>NC_142082.1:174083566-183923566 GCF_054644295.1 Miniopterus natalensis | reverse complement strand
ACGCTTCTGAGCCACAAGCATGTCTGTCTAGATGTCCACCTGGACTTGGCAACTCACCCACTGTGTATAACTTTCACAGACACCTAAGTATTACTATCCCCGTGTTACATCTGGGAAAGCTGATGCTCAGAGAGGTTGCCTAAGATTACACAACTCAAACCATAGAGGGCAATGGATGTTTGATAATTTTTGTGTCTTGGCCTCATCAAACTCATCCTCAAGTGGCACTCCATACCATCAGGTAGATAGATGGGTGATGGATGGATGGGTGCATGGATGGATGGATGGATGGATGGACGGATGATGGATGGATGGATGGATGGATGGATGGACGATAGATGGATGGAGAGATGGATGATGGATGGATGGATGGATGCATGGAGGATGGATGGATGGATGATGGATGGATGGAGAGATGGATATGTGGATGGGTGGATGGATGATGGATGGATGGATATGTGGATGGATGATGGATGGATGGATGGATGGATGGATGGATGGATGGATGGATGGGTGGATGGATGATGGATGGATGGAGAGATGGATATGTGGATAGATGGATGGATGGATGATGGATGGATGGATGGAGAGATGGATATGTGGATAGATGGATGGATGGATGGATGGATGATGGATGGATGATGGATGGATGGAGAGATGGATATGTGGATAGATGGATGGATAGATGGATGATGGATGATGGATGGATGGGTGTGTGGATGGATAATGGATGGATGGATGGATGGATGGATGGATGGATGCATGGATGGATGGATGGAGAGATGGATATGTGGATGGATGGATGGATGGATGGATGGATGGATGGATGGATGGATGATGGATGGATGGATGTGTGGATGGATAATGGATGGATGGATGGATGGATGGATGGATGGATGGATGGATGGATGATGGATGGATGGATATGTGGATGGATGATAGATGGATGACGAATGATGGATGGATGGAGAGATGGACATGTGGATGGATGGATGGATGGATGGATGGATGGATGGATGGATGGATGGATGAATGGATATGTGGATGGATGGATGGATGATGGATGGATGTGTGGATGGATGGATGGATGGATGGATGGATGGACGGATGGATGGATGGATGGAGAGATGGATATGTGGATGGATGGATGGATGATGGATGGATGGGTGAGTGGAGGATGGATAGGTGGATGGATGGATGTGTGGATGGATGAAGTGTGAGTGGATGGAGAAAGTGATGGGCAGTGATGTATGAATTATGGATGGATGAATGGATGGAGAGAGAGATGGATGCATTTATAGATCAATCCATCCATCCTGAGATAGCTATGACTGTCTCTTTTCTACTAACTGACTTCTGTCTCCCTGGCTCCCTTTCCTCCCGCTGTCCTGGCAGGGCATGTTTTTCAGACCCACTTCCCTCGCCCATAGCCCGAACTGCCCATCTCTGAATCTTGAAAGTACTGTCACTCCTTGGACCAAGGATGGGCACAATGCAGGGAAACCAGTAGAAAGCCAGCCTATCAGAAGGGCCCTAGGCTGGACACAGTGGGCGGCAGCTCAAGTGTCTGGGTGGCTGTGAGGGCTTCGCAGGGCTCAGAGAAAAGATGGATGGTTGGGTCCAAATGCCTCTTCTGACCCACCTCTCCTCATCAGCCCAAAAGAAGCTCAGAATCCAGGCAGCCTGTCCCCAAATTCCACCAAGCCCGAAACTCACCTTCTTCCCTGAAGCTGGGCCCTATTGTAAAGGCCCCCCCACCCCCAACACATACCCTGGTCAGCTGTCCACAGTTCTGATGGAGCATGAGTCCTGCTCCAGACCCTGGGTGGGGCACCATTAAGGCCACACTGATAACCGAGACTCAGTCATGAGGTCAGTACCAAGTGACACACAGAGGTTCCAGTCCACACCACTCACTGAACAAAGGAGGAAGCTAAAGCTCAGAGAGGGCAAAGGACTTGCCTGAGGCCACACAGCAAGACAGTGGGCAGCAGGGACTTGAACCTTACCTGGCCTCCCGCCTCGGGAGTGATGAACAGTGGCCGTGTCAGCCTCCAGGAGGGCACGCCCGACAAGCTGGGGACTGCAAAGGTGTGAGGCCAGTCAGGAGGAGTGGCACAGCGACGTGAACGACAGGTTAGGACCTGGGCCAGGTGGGCCTGGCTGGGGGGGCCAGGACGCCGACCTCCCCACCTTGGATCTCGGGGAAGCGCTGGGTCCTCGTGGAAACCAGCCCCGCCTCCCCCACTTCTCAGGACTGGTGGGCTCGGCTATGCGTTTGTATTCTGCGCAGTCCCGCTCACGCTGTCTTCCCAAAATGCTTCCTGTCTTGTCAGCCCAATTATCCGAGCGCTGGGCATTTGCTAGCCGTGAATTTTTTGGTGGTAACAAGACCATGAGGCATTAATCAGCAGAGCACTAGAGGATGGCATATTGTTTTAACTTTCCATTTGCCGTGTGCATCCAACGCGACACGCTTCCCCATAGAGATCCCACGTGGCAGTAAGTGAACATGGCATTCGGGACACAAAGAGGGACACGAACGGAAACCTCTGCTATTTGTGCTTCCGAGACTAATCTCCCTCCGAAAGGTCACGATTCTTTCTGGCTAGCACCCACCCACCCCGTTTAACAGGGAGCGAGCACTGCCTCCAAACCTCGTAATCTATTAAATTCAACAAGATATGCACCAGCGTCCCCGTAACCCGCGCCATTCCGGAGCGGCGCGCCGAGCCCGGGGAGTTACAGTTCTCTAAATGCGGTGACAATCAGCAAAATGCCCACTTTTAGCTTCTTCTACTTGTTCCCGACGCACAAAACACAGCAGAGGGGGAGGGATAAAGCGCCGGCGTAATGATCTGATTGCATTTTTAGTGCATCTTTGACAGTTCCGTGTTTAAACGGTTGCCAATGTCTGGGAGATGCACGCAGCAGACTTCCCGGGAGGGTGCGCGGTCCAGAGTCACTCGGGGATAGCGGGAGCTCCATGGCTCAGCTGCAAGCCACCCACTGGGTCCTGACGCGCGCTGGGTGCACAAATGCCCGTGACGGAGCCACAGCCCAGCACACGGGGGATGCGCGCCCGGGATGCCAGCAGAGGGGGGTTCTGCGTGCAGCCCGAACGAGGGGAGGGATGTGAGGCCAGGGCCTGCCGACAGCCAGGGCGGGCGAGGGGGACACAGTGCATGGGCTGGGCCTGCAGAATCTGGGTTTTGCTGCTCTGTCAGGAGCATGAGCCTGTGCCAGGTGCTGTGATAAGCGATTTACATTCAGTACTTCCAGACCCCTCTGGGAAGCGAGGGCCATCCACCCCATTCACGGAGGAGGGCCGTGCACAGCGGGATGTGCGCTGTGGAGCCTGAGGCCCGAGTCTTATCCCTGCCTCCTACCTGCTGTGTGGCCTGGAGCGAAACCCTCACTTCTCTGAGCCGGGAAACGGGAACATTCAGGGCTCTTCACAGGGCTCTGGCAACGATCGCACTAAGGAAGACGTGCATGGAAATCCCTGCGTGGCGCTGAAACCACAGACACAGGAATGGCTGGCACGTGAAGGAAGTTTATGCCCACAATCCCCAGAAACAGTGGGTTCGCGGGGCCACACGGGGAAGCCACAGCCAACGGGAGGCGGAGGCAGGGGCGGGAAAACAGGGGCAGGAGCCTCTGCTGTGGTTTCCAAGGATGGGAGTCGGGGCAGGCAGGTTCGGGGCGGCCGGTTTGAATAATGGTGGCGGGCTGGGGGTGGGGGCGCAGGGGCTGTCCCTAGCTGTCTGCTACCTGGCCCTGGGGGGCGCAGGGCAGGGGGACGGCGGCCGGAGCGTGAGAGCCTCATAGCAGGGCCGACGGGGGTACCGGCAGCTACGGACTGGTTGGGTTGCATAGAAAAGATGCTCAGCGTGAGCCCTGTCCTCTCTCTAGGGCAACCCTGGGAAAGGCAGTCCCTGTGGGCTCAGCAAGGCCCCAAGGTGTCAAAGCACCGAAACACAGAAAATTAAAGGCTTGATAATGCAGCCTGGGTGCCAGCCACTGCTACTGCCTTCAGGGCTCAGTCCAGGAACGCTGGCTGGGAGACGGAGGTGACAAAAAAGGCATCAGAAGGTCACCTGCCTGGGGTCACAGGGCAGCTCCTGGAGTCCAGGTTGACTGCCCAGAGCTGGGTGTCCAGATGCCCCCTGTGGGACAGATGAGTCCTGCAGTAGCAGACCCCCCACGGAGATGCAGGGTGCAGGCTGCCCTGCCCACCAGCCCTGCCCACCAGCCCTGCCCAGCCCAGCCCCTGGGTCCAACACAGAGGCTCTGGATTCACAGCTCATCATTGCTGCCCATATTTAATAGGCAAATGAAATTTTTCTTCTGTTCCATCCTAATAACCAAAATGTTTAACTTTCAAACATTTGTTTTTCCTGGGAAATGTTTTTAAAACAGGAACATTCCGTCCTGAGCCTCTTTAAGGGCTTGTTTCTGTTACTACTGCAGAAAGCATGAGACTTGAGACTGGAAGGCACAGAAAGGTTTCTGCATTCCTCCCCCCCACCACCACCACCACAATAAGGCCACCTGCGGCCAGAAAGATCTCGTGGGAACCTCCCCAGAAGTCATAACCTGGCAGGACACACTTGCCCATTGGTCACAAAACACCCCCCTCCCCCACCCCTAGCCCTCTGGAGGGGACCAAGCTGGGAACCATGGATGTAGCACACATTAAAACTAGAGGCTATGGTGCCCCCTCCAGGCCTGGCCGTGTTGGTACTCTGATCTCACTTCTTGCCACCCAGGGCTGGCTGTGCACCCACCTCTCCAGGCTGCTTAAGGCCTCCTGACATTGGCAGATGCTGTTCCATCTATAAGGGACTCACTTCTTGCCTTTCTATCTGAGTTAACTCCAATTCCACTCACACTTCCTCCAAGATGCCTTCTGTGATCACTCACTTTTCTCCCTACCCAGAAGGCGGACGGTGCTCCCCAACACTCTCAGATGCCTGAGTGCCCAGAAAGGATCAGACACAAAGGATGAGATATCCAAACAATAGTGGCATTTTCAGTAGTGACCCTGGAAATGAGGAGAACATGCAGGAATGCCTTCCAGATTCTGAGGGAAAGTGACTTGCAACACAGAATTCTATACCCAGACAAACTGTCAATTAAGACTGAGGCCTGAATGAAGACATTTTCTGGCACACAACTTTGCCAAACATTTACCTCTAGCGGATTCTTTCTCAGAAAGCTACTAGAGGGTGTCTTCCACCAAAATGAGGGAGTAAACTGAGAAAATAAGAGTCATGGGATCCCAGAACCAGGGGCTCCCAGACAGAAGAGAGGCAAAGGGAGACAACGGTGAAGGGAGGACCCAGGATAGTGACTGTACACAGACCCGGACATCAGCCAGTCCAGACCTGGTGGGGGTTGGAGGCTCAGGAGGTACTAGAAAAATGGGCCACGTGGTGGCCTCGCACAGTTCACCATGCTCCTGAGGGGCCTTGAAAACTGCTGGAGACACAGATGGACCCTGACAGGTGCACAGAAAAACAAGCATACAGAACAATGAACTAGGTAGGAAAAACAGTACATCATACAGTGAATGTGGAAGCAAAAACTGTGACAGGGGCATGTTAAAAGGATAGGAGAAAGGGGGTGTGTATGTGGGTGGAGAGGCTACATCTGTAAATCTTCATTTTTCACTGTGAGATATTACCAAGTGAGATCTAAAATGGAAAAATCAAAGAACAGCAATATAAAATTGCTACTTAGAAACACCACGGTAATAGACACAGCAGCTACCAGAGTGGCTCTGAGAATGGGAGTCAGGACTGGGGAGAGGGAGGGGCTGCAGGGGGGCTGCTGGCTGCATCCTACGCCCTGTGGCACTCGGTGACTTACTGTGCACATGTATTACCGTAACGCAAACAAAACTTTAATAAAAAGAAGGCACCCGGAAGCCAGGCACTCCCCTCCCGCTTCCTAAGTCTGTTCAGCCCAGCCTCCCACTTGCTTGGCATGTGGCTCAAAACCTAGAACCAAATAAAACTGGGGTCCCAGCTGAGACCAATGGAAAACAGAACAGGCAGAAAACCTAACCCTGAACCTACATGCGACTGAGATTCTGAGGCCCTAAGTGCTGGGATTCAAAGGCCGGTGACCTGGCCAAGAAGCTCCTACCTGGGCAGGTCAGGAAGCCATTAATGACACCACACTATTTTGGCAGATGAAGAAATTGGGGCTCAGTGAGGTGAAAGACACAGTTGGCAAGCAGAGACGTGGGAACCTGAGCCCAGATCCATCTCTAGCTGAAGCCCATGGTTTCTCCCTCTCTGTCACAAACACCAAGACATGTTCCATGCGCCAGAGCTTCTGCATTGAACAGTCCTCAAACAGATCACAAGGAAACAATGTTGCCATATCCTTGCTTCAAACAGATCACAAGGAAACAATGTTGCCATATCCTTGCTTCAAACAGATCACAAGGAAACAATGTTGCCATATACTTGCGTCCTTACAATGTATCCCCTGTTATAAGGGGCTCTCAATGACTTTATTCTAAACAACATAATATTTTGGAGAAGATCTTGTGGCCGCTGTAAACAAGCCTTTAAAGACCATTTTTAAAAGCAATACAGATGTTAGAACAAATTAAAACGAATTCAGCAAAAGTGCAGGATACAAAAACAACGCAGAGAACAATCAGTCGGGTTTCTATAAACGCGAACAATAAACAATCCAAAAAGAATGTTAAGAAAACAATCCCATTTGCAATTGCGGCAAGAAGAATAAAATACTTAGGAATAACCTCAGCTAAGGAGGTGAAACATTTGTACGTGGAAAACTACAAAACATCTGCTCAAGGATTAAAGATGACACTGATAAATGGAAAGATGCCGCAGGCTCCCGGACTAGGGGACTTTGCGTGGTGAAGACGTCAGTACACCCGACGTGACCCACAGATTCGGGGTGACCCCTACCAAAGTCCCAACGACGTTTCTTCCAGAAATAGAAAATCCATCCTGAAGTTCACACAGAATCTCAAGGGACTTCTGAGTAGCCCAAATAATCTTGAAAATGACAAAGTTGGAAGACTCATACGCCCTGATTTCAAAACTGTAATTAAACTAGTACGGTGCTGGCATCAAGACAAACATAGAGGTCAACGGACTAGAAGAGAGAGTCCAGGAAAACACTTTCACCTACATGGTCAAATGATTTTCGACAAAGGTGCCAAGACCATTCAACAGGGGAAGGAAGAGTCTTTTCAAGAGCTGGTGCTGGAGCCCTGGCCGGTGCGGCTCAGTGGGCTGGGCGCTGTCCCGGGCGCTGAAAGGACGGCAGTCCAATCCCGGGTCAGGGCACATACCTGCTTGTGGGTTTGATAGAAAACTATCGATCAATGTCTCTCTGTCTCTCCCTTCTTCTCTCTAAGCATGTCCTTGGGTGAGAGTCAAAAAAAAAAAAAAGAGAGAGAGAGATAGGCCCTGGCTGGTTTGGCTCCATGGTTAGAGCGTCGGCCTGCAGACTGAAGGGTCCCGGGTTTGATTCTGGCCCAGGGCACGTGCCTCAGTTGCAGGCTCGATCCTTGGCCCCAGTCAGGGCGCATGCAGGAGGCAACCAACCAATGTGCCTCTCTCACACTGACGTTTCTCTCTTCCCCATACACACACACTCTCTCTGAAAAGCAATGATTAAAACAGAGAGAGAGAGCCCGGCCGGGCGTGGCTCAGTGGTTGAGCGTCGACCTGGGATCTAGGTGATTGGGGTTCGATTCCCGGTCAGGGCACATGCCCGGATTGCGGGCTCAATCAATGACTCTCTCATCATTGATGTTTCTATCTCTCTCTCCCTCTCCTTTCCTCTCTCTGAAACCAATAAAGATATTTAAAAACAAAAACAAAAACAGAGAGAGAGAGAGAGATGGTGCTGGAAAAACTGGATATCCACACGCAAAAGAATGAAGTGGGACCCTTATCTGACACCATATACAAAAATGAACTAAAAATGGAACAAAGGCCTCAAGGTAAGAGCTAAAACTATAACACAGGGGAAAGCTTCCTGACACTAAATTCAGCAATGACGTCTTGGATAGGACACCAAAAGCTCAGGCAACCAAAGAAAAAAAAAAAAATCAAAATTTAAAACGTCTGTACAGCAAACAGCACCGTCCACGGAGTGAAAAGGCGACCCACGGAATGGGGGGAAATATTTCCAAATGGTATTTCCAACAAGGGGTTAACATCCAGAATATATAAAGAACTCAGCAGCTCAGAAACAACAAAACAAACTCCTTATAAAAACGGGCAAAGGACCTGAACAGACATTTGGCCAAAGAGACCATGTGGATGGCCAAGGAGCGTGGAGGCGGGAAAACCCGCCGTCTTTGGCAGCCGGGCAGGTGAACGGGGGGGGGGGGGGGCAGGCCGGGGAGGGACAGTTGGGGTCACACTTGGAGGGTGTGGGCTGCGGGGCAAAGACCTGGACCTCACCCAGGACACCGCGGGGAACCAACGGGGAGTGTTAAGGGGGGAGGGGGCAGGGCTGGCTCCAGGAACAGAAAATCTCTTTCGAGCACCAACTTGGCAAATGCTAGTCTGGAGGGTGACTATTTTGAGAGGTTGGGCCACTACCAAGCGAGCCCCACGTGTCAGCTCCAAGCCTCCCCCCTTCCTGCCGCGGCTGTCAGGCCGCCCGGAATTAGCTCCAGCAGCCTCCCAGGCTCCCCGAGCTTCGTCTGCACCGCGCCCGCTCGGGAAGGTGTGAAACCCTTCCCAGGGGGACCCAAAGGAGCAAACCTACACGCTTAAAGAAATCCGCTCTCCTCAAAGCAGATTTCAAAGAACTAAGCCCTAACTTTTCAGTATCGGGTGAAAAAAAGAGAAAGGTGTCCCCGGATGATACCAGTCAGCTGAACATCGCTGCGCCGGGCACTTAGCTGCGTTCACGATGCGCGCACCCCACGCCAGGCCCTGTGCTGAGCCCAGGCCACCCCCTGCCTCGCTGAACCCTCCCAACACCAACCCTTTTTACAGATGAGAAAACTGAGGCTCCAAGAGAGAGGACATACCGCGCCCGAGGCCGGGTGGCCGGGAAGCACTCAGCCAGGGCCCAGGCCCGAGGCGTCCCTCCAGGCCCACCTGCTGGGACAGGATCCCGGCTGCAGTGCCTGACGCGCCCTCGCCACGGCCCGCTAAGCACGGCTGTCACCCCCCTCTGCCCGAGAAGGCCGCCCGGCAGGCCCGCGGCCGGCAGGGCTGGGAGGGAGCCTGCCTGCCCCGAGGCCGCACCCTCCCCAGGGCGCCTCTCGCATTAGGAATTTAATGTAATTTATGAATAATAAGCCCTGAGGGACCCGGGGGCGCTGTCCCTGGTGCTGAAGGTGCTCAGGCACGCGACAGATAAGATCCCTGCCTTTGAGAAATAGATCGTTTCGTTGACAGCAAAAATAGCCCTGGATGGGTGATTCCGTTGGTCGGAGTGTCGTCCCGGACATCAAAAGGTTGTGGGTTCGATCCTCACCCCGCACATACCTAGGTCACGGGTTCAAGCCCGGGTCGGGGTGCATACGGAAAGCAACTGATCGATGTCTCTCTCTCTCTCTCTCTCTCTCTCTAAAAATCAATAAAAACATATCCCTGGGCAAGGATTTAAAATATTTTTTTAAATAAATAAGCACCAGCTCAGGGGGGATAACAGATATGGGAAAAATAAAGCCAGGCGAGCAGGACAGGGAGCATCGGGCGGGGGAACCGGCTGATCCCAGGCAGTAGGGGAGGGGACCTCTCTGGGAAGGCGACACCCGAGAGCTAGGACATGCGTGGCCTCTGGGGAACCGCAGCCGGGCCCTGGGCCTCAGCCTCATCGGGAGCAGCGAGCAGGCCACGCAGAAGCGCCTCTGACCTGTGAAGCGCCGTCCAGAGGGAGTCAGGTCCTGGAGGCTCCGGGGACCTGGATCCGAGGCCCTGTAGCAAAATGTGGCTTCACCCATGGAACGGAGGCTGCCGCAAGTCCTCACGTCCCATCAGCAACCGGAGCATGGCTTTGGGTGGCCCGGATGCTACAAACCGCTACTCCTGACCGTGACTATCAAAACCGGCTTGGGAGCCCTGGCTGGCGTGGTTCAGTGGTTAGAGCGTCGGCCCACGGACTGAAGGGTCCCGGGTTCGATTCCAGCCAAGGGCACGGACCTCGGTTGCAAGCTCGATCCCCGGTCCCTGGTTGGGGCAAGTGCGGGAGGCAACCAATCGATGCGTCTCTCACGTCCATGTTTCTCTCTCTCTCTCCCCCTTCCACTCTCTCTGAAAAGCAATGGAAAAATGTCATCAGGTGAAGATTAAAAAAAGAAAAAGTCTTAGAAAGGAGGAATTTGCTAACAGAAAGGGCTGGGATTCTCTAGATACACAAGAAAAGTTCCCCATAAAATAGTCACCGTAGGCATTAAAAAATTAACTGAAAAACTTAAAAGATCATAGACCTCAGATTAGAATTCTGATTCCACTTTTAGTTTGCTGAGTGTCTCCGGCAAGCTCTCCGCCTCTCTGAGCCCAGTTTCTTCATCTGTCGAGACAGGAAGAACATGGGATTTTTCTGGCTGTGCGGCCCCATCAGTTATCATTAACCCCCTGTGACTATTTAATTTCAGATTAATTAGCAAAAAATAAAACACGAAAGTCCGTGTCTCAGCTACGCCAGCCACATTTCCAGTGGTCGGTACCCACAGGAGGCCAGTGGCTGCCACAGTGGACGGCGCAGGTCTAAAGCCCTGCTGCTCCCCACCGGGGGGTCGCCCAGCCCAGCCCCGCCGAACAAGACACCCCCTCCCCCGGCCAGGGTGATTCTCACCACCTGAGGCCTGAGAAGGGCTGGCTGTGAGGGTTAAGTGGGGGACCGGGCGTGGGGACACCCGAAGAAGGGGCAGCTCTGTAGTAAGGACAACGACAGCTGGACAGGGCAGCTCCGAACAGTCTGGGCCGAGCCCAGGTGCAGGAGGCAGGCCGGGGAAGGTGGCGGGGACAGGGACAGGGTGGCATCTTCCAGACGTCTCAGGGGTTTGTGGGCACAGGGGGAGAGAGTATTCCAGCTCTGCGCCGGCCAGGGTTTTCTGGCTTGTTGACTGTTCCTGTTTGGGAACGAAGTCCAGCGTGAAGATGACATTTTTAAAAACTCACAGGCTTCTTTCATAGTCAAACGCATCTCTCTTTGTAGAAAAAAAAAAGAGAGAGAGAAAAGAGGCAGATCAGCCAGGAAATCTTGCTTCCCCGGCTCTTGAACAACCCACCGGCTAGTGCTCTGCCCGCCGGCGATTTCCTGCGCCGGATCCACCGCCCGGCCGAGGGCTGAGTGAGGCCGCGCTCCCGGCCGGAGGGGAGGCGCCCGGGGAGCCCAGCAGGGCCGCCAACACGTCCCCTCTCACCCGCCCGCGCCCAGGCCAGGAGGGAGGCGCCACACCCATCGTGGGGGTGAGCGACCTGCCACCCAGGGCGGGCCAGTCGCCTGCCCTCCGCCCACGCCTGGGACGCAGGGCAGTGTCTGACCCGGCCACAGGCGACCACTTCCCCTTGTCCCCATCGCGTTACGGCATTTTCTTGTTTCTGTGTCTCTCACGTAGAAGCCTTGCTCGCTTGGTGCCCACTGTGTGCTCAGCACCTAGCAGAGTCCAGAGCAAGGTAGGAACTCAACACATGTTGAATGAATGAATGAATGGATGGATGACTGCAAACCGATCCCGCTGGCAACTGAAAGCTCCAGCCTCGGACCCTTGGCAAGCCTGCCCTTCGAGCTGGAAGGCCCGCGCCCGCCCACCCGTCGCTTGTCCAAACAAAGCCCCAATGCCAAGGTCCTCCTCAAGTACCACTTCCTACAGGAAGCCACCCGACTTCTCCTACTCGGTCCCCATTCCCCGTCTGGCCTCTGCGTCTCCTACTGACCCCCACAGGCCCCCCCGTGGGACTCCAGCCACGTGCCTCCTTGCTGGTCCTCAAATGTGCCACCAACACTCCTGAGCCCGCGGCTGCCTCTGTCCAGCCGGCCTCCCCGGACGTGCGCACGCCAGCCCCCGCCATTCAGGTCTCTGCTCAAAGGTCACCTGAACAGAGGGTCCTGCCTGTCCCCTTAGCCTGACCCTCACACACGTCATAGTTCTGTTTCCACGGCCTGTCTTCGGTCTGCTCACAGCGGCATCCCCGGTGCCCAGTGCTCAGCAAACACCCGCTGAGTAAACAGTCAAGTGCACACTGGAAAACAAATAATGAAGTGCCGACGGCTGCCCCCGGGCAGGGTTAAAGACAGGTTGGAAGTGAGACGCCGGACAGCAAAGATGTATAAATGGTGGCAAGAGGGGACGGGCTGGCTGTGCGCCAGGGACCTTCAGGAAAGAATGGAGATGCTGATTAATTTTATTCTGGCTTAAGTCGGAGATGATTATTAAAAATGTATGAGTAACCACTCGACAAATTGAAAAAAGAATATAGAATTTCCAAACCAGTAGAGGGGAGAAAAAGAAACTTCAATCAATCCCCCCCCAAAAAAAAAGCACCCAATGAATGACAGAAGTGGACACGCTTTGTAGACTGGGAAACACCACACAAATGTTCATTGTTATTATTCAAACACAAAATTCCTTACCAAGGCTCCCCTACACAGAAATGGCGAGAAGTCACCAGGGTACTCAGAGCAGAAGGAGATGAACATCAAACACAATCCAGGGGATGGACCCATCAGAGGGGCTGGCACGTTCCCTTCTCCCAAAAATCACAGCCATTCGCCAAATGCCTTTCCCTTTTCACCTTGGCCCCTAGGAAGCTCGGGCTCCAATTTCCAACTCAGGAAACCCACTGAGCTGCTCCAATTTTTATTTTTTAATTGGCTTTTAATTTATCGTCAATCCTCTACCATTTCACTGTTTTCATTATTTTCATAAACCATCTCAACTCCTTTGGCACAAAACGGGCTATAAATAAGGAAGCAGAAAATCCAAACAAATAATGAAAGACACAAAATAAAACCAAGAAAGGACTTTCAGAGCCCAGCGCTTTCAGAAAAATGCAGCTCTACCTTGTTTAAATAGAAAATTCTTTTCTTAATTTAAGGCAGAGATTTTTTTTTAGGATGATGGTCTTTAAAAAGCCCACTGCAAAACATGTTTGAAATACACACACTCTCCCCCTTTCCTCTCTCACACACACACCCCCTCTCTCCCTCACCCACACACACACACACACACACACACACGCTCACACGCTCACACGCCAGCGGTCTCGTTTCATTTCCAAAGCCATTCTGTCGTTAGTAGACAATTAGCGCCTGAGCACACCTTTCGAGGAGTTTCTGTGTTAACATGAAAATGCTGTAATTACGGCTGGCCGAATCGCTCGACTAGACACAATTCTAGATTTTCCGTCTCCATTAGAAGCTAATGTTCTCCCTTTTAGCCCCTAAAACACACTTTGGCTTGGTGAGGGCTTTTTAGATGAATACAGAAAATTAATTTTTAAGTGAAAACCAGGCCTCCGCTGCCCTGTTCATCCATTTTTCATCTGAGCATCGACCCTGCTCTCCGGGCGACCCCTTGTTTGTCGGTCACGACGCCCGCTGTGACGGCACAGGACCCAAATCCCTGGGCACCAGCGGCTCCTGAGCGGACAGCCCGGAGTCAAAACACATTTTTGCTCTAAATACTCAGTCCTGGGTCTCTGTGAGGGTAACGTGCTTCTGAGAGTGTCTGCGCCAGGCCGTCGCATCCAACGCCTGAGGAACGGGGCCGAGCGCACGTGGGGAGCCTGTCCCCACTCGGCGGGAGGGTTATGGCAGGATCGCTCTTAAAAAGCTGGCTGGGCCCCGGCCGGTGGCTCAGTGGTTAGAAGCCCCTCACCTCCACCTGGAGCCTGCTCCCCGCTGCTGAAGTGAATCGCAAAGCAGCCCATTTCCTAAGTCCACCCCCTGCCCCTGCCCCTGCCTTCAACTTGGTGGCAAATGCGGCAAGAACCAAAGAAAGTGCCTGGAAGGGTTCCCCACCTCCCTCCCTCTCCTTCCCTCCGCACAGATTTTAATTAAGGGTTTGCTTGCAAAAGACCCAGCTCTATTTAACCAAATCCTTGGACCCCTTCTATACTGTCTCCAATATCACTTTATGCTAGGGCGCCAGCGAAAAGTTAATTATAACTTCTAAATACTCCATTACTGGGCGCTTGTCTTCCTCCCCTGACTGGCTCTGCTGAGGGTGGCTCAGCCTGGGCCCCGCAGGCCGCTCCCTCCGTGCTTCACCTCACACCTGCCCCGCACCCCTGCTCCAGGCGGGGCGGGGCTCTGGGGCCTTCCTGACCCTCCAGGGGCTCACAGGATCCTGCAGGACGAGGGGAGCCTGGCAGGGCGGCCCACTTGGCGCCCACGGCAGCTCGGCAGGTGATATAAGTGAGTGGGGAGGAGCGCAGGCAGGGCGGAAAACTGTGATGGGAGCTGATATCAGACTCCGAGGGAAGGGAGAGGGGGCGCAGGAGCTGTGGCGAGGAGGGTCTCGAGCATCCCCTGGAGGGCTGCACCTCACGACAGTAGCCTATAGGGATGGGCCTGAGGTTTGAGAGTTCAGTGTGGGACGCCGCGAGTCTGAAATCCTGGTGGACAACGAGGAGGAGGCGTCTTCTGAAAAGATTTGAACAACGCACTGGCAGAATCGCAAAGAAAGATCTAGGTGAGGAGAGAGATGGAGAGATGGGTGGAAGCAGGAGCTGAGCGGGGTCTGGGTGATTAGCACCTGGAAAGAAGGTGGTTGAGACGCTCACGGTTGGCCCTGGGAGATGCCACCTTCAGTGCGCAGGAGGCCAAGGGACCAAAGGAGCTGGAGGAGGGGAAGCCCAGAGAGGGGGGTGGTTGGAAGCGGAGGGAGAGCCCAAGTTGGAGGGGCCGGTGTCCTGCCACGTGGAGAGGCCAGAGAGAAAGCTGAGAATAAACCTGCCTCTGGCCTCCAGGGGGTCGCTCGCTCCTAAGGCCAGAGCCCAGTGAGGCTTTGGGAGCTGGGGGGATGGGAGGGCAGAGGTGCAGGCTTCTCCTGGCTGGGGGGGCGCATGAGACCAGCGGGCACCTGCCAGTCACGCAGGGCTTTCTGACATCTTGCAGATCCCAGCTCCTGGACCGACAGCTCGAGGGCACACTTGTCACTCAGAGCCCGTGGCGGAATTCGGCTCACTCGCTCCGCGCTCGCCCTGGAAGGCACCGGTGGTGTGGGCGCCTCAAGGTCAGCCGCTGCCTCCGCAGCTGGCATCCTGGAGACGGGCGTGGCTGGCACTCAGCCCTTCCCCCGGCCCTCTGCAGCCCTGGCTTCCGGGCGAGCCCACAGGCCCACCGCGGCCCCTGCCCCCGTGGCTGGGTCTGGGTCACCTGCCGACCTCAGCTCCTAGCCTCGTCCTTGGAGGCCCCAACTCAGCCTCCGCCCCAAGTCTTCTCAGACCCTCCCCAAGCGCCACGGCCCACCCTCCTCAAAGCCGGCCCCCTCCCCCGGCATTGCTGCCCGGTCCAGGGCACCCGTCGGGCCGCCTCGCTGGGGACGCACGAGCGCCCCAGTCACTCTGTCCGTCCTGAGTCCGCAGCCTCTGTCCAGGGCCTACCCTGGCCGAGCGTCGTTCGGCGCTGCCCTCCGGGAGCCGAGGGGCTGGGGCTGGGGGGCAGGGGGACACGAGAACCCAGATAATTCTCTGTCACAAGGTGAGGGCCACCGCCGAGGCCTGAACAGGGAGCTCTGGGTACGCTGAGGGTGGGGGACCAATGCTGCCCCTCGGGGTGGGGGGCTTCACGGCAGGTGACACTGAAGGTGGGTAGGACTGCGGGTGAAGGAGGGAGACTGGTCCCGGCTGGGGGGGCTGGGGGCCAGCGAGGCCCAGAGTGGGGAGCTGGCTCTAGGAATGGTAAGCAGAGTCGACCAGTGTGGCCGGAACGAAACGGCTCTGCTGACACTGAGGCTGGTTGTTAGATGTTTGGGGGGGGGCAGGGCAGGGCTCAAATAACAGAGAGGGAGGTTTTTCCACAATAACAGCTCCCAGTTCTGAGAACTCCTTGTGCCTAGAATGTGCTAAGCACAGTGTTATTCTTCAATCCTTTGCAACCCTAGGGGGTGGGCAAACAGCTCTCCCCATTTTATAGTGAGGCACAGAGAGGTTGAGTGACTAAGATAAGGTCACACAGCAAATGAGAGGCCAAAGCAGGGGTGAAGACAAATCCGCTTGACTTCCAGGCAGGTGGTCTTAGCCCTCAAGCTGCCCCACCTCCCCGGGCAGACACGCCGCGCTGATCCACGAAGTGTGGCTCCCTGCTGTCCACCATCACGTCACCAGCCGTGGAGGAGCGAGGAGCGCCCAGCACACGCCTCTCCGTTTCAGCAGGCTCTGCTTTTCCTGTCACTCTTGAAAGCAGGAACGCCTGTCCTTAACATTGTTAGCTGCTCGCTGGGGCATTCACAAATCAAGCTGGCGTTTCTATTTCACGAATATATTTGGGATTTTAATGACCTACAACAAGGGGGTCTGCTCAGCGGGGCCCTGTCACCCCTCCAAGGAACACAGACCCAGACAGAAGCCCGCAGATGGCAAAACGTGGACACCACTCAGAGCCACGCCGAGAGCCACGCACCTGACAGCAAATTAGAGTCCGAGTAAATCCCGCCACGCAGGTCCCCAGCCGGCGCCTGGTCTTACCTTACAAAGAGGGCCTTTATCAACTTTCAATCTCCTCTCCTCTGTCTGGAAGTGGCCCCTGGAAGGTGACTTTAAATGCTTTCCATGAGATCAATGAGCGGGGGAAAGGCGGGCTGTGAGTTTCAGATCTAACTTTCTTCTCTGTGGGCCTGGGGAAGGGGCTCACAGAGACCTTCTGAGGGGCTGGGTGACACCAGGACCGACCTGAGGCCAGTGCTGTCCCTGTCCCCACGCTGGGACCGTTGCACCAGACATCAGAGAAGCCAACGTGTCATTAAAAACAATGAGATTTTAGTGTTGCTTCTATCTGATGCTACCAAAAGAACACATGCCTTTTTTGCAAAAAATTAAGGGTAAAAAGACAGAGAGAGCCATAAAAAAGAAGATAAAACCTCTCATGGTCCCACCACCCGGACATGAATTCAGAACGTTGCAGAGCCTCTGCCCTCGCTGGCCTCGCCGCTGCCACTCAAACTCTGCAGCCCAGGCTGGTGATCGCCTCTTAAAGGTCCCTCCCCTCCATAAGCCTCCCAAAGCTCCCATCGCACCGAGAGTCCAGCCCAAACTCCTGCCCTGGGCCCACAGGGCCTGTGCAAACTGGCACCACCTCCCCAAACCCTCCTCCCTCAGCACTTCCCTTGCCCTCTGTTCCCATCTCAGGGCCTTTGCAGCCGCCGTGGCCTCGCCCCGGAACGTTCCTCCCGACCATGTCTCACTCTCATCCTCCATGCCTCGTCCAAGGTCACCTCCTCAGAGAGGCCTTCCGTGATTGCACTCAGTCAGCATCACCTGCCCCGGGCTGGTGCTCCACAGACGGCCCGCTTGCTGCTTCCTGTGCATCCATCCAGCCACTGTCCGCCCATCGCCAGAATGTGAGCAGCGCCCGTCCCTCTCCCCACTGTCACCCCATTGCCTGGGACATGCCTGGCACACGGTGAGGCATACTGAATACGTGAGTGACTATTTCATTCCCGTCTTTTCTGTGTGCATGTGCTTTTGACATGGCTAAGATCATACGTCAACACTGCTCAGGAACTCCGTGCGCCTTTACACACAGTCTCTTCTACCGATCTCCCTGCACACACGACCTCTAGGCTCCAGCCAAATGTCCCCGCTTCTCTGGGACCGACCCATGACTCCTACCACCACCCCAGGGGAGCCAGAATCTGGCAAACGCCAGTGCATAGAAGCAACAACATCTACACAGTACTTTACAGTCTACACAGCTGAACCATCTCCTCCATCCCAGCGGAGCCTCAAACCACTTCTGGAGGTGGACCGGGGAAGGGAAGCCTGCCCCCCCCCCATTTAAAATAAGGCCACTGAAGCTCACAGAGGTCCCATGGCTGCCACAATCACCTGGGCAGGAAGTGGGCCAGGACCTCTGGACCCAAATGGCTCACGCCACACCTTCGGTCTGAATCAGAAATGATTCGCCATAAGAACCACAGAGGCAAACAGAGGAGGCACCAAGAGCTCAGCTCCAGAGTCCGACTGCCTGGGTTTGAAGCCCAGCTCTGCCACTTCGAAGCTGTGTGACCCTGGGCGAGTCACTACACTTCTCTGGGCCTCAGTTTTTTTCTCAGTAAAATGGGGGTGACAGTAGTCCTGCCTCATTCTGATGTCAGAATTGAATGATTTAATAATACATAAAAGGGGCACAGAATGGCGTAAAAGATCAGGGGCCACATACACTCAACAAACACCAGGTCTCCATAAAAACACACCTGTACGAGTGCACCTACATGGACGTAATGGGTGCACAGCCTGCCTCCTAGCCACGATGACCACACCCCCGGGGGCCTGAACGGCCGACCCACAGAGGGGGCCTCACTCTGTGCAGTGGACTGCAGACAGATTTCATAAGCCGGCTCCTACTGAAGTTTCTCACACACAAACCCCTCGCATTCAATCCAGGACAGAGAGTGGCTCCTGGGTCCCCAGTGTGAAGCCCCCCACCCACGCCCCACCCGAGTGACAAGCACCGACATGTGCAAACACACCAAGGCAGCAAAGGGGAGACGCCGGGGGAAGGAGCCTTCTGTACAAGGAAGACCCTTTCCGAAGTTCACACTTCCCACCCCCAATAGCTCAGACAAGTAAACAGATCCAGCTCCAAGTACAAATGAGGAAGGGGCCCTAAGCTCCTGTGGACACTGTTATGGCTCCTGCTAAGAGGTGGGCGGAGAGATCATCCTAAAGCACCCATCTCACTGTGCGGCCAGCCCCCCGCCCCCGCCCAGGACCCTGGTCAGGCCCCACCCCCCTTTCCAGGCCCAAACCCAACTCCAGCCACAACACATCACACCTCCCAGGTATCCACCGGCACATATTGGCCTCAGCTGTCCCCTCCGCCTGGTGGCACCCTTTCTGCACAAATTCCCAGCTCCTCTGTTGAGGCCCAACCCAGAGTCAGCTTCTCCTAGAAACTTTCCCCTGCCCGGAGAAAGCTGTCGGTCAGTCCCTGCGCCCAGATCCCACCGCACCTGGAACCCACCCCGCGGCTCAGGCCAGCGTCTGTCCACTCATTCACCCATGCTGAGGGGGGCACGTGGCCGGGCACATGGGGAACAGTGCCCGCCCTTCAGGACCTCAGTGCAGGGGCGGGGTGGGGGGCAGGCATCCTCTTCTGTCCAGGAGGGATCCAAACAGCACCCACTCCAAATAGCTGCTCCCAAAATCCAGCAAGGCAGTGGCCATAAGGAGCCGGCCACACTGCGTCTGGCACACAGCAGGAGCCTGCACAACAGCGACTCCGTTATCTGCCTTGGATGTGGGCTCTTGGCTCAGCCAAGGGAGGCCCCCCATCTTCTGATAAGAAGCCAGGCTCAGAGAAGGTCCCCCCTCAGAGGCAGCCCAGACCCTGAGGCAGCACCGGGCAAGGCGAGAAGCCCAGGCAGGCCCGCCCTGCAGGAGCCCTGTCCCACCCCAGCCTTCCCAGGGTCCAGCCCAAAAGGGGCCCTTGACTAGAGTTTCCCATTTGAAAAACCAATATTGAAAGCTCTGAGCCTGCCAAGCGGAGGGGAAGGCCTTGTTTGTAAATATTTGTTTCGACTGGCAGAGGCGGGCCTCTCTCCTGGCCCCTCGGCTCACGCAGCTCCCAGCCAACTGCGCAGTGGGCCACCCCCGGGGAGGCGGCCCGTCTGGCAGGGGAGCCGGGCGCAGGGAGGCGGCCGCCTGCGCCCAGGCCTCCGAGACAGCAGCCAGTGCGCAGGGCCGCCCAGGGGCAGCCCATCTGTTCCCCACCCCCTGGGGCTGTGGAGACAACTCGAAGTGAGGTTGCTCTTGATTCCAAGCAAACAGTTTTTCCCAGGGGACGCCCAAGATCTATGTCTTTATTTAGGAAGAAAATAAAAAGCCAAAGACAAAACCCTGGGGGTACGCTTGCAAATCAAGGCCCGACCACCGGGGACAGCTGGACAGTATTCGCTCCCTGTGCCAGCAGCTGCCCTCGGCAGGAGCCCACATCTGGTCCCCTAGGTCCCTGCTGTGGGCCACAGAGGCCCAGAGGGTCCCCTGACTGGGGAAGCGATCCTGATGGTGGTAGACAGCTGAGCCAGCTGGGTACCTGCCCTGGCATCACCATTCCCGGTCATTCATTCATTCACCTGTTCAGCCACTCATCTGGTCATTCATTCACTCACTCATTCATCCATTTTTTATTTAGCACCTACCTGTACCAGGCACTGGGGGCTGGACACACAAGTGGTCAAAGACACACCTGGGGGAAAATCCCTTTGGAAGGGGTTTCCTGGGCCAAAAATCCCCACAAACAAATGGCAAGTCACAGCTAAGACAAGGGCCAGGGTGGGAGACGGCTGAGGTGTGACAGTGAGGGAGAGAGCTGTGACCGGGTCCGGAGGTCAGGGAAGGCCTCCTGGGGCAGGAGGTGGGGGACAGGCAGACAAAGACCGGGCAGGGGCAGTGGGCAGAGCAGGGAGGAAGGACCACAGGGCATGGGGTGGCCCAAGGCCTGGACGTTGGCAGAAGCCCACTCCTGCCCGGCACCTACCAAGCCACTCATTGAACTTCTTCACCTCGCTCGGGAGCCCCAGCTCCGTGAAGTCCCCGGCGTGGATCAGCACGTCGCCGTAGGGCATCTGGATAGGGTCTGTCCTCGAGTGGGTGTCAGACACACACACAAAGCGGGTGTAGCCAGGCGGCTTGGGGGCATCGTGAGGCACCGGGTCCACCCTACGGGGAGAGAAGACACTGTGGTCACGGGGCCACGGTACCGTGTGCATATCTGTGCTTTATAATATTGCCGGCAAGGTTTTTCACCCCCAAAAAGCTGTTTTCACCCCCTTGGGGCGCTCTTGACCCCAGTGAGAATACAAGGACTGACGTCCAGGGTCCTGTTGAAGGACACGAGTCCCCAGGGCTGTGCAGAGCGCAAGCAGCACCTAGGGGGGCCACCGGTGAAGGGGGGGACTTAGAAGAAACACGTGACATAAAGGCAGAAAGAGAAGCGGTAATTTTTCAGAACCGTGAGATGGTCTGATCGTCCCAAGAACACGGGCTTCACCTGGTGGGGGGGGGGCTGGAACCAGAAGATGGAGCTTCAAACCCCAGCTCGGCCCCTTGTCACTAAGCTGTGGCCTTAAGCAAACGCTTGGCCCTAATCGGCCCTGGTTAGCTCGTCTGTGAAATGGAGCGGCCTCGCTATGTAAAAATACCCAGAAAATTCAAAAGAGCGGCGTGGATGTGAGTCCCCCGTTTCCAGGAGCCCCTAGCACCCTCCCTACCCACGGTGGGGGCACTGAGCACCGGGCGGGTATACTGGGGCGTAAGTGCAGGCCCGCTCCCTCCCCCAGCTCGGTGCCCCCCCACCACACTCCACCTCGCAGCTGAATGGTTTTGTGAGGCTCAAAACGCTTAAAAACAACGCAATGACATTTCAACGGGCGCCTCTCTCCAAATGAGTATGCCGCTCGAGGAGCTGGCTGTGTTTAAATCTAATTATGCGGCAAACCGAAAGCAGGACCATATCAGTTACATAAATACTTTTAAAGACATCTTTCTAATTACCCTTTTTTTTTTTTCAGACAATATACTTCAAAGAAATTTAATTAACACCTTCCGAGAGACGTGGGTGCAGCGTGCTAACATGCAGGGCGCATGTGCCCGCTCAGCGCCACGGGCGCCCCGCCAGCCTCTCCCCACCACGGAGCCGCGACAGGAGGGCCACGCCGGGCCCTTCCCTGGGGCTGCTCAGCCCAGTGATCAGTCCAGCAGGTCGGCGCTGGGCCAACCCGGGAAGGAAGGAAAATTCCCTGGGTGAGTCCAGTGATGGCCAACAGGGGGGCCCCAGGAGGCCCTCCTCTCCCCTCTTCATTCGTTCATTCCTTCACTCACTTGTTCATTCAACACAGCACCTTCTGACCACCACCGTGTGCCAGCCCGTGGGCTCGATGCTGGGGCCACAGGCATGAACCATGCCCGGTCCCAGGCCAGGAGACCCCAGACTTGGCCCGTCAGTGACGACCAAGCCACCAGCGTTGATGGGGCAGTGGTGGGGTTGGAGGCCAGAGAAAGAGGTAGTGCTTGAGCTGGTCTGGAAGTTAAACTCTCCCTCTTAGTAATTCCAGCCACTCCTCTGTCCTCTGGATCCCTCCCTACTCTGCCTCCCTGCCCCCCCCCCCATGACAGAGGCTCTTGCAGGTGGCTGGCCTCTGAATGTACCTGGACACCCCGCCTGCCCCCAACACAGCTGACTGAACCGAGGGCGGCCAAGCACTCCTGACACAGGAACATGAGCGAGCCGATCAGACTCCCTCGCTCGCTCACTCATTCATTCGTTCATTCATTCATGCCCGAGCGGAGGCTATGAGCGGGCCAAGTCAAACACAAAGGGAGACAAAGGAAGAAGAGAGAAGGGACGAGGTGCCGCCTGCAGAGCCACCTCCATCCCCACGCTCTCTCCTCCTGAGGGCCTGGTAGAGAGGAGCCCCTCTGCTCCCACCAGCGTCAGCCGGCCCCGAACAGCTTGAGGACTCTACTGGAGCCGGGCCTGCTGCCGGAGCCCGGGCTCTTTAATTAACTCTGTTCTTATTTCCCTCCACCCCGAGGCTTCTGAGCTCAGCGAGGATGCAAAACTACTCATCCCCAGATTAAAAAGAAAGGCTCTTCTTTCCCGGCACTGTCCTCCAGCTATTTGCATTATGACAAATGCTCAGCCTCTAACAACAAGGATGGTGGGGACGGTCCCCGTGAACTGGGAGCTCATTATCACGGGCACTCTCTGAGCACCCGCTCGCTTCCCCTGCGCGGCGATCACGGGCAGGGTGCTGAGGGGGTGCTCGTTTTATAGGTGGGGAAACTGAGGCTCAGGAAAGGCTGCCTTGCCTAGGATCTCAGCTGTGGGAGCCAGTGGAGTTGAAATTTTGAAGCTGGTTTTTGGTTCTAGAACTCACACCAGGCTGGACTATTGCCAGGTCCTCATTCATTTCATTCGGTCAATCTATGGACAAATGCTTACTGAGCGCCTCTCAAATGACAGGCACCTGCTAGGCACAGGGGATACACCTGTGGTGGGGACACCCATGGCGGCCACCTCATGGAGCTCCCAGAAATCCAACTTGTGTTTGGAAGCCACGAAAAGAACAGGAAGAGTAGAGATGTGGAAAAACGGGGAGAGAGAGAGAGCACACGAGAGGATGGAAGGTCTTGACAGCATCGTTTGATGCCTAGATCCAGCTGTGCCTGAAGCCGCTTCCAAAACTGGGCTTCCTAGCTAATTCCACAAGCCAGTAAACTCTCTTCTATCCCTAGGCCATCTGAGCTGGGTTTCTGACACTTGTAATGGAAAAACCCTCACTAACACCTGAGTCACGGCAGCCCTAAGTGGCAGACGCCCCAGGAAAGTGAGTCCCATGTCCAAGGCCCCCTGCTAGTAAGTTAAAGAGTATGCATGGGCGTGCGTCTTCACAATAGGAATTTGGGCATCTAACTTCAATACCTTCTCGTAACAACAACAAAAAAAATGAAACAAAATGGTTATTTCCCAGAGATATTCTGCAAGGACCAGAGAGAAGGCAAAGCCCTCACAGCCTGTCCCCAGTCCAGCGAGGGGTCTTCGCACAGGAGTCAGGGTAGCAGAAATAGGGAGACCTAGGATGGCACCCAGCTCAGTGACCTCCTTGCTGATCCCTGGACCCTCCCGGCCTCCAGTCCAGCTCTGTAAGATGGGGACGACCCACTCACTCCTGGAGTTACTGAGAGAACTCATACGACCTTCACAGCTCAAAACCCTGATGAAAATGTACCCCACCCCATCCCCACAGCCTGTGTCCTGTGCCTGGTCCCCATCTCAGCTTTCTCTCTCCCATGAGCCATTAGCTCCCTGCAAAATGCAGCTCCTGGTGCCAAAAACTCCCAGGGCATCAGACGCAGAGGCCATCCTCCCCCTGTACCCCAACTTCTTGGGAAAGGGGAGCTCTGAAGGTCGGGGGAGCTTAGGACCAAAGACTCTTCCCCTCAAGCCAGATTCCAGCTCCATGTCTGAGCCATGTGACTGGGCACCAGTCATGGTGTTTTAGAAGGGGAGAGTCCTCCAGTCTCCTCCTCTCACTCTGTAAGTGGGGAAACTGAGGCCCGGAGGAGGGGCAGTGACTGGTTGGCTCAGTGTCACGCAACTGCTCAGTGCTTTTCCACAAAGCACTGGTCCCAAGGTGACCCTGTCACACTGCCCTCCTGCATCCCTGTGCCTGCCCTTCCTTCCCACCCCTGGACCTTTGCTTGGGCTGGTTCTCCAAGTCCAGGGGTTGTGTCACCTCCTCCAGGAGGCCCTCCTTGATCTGCTGCTCTTCCTGGGCCACACTCCCAGCCTCACTCTGCCTCCTTTTTCTTTCTTCTTCCTGTTCGCTGTGTTAGGCTCAGGGGACCAGCCTGTACCGGCGGAGGGGAGGGATGCTTAGGAAATCATCCCACAAATGAATGTATAACCATGGGCTGAAGCATGTGCCATGAAGGGGGAGCCTATGAGTGTCTTGAGCTGGGGCGGGGGTCGAGGGACGGGGAGCGACCTGGTCTGGGGAGGGATCAGGGAAGGCTTCCCCGAGGAAGCGACACCTGAGTAAGACCTGAAGAATGAATCAATGTTGACAGAGCAAGGAGTTGAGGAGGCAGAGGGAACAGCATGTGCAAAGGTCTGAGGTGAGAGGTATGGGCTGGTCAAGAAAACTAGAAGCAGCTCTTGCGCCTGGAGCCTGCAGGACAGGGATGCTGGAGGGGGCTTGCGAACCAAACAGAGCCTGGGTTTGCCCTCTCCTGCCTTGCCTCCCACCCCGTCCCCGGGATCCAGGCTGACGCCCACTGTCTCCTGGAGACCTCTGGGCACATGGAAGGGCGAGAGGCCACAGGAACCCGTCTGAGAGAGAGGATCGGTGCACCAACCTGGCATGGCTGGGAGGGCCGGGAACACAAAGAGGCCACCCCGGGCCTGGCACACAGCAGTCCCATGTGCTTGGAGGGTCTTTAAACAGGAGAACTCAGGTCTCCACCAACAGGGCTCTCTTTACAAGCCAGTGAGAAGAGCCCTGGCCGGTTTGGCTCAGTGGTTAGAGCGCCGGCCTGCGTACTGAAGGGTTCCAGGTTCAATTCTGGCCAAGGGCACGTACCTCGGTTGCAGGCTCGAACCCTGGCCCGTCGGGGCGTGTGCAGAGGCAACCAATCAATGTGTCTCTCTCACATCAATGTTTTTCTCTCTGCCCCTCCCACTCTATCTGAAAAGCAATGGAAAAAATATCCTCAGGTGAGGAAAATATAAGTAAATAAATAAATAGATGCCAGCGAGAAGGGGTGCTATGCCCCACGCCAGCCCCCAAGGCCCTGTAAGGTGGCCCCCAGGCTAACCCTGTCCCTCAGCACCACCCCTGCCTTCCCACTGACCGCCAGGCCGCAGCCCACCTGCTCGCTCAGAACGGAAGGGCTGTGGCTGCAGGGGCTCTCCCAGGCCACGGCAGGGTTTCGGGGCCCCCAGGGTGAGGGTGTTGGTTCTCAAGGCCTGAAAGCCAGGGCGCAGGTCCACAGATTCATGACTCGGGCAAAGGCAGCCTTGTTACCGCCAGGGTCTCCGGGGTAAACTGCATAAATCACGCGGCTCAATCGGAGGCCACGTTTGGGCTGTCACTGTTGTTATTAAATATAAATTGTGGATTTATTAAATAAGGCCCCTCACTCCCTCAGCCCAGCCTAAGACAAAGCCCAGGGTGGAGATAAATCACGTGTCGGGAGTGGCGTCCATCTCCTGCATCTCCCTCTGTGGAGACCTGCCGTGGAAACCCGCACAGCCCCCTCCAGCAGCCCGCACGCTCCCCTGGTGCTCGGGCCTGGGGTCTGAGAGAGGCGGGTGGGAGGCAGCAGCCCCCCGAGTCTTTGTATGGCCCTGGCCTCACCCAGCTTTGTGCAAGGCTGCATTTCAAAGCCTGGCTGGCCCGAGCGGGCAGTGAGGGAGCACTGGACAAAGAGTCCAGAACCAGGCTCTGTGCCTGGTCTTCCTGGGCCTTGCCCCAACCCCCAGCCATCTCTGAGCCCCACTGCCAAAGGAAGCCCAGAAGCCAGCCCCGGGAGGTGGCAGCACAGAGCAGGCGTGGAGGGATGGGAGTGGGGCGGGCCCGCGTGAATCCACCCTGACCACTCCAGCCAAGGGACCACCAGGAAGCCAGGAAGCATGTCCCCATAGCACTTCTCGCTGCCAGTATCTCGCGGCCATTACACCCTTTTATGACGTGTGCTGTCTGCCACCCATTTGGGGGTTCAGCTCAGCATGGGCAGGGGTTTGGGGGTAAGTGGCAGAGCCAGGATTCAAACCCAGGCAGGCCAGCTCAGAGCTTGCATTTCCAACCAGTGTGCCACGTAGTTGCTTGTAAATGTCCCGAATGAATGAATGAATGAATGAATAAACAACCCGCAGCTGCTCATGGGTTCCGGGGGGAAATCGCCCTCTTTCACTTGGTCACTCGGTCCTTGCTCAGGACACAGCGGGGCCTGCGAGGCACCCTCCCCCCAGCTGTGCATTCCTGCAGCTCTCAGATGCCCCTTTCTCCAGCCCTCGCCAGCTTGCTGCCCCCACTCATCCTCCTCTGGGTCTCAACCTGGAAGCCACCTTCTCCAGAGGGTCCTTCCTCGGCCCCTGGGCCCTCCGCTCCTGGGACTTCCTGTTTCCCCAGGTCTGTTCTGGGACTGGGGCTGCCAGGGGGTCTGCGGGCCCAGGCAAAGGTGCTATGAACGACAGCTCTGCCTGGCACTGCAGGGCACTGTGGCAGCATGTACAGTGCCTGGGGACCCCCTATGCCACAACACACACCGATCCAGGCACCCTGTCTGAGGGGCCAGGGCTCTAGCCAGTTCCCACGGGGGCAGGCGTCCCGCCGGGCATCCAGGGACCTCAGGTGCAGTCACTTCCAGCCCTGGAGGCCTAAGCCCTTGGACAAAAGAGGAAGGCCATTCCGGGAAGGCCTCCCTCCCTGCCAGGCCTCAAGGTCCCCAGGAACAGTGTCCCAGGCCTGAGACCCAGGCCTTTCATCTGCCCAAATCCACCAATCTGGCCCTAAAATGGAAATTGGATGCAGTTTCCCAAGTAGAAATCTACCAAAAAAAGTAGGCAGCTACTGACAACACCAGCCCTGCAGCCCCCCCCCCCCCCGAAATGAGCATTTTCCGGACCTCGAGCCAGTGCTGGACTCACCCCAGGCTGGAGCCTGCCTGCTGTCCAGAGCCCTTCTCCCATGAATGATGTTTCTGTGTCCTTTCAACAGAGGACAGGTCCTGAGGGAGCCATACAGTAACGAGGCAGCACCCCCCCAACCTCCAGGCCAGGCTTTGTAAACCCCCACGGCTACTTCTCTAAGAGGTCCACGTGCTGGATTCCTTGGTCTCTGGTCCCTGAAGGGACAGTCTCTAGGACCCCCACCTAGGAGACGGTGCTCGTGGCCCTCGAGGAAGCTGGGGCCTGCGCCCTCACAGTGGCATCTGACTGAGCCCTGTGGTCAGGGGGGCCTACTCTGGACACCACATCCCCCATCACAGCTCTTTGTTGGCACCTACATCCACAGATGCCAAAAGGACCTCCAGTCGTTTTGGAAAGCATCCTGCTTTCTCAAGAGAAGCATGGGGGGGCGGACAGGGGAAGGGATTATAGACAAAAGGGAGGGGAGGAGGGAAGGGAAGAGAGCCAGCCCAAGACCAGGGTCCAAACCTGTCCTGGGCCCTGTGGAAGTCCCTTCCCGTCCATGGGCCTCAGTCTCCCCATCTGTACAATGAGGACTGTGAACTGGACCAGAGGTCTCCAACCCTAATACCAAAGGGGGGCAGCTGGAACCCAGCCCCGCGGCCCCCGGCTGCCACGAGGACGTGTGGGCCTGGGGTGGCCAGGCCTGTGGGTTTCTAAAGCAAAGCCAGGAGTCTAGATTTTTATATGCAGGCACCTCATTTTTTAGAATTTGTAAAACATTCTCCAGGCCAAACGAAACAGGACTCCGGGCCAGAATCAGCCCACAGGCCATCACTCCGCAACGTCTCACTCGTCCCTCCCAACTCGAGCCTCGGCCATCCTGGCATCCCGGCCTCGGTTCAGTCAACACGCAGGAAACGGCTGGATCCAGGAGCCAGGAGGCGCCCGGGCGCCTGAGACCACCCTGCCAGCCGCCCCGCCGCCCCCCCCCCCCCCCGCACCCACTTACATCTGCACGTGCGGAGGCTGGAAGCGGCCCTGGTTGATGTTGTAGAAGGTGAAGGCCTGCGTGGGGTTGGAGCTGTACTCGTCCACCTCGATGACCAGCCGGCTGTGCTGGTGCCGCCTGGCGGCCAGCACGTGGGCCTGGGAGAAGGCCATGCCCAGGCCACAGGGCAGGAGGGCCAGCGCCTCTGCCTTCAGGACGCCGGGGTCCCACCTAGCGCGCCACATGGGCCTCCGCTGGCCGCCTGGGCATCTCCCGCCACCGTCGCCGCCGCCCAGCCCTGCGCCAGACCTGGAAACAGACTGGGGAGACGGAGCAGAACCATGCGACAGTTAATCTGCTTGGGATTTGCTTTATTTAATGTCAGATGAAGATTTAGAAAGAGGGAGAGGGCGGGGGGAGAGGGGGAAAAAAACACAGTCGTACAGCTCAAAAACTCATTACAAATCTTTCCAACTCAGCAGTTTGATGAATATACTTTGGTAAAAAGAAAGAAAAAAAGGAGGGAGGGACCAAAAAAACCCCACAACGCCGTGGCTGGAGGCATGCATGGTCCAACATGTTTAAATACTTAAGGCAATTTTTTTTTAATTTTATTTTATTTTATTTTTTTGTCTTCGACAAAATCCTCCGTAGCCCACCGGGGGACCGCGAGATGGGGCGGGATAATGGCTGGGATTCTGCAAACAGGTCAGGTGAGTTTCACTCTTCCGAACTGGGGCAGAAGAAGGGTTCCCCTCCAAGCCCATCCCCTCCCCTCAGACCCCCAAACACACCCACGCCGCTGCAAGCCCGAGCAGGTGGGATGCACAGCGCGAATTCCTTCGCAGCATCCACTCTGCCTCAGAGGCCTGCGAGCAGCGCCCAGAGGGGTTTCCAGACAGGCCGCCGTCCGCCAGCTCAGCTGGGGCGGCCGGGGGAAGGCAGGGAGCAGGGATCTACCCTTAAAAAACCCCCCGAATGCCTTCGTAAGGATTTCGAGAACTCTGCCAACCCTGGAATTCACTTAGAATCACGGCCCGAGACGCTGTCAACATTTTAAAATTTGTTTCATTGGAAAGTGGGGCTTGCGTTTGCAGATACCGAGCCGAGGCGTCCCTCGGACTGGGGGGGCGGCCGGCGCCCGCGGCCACGGCCATCTATTTCTGCGGCTCTGCTCCGTAATTATTTTTTTTAACTGGGTAAATAAGAAATGCCTGAAACATAGTTTTGTTTTGTTTCCGCTTTTAGTCATTAAGACGCTCCGATGATTCCATTCGCACTGCATTTAACCAAGGAAAAAATAACACAATTTAAACTCTCCTGGACAGTCATATCCCAGTCACGTCAAACAAAGAAAAATCCCCCTCGCTTTGCACATGGAAGAGTCGACACAGCCAGCAAACAAATTAGATTAGGAAAATGACAAAAATTAGAAACTGGAGAACATTTTAATTACGTGCAAAGGGGAAATGGATTATTAATTTTTTTAAAAATCTCAACAATCATGCCCATGCAAGGTGCAATAAATAGCGATACCTTTTTCCTCAGCACCCCCCCCCCCAAACGCATCCTGATTCACAACACAGGCCTGTTCATCTTCTCTTGGGAAGACAAGAAAAAAAATCTGCTTCTTCCCACCCCCCACCTCACCCCACCCCCCGGGATGCACTTGTGTCTAAGTGCATCAGCTCCCCCGGTGGACGCGGTAGGCAGGCCTCTGAGATGGGGGAGTCAGGCGTCCTAGCCCCGGGCTCACAAAACCTCTGTGGGTGCTGCCTGGATGCTGGGGAGAAGCGTCGAGCAGCAGATGCCGAGATCCAGGGCTCCCATGGAGATCTGCACAAGGGTTTGGGGCCCAGCTTCGTGCCGATGTGCTGTGTGACCCTAGGCCAACTTCCTACCCTCTCTGAGCCTCTGTCCACTTCTGGAGAAGGAGTTTAAAAATAAGACCGCCACCCTCCAGCACAGCTGTGCAGGCTGAGTGAAAGGGAATTCTGAGCACAGTGCCTGGCAGGCACCAAGTGCCCAGCGAATGTTGGCTTACTATCCCAATCAAGTTGATAGTTGCGTATCAGAGGTCTGCCGGGACAGGGGCATCTGTGCGACAGGGTATCCGGTGTGAGCAAAGGAGGCAGCCCCAGGAGCCCCACGGAGCCCCAATTTTCTCAAGTGCCGGCTCACCACACACCCCTGCTTTGACCCCTTACCGCGGCTCCCCTGGTGAGGACCATGACTCAGGGAGCCCGAGTGCGCAGCGCGCCCCGCCGGAGGCTCTGTTCCCTCGCCCACGACGCGGAGAGAAGACTAGTACCTACCTCAGAGTCATGGAGATTAAATGAGGCGGCGCGTGTAAACTGCTTATCACGGAGCCCAGCACATAGTAAGTGCCCAATAAATGTAAGCTATTACCGTGATTACATCATCATCATTACCCCAGGGCCTCTCACGGAGGCTTCATAAATACTGAATTAGTGAGTGGTTGGAGGGGGGGATGGAGAGAGGGGCGGAGGGATAGAGGGATAAATGGATAGACGGAGGGACGGAGGGAGGGACAGACAGACAGAGTGTCTTGCCCTCTCCTTCCCTGGTACCAACATAGGCCTGGCAGAGGGTGGGTGTCAAGAGGGCTCAGCTAAAGGCTGACAGCGCATCGCCCCTCTCCCCCTCTCCACGCCAGAAGCCCGGAAGGAGGCTGGCGAGGTGGGCACAGCCCTCGTGAAGGGGTCCCAGGGGCCTCCGCCCCCCGCCCAGGAAGCGGGCTCCTGTGTGCCCTGGATCGCCGACGCGGGGGAGCCGGCGCCCGCCGGGGGCTGAGCCAGCAGAGGCGGCAGCTTGGCGTCCCGGGGGGCTCCGCACTGAAACGCTGCGTTCCACATAAAGGGGGTTCGCAATGGGCCCTGCTCGGAGGAATCAGGGAAACTGGGAACGCGGAGCCTTCTTTTAATACCCATTTAATATTTATGGAGCTGCAGCAGCGTCAGCCACCGTGCAGAGAACACAGCGGATCCACGGAGGGGAAGCAGCGACTCCCCGCAAACAGCTTTTAGCTGGGAAGCATTGACACCTGGTCCACAAAACAGCACAGCAGGCGGGCGAGGGAGGGGCGCTGGGAGGGCGCCCCGCTTCCATCCCGGCTCTGCCCGGCAGAGTGACCTTGAGCAAGTCAAACGGCCTGGTTGGACCACCGGTGCCTCCTCTGTGCCAGGGGGTGGGAAGGAAACAGCACCAGAGGGGAGGGTGGGGTGAACCGATTAATGCACTGACTCACTCAGCACACACTCACCCCAGCCCTACAGGGTGTCCCTGCTCCTGGCACCAGAAAGAGCAATAAAAAGCAAGTAAGTCCCTGCCCTCGAGGAACTGCGGGGGGGTGGGGGGCAATAAAGTAAACACATAAGTAAATACAAAAGATACTTTCAGATAAGACGTACCCAGAACACAGAGCGATGAGTAATCGGGGAAGGAGGATTGTTACTTAAGTTGAGTGATCGAGAAAGACCTGTCTGAAGAGGTGATGTCACCGCAAAAGCAAATGCCGCGAGGGAGCCAGGCATGCCCGGGCCTGGGGAAAGAGAACCAACCGGGGCAGAGAGGGCCGCAAGTGCAAAGGCCCCGAGGCAGAGGAAGCATCCCTCAATGGTCCCGCTTTTATTGGCCACCAGTGTGCTTCTGCAATGGAGAAAAGCTGGGACTTTGAGATCCGAAGGAGCAGGGTTCAAATTTGGTTTCAGATGGTGTTCAGCTGTGGGACGCTGGAAAGGTCTCTTAACCTCTCTGTGCTTCTGCTTCCTCATTGGCTAACAGAGGAGATAAAGGGAGCTTTGAACCTGCCCCTCCATAAAGGCCCAGTCAGCCCCGATAGAAAGGGTTGAAAAATGTGTCCTCTTTAGGGCTCAATTTTCAAAAGTCCTCTGTCACGTGGCAGTTTCTCTTTCCATATCCCCTCAAAGGCATTTATTTGTTGGCCCTCAGGTGCCATGAGTCCCAACAGACCAGGGCTCTCAAAGAGGAATGAAGGCACCGGGTAGCTATTAGGCGCCGACTGTCTGGACAGCTCATACAGGAGGAGTCCAGCTCCGGGCCCCACTGCTCTCCGATGGCCCCACAACGTGGCCTGGCCTCCTCCTGCTGCATCGCCACAGCCTGCGCCACACCAGCCTCCAGAACAAATGTCCTAACACCTACTTCTGACCAAGGGGCATCCGGCTGCCCTTGGAGAAAGGCCCGGCTCCTTAGATCAGCTCAGGAGACCTGGCCGGTCCTCAGTCTCCCTCTCACCACTCAGGCCACGCTCACCACTCCAAGTTCCCCTGGCACACAGGGGGTCCCGCCTCTGAGCCTTCACACATGCTGTTCCCTCTGCCTGGCAGCTCTGGGGACCAATACACACACCTGTTCCTCAGCTAGAGGCCTCAGGGACATCTCCCCGACCTCCCCAGGCTGGGCCAGGGCTTCTCTCACCAAAGCTCCCAACACAAGAGTCTTGTCCTGCACCTAAGCTGCGTGAGAAGCCAAAGCATGAAACAGACGTGAACGAATGAATGAGGGAAGCCGCACAGGCCCTTGGGTCCCACAGCCCAGATTTAATGTCCTTGGGTCTCAGTTTTTCATCTGTAAACATGGGGATGCTGAAAAACTGCCCTCCCAGAGCCACTGGGAGGGTCACAGGACATGGTATATGAAGAAGCAGCTGGCCGAGGGCCCAGCACACAGTAGGTGCTCAGTAAATGCCTCTTCCACTGTGGCTAGAAAGTCCCAATGAAACCCAGGAGCTCTGCAGGAAACTTCTGAGAACTGAGCAGAGATTTTCAGAGAAGCAAGGACCCCCTCCTCCCCTGCCAGGAAGCCCAAGTCCTGGCCCCCTCTGTCCCACCCATACCTGGGTGAGTAACCTGTTATTTTACTTCCCGGGGTGTGTGGTTGGATACATCCAGTACCACCAGACTAGTTTTTCTAGGCAAGCTCTCTGCACCCCGTCACCCAGAGCAGGCACCCCAAGGCACAGGTCGACCCTGAGACACCCACAGCCTCTGCTCCAGGGCAAGCCCTTGTTTGGGAACCAAATGACTCAGATGTGAAACTGATCCTCCCAGGGCTCAGGGCCCGGCAGGAGCAGCCAGGCCCCTCAACAGAGCAGCTCAGAGCCCTGTTATGAGGAGGCGGAGGAGAGGGGCTCTGTGGGGACCCAAGGAGGCCCCCACAAAACTATGAGGCCAGCCAGCATGGGCCAAAGGCCCAGAAAGGAGACTGAGAAGGGCCTTGGCTTACAAGGAGCATCTCAACAGCGGGGGCGGGGTGGGAGGAGATTTGCAAAGAAGACTTGGGTCGTTACAGCCCAAAGCAGTCCAAGTATGTGAACAAAATCTACGAGTGTCTGCGCTGCCAGGAGTTGCTGATCTGCAGGGCAAGGTTGGAGCTCCTTTGCCACGGAGGCATCCGCTCCCCACCCCGAGACCAGCTCCCCAAAGCCCACGTGGGTACCCAGGGCAGTCCCAGTTCACACCTGTTGTTCCCTATCAGTCATTATTCACAGCATCCCCTCTGGCTCTCAAAAGTGTCCCCAGGTCAATAGTTGAAAATGTCATAAAGGGTCAAGGTCACTGTAGTCAAAGCCAACTCGAGGCTGTCCATTTAAGGCAACTGCCTCCAAAAGGCAACCGCTTCTCTTCCTGTCCTGGGCAAGTCTGTAGCCACAGCTGTGAGGCTGGGGCAATAATGTGTTGTCCTGAGTCTGAAACTGGGGTGACTGCACAGGGACGGTCGACTATTAAACAGAAGCCCCACAGAATCCCCTGCCCCAACAGCCTGCCTTCCCCGCTGCGGCCCGACACGGGACAGCCTTCTCCAGGACCCCAACCCACCTCTGCCCCACCCCTCCTCCCACCTTCACCCGAGGGGCAGCCCCAGCGCCTCCAGGGCCAGCCCAGCCTGCAGGGGATCCGTCACCCACAGGGCCGCCCAGAGACATCAGCTCAGCCCCAGACACTGCTCACCCAGGCTTTTGACGATACCTTAGTTGCAACGGGGTGGAATGTCGCAGAAAAACCACGTTAACGCCTCCTAAGTATTCCCCCACTCCTAAGCAAAACGCGGGAGAAATACTATTTAATAGAAAACTACCAAGGTGGGGGAGGTTTGGCGATGATTCCACCTGAGCCCGAAAATCGCCTTTAAAATGTGTTCTTTTCTCTTGTTTCGCTTGTGCCTGAAACTATGCGGTTGATCACTTGGTAGTTGAAAATGTCATAAAGGGTAAAAAATAAACGGAGGAACTCAGAGGAAAGGAAAAAAGAACACACAGTCCAGTGGGGGAAAAAATCAGAGCCAATGCCTGCATGTCCCAAAAATGCTCGACCTCCTGTGTTGACTATGGGCGTCCAAGGGAAAAAAAACCCGGGCCTGCAGCTGGGCTGAGCAGCCCCGTCGAAGGAGCCGACGGGCTCGGGCCATGAAGGAATCCAGAAATATTGAGAAAACTGGACAATATTCCTTGTAAGAGGATCAGCCGCGAGTGGCTTTAAAGCTTTTGCCACTTAAAAACCTTTTAGCAGGGCCCCTTTTGAATTATGACTACATGATTTTAAATTACACTTTCTAATTCCTCGGCCGCCCCCCTCTCCCCTCCCCGGCTGCTGTGGCTTCATTTTCCAATTATGTACTTTTATTTCGGAATGATGAAGAGAGCTACTTACTGGATCATGTCCTGTCTGCCACAAATAGCTGCTCACTTATTCCTTTCATTTGAGATCTGAATGCAGCCCCTTCCCGGGCCGGTGCGTCCCATTCTGGACGCTCTCCATACCCGCAGGCCCGGGCGCGGCCAGAGGCGCAAAGAAGCCCGAGAGCCGGGCTGAGCCTCCTGTTTGTAAACTAGCGCTCCGCTCCATAAATTATTTTAATTCCTGGTGCCTTCTCCATCCGCCCCGCAGATCAGCAGTCACATAAATAATAGTGAATGGACTGATTTTTCTTCTGCGAAGCGCTATGGGCCGGTTTTCTTAAATAAAGCCCCCGGAGAGTCACGGATCTGCGGCGCGGGAACGGAAAGCTGCCCGGACCCGTCTCCGACGCGCCCACACACAAAGGGAAGGAAGAGGCGAACGCGGGAAAGCGGGCATCCCGCAGCCCCTCTCCGCAACCGCGGCAAGTCACACTCGCCGCCGACCAGGGCTTGGCACACCCGTGGGTGGGGAAGGGGAGGCGAGAGGGCCTTGGGTGTTCAGCCTCCCAAAGGCAATTTGCAAAGAAAGTGAGCGTGGATTTACGGCGCTTGTGGAAATCTATTAGGCAGATGTCACCGCAGCGGAATCGAATCGGCGCTGTGGAAATCCCACACTTCAGTCGGAGGCTGCGGTTTTGCCACCTTTATGATCCATTTAAGTGTATTTTTTGTGATCCTGTGGGAATTTGCAATTAAAGATTAAACCTCCGAAGTATGATCAATTAACTAATGCGTCTGGATGACAAAGTTACAAAAGGAAAATTCCATTTTCCGTCCCACCCCCACCCCCCACTCCTGCTTCGTGCAGGAAGCCCGGGTGGAGGAGGGACCCGCCGCCTGCTCCCCTGCTCCCCAAACACCTTGCACTTCACAGGTGCGGGCAGGGCTCCCACTCCTCAGGTAGCCCACAGGATATATTCTGCAGCCTTGCAGGCGGCAAACGCAAAAGAATGGAAGGAAGGGGAACGGACGGACGGGAGTGTTGAAAGCAGGCATCATCTTCCTCTTAAAGTGATGAAATCAGCACGGGAGATGCCCGAGGTCTTTCCATGCGCATCCTCCGCCTCGGAGGGAGCGGATGGAGACCGTGAAGCCGTGCGGGAGACGGGGACTCCCAGGTGCGGGCTGGGGCGCGGGAGCGGGGCCTGCTCCGTCCTGGGCGTAGCACCGTCAGCCAGGGGGGAGTTTTTTTCCTGCAGCCGCTGCTCTCTGTGACGCAGGACCAGGCTCCCACATCAAGCTGGCCAAGTTCACGTCCGAGAAAGCCCCCGAGTCATTCGCCAAAAGGCACGGGGAGGCCAACGCACATGCAAGCCTCTGAGTTCAAAATTCAAACACAGACTCTCAATTGAAGATTTTTTTTTTTTCATGAGGTTGGGCCGCCCTTGTCAGCTAGAGATATTTTAAATGGAATAAAGCATAACTAAGTCTTGTCTCATGGGGGGGGGAGGGGGTCAAAATAAAGTAAACTGTCTGTTTTGGCAGCAGAATGGCCAGGTCACTGGGGAGGGCCGCCATGAATCAAATTAACCGGGGAGCTATCTACACCTTCCCTCCAACACTCCCCCAAAGGGGCCTCTCTTCTCTTCTTTCCCTTGGGGTTGCTTTTGCTTTTCCTGTGTGTGGTTTTTTTTCACTTCTTCAGACCCAAGTCAAACATTTCTGTGGCAGGCTAGAGAGGATGCCAGCTGGTGGTCTCCTTCCGAGGGGACATCCACCGCCCAGGAGCTACGGCCGCAAGGAACTGCCTGGGAGCCACCCAGCATAGTCTAAACACAGGGAACAGGGCTGCGTGAAGCTCTCCCTTCACCCTGCCCCTTCCCTGCCCCCCAAGTGTTCTGCCCGTCCTATCCTAGAGGGCAAGGCGTTTGGCCGGAAGACCCCACAAGCAGCCTGTCCTCATCCGAGATGTCATCAGTGGTGATCTGTGGGCAGAGAGCAGGCCCCAGAACCCATTCCTCCGCTCCTCCCCTGGGGAGCCCCTTCCCCTGGGGTACCTCGCGCCAGAGGTGCAGGCAGACAAAGGTACCAAGTGGCGAACAGAGAGATCTCAGGGAGAGGGATGGAAGGGGGGGGATGCTTGAAAGGACCCTTTTTCTGTTCCCAGCAAGGGAGGGGCGATGGGAGAGACGTGTCACATTGTCACATTAAAGATTTTGACAGACAATTCAGGGATAACGCAGAAATTCCACCCCTAACTGCAGCTCGCCCCAACTTGAAAGCCGTTAACTAACCTCCACTAATTGCATGTTTTTCTGTGCATAATATTAACTTGTTAAAAGTCTTCGCCTGGCCGATTAATTTCCTCTGCCCCGCTATTCATGATCAGTTCACAGGCCTGAAATTGGAAAAATGAAGTCATTTTGAGAGATTAAAAGATGACTGCACTTTGGGGAGGGTTTTCTCTTTCCTGCGAGTCCGGAATCCGCACCCAGAATGCCGATTTTTCTCGGGATTTCACTGAGTGCTACCCTTCAGTGAAATCCTGCCACCGCCCTTAATTCCTCAGACGAACGCAGAGAGAGGTGTCCCGTGTGAGGCGGGCACTCCAGGGCCATCACTGCCTGCCAGGGAAGGTAACCAGTTCAAGGGGAAACCAATGAACTTAAATTACTTTCCTCGGATGAAGATTTAATAGTCTCACGGGTGGACTGGGGAATTTTTTACAAGCAGGCTTTTCTGGAAAGGTTATTCTGTATGGGGTCTATGCATTCCTGACATTTGGGCTCAAGTAGAAAGACCCCCCCAAAACCCCATATTTTACCTAAACTCAGATCTGGTCTCTTTCCACGATCACAGCCCAGAGGGCATTGGCTGGGGGAGGGAGGGGGCGATTCTAAGTGCACACACAGCAGTTACACCTGAGATATGGCACCCCACACACGGTGGCACTCAGCCTGCCCACACTGACATTACAGGGACCTAGTTCAATCCTGGTCTTCCGAAATTCCTGGGGCCACGAAACAAACAGGAAGGCAGCCCCACGCTGAAGCACTTCAAATGCAGCATTAAACCTCTGTGCCGGCATCAGCGCCTTTGGACCAGCCATCAGCCAATTAATGTCCCTCCGCTGAGTGAGCACTCAAATAGACGGAACCATTCCACAGAAACCCATCTTGAGAAAAAAGATTTTACAAGTGTTGTGGGGCTGCCACTCGGAAAGCCAATTTGCAGGGAGCCAGGCGTCTGGAAGCAGTTTATTATGCGCGGCTCTCACACCGCGGTCCCCTGTACACTGCGCCTGGCTCCAGAACGCCTCTGATCACCACGGTCGGGCTCCAAAGCCCCAGAGTGCTCACCACGGCCAGAGGCCTGCCTCCACCCAGCCAAGGCCACGACCCCCCCCCCCAAATGGTCTCCTAACATGTTGGCTCCCGTGGCCTGGCTTCCAACTTGGATGTGGCAGTTGGTTGATGGCCTCTCTGACATCCCCCAAAGCATTTTAGCCCATGTCACAAGTTATTGGTGAAGTTGGTTTCCTTTTTTTTTTCCTAAGACTAATCAGGGTATTGACAGGGGTAGTGTCTGCCTGAACCCCCAGCGGCTGAGCCCTGCTAAGAAGTCTCCCATCACCATTCAAGTGCTGCAGAGCCAGCTCAACCATTCACCAGCCGGCCCACTTTTGTTCCCAGTTTAATTTCATAATTGTTTGCCACTTAACAAGCTCTCCTCTGGGCTGTTCAATAGGGGCCTTGGACATGGGGAGGAGGCGGCAACCGAGTTCCTGGTGGGGGGACTGGGAGAGGGTCTGACCCAGCACTGGGGGAGAGACATCTGGGAGGGGTCAGCTGGGCAGACGTGGGGGCCAGTTCCTAGGTGAGGCCTCCTGGTCCCACCTCAGGCCACGCAGCAGAGTGGAGAGGGGATGGGAGGGGACGGAGGAGGTGAGTCTAAGACCCCGAGCCAGCCGTGGCCCTGACACAGGCGCCCGGACACATCAGCTCTGTCTCCACCAGGGTAGCGGGAGGCTGTGCACAAATTCACTCTCCTGTGACACGTCCCACAATAAACACACAGGAGACAGGACTGCTCCTTAGCATGGGCATGCCGTGAAATATTGCCTGTGAGGGCTGGGACCGGTCTGGTTAGCCACCGATCCCCTGGGCCAGGCACATAGCCAACAGCAATAAATATGTGTGGAATGAGTGAGTGGAGAGATGGACTGACGGATGGATGGATGGATGGATGGATGGATGGATGGATGGATGGATGGATGGATGGATGGATGGATGGATGGATGGATAAATGGACAGACCGAGAAAGGGAGAGAGGAAGGGACGGAGGGAGTTTCCAGCAACGGCTAGCAAAAGTGACCACCAGCCCAGTATTAGTGCCCCCTCCCTTGCCACCAAGTGCCAGCGGGGGCCTCGCTGCGCACAGTAGGCTCTCAGAGACCAGGGGCTGCTATTGTTACCCCATCCCCATCACCTGCTCCCCAGCGCTCCGCCGCGTCCACCAGCTGCTCGGCCAGGACTCGGCAGCGACCGGCGAGCTGGGGAAAAGTTTCGCTGACCCCTCGGCCCCGTCGGAGTCCGGCGCCCGGCCGAGCGCCCTCCCGGCGGCGCCCGCTCGGCGGGCAGGGCAGCGGGGACGCGCGGCCGGGGCACCCGCACCAGCCAGAGGCCCCCAAACTAACTTTGCGGGCGCCCCGGAGCCGCGCCGCCCGCGTCCCCCGGCGCCGGGAGAGGGACCCGGCCGCGCCCCCGCCGCCCCCGCCGCGCGCCCCCCGCGCCCCGCGCGCCCCGCGCGCCCCCGGCCCTACCTGGCCCCGGGCTCCGCGTCGGCGGCCGCGGCCGCGAGCAGCAGCGCGCACGGAGGGAGGCAGGAGGCAGGGGCCCGGCTCCGGGCGGGCGGCGGGCAGGGCGGGGGCTCCTCCCGCGGCGGCCGCCTCGCCGCGCGTCCGAGGCAGCAAGTGGGAGCCAGACTCCTCCTTCGGGGGGCGGGGGGCTCCCCGCTACCCCCTCCCCCGCCCGCCCGCCGCGCGGCTCCGAGCCTCCCGCTGCCCCGCCCGCCTCCCCCCGCCCGGCGCCGGGAGGGGCGCGCGCTCGGGCTCGGCCCCGGGCCCCGCGCGGCCGCCCGCCAGGGCCCCCGCCAGGCCGGCCAGGCCTCGGCCCCCGGCCCCCGCCCAGGCCCGGCGCCCGCATCCCGCCGCCGAGGGGAAGGGGGCGCGCAGCGGCGGGGCCGGGCGGGAGCGGGGCCCGCGCTGCGGAACAGGCCCGAGGCCCCCGCGCCCGGCCCGCTGCGCCCCCCCCCGGCCCCGGCCGGCCGCGCGGTGCGCGGGGAGCGCACGGGGGCGCGCGGGGGCGCTCTCACCTCGGGATCCGCGGCCGCCGGGCGGGCCCCGCGTGCTGGAGCGCGCGCGGCTCCTTCTGGGGCGCCGCGGCCCCCCGCCCCCGGCCCGAACCCCTCCCAGAGCCGGAGGGCACCCTGCTCGGGAGCCTGCGAAGGTCCCCTCCCCACCCTTTGGGGAGGCGTGGACCCCAGCTCCTAGGCTGCCTAGGCCCTGCGCTCGTCCCTGTGCCCCCATCTCTTAACCCCGGGGACCCCAAGTTCTCAGTTCCAGGTACAGCGCTGGCCGGAGTGGGGCAGGTAAGCAGTCTGGACCTGAGAACCTGGCCCCTGGTTTGAAGAAGGCCCTGGGTTATTGGGGAGGGGGAAGAGCAACACCCCCAGCCAGGGTGGCCCCCACCCTGGGAGGTTGAGGAGCCCCATGACCTCTAACCCCTGCCACCAGTGGCCAGAAGTGTCCATGGACCTGTAGTCTGGGCACAGGTATGGCCCAGGCGACCCAGACGGGAAGGGGGGGGTGGCCCCTCTGAGACCCTTTCTAAGGCACCTCAACAAATGTCCATGCCCCCCCCAACATTCGCATCACACTGCACCTCCCACTCCTGCATTCACCGCAGCCTCAAACACAGCCCCAGATGGACACCCCGTGTGGGCGCCTCAGGCCTGGCCCGCCTTGGGGAGAGCCCAGTCCCATAGGAGGCAGACGGAGACACAGGAAAATGCCCCTCGCAGGTGCGGGAGTGGAAGTGGGGACGGCTACCTGGGGTGGCTTCCTGGAGGCAGACGCTCCCCAGCATGCGAAGGACAGAAGGCATGGGAAGGTCATGACAGAGGGAGCAGTGCACGCAAGGACCCTGGCCCGTTTGGGACGGGGCTAGAGGAAGAGGGAACGGGTGCGGGGCAGGAGTCAGGAGGGGCATCAAGAAGAGCCTTGGATGCCTGCCTCGGGGGATAGACTATCAGTGGGAGCCATGGAAGGTTTTTGAGCAAGGGCACCACTTGCTCAGGTTTATTTTTTTAGAGTTTGCTCTGGTGGCCCTGACAGAGGAGGAAAGGAGGCTCAAGAGGGAGAGGCTAGGGCTTTGGGAGTGGGAGTTGGGGGCAGAGGCCTGGGCTGGGACACTGAGGGGGGGCAGGGGCTGGCCGAGGGGGGCCTCAGGCAGGCGTCCCCTCCTCTTGTCTTTGAGCCTCACTTCTCTCACCCTGTACTGGGGCAATTCTGGGGCAGAGTGAAGAAACCAGGCCAGAAATACAACCTCAGAGGGCAAGTGGGAAGGACACCTGGGTGGTGGGCACGGTGTTGGCAGGCACTATGCTTCTCCTGGGGAACAGGGAGCTGCCACAGTGTCCCTCCAGGGCCAGTCCTGGGAAGCGGGTTCCCCAGTGCCCTCACGGGGCCAGGCAGGTCTCCCCCATGGTTACTCACTTCGTCTCCCGGGGGCTACATTGACCTTGCAGCTGCCCAGCTGGAGTCTGCCTGGCCTGTGAGGGTCAGAGCCCAAGGCAGGCAATTCCCAGGCCAAGAGAGAAGTGAGGGAGGGGTCACCTGGGAATTTAGGAGAGAAACCCCACAGGTAAACACACAGGCCTGGTGCAGAGAAGTTTTGGTCAGTGACCCAAATCCACGGTCAGCTCCTACCGCTCAGGTGGCTGCACCATCTATTTGGCACCTCTGTCACCCTGGGGACCATGTGTGCCTGGCCTGTGCTGGGTGGCCAGGGGTGCGGGGGATACCCAGATGCAGACCCTGCCATCCAGCCATGGCCAGTGAAAGACCAGAGGGGAGACATGTCAGAGGCCAGCCTGAACCCAGTGTGGAGTGGGAAAGGGAGAGATGCCTGCCCCGGGGGGTGGGGCAGGGCCTCCTGGAAGACAGCAGAGCCTGGGCCTGGAGGAGAGGCAGACTGTGGGCAGGGAGATGAGCCTGGCAGGCATTCCTGACAGTAGGAACAGCAGGTGCCCAGGAAGAGTGCAGGGACCACAGGGACCCCTGAGACACTGGAGCATAAGGCAGGTCACACAGGTCCTTGAATGCCACACCCAGCAGGCCACAGGAGCCCTGGAGGACATTTGAGCAAGACGCTCTGTGGTGTCATGTCCCAGATCCCAGGACAAGGCCAGTATCTATTGAGTAAATAAATAAAGGAATGAATGAATGAGCAAATGAAGGATGACACCCAGTGACATAAACCCCCCCTGAGCAAATGAAGGATGACACCCAGTGACATAAACCCTCCTCCAGCAGGGCTGCCCCACTCTATGGACTGAACGACTGTTCCAAACTCAGCGGGGAGCATCTCTCCCCCTGGGACCGTAGGCATCCCAAGCACAGGGTTGCCTGCTTATAAGACAGGGCTTGGGCTCAATAGCCCAATTGACTCCACCTGCCGCCTGCCAAGAACAATGCCACAGCTTGGCCATGGCCTCAGGAACCCCCACAGGACACATGGTGTGGGGTAGTGGAAAATTTGTGGCCCTGGTCCCTGGGGCAAGAGCAAAGTTTTCATGACACTTGTTCCCCAAGGCCAGCTTTCTCACTACCTCCAATCCCACCAGTCCCCCCCTCAGCTCCTGGAACACCATCTCTTACTTTTCTGGAACATGCATTTATTGAGCACCTACTATATGCCTACCACTCAGCATTTCCTCTGGAACAAAGCATGAGCTCCCCAGCAGGGGGGCCTGCCATTACCTGCACCTCGCAGTCCCGGGTGATGAGCTCTGAGCCTGACCAGCCCCTGCCCTGGTCCAGGATGCTTCTTGGAGGCCGGGCGCCCTCGGGCCCCAGCGCTGCATCCCGCGGGTCCTGGAGCTCAGTAGGTGCCCAGTAAATGGCTCTGAAAGGCAGGGAATCAGGAACGCGGGGTGGGCAGGGTAGACCCACTCCTAAAAGAGCAACCAGTCTGGCAAACACAGCAGACATTCTGCTTTCAGAAAAATTTAATAACACAGTGGCACTTGTTCATGGGGACTAATAGAAACAGCACACGATCCCACACTGCTAAGCAGCCAGGGGGTGGCTCGCTCGGTTGGGAAGCATTTCCCAGGAGCCTACTACGTGCTGGCAGCTGGAGAGAGGAGGAGAAGGCAGACTGTCTGCCCTCAGAGAGGCCGCGGGTCGGCAGGCGCTCGGGACACCAAGAAGAGGGGAGCTGGGGGCAGGGGGACAGCAGGGACACATCAGAAGGTAAGGAGTGTGCTCCTGGGGAGCAAGCCTTCACTGTGAGGATAAGCGGGAGAGGAACAGCCCAGCAGAGGGACCAGCCTGTGCAGAGGCTCAGAGGCTCAGAAGAGTGTGGCGCAATACCCCCGGCCAAGGAATCGGCCTCCAGGAAGGTGGCCCAGGGCCGTAGCTGCAGCCGCTTCTAATAGCCCCAAATCAGAGACAAGCCAAGTGCCCAGCTGGAGGGGATCCGTTTTAAAATCCTGGTATGTCCAGGGAATTTCAAGTGCCCGAGTCACGTTGCGGAACCGGGATGTGGCGGGAAAATGACGGCGGTGCTCGTCGCACCTGGCGGGCAAGCGGAGGCTACGCTGGCACAGCCGGTTCTGGTTTCAAAAAATGAGAAACACAAAAGGAGCCGAAGAGAAGGTCAGCCGTGGGGATGAGTTCAGGTGGTTTTTTACTTTACTTACGGGAACTTTTTGTCATCCTCAACGTCTCTGTGGGCATCAGAACGTGGTGAAGGGTGGGGGTTCAGGGGGGCTGTGAGCGGACCCGAGCAGGGCAGGGCCTGGGCCGCAGGGACCCAGCGCCTTTCTGACCGAGGAGCTCAGGCGGCCCCATCTCGGACCCTCCGCGTGCCTGGCCCAGAGCAGCGAGCCAGCCACGGCTATTCTTAGCAGATAGTCACTGGGCCGCCACAATATGCCAGGAGCCGGCAGGGGAGGCCAGAGGACTTCAGGGCCGGTGGAAGTCAGCATGGGCTGGGGGTGGAGGGCTCCCTGGAGGAGGTGGCTTGGGCTGGGGCTGGAAGGATGAAGCCTGGCTTTGCATTCTTACCTCTGCTCCATCACAGCCTTCCAGGTCCCTGTGTCCCACCCCAGGTCCGGACCCCGACACAGCCCGAGGCAGGTCAGTTCCAATCCAGCTGCCTGGCAATGGGCCTCTTCCCCGGGCTTTCCCGAAGCCCAGAGCCCAGGGGGAAAAGCCACACCAGGTCCTGCCCACCCCAGTCAGGCTCCAGTACCGCCTACAGCGACAGCCTCAACGTTTGAATCATGTCCTGACCACTGGTTCCCATCTTGCCTCTGCCACTTAACAGCTTGTGACTCTGAACCTCCGTCTCTTCTTTATTATTGTCAAGCCGGTATCGTAATCTCCAGTGAGGGCGGTGCACACACAGGGCCCGCGCACAGTTGGCCCTCGGGAAGCAGTGGCTGTAACACTGTCGCGGTCCTAGATACTGAGTCTGGGGAGCTGGATTCTACCAGTTCTGCCTCTAGCTTGCTTGGCATCTTGGGACAGTCTCTTGTTTCTCTGAGCCTCGGTTTCTCATCTTGAGGAGAAAAGTGATGTCACAGCTCCCTCCTGGCCATGCTCAAAGATGAAATGACAAGATGTGCGAAGATGCCAAGAGCTCCCCACTCCTGCCCCCAGCTGGGGTTCTGGCCAGGCTGTGTCCACATGAGCCCCCCACCCTGTTCCAGGGCACTAACCACACAGGACCCTCTGGCCGTCACCCAAAATGCCAGAGGCAGAGAAGGACCTTGTATAAAATGAGCTGATCATTCACAGGGCTCTGTCCGCCCCAGGCAGATCAGCCTGGAGGGTGAGGCATTTGTCACTGGACAGCTGGCTCAGGATAGTCCTCAGGAATGGTGTCCCCTGCCCCAGGTAATGCTGCTCCAGGGTTGGAGTCTCCAGGAGCTGGACAGAGGCTAAGCCCAGGCAGGGCCAGCCTCCCCCTGCAGCCCAGCTCTCCTGAGGAAGGGGCCACCAACAATGTGGTTGGCCTGGCCGCTTACATGCTGCCTGTGAGCCTTTATGGTTTTCTAAGAATTTTTCCAGATTCTGAGTAGCTGGTTTATTTCTCACAGCAGCCTGGGTGGGACCTCGGTGAGGGGCAACCTTCTCTGTGAAGCGGAACTGGAAGCCCAATTGACAGATGAAGAAACTGAAGCCCCAGGAGGTTCCAAGACCCTGTGCAGCCAGTAGATGGCAAATATGCCAAGCTGGAACTCTGAGGCCAATCAGCACAGCTTCTCTCACCTCCACCCACCCTGCCCCCTGCCCAGGTCCCAGACCAGCTCCTTCCAGCCCAGCTAAAGGCCCCTAGTACATCTCGGAACCATCCCAGCACCACCAGAGTCTGAGGAGCTCTGCTGAGCTGTCCAGGGTCCTGGCCAGGCCCAGCCCTGCCCCACAGCCTTCTCTCCTGCCACCTCCTCCAACCTCCTGGATATCAAAGAGGTGGGAACAGGTGGGGCGGACTGTCCCGGGCCCCATCTGGCTCTGCCTGCACTCCGTGTGGGCCCTTGGATAACACGCTTCAACTCTCAAAGCCTTGGTTTTCTTTTCTGAAAAATGGGTGCTACGTGGGCAGGCCAGGAGGTGATTCATATTCCATAAATTTCCATAGATGTCACGGCCACCTCCACTGGGCCAGAGACTTAGAGGGACTAGGACCCAACTCTGCCCTTTAGCAACGGGCCCAGAGCATGTGGGGCCTGGAAACTGACAATGGCCAGAGAAAGGGAGGTGCTAGGCAAGTGCCTGGTGACAAGGCAAGAGGGGGGGCATATTGGGGGGAGGGGAGCCATATAAGCAAAGGCCTGGAGGCAGGAGCCAAAGGGAAGCCTGGGGTGGAGGAGGGAGGGGCTCGGAGAGAGGCCAAGGGGACACCCACTGCCAGCCCCTCTGGTGGGCCTAGAGCAGAACACTGGGGAAGGGCAGGTGGGGCTGGTCAGACCCCTTGGGCAGTGGATGGTGTGAGTCAGGGACAGAGGGATGGAAAGAGGGAATCCTGGAGGTTGGATGCCCAGGGCTCTGACCTACAGGCAATAGTCACAACAATAGCTGGTCCTGGGCACTGTACATGAGTGAGTCTCCTCAATCCTTCCGACCCTCACACCCACCCAGCGTGGAGCGGTGAGCAGTGGTGGCAGGGACTGGATACAGTGGGGTCCGTGGCCCATGGCCCCATCCAGCCCAGCTCCTGATTCCCTTAATGTCCCTGAGCTCTGAACCCCAACCAGAAAATAGATGAAACTTCCACCCGTTTCCTAGGGCCCGGGTGAGGGCCAGGCGAAGCATCTACCTGGGACCACGGCCTCGAGCAAGAGCCAGAGGGCAGCTACGCAGCAGGCCTGGGCTCCAGCAGCAGGGGAGGCTAGGGCCTCCTGCCTCCCAGATGCCTCCCCAGAGCCTCCGCCCGTCTCTCTCCTGCTGGAAGTCCCTCCTCTGAGCACCCCTCACCCGGGAGAGACAGTGCTGGAGGAGGGAGCGTGGTCTGGGCCCGCCGCCGGGTCCTGGGCAGGGTGCTGGGCCTGGAGCCTCACCTCCACAACCAGGGTCAAGACGTGTGCCTCGCCGGGTTGTGCCCATCATGTGGGCTATGAACTGCCTAGTGCTGGCTGTCACTTTCTGCAAGTACAAAGAGTGACAGTGCCCAGGGACCCAGCAGCCTCTGCCCCAGCCCCTCCTTGACCCCTGGTGTCCCCATACTCATCACTGCTGGACCCCAGCTCCATTCCTACTGCCCAGCAGGGGCTCCACAGACAATGCACCACGTGTACTAGACACATGAACCTCAGGAAGCACCCCCATTCCTGCTGATGCCTGGAATCCCCCCACTGGGGAGCTGTTATCCTCGGTGAAAGGCAAAATCCCAGGAGGCTTTACAGTGGGGGGCTGTGCCAGCCTCTACATGCAGAGGCCCCCTCCTCTGCAAAGGGAGCCCTTCGCCACATTCCTGCAAGGGCCCTCCTGCCTCTACTTGCCTGTCTCCCATGCCCATCACACCCGCTTCCCCAGGGGCCTGTTCTATCTTTGGGGTCTTACCTGTCAGAGGTTCTTCCTTCTGCTAAGCTTAGAGCTTCTCCCTCCCCCCTCCCCCCTTGCTCTCCACGCCACCTCCAGGGCTGCATAGCACCCTTGGCTACCTCCCTGGGGCCATCAGCAGAACTCTGGGAGTCTGCTCCTCCCTAGATTCACCTCAGCTAACCCGGCCACACACCCTGCCCATCTCAGTCAGTCTTCTCCAGGTGAGCCCCAAGTTCTCTCTCACCTCAAGGGGTGGCATCCAGACCAGTGCTGAGACCAAATGCAGCTCTTTGGCAGGCAAGAGGTGAGGGAAACCAGTGTTGTGCTGCTGCTGTGGCAATCATTCACACCTTAGTCTGAATGTCCGCAGCCCTTTCCCAGCAGCAAATTTGAGTCAGAATCACCAATGTTAGGTAGGGAGAGGTCTCAGTGCCCTTATTCCAAACTCACTTTATCCCCCCATAGTAAAAATAAGAAACTGACCCCCACTCCCGAAACCCACAGCTGCAGCCCTTCCAGAAGGCCCCTCAAAGGCTGCCCTCCAGCCTCTGCCTCAGGGGCCCCTGTAGCCAGTACCCCTCTTCTCCACATCTTCAGGAACCCCCAGAAGAACAGCTCCTCTCCACCTGCATTTCTACCTGCTCATGTCTTCTGACCTAAGAAATAAGGCTCTGCCCCTCATCGCCCTCCAGCTCCTGCCCATCTCTCCCCCTTCCCAACCCACTTTCCTGAAAAAAGCCTCCACAGGTTTGGTCTCCACCTCCCTGTGTCCCCAACCATCTCCTAAGGCCAGGACAGGGTCACCACAGCCTCTCGGTGCCCATGATGGTCATCTCCAGCCACGTGAGCCCCTCCCCCTGCAGTCAGGATGAGTCCAGCCTCCTGGCCGTGGCTTCCAATCTGCAAATCCTGGTCCCACCTCAGTTCATCCCGTGCCCCACCCCACCCTATTCTCCTGACACACCTACCAGTTTCCTTCTCATTGGCCCTGAGACTCCGTGTTGGCTCAGTCCCCAGCGGTGAACAACAGCAGCAGTAGCAAAGTTACCACTTGTTTAGAATCGCCATGTGCCAGGCATCCTGCTAAGAAGCATTAGCCAGTCCCATCCTCCATCAACCTTATTTATTCATTGACTCTAAAAACATTTATTGAGCACCCACTATGTGCCACACCCATTTGTAGGCACCCACTATGTGCCACACCTGTTTGTAAGCTCCTACTATGTGCCACGCCTGTTTGTAAGCTCCTACTATGTGCCACACCTGTTTGTAAGCTCCTACTATGTGCCACACCTGTTTGTAAGCACTAGGGTACAGCAGTGAACTGTGATGTAGGTCTCATTGTTCCAATCGTACAGGTGTGGAAACCGAGGCTCAGAGAGGCTAAGTGACCCACCTGGACTGTCACAGCCATGAGGTGGACTCCACATCCTACACCACACCTCCCCTCATGCCCTGGCCTCCCCGTGGGCCACCCACTCCAAATCAGCCCCCACCACCTTGGTCGCCCCCGGAGCCCGGCACCCTCAGCGCTTTGTTCTCTCCGGGAGCCCCCCCCACAATCCCCGCCTGCTGCCAGCCTGGCTGCTGCCTCCCTGGGAGGCCCTGCCAAGCCGTCAGCTCCTTTCATCGCCCGGAGGCAGCCAGAGGGAGCGCCAGCAGCTTCCCTGGCACACGTCCGCCTAGGCCGGCCACTCCCCGCGTGGTCTCAGGCATAGATGGGGGCCCGCAGAGCCGCAGAGCAGGCCCCCAGCCCTAGGCCCCAGGCTGTGGGAGTGGGAAAGGTCAGCACTGGAGGAACCCTGCCCCCCTGGTTACAAGTCAGGAAACTGAGGCTGGGGATCAGCCAGCCTCCTTTGGAATTGTCTAAATTAGTCAAGTCAACCCATCAGGGTGACAATCAGACATCTGTGGAAGGCAGTTCCCTCTGCGGGGCTGTTCCCCGCTCAACCCACCCTGGCCGCTCCGAGCTCAGCGAGGGTGGGCACCTTTCCAGTGCTCATAATACCCACCCCAGATGCCTGGCTGGCCCTTCAGGACAGCTAGGCTTGGCTCCTGGAGGCCGGACCTCTGTCCCCACTCTGATTCTGTGTCCCCAGAGGCAGCTGAGGGCTAGGCAGGGGGACACCTGACTCCATAAAGACACCAGTGGCCACAGGAAGCCCTGTCCCCCCCCTTTGGCAGTGAGGTGAGGATAAGAGGGCCCAGGCCTGGCTCCAGGGCCGCTCTGACCAGCCCCTCCTGGTGCTCTGAGCCCCAGCTTCCTCCGCCGGCTTCCTGGCCAGGCTGGTGAGAAGTGGAAGAAGGTGATAGACGCAGGCCCCTGCCCTTCCCCCTACTCCTGCTGCTCTTCTCTCAGAGTGAGAAAGCTGTGACCCTGCGGTCCCCTGGGAAGAGGTGCAGGCAGCTGGCCCACCCTGGGGGGCCTCTGTCGCTGGGGCGGTGCCAGGACCCGCACGCCACAGGCTACCTGCTGGAGGCGGGGGCCAGGGGGCCACACTGGCCTGGCAGAGGGGGAAGAGTCTGTAACAGGGACCACGTCTGAGGGGTGTGAGGAAGGATTTGGGCTGTTATCCGGGAGGGCAGAGAGCTCAAGGAAAGGTCGAGAAGCCCACGGGGCTCTGCGCACCCGGCACCTGCCGCCCTCGGCACCCAGCTGGCCGGCCCACTCCCGGGACCGGGCCTCCCATTCCCGACTCAGAGTCTCAGGAGAGAGTCCCGCTGGGCCACGCTGGAGTCAGGGGTCAAGTCTGGACCAGCCAGCCACAGCGAGGACTGTCACCCAGCGCAGCACGAGCTGGCCAGTCCCGGGCAGTGGGGAATCGGCGCGAGCAGCCGCGGCCAGGTGGCCTCTCACTCCACAGGTGTGAGGTCCAAGGGCCCTCTGCACAAAATGTCCCTCGGCAGCGTGTCCCAGCACCCTCGGGCCAACCCAAAGGCCCCGCGGGGGGAAGGAGCCAGGTGTGCTGCCCGTGACGGGGAGGGAGGAGAGGGAGGGTGGGCAAGGCCCACTGGAGAGGACCCTGCGCGAAAGCGGGCGGACCTCAGGGCACGGAGCAGGACAGGTGCCACGAGGTCCCTGTTAGAGCCGCGGCTCCCGGGGAACAGCTCTGGTTAGCCTTCCTCCCCCTGGGCCGCACCCCTCCGGCGAGGAGCCTGAGCTGGCCTGCGCGCGGTGGTGGCCACTCTCCAGCCCCACCTGGTGAGGCCAGGAAGGACCCCCCCCTGCAGGGGCCCGGCTCGTGCGGAGAGGCCCCGGCTGAGAGCCAGCCCTCTGAGGCCGGGGGCGCCCGTTCTGCCGCCTTCAAAGCTCATGTTCAAAACCACAAGCCATCCCGGGGCCCAGGAAGCCTGAGGCAGCCCAGGGGACCCCCCTCCGCTCTCCCCTGGCACCGAGAGAGAGCGGGCAGGACCAGGCAGCCACGTGCAGGAAGCCGGGTATTTACATGGCAAACAGAGGCTGAGGGGAGATCTCGCCTGGGATTCGGCATCGGGGAGCTGCAGCCGCCCAGGTGCCCGGCCGCGTGTTTGCGCAGGTCCCCGGGGGTTCTCGCTGCCTCCCGCGGCCCAGGGCCTGATTAGCTCCATTTGTCTTCCCGCTGCAGCACGAGCTGTGTGTGGGTGGCGAGATGTGCTTTGTCTCCACATCACTGGGGACCAGCCTGTGCCTGTGGTCCCTCAGTGAGCCGGCACCCTCCGGCTGAGGGCCTGGTGAGCAGGTGGGCAGGTGGGCAGGTGGGCAGGTGGGCAGGATGCAGGCCGGCTCCCTGCTCCCAGCCCCTACTCCCTGCCTGCAGCCTCAGCCCCCTAATCCACTGTCCACACTCCGACCCCGAAAACTCCACTCCATCCCTCATCCCCTTAACAAGTGGCCCTGTGCTCCAGCTGGTGGGTGAAGGTAAAGGAGCTGGGCTCCTGCCCAGGGGGAGAAACACACTGTGAGAAAATGCCAGGAGCCCATCAGTCCAGGGGCCAGACTCCCAGCCCCACCACTTGCCAGCTGGGTGACCTTGGGCAGGTCCTTCATCTGTAAAATGGGGTGATGCCAGTCCTAACCTCCACCTGGAAGGGCCACCCTGCGGATCAAATAAGTTGGGCAGGTGAAATGTTTAGAAAGCAGCGTGCGAGTTCAGCGCCTGTCACTGTTGGTACCATTGCCGTCGTCACCGGTGCTGGGGACTGGATCAGAAGAAGGGGCAATGGTGCTTTACACCTGTTGCCTCCATCCCACGAAAGCTCGGCTGGATGGTCGTCTTCAGGCCCGTAGGATAGAAGAGGAAACGGAAGTCACGCCAAAGACCCCAGGCCGGCCATGCGTGTGGAGCCCACCTGGCCTGGTGAAGCGCCTGGGCAGGAGGAGGGGAGAAAAAGGCCTCTTCACGAGAGAGGGGGCTCCCCAGGGGCTCCCCAGGAGCTGATCCCAGTGTCCATGTGCCCCAGGAGGCCTGGCAGCCCTGTGGCCACATCTCAGTCGGGGTCTGAGCAGCCATCCCTCCCGTTGCTCCATGTGTATTGGCCAACTGTCCCCTCCTCCTTGGAGAGGCCACTGAGCTTCCCAAGGCTCCAGCCTCAATGGACCTGCGCCCTCCCAGGCCTTCCTTCCAGGCGGTGAAATGCTGTCTGAGCCCAGTCGCCCCCCTCGTTCACACAGCACAGGTGAGTGGGGAGTGGCCAGGAGGAACCTGTGTCCTCTCTCAGAGCCCCTCCCAGGGTCTCCTGCCCAGGATTCCCTTAGGCCCATCTCACGTCCCCGTGGGTGTCTTGAGCCCCTGACCCTGCCAGAAGATGTATCCTCGAATGAGCGACACAGGGAGGCGGCCCTGGTAGGAGAAACATGCACCTGCGGCCAAGGCTGCCCCTCGGCCCAGGAGCAGCTGGGTCCCAGCCTTGTTTCTGGTCTGGTCTGGACACTGAGAGCCGCAGCACCCAGGGGAGGGCCAGGGTCTTGACAGAACCGCCAGAGCCTCAGTGTCCTCATCTGTACAAGGGGCCCCTTCGCAGGACAGTGGGCCTGAGATTGGGACTGCGAAGTAGCAGGTCCACGGCAGGTGCTCAGCACAAATAAGCTGCTCTTATGGTCACAGCTCCCCTGAGCCTCCTGTGAAAGGCTTTGTGGGTTCCACGGTCATGTGACAGTAAATACAGGGCAACAGAGAAGGGCGGATGTGGGGGGACAGAGGCCTGGCAAAGCGGCCCCGGTGAGGGGTCAGGCAGACATGGGCTAGGGTGCTGACTCCACCATGGTAGAGCTGGGTGTCCTTGCTCATGTCATTTAACCTTCCCGAGCCTCTTTGCAGGAATTAAAAGGTACATGAGGAGGTCTAGGAGGTGCCAGCACACAGTAGGAGCCTCGTGAGTGTCCGTCTCACTAACAGGTCACTCCTTGAACGTGTGAATGGCTGGGGAAAGCTGAGCAGTCACCCGCCCGTGGTCTTCGTCCGGCTGTCCTGTGCGTTTGTGGCTCCTGTCCGGCTGTCCTGTGCGTTTGTGGCTCCTGTCCGGCTGTCCTGTGTGCTTGTGGCTCCTGTCCGGCTGTCCTGTGCGTTTGTGGCTCCTGTCCGGCTGTCCTGTGCATTTGTGGCTCCTGTCCGGCTGTCCTGTGCGTTTGTGGCTCCTGTCCGGCTGTCCTGTGCGTTTGTGGCTCCTGTCCGGCTGTCCTGTGCGTTTGTGGCTCCTGTCCGGCTGTCCTGTGCGTTTGTGGCTCCTGTCCGGCTGTCCTGTGTGCTTGTGGCTCCTGTCCGGCTGTCCTGTGTGCTTGTGGCTCCTGTCCGGCTGTCCTGTGTGTTTGTGGCTCCTGTCCGGCTGTCCTGTGTGCTTGTGGCTCCTGTCCGGCTGTCCTGTGCGTTTGTGGCTCCTGTCCGGCTGTCCTGTGCGTTTGTGGCTCCTGTCCGGCTGTCCTGTGTGTCTGTGGCTCCTGTCCGGCTGTCCTGTGTGTCTGTGGCTCCTGTCCATCTCACCTGTAGCCTCGCTCCGTCAGAGCTGCCTCGCCTAGCCCAGTGCCTGGCACATAGTAGGTGCACAGGAACATCAGCAGCGTGAGTGAACAGCGAATGTCGGGGCCTACTTGCCTGGCCCTCCAGGCCCAGCTGGCCCATGCCCCCCCCCTCCCTCGAGGCAGACTCATTGCCAAGGCCCCCTTGCCGGTGGCGCCCCATTGTGGAACCTGTAACTGCAGCCTCCCGCCTCTCCCCCACCCCACCCCGCCCCATCTCCCTCTCAAGGAGAAAGGCAGACCCGGCCTATTGTGCTAACACAGGGATGAATGACCTCACAGGCCTCCAAAGATGGGGCCCAGGAAGGGGGAAGGGGTGGGGAACCGGGGGCGGGGGATGGCCAGGCCCAGGGTGGGAAACGCCTGCCTGGAGGCTGTGGCCTGGGACAAAGGGCCAGAGGGGAGCGCAGCCCTTGCGGAGAGAGGGTTTCCGGGGCAAGACAAGGGTGCTTTTCATGGAGGGGGTAGTGGGGGAGGGGGTTAATCCATAAGAAAGGATCCGACGGAAAGACGTGGCTAGGAGGCCATGTGCCGAGGCGGAACCTAGAGGCACAGAGAGCCAGGCAGACCGACTGGCCTGAAACCTGCCCGTTGTGCGGCCTTGGACCAGCAACTGCCTCTCGGACAAAGCAACAGTGCCTTCCACGTGGAGTTATTACGGGTCACAGCAGATAGCAGATGTCAGGTGCCATGCATACAGCAGGTGCCCAGTGAACAGTCACGTCTCCCGCCCTCTTTCCTAGGCTCTCCTCACCCTCACCCTCCCGCCCCCCACGCTCAGCTGCCCACCCATGCCGACCCCAGGAGCCCAGCGTGTGGCAGGGCCCCCTCCTTCAGTGTCCCCGGAGCCCGGGACCATGTAGGCCCAGGACGACAGGAAGGGCTCAGGCTCCTGATTACCGCTGCGGTGGGCAGCTTCTCCCAAGGGCACCTGTGAGTGGATCCTAACCCATGCACCATGCAAAGGTGACCCTTCTCTGATGAGGTTACCCAAGGTTATGGCTTTGTCTTGCTAGCGGACTCCCTCAATTGCTGGCTTTGATGAAGCCACTGCCACCTTGGAGAGGCCCACGTGGCACACAGCAGCCTCCAGACAACAGCCAGCAAGGCCCTGATGCCACCACCATCCACGTGTGCGTGGGTGTCAGTCCTTCCCCCGCTGAGCTCTCAGGTGAGATGGCAGACGCTGGACTGACACCTTGCTGGAGAGCCCCTGAGGCTGGGAGGACCCAGAAGCCATGAAATAATAAATGTGTGTTGTTTTAAGCCACTAAATACTGTGGTAACTTATTATGCAGAATTAGACAACTAATACACCAGGCAAACATCATAATGGTGGGAGAAGTAGTAGTACTAGTGAGATACATTTATATTATTGAGCACCTACTGTGTGCCAGGCATTATTTCAAGCGCTTCACATGCACTGTCTCATTTACCCTCACACTCCCCATAACCATTTCAAGGTTACCCTTTACAGGTGAGAAACAGGCTCAGGAAGGTTAACAGGACAGAGCAAGGTCCAAATCCCAGAGCCCAGCTGTGTGCCGAGCACCGGCTGGAGAAAGGGGGACAGCCCCCCTTCCGCCCCACATCCCTCCCCCTTCCTTCTTGGGTACACCCCCCCCCGTTTCTTGTCACAAGAGCAATCGTATGGACCCAATGTACCTGCAATATCATTCTGCAGACAGATTTCCCAGAAACATAATACCCCTTTTACCTGCACTTTTAATAAGCATTTAATTCCTTCAATTGTCTGGTGGTCCATTTGCAGGGGAAGCTGAACTACCTGATCACTTCTCACTTCACCTGCCGTACGGGAAATGGATTCAATTAGGAAAATCTATTGCTAATTTGAAAGCTCTGATTCTATAATTTCCTACAGGGAAGACATGTAAATTGCGTGTTATTTAACACCCTTTCAGAGCAGGTGAGATCCGCGGGGGGCCATTATCATCCGCTCTCTGCTCGTCTTACAGATCCTGATGGGGGGAAGTGGCAGGGCAGGAGGAGGGAGAACAGGGAAATATTTTGAAGGCTGGTCTCTCAGCGGCTTTAGCAACCACTGCATTGGAAGGGCCTGGGCATGGCCGGCTGACGCGGCGCCCACCTGCCCACCCATCACCGGGCAGCTGGCTGTCACACAGCCAGAGCCCCCGCTCAGGACACCCAGCTCTACACCCCAGCTGCTCTGTCACCTGCCCTATGGCATGGAGCTGTCCCTTTGCCTCTCTGGCCCTGGCCCCCATCTGCACATTAGGGAAACCAAAAGACTCTCCAACCCGAGCTGCTGGGAGCCTCACACCCAGTGCTGAGCGTAAAGCAAAAACCGGGGCTTTGCATGCTGCAAAGCACTGTCCCCTGCGAAAGGTGCCAACCCTGGGGGTCAGACCCTGAAAGCACCCACTCGGGTCTGGTTTCCACTCGCCTCCCCACCTCCACAAACAGCCGGGTAGGTCTTTCTCTAGCCAGGCCCAAATCTTTCTGGCTAAGGGGCTTTTCAAAATAAGACTCTGTCTTCCCAAGCAATTGTGGCAAAGAATCTGTGCATCACACACACACACACAGTGTCTCTGGACGAATGTTCAGGAAGCCAGGACCACAGGGGGGCTCTAGGTTGGAGACCTGGGGGGGCAGCATAGAGACCTAGATCTCACTTGACGCCCTTCCACGTGGCTTGGATTTTGTCCCCCCTTTTCTTTCCCTTCCTTCCTCCCGTGTCATTACCTACTCAGAACGTGATTTTATATATTTATACACCTATTCATCGTTAACAAGTGACACAGGTGACCCAGGGCTCCCCGCTCCCAACCCAGGGCCCTCCTCTCTGGCCTCCCCACTTCATCCCATCATTCAGGGCACAACATTTGAGCCCACTGTCCCCAGACAGACCCCAGGCTGGGCACCGAGGAAGGGTCCCTTCCACCTGGAGCTGGCCCTGAGCTGGGCCTTGAGAGAGAAACAAGAGCCCGCTGCTCTCCGCAGGGAGCTGGGAGCTGACGCTGGACGGACGCGCCCGGACCCTGCGGCTGCCCGAGGGCAGGGCGGGCGCCACCTGCTGGCCGCAGGCGAGAAGTGCGCCTACCTCTTACTGCTCCCCTGGGGCCTTCCTGGGGAGGCTGTGCTCGCCCCCTGGCAGCCGGGGGCCAGGGGGCCGCAGCCATCTCCACCCCACGAGTTTCTTCACGCGCTTTTCAGACATGACATTTTTACACGTCAGAGGTGTGTCAGACACTATAAATCATTAGCTCTCCAAACATATGCCGAGGGCCAGCCCTGTGCTGGGCTCTGGTGACAAGATGATCAGCGAGATAGTGGTTATCCCAGTGGGCTGCGAGGGCAGGTGGCCAGGACTAAACCACTCGTTACAGGGGAACCATGTAGTTACAAACACAACCGTGCTTAAAGAGGAAGGAGAATGCAGCAGCGCTTCGACTATGCTCCCCACCTGCTCGGCAAGGGGGGAAGGATGTGATTGCTATTATTACAGGTGAGGATCAGAGAGGTGGAGTGGCTCCCCCAACGTCACACAGCAGGAGGGGATGGAGCTCAGATAGGAACCCAGGTGTGCTGGTTCCCCAGAGGCAGGAGGGTGCAGGGTCCCAGCCGACCCACAACCAGAGACAGCCCCCAACTCCCTCCCTAACAGGAGCCCAGGGAGCAGCTGTTTCTCCAAAGGCTGGTTTTGGTGAGTTTCCGCCATTGCTAAGAATTAGACCAGCTCCCTGCAAGAGCTGTGAATTTATCCCAACTAAAGGGACAAGCAGACAGAATGCCAGGTGATTGCCAGTGACCACCTTCTCCACCCTACCTCGCCCCCTTTTTATTAAATGAGCCCACCATCCTTCAGAAGAGAAGAGGGTCCTGCAGTCAATTGTGGAGGCCCCTGGGGCCACCTGGGGAATCTCTGCTCCCCAGCCTCAGTTTCCCTTCTGCCTAGTGGGAGATCAGACTGGACTCTGAAGACGTAGGTTGCCCTGAGGTGTTATAATCCTCTTTGCCAGCCTCCCTTCATCAGTGAATGCAGAGATGTGCTCAGGGGTGCTGGGTGTCCTTGGTTTCCCCAAGGTGACCTGTCCTTGGGAGACCAAAGCCAAAATGGCTTGGAGACTGAAGGAAAGCAGGACTCCCTGGCCCTCGGCAGCTCAGGGAGGCACCTGCCTCCCTTTGGGACAGTGACTCAACCCACTGGCCTCGGGAGGGCTCAGTGAGCCAGACCCCAGGCCAGTGCCTCCCTTTCAGAGTTTCAGGCTCTCATTATATCTGCAGTGCTCCTTGAATGGGTATCCGAAGCCCCCTTGTTGGCAGGTCACACACCTCGCTCTCAGGGAAGAAAGAGGGAAGTTCGAGTTCAGTTTCCAACCCCAGTGCCACTGTTTTAGACATTTGCAGAGCCAGGTCCTTGTAAAGGTTACCTACTTTGTCCATTGCTGTCCCATCTCATCGTGGGTCCAGACAGTGGAGGGTTGGATGAGATGGTCCCCTGCAGCCTGCAGAGCAGGGACATTGTTAGGGTCACCAGGAGTCAGCCCCGATGGTGAGTGGCACCCAGGATGGCCCGCGTCAGCCTTCCCAGGCATGCAGTGGAAAACGCTGACTGTGCACACACCAGTCACCTTACTCAGCACGTGGCACTTTCATGCCCATTATCTCACCGCCCCTCACAAAACCCCCACTTCCATCCCTACCTTTTCAGTTGGGGAAACTGAGGCCCAGAGCAGGAGAGTGATGTTCCAGTGTCACACTGTGCTGGGGAAGCCCTGGGTTCAAACTGGCAGCTCTAGGATCAAACTCTGGTCCCTGGGGAATGTCAGCGGCAACTCGTGAAGGGAGCAGCCTGGCCCCGGGCTGGGCCCGGGGCCTGGTGGAAACAGAGCCCCTGAGCCAAGTCCCAGCCCGCATGGCCCCACTGCAGCCACGAGGGGGCAGCAGCGCCCCAGCCATGGCCCGCCCGGCTTCGGGCCTCCCGCCTCCGCCTGCCTGGGACCTGGTGGAGAGCCCACAGGGAGCCCAGGCCCGGTGGCAGGGCCCCAACAGAGGGAGAAGCATACGGTCTTGTTCAACCCACACACAGTTTTTCAAAAATAATAATTGGGTGCGGCTAGGCTTTCTTGAAAACAACAACAACAACAACAAAAACAGAAAAATCTGGCAACACTGGGTGCCCACCCGTCCCTTCTAGGCTGGACAGCTTCATGCCCGTCCGCAGCACTGTCCCCTCCCCACACACACTTACCCATGTGACCGTTGGGCTTCAGGAAGCATTTGCACTTGAGACCACGGGGACTCCCCAGCCGGGATGTTCTGGACGGCAGGGTCTCTAACCGCAGCACTGTTGACACTGAGCATCAGATAATTCTGTTGTCTGGGCCTGGCCTGCACATTGGAGAGGGCCAGCAGCACCACTGAGTCACGATAACCAAAAATGTCCGCAGATATTGCCAAAGGTCCCCTGGGCCGCTGCTACAAGGCTTCGAATGCAGTAGAAGGCCTGGGTTGCTCCCCAACACACACACACATACATACACACACAACAAACACTCCCAGTGCCCCTCTGGGCAGGGCCCTGAGCTAGCAGGGCCATCCCGGGGACTGAGCTAGACCAGAGCCCTCACATCCCCCTCAATCTGGGGTCTGGAGGAGTTGCAGCAGAGCATGGGATGGGGCACCCAGCAGACCCTTGACCTGGGCAACAGGACAGAGCCACAGGTGTTCCATGACCCAGCAGAGGGCCCAGCCTAGAGCACAGGACCGCAACAGCCAAGGAAGTGCCCATAGCTCAGTGTACCTCGGGGTGCCCATGGGCTAGAGTCACCCTGGTAGTCTTGTGGGCACCCTCTCCGACCAGAACACTCTCCTGCCCGTCACTCCCTCCCATCGACACTGCAGGTCCTCCCCTGGCTCTGGCTCACTGCAGGCCTGACACCTGCCCCCAACGTCTCATGTACCCTGAGCTCCAGGCCTGCCAGGGTCCTGTCCCCCCACGAAGGGCACTAGAAGTCTAGTGGAGCAACTGGCCTCTTGTGGCCCTAGCCCTTCCCTTGAGTCCTAGCTCCCACGGGAACTCTGTAAAGGTGAGGGATCTTGTAGCAACTGCCACCAACAAACCCCAAGTCCTACCCCTGGGGCCTAAGGCTGGCCTTCAAGAATTCAGCCGGGTCTTTCAGGCCACCAGACACTACACACTCTAGGGAAAGGAAGAGAAAGGGCAAGGAGTCCTGGGAGGTCCCTTCACAAGTCCAGGACTGGGGAAACTCGAGATCAGTGACCTGATGATCATGGCCAAGGCCAGCCAGGAGGTCTGAGACCTGGCCCTGATCAAGTGGATGGATGGATGGATGGATGGATGGTCTGTTCACATGCTGCCCCTCAGCCCAGGCCTAGGAAGGGAGGTCCACTTAGCACCAAAGCAGTGAGACACAGGCTATGGATGAGAACACCGAGGCTCAGAGAAGCCAAGCAATGCACACAAAGACACACAGCAGAGAGTATGTTGGTGCCCGACCAGCCTTCAAATGGGCCTGGCTTCCAGCCCAGCGATGAGCCCACCTCCACCATGAGCCCGTTTTTCTATTGGGTTGTTTGCTTTCCCTTATTGGTTCTCGGGAATTCTTGGCATAGTATGGATAATAACCCTTTTTTAAATTGATTTTTAGAGAGAAAGGAAAAGAGAGGGAGGGAGAGAGAAACAGTGATGTGAGAGTGAAACATCAGTTGGTTGCTTCCTGCACATCCCCTACCAGGGATCGAACGGGCAACCTTTTACTGCACCAGACGGTGCCCAACCAGCTGAGCCACACCAGCCAGGGCTGGATAAAAACCCTCTGTTCGTTATGTGCGTTGCAAGCATATTTTACTCTGTGGCTTGTCTTTTCCATCTATTTAGGGTCTTATGATTTTCTAAGAATCTTAATTTTAATGTAGTCAAATTTATCAACTTTTCCTTAACCTTTCTATTCAAAACCCTAAAGATATTCTCATCTAATGAAATGGGCTTTTTTTTTTTCCAGGTTAATTGGATGAATTATGTTAATTTCCTAACAATAAGCTAACCTTGCCTTCCTGAGAGAAACACAACTTAATCATGATATACTATATTTCCCATTATTATTGATGACTGCATCTCACTGGTATTTTAAGAGCATTTGTGGATATTTTTAAAGCTTTTTTGGGTCTATGTTCATGAGTGAAATTTACTTGACATGTTTCTCTAGTGTTCTGTGCCCCAGTTGTCAAGCGCCTGCTAACCTAATAAAGCAAGTTGAAGACTTTCCCGGGTGAATTGAACTGTCACCCATCATTATCTGGTGACCATCTTATCTGCAATAACACTGTCCTCCCATAAAGTCTATTTATATTTTTTATGAATATAGCCATGGCAGCTTTCCTTCCGTTGGTATTTGCCTAGTCCATTTTTTTTCTATACTTGGACTTCTCACAGTTCTGGGTCCTTATGTGTGAGGTATGTGTCTTGTAAACAGAACATAATCTAGATATTTTAGAAATTCAGCCAGACAATCTTTTTTTAACTGGAGAGTTTTGTCCTTTTACATGTATTACCAATAGCTTATATATCTAGATTAATTTCTATAATCTTATAATGTATATTCTATTCATTCTAACTTTTCCTGCCCCCCTTAGCCCCCTTCTTGCCTGCCTTCCATTTAAGATTTTTTTCTTCTTTTTATTACCCTAATTTTTCTTTGTAATTGTTTAGAAATTATACCAGTTTTTCATGCTTGACCTAGCTATTTTAACTCTGAGCACTTACCTAACAAAATCTAAACTTTGTCAATATATTTGCCCTCCTCCCAAGTAATGGAAGGAACTCGAAAACTTTAATTTTGACCATCCCCTTCAAAATTATACAGTGTTGCCCAGTATTTTAGTACTAGCCTGGGTTTTTTAAAAAAATTTTCCTACCATAAATTAGATGTTATTATTGTGGAGTCATACAGTCCAGGTTTTTGTCATTTCCCTCCAAATATTTGCCAATATCTTTGCCCATTTTTCCTTATGTGTCTGGCCTTTTCTCTGGAATAATTTTCATTTAGCATTTTCTTCAGTGGGGATATTTTACTGGTAAAATCTAACAGTGTGATTCACATATGGCTTTATTTCACCCTCATTATTCTTCAAGGATACTATTGACCTCTAATGGACAGTGATTTGTTCTTGGCACATTGAAGCTATAATCCCACAGTCTTCTGGCTCCCATTGATGATAGTGAGAAGTCCGCTGTAAATCTAACCACTGATCCTTTAGAGGTTCATCTTTTTTTCTCTGATGCTTTTCCCATCTTCTCTTTGTCTTTGATGTTCCACAACTTCACTACTGTGTGTCTACATATGAAATTTTTTTATTCACCTAGCTTGGGGTTCACTCCACTTCCTGAATCTGAGGTTTGGTACCTATCACAATTCTACAAAATTGCCCGCCATTATCTTTTCCTACAGTGCCTGTTTCCCATTCTACTATCTCCTTCTAGAACTCTGAATAGATGCACATCAGACCCTCTCTATTCTGGATAATTCCCTTGGCTCGACTGGTTTACAGATTCTCTCTTTGGTTGCATCTATCTGTCCATCGTGTTTCATATTTCAAATATTGTAGTTCTCATTTCTGTAAGTTTTATTTGGGTCTTTTCCCAAATCTGGCTGTTCTTTACAGACTCGTATTCCCTGCCCGTAATTTCAACCTTCTCTTTTATTTCTTTAAGAATACACACCAAAAACACTTCTTTTCAATTTGTTTTGTAGTCTGCACGTGATCATTTCAAACCTGAAGGCATTAAGGATCTGTTTCTCCTGCCTCTTGTTTCACTGCTTCTCTTTCTCTCCTTGTGAAGTTTATTATTTTTCACTGTGAGTGCTCATTTTCTTTGGAACTTTATTTGTGGAACTTTCTTTGGCCAACGTGTAGTTGAATTCCTCTGGAGAGGTTCAGGGCTCACTTCTGCCAGTTGACTGGGGGTTCTACCAAGTAGGGGCCACTTTAAATGAAATTCTCCACTTGAGTTTCTTGGAACCACACAAGTAGCATGAATTCAAGCCAAATATCACGTGAGGACCAGCTTGTGATTACAGGTTCTCAAGGGAGATCATTTTTCTCTCAACTCAACCCAACGTCAAGGTCAGAACAGGCAGGTTTGTTTTCTGGCCTCTTCTGCAGGTTGAGGTTTCCTTTCCATTCCTTCCTACACTTAGGACATGGCCCTTTGGACTCCAGCTTTGCAGGGTCTCCCAGTATATGCTCACACCTCGAGCAGTGCCCAGTGTTTACCTCCTGTTCCTTGCATCTCACGCAGCCATGGAAGCAGAAGGACAAAGGCTCCTACCTCCATTTCATTTCGGAGACTTGTCATTTCCCTGTTTCCACACCCATGCAACTGTGTGCAAAAATCAAATTAAAAAAAAATATTTTCTCTAGCATGTTCTTTATAACCAGGGGAGTTCTTCAAGGCATTCAAGCTGGCAGCATGCTAGGAAGAGAAGTTCCCTCGCTCTCTCTCTGAGAACTTTCCAGAACTTGCTTTGGCCTTTGGCCTGTTCTGTTTTGACACACACTACAGCCTGCGATAGGTATCTGTGGGGTCACTGTTGTGTTCATTCAAGGCCATGGGTAACTCAAGGGCAGAAGGAAAGGAAGGTCGGTGTCCTTGATCCCGATTTGGACATGGAACAGTGGCCCCCTGAGAATCTGTGGAGAAGCTGAATAAATGAATGAATGAAAGAATGAATGAATCCTCGGTGTTGAACCTGAAGCATCTAACCTGCTTCATCTGCACCACCTATGAATTTCAGGTGCAGCCGGTGCCCTGGGCCTGTCCAATCAGATACAGCCGGTGCCCTGGGCCTGTCCAATCAGATACAGCCGGTGCCCAGGACCTGTCCAATCAGGTACAGCCGGTGCCCTGGGCCTGTCCAATCAGATACAGCTGGTGCCCTGGGCCTGTCCAATCAGGTGCAGCCGGTGCCCAGGACCTGTCCAATCAGGTGCAGCCAGTGCCCTGGGCCTGTCCAATGAGGTGCAGCTAGTTTCCTGGGCCTGTCCAATCAGGTGCAGCCGGTGCCCTGGGCCTGTCCAATCAGGTGCAGCCGGTGCCCTGGGCCTGTCCAATCAGGTGCAGCCGGTGCCCTGGGCCTGTCCGCCGGCCCCTCCTGGCGGGCTGGGGAGGAAGGGCCGTCTTCGTGCTGGACGTTTGCACGTCCCTCCCTGGCCGTCGCAGCGTCGCCTTGGGCCCGAGGACCACACTGGCCAGGATACGGCCGCGCGACGCTTCAAGAGTGGCCGGCAGAAAGCGCGTCCCGCCGCCACAGATGAGATCCCGTGGCCCCTGGCATCCCCCGCCGCGGGCGTGGGTCAGCCGCGCGCCAGGGGCCCGCCCGGGGCACCAAGGGCCGGCGGGCGGGGACGGCTCAGGCCTCGTCCTTCCCGAAAGGGACCCGGTCCCGGCGCAGCGCAGACGCGGGCCTCCAGAGCCGGCTCCTCGCACCCACCGCCACGCTCCTGGCGGGGCTCGCCCTCCGGCGACTCCTCTTCAAGGGCGGCCGGCGAGCGTGTGCGTTTTCACAGCGGAGTTATTTCTGATCTCGGTCCCGGCAGAAAAGAGCCCGGAGCAGCAGCGGCTGGGAGGCCTCTGGACGCGGTGCCAAGCCAGACAGAGTCTCCGCGGCGCCCCTCGGCCCGCCCGCCACGTGGGCGTTAACTTCACCTTGAAACGCCCGCGGTGGGAAACCAGTGCAGGGGGGGCTCAGAAAGGAAACCCTCACCGGTTACAATGCGAGGCCGTCACTCGGACCCTGAACAGGCGGCCTCGGGGGGCGTGGAGAATCGCAGGATGTTAGCGCTAGGCAGGCCCCGGGGGCCCCTGGTGACAGCGAAAATTGGGGGGTAAACGGCCACCTTGGGAACGGGACAGAACTGGGTCTCAACCCTGTGACCCTGGGGAGGTCCCTTTGCCCCAGTCCCCATTTTTCTGAACATAAAACAGAGGCAATGCTGATGAACCTACCGCGTAAGGTTGTCCTAACAATCCAGTAAAATTATCTATGTGGTTATGTCCAGTCACAGCGATGAGCGAGGCCCGAGCGCATGCTGGGTCCTCCTGCCGTGACGGGCGCCCCATTGGTACTGTTGTGGCAACACACAGGACACGGTGATGATGCTGGAGAGGAAACTGGACCTGGGAGGGAGACAGGTAAAAGCCATTTTAAAAAGCGATGGCTGGCTCAGCGGCTGAGCATCGACCTAGGATCCAGGCGATCGGAGTTCGATTCCCGGTCAGGGCACAGGCCCGGGTTGCGGGCTAGGCAGCCGATCAGTCTCTCATCATTGATGTTTCTCTCTCTCTTTCCCCCTCCTTTCCTCTCTCTGAAATCAATAAAGATATATTTAAAAAAAAAAAAAAACAAGCAATGGCAGAGCCCCGGCCAGTGTGTCTCAGTGGTCAGAGTATCGCCCAGGCACCAGAGGGTCTAGAGTTCGATTCCCAGTCAAGGGCATGTACCTGGATTGTAGGTTCCATCCCCGGCCCCAGTCAGGGCTCGTTCGGGAGGCAACCAATGGATGTGTCTCACATCAATGCTTCTCTCTCTCTCCCCTCCTCCTGCCCTCCCTTCCACGCTCTCTAAAAATCAATGGGAAAAATATCCTCGGGTAAGAATTAGCAAAAAAAAGGGTTACGGCCCAGCTCTCCTAACTCCCAATCCCGCATTCTCTCATCACTGCCCGTTTCTAATACGTCACCATTTTTTCACTCTTGCTGTTAACTAAATCTCTAAACTGCTTTAAAGCCCACTCGGTGCTCCTACACAGAGCTTCTTGCTTCTGTTTTGTATCAACTGTGTGGGGTAACTCAGGTAGACCCATTCTGCAGATGAAGAAACTGAGGCACAGAGAAATAAAATGACTTGTCCAATTCCAGCAAATCAACAGCAGGACTCGGACTTAGATCTCCCGGTCCGAGCCATTCCCAGCAGGAAACTGCTGCTTTTCTTAACAAACCTTGTAGGACTACTTGTTGTTATATGTTTGATCAAAATAAAAGCCAAAAATAAAGAGAAGAAATAAACAACGTCCCCTTCATCCTAAACAGAGTCAGCAAGCCTGGGCCACCAGGGTGGGGCCTAGGGCAGGGGGATCGTCCCTTTATTCCTTGTGTCCCCTGTGACTCTGCCTTTTACCTGGTAGGGGCCCGTCAGGCCCTCCAGCGTCATCAGGGCCCGGGGTTGAGTGTGAGATTCGGCCCGTGGTTGAAGATCCCCAGGGAACAGCCTGCAGAGACCCCATCTGCACCCCCTTCAGCTCATTCAGCAGCTGCTGCTATTGACTGTACATGTCAATTTGCAAATGAGGGACCCTCCCAGGAACGCTGGGCCTGGCCCTTCATCTCAGAACCACGCTCCCTGAGAGCAGGGCTGTCACCACACCCCCTAATGACATGGCTCAGGCTGACATGTGGGGCCCTGAAGAGACACTTCCAGCACCTGAGGTCACAGAGACGAAGCAGAATCCATCCAGAGGGGCTGCCCCAGGCCACCCCATCCCATCACGTCCCCCCCCCCAGCCCAGATGGGCCCGCGCCCCTTTCTCCCGATGCCCCACACTGAGCCACCGTTGCCGGGGCAACTTTGACTGAAGGTTCCCAGGTGGCGGCCCCTGATCATCAGAGGCTGAATAGTGGACGCTTGCTGTATACACTGTGTACACATCCCCCCTCCCTTCCTCTCCGAGTCAAACTCTACAACCAGAGCTGCTGCTGACTGGACAACTCCCTTCCCAAGGGGATTTTCAGAGCTAAAGGAAGCTTATGTCCTCGGGGCATGACCACTGTATGTCATCTTGTTTGTCCCTTAGCCCCTCGGCCCCCAGCAGACACTCGGCGAGTGGAATGGGTGCTTCTTGCCCATCGCACGGGGAATCTCCTGAGGGCCAAGTGCCTCGCGCAGAATGGGTATTTTAAGAAGTAGGAGGGTGAGAAATCCAAAGAATATTTTGAGAAACACAAGCCATCAGCCTTCTGGGATGTTAAAATAGATGGTTGAGCCCCGGATAAAACAGCAGCGAGGGCATGGATGGAGCAATGGAAGGAGCAGCTCATAAAAGATCAGTTTAGAGGCAGTCTTCACATCTTTCACACACACCCAAAATAGAAATGGTTTATAAAGCAAAGCAAATCCTAAGAAGACTGGCCAAAAATACAAGTGAATGTTGACCAGATCTCTGGAGGAATGAGAAATTTCCAAGCTTTCAAATCACTGAGATTTTTTTTTTTTTTTAAGGAAAAGGAGCACAGATTTGACTACATAAAAAACAAAAACAAAAACCTCTGTACCACAGAAAATAGAGCAAGGGAAGAAAACACTGGCAACCAAGTGAATGGCAAAGGGTTAATACCGACAATCAATGAGGGGAAAAAAACACCTTTAAACCGACAAGTTTTTATTTTCTTTTATTTTTTTGGAACTTGACAAAATGATACCAAATTTCATCTGGAAAAATAAACACGTGAGGCTAGCCAGGGAAATTCTCAGGAAAAACAAAAGTAAGAAAGGAAGACTAGCTTTACCAGATGTGAAAACGTACTATGAAAATACTATAATTTTTAAAGTTTAGTCCTGGAAAGGAACTCGACGCTCAACCCAGTCCAGAGTCCAGAGATCTATAGAAACATATGTGGTAATTCAACTTGGGGGGGGGGGGGGTTCTTCTCAGAGCAAAGAGACGTGTTAGTCAGAGCGTGGCTCTGAGATACCTGGGCACTCAGCCACCTGGAAAAGATAAAGTGCATCCCTACCTCACCCCTTACACCCAAATAAATTCCAGATGGACCCGAGATTCAAACAAAAAATGGAACCATAAAAATTCTAAAAGAAAACATAGGTGAAGTTATTTATAGTCTTGGAAAGGAAAGATCGTTCTAAGCGGGAGACCCAGAAGCCATAATAAAATTCATTTGAGGAAATGAATGAGAGTAAAATCCAAAATTTTTTTTTTAAATGAGGAATAAGCCCTCCCCTATATTAAAATACATGATTAAGAGCAGAGAAACAGTCTTTCCCGTGTAAAACAACTAAAACGATGAAAACAGTGTCTTCTCCAGCTAATGAACAGCGGGAGGAATGTTGAATAGATGAAGTTGGGAGGTCATGCTTGGAAAAATATAAGTTTAAAATCCACTTTCACAGGTACTAAAGAATAAATTATTGATAAAGCACATCAAATCCTAGAAAGACTGGCCAAAAATATAAGTGAATATTGACCAGTCCTCTGGAGGGATGAGGGCCTCCCAGGCTTTAAAATGATCAAGGAAATTTTAAAAAGGGGAGGGGGACTGATCCGACTATTTTAAAAAATATCTTCTGCACCAAAATATCAAAGTTAAAAAATATGTATGACTACATACAACTTTTCAATTTCTAGGTAGGAAAAAAAAAGCATAAACAAAGTCATGACGAAAGTTAAAGAGGGACTGGCATTTCATAAGATCGATCGCTTTGATTTAGAAAATGTCCATACACTGGGGAAGACTTAAAACCTAACCAAGAAATGGGCAAAAGCTGGATATGAAAAGGAAATTCCCAGAAAAAGAATAGAAAATGAACAATGACTGTATGAAAAAGTTCAACCTTACTCATAAAGAAATACAAGTAAAGCCAGTAAGATGCTCTTTTATTTTTACCAATCAAATTGACTAAGACTTTAAAAGTTTGAAAATACCCAAGTTTACGGAGAAATAGCATTCTCAAATACTGTTGGTGGGAGTGTAAATTGATCTACTCCATTCCTTTTAGTGGCTGTATAATACTCCACGAGTAGATATAGCAAAATGTATTTAACCAGTCCCCACCGATAGACATTTAGAGTCTCTGGTTCTTTTTTTTCCCTTCCAGTTTTAGGTATAAAAAGCAGTAGTCCTGAGATAAACATCCTTGTACATACACCTTTGCACACATATGTGAATATATTTGTAGGAACAATTCTTGGCAATCGATCTGCTTGGTAAACGGACCTTTGCATTAAAAGTTTTTGTCATTATTGCCACACTGCCTTCCCACAGGTTACAGCAATTTATCCTCTGACCAACTGTGTGTGAGCACACCTGTGTCCCTGTACCAAGAATTATAACATGGCTATTGTTTTGTTAAGTATGTTTTTTAAAAAACACAAGGAGCAGGGCAGGGATAGACAGGAATTACAAAATGTGGTACAGATGTAAGAAATCTGTCTTAGTTCTGCCTTTGCCGTTTACTTGCCATGAGATCATTTATTGGAGAACCTTGTTCATCTGCCAGGAGGCAGGCTGGACCCCAGGTGTCTTAGGTGTAGGCCATCTAGCATTGATCTGGTCACAGCCCTTGCTCAAAAACCATCAATGGCTCTCTACTGCCTGCAGGAATAAGGCTACATCCCTTGATCGATTCTGGCCTTGAAAATCCAGGTTCCAGCCCCATCTCCCTCTGTGGTCTGGCCAGTCTTCACGTCCCACAAACTGAGCCTTGAGCATACACCTTCTCTGGGCGCTTTCCCTCCCCCTGTGCATGGTCCACCTGCAAAGCCCCCCCCACCACCACCACCATCTCTAACGACTTCCTTTGCACAGTTATCTGAGCCTTTGCACATAACCTGCCGTGTGTGATCTGGTGTGAGAATCAGAGGGCCTAGGGCAACAGGGAACATCGACAAGCCACCATCAAGGCTTTCTGGCTTGGTGACTCTGAAAGAAAAGATAAAAGCATGCATATTCAGAATAGGGCATAGTGTATTGCAATCAAGGTTGGAAATATATGCCCCACCCGCGTGGCTCAGGGGTTGAGAGTTGACCTATAAACCAAGAGGTCGCGGATTCGATTCCCTATCAGGGCTCATGCCAGGGTTTTGGGCTCGATCCCCAGTAGGGGTCGTCAGGAGGCAGCCGACCAATGACTCTCATCATTGATGTTTCTGTCTCTCCCTCTCCCTTCTGAAATCAATACAAACATTTAAAAGATTTTTTTTTTAAAGTCGGGTATATAGATATATGTGTGTGGGGAAAAGCCTGGAAGGAAACACGGTACACCAGAATGCCCTTACCTCTGAGTGCCGTCATAATGGAGACGTGGAGGATGGTGGGGATGGCGATAGCTGACATTTACAATTTACCTGCATGACTTTCCTAACAGAGAAACAACTGGTCTTTTTAGTGCATTAAGAGTTAATCGGTGATAGATGGAGAATGATTTTCATGCAGGTTCTGGGCACTGGGGGTTGAGGTCAGACCCCCTACCCCCCCACCTTCGGGTAGGTCTCTTCCTCTCCTGCCCATTACTCTCCCCAGCCCTGCAGCCTCCCCTGGAAACTGGGCCCAGCAGCTGCCTCTAAGTGCCCATGGTCAGAGGTATCAAGCCAGACGCCCACATCCCAGGAGTCCCTTTCCCCGGCCTGTCAAAGCTCCCACTGCCACCTGGCAGAGGGTGATGGTGAAGAGCCTGGACGCTGGAAATCAGACCAGCCCTGACCCTGTTGTGTGCTCCTGTGTGACCGTGGCCGAGTGACTCCTTCCTCTGTACCTCAGTTTCCCCATTTATAAAGTGACCCTCATAGTAGTTCCCACCTCCTTTGCGGACACGTGTGAGAATGAAACAAGACCAGTGAAGAAACGGGCTGAACCCGAGGTCTGGCACGTAGTAGGTGCTCAATAAATAGATGCAGCGGTCATAACAATAATTATTATTTGTCAGGGGATGTTCAAAGGAAGCAGACAGGCAGTCCCTCAAATAAGTACTTATTTAGAAGTCCTCTGGACGGAGGCCCAGAAACCCAGAATGTTAAATGGATAAATAAAGAGTCTCCAAGAGCTGGACAGAGTCTGGGCCGGGGGGAGGGGACTCCGCGCGGGGAAGGGCTTAAGCCTCGGACAATGGGCGCCGTCTGAACGAACTAGGGCCGCTTCTTTGAGTCGTGAGAAGAGCTCTTTTCTTGTTTAAAGCCTTAAAGAGCTATTAAGTCGGGCAAATCACTGGTAAAACAGCTGGAAACCTAAGTAGCAATTTAAACAGCCCACGGCCCTTGCGCGGCGGGGCGGAATGCGAGCCGCCGGCCGGCGCGTCTCGGCCGCATTGTCTGGGTAAGAGGATTGCGCCCCAGCTCCCCGCGCGCCCCGATGCAGCCCCGGCTTTACTGAGCAAACCCGCCGTTTCTCCCCACCCCCTCCTCTTTTTTTTTTTTTTTTTTAAGTGAGCCGACGGAACTCTAATTTTCCCCCTTTTCTTTCCGAGCCCCCTTGAATCGGCCCATTCTTCCATTCCCGGGCACTAATGAAGGCCTCGGCGGAGCGCCTGCCCGGGAAGGGGCCGTAAATAAAACGTGTTTCATTGATCAACTTCAAAAAGGCCTGGGCGGGGTGGGGGTGGGGGTGGGGTGCGGTGGGGGTGGGGTGCGGTGGGGGAGGGGAGGGGAGGGTCCCCGGCCGCCTGCGGGGGGCGCGCGCAGCCCCCGCGCCCGGGCGCAGCGCAGGGGGAGGGCGCTGCGCACAAAGTCTGATTCTGTCCGCGCCGTCGGTCTGTTTGTTTTGTGGCCGGCGGTGGCCCGCGATTCTGCAGGCGCCGGGGCCGGCCTGCCCGAAGCCCCACCATTCACCCGCAGTGCGCGGAAAAGGAGAGCTGGGCTGCTTTCAATGTTTTATTTTATTTTTTTTCTTAATCGGCCCACAAATAAAAATTTGAGCCAACCAAGCAGAGCTCTCTGGCTTTCGAGCAGCCCCTCCAGGGAAATGTGGCCGCCAGCTCCCAGCGTCCATTAACATCCATCCCCAGCAACATCCGAGGCCGTGAGAGCGCGCCCCCCCCCCCCCGAGGCATCGGAGGCACGGGGACCCACGCAGGGTCACGCGTGGCCAGCTCGTGGCCAGCTCACCTGGTGGGAATGCAAAGTCTGAGGGAGGAAGCACCGCAGCCCAAGGACAGTTGAGCCCCCTGCCTTCCACAAATATTTAGTGAGCACCTACTATGTGCCAGGAGCCGTTACTGATTAATTTTATTTTCAAGGATTTTTTTTTTTAATTGCAAAAGCAATGCCTGTCAGTTGCAAGAACAGTTCCGTGGCACACCGTGGGTACACAGAAAAAAACTCAAAGTTCCCACTGGGAGCCTCCAAATCCCACTCCCTGGAGGAAACCCGTTGACAGTGGGCTGTGCCACCTTTTGAGACTTTCTTTATACAAACAGGCACAGGAGCATAAGGCAGGCCTGCAGTCACTGCTCAGTACATTTCTCTCTAAATGGATTGAATACTCCTCCTCTCTGCTGAGCATCAGCACAACTGAACGGGTCTTTTTCTTTCTCTAACAGTTTTAATGGGACCAGCACAGCCTAGGGCTGGGGCTCCTGAACCTTCCCAGGACTCAGTTTTCCCATCTGAAAAACAGAGGATATGAGACACCTGATCTCAGCCTTGGACTCTGCGGTGTGAATGAGTCTGTAAACTGTAATGTTCTGCACAGACGCCCATTGTCACTATCATAGTGACCTGACCCATGAGAGTAGTTATCAAAGAGCATGGCTGACCTTGGGGGCAGAGCCCAGGGCCCAAGCCCTCCGGTCAACTCTTTTTCGGGCCAGTCTCCTTCACGCCCCCGACATTCCTGGCAGATACGGATGTCGGGCGAGAAGCTATAAGGGCTCATTGTGCCTGGGGAGCCGCGTCCTCGGCAGCCTGGCTCCAGGGGCTGTGGGGAGACCTTTATCACGGCCACGCAGCTCCTCCTCCTTTGTGTTGGGGACATTCTTGAAGTTGAACTACACTAGGGCTGGGAACAGAGAGAGAAGGGCTGGCATCTTTCATGCCATTGGTCAACCAGGGCAAGGCCCCAGAGGATGGGAAAGCTGTGGTCTCTGGGCCGAGAGCCCTTGATTTCCTTCTGGACCCTGAGACCCACCCTGGGATGTCGCTGACCAGCATCATCACCACCTGATTGCATATCATCGCTGCCACCAAAGAGCCGGGGAGAGAGTGTTTGAGGGGATTCCAGGCAAATGTCTTCACGGCCGTACCTATTCCCAGTGCCTACTCTGCTAGACCTCTTGCTGGGTACTGGTGGCAGAGGGAGGGAATAGGACTAGTGACCCCCTAATTCATTCGTGGGGACCCTGTTCTATACCTAGTGTCCAGGTTGTGCCCCGCCTGCAACCATGAAGCCCTCGCCAGGCTTCCTATGGTTCTGTGTTGGTCTTGGGTTTTGAGAGTTGTTTGCAGCTCAGGCAGGTGGCAGTGGGAAGAGTGGCAGGTAGTGACTCCAAAGGGCACAGAGACGGGAGAGACAGAGAGGGGGCGGTCCGCAGGTTCAAGAGATACTTAAGAGGTGAAATTGGCCGGATGCGGTAACACCTCCCTGAGAAGCAATTTGGCACCAGGTATAAGGAGATGAAAAACTGCTGCTCCCTTCCCACGGTTATTCCACCTCCACAGATTTCTTTCTTTCTTTTTTTTAAATTGACTTCAGAAAGAGGAAGAGAGAGGGAGAGAGAGAGACAGAAACATCAATGATGAGAGAGAATCGTCAATTGGCCACCTCCTGCACAACCCCTGCTGGGGATCGAACCCACAACCAGAGCATGTGCCCTGACCGGGGATCGAACCGTGACCTCCTGGTTCATAGGTCGACGCTCAACCACTGAGCCACTCTGGCTGGGCCACAGATTTATTTCAAAGCAATGATCAGAGATGTGGGCAAAGATTTGGATACAAAAATGTTCCTCTCAGTGTTTTTTATAACGGCGAAAAATTAGAATCAGCTTAGACCGGCCAAATAAATTATGGTGAAACCTTGCGATGGAATACCACATAGCTAATTTTAAAACCACTTTTTTTTTTAAGATTTTATGCTTATTAATTTGAATAAAATGGGAGAAAAAAGGTTGTAAAGCTGTATGTGTTGAAGGAAACTTGAAAAGCATGCTGAGCACAAGAAGGTAGACGAAAGAGCCCATCGTTGCACATGATTACGTTTGTAGAGAGTTCTAGAACAGGCAGAACTAACCCGTGGTCAGAGACGTGAGACCAGCGATTCCCTGAGCTGGCAGGCTTGGGGCAGGTGCACATTTTGGGAGTTCCATAAATGCTCTTTGCCTTGATTGTCGTGGAAATTACACAGGTGAGTGCATGTGTGAGAACTCACTGACTAATGCAGCAACGGTGGGAAACAGTGTGGCCGTTTCTCAAAAACGAAACACAGAATTCCCACATGGCCCAGCAAGTCCACTTCTAGGTGTATAGCCAAAAGAATTGAAATCAGGGGCTTGAACCAATGTGGGTACGTCCCTGTGCACGCAACATTACTCACAGTAGTCAAAAGGAGGAAACAACCCAAATGTCCATCCACAGGTGAATAGATAAACAAAATACTTTCTATACATGAAATGGAATATCAGTTAACCTGAAAAGGGAATGCAATTCTGATACATGTTACAGCTTTGCTGAGCCTGGTGAAATGAGCAGACACAAGGGACCAATGTTGTATGATCCCACTTATGGGAGATACTAAATTCATAGAGACAGAAAGTAGAACGGTGGTTGCCGGGGGCTGGGAGGAGGGAGAACGGGCAGTTATTGTTTAATGGACCATGGTGGTAGTGGCACAACAATGTGAATGTTAACGCCACTGAACTGTACACTTTAAATGGTTAAAATGGTAAATTTTTATGTTATGCATATTTTACCACAACTTTTTAAGAAACTCATTGAACTATGCACTTAAAATGGTGTATTTGATGGCATATAAATTATACCTCTAGAAAGATAATTTAAATAAAGTTGAAAAACAAACGCAGAGGTCAGAAAAAATATGCTATTGTGTGTAACACGATCTTAATTTTCATTTTAAAAAATGTATATGCTCACAGAAAAAAAGACTGGAAGGAAATATAACAGAAAGTTAGGCCTTTTCTATGTTGAACAGATATGACTTTTTATTGGGGGACAAGGTTAATTTTTGTGTACAAGGTGCTCTCGCCTTGGCAGGGCATGTGGTGAGAGCGCACTGGTGTCTGCATTCAAAGCACCCCCCACAGTGCTACGATGCCGCGTAAGTGTTGTGGGCAACGCAGGTCATCCTGGTGCAGGGGCCTTGGAACAGGCTCCATCGTAGCTTAAAAAGAGAAGAGATTCCAAGAGAATTCGAAGATCAAGTCCACTTTGATGTGCTCTGAGACAGACTTCCAACCACTCTCCCGTCCCACCCCCATCTTGGCACAGTGGCTCCTTTTGAAATTCAGGTCCTAACACTAGTATCGGCTCCTAGGAGGGACCTTGGCCAACCGTCCTCCACGTACAGTGCCCCCGCCTACCGTCAGCTGTACCCTACCTCCCTTCTCCAGTTTTCTGCAGAGCCCTTACCACCCAGGGCTGGTAAAAGGATTATCCTTGATGGTCTAAAGAAGCGTGCGACACAGGTATTATTACAAAAGTTTATTTTTAATAAGAAAGGGTGACAAAAGTCTATAGAGTCACCGGATCAAGGCTTAACATCATGCTAATGACATTTTATGCTTGCAGAGAACTGTGTTTTCTCAAAGACCTTGCACAGCTGTCGTTAACCGAGAGAATCCTTCCCGGGGGAGAATTTTTTAAGTCACGTGTTCTTACTCTGAGCGCCGGGGTCAGCAGGCCCAGTCCCGCAGCAGAGGCTGCGTGTGCTTGGAAGAGAGGACCTCACCTCTCCCTCTCCCTCCCCCCTGCGCTCCTCCTCAGACCTCTTCCAAGTGTCAGCAGGGGGAGCCAAAGGGGCCCAGAGGACAGCAGAGGACTGCGGTCCTGCCTCTGGCCTACCGGCCCAGCTTCCCCAGGGGACACAGAGTACGGTGGGGGCCAGAGAGAGTGGGCAGCTGGATTCCCTTCCCAGGGCCCCATCACATAGCCAAAGAATCTTTATCTGGAGCAATATGAATTCTCAGCTAAGTGATACCTGTCTTGTTTCTTTGTCCATTCATTCATTCACTCATTCGTTCATTTAACAATCATTTCTTAGGCCTCCTTTGGGAGCTGTGGCACCAGATGTGAATCAGCTGTGAGCCCCGCCTGCAGAAACCCCTAGTCTGGAAAGAGATACATGTGAAACTCCGGGTGAGCTGGACTCTGATGGGGATGCCCCAGGGTCTGCGGGAACCCCAAGGAGGTCCTACCTACATCCTGCTTGGGGGTAGGAGTTGGGATGTGGGCAGAAGAGGAGCAGTGAGCCTTGTGCAAAAGAGAGGGAAGGGTGTTCCTGGCAGAGGGAGGCACTTGGGCAGAGGCTCAGCAGTGTGAAAGCGGATGTCTGTGGGATCCCCTTTGCCAGTGGTATGGTGAGGATGGGACAGACCACTGGGGAGGATGTTTGGAAGGTAATGGGGAGCCATGGAGTGTTGCCTCCCAAAGAGCATGTCCAGTTCACCCCTGGGCCTCCACTCTCCGAGCTCAGTCTCCAAAGGCTGCATGACGCCTGTTGCCGGAGTCCAGGCATGGGGTACCCCGCCAGCCCAGCCCACCAGCACCAACACCAGTCTCTGTGAGCAGCCCCCCATCGCGTCACCGTTACATGCGTGTGGTGCGTTCCAGTCTACGAGGTGCTTCGCCTTCTCTCGTGGACCTTGGCACATTCTCATCCATCAGAAAAATCACCGCCTCCTACTTTGGGCCCAGCTCGAGGGGGGTCGTGTGCCCTGGGAGGCCTCCCTGACCGCCCCCAGGGCAGACGTGACCATCTCTTTCTCTGCCACCTCTTTTAGTGCATCTGCGGGGGGCTTACAAGTATGTCTCCTGTCCGCCTCCCTTCTCCCCTGCTCCCCAGCTCCTCTACGCTGACCTCACCTCCTTGCGGCAGGAACCACCTTTTCTCTGCCTACACACCTCAGAGGGGCGGTGGGGGCTGGAATCTGGTATGAGTGAGAGCTAGCCGCCCAGCTTCGGGGTTCACCTTCTCACAGGCCATCGCCCTGCCTCCCTCCCCTCCTTGGCTTGCAGGGACAGAGCCTGGAAGAATGTTTCCCTGCTGCCATCAAGCTTGGGGGGCGGGCACCTGGCTGGGGTGGAGGGGGGTCCCTGATGGACGGGCACATTAGAGGGCATTGCCCTCTGAAAGGGGCCCCCAAATTCACGCTTCTTGCCCTGTTACCTAATGCACAAGACAACATGTGGTTCTAGGGGAGCTTTCTCCCCCAGAAACCCAAAGCCACGCAACCGGGGAAAGAACAAAATAAAGCCTGATAACAGGGTCCCCAAATTTAGCCACCAGCTGGGAGCAACTGCACAGAAAGAAAGGCCCAGAGTGAAGGGGGAGGGGGAGGCTCACTGGAGGCAAAAAGCAGCACTTCCTCCCCTTAATTCCTCCTCCAGCCAAGTGACCCGAGTCTCCCAAGCGGAACTGGTGGCCCTTTCTGATTGCCCCCCTATGTGGGGGGACCCCTTGCTTTAGCCACCAGGCCAGTGCCAGAGACTATTTGTGATGTGAAGTCAGATTGGGGAGCAGAGGTGGCTGGACACAGATTTAACTTTCCTGGGCTGTGGAGCTCGTCTATAGACGGTTTTGTAGGGGTGTGTGGGGGGGAATGTGTGTGTATTCGAGGGTGTGTGTGGGGGGGCCTGTGAGAGGTTGCATGCTTGAGGCTCTATGAAGTGCGTGATGTGTGTGTGTGAGAGCATAGGTCTGCGTGTCTGAGTGTGTGTGTGTGTGTGTGTGTGTGCCCGTGAGAGGTTGCATGCTTGAGGCTCTGTGAAGTGCGTGATGTGTGTGTGTGAGAGCACAGGTCTGCGTGTCTGAGGGTGTGTGTGTGAGTGTGTGTGCATGTGAGTGTGTGAGAGCACAGGTCTGCGTGTCTGGGTGTGTGTGAGTGTGAGTGTGTGTGAGAGTGTGTGAGAGCCCAGGTCCGCGTGTCTGGGTGTGTGTGTGAGTGTGTGAGTGTGTGAGAGCCCAGGTCCGCGTGTCTGGGTGTGTGTGTGAGTGTGTGAGAGTGTGAGAGCCCAGGTCTGCGTGTCTGGGTGTGTGTGTGAGTGTGAGTGTGTGTGAGAGTGTGTGAGAGCCCAGGTCCGCGTGTCTGGGTGTGTGTGTGAGTGTGTGAGAGTGTGAGAGCCCAGGTCTGCATGTCTGGGTGTGTGTGAGTGTGTGAGAGTGTGAGAGCCCAGGTCTGCGTGTCTGGGTGTGTGTGTGAGTGTGTGAGAGTGTGAGAGCCCAGGTCTGCATGTCTGGGTGTGTGTGAGTGTGAGTGTGTGTGAGAGTGTGTGAGAGCCCAGGTCCGTGTGTCTGGGTGTGTGTGTGAGTGTGTGAGTGTGTGAGAGCCCAGGTCCGCGTGTCTGGGTGTGTGTGTGAGAGTGTGAGAGTGTGAGAGCCCAGGTCTGCATGTCTGGGTGTGTGTGAGTGTGTGAGAGCCCAGGTCTGCATGTCTGTGTGTGTGTATGAGTGTGTGTGTGTGAGAGCTCAGGTCTGCGTGTCTGGGTGTGTGTGAGTGTGAGAGTGTGAGAGCCCAGGTCTGCGTGTCTGGGTGTGTGAGTGTGTGTGAGTGTGAGAGCCCAGGTCCACGTGTCTGGGTGTGTGAGTGTGTGAGTGTGAGTGTGAGAGCCCAGGTCCGCGTGTCTGGGTGGGTGTGAGTGTGAGTGTGAGAGACCAGGCCCGCGTGTCTGGGTGGGTGTGAGTGTGAGTGTGAGAGCCCAGGCCCGCGTGTCTGGGTGGGTGTGAGTGTGAGTGTGAGAGCCCAGGCCCGCGTGTCTGGGTGGGTGTGAGTGTGAGTGTGAGTGTGAGAGCCCAGGTCTGCATGTCTGGGTGTGTGTGTGTGAGAGCCCAGGTCTGCATGTCTGTGTGTGTGTATGAGTGTGTGTGTGTGAGAGCTCAGGTCTGCGTGTCTGGGTGTGTGAGTGTGTGAGAGCCCAGGTCTGCGTGTCTGGGTGTGTGTGAGTGTGTGAGAGCCCAGGTCTGCGTGTCTGGGTGTGCGTGAGTGTGTGTGTGAGAGCCCAGGTCCGCGTGTCTGGGTGTGTGTGTGTGAGTGTGTGCGCCCAGGCCCGCGTGTCTGGGTGGGTGTGAGTGTGAGTGTGAGCGCCCAGGCCCGCGTGTCTGGGTGTGTGAGTGTGAGTGTGAGCGCCCAGGCCCGCGTGTCTGGGTGGGTGTGAGTGTGAGCGCCCAGGCCCGCGTGTCTGGGTGGGTGTGGGTGTGAGCGCCCAGGCCCGCGTGTCTGGGTGGGTGTGAGTGTGAGTGTGAGCGCCCAGGCCCGCGTGTCTGGGTGGGTGTGAGTGTGAGTGTGGGTGTGAGCGCCCAGGCCCGCGTGTCTGGGTGGGTGTGGGTGTGAGCGCCCAGGCCCGCGTGTCTGGGTGTGTGAGTGTGAGTGTGAGCGCCCAGGCCCGCGTGTCTGGGTGGGTGTGAGTGTGAGTGTGGGTGTGAGCGCCCAGGCCCGCGTGTCTGGGTGTGTGAGTGTGAGTGTGAGCGCCCAGGCCCGCGTGTCTGGGTGTGTGAGTGTGAGTGTGAGCGCCCAGGCCCGCGTGTCTGGGTGGGTGTGAGTGTGAGTGTGGGTGTGAGCGCCCAGGCCCGCGCGTGTCGGGCGCTGGGGGCGGGGAAGGACGCTGCCCTGCCGCGGGAGCGGGGCCGGGACGCGGGCGGAGCGGACAAAAAGGAAAGTGGCGCTTGGAGCGGCGGGCGCGGAGGAGAAAGGCGCCCTTATTGGTGGTTGTCAAGGAGATGGGCCTCGGGGTTTGCTGAACTTTCTTCCCTCGCAGCGGCCAGGCCCGGCCTGAGAGGGGCCATTTACTTCCAGCCGCCTGGGGGGGTCCTCGGCTCAGGCACCGAAGGCCAGCGGGCGTCAGGTGTGGACCAGGCCGCCCGGGCCTCGCGCGCCCGGGCATCACGCCGCGCCCGGGGGTCCGCCCGCCGCTGGCGGGGACGCTGACCACGCGGGGCCCCTTCCCGCGACGGGCGTGCCCGCGGGCCGCTGCCCTTGGGGGTGTTTGGTAAGGGCCCGCCGGCCCCTCGCCGCGCGGGGCGCAGTGGGTGTCCCGTGGACTGACGGGTGAGCGCGGGGCTCTGGGTAGCCGTCGGCGTCTCTCCCCGCCAGCGGGTGCCGCCCGGCCGTCCTCGGTCCCCAGGACCGGCCGGCAGGCCCCCTCGTCACCCCGAGGGTGTGGGTGCCGGGGGTGGGGGTGCTGCCCCCTCCCGGGGGGGCGGCCACCCTCTATGACCCGGGTTTGGGGGGGAGAAGCGGGCCGGGGGCAGGGAGCAGTTTCCGTGGAAGCCGCAGCCCGGCCGCGACCACGCACCCCACGAGCCGCCCGGGGCCCCTACCCCCCACCTGCCGCCCGCCGGGAGGGGCCGGGTGGTCCCGACCCCGCGCCCGCCCCTCCCCCCGCCGCCCGGCCGCCCGAGCCCATTGGCCGGCCGCTCGCGGCGCCCCGCCCCCCACGGCGCGGGCCAATGAGCGCGCGCTGTCAGCTCGTCAGCCGCGCCGGCCCGGCGGCCGCGAGCCCGAGCGGCGGGGAGCAGCCAGCGGCGGGCAGCGCCAGCCGAGCGCCCGGTCGGGGGAGTCCCCGCGCCCAGCTCGCCCGCACGCCCGGCGCGGCCCGGCCCGGCCCGCAGCGAGCATGGGCGCGGCGGCCGTGCGCTGGCACTTGTGCGTGCTGCTCGCCCTGGGCGCGCGCGGGAGGCTGGCGGGGGGCAGCGGGCTCCCAGGTAAGCCCGCACCCGGGTGGGGGGCGGGGGGCGGCGGGGTCCCGCGCGGTTCCCCCGCCCGGCGCAGTCGGGGGGGCCGCAGCCCACGCGGTGCCGAGCCCCGCCCTCACTCTTCTTTGCAAAGTAACTTCTGGGACCCGCGCGGGGCGCCCCCTCCCCGCAGCCGGGGCGGCCCGAGGCTCCCGCAGCCGGGCGGGCCCGCGGGGGGCGGGGGGGCTGGGGCCCCGGGGGAGGGGGCGCGCGAGGGCGGGAGCGAGAAAGAAAGCGGGGACCCCGGCGCCGGACGGGAGAGAGGAGCCTGGGGGGGGTGACAAGGGTAAAAGGACGGGCGGGGAGAGAGAGGAGGGGTGGTAGGCGGAGGGACAGACGGACAGGAGGAGACACCGAGGGATCACACAAAAGGACGCAGGAGGAACCCAGAGAAAGACGGGCGTGGAAGGGCAGAGAAGATCCCCGAAGGCCCAGGACCGCGGGGAGGGAGAAGCCAGGGAGGGAGGAAAAAGATCAGAAGAGGGAGAGTGGGGGGCAGGACGGACCGAGGGACAGGACGGGCCGAGGGACGGGACGGCAGAGGAAGGAGAGGTGGAGGCAGATGCCAGAGAGATGAGAGAGGGCCGGAGGTGCCGAGAGGGAGGGAGACGTTGGAAATCGATGAGCAGATGGACTGACAGTCAGGGGGGGCAGGACAGACAGACACCGAGGGAAGGAGGTGGGTGGAAACCAGAGGGAGAGGATACCAGACATGGGACATGCAGTAGAGGGAAGGAAGCAGGAGCCCCCGGGCAGGCGGTTACCGTTACGGCACCCAGCCTGGGTCGGGGCAGGCAGCGGAGGCGAGGCGGGGGCTCCCCAGGATTTCACAGGGACCCTGGCGCTCCTGCCCCTTCCCCTCCTGCTCCCCTGGTTGCCTGGAAGGGGCTCTCCCACAAAGCTGAAGTCAGGGGCTCCCCTCCCACGAGCTTCTTCCCTTTCTCTCCCTGGTGTGGGGGAGCTTCTCTCTTTCTCTTCTCTCAGGGGAGGGTCCTGCCTGCCCCTGGGGCTCTCTTCAGCTTTCTTGGGGTGCCCCCCCCCCGCTGCCACGCTGGGCTCCCTGAGGTCTGTGTTCGGCCATGGGAGTCGCGGGAGTCACGCCCTGAGTGAGGATGCCATGCCATTTCAACTCTTCCGCAGCTGGAGCTGAGCGGTTTTCACGAGACTCCCCCCCCCACCCTGGGGAGCTCTGTCCTGCTCCCCACACCCCCACTTGTCCGTGGGTGTCTCTCGTGGGCTTTGCGGTCCTAAAACCCCATTTGACTGTTCCTGTGTGCGCCTCTCCCCACCTCCCAGTCTCTCCTCTGTGTCTGCGTCTGTCTCCACCCCCATCTCCACCCATGGAAGCCTGTGAAACAAACCAAAGTCAAAGCCTGCGATGGGAAGGCTGGACAGCCCTGTGGGGGGAGCCCCAGGCCAGGGAGCGTGGCCCGAGGACCAGTGGGAACAAATGGCCCCTGGCTCCTCTTCCTCTCTCCTGGAACTCACCTACCCTCTCCCCAGCCCCCACCTAAAGCTGTATGTAAAAGGTGTCTAGAGAGGTGGCTCCACCGCCCTTTAGCTAACAGTCATTCATTTCCATTCTCATAAGGACACCTACCTAGGTGGGAGATTGGGGGGGTCGAGGTGCAAGGGGCTCCAGAAGCCGAGCCGGCTTCCCTCCCCTCATCCCTGTGCACCGACCCTTAGGAAGTGGGAAGATCCGTGGCCCATTTCCCTGCAGGGCCGTTTCAGAGTGGCCCCAGCCCTCCCCCCGGAAGGATACAGAGTGGCCCTCTCTGGCCTCTGGCTTCCTGCCTTTGAGGCTGGGCCACCCCTACACGGGGGTCCCTCTGTCATCACTTCCCTAGAAGGGGGTGTTCTGCTGGCCCAGTGTTCCTGCTGGCCCCTGGGCCCGATGGCTGGGTCGGGCCTCCGGGCCTCTGTTCCACCTTCCTTCGGGCAGCTGTAGAGAATAGGCCGTTGACCTGAGCAGATACAACCACCCTGAAAAGTGATGCCACCTGCTGTGTGTGCACGCTCACATGGGTGTGCGTGCGTGCGTGGGTGTGGGGGGAGGGTGCGGGGAAGCGATTCTGTTTCTTTTTGATGCTCCTTCCTTGGAGGGAGGGCAGGCTGGAGCCTTAGGACTAGGGCAAGGGAGGAGCCTGGTAGGGGCAGCAGTGATTTTCTTAGAGAGCCCCCCTATGAACCCTGGTGCCAGCCAGGGGGCAATTCTGCAGGACCAGACAATATCAGGGGAGGCCAGAGGCATGAAGAGAGGAGGACATCTCAGGACTTCCCCCGGCTTGCCCTGGGTGACTGACTGCAGAGAGTTCCTTGTGCTGTCCTTTTGGGTCCCTCTGTCTGTCTGTCTGTCTCACCCATCTGAATGTCGTTCGTAGCTAGCTGGAGGTAGCATGGCAGGTAGATGAGCTCTGGACCTGAGCTTCAGTCTCTGCCCCTGAGGAGCCACCGACCTCCAACAGACCTCTCTGGGCCTCAGTTTCCTCATTCGTAACCTACATTATAGCAGAGGTTCTGGCCCTGCTATCCTGGGCCCCAAAGGTCCTCTTCCTGTCTGAGGGGTGTGGGGGGGGGGGTAGATGCACAGATACACAGATCTCTTTTGCATTATTTTGCCAGATAGCATGTGTGTGTTGAGGGTGGGAGATGGGGAGTGCGAGGAGCCCTCAAAAGCTAGATCAAACTTGACTTTGGAAGTTGGAATATGACAGCCAGGTTTGAATCTAGTTTCTGAGGCAGAGAGGAGAGGATGGGGAGATTGGAGCCATGGATGAGCCGGTGAGCTCACCTGAGGGCCCGGTTCACTGCCGGGCACTCCAGGCTGGGGATACGGAAGCCACATGAAGAGTCCTGTGTTTCCACAGCCAAAGTGCTGCGTGGGTCCCGTGTTCAGATCACCTGCATGGGCTCCTAGCTTGGCTCTGCTCACGGCTCCATGCTAGCCCCAGTTTCCCCATGTGTAACCCAAAGGGAATGGACTTAAGTTCCCTCAAGGATTCTTCTGGCTCTGAATCCTATAATAGAGTGGGGTGCGGTTGGAAAGATGCTTGCAGAGAGAACAAGACCCAGAGAGGGGCTTTTCCTTGCTGTGCTCCTAAGCCTTAGTTTTCTCATCTTTTTAGTGGGAATAACAGATTGACTTAATGGGTTGTTGTGAAAATAAGTGAGAACCAGCATTTTGGTGGCCTGGCAGACATTAGCTGCTCCAAAGATGCTACCAGTGGCCACATGTCACACCAGATTATCATGCGACGGCTGTTACTGTTAATTACCCCAGTGATCAGTAAAGGGCTGGAGGCAGAAGGAGCTCCCTCCAGGCTCCAGCATCTCTGCCTGCTCCCGGGCCACAGCTCACCAGTGCTTCCCTCCTCTAACAGGGGCCGTCGACGTGGATGAGTGCTCAGAGGGCACGGATGACTGCCACATTGATGCTATCTGCCAGAACACGCCCAAGTCCTACAAATGCCTCTGCAAACCAGGCTACAAGGGGGAAGGCAGGCAGTGTGAAGGTGAGCCCAGCCCAGCCCTCCTGGCCAGAGCCCGCAGCCGCCAGCAGGGGCTGAGCCTCTACCTTCCCCACCGAAGTGCCTCAGCACAGGCCTGTCTCAGCCTTGGGAGGGAGGCTTTGGGCTTCCTGGGAACCTGGGGGGCTTCCCTGGGGGTGGAATTAGGAGTCATTGGGTGCCTAACTCTCCCTGGGTTTGAAACTTTTGGGGTTTTGTTTTCTTTTTAAGAAGTTGAGATGAAGCATTGAATGTATTTGTCCATCTGTCTCTGACTGGATGTGTGTGGGGTGAAGGCTTGGGGTGATACCCCCAAGGTCCCTAACTTCAAATCCGAAGTCACCCTATGTGGCCTGTAGCTTCCAAGGGACCTGCCAGTAGCTGGCCACACTGTTTGTGGGGCTGGTTCAGAGATGAGAACCAGGACAGGGACTGGTAGATTTGTGCTGTCTGTCCGTCCAGCCTTACCTCCCTGTTCCCGGGGCACTGGTTTGACCATCTGGCACTAGAAACTGCCCCCAGGCAGGCTGAACATCAGAGAGAAAAGAGCAGCCTCAGCTGCCTTTGGAGCTAGGTCGCTCCAAGCTGGATGGAACTTGAGGGAATACTTATCTAGGATGGTCTGTGTGGTCCTTCTGACTCCTCAGGTCTGGGTCAGGGCCAGCATTGGGGACCTGAAACAGCATGTGACTGATGTGCACCCCTGGATGAGAAGCCTTGATCTAAATCTTCCCCATTTGTCCCCACTTTATAGATGAGGAAAATCGAGGCTCAGGGAGGAGAAGCGTCTTCTGCAGGTCCCATGTTCTCAGTGGCATGGCCAGTACTCAAACCCGGGTCTCTTAATTCCCATTCCACAGCGCTCTAACGCCTCACTTTGTCCTCACTGAACCCTGCCCCCTTCTTTTTCCAAGTGTGAGATTTGTGTTAGGAAAGCGACACATGAGAATGAGATGGGGTCCTCTTCCCTCTGTGTACAGCTTCACAGGCGCTGGAGTTTTGCAGGAGAAGCAGCTATGCTTCCTAGGGACACTGACACTATTTATTCTTTTCATTTGTTGGGCATCTGCTTAAGGCTGAGTGCCGGACAGATGACATCGGCCTGGATCCTGCCTGGTTTGGCCACATCCTGGCCTTGCTTGGGGCCCCGGAGCCTGAGGGGGGAGCTGGCGCCTGCCCGTAGACCTCTGGCAGGAGGCCAGGCTCGAGGCAGATAGAGCAGGATGTCAGCAAGTAGCCTGGTGGCACGTGCCAGCCTGGCTGCTGGCAAGACCTGGAGGTTAGTTACTCAGTGGTTCCAAGTGGCACATGTGTGGCTCTGTGTCACCGTTTTCTAACCCTCTGCTCTGCACTTCAGGCCCAGCACTCTGACAAGGGAAAGCCAAGGGTGACCCCCATCGCTGCTGGTTTTAGCCACTGATCTAGATTGTCCTCCTCCAGCCTGGGTCCTTAGGTCCCCTCCTGCTGGCCCCTGCCCTGGAGGCCCACACTTTGTCGCCTACCTGTTTCCCTGACGTCCTTTCAGCTGTCCACTCTGGGTGAACCCAGCTGGGAGTTACACTCACTGGCTCAATGGGCCGACGTCACCTGCGTGAAGATGAGAAAGGAGGAGGCTGTGACTGCTTCAGGAATTGACAGCCCCCCCCCCCCCCCATCTCCCTGGCCTGGCTCCAGCCTCTGGCCCTCACTTCCTCAAACACTGAATGACACTATGCCCTGGCCATACATACACACGCCAGGCCCTTCCATGTTTCCCAGCCCCAGCTCAGGTTTTCCCTCACCAGGAGCTCCTTTTCCACCTTTTCTGGTCTTGATAATTTCTAGTCATGCTTTCAATTTGCCTCCTCCAGGAGGCCTTCACTGATGCCTCCACTTACACACACACACACACACACACACACACACACCCCTGCTATAAGTACCTACTCTGTTCCCAGAAGCCCCTGGGCTACCCTCCATCATAGCACTTCCGACTCTGGATTGTAATTACATGTCTTGCTCCCCCACTGAACTGTAAGCTCATTTTTTGAGGGTCTGCCATGGGCTCGGTGCTGGGGCCACCACACTGAAGTCAAACTTGGGCTCACAATGAACTCCTCAAATGCAGAGAGCCTTTTCTGTTTGTCCCTGTGTCCCTAGCTCTAGGGGCAGGCCTGGCACTGATGCGGGTGTGCAGAAAATGTTTAGTCTGGGTTGCTCTCTCTTGCACAGACTGGAGTTCATGTTGGATGAGCCGCCTATAAGATGCCCAGAGAGGTGCGAGGGCCTATGGGAAGTGTGGGTGCTGGAACCATGAGGGCTTATTCTTGCCATGGCATCATTTCAACTCTGTCTAATGAGAGAGAGCAGCAGGGATGGGCCTGGCTGTGGGCTGCCATCCACCTCTAATGTGAAAGTTTAAATAGTCATTTCCCTCCTGAGCCTCAGTTTCTCCTTTAGTTAGATGCGCCCAAAATACCCATACCTCTCACAGTGGTTTCAGGCTCAAATGCAATGAATGGTGAAGACCTTTGAAAACCACTTAGTGCTGCGGACCTCAGAGGGGGTAGTTAGGGTGCAGCCTTGCCCCTCACTCAAGGAGCATATGGTCCGGTTTGGGCTGCAGGAGCTGAAATTGTATCAGCGGAAATTCTTCCTGGACAAATGAGGATTGCATGGGTGGTAAAACAGCACCTGTAAGGTGCCATGTTAACAGTGTGGAAAATAACTGTCAGGAACTGGGAGGAGGATGCTCTTTGGCCGCTTGCTCCCAAAACCCTCTGTGAGTGAGTGCTGGCCTGGGTTCTGGGGACCTGAATGGACACTGTCCCACTTGCACTGAGGTTTTTCTCATCCCTGGGACCCTATAGTCCTCAGTCAGAATCTGTGGAGCCTGCTGGAGTGTTCATCCAAGGGCCATCAGACCCCCCACTGGCTCCCCCAGGAGGGCCACACAGAGCCTTTTGGAGGCTTTGAAAGCTGGAGGGGAGGCCTGAGGGAGCTTGGGCCTCATCACATGTTCACTTGGTTTGCAGAGGGGGAAGCGAGGCCTGAGAAGGCAGGGGTCCTCCGCGTGGGGACTGGAGCCCAGCTGGTAGGTCTGTTCCCCCCACTGCTCCTCTGCAGGTGGCTGTTGCTGTCCTGGCTCTGTTCTGAGAAAAGCAGAGGAACAGTGCGTGTTCAGTTGAGCATCATGATTGAGGCAGGGGCCTGGGAGCCAGGCCACCAGGGTTTAAACCCCGCCTGGGGGCTTGGACAGGCCACTTGTTTGTAAAACAGAGACGATGAAAGCGCCTGCTTCCTGGAGGCAGCGAGGGAATTGAGTGAGTTAGTGTGTATGACGCATTTGAGCAGAGCCTGGTACTTGGGACACACTGTACAGACATGGGCGGCTGTTACCCAGGGGTGATGGCGGTGCCCATGGCACAGATGGTGACGTCAGTAATGATGACACTGATGGTGATGGTGACGGTGATGGCAAGGATGCAGATATTGATGATGTAAGTGGGGAGGAGGAGGAAGAGGAGGAGGAGGGTGAAGCTGATGGTGATGAGGAAGATGATGAAGAGGAGGAAGAGGGTGAAGATGAGGAGGATGAAGATGATGGTGAGGAAGAGGATGAAGATGAGGAGGAGGATGAAGATGATGAAGAGGACGATGACAATGATGAGGATGAAGATGAGGATGTTGAGGAGGATGAAGAGGATGAAGAGGATGAAGATGAGGAGAAGGATGAAGAGGATGAGGAGGAGGATGTTGATGACTGATGAGGATGAGGATGAAGATGAAGAGGATGATGATAATGGTGAGGAGGAGGAAGATGATGAGGATGATGACTATGATGAGGATGGAGATGAGGATGTTGATGACAATGGTGATGATGACGATGATGAAGATGAGGTGGATGTTGATGACTCTGATGAGGATGAAGATGAGGATGTTGATGACTCTGATGAGGATGAAGATGAGGATGCTGAGGAGGAGGACGGTGCTGACCTTGGTCGTGAGAGCGATGCTGACTGTGGAGACGAGCACCCGTGATGGTGCCGGGGTGGTGCCGGGAGGATGTTGATGATGCCATGGCCATGCTGATGATCATAATGTTCAGAATATGAAAGAGGGTGTGGCTTTGTCTTTTTCCAGCGTCTCCCAGGATCTAAAATGGCTGGGAAATGCGGCGCTCTGGTTCCTTGACAATGCAGAAAAACCATGCGCATCTGTTCATATCCCCACAGAGACACACAGACGTGTGCCGTTCACAGATGACTGTCTACCAAGAACGTAGGGTAAAAATCACAGGTGACAGAAGGCTTTCCTTTCTTCCACTAATCCTGCTCCAGGGGCGGCAAATATGCTGCCCTCTCCTCCAGCCGACATAGCTAACCCATCCCCGCACCCTCCGGACAGCCCCTTTCACTTTAGGTGAAACCTGCTTTCTCTCCCTGGGCTCTTTGTCTGCAGGTCCTGAGCTGGGGGGAGGGTTGTGCAGAGGCTGAGGTTGGAGTTTTGGGGAAAATGAGGACCTGTCCTCAGATCTGATAGACTTTGCTATTTATTGTGATAAGCACAGAGGATGAATTTTCAGCCAACATCCCCGGAGCACATGGCTCCCATGGTCTCCCCAGTTCACAGGAAATGGACCCAGCTGTGGGAAGCCCTGTGTGGGGCTGACTGAGCCTCTTAAACCCTTGACTGTGTCACCTTGAAATTCCTGCTGGTTGTGAACACCCCTTTAGCAGACCTGCCCCCCATTCCGGGGATGGGTTCTGAGCACCTTCAAGGCCATGTTGGGCGGGTGCGCGTGCAGTGATGACTGGGCCTCTACACGTGCAGCCACTTGCGTTCAGGGAGCAGCCTGGGGCCTGTGAGGCCAGCTTAACAGGAGGCTTGCTGTGTCCAGACCAAGGTGCCTCCGACTGTTGGGAGAGGCTGTGAGCAAAGCTGAGGATAAATCAGTGTCTTCCTGATGATTCCCATCTTGACAGAATTTGAAGTAACTCGAGGTAAACTTGTGGATATGCAGAGTTGGAGGGAACATTAAAGGGTGTCTTACGGATGACCACACCAGACCCATGCACACCTCCCCAGACCCGTATACACACCTCCATTTTGGCCCGTGTTCCCCTACATTTATGTTTCCCTGTGTGTCTTCCTGGAACATAGGCCCCTCAAGGGCAGGATCTGTGACCTATTCACCTTCAGTCACTACAACCTAGCACCAGGCTGGCACAGGGCTTGGAAGGCATCTGTTAAGTGAAAGGGTGGATGGCTGGGTCTCAATGGTTACCTCCTCCAGGAAGTCTTTCCTGCTGCCCCAGACAGGTGAGCTGTTTGTCACCTGTGAGCATCCCTCCTTCAGAGCTCCTGTCCCAATGGGCTGCAATGGCATATGTGACTCATCTTGGGCCTGGGCCCAGAGCTGGTGACAATGGGCAGTGATTGACTGTTATCAATCCTAGGGATATCAGGAACGACCTCCCACAGCCTCCCAACTCTGAAGGTTTCACAGATGAGGAAACTGAGGCCTGAGAGAAGAAAGGACTAGTCTAAGGATATCTCGTGTGGACCAGTGGCAGAGCCAGTTTGGGGAAAGTGGACGCAAGGAGGCCAGTCTCTAGCCAGGTCACCCAGCTAAGAAGCAGCAGGACCTAGATCCGATCCCTGGTCAGCCATGGGATCCCAGCAGAGGACCAGGCCCCAGCAGCCTATCTGAATAAAGTAGGAGGAATTCTTAGCTATGGCATCCTAGAGAGAGCTAGGGAAGGAAACCATTTCCTATGTTCACCAACCCCCCTGCTGCCACCAGCTCATGTGAGCCGGGCCTTGTGCATGCGATGGTCTCAAAGCGCATCACCCATCATGTAACTAGGGGGTGGCATCCCTCGGGCTTGCCCAGCACTCAGCTAACCACTTTGAGCTGCTGTCATTTCTTTCCTTCTCCCTAACCACACCCTAGCATCACTGTCATTTTTTTTTTAGTTCTTTAAACTTGCTGGCTTCTTCCTACCCCAGGGCCTTTGCATATTCTGTTTCCCCTGTCCCCTTCGTTTAGCTAAGCCTATGCATCCCCAGCTCACCAAACCCCTTAAACATGGGCCTTGAAAGACCTGCCAGGGCCAGCCCCGTACTGGTCTGAATTAGTTGGGCCTGTTTGTGCTCACTCTCCTGAGGGGGCAGCCTGGGGGTGAGGAGGGGCAGGCCAGGACGGAGGAGGGGGCATTTCATCCCCTTTAAATGCTCAACTCATTTAACCTTAATTGCTTTGTTTTCATAGACATTGGCTAAGGGAAAGAACCAAATTATAGCCTGAATTGAGTCTTACTAATCTTAATTAAAAGCTCTCGTTGATAATCAGGACCAGGCCCCAAACGAGGAGCAAATGCCCTCCAACGGCTTGTTTAACTAACCGAGACCCTCTGGATAGCCGCGTTCCGCGCACAGCACCCCTTCCACGCAGCACCCCTTCTATGCGCACTTAATTTTTTGGACCATCTGCTCAAGTGGTGTATTCCCCTTGCAAGTCCCAACTGGGGGCTTTTCCAAAAGGCTGTAATTAAAACTCTTGGGGGAAATAAATTTTTGTCTTGGCCACAGTATATCAAATGTATTGTTATTTTCCCTTTTTGTGTGTGTGAGAAGGAAAAAAAAATGATAACCTTATGGGCATTGGAGATCACAAAATTAACATGTGTGTAATGAATATAAATAGTGACTTCCTGAATTTTATATCCCCGGGGCCTACTTGTCAGTCACTGGAGTTGGGTAGATTACAGGCCTTGCTATTAAGTGTTTCAACAAAACTCCTAATAACAAACCCAGTGATCCACTTAGTCTAACATCAGAAAAATAAATCTTAAAACCAATTGGCCTTCTTAGGGAGTAACGTCTGACCTTATTAAGTCGTTTTCATCTCCTCATTACTGTGCACTTTGTTGAGACCCCAGATAAAATTCTGCTTTTTGGGAGGCCAGGAGAGGCCGTAGGAGGTAGGCTGGGGAGGGGGGATTCTCCTTCAAGTCTTAAAACGTGCAATTATGGGTGCTGCCATGTGCCTCCTGGATGGAGATGAAAGGGCTCGAGTCCTGCAGACCAGCGGGCAGGAAGAAATTGGATGTGACTTAAAATTCCAAGTTGCTGTCAGCTAGCAATTAGGTAGCGGTGATTGCAGCAGTCCCAGCTCTGCACAGTTTAGGTTTCTTGGAGCCTGCATCTGTTTTTAGAAGAAAAAAAAATGAGTAGCTCATACTATGGGCGTTTAAGCAGTGGAGGCTAGTTCACCTTCCTGAGCCTCAGTATGCCTATCTGTAAAATGTGTCCGCTGGCCCAGATTCGGTTTAGTGTCGAGACTATTCACCGATCACCTGCTCTGTGCCAAGCGTGGTGCCGGGGCCAAGACGTGTTTTCCTGACCTCACTAGTTGGTGGGAAAGACGTGATCATAACAGGGTGTGGAAAGTGCAGCAGTGTAGCCAGCGGTTGACCATCGACCTAGGATCCAGGAGATCGAGGTTCGATTCCCGGTCAGGGCACATGCCCAGGTTGCGGGCTCGATCCCCAGTCGGGGGCGTGCAGGAGGCTGCCGATCAATGACTTTCTCATCATTGATGCTTCTCTCTCTCTCCCTCTCCCTCCCTTTCTGAAATCAATAAAGAGATATTTTTTAAAAAAGTGCAGCAGTGGGAATGCAGAGCAGACTCGGTGGGGGTGAAGAAGACAGTATCGACGCTGGAGGAAGGAGGACATTAGAAGGACTCCCTGGAGAGGTGGCATCAGGCTAAGTTAATAAAGCAGAGCGGCAGCTGGTGTCGGAGGTTCCCTCCAGCTCCGATGGCCCAGGGGGGCGTCTGTAGCAAGGCTGCAGAGGCCTGTTTCGGTCCTTGCGGTCTCAGTATATAGAGCAGGCGACTTCGGCTTCCTGAGGCCTGGGTCCTGGCCCACCCAGTGGCTGCAGAGGCACCTGCCCCACTGAACACGTTGGAGCGGAGGGTGGAGGAGGGCAGGCCGCCTCGCTGGATGCGAGTGTGTTGAAGGCAGTGCCTGCATGTTAAGCTTTCTTTTTTTCTCTAAACCCCCATTTCTCTGAGGGTTGGAGGGTCTCTGCCCCCACCCCCACCCCCATATCGTCCATCTCCCCAGGCCGCAGGCCCCTTGCAGCCCCTTCCTCTGGGCCCTCCTGCCTCCTCTTGGCGGCTTCTTATTACAGTGGCTGTATTTGTTTTTTCATCTGAGGAATGCTAACCAGAAAAAAACCATTATTTCTAAGAAAATAAACTGCGGCTGCTGGCCTTTGAATGCTACTGAAATGGATGGCGGCCTTCCCCACAGGCCTTGAGACAGAGCGAGCTGGAGGGTTTGTGTGTGCGGGCAAGGTCAGGGGGTCTCGGAGGGTGCGCTGAGGGGCCCCTCCAGATGGGCCGGGGCTGCAGCCCTGGGAGGAGACGGTTAAAAACCCCAGCCGAGCAGCCTGGGCTTTTGGCCTGGGTAACAATGGCTGCTGGGCTCGATCACGCCCTGCTCTCCTCGAGGTCTCCAAGACGCTCTGCTCTGTCCAGGAGCCTCCAAGCCTTGCCTATGCCTCCCAGGCTCTTATGTCTGGGCGCAGAGAACTGATGTAGTTTGGTGGAGACCTGGGTGCCAGCCCTGTGAGACCTTGAGGAAGTCTGTGGACCTCTTGGGCCTTTGTGTGCTGACTGCAAAGTTCAGGGCTAGGGCCAGGAGATCCCAGGCCTCTTTGGCCCCTTGTGGTGGGCAACTCCTTCAGGGTGCTTCTTGCCACGGTGGCACCCAAGGCTGGCTCGGTCTCTGGAGATGGCAGTTGGGCTCCAGCTGGACTGTTAGCCACCTGTCCCTGCCACAGGCAGCCCCACAGGCAGACCTAGGTCTGGCCCATGCAATGGTAGGTGAGGCTGTCCTCACATGAGATGTACGTGTCTGTGTCGGGGTCATTCTCCCCCTCCAGGCTGGCAGCGCCTAGGGCAGGGTCTGGGCTGAGGGTGAGCGGCCAGCCTGGGGAAGGTGTTGGCACAGGAGGAAAGAAAGCAGGGAGGCAACGTGGTCCTCAGGGAGAACCACGGGCCTTGGCTCCCTGGATCCGTGAGATGTGGGAAACTCTCCCGGCAGCTGTGTCAGGGTTAGGAGGGTGGAATCTGGAACCAGGTGGCCCAAGTTCCACTTGCTGGCTGGGTGATCTGGGGCAAGTCACCTGAGCTCTCTGAGCCTCAGTTTCTTTTTGTGAGATGAGGAAAGCTAGGCCCTGCTGCCTGGCCTATAGTGAGGGGTAATCCCCCTGCCACTAGACGACGCCCTGTGGGGACTTGCAGTTGCTGCTGCTGTTAACACTGTTGGCGAGAAACTCCTGGGGACTTGGAGAAAGGATGAAGTCCAACCGCACCAGGACTCTGAGGTCAGGGGAAGCAGCCTGAGCTGGGGGTGGGGGACAAGTTGCTGTCAGCCCCTGACCTGTTGGTCAGACTAGCTCCTCAGTTCCCAATTTGAGTTCCATTGCCCCTTTATAAAACCCAGAGCTGCATCGGGGGAGCTCTGGGATCCTGGCTCATCCATTCCACGTGGTGGCAACTACAAATTTCTGATTGTTCTGTTGAGTCCAGAGCTTGGGCCTGTGGAGCATCCCCTTAGAGTCTGCAGTTTGGGGGCCTGGGGCTTCTCCCCTGCCTTTCACCAAGATGATGGGAGAATGACCATGCCTGTTATTGAAGAGGGGGCATGGGGGCCTTGACTCTGGATGGATAGGCCCCTGGGGCCCCTCCTTGCTTCCATCTCAAACATTCTAGCGGGTCAGCTCTCCCCTGACCAGGCTGCTTCGGTATCCAGTGGGGCTGATGCCGGAGCCTGGGAACAGCCCCCAGAGAAGGGTTAGGATGTTTCTGAGGGAGAAAGGGAGACATTAACTGATCCTTTGTGGCTCCCGCCTGGTGCTTGGGAGCCACAAAGCCCACCGTGAGTTCACGCTGGGCAGGTGGCATCTGAGGTCAGTTCAGAGTGAGCACCTTGTCATTTCCCTGCACCCAGGCAGAGCCCCCAGAGCCCCAGCCAGCACAGTGGACAAGAAAGCTGACAGCATTAACTTTTTAAAAATTTAAACAGCTTTACTGAGACAATCTACATGCCATACACTTCACCCATTTAAAGTGTACAATTCAGTGCCTTTTAGTAATTTAGAGAGTTGTGCATTCATCAATTTTGGAAACTTTTCATGACCCCCACAAAAGAAACCTGCACCCTAAGCCGTTACTCTCTAGCCCCCAAACCCCCAGCCCCAGAAAACCGCTAAGCTACTTTTTACCCGATAGATTTGCCTTTTTTGGAGATGTCACATAAACAGAATCCTACCATAGGTGGCCCTTGGTGACTGAAATGGCAGTCACTTTGAAGTCAGGTGGCCCGGCTCACTTCCGGGCTGCATTTGCATTAGCTATGTGATGTTGGGCGGGGCAGATAACATCTCTGAGCCTTGGTTTCCCCTGCTGTAAAATAGAGACGTTGGGCCTCTTCTCGGGGTGGTCAGACATGAAGGCCGCACACTGCCTCCATGCTGTGGGGTCAGTCAGCAGAGGCCACCAACCAGATGACCGCTCATGCCGTCAGTGCTGAGCAGTCTGTTGCTGAGCTCGCTCTGCCGCTTCCGAGGCTCAGACTGAACAGGACAGGGTTTCTGCTTGTGGAACTCATAGCCTCTAGGACCCATACACAGCAAGGGAGAGTAATAACAGGGTCTTTTCAGGGGGCGGTGGGGCGCAGGGAGTGGGGCAAGGTCATGTCTGCCAGGGGATCAGCAAAAGCTGCAGGGAGGAGGTGATACTGGGGTTCTGTCTGCAAAAGTATGTAGGTATCTGTGAAGGGAAAGGAGCTCCGGGCAGAGGGAACAGAGTGAGCAAAAGTGTGCCAGTGGCCTGAGCCCAGCAGGCCACTGGGAGAGGTCAGCAAACAGCTCTAGCCTCATGGTTATCTTGGATCATGGGTTGGATGGCGGGAAGGACCTTCCCACCCCCTGGCTGAACCATGGTCGCTGTGTGCAGTTAGGAATGAAAAAAAAGTATATAGGTTTGTGTTGGTTTTGCGTGACCTTTGACCTTTCCCATAATTAACTGCTGGGCCCACTTCTGGTATTGTCTCCGCAGAAGGGGGGCCTGATCGATGGATGCCAGGGGGCCACAGAGAGCAGGTCTCATTACTCAGTCATTACAAACCCGGAGCTTAACCCTGTGCCACCGGAGACGAAAGGGGGAGGCCCGGGGGCGGCTTAATCCTTCCTGCTCGGCGGCCCTGCCAAACTACCTTCCCTCGAGCATAATTAGCCAACAAACCGGATTAAGATTTATTCACCAATAAGGACTCAACTTCCTAAGCCATACATCTCTCCCAGAATGGGTGCCGGATCCAAGGAGCGCAGGGTTTTCCTAAAGCCCCAGACAAAGGAGAAGACCAACTAACTACCTCCCAGCCAGCCTAGGGGTCTTTGTTAAAGCGGTCGGTCTCCACTGTCTGCAAGGAACATCGAGAAAAATGCTAATTTCAAGGGGAAGTGAGAGGACGTTTGCTGTATGATCTAAGAGGGGGTGGTGGGGAGCTTTAAAAATCCTCATTTTACATTATAAAGTATGTAAAGGTCAAATGACTACTGTACACCTGAAACTAATATAATATTGTATACCAACTAGACTTCTATTTTTAAAAAATTTCTATTTTGAGAATCTTACCAGTCAGGGAATTTTAGGAGAATGCCCTGAAATAGTATTAAAATAAAATGAGACGGAGCCCTGACTCATTCCAGCAGACTCTTTTAGAACCTAGGCACCACAGGATAAATATTTTTTTTTTTATGGGGGCACCAAGAACCAATTTTGAATTAAATGAAAACAACCAAACTTGCCCCACTTGCGTTCCAAACCAGCATTGCTGGCACGTGATCGCAGCTGTGGGATCGTGCGCGCTGCACTGTAATACAGGGAAAGCGCACTGTGTGACCTAAAAATCCCATAATGAGCCGCTCCCTGTACTCTCTTCCTCTGCTCCGTTGGATGTCAGGTGCTGTTTTCTGTTGGGAATTGAGTTTTCATTTTTTTAAAAATCCAAGCTGGAGAGAGGGCAGGGATGTCTGGGAGAGCTGTCGGACTCCTTGCCCTGGGCGCACAGTTTGTTCTCCCTGCTTTCTCCACTTGTAGGGCCATCCCTGTCACCACCCCTCAACTTTGACGGTGGGCACAGATCTTGGAAATGGAAGTAATGACGCATGACATCGCCTCTGAACCTTTCTCCTTAATAACTTTCTGGAGTCTGAAGCATTTTTAAGAAGTATTCATCCCGCCCGGCCGGGGTGGCTCAGTTGGTTGAGTGTCGACCCATGAACCAAGAGTTCACCGGTTCCATTCCCGGTCAGGGCACATGCCCCAGTTGCGGGCTCCATCCCCAGTGGGGGGGGGGGTGCAGGAGGCAGCTGATCAATGACTCATCACTGATGTTTCTCTCTCTCCCTTCCTCTCTCTGAAATCAATAAAGATATATTTAAAAAAACAAAACAAAAAAAAAGGTCATCGAGCCTGAGGGGCATCTTGAAGGCCTGCAGGGCCTCCTCCAGGGCTGGTGGGTCTTGCAGATGTTTATTACCTTAATAAACCCACTCGCTTTGGCAGAGATTTTGTTAAGTTGATTTGTTTGTGTGTTTATCTCTCATGTATTAAAGGAGGAGACTCACATGATCTAAAAAAAAAAAAAAAAAAAACCACAAAAATTCAAGGCACAGACACAGAAAAAAAAGGAAGGGCTCCTTTGTGAGCAAATGTTCTGTGTCCAGGATGCTGGGGTAAAGCAGTCTGGCCTCAGAAGCCAGCAGAAGCACTCAAGCCGGGAAATGGAAAGGAACTGATCATTCTAAGAGAGACTCGGATGTGGTGGGAACACCTTGGGGATGGATTATGGGAAGAGAGGTGAGCATCGAGCATTCCTGCACTCTTCAGCCCATCCATGTCTACTGTGGCCTATGCTATGGGGAGTCAAAGGAAGGAACAGACCAGAGTTGTTTTACTGACTTTCCAGCGATCTCTTTGTAGTGCCTTATGGGGATCGTGATCAGAGTGGGGTGTATGATTATTGTAATCAGGGGAAGAAACATTTTTCTCAGACTTTACCACCATTAAAGTAGTTGGTCTTATTGTGCTCTATGGATGTGGTGACTCTGTAACTGATTGTGTTTCCCTCTTTGCTTTGGCCTCTAGGAAGCTCAGAGCTATATCTGTGGCCCACCTTTTGAAATGGTGCTAGAATTACTGAATGTATTTCTGCATACTTTCACCAGCTTTTTAAGCCATTCTTCAGCCCTCATTTCTTTTTTTTCATCCTAATATCTTACTCTTTTTGAAAACCTTATTGTATATATTTTATAAGCAGTTTAGATGGATGATGTTTGAAGGAACTGATGGTTACATGGATAGATGTTTGGATGGATGAGTGAATGTTTGACTGGATAGATGAGTGGCTAGGGGTGTGTGTGTGTGTGTGTGGATAGATGGGTAGGTGTTTGGATCAATGAGTATATGGATAGGTGGTTAGCTGTGTGGATGGATAGATGGGTGAATGAATGGGGGTTTGGATGGATGACTGTTTAGATGTTTAGATGAATAGGATAGGTGTCTGGCTGAATGTTTAGATGGTGGATGCATGTTTAGATATATGGGTGGATGTTTGGCTGGGTAAATGAATGGGTGACTAATAGGTGATTGGATGAATAGAAGGATGGTCAGCTGACTGGATATTTAGATGGATAAATTTTGCATGAATGGAAGGATGGCTAGGTGGATATTTGAATGGATAGCTAATGCAGTGACTAGATGGATGGGTAATGGGTGGGGGTGGCTGGCTATTGGGGTAGATGGATAGATGCGTGTGTGTGTGTGTCTAGAGCAAGTATAAGGATGAATGGATAAATGGGTATTTGGATGTTTGGGTAATACTTTCTTGGTACACAGTGTAAATGTGCCAAGGGTGAAATAACGTGTATAAAGTACTTTGCCAATGTCTGGCATGTCGTGGGCATTCTGAATTATTACAAAGGACATGGGCTTGTTGACTGAAATACCTTTGTTCTGATCCTTGCCCTACCACTGACTGCATGACCTTAAGCAATTACCTAACCTCTCTGCACTGTAGTTTGCTCAACCGTAAAATGAAGTTAAGGTGCTTACTCCAGAGGGTTGCTAAATGGGCTGGTGTATATTTCAGGGGTAGTAGATACTTGCATACTTCTTTCTGAGGTACAACGAGAGAGAGAGAAAGAGAGAGAAACCATTTTTCCTAAGCATGAAATAAAAATCCTTTCCCTCAGTCTGACTTATCCAACCTAAATCATGTACCCACCCAGGGACCACCAGCAGTTGCTAATGCCATGTACTGTTTGGGTCCACTCTCAAGAATTGAGACCAGGCCACCTTCTATAGAGAGTCACCTTCTTGAATGAAGGAAAGGAGAGAAGGAACAGTTTGAGGGCTGCTGGTTCAGATCAGATAGTAGTGGAAATGAGTGACCAGTGGGCAGACTGTAACCATATTAACAGCGTAGGAAAACCGTGCTTTGGTAGTTGATTAGATGTCAGTGGAGAGGTGGAAGGATAATGATATTCACCAGGTGGGGCATCCCAGAACAGTGCGGGTTGATGGGTTAAAGTTGGACCAGGCCGCCTTTGGAATGTCTGTGGACGATCCACGGGGAGAAGTGGTTGGTGTACCCAGGGCTCTGGTGAAAGGTCAGGGTGGCAGAGATTGGGAGGTAATCAGTCTCCGTCTTTATAAACCCCTGTGCCTTCTCAAACATAAAATCTCATATCCTCCTTTGATGTTATTTAAAATGTCTAAGTGTGTTAAATATACGATTAAAAACAATTGAAATGACTTGCAGGATCGAGTCAGCGTCCCAGCTGATGCTGATGGCCACGGCAGGCAGGTTAGCAAGAAGTCTCTGTCTCTTGCACCTTTGAAGATCCAGGCTGGTTTGTGCTTCCCTCATCGTGGCTGTGCGGGCGGGCACCAGGAGGAGGGTGCAGAGCCTAGACCCTGTACTCGGGAGCTTTGCTGCTGCTGTTTGCGCTGAAGTTATACCCTCTGCTGGCAGTGTTCCCGGCAGGCAGGTGTCCAGGCCGTGCTTGGTCACCTCCAGTGTCAGGGAGCTCACTACCTCCTGAGACAGCCTCTGTCCTCCAGATGAACGTGCCTACCGGCCAACGTTCACTGTCCCCCACGGCTTTTCCCCACTCTGTGCAGCTCTGCCCCCCAGGCCAGCGTGGTGAGCATGGAGCTGGGTGTCTCCCTGTGCCAGGTCCTCGGGCATCTGAAGGGGCAGCCAGACTGGCATTTAGTCCCCCCTCTTCCTCAGGCTGCCCCACCCCAGGTGGCACAGCTGGCACCCACCAGTAGGATTTTGAAGTCCTACTTGGACTGCGTAAGAGAGATGGACCGACTCTTCCCGGGTTTTACTGTCTTCGGAGGCACTTCCGGTTCTGCTTAGCTGAGGCACTTCCGGTTCCGCTGTGGCATTTCCGCTTCCGCTGTTAGGAGCCCTTCGCCTCCCGGTCGCGTGCTTCTCCGCGTTGCCTGTGGGTGCTGGGGAGTGTGGGTTCAGACCCGTGAGCCCACAAAGCGTTCGCCTGACCGAGCAGGAGCCGGCGAGCGCCCCGGCGGTGCGGCGGGTCGTCCAGGCCTCCGGCTGCCGGCTCCCGGCCCCCAGAGACGCGCGGGGCTCCGGCCCTCTCGCGCGCCCGGGCCAGGCCGCACGGGTCAGGTCCCGCTTGGCTGCCTCGTAGGCGTGTGAGCTTTGGCAAGGTGTCGGCCTCCCTGTGCCTCGTTTCTCCAGCGCCCGTGCGGAAATTGGAGTAATGATGGCAGTGCTCACGTCACCGAGTCTGTGTGGGATGGAAAGAGACAATGACGTAGGGTATTGTCAGCGGGGCGTTAACTGGGCATGTTCCAGTTGTTCTCCGTGTGTCGGTCTGTCTGTCTGTCTGTCTCTTTCTCTCTCGTCTCTCTGGAACGCCAGAACTGATAGCCCTCTGGCCCGTGATGGGAAATGTTAAAAAAGACTTAAAACAGCAAAAAGGGTGACCTTTAGGAAGGCCATTGGCCATTGTTTATGAGACAGAGGCCTTTGTTATAACAAGGAAACTAGCACAGTCAAAACTCAGACTTCAGATGCTGATGTGGAAGGAAACTATTTGGGGGGGGGGGGGGTGTATGGACTTTCAGTCCAGAGTTTACACTTTTTGGTGGTACGCAAAGTTCATTTTACGTGATATCCCGTGTTTCACGAGTAATGAGTTCTCCATTTCTGGGAGGCTTTCACATGTGCCTAAAAGATCTAGTTGGGGCGGGGGGGGGTTTACACAGGGTCCCCACATGCTGTAATTGTTGAGAGGCTTTCAAGGGAGGCAGAGCTGGGTGTGACTCTTGCCTGCTTCGCTGTGGTAGAAGCTGGAAGGCACCCCGCACATGTCTGGCACATGGCCCAGCTCTGCAAGGTGGTGGCCAGTCTTGACGCAGAGCCAGGATCTTCATCTTTGTAATCTTTGGGTCCCCAGCCCCCAGCAAGGATGCTAGTGAATGCCTGTTGAGTCATCCCCTGGCTACTCACGTCTGAGTGGCTTCACCAGTGGGGGGAGAGGGGACCCCAGGCTCTTCCTCTGACACCTCTAATGCTCCTTGTTTTGCAGACATTGACGAGTGTGAGAATGACTACTACAACGGGGGCTGTGTTCACGAGTGCATCAATATCCCGGGGAACTACAGGTGCACCTGCTTTGACGGCTTCATGCTGGCACACGATGGACACAACTGCCTGGGTGAGTGCTGCAACCATGTCCTGCCTGCTGGGCATGCCTTGCCTGTTCCTCAGCTCCAGCTTGCAGTGTTGGGGGCAGTGGGAAGGCTTGCTCTCCTTTGGTTCTTTGTATTAGTTTACTGGGGCTGCCATAATAAAATAGTACAGACTGGGGGGGGGGGGGGAGCAAGAGGTTAAACAACAGGAATTTATTTTCTCACAGTTCTGGAGGCTAGAAGTCTGAGGTCAAGGTGTTGACTGTTTGGGGGTTTTCTGAGGCCTCTCAGCTTGGCTTGCAAATGGTCACCTTACTGGGTGTTCACAGGGTCATCTCTCTGTGCCTGCACGTATTTGGTGTCTTTCTCCATGTGTTCTAATCTCCTCTTATGAGGACTTCAGTCATTTTGGAGCAGGGCCCATCCTAACCAACCTTTAACTTAATTATCTCTGAAAAGGTCCTGTCTCAAATGCAGTCAGTCACATGCTGATATACTGGGGTTTAGGGCATCAACAAGAATTTTGGGGGAGCACAATTCGGCCCATAACAAGGATTCTTCTATACCTCCAGAGCCTCATGGTTCAATTATATATTTTAAGCCAGTTGTATAAAACTTACAAGAGTAATGCAAGCCTGCTGGATAAAATTGGAAAAATGTAGAATAGGAACAAAAAATTGGGAAGCATCTTAGAGTAATACTAATGTCTGTGTGTTGACTGTTAGTTTCCTTTCAGTCTTCTCTATGCTCCCAGGTGTGGTTTCACTCTACTAGTGATCAGGTGGTCAGCATGATTTTGTCCCTTGATTTTCCCTTTAACATCATGTGAACCTCAGGTATGTTTACCTGGCCTTGTTATTGCCATTTTTCTAGTTGCCTCATAGTCTGACGAAGGACTAATAACATGAGGCTGCTGTAACAAAGTAATAAACTGAATGCTTTAAACAGAAGAAATTTATTCTCTCCTAGTCTGGGGGCTAGAAGTCTGAAGTCAGGGTGTCGGCAGGGTTGGTTCCTTCACAGGGCTTTGAGGGAGAATCTGTTCCAGGCCTCTCTCCTAGCTCCTAGTAGCCTCTTTTGCTCCTTTGCTTGTAGATCACGTTGTCCCTGTGTTTTCACATCGTCTTTGCTTGTGTGTTTCTGTCTCTGTGTCCAAATGTCCCCTTTTTATAAGGACACAGTTATTAGATTAGGGCTTAACCTAATGACCTCATTTTAAGTTGATCATCTGTAAATAACAATCTCCAGAAAAGGTTGCACTCATAGATGCTGGTGATTAGGATTTCAGCATCTTTTAGGGGACATGGTTCAGCCTATCACAAAGCTGGTTTGCAGTCTGTAGCAGGAGAAACATCTCTCGGCAGAAAGCACGTGGGTCTCAGAGCATGAGTGCTTGTCCCCTAAGCACTTGGCTGTTACTGGCGGCTGAGTGACCCAGGGCAGGAGGGCTTGAGCCCAGAGGGTAAGACCATGGACTTGGCAGGAGTATGGCTATGAATACGTTATTAATATCTCTGGGCCTCGGTCACTTGTTGGTAAAGGGAGGGTGTGGAGAGCAGCTGTGAGCAGTCGCTGAGATCATGTCCGGGCAGCTGAGAAGCGTGCCGGACACAGGCCTCTCCACACTAGCGGCTCTTACTGTCAGTATAGCCTGTGAGCTCAGGCTTCCCCGCTGTAAAACAGGGATGATCATGCTGCCTCCTTCACCAGGCTGTGTTAGGTGAAGCGAAGGGACTGGCACTTAGTAGGTGCAGATAGTTAACAAACAGGCATTAGCGTTACTCGAGGAGAGCTGGCCAACCTTTGGTGGTTGGACATTCAGGTTGTTTGCTTATTTTGTTTGTTGGTTTGTTTTTACCATCAGAATCTAGAGGTAATTCTGGCCTTAACCTTTTTTATCTCATTTTCCCAGTTGCTTTAGCAGTTCTTCCCAGAAATGGAGCTACTGGGTCAAAGGATCATTTGGATTCTCTATGGCTTTCACTGCGGTGCTTCCTGAAAGCACTCAGCACCCCTCCTCTGTGCCAGCTGGTGTGCTGGTGGGTGGCATAGGGAGTGGGACGTCCCACGTGCTCTGGACTTTTCCTCTCCGTGGTGTATTAGCCGTAGCTTCCCTGCCTGTTTTTGTTTAATGCCTATTGCATCTCAGATGGGCTTGTTATGGGAAACAGATCTGTGAACATGTAATTACACCCACAGTAAGCTCTGAAACGGAGGTCTGGACAGCAGGCTGTGGAAGTCCAGAGGGTCCTGTGAGGAGCTACCCCTGTGTGGGTGACGGTGGGGGTGGAAGTAGGGCTGACTCCTTGGGGGGAGGCTTTAGAGAGGAGATTGCATTGAGAGGTTGAGGAGCATCTTGCTAGGGCCAGGGCACAGCCTGTGTAGAGAGCTGTGGGTGGCTCCTGGAGGCCGGGCTCAGGGTGGGTGGCAGGAATGGTGGGAGGTGGGGCTGCGGAAACAGGCAGAGCCTTTGATTAGATTGTAAAGAACGGGCTGTACAATATTTATTGTGCCAGATGCAGAGTTAATTACCGCCCAAGTGTTATCTATTGAGTCCTCCCCAAAGCATAAGCACTTAGCTTTACTAGTTTGCCCCTTTTCAGATGATAGAAAGAGTACATTTCAGTCATTGATCAGTCCCTGTGAACAACAGGCAGTATCACCCAGCAGTCAAGGGGACAAGTCTCGGAAGCTGCCAGTTCTGGGCTCCAATCTGGCCCTGCCAGGTTCTTAGCTATGTGACCTTTGGCCAGTCACTTTCCCCTGTGCTTCAGTTTCCTCCCCTGTGAAAAGGAATTTGGAGTCCCTGTCTGTCAGGGTTCTGGGGAGGACTGAATGCAGTCATGGGGGTAGAGCATCCAGCAGAATGCATGGGCATCTGATCACCAACACGCAGGGAGGTGACTGAGGTGGACTATTTGATGCCTCCATGACCTGGCGGGGGCCAGAGCCTGCCGTCTGCAGCCCTGGGCTGTGTCTCAACTCGGATGCCCTTCTAGCCACAGCACTCTTACCTGTGCAGGAGCACGTGGCTGAGCACTTTCCTTCTTGGCCATGGCAGGTACACCCAGAGCCTCCAGACTAATGGTGGAATCTGTGTGGGTCTTTGTTTCAACAACACTATTTTTACAACAGATTCTTTTTAGACTGATTAATTTAATTTAGAGAACCGGGTAAAACTCCCCCCGCCCCACCTCCAAACACAGATTGTGACTGCATACGGCTCTAACTTGCACATATGGCTGCTGAGAAAAGGCTCCCTCTGCTGCTCTGCTCTTAGCTGAGGGCATACCCTGCCCAACAGACTGTTTGGACTTTTTCCTTCTCAAGACACAACTCTGGCTCTGGAGAAGTCAGATCTTGGTACCAACCAACCTGAACCACACTGGCCACGTGACCTCTCAGAGCCTCAGCTCCCTCCTCCGTAAAATGCTGTAGGAGTTAAGTGCTGATGCCAGTGTCGGGATCACAGAGGCTCGATAAATAGTGGGCTCGATAAATAGCTAAAAACAAATAGCACTGTGAGAGGAAGCCAGGCTTGCAGTGTGAGTAGAGAGCCTCTCATTCCAGTACCGCCACTTGAGTTTATGGTTTGGGGCCAGTTACTGAAACCCTCCAAGCTTCAGTCCCCTGATTCTGAAATGGATCTAATAGCTGTGTCCGACGGTCACTGTGACAGTTAAATGTGGAGGTGGGTGTGGTCATCCGTGTGTGCAGATGGAGGGTCCCGCACATGTGCTGGACAGTGTCCTGTTGGTGCAGAGGGTGCAGGCTGGTAGCCCTCAGTCCTTAGCCAGCCCACATACTTGCTCTATCCCCAGTGTTCGTCATCATCATCACCACAGAATGATTTGTCAACATTTAAAAAATCAAGGCCTGTCATGTAAAAATTGGTATTTCCAGCATTGCTCCTGCTTGGCCATGTCACCCAGCCCCTGATGTTTATGGGGCTTTGGCAGGAGTACAAATGGAGGCTCGTATCCCACATGGCTAATGTGTAAAAGTCCTTACAAAGCTTCAGAAATAGAATACCTTCTATCTATTTGACCTTGACAAGTGTTCCTGTCTCATGACCAGGGAGGCTAGACTGGGATTTAGAATTGTAGGACTCCTCAGAGTTTGTGCCAGAAAGTGGAGGTGTGCCCGTGCCTGCTCCTGCCCCCTTCTTTTCACCCTGGCTCCATCCCACACCCTGGGAGCCTGGGACATACCATCCGAACACTCAAGCTCTGGCTCTTTACCCCCAAACCACCTTCCCCTTTTGCTACTGCTTGGTCCTAAGTGTCATCTGTCCCTCAGAGAACAAATAGGCATGGGGCCATTTGGACAAGGAATTGTAGGGTCTCAGGTACCCAGAACGTGGTCTAGAAGGGTGGGCATGGGTTCCAGGTTCACATGACCCTCTGTGGACTTCTGACTCTGCAGGGAGGGCTGCAGCCACAGGAGGGGCAGGGGGGACCCCCAGAGCACGGGCCCCAGGACAGGGGCACACTCAGTCTCAGTGCGGTGCTGGTGGCTACAGGCAGGAACTGTGTCCATTTGGGTGGGGGTGTCCTCTCCTGTTTGCTACAATCCCCACTGCTCCCTGTTGCTCACAGCCAGTCCGCGTTGGTTTCTTAACTGCCTGCCTGATCTTGGTAGTCACTTTGTTCGTGCTGCCTGAGGAAGCTTCCAGGACAAAACCTGCCCCCGAGGGGTGTTGGGGGCTGCGAGAGGCTAAGAGTTGTTGGAAGGCCCTGGCTGCCTATGCAGTCCTGACCGTCTCTGGTGAATAGCCCCACCCACAACCCCTCACCTATCGGGGACAGTTGGGCCACTCTGCACCTCCTGTTGTTCTGTCTCCAGAAGGCTGGGTCAAGGGTCTTGTCCTTGTCCGGGCGTAACGTTCCTCCTTCCACCACCCCTGGATTCCTGAGGGATGAGAGCTGGATGATCGCGAGGTCGAGGAGCACCCGTGTCAAGTAGGAGAAATGAGGCAGGCGGCTTAAGGGTTATTTTCTTGCCGGAATTTTCACAGTTGAACCTTTTCTTTTCTTTTGAGCAAAAGAGGTTATTTTCTCTTGGAGATGGCTTGCCCAGGACTGTGTCCTGGAGGGTGGCCAAATCTGTCCTCCGGGGAATAAAACCCTCTCTCTGTTTGACATCTTTATTGAGGAATTTCTCAAATATAACAGAAAATGACACCAGTGGGAATTCAATCCACGCTGAGATCCTTGCTCCACCCCAAATGGCTGCTTTTAGCATTGTAATTACTGAAATAGCAGTAGTTCTGTTTGAAAAATAGTATTTCAAACTCCGTGCAGTTGGACATAAGAGCAATATTGAGGCTAATAGACTTGGATTTTTTCATCCTAAATTAAAACCAGCAGTGGGTAATTTCTTCCCGCCCCATGAAGCAAGGCTCCCTCTTCTCTGCAGCCATCAGTTCACGTAGCCAGATGTTTTCTTCGGCTCCAGGCTTTACCTTGACTCACTGAAGAACATGTTCCTCAGGCTGCTCACAGTCTGAATTTGGGACTTGGCTTCTCAGCACTTTTTCCCTGATGAAGAGAAGCCAGGTTCAGCAGAAAACTTGTTTTATTAACCAGATCTACTTTCCCGTTAACACTGCCTGGCCCTGTATGGGGTAGGCCATTTCATGTGAGATGAGGAACTTTGGTTGAATCTCTGCTGTGTGCCCGGAGTGACACAGGGTGTTGTGCCCCTGTTCTCACAGGCCTCACAGCATCCACAGGCAGGAGCCATTAGTATTCTTCCTTAGAGATGAGGAGAGCAAAGCTCAGAGAGGGGAAGGAAACTAGGTAAAGTCACACAGCCAGCAGTGGTGGAGCTGGGATCAGAGCCCAGGTCTGTGCATTTGCCAGGCCAAGGCTGTAAGCTACTGCCCATCCCCTGCCCCATGGTGCCTGGAGCAGCACCAGCTCTGGGAGCTGGCCAGGCTCAGGGAGGGACTTCCTTCTGTGGGGTGTTAGCTGTGTGTCCCCTGTGAGTCTGGGGGTCACTGAGGGCTTCCAGAAATCCCAGTATCTGTCAAGCCAGGCTGGTGAGAGGGATGCTAAGGGACAAGAGAGTTCACCCCAGGATGGGCACCTCCTCCCCAAAGCTATACTGCTCCCCCAGGCCAAAGCAGGAGCTTTCTGCCTGTGTAGGAGTCTTGTTCCATCCCTAAGCTTCCTTCAGGACATTGTCGTAACCCCAGTGGCCGTGCAGAGAGCTTTGTTCTTCCAACCCTCTCTCATGGCTCCCATTACTTTCACAGTAGCACCCAGTTCATCTGAGCAAGGGTGTGCCCTCTGGCTCAGCCTTCCAGAAACCCGTAGAGCCCTTCTACTCATCCCTGCTGTTTACAGCTGCTCTGCTGTGGCCCCTCCCCCAGCGGGGACCTGGTGCGCTCCTATTTACCTGTCCTTTGAGACACAGCCCATAGGGCCCTTTGCTCCAGCCTATGACTGTGTTGAGTGCACCTCTGCTGTGGCTCTGTGCTGGGGTCCTCTCTTCCCCTGGAAGCAGAAGTTGTCTTATTTATTTCTTCTTCCTCCTTGGGACCTGGCATGTTGTAGGCTTCTAGTAAATATTTGTGTAATGACTGAAGGAATAAATGGATTTGTAAAAGTGCCTTGTAACCTGGGTCTTAGGCTCAGCAGACCTCCATGCTGGGCCCATGGCAAAGATGAAGGTGATTAGAGGGGTGTCTGTTGCAGGAGGCCCAGGTTTGTGAAAAAGACGGAAATGTTCATGGCTCCAGTGACAGGCAGAGGGGGCTGTATTAGCAGTGACACCAAAGCCTCCACCTAGGATTCATCCATTCCTTTATCGCAGAAAACCACTCTGAGCACCTGCCATGTGCCTGACGCAGTTTCTCCTGCTGGATTCAGCAAGTGGTATACAAAGGCAGCCCCTCCCCATACAGGAGCTTCTGTAGTGGGGTGGGGAGACAGTAAAGTCAGCAGAACTCAGTAAAGTGAGTTCAAGTTCAGTCAGGTCAACTCCAGTGGAAAGTAAGAGAGCAGAACGCTGTGATAGAAAGTGGTGGGAGAAGGGTGGTTGGACAGGGCAGTATCTAATACTATTGCTACATAAAACACCCACCCTGGGTGCCACAATCCATCTGCTGTGGATTCCATGGCTCAGCAGGGCCGGCTTGTCTCTGTCCCATGGTATCTGGGCCTCCGCCAAGAGGATGTGAACGCTGGAGGACCTGACGCGGGGCTGAAATCATCTGAGGCTTCTCTGCTGATGTCTGGTGGCTGATGTTGGCTGTTGGCTGGAGCACTTGTGGCAGCCTCTCCTGTGGTCTTTCCACATGGTTTGGTGTGGGCTTCCTTGAGCATGGCAGCTGGGTTCCAAGAGAACAAGACAGTGCACAGAAGTTCTGCAGTCCAGCCTCAGAAGTCACTTCCCCACACTGCAATCTGGGCAGTTACAGAGGTCTGCCCCATTCAAGGGAAGGGACCATGGTAAGGGGGCCTCTGTGAGGAGGGAGAAGCCACCATTTGAAAATCGAGGGAAGATCCTCGCTCCAGATGGAAGGGGGAGGACAGGTGCAGGATGGGGGCAAGCTAGATGAGCTTGGGAACAGGTCAGCATGCCTGGAGGGACGGGTGAGGGAGAGGGACTGGCGACGAGATGAGGAGTAGGCACTGTAGGGTTCTGCAGGTCCTTATATGCCCAGAAAGGTTGTTGGGCTTTATTCTGAATTAGCTGGGAAGCCATGGGACATTTTAACCAGGGACTGACACAGGTTTGTTGACATTTTAATTAAAAGGGATTTGCTTTTTGATTGCTGGGTAGAGAATGTGTTACAGGGAGTGAGAGAGACTGTTGTGGTGGCCTGGTCAGAGATGTCAGTGGCTCAGGCGAGGGTGAGGGTGGAGACGAGAAGTGGTTGAGTTCAGAGTGATTTGAAAACAGCACTAGCAGGCACTCGTGAATTAGATGAGTAAGAGGTCAGGGAAGAGGACTCTGTTTGCCTGCAGTGCCTGCATGGCTGTGCTGTTGGGGCCGAGACAGGGATACTGGGTGAGGACAGTTTAGAGTGAGAAGAGGGGTAGACTCAGGAGTCTGTTAGGCCAAGGCCAGTGTGAGATGATCAGTAGCCCTCCAGGTGGAAATGGTGCTCCAGGTCAGAAGTCTGTGGGGCAGTCAGGTCTGGTGAGGGTGAGGGTGAGGGTGAGGGTGGGGGTGGAATGTGAGAGTCTAGGGCTTCTAGGTGGCAATGAAAGCCAGAGATCCTGACACTCATTCATTTCAAAAGGATTGTATGAGCACCTGCCCCAGGCCAAGTCCTGGGCTGGGAGCCCGAGATTAGGAGATGGATGACATGTTCCCAGTCCTGAAGAAGTGTAGGAATTGGTGTGCCCAGTTTGCATCCTGAATCCATCACTTACTTACCGTGTGGCCTGGAGTAAGCAAATCCCCTTCTCTCGGCCCCAGGATCCTCATCTGGGCCTCAGGATCCTCGTGTCGTGTGGGGTAAATAGTAGTGACAGGGATGAGTCAGAGACCAAATAAGGTAAGCTTCGTAAAGCACAGACTGCATTGCCTGGTGTGTCACCAGAGCTCAAGAGATGTGAATTACCTAATTATCACTTATTGCTAGTATGCAGAGTCGGAACACTTTTTAAAGAAAACGGATGAATTTCGTGAGCTGGCAAAGATGCAGGGGACAAGCCTGGGCCCTGGCTGTGTGTGAGGCACCTCGGGAGGCTCAGGTTCCACACGGAGCTCCTGCCACCAGTTACTGCTCACCCCCTCCCAGGTCAGAAAGCTCCCCATTCTATTGGTTTTCGTGCTCTTTCATTGACACTGGGGTCACCTTCCAATCCCAGGTCAACCACACACCCATTTGTGACCTTGGACGCACATTGCCTCTTTCTCAGTCTTTGTGTTCTGTAAAATGAGTGTGATTCCCATCATCTGTTAGGACCAGAGGAGGAAGCAGATGAGCCAGGTGGCCCAGAGGCTGACTGGGAGGGAGAAGAAGAGGGGAGGATTGGGAGACTCCGCCCGGCCCCAGGAGCCCAGCTGCACGTGTGGGAAGCAGTCACCGTGAACGCTCCTGCTCACACGTTCCCTGGCATAGCAATCACAGCCCTCCCTGCGCCTGCGGGGCCGGGCCTGGCAGGATGAAAGGGCCCCGCCGTCCCGGCCCTTTTGAAGGCGTCCTCTCATCCTGGAGGACAGCTGGAGACAATGTGCTGCTCCTGAACCCGTGATGAAGGCTCGAGTTGCCTATTTATTTGTCTTTATACTTCAACAGCTCAAATGCGTTTCTTGCTAGGAAAAAAAATACTGACCATTTTAATGTCAAACTAAACAACTTCGGACAGTCATATAGTTACTGCATAAACACCAATGTTTTTAAGGTAAACTAGAGCGGTTTCTTCCTGTCCTCTTTATTCCCGCCCCCTCCCTTTTCCTCCATCTTGGCGCACGTTCAGGTGATCTAAACACGGTTGATTTGCTGTCAGAGGACAAGTCGGATTCAGGCCGCTCGCCTCCGGCTTCTAACAGCTGTGATCTGATGGAAATTCTTTGGCCTGAGAAAAAGAAACACTGGGTGCTGTGTTCATCTTCATAAACATGCTTCCTTCTCTCCAAGGCACTGCAAAACTAGGGAGCACATGGAGCAGGGTGTAGGGAGGCGGGTTGACAGAGGCTCGGGTGTGTCTCAGAGGTGGCAGGGTCTTCCACAGCCTCCTGCTTGTGGCCAGCTCAGGGTTGGGGGTGGGCAGGGCAGAGCAGCAGGGGGCATCTTATGCAGGGGCCAAGTGGGTGCTTTGTGAAAGGGCAGTGGGCCAGGCGTTTAGACTTGCTTGGGACCTTGGAAAATTCCCTGCCTCTTTGTGCCTCAGTTTCCCTGTCATATGTGAAATAAAGGGATGGGGTTGGACCAGTGGTTTTGCGATTGCATGGAGTTTTGTTTACAACAGCAGAATCCTTTATTTCAAGGAGAATCATGGGAAGTCGTGCTGCTCTGGCTAAAATGGGAGGCAAGTCTGGCAGGGATAAGAGCCCTGCTCTCCATGGAACTGGCTCCCACCCCGTGAGGTCCCTGGGGTGCCAAGACCACTGTTTGGAATCCCCTTCCCCTCTAGCATCTTGTGATTCGATGACTTGGCAGCAGGTCACATCCTCAGCGCCAGTGGCCCAGCTCTTGGTCATGTCCTCCCAGTCCCTGCCAGGTGCAGTCCCTTTCTGCCTCTCTTTGTCTCTCAGAACTGTAATCTCCAACGTGTTTCCCTAAACATACCACCCTTTCTTGCTGGGGAGTGTCCTTGCACCTGCTGTTCCTTCTGCCCGAATTGCCCTTCCCCATGCTCTTCAACAGCACTTTGTTTGGCTGGCCCTACTTGTCCCTCAGGACTGAGCTCAGGCCTCAGCCCCTTCAGAAAGCCTCCCTGAAGTACACACCTTTCCTCTGGGCACCCACAGCCCCTGGGCTGCCATCTAACTCAGCACTGAGCTCCCCTCCTTGTCACTGGCCATGTGGGGGTGGGTGTCCCCCAATACCTGGGGAACTCCTGGAGGGCCGAGCCCCAGAGTGACTTAGCTCTCTGTCTCCAGGCCCAGCATAGGCTCATTTGTGTGGTGGAGGGATGGATAATAGGCCAGGAAGGGGGCAGAATGATTCTGACCATCCAGAGGAGCGTGACTTGCTGGTGGTGAGTGCACAAGTCCTCCACGGGGGCCGGGGGCCAGGCGTCAACTCTGGGGAAGTGTCCTAGCTGCCTGCGTGATTGTCGCCCCTGTGGTGCAGTGAGGCTGGGGGCTCCCTGTCTTCATCTCCGTCCAGTCTCTTCTAGATGAAAGGAGAGTGAGGACTTAGGAGGCAGACACACGGAGCCTGGCTCCCAACTTCCTTCCTGGCAGTGGTTTGGGGCCAGCTCTCTGCTCTTACTTTTCTTCCCCAGAAGGGAGGCTCAGTGGTGTCCCTGGGAGGGGGCAGTTGAGAGTACAGTGAGGTGGTCTATGTGACAGCACAGTCACCCACGGGCTTGGGTGTCAGGAGCACTCGCAGCTGGGGCCCTTCAGGCTCTCACCCTGGGCCACCCCCGGTGAGGCCTGCCTTCCCATTGGTAGGGCCAGGCTGAAATGTGTTGTCACTCCCCCTGGTGCCAACCCACCTTTGAATAGAGCAGGTCTTGATTTGGTGGTTGGGGAAGAGGGCCTCCTCTGTCCCAGGGCAGAGAATGCCATGTCCATAAACAGCAGAGACACACACTGGGTGCAGAGACCAGGCCAGGCCAGGCCAGCAGACACTCCTTCTTCTTTCTTGTTTGTAGTCCGTGTGCCAAGAGCTTGGTCAGAACGCTGAGAAGTAAACAAAAAATAAGTGTCTTGTGAAGGCTCTTTAAAAATATTCTACCACCAGAACATCTCCCTCAACCAGAACCAAGCTGTGTGCCTAAAAGGGGCCTTATGGACAAATAAGGGTGACCAGAGTCTCCAGTGCGGCACGCCCTCTGCCAACAAGCCGCTTATTTTGGAGTAGCCCAGGCCCTGGATGGCATTTGGGGTCACCCTGGACACTGGCTGGGCCTGGTTGTATCCGGACAAGTGCTGCAGTGACCCTCCTCCCAGCACCAGCAAGCCCAGCCCCAGCTGTTTATAGTGGCCATTAGCCAGCCCCATGCATTGCCTGCCCCCGGCACCCCTCCCTGTCACCCACTTCGTCCCCACCACATGCTGCTGGAAATAAACCAGCAGGCAGAGATGCTTGTGCCCAGCTGGCATGCCTTGTTTGTGGGAAGTGGGTAGCCATGACAGCTGCCCAGCTGCTTGGTCTGGGGACTTTAGCAACCTCCTAGGTGCCACCTTAATGGTGAGAGAGGACCCCACAGGCCAACTTGCCCTCCTCTGGCTCATCCCCTGGCTGCCTAGGAGTCAGATGCCCGTGGAGTCATTGGGATGAGCCTTGGCAGAGACCCCTCTGGGTGGGATCCTCCTGGGGATCTTCCTGGGGCTCCTCAGCCTGGCAGCTGACCCCTGTGACCTGGGCTCTGCCTGTCACTCCAGCCTTGCCGTCTCTCTGTCTGAATATCAAGCCTGTCCTCTGGCACCATATACCTCTGTGCTTCCCCCTTGCCTGGGGAACCATCTGTCCCCCCTTGTCTGTCCCCAGGGCTCTAGTTTGTCCTTCTGCACCTTTTCCCTGGCCCTCCTGGGCAGGATAACTTGCTGCCCACCTAGCACTTGGACCAACCAGAGCCAGTGCTCATCACGCAGAGTTGAAAAGGTCTGTTTACTTACCTATCTTCCACATGTGATGATTACACAGAAACACTCAAGAAAATCAATAGAAAAGACAAAAATAGTTCCCTCTCAGCTCGCCAGCCCAGCAGCCAGAGTCTTGTGCCCAGCGTCTTCTGTGTGCAGACCCGACTTGACAGTGGTGACCAAGCGTTGGTGTTTGTGGGCTGCTGTCAGAGCCTTTCTCACTGCTGATGCATAACCGGGCAGTGGAGATGTGGGACCTGATCAAAGGCCAGGAAGCAGGAGCCAGGCAGTCTGTGGGTGCCGAGTGAGACCTGCTGCTGTGGCTGGCTGTCTGGAATAGCAGAGATGCCTCAGAGAAAGAATTTGAAACCTCTGGGTCAGCAAATGCCCCCTGGTGCCCAACGTCTGCCGAGTCAAGGGGTCCTGAGATTATTTCGACATGACTCCCACCCTTAAGAAGCTCTAGGATTTGTGCAGAAATACTCCTCTCAACATGGCATACTTGATGTAATTAACACACACCGAGTATTCAGGGCAGGGGCTGCTTGCCCTGTCAGGAACGAGTGGAAGGTCACCAGGGGGGGTGGAGACGGGGTGAGGGGAAGAGGGAACAGCAGGTGCAAAGCCTAGAAGTGGGGAAGGCTCAGCCAGGTAGGAGAGTAGGCTCAGGAGTAGACAGTGGTCTCTGTCAGCAGAGCCAAACATGCTAAATGCTCTCCAGATCTTAGACCTGGAGATTTAAACTTGCAAATGTAGGAATGTCAGGAGATCACCTTTGGCTGCATATTGGGCATGTCACAGACTCAAGCCTGACTCCCAACACCTCCTTCAACAAATTCTAGGGCCCCACCTGTTGTTCCAGCCTCACCACACACGCACACGCACACGCACACACACACACACACACACCCTCACGCATGCACGCACACCCCCACCACCAAATACCTTTCCCTGTGCTGATCCTCACATGGCTTAGAGAGAGGCTGCCCTGCTTCCCAGCATGGCCTCCAATCCCTGTCACAGGGCCCACTCTTCTTTTCCTGCAGACCTCTGACCCCAGGCAGCAGTCACCTCTGTTGGTCTCACCACCTCTCTCCTGGACGGGTAGCTCCCTCAGAGCCAGCCCTGACTGAGTGCAGGGCCCTGCATCCTTGTTGAGGGAGTGATGGGTGAATGAATGAATGAATGAATGCATGAATGAATGAATGAATGAACAAATGGCTACTCATAGACTTTCTGGGGGGAGGTGTGGGCATTAGCAAGCTGCTTTCAGGTGAGGCCACTGCTCACACAAGCACATTCTTGGGGAGGGGGAGTCAGCAGATTGAGAGGGTCCAGGGGGGAGTGATGTGAAGTGAAAAGCTCATGGCCTTTGACCCAGGAATCCATCTGAAGGAATAATTCCTAGAATGGAAAGGTTTGTGGCTGCCCTGTGTGCCTCCCAGGGAGAGTATTCGCAGAACGAAGTAGAGACAAGTGCAGGGGGGATAGGGTGGGGCTCACCAGCCGGCTGGACAAGCAGCAGGTGAGGAGGTGTCAAAGGGAGCCCCGCACAGACCAGGCACTACCTCAGCTTACAGAGAGGAAGGGTGGGCAGGCCAGCCGCGGAGTGGCTCGTTACCCAGGAGAACCAGCGCGTGGAAAGAGACAGAAACAAAGTAGAATCTCATGACTGGTTGTGGCTAGAGTGTCACACTACTGATCCTCTTTTTTTTGTTTTTTGGGGGTTTTTTACTGTTTTTCAAGTTTTCTTGTAAATTCTGATTTTTAAATAATAAAAGAGTTGTATTGGACAAGTGATGGGGAGCCATGCTAGGTTCTTGAGAGGCATGTAGAGGCGTGGTGGTCTTTCCAGTGCTTCAGCCAAGCTGTGTCCCCCTTTCCACAGAGCTCCCTGCTGCCCACACTCGGCCTCCACCTCTGCCCTCTCACAGCCCCTCTGTCTGCTGCTTTTTTAAGTCTATAGACTCTGTTAGCACAAAATCATGAGCCACCCAGTGCGTGTTAAGGAGGGACCGCTGCGTGGGGGAAGGAACAAGCCAGCTCACAGCAGGCCCAGCTAAGGAGCCATCCCAGGACGGCAGGAGGCCACAGGCCCGGGGTGTGCTGGGGGCCCTCACGCCCACAGAGAACTCCCAGGTGGGATTGGTGACATGCTGACAGTGCTAGTGGAAGAGAAGGTCCCTACCAAGCACTCACAGTAGCCTGGCAAGTGGAAAGGCCAGTTTTTACGCTCAGCAGTTTAGAAGGTGGAAGGAAATGCTGGATTTAATCGGGAAGAATAATGCCCAAAGGTTCCAAATCCCAGGCAGTGCTCCCCTCTGCGAGGCTGGGAGTGAGTCACTTGACCTGGCTGGAGTCAGGCGCAGGGGACTGGCTGGAGGACCCATGCCAGCTGGGCGGCATGGGGGGCTCTTGGGCCCTCGGGGCGGTGGGGGGGGGGGGGCTCAGTGGAGTTTTTCCCAAGGCAGTGGGTTGCCCTGCCCGCCACACCCACAGGCCCCTGGAGGTAATCACATCCAGCTGGGCCTGTTTTATTTCTGAGGATGTCCATTAAGAATCCTGTCAGAGTACTTCCCTTTCTTTTCTTAGAGTTTCTCGCTTTGGTTCCATGATTTGTTTGTTTGGTTTTCCTCCCTCCCCTCTTTCCAGTCCTCCATTCTTATCCTCATCAAAAGAAATTTGTAAAAACCTCAGTGCCTCCCACAGACATCCAACCAGGATCCCGTTCACAGCTGTGCTGTCAGAGGCCCGAGGGTGAGGGCATGAAAGCGGCCGGTTCCCATCCGGGCACTGTCACTCTCCCATTGGTGACCGAGGGCAGGCCGCTCCCACACGGAGCTCCCGGTGGTAGCACTACCCCCAGCCTAGCACTCCCCAGAGCAAGTGGTTGGGGAAGGAAAAGAGGCAGCACGTGCAGAGCCTGAGAGGGCAGGGCTTGCCCCTCCCGCGTGGCTCTGGCCAGTTCTGCGCCAACGTGAAGCACTGATGGGCTGGGGCCCCCCCGAGAAGGGGTCACTGGTGGAGAACAGACCAGAACCAGCAGCAGGGAGGCGTTCCAGGAGCTGAAGCCACTGCGCTGGAGACGGCAGGGCTGAGGCAAGAGTTTCCCTTCAGCTGCGGCTTGTAGTCACTTTTCCCCCAGGCATGCACACCTGGTTCCCTGCGCACTGCAGTGGCCATGTTGTCAGTTGCTGACTTTTTTCAGTCGTATGTGTGCAGCCCTGTGCTAAGTACTTCGCCTCCACTACTTTTTTCACTTCTCAAAACAACGTTAGCCACTATTATCTCTGTTTTATAGAGAAGGAAACCAAGGCCCAGAATGGATGAGCAACCTGCCCAAGGTCACACAGCAAGTACTCAGTGACTCTTGGACCCTGGTTGCTGTGACTTGAGGGGTAGGTAGCAGTCACAGGGAAACCTCGTGCAGATTAGTGTAAGGAGGAGCAGTCAGCAGTTGGAGCCAGGCAGCCAACTCCGGTCCTCAGAGATGTTCTGTGCTGCTCAGCCATCGCTGAGGGACCAAATGGCAGCAGCTGAGATTGAAGGTGGGGCCTGGATGAGGGATGCGGTGACCAGACCCTGAAGGCCAGCAGGCTTCAACTGAGCATTCGCCTTCCAGGACTGGCTCCTTAGGTATGAATGTGAGCAGTGGGTTTGCCATTTCTGGAAAGCCAGCCCACCATTCATGTACTTCATCCTAGCCTTGAGCTTGGACTCAGCCCCAGCCCGGGAGGCTCAGTGTCAGATCAGGGCTACAGTGGGGGACCCTGTGTCTTCTGTACATAGCCAACGTGGTAGGGAATCAGGAGCCCCAGAGCAGGTCTAGCTGATTACCAGACCAGGAAGTAGACCAGTCCCAGGAGACCCCAGCCATACCTCCGGCCTGCCTGTGCCAGTACCTCTGACAGCTCAGGGAGTGTCCTGGCTCTGGCAGAACCCAAGCCCCAGAGCTTTAAGACCCATGTGTATTTTACCCGAAATCTAATCCATCTGGTTCTCATTTATTTACACTTAACTCATCAAATGCAATTTTGCAAGAGGCGCTCAATAGCCAAGAGGCTTTTCTGCCTAAGCCTCTCTCTGAAAGGAGCCGGGGGAGGGCTGGGCCTCAGCCCTCAGGGACCAGGAGGCAGCTCTCAGGGTTGGAGGTTGAGTTTGGTTCCTAGGATGGCCCAGTGCCTATGCCTCCGCTCCTGGGCCCTCGGTGGGAGCTGGGATTCCAGAGTCAGGCACAGAGCCTGACACACAGTAGGCTCTTGGTGGCCAGGAAAACATGGGTGGGATCTGGGCAGAACACAGGGTCTCTGTTTCAAATCGTGAAAGGTCCGTGGGAAACACAAAGCAACTGAAGCTGGATCCAGAAGTAATTTTTAGTTATTATAAATAACTGCAAACCTGGATTCTGGGCCCAAACTAGGACCAATAGCCAGCTATTAATAAAAACAAACACCAGCACCTTGGGCCAGAAAGCAAACCTCATGGGCAAACCACAGCCCGGCCCTCAGGCCTTTCGGAAGCAGGTCAGCCTGCAGCCCATTGGTGTTGGCTCTGGAAACACTCCTTGCTGGAAAACAACCCTCCCTGACACAACCCTGCAGTGCCTGGCAGGGATGGAGATGGCGAGTGTCTTTGAGTGGTGGGCACACTGAGCAGAGATGGGCTGTTGCGGGGCCCTGCGAGGATGGTGGGGAACCCTGACCCCAGAACCCCTTTTGGACTTGATGTTTGGTGCCAAGGCACTGTGTCCTGTTCTGACCAGAGTTGTCACAGTGGCCACTGGGATTGGGAGGGGGAGAGGCTGGATGCTGGGATCCGGGAGAAGCATGTGGGCTATGGCTGTAGAGAGAGGCCTCAGCCCAGGCCAGCGCTGTGCCAAGGGAATGGAGGTGAGACAGGTGGTATGACTGTGAGGAAAAGTCAGTAGCCTTGGTGACTGCTTGGGTGAGGGAGGGATGGAGGGAGGGCCTTTGCAGACAGGACTGTTCTCAGGCCTGGGTGAGAGTAGAGCAGAGCTGAAGTGAGGTCCCTCCCTTGCCCTCCCGCCTTCGCCCTAGTCTCCCTCCCGCCTCCCATCTTCCCTCCACTGTGGCTGAACGAATGAGTGCTCACCGTGCCCCAGGCCCTGGGCCTCGGGCAGGAGCCCACAAGGAGCACAGGCCATCTGTCTTTCATCACAGACCACACTGGAGTGATCTGTTTCTGAGGGTGTCTCCCAGTTACACCAGCCGAGGGCCCCCAGAGTCAGGAACCAGCCGCAGTTCAGCTTCCTCTTCCTTCCCAGCACCCTTGTCTGCCCCCCACCCTCACCATCAATTCTGGTGGCAGAGATGCATTTGTGGGTTAAAGGAGGGAGCACATTCACCCTGGGAGGCTGCAGGCAGGTTCCCTCCAGAGAGTGGCCTGGCTGGTCCAGGCAGCCCATTCAGAGCCCCCATGCAGGACCCATACAGAGGTGGGCCTTTGGGGGGCCTTTCTCCACACTGCATCCTTCAGTTCTTTTGTTGCCAATTAAAAGGGTTTCCTGAGGGGAGCCTCCTAGAGTCTGCCCCAGAACCCTTGGGGCCTCTTCTCCGCTTTGCAGCTAAGTCCCTGTTCCAGGAGCTCCCTGCCTTCTGGGAACACTCAGCTGTGGCCATAAATAAAGATAAAGGACCTTGAGCTCCTGGCAGGGTTCAGAGGCAGAGCACTTTCCTCACCCCACCCCAAGCCCACTCGGAGATCATGGCTCATGGATCGAAACAGGCTTACTCAGGGCCCTCCTTGCACACAGTGGGCAAGCTGCGGAGAGCTTTGAATGAGCCCCCCTGTGTCCCCAGAAGGAACCAGAACCCAAGACCGTGCTGTGTTCCAGTGACTGGTCTTGTGTGATAGTGAGCTTCCTGTCCCTGCCGTGTGCAGGCACATGTGTGCCGTTCAGTTTCTCCTACTGACCGCTGAGCACCCACTCAGCCTTACCCCCTCTGCTGGGTGCAGAATATAAAGGAGACTTAGCCCAGAGCAGAGATAGGGTTTCAAAGCCTGAGTTCCAGGGCAGTGGAAGGAAGTCTTGAACCAAGGTACATCTGGTCTGAGAGCCAGGGACGAGCGAATTCTGCTGGACACCAGGAAGACTTTAGAGAGGAGGGGGCATTTGCACTGGGTTTGGAGACAAGCATGTGTGGGGTTGGGAGGTTTGTAAGCACATGCACCCAGGGGACTTACTTTCACTGCCATGCGTCCTCATTCAGAGATGCTGTTTCATAACCTTGGGCAAGTAAGTATCTTCCTCTCTCTGGGCCTCAGTTTTCTCATCTGAGAATGGAAATGCTAAGAACAGTGCCCCCCAGCGTGTAGCTCTTGCAGATTTATTAAGGTAGCGCCTGAGCGTCCAAGCTGGGGCCTGGCTGGCATAAGGTGCGATGGCTGTGAGTGCTGTTATGAAAGGAGACTGCCAGCCCGCCAGCCAGCCTTGCGCTCGTCTCTGAAGGGCGAGGCTGTGGAGTGGGATTCCCACACAGGCCCGTCCACGCGTGGACAGTGTTCCATTGGAGAGAAGGAAGAGGGCGGTTTGGGGCTTCCTGAGGACAGCAGTTCCTCCTGGGGACAAGGCCAGGGACCGAATTCTGGTCACCTGACTCCCAGGTGTAGGCTCCCTCCTTGCCCTCGGGCACCTCTCATAACAGAATGTGCCAAGTCCTGGGGGGCCAAGGAACAGAGTGTGCTGGGCTTGCCCCCTCAGGAGAGCAAGGAGCTAAGCATTTCCCACAGTGCTGTGCTGGGCCTGGGGAGGGCCTCCGAGTGAACTCAGGCTGTCCTAGGCCAGTGGGCAGCCACTTCATGGACCCAACTGCCCCAGCTGGTCACTCTGCAGACCTCACCCTGGGTCCCATTTGGAGGGCTGGGGACATGGCATGAGGTGTGTTCGGGCCCTCAATCCAGCCCCTAGAGAAGTTGGTAAGGACCGCAGGCCACCCAAAGGGATTCTGCAACTGATTTCCTGCTCACCTTGTGGGAGGAGACTATGTTTGGACCAGAGTGGGAAAAGGGTGCAGGGGGGCACCCCCTCTTCCCTCATGCTAATCTTGGGCTTTATCATTTGGGCAAGAGACACATTCACAGGCCTCGCATTTGTTTCACGTTCTTCATCGTGCGGGCGAGTCGTTGTCCCCTGCTCCTGTGAAGAGCCCTGTTCCGAGACCCAGCCACCCTGCCCGCTCATTGAGGGCTTGTGGATGAGTTACATCAGCTGGCCTTTGGTGCCTAGCTTCAGGCCAGACAGATGGCAGCAAGGAAGCCACTTGTGGGGTTGAAGCAGCATTTCCACACCATGAGTCCCGCATTTGAGGGCCTGTGTCTGTTGTTTGTTTGATCAGTGGAACCTTTACTAGGGCTGGGGAACTGAGGTGCAGAGCAAGGCATCTGAGAGCCATGGGCAGGACAGCAAAGCATGTGATTGCCGGGAGATCTGGACTCAGCTACCTGTGTTCAGATCTGTTATGTGTGTGCCAGCACGTGGGCCGCAGTGCCTCTGTGGGGGGTTACTGAGCAGAGACAGATCTAAGGGTAGGCACACTGGCACACTGTTTATGCCACTTGGCAGGCGGCTCTGGCTTTGCATTGGCATCTGGGGTTCAGTATAGCAGAGGCCAGAGGGATGTGCCCAGAAGCAGGACAGTGGGTTTGAGCCCTGCCTCCGCTCTGAGCAGCTGGGTGACTTCAGCTCTCAGTGCCTCAGTGTCCTCATCTGTCCAGTGGGGTCGCTGATGCAGCCTGTCGCCCTGCGTTGCTGCACAGTCGGGTGAGTTGATGTTTGTGAGGCCCCATTCCTGACACACGCAAACCTCGAGAACAACAGCCAGCTTTGTGCTGTTGTTCATGGGATGACCTGGACACAGCGCCTGGTTAAAGCTGTTCGTGGCGGGGACAGACCCCTAGAGGCAGACACCACTTGGGTGTGGGGGGAGGTGGCCCAGCAAAGGCCACACTGGCACTGGGCCTTTAGGGACCCTCGGTGAGACTTTGTTGAGTGGAGTAAGGTTTTCAGAATAATTTCTCCCCGGCCTTCCCTCAGCAAGAGCCCCTTTACCATTTCAGCGGTAGCTGTGGTGGCTTGTAGAGTTCCGAACTCTGCCTCCCTCCTGGCTGCTACACGGCTGACATTTGAGCTTGCTGGAGAGAAATGACCTGCCTTGCAGTCAGCCTCAAAGGTAGCTGCGGGGTCTCTCGGATGGAGGAAGTGGTCGGTTTTCCCGGAGCCCAAGGAGGACCCAGCTGACACAGTTCAGTGTGCGAGCGGAGACCTCCCCCGTTCAGTGCAGTTCCACGTCCTTTTGATTCCAGGAGTAAAAAATGCCTGTGTTTAAAAGAACTGTGTGTAAAGTTCCATGCCAAAGTGAGTGTGCGTGTGTGAACATGAGCGCACATGTGCTTGTGTGTGCACGTGCGTGTGTGTGAGCCTGTGCACGTGTGTGTGTGTCTTTTGGGGGTTGGGGTATTGAAGCAGCCAGTAGCTCATGCTGCTGTGTGGTTTCGTATATTTGCCTATTAAAATGACAATACAGACATGGCACATTAAGGTTTAAGAAGCCCTTCTTTCATTAAACAAACTGACAGTGTAGGGGGTTATGACTTTGGTAATTGAAACATGCTGTTCTGTTCAGGACCAGAACTCTATAAAGACTCTTTCAGCCAATAGCACCCTTTGTGCCAGCAGCCTCTGGTCAAAAATGAGTGTCGCCCCAAGGTCTGTCTCCCCCGGAGAGTGGGAAAGACTGCTTGGCAGCCTTCCGCCCTGTCTAGGCAGCCAGAGGTCAGGGCCTTTCCAAAACCTCCCCATTCTCTGGGCTTTTGAAATCAATTTGCAAGGCCGAAAGCCTGGGCGGGTGTCTGTGTGTGTGTGTGTGTGTGTGGTAGCTAGTGGCCCTGTTCTCCAGCCCCTTCCTCGCTGCAAGGTCTTGTGCTGCTGGTTGTAAATCTGAGGTGTGATTGAAATGAGGGCATGGTGGAATTTGGTTGGCGTGGCTCTGGGTGTTGGGGGTAGACAGGGTAGGCTGTATAGTCTTCCTGGGGGACGGGGGTGGGAACAGCGATACCAGCAAGAGCCTAGGTTTGGGAGTCAGACCACCAGGTTTGAATCCTGCCTCTGTGGAACCTTGGGCAGGCGGCTTTGCCTCTCCATATTTCAGCTTCCTTATCTATTAAATAGGTTAAAACCTGGATCTGACTGACAGGGTTGCTGCGAAGATTAGGGGAGTTAATATAGGTAAGATGTGGGGCACACACGGAGAGTCATGATAGCTTGCTCTCTGTGGAGTGACTTTGTGGGGTATTGTTGCGGAGTATGTCTGCAGAGTACTGCTGGGGGGGGGGAGTGCCGCCATGGGTTAGCTCGGGGAGCCCCTCTGGGGAGCCCCTTTGTGCAGTTGGGGGGAACTGTTGCTCCTTCACTTCCAGCTCCAGGTGTGATCTCTTATCTCCCCTCTCTTTCTGTTCTGCAGATGTGGACGAGTGTCAGGACAACAATGGTGGCTGCCAGCAGATCTGTGTCAATGCCATGGGCAGCTACGAGTGTCAGTGCCACAGTGGCTTCTTCCTCAGTGACAACCAGCACACCTGCATCCACCGCTCCAACGGTAAGTCCACCATGCTGCCCAGCATGCCCCGCCCCACAGTGATAGGCAAGCAGGAAAACCCCTTCTCCACATCTTGATTGTGGGGCTTTGGGGTCAGGCGGGGCATTTTGGTGGTAGCCTGAGTGGCTGTTTTGTGTGGGACTCCTCCCAGCGCCTTCCCTCCACCTGCTTACCAGGGCTGTTGGTGTTTCTGGTGTTTTTATTTGGAGACAAGGTGGGGCCACACAGAGGCACATATGACCAGAGAAGCTGTTTTCCTTTCTGGACTGGGGACTGGCTGTGACCAGAAAGAGTGGGGCCCTGTTCTCTATGGTCCCCTTCCCTAAGGGGAGCTTGAGGCCTGACCAGGCTGAGTGACCATTTCTCAGTCTCTGTGAGCCTGGCAACATTGAAGACTATCTGTTGTGTGTTCATCCGGTCACCAGCCAGGGGGCCGTCTTCCTGGTCTGGAACCTGCTGCCCCCTAGAGGCCAGGTGGAGTGGCCAGCCAGCCTGAGTCCAGGCAGAGGGACCGAGGAAAACTGCTGGCCAAGCCGACGGCATAAGTAGCCTAGGGACTGCCCAGGCTCAGAAAGAGCCTGGCCCCCCGCCGTTCTCAGCAGGTGAAGGTCCTTGGTGTCTGGACAATGGTGGCCAGAGTTTGGGCCCAAAGCAGCCGGGCTGTGAGGTAGGACAGTGTGGATAGAAGCCAGAACCCAGGTGTTTAGAACAGAGGGACTTCCAGGCAAAGGGAGCGGCGTGGCAAAGGCAGAGGCCTGTGCTTAAGATGATGGCAAGATCTGGAGCCTCCGAGCAGCTGTGCGCTGCACCGAGCGGGCTGAGGGCAGGGGCAGGGCCGGCGTTCCTGTGACCTGGCCATTCTGTGTGGTCAGGGGAGTAGATGTGCGAGCACAGGACAGCCCTGCAGCAGGGCCTGGAGGAGCCTGGTTGGCCTCCCGTGAGGATCCAGAACCTCAGCTTCCTCATCCACAAAACGGATGTGCTGTTGACCCTGCAGAGTCTTTAGAGGGTGGGACAGGATCCTGGGTGTAAAGTGCCCAGCAGAGCTGACAGAGGCTCTGAGGTGGCAATCGGGCCCTGGGCATGGTATTTATTTGAAAACAGTTCTTGAGAAAGAATAAAACAGTTAAAAAGAACAAAACCCAGGGTGATTAGTCAGAACTACTTTATTGGACTCCTTAGAGTTCTTAGTGTTTGTTTAGGCAGTTTCCTCACAGACAGGATGGACCCGCTAATCCCTAGCACTGCCGTGTCCCCGGGACAGAGAGGCCTAGCCTCGTGGTTCCTTGGCCAGTGTTCCCATCATGTTGTCCAGATTTCCCCGCAGCCCACGCGGGCGGCTCAGTTTGCCCCTTATAAAACCTCCCAGCTGTGGGGCTCTGGGGTCAAGCTGCCCCAGATGAGGACCCTGGGCCCAAACCAAGTTTTATAAGAAACAGATTTATGGAGAAGAGAGTGAGTGTTGGAGGTGGGAGGAGAGTCCTGCTTTCATCAAGGAGGGGTTTATAGGGTGACTGCTCTGAGCAGGCTGTAAAGTCCCTGAGGCCAGGGCAGCCTGAGCCCCTTCTTCAGCAAGGTGGTGTGTGCTCTGTGCCTTTGAAGAACGGCTTTCCCACAGCAGGACTCCAGGTGAAGTGAAGGCAGGCACATGATGCGATGGTGGGTGTGTCCTGTCTACTGCACGTCCTGGTTTCGCCTGTAAGCACCATTGTACTAGGGCTGTTACAAAGCAACCTCAGCATCAGCCAGAGAGGTAGGGTGGGTGGGGTGTGATGAGGTGGCTGCTGTGGGGTCTTGCACTGACTCTGAATTGAGGCCTTACAGCAGCCTAGTGAGGCAGAGATATTATAATTCAGAGACAGGTAAGGAAGCCAAAGACTGGTCACATTAGGGAACTGCCCCAGGTCACACCGTAGGATTCCAGCCAGGCTATTAGCTGTGATGCAGTGGTAAGGAAAGAAACAGGGAACAGGGTGGAGAAATAGAAACAGGCAGACGAGAGGGCCTCTTTGAGGACACCACCATGAACTGAAACCAAATGACTGACAAGAGTGGCCACGGGAGAAGTTGGGGGAGCCTGCCAGGCAGAATGTGTGCAAAGGCCCTGAGGTGGGAATGGCCCAGGCTGGTGTGACTAGCAGAATGAAGGGTGGGATGCTGGAGCACAAAGAGCCAAGGGGAGAGGAGCCCAGGATGAGGGGAACTAGGCAGAGACCAGGCCTTGTGAGGCTCCTCGACCAAGGCAGGAGTTTGCATTCCATGCAGATAGCAGCTCTGGGCAGCTGGTTCAGCAAGGGTGGGAAACAATGCTGGAGAGGAGAGGAGAGGAGTCCTAGGGGAACTCGGACACCTCAGGAACTGGGCTGCAAATATATTGTGCAGTGGAGCTTTGAGCCCACATAGCTTACCCCACCCAAGGCCCGTGGGTGGCCAGGCCAGATTTTCACTTGAAGCCAGGGTTCGAGATTTAACCAGAATACAGATTTGGGGGCCTCAACCACACTCTACATTAACCAGCATGTTGGTTAGTCTCTTCCTTCATTAGGATCTTTGTGTGAATAGCCTAATTTTTAAATTTGGGCAATGAATCAATCTAAAAAACAGTAGACTTCCTGGATATCTCAGGAAGGACAAGTGGTGGTATCTCCAGGGTTCCCACAGGCCTCATGGAAGGTCTGAAGAGGATGGATCAAGTACATGGGATGTGGGCTGACAGCTCATCAATGCCTGTGGTGGAGATGGGGTCAAACTGCCTCTCTCCTGAGCTTCTGTCAGCCGTGACAATTGCCCGAAGCTGTTGTGATTGTGTCTCAGCCATCGTAATGATTGTTAGTCTCAAAATCAGGGTGGGTCCAGGGTGCCAAGCCCCAGCTTGTTTTGCACCTAAGTGGCTCTGATCCCCATGGCTTCTGGGAGGGCTGATGAGTCTAGAGCTATTGGGCAATTTAGATTCTTTACGTCGCCTGACTCTTTCTAATGCCCGCACTTCGGAGCCTCCCCTGAGCAAGAGGAGAAGCACGCAGGCTGGTTCTGATTAGAGGTGGCTGGATCCATGAAGGAGGTCAGCCAGGGTCAGTCCAGGCCCCTTGCTGAGCAACAAGGCCACAGGGCTCAGCCCTTCAGAGTGGCCCCACTTCCCAGGCGCCAGCACAAACCCTGGCCTAAAGCATGTGGCTCTGGCCAGGCTGGGGTTGGGAGTTTTAGGTTCTCGGCCGCGCTCCATCTCTACTGCCACGTGGCCTCTGCAATCACTCTTGCCTCTCTGGGGCTCCTTGTCTGTAAATTGGGACCAGTGAGCAGGTATAGGATCCTTTTGGGCAACTGCCTGAAGCAGGCAGGTGCAGTGGCTGCCCAAGGGTAGTGACTCACATGGGCAGCTTTTCCAGAGCTCAAGCTTGATGTGGGGACACAGGCCCTTCCTCTGTCCCAGTGCTGGATGGGAGGAGACCCAGAGCTCCTGGCATCAGTGGCTCGTCTCCCTCTCCTCAGTGCTTCCAGGCACTGGTTCTGGCCCCATCACAGCCTATATTTGCCTCCCGCTCAGCCTCGGGCACAGCAAGCAATACAGTCCCTCCAGCTCACAGCCTGGGACGGCCAGTTCAGGCCAGTCCCAGACATCACTGCCCCTTGTGGTCCTGTGCCCAGGGGGACTCTCCAGTCCCAGAGTGGACGGACCACTGAGGAGCCAGCACCTTCAAACTTTCTCCCTCTAACATGCTTGCTCTTTTCTCTTAAACTTATGTCGTGTCTTTGCACTCTGGTGTGGCGTGGCATGACATGGTGTGGCGTGGCACGGTGTGGCATGCTAGGTGGCCAGCATGGGCCCTGGACAGCAATGTTGAGGGGCTTAGCCAAGCAGCCTGTTCAGGTCAGAACTTGGTTCTGTCTGGGGGCTGGAAGCCTGGGGCCTATGGAGAGGGATCCAGGAAGCCCCTCAGAGCAGGTGGCCTCTGAGGTGGCCAGCTGGTGGAGCGTGGGCGGGCAGTCAGTGGGCAGAGGAGCCAGCGTGGCCTGGGGCTTTGGGGGATTGGGAGGCAGTGGGTGTTGTGTGGGAAGAAGAGTGAGATGCCAGCCAGTCTAGCTGGAACCAGACCTTGGTGAAAGTAATGGTTTGAAGGCAGCTGACCTTGGAAACCAACCTGGAGTAGGGCTCTGAGCAGAGCCAGAAACCTCAGGCAGAGGGGCCGTGACATATGTGGAGCCCACCTCCTCCTTCTGGCCCGAGTTCTGGGGTGGTATCCAGAGCAGGGACGGCCTCAGACACCACCACCCTGCAGCCCCATCTGTCTGAGGGTGATTCTGTGGCTGCCTCCGGGCCATGGACCCTGGTAGGTTGGGTGTCAGTGTTTGCCTGACATCAGGTCTTTTCCATGCACCATGCCACCGTGCTGCAAGGAAGGGTGCTGGGCTCCTCCAGCCCATTTGGTGGGCAGTGCTCAGAAGCCCCACGTTTGTGCCAAGGCACATCCTCCCAGAACTCACAGACTTCAGGGGAGGCAGACATGAAGACAAACGCTGACCGCTGACTGGGCAGCATGTGGAGGATCTGGAAGAGGGGCCATGGGCTGCAGGAGTCAGCAGAGGTGCCAGCATGCTGCTGAGTGCTGGACCTCAGAGTAGAGCGTCTTTCCCCCCTGCACCCAGACTCCCACATGGCACATCACTTGAGTCCGCCACAGCAAGCACCCTTGCCCTCAGGGCTGAGCCCATTGCTCAGTGCCCACCCCACCTCGGGACTGGCTGGGGGGCTCCTTGACACAGGTCACTGGGGAGTTTTTGGACACAAACCCCTGGGGTTGGACAAGAGCAGAGAGCAGTGGTCCCCGCTGCAGGATCTGCCTCCGGGGCCACTGCTCTCTCTGCCCTGTCCCAGCCCTTGTCCTGGGCCCTTCCCCCCACTCTCCTCCAGGCTGGTCCTTGACCTTCCTCCTACTTTCACTTGCCCTTGACCTGCAGACAGACTGGACACCGCCCTGGCCCCTCCCCCATCTCAGCCCCCAGGTGCCCCTGATAGGCCCACCCCCACCCTTCTGCAGCTCACAGGGTTTTTACACCCCTTTTCACCTGGATGTTCACAACTGCCCTGGGAAATATTACAGGTGAGCTGTCATCCCCATCGAAGAAGTGAAAACCTGGCTGGGCCACCCCAAAGGGCAGTACTCAGCATGGGGGACAGGTTTCTGATGACAAAGCCAGTTCTGCTCCAGCCCATCTCCAGACTCAAATGAACAAGCCCATGGACAGAGACCCACAGGCCTCCCAAGCTGCCTGAGCCCTATGTCGACGGGATTCTGCCAGTATGCCTGGCAGGTGGGCTCCCCTTGGCTCCCAGAGTGTGATTCCCTCCTGGTGGATCTGAACCAGGCCTTGTCCTGGGCCCCAGCATGGCTCCTGCAGGGCCAGGGATGTCCCCTGCCCTGTTCCAGGGCTTTCCATCATCAGCTGTAGGTTCTGGGGCCCTCGTGAGTGGGTGTGGCTGGAGACTTTCTGTTTTAAATGGGGTGAACCAGTGTGGCCACGGCCCAGCCTCAGTGCTGCCCCTCTAGTTGCTCCTCAGGGTGGACCTGCCGGGCTAGAGTATGGGGCAGGCTCATGGTGTGCAGGCTTCCCTCATCCTCTGCCTGCTGCAGACCAGGTGGGCGGGAAAATGAACAGCTCTCCCATTGAGCAAGAAGATTCATGTGCTGCGGGAAAAGGCCTGGCCTGCCCCTGTGCGGCCGGAACGGCCCTTGAGGAGGGGACAATAAATCCAGCCCATTATTTTTTACGAGTCTCCCACCCCATAAACAACTCCTTTGGCTGTTGGTGAGCCAGCTTCATGCCCTTCTCCTGGCCTGGCCTCCAGCCAGCATAGCCAGGCAGCCCTGTGGGACCCCAGTCCTTGCTTCAAGAGTTAGCAGTGGGGGTTCCCCGCAAGCTGCAGACCCCTGGGCCTCCCAGCATGGATAGTGCAGGGCAGACAGCGAGCACCAGGCCAAGAGTTAGCTTGCCATGGCCCTGGCTCCCTTCTCGGCCATGTCCTAGGGCTTCAGTTGTTTATCTGTATAATGGGACAAACATTAGTATTCAGTATAGAATTGTTTTTGAGAATCCAAATAAGATGATATGTACACCCTATGTCCCCTGGTGACTGTCAGCTGTCAGTGGGCATCACCATGTGCCAAGTATTGTGCCCAGACTTTGACTCAAATAATCAGATCCTGAAACAACCTTGTGCCACATAGCTGCTATTATCCCCACTTTGCAGGTGAGAAGATGGAGGCTAAGAAGCAGAGAGATTTGTCCATTGTGAGTAAATAGCACATTCAACATCCAAACCTCATCTGTCCGGCTCCTAAAACCAAAGACACTGAATGAGCTAAGGATGGAAGAGCAAGAGCAGGGGTTGCCTCGCAGCCTGGTGCCCCTTGAGGCACAGGGCTCGGCCTCTCACCCTCTGCCTGGGGCCACACCTCACCACTACTGAGTTAGTGTGGCAGCTGCCTCCAGGTCTCCCTGTCCCACCCATCTTCAGACGATGGCCGGAGCCACTGTTCTGGCCCTGTCACTCCCCACTCAGGACTTTCAATGGCTCCTCCACACTGTGCACCTGGTGACACAGCCACAGCACACCCTTGTCTCCCTCGCCAAAAGCACTGCCTTCGGGGCCTTCCACAGGGCAGCTCCTCCCAGGCCCCCGCTGCCTCTGTTCTCTTGTGACCAGGGAGCCGTGTACCTGTGCCATTCCCCAGCCCCCCAATTCCCAAGAACTCATCACCTTTCAAACCCAGCGTGCCGCCACCTCTGTGAAGCCCTCTCTGACTAGGCAGGCCTGCCTTCCTCCCTGGCACACCCACGTGGTTCTGAGGGACTCGGCCCTCTCTCGTGGACACTGCTGTACAAACTCCTGAGAAGGACATAGATGTATTTCTTATATCTAACACAGAGTAGGGAGCAGAGGAGGTGTGCCAAATGGAAGCCAGAAGGGCACTGGATTCATCTGAGGGAGATAATGTCTGAATTGTGTGCGGCGTCGATTTCTCAGAGTACTCTCATATCCCTCATGCTGAGCCGTGTGCGCAGCATGGGAGGACAAGCCCAGGCCCTGTGGTCTGGCCAGGGTCAGGATGGGCACCCTGCCTGGGCTCGCTCTGCCGCCACCACGTGCAGCCTGAGGTCAGCTGAGGCCTCTCCAGCAGTAGTGCCCACGTGTGTCTCAAGTTCAGAGGCTCTGCCCTGGCTCATGGCTCCCTGCTTCTGTGTACACTGCTTCCTCTTCCAGATACTTCTCCTCCCTGTGGACCCCCGTTCGCAGGCTCGTTCAGTGCTGACCCTGTGTATACCCGCACGTTTATTTACCTAGTCAGGGGACAGCTGGGCAGTCTGTCTCAGTGAGAAGAGATAGTTGGAGTCACTAAGTTCCCAGCCAAGGCTGTACTGCCCTTGATACGGGCTCTGGGAAAGGAAAGGGTTCTCAGCATTTATTGAGTTCCTGCTGTGCACAGCACCCTGATACACCTTCATCCTCGAAGGCTCTGGGAAGTAACAGTGGCCACCCCTTTGTGCCTAGGAGGGAGTGAGGTGCAGGGTGGGCAGCAGGCACAGCTAGTTTAGGATGGAGCCAGGAGCTGCCTTGCTCTTTTCCACAGTACAGGGTGGGTGTCGGGGGAGAGGCACCGGCCTGGTGCCAGGGAGCTGCTCGTGTCCTTAGACTCTCCCTCAGGCGTGGCCCTGCAGTGCTTACTGGCTTCTCCTCCTGGTCCCCAGGGGCTTCTGTGGGAACATTCTCAAGGCTGCCATGTCAGCCCCTCCCACACCTGGGCATCCTCCATCTGGTCACCTGTTGGGAGGAGAAACAGACTTGTCCCTGGTCAAGGGCAGGCCATGGCCCCCAGGAGGCCTATGTGAGCTGACTGTTCCCTCCTGGAAGGAGGGACAGGGTTGCCAGATAAAATATAGGACACCCATTTAAATTTTGGTTTCAGATAATGAATACTCTTTTAGTATAAGTATGACCCACGCAATATTTGGGACATATTTATACTTAGTAAGTACCTGTTGTTTATCTGAAATCCAGATTTACCCAGGCAGCCTATGTTGTTATTGCTAAATCTGGCAGCCCTGGAGAGGGAAGGACATTTCCAGCCTCCAGAGCCTGAGGAGGGAAAGCTCAGGAGGCCAGGAAGTATTCCAGGCCTCCATGGTCCCAGCCACCTGGGCCTCAGAGAGGCGTGGACGTGCTCATGGTGCCGCCTAGCGGCCAGCTAGGAAGTTCAGTGGGGGGAAGAGGAGAGGTTCCCACGGGAGGGATGGAGCGGGTGTGGGTCCAAGGTGAGGTGACGCTTTGTCCTTTGTCCGGACACACTGCAGAGTCAGCCAATGGGGCGTCCAGGGGACAGGCCAGCCTTTACTGGGCACCACCTGTGTCTTGTGGCTTTCAGGGGACCCTGAGCTGGAGCCATCACCTCTTTAATACCCTTTAATGATCTTCCTCCTCCCCTTCAGGGGGGGAAACTGAGCAAGTTCCAAGGCCACACACATTAAAGGGCCGGAATGGGGATGTGAAGCAGAGCTGGTGGCACCTTCCAGTGGCGTTTGTCCACGCACGCCTGCACAGACTGCGTGTGGTCCTCAGCTGTCAGACAGGCTCCCTCCCACCTCACGGAGGCAGACTCCCTGAAGCCAGCCACATCTCAGCTCTCCCTATGTCCGTCTGCCTTGTACACAGTGCCTGTCCACCCCGTGAGCAGTCGTGGCAGGTGGCAGTGGACCTGGTCTCAGCTGAAAATGTACCCACATGGGGTGGGCACCCGGCTGGCTCCGCTCATGGCCTCGGCAGGCTCAGGCAGGGGCTCTGAGGAACATAGACCTGTCACTCCCTGACTCGGGGAGGGCCAGGTGAAGAATTAGGCATTTGGGAGAAGCTGGCATTTGAGATGGGCTTGGAGAGACAGGATGTGGAAATGTGGATGGAGCCAGGGAGGCCAGAGGGGTAGGTCATTCCAGGGCTCCCATCTCTGCGGGGAAAGTCCAGGAATGGAAGGGGCAGCGGGCTTCCCGTCCCCTCCTCTGGACACAAATGCCCCATTGCCTCCAAAAGTCCCCTTGGGAGCACAGGCTCCCATCCTCCTGTCCCACTCCATGTCCCCTGGGCAGGTTGCCAAGCCTTTCCTCACCCTCCTCCCCTCACTTGCAAAGTGGGGGTAACAGCATCTGCTTTGAAACGTGATCCTGAGGTTTAAGGAGAGGATTCGTGTGAAGTGTTGGTGTGCCGAGGTGCTGTGGTGGCTGCAGTCATCCTCAGCCTGCAGTGGGTTCCTGGCTGGCCCGCTTACAGCCCAGAGCTGCCCCCATTCTGTCTTGCGTCAGGTCTGCCCCCTAGATCCAGCTCCCTGCCTCACCTCACCTCAGCTTTAACCTCTCTGTGGCTCAGCGTTTTTCATCTGTTTTTAAAGCATGTGGAACAGCGTGGTGCATGGGCAGCCCTGGGCGAAGGTGGTGTCATCGTCATCTCCCCCACCAGTTTGGTCCCTGTGTTGTGCCTTTCCCCTGAGGCAGGGCCTTTCTGTGGGTTTTGTCAGCTCTCCTTCAGAGCCGTGGGAGCTGTGTTTGTTTTTCCCTGCATAGCTTGGGAAGCTTGCTGAATCTGGCCTGTTCCTGCCACCACCGAGGCCCCAGCCTCTTTCTGGGCTGCATAACCTTTTATTGATGAGGAGGAAGGGGAGGGAAAGCTTTTCCTCCTAAGTGGGGGGGGGGGGGGGAGGAGAGGAGGCACAGCAAGATAATTGTTCTTTCCTCCCTGCTCTGCTGTTCCCACTTGCCTTCTCTTCCCTGGTGTTTAAAGGACTCGCATGCGGAAAGTGATGTTATTGATGAAGTCACCATAGCAACAACCCTTGGGAGGCACGCATTCCAGCTTTGTTACCCTGGTAGGGGCAGTGAGAAAGACTAGCTCCGCGTGCAGACTGAGCTCGCCCCCCGCCCGTGGCCCTGCTTTAGCCATATCCATGAACTTTGCTCTGGTTTGGGGCAGGCAGATTCTGCCATCTAACTCTGCATACCCTCTGGTGGAATATCCAAAAATGATAGAGGCCTTTGGGGAAAAGAGGCCCTGGTGGGGAAGGGCTGCTGGACCTGTCACAGAGCCCACCAGTAGGAAGCACTGGGCCTTCAGGAGAGGAAGGTGCTGCTCTGGGCCAGGGCTCTGCCTCTCACACATGTGGCCCTGGCAGGTCTTTCTCCCACCCTGATCCAGCCTCCCTGTGGGTGTTTGTGCCATGGGCAGGGCAGTACCCACTTCACAGGTTTATGATGAGGGTTAAACTAAATGAAAGTGTAGTCAAAGCCCAGTCCCTGTATCACATCTTCTGGAAAACCCAGACTGCCTCTGGCTGGCAGCCGTGCCCTTACTTCCCCGCAGCATCCCTGCCCAGTTTACCACTGTTCCTGGCTCCCCTGCCCAGGATGAGTCCCTCCATTTCTTACCTGTACCCTGAGCCAGCCTCACTGGCCCAGAATAGGGGATGCACAGTGAGCGAGCGCCTGAGGGGGGCAGGTCCTGTTACTGTCCACTTCATACAGGTGGAAACTAACACTCAGAGAGGTAATGTGATTGCCCAGGTCCTATAGCATGTGGCAGAGTCTGAATGGGACCTGGCGATGTTTTGGCAGAACACCTGTATCCTCATTGTTCCCCACCCGTCCTGGGCACCAGCGAGACACTTGGTCCAAGTTTGCAGGACATAATTGGATTTGGATGAGTTGGATCAAATTAGATTTGAGCTGGCAGACAGCCTGGCCTGGCTGGCACTGGGCCCCTGAAGACGGGGATTTCTGGGAAGGACTGAAATTGTATCTGGCCCAGGGGCAGCTCTCATGGCCATCTTCTCAGGGAGCAGGTGCCTCTGAAGCACTCGGGCTGATGGCAAGTCCATGGTGTCGGAGAAAGCTCAGCTATTCTAACGCTGAATACTCTGTCCATTGTCCACAGTTCAGGGCCCGCCAGCTCCCCAGTGACAGGTTTATGTTGATAAAGATTATTGAGCTTCTTGTAAGTTGTGATCCTTTGGCTGGGAATGGAAGTTCAGTCTCCCTTTCTGCACCACATAAGAGCTTGCGCTTAAAGAGGAGTCTCGCGCCCTCACCTTAGGAAGGAGGCACAGATCTGCTTGCTGGCATCAGTTTCCTGTGCCAGCCACAACACAGCCTGGCACACTAACCATGGGGAGGTGACAAGACTAGTGTAACCCTCGAGTCAGGAACTTCTGTGGAATTGGCGGAGTTTAGATAGGCCCAGGACTTTGTTTATGGAAGGCAAGAGGAGCGAGGGGGTGGATGGGGCACTTTGGGGTTGGTCAGCTCACAGTGTGGGATTATAGGAGTACGTGTAGGAGGTGGTGGGTGACAAGGCTGGGGAGAAGCTAGGACACCAACTTCTTATACATTTTTGGGCACCCAGGAGCCACAAAAAACATGAGCAAGAAGTGAGGGGTGCCCCTGGACTCAGCCCACCATTGACGATGGCCACTGATGATGGTCAGGGATGCTGCTCCCTGGCCACCACCCACTGTCAGAAACCTTACAAGGTGTGAATGTATCTCAGTGGCCAAGAGCCCTTGTCCTGAAAGCCTCCTAGGAGGCGGGGCTGCCTGGCATGGCCGAGGCCCCTGAGAAGCTGCCCTTTCTCCAGCTCCACAGGAGAAGGACCAGCCTCGGAAGTCAGTGCCCCGTAGTTATTGAGTGCCTACCCTACCTGGCACTTTCCTGTCTGTGAGGCAGAGCTTATCGTTCCCATTGCCCAGGTGAGGCTGCAAGAAGTGAAGCAGTTTTCTCCAAGACACACCAACAAGTGAGGAGGCCAGGCTGTGCTCACACCTACGTGAGTCTACCAGACTTCTTTTCTAGGAAAGCCATGCGCCAGCTCGCGAGAGCAACTTCCATCCCAGGGATATCTATCTCCCTGGAGCTTGGTTGGAGCATTTATACCACAGAAATGGGCAAATGTTGCCAGTCAGCCCCCTCCCAAGCCCCACCCACCCCGCCAGTTGCTCAGCATTTGTTAGCACACCACTCTGCAGGTCATGCTACCTGCTGTTTTGAAATTTAATGAGTTCCTTGTGGACTCGAACCTTCCTGTGAGGAGCCTGGCCTTGAAGCACTTTGCTGACTCAGCTGTTGATTAGTTGGTCATACTCTGAGTCAGTCCAACAATTTGATTTGAATAAGAAAACCAAGGTGAAGGAATAATAAGAGTAGTGAAATCAGGTGAGATCAGAGGTCAGCATGCTGAGCAAAATGCAGGCTTCTTTCATTTCAATGTTTGGATTTTATTTAACTTGAGAATTTTTCAAATCTTTATTGTAGCTGCCAGGGTGTTTGTGTTTTTAAATAAATGTTGATTCTCAGTCACCCCACACCCATGCTTCAGGTGAACAGGATCAGGATCCAGCTAGTCCTCACCTTAAACAGACCAGTGAGCCACCTCTGAGGAGGCTACCTGTGTGTCCCCGCCTCCAGGGTCCTCCCTCTGTCCAAGGCCAGCCCCTCACAGTGGGAGTGGAAGTCAGGTCTCGGGGCAGTGCGTGGGCAGACAACAGCACTTCCTTTCATCCGCCTCTAGCCTCTTGATGGACTTGTGATCTACAACCTCTCACTTGACCCCGACCTAATAAATTCTGGGAGCTCCTCACAAATCACCAGGAACATAAACATCAACTGGGGTCAACCGAAGGGGGTCCAGGCTGCTCCAGGCAGTCGGGGGGAAGGAGATCAAGTTTCCTGAGGTGGGGGAATGTCCCAGGAGCTGTGGTGACTGAGGAGAGGGAACATTGTTCTCACCATCACATCAGTGCCCTCAAAGCTGACTGGGTGGGTGCAGAGGCTGGGCCTCCGGAGACATGAAGCCAGTAGTCCCTGCTCTCAAAGCCTGCGGGCAGCCCAACTGTACCCTCAGCGAGACCTCTCGGGGGGAGGGTAACAGGGCTTTGTAGTCCGAGGCCTGTGTTCAGGCTTCGAGTTTCCTTTCAGCACACCATGGGCTTTTAGGGCAGGCATCTTAATCATGGTTCCCCCATCTCTGAAGGGGGTGCTTGTCTTTATAGGAGACAAGGGCTTATGCAAGAACATGCATAGGACATTGTTCCTGCCTGGGGTTTGGAGCCCCAGTGGAGACTCTGAGAGCCTAGGAGCAGAGGAGACAGGGAGCTGGCTGGCCTTGTGCCGGACAGGGCTTCTGAGTGCGGCCGGAGGACACAGGGGCAGGGCCACCATGAGCAACACTCCAGCTATGAAGCCTTCTGCAGCTGGAGGGCCGGCACTGTAGCAGGCAGTGCGGTGGCCCAGTCCTGGTACCTGTGGCACCCTCCCCTTCTGAAGGCTCCCAGCCAGCAGGGAGGGCAATCGCTGACCTCCCTTTTAAGATGAGACCTTGGAGAAAAAGGTACCCGAGGTTTGAGTACATTTTTGCTTTAAAAGGTAGCATCTGACAATGAGCAGGAATCTTAGGCAAGAATAGGAACATGGTGAACTTGGAATGGACTCTGTGAGGGCTGAGGGTACAGGCACAGGGGTATATGCAGAGCTAGAGACCAGCGCCAGGTTGTGCCAGGCTTTGCTCTTGGAGGTGAGGGTTCTGGGGCTCCTGGCTAGCACTACAGTGACCAGGTACATATGATGACCCCTCTGGCAACTGTTGGGGGGGCGGGGTAGTTCAGCATATAGCTGTGGGGGTGGTGAGGATAAGGCTCGAAGGTCTGTGGAGTAGAGTTGTGCAGAAGCTCAGTGAGAGGTGGATGGTTAGGCGGACTGACAGTGCCTGGAGGGTGACGTCTGGAGGCTGGCCCCCGGCACATGAACTCAGGGCTCTGCCTGCCTCATAGGAACATGTGGCATTTCTGTGCAAACTGAAAAGTGCTGTACACCACCGTTTTAATGCCACTCACACCTGCTTTAGTGGGGACACTGTAAAGCCCTGACCTAAAAGCAGTTTCAGAGACCAAACCCCATAATCCAATGAGGAGAGAGGCTCTCCTGTGGATTCCTCACTGCCAGTTACTGTGTGACTCTCGGAGCGAGGCCTGGCTCTACACCCAGGTACTGTCTCCTTGTTTGCCCCAGGGCCCCCCATCTAGATAGTGTGTTGCACACCCCATGCCTGTGTACAGTATGTGTGCTCACAGCAGCCCAGAAACACTCCATGTGATCGTGATGTTTCATTGACTGTCTCTTTTCAGCCTAAAATGTTCTCTTCCTCTCTCCCCATGGTCCCCAACCCCTGTCTTGTCTGTCTCTTCCCAGAGGGTATGAACTGCATGAACAAAGACCATGGCTGTGCCCACATCTGCCGGGAGACGCCCAAAGGTGGGGTAGCCTGCGACTGCAGGCCCGGCTTTGACCTTGCCCCAAACCAGAAGGACTGCACACGTAGGTAGATGGAGGCAAATGGGTCAGACATCCCCACGCGTCTCCTGTCATTGCTTTGTGGGAGGGTCTGTCCAGTCTGCTGGATGTGGCCCTGGGAGGGCTCTCAGCGCCTGGGGTGGAGAAAAAAGCAGGGCCCTTGAAGCTGTCTGGGGAGGCATGGGGAATGGGGCTGTGAACCCCAGGCTTGGGGCTTTCCCACCTGGCATAACACCACACACACAGGCCCAGAGTTGGGCCCTGCATGCTCGCCCTGCCAGTGCTTGTACCCCTACCCTCTCCCCCTGACCCCAGAGACCCACTGGCCCTGAGCTCTCGCTCTACAGCAAGAATGGAGGGGCTATTGCACAGGGCCTACAAGCTCGGACTTCCAGTGGGCCAGGGCAGCCCTCGCAGCAGGGTGATATAAAGAAAGGCTGGGCTTGGCTCTGGAAGGTCCAAGCCCAGGCTGAGCTGACCTTATTCCCATGACCTAAGATCAGAACGCACGGTCTACCCCAGCAAAGCCCACCGTAGATGGTGCTACCCTGGGAGACCTGGGTTGAATGAGGCCTCTGGCCAAAGGGGCCGTTTCTGGACCAGCTCCGAGGTTTCAGCCTTTTAATAGAGTCACCCAGCTCCCCAGCAGTAGGAGCCAGCAAACAAAGTAGGACAGTGGCCGAACACACAGCTAGTCCTCAGAAGCTTCAGACCCAGCCCACGTCCATCCACTGTGTGGGGAGCAGTGAGATGAGGCCTCTGCTCCCTGGGCAGCTGATACCCAGACTACTCTGTTTGTCCCATGTCTGCAGAAAGCTGAGGAGCTGGTGTGAGTATGCCCAGTTCTGGCAAAGACAGGTGCTCCACACCAGGCCCCCTTCCTGATGCAGGACATGATATGGAGGAGCCTGGATCCAACTCCCAATAGAGAAAGCGGCCCATCCTGGCCACTGCAGTGGGAGGCTGGGGCTGACCAACTCTCACAAGAAAATGGCCTTGCTTTCCACCCTTCGTTCTGCAGAAAGGACACCACCATCCTCAGTCATGGTGATTCTCTCAGAGTCATCCACTCTCCCTTGGTCACCTGCCATACCTTTCCCAGCTCATGCTCTCCTCCAACAGTGACCAAGGTCTTGGGGACCCACATATATCAGGCACAGTCCCTGTCTTCAAGGAGCTCACACTCCAGCCCCCACTCATGATTCAGCCATCCCTCAAAGCGAAGATGCTTCCTTCTGCCACGGTGTGGGCCAAGATGTGGACCTTCCTCTTGTTTTGTGGTCTTTCCTATGGAGTCGCAGAGATAAACATGTGTGCTATCCTCAATGGCAGGACACTCAGGGACATGCCCAGCTCCAGCACCATGCTCCGGCCAGGCCCTCCTGTCCGCTATACCAGACACATTCCTTTAGCTGCACAGAGAGCTCCTGCCACCCGGCAACCTTCAGAACAGAATGTGAATAACTCCAGCTTTCCCGGCCCTCCTGCTGGTAATCCGAGCTTCCTCAGGACAGAGGCCAAGGGCAGGCACATGTGGAACAGGCAGGCTTGTTGACAGGCTCGCAGGAAGGAGAGCACATTCCTTCAGGGAGCAAGACTGGCCGACACTCTCCCTGGCCAAGCCCTGAGCGAGGCGCTGGGGGGAGAGCTGCCAGCCCTGGGAGGTGGCTGGGGCTGACCGGCCAGCTGCCTCATTCTTTAATTCCATCTGGGATGAGTGCTAATTCCATCTGGGATGAGTGCTACAAGGGGACACTTTACTCAAAGAGTACCTCCTGAGTGGCCAACCTGATCTGAGTGGTCAGGGACAAGCAGGGCCCTGTGAATGGCTAAGACTACCCCTACCTCACCCCAATGGAGAAGAGTCAAGCCCTTGCCCAGAGCATTTGCTAGTGAAAGAAACAGCAGTCCCTCCCTCCCTGTGCAGTGGCTGGAGTCACCAAGGTGTATGGAGGGTCTGATAGCGCCTGGGGCCAAGCAGTGGGTGCGTGCCCCCCGCCCTCCTGTATAGGGGTGCACAGATGGCTGTCCACCTAGTCGACTCTGGACCCTTCCCAGTGGTTAATGTAGCAGGGCTACAGTCGTTAGCAATGAGATTTTCCCCCTATCCCTTGAGGTCACTCAAGGTCCAGGAAATTCCATCTCTGGAGTTGGGTTGGGGCTGAGGCTGGGCCCAGCCAGCCTTGACTGACCAGCAGGACCAAACTCTCACCCCCCCAGGGCCCAGGACTCAGGACCCACGACCCACACCAGGGTCAGGGAGGTTTTCCCATTCTTCTCGGTCTTCCCAGAGCCCTAGGTGCTGGTATTTATTTCCACAGGAGCTGTGGGCCCTTCAAGTGCTCACAAGCTCAACCTTTGGGGTCTGTGAGAGGCACAAACACCTGCGTGGAGGGAGCGAGGGACCCTCAGCATGGCCCTCCCTCCAGTTGCCTCGAACAGACCTGTGTCCTCACTTCTAGGGCATAGCTCATCTCCTGGACCCCGAACTTGGAAAGAACTAGCCGCAGTATTATTGCTGCCTATTCTCCGGCTCCCCACCACCCACTCAGACAGGGCTTTTTCACTCTGGAAAGGGACGTGATGTCTTGCCTACAGTGGGGCTCTGCATAGGTCTCTCCCTCATCTGGGGTCTATGCTAAGTGGCCACCCGCTGGAACCCTGGGCTACCCTGGGCCTCGTCCTGGGCCTCGTCCTGGGCTAGAGATGAGCTATTTCAGCGATGGGAGAGCAACTCCAGGCTGCCAGGTTCCCTGGGACACCAAGAGGAGGGATGCTCCTGTGGAGAAGTGGCCCAAGGACGTTGTGCTCGAAGCCCCAGCTGAAGCAGTTCTGCAGGTCCTTGAAGTGTCACCCTGGAAGTCGGGCCCCACCTTCGGATGCTCTTCAGCTCCCTGTGGAAGAGGTGGCCTGCTGGGACCTCTGGTCACTAGAACAGCGTCTGGGACACTGAGCAGGAGCCATTCTCTGTGCGTCTCTCTACCAGGCACCGTCGCTCAGATTGAGGGCTCGTGGAGGCTCTATGCATGTTTGTGGGGAAAAAGCAGGACCTGGGAACATGGCTGCAGAACTCGGCTGAGATTCTTGGGCTCCTTCACGGAGCATTGCCACCAAACAACTCCCCTGGGACCGGCCCTGCTCTTGGGTCACCCTGATGGAAGGCATTCGCTCGGACTCTGCCAGTTCAGGGTTTTTAGCCCCTCTGCGGTTGGTCTATTGATTTTTGCATATTTGATCATCAGGGGTTCGCCAAGTGAATTAGCGGTGTAGGTTGAATTATGGACAGATGGCTAGGGCATCCAAGGAGAGACCCTGTCCTCCAGGCCCTGTGTAGCAGGGGACAGGCACCCTGTGGTCTCACTGGCAAATTGAAGCAGGGCGGCAGGAACCCTTCCCGGAGATCTGCGCTTCCTTTAGTGAGAGTCCCCCACCTGGAAAGTGACAGCAGCATGTTTTCTTTTGAATAAACTCGAATTTATCCTTTTCCTTGCTTCAGACTGGCTCGTGTTTGTTCAGCCCCCTTTTTAGCCGCCGCATGTCTCTGATGCTATGGAATATTTTAAGGTTCTGGGCTGAAAAGTACCAGCTTCTCCACGCCCTTAGGCATTGAAAGCTATGTAATGTGCTTAAATAAAAGGTCATTTTCAAAACTGCCTGAGGCAACACTAACTTGCACACATTCTGTCCACTTGGACATGCCTTGGGGAGATTAGGGCTTTGAGGGGATAGAGTTTGAGACAGCTTCTGGGACTTGGAGAGCATAGACATCCATGGGGACACCTTTCCACAGGCCTAAGACTTAAGCAGAGGAAAGAAAGCTCTCAAGAACCAAGGAAAACAAGTGTCCCCTCCTCCCCCCCCGGAATATGCCTGCTGTTACAGACATTTGCCCCATCGAGTCTGGCTGAAGTGTCTGGCGGCCCAGGAAGGGTCAGATTGTCTAGCTCGTCCCTTCCTTGACTCGCACCATCTGAGTGCATCATCTGTGCGCCGTCTGTTGGAAGCCCAGGTCACCATAGTGCATTCTCTGTCCCACCCAGCGACTGTTGGGAAGTGAACCATGCCATCCAGGACCCTCGAGCGCTGAGGCCCAGGGAAGGTGGGCCCAGTCACTGACAGTCTCGTAGCCCCACTCTCCCCTTCCCTTAAAAGAAACTCACACCGATAAACTAATCGTTCTTGTCGTTCTGTTTATACGTACGTATGTACACTTCGGGCCTAACTAGTAACCTGTAACTATGGAAACGGAGGCTGCCAGCACAGCTGTGAGGACACAGACACTGGCCCGATGTGTGGCTGCCACCAGAAGTATGCTCTCCACTCGGACGGCCGGACATGCATTGGTAAGTAGACTCCTTTGCCGCGCTAGCACTCTTGCACCACCCTGCCCTCCACGGGGTGCGCTGGTGGCTCTGAAGTCAGCCAGCACCCCACCCTGCCCCCGTTTCCAAGAAGGAAGCTTAAGGGAAACAGGAAAATGTGTGCCTCACAGAGATGATGGGAATCCTCTGTGGAGGCACCAGGGCCATTCAGCCCGCAGGACCAGGTGCCCCTGCCTTGTGTCACGCTCCGTTTTCTGCAGGCCTCCCTCCTCCACACTGGAGCGGGCCCCGGGCAGGTGGTCTGTGGGCGGGGGAAGGTGTGTGTACCTGAGGTGGGCAGCTTCTATTCCTGAAGCACAGGTTCCTCCCCTCCTGTGAAGACAGACACACAGCAGACTCACTTAACCTCCTCACGCCCCATGGGCGACGTGAGCTGCCACCAAAGTCTGGGAAACCAAGAGGTTTTCCAGAAGCTGCTTTAAGTCTTCATCCTAGAACCGGGGGAGGGCCTGGGTGTTTTTACTACTCTCCCTGCCCGAACTAGCGGGGCTCTGGCCGGACTTCCTGTCCCACTGAGAGTCCCTTCTCAGCGATGCCCTCCCGTCACCTCACCTGTCACACGGGGTCTCCATGTGAGTCTCGGTCACCTCCTTCCTCCTGGTCTTATTTCCAAGGGGAAGTGTGAATGTTAATGATTATCTGGTGCCATAATCACTAGTGGGTTCCTTTCCCACTCAAAAATAACAGCCACTTTTTAACTGAGAAAAAGGGATTTCAAGGTTGGTCCTCCTTGCTCTTCAGTGCTGGCGAACTCGGGGAACCCCCAAGTCAGTTTTCATGGTTATATTTCTGTTTTTTAAAAAAGCCCCGTTTCCTCTTATCAACGAGGAAGATAGTTCTCAAGACACTTTCAAGTGACAAGAAAGGGGTTGGCAAGCAGGAAAAGCCATAACACGCAGAGTTTGCTGTTGCATTCTGTCCCCTGTGACTCTGTGCCCCGGTGTCTGGGAGTCAGGCAGAGGGGTGGGGGCCGGGGTGGGGCGCCAGGGTCACATCCTAGTCCTGGCTGTCGTCCCAGGTGCTGCTGCCTGCGTGGTTCTCCCTTCCTCTGTGTGGTCCCTCCTCTCCGACAGCCGTTTTTGGTTTCATTTTATCTCATTCCTCCTGCTTTTCTGGTGATGGTCCCTGATTGCCTGTCTTGTCTGATAACTGATGTTCATTAGTTATTTTCAGAGCCAAAAGCCAAACCAAACCAAACAACCAAAAAAAATTCAAAGCAAAACCCGGTCTCAGACCAGTGTCTCTATTGCAGCCTGATCCCATCTAGAACCTCCTCTCCCACCTCTCTCCCTGTCTCTGCTGTCCCCCCGGGCCTCTCCGGGGCCCCCAGCCCCCTCCCTGTCTCGTCTGCTGGGATCTCCCTCAGTGTTTGCGTCTGCGGTGGAGCCGCCTCTCAGGCCACTGGGCCAGCGCAAACAGCTGCCGGTCAGATACCCACCCAGCCTCGTCTAACACACCTTGTCTTTGTCCACCCAACTCACCCTTATTTTTTATCTTGTAGTGTCTGCTGCATGTGACGGCCCCTGCTTGGATCTCCTTTCTAATGTAACTTCCCTTGCCCCCTCTTTCCCTCTCCTCCCCTCCTCTTAGAAACCTTTTCCCAGACCCAGCTCCTGAGCCATTGCTCCCTGCTGGCCAGGAGAACCTTCCATCTGCCTGCTCCCTGCTCCTTAGGTTCCCCATGAGCAAGGTCTCTGCATACCTCCCTCTGAGCAAAGAAGCAGAACCGGCTAACCTCACGTGCTCCTCTGTGGGGAGCGTCTTGGCGGAGCTTCCTGCCCGGCGCCCCATGGGCTCTCTCTGCACGGTCCTAAAATGACTGACCCATCTTTGCAGCCCCTTGTGAGCACCTGACTGTATCTCTAGCCCTCTATAGACAAGCAGGCAACCAGCGCTGCCCAAGTCGATCCCCTGGTTTTCTTTCTGCTCAATTGGATCGTTGTGTGTGTGTGTGTTTGCTCCTCTATGTTTTGTTCTTAATTTTGCATGAGTGTTTGACACACTTTCACGCCCTTGAGATAGGGTGTCTGCCGTCCAGGCGCAGCCATCACCGGACCTCGCGCCCTGTCCCCTGTCCTGTGCTTGTCCTGTGCCTGCCTCTCCACCCCGAGCCATGGTGTCTGTGACTGCTGTGTCTGCGTGGGCTCCGCAGTGGTCTCCTGTGGCCCCTGCAGATGCTGCCGCCTCTGTGTGCAGATGGGCCCTGTGTCCCGTCTGCGTCCCTTTGTGGTCACCCCCTTCTTTCACCCCCCACCCCACCCCTGCCCTGCCGCCTCTTCGCTCTGCCCTGAACATGCCACCTTGGAGGTGCCTGGGTTTAGCGCCTTGGTGAGGACGCCGCCGGCCGCATGCTGTGTTGGCTTTGTGTGCGCCACACCAAAAGGCTGACTGTCTTGGGCGCGGGAAGTGGGCTCTCATTAACCAGTGGCTCCATGTTTGTCCCTTACTTGTGTTTTAGAGAAGGATGAGGCTGCAATTGAGCGCTCTCAGTTCAATGCCACGTCAGTAGCTGATGTGGACAAGCGGGTGAAACGGCGCCTACTCATGGGTAACACTTTTCTTCCACTTCCTTTGTTGTCCTTGCACTTTTGCGCGTGTGTGCGTGTGTGCGCGTGCGCGTGTGGTATGTGCAGGGGTCTGCGTGTGTGCTGGCATATCGGGCTGTGAGTGTGTGCAGGCGTGTGGGGTGTGTGCATGTGGGCTGTCCGACTGTGTGGTGTGCCCACATGTGTGGGGTCACGTGTGCCATGTGTGAGTGGGGGGGGCTCCACTCCAGATGTGAACTCACTTTTTCCTTTTTAAAGTTTTTGCCTTTCATCAAACACGTGTATTTCTTTGTGTGTTTGTAGCAGAGAAGCCAGAGCCCATGTCTTGTGGCCTCTGCGTGTGAGGACTCGTGTGCAGTAAACCCCTCTGCGTGCGGTAATACCACTTTGGCAGTTAGACCCTGGGATCAGCACAGCACACTGACCGCAGGAGCAGAGGAGGGCATTCACATTTGTGTAGAGCAGGCATGCAGGCGGCCTGGGTCCCATCCGTCTCCTCCTTAGGACAGAAGCCACGTTAAGAAAAAAGGCCATGTCTAGATTCAGGGCTGGGGATCTTAAGGGCATCCCGTCAACCCTGCTTGGTTTATGGTTGGGAAATTTGCTACCCAGGGAGGGGAGGACCGGTTAAGGCAGGGATGGGGAACGTATGCCCGCAAAATCATTTGGTCTGGCCCTGCCAAGGCAACTGCAGGCGGGAATCGAAAATCAATAAATCTAGGAGTTTTTTTCATAGCTAATTTTTAAGTTGATGATTTTGTATAGCCTGTGAATGATGTTATAAACATCCAAATGGCCCTTCACGGCAAAAGGGTTCCCCACCCCTTAAGGCCATCTAGCAGGCCTCACTCACCCCTCCTGGCCCCAAGGCTCCCAACTCCATGAATAACCCCAGCCCTAGGCTGCTGGACTAGCAGCCTTCACCCACTTTTCCATGGTAACCCCTCTGGTACCCACTTGCCTTGGGGGTCCACATGATGTCAGCTTCACCCTGAGTACTGCCCCTGGGCTGGACCCAGACTCCAGGGTGCCATGCCCAGAAGCACCTGGTGCCACTCGGCTCAGAGGCTGCTGGCGTGGCTGACCCAGGCCAGGGCAGTGTGTGGGAAGGGAGGAGGGGAGAATTCGATTGCTCTTCCGCTGAGCTCAGTCTGCACAGCAGAAGAGCAAGTCGGCCTCATTCATTCATTCATTCCTGTTTCCCAGTTGGTGCCACAGTTTTGGGGCTGCTGGCCCCTCGGTGGTGCCAGCTGCCTCAGCCTCTGGAACACAGATGTAGGATTACCAAAGATGGTCACAGCCTTGTTTGTGCCACTGGGATAGGTCACACCAGCCTTGGGTGCTGTGGGGCCAGGTGGGGCATTCCCTGTGTCTCAGATGAGGAAACCAAGGGTCACTGGGGTGCCCTGGCTTGCCCCAGATCACACTACCTGAGCTTAGCCCAGAGCTCATGTCAGTGTGGGTCACCTTAATTGTCAGATCACAGGACCATGGAGGTCAGATCCTGAGGGTCCTGGAAAGGTCACGTAGTTTTTCTGTCCTCATGTGAACCTCAGAGGAACCCAGACATCTAGGGAGGAGAGAGATCTAAGTGGGGCCATGGGAGGGATGGGGCCTTGTGTGCTGGGAGTAGGCTTGAGGCTTATCCTCTCCCGTGGGGCTTTGAGAAGCAAAGGAGCTCATGGGCTGGCTGACAGTACTCTGTGAACCCTGAAGTCCACAGGGGGCAGAACACGCATAGCCTTGTTTCTAGGATGAGAACACATCCTGCTTGCTGAGGGCAAGCAAGTCTCGGGGATTCACCTCTAGTCACATAGGCAGGTGGCTCAGCTCAGACCAGAAGCCACTCTTTGCAGGTTCTCTGGACAGGGCTGTCTTGACCTGCGCTATCTGGGTTGGCCTGGGAAGCGCTGGAAATGGCCAAGAGGTAGGCTTGATGGCCCCACAAGCAGGCATGCCCACTGCCCTCCAGGAAGGTGTGAATTAGCACTGTGGACTTTCTGGAAAGGTGGCTAGAAGTGAACAATGGGAACCTAAGAGTTGCTGGTGCTCTGAGGCCCAAGAGGGTCCAGGCCTCTCAGCCTCACTTACTGGGAGAGGGGGGCACTGCTGCAGAGGCCAGAGCCCCAGAGCAGGAGGACCAGTGAGAGGTGGTAGCAGGAGAAAGCCGAGCTGAGTCGGCATCAGGCAGGTGAGTGGCAGAGTAGGTGTGTAGGTGGAGGGAAGGGCCTCTGCACTTGCTTTTTCTAATTAGAGTAGGTAGGTAATGGCCCAGAGCCTGATCCTGGAGGGGGTCAGGGAGATGTGGAAAGAGGCACCTAGAACACAGCCAGCCACCTTACCAGGGTTTCGGAAGTAGGCATCAGGAGGGGCCAAGGGAATGGATGCTGACTGGCCCCCGACATTCCCACCTCTCTAATATAGAAATCTCCCCCCATCCCCTTAGAGCCTGTCTTGTCCTCAGGCAGAAGAGGCCTCTCCCTCCTCCAGCCTTCCTACAACAGGACCCCTGGGGGAGAAGGACCACCAGCCCAGGTCCTTACCTAGGTGACCATCCTCAGAGGCTTCCTGAAGGGCGCCATGCACAGCTGAGCCCACCCTCAGGAGCTCATAATTCTTAGCATCTGGCTCCTCTGAGCATAGCTGTGTGGTACAGACTTAGGGTCCTGTTGGATATCAGGCCCTAGCTAGTAGTCCCCAGCAAGACATGGCTGCTCCTAGGCTATATTAATAGAGGCAAGGGATGGAGCATGAGGGAGGTGACCATCCCCATTCTGCCCAGTGCTGCTCAGAGCACACCTGGGTAATCTGCTAAGAGCCCAGCCCTGGCAGGGAAAGAGCAGCCAAGACAGTGAGGGGAATCAGAGTGTCACTGGCCTGTGGGATGGAGCACAGGCAGGGTAACCCAGTGGATCCTCCAGCTAGTGGGCCACTTGAGCCCTCTTTGGGGTCCTGGGAGGGAACTGGGGATGAACAGGCAAAGGGGGAGGGAGCTTGTTCTGTGGCCCAGGAACAGATGAGGAAGGTGAGACACTGGGGAATTCCATGGCAAGGTCAGACCCTGGGCCATCCAGCTCCAGATGAGCAACTGTTGCAAGGAAGACTGGGGCCATGGTGCCTGTGAATGGTCTCATGTGAGCAGTGCCCATTGTAGTTGTGGTTCAGGGCTTTGCCAGAGCAGGCACGTGTGCCGAAGCCACCCCGTGGCTGAGGGGGCCTGGCAGGTGTCTTCCAGCCCTGAGATGCAAGTTATCTCCTGGGTAGATGGGGCTTGTTTTCAAGGTGGGTAGGGAAGCATTGTGAGAGAGGGCTTCCTTTCCCCTCTCCACATCTCAGTGTCTCCGAACAGACAAGTGCCTCCTCACTGCAGGCTCCGTGTTCCAGTTTGCCTTCCCCCAGATGGAGGGAGAATTTGGGTCTTATATGCTCTTATAGGCTGTTTGACTCAGTTATTTCGGAAATATTTGTGCCCAGACTGCAGAGCTCACAGGTACCTTAGATGTCTACTGCTCATTTAATTAGCTGCTTCATCTCTTAACCTGACCAAGAGCCAGGACCTAAGCAAAAAATGGCACAAGATGTCTGAGCTAAAACCTGAGCCCTGGGCCCATATTTGAGCCTCTCTTCCTCTCTTAGAACCTGCCTGCTTACCTGGTCAGGGGTTAGCGTTTTGGTTACAAGGTTCTCAAGTATGGAAACATACCGAGCCAGCACTGAGACCCTGCAGTGTCACTGACACTCTGGCTGTACTACACTGGCTACTTTCCCGTGGCTCCCAGAGGCTCCGTCCCTGGAGCACCAGCAGTAGAGAGGGCTGTCTCTCTGTCTCTGTTAGAAACCAGTGAAGACACAGCTCCAAGGGGAAGTGGCTTGCTCAGCCTGTGCAGCTAGGGCAGGCCTGACCCTGCTTCGGTGGGAGGAGAGGGCCCCGGAGGGAAGACTGCAGGCAGTAAAACATGGTAGTTGTCAGTCTTGAGGGTGAAACCTCCAGAGAGCTTGGGGAGGGGGGTGGTTCTGTAACATAGTGGCCTGGGGACATTTAGGGCCAAGGCCCTATCCCACCCTGGGGTCTCAGTTGCTGTTTGTAATTACCCCAGTCACTGAGTACAGGCTAAGAAAGGAGCAGTTGTGTCCACCTTAACTTGGCCTCAAAATATATAACTGGTTTTACAGTCCCCTCAGTGAAAATGTTTGGATGAGAGGGTCAGAGTGATTATTTCAGTTATTTGGCCTACTTTCCTGTGTGAAACATCTGAGTGCTCAGCCAAGCTGACCACAGCTTACAGCAGGACTGATAAGATCTGGGAGCCACACTCGTCAACTCCGGGTCTCTAACGAGTTCCTTTCCCACAAGCATCCTTGGGCTAGATGCGTACGTTTCCTGTTGCTGCTGTTAACTAGTTACCACACTCCTAGTGCCTGAAAACAGCACAAGGTACTCTCTCCTGTGTCAGAAATGGGACTTGGTGCTCACTGGCTAAAGTCAGGGTGTCAGCAGGGCTGCATTCCTCCTGGAAGCTCTAGGGGCGAATCATTTCCTAGCCTTTCCAGCTTCTTGCCCCACATCCCTTGGCTCACAGCCCCTTCCTCCACCTTCAAAGCCTGCAGCACCATATCTGTCCAGCCCTGCGTCCAGCACCACGTCTTTCTCAGACCTCCCTCTTCCACTTCTAAAGCCCCATGTGCCCACATTGGGCCCACCCAGATAGTCCACAGTGATCTCCCAACTCAAGGACTGTAGTTTTTAATCACATCTACAAAGTCCCTTTTGCCACATAGCGCCACAGAGGATTAAGATATGGACATTTCAGGGGCTGGTATTCTTCCAACCACAGGTGGTTCACATGGGCTGAGAGCAGCCTCCCGGCAGTCTGACTGCTGTGCGCCCCCCAGGCAGAGCCCACGTCTGCCCTCTTCCCTGGCTTATCCCCAGGACCACTAGCCTCCTGCACAGGGCAGGGCTGGGAGTGTGGGATGTGCTGGCTGGTGCAGGAAGCCCACTGCCACCCCCTTGGGAGAGCTTCCAGCCTTTGCAACCTCCCCCATAGTGAGTACCCACTGCTTCCTCGGGCCGTCTCCGAACGCTGCAGCCCACTCAGCTCTCTCCAGTGAGTCTTGGGAGGCAGCTGTCCCCACTGCACAGATGGCAAAGTAAAGCCCTGAGAAAGAAGAGGCACCCCAGGCCCAGCGAGCTGTGAGCAGCAGTTTTGGCCAAGGTTCAAGGCTGTGGACTCCCCAGTCCAGGGCCCTGGGTCAAGAGTAGAGGCAGGCTTGAGGCTTGGCAGCCATCCCAGGGGTCTCTAGGCCCAGGCCCAGTGGCCACAGGAATTGTTCATCTTTAGCCCCAGCTTTCTCTGGGCAGCACACTGTCCTCGGCCTTCACTTAGCTCACAGCCACTCTGAGAGTCGTGCTAAAGTGATTCCCATTTTACAGGTGAAACTGAGGCACAGGATGGTAGCTAAGAATTCCTTCCCCTGCACTCCCACAGCTGGCACCTGCCCTTCTCCCTGTACTTGTCCACCTCTGAGCCCAGGTTTCCTTCCATCAAGTAGACATGAGGCCATAATCCGTCCACCTTGCTGGGTTCAGACGAGGTACCCTAACCTGTGCATCTGGGGCCTGGCCCACAGAACAGCACTCGGTAAAGGAGATGCTGAGAGAGTCCCAGGGAGGGGGACAGAGGGGCTGGAGACCTGGAGGATGGGAAGACCAGGGGTAGTGGGGCAGTTCTGGTCATAATGGCTGACATCTGGTGGGTACAGACTGAGCCCCACGCTGTCCCCAGCCTCATGTAACCACATAGCCACCCTTAGAGGCCCAAGCGATGTCACCTGAAGAGGGGTTTATTCCTAGGTCCATTCCTTACATCCCCAGCCCATGCCTACCCTCCCCACCTTGCCAGCCCAGCCCTGTGGGTAGGAGTTCTCCCCACTCGCTGAGTGAGGAGGCTGGCACCGCGGGGGCACCTTCACTTCCTCCGGCCACCTGCTCTGCTGCCTCACAGGGAGCCACCCTTAGGAGCCCTGTCCAGGGCCCAGCTTTCTGGCCTGGCCTGACTCACTCATTAGCCTGGGGCCTCGTGTTTGTGGGTCCAAATGCTGGCTCCCCCCAATAGTTGTGTGACCTGGGACAGGGCCTGCTTCAAGGGTTCATGACTCACAAACTCGCCCAGGGCCCACCCCCCGAAGGCCCACAGTTGGTTGATGCTCTGCTGTCTTAAAATTCATAATTTTTGAAAAGGCCCTTATTTTTATCTTTATTTTTATTTTACACTGGGTCCCACAAATTATGCTCCTGCCTGTCACTTCAGCCCCCAACTCCCACTTTAGCCCAAAGGACTGGGTAGACTTCCCTGCCCCCCTTTCCGTATGTATCACTCAGTACAGTGGGCGTCTGTTTGCCTTGGAGCGATGCAGCCAAGGTGGGCACAGCAGAAATGATCCCCCTGTGCCGCAGGGGCACTGAGGGCCCAGGTAGATGCCGTAGCCTGCCCAAGGACCCCCACAAGGCGACATGAAGGACAGGCTGATTGCTGGATGCTGGCTCTGACTCCTGACTCCACTCCCTGTCTCCCCCCACCCCCTTCAGCACAGGGCCTGGCAGAGGAGGCCCCTGAATGTTGGTTCTCAGGGTTACTACACCATCCTGCAAGCACTGGCTGACCAGAGTGAGGCTGTGGTCTGGAGGGGCCACTGGGAGGCTGTGCAGGTCACCTAGGAGGACACTGGTGGCCTGGCCCAGAGGGCAGCAGTAAGAGCAGGTGCTGGACTCTGATGTCAAGGCAGTAGCAGGACCAGTCCCAGGGCCCCAGGGCCCCAGGTGAGGGTGGGTAGGGAGCCTCCTCAGATGTGGCCTGGGCCCAGAGGGCAGCGTTGATAAAGACTGGAGCCCTGGGGGAGGGACGGAGAGATCACTGGGGCTCTGGGGCTGAGGCCTACTGAAGACAGAGATTTGAGGCTGCCAGGCAGGCTTGCATTAGTCCAGCCGGTCCCAACTATTCTGCCACTTCCTGGCTCCCCAGCCCTGGGTGGATTCCGAGCTCCCTGCACCCATTCCTCACCAGGGAGGTAGAGGGTACAGAAGCCTCTCACCAAGCTGCCATGAGCATGGGGTATGAAGGCCTGGGACGGGCCTGGTGCAGGTGACCCACCATGAGGAACTGTGGGAAGGGGTGGTCAGCACCCAGGGACCCCGAGCCCCTGGCTCAAAACATGAACTTTAGGCACAACCATTGTCTAGGGCAACTCGGGAAACAAAGTCTGGGGGTCCAGAGAGAGGTGGCCACTCACACTCAACCTCACCCCCATCTTGGCCTCTGTACAGAGACAGGAAGGGCCTACAAGACCCTTGGAGGCTGTCTGGCCAGATCCATGTCTCAGGATCCCATGGTCCATGCCCATGCCACCTCCACCCCTGCCACAGTGGAAAGGCCCAGTGCTCATCCTGCTGTCCCGGCGTAAGGCCACCAGCAGTGCCCCAGCCCGAGCTCAGCTCCTGCTCCCCCCCCCGCCCCTACAGTGTACCCCACCTCTCCAAGGCCTGAGCCTTAATTACCTGCACAGGGAAACGGACAGCCCGTTCCCCTACGGAGAGGGCTCTCCACACAAAAGGCTGAAAGGCACCGTGAGCCTGTGAGGGCCCTTTGACTTGAGGGTGGGGGTGGGATTTCCCTCTGGTTATAACCCCAGGCAAGGAATCATGATTGTTGAGCAGCTACTACAGGCCGGGACCTGGGCCAGGCATGGCTAAGTCTAAAGTTTGTTAGATAGATCCTCACCTCAGCCCTGGAAGGGAAAGCTTGTCCTCATCTGCTGGGACAGCAGGTGCTGAGGCCCAGCCCCTCCTGGGCCACCCAGTAAGTGACAGCACTGCTGCCCCAGTGGATGGTCCAGTGGGGAGATGAGAGGCACGAGTGGGCCACGTGCTGGTCAGAACTTGGCCTGTGCTCACTCAGACTAGCCTGTGTGAGTCCCAAGAAAGGGACTGGCCTTTCTGCCTCTGGAGAGGTGGTCTTTGAGCTGGACCTGGGAACACCAGCAGGCAGGAGGCCTCCCAACCCCTGGGCCTGGAGCTCCCAGAGCTGGCTACACCCAGCCGGAGGGCTAGGGTTGGTGGAGACACTCGCTTCTCTGTAGTGGTTACAGTTCCTCCTCTCGTGGTGGAGACATCAGCCTCGAGAAGGATGCTCAGTGGCCTCTGTGCAGGCAGCCCCTGAATTCAGAGTGACGCCCACACGGCCACCCTGCAGCGCACAGATGTGCACTCACGCACAAAGGGAAAGCTGGCCGCCTCTGCCTGCTCCACCACCCCTCGGTGGAAGTTCAAAGGGAAGGCATCGGGAGTTTGGTCCAAGTAGTATCAGGGACTCCCGGCACTGGGGGAATGTATTCAGTTAGTCATCACTACCACATGCATCCCCAGACTCCTCACAGAGACCCAGAGGCAGCTGGCAGGAATCGGATACCAGATGGACAGACAGAATAAACTGGGGAACCTCAGGGAAAAGGCCCCCAGGGGCCAGGCTCCCAGGGGAAGCTGAGGCAGGCAGGCAGGCAGGGGAGCGTGGGCCGTAAAAGAGTGAGGAGCCCATTGGCTCTTCGCTTCCCAGCAGCCAAGACAAGAGGGAAGCCCGAGCAGGCACAGTTCCCACAAGATCAAAGCGCCAGATGCTCAGAGGGAACCCAGATTGAAAGGCTCCGAGGCCGGGAGCCAGGCTCCTCCGTGTGCGGGCCACCTGCGCTCCGGTGACCTGGCTCTGCCAGCCCCTCCTGCAGGCCTGGGGAGGATCACTCTCACCACACGACAGGCCCAGTGACCTCAGCTATGCCCCAGCCACTCCAGCCCCTTTAAGTTTGCAAAAGAGAAAAAAAAGCCGTAGACGAGCTTCAAGAGGACGAAAACCAGACGCCTTTGGCGTATCGTTCAGTGAGAACAGATGTTGGGCCGAGAGCCTCATCGAGGTGATGGATGGTGTGCGGCTCAGAAAACCTCCCCTGTGGCTCCAGGGCAGGGCCCAGGCAGTTCGTGCTGGGATGAGTTTGGGAGCCCTAGGGAGCGCCAGCCTGGGCTGGGAGTCTGAGCCAGGCAGGGCGGGGACTTAGGAGTCTGTCCTGGGCGTTAAATACCAGCCTCCCACTCAGCACTGGCCCCCTGCAGTGGCGGTGACCCTGTTGGCAGTTTGCAAACCTTTCCCCCCATCCATCATCATCATGGACCCTCACCAGCAACCCCACGGAAATGGTGCCATTCTCCCATTTTACAGAAGGGGAACGCGAGGTGAAGCTCAAAGAAGCCCTTCAGCTGGAGGGTACCAGAGCTGGACTCTGCATCTGTCTCTTTCCTTCCCCAGAGACGTGTGCTGTCAATAATGGAGGCTGTGACCGGACGTGCAAGGACACGGCCACGGGCGTGCGATGCAGCTGCCCAGTTGGATTCATGCTGCAGCCCGACGGGAAGACATGCAAAGGTCAGCACAGGGCCGTGAGAGCGCGCCTGCCTCCACTCCTCGGCCCTCCGCAGGGCAGGTGGGGCAGGCCTGTGCGGTGAGGTGGGCGTGGGGCCGGGACACTCAGCATTCGCCTGCTTGTCTGTGGGAGGCTCAGCACCAGCACCTACCTACCCCCCACCAGGTTCCAGAGAATACTGGTTCCACCACATATCTCTAGGTTCCTGGGGGCAAAAACAGGGTTCTCATGTTAAAGAACTGGGCTGCACATTGGGTGACGGGCCTTCTTGGCCTCATGACTCATGTGGCTCCCCAAGGGGATGGGATGTGACAGGTTTCCTCACCCCCACCTAGTGTGACGGCATGGTGCAGGGCGGCTCATGCGGGTATAGCATTGTCTACCGGCCCCGTTAGAAAAATAAGGACACTGTGTGTCCTTGTCACTGGAGGAGTCAAGTTTGAGGGGTTCTCAGTGGAAGGACCAGGGGTGCAGAAGGACCTGTCTGCAGTTAGAACAGGAGGAACTGGAGGTTCTGAGGACCCTAGCACTTGAAGAAATGCGGCCACTGCTGTGAGTGACGGAAGGGGGAGCTTCCTCTCCCACCAGATCCGACTCACCCAGAGTTCCCAAGGGCGGGGGCGGGGGGGGTGCTTAGCAGAGTCAGGGTCCCTCAGGAAATAAGCGAGGGGGACTGGGAAGCAAGAGCTGGCTGAGCTCTAGAGGCTGAGGGGACCACCCACAGTGTGGGGGACAGCTGTAGGGACAGCTGGGGTGAGGCCTACACACCAATGCCCCTCAAGGAGTGAGGTGCAGCCCCCAGCCCCCCCCGCGCCAGGCCCTTCGAGGTCTGCTGGCCACCCCCCTGCCACTACCTTGCCAGGAAGCCAGGAAGGACTGGGAGGCAGCGGGGAGGGGAAGAGGAGCCTGAACTTCCCAATCCTGTGAGTGAAACATCACCATGGGGTTAGTGTGACCTAAGTAGTCTGAGGTGAGCTATTTTAAGCTGTAGAAATAGACCGAGTATGACCTCCCTCCTGGCCACTGTGTTGGGAAGAACCAGATTATTGACAGAAACAACCGTCCACCTGCCTGTTCATTTGAAAATGAAGCCCTTCTGCAGCGCCCACTGAGCCCCAGCTGCATTCCAGCGGGCAGGTGGGCAGGCGATGTGGCATCTGGAGCCTTGCCACATGGCTCATGCCAAGAGGACAACCAGGGTCCACCACAGCCCCGGCCATGTCACAGTGGGCCTGGCCACTTGCCCTTGGAGCAAGAACAGAAGAGAGTAAAATTGGGCATCTCTGCCCCCTCCGAGGTGGCACCCGCCCAAGACTAGACAGGGGGACACGGCTCCATTCCCGAGGTGAGGCCAGGGAGACGACCTGGCAGCCAGAAGGCAGCCTCAGCTGTCATATGGCCAAGGGGTGGCTCTGACTACTGCCCCAGCCCCACCCCGTGTCTGAGAGGGGTGCTAAGGGGAGCTACCCACACAGCCCCTGGGCCCCAGCCCAAGGCCCCCCCTCCGTGTTTCCTGTGGCTCCTCTGGAAACATCAGCCCCTTACGCCGGCAGCTCCTACTCGGCCCCACTGCCCTGGACAGGAAGTGCTCTGGCTCACTCAGGCTCCAGCTGGGTTTTCTGGGCCCCTCCTGGGTGCAGGTACAGGGGAGACGAATGAAATCGTCCCTATTTCTGGGATCTTCTGTCCAGTGCAGCAGACATGTCCACTTTTCACAATCACCAAGATGAACGCGCACCAGCCCGCTTGGTGCTGGACAGAGAAGTGCAGCGCAGTGGGAACTGGAGGCCCTGCCTGACGGGCGTGGGCCGGGGGCTGATCAGCACCTGCAGCACGTATGGCTGCTGTGCAGAGGCCTGGACTTCCCAGTCCCAGAGGCAGGCCGTGTGCCCAGGTCTGGGGATGTGCGGGGAGGCCTAGCCGGATGGTGCGGGGCCTGTGGGCCAGGGAAGAGGTTGGCCCTTCACCCTTTGGGCCTTGGCGAGGCCCCAGAGCTGTTGGGCAGGGGCAGCAGAAGCCCAGGTTTTCATTCTGTGACCAGCCCCGGCCACTGCTTGGCCCCTGGGCAGTGAGGTGGCTGCTGCCATCATCCAGGCTCTAGGACAGTGGCTTGGGCCAGGAGTGGCCATGAAGGTGGAGAAGAGCAGTCTGAATATTGTCACAGGAATTAGAATATAAGGATCATGGGACTAGTCTAGAACTGGGTGACAAGAACATCATAACTTCTTCACAGCAGGGAACCTTGGAAACCAGACATGGACCCCAGACCCCAGGGTTTGGTGTCACAGCCTTGGCCCACAGCCTGAGTTCCGGGTGGAGAGGTGCAGGTCAGGGCATGGGCTTAGCAGGACAAACGCGGTGGGGATTCCCGGCACCCCGAGTCCTGGCACTGGGTCTCAGCTCCTCGGGCAGCGTGCACACTTGGTCTTATCAAGGGCCAAGAGGAGGATCTCTAAGGGGTGATTGCAAAAGTTCAGTGGTTTCCAGAAGCCAAAAGGTCATTGTGGAGCAAGACCGATGGCCAGAGGTTAGGTAGCAGAGGTCTGGGAAACCCAGGGGGTCACCAGGGCAGGTGGAGGGGGTGGGAAAGTGGGGGGTCTAGAGGACTCCCCCCATGCCCTCGCTTTGTTTCAAGAGTGTGGATGGCACTCGGTCTGTTCTCAGGGCTGCGCCCACTTGAGATTGGGAGAGGGTGTCTTGCTAACTGGCCCTTCATTGAGGAGGGAGGTCTGGGGTCTCAACTTCCTGAGCTGGAGCCTGGATCTCAGGGACGCCAGCCACTCCTCCCAGCACCTTCCAGAACAGTTGGAGAACCCCACCCACCACCTGTGTCCTCTCCTCCCTCACCTGCCTCTGCCCGGCCCAGCAGCTTGCCCTCCCAGAAGGGTGTTGCCAGCCCACTCCCTCTGCTCCCACCCAAAAGCCCCCACCCACATGCCCCTGGACCACCAGGCCACACCCTCCCCCTCCCCCACACTGGTACTGGCCCTGAAATATTGACTGAGTGCTCACAAGGTGTCTGAGTGTTCACAAGGTGGCCCAGGACCCCACCTTTCCCTTAGCACCCCAAACTCATTCGTTCACTCACTTATTGATCCATTCATTGAGCACCCCTGGGTGGTCCCTCTCCTGTGCTGGGCCCTGGGCTCCAGACAGGGGCCTGACACCCACCCCCCTCTGTCCCTGAGGCCCTTTCATAGCCCTGAGGGTGGGTCCAGTGATGAGGGAGCAGCTAAGGAGAGAATGTCGGGGAAGGCTTCCAGAGGGGCAGCTGTTCCCAGGAGCAGGCTGGGGTGGGGGCTGCACCCAGTGGGGCAGCCAGAGTTTGGGCTGCCCAGACAGGAGCTGGAGGTGCAGAAAGAGCAGGCAAGGGAGCCGACCCAGGCTGCAAACAGGGCTGGGCCTTTCGTCTAGGACAGTGGAGGCCACCGAGCAGGTAGGGAACTCTGGCCACCTGGTGAGGGCTGGGGAGGAGCACAGTGGAGAAGGAGGAGAGTCTTAGTTGAGCAGGAAGTGGAAGGAGGAGCTGCACCCCCTGGATGCACCCCATCAGAGTGAAGATGGAGGAGCTGGTGGATGCTTCCCCGTCTGTGACCCCAGGCAGCCTGGACCTTGAGCAAACATGCCTACGGCCGCCTGTCTGGTTGCTATGGCAGCTTAGCTGACAGGTCCAGATGGGGAAGGGATGGCAGGGGGGTGCCAGAGGCCTGAGGCGTTCCCGAAGAGGCAGGCCCCAGTGATACCATGAGAGGTGCCTGTGAGCAGCGCAGCTCACAGATGGAACCTGAGGCTCAGAGAGGTGCCCCTCCCTGCCCAGGACCACACAGCTGACTGGGTCGAGCTGAGATGGGCCTCCATTCTTCCGCAAGAAGCTTCTGTTAGAAATCCCGTCTCCCTGTGATCCCGGGGGGGGGGGGGGGGCAGTGGAGATGCCCGGGCCTCTGCCCTGGACAGGCCCTCACTGGACTCCATGCCTGCTTCCTCTGGAGGCTGCAAGGCTGTTGGTTGGAGGGAAAAGAATAGGAGCAGCATGGTGAGAGGCTCCAAGACAGTCGGGATGCGACCGTCTCCTCTGTGGGACTCAGTCGCATGGGGCAGGGTGACCTTGCTCACAGGGAGGTGCCAGTGGCAGGGGACAGAGGCGTCCTGGCCCTGGAGTTCAGGTCAGGCTCAGTGGGCGCTGGAACCTTAGTGGGCAGCTCTGCCGAGATGGGGCCAGAGGCCAGTGCAGAGCAGTCCTTTCTGCTCTCCCTGCTTCCTCTCTCCCCTCCATATCCAGGTGAGAGCCCATCTGGGAGTCATCTCACTGCTGTTACTACCTGCTGGAGGGGGTGACTGGCATGGGGGTCCAGGGGGCCGGGCCCAAGGGGAACTTTGGAGCAAGAAGAGGCACCTCGAAGGCAGGGTCTGACAACACAGTCTGCCAGGCTGACCCCAGCCTAGAGCAGAGCCACATGGGCAGAGCTCAGGGACAGTAGGGGCTCGCAGGGTCAGGGAGCTCAGGATAGGGCAGCCAGCAGGCCTGTGGGAGGGAGAAAGCTGCCATTACCTTAGGGGTGCCAGCAGAGGCCGGCCCAGGATGCTGGGTGATGGCATAGGGTTGGACCTGTGGGGGGCAGCCACACACATCAGTGCTGAGTGAAAGGGGCTTAAACCAACAGGTGGGTGTCGGGTGGAGAAGCAGGAGAACCAGACTGAGTCAGGCCCAGGATCCCCCGCTGCCAGCTGCTGCCAGTTGGTCATTACAAGTCAGTCAGCCAAGCACTGACCATGCACCAGCGCCTTGGGGGTGTCCCTCCCCTTGTGCCTCGAGGTGCTTCCAATCATGGATCCTTGTCTCACAGACTGGAGTGGCCACAGCCGTGGGAAGGCAGCCTGCCAACCCCAGGCTCCGTCGTCCCTGTCGTCTTGCCCAACACAGCAGACATCCGTTTCTCTCCCTTGTCTGAACGCCAAGTCCCGGGGGAAGTGGTGTAACCATCCTGGCCCCACCGCTATGAGCCAGAACCCCATTCCTGTGCTCAGTTGGGGAAACAGGCCGCCCCGGGCAGTGGGCAGCAGCAAGTCAGGGAAGGGCGGGTGCCCGGCCGTCGCCCCAGCCTTGTAGCCCATTCGCCCCTCGCTTGGCTCCTGCAGACATCAACGAGTGCCTGGTCAACAACGGGGGCTGCGACCACTTCTGCCGCAACACCGTGGGCAGCTTCGAGTGCGGCTGCCGGAAGGGCTACAAGCTGCTGACCGATGAGCGGACGTGCCAAGGTGAGCGAGCCCTCTGTGCCAGGACATCCCCAACCTCCCGGGCTCCTGCAGGCTCCGGGGAGAGGAAGTGAGTGCAGGGGTGGGATTGCCCACCCTGCTGGTTGCACCTGAAGGAACAGGTACAGTTTTGGGGCCCTCAGCATGTGCTCCTGCCCTCCCTGCCTTCTCTGTCCTTTGAGTCCAGGGGCTCTTAGAAGCCATCCAGTCCAGCCTGTCCCTTTTATGGATGGAAAACTGAAACCCTGGGAGAGAGCAGCATGGTCCCAGGTGACACAGCCAGTGGGTAGCGGAGCTCATCAGCTCTGTCCCTCCCTGCCCCTCCCGGAGGCCCCGGCCGCCTTCATGGCCGCGGAGGTGGAATGCTGCCACCTGGTGGAAGCAGTGGCACATTGCAGGTCCTCTCCTGGGCACCTGCTAGGAGCAGAGGTAATGGGAGGAGAAATCTGGGCAGAAGTCAAGAATCAGAGACCGGGACAAGTCTAGCAGGCATCCTGGATTCAGTAAAAGCCCAGGGGGTGAGCAGTGGAGAGAGTGGTCAGGGGAGGCTTCCTGGGGATGGGACATTGGAGAAATGCTAGAAGGGTGATAGGCATTTCCCAGGAGGAGCCAGGAGAGGTAAACCCACCCAGGACGTGGCACTATTAGACTGAGGCAGTTTGGGAGACCATGTGGAGCCCTGTGGGGCTGGATGAGGCCATTGAGAATAGAGGGGTGCCCTGTGGGGCTGGCTTTGAGAGGGAGTGCTGAGGGAGGGGCCAGCTCCATCATGATTGCTCTGTTTATGGTCTATTCATTTAGTTTCCATGGGGTTCCGGTAGCTGCAGGCTGCACCTGGCTGAGTCTGGCCATGGGACTTGCAGCTTCTGCATGTTGTTGCAGCTCAGAGCCTGGCTCTGGGGCAGCTTGAGGCCCTGAGGGGTAAGGGATGTGTTCCTAACAGGAAGGCAAGAGCAGATGGCTGGTGGGGGAGGGTCCAGGGCCAGCCTATCCTGGGTTCATCACGACTGGGGCCAGCATCCTTCTCTTAGCACAAGGGTCTGCTGGGAGCTCAGTATCTGTCCAGACCTTGAACAGGGCCCCTCTGCACTTGACTCTGTTTCTCCATCTGCCTTGTGGGGGGCCAAGGGAAGGCCCTTGACTTCGCATCCCCAGCTGCTCTGTGAGAGAGATGGGCAGCTGCTGAGGAGGCGGCGCTGACATGTCTGCTTCTAGTCTCTGGCTGTGTCTTCTACATCCTTCTGGACTCATCTCTAAGGCTCTGGGGCTCTGGCCATGCCCCTCCCTTGCTCCAGCACCACCCTGGGCTCCCCAGCTCCAGCAGGGATGGGTACAAGCGCCTTTGCTTGGCTTTCTGGGCCCTGGAGATAGGGACCCTAGATACCTCCCCAGGCCCCCTGAGCTCCACACAACCTGCTGGGCGCCCTGTGTTGCCACTTCCCAGCTTTTGCCTACAGTACCCTCCCTCACCCTCGTTCCTTCATCCCAAACAAGCATCAGATCATCCCAGATTCCCATCCTAGAAGGGATCACAGCCTCCTTTGAGCAAGCACAGCACAGGTGTTGTAAACACACATATATTATGAATGCATGTAGTCAGATGAGCTAATGTGCTGAGAGAATGAATACAGTTCCCACAGAGAAGCAGGAGCCCCATCAACTGTCCCACAGGAGCAGTTTCCTCAGAATTGACAGCCAGGTCAGACTCGTCTGCTGTGAGCGTGTGGTTTATTTCATCCTTTCTGGTAACGAGCACTCTTTCCTTTTTCACCTTGGCTGCCAGGAAACTCAGAATGAAATTCCTCTTACTGTCAATGCTGTCTTATTACCCCTTAGGGGTAGCAGATTTCTCCCCCTCCCCCTTTCTATCTGTGCTGTTTTCCTTATTTTCTCAAGAGACACCTTGGGGTGATAAGAAAACATTTTGGTCAGCAGCCAGGAGGCCTGGTTTCATGTCCCAGTTCAGCTGCTTCTGGTGAGCCCGTCAGTTTCCTGCAGCGGTGGGTTAAAAACCAATCCTAATCCCAGTTGACTGTGAGGTATGAAAATGGCAGAAATTTGTAATAACCCTTCTATTCAAAATATTCCTACCCTGCCCACCTCCTGAAAAGACATGCGGTGGCTCCTGAATCAGAAATATAAGGTAGTGGAGACAAAAGGGAAAACAGGCGGTGGCAGGAAGCGGGGCCCAGGGCCAGGCCGTGCACGGGTGTCCACAGTGCGGCTGAGTGACAGGCCCCGCCCACCCGCCTCACCCTGACGCCCCTCCCCAACCTTTGTCTCACTGGCCACAGACATCGATGAGTGCTCCTTCGAGCGGACTTGTGACCACATCTGCATCAACTCCCCGGGCAGCTTCCAGTGCCTGTGTCACCGCGGCTACACACTCTATGGGACAACTCACTGCGGAGGTCTGCAGCCTGCCCGCCTGGGCCACCTCCCCCCCGAGGCACGCGCCTGGCCGCACGGCCACCTGCCCCGCACCCTGACCCTGACCCTGACTCTGATGGGCGGGCCTGGAGGGACTAAGCAAGGCTGAGAATTGGTGGGCAGAGGGGCTAAGCCAGGGGAAAGGCGAGAGAATGGGGGTGGAGGGCAGCAAATACCACTGGGTGCTAAGCCCTAGCCAGGTTGCGGGCATAGGCCTGAGAAACTGCAGTTATGGGGAACCTCCATCCAGAAGCAAGTGGAAGCCACACAGAGAATCCCGTAGGCAGTTCATTCCAGTGGGAGAGGGTGACGACAGAAGGGCCGAGTAGGGAGCCAGTGAGGAATCCTAAAGGAGTGTTTGGGTCAAGATGAGGGGCAGCATGCCTGAGGGGTCAGTATGTGCAAAGGCACTGAGGCAGAGGGACCTAAGGGGATCAACAGGCAGTTGGTGTGGCTCTAGCACGAGATGCAGACGGGGAGGGTACAGGGCTCCGTGAGCCCCGGAGGGGACTTGAGGTTTATTCCCAGTCAGAAGAGAAGCCACTGAGGCTTTAATCGGGCTGTGACATGGCCAAGTTCCTGTAATGAGATTGCTCTGGCCCGTGTGTGTAGGGGAGTACGACCCCGGGCAGCAGTGGGGACACGGCTCCAGACGTGGGAGCTGGAGCTGCTGCAGCTCAGGCGGGGTGGAGAGGGACGTAGAGAAGGTGAAGGTTCTAGATGGATTTAGGAGCCACAGACTTGGGACTTGGAGATGTACAGGCATGGAAGAGAAGGCCCCGCTGTCCGGGGTGTCTTTCCTGTGACCTACGAGTAGCCACCCTGTGTGCTGGGCAACCGTGAAGGCCCGGTGGGTGAGGCAGGGGGTGGCACCTGGGGTGGGCTGCAGAATCTCCTGCAGGGACTCCCCCAAATCTGGCACCAGCTTCCCTGGGCCTGCCACTCCCCGAATGCAGGCGGCCGGGGTGCTCACAGTCCTGCGCCCCAGTGTGAATGCCATCCAGCCCTTCCCTCCCACTCCAGTGTGCGCTCTTGGCCCTTGGCGGTCGGAGGAAGGAGGGCCTTGGAGGTGGCTTCCTTCAGCCTGGTGCCCATTGTATAGGAGGGAACATCTAGGAGGGGCCTGGCCCAAGTCCCACAGTAAGATGAGGCCTCACGGTTCCTGGGCCAATGCTCGCTCCTGCCCCACAGACCTGATGGGAACTTTAACTTTGTACCTCGGCTCTACCCCTTCCCAGTCTAGGTGGGAGGGATGTGTGTTGGGGTGTGTGGGAGCCTTGTGAGCACACACATGTGCATGCTGTGTGTGTGATGTGTGCGGCCACGTGTTTGCGTGCAGTGACAGCTTCAGGCTAGGGTCGAGATTCTAGCCCTCCTGCCCGAGGGGTGGCCTGGGCCACCCAGCCATGCCACCCCTGCCCTTACCCGGCCTGTGCTTCCAGACGTGGACGAGTGCAGCATGAACAATGGGAGCTGCGACCAGGGCTGTGTCAACACCAAGGGCAGCTTTGAGTGCCTCTGCCCCCCGGGGAGGCGGCTCCACTGGAACCGGAAGGACTGTGTGGGTGAGTGTCCTGGAGCGGACATCAGCCATCACTGGGACCCGCCCTTCCCCCTGGTGCCTGGTGGGAGGGGAGGGCAGTGACTTCTGCAGGTGGGTGAGCGAGGCAGGTGCTCTCTGCTGCTGGCATATGGCTGATGGGAATGAGGCTTACAGAAGCAGAGGGGACACGGGTGGCAGAGCACGCTGGGTGTCAGCCAGGACACAGACAGACCTGTGGAAGAAAGGGGAGATCTGGGGGTCAGCTTCTGCAGCCAGACTGAGCTCGCGGAGCTGAGTGCTTAGAGGGAGTGTGGGGGAGCCTCAGCTCCCCCATCTCCCCCTTGTCCTGCCAAGGAAGCTGGTGCGGGGAGGGGTTCCCGGAGTGCAGCAGCATCAGAGCCTGGATGGGGAGCACCTGGGAGCATCCAGGTCTCTGCACACCCACCCTGCCCAGGCTGCCAGCCCCTCAGTGTCAGGTAGGGCAGGGACGGGGCCTCCGGGAGTTCAGGGTCTTTCGTCCTCTGCTGGTGTGCTCTGGGTGAGTGGGCACCTCTGGGCTGAGTTCTGGACAGTCCCCCACATTCACATACACATACTGACCACCCACTGTGTGCCAGGCCTGTTCTGGGCTCTGGGACTGTCCCAGAGTGGCAGAGTGAGCCCTTCGGCTCTGAGTGGGAACCCACCCGTCTGCTCTGAGCTCTTTGAATGGCCAGAGGCTGCTGCACCCTGGCCTGATCCCCTCACCCTCCTTTGCCCCCCACCAGCCTCACTGAGCTTGTGGCCGTGGTCCCCCCACCTCAACACAGCAGGTATGTGTACTCCTCTTGACCTGGAGGGTCCAAAAGATCTGCTCTGGATATAAACACTCAGGAAGTGCAGACACACAAAGCTGAGTTTCTCCTTCAGGAAAGGGTAAGAGGAGAAGGGAACCAGACACCATAGCTGGTTCATTAACCAGCAGAAGAAATAGTGGGTACACAGTACGCATTATACGGCATGTGGTCCCCCCAGATTTAAAGGCGGTGCTAGTACAGAACCTGAAGAGGCTTCAGCCACATCAGCCAAGGCTGTTGTTGCTCTGAGGCAACAGGGACGAGCCTTGGTCACGGGTGTTTGTCACATTGCTGAGTTTGTACCCTGAGAGCGTGGCCTAACCTTTGTGCATTCATCCCGGCAACAATAAAAAACGTGTACACGATCGGGAAAGTCACATTTGGGACTCTTCCTGGGTGTTCCCCTAATGTGGAAGCTTCGCCCAGGGTTCTGTGTTTGAATCACATGTGATACGGGTCTGTGGGGGCCTGTATCAGCTAGAATTTGAATCGTGCAGGAGAACTTTTCGAGACTTTTAAAAGTAGCGTCCTAGGGATATTTTAGCTGGCAGGTCCATTTGCAAAGTAGATCCCTCCCCACTGCACTCTGGACTTTGACCAGAGAAGGGAGGCTGTCTTCTGACAATAGTCCCAGCCTGTAACTTGGGGAAAAGGGAAACTCATTAGACAGTCCCACCACTTGAGTGTCTACAGTATACCAAAGCAAGTCCAGCCGAGGCCCCGAGGCCTTCCACAGCCCTCTCAAACAGGACTCTTTTTTTTTTTTAAATATATCTTTATTAATTTCAGAGAGAGAGATGGAAACATCAATGATGAGAGAGTCATTAATCGGCTGCCTCCTGCACGCCCCTGACGGGATGGAGCCTGCAACCCGGGCCTGTGCCCTGACCGGGAATCAACCACGATCTGGATCCTAGGTGGATGCTCAGTCCCTGAACCACGCCCAGCTGGGCTGTCTCTATTCTTTCACGTCTCCAAGCAGACATTCTTATGTGAAGGCTAACATGCTTTTTCCCTCATTTTTACTACCGCCAGTCTACTTGCCTTTCCTCTTACCTTCTAGGCGATTTTAGATGTTTCTCTGCAGGCTGCGATAGTCTCTGGTGGTGAATTGTTGGTATTCGTGGTGGAGTCAGGTTTCACTTACATACAAGCCAAGCGAGCCAGCCTGCTAGTTTCACGGGTGCTGGCCAAGGTCCTGAGACTGCTGGGGCAGAGACAGGGACTTCACAGCCCGCAGCACTGCCAGCCAGCGGCGCTGCGCGGTCTGCGTGGTTCCCCTCACCTGCCCCCCGGGTCCCATCCACCTGCGCAGTGCTGCGCAGGCCGTGGGTTTGTATCCCACGGAGGAACACTCAGCTGGGAAACTCCCTGCTGTCACGGTGAACAGGAGCCAGCCTGCCCCTTGTCTCAGGGAGATGTCAGCTCCTCCCTAGAAGTTGCTCAGGAAAGAGCTTTGCATTCTCCCGTCGCCAGCAAGAGCATGAGGATGCTCCAGGCTCCGTGGTTTGCCTCTTCCTTCGGGAGAGTGGCCCCCCTGCTGTGGTGTTGTCTGTGGTTACTAACGGTTCCCTTTGGGAATTTGGAGAAAGTACTGGGAGCTCTTGGAAGCCACTCTCCCTGGAAGTTTGTGGGTGGCTGTCCTGGTTCTTCACCTGCGACAGCGCGGACTCTTCCAGATCCCTCTTGGGTTGCATTATCTGCAGGTGTTTTTATTGGTACTTTCTGGCTCTTTGGGAACAGAAGACTTTTGGTCTTGTGTTTATTTGGGGTTGCAGGTGTTTTATCCAGAGGGCCCTGAGTTTGCTTATGTTTCTGGACTATTTACTTTCTGAGGCTCCTTGAAAATGTTCAGGCACATGGTGAAGGTCCTCCAGGTTGGCAGTTTCCCGCTCTAATCTGTTTCTGACAGAGCCCCTCCTCCAACCTGCTCGCTGGAACAGCTCCACCGCTGAGTTGGGCTCAGATGCAGCGCTTCCAGAAGTCTATTCATTGAAGTCTGGTGTCTTTGACCCATTAGACACCTGTAAAATCAGTTCTGATGTGTCCCAAACTGTAGGACTCTCCATCCTTTCCTAGGAGCCTGGGGAACATTTTGATCCTCAGAAGATAAATGAGCACATAGGAGAATCTGCAGAGCTCAGTGTTGGACATTGCAGACCTGACGGACATGTCCAGGCTGCCCCAGAGAGGGTCCTGGTGGTCCTGCCATGCTGAGAGGCTGGTCACTGCCAAGAAGCCCTTGTCCATTTGCAGTTGTTCCTTCCCAGCTGGGGACAGGGTGTGACCCTCCTCATGGGCAGGGGACCACTGTTGGGAAAAGGGAGCAAGCCAGCTCTCTGAGCCCAGTGTCCCCACACATCCAAATGGATGTGGACACCACCATCTCCCAGCCCCTTCCCACCAAGACGGTCAGGCCCTGGGACAGATGTGGTGGGAGTCCCGCCCCAGAGAGCCTCCACCTTGGCCCCTCCAACCCGCTCTCGTGTCTTCCTTCTCTGCAGACACAGGCAAGTGCCTCTCTCGGGCCAAGGCCTTGCCCCGGGCCCAGCTGTCCTGCAGCAAGGCAGGCGGCGTGGAGAGCTGCTCCCTCATCTGCCCAGCCCACACACACTTCACTCCAGGTAACCCAAGGCTGTCGCGGGCTGGGGGGGTGGGGGGCTTCCTTCCCTGGAGTCTGGCCCCTGCTGTTCTCCAGGAAGGGGCCTGACCTAGGAACGAGGCCCAGTCCTGACCACTGAGTAGCTCTGGGCCACTGTCTGGTTCTCTGGGGGCCACAGTGTTCATTGCAACAAGTGCAGCGGGCTCATTCCTGCCCTGCTGCTTAACCTGTAGTCAAGTAGTGGAAATGAATTGACATAGGGTCAGTCCTGACCTTCACCTCATTCAGTCCCCCCTCTGAGGCCCCTGGGACCTGGGGACACTGGAAAGAGGGGCGCCCAGACACACCTCACCACTGGCCTCTCCGCAGACTCGGAAAACAGCTACAGCCTGAGCTGCGGAGTCCCCGGTCTCCAGGGCAAGATGCTGCAGAAACGCAACGGCACCGGCTCCAGTGCCGGGCCCAGCTGCTCAGGTAGCTCCTGGCCTGTCCCTGGGTGACCCTTTGACCTTGTGTCCAGCTCCATGCTGGGGGGGACAGGGGCAGGGCCCAGAGAAGAGCTTCCTGAGTGCTAGGTAGCAAGCATGCTGCAGTCTAGGACACATCCCAGCCCAGGGGCAGTGGATCGCGGAAGGACCTCTCTGACTGGAGGCTCCAAGCCTCAGCACCGGACTGGTTCAAGGACATAGGTGCTGAGTTCCTGGGACTCTGTTTCAGTGGAGTGAGTCCCGTCCACTGTGGCCATTAGGTTCTAAAAGTTCATGAGTCAGAGCCACCCTGGAAGGAAGGCCCTGCCCTAGAAGTGCAGCTGCAGGTCACTCCAGTGCCTCTGGGACCAATATGCCAGGGCCTGGGCAGCGCCTTGCAAGCAGCTACCACCAGCAGGAGCAGGGCCTGTGTGTCAGGCAGCTATCCCACCAGCCTGTGTCAGCACCTTTCCTGTTCAGGATGCTGGGTTCAATGACAGGGGCCTCTGTGTGTGTCTGGCGCACTGTGAGGTGATTCTGAGCGTCTGTGATTGTTGGATTCCTTAGTCCACGGGACTCTGATTGCTTTTTGAAGGCAGTAGTGGTCTGGACATCTGTTATTTCTACTCTCCTTCCCTTCCTGGCCTCCCTCTCTCCTCCACCCCTTTCCTGAGAGCTCAAGCCTCGTGAGCTGGCTTTGGTGCTGGGGCTGGGGTGGGGACAGGCCTCCCTTTCCTCCTCCATAGAAGATTCTGGCTGGATGGCCCCTGGCTCGAGCCTGACCCCACCACCCACACTTTCACCTTTCTTAGGCCTTGCAGGGAGAGAAATGAGGCAGCAGAGGGGCCCCCACCCAGCCCCTGGCAGCCCCCTCACACTCAGGCACTCCCTCTGCGGCCCTGGCCCCCACCACCCCCCTGCCCACAGAAGAGACCACTACCTGGGGGGCTTTGGCTTTCCCCAGGTGCCCCTACCACCCCCATCAGGCAGAAGACCCGCTTCAAGATCCGTGATGCCAAGTGCCAGCTCCGGCCCCGCAGCCATGAACCAGCAAAGGAGACCTCAAGGCAGCTGCTGCTGGGTGAGTGGGCCGCCCTGGTACCAACCCACACGGGGCTGTGGAGGTCCCCTTGCCCGGGAGCTGAGAGCCAGGGTCCAGGAGGGCTGGGTCTGCAAGGGCAGAGCCTCATTGTCCTCACCGCCATGGCCCCTCAGGCCCAGCAGCCATGCCTGGCGCACTGCAGACAGCGGCGGTGGCCCTTAGGAAGGCTGTCAGCAGGAAGTGCAAAACTTGGGTCCCCAGCATCCCTGCCTCACCCAGGGTTAAACAAGCTCCCCAGGGCAGAGCTTTCTGCCTGGCTGTGTCCAGTGGCCGGAAGCTCAGGACTCACTCAGCACTTCGTTCTTCAGTAAGGGCGTCCAGGCAGGGAACGGCCAGGGAGACTTGGCGGGAGGGGGCAGGAAGGAAGCACCTTTGCTCTTTCCATGAAGACTCCTGAGCTCCCCAGGCCTGGCCGACCTCAGCATCACAGGCCCTGCCTGGCTGAGCCACCTGGGCTGCAGCTGCGCCCGGAGTATGTGGGAGGTGCCTCCCTGTGATGGGCTCCAAGGGCTGGGCAGGGCTCACTTAGCTGCCAGCCCCTCTGGGAAACTCGAGCCAGCCCTGGCCTTCTCCAGCCTCAGCCTTCCCTTGGACAATTAGGCCAGGCAGAGCCATTGCCCACAGCCATCTGTGTGCATGGCTAGGGAGGACCCTGCTCCCTGCCCTGCACCAGTTTGCCACAGCGGTCCCTTCCTTGTCCAGAAAACTGCCACGTCACCTTTGTGACCCTGAAGTGTGACTCCTCCAAGAAGAGACGCCGTGGCCGGAAGTCCCCATCCAAGGAGGTGACCCACATCACAGCTGAGTTTGAGGTTGAGATGAAGGCGGAAGAGGCCTCAGGTGGGTACTGGGTTCCTCATGGGCTGCTGAGGGCGTCGTGGAGGACAGTGTACCCGGAGAGTGGTGGAGGTCTATAGGCATGGTGCCGGGCTCCCACCCCAGCCACCTACTAGAGGTCGAGGCCAGCCTGGTAGGCGGGACTAGCAAAGTTGCTGCTTAGAGCCCAGGGTGGAAGAGGAGACCCAGGGTCATGAGAGGAGCAGGGTTCGGGGCCCACAGGGAGAGCCACACCCTTCTCCCACCCTCTCTGCCCTCACCAGGGCTTGGAGGGCTAATACCACAGCCTTTCCAGAACAGTTGAGCCAAAGACCTGTCTTCCCAGGTTTGAGAGAAGGCTTGTAATTCTGGGTTGTGTTTCATACCAACACCTCCCTCTTGGCTATAAATGGGCATTGAGTGGTGAGAGAGGAGCTGAGATCTGTCAGAACATGTGGGCTGTGTGTGCCTAGCCCCTGGACACTGTGGGACACAGGGAGCAGACCACGGACCCCCACTGGCGGCACTTCCTGCCACTGGGAGGCAGATGTGCTCACAGGCCTGCCAGTGCTGGGGAGACACTAGGTGGCAGGCGGGAGAACAAATGGGGCGCAGAGCTGAAGCCTCTGCCCTAGGGAGGGGCCTGCGAAGTCTTCCTAAGAGAGAAGCTGTTTGATTCAGGACTTGAAATCGAAGTTCACCCAGTGGAATGGCATCTAGGCAAAGGGAACGGAATAGGCAAAGGCACAGAGGTTGGAGAGAGCAAGATGTGTCCAGGAAGCAGTGTGTAAGGCAGGCTGTCTAGAAAATGGAGTTCACAGCAAGTGTTGGCGTGCTGGGGATTAGGGCTGGCCAGGCAGGCAGGGACCATGCCATGAGAGGCCTTGAATTCAAGGCCAGAGTGCTGGACATTCTCCTGGGAACAGTGGCAGCCTCAAAGTGTGTGAGTGGCAGGGAGGAGCACCCGTCAGTGGAGTGTGCCCTGGGGAGGTGATGTGTTGCAGTGACAGAGGCCTGGTTTCACTCAGATCTGCTGCGTGGCCTTAGGCAGGTCATAGCTCTGGGACCCTGTCTCCCCATCTCTCAGATGGACACAGCGATGCTGCCTCGCCCCAGGGCTGCTGCATCAATGTACTCCAAGCAGCAGCCTGGCCCAGAGCAATGCCCAGCAGAGGGGGGGAAGCCTGGGGAAGAGGCAACTCCTGGGGGTACTGCGAGTGACAGTCTTTCCTGCCCCTGTAGATAGCTGCGAGGCAGACTGCATGAGGAAGCGGGCAGAGCAGAGCCTGCAGGGTGCCATCAGGACTCTGCGGAAGGCCATCAGCCGGCAGCTGTTCTCCGTCCAGGTCGCCGGCACTGAGTACGAGATGGCCCAGCGGCCGGCCAAGGCCCCAGAGAGCCAGGGGGCATGTGGCACAGGCCAGGTGCTACAGGACAGCAAATGTGGTGAGTCCCTGCCCACAGCCACTTTCTCCTTCCTTCCTTCCCACAGCCCAGGAAACAGCACACGAGAGAGGGGACAGAGAAACACAAGGTCTGCCAGGGAGGAGCAGTGTGGCACTCATCACAGTGGACGGCTTGGGGCCAGTCTGTGTGGTCAGAGGCTTCCCAGAGGAGCAGGGTGGGCTGAGGGCAAAGAAGAAGCAGAGCCAAGATGCACAGGAGGCAGAGGGCCACCCAGGGATGCAGCGCAGCCAGCAGGTCCAGGTGAACGAGGCTGGTGACGTGACCAGGCCTGCTGAGAGGAGATGGGTCTACAGGCAGCCCCCGTGGCTGAGTGGGCTTAGTTTGCGTGGGGAAAGAAGGCAGGCGGTGAGCAAGCGAGCACACCATGGGCAAGGTGCGGCATCAGGCCTTGCCGGCGGGGCTGCTCTGGGTGCCGTGGGATCCACCTAACCCACCCGCTGCTGTGGGAAGGCTGAGTGGAGGGTGGCCAGCGGAGGAGAGGCAAGGTGAGAGAGGGGAGAGCCCAGAACCAGGGGGCGGCAGGACGGGTACAGGAATGAGACACACCCAGAGTACACCTGCCGAGGGCTGCTAGGGAGAAAGGCTTCAAGGAAACACAGAGAGCTTGGGCTTCCGGGCCAGAGGTGGCATCACTTTCTGCTCTGGTGCCTACTACATGGGGGAGAGCAGGGGCGCCGGGTTTGGACAGAATGACTGTGGCCCGTCCAGAAGGCAGTTGGAATGCAGGCTGAGGGCTCAGAGCTACAGACAGGGTATGGACAGAGAGAGAACAGAGGTCCCAGTGGAGCCTGGACCACAGCACTTATGAGAAGGCGGAGGCAGAGGGCTCTGCTAAGGACCCTGAGCAGGAGCAGCCTGGATGGGACATGAACCCAGGTCTGGCCTCCAGGGTCCTCACAGACGGCCCCCCTGGCTCTCACCCCGGCCCATCTGTGGTGGGTCTGTGCTGCTCTGTGCCCTTTGAGGCACAGGGACTAGGGCTGTGCCCTGTCTGGTGGAACAGAGCCCAGGCCTGAGGCCAGGAGACAGACCACCTGGCCACCTGCAGTCTCTCCCCTTTGCCTCTACAGTGGCCTGCGAGCCTGGCACCTACTTCAGCGGGGATTCTGGACAGTGTGTGCCGTGTGCGCCGGGGACCTACCAGGATGGGGACGGCCAGCTCAGCTGCATGCCGTGCCCCAGCAGCGACGGGCTCGGCCTGGCTGGTGCCCGCAACGTATCCGAATGTGGAGGCGAGTGTGGGCCCTGCCTGGAAGGAGAGACTGGGGCAGAGGCAGGGCACCTCCTGTCCCCACCGAGGCTCCCAGGGCAAAGGCCTGAAGCCTTATGACATTTTGTAAAGCTCTATGCCATTCGCAGAGCTGTCCTGACTGGTGCAGCTGCACTTACAGCATGCACTGCAGACCACAGCGTCCACGTGGCAAAGGGTATGCAGTTAGTGCACACTGGGCTGCACTCATGCACCCCACAGTTTGGAAAGGACTTTACAGTTTACAAACACATGGTCATTTACAGGTTACCTTGTGGTTAATGCTAGAGGCATGTGGTGCTTTATGGTTGGCCAAACGTGTACACTTTGTGGAGTGCACCGTCACTGTGGACATGCTTTATGGCGGGTGCCACATACTTGGGCAAGAACCACTTGACACAGAACTTTACAGTTTGCCCTGTAGCTGGTTTGGAAAGCCTGTGGTCAGTTTACTAAACACAGTTTGGTTTGCAAAGAGCTTTTCCATTTAGTACCCCACTTGAACCTCGTCTGAGAAATGGGCTCAGAGCCTTGCCTTCCTTCCTGGGGTTCACCCAAGGGAGTGGGTGGGGAAAGGCATGCCTGCGAGGGTAAGGGGGATCCTTTGGGTGGTGGAGACCTCCAGCCTTTTGTGAGGGCAGAAGATATCAGAGCCCAGGCCTGAGCTCTGCAAGCTGGCCACTGCCCTCCCCTCAGGAGCTCTGTCTCTGCTCCCAGTGGGGATGGCGACTGGTAGGGAGCTCAGAGTGGCTACTGCTGGGAGCAGAGAGTCCAGAGTCTAGGCTGAGAGGGCACCAGCTCATCCCTCAGTCAATGCCAGGTACATTCTCATCCTGCCTTTCTGCTAGATTGTGTTGTCCCGTCCCTTTGTCCCCACTGTGCCCTGGGGGACTCACTCCCTCATCCCTTGCTCTGACCCAGCCCTGCAGAGGACAAGGTAGCATCCCCTGGAGCTTCAGAGACCAGTTCCTCCTGTGGAGCCCTGTGTGGCTTTCCCTTGGGGAGAGTCCCTCTGAAATAAGTGACCTCCCACCACCTCCCACCTCCACGCATGGGGCCCACACTCCCAGCTCAGCAGCCCAGCCGCTTGCTCTTCCTGCTGGTGGCCACAGGACCAGGCCATGGGCACCCAGGCTTTCTCCCCCAGTCTTTCCCCCCACCCCACCCTTGGTGCCCTGGTGCCCTTCCCAGGAGCAGAGGAGGGCCGAAAGCAGGGCTGGACTCAGGTCCCCCTCCTGCCAACCTGAGTGAGCCGGGACCTCTGTCTTCCAGGGCAGTGCTCTCCGGGCTCCTTCTCCACTGACGGCTTCCGGCCCTGTCAGGCCTGCCCTGTGGGCACGTACCAGCCCGAGCCCGGGCGCATGGGCTGCTTCCCCTGTGGGGGCGGGCTGCTCACCAAGCATGAGGGCACAGCCTCCTTCCAAGACTGCGAGGCCAAAGGTGAGGGCACCCCACTCGCCACAGGATGGCTCAGCTGCTCAGGGACCATTTCCTGCCCCGCAAACTTCCAGGGTCAGAGGAGGAACCTGGATCCATCAGGCGGTGGACACTGATGGCCAGCACTGTGCCATACACAGGGACACAGGGGTCCAACACAGCCTGTAGCTACAATCTGGAGCTCTGGGCCTCCCCCCCCCCCCCCAAAAGCAATGAGCGGGTGCCGCCAGCTCCTCTGGATGCTGGGAGGGCTTCGATTGCATGTAGAAGGAAGGGGGGAGGAAGGTGAAGGAGTACAGGGGCAGCAGAGACCGTGGGGCCAGGTCAGAGTCTCACCTTCACTGCATACTCTCCCTCCCTCCGACCAGCGCTGCAGCCCAGCCGCTCCTCTCCCTCTCCCCTCCTGCTCCCTCTCAGACATGCCTTTGAGACAGCCCTCCCCCCTGACGCCCATGGTGTGTTGGTGAACACAGGGACCCCTCTGAGCCCTTCGTTCTGAGGAAAGGAGCCCCAGCTCTCTAGCCCCTCACCCCACCCCCACTCTAGCTCCTGCCAGGTTTTCTCCCCTTGACCATTAGCCTTGTAGAATGAGTGTCTGAACCCCACTTCCTCTTCCCCCATTCTCTCCTGAACCCCCACTAGCCAGACTATCACCCCCCACTGCTCCCTGAGAGTTGCTCCTGGCAGGATCCCTGCATTGCTGGAACCCAAGTTCCTTCTCTGTGGGCCCCTTGGAGAGCTCCACACCTGGCCTGACATTTCCTTCTCCATGTATCCCCCCAACACATATCACATCCTGGTGGTGAGAGGATGTTGGCCTCAAACTGACTCTGCTTCCCCCTCAGCTCAGACCCCAGAGGTCCCAGAGCATTCACTCTGCGAGGCTGTGGACAGGACCAGGGAACAGAGGGGTCAGCCTGCTCAGGGACTGGACTTGGGTGATAGGAGGTCCCCTGGTGGGAGGTCACGGGCAGTGGTAAAGGGCCTTGAACTCTGCAGAGACCTGGGGACAAGGAGGCCAGGGGGAGAATTCCCCCAACCTTTCCCCACCAATGCACCACCTCCCCACAGTGCACTGTTCTCCCGGCCACCACTACAACACCACCACCCACCGGTGCATCCGCTGCCCCATCGGCACCTACCAGCCCGAGTTTGGCCAGAACCACTGCATCACCTGCCCAGGCAACACCAGTACCGACTTCGACGGCTCCACCAACGTCACGCACTGCAAAAGTAGGTGCTGTTCTCCCAGGGCGGGGGGGGGGGCTGGGGAGCTGGAGCGCTGGGAGGGGCCAGGGGCAGGGACGTCCACCCAGAGCCCCATGGTTTGGAGGCTGTGCCCAGCTTGGCCCACTCTGTGGAGCACCGTGATTGCACTTGGCCTTCATCAGTTCCTTCGCTCCTGGGGCGGCTGCACCTCTGAGCCAGGCCAGGCCTGCTCAGGGCTCAGGTCTGTGGAAGGAAAGTCAGGCCAGGCAGGGAGGCTGTGGGCAGCTGTGAAGGCTCCCAAGTGGGGGAGAACCAAACCTCCTGAGCCCCAGGAAGCAGGGTGCTAGGTGTGCTCTGTGTGAACCTGCAGGAAAAAGACCAAGCGCTGCTTATGTCTGTAAGAGACTTAGTTTAACCAAAGAGCTGTGGGCAGCATCAGGCAGCTGGGGAATAGACGATGGATGTCCCAGGCCCGCACCTAGAAGGGGCTTTGGGCCTAACAAAGAAGATGCTGTCTCATTTTAGGGATTTTTAATTTATTTCTCAGTGCTATGGGATGCATGTTCTGGTATTTACCCTGTCCCCACTCAGTCCAGCCGGTTATTCCTTCCTGGGGCTGCTGGTCAGGTTTAGAACAGCCTAAAGGCCCTTAAAAAGGTGGGAGCTGGTTCCTTCAGTCCTGGAGGTGGGAGCTGCCCCTCTGCCTAGGGCTGTCCCAGCTGGGCCTGTGGCCCCGGGGCAGGAGCAGACACAGGGGTGAGTTCAGCAGACAGGGTTTTAAATGTCCTAGTGAGTAAAAGTGGGGGAACTAAGTGAGAGGGAAGCTTCTGAAATGAAAAGGTGAAAATGAAATGTTTCCCAGAAACTGGTGTGAAGAGAGGATTTTTAAATGAAAATGTGTGAGAAAATAACATACATATCCAATATCTGCGTTCAATTCTCTTTGCTTAATGAAGGTGATTTCCTTCATAAGGTTGAGACTGAGAACCATTCAGCTCATAAAAATGCCACATTGGCCTCGAGGATACACAGCTGAGCTGAAAAGAAAGCAGCTGTCTTCCTCACCCCTCAGCCTTCCTGCCTCGCGCAGGAAGGGCACCACGCCTGGCGCCTGGCAGGTGATACTGAGTAACGGCATGAACAGATTGGGGAATGGAGACAGGAGGGAAGTTGGGGTTCACGGGCTCTGACAGCTGCAGGGCCCTGAGGGCACCTGCCAGAGGGCCAGGCGGCCTGGACAAAGCCCAGCTGCAGGGACTCAGGTGAGGCAGCCGAGGGGGCCCAGCAAGAAGGAGAGGCTTGCTGGGCCTCAGAACCAACACAGACTGGGACCTGCCCTCCCGCTGATGCAGCCCCGGTGAGAGTCCCCAAGAGAAGACCAGCTTAGGCCTAGCTGGCTGGTGGGGAAGGCCAGGAGATAGGCTAAAGGGACACGGAGCACCTGCCGACCTCCAAGGCTGCTGAGGGCCTGGCTGGCCAGGGTACCATACCAGCAGGGCCTGACCAGGCCTTCGGCCACGGTGCCCACAGACCAGCACTGCGGCGGCGAGCTTGGTGACTACACGGGCTACATCGAGTCCCCCAACTACCCTGGCGACTACCCAGCCAATGCAGAGTGCGTGTGGTACATCTCGCCACCCCCCAAGCGTAGGATCCTCATTGTGGTCCCCGAGATCTTCCTGCCCATCGAGGACGAGTGTGGCGACGTCCTGGTCATGCGGAAGAGCGGTACGTGCAGTCCAGGCAGGGCCCCAGCCACACGCCCACACCTGTCACCCCTGGGCATGGCTCCTCGGGAAGGGAGGAGGTTACCCAGGGTTTAAACCCACTCTGTCTGACTCTGAGAGGTGGGCTTTATTGCTCCATGGAAAGGTCTGGAAAGCGTGTGTGCCCTGAGCATGGGAACCGGGACCTGGTCCAGTCTGGTCTCAACACTGGCCACACACCAATCTCAGTTGTCCCTGTGCCCTGCCACCACCCAGAATGAGACCCTGGGAGTGACCACAGACCCCCTTCCTCTGAAGCTTGGGGCGGGGGGGCAAAGGGCCAGTCTGTGCCCACACAGAAGATGCCCAGGGTCACTTAGCCGTCCCTCCCCTCCATGAGCCCAGCCTCCTGGCTCATCGCCCCACCAGGGGCGTGTTGTGAGACTTCAGGTGGACCCCGGCCACGGTGAGGACAGGTGTGTGCCCAGGTGGCCACAGAAGCCAGCAAGGCAGAGCTGCCCTTGAGTTCCCCCAGGGACCAGGCTAAATTCCTTACATGCTGCTGTTGTGGGGCAGCAGTGCCCATGGGCCCAGCTCCGGGTCAGGGGTCAGGGGTCAGGGAAGAGATGAGCACAGGCCGCCGTAGAAACGCACCTGCACCCCTGGGCCTGGTCTGTCTCTGACACACAGAAAGCATCTCAAGCAGTGAGGGGCTGTGCCCCTTGTACGCTCAGCCTTTGTTACCATATCCCACTCGGTGCAGCTGATGAGCCAAAATCCCTAGTGTTCAAATAGAAGGACTGAGGCCCCAAAGAGCCAGGAGCTGCCCAGGGTCCCACAGTAACTCGAACCCAGCCTGGGACCATGTCCCCTGCCCATACTTGTCACCAGCCCCCCACCCCCTCCACCCTCCCTCCACTGTTCATGTACAGGGTCAGCTCTAGGGGAGCCAGCCTCTCCTGCCTCGAGTGTACCTCAGGAAGGCTCCTCAGGGAGCAGTAAGGAGGTGGGCACCCTGGCCCTGGCTATGTGCTAGGTGCAGGCATGAGCCCTGTCCTTGAGGGGCAGGTGGCAGGAGACAGTGACAACCCTATAGAGAGAGGCTATAATAAAGGGTTCACCAGAGCAGAGCAAGAACATGGTAGGGGGGCTGGAGCAGTCAGGGAGGCTTCCTGGAGGAGGGGGCATGGAAATGGGCTCAGAAGGATGCAAGTAGGCACTAGGGTCCACGATGGGGAAGGGCGTCTGAGGCAGAGGGAACAAGTGCAGAGACTAGAGAGCTGGAGTCCTTGGGCCTGTGGGTGCTGGAGGCTGACTGGTGGGGAGGCGAGCAGCCTGAGGAGGAGGAAGATGGGCCAGGTGAGGAGCATGGCGTCTTCACCCCCAGCCTTGCCCACATCTGTCACCACCTACGAGACCTGCCAGACCTACGAGAGGCCCATTGCCTTTACCTCCCGCTCCCGGAAGCTCTGGATCCAGTTCAAGTCCAATGAGGGCAACAGCGCCAAAGGCTTCCAGGTGCCCTACGTCACCTACGACGGTAAGGCGGCCACACTGTACGCCCAGCTCGGGCGGCCCTGGGCACACAGAGCCGAATCACCCACCTCAGCCTCAGGGAGCCCCAGCCTGGGGTGGGGGGAGGGGGGCAGGCCCATAATGGGTCCGAGGCACAGATGAGGGAGCAGTTAGTGGGGTCTGTGGGCTTCAGCACAAGGTACTGCCCAAGCAGGGCTTTGAGGATTAAATAGGGGTTTTCTAGCTCACCAGACCTTGAGGAGGACAAGGCAGGGCTGCCTGTGGCCCGCTCGGGAGGGCAGCGGCTGCAGGGGAGAGGGCCACAGGTGGGTCTGGCGCCCTCACCTCCCTTCCTTCCGGTGGGTTGGCAGAGGACTACCAGCAGCTCATAGAAGACATTGTTCGTGATGGGCGGCTCTACGCCTCGGAGAATCACCAGGAGATTTTGAAGGTGAGTGAGGATGTCTGGAGGACTTTGATAAGCCGGGATGATGCCTGCAGGGGTGGCCATGAAGCCCAGACAGGAGTGATCCACCCCATCACACAGAGGAGAATTAACTTCAGAGCGGAGAGGCCTTCCCAGCTAGAGAGCTAGGGAGTAGGTTCTGGAGCCACAGTTTCTGACCCAGTTCTGCTGGCCCCCAAGCCTGTGCTCTCTGCTCCGTGTTCTGGTTGGCGACATGTGTTTTGTTTTGCAGCAGAACCCTTATTAAATAAAGTATTATCAGAACCCAAAAGTTAAACTTCTTATTTTTGTAAGTTTATTTGAGCCAAACTGACATATGTCAGGGAACCAGATCTCAGATGCACCTCCAAAGGCTATTAAAAAACCAATTAGACAGTTAAAACTAAAAAGTATTTATCGCAAAGAGGATCTGTGGGGTCCTGAAACCCACCAGCCAGCCCAACATCTCCCCCATCCCCACACCTTTACAGACACTCACCCCCCCTTCAGGCCCCTGGGCACTGAAGAGGCGGGTGACGAGGGCCACCAGCCCAGCACTGTGGGTACCCAACCTCCGCCCCCGGCCATGTCTTTCAGGACAAGAAGCTGATCAAGGCCCTCTTCGACGTGCTGGCACATCCCCAGAACTACTTCAAGTACACGGCCCAGGAGTCCAAGGAGATGTTCCCACGCTCCTTCATCAAACTGCTGCGCTCCAAAGTGTCCCGGTTCCTGCGGCCCTACAAATAGCAGGTGCAGCTGCCTGCTGGGAATGGCCAGTGTCCTGAGGGGGAGTGGGGGGGAAGAGAGGGCCTGCCCCCGCAGCAAAAGCTCAGAAGTGGCCCCACAACCTCCACGTCACCCTTATGGCTGCCCTTCAGGAAACGCTGACCAGCCCATGGAGGGCACGACCGCGCCCACTCAGAGACCCCAGCCCAGCCGCACTGCTCCCATCGCTGCCCCGTGGGACAACACTGCTTAAGGCAGCCTCTCTCCTTCCCTCCCTCCGCCTGTTTGTTTCCAGGACAGCGAGAGTGCCCTCTCCTGGGCCAGGCCCTCTGTGCTGCCAAGCAGGAGGGCAGCCCTGGCAGAGCACGTGTGGGAAGATGGTTCGTGCCCCTCGAGTGACACCTCAGGAGAGAGGAGCGTGGCTGCCCGCCTCTGTGAGGCTCTGGGAAGTGTAATCAGAGGCAAGAAGCCAGGCCCTGGAGAGAAGGGCATGTGAGGGCTTCTGGAGGCTTTGATAAGCCGGGTGATGCCTGCAGGGGCGTCCACACCCACAGGCCTGGGACAAGCCCTGTGGTCAGGCTCTGGGGACTCTGAGGGGACAGAAAGAGCTGCTAGGGGAGGAAACTGTAGATTTGTGCTTTCCCTTGATAGAGCGTCTAATTAAGTATTATATATGTACAAATATAAATATAAATATATATATACTTCTATTTGTGGGTACTTCAGGGAAGTGCTCGTCAGTAACTAAATACTGCGCCCCCACCTCGTCAGTCAGCCAGTGCAGCCCAGCTGTCACCGCTCCCGTAGCTGGTGAAACTGCTTCTCCAGGCCCTGCCGCCTCTGTTTCTGTGAGGCCCAGATCCTTTGGGGCTGGGAACCAGGCAGGCTGACCCTGGACACACTTGGAAAATGAGTTCTTTGGGAACTGGGCTCTGTCCGATGCTTCACTGGAGTATTGCCCTCAGATAGAACGTGGTGGGAGGCAGGGTCCCCTCAAACCCCTTCCTGGGGGAGCAGGGGCGTAGTGGTCACCTTCAGAAGGGCCCATGTCTGACCCTGAGGCCGTGACCATGGGGTCCCTGCCAAGCCCTCATGCCACCAGAAGCAAGGCCTTTCACACACGAGCACAGGCTGTGTGACCACGGGGGCCTCAGAGAGCAGCACCCACTCCTTCCTTTTCCTCCCAGGGAGACAGGTGGCCAGCCCAGGGTCCGAGGCCCAGCTCCCAGCGCAGCTTTCTCTGCTCTGCCACATGGCCTCCCTCTCCGAAACTGTTTAAAAAAGAAAAGTCTGGAACTGGACCCGGTTGCCTGGAGTCCCCTCAGCCTGGGGTAGAGTGGTGAGGACCTGACATGCTGGGGCTGCCTGCTGGAGCCCTCGGGCCCCAGCGCAGGGCGTGACAGGGAGTGGTCCATGCTTTTAGGGTTAGCAGGTATTCAGAATCCCAAGGAACATGGGAGGATCTTAAAATGAACCCCACCCCACCCCCAGGCTGTGTGCCCCACCCCCCACCCCGAGCCAGGCTGATGTGCTGGCCAGGAGCTCAGTGTGAGGGAGCCTGAGGCACTCGGGATGGTAAAGATTGAGGCAGGCGAGGGAGGTCCCTGGAGAATCAGGGCTCAGTGACAAGGCAGGTCAGGTGGATTTTACAATCCAGAATGGGCTCGGGACTTGGGAACGATCACTGCCATGACCCACCTTGGCAATGATGAGTCCCGTGTGCTGCCAGTGGCTTCCCTGCCAGATCCAGCTCGTGTGGGGGGCAGCACGTAGGGGCAGGCCAGGGGCAGCGGAGAAGCCCCAGGGTCCTCACTGCCCTTGCCTGGTCCCAGGCCTGGAAATCCAGCCTGTTTCTGGAAAGAGGCCCATCTCCCTGTAAAGCCTTTGGTCATCCCTAGAAATTAGACAGGTGTCCTCCAGAATGAGCCTCCAGCAGCAGCTCCAGGGGAGGGAACTGGGAGGGGTTTTTCCAGTTGTCCTGTAAAACCCAGAGACGACCAGAAAGACCTCTCACCTCTCCGACCTCTTCCTGCTGCTCCTGTGGGTGGTTTCTGGCAGTTGCCACTTACATACCCACTAATCCACCCCCCTCTTGGTGGGAGCCCACTCTTATTCCACAGCCTCACTATGACCAGACCCTGCCCAGTGCCCCTGGGCAGAGCAGGACAGGAACAGGCTCCCCCCACCCCCAGGAAAACCACCTCCCGCAGCATCGGGGTCACTCCAAGGCCAGGGCTGGGGTCTGGCCCGACTCTCCATGTCAGCCCTCGGCCCCGTGTGGGGAACCCTAGGTTCCCGCCTGTCCAGCCCAGGCTGTCGCAGGTCCTTGGGGCCTGGCGGTCTGGGGGCTCTCCCTGGGCAGTGAGGCATGCCTTTACACGTTTGCATGGCGTGGGAGCCGACGCAGGGGGGCCAGTCCAGCTGGTCCCAGCTGGCGGTGGAGAGAAGAAAGGCGGGAAAGGACTGGGCCCAGGTAGGGCGGATCCCTGCAACAAGTCCCGAGACGGAAGCCGAGGACCGGCTGCAGGAGGCCCGCGCTGCAGAGAAGCAAGGTGCGGAGGGGCCGAGCCAGGAGGAGCACAGCCCACTCCTGAGTGGACATTGGCCTTGAGCAGCCACGGACCCATCCCGCCATGGGCCATCGGTGGCCAGCCAGCCAGTGAACGCCAAGAACCAAGGAACAAGCTTCTGGAAGCAAAAGCTGCCCGTTGCCAGGACTGAAAGCTGGTGAGCTCTGTCCTGCTCCCAGTGGAGAGTCCCACTGGGCCGGCGGGAGACACTCTGAAAGATGGCATGAACTGCAGCCGCAGTGCAGGGATGGCGGCCTGGAAGAAGCCCCTCTGCCCCGCGCCCCGGCCTCTCCTGTCCCCAGCCTCTCCTTCACATTCGGTGGCCACCAAGCCCGCAGTGGGAGAGCTAATCCCGCCTCGGTCCGCTTCCCGTCAGGCTTGTTTTCCTCAGCAACTCCCTTGCCTGAGCCAGAGCCCTGAGGTGTGGCGTCCAGCTGGCCATCTGGTCTCTCAAACAGCAGGACTGGCCTCTGCGCCAGCCCCCCAAGTCACATCTGCCAGGGCTGGTGGTGCCTTTCTCCCCAGATCCAGCTCCCCAGCGGTAGCCCTCCCCAGCTCCTCCCCACACTGTGGTGACTGGCTTGAGGAGGCCAGGGGTCCGAGGTGGGTCTCTCGGACAGCTGTCCCTCCAGCCATCCGCGGGCCTGGGACACGCAGGTACAGAACTGAAGCCCAGGCCAAAAGCCCAGGTTGCAGTGGCCCAAAGAGGCCAGCTCTGACAGCTCAACTATAGAACCTCTCCCCCAGCCTCTGACAAACCCACTTCCTCTCCCAGACACGGCCAAGGTCACCCATTTCCCAAGACGAGAGGCCGACCTGCCGGAGCTGCAGCAGGTGCCTGAGTGGCATTTTGGTGTGTGTGGGGGGGGATAATTATTCCAGCACCTCCACCACCCAGCAGAAAAATACAATACTGAGTTCAGTTGGTCATTTAGCAAAGGTTTGCTGAGCACCTACTGTGTGCTAGGCTCCTAGAAAGGGGGAGACCACAGCCAGGGGCTGACAGGATCCCCTGCAAAGCCCTGTGGTCAAGAAGATAAAGCTGGGAGTGGGCAGGGCAGAGCCCAGCACCCTTAGGAGAAGGTGGTTCCTGCCCCAGCGCCGCCCAGGCCACTCCATGGGGGTGGAGGGCCTGTGCAGACGCAGAGCTGCAGCGCAGAGCTGGGGACACTGATCTACATTCCCAGGATGCCATAGAGGGTGCAGCCAGCCAGCCTCGAGGCACAGCTGCCCTCCTCTGTGGGCAGACAGACGCACACAGGCCAAGGCTGCTGACCTCGGGAGCCCGGCCACCTGCCTAGGATGGCATCTCTGCCCCACGTAGTGTCCCCTGCTCCTTTTCTTGTCACCAGGAACCCCGGCTTTTCTAACCCTCCTACTCCACGCTCAGAAGTTAGTACACCTGGTAAACTGCATCTTATATCAAGGACCCCCCTTCTTCACCAAAGAGCCACATGGTGGCACCCAGCCCTCAACCAGGCAACAGCACGGAGCCAGCGTTAGGCCAGAGGGAGAAGGTCTTGGCCTTGGAGGGACGTTGCAAATGGCTCCTGTTCTCCCATGGCCACATCTGCAGCCCCTCCAGGAGTAGGTCCTAAGTCCTAAGCACCTACTGTGTGCCAGAAACAGGGCCACACAAACTGGAGTCTTGCTTCTTGGAGAGGTCACGAGCAGGGGCAAGTCACCCCTTCCCCCAGGGCCCAGGCAACATGGCCATGGCTGCACCCTGCACAGATGGCCCCCAAAGAACAGGACCCTGAATTTCCCTGGGGCCCCCCAGAGCCCGAGTGGACTCTAAAAGTCTCTGTAGGCCTCCAGTTTCAATGGGAAGGCAGGAGATCCCCCCACACTCTTGCCACGACGGCTCTGGGCTCAACTCTTTGCCATCTGCACACACAACTCTGGGTCCCTGTGATTTGGGTGCAGCCAAACTTGTTCTCAGATGTGGCCAAGTGACCCACCTGAGGCGGATAGTGATTCCCAGAACTGAGGATCCAAACCAAGCGCACCTGATCCCAGAGCGGAGGCTGAACCTTACAGGTTGTCAGCCCTGGCAGAGTGTCAGGGGCGGGGACATGAAGGGCAGAGAGGGCAGAGAGCAAGGAGGGGTGGGGGTGGGGACCTGAGGACTCTGGTCCCTCCATTCGAACTTGAGCCTGTGGGGTTGCTCATGCTGAGGTCCCCGCTGCTGCGGGCCCAGGCCCTGCACAGCCCCGGGTAGACGCCCAGGGCCCCCTCCCTAACCCCCTGCTACAGGCCCAGCACTCGCTCATTAGAGAGTGTGATGAAAACGGGGGTAAAGACAGCTGGCCGATGCAGGTATCACGTCGTTCATCCCAGAGGCCACGCAGGTCTCCGGGGAAACTTCTTGTTCCAACTCTAACAGTTGGAGCAGACGCACTCCCTGCTGCTCTGACACAGGATATCGTTCCCCCGTGGGGGACAGAGAGCTGAGGCCTGTGCCCGCAGCCTCCCCGGGCTCCTGCGGGGGCCACTGTGGGGTCCTGGCGCTCCAGCACTTGCCGCCCACAGAGTGACCGATGCCAGGATATCCTTTCTTTTAGTTGCCTTGAATATTCAAAGTTTTGTTTTCTCCATTATGTTCATACATATGCATGTAATTAAACATTTGTGAAAATCACTCTAATAATAAACAGAAAATGAACTTAAATATTGTTCCTTTCATTCATCAGAGGTCATGAGGGGGGGTCGGGGGGGACAAAAGGTAAGAAAAATCAGAAAAGAAAAAAAATTGTTCTCAGAAATCCCCTGGCTGTATCGAGGGCTGAAAGTAAAGGAGCCACAGTGGGTTCTGGAAGGCAAAGCAGTGAATTTGAGACCTGCAGGTGGGGGGCACCCAACGCTAGGGAGCAGATGTGCTCCCAAATGAGCTGCCAAAAAGTAAGACTTCTGTACCTCAAATTTCCCCTCGTGACTGGGGTTACGGAGCAGGAGATGTTCCTCTACACCAGGGCTTTAACCTGGTCACAGTGAGCCTCAGGGGACCTGGGACCCCTCAAAATTAGATGCATAATCAATGGCGCGTGCATGCGTGTGTGTGTGTGTGTGTGGCGCGCACACGTTTCTCTGAGTGTGGCCCGTGGCTTTCATCAGATTCTCAAAGAAATCTAGACCCTGGAAGGCCAATCACCTCTCCTCTCCTCAATAATGTGGAGAACCTTCTGGCATCAGGAACTCTACAGGAGGAAAAGCAATTTTATAAACGATACTAATATTCCGAAAAAGATACAGTCAACACCAGCTTTGTCTAGGTTTAACACAGTGACTTAAAAGCCTTAAGGAAACCCCTGGGAGTATACCCGAAAGGACTGAAAGCAGCCTCTAAGAGAGATTTCTTGTCTCATATGAAAAGCCAGACCCTCACATGAACGTGTCGGCCCCACTGGCAGCTCGAGGAATGAGTCCCCAGTTGAAGCCAATGTCTATCAAAGTCATGAGGCGGTTCCATTTCTCTCATCCAATTCCTGGGATGAAAATTAAGCTATCAGAAGTTCATTCTGCCCAACATGAAAAACTAGCATTATTGTGAAAGCTACTCAGCTAAAATTCAGTCAAAAAGTTGAACACTGAAGGCCTTTTTTTGCGACGATGGTACTCATATAAAATTGGAGGGGGCCCAGTGTTGAGGGACTAACACTCTTAGTAAATTAGCAACCCGTTTCTCAGAGTGTGGCCTGTGGCTTTCATCAGATTCATGGAGCAGAAAGGCACCAGGAACTGGGTGTGGTTAATTTCATCCAAAGAAGTTGTAAAATTATACCAACTGAATTAAAAATCATAGTTGTCAAAACTTTACAAGTGTGTTTTTTTTTTAAATCCTCACTTGAGGATATGTTTTTATTGATTTTTTTTAGAGAGGAAAGGAGAGGAAAAAAGAAACATTAATCTATTTTCTCCTGTATGTGCCCCAACCCAGAACCAAACCTGCAACCTGTGTACCTGTCCCCACCAGGAATCGAACCTTCAACCCTTGGGTGCCCAGGATGACTCTCCAACCAACTGAGCCACACTAGCCAGGGCTACAAGTATTTTTTTCATAGAGTAATTGAACTACAAAATTTTTGTGACAAAGCCAATGTTAGATACAAAAATTAAAAAAAAATTCCTGCCCAGCTGGGCATGGCTCTGCTGTTGAGCATTGACCTAGGATCCAGGAGATTGCGGTTTGATTCCCAGTTGGGGTACATGCCGGGGTTGTGGGCTCGATCCCCAGTCAGGGGCAGGCAGGAGGCAGCCGATCAATGACTCTCTCATCATTGATGTTTCTGTCTCTCTCCCGCTCTCCCTTCCTCTCTCTGAAATCAATAAAGATATATATTTTTTAAAAAGACAAAAAACTTCGTCATGGCAGGAACATGTTTTTCTCTAGGCCCCTCACCATCTGGAGTTTGGAAGTTTGAGCTTTTACAGACCAACATGTAAGTGTCCCAGCCACATTGGATAAGTCCTCTAAACTGGCACATTTTGTTTAAATTCAGTTTAAAACTTAAAATATTCAGCAACTGAAGCACCAAAAAAAATACACACAAAAAATTTCAGCCATTGAGCCTTTTAGCAAAATACAATTATTGCAAAGTTACAAAGGGAAGCCACTGAGACGCAGGTTATGGACTGTGGGGGAGGAAACTTGCCTTTACCCTCCAGGTTCTCACAGGTCTAATAATCAAATAGACAGGAGACAGGTTAGCAAGAGTCAATAACCAAACTTAACGCAGACACACGGGGACCCCGCACGCGTGACGGTCAGACCCCACATGCATTCGAGGTGCGGAGGCGGGAACGGGTAAGAGTCTGAGCTAGGGATGGGGGAAGCTGCCCCGGGCCTTCAGGAGGCCACTGCAAGAGCCTAAGAGCAGGTGTCCAGTCATTAGACCTGTGCCCCGCCCTGTCGATAGGATTAAAGACTAATAGCTCTGACTATGTCTTACTAGGGGCAAGGCCTCCGGTTCAAGTTCCTCTAGAAGATGGGGGGAGGGCACAGGGTCTCAGTCGCCTTGAGTTAATAAATCTGCACGTCCGAGGCACCTCTTGGGGTGGCTCCACCTGAACCCCACAGAATGCAGTAGGACTTAGAAAAACGAGCATGATCAAAGAATCATTCCTGAAATTCTGCAATCACACCCCGTTGTAACCGCGTCGGCGTGGACTCCGAACCTGGGTGCAGGGACATGAGCGCGGCCGCCCCTCGCAGCACCCACGCGAGGCAGAGCGGAGGGTCGGCCCCGCCCCGGGTCTGCACGTGGTCTGCGCGGGGCCTCAGTTTCTCCTTTGACACCGTCTCTTCCGGTTCCCACCGCTCCCGGCATCCCGCGGGGCCGCCGCGTGGGAGAGAGAAAGCCCCGCCCCCAGCGGGCACGCGTGCGCACAGCCGCAGCGCCGAGCCTCTAACGCGCCCCTCCCCCGCCCCGCGCGGGCCCACGCTCCACGCACGCGCGCGCGCCCCCGCCCGCCCCCCCCCCCCGACGGCAGGGCTTTCGGGGTCCCGGGGTCCCGCCCCCTGAGCCTGGCGCCCCGGCGGTGGGCGGGGTCGCGCAGCCCCGGAGGAGGGCGGGGCGGGCGGAGCGGGGCGGGCCGGGGCCGCGGGGTGCGCGCTGGTGCAGGCGCCATGGAGGCGGACGCGGGGCCGGGGCCGAGGCCGGAGCCGGCGCGGGGGTCGCAGCAGGGCCCGGACCCCGAGGAGGGCGCGTGGGCCCGCGCCGAGTTCGAGGCGCTGCACGGCCCCGCGCTGCGCGCGTCGGGGGTCCCCGAGCGGTACTGGGGCCGCCTCCTGCACAAGCTGGAGCACGAGGTGCGCGCGGGGCGGCGCGGGGAGGTCGAGGGCCGGGCCGCGCGCGGGGGGCGGGCCGCCCTGCACCCTTCCCCCGGGAAGGGGGTGCCCCTGGGCCGAGCACCGCTGGGTCCGCACGGGGCAGGCAGGGCGGCCTCCTGGAGGCCACGTGCAGATGAGGCCGGGAGGATGCGGGGGAGCGCACGGTGGCCAGCGCGTTGCAGGGCGGGGGGCCCGCGCCCAGCCCAGAGGGCCTCGGGGAGACGTGTCTCTCCGGGAGTCGGGGTCGGGGTGGATGGGTGACGCTAGAGAAGCGCCCCGAATGCCATGATTACCCACTTAGACTTTGCCTCCTTGGCAGTTCAGGAGCCATCTAAAGTGCGGGGCCTAAGAGTGGCCACCAGGGCCCTGTACCTGTGGCCCTGGTCCTGCCAGCACCTGGGACCGGGCCAGGGCTGCAGCAGAACCTGGAACTAAAATGAACCTTGGCTCCTGTGGTGTGCCAGGCCCCGAGCTGGCTGCTCCACCTCCAAGCCCACAGCAGACCTGGGAGGAGTAAGAGTCATCACCCCCATTATACAGTTGAGAAAACTGAGGCTCAGGAAGAGAAAGTGACTCTCCCAAAGGCCTGTCAGACTTCAGAAACTGGAAGCCTGCTGCCACTGCCCCATGAGTTTGTGTGGCTTTAAATGTTTGGTTCATAAAATTCTTTCATGTTCCTTCTTTTGATGTGAGCCTGAATCACCCTCATTTTGCAGATTAAAGAAAACAGATCTAAAGAAAAAGGAAAGGTCTTCGATGTTTGTAGGTTCTCTCCCTTTTTGTGGGGCAGCCTGGTTCAGCTCACCAACTGCTCCAGCCTGGGCCTCCAGAGGGGCTCCCTGTGGGTCCTGGCAGAGGGGTGGGCCCTGGTTTGGGGTAGTTGCCCCAGGTGCTGAAGATAGAGACATTCATTGGCCAGCTAGTGGGTCCTTCTTAGCAGGAACCAGGCTCCTCTTCAGGGGGCTGCCTCCTGGGGCCAAGACAGACTAAGCAGTGTCGGTGACGACAGGAACTCCAGAGCCAGGCAGAGAGTGTCCGCTAAGCCTGGACAAACGCTTCCCTCTCAGCCAGTTTCTGTGTCTGCAAAGTTGGGGTTGTACCAGGTACCCTCCTATTCAACAGGTAGTTTCTGAAAAAAGATAGAATAGCAGCAGCTACCTATCTTTTGCAACAGTGAATTTTCTTTCCACAATGACTTCCCCTCGATTCTGCCATCATTGCCTGAGCACATGCCCTGGTGCCAGGCCTGTGCTGGGGTGGGAGGGGACCCCAGCAATATGTTTGTGAAGATAAAAAAGGTCGTCGTATGCTGAGCGAAAGGAGCGGCCCGTGGGAACACTCGGCTCCAGCCCAGCCAGCCTCCATGGGCAGGAAACCCTGACTTGGCAAGTCACTCACCCAACGGAGCCTCAGTCTAGAAAGTGGGAGTCTTGCCCTGGCCGGGTGGCTCAGTTGGTTGGAGTGTCGTCCCATACACCAGAAGGTGGCGGGTTCCAATCCCTGTCAGGGTACATACCTAGGTTGTGGGTTAGGCCAGGGCGTGTATGGGAGGCAACTGATTGATGTTTCTCTCTCTCTCTCCCCCTCCCCCTTCTCTAAAAATCAGTAAAACATCCTCAGGTGAGGATTTTAAAAAACAACGACCTTAGAAGCGGGAGTTGTGGCAGGGAGGGGTAGGGAGCATGAGATAAGTTCCCTCCAGTGAGCAGTCACCACACGTAGCGCCTGCCGCTGCTCTGCAGCCGGTGTTTTTCCACGGCCCTCCCTGCCATTCTGAGTTATGGGCAGAGCTGTGAGTCACCACGGTGCCTGACCCACCCTGCGCTCATTGTCCTAAGGGAAACCCGGGGCTGCCGTGGGCCCAGGTGTGTGGACGGGCTCGCACCGGCGGCCCAGGCACCTGCCCACAGGAAAGGGGCCCCTCAGTCCTATCCCCTGGTGCCTTGCGTCAAAAGGAAGGTCCCTTTGAAAGACTGGGGGAAGCGTTTTAAAATACATTTCAGCTCTTCTGTCCGCATGCACTTCCCAGTCCCACCAGGGAGAGATCATGGTCCTGCCCACTCCACAGCAGGCCCTCTACCCCAAGGCCTTATGCTCCCTCCCGCCTGTCAGGTTTGGGGGGTGAGGACTGGGGGTTTTGGGCGGTGGGTTGAAGCCCGGGGTGTGGATTCCAGCCCTACGAGCCACTTTTCTGATCTCTTAAACTGGGAGGTACCATAGTGCCCTCCCCAGGCTCTGCAAGGGTTAAAGGAGAACCAGAAAGTGCCCCAGCTCAGCTCCCCTGGTCTTTGGAGGAGCCTGGTCTCCACAGCCCTCCCTGCCCCAGCTCCTCTGCTCCCCGCCTGCAGTCCTTTCACCACCACCACCCCCAGGCTCCTGTTTAAACCCCCCCACCACCACCTTCCTCCAGCATTCGCCTCCAACTATGTCTCCGCCATAAAATCTTCCAGGGCCCTCCAGGCCCAGCACCACTCTCCTGGTCTTCTCAAACTGCCCAACCCTGCTCGGCCCTGCCACCCGGCCAGCTCCCTGGGCGGGATCATGAGTGATTCCTCCTCATACCCCCGAAGTGCCAGTGCTGCCTAGCACCAAAGCTGCCTGTGCCTGGGTAGCTAGCTGGTTTCCAGCTGCTGGGGTAAATTTTTCTCCTGTTTTTAGTAGAGTCGCAAAAAAATAGGTTTTACGGAGGAAGTGACCTTTGTTGAGTCCCTGCTGTGTGCCCAGGACTTCTGTGTACTGTGGTGTTGACCAAACGCTTATAGCTTTCCTGGAAGGTGGATGGTACCCCCTCCCCAGGTGAGAGGCCTCCCAGGTGGAATGACGGGAGCAGGTGCTGCCAAAGCATTTGCCAGGCGTAGGTTCTAGCTCTTCATGCGTGTTAATCACTAATCCTCCCAGCAGCCCGTTAGGTAGGTCCTGATGCGCCAACTGTATGGATGGGGAAACTGAGGCATAGCATGGCTCAGTGACTTGTTCAAGGTTACATAGCCCGGCTCCAAAGCACAAGGAGGCTGGCTTGTTCTCTTCACCAGCTGCACATGGCTGGCAGTTGTCCTTTGCCAGGGAACCTCAAGGATCAAGGCCTTTATCCTCCTGTCCCATTCTGACCTGGGACCTCAGGAGACCAGCCCCCGACCCCAGGGTGATGCTTTACACGGGCCTGGACTGCTGCTCGGCTGGGCAGGAACGGTGGCTGCGGGAGGCTCTCAAACACCTGTTTCCCTCTGGGTTTTCTCAGCTGCCTTGATGTTTGATGGGTTCCTCTGGTGAGCAAAATTGGAGTGAGATCCCTGGCCACCAAGGTTTTGCACTTGCTTCCAGTGTGACCAGGGCCACCCCCTCTGCTTCTCAGGCCTTGTTTTCCCTATAAAGCCAGGGGCCAGAGTAGCCATAATTCGGACATGCGTGTACAGGCCCATTTCTAAGCACAGGTCCTGCGGTGCAGGTTGGGCCCCTGTTCTACCTGCTCACTCTCTCTGGGAGCCTCAGTTTCCCCACCTGTGAAATGGGTAGTTGGGCGATCAATAGGTCCTGCTTCTCCCCAGGGGTTTAGTTTGACTTGGAGGTGGGAGTGGAAGTCGGGCCATGGTGAGGGCCCAGGGCTGAGCATCCTGCTGACACCCCAGCTGTGACCTCCAGGTTTTCGACGCCGGGGAGATGTTTGGGATAATGCAGGTGGAGGAAGTGGAGGAGAGTGAGGATGAGGCCACGCGGGAAGCGCTCAAGAAGAAGCCCAACCCTGGCAGCGAGCTCTGCTACAAGGTCATCGTGACCAGCGAGGACGGGCTCCAGGCCGCGGACCCCAACAGGTAGGGGCCTGAGCGAGACATCGGTCATCCACACCGGGGCTGTTGGGGCCGGGCTTCCTTTTGGAGACGCAACTGCAGAAACCCTTGCGCCCCTGTGTGATGGGTGCTTGTGGCCACCAGGCTTCCCTGTGGGGCTTCAGGACCGTGTTGGTCCTGGTGGGCTCTCTGTGCTGTACCCATCTACAGCGGTCACACAGTGGGTGACGAGTTCTGGTTTTGCTGATGAGGAAACAGGACTTGCCCAGGGTCCCACAGCAGTCTCACTCCTGAACCCCAGCTTTTCCTAGGGGGCCTGGGACACTCAGCGTGTTCTCTGGGGGCTCTATTCCCAGGACTGTGAGGAGTGTGGTCTGGGTAAGTACTCAAGTGAGGACAGTGAGGCCCAGAACAGGGCCGGGCCTTGTGCAGGGCCACAGGGTAGATAGGACAGAGCTAAGACGGGACCCCAGGCTTCCTGCCTCCCCGGGGCCGTGAGCCAGGGCAGTCTGCAGGCCCCTCTGCCACACTTTGTTGGAACCTGGAGGGAGAAACTTGCTGGCCTCTGGGAGTCATCTGCCCCCTGTGTCTGTGGTGTGTCCTTGGCTCTTCGTGGAAGGGACAGGCCTCTGTCTTCAGCCTGAGGCGGTGGGAGTGGCCACACAGGTAATTCCTGCAGCCGGGAACCTCCGCCCACATGCTTCCTGATGCAGAAACTTAACAGGCTCTTCTTTCTCATTAAGTTCCTGGCTGCCAGCCTCCATGTACCTGCTCTGTCCCTGCCTGTGCGGGCTCCAGCCCCAAGTAAGTCAGGCAGGTGGCACCTTGAGGGGCTCGCTGCCTCAGGTGTTCTCTTCAAAGGCCTGGCTTTGCACCGTCAGGGTCATAAACTCTCAGCAGGAGGGCAGGATACGCCTTCATTTGTTTTAGGACATAAAAATGTGGGGTTGGTTCCTGGACCCCCCCTCCTGTACCACGTCCTCAGATGTTCATGTCCCCTGTATAAAATGGCGTAGTTCAGGGTGGGGCACAAGTAGGTCTACAGTTGTGAGTACGTGGAACAGTTTATTGTATTATCATTGATTAATCGTGTTACTTCTGCCTCACCCTGTATTTGCCTGTAACCTACGCACATTCCCTCGAGTACTTGAATCATCTCTAGATCACTTATAATACCTAATGAAACATAAGTATTTTGTAAACAATTGTTATACTGTATTGTTTAGGGGAAGACGACCAAAAAAAGCCTGCGTGTGTTCTGTTCCATACCTACGCAGCCCTCGTAGGCCCGGCTGCACAGCACACGTCAGCGGCCACGTAACGTGTTTCAAGTTTTGTGGGGGTTTTTTCATTATTAAGAGAATACTTTATTAGTTTCTGTAATCAAACCCATGTAGATTAAGACCTTACCTATTTAGTTCAGTGTGTTACCCCTGTACACATGGAAAAACTATGTTGAATGTTTCTAGACCAATGTGGCTGTTAGTTTCTGTACGATGCCAGCCCAACACAGCACAACTGGGAGAGTTTTTCCAAAGTTGACAGCTCAGCTAAGGTTTCCAAAAATTTGAATTATATGTATATATAGGTATATGTGTGTGTGTGTGTGTGCGTGTGTGTGTATTTATATAAAAAGACCAACAGCAGTATGTTATGCATCAAGAGTAGCAACAGCTCTTCCAGGTTCTGCAGTCGTCTGAACAAAATTACAGAGACTTCCGGCATACTCCGTTAAAAAGAAAAAAGATTAAAAAACAAATCCCCAGAAAACGGCAAAGTTCTGTTACTGTGTTCCAAATATTTCTGATCTGAAGTTGGTTGCAGCCCGTGGGTATGAAGGGCCCACTGAATAAGTGCAATAAAATAAAGGCTGCCAGACTTGCTGCCCAGCCTAAGACTGGAACATTTGCTTCAGCAGGAGAGCAGGGGAGCCGCCTTGCCCCCCGATTGTGTGGGGTGGGTGTCCAGGCAGCCCTGTGGCTTCGTCCTGCCCCTCAGCCCCACCGAGGTGTGGGAGAGCCGGGCAGCTCCTCCAGGGAAACCGGGGGGCGTGGGCTGCAGGTGTCCACATGGGTGGGGACTGGAGGCCTCTCCCGATAAAAGGCCTTGGTGCTTCCCAGGAGGTGCCCGGCGGCCCCGGGTGAGCTGAGTGAGCCCCACGTGGCGGCTCCTTCTCGCGTCCACAGCACGCTGTGTGTTCCGTCTCGTTTGATGCTCTATCAGCCGGGTAGCAGGACCAGGGCCCCTGATGTCCTGTTTTAGAAACTGGATGAGGGAGAGGAACGTACCCATGGCCACCTAGTGAGTGGTCAGCAGAGCCCAGATGCCCACCCAGGCCCGCTGGTGCTGGGGAAACCAAGTCTCGAGTTGGGTGCAGGTCCGGGCTGCAGCCCTGGGCCGCCGCCTCCTCGGCCGCCTCCAGTTCCCTCTGGCTGTGCCCGCACAGCAGCCTCACACCTCCTGTGACCTGTGCCCACAGCATCTTCCTCATCGACCACGCCTGGACGTGCCGCGTGGAGCACGCCCGCCAGCAGCTGCACCAGGTGCCTGGGCTGCTGCACCGCATGGCCAACCTGATGGGCATCGAGTTCCACGGCGAGCTGCCCAGCGCCGAGGCCGTGGACCAGGTGCTGGAGGAGATGTGGAAGTTCAACCAGACCTACCAGCTGTCCCATGGGGTGAGTGGGCAGCCAGACCCCTGGGGAAGCAGAGGACAGACAGACACAGGCCTTCGCCACTGTGTGGTCAGGGCTCTCGGGCGGCCAGGAGGGCCTGGACCCCGCCGGGGCCTTTACCCCACAAGTGAGCAAACTCACCTTCCCCCGTGGCCCGTTGAAGCCCCTCATTCCCTGTGGCTCCATCGTGGGCCTGTTACTCTGCCTCAGACCAGCCAATGCCAGGGACCCAGGTGTCTGCGCGGCCTTTACGCTCACAGCACACAGCCCCCTCTCAGAGTCCTGTACTTGGCTGCCTCTTTCCTGATGCCTTCTGGTCCTGTCGCCCGGCCTTTAAAAGGCCTCAGGAGTCCTCACGGCCTTGGGTAGAGGAGTTGAGTCCTGTCAGCACATGTCCTCGGGCTCTCATCACCTCACCCCCAGCCTCCCCAGCTCACCCTTAGGCTCCAGCCCCTCACCATGTTTAGGCTGGGAAAAAACATGTTGTTTCTCAGGATCTCAGCTTCAGTGTCACCTCCCCTGAACCATAAGTCTCCCCTGTCTTCCCCCCACCCCCCGCTCCAAGCCACACACACAAGACTCCATACATCCATGTGACTACCAGCCAAGTCCTTGCTACCATGTGCCTTCAGCACACAGGCCATCGTCCTGATGTCACTGGCCTGTGTCCTCGTCGGCCAGGGCAGGGCCACTGTCCCAGGGCCCCGGGTTAAAGGGCCTGGGGCCTGTGTGACAGCTGCTCCAGGCTCAGAGCATTGGGTGGTTGGCGCCAGGGGCATGGATGAGTGGGAAGGGCAGTGGCTAGGCTGCCAGACAAGACTGTGTATGCTCTGCCCGCAGACGGCCGAGGACAAGGTGCCCGTGTGGTACATCATGGACGAGTTCGGCTCTCGCATCCAGCACTCGGATGTGCCCAGCTTTGCCACCGCTCCTTTCTTCTACATGCCACAGCAGGTGGCCTACACACTGCTGTGGCCCCTGCGGGACCTGGACACGGGTGGTAAGTCAGACGCCCACCCACCTCGGAGGATGGCCAGGCCAGCCTCCTGCCACCCCTGATGGGCTTGTGTGTCTTGGTGCAGAGGAGGTGACCCGGGACTTCGCCTATGGAGAGACAGACCCTCTGATCCGGAGGTGCATGCTGCTCCCCTGGGCCCCTGCCAACATGCTGGACCTCAGCTCCTACACGCCCGAGCCCCCTGACGAGCACTACCAGGTGTGACCCTCCCCCCCGTACCTCCCACCCCTGGCAGGGGAGGACACTATTCACACTCTGTGCGGCATAGTTTCCAGCAGCAGTAGGCCCTCGATAAGTAGCTGTCGTTGGTACTGTTGTTAGGGACAGCAAGATGCTTTCAGTCTGTGGACAGCCTCTCGGTCAGGGCCCCACTGGGACTCAGTAGGGCCCTGGGTACGTGGGGTGGGCCAGATTAGGGAACCAGGATTAGTGAGGCCTGGGGCGAGGGGAGGAAGTGGAGCCTGTAGGAACACAACCACTGCCAGAACCAGGCAGGGCCGGGCAGGGGTTACCTCCCAGCCCCTTTCCATCCCCTGCCCTCTGGTCTCCTGCCACTGCTTGCTGTTGGCTGGTCCCAGTTGGAAACCAGGCGACGAGGGAGCCTGTGCTCAGCACTTTATGGACACGCTCTACTGTAATCCTTACAACAATAGGATCTACAGTCCTGTTTTTATCTTCATTTTACTGAGGATGAGGAAACTGAGGTACAGAGAGGTTAAGTAACTTGCTAAAGGTCACACAGCTGGTGGGAGAACCGGAGTCCAAAACCAAAAGGACCTAAGAACTTGTGAGCAGAGGCCACACGCCTCTCCCTCACTTCCCACCTCGTCTTGAAGCTGCCTTACCCCCGCCAGCACATCAGCCGCTCATCGAATGCCTCAGGGTTGTGGAAAGGAATGAAGGAGTCAGCTAGAGTTAGTGGGAAGCACCGTGTGGTGTCAGCGGTTCTGTGCGTGCTACTCGTTGGAGAGGCTGGGCTGCAGCAGTGGGCCTGTTGCCACTTTTCCCGTGAATTCTACATTATCGCCAGTGGTGATTGAACTAGCCTTGCCCCAAACTCAGTGATCTCCCTGCTTGGTTCAGAGATGTTTCAGAGGCTCATAGAGTGCCTGCACCTCGTAGGTGACTGGTAAATATTTGAAAAAAGGAGTGAATGCAAAGGGGCAGGCTTCAGAATGGCGAAAGGACAAAGACTTCCTGATCTTGGGGTGGTTTGTTAAAGGAACTTGAATTTCAAATGTCTTTTTTTGCTTGGGTCGCCCTCTGCTGGCCAGGAAGAGAAGATGAGGCCAAGCACTGAAGTGTCTGGACAGTTTGTCCCCATCTGACCCACCTGGATCAGGCCTGTGCTCTGGGCCCTGGTTGCCTGCATCCCGGAGCCTCTCATGAGGCACAGTCAGGCTGTCAGCCAGGGCCACATCCTGAGGCCTGCTGGGACCAAGGACCTGCTTCCACACCTGGCACGGGGGTGCTGGCTGTTGGCAGGAGGCCTCAGCTCCTCCCCACGGGGGCCTCCCCACAGGGCTGCTTGAGTGTCCTCACGGGCTGTCGGCTAACTGCTCCCAGAGCAGGTGACCACAGAGAAGGGAGGAGGAAGCCACGGGGCCTTTGATGAAGTTGCACAACGTTTGTCCACTTTTTATTGGTTAGAAGCAACTCGTTCAGCCCACACGCAAGGGGAGGTGAATGAAGCTCTTTTAAAGGGAGCGGCAAAGGGCTGGTGGGCGTGTTTTCTTTAAACCACCACGCTGCGTAAGCCGGGAGCAGCCCTTGGGGGCTCCCTGGGGACCGGGAGCCCCTCCAGGGCAGGCTGGGCACCTCAGCCGCCCGTGTTTGGAGGTCGCATTGAGAAGATGGAGAGCAATGTTTACAGTGCTGAGGGGCCAGCACCTGAGGGGTGTTGAGCCCCAGCTCGAAGTGGGGCCGTCAGAGGGCTCTGGTGAAAGGCTCCACATGAGGTCTGGGTGTGCCCCCGAGATCCTAAGCCCTGATGTGCCAGGATAGGGGAGGCACGTGCTCTCGGGCTTCCTTTCTCAAAGGTGTTTCCACTTCCCGTGTCTTTCCTTCCAGGCCATTTTGGAGGAAAACAAGGAGAAGCTGCCACTGGCCATCAATCCGGCGGCACGTCCCTGCGACCACATCTTCAAGTGCGTAGCCCCTTCTGAGCTTGTAGTGAGGCTTTTCCTTGGTCACGTTGTTCACACACACCCCCCTCCAGTTCCCACGGCTCCCAGAGCAGTGCCTGGGTCAGGGAGGCCCTCCGTAGGTCCCCTCTGTCCTGGCGGCACCGCGGTGACCGAGATGCCAGAGGGGAGTTTCTAGGATCACAGAGAGAATGCTATGAGCAGCAAGAGGTGAGCAGGGCCCCTGCAGGACCAGAGTTTAAATCTACCTCAAAGGACAGGAATAGGCTGCGAGTGTGCTCGTGGCAGGTGGAGGACCGGCCTCGAGCTAGTTCCTGCCCAGCCGTGTTCTGAGGCACCGGGTGTCATGACCCCGACTCCTTCTCTTGGGCCACTGTGCAATCGCAAGTTCTCAGTGTGTGTGCTTCTGGTCCTGGAGTGAAAATGCAGCCAGGCCTGTGCATGCTGGCCCCTCCTGAGGGCTGGGAGCCCATGCTGGACACTCAGGAGAGACACCTGCCCTGCCAGGAGGGGCTGCGGCCAGTGTCTGCAGGTATGGGCTGGCCGGTTACGTAAGGCCAAGCTGGCAAGCCCAGGCTGGCCCCCTGTAGAAGTAGATGCTCCATTCTACAGGTCAGGGGGTGGAGGTGCAGCGCTCCACCCACCGTGCAGAGCAGGCTCAGAGCTGAGCTGGGGCGGACTGGCCTCTGCCTCCAGCGGGGGCCCCCCTGGCTGCCCACACCTAGTTTAGCCAGACAGAGCAACACGCTCCACTCTGCCTCTCCCCAGTCCTGGCGGTTTCCTCCCACGCCCTCTGCCCTGTCCTCACCCCCTTTCCTGAGGCCCCCTGCCCAGCACCCCTCCACCTCCTCAGGGTCAGACGCTCCCTGAGGCGTGCTTGGATCAGGCTCCAGGCTCCAGTCCTGCCCACACCTCTGCCTGGGGCCACCACAGGCCAGGCCAGGCGAGCACCAGCAAGCACCAGTGTGGAACGAGGCCTCATCCGGGCACATGTCTCAGCAACACACTCACTGCACGCACCTGGGGCAACGGCTTCCTCCTCAAGGGTCAAGTTCTCAGTGTGTCTGTGGGAAATTGGTGGTGTCGACTTGTCCCTGTGTTTCCACTGCGGGGAAAGAACCTACATTTTTTTCAGCACTCAGGTCACCCTGTTTCGTACTGAGAAGTGTGAGCCCATCTTCTAGACGGGGAATCCGGGGTTGTGAGGGTCCTAGTTGCCCCACCACTCAGCAGAATGGCCGGGGATGGGGTCCCTGGCTATCTGACTCAGCTCCCCTCTCCCTGCAGGGTCTACACGGACATGCAGCAGGTGCTCAGCCACCTCACTCACCCGCGCTTCACCTTCACCCAGAGCGAGGCTGACGCCGACATCCTCTACAACTTCTCACACTTCAAGGACTACAGGTGAGGCACGTCCCCCCAGGCCCCCGCGACTGGCCCCAGAGCCCCTCGCCCCTCACCGCAGCCCCTGAGCCGTCCCCCTGCCGCAGGAGGCTCAGCCAGGAGCGGCCCCACGTGCTGCTGAACCAGTTTCCCTGTGAGAACCTGCTGACGGTGAAGGACTGCCTGGCCTCCATCGCACGCCGGGCGGGCGGCCCAGAGGGCCCGGCCTGGCTGCCCCGAACCTTCAACCTGCGCACTGAGCTGCCCCAGTTTGTCAGCTACTTCCAGCAGCGGGAGAGACGGTAAGCCCCCCTCTGACCCTGCTGCCCCAGTGGGCCATGCCGCCGAGACCCACAGACCCACAGCTGCTTCAGGGTCCAGGCCTCACCCAGAGCACAGCCCCTTGCTTCCAGCAGACGCCTCCTTACTCCCCAAGGCCCAGCCTCTAACCTCTGCTGTGATACCTCCCTCAGCCCCCTGGGGGAGGCTGGGTGTCCCTCTGCTGCTACGGTCTTGGGAGGGTGGCCCCGGGCACAGCCCACCGGCCCTTCTGCTCCCAGGGGCGAGGACAACCACTGGATCTGCAAGCCCTGGAACCTGGCGCGCAGCCTGGACACCCACATCACCAGGAGCCTCCACAGCGTCATCCGGCACCGCGAGAGCAGCCCCAAGGTAAGTCCCAAGGGAGGCGGGGGACTCAAGTGTCTAGGACCTATGCCGATGGGTCCCAGTGTGGGCAGTGATGGGGTCACTCAGCTCATAGGCATCTCTGAAGCCCCAGCCCCACTCCTTCCACTGCTCTGCCGGCAGGGAGGGGCTGTGACAGTCCAGTGAGAGGAGGGAGCCTGCGGCAGAGCTGTGCTAGATGTATCTCATCTCAGGGTCCCCACACGCTGTACCACGAGTGTCCACATACCAGGAGGGAGATAGCCAGGCCTGGGAGCCCTGGACAAAGGCGCTGTAGTGACATGGGACACCTCAGAAGCCGTGTTGGGGAGTTTGAAGATGCAGATCATGCACCCGGGCAGAGGCCCTGGGACCCTTGCCACAAGACAGTCACTGGAGGTTTCCTGCCACACAATGGGAGCCGGTGGATTTAAGGCTGAGGATTTGTGTTCAGTTTCCGAAACCTAAACACTGGTGGGAACTTTTCCTTCAATTAAAGTAAAGGAGGAAACTGTCCCAAGCTAGACAGGGGTTTGAAAATGCAGAGGGAGAGTGCAGGGTGCGGGTCCCTCCACGGCCACCAGGGGGCGCTCTGCAGGAGCCTCTTCTCCAGATGCGGGGACATTAGGCCGCCTCACGGTGTGGGCCACCGCTGGCGCGGTCAGCATGCCTCGGGGTGCTCCCTCCTGGCCCGCGGATGGTGAGCGCCTCCCGCGAGCCTGTCTGTGTCCTCCAGGTTGTGTGCAAGTACATTGAGAGTCCTGTCTTGTTCCTCCGAGAAGACGTGGGGAGGGTCAAGTTCGACGTCCGCTACATCGTGCTGCTGCGGTCAGTGAAGCCCCTGCAGTTGTTCGTGTACGACGTGTTCTGGCTGCGCTTCTCCAACCGGTAACCGGAGAGACTGGGCGGGCTGGAGGGGGATGGCTCTTGTTCAGATCAGAAATCCTTCACCACGTACCCCCTGGGGCCCACCGAGCCCCTGTCAGCCACCGTAAGGAATCTCAGCATGCCTTGTAAAATAGGCCCAACACCTGTGGGTCGCAGTGATGTTTACTGGCGTCTGGGGAGTCCCCATAGTGAGCTGTGAGGGGCCACGGGGGGGGGGGGGGGACAGTGGCGCCCTGTGGGTGGGGACCACTCAGGGGTCTGCCCGCTTGTCCTGCAGGCCCTTCGCCCTCAACGACCTGGACGACTACGAAAAACACTTCACTGTCATGAACTACGACCCAGAAGTGGTGCTGAAGCAGGTAGGGGCCCGGCGGGGCCCGGGTATAGATGTCAGGCTTCCATAGGGAGCCCATCTTGGTCCTTCCTGGAGGAGCCTCAGCCGACTGCCAGCTTGTCGGGTGTGTTTTGGGTAAAGCCTCAGCCCTCAGGCCCTGTGAGCTGGTGAGCTGTGAGCTCAGGCCTGGGCCCTGCAGACACGGGTCCCAGGTCTGCCCCAGTGCACCATTCTGACACAGGCGTGGTCATGTGTCAGTCCTGACGTCACAGCCTGCCGAGCTCTCGGCATTCACTGTCTCATTGGAGACTCACAGTGGCCCTGCAGAGTAAGTTTGCTGGGCACGGAGCATCATCCCATTTCATAGATGAAGACAGTGAGACCCCAAGAAGTAAATCTGAGATCCAGAGCTCAGACCCAGTCTCCTGCCTCCCATTTGTGCCCCCAGGGGGTGGGTTAGGTAGGCTGCTGGCACTGACCTGTGACCCCAGCGAGTGTCAGAGGCCCAGGTCAAGGCAGGGGGAGGGTGACGGGCTGTGTCTGTCACAGGTGCACTATGACGAGTTCATTCCTGAGTTTGAGAAGCAATACCCAGAATTCCCCTGGAAGAGCGTCCAGGTGAGTCCTGAGCAAAGCTGGAGGGGCCAGGGCCTCTGTTGTGGGCTGGCACTGGGGAGGCTGCCTCTTCTGGATGGTCCTGCTCCTCCCACTGCAGCCAGTGAAGGAGACTCTGTAAGGTGTTGTGGAGGGCTTCTTGGAGACGGTGACCTGGAGGGGTACTCAGGGGACCCTTGGGACAGCCAGGCAGCCACAGGCCCTACCTGTCCCAGGAATTGCAAACCTAAGGAGACAACGGGGACGCCACTGGAGATGCAGACAGCCTCCACATCCTGAAGTGGGTGTTTCAGGGACTCTGCACACCTTGGTACAGGGGGGAGCCGAGGGGGCTCCAAGGCAGGAGACAGACATGCAGATGCCAGGAGTGAGAGGAGCAGGTATCAGGCAGAGGTGGCTATGGCCAGGTCTAGAGACACGAAGGATGTACGAGGTGACGACTCAGGCCTTTTGGGGGCTGGGGCCTAGAAAAGTGCAGCAAACTCCACACTTAGAGGCTGCTCGGAGGGGGGCTGGTCCCCACGTCAGAGCTGTGCAGGCCCCTGACCTGACCTGTCCTGGTCCCTAGGCTGAGATCTTCCAGGCCTTCACCGAGCTGTTCCAGGCGGCCTGTGCTAAGCCACCACCCATGGGCCTTTGCAACTACCCCTCATCCCGGGCCGTGTATGCCATCGACCTCATGCTGAAGTGGGACAGCCGTCCAGATGGTGAGGGGGCTCCCTATAATACAAACCCCCCTTATCCAAAGCAAATTGTCCAACCCTCTGCCCCCCAGGGGGCAGAGAGGGCACTGTGGGTCGCACTGCTGGGTTGTCCTTTGCCTCCAGTTGGCCGGGAGATACAGGTCTGGGGGAACCCACCATTAGGGGATGACAGCCCGCAGGACAGCACAGAAGCATGGGGGTCAGGGGCCCACCTCTTGCTGAGCCTGCACTTCTGCTTCCCCTGGTTGACTAAACTAGCGGCTGAGCTGGAGATGGTGGCTCAGGAGAGTCCTGGGGCCGAGGCCCTCCAGTCTTTCCCCGGGAGGAGCAGGCTTTGGCCAGGCCCCTGATGAGTCGGGAGACCCACATTCAGACCCCTGGCCCCAGGAGTGAGACGCCCTGTGTTCTGTGGCGTCAGGGAAGCGAGTGATGCAGCCACAGATCCTGGAGGTGAACTTCAACCCGGACTGCGAGCGAGCCTGCAGGTACCATCCAACCTTCTTCAACGACATCTTCAGCACCTTGTACCTGGACGAGCCCAGCAACTGCCACGTCACCCGCCTGGTCTAGGCACTCCCTGCCCTCCTGCTCCTGCTGGTGGCGGAGTCCAGCCTCGGTCTCTGAGTGTCTTCTGCAAGGTCCCCTCCTCCTCCCTCTCTCCAGGCACAGGCAGGCCAGGTCCCAGCTCCACACCCTGGGCACAGGGTCCTCCTCCCGTCGATCAGGAGCATGGCCAGTCACTGTCTGCAGGCTGAGCCAGGCCACTGTCCAGTCTCCTCTCCCCCGCCTGTGCCGTGATTGCTCTCAGCCCAGGGCTTCATTGCTGAGAGTTTGGTTCCTGGGCTGCCGTGTTTCCCAGGATGTTAGTGGAAGAGGGGTCTGGGGAGTGTGACGAGGTGGCCTCAGAAACGAGATCCCCCAGGAAGGCCTGTGGGAGCCCAAATGTTAGCAGGGCCCGGCTGGCTGTTGTCCAGAGTCTGCTCATGCATCCTGGTCCCCCAGAGTGGGGGTCAGGCTCCCACATTCCTCCCCAAGGGTCCCATGTGACAGGCATCCCCGGAACACTTTGGGGAACCTGTTTGCCAGACCCAACCTTCTCACCTCAGCTCCCCCGGAACCGTCACCAGCAAACCTGTGACTCCAGGGCAGGAAGGCCACCGCCTTCTATTGCCGGTGCCTTGCCGTCTAGCGAGGGCCAGCCTGTCCTCTGGTCCCTGTGGTCCCAGCAGCCTCTCTAGCACTGCAGGGGTTCTACCCTCATCTTGGGTTGAGAAGTGCTTTGGTGAGAGGGACCTGGGGCGAGGGGACCCGCATGGGCATTAGAGCACCTGGCAGTGGGCAGCTTTGAAAGACAATCCCACTGAGAACTTCATGATAGCCAAATGCCATCTTCCACCAAGTCTAGGGTCAAAACGTTGGATTATTGTTACTCTTTCATTTATGGGAAGAAAATATAAAATTCTTGTTGTTAATGTCGTTTCTGAAATTTGGAGCCAGACGCCAGCAATTTGTGTAGCCGCAGTGTGCCCAGGCCCAGCTCGCAGGGCGGCAGGCGGGGAGGGGGAGCTGCCTGCTGAGCTTTGCTGTGTGTCTGTGTGTCTGTGTGTGTGTATGTTGAGGGTCGGGGATGCTTGTTTCATTCTGAAGCCAAGAGCAATCCTTGTAGCAAAACTGGACCAGACTGTGCCTCCCGTCTGTGGGTGTCTGTCAGTCCTCTCCGGTGACAGGAGCCTCAGCCCTTCCCTCCAGCCAGGTGGAGGTGCAGTGGGTAGGATACCCCGTCTCTGGTTTCCCCTGGGGAAGAGCTGCTGGCGTCCCGTCCTCTTGACTGGATGTGTACCACAATAAAGTGTTCCTTCTGTACCTGGCCTCCCTGTCTATGAGGGCCCGGGGACCACAGGCCCCGCGTGCTCTGCCAGGTCCTTTCCTCCTGGTGGTTAAAGAAAACGACACTGTCGCCCTCGCCAGCTTGGCTCAGTGGTTCGAGCGTCTGCCTGTGGACTGAAGGGTCCCGGGTTCAATTCTGGCCAAGGGCATGTTCCTCCTTTACAGGCTCGGCCCTGGTCCAAACATGTGCAGGAGGCAACCAATTGATGTGTCTCTCACATCAATGTTTCTCCCTCTCTAAACGAAAAACTGGAAGGCAGAGGCCCTCGCACACCCAGGCCGCTGACCACATGCACCTTCTCGCAGGACCTGCCCTACAGGGGGCCTTCTGGTGGCCCCAGGATGGTGCTTACACCGGGTTAATCCTCCAGGTGCCACAGGGATTGTCCTCCTCACTCCCAGTTCACTTGAAACCTGATTGTCCAGGATACTCCGTGGGCCATAGTCACTGGGATCAGAGGACCCATGATCCCTGGATTATAAACATGCTTTCCCCAATCTTGCACCTCTGATCAGTGAGAATCAGACAACCCCCCGAAGAAGGCTACCATGCAGGTCCTCCACCACCTGGAGGACCAGACTGCTTATTGCCATGGAGACGATTCTTACCCTCTAAATACATCTCTCTGGCCCCGCCGGTATGGCTCGGTTGGCTGAGCGTTGCCCCGTGCACCCCAGGGGAGCCCTCTGGGCTGTGTGAGCGGCCTGGGTCTGCTCCTCTGTGGCTAGTCCGCTGGGGAGGTAAGTGTCAGATTCAAGACCTTGGCTGCGTGCAGCAGCTCCTGGAGAGCGCAGCCCAGAGGACGTGGTAAATCTGGGAGACGTGGGCTTTCCTGTTACACCAACGTGAAAACTGCCAGCACCTTCAGGTGCCTAGTGGATAGTAACAGCCCAAACAAGGAGAGAAGGCTATGAAGGCCGGGGAAAGCATCTCAAGAGAGCCAGCAGACAAAACGGCAAATGTCGCCTCCCCTTGCCCCTTTATCCTGGTGTGTCTGCGGCCATGCGTGTTTCGTGGCCAAGAGGAAGTATGTGGGACGCGGCTAGAGATGAACAAACCCACAGCTGTGTGGAATGGACAGAAACAGTCTGAGCATCAATGGAAAGGTCCCAGGAACCTCAGGTGCACCTAAGGGCTGAGTACAGCGTCTGTCGGACACCCGTGGGCCCCGTCTTAGGGACTCTAGAAAGTAGAATGTGCGGAGCCCCCATCTGACTCCGCTCTGATGAGCCTCGGAAGTGCTGTGCGGGGAGCTGGCCCAGCGCCACTCAGCTGCGAAGCCGCCGGACCCTACACGGCACGATCCCATCGGACGTCAGATTCCAGCAGAGCAGGTGACGTGACAGCCCCCGAGCTGGCTGCTCTGATGACCGTCAGCTGCTCCGGTGGCCGTCAGCTGTTGCTCACCTCCCCGAGCTCTTCATAGCTGGGGTCATGTCTGAACACGAAGCCAGGAGGAGGAGGCAGAGAGGCAGGAATCTCACGGCTGCTGAACCGCTGCCGAGCCCTCAGTATGAAGGTGTTGCCAACTCACATTCACGTACTCAACAACCAGAAACAAAACAGGCAACAAACGGCCGCAGGCCCAACCAGCCAGTCCCAGGAGGCTGCGCCGCAGAGCTCGGCGCAGGACGCCGGAGACATCGTTCCTGCAGGAGTCCCGCCTGGCTGCGTGAGGCCTCTGCCCGCCTCACTTACTCCAGACAGTGCCTGGAGAGGCTGTGGGTGTCCCTATGGGAAGCCGGGTGACACCGCCAAACCGGGGCAGGCCTGGGCCAGTGAGGGGCTGCTGTCTGCTGGGCTGGGGACAGGCCCTTTCTGCCTCTAATACCCCCACCTGCTGATTAGGTGTTTGTGAGGCTGCCCCAGGTGGACTGAGGCTGGCAGGAGTCCTGGCATCCCAGGGGCAGGTCAGCTGATGTCCTGAGCCCCATGCTGACTGAGGCCAACAGGCAGAGCCAGGCGCTGGCCCAGGCAGGCTGTGGGCCTGCACCCTTCGAGAGCCTGAGCTGGGCCTCCTGTCAGCTGAAGCCCAAGGCCCGGGCCTGGTCCTTACCGGCCAGGCAGCAGCACAACCAGTGTGGGCCCCAGGTCAAACCTGAGTCGCCCCACCCTGGGCAGGCCACCTCACCTCTTACAGGGACTTGGGAGGACCCCCCCCCCCCAAGGGTGCAGGAGCCCTGACCAGGCCCAGCCCGGACAGACCCAGCAGGAGGATGAGTCCCTCTTCCCCACCCACACCAGGGTCCCACCTGAGAAAAAGGGCAGTGCTAAGCTAAAAACTTTATTTGGCTTATAAAACTCCACATCCCGAGCCGTGCCCCGAGCAGTGCAGAAAGCGCAGGACGCTGTTTCGGGGGAGTGGGCCAGGCCTGCAGCAGCTCTGAAGCTGGCGGTGACCCCTGGGCTGAGACCCTGACAGACTCACAGGTGTGGTGGCCATGAAAGCGTGAGGGCCACCACCACCAGCAAGGCGTGCCTGGCAGCAGCCACAGTCCTTGTATGGCGGGGACCTCACTCCGCAAGCCTTCGGCCACCACGCCGGCCATGGTTGTCCCGCCAGACGCAGTAGTTGAGTGTGGCAGCGAAGGCCAGCCAGGCCAGGTACGGGTAGAGCAGTCGGGCGGCCGAAGGGCTCACCCGGTGCCAGGCCATGGTGGTGGCTGCTGCCAACCCACCCGTCAGCAGGAGGTCCACCAGGGCCTGTGGAGATACGGCGGGGAGGGAGGACAGGGAGGCCTGAGGCTCAGGGTACCCACAAGGGTGCATGTCCCGGCTGCCCAGCCACTTGACCGCTGGAGAGATCACTCAGTTCCACCCTAAATGACCCAGCCACGCCCCTCTCCAGTTCTCCACCTCAGTTTCCCCATATGTAAAATGGGGACAATGGCTCCTGCCTGTCCCACTCCATGTGTGGGGTGCACGGCGCCAGGTGTGATGTGGGTTTTCCTACACAATGGCCCCTAAACTCAAGCCAGCACCCCTGTCTGGCTTCAGTCAGAGCCCCTCAAGGCTCCTTGGCTGCAGGAAAAGCAGCCAGGAGCTCCACAGCTGGGCACTGGCCACTAAGAGCTTCCAAAGACAGGCTGACGTGAGCTATGTGCCACCTACTACAGACCCTGACCCTGCCTGGGATGTGATGCCCATGCCCCCCACAGGAAGCCCACCCCTCCATGGACCATCCCCAGGGACCAGGGGAACACTTACCAAACCCATTTGTCGGGAGCCAAAGAAGATGGGAGGCCATGCCCAGTTCAGAGTCAGCTGCCCAGCATAGAGGCCCAGGGGAACCACAGCCTCCTCTGAGAAGCCCCCCAGCTCTTTCCAGACCATGTAGGAGCCATACCTGAAACAGAGGCCACCTGTCAGGGCACCAACAGGGAAGAGGCCAAGAGCCTCCCTGGGGGGCAGGGAGTCACATTCACCTCTGGGGTGACATAGTAATGGCTCAGGCATTCCCTGCCACGGACTGCTGTGTGACTTCAGGGAAGCTGCCTGACTTCTCCGGGCGTTCATTTCTCACAGGGTTGCTGTGGCGAGTCAAGTTAACACTGGCAGTGCTTAGGGCGGTACCTGGCACATGAGATACTCAGTATTTACCATGATTATCATTATCGGTGCTGTGAAGAAGGAAGCACCTGAGGCTCCTAACCCAGCCTGGGCACTGCAGAGAATGATGGGACATTTGGGCTGGGCCTTAGAGGATGAGTAGGAGTTTGCCAGGGGGAGTTAACAAGGCTATGCCAAGGCTTAGAGACATGTGGGAGACCCTGAGTCAGCCCACATGACTGCAGATTGAGGTCTTGAGGGCACCGGAGAGGCAAAGCTGAAGAGGCAAATGGGGACCTGGTCATGGGGGCTCTTAGGCCTCAAATGCTACGATAACACCGCTGACTGTAACAGCCAGTGCCCTTTAACACTACACACCCCAGGCACCGCTCTAGCTCTTTCCAAGCATTAGTGCATTTCATCCTCATGATAATGCTGAGATGGGCAGATGTATCACCCCCATTTTACAGGTGAGGAAACTGAGGCACTGGGAGGTGAAATGTCCAAGATTTCTTAACAGGCAATCAGCAACTAGAGGCAGGATTTGAACTGAGGTGACCAGGGCAGAACCTGGGATCTTTACTCTGCAAGAGGTTGGACCTCCTCAGGGCCTAAGGGAGCCTCCACGGGGTTCTAGGAAAGAGACAGGGCCACGTTTGTGCTGTCTCAGGATCTCAATGGTAGAGAAAGGCCAAGGAGGACTGCGGGGGCCTGGAGGCTAGAGTGAGTTGAAGCAGAAACAAGGTATCTGGGCCAGGACTGGAGAGAAAACAGGACACAGGGAGTGCTGGGAGCCTAACAGGGCTGGGGGGGGGGGGCCAGGTGACCACAACAAGGTTTCAGGGGCTTACTCCCACCAGAACCCTGGGGCATCCAGTCTAACTTCTGCTACCTGCCTCTAGGATGCCTAGTGTCTGCAGTCCCACAGGGCACTGGGCTGGCACAGAACCAAGACGCAGGGAACATTCCAGAAGGTGGGAGGGGCACTAACCTCAACTAATGAGTGCGGTTCCCACTGGAGCACCCAGGGGACGCCCTCATGCAGCACTTCCTTTCAGCATAGCCACTCCCAGGGTCTAGTCCAGGGGCTCCTGCAGCGTCCCTACCCTCTAGCCCCGGCCCCAAATGGATGCCCAACAAATGGAAGCTACTATTACTGCTTCTGTTGTTACTGCCATTGATTTGGGAAGCATCCACACTGCCCACGCCTGAACTTTGCACACTAAGCCAGTCTCGCCCTGGAATTGTGAAAACAGCCAGTGTGGGGTTGAGCCATCCGGCCCGCCCCTCAGGAGGCCCGGAGGGGAAAGTTCGGTGGGGAAATCAACAGGCCCCGCAGCTTTCTCCACCCTCCCTTGGCAGAAGAGGCCCAGAAACAGTGCCAGCTGCCCAAGGAACACTGGACAGTTAAAACCCTGCAGGAGACGCCCTGCCTCAGGCCTGGGCCCCTATAAAGGGGAGGACAGTCCTGCCCCCCTGCCCGATGGTGGACGGGCCCACCTACCCCATGGTCGAGTAGAGCGTGGCCCAGATGGGGCCCAGCGTCCAGCGAGGCGGGTGCCATGAGGGCTTCTGCAGGCTGGCATACCAGCGGAGGCCCTCTCCGCGCACATGGTAGGAGCCTAGGAAGGCCCCCACGCTGGGTGCCAGTGTGAAGCCCACGGCGGGCACCCAGGGCGGGGCCATTGCTGCTTGGGCAGTGGTTCTGGAAGCTCTGAAAGAAAAGACAGGGCTGGGGTAAAGGCCGGGTGATCCAGGGCCGAGGCCTCACTGAGCATTTCCAGAGGACCTACTGTGCGCAGACTGGGGGTCAGGCCTACAGTCTCCTTCAGCATCGCGGAAAGTCCTGGGGCCGACCTGTTACCAGCCCCTCATCACTCATCAATCACTCATTGATCAAAAGATGGGGAGACGGGGAAACACTGGCAGCCCTGCCATCCCGCCCCGGGGCTCCAGTGAACACATTTCCATCCAAACTCCTGCCCCACGCCCAGAAGGCTGCCCTGACCACAGGAGCCTCGCAGGTGCCCCTGTCCCCACTGTCAGCTCCACCTCAGCTCCTGCCCCAGCTTCCAGGGTCCTGCGCTCTCACCTTCAGCCTTGCCTTTGGTCCCGACAAGTGAGCCCTCCTCTCTGCCACCTCCCTCAGGCCAGTGTGGGTCCCCTCCACCAATCAGGCGTCCCAGCTTTTCCTCCCCAGGCCAAGTGACAGCCAGGGCTCTGGGAGGCCTGTCAGTTCACACCCTGTGCTTTAGGTTCCAGTACTTTCATTCATTCATTCATTCATTCGGCAATGGCGGCAGACAGAGCTTGGCTCAAATCCTGGCACCCCACCCCCACTCACTCACTGTGACCTCAGGCAAATCACTTCAACTCCCTGGACTGGCCTCAGTTTTTTCCCCTGTAGAGTGGGACATCAACCCGACCTACCTGGGCCGAGCCCAGTGTGGGGACTGTGTATTCAGGTGATTCATCACTCCCCCACGGGCCCACCCCAAAATCACCTTCCCTTCCTGTGCGCCAGAGGGAAAGGAGGCTACTTCGGGTCACACAGCACTCTGGGGCCAGGCTTGACCTGGGCTGAAAACCTGCTCCTGCCTTGACACCCAGGGCCCCCAAGGTGGTGAGTGGGAAGGGACAGGAGTTAACAGGAATGCAAGGCTGGGGAAGTCCCCACAGCAGCACTGAGAGGCTGGCCGGGCTCAGGGTAAGGAAGGCCTCTGTCTCCGGCCTGGACGCTGCCACCCCCAGAGCTGGGGACCCAAACATCAGACTTCTCCATTATGATCATTGGCCATGCCCCCTTGCCCAGCAGCCCCAAGGTTTGCACTGAGGACCTACTAGGTGTCCAGCAGCATGCCATGCCCTTGGCAAGCTGAGATGCTCATTGGAGCTGAGAGTCCAGAGACAGTAAGGGGGCAGGGAGCCCAGGCTGGGCATCTGGGGCCAGCTCTGCCAGGGCCTGCTGGGGGACCCTGTCAATGCCCCTAAGCTTCGGCTTCCCCATCATAAAATGAGGGAGCTGAGCTCCCACTAACACACTCCAACCCTAGTTAGAGAATCTAGGGGTATCTGTTTGCATGAGGTAAGAAGCCACACACTGGATTCAGTTCACTAAACTTCCATCACAGCCAGCTAGGGTGGGGGCTGGGGACCCAGGGTGGACGGAGCAGGGAGGTCCTGAGAGAGAGGGGCACAGCCCTCAGAAGGGGCGTCTTGGCCTGGGATCTGGGAAAGATGGTGCTGGAAGGACAGCGAGCACTTTCTCCACAGGGACACACAGGAGGGGATGCAGGGGTTACAGAGGACAAGGCAGGCTGGTGTGGACTGGAGGGGTGGCGGGAGGGAGCGGATGCAGGGCGAGGCCCTGCTCAACCTGGAGGCCAAACAGCCATCAGCTTCAGAGCCAGGGCTGCCCCGAGTAGGTTTTTCAGAGCCCAACACCCCAAGGTTTTACGGGTGGGGGTGTTCATGTTACCCTAACAACACCCAGCACATGCCTAAGAAATCCCCACACAGTGACCTGGCCCTGGAGCCCACCATCTAAGTCCCCCACTGCACAGAACAAAGGTCCACCAGGCGGTGGTGGCTTCCCTATGGCTGAAGTGACAGAGTAGGGCATGACCCGGTACTCCTGTGCCCAATCCAGGCTGCCTCTTTCAAGGCCTGGCTGTATTTACGCTGCACTGGGCCTGGGGGATCAGAGGTTCGGGAGGGTCAGCAAACAGAGAGGCCAGCTGACCCACGTGGGGGGAGCCAGGCAGGGAGTTTCCTGGGCCTCTTGGGGACTGCCTGGCTCCTGAATCACCACATTGGAGGACCTACCAAGCTGAGTCATGATGGGCCAGGCTGGGCAGGGTGGCTGGACCAGGCAGGCCTGAGAGAGATCGGCTCTGGAAAGGGGCCCCAGGGAGGGCCAGGAAACGCCAGACCATGGCCAGGAAGGGGCTGGGGACTCAGGCAGAGGGCAAAGCCACCCACCCTTGTTTCTAACTCTGTCAGAAGTTGATGAGAACCCAAACCTTGGCTTTGCCTCCAATCTGCTTGGTGACCCCAGGCCAAAGCTCCTCTCTGGGCCTCAGTTTCCTCCTATGGCAAGTGGGTATAACCTGCCCTGCCTGCTTCATGCGGTGAAGGGAAGGCTCAAGTGAGGGCCAGGCGAATGAGGGGCTATGGGTATGAGTGTTGGGGGTCACTTGCCCCATTTACTCCATGGAGCAGACCCAAGGCTGAGAAAACACCAGCTGGTTGGCCACTTTACACACAGGTGAAAATGCCTTTCAGAAGGTCCCACCCTCAGGCCTGGGGCCACTCACAGGGGTGCCTCCAAAACAGGCCAAAATGGGCAAAGCAGAAGGCTCAGGACCTGGGGTCCGGGGAAGGTTCTAGGCCTCCGGGAATGCCTGGCACCAGCGGGCGTGGTGCTGGTGGAGGTGCGCTGTGGGCCAGGCTGGGCTCATCCTGATGGTGATCACCTCACTTACGCTTCATGGAGCCTGAGCCACACGGCCCTCTCGGCCTCCATGGTGGACTCGTGACTACTCCCACGGTCCAGAGGAGGAAACTGAGGCACAGGGACTCACAGAACTTTCTGGGTCTGTGTAACAGACCAAAAACTCCACCCCTACCACCCCCTGAGCTGGGAGTCTGCTGGCCACTCACAACAGCTGTCGCCTCCCCTCTCTCAGCCTCCTTCCCCATTCCAGCTGGGTACCTACGGCCTGTCTCACCCCAACTCGGCTGCTCCGCCCACTGACCAGGACCAGAAGGCTTTCTGGAGCCAACAGCCTCACTCTCTCCAGTCCTAAGGCCCATGTCCCAGCCCCCATGGAGCATCAGGGCAGTGGTTACAGGGTCTGAGCCTTCCCTGTCCCCAAACTGGGACCCAGGACCTCCTATCCTTGTGATGCTCCACTTCTGGCCCTAGGGCCTCACCGCCCCGGCCTGTGTCTCCATCTGTTAAGTGGGGCTGAGCCGGTGGGTCTCTGGGGGATCCTCCGGTTTTCTGTGGCCTCCCTATAGGTGACCCTCCCTATAAAAGGTGACAAAACTGCCCAGAAACAGCATAAAGGGTTTTGCCCTTTCTCTGGCCCCTCCCTCCCCAGCTTACCCAACCCTCCAGGCCTTGTCTCTCCCTGGAAGTCACCCTTGTCCCAGGGATTGTGCTTTTTTGTTTGTGTTTAAGGACTCACAGCTAAGCCCCCTCATTATAACCTCTGAAGTTTTTCCACTATGAAAGTGTCCAACGTACCAGAAAACAAGTCTGGAAGGATCCACAGCCCACTGGTAACGTGTGTGTGTGTGTGTGTGTGTGTGTGTGTGTGTGTGTGTCTGGGCTGGGGTAGGGCTGGGTGACAAGGGATGGATCTGCTTTATGGGGCATGGCTACTTTTTTAAACAGAGAGAGCACATCCAGGCAAAACTAAGTAAGAGAAAATACAAATTTTAAAAACCCAGATTCAAAAATAAAATAATGAAAAGACAAAAGTGTGCATAGTAAAAAGGAGGCCCCTCCCTGTGAGCCTCTCACTCCACCTGAGCCACCCACTGGGAGGCTTTGGGAACAGGTGCCACTGGTTCAAAGCCCAGGTCCACTGCTGTAGCTCTAACCTTGTTCCTGGGTGAGCCTCAGTTTCCCTTGTGGGGGCCCAGGCTCCCTCTGGGGGTGCGAAGCAGCCATCTGGAGACTGAGAAGAGGCAGCCTGCCTCCCTGCCTCACCTGCTACTCCCCCTCCCTGCTGCTCAGCCCCGTTCACCACCAGTGGACAAGCTCCGTGGCCTCAGGGGAGCTGACGGAGGGCCTGATGGTGACACCTGTCTCCTACGCCCTGCGGGGGCCGCTCTGCCCCACAGAGACACCAGGCCCTCAGCCCACATCCTGGCGGCTCAGCCTTCTGGTCAAGAGCCTGCTGTGCGGCTGCTTCCTGTTCGTGGCCTCCTCTGGCACCCCCTCCTCGCCATGACCCTCTTGGAACAGCCTCTGCCCCTTGTCCCTAGGGGAGGCTCAAGTCCCGCCCCTCCCGCAGCCCATCCTTGAGCACGTGGCCGGTGCCAGGCACCAACAGGCCCTGGCAGGCCGGCGGGAGAGGCTCACAGCCCAGGACAGGCCGCCGGCCCCTTCCAGGCCTGCCCCACACTCGGCAGTGTGTTCGGGGCTGGAAGTCCCACTACCCTTCCCACCGGGGCTTCCCTGGGCCTCAGTTTCCCTCTGTGGCAGCTGCGTGTAAGACACCGGTAGGTCACACACGAGGCCCGTGTCCAAGGCTACAACGCCCCCGAGCACTGGCCCGGGAACTAGGGGGCAGGTTCTAAGGTCCTTTGGGGTCTTACCTGGCTTTGGGCAAATGACCGCCCCAACCTGGCCTGGCTTGCCTCGCCCAGAAACGGGCGCTTCCAGCGGATCAGGGGGCCTGTGCCTCTCTGCCCCTGCCCCCCACCCCAGGCTTGCTAATCGCCCCAGTGGGCGGAAGACGGGGTGTCTGCCCCGCCCCGCGGCGCTGCTTCCCGCGGGACGTGCGCGGGGCTGGGCTAACCCCGCGGGGGTGGGGCGCGGTGGGGCGCGCTGGGGCGGGGCTGCCCAAGTTCCTACCCCCCCATCTCCCGATCTCCCCATGGCCCGCGGGCAGGAGCCAGCGGAGCCCGGGCCGGGCCTCCCGCCGCCCGCACCCGCCGGTCCCGCAGCCAAGCCCCCAGCGCAGGCCCGCGGCCGCCCCTCGGTCCCCGCCCCCGGGCTCCGGCCTCAGTTTCCCCCTCGGGCCGCGCGCGGGCGGCGAGCGCTGTCAGGGGCGCACCCCCGGGGGGCCCGGGGTCCCCTGGCTCGCAGCTCCCTGGGCGCCCCGACCCCACTCACCAGTGACGCGGACTCGCTCCGGGAAGGGCACTGCGCGGCGGGCGCTGGCAGCCGAGTCCCGGGCCCGCCCGGCCGCCCGGACCCCGCCCCGCCCCGCCCCGCCCCGCCCCGCCCGGAGCCCGCCCCGCCCGGAGCCCGCACCGCCCACTGGCTCACCCCGCCCCGCCCCGCCCGGAGCCCGCACCGCCCACTGGCTCACCCCGCCCCGCAGCGCCGCCCGCACTCGCGTCTCTGCCTCCCCGCCGCCGGCAGGTCGGCGCCACGACCCAGCCGTGTCCGCAGGCGGGCCGCTCCCCTGGAGCCTCACTTTTCCCATCCGTCAGATGGGCCCACAGAGAGGGGAATTCCGTCGCCCGATGGGAGAACCTGAACCTCCGGCTGCCCAGCAGCCTGGCCCACCCTCTCCGGAGGAGCACCGGGGGTCTTCTAGCTGCCGCCCAGGGCAGCAGGCAGCCTGCCCTCTGTCCTGGCTCGGCCACTCTGCAGCTGGCTCTGCGGCCTCCGTCTCCTCATCTGTAAGATGGGCACACCGCCGTGGGACCGATGAGGAGGCCACAGGGTAATGCAAGCAGGGCGCCTTGCAGACACCTGGCGCTCAGTGAGAGGAGGCTGCAGTCATCCCAGCCCAGAGGTGGCCTCCAGTTTGGCCTCCAGGGTCACCCTGGTGGACAGGCAAGGCCGGCCCCAGGCCTTGGGCACCTCCCCTCCCCATCTGCGGGCTGCTTTATCACTGCCTGTCCCAGTCACCTCCGGCCGCCTTGCTCTGGCCGAGCCCTCGGCCTGCAGGAGCCTCAACCGCCTCGGGCCGCCTGACTTGACTAGACCCCGGCACTTCGTGTCCCCTGGCCCACTGCACCTTTGACTGCCTTGGTGTAATGACAAGTGTGATCCAGGCTAGATTCCATCCACCCGTTCCCCAAAGAATGAGCGCCCCGGTTCCCAGGGAAGGCAGCCCGCCCGCGCCTCCCGGAGCCGCCAGCCCTCACCCTCTTCCTGTGCAGAGTGCCCGCCTGGCGAGTGGCACGCTTCCCCCCCCCCGGAAGCCCAGTGGGGAGAAAGCAGCACGGTTTCCCTCGGGCCTCACCCCTGCTGCACGCAGGGCTCCAGGCTCACGGGGCGCCCTGGGAGGCAGAGATTGCTGCAGGCCAGGGCCCAAGGGAGGGGCTGAGCACCCAGCAGGCAAGCCCTGCCCTCGTCAAACTAACGCCCTTCACTGGTGAGACCCTGCCGCTCAGAGGGGGAGTTGCTGCCCCAGGGACTCCCACTGCGGGTCTGGGTACAGATGTGTATGCCCCCTCAGCCCTGCCTGCCAGCCTCCCGTGGCTTCTGCCTCCCTCCTCTCCAACCCGTGACCCCCACCTGAGCTAGGCAGCAGCCACAGCGTCTGCCTGGCCCTGAGCGCCCTCCCTGCCCTTCCTCCATGGCTCTCACTGCCCTGGAAACCAGCCCAAGCCTTGCACCTGCACTCAAGGCCCTGCCAGGCTGGGGTCAAGCTGACTACCCCACCCTTTCCCACCTCCGTACCTTTGCACACACTGTTCCCCCTGCCCAGAGCACTGTTCACCCTCACCCTCACCCTGGGTATCTCCATGTGTCCACGTCTGACTGCTCTCCAGCGTCACCCCAGAACCCTAACTCTGCAGCCTCCACTCTAATCGGCTGTGACATCTGAACTCCACAGCCCTGAGCATGGGAGCCTCTCTTGGGCATTTGTGATGTGCCAGCCTCAAGGGACATATCTATTGAGCACCTGGGGGGCCCAGCTCTGGGCTGAACCCTGGCAGATACAACACAAGCAAAGCCAGCCTTTGACCTGTCCGTCAGGAAGGAGGCAGGGAAAACACCCTCCCAATCCCCAGAGAGCGGGCCCGCCTCGCATCCTCAGAGAGGCGAAGGGCAGCCCACACCTCGCCGGAGGAAGTGGCCATGAAGGCCGGGCCAGAGGAAGACCGCTGGGCAGGTCACACTGGACTAGCTTCAGTCTCCCTGAGCCTCGGCAAGAGCCCGCTCTCAGGCAGTCGTGGGCAAGGTTGGCGGTGAGGTCGGGCTGTGGTGGGGCTCTGGCCAGGCACTCGGCAAGAACTGGTCAGAGACACGGGTTGTTCTGTCCTCTTGCTTCTGAGCTCACTGCCCCTGTGTTCAGACAGGGTAAGGGTGGTCACTTGGGTGAGATGGAACTTGTGTCTTCAGCTGAGCCAGGCAGCAGGCAGTGGGGACCTCACAGAGTGCAATCAAGACCAGCCATGTGTGGACAAGACTCTGGGCCCAGCTCACCAGGGATTCTGTTCTTAAAGGCACCATTGTGGCAGCTGGCATCTTGGTGACGACAGCCCTCAGTACGCCAGCCCTAGAGCCACGCTGCTTCCAGCTGGACTGGCTGCTTGCACAGCTGTGCAACATCATCTGGGTCCCTATCCATCCCCACCTGGGCGATGCCCTTGACCCCTCTGCTGGCTGGCACATTTCCTGGGTGGCACCTCCATGCCTTTCCTGCCCCCCCCCCCCGTTTGTGATGACCCCATCCTCCTCTAGGAGTCCTTGAGAAAGACTGCTTCAAGGTATCATTTGGAAATCTTGCACCCTTCCCTGTGGTTGACCGACACTTGGCTGAGCAAGAATTCAAAGCTGGAGACATTTGTCCCTCAGCATCATGAAGACATGGTCTTCCAGCTGCCACAGTGCTGACGAGAAGGCTGAGGCTATTCTGTGTTTTGAACCTTTGTATGCAACCTATTTTGTTCTTCCTGGAAGATTTTAAGATATTTGTCTCCGGAGTCCTGGAATTTCACACTGATACTCCTCTATTGCCTGAGCTCAGGGGCCTTTCACGCGGGAAACCCATATACTTTATTTTCCAGAAATTAAAAATAAATTACTGATTTCCTTCCCTCTATTTTTTCACTTCTCTTTCTGGAAACCCTGTGGCTCAATATCCTGGGCCTCCTGGGCTGGTCTCCTAACTTCCTTTTCTTTCCTGCTTCTCATGTTCAGTGTGTTTTGTGTGTTTTTTGCTTTACCCTCTGTGAGGCTTCCTTGGCTTTCTCTTCTTGGCCCTCTCGAGTTCTTCAACCCTGACTCCTGTTTTTCATTTCCAGGGATTACTTTCTGTTTTCTGAATGTTCTTTTTACGTAACTTCCTGTTCCTTTTTCATGGATGTAGTGTCTTCTCTTACTTCAATGATTGTTCTCTTTAGTCTGAATTCTATGTGGTTTTTTTCTGTTTATAAGAGGATTTTCTCAGATGCCTGGGAAACTTCAGATGGCTGCTCATGATTGGAAAATAAGTCTGTGAATGGTCATTGTGGGTTTAGCTTCACTGTAAGTTGAACTTGGTGCGCCCTTTGTCTGGGAACTTCCTGGACTGTCAATATCTTTAGGATTTTTTTCTTGGACTGGTCAGATTCCCCAAGGTCCTCCAGCCCCTTGCCTGGATGGTAGGGGTCTAGCTCCAGGTTGCTGGGAGCTCAGTGGGGGAGAACACTGGGGGACGTCTCTGTCTGTGCATTCAGCATTCAGCATTCAGTACCCACCTGTTCTGGCAGAGTTCCCACATTCACCACCATCCCTGGCATGCCCAGCCCTTTCCAGTGCTAACCCCCAGGTGGGGGAGGGGCATCACCCAGTGGCTAGAGAGAGGGAGGGGATCCAAAGATCTAACTGTTCCTCAATTACACCTTCAAATAGTCCTGTTTACTTTAGCCTTCTTTCACCTTTAGATCTAGAAGCAGCTTGTGCTACCAGTTCCTAAAATTTTGAAAATGCTGTTGTATAAATAAGGGTTGGTTCTCAGCTCCACAGCTGGGAGGGATTTGGCTGCGTGGGGTCAGCTAAGTCAGGTAATACTGGTCTACCTGCTTTCTGGCTTCCAGAGATACTGTTGCTGGGGCCCCTTTCCTGTTCTCCTTGTCCTTGTGAATTTATGTCTTTAAAAGATCTCTTTACTGCCTGGCCAGTGTGGCTCAGCCGTTGAGCATCAGCCTATGATCCAGGAGATCAAGGTTCGATTCCTGGTCAGGACACATGCTGGAGTTTCGATCCCCAGCAGGGGACCTGCAGGAGGCAGCTGATCAATGACTCTCATCGTCAATGTTTCCCTCTCTCTCTCCCTCTCCTTCCTCTCTCTGAAATCAATAAAGACATATAAATTTTTTTTTAAATAAAAAAATAAAAGCTCCCTTTACTGTGGATTTCCGGGCTTCTGGAGGCAGTAGGCACTCTGTTCATTTTCCACCTGAAACTCTCCTCCGTATCTTTTATGACCACAGCATTGTATGGATTTGCCATAATTCACTTAACTAAGCTCCTCCAGTTGGGCCCGCAGGTCATTCCCACTCTTTCCTTGTCACAAGCAAGGCAGCGATGATGTCCTGAGAGCTAGGGCTTTGCTCATTGAATTCTTGTCTTGGACCAAACTCACTGAAGACTTGCTCAGGTCATTCTACCCGATCTTTCTCATTATGAGGGGTGTGTGTGTGTGTGTGTGTGTGTGTGTGTGTGTGTGTCCTGGTGTGTGTGTGTGTGTGTGTGTGTGTGTGTGTGTGTCCTGGGCTCTTTCGAAGACGCTGGCAGGAAATGAGAGAGAAGCTGAGGGGGAGGGGGAGGGGGAAGGGAGGGGGGAGGGGGAGGGGAGGGGGAGGGGAAGGCAGGGGAGGGGAGGGCGAGGGGAGGGGAGGGGGAGGGAGAGGGAGGGGGAGGGGGAGGGGAGGGGGAGGGGGAGGGGAGGGGGAGGGGAAGGCAGGGGAGGGGAGGGCGAGGGGAGGGGAGGGGGAGGGAGAGGGAGGGGGAGGGGGAGGGGAGGGGGAGGGGGAGGGGGAGGGGAGGGGGAGGGGAGGGCGAGGGGAGGGGAGGGGGAGGGAGGGGGAGGGGGAGGGGAGGGCGAGGGGGAGGGGAGGGGGAGGGGAGGGGGAGGGGAGGGGAGGGGAGGGGAGGGCGAGGGGAGGGGGAGGGAGGGGGAGGGGGAGGGGAGGGGGAGGGGAGGGGAGGGGAGGGGAGGGCGTGGTTAGGGGTGAGGTCAGGAGTTAGACTCTTCCACCCGGCCTCACCCCGTCACTCAGCAGCCAGGGAGCCCCAGTGTCCCTTCCCCGCTGTCACTAACCACCTGCTCTCCATCCTAGAGCTCCGTCTGCTCGCCCATACGTGGGGGTAATACTGGTGCCTATTCACACAGTGATGCTGTGAGACATTAAATATTAAGCTAACGTCCGAAAAACATCCAGGGCTTCGTTCGGCGCAACGAGTGTGTATTGCGTGTTTATTACCGCGCGGGCTGCGGGAAACGTTATAAAACGGCGGTGGCCTCGCTCGCCGCCCGGCGCAGCTGGGAGAGTCCGGCAGGTACTGAGGCGGAGGGTGCGGGAGCGTCCCAGGGATCCTCTAAGCGTCCCGCGCGCTGGCGGAAAGAGGGGCGATTGCACGGCGCTGCGCGGCTCGGTCCGTGCACGTTTCTGAGCGCTCGCCTTCCCGGGGGGGGGGTCAGCAAGCGCGGGGGTCACTCCCGAGACCCCCGCACGCGGCCGCGAAGGCTCAGAGCCGGGGCGGAACCAGGAATCGCGGAACCTTCCTTCCCGTCCCGGGTGCCGGAGCCGCCCGGAAGGAGGGGCGCCAGGGACCGCGCCGCGCCGCGCCGGCGCAGTCGGACGTCGGTCGCCTCGGTAACGCGCGTGGGGCCGGCTCCTCAGCATGAGCGTTCGGGTGGCGCGGGCTCTGAGAGCCTGGGACTGGGGTCCCCGCAGCCGCCGCGGCGCCGCGAACTTCCGGCCGCCCCCGCCGGGCGCGGTGGACGTGGCGGAGCTGCTGCGGGACGCGACGGCCGCGGAGGAGGCGCCCCGGGAGGCGGCGGCGAGGCGGCCGCCGGGCCGGTGCTCGGTGCTGCTGTTCCCGGGCCAGGGCAGCCAGGCGGTGGGCATGGGCCGCGGCCTGCTCCGCTACCCGCGCGTCCGCGAGCTCTACGCCGCCGCCCGCCGCGTGCTGGGCTACGACCTGCTGGAGCTGAGCCTGCGCGGGCCGCAGGAGGCCCTGGACCGCACGGTGCACTGCCAGCCCGCCGTCTTCGTGGCCTCGCTGGCCGCCGTCGAGAAACTGCACCACCTGCAGCCCGCGGTGAGGCCCGAGCTCCCACCCGCGACACGTTGCGCTGGGTCCGCGTTCCCGCGCTGTGCCAGGCGCTGGAGATACAGCCATAAACAAACAAACAAACAAACAAACAAAAACAAGAGGAGAGCTTGCATGTTAGGGGAGGGAGACATCATAAGGAGTAAGTGCACCACGTAGATGGCATAGCATGTCAAAGATGATAAAGGTTACAGGAAGGGAAACAGCAGGGAAAGGGGCTGGGAGGTCAAGGGCCGGGTTTCGGTTGTAAGTGATCCTTAACAATTTAATTAAATTACTAAATGACTCCGGAAGGATTGAACGTCATCATCTTTGATGGCCGTTGAAAAACCATCCCGAGAATGTAATTTTTACCTGAAGGTGTGAACTGGTTGCTGCTGTTACTTATTTTTTTAATTTTTTAATTTTTTTAATATGTCTTTATTGATTTCAGAGAAAGGAAGGGAGAGAGAAACATCAATGATGAGAGACTCATTGATCGGCTGCCTCCTGCACGCCCCGGACTGGGGATGGGGCCGCAACCCCAGGCATGTGCCCTGACGGGGAAGAACCCCAATCGCCTGGATCCTAGGTCCACGCTCAACCACTGAGCCACGCCCGGCCGGGCACTGCTCTTATTTAATACTATGAGGACAGTAAATGCTGAGCTAGTACTTTAAACCTTTTACTCCATTTCATCTTCACCACAACCTTGGGAGGAAAAGACTGTTACTTTGTGGATGAGGAAAGGAGAGGCAGATACTGGAAGAATCAGTCAAGTGGTCCTATTGAATCTCTGTGATAACATTCACTGAATGCCTACCCTGGGCCAGGTCTGTGCTGAGTGCCTTAGAGACATTGTCTTCCTGTAATTCTCAGCAGCCCTGTGACATAGGTCCTGCTCTTTCCTCATGTCACAGATGTGATAACAGGCTCAGAGAGGTTAGGGAACTATCCCAAGCTAAGAATCAAATCCAGCTCTTTGTGACTCCCAGAGTCATATTTCCAAGTTCTATGCTTAGTTCCCCAGCTCCATCCAGCCTGGGAGGTGGCTCCAGGGCAGAAGCAAGACCCAGGGCCCTGGGTTGCAGTCGCAGCTTTACCTCACAGTCAGCCAGGGGGCTTTCACTTGCTAGGGAGGTTCCTCATCAGTAAAGGAGCTGGGTCAGCGATTGTCAGGGCCACCTCTGTGTGTCTTCTAGCTGGAGCACCAGGCCAGCCGAACCTGACTCACTGAGCCACCGCCAGCTCTCAAGTGCAGAGCCCTGGACTGAGCTCCCAAGGACAGGTCCTCACATTCTGCATCTGTCACCACAGGTTATTGAGAACTGTGTCGCTGCTGCTGGATTCAGTGTGGGAGAATTTGCGGCCCTAGTGTTTGCTGGAGCCATGGAATTTTCTGAAGGTACACAGAAAGGGGTTTGGTGGTGTACAGGGGTTTGTCTTGCTGGGCTCACTGGGGATAAGGGACACTGCCAAAAATAATTCCGGACCCACGAGTTTGATAGAGAAGGAGCATATGGATGGGGATGATATTGGAACCCGAGGACCAGACTTCACCTTGATTCTCTTTTAACCCTGAAAAGTTCATCAAGGATTTCCTTTCTGTGCTCTCATAAAATCTGGTTGCTTGACTGTCTTTCCCACTATCCTGTGCATTCTTGGTTCAATCACAAACCTTCAGTGCCTGTCACATGGTAGGAGCTCAATACATATACATTGAATGAAAAAGAGTAAGTGAATGTTTGATCTTGAGCCGTATCAGTCTCACTTTTTAACAGTTTTGCGTATAGTTAAAAGTTAAACATTTTTGCTTATACTGGGCCACTCTGGCCTGAGTGCCTGGCTCGGGGCATGCTGAATGCAGACAGCAACCTGAGTGAGGGGCTGCAGCAAAGGACTTGGACATTTCTCCAAAGAAGATACACAAATGGCCAGCAAGCACATGAAAAGATGCTCAACATCACTACTCATTAGAGAAACGCAAATCAAAACCACAATGAGATACCACTTCACACCCACTAGGATGGCTTTAATGTAGAACAGCGATAACAAAAAGGAGCATAATACGTGTTGGCAAGGATGTAGAAAAATAGGAACCTTACACATTGCTGGTAAGAATGTAAAATGGTGCAGCCATTGTGGAAAAGTTTGTTGGTTCCTCAAAAAGCAAAACATAGAGTTACTATATGAGCCAGGAGTCATACTCGGAGGTCTAAGATAAAAACGTGTCCACCCAGAAAAACTTGCACACAAATGTTTATAACAGCATTGTTTATAATAGCCAAAAGGTAGAAACAGTGCGAATGTCCATCATCAGATGAATGGATAAACTAATTGTGTATCTATATAATGAAATATTAGGGATGAAAAGGAATGAAGCACTGACACAGGCAGCAACATGGATGAATTTCAGAAAGATGCTCAGTGAGGAGCCAGTCACAAAGGTCACATACTGTGTGATCCCTTTCATGTGAACTGTCCAGGGTATGCAAGTCCAAAAAGACCACAGATTAGTGGTTCCTGTGGGTGGAGAGGAGAAACGGGAAGTGATTACACTTAGCAGGTGTGTGGTGTTTTATGAGATGGTGGAAAGTTCTGAAACTAGTGAGCTGCTGGTTGCACAGTATTATGAATACAACAAAGAGCACTGCATTATACACTTGAAACAGGTTCTATTTTATGTGAATTTCACCTCAGTGTTTAATAAAAAATATAGCACTAAAGGAAATGAAAAAAGTTTCATATTTCCACAAGCCAGTAAAACTCTTCTGTATGTACATAGTTCTATGTGTGAGTAATTTGCATAATTATAGCAGGTGTACATTCTGTGTCCAGTTCTTTCACTTGACGTTTTGTGTAGTTATTTACTGCATGCTGCATGAGGGGATTTCCCATGTTCTCTCCACATGCACATGCCTGTGTGTTCTCAGCTACTGCCCACCACTGGCTCTTATGTATTTGCTGCACAGTAAGGGGGCTAAGAGCTCAGTACAAACATACATCAGTACCGAGGGAATAAGAATGTGTTAGACAGGTGCAGGACTGCTCCCCAGACCTTCTCTGTTGTCCCATCAAATCCAAGACTGGTCCCCTAACCTTTCCTTGGTCTGGTCACCTCCTCCCAGCCAGGGAGCAGACCTGGGACCAGAACGATGGATGTCCATTAGTTACAGGTCATTCCTGTGTCACGATCATTGGAGCTGCCTCCCTGGGTCCAGCCCTATCTTCTCCCCTCGCACTGGAGCCACAGTGAACCAGGAGCCCTGTGTTTTAGTCCCTCTGCCTTGGCAGTGTAGGTTCTCCAGCTCTGAGGGCAGTAGTGCTTGATTTATAATAATTATGTTACTGAACTCCACGTAATTGTAGTTTGTACATCATTCCAAATATCTGATGGCTCTTATTTTTCCTCTTCAACATGATTTCTCTAAAATAATAAACTAATTAATAATACTTCCCAGTTTTCACAACAGTCCAGGCAGATTACATACTGTTATCCCCATTTTACTAAGAATTTGACCTGGAAGGAGATCATGACTTGCCCAAAGCAGCGTAGCCCAGTCTTCCTCTCACCTACACCAGGATTCCTCAGCAGCCGCACTGTTGACATTTTGGACCATTTAATTCTTTGTTTTGGGGGTACTCTGCTTGTTGAGTAGCATCCCTGGCTTCTACCCACGAGCTGCAAGTAGCACCCCCTTCTCCACCAGTTGTGACAATCAAAAAATGTTTCTAGTCCGGTAGGGTGTGGCTCAGTGGTTGAGCATCGACCTAGGATCCAGGCGATCGGGGTTCGATTCCGGGTCAGGGCACATGCCCAGGTTGCAGGCTTGATCCCCAGTCGGGGGCGTGCAGGAGGCAGCTGATCAATGACTTTCTCGTCATTGATGTTTCTCTCTCTCTGAAATCAAATAAAGATATATTTTTTAAAAATGTTTCTAGACACTGCCCTGGGGGCAAAATCACCCCTGGTCAAACCCTACACCAAGCCAGCTTAAAGGCAGGAGCTCCGTGGGTTAATCTGTGTTTTATCAAGGCCAGCACCCCACTATATATATTTTTATTTTTTCAAATATATATTTATTGATTTCAGAGAGAGGAAAGGAGGGAGAGAGATAGAAACATTAATGGTGAGAGAGTCATTGATCAGCTGCCTCCCGCACCGCCCCCGACTAGGGATCAAGCCTGCAACCCGGGCATGTATCCTGACCAGGATTGAATTGGTGACCTTTTAGTGCATGGGTCAACACTCAATCCACTAAGCCAGACTGGCTGGGCAGCACCCTACTTTTTGATGATAGTGGTACATCTGTGTATGATAGATACAGACACACAGAAGGATGGCCTTGTGGCCTGGTGACAAATGCTGATGTCAGTGTCTTAGCACGCAGTGTGGAACCAGTGCTTTGTATCACAGGTCTGGGCTTCCCTCCTTCATTATGTGCCCCGACTTTTCCAAATGCACTTCTCTCTGGATAGGTCTCTATGCAGTGAAAATCCGAGCTGAGGCTATGCAGGAAGCCTCGGAAGCAGTCTCCAGTGGGATGTTGTCTGTCCTCGGCCGGCCCCAGTCCAAGTTCACCTTCGCCTGTTTGGAAGCCCGGGAGCACTGCAAGACCTTGGGCATAGAGAACCCTGTGTGTGAGGTGGCCAACTACCTCTTTCCGGACTGCAGGGTGATTTCAGGACACCTGGAGGTTGGTGTTGAGGGAAACAGCCTTCATAGACCCTACCCCAGCACAGAAGGTTGGGATCCTTCCTCACCTGGGAGCCCACAGTGGTGCACTGGGGGCTCTACCGAGCCATGGTCTTTGGAAAGCATGTGAGGGCCGGGAGTGGGGTGCAGTGAGCACTGCAGAAGGCAGCCGAAGGCTGGGATGCTGTCCCACTTCACCTCGTACAGACAGGGACCCTGGGCAAGTCGCCCGGCCCACTGAAAAGTAAAGGGCTGGGCCACATGGTCTCCGGGGCCATTCTGCAGAATGTTCTGGGCCTCTCACAGCCTCTGATGCGGCTGCTTCCTTAGAGAGGGCAGAGCGTTTCCTGCTGGGCTGCCCTGCCCTGCTTGTTCTCAGATGTCTGCTTCCACACCAAGTTAATTTCCTTTCCTTCTGGACTTCCCTACATTCACTGCTTCCCCAGACATTTCTCCAGCAGCTCCCACGTAACAGGCGCCGAGGGCACACGTGGCTGATAAGCCAGGGTTCCTGCCATCAGAGGAAGGCCGGCTGGGAATGGATAAGCTAGGTTTCGGGCACAGTAAGGGTCAAACTGTCTACCAATGGCCTGCAGAGGTGGCACCAGAAGGCGGTGCCTGGGGGAGATGGATACTAGGAAGAGGGGCATCCGGCAGAGGCAGGCAGCACCTGACAGAAAGGCCAGCTCTGTCCTGGGGGCTGCTTCGGGCATGCCGAGTGCAGACAGGAGCCTGAGTGAAGGGCTGCGGACGCAGGGCCAGTGTTCACACATCTTACTTCGGCCTCTCAGCCGGTCCTATGCTCTATGGAAGGGAGTCTGACTCACACTTTACACACAAGGACGCCGAGGCAGTCAGGGTGGCAGGTGCTCAGAGATGTTGGAGGCAGCACTGGAACTGCAGTCAGTCTCAGTCTGGAATCTGCTTCCTCCACTTGGCTGTGCTCAGTTCTTCCTCTTTTAGGCTGTGCAGTATGCCAGGTGTCCTTGTGTCTGTCCTCTGAGTCAGTGGAAGCCAGCAGATCCCTTTTGTGACAATTAAGAGATCAGTTACAGGGGCCCCCAAGTAACCATGAGGCTGGTTGCTGGTCCCCATTCATAGCCTTGGAACGATGCCCAGCAGTGGGCTGGGTCAGCCCCCAGCCCAGGCAGCACTCTTCCTCCTCAGGATCCTGGACAGGTGGGCATCGGTCTGGGTGATGGCTCGGAGTCCCAGGTGTGGCCTTTCAGTGCTGTTGGAAGGGCCACAGCCAAGGGTTTGGGGAAGGGCCGGGGTCCTCAACTGATGTTAAAAAAAAAATGCAGCCTCTGCTGGACCAGTGCCTAAGCTGAGGGCCAGCCTCAGAGAAGTCTGCTGGACCCTACAGCAGTGACTCACCTGGGACTGGAGTTGGATTAGTCCAGAGACAACATGGAGAGCACGTTGAGACCGCTGAAATTGTGCAGAAAGTGCACGGAGGAGCCGTCTACACCAGTGCTGGTGACAGAAGTCTCAGCATGGAGGAGGCCTTGGTTCAGACTCCTGGGGCACGTCCCTTAGTGAGATGGGGAGGTGGAGGGTGGCCATGGACCGGAAGCACCAGGTCAATCAGGGCAAGCTAGATTCTGCCGCAGCGACGACCTGAACCCGTTAGTGGTTCCCACAGGTGTGGTTCCCACAGCAAGGTCCCCATCCCAGGTAGGGTTTGCTGTGCTGGGCTCTGCGCCACTTCGCTTTTGCCTCAGGGCTCAAGTTGCTGGAGCAGCCTCCGTGGGGGACACTGACAAACAGGAGTGACAGGAGGAGCCAAGGGTTGCACTGGCCATGCCTGGGGGGAGCAGGGTGCATCCCCGCAGGGAGGGCCCCCAGAGATGCTGTGCCACCAAAAGCAGTAATCCCTTCTACCCTGTGGGGGCACACATTAGCTCCCCGTCATGTTTTTCCAGTGAACATGGATGGGCTTGGTATTCAAGATATTAATTATGTCCCTTATATAGCACTTGTATGCCAAGCGTAGTTCTCCTTACCGTAGCCCTATAACCCATAGCTGTTACCCCCATTTTAGAGAAGAAAACTGAGGCACGAGAGCTAAAGTAAAATTGCCCCAGGTCCTGCAGCTGCCGTGACTTTTTTAAGGCTTACCTTAGTCTCCCAGGGAGCAGCTGGCCTGGCCTCTGAGCAGGCTGGGGATGGGGTCAGGTTGCAGGGACACGGCAAACAGGTTAGTGCACGAGAAGCCCTTCAGCAGATCCCAACAGAGGGTCGGCAGGGCGGCAGGCCCTGGGCTGTGTCCTGAGAGCAAAGGGTCTCTTAAGAGTATCTACTATTTTAAAGATATTTGTAAATTATGTTGTTTGCAAACAGTTCCTGGTTTGGCCTGTTAGCCCTGGAGATCAGGGGAAGGCTTGGCTTCAGTAAGACAAACCCCAGGTGAGGGGGTTCTGGTAGAAAGATCCTGCACAGCGAAATGAGCTTCGAGTCTCCGGAAGTTTTATGTTGGAGGTTATGTAGTAACATGAAAACAGGCTTATTAAAGATGAGGGGTAGCAGAATTATGGTTGAAGACAAACATGTATTAGATAGTGCTTTTTTAAATTTTTTTGCAATTTTCTAATTGATTTTTAAAGAAAGAGAAAAATGGATGTGAGAAGGAAACATCGATCAGCTGCCTCCTTCACGCCCCTTACAGGAGGGTCGAGCCTGCAACCTGGGCATGGGCCCTGACTGGGAATCGAACCGGAAACCTTTTGGTTCACAGGACGGCACTCAACCAACTGAGCTGCACCAGCCAGGGCTAGGTAGTGCTTTCTTGTTTATCAGACACTGTCACACATCTCCGATCTGATCACTTCCCAGAAGCCTTGTGAAGTAGATGAAATTGTGTTGTTATGGATGGAAAGAAAAATACAAAGAGGTTGAGCAATTTGCCCGGGGCCACCAAGCTAGTGCATGACAGTGCTGGGAAGGGACCCAGATCCCAGGAGTCCAGCCTCAGATCTTTCAGCCACACTGTGGTCACCTGCCCAGGGGATGGTGTGTGTGGTCAGATCCCCAGAGGAGGACTCCTGGGCCCTGACCATAGGAGGGATTCTAACTGGAACAGAGGTGAGTGGAGCCCATCCCTGCTGGCTGTTGGGGTGAAATGTGGGTGAGGGTGTGCAGAGGAGCACATTGTGGACGCAGCACTGATGGTGCCGGGCTGACTGCCTCTGCTCCTTCCCTAAGGTTTGCTTGGAATAACCTTCCTCCTTTTCTTCCAGGCTCTGCAGTTTCTCCAGAAGAACTCTTCTAAGTATCACTTCAGACGCACGAAGATGCTGCCAGTCAGCGGAGGGTTCCACACCCGCCTCATGGAGCCGGCCTTGGAGCCCCTGGCGCAAGTCCTAAAGGCCATCGACTTGAAGAAGCCCCTGGTTTCCGTGCACTCCAACGTCAACGGGAACAGGTACATGCATCCTAAACACATCCAGAAGCTGCTGGTCCAGCAGGTGGTCTCCCCGGTGAAGTGGGAGCAGACGATGCACGCCTTGTACGAGAGGAGGAAGGGCACCGAGTTCCCCCAGACTTTTGAGGTGGGACCTGGGAAGCAGCTGGGAGCCATCCTGAAGAGCTGCAACCTGCAGGCCTGGAAGTCCTACAGCCACGTGGAGGTGCTGGAGGCGGATGAGGCCCCGGACCAGCACCTGTAGTGTCTCCTGGTGGCCACGGGGTGGGGGTGGGGAGCTGCAGGGAGCCGAGCCAGCCTGTCCTGCCCAGGAAACTGTTTCTGCCACGCCTTCCTGTCCAGCCTCCTCTGGCGAGTGATAGGGAGGGATTGTTTGCAAAGAGCTTTGGCGTCACGTAAAGCACTGAAAGTGAGGATTTCTTTATGCAGCACAGTCCGTTTCTCCTCAAATCATGCCTGGATGCTGGGAAAGGCAGCAGTGCAAGTTACCCGAAGAGACTGGAGTTCTCACCCTGCCTCCACCAGCCGGCCACGTGGGCCGACCACAGCCCCTCGGGCTCAGGTGGCTCCTCTAAAATAGGCTGGGACAGCCTGGCCAGCAGGAGCGTTGTAAGGACGAGAAAGTGTGACCAGTGGCCATGTCCCACCCTGCATGGCAGGTGCTGTGGGCACACTGGCATGGCCACCAGGTAGGACAGTGCTGGAAAAGAACGGGCTCCACTGCCCCTGCAGCCACCCACGACCATAACCTTTGCTCCTTTGTCACTGAATCCAAAGGACCTGGCTGGCCTTGGCAGGTAATCCCAGGTCAGTTTACTTTCCCAAGAGACAGTACTGAGTGCCTGCTGTGTGCCAGGGACTGGGTAGCTGCTGCCCTGGCAAGAAGAGGGCCCTTTAGTGAGGCAGGAGGGGTACAGGGAGGGCCCATGAGGGCCCGCCTTTTCCCCCCACCCTAGGCGAATACTGAGTGCCTCCTGTGTGCCTGTGACTAGTCTGGCACAGGGCATATCCTCAGCCTGCTCCACACCAGGGGCACAGCACAGGCACCCTGCCAATGCCTCTCTTTGCATTGGTATGAAATGAGTGATTCTGTGCTCCTTGGGTGGTTTTTCATTGTTCAGCAACAGTGGGCAAACCTTATTGGGAATAAACCTCTGCATTTGTCTTTAAATGTTGCTAATGTGTAGACTCACGTCAGATCCTGGATAAAGCTTCTCGTGTTTAATTCCAGTGTTTCTCAATGGGTCCTGTTGGCCTTTGGGCAGACCAGCCTTCCCTGTGGGGCTTCTTGCTTGTGGGCAGCTGCCTTGACCTGGCCCCTTCGCACCAGGAGCACTTCTAGGACTGTGACCCCAAACCTGTTTCCACAGCCCGGGTGGGAACCACTGAGGATACGAGCATACAGCCTGGCTTTCTCCAGGCGTTCCTGGGAGCACAGTGAAGAAAGAACTGTTTCTTAAAACTTTGCTGTAGAAATTCTCAAACATGCACGAAGAAGTTTATTTTCAAATAATTGCCAGTTCTGTCTGAATCCCCTTTGCTGAGTGTTCTAAGCAACGAGTAGCCTAAGGAGACCAGCTCCTGGGTGGGGCTGCGCTGCAGGCAGGATGGTGCCACAGGTCTGCTCGGCTCCCAGAAGCCCCAGGTAAGGACAGCAGGGCATGGCAGTGGACGGGGCGGGGCAGGGAGGTCTGGCTGCTCTTCTGGGACCGTGCCCTGGCCCATGCGTGCTCCAAGCACAGGGGGAGGAACAGCAACGGAAGGGCAGTGGTACAGTAGGAGGGACTCCCAGGAGTGCGGCAGGCAGGGTTCTGCCTCCACCCTGAGCCCTGGGTTGGGGTGGGTGGGGGCCCTCGCCCTGCCGCTGTGTACCCTAAAGCTGGAGGCCTGGAGGTGACACAGAGGCGCAGGGCAGTGAGGGGAGCTCTGGGAGGAGCCCAGAGTCAGGTGGCACCTACGTCCTTCCTCTTCCTCGAAGGGATCGTGGCCAGTTCCTGCCCCCTGGGGGAATACTGGCACCATCTTCGTGCCAGGGTGCCACTCCATCTCTGGGTCCCATGTCACAGAGCACCACCTCCCTGGTTTGCCTGGCAGTGGGTGCTGCTGTGCTCCTGCCCTGGCAGGAACAGGGTGCCCTGGCACCTTCTTTCTGAGCCTCTATCCCGCCTTACCTCCAGAAATCCTGACCAGACCAGGGGCCTTGTTCAAAAACCCCAGGGGCCTGTTGATGGGAAAGCACTGTGTGGAAATTTTCAGGGATTGGGAGCCCCCTCCTGGGAGGGACAGGCCTCTGGTCCTTCCTTTGTGGGTTGAAGAGTCATTTTTGTGTCACTATGGGCTCAGATTGAAGCTGGTTTGAACTCCTGAGTGGAGTCTCTCTGCACCATGTGGGAACCCAGTGGTATCCTCTGCCCAGCCTCCTCCCCTCCGCACCTGAGTGCCCCACAGGCTGCACCACTCCAGCGGGGAGCGCTGGGTGAGCACCCACGGGGAGGGCCAGCAGCCCAAAGGGAATAATCCCTAATGGTCTATTTCAGGCACCAAGGCCTGACAGGGTGGGAGTAAACCGGTTCTGTGGGGCCCAAGCAGCACCTGCAGGTACAGAGATGAGCCTGGAGGCTGTGACGTAGGCAAGTGGCTGGGAGTACACCCACCCCTCCGCCATGATCATCACCTCCAAGGGGCAAGACGGAGCCCGCGATGCAAAGACCAGAGACAGATGCAAACCAACATTTTATTGAGCTCTCCTCACTCAGGAATCTACTCCAGCAGATTCTCTCGGCTGTGGGTGACAGACATGGGTGTGACCAGCACTCCCCCCACCGCCTGCTACATGACCCACCCACGAGAGGAAGGCTCCTTCTGGGGCCAGGAGAGCAGTTAAGCATAAAGACCCCAGAGGTATAATTCATTTTTCTTACAAAACAAAAACAAAAAAGTATGAAACCTCAGGAGTGTCCCAGCACTCAGAATTTAAATATAAAAAAGGGATCGTAAGAAAACAGTTAAAAAGACAACAAAACCAACAAGGCCACCTCCAGGGTGGTGGTCGGGGGAGGGCCAGCCCTGCCCCACACTGGCCAGCAGCTGTCACTGGAGGAGGTGGAGGCCCCAGTCGAGCAGCAGCGCCAGCAGCAGCAGCACCGACATCTTGCGCCCGTGGCTGGGGGACACCTGTGGGGTGAAGGGGAAAAGTGAGGACCACGAGCCTGGAGAAGCCAGCTGGTTCTACAGCTCGCCCCTGTGCCCGCCCGCGGGTGTGAGTGGTGGTGAAGAGGAAGTGGGTCCAGGGAGGCGGCAAGAGCACCTCATTCAGGACAGGACGGCTCTGGGGCAAGGTCCAGAAAGATGCGAGCGGGAGGGTAGGAGAGGAAAGTGTCCCGAGGCCAGGCCACCCGGGTTCTCCTCTGCTGGGAACTGAGATGACCAAGTGCAGGCGGGAGGAGTGGGGAGTGGTCAGGAAAGCTGCTGGGGACAGGAGGCACCTGCGTGGGCAGGTGGGTGAGGAACCCAGGTGAGCGATTCATCTGGAATCCGCATCTGCCAGATGAAGGCGCTCCTGGCAGAGGGAGAGGCGTGAGCGCGGGTGAGGGGGTGAGGCAGGCGAGGCTCGAGGACCCATGCACAAGCCTGGGGTCTCACCCCAAAGGCCTCCGGGACCAGGCAGAAGGAAAAACAGTTGAAGCAGGCAAGACAGCGATAGGGAGTGGTGGGGACTGTGCCAACCAGAGGGTCTGCTTTATGGAGCAGCTGCACTGTCAAGCTTACCCTGTCCCCGAGGATCAGGAAGCTCCAGAACCTTCTGCTCCCCCTGAGATTAGTGAGACCACCCATAAAACTTCTCAGAACACGCCTCAGGCCTATCTGGTTATAGGTGAAAGCCCAGCTGTAAGACAGATGGGAGGGAACAGGGCAGAGATGGCCTTTATTTTAGGTGACAGCTGTGGGGAGAAGTGGGCATGTCCCCCCCTCCCCTGCCACCTACTGCCGCCCTCGCCCCCTTCCCTGGGTGGCTCCACAGCGAGGGCCTCTCTCCATGGGCCATTTCTGGTCCTCAAGTCATCTGATTCCTGCTTCCTCCGCTGCCTGCGGGCCACTGGCGTTTGGCCTTGCCTTCCGGAGCCGGCCCCGTGGAACACGCTCCAGGGTCCAGGCCCAAAGAGGCGGGGCCAAGGGGGCAGGTCCTCCCTCCAGAGAGGCTGTGTTTGGGTACAGGCTCCCCAAAGAAGGCTGCCTTCCTAGAGGCCACGGGACCATGTCTACTTCAGTCCTGATCTCGAGTAAGGTCTCTGTGTCCCCACCCTGGGCAACTCTGTGGGGTCTGAGAACCCACAGGCAAATCACGGGCGCCGAGCACCTCTGCCGAGGAAGACCGACAGACGCCGCCATCCGAGCTCCCCAGCACGGCTGTCGTTTAATGTCAAGACTCCGGCTGGACGAGGGGCGGAGGAGGGGCTGAGGTTCTGCCGCCTGAGCCGAGGCAGGAGAACCCAGGGCAGCGGCCAGCCCCGGGAGCCCGTACCTGTACATGGCCATCCAGGGCACCTGCGGAAAGCGGGGCAGCATCCATCTCACTTCCATCTCGTCCCCGATGATGGCCAGCCGCACGCCCATGTCGTGAGGGATGTCGCTGCAAGGAGGGTGCAGGATATCAGTGGTGGGTTGTGCTGGTGACCCCCACACCCAAACCCGCCCAGCCAACGGGGCCGACAGGTTTGTGGGGCACAGAGCAGGATGCGGGGCAGGGAACCTTCCCGCCTCTCCTCTGGCTCCCACTTTGCTGCAGACACAGCCATGGAGGGCTCCAGGAGTGTGGGAGGCCAGCGGCTTCTGGGTTTGGTCTGAGCCCTCTGCTGGGGCAGGAGGGCAGAGACATTTGGACAATGGAGTTGGGGGGGGGGCTCTGAGTCCCCTCGGATCACAGGCTGGCTTCCCACAGGGGTCTCGTTACCCCCCACCCTGTGGGAGGGGCTCTGGGACCTGTTCCCTGGTCCCCAATCCCGACACCACCTCTTCGTCACTGCCCCTTTGAGAAAGGAGGGGCTAACCAGCCCGTCTGGGCCCCCACTCTCACTGAACAAGTCCCTCGTGGAAACTGGAGGCACATGCTCCACCCACCTCCCAGCCTGACCTCTCCCCTCCCCCGCCTCGGGGCACCTGGGCGGGTTTCAGCCCTGCTCTCGGGTTTGCCCACACATTCCATCCTGGTGACTAGGCAGCTGCCTGGGAATTCCCAGAGCCAGAGGCCTCCCGGCTCCGCACAGCCCCGTCCCCAGGGTCTGTGCTCTCTTTACTCCAGGAGCAATGGGGGGCGGGCCGGGGGCTGGGGAGGGCTGGCTGGCAACCAGGAAGGTGGGTGGAGGTCCCACCTGCATGCTGATACCCTGTGGGACCTCAGGAAAACTGCCAGGCTGAACATCCCCTGTTGTCATCTACAGATGGAGCAGTGTGGAGGAAAAAGGTGCATTTTGGGTCCCTCCAGCCCTAAAATCCCAACCAGCCCAGCCCCCAAGTCCAGGACCTAATGACAAAATCCTGAGGCAGAGAGCAGACCTGGAACTGATCCCGGGAACATCCCCTCTCCGCTGCCCCCTAACAGCCAGGGCCAGGAGCTGCGGGGGAGCCTGAATCGGCCTCAGGCTACTTGGGACCCATCTCTCAAGAGGCCTTGAGGAGGTGGCCGTGGTCATGGGGGCCGGGAGCACTCTGTCCTAAGGCCACAGCTTGAGCCATTTGAGGGTCAATGCCCAAGGCCCTTCCTGGACTGTGGACATGCTGGATGCTCTAAGGCGCCCTCGGTGACCTGGTGTCACAGCAAAGCCTCCCCGCCCAGGGCCCGCGCCTCCCGGGCCACACCTGGGGAATTTCCACTCTGGAGCCCTGCCCGCCCAGAGGCTGCTCTTCTGACCACTCCCCCGAAGGTCACTGACCAGGAACGGGGTGGGCGGGGCCCACGGAGGGCTACAGGGGCCTACCCGTGGGGATCAGGATTGTACTGGAGGAGATTGGTCATGCCGGGAACCTCCACAGCTGGCAGGCCATGCTCCTGAAGGAAGGTGCACAAAATGAGGTTCCTGGAGAGGTGTCTTGCTTGCGACATTTCTTCCCTGGGGGAAAAAGACACACTCAGACTGACACGCCCTGAACCATGCGACCTGGGGCTCCACTCAGTCACCTCACCTCTACCCCAGCCCGCTCCGCTGCTAAAGCCGCCATCAGCCTCCCCCTCCCGGCTCCCCCAGGTGTGATCCTGCTGCCTGCTGGCCCTGTGCCTCTGGGCGGGTCACCCACCGCGCCTCCCTGTTCTCTGTGACACATTTCTAAAGTCAAGGATCTGGAGATGATTCCTAAGGGCTCTTGTCTTTTCTCTTTGTGAAAAAAAGAATCAGGGCGTAAATATAAGAAAGGCTCTAACCCTGGCGCCCAAGAGGCCAGTTGGCAAACTAAAAAACCCAGGTGTCTGTTGTCAAAATAGTGGACGGAGGCTGGGCTCCGGCTGGAGAGCAACTCCTTGGCATGGCTGTTTCCCTTGAGCAGAAAAGGCAAATCAGCTGAATGAGGGACAGTCACCGGCAGCCCCACTTCCCAGTGGGACCTGCTAACCTTCAGTCTTTGTTTCTAAGCACAGATGCACACACACAATTTCAAAAGCGGGATCGCTCCTTACATAGTGTCATAAGCTCCTTTCCTCACTGTCTCCTCACTGGGCAAGGCTCTAAGTCACCTCCCCCCTCCCCCTGCTAACAGAAATCATTTTCTTAGGCGTGGCCCTGAATTCTTGTTCATCTAAGCCAGGCAGGACACCCCTGTTCCTCCTTCCCAGCATGCCCTGCAGCTAGCTAGCGATGGGCCCGAAACCCAGTCCTGGGTCTCAGACGATGTCTCAGAAGCCTGATGTGGGGCCTGAAAGGAGGCAGACACGGCCTGGGCAGCTCTTCTCCCTCCTTGCTGCCTCAACCCAGAAGTGAAGGCTGGAGCTGCAGCAGCCACTTTGCGACACTGAGGTGTTGAGTACAGGAATAACTAAGATGCTGAGAATACAGAGCAGAGAGGTAGAGAGCTGGCTCTCCGATGGCATTGTTGGAACAACAGGAAAAATGCCAAGCCACCAACTGCCTAACGTGTAAGAAAAGTAAAAACCCAGTTTGTTCAAATCACCATTCACTGTCTTTCCTGTTCCTTGCAGCCAAAGGTCTACCTGAACTATTACAACTTTGAATTCCCACATCATTAAGTGTTTACCTCGTCGCTTGTGATACCTGGGTGAGACGCTGTGACCTGGCTGAACATAATCTACCCCACACTGCACACACAGCCTTAGGTTCCGGAGAGAAGGCTGTGTCTCTGGAACCAAAGGGTCTGAGTTCGAATCCCCGCCCTGCACGTAGCTGAGTGCCGCCGCCTTTCTCTCACGGGTAAGGCAGCAGTAGGCCCTCCCTTCGTTGCTGGAGGGTGGGAGGGATCTCCTGCAGGTGCTCCGAGCGGAGCCTGGAACACCGAGGGGCGGGCGCCGACCATGATGACCTCTGTATTTACTTACTATTTTCCTACAATAATGTCCTGGGTTTTAAACATCTAACTCCGCACCTTTGTCTGCACTGAACAGAGAAGGAGCAGGGGCCCAAATCTCCCAGCTCCTGAAGTGCATGGACTGCAGGCAAGACCTGCGCAGGACCGCGCGGGGGCCCCGAGGCTAAGACACGCGTGTGCACCCGGCTCGCGCGACGATAAAAGGCGACGGGGCGCGAGGCTACGGCGGCGGTGGACCCTCCAGGCGCCTGGGCGAGTCCACACGGGTTCGTCCCGACAACGCACCCAAAGGCGTGCAGAGGTGGACGGGCCGTGACATCAGCAAGGGCGCAGGCAGGTATGGGGGGTCCGGGGCGCCCTGGCCTTTGAGAAGGGACCCGCACAAGGCCAGCATTGTTCCAGACAGAATGACTGCCCAGGATCTGTCTCGGGGGCTGGCTGTTCGGCTTTCCTAAGAGGGAAACAGCCGAGTTTTACATCTGTTAGGGATGAAAGCCCGACGAAAGGTGGCTGAGCGGGAGGGGGGGGTGGAGCGGGGCTGGAGGAATCAGACGTGTAAACACAGCCACAATGGCCACAAAGAGCCGGCGGCCTGACATATGCCACCCGCACCTGTCAGGACAGCACCTTCCCCGAGGAACGGACTGGCAGGTCAGCCCCGCACCCACACCCGAGGAGGGGAGCTGCCACCTGCTGAGGGGCCTGCAGGCAAAGTGCGAAAAGCATGCAGGCTCCCCCGGCCTATATGGCTCAGTGGTAGAGAGTCGGCCGCACACCAAAGGGCCTCGGGTTCGATTCCCGGTCAAGGGCGCGTACCTGGGTTGCAGGTTCAACACCTCGCCCCCACTGGGGCGTGTGAGAGGCAAACCAACCGATGTGTCTCTCTCACATTGACCTCTCTCTCCCTCCCTCCCTTCCACTCTCTCTCTAAAAATCAATGGAAAAAATATCCTCAGGTGAGAATTAACAGAAAAAAACATGTAGGCCCAAGATCCAGGGACTCCCCCAAACCATCGGGCCAGCACACACATACAGGGAAGGTCACGGGACATTTCTAAGAGCCCCAAAATACTGTCAGCAACTCAAACACCCAGCACAGGAGCCGTTCTGGGTGTGTCATCTTCACACATTAACCCAGGGAAATGCTTGGTGGCAGTGAATCTGGATCCATCTACAAAGCACCGTTGCTCATGACACGTACGGAACCAGCATGGTTTGAAGCCACTTCCGCAGCAGGAGTTGAATTATTTGCCTTTCAATAGTAGGGGTTGAAGGGGGTGAGCTGCTAAAAGTGGCCGACCCTGGTCCCAGGCAGCCAGGGGGCGCTGACCTCCAGCCCAGACACTCATTTCACCAGCTCTGTTTGTTTGAACAGAGACAGGAGAACCCGGGAGGGGGGGTGGGGGGAACGACACCACACGGGACACTAGGTACAAAAGGAAAGATGTCTTAAGTTAAACTTAAATGGAGAAAACTGTAAGGGAATCTTCGCAAGCTGGAGGAAGCCTCTAAGAGAATCGAAGACGTATAATACCATTCAAAACAGAAGAAAACTGATCATTTTAATGAAAGAGAGGAAAGGGAGGCTTTCGGCAGATACAAACATTCGTGTAGAGAGGCACCTATTGGAGCTACCAGGAGTTTCAAGGTTGCCAGACCCAAGATCAACATACAAAAACCAACTTCATCCCTACAAGGCAACCAGGAAATACCAGTAGAAAAGAAATACATCTCTACAGGCTGTGGTTAAAAATGAATCTCATAAAACATCCTTAATATCTCTGGAAAGAAACTTAACACTCCATTAAAGACATAAAAGACCCTGATAAATGGCGACAACCTTCCTGGATGAGATGTTTTAACGCTGCACACAGTCTGCAAGCACTGTGTGCACGCAGACACTTGAGCTGCTGTTATTAAGGTGATTGTTGAGGGATTGTGACTAGGAGCTGTGGCTGCCCCAGGCCCCAGGGGGTTCAGTGTCTATGAAAATGACCATTTCCCTGGGAAAGCAGCCCCAGTCCTCATTTGCATCTGCCTCCCAGTTCCCCCTTCCCTCCACCCCCCTCTGCAGGGGGCTGTGCTCTCTTCCCAGAGGCTGCTGTGTGCTCCCCTGGAAACCCCTGCTCCCCCACAGGCAGGGGGCCTCAAGGGGACTTCACTGGCCTGTGGTCTCGGGAGCATCACCTTGACCCACTGTCCCCGCATCCCTTAGCCCCCTAGCAGACAATCCCGGAATCCTTTGGCACCAAATGGGGAGGCACCACCCCACCCATCCTGAAGGGGCAGGTGGCTGACCAGGGACAGTGACTGCTGGCCGCTTGGCCAGGCTGGGGTTGAGGCCTGAGTGTGTGTCTGACCAGTTCCAGGGTGCGTGAGCAGTGGCGTGGTGTCTCCCCAGTGGACTGAACTGCTTGGGGGCAGAGCCTGAGTCTTTGCATTCCTGTGGGTCCCCAGACCCCACTGGCCTGGGACGACCACCAGACTTCCTCCTGTCTCCAGATTTGCACTGAAGACAATCCAGGAGGGCAGGGGAATCTCGGTTAACATCTCCACCCTGCCAGTCACTTGCAGTGTGATCTTGGGCGAGGCACTGTCTCCCTACCTGTTAAATGGGAATCATGATCCCAAATACTGGGATTCCTTTTCCAGGGAAGAACCAGCATGAACTGTTACTACCCTGGCAGATGTCTCAGCATCTGCTACTGACAAGGCCTGACTTAAGCCCTGTGTATGGATCTCACTCAGTGCACACCAGCCAGGCCTGGGCTGGCCTGGGGGCTCCAGATCTGAGCGGGAGAACTCAGTGTGTCTGGGAACCGGGGGCAGGGTACCTGCAGCAGCCTCCCAGCTCTGGTCCCTCCCAGCTGGCCCAGCACCCTGGAAGAGGCCCAGTGCTGGTCACCTCCAGCCTGGCCCCACTCCTGGTTTGTCTCTAGTCTCCAGCTGGGCTCTCTCCAATCTGATTCTAGACCGCAGCCTCAGATCTGACCCTGTCATCGCTCCACTCAGCTCCCAGTCCCCAGGGGAGTCTGCCACACTGCTACTGGGGCCGTCTTCTCCCCCGGGCTGCCTCACCAGCATCAGCCCTGCCACCCTAATCTTGGACCTTGTCCCTGTCCCTCTAAAGACTCCTGTAACTGTGCCCGTGTCGAACCTCCAAGCCTTCGCATGGGCAGTGCCTGCTGGCTACCACCTGCCTCCTTTGCTTGGCTCATTCCTCTGTCCCCAAATAACGCGGCTCCAGCATCCCCTTCCCAGATCCTAGAGTCAGGCTGGGGGCCCCAGGGGCTCCCGCAGCCCCGTCTCTGCTCCCTTCTCTCTCCAGCCAACCATACTGGCCGTCACGGATTCTGCATCTGTGGTTCAGAGCATGGACGTGGGGCCAGGCTATGGGATGTCCTGCTCATCGGCTTCCTCACCGATACTGGTTAACACCTAACTCAGGGCCGTGGCAGAAATAAACAGACAGAATCCGTGTTAATGTGCCAGACTCGGCACAGAGGGGAGCGATGTCTGTCGAATGACTAAACAAAGGCCAGTGCTGAGGCCACAGCAGCTGCAGATCTAAGAGTCTGGCCCGGTTTTAAGCATCTATTTTTTCCAACAGATTTGCAAATGAATGGTTCAAAACCCTCCTTTAGTGAAAGGAAGGCACAGCTAGCCATGCATCCCCACCCACCCAGGCAGCCCACACCTTACCCCTCCTACCTACTCAGTGGAAAAACCAGCCAACAACCCTATTTTGCCCACAGAGGTTGGGATGCAAATCTAACCCCTGTGCAGAAGACAGCCGCCCCCATGGCCATGAGGACACCTGCAGGCCTTGGAGGACACAGGGTGGCAGGTTCTGAGCAGTAAACAGCTCTGCCCTTAGGCCTCTAGCTCCTGGCCTGGTCTCGGTTTCCAAACCTGGGAAATGGAGAAACGCCATCCCAGGGTTGCATCAAAGCTGAGTGAGTAGAGATTTCATGCAGCACATAGTAGGTATTCTGCAAAAGACAGCAAGGCCAAGGCTGCAGGAGAGGGGAAAACTGACAGATCCAGGCAGGACTATGACAATTTCTATTTTGAAAATGGACAACCCGAGGTACAGAGGGTGGAAGGGACCAGATGGGTCACAGGGAGGGTCAGTGGAGGAAGATGCTTCTTCCAACGGGTTGCTGGTTCATAGGCTGTGCCCACCCCCCCCCACACACACACACACAGCTGGCCCCTCCTTGGAGGATGGACCCTCAGTCTCCCCAAGCCCAGCCTTGCCATGTGTCAGCAAAGCAGGAACAGGTGATGGTATCTTTCAGGGCCCCATCAATACCACCTGGTCACTGGAGTCCTTGGTGCCAGGCTGGTGGCTGCTGGGTGGGCCTAGCTGGGAAACCCTGTCCCCACCCAGTCTTTCCCAGGAGGGCTTTCCACCCGCACCCAGTCACCAGCCCTGTCCCCACCCAGGAGTGGGATGATGCCGTTTGACAGAGCAGCTGGTGCTCAAAACAACGGGCACACGCTCAAGCAGAAAGGCCTTGACCTCAGCAGGACAGGCCTGGGTTCCAGTCCCAGCTCTGCCATTGCTGTGGGACCAGGACCTAAACCTCTGAGCTGGGCTCAGAGAGGGCTCTCCTGCTGCAAACAGCACAAGCTCCAGGACGGCTGAGGGCGAAAAGATACAACTGTTGCCCTTCAGCGCTGCCTGGCAGGGGCTCCAAACAAAGCTGGTTACAGAATCAAAGACCAGGAGGCAGTGGCAGCGAGGAGCAGGGCAGCAGCCGGGCCCCCTCAGGCAGTATCGACCAAAGTCACAAATGCACGTAACCTCTGACTTCTAGACAGGCACCTGACATGAACCCCTGCACTCGCCGGCAGCCCTGAAAAGGACACACAGTAGGTCTGTAGGTGCAGCTGTGAAGGCGCATGGCTACATGGACACAGCAGGGAGCGAACAGTTAGTTTGTAACTTTGAAAATTGGGCTGCTGTCCGTAAACAAACACTTCTGTCTGCACAGATCAGTCAAGAGGGAGAGCAGGTGTCTCTGGGAAGAGGTGTCTCTGGGGCGGGTGGGACGGTGACTTCATTTTTACTACAAATGCTTTTGAGCTCTTGAACTTTTGCTTCCACGAGCATGCGGGCATGACTCAAAAATAAAGCAAAAATAACTGTTTTGAGTCAATAGCTTGAATTGGTCTGAAATGGAACTGTTTGTCTTTTAATTTTACTTATTTTAAAAAATTGATTGATTTGAGAGAGAGAGAGAGAGAAACATCAATTTGTTGTTTCCCTTATTTATGCATTCATTGGTTGATTGTCTGTGCCCTGACAGGGGATCGAACCTACAACCTTGGGTATCTGGAGGAGGTAGAGCTATTTGTTTTAAAGGTCTATTTCAGCTATCAGTACCCAACCCCTCCCAGTCCCACCACCCACCTACCTCCTCCCACTCCCTCCCCACCTGGAGGGGAAGTTAGACTCCAGCCTCGGCCATTATGAACCTGCAGATGCCCAAACAGCTCCCTTGGGTGGGCATGGTTCACTTCCCTTAAGTGATGGAGAAATAATGGGGGAAAAGGGAGGGAGAGAAAAGTAAGGTGACAGGTATTTCAGGCAAAAAGAAAGTTTTGGAAATTCACCTTGGGGGCAGGTAGGTGTTGTTCACTAATTCAGAACATTGTGGTTTGAAATGAACCTGAGGCCCTGCTACCCCACCTGCAGCACAGCCCTCCACCAGGAACAGCAGGGCAGGCGATGGCTGGACCCGCCTTGAACCCAGGTGCCAGCAGAGCCCCTCCCTGGGCTGGGTGGACCGGAGCAAGGACTCCAGTCCCAGCTTGGCTTCTGGCTGCTGTGGCCTCACACAAGGGCAGCCCTCTCTGGCCCATGACGTTATGCTCCTGGTGAGCCCCGTATCCTTTATATTTGCATCTACTGAGTCCAACCTCCCTCAGAAGGAGGGGACTGTTTGCCTCATTTCACAGATGGGGGCCTGAGAGGGTTGAGAGCGGAAATTCAGAGCCCCTTTGCTACACAATCACAGTACGCACATCTGGGATCCAGAAATACATTGGCCCAGCAACATGGGTCAGTACACTCGGAAAAACACTAGTCACCCCACCTGTAGCATCCTGAGCCCTGAGCACACGAGGGGTGAGGCTGGCCTGGAAACAAATGTAGGATGCACACGCGCACATTTAGCTTTAACCCAGTGGGAGGGAGGAGCATTAGCCCCCATTTATAGGCGAGGAAACTGAGGTGCAGCAGGGAAGGGCCTGCCGCACGTCCCGGGGGAGGAGCTACATTAAACCCGGCCTCCAGCTCCAGGACGCTTCCTTCACAGCCACAGTTCAGGGCAAAATCTGGTGGGAGCTGCTCAAACACGCTCCATTCAACGCCAGGTGCTGGGGTGGCACTGGGGACCCAGATAAGTAAGCTCAGGAATGTTACTCGGTGCCAAACCAGCACCCCTTCCCTCCCCAAATCCACACTTGGCAGCCAGGTGGGCCGCTGCAAAAATGGAAAGAGGTGGGTCTCTGCAAGGAGATGGAAAGAAGTGGTTAACAGCTGAGTGACACAAGCAAGAGGAGGAACCAGCTGTGACTCCATCTATGCAAATGCGGGCATATCGCTGGTTACATACCTTTCTTACAAATGGAAACATGGAAGGTCTGGAAGGAAATGTCTTGTATTGGCCACCTCCGGGGGGCCCATGGAATTCACAGGCGGGCCGGCAAGGCTGGAGGAAGACTTCGGTGTTCTCTCGAATGAGTATATAATCGCTTCTATAATTAAACATCACCGCTCACCCCAAACCCCAGTCCACGGGTAGACCTTGTCCTGAGTGACCCCGGGCACGCGACCATCTCTCTGATCGCTATTTTCTCACGTGCAGAGGGAAACGAGGACCCCACCCTCGGGCTGGGAGAGGACTGGAGGTTTCAACCCCCCGAGACCCCCAGAGCGTCACCAGGAGGCGAGATAGACACGAACCCGCTCACGTTTCCAATGTGGCCCGAGCGCTTCAGGTGGCGCAGTAACCCCTTAGGAACCTGGGAGGGCACGGGGTACCCGCGTGTGCCGCCTTCACACCTGCGAGGCCCTGTTTCCATTTAGTCCGTCAGGTGTACGGGAGAGAAATGGCCCCGTGGTGCGGCTGTGTCCCCCTCGCCAGAGGCCCACTCGGGCCCCGCCTGGCTGAGGCTGGCAGTGCCCAGGGGCGCTCGTCCGGTGGCCCCGTGACGCGGAACAAATTCCTTAGCCCCTCTGGACACCTAGTTCCTCGTTTGTAAAACAAATGTCGGGGAGATTCTTTTTTTTCTTTTTTGTTAATCTCACCCGAGGATATTTTTTCCAATGATTTTTAGAAAAAGTGGAAGGGAGAGAGGGTGGCGGGGGAGAGAGAGAGAAATATCGATGTGAGAGAGACTCATCGATTGGTTGCCTCCCCCACGTGCCCCAACTGGGGCCTGGGATTGAACCTGCAACCCAGGTACATGCCCTTGACCAGGAGTCAAACCTGCGAGCCTTCGATCTGAGGGACAACGCTCTGACCACTGAGCCACACCGGCCAGGGCATCAGGGAGATTCTTTTATGTCTTTTCCTTCTTGAATATCTATAAAAATACTCCAAACTGTAGAGGAAATATAATAGATTAATAGTTCTCTTGACTGGTCTTTAAAGCAATTTTAAATCAGTTTGCTGTGGTCTGAATGTCTGTGTCCCCCCCAAATTCATATGTTGAAAACCTAACCAGCCGTGGGGCTGGCACTGGGAGGCGGGGCCGTTGGGTGGCTCCGCTAATAGGATCAGTGCTTTTCTGAAAGGGCCCAGGGGCGCTCCCTCCCTGTCCCCCATGGGGGACACATAAGTCTGTGGCACCCTGACCGTGGACTTCCAGCACCCAGAACTGCAAGAAATAAATTCTGTCGCTTACCAGCCATTCGGTCTGTGATACTGTTATAACAGTTCAGTGAGATAAACAGAAAACAGGTGAGGGGGTGGGGGACAAGGCAAGAAAAACCTGGGGGACATGTTCTGTGAGTCACAGGGGATCCCAGCCAACCAAGACCTTGTGGCCACAGTGGACCCCCATGTTTTTCCATCACTGTTTGAAAGTCAGGGTGCTGAGATACCACCCGGTCTGCAGGTTAAGTTTAAAGAGCATGAGTTCACAGTAACTGAGGGACTATCCCTGCTGGGCCAAGACAGAGGGGCTCAGAGAGGCAAACACCGTCCTCAGGGGCCCCTTTCTTCCAGTCTGGGGTCCCCCCGCAGTGCCTTCTGAGGGGTCTCAATCACTGGCCAGATTCTCACCCACCCCCACCCCCACCCCTGCTCCACAGCAGCCTTGGTGGCTCCCGTTCCCTCCCTGGGACAAGGCCCTCCACCCCAGGACTCACACCAGCCCTTTTAAGCCTCAACCCCATCTTTACACCCTCACTCGGCCTCCGCAGGTTGCCACTGGGCAAGGAACCTGCTCCCTCCTCCAGGCCCACCCGAGAATCCAGGCCCCCCACTCCCATGACATTATCAAGAACCACTCGCTCCTCCTCTGCGTCCCAGCACCTTGCCCCAGCACCTTGCGTAAACAGACCTGAATTGGGCACTAAGCCCATTATGGCCTCATTAAATGTTTACCTGACCGTCTGCCCCAGCTCAGCGCCCAGCGAACACGGACAGCTCAGAGGGGAGCCAGACAGCACACTGTCAAACAGAACGGGGGAGCTGAGCTCACGGCGCCAGGGGAGCCTGGCTGGACACACCCTCACCTTTTGTAAAAGGGCAGGTGCGGGGACCTAGTGAGGAGGTAGCTGCGAGGAGGAGGCGGCCGATGCGGTCACGGCACACAGTGACCGCTCACTGGTGGGCAGCTGTCGCCCAGTGAGCCTGGAGCTCCACCCGTTCTGGGCACCCAGGGTCAGACCCGTGGATGTCTGTCCATGGCAAGTCCAAAGTTCGCTTTGTCCTGCCTTGATAGAGCCTCTCCTGAGCTCCAAGCCTGACACACGGGTGCCTCAATCTTCAACCTCCAAAGCACAGCGAGCCTCCTCAAATCGCAGGCGGCCTTCTCTTCGCTCTAGAGCGCGCACCTCCCTGAGTCTGGGTGACCCGGTGCCTTCTCCCGCCTCCAGAAAAACAGGTTTACCATGCAGTGTCCAGAGGCCCAGCGGGTGTTTTGTATTGTCACATCCTAATATTGACACTAGGAAAATCAGCTGCTCTCCCTGAGCCCGCCCAGTGCCCGGGCCGCCAGGCCTGGCCTCGCTCTTGCCTCAGGGCCAGTGAGGAAGACAGGCCAGCAGTGGCCTCATCTGCTTACACTCCACGTTTCTCCCGGGGCAGGGCCCGGCACCAACCAGCCCTCGGCAGGACAAAGGGACTCGGGGGTGGCTGCACACATCCACTCCGGAGCGGACCGCGGCAGGCTTCCTGGTGGCCGCAAACTACAAAACCCGAGCGTGCCGGGGACTTCCTTGAAACCTCTTGGAATTGTTCTGAGCGGAGAGAAAAACAGTGGGACTCTCGTGGGATCCACTCCGTCCGAGGCAGGGGAAGCAAGAAGCCATTAATTGTCTACAAACTTAATAGGTTCACTGCAAACAGGATGCTTTCCAGGGAGGGGGAAATGCCCCCGAGGTCAGCTTCAAGACACAACTGAATGGATCCCTTCCCTATACCCCCTTCCGTTTACTAGAGAGCCCATCAGAAGTACAAAAGTAGGCTAACACTGCTCTCCGAGCCCGCCCAGTGCCCGGGCCGCCAGGCCTGGCCTCGCTCTTGCCTCAGGGCCAGTGAGGAAGACAGGCCAGCAGTGGCCTCATCTGCTTACATTCCATATTTCTCCCAGGGCAGGGCCTGGCACCAACCAACCCTCGGCAGCTCAGTGGACCCAGCTTTTTTACCTATTAACCACCTAAAACTGACAATAATTAACATGCACACAACCCTCTATCCAACTTCTCCCCAGTGTGCCCAGACTGTGACATTTGGTGCTCCTGTTCTCATGGAAACACAGGCTGGAGTAAGTCACACCAAGTGAGCCCAAATGGGCCATTTCACACTGTCATTAGTGTCCTGAAGGCAGTAAAATAAGGTCCTAGCAGAGAGGAGCTGGTGGGAAGAGAGGGAGAGCAGCACCTTTAGATGAGATGGTCAGGGAAGACTTCTCAGAGGAAGCAGCAATTGAGCTGAGATGGCAAAGAAGAATCATGAGAGTGACACCCCCAGGGAGTATGCTGAGCGTATCACTCCATTTGTTTTAAGTCTCACACCATCCCAGGGAAGGCCTCACAGGATCCCTGGTGCTTGGAGAAATATCCCTTCTGAGATAGCTCCCACCGAAACCAAGATCAACTGGCGGCCAACTCAGAAAGCTCTGAAGGTTTATTAAGTACGTTCCCCTGCCCGGGGGGGGGACATTCTGAAGCACAGGCCGAAAGCCCGCAGCTCGGAAGCCAGTCTCCCCAAACACTTTAGACATTAAAACAAAAACTAGCAAAAATAAACTTTTACGGCCTAAGGTTAGTTGGTAAGACTGGAGAAGCCACTGCTAAAATCAATCGGTAACAACCCCCTGACCTTGAGGTTCCAAAGATGGTGGGAAATCCCCAAATCCTGGAGTGAGGAGGGAGGGGAAGAGTGGAGGAGAGATGAGACCATGGGGAAGGGCAGCGCTCAGCAGCCAGGTGCCAGCACCCCATCCAGGCCCAGCCACTGCCTCAGAAAGACCAGTTAGGGAACAAGTGCAAAATGGTACCAATAATACAAAAATGTGCCACTCCTAAGAACTTACTCCTAAGGCATGCCCAAAAGATGTAGAGTGAGGTTAAAGTGTTAACTCCAGGGACGCCACGAACAGCCAACACTTGGGTAGGTGTTCTCAGCACCTGGTCTCAAATCTCAAGGACCCATTTTACAGAATGAGCAAACTGAGGCTCTGAGGTGGGATAGCCCATCTAAGATAACAGACGGACAGTGACGGAGCATAGGGTTTTTGCTTGGCTTCCAGAACAGGGCTCTGGGCTTTTAGCTAGACAGTATCTGAGTCGCCTCCTTGAACGTCACAGTTTCTCCATCTGTAAAATGGGACCCCATACTGCGGCTGGCCAGCACAGAGCTCAATAGTACGTCCTCTCCAAATGGGGGAAGGTCAAGGCTGAGAACCTCCCTTTCTGGGGAGCTGGAGAAAACACTTTCAAGAGCCCAGACGCAGCAGGTGCTCAGGCAAAAGGTTACAACAAAGCAACACCGTCCGGCCGCCACCCCCACCCCCGCCGCGGCTCGAGCCAGCAAAAGTTACAGTAACAATGAGCGGTTTACAAAGCGATTCGCGCCCGGGAGGCCCGAACGCGCGGCGACAGCCCTAAGCCCTGAGCGCCGGGCCGCGCCCCGCTCGCCAAGTTCCTGCTCCGGACGGACTTCCCCGCGCCCCGAAATCCAGCCTGGCCCCTGCGCTTGGCAGGTGCGCGGCGACTCGCGGCGCCCCCGGTCCCGCGGGGACAGTGTCCGACGCCATCTTCCCTTTTTCAGTGGACACCCGGGCCGGCGGGCCCGCGCTCGGGCCGGTGCGCAAGGCCCCCGAGGACCTGGGCGTCCGGCCCCGGCGGCCGCGCGGGAGGGCGGAGCGGGGTGGCGGGGCACCCGGCCCTCCCGGCGGGGCGCACGGGGCCGCCCCAACGCTCAGACGCGGACACTGAGGCCCGCGGCGACCCGGGGTCCCCGTCAGAGAGGGGGCGTTCCGGAGCCGGGGGACCGAAAAACGTCGCCGCAAGGGACACACCCGACAGCTGCTGGGAGCAGAAAAACCAGATCGCAGGTGTCCAGCCTTCCAGCCTCTCGCCACCGGGGGCAGCGCTCGGGGCGCTTACTTGCGGGGCTCGGGCTGGGCGGAGGGGCGCGCGACAGCGGGGCCAGGGTGCGGGCAGGGCAGGCGGGGCTGGGCTCACCTGGCGTCGGCGGTGGCGGTGCCCACGGCGGCCGTGCGCGCTGCGCTCCGCCCGGAGGTGTATTGTGCGCGGCGGGCGGCCCGCGCCGCGGTATAAGCCGCGGGCCCCGCCCCGCCCCGGCCCGGCCCGGCCCGCCCCCGGGGCCGCCTCCCCGCCGCGCGCCGCAGGCGGGACCCGGGCGGGCGAGCGGCGGACCCGCTACAATGTGACGTTTACTGTTTACATCTCGGCCTCCTGCTGCCTGCGAGCTCGTTTGGTCGCGTGCGCTGCCTTCCCAGCTCGGGGTGCACGCGGCGGGCCCCGGGGAACACCTGGGGATGAGCCCAGCGCCCTTCCGAGGGCTCCTCTCTTCCTCCTCAAAGCAGCCCCAAGGGCTCGGTGTGTCTTTCGTGCCCATTTTACCGATGAGGAAACTGAAGCCCAGTGGGGACCACCCGACGTGCTAAGTAACAACAGCGCGAGTCCCGCGCTCCAGTATCCAGCTCTGTGGGCTGGGAGCCCCCGGAGTTAGGTTTTGTTTTGGTTTTCTTTTTTTTTGTTGTGGTGGTGGTGGTAAAATGCACATAAAATTTACCGTCTTAACCACTTTTACTGTTCAGTGTACAGTTGACTGGCATTAAATGTGCAACCATCACCACCATCCATCTCCATAACTTTCCATGTAGTAAAAAAAAAACCCGCCATACCCATGAAACAACCCCCTTTTCTGGCCTTCCTCCGCTCCACTCCCCATCCCCGCCCCCATCCTTCTTGCTGCGCCACTTACAGAACCCCCGTTTTCCTGCCTCCCTCTGTGGGGTCTGCCAGCCCTACTCTGTCTGGGATTCCTGGGCACAAGGGGACATGGGGGGGGGCAGAGATGGCCCCCAAAGGCCCTAGAGAGGGAAGAGAAATGAGAAACGTTCCAGGTGGGGGGGACCACCCTGGAGCAGGTTAGGTAGGGGTGTGTTGTGGAGGGGTGGGTAGGGTCTCCGTTGGAGGTGGGGAAAGGCTGGAATTACAAAGTAACCATTGTCCCAGGAACACAACAACAACTTGTTTACCTCAGTCCTGCGGCCTCCGAAGACAGAGGAGCCTTGAGGTCCAGCGGGCTCCCTTCTCCTAGTTCTTTCACTTGTTACCTGTTGGGGCCCCCTCACCCCTTCCCACTTCTGAAGTGATGACAGTGTTACCTACTTTTCCCTCTGTGTTCTCATCTGAGAAACGAGATGACAGCATGGACATCCCCTCCCACCCTGATCCCCAGCCGGGCTGTAGGGAAAGTCAGAGGAGATAATCCTAAAATGTTTAGTAAACTCTGCAGTTTAAGCTCCAAGGCCCCTCCCTCCCTAGGGGCTCTCCTGGACTCCTAGGATATTGTAATCCTTTCTTCAAGGCCTCCCCCTGCAAAATCCCATTGTCTCCAGCCCCGCAAAGACTGGATGGTACTGACCCTCCCTAGTAGCCACAGGGTGCCTTCCAGCAGGAGTGAGAAGCCTAAAAATAGTGGCCTCTCTCCGAATTCACTCTGCAGATGAAAAAACTGATTAAGGGGAGGCAATGACATGGGGTCTCATGAGCCAAAAAGACCCCAGTGTGTGCTAATGCCTCCAGAGGGGTCTGGAGGCTGGAGGCACAGTGCCAGGCACATAATAGGTGTCCAGTAAACATTAGCAAAACTAGTGGAGGAAGGGGGACAGCTTGGAGACCGACAGGAGATAGGAAGGCCCAAGGGAGGGGGTGGTTCAGATATTTGCCTTGCAAGACCTCAAGATAATATGCTGATCAAATGGACAGGTGAGGAAAACATCTTTTGAATAAGAATTGGGCCAGTAGAAGACCCTGGTTTCTTTATCAGTCCAAAAGCGGCCTGGGGTAGATGCTGAATGATAATAGCAATACCAATAATAATGGCGGCCACCACCATCTAGGCAAGTCCGGCACCTCAGGGCTAAGCACTTTCTATGATCTCCTGTAATCCTTACAGCTGCTGCTTGGCCATCCCCAAGTCACAGACACCAGAGCACAGGGGTCTGTGCACAGGCAAGAGAGAACTTGTATCCCCATTTTACAGGTGAGGAAACTGAGGCTCCGAAACAGAAGGCCACTTGCCAGAGCCCACCCACCCATGGGCAGCAGAGGCAGATTCAAGCCCAGGTCTCCCTACACCTCCTGCCCTTCCCACCCCTCCACAGCTGGCCCCAAATGTCCTGGGCCTTAGTTTCCCTTTCTCTGTTGGGAGCTGCGGGCCTGTACCAGGGCCATCGGGCTGTGTGTGGACCCTGCTTTCTAAGAGGAGGCCATGACCCAGTAGGACAGCCCCTTTCTTCCCTAGGAGCCTCCATCCCCAGCGAGACCCTCTTGCTAAGGCCATGACCACTGCCCGCTGGCCTTCCGGCACCAACACAGGGTTGAGTTTTGTCCTTGATATGACTTTTTTTATCATTCACATAACAAATATTGATTGGCACCTACAATATGGTAGATGATGGGGATCTAGAGATGACACATTCTAGTGGGGGCCCATATACAAGTTGGGGAGACAGTGGAGACAGGGTGCTGAGCAGCTTGGCACACTGCCAGCACTCAGGGAGGGAGAGTAAAGCCAGGGAGTGAGTGGAGAGTTGGAGGGGGAGAGGCTTTTAGCCAGGTGGGCAAGGGAAGCCTCACGAGGATCTGACCTGAGTGCAAAGACTTGAGAGAAGTGAGGCCACGGGCTTTCTGGGGTGGGGGACAGTCCCTAACCCAGGAGGGGGGAGGAGCAGCGGAGCGGGAGGGCTGGCCAAGTGTATTTGCCAAGCATTCACCTCGGCATCCAGGGCCAATGGCCCTGTTTTTCCACTTGCCATCCCAGACTTTTGTCCCCAGCCTTGGGACACTTTATCTGGAAAATCCTCCAGCTTTGAGACAGGCCTTGTACTATCAGGAAGGACCCTTCAAAGGGCTTTGCTGCTCTCTCCAGAGTTGCACCTGGGCTCCTGCCAGCAGCCAGAGCAGCTTGAGCATTTTCACCTGGGACGACCCAGTCGGTGGCTCCTGGGGGTATCTTCCCAGGCTGAGGCCATCTAGAGCCTAGTGTCGCCTGGGTAATTCCACGTGCCCCTGCTGGCCCCCTGCAGGGTAGGTCTCCCCGTTGCACAGGTGAGGAAACTGAACCTCAGAAAGGGGTTGACAGGTCCAAAGCCACACAGCCAAGAGACTGGAGGGTGGGGGCTTGAGCCAGATCTCTCCGGCCCATCTGATTTGGGGTTGTGTAGCTGGGTTTCAGGAAGTCTATGAGCCCCTAACATGAAGCAAAATTGTGGTTGGGGCACAAGCCTTTTCTGGAGAGGAAACCTGCAGCCTGGCAGGGGGGGAGCAGGGATCACCCAGCCCTGAGTTTGAATCTTGCCTTTGCCTCTGCCCCATTGTGCCATCCTCAGTGAAATTCCCCATCTCCCAGGGCTGCTCCAAGGATGAAAGCCTGGGAGTCCTCAGCACGGTGCCTGGCACACAGTAGGTGGTAAGTAAAACCGGAGGCTCTTAGTGAAGGATCCCATTAGGAGCTGGGGAGTAGTTTAACATTTTCACAAAAGAAACTGTATCTTAGAGATGTGTCATCTAGTAAATAACACACTTTACAAATCAGTATGTCCAGTATCATCCCACGTTTTTTAAAAAAAATAAAAAATCCATATCTAAAAAGCTTGGAAGGAATACAAAATAGGAATAGTGGTCATCACTGAGCATACGGGTGATGAGTGCATTAGCTTTTCTCCTTGTGTGTTGCAATTTTTCTGCATAGATGTGTGTTAACTTGGTAATCAGAAAAACAGTGCTTTTTTTTTTAAGAAGAGGAAGAGCCCTGGTGAGTGCTGAAGAAAGTAATAAAATACAAATGGCTGAAAAATGAATAAAATTATATTCACCTTCAGGGATAATTATAGAAACATAACTGAAAACATTGATGGGGAGATGGGAGAAGATATGACTTTGGGTGGTGCGCACACAGAACAATATACAGATCTTGGAACATAGAAACCCACACCTGAAACCTATATGCCACATTAACCATTGGGAGGGGCGTGAGGGAACTTTCTGGGGTGGTGTGGATGGTGGTCTCGGGGGTCTGAACATATGTAAACATGCATTGAGCCAAAGGCTTAAGATTTGTGCACTTTTTTGCAAATTAAAACTCAACTCAATACTACAAAATAAAATTGAATGAAGCACAATGGATCAGACTTGAAACAGCTGAAAGTGATGATTTCAATGAAGACCCGGATTTACTGCTGCTGCCAGGGGTACTTGGCATGCTGAGCCCGTGTAGAACCCCAGAGGCCAGTTTTGCTGGTGACCAGGGTAGGTAGTGTCCCAAATGAAAACAGGACCAGCGCCTTTCAGGGCAGATCACCGAGGCCTCGCCAGCCTGGCCACTCAGGTCGGGCCAAGAAACCAAATGGCCCGTATGACCGAAATAACCTAATCTCATGCAACCTGTCAGGGAGACGGAGAGCAGGCCTCCGCTCCGTCAGACAATTCCAGGAATCCGGGTCAGAGGGGAGGCCGTGTCTGCTCCCGAGGCATTGTGGAGGCCCCCGCAGCAGGTCCCCAACATCCTGTGAGGATGGCCACGGCCATCCCCTGCCGGGAGCAGGCTCAAGGCCCCCAGGTTATCGGGAGAGGGACCAGGCCCACGGGGGTGCAGGCAGGAAGGAGCCCCAGTCCTGCAGAACCTCCTTTCATCCAGAAATAACATCCCTTCCGACAGCTGAGTTTTATCAGTGTGATAGCAGGTTTGTTCCAAACCATGACAGCGGTTAGCAGCTCACGCAGCCAACCCGCGGTGTCCGTGGCCACCGCTGTCCACACCTCTGCTCTGGGGGTGGGACACCCTAGGAAGACCAGGTCCATCAGCCCCAAGAGGGCAGGGTCTGGGTGCGATTTCACTCCCTGGCACCCCAGCAGGCAGGCCCCTCAGTAGATACTGCTTCACAGATGGGTGGCTGTCTGCTTCACCGCCCTTCCATCCTCACAGCAGCCTTTTGGGTAAGTACTATGGTTCCCACTTTACAGAGGAGGAAACTGAGGCAGGCAGGTGAGGTGGAGCAGGGAGGCTTCCCCATCTCACAGCTGCTACTCACAGCTGTCTAAACTCCCCTCCTCCTGCCTTGAAGGATGGAGACCCGGGAGACCACAGCATTTTTGCATTTTTTCTCTCTCATAGGAAATTATTTTTTTTAAAAACATCTTTTAAAAAAATTTGATTTGAGAGAGAAACATGATTTGTTGTTCCATTTATTTTATTTTTTATTAAAAAATTTTTTTTTAAGTATATCTGTATTGATTTCAGAGCAGGAAAGGGAGAGGGAGAGAGAGACAGAAACATCGATGATGAGTCATTGATCGGCTGCCTCCTGCACGCCCCCTGCTGGGGATCGAGCCCACAACCCGGGCATGTGCCCTGACCGGGAGTCAAACTGGGATCACCTGGAAGCTAGGTCGATGCTCAACACAGCCATGCCTGGCTGTGCTGCATTTATTAATTCATTCATTGGTTGCTTTTTGTATGTGCCCTGACCGGAGATCAAACCCACAACCTTGGGTGTCTTCAGGGTCTGTGCTGGGGGCCTTTAGCAGGGGGACAGAGGGAGGGCAGATTTCCCGGGAATCTGAGATCCGGCTGATAGACAAAGTCTAGACTCTGGGCCTTCCCTTTCCAACCCCTCTGCCCAACCTACCAAACCTCAAACCTGCTGTGCAGTGAACGCCACACACACACACACACACACACACACACACACACACACGGCTGTGATTCTCATCTGAGTGCTTGTCTTTCATTAATAATATATAAAAATAACAACGATACTACTATTAATAGTCGAAACCGCCTCGGTGCCCACGTCCCTGCCAAACTGTTCCCCTGCGCCGCCTCACTGAACCTCCCCTCCCCCTCGAAGCTGGTTCTGTTAGGAACCCTATTTGCAAGAGGAGGAGCCGGCACCCCGAGGTTAGCGTGGGCGATTCTTGGGTAGAAATTCATTCTCTTGTCATTGTCCTTCCTCCACCGCTGACTGAACACCAGGTGGAGGGTCTGAGCACCTGGGACCCCCACCCCCACCCCCAGGACTCAGGGACATCAGATGGCGGAGGGAGGGAGCCCAGCATGCGGGCAAAGGGGCGGGGCCCCTGTGGGTGCAGAGCTGGGGAGAGGGAAGTGGAGGAGTCAGGATGGAAAGCTGGGCCCCCACAGAAAGCAGCCCACCCAGCTGGCTGGTCTTCGAGGAACAACAGGTGGGGAGCCACTCTTGCCTCCTACCAGCTCTGGACCTGGAAAAAATCTTTCCACCCGGTCACACAGAGGTTGTACACCCACCTTTCAGCCTCATAACCTTGGTGAGTTATCGCCACCCTCTGCTGGGGCACGTAGCTGGGACATGGCTGAAGGGACAACGTGACCTCGGGTGTCCCCAAATCCCTGCTTGTGTGAGTGCTCTCATTCAGCAACCTCATGCCAGCCCTGACTTGCCGACTGAAGGGGGAGGCTGGGCCCAGCTCCCAGCAGCCCCAGCCCCTGGCCTTGGACATATGACATTCTAGGCCCCTCCAGGCCTGGGACGTGGGACAGGAGATGGGAAACCAAGGTGCTCAGGGGTTGTCTTTTTTGCCCAGGGTCACATAGGCCTGAGATTGGAACCCAGGCCAGTGGGACTCCCAACCCTGTGCTCTTTTCTGCTCGACCATATGGAAGGTGAGGAGGACTGGGTATGTGGGAGCGGGCATGGAGAAGTCCTGGGGGGCAGCATGGTGGAGGAGGACCATGGGCAAGGGACAGGTCCACAGGGGCCCGGGCCCGAGAAGACACACCACCGATTTTGAAGGAAAGGAAGGAAGAGGAGAGGATGTGACAGGAGAAACTTGTAAAGAAAAAGGAGGGAAGTGAGGGGCGCCAGTGGCAGGCTGGGGAGCTCAGCAGTGGCGGGCCCTGCCGGGCCACGGGGCCTGTCCTGTCCCGTAGGACACAGCGCAGCTGTCCCCGGGAATGCGTGTTCGCACCGGAGCCAGGCATGGGGTGGGCCCTCGAGAATTATTTGTTGACTGAATGCTCACTTATAATACTGGTCGCTACTCTCTAAATTGAGCTCATAGCCCAGCAACGGGCTGTTTTTACTCACGGGCAACCATGGTGTGGAGAAAAAAGCTATTCCTGAGAGGGCTCTTCCCCCCAGGGCCCAACTTTCAATTTCCTCCCCATCCTGTTTCCACCCATTTCGGAGCCCACAGGTCCCTCTCCACTCCTTTGGCCCCAGGCCAGGCAGCCTGCCCTCTGGGGCTCAGGCGCCCCCTACCACTCCCCACCGCCCTGGCCAGAAATGGGCCTGCAAAGACAGAGCTGGGCCCCAGTGCCCAGCCCCCCCCTCCCCGATCCTCAGTGGATACTCACTCTGAATCCTGGCTTCCTCACCTCTATGCAGTGAGGGGGCTATGAGATGGGGGGGCCAAGGGGGGCCCCGAGGCTGCTGCAGGCTCTGAGGTGGGGCAGTGCCTGGGTGGAGCCCAGAGTCTCTGCACAGTGCAGGGCAGGGCCTGCTGGCCTAGCGGGAGAGTGGGCCAGGGTGGGCTGGGGGCCACTTGGGGTTCATGACAGCCTTGGGGAGCAATGGGCTGGGGCTCCATCAAAGTCCTTGGTGGCGGCATAAGTTGAGCAGGGCATTCAGTAGGTCAGAGCTGAATTGATAATGTCAATGGGATGCATGGTCTCAGGCAAGTTATTTACTTATTTAAAAAGTGGAAATAGCAAACCCATTAGGATGGCTGCTATCAAACCAAACCAAACCAAAACACAGAAAATAACAAGTATTGGTGAGGGTGTAGAGAAACTGGAGCCCTTGGGCGCTGCTGGTGGGAGTGTAAAATGCTGCAGCCACTGTGGAAAACAGTGTGGCGGGTCCTCAAACATTACAGAGGCCGTGGCTGGGTAGCTCAGTTGGTTAAAGCAATATCCAGATATGCCAAGGTTGTGGGTTCAATCCTCAGTCAGGGCACATACAAGACTCAACCACTGAATGCGTAAATAAGTGGAACAACAAATTCATATTTCTCTCTTAAGTCAATAAATAAAATAAATCACTTAACTTAAAATAAAAAAAAAGATAGCCGGGCCGAGTGGCTCGGTTGGTTGGTACGAGAGGCAACCAATCAATGTTTCTCTCTCATATTGATGTTTCTCTATCTCTCTCTCCTTTCCTCTCTCTAAAAACCAATAATAATTTTTTGTTTAAAAGTGGGATAACACCACTCACTGGGCAGGGTTCTCGTGAGGGTTTGGTGAGTGGAGTTCTGGCCAGGTTCCCAGGGCAGTGTCCTGCACAGAGCAGGGCCGGATTCATGGGGCTGCAACCCGGCCAGCTGCACAGGGCCCCCCTGCTCAGACCTGGCCTGTAATGGGTTTAGTGCTGCTGGAGCTAAGTTAAAATTCTTAATCATTTTTGAAAATGGGTACCTTCATTTTCGTTTTTCACAGGGCCCCTCAAATTATGCAGCTGGTTCTGGCCATCAGTCAATGTGAACCTGGTGGTTCTTAGTAAAAAAGACGCCTAGACAGATTTTGTCACCAACTTTGGGCAGGAAGAGCTTGGTGAAGGGATGTACCTACCATAGTGGGGGTGGGGAGGGCCTCAAGGCAACATGATGACAGCATTCCTCTCTGTGGGCTGAGCAACAGCGGGGCCACCTGTCCAGGCAGGAGAAGCCACAGGCTGCAGAGGCTGGGAAGGGGCTGGGGACAGATCATCCCAAGATGGGGACCTGACCATACCCAAGTTGATATTTCAAACCTCCCGTGACAGAACCTGCCCCAAGGAACCAGCCTTGGAAACAAGCCATCCCAGGTAAGTCTTCTCCAGGAGTCAATGTTTATGAACATCTATTACGAGCCAGTGGTGCCAGGTACCATCATTGCTCCAGATTAGTGCTGGTTCCACTAGATGGTGCTAGAGGTAGCCTTGGAGAAGCTTGTGAGAGATTTCAGGAATCCCTGTAAGCAAAGCTCAGAACATGGCCCAGAAAATGCACTATCTTTCCAGGAGGCTGCTCTCTATTTTCCAGCGTCAGGTGTTCTGGGTTCAAATCCAGGCTCTACCACTTACAAGTTCCACAACATTTTGCAACTTTTTAATTGAAGAAATAAAGAATATAATGATAATTGAGTGTACCTTTTTTTGTAATACAGGTCTACTAGTGAGAAAATGGACTTTTTTGGGAAAGGGGGTGGGATAAATTTCACTTAATTGGGGTTAGAAGTTAGTGTTTTCCCTATCATCAATTGATTGCAAATGATCATGGGTATAGACCATTTTTAGCTTTGAGCTGTAAAAAACAGGTGGAGGGCTGGATGTGGCCAGTGGTTTGCTGACTTCTGATCTAGAAGTTCCCTTGATGTTCAGTTCTCCTTTGCTGATTTTTGTGCCTTTCTTGAATGTTGTTGGTCTTCAATGCTTTGGTTCGATGGTCTAAGCTCTCTGTTTCATGAACTACTTTCACAGTACAATAGATGGTATGTTTATTCCCCCTCAAATTCATGTGTTGAAATTCTAATTCCCAGTGTGATGGTATCAGGAGGGGGGCTTTTGGAAGGTGAGTAGGTCATGAAGGTGGAACCCTCATAAATGGCATTAGCGCCTTAATAAAAGAGAGCCCAGGGAGTTCCCTCACCCCTTCTGCCTCGGGGCGGGGTGGGGGACACAGCAAGAAAACCATTTATGACCAGGAAGCAGACCCTCAACAGACACCAATCTGCTGGTGCTGGAATGGTGAAAAATTGATTTGTGGTGTTTAGAAGGTACCCCATCTCTGGTGTTTGCTGTTGTAGCAGCCTGAACAGACTAAGACACAGCTTAAATGTTGCAGTGAGGGTTCAGTCCAGGTCTGGCTTCAGTTTTGTTTCTCACTAGAACAGGCTGCTTCTTCCTAACAGAAGGAGTTTTTAAAAATATAACATGAAGCCCGGCTAGGCGTGGCTCAGCGGTTGAGCGTCGACCTAGGATCCAGGCGATCAGGGTTCGATTCCCGGTCAGGGCACATGCTCGGGTTGTGGGCTCGATCAATGACTCTCATTATTGATGTTTCTGTCTCTCTCTCTCCTTTCCTCTCTCTGAAATCAATAAAGATATATTTAAAAAATAATAATAATAAAATAAAAAATATATATAACATGAAGAACTAGACCTGTACCACACTCAAGGGAACACTTCCCAAATGCACTGGCCTTTGAGTAGGCCATTTATTTATATATCTTTTATTTTAATTTTATCTTATTTTTAAATATATCTTTATTGATTTCAGAGAAAGGAGAGGGAGAGAGAGAGAGATAGAAACATCAATGATGAGTCATTGATGGAGCCCGCAACCCGGGCACTGACCGGGAATCAAACCCCCATTGCCTGGATCCCAGGTCCACACTCAACCACTGAGCCACGCCCGGCCGGGCTATATATCTTTTAATTTATTGATTAGAGAGAGAGGAAGGGAGAGAAACATCAATTTATCGGTCCACTTATTTATGCATTCATTGGTTGCTTCTTGCATGTGCTCTGACCTGAGATCGAACCTGCAACCTTGGCGGGTAGGACGGTCTAACCAACTGAGCCACCGGGCCAGGTCCGAGTAGGCCATTTATTGATTGCTATCTGCAAAGTGCAACATGTCATATCATCCTTCTAACAAAGTCCAGCAGGTAGCTGCTCCTGCCGGGCCAGTTTCACAGACACCGAGGCTGAGCAGCGGAGGGGATAAAGAGAGGGCTGGACTGGGTGCCACAATCCTCACGCGGCTCCTCCCCTGTCGGGCTCAGCCGGGAGCCGGGGCCCTGAAGATTGCGAGGCTCCCGGGGCTACACGCCTGACCCCCCGCAGGCTCTCAGCCCGCAGCCAAGATGCTCCCAGGCTGGGGCATAGAGACGTCCTAGGAAAGCCTGACCCCGGAAGCAGTTGCGGCGCCGGCGGTTGCGTCCTCGGTTGCCAGGGCGCCGCCCCGGAAGTAGGGCGCGGCGGGCTGGTCCGCGGGGCAGCGGGCGGTGTCCTCCTGCGAGCGTCAGAGCGGGTCTGGAGGCGGGGCCGAGCGCGGTGCGGGGACGCCCGGCTCCGCGGTCCTCCGCGCTGCTCGGCGCTCTGCACCCACAGGTGAGGCCCCGCGCGGAGGCCGCCGCCTCCCGGGACCGAGGGTGTGGCTGGGCGCGGGTGGGCGAGTGCGCATGCGCGAGCGCCCCGGGTCTCGCAGGTGCGCGCCGCCGCTGCCAGGTGTGCGCCGCCGCCGCCGCGAGGCTCGGCCGACGCAGGTGGGGCCCGCGCCGCGCGGGAAGGATGCTCCGGCTGCCGCGCCCCCCGCTCCTCCGAGCTCCTGCGTGGTTCGTGGGCTTGGTTTTCCCAGCGTTTCATCGTCCCTCGGCTTGTGCCGCAACCTGTCTCGTCTCTGGGGGCACCGTGCAGCGCGCAGTGCACCTGTGGCCAGGGCGCGGCGCAGGAGGCAGGAGGCTGGAGGCTGGTGTTCCCCGCGGCGCTCGCCTCGCCCTGGGGTCTCTTGTTTCCCCATCGGTTGGAGTGGCTGTGGGCAGAGGGCGTCACTGTCCACCTCATAGAGTAGCTGGGGCTTTGCAGGGGAACCAGCCTAGAAGCCAGAGTAGCGTGTCCGTTGTCAGGAGTTTAGGGCTTGCAGGGCGGTTCTTTGTTCGGGGAAACGTTTATGGAGCACGTTCCAGTGCTAGGCTGTGGCAGTGCCCCTGTTCTGCACACAGACGCGAGTCAAGTGGCGTGGAGCTTGGCACTGTCACCCACGGGAGGTGAGGAGATGGATGGTGGCAGTGCAGCTGCCAATGAATGCGCTGCCCCCAGCGTGAAGTCGTTTACATTATTATTTATTGTTCTCTTTAAAGATGGCGCTTTTGTTTACCTGGCTGGTGTGGCTCAGTGGGTTAGAGCATCCTCCCGGGCACCCAAAGGTCACAGGTTCCATTCTGGTCAGGGCACCTGTCCAGGTTTCGGGTTTGATCCCCGGGTCAGGGTGAGCACGGGAGGCAACCGATCGATGTTTCTGTCTCACATCGATATTCCTCTCTCCCCTTCCTCTGTCTCTAAAATCAATAAAAACATTAAAACCAAAATAAGGATGGCGCTTTTTCAAGGAAAGCCAGTTGGAAACGAATCCAGATGCCCTAGAATCCTGCCGCAAGCTGGTGGCTAAAGGTGTTGGCAGGGCCATGCTCTCTGAAGTCTGTGGTGGAGGGAGTCCTTGCCTCCTCTATCCTACGGTAGCCCCGGGTGTTGCATGGCTTGTGGAGCATAACTGTGCCCTCCACTTCCATGTTCACATGCCCATCTCCTGTGTCTGTGCCCCTGTGTCTGTGCATGGTGTTCTCCACCTGTGTGTGTCTGGGTCCAAATTTCCTTATAAAGACACCTGTCATTGAATTAGGGCCCACCTGAATGACCTCATCTTAACCACATAGACCTTACTTCCAAATAAGGTCACATTGACGATCCAGGACGAGGACTTCAACATGTTTTTTGGGGCACATCTGAGCCCATTACACATCTCTAGAGGTGTAATGGGAAGAGTCAGGTTCCAAGGACTGACCCTTAAGGACTTGACCATTCACTCATGAGATGAGTAGTTGCGGTCTGCCGCTCACGTGCCACTGGTGTAGGTGCCAGAGGAAATAGGTCAGGCAGAGGGACTGTGAGCTTTGCTGCAGATGCCCACATGTCAGTCTAGAAAGAACCCGTGGGATGAAAGGGGAACTGGTGGTTGAAAGAGTCCCTGCCCTCTTGCATTTGTAGGAGTTGACACAAAGAACTAACACACAGGGTAGGAAGTTCTGAGTGCCCACAAAGGTGGCAGGGGAGGGACACAGAAGAGTTCAAGGTGGGAACTTCAATTCCAGCGAAGGCGCTGAGAGTGGCTCCCTGGGGGAAGTGGCCTTTGCATGGTGCCTTGCTTGTGTGATTGGCAGGAACTGGATAAGAAGCAGTGGAGAAAGGCCGTTCAGGTGGAGAGAAGGGCACGAGCACAGGCTGGCCAGTAGGAAAGAGTCACACATGTGCATGGAACAGCGAGGAGGAACAGTGTGAGTGACAGGGTGGCATGGCGGCTCAGAAGGGTCAGCGGGAGGCAATAAGTATTAGCCTTCAGAAATATTCGTCACAGCCAAAGAAGAACCTAAAGGTGCCCTCTGGCGCACTTGTTAAACAGAAGACGCTTTCCACTGACAGCTCTGCTTAGTCACAGTTCTGCTACGTTCATAGCACTGTTAGAGTGTCTCTTGATCTGTGCTGTGTGCCTTTCATCTGTGTATTAATTTTATTTTAGGTGAGAACCCAAGGCAAGAGTCAGTGAATCTGAAGAGAAATTGGACATTCCTGTGGGCTCCATAAGTACCTATGGTAGGTCCAGCCTGAGATCTTTTTCCTCGAGTGACCGCTTGTCACGGAAGAGGGAGAAGGGGCCCAGAAAGAAAACCTCCCCTTCCCGGAGGGTCCATTTCCTGCTCAGTAAAGTACACACACTGCCTTTGTGATTTTCCGCTGTTGCTCTCACTTCTGCACCCTCCCCAGGTGGGCGTCAGTGACTGGAGTGGTTTGTTTGAAGTAGGGCAAATAAATTGTGCAGCCAACTGGGGTGGTTGTGGTGCTGGTGCTGCCTGGTGAGGGGGCGATTCTCACCTGAAACCCTGCTTCTGCGGTTGGACCCTAGGGGGCAGGACACGAGCAGGATTCGGCAGGGCTGCAGGGGCTGAAATCAAACAGAGGAAATGTAAACTCTCCTCTGCGGCGGGTTTTGACACCATGCGCATGGGTGTGTGAAGCCTGGGTTTTGTTCGGTGCTGGGACTTGAGGTGACAGCACGTGGCCGTGAGGTTCCTGTGATGCTTCTGCTGTCATTTCCACGTGGTGGCTGCTGACTCACCACATGGACCGTGACCTGTCAGTTAATGACTTTATATGGTTGTTAGATAGCACCTTATAGTTTGCGGAGAGATTCCATTTATTGCTTACTTTGACCCTGTGGGTGTTGTCAGCGTGATGAAGGCCAAGTTCACAGAGGGAAGGGACGGGCTGTGTTGTAAGAGGTGGCACTTTAAAGTAGGGTCACCTGAGTTTGAATCAAGGCACCATGGTCTGTTTCCTCTTTTTTGTAACATGTTTTTATTGATTTTAGAGAGAGGAAGGGGGCGGGGAGAGAGAGAGAAATTGATGAGAGAGAAGTATCGGTTGACTGCCTCCTAGAGGGGATCAAGCCTGCAACCCGGGCATGTGCCCTGACCTGGAATCCCACCGGTGATTTAAACAGTGACCTCTTGGTTCATGGCACCTCGCTCAGCCAACTGAGCCACACCCGACAGGGCTGGTTGGTTCTTAACACCGGCTCTTAACCTTCATACCTCAGCTTTCTCATCCGTAAAATGGGGGCAATGACGATAATAATATCGAATATTTCTTGAGTGTTTTCCCTGTGCCAGGCACTGCTCTCAGTGCTTTCTGCGTGTTCGCTCATTTAATCCACACTATAGCCAATGAGGCGTGCAGATACTGTTGTTATCCTCATTTTACAAAGGAACCAGAAGTCCAGGGAGGTTAAGTAACTTTCCCAAAGTCACACAGCTAGTGAGTGATGGAGCTGGGCCTCAAACCCAAGCTCTGGCGCCCACGCTCTACCACAGTCTCAGCTCTATGGCACTGTCAGTGCTGGCGGGGTGAGGGGGAGTGAGCTTACGGGCGAAAGCATCCCAAACTCTGCCAGGTGGGTTCTGTGATGGGAGTTCCTTCTCTGTCCTGCTTTCGAGGCGAGGTATACCTGACTCCCCATCTCCGCCTCACATGCCTTTTCTGCCCTGCCAGGTTGCCTCAAAAGCAAAGCTGTTGTAAGTCCATGGAGGAGGTACCTCCATTCATAAAAGGCCCTCACAGCCCCCGGCTTTCGAGCGTGGCTTTTTGAGGAACCCCTTCTTCAGATGAAATTGTACACAGAAGTGTAACGAATGCAACCTTCCCTGGCTGGCACCGGAGTGGGAGACTGGCATCCTGAGCTCCCCTTGCAGTTCGAAAACCAGACTGTTCATAGCAGGAAACGGGTCCAGAGAGGCCAGATCACTTGCTCAAAGACACACAGTGGTCCTGGTGGATGCGGGCCCCTAGTCGGTCAACCTGAATTGAGCACCCACCACATGCCAGGCATGGTAGTAGGCCCCGGGCAGAAAGCAGTGGGGAAGAATGCCAGTTCTCTGCCCCCCAGTAGGCTCAGAACTGCAGAGGGCCGAGGGGCTGCGCACCTGGTCTGGAGAGTCAGGGAGGCTGTGTGGAGCAAGTGACATTCACTTATGCTGGCAGATGAGTGGCAGGTGGCTTGGTTAGGTGGAGAGGGTGGGGGAGTTCTGTAGGCATGTGCCAAGGCCCTGAGTGGAAGAGAGCTTGGGCAGAGAAGTCCAGTGTGGCAAGAACAGAGTGGGTGGAGGGGTAGGTGCACAAGATGTGCGTGGAGAAGCAGGTGAGGGCCAGGGTATTGTTCAAGTGCACTGGAGCGCCATGGAGGTTATTAAACAGAGAGGAAACTGGAGGCGGGAGTCAGTTCCTGGCTGTCCGCAGCTGCCCTGAGCAGGGCCGACCTCCTGTCCTGCCCCAGGTGCCTCTCCTTCGTGGCTCCTGTCGCAGCTGCAGTTGAACATTTGTTGATGATTAATTGCTGCCTTTATCTCCCACTCAACCGGGATTTTGCAGTTTTGGCACAGTTGACAGTTGGGATTTTGCAGCTTTGGCACAGTTGACAGTTGGGTTGGATAGTTGGTTGTTGGGGGCCGTCCTGTATGTTGTAGGATGTTGGGCAGCATCCCTGGCCTCTATCACTAGATGCCAGAAGCATCCCCACCCCCAGTTGTGACTAACACGATGCCTCCAGACATTGCCTAGTATCTCAGGGCACTGCACGGCCCCTGGCCTGGCTGAACACCACTTGCTGAAGGGGACTGAACATGAGGGGGGTGAGCTCAGGGAATGTTAAGGATCCTTTGAGTGAGGGGAGCTTGGTGAAGTTTCGCAGCCCTGAGACGCTGATCTCTTCCAGGATTATGGCAGGAAAGGTGAAGTGGGTCACTGATATCGAGAAGTCAGTGCTGATCAATAATTTTGAAAAGAGAGGATGGGTCCAGGTGACAGAAAACGAGGACTGGAATTTTTACTGGTGAGTATAAAAAGCAGGATTCATCGCTTTCTGAAGCCCATTTATCAGTGCTGTGAATTCAAGCCCAGCTCCCAGCTCGCGGAGGACCGCGTTCCCAGAGGCAGGTGTCTCCACGCCGCCCAGTGCCTCCTCACATTCTTCTCTGCACACGAGAGCCCTGGGCTCCTGCGTGTTGTGGAGGTTCCCACAGTCCTGTTTATCGGCCAGGCAGAGTGAGGTTCCCACTGTGGGAATGTGGGTGAAAAACCAGAGCCCACCGCCCTCTGGTTAGTGTTTCTCGCAGTCAGTGCCCTACTGCCTGGGAATGGGGTGGGGGGAAACAGACAGGAGGGGCCTGTGGGAGGGGGTTCTGTATCTGTGCTTCCCTTTGCTTCCCTCTCGGATGGGAGGAGGGTGCTGTGTGGCCTAGGTTAAAAACAACACCTGGAAGGTGAGTCTAGGAAAGGAAAAGCAGCGATTTGGCATTGCCTCCTGGGCTGGACTCTACCCAGCCAGGAACCTGGGAGTTGTCCTGGACTCTTCCACCTCCACTTCCTCAGGGTGAGGTCGAGTGTCCTCCTGGGTCCAGGCCTCGTCTGCTCCCGCCCTCAGTGGTGACAGAGCACCCTACCTCAGGGCAGCCTCCCCTCAAACTTAAATCCAGTTGGTCGTGGCCTCTGCCATCCCCGACCCTCTGCAGACCTGGGTCCAGAGCTTCGCAGTGCATCTCTGAGGTGGGGGGCTCATCAGGATCTCCGGGAGCTTTTTCAGCCCACACACCCCCCTCCCCAAGACTCGCTCTCCCTGCCACTGCCCTGAGGATGTTACGGCCTCTGTTTAGCCAGTTCCCTTCTCTTTCTCCCCCCATGCAGCAGTGGTGCGTTTTCCCCATTGTTCTTGCTCCTACGCCTGTTTACTGCTGTGCTCTCTGCCCCCTCTCAGCCCGTCCTTCAGAGACACAGTGCACAGGTGAGATCCCTGCCTGGCATGGCTCAGCTGGTTGGGGTCGTCCCGTGCACCGAAAGGTCGCAGGTTTGATTCCTGGTCAGGGCACACGCCCAGGTTGCCGGCTTGATTCCCAGTGGGGGCGTGCAGGAGGCAGCCCATGGATGGTTCTCACATCGATGTTTCTCTCTCCCCCTCTCCCTCCCTCTCTCTCGAAAATTAATAAGGAAATAAAAAAGATCCGAGAGAGAGAACACCTGATCGGACGGCCTGGCCCTTGTATTTGCACAAGCCGTAAAAGATATCAGATGATTGGGAAGCTTGAACACTGGTTCCTAGTCAATGACTTTCAGGAATTACTGCTGCTTTTTTTAGTTGTGATAACAGTATAAATTAGGATATTGTATAGTATAGAAAGGAGTCTTTAGCTGCTGGAGGTTCCTGCAGGAATGTTTTGGATGAAAGGATGCAATGTCTGGGAATTGCTGCAGAACAAGCCAGAGCTGTCAACCGTAATTTAAAAAGTAAATGAACAAAACAAAATAGCAGGGGAGTGTGTGGGGAGTGGGTGGGGCACAGACGAAGCAGTGCAGGGCCGGGAATGACAGCTGTGCTCTGGATCATGGGGCTGTTACACCTTCCTCGCTACTTTCAGATACGGTTGAGCTTTTCCATAATAAAGAGGGAAAAAAAAAATCTTATTCTAACAATCTTGGGTGCTTCAGACTCCCTGTTTAGGTTAGTGCCCTGGGGTGGGGGTGGGGGCAGGGCCCATAGAGTGAGAGCCCCAAGCCCTCTTGTCTTGTGGCTCTGGTTCCTTTGTGAGTGGCAGCCCTTCTGTCCTTCCTGCTCTTTCCCTGCCTCTGGGGCTGGTGAGGACAGGAGGGTGGAGCAGGGACACTGGGCCTTTTTAGAAGATGAGAAGGAATTCGCTCTCTTCCTGCTCTCCTCGATTCTTAGGGTACAGCCCAGTTTAGAGCTGACCCAGGGCCTTAACCCCTGGGGTTTGGGTCTTAAGGGGTCCCTGTCCTTCCTGACTTTGGGCGCAAATATTGTGTAAATGACTTGCCTGATTTCAGAGTCTGAAAAAGTCTGTCTTTCATTAGTTTGTTATCAGTAATCAATGTTATTAATCGATGAACATTTATTGAGCACCTGCTGTGTGCCAGAGGGTGAAACCATTCAGGGTAGAGCCAAAACAGCTCCTGCCTCAAACAGTTCATGTCATAGCGGGTCACTGGACACGTTTCCCATGCCGCTGTGGGCCGTGGGCGGGCGCCCTGGCTCAGGGGCTGGGGTGGGGAATGGGTAAGGGCTCTGAGGAGTTCCCGGGCCTTAATGAGGACACCTCCACGTGGACAAACGTGAGCTTCTGTCCTGCACGTCCCTGCTGTGCTTCCCTTTCAGGATGAGCGTGCAGACCATCCGAAACGTCTTTAGTGTCGAAACTGGCTACCGGCTCTCGGACGATCAGATTGTCAACCACTTTCCGAACCACTATGAACTGACCCGGAAGGATCTGATGGTGAAGAACATTAAGAGATATCGGAAAGAGCTGGAGAAAGAAGGGAGTCCTCTGGCAGAAAAAGACGAGAATGGAAAATACCTCTACCTGGGTGGGTGCCATTGTCACTGGCCTCCTGCTTTAGACGTAAGCAGTTAAGTTTCTCAGCTGCAGCCTCGCAGGGCAGCGAGGTGGCACCCGTCGGCTGTGGTGGGGGATGTGTTTGTGCAGGTTACACTGCGCGTCTCAACCCAGTGTCTTGGGGCGGGGGGGGAGCCTCAAGTTCGCAATGTAAGTTAATGCCTTGGGCGTGTGCCTTGTGTGAGGGAGAGAATGTCCCCAGTGCTCAGCATGTGTGACCACTTCCTGAGCTACAAGGTGCCACGAAGGAGTGTTGCTTCATCTAGCGACAGCCAGGGGGAATGTGTGTCCCTGTCCTGTCTGATGATAAAAGCTGGACTATCGGATAGTTTCAGATCCTTTCGTGTACCTGGCCATAATTACGTGAGTGACCTCTGGGCCTCAGTTTCCTCGTCTGGTAAATGGGCATGCTGTCAGTCCATAGCTCACAGGTGCTGTGGGGAGTAGAGGATACAGACTCGTAAGTGCTTAGCGCACTAGTCCTGAAGGCAAATTATTACTGCACAGAATTTGAACCACAGAAGTCCCCGTTCTGTTAGATGCTGGGTTGGGCCACGTGGGGCATGGGTAATGACACAGGCCCCTGGATAGACAGTGGCTGTAGTTTCTGTATGTGGCCCCTGCTGGGCTGGCTCACTGTGTCCCCTCCCCTTTACCTTTCAGACTTTGTCCCGGTCACCTATATGCTGCCCGCCGACTACAACCTGTTCGTGGAGGAGTTCAGGAAAAGCCCCTCCAGCACCTGGATCATGAAGCCTTGTGGCAAAGCCCAGGGCAAGGGCATCTTTCTCATCAACAAGCTCTCGCAAATCAAAAAGTGGTCCCGGGACAGCAGAACATCCTCGTGAGTGGGGGAACCGTCTGTTCTGTGTGCCTCCTCGCTGGCAGTTTCCTGGGGGGGCCCTCGCTTGCTTTTGCAGGGGTACATCATTTCTAACGGGTGTCAGGGAAAGGCCCTGTGGCTACAAGAGCAGCATTAATCATAGACTCTCCCCTGAGGAGAGGGGCAGAGGGAAATGGTGCAAGAACCAGCATGAGGTCACAGGAGCAGGAGCCTTTGACCCCTGTAGTTATAGTATTTCTGAGACAGCGAAGCATCTGCCTAAGGCCTGGGGCTTTACTCCCTGACACTTACAAGTATATTTTGTTGTATAGACCCCTAGATTCCTCACCTGGGTGAACTGAGGACGCTGATAGCATCGCCCCCACAGGGGCAAGCTGGGGATGGACCTGGTTAACCCACACCTGAGTGCCGGTCGGTGGGGAGAGTCACATTAGGTCAGGTCCAGCCTCCTTCCTGGGTTTGAGGGTATCCTTGGAACTGAGGACATTTTGCCCAAGGCTTACTCTTTGCTTTTGCAAGGCCTTTAACTGCTGTCACTGTGACCCTTTCCCATGAGTGATGGCTCACCTGTCGGGAGTTCCCAGTACTGGTGAGGATACCTTCCTATGTGGTGCATTTAAATCTGATGACACATTGCTATCCCCCAGGCGGGTCAGCCCCAGGAGCTGCTGCTGTTGTCGCCTAGGGCAGGCCTCCGGGGCTTCTCCTGGACAGCATGTCACCCTTGTTTTATCACTTAGAGATGGGAGCTGGTTACCAACTGACTAAATGCACCTCTAGTCTCTGGCGTCTAATTCCAGCTTTCTCTGCCGTGTCTAGGTTTGTGTCTCAGTCCACCAAGGAAGCCTACGTGATCTCTCTTTACATCAACAACCCATTACTAATTGGCGGGAGGAAGTTCGACCTGCGCTTGTATGTCCTGGTGTCTACATACCGCCCGCTGCGCTGTTACATGTAAGCGCCCCGGGATCCCGTTTCCACCCTTGGTTGTGCTGTGAGTGATGCATGTTCCCTTGTGCCACTGTGAGGGGTGGTGAGGGTTAGTATTGAGTGAAGTGGTTAACCTTGATGCTTACAGTAACAAACAGTTCTTTCAACCTTGCAAACATGCTCAGGGAAAGAAGCTAGATGCAGAAGGCCACACATTGTGTACTTCTGTTTATATGAAATGCCCAGAGCAGGCAAATCTTTAGAAACAGAAAGTAGATGGGTGTTTGCCTAGCACTGGGGCTGGGGAATGACTGCTAATGGTCCCGGAGTTTCTTTGTGGGGTAATGCAAATGTTTTAAAATTGATTGTGGTGATGGTCACGCAACTCTGAATATACCATAAACCCTGGAATCTGTACCTGAGGTGGGTGAGTTATGTGACACGTATGAATTATATGTCAATAAAGCTATTAGGAAAAAAGAATCATTGAAAAAAGCAGTGCTTTTAAAAGTTTAAAACAACAGAAAACCCCCAGCTCCTTTTAGAGAGCGCATTGCTGTATTTTTTTATGCTTCTCCTCAGAGTACCGAACTGACCTGAGTTCCCCCTTAGGTATAAGCTTGGCTTCTGCCGCTTCTGCACAGTGAAGTACACGCCCAGCACCAGCGAGCTGGACAACATGTTTGTGCACCTCACCAACGTGGCCATTCAGAAACACGGGGTAAGTGTTTTCACTTGAGCCTAAGGAGGGGAACATGGGGACAAAGAAAGCCAGGTGCAAGCCCTGCGTCTGTAGTTCTGTGGCCTTGGGCAAGTTAATTTGACTCTCAGAGCCTCGATTTCTCCAGTTGTAAAAGGAGATATTACCTTAGAGGGTTGTCGGCAGATTAGGTGAGTCACTCACGCTTAGTCGTTCATTCATTCAACAGATACGCCCTGAGCAGCTATCTGGATTGGTCCTGTGCTCAGTGCTGGGGCTACAGTGCTGGGCAGTTGCTACCTTGGTCCCTACTCATGGAGCCTAGAGCCTGTGGGGGGAAGACAGTCATCAGATGACCCCACTGATGAGCGTGTCATCACAGACTGAGATGTGTGCTCTGAGCATAAGGAATGCACATCTGGAAGAGTGTAGAATGGCGGGGTTCCCTTGTTCCGGTGGTTGGGGAAGGCTTCCCTGCAGGAGCTGAGCAGAGGCCTGAAGTATGCACAGGGGTTACCCAGAGGGAGATGGGGAAAGAGCCTTCTAGCTTAGGGTACAGCATGTGCCAAGGCCTCGTGGCAGGAAGGAGCATAGCAGGAGCTGAAAGGAAGTCAGGGTGGCTGGAGCCCTCAGCTCGTGGGTAGTGGAGTAAGCAGTGCCTTGGTCTTAAAGTGGGGTGGTCTGGGTGGCCTCTACACCATGCACTACAAGGTATAAATGAGTAATTGTGAGAATATTCCAGAATCAAGTATTTTAAAAACGTGCACCTGTAGGAGGCCCAGATCCCCCTGGGGCCAGGTCCACCCAGAGGAGGGAGGGGCACTCGGTTCCTCTGGGGAGCATTGCCTGAGACCCTGCCCCCTTTCCCATGGCCAGGAGGACTACAACCACATCCACGGGGGCAAGTGGACAGTGAGCAACCTGCGGCTGTACCTGGAGAGCACCCGAGGCAAGGAGGTGACCAGCAAGTTGTTCGACGAGATCCACTGGATCATTGTGCAGTCGCTGAAGGCAGTGGCGGTGAGTATAGGTCGTGGGAGGGTTGGGAGGCAGGGGGCAGAGAGAGCAAGGGGAAGACACAGCCTGGCAGGTGTGGAACTGGTGATGCTTGTTCTTTGCTAAAAATACCTGTTTTTGAGGTCTCACCTCCTACTTGTCTGCTCAAGGCTAAGGCAGGCTCAGGGAGGGGGAGAGGCCATTTCCAGCCAGGTGCAGCCCAGGGTGGGCCTTGGGCCGGACCCTCTGCTGTAGCCACGGGCCTGGAGAGTCCCCTTGATGATGTCATCTGCTCTTCTGTGCCCACTGAACCGATAAGGAATGTTTTGGCATATGCTGATGTTTTGGTGGTGGACTTTCAGCAGCCTCCTTATTTTCAAGCTTTTTGCTTTGCTATTTAGGGCTGGAGATACCATATCTTCTTTAACCTCAAGTCTCCTATTTGTTGGCTGGTGTGTGACTTTGCACAAGTGCCCACCCTCTCGGAGCCTCAGACACCTCCTCTGGGAAATTGGGTTCTAGGCACTGATGCTGCAGGGTTGTCATGTGACCATGCTCTGCAGGGGTGGACCTAATGATTGGGGCAGAGTAAAGCCGGCAGTCTCTTAACCCAGGTGACACTAGGGCTCTTCATGCCTGATTCAGCCAGCCTCTCCCTCCCTTTACACCCTTTGCATTGGCAGAGCTGTGTTCTGGCCCAGCCATCACCTGTCTCACGGCTGGGACCTCTGGCCAGGGCCCCTGCACATTCCCTCCTGGGCCTCAGCCTCCAGAGCTGAGAAGCTGTTAGATTTCTAAGGCTCCTAGGGTTTGGGGATCAGGGGTTTATTTATTCAGTTTTTCTTCATTTGCCAAATATGTAGTTGCCCTGTTTTTATCAGGTATGTTGCCTTCAGAGAACCTCAGGGACAGGCAGGTGGCCTCTGTGATGCATGCTGGCCGTGTGACCATGGTCTCTCTCTCTCTGCAGCCCGTGATGAACAATGACAAGCACTGTTTCGAGTGCTACGGCTACGACATCATCATAGACGACCGGCTGAAGCCCTGGCTGATAGAGGTGACTGCAGACGTGAGCCGGCTTGTCCCCAGACAGCCTGAGGCTGCTGCCCTGCTTCAGGCCCCACTGACCTAGCCCGATGGCCTGAGGGCCGGGCAGCAGGACTAGGGCATCTCATGGGTTTTTAAGTGTAACGGGGACAGATGTCCAGTGTGCGCATGTGCTGATGAGGCCACTCCAGGTCGGGCACCTCTGGTGGGCCCAGCCCACAGACAGGAGCTCAGTGGTCGGGATGCCCTGGTGCTCCAGGGTGCTTCCGAATAAGCCCTTGCTCGGAGGCCGTGCTGTGACCTCATCAGGATGTTATTCCCATTCAGGGAAGGAGCTCACAGGCCCTGAAACCCTTGGGAAGTGGTGGCTGTTCTAGAAAGTTCTAGAAAGGGCAAGGTGGACAAGCCTGGCACACCCACTGAGGCCAGACGTGGAGCCCACTTTGTGGGGTTGCCTCGCTTTGCTTTTTTTTTTTTTTCTAAATCCTCACCTGAGGATATTTTTTCCATTGCTTTTCAGAGAGAGTGGAAGGGAGAGATTAAGAGAGAGAAAAAAACATTGGTATGAGAGAGAGACATCGATTGGTAGTCTCCCACACTTGACTGGGGCCAGGATTGAGCCTGCAACTGAGGTATGTGCCCTTGGTCGGATTTGAACCCGGGACCCTTCAGTCCACAGGCCGGTGCTCTAACCACTGAGCAAAACAGCCTAGGGCCCGCTTTGCTTTGCAGCCAGGAAGAGGAGCTCAGGCCTCTGAGGGGACACAGGGTCGGACATGTCATAAGAATGAAGGCCGTCCACTCAGACGGTTCACCTCCCTGTGTGCCTCTGAGCACCTTGTCTTCTCACCACGCTCATGGAGCGGTGGGCGGCTCCAGCCCTTTAGCGCGGGTCCATTTTGAGCCAGGAAAGCCAAGTCTCAGAGCAAGTCGTAGTGAGTGGTCCATGGAGGGAAAGTCAGCGGGAGCCCCTGCGGGAAGCTGCTGGGAGAGCCAGGTTATCCGAGAGCGAGTGTGCTCCATGGCAGTGCTTCCCAGGCTATTGTTACACTGCACTGCCAGAGCTGTGCGTATGTGTTGTGTGTATGTGTGTGCATGTGTGTGCTTGTCTGTGCGTGTGTGCACCTGTGTGCCTGTGTGTGTGGAGGTGTGTGTACATGTGTGCTTGTGCATCTGCGTGTGTGTGGGTGGGTGAGAGTGTACAGTGAGTGGGGAGATATACATAAAATATTTATGTTTTCTTTCCTTCCATCTTAAACAGTAACTTGGATGGAGTTCAAGCTTTCCTTGATGAGCTAGGATCTTAATTGAGATTACTTCTTTTTTTTTTTAAATATATCTTTAGTGATCCAGAGAGAGGAAGGGAGAAAGAGAGTTGAAACATCAGTGATGAAAGAGTTGTCATTGATTGGCCGCCTCCTGCACGCCCCCAGCTGGGGATCGAGCCCACAACCTGGACACAAGCCCCAACCGGGAATCGAACCACAATCTCCTGGGTCCTAGGTCGATGCTCAGCTGCTGAGCCACGCCCAGCTGGGCCAAGAGAAGATTACATCTAACACAGTAACATCTTAGTTTTAGCACGTTTATAATAAGAATCATGGTATCGTGCTGTGTTACAGTAGTGATTTCAGGGGCACTGAGGCCTACACGCTCCCTTTCACTATGCACGTTCGATACCCTGCCTGCAACACAGGGACAGTCGGGCTGTTTGGGAGACACCGAGCAACTTGCTGATTTGCGCCTCTGCTCTCCCAGGTCATTACGACTGTGCCTGAAATCAGAGTAAGGAGGTGGTGACTGAGGGCCTGTGGGACTCTCCACGCAGAAGTGTGTCCTTTGAATGTGTGGATTTTGTGACACTGCTTAGCTCCTCAGAGGCCTTATGGGACTACCCTCCGTATATCAGATGGGTTCCTCATTTGGGTCAGAACGCTGCTTTATGGGTGAGGTATTGCTCTCTTAGCAAGACAGGGCCCATTACCTTTTACTTCAACCCCACAGTGCTACTTGCACAGGGTCATTTGGTTCACTGATCCAGCAAAGCTCTGGGTGGCTTTTGGTATTTAGGACAGAGCTCATCACACAAGTAGGCACTGCTGTTTGTGATATTCGTTGACCTAAAATTTTTATTTGCGTGATGAGTGATTTGTAGATCACAATCCTAATTCTGCTTTTAAATATTATTTATGTTTCATCCAACATCTAATAAAAGTAGATCGCAAAGTGCTTCCCCCGAAGGTGCCCTGAAGATATTAGATACGAACAGCCTGAGACACAACTTGACCTAAATGCACGGTAGCAGCCTTTTCTCCAGCACTGCGCATTTTTTATTCCAAAGGAGTAAGTGACACAAGTGAAGGATGCGGTTTCTTTCCTCTCGTAGGTCAACGCATCCCCATCTCTCACCTCTAGCACCGCCAACGATCGGATCCTTAAGTATAACCTGATTAACGACACCCTCAACATTGCGGTCCCTAATGGTGAAATTCCAGACTGTAAATGGAACAAGTCGCCCCCGAAGGAGGTTCTCGGCAATTATGAAGTCCTGTGAGTTTGCGGGTGACTGTGCTGTCGTCCTTGGGTGTTTCGGGCTGAGGGGTGCCAAGGCCAGCCTGGATTTTCTGGCTCCATGTGGACTTGCCTCATGTACGCAGAGTACGTCATTTATCACTGATGTGATGGGACAGGTCATGTAGCAGAAAAGACTAGGCCTTTGTACGGTCTTTGTGTAGTAAATATTAATGAAGCTCTTGCCACATGCCAGGCACTAGGCACCCCCTGTCTGAAGTGGGTTAGTCATACCTGCCCCACAGGTGCTGTGTGCAAAGTGTTCCCAGACATCTCTCTCCTTCATTCCCCTGATGCCTCATTCATGTTGCCTCTGGGGTCATTGCCCAATTCCATCTGGTGGCCAGTATAAGATGTCAACTGTGGGGCTGGGACTGTCCACAGTAACAATTTAACAAGGTTGTGCCCCTGTGCCCATGGCCTCTGGGTTGCCAAGACCCCAAGGGGGCCAGGCTGCTTCTCTGGACGATGTGGGATTGCCACCCTGCACCCGTGACCATTTGGCCCTGAACCCTGGACACTTTGTTTCTTTACTTTCCTGTTTCTAGATACGATGAAGAGCTTGCGCAGGGGGACGGGGCTGAGCGGGAGCTGAGGAGTCGATCGGGCCAGTCCCTAGGGCCCAGAGGCGGCCGATCGAGAGACTCGGGGAGAGCCGTGCTCACCACCTGGAAGTGACCCCCGGGAGGGGTGAGACTCCAACCGGGACCCGCCACTCACTGTGTCCAGGCCCTCACTCAACACCTATTTTGAAATTTCCTTTTTTCTAGAGCTTTTTTCCTTTCCTAAGCCCTGTAAATAAATAAAGACGTTTCTTTGGAAGGTTAAGGAGTCTATTCCTAGGGAAAAAACTCCATTTCTCCTTTGCTCTCACACTCACAAACTTCTGACAGCAGACGTGCGGGGATTTTCCGCACACCGAGCATTTCTGTGTTCTCCAGCGGGTTCTGGGAGTCCTGCAATTTAACTCAGTTCTCGCACTGTCTACCTGGAGATTGCGGCAGGTCCCACAGTGAGGGGCTCAGTCCCACAGGACCGCCCCCAGTCTCACGACTTCAGAGCCAATCACAAGTACAGGTTGTCACCTGTGCTTCTGACTACAGACTGTATGTTGTAGGTTCCCTCACCCGCTCCGAGGGTTGGGTTAATTTGTTAGAGCGGTTCCGGGACTCAGGAAAAGTTGACTTACCAGATTACCGGTTTACTATAAAGGATACAAGTCAGGACCGGCCAGATGGCAGAGACGCGAAGGGCAAGTATAGAAGGGGCCACGGGCTTCCATGCCTTCCCAGGGGCACCATCCTCCAGGCCCTTTGTGTGTTCAGTAACCTGGGAGCTTTTCGAATTCCATTGCTTGAATTCCATAGTTCAGGATATTTATGGAGGCTTCATTCCATAGATGTGACGGATTAAATCATTGACTATTGGTGATTGATTCAACCTCTAGCCCCTCTTCGCTCCTGGAGGTTGAGGGGTGGGCCTGAAAGTGCCAACACTAGGATCACTGGTTAGTTCCCCTGGCAACTAGCCCCCCCCATCCCCCAGACTGAGGGCCCCACACCCGTCATTCATTAGCACAGATTGGCAAGGTTGAAAGGGGCTTGTCCTAAATGACAGGGACACCTGTGTGCTGGAGCCATTTCAGGAACTGGGAACAAAACCATAACAAGATGGCTCTGTAGCTGTTAGAAAGGGGATGACAAAGGTTTTAGGGGCTATGTGTAATGAGCAAATATGTATATTTGTTTTGTTAACACTCACCCGAGGATATTTTTTTCCACTGATTTTTTTAGGGAGAGTGGGAGGAACGGGAATAAAGAGAGAGAGAAACATGGATGTGAGAGAGGCCTATTGCTTCGTTGCCTCCTACACACGCCCTGACCCAGGCGGGGAATCGAACCTGCAACCCAGGTACCTGCCTTTAAGCAGAAATCAAACCCGAGACCCTTACAGTGCGCAGGGTAACGCTTTAACCACTGAGCCGCACTGGCCAGGGCTGTGTGTTTCTTCTTATAAATCACAGTATCACAGTCCATTTCGCTAGGGCTGAAAGAACTGACCCCAACATATAAAACTAGCTCTTTCCCCAGAAAGTATTGGCTCTGATGTGTGATTTAGTTCACTACAAGGTATTCATGTTTTTAAAATTTTGCATTAAATTAGAAACAAAACTGAAACCTAAATATCTCACAGAACCACGCTGCTGTGAGGAAGCAAGATTTTTAACCTGGCAGATATTTTGGTTTCACCTGTTTCAACTATGATTTTGAGGGAAACAGGCAGCTGGAAATATGCCGCAGTAATCTGTTTTTACAAAGGCCTCTGTCTTGGTGCTCTCGGAAGGTAGCTGTCTCTGTCACCTCAGCTTTGTGGGGGAGCCACTGTCAGATGAGCCAGACTCTTCTGCGTGCGGCTTACTCAGTGATGTCAGCGGCTGGGTTCGCTGCAGAGGCGGTAAGCGCTGTGGGCTGCTGTCTGCTGGGACCAGCTCTTAATGTGTGTTCACATGAGGCCGCCCCGGACACGGTGACTTACAGAAGAAGATGGGAGGAAACCCCTGTTGGTCGGGCAGAGTGCCTGACCCCGTTTACTGAGCTCATTGGCCGTCTTGAAGTTAAAACTTCCCGCCTGTGTTGTGTGATGCTGTTAGTAAGGGGATTTTGTTCTTACTGTATTAGGCTGAGACCTTTCCCGTACCCAGGTGTGAACACACGTCACGTTTGCATGTCATATCGTGTGTGCGTGTGTGCTCACATATGTTTGATGCCATTTCACTGTTAGGGAAAAGGTCCTTTTAAATGGATATAGCTCCTCCCTAGTCAGTTTGGCTCAGTGGCTAGAGCGTGGGCCCGTGGACTGAAGGGTCCTGGGTTCGATTCTGGCCAAGGGCACGTACCTCAGTTGCAGGCTTAACCCCCGGCCCCAGACGGGGCGCATGCGGGAGGCAACCAATTGATGTGTCTGTCTCACATCGATGTTTCTCTCTCTCTTTCCTTTCCACTCTCTCTGAAAAGCAGTTGAAAAATATCCTCTGGTGAGGAATAAAAATAAAAAAGATATAATACCATACAAAGTGGGAGAAGCATAACGCAAGTGGTATTTAGCCAGAATCCAAACAAATGGCAGTTTTGGGGGAATTTGTCTGCTTTGTTCACTGCAAGCCTCACAGTGTTCTGACTTATTGATCTGCTTTGTATGTGCCTTTTGTGGGTTCCTTGATGTTTAGGTCTGATGTTGGTGAGGTGGCTGTGGCTCTGAGCCTCTGAGTCAGGCGTGGGCCTGAGGCCTGGCTCTGCCATTTACTAGTTAGTCCCAAGGCTGTCAGCGGCTCTTTGGACCTTTGCTTCCTAAATGTATAAAAAGAGCGTTAATTCTGTTTGCCTCAGAAGTCACAGTTGCCACTGCCTGTCCCTCGGGGCTCCAGTCACAGCTCTGACTGTCTTCTCACCCAGGAGGGGCCGTGATCCCTGGGGCTGTGGCCTCCACCCTCGGCTTCCCCACACAACTCGTCCACCCACCGGTTCTGACAACCCAGGTTCCCCGTTAGGTGGTTTCATTTTTGCCCCTGGGGTATACCCGGGGATGGGTGGAGCCCCTGGTCGGGAATGCTGGCTTTGTCTGAGCGTGGCGAGCAGCGGAGTCCTCTGTTTGCTGATGGCCAGGTTGCTAGGTGAGAACAAATGTCTGCTAAATAGATTTGTGTCGGATATTGACTTGTTGCATTAGTGATGTCATGTTCTGGGCAGGCACTTCCTCCCAGCACTTCAGAGCACACATGGGGAGGAAGCGTGCAGAGGCTGAGGCAGGCCTCGGCAACATATGGGTGGTAAACGGACCACACGTCACTCCCACGGCAGCCCCCGCGTGGCCTCGTCCAGGGTGACAGTTTCTGTTTCCTTGCCAGCTCCCTTTAATGAGGGTCACACCATCTGGTCATCTTCACAGTGATTCTTGTTTAACTTGATTTTTCCTGGAGTAAGCTCATCATTTGCCTGCTTCCCAAATGGGCTGCTCCCCTGTTTCCTTGGTGGGTGTGCCAGCCAGGAACAAAGGGATCTTCCTAAATGTACCGACCTCCAGCCCAGCAGCCCCCAAGTCAGGCGACAAGCTCCTCACTCGGTCTCCCACCTGGAGCCCCACCAGTCTCAGGCTACAGCCCTGTGGCAAACTGGGCTCCACCCTCTGGCCAGCAGGAGTTTTCCGACTTGTGGCCATTTCCTCCCACCACATGGTGGTTCCTCCCTGCCCTCCACAAAGCCTCCCATCCGTGGAGGCCCTCCGATCGCACTGTTGAGCCTCCCCAAACACCTGACTTCTCTGCCTACGTCTTCCCCAAGGAGACGGGCAAATTCCAGCCTCCCTCCAGGCCCATTTCCAGCTCTGCTGTCTCCCAGGCAGCTGGGTGGTGCTTCCCCTGAGCTGCACCCTTGGCCTCCCCGGCAACAGGCCATCAGCCTCCGTGGTCCAGAGAGGCAGGCCGGGGTCTGCTGCAGGGACAATGGCCGGCTCACCTCTGGGCCCAGCTCCTGCTGCTGCCCGGTGACCAGGTACCCACAGGGTGTCCACAGTATCATTTAACGTGAGCTGTGCCAAATGAGATGCCCTTGGGACATTTCAGGACCCTCTGTGAGGAAAGAGCGCTATCCAATTTTGTTTCTTGTTTCTCATTTAGAAAGTTGGAGTATTTTTGTCTTTTCTGATTTGTCCCAGCCCGAACCATATTGTATCTCATATGCTTTTAAGTTAAAAATAGGATCCCCATACTCTGGGCCTGGGATTCCAGCCATCTCCATCTCATGCTAATTAGTAACAAGCCTGGGGGACTGCAGAGTCCCCTGTCCGCCACTTGTCCAATGTCTTGTCTTTTTCAAGTTTGACTCCCTTGATTTTCCTTACATATGCCCTGGCCGGTTTGGCTCAGTGGTTAGAGAGTCCACCCGTGGACTGAAGGTTCCCGGGGTCGATTCCGGTCAAGGGCATGTATCTCGATTGCAGGCTCAACACCCCCCCACCCACCCCGGGCATGCGGGAGGCAACCAGTCGCTGTGTCTCTCTCACATCGATGTTCCTCGCGCCTTCCACTCTCTGAAAAGCAGTGGGAAAAGATCCGTGGGTAAGGATAAGAATATATATATTGTGTTGTAGCCCCAGCCCGGGTCCAGGTTCTCTTCCCGGTTCCAAGGGTGGTCTTGACAGGAGAGTGAACTCCTGAGCAGTCTCTTTCCAGGGGTCAGGGCTTGGAAGCTGTAGCTTGGATGGGGCACACAGAAGGTAGAGTGCAGCCCGGCCGAGTGTGGCAGGGCTCCCTGCCCGCCAGCAGCAGCAGCCTCTTGCAGGGGGATCAGGCCTGCCCCAGAGAGCCAGCCACAGCGGCAGGAGTCAGTGGGCCTCGCTAGCCTTACTCCCAGTGGCCCTCACACTGGAATGTTGGAAGCTTGGCCGGGATGGTGGCCCTTCGGCCACAGCACTTGACCCCCACGAGTAGCCTCCAGTGCCAGCCAGGGCTTTGAACCTGGCCACTGGGTCTGTTTCTGCAGGGACGTCACCCTCAGAACCTCAGCCTTGAGGGGGCATCAAAGACCTCAGGCTTCTTGGTGGGTATAGTAGGTTGAATAAATGCCCCCCACCCCAATTCATTTCTACCCGGAAACTCAGAATGTGGCCTTATTTGAAAACTGGGTCTTTGCAGGTGTGATATGTTAATGATCTCAAGGTGAGCTCACATCAGGTTCGGGTTTAGGGTGGGCCCCTGTTCTGTGCTGGTCTCAGACTGTCAACAACCAGCATTGTGGCAGGACCAGCCCTTGCAGTTCTTACTGTGACTGCAGGACTGCGGGATGCCCTTCGGCAATAACCGGCAGGGAACTTTGAAAAGATACAGGTTTACTACTTACAAGGCCTGGGGATTACCTGGGGCACACAGCAAAGTCACAGGGATGGGGTAGTGCTTTGGCCTGGGGTTCTGCTCTGGAGGCCGGGGGGCCTGGTGAATTTAAACAAAAGAGCAGGAATTTAAAGCACAGGAGGAGAAAACCACACACAAGTTGCCCAATGGTCCGTTATTGAAATCAACCAAAATCCCTAAAACAACGGAGGGGGGTCGGCTCCTTACCGGCTCCTCTGGCTGGCTGTGCGCAGTCAGGTAGCTGGCTCCGAGGCGGGCGCCTCTTGAGTGCCTCCTTCTCAAGGCTTAAGTCAGGCACTTGCATTACAAAAAAGGAAGAAACGAAACGACCCACAGTGTCAGGGTTCGCACAGCAGCGGGACATCTAATGACTGGTGTCCTTACCAGAGAGCGGGGAGGTGCTGCCCCGAGCCCAGGAAGCCCAGGAAGCTGGGAGAGGCCGAACGATGCTCCCTCAGGAGGAACCAGCCCTGGGGACACCTCGATGTTAGTCTCTGGCCCCAGAACCCTGAAAGAATACATCTCTGTAATTTGTTACAGCAGCCCTAGGAAACTAACAGAGTGGGTAAGGAGAAGAGAGCTCCAGGGAATGACCCTCGACAGGGTGGCCCACTGGTGACAGGTGTTGCCTCCACAGCCCCAGGCCTGGGCAGGGCGTGGTCTGCAGGGGGGGGCAGGGGGTGATCCTAGAGAAGAGTCACATTCTGTGCCTTCTTTCTCAGGTCTCAGACTCCCACTTCTTTTTTTTTTTTAATTTTAATTTATTGATTTATTTTATTTTTAGAGAGAGAGAGAAATATTGATTTGTTGCCCACTTATCAATGCATCATTGGTTGATTCTTGTATGTGCCCTGACCAGGGATCAAACCGGCAACCTCGGCGTATGGGGACAACGCTCTAACCCACTGAGCTACCCTGCCAGGGCTGGGCTCCCACTTCTTCCCACCCAGACTCCCAGCCCAGCTTTGCATCCCAGGCCCTCTAGTTACTCTCTCACCTAAGTGACTATCAAGTTATGTGCTTTGGAGAAAGCCAGCGTTTTCTGTTTTGTGTCGCTTTTTCAGTAATGTGATTGCTATACAGAATTATAATTGCTGATGGAGGTTGTGAATGACTCTCTTGCCCACATGACTGTAAAAATAACATGAACAGAGTCACTTTACTGCCACCCCAGAGGAATTGCCTTCATATCTCCTGCCTCCAACCTTTGGAATGTTAAAAGGGCAAAATAACCTTTGCAAAGATAACAAGAAAGCAGAGACTTAGGACTAGCAGGCTGATGACTCCTGGGCTGGGAATTCCCCTCCCCCTCCATGGACTGGAAATTTTAAAAATTGTTTAGAATCAGCATCACTCTGTTCACTTATCTGCATCGATAGAAATGCCTTCCTTCTATGGATGTCATTGTCCCCTTCCCTGTCTCATAAACACCCCTAGCCTTTACCTCCTAATTGGAAAACTATTTGGCTTTCTGCCTAAATCAGTGCTTCCTGAATAGCTGTTCTGATTGATCTCAAGTAAATACTTGTTGCCTCTCACTTTGAAAGGCCTTTCATTTTCAGGTTGTCACCAGTGGTGGCAGTGACGGGACCTCTGCAGTGGGTGCAAGTCCACATGCCCCTGGAGCTTGTGTGCTGCTGGGGTCTGATTCAGGACCATTCTCTCCTTGGTCACTTAATTCCAGTGGGGAACCGAGGCTTCTTATTTTGGGTCTCCTCTGTCACCTGGACCCTCATTTTACCATCCCCCATCCCTCATCCTTCATTCTCCATCCCCCATGGCTTCTAGCCCTTCCCCTCCCCTGTCCTGGGAGCTGCCTTTCTGAAGAGCTTACCTGGCCGGGTCAGGATCAGGGTCAGGGTCAGGGTCAGGGTCAGGGTCAGGGTCAGGGTCAGGCACTGCAGCTGGAGGGCCTCCTGCCAGGAGGAGGCTGCTGGGGCTGAGGATTCTGGGCAGGCCTGGCCATCTCCGCTTGACCTCTGCACCCAAGTCCCATTCTGGCTGGAACAGCACGCTGGCCTGGAGCTGCAGGTGTGCCCACCCACCTACCTACCCACCCACAGAGCAGAGGACTGTGCCCACCCATTCACCTTCGGCCTCCAAGCCTCAGGCCCTGCCGACCTGGGGTGGTCCACAGACAGCTGTCGGGTGTCAAGGGTTGAGGAAAAGACATCTTCAAAGGGGTCCGCAGAGGCACCAGGGACTGTTCCAGCTGGAGAGACCCCAGCGGGAGACAGCCCTTAACTGAGGAGGGTGGTGGACTCTGTCCTCTGGCTCTGTCCCCGGGGGAGAGAAAGCAGTCTGCCAGGCAGGAGTGGGCCTGGCCCCTCATGCTTGGTGTCCTCCTGTGGAATGTGGACACATATAAAGCATGAACTTCATCCAGGCCACAGAAATGACCCAGCCTCCCCGGACCCACAGGAGTGCCTGCTGCCTCCCCAGTCACAGCTGTGGCCTGCCCCAGGCTCCCCTACCTGCAGACAAGGTTAATGAAGACACCTGGAATCCCTCCCTTTCCGAAAGCATCCAGTCCAGAGCGAAGCCGCCTCCTCAGACCCTCCCACATGACCCAGCGCACCCCCAGCACCCGGTAATGAGTCCCCTCTAACACCCTTTTCCTGGGCGCCCAGGGCTCTCGGGGTGCATTCTCCTTCTAGGCACCAAGAGATCCACCCGCCTGTTCACCCACAGGGGCGCTCCTGGCGGTCTTTGCGGGGAGAACACGAGGATATGAGAATCTTTAACTGTTTCACGTGGGCAGTTTCACTCGTTTTGACATGGCTGAGTTAATACTGACTTCCTCCCCGAGGTCAACAGAGGCCCTGTTTAATCTTAGATGACAGGTAGACACATTTGCCTCTTCTGTCGGTGCCGCAGGTATAACTGTGGTGGGAGCTGGTGGAAGCTGGCCCTGGGCACCGGGCATCGCTGCACAGGGCCCCCCACCTTTCTCACTGCAAGGTCAGGAGAGAACCAGGCAGGCCTAGGCGCTGCTGGGGGCAGCGGTGTCGTTTATTAAACTCTTAAAAATTCCATTTCCCAGAAAGCCTTACGGGCCTACAAAATCAGAAAACAAACAGCTCCCAGCACCTAATTTGAGAGACCTGGAGTGCTGCCCAGTCCTTCATGGGGAGGGAGGGGGTCTCTCCAAGGTCACACAGGTATTAAAGGGCAGAGGCTGCTTTAGGACCTGGTGCATGGGACTTCCACCTGGCTCTGTCCAGGGCAGGGCACAGCCTCCTATGGAACAGGCCGAGACGGAGGCTGTATCAGCAGGGAAACACCAGGTCGCTGCGGAAACTGGACCTTGTCCAGGGATTGAAATGAGAGGTTGTAAAGTTGACAAATATTGGCTGTCACTAGCCATAGCTCAGGTTGGGAAATCGGAAGTGCAGAGGGCGACCGCAGGGGGTAATGGAACGAGGGAGACCCCGCCCTCTCCCTGCCCTGCTGCTTGCTTGCTGTGTGACTGCAGGCTACTCAGCCTCTCTGAGCGTGGCTTCACCTCTGCCAGGTGGAGACTGTAACGTGTGCGCGATCTACCCGGACAGCCGTGATGAGGGAGGGAAGGGAAGTGCAAAAGTGCCAAACCAGTATTATAATTTTTGCTATAACTTTTAAGATCTGTTGCCTGACCTCAAAGAGATTATAAACTATTCCTTGTAAAGACAAGACATACGCAGCAATGAAGGAGGCAGCTTAGGCTCAGCGCCGGAGAGGCAGCATGGACCGTGTATGGTTCAACAGTCACCCTCTGGGCTGGCTGGGCAGTCTAGGGCGGCTTCCTCGAGTTGTGCCTTAAAGAGTGAGTGGTGCTGGCTGGCGTGGCTCAGCGGTTGAGCATCGACCCGGGATCCAGGAGATTCCAGGGTTCGATTCCCAGTCAGGGCACACGCCTGGGTTGCGGGCTCGATCCCAGCAGGGGGCGTGCAGGAGGCAGCCGATCCGGGACACTCTCATCATGGATGTTTCTCTCTCTCTCCCTCTCCCTTCCCCTCTCTGAAATCAACAAAGATATGTTTGTTTTTTTAATTGTGACTTATTTAAAAAATAAGCCTGTAGAAAAGCTGACTTCTAGGAAAACTCTTCTTCACGTACGTGTGCCCCAGGCAGAAACCTCTCCCCAGCAGGCAGAACTCCCTGCTTTTCCATTGAATCACCCGGAGTGGAAGGAGCAGCAGCTATTTGGCCAGCCCTGGAGCTGGGCACAGCGACGAACGAACGGGACAGGCAAGTCCAGGCTTCCTGGAGTTCAGTCAGGGGGGAGAGAGGGGCTAAAGGAACAGTCCCCGGGGAGGGCAGGAAATGCTGTAATGCGAGGACGGGGAAGGCCTGGAGGCAGCTGAACCCAGCCGGTGGAGGCAATGGGGCGGCGGGAGTGAGGCTGCCCTCAGGGTGGTCTGGACTGATGCTCAGATTAGGGAAGCAACATGCTGTGCTCGGGGCACATTCAAGTGTCCATAGGATTCGATGACTTTTTAGCAAATGTACAGAGTTGGGCAACCATCGCCACAGCCTACTTTTAGAACATTTCCACCTCCCCCAAAAAACCCCTCGTGCCCATTTGCTATTACCCCCCACCCTGCTCTCAGCTCCTGGCAACCACTCCTGGACTTTTCTGTTGCTATAGATTTGGCCTTTTTGGCCATTTCAGATAAATGGAACCTACAATATGCATTTTGGTTTTTGCATCCAACTTCTCTCACTCAGCGCCGTGGTTCTGAGGCCCACGCACGGTGCAGCGAGCGTGTCAGCGTTTTGAGAGATTCGCCGTGTGCCGCTCAGCAGTCGCCAAGCGGAGGACACTTGGGTTGTTTCTGCTTGTTAGCCACCGTGAGTGACGCCCCTGTGAGCGCCGTGTACAGGTCTTTCTGTGGGAAAATGTTTTCATTCCTCTTGGTAGGCCTCCAGGGGTGGAATCGCCAGGTCGTAGGTAAATATATGTTTAACTTTTAAAGAAACCGCCAAACTATTTTCCAAAGCAACAGCACCGTTTTGCATTTTCACCGGCAGTGGGAATTTCTCCAAGTCCTCGTTAATCTGCCCTGTTAATCATGGCCGTCCTCGAGGATGTGACGCGGCATCCTGTGCTGGCTTTCATCTGCATCTCCCCGGTGACAAACGGTGTCGAGCAGGTGCTCGCTGATTAGCGCTGTGTCTTCCCGGAGAAACCGTTTCAAAGGGTGAATCCTCCACTGCTCGTAGGAGATTGTGACTTTCCTCTAATTCTGTGGCAGAGGGTTTCATGGACTCCCATGAAGCCTTTCCCGGTAGCTCTTGTCCACCCTGGCCTCTCCTGTCTCTTACATTTGAAAGCATGAGTCAGATTATAGCTGAGGACCAATGCCCTCCAGAGGAACTTTCCTTGGCACTTAGAATAATCTCAAGCTCTTTGCCTCTCCAGCCTCCTCCCCCACCACACCCTCCCCCTGCCCTGGCTTATTCCACTGGAGCCACAACGGCCTTTAAGTGTGCTGTGCTCCTCCCTGCCCCAGGGCCTTTGCACTGGTGATGCCCTCTCCCTGGAATGCTCTTCCCCCTGATCTTTATGAGGCTGGGCTTTGTTTTATAAACTTCTGTTTTCTTCAAAGCATTGCCACTATCTGAAATTATCTTAGGTGTTTACTTGCCTTTTTTACTTTCTTCCACACAAAGTGACCACAGCGTCTGCCTGGCACTGGCCTGGCATGTAGCAGGCACCAGATGAAGGACCGCCGAATGACCGAAGGAATCCAAGGTGTCTGCTTCTTTGCGACAGTCCTGGCCCTCTACTTGTGTGGCTCCTACGCCTGCCGGGGTCTCTGCCTCCCACCCCCAGACTGAGGTGAGGAGAGCATAAGGTCAGGGCGGTTTCTGTCCCGCTCACCCAGGGCCCTTGATGGTGACTTGGTGAAGTGCTTCTGGACAGTGTTAGTGCGGCAGACATTGGAGGGCACTGAAAAGCTGGGGCAAGACCAGATGGTGTGCGACGAATGGTGGGAAAACTGAAGAAATTTATCCTCGAGAAGATTTGGGGGGGGACCAAAGGGCCGGTAGATGTGGACTCATATGTAACGGGCTGTTTCAGAGGGCAGAGCCAGGAGCAGCAGGCAGAGATGGGGAGGCACATGGTGATTTGGTTTAGGGAGGACCTTTCTGTTAGTGATTTCTCAGCAGAGAATGGCTCATCTTATGAGGTAGTGAGCCTCCTGTCACAGGGAGAGTGCCACTCCCGGGGGTGGGGTGGAGAGGGTAGGCATGAGGAAGGAGGGTGGAGCAGGCGGCTTGTGGGCCTTTCCGCCTGTGAGCTTCTGGGAATGGAAGGCTGTTCCAGTTTTCAGGACTGACGTAGGATTTCCTTCTGGAGGAGAGAAGAGCCGCTTCAGGGCTGGGGAGCGGCGGCCATGTGGCGGCCGGAGGGCCCCTGCAGGGAGAGGCTGGGCCATGCTCCCTGGTCCTGAGAGAGGATTCTGTTCACTCGCTGAGTCCTCATAGTCCTCTCTCCCTTAGGCCTGCCCCTCAAGGGTGGGACTTGTCTCGTCCACGGCGACATTCCCAGTGCCCAGAACAGTGTCCAGGGTATAGTAGGTGCTCAATAAACCTGTGACTTCAAAGCCCAGCTCTGGAATCCGAGTCCCTGGGGGAGTCCCTGCCCACTTGCTGGCTGTGTGATCTCCGGCTGGCTCCCTCACCTCCCTGAGGGTGTTTTCTTGTCTCCTAAGTGTGCATGGTGACTTGAGGGTGACGGTCATCCCTACCAGCCAGGTGATCAGAAGCAGGGGCTGAGCTGGCACAAGTGGGCCCCCACTGGCCCTGGTTGCTCTCCTGTCCTCAGCAGCAATGATCACCTCCCTTTGTTGTTGGGTCCCACCTCCTCCGTCCGTTCCCACTGTCCCCTGGGCAGGCGGTCTGCAGGTCCTGCCTGCCCGGCTTGCAGAAAAGGGCAGACCAGTTGATGGGGCCAGACCACAGTCGTGTGCCAAGGGAGGCTGAGCTTGGGGCTGGCAGAGCCCTGGGCTGGGCGAAGGCTGAGTCACGGCCATAATAACCTGCGGGGTGTTGTTACGGTGACATGACACTCACTTCCGGTGGGGAGGGTGCTGTGTGTCATGCCTCAGGGCAAGTGAGCCCAAACAGAAAGGCTTTGAGAAAGGCAGGAAACGGGAGGACACATGGAAAATGTCATCCAATAGCCGCCCAGGCATCCCTTCAGCTGGAAGCGTCCGGAGCCTGAGCGCCACCCCTGCCCCTGGCCCACCTGTCACTCGGCCCGAGCGGCTTTCCCATTCCCAGGCATCCCAGGTCACAGCCATCCCTGCCCCCACGCGCCCCTCACAGTCCTGCCTTAAGACCTCCGCTCAGCTTGGCCAGGTGGCTCAGCTGGCTGGAGCATCGACTTGTGCACCAAAAGGTCGCGGGTTCGGGGCACATACCCAGGTTCCATGTTCTATCCCTGGTAGGGGCGCATAAGGGGGCAACTGATCAATGTTTCTCTCTCACATAGATGTTTCTCTCTGTCTCCTCCTCTGTCTCTAAAAAAAAAATCCATAAACAGTCCTGTCCGGTGTGGCTCAGTGGTTAGAGTGTCATTCCACGCACCAAAGGGTCTTGGGTTCAAGTCCCAGTCAAGGGCAGGTACCTTGGTGGCAGGTTTCATCCCCTGCCCCAGTTGGGGCTGTGGGAGGCAACCAATCGATGTGTCTCTCTCACATTGATGTTTCTCTCTCTCTCTTTCTCTCTCTCTCCCCCCCTCCCTCCTACCCACCCTTCCACTCTCTCTAAAAATCAATGGAAAAAATGTCCTCAGGTGAGGCTAAAAAATATAAAAAGACACCAAAGGCCCCAGCTCATGCTGTTCCTCCATCCCGGCATGCTCTTCCCTGCCCATGTCCACCTGCTGAAGTCCTGCCCATCCCTGAGGCCCACCCAGGTAAAACACCATGACCTTGAGGCTTAAACCAACTTTAGGCACAGCCCCTGCCGTTGCCCTCTGCCCGCCCTTGACGTTGCAGGCCTTGCTGACAGCACCCAGCAGGTCAGTCGGTATTCTACACTTACCTTCCTCCCACTAGGTCACCCCCCTTCCCCCAGCTCGAATATGCTCTGGTGGCCTCAGACATTTCCACATGGCTCCACACATATTTCCCCCCATTCCTCACAGGTGCTGCTTCTGTTCTCACAGTTCTGACGCAAGAGGCTATAAATACAAGACCACTTCTCATTGAGAAAGGTGGTATCGCTCCTCGGTATCTGCCCGAGCGAGCCGAGAACCCACGTCCACACAGAAACCTGCTCACGAATGTCTACAGGAGCTTTACTCATAATCGCCAACACCTGGGAGCCACCAAGATGTTCTTAGATGGCTGAACAGATAACTAGATTGTGGCACGTCCAGGCAATGCAATATTATCAGAGATCAAGAGAAATGAGCCATCAAGCTCCAGAAAGACGTGGAGGAACCTTAAGTGCATATCACGGAGTGAAAGAAGCCCGTCTGAAAAGGCCGCATGCTATGTGACTCCAACCACCCGATATGCTGGAAAAAGCACAAGTATGGAGCCAGTAAAAGGTCAGTGCTTGCCAAGGGTTGAGGGTGGGGTGGAGGGTGTGCCGGTGGAGCACACAGGGTGCTTAGGGCAGTGAAACTACCCTGTAAGATGGACACATGTCATTATGCCTTGGTGAAGATCCATAGAGTGTGCAACCCAAAGGGTGGAGCCTAATGCAAGCTGTGGGCTTTGGTTAAGAATGTAATGTACTAAGCCCTGGCCGGTTTGGCTCAGTGGTTAGAGCCTCAGCCCTTGGACCACAGGGTCACGGGTTTGATCCCTGGCCCTGGCCGGGGTGCGAGCGGGAGGCAAACAAACCCATGGGTCTCTCTCACATCAATGCCTCTCCCTCTCTCTCTGTGTCTCTCTGTCTCTGTCTCTTTCTCCCTTCCACTCTCTCTGGAAAGCAATGGAAAAAATATCCTTGAGTGAGGGCTAAAATAAATAAAAATAATAATAATGTCCTGATATGGGCTCCTCAGTTGTAATGAAGGCGCCTCACTAACATGGATGTTAGCAATGGGGATGCTGTGGCGGGAGGTGAGGAATGTAGGTCGGCGGGGACTCTGTGTATTTCCTGATCGATGTTTTTGTAAACCTGAAACTGCTCTAAAGAAACCCACCTCTTCTTTCTCATCAGCACTGCTGTTCCTCCCTTGGAGACTGTGCCTCTGTCCTCTGTCATTCCTGCCTTTGCTCCCCAAAGGCCTGAGCCCCAGGAAGAGCTGATGAGCCGGCCGCGGAGCTTGCACATGGAGGGCTCGGTAGGCAAGCAGTTCTCAAGCTGCAGGTTGGGTGGCCGTGGGGGCGCTGGGAGGCCTGGGTCAGGCCTGAATTTCCACAGAGTGAGAGGGTGGTCTGAGAGGCCTTCCTGGAAGAGTCACGGGGGAGGGTCTCAGAGGAAGGGGAGCGGCATGGGTCTGGGAGGGCACACTAGCAGGTGAGGGGGGATGGCGGGAGCCAATGCAAGGAGGTGGGAGAGAGTTTGGGGACAGATGGGTGAGGGCATCAGAGAGCCCCCAGCATCCTGACAGGCTCCGAGCCCTGCTCAGGGAGGTCCCAGGCTGGAAATACTGGCCAGAGACAGGATCTCTGCTCTCCCAGTGCCCTCTCTACTGGGAGACCTAGAGTGGCATGGGGTAGTGTGAAGGTCATGGCTTTCGAGCCAGACGAGAGCGGTATGACCTTGGATAAGTCACTTTGTCTCTCAGAGCCTCAGTTTCCCCAAGTGCAAAGCAGGGTTGTTGTGAGGAAACGGGAGCTTCTGTGTATAAAGCATCTTCACAGGGCCTGTCACCGTGGATGGATGTCATTTGCGTGGCAGCCACGATTATTACTGGGGGCTGGGAGAAGCCTGGGCCAGTTCAGCCCCTTGGGCCGTCCCAGAGCCCAGCGTGCGATCTGGGAAGGCCGACTACCCAGAGCATGACTGAGCAGGTGGTGGCTGGCTCCCAGGCCTGGTCCCGGGAGGGCCTGTCCCCGGTGCGTGCGGTCTGGGCACACAGGGCTGCTGTGACCTGTAATTAACCCAGGCTGGGCTGGACAGGTGGGCAGGCAGATGGGCTCTCCTGTGCCCACATGATACTCCTGTCAGCCTCAATGAGTGCATGTGCTGCAATCTGAAACCCGAGCCACAGGCTGGAACCAGTTGCACAGAGAATAGAGTTGTCCCAACAGGAAGGGCGGGTTCAGGAGGGACAGCAGGAGGAGGCCTCGGCCCTGCTCTCCAGCACCCCAGGCCACCTAGGAGTGGCCAGGACCCAGATGCCTGGAGGATGGCTACTCAGAGCATGAACTTGGCGGGGCACTGGATTCAGCCATGGCTGGCTGCCCCTGACCCTGGACTTACGCTGTAAGGAGTGTTGTTTGCACACAGCATTTAGGGATATGCCTGTGCCCCACCTCAGGCCTACAGCCCTTCTGCCCCCATTACCTGGCCCTCAGATGTGACCTTCCAAGACCTGCTTCTCTTTGAGGATCTGCTCAAACTGTGCTTTTCTCAGGAGCCCACCGAGACCCTCGAGTGTACTGCTTGGGCCCTTCTGGAGCCCTGCTCACAGCCTGCTTCCTCTGCCCCCCCACAATGAGTTGCTCAGAGGCGGGGAATGTGCATTTTTCATTCATGCCTAGGTACCCGACATCACGTGCTGCTGTGTCAGAGGGGGAGTCACCAAGGAGAGTCGCAGAGCAGGGGGAACAGCATGTGTCTGGGAGGGCACACTAGCAGGTGATGGGACCGTGGGAGCCAATGCAAGGAGGTGGGTGAGGAAATCAGAGAGTAGGTGCCTGGAAACAATGTCCAGGTAAGGGGAAGGATGCTGGAGAAGGAGCCAGGGGGCCTGAGTCTGAGAGGGTCCTCTGGCCTGATGGCTGTCAAAGCTCCAGCAACCCCCCTGACTTCCCTGGGCCTCGGCTTCCTCACCCTGAGGGAGGGCAGGGCTCACCTGCTCAGCCCTTGGGATCTTCTGGCTTTGATGCTGTGGTCCCGAATGCTCCACAGGGCCCTCTGCCAATCTCTCCCACCTGCCCCACCCCCGGCCCGATACTGCACTTCAATGCTAAATCGTTGCCTGTTAACCTGCTGCCCACCCGCTCTGTTCCTCAATCCTGCACCTGGGGAAGAAAAGGAATATTCCTCAAGCACGCACTTCTGAGAGTTTGCCCTGTGGCAGGCACGGCTGGAGTGCAGACGATTCGATTGAGATCCATCTGTAACCCACGCAGCAGCCTCTGGCTTAGCCTGACCCGGAGAGAAGAGAACGTGGGTGACCATGGGCAGTCCACGGGCGGAGGAGTTGCTCGAACTTGGTGTGGGGCTGTTTGGATTGGAGGGGGGTCTGGCGGGTCTCAGGCTTGGAAGGAGGCTCCCGCAGAGGGGAGGGGGCGGGCTGAGGCAGGGCAGGAACGGAGCCTGGGAAGAGCAGAGGGCCGTGGGAGCGGGAATGCAGGCAGCAGGGTGGGGCGGCCCGTGAGATGGAGAGATGGAGCCCACATTCCTCCGTGGGTGATAACGCCGGGGAGCTGGGCGCTAGCCTGAAACGCGTCCTCTCGGAACAGCACCCTGAGCTCTGTCCTCTCGGGGCAGGGGGGACAGGACAGGACAGGGAGCCAGCGTGTCCGCTGGGGCCTGCCAAGCATGTCACCTGCTCACTTTCCCCTTTACGGAGCAGGGGGTGGCTCGGGTGAACAGGTGCACTATGGCACAGGCAATAACAGCACCAGTGGCGTGAGTGCCTACTGTGTGTTGGGCACCGTGCAAAATGCTTTGGTCCATTACCACATTTAGTTCCTCCCTCCTCCCCCCAGGTAGGGGTGAGCCATCATTCCCCTGTCCGGACAAGAACACTGAGGCCAAGAAATGAGGTGACTTGGCCCTGGACAGGTAGCTCCGTTGGTTAGAGCGTCAGCCTCGTGCACCAAGGTCTCGGGTTCGATCCCTAGTCAGGACACAAGAATCAACCAATGAATGCATAAATAAGTGGAACAACAGATCAGTGTTTCTCTCTCACACTTTCCCTTCCTCTCTCTCTAAATCAATTTTAAAAAAAGAAATGGGGTGACTTGCCCAAATCCATAAACCTGAAACTGCCCAAAAGGCATGTCCCCCCACCCCCACCTCCACCCCCAGCAGCCCTTGTCCAGTGTTTCCCAGATGGTGATTCAATAAGTCAGGCACAGGTACACACACTGACAAGGTCCCTCCTGGTCAGCAGGACCTTTGGAAACAGCTGGTCTGGGGTCCAAGAGCGGCCCTTGATGGCTTCCCACTGTCTTCAAAACCTCTTTTTATCTTCTTAACTGTGGGACACTTTCCATGACCTCTTTCAGGTAATCAATAGCAGCGTTTTATTGGTGTGTTTATTTATAGTGTAAATATTGGTGCACAGCTTATTTTGTAAGTTCAAGCTTATTAACATTCCTTTGTTATAAAGTGAACCAATAAGAGCAATGTCATTTTTCTTTGGTGAATGTACATTTTAAGACTTTTGGGAGTTTTTTTTTTTTAATTAGCTTCAGGCCCTCACTGGTTTTGCTCGGTGGTTAAAGCATTGCCTGAGGACCGAAGGATCTTGGGTTTGATTTCTGGTCAAGGGCACTTATTTCAGTCACAGGCTCGATCCAGCACATGCAGGAGGCAACCAATTGATGTGTCTCTCTCACATCGATGTTTCTGTCTCTCTCTTCCCCCTTTCCACTCCTCTCAAAAATCAATGGAAAAAATATCCTTGGGTGAAGATTAACAACAACGATGAAAAAAACACTAAAAATATTAGCTTCAGTATCTAATATTACTTTATATCAAGGAAATCTGGATTCCCAAAATAGTTGCGTATGATAGCAAATATCTTGTTTTACAATCACAGGATGACCTTGGTTTTATCTGATCCAGGAGCCCACAAAGGGTAAGGTGAGACTTTGCATTCAGAATGGACTCACTGTTGACTTCCAGGACTCCCCGGGACTCTTGGTAGAAAATACTTCACAATGTATCACATAAAGTCTGAGCGTTGTTAGGTCTTCATTCAAAGTCTCACTCACTCGCTTTAATGTATCGGTTTCACTGTTGACACTTGTTCCACTTTGGTACCAACGGCAACATTGTAACCCTAACCCCTCAGAATGACCTTTTCCACTTAGTAAGTTAGCCAGAAGTATCTGTCAGGAACAGTGCTTTCAAAGGGCATGAGACATAAGGACCAACTGAGGAACTTGTGGAAAATGGGGTGATCCCGATGTAGGGTCTCCTGGAAATGCCCACTTTGGGAAACATTGTCCAGATGATGTGACCTTATCCCGCTGACTTTGAGTGGGAGCGGGCTTCAGGCCCACGTGTCTTGCCCAGTGGCATTGAGTGGGACATGGCATGGTATGGCACGCGAGTGGAGCGGTGTACGTGCTGGTACAATTTTATGTGAACAGACGTGCAGGCTGGAAGGGAACAAAATAGAACAAAGCAAGAAAGGCCCGGGTAATTGCTTCCTAATCAATGACATTTACAAGGAATTCAGATCTTTACGCAACTTGGCAGGGGAGAGCTTCATTCCGAGGTATATCTAGAAATGTGTGTCTCTGGCCTCAACAGTTAACACTTTGGTATGTCCAAAATATTAATGGTGCACAGTAGATGTTCTTGGGTCTCTTTTTTTTAAAAAAATCACAAATTTTAAAAAGAGCACTTTTACAAAATGTGTACAATCTCTCAGACACAACAACCATATACTGAGCTTGGTACATCCTAAGAGCGCCTTGGTGTGATCTCGAGAATCCTTGCACTTTCCCTAAGCACTAGATTCTGCGATTATCCCCATTTTACAGTTGAAAGAACTGAGACCTGAGGGTGAAGCAACTTGCCAGCATTGCACAGCTACTTGCTGCTCAGCTGCCTTCCCCACCCATATTTCCCCTAACTTCTCATGTGTGCAATGCTCTGGCCAGGCGGAACCCTCCTCTCTCCTAAGACAGCGGGATTTCTTGCCTCTGTGCTGTTCCTCTCATGATTTCCATCCACCTTGGCTCAGTTAGATATCACTATTGTTGCCTTTCTCCTGGAGGGTTTCTCCTCTGGGGTCACCCCCTCATGCCTCAGTTGGAGGTCCCTCCTACGTCTCTTCTAGACTCTATGTCCTGCAGGGTCTTCCCAGGAGCAAAAGCAGGACCCAGGTCACCCTTCCCTGAACCCCCACCCCCACCCCCTGCCTTGCACATTGGAATTAAGTATCGAGGGAATGTCTGTAACAAACTTAGAATTTTTTTTTTTTTGCTTGAAAGAAGCATGTATACCACTGTACGAGAATAGTTTATAGGCAATACAATTATATCTGGATGTTTTTATTTTTTTGAGAATGTGCTGTTCTCTGTGAAAGTATGTTTTAACCTGGGCTGTCAGTTTATCCTGGCTGTTTAGTGGGAGATGGTTCATAAAAGACTAACCCAGTCAGCCTTGGTTCCAGACCCACGTAAGGGATACATTTTATAGGAAAGAGGGAGCAAAACGGCAGTTGACAAAGTGTGACCACATGTTAACCGTTCAGATATTGAACACTCACCTGCGCTCCCAGAGTTGCCCTCCATGCTTTTACCTGTTTTTCCCCATGGGCTCCTCGCCGCATCCCAGTGAGGAGGGCTCTGTCACTGTCCCTGTGTCACGGATAGAGGCCCAGAGGTGCAGAGACCCTTAGTGACTAGCGCAAGGCTCCTCAGCTGGGGGGGGGGGGGGACAGGGCTGGGCTCCAGGCTCGTTTGAATATGACTGAGGGAGGCTGGATGTAATATTGTGAAACATTCGTGGGGATCAAAGTTGGTTCCATCTGGCACAGGGGAGCCCTCTTTGGGAAAAAATACCCCAATAAGCTGCAGGGACAGAAGGTGAGACCCAGAGTTCAGCGACAGTGTCAAATCATGGGGTGCAAGCACATGAGAGGAATTTTGGGTTTGTCCTGAGAGTAAGGGAAGAGAAAAGACGGGGGGGGGGGGCATTGCCTGGGTCACGTGGCAGGTAGTGACCTCTTGGGCCAGGAGGCCAAAGGAGCTCAGGAGGTGACCCGTGTTGCTGGGCAGTGCCAGGCTGGACGCCTCCCTGCCGCAGCCTGCGGGGATCGCGATAGCCTCGAGGTCCTAGGGAAGGGGGGTTTGTATGAGGCTTGGTAAGTGCAGAAGTTGATGCTGAGGACCCGTGAGGGGACGGCCAGAGGCCGGAGGCCGAGGTAACGGACACTTGTTCAGAAACCTTGGGAAGGGCTCTGGATCTCCGCAAGGCCTGGAATAGCTGTGAGGGTGGACGGCACCCAGATCTTAGGGGGCTGGGAGGCCCCGGTGATGACTGGGTTCGGCAGTCACGTTCCACAGGTGTTTTGGGTGGCAGCGTGGTCCCTGTGGGCCGGGTCCTGAAGGGCAGGGACTTCTTGGCATTGGCCTGTCCTGGCCCAGCATGGGGGTGCCGCCCCCCCTTTCTTTCTCAGTTGTCACCATGGGCGCAAGGGAACAGGCCAGCTTGGGGAGGGAGCCACCGCTGTTTCCTGTGGCCGCCCTTCCAGTCCCCGTTCGTGTGCGCAGGAGTAGCAGTTTCAGAATTCCCACCGTTTTGTATTCTGTACCCAGCCTTTTCTTTTAACCTTTTTGTTTAGCACGTCCCCCCATATTTTGCTACACTGTCCTGGTGGTCATTTTTACGTGGGTGACGTGGAACCAGGACAGGCCCGGGGTCAGGCTGACCTGGGTTTCTAATGCTGGCTCTGCCATTTACTCTTTTGCCCGTGCCACTCTCCCCAAAATTACTGGTGTCAGTATTGGCCCCCCCCTACTGAAACGAAGCCGGTTCAAGTGGGATATACTCCAGTTGTGTGAGTCTGGGAGCCCTGATGGCACTGGCTCCTCTAAGTGCCTTAGGAGAGGAAACCTTCAGAAAGAATTCCCTGAACCCCCGGCCAGATGCGGTGTCGCCCTGCCTCGCCCCGGCCTCCCCTGGGCGCCCTAAAAGCCGCAAGACCCTGGCTGCACGAGCAAGCGCCGCGGAGCACAGCCTCGGAGTCACCGAGAGAATGACCCCAGCGACCCGCTCAGCCACTTAAGTAGCACTGCCCCTTTGATCGACAGGGGAAGCCTCCAATGGCGCCCAGGGGAGGTCCCTTTTGCTCGCTAGGGGGCGTTCCGCATCGGCTCTCCCCTGACCCAATCAGGTGCGCCGAAGGGGCTGAGGGGCGGGGCCCGACGCCCAGCAGCCAATGGGACGAGCACAGCGGACGCGCAGAAGGCGGTGCGCTCGGCGCTGGCGGCAGAAGTGGCCGCTGAGGGTCAGGGCAGGGCCGGACAGCGCAGCGGGAGTGAGGGCGGGGTCCTGGCCGGAGCCGGAGCTGGAGCCGGAGCCGGAGACGCCGTCGCTGCCGGAGCGGGGTGCGTGGCGGGTCGGGAGGCGAGCGGTGGCCGAGGTGAGGGACGCGCGCCGGCGGTTGGGGGGGCGGCGCGGCCGGGCGCGGGGCGCTGGTTGGCGGCCGGGCCCTCGCCCTGTCAGGCCGCCGCGCCGCGCGCCGAGGGCAGCCTCCGGGGCCGCTCCGTCCGCGCGCGGGCTTCCTGCCGCCGTGGGAGGGGGTGTGTTCGGGGCCGGAGCGGGCGCGAGGGGGCGCCGGAGGAGATCTCTGAGGGGGTCGGGCGGGCGGTGGGGTGCGCCTGAGGAGGAGCGGCAGCCGGTGGGGCGCGGGGTGGGGGCTCGCCGGAGAGGGAAGTGCGGGAGGAGGGCCCGCGGGGCCAGAGGGCCGCCGCCGGAGGGGAGACAGGGAGCAGCGGGCCCGCGGGTTGAAGGGGAGCCCCGGGGTCATTGGTTCCCCGTGGCAGCGCGGGTCGCGGGGGGAGCCGCGCCGGAGGAGGGGCGTGGCTGGGAGGCGCCTGTTGGAGGGCTCGGCGCGGTCCGGGGGTGGCCTGGCGGGGGCGGGGGCGGGGGGAGCGGGCGGGACACATGTGCGGATGCGCTCCTTTGGGGCGCTTTGATGACCGTCCTCCATTTCCTTCCTTCCCGCCCCCCGCGTCCCTGTCCCGGCTCTGCACGGGGGCGGGCGCGAAACCCTTCCTGGCGGGCAGGCCCTCGGGCCCCGCGGGCCGGCGGGAGAGCCCGGGGCTGTCTTCCCGTTCGCGCCTGGGAGTTTTTCCCGGGACCGTCCCTGGTTCACGGAAGCGCGGGCGCCCTCCGTCGTCCTCCTCGCGTTTCGGAGAAGGCCCCGGGGCTGGAGAACCTGCGGTTTCTGCTGCTTCACTGCGGCGGTTCAGTGCGGTTCCCGCTCCACCGCTTTTGCTTTGAGACGCGGCTGGCCCGGGAAGCGCGCTGCGCCGCCGCCCGGGCCCCGCGCAGCTGCCGCCGGTGGCGCGAAGGAGGGGCGGGGCCTGCAGGTGGGGGGCGCCCTTCCCGGGTCTGGTCTTCTCTCCTCTGCCCCAACTGCCCCGTGTGTTTGTGTTTAGGGAGGGAAGGCTGCTTAGAATCTCCAGGACTACTCATTACACTGTTTACCAAACACTCCCCGGCCGTCCCGGTGAAAATCCCGAGGCCAGCTGCCCCCTTCCTCCGGGCCCGCGGCGCCTCCCCGCGCGGTTATCCCAACGCGCTGAAGCTCTGTTTCCACCCGCCCCGGGATTGAGGGGCTGGAGCCCAGGGCGCGGGCGCGGGGGCGGGCAGTGCCCCTTGGGTTTCTCTTGATTCACACGGGAAACTCTCATCCGTGTGCCTTTAAATCTGATTTTAGAGTCTGGCAGTCTCCTCGGCGAGGTCGTGCTAGCGGAGATGTGAGGCCGCCACATCAGAAACTTTTCTGCGGTGTGTTTTTCTTTTGACAATTGTCTTGAAGCTCTAAAGAAACTGGCCATTAGGCTGATGCTATTTATTACTTGGGGAAGTAACATAACACAGAGGAGTAGACGAGTTGATTAGATCTGCACTCGATTCACTGTTTTGGAGAAGAATAAAAACGCATTGGAATGGAAATGGCATTCTTAGCTCATGGCTGTTGGGGAACTGGAACTTTATTGCTTTTAGTTTCAAATGTATAAGAGGTCATAATATTGAAGTAACCTAAAAGTGTGTGTATGTAAAAAGCAGTTTTGAACACACCCTGGCTTCTGGGAAATGAAGTTGGCTTTCCCTAGTCCTGGATGCCACGTCCAGATCTCTGATGGCCAGGCCACTTTTTGGGTGGGAGCTGAGGTTCCTTTGTGTAATCTTTGTGTTTGTTCTCTATTCTCTTCAAAGTCCATACACACTCAGTTAAGAGCATGATGTTCAGGCTTCCTGCTTCTGATGGGGTCCTCTGTTGTTGCAGGATGTTATGGAATGTCAAAAAGATTGCATAGATCCCTTACTAATAATGGCGCCTTATGTTTAGAGATCCTGCTAGCGTTTACCTAATGCTCTCTGGCCACCCTCACATGAACCTCCCAGCTGACTTGGGCCTGCCTTATCTGCCATCAGATTGTAATGGTGGCTTTGTGGAGGCCACCCTGTAGATTATGGGGTAATGACCACCTTCACATGGGTGATAGTGCTGGTTCAGTTTTTTTCCAATTGGATTGTTTGGAACTGCAGCTGCATACCTGAAGGCAGTAATGCCTTAGTTATGACGTCAGTTTGCATTCCACAGGTAGCTGCCTTTCTTTCTGGCCCTGGCAATGATCCTTCACATACCTGAAAGCATCATCAGTGCCTGAAACCTGACTGTTGATTGGTCCCAGTGGTGGTTCCCTGGGGTGGCTGTGTAGGAATTTCTTTAGTATTTAGTATTAGTATAAGGAATTCTTTAGTATTTAGATAATTAGGCTCTGTCTGCTGACTGGAGACAGTCTAAAGAGAAGTAGTCTCAAAGTATTCTATGCAGTGCAACATTCTTGGCATATGTGCAGTTCCAAAGGTAACTATTTGAGGAACAACTGCCGTCTAGAGCTCAAGTTTTGGTATTTTGATTAAAAGCATTTAAAACAAGAACAAAAATCTCTCCTTTTTTTAGTTATGTGATGACTTATATTTATTCCCATGATGGCACATTTATCTGTTTGCTTAATGAAATGGAGAGTACCATGTAGTCTTTTTTTTGTTTCCTAGAATAAAATCTTTATTTTAAAAAATTGAGAAGTATTTGACATAACATTTAAACTTAATTAAAATTTTTAAATATTTTCAATATTAAAAATTCATGTTTCCTGTCTCCAGACACTGAACTAGACAGAATGAAAATATAGCGATGAATAGCCCAGCCAGCTTGGCTCAGCGGTTGAGCATTGACCTAGGATCCAGGAGGTAGAGGTTTGATTCCCCTTTAGGGCACATGCCCAGGCTGCAGGCGAGATCCCCAGCAGGGGGTGTGCAGGAGGCAGCTAATCAATGACTCTCTCTCCTCTCCCTTCCTCTCTCTGATATCAATAAAGACGTATTTAAAAAAATAAATTAATAAAATGCAGACTCAACTATCAAAGACCTCAGCAAGAACCCTTAAGAAGAAAAATGATAATAATGAAGGAAAAAAAAAAAAAAAAAAGAGCCCTGGCTGGTATTCTAAGTGGTTAGAGCATTGGCCTGTGCATGAGTGGGGAGGCAACCAATCAATGTGTCTCTCTCATATCGATGTTTCTTTCTCTCTCTCTCCCCCTCTCCCTCCTTTCCCTACTACCCTTCCACTCTCTCTTAAAAAAAAAAAAAAAAGCCCTAGCCAGTTTGGCTCAGTGACTAAAGTGTCAGCTTGCGGATTTCAGTGTCCTGGATTCGATTTCGGACAAGGGCACGTACCTCAGTTGCAGGCCCGATCCCAGGCCCTGTTCCAGGTGCGTGTGGGAGGCAACCAATTGATGTGTCTGTCTCTTTCTCTCCCCCTGCCCTCCCACTCTCTCTGAAAAGCAATGGAAAAAAATATCCTCAGGTGAGGATTAAAAAACCCCCAAAAATATATATATATAAAAAGGAGGAAAATAATAGAAACTTTGCTGTAACCTGAAACTAATATAAAATAGTATAGTCTTTAAAATTTTTATTTATTGATTTTAGAGAGAAAGAGAGGGGCAGGGGGGAGAGAGAGAGAGACACTGATTTGTTTTTCCACTTACTTATGCATCATCGGTTGATTCTTATATGTGCCCTGACTGGGGATGGAACCTGCAACCTTGGTCTGTCAGGATGATGCTCTAACCAACTGAGCGACCTTGCCACAGTAATATAAAATAATATTGAATGTCAACTGTAATTGAAAAATAAAATAAACTTTATTATTAGGTAAAAAGCATGTCTCAACATTATATAAATCATAGATCTTAATTGTTAAAATGCTTAGAAAGAAAACAAGTAGAAAGATATAAATCAAACTATTGTAATTGTTTTGTTATTACATGAGTTTGGGTACTCTGTATTCTCTACATTTTCTATTATAAGGTTATTAATTTTGATTGGAAGGAAGAGTAGTATACTCTTCTAATAAATCTAGTATAACTTTAAAAAAAGAAACCAGTATAACTTTAGAAAGCATCTGTTCAGTGGCTTAACATATGGCTATATGAAGTTTATGTGACTTTTTCTCCCTAGAACTGTGGAATGGAAGAGTGGGAGGGGCATGGATGGAAACTGGGAGCCCCGGGCTCTGTCCAGCCTTTCCCTGATTAACCCTGAGGCCTAGGAAAGTCACATTCTCTTCGGTCTCAGTTTTCATTTGTAAAATAAGGGGCTTAGAGGTTTTTAACTTTTTCTTCGCCGAAAGCACACATGGGGACAGCTTCAGAGGCCTGGACCCAGACTAAGAACTGGATCATCTTATCTCTAAGCTCCTACTCACCTCTGATATTCTGTAATCCTGTTGTCCAGGTCATCTTTGAGCTAATAATAACGATGACTTGTATTTATAAAGGATACATTCCAAAGCCTTTTCACCTTTCATTTTTTTGTCCTTAAAACATAACTGAGTAGAGTGGGTGGTGAGGGATATTCGTTTTCATTATAAAGAAAGGGGTACCATACCCGGCCACCACTTTGGTAGGGTCACACAGCCAGAGGACTGTCCTGGGATCAGAACCGGGCTTCTGGTTGCCAGCTTGGTTTTTTTCCATTAGGTTTAGTTCCTCAGTGGTTGTCTTTAAGAGTTATGTTTGGCAGTGCAAATATTCCAGAATGTGTCACTTGCAGAGGAAACTATTTGTTCATCTGCTGAAAGACCTGTTTTTTTGTCTGAATTTGGATCACTGAACACCTTGCTGCCTGACCTTCAAAAGGTTACTTAATTTGATTTTATTATTTTTTTCTTGCCACATTTTCCATAGGGACACATTTGTAGGACTTGGGTGTTTTGAGCAGACTTGTTTAATGCTTATTGATTCAAGAGTACATTGTAATGATTACTTCTCAGTATTGTTCAGCACATGAGAAACTTGTGAAATAAATGTTAAGAGAAAATTCCAAATATTTGACTTGTTTCATCCAAATATGTCCTCATAGACGAGAGACATTCTTGCAGCCTGAAGACCCCTCTCTGGGCTCAGAGCTGCTGGGTGGGTTGAGAACTGGGTGTGGATTGTGTCAATGACCATGACTGTCCAACAGTGGCTTCTTGTGGCCTTCTGGCCAATTCTGAATATTTTAAGGACTGATTTTTTTTAAAAAAGTTCATTCACAGTACAGAGTCTTAGCTACATAAAGAGCTCATGCATGCAAAAGAGTACTAAACCTTAAAGCCCCACAGATGTTAGATGGTTTATTATTGATGAAAAGTTATACATCATAAAGAGGTTTTGAATACTCAGACCTGGAGGTGATAAGATGGTATACAGTAGGCATCACTCAGATGTTGGGTGTGTGTATGTGTCCTCCTGTCCTGTCAGTGATGTCTGATACCTGTAAGGAGATGAGCTGACATCATTCACTGTCCAGGCATGGAAAAAGGTCTTTGTTCATTTCACTGTACGTTTCTTTAGGATACCCGAGAGGATGAGGCAGGTATGCATAGCCTCACTGACACTGCATATAAATAAAGCCTTCATGTCATATGTCAGCTTCCCTAAGTGACTTGCTCACTAGAGAGAGGAATTGGTGGAGGTGTAAGGCAGTCAGTGAATTCTTAGCATTAAGCAGTAGAAAATCAGCAAGAGTGGAAGCCTGGTCAGGAAATGAGGCTGTCAGAGACCAAGGCCAGTGATGAAGTATAAGCTCCAGGCTGCTGCCACCGTGCAGGGATGGCGTCCACTTAACCACAATACCTGCTGTAATGCCTCCTTTGTTAGCTCTGCTAGTATTTATGAGCATTTACTTTTACTGGGAAACTTGCATCCTGTAGGTCAACTCTTCTCTTCTAGTGGCCTCCAGTCTATAATTTATTGATAGAGTGGCAGGGTTGTCAGTAGTGAGCTCGGGAATGCCTTTAGTGAGGCTGCTTTGTTGAAGTACGTGCTTTTTATTTTATTTTATATTTTATTTTTTAAAAATATATCTTTATTGATTTCAGAGAGAGGAAAGGAGAGGGAGAGAGAGAAATAGAAACATCAATGATGAGAGAGTCATTGATCAAGCCCACAACTGGGGCATGTGCCCTGACCAGGAATCGAACCCTGATGGCCTGGATCCTAGGTCTACGCTCAACTGCTGAGTCACGCCCGGCCAGGCCGTGCTTTTTATTTTAATTTCACTCTCTGAGCTGAGAGTGTTCGGAGGTAGGGTACGTGGTTAAAGGGGAGTGGGTGAGGCAGGTCGAAGGGGCTGTCCTGGCACTGAGTTTGCTGTGCCCCTGGTACCTGGCTCTGTCCACAGTTCTGGGATTCTAAGATTAAGGTGACTGTTGCACTCTGTGGAGGCAGCTCAGTCAGGATGTGGGCCTAGAAGCACTCACATTTCATTGGGATAGTAGCAAATAGGCGTGTGTGCAAAGTAGAGGGGAACAAAGAGAAAGGGCAGGTCTGACTGCCCTCAGGACACTGCAGAGAGGTGACTCTAAGGGGGGTGACTGTGGAGTGGTTTTGCTAGTCCACAGGTGCTTTCCAGGTGGTGATGATGGGAAGGTGAGACCAGGCAGAGGCCCAGAGCTATAAGGATTCAAGTGTGAGGGGAACCGCTGCAGATAGAGGGAAGGAAGGCTGGAGGGCAGGTTCAGGTTGTGTGATCTGCCTGGCACATCAACCTTGGACTTGGGCCTCTTGGAGGATGAAATTCAATGGGAAGCTGTTTTGGGGTAGTGGACACACAGCTTGAAGCTCTGTGTAGAAGCAAGCTGCCATCACTTGTGAAATCAGGGATGCAGATGGGGGAGGATGGCTTGTTTTTACAAAGGTCACCTGTGTCCCCAGAGACTTGAGGATTGCCATTGATGTTCCTAGGAAGCAGTGGCTAAACTCTGACACAAGGCTTCCAGAGTGGATTTGGCCTCAGTCTTGACTCATTTTCTTTGCCTGCATTTACATTTTTGGATAGTAATGTAGTGGCTGCCTGGATTCTGCTTCTCTTTCCGTGTGGGTTATGCTTACAGATCCATGCAGTCAGTGTGTAACTTTTACTCCAATTCCTTTAGAAAAAAGGTAATATTGCAATAAGGTACAGGTAACATGCTCGTAGAGTCACACAGCCTTGGGTTTGAGTTTTGCTCTACCACTAGGTAACTGTGGCCTTCCTTGACCAGATGCTTCAAAATGGATGCTGAAACGGTTCCCTCCTCATACGACTGAGGAGGGCAATGTGAGGTGATGGCCTCAAGAGCCCAGCATCTGTGCCTGGTCCATGATGCTGGCTCAGTGTAATTTGCTATTGCCCAAAGTACACTGTCTAGTTAAGTGAGTTTGATAATGAAGTGAAATATACTATTTTTAGAGCTCCCAAATTGATGTTATGTTAACCAGTTCTGTTGAAAATTCTAAAAACGTGTTATTTTTTTTTTTTCCAGCTGGGGCATATTCAGTATATTTGGACCTTTCCTTGGTCACTGAGGGTTATAGGGATGCTGTCAGGGCTGTGGTTGTGGGTGAGGCCTGTAGCCCTGTGTGGAGTACCCTCCCATCCTAGCACTTACAAGGCCTGCTTCCTCTCTCCTTACATCTCCAGGCCTCTTTCCTCTTGGTTGGGGTGAAGGCCTGAGGGTGGTTATGTCCTCTGGGTTTTGAGGGCAGCTCTGCACACAAAGGCCTCGCTCCCTCTGGGTTGGTGATTCTGTGCCTGAGCTGAATGTTATAGGTTATAGGAGGCCTGACCCTGTGATGGATGACAGGATGTTGCTGTGACTAGACTTAGTGACTCTCAGAATTGGAAGGGAGTGTGTGTGATGGTGATGATAACTCATACTCAGGTGATGAAAAATATAAATACTTGAAAAAGAAAATTGTAAGTAATATACAGCAATAAGTTAAGATTGAAGAAGTATGTTAAGTTTCTTGTTTTCCAAACTACCATTGCCCTTTTACTTTTATTTATTTTTTTGCCTTTTTACTTTTAGAATGAATATTTAAATAATAACTTGACTTTATAATTAAAGAAAAAAATATATATAAACAGCTTGGTTGTGTAGGCATTTGTAGTTTACCAAGAACTTTCCATAGCCCTCATTTTGTTTTCAGAGCAGCCTGGTTGGTTTACTCCCCCTTCATTGTTCAGAGGAGAAAAGGGAGAACTGGAGGGTTGGTGGTTTTGCCTGAAGTCAGTGGGCCAAGACCCCACACAGGCCTCACTCCAAGTCCAGAGCTCCCAGGGAGCCTAGTTATGGGGCCTCTGCTGGAGCCTGCAGGTGGTCTTCAACATAGAGAATAAACTGTGGCTAGCTAGTGTTTGAAGTTTCCTATTCCACTGAATGAAATTTCATTATTATAAAGTGATGCCCAAACCATAGTTTGTGAACATTTTCATGTTTTAAACTACATTTTGTTGCATTGTACCCAATTACATTGTCGCCAACTGAGCGTGCCAAGTCTGTGAGTTGTGGCCTTCAGAGAAAACCACAGAGCAGGCTCTGCTCCCCTCACAGACCTCCACGCCTGCTGTTAGTGGGTTTGGTAGCTGACTGATTGCTGGGGGACGGAGCTGGCCTGCCAGCGTGCCCTTTAGCATGGATATGACAATACTTTAATTAAGGAAGTCATTTTGACCTCTGCACCCGCAAAGGTGTATCAGCTGAGTCTGAGTAGGTGCCAGTAAGAGGGGAGGCAAGGGAGGGGCAGATCGGGGGGGGGGGGGGGGAGGGCATCACCATCTGAGACAGGCTTCCAGGTTCAGAGGTTTCTGAGGGACCATACAAGAAGCTTTACATCCCTGGTCATTCAGTTCTTGCACAAGGTATCGTTAATCCACTTTTCATACGAGTAAACCGAAGCTCTGAGAGATGACATGACCTTCACTGGATCACCGACCTTCACTGGATCACCGTTAGAGCCTCGGCTCTTTCCCTTATCTTGCTGCCTTGAATAAGTGAATTCTGAGTCACCTGCAAATATGGAAATAATCTTTAAAAGTTAATCTTCTTCCCTACCTCCCAGAAACAGAAACAAGACAAATTCTGTGGTCTTTTGTTTTGATTAAGATAAGATCTATGCCTGCAACTAACTCACTTAAGATAATCTGGACATTTGCAATAATTTACACAGTTGGGAGATAAAGGGAGGAAAGGGAGAGGCTTCTAAACAGCCTAGCAGCTGGACGTGGGTTGAGGTAGTCTCTGCTTGTCCACCTGTTTACCTGCCCACCCTCTGCCACTGTCCAGCTCCCAACTGATGAGGGCAAGCAGCATACCTCGGGATTCAGAGCTGGCTCAGGAGTATTGTTGCCTTACCTACCACTGGCTACCTTTAGAAAGGTGTCATATGCTACTTAAAATCAGTTACTTGAGGGAGTGGAAATTGCATTTCTGTAGAGCATTGATTTTGCACTACACTTTGTAAAATTGTGAAAGATCACATTTTGCTGCCATCATGATATCAAATGAAGATCATTTGTGCAGGTAAATTAGAGCTGATGTTTGTTTTTGTGCTTGTGATAATCATAACTTTTGTATCAGAGGGCTACCCCTCCCCCTTGTCTTTTAGGTCTTTTAAATATTGAAGGTCCAACATAGAAAATAGAGTTTTCTGCCTGGCTGGCGTGGCTCAGTGGTTGAGCATCAACCTAGGATCCAGGAGATCGCAGTTTGATTCCGAGTCAGGGCACATGCCCAGGTTGCAGGCTCGATCCCCAGTGAGGGGAGTGCAGGAGGCAGCTGATCAATGACACTCATCATTGATGTTTCTTTCTCTCTCCCTTTCCCTTCCTCTCTCTGAAATCAATAAAGACATATTTAAAAAAAAGAAAATAGAGTTTTCTGAGTAAAGAACTCTCTTTGTATTTTACCTTCCACACAGCAGTTTAATCATGTATCTTGGAGGCAATAGCTGGCACCTACTAACTGCCTACTTTGTTCCAGGCTTCAAAAGAGGCAAGACAGGTGCATTGCTCTGTCCACCTCCAAGGTTACCAGTTTGAACATGAGGATGCTGCAGGCAGTGAGATCCTATGCTTAGTCCAAGGTCATCCAGGTCGAGAAGTGGGGAGAGGCTTTGAAGCTCTCTCATTGTTATGACTGTGTCATTCAGATTTGCTTAAATATTTTTCATGTTTTGCCATTGTGTGTAAAAAGATTTAATGGTTGCATAATCCTGTTGATGTCATGAGATTAATACATTCCCCTAATGCTGGACATTTTAGGTTATTTCCACTTTTTTTTGTTATAGATGAATTTGCAGTTTATAATTTCATTTATAATTTCATTTGTGTAATTAGTTCCTGGAAATTTTGGGGATGAAGTCCCAGGAACAGAAGTGCTGGTTTAAAGGATCTGCATATCTTAGAGGATTTTGAAAACCTCTGTTGTTTGTGGGTTTATTTTTCTGGTTACTTATGGATGAAAATGCTGAGAACTTCTTCCTCTTTAAGATATTTTGGCCTTTCGAATTGCCAAGTATCTATAAGATAAGAAACTTGTGAGGGTTTCTTAAGTGGGTCACATTTTCTTCCTAGGTATCTGGATATCATTTACGTGAACTGGGTGCTTACTTTTGTGAGTGAGACAGTCTTCGGAAAAGTCTTCCTACTTTATTACCATTATTATCTCCTTTCTAATCCTCGTCCGAGGAGCGAGGACATTTTTTCCATTGATTTTGGGGAGAGTGGAAGGAGGGGGGGATAGAAACATTGATGCGAGAGAGACACATTGATTGGTTGCCTCCCATGCGCCTGATGGGGAGCGGGGATTGGCCCTGCAGCCAGGTGTGTGCCCTTTACTGGGAACCGGACCTGCGACCCTCTGGTGTGCAGGCCGACACTCTAGTCAGCGCCAGCCAGGGCCTATTTTATTTTTTAATCACCTGAGCTAAGGTTCTTCATTCCCAGGGTTGTAAATGTTTGTGGCTGCATGCCATCAGCTCAGTCGCTATGTACTCTGAACCCCAGTATCTCTCAGGACCTGTTCTTGTTTCCTTCACTTTATTCTACATGTTAGGAAAGACTATGCAAGGTTGTTTCTCCTGTATCATTCATCAGTTGGGATGGCCTGGGGGTGTCTTGGCAATCTTCTGGTTTTGCCTGACTACTTTGTAGATGCTGCTCTCACGGATGTTCTTACCTCTGTTCAAATATCTCAGAGAATTTATTGGGAGGTTTATAGTGGTGTTTGCTCTTGTGTTTTTGTGTTCTGAAGTCACTGTGTCCTTCACTGTGTTCCTTCACCATGGGCCGGCTTTTTCACCTTCTACTGTCCCTTAGGTATTCACCTTCAGACTGACTGGAGTCCTGTTTTCCTGGTGGCTTATTTTCCAGGATCTGCAAAAAAAAACGTGCTTAGCAGGGACAAGGAGGGGCTGCAGGTTGGGAGGAGTGGCTGGACCTCAGCTCTCACCCTTGGATTCTATCTGTTTCTCCATCAAGCCCCCCTCCCTCGCTTCCCGTGGGGGCTGCTTCCCCTTTAGTTCTCTGGCCTCACCATAACAAAACTCTCTTTTCTTGGTTCCTCTTATCCTAGCTAAGAAAAACTGACGTTCACAACAAAACAAAAGACGTTATTACATAGTAAGGTATAAATAAGAGGAAATAATCACAAGCAACACAGAAGCATAATAAAAGTTTTGTTTCCCAGGCACAAGTGGGTTTTTGGTGCCAGCACCGCAGGGCTAGCCTAACTGTATTGGCTCGGCTGGGTGTTGCCAGCTTCCTGCTTCCCCTCTCTGGCCCTGTTTATTCTGTCAATAAATCCAAATTTTAGAGTAATGCTTTGCTGTGTGCTTGACAGTCTGTGTTTTTGTCATAAGTATGGAAGTTGTACTTTGCCCTGGTTTCCACAGATGCCTCAATATGCCGAGGTTGGCTGTTGCTTAGGCAACTGGCAGAGCTATTGGTTGTGTGTGTGGTGAAAACTCTGGCAGGGGCTGGACAGAGGCCCCAAGTCATCCTTAAGGCTTCTCAACCAGGCTGGGTGGTAACTACCAAACCCCAGAGGCACAGGCTCTTAGCTTCCCTTTGCCCTTTCTACTCCTAAGTCATGGAAAAATGAATACGATTGGGTCATTGGAGTGCTACAGTATGTCTCCTTTCATGAAAACTGAATGAAGTAGTTGATAGAGTAAATTCTGGACTAATCTTCTGTTATTTTATCTTTAATGCTGCCTTTATTTCTTTTTGGATTTATTAATTTCCTTTTTGCTCTTGCAGGAGTGGGTCTGAAGTTGGTGCTCATCTCCAGAATTGCTGTTTTGGATCTGTGCTTTTTGGTCTACCAATTCTACCAGAAACTTGCAGGTTCACGAAATTTGGAAATAGTTGAAAATAACATGCTTTCTTGCTAAGAAGTAAAGAGACAGGGGAAAAAACCTTGAAATTCGTGCCTTTCAAAAACTTAATGTTAGCGGTGTGACTGGAGAGATAGAGCCCCATTCGTGGAAGACTGTAAAGCCCACTCCCTAGTCTCTTGATTTGTTGAGGGGGCTGGCTCTTAGGGCCCTGACTGGGACGCAGGTTGCTTTCACCTGTAGGAGGGCCCTCCCTGGAGCAGTGGGACAGGGACAAGCCTCTTCTGTGTTTGGGTTCCAGGTTCTGGTCGTGGGCCAGCCCAGTGCCCTGTGCCGCAGGGGTAAGCAGCCAGCCATTATTATGTAAGGAGCTCTGCAGGCAGATCGCCTGGGCTTGAGTCCCACCCAGCCCTGGGCAATATAGTGCATCTCTCTGCACCTCGGTTACTGTGCCTGTAAAATGGGGAGAAGGATAGGATTGTTGTGAGGACTGGTCGAATGGCTGTGTCCCACACTTGGGACAGTAGTACACCTAGAGAGCCTTATTTAGTGCTACCATGGGTGTGCCTCTGAGCCCCTAACCATCCTGCCACGTGCCTCTTTGATTTCCACTTTACAGTTGAGGAAACAGGCTCACAGAAACTTAACTCTTCAGACCCAGATCTGCCTTCAGGTTCTCCATTCAGTGCACTCGTGGTCCTCCACGGGGACCCTGGCTCTCCAGAGCGCTAGAATGTGATTGCAAAGGGACTGCTCACTCAGGGCTGTGCCCATCAGGCATAGTTTGTAGATGGATTTTTTTTACTGCCCCTGTACACACACATGCACACTATTTATTATATATTACAGTATATAAATGATGCTGTGATTATGATTAATAAAATACCAATTCATTTTAAAACTTGGATAGCTAGCTTTTTATCATCTTGATTTCCTCAGTCATTGAATGCTGAAAGTACTGTCCTCTTGGGAACTAGGGACCTCGTTGATCTTCAAAAAGCATCCTTTTTTGTGGGGAGAGTTCAGTAGAGGTTTATTGCTGCCCTTTTAACCCTGTCCAGTGTGTTGGTGTATGTCCTGCTGTCTGACATCTGCATACCTCATGGATCAGGGTGTGTTGGAGAGATGGAATCCTCAGTGTAGCTGGGCTGAGTTGTGAGCTGCAAGCAAGGTTGGGAGTTCACAAGTCTATACCAGGTTCAAAAAGCAGGAGTGTCTGAAGTCCCTGTGGGAGCAATGAAGGTGATTACATCCTAGGGGCCTCGAAGGAATTCTGCTGATCCTTTGATTCTCTGGAAGCATGATTCTGGCTCACCTGTCCTCCCTAGGGGCCTTCATGGCGCACAGTGATTTTGTTTTGTTTTAGTTCAGCAATCCTGCTCCCTCCTTAACCTGGGGCTCGTGTTGCAAAGTACATCCCTGAATCCTAACCACAGACCTAAAGGCTGGGCTTTCCCGTGGCTAAGTTGGTGATTCCATGGAGGCCAGCCCAAGAAGCCTCTTTTTTCTAGGAAAGCTGTCCTCTTGGTTAGATTTGGTTTTGTAATTTTTCTGCCCTACTCACCTAACCTTGGTCATTGGTGTTCTGAGACACATGGGTGGAATCCAGCAATGTTTCTTGACCTGTATTTGGGTCTCAGATCTCCTTCAGAATTTCACGAAAATAGCTTCTTTCCCCCATAATGGACACAAACATTTTTGCATGCAATTCTGACAGGTTCATAAATCCTCATTCATTTATTCAACAAATATTTGAATGTCAAGTGCATGGTTATAGGCAGTGGGGTTATAGCAGGAACACAGTAGACCAAGACCTAGTGGGGGAGGGAGGTGGTCGACAGAGCATGGTTAGACAACCCCGTCCCAGGGTGCAGAGAAGGCCACCTTGGTGGGCTGGAGTGGTTAGGCCTCATCCACCTGCTTGTGGCTAGGCCAACCTCCCAGTTCCCTCCCAGCTTTTACCTTCTTGAACTGGTTTTTTACTTCACCATCATTATAATGACTTTTTAAAATTTAATATTTACTGAGGTTTATTTTGTGCCAGGTGCCCTACTTTTCCATGCATGACTACACTTATCCATATGACAACATTGTTTTCAGGTAGAAAGCTGGGCATAGAGAGTTTCAGTGACAGGCCTCATAGCTAGGAAGTGTGGTGTGCATTTTGGGTCAGTGTGCCACTTGGTGTTGAATTCAGCAAGCCAGGCCTGAGTACGTTATCAGAAATGGCAGCAAAAATTAATTTGACCATTTTGTTCTGGGCCATCTCTGTCCTTGGATTGGTTCTTTAGCAGTCAGAAATTTAATCTTTACATGACAGTCACACCAAATTGTCTTGTCAAGGGTGGAAACCTAAGTGAAAATGCTTTCAGGCCTCCCTGTGGTAGACATTATAGACAATATATGCTTTCACTGTTAGCAGGATTGCATGGTCCCATCCTCAGTTCCAAATAATTGCCTCGTGAAAGACATTTGAAATGCACATTATTTAGTACTTGGCTGAGGAGAATTATATGCACACTGGTTTTTCCACACCAGACAGTTGTTTTCTTGTTTTAACTTTTCAGGCACTGCCTAGTGGACAGAGTAACTTCCTGAAAAGTTGCTTTAAAAAACTTTGTATCCTCTGTCCAGGGTGGAATGAAACAGCATTTGTGATCTTGACTCAGCCCCTGACATAACAGAATCGTTCTTCTGACTGGAAGTTTGCAAGCTGCCATCCTCCTGGCATCCACAGCTGCTTGTTCCTTCAATATTTATTTTACGTTTAATAACTTGATAGGTCTGCTTCCAGAATTCTAAGACTTGCCACAGCTTCGTGTAAAACACAAACTGCACTTTTGGAGTTACTTTGAAACATGACTAAATGCCAGGGTTATGTTTCTCTACATCCAGCTTTCCTCGTGGACAAATGTCTGGACTGTTAGGCTCAGTGTTAATTAAACGTTGCAGTGCCCAGTCTTCTTTCTGGGCTTGGGGACTGGAGAAGCCCCAAGGCTGGGAGGGGAAAGCTCTTTTGTTGAGAGAGAAGCTCTTTTCCCCAAGAGAAGATTGTTGGAAGTCAGGTCCTGAGACAGGGTCAGGGAGGCATTCTAAATGCAGTTTCCAGTCTGAAGGGGCCAGGCAGGGTTGGGAGAGTCCAGGTTTGAAGTTTAATAAGATAGAGATTGGGAATGGGAGGAAGGGGCGGCTGACAAGAGAGAGTTTTTAAACAGAGACCCTATACGATTTCTGAGTGGGGTTGGTGGGAAGCTGCAGTGGCTTCTTTCCCTGGCTGTGGGGCTGTGGCACAAAGGCTGGATGTGCCACATGGGACTCCTTTCCTGGGCCCTCTTCTAATGGGACTCTCCCCATGGGATGAGGACTCTGAGAGGCCAAGAGTTGTGCCCACCTGAAACCTGTGCTTCCACCTCTAGACCCTTGTGCAGGGACAGAGACCCTGGCATTCCTTGTCCCAGTAACCCCTAGGCCACTTACAAGACCTGTGTGAGCCTCTTCCCTGTGGTCCACCTGGGGTTGGGCTGTGCCACTGTGTGCACACGCCTCAGGCTGAGAGGTGGCCAAATGGTGGGCTGTGTGCAGGGTGTGTGTGTAGATGGAGTTTGGGTATGCAGTCTGGGGTGTCCCCATGAGTGCATGTGGGGTGCAGGGCACAGCTTTGGAGTCATTATGTATTTGGTTTCTTGAAATAACAAAATCAGTGCTTATTTATTGAGTGTGCTTGTCTCATGCCCTCCCTGCTGCTCATGATACCCTTTAGAGCATGGAGATGTCCTTCCCTCTCTGACTGCTGGGGCTGGGGGAGGTGGGTTCCAGAGCAGGCCTATCCCCTGCTCAGCTGTTCTCACCACTAACCCAGCTGCTTGGAAGGAGGACCACTTGCACTGAGCCTTCCCCCTAGAGTCTCGTCTAGGGCTTGGCTGCTTGAGGTCTTGGACTTTGTTAGCATCTGGCGCCATATCAGGATTTCAGTCTACATCATGGGCTTTTTAGAGCTCATATTTTATTTCTGCTTTAGCTTCATGAACAGTTTTAACATCGACACATGAAACTTTTCCTTGTAGCAAAGCACAGATACCCTGGCTCCGAGGTGAACAGCTCTTAGAGAAACTAGTCAGGTCACTTCTTCAACAGCAAAGCAGTGCTCTGGGTACATTTTTTGTGTGACTTCTGTCCTTGAGGCAGGGAGGGCACTGGGTCTCAGGTCACTTCCCCAGTCACAGCGTCCCACAGTACACATGACCGTCCGGGTGCCACCCCTCAGGATGAGCGCCAAGTTGGAGAAAGCAGGGCAGCTGCCTGAGGACTGTGGAGCCTTCGGTGGTGTCCGCAGCCCAGGGGGTCACAAAAGCTGGTCTGAAATGGTGTCCTCACCAATGTGAGAAAAATAAGTACAATGTGATCTTTATGTGTTAAGGTTAGAAACTACCTTTTCTTGGGAAGAGCTCTCTTTTAATATAAAATGGTGAGCTCTGTATGTTTTAGTTTTAAAGTCTTTTTTTTTTTTTTTTTAAATATATCTTTATTGATTTCAGAGAAAGGAAAGGAAAGGGAGAGAGAGAGAGAGAGAGACAGAAACATCAATGATGAGAGAGTCATTGATCGAGCCCGCAACCCGGGCATGTGCCCTGACCGGGAATCGAACCCTGATTGCCTGGATCCTAGGTCGACGCTCAACCGCTGAGCCACACCCGGCCGGGCTAGTGCCTTTTTTTTTCAGTGTTGGTATAAGAGCTGGTAGTTTTTTGTTCCCCCCCCCCTTCTAATCCTCATCTGAGGACATGCCCCTTCATTGACTGTCAGAGAGAGAGGAAGGGAGAGAGAGGACCCCCCCCACCTCCTCCCTCCCTAACTGGGGATTGAACCTGCCCTGCTCCCTTCTTTGCGCCCAGGATGCCCAGGATGATGCTCCAACCAATGGAGCCACCAGGCCAGGGCAAGAGCTGGTAGTTTTTAAAGAATTCTTACTTGACAAAATAAATAGTTAGTGATCATAAAGACTTCTCCACCAAAATTTAAACTTTATTGAGTATAATTAACAGACAGTTGCACATATTTAAATGTATAATTTGGTCATATGAATACGCCTGTTAAACCATCACTACAATCAAGATAATGAACATGCCCATTATGCCCAAAAGTTTTACTGAGAGACTTTATTTATTTATTTATTATTTTTATTTATTTATCTTTATTGTTGAGAGTATTACAGGTATTCCATTTCCCCCCCCCAATTGATCCCCTCCATTTCGCTCCCACCCCCTTCCCAGGCCTTCACCCCATTATTAACTGTGTCCATGGGTTATGCATATGTGCATATAACTTCTTTGGTTAATCTCTTCCCACCCTCCACCCCCCTTCCCTCTTCCCTCTGAGATATGATTGTCTGTTGCATGCATCAATGTCTCTGGATCTGTTTAGTTCGTCAGATTCTTTTGTTCATTAGCTTCTTCTTAAAGAAGACCCTTCAACATTTCCTGTAGTCCTGGTCTGGTGGTGATGAACTCCTTTAGCTTTTTCTTATCTGTGAAGTTCTTTATTTGACCTTCAATTCTAAATGATAGCTTTGCAGGGCAGAGCAATCTTGGTTGTAGTTCCATGTTTTTCATCACTTTGAATATTTCTTGCGACTCCCTTCTGGTCTGCAAAGTCTCTGTTGAGAAATCGGCTGACAGTCATATGGGTGCTCCCTTGTAGGTAACTAACTGCTTTTCTCTCGCTGCTTTTAAGATTCTGTCTTTGTCTTTAACCTTTGGCATTTTAATTATGATGTGTCTTGCTGTGGGCCTCTTTGGGTTCCTCTTGTTTGGGACCCTCTGTGCTTCCTGGACTTGTAAGTCAATTTCTTTCCCCAGGTAGGGGAAGTTTTCTGTTATTATTTTTTTAAGTAGGTTTTCAATTCCTTGGTCTCTTTCTTCCCTTTCTGGCACCGCAATAATACGAATGTTGGGCCTCTTGAAGTTGTCCCAGAGGCTCCTTATACTATTTTCATATTTCTGGATTCTTTTTTCTTTTTGCTCTTCTGGTTGGGTGTTTTTTGTTTCCTCATGTTCCAAATTGCTGATTTGATTCTCAGCGTCCTCTACTCTACTGTTGATTCCATGTAAATTATCTTCATTTCAGTTTCTGAAGCCTTCATTTCAAATTGGTACTTTATTATGTTATTGATTTTCTCAGTTTTTTCCCTAACAGTCTGCTTAAACATCCTTATACACAAAATTCTGAACTCTGTATCTGTTAGCTTGCTTGGATCTATTTCATTTAGTTCCTCTTCTAGAGATTTCTTCTGTTCTTTCCTTTATGACATGTTTCTTTGCCTCCACATTTTGGCTGCTCCCTGGTGTTTGTTTCTATGGATTAGGTAGAGCTGCTATGTCTCCTGGAATTTGTAGGGTGGCTTTGTGTAGTAGGTGTCCTGTAGGGTCCAGTGGCTCAGCCTCCCCAGTCACCTGAGCTGGGCCTTCTAGGTGCTCCCCTGTGTGGGCTGTGTGCACTGTCCTGTTGCAGTTGAGCCTTGGTTGCTGTTGGCATCACTGGCAGGAATTGACCCCCAGGCCAATCAGCTGTGAGGACCAGCTGCAACTACAGCCAGAGAGCTGCTGTGCTGGAGACACCCCTATGGATCAGGATTTACTTCAGTGGAGCTTTGGTGTTCGCCAAGTGCGCCCCTTGAGTGTGTCACTCGTGGATGTGGTAGGGTTGTAATCCAGCATGGTAGAGTCTGACCACCAGGTGCACTGTCTCTGGGGCCTCCTGGGAGGTGCAAAGTCAGCCTGTGCCAGTGCCTTGCCCAGGGCCACCCAGCATGAGCTACACAGCAAACCGTAGTTGGCTGCTACTTGTGCTGGGCTTGGAGGTGTCCAGGAGAGGCCAAGCCATGAACCAATGCAAGCGGCCACTAGTGCCAGGCTTGGGGCCACTTATGAAGCCATATGGGACACACTGCTGCTTGTTGGAGAGATTTTAGGGAAGTCCTAAGCATGAGGCTCGAGAGGCCACTTGCACAGAAAAGCCACTGGAAATGGCCTGGATGAGCTTCAGGTGGGGAGGGGCGGGTCCTCCGGGAATCAGGGGGCGGGGCCAAAGGTGTGATTCAGGTGCTGGCGACTCAAATATGGCGCCTGCCTGCCGGCAGTGTTCCGGGAGGACTCGCCAAAGGAGTAATGGCCTCTGCCAGCTCTTCTGCCTGGGAGGAAGTCACCCCTCCAGCTCTCGCCCTGATTTCAGGCAGGTTAGTTCCTCCCCAAGTGTCCCCGGTCGCTTTCAAGTTGCTGCCTGGCGCTGGGCTCAGAGGGAGCGAGTCTGAATGAGTCCGTGCGCGGGCCCTTTAAGAGGAGCTGCTGGGGCTCCCGCAGCTTCCACGACCCTCAGCCACAGTCCCCGCTGGTTTCACAGCCTGGAGTTGTGGGGACATCTCTTCCTGGCCCTGGAGGCCTGGGCTGGGGGCCTGCTGTGGGGCTGGGACCCCTCACTCCTCCGGGAAACCCCCACTGCCGAGATTCCCTCCCGGCTTTCAACCGCGGCACCAGGTGTGGCCCCCAGCGGCGTCTCTGAGATTCAGCCCCCACCAGCCCGAGTGTCCGCCCCTCCTACTGCTCTCGATGCTTCTTCAGTTCCCTGGTTGCAGGGCTTCTGTTTGCCAGATTTCAGGAGGCTCTGAGTGACGGTGGTTCTATATTTTAGTTGTAATTTTGATGTGGTAGCAGGAGGCGGCGGGTGCAGCTGTTACCTACGCCGCCATCTTGTTTCCTCCTACTGAGAGACTTTAATAGTCATTTCTGCCTGCCCCTCCTCACTCCAGGCAACAGCTAGTCTGCTTTCTGTCACTGTAGATTTGTGTTTTATAGAGTTTTACATAATTTGGGTCATACAGTATATACTGTTTTTCATTCAGCAGTATTTATTTTATTTATTTATCCTCACTGGAGGATATTTTTTCCATTGCTTTTTCAGAGGGGCGGGGAGAAACATGATTGTGAGAGAGACACATTTGATGGTTGCCTCCCGCATGCACTCCGACCAGGGGATTGAGCCAGTAACTGAGGTACATGCCCTTGGCTGGAATTGAACTCGGGACCCTTCAATCCAAGGGCTGATGCTCTAATCACTAGTCAAACCAGGTAGGACTCAGCAGTATTATTTTTAGATTCATCCATGTTGTAGCATACATCAATATTTCATTCTTTTTAATCCAGTTTATGGATATGACACATGCACATACACACACAGTATGTGTTTATCCATTCACCTGTTGATACACATTGGGCTGTTTGTAGTTTGGGGGTGTTACAAATAAAGCTGTTATGAACATTTGTGTTCAAGTCTTTGTACACATATATGCTTTCATTTCTCTTGGGTAGATACTAGAGTAGAAGGGCTGGATGATATGGTTTTGTTAGATGAACTAAAGTGCTGTACCATATTGCATCCCCACCAGCAGTATATGAGAGTTCCAGTTCCCTAGGTCCTCACCAATATTTGGTATAGTTAGTCTTTTTCATTTTTGCCATTCTGGTAGGTCTGTAGTGGTGTTTCATTGTGGTTTTAATTTGCATTTCCCTCATGACTAATGATGTTGAGCATTCTTTCATGCACTTATTTGTTGTCTGTATATCTTTCTTGATGAACTCTCTGTTCAAGTCATTTGCCCACTGGGTGGTTTATTTTATTGTAGATGCTCCTTGACTTTCAATGGGGTTATGTCCAGTAAACTCGTAATAAATTGAAAATATCCCAAGTTGAAAATGCATTTAATACACCTAATCTACTGAACATCACAGCTTAGCCCAGCCCACCTTAACCATGCTCAGGACACTCAAATTAGCCTACGGTTGGGCAAAATCCTCTAACACAGTAAAGTGTCAATTGTTTACCCTCGTGAATATGTGGCTGACTGGAAGCTGCGTCACTGCCCAGCATCACTAGAGAGTGTCACTAGCCCCAGAAAAGAGCAAATTTCAAAATTCAAAGTATGATTTCTACTATATGTGTGTTGCCTTCACACCATTGTGAAGTTGAAAAATTGTATGTTGGGGACTGTCTGTATTTAGTTTTGAGATTTCTATATTCTGGATGTAAGTCCTTTATCAAATATGTGATTTGCAAGTTTTCTTCCAGTATATAGGTTTTCTTTTTGTTTTCTTAACACTGCTCTTTGAAGTTTAAAAATTTGCTGGTCAGTGGGTTCTGTGGTTTTTTGGTTGGTGTCATAGCTAAAATCTTTGCTTAATCCAAGGTCACAAATGTTTTCTCAAAGAAGTTTTATAGTTTTATGTTTTATGTTGAGGTCTCTGATCTATTTTGAGGTATTTTTTATGCGTGGTGTAAGGTGTGGATTGAAGTTTATTTTTTTTCTATGTGTATCCAATTGCTTCAGCACTATTTGTTGAAAAGTTCCCCGATTTTCGGGGCAATTTTTAGTTAGTGAAATCCAAGTGTCTGGGAATTATGGTTCTGGGCACACAGATCTCTTCTGTTTCATGATTGTTTACTGTTCTTACCAGCTTAACATAGTCTGGCCTTTTCTCTGTTTCACGTGTGTCCTAAGCCTCTTGACGGCAAAGGTGCTGTCCCTGGGCAGCTAGTGACAAAGGGGTTGAGAGATGCCTGCTGGGATTTCATGTGGTCTGCCACTCTACTCTGGGCTGTTAAGGACTTTCTGCTGGGTAAGGTCTGGGCAGTGTCTCATTTCCAGAGGTGACTGTGGAGACATGCCCGGTACAGAGAGGTGAAGGGACAATAAGCCGCCTGTGCCTGTGTGGGTAGGATGTGGTCCAGGCTAGCTATCATTTCCTTCTTTCAAGTCTCCCAGTGTAGCTCCTGCTCTTCCTTTTCATGTTTCTCCCTTGTCTAATGCTTGCTTTTTCTGCATTCTGGAAAAAGGGAAATCAACTTGGGGTTGCTTGATCAAGACTACAGAGCAGGAGAATTGTTGATGTGGCAATTAAAGCTTGAGCTTTCTGACTCTGGACATTGCTTTGGGCCAGACTGCAAGGCTCATTCAAGGTGACCTTGATGTGTCCTTTGCATTGGTAATGTGGGGGGTGAAGACAGATGGCCAGGGGCTCTATATGAACCCATAATGGACTTCAGTCCTATAGTCAGTGAAGGGAGGGCACAGTAGGGGCGGGTGTGGGTGGGATCCCATCAAGTGGCGATAGGGCTGTGGAGTCTGGGGTGATGTGGGCTGTAGAGATGTGGGTTTGCTGATTAATTTCTGGGTGAGGGGGTCCTTTTCACATTTCAAGGTCCTTTTCAAATTTGACCCCTTCCTCTAGAATACAATGCAGAAGCAGAGAAGCAGACACAGGTAAAAGCCAGCCGAAGCTAGGTGGCAGGGTGTATGCATGTGCACATGCTCATGTTCTCTTTACCAGGAAGGCCCTTCTAGGGGTTGGCTGATGGCTGATGGATGGTGTGGCGGGTTGGAGTGACTGCTAGTAAAGGGTAACCCTGCTGAGCCCTAGAACTGGGTCTAGACATGGAGGGAAGTGAAGCCAGGAGACCTGGAGGCTGGGACCACCATGGGGCCTCCTAGTGCTCCCATCCACTGGCCCTAGAGTGGGGAGTGTGGAGCCCATCAGCAGCAGGCTGGGCAGCCAGCTGGCACCTGGAGGTGAGCACCCCATCCTGAGTGTTGTGCAGCTGAAAGGAGAGGGCCTATCTCTGGTCCTGGCATCTTCACACACTTCCTGGTCTCATTTAAAAATATATATATATTGATTTCAGAGAGAGGAAGGGAGAGGGAGAGAGAGGTAGAAACATCAATGATGAGAGAGTCATTGATTGGCTGCCTCCTGCACGCCCCCCACTAGGAATCGAATCCGCAAGCTGGGCATGTGCCCTGACAGGGAATTGAATCGCGATTTCCTGGATCCTAGGTCGATGCTCAACTGCTGAGCTATCCCAGCTGGGCTGGTCTCATTTTTTATAGCAAGAAGCCGCTTTCTGACCTTTTGTCACCAAACAGGACAAACAAACCAACATATGTCCACCTCTAGGGTTTAATTTAGAATAATAATGAAGCATCAGCCCCACTTTTGTTTTTCAGCCACCTCCCTTTCTTTTTTTTCGGGCAAGCAGTTACCTCTTTTGAAGTAGTCACCACTGCTTGGTTTTACAAGCTCTTCGTCATTGAGTTGGTGGTATTGTTGATGTGCCAAGGGGAAGAGACCTGTGTCTGTAATGGGGAGGTGCTCAGCCCACCCCAGGTTAAGTTACTCTCGTGACAGTGAAATAGGCTGAAGCTTTACAGCCTTTTGGCACAGGTGAAGAGAAATTTAATTTCCATTTCTTCTAGTTTACTCTGCTCCTTCCCAGATGCTCTGAAGCACCAAGTAAAGGGAGTGGTTTTTCCACTCGGAGCCATCTTTGCATCAGGTGTAGCTATCCAGAGGTCCTAGGTCAGGCACAGATGGTCATAGTCACCATGCTTTTATCCCTGTTGGGTGGGTTTTCACTTTATCTCCAGATTCAGTTTGGAGAGAGGGGAGGTGGGAGCAGAATTGTATTAGGTTCACATATCAACATCAGAGTACCTTCATAGAAGCCTGGGGCTTTTTCTTTTAGATTAGAAATGAAGAATTCTGAATTAGGTACTTAATTTGTCCTGGTCCTAAAGCAAATTATATAGCACTCTGTTTTCATTGATGGCAGGGAAGAATGTTTTAATACCCCACTGAATGTTGAGTCCCATAGCCTGTGCATAGCTCACTCAGAAGAGTTTTACACTAATTTTCCAGGAGGCAGTGCTGTCCCCGGTACTTGACATGACACCTCACCAACGGTCACTCAGCATTTGTCTCATGGGACTGGGAATGGTCAGCAGTCAGCTAACTAAAGTTGGATAGAGCAAGAATCATAAAATCAATACATAGTTTAGGCATTTTATTTTTAACTTAAATCAATGTATTTCATATACCAATCTTTTTTTGACTTCTTAACTTTGAATCTGCTGGTGAGAACTGTCAGTTGTTTTCTTGCATAAACCACACCTATCATTCATTTATCGTGTTTGATGCTTGGTTTCTGCTTGAAGAGGATTGAGAACTTAGATACTTGAAGCAGCCTGAGTTGCTAAATCCTAGATTTTTACAAATTTTCACCCAGTCCTTTACACTTGTCTTACCTGTGTTACCCACATGTATGATTTAGTTAGGATTTTTAAAAAGTTTAAAAATTTTAGCAACTTGTAGTTTTTATAGAAACAACTGTGCGCTTGTTCCACAGGTTTTATAGTTAAGTATGTGTATGTTTGTGTGTATACCTATACATATATATAATTTGCAAATGCATATATATTTATATGTACAATTAGAATAAACAGGTTTAGGGACAAACACTTGTTTAGCATACTAGGCTACCTGTGAGTCTGTTTGCCACATGTGCTCACTATGCCAAGGGGGTCCTTTAGTAAATTACACAGCGATTCTGTTCTCAGGAAGCTACCAGCCTACTGGGGGCAATGTCTGTATTTCAGTAACTATAACACAAGTTAAAAAGTGGCAGATGCCTTTAGAGAGAGCATGTACTCCCAGCAGGAAAGGATCCAAGAATTCTCGGAGGAGCAGGTGTTTGACTGGGCCATTCATTTCTTTCTGTGTTTAGTTGAATATTTTTCTGTAAGTAGAGGTGTGAACAGTTGTACAAATCATTGAGCCTTGGGCAGTGGTAAGAACATCTGACGTGTGTCTGAAGTTTCCATGACTCAGTCTTTTGTAGAGGCACAGTCTGTTTCTCCTGACAAAGCTTTGAATACCCCGTTGTCTGTGCTCTGCTGCAGGGGGTTAGTCAAAAGGGATGGTGTTCCTTTCAGTCAGGAATCAGTGGAGCAGTCACGGTTCTGTTGTCCCAAGCTAACCTGGGTTAGAAGCACTTCCTTGGAAGAGTGAGTGAGGTGGCTTCACAGACTCAGAGGGAACCTGAACAGGAGCCAGGAGAGGGATTGCTTCAAAGGGGTGGGATGGGGAGAATTCCTCAAAGCCCAGTTGGAATGCTGTTACGAGGAAGAGGAATGGTACTGGGCAAGGAGCAGCCCTTTCAGATGCACTTTGTAGAGCTCCTCATGAGGTGATACATTAACTAGGGGCCAGGGTGCATCCAGGAGCAAATAGACTTTGTCTTTCCAATGAGTCCACCTGAACTTCTAGAAGCGGAAAAGCATAGCACATCGTCCGTAGGAAATCAGGAAGTACCGTGATTCCCAGGAATTCAAGACTGTCTCCTGAAACTTACTGTCCATATGAGCATAGAAGCCTGCCTGTGTTCTGCCATGTGTGGGTGTGTGAACTCAAGCAAGGAGAAATGTCTGAGAGCAAAGAGCCCAGCTTTGCAGTCATCCAGCTGGATAGAGGGTAGACTCTTAGCTCTGCAGCCAACTTGATGTGGACCTTGTACTCTTTTGTTGTGTGTAAACAAAAGCTGTTTGCAGTATTCTTTATTAGATTCTCAAAGAGCAGGTTACTGCATTTGTTACTATATGCTCATGTCAAGTGAAACAAAAAGATGTATACACAGCAGAGTGGTAATAAACCACCCAACCCTCTGAGCTGGTGTGGCAGCAGAGCCTTCCACAACTTTCTCCAGGCTCACAGACACAGCACATGTTTTAGTAAAAGGAAGAACATACTGTAGGCATCACTCAGCAATTTGCTGTTTTCACTCCCCTTTGGCTTACATTCTTCTGATTTGAAGCACTCTGAGAACAAAGGTCTGACTGTGTGCCCTGCCTGTTGTAGGCGTTTACTGTTGAATGGATGAATGAATGAATGCTATACTCAAGATAGCTTTCCAGATTAGTAGTTTTTGGTAGTTACTCCAGATGGAATTGCTTCAGACCTTTTGAGGGACAAGTTAGACCAGCAGTGTATGAGTATACCCTTTTCTGGGCATGCCCACCAGCACCAGATGGGTGAAATATTACCTCATTGTTGTTTTAATTTATATTTTCCTGAGTACCAGTAAAGTTGAGCATCATTTCACATGTTTATTGGCCATTTATATTTCTTTTTCTCTGAATTCTAAACCCATATCTTTTCTCCCATTTTCCCCTCCTATTGGATTGTTTTTCTTTTCAGTTTTAGGAGCTCTTTGTATATTGGGTTATAAGTCATTTGTTGTATATATTTGCAAATATGCCACGCTTTTGTTTCTGTAATTTGTTTTTGCTTTGTATAGGTGTCTTTTTCTATTAAATATAAAGATTTTTATGTAGTCAAATATGACTGTCTTTTTCTTTATAGGGTTTAGATTTCTTGTTTCATCCATGGTCAAGAGAAGACTATAGACCAATTTCCTATGTACATGTGTATATGCAGGTATATGTTTATATATATAATATATATTATATACATACACAGGGTGGGGCAAAAGTAGATTTATAGTTATGAGTATGTGAAACAGCGTTTATTCTTCTTATTATTTTTGTATTGTATTATTTTCCATAAAAACAGCTGTGAATCTACTTTTGTCCCACCCTGTGTGTGTGCATATTTGCAACATTTCTAAATAAATAATTTGAATACAGTAGTGTGTTAAAAGATGAATTCTCCATGACTTCTGTAGAAGTATAGGAATTACCTAAGGTGAGGAATTGGGTTGGCTGAAGGAAATTCTGGCTCAGGGCTTCAAGCATGGTGTGTCCCAGTCCTGCCATCTATTAAATCTCTTGACTTTGGCCAAATTAATCTCCCTGTACTTTAATTTCCTCATCTGTAAAATGAGCAGGACAAGAATAGTATCACATAGGGTCCATGTGAGGACTAAATGATTTAACGCGTGTAAAGTGGTTAGAGCAGGACTTGGTGCATAGTAAGTGCTCAGTTAGTGTCATGCTTAACAATTCACTACATAAAATTAAAAGGAAAGCCTATGCTGATATATATTAACAGATGTTTGAAAGACATAGGATTCTACAGCTAATCCTATAAAAATCTAGGTAAAATGGTCACAGGAGTAAACTACATAAATGCAGAAGTGTTTACGAGAATCCAGCAACAAGCACATTAAGTGGCCATTTCATTAGGCTCCAGCCATGACACGGAGGCCTGCATGGAGCACTGTTCCCCAGTCTGTGAACCCCCAGATGATCCAGGGATAGGCTCGTGGGGAAAGGAGTCAGAGGAGTGATTGTGACAGTGTCTGTCCAGCCTCCACCGGCCCTGTTGTCTCTTCTGCTCTCTGGAGCATCTGACCACCTTGTTCCTGAGGCCTGCACGTCTTCCCCATTGGCCTTTCACTACGTGGTAAACAGCCTCCTGGTCTCACCCTGCAGGAACCAGGAATACATTCTTGGGGTTGGGTGCGGAAGAGGATTATGAAAGTAACAAGCGACCTCAAACTGGCCAGGGGAGCAGTTTCGTGGGAGTAGGAGGAGTACTGGGAACCAGATGTGACATCTAGAGTGCCGAGGGTCAGCAACAGGTGGGCTAACCTGGCAGGTACCCGTGGTTCTCTCTCTGAGAAGAGTTAGCACAGTCATAATTTCAAACCTCCCTTCCTCTTCCACATGCAGAATGAATGTACCAGCTCTCTCAAAATGAGAGAGGGAGGGAAGGCCTGAATGCTCTGAAACCTGGGCTCCAGGTCAGATTGGACCTTCCAGACTGGCCTGGAAAGCCTTTTTTGGGAGAGGGAGGTACCTTGGCATTGACTAGCTTTTGCCTGGCATTTGGTGAGAAACACACGTTTCTCTCCTTGTGTCTTATGACACTTTTCTTGCCTACCTCTAGCTTAGAAGTGTTTTATTAGACAACTTAAAATTTATGTAAACAATGGGTGATCGGTATGTAAGTTTTGAAGCATAATTATAAAAACCTCGAAGCCAGCCTCCTAGCTTGACACCATCATGCACCATAGGGAAGCTCCTAGTAGGCATTTCCTATTAGGGGTAAAGTAGTCCAGGAAATTTTCTCATTCCCTATTCCCTTTTTCTTTTCTTTTTTAAAGAATACTTACACATATGTGTATAACATATTCAGGTTTTGTTTATGAGCTTTATAAAAAAGAGAATCAGGAAATCTGCAAATTGGGGTTTTTCCTTCATTTTCACTGCTTAATAATATTCCACAGTGTGTATATTAGTCAGGGTTCTCCATTAGGATGTATGTGCATATATAGAAAGTGATTTATTTTAAGGAATTGGCTTGCATGATTATGGAGACCAGCAAGCCCAGATCTGCAGCCCAGGAGAGCCAAGGCTGGCAGCTGAGGGACCTAGGAGAGTTGATGGTGCATATGAATTCCAAAGGCTGGTTGGGGTTTTTTTCATTGCTCTTCTGTTCAGGGCTTCAACTGATTGGATGGGGCCCACCCACATTATGGAGGGCAATATACTTAACTAATTAAAATGTTAATCTTTTCTGAAAACACCCTCACAGGAACACCCAGGACAATATTTGACCTAATATCTGGGCATTTGGGGCCCAGTCAAATTGACACATACAATTAAACATCACGTACAGAGGCCAAGATTTAGTCTTCTTCTGCGGGCAAGTACTGGTTTGCTTCTGTTTGTTGACCACTGGGAGTACTACAGCTCTGAGCCTTCTTTATACGGGTCCCCTGGTGCACTCATTTCTCTAAGGTTTACTCCTAGGAGCAGACTTGCTGGCTCCAGGGGTTGTGTGTGGGCAACATGCATAAACCCCACCCAAGTGACTGTGCCAGTTTATTCTCCGTCTGCCATGTATGCAGGTTCCTACATCCTCTCCCACACTGGCTATTGTTATATTTCCTAATTGTACCCATTTAGTGAATGTCAAACATTTTCTCATTCTGGCCTTAATTTACCCCTTCTGGTTACAGAGATGAGCATTGTTTCACATGGGTATTAGCGATTCATGGGCTCTCCTTGGTGACGTGCCTGATCAGGCCTTTTCCCATTTTTCTCTTGAGTTGTCTGTATTTTTCTTACTGATTTTTATTTTTTTTAAATGCAGTCTTACACCAATTTATTGGTTATATGAGGTACAGATACTGTCTCTAAGTTTGTGCATGTCTTTTCATTTTCATTATGTTCTCTTTTGCTAAACACTTTAAATTGCAATGTAGTGTAGTTAACTGTATTAATCTTTTCTTTATTTTTTTGGTTTTAGGAAATCTGAATTTTATTTTTTTAAATTTATCTTCATTGTTGAGAGCATGAAGGTGTCCCATTTTTTACCCCCAATTGACACCCTCCACCTCCACCTCCACCCACCCCCTCCCCAGGCCTTTACCTCATTATTGACTGTGTCCATGGGTTATGCATATATGCATATAACTTCTTTGGTTAATCTCTTCCCACCCTCCACCCCCCTTCCCTCTTCCCTCTGAGATATGATTGTCTGTTGCATGCATCAATGTCTCTGGATCTATTTAGTTCGTCAGATTCTTTTGTTCATTAGCTTCTTCTTAAAGAAGACCCTTCAACATTTCCTGTAGTCCTGGTCTGGTGGTGATGAACTCCTTTAGCTTTTTCTTATCTGTGAAGTTCTTTATTTGACCTTCAATTCTAAATGATAGCTTTGCAGGGCAGAGCAATCTTGGTTGTAGTTCCATGTTTTTCATCACTTTGAATATTTCTTGCGACTCCCTTCTGGTCTGCAAAGTCTCTGTTGAGAAATCGGCTGACAGTCATATGGGTGCTCCCTTGTAGGTAACTAACTGCTTTTCTCTCGCTGCTTTTAAGATTCTGTCTTTGTCTTTAACCTTTGGCATTTTAATTATGATGTGTCTTGCTGTGGGCCTCTTTGGGTTCCTCTTGTTTGGGACCCTCTGTGCTTCCTGGACTTGTAAGTCGATTTCTTTCCCCAGGTAGGGGAAGTTTTCTGTCATTATTTTTTCAAGTAGGTTTTCAATTCCTTGGTCTCTTTCTTCCCTTTCTGGCACCGCAATAATACGAATGTTGGGCCTCTTGAAGTTGTCCCAGAGGCTCCTTATACTATTTTCATATTTCTGGATTCTTTTTTCTTTTTGCTCTTCTGGTTGGGTGTTTTTTGTTTCCTCATGTTCCAAATTGCTGATTTGATTCTCAGCGTCCTCTACTCTACTGTTGATTCCATGTAAATTATCTTCATTTCAGTTTCTGAAGCCTTCATTTCAAATTGGTACTTTATTATGTTATCTATTTTGTCAGTTATTTCCCTAGTAAACATCCTTATACACAAAATTCTGAACTCTGTATCTGTTAGCTTGCTTGGATCTATTTCATTTAGTTCCTCTTCTAGAGATTTCTTCTGTTCTTTCCTTTATGACATGTTTCTTTGCCTCCACATTTTGGCTGCTCCCTGGTGTTTGTTTCTATGGATTAGGTAGAGCTGCTATGTCTCCTGGAATTTGTAGGGTGGCTTTGTGTAGTAGGTGTCCTGTAGGGTCCAGTGGCTCAGCCTCCCCAGTCACCTGAGCTGGGCCTTCTAGGTACTCCCCTGTGTGGGCTGTGTGCACTGTCCTGTTGCAGTTGAGCCTTGGTTGCTGTTGGCATCACTGGCAGGAATTGACCCCCTGGCCAATTGAGGACCAGCTGCAACTACAGCCAAAGAGCTGCTGTGCTGGAGACACCCCTATGGATCAGGATTTACTTCAGTGGAGCGTTGGTGTTCACCAAGTGCGCCCCTTGAGTGTGTCACTCGTGGATGTGGTAGGGTTGTAATCCAGCGTGGTAGAGTCTGACCACTAGGTGCACTGTCTCTGGGGCCTCCTGGGAGGTGCAAAGTCAGCCTGTGCCAGTGCCTTGCCCAGGGCCACCCAGCATGAGCTACACAGCAAACCGTAGTTGGCTGCTACTTGTGCTGGGCTTGGAGGTGTCCAGGAGAGGCCAAGCTATGAGCCAGTGCAGGCTGCCACTAGTGCCAGGCCTGGGGCCACTTATCAAGTCGAATGGGGCACGCTGCTGCTTGTTGGAGAGATTTTAGGGAAGTCCTAAGCATGAGGCTCGAGAGGCCACTTGCACAGAAAAGCCACTGGAAATGGCTTGGATGAGCTTGCAGGTAGGGAGGGGCGGGGCCTTCACGAATCACAAGGGCAGGGCCAAAGGTGTGATTCAGGTGCTGGAGTTTCAAATATGGTGCCTGCCTGCTGGCTGTGTTCGGGGAGGACTCGACAAAGGAGCAGTGGCCTCTGCCACCTTTCTGCCTGGGAGAAAGCTGCCCCTCTACCTCTCGTCCCAATTTCAGGCAGGTTAGTTCCTCCCCAAGTGTCCCAGGTCCCTTTCAAGCTGCTGCCCGGCGCTGGGCTCAGAGGGAGCGCGTCTGAGTGAGTCCGTGTGCGGGCCCTTTAAGAGGAGCTTCTGAGGCTCCCACAGCTTCCACGTCCCTCATCGACAGTCCCCGCTGGTTTTCACAGCTCTAAGTTGTGGGGACATCTCTTCCTGGCCCTGGAGGCCTGGTCTGGGGGCCTGCTGTGGGGCTGGGACCCCTCACTCCTCCAGGAAACCTCCACTGCCAAGATGTCCCTCCCGGGTTTAAACCATGGCACCGGGTGTGGGCCAGATTTCAGGAAGTTCTGAGTGATGGTGATTCTGTATTTTAGTTGTAATTTTGATGTGGTTGCGGGAGGCGGCGGTTACAGCTGTTATCTATGCCACCATCTTGTTTCTCTCCAATATTTTATGATAGGAATTTTTAATGCTTTGTAAAGGAGATCCTTCCCTGCCTCGAGGTCATAAAGATATAATTTTCTGTATTTTTTTAAATAGTTTTAAAGTTTTGCTTTTCAAGTTAAGCCTTAATCTATCCGGAATTGACTTTTGTCATTGTGTTTGGTGGGAAAGGAATCCAGTTTTATTGCCTTCCAAGTGGATGATTAATTGAGTCGGCATTACTGAGTGGCCTTCTGTCCCTTGAGACACCACCTCTGTTTAGACATAAGTTTGGGTCTTTTTTTCCCCCCCCTAAATTTTTATTTTTTATTGCAATAAAATATACATAACAAAATTTACCATTTTAACCATTTTTAAGTATACAATTCTATGGCATTAAATACATTAACGTTGTGCAGCCACACTATCCATCTCCAGAACTTTGTCATCTTCCCAACTGACTTTCTGTGCCCAACACACAATTCCCTGTTTCTCTCCCCTCTAGCCCTGTGGGTCTGTTTCTGGTTTGCATATAGTCAACATACCACCAGAAGAGGCAACCCTCCCTTCCTCCATTCTGGCTTTTAATACAAGTATTTTAGTTTTATCTTCCTTATGAGTAAATCACAAGAATAGGGACTTTGTTTTAATGGATCTCTGTGTCCCTTAAAAGCACTTCACTTGTGAGCTGTGGTGGGAGCTACATAAAGGCTAATAATTGAGCATTGGCATTGGGATTGAGAAAGGTAACAAGTTAGACTCAGGTTCGGACCTATGAGAGAGTGATACGAGAGTCAGTGTGACTGAAACACCACCTAATTGACAGGCATGGTGGGTATGGTGCCATGGAGCCCATACAAGGCGCTAGCCAAGTGGAGTTGCACCTTTTAGGCCCTGGCATAACCTCCTTGAAGATCGGCTGGGTCTGCAGAGCCGATATACTTGCTCTAGATGGCTGCCTTGTACTAGTTTGGGGTAGAGAAAGAAGGGAAAGAGGTAGGAGGTGCTGGTCTTCTTTTTATAGTTGAGGAGACTGAGGCTCAGAGGGTAATCAACTTGTGATTACATAGCTGGTAGGCTGCATGTTGCGGCTACACTTCTATTCCCGAGTCTTGGCATTCACACCTGAGCCCTGTGTTCCCAGGGGTGAGGCTGCCGTTTCTCTTACTTTTTTTTTCTTCTTTCTTTCAGCATATGTTGTGCCCCTACGTGCTAAGCCCTGTCATGGTGCTTTCCAAGGACACAAGTGCAGTGAGGCATGATGGGGAGGGGTCTGGGGGACAGGCACAGGCTTGTTTCCGTGGCAGCTCAGAGAGGGGAGCAGCCCACTCCACTGGGTGTCTGGGGAAGGGGCCTTGCCTGCCACTGTTGTTGGGCTTGCCAAACCTGCTGGAGCACAGGCACGTGGCCGGAGAGCTTGCCCATGAACTTCACAACTGTCAGTTGTGTAAATCCAAGGCGTATTTGGCGAGTGACTAGTATTATAAAACATTTAAGAAATGAATGGAAGAAGCATATGTAGCTTTTTTCCCAATGTAAGTTAAAGGATGAAGCCTCAGTAGAGGGCTCCTGGACAGTGATACTACCCTACAGATTCCTAGTTAGATGATTCAGAGTGCTGGGGAAGTTTTGACCTTCAGTTACTGGCTAAGTAGAAGTAAATTGCTCAGGAGGGACTGTCTCTTGGATAAGAAACAAGCATGGCAGATTCTGTCATTTTCACATTGTTGTTCTGGAGAACAACTGTGACCTTTTTTAGAATGTCTTCTGTCTTTTTAAAAAAAGATTTAAAAAAAAATCACTGCTTGTTTTCTCTGTTTGTGTTTCAGTAATTTGTTGCAGGGCATTTGGGGGAGGAATATTTCACATAAAGTCTCCCATGGCTGATATTCAAGTGTAAGATGTGTTTGCTGCAGCGCGTGGGCAGATTCTGGCTGCTCCATGAAGCTGCTTACTTATGCTTTAACCCCAGCCACAGCGGGCTTCTTGAAGCCAGTTCAGAATGAATTAAATCCCACATGCTGCTCATAGTTTGAAAATCCAGGTGTGTGCTTTTATTTCTAGAACTGTCCTATTTAAAGTACAGGAGGCTACTGTTATAAAGAAGCACCTACAAAAACATTTAAAAGCATGAGTGTGTTCTTAGTCACTGTGAGGGCGGTAGGCTCTGTGGCTCCAAGCATGGTCCCCAGGGTAGAAAGACCGAAGGTAGAATTCTGCTTCTGCCGCTCCCAGCCCCTGCTTCCCTGAACAGAGCTACAGCTTCAGGTTTCCTGGTGTACACTTCTAATCACAGTTCATCTTTCCTCTAGATACATAAAAACTAGTTTTTAAAAATGGCTCTGGCTGTTGTGGCTCTGTCATTTTCACATTGTTGTTCTGGAAAACAACTGTGACCTTTTTTAGAAGTGATTAGTAGGTCGGCCTGCGCATCAGAGGGTCTTGGGTTCGATTTCTGGTCAAGGGTTTCAGATTCAATCCCCGTCCCTGGTCGTGTAGGCAGCAACCAATCCATGTGTCTCTCTCACATAGATGTTTCTCCCCCTCCCCACTCTCCCTAAAAATCAATGGAAAAAATATTCTCACTCCTTGGGTGAGGATTTAAAAAAAAAGAATTATCATGTGGTGGTTTGTAATACCTCCTTTTATTATTTGCAGCCTAGGGGGAACTGCAGACCATCAGAAATTGCCGAATAGCTGAAGAGAGGTGCTGCAGGGGTGGGCTGGAGGGGAGAGGACTGTAAAGGCAGGCAGGGGGCCAGGAGCAGCAGTGAGGGTGGGCAGCAGGGAGACCAGTGGGTGTCTGCCAGCACTGTGGTGGAGTGTGGACACCAGGCAAGGATGGCCTCGTGGTTTGGAAATCATCTCTTGCTGTCAGCTCAGTTCATCCCCACAGTCAAACGCTCTGTGTCCAGTGGTATACTGCTGTCCATCACCTTGTGTGGGTGGCCTTTACCTTACAGAGAACCCTGCCTGCATTTCAAGTTGCTTACTTTCTTTGAGATCTTTAAAAACAAATTGTTGTTTGCTTAGGCTTTATCTTTCCTGGCTTACTTTAAAAATGAAAACCACATTGTCGCTGATTCCTTCTTGTAAAGGATATAATGGATATTCATTAGCCAGTTAAAATTTTTATATTATTGTTTCTGTAATAAAGTTTTATTTTGGAAAAATCTTAGATATGTAGATATACAGTAAAGTCGCAAAGATAATAGAGTTCCCATATGCTTTTTACTCAGTTTCCCCTAATCTTAACACCTTGCATAACCACAGCCATTTGTCAGAATTAAGAAATTAACATTGATACGTTGTTATTAACTAAACTACAGACTTGACTCAGATTTCACAGTTGTTCACTGTTCTAGGATCCAGTCCAGGGATCACATTGCGTTTAGTTGTCATGTTTCCTTAGTCTACTCGATCTGTGATTGTTTCTGTCTGTCCTTATTTTTTATGACCTTGACAGTTTTGAAGAGTGCTTATTAATTGGATAATTTGTAGAATGGCCCTCGATTTGTGTGTACCTGATGTTTTTTCATATTATTAGACTGGGCTTACGAGTTTTGGGGAAGAACAGTGCCGAGCTGAAGTGCCCTCCTCATCACATCACATCACATCAGGGAGTACAGTGACATCAGCATGACTTATCCCTGTTGAGTTCACCTTGCAGTATTTTCATTCCTTAGTTTTATCCATGTTGAAGTGGCTCTGGTCCCCCTTAAATTTGCTAGTTCCTTCAGGATAGTACTCTTGCTCTGCCTCCTTTGTGCCTCTTTCCACCGTGAGGACTTGTGCTGTGGATGTCAGGGTCAAGGTGGACCCACCAAGTCATGTAAAGACACATTTTGTCACTTGATTCTGTGAGCACTTAAGTTTTCACAATCACAGGTGAAATAAGATTGGTCATATGCTGATAATCGTTGAAACTAGAGGTTATTATTCTAGTCTCTTTACTTTCATATGTTAGACATTTCCCATAAAAAATAAAGAAAGCCCTACCCAGTTTTGCTCAGTGGTTAGAGCATTGGCCCACTGACTGAAGGGTCCCAGATTTGATTCTGGCCTTGGTTGTAGGCTCCATCCTGAGCTTCGGGCCGTGTGCGGTAGGCAACCAATTGATGTCTCTCTCTCACATTGATTTTTTTTTCCCTCTCTCTCTCTTCTACTTTCTCTGAAAAGAAATGGAAAGAATACCGAGGGAGGGAGGGAGGGAGGGAGGGAGGGAGGGAGGGAAGGGAGGAAGGAAGGAAGGAAGGAAGGAAGGAAGGAAGGAAGGAAGGAAGGAAGGAAGGAAGGAAGGAAGGAAGGAAAAAGAAAGAAATAAATTTCCGATCTACAGACACAGTGCATCCCAGATTGTTTTGATAGTGAAGGTGTTATACTGTTGGTTGTTGGCAGAGTTGTTTAGGCTGTATTTGTATTTTTCCCCCAAGTCCTCCTTAGGAAAAACAACTTACATCTAAACCAATGATAAATGATGTTGCTAGTAACTGTGTAACAATAATATTCCTTAACATCTTTTAAAAAAGATTCTTGCCTGAGGATATGTTTATTGATTTTAGAGAGGAAGAGAAAGAGAGAGAGAGAACCATCGATGTGAGAGAAACATCTATTGATTGCCTCCTGTATGTGCCCCAACTGGGGATTGAACCCACAACCTACGTATGTGCCCTGACTGGGAATCGAATCTGCAGCCTTTTGGTGTAGGAACAATGCTTCAACCAAGTTAACCACCCAGGGAGGGAGAATGCCTTTGAGGCACCATAACTAATGTTTTTGGATATGGCAAGGTAGGGAACAGGGTCAGTAGCTTAGATCTGTTACGTAGGTCCTGTAGTAGTCTACCCTACTAGGCTCTAAGCTACTTAAGTACAAGTATGGTGAATTATTTAGCTTGTAAATTCCAGAGCCTAGCCTTAGCCGGTTTGGCTCAGTGGTTAGAGCATCAGTCTGTAAACTGAAGGGTTTCAGATTTGATTCCAGCCAGGGGCACGTGCCTCGATTGTAGGCTCGATCCCTGGCCCTGGTCAGGATGTGTGCAGGAGGCAGCCAATCTACATGTCTCTCTCACATCAATGTTTTTCTCTCCCCCTCCCTTCCACTCTTTCTCAAAAACAATGGAAAAAATATCCTCGAGTGAAGATTAAAAAAAAACCCCTAAAAAACCAGAGCCTGGCACAGAGACGGTACATATAAATCAATAAGGGGGAAAATTACACCAACAAACTTCCAATAAAACATGAACAGAGCATATCTCTACCTCACCACAAACTTCGTTTGGCGCTCCCTTTTGAATTCAGACCTTCCTCCTGGGATCATTTTTCATCTTCAGTTTGTTGCCTAAAGAAGGTGAGGCTGTTCCCAGGACTGTGGGGCTGTGTGACAGCTTCTCCACCGAGGTATTGGATCAGAAATTCAGGTGTTACTTCTCAAGATGGCCTTTTACAAAATGCATAAGAAAAAAATTAACATGTTTTCTATCACATTGGTGCTTTGAAGTTTTTCCCAATTGTGCTTTCTGCTTTAATTAGTCTGGCTGCTGCTTTTTTTTTTTTTTTGGGTTTTAGCTTTGGGCAGGTGCCAGCGAAGCATAGAGGGTTTTAACTTTTTTTTCTTACTTTGCCGAAGATAGAACTGGTCCTTAGCTGAGCTTGGCCTGGCGCCCTCTTTGGTAGAGAATTTTAGAAACTTGGTTGGGCTTACTCCTTTCTCTGCAGATACATGAGAAGAGTCAAGCACGGTGGCTCTGTGTTTGTCTTGGTTTATGAAAAACATGAGAGATTAACAAGTAGGATTTGAACATAGCCACAACCGTCTTCCCTGAGCAAAAAAAAGATCGCCCTGTCATATTAGAGTGGTTTTACATAACCTGTTTATGAATATGGTCGGTTTCTAGAATTTAAGATTTACTTAAGATAAAGAAAAGCTAATACCTGTAGTTATCGTATCAGATTTTACATGTTTACTGTCAAACAGCCATTGAGGCCTGTTACTGAAAGCTGCCATTTCTCAGTCGCTGAGTTTGCTGAGTGGCGTTACCACACTTTTAGTTGAAGGTGGAGAGAACTGAGTTAACCTGGTTAGAAAGGAGACCATTCTGGTTCCTCAGAATCACTTGTATATGTTAGAGGATCAATTATTCCAAGAATTGAGACCCAATGAAATGCACTCAGTGCTAACATTACACAGAAATTAGTTTAGTCTGAATCAGAGGCACCTTTCAGTGCATTCTTGGGGAGTGTCCACTGTACTGCTATTGAGGGTGCTGGAGTGGGAGAAAGTCCTGTTGCTCAAGATCTGCAGAGGGTTTTTCTTGCCTTTCTCTTCTTTCTTTCTTCCTCTCTTCTCTCTGGTCTTCTTCCCCTCCTCTCCCTGTCTTCTCCCTCTCCTTACCCTTCCTTTCCTCTTTCTTGAGATATAATTTACATACAACTGAATGCAACTGGGGCTTTGACAAGTGGACAGGCCTACATAGACACTGTCCCAGTCAGGGTGGAAAACATTTCCATCACTCCAGGAGGTTCCTTGTGCCCTGTGTGCTCAGTCCCCCACCTCACCCAGCCCCTGGCCCCAACACAGATATGTCACTGTAGATGAGTTTTGCCTGGTTTAGAATTCATATAAACAGAGGCATGCAGTGTGTATTCTTGCTCACCTTGATGTGTCTGTGGTTTACCCAGTGGCATTGATCAGTGGCTCTAAGTGCTGAGTAGTTTCCATGGGTGGATTGCTGTGCGCAGTGAGTTTTGATTCCTGTATGGAGAAGGGTGGCAGAGAAATTGGGGCTCTGCTGGAGTGTATACCTGGCCTTTTTGCTCTCCCTTCTCCCAGCATTTGAGGAGGGCTGAGAGAACAAACAAACCAAGATGGAAGAGTCACCTTTTCATCAAAGCCATGAGCCCTGTTAGTCCTTGAATAGTTTGGTTTCTCAGAACATCTTCCTTCTGGCTACCCCTGTACCCTCTTAGTCTTCGCCTTTCTGGTGAAAGGCAGGTGGACATCCCGAATGGCATAAGGCTTTGTGACCAGAGGGGCTCTTCTTGGCTGTTTGCATGACTGCTGCTCTCGCTGCTGATGGTCGACTTTCTGGCTCTGTGTTTAGGGCTTGTTAAGATTGGGGACATTTGAACCATGGAGCCCATCTAGTGTGGGGGTGCTGCCAGGTACCCCTACCTCTTACCCCAACACCTGCCCCTGAGTTGTCCGGCTTTTCCCTTGCCCTGGCCCAGCTTGGCTGTTAGCTTTAGCCCAGTTGGGAGGACTGAAGCCCAGAGCTGCAGATTGCGCTGTTTTATTAACAACCTGGTCAATTACTGTGTGCCCATACCTTCTTTAAGAATCACCCCGTAAGAGGCAGTGGTTGCTCGGGCATGGGGAAAGGATGGGAGGAGAGAGGAGTGATACCTAAGGAGTACGGGGTTTCTTTCTGAGGTGGTGAAAATGTCCTAAAACAGGCCGGGGTGATGGTTGCACATATCTGTGCATATACTAAAGACCATCGAGTTGTACACATTAAATGGCTGAATTATATGGTATGTGAATTATATCTCAATAAAGCAAGGGCACACCAGTAGAGGAATGGGAGGGAAATCACATCATAGAAATTTTATTCTTTCCCGGTATGACACGACCTGTTGCCAGATACCCTGACTTCCTCGCAGACCTAGCTCCATGGGAGGTGTAAGATGTAGTAAAGGAGGATGGACTGGGAAGCGTCAGGTGGACCCGAGTTAGAATCCCATCCTGCCGTTATGTGGGGCAGGCTGCTTAACTTCTCTGCAGTGGTTTCCCTTCTGTAAAAATGGGGCTAGTAGCACTTGTTTTACGGAGTTTTTAAAAAGAGCTCAGTAGAGGCAGCCATTTTTACCATGTGACAGTCGTGTAATAGAGGTTTCGGAAAGCAAGAGGCAGCCTGACCAGATGCTGCCCTGATATCTGTGAGTTATGCCAGGACAAGACTCACTCAAATGCCCCACTGATGTGTGCCGAGGCCGAGGTAACAGATGGTACTGGTAGTCTTTCACTAGCTTGCTGGACTCTGTTCCTGAATTTTATTTTTTTTGGCCTTAATCCACATGCTTTGAGTAGCTCAGTGACAAGCTCTCGGAGAACCAACTGTGTCCCCTTCTTCATGAAGCCTTCTCTGCCCCTGCTTCCTACCCTGGGTCATTGCACCTTCACAGCATTCCCTTAGCCCTTGGTTCTAGCATTGACCAGCTCATGCCACTTTTACTTATTTACACCTGTGCCAGCCCATGCACTATGAGCAATCCAGGGTAGGGGCCTCAAGGCCCTAAGCACTGTGCTTGGCATTTATGTTTGTTGAATGAATGCCCAGTGGTTTCAAGTCTTGTGACAGAAACCAGATTGGAACTGGAAATACCAGTTTAGGCACCACATACTGGAGGTTAGCAGATGGGTTTCCCTAGAGCAGTCTTTCTGTCCCAGCACCATCTAAGGAGGGAGAGCTACCCTAGCCAGTCATGTCCTTTGCCACTGGTGAGGTGAGGCTGCAGGTATGGGGAGGAAGAGGATGCCCTGGCCACTCTAGAAAGCTGGTTTCATCACTTCCTAGTCCCACTGCTATCTGCATCTTTAATTTAGTTCAAATACAAATTTTACTAAGACCTAGTTGTGATTGTTCAGGGAAGCCAAGGTAGAGAGACAGTGTGGTGTGGTGTGGTGTGGGGTGGGGTGTGGTGGGGTGGGGTGTGTGGTGTGGTGTGGTGTGGTGTGGTGTGGTGTGGTGTGGTGGTTAGCAGCTGGACTCTGGAGGCTGGCTGCTTGGTTTCAATCCTGGCTCCTCGATGTGTTAGCTCTGGGACACTGGGCAAGTAGCATAACCTCTCTGTACCTCAGTTATTTCACCTGGAAAATGGAAGAGGTAGCAGTACTTATGCTCAAGAGTTATTTTCATGATTAACCCTAAATAAAGTCAGCATTGTATAAATGTTTATTGAACAGCTTGTGTTTGTTGGATTTTAAAAAATGAGAATGAGGGTGTTAGATAAAATGAATACATCTACCTTGTATGGTTGCTATGATTGTCCCCTCCCATAACCAAGAACCCTAAGTGAGACCTGGGGCAAAGAAGAGTTTTCTGCCATCCTAGCTGATGAAAGGAAAGGTAGACAACCAGCTTGCTGTGCCAGAACTCACATGTTTATTTTTTCTTAGTGGAAGAAAATACGCCCAGAAAAGGGCTTTTGTGATCATATTTTTTGTGCTTTAAATTTACTTTAAATTTAAAATACTTCGAAAGATAACCACCAGACCATTAGTTTTACAAAGACTGTTTGTAAAAAAAAAGAAGAAAGAAAAAAAAAGACTGTGTGTTGTGGTCAAGTACACTGAAGTAGTCTCTAGAAGCATTATTTGGTTTGCAGCTCAGCCTTTTCCAGCCTGTCTCCTTCGCTGGACAAAATGACCATTAGCGCAATTATACCCTCAGCTCCTGATCCTATCTGTCCCACAGCAAACCCTGGGATGATGTGGCTGGCCTCCGTGCAGACCAGAGGATGCTGCTGGATGAGTATGACTCGCCTGGTACTCCTGTGTGCGCCCCTCTGTAAGGGAGTAATTGACTTAACCAAGCTGACTATGGAATACAGTGAAATCTGCGTTGGGTTGACGTCTTTGTTGTTTTTTGGGGGAGAGGGAAGGTGAATTATTATTGTATTCTCATGTCAGGTAATCAAGCCTTGTATTGATATGGTCTTTGCTTTATTGGTTTTTTCCATTAAATAATTTCTAAACACAGATTTTAGATTTTTAACCTGTTCTGTTTTGTGTTACAAGGTCAGACTAGATGACTGTTTTAAAAAATTTTGAATGAATTTGGGTAGCAAGAACACTGGTGAATACTGTATATCCACTTAGCATAGTTTCCCCTTTCTTCTTGCAGTATATTCTTTTGTCAACTACATAGCTTCTCTTGGCCACAGACTTCCCCTTAGGCCTATGCTGCAAGGAGGGAATGGTCTGACCCTGTTCCGGCCACCACCACCGTGCCACCTTGCCATGGCATGGAGGGTGAACATGTATCTTCTGGGAGGGCACTTTGGAGAAATTGAGACCTTGGAATATTTGTTTCTTGTCTGTTTTTGCAGATTAGTTTTAGTATTTGCTCTTTTCAGTAGTGTTTCTATTTTTTTATATTGTTGCATAATATATATCTATAAAAGTGCACATATTATAAGTACCAACAAATTTTTACAAACACGGCACACCTCTAACAGCTCAAGAAATAGGACGCTGCTCAGAAGTGCCCCCTGTGACTTCTTCTTGCCCTGTCCCTTCCTGCTCTACCTGTCTTGGCTTCAGGCAACGTAGATTGGTTGTGCCTCCTCCTTACGTTAGATAGAGGGAAGTATCCAGTATGTATTCTTGTGGGCACATACATTTGAAAATGAAGAGATACAGGATCTCTTCTTCACTTAAAATTTTATTATTATTTTCTTCCACTTTCAGTTCTTTATAAAACTCTAGGAAGTAAGGTATTTTTGTGTTTGGCATTTACTTCTGGGTGATCACATATGCGTAATTTGAGTGCCCCTGTTCTAGGAGACAGTTGTGCTCTAGAGAAATGGGGTCCCCTGCCTGCCTGCAGCAGTCCGCCTGCATTTCGCAATAACAAGCTGCTCTGCCTTGGTGTGTGGAAGGCCAGAAGTTGATTTTTACATGTAGGGACAATGTAAGATTATCTCATGCAAGTGAGTCCCTGTCACATTAACTCTCATGCTGCCTGGCTCCTTAGATACAGAGCATGTCTTTTTTCCTCCTAAGTAGAAGAGTCCCAAATGCAAGAAGAGGTTCTAAGACTATCACATACAGTATAAGTTAGTGTGTAGATGCCAAGTTGATTTTGGGGGTAATATGACTTTTTTTCTCCGACCTTGTCTCTCTGTCCATGGAATACCAGATTTCTCTTTGTCACTTTCTGAAAAGAAAGCTCTTTTCAGAAGGCTCTGGGCTGCAGTCTGAGAACCTGGTGCTGTAGGACGAATGCAGCAGTGCAGGGGACTGGCCTTATCTCAGCTGCAAGGAGTCGCAGCCAACAGGAAATGATGAAATGGGCTGGGATTCCGCTGGGAGCCGGAGGTCAGACATACCAGCAGGGTTGCAAGGAGGCAGGTACCGAAGCTGAGCTGCAAAGTTAGGCAGTGGAAGCCAGCATTTGACAGAAAAACGTGAGTGTGCTATTTAAGGTGGACATTTCCTTTAAGGTAGATTTACTTTTTGAAAGTAAATTTTCTTTGATTTTGTTTTTTTTCTGGGTAATTGCTTTACCAGAAATCTTACCCTTTTGGCTCACCTAGTTTTAGAGCTTCTAAGGAAATGTTTAGGCAGTTTAATATTAACTGAGCAGTGTGGAATGTTTTATCCAAAATGCTTTGAGAAAATGTCAGGGTATTTGATTTTTTTGGTGTATAGATTTTGGCTTAAACAAATGAAGGATTGTGCTTTATAATTTGTACTCTGGCTTTAGAACATATGCACGTGCTTTATTTCAGAATAGGTGGAATAAATTAGAAACTTTGGCATGTTTTAGACTAGCTTCCATATTTCTGGCTGTATTTTTTTTTTACTGGGTTGTTAAATGAGTTACTCGAGGTAACTGTTAATAGAGGGTTGTTTACCCCCTACTTTCAGGCATTATGGTCATTACATGCTGCTGTTTTCTTTCGTAACAGCCCCATCTAATCTACAGACTTGTAAGTGGGACTTGTGAGAGAAAACGAATAAATTAGCTTTTCCCTTTGTCTATAATTGCTGTCTTAAGACGACCCACTCCCGACTCCCAGCCAGAATTAGCCAGTGCTTGCTCCAGTCTCTCCTCCAGTCTTTCTTCTTTCTTTTCTCAGCAGGACCCTGTGCCCTCTTCCCCATCTGACTGCTGTCACTAGACGCTTTGTTTTTATTTTTATTAGATAGCAACATGTAAAAGTTTTATTGTTCAATAACTGAGCAGCCTTACATACATACTTGTTTTTTATCTTGGAAGTCATATTCTGGAATTGAAAAATTATAACTCTCTGCCTTTCACCTTTATTTATGTCATTGTTACCTGAGTGACCCCTCTCTGAGTGAATATATTGGATTACCTATTGCTGTGAACATTAGAAAGGCAGTATCTTCTCTTTCTGTTCTCCAGGAAGCGCCGTGCAGTACAGTCTGTGCCATGCAGAGAAACACATTTTCTTGTTAGGTCATTACCTAGCGTGATTTGTATACGTCTAATACTTTTAAGTTGCATGTTTTCTATTTTCTAGAAATCCTCCAAATATATAATATTTCTCTCAGACCTTAATCAGGCCCACCAGTTTTGTCCTTGCTCTTGTAATTCTGAACGTTTCCTTCAGTCTTTTCTTAATTCAATATCTTACTGAATTCTAGATGAACTTTAAATGCTACATTTATGAAAATAATAAAGAGGTAGTGTAACTTCGAACCAAAATATGTCTTGCAGGTCTGAGATTTATGCCAGTAGTAAAAATTAGCCTCCCCTCCTCTCTTTTCATGCATTGGTAGTGTTCTGTTTTCCTAGCTACATAATTCTATTATTTATTTGATGGCATAATTAAAAAGATGTGGAGATGATATTTAGAGTTGTGATGGCTCTTGGAGTTGATACATTCAGTCCCTTCTTTTTTTTTTAAACAAAAGAATTAAGACCAAGAGTTGAAATGTCTTGTTGACTTTTCCAAGGTCACATAGCTTGGTAGCTGAGAGAGTCTAAATCCCAGGTCTCTTGATGCCTGGGTCATTGGCCTTTCCTTTATCTGCTTTCTCCACATCTTATCTCAAGATTAATAGGACTTAGTTAAGAATGGCTTTTTTCTTCTAATGAGTCCATTTTCATTTGTTTCATTTTCAAATACTCAGACTTTACTCAATAATTTTCTTAAGTGGCATAGGCATACTTGAATTACCTCAAGCACAAAGAGCATTGAAATTTCTTCCGAGAGAGGTTATAAAAAAGTTTTTTTCTATTTCATGAAGTTTTTCTTGCCTCTCCCCTAGTAAACTAGGTCTTAACTGTTATTGTTGTACGTGAACTCTTTATGTAATTAACTGCTACGTGAGATATCCAAACTTAATAAAATCACAGCTAATGAAGAAACGGATAGAGGTACTTGATTCTTCTCTGAAAGAGGGTTCTTCTGGATGTGAAAGGAAAACCCTAAACTGGGAGCATCTCGACCCGTTAGGGAATCCTGACGACTCTGAGTCTTACTAACTTGAAGTCTAGACTGACCCAGCTTTGGAAAAGATAGACTGTAAAACAATACGTTATAATGCAAATAAAGGTGGAAATGATTTAACTTTATAAAAAATGGAATTTATCCACAACTTTCTAGAATCAGTTAACAATAGTCTCTCCTAAAAATCAAATTCAAATCCTTCTGAAATTCAAATATGGGAATTAGATGCCAATAGAGGCACCGAGAACAGTGGGTGACTGTTCTTAGACCTTGGTGTGGCTCCCACTGTCTGTTTAGTCACCTTAAAATGCCTTGCGGGGAGGCTCATGGAAAAGCACTTATTTGTATTTTCTGAAGTGTTTAGAGTATACATGCCTTGAAGAATTTCTGAAACAAATATACTATAGGAAAACAGGCATTTTCTTAAATATTTTAACTGTACTTGAAATTGTCGTCAATAACTTTATTCCTATTTGAATTTATAAAACCCGAGAATGAAGGAGGAAACATGAGCAATGTTTTTATGCAATAGGTTGGAGCTGTGACTTCCCTCCCGGTGTTCTGCGCAGCACTGCTGTCATTATCCTCTGAGAAGCTGCCGCTGTAATTTGGTGAACCAGAGGACCCACCCAGCTGAAGGAAGGTGAGGAGCCACTTCAGGGAGCGGAGATGGTTCACCGTTCCCAAAATTTAGTTACCTTTGTTCCCGAATCATATTCTTATGTACTTTCAGTACATGTTAAGTATAGAATATTTTAACTGGTTTTCTTTTGTCAATGTATAACGGACCTTCTTAACAGATATGTATAAATATATGTATATGTAAATATATAATTAATATATAATTGTCCCAGTCAGTAAGTAGTATTTGATATTCTTCCTTGCCCCTAGCTTCTGCCCACATTAGTGTAAATTCTGGTATGCCTGTGAAACTTAAAGATATGTGTGTGTGTGGGCGATATGGTGCTGGCTTTGCTGCAGACTGAGGAGGTGTTGCTGTTGGTCCAGAGTTTGTGCTGGTGGTGTCATCTGGGCCTTCCTCACTTCCATCTCTGCCCGTGCCTTCTCTCCAGACCTCTCATGGTCCCCTTAGGACCTCCTCTACATTGAAGAAACACCTCCCAGTACCCCAGGTAGATCCTAGGCCCTAGATCTGGTTAGAGAGGAGTGTGTGTGTGAGGATGGGGGATGGTAACAATGGAAAACATGGGCCACTAATTTGAATGAGTGAATGAATGAATGATGAATGAATGAGTGAATGAGTTGCAGTCGTCCCTTTCTGTAAAGATTGCTTTTGAAGGCACTATAGTCAAGTGTCACTGGGCTGGTCTAAATACATTTGCATCTCAAGAGTTCTGCCTTGATACCAAGTGACAGACTAGCTTAAGGTTTCCTCCATCCCCGGGAATCTGGCCTACATTTTTTTCTCATTAGACTCTGTCATATGTGAATCATAAGACGTGAATCTTGATGTGGTCTTACGGAGCATAACTTAACGAATCTAACAGGAAGTATTGTGAATTTGAATGTGTGTCAATGATCATCACAATAGTACAGGATTTAAATTTTATTGTTGTTAACGTGAAGACTGAATTTCATATTCAGTCTTGCTTCCCATTGGGATTTGTTCTGTAGCAGAGTCCTTGAGGGAGATCAGGGAGAACAGTTTGCTGGAAAATGCTTACTTGACATGGTGTTGTTGATGTAATTGACAGGCTAAACATTGCACTTCTCAGTTTGGAATTCTCTCTTTGATTCTCAAGTTTCTGACATGTATTGGTACTGCTAGTTTAGCAAAATAAATGAAGCACAGGGGAATTTAGGGACAACGAAGTGCTCTCTTTATGGTTCTTTTACATAAAGAAAAGACACATGAAAAAATAGCACAGGGCACTGAACTGATGAGGAAATATCTACTGACTTTGTTAATTTACCACCTCTGGGAATGTTGTGCACGAGACCATGAGGCCATGCAGGCAAGCAGCAGTACCACTTTGGGAGGAGAAATCTTTGGGTATTTAGTATTGAACTGTAAGGCATGACATTTATTCTTTGTTGCATCCAGTAAACTGCTAAGGTTGAAGAGTTTGAATTTGGGATGGTAGAAGTTGTAATCATGATGAAAAATCACTGTGTGAGGTTTATGTAAACTGTCATCATCCCACCACCTGACTGCTCTCACTGATGGACATGTAGGCACCTGAAGGAGTTCCGTGCTTGTTTCCATTAGGTCACCACCTGGGGGCAGTCCACCTGATGCTGTTGGCTGGATCAATTGTTCATTTGTGTGTGCATGCATTCATTCTTTCCATTTAATTTCTAAACTAAGTGAGTACCATTTGGCATAGGTGTATAATGAGTTACCTCAGGCACAAAGAGGTTTGGAGAGAGATTGTTTTTAAAAATGAAGAGTTTTGGGGCATGCCCTGCAGGCCCCAGCACAGTGCGGGTGGTTGCTCCTGGAGCCAGATTCAGTCTCCTGGAGGAACCACGCCTCCTGCAGCTTTGGGTGTCACCTGCTGTGCCAGGTGCATGCCACTGCACATGAGATACTATTTGAATTCTCCGTAAATGTTGCGAGGAGGAATGCTAGAGCTGCCTGCAGAAAATTATCTAAATGACAAAATCCCCAGGATGGATCTGGTTTTCCTCTTCTACCTGGCTTTGGTGCTGATTGGTGGTGGTATGATCTGCATCTGCTCGAAACCCATTATCTGAAAGGCCTGATCAGGGAATACACAGGTATTTTCCTATATAATTCCAGAATGCCTTCAGAGAGCCATGCTGAGATTGCTTCATTACCTCTTTCGTACACGAAACAACACCTTCATTATCCTGCACTTCATCTTGCAAGGAATGGTTTATACTGAATACACCGGGGAAATATTTGGCTACTGTCAAGAGCTCGAATTCTCCTTGTATTACCTTCTTCTGCCCTATCTGCTGCTGATTGCAAACCTGGTTTTTTTCACCCTAAGTTGTGTAACTGACCCTGGTATCATAACAAAAGCAAATAAATTATTGTTTCTTCACGTTATGAATTCGATGAAGTGATGTTCCCAAAGAACATGAGGTGCTCTTCCTGTAATTTGAGGAAACCAGCGCCGTCCAAGCCCCGCAGTGTGTGTTACCGGTGTGTGCACCATTCTGACCATCACTGTGTTTGGGTGAACCAGCTGCATTGGGGCCTGGAATGCCAGGTACTTACTTCCTTGCCTGCCTCTTGATGCTGATGGCCTCAGCTGCCACCATGGTCATTTGAGCACTGTTTCTGGCCCATTTAGTAGTGGTGTCAGACTTGTACCTGGAGACTTATGTTGATGAACACTTCTAGGTTATTGACACCGTCTTTCTTACTCAGTACTGACCTTCCCAAGGATTGTCTTCATTCTGGGCTTTGTTGTGGTGCTGAGCTTCCTCCTGGGCGGCTTCCTGTGCTTTGCTCTATACGCGGCCGCCACCAACCAGACCATGACTGAGTGGTACAGAGGTGACTGGGTTTGGTGCCAGCATTGCTCCCATGTGGTGTGGCCCCGATCTACCAGAACATTCACTCCCAAGGCCTTTGGGGCAACCTTGGAGAGATCTTTCTACCTGCCGCTGCACATTATGAGAGAAAGATGAAATGAGAATGGGAAGAGTATTACTGCCTCTTAAATATAGTATATATTTATTTATACATATAGATACTTACTTTCTAAAATAAGTAAAGAGTTCACTTTTGTCAATTCAGTCTGCCTCAGGCACTGTGGTTGGCCTTGGGATCCATGATGGTTGCGGTTGAGTTCTTGCCTCTGAGGAGCTCACAGTCCAGTGGGGTAGATGCCAGAGTGGTGAGTCTTCTAGAGCTATAGGGACCTTATTCTGCTGTGGAGACTGGGGGAGGCTGGGGAAACATCACAGTTCGGTGGGGTGTTTTGGGGACGGGGTTTGTCAGTCACACAAGAGAGGTGGAGGGAACAGTATGTGCAGAGACAAGGTTTCAGAAAGAATGTGGCGTATTTGGACCATTTGGCGCTCTGAGCAACACCGTGGCGATCTGCAAGAACCCATCCGCGCTTTACTCTCAGCACAGCTCCCCACTTCCTCCTCCCCATCTTCTAGTCCCCACGTCCCTTGCTGGCCATTCTTGGCTCTGAGAAGGAAAGTGTTGTTGAGCCAAAATTATGCCTGCGAAGACTCTGGGGTCTTGAAAAGAAGTCTCAAGGGAGCTTAAGGTGCTTCATTCTCTAATCCCCTTTTGATTTGTTTTCAAAGTAAAATAGAACACCCCCCCCCCCAAAAAAAAAGAACAAGTGTCTTACAACAGGGGGCAAAAAGGGAGCCAAAAGGGAAGCGATTGATCCATTTTCTAAGGAAGATTGGTGTGACATAACATGAAACACCATCTATGTTCAATTTAAGAAACGTTGGAAAAACATTATTCACAGAATTCAAGGAACCAAAATCACATCTGATTATCTCAAGGGTCGAGTTTTGAAGTGAGCCTAGCCGATCTGCAGAACAATGAAGTTGCATGTAGTAATTCAAGCCAATTACTGAGGATGTTCAGGGCAAACACTGCCTGACTAATTTCCATGGCATGGATCTTACCTGTGACAAAATGTGCTCCATGGTAAAAAAAAAAAAGACAAACCGTGACTGGAGCTCATGTTAATGTCAAGACTACTGATGCTTATTTGCTTCATCTGTTCTGTGTTGGTTTTACTAAAAAATGAAACAGATTTGGAAGACCTCTTTGCTCAGCATCAACAGGTCCACTAAATCTGGAAGAAAATGATAGAAATCATGACCTGAGAAGTGCAGACAAATGATTTGAAACAAGTGGTCAATAAGCCAATTCCAGCTAGCATTGGAAAAGACGTGGGAAAGGTCTGCCATTCTATTTATCTGCTCCATGATGTCTTTGTTAGGAAAGTCAAAATGCTAAAGAAGCCCATTCCCTGCAAGCTTCAGATCTCACCCCAGGCTCTATTCCCCGGCTTCCTTCAGGTCAGCCTCCCTTCTCCTTGTACTCCAGTGCACTTGTAATCACACAGTCATACTTCCCTCTGGGAGAATACAGGTGGTGTCCTTAGCGTTTGTCTCTCACTCTATGGAAGGCATAGTGGTTAAGCTTTGGAAACAAACTTAATTTCAAAAGCAATCATTTACTTGCCAGGTGGCTTTGGGCAAGATATTTCACCTGTCTGAGTCTCAGTTTCTTTTTCTGTCAAATGAGGATTACTATGATATTTCCCTCATGTTAAATGAAACCCAATGCATAGAGCCCCCAGCACTGTACTTAGATAGCTCTGAAATCCTAGCAGTGTCCATCAACCTTGCTCAAACCCTATCAGCTACAAATAATGATGTTTTCTTTCTTCTTTTCTAATTCTTACACCTTTTACTATTTATTGCATCGGCCAATACCCCTAGTACAATTTAAATAGGAATAGTATTGACTAGATGCAGCCTTTTCTTGTTCCGGTGCATTCTGTTTTGCTATAGTTTTTCTGGTGAGTTAAAAATAACTTTTTAGATTCTTTTTATTTTTTATTACAGTTGGCATACAATATTATATTAGATTCAGGTGTACAACATAGTGGTTAGATGTCTATATAACTTACCAAGGTTTTTTTTTTGCCCTCTTTTGTTTTGAGTTCTGTTGTCACCCCCCCCCTTTGCATTTATTTTTTCTTAGGTTTAAATATGAAATTCTGTCTAGCTCTTTAGTGGCTATCCTAGATATTTTAACACATTTAACAAAATCTAAAGTAATGTCTTTACTTTTCTCTTGACTAATGGAAGAATTTAAAACCTTTTAACTCCATACCCCCTTCCATATTGTCCAGTATTTCTTTTCTGAATTGTTTAATTCTGCAAATTAGATGCTATGTTTCATGCAGTCAGTACTATTTAGATTTATCCAAATATTTACCAGTATATTCACTTACCATCTTTCTTGTGCTTCAAGCTTTCCATCTCAGATTATTTTCTTTATGTCTGAAGTATATTCTTTAGAATTTCCTTTTCTGTGAGGGTTTCTTGTGTGGTATATATTTTATCTGTCTTACAATGCCTAGTTCTTTGTTCTTAAAAACTAGTTGTGCTGGGTATGGAGTTCTAAGTTGGCAGTTACTGTTACTCAGCGCATAGTATATATTATTCCAGTATTTTCTGGCTTTCACTTTTGCTCTTAGTCCAATTGCCATTCTTTGTGACCTTTTCTCCCTGGCTGCTTGTACGATCTGTAACTTTGAGGTTTTCAGTTTCGCTTTAATTTGTAGCAGTGTGGATCTCTCTCTCCCTTTAAAATCTTGCTTGAGTTCATTGGGCTTCCTTGATTTGTGGTTTAGTCTTTAAGCATTCTGAAAAGTTATCTTTATATATTGTTTCTTCCCCATTTTTTAAAAATGCGGGTTTATTTATTTTTAATTCATCTTTATTGTTGAAAGTATTACAGATACCCCTTACCCCCCCCATTGATCCCCTCCACCCTGCATCTGCCCCCCCTCTGCCCCATTCTTAATGTTATCTCCTTCTGGAGTTTCATTAGATGTAAATTAGATTTCACTACTTTCTCCAAGTCTATCAATTTTTCTTTTATATTTTCTCTCTTTGTCTCTCTTCAGAAAGAAGGCCAATTTACCTGTTTATATTCTATGATTGCTTCTTTAAATTTGTGTTTTTGGTGTCTTTAGTTACCTTTATTTTTTGCCAGCTCAATGATGCAGTTATATTTTATTCAGCCTTTTAAATTTTGCAACAGGAGAGTCATTAAGATACCTGGTTTTCCTTGCTGCTGAAAGCAGAAGTCTGTTCTGTAACTCTGAGTGTTTGCACCAGAGCCTAACACATTCCTTGATTCAAATCATTCCAGGCGTGTTTATTTTGCGCCTGTTATGCATCAGTGCTAAGGATACGGGTGAACAAGGACTTTGCTCTTCAGGAGCTTGCATTCTTGTAAGTGGAAAGAGACAGTGTGTAAGTGTGTAAGTTGGCATGTGGGGCTTAGTGTTATTAAGAAAATGAAGCAGAGTTAGGGGCTGAGTGTCAGAGGAATGGGGGTGGATTAGAGGAGACTTTCTTCAGAAGAAGGTGATGTGTAAGCAGATGTCTGATGATAGGAAGCAGCAAAGCCTGCAGATGTTGGAGGAAGAGTGTTCCTGGCACAGGAGTAGCAAAGGTGGGGCTAAGCCTGGTGCATTTGGCAGCCCACAGGAAGGTCACTGTAGCTGGAGGAGTCAGGAGCCAAGATTAGAGGGGATGAGACTGGAGTTTGGAAGCTGGGGTCAGATGGCATGGGAGGGAAAGGCAGCTGTTGGCAAGCTTTGAGTTTGGTGGCTTGAACCAGGTAGCTGAAGCAGAGGTGATGGGAGGTGGCCACATTCTGGCCCTGTTTCAAGGTGGAGCTGATGGGATGTCGGGTGTGAAGGAAGGAGAGGAGTCAGGGATGATGCCTGGGCAGCTACACGGGTGACGGGACTGTCTAGTGAAGGAGAAAGACTAGGGTAGGAGCCCTTGGGTGGGTGGGGGAGCAGAAGGCAAATGCTGGGCAGTGATCTGAAGGGCCTGTCAGTGCCCAGGAGCAGGTGCTGAGCCAGCGGCTCGGCTAGGCTGAAGTTGGAGCTCCAGGGAGAGGTCTGTGCTGGAGAGGAGAAGTCATGGGAAGAAGGGGGTCACCTAGAAACCAGTGTGTGTACCGCCGAGCCCTGCCCTGCTAGTTTGCACAGGCCATGAAGGCACTGCCTGGGTGCTTTGCAGGACAGACTGAAAGGCATGTGGGCACAGGACTGAGTAAGTATAAGTGATTCCCAAGCCAGCTCTCTGTGACTTGAAGAAAGGGGCTTGAATTCCTTTACTGGGAAAGCTCGAATGTCATGCTTAAGGGAATTACGGAAGGTGCCTGGTGGTGCCTTATTTTCCTTTTGGACTTTCAAGTCTCCCAACTAATGTCTTCTTAGGGTAGGAAAACTAAGAAATACGGCCGTGCAAAAAGAAATGCCAAACTTACACATTCCACCGTCCAGCGAAGGGGAATAAATGTTAACATCTGTTCAGGTATTTGCTCAGATATCCCCTCCCTAGGAAAACCTTCCTGACTGCCACTCTGTCTGCGATGGAGCCCCACACTCTGTCCCCACACTGGCTCTTTCCTCCCAGCCCTCACCCCACTTGCTGCCACATTCCTTACTGGTCTGTCTGTAGGCCCGCTGGCCCTGACTCTCAGCAGGGCCTTTGCCTCTCTCCTTCACCCCTGTGCCCGCATGCCTGGCACATCACATGCCTTCATTACGTTTTGTTGAGTGAAAATTCACACGCTTTGGTAATGCCTTCCAGACTTCTTTTCTGGGCAGTCACCACTCTTAAACATACATTTTTAATTAAGCTAAATAATTCGATGTTTTAAATACTACCAAGTGTCTGTGCGCTCCGGGACACGTTGTGTGTTCTTTTCAGTCTTTTTCCAGCTTCTCAGAGCAGCCTGTGCCATGGTTGGAGCACCTCACTCTCACTGTGCTGCAGACAGCAGGCTTCTCCTTCCTTCTCCCTCCCTCTCTCCCTCCCTCCCTAGTCAGATGTGACCTTGACTTATCTTTCCTACTGCTACACTGAGCTCATGGATTGCAGGGCCCTGTGTTATTATGGATTTATTTCACTCCCTTCCCCCAGCTCTTAGCAAGGTTTCTGGCACTGAGAAAGCAAATGTTTTTAAAATATTGGGGGAAAACATACATAAAATAATAAAACATCATTGTTTTGAATTAACATTTTACTAAGTTTTTCAGGTAAAGTATATATTTTATTGAAAATGTTTAAGAATTTGGGACGCAGGCTATTTTTTAAACCAGCCAAATTGACAAATGTTTTATTAAAGAAAGGCTCTGTGTGTGTGAGAGAGAGAGAGAGGGAAAGAAAGGGAAAGAGAGAGAGAGGGGATGTGTATGAGAAGGGAGAGAGAGGGTGTATGGAGTGTCTGTGCTGGTACTTGTGTGTGATGTTTATGTGTATGCCTGTTAGGTCTGTGCTTGGTGTTATAACTGAAGTTATGATAGTAACCAAGCCATTTTCTTTAGGGCTTCTCAGATAATACTTATGTATGCTAGCTGGTTGGGCATTTTATTATAAATGGAAATGTCATTACTTTTGCTCCTTTGTAATCTGGTAACTGGGAATGTTTATTAGGTAGCATCATGAAAAAAATATATAGGAGGTTTAACATAGCAGGTGTTTGTTTTGTGTTCTGGAGTTTTCAGTGGCACAACTGAGAAATGAGCATATAAGTCCTGTTTGCTAAAGTGACATGTGCCCTATGGGATGGGTCATGGCCAGGGAGACTGAGAGGAGTTGTACTGGGGACAAGTGGGTTAATAAGTGGGTTCCCTGTTAATTTTTTCAGATTACTGGATAGGCCTTCATGTTATATGAACTTTTTATTTTCACTTTTTTAAAAATTTTCACCTGAGGATATTTTTTCCATTGCTTTTCAGAGAGAAGGGGGAGAGAGAGAGTCACTGATGTGAGAGAGACCCATTGATTGGTTGCCTCCTGCACCCACCCCAGCTGGGGTGGGGATCAAGCCTGCAATGGAGGTAGGTGCCTTTGGCCAGAATCGAACCCAGGACCCTTCAGTCCACAGGTCAGTGCTCTAACCACTGAGCACAACCAGTTAGGGTTATATGAAATTTTTAAAAAAATAAAATCACCATCAGGTTAGAACTCAGTTGTCAGTTTGTCACACCAGGTCCAAACTGGCCCTGTGTTCTTCTCTAGAACAGGAGATGTTGGTTCTAGTTTGTACATTTGAATGAAATGGAATAGTTTCTTGAGAAAGTGGCACCATAGTTGAGTGCATAGATACCTACTTAAAAACCAAATTCTTTGATTGTTTGCATGACTTTTTTTAACTTCAAAGGCACATATTCACAGTACTTCTTGAGAAGTACTTGAGCAGCTCATTTCCTGACACAGCTCTGGTGGGCGTGAAGCTGCATCAGTGGTTTCCTAGCCTTCTCATGGTGGGTGGCTTGTCAGGACGTGCTGATAGGTAGATGGAGCATAGGTCTCTCTTCTTGCAGTGTAATGAGTGACTCAGGCTGGCAACCAGCAGTGTGCCCATGGGCACCCTGCCCTGTGTAAATTCTGTCCCCTCTCCTTGGAAGCCACAACCACTTCCCAGGGCTTGCTTCAAGGACCTCTGACAGTGCACTGAGCTGGTTTGTACCCCGTTCTCTTTGCCATACAGTTTCCTCTGCATGGGGTGCCTGTCCCTACTTCTCCAGTGATGAGTTCTCACGGAAATGTCAGCCCTGTGCATCCTTTCTGGATCCTCCTGTCTGTTCTGTAGCATTTTGTGCAGAATTCTCTTTGAGAAAGTGTCACTCTCTGTGTTGGAGGAGGTTGTGTCCGTCAACCCCATGGGAAGGGGAATGCTCAGTGTTTGTGCCTGGCTTGTTTGACGGAGGCTGATCTGTAGTCACCACCCTCACTCTGGCACTGTGACCAATTATTGAAGGCCCCACACTGGCCCTGTGCCTGATCTCAGACAGATGCCACTTGATCCTCAGAACCTCTAAGGCAGATTGGATTCCGTTTTACAGATAAGCAGTATCAATCACAGTCCTCTTAGGTAGTTTGGGTGAGGTGGCCAGGCCATTCAGCAGTCATGCCAGCATGTCTTGTAAAGAATCACAGATGCACGTTTCAGAGACCGCCTAGATTTATCCAGGAGTGCCATGTTCTTTGGTGGTGTCCTGTCTTGCTGCCTCTAGTTTTCAGGTGGACGACTCGCCGGGCCGCAGAAAGACTCTGAGGGAAGAGCCTCGGGAGGTGCCCCTGCTCTGTGCAGGAAAAGAGGCAGCGGGGAACTGCCCACAGAGGCCCTTTGTGTGACAGGAAGCCCTGCTTCTGGAAGGGGCTGCCTCAAAGTGGAGGGGTTGAAAGAAGCCGAAGCGGTTGACCTGAGGCCACTCTTACTCCTGCTGTTGTTCATAATGCCCTCTGTGGAATCTTGGAAACCTGCTTTAGCAGACCTTGAAGGTACCTCCTACCGCCACTCTCAGAGTCTGTGTTTCTCCTGTCACATCTGCCTTGTTGAATGCCCCCCTTTTCTTGCCCGAACAAAGGGCAGCCTCCTGACCCATTCTGTAGTTTTCCTTCTGCTGCCAGAGAAGCTTTCTGTCTCATCTGGGCCTACGTGACTTTTCTTTTTTAGGCTTTAAGTATGTCTCTTGAGTTGGAAAACTTGCAGCTCAAGGAAGAAGTATCCCACTGGGCAAGTCCGTCTGGCTGAGGGAAGGAACTCTCAGGAAGTGTTTGTAGCTTAGCAACTGGCAGCGGTGGAGCTGCACCGAGAACTCAGGGGATAAACATGAAATGAAGGTGCCCCAGACAGCAGCCCAATTCCCTGCCACTTCATCAGTCATGTCAGTTGTATCTGTGGCCACCTGTCACTTGTTAGGTACTGTGTGTAGGATGTCAGGACACCCTGAAGTGAATGGGGGAGGTGGTGGTGGTGATGAGCTGATATGTACTCATGTGCTCTCCAACCCTGAGCACTAGCTGGGTGTGAGAGGAGGGGAGAGAGAGAGAGACGACGAGTGTGTCTATGTGTGGGAAGGGATTCTAAGATTATGTTGGAATAACAGCTCTTCTGTCCTTGGCAGGCAGCTTTACGTGTTGTGGCGTAACTGGGACGACTCCTGGGTTAACATGGTGGCAAGTCAACGTACGCTTGTTCTTTAGAGCCATACAGTGAGTCTTTGTTGACTCAGACTGCCTGGGCAATCAGCGTAGAGAGCTTGCGTATGTGGGGCAGAAGAAGCCACATCTGTTGAATGTGTTTAATTGTGGCTAATACATACATCTTTATGACAGAGGTCATACCCTTTTCCATATTTAGAGTGGTAGAAAATCAGAATTGCAAAGACCCTTTTCATCTAGCCCACCCCCACATTGTGGAGAAGGGGAAGTGTCAGGAGAGGGTGTGTGGGGACAGACCCGAGAATGATTCCAGCCCCCTCCCCACTCAGGTGATAAAACTTGGGCAAGTTACTCAAGAGAGGCTTAGTGCAGACCACAGTGAGCGTTAGGGGCCAGGTGTAGAGTGGCCTGGAGTGTGGTGGGCACAGTGCATTACTGCTGTTACCTAGTTGGAAGCCAGGAGGGACCTGTACTGTGTGCTCAGCTCTGGTTTGGGGACGCTCAGTCAGCACTTCCTTCTCCTCCCCTACAAGTCCTTAGGCTTTCTTTGTCTTCTTCCTTTCTTACCCCCTAGACTGAGGTGGACTTTGGGTACTTGTGTTTTTGAAGGCCTCACCCTGGGTTATATTAGATATATTACATTGTGCTCCCAACTCAGTTTAAATATTTTTTTAACATTATAAAACTAATTGAAAGGGTTTTTTACTTTTACTTTTGAAACTGCCCCCAAGAAGTTAATTCCCCCTCCTTTCATTCATGTGTATGTTTGTTCAGAGGGAACAGCATGTGTGAAGCCCCAAAGGCAAGGAATGTGGTACTTGTGTAGTGCTAACTGCAGGTTGTTAACTGTGGCTGAAGCGGGTACAGTGTGACTCGGTGTTGAGTGGTGAGGCTGGAGGGGGCAGTGGTTAGAACTGGGAGGCCATGCTGGCCACAGTAAGAAACCTTGGAGGGATTTCAAGAAGAAGCATACTTCCATCTTCTGAAAGACACATCAACCACCGTGGTTGCATCATGGAGAATGAAAGGCAGGGAGACCATATCGGTGGCTGGGGACCGGTTAGGCCATTAGTGATCTGGGCAAAAGATGGTGGTGGCCTTAACAAAGGTAGCCATTGGGCGAAGCTGAAGGATTCAGGAAAAGACAGCCAGTGTTGTCAGGTCTTGGAAAATGATTTAATGTGATAGGATTGGTGGGGGGTTGGGTGTGGGAAGAAGAGAGTTTCTGGCTGGAGCAGCTGGGTAAATGGGAGAACCCTTCCCTGATGTAGGAAACCAGGACTGGAATTGGCTCAGGGCAGGTAGGAAGTGGTTTGCAGGGGCTGTGTCATGGCCAAATGGAGGGTCCAGCAGGCAGTCCGATGCGTGGGACTGGAGTTCCTATGAGAGAGCTGGGCCAGAGATGCCAGTTGGGAGTCCTGAGGTTAAAGGTGGTTTGGTGTGGGAACAGAAGAGCTTGCTTAGGCAGTGTGTGCAGCAGGAGGGTTGGCCTGGGACAGAATCCCAAGGCACTTCACTATCCAAGGCCTGGGCAGAGGAGGAGGGGAGCCAGGAGAGGTGGTAGTGTGAGCAGGGGTGTGGCTGTAGGAGGAGAGAGTGCAGGAGAGGCAGTGGAAAGATCTGAAGCTGCCATTCAGTTTCCCTAACACTGGGGAGCCTGAGAAGTATCTGCAGCCTGGGAGGTCTTGGGCTTTCTAGTCTGATCATTTTCATCAGAAAGATGGGAGAGGAAGCAGTAGGCTGAGAAATGAATGGGTGGGGTGAGAACTGGAGACCTTGAGAGTGGGTAGCTCTTGTAAGAAGCTTGGCTGTGAAGGGGAAAGGGGCGAGCAAGAGCTAGAGAGGGTCAGCCAGTCAAGGCTAAAGATGCAGAGAAAGGAATTGATGGGTGGAGGGATGTCCTGTGGCCATGAGAGGAAGGGGATGAGGGGACAGCCTTAGACAGGAGTGTGTATGCAGATGCCTTCGAGTTATGCAGGAAGTGGAGGGGCTTCTGATTGCCCACTTGTCCCTGTTCTCTGAGGTGAGATTTGTCATCTACTGAGAGTGAGAGGAAGGGAGGTGGCCAGGGAGATGGACTGCACGATGTCTCTGTGGGAGACAGCAGGCAGTGAGGAGGACTCCTGAGGAGGTGTGAGTTTCCTCCAGCACCCAATGTACTGCTTGTAACTGTGAGGAGGCTGAGGACAGTGTGATAGGTAGAGGTGGAGTTTTTCTCCAGGCAGGTGTGAGGGAGAATTAGACTCAAGGAACTGACGGTGTTAGTTCCTGTGGTGCCCTGAGGGTAAGAGGGATGAAGACAGGTGGCACTGGCCAGTCCAGGGCAAGGCAAGAGAAAAGGCGTGGTGGGGTTTAAGGCAACACTGAGGAGAAATGAGAGTTTATCTGATGAAAGACAACTTAGTATTACTATTCTTTAAATTTCTGGTGAAGCCCAGCCGGGCATAGCTCAGTGGTTGAGCATCAACCTAGGATCCAGAAGATCGCCGTTTGATTCCTGGTCAGCGCACATGTATAGGTTGTGGGCTCGATCCTGGGTCGAGGGCGTGCAGGAGGCAGCTGATCAATGACAACTTTCATCATTGATGTTTCTGTCTCTCTCCCTCTCCCTTCCTCTCTCTGAAATCAATAAAGATATATTAAAAACAAAATTTTCTGGTGAATTTTTTCCATTAATGTGACTAGTCCAAAGGAAGACACATGGTGTTTATAGTTATGGAAGGAGGTTCTGTGATGACAAATAGGAGGCAACAGAAAGTGTCCAGATGTCTGAATGATGAAATCTTCATTGTGTATCCACCACTTTCCTAGCACTTGGGCACGACCTCGGAGAGGCCTGATCCCATTTCTGTCTCTGTCTAACACTGACCGGTGGCCTGCCAGCCCCACCTTGAACTTCAGGGATACCACCTGCTGCGGACTCCTTCCTAGTGTGGGAGAGCTGGGAATTTAGTGAGTTTTTCTTTGTGTAAAGTCATTCCCTTGAATGTGAATCTGGCTTTATTATATGAAGAAAGTTTCCCTTTCCCTAATGCAAATATATGCATCTTAAAGCAGATACGCTGAAGCCATTTTACAGAAATGAGGCTAAGGAGATTCACTGCATCACCATGTCTCCTCCATCCTTTGTCCGTCCTTCCGTCCCCCCTGCATACACTCACTAGGTCATTTGTTGGTTCAGACATTCAGTCATTTAGCAAATTTTTGAGTGTCTGCCTCACTGAGGCTACAAAAATGAAAATAAAGTTTATGTGTAATGAATGTCTATGTGCTGTTGTACTCTGCTGCTTTTTGCTTATTCCCAGCTCCGCTTGTCCTTTGTAATGGCTGAGTGGTGTCCACTCTGTCAGCTCACCATGTTTTCTCCATTTGCGAGCATTTGACTTGTTGCCAGTCTTCGCTGCTATAAGTATTACCGAGATGAACATTTTGTTCAAGCTGTTTGTCTTTGAGTTTATTTGCTAGAGCGTATTCCCCAGAGTGGGACTGCAGGGTCAGAGGTCGGTAACTGTTATCTGCCTTGTTCTGTGTTTCCAGATTTTTCCATGAAGCCTATGGGCAGTGTTAGAGTACATTCCCATTGTCCTGTAGCCCCACTAAAACTGGCATTGTCATTTTAATTGTTCTTATTTTTACAAGTTATTTCCATTTTTAAAGGGAGTTAAACTATTTTCCCCACAGGGTAATTTTCTGTTAGACTTGGCTAGGTTATGCTGCAGTAACAAGCGAACTCCAAATCTCAGAGGCTTAACATAACAAAAATGTCTTTCTTACTCACTGTGCCTGTCCTTTGTCGGGCACTAGGTGCAGTTCCACATTGTCGCTCTGGGGCCAGGCTGGTTGAGGAGACTGCTTTCCTGTAGCTGCAGCAGGATGCTTCTCAGTGGATGACAGGCAGAAAGGAGAGGACTGGGAACCGTGCGAGGCTTTTCACTAGTTCTGTTGCCTGGCTTAGCAGGTAGAACTTCAGGGAGCCTTCCTGCCTGTGCCCCAGCTGTCTTTTCTCCTGTTGGCTTATCTGTGGCAGCTTCTTTGTGCAATAGAATTGGATCCTCAGTCATTATATCAGCCCTTAATATATTTTAGGTAAAAGATTTTGTTGGTTGTGTTGAATCCATTTTTCCTTATTTGCTTTCCACATGACATTTTATCATGCAAAGGCTTACATAAGTTTTGGGCACATCCATTTTTTTCTCTGGTATTTTTGTTTCCTTTTTCCCCCAGTGATCTCTGAACTTTTTATTGGCCTCCTGCCCCCCAAGGGGTGTCCCACTTCTGCTGCCTCCTTAATGCCTCAGAACTTTTCTATCACTGATCTCAGATACCACTTTGCCATCTACAGTCCTATGGGTGGTGGTCTTTTGGATGGATTTTATGGAGTTGCTGTTGTCCAGGGCGTTACCAAGATTGAAGTCCTCCCCTTCCAGAAGGCAGCAGTAGGTGGTGATTTCAGCCTCCAGCTTGACCTTGATGTTCAGCAGGGCCTCGTACTCCTGGGCCTGGTGCTCCTTCTCTGCCTAGGTCTGTGCCAGCTCTGACTCCAGGGGCAACAGGAGCCCGCTGAGCTGTTCCATCTGCATGGCATAGCATGTCTCCACCTATCCTCAGGTTTCTCCAAACTGGCCTTCAGATTTCTCGAGTCCAGGTGGATCTCCAGGGATTGGATTATATATATCAGCTCTGCGAGTGTCATCTCAGCAGCCCTTATCTCAGCGGTCTGTGAGGTTACCACTGAGGTGCTCTCCTCAATCTGCTGGGACTAGTACTTGTCTAGCTCCTTTCGGTTCTTCCAAGCCAGCTCATTGTACTGGGACCAGATGTCTGCCAAGATCTTGCTGAGGTCCTGAGGTTTGGGGGCATCCAACTCCACAGTCAACCCAGAGCTGGCAATCTGGTTTTGTAGACCATTTACTTCCTTCTCATGGTTCTTCATGAAGAGCAGCTCTTCCTTGAGAGCTTTGATCTCTGTCTCTGGCAGCAGCCAAGTGTTATTGGTGTCATCAGTGACCTTTCAGAGCCCATTGATGTCACTCTCTACAAACTGGTGCATGGCCAGCTCCGTCTTATACTTGACTGAAGTCATCAGCAGCAGGATGGGCATGGGCAATCTGCAGAGCAATGCAGGCATTGTCCACAGCATTGCAAAGATCTGAACTCTTAGGTCCTCAGTGGTCTTGAAATAATGCCCCCAATCTCTGAACTGGGGTCCCTTCTTCTCCAGGTGTTCCTGGATTTTGCTCTCCAGTCTCTGATTATCAGCCTCCAGGCTCCTCACCCTCTCCAGTAGGAGGCTGAGTCACCATTCAGGTACTGTATGGTCTCCTTCTCACTCTGTATACCTCCATACTCCTGCTAGACCCCCAACCATCCTCGCAGCCTGTCCCCTGGACCCCCAGACACCTGGATGCTGGTTGAGTGGGATATGGAGATCCAAGAGCCTGAGCCCCTGGCACCTGCATAGATACTGGCCGCCTGGGACCCCAGGGTTTGGTAGTTTGTGGAGAAGCTGGAGAGGGTGCTGAAACTCAGGTTCTTTAGGGAGAAAGGCAGGAGGCCAAGATTCAGGTCGAGCATCCTCTTCTGTTTCTTTAATGTCACAATTTATCTTTTTCTCAGAGCCAGAGAATAAGCTGTTTTCTTTGAGTTGCTTAAACTAGATTTTTATTTGGCTCTATATGACACTTCACACTAATCCTAATAAATAATGTAATGTCAAGGGATTTTAATCTAAGCTAACTTTGGTCCTTGGTGATATCTGTTTGTTTTGTAACATGAAAAGCCAAAGCACACCCCTTCAGTGCAACACTCCTGCATGATGAAAACACTCTGCAGGGTAGGAGCTTCCCTGACCTGATAGAGGGCATGGATGAAACTCACAGAGCTGGGAAGAGGAAGACTGAAAGGGCAAGATGCCTGCTCTCACTGCTTCTGCAACAGTGCTCTAGAGTCTCTCGCCAGGGCAGTGAGGCAAGAGAGAAATGAAGGACATGCAGATTAGAAAGGAAAACGTAAAACTATCTGTTCACAGATGATGTGATGTTGTATGTAAAAATCCTAAGGAATCAACTAAAAACTATTAGAACTAATATGTGAGTTTGGCAAGTTTGCAGGACACAAGATCAGTATATAAAATGTCTAGTCTTTCCATAAGCCAGCAGTGAATAATTAAAAAATAAAACTAAGAACATAATTCCACTTATAGTAGCATGAAAAATAATAAAATACTTAGGAACAAGTTTAACCAAAGAAGTACAAGACTTGTACAATGAAAATTACAAAACATTGTTGAAAGAAATTAAAGGTGACCTCAGTAAATGCAAAGATGCTGCACATCCATGCATTGGATGACTTAGCGTTGTTAAGATGGCAGTACTTCCTAAATTGATGCACAGGTTCAGCACAACCCCTTTCAAAAGCCCGGCTGACTCCTTTTATAGACATGAACGAGGTGATTCTAAAATTCATATGGAAATGCAAGGCATCCAGAGTAGTCAGAACAATTTTGAAAAAGCAGAACAGAATTAAAGCACTCACACTTCCCAGTTTCAGAAAGTTCTACAAGTCTGCAAGTATTCAAGACAGTATGCTATTGGCATGAGGATAGGTCAGTGGGATAGAATCAAGAGAACAGAACGAGTCCCTAACATTTATGGTCAATTGATTTCAGGCAAGAGTGCCAAGCTATTTCAATGAAAAGAAGAAGAGTCTTTTGAACAATTAGTGCTGGGACCATTTGAGATCTACATGTAAAAGAAATAATTTGGACCTCTGCCTCATACCACCTATGAAACTTAGCTCTAAATGAATCAAGAGTCCTAACTGTAAGAACTAGATCTGTAAAACTTTTAGAGCGAAACAGGTGTAAATCTTCAACCCCTGGGATTAGGCAGTGGTTTCTTAGCGGATACCAAAACAAACAACAAAAGGAAAAAATGCATAACTTTGACTTTATAAAAATTAATACATCTGTACTTGAAAGGATACTATCAAGAAAGTGGAAAGAGTGGGCAGTTGGAGGAGGCATAGGTGGGGCCGAGGGGGGTGCCAGCTTGAAGGGAAGGAACTGCGAACTGCGAAGACCAGGGACTGGCAGGTGCCCCATCTCCAGGCCATGGCAGTCTCCCTGTCCCCAGTGCAGGGCTCACATTCTGGTGGCAACACTTCCTAACTCGCTGACCTCAGTGACTGGGCTTCTTTCCTCCTCCCCTCCCACATCTGTAAGAGGAGGAGTGGGTATTAAAGAGAGGCGTGGAAGGCTCCTGGAGCACGCTGGCCCTCTGTGTGTAACTGTTACAGTGAACAGTAGCCGCTGTTGCTCAGTCAGCAAACACATGTTCTTCTTTGTGCAGCTGCCTGTGTGCAGCTCCTCAGATTTTGAGATGAAGATGATTGGAGCTTGCTCTTGAGCAGCTCACAGTCTAATAAGTTACTCTGCAATGCATTTCTTTCTTCTCATTGCATAGAATATACAAGTCTATTTTGGGAGTAAAATATTGTCCTAATTACCGAGTAAAGGAGGAAATTGAGTTTTTACGCCAGCATTTTTCCCCCCCATTTCATTTCTGTTTTTATTCTTTAATGGCTGACTCTGTAATAATAATAATAGGTTACATTTGTTGGACTGATCACAGCATCGTCCTACTCGAGTGTCACCATCACCACCTTCCCTGCAGCAGGCTGTACTAATGCAGAGGGCCAGGAAAAATCCAACTTCAGAAATCTGGTCATTGTGTCTGGTGCTAAGAGGAGTGTTCCTGCATTCAACAGCTCATGGAAGGCTTGATATGTGCAAACCCTTAAAATGCAGGCTCTGAGAAGTTGGGGACTTTATCTGTTCACTGTGGTCTTCCACACCTGGACCATAGTAGGTGTCCAGGGTAAGTGAATTGATGAGTGAATGACTAGAGGGACTGACCACAAAGTGCAGTGATCCTGTTTGTACAGTGATTTAGGGGAATGTCTTTCTCTCAGTAGGAGAGGAGACCAAGGCTGGCGGGAAAGTGGCATATGCAGTCAAGGCCAGAGGGAGCACTAGAATTCAGGCCTGGCTCCATCGTTCCACCCCAACCTTGAAAGCAAACATGGTCATATTTCTCCTAAAAATACTGCCCTGTGAGAGCATATTCCATTCCCACTGTGAGGTTGGCCCCTCATAGGGCTGTGGGGAGGGGGAGTAACTGGAGGTGTTAGACCACTTGTTTCTGGCTCAGCTAGGCCTGCTCTCCATTTTTCTTTCAGATCTTGGAGTTCTTCTATAGATTTTCTTGGGCTGTTGTTTGCATTCTCACATTAATATCAATATGGGAAGTGTATCATTTTTGTCCTTTTTAAGGAAACTTTTTCTATTTTTAAACCTGCAGAGCATCAAGTCAATATTTAGCTTGGGGAAATCTTCAGTCTGAGGCCCCACGTTCCCAGGGTGCTTGCCAACCAGAGGTCTCAAAAAGTATTGCAGTAAAAATCAGTCCAAGGCGTGGACTTGTCAGCTGACACATTTCTGTTACATAAGAAAAATGAATTTGGGGACATGTAAATGCTGTTTGCTCCAGCTCCTTGGTAAAACCTGGGGGTGAACTAAAAGCTGACGGCCTGGACTGAGAGACCTGGTGACTCTGGGTCTCATCCTACCTTTGTTGCCAGTTCCCTCTAACCTGAGACAATTATTACCCAGAACATGGAAAGCCATCTGAAGATGACCAGGGGGCCTGCCATGACTTGTTTTCTGTGAGCTATTCAGATGTAAAAGGCACCAGGGACAAAACTAGTCATTTCAAGGGTTACTACACAACTCCAGATCTAGTATTTTTTTTTAGTGCTGATTTCTCACATAGAAAATGTCACTTTCTCTAACCTTCAGAATCCAGACAGCACCTCCCCTCTTTTTCTCTCCCCTTCACCTTGTGGTCCCGTCTGATTTCTTGAGCACCTGTTTTAGGTTACACATAGATTAAAAGGGCAGAGACTGTCTCAGTGGAATTCCAGGTGGAGTAGGAGAAGGACTGCGTGAGCTGACTCTCCACCCAGAAATCGCCAGAGGGCCTGTTTTGTTTGTGCACCCTCTGCTCAGTGTGGTCCTTGACACAGGTCATACCCAGTGAACTGTCCTAGAGAAGGAACTTCCCCAAGTGCTTCTGAAGGCTGCTGTGCGACACAACAGTGAGGTTTGAGTTTATTTCCCTCAGATCACTGGGAGGGAAAGCTCAAGCCTTTTAACACCTCCTTGCACATTCCAAAGGCAGAGGCTTTCTTAAGTGTTTTCTGCCGGGCTTTCCTTTCTTCTTCAGGCCAATTTTAAAAATAAAATAAACTGACCCACCTTTCTCTAGGATCTTCAGAACCATTTCATTTCATTCTCAGGCCATAGGAATTCACTACTGAGTATTCACTATCCTATACAATTATGAGTTAGAAACTAATTCAGTTACTTTCTAATTTAGAAACAAAACCCCTAGTGCAGCTAGGGAGTGAATGATTTCAAAAGACATTCCCCAAAGTCACCTGAAGGGTCTGCTTGGCTTGTTTCAAACACATTTTCTATTCTGCTCTGTTTAAGTGGCATTAGCTCTTAGAACTGTCAGCTCAGATCCAGCATTTAGCAGGATGCTTTTGTTTTACTCTATGCAGTGTGGATAAGAGGTGATAAGGGAGTGAGCTGGGAAAAGTCTGCTGGGCAGGAATAAGCAGACCTCTTACCTGATTGTCTCACTCTGAAGCTACTAAGTGGAAGACTGAACTTTCTGGAGATAGGGTCCAGGGCTGCTCGATTGGGGAGGAGTAGCCTTTCGGGCTCCATGTCTGCGCAGCTGGCCCCAGACAGCACGGCGCCCCTAGGGTGCTGGACGTTCCTGCTTCTTAGAGCTACATGGGTTCGGTGGAAAGGGCTTAGGGCCTCCATCCCTACTTGGGCCTTGGGCAAGTCCAGGTCAGGGAGAACTGAGTTCAGTGGGAAACGCAGGGCTCTAGACTAGGCAAGGAGGTGTAGCCACTGAACAGGGTGGCGAGGGTGGAAAGTAACAGCATTGGATGTGTTGGTTTACATGCCTGACTCCTTGTACAGAACCCTTCTTTGAGGCCAGGGACCATGTATACATATTTAGGACGCTGGTGGCCTCTGAGCACATGCTTGTTAAATGGTGTCGGGGATGGACATTGTGATGGGATAGAAGTTGAGAGAATGAGAATCTTGGGGATCTCTTCTCCACGTGGTAGTGGGTGTCTGCAGCAGGCTTCCAGATCTTGTGCTTTTTGAAGGAGCTGCTGGTCAGTCACCTGTGTTTCCACAAGCCACATGTGTTTGAGTTTTCCTGTCATGAGCCCCTTCCTGGGTTTCCCTTTGTCTGTGTGGACAATGCTTTCCCTGCTCAACGCCACTGTGTACTTGGGTGACTCTCCTGGGCTTTTGATAACAAACCAAATTGAAATCTCCGTGATTATGGATCTTGAATAATTTATGTTGCAAAAGATGAAAAGTTAGCCTTCACAAAGTAAATTTTAAGGGGTCCCCTAAGTACCATTACCTTGTTGAAACTGTTCAACTGGCAGAAGAGCTTTTTTGCAAACAAGTTTTCCTGATGCTCTGACTCTAAGCAGAATTGTAGGTGAGGATGCAGTGTGTCCAAAATAAGCCTCTGGGCATGAGGAAGAGTGGCCGTTTGTGCAGGAGAGTAATCATTGTCATGGGAAGAGGAAAGAAGAGATACAGTGAGTGAGTAGGTAGGGCAGGGGAAGGGGAACAGGGAGGAGGCATGTTCTAGACTGACGAGGGCGCCCAGGACTCGGAGTGTTCCTGAGAAATCCATTCCCTGGCTTTATTTCTTCCTTCAGCAGCTGTCACTGAGCAGCTCTAGGTACTACGATAGGCACCAGGGTCCCCCTAAGAGCTACCAACTTCATTGGGAAATAATGGCACCATAGAGGAACTGTAAGGGGACAGTGGTAGGCAGAGGGTCACTGGCATGGTGGGGGGTAGGGGAGGCTCCTCAGAGGAGGTGACATTTAAACTGGGCCTTGCAGGATGGGTAGGAGTTGATGAGGAGGGGCAATCTCTGGCAGTGGTGCGTGGCATGTGTGGTTGTTCAGGGCCTGGCAGGAGGCTGAGGCCAGCTGGACAGGCAGGGCAGGCCAGAGTGGGGCCCCAGGGCTGAGACTGTGGGTTTGTTCCATGTGCAGGCCCAAGAGGGCCTTCTCTGTAGCTGCCACATTAAAAGATGTGTAAGTATAGTTAGAGGACATACAGTGGAGACAGGGTCCAGGGTGGAGGTGGGGCATACACGCAAGGGGAGAAAGGGAAAAGGTGGTCACGTGCCTACAAAATGCCTTAAAGGCTGCACGTTAATGACAGATGTGCTGCGGTGCTTGACCACCCTGACTGCGTTGAGAATGCAGTCAGTGTGGGACACTCCGGGGCCTCAGTTATGCTTTTGAATTCAGTTGGGCTTTTATCAAAAAAACAATTCTTGTTGCATGAATGTAGGTTTCCATACTCTCATCAAACTCTAAAACATATAAGGTCTTATTCATACCAAGTTGCTGGTAAAATTAGAGAAAATTTTCAAAGCTTCTTTCACTTCTTTTCACTTTCTTTGTCTCACGTTTCTCCGATGGGGAAAAAGCCTGGGAGACCATCAAAGAACTGGCTGTACTCGTATTTGAGGAGAACATGTGAGTCATTGTAGCTTTTTGCTGGTATTTTAGTATCCGGTTTATTTTTAAACAGTTCTGTGCAACCGGAGTTTCTTCCATGGTTTCTGTTACCATGGCTTCATAATATTTCCTCAGATCTGCTTATTCATACTTTCACACACTCCAGCACCCATTTACAGTTCCTTAGAGTCAGAGTATCTTATTGCGGATATCTAAGACTTTGTCTCCAGCTGCAATAGCATTTTCTCCAAAGTGCACTGTCTCCAAAAATTAGTTGATTTTCCCACTATAAATGCTGGGAAGAGAGAGCATTTGGTTCTGTGAAGGACATATGCGGTGAGTGGGGTGGTGGGGGCCACTATTGGGGCACCCCTCAGAAGTCTTAGCAGGAGCCAGTGTCGTCTGTGTGGAGCCACTTCCCCTTTAGATACCACAGTTGAGGGGACAGGATGGGCAGGCTGCCACATTTGCTTGGGAAGTGCTGGCATTAGACGATTTGGTCTAGACACCCACAGACTCTGGGTTCTTGGTTCTTGTCAAGTATGCCCATGTATTTATTCTCTCACTTTTATTTATTTGTTCATTTATTTTGGGGCCTGACTGAGGCTTCCACTTTGGGAAGATCTCTCGTTTCAAGAACCTGCAGTGAAGAGAAGCAGTGCTGGTTCTGGCGGTCACTGGTGAAGTTTGCCTCACACTTTCTTCCTGGCACTTGGGTTTCTCAAGAAGATGCTTTCCTGCCTTTCATTGCTTTGAGAAATGTGTGTGTCTTAAAGGATTGTTCACGATTTAAAGAAAGCTCCAGAGCAATAAGAAATCGTAGAGCTAGTTTGTTTCCAGCCTCTTGAAGTCTTTTTGGTCTCTTCCACATTTCAGAGGTAATCGGGTTTTCCTCTGGCACACAAAGGTCGTATCAGACTAAGTCCTGCGGGGACTCATCCTGGCCAAACATTTTCAAATTCCACTATAAATATAAATATAAATGCTGACTCAGTGACAGAGCAGTTCCTAGTACTTGAGAATTTAAAGCATGGTATAACTGATTGGACCTTTTGTCTCCTAACACAGTTGTGTCCTCTGATTCAGAGGGGACCCCTTTTTGATCAATAAAAACAAAAAACACATGTGGCCCTGGGTGCTCTAGAAGTTGCTCAAGAGGCTCCAGGTGGGAAGGCCTTCTGACTGAGTGGCTGCATAAGCTGGTAGTTGCAGAAGGTTTGACTTTTTAAGAATCACTGAAAAATTATTTTTGCTCTCATCTGAGTAGTATTTTTTTTCTTCCTGGGTAATCCAGGAGATGTCAGTATTCGGCTTCTAAATACAATTGCTAACAACACTTTAAACCATTGCTTTTCTTTGGCACCATTTCACTTGTAAAGATCCCAGCATGTGTGTCTGTCAATTTCAACAAGTTAGGGAGGACCTATTATGGGTGAGACACTCCAATGGAATTTATCTTCTAGAAGGGGGAGCAAACTGTACACGGGTAAAAAATCCAGGTAGCTATATATGTTTTAAAGAAGTATACAAAGAGAATAGAAAGTAGTAGGGTTGAGGTGGAGGGTGGGAGGTGGAACTGGATACAAGAGGATGGTCAGGGAGACTCCTTTGAGGACCTCTGGGCCGAGGGCCAAGTGCTGTCAGGGAGCTGGCCAGGCACTTACCTCAGAGAAGAGCATTCCAGGGAGTGAGAACAGCATGTGCAAAGGCTCTGAGGCAGGAACAAGCCTAGTGTGTTCAAGAAACAGTGGGGGGCCCTAGCTGGTCTGGCTCAGTGGTTAGGGCATTGGCCCTCAGACTCTAGGGTTCTGGGTTCAATTCTGGCCAAGGGCACATCCCTCGGTTGCAGGCTTGATCCCTGGCCCTGGTCGAGGCGTGTGCAGGAGGCAGCCAATAGATATCTCTCACATCGATGTGGCTTTCTCTTTCTCTCTCCCCGTTCCACTCTCTCTGAAAAGCAATGGGGGGAAAAAAATTCTCAGGTGAGGATTAGAAAAAGAGAGAGAAACAGTGTGGGAAGCATTGTAGTTGAAGCAAGTCAGGGCCAGCCAGAGAGGGAGATTGGAAGGGGGCAGATGGGCCAGGTCACGGTGGGACTTGCAGCAAAGGGCAGGGGTCAGGGTTGGAGCAGGTAAGTGACACGGTTTAAGTATTGTAAAAAGTTGCCCTACACAGACCAGAAATTGGAAGTGAGGGTGGATTTTCTGTTCTACCTAACATTGGGATTTTTTTGGAAAACAAACTTTTGTTTTCATTTTAGCTTTGAAATTTTAGTTATTAATACCACCTGCATCCCTGGTGATTTGGGATTCTGTGAAGTTTTCTGGGCTCTTTTGAAAGAGAGGTATTGTATGTGTAAGTCCACTGGTTATTAATAACAATAATAACAAAATGATCTCTGCATGTTCTGAGAGTTAAAATTATAACTATTCATAGTGTGTAACATAGTTCTCAGCCTAGCCAGCAGCTGACAAGTTATGAGAAATTCATCAAGTTTAAACCACATGGGGATTTCTGTGTAGAAATGTGGTACCAGTTCCCCTTTCTTCCTCACTGTTCCTGTTTTAGGGTGGACACCAGCCCTACTTTGTAGCCCTCTGAATCCTGGGTGGTCTTGTCGACACTGGCCTGTGCCCCTCTCTGACCCCATTTTCCCACCCCTCCCTAAGGGTTCTTCTTTCTGGGATGCCCTGCACCCCTCTACACTTTCCATTTGCTCCTCAGGAGTCAGTTTGGTGTCCCTGGCTGGGAAGCTGCCCCTGCTGGATGTCCCACTCCAGGCTTTCTCAGCACCCAGGTGGACAAAGTACCGCTGAGAAAGAACCTCAAGGGATCATTTGTGGGCTTCAGAGATAATCCTTCTTCTGCCCACTCTTTGAAGGCAGGATTAAGCCATTTGCAGCTCACTGAACTTCCAGTATTGTCACCATGCCTGACCTCCCAACAACCATTAGGAGGGGTATTCAGAGAAGCCCTGGGACCCAGGGTCAGAGTGCCTGTGATGGTGCATGAGGCTGTGATTACTGACAGTCATGCTTCCTTTTATTCTTTTTGTAAAATGCACATGTTAATTGCTGCCGACTTTCCTTTTAAGCCTTGGGATTTGTATGTACAGGATTTGTACCCCAGGCAACATCCTATGTCACCAACACTGAACGTAATTTCTGTGGTGAGGACGTCCTCCCAGGGTGGCTGTGAGGCTCAGATCTCATAAAGGAGGAAAGCACCTTGTAGCCATGAAGGTCACTGTAAATGCGCAATGCTTATAATTACTTGGCTCTAATCCACTCAGTTCTACCATAATCTCTTGCCAGTTGGAGGCTCTTTTAAAACATTTTAAACTCAGAGAAATCTAAGAGTTTGTTTAATCCCACACTTTTATTTTCAAGTAAAGGTAGCAGGATGCTGAAAAGATGCCCAAGATCTGACAACTATTTAATGGCAAATTTGGGACGAGTCTTCCAAATTTTGGCCCTGAGAGCCCTTTGTTAGAGTAAAACATAACCTCTGAATCATCAAAAATTAAAGTTTGTTCGATGTAGCCTCACTGATTTTGTTTGTTTGGGGTGCGCAAACATCTGTGTATTTTTCTTTAAAAATTAGCATTCCCGGCAGGGTATACCCAGTGACTCCCTAAACCAGACTGATTACCACCATTCTTGTCTCTTAGGGGAATTAATTGTGTTTGGACAATCACACCATCCCAGGAAGTTTAAAAGACACTGACCCATGGGAATAAGTAGTGTGAAGGTTAGGGTTGAATGGGTTGAGTCTGAGTACTCCAAAAACTTACACATTAAAGGAATTGTACATTTAAAAAATTATAAATGTTTAGTCACTTGAAGTTTCCTAAAAAAAGCAAAACAGCCCACCTGGTTTCTGTGCCGGCCAAGGAAGAAAGTAGAAACTGTGGTGCGGCGCTCTATCTCCACTGCAGCAGCAGCCCCCCTTTTCATGGCCTCGCTCTCTTCTTTTCCCTTTCTGTCTGTTTCCTACGTGTAGTCTCACAGGTGCTGTTTCACCTCCTGAAACACTCTCATTTATCACGTGAAACAGATAGGATCCCCAAAGGCAGCAGCATTTTTCTGCCTATGTGTTTTGGGGGTCATTTTTTTCTCCCACACCTGTCGGGGCGTATTTGCATCCTTTCTCATGGGTATGTGACCTGCATCTTAAATGCAGAGTGAGGATGCCAGATTGAAATCTTGCTTCTTAAACTATCTGAGAGGTTCATGAACTGTCTTTAGAATGCGTGTTCCCTAGAGCCCGCATTCTAACAGGACAGAAAGTAACAGGACAGAAAGTGGGAAACTGTGTGAGCCAGGATATGGCTGTGACTGCGAAAGACCCGGACCCCTGAGGTCTGACCGTGAGAGCCCAGTGCAGTCGTGATGTTTTGCAGCTATTAGGAGTGACAGGAGGATGGACAGCCAAAGTGGGAAATGCTTATGCAGTTGGAAAAAGCAGACCACAGATGGCTTGTTTGCTGTGAAGATGGACTGGAGATGGCTGAAGAAAGGGCCAAGTAATGAGAACGCAGGTTGGTGGAACAGCCTGGCCGTGAGGAGCCCTCCTTGGTTTTGACAGCCCTGTTTGACCCAAAAGAGCAGACATTTGGACTTAAAACTGTCACGGGATGAAAGAGCGAAAGTGAGGGAGCCGGGTGTCACACCAGAGTGGGAACCGCCTGCTTTAGAGCTGACGCTGTGCTGAACCCAAAGTGTTGCTGTGTTGCAGTGTTTGCTACTGTGGAGTAGCTTCTCTGGGTTGGTCTGCTTAGAAAAATTTGGGGTTTTTTTCACTGTCCCCAACATGATCTTTTTTCCTGCAAGAGGAAGAGGGTGGCTCTGTAGTGTTGACTAGAATTGGATGTGCTTTCCACTCTTTTTCTAACTGATGTTCAGGAGTCTGAACCATATTTTTTTCAGTGAAATGGCAATGTCCTAATAGAGTTCCTCAAAGTCCCCTTCTCTCACCAGCTCCTCCTTCAGTTTGCAGAAGGTCGTTCTGTGCCACCAAGTGCTTGGGAATCACTGAGGGGGCAGCCGTTAAAACCTGGCACTGTGCACTGGCTGGTGTGGCTCAGGTGGTTGAGTGTCCTCCTGTGCACTGAAAGGTGGTGGATTTGATTCCACAGTCAGGGCAACCAATCGATATTCTCTCTCTCTTTCTCTCTCTTTTTCTCTCTCTTCCCCTCTCTCTAAAATCAATAAGCATATCCTCAGGTGAAGATTAGAAAAACCAAACGAAGCCCGAGCACCTGAAACTAATACAAAATTATACTGACTGTAAACTGTAATGGAAAGAAAAACGAGGAAACAATCATCAGGAAAAACAAAACAGAACAAGAAATCAAGCCCTTTGCAGCGTGCAAGCTGTTTGCCGTTGTTAGATAAATGCACAACTGATTTTCCAGAGATACCAGTCACTTGATTTGCTGATCCCTATCTCTTCCTTTGAGGAATGTTCACTTTTCCAGATGAAATCACTGGAAACAAAATAGGCTGTGCCAGATATTTGAGCCAGTACAAAAAGTGTTCCTGCTTTGCTAATGGTGCACAGCAGTGTATTACCTCAGGCCTTGCTCCCTGAGCACCCGGCATGTGGGAGGGGCTCAAGGCTGGAGAGAAGCCGGAGACCCGTCCTTTCTCAGGAGCACTGACGGAACAGCCCGGGCTGAGGCTGGAGGCAGAGCGGACCCAGGAGCCTGTGGGCACCAGCGGTGATCAGGCCGTGGGGCTGAGAGGCAGAGGGGCTTCCTTTGTGGCTGGTGACAGAAAGCTGGGGCCTGAGCTACACATCCCCCTCCATAGTTGCTGAACCCATTTGTAATTTAGTTTAACGTGTGCAGTGGTGTTTATAAAAGAATTCTAACCACTAGAGTTAATACATCTTCACATAAATGCTCCAGTTATTTTCATCTGTGGAATTTAGTCTGTATAAATAAAAACTACCCAGACTCTTTGGTTCAGCTTTTCTCATCCTGAATTCATCCAGGTCTTTACTGAGTGGCTGCTACAGGTCAGACACCAGGTGTGGCAACTAGAGCAGTGAACCCCACAGATAACACCTCCTACCCTCCCAGAGCTGTGTTCCAGCAAGGGGGCAGTCAGTGAACAGCACAGTTAAGTAAACGATGTAGCTTGTTAGGAAGGAAGTGCTTTGGAGAGAGAGCAAAGGAGAAGGGGTCTGGAAGTGCCGAGGGATGGGGGCTGGGTTGGAGAAAACCTACCTGAGTCAGGTTTGATACAGGCCTGAGTGACAAGAGGAAGCCTGCCTCCTGCTGTGGGCTCCCTGGAGGAAGACCATTCCAGGGAGCAGAAGAGCAAGTGTGGCTATGCCTGGCAGTGCCACCCCCAGCAGAAGTCTCATGGCTGGAGCTGGGGCAGTGGGGAGAGTGGCAGCTGGAATGAGGGCTGAGTAGTAGGTAGCTGGTGGGGTGAGCAGGGTGGGCTGCACTCTGCGTGAGCACTCTGGGGCTTTTGCTCTGCTTAAGAAGGGATGTGGTCTGACATGTTTCAGAGGGTCATTGTTGAGAATAGATGGAAGGGACAGGGAAGCTGGGACAGCTGTTAGGAGATGACTGCCGACATGCAGGAGAGAGGCGATGGTGGATCGTACATCTCTGCCAGGTAGAGCTGGTGGGTTTGTGGCTGGCAGTCCGTGAAGTACATGTGGGCAGATGTTCTGTCTTGAAGCTGTGGTGTGGTCATGCAGTGCAGAGGGACCCTCCATTTCAGTACAGGCCATTAATGAAACAAAGTGGGGTCTTTTTTTTTACTAGTTTTTGTATTCTAAAAAATATTGCATGCCTATAGTAAAAATTTTCCGATAGTTGAGAAAGATATGAGGTGAAATGCCCAAGTCCCCTCTGTACCCCCACAGCACTCCCCAGACAAGTGTGAGACCCCACTGTGCTGCTGGATGAAATATTCAAGCCTCAAGTGCTTACAAGATATGCTGTTGAAAACCAAGCACACGTACGCATCCTCATTTCATACTTGGCCTCATGTGTTGTTACTGGGACTGTACGTGCATTGACAGGCTTTCGTAGGTCCTAATTGTTTTGTAATAATACCAGTGGGGTCAGACTGTATCTTCTGTGCTATAGCCCACTGTTTTCACCTGATGAGTGGGAACATCTTCTCATGTCTGCACAGTCCTGCCCACCCCTCCTCTGTTGCTGTATTCCTCTCCACAGGTTGACCAGCAGTTTTCATTCTTATTCTTGATGGGACAGGGAGGTGGTTTTCAGTGTTTATATTTTGTTACCTCCATGATTACCTACATTTAACTCTTGGATGAGTTTATCTGTGGCATAAAGTTTTAGAAGAAATAGTTGGGTCAAAGGCTCTAGGTGTTTTCTTTTGTTAAATCTGTCACACATTGAGAAGCCTGTAACAATGCATCAGGGCAAGTATGAAATGAGGGTGCAAGCATGTGCTTGGTTTTCAACAGCATATCTTCTTTTTCATTTTAATCCTCACTAGAGGATACATTTATTGATCTTAGAGAGAGAGGAGGGCAGAGAGAGAGAAACATCGATGTGAGAGAGAAACATCTATTTCCTGTACATGCCCTGACCAGGGATCAAACCTGCAACCTGGGTATGTGTTCCAACCAGAAATTGAACCCCCAACCAACTGAGCCACCTGGCCAGGCCAACAGCATATCTTATCAGTACTTGAGGCTTAAATTTTTCATCTAGTAGCACAGATAAAAGAATCTGAGTTACCAAGCATCTTATCCGTGATGCCAGGTCATTTCCCCCAGGAGTCTTCAGAGCCGCCTCAGGACAGGCCCAGCACTCCTCTGGGGCGTTTGCTGTTGCCCCCCATGCCCACTGCCATCCACCTGGTGTCCACGAGCCCCTCCCTCTTGTTCTCCCACCATCTCATGTCAGCCCCAGATGGTCAGGGACCGTGTCCATCTTGTTAGTGACTTAGAAGAATATCCAGCACATAGTAAGTACTCAAACGTGTTTGTAGAGTGAATGGGCAAATGTGTCCTTGCTTAAGGAATGATCCTCCCCTCCCCTCATTTCTCAGCTAGTGAAGAACTTCCCACCCTACTATAGTCAGTAATATTACAATAGCTGTATGATGCCAGGTCGGTACTAGACTTATCAGGATAACTTCATAAGTTATATAAATGTCTAACCACTATGCTGTACACCTGAAATTAATATGAAATTGAATATCAACTGTAATTGAAAATAAAAAGCCTTTCAACTTGTTAAAAATTAAATAAATAAAAGTAATGGTGCTGGAGGGGCCGGGATTTTCCACCCTGGATAATTAATTTGAAGAAACAAACCTTAGGTGGAGTGTGTGCTCACTCGAGGCCTGCAGGACAGCACAGAACCAGGCCAATGTTTTCCTTCCGAGCTCCTTCTGTGGTGACAGAGCTAGAGAGGGCTTTCTCCTGAGACTGACTCTCAGGGGACGTGAACAACATGGTGCCTTCACTCAGAATGTCCTTGCTTTGTGGTAATAGCCTTTTGGCCCAATGACCTTTTCTGCTTTTTAATTTTTTGGAATAAATTAAGGGCATTAAGCGGAAGCTAGTTATACTTATGTAATTTGTACCTTTTGTTTATCTGACACCTGTTATCAGGCCCAGAGGGCAGGAAGGAGGCTATGCCACTCCCAGCCTGGGCCAAGGGCACCCTCAGCAACCTCCATTAACCTCCGTCTCAGAGTCATTTTAGGAGTGGCTCTGACTCACCAGTGTTTATATATGTCAGTGGCAGAAGTCTTTGGAATCCCAAGAGCTGGAACTGGGCCCCCTACCTCAGTCATTCCTGGATTCCTGGATTCCTGGCTTCTTGATGAGTACTCCTTAGAATGTGAATTCAGCAGACATCAATGGAGGCCCTGCAGTGTGCCAGGATACACATGGAGGACTGCAGATGTGTTTTCAGGAGTGGCGGGAGGGAGGTGATGATTTATACATCTTTACCCTTCAATTGTCTTGCTCTCAAGTGTCAAGCTTGCTGCTTCTGCACCTCTGACAGGCAGACAAGGTTCAGGCAGAAGCACATTGTCCCTGTCCCTCAGGCAACTGAATTTAAGGTCTCTGAGGGGGACCAGCATGTGCAGGAACAGTCTCCAACAGGAACATTCACTTATGTGTAGCGTTTGTTTAGAGTTAATGGAACTCATTCAGCATTGTATCTGAGTAGTGGTATTGTTTCTCTGGGAAGAAACAACCAGTCAGCTACTGGGTGGTGGACAGTCTGAAATATACTAAAGAAATGCCAGACTCTGTACCGTCCTCCGAAAGAACAGTACTGACTCACCTGTCTGCCACTCTTTTGCAAAGTTCTTTCACATCCCTTATCACCCCTGAGCCACTTCATAGCTCAGGAGGTAGGGAGTGTTGGTGATGACCTTGCCCTATGGAGGAGGACAGGACTCTTAGGATGGATGACTGAGTCCACAGGGGTGGAGCTGAGACTTGTTTTCCACTCACTGCCAGTCTTCCCAGGAACTTCATCTTCCTGTGGAGAAGCACCTAGTTAATTATTAAATGCACATTTATGGTTTGACTTTGATAACTACTCAGGAACATTCTGTACCATTTGGCAGCACAGACCAGCTTGCTCCGCAGAATGTCTGCAGCCTTGGTGGTAGGTAGGGTTGGCCCAAACCCTAGCAGAGTGAAGGGATCAGGACCAGGAAGTTCACCCAGCCAGATCTCCTTTTGAAGGTTCTCTGTTGCCCTCAGAAGCCTCAGTTTCCCCACCTTTAGCTCAGTGGGTACCAAAACCAGGTTCACATTTATGCATGAAAAATATTCTGAGTAATATTCCCTAACAGACCAGGGCCATTGGGGATGTTTGTACAACGATATTAATAAGATATCCCTGAGAATCCAACCCCTTCTCTGAGGGAGAGGGCTCCCAGGTCCTGCTGGAGTTGGGCAGCATGGAGCCAGATGTCTGGGTTGAGTCCTGGCATAGCATTTATGAGCTGTGGGCTCTTGATTTGAATCATTGCACTTAGTCGCCTCCCTGTAAAATGTGGACAATAATAATACATTTTTACAGGATTTTTAAGGAACAAAAATAATGTATTTAAAGCTCATCTAGACCCCCTATTGGTGATAAGAGGTGCTGGTACATGAAGGTTGCTCTGACATTGGTTTATTCCTACTCTGGGCTCGGGCAGAGCAGCAGAACCAGGTGTAGTTGGAGCAGGTGTTCTTGATTTGACACAAACGCGGCCAACTTCAGCCAAGAACCTTCTTTGGGGGACACCATTCGATCATTAGATGATTGTTGAATACCTGTGTGGTACCACTAGGCAGCTCTTTTAGTTCCTGCCTTGGTTTCCCTTGTGGGATTGCTCATGGTTCCTGGGTGTAGCCTGGTCTACAGCTGGTTCCCATTTGGTTTCCACACTCAAGTGAGTGCCCATACACAAGAATAGAGTGCCAATGTTTGGACTTCAGGGGCATTCAATCAAGAAGCTCATGTCCTATGCCCTCTCCTCTTACCTGAGAGTTATTTGTCTGCCGCTCTAGGACCCCTGGTCACATGTACCTACCTCACCCCACCCCCTACTTCAAAGAGGGAATGAGTGATGTCTGGAAACAGCTATGAGGGAGGAACGTGCATTGTGTTGTCTTTGGGTGATAGGACCATGGATAATCCATCCTTCTTCCTGTTCTTTCTTTCTCTGCCAAACTCTCTTTGACTTCTCCATGGAAAACAGGTTATTTTTGTTTTTCTAGGTTACAAATACATTAAAAAATAGAATGCCCAATTTTGTACATTAAGACCCCTTAACATTGGATATTGCCATTTGTCTTGCCTTATGTAAATACATAGAGCAGGCATTCTGAGGTTTTATTTTGATAGTCAAGCATTTTCATATCAACTTCACTTTAGGTACAGTAATAAAAGAGCAAAGAATATTTTTTCCTGTTTGTATTCTACAAAGTTAACATTTGGGATTTTCCTAATTCCTACTAATCTAGTCCAGATGAGTTGTTTTTCATTTTTATTTAGAAGAATTTGAGGTCTAGCCCATGGTCTGTCTGTATTCCCAGCACCGTCTCAGTTCTGGAAACTTAGATCTTTAATGAATGAGGCTTACCAAGTGTAGCTGATAATGGCAGGGCTTCCTCTCTTTCTAGTTTTTGTTGACATAAGACCATTGTGTCCCTGAGTCACATGATGTTTTGTGGACTCTTTCCTTCCAGCCCCTTCCTGACCATCTCTGAGCCCAACTTTGGCTGGTGTGACTCAGAGGTCTTGTGGCCCAGGAATAGTGGTTGATCATTGAGTCAATGGTGCCAGTCAAATCCTGGCCATAAGTGAACAAATCTAACTGTACATTGTGGAGAACATTTTTTTCTTTGAGCCTTGAAGGCTGACAGCTGATTCTGTTACTTTTGTAAAATCACCAACCATGGATTTCCAGGGACAGATGAGATTTCTTGGCCTCCCTTTGACGTACCTTGACCCCCCCCCCATCCTTAGAGATAGGAATCCCCTTTCCTATGCACTTAAGCAGAGCCCATCTCCCTGTAAGTCTCTTTCTAACTTTTCCCATGCCCTGTTCATGAAAGGATTCATTCTTGCTCTCTTGATATTTTCACAGCATTTTATTCATTATACCTATAAACTTCTTTAATTATCTGCAATATAGTATAATAGGAAAAACATGAATTTTAGAACCACAGAACCTGGTTTTGATTTTGATTTTTTTAAAAATATATCTTTATTGATTTCAGAGAGAGAGGAAGGGAGAGGGGAGAGAGATAGAAACACCAATGATGAGAGAATCACTGATGGGGAGCCTCCTGCATGCTCCCCACTGGGGATCAAGTCCACAACCTGGGCATGTGCCCTGACCGGGAATCAAACCACGATCTCCTGGGTCCTAGGCCGATGCTCAACCGCTGAGCCACGCCCGGCCGGGCTGATTCTTGATTTCACCATTTATCACCATTTATAATCTTAAGCAAGTTACTTGATCTTCAGTTTTTCATCTGTGAAAAGGAAATAAAAATACCTTCCTTATAGGACTGTTAATGAAAAATAAATGAGATTGTGGAATACAGCTAAAATTATGCTCTGAGGGAAATTTACAGCTTTAAGTTCATATGTTAGAAAAGCCGAAAGGCTGAAAATTAATGAACTAAGCTTTCATTTCCAAAAGTTAGAAAAAGAAAAATTGAAGCCAAAGATGGTAGAAGAAAGGAAATAAAAAGGGAAGAAATCAAGGGAAAAGAAAACAAATATTCAATAGACAGCTAAAATAAACAAGCAAACAAAGCTAAAAGTTTATTCTTTGAAAAAGAATAAAAATTAGTAAACCTCTGATGAGACTGATCAAGAAAAAGGCACAAAAAAACTAATGTTGAGAATGGAAAGGGAGATATTACTGTAGATCCTTCAGTCTTTAAATCGGTCATGAGGATAATATGACAATTTTATGCCAATAAATTTGGAGGGGGAAATGAGCTGGATTCCCTAGAAAACTACATTTTGCAAAATCAACACACAAAAAGAAAATATATCAATAGTCTTTTACTTTTAACTAGAATTTGTGACTAAAACTGCTCAAAGAAAACTCCAGGTCCAGATGACTTCATTGACAAATTCTGCCAAATGTTTAAGGGAAAATAAAGCCAGTCTTACACAAATACCCATTTGCAATAAAAGCTCTTAGTAGACTTGTAGTAGAAGGAAACTTTTTTAGACTAAAAAGTCATATTTTTAAAAATCCTGTAGCAAACATCATACTTAATGGTGAAATATTGAAAGCTTTGTCTTTGAGACCAGAAAGGATCTCTGCATTTTATTAGAAGTCCTCTCCAGTGCAATAAAGCAAGAAAAAGAAATAAAAGCCATAAGAATTGTAAAGGAAGAAATAAAACTTTGATTATTTGAATATGATGTGAATGTATGTGTAGAATGTCCAAATGAATTTATAGATAAATTATTAGATACAATAAGTGCAAAAAAGGGGAAATAAATAGTAAGGGCAAAGTTGTTGAATACATACATGGTGAGTATACAAAAATTGGTTGCTCTATATATTAGCAATAAACAGTAAAAGTGAAAAATTTAAAGATACAGTTTAATATCAAAAATATTATATACACTATCCAAAGGTATGCAAGGACTCTAGGCAAAAGACTCACTATGTGATCACTACTGAGAGAAATTTAAAGAAGGCCTGAATAAATGGAGTACATGTCATGGTTTAGGAGGTTCAGTATTATAAAGGTATCTGTTCTCTCAGAGTTGTCTGAGGATTCAGTGACATCTTAGTCAAAATCCCAGCAGAGCTGGCTGGTTGGTGAAACTGACAAGCAGATTTTAAGGTGTTCATGGGAAAGCAAAGGGCCAACCATAGCCAAGCCACTGTTGAAGAACAAAGTGGGAGGCCTTTCTCTGATAGATACCAAGTATTCTTATAAGACTGTGGCAATGAAGACAATGTAGTGTTGTCACAGGACAGACAGAGGATAGAATAGAGCCTAGATAAGGATCCACACATCTGTGGACAGAGCTGGCAGCGCAGGATGGGAGGAAACGGAAGTGCTTTTCAACAGTGGTGCTGGAACAGTTGGATAGCCACATGGGAAAAATGAAACTCGGCTCATCTGCCACTTACATACAAAAATCATTTCTGTGTGTGAAAGGTAAAAACTAACCAAAGCAAAACAAAGCTGCTTAAAAGATAATAAAGGTGAGTGACTATCTTATCACCTCAGCATAAGAAAAGACTTCTTAAACAGGACGTAAAAAGCACTAAGAATAGTAGAAAATGTCAAATTAGATTATATTAAAATTAAGAATATCTGTGCAGCAAAGGACACTATAAGGAATGAGAAGGTAAGACACAGAGCAGCAAGTATAATTTATGCAACACCTCAGTTAAGGAAATCAGATTAAAATGACGCTGTTACTGCTCACGTGCTGAGAGCAACAGACTGCCTATGAGGACAGGACCTGGGGCTTATAAAGGCCCAGCAGCCTGTTTTGTTTTTTGCATTTTATGTCTTAGAAGATTTGAGCTCAGCACTGAGCTGGTTATGGTCTGTGGTTATGAGAATGGCTGGCGTCATCCTGCCTTTAGTCAGATCTCAACTCCACTACTTGGGCAAGTGCCCTACCCTTTCTGTGCCTCAGTTTCCCTAGCTTTAATAAGGAGCATGATGCCAATAGGAGAAATTAGCAAGTTGCTTCTGGTGACTTGGGGAAGGAAAGCTGGTTTTTCCTTGTTGCCACTGGTCAGCTTGGAGCATACCTCATCTCTGATGCGTTCTGCGGCTCCAGGGTGTCTTGGTTTTGTTACTGGGCAGTTCATCTATTCTCAGTGATTCAGGTTTTTTCTCTTAGATTGACTGTATCTTTCTGTACTGAGCCTAGTGGCTCCTGGCACTTAGTAGATGCTTAATAAATCTGTGCAGAACTGATCTTCCATTAATGTCTAAACTGTGGCTGAACCCCGGCGGAAATGAATTCCCCTGCCCGAGCTTTTCAGGTGTCGAGCTGCTTCTTTGTCCAGAGCAGGTGCTCTGTCCTCTCTGTGACTGCTCCCTGGAGCTGGCCCTGCAGCCCAGCCAGCGGCTTGATTGGGCCACTTTAAGACTTGCCTGAGCCAAATGCCCAGGTATTTGCTGAGGAACCTAGAACAGAGACCAGCTCTGCCGGTGGAAGACTTTCTGCTGCTGCAGACATAGGCTGGGTGCTTCTAGGAGGGCCCTGGGTCAGAGCTGAGGATTCCACAGAAAAAGGGATGCTGTGAAACATGAGTGGCACGAGGGCCCAGCCAGAGTGGCCTGTTGGCCTTTGTGATAGACTCGTGGTTAATGACACTGCCCCTGTGCTGATGGAGTGGAGATTTAGCCAGCATGCTGTCAGGATCAGTGAGTGGGTAACACCCAAACGACTGCCCAGTTATACTTGGGTGCATTATAGCTTGTGGCTTTGAAGTGCCATAACCCATCCTTCACTTTGACTTTATTGGCCATGTGGTGCTGTGTTTACCTTTGGAAGCTCCGCCAGATTAAACCCTCTTAACCAGCAAGTAGATCTTAGGTTATAGGACACCTGATTTATTTAAATTGGAGGCATGATGTTTACCTTAGCAAACAGGCATTTGGTGTCAAATGCTGGTCTCCAACATTCATTACTTGGGTGACCGTGGGCAAGTTACTTAACTTCTCCAAGCATCCGTTTTCTCAACTGTAAAGTACAGACCAAAGTAATGATAGTAATAATTGCTATCTAATAATAATCACATTATTATTTACTATGTCCATAGCACTTACTATGGACCATGTATTCTAAGCCCCTGTATGTTTTGCCTCGTTTGACCCTCCCAGCAATTCTGATTTCCTTATTGTCTGTCTTTTACAGATAAAGCCATTGGGGCACAGAGAGGTCAGGTAATTGGCCCACTGTTGCCCAGCCAGTGCGTAACAGATTTGGGATTGGAGCCCAGGTAGCCTGATTTTAGAGCTTGTATTCCTTACTCCCGTTCTAGACTTGTCACAGGGAATCGTGAGGATTAGATGTGATAACATCAGGAAAAGTACCTAGAACAGAGTCTTGCACCTTGTAGATGTAACAGTGTAGGTCACTCTGCCGGCCCACCCCACCCTCTCCCTCTCGTCACTAAGCTGAGGCTTTGGACTCCTGACTCTGTGGTTAGGAGAGTTTGGGATCTCTGCTGTGTGATCTGAACACAGAGTAATGAAAAGGAGGGTGGAGTCTCATCGGCTGTGGACAGGTCATCCCATCACAGTCATCTGTGCTTCCAAAAGTACTTCAACATCTTCCCTCAGGCGGGGGAGCAGCTGCCCCTTGACCCTTGCTGGACTGAGAGCACTGCATCTGCACTCAGCAGTGGTCACTTGAGCTTGTTCATCTCCACTCTGTGTAGCTGACCCTCACACAGATGGAGTCCAAATAAACTGATCTGAGTTCAGGGCTTCAGTGGCTGAGATGAGTCAATCATGGGTGGGGGAGGACAATGCCCGACACAATCAGAATGTGCTAGAAACCCTGTGGGGAGTGCAGTGTCATATCAAAGGTGGGGTTATTTCCATTCACATTTAACCCAGTTCCTCGCCCTGCTGGGTGGCTAGGATAGGCTGGGACAGGGCAAGCCCAGAGATGCAAGGACTCTGCCCTCGTTTGCTGCTTTCCTCACATGTTCTGTTTCTCATTCTCCAAGGGATGAGCAGTAGGGTTTAGTGAGGGCATCCATCTGTTCATCTCAGAACACGAACTGTTCCAAAAGCTCTTCGAGCTCTTCAGCACAGGATGTTGTCGAGGTTTACTTGTTAATGTGAAATACACGTATATATAACACTCATATATGTCATGCCTGGAGTTTAGAGTTTATTAACTTTCTCCCAACTAAAGGAAACATTTTAGACTGTTTTGTATGCAGGCAGTGATGGAAATGGAAATTATAAATGGGGATGGCTTGCTTTTACCTTGGAATTTAAAAATCACAATGATTTGTTGTTATAGGTTTGTCTACGGATTTGGAGCATCTGCAGTTGACCTGAATTTAAGCAGCCTGTGCTGCTCCCTCACCCTTCGGAGAGATGTCTGTCACTTACGATGATTCCGTTGGAGTAGAAGTATCCAGCGACAGCTTCTGGGAGGTAATGCCCATGCTTTCTTCCCCATGATACAGAGACCAGGCCAAGACTTGTGTGTGTGTGTGTGTGTGTGTGTGTGTGTGTGAGAGAGAGAGAGAGAGAGAGAGAGAGAGAGAGAGAGAGAGAGTTGGGGTGGGGTGAGATGAACATACCCCCATGCTAGCCGGGCGTTTGTGGTCAGATCTGGGTGGCAACAGTTATGGTGGAGCTATCAGTGAAGGTGGTAAACTTGCTTGCTAGACAAGTCAGATGCCTAAATAGTTTAGAGGTGTTTTAGAGGTCTTGTCAGTTTGTCCATTCTCTGATCTTCCTTTTCATGTTCAGCCATGTGTGACTTGGAGAGAAATACACTCATCACTGGACTTAGCCTGAAAGGCAGTTTTGCTTTTGGGTTTTGTGTATAAAAACAGATGGTGATGTGACATCATGTTGGACAGTGCAGGCAAATGGCCAGAGGGTTAAACAAACTGCCCTGGAGCTTGGAGCATCTTCTTGTCTGTCTGAGCCCATGAGGAACTCCCTTCCTGATTAGATTATTTTGTGGGTTTTGGTAGCCACTCTGTGCTCTTCCTGAGCCTCACTTTTCCTGTCTGCTGGTTAAAGGGAAGTCCAAGTTTTGATCAAATTTTGTTCTCATGGCAAAACCCGTCTAACTTACCCAGCAGCTGTGGGCTTCATGGAAAGAGCACTGGGTTTGTAGTTGGAAAGATCTAGGTTCTGATGCCAGCTGTGCCCTTACGAGCTGTGTGACCTTGGACAAGTTTCTTGACTGATCTGAACCTTAAGGTTTCATCTGTAATGAGAGGATGATACTGGCCTTTGAGGGAGGCAGCCCAGATGAAGTAAGAATGCAGACACTGGATCCCACATAGATGCATTCCTGACACAGGATGCTCTAGGGTTGCAGAAGATGAGGATGATGCCCTAGATCTTACTGGTGACAAGCATGAAGGATTTTCATAAACTTAGAATAATCAGGTGTACAATTTTGTCTGATACCAATACCATCTGATACAGACTAATAGACAAGTGATCACAGGTGGCCAGGTTTAGAAAAGATAGACAAGGAACTCAAAGTTTTATCAACACTTCTCTTTCCTATGTATTGGGGAAAAAGTCATACTGACTTTTGGCCAAATACTTCATTTTATTAAAAGTATATGTTTATTGCCCGGCAAGTGTGGCTCAGTGGTAAGAGCATCGACCTGCAGACAGAAGGGTTCCAGGTTCTGTTCTCGGTCAAGGGCATGTATCTCGGTTGCAAGTTCAATCCCCCACCCTGGTCGGGGTGTGTGCAGGAGGTAACCAATCAATGTGTCTCTCTCACATCGATATTTCTCTCTCTCTCTCCCCCTCCTCCCTTCCACTCTCTAAAATGGAAAAAATATTCTCAGGTGAGGATTTAAAAAAAAAGTATTGTTTATTGAGCACCTACTGTGTGCTAGACCCTGTGAGGCTCCAACAAGGAATGTGACAGTTTGAGTCCCTACCCTCAATGGGCTGGCTCTGTGGGATCAGAGTAAATGAAAAGGCACAGAAGGTGCCGGTGCCCTCTGTCCCTGCCCCTTGGTTGGTAGCAGCCTTCCTGGTGGGTATCTGGGCCATAGCTCAAATTTCAGTAGCCAGAGAGGCACATTTTCCCAGGGGACATTTCATAGAAGATAGCAAGGATGATGGGCAGAGACAGAGTCATGAGCATGTCCCGGCCTCTGGGCAGCACCTGCTTCCTGGCATTGTCAGGTGCACTCTCACTGCATCAGGGAAGGCTGGTGGTGAAATTTGATGGAGCTGTTAGCGCTGGTGGTCACAGGGTGCAGTTTGGAGGTGCCTCTGAAATTCAAGACTGCCCCTCTGCCCTCATGCACACGTCTGGGTTCACGGGCAAGCAGACCCTGCTTGCCGGCCCCTAGGAAGGCAATGGGGCAGGTTCAGACACGTGCTTTGGAGCCAGGCTACCTGGGTTTGACTCCCAGGCTTGTCACTCACGTGTATGTGGCTTTGGGCAAGTTACTAATCTGTCTTTGCCTCAGTTTCCCAGTCTGTAAGATGGGGGTGATGATGGTGCCCACATTCTAGCATATGTGAGGGTTAAGGGAATGAGTGCATATAAAGTGGTGTAGGCTGTCGGAACAGGCACTGGCTGGGAGCCCTGTCCCTCTGCTGTGGAGATGCGGGTTTCAGCACACAGCATACCTGTTCTTGCAGGCTACACTTGGCATCATCCTTGTAATGACCCAGCTGATGACAGAAACTGCTCTGGAAAAATGAAGAAGCTAAACGTAGTGCCATTACAGAAGTCTGCAGCTGCTTGGTAAAGGAAAAAATGTAGGTGAAAGCTGCCAGTGTGTTATCAGCATATATTAACTCAAGTAGCTTTAACAAACCCTTGATTTAAGCTCTTAGGCTCCCTTCTAAATTCTTAGCTGCGATACTGTCAGGAGTCAAGCACATCTGCTTTTGTCTGAAGAAAGCGAAGACAAATGGGTCTTTGTTTAGGCGGGCTCTGCTCCTCTTGTGATGGGGTCCCTGGGATTACTTGTCTGCTTTTATATGGTAAGTCAGTGCCGCCACCCTCCTCCTGTGTGAAGGATGCCACTGAGTGGAGGAGCCGTTGCTCAGGCCTAGCCCACCCTGCTTCGCTCTGAGTGAGGTAGGTGCTGCTACCAGCTGTACATTTCCCTGAGCTTCCTGCAAGTTCCCTCTTTCCCATGGCGACTTCTCAATGGTGTGACTCGCAGGAGAGGGACAAATCTAAAGAAAGCCATGTGGTCTTGAAGAGGAAAAGTCTTTTTGCTGAATTTTACTCCTTTTTACCAGAAGGTACAAACTGGGGTGGGCCATTCCAGAACCGTCTTCTGTGTGCCTGCACAGGAGCAACATGTAGGAGTAAATGTAGGAGTGAATTGGAGAAAGGGTGAGGTTTAATGCTGGGTAATGACATGCCCTGGTCAGAAGGAGCTTACAAACAAATATTCGGAATTAAAATGTGCACACAAGCCTGCTGGTGTGGCTAAGTGGTTGATCACTGACCCATGATCCAAGAGGTTAGCAGTTCCATTCCTGGTCAGGGCACATGCCAGGGTTGCAGGCTCAATCCCCAGTAGAGAGTGTGCAGGAGGCAGCTGATTGATGTCTCTCATTGATGTTTTTCTCTCTCTATCCCCACTCCCTTCCGCTCTCTCTAAAATCAATAAAAACATATTTTTTGAAAAACGCACACAAATAACCGTAGTACTGGGTAGAAATCATTCGGTAAACATTTATAGCACAACTCCTCTGTGCCAGGTCCTATTCTAGGCCTTGCGGATAGAGCATGAATAAAACAGATGTAGTCAGTTTTAAATGGCCCAGATCAAATGCTGGGAGGATGCAGAAGAGGCCTCTGCTTCCTGAGTGGGCTGCATGCCAGAGCTGTGAGGCGGCTCCAGGAGATCAGGGACTTTTTGTTGTGTCCCATGCATGGGTGTGTACACTGATAAGTCATCGAGCTGTGTGCACATAAACCATATGGTTATAGTCTGAGTTCTTTTCTGCAGGAATGTTAACCTACAACAAAAAGCTTAGAAATAAGAAACAGTGATAACGGCTAGCATTTATTGTACCCTTGCTCTGTGCCAGGCCCCTGCTCTCGGGTGGCTTGATGCTGCTCCACTTCAGAGATTGTAGGTGGTGACGCAGGATTTGGGCCCAGGTGCCCGCTCTCTAGAACTGCTCTCCTTCCTCTGCTCTCAGCCTCCTGGAAGCTCCACAAAGAAGAGGAGCTTGCCTTCGCAATGCCTGCTACACTCTTAAATGCTTCTGCCTCTGGTTCAGACCCTGGTGCTAGTGAGGGATGGGCATGGAAAGTGTGTGTGGGGGGGCTACCTGGAGGAAGTGCTGTTCCCGCTTTTCCAACCTAGTGATTTTCCCACTAGGTCATTTGGCCTTGTACCCCAGGGTTCCTCCCATTACAGATGCCTCTCTAGCTGTCCCTGCCTACTTTCACTGTTAGAGTTTCTGCTAAACGTGGCTGATCTTCAGTGAACCCTGACTTTCTGATGTGGGGAGACGATCTCAGCATCCAGGCTGGTGGCAGCTCTTATGGCAGCAAGACACCATTCATCCAGCACCTCCGATGGAGTATGAGGGAGAAGGAAAGAGGACAGTGACCTGACCACTAGGCAGCCATGCACTCCTGCTGTTTCCTAGGCACTTGGGTGAAAGATGAGTGTGTGGGTGTGCTTGTGCCTGGGAGACTGTGAGCTACAGGGTAGGGCAATGGCTTGCAGATGAGTCATGTTCTGTGCTCACGAACAAATCACAGGGTGTCACTGGCCCTTTATCAGTGTCTACAATACAGCCCTGAGGAGTACAATTCTAAAATAACTGTTTAAGCAAATCCTTCCTCTCTATATTATCATGTGTTCTGCCTTTGGAGTTAGACCTGAGAATTGGAATTTCTGGGTTCCACTTCATTTTTCAGTTTGTCATTTTGAACATGAAGATTAAAGATCAATGATGCAGTTGATGTTTAAAGTTGTTGGGGTTTGGGGTTTGTGCTTTAAAACTGTCACGCAGCACAGGGTGCCTTGCAGGGTAGTGAGCCTCATTTTCTCCCCCTCGCACTGGATGAGCACAGATTCCAGGAGTGGAAGGTGGGGCGGGCCCGTCAGTGTTGGGGGTAAGAATGGAAACCAGGAGTTGGGACTGGAGCGAGACCTCAAGGTAGTGACAGGAACTAGAGCTGGGCCGGAGCAGCCCGAGTGCAAAGCAGGCTCAGGGTGGCTGGACACTGTAGCAGCAGTGGGCCAGTGAGGGACTCCACCATCTATTCTCTCGGGGCCCTGCCCAGCCAGTAGCTTTATCCCATTTTGAGGGTTGGGGGCTTAGTGAGGTTACGGCTAGTCCAGGCCATGGTTCGGGGAGCACCAGGGTGAGGGGTTCCTTGACCCTCTGTGCCACTGCAGGGCGAGTGGGAGTCCAGAGGGTGGCTGAGCTGGAGGGCAGGTTGGAGAGACTGAGGAGCAGTGAACTCCTATTAAAGTGAGGACTAGCAGGGCACGGTTTGAAAGCAAGGCACAGACTTGGTGGCTTTCCAGATGCCCCTTCCTCCTCGGTGTTTCAAGCACACATCAGATCTCACGGCCCTACAATCATTTGTGACCCCTGTTTGGAAAGGACGGTTCAGAGTAGGGTGGGATAGGTTGTAGGAAAGGTGCCTGAGCTAGGAGGCCCTGTGTTGTCACCATGGGGACGCCCTGGCGTGTGTATAGGATATGGCAATAGCCATGCACTCTGCTGGGACTGTGGGTGGGGAAGCAGTGACATGACCAGGCCCAGTCCTCAAACCCACCCAGCCAGCCCAGGACTTGAATAGACTTAGAGATACACTAACTCAGACCCTGGATTTGACTGAGCGAGCGCCTTGCTAGTGAAAGTGAAGAAACTGCAAGGCTCTCTGCTGGTTTGTGCTTACATGATTCGTGACTCTTGCCAGATTGGCAGAAGTGTGTTAGTTGTTCATTTGACATCCATGGAGTTATTATCTGATGATGCGCTGAGAGCTGATTCTTTTTATTTATATCTTTATTAATTTCAGAGAAAGGAAAGGAGAGGGGGAGAGAGAGAGAGAGAGAGAGAAACATCAATGATGAGAGTCATTGATCAAGCCTGCAACCCGGGCATGTGCCCTGACCGGGAATTGAACCCTGATTGCCTGGATCCCAGGTCAACGCTCAACCGCTGAGCCATGCCTGGCCAGGCAAGAGCTGATTCTTTTTAGCTGTTGTGGGGAGAGCTCGAGGGACTCACTGGATTAAGAACTTGATAAGGGATCATGAGTTCCTTCATCACCCGTGCCTCTGAGTGCTCAGCAACATCTCAGTCATCTCCCGTCTGTGGACTGGGAAGTCTGCTCTTAGGGCCATCAGGCACTGAGAAGATGTTACACGGGCCCTCTGTGTGCCTGGCATGCGGGATGGAGAAGAAGAAAGGCATGGTCCCTGCCCTCAAAACCACTATGGGACCACATTCTGCTGTGTGACAGCAGATGTCTACACAGGAGTAACCAAGGGAGAGGAGTGTGGGAATGGCTTCACGGAAGGGGTGGCATCGTGTAGAGCTCAGTTCCGTGGGCCTCCACATCTTGCCTCAAGCCTTCAGAAAGCAGCCTTGCTCCATAGAATTCCCTTTGGCTCTTACTTCAGTCATCACTTCCTCCAGGCAGCCCGACCACCAGAGCTTGTCACTGTCTGTAATTGTGGTATTTATATGACCATAAGTCCCACGAAGGTAGGGATCATAGCAGTTTGTTATTACTATATCCCTAGTTCCTTGCATAGTCCTTGCCACACAGTAGGTGTTCATTATACATTTGCGAGTGGCAAGAGGATATTTCCAGACCCTCAGAAATTAAGAGCTATGCTTCAGCAGGTAACCAGCCAGCTGGTTGCATTGGCGGAGTCTGTTCGATTAGAAATCCTGGAATTGCAAAGGGCCTTGGAGGTCATCTAATCCTGTTCGTGCTCTTAATTTTGCCACCAACCTGTTCTGCAAACCCATCGTATCCCCGTATGTTGGGTCCTCACAGCATCAGCTCTAACTTCACCTTACAGCTGAAGGAATAGAAATGCAGGGAGCCTGACCTGTACTGGGTCAGTTATTTGCAGGGCCAGGGCCATGACTTTTGCAGCTCCCCTTGTGAGAGAAGGCAGAGAGGAGGAGGCCTTGTCAGGGAGGGCTGGAGTCTGATGGACTCAAACCAAATGGCAAGAGCTCATGTAGCCGCTGTCATTGACATCCGCAGGACTGGAATTAAGGAAGTCCAAAGGCTTACCTTTCATCTGTCTTTCAAGCTGATTGAGAATGTTCTGGAGCCTCTCGCATGCTTTGTCAGCTTTGGATGAAATGTGACTCTGGCTCCATAGAGTTGCAGGGATGGGGGCACCACTGGGGCTTCTCCTGTCCACGCAGCTCGACACAGCTGGCTCGCACCCTTGAACTCGCTCCCAGATGTGGAGGGAGCAGCGTGCTTAGGCCTCAGGGTTGCAGGTTAAAGGGCATGAGCATTCTGAGGGTAAAATGAAGGTCATCTTGGGCAAGCAGTCTTAGTAGTTTTCAGGTTTGGGGTTCCTGACATGAGCCTCTCCGGCCCGTGGCAGCTCAGGGATGGGGCCTACACCCTACCTTACAGTCCTGACCTCTGTGGCCTTCCCTGAATCTGTGGGGCTGGTTGGAAGCACATGCATCACCTGATACCAACTCCTTAAGTCTTGGCTCCACCTTTTCTGTTCTCGACCTGAGGAAGGTTCTATAAGGTGGGCTCTGCCTCCTGGCTGCATGATCATGGGTGACTTGGCTTCTTCAAACCTCAGTTTCCTTTTCTGTAAAGTGGGAACACTAACAGGACCCACTGTCTAGGATTGTGACAGGATTTGATGATGTGACACGTGGAGCTGTCAGTGCACCACCTGGCTGAGTGTGGACATGCTCTATTATGATGCTGCTGCTGGGGAGACAGTATGTGGCACCTGCTGCCAGGAGGCCCACAGCCCAGCATGGGCAGGGAGCTAACATGCACGATCATTACCCATGTGGGACAAGCTGCAACTGCGGGGTATGGGGGCAGTGTTTGGAAGGGCCATTGTGGCCCCCAGGTGGACCAGCCAGCAGGAGCCCGGCGTGGGGTATTGGTCTCGCCTGCATGCAAGTGCAGGCGATACAGGAGCTCCCTGCTGGTGGTCCTGCAGGGAATGCAGGTGGCAGGGAAGCCGTCCTGGAGAAGCCGAGCTGAGCCTTAGGGAGCTGAAATTGGGGCAGGTAGGATGGGACCATTTTGTCAACACCCATTGCCTCCCCATTTCTCTCCCTGCCTTTGATACCCAGTCCCCTTCCCCCTTTTACTGTTACACTGTTAGCTCTCCTCCCATGGCTGTGGCCCCAGTCTCAGGAGGCATTCATACTTTCCCTCCAGGAGCTTCACCCTCCTGAAGCCCACCAGGTCCTGAGCACAGCACCCTTCAGGGTGAAGGCTTGCCCCTGGAGATTTCTTACTGACTGACCCCTCCTCCCATGCCACCCTCTGCACCCAGCCCCGGCTAAGTCTCTGCTCATTGCCCTGCGTTCTGTGTTCCATGTTCCATTCCTGGTGGACATCTCACAGTGCCCCCAGGTCTCCATGCTGTCACAGCTTCTTCACTTTGCCAGCACTGTTCTCTGCCTGGAATCCTTTCCCTCATCTCTGCAATAATGTGGCCAGCCTCCTACTTGTCCTTGAAAAATCAGTTTGGATGTTCTCATCAGTATACCTCCCTTCCCTCACCAAGAAATCCCTGAAAGGAGAGGACTGGCATTGTGGTCCTGTACCCAGGCACATGCATGTTGAATATCTGTCTTTCGTATCTTTATATCTGAAGGGGTGAGCCTGAATGTAGAGGAAGTTAGGGACATAGTTGGCTTCAGCTCTAGTCTAAAAAAATGGACATTTTATGAATGAATCAGTGATGATAGGTTTGGAAGAAAACTTATTTTCAATTCCTACATTCTCTGCCATATGGCCAGATAAGCTAGTGTTTTCAAAAACTAGAGAGAAGCTTTTTTTTTTAATCACCAGAGGATATGTTTGTTTGTTGTTTTAATTGATTTTAGAGAGAGGAAAGGACAGAGAGAGAGAGAGAGAGAGAGAGAGAGAGAGACATTTTGTTGCCTCCTGTATGTACCCTGACCAGGGATCAAACCCACAACCCAGGTATGTACCCTGACCAGGAGTCGAGCCAGCAACCTTTCCGTGTACAGGACAGTGCCCCAACCAACTGAGCCATCCAGCCAGTGAGGGCAAGAAAGCAGCTTTTTAAAAGTGATAAAGCAAAAATAGCTAACAATGTATGTCCTGACTTTAATATATGATCAATTTGTCATATATTTGAAAATTAATTTTCTTGCATTTTAAAAACCTATTGTCATTATACCTCAGTTTAAAAAGTGAGGGTCAGCCTGCGGACTGAAGGGTCCCAGGTTTGACTCCAGCCAAGGGCACATACCTCAGTTGCAGGCTCAGTCCTGGCCCTAGTCCAGGTGAGTGCAGGAGGCAGCCAATCAATGTCTCTTTCTCACACTGATGGGGTTTTTTCTGTCTCTCTCTCTCCCCCTTCCACTCTCTCTGAAAAGCAATGGAAAAAATATCCTCGGGTGAGATTTAAAAAAAAAAAGTATGAAAAAGAGAACACTCTCTACCAAAGACGACAGTTGGCAAATAGGAACAAGAAAAGATGCTCAATATTACTAATCATTAAGAAAATGCAAACTAAATTATAATGAGCTATTGCTACATACTAAACAGAATGACTAAAATAAAGTATTTTTTTTAAAAACCTGACAATACCAAGTGCTTGTGAGAATGAAGAGCAGTTGGAACTCCCATATATTGCTGATGGGAATGCACAATGGCATGGCTATCTGAAACCTATATAATTTTATTAACCAGTGTCACTCCAATAAGTACAATTTAAAAAAAAGAAAATGGGGAAAAAATGGCATAGCCACTTTGGATAACAGGTAGTTTCTTATAAGGTTAGATGTATACTTACCATATAGCAACTCCACTTCTAGGTACTCACCCAAGAGAAATGAAGACCTGTAGGTGAATGTTTATAGCTTCACTATTTATTATTGCCCCAAACTGAAAATAGCCCAGGTCTCCTTCACCGGGACGAAGGAGAAGCAAATGATGGTGTATTCATACAGTATAACACTACTTAGCAATAAAAAGGAATGAACTACTGACATGGGCAACAGCATGGATCAATCTCAAAAGAATTATGGTAAGTGACAGAGCCAGTCACAAAGCCAGGCTACAGCTGTGTCATTCCATTTGCCCTGGACAGCTTGGAGAAGGGACAGAAATCAGATCAGTGGTTGCCAGGGACTGTGTAGGGAGGAGACTTGACTGCAGGGGCACAAGGGGGCTTGGTCGGGAGATGGAAGTATTCTGTGCCTTGATGTGGTGATGGCTGTGCTCGGTATACCTTCATCTGAACTCATGTGAGTATTACTGGAAAGGGTGCATATTAGTGTGTGTAGATTTATCTCAGTTTAGAAAAACAGCTGCCAGTGGCCCTGCTCTGAGGAGGACCACCAGCGCCTTGCTCAGGGGAGCTGGATGGCCACATTGCTCTGTCAGAAGGTGGTTTATGGAGACGGAAACAGTGGTACCTTGAGTGTTTCTATATGTGGACTAAGTGATGGTCTGCCTCAAACCCATATGGAGCCTTGAGCAAAGGTCAGTGGGGCTGGAGCATCTCAGTGCCTGTTGTCTTGAGCACTCCCTTCTCCCCTGGGCCCAGCAGTGGTCACAGTGCCAGCATTTAAACGTAAAACACATGCTTCTGGAAACATCCTTCCTGTACTCCTTGCTGCTTTTCAGATTTCAAGAGTAGTTATTTAAATACAGGGTAGGGCAAAAGTAGGTTTACAGTTTGTATAGAAAATAATGCAATAATTAATAAATAAGAATATGAGAATAAACTGTTTCACGTACTCCTACTTTTCTTTTAGCTATAAACCTACTTTTGCCCATCCTGTGTGTGCTGATGGGTTGTACCAAGGTGGACCTTGTTAAGAAACACCCTTTTCTGTAAATCTTTTGAGAAGGGTTTTAAAAATCAGAGAGATAGGCAGGTTTCTGGAGAGCAAACATATTTTGATGTTGATGACCAGTTTGAATATCATTGGTAACAGTGAGGAAACCCAGGTGTGCATGGTGCTTCCATGGGGACTGTCAGGCATGCATGGAGCATGATGATCTTGGCTCTCCTTGCACCAGCTCAGCGATACTGACTTGGGTTTTGTTGGTTTATTTTTTTCATCCTGCTATAAATTTCAAAATGACAGCTAGGCTCTATTTTAAATGGGAAGTGAGCATGTGATGTGACTTTCAAGTGGTTGTGAAGGGCTCTCCTTCGCCTTCCTATAAAGGGGCTGCTGACGGATGGAGCTGAAAGCTCAGGTTCAGCCTGTGTTGGTGAGCTGCTCACCTGCTTCCCTGACTGAGGGCTAACTGCCAGGCCACGCCTGGGCTGGGGGCTGCGGAGGGAGCGGTTCCTGGTGCTCACGCACTTCAGCAAGCCTGCTGCATATCACAGCTGGCCTCTGGGGAGGGCTGCCAGGCCACCTGACTCCCAAGGCTCCTACTGTCCCCAGGGGAGCGGGGACATCGCGGCCCATCTCTGTGTAGTGCTGTGGGTTCTGTGCCTTCCCAGGCTCTGCCCACCATTCCCCCGACACCCTTCTTCACCTGGTTAGCTGGGTTCCAGATGGTTAGCTGGTTCACACTGTGAACCAGAGTAAAATAGGCAGTGCTGTTGGTCTCCACAGCCTGCATGGCAGAGAGAGGACTTTACCCTTTCTGTGGGAGTGGGGCTCTGGTCTCCAGGGGCTTCCATATTCACTGCCAGCGAGGATGAAATACGAATATGATCAGCCAGGCAGAGACTTTTATTATTATTTTAATCCTCACCTCTAAGGACATTTTTTCCTTTGCTTTTCAGAGAGAGTGTGTGTGTGGGGGGGGATCCACACTGATGTGAGAAAGACCTCACATCCCTTGGTTGCCTCCCACATACACCCCAACTGGGGCTGGGGAGCAAGCCAGCAACTGACGTACATGCCCTTGGCCGGAATTGAACCTGGGACCCTTCATTCCGCAGGCTGACGCTCTAACCATTGAGCAAAACCAGCTAGGGCTGGGCAGAGAATTTTAGAAATGCTAAAACTGACAAAAGGTTGACTAGAATTTTTGAAGATGGAGAAAAAGATTGAAAATGCAGTAGGTCATTTTTCTGTCCCATTTCCTCTGGGAACCATGTATTTCTGGTGTCCAGGATGAGCTACTTGGTGTCCTTTCAAGTCAGCGGCTCAAAGAATGAAACATTGAACACTTGGTTATCTCTCCAAATTAGCCACTAGTATTTTCTCAATTACTCTGGGCTACTCTCTCCTTTCATATGTAAGAAAAAGTTGTCAAAACTCACCTCAGTCCTTATCAAAGCAGAGAAGGGTGTGCAACTGTGGGATCTTCGCAAACTATGTGACTTCTCTAAGCCTTGGTCTCCTCATCTTAAAATGGGGACAGTTATTCCTGCTTGTAGGGCGGTGGCAGTATTTGGAGGTGTAATATACCTATTGCGGTGTTTGGCACATAGTAGGTGCTCAGTATGTGGGAAATAGTGTTGATTGCTATGATCAGGAAGCAATAGTAATCCAGCATGTGATGACTTCAAAGCAGAACTGTTTATACTCATGATGATCAAAGGCTGGCCCCTCAGTCTGCATGCGATGCCCCCTTGCTGCCCTCGGCCCCTCACTTCCCTCCATCATAGCCCTCCCCAAGCTGGTCTGTCTCCCTCCCTGACCCACAGGTCAGAGTATGGGCACTGGCTGCATGGACATTGAGAAGCTCTGAATGGCTGTTTTGTGTGTTCTTGCGTTAAGTGACGCCTGAAGCTTGTCATTTAATGAGGTCGGATGCCTTTCTAATGGGAACGGGATGAGCTTTTGGGAACCTGGTTGGCCTGGAGGCTGTTTGTACAACAGTGAGGGTCAGGCCATCTCACTCTGGGAGGGGCTGGCAGGTGGGCCGCTGCCCTGAGCCCCATGCTTCCCAGCATGCTTCTGTCTCCTAGGTCGGGAACTACAAGCGGACCGTGAAGCGGATTGATGATGGCCACCGCCTGTGCAGCGACCTCATGAACTGCCTGCATGAGCGGGCGCGCATCGAGAAGGCATACGCGCAGCAGCTCACTGAGTGGGCCCGGCGCTGGAGGCAGCTTGTGGAGAAGGGTAAGGTGGCCCCTGCCCAGGACAGCTCTGGGCAAATTGGTGACCTCTGTGCCAGTCTCCTCTCTTTTAAGGAAGTGGGCAGGAGTGTGTCTTGAAGTTCTGGGGCTGTGATTTGTTTGGGGGAGCAGCAGGGTGCTGTCACCAAGCAGCAGACGCTGCATGAGACTTCCTCTTTTCCTTAGGGCAGGACTGCTCTGGGGACAGCATCTGAGTCTCCCATGGATGCTGCACTTGCCAGTTTAATGCAGAACAGCTCCCTAAGGGCCCACACTTGAGTGAGCTCCTATCAGAGAAGAGGCCTGGCTGCTTAGTCCCATGATTCTGACCCTGAGAGCCATTGATTTGTGAGCTCTGCCATGTAGTGAATCAGACAGGACTGGATAGTGACATCCAGCAGAACTTCAATTTTGAATTTTAATGGATAACAGGTTTTGTTCCTCTCCGTCCCTAGCCAAACAGGAGATTCTGGAGCTTAGTGACAGAACACTGCTGTGGACATGGTGTGTGCTCAGAACACTTCCCAGCAGTTAGACTGATTATGGGGTTTCCTGGGATGGAGTGGGTTAGTAGGAGTTTCTCAGTGTGTGTTTGGAGCAGGTTCTACCATGACCGCTATCCTCAAAGGCACCAACCAGGGGATACTAGGCCCCTGGGTCGGGTCCTGGAAAGCCAGGGGTTTCAGAGGGCAGGGCTCCCCGGATCTGGACCAGCGTGGCGGCTGAGCGTGGGTGAGGAGTAGCCAGGGTCGGGCCGGCTCCCTTGGTAAATGGTAGCTGTTGTCATTTGTTTCTGCCTCTCAGGATCCAGCTGTTAGCACAATTCCTTCTGTCCATTCAGAGCTTGAGGTTCACAGAGCACTTGCCCCTCACCTTGCGGATCCTGCCACAGCACTGCGGACCTAGGCAGGACAGGGAGCTGTTGGTTTCATAGAAGCGAGGGATTAGGGGTTCAGAGGGGCTCACCTTCCATGGTTACCTACCCTCCCCTCCCCACCAGTGCCTCTCTATGTCATCTCAAATAGTAGCTGTCCTCTGTGAGCGCCTTGAAGATGACCTGGGGCTTCCATTTTCATCCCCAGCTTCTGCCTTTCTCCCTCCCTCACCTCATGCCACCCCACACCCTCAAAATGACAGGCCGGCCTGTGGGTTTCCTTTCTGAGAACAGTAAGTGAGGTGACTCAGGCACCCCACCCCACTATCTAGAGATTGCCATCTGGGCCAGAGCTGGTTCCTGCTTCCAACTTTCTTTCCTTCCCCAAGACAGGGCTTCTATTCTGCTGAGGGCACAGTCCTCCCTTCCACAGGCAGTTCTCGAGTTCCTGCTCTGAGCCGGCTCTTCCTGGGCGTGCATAACAGGTCCTGGCCCTCAGTCCTGGGGGAGAGTGTGTAGAGGGGGCCAGGTGCTGAGGAACCCCCCAGAGGGACGTGGCCTGGGAGAGAGGTCAGCTTACTTAAGAAGACCCCTCCTCCTACAGCCAGCCTTACACAAATTAAAACTGCAGAAATTTGAGCTTTTAAAGAGCCCAGTGACTTTAGAAGAGGAAATTGTGTACCCTCCCAAGTTCCTGAACAAAAGAATGGCCGAGCTGACTCGCCTTCAGTTCCTTATTCTCTTCATCATCCCAAGGACTGAAAAAGGAACAGCCACTGAGAAAAGTTTCTGAAACAACCAAAAGGAACCTCCTGGCCAGACGTCGGGCTGCTGGCCCCAAGTCCCCCACAGCTGGGAGAGACTGACAGGAAATCCCCACCTGGGGCCTGTCCGCCCCGCAGTGACAGGTGACCACCAGCTTCTCTCCTGTGCAGGGCCTCAGTACGGGACGGTGGAGAAGGCCTGGATGGCCGTCATGTCTGAGGCGGAGAAGGTGAGCGAGCTGCACCTGGAGGTGAAGGCCTCGCTGATGAACGAAGATTTTGAGAAGATCAAGAACTGGCAGAAGGAGGCCTTTCACAAGCAGATGATGGGGGGTTTTAAGGAGACCAAAGAAGCCGAGGACGGCTTTCGGAAGGCACAGAAGCCCTGGGCCAAGAAGCTGAAAGAGGTGCTCCCCTCCTGCAGGTCACTTCCCTTCCTGCAGGTTGCTCCCCTCCCCCAGACCTGTGCCCCTGGCTAGGGACCTCTGCCCTAGCCCTCCCCACCAGCAGCACTCCCCTCCCGCACACCCAGGAATTCCTGCTGTCTGTTAGCATCAGAAAGCCCTTAGTCACTAACATTTACCTAAGTTCCAAACTTAAACTGAATCCTCATCAACCCATTTTACAGTCAGGACACTGAGGATCAGAACCGCACGCTGGTGACTGAGCTCAAAACCCAGACTCTTACCCACTAACACTACTTCCCCCAGCCTGGGAACTATCTGCTAGAGAGGTTTAAAAGCCCCTTTGGGCTAGTAGAAAGGATTATAGTTTTCCTTTCTCTTATATGTGTTTTTCTTTCAAATTTGCAAATGATACTGAGATTCATTTTTCTGAAAGGAGCGACTGAAGCCACTGAGTCTTGTCCAGGCTTGGCTCGCTGGAGGCTTTCAGACGTACACACATCCCCTCCCCGCCCCCTGCACTTGCGGACCCCCACCTGCAGCCTGGCCAAGCCCCTTCCGGGGGTAGAGGTGCCTCTTCCCTCCATCCCCTCCCACTCCCCGGCTTTTCTCAGGAGTGGCACTGCCCTCCTCCCCCTCAGAATCACTCCGTCAGGCCTGAGTCTTCTGGTTGGAACAACAGTCTTTCCTCCTTTCCTCTGTATCTTGGCCTTTGCCATTCCCGTCTTGTCCCTGGCCCCATTTGTAGTGACACTATCCCCCTCATGAGGCTGTGGGTGCAAACTCATCTCTCCTCTCCAGAATGAAATCTGTGACTCGCTCAAGTAAGGAAGCTCCCATTAAATAAATTACACACACATCAGTATCTCTGTGCATGTGTGTATGTATATAGAAACAGTAGCCATTAAAAACTGTGGGAAGTGTGGCCTAGGACCCACCTCTTGTTAGGTTTCTCTTGTGAAACTTCCTTTGCATTGCTCTTCCCACTGCCTGGCATACTTCCCTCAGATGGCCCCTCTAATCCTGGCTCCCCGTCATCTGGGCGGCTTTCCAGCGCAGCCCCACCGGCCCGGCCCCACCGCTGGCTTCTGTCTCTTCCTTGCTTCTCCTCCTTGGCACTTATCACTTAATTTACCCTGAACTTCAACTGTTTCTTGTAGCTGCCTCCCCAGCTAGACCCTAAGCCCCATGAATGCCCAAGTCCTTTGTCTGGTGCCGTATCCCTCCCTGGTGCCTAGGACAGCGCCCAGCACAAAGCAGACACCAGTCAATGTCTGTTGAATGAAGTCCTGTTATAACCACTTGTAACTAGACTGAGCACACAGCTTTGTGCCTGCTCTTTCCTCGCCTCCTGATAGCACTAGCACTTCCCATGGTCTCTGTAGCCTCAGGCGAGGATTTTGACCTTTCAGAATCACGATGTTTAGAAATGCCTTCTCCCTGTAGGTAGAAGCAGCAAAGAAAGCCTACCACGCAGCGTGCAAAGAGGAGAAGTTGGCCATATCACGAGAAAGCAATAGCAAAGTGGACCCATCCCTCAACCCTGAACAGCTTAAGAAATTGCAAGACAAAGTAGAAAAATGCAAGCAAGACGTTCTTAAGGTAAATCATGCAGGGTCTCTTCACGCGATGTGTGCACCTGCCTCTCCCGTTTGCACATCTGGCACACGGGAGCCTTTGCTGCTGCTTGGTTGCCTAGGTGCATAGAGGGAGACCGCAGTAACACACATTCCTGCCCTTGGGAAGGCCTCACCAGAGCCCACTGTGCCCAGCTCAGGATTTCTGTGCTCGGGGATAAGGTGCTGGGGCACTGGGGTTGCTGCAGAGAGCGGGAAGGAACACTTGTGCGGGATGTGGAGGTGTGAATGTCCACAAGCGGGGAGCCGATGTATGAGCTGGTATGGAGGGTTCTGAGGACCAAATTGCCAATGGCCTTGAAGTCAGGCAAAGTAAGGAGCTTGAGACATTGCTGACAAGGAGCCACTGAAAGAAGGGAGGGCAGAGGTGTGGAGGACCAGACGGGTTAGAGGGCTTGCTCTGGTATGGGAGTTAGTCCCAGTGGAGGGGTAGAGGCTGGTGTGCTGGCACCATAGGGAGCTCAGGGACCTGGAGCAGGAAAGATTTTTCTGGCAGCCTCATCAGTGAAGGTCCCAGGAGTTTGGGGGAGGAAAGCGGCAGGGACTCTCAGTCAAGAAGAGACTGTGAAGAGGCGGTGTGGCATCTGGATGCTCTCTGTGTCTTCCACTGTGAAGGGAGGGCCACTCCCCCTTCCCCTGCAGTGGATTAGTGAGATCAAATGGGATGTGTGTGTTTATGAAGGGCTCCTCAGAGACAGGTAGGTCTCTGCCTGGAAGGTCTGTGTCACAGGACTTAAACACGAGACAGCATCTTGTAATTTAATAGTTCCCAGGAAGTGAGCCGGGGCTGGGCCTGTGCCCTGGCCCCACTGTCTGCTTTGCTCTGGGGGAGGGGGAGAGGCTGCCACCATCAAGGGACTTGAGGGGTGCAAAGGACACAGATTGGGGTGCTCCTTAGATACGGGTGACAGCTTCGCATGGTGTTTATTCCTTATACAAGTCACCCAGAGTGGCTGGCATAATATTGTCACCTGATTAGTAAGTCTAGTTGGTGCTGAATTCAGAAGTGGTGGAAAGGGACACAAGCCTGAGGACCCGTGTGGCGCAGAGCCAGGCTCACTTACTCTTGGCTGGTGAACCTTCCTCTGTGGTGTCTGCATTTCCTACAGACCAAAGAAAAGTATGAGAAGTCCCTGAAGGAGCTGGACCAGAGCACCCCCCAGTACATGGAGAACATGGAGCAGGTGTTTGAGCAGTGCCAGCAATTCGAGGAGAAGCGCCTACGCTTCTTCCGGGAAGTTCTGCTGGAGGTTCAGAAGCATCTGGACCTGTCAAACGTGGCCAGGTAAGTGTCCTTTTAGCCACAAAGCATGTCACGGTGAAGTCAGTGGACTGTTGCTTTTGAGCAAAGCTCAGTTGCTAGTCTCCAGCCTTGGGGTGGCAGTGTTTGTCAGATCTTCTCACGGTTGTTATGTTCTCCTGTCTGGGGAGAGCCCCTCTGCTGAGCCTGTCAGTGGCTCCCCGCGCACCCTGTCACTGGCCTGAGCCCGATAGCCTCTTGCCATGCAGGAAGGGGCCGTGCTCTGCCAGCTCTGCATACAGGACTCTGGGTCCATGCAGGAGGACGGCTATGGCTCGGACCTGCCCCGGTTGTTGAATTTGAAGTCATCCATGCAAGTCCAGCATTTCCGGGCTGGCACACCCTGCCCCCACGATGGTCTGACTTTGAGGCCCCTTATAAGTCCTCTCTGTCCAGACCAGCTGGCTGCCAGCTCGGTCCTTGACTTCTCAGTGGTTCTAGGCCCGGGCAGCACAGACCCTCGGAGGCTCAGATCTGAATCGTGATGTGGAGGCTGGGAAATTTCTTTTGCATTTCTCTGTCTTTGGTCCCATGATGCCTTTGCTCAGGGCAGAGGTCTGGGCTAACTGTGGATATAGACTTCTGTCATCCACAGAGCAGAGCCATTTAGAATCGTCTCACTAGTCAAGGCTTGTTAGCAGGAAATTACATTCCCTTTGTCTTCTTCTGTATAAAAAACTGAGAGCAACAATTATTGCACAGCTACGCTTTCACCATTTAATTAATCTTTACGGCAGTCTGTAAAGTAGGTGGCATTGTTGATGAGGCAGCTGAGCCTGGGTGAGGTTAAGTGACTTGCCTGAGGCTGCACAGCTGGCTGGGGCAGGGCTGGGCTGGCAGGCTCTTGTGTGTGCAGAGTAGCTCCCATATGTGAGTGCTTGGCCTTGGCTGGCATGCCTGGCCGTAGTCCTCCAAGCCACCCTGGTGGTAGATGGTGTAGCAGTGTCTTGGGGCTGCTGTGACGAAATACCACAGACCGGGTGGCTTGCATCAGCAGGAGTGTATTCTCTCGCAGTTCTGGGAGATCCAGTGTTGGCTGGGCGTGCTCCCTTTTATTAAAAAAATGGGGGATTTGGACACAGACACAGAGGGAAGATGGTCATGGGACTGAAGGGACAGTCTACAGCTCTAGCGCAGCATCTGCCTGCCTCTTCCAGCTTTTGGTGTTTGCTGCCAATCCTTGGCCTTCCTGGGCTATAGACTGTCACTTCAGTCCCATGACCGTCTTCCCTCTGTGTCCAAATTCCCCCTTTTTTATAAAAAGATGCCCAATTAAGGCCCACCCCAATGACATCATTTTAACTTGATTACCTCTTTAAAGACCATGTGTCCAAATAAGGTGACACTCTGAGGTGCTGGGGGTTAGGACTTCAACATATCTTTTGGAGGACACAATTCAACTCATAACAAATGGCATTGTGCTCACTTCATGGAGGAAACTGAGGCCCAGGGAGTGTAAATGACTTGCCAGCCATAGGAGTTAGGAGTGAAAATGCCATGCCCCGCAGCAACACGTACTCCTGCTCCACGGGATCAGCTTCCTAGGAGGGCGAGCTGCTGTGAGCTGTCCAGCAGAGGGGTCCCCACCCCAGGTGACGGCTTCACATACTACTTCTGTGTGGCTAAGTGTAAACCTAGCTTTCTGAAGGGGTGAGGAGGAACTTTCCTGGCACTGGATTCTGGGCCTGAGTAAGTGGGACCACCTGGATTGGTGGCCTGTGTGGCCCAGATGCCGGTGCTTTTTGTATCATCTGATACAGAGCAAAGCCAAGTTGCACCTGGTGATTGAAAGCTGACTTGTTAGAAGCCAGAGCTGTGGCTTCCACACCATGGTTGGTGGTGGTCGTCTGTGCACGTTGAGGCCAGGTGAGCACGCAGCCGAGCTGGGTGGGGTGTCCTGGTCTCAGTGTGAAGTCAGCTGTGGTGTAGCTGCAGACCTCGGTGCCTGCTGTGGCCAGGCACTGGGCTGAGACAAATGGTGGCCATCCGTGCCTTCCAAAGAAATCATGCTTCTCTCTGATTTAGCTACAAAAACATTTACCGTGAACTGGAGCAGAGCCTCAAAGCTGCCGACGCGGTGGAGGACCTGAGGTGGTTCAGAGCCAACCACGGGCCAGGCATGTCCATGAACTGGCCGCAGTTTGAGGTAAGAGGAGGCTGCACCCAGGACCCCCTTGGCCTGGCAGGGGCCTGGCCCACAGGGTTGAATCACACACTTTCTCGTTCCAACTCCACGTCGGCCTTTGCCCTGTTCATGAGGCAGCCGTTGCCCCTGGCTCCGCTAGAAAGCGCCGATGTTTAATTTTCCGGAGCTCCAGGCGTTACGGAAGGGCCTCTAGAGAAGGTGCAGCTATGTTCCTCCTCGTTAACTGTGATTGTCACCTGTTGACCACTGGCATTCCCTGATGGTGAGTCCCAGGAGCTGCAAGACATGCGGGACACGCGCCAGGCCCCCCCGCCCCTCCACCTGGGGAGGCCAGAAGGGAGTGGTCACAGTGAGACCAGGCTGGTGAGCAGTGGGCACCAGCTCAGCTGCCTCTGGTCCAGGACCGCAGGGGAGCGTGGACTCAGTGTAGCTCATCTTCGCTTCTCACTTTCCTATTTCAGACAGTACATTTGGGTTCAGGATTCACTTTTCTCCTTTCCCATTTTCATGCGCCTGAGCCTTGCAGTGTCTTTACATGCAAAATGCTTAGGGATCTCAGACTCTTCGAGCCTAGGATTGGGTTACCGGGCCCCCGCCCCGCCTGCCCCCCACCCCGATGGTAGCAGGGAAGGCAGTGGGCACAAGTGCTGCCGCCCTGTTCTCTGAGGCAGGGTCTCCCCCCTCCTGGTAGTGGAGCAGGGCCTCTCCAAGGAGGATGCTGGAAGCGACTCTGCCTTGGACTCGGGCCCAGTGGCTTCCCCCGATTCAGTGCTCCCAGAGCCCAGGTTGTCACGTCCTGTCTCACCACTTACCAGCTATAGGTGATGAGCAAGTCACTTGCCCTTTCCGTGACTCAGTTTCCCCACGTGTAAACGCGATGATGACAGCAGCTATCTCCCTGGTGGCTGGGGTTCAGTGACCTGGGCCAGGCTGGGTTTTGGCCCTGGGCCGACCACACAGACGCCTGCTTGGCACATCTTAGCCTGCAGTCTCGTCAGTCCTCACATGTGTGCCCGTTTTCTGGAGCTTCACAAGAAAGCTGCTTCAGATAACTGTGGGTCCCTGTAGCTGAGCCCCCAGCCCCCTCACCATCTTTAGGATGTCTCCAACAGGGAGCCAGGAGCAGGCATTGGGACAAAACAGGCCCAGGGGCCCTTCTGAGTAGAAGTGGACCTAGAGGAGAAAGAAGGTGCCCAGCCTCCTTCCCACCCCCAACGATGACACTGGGAAGAAGTGGGTTAAAGACTTGTGCATGTGGCTGGAGGTTCACTGGAACACCTCCCCCTGCACCCCAATCCCTTAGATTGCCTGTCAGTAGTCAATACTCAGACAACAGAATGGTCTGGGAAGGGAGACTTGACAGGCTGTCTCATTGGGTGGGTGGGTGGGTGTCTGGGCAAGAGCCCATGGGTGGCCCCTCTCTCTCTCTGGATCCAGTGGACTGGGAACCAGCGCCCACATACGGCACATGCGGTTCTTAGTGGATCATACTTACTTTTCTCTAATGAGATTATTTGTTTTTGTTTTCCATGCCACAAGGATGAAGTAAGTTACTATTTTATGGCTAAATTATTGAATTCCAAACCTCTTGTAGGGTGTGTCCAGCCCATGGGGGTCTGTGCGTGGTGTCCATAGCCTGGTTCTGTAAACGTGTCCAGGCTAACAGCTGGCCCTTCCTTTCACAGTTGGTCTGGGGCTGTCACATCAGCCTTGCAAGCCATCCAGTCAGGACAGATTTATATTCAGGTCACTGTGGGGACTCAAGTTCCAGTTGAGTTCTCAGTCACCTATTTCAATTGAGAATAAATAGGTGACGCGGTCTGCCACTAACTCTGTGTGGATAAGTTACTTTTTCTTTCTGAGCCTTGGTTTCCTCACCTGAGAAATTGTTAGACTTGACGTTTCTAAGATGGCGTCTAACCTTGAGGTTCTGTGACGGCACGTGAGGAAAGCTGGGGACTGAGTGGCATGGCGTGCTAACTGGTTAAAGCTGTTTGATGGTGGCTGCAGTCGGGTGGGAGGGAGAATTCATCAACTGTGTGTGCACATGCTTTTCTGGAAAATCATGCCACAGCCCCTTCTTTCTCCCCTGCTCCCAGTGTTTTCTAGGGCACTTGATTAAACTGTTCACATGCTGGGAAATAGTGAACCTTTGGGGAGATAAATACTTTGCTTTGTTAGCTCCCCCTACCCCCCTGCCCCGCTCCTTTAGATTGACAAAACAGCAAAGAGGGCCAGGGGAGGGCGCCACTCCTTGGAGACTTGAGTGGCCCGTTAGCTTATTTGCCCCTTTGGTGATGCACTGGCCACCGAGCCCCTGATGTTATGTGCACCCAGGGTTTCGTTTCCCTGTCACAGGCTTGCTCAGGTTCAATTTAGGGCATAGACAGGAGGGTCTTCAGCTTGAAGGCCAAGCCCCCTGCCCCATGTTTTAGATTGATGTGGCCTCAAACAAATGAACTTCCTTCCCGATTTCTCCCTTGGGGCCTGTTGCCTAGGAGTGGTCTGCAGATATGAACCGAACTCTCAGCCGGCGAGAGAAGAAGAAGCCCAGTGATGGCGTCACTCTGACAGGCATCAACCAGACAGGCGACCAGGCTCTGCAGAACAAGCCCAGCAGGTGGGTACTGGCAGCCTCCATCCCTGGGCCCTCTACATGGGCTAGGATTGCCCCACCACTCCTTGGCTTGGACACTTGGGAGAGTCCCCAGTGGGGCCTCACAGGGACCCCATGCTCCCTGGGCATCTGAGTTCTGTGGGCAGGTGCCCCAGGGCATCTCTGGGGAGGATCAGCTGTTCACCAGGTAGTGGAGCTGCAGAAAGATCCAGAGAGGGAGCCTTTGCCACAAACATGCTTTGGCCCCCAAGTGAGGGGAGGAGCTGATGTCAGGTGTTGGTCATTATGTGTCCCCAGTGGTGCACACAGGCAGGTGGAAGTCACTGTCCGTGTCCTTCAGGCAGGTTCAGGTATCCTAGTCAGGTTTGTACGTCCCCCAGGCTGTATGCAGGTGCCGGGGGAGGGGGGGCACTGTCAGGTGTCACCTTTCTGAAATCACCTCTTTGTTGAGAGCCTTGGGTTATTTCTCATAGTTTGGATAGAAGAGGTAGCACTGACATCATGAGAACCTCCTGGAAAGTGTGCTGGACAAGGCCTGTGCCCACCGCAGAGTCCCCATCAGATAGGCATTGCCACTCTCAGCAGAGCTGTGGCTGCAGGCTACCCTCCCTGGGAGCGGTTCGGCACAGCCTCCAGGGGCTTTTCTGTGGCCCCAGGCACTGACGCCCCCACCCGGATACCCTGGGCAGATGTGGACGTTGTCTTTCGGCTCCTTTGTTGCCATCTGGGCAGTGGGCCTGGTTAAGTGACTAGAGCAGTAAGCACTATCCCAGGGATCATGCCAGCACCTGTGTGACGGGGAGGGTGAGCTGCCACCCCAGTCTGCCTGGGCTGCTGCACAAACTCAGCTGCTCGGGACCAACCCCCTCAGAAAGTCAGAGAAAGGTGCCGAGGGGGGCCTGGTGGTCTCGGACATGTGGCCCAGGTGTTGGCGGCAAGCAGGCTGGGGTCCAGTGCCCTTCACCAGGCCTGAAGTTGGTGAAGTCATGTGGGGTCACTCAGGTGACATTTGAGGCATTTCTTCCCCTCCCCCCCAGCTCTGAGCCATGCATCCAGCACTCTGAGTGCCTGTTCCACAGAGGTGGAGCTGGCCGCCAGAGCTCTGTCCTGGGATTTAGTGTTCAGGCCCCTCAGCTCAGAGTTACATGGTGGGGTGCCGGGCTCTTGGGGGCCCGTCTTCTTTACCATCTGTTCTGTGCTTAGCACCTGCAGTTCCTGCAAACCTTCACCCCTGGCTGTCAGCCCCCAGGCCAGGCTTGGGTCTAATTTCTCTTTGGTCCTTCCAGGCCTGGCACACAGTAGGCAGTTGGCATTGTTGTACAGATGGGTTTTCTCTCTCTGGAGCATGAAAGTGGTTCTTTCTTCCTAGACAGAATTGTTCAGGGGGCTCCGGTGCTGCTTTTTGGAAGCTCCAAGCCCAGAAGAACCAAGGAGGAGGCTGCTGGACCTGTTAGTAGTCAGGAGGGGGTGCGCTGTGCTGTGGGGTCTGCAGAGCTCCGGAGGCTGCCTCTCATTAGCGGGGCTCCGAGCCCTACAGGCTGTCTGCCTGCTGGCTCACAGGAGTGTAGAGGACTGGACAGAACCCCCGAGGGCTCCCCCAGGGTTCCTGTTTGGGACAGTGCATCCAGATGCGAGGGAGAGTGCAAACCTGCTCTCAGACACTGTGTGTGTAACAGCCGGAGTACTGCGGGTGTTTTGCTGAAACCACTCTCTGCTCAGGCAGCATGTCCCTCCCGTCTGATCTGTGCCTTAGCCTTGGCCCTGCAGCCCTGCAGCTGGGAGCGCCCGGGACCTCGGGCTGCCAAGCTGGGGTCCCCTGAAAGCTCTCTTTCTCCCCATAGCGACCTTAGTGTCCCGAGCATCCCCACACGGTCAGCGCAGTCACTGTCCAGCTACAACCCCTTCGAGGACGAGGACGACACGGGGAGCACCGTCAGTGAGAAGGAGGACGTTAAGGCCAAAAAGTTGGTGAACAGACGCTTCCCTCTGGTTTCCTCCTCACTCGCTCTGTCCTTCTCCGTCTCTGCCCAGGGTCTCGTCCTGTGGCTCTCAGAGCAGTGCATGAAGCCTGCGGCGGTGCCCGGCTGCCAGCTGTGGACAGTCTCTGGCTTTTCAGTTCCTCAGGGAGGGGGGCACCAGTTAACCGTCTGTGGTCGCTTTCTATCTGTCCTCCATTAACCATAGTCAAGGCCTCCGCACAGGAAGACAGGCCAGCTGGGTGGCCCTGCTGGAGCCATGACCCTGCCTCTGCCAGGAGCTGGTGTGGGCCCCGGCAGGGAGCCTGCCCGCCTATGATGCTGAGGGGGCTGTGCTCCTGCGGAAGGAGTGCCCAGCGCAGCCCCAGGGCCTCCTGCCCCTGGCAGCCCCATGCTCAGGGTCCTGGTCCACCCTTTCTTGCAGCGTGAGCAGCTACGAGAAGACGCAGAGCTACCCCACTGACTGGTCAGATGACGAGTCTAACAACCCGTTCTCCTCCACGGATGCCAATGGGGACTCCAATCCGTTTGATGAGGATGCCACCTCGGGGACAGAAGTGCGGGTCCGGGCCCTTTACGACTATGAGGGGCAAGAGCATGACGAGCTGAGCTTCAAGGCTGGTAGGTGGCTCCCCTCTGGCATCCAGATGAATGCTGCTAACCTGCTGGGGAGGCTTGTTTTACTTAAAGTTTGCTAAAATTCCTTCTAGTTTCATGTGTGGGTCCCCCCACTTCAGAAGTAGCAGATGCTCAATGCCAGAGCTTAGCAGACAGGGAGGTGCCCTGTGCCTTTGCCTAAGATGTCACCCCTAGCTGGGCAAGGCCTGGGCACAGCAGGGCACTGGAGCAGGAAGTGCTAATCCCTAGGACCACCCAGCACCTTGCAGTTCACCAAGATGAATTGCAGTTTGAAAAGATTTAGAGTCTAAGGAGGTTCCAGTGGCCTAGCAACACAGTGTGGCCTCTTAAGAGCCACCCCAGTTCCAGCATCACCCCTCTAAGGGCTACACCTCTGAGACAGACCCCTACATCTGACCCCCTAAGCAGGTGGGGGGGGGCAGGAGAAGCTGTGTCTGAGGGTCCCTGCTCCTAACCATCCTTCAGGGAGCCTGGGGAGAGGAGCCTTCAGCCTCCCTCCCTCTGCACTCAGCAGGCCAGCTGGCTGTCCCTTGCCACTCCACCCCAGGCTTGGTCCTTAGGCGCCCCAGCTGGTTGCAGAAAGTTCTTATGTGCCCTTTAAGCATTTAGTCCAGTTTCCTGACATCTTTGGTTTCCTGACATCTTTTCCTTCTTTGTTTGTTGATTTACTTATATTTGTAATTCTTTCTCAATCTTACCTATTAGGTTCTTTATTCAGCCATTTTATAGATTTAAAATATTTCCTTCTGCTCTGAGTGAATTGTCAGAAGCAAACTGACTGAAAGGAGTGTTTCTAGTCACCAGTTCACGTTTACAACTTGGAGGCTTTCCTGTCAGTTTGTCTTGTGTTGTCTTTTTCACAATGTGGCATTAGTTCCCGCAGTGCTGCTTCCTTCTGTCTCTTGTGTGCTCTGGCTGCTTGTCACTTCTCTGGGTCCTGGGTGCACTGAGGTCATCACCTTGTTGGGTCTCACTGTGTGCCTAGGAGCCCAGCAGCCTGGGCAGGCAGGATGAGAGAAACCAGGGTCACAGCGCCAACCGTGCTGCGACACTCAGGGCCAGGGGATGGGAGCAGATGGAGGTTTGCTCCTCACACTGGCTCACCCTGCAGTCCCTGCATTCACCATGATGTTGCTGAGTCCAGTTCACACGACAGTGCTGACAGAAGTGGCTGGTGGGGTGGGGGAGGGCCCATCTGTGGCCCAGCCCCAGGGGGAATGGCCATGTCATGTGGGAGTAATGGTGCACCAGGCACTGTCCCTGTCCCCACAGCACCCTGTCCACAGATGAGGAGACAGGGCCCAGGGGGCAGCAGTTTGCCAGGTCTCCTAGCCCATGACAGCAGCTCTGGGGTTTGAACCCAGCAGCCCTGGGATCCCTGGCACCCCTGGGTACTGGCCCACAGGTGTCTTGATCAGTACTGCTGCTAATAAAACAGGGCAAGTGTTGCTAGACAGGCATGAAACTGCAACCAAGCCTGAAAAAGGGACCAAAATGCCAACGAGAAATACAAAGCTGCCGACTGAATAAAGACAAACTTGCACCCGGGCTGCCGTTCTTCTCCGCCCCGGCCCTGACCCTGCCAGGTGCTCACAGCCAGAGCCCAGGCGGCTCCTCACCTGTCCCCTGGCCCTGGGCTGCTCTGTCTGCCCTGAACAGGCAAACACCAGACCTGGACCTTCCCTCACCACAGCCCTGACCACGCCGGTGGCCCTTGTCCCTTGGTCTGTCCCCTTAAGGGACCAGGGCTCCTTCTGTCTCTCATCTCTGAGTCTCCTCCAGTACCCAGCACCTGGCCTGAGGAAGGGGTTCCCTCATGTCTGAACCAACAAAAGGTAAATCAAACCACCTAACACAGAGAACCACGGGGAGACTCCAGAACCACGCTCACGGCTTCCACCTTGGAGTGCCGGGTGGGGGTGGTTTTTTAAGTCAGAGGACAGGCTCTGAGCTGGGTGCAGGGGATAGAATGATGGGTGCCCACCCCTACAGTTTGAACTCAGATTAAAGGAGGCCTGAGACCATGGCAGCGAGGCTGAAGGAGACAAGAGCGAGTGGGCGGGGCTCGGGAGGGAGGTGGCCCCCTGGAAGGAGTCCTCTGACCTGGCCTGGCGGATCAGGAAGGCACAGGGCCTACAGCCTTTAGTTGTGGAGTCCCTGAGCCACTGTGGCATTTAGGAGCTGCTGGCTTAGGAAGGGTGACTCCGTGACAGATCTCTCTCTAGATTGCAGAGAGGCCCGAGAAGGCAGCTCAAAATGCAGTGTAGTAGGGAAATGAGCAGGCCCTTGCCTCCCCTCACCCCTGGAGGCCTGCCCTTCCCACCAAGTTAGAGACGCCCTGCGGGCTGGGGCTAAGACACGAAGGAGGCTGACCGGTGGTCAGTGTGTCACGTGCTGGCTTACCAAGGCCCCTCCCTTTCTGTCTTGCAGGGGACGAGCTGACCAAGATAGAGGATGAGGATGAGCAGGGCTGGTGCAAGGGACGCTTGGACAATGGGCAGGTTGGCCTGTACCCAGCGAATTACGTCGAGGCGATCCAGTGACAGCCCAGTGGGCTGGCTGGCGGAGGGGTGCGGTCCCAGGAACTCCGTTAGCCGTCAGCCTGGGCAGCACTCTGGCACCTCCAGCCAGCCGTGTGGGCGTCCACTCCTTTTCCTGCAGATGATGGTTCTGTTGCTCTTGGCTTCATGGTGTCTCTTGAAGACGGATGAGCTGGTCATTTCACCTAGGACTTGGCTGCCTTTCTACGGCGCAGACGGAGAGAGCTGAGCACAGGAAGATGCAGTACAACCGACGTCCCCAGCCCTGCCCGCTCCCCGCTCCCCGCTCCCCGCGTGTGGCTTATCATGGACCTGTGTATTCTTGACCTCTTTCTGCGTCTCCTCTGCGTCTGGTGGGTTATACTGATTCTTCCACTGATTCCTTTCTCTGATGCGCTCATCACCCTCAGCTTAAATGAACAAACTTACATGCCATTTTCTGAGGTTCTTAATTTAAAGGCTGTGTACCAGTTGTACTTGTTGAATGCCTGTTCATCCATTCACTTAGGCTTAGTTATGGCACAGACTGCTGTACACAGGCGTGAGAGTGGTACCTGTTTCATGTTGTACTGTTACTCAACCGCCACTGCCTGGGCCAGCTGCGAGCGCCTGGTGCATTTAGACAAGACCTTTGAGGCAGATCACAGTGGAAGAAGGGACCACATTATGTTTGGGTTTCTGCTGTGAATGCGTGGGTGTCAGAAATGGCCGCCTGTAGTACTCCCCAGAGTCACCATATTTAAAAACTATTTCCACTCTTCATTCTTAAAACTTGGCTCTTGCAGATTAGTAACTGTCCGTGCTGTGGAGGCTACACTGAAAAGACCTAGCTTTTCAGGCAAAGGCACCTATAGATCAAAGAGCCTGTGTGTTCGACTGTCTTGTCCTGGTGTCTGTCTGTATATATTACTCGATATTCAGAGAATCTAAAGAGCTTGTCTACTGTTTTCATGAGATTTAAAGGCTCTTGACAGTGGATTTAATGTGTAAACTGCTTGAAGACCGTGGCATTCGGACCCAGGCCTGGCTGCTCCAGGCTCAGGATGTGGGCCCTGAGCCTCTGAAGTGGACACTGCTGGAGGGAAGTCTGCCCCACTGGCCAGCTGTGGGTCCACCTGCTGACTAGCCTTCGTCCCCTCCGTAGCAGAACACTGTAAAACTCCGGGTCTTCCCAGCAGTTGCAGACTTCAGTCACCCATATTCCTTGTGAGCCAACAAAAGCTGGGTCTCACCCCATAGCACAAGGGTCTCTTCTGAGTGTCCTTGGTCATCAGGGAGCAGATGTGCTGCAGCAGGAAGCTACACTGTAATCATGGGCAGGGAGGGGGGAGGGGGAAAGCTTTTATTTTGTGTAACAGACGTGGAGAGGTGGCCGCTGCCATCACAAGCTATGCATTTACTATGTTCCAGTGAGCATGACGTCTTGCTTGGAAGGTGAATGTGTGTATGTGTTTATCTTGAAGACTTACCAGCAGAAATCCTCATACCTTTGCTACAGATTACCAAAAATTGTCAGGTCTTTTCAGTTCAGGAGTTTCTTTAAATGTATAGTATTTTAGGAAAAGAATCAATAAACCATTGATCTCGTGAGTGTGACAGTCTCTGGGCCATGTGTGTACCTCACGCTCACCTCAGCTGCTAGACGTGCTGGCACTTACCAGCCTTGGGGCTGGGTGAGATCCTAGGCAGGCTGCTGCCCAAGGGGCTGTGTCCCTGTCCCACTGCCCCTGCTACACCAGAGGTAGATTTTGAGGCACCTGAGCCCCTCAGGGTTCCCCTTTCCCCCAAACCTGCCACTGTGCGGCCTAGGCTTCCCCAATGTGGGCAGCAGGCTGGCATCTCCCTCCCTTCCTGAGGCCCAGACAGCACGACCACACCAGAGACCACTTCTGGCCGGGCCTCCCTGAACATTTCCTGAGCTCCTGCTGTGCGCTGGGCCCTGAACTCTGCTCTTACACCATCTGCACAGAACGTGCCCATCTCCAAACACCCCCAAGGAACAGGCTCCAAGAGCCAGACTCACCTGAGGAGGCCCAGTGGGCCATTCTGCTGAGTCAAATCTCAGCCCTCCACGCTCACGTGGGTGAAGTGAGAAGAAAGGCCAGAGTGAAGCAAGGAGATGAGAAGGCTGCCGTGGCCACACTCACCAAACCTGGTGAAGCTGCCCAGAAAAGCACCCCATCCGGGCACTGAGTTCACAGGGAGCCAGGAGTGAGGTGGGCAGCTGCCACTGCAGTGTCACTGCCCGCTCACGAAGGGCCCTGAACGAATCTTTGTCACCTAGCCACCTGATCTGATGGGTGATAGGGCCCCTGCACTCCACTTCTGGGGATGAGTCACAGCCCAGGGGAACTGCCTGCTGCCCAGGGAGGACACCAGCCTACACCTTGCCAGCCCCAGGCTACCATGGAGAGACAGGACAGGGTGTAGGGAGGGCCCAGAGCAGGCTCCAGGGCATGTGGTGAGCTCATGCACTGTAGACAACCCTTGGGGGAGGCTGGAGTCACCCCACTTTGCAGAAGAGGACACAGGTCTGGGAACTCCAGTTCAGCGAACTGCCCGCAGTCCCGACAGAACTGCAACTTGGAGCCGAATCTGCGGAGTTCTTAAGAGCAAGCCCTTCCTGGATCCCTCCACTGACTGATAAAGAGCAAGGGGCGAGTACAGAAGTTGGACGAAACAGCTGCTGCTCAGCGAGGTCCTTTTCTCAGCCTCCTGCCAGCCCCAGAGCTCCTGCAAGGAATCCCAAAGGCCCTCACTGGCCACCTGCCCACTCCTCTCTGGCCCTCGGGGGAGCTGGGAGCCTTAATTCCATGTAGGCCTCAGTTTCCCCAGGAAAGAGTGGTACCTGCCCTCCCAGTTGGAGGGTGAGAGTAAGGAACTCAGGATGGTTTTGAGTGATACCCCATTCTCCCAGCCCCCAGCCAGGACCCTCTGGCACCCTTGGCTACCACACCCTCCATGAGGGCCACCAAGTCTTCTCTTCGGCCCTCCATCCCCTCCCCACAGCCATGGCCCGGGCCAAGCTGCCCTTTCTCCCCCTGGATCACAGCTGTGTCTACACCACCCTTGGGTTCCTGGGGCCCTAGGCAGCCTGTCCCAGTTCCCTCTCCTCAGCACAGGGCTGGGATGGGGTATTTCATCTCCCCTCTCCGAACCCCCTGATAATGCCAGGAAGACAAGCAATATTTAGTCAATCTGGTTCTGTTGAAGCTTAAAGCTGGGCCTTCTGAGATCCCTGAAGACAGGACAAGGCTGGCCTGTGTCCCTAGCTTCACTGCAGGGTCCGTATTCACCTAAACACATGCAAGGCCTCGCCCCATCCCTGCCTGGCCTTCACTGGGTGGCCTGTGGACTGTGCCAAGGCCCTGGATACCGGGGGCCAGGCCTGAGAGAAACCTCGCGATCCATCAGGATAGGAATGGGGGAGGTTGAGAAGGTCTCCTGTGGGTCACCTGACCAATCTGCGTTCATGGGGAAACAGGCCAAGTGAGGGGAAGTGGCATGCCTGTGGTCACAAAGCAAGTGGTTGGGAAGCTTGGTGAGGCCTGGCCCTCAGTAGCTCCTCCAGGCAGGAAATTGGCTGGATCCCTCCCTATTTATGTTACTGAGCTTCGTTCATTCACCAAGCACTTATTGAGCACCTACTGTGTGCAAGACTTGGTGGTGCCAGGACAGAAATGAAGAAGGGACTGCATTTGCCTTTGGGAAGCTCAGGTAGGCCAGGGAAGGACAGTCATCCTGACAACACGGCAGGGGCAGCCAGAGAGGAAGGGGCAGGATGTTCCCCTGAGAGTGTAGGTAGTGGATCCTGGAGTTCAGCCTACAAGCCTCAGGAAATCAGGGAAGACAGGGTCTTCTAACGCTGCCCCATGGCCCTAAGGCGCAAGGAACTAGGTGGTCCTTGAGCTGTTTCTCCCACCTCCAGGTCAGGCTGGACCTCTGCCCCTGTGGGACCTGAAGCCTCTCTGAGTCTCAGTTTCCATTAAGTGGGGATAACCTCAGGAGTGCCTAGAAGGAGGGGACCTTGCCAGGCAGGCACCCTATCCAGTAGGTACCTGTAAGCCACCTCTCCTCCCTGACCCTCATAGCCCCAGCTCTCTCCAGGGTGGTGGCCACCCTACTCTGCTCCCCTCCCAGACAGCTCTGCCCTAGGTGAGGCAGGCCTATGCCCCTCCCAGGTTCCCTACACACCTGCAGGAGGTGTGTGCTCCTCCCCGGGCCTCAGTTTTCCCATGTGAGGGAGCAAGGACCTCCAGGCTGGACCTCTGTGGTCTCTGGTGGGAGCTAGTAAGAGGGCCCAAGGCTGGGATGGAGGCAGCTCACAGTGCCCTACTGGACAGACCTGGATCCCCAGTGGACAGACCTGGACCAGGGACAGAGGCAGCTCCACTGTCCCAGGAGGGCAGACCCAGGCAACATTGAATCTGGCCACATCTGTGTTTGCAGTCAGAGGCTCATTCCCTGCCAGGCAAGGCCAAGGCCAGGCACAAGGTCAGAGAAGCCAGGCACCAACAGGGAACAGGCAGCTTCTCAGCCTGTGTTTCAACCAGCTACACACTAGGTCCTGTGCAGAGCACCTTTCCTGCAAAGGGTCACATAAACCTCCTCACAGTGTACGAGTACCATTTTACAGATGAGAAAACAGAGACGTTGAGTGACCTGCATCAGGCCACACAGCAAGACAGGGCAGAGTTAGGGTTTGAACTCTGGTGCCCAACTCCAAATAGCAGGTGCTTTTGTCTAAACCACTGGTTCTCAAACACCTGGAGGGCTTGTTACAACCCAGCTTGCTAGGCTGCCTCCCAGAATTTCTGAGTCACTAGGTTGCAACAGGGCCCAAAATCTGACAAGTCCCCAGGAGATGTTGATCCAGGACCACACTTTGAGAACTGGTCCAAACAGCAAGTCAGAGCTGCCAAACAACCAGCAATCCCACGTGCTCCTTGATTTATTCAGATCATCTTCAGCTCTAGGGCACAGAAGCTGGGCCCTTGGAACCCAGAGACTGGTCAGCCAGTCTGGCCAAGGAGGTGGGGACAGTATGCACAGAGAACCCAGGGATACAGGCCATGTGACATCCTATCTCGGGCTATTCCTATGATTCTCATGGAAGGGGCAAGGAGGGTCAGGTGACAGCTAAGGGTAGGTGTCCCACCAGGGTCAGATGGGCACCTTGTGTCACCGATGAGCTGCATGTATACTCAGACAAGTAGGGACTGAAGGGTCATCTCCCTGTCCTTCAGTTTCCTCATCTGGAAAATGCTTCCTGTCTTCCCTTGTTCATGATCACATGAGGTCAAGGGTGTAAAAGTGCTTGTTATGAAGGTAGTCTCAACACCCAACACTGTCTCAACTCAAGCTGATAATAACCAAAGTGTGAAGACCCCAGATGGAGACTCCAAACCTTCCCCAACCAGTAGCTGGGCATAAATGCTTCCTCCAAGCCACAGACTCAGCCATGTATGGAATTGTATGCAAGAAGGCTGGATTTTCCACACCAAGATCTGACAGAACATTTTTTTTCTTCTCTGAAACTTGACAGTCTTACAAAGGCATACAAATGAAGTCAATAATTAAGAACATGGACTGTGAGGTCATATTTCCTGCACTCAAACTTGGCTCCAACTGTATGACCTTAATTAGCTGTGTGACCCTGAGCATAATTAATTTCTCTAAGCCTTGGTTTGCTCATCTATAAAATGGGAATAACAGAAGCACACATTAATATTCCACTTGGTGCCAGAACCTGTTCTAAGCTCTTTAACATTTATTAGCTCATTTTAAATATATATATATATATTTTTGATTGATTTCAGAGAGAGGAAAGGGAGAGAGAGAGATAAACATCAATGATGAGAGTCATTGATCGGCTGCCTCCTGCACACCCCCGACTGGGGGTGGAGCGTGCAACCCAGGCATGTGCCCTGACCAGGAATCGAACCCCAATCTCCTGGATCCTAGGTTGATGCTCAACGGCTGAGCCAAGCCCGGCCGGGCTTTATTAGCTCACTGAATCCTCACAGAAGCTCCATGAACTAGGTAAATATTATTATTCCTATTTTTATTGATGAGGAACCTGAGGCAAGAGAGGTTAGTTAGGTAACTTGTCCAAGGTGCAACAGCCAACCTAGCTTCAGAGGTGGGCAGTGCAATACAAGGCCTGCCCACTAGGCTGTGCTGTTGGACGCCTCTGTGCTCTGGGAACCTCATCACAGCACTCTCCCTACTCCCTGGTAGCTGCTGGTATGTCTGTCTCCCCCACTGACTAGCAACCTCATCTCTCTAGCCCAGTGCTTGTGGAGCTAAACTGAAAAGAAAAAATGAAATGAATTTTGGACCAATCAACGAAACTCAGATTACAGATGCTCCTTGACTTATGATGGGGTTACATCTTATGTCCCTATAAACCCATTGCAAGTTAAAAATATCCTAAGTAAAAATTACATTTATTGTAAATTAAATGATTGTCTAACCATTATGCTGTACACTGAGGCTGTTGTGTAAACATAAGTTTTCATTTCACTTTCCAATTATTTTGGCTATACTGTCATATTGCAATATTACAGTAATGAAGGTATTACAAATCATTTATCCCATTAAAAGAATAGCACCAGCTTAAGTTTCTATTTAAAAAAAAAATCAATCAAGTAATTTTTAAAATACTTTACCTTTTAAAATGGGGCATTTGTGAATTTCCAAGTGTGCATTGCCTGAACATAACATACAGGGTTGGTGGAAATCAGATAAGGCTCATGATCCCATGGTTCATTTTCAAATGTAGCTCACCTGTGCAGAAGTGGTGTGGCTAAGAGACAGTAGTCACTTGTTTTCCCTTCAGCACTTGCTAAAGTCCACGGGCGTTCTCCAGGGGCAAGGAATAAGATCTGTGCTAGTCTGTCATTCATCGTATGACTGTCTAGCCCTAATTTTCCCTAAGAGTGGCATTTGGCTCTCAGCAAGCTCCTACTGAACTGTGAATGAACTAAATAAACCACAGCAGGTCCTCAAATAACGCCACTTCACTTGGTGTTGTCTGGTCATCACACCGTAGGAACTTAACTCCTGTTTCTGTCGTTAGCACAGGGTAAACCTAGTTTCATTATTCATTAGCTCAGTCAAAGAACCTTTCCGCAACGTTAAGTGAGGACCTACTGAAATGCCATCTCTCTTGGCCACAGCCACCCCAGGATGTCTTCATGAAAAACAGCAAGGGCAGCACACAGAAGGCGGTATAGGCCTGCCTGCCTGCTGGCTGGGCCCTACTTTCAAACCCTCCTGCTCTACTATTCTCAAATCTTGTCCTTGTCCTCAGTTTTGTTCCTTTAGTTCCTCCTTTTCTTTCTTATTCTCTATAATTCCTACTATTTTTTTTTTTTTTGGATACCTTTGGAAGATCCTCATCTTCCTATTTAGACTGACTAGAAATGAGGAGTTAGGATACTTTTAAAGATAAAACCTCGTATCTTCCCCACCTTGGGGGATAACTCCTTAAAGATAAATCTTTTTCTTTCTTTCTTAAAAATATATCTTTATTGATTTCAGAGAGAGGAAGGGAGAGGGAGAGAGAGACAGAAACATCAATGATGAGTCATTGATCGGCTGCAGCCCGCAACCCGGGCACGTGCCCTGACCAGAAATCGAACTCTGATCTCCCGGATCCTATGTCAACGCTCAACTGCTGAGCCACGCCCTGCTGGGTAGAGATAAATCTCTTTAATAAAATTCAATCCCTATTAGAATACAAATACTCCATAAGAGGGACAGTACTTATCAGTCATTAGGAGACCAGGCCTCCTCTGAAGATCTCTCTCCCACGTCGCTCTGCATCTGCTACAGTCCTTACCAGAATACACAGTATTTAGTTGAATGCTGACCCTCCCACAAGGGTTTTCCAGGATGTCATGTAAATGGAATAACGCAGCATATAGACTTCTGTAACTGACTTCTTTCACTCGGCATAATTCTTTTGAGATTCATTCATGTTATTGCCTCTATTAGGCTCCTTTTGATTGCTGAGAAGTATTCCACTGTGTAAATATACCAAAATATGCTTATACATTTAATTATTAATTTAGCTTATAGTTGCGCTCTTCATGGTATCATATAAGAAATTTCTGTCTAACCTAAGGTCACGGAGACTTTCTCCTACATTTTATTCTAGATGCTGCATAGTTTTCACACTTAGGTCTATGATCCTTTCAAGTTAATTTTTTTTTTCTTAAATATATCTTTATTGATTTCAGAGAGAGGAAAGGAGAGGGAGAAAGAGAGATAGAAACATCAATGATGAGAGAGTCATTGATCGAGGCCACAACCCGGGCATGTGCCCTGACCGGGAATTGAACCCCAATCGCCTGGATCCTAGGTCGATCACCACCGAGCCATGCCCGGCCAGGCTCAAGTTAATTTTTTTATATGGCTATAAGGTATGAGTTGAGATTTATTTTTATTTTTTTTGCATATGAATATCCAATTGTTCCAGCACCATTGTTGAAAGACTATCCTCTCTCCATTGAATTGCTTTGGCACCTGTATCAGAAAGCAATCAATTGACCATATATATGTGGCTCTACTTTTAGAATCCTCATTCTGTTCCACTGATCTGTGTGTCTATCCTTTCACAATACTTATGGTCTTAATGACTGTAGTTTTATAATGAACTGTGAAGCCAGGCAGTGAGCCCTCCTACCATGTCCTTTTTCAAAATGGTTTTGGTTATTCTGGGCCCTTTGGTTTTTCATTATATTTAGAATTCACTTCTCAATTTCTACAAAAAAAAAAAGAAAGTATGCTGACAATTTGATCTGGATTGTGTTGAATCTATAGATCAATTTTGGGAGACCTGGCAACAATATTAAGTCTTTTGATCCATGAGCATGGTGTCTTTCTCCATTGATTTGGGTCTTTGATTTCTCATCAATGTTATGTAGTATTTAGCTTACAAAACTTGCAGTTATTTTCTTAGACTTATTTTTATGTATTTTATTATTTGATGCTACTGTAAACGGGTTTTTAAATTTTCGATTTCCAAAAATAAATGAATAAAATTTCAATTTCCAAAAAAATTTCAATTTCCAGTTGTTCACCACCAGCATATAGACATAAAATTGATTTTCATATACTGACCTTATATCTTACCTTACTAAACTCACTTATCCTAGTAGCTATTTTAGGGGATTCCTTGAGATTTTCTGTGTAATCATTCATGTCATCTATTTATAAAGGTAATTTAATGTCTTCCTTTCCAATCCTAATGCCTTTTATTTCCCTTTTATTGCCTATTGCATTGGCTAGTATCAAATGAACAGGAGTGGTAAAATTAGATATCCCTGCTGGGGGAAGCATTAAATCTTTCACTATTATGCATGGTTTTTTTCATAGATGATTTTTATGAGGTTGAGAAAGTTCTCTTTTAATCTTAGTTTGCAGAGGTTTTTTGTTTTGTTTTAAATCATGAATGAATGTTGAATTTTGTCAAGTGCTTCTTCCTCATCTATTGAGATAATCACACCATTTTCCCTTTTGTTTGTTGATAGGGAGAAAGTAACTTATTTTCAAATGTTAAATCAACCTCACATTCATGGGCTAAACACAGCATTAAAGTTTTTATATATTGCTGGATTTGGTTTGATAAGGATTTTTGCACCTATGTTCATGGAGAGTATTGATTGTAGATATCTTTACTTGCAACGTCTGTTTGGTTTTGGCATCAAGGTTATACTGGCTTCATAAAATGAGGTGGGAAGTGTGCCTTCCTCTTCCATTTCTGGGACTGTGTAGAACTGGTATTATTTCTTCCTTAAGTTTTTGGTAGAATTCACCAGTGAAGTCACCTGGGCCTGGAGCTTTTTCGGTTGGAAGTTTTTAAATTATAATTTCTATTTCCTTAACAAAACTATTTTTAATAGAACTATTCAGATTATCTCTTCCTGTGTGAGCTTTGGTAGTTTGTGTCTTTGAAGGAATCTCTCCATTTCCTCTAAGTTGTCAAATTTATTAATAAAATGTTGTTATATTTATTCCTCTCCTGAGGTAGGTTCTGTAGTTATGTCTCTGACTTGTTGTATTAGTAATTTGCATCATTTCTCTTGTTTTCAATCTGTCTAGAGTTTTGTCAAGTTTATTAACTTCCAAAATGTTATCCAAATTGGCTGTAGTCTCACCAGCAAAGTATGAGAGTTTCAGTTGCTCCACATTTCCTTCACTCTTTTTTTCTTAAACTTATCTTTATTGTTGAAAGTATTACAGGTGTCCCATTTTTCGCCCCCAATTGACCGCCTCCACTTCGCTCCCACCCCCTCCCCAGGCCTTCACCCCGTTATTGACTGTGTCCATGGGTTATGCATATATGCATATAACTTCTTTGGTTAATCTCTTCCCACCCTCCACCCCCCTCCCTCTTTCCTCTGAAATATGACCGTCTGTTGCATGCGTCAATGTCTCTGGATCTATTTAGTTCGTCAGATTCTTTTGTTCATTATCTTCTTCTAAAAGAAGACCCTTCAACATTTCCTGTAGTGCTGATCTGGTGGTGAAGAACTCCTTTAGCTTTTTCTTATCTGTGAAGCTCTTTATCTGACCTTCAATTCTAAATGACAGCTTTGCTGGGTAGAGCAATCTTGGTTGTAGTTCCATGTTTTTCATCACTTTGAATATTTCTTGCCACTCTCTTCTGGCCTGCAAGGTTTCTGCTGAGAAATCAGCTAACAGTGGTATGGGTGCTCCCTTGTAGGTAACTAACGGCTTTTCTCTCGCTGCTTTTAAGATTCTGTCTTTGTCTTTAACCTTTGGCATTTTAATTATGATGTGTCTTGCTGTGGGCCTCTTTGGGTTTCTCTTGTTTGGGATCCTCTGTGCTTCCTGGACTTGTAAGTCGATTTCTTTCCCCAGGTAGCAGAAGTTTTCTGTCATTATTTTTCAAATAGGTTTTCAATTTCTTGCTCTTTCCTCTCCTTCTGTCACCCCAATAATATGAATGTTGGGCCTCTTGAAGTTGTCCCAGAGGCTCCTTATGCTATCTTCATATTTCTGGATTCTTTTTTCTTTTTGCTCTTCTGGTTGGGTGTTGTTTCCTTATGTTCCAAACTGCTGATTTGATTCTCAGCGTCCTCTACTCTACTGTTGACTCCCTGTAAATTATTCTTCAGTTTGTGTAGCCTTCATTTCAAATTGGTACTTTATTATGTTATCTATTTTCTCAGTTATTTCCCTAATAGTATGCTTAAACATCCTTATAACCAAAATTCTGAACTCTGTATCTGTTAGCTTGCTTGGATCTATTTCATTTAGTTCCTCTTCTAGAGATTTCTTCTGTTCTTTCCTTTGTGACATGTTTCTTTGCCTCCACATTTTGGCTGCTCCCTGGTGTTTGTTTCTATGGATTAGGTAGAGCTGCTATGTCTCCTGGAATCTGTAAGTGGCTTTGTATAGTAGGTGTCCTGTAGGGTCCAGTGGCTCAGCCTCCCCAGTCACCTGAGCTGGGCCTTCTAGGTGCTCCCCTGTGTGGGCTGTGTGCACTGTCCTGTTGCAGTTGAGCCTTGGTTGCTGTTGGCATCACTGGCAGGAATTGACCCCCCGGCCAACTGAGGACCAGCTGCAACTACAGCCAAAGAGCTGCTGTGCTGGAGACACCCCTGTGGAGCAGGATTTACTTCAGTGGGGCTTTGGTGTTCACCAAGTGCGCCCCTAGAGTGTGTCACTTGTGGATGTGGTAGGGTTGTAATCCAGCGTGGTCGAGTCTGATCACCAGGTGCACTGTCTCTGGGGCCTCCCAGGAGGTGCAAAGTCAGCCTCTGCCAGTGCCTTGCTCAGGGCCACCCAGCATGAGCTACACAGCAAACCATAGTTGGTTGCTACTTGTGCTGGGCTTGGAGGTGCCCAGGAGAGGCCAAGCTATGAACCAATGCAGGCTGCCACTAGTGCCAGTCCTGGGGCCACTTATCACACTGTATGGGGCACGCTGCTGCTTGAGAGATTTTAGGGAAGTCCTAAGCATGAGGCTCGAGAGGCCACTTGCACAGAAAAGCCACTGGAAATGGCTTGAATTTGCAGGTAGGGAGGGGTGGGACCTCCAGGAATCACAGGGGTGGGGCCAAAGGTGAGTCAGGTGCTGGAGATTCAAATATGGCGCCTGCCTGCCAGTTGTGTGGGGGGAGGGCTTGCCAAAGGAGCAGTGGCCTCTGCCAGCTCTTCTGCCTGGGAGAAAGCTGCCCCTCCACTTCTCGCCCCAACTTCAGGCAGGTCAGTTCCTCCCCAAGTGTCCCAGTTTCCTTTCAAGCTGCTGCCTGGCACTGGGGCTCAGGGGGAGCATGTCTGAGTGAGTCCATGTGCGGGCCCTTTAAGAGGAGCTGCCTGGGGCTCCCACAGGCTTCATGTCCCTCAGCAACAGTCCCCGCTGTTTTTCACAGCCTGAAGTTGTGGGGACCTCTTCCTGGCCCTGGAGCCCTGGGCTGGAACCCCTCACTCCTCCAGGAAACCTCCACCGCCTAGATGCCCCTCTCGGGTTCAAACTGCAGCACCAGGTATGGGCCCGCGGCTGCGTCTTCGGAATTCACCCCAATCCACTAGCGTCTCCACCCCTCCTACCGGTCTTGATGCTTCTTCAGTTCCCTCCTTGTAGAGCTTCTGTTCAGCTAGATTTCAGGGGGTTCTGAGTGATGGTTCCTCTGTATTTCAGTTATAATTTTGATGTGGTTGCGGGAGGCGGCGGGTACAGCTCTTACCTATGCCACCATCTTGATATGTCTCCTCCTTCACTCTTGAAATATATTTTCACTGGATATAGAGTTCTGAGTTGACATTTTTCTTTTAGAAATTTAAAAATGTGACTCCCTGGTCTTATGGTTTGCACAGTTTTAGATAAATCTGTTGTAATTGTTATCTGTATGCCTCTGTATGTAATGCTTCCTTTTTCTCCAGCTGCCTTCAAGATTTTCTCTTTATCTTTGGTTTGTAGCAGTTTGACTTTGATGTGTCTAAGACTTTTTTTTTTTTTTGGAAGGTTCTCTGAGCTTTCTGGATCTATAGAGTTATAACTTCCATTTGCTTTAACTGGTGCCCAGCCATTACGTCTTCAAATATTTTTTCTGCTCCATTCTCTCTTTTCTCCATCTGGGTCTGTCGATGTTTGCTACTGTCCCACAGCCCTTAGATGCTCTGTTCTTTTGTTTCCTCTCCCTCCTCATCCTCCTCTTCTCTTTGTGTTTCAGTCTGGGTAATTTCTGTAAATTTTTTCCATGTTTTTCAGCTGTGTCAAGTCTACTTATGAGGTCCTTGAAAGAATTCTTCATCTTTGATATTGTGGGGGTTTGTTGTTTCTAGTATTTCCATTTGACTCTCATATAGTTTCTATCTCTCTGCTGAAATTTCTCTTAGGTTATTTAATATATGCCCGGCCAGGTGTGGCTCAGCAGTTGAGCATCGACCTAGGATCCAGGAGATCAAGATTCCAGGTCAGGGCACATGCCCAGGCTGCGGGCAGCTGATCAGTGATGACTCTCTTATCATTGATGTCTCTCATCACTGATGTTTCTATCTCTCTCTCCCTCCCCCTTCCTCTCTCTGAAATCAATAATTATATATATATATATATATATATATATATATATATGTGTGTGTGTGTGTGTATATATATATATATATGTTACATTTCCCTTAGATTATTTAACATAATCATAGTTATTTTAAACTCCTTCTCTGATAGTTCTAACATCTGGAGCTTCTCTGAGTCTGGTCCTATAATTTGATTACTTTATTCCTTGACACTGAGTTGTTTCTCCTTGCTCTTCTGTGTGCCACATAATTAAACAAAAAACTAGACATTGAATGCTAAATAGTGGTTCTCACCAGGGGTGATTTTGTTCCCACAACAAAGAATTATCTAGCCCTAAATGTCAGTAATGCTGAGGTTGAGAAACTCTAACATAGAGGAATAGAGACTGAAGTAAATAGTATTTACATTTGAACATGGGCACACTTCTGTCAGGTCATTAGTGTGGGGGTTGAGTCAATATAGGTGGAACTCTGGTTTTGTCATTGCTCTATCTTCAGTGCACCATAGGGTTCAAATTCCTTTCGCAGTGGGCTGATGTAACCTTGTGCTTACAGTTTGGGCTGGGGGGCCCAGAGCTATTTACTGGCACGCTTGTCCCTCCCTCTGTGGTAGCCCACTGCTGCTTTTTACTTAGTGCTATGCTCATGGATGTGTGAGTGGAGGTTCTCTGTTGACATGGTCCAGCCTCGGTCTTAGGCCTTGTGGGTCTGGGGTTTGGGGTGGGGCTTTCTCAACATTCCTTCCCTCCTCCTGGTTACAGCAAACTTCTGCATGGTGCCTGTGATTGGTCTTGATTGGGGCTTTCCTCCCCCTCTTCCAGTGGTAGCAAACCTCTGCTTGGTATGGATATAGGATTCTGAGTCCAAAGTGTTTCCTGACCTTCCCCCAGCAATAGAGGGATTTTGCTTCTATCCTTCCCCCTGCAGCAATGAAATTTTGTCTACCCTTTTAAAAGTTAGAGGATTTCCTATCCTCTTTTGGATTTGGTATTATGGGGTTTTGCTTCTCTTCCTTCCTGGCAGAAATGGATTTTTGCCTGTACCCTGAAGTAGAGTTTACTGCTTTTGCTTTCTAGGAGATTAGGAAAGGTAGGTGGGAGTTTGTGCCTGTTCCCCAATGGTTGCATGCCTGCCTCACAAGGGGTTTCCTCTCCACCCTTGTCTCCATCTTTCTTGTGAAGAAAGAATTCTGGTGGTTTATGGAAAAGAGCTTGTGAGTGAATGCAAACTCCCTTTGTATCTGAGGCCCCCAACTACTCCAAACTGACATGCTAGTTCACATTTGGCTTTTAAGAATTCATTAAAATTTTAGGTGATTTTCTCTTGCCCACTTGCATGGCAGCCACTTCTTTCTCCTGCACTCTGCCAAAGGTGAGGGAGTTCTTGTGTTCCATCTCTTTGGAGAGGCTTATCCCTCTTGCGATTCAGTTTACTTCATTGCTTTGCAATCTCAGCTCTCTGAGGGGCTCAAGAGAAGTTATGATTTTGTAGATTATCCAGTCTTGTCTCATTACAATATTGGGAGTGATGATCTTTGTGGGGGTTGAGTCAATATAGGTGAAACTCTGGTTTTGTCATTGCTCTATCTTCAGTGCACCATAGGGTTCAAACTCCTTTCGCAGTGGGCTGATGTAACCTTGTGCTTACAGTTTGGGCTGGGGGGCCCAGAGCTAAAAATCTTTACTGAATGCATACTGTGTGTGCCTGGCATTGTCCTAGGTGCTGCGCATAGGGAGGCAGACCAAACATATCTGATCTCATGAAATTTATATTCAACTGAAGGGAGGCAGATATGTTTACATATTATAATATCAGGAGGTAGTAAGTTCTGTAAAGAACACTTAAGCAGGTGAAAGAAAAGACAGTAATGATATATGCCCCTTCCCTTATGCCTGCCTGTTAATGTAGACACTGTCTACACTTCGTTGTACCTTTTCCCTTCTCCTTAGTGATCTGTGTTGGAAAGTTGAGTAAACATGCCCTGCCTTAATCTGATACATAACTTGGTAAGATTTCAGCTCCAAACAGTAAATGGGACCATCATTTTCATCAGAAAGGATATAACTGTTCCTTATGAACATGCCAGGGGTTCTGTTTCAGGTCAAACCCGTCTCAACAGACACAAAACACAGGGGTATATACTTTGACTCGATAGAAAGAAGAACTTTCCAACAGTCACAGCTGTCTGCAAAAAGAGAGGGATACTGCCCTAGCCCATTTGGTTCAGTGCTTAGAGCGGCAGCCCATGGACTGAATGGTCCCCGATCCAACTCCGGCCAAGGCACGTACCTCTGTTGCAGGCTCCATCTCCCGCCCTGTCAGGGCTCCAGCAGGAGGCAACCAATCCATGTCTGCCCCCCCCCCCCCCCCGTTTGAAAAGCAATGAAAAAATATCCTCAGGTGAGGATTAAAAAATTTTTTTAAAAAAATAGATACTGTTCCAGAAGGTCAAGAACTTCCCCTTCCTTGGAAAAGTTCCTGGCAAGTTTCCAGCTTCCCCCGAGGGTGTCTAACCACAGCCTCTAGAAGGAGACCAACGCCCAAGGCTCTTCCTGGGAAGCTGCCCCCCCCTCCCCCAGCGCTCAGCGCCCATTCTTCATCTCTCACCCCACTGTACAGATGCGCAAACCAAGCTTCAGAGACGAGCAAGGACCAAGACCACAGAGCTAGGAGGGGAGGCGGCTGAACTGGGCCTGGGGCCAACGTATTGCATTTGACTCCAAAATCTGGTAGCCTCCTCTGCACCACCCAACCTCAGGCGACATTTTCTGGCGCAAAAGAGGCAACTCTCTTCAAGGGGAGGCCCTCCTGGCTGGTAATGCCGACCAAAGAAGGGGGCGCTGCAGTGCGAGGGGCTGGCCGCCGCAGGCACCCGGCCGTCCTCACCGGTCCCGACCGCGCACCTCCTGCCTCAGGACAGCTGCTCGCTCGCTCTTTCTCCCTGGCCTTAGACCCAACTGGTACCTTAAGAAAATCCGTTTTCGGCGCGGAAAGGATCCCACTCAGGGCAAAAAAAAAAAAAAAAAAAAAGTTAGGGGACTAACGAAAAGCCGGCGTGTGGACCGCAGTTCCCTCAGTCGGGCGTTGCAAACGGAGGCAAGGCCCTTTCCCCTCAAGGCCATCCTTCGCCCCTCGGAGTGGCCGGTTCTGCCGCACTCACGGGACAGGTGAGAAGACCCTGGCCAAGGAAGCAGCAGTCCCTCGCTGAAATGGCAGCGCACCAGGCGAAACGGCGGGCCTCCGACGGCCGCGCTCCTGGGAGCGAACCCCGCTCCGCCCGGCTCGCCACCCACCGCGCCTGCACAAACGGCGGCCGAGGACCTGGAAAAGGCGCGCGAGCCTCCTGCGCACGCGCGTGCAGCGTCAGGGGGCGGAGCTTGAGTGGGCGGAACCAGTGGCCCCGCTAAGCGAGGCCCTCGAGCCCAGCGCGGCGCCTACGCCGACGCCGACGCCGACGCCCCGGCTTGTGGGCGGGGCAGTGGTCGGGGCCTCGAGGGGCGGGGCCTGGTCGTCACGCGCAGCCACGCCCCCTGGGCCGTAGTCAAGCTCCGGGAGGTGGCAACCGCTGGGGATCGGCCCTTCCCGGTTGGCTGGGCAGCTGCGCCCCTGTTCTCTGGTGACTATGGGGGACCCCAGCAAGCAGGACATCCTGACCATCTTCAAGCGCCTCCGCTCGGTGCCCACCAACAAGGTAACGGCCGCCGGGCGTGCTGCGGCTTGCTCGGCATCCCGGCCCGACCCCGCGGGCGCCCCCGCGACGCCGGTGTCCGCGGCGGCGGGAGGAGGAGCCGGCCCGGCCTGTGACACGTCGCACTGGCGGCCGCGGCCGCTGGGCCGCTCCTGGGTCGGAACCGCGCGCCTCCCCCCCCGAGCCTCAGCCGGGGAGGAGCGGGGAAGGGGACGCGCACCTTAGGCCCTGGGGGGGCGGGCCGCAGGGGGTCCTGGGGGCGGGAAGCGAGAGGCGAGGGCCTCTGGGGGGTCCTGAGGGCCGGGAGCGGACGCTCGTGGGTCCCGGACACCGCGCGGGGGAGCGTGCCCGGGGGCGGGGCGGCTTTGGAGGCGAGTGGACGCGGTGGGCTCCCGGGAGCTGGGGCGAGCGTGGCGGTGCTGAGGGCGCGCGGGGAGGACGCGCGGGCTCCCGCGAGTGACCCACCTGTGGCCCAGCTGGGAGGCAGGCGCGGGGCCAGAGCCCCAGCTGGCAGCGCTGGGCGTTGGGGAGCCGGGGCTCGCGCCTTCCCCACCGCCGGGCGCACCCCTGAAGCTCCTCAGGGTGCCTGTTGGACTTGGTGGCTTCCCTGGGTCCCTCCGGGTCCTGTCCCACGGAGCTGCCAAGCGGTCCGTGCGATGGCTCCCAGCGCCTTTCTCCTTCTAAGAAAGCCCCGCACAGACCCTTTCCCTTCCTTCCCTTGGGGGCTTTTTGGAGATTGGGGTTTTCCTTTTTCCCCCCCCCCTCCCCATCTCCAGAGGCTGTCCTGCCCCCCGCCCCCACCCTTTCTTCCACCCCTCCCCCCACCACCACCGTGACTTTTACAACTTTTAGAAACTAGCTGGAGATGTGGTGACGCGTCGGTCTAAGGTGACACCCTCCCCTGAGGATCACAGGTCCGGGCCACGGGTCGGAGTGGAACCTGGAGAGTGCAAAGGGCTGTCCCGTCAGCGTGGACTCTCTCCTCTGCTCCTGCCACAGCTCTGTCTGGGCCCCGTCATCACCTCCAGAGTAAACAGCTGTTCAGGAGCATGGTCATGAGCCGTGACACGATGGCACTGGAAGGTCCTGAGCTTTACAAAACTTAGCTGTGATGGTGGAACAGCCTCACAAGGAGTGAGAAGGGAAACAGTGTGTTGGAAGCGATGTCTGACGAAGGTAGGGAAAGTCAGGAGGAGAAAGGAAGGCTTCAAGGATTCTCCAGGACCAGTTTCTTTGCTGTTTTCTCAGTTTTCCATTTTAGAGTCATCTGTTAATACAGAGTGGTTCCTGAGGATCTAGACAACATTCGGACCTGCAGTTAGCGGTGTAGAAACGGTATTTTTTGGTGTCTGCTTTATCACAGAAACATAACGCAAACACTGTATTCTCCTTGATGGAATTCATCAAAGGAAGTGTGCCCTTTTGAAATAAGTCAGCCCGGCCGGGCATGGCTCAGCGGTTGAGCGTTGGCCTAGGATACAGGAGATGGAGGTTTGATTCCTGGTCAGGGCACATGCCCGGGTTGCAGGCTCGATCCCCAGTCGGGCATGCAGGAGGCAGCCGATCAATGACTGTCTCATCATTGATGTTTCAATTCCCTCCCTCTCTCTTCCTCTCTCACTGAAATCAGTAAAGATATATTTAAAACAAACAAACAAAAAGTCAGTGTATTTCTACTCAGGGACATAGATGGATGGGCTTGTAAATTGTTACCCAGACCCTGCTGCTTTCTAACTATGTCACCTTGGGCAGGTTACTTGAACACTTACTTTGTGCTTTATTTTCCTCATCTGAAAATGGGATGTGAGCAGGACCTAACTCAGAGGGTTATTGTGAGGATTGAATGAGAACATCTGAGAAAAGCAGTTCGAGTAGTACCCCCATATACTAGCCTTCAATACATGTCAGCTGTTTGTTTATTTATTTATTTATTTATTTATTTATTTATTTTTTATGCACAGCACATCTATGGAACATTTTATGTTCTGTAATGCTTTTATGTTAATAAAAGCATTGAGCAAAAATGTTTTCTGGTAATGTTCCACAGTATCATGCTACATTTCTTGATTAAGACATTTTATATGATTGTTAGTAAGAAATGGTGACCTGAACAAAGATGAAAACTAGTTTTAATGATGTGGAAGAGTTGGGTGACAATAAGCATTTTCAAAGTGGGGTTCTAAAAAGCAGCTCTAGGATACATGAGACAGGAAAGGGAGGTGAAGAAAAACAACTCGGTTTGCTTTCAGAATGTGGTGTCCAGTTTCTCCCTTTCGTGTGTGATGACCATTACTCTGGACCCAAGGTTAGAACTCCTAAGGGTCAGTTTTCTAGTTTGCGGAATCTTTCCTGGAAGCTGTGCTGTTCCTTGGTTTTATACTGATTGCTTGAGTGATTCAGCGCGTGCAGCGTGCTGGGCCCTGTGCTGAGCATTGGGGGGTACACTGATGTACCCACAACAAAGAGACAGGCCCCTGCCTTCAGGGAGTGGATAGTCCAGGAGACGAAGGATGGGTAAAGGGCTGCCTGGCCACGCGAGAGGCAGTGTGGTGAAGGGGTGGAGAACAGGCCCCCATGCCGACTGCCTGGCTTCCAGTCCCCGAGGTACCATTTCTTAGCTGTGATACTTCGTATTTCCTTAGTTTTCTCTAAAATGGGGATCAAAACCACACTACATAATTTTGGGGAATGCAGAATGAAACGCAGGGTCCTCGTTGGAAATTAAGAATTTCAGGATGAGCCAGCAGAGCATTAACCAACCATGGGCCCTTCTGAGTGTGTGGCCCTGTGGGACCACACAGATCACACACACACCCTGGAAGCTGGCCCCAAAGGGTAATAACAGTACCTTTGGTAGGGTTGTTAGAAAGATTCAGTTGGCCAACAACAGTGCCTGACAGGGAGTAAACAGTCAATATTAGCTATTATTTCTATAGCAATTATTCTCATCATTCGGCAAAACAAACAGTTTGTTAAAACTATTTCTTGCCCTAGCCGGTTTGGGCATCTGCTAGAGCACTGGCCAGAGCATCGGCCTATGGACTGAAGGGTCCAGGGTTCGATTTCCGGCCTAAGGGCACATACCTTGGTTGCAGGCTTGATCCCCAGCTCTGGTAAGGGAAGCAACAAATTGAAGTGTCTCTCTGACATTGGTGTTTTTCTCCCTCCCCCCTCTCTCTCTCTCCTTCCACTCTTTCTGAAAAAAAAAAAAAGCAATGGAAAAATATCCTCAGGTAAGGATTTAAAAAAACAGAAAAAAACCTATTTCATTTTCGTCACCATGATAATTGATAGTCTGCTTAGAAAAGTGTGTTTCAGCTTTGGTTGGGGATAGCATATCAAAACAAAGCGCAGTCTCATGTCCAGCAGGAGAACCAAGGCGGTGTTTGTAAGCCAGACTTGTATTTCTTTTCTCTTTTTAAAAAAATATATCTTTTTATTCATTTCAGAGAGAGGAAGTGAGAGGGAGAGAGAGAGATAGAAACATCAATGTTGAAAGTCATTGATCGGCTGCCTCCTGCACACCCCCTACTGGGGATCGAGCCCGCAACCCAGGCATGTGCCCTGACCGGGAATCAAACCTCAATCTCCTGGATCCTAGGTCGATACTCAACTGCTGAGCTATGCCCATCCGGGCCAGACTTGTATTTCTAACTGCTCCTCACCTCAATCCCACAGGTCCCAGCCCCAACTCATTAGACCCCCAGTCCCACAGTTCCCAACCCCAACTCGTTAGACCCCCAGTCCCACAGGTCCCAGCCCTAACTCATTGCTCTTCCACCCTCCAAACTGCCCCACTACCTGTGATTGCGCATAATGCCACTTTGTGCCGGGCTGGGTGCTCAGCTCAGCTGGCCAAATAGACTGGGCCCCACCGTCATGGAGCTACATCCTAGCAATTCCTAATCTCAGGTGGTGGGCCAGGAGGATGCTGAAGTCGACAGAAACCCCACTGTTCTTTCTTGTAGCCAGCCTTTTGGCCACCTTGGCAGCAGTTCTCAGACTTGCCTGCTCTGGGCTATGCACACCTGGTCTCTGCTGTCACCTCTGTCCATGGGGCCATTTCCTGCACATGCTTTTGCCACTTACTACCCTTCTAGACTCTTCTTGAGATCCCAAATGCCTCTTGGATCCTATCTAGGAAACTTTTTGCATCCTGTCCTCACTTGCTAAGATTCAACCTTGTAACTAATTGACTTGCCCACTAAACTGTTAGTCTGTGGGCTCTGAGCACACCCACTGAAACACCTCTGTACGTCCACTTTGTGTGCACCAGGTACATACTGATTGTATGCACATACACAACTATCCTCTGAGTAAGTGAGAATTACAAATGGCCTCTTGCAGAGGGACAGCGCCTTTGGCATGACTAGTCCCATGGAAGGAGATTCCTCACTCTGATGGCTGTTACCACAGGGATCTGAATTTCCATGTCCTTCTCTCCCAAAGGCCAGCATGTGCCTGGCAGGGGGTGGGGGTTCAGCAAGTGTATGTGGAATCAGTGATGCCACCTACTTCTTAATACCTCAGTGCCTGCCCCATGTCTGGCACCAGCACCACTGAAATGAATGGCAGGTACCTTTCTTGTCAGTTGTCACTGCACCCCCACGATTCATGTATGCCTAACGTGAGCCTGTGTGGTGAGGGGCTTTGGAAAACCCGCTCGTTTTCGCTCTTGTGTTGCCCTCAAAAGGCCAGAAGCCAGGTCTTTCTTGATGACTATACTTGGGACAGTCTTCACATAGGTGGCTCTGCCTCTAAAGTGTATCTAAAATATGAGTGCTTTTTTTTCTGGAAAAAAATTAAAAACAGTTCTCCTATTAGTGGGATTGTTACTATCCTGTTGTTCTCATATTGTGTTCATTTCCATGACAAGCGCTGCATATTTTAAAGTACTTTTGCGCTCCTGTTATCAGATGAAGAATGTTGACTTGAGTCAGTGTTGAGGAAGGAAGGCTTGGGGTCCCATGACGCTGCCGTCATCTGAAATCTGGGCTTTCCCCTCCCAGGCGTGCTCACGCAGTGGTCAGCCGGCCCCGCTCCGCACTGGCTGTTGGACTCAGGGCCTCAGTTTCTCCCCACTTGAGCCCTCCACTAGGCTTCCCGAGTGTCCTCAAGACACGGCAGCGGGCTTCCCCCAGAGCGAGAGAGCAAGAGAGTGGAAGGAAGTCACAGCATCTTTTACAGCCTAGTCTGGAAGTGACATGTAGCATTTCTTCCATATGATGGTCCACAGACCACCCTGGAAAAGTGAGGGTGTGATTACACAAGAGTGTGAACACCAGGAGAAGAGGATCATTGGGGGCACCCTGAAGTCTGGCCGCCACACTCTCCTCCTCTGGCTGACAAGTGTGTACAATGCATGCCATCTGGTACGGGCCACTGTCCAGGGGACATAAGGCCTTGAGTATTCTCAGCAGGGGCCTCCCTGGCTAGTGTTCATTTACCTGACTGGTAGGAACCCTGTTGATGCTTCAAGGATAGGCAATGGTTAAGATGATACACACGTCTGAGTTCCCTTCACTACCCACTCTGCACAGTTATAATAGGTTTGTAATATTACATAATATACTGTGTGATTAATGTGTTACGTTAATATAATCCTATTAATATATACTTAATAAACTATAGTAATATTGTAATAATAATAAAATAAATGAAAATTTGAAGGTTTTATTTTTTTATTGACTTTGGTGGGGAGAAACCTCAGTTTGTTGTTCCACTTATTTATGCATTCATTGGTTGATTCTTGTATGTGCCCTGACCCGAGGTTCAACTCGAAACCTTGGCATATCAGCATGACTCTCTAACCAACTGAGCTACCCGACCAGGGCAGTTTGAAGTTTTAAAAATCTAGATGAGATAGTTTCTATTACCCAGTTTAAATTGTAAAGGTTAAGCAGCTTTCAAGCTGAGTTACGTAACTGTGTCCTATGGGAGAGCTCATTTGGCTAAAATAAAGTAATTAATAATCGATTTTTTAAATTTTCTTTCAGGTGTGTTTTGATTGTGGTGCCAAAAATCCCAGCTGGGCAAGCATAACCTATGGGGTGTTTCTTTGCATCGACTGCTCAGGGACACACCGATCACTTGGTGTTCACTTGAGTTTCATTCGGTAGGTGAATCTGTCCCCGTGGGGGATGGGAGGGATGACTGTCACATGGGGCTCTTTCCCTTTTTTCCTTTGTTTCTTTGACATCAAGTAAAATGAGAGGTTGGTTATGAGTTATGGAGATTTAAGTTAGATAAGTAAGTAAACTGGGAAATGAGTTCTTTTCTATTTGGTTACTGTTATATGGAGCTCTGTGCCAGAGACACGAGGCCGTGGGGAAGAGTCAGAGTGGAGAGTCTGAGGCAGTATTTCCTTTCCCTTTGTGATCTTCTAATAACTTCGCAGTACAAAGGAGTCCCGCTGAGATACTCACCATAGAAGGAGGTTCGGGTGCTGTGGGTCCGCCCTACACCCCATCAGGTGGAGAGCTAATGTCACAGTTCCTGCATAATTGTACAGCCCTGGCTCCCAGGCCACTAATACTGCAAAGCCTGAGTGATGTTTTTGTATGAATTTTAGTGGCAGTTTCAAACTCGTATAATATGAACGTCATTCTTCTCTTTTCATCTGAAGTCATGGTCTGTGGTGGGCTCATTCTCACAAGTTCCTGCCTTTCGCTTTGATGCTGGCATGGTAGTAGCCTGGGTGGGCCTTTGTGTGCATGAGAGAAGGTGCCCACTCTGGACACACACAGCCCCACAGTCCAGTGGGAGGTGGCAAGTGTCCTGGTGTGAGGTGGAAGAAATTGAAATAATATAAGAAATAATAAAAGGATTTCAGTGGGGCTCAGGGCTTGGAAGCCACTTCTTTTCCCAGGGAAGGAACCAGGTAGGCAGGCAGGCTATTTGGAATTGTGGCAAGCAATTTTATCATATATTGACTTAAGGACCATTGTCAGAACGCAATTACTGTAAAGAGCATTGGTTCCTAAAGGACCACGTCTTATAACTCATAATGAGGTATTTTGTGTGATAGCACAAAAACTAAATAGTAAAAATAGCAACACAGTTTTCTTAATATATTTTAAAAAACTTTCCTGATGCGCTTTCCTGAGTTCTTTTCTCACAAATCAATCTGCAAAGGCCCGACGTGCTAAATATTTATAGCCATCTACTCCATAGGTAGAGATCTAGAAAAGGGGGTTCTTTTGTATGTTCTTTGGTTTTAGAGTATCGGCCAGTTTCTTGTCTTCTTTTCTCTTTTCTTAGCTGCTGGCCTCAGAATATTTTGAATTCACTATCCTGTCCTTGCCTCTTTTTTAAATATTGAGGGATTTAGTTGCCAGGGCAAGTTTATTTTTAATTTACATCTCTCACACCCCCAGATCAGTTGTTTCCAGTGAACGTGGCAGCCTGCCCTGCCCAGAGCCCAGGAAAGCTGGACTCGAGGCAACGTAACTGGTTGTCTCTCTTGCTTTGCTGTGCCTTCCTGTTTGTCCCAGCCAAGCCCTGCCCTTTATAATCGGGCCCTCCCTTTTCCTCACCGCTAGAGCACACTGGCAGTTTAAACCCTCCCAGGAAATGAGGTGGTTTTCTGACGTGTTCCTTGGTTGAGGGAAGGACTGACCTGGAGTCTGGTGAGGCTGGACAGCAGTGTCTCTTGGGACTCTTGCAAGTTTAATCACTAGTCTCCTAAAAGTCAGATAAATATAACTGTATGAATCACAGTGCTTATAAATGATTAAAAAACAACTTAAAAATTCCTTTTTAGAGGGCAGCAGCTAGGATTTGGGCAAGACAAAGCCAAGGATGATAAATAAGGGTACTCAGTAGCTTTTTTATTTTTTTAAGAGGTGGAGGGCTGTTCTTTGAATATTTTTTACTGATTAAAAAATTACAAATACCAGGTTATTGGAGAGAACATTGTATCTTGACTCCTAAGGATTATGGAGGCTGTGGGAAGCTTATTTCTCCTTTACATGGCTGGTTAACAGGAGCTGAAGTGACACTAGTTCTTTACCTTCTCATACTTTTGCTGCTTGCTTTTTTCTTAGCACTCAGACTCTCTTACCTTTCACCATCTCCTAATCTAAATTAAAGATAAGAAATAACCCACAGTGAGTCACCTCCTCGTGCCAGAACGGGCGCCAGGGAGATTCCAGCTTCTTCCCAAGGTTGCCTAGACTCAGAGGCCGTCATCACCACAGCCTTTGTTTCAAATTCCCGTGTGTGAGAGAGTCCCTGTCAGCTCAGCTCAAGGACGATTAGTTTTTTATCTTTATTTCTAAGAAATATATAAAAAATGTTTGACTTCATTTTTTTAAAGATAGTTTAGGAATAGAAGTTGTAAGGCAGATCAGCAAGTCTGAGGATTTGTTGCTTCCATTTTAGGACATAGTTTAAGTCAGGCACTGATTATGCGCCTGTGCCAGGAGTGTGAGAGGAAAACATGGGACACGCCTGTCCTCTGGAGCTTGCCTGTAACACAGCGTAACAGGGTTACCATGATGATGGTGATGGTGACGGTGAGAACTTTAGCCATATGGTGTTTACCATGAGCCAAGCACTTTTCAAATATTAGCTTAATTTCTACAGGAGCGAAATAGATAATCCTATAATTGTACCTACTTTGCAGATGAACTAAGTAAGGCTCAGAGAAGTTAAGTAACTTCTCCAAGGTCATGCAGCTGAGCTGAGGTTTGTACTCTCTCAGTCTGTCCCCAGAGATTGCTGTTAACTGCCACCCAGTGACAAATGGGGAGGGGATGGCACCTAACCCAGTCTGTGGGGGAGGGGGTCATGATAACGTGACTAAGCAAGATCTTTCAGAGAAGGGATTTTAGAACAAGATTATAATTTCATCACCTTGCTTGGTATTCAAATTCTAAAAGGAGATTTATTGTTGTCTTTGGGAAATATGTTTCTTATAAAGTACGGTTTAATTTTTACTTTTTATACCATCATGAAGTAAATGTCATATGTATATGTAATAAGAATATATATTAGTATCATTATTAATCTTAAGGCAGCTGTTGGCTTCAAAATAACATCCTAACATTCACAAAGGTTAAATGATACAAATAGGAATAGAAATGAGTAAGAGGAAGAGCCCATTTTGTGAAGGATATTCTACCTATGCCCATTCTGACATGTCCACATTCCTTTACAGTTAGTGTGGGGTGAGTTGTTGTGGAATTCGCGGTAGTCTTGCTTTTGCTCGTATCTGTCAATTCCATGTAAAGACTTCCAACATTATGTGCTGTCCTGTCTTGCTTTACATTGATCACTTGGTGGACTTTATTGTTGGGAAATACACTTACTGTCTTTGCTTTGCTCTGAGGTGATCTTCGGTTTCAGGTAAGGAGGGCACAAGATGTGGGGTGGGAGGCAGGCACCTGAGGTTTCACGTCAAGAGCGTTCACTCCTGCGATCTCTTCCCTTCCTCTCTGTGGTGATGGTGGGTGGGTCCCTCCACCTGATGGTGAAATGATGAGCATCCTGCAGGGTCCTACTAGGTATCAGACTGGACCCCTGAAAAAATCCAAACAGAACACCTATTCTGAGACACATTATCAAATTTTAGATCATGACCCACTAAGAATGTGAGGCAGTCAGAGTTGTTCAAACAGCCATTCCCTGAGGATATGGCCGGCTGGAGTCAGCGCAGCAGAAGCTCTACTGGCCTGGTGTGGCCTGGCGTGGCTTGCCTGTGGTCGGGCGTGGAGGGGACAGGTGGTTGGCCATCAGAGCCTTGGCTTCTAGGAAGGATGAGGGTCCAGGAGCTACTGTACCAGCAGTCACACACTTTGGAGTCCCAGCATCCTGGAAGCATGTGTCACTGTTAACACACACTTAGAATTCCTCAGGATCCTGAAGATCAAGGAAATCTTGTTCTCAAAAGTTTAGTGGCTTGATTTGGGGGAATAAAAGGATTGACATTTAAGAATGTTCTTTCCGTTTAGATCTACAGAGTTGGATTCTAACTGGTCTTGGTTCCAGCTGCGATGCATGCAAGTTGGAGGAAATGCTAACGCAGTAAGTTCATCTTAGACTTGTTTTCCTTCTGGATAAATGTGTGTTCCACTGTTTGGGAGGCCCTGTTGGGTACAGAAAGACCTGAGGGGCTTTGGAGTTGGATGACCCGATTGACTTATTTATCCAAAAATCTATTAAACACGAAGCTTTGGGATAGATGCTAGTCGTGATGTACAAGACAAATGAGATCCCTTCCCAGAGGCAGAGACAGAAAGTCACTAAAGGAGCAAATAAGCGAGAACCTAACAGATGATGATAGTGCTTCCAAGAAAATTAAAACAGGAAGCAGTGATATGGAGGAAGTGGGAGGATTCTTTATGACAGTACAGTTTTTTAATATATGTGGGTGACTTTTGTGCTTAGAATGGAATGAATGCTTACAGTGGCTTACATCTGAATTCTATTTTATGAAATCTACAAATTTTTAATAAAATCTACTCTCCAAATTTTCAAATACAGTATATAAATATCATATATTAATTTATAAACTTAGTAATTTCTGTGCAAAAAAATAACCAATTAAGTGGTCACTTAATTATAATTGTAAAAGAGCAGACTTTTTTAAAGCCTACTTTCAAACCTAACTAAGGATTCTCAAACATCTTAAACTTCATTTATAAATTCAATATATCTGATTTCTCAAACTCTAAATTGGCAGCCTTACAAATCTAGCCAGCAAAATCACCCAAACTACCTTTACCCTATTTATAAGGCCAAATGGTAGATTTTTAGTAGCTAGAATTCCCATAGATGTGCCGTCAAACATTGAAAGTATAAGAAATCAAATCTGTATACATTTCAAATAAAAATTATATCAACAATTTGATATTTAAAATTAAAATTGTAAAACTAAAATAGTAGCTTTCAAAATACTGGATTCCCTTGTATTAGTTTCTCAACCTTTTCTCATTATTGTTTCCTAAGCAGAAAAAATAAATTTAAATTAGATTCTTTTACATTTAAATTGGATTTAATTTTTCCCTAGTGAGAGAAATTAAATACTAAGGAATATGATTTTGTCTGGTAGGGGTGAGCATTGAAGGGCCACAAACCATTGTAATAACTAAGATTTTTTTTTCACTTTCCAAGAAACAATTTTGTCCCATTAAGAATTCACGCCTTAATATTTCAAGCATCTTATTAGAAACCCATGCCCATTATCACGATGTTCATGGACTTGTTCCAAAACTTAATACTGTGAGTTTGAGTTTGTGTGTCCTTATTTCTAAACCTTCCCAAGGTTGCAGAGTCCCCCACCCACGTCCAGAGCAGTTTTCTCGTCTCCAGCCAGCAGAGGTGGGAGAAAGGGGTGGGGAAGGGCCGGGTCACTGGTCATTCCACTTAAAGCAGTGGAGTTGGAGCCATCCTGCTCCAGTTGAATGCCAGCTCTGCCTCTCACTCACCTGTGTGACACTGGGCAAGTTATTGAACTACTCTAAGCTTCAGTTTCCCCATCTGCAAAGTGTAGATAGTAACAGTGACTTCTGATAGTGTTGCTGTGAGGATTTAATGGGTTGGTGCCCAAAGAACCCAGAACAGGATCTGGTATGTGGTTGCCTAATACCATAGTAATCAAATTGGGTTAATGAAACGGTTGCTCACACAGGTTTTTGGAATACCTGCTTTAATTAAGACATGAATTCTGTAATCCATGTCTGTACATGGGCCTTATAAGGTAGTTCGAATCAGCTTCCTCTGATTGTTTAAGCATTTTATCACCTTGCCTGTGCTGTGTTTGTTAATGAATAAATAGTGCTGAACAAGGTGAAGCTTAGCATTGCTCCTAACCAATTTGTCAGAAATCCAAATTGAAATGGATTTCTCATGAATTAAAAGTAGACCTGAGTGGAAAGTGACCCCTCAGATAACAGAATGACGGAGGTGGTTTAATGGAGAAGCAAAGGGCCAGTTACTTCATTTTGTAATTCAAGTCTCACGTCTAGTTTTACCAAAATTTTCATGTTACATGTGTAGAAGGTATTCCCTTTTACAAGGAAAAATTTATTTGAAAATTCCCGTGGTTCGCATCATTTTGGTTTTCACTAGTATTTTCACAAGCCCTTCGTGGCGTGGCGTTCCCCGCAGTATTGCTAGTAATGCGGTGCTTCCTCCGCAGTCGTCCTTCTTCCACCAGCACGGCTGCGCCACCAGCGACGCCAACGCCAAGTACAACAGCCGCGCGGCCCAGCTCTACCGGGACCGGGTCAAGTCCCTGGCCGCCCAGGCCACGCGGAAGCACGGCACTGACGTAAGTGCGGCATGACGTACGCGTGGCATGACGTAGGTGCGGCACTGACGTAAGTGTGGCATGAAGTAAGCATGTTACTAGCATAAGGACGGCACAGACGTAAGGGCGGCGTGACGTAAGGGCGGCGTGACGTAAGCCCATGGGTTCGCGAGTCTCCTTCTGACGAACATTGGGAAAGGTAGTTCCTACCGCAAACAGTGAAGTTTTCCGGCGATCCCCGCCGGCGGGGACGACGTCCGGGCACTGTCCGGGCACTGTCGCTGCTCGCGGCAGCTCGCTCCCGGGCCGCGAGGCCCGCACGAGCGCTGCCGACCCGCCCGGGCAAGTCCGCGGGCAGCCGCCTCCCCCGGCCACGCTTTCGTCGCCGGTCGATACCTGACCTTGTTTACCGCGTCTGCTGAGACGCGCCGTTGAATGCGCACTGTGACCGCACATCCGCCTCGCCGGCAGCGCTGCAGCTGGGCCTGAATAAAACTTTTCTCTGGCGGCGCATCAGAGCCTCGCGTGCCGCGGGCCACATATTTGAGCATTTCACCTACAAAGCTCAAATATGTGAACACGTGGCGCTCAATAGCCCACGAGCAGGACACTTGTGTACACTATGCGCTGGGAAAAGGCGGAGTGTCGCAGGGTCATCTCGGCTGGGAACGAGCGCGTCAGGGACCCGGATCGGGTCCTTTGCTGCTCCGCGCGTATCGGTGAAGGACCACGAGCCCGAGAATTGATTTGGGGTTACAAGTAGGTTGTGGCGAGTGCATGGATTTGCAGATAAGGGGTCCCAGGCGAGGAGGCTGGACTGTAGGCTGGGACCTGCACTGAGGTCTGGGGCCCTTGATCTACCCTGTTCAGAAAGGGCTGTGGCGTCCTCAGGATCTGCGAGCAGTTGCTGGATTCACCTGTTCCTGAAGCGTGCTCGGGGGCCCTGTGCAGGCCTGTTACTGTTTTTACAATAATGGAAAGTATCAATCTTGAGCAAACAGGTTTCTAGAAAGGGAGCGGAGAGTATGAAATAGAACCCTCAAAGCCAGGGGAAAGGCTAAACAGTCCTCCATGTTTTGTTCTAGCTGTGGCTGGATAGTTGTGTGACTCCACCTTTGTCCCCTACGCAAAAGGAGGAGGACTTCTTTGCCTCTCATGCTTCTCCTGAGGTAAGTATGATTTACGTGATTTTGCAGTGTGCTTACTATGACAGGAAGGGTGTGTGTTCAAAATGTTCCAGTTAGGATACAGGCCAAGCTGCTGTGACAACCCTGAAATATAGTTGTTTAACCGAGATAGACGTTATTTCTCATCAGCAGTTCAGAGGTAGCTGTGCAGGGTTGACCAAGGGATTTATTTTGTTGCTCTCATGTGTGGCTTTTACCTCAGTGTCCAAAGTGGCTGTTCCAGTTCGTGGCCTTTCCCATCAATGGGAAGAGAGCAGACACCCCGGAAAACAAGTGCCCGTCCTGTTACAGACAAAATCTGGGGGTGGTGCCCATCACTCTGCTCAGGTCCTGTTGGCTAGAATTTAGTTGCATGTCCTTTACCAGCTACCAGGGAAGCTCAGAAATGATTACTAGTAGTCTGCCACGGTTCAGTTCAGAGCTCTGGAACTGACAAGGAATGAAGACAGCTGCGTTTTTAACCCAAATTTTAGCAGGGGTTTACATCTCATCACCCCTGGTTGGCTGCATACATAGGATGTATCTCCAGGCTATTGTGAGGATGAAATGAATTAACACGGATCAAAATAATTAGTACCTAGCACAGAGCGAGCCTTCAATAAATGCTGGAAGTATCATTATGTTCATCTTTGTGGTCTGATAGCCGAGGGATTTATTGTGGGCTGATAGCCAAGCCATTGTCCTGTAGATATTCCCAAAATTGCTTAAATTGGGGAATATAGGCCTCTGAAGCCTAAAATATTTACTAACTGGTCCTTTAAGGAAATGTGTGCCGGCCTCTGGCTAGAGCCTCAGCTGTTCTGTTAGCCTCTCTGCCTCCTCTCAGTCCCACTGGGGAGGGGGCACCATTTGCTTAACTGCTGCTCAACCCAGTCTTTAATTTCCAAGTAAAAACTGTAATGTTTTGTCAATTGCTAAACCTTGATTTTTTTGCTATTATAATTTGCATAGTTACCAGAAATAATTATCAAAAAAGAGAACAGAGAACAGTAAAAAGATAAGCTGTTTTATTGTGAGCTTTGATATTGTTTAATTTAGAACCAGATACAGAATATCTATGCTTAGTAGCTGAGCAATGTTAGGAATAGAAATGATGGTTAAAAAGGAGAGAAATGACTAGTTGGGTGTGGGTTAGAGTTGGAGATGTTAGTGTGAATTCATGTTTATTTTACTGTCTCTGTGTACACACGTACACACACAATGGAGAACTAATTCTAGATATGTGTGTGTACATGGATTAGTACACACATATATGTATTGCCTGGCTCTGTCCACTGAGAGGGCCTGGGGACAGTGACACTTCAGTACAGCAAGCACACCCAGCACCCAGATCTTGGTTTCTAAATACCATTCTCCACTAAAAGGAACCCGAGCCGCCACTGGAGAAATGGCAGGTTGTAGGCCTGGGGCTGCAGGGCAGATGAGCCTGGAGCGTCCTATAGAGCTAGAAAGTAAGGAGGTGCTGGGAAGAGGGCACAGGAACTGGATGAGACCATGTCTAAAGGACTCAGGCAGCAACGTGAAGGAGCTCCCAGTGGTCAAAGTAGGAACAGTTTGAACAACAAAATAAGTAATGACAGTTTTGTATTATAATCCAAAGGATAAAATAAATATCCATTAGTCTATACTGATATAAATGGATGATCAAATAAATAAATGGGGAGAAGGGACAGTCTTCCTTATAGAAAAATCCCAAATCATGTATAATAGGTTCTCTACCTTTAGGAGGTAGAGCTTTATGCCCCTCCCCTTGAAAGTGGCCAGACTTGGTGACTAGCTTTCCAAGACTAGATGATGGAAAGGGGAAAACTGAAGTCTGTTGGGAAAAGACTGGCAGATCCCACCTGAACCAAGTGCTCAAGGTTGGCATCCCCAGCGTTCAGTCATGTTGACGTGAGGCGGTGAGAAGGGCACCTCACCTCCGTGGGTTTCTTCCCACAGATCTAGTCTAATCATGAGAGGACATCAGATAAACCCAAATTATGGGACATTCTACAAAATATCTGAGCAGTACCCTTCAAAGTTTCAAGGTCATGAAAAACAAGGGAAGACTGAGAAACTCTTACAGACCAGGGAAGACTAAGGAGAAGAAACACAGGCAGTGTGGGGTCCTGGACTGGATCCTGGGACAGAAAAGAAACACTGGAGGAAAAACTGGTGAATTCCAAATAAAGTCTGGAGTTTAGCTAGTAATGTACCATGTAATTTTTAGTTTTGACAGATGCACCATGGGTGTTTTTACATTAAAGGAAGCTGGGTGCAAAGTAAGAAGCTCTACTATCTTAGCAACTTCTGTGTAAACCTGAAATTATTGCATAGTATAGATTTTATTTTTTTAAAAGGAGGAAAAACAAGGAATTTGAGCATTGAAATAGAGACTTAAGATTAGACATGTTTAAACAGCATCCTTCCTTCCCACTAATCCAGGTACTAAGAAGGTGACTATTTAAATTATTAGGTTTTTTCCCCTGCTTTGATTTATTTTTTTATGACTTTTCTTGCTTTGCCTGCTGATGACTTTTCTCACTTTGCTTCAGGTGAGTGGCACAGGATGGACCTCAGCACACCTAGAACCATCTTCTTTAACACCAAGGAACGTGGAAGCCACCCCAGCAAATAATGAAGGTAGTCCTTTTAAAAAAAAAATTGATTGATTTTTAGAGAGAGACATCGACTTGTTGTTCCTCATATTTCTGCACGCACTGGTTGACCCTTGTATGCGCCCTGACGCAGGATCAAACCCACAACTTTGGTGTATGAGGACGACGCTCTAACCAGCTGAGCTGCCGGGCCAGGGCTGGTAGTCTTTAGAACTGTCACAGGCTGCGTTCCTGTGGTTCAGTGGCATGCTATGAAACTATTAGGAAATAAGACCAAATTGGAAGGGGCAGAGTAGATTACTGAACACAGAATATGATCTCGTTTATGTAAAAAACAGAAACGAACACACGCACACACACACACAACATATCTGTGAGATATACACCCAGTTGTTAACTGGAGAATGAAATTACTGAAGATCTTTAATTTTAACTCGATATAATTTTGAAGTGACTGAACTTTTATAATGAGTATCTGTTTTATAATCAGAAAATAAGATTTCAGCCAGGCTGGTGTGGCTCAGTGGTTGAGCACTGACCTATGAACCAGGAGGTCACGGTTCGATTCCTGGTCAGGGCACATGCCTGAGGGCGTGCAGGAGGCAGATTGATGACGTTTCTCTTTCACTGATGTTTCTCTCTCTCTATCCCTCTCCCTTCCTCTCTCTAAAAAAATAAAAAACATCTTTAAAAAAAATACACTTGTATTTTAATACACTTTTTTTTTTTTAATTTTTTTTAATGTCTTTATTGATTTCAGAGAGAGGAAGGGAGAGGGAGAGAGAGAGAACATCAGTGATGAAAGAGTCATGATCAGCTGCCTCCTGCACGCTCCCAACTGGCGATGGAGCCCGCAACCCGGGCATGTGCCCTGACCAGGAATCCCACCCACCTGGATCTACTGGATCCTAGGCCGATGCTCAACCGCTGAGCCATGCTGGCCGGGCTTAATGCACTTTTAAATCAGAAGTCTTACAATGATAAAATAGAACATGGAGCTAAAAAGGAAGGGGATCATTGACGAAATCGGACAAGATATGTAGTGCTTAGCAAGTCGAATATATTACATGTTCAAAAGCGACTTTAATGAGTGTATTTGCTGTGTTAATATCAATATTTTTAACTTGCAGGTGGACCAGAGCAAGGACCAAGTGTGGAAGGTCTTAATGTTCCAACCAAGGCTCCCGTAGGTAATGTGCACAAGAATATTCTGATTTAGAGAGTGAGGTTCATTAAGAAAAAAATCAGTCTGTCTTTGCAGTCTGCCTAGAATTTATAGAGTATATGGCACCATGACTGTCAATCTATAGTCTCTTAGTGGGATTTTATTAAGCCAGCATGCTGTTCTGTGTTAGCGGGCTCCAGGCTGTGACATGCAGCCACCCCTATGGGCCTGGCTAAGGTGGCTGTTGGTGCTTTTGATTGGCAAATTTACATTGGGCTGGTTGATGTTCCAGCATCAGCAGAGGTCAGAGTGGCCACACCACTCCTGTTTACTAAAGGCTTCTTAGCATCTTCTCCTCTCTGGTTCTACAGTGGGTGAACTTAATCTTTAATTTCTCATAATCAACGAAGTATAATCTGAAATTGGTACATATCACACTGCATTAATTGGAAAGCAACTGCTTTAGCCTGGCCGACGTGGCTCAGAGGTTGAGCATCGACCTATGAACCAGGAAATTGCAGTTAGATTCCCAGTTGGGGCACATGCCCGGGTTTCGGGCTCAATCCCCAGTGGGGATCAGGAGGCAGCCGATCAATGACTCTCATCATTGATGTTTCTATCTCTCTCTCTCCCTCTCCCTTACTCTCTCTCAAATCAATAAAAATACTTTTTTTAAAAAAAGAAAGAAAAGAAAGCAACTGCTTTAGTGAAAGAAAACTGAACTGTTAGAAATATTCCAAATCTCATCATCCTGTGTTAATAGACTTCTAGGAGGCTGGGAGCAGGATATGTGACTGCAACACAGACCTAAAGAAGTGGTGGGAAGGAAAACGTCGTGGATCTGTTTCCACTTGAAATGGAAGGATGTCATCCTTATGTTAGGGCTGAACATTTCAATCATTTGTTCTTTGTGGTTTTATGCTGCCTTTTCCTGTTAAAGCACATTCTCAGCTATGTAAGAAAAAAGTTACACATTCTAAAAACAGAATATATCGTCTGTGATTAAATTTTACCCAAAAAAAATTTTTTTAGAAACTTTCTCTAAAAGCATTACATATTTTTGTGCAATTTAACAAGTACTGCTACTAAAATAATAGGATGCTTTATATTTCTTGAATAATATGATAAAACCTGTATATAAGTGAAAGTGGAAAAGCATCACAGACTGCTTTAGTTGTTTACGTAATGCCTTGCTGACTTTATATTTTCAAAGAATTTTGAAAGTTTTTGAAGAGTGGAGGTTGATGGGAGAGTATGTTCTAATATACACGAGATGGCTCCTGAAGAAAGCAACAGGTGGGCCATCTCAGGCTCTTCATTTCTTTTCAGTGTGGTGTCCAGAAAGTATGTTTTCTGCATTTGGATGCTACGTGGAGATACTGAGGACTCCACTTTGATAAAGCTCTGTTCTTCTAAAATGCACTCGTAACAGAGTAGGCAAAAGTAGGTCTACAGTTGTGAGTATGCGAAACACAGTTTACTCTTGTATTATTGTTTATTAATTTTCCATACAAACAACTGTAAACCTACTTTTGTCCCACTCTGTACTTGTCTTCTGGATGACAAACTAACGTGGAAAATGTTATAGTCTCTTAAATAATAATATACAGTGTCTTAGAATTTTTTAAAAGAACACACTAAAAATAGAAAAAGTATATATTTCTATTGGTCTGACTTTCTACTTTTTATTTTTTGACAGAGGTGTCCTCTATCATAAAAAAGAAACCAAATCAAGCTAAAAGAGGAGTGAGTATGATATATAAAATACCTGGTAGCTCAGTTCTGAAATGGCTTACACACATGAGAAAACCACCCATCATTTTATTTTAGTTTATTTTGAGCCATGTTACATATAATAGATATGGCCTGGCTAAAGACTGTATGTTTTTCTCAGTGAGGTAAACATTATACCAAGTGAAGATTTTCTAGAATGGGTGTTGAACATTTCTTCTGTCAATGATGAAATTCTAAAAAAACCCAGCAGAGGTTCGCTGGGAGTTTCTATGATGTTGCATTTCATAGCAGTGCCATCTCATAAGGCCTCGAGGGTTGTCAGCTGTTGAGCTTTTGGATACATGATTCCTTTTAGAGCCCCTGCCCTGGAGGCAGGCGCCAGGGTTTGAATCCCACCTTCATCACTAACTGGCTCTGTGTTCCTGCTCACGGCACTTAACTTGCATGAGCCTCAGCTCCTCATCCATGAGCTGGGGCGAAGATTCGTGCCCACTTGTCACAGTGCCCGCCGTAAATGTTAGCTGTTGTAACAAAACTGGTCAAACAGTTTGGGTAGAATATTATCTTATATATCTTCTAGCTTGGGGCCAAAAAAGGAAGTTTGGGAGCCCAGAAACTGACTAATACGTCCTTTAATGAAATTGAAAAACAAGCCCAAGCTGTGGATAAAATGAAGGAGCAGGAAGACTCAACCAGGACGGCACCTAAAGAAGAATCAATGTGAGTTTGTCAGTTACAGTAATACGGTTTTAGTGAATGAAACTATTAATTCACTCCCGGGGTGACTTTGCTCATGCCACTTATTTTTACGTGTGTGTGAGGAGGGAAATGCAAAATTTAGTTTTACGAAAATGAGTGTCGCAATGCTGTATAGACTGGAAGGGAGAGAGACTGTGGAGAAGGGATAGCAGTGGAGAGTCCCAGCTGAAGTGAGAGCAGGAGAGGATGGCGTCAATGGGAAGGGAAAAGCAGATGTGTCAGGAGGTACCCACGGAAGATGCTCAACGGCATTAGTCATTAGGGAAATGCACAGTGAAACCCCACTTCACTCACTAGGATGGCTGCAGTCGAGAAGACAGACAGCCACAAGTGTTAGCAAGAATACAGAGAATTGGAATCTCATGCATTGCTGGCAGCAATGTAAAAAGTTAAACATAAAGTTACTGTTATGACCCAGCAGTTCCACTCCTAAGAGAAATTAAAACATACGTCCACACAAAAACTTGTACATGAGTGTTCACAGCAGCATCAATCCCTATAGCCAAAAAGTAGAAACAACCCAGATGTCCACCAGCTGATGAATGGATGAACAAAATGGTGTATTCATAAATGGAATATTATTCAGCCTTAAAAAGGAATAAACTACTGGCACATGCTACAACACGGATAAACCTTGAAAATGTTGTGCTAAGACGCCAGTCACAAAGACCATGTACTGTGTGATTCCATATGTCTGAAATGTCCAGAACGGGCAAATGCGTAGAGACAGGAAGCAGGCCAGGGTTGCCCAGGGCTGGGCCAGGGGTGGGGGGAAGAAAGGGGTTATCGCTGACGGGCCTGGGGTTTGTTTCGGAGGTGATGAAATGTTCTGGAATTAGATAATGGTGGTGGTGGCACAACATGTGACTATACTAAACATCACACCACTAAATTATATACTTTAAAGGAGTGAATTTTATGGCATGTGAATTGTATCTCGACAATGAGAAAAGTATAGTGTAAAGCCCCATTGAACTTGGTGGCCACCCTCTGGATACATGATGGAAGGTGGGGTATGTGGTCCCCAGAGGTTTTGAGCCTGGGTCACGGGGGTCTGAGTCACACTCAGGGTGAGTTAAGAGAATGAAGAGGAATTGAGAAGTGTGTGCTGGGGCCTGGCTTGGCCTGGAGAAGTGGAGTGATGGAGTGGAGCACAGCGAAGTCGGGCGGTGGTCTTACGTGCTACCTGAGAGGAGGCCGTGCTGCAGGCGCGTATCCGGGCAAGTGAGTTTGGCAGTGATGTCCAGGTCGGACAGAAGGGGAGGAAACTGGAAACCAGGAGGCCAGTCAGGAGACCGGCGTTACGTAAACGTGAGGTGCTTGAGAGCTTTTCCTTTGTGTTGAAAGCAGAAGAGAAACACGGGCACCTGGGGAGTACACGTGAGTGATTGTGGACGGTCGTGAGGAAGACAAAGGCAGCACAGAAGGAAAGGCAGCTTAGAGTCCTGTTTTATGCGTTTACTTTAGTAACATGGCATTTCTCTTATTTTCATGTGTATTTTATCAGATTTAGCTTGAGCAATTGTAGACTTTATGATGGAGACAAAATAAACATTATTTTATGTTTATTTTATGAGGTTGTTTAGGGGAGTGACTTAGTAACTGCTCATTAAAGTACATTAAACAGTATGGCTCAGCGGTTGAGCATCGACCTAGGATCCAGGAGATTGTGGTTCGATTCCTGGTCAGGGCACATGCCTGGGCTGCGGGCTCGGTCCCCCCTTGGGGGGCATGCAGGAGGCAGACTGTCAATGACTCTCTCATTGATGTTTCAACTCTCTCTCCCCTCTTTTCTCTGAATCAATAAAGATATATTTTAAAAATAAATAAAGTACATTAAACAGTGCCTGGCACACAGTATGTGCTCAGTCATTCTGATTTCTTACTATTCATGCTAAGTTTGCTGACTGGAACTCGTATGGTGAGCGTAGACAGCTTGAAATTGAGTTGTTTCCCCTGTCATCTAACTCATAGAACGTAGGGGGCAGCACTAAACTGTGTGTAGGTTCAGTGTGGTTTGAAAAGACATAAAGTCTTAGTTGTCTCAACTTCACTTTAATTTCTGTGACTAAGCTAGGTTTTTGACCCTGGGAAAGGGGGGAGGCTAAATCTGAGGGTTTGGATGGCTTCTCTTGGTGTTTAGAAGTGGGCTCTGTACAGGCGGGTCACGCGTGGTTCTCCCGGAGAGCGGTGCAGTCCCGTGCCTGATGAGAACAGCAGACCTGGGGTGCAGAAAGCCACAGCTCCCTCCCTGCAGGTCAGGTGGGTGGAGGCTGGTTATTAATACTGGGAGCAACACCAGCTTCTACCTGTATTTTTCATTAGGACTGTTTAGTACACTATAAAAGCAAAGAAGCAGGGCAGGGGGATTTATGAATTTGATTTGGAACCCAGTGGTTTTGACAACTCCCTTGGCCCTGTTCAGAACAGCCACGTCACTGTGCCTGAGTCACCGTCCTGCCTCTCGGACCCATCGCTGCTCGGTTTCACCAGACCAGTGCTGTGCCAGTTATGAGATGTACACCTTATCCCTGTACACCAGGATGTTATTCTTCTGCGAGTTAATGCAGTTATTAACTTTATTAAGTAAATGAAGTTAATTCAGTACATTGCCAGGAACAGTATTGTTTGTTGTATCACCAGACTGTGAAACTGCACTGTCCACGCAGCAGCCTGATCCTCGCCCGCTGGCCATTTCTCGGCCCAGCCTGAGGCATCTGTTCTATGCACGGTCAGTAGGAAGCGTGAGAAGTAGCAGAGTGTCCCCCCCACACACACTTGATCTGAGTGCCTTGCAAGCGCTCCCTGGAGCTGGTCCTGGGAAGGGCTCCAACAGTCCTGAGAAGCACGAGTCCCACTTCTCAATTCCATTAGTGCTTGCGGAGCGTGCGCGTTGCAGTAGCCCGGTGCGAGAGTGCCAGCTCTTAGCGCGGGGCAGACCCCACCCCATGGCACGTGTCCTCAGAGGAGAACTTCTAGTAGGACTTCTTCATCCCCATCCATTCATCTTCCCCAGAAGAATGTTGCCACAGTTACATCTATTCACGACTTTAAACAGATCTGTTGTTTCCTTCCAAATATACTTGAGAGAGTATTTTTTTCTGAGTCATAAAACAGGTATATTGCCACAACCTGTTCTGTAGGACTAATAAACAGTAAAGAGCGCAAACCGCCAGCTTAAACAAAACAAAGAAACCCTGCCTGACTCATTCGGGAAGGAAACAGTAAAAGCAAGATTACTTTTTCTTATTGAGAAACTCCGTTGTCCTTCCTGTTACTGCACAGAAATGCATGCCCGTGAGTGTGGAATTGATGCGGTACCCTGCTTATGAGGAATTCATACATTTTGCACAACTTTGTAAAATGGGTGATAGTGTAGAGATCCCAATATGGTACATATGTCACTTTTCACTTTTCAGGGTTCTGAAGTTTTTTTGCTCTCTTACTAATATGATAAAATACTCTTGTTATTGCTAATATGTGCACAGTTTTCTTTATGAAAAATTACGTATTTATAGCATTTTTAGAAGTCTGAGAGTAAGGACTGCTAGTGACGTCTTTTTGCCCCATTTGGTGCATTATTTGTAGCAGGTGTTTGATAAGTAGGTGCGTAGTTTCTGACTGACCGGTAGTGCAGGAGCCTGATATATAAAGATAACCGGTGGGAAACTTACTTTAAATTGAAGCATCTTGCCCAGCCAGGTGTGGCTCAGCGGTTGAGCGTCGACCTGGGATCCAGACGATCGGGGCTCGATTCCTGGCCGGGGCACGTGCCCGGGTTGCGGGCTCGATCCCCAGTTGGGAGCGTGCAGGAGGCAGTGGATCAGTGACTCTCTCATTGTTGATGTTTCTATCTCTCTCTCTCCCTCTTTTTTCCTCTCTCTGAAATCAATAAAGATATATTAAAAAATAATTTAAAAATAAAAATAAATTGAAGTATCTTTTGCAGTTAGCAACCCCTTCTTAATTTATCCATTTGTAAAGTCAGTTATATACATTTTATCTTAAACCAAAGGAAAGCAATGAGACTGATCTCATGCTTTTGATGTGTAATGTGGAACTATAATAAAGTGTCAGTCCAAGTAAGAAATTCTGCTTTTTACTATTCTTTATAGAAATAATTTTGGTATATATCGTTATACATGATAGGTAGTATAAATTATTATGTGATAATAGGTCATATAAACTAGGACAGCAGTGTTGGTTCAGCAGCAACCAAAAGTGGCTATAAACTCATTTAAGTTTTCTTGAACATCTCATACTCACAGAAGGCCTTTGCAGCAATGCCAGCTTGCTTGCATAGTTGCTAGTTGTGGAGAGAAGCACAGAGCTGGAAGTGTAAGCGACATGTTTAATTTTGCTCAGTATTTTAACTTAAGAACACAGACATAATGCGAAATTAAGGAGCATTTGGTTCCCTGGCAGTGTTTCGTCCTTGCGGTTGGCCTATGAGGATCTTGAAATTCAAATGAAGAGAGATGAAAAGATGAACATGCCCCGAAGGCAAAAGGCGGAGTCGGAGAGGCTGGGCATGGGGTTTGGGACCTGCAGAAGGTACGTGAGGCCAAGTCCTGTCTCCGAGGGTACATGGTCTGTGCCCCCCCCCCCCAAGAACTTTCTCAGTGCTCCTCCCTTCGTTCGTGGTTTCACTTTACGCTGATGTTGGATATAGCATGAAAATTCCAGAGTTGATTCTCAGAAAGTGGGAAATAGGTCTGATTTGTCATTCAATGGCTGCCACAGACAGAACTGGCATAGGTGACTGCATTTTGTGTGGTAGTTGCAGGTGCTTGCTCACTGAAGTCCGGTATTTTCCAATGCTTATTCCAAAAAAAATAGTTTTTAACCTCATTGATCAGTTTCTTTTTGTTGAGAGTATAGATGAAAACATTCGTTGGTGAACACAAGCGTCTTTATGAACTAACTAGTGTAATTTTTCCATTTTATTCTCTATTTCCTCAAGTGGTATTTCACATTCAGCCACTTCAGATATGCAGACCATTGAACAAGAAACACCAATCTCAGGAAAACCAAGGAAAAAGTACAGCGATGACGATGATTCATATTTTACTTCCAGCTCAAGGTAATGTGTTAAAAATCATCCTTAAAGTGGTGTTGTGAAAAGCAGTGATTAGCATGAACTTAGTTTATTTGCATTAGGAGCAAATACCAGTCAGTTTACTCCCCTGTTTTTAAAAGCTTTGGCTGGAGTCAAGGGTGTCCTTTAAGAAAAGTTGGGGAAACATTTGTAATAGGCAATGTTTGCTAATATTAAAACGTTTGGCAATAAGGTGGGAAAGTTGTGTGCATCTGAAAAGGGAGACTAGAGAAGTGGGCAAGCCCCTGAAGACTCATGTTAAGCTGCAGCCTTATTACCAGAGTGGGCCCATTTCCCAGCTGCTCGCTTCAGCTGGCCCTCGGTTTCAGGATGCCAGCTCAGGGGTCGCTAGTCGGCAGGATGGAGCATCGAGTAAATTCTGTCTGTGTGTGCGTATTTATTAATAAAAGCACTGCGGCACTCTACGGGCTCCCAGGATAAAGCCTCTCCCTGCCCCTGCTCTCTCACCATCTGGTCAGATGAGTTGCCTAACTGGTGTGAAGCTGACTGTGGAGAGTGCCCTGGTTCAGGCTCCAGCAGCCTGCAGGGGCAGGGAGGATGGGTCTGAACTTGAATCATCTCACTTGTGAGGTTCCTCCAGCAACCTGACCAGCACAAGGAGAGTCCTGTTAAAAAGGCACCAAGTAAACCTGGGGTATTACTGGAGGAAGCATCAGCTGAGAAGCTAGGGGGTTAGCATATAGGCCCAGGACCAGGTGGCCTGGGTTTGAATCCATACTCTGCCACTTAATGATGGTATGACCTTGGCCAAGATATTTAGCCTCTGTGCTGCTTTTCCTCATCTGAAGTTAGGGATGCTAGCAGTCTCTGCCTCACAGGGCAGTGTGAGGGTGAAATGAGTTAATCCAAATAGACCGTGTGGAATGATGCTTGTCTATTATTAATGTTATTTTACCTGCTGTTATTATATAGAAACTCAATTCAAGAGACATGTGAGTGTGACTCAGTCTAAACGTTTAATTATTATTGTTAGACACTTAAATAAACCTCATTGAGAGCCACTCTTAAGCTAGCAGTTTGGGGAAACCGAATGTGTACCCGTTGTTAGCGGGCGGTGCTTGCGAGGAGGTTCCCGCAGCTGCCATCTCGTCTCGAAAGGCAGGAGAGTCGTCTAGCAGTCATGCCAGCTGGAAGCATTTCCATACATGTAACACTTGTCATAGTTCATTATTCCCTCTTGGAGTTCCTGGAGAGTACCATCCTTAAAAATTCTCTCAGCATAGCTTCACATTGTTTCAAGTCCAGATATTTTACCAAAAAAAAAGGCTAGTTCAGTGGTGTCCCCTGTTAGTACTTCAAAGCCCCAAATGGTCTCCTATTTGCCTCTTGTAAGTAACCTGTATGGCACACAGGCTTCAGTTTCCTTGGAGGTAACACCCAAATCATGCCTCTGAGAAGTACTTAAATGCGTCTCCTACAGGGTAAAGGGAATGTGTAACTTGGTTTGGAAGCTTCATGCAGGTCAGATCACATCAGCTGCGCAGGTTTAATGAAGGAGGGAGTGTGTCCTGGGGATATGGTTCTACACACGCCTCTCAGGCTTCCCTGCACCTTTGGATTATTTCCCTGCCGCTCCTACAGATGACAGCTTAGGAGAGTAAAGGAAGTCAGTTGAAGGTTAAATCAGTACCACTGCCTGGTAGCCGAGAGGGAAAGGGAAGCGGCCCTGAGAAACTTCTGGAGAGCATCTCCTGCTGTAGGCCTCTGCCAGGCTCCGCGGCTTCACCTGCCTGTCGGAGCTTCGGGGATCTGGAGGCTCCTTCTCCAAAGCTCGGTCAGAGCGGCAACCCTGAAGGCCTTCGTTGCTATGACACAATTATTTTTGGTTTGAAACCTGGGAGCAGATGGTGTTTTTATACAGACCACAATTGCTGGATTCCTGCCAGACAGGCCTCCGAGCGTTGTTTATCAGGAGGCTCTTCCCCGCCTTCCCTGGTCCTGAGTGGTAGCCCCATGAGAGCGAGGGCCCTGCAGCACTTGGCCATTGGGGCCGCAGCACGTGGACTTTCGGAAAGCAAGCATATTAGTTCCATGGAGAGCTCTCACTGCCTCCAAATTATTCATTAGCCCATTAGAACTCAAGTATGAATTATGAAAGAGTGCTGTTTCTATTAAAAATAAGATTAGCCATATCCTTGTTTTTTGTTTTTTATTGAGTTCCATTATTTCCAGTGCATGGGCAGTGTAATTATATACTGAGCACAGAAGGATGAGACTAGAACAATTTGCTCAGCTTAGAATGTCAGTGTGACCTTCAGGGGGACGGACAGTGTCTACAGCTGTACTCAGATATGATACCAGGGTGCTCTTATTGAGGATTTTAAGGGATATTCTCAGGGTTGAGAAACACAGAGCGGCAGGGCAAAATCACAGTAAAAAGCATTGAGAACTAGGATCTAGAAATCAAAACATTACACGGTAACGATGTGGAGATGAGCTATGGAGGCTGTCGTGTTTCTGAGGAAAGGCAAGTGCGCCCTGGCCTTCCATTGTCCCACCGCCCATCCTTCCAGGGGCGGCTGGAATCTGGCCAGGTGTCTGTCTGTCTGTCCCCCAGTGAGTCACTTTGTGCCTCCTGCACTGTGAGACCAAAGAGCCTCCCATGGGGGATGCAGGAAGAACCCCCGCCCCCCAGCTACACAGCAGCTCTTGCTAATCGGTAGATCCCAGCACAGTGGCTCTCTCTCTTCTGCTTTTGAATAATTCAGTCATTTTTTAAAAATCTGATGCCCCTATGTTCCAGCACTTTGGTTTATGTGAGTGAATATTTCCTTACAGTGATATTAAATCTGCAAAATCCTAAGTCCAATACCTCAGAGTTGTGAAGAGCCTGGAAGTTCCAACCACACCCTGCCCAGTGCCCCCCCAGTCCAGCACCTCCAGGGGGCCGCGCAGCCCCTCCCTCCCGCCAGTGCACTCCTACTTACACATCTCCTTGGGTTTCTGAGCTCCAGTCAGCCAGCCCTGCAAGGGCAGGGACTGGATATGTGTCCTTGCCCTGGAGCCTCACCTGACAGGGTGCTAGCCCCTCATAGGTGCTTATTAAGTGTGTTTTTAATTCCTTATTGAATTGGTCTTAGTTCTTTCCCTTGGTCCCTTACAAATAAGCTCCTCAAACGTTTGAAAATAACTCCCCAGGCCAGCGTGCATCCCACACCTTTCAAACCTCCTCTCTCTGATGTGTCTTCGTTGCCTTGTTCTCTTCTCTGAGTAGGGGTGCTTGTCTGTCCTCCAAGCAGAGCCCATGGCTCAGGGCTCCCCCACTGACAACATAGGGGGAGCCCATCAGCTTCCAGCTGGAGTCCGGATGCGCTTTGAACACTGCTTATTTTCTGCCGGAGAGAGGCCGGCATGGCCCCATTTTTTCTTAATGAGACCCTCTTGCCAGAGAAGGCAGAGCCACGTTTGGTAATTCTGCTTCCTTCCTGGTACCCGCAGAAATTCACACTCTGCTTCAGGCAGCAGATATATCCCTTCTCCTTTTTTTTCCTGCCAGGAGAAAGAGTATATGTTCTTAGCCACCCCCCAAGTCTTAGCTCATTGGGGTCCCTGCCTATTTGTTTTATATCCATCTCTGATTACAGGCTCCTCTCGCTCCCAGGCTGTCTGTCTTTGAATGACTCCCTGTGACATCGGAGCCTGGCGCTCACCTCCTGTCCTCACCCTGTTCTTACTCCCTGCAGAAAGCCTGGCCGACATTGTGGAAGACGCTGCGCTCTCTTCCATCCCCCTTCCTTTCCTAAGACTTGAGCCTTGGAGTCTGCCTCTCTCTCTTGAACCTCTTGATCCCAGCTTCCTAAGGAGTGTGTACCTGGCTGGGCTTTTCCATCCTAAGCTGTCATAACTTTGAGGTGGCACGGTCACTTTTATTAAGGCTCTGACACACCCACCTCACCTATCAATCTCTGTCCTGTTCCAGCAAACTCTGCTGCTCCTGGTCAGAGATTTTCCTCTCGCCACACAGGACTGAAAGCTGAGCTGCTGTTGAGTTTGGTCTCGGCAGTGCCCTGCTTGGTGATGCTCAGCTAAGGAAAGTGTGAATGAGCCCAGGAGGTCAGCATCTCCTCTGAGGTGCTTACAGATCAAGTTCATGCAAACTTCAGACTGGAGGAACATCAGTATTCCCATCAAATTTAACAATCTGTAGCTTTGTATCTGACTCCAAAAGGAGGCTAATTATAGTTTCATTTCTTTTAAATGGTAGTTATTTGTAGGACTGAAGCCTTATACTGTGGCTGACGTGGCTGGGATTGCTGACAAGGAGCTCCTCAGATGCGATCAGTTCTCCAGGCCCAGCAACGTTACTTGTGGCTACCTGACTTGGCAGAACTAGACCCAACAAAAGTGAAATATGTAACCTATAGTGGGTAACACTTGAAGATGGCATGTGCTGTCCGGATAGGCTAGATCTTAACACGTTCCCCCAGATCTTAACACAACCATGGTTTATTCTTGTTCACTGTCATCAGCAGAGGGTACAGGTGATTGTCCAGATTACCTGTCCTTCACGTGGCACCTTGATCCAGATGAATAGAGGTTTTACCTGCCTGAGGATGCAGCACATGGAAAACACGACCTCTTCCATCCAGCAAGGGAAGAGGAGACTGGACGAGTTGATCACTGTAAAGTCCTTGGAAATGACTCACGTTGTGTCTACTCCTGTTTCATTGGTCAGATCACCTGGCTGCCCCCAACTTCGGGGGATCCCGGAAGCGCAGTCCCCACATGCCCGATGTGGACATCAGTAAGTTCCTCCAAAGTCACTATTCCGCTCTTTCACACAGGTACTTTGATGAGCCGATGGAGTTCAGGAGCAGCTCTTTTTCTAGTTGGGATGACAGTTCAGATTTCTACTGGAAAAAGAAGAGCGTCAAAGAGACTGACACAGTTCTGAAAACCACAGGTGATTCAGGCAGGTATGAAGAACAAAACAGCGGAACTGTACACAGCAAACCCAGGAGTCTCTAAGGAAAGTCTCCGGGGCTAGTAAATGATTTTGTTCTACCAGTTCAAGAATGTCGTTGGTATCCCGGTCTGTTTTCTTACCTAACTTTCCCAGAATGTGGTATAAATGGAACTGTGCAGTTGCCGGCCCGTTGAGACTGGTTTGTTTGACTTTCCTTAGTGCCTTGAGACTCATCCATGTTGCTGTGTTCATTCCTCTTTGCTATTGAGTGTGTTTATCCACTCACCTCTCTCCGATTTGGGGGATTTTGAATGAAGGACTGTTTAACTTATTGTCCAAACCAGGGAACGTCGATAGTGCAAGGTGACACTTCCAATATGCTGGGACAGCAGGTGTAACCAGAGATTGTGCTGGGTGACTGGCCTGTGCGCTCATCCCACTCACTCTGTGTCCCGTATGACGTGGAGCTGTATTTTATGTGCGTTATGGTGTGTTCGGTGTTTACTGATTGATCTGCGAAACTGAGGAGTGAAGTAACAGGCCTGTTGTAAATGGAAAATTCCTTCAAGTGTTACATGGTTTGGATGTGTATTGATTTTTTTTTTTTTAACTAGAATTTTCAGGCTTTTAAGTTTCCTGAAATCCTTTTACAGAATTGTTGTTGGCTTTTTAAAAAGTAAAATGGCACGTGTATATGTTATAAATAAGAGACACATTTACCTCACCTTAAATTAGTTTAACCTGTTTTGCTGGGGGTTTTTGTTTGTTTTTGTTTTTTGTGCTGAGAACACAAGATCTACTCTTAAATTTCAAGAATACACTGCAGTACTCTTAACTATAGTCACCATGCTGTACATTAGATACCAGAGCTTACTCATCTTATAAATGAAATGTATACCTTTGATTCACATCTGCTCATTTCCCCACTCCAGCCTCTCCCCTACCATTCTACTCTGAATCTGAGAGTTTGATTTTTTTTTAAAAAGTTTTAGATTCCACTTACCAATGAGATCATACGGTATTAGTCTTTTCTGTCTGGTTTATTTCACATAACATCCTTCAGATTCATCCATGTGGTCACAAATGGCAAGGTGTCCTTTTTTATGGTAAACTAATATCCCATTGTGTGCGTGTGTGCTTGTGTGTGTGTGCGCACACACTCTTTACCCATCCACCAACTGATAGACACCTAGGTTGTTTCCTGTCTTGGCTTCTGTGAGTAGTGCTTCAGTGAACATGAAATTGCAACTGTCTCTTCAAGATAACTGACTTTGTCTCCTTTAAATATACAGAAGCAGGATTACTAGATCATGTGATATTTCTGCTATTTTTTTAGCAACCTCATACTGTTTTCCATAGTGGCTGTACTAATTTATCTTCCCTCCAAGAGTGTGCAACGGTTCCCTTTTCTCCCATGCTACCAACACTTATCTCCTGTCTGTTTGACGGAGCCACTCCACCAGGTGATGCCTCACTGTGGTTTTGATTCGCACTTCCCAGATGATTAGTGATGTCAAGCACCTTTTCATGTACCTATTGGCTATAAACTTTCCTCTTAGAACTGCTTTTGCTATATCCCATAAGTTTTGATATGTTGTGTTTCCATTTTCATTTGTTTCAAGATATTTTTTGGCCCTAGACAGTTTGTTCAGTGGTTAGCGTGTCGGCCTGTGGACTGAAGGGTCTCAGGTTCAATTCCAGTCAAGGGCACTTACCTCGGTTGCAGGCTCGATCCCCATGTGCGGGAGGCAACCAATCGATGTGTCTCTCTCACATCAGTGTTTCTTTCTCTCTCTCCCTCCGCCCCCCTCTCTCTGAAAAGCAATGGGCGGGGGGGAAATGTCCTCTGGTGAGAAGTTAAAAAAAAAATTTTTTTTAAGGATTTTTAAAATTTCTTCTTTGACCCTGTGGTTGTTCAGGAATGTGTTAATTTCCACATATTTGTGAATTTTCCAGTTTCCCTCCTATTGTTGATTTCTACTTTCATACTGTCGTGGTTAGAAAAGATACTTAATATGATTTCAATCTTCTTAAATTTGTTAAAACCTCACATATGATTTAAATTAGTTTTGTGACCTAACATGATTTATCCTGGAAGATATTCTCTGTGCACTTTAGAATGCATGTTCTGCTGCTGTTCCATGGAATGTCCTGAATGTGTCTGTTGGTCCATTTAGTCCAACACACAGTTCAAGTGCAATTTTCCTTATTGATTTTCTGTCCGGGTGATGTGTCCATTGTTGAAAGTGGGGTATTAAAGTTCATTATTGTTGCCATATATATTGTCTGTTTCTCCCTTTGGATCTGTTAATATTTGCTTAACATATTTAGTGCTCCAATGTTGGGTGCATATATATTTACAGTTGTTACATCCTCTTGATGAATTGACCCCTTTATCGTTATATGATGACCTTTGTCTCTTGTTACAGTTTTTGGTTTAAAGTCTATTTTCTGATATAAACATGGCTATCCCTGCTCTCTTTTGGTTTCCACTTACATGCAGTATCCTTTTCTGTCTCTTAACTTTCAGCCTATGTGTGTGTCCTTAAAACCGAAGTGAGTCTCTCATAGGCAGCCTATAGTTGTGTCTTGTTTTTTGTTTTTGTTTTTAATTCATTCAGTCACTCTGCCTTTTTTTAAAATCTTCATCTGAGGATGTGTTTATTGATTTTTAGAGAAGAAGGAAGAGAGAAAAACATTGATTGGTTACCTCCTGTACATGCCCAACCAGGGATCAAACCCACCTATGTATGTCCCCTGACTGGGAATTGAACCCACAGCCTTTTGGTGCAAAGGACGACATTCCAACCAACTGAGTCAGGCCAGGGCAGTCACTCTATTTTTTGATTGGAGAATTTAACCCATTTACGTTTAACGTAATTACTGATAGGTAAGATTACAATTGCCCTCTTCTTGTTTTCGACTTATTTTGTAATTCCCTTTTTCCTTCTTTTCTTGCTCTCTTCCTTTGTGATTTGATTCCTTTCTTTTTATCTTTTGTGTATCTACTGTAGGTTTTTGTATTGTGATTTCCATAAGGCTTACATTAAACATAGTTATAGCAGCCTCTTTTTAAACTAGTAACAAATTAACTTAGATTGTGTACAAAAACTACCCTTTTACTCTCCCTACCTACATTTTATGTTTTTGCTGTCACAGTTTACATCTTTTTACGTTGTGTATTCACTAACAATGTATCCACTAACAAGTCATTATTGCTGTAGCTATTTTTACCACTTTAGTCTTTTAACCTTTATACTAGAGTTAAATGATTTACGCACCACCATTATAGTATTAGTATTCTGAATTTGACTTTACCAGTGTATTTTATACTTTCATATGTGTTCATGTTACTAATTAGCAGCCTTTTATTTCAGCTTGAAGAATGCCTTTTAGCATTTTTTGTGAGGCAAGTCTAATGATTGGCAAGTTTTTTTCTTTCAGCACTTTGAATATATCATCCCACTATCTTCTACCTGCAAGGTTTCTGCCGAGAAACCTGCTGAGAGCCTTCCCAGAGTTCCAGTGTATGTAATGAGTTTCTTTGCTCTTCCTATTTTGAAAATTCTTTGTCTTTGACTTTTGACAGTTTTATTATAATGTGTCTTGGTGAAGACCTCTTTGAATTGAATCTATTTGGGGATTTATGAGCTTCATCTACCTGGATGTCCATATCTCTCTGCAGATTGGGGACATTTGTTTGTAGCCATTATTTCTTTAAATTTATTTAAAGAAAGGGACATTATTTCTGTCCCTTTCTCCCTCCCTTCTCCTCAGTCTTCCATAATGCTTAAGTCGTTTTCTTGATGACGTCCTGTAGTTCATGCCAGTTTTCTTCACTCTCGTTCTTTTTTTCCTCCTCTGACTGGATGATTTCAAATGAATTATCTTCGAGTTCACAGGTTCTTTCTTCGGCTTGATTAAGTCTGCTGCTGTCCCTGTGGCAGTTTTCAACTTCCTTCATTGTAGTCTTCAGCACCAGAGTTTCTGTTTTATGATTTCTGCCTTTCTGTTGAACATTTTGTTAGTGTATTATGTTCCAGATTTCATTGGGTTATCTATCTGCGTTCTTGTAGGTTGCTGAGCTTCCTTAAAACAAGTATTTTGAATCCTTTGTCAGGCAGCTCTTCGGGGCCAGCCGCTGGAGAGTTATTGTGGTGTCGTGTGTCCTTGATTTTCATGTGCCTCAGAGTGTTGTGTTGCTGTCTTTGCGTTTGAGAAGCAGCCACCTCCTCCAGCATTAGTTACTGACTGGCTTTGGGTGAGAAATACCCTTAACAGTCAGCCCTGTTGAGCATTCCAAGGCTTCCTCAGACCCTTTCTATGGATGCACCCACTCCACACTTCTTATGCCCTTTTGGGGTGAATTCTTAAGATGGTATATCTTCTCTCAACCCCACAAAGCCAGTCTAGGTGCTGAGAGCCTCCCATTTGCTTTCCTAGGATGGTGCCCTGAGATGCTCAAGTTCATGTGCTTTCTCCCAATCTGCCAGCATCAGGCTGGCTTTCTGCACATGCTCACTGCCTGTCTACAGAGGCTTGCACCTACCACCTGCATGTGCAGGGTGCCAGCTTTGGTCGGGGGAGGGTCACATGGGTGAACTGCACAGAGCACTGGACAGCACCTATGGTCCAGTTGGGAGCTCTGCAGATAAAGTGCACCCAGCAGCTGGTGAGTAGGCCTCCTCCTGCAGAGTGCTTAGTAGGACCCATGTACCTTTGATGAGTTCCAGGCCCTGGCTGCTGTGCTGCCAGCCTCTCCCAGACCTTGGCCATGTGCCACACAGCTGGGGGAACCAGGCACCCACTCACTGCCCTCTCACTTTCCCCATGGGAGAAGTTGTGGGCCAGGTGGGTCTCTCTCGGCACTGAGCTGTGCCGCCTTAGTGGAGGGATGATGTGAGCAAAGCAGAACTCTTCCCTTCACCTTCGTTAATGCACCCAGTCCTGGACATTTTGCCCCAGTGGTGTGCTGGAGCCTGTCTGCTGGACTACTGGACCCCCACAAAGGCAACCTCGGCTGCGGGTGATTGTCAGATCAGTGTTCTGTAGGAGGAGGTGGAAGGAAACTCCTATTATGCCATCTTGCTGATGTCACTCCTTTTGGCTGTTTCTAATTGTAGACCTGCTACGCGCCGCAAGCCGGACTATGAGCCAGTTGAAAATACAGATGAGGCCCAGAAGAAGTTTGGCAATGTCAAAGCCATTTCATCCGATATGTACTTTGGAAGACAAGCCCACGCTGATGTAAGTGTGTGGAGAGATTCTATGTGGGCTCCACAGAGCAGGGGCCTGGCAGTTGGGGGAGCAGGTGATGGATGCTGATTGAGATAGAGTCGGTCTGCGAGAGGCCCTGGCCTGGAGGGCTGGAGCCAGGGCTCAAACTCAGGTCTTTCTGGCTACTCACCAAACCTTGCTGCCCAGCTAGGGAGGGACTGGAAGGTAGGGACTGTGTCTCAGGTTTATCTTGCTCCCTTCTCAACATTTTGAATAGCCATCCATTCGATATCATTTGCATAAACGTTAGACAATTTTGATACAGCTGTAACTTACTGGATAATTTTTAACCACAGTTAAATGCAGTGTGTAGGTTTGTTTGGGGGGTGGGTATGTTTATTTTCAGGTTGTTGCTTGTCTTTGTGGAATCTTGCTAAGCAGTAGAGCTCAAGTGGAAATGGAGAGGTTAGGCTTCCTTCTCATTTTGAAGCGCCGTGTGCTGCGCAGAGCTCATGGAGACAGGTGTATTGCCAGGCTCCTTGGGCTACCCAGAGAGTTCTTCCCTAAAATGTGCTGATTTATTTTGTAGCAGAACTTTCACTGCATTTTAAGGGTATTTAGAGTAACACTAGGCTTCCCCTAACTCCTAAAATCATTCTTGCTTTACAGTTGACAACATTTGAGTTCAGGCAAAAATAACACAATGGGTGTTGGGACAGAGCTTCTTGGCCTGGCCCTTCAGGAAGGGGGGGAGGTGAGAGCAGCCCCACGACGGAGATGCTGCTCTCTAGCCTCAGTCCGGTTTCCCTCGCACTGGTCGTTGGCCGTGGCATTGTTTATTGATCTGTCTGCTTGTGACCTGCCACCAGCCGCCTGTGAGCGTCATGCCACTGGCCCCGCCTTGGTGATGGCATTCAGCAGCTGTTGGAGAGGGAGAACCTGGGGGACACATTCAAGTGACAGCTCCTTGGTGATTTTTTTTTGTAAAATTGCTCATATTTGGAGCCTGATGATGTTTCCTTTTCCTGGTCTTGTCCAGTATGAAACCCGGGCCCGGCTGGAGAGGTTTTCGGGAAGTTCCTCCATAAGTTCGGCCGATCTGTTTGAGGAGCAGAGGACGCAGGCGGCAGGTAAGGGAGGCGGGGCTGCAAGGAGACTTGGTCTCCACTGTGTCTGTCACATGAATGCGTTTTCTCCTGAAAGGATTTATTACTTTTCCAAGACTACTAGCGACTGTCATTTGATGCTCTCATCACCTCTGTCAGGTGAAGCGCAAGTTATGCCAGGCTTCTCATGTTAGGGACCAAGTTGTGTAATTTAAGCAGCATCCCCCAAGTTACCTGGCAAGTCACCTTCCTGGACCATTGTCACAGACACATGTTCCCAGTGGTGTGAGTGTGGTGTCTGATCTTTGCAGTCTTAGAGCCCTGGGCTCCCATGTGACGCTGACCACTCAGGGACTTAGGACTGTGAGACCTTGCATATTTCCTATCATGTTTAGCCTGAGTCTCCTCTGTAAAGTGGGTGGATATGCCCACCTCACAGGTAGTACTGAGGTTAAATGCGGTACTGTGCATAGTGTGCCCTCCCCGCCCAGGGGCAGGCAGGGCAGATGGAACCACTTACTCCACCAGCCTCCATCCTGCAGGAAAGAGCGCACAGGCAGGTGGAGAGGAACTTCCCGTCTCCCCCATCCCTCCTCAGGGTCCAGATTCCAGGGGGGAGATGTCTGGGAGCCCAGGGACTTAGCTTGAGAGCTGACCCACCCCTGGTGGACCAGACGTTCAGAGCTGCGCCACCCTCCACTCTGCTGCTCTGCCCCTCTGCCCTTGAGCCATAGGAAAGCCATATTCTAGCCCCACCAGGGCTGAGCCAGGCCACAGGGGCAGGGGAAGCGCCTGTGTCCCTCTTGTGTTACAGCTAACATTTAAGCAGCTGGGTCTTCTGAGGTCATTTGAAGAACCTACTCACCAGTAGCAGGGGGAGGGGGATCTCCAGAGCCAGGTGTCAGGGCCAGTCCCACCTGCGCCCCTTGTTTGCAACCCTGGAGGAGCTGGGCAGGGCATGGTGTCACCAACACGGCAGCCACTTGGTCTGCAGCCACAGAGAGCAACCACTTTCTAAGTCCAGAGAGAAACAGCCTCAAGAGAGAAGGCTATAGGACAGACCTGAGAGCCTGGGGTATTCTGTGTTGCGGTTCGGGGGTATTAGGCGGCCCTTGGTGCGGTGGGCACCGCCAGGCAACTGTGCTGCAGTGAGAAGACATTCCGACCCACAGTTCCTGGTGAGCCAAGATGGGTGCTGACCGCAGACAGGCGGGGCCCAGGGCCTCTGCACTGTAGGTGGCCTCCAGGCTGGGTGCACCCTTTGCTTTCCCCGTGACCTCCAGCAGGAGGGGCTTGTTTGCTCTGACAGTGTTTCTTGCATTGCCTGGGATGTGGAGCAGGGGCGGGGGTGGCTCATGGGCTGGGTTTCTCATCCCCAACTTTCAGTGTCCTGGCCTCTTTTGAAGGCAACTTTCTTCTGTGACAGCCCCTGACAGAGGGTACTCCGCCCTCTGGAGGTCTCCCTCCAGCCTGCTGCCTGGGCACCCTCAGAGGAGACAGCACCCAGGTGCCAGAGGAGGCGGGAGACTGCTAGACACAGGAGGTCTGCTGTCTGTTTTCTCAGATTTGGAACTCAGAGCAGCAGATCTGCAGGGGTTGGGTAGAAGGAGCCTCCTTTCTGGGGACCTGTCACCTGCTCCAGAAGTTGCTGAGTTACTTTACCCCAGGAGCTTAGGTGAGGATTAGTGAGAAATGAAAACACACGGTAGCAAAGGCTCAGTCAGTTTGTTCCTCTAACATACAGCCTGGGAGGCAGCTCGCGACTGGCACACTGTGTCCCCTGCATCGGCGACCCAGGCCCCTTTCACCCTGTTCATGACCTTGTTCTCTACCTCACCTCACGCGCAGTGTGGCTGCGCCAGTCCAGTCATCACGTCTGCATTCCAGCCAGCAGGAAGGAAGAAGGGGGAAGGCAAAGGGCATGCCCGGCTGTAAGGCACTTTTGCCTGCATCCTACTGACCAGAACTCCATCACTTGGACACTTTGCTGCAAGGTTTAGAATTGGGAGTTGTGTACAGAGAAGGGGAGGAGAGGAATGATGGGGACTGTTAGCCACCTGAGGGCATCTGGGGACTGAATGTAGTCAGTGAAGGGTCACTGGCCCAGGCCCCAGGCAGTTTCTGAGGTGGGGCCAGACGTCAGAAGGGCTCTGGCCTGCTGCAGTTTCGCTCTCCTCTTTAAACGTTTCTCAGGTGGGAAACTTGTAAGTGGAGGTGTCCCTGAGTCACCCCACTGACCTCTGGTCCCCTCCTTTGCAGCCCCTCTGACCTCTCTGCATAACGTGAAGCTATGGTTCTGGCCCTTCCTGCTCAGGAGCTCACGCAGGCTCCTTGTCTGCTGCTGTAAAGACTTATTTTATAGGCAGGCAGCACTGCTGATAAGTGACGGTGTTGGGATGTGAGCCCAGATCCCATCACTGGGCTGGGCTTCTACCCTGGCATTGGCAAAGGTCTATGAATATTTTAAAAGTCTGCTAGAGGTGGAGAGGGAAAGACCCCTGTACCCACAGCCCCTCCCACGTGGTGGGCCTGGGCACATGCTGGGGGTGAACACGGTGTCTCTCCTGGGTCTTGTCTGCGGGAGAGTAAACATGTCCACCTGTGTTGTTCTTGGGAAGGGACCTGGCTTCTGTTGCTTAAGGGGCAGGCAGGTGCAGATGGGTCAAGTGTAGAGCCAAGGGGGCAGCCAGGCCTGGCTCCCCAGAGGACCCGTGGGGTTTGGACTCACAGTCCCTAAGCCCCTCCAGCATCTGACTGCAATTGTGTGACAAGAGTTCACCATGAAATCCCAGTTGTCAGCTTTGTGTGATGACACCAGTGCTCTTCAGCGTGTTAGTGGCAATGTGCTGGTGTTTACGTCGAGCAACCAAAACTTAGCAACAGAGCCCCACCTGTCACTGGCCTCAGCAGAGGTTCAGCCTCTGCAATGGAGCTCCAGCTGTCACAGGGCCGGCCTCTGTGCCTGGGAGGCCTGGCAATGAGTTTGGCTCTGACATTTGGCTCACTTCCCTGGGTGAACCTCATTCTCTTGTCCTTGAGCAGAGAATGGGAGGGGGACAGCCAGAATCACGGCTGCAGCGGTGCCTTAACCCCACCGGTAACCCCAGAGCAAGCAAACGGCTCCTCTCTCTTGACTATATGTAATCCAGGGAAGGCTCTGATTGGCCAGGCTCGAGTCATGTGCCCGTCCCTTTGGGTAGGGTCAAGGGGAGGGGCCACCCCACCGGAAGGGAGGAGGGCTTTCCCAAATAATGGAGGAAGGGATGCTGAGCACACAAAACCCACAAATGTCCACCTGTTATTTACTGAGTACTTACCTACCAGGTGTTGTGTTAAGCACCTGGAGGAAATAGGGTCCCAGAGAGGGTAAGGAACCTCTCCAGGGGCACACAGCTTGGAAGTGGAAGTGCCAGTATGGAACCCATGGTGTTCTTCAGACCTAGTACCACACCTTCTCTCCTGTGGGGTCCTGCCGCTGATTGCAAATGCAGGACAGTGGGGCTGGTACTGAGACCCGAGTCCTGACCCCGCTGCAGGGTCCTTTTCCCTTGACGACATATGCTGCTCATGGGAAGCAGGAGAGGCGGGACCCATGATCTCTACAGTCATCGGGTACCCAGGCCCAGAGTGACGAGCTGCATCTGCTCTGTGCAGGAAACTACAACCTCTCGAGCGTGCTGCCCACCGCCCCCGACATGGCCCAGCTGAAGCAGGGGGTGAGGTCCGTGGCGGGGAAGCTCTCTGTCTTTGCTAACGGCGTCATGACTTCGATTCAGGTGAGGCTGCGAGGGTGGTGTCTGAGTATGACGGCCGGCTCGTAGTTCAGAAAAGGAGATTTGGACCACTCTTCAATTGCTAGAAAATTAGATTTCATATTGTTGATTTATATGTTTGCTCCAGTGTGACCTAGGACATCATCAAAACCAGGAATTATCATTTTATATTTGTTTAGGTTTTCTAATTGGTGACTCTAGGGGAGTTGTTACGGCAATGGTCATGACCACTGTCCACTCTCTTCCTGTACTGGAACAGAGAAACGTTAAGGAGGAGTGAAAATGGCATTCTATTTACCTTAAAAAAGATATTCTCTACATATCTTTTCCAAATTAAAAAAGATTACACTGTATATGTAGTTTTTTATCCTGTTTTTAAACGATATTTTATGAGCATTTCCGCGTAATTAAAAATTTTTCAAAAACGACATTCTGTTGAATGAAAATACATGTAACTTATTTAACTGTTCTTCAAGTTGACTCTCTAGAGTGTGTTCTGATCTTTTAAATAAGCGAGGATAGACTAGCTTGTATACTTAGAACAACCTAAAGCTCCTCCGATGACGAAAGTTACCTCGTGAGCCCTCTTGTTCATGTCAGGTTATTGTAGAGGCTTCTGTCATGAATGCAAAACATGGCCACAAGGGAGTAGGACCCAATCAGGGGCTCTGGTGCTGCAGGGTCCCAGGTTGGGGGGCTGTCCCCGCTCTGGAGAGTTCCTTGAGGCTCCTGCTGTTGGTTCCAATGTTTGGTTAGGATGCAGAGCTCCTCAAGTCCCTTAGATCAGCTGAGCCCAATAGTGCTTCCAAGTAGGTGGCATCCCTGATTCCTAGGTGATCGTCCCCACTTTGTAGCTCACACCAGTCGTGTAGGTGAAGAGGTCAGGCACAGAGAGGCTGAGTTGCCGCACTCGGCTGAACCAGGATTTCAGGGTTCCTCTCCAGATGTGGTCCTCCGTCCCCCATCATGCCTGCCTCCCAGAGGGCTCGCCCCGCTGCCCCGCCTGCCCTCCCACTCGTTGCTCCCCAGCTGCGCCTGCATAGTGTCCTCTGGTGCAGCATGCGTGGCAGATGCCAGGCGGTGGTGCAGTGTCGGGTGGGAATGAGGAACCAATACCGAGTGTTCGTAACTTTCATTTGGGTTCTCTCTGTAGGATCGCTATGGCGCTTGACACTGATGTCATGTGCTTCCTGGAGAAATTCCTCTTTACTGAACCGGTGGCCACACGACAGGCTGCAGCAGAGACTGGCCAGTCTGCAGATTGTCTTGCCAGCTTTTCACGTGGCCTAGATACATTACTTTCAGCTTTTCTTTTGATATAGTAGAAGCCTTATGTCATTTCTGTTTGTGCGTCTTCCTGCACACCCTCCTTTTGGCATGTCCATCATATCCTTGCTTTGTTTTCTTGGAATTTCCAACCGCTGGGGCCTGGACACACAGGCCCCTCCCACCTCGTCCAGGATGGAGAGCCTTTGTCTCAGCGCCTACGACCCATGGGCTGGGGGCTACCAGAACCAGATGATGCCAACTGGGCCTGGAAATGGAAAATTCACAGCACACATTTCATTAAAAATAGAGCAAATAATAAAAGCAAAAGACCAAAAATGAGTGGTGTCTGATCTGACAGATTGCTTCATTTCTACATACTAAGGCAATTTCAAAATAATGTTTAAAGTCACCTGTCCCCTTGTAAATTGTTTATTTTGTATCATCTGTAAATTCAAAACTAATTTTCCGTGAGCGCTTTTACCAAACCTAAGCCTCTGTTGCCAAGGGAACGGATCTTTGACAAGGTGTGGCTGTTTGAATTTATGAGAAACATGAGGACTCCCTAAGTGCATTTACAGACTGATCCAGTGTCCAGAATTAAAAATGACTAAGGCAAGAAGATACACTAATGATAAAGAGCTCAGTACATGGGAAAGTACTAGTTGTAATTGGGGACTTTTGTTAATATTTTTAATCCTAATCTTTGTTTTCAAGCAATTTCAGAATGTGTATAAATAAAGAAAAATAATTTGGCTGTGTTTTAGACAGCACTGGAATATATTGTTCAGAACAGTAAAATATATTTCAATCTGATGAACCCGAAATGTGGTTTCAGCTGAATATTTTGTGACTCTTTCTTATAAGCTCCAGTTATTCGACTTCTAAATAAACAGTTGCAGCAGACTGCCTTGCAGCTTTTCTTATCAAAGCTTATGAGGTGAGTTATCGTAAGCGAGGGCTCGCGGTACAACACTGACGTACATTTGAATGATGACATAATTACCCACGCCCTGCTTTTAGTGTATGTTTGAGGCCTGATGTGCCGGGTGTCCGTGCTGAAAGTGAGGTGTGCAGAGTGGCATCTTTCAAGCCCAAAGGGCTGTCACACGAGACCCCACAGACCGGGCCTCACGCAGCAACGCATTACCCTGCAGTCCCGGAGGCCAAAGTCCAGGTCAGGCACCTTCGGATGTCTGTGGAGAGGCCCAGCCCGGCTTGTGGAAGGCCACCTCTGATGTGTGTCACGGGGCCCCGCCTGGGAGGAAGCCAGAGATCACCAGGGTCTCTTCTATTCCGGACTCCAGTCCTTCAGGACCTGGGCCCCACCCTTATGACCCTATTTAACCTGACTTCCTGAAGGCCCTGTCTCCACGTTCAGTCCCATTGGGAGTTGGGGCTTCCACATTTAAATTTTGGAGACAGTCCAGTCCACTGCCGTGTCCATGAGAAATTCTCACACTGGGTTGTCCTGCTCCGGGCTGGTGCTGGGCTCAGTTATCTCTTGGAAATCGCTGCTGCACAGGTTATGTTCCTGTTTGTTGGGGGAGGGGAGGGCCAGGCCCTGCTCAAGGTCACTCCCTTGACCCTGAATATGCCCTGCTTTTCCCCATCATTGGACTTCCTCACAGGGAAATGCCTGGTCAGCCGCCCACCCCGGGCCTTGCCAGGAAACCTTTTCTAATCTTTCCACACACAGCTTTAGGCCCAACTTTTAGAGATTTTTCAGAGAGGATGCCTATCTCGGTGCTGTACTGGGCAGGGCTAGCTCACTCGGCCAGGGCAGGTGCTGGCAGGAACCCCTCTGGGGGCTCATTACCCCCCAGCATGCGTGCATTTGTTGGGAGAGTGTATGTGTGTGTGTGTGTGTGTGTGTGTGTCTTTAGTTTGTGTTCCTGGTCCATTTGTCCTTGGGCCTCCCTGTTGTGTTTTATAATCAATTTTCATGAGTGCTCATGTAGTAAACAACATGGTGTTTTCACAATCCAAGAGCCAGGTGATAGTTCCGGGAAACTGGGGAAGCAAAGGAAGGAGCGGGGAACGGACAGGGTGTTAGCAGAACAAATTTGCTTTGAAAATGCAGCATTTTTTTTATCACCTTGAAGAGCTGTTGGGAATGCAGGTAAATAGATATAGAGATGTAGGTGCTGCTTTGGAGACAAGGGGCTGCCCAGTGAGATTGAACCCGACAGCAGAGACCAGGACATCCCAAGACAGGGAGGAGCACCTGTGGACTTGGGTGATGCTGGGGGACAGAGCCAGAGCCAGCCAAGCTCCTCCTCCGCCTGAAGGGCCTTCAATGCCATGGCCTAGGCTGTAGCTCCACCCCCTCCTGCTTGCTCCCAGGGCTTTTACAGGCCCCAAACTGAGCTCCACCAACACCTGCTCTGCCTGAAAACCTGGCCTCAACTGGCCTCCCACCAACCCTGCAGCACCGCCTGTGGAGTGCCCCAAGTCATGGGCTGGAGGCTGGGGTCTCATCATGTTCAGAGGTTCAGGGCACCTCACTTACCCCTGCGGCCTCCAGGGGCCCCATCGCCAAGTTCCATTTCCCCGAGCTCCTGTTTTAGGCATGTTTTCCAGCCACTTCGCTCACCAGCACTCATTTTATTTGTTCACAGCCCTCTTCCTGCTCACACCCTGCTCCCAACACCCACGGAAAACCCGTGGCCTATAAAAGAGGTTGCTAAGGTGGGTAGATGCATGCCAGTCTCCCAGGATGCATGGTGGTCTTGGCAGTGGGGCAAGGCGAGGACTCAGGCACCCTGGCATCAGGGTCTGGGCCGGCCACTGGGAGTCAGGGTGACCGTGACCTCCCCAAGTCAGACACCAAGGACCCAGCGCTGCCCTGAGTGGGCCGCCTGCTCTGGGAGGTGAGGTCATGACCTTCCTCCCCAGCCCTGAGCACTGCTCTGCTCTGTGGTCACAGACTCAGATACTGTTGTTTGTGCTACGTCCTGTAGCTGGTTTACAGAGGCCCACGTGCTCTCTCCCCTTCCCTTCCTGTCCATTTTTCTCTATTTGTACTTCTTATCGGCCTGCTTGCCCAGGCCATTTATCTCACCTAACATAAGAACACAGAGGCAGGAACGCCAGCCGGTACCTGGCACGGACTGATGGCTAGACAGACGGACGGAGGCAGGGATCGTGAGGGAGCAGATGCCAGGGGTCTCTCGGTGACACAAGCTCATCTTGCAAACAGGCTCCCACTGCCAGGTCTCCCTCCCTCTGTGCTGGTTCTGCGGGGACTGAGCACCCCACCCCCCAGAGGCAGTGGGTGCGGGGGAGGGGGGCGGGGGGCGCTGTCCAGCCCCAGTGAGTAGCCCAGCGGTGCTCTGAGGGGCCTGCATCTGGAGACGGCCCTTTTCCTGACTCGGTCCCGCAGCACTGCCTGTACCAGACATGACCTCTGAGCCCTGAGCTCCAGTTCCTCTTTCACATCCGCTGTCCTTCATGTCACCTGGTAGGCTGCACCCTTGTCTGCACCACACACCGTGGGCGTGGGTACTGGCCTCCCTCAGGGCTGCGTCTGCAGCAGGCAGAGGCTCAGGCACCCAGTCTCGGCCTGAGTTTAAGCCGTCACTGCCAGGCACTCGAGTCCAGGACACCCCGCCATCAAACGGACCCCGAACCCCCAATGTGCAGGCCGCCGCCTCCCCTCCCACCTCACCCCTGGCTGGATGACTGTGGCCACCCTGTTACTGTCACCACCATCCCTGTCCACATGCAAACAGCCAGTGCGTCTGTAGCACTTACTCCCTGAGTGTCCCCAAGCCCTGGCCACCACCTGATCCAGGCCCCTACTGTCTCTGGCCAGGAGGACTATGCAGCCTGGAGGGTCTCTCCTCCAGCCCGGCCCCCAGCTCCCCACTCATTCACCCAGTGGCCTTGTAACAACACACCGCTCCCCTCTTCCCAGCTGAGACCCCTCCCACCGGCTCCTTTCTGCTGCAGAGTCCTGAGCTCCTCAGAGTGGCCCACAGACCCCTTGGGTCTCTTCCACCCCTGCCCCTCGCAGGCCCTGGGCAGCCAGCCTCATCTCCCCTCCCGGCCTTTCCCCAGAGGTTGCCACTGCCAGGAAGGAGCCCTCGGACAGAGGTGGTTAGGAGCTGGTTCTGGAGGTGGGTAGGCTCTGGGGGGTGCTGACAACCTCACCGCCTAACCCTTCCTATGGAGAGAACAACAGTGCCCACCACCTCGAGGGTGTCGGGAGGAGCCACAGGACACCGGAGCTCACCTGGTGGAGTCCCCAGCGCACAGTAGGCGTGCGGCCTCTGGCCTTTAGGCGAGGTGGGGTGATGAGAAAACTGAGGTTTAGAGACATCAAGGTATTATTCATGGGCTTGCTCACAGCCACACTGATGACCCCATGCCAGGTCCAGACCTTCTTGACCAGCCTGAAGCCTCAAGGCCTCCCTGCCCCTCCCGGTCATCTCCCAGGCACAGGACTGAGCCCCCACCCAGAACTCCCTCTGCAGTCTCCACTCGAGGACCTGGACAGACCCTCGTTTGGGGTGATGGATTTGGGGTGTGATGTAGCCAAACCTGAGACAAGCCTCCTGCCTTGTCCAGGTTCAGCCTCCTGCCTCCTGGATCCGGGAGGGATCTGAGTATCCACCCCACCTTGTTTCACAAACTAAAACTAAAGCCCAAAGAAAGGGCTTATCCAGGGTCAAGATTCCACCCAGGTCTCCCGGCTCTTTCTGCTAAAACTGTTCCCTGAGGCCTGTCAGGAAACCCAGCTGCGTGGCTGGGTCTGATTACAGGGGTGGGGGCAGGAAATGCAGAAGAGAAACTTGGATTCATCCCATAAATGACCATCAGAGGCCCCCTGGGGGCTCAAGTCAGAGGAACCAGAGTGGTGAGTGCAAGAGCAGCCTGAGGGGGAAGCTGAGGGGCCTGTGGGGAGGGGAGGGGCGGGAGCGGGAAGCAGGAGTCAGAGGTCAGTGTGTAGGGGGGACTTGCAGAGGGATCGTGGGCCTAAGGAAGCTGACTGGCATTGCTGGGGGGCGGGATGACGTGACCCCCCCACACACACACCTTCACATGAGAAGTCCCTGTCCTGGCTCACACAGGGCGGGTCCCTTTGGAGAGCAGATAGTAAGAGTGGCTAACTCACGTCCATATTTATTTACCAAGCTTTCCCGGGGCTTGCGGGCACCAGGTGTTGATTCATTTCATCCTCACGACAGCTCTGTGGGGTCGGCACCTTATCAGCTGCCTTTACAGATGGGGAAACTGAGGCACAGGCAGACGCTCAAGGACTGGCCACCGGAAAACCACAGAGGGGACCAGCAGTGTGACTCTCGCCCCTGACTCCCTGCACTGTGGCTCTTGCAGGAAGTCACACAGCAGGGACTCCTAACTCCTGAGCATCCACCTGGCCTTGGGTTGAATGAAGCTCCTTGGCACTGAGCCCAAAGCACACCCTCCCTGTGACTCTCAACGAGATGGATAGACAGGTGACCCCAGAGGGTCCCGCACACACCCCCTCACCCCCAGGGAAACCGCGGAAGCAACCCCCAGGCTGGCATTGCCACCTCAGGAGCGGGGCAGCTGGACAGCAAGTGGACTCTTTGGATGCCTCTTTCTAAGAAAAAAAATACAAAACTGTGAATATAAAATTAGGTATGAAAGTGAATATTAAGAGTAAAGAAGGCCCTAGCCGGTTTGAGCGGTTGAGCATCGACCTAGGATCCAGGAGATCGCGGTTTGATTCCCGGTCAGGGCACATGCCCGGGTTGCGGGCTCGGTCCCTGGTCAGGGGCGTGCAGGAGGCAGCCGATCAATGACTCTGTCTCATCATTGATGTTTCTCTTTCTCTCTCTCCCTCTCCCTTCCTCTCTCTGAAATCAATAAAATATATATATTTTTTAAATCCAATAAATAGCGTAAACATAAGATCCAAAAAATTAGCATATTTATTAGAGGAACCTAACACACCTCTATAATACTTCTGTCCTATGTTTTTATTCCCCCATCCACTCTCTGATTGCTTCTTTATAAAATGACAATTCTGTAATACTATTTTTCATTTAAAGAATGCTAATTCCGTGTTTCCTCCATCATCGTTGATTGGAAATTTTTTTAACTTATTGTTTTGACCAGGCATTCATAAGACTCCAACTCCCTGCATACACTTTGACCTGCCTCTATTTGGACGAATGCCATCATTTGTAAGGATGTCCACCAGCTAGCTTCTGGCTCTGCCCATTTCCACCTTTGTGGAAAATTGTACATTGCCCACTGTTGAAAATGTACATTTCTCCCCTTTTACCCACACACCCTCCAGCCTGGCCCAGGGGACCCACTGTATCACAGAGCATGCTATTTGGGTGGCCGTGTTTGGGGGAACCCAGAGGCCAGCGCAAACCACATAAACGTATTCCACTCGCCCAAACCAAATACACCCCCGACTCCACCTCCCTTCAGCTGAATTTCCAAAATGCCTGAGCCCACACCCAGGGAATGGTGAGGGAGGGGTGGGGCCGGGGCCCAGAGGAATGTCTTACTACCTCAAATTTGCAAAAGCGTGTGGCCATGTGGCCGCATCCTCAGGGCCTGTCGCAAGGGACAGGCTTCCTGGGCTTTGCAAAAGTGCACCCCTGGCTCAGTGCTGTGTGAAATTGCTTGGTCAAGGAAGTTCAAGAAACTTTCCCATAAAATCCTGGGCTGAGTATGAGCCAGAACAATACCATGTCTTAAGACTGGGCAAAGAGGAAGGAGGTCAACAGCAGATGCTTGGGCAGGTGACTCAGGCCTGCCCCGGCTGAGGCAGGAATGTCCAGGTGGCCTCAGGCGGGTCTCAGAGGCAGAGGAGACCTGAGTGACAGACCTGAGCCACTGAAATGTCTTCCAGTGACAGGATTCAGGGGTGACAGACCATGGAGGACTTGGGGGGTCTACAGGGACTCAGAGTCACAGTCCTGTCCCTGGGGCCCAGTGCCATTGAAAGGGACTCCCTAGTGTTGGGAGAGAGTTACTCAGGTTCGTAGATTTCTCTAAACCAGAGAAACTTTGGCCACGAGCCCCACAGCGTGATCGGGGCGCAGGGGTCAGTGTGGAGATGAGTCTGGTAGGAGGCGGCCAGGGGCAGCCATTTAGAGAAAAGCATTCCTAGTGTGGCCTTGATCAGAGGCCAGGAGGCCACCCAACTGTCTCACTTCCCTCGTCAATGAGGCTAAATCAGGAACAGGAAGGGAGAGGTAGCTGGTCATTGCATGAGAACAAAGCCGGATATTGGGTTACAATTGGGGTGGCCCCTGGGTGGCACAGAAGCAGGCAGGCTTGGGCCTGGAGACTGGTCCTCACCCATCAGATGTCTCAGAGACCACACCTGAGTCCCTTCTCATGGGGCAGGCCTGGGCACAGCAGGCGGAAGACAAATTCAGGGACTAAAAAGGGCTTCTTGGGGCTGGGAGGAAGGCAGGTGACATGCTTCATTTGTTGTGCAGGGCTGGGCATTACCTACGAGCCCTCGCCCTAGTCTTGCCTTTCAGGAGCAAAGGAGGGCCCAAGTCACAAGGACTGAACCCAACTGCATTTAACCCCAACAGAAAAAATGCCCTGGCCCCTTAAGGTTCCCTGGAGTCTGGGTCCCCTTCTGGCCACATGTCTTCCCCAGCCAGACCCAGCAGAAAGCATAGCCCTAGCTACTGGGGGGAGTGGGGAGGCTGGACCACAGATCAGAGAAGGTCCTGATGGTCCCAGGACCCCTGCACAGCCTCTGTGGGTAGAGCTGCCCAAATTTCTCCAGGGTCAGGGTCAGGTGGCTAGAGGACCCAGGTACCTGTTTGCAGAACCACGGCGGTCCCTGTGGGGACTCTAGGATTTGCTTCAGCAGTTGTGTGCTGCTGAATTGCTGGCCATGGACACAGACATAGAGAAGGAGGAGACCCTGGAGGAGGTGTGGGGGGGGCTAAAACAGGGGCCAGGTATGTGTGCAGAGGGGACGCTAGAGAGAGAGACGGTGGAGGAAATGGGGGGAGTGCTGGGTGGTGTCTCACCTTGTGAGTCTCCTGTAAACCTACAAAACTTTTGTTTTATGGGAGTGGGGAGGAAGATGGTGACAAATGCAGAGGGTGGCCTCCAGGTGGGGTGAGAGACCCATGGAATGGGTGGGCAGTAGAATTGGACAGGGGTGCAGCATGGGCCTCAGAAACAACCAGAAGCAGGATCTCTAGGGCCCGCAGCACTTCCTCCCTGTGTCTCCCGCACCCGGTTTCGTTCTCTTTCAAGGCAGATTGCCGCCTTCACCAGGGAGAAGCAGGACTGCCAACAGCACCTCCCTCTACAGGAGCCCTACTGGCTCCAGGCTAGACTAAAATCCCAGGACAGGACTCTGATTGGCTTTGCTCCAGTCAGGACCCGCCCCCTGACCAGTCGCGAGCAGCCTGAGGGTAGAGCCGTGGAAGAACAGGTGCTCCTCTGGGAACCACACAGTTGAGTGGGGTGTTCCTGGGAGAAGGGGGGGACCACGCAGCAGAATGGCCGGTGCCCTCCAGAGGGAGGGGGCAAGTTGCCTGAGCACCTACCCTGTGTCAGGGACTTTGTGTAGGTTGTCTCTGAACCCCTGTAAAGCCTTCCTTTCCTCAACTCGCAGGAGAAGAAACCAAGGCTTAGAGAGGCTATGGGGTGACACAGCTAGTAAACAGCGGAGCCGGGATCAGAGCCCGGGTCTCGGGTGCCACAGCCTGAGCCCACCCCACTGCCCCGCCCTTTCAGCTTCTTTCATGGTCCTGCACATCCTCTGGGGAGACCCTCAGGCCCTGAGGCAGAGACCCCCCTGGACCTCTCCTCCCGTCTCCAGAGCCCAGTGTCTCTCCACATGGGGTCTGGGCAGATCCCTCGATGTCCACCCAGAGGCCCTCCGGGGAGTTTGCACAAACCCCTTTTTACATAAACCTCACAAATGTGCGATGTAAGGTTGCTGACACCAATACACAGAAACCTCCCCATGTGGGTTTTTTTTGGGGGGGTTGCTGCAAAAAGCTGTATTGTTTCCATTTGGTCCACCGCCCGGGAGAGGTCTCCAGGGTGGTTAAAAGGCTGCCTAGTGGTTTCAGAGAGAGGCTCAGGCAGAAGCCACACTCCAGGGGGTTGAAAAGAGGCCCCTCGAAGGCCTCTGGACTCCAAAGGCTCGTGGCCATCCTTGAGGGTGAGCCTTTCGCAGAGACACGTGCCCAGCCCGCTGGGGGCGGCGGCCTGCGGAGGTGACCAGGTGTCGTCTATCTTCTCCACGAGCTTCACCTGCTCATCCGGGCAGTGGCTCTCAGGGAGTCACAGAGCTGAGGGTCTGTGGGGCAGAACCCAGGGCCTGCAGATCCAAAGGGCCCGGTTCAGGTTCTTCTCCAGGACCCTGGCCGTTTCCGTGGCGTCCTGAGTGTCACCCCACTGACCGCGGGCAGCCTTCTGCCCGTCCTAGAAGAGGGTGCGGCCGCCTCCGGGTTTGCGTCTTTAAGAGACTCCCAGTGCCCTCCGGCTTCTCTCCGGCCAGCTGGTGGGGGACATGGCCCCCGCCGCCAGGGCCACCTGCTCTCGGTGGAAACAGAAGCCCAGAGAGAGGTAGGGGAAGGAGGCCGCAGGCGCAGGGTGACCAGGCGGCTGGCGCACCTCCACTGGGTGGGATAATCCTGACAAACCTGGGGGCTCACGCTTGCTCGGCAGCGGGGAGTTAAGCTCAAAAAACGGCGGTGGCTGGTCTCGGAGGCCGGGGGTGGCTGGGGTGGTTCCGAAGGTGGTGGAAAGAGGTTGGAGGGTGGTTGGAGGCTGGAAGAAAGGGCGCCCCTGGGCCTGTTCCGTCCAAACACCGTTGAAGCAAGAGACAGATCCAGGGGACCGCCGAAGGCTTCGCTCCCCATGTTCTGAACTGTCATCATGTCCTCGAGGGTGGCACATGACAAGAACTGTCCTAGCTGGTTCACTTGGGCGGCTGTATTTTCATGCCATTTGTTTGTTGTGTTTCCATGTGTTAAATTTGCATTTTCTTTGTTACTATGGTATCACATTATATCCCCAAAACTCGGGCTGAAATACACGGCTCCAAGAGGCTCCCCCAGGTCTGAAGTGGGGTACACAGAGGCATGTACATCCCACAGCTCAGCCTGACGCTGCAAACGTAGACACGGGGCAGGCGAGCCCTGGCCGGCGGCTCAGCTGGCTGGGCATAGCTCCGTGGACAGAGAGGTCGTGGGTTCGATTCCCAGTCAGGGCACACACCCAGGCCGCCTGTTTGCTCCGGGTCAGGGAGGATGCAGGAGGCAGCCAACTGGTGCTTCACTCTCACATCGATGTTTCTCTCCCTCCCTCTCTCTTCCTCTCTAAAATCAATGAGAGTGTGCAAATCCGCAGGTGCGATGCTTCCACAAAGCAGCTGGAAAAGGAACAGCTCAGAAGGAGGACCCCACGGGGTCCACATTGATTTTATTGCGTCTGTGCAGTGACTGAGCGACTTTACCAGGTCCCGTAGGAGCGAAGAGTGGCGGGAGCTCATTTTCCAAGTTGGCACGGTGGCTCCTCCAGGCGAACCCACAGGGTTGTTTCTGAAACAAGCAAAAAGTAATTCTTTCCAGCACAAAAGAATTTTCTTCCTTCTAGCAAGAAGAGAGAAACCAGGCCACACTGTTGCTGAGAAAGCAGGAAAACCTGCCTGTTTTGGGCTAAACTATGTGCTCCCCCCCAATTCATAAGTTGAAGTCCTTACCTTCAGGACCTCAGAATGGGATCATATTTGGAGATAAGGTCTTTAAAGAGGCAAGTCATTTAAAATTTGGTCATTCGCCCTGGCCGGTTTGGCTCAGTGGTTAGAACATCGGCCCTCAGACTGAAGGGTCCCGGGTTTGATTCCGGCCAAGGACACGTGCCTTGGTTGCAGGCTCGGTCCCGGCCCTGGTCCGAGCGCCCCACGTGTGGGAGGCAACCAATCGGTGCGTCTCTTTCACATCGATGTTTGTCTCTCTCATTCCCACTCTCTCTGAAAAGCAATAGGAAAAATATCCTCGGGTGAGGATTTTTAAAAAAATTGTTTTAATTTCTAAAAAATGCAGTCATTAGGGGGGGCCTGACGTTCTTGTAATTTGACTGGCATTTTTAAAAGAAGAAGTGGTTAGGACAGACAGACACACACACACACACACACAGGGAGGACCATGGCAGGACACAGGGGGCAGAGGGCCACCTGCAAGCCAAGGAGAGAGGCCTCAGAAGGAACCAGCTCCACTCACACCCGGATCTTGGACTTCCAGCCCCAGAACTGCGGGACAGCACCGGTGTGTTGTCTAAGGCCCCAGCCTGCGGTGTCCCGTCTGGCCGCCCTAGGACAGAAGCACAGCGCCCAAGATGAACTGTCAGATACTATATTCATTAAGCACAACGCACACTGGGCAGCGTTCCTTGATCCAAAACATGATTGGAGGTCACAGAGTAGCAGATGCATATCCGTGGAACCACACTGAGGACCGTGTAAGGGGACTTGTAGACCTTGTGACAAAACCACTGATGTCTTAGCTCTCTGCCTCTCACCAGCAATTTCCAGGAAGCAAGACCTCAAATGCTTCCAGAGAAGCTGCACTCAGCAGCTTCTTCGGTGCTTTTGGAATTAAGGTGGGACGCAAGGAAATTACTCGGAGGCTGGAGAAAACAAGGGATTGGGGGGGGGGGGGGGGGAATCTCGTGATTGGATTTACCAGAGAGTTAACAAGCTCCCCTGAGGGTGGCTCAGCTCATTTCAAAGGTGTGTTAACCTAGATGCACAGAAACAACGGGCAGGGCTTGCTTAAGGCAAAGATAAACCTTTTACTGGAAAGCTCTGTGGCTGGGGCCTAGCTACTCCCCATGACCGGCTCGTGTAGGAATTCATGATCTGAGTACCGGTGAGGTTCCTTTCCATGGAACCCCTTTTTCCGTCCACATGCATGAGGTAGAAATGCTTGAGGACTTTGTTCTGTTTGTCGCTGAGAACCCAAGCTCAGGATAGGAGATGGTGTGTGGGTGTCTGTCTGTACGTGTGTGTTTATTAACTGCCTCATTTTTTCACATAGAGAGGAAAAGCCACATTCCCTGGCCTGAATGGCTCGGTGGCAGAGCATCGGCCAGTGCGCTAAAGGGTCACAGGTTCGATTCCCAGTCAATGGGCACGTACCTGGGTTGCAGGTTCAATTCCCGGCCCTGGTGGGGTGTTTACCGGAGGCAACCAATCAGTGTGTCTCACATCGATGTTTCTCTCTCTCCCCCCCCCCTCCCTTTCACTCTCTCTAAAATCAATGAATAAAATATCCTTGGGTGAAAATTAACAAAAAAATTAGAAAGCTACATTGATGTCAGTTTTGAGGGAGCTCCAAGTACCGTGCAGGGTCCTTGTGGTAACAGCTTGTGCACGGATGTCTTTGCTCACTTTTTATTACTCACCAGGACCTGTGGGGGGTGAACTGTAGGCTCCCCGCCTTGCTCTGGTGGTGAACAAGAGAGGGAGGTTAGGAATGTCTCTTTTTAGCAGGCCCCACCTGAGAGACGGAATTCCACCTGCAGGCGTAAGCCCCACTTGGGAACTTGGGAAATTGGGGATATGACCGTGTGTTTTTTCTGATGCTGTTAATTCCAGGAAAAGCCGTTCCTCTGATTTTAAGTGGTTGGCCAACGTGATATTTCTTAGCAGTATTTTGTTTAGCGTGAATTTGTTTGATGGTCAAACATCACAATTTTCATGTAAAGAACAGGCGGTGAGGGCTTCTGGGAGGCAGAGGATGATGCAAATAGCTCAGTGGCGGCCAGTTTGGCTCTTTCCCAAACACTTCACTATAATCAAAACAAAAAATGATAATTTTAGCTGACATTTAGCAAAGCCTTCCTTCCTAGGTACCAGGCACTGTTCTAAGCACCTTATATTTCCATTCTCATTTAATCCATATAGTGAGTGTGGAGGGAGGGACGTTTTTCTCGATTTCTGGGTAAGGAAGATAGGGCCACAGGCAGGTGACTTGCTCATAGTCACACAGCCGCTAGGCGGGGACCCAGGGACAGCACCCGGCCCTCCAGCTCCACAACATGAGTACCACCTCTTTTTTTTTTTTTCAGAGAGAGGGGAAGGGAGAGGGATAGATAGAAATATAGATGAGAGAGAAACCTCATCGATCGGCTGCCTCCTGCACGCCCCCCACTGGGGATCAAGCCAGCAACCCGGGCATGTGCCCTGACCAGGAATCAAACCGGTGACCTCTTGGTTCCTGGGTCAACGCTCAACCACTGAGCCACACAGGTGAGTGCCACCTCTTCTTTCTGTTTGCCAGGCCGAGGGTTAACCAATGACGCCCTGTTAGCTGTATCTAAATGCCACGCAGAACTTGAAGAAACCCCCTCCAGAGCCACATGCCATCAGAGAGGCTCAGAGACACCCCTACGGCCAGAGGGTGATGCGTCATTGATATAGTCTCCTGGGGCAACGTCCCCAGCTTCTGAGCCCAGATGTGACCTAAACACCCAGAAGGGCCCTGTGTGACTCAGGTCAGGACAGTGTCAGGGAACCTCCAGGAAGCACAAATAGGAAACTCATGGGCTCACTGCCACGCTGTCCAAGGCGGAATTCCTTCTTCCTCCGAAAACTTCTGTTTGGCTCTTAAGGCCTTTCCATCGACAGGATCCGGCCCACCCACATTGTCCAAGATAATCTCCTCTGCGTAAAGTCAACTGACGGTTGAATATCTTCACAGCGTGCGGGGATGGGTGTTTGATCACCTGGCCACAGCCCGGCTCAGAGCATCGTCACAGGCTTCACGTCCACCCCCCAGGCCTGCAGGATTTTCCTCTTTATTATTATTTTTTTAATCCTCTCTTGAGGATATTTTTTCCATTGCTTTTCAGAGAAAGTGGAAGGGAGAGAGACACATAGATTGGTTGCCTCCCGCACACACAGGATTGAGCCCGCAACTGAGGCACGTGCCCTTGGCCAGAATCGAACCCGGGACCCTTCAGTCCACAGGCCAACTCTCTAGCCACTGAGACAAACCAGCTAGGGCAGGATTTTCCACTTTAGAAGAAATGAAGGATCAGGGAACAGCCGATCTTTGGCTGACGTGCGTCCTGAAGCCAGGTAAAGATGCGTTTCGGAAAAACTGCCCACCATGTCAGCTTTCTTCCGGCTTTGGCATCGGTTTTTCGATGATTACTGTTCCTTTTTAAAGTTTTGGAATTAAAATATTCCATAGCTATAAAGTACACACAGTAGGGTGAATTTTCACAAATGACCCTCCCCCATAACAAGCACCGGGAAGCCCCCTGGGCCCCTCCCCGGCTCCCAAACCTGGGCCAGCCCCCGACTGGCGGCTGGTTTTTCTCACTCGCTGTGGGTGAGTGTGAGTCACGGGGCCGGGTGTGATCGTGGTTCCTTCTCAGTGGGATTTGTGTCTACCCGCGATTTGTGTCTCCATCCTGTTGACGGATGTCCGGGCTGTTTCTGGTCTGGGGTTGTTATGAATGAAGCTGCTGTGAACATTCAGGTACAAGGTTTGGGGGGACCATTGGTGCGCCTTCTACTGAATGCGCCTGGGGGCGAGATCGCTGGGTCCTAGGGTGCGGGTTGTTGATAGATAGTCGCCGAAAGTCTCCCAAAGAGGCTGCACCCACTCACGCCCTCAGCAGGGTGCTCCAGCCGGGCCCGTCCGTACCAGCAGTTAGTGGCGTCTGTGTTTTCGCTCGAATCCTGCTGGCGGGTGTATAGGGCTGTGATGTGACATTATATTTCTAATTCTCATTTCCTTGATGACGAACGCATTCGCACACTTGTTTATTGGCCATTTCCCGACCCTCTGTGAAGCCACTGGTCCATTTTCGATTTTCTTTATCATACTGACTTGGAGGAATTCTCTACCTATTCTAGATACAGATATTTGTCATAAATTTATACTGCAAATCTCTTTTCCAAATCTGTGGGTTACCTCTATTTTTCTCTTAATGAACAGAAATTCTTAATTTTGATGTAACCAAACTATCAATCATTTCCTTTATGGTTAGTGTTTTTACACCCTCTTTAAGACGCTTTGTATAACCCACAGAAACAAAGATAGCCCCTTACGTTGTCTTCCAGAAGCTTTACTGTTTTACCTTTTTAACTTTTGGATTCTCGATCCACGGGGCAGTGAGTTTTATGTATAGTGTGGGGAATGGTATCAAAATTCACTGTGTCCACGTGGGTATCCCACGGACCCCACATCATTTTAAAGGCTTTTTTGGTCACTATTGTGAGTGTGTGAACTCTTGCTTTTTTTCTCTCATTTCAACAACTGTGAGTCTTCTTAAGAATTTACTTAAAACTGAAGGGCGAGGAGCGTGCCGGGTTGACAAGCAGGGGCCGGGGAGCTGCTGCCACTGAGGCAGCCGTGGCCGAGCCCCGGGCCACACACTCACCCTTCCTGTTAGAAGCTCCCCTGCCGGTTGCTCTGTCACCCCATTCTGCAGGGGAGGAGACTGAGGCTCAGGAGCCCGTGGGAGCTGGAACAAGGCAGAGCTGGGACTCCAATCCAGACAGGTCCGGCTCCAAGGCTGTTGGGGAAGAGAATGGTGATAACGGTGAGGAGCCTGTGTGTTTGGGGCGACTGGACAGTTTTCAGAGCCCTCTGCACCCATAAAGGGGCTTGCGACTCCAGGCCACTGTTCCTGCCTGGCCCCAGCTGGAGGACAGGCACTCAGAGCCCCAAGGAGGGGACGTACTCCGACATACGGGGGGAAACTGAGTCATTCCTGCAGCTCCCTGGAGGAAGCGCCCCCCCAGGGCTTGGAATGAGAGTCTCCCTGGAACTCGCCCAGAACCACGGGTGCTTTGGAAATGGCAGGAGTCTGCCTCTTCTCCCTCTCGCTTAGAAAAACCCCATGTCGGCCGGGAAAACCCAGCCTTTGGCCACAGGGAAATAACTGGTACTTAATCTGCTGGTCGCTTCCGTTTGGAGAGAGGAGGAGCAGCAGGGGAATCTGCCGAACGGGAGCCAGACGCCCGGATAATTTGGTTAGGGCCCAAGATGCATGGCCAGCCTGCCAGCCTGCCAGGTGTCCTGGGAAGGCGGAGGGAGGGAGGGAGGCCGCGGGCTGCAGAGCCACAGGCCCTCGAGGCTCATGGGGACACCCTGTCCGCCTCCCTACACAGGCCCCAAGGTAACCAGAGCTTCACCCGGAGCCCAAGAGGGAAGTGTGAGCATTTGTTTTAGTTTGCAGATGAAATGGAGGCTCCGAGTGGCCCACAGTCCCCTGGAGGAGGGACAGCTGAGTGATACAAAGCCCAGGCGTGGCCGAGGCAGGAAGGGCCCTGGGGTGGGTGGTGGGGAGCCTGCCAGGGCTCCCAGCCCCTTCCTCCTCCCCCCTCTGGCCTAGAGCGACTGAGGGCCCTGGCGGTTCTGCCCCTGCCCCAGGGCAGCCCCAGGGACAGCTTCAGGTCAGGGCAAGGGCCTCTCAGTGCCGCCTGAGAGTGTGGAGGTGCCGCCTGCCCTCCCACGGTCAGAGTCAGTTGCTAATTTAATGGACAAATTTAACACCCTCTCTCGGTTCCGAAAGGTAGGAGCCACCCTAGGCGGCGCTGACCTTTGCTCTTGTTTTCTGCAGAACCATTTTAAGTTGATTAGCAGACTGTTCCTATCTCCTGGCTGTTGTTACTTCAAATACCAGCTCAAAGTGGCTGGACCGAGGGAGGCAGAGAGTCAGATGCGATGGTGGGTGGGAGGAGTCCATTCCGAGGGAGGAAACTGGCCCAGGAATTTCCTCATGTGAGATGTTGGCCGTGGGCGACCTGGCTCAGTCCTGCCGGGTCTGGGCCCAACTACACAAGCCGGGGTTGAGAAGAAGGGCCTGGCCTGGATGGCGTGGCTCAGAGGTTGAGCATGAGGTCACAGCCATGCACCAGGAGGTCACAGTTCCATTCCCAGCCAAGGGCACATGCCCAGGTAGCAGCTCCATCCCCAACAGGGGGCGTGCAGGAGGCAGCCAATCGATGACTCTCTCATCACTGACGTTTCTATGTCTCTGTCCCTCTCCCTTCCTCTCTCTGAAATCATTTTTATAAAAAAAGAGAGACGAAGGGCCTGGCCCTTGGCTCCATCCCGGAACCCTGGGCTCCTGGCGCCTGGCCCCTGCCCAGCCCCTCGCCAGTGGCAGCCAGGACCTTCTCTACAGAATGGAGACAGTCGTCCTGTCTCCCTTGGGAGGCTGTGACGAGGGCAGAGCACCCTGGTCAGCATGCTCCCTCCCCGTGTGTGTTCCTACTTTCGCCTCCCTCCAGGAGACTTATCTGTTTGGTGCCCAGAAGACCCTGGAGCTGAGCCAGGCCCCTGGGCGCTCAGTGGCAGAGAGCCATCAATAAATGGCAGGAGCCAGTGCTCGGCTGACGGGAGAGAACCCTCGGGATTATAGCTGAGAGTGATGAGGGGCCTCCTCTCAGGCGCCGGGCTGTGGCCACCGCTCGTCTGCGGCCATGGGCCTGTACCGTCTGGCCCGGCACTCGGAGTGCCCAGGAGAGCCTGGGGGATCTGTGCCCAGCCTTTGACAGGGGCAGGCCCCTGGGGAGACAACCCAGAGAGATAGGACATGCTGGGGACACTCGCGTCATCCCAAAGGAAAAGGAAGATCTGCCGAGAGCGAAGGCAGCTGGAGGGTGCAGGGCAGGAACAGGGTGCCCAGAACGCTCCCATCGCTCTGGGCCCCTCCGCGTGGGGGTCGAGATAACTCGGGCACACTCCCGCAGCCCGCAAGTGCAGTCACTCCGCATCCGGGCTTCAGAAGATGGTCCCATTTGAGCTTAAAAGCAGCGTGAAGTACGCCCTCTGAGGAAGCAAAAGGGAAGGAAAGAAGGGAGGGAGGGAAAGGGCGGAAAGGAAGGAAAAAGAAACCAGCTTTACCAGGTACTGCGTTCCTGCCGTGAGCCAGGAGCTCCGCACACCCAGAGCGCACTGTCAGCCACAGTCCTGCTTATTTCCGCTTCAGGGGGTCGAAGGGGTTCTCCCAGGCCCCACAGCAGAGGGCGAGGCCGGGCAGCCAGGGGGACCCAGGCCGGACGCTGCCCCCAGCAGCCCTCAGCCGAGGCACCTTAAACTCCCGGGGAGGGCCCAGGGTCAGCACTCCTCCCTCCTCCGCCAAAGAATCAAAACCTCCCTCCAGCTTCCACACGGCGGAACACTACGCAGCTGTAAAAAAGGGGGATCTCTCCCCGCTGAGACAGCATGGAGGGACCTGGAGAGGGTTACGCTGAGCGAAATAAGCCAGGCAGAGAAAGACAGGTATCCCATGATCTCACTCATACGTGGAATCTAAGGAACAAAATAAATTGACGAACAACATAGGACCCCAGACAGGGAAGCATGGAACAGATGGACAGACCTCAGAGGGAATGCGGGGGGAGGGAGATTAACCAAAGAATTTATAAGCATACATGCATAGTCCATGAAGACAGAGAATAGACTAGTGAAGGCCTGGGTGGGGTGGGAGATGGGTGGAGGGGGGCGAAGGGGGGAGCAAAGGGGGGAAAACGGGGAACATCTGTAATACTCTCAACAATAAAAGAAATTTTCAAAAAATTCCCTCCAGGGCTCTGCACCCTGCAGCTGCCCCAGGGCTGTCCTCACACAGACCTTTTGGCAGGCTGGACAGATTGCTTAATTTCATGTTTAAGAGGAGAAAGCTAGGGCCCAAAGGGCGAGGGACTTGGCCAGGACCACACAGGGTCAGTGGCGGGGGACTTGGACCCAGCTCCTGAGAATGAAGACAGAGAGGGGTGGGCTCAGGCGGGCCCGAGGTCTGCGCAGTGATGCGAGGGCACCCCTACCTGGCGTGGGGGTGGGAAGGGCCGGCCCCTTGCCTACAAGGCTGGGGAGGGTGGACAGGCAGTTCTGGGAGTGGACGGGGCCGGGGGGAGCAAGTCCCTGACCCAGGCGGCAAGGCCAAGGGAGCTGCCTACGACCAGGAGCAGCATGGTGTGTGCAGGGACCACAGCAGCCCACAGGTGTCTGACTTTTGCAGTTTGCTGAACACATACCTGGTTTAGATTATTTCTATTTATTCTGCTCAATATATGTTGTGATTCCTGTATTTGTAGATTCGTGACTTGCACCATTTCTGGAGAATTCTCGGCCATTAGCTCTTCATTCGCCTCCTCTCCTGTGCCCCACCTTCTGGGACTCAGCTTAGACTCGGCTCTACCTTCGGGTTCTGCCCTCCGTCTCCGGGCCTCGGTCTCCTTGATTCTCTGCGCTCGTTGAGTCATTTCTTCCTGTCTCTCTTCCCGCTAATTCTTCACCCTGTCTGCTCTGCTGCGTAAGCCCTTCCCCACTGAGAATTTAATTTTTAAAATTATATTTTGAATACCTACAAGTTCTGTTTGGTTTCCTTGTAAACCAGCCTGGCCATTTTTGAGGGCCTCTTGTCATCCCCTGCTCACTATTTTTATTTCACCCTTCATGTTTCTGAACATTTGAAACTGGTCACTGTTTTATATTCCGTATCTTGTCAACGTAAGAACAGCCAAACCTGTAGAGAATTTTCCTAAGGGTTTATTTGAGCCTAAACTGACAATTGGGAGCAAGATTACCCGGAGGTGGGAGATGGGGGCGGGGGGATCAGATTACAGGAGCGTTAATAAGTTTATGGGCTCCCTTGAGGCTTATTTCCAATGTGTTAATCACCTAGAGGCACAGAAACAATGGACTGACCTTGCTTAAATCAAAGATAAACTAAAGAAATTATAGTCCTGGGGAGTGACTATCCAAAGTGACCTGCCCAGTTAAGAATTTATGGTCAGCTCACCCAGTGAAGTTCCTGTCCCTAAAACCCCTTTTGTGTCCACCATCTGATACTGGTTCTCCGCAGTCCTTGGCAGTGGTGGCGAGGAAGGGAGGCCGTGTCTGAATTTCTCGCGTGTTTTATTCCCCCGCCTCTTCCCCACAGCTGCTCGTCTCTGCGCGTGCCGGGGGGGGGGGGGTGCACGCTGCGGGTTCAGGTGTTGGACTGAGCCTGGAAGTCAGGGGGCCTGAGCCGGAGCTGCCTCCCCCCAAAGGGGATTTGCACCTGCCTCCGCCGGGAGCCAGCAGCCCGGCGTCATTCCTGCCCAATTAGAAATGTGCAGACCTGTAGAGAATTTTTATGAGAGTTTATTTGAGCTGAACCGAGGGCATTGCCAGGAAGCCAGGTCTCAGCGGCTCCAGGAGATTAAGGAAGGAACCTGAGGGGGTGGGAGAGCGGGGCGGGACTGGATTCCGGGAGAGTTGAAATGACTTGGTCTCCCGAGGGCAGTGAGGCTCATTTCAAAGGCATGTTAACCTAGAAACAATGGACGGACGGGGCTAGTTGAGGGGGAAGATAGGCCTTTTACCAAAAAGTTCCGTGCCTGGGGCGTGACCTGCCAGGTAGGAGTTGGTTGTATTACAACACCCCGTTTTTCCTCCACATCACACTGTCCAGTGACTTCCACGAAGGCCCTCGAAGATCTCAGCTTTACGTGGGGTTAACAGGCTTGGTTTCCATTCCACACGGGCCCAAGGCTTCGTCTCCCCAGCAGGGAGGTGCACCAGTGTCTGCCTTTAAGGTCACCCCTTCCTTTTTCGTTCCCTTCTCTCAGTTCTGCTCTCTGTCTCGCTTCACAATTGATGTTCTCGGCGCTGTCCCCCCTCCCCCCGCCCCTACCCCGGTCCCCTTGACATTCACGCTCTCTCCACTCTACCCCACCCTGCTCTGGGCCTGGTTCTGGTTTGCCACCCCCCCCCCCCCAGGGCAATTTCTTTCTTTCTCCCTCCACAACAATCTCTCCCACTCTCCCACTCCCTGCCTCCCTTCCCTCTCTCACTCCGAGGACCGGCCAGGGCCCCGCCCAGCTGGACTCCAGGGAGGCTTGCAGCCCTCAGCCCGCAGGCCCCAGGGACAGAGACATGTTGACTGGGGACTGCGGCAGTGCTGTGCTCGTGGTTCAGCTGAGACCAACCCGCTAGAGTCTTCCCCAAAGCAAATTTCCTAGGAAACTGGGGGCAAACAAGGGCAAACAATGGAAAGAACAGAGGCCCCAGAGGGGGTGGCTGAGTGGGTCTCCTGCTGGGCTGTCCCCAGGGCTGAGCCTGAGCCTGGTTCCAAATGCCTGCCCTCCCCCACCACCCAGCCAGGGGCTTCCTGCCCCAGGCTGGGGAGGGGTCTCAGGCAGGGGACCCCAGTTTCCCCCTCTGATCCCCTGAGGACTCCAGCAAGGGAGGTGATTGGAGGGGGTCAGGCAGGCAGGGTTGGAGCCCCCTGGAGGCGCTGACATAACTGAAGAATAAAGTATCCTCTGGGAGGTCAGCAGAGAAGTCCAAGACAGAGGACACCCTGACTCTCAGCCCGAGAGTCTGAATGTCCCCCGGCCCCCAACTCTCAGTTTTTCAATTTCCTACCACACCAGACAGCCACTGCTGGACCTGCAGTGTCCTCTCAGTGGGAGAGGACGTTGATCAGCCCCTGAGAGCGTCTAAATCCTGGGCACGCTGCCCGGGAGGGGTGAACGGGGAGCCTGGAGCCTCGACCTGCACCCAGCTGATTGTCCCCAGGTGGGCCTGGCCCAGGAAGGCCAATCAGGGCCCAGATCCAGGACCCTGCGACCAGGAGCTGAGGACGAGAGTACGCCGTCCTGGCAGTGGGAAAGGTCACGGGTGGACCTTGGAAGCCTGCACGGTGCCCTTTCTGACCCTGTGGGAGAAGCTAGTCTCCAGGGACCGATCATGACCCCCCCCCCGCCCCCCGGCCCTGTGAGAAAAAAGACAGGTGCGCTCTTTTCTCCTGACTGGGGGTATTGGAGCCCCACATCTGTGGTGTTTCTGCCTCCCCAAGACTTGGTTTTGAGGGGGTTCAGAACACACCTCCCCAAACACGCGGCTTCGGCATGTTCACTTCAAGCTGAAGGCCCTTGAGAAGCAGCAGGTGCGGGAAGGGCTCCCATTCGACCCATTCTACCTAAAAGTGGGTAAGGAAGTTGCCCTCCCTGCACCAGGGAGAGAACATTCTTGTCGCCAGGGACAGGGGCCTCAAGGACAAGATGGGTCTATACAAACAAACCTGCAAGAAGCTTCCCCCATGTATTTGCTGGTCACGGTCCCACAGCTTACTACCCCCAGCCCAAACCCCTTTGTCCCGTCACATCCCCATAAACGGATTGCTCTTTATTACAAAGGTATCTAAGCTCTGGGGTCTTATGGCTTCTTGGGGTCCGCATTTTCCTTTTGAAGATTCCTGCACACACGGAAAAATATTGTAAAAAAAAAAAAGGGTGCGCTCTTCTCCTGTTCATCTGTGTCCCGTCCGTTCATTCTCAGGCCAGCCACAGAACCTACGCGGGTACAGGGAGCTTTCCTCCCCTGCAGTTTGGACTCTTCATGGGGATTCCACCAGCCAAGGAACCCCCTTTGTGTCCGAGTGAATGCGAATTGGGTTTCTGATACTGGCAATTAAACATTCCTGATTACAGTCATCCGCCTTATCCGTGGGGCAATGGGTCCAAGACCCCCAGTGGATGCCTGAAACCGTGGATAGTACCTGACCCTATCTATACTACGTTTTTTTCCTAGACATACATACATACGGTAAAATTTAATTTATAAATTAGGCACAGTAAGAGAGTAGCAACAATAACTAATAAAATAGCACAATTATATCTATAATAAAGGTATGGGAATGGTCCCTCTCTCTCTCTGATAACCCATCTGGTAACCGAGAGACGGCTACTAAGTGATTTAACACCCGGGTGGCATCCACAGCCTGGACACGCTGGAAGGGGTGATTCACAGGCCTGGGTGGGACAGAGCGGGATGGCTCGATTTCCTCATTGCTACTCAGCACAATTTAAAACATGAATTGTTTATTTCTGGAATTTCCCGTTTAATATTTTTCGACCGTAGTTGGCATGGCACCACGGTTCTTGCTGCAGGAAATGAAACCACGAAATGGGGTGATCGAAAAGGGATGATTGTTCGGTGCTCAAAGGCCTTCCAACCCCGCAGTGAAACAAACAGAAACAAAAGAGGATGCTCCACACCCTCTCTGTCCCTCCGTCCCCGCCATCCTGCCCGTCTTTCGCTTTCCCACTTCTCAGGAGAGTGGTGTGTGCTGGTGTCCCCCCTCCCTCCCTTGGCCTCTGCCCGAGTCCCACATTGCAGGGACGCGGCCAAGAGGACGCAGGCATTCTGGTGGCCCCCGGGGGAGGGGGGAGGGGGAGACCCGAGGGTCTGAGACCCACTGTGGGTTCTTGGCTTCGCCCAAGAAAGAATTCTAATAGGAGCAAACATAGCGTTTAAAGTGAAAGTGAGCTTATTAGTGACGTGTGAGACAGAATGGGCCACCCCACAGGCAGGGCAGCTTCCCTGTTAGCAGAATTTGCTTCATTTAATGGGGAGGGGGGTAGAGTATTCTGTAAGGGGAGCAATACTCGAGATCTTCCCCAGAAAGGGGTAGAGATTCTGTCCTTACATAGCTGCCTGTTTCAGATCACGTCCTCGGGGTGTATCCTTTAGCCCCATAATGTATTACAGTGAGCCTATGGTGAAATTAGTCTCCGTGTTGGACCGAGCTGGTCTCTGCTGGTTTTAAGCCATAAATCTGGGTTGGGGTGGTCTTACTTCCTTGTGGATAGTTCCTGTAGCTTTTATCAAGTGTAGCTGCTGCCCCAAATGCCCTCTCTCAGTCTCTCTCCCCCCAGACCCCTCCAGGGTCCTCCTCCTTGGCCAGTCCCTGAATGATGTCAGGCCCCAGGGCTCTGGCCTGGTTCTCGCCTCCTCTCTCCCCCTCACGGCTCCCAGGGCGGCCCTGTCCACCCGGCCAGCTCTGCCTCCCACGCAGCTCCATCTGGACGTCCTGCAGAGGCGTCGGCCCGGATGCAGCCCATCAAAGCTGAACCCGCCGTCCTCCCCTGAGCAGCTGTTCCTGCCCCCGTTCCCTCGGCTGGGCACGCCCTTGACACCCTGACCTCCTACAGACAAATGCCTTTCATGCCCCAAGACTTAGCCCTGGAGCAGAGCCGGCCACTCCCTCCTTTGCAGTCGATCAGATCTCAGACAATGCCTCCGTCTGAGCTGCAGGAGCCAGGCGGGTGGGAGAGACCGCCGGGAGCCCTCGGTGCCAGGATGGGGACAGTTAACTTCCATCTCACCTGCTTCCCGGGGCTGGCCTGAAGGCCAGGGCGGGTCTAGGCCCTCATCACTGCATGTGGGAAGCATGGTTAGATTTCTCCTTCTTAGAGACCAGGGAGGGGGGTTGAAACCAAATGACTTCTTCCTGGGAAGGCACTTTGAGCTGACACTTTTAGAGAAGACTTGTTCGTTCATCCATCCATCAGATACTGCCTGAGTGTCTAGTATCTGGTATCTCTCCAGGTACTCAGGCGCTGGGCTCAGGTCAAACCTGGCCCTCCAGATGCTCTTGATCAGTGGGGACAAGAGAGAAAAGAGACCACGTCCCCATTGTGTAACCAGGGTCGCAGGGGGAGTGGGGAGAGGGAAGGCTGGGCAGGGCCCAAATCGGGCAATTTTTACCCTCCCAGCACAGAGTGGCCTTTGGCAGGGGGCTTCCCAGAACTGCTGCCAGGGGCCACTCACCTTCCAGGGCAGGAGCGCCCCGGGCAGAGGAGGCGTGTGGTCGATCCAGCCTATGGCTCCCAGGCTGCAAACCTGTTTGTCATGTTACTGAACGGAATATTGCAGGCAACTGTAACAGGATGGTAAATATTTGTGTACCTAAGCGTAGATAGACTAGGTACAGTAAAAATGCAATATAAAAGATAAAAAGCGGTTTGTCTGGATGGGGCACTTACTGTGAACGGGGCCTGCGGGCCTGGACGTCGCTCTGGGGAGCCGCTGAGGGAGCGAGGGTGACGGCCCCGGCCCCGGCCTCACTGTCTGCCACTGTGGGCTTTATAAACACCGGACACTGAGACTGCACCCAATTTATAAGAAGATCTTTTTTCTTTCTTCAATAATAAATTACCTTTAGCTTACTGTAAGTTTTTTTACGTTATAAACGTAATTTTTTTAACCTTTTGACTCTTTTGGAATAGCGCTTAGCTTCAAACACATTGTACAGCTGCATAAAAGCATTTGTCTTAACATCTTTATTCCATAAGCTTTTGTCTATTTTATATATATATATATATATATTTATTTATTTTTACTTTTTAAGATTTTTTTGTTAAACACCAAGACACAGACACGCACACGAGCCTAGGCCCACAAGGTTTAGGGTCCTCAGTATCACTGGCTCCCACTTCCATCCACGCCCTGTCCCCTGGAAGGTCTCAGGGGCCGCGGCAGGCACGGCGCTGGTTGTCATCTCCCACAGGCCTTCTGCTGGACCTGCCCAAGGCTCTTCTTAAGGAGGTGTTTCTTTTCAGAAGTATGTTTTGGGTGGTTTGCTTGGTGTGTTTCTGTTTCTCATCACAGATTACCTGTAAGCAGAAAATGCACCATGAACATGCCTCTCAATGTCATGTTAACGTAAGAAACATTCAAACCTGTGAAGAATTCTTGTGAGGAGTTTTGAGCCAAACCGTTGACAAACGCGGGGAAGCAGAGTCTCAACGGATTGAGATGATGCTCCTGAGAACGGCAGTGTTGCCCCTTGTTTCATGCATCACAGTCAACAGAGGAGACGTAAGGGGGTGACGGGTGAGGGAGGCGGGAGAGAGCGAAGCGGGGAAACCTCTGGGCTTGCATAGAAATTAAAATGATGGGCCCGCACTTGTTTACTTAGGGGGGAGCGGGTAGTTAACGGTCAACAAGTCACTCAATAACAATGAGGGGATCTGTGGTCTCTGCAGAGCCGCGCCTGTGCCCTGAGGGGCCCGGAAAAAGGAAAATTACTTTGACATTCCAACGATCGTAGATGCAAAAAGACAAAAGACAGGCTCAGCTCAGGTCAAGATGGACCTTTGTCGGGGAAGATGCTGGCCCAGGACATGACCACCCACCCACCACAAACTGCTTTTTAGTTAAGCAGGTTTTCATTTCGGACCATCCTTTGTGGTTACGTTAGGTCTGAGCTCGCGAGGCCACCATGCAGGCCGTCAGTTTGCGCCTCTTTCCGTCCACATAACGAAGCCCTTTTGGCGTCGGGCCCGCGTCCGATCTCCTAGGGGCTCGCTGAGGCCCATGCGGGCTGCTGGGCTTCCCCGCGCGTCCCCGGGGCCCGTGTGGCATCTCCTAGGGGCTCGCTGAGGCCCACGCGGGCCGCTGGGCTTCCCCGCGCGTCCCCGGGGCCCGTGTGGCATCTCCTAGGGGCTCGCTGAGGCCCACGCGGGCCGCTGGGCTTCCCCGCGCGTCCCCGGGGGCGTCTTCATTTCCCCCGGCTTCCTGCTCTTCCTTCCTCAGCTCTGCGTGTTCCTGTTCCGGGTCCAGCAGCTCTCACGGCAGCTCCTCGGGAACCACCCGCAGGACCCCCAGGATGGAGCCGAGGCGCCCCCAGGTTCGAGCTGAGCCTCCGCTGCCTCGGCCACGGCCTGGGTGGGTGGTGCAGGCTCTGCGCCTGCAGGAGGCTGGGCCGCCCCGGCGTCCCCAGGCTGTGGGAACTATTGGCTCGGTAATAATCTTAAGGGACCACTGTCGCGTGTGCGGTCCGATGCCTGGTGGACGGAAACATTACGGTTACTGTCGTTATTTGGCTCGTTACTGTGCCGGAGAATATTAAGGAAAGGAAATGACGGCTCCCAGCACAGCAGCCCCAGAGCTAACTGCAGCCTCAGCCCTCCCAGGAACGTGACCTTAAGCCAATCAGTCTGGAATTTCCTGGTCGGACCCCTCGCCCTTCCCCCAAGGACAGGTGCCCCGGCCTGAAGCAACCCTTCCTTTTCTTTTGCTAATATCGCTCTTGTCCCCCCCCTCAACCCCCAGTTTCTGCCGGTAAAAACCTCCCATTCTGTGCAGCTCCCAGGAGCACCTTTCTCTTTCCGAGGCCAGATTCTCCCCATGAAGCCAGTTTGATCTTTACATTTACTGGGCTGAAGTTTTGTTCTTTAAAAAGAACCACCTCCTCTTTCTTCCAAAATGCAACCAAAATGACACAAGAGAGAGGTTGTTGTTGTTTTTTGGTTTTTTAAATACGTCTTTATGGAACTTAAGAAACCGATGAACAGAATAGATTCGATGACGTGGAAGCATAGATGAGACTGACGAATGTCAGAGGGATGGAGGAGGGCGGGTGGGTGGAGGGGGAGAGAGTAACCAAAGAATTTATATGTGTATATGCACAACCCAAGGACACGGACAATGGTGGGGAGAGGGACTGGGGAGGGGGAAGGAACGGGGTGGAATGGGTCGTTGGGGAGAAAAAGGGACATCTGTAATATCTTAAACAATAATAAAATTTAAAAAAATAAAAATAAAAAAAAATAAATACGTCTTTATGGATTTCAGAGAGAGGAAGGGAGAGGGAGAGAGAGAAACATCACCGATGAGAGTTGTCGATCAGCTGCCTCCTGCTCGCCCCCAACTGGGGATCGAACCCGCAACCCGGGCACGTGCCCTGACCGAATCATAGGTCGATGCTCAACCTCTGAGCCACGCCGGCCGGGCAAGAGAGATGTTGTTAAAGGCATAAGTCCTCCAGGACAGAAATGAGAGGAAAGGAGACGACGGTGGGACTTTGGAAGCTGGAAGGCAGGTGGATGCAGTTACCTCGACACGAGGCCCGGGAGAGAGGAGCCCCGAGCCCAGAGCCCATGAGGGCCAAGTCCAGAAGGGACGGAGCCCAGGCAGCTTCCCTCAGTCTCTGTGTCTTAATCTCTTCTTTTGGGGGCACCAGTCACATTGGATTAGAGCCCACCCATATGACTTCATTTTCCTTACCTCTTTAAAGGCTCAGTCTTCAAATACAGTCATATTCTGAGGAGGGGGGGGTAGGGCTCTAACACATAAACTTGGGGGACACAATTCAGCCCCTAGCAGACAGTAAAATAAACTCCCCCAAATTCCTATCACCCAGAAAATGTTCCACCCTCTAAAACAATACTTGGGGGGCAGGGGGGAGGAAGGAATCTAAATCCAAATGACAAAAGACCTAGAAGACAGAGCTACACATTAAAGGACAGGTGGTGCTGACCTTAACAAGCAAAAAGGAATGAGCGGGAACAAATCAGGCGCCGAGAGGTCACGTCTGAACCCCGCCTGCCTATTCGGCCCTGTGGATGGAAAGGGGCTGCGTCCTGAACCCGACAAGCTCAGGGGAGGCCTGTGTGGCAGCCTCGCAAACTCGGACGCCTCAAGTAACCACGAAGGCCGTCCTAGGCTGGAACCCCCCCGACAAAGGTCGGTCGGTACCTTAGCTGAGCCTGTCTCTTGTCTTTTGCATCTACGATAACATGCGGTTGGAATGTCAGGGTAACTCCCCTTTTTCCGGACCCCACAGGGCACAACCGGTGCACCAGGGCAGAGACCACAAACCCCCTCATTGTTACTGTTATATGTTCGTTGTGGACTGTTAACTACCTGCTCCCCCCTAAGTAAATAAGTGTGTGTCCGTCATTTTACTTTCTATCAATCCCAGAGGTTTCCCCGCTTCGCTCTCTCCCGCCTCCCTCATCTGTCACCCATGGATTTCATGTGACCCACTTACTGTCTCCTCTTTTTTTTTTTTAAATATATCTTTATTGATTTCAGAGAGAGGAAAGGAGAGGGAGAGAGAGAGATAGAAACATCAATGATGAGAGAGTCATTGATCGAGCCCCCAACCTGGGCATGTGCCCTGACCGGGACTCGAACCCCGATCGCCTGGATCCTAGGTCGACCCTCAACCGCTGAGCCACGCCCGGCCGGGCACTGTGTCCTCTTTTGATTGTGATGCATGAAACAAGGTGCAAAACTGCCGTCCTCCGGAGCATCATCTCAATCCATTGAGATTCTGCTGCTTGGCAATTGTTGCCAGTTTGGCACAAATAAACTCACAGAAATTCTCTATAGGTTTGGTTTGAATGTTTCTTCTGTTAACAGCACAAAGATTTAATTGCAACACTGTTTCTAATAGCCATTCCCTCCTACACACACATACACACTCACACACACGCGCGCACACAAGGAAGAAAGAAAAAGATTTTCAAAAGGGTGTCCAGCAATAAATAGAGCACCATTTAAATAACCATAAACTAGCCGTGCCCGGAGGAACTAGGCAGCCAAACAGGGCCACAGGCAGCCGGTCCTGCCCAGCTCCCTAGGAGACTAAGATCGTGAACGGGCTTCCCTCCCCTGCGTCTAGAAGGGTATCGGTGATGTCCCACCATGGGGACCGTGGAGAAAATCGCCAGCTCCTTTTCTGTAGGGCTTAACTCTCAGTGGACCTGGTTGAGAGAGACTTGGAAAACCTCCAAGGTCTATAGTTAAGGGAAAAGCAAGGTGCAGAACAGTGCATCCCAAATGCTGTGAGTGTGTGTGTGAGTGTGTGTGTGTGTGTGAGAGAGTGTGTGTGAGTGTGTGAGAGAGTGTGTGTGAGTGTGTGTGAGTGTGTGTGTGAGTGTGTGTGTGTGAGTGTGTGTGAGTGTGTGTGTGAGTGTGTGTGAGTGTGAGTGTGTGTGTGTGTGAGTGTGTGTGAGTGTGTGTGTGAGTGTGTGTGTGTGAGTGTGTGTGTGAGTGTGTGTGAGTGTGAGTGTGTGTGTGAGTGTGTGTGAGTGTGTGTGTGTGAGTGTGTGTGAGTGTGTGTGAGTGTGTGTGTGAGTGTGAGTGTGTGTGTGAGTGTGTGTGTGAGTGTGAGTGTGTGTGAGTGTGAGTGTGTGTGAGTGTGTGTGTGAGTGTGTGAGTGTGAGTGTGTGTGTGAGTGTGTGTGTGAGTGTGAGTGTGTGTGTGTGAGTGTGTGTGAGTGTGAGTGTGTGTGAGTGTGTGTGAGTGTGTGTGAGTGTGAGTGTGTGTGTGTGAGTGTGTGTGTGTGAGTGTGTGTGTGTGAGTGTGTGTGAGTGTGTGAGAGAGTGTGTGTGAGTGTGTGTGAGTGTGTGTGTGTGAGCGTACGTGTTTGCACTTTAAGGATTGATATGCTTGCACGTATACGCAAAGGATATCTCTCAAAAAACACAGATAATCAGCTCACAGCAGCCGCCCCTGGAGAGGGAGATTTGGTAGCTGGCGTTTGTACCATATGCAAGTAGTACCCACCCCAATAAATCACTATATATTTTTTTTGTTTTTTAAAAGTATTTTTTTAATTAGCAGATTTTCACTTTTAGAGCAGTTCTAAGTTTGCAGAAAACTGAGTGGCCAGTAGATGTTCTTTTATCAAATTGAGGAAGTTCCCCTCTGTGCTCATCCGCTGACTGGGCGCTGGATTTTTGTCAAATGCTTTCTCTGCATCTATTGATACAATCATGTGACTTTTCTCCTTTAGCCTGTTGATGGTTTCTAGGAAATGATTTTTGAATGTTGAACGAAACTTGCATCCCTGGGATAAACCCCCACTTGGTCTGTGGTGTATAATCTTTTATGCATTGCCCTAGCTGGTTTGGCTCCAGGGTTAGAGCGTCAGCCCAAGGACTGAAGGGTCCTGGGTTTGATTCCGGCCAAGGGCACGTACCCTGGTTGCAGGCTCGATCCCCGGCCCCGGCTGGCTTATGAGCAGGAGGCAACCAATCAATGCGTCTCTTTTACACCAATATTTCTCTCTCTCTCTCTCCCCCCTTCCACTCTCTCTGAAAAGCAATAGACAAAATATCTTCAGGTGGAATTAAAAAAATAATAATTTTTTATGCATTGTTGAATTCAGTTTGCTGACATTTCATTGGAGATTTTTGCATCTGTGCTCATTAGGGGTATTGGTCTGTAGTTTCCCTTTCTTGTAGTATCTTTATCTGGTTGGGGCCTTAGGGTGAAGCTGGCCTGGCAGACTGTTAGGGAGTGTTTCCTCGGTTTGTGGTTTTCAGGAGAGATTGTAGAGAATCGGAGTCATTTCTTTAATGTTTGGTAGAATTTACCAGGGAAACCTTCCGGACCTGGAGCTGACTATTTTAGGAGGTTATGAAGGGGAATGTCCTATAATTTTATAACTAAATCTCCGTGGCTTTTGGTGGTAGGGGGCTGCGACCTGAAGGCACATTTAGAAGCCTTACTCAGAGACGTTTCTCAGCCATTTTTTTTTTCCTTCCCTTATGTAGGACCAAAAGGCAAGGTGGGACGGAGTTGGCTAATTCCCCTTTCCCAGTGTTGGTTTGCAACCTCGGGAGCTTCCCGGGTGGAATCTGAAACCGGCCCCATGCTTGGAAGGCAAAGAGAGACTGTAAGAAAGAGGCAGGCGGGTAGGTGGCAGGTTTAGTAAGCCAGGGAACGTGCCTGAAAGAAGTAGGTCTCCACACGCGCCCATCAGGATCTGAAACGCTTTTACAGCAGCCCGAGCTGGGTTCAGTCGTATGCATTGTCCAGATGGTCTCAGCCGCCCCTCGCTCTCTCAGGGCTGTGTGCTTGGGCAGCTGGTAGCTCAGGGAGGGCAGGCAGACAGACAGGGACATCCGTCCAAACAGGCCTCGTCGCGGTAACTCCTATCTGTCTCTTCATTTATGTTGTTACTTTTCCACAACTACTGCTTTTCCTTCAACTTGGTAGATGTGCGCTTGGGCCCCCTCACTTGCTTGGGTCTTCGCTTTTCTTGTGAGGGCCCCCACGTACGTGTAAATAAAATGTATGCGCTTTTTGGCTGTTAATCTGTCTTCTGTCACTTCCAGCTGGGAACCCTAAATGGGTAGAGGAAACTTTTACTTCCCCTAATTGCAGAGAATAGAATGCTCAGGATTTTATTTCAGATGGTTGGTTTGCCCTCTCCTTGCCCCAAATGTGATGTGCAAGTGTGGGGTTCCCTGTAAGTTTTAACTCGCAAGCTAGTCCACGCTGAGCCTCCAAAAATGGTCAGCTACAGCTTAAGTGTCCCCAGCAGAGCCGTCCCTTCCAACCAGCACGGGCCATGCTCCTGGGCAGCTGTGATTCTCTGTCTGCCTCTCTCTCCAGTTTTGGGGTCACTGGTTTGCCCTGTGACCTCCATTCTCTCAGTTCTCTGACACGAGTCATTGACTTTCGCTTATTATGGGTTTTTTTTGGTTGTGAAAATGGGAGTGATGACTTCCAAATTCTTCACGTGCTGGACTGAAAACTGGAAGTTCCCATATAATATTTTTTAAATATATTTTTATTGATTTCAGAGAGAGGAAAGGAGAGGGAGTGAGAGAGAGAAACATCAATGATGAGAGAGTCACTGATCGAGCCCGCACCCCGGGCATGTGCCCTGACCGGGGATCGAGCCCCGATCGCCTGGGTCCCAGGTCGACGCTCGACCACTGAGCCACGCCCGGCCGGGCCCCATGTTTTTAAGAGGGGAAAACCCCCACCATCCTGACGGTGAACACCTGCCGGCTCCCAGGCTCACCTCTGCGCCTGCTGCCCCTCGCGCTCTGTCCAGGTGGGCGCCACCCTAAGGCAGTGACCTCCAACTGTACCTCCGGCCCAGGTGCTGTCCTTGGTGCTCTAGCTCCAATGTCCACCTGCCTCTAACCGACCACCAGGGTGTCCCACAGGTGCCTCGAACGCATCTCAAACACTAGGCCAACTTGAAGTTGCCATCTTTCCCCACAAAACTAATCCACAGCCCGTTTCTTATCTCAAGTGGTTGGCATCCAGGTGTCCAGGTCAGAAATATAAGCTTCCTTCTAGATACTTGCTCTCCTCACCCTGTAACACCAGTCAGTCGCCAGGTTTTTTCGTGTTTGGTGTTTTTTTCCAATTGATGAGAGATAGAGAGAGAGAGGGAGAGAGAGGGAGAGAGAGAGAGAAACATGGATTCGTTGTTCCCGTTGCTTATGCATCATTGGTTGATTCTCATATGTGCCCGGGCTGGGGATCCGACCTGCAACCTTGGTTTATCAGAACAACACTCCAGCCAACTGAGCGACCCAGCCAGGGCAGTCGGCGGGTTTTGTGAAGCTTACAGCTGGCCAGTCGCCCACAGCCACCAGGCCGTGGGGGTCCTAGAGCGGCCCTCAGTATCTCCCCTCTGGTTGTCCCAGTGGGCTCCTCACCAACCCTCTCAGCGATCTTCTCCTTTTCCCGCTGCTACCGGGAGATCTTCCCCAGCCACATCCATCTGTGTCCCTCCCTGCGTGCAAACCACCTGTGGCATCCCAGGTGTCTTCGGGATAAACTTGAAACCATTTCTCCTGGGTCGCGGCACAAGGTTAAATGACCCTTCTCCCTGTTCTGTCCTCCAAGTAGAACCCCTTCTCGGTTCCCAGCATCTTCTCCAGGGAAACTGCTCGCTTCCTTTCTAGAACAGGCCATATGCTCTTGCTCACCCCTGTGTGAGACTTCGGCAGGCAGGTAGAATATTCCAGGTGAAGGCAACACTGTTCACCTGTTCACCTCCCACGCATCCTGCCGGGCTCAGTTCAGACGTCGTCTCCTCCAGGAGGCTGTCTCTGGCCCCAAGGCGAGACCAGTGATGTGCTGGCATACATGTAACCACTTGCTCTCCAGGAAAAAAGCCCTGATTTGGGGCATTTGCCAATTTCCGTGGTGTAAATACTCCCACCGTGGCCAACCTCGCCCTACCAATGGGATGTCAATAAACAATGTGATGGTGAACACGTGTTCACCATCAGCTCTCTCCAGCTGCTATGAGTTGACTCCAGCACTTGACTGGTGGATAAGCCTCCTCGGGGCTCACATCAAAGAATTACCCTCTATCAAAGTATTAATCACAAACAAATGTGGAAAAACACACCAACCTGCCCTGGCCGGGTAGCTCAGTTCGTTAGAGTGTCGTCCGGATACGCCAAGGTCGCAGGTTCAATCCCCAGTCAGGGAACATACGGGAATCAACCAATGAATGCATGGATAGGTGGAACAACAAATCCATGTCTCTCTCTCTCAAATCAGTAAATACAAAAATTAAAACAAACAAAAATATACCCACCCTCAGATGGCCCAAGGGAAGGATAGATTGAAGGCTCAGCTCTAATCCCCACCCAATGCCTTCCTGGCTGTGTGGCCTGAAGTAAGAGACTCAGCCTCTCTGAGCTTCAGATTTGTCATCTATAAGATGGTCAAAGTAATATGTTGTTCCTAAGCTCGCATAGGAATTAAATGGATGTAAATACTGTCAAATCCCGTTTGAAGTTAAGGGGTCAGTGAGAGGCGTGGGGAAGGACATTCTGAGGCTAAGGACCAGCAGGAGGAGAGGGAGAAGCGGGAAGGAAAGCATGTGTCCTCTAGGCTGGAGTGAACCTGTGCATCCTGGGCTGGAAGGCAGGAGCGAGGGCCGCCTGGGGAAGGTGGAGGGCGAGGGGTCCAGGAGGGTGGGCTTCGAAGGGTAGTGTCAAGGCTCTGGGCCTCATGCTCAGCCCTGGGGCCCTTGGGAAGTTCGGGGGGGCGGGGGGGTGGAATGGATCAGATATCCTCAAAGCAGGAGACTGGTCTGGAGCTGCTGGGGGAGGGGGGGCACAGAGCTGGCCGGATACAAGCCCTTTCTGGGGGCTGGGGCTGGGTTCGGCCAGAGGGAAGGGGGTTGGAGGCAAGGGGGTTTGTTTTCTTCCCTAGGGATGGGCTGACAGCCTCAGGCATCTTAGTTATCAAGCTCAGGAGAGGAGAAGCCCTCACTCCTGCCTTCCAGGCCAGGATTCATACGAAATCTCCTGATCCGCCAGAGGTGGGGGAAGAGCTCCGTCCCAGGGAAGGGGGTTTTGTGACAGGAGATTAGACAGACGGGAGCAGAGCAAGGACCACGGGCCAGGTGTAGGGCCGTCAGGGTGAGAAGCCCCAGGTGCTTAGCGAGGGACAATTGTAGGAGGGACCTCAGCCCCAGGGTGGCCTTTCCTCCACTAGCACGTTGCTGGTCACGTGGTTCAGACCTCCTGACTTTTCCTCCCTAGAGATTTTTTTTTTTTCCTCTTAACTTTTTTTTTTTTTTTTTAATAAAGTTAAACAGTAAAACAAAAATTCACAAGCTGCCTCCCTGTTGACCCCCCGCCTCCCTCCCCGGCCCGCAGTCTTTGGCGCTGGCTCCCTTTCCTTCACCCCACTCACAGACGCAGGGCATCCAGCTGAGAAAACGAAACTGCTCGAAGTCCATGGGGACAGGGTGAAGAGAGGAGGCGAATCGTGTCCACATTCAAGGTTGAACTGAGCAAGCCGCCCTCTCCCCCCAGGCTGGCTCAGCGGTTGAGCGTCGACCTAGGATCCAGGCGATCGGGGTTCGATTCCCCGTCAGGGCACATGCCCGGGTTGCGGGCTCCATCCCCAGTCGGGGACCTGCAGGAGGCAGCCGATCGATGACTCTCATCATTGATGTTTCTCTCTCTCTCTCTTTTCCTCTCTCTGAAGTCAATAAAGATAAATAAATAAATAAAATAAACTGAGCAAGCCGGCATTTTTCTGGGTTCTGGAGGGTTCCCTTTCATTAGCCAAATTGAAAAAAAGAAATTCCCTGGACCAGATGCTTCAAAGCTGAAGCCCCCGGGACCACCGAAGAACGCCTTGAAGATACTGTCTGCAGCAACTTCACGCATATTCACGTCCCCCTCATCCAGGTCCGGCCTGCTGTCCTAGCGAGCCTTCTTCTTGGGATCAGAGAGGATGGTAAAAGCTTCCCCAACCTCCTTGAACTTCTGAACAAGGCCCGCTTCCGATAAGCTTTCTTGATGTCACCCTCAGAGGCCTTGCTGTCCACGCCCAGAATCCCGTAGTGATCTTTCCTCTTACTCTTCTTCGGGCCCAGCTGTGCACTTTTAAGGGGCTGTTTGTGTTCTTTTCTCCGCCTGACACACTTTTTCACAGTCCCGCCCTGCTGCTTCATACCGCTCTGTGTCCGTGTGACACTGAGCTCTTCTCACGTAGGCGTTTACATAGGTGTCACCGAGCGTCACGGCATTCGTGCGGTCTTCTGCTGCATCCCCTAGTCTCCTAAGCTCGGAATTAGCCGTACCCCGAGGACAGAGAGCTTAGCATGTTTTTATATTGTTGGGTCTGCCCCCAGGCTTCTGTGTACGGCTCCTATGCTGGCCTGGCATTTCCTCCTCCTTTCTCTGCGTTCGGTGCTTCCGCATTTCTGCAGAAATTACGGGCCGTGTCGTGGTCAGGAGCCACCCCGAGAGCCTGTGCAAAAAACTGAACCGCCTTCTCAATACAAACTTCAGAATAAGGCAAAGACCTCGGACACACGGGGGATCCGCACTGGGGGAACCCGGGCGTAAAATGTCACTGGCCACAGGTTGTGCTTCTGGATAACGACCCGGCGTTGCTAAACATTCTGCTTGGAGAATTTTGAACCGATGCCAAGCAGGGGCAAACTCTAGGGCACGATCCATGCAGAAAAACCACCTTCCGAAAATCCCGCTTCTCAAGATCCGCTTCCGCTGTTTTCTCATATTCGGTGACAGCATTTGCGTCCTTGAACTCCTGCGGTGCTGAGCCTTTTTGTGATCCGATTCCAGGGCTCTCTGAACACTGCGACATCCCTAATGACAGGCCGCTTTTGCCTTCTCGTAGGTGTCCCCGGACGAAACTGTCACCCAACCCCACTGACTGTCGTGCATCTCCAGGAGCTTCGGGGACCTTCCGCGCATCATCCGGGTGGCCGCTCGGTTCCCATGATATCCGGCATTTGCAGGACACATACCTACGGCTTTTGCTTAATAGTCCTAAGCTTCGTTGTGATCTTTCCCGGCATAGCGTGCATTGCCTTGTTTCCTGAAGGACCCTGCCTCCCTCTTCGCTCCTTCGCGGGGCAGTTCTGGCTCGGTCGCCGCCTTTACCACGTCGACTCCGCGGCAGCGGCCGTCTTACCCGCCCTAGAGGCAACATCTGGGCCTCAGCTGTATTTCAGCTCCGGGCCCAGAAGAGCAGCAAAAGCAGCCGCAGCTGCCCTCAGGAGCAGCTGCCCTGGGTAATGACCTTCTCCCGCGGGGCTGACCAATCAACCTGCGGAGAGGTTGCGACAGGAGGCTGCGCTCCTGGAGGCCTGGGCCAGGGCCAGCTCAGGGAGGAGGCCAGGGAGGGATGGAGGCCAGGGAGGGATGGAGGCCAGGGAGGGATGGAGGCCAGGGAGGGTCAGAGGCCAGGGAGGGATGGAGGCCAGGGAGGGACGGAGGCCAGGGAGGGGTGGAGGCCAGGGAGGGATGGAGGCCAGGGAGGGTCGGAGGCCAGGGAGGGATGGAGGCCAGGGAGGGATGGAGGCCAGGGAGGGTCGGAGGCCAGGGAGGGATGGAGGCCAGGGAGGGACGGAGGCCAGAGAGGGACGGAGGCAAGGGAGGGATGGAGGCCAGGGAGGGATGGAGGCCAGGGAGGGTCAGAGGCCAGGGAGGGATGGAGGCCAGGGAGGGATGGAGGCCAGGGAGGGTCGGAGGCCAGGGAGGGATGGAGGCCAGGGAGGGTCAGAGGCCAGGGAGGGATGGAGGCCAGAGAGGGATGGAGGCCAGGGAGGGATGGAGGCCAGGGAGGGATGGAGGCAAGGGAGGGATGGAGGCCAGGGAGGGATGGAGGCCAGAGAGGGATGGAGGCCAGGGTGGGACAGAGGCCAGGCCACATGTGCATGGGACCACCTGGGCAACGAGCAGGGCAAGGGGCTGGGGTCCTGGAAAAGGGCCTGCAGACGCCCCTCTGGGAGGGGTCAGTTGAGAACCAAGAATCCTCCAGGGGATGACCAGTTAGAGGGACAGGAGGCCCAAGGACACAGAGAGTTCGTGGTCAGCTGTCAAACGCCATCAGAAAGTCGGAGGTTCCGCCTGTAAACCGCCCACTGCATTTTCTGGTGGAGCCGTTTCTATCGAGAGATCTCGGTCCCTCGAGGGGACAGCGGCAGCCACACAGACTTCCTCCAAGCCCTCCGATCTCATAAACGAGTCTGGGAAATCCAGTTTTCCCTGAGCACTCCAACCTCCAGCACAAACTTGACTAAGTACATTCCTTCCGACGATTTAAACTGCAATTTCAGATTTCTTAACGGCTGATCCCAGGACAATACCATCCTCACGTTTCTTCTCAAAACAAAACGCCTCTAAAACGCCCAGGCCAGGGGCCATTTGTTCGTTTGTTTCTGCACCACTCCCAGCCTGGCTTTTATTTCTTCTCGGGAGTTTTGCTGAACTTGTTTTGGTTTCTCCCCAGGGCTTTGGTGGTGGAATTTGGATACCCTCTCATGTTTGTGATAAATAATCTCCCAAGACAAGCCGAGGTCACTCGATCTGGATGTTTGACCTTGGTCCTTGGCTGGGACACAGGGCTTGGCTGCCTCTCCCAGGGGGACACTTGGCTAGTTAATCATTTCGGAGACATTCTCTGTTGAATCTTCCTTCTCCTGGACAACCAAGGGCGACACCCCTGCACCGCGCACCTGAAGGAGCCTCGTCCGCCCAGCGGATCCGCGCGGCCGCCAGTGGCCGTGAGCCAGTCCTTTTTCATGATACAGTTCCTGACACCCCCCCCCAGGCCCCCAGCACCCCTAGGTCCCCAGCCCACAGCTGTGAATTTACGCTTTTTTGATTACACAGATAAAGCAAACGCACCTCTCTAATTTGTTAGCAACAACGAAAGAAGCAAAACACACATCCCAACTGATTAAGGTCCATAAAAAATTCAAACAAATCACATGACAGTCATCTTTCTTATATGACAAATCTCTTTAAATGCTTTATGCTAATTTTTTCGAGTTTCATTTACAGCCATAACCTTTCACAAAGTGAACTTATTCAAATGAACTATAATTGTTTCAATTACTAATTTTTTTTTTTTTTAATCCTCTCCTGAGGATATTTTTCCATTGCTTTTCAGAGAGAGGAGAAGGGAGAGAGAGAGAGAGAGACATTGACTGTGCCTCTCTCACACCCACACTCGCACCCGGACCGGGGCCAGGGATGGAGCCTGCAACCGAGGTACGTGCCCTGGGCCAGAATCGAACCCGGACCCTTCAGTCCGCAGGCCGACGCTCTATCCACTGAGCCAAACCGGCCAGGGGATCGATTACTAATGTTTGATGCTCATATTACTATGGCCTTGGGGAAAACTTTTGATTGTTTCATCACCTCTTCTCTGCTCCCCTAAAATTTCTGAGGGTGGCCTACTTGCTGGCCACAACAAGGCTTTCTGGACCATTCTCAGTTTCTTCTTGTGCTCCAAGGACTCCTGGTCTCCTTCAGCGGAGAGGGTGTTAAGGGCCAAAGTCTGGGCCCCCGGGTGCGCCTGAGACTTGGGTGGGGACGGGGAGCTGAGGTTACTGTGCCTTTGGGGCCACTCTTGACAGAAACAAAGCCAGAAATACCTGTGTGTTTTTTTTGAGGTCACAGTTTACAGTAAATTCTTTCAGCTTGTGATATTTATTGTTCACAAAGCTTAACAAGATGGTCATTAATCCTGTATTGATAGGATTTGGCTGCCCGCAGGTCACTGTGACACTGGGAAGATTCGTCATCCTCAGTAGGGGACAGGAAGCAGATGAGGACAGGCTAGGGGGACTCGGAAGGGAAGGGGCAGAAGCAGCCAGGGGAGGTGACTCCTTCTAGGCACCTGGCTGAAGGGAGAGAGAATTGGAGGTCCCGGGGGGGGGGGGGGGGGTGTTCTTTTTTTCTTTAATGTTTTTTTTTTTTAAATTGATTTCAGAGAGAGGAGAGAGAGAGAAACATCGATGAGAGAGAATCATAGATCGGCTGCCTCCTGCACGCCCCCTACTGGCAGGCATGTGCCCTGACCCGGAATCGAACCGTGACCTCCTGGTTCATGAGTCGACGCTCAACCACTTAGCCACACCGGCCCGACTCTTTTTCTTTTCTTGTCTTTATTAAGATGGGAGAAGCTCTGCTTGCTTATGGGTGGAGCAGAAAGTGCCAGTAGTTGAAAAGTGTGTCCATGAGGGTTCTTCTGTGTAGAGGAAGAAAGAATCCAGCTCATCTGGTTAAACCAAACTGAATAATGGGAAGCCCAAGGGCTGATCCATCGGCCCCGCAGACACAGAGGCTCCTGGGGATGCCCAGTTCCCCTGCGTGTGACCCAGGGCTCGGCCTCCTCGGGGTGGGCTCTGTTCTGAGATGGACCCTCCCCTTGTGGTTGGGAGACACCATGAAGCTCTAGTGCACACACTCCCCACTCCTAGTCCAGAAGAAAGGCTGTGCACCCAGAGCCCATGCAGCAGAAAGGACACGTCTCTCTCCCAGACTTCTACGGAAGACCCAGGATGGCCAGGCTCTGTGTCCCCGGCAGCACTTTACAGATGGGTAAACTGAGGCCAGAGTGGGGCCTCTTCCTCCATGCCCCCCCCCGCAACAGCCAGGCCAGGTCACTAGAAGAGATTTGGCCTCAGAGTCTGCCGAGGGCTTGGAGTCAGGTAAACCTGAATGCCAATCTCTGCCCACCTTAACCTGCCCTGGGAGCTTGGGCAAGTCCCCATTTTGGCCTCAGTTTCTTCATCTGTAAATTGGGGGAGGACAGCATGACCTCAGAGTGTTGTTGTGAGACGGATAAGCTGCTAGGAGGCAGTTTCCCCTGGGAGAGCCAGGAAGAGCTTGTGGGGCTGGGAACAGCCCGAGACGGCTCACAGGAGAGAGCCACTTCCTTCTCAGTTCTCTTCTAATCCCTCTGCTGCACGGAGGTCTGGGGCAAGGAGTCGCCGGGTGCTGATCTGGAATGCCCCTCTGCGCCACCTTGGGAATCTCACGCTATAGCAAGGAGAGGGCAGGAGGGGGCTCAGCTCTCAGACCAGCCATGAGCTCCTCAGGGCCTGAGAGCATTGCTTTATTCTCATTTCTACTGTTGCCTTCTGTTCTAGATTAGCGGTAGTGGTGTTCTCTCTAGGGCAGTGATACAAAGTTTCCTTTAAAAGATTTTGTATTTATTGATGAGAGAGAGCAAGAGAGAGCAGAGAGAGAGAGCACATCGGTTTGTTGTTCCACTTATTTGCATATTCGTTGGTTACAGTGTGTGTGTTTTTAAATACTCACCTGAGGATATTTTTTCCACTGCTTTTCAGAGAGTGGAAGGGAGAGAGAGAGAGAGAGAGAGAGAAACATCGATGTGAGAGAGACACATCCACTGGTTGCCTCCAGCCCACGCCCCAACTGGGGCAGGGGATCGAGCCTGCAACTGAGGTACACGCCCCTGGTCAGAATCGAACCTGGGACCCTTCAGTCTGAGGGCCAACGCTCTGACCTCTGAGCCAAATCGGCTAGAGTGATTGGTTGCTTCTTGTATGTGCTCCGACCAGAGATAGAACCCATAGCCTTGGCATATTGGGATGACGCTCTAACCAACTGAGCTACCCGGCCAGGGCCAAAGTTGCCTTTTCAAATACATTTATTGGAATGAAAAAGCCAATATAAAGAAAAGGCATTGTGAATACTACTAATGGTGAAAGGATGCGGGTTTTTTTTCAATCCACACATGCGTGTCGAGTGCCCGGCTATTCTGTTCCAGACACTGTTCCAGGAGGGAGAGACAGCAGTGACTAGCTTAGCAGGAACCTCTCCCCTGTGGAGCTCACATTCCAGCGCCGGAGATCGGAGACGAAATAAATGCATGACTGAAACATAAAGCACGTCACCTGGTGATAAGTGTACGCGGAAGGTCAAGGAGGGAAGGCGGTGGGGGGTGCAGGATGGGCGAGTCCGGCTTGAAATAGAGAGATCAGAGGAGCTGCCATTGAAGCTTGAATCTGAAGGAGGGGTGAGGGAGAGAGCTGGGTTAAGTATCTGGGCAAGGCTGTTCCAGGCAGAGGAGCAGCCAGAGGACAGGCCCTGGGGCGTGGGGGTGGGGATTAGAGCCAATGTGTCTGGGCAGGGTCCCTGATGGAGAAAAAAGGGGTGAGGTCAGAGGCAGAAGCCAGGGCCCTTCTGAGTTCAATGAGGCCTGGCTGGGGCAGAGCAGGGATGTGACCTGACTGGTTCCACCCTCTCCCCCCTGGTGATGTTTGGACAGGGAAGTGGGAGAGGCAGGAATACCAGTGAGAGGAGGTCCCTGCACTCAGCCTGGGGAGAGTCTCGGGACTGGGGCAAGGGGTGGGGTGAGAAGTGCGGCTGCAGGCCCCGCTTGGGCGTCACCTGAGACTGTCTCCAAAAGCCCCAGGACTTGCAGGACAGCACCAGGGTTAAGAACTCAGCATGGGGCCCTCGAAACTTTAGAGGGTGGGGAGGGGAGGGGGTCCATAGAGGAGACTGGGGGTTGGCCAGTCCGTACTGGTGTCTGCGAAGCCAGGAGAGGAAGGTGCTTCAGAGAGGAGGAAGCCGGCCGCCCTGACAAATACCGGAGGTATCGGTAAGACCACGATGGAGCTTCAGCATGGACCCAGCAACACAGACATCACTGGGACCAAAAGATGACAGGTTTAGTGGATGGGGGGGGGCGGGGGGGCAAGAACTAGATTGGAGGGGTTATAGGGGAGGACGAGAGTAGAGAGCCTGCAGACAGGGTGGGGAGAACTGCTGGACTTGGGCTGTAGAGGGGAGAAGGCGAGGAAGCACCAGCTGGAGGGGGCAGAGGGGTTGTTAGGGGGGTTTCTGTTTTCTTGCCCTGGTTTTAAGGTGGAAGAAGCAACACCTGTAGGCTGATGGGAATGCCAGGGTGGGGGCAGAATTGCTGGATCTGCGTTGGCTTGAAGGGAGGGGTCCCGAGGACAGCGCAGGAGGTGTGGGGTCAGCCTGGCCCTGGTGGGAAGTTCCTCCTGATTCCCTCATTCACAGGACAATTAGGGAGCACCCTCTAAGTGCCAGGCTGCCCCTGGGGCCCGGGATGGCGGGTCTCTATGTCATCAGTGGCCCTGGCATCAGCGGAGGGAGAGGGTGGGCGGGGAGGAGTGAGGCCCGCACGCAGGAGGCTGGGCTGGGAAAGGACCGGGCAGCAGCGAGGCCCCGGGGAGCTGTGACCATAACACACCGGGCGGGCGGTGCAGGCAAAGCCTGTGGCACCCTGGTCGCAGTTGGGGGGGGCTACGGGGAGGTTGATAAATACATTCCAGGCGGTGGCATCAGGCAGGCCGGGTTCAAATGTTGCCATCGCCCCTGCGCAGTTGCGTGATGTCCAGGTTACTTAACCGCCCCGGGCCTCAGCGTTCCCATCTGTGCAGTGGGGCGATGGGGTTACGCAGGAGCGCGCGCGCCTCGGGGCCGCGGGCTGTGCCGTCCGGCCGCGGAGCGCGCGGGGCCGCGGGGACTCAGCGGGGGGGCGGCGGGCGGGGCCGGGCCCTGTGACCACGCCCCGGGCCGCCGGGCTGCGGGGCTCGCGCCGAGCTGTCGGCCGCCGGCCGCCGCGGGAGCCCGAGGTACCGGGGCCACGCGGAGGGCGCGCGGGCGGGGTCCGGCCGGGCGGGCGGGGAGGGCGCCCGCGGAGGGACGGGGTGGCCACCTGTCCGGAGGGACACCCGAGCGCGCCGACTGGGCGCGGCGCCGCCGCCCCGCTGCGCCCCGACGTTGGGCGCTGCGGCTGGACCGGGCGCCCCGCCCCGGAGCCCTCGGAGGGGCCCGACCGGCCGGGCCCGACGGTGGGGGGGGGCGGGGGCGGCGAGCAGCCCGCGCCCAGCGTGGGCCCCGCGCGGACCGTCCCGGGGGCGGAGGGAGGGAGGGAGGGGCTGCGGGGCGGGAGATGCTGCGGCGTCGCCGCGCGCGGCGGGGACGGGCCCCCTCTCCAGGCGGGGGGCCGGCCCGGGAGGCGCTGGGGAGTCGGAAAAAGTCGGGGCTCCCCGCTCCGGATTCGGGGCCGGGTCCGCAGGCCACCCCGTCCCCCGCCCCCAGCTGGGAAAGGCCGAGCGCACGCGGAGCGGCCGGTGCCGCGGGCAGGGCCCGTGCCTCAGTTTCCCCGCCCGCGCCGGGGGTGGAGGTCCCCCTCCTCGCCGGGCCCGGGAGGGTCCAGGCCGCTCCCTCGCTGGCGGGCGCCCCGAGCGGGGCGGGAGCCCTCGCGCCCAAGCGCCCCGGGGCCGACCCTGGCCCCGGGCAGGTACCTGGTTGCGGGCTGGTCGTGCAGGAGGCAGCCAATCGGTGTGTGTGGCTCTCCCCCTCCCCCCCTCCGTCCCTCCCCCCCTCCGTCCCTCCGTCCTTCCCTCCCTCTGTCCCTCCGTCCCTCCCTCCCTCTCCCTCTGAAAAAAATATCCTCCGGTAACGATTAAAAAAAAAAAAAATCCATGTCCGCTGCCCGGCGCCCACCCGTGTCTCAGGAGGACCCTCGTGGTCTCCCCCACACTGAACGGTTGCCCCGTGGTTACTCCTGAAACGTCCTGGAGCAGCTGGCTGGTGTGACCCAGTCTGGCCCCCCTGCTCTCTCCTGCCGTTGCCCCAGGGCTCCCCCTTTGTCACATCCTCTCAAAGAAGGGACAGAGGGCCCGGGCTGCCCAGGACTACACCCCTCCATGGAGATCTCCCACGGAGAGCCCCTAGATCAGGCCCAAATGGAAAGGAGAGGGGGGGGACAGGACAGGACACGGAGTCCTCCCCAGAGTCCTCCAGGGGTTGGGGGTTCGCTCGCCTCATGTCTGGGGTGCCTGTCCCTGCTCGTCTGCCGGGACATCTCAGGATGGAAGTTCTTAAAAACGTGTTTTGTTTCCTTGTACCGTTCGAAGCCTTCTAGCTGTGTAGGCTAGTGGGGTTGTGCCGGGGGTCTGTGTGTGTGTGATGGCCCCGGCCCGCTATGTGACAGGGTCAGCAGAGTCTCTCACCTTACTGGGACATCAGGAGGTTGTGACCCATCACATCAGCCCCAGCCGGCAACTCCCAAAGCCACCCGGCCATGGGGGACCCGGGTACAGATCTCCAAGCACTCAGGGCAGCAGGGGATGCAAGCCCCCCAAGGTCTGAGCTGGGACCAGGGCCGAGCGAGACGGGGCGGCTCCCTGGGACATTTGCCGCAAGGCTGGAACAAGGGGCCCAATGAAAAAGGGAAGTGAGAAGGGTGGAAACGGCTCTTCCCCACCCTCGCCTCCCGCTGCCCCCCAGCCGCTTCCCCTCCTGGTTCTCTGGGCTGAGGGTGGGGTGGCTACACCTAAGACCTGTGCGTCCCCGCGGTGCTCTCCGGGATGCACTTCCTACTCATGCAGGACTTCCCCGGTGTGGGGACAACTTCTCAGTCTCACTGGGGGGAAGTAACCTCGCCTGAAGCTGGTGGCCGGCCTGGCAGGCACGTCAGGGGTGGTGTTCCTTAAATGTTGCTTGAAGGAATTAAGTAAAAGAAGTAAGGGGGGGGAGTAGGGCAGCTGTCACAGTTGAGAGCTCAACGTCCAGTTTCCTAGATGCCTCCTAAAGGAAAAAGAGGTTCTGGAAAAGGGGGGTAAAGGGGGTGTAGCCTCTGGGAGTGACAGTTCTGACAAGAAGTCTCAGGGTCCCAGAGGCGGTGGCAACGCAGTAAAGGTCAGAGACATTTTGTGTGAAAAACATGGAAAAATCATGGAAGCCTTGGAGAAGTTCAAGTCTGGAATGAGATTCAATGAAGTGGCCACACAATATAGTGAAGATAAAGCCAGGCGAGGGGGCGACTTGGGTTGGATGACCGGAGGCTCCGTGGTGGGACCATTTCAAGAAGCAGCGTTTGCTTTGCCTGTAACTGGGCTGGACAAGCCTGTGTTTACAGACCCTCCAGTTAAGACAAAATTTGGATATCATATTATTATGGCTGAAGGCAGAAAATAAAATAGTATGGAACACTGAAAAAAAAAAAAAAAAAGATGTAGGGGAGGAAATTCCATATTTGTATCACTTGGAGATAACAAGTGTTAACGTTTGCCCTTTTTCCAGACTTTTAAAACACTGTTTTCCATATTTAAGTATATTGACTGTATAAATGTTTCAAATTCCTCACCTCTCTCAGCCTTGTTTTTTATATTTTTCAACGCTTACATATTGTTATGTCATTCAGTTAATGCATCTCATTGACATGTAGGGTTTTTATGTCTGGCTCTTTTAGATAATGCATTGAATTCATACGTGTTTATATGTTGTTAGATGTCTCTTGGTAGCATTCTGTGAGCCCCTCGAAGGGCTGCACCTAGAGCCAGCTGGCTCTCCAGAGGGACTGTGCTTGCTTCCTGGGGCTGTGAGTGTGCGTTTCTTGTTATTTCCTAGAAATGAAATTACTGGGTCAAAGATTATGAATGACCGGGCCAGGCCCTTTGTGTGTTTGAGCTTCATCAGTGAGGTCCTCGCCCCTTGTCTCTCTGTGGCCCACATCTTCTCCCAGGTTATGGTTTAGCTTTTATTTTTGCTGCTGCTAGTGTGTTTAAGGAGCATGTTTTTAATTTTTAGTTTACTTGATCTGTGTGTGTGCATTTTGATAAGGAAGACATTTATGAGCTGATGGGAAAGAGCCAAAAGAGGGATCAGCTGAGGAGGAGGGGCAGGTCCATAGACTGGGGTCCCAGGGGATGCAGGAGGGGGGAGGGGTCCCTCCCTGGTCTACAGGGACCTGAGCTGGTGAGGACAGGAAGAGAGAGGGAGGGGCTGGGAGGACACCTTATAAATTGGCTTTGATCTTCCTAGACAGGGAGGCAGAAAAGCATCGGTGGAAAGAGAGGGTTTTCTGGACCTGAGGTCCCCAAGCTCCCTGTGCTGTTTGCGGGCCTGGTCCCCTTGAACCCTCCCTGCTGCCCTGGGAAGTAGCAGGTGTTACCATCCCCTTTGACAGATTCCCCGAGGGAGGAGAAGTGCCTTGTTCTGGAGCAGTCAGCTGATGGGCAGCAGGGCTGGGCTCAAAGTCTCCCCTCTCTGGGCACCAGCTGCGTGCCCTTGAGAACCCTCCCTCTCAGGCTTCCGTTCCTAGTGGATACCGGGAAGCGGCACCCCTCTTCCTCAGTCTGGAACTTGGTGAGTCTGTCCCTTCCTCTCCCGTCTGCTTTTCTTGGCCTTCTTTCTGGATGGACCCCAGTGGGTCCAGGAGCTCCAAGCAGAAGCCCCCACAGGCCTAGGAGAGCCCCTTCCTTTCCAGGCCGGCAGCTGCACACCCTCCCCGGGGCCTGAACTGGCGCCCACCAGCAGCTGCCCCCCAGAAGCATGCAGCCTCCTGCATGTCACACTTACCCGAAGCCTGAGCTGGCAAACGGGGAGCCAGGTGGACAGGCACCGGGGAGTGAAACAGAAGAATCTGTGAACAGCCTTGATTGAAAGAGCAGGCGCCATTGGCCCAGGTGTAGACACAGAGCCTGGGGAGCCCCCTCCCACCCTCCAGTTGTCTCTTGGCTTCATTTGCTCCCTCCCACGGTCTCCAGGGCAACCCCCCGCCCCCGGGTTGAGGGCGGGCTTCTACCAACAGCCCTCCTTAGGTACCAGACACTTCATTACCCTCTCGGCCATCCTGTGCTGTTATTCCCATTTTATAGATGAGGAAACTGAGACTCGGAGCCAAGCACCTCTTGTTTGTCACAGTGAGGCTTGGGCCCCTAAGCCAGTGCCGTCCCAGGTGAACAGGACTGGGCGACAGGCAGACTCCTTTTATCTGGCAAAGGGGGTTTGAATCCCAGCTGTGCCTCGGTTTCTTCAGGACGATTGGGACAATTAAGCAAGTTAATGCATAAAAACCACTTCGACCAGTGCGGTGCCCCGTAAGCCCTTAGAAAATGTACACCGTTGTTAGGTCACGTAGCCCCGTGCCTGACGGGAAGCTTTCCACGTATGTTAACAGCCTCCCACCTCCCTCCTGTGATGAGAGGATGGGGCGGTGGGCACACCCCGACCCTGGAGAGAATGTGGACTTTTTAAAACCTTTCTGGGGAGCCCTGGCTGGTGCAGCTCAGTGGTTAGAGCATCAGCCTGTGTACCGAAGGGTCGCAGGTTCGATCCCTGGTCCCGACCAGGGCTCATACGGGAGGCAACCAACCCGTGTGTCTCTCTCCCATCAGTGTTTCTCTCTGCCTCCCCCACTCCACCCCTCTCTCTCATGCTCCCCTCCCTCTCCCTTCTACTCTCTAAAAATCGATGGAAAAAACATCCTCAGGTGGGGATTAACAAAAAAAAGCACAACATTCTGGAGACCAGTTAGAGATCCGAATCTCAACCTTAAATTACATTTCCTTTGACTCGCTGGCTCCTTTCTAGGAAACGGTCCCATAGAGATAATGAAGGGGGTGCTCAAAACAGGTGCACGCACTTAGATGCTCACCGCAGCGCTGTCCGCGGGAGCAGAAAGGGGGCAGGCACACTTCCAGTAGCGAAGACGGGAGTAGGCCGGGAAGGCCGGGCTGCCGCGGGAGCGGGTAGGCTGGAGCCCCGGGAAGCAGGGCGCAGAGCGAGATTTATTGACACACGTGAAGGGCAGAGCGTGTGTTTGCAGGCAGCTTTTTTCAGGTCTGATTTACGTACATCGCACCCGGACGGCAGATGAGTCCTAGGAAATGTGCACAGTTGTGCAACACCCCCACCTAGCTTTGGGTCCCAGGGGCCCAGCCTCTTTTTAAATGAAAAATAAACAAGGTGCCGAACAGCACCTGGACCAGGATCTCCTTTTGTGTGTCTCCCGCGCTCGGCTCTGGGTAAACACAGCCCTGTGTCAAGGGAGGCATCAGAAAAGAACCAGAGAGAAAAACACCAAAGGCCACAGGAAGACTGGCAGTCACATTGCCCCTCTCTCTGGTCTTCAGTGGCTCCAAATGTCATCAAGATAAAGAGTGAAGCAGGAGGTGTGAGGACAGGGCGGCGACTGGACCCACCCCCCCCACGCATGCAAACTCTCTATTAAGACTGGGTGCAAAAAGTTGGCTAGAAGTTGGTATATTCACGCTGTGCAAATACAAACAATATTCCAAGGTATGAAGACAGAGGAAAACCCATCCATTAGCCTCACAGCCAGGAATAAAACTGTCAGAGCATTTTAGTGATCTCTTGGCAAATGGCAACTCTCCTTGCCTATTATGGTGAGGAGGTTGCTGGCCAGGGGAGGGCGGAGGGACTTTTGGGGCGAGGGAATTGCATATTGCAGAGGCTTCGGATTCCTGGGACCTGGTGGCTTTGAGCCGGAGAGGAGAGGAGAGCAGAGCTGGTTTGCCTTGCAAGCGTAACCGTCATTGTCAAAGGCACGGGGAATATCGGAGGGTTTTCCTCTCTCCCCCATCACTTCATCATCGGACGTGTACGGGGTGCCTCTTGTGCGCCAGGCCCCCCCTAATTCAGCGTCAGTTACAGTCTCAGGCCGGGTGGGCAGCGTCTAGCTCGGCATCCGCTTTCCTCGGCTCCCAGTTCACTCCGGGGCCAAATTCACCCTGGTCATTGCCACTGGGATGCACCCCAGGGACTCCGAGGGTCTGCCCGTGGCCGAGGCTGTGGGCGAGGCCCAGGGTTTGGGGGTAGTGCTGCGCACTCACCTACTCTTTTTTTTCTTTCCTTTGTTAATTGTCATCCAAGGATATTTTTTTCCATTGATTTTTAGACAGCGTGGAAGGGAGGAAGGGAAACAGAGAGAGAAACGTTGATGTGAGAGAGACACGTCAATTGGTTGCCTTCTGCATGGGCGCAGATCCCGGCGGCTTCCTGAAGGTGACTGCTCTGCTCACGTGGGTCAGGAGAGACTCACAGAGAGGGAGGGTTTGGGACTTGAGGGCCGACAAACCCTGCCGCCCGCAGTGACTGGCCAGGTGGTGCTGGGAAGGTGCTTTTCCTCAGTGCACCTGTTACGTCCGAGAATCAGATCCCCGATGCGGCGGAAAGACAATCACTCCAGAGCTGATAATGTAACAGCAAAAGGGACTTTTATCCCAGCTGGCTGGGGTTCGGTCGTATCCAACGCAGTAGAATTCTGACTCGAACCCTGATCTAAATTTCCCACAAGCTTATATAGGGCTATAGTGAGCAAGCAATTATTGTCAGTTACAAAATTACATGGGTTATAAATTCTTTAGGAAGGGTGGGCTCAGGATGTTTCTCAATCACAGGTGCCTGAAGCTGGAGTGCACCTGGTATTCGTCAGGTTAATTCCTGGAACTGCCTCCACCTTCTGCAGTTGACTGAGTCACTCATGTATGCCTTTTGTCCGGCCCCGGGGCCTAGGGGCCTGCCTCTGTCTCGGTGGGTCCTTACACACCTTTGTCTTCTGTAAAATGGGGCCGCAGTGGTAGCCGTGAAGACAGAGTAAGCTGGGGTTGGCAGGGTTGCCTGGCACGTGGTTTGTTCTTGGCAAATGGCAGGCTCTTCCTCTGTAGTATGGTTAGGAGGTTCCTGGGCAGGGGCGGGGGAGGGGATATTTTGGGAAGAGGAAAGAGCTTATTGGAAAAACCTGGAATTCCCAGAGCCGGATGGCTTGAGCGGCACAGGGGAGGTCAGCGCGGCTGGTCTGGAGGCTGTGGGCCTGGAGAGGGGCCAGGGCTGAGGGGAAGTACCCACAAGGCCTTGGCATTGTGGGGTGAGGCAGGAAGCCAGGGAGGAGGCTGGCGTAGTGGGTCCTGACAGGGACAGAGACAGAGACGGACGGAGAGACCTGAACTGCACTGTGGCTGTGGGCTGGCTGGAGAGGGAGAGAGGTGGGAGAAATCTGTGTGGAGAGAGGTCCTCCCCCTGTTTCCCCCTCCCTCTCCCTCCCCCAGGATTATCACAGTGACCTCCTAACTGCTTTGTTGTGGCCACATGTCCCCTGTGGTTTAGTCTCAAAAAGCAGCAATAAGAGGTAAGTCACACTATGTAACCCTTTCCTCCTCAAAATCTCCCAGTAGCACCTCCTCCCAATCAGACAACTCCTTCCAGTGGCCCCAAGCGGGCCCCCCTGCCCCATGGCCCTGCCTCTCCGTTATCTCTCTGACCTCCTCTCCTGGTATCCCCCTGCCCTGCCTTGCTCACCCTGCTGTTCCATCAACACCTTGGGCACATGGCCCCAGGGCCTTTGCACTCACAGTTTCCCCACTCTGGACACTTTTGCCCAGATACCCCTAAGGTTTGCACAAATGTCAGCTTTTCAGAGAGGCAGTCCGTAAACTATTCTGTATAAAGTATCACACACACAAGCCCAGTTTTCCTGCTGCATTTTTCTCTGTAGCACGTCTCATCCCTGAGGTATTTGTTTTCTCCCACTACAGCGTCAGCTCCATGAACGAAGTCAAAGATTCTGTCTGCTTTGTTCACTGCTGTGTGTATTTCTAGACCTTGGAGTGGGCCCTGGCACATAGTAGGTACTCAAGCATTTGTTGCATGAATGATCAAAGTGCTGGGAATGATGTCGAGGGCTTGACCGGTTTTTTTTTCCAAGATGACTTTTTCATGAGGTTGAGCGAGAACCCTCCTGGGCATTAGTTACCATCCTGCAGCCTCATGATCTGTCTCTGCTCTTGGCCTGGCACCACGGGGCAGGTGGCCCTGAGATACCCTGTCCAGAGAGGTCAGTGATGACTACTTCTGATGGAATGGACGAACTGGTGCCAGAGACCAGATTCAGAAGGTCTTTCGAGAGAGGTCCTTAGACATTTTCCTTTCCAAGCTCTTTATTTTACGGATGAAGAAATAGAAGCTCAGGATAGGGGGGAGGGTCGTGCTCCAAGGTCACAGAGCAAGTGTGTAAAAGATAGAAACCAGGCCTGGTGCTCAGGCAATATCCTCTTAGCAGAGACTGTTCAAAATGCAAACGCCCCACCTGGGCAATGCTGTGTGCCCGGGGTGGGAGGGGGGGTGGCACTCGCTTTTGCTGCCAGTTATTTTTTTATCTTGAATACAGTAGGAAAGGAGAGTGAGGCAGCATGGGAACTGTCTTCCAAGTGGAGTGAACTCAGGACTCCTCATTCAAGCCAGAATTTTCAGACGCCACTCCCGTGGGCATTTCGTTTGCCAAACGTGATTTTATCTGATCGCGTTCTCCCCGCTGCGTATGCCTCTGTGATGCCTGGGAACAGCAAGTGACCAGTGCAGAAAACTTGCCCATACTCGCCAGCCCGGGACACCAGGAAGCCCTGGGGTGGGGTGGGCAGTGCACGTGCCCAGAGCAAATGGTTGAGAGGCCAGACTCAGGGCGACTTGCTGCTCCCTGAACTCAGCCTGAAGCTCGGGCAGGGTGACTTCATTCTGACCAGGAGAAGCCACCCCAGGCAGCCCGACCTTCAGTCCAGCCTCCAGTACAGAGCTGGAGTGACCGGCAAGGGGGATGGCCTCAGGGGAGGAAGGAGGGTCCGCGACCTGGGGACAGAGGAACCTCGGCGCGATGACTAGCCATGCAGCGTTGGGAAGGTCCCCTTTCCTCTCAGGGCCGGCGCACCCTCGGGTCCTTTCATAGGAAGGGCCCACGGTGCCGCCTTATTTTGCTGGTGCCCTCGGACCGTGGGCCAGGACACACCAGCGAAGCAATTCACGGTTGTCATCGGCATCGCTCATGGTGTGCAGTTGGCAAATGGCACTGCCCGGGGTCAGTGACCACGGTCGGTCCCGGCTTTGGGGGCCGCTTAGGGATCATTAACTTAGTCATTTAAAAAACACGAATGTGCTGGGGTCTGTGCTGGCCACGTGGGACTCGACACTGAGTAGAAGCGGCCTTGGACCCTGCCCGCTGACACCGCTCTCCCTGCTATCGCTATCGGTGTCACCGTGTGTTGAGTCAGTTCCTCCAGGAAAGACCTTGAGGGTAGTTTTAATCGTTTGCAATTGCAAACAAATCTGTGACCCGTACAGATGGCCCTTCTCTGTAGGATAAGGTCACGGGGATCGCGTGACGAAGGGTAACTGGGTCTGTAACTCTGATAGATGAGGGTCACCTGCCCTCGTGGGGGGCCCTGGCCGCCCACCAGCCCCGCGTGAGGCCCTGCTCCCCCCCAGCCTTTCCCGAGGAATGTGTCCAGGCTCTGGCTCTGGCCGGTGGGCAGGGAGAGATGCTATCTGAGTGTTCCATTTGCATTTCTCTTACTAGCAGAAAGATCCTCAATCTTGCTAATGTGATCAAGGGTCATTTTTTTTTTTTTTGCATGTATAATTTCGATTTTCTTGCTGGTCTTTTGGGGGGGAAGACGTGGAGAAGTTTACTTTTTTTAAGGAGTCAAGTTTACTCATGTTTGCTTTTATGGTTTCTGGATTTCATACATAATTCAGAAAACTTTGCCAACTCTAAGGGTATAAAGGAATTCACCCATGTTTTGTTCTGAACTTTTATGAGTGTTGTTGTTCTACGTTGGGAGTTTTTCCTGGGGCATGTTCTGAGGTATGAACTCGGCTTGTTCCTGTTCCTTCCAGAAGCCACGCCAGTTGCCCATCTGTATTAAAAGCCCCGTCTGCCTTGCTGATCGGAGATGCTGCCCTTTTTGGCTGTGCAAGTGCCACATGACTCCTGTGATTTCTTTGGTTTCGCTGCCCCATTTGGCTGTTCATAGGACTGTGTTGTTTTGGGGGTTTTTTTTGTGTGTGTGTTTAATATATCTTTATTGATTTCAGAGAAGGGAAGGGGGGGGAGAGAGAGAACATGAAAGATGAGAGAGTCATTGATCGGCTGCCTCCCGCATGCCCCCGACTGGGGATCGAGCCCGCAACCCGGGCCTGTGCCCTGACCGGGAATCGAACCCCGATCGCCTGGATCCTAGGTCGATGCTCAGTCCCTGAGCCAGGCGGGCCGGGTGACTGTGTTGTTTTAATTATTGGAGCTGTATAGGATGTGTCGCAATCTAAAAGGCCAGTCCTTCCTCCTTTGTTCTTCCTTCTCAGTTTTCCTGTACGCGCTCGCTTGTTTATTTTTCTATGTGAACTTCAGAATCGATATGTCCAATTCCAGGATCACACACAGTTTATCACACACAGTTTATATACATTGGCTTAGAGAAAATTGACATCTTTATGAAGCTGCCTTCTATCCAAGAACGTGCTTTCTCTTTCCGTTTGTTCAAGTTTAATTTGTGTCCTACAGGGACTTTCAGGGTTTGCTCGCATAGATTTTGAACACCTGTTGTTAAGCTGAACCCTCAGTATTAGGATGGTTGTCGAAAGCTGGGGCCTCTTTTTCACCGTGTCCTCTGCTTCTGACTGCTTGTTTCTCATATTTAAGTGCGTGTCTTACTATGTTCCAGTGTTCTTTCATGATTTGTAGTTTTTCAGTAGTTTCTCTTGACTTGTCCAGGTATATGGTAATATTTTGTGGAACTACCAACAATGTAAACAATTTCTATTCTTTTTTATATACCTCTGATTTCTTTTTCTTGTCGAATTGCTTGGACGACTGCCTCTGGTACTAGTGATGGTGAGGGGTGCCTTTTCCTTTTTTCTCCTGTCTTCAGAGGAGTGCCCGCAAGTGGGAAGCTAGCTCCCGGCTGTGGTGGTGATAGAGCATTTGGTTAAGGAAGTGTCCACTGATTCCTCGTTTATCCAGAATGATTTTTAGCATGTCTGGGGAGACAGTGTGATCTTTCTCCTTAGATCTCCTTAGAATATGATGAATTATAGTAACGACTTCCTAATGCTGAGCCGTCCTTGCATTCTGGGAATAACCCACTTAGTTTTGATATTATAGTCTTTTAACATGCTGCTGAGTTCCATTTGTTTGTGTGTTTGTTTTTTAATATGTTTTTCTTGATTTCGGAGAGAGGAAGGGACAGCGAGAGAGAAAGAGAAACATCAGTGATGAGAATCATTGATCGGCTGCCTCCTGCACGCCCCTTACTGGGGATCAAGCTGGCAACCCGGGCACGTGCCCTGACCGGGAATCGAACAGCGACCTCCTGGTTCATAGGTTGACGCTGAAGCACTGAACCCAGGCCATTTGCTTGTGTTTCATTTAGGATTTTTACAATAATATTCATAAGTGATATTGGTCAGTAGGGTGTCTTATGAAATCTTTTCCAGGTTTTCATATCCATTATACTTGAAAAGTTTTTCAAAGTTTTCTCTCTGTATTTTGCTATCGAACACTTTTTAAATCACCAGGTTTCTGTTATTTGAGAGTTTTCTAGAATTATCCTCTAAAAATATCTTGCGCTGGTGCTTTTCTTGCTTTTTCTTTTTTTAAAGTATGCTTTTATTGATTTTAGAGAGAGAGAAGGGAAGGGGGAGAGAGAGAGAATCCCATCACTGGCTGCCTGCTGCACGCTCCCTGCTGGGGATTAGCCTGCAGCCTGGGCATGTGCCCTGACCAGAAATAGAACCAGACACCTCTGGGTGCACGGGAGGACACCAGCCAACTGAGCCACACTGGCCAGGGCTGGTGCTTTTGTTTCTTAATGCTCTTATAATCCTGTTTCTTATGTGAAAGTTGGTCTGTCTGGATGATCTGTCTCTTCCAGGAACAGTCTTGATTTATTGTGTTTGTCTAGAAATTACTTTTTTCAGGTTTTAAATTTTATTTGCAAAGTACTATCTTATGATTAAAATGTTTTTCCTTTCCTTCTTCGGTGACTTTCCCATTTGGCATTTCTTAGTTTGCTTTCCTCGTGGTCCCTTGTTTTCTTAATTAGGTTTAATGGTGGTTTATATATTTTATTGAATTTTTTCCCCAAAGAGTAAGCTTTTTGCCGTATTTCTCAGTTGTATGGCTTATCTGTTTCCTAATTTATTTCTGCTTCAATCTTTATTAATTCTTCCCTTATTCTTTCTGTTTACTTTATGGTTCTTTTTCTAATATTTTTACTCTGGTGTTTATTTTTTATCTGTTCTGTTGTAATTGTTACGTGATTTGGAAAATATATTTTTCTGACTGCTGCAGCTGTAGCCTATAGATTTAGATTCATGGTGTTTTGATTATGGTGGTTTTATGGAAATCCTACAAATTCAGTTGTATTTCCCTTTTGATTCAAGGATTGTCCAAGATGCCTGGCCAGCCTGGCTCAGTGGTTGAGTGTTGACCCATGAACCTGGAGGGAGGTCATGGTTCAACTCCCGGTCAGGGCACATACCTACCTGGGTTGCAGGCTCGTTCCCCAGTAGGGGGCGTGCAGGAGGCAGCTGATGAATGATTCTCATCACTGATGTTTCTATCTCTCTCTGAAATTAATTTTTTAAAAAATTTAAATAAATAAATAAGAAAAATGAAATAATATTTAAAAATCTAAATATTAAATTATCCAAGAGAGGTTTTTATTTTTTTTTCAACCTCTGAACTTTTGTTAAAAATAATTTTATTTATTTTTTAATACATCTTTATTGATTTCAGAGAGAGGAAAGAAGATAGAGAGAGAGAGATAGAAACATCAATGATGAGAGTCATTGATCGGCTGCAGCCTGCAGCCCGGGCATGTGCCCTGACCGGGAATCGAACCCCGATCGCCTGGATCCTAGGTCGATGCTCAACCGCTGAGCCACGCCCGGCCAGGCTCAACTTCTGCACTTTTAAATAACCTTATAGTCATTCTGCCTTGTGATCATAAAATACCGGTATTTTTTTGTACTTTCAGATGTCTTTGAGGTTTTCCGTTTTCGTGAATGTTCTGTCAGCTCTTGAAAAGAAAGTACACTATTCTTGGCATAGAAAGTTTGCTGTATTGTAGTACGTGACTGATTATTTTATTTCGATTTCCTGAACTCATATTTTTGCTTGATCTGTTTCATGTTGCCTGGGCTGAGGTGACTTACAGCCTCATTGGCGTGTTTCCGTCTGTCTGTCTAGGTCCCTGTGACTCCTTCCGCCCGCTCATTGCTGCAGTGCTTGGACCGTGTGAATTGCACACCGGGCATTGTGAATGGCCTGCCTTGGCTCACTTAGGGATGTTCGGCTCGGCTTCGCATTGCCTGGAATTAAGATTCTGGCCCCAGCTTTGTTTTTGTTTGTATTTCTTTACTTTTGCTCATTAGTTTACTGTCAACCACACTAGATCACTTGGTTTGACACACGTCTCTCTCTCTCTTTTCTTTCTTTCTTTCTCACTCGAGGGCTTTTTTCCATTGCTTTCTCAGAGAGAGCGAAGGGGCGGGTGGGGTGGGGAGAAACATCGATGTTTGGTTGCTTTTTACATGCATCCGGGTGGGGGCCGGGGATCCGGGTCGGGGCCGGGGATCGAGCCTGCAACCGAGGTCCGTGCCCCTGGCCAGAATCGAACCCAGGACCCTTCAGTCCGCCGGCTGATGCTCTAACCACTGAGCCAAACCCGCTAGGGCAGGTGTCTGTCTCTTGAATGAAGGATGGAGTTGGATTTTACTTGGGATCGTAACGGAAAAAATATTTTTTTAAGAGATCAGCGAGCTAAACCTACTCACTTACCGGTGTGGCCGATGTCTCCGGTCTCTCTGTCCTGTTGTGCGCGTATGTGCATTGTATGTCTTTGTGCGCGTGCGAGGGCTCTGTTCTTTATTCTTCCAAGCGTGGGCCGTTTTCTTCACTTTAAAAAAATGCTGTAGCCCCCCTGACTTTTAGGAAAGCTCATACTTTCGTTCCAGCGGCTACACTCACATTTATGCCTCTACGATATTCCTAGTCCCCTCTCTCTGTCGCTTCTCTTCTGTGAACAGCGAGTGTAACTTGTTTCCCCCGTCCCCCCTTTCGCTGGTCACTCCCCGTTTTAGCTGACACCGTCTCAGTGATTCTAAGGGTTTGTGTGTTTTTTGTTTGTTTGTGTTTTCATTCTAATGCCTCTGGAAGCTCAGTCAGGTCGTGTGCATGACGGTTGCCATTGCTTTCCTGTGCAGTGACACAAAACCCTGAAGAAGAGGTGGCAGCCGCCGGGCCGGGCGTGGCTCAGCGGCTGAGCGTCGACCTGGGATCCAGGCGATCGGGGTTCGATTCCCGGCCAGGGCACATGCCCGGGTTGCCAGCTCGATCAATGGCTCTCTCATCATTGATGTTTCTATCTCTCTCTCCTTTCCTCTCTCTGAAATCAATAAAGATATATTTAAAAAAAAAAAAAAAAAGAGGTGGCAGCAGCCGGGAAGGAAATTCTGGAGACGGGGGTGAAGCACTCCTCTAAGGAATGCCGCGTCGCCCGCAGCCGGTGGCGCAGGAGATGGTCCTGTGTGGGAAACGCAGGCATCCGTGACACGGTCGAAGTCACTCCCAAGGATCAGGTTTTAACGGTGCATTTCAGGAACGCGCTGCCCAGTTGATTTCATTTTTCTTCTTATGTCTGCACAAGAGCGATAGGTGATTTAGAAATCCGACGAAACATTTCTTTCAAAATAAAAATCCTCTAGAATAAGAACGCCCTGCGACATCGTTTAATTGGCAGCATTTTTTACTTTTCGTGGTATATGACATAATGGTGCAGCTACATAACAGTTCCTCTTAATAGATTCAATGAAATAAGGTAGAATTTTCCTTCTTGGGAGTCACCCGTGTACTTTAAATATGTCTACACTTTTAGCAAGTGAAGGTGCGGCAACCGCTAATCTTATTTCACTTTCCCCCTTCTTTCCCTCTTCCTTACTGACATTTTTAAAAAATATGTTTTATTGATTTCAGAGAGAGGAAGGGAGAGAGAAATATTAATGACTGATCGGCTGCCTCCTGCACGCCCCCGACTGGGGATGGAGCCCGCAGCCCGGGCACGTGCCCTGAGCGGGAATCGAACCTGGATCTCCTGGGTCCTAGGCCGATGCTCAACCGCTGAGCCACGCCCGGCCGGGCCACCCTTTAAGTTTTTTAAGCCACAGTTAAATATCGTCAGTACTCTTACCGAAGTTATTCAACCATTTGGCTGGTTGAAGCTTATGCCTCAGTTTCCTCACGGGAACGATATTGCCAAAGTCCTGATACTTCAGAACTATTGGTGTGTAACCCTCATATTTAAAGGACAGCTTGGCGGTGTCCTTGACTCAGTTTCCTTGGCGGTCCTGTAGGCGTTGCTCTACTATCTTCTGCCCTTGAGTGTTGCCGCCGTCAGCCTGATTCTCTTCCTCATTGACGGCTTGAGTTTTTTCTGTAGCTGCCCGAAGATTTATGTTTGTATCTCTAAAGTCCAGTCATTTTACTAGAATATGTCTTGGGATTCACCATGCTGGGTCATTGTTCCATAGTACATGGTGCACCTTTTCAATTCATGAAATCAAGTCTTCCCCATTTCAGGAGAGTTTTCCTGAATTATAATTTTAAATATTTCTCCTGTTCAGCTGTTTTGAGTTTTCTCCTTTAGAAACTCCGGTTATACCATTGTTGGATCTCCTTTACGCATCTTCTCTGTTTCTCTTCTTCTGGATTCTTGGATCTCCTTGACTATTTGTGTTTAGTTTTGTTCACTTTTTTTTTTTAAATCCTCACCCGAGGGCATTTTTTCCATTGCTTTTCAGAGAGAGTGGAAGGGGGAGAGGGAGAGGGAGAGAGAGAGAAACATTGATGTGAGAGACACATCGATTGGTTGCCTCCCACATGCACCCTGACCGGGGCCGGGGACCGAGCCTGCAACCGAGGTACATGCCCTTGGCCAGAATCGAACCCGAGACCCTTCAGTCAGAGGGTCCACACTCTAACCACTGAGCCACGCTAGCCAGGGCATTTCTAACCACACTTTGTATGGAGTCTGTTCTCCCTTATATTTCTTGTAATTTGGTCTTCACTTCTGAAATGTCTTTATCTTTGTCTTTCACTCCGTTCCTGAGATCTGCCAGTGTTCACAGGCCGTCCTTCTGTCTCGCACCCCTTTGTCCAGTTCTCCGCTTCTTGTATTTCTGCCCTTTGGTCTTCCTTCTGGTTTTGCCGCTTTTAAACCTCATGCTGTAATTATGGGTTGGGGTTTTTATTCATTGCGCACCAATGTGGAATCTTTCCACGGATGCCATGTTTATTTCTTCGACAATTTTTTTCCTATATTTGAATTGTTTGCATTTTCCTGGACCGGCCATCAACAGGAAGTTGTGGTGGAAACTGGGAGAGGCCAGAATAATTCTCTGGGTTTCTCTGCTGAAAGGCTCTGTCCTCTGATTTCACGGGAACGGGTTGTTCCTTTAAAAGGTGCCCTTCTCCAGATCAACTCCTCTTTTGCCTCTTCGAACCCAACCTGGTTCAAGAGGCAGCCTGCCTTCAGCAGTGAGCCCCACCCGCCCCAGGGTCACTGGGACCTTCCCCTGCTGAGAGCCCTCTGCACCCCACAGTCCTCCCCCACATCCCTGTCTCATCTGCTGGCCTCAGGCGGTTGGGGCCACACTTACGCGTGATTTGAAGTGAATGGGTTTTTCTTGCCCTAGTTTCCCTAAAGCCATAGCTTGTGGTTTCTGTTTTCTTACCCCTGTTGCTCTGTGTGACATCCATGGGAGAGGAAATCGAGAATCTGCCCTCTTCCTTACTGCTGCCTTATTCTTGTTGGGAAAGGAGCCTCCGCCTCCCTGCGTTCGTCACCTCCCGCGGAGGACAGCCACTGCCCACTCCGTGGCTTTGGGACGTGCGACAGGCTTTGAGGAGGAGCGTTTTGTAAGCTCTGCTCTGAAAACAGCCATCTTTACCAGGATCGTCACCTTCTAATGACTGCCACTCTTATTTCTTGAGTAGAAATAATATATTCCTGTTTGCCCTGAAAGGTTGGGGGAGGAGGGGAGACAGCAGACCCCTCAGGGGTGACCAGAAGCTCTAGGTATTGATTTTTTATACCTTCTTCATGAGGTGGCTCTGAGGCGCCAGGACAGAGACAAAGAAAAGAAGGGGTGTAGTGGAATGACCAGTGGCCTCATGCCCTGTCCTCACCCCCAGAACCTGTGAATGTGACCTCATTTGGAAAAAGGGTCTTTGCACATGGTACGTTAAAGATAAGGAATGATCCTGGGTCACCCAGGCGGGCCGTACATCCCATGACAAGTGTCCTCTGAGAGACAGAGGGGGGAAGACACGGACCCACGGGAGAGGCCATGTGAAGACGGAGGCAGAGGCTGGAGGGCTGAGGCCACAAGCTCAGGAGCTCAGAGCCACCAGGAGCTGAGAGCGGCAGGAGCAGTGTCCCCTAGAGCCCGAGCGGGAGTGGGGCCCAGCCGACCCCTGGATTTCAGGCTTCTGCCCTCCTGACCAGTGAGAACACGGGTGCCTCTTTTGAGCCCCAAACTTTCAGCTGTGGGAAACTAATACAGGGAGCTGCACGTTTTTCTGGGCTGACTTCTGGGACGCCTGCCTCCTGCAGCGCCTCGCGGAAGCCTTCAAGGGTATGGGACAACCCTGCAGAGGGACAGGAGGGGCTCCCTGAGCTGTCCCCACTCGAGGCCCAGGTTCCCATGCAGGCTCCATCCCCCACTGCTGTGGGACCTTGGCTGAGCCCCTTTCCTTCTCTTGACCTCTGTACCCCCATTGGAATCTCTGGCATCCTGGGAGCCCCTCGGTCGGTACCCAGCCCAGCAGTGGGGTTTGGTGTGGACCAGGTCTGACCATCCCTGTGACTCGGTTCTGTTTGGGTCATGGTCACCCAGTGCTGGGCTGGACATGGGAGCCCAGAGAGGATCAGAAATGGAGTGCCCCACTGTGGAGGCAGAGGTGGGTGTTGGCCATGAAGAGGTGACAAGTGCCAGGTGGGAGGCCAGCAGGGGTCCGTGAGGCCCAAGGCCCTCCTGCCTTCACCAGTCATCACTTCTCACTCCCGCTTTCTGCCTGAGAGAGATCCTGGTGTTTATAATGATGGGAGCCACAGACGGGCTTAGAGCAGGGGTGCAAGCACAGTTAATGTGCTAACTGGAAATGCCTCCCCGGTGCAGGGCTAGAAGGGGGAGGCCGGGAGGTAGGAGGAGGTGGTGGCAGCAATGTGCCAGGCTTATTTGACGAGGGCCAGGCCTTCAGCCCCAGCTGCAAGGCCCATCCCGGGGGCCAGGAGCATGTTTTGGGCCTCAGGTCACATGGGTATTGGGCTGTGGCCAACTTGGCCCATACACAGGTTCTATTCCTGGGCTCCAACACCAAATACGGTGTTTCTCGCATCTGGCACCCTCAGCTATGGCAGTCTTGGCTCAGTGGCACGTCCTGCCTCTCCAACTCCACACCATGGCAGAGCCAGATCACCCCAGTGCCGCCGGGCCCTCAAGCAGCCAGGGCCTCACTCCGTCCAGCTGTCTGTCTATCGGCTTCTCAGTATGGCTCACATTTGGGTTGAGAATACTTGGGACCAGAATAGCCTCTCTCCCTGCCGGGAAAAACCAGGGCAGGGAACACAAGGTTCTTGGTTTACTTCAGGGCTCTACCGTTCAGGACCTGGCCGGTGGGGGTGGGGGTGAGGGTAGGGGCTATCGCAGGCAGCTCACCGACTCTGACCCCCAGTTTCCTCACCGGTTCTTTTGGTCACTTGTTGATTTGCTGACTCACTGACTCACTCACTCATTAATTCATTCACCAATCATTCATTGAGTCACTCATACCTACACTATCACTCACGCAGTGTTTACTGACTACATACTAAGAGTCAGCCACTACTCTAGATGCTGAACAAAACATATAAAACACAAAAATGTACTTGTCCCATGGGATTATGTTCCAAATAATTATCTAACACAAACAAGTACAAAAAGGAACAGTATGTTAGAATAAGTACTGGGGAGAACAAACTGCAACAGGAGGCTACGAAGTGATGGGGGAGTTGAAATTTTAGGGGAGCTAGGGAGGGCCCCATGGGAAGGTGATTGTTGAGTGAAGGTGAAAGGAGGTGAGGGAACGACCTATGGGAACAGTGTTCCAAGCAGAAGGAACAGCAGGTGCGAAGGCCCTGAGATGGGGGGATGGGTCTGCAAAGGAGCAAGGCGGTCAGGGGTTGGGGGACATGCAGGACCTGGCGGACCTCGCACATCACTCAGGACCTGAGCAGAGGAATGGCTGGCCTGCCATGTAGTTTCTCGTTTTTTGAAAAGCTGTTCTTTTTTATTGAGATATGTTAACATACAACATAACTGCTTTCAACAAAGTGATTCAGTGTATGTATATACTACCAAGTGATCATAATAGGTCCAGTTAACATACACTGCCATGTATTTTCAACGTCCCTCTGGCTGCCGAGTGAGCAAATGAATGAGACAGTCATTTGCCTGTGTGCCTACTGTGTGCCAGGGATCGAGCTGAGCGCTGGGAAGAGAAGGCATACAGGCCTTGATGGCACTTTACGGAAGTCCATCTGGCCAACTCCCTTTTCACCCAGTGTCACCTGCCCGGGAAGCCACCTTCTCCGGGCTCTGCTGGCCTCTTTGCTGCAGTACAGCCATCACCTAGTATGTTACCCTTGCCTCTCTTCAGATGGCCTCCCACAGCCCGAGCGCTCCTCTAGGCAGGGCCGAGGGGGCGCAGGAATCCAGGAACAAAGGAGCCCCAGCGCTTTGAGCTCATGGCCCACCTCACTCTGTCTCTCACCATCTTTTGCAGATGGATTTGCAGGCACGGGGAGCATGTGGAAGAGCCGTGTTCATGTTGGCAGAGGAGGTTGGCTGCTGAGCCAGGGCGTTTCTACAGGAGGCCTGCCAGGCTGCCCGGATCCCCACCTCACCGCCATGGGCCACCCAAGCTGGTCAGTTCCAGCCCTTGACGTTGTGACGGTTCCCTGCCCTCGGCCCTAGGGGAGGGCCAGGCCCAATGGCTCATGTCCTAGGCTCCTGGCACCACTCTCTGGCTGTGAGACCCATCTGTCCTGGGAGGGGTTGTCCCTGGCTCCCTGTGGACCCAGACCGTGTCCAGTCCCTCTACCCCTTTCTGCCCAAGTTTCCTGGCCTCTAAAGTGGAAACGATGCAACTGCCCCCTGCCCCCCAGGGTTGCTGAGGGCCAGAGTGGGTGTGCATTTGGCACTGTGCACTCAGCACTGAGTAAATGGGGGCCGGATTCTGTTAATCGTGAGCAGAGTCCAGGCCAGTGTGCATGACTTCCCCCAGCACCAGGCACGGTTGTGCATTGGCTGCACTGTCTCTCTCCCAGGCAGGACGGCACAGTGGTGAGAGCACAGACCCTGGAGCCAGGTGGCCTGGGTTCAGACCCATACCCTGCCACTTGCTGATTGTGGGACTCTGCATGAGTTACCAGACTTCTCTGTGCCTCGGTTTCCTCACCTGTAAAGGGGGTGATGATTGCCACCCCTTAGGGTAGTGTAACAGTTTAATGAGTTAATATATGTTAAATGCTGACAGGGTTGCCTGGCATGTGCATTAGGCAGTCGATATTGATTGAATGGATGAATACATACATACATACATGCAACCCTTTAGGGGTTTCTAGTGTTCTCGTCTTACAGGTGGGAAGATTGAGGCTCAGACAGCTTCTTGCCCCAGGTCTCACAGCTGCTTCATGCAGACTTGAGGTCACCTGCATCCCAGGCATTCACACAGTCGCACCCTTGGGGCTCGGACCCAAGCCTATCTTGTGCCTCCCAGCCACCTGCAGGGCACCCAGGAGTGTTCCTGGCTGCTGGGCAAGTGGGCACTACCCGGAGAGAGTGAGAGTCCAGGGGCAGCAGTGCTAGCAAAGGTCATGGACTATAGCACAACTTCCCTGTCCCTTTCCCCTGCAGACCTGAGTCTAGGAAAAGCACAGGCCAGGGCAGGGGCTGGGGAAGCCAGGGGCCCAGGAGACCCAGCGTGTCTGAGCCAAGGGCTTCAGGACCTGGCAGGCATCCTCACATGCCTAGAGTTCACCCGTCCTGCCTGTGAGCAGGCCCACATGCCAGCACCCAGGCCTGCCAGTGCCCAGGGCCCCTGCCAGAGGTCCCCAAGGCTACTTGGCAGTCCGCCCTCTTGGACCAGCTCCTGCTTTGTGGACTGTGGGGTATGTGCACCAGGCCTCAGATCACAGGCTGCCAGCCTAGCGTGCTGAGGGGGCCAGGCTCGGCCAGGCAGATACCTGTGACAAAGGCATTACTTGTGACAACTGCACATGCCAGGCCCTGCCCCGGGTCCCCGATGGCCACAGGTTATAGGTGGCACTGGCCCAGTCCTTGGGGAGCTCACAGGTGTGTCGCAGAGCACGAAAGGGCCTAGGCCTCAGTGCACGGCCCACTGCTCCCATTTTCCAGGTGAGGAAGGAGGGGGGGCTCTGTGCAGCCGGCAGGCCTGTGGGCTTCGGTGACCGGCGTCGCCGTCAGCTGCTGTCTGTCGGCAGGGTTTTCTTGGGTCAGGTAGGCCAGCAGCCTGCCCGAATGTGCTACTCATCTCTTGCAGACCAGCCAGTTCCTGCTGGGAACTCCAGGCGCCATCGGGGAGACCATGTCCAGGCCCCCGGACCGCCTGCTGTGGCTGCTGAGGGGCGCCCCGAGCCAGCGGGGCTGTACCCTGTTCATCATCAGCTTCAAGTTCATGTTTCTGGTCTCCATCATGATCTACTGGCACATCGTCGGGGAGCCCGGGAGCGGAGGACAGCTCTCTAACCTGCCCGTCAACATCCCCTGCCCCCCCTTGGCGACCCCCAAACTGCCCTCCAGCCCCCCGCCTCCGGGCAACATCTTCTTCCTGGAGACCTCCGACCGGACCAGCCCCAACTCCCTGTTCATGTGCTCGGTGGAGTCGGCCGCCAGGGCCCACCCCGACGCCCGGGTGGTGGTCCTGATGAAGGGGCTGCCCGGCGGCAACGCCTCGCTGCCGCGCCGCCTGGGCCTGTCGCTGCTGGGCTGCTTCCCCAACGTGCAGCTGCGCCCGCTGGACCTGCGGGCGCTGTTCCGGGACACGCCGCTGGCAGCCTGGTTCGCGGCCGCGCCGCGCCGCTGGGAGCCCTACCCGCTGCCGGTGCTGTCCGACGCCTCCCGCCTGGCGCTCATGTGGAAGTTCGGCGGCATCTACCTGGACACGGACTTCATCGTGCTCAGGAGCCTGAGGAACCTCACCAACACGCTGGGCACCCAGTCCCGCTACGTCCTCAACGGCGCCTTCCTGGCCTTCGAGCGCCACCACGAGTTCATGGCCCTGTGCATGCGCGACTTCGTGGCCCACTACAATGGCTGGGTCTGGGGCCACCAGGGCCCGCAGCTCCTCACCCGCGTCTTCAAGAAGTGGTGCTCCATCCGCAGCCTGGCTGAGAGCCGCGCCTGCCGGGGCGTCACCACGCTGCCCTGCGAGGCCTTCTACCCCATCCCCTGGCAGAACTGGAAGAAGTTCTTCGAGGATATCAGCCCCGAGGAGCTGCCCCGGCTGCTCAATGCCACCTACGCCGTCCACGTGTGGAACAAGAAGAGCCAGGGCACGCGCCTCGAGGCCACGTCCGGGGTGCTGCTGGCCCAGCTCCACGCCCGCTACTGCCCCACGACACACGAGGCCATGAAGATGTACTTGTGAGGGGCCTGCCAGGCCCCCTCCGCGTACCCGGCATGCAGTTGGAGAAGGGCCCCCAGCCTCTCTTCCCGGGGAGGCGAGAGGAGGGGTGGGGAGCAGGGAACTGGTGGCTCAAGAGCTGTTATTGGAGGACTTGCTGCGGGCCCTGGGGTGTGCTCCCTTCAAGCCAGGGTGAAGCTGGTGGGACACCCCTCGGCCAGAGTGCTGTCTCAGGGTAGAGGTGACAGGTGGTACGGGAAGGGGCCCCCAGCTGGAATCAGCTGGAGGGAGCCGGGGAGCATCTGGGTCTGCTGGACAGCACGTGGGAGCTGTGAACATCACAGCATGTTCCAGGCATCGCCGGGAAGCCAGGCCATTTGGGGCCGAGGTGATGGGAGCAGCCTCAGAGAAGCCCAAGGAGAGGGGAGAGGAAGGCGGCCCCAGATGAGAGGAGGCCGCCTTGGGAGAGCAGTATGCAAACCCAGCCTCTGGAGCCCCGGGGTGGGGCTCTGCTCTTTCCTGGGTTTTGTTTTTTTTAGAGGCCCAGGCTGGCAGAGCCGGCCTGGGGAGCATTTTGGAGAAGGCCCTGTCTGCCACCCATCCTTTCTTTCCACAGATGTTGCAAGGGTGACAGCTGCCCCCTCTAGGGGCAGAGGGGTATGGAAGTATTTTTGGCTTGGGAAAAGCGTTTTAAAGAAAACACTCCCACCCTGCTGGTAATAAACACAGGCAAATAATAAATATAACAAAAGTGACTCGCTGACATCCAGTGCCTTGTGGTTGATAAAACACACTCACTCGTACAGTACAGCCCTTTTCAGCTCCGTCCCGCTGATGGGGGAGCGCTGGGGCTGGAGGTGACTTCCCTGCCTAGATGGGAAGGACTGGGCCAGCAGAAAATCTGCTCTCTGTGAGTCCCCAGCTGGTTGGTGTTGAGGAAGCTGCCTCAGAGCTGGTCAGTCCAGCAGAAGGCCTCCTGCAGGGCTGGGGGTGCTGCGCTTTGCCAGCTGAGGGGGAAGTGTTTAAAGGCCTCTGGATTCTGTCTGCAGACGGTCTTGGGCAGCCTGGTAAGGTGGTGAGTTCCCTGGCTCTAGGCGTATTCAAGAGTAGGTGATGTTTTTGATGCAAACAATGGCATCAAAACCACATATGTCATTTCTCCAACCACATTTCACCTACCTTAATTTTTCTTTAGAATAAGCAAATTTTACTTTAATAATACAAATAATACATATAACTATATATACTCAAACAAGTGAGATGACCTCTTAGGGTCAAGCATTGTTTAGTCAGTCACTTGGTCATCATATGATGTCTACTGTGTGTCAACATAGATAAAACAGATACATGTCAGTCCCTCACCCTAAACTCTTCTCTGGCTCCCTGTTTCCTAAGGAACAAAGCCTACCTCCTGGGTCCAGCATTCAAGGCCCTCCATGACCTGTCCCCACCTCCCTCTAGAGCCTTGAGCTTTGCCCTCCATCCACACTAAACTATGTATTCTTGACTCCCTTCCCTACCCTAATGTCCACAGGTTGATTCTCTATGCCTTTGCTACTGCCTGCGGTGCCTTTCCCAACCATCTTCACCAACAAACTCCTGTTCCTTCCCATAAGGCTGATGACTCCTCCAGGAAGCCTTCCCTGATTGCCCCTCCTCTAGCCCCACAGCCCCCAGGCATCCTCCATGACCATTGGGTTCTTGGCCCATCCCTCTAAACATCTTGAAGGGTGGAGCCATGTCAAATTCCTCTCATGGTCATTCCTGGCGTTGGACTCAGGCTGCCAGTGGGGGACATCCCTGTAGTTTCCTGAGGGACTCAAGAAGTTCCTGTCAGTCCATGCAGAGCTGAGGCAGCTGCTCTGGACTCCCACTTCCCTGGGAACATCAGTAAGAGAGGCTTGGGCCCTCAGCCACCCCCACACCTAACCCAGAGGGTCAGACCAGGCCAGGCCCCAGCAGCTGCAGCCAGCTCCGCAGGAGCACAGGCTTCCCGAATGTTTACAGGCCTTGGACAAGTCCCCTGTTTTGGCAACGTGGTCCAGGAGGCAGCCTCCTTGCATCGTGCCAGGCAGGCTGCGGATGGGAGAACTCTGATGTTCCGGGCACCCTTGCCTCTGAGAAACTGGGCTTGGGGAGCCAGGGCACAGAGGTTTGGGGTTGATTTGTCTTCCTCCGTGGTCTAGTAAGGCCCCTCCATCCATCTGCTTGAACAGGGGGCTGTACCTCGCGGAGCCAGGCTCTTAATGCAGCAGCTGTAAACCTGTTGGCTCCAGCTGGCCCGAAATAGCAGCATCGCGGAGAAAAGGCTGAGAGGATGGCTGGGCGGGGCGAGGTAACAGGAGAAAGGCTGATTCATGTCCAGGCCCCAGGCAGGAAGGTGACCTCTGCTGCCCCAGGACCCCAGCCCCCACCCGCCCCAGTGCTACGTTCTTAACCTCCTCTGGGCTTGTAGCAACCGTCCTAATGCCCAGGGCAGGGTGGGGGAGCCCCAAGACCCCCTTTTCCTGCCTCCTGGCCTCTGCGTCCTAGCCGGAGCTCTGCCTGTTGCCTCTTTTGCAAAGAGGAGACGACGGATAGTACCTGCCGCCTCGCATGGTTGTGACGATCACATGAGCCAGCACGACACCTGGCATGGAGCACGTTATTACAGCACACCTCCATTTTCCACACGGGGAAACTGAGGCTCGGCAGGTAGGTGGCAGTACTGGGATTTGAACCCAGGCCTTGGCTATCCTGAGGAAGAAGGCTGGCTGGGGGAGCTGGAGAGGGCTTCTCCTCACGTCCCTGGGAAAAACCCATAGAACAGAGCCCAGAGCCGTCCTTGGGCACCCTCTGCTTGGGTCTGATTCCAGAGGGACCCTGGGCTTTGTTCTGTCCCATCCCAAACTCACAGTCCCTGGCCGCCTCAGGCTGCCCCTCCTTGGAGTAGGAGGCGGAACTCAGCTCTCAGTTCTCGGAAAGCGGAAAGCGGGAGGGAGGGGCAGACTTGGGAGGAAGCCTTGCCCTGGGGATAGTAATCAGATCCTAGGAACCCTGAGGTTGGTTTCTGGCAGTGCTCACAGATGTCTGGGGGTTGGGGAAGATGAAGACCTATCCCTTTATTGGGGGGCAGTGGGTGGCCCAGCAGAGGAGGCCGGAGGCAGGATTGCAGTCAGCTATTTAATTAACTAACCTTCCCTGGCTGGCCAAGCACAGGCGAGCAGGGAAGTGGCTTTCCCAGCAGCTCTGGGCTAAGGAGATAACTCCCCTTGTTGCTATATCAATATTCAACTTCTTGTTTAAATATTAAATTGAATGTCCTCCGTCTGAGTGCGCACAGGAACCCAGGATGAGTGAGTAGCTTAAGGCTGCGTTCCTGGAAGTCAGGTTTCACGGTTCACTTGCTCCTAAATCTCTGCTTATCCTAACTCCTGGGCCAGCCAGTGCAAGGCATGCTGGGAATCCTGCTGTGACGTTGGGTGTCAGGACTGGACGCAGCTTTGGGACCTGACCACTGGCTGGGGACTCAGGTTTGATCTGGGCTACCTGGAGGAAGGAGGTGGGAAAGGTGGTGGGCGAGACTGCATCTGGGGGGGAAAGGAGGGCGGGGCATCCCCAAAAGGGAAGACATTCCTCACAGCCAAGGTCCACCACCAAGAAACCTTGGAGCCCAGCCTGTCCCCACCAACTTCCAAGGACAAAAAGATCAGAGAGGCCTCCTGTTCTAGAAACAAGTCAGGTGGCTGAAATCTTGAGGGCTTTGTTTTCCCACTTGATGTAGCGGCTAAGGCACTGGGGAAGCTGCTCTAAAGAAAGACTCCAACCTAGAGCCACTTAAACAAGATAGAAGATTGTTTCTCACATCACAGCCCCAAGGCGAGTGCTCTGAGGCCCACGGGACCGGGACCGCTCTGCCATCCCCAAGACAGGGCTTCCAAAGGCCTCCAGCTGTTGCCATGGCCCAGCTCATGCGAAAGGGAGAAGAGAGTGTCTTTGAGGAGATGTTCCTGAAGTTGCATGCCTCACCTGTGCTCACATCCCATTGGCCAAGGATGTTGGGAAGTGTAGTGTGCCTCTGGGGGGCCAAATATCCAGCCACAACTCAGTATGTTCTGTTACTAGGTGAATGACAGGAAGGATGGACACTAGAGGACTGTTAGTGTCTGCCATACATAACAAGGAATCTGAGGAAAGGGTGCCTCCAGGGTTAGTTAATTCAGCAGCTCATCAACATTTTTATATTTTCAAGGATCCAGTGTATTGACTTTGGTCTCAGGCTTATTCCCTCATGGCCTCAAGATAGCTGCCACTGCCCCAAGCATCACACCCTTATGCACTAATGCAAAAAAAAAAAAAAAGAAGAAAAGAGTTGTTCCTTGTGTCTAGGAAAACTTTTTCAGCTCTCTTGTCCAGCTGACTTTCCCAAACTCTCACTGGCTCGTTCCTACTCCAGTTACTAGCAGAGGGAATGGAATGACCAGGACTGGTTTACACCAATTGAGGTTGGTCTGATTCAGGGGCTGGGAAGGGCCCCACTTGGTCTACAACACAAGCTCACCTGGGGGCTGAAGAAAATCAGGGTTCCTTTAGCTAGAAAGAAGGATAGGAATGCTGTGGGTAAGGAGCCTCTATGCACACTGGCACTTCCTGCCCACCTGCTCTGCCCCAAGCCTAGCAGAAGACTCTTTCCTGCACATGATTTCATTCATCTCACCCTTGGGAAGAAGACACCACCTGCACTTTACGTATGAGGAAACTGAGGCTCAGAGAGGTTAGGAGACTTGCCTAAGGCCACACAGCCAGTGCCTGGTGAAGCTGGGTTTCAGCCCAGGAGTGTTGAGCTCTAAGGACAGGCTCCTTCCCACTGCAGGATACCCTAGCAGATGTCCAGCGACCGGCTCTACTTAGTTCCAAGACCAGCAGAATTAGCCCTATGAAATACTTCATGATGGTGTAGCTGGCAGAGTATTTTTGGAGCTGAATGCACGTTTCACAGAACCCTAAGGCTCTTTGCGCAATCGTCCTTCTGTATTCATTTTACCAGACGAGGGCAGTGTTATTGGTTTGGCCTCTTGCTCATCCCAGCACTGGTAGGTGCTGACACCATTTTTTGTGAGGATATCAGTTGGGGTTTATTTCAGTTGCAAATAGTGACAACATGAAAGAGTGGCTTAAACAAGACAGGAGTTCATTTCTTGCTCGTGTAGAAGCCCAGAGGGGGGCAGCCGGGGCTGGTGGGGCAGCTCCACAGGATCAGGACTAGGGCTCCCACTGGCTTGTGGCTGCACCACCCTCAGTACCTGGCTTCCACCTTATGGCCCAAGGTGGCTGCTCAAGTGCCCGTATCACATTTGCATTCTAGCCAGGAGGAAGAAGGAAGGATGAAAGTGGGCCACACTTTCTGCGGGTTAGAGGGGTTCCCAAAGTGGTGCACACTCCATATCATTTGCAAGAATTAATCATAGGACAGCTCAGCTGCAGAGGGGAAGTTAAACTGTAATGCAGTCTCTTTACCACCCAAGATGTCCTGGAGCTGGCAGGGCCCTGCAGAATTGTTGAGTTGTGCAAGGGGCCGGGCCTTTATAGCCACATTGATTAGTCATTGGATGCAGCTGTCCCTGGAAGAAGACATGACCTTGGGCAAGGCAGTTCTTAGGCCCAGACAACCCTAAAGGGCCTACAGCTGAGAGCAATATCCTAGCAGCATTCCCAGCAGCTGGGAATACATTCCTCCTTCCAGGAGGGAATCTGGGTTGCTCCACCGCAGCATCCACCCCAATACTATAAGATTTGATTTATGTGAGGTTCAAAGCCAGGCAAAGTAATCCATTGTGTTAGAAGTCAGGGTCGTGGCTGCCCAGAAGGGGCCTTCCAGGCTCTGGTCATTTTTTCCATATCTGGTGCTGGACACACAGGTGTTGCTGTGTGAACGCTCACTTACCTTACACTGGTGGTCTGTGTGCTTCAATAACGTACGTGAAACAAGTCAGAGAGTGTGGAGGGACCGTGTTGGGGAGGCGGCAGGCAACGATACAGGACTGGACATGGGGGAGGGAGCCGGGGTGCGGCTGGGTTCCAGGCGTGGTGAGGGGGGATGGTCAGATGAAAAGCTCAGTTGAAACTTGAATGTGAGGGGCCCCTGGGGACAGGGCTCGGGGCTCCCCAAAGCCTGGACTGAGGAATTAACCCCAAGGCCATGGCCAGTGAGGCCTCAGAAAGGATGGCTGGTCCTGGGCAAGGGTGCAGAATAAGGTCAAAGGGCCATCGCAGTGGGATCCTGCCCCCAGAGAGCAGGTCCTGGAGAAGCCGCTGGAGGAGGCGGAGAGAGGACCAGGAGTCAGGTGTCTGAGAAGTGAGTCAGACGGGGGCCGGGGAGGCCTGGTGCTCACAGGGGCCTCAGGAGGAGAAGCAGAAGCTGGGGCCCTCGTAGTTCCCCAGTCAGCAGTTCCAGGGACTCTCCTCTGGGCTCAGGCTGGAAGCAGGCCACACCTACCTATTTATAGAAGGAGGCTGCGGGCAATCAGGGGGGCCTTGCAGGGATTCCAGGCAGAGGCTCTGCGATCAGGGCCAGATGCAGGGCGGCCTGCATGGTGTGGAAGACAGAGCTGAGTCAGAGGCAGGGTGGGCTGACAGGGCTGGACCTAAAAGCAGTGGCCCTGGGCCCATAGCTGCTCTGCGGGACCAAAGGGGCTCTTTTCTTCTCTGGGCCTCCATGTGCTTACCCATGGGGCCAAAGAACCTGTCTGCCTCTGCCATCAGACCATGAGCTCCTCAGAAAGCCCGGGAAGGGCCACCTCATTACTGAGAGGACGCAGGGAGGCTCACAGGAACCCCCTCCTCCTCCCCTCAGTCACAGCCCACTGTCAGGTGCATCCCTACAGGTAAACCACAGGGCATTGTAAGCAAAGAGGCTGAGTCTCGAATGCGAGAACCAGGCCAACTGAAGCCCCCTCTCCCACTGGCAGCTTTCCCCGTGCCTGGCCCGGCCCCCCGGCTCCTCAGAGAGGCCTCAGCCCTGACTCTGCAGGTGCCAGCGCATCTGGATCCCATAAGCCTGCGGCGGGCTGGCTGGAACTGAACAGCCTGGACAGCCCCGGAGAACCCCAGCTGGGCCGACGCGGCTCCCAGAGCAGCAACTCCCTGAGGCCGCTGGGCTGCCAGGGAAGCGGTGAGGCCCTGTGGCCCTTCAAGGTGGACCCCGAGGTCACTCTGCAGCACACTTGCTACTCTCTCTGTGTCTGGGAGTGCCTTGCCTCCCCCTCTGGAGGTGAGCCCCTCCAGGGGAAGGACAGCCCACCTCTGGTTCACCCCAGAGCCCCCAGCATCAGCCTGCCTGGGCGCTGTCACAAAGCTGGCGTCAGGCGACTATTTGCGAAATGAATGAATGAGTTAGCGAATGACTGAGAGAAAGGAGGCAGAGTCTCCATGCATCTCCCAGGGTCCAGTCAGGGAAACAGAAACTTTACCAGTTATTTTATCATAAAGAATTTTATATCAGGAGTTGGTTAAAGAGGAACTGCAAAGTCACAAAGGGAAGCCTGAGGTAAGCAGAGACGGCTACCCCCCTAAAGCAGCTGCCACATCCAGAGCTGGGGACCACATGGAAAAGGTGGGAGTTATGAGAACCTAGAAGCTTGAAGGAGGTGCCCCAGGCCCTGGAAGTCCACCTCGGCGGAGGAGATGCTGCCTCAGGAGCTTGGAGGGCAGTCGTGGCGAACGAGCCAGGCCTCTGAGGAGGTGGGTGCAGCTGGTTCTCAGAGTAGGGAGAAAAATTTAAAACTAGGACTAAGTGCCACCACTGCCTGAAGAGCCCAGAAATAAAACCTTGTACTTACAGTCAATTGCTTTTTTTTGACAAGGGTGCTAAGGGAATTCAATGGGGAAAAATAATTTTTTCAGCATACGGTGATGGAAAACTGGATATCCACACGTAAAAGGTTGAGGTAGGACCCCTCTCCTTACACCATATACCCAAATCAATTCAAAACGTATCAAAGAGCTTAGTGTAAAAGCTAAGACTATAAAACTCTTAGAAGAAAATATAGAAATTAATCCTTATGATTTTAGATTAGGCAATGGTTTTTTTTTTTTTAATGTATCTTTATTGATTTCAGAGAGCGCAAGAGAGAGGGAAACATCAATGATGAGAGAGTCGTCACTGACTCCTGCAGGCCCCTGGGCATGGGCCCTGACCAGGAATCGAACTCAGATCTCCTGGGTCTTAGGTCGATACTCAATCACTGACCCACGCCCAGCAAGTCTAGGCAATGGTTTCTTAAATATGGCACCAAAAGCACAAGTCAGGAAATAGTTAAATTGGACGTCATCAAAATGAAAATGTTTTGTGTTTCAAAGGTTACCATCAAGAAAGTGAAAAGAGAATCCACAGGATGGTAGGAAAATTTGCAAATCACATCTGATAAGGGGATTTGTGTCTGGAATATATAAAGAACTCTCACAGCTCAAAAATAAAAGGACAGCCAAGTTTAAAAATGAGCAGTGGCCCTGGCCAGTTTGGCTCAGTGGTTAGAGCATCGGCCCGAGGACTGTAGGGTACCAGGTTCGATTCCGGCCAAGGGCAGGTACCTTGGCTGCAGGCTCGATCCCCAGCCCCGTGCTCGATCCCCGTGTGGGAGGCAACGAATCGATGTGAGAGACACACATCGATGTCCCCCCTCCCCTTCTACTCTCTCTGAAAAGCAATGGAAAAACTATCCTCAGGTGGGGATTAAAAAAATAATAATAATTAAATAAATAAATAAAAATAAGCAATGGATTTGAAATTTGAAAGGCATTTCTCAAAGAAGGTATGCAGATGGCCAATAAGCACATAAAAATGTGCTCATCCTCATTAGTCACTAGGGAAACGTGACTCAAAACCACAGTAGCCTGGCCCGGCGTGGCTCAGCGGTTGAGCGTCGACCTAGGATCCAGGAGATCGGAGTTTGATTCCCGGTCAGGGCACATGCCCAGGTTGTGGGCTCGATCCCCAGTCGGGGGCATGCAGGAGGCGGCCAGTCAGTGACTCTCTCGTCATTGACGTTTCTATCTCTCCCTCCCTCTCCCTTCCTCTCTCTGAAATCAATAAAGATATATTTTTTTTAAAAAAGGAAAAGCCACTGGGAAAATGTTACGGTATCTCAGTGTTATTGTTTTTTAAATATTACTATATGCTTTTCTTTTTTGGTTCAGTGGACAAGGAGCCCGGCATGGCCAGGAGGCCGTCGCAGCTCTCCGTTCAGGGGAACCATTGCTCTGTCCACTGGAGGAAACCCCCCTCGCTTCCAGTTCCAGGAATCGGAAACAAAAATTCCATGAGTGACTACTGGGTGTCACCATGATGGATGGTGACAACTACGACGACAGTGATGATGATGGTGACGGTAGCAACTAATTTATTTTTAATTTAAATAAAAAGCCACTAATTTAATTTAAAAATAAATTAAAATATTTAATTTATTTTTCAGCTGTTATTCTCAGCCAAGCACTATCATAATAACAACTCCATAATATTGAAATCTTGAAATAGTGCAAGATTTCAAAGCAACTTCTAAGTCAGGATGATTCATTTACGGCCCATTCATGATTCATTCACTCTCATTTCAGCATTGGCCTTTAACCAATTTCCACTTCGTGTTTGGCCAGTGTGACTCCTGACTCCTCTGGTGAGACACACTAGGCGTGTGCCCTTGGACAGTAATGCCCCCAAGAGCAGCCCCCGGCCTGGAGGCTGTGCGCCTGGAACCCGCTACCTGGCTCTCTGCCCTAAGACCGCTGTCCTCGGCCGATGCTGCCCTGTCCCCCTCTCTTCCACTTCTGCCTCTGCCCGAGCCTCACCGTGGCCGGGGCACCAGGCCCCATCCCCTGGCAACCCTCCCCACATCTCAGTTTTGCTTTTGTCTCCCCCAAACCCCTGAATCTCCCCATCCTGTTCCCTGTCCCAGGGAAGTTCCTACATGCCCAATGCGCCCCAGAGAAGCCAAATAAACTTGAATATTTTTTTACCAGAAAACTCCACACCCTAGCTAGGCTGGAAAAACAAAGCTTTTAAAAAAAAAAAAAAAAAAAATCAGGGTCAGGAAAAACACACAAATGACTCCATGATGTTTTGGTAAAGGGGGGAAAATCCCACACACGCACAAAAACAGCATTTCGCAAAATGGATTTCTGGCTATTGCAAAACAATCATAAACTGTCCCGACTTCCAGAGAGACTGAAAGGAAAATTCTGCAAACAGCTTCTTCCTTTCCATTTGGGTTTTAAGTGCAGTCCAACCCCCAGTGATTTTACAGAAGGTCAGAACTGAGGTTGAGGGAAAATAGTTCACATGAAGAAAGGGAGGAACAGATCAGCATTCAATCCAGAGCCTAGAAACTGCTGGAAGCCCTCAGCCCAGCCCAACCCTTTCCCACCACAAAGCCCCGGGGCTTCAGGACTGGGAGGGACCACGGCCCCCCGGGCCCAGCTGCTGCATCGTTGGACAAGTGCTTCCCCTTCCGTTGGAAGGTGGCCTGTAAGTTGCAACAAACACTGAAATTAACACTGGCTTGAAGAAGGTAGAATTTTATTTCTCCCCTCGGGTAAAAGGCCAAAGATGGGAAGTTAGGGCTCAAGGATTTAGCTGCTCCCCAAAGTCATCCAAATACCCCAGGTTCCTGCTACACTGCTCTGTTCCTCGACACTCATTTTTCTTTCTTCTTTCTTTCTCTTTCTTTTTTTTATATATATCTTTATTGATTTCAGAGAGAGGAAAGGAGAGGGAGAAAGAGAAACATCAGTGATGGGAGAGTCATTGACCGGCTGCCTCCTGAGCGCCCCCTGCTAGGGGTTGAGCCCACAGCCCAGGCCTGTGCCCTGACCAGGAATGGAACCTCAACCGCTGAGCCACGCCGGCCCGGCTGGACACTCAGTTTTCATTTCATGGTCCAAAGCAGCTGCTCCAGCTCTGCCATTGCACCCACACTCAGCCAGTAGATCTCACCCAGAGATCGCTCTCATCACTTATGCTATTATCCCGAGTGGCTAGACCTTACTGCCCTTAGTTGGAAGGGGAGCTGGGAAAAAGTTAAGTGGGCAGCCAGGTGCCCAGCTATGAAGTCTATTGCTGTATGAGACAGAGCGGTGGGTATTGGGGAGAAACCAGCTATGTCTCTACAGAGGGCTCCTGTGGGGGAATGCGGGCCATTCTATGGCAAAATTTTCCAGAATGCAGAATTATGAAGAATGTCGCATTTTGTTTTATTTGGAGCTCACAAGCATCTTGGGCACAGTTCAACCTTGTTCCTAGTCCAAAAAAACATCCCAAGACAAAAATATAATGGGTTTTGGACTTTGCTGCTGGTTCCGAGGATAGGCTATGCAGCCAGACTGCTCAGGTTTGACTCTGGGCTCCCTTCCTACAAGCCACATGGCTTGGGCAAGTTACCTACCTGCTCGCGCCTCAGTTCTTCACATGTAAAATGGGGGTAACAACTGTTCTGCCTCATATGACTGTTGTGAGATTGCATGTGGGGGCACCCAGCACAGTACTGGGCACATGGGAAAAGCTCAATAAACACTATTAATTCTATGACTGCTCTGCCCCTGAGCCTGTGGTCCCCTCTCTGAGTCTCGGTTTCCTCACATGTAAAATCAGGGGTGTTTGGCTGCCAACGACCCCCTCCCCTCTCTGTACACACATGCCGCCCCTCCTGTCAAGGTGTGGAGCTTAGCTCTAACCCCGTGGGTCTGGGCGGGACCTCGGGCAAAGGGCCAGTGTGCCGGTCTGGGCCTGACCCTTAAGAGAACAGGCAGCTTCCACTTCCTCCCTCTCGGAACCAACTCCACGTTGTGAGGAAGCCCACGCAGCTGCCTGGAGAGGCCACAGGGAGGACGACTGAGGCTCCCAGCCAGGCGAGTGAGCCATCTGGGAGGTGGCTCTCCGGGCAGTCCACTGTCCCAGCTGATGCCACGTGGAGCTGAGAGAGGGCCCTGCCGAGCTCAAGAAAAAGCCAACTGTGAGCAAACAAATGATCTGGTTATTTTAAGCGACTAGTTTGAGGTGGTTTGTCATGCAGAGATGATGACCACAAGACAATTAAAAAAATATATATGTCTTTATTGATTTCAGAGAGAGGAAGGGAGAGGGAGAGCGAGAAACATCAATGATGAGAGTCATCATTGATCAGCTGCCTCCTGCATGCCCCCTACTGGGGACCGAGCCCGGTATCTGCCCTGACCGGGAATCGAACCGCAACCTCCTGGATCCTAGGTTAATGCTCAATCACTGAGCCACACTGGCCACACCACAAGGCAGTTTGATATGGAGAAGTGGGATGCTATGGAACCAAAAACATTAGGCATGTGGCATGGGTCTGGGGTCCTTAAGGAAACTGTTAGTGAAAACTTACAGGCTACGGAGCAGTGAGGAGCCTGCTGTTGGATGCAGAAGAAAGCGTGACCCAGGTTAGAGTAAAGCAGGCACCTGTTTCAATCGTCCCCCCTTCGCCTCATTGGTGAGAGCGGGATTGCCCCCTTAGGGTGTAGGAATGGCCGGAACATGACACCCAGCGCCGGACAGATGACATGGAGAGCAGTTAATGAGTCACATATACTCATAGCTGGGGGAAAGGACACCGCAGGCCACACAGGGCCACACGGGGCTGCACGGGGCTGCACTTGGGAACGGTGTGGACAACGGGGGTGGGGAGCAGGCTGTGTAGTATCAAGTGGGTGCGGTGTCCTTGGTTCCTTTGGGAGGATGTGAGGGAACAAAACCAATATGCAGAGATAAACAGGAATTGTGCCTGGTCCATGAGATAAGGAGGGGTGTAGGGGTGTTTAGCTGGGGAACCTTGACCACAGGAGTAGAGTTGGAATCAGGGGCACTTGCCTTTAGGTCACTGGAGGTTTCTCCAGACTTCACGAGAAATCAAGGCAGTACATAACACGGGGCCTCAATGTTGGTCTTTATGCCACGACATTTAGCGAAACTGTTGCGGTGGTGAAACGAAAGGCAGAGGAGGTGCAGTGAACATGCAGATCTGGTTACAGTGATTTCCCAGCAGAACGTCAGAAGCGCCAGCTGTGTTCCCTTCGCTGCCTGTGATCAAATTCAAGAGGAATGAGGATCTGAAAAGGGAATTGTTCAGGTTTTAAGTAGAATTAAGAGGAAATATACAGGAGCCAAGACTTGCTGGCTTCAAACCTACACTATTAGGTAATTGCATGTTTTAAACAGTGGGGTTGATTTCTTTTATAATATAATTAATATTAGAATGAAAGTTTCTTAAAAAATCTTGACTATCTTTGTGCCTGGGACAGAGCCTGGCATGGGACTCTTTTGCATTGATATTTAAACAAATGCGATCGGATGCCTCTGTCCTGCCATGGTCCTGGGTCAATTAGGCAAGTTCTTTACCTGCAAATTAAGCTGTTTCCACAAAGAGCTTAATTAAGCAGAGCAGGTGACCCCAGCAATGACCCGTGGCATCTAGGAAACTGAGATGACCCAAAGCTACCAAGAAGGTATTTTCCAGGCAAAGTTAATTTTTTTCTGGTGCAGGCACAATACTGTTCCCCGGAGAAAATGGTCTGTGACATCAAATAGGGGACCCTGAGGGCTCAGGGGCTGGTTTCTGTGATCTTGCTCCAGGATGTCGACGGGCATGTGGAAAAGGGACACAGCTCAATTCAGGCTGCCAAGGTCCTGGTGCACTTTGCAGGTTTCCTCACCTATGTTTTCTTGTTTAATTCCCATAACCACCTTACTAAGCTGTCAGAAATATTCTCATTTTAGAGATGAGGCTGTTGAGGCTCAGATAGGCAGGCGCACCGTCAGGATTCGAACTCCTGTCTCTCTGAGGATAAAATTCATGCTCTTTCAACCATACCCGGGAGTTCCAACCTGTCTCTCTGCAACTACCCAAAATAGTCCCTGATCTCAGTTTTGCAAAAACCGGCAACACCCGTCTGTGCCAATGAGCAGGGTGGGGTGTGGACGCCCCCAGTCTGACCTGGGTGCCCTCTCTCTGCAGGGCACTTCGCAGTGCCATTCAGTGAGCTGATGCCATTGTAGGAAGCCGAGTCTGTTTTGAAGGGAGGGAGTGGGAAGGGGTGGGAGAAGTTCCGGTGTGAAAGCGGGCGGGGGGCTGTCCGGCTCCTAGGGGGTGTGGGGGAGACTATTAAGAAGGGCTCACGTTTAAGCACCTCCTTTGTCTCCGGTTCTGTTCTCAGCAGGACCTCACTGAGCCGGTTCAGTGGGGGTGCCCCTCCCCGCCTGCCCGCCAGCCATTCTAGGGCCTCCTCCCACCAACAACTGGAGCCCCTGGGGCGCTGGAGAACTCGGAACAGCTCGATGGCGGACGGACGGACGGCGGGCAGACGGGATCCCGGCGCGGGCGGCTCGGTGCTGCCCCCTGCAGGCCGCGCGGGGGCCTTCACGTCGGGCTGGAGCCGCCCGGGAACGCGGGGCTCTGAGGGCGCCCTGGACACGAGGCTGCGGGGTGGGGACCCGGGTCTCCGCAGGCGGACCCCAGCCCCTCACCAGGGCCCCCGCGTCCTCCCGCACCCCAGCTCTCTCACCTCCGGGCCTTCTTACCAGCTGTGCCCTGGGCCAGGCGCCCTTTCTGCACCCCCGAAACTCCTCCTGTCCTCTCGGGCAGTGTTCCCCGGCCGCCCCCCGCCCCTGGGCAGAGTTCCTGCCCTGTCCTCGGGTGTCCTCGGAGCGTCGTAGCCCGGGGTACAGCCCCCGGTCGGGGGTCCGCGGCCTCTCCTCCCACCCAGGGGTCTGAAGGGCCCCAGCGAGCGTGGCGCACGACTCGGGTGAACGGGCGCCGAAGGACCTGGGGCATCTCCTGGGGCAGGGGGCCTGGGGCGTGTGCACGGGCCCCGGCCGACGCGCACACTCCCCCGCCCCCGGGTGGGTCCGAGGAGCCCGCGGGGCTGCGCGCGGCGCAGGGAGCCTTTTCCCGGCTCGAGGGCGCCCCCTGGAGGCCCGAGCCGCCAGCCGCCGGGTCCCCGGCTCCCTCCCCTGCTCCCCTCTCCCCCCACCGCTCCCCAACTTCTCGGGCGGGAGGAGCGACGGGGGCTCTGGGAAGACTGTGCGTCTGCTCCGTGGACACCTCCACCGGGGCGAAAGGAGGGAACGCGCCGAAACTCTCCACCGCCAGCGGCCGTGGATCCGCCACGGGCCCCGCCTCTGCGCCCAGGACCCCCCTCCCCACGCTGGGGGACGCGCGCACACCCGGGCGCACACGCACGTGCGGGGTGCGCACGCTGCAGGCACGGCCCCCGCGCGCGGGCGAACCCTCGCTCCCCGGTGCGCACGCGGACACGCGCGCGCTCACACCTACGCGCGCGCGCGCCTCACCCCTCCTGGTTCACCCCCAGGCGGCCGGTGCTCCCGCCCCGCCGGAGACTGGGAGCCCCGGCCCCGCCCCAGGCCTTGACCCCTCAGATCCCGCGTGCCGCTCGGGTGAGCCGCGGGGCACAGGTAATACTCCCCAGCACTCCCCGAACCGAGGCGATGCTCACCTTCCCCGCTGCCCCTCCACCTCCCGCTCACACCCCACTCGGGGGCCACGCCGTGGGGGAGGTGGGACGGGCTGGCGCCGCTTGGGAGTGGGCTGGTCATGCGCCAGGGCGACCTTTCCTGACGCAGGCCGCCGGCTGAGGCGCAATTCCAGGTCGGGGGGCAGCGGGGGAGGCTCCCAGCAGCCTCCCCTCCCACCAGGTCATCCTGCCCCTCCAACTGGAAGCGCCTCCTAATGCTTAGGTCTGTCTCTGGACTCTCAGAGGTCCCACCCACGTCTATTCTGCGTTGGACAGAACCAACTTGCCTCATCCGGGGATAACAATAGGGTCTCCGTGGGGTTGGGGTTGGGGTTGGGGTTAGGGTTAGGGTTGGCCCCTCCGCTGGTCCCACTTCTGTTCGCCTGCGCAGGGGAAGAAAACTCCCTGAACCCTCTCTGGTTCTGTGGCTGGCCTGAGAAGGAACGGACATAATACAGATTAAACGCATTTGTGTGCGCAACAGGAGAAAAGCATGCAAATGTATTTAATATTTTTACGTACACAGGGGCATCTTCAGAGGAAAAATAAAGACCCAAGGAAGCCATTGGGCCCCAGAGCTCAGATACCTTTTTACATAAAGAGCAATACGTTTATGGGGATGTGACAGGACAAAGGGGTTTGAGCTGGGGGTAGTAAACTGTGGGACGGTGACCAGCAAATACATGGGGGAAGCTACTAGAAGACAGGGTTCTTTTTGCAGGTTTGTTTGTATTGACCCATTTTGTCCTTGACACACACACACACACACCCAGTCCCTGGTGACAAGAAAGTTCCTTTCCTGGTGCAGGGAGGGAGGCACCTTTCTCCCGGGGAATGTCACAACCCACTTTTAGGTAGAACACGTGGGGCGGAGAGCCCTTCCCGCACCTGCTGCTTCTCAAGGGCCTTCAGCTCAAAGTCGTCAACATGCCGGAGCCGCGTGTTTGGGGAGGTGTGTTCTGAACCCCTCACCTGGAAAGGAGTTCCCTCCACACTTAGGTCTCTGGTGAGCTGGAATGAGGAGCTGGACATTCAGCCGGTTCCCTCTTCCACTGTCCCCAGAGAGCCCTCCCCTTCCTAGCTGGGGGGGGGGCCCCCCCGCTTGTGACTGGATGGAGAAAGTCCCGCCAGCTCTGCGTCCGTTTTGTCTTTTTCTTTTCTTTATCAATAGTCTTTCTTTTTTAGATCAGCCTTCGATTTACAGAAAACTGAGTAGATACTACAGGGTTTCCATATGCCCCCTCTCTTCCTTGCTCATCGAGTTTTTCTTTTTCTTTTTTTTTAGCTTTCTCTATTTTTAACATCTTACATTAGGGTGATTCCTTTGTTAAGACTGATGAACCGATACTGATAGCCTATTGTTAACTGAAGCCTATCGTTTACCTTAGAGCCCATCCTTTGCGTTGCACTTCCCGTGGGCCTTGCCTGTGCCTGATGTTGGGCCGACTCGCACAGCATCACACGGAACAGTCTCGCTGCCCTAACAACCCTCCGAGCTCCACTTACTTTCGCCCCTCTTCCCGGGACCCCAGGCAACCACGGGCTTTTTTACTGTCTCTACAGTATTGCCTTTTCCAGATTGTTATATGTGATATACTGAAATCACACAGTGTAGCCTTTCCGACCGGCCTCTTAGGCTAAGCAATATGCATTTAAAGTTACTCCGTGTCTTTTCACGGCTTCATAGCTCATTTCATTTTAGCACTGAATAATATCCCATTGTCTGGATGGACATCCCATTACCCATTTGCCTATCGAAGGACCTCTTGGTTGCTTTTAGTTTTGACAATTATAACTAAAGCTACTATGGACATTAACGCGCAGGGTTTTGTGTGGTATTTGGATGAACATCTAGGAGTGTGATTGCATATGCTCATTGGCTGCTTATCATGTTTGGTGAGGTGTCTGTTTAGAGCTTTTGCCCATTTTTAAACTGGGTGGTTTGTTTTCATGTTGTTGAGTTATAGGGGTTCTCTGTGACTCTTAGATGATTATAATATATATAAGCATTACCTCTCCTAGTAGCTTAATGGAGCCAGTTCGTCCTCAGTACTCTTCTTTCTCAGAATTTCCCCAGCTGTTTTCACATGTTCACTCTTCTAGATGAGTCATTTGATTAATTTTTTTCAATATCCTGTTGGGTTTTATTAAATGCATAAGCAATTTAGGAAAAACATTTTAATGATGTTGGGTTTCTTTTTTTAAATATATCTTTATTGATTTCAGAGAGAGAAAGGGAGAAGGAGAGGGAGGGATAGAAACATCAATGATGAGAGAGTCATTGACCGGCTGTGAGCCCGCAGTCTGGGCATGTGCCCTGACTGGGAATCGAACCCCGATCTCCTGGATCCTAGGTCAATGCTCAACCGCTGAGCCATGCCTGGCCGGGCGATGTTGGGTTTCTTAGCCAAGAATAAAGCCTGTCTTTTTATTTAAGTCTTCCGTCATGTCCTTTCCTTCACATAGAACTTATGTAATCCTTGCTAAATTTATTTCCTAACATTTTACTTCCATTTCCTTTTGTTAACTGTTCTTTTTTTAAAATTTAAGTTCATTTTTTTCCATCACCACTTATCCCTCCAGACCCTCCTCCGCCTCCCTGCCCCGCTCCCCACCACCATCACCACGTCCATGAGTTCTTTCTCTTTATTTTTTATCCTTTCTTAAGTGCTATTTTCTTAAGTGCTATTATGAACGAGGCCTTTTCATCAGAGACATATTTTAATTGATTACTATATATCTGTAATCTATATGTATGGAATTGATTTTTTAATAGCCTCTATTTTTGGAGCAGTTTTAGGTTCACAGCAAAATTGAGAGAAAGGTACAGAGAGATCGCATGTATCCCCTGCCCCACACATGCACAGCCTCGCCCATTATCAGCGTCCCCCACCAGAGGGGTTGATTTGTTACAGTGTCACCTACAGTGATACATTATTGTCACCCAAAGTCCATGAGGGTTCACTCTTGGTGTTATATATTTTTCTTCCCTTCTACCAGGCTGGATAAAAGAAGGAGGAGCATGTGGATGCCTCCAGGCAGAGGCATGGCTTCTGCGGTGGATTCAAAGTGGGCACAGAGAGGGCCACTGGGCATCTGGGCTCAGATGAAGAGCCTCAGACTGATTCAAGTTCATCCTGCCCATCCCAGGTCCCCGCCCATGCTTTGCTGTGTGACCTAGACAGGAGCCGGTGCCTCTGTGTGCTGACCGAGGCACAAAGACCCATGAGGAAGGCCCTCGGGGGTCCAGGCTGGCACACAGGCAGGCAGCGAGGGAGGGGCTGGCCCGCTCTCCTTTCTAGTCTTGTGCCAACTCCGGGCCCTGCTTCCCTGGCCCCCACCTGGAACAGCTGAGCCTGGAGGTGTCTCAGAGCCCCAGGAGGACCAACATTTATTATTGAGACTTGACTCTAAGCCACATGTTTTGCATGCATTGTCTCGTTAAATTTAAATTAACTTACTGTAACTAAATCCTTGGAGTAATCCTACCTGGAAAAAGACAGGGTCTCCTCAATGTTGAGTGCTTTGCACACCAACTCACTTATCCCATTTTACAGGTAAGGAGCTTGAGGCCAAGGGAGGGAAAATAGCTTACCCAGGGTTGATTAGGGGGCTAGTGGCAGGGGAGTCGATCACAGCCAGGGTCCCCTGCCTCTGACGGCAATGTTAGTATTTCAGCCTTTTGTAGATTTTCTGAGACCTGGAAGGTCACCGTGTGGCTTTGGCATCCTGTCACCAGTTGGCCAGGCCAGTGAAAACAACCTGTGGGGGTGTTTCAGCGAGCCTCCAATTCGCTGAGGGCCTCCTGGGATTGGACCCCCATTTTACATGTAAGAAAACTGAGAATTTGAGTTCATCTGCTTGAGGTCCTGGAGCCGGTAAGTGGCAGAGGCCAGATTCAGGCGGGGTTGCCTGACACTGCTCGACCTGGTGACTTCATTCCCGTCTGGGAAGTAAAGGCAATGCCGGTTTCCCTTTTTCCAGTGTTTTCGCCATTCTCAAATTATCCACCTGGGGGCGATGGGTGACAAGGCTGTGACGTGAGCTTTGCCCAGAGATCTCTGACACGGTTGGCCCAGGATGTCTCCCTTCAGGGCCCCGGGGTTCCCTCCCGATGCCTCTCACCTGCACCTCCCCCGCTCCCACCCAGGAGTCCCGCACACCCCCAGGTGCCATCTTTGGCTTACTTTCGTCAGGCCTGAGTGCGAGGTGCCAGGCCTGTGCTGATCAAGGTTACATATCTGGCCCAGATCGGGACCTGGGTAGTCCGGCAGCCTCTCACCTGGCCAGCTGGGCCCTCGGCCATGCCTCCCCCCTTACCCCGACCCTTCCACCCCTAGAATTCCTCTTTCTTCTGAAACTTCGCGCTAAAGCCAGGGAGTGGCTGTGACTTCATGGGGCTGCTCACAGGTTCACCCGGACCCCTCCGCCTTTCCTTCTCCTCTGTGTTCCCCATTCTTTCTCTCTGTAACCACCTGTTTCTGGGCCTGAGCCCCCAGACCTTCAGCTCCTTGAAAGCAGGCCCACCCATGGAGGCCTCCATGCACTGTGCTGAGTGTGCGACCAGCATAGGGTCCCCTGTGGGCGGAGAGTGTGTCTAGGTGGGACAGAACCTCTGGGGACAGGGCCTCTCGGGGCCTGTGGTTGGGTCCTTTGCCCCTGGCATTCCCAGCAGGAGTGGACCATGGGACTTGGCTTTCTGCTAACCAGACTCCGAGAAACTGACCAAGAACCCAGGGTGGCCAGGTCCTAATTCACCCAGGTGGACATACCTGTGGGGTGACCTCAGTTGAGCTGCTGAGGGCAGTGGGAGGCCTCTAGCCACAAGCCCAGCACCACTGTGTGTGGGGCACCAAGCAAGCGTCCCACTGGGGCTGGGGGGGTCCTCGGGTCACTTAGTGGTACATGAGTGTAGCATTAACTAAAGTGGATTCCCATGGAGGGAAAGTTCCTGTCTCTTCAGGGCTCTTTCCAGCCTTCCCGTCACGGGGAGGACAATGCCTCAGCTCGTTGCTAGGACACCTGGTCGCCTCCATGACCCCACCTAGCTCTTGTTTCATCCAGAGGACAGTGCCAGCGCCAGCGCAGGCCTCTGGCCGCAGCAGCATCCAGCAGAGTTAATCACATTACTTTCGTTGTGTTTATCGCTATGGTTACTTTCTATTTCTGGCAAGTGCTACTCATTTTCTACTCCTACGGACATAAAGTTTCTTCTTTAAGGGGAAAAATGAATGAGTTTAAGGACATAACAGAGTGGGGCTCAGATGAAGCAGACCTGTCATGATGTCCTGCAGTGACTGAAGCTGGGAAATGGAGAAAGCGATTCTACTTCTAGGTATATCTCCAAGATCAATGCAAACATGTCCGCACAAAAACCTGTACACAGGTGTTCATAGGGAGCAGCGTGATTCATAATAGCCTAAGAGTGGAAACAACCTAAATATCCATAAACAGGTAATGAATGGATAAATGAAGTACATATCCTATCCAGACAGCGGACTATTCTTAAGCCAGGTTGTGGTTTCTAACACCACTCTCCAATCCAGGGAACCAAGGCTCCATGGAGAAATGGAGAAATGATTTCTCCTTGGAGAAATGAGTCTAGGTCTGGGGCAGGAAACACACAGACTGAGCCAAGAGCACGTGTAGTGCCAGCAACCAGCAGTTAAGGAAGTGCCGAAAGACACACATGCCATGTAAAGGGACACGGGCCAAAGGAAAAAGCTACCAGTGGCCAAAGATACAACAATGAGAGAGGAAGAAAGTTTTGGATTATAACCCAAAGTAGGAAAATATATACCCATAAAAATAAGAAATATACCCAGGAGTCCATATTGCTATAGATAAATGATTGAATAGATGAGTAAAGCGAGGACACAAATCTCCTCTGCAGAAAAATTCCAAGTAACTCGTGTAGACTCTCCAACCCCCAGGAGGTGAAGCAGAATTTTCTGCTCAAGTGTGGCCGAGCATAGAAACTTCCTCCAAAGGGTACAGATTACCGACCGGGTCCTTTCCAGAACTCCATCAGGTGCGCACCATTATTACCCCCATTCTACAGGTGAGGCAACTAAGCGCCAGAGGCCAAGCTCTACACCAGTTTTCAGCTCCCCGACCCTGTTTACTGCTTGGCCTGTTCCACGCCCTAGGCCTAGGATCTCACAGGGCGTGAGGAGGATATTGGCACTTCCTAAAATTGCCAAATGAGTGAAAGAAGAAAAAAGCAGAAAGGAGAGGACAGAAATGGAGTGAGAAAGATTGAATTAGAGATTGGATGCCTCCTGGTGCCACTGCTGTGGGGCTGTGTGACTCTGGGCAGGCTCCTTGACCTCTCTGAGTCTCCCTCACTTTCCTCATCTAGGAAATGGGGATGGGCTTTCCTGCTTCATAGGGTCGAGGTGAGAATAAAACGAGGTCACGGGTGTGTACTGGATATGAATCTCGCTCCATGCACACAACTGCGCTGGGAACACTGTTTTCTAAAGGGCAGCTTCAGCCTCTATGCCCCGCCTCTGCCCAGCTGGCAGGAAATACGCTTCAGCTCCAGAATCCTAGGAATTTCAGGTGACCGGCTGGAGCTAGTGCTGCGGGTCTCCCGTCTTCACAAATCAGTACAGGGCCAGGGCCGCCGAAATTGAGCAGCTCCTTGCTGCCTCCCTGGTGTGTAGGGGGCTCTGGAGGCTTTTCTGGGGAGACTGTCTGGGTCTTTCTGGGGAGATCCACACAAAGCAGTGCAGTTGGAACCATCTCCTCCTGTTGGGCAAGAACCCAGCAGAGGTGGGAGTGGAAATCCAGTTTGAAACCCGGCCTGGACACTCACTCACCAAGCCCTGGATCCCAGCAGGGGGCATCTCCCAGAGGGATGAGGCAGAATAGTAAGAAGCTGGGAAAATTCCTTGGCAAGTAGAATGGGAAAACTGAGACAGCTGAACAAATTGGCCGAACAATTTATAGCCGAATTCGGAAGATCACCTCCCTAGAGATAACATCTAGGCCTCAGTTGTATTTCGGCTCCAGGCCCAGAAAAGTAGCAGAACCAGGTGGGTAATGCCAGGACCAGCTGCAATGAGCAATGACCCCATGCCCTGGCACTGACCAATCAGTAGAGACCACAACCTGAAAAAAATACACCTGGAAAACTGATGAATATTCTGCTGAAACCCTCCCTTGTGAATTCTAAGATTCACCCCCTCCCCGGGCCAGCAAAGGACCCAGCTGGCACTCTCCCTCTTGGGAGCAGACCCATGCCTCCCCCTACCCCCTCTTCTTCCCTCACAGGCACGCATCTCCTAAACTCTAAGGGTCCCCAAGAAACTTGCAACCAGAGGAGCAATGGGTAGTTGCAGCTTGTCCCAAGCTAAGCCCCTGAACCTGTCTCTAAGGCCCCCTTTTCTCTGACTTCTCAGTGAGACAAAGTAGCCCAGCCTGGGCTCCCCTGTTGCTTCTTCTATCCTAGGCCCTTCCTTGTTTCACTGTCCCCAGCTTTAATGAACGTACTCTCCAAATCTGGACTTGTATTGTGAAATCTTTCCTGCAGGAAGTCAAGAACCTGCACACCACCGGCTAGCCCTAGGCAGACCCACTTAGAGCCAGGTCCCCTGTCTGGTAACATTGGCACTTTTCTCTAACTCGCATAAGATATCCTATGGGCCCGCAATAGTAATGAGGGCAGGCCCCTTGGATCCGGGATCTACAGGCCTCCCTTAGCCTCTCTCCACATGCCCCAGCCCTGGGTCCACCTCCCTGGTCATGGCTGGGAGCTTTCTTCCTGTTTATGTCCCCAGGGAGCTCTGTCCATGCTGGGAATCCTCTCCCAACTCCAGAAAAGGCTGCTGGTTTTCTGCTCTGCCTAGATCATCCCCTGGGGCAGTGAGCACAAAGAAGGGAAGGGGGAAATACAGTGGAAACCAGAGAGAAGCCCAGATTAATATCTCCCATCCTATCTCTCCACATAGGCAAAGCGCCTGGCACAGTGCAATAGTCTAGGGTGGCTCTCTTCCAACTTTGTTTGCATAAAATCACGCAGCATTTTGAGGTTCTCAGAGCACCCTCCCATCCTCTCCTTGCCCAAGGTCACATAGCAAGTCAGGAATAGAGCCTTTTTCAGCTCTAGGACCTAGTGGTGACCCCCACTGAGTGGCAGCTGGCTCACTTAACTCCCCCGAGGTCACAAGAGTTCTGTCCCCTTCTTCTGGGGACCCTCCTGCACCCACTTTGCATCCCAATGGGAGTTGCGAACCTCCCCGCACTTGACCTTGCCTCCCTCACCAGACTGATTAGCTAAGTAGGCACCTGACCCAAACTGGGCCAATTGGAGAGTGCCAGCCTCTTGGTGGCACCAATTGGTCCACATAACAAAATAGACCAATCAGGGTCCTTCCCTAGGATTTTTCCACTTAGACCACCCATGGTGGATCATGGGAAGCCCACCCAAGTGGGAAGACACCCATCACTGGCAGAGAGAGTCAGAGGTGGGGAGGTGGAGTCCTGGTCATTCTCCAGCCTTCCCCAAGGCCCCTCCCTTGATTTGGTGAGCTACTCAAGGGGGCCTTTTGGTAAATTCCTTTCTGCGTGGCTAGTTTGAATAGGGTTTCTGCCCCAGGCGGTAGCGCATTGCATTAGAAACATGGACTTTGGAGCCAGCCTCGGCTTTGCGTCCCCTCCAGCACTCACTAGCTGTGTCACCTTCGGCGTGTCACTGAATAGCTCAGTTCCTGGGTTTCCCCAGCTGTAACCCACATTGGTTTATTGCGGGGGTTGAATGAATTATAACAGCACCTGGCCCACAGGAAGCCCTCCATCACACCAGCTCTTCAACCGGGAGCATGCTGGATCCTACACACCTGGGACCCTGGGTGCCTGCCACGTGGTGCCCACAGTCAGCCAGTCTGTCCATCAGAGTAGCCTGGCTACGGTTCGCTTCCTTCTTGCTGAAAGCTGGACACTGACATTCTTTGGTGATGAGGCTGCACCAGTTGGCCCTGCCCTCCCTGGCTGCTCAGTGTTTCCATGCGGGTTACTGCAGGATAGCAGAGCTCATAGTCTGCCCTTCCCTAGCAGGCAGCCCAGGCCCGGGGGTGGCTCAGAGACCAAGGCTGGTGATGGGCACCGTGAGATAGACTCAGAATGCCTCTACCCTTGGTGGCTAACTTTGTCTTGGAGTTCAGCTCACCGCACATGGCACCTGGAACGGGGCTGGAAAGTGCTCAGAAAGTGCAGAAGTTGTCATGCCCAGGTGCCCAGCTCCTGTCCCCAAGGCTAGCTCCCCTCAGGGGGCTGCTCAGTCCCGCACACAAGCAGCTGCCAGCCTGGGAACATCCTGTCTGACAAGTATCCTCCACCTAGAACCTCGGGCTATGAGCTGATTGGGAAAGAGGTCTTTGCAGAAGTAATTATATAAAGATTTGAAGATTAAATCATCCAGGATTGAGGTGAGCCTTAAACCCAATGGCTGGCATCCTTACGGGAAGAGGAGAGGCCACAGACACAGAGAGAAGGGGGAGGCAGAGGTTGGCGGTGTGCTGCCGAAAGCCGGGGAGCGCCAAGGATGGCCGGCGGCCCCCAGAAGCTCGGAGAGAGGCGCAGGAAGGTTTCTCCCTCAGGGCCTCCAGGGAGGAGCAACCTTGGTTTCAGATTCTCCCTCCAAACCTGTGGGAGAACAGGTGTCTGGAGCCAGCCAGTTTGCCGTAATCTGTTGCGACAGCCCTAGAAAATGCCTGCTCACACAGGGTTGCCCATCCGCAGTCTGGCTGTGTTACCGGGAATCTTTAAACTTTTCTCTCTCTTTGCCCAAGAAATTCCATGTCTAAGCATTTATTTTTTGGAAATAATTGGAACAATGCAAAGATGTACCTACAAGGATATTCCATACAGTTTTGTCCAAAATGGTGAAAAATTAGGATCAAACCCACAACCTGGGCATGTGCCCTGACTGGGAATTGAACCTGCGACCTTTCGGTGTACGGGATGACCCTCCAACTAACTTAGCCATACTGGCCAGGGTGCCTCTCTTAGGATCATATTAACTGTCCATTTCTTTCTTTCTTTACCTGTGTGAATTTCTTCATAACTGTTTCTGTATATAAAATTTAACATCATTCACAACATAAATTATGGAGCCATTTCTCTCTTGCTGTAATAAATCCTGCCTGCGTCTACACCTCAGCCCACTCAACACTTCACTGAGCAAAGCACAAAAGGATATTTCGCTCCAGGTTGTATCTGGGAGCTTGCAATCGGGAATCTTGTCCTTTTATTTGCTAACTCTGACCACCCAGCTCCTGCACAGGTAACGGGGACCAGGGGGACTGCCAGGGGTCAGACAGCCCCAACCTGGACCCAGAAACTTTGTCTTCTAGTCAGCCCAAAAGCTTCCTTCCCAGTGCATGGAAGAGACTCCTGGGAGGAGCTGCTCCACACCGCCCACAACTCTCCCCCCGGGGCCTCAGTTTCCTCCGCCATATAATGAAATGAATGGTTTCTCTGCCCTGCCTCCTAGCCTCCCAAGGATCAAGCACCCGAGGAGAGCTGGGGCTTCTCAGTAGACAGGACATGCCCAGAAGGCAAACTCAGGGCTTCTCACTGGACAGGACACGTCCAGAAGGCAAGTTCCGCTCTGTTCTTTGGCTTACTGAAGGACCCTGAGGAACCAGGACAAAGATCTTTTATTTTCCCCAAAGCACCTTGTAAACCCCTTACACCACTTAATGATAATTGATTCAGGCAAGGATCATCAACAGATGCTAAGAGGAAAGGTTCACGTGGTATCAAGGTAAGAGTTCCCTTTGCAGTGGGGTGACCTGGCAGACACCAATAGCCAGACGACTCATCACTTGGCCTCTGATCCAAGTCTCCAGATTAGAGGAGTACAGAGGGACCTGCCAAGTAAACGCCACGCTTGACCTGGGATTACAGCCTGGACCAGAAACAATAATAGCTAGAAAGGACATTATAGGCAGTCAGGGCAGGAGGGATGTGGAATGAGAATCAGATAATAGTGTTGTATCAGTGTCACGTTTCCTGAATTTGATCACTGCACCGTGGTGTGTAACGAACGGCCTCGGTCTCAGGAGCTACGTGGGAGGGGTGTTTAGAGGCGGAAGGTCACTGACTGCGGCCACCTCTCCACGGTTCAGCAAACAGATCAATGGGGAGAAAGGGAGAGAGACAGAGGTCACGTGCAAACAACACGTGGAGGATCCGAGAGTTCATTGTGCTGTTCTTGCAGCTTCTCTGTACGTTGGACATTTTTTGAAGTAGAAAGTCTGAGGGAACACACACCCAGAATAAAACATCAGAAGTGGAAGCGTCTTAACGACGCTGCAGCCCAAAACCCTTTCTTGGGGGAGGAGGCAGAGAAAAGAGGCCTTGGCCTGTGGTCACACAGTGAATGGCGGCCGAACCCACCCCACTTGGTTTGAATCTCAAGAGCAGGAGGAAGCCACGTCATCGATGTCACCCCAGGTTTTCTCTGTGCCCCACACCACATCCCCGAGGCCACCCTACATTCCTGCTAGAGGTGATGCGCCCCCACGGGGTCCGGGAAGAAATCTACCCCTCCCTCTCCAACGAAACTGGACCACCACTCCCCCAACCTGCACCGTCCACCACCCCTGAAGAGACACCCTGCCCCCCAAGGTATAGGCAGGTTGAGACAGGCTGGAAAAAGAAGGCTCAGAGAAAAGGGGACAGGAATTGTAACAGTGTCCCCTGGAAAGCAACAAGCCCTGGGGGCACACTCGGCTATAGCAAGCAGGTCCAAATTCCAGGCAGAAATTTGGGAGTTGAGGCCCAGATCAGTAACTGGGCAAAATAAGGGTCCTTGGGCCAGTCCCTCACCAGGGCTAGGGGCAGCTGGAAGACTGGATTGCTGGGCCTGGGGCCAAGTCGACTGGAGGGTGTGGCTACAAGGGGTTTCCAGTGACATCGCAGGCAGTCGTGACAGTGCAGAGCTCAAAAGCAACTGTCCTGATCACATGGGCACTCCAAGCAGACAAAATCCACCCCCCAGTTTTGGCTTCATTTTCAGCCCTTGTCCACTTCTGCTCCAGGTGTGACCTCCGCAAGTTCACGTGCGGCCACCGACTGGGCTACACAGTCAGGCGGGAGCCAACGGCAGTGCAAGGCCAGGCCTGGAGGGCAGGTCACTTTTCAGGGAAGCTTCCAGATAAAACCAGGAGTGAAATCTCCTTTTTGTGCTTTACCCAGTGAAGTGTGTCAGCGGTTTGAGGTATAAACGCAGGCAGGATTTATTACGGCGAGAGCAAAATGCCTCAATAATTTATGTTGTGAATGATGTTACATTCCCTGTACAGGAACAATTATTCACAAAGAAATGCACACAGAGCCTGGCCGGCGTGGCTCAGTGGCTGAGCACCCAACTACGATCCAGGAGATCACCGTTTGATTCCCGGCCTGGGTTGTGAGCTCGATCCCCAGTATAGGGGCCGTGCAATGACTCACCACTGATGTTTCTCTCTCTCTCTCTCCCTCTCCCTTCCTATCTCTGAAATCAATAAAGATATGTTTAAAAAATAAATAAAAATTAAAAAAAAATAAATTAACACAGATAAAGAAGGAAAGAAATGGACAGTTAATATGATCTTAGGAGAGGCACCCTGGCTGGCGTGGCTCAGTTGTTTGGAGCTTTGTCCAGGACACCCAGGGGCCTTGGGTTTGATTCCCGGTCAGGGCACTTACCCAGGTTAAGGGTTTGATACCCGGCTGGAGTGCGTATGGAGGCAACCTGTCATGTTTCTCTCTCTCTCTCTCTCTCTCTGAAATCGGTAAGAACACACCCTTGGGAGACGATTGGAAAAAATAAATATAGAGGCAGTAACAGCATACCTAACTTTAGGAGGAAAAAAACTATTTTCTTTAGGAGTCCACAAATACGGAAAATAGAAGACAATACAAGGCGGGGAAATAGAGTCCATTCTAATTCCGATTGTGTAGGATTGTTGGCCGGACGAGCATTCGCGGCCTTCATCGCACAGTATTCAGTTTGTTCATTGAACGCCGCGGGGCGGTGAGCGAGCTCCGCGCGGCCTGGGCGGGGCCGGGCCGGACCGTGGCCCCGGAGGCGCGGGGGGACTCGGGCGCCGCGCCGCGCGCAACGGAGACGGCGGGGTGCGGGAGGAGCGGCCGGGCAGGTCGAGGGGGGACCGCGGCGCGCCACCCCAACCCCGAGCGAGGCTGGCCTCAGGCGCCCGGGACAGAGGTCCAGGGGGAGGGAACGGCGCGTTCAAAGGCCGGGAGGCGGGGCCCGGCTCCGCGCGCCAGGAGCGCAGCCCCGGGGGCCCGCAGCGGCTCGGCGGCGCCTCCCCAGCCGGCCGGGCGGGGCCGCTCCCGGAGGCCGGGCGGCGGGCTGCACGGGCTTCACTTTAGGCCCCGTCGCGGACGCGCCGTCTTCCTCCCTTCGCCGCGGCCGACGCGCCCGGGGAAGCCCAGCGCCGCGCCCAGGCGCCCGGCGGGCCGGAGGGAGCGCGGGCGCGCGCACCGGCCCCGCGTCCCCGCGGCGGGGCGGGCCCAGCGCTCGGCCCCGCGCCCCCGCGCCCCGACTGGGCCCCTCGGGTCCCGCCCTCCGCCGGGGCTGACGCGGCCGCGGGGCGGGCCCTGGGCGCGGCGGCCCGGCAGTCTCGGCGGCGGCGGAGCGAGCGCAGCGCGGCGCCACCATGGGGGCCCAGCTGAGCACGGTAGGCGGCGCGGGCGCGGGCGCGGGGGCGCTGGGGACCCGCCGGCACCCGGGCCTCGGGCTCGGGCGGCGCCCCCGGGGACCGGCCGTGCGGGCGGGGCGGCGGGGCGCGGGGATGCGGGTGGCACCCCGCCGCACCCCAGCCGGCCGCGCCCCACCCCGCCCCGCCCGGCCTGGGCGTGCCGTGGGCGCTGTGACTCACGCCCTGGCCTCTGTCGCGGGGCCCAGCCCTCCGGCTCCAGGGATGTGCAAGACGCGGGCACCCGGGGGCGCCCTGCCTGCCACCCCCGGCCCCGCAGGCCCCGCAGGTGGAGCGGAGCCGTGTGCGTGGGCGTGTGTGCGCGCGTGAGTGTGAGAGAGAGTGTCTGTGACCCGGAAAGTTTGTGCGCGACTGCGTGTGACAGTGCGCACGGCGTGTGACGGCGTGGATGTGACTTGTGCGAGTGCGCGCGGCCGAGCACGGGTGTACGTGCGAGTGTGGACATGAGTGTGTGCGTGGGGCTGAGCGGCCGCGTGGGAGCGCGCATGTGGGTGAGTGCGAGTGTGTGAATTGGGTTAGAGTGTGAATGTGGGAATGGGCGTGTGTGCGTGCGAATGTGAATGCACGTGAGTTTTGAGTGCAAATGTGTGTGACTCAGCGGGGCCAGGGGAAGGGTGGGTGTGGGTGTGGGTGGTGTGAGTGTGAGTGGGTGTGATGCCGCTAGGTCAGAGGGGTTTTATGCACCTTTTAGTAACAGCCACCACTCCGGGCCCAGCCCCTTAACCCAGCGCACAGCTTGCTCTCCGACAGTGAGAAGGCCGGGCTGTGGGCCATTTTACAGATGAAGAAATTGGACTCAGACTTGGCCAGTGACTTGTGGCCGAGCCTGAATTTGTGGGGCTCCAAAGTCCACTGTCACTTTTGGGTTGGCCCGGAGCCGCCCTCCCTCCCACCAGGCCCACTTCCTCTTGGATTTCTCAAAAGCCACAGTGGCGGTTTGGGGGCTTGTGCTCCACCTGGAGACTAGCCAGTGGGCAGGCCCCACCCAGGTGCTGGCCAGGTGGGTGGCGAGGACTGGCACTGGGAGGATTAGGCCTAGAGCCGCTGCCTCGACCCCTGGTGCCTTGGGCTTGGAGGGCACCCCCCTCCTGCCTCTGATTCTCTGAGGCTCCTGTGGGACCAGGCCAAAGGGTGTTTGCTCCTGAAGGAATGGCCCAGCCCAGGACTCTGGGGGATGTTCTGACTAAGAGGCAGCCTTGCCCAGGGCAAACCTGTGGGCATCACCCCTGCCCCAGTGTAACGTTCTCCGTTTCTAGAAATGGCTTTTCCTGTCCCCCACCCTCATGGTGCTTTTCACCTTCTAGCCAGTGTTGCTTGGATTTGTGGCTGTGCTCCCAGCCTGTGGCTGTTCCACACATTGTTGTGGAACAGCCACGGCCCCCTGGCAGCCCCCCTGTGAGGAGCAGAGCCCTGTCTTGGAGTCAGAGAGCTCATCTGTCTGAGGGTTGGCAGGAATGGCCCCTTCCTCGTGGGCCCGGCAGGGATCCCCGTTGGCCCAGAATACCTACAGCAGGCCTTGGCCAGGCTGTGGGAGGCCAGATCGGGCTGGCGCACCAGGTATCTTATCTGGGATGCGCAGGCTCCGAGGGAGGCCTCCTCCCACACTCCAGCGGGGCCCAGCTGAGGGGTTGGCACTTGAGTCTACCAGCCACCTGAGGGGAACGTTGGGGACTGTGACTCCCCTGCCCCCAGCGCAGCTGTGAGGGCTCAGTGGGCCCACTGCCACACGGCCTGTGGCAGCTCCATGCCTCATCTGTGGCCCCTGAGAGACAAGGCTGTGTCTCCCCTACAGAGGGCAGCTCTGCTGTCTACCTGCCCCTCCTCCTGGGTTCCCTTCTCCTGAACTTGCAACCCAGGAGCCCCAGTCCCCCCTTCCCCGCAGAACTTCCTCCACTCCCTCCCACATCCTGGGAAGGGGACCAGGAGGGAGGTGGCCACTCAGATCTCAGTGGGACAGCTGGCAATCCGGCAGGCAGCGGGCAGGTAAGCCTCAGCACAGGGAGCTGGCACCTGGGGAGGGCTGGGCCTGCCAGTGGGGGGTCCTGTGCAGACCTGACCTAGGCAGAGTGGATACCGGGGTCCCAAGGGGGAATTCCAGGGGGTGAGCACCAGGGCATGGTGCCTTGTGGCGGGGCGCAAGGCTACTCAGCCCTCAGCTACGGTTGGTGAGCTGGGGCTCCCTGGGGACATCCTGGGACTCTGGCACCCCATTTCCTGCCCCCGCCCCCAGTGCTATCAGAGGCAAGGAGAGGTGGTGGTCATGGGGTTCCCTGGTGGGAAAGAGCATAGACTGTGGAGCATCAGGTCAAGGCCCAGGAGGCAGCTGTTTCCTAGATCCCCTGGGTGCCTGTGGTGAGGTGGTGTGTGTATGTGGCATGTGTGTGTGTGTGTTGTGTGCTGTGTGTGTACATATATTTAAGAGCTGCACAGCTGAGGAAGAGCTGGGGTGAGGCCTTGGCCCCAACCATCTGCCTCCTGTTTACTCTCTCCACTGCTTGCAGGGGTGGGAGGGGTGCTGTAGGCAGGGAGGGGGCTCAGATCCTGTTTCATCTTCAAGTCGAAGGAATGGCATCCCCACCCCTTGTGAGTCTGGCAAAGCCTCCCACGTTCTGGAGACAAAGCCTTCGCCCCTCCACTGCACGTTTTCTCCTCTGTGTCTGTTTCCGCCACTGGCTTGAGCTACTCAGGGGTGGGGTCCCCTGGCCTGTGTCCCCCAAATCCAGCATAGGCCCTAGCAGGTGTGCCCATTGGGGTTTGTGGCCTGAGGGATTGACTGACAGTGAGGCCCTCTTCTGCTCTCTCAGTGGCCAGGCAGTGTCTGGGGGCACAGAGAGCTGGGTAGTATGGCTCAGTACACAGAGTCAAGCCAGGCACCTGGATTCAAGTCCTGGCCCTTGGCACTGTCACCCAAGCCTCAGAGTCCTCACCTGAAATAGAGGTTTTAACAGCTCCGCCTCCCAGCTCTGCAGCCCCCCCCCCCCCCCCCCCCCCCCCCGTTGTTGGGAGTGGAGACTGGAAGGCCACTGACATTTGTCAGGTGCCCACATGAGCGTTCTTCCAGCTGTGGCTCTAGTCCCACCACGCCTCAGGGAGGTAGGTGTGCCTAACAGGTGAGGACACAGCCAGGAAGCCAGGATCCCAGCCCCCATGGCCTCTGCTCTGTGGGGGGCTCTGGGTTTTTAAGATACACTGGATGGGCTATGCATGCCCCACCCTGGCCAGGGAGGGATCTGGCATCTTGCCCTTGTTCCTGAAACTTTCAGACAAAATAAAAAAAGAGAAACTGGGGAGTAGGACTTGTTGTCCCTTCCCAGGTTTACCCACAAATATTTATCGAGTGTCCCTGCTCTGAGCACTGGGGATGCATTGGTGATGACACGCATTCCTCAGTCCCCCTGGGGCTTCTGCTGCAGGGCCTGCAGTTTCATGTTGACTGTGACCAGGTGTGGGGAGCTTGCCCGGCTGTTCGCCCCCAGGGCTGGCGCCTAGGATCTAGAAGGTCTGCTCTGAGGCCCGTGTTCAGAGCAGTTGACACATGAGTTTCTCATGGCCCAGCCCTCAGCACGGGCCAGTGTTTGTGGGCTTGGGGCAGGTGAGAGATTTGGGGTGAGCAACAGAAAATTGTGATCCAAAGCCCAGACTCCACCCTGGGCCTCCCTGAGCCTCAGTTTCCCCATTTGTCAAATGAAGAACACAGTTGGCCTGTCTCCCACCACTGTGGGTCAGTGAGGAAATGCAAGGGAAGGTGCTTTACAGGCTGGAGCAAGCTACAGGCCAAAGGGTCTTATGTTCTTGAACTTGGCTGTGCAGTTAAACAGCTGGGCGGGGGGGAAAGTTAAACTCCTGGAAGCACCAAGCACAGCTCCAGTTGGCTCTCAGTGTCGTTTAAGTTCATTTCCAGGGCTCCCAACAATGGTGATTTCCTGAGAATGGAACTTTACTCAACTTTTCCCCAAACAATGTTACCCGTGGATATGGCTTCTCTGACTGACATGGGAGGGGCTTGCAGCCGAGGAATTGTCACTGTCTTCACCCCCCCCCCCCCCCCCCCCCCCCCCCCGGGAGTGGGGAGTCAGAGGCTGTGGAAGTCTGCTGTAGGCCTGATTAGCTAGGGAGTGCCAATCAGGGAAGATTTGACATTTGAGCTGGGCTCTGAAGGATGAATTGGAGTTTGCTGGTTGGCTGAGGGAAGAGGAAGGGTGTTCTGGGCAGAAGGGAGAATATGTAAAGGTCTGAGGCAAGAAGGGCTTGCAGTTGGTGGTATGGCCATCAGTAGGGGCCTTGAGTGTAGGTAGTGGGGAGCCATGGTGGATGTTGGAGGAGGGGATGGAACAGCCTGTTGGTTTGCGCATCTAGGGCCTCACTGTAGGAGGCATGATATTGGATTATGGTGGGGCAGGGCGTGTGGGCTGTGGGCACCTGTCCTGGGAGGTGGCTCAGAAGAGCCCATCTTTGGGCTTGACGGGCCTGGGTTGGAATCCTGGCTTCACCCCTGACTTGTTGCATGGCCATGGGCGAGTCACTTAATCTCTGAGAGACAGGGACAGCAGTATCACTTGTCATGAGTGTGGTCCTCCGAAGATTGGCTTTGATGTGACTTGGGGCAAGTTACTGATCCTCTCTGGGCCTCAGTCTCCTCCCGGCATCTGTGGCCTAGGGTAGACGTGAGGATTATCCCAGGGAACTCATGTCCCACACCTGGAGCAGTGTCAGCTTAGGGACACTGGCCACATTTGCTCTGTGCATGGCCTTCCCCCCCCCCATTTCCTCCCCATCCTCATGCACTTGAGGAAGGTGGGGATTGGAGAGGCAAAGATTCTCTCCTGAAGGCCTGAGCTGGACCTTGAACCCTGGTCTCTGGACCCCGAGTCCAGGGCTGCCCGCTGGGGCCTTGAATGAGACCTGGGAGGGGTGAAATGCCCATGGTACCCAGAACATGGCAGGTGCTAGTTAAATGGGCAGGTGGCCCTGGGCAGGGGGTGGTCTGGGCCAGCTCCCCCAGGCCTTCCCTTTAGACCCTTAGTCACAGACCAGGGGCCCCGTGGGGCAAGGACTCAGCTGCACCCAGCCTGGAGGCCCTGCCTGGGAGAGACGCACGTTGTCGAAATCAACAAAGGGCAGGTAACCTCAGCGGAGCCAGGCAACTCAAAGCTGCCTGGCCGGTTTGGGGGCAGGGACCAGGCCTGGTGTGGGATCTTGGAGCCTTTGCCTTTCCTTCTCCTGGGTGTTCCAACTCCCCAGGGCAGTGGCCCCATGAGGGTGGCAGGAAAAGCTCCTGTGCATGTGCCCATAATTCTCAGGTTATAGACCGCTCTGTGACCTGGGCCACCCTCATCTCGTCTCATATCCTAGGTCCCTAGGAGGTGGGCGGGGCAGTGGCTCTCACCTTCCTTCTCAGAAGAGAGTGTGGAGGGCTTCCAGGAAGGTGGGGAGTAGTAGGGCTTGGCCTTGAGAGGTGAAAGTCGTCTCACCTAGCCCTCAGTAGGGCAGGGGCCACTTCCAGGCCTGTGCCCTGCTGAATACACTACCTCAAGAGTCCCCCAAAGGAAGCAGAGAGGCCCTCATGGAAGCAAGGAACTTGGCTCTAAGCTTCCTGGCAGCCAAGGCAAAAAGGGGAACTTGTAGGATTATGATAAGAAGAATGCACACAGTCATTTGCTGAGAGAACTGAAGTCAGGAGGTTTCCTAGGGAGAGTAAGTTGAAACAGCTTTCTTCTTTTTAAATTTTTATTTATTGATTGATTCGAGAGAGAGCAAGAGGAAGGAAGAGAGAGAGAGAGAAACACTGGATTGTTGATCCACTTATTTTTGCGTTCATTGGTTGATTCTCGTATGTGCCCTGACCAGAGGTCGAACCTGCAACCTTGGAGTCTAGAAACAGCGCTCTAACCCACTGAGCTATGCGGCTTTCTTGAGAAGCAGTGCTTTGTGTGAACTTTTGGTTCTCAGCCTCCCTGTTTGAACCACCAGCCCACGTGGGCTTCCCCTACACCATGCCCCACTTTTTATTTTGAAATAATTGCAAGCTCACAGTAAAGTTGCAAGACTATTTAAAGGGCTCTTGTATACTCTTTATGCGGATGTACCAAATGTTAACATCTACTATATTTGCTTTATTGTGAATTCATACTTCACCATCATCTCAATATTGCCTTCATAACTATTTTTTTTCCTGGGCCAGAATCTAATCCAAAACCACACACTGCATTCAGTTGTTCTGTCTCTTTGGCCTCAGTATTAGTTTCTAGGGCTGCATGAAAATTACCGCAAACTAGGTGGCATAAAACAGCAGAAATGTATTCTCTCGCAGTTCTGAGGGTCAGGAGTCTGAAATCCAAGCGTGAGCAGGGCCGCGCTCTCTGGAGCTCAAGGGGGGCCCTTCCTCTTCTCCCCGTGGCTGTTGGCCACCCTCCCTCCAGTCTCCTCTGTCTTCACACGGCCGTCTCTGAGCCTCCTCTCTTTCATAAGAACAGTTGTCATGGGACTTAGGGTCCAGCAAGATAATCCAAGATGAGCTCATCTCAAGATCCTTAGTTTACATGTGCAGATACCCTTTTCCAGATGTCACATTCCCAGGATCTGTGTGGACGTATCTTCTGAGGGCCACCATTCAGCCCACCAGAGCCTCCTTTAATGTGGACCAGATTCTCCGACTTTCTTTGTTGTTTGTGGCGTTGACATTTTAAGGTCATGCCCAGTTATTCTGGAGAGCGGCCCTCAGTGTTTCCGTGTGGTCGGAGGCAGGTTGTGTGCTTCTGCAGGAAGCCCATGGGGCAGTGGTGGGCCCTTCTTACGTCGCATCGGGAGGCGCACGACCTCCCGCCCCTCTCCTGTGGTCCAGAGGCTGCTCACGACCCAACTTTTGGGTGGTCAAGAAGTAGCTGCTGTACAGCACAGCAAATGCCCTGTGGGGTCAGGCGTGGCCTAGGTTAGGTAGGCACTTTCCATGGCTTATTTCCATCTTTACAACCCAGGGAGTGTGGCTTATGATCCCCATTTCACAGATGGAGAAACTGAGCTCAGAGAGGCTAAGTGATCTGCCCAGGGACAAAAACAGCTAGTAAGGCCCGGCCAGCGTGGCTCAGCAGTTGAGCATTGACCTAGGATCCAGGAGATTGAGGTTCGATTCCTGGTCAGGGCACATGCCCGGGTTGCGGGCTTGATCCCCAGTCGGGGGCGTGCAGGAGGCAGCCGATCAATGACTCTCTCATCATTTATGTTTCTATCTCTCTCTCTCCCTCTCCCTTCCTCTCTCTGAAATCAATAAAGGTATGTTTAAAAAACAAACAAACAGCTAGTAAGGGCGGGAGACCTGTTGTCTCTGTCTTAGCAAAGGGGTCCTCTGCAGGTAAACCTGAGCAATGAGCTATCTTCCCATGGGTTTTGGATTTTCTCTGTTTTAAAAAAAATCCAAACCACCCCTTAAGGTCTTTGTGAGACTGGTATGTGGGGGGGTAGGGAGCTGGCAAGGAGGAGCGTCTTAGGGCCACGCAAGCAGGTGAGAGTGGACCTGATGTTTAAATGTGTGACTGGGGAGGCAGGTGGACTCAGGTGACTTGGGCAAGTTGCTTCACCTCTCTGAACTTTTTCCTCATTGTAAAATGGTAGTGATGACAGGATTGGGTCATAGGGTTGTCACAAGGTTAATGCCTGTGTGGGGCTCAGCATGGTGCTGAGCAGTGGCCTCTCAGAGCTTCCGAGAACCCTGCAGATAGCCTGGTCTGGTTCAGTTCAGAGAGGGGAAGGGACTTGCCCAGGGTCACACAGCCAGCAAGGAGCAGAGCTTCCTAGTGCCCAGTTCAGTGCCTTAGCCGCCCCTCACACCTGAAGGCAGAACCCCAGGGCTCAGGGGTTGGTCTGTTTGTCTAAATAGAGCTTAGGACCAGGGGCGTTGACTGAAGGAAGGGAGGGAGGAAGGGAGCACAGATCCACAGTGCTCAAGAATAAGCACAATTCCTTGGGAACTTGACTCCAAGCTTCCTGGCAGCCAGAGTGAAAAGGGACACATGCTCAGTCATGTAGCTTTCTTTGTCCCTGCTCCTCAGGGGAAATGGAGCTTTTCCAGTGACTCAGTAAAGCACTGATGGGTTGTAGGAGTCTGGTTTTCGTAACTTCTCCCAGCCAGTGCCAGAGTACATGCTGGGGTTCCCTGAATGGGGGTGGGGAGGAGGGGGATTCCCGTCAGAGGGGACAGCATAAGCAGAGGCGTGAAGGTGTGAACCAGCTGGTGTGTTTGAGGGCGAGGCAGGCGGCAGGCCCCTCCCCATGCCCGCCCTGACCTTGTGGGTCTGTCTCTCGTTTCAGTTGGGCCACGTGGTCCTTTCCCCAGTCTGGTTCCTCTATAACCTGCTCATGAAGATGTTCCAGCGCTCCACCCCGGCCATCACCCTCGAGAGCCCGGACATCAAGTACCCGCTGCGGCTCATTGACAAGGAGGTGAGTGCCAGCCCCCCGCAGGGTCACAGGGTGTGGGCCCCAGAGGCACCTCTCCCCTTGTCAGCATCACAGCATTTCCCAGGAGCCTACTGTGTGCTCCGGACATCACCCCCCGATGAAGTAGATCCTATTATCTGCCCATGTACCAGATGGGGAAAGCAAGGTGATGTCCATTTTTATGACCACCAGGCAGAGGAATTTGTACCCAGGTCTCTGACCACAGAGCACATTCTCCAAACCACACTCATTATCCCACAGAAGGTCTGAATGGGAGGGACCCCTCAGGTGCCCATTTAGCAGATGGGAAAACAGAGGGTGAGAGAGGAGTAGGGGGCATTTAAGTCACACTATAAGGTAGAAGTGGAGCCTGAACTCAGGCCCAGGCCTCCCGGTGGTCCCAGGTGCTTCAAATCCCAGTACCCCTTCCTTGAAAACAAGGACTGCTCCCCGCCCCTTTCCCCGTCCCCAGGGTCATCTGCTCAGGGCCTGGCACTGTTACCACTGCAGACTCCCTGTGATATCCTGATCTCTGTTCTGCTCCATCTACCCTTCCCAGAGGCTCTTTCTTGCTACCTTATTCGAGGTTTCTCTTTTCAAACTTCTGATCCTGATTTAAAACCCTGTGCCCCTCACTCTCCCCCATCAAAGCCCCTCCCTGGTGCTATTTCTGGTCACTTGCAGCTGCCCCTGGAAGGGTGTCAGAGGGGAAACTGAGTCATGGAGCACAGAAAGTCACCTGCCCTGGACTCCATAGGAGCCTCAGATCTCCCTGGCACAGCGCTGGGGCTTCCTGCAGCCGATGGAACGTGTGTCTGGAATTGTACCAGGAGTTCATAGAACAGTTAAAGACCAGAGAGAGGGGAAAAAAGCTGCCCCCTCCTAGACGAGACCACATTTACCCTTTCAATATGTTTTATCCACGTTTTTCTTACTAAAATGAAATTGTAAGGTTTTGAAAGCTTTTCCGTTCTTAATATTCATTCTCCTTGTTGCTTTTTCATCCCAGAAGTAATGTGTGATTTATATGTGCTCTCTAGAAAATTTCTGTTTGTGAAGGGAGTGAACGATCCTCCCGCACCCGGCGCTGTGCAGTGAGCCGTTCACCAGCCCCCCCACCCCCCACTGTCCAGTGGGCCCTTCACCAGCCCCCCCACCCCACACTGTGCAGTGGGCCCTTCACCAGCCCCCCCACCCCACACTGTGCAGTGGGCCCTTCACCAGCCCCCCCCCCCCCACACTGTGAGCCCCTTCACCGGGCAGTGTGAGGCTTCCCTGCGCTTCACGTGTGGAGGTACAGGTGTACATATATTGAATTTCTTTTTTCTACTAACCTGATTTTTTTTTTTTTTTTTTAATCTTCACCCGAGGATATTTTTTCTATTGCTTTTCAGAGAGAGTGGAAGGGGGAGAGAGAGAGAGAAACATCGATGTGAGAGAGACACATCAATTGGTTGTCTCCCGCACGAGCCCCAACCAGGGCCTGGGATCAAGCCTGTAACAGAGGTACGTGCCCTTGGCCATACTCGAACCCAGGACCCTTCAGTCCGCAGGTCCACACTCTAACCACTGAACCAAACCAGCCAGGGCAATAACCTTATTTTTTTTAACCCAGACATATAACATGGACACTTTTACATGTGTATCCCAAAGCTGATTCCTTATTTTTGACGACCGTCTAGTACATCGTCATAGGGATGTCACACAGTGGACCTCCAGTCCCCTCTGATTGAGCATGTGCAAATGTCCTAGCAGTTATTTTAGCCTACTGGTGGCTTTTCAGGGTCAGCAGGTGGGGTTGCTTTTTGATACTCCTGCTGTGCTCCGCCATGGGCCTGGGGAAGGCCCTGCTGCCTGGACGGGACCAGGTGATCGGAAGGTTCTCCGAGTCTGCTGCTCAGATGTCTCAGCCAACAGTCTCCTGGATGCTGGCCCCCTGCTGAGCCCGGCACAGATTTAGCCTCTTGACTGCTATGCCCTGCGAGAGGGTGTCCAGCACAGTAATTGTCAGTGTCTCCCTCATTTCTGTTCTTCCTCCAAAAATTATCTGGCTTGTGGGTGTCTGACCTTGAGCCCCAGGACCAGTCAGTGGTTCTGGAATCTGCTCCTAGGAAGCCTTCGGTCTCTGTTGCCCAGAATGCAAAGGCCTCTGGGGGAGGCAGCTTCAGGCCTTGGCTGCTGCCGCCACTGGGCGCTACCTCCCCTGAGATCCAGGCCAGGTGCCCCTGCGCACACACTCCAGTGATGCTCAGAGCTGCTCTGTCCCTGTGGAGAAGTCTTTGTGTCCCCCCACCCCACCTGGTGAGAACACTCTGTCAGTGGACCTTGCCATGTCACCTGGCCTTATGTGAACATGTGCTGGACGCTTACCTGACTTCCCAACCGCCCCTCCACACCCATCCTCCTGGCTGCAGGGGGACCCCACAGCGGCCTTCTGGAGCCCAGGTTGGGAGTCAGGGTGCCAGGTTCGGTTCCCAGCTCTGACCACAGCTGGCCTGGCCTCAGTTTAAGACCAGGTAGGGGGGTTTCTGGGGCTTTAATCCTGGCTCCTTTCTCTTAGCCAGCCTCTGCCCCACCTTGGAGGAGAAATAGCTGCTACCCTCTCACCATGGACCCGGGGCAGTGAGGCTGCCACGCCTCCTACCCTGTGCAGCTGTGGCTGCCCTGGTTCACAGGCGATTTTGAGTGTAGTGGTTTCAGAGCCCCTCTCTTGAGCCTCTACCTGGGCATCTGGGTCCCTGTCTCAGCTCTGCCCCTAGTTTGCCAGCCAGTCCCTGGGTTCTTCCTGCCACCCCAGGACACCACTCAGGCTGATAGCAGAGGTGGGTCCCTCCCTCCTGCCCCTGTAATTTTCTGGGCCATCTGGTAGCTTCCCTTTGAGATTCTGAGTACAGTTCCCACTCTGACAGTCTTGCTGTGTGGCCCTAGGCAGGTGACTGTCCTTCTCTGGACCAGTGAGAACAGAGGCACACACCCAGCGTGAACCTGACCTCTGTGCCCTTGCACACATTCCTGCAGGTTGTGTCCACATGTGATGACATCAGTGTCACTTCTCTCAATGACTTGGAGACACTGGGGAGGGGTGGGGGCTCTGAGGTCTGTGGCCCCTCTGCCCTGGGTGCCGTCCAACAGCTCGGGCCTCTTTGCAGGTCATCAACCATGACACCCGGCGGTTCCGCTTTGCCCTGCCGTCACCCCAGCATATCCTGGGCCTCCCTGTTGGTGAGTGCAGCCCCAACCCAGTCCAAACGGAGGCAGGTGCTAGGTCGGGGGGGGGGAACTTTGCACTTTAACTAGAGAGAGCAGGGAAGGCTTCAAGAAGGAGGTGATAGCCACTGTGGGCCTTAAGAGTAAGTGTCAGAATGAGAGAGGCACTGCCTTGGTGTCCCTGGCATTGGCTACAGCACAAGCAAAGGCATGGTGGCGGGAAGCTGGGGCATGATGGGAATCCCTGAGGGGGCAGTGGGAGCCGAGCCAGGGCAGGCTTTGACTGCTGGGTGGGCACCGGGCAATTGGTTGACTATCCCAGCAGACCCTGCAGGGATAGTCCCTGACCCAGGGTCACCTCTACCCATCCTGCAGGCCAACACATCTACCTCTCTGCTCGAATTGATGGGAACCTGGTCATTCGTCCCTACACACCTGTCTCCAGCGATGACGACAAGGGCTTCGTGGACCTGGTCATCAAGGTGAGGTCTTGAGGCCACAGCCACGCAGGGGCAGGTGTGGGAGGTGCGGGGGTCAAGGCCTCCAGGGGAGCCCATGTTCCTGAAGCCTGGTCTCTGCCGACCTGGCGCTTCTTAGGCCTGGTTTCAGAGTGAACAGCAAATTGTATTTGACCAATAACCGCCACGTGTGGGGGGCTCAGGCTGAGGTCTTCACACAAGGCCAGCCCATCTGCAGAAGGGACCAGGATGGCCGACCAGCTGGCGCCAAGCTCACTGTCCCGCTCTCAGAGCTGGGCGCCTTCGGGGTGGCTGGGCCACCCGTTCCACCGCATTCAGTCACACGAGGTTTTCTGCCCAGTAGGTCCTTTCCTGGGTGCGTGTCCCTGAGAGACATCTCGCAGACTCCCCAGGGGTGCAGTGTGAGGAGCTCATGGGCATCCCGTGGGGAGCAGAGGAGAGGGGCCAGAGTGTGGGTGCGTGAGTGTTGAGGATGACACAGACGTTACAGGCCGTGGACCAGCGAAACACACACAACCAGCCAGGATTGTAAAAACATTGTGCTGAGTGCAAAGAGAAGTGACGACTGTAGCACAGGGCCTTTTGTGAAAATTAGAAATAGACTTCACAGTACTGATCCACGTTCTCTGATTGCACGTCCAACAGAGGCGGACCGACCTGAGCCGGTGGGCGTGGGGTTCAGAGACCATCCCCAACAAAGGCCAAAGCCTCATGGCAGCTTTGGCTCAGCGCCCTGGGCCCAGGCTTACTGTCCTAACTCCACTGTGAGGGCCCCAGGCCCCTCCCTGGCCATTTGGGGTGGAGGGAGAGGCAGAGCCCCTGCTGAGTCTGGCGCTGGGTCTGAGGGCAGGAAGGGAGCCTGGCCTGTTGGTCCTGGCTCTGGCCTGGGTCCCTTCTTAGCTAAGTGTCATTTCTTGCTGGGTGCCCAGGCCTGGTATTCGGACCCTTTCTTTAGCTGGAGAGTCGACAGTGAACATGTGGTCACGCAGAGGTCGGTGCTGCTCCAGGGGACATGGGACTGAGCGCCTGGAATGGGTACCAGACTTGGGGCTGGGGTGGGGTGACGAGAGCTGCTCCCTGAGTAGGCAACAGTGAGGTGAGACCTGGCAGCCAGGGGGGCAGCGACCAGGTAAAGAGGGAGGAACAGGACCTTTCAGGTGCAAAGGCCTTGAGGTCGGAAGGTAACACAAGGACTGAAGCAGCCGAAGGCCGTGGATCGAGGTCAGGATAGAGGAGCAGGGCCACGCAGGGTATTGGTGGTTTGGGGCTTCACCCAGAAGCAAAGGAAGATGGTGAGGGGTCAAGCATCTGTTTTCGTTGAAATCACTCCCGCTGTGTGTGGAGGTATTGGTGGTTCAGGTGGAGGCAGAGTATAAAAACACGTTCGCCAGGCCCCTCCTGGCTTGGCTGGTGGCTGTTGGCGCTGGATAAAGGTCAGAGTCCCCTCCGGGCACACAGTGTGCTCTGACCACCCCTCCCTCCCCCTGCACTCCCGCCCTGTGTGCACACACCCACGCGCCCCCTCTCCCTCCCCTGCTCCCCAGCCCTTGCAGGCTGCCTGGCTGTTGCACGCACTGTCCCTGCCTGGCTGTTGCACACACTGTCCCTACCCAGCCGTCTTCCCCGCCTCTGCCGGTCACTCCCGCTGGCCCTTAAGGCCCAGGGCTCCGGTGCAGCCTCCCGGCCCGGCCCCGGGCAGGGTGAGCTGCTCCTGTCTCCGCCTCTCTTTATCTGAGGGTTGTAGTGCTTCCTTTTGTCCAAAGCCCTAATCCCAAAGGGTGCATGGCAGGAAGTTGTTCTAAGAGTGATGGTTTTATGACAGCACAAAATGCAAAGAACAGAACGTCCCCCGGGAGGGCGTGGCTGCACTGACTTCCGGGAGCCTTTGCCTTCGCCTGCGGACAGCTGGAATCTCCCATCCGGAGGGGTCTGGGTGGGGCGTTAATACAGCAAATCAAGCCCTGGGGTCGGTTGCCTTGCATTTCAAGGACATGTTAGGGGGAGGGCAGACTCCGGGGGGTAGGGGGCACAGACAGGTGAGTTTCGATGGGTACATGGGGCACTGTGAGAAGGCCACACGTAGGCTGCAGAAGAGCCCCTAAGGGTCACTTCCCGTTGTGGTCCAGGGCTTACCCCGGCAACCCTGGGAACAGGGACTGAGGACTGTGGGTGTGTCTTGCAGGTTTACTTCAAAGACACCCATCCCAAGTTTCCCTCTGGAGGGAAGATGTCTCAGTACCTGGAAAGCATGAAGATCGGAGACACCATTGAGTTCCGGGGCCCGAACGGGCTGCTGGTCTACCAGGGCAAAGGTGACTCGGCTTGGGATCCCCCGAGGGCCCCGCAGGCCCTCGAATGCCCGGGGCCGGTGTCCTGACTCTGCTGCTGTCTGGATGGATGACTCTTGCTGGGCAAGCTGTCTCCTCTCTTGGACCTCAGTTTCCGCAGCTGTACAAGGGATATGATAAGTTGGCCAATGCAGGAGTTGCAGACTGGCTGCCCTTGGGGGCCACTTGTAGCCCACAGACCAGCCTTGTTTGGCTGAAAACAAGTGGAAGGTTGTGCAGGAAGCTGCCCATGTGCCAGCCAGTGTGCCACTCCCCAGGCCTGCTGCATGAGGGACCCATGCTGTGCTCCTCCAGTATCTGAGTTGGTCCTGGTATCCCACTGTGCTCTCCCTCAAGTGGGGGCAGGTTCTCCAGCCCATCTGACCCCCAGACAGGCATGTGTGAGAGCCGGGCCTCACCCCTTCTCCTTTCCCCAGGGAGGTTTGCCATCCGCCCAGACAAGAAATCCAACCCCAATATCAAGACGGTGAAGTCTGTGGGCATGATCGCAGGCGGAACAGGTGTGTGGATCCAGAGCCCCTCTTGGAGTCCCCGGTGGGTGGATGTTGTGGGTTGGGGTCAGGGCATGGGACGAGGCACAGATATGAGCAGTTGTGAGCTGCCCAAAGTCAAGGACCCTGGCCCAGTTGTCCTGGCACCTTCCCCTAGGCACCTGCCTGGCACAGGGTCTGTGTATATGCAGCAGGGGCTCACTCAGCCTGTGGGTGGTGCTGTTTTGCAGGCATCACCCCAATGCTGCAGGTGATTCGCGCTATCATGAAGGACCCGGATGACCACACCGTGTGCCACCTGCTCTTTGCTAACCAGGTCAGTGGGCGTTCCCGAGATGTGCAGACCCAGCTCCTGCTGAGAGGGTACTCGGGGCCTGGTGAGATGCGCCCTGTGGAGATGCTCCGGACAGCTGACGTGAGGGTGCTCTGAGCATAATGCACATTGGCAGCCTTTGCAGCGGCGGGTGGAGCTGGGCTTTTCAGCCCAGAGCTCAGTGTCTGGCCTGACACTTGTACTTGAGAGGGGTCAGGCACCTGGAGCACCCCCCACCTGAGATTTGCTCCCCTGGCTGCTTCCTTTGAACCTCAGAGCTCCTTCCATGAGTAGAGCTCAGGACCCACCAGTGTAGTGGGCAAATACTAGCGTGTTTTCACAGGTAAGGTGCCAAGAGCCCGTCTGCATGAGGTCCCTGAGCTGGGGGTGTTGGGACAGGGTTTGGACCTGGTCTCTCATTCCTGAGTGTATATCTTCCTCCCCACACCTGCTGCGTGCCTGCCCTGGCCTGCTGTGTGGCCTTGGACAAGTTACTTTCCCTCTCTGGGCTTTGAGCCCATAGCTGGAGTGAGCAAGGTCATCATAGGTCTTTCCTGGTTCAGTGTTTCACGACTGATTATGTGGATTTTATAAAGTGACGTCCCTAGGGGGAGGCTAAGATGAGACATTCCTTCTCTACAGTGTGGGCACTTGGCCCAGCCCCCTGTGTCTCTCAAATTGTTCATCTGCCCCAGGCTCTGACCATCCATCTGTGAGGATGCAGCCCAGAGGGCTAGGGACTTGCCTGAGGTCCTTGGACTCCCGCACAGCTGCAGAAAGTTGCCCTGTGGCCAACCATGGTGGCCTTCACGAGGTCCAGGGGTGGGTGGAAAGAGCCAGAAATTCCAAGCTGCTGGTGGGGCAGGAGGGCAGGCGGCAGCTGGACTTGTCCGTGCTGGGTTAGTCTCCGTGGAGACCGTCAGCCCTCTGTCACCCATATGGGGCACCTCCACACCCGTTACTTGGGCGGTGTAATTGTCCCACATCTGTAAACTCTGGACCCGGAGGCCCAGAGAGGGGCTTGGCCTACCCATGTCACAGGGAGTGATGGAACCAGCACTCGAACCAGAGTGTATTTTATGAAAAGTAACTTTTACAGAGCATTGTTTTGTTTTACATTTTGGGAAACCTCTGTAATGTCTGGCTTAATGGAAGTGGCTGGATTCCACCTCTGCTTCTGCATTCAGTCGGTGCAGTGTCTCAGGTCTCGGAGCTTCTGGAAGTTCCCCTGGGCCTTCCTGAGAGAGCAGGTGCGAAAAGCGCCAGGAAAGTCCTAGCCCCAGATGAAAGTCGCTTTGGCCTCATGGGCCCTCTGAAGGGACTTTTCAGAAGGACATTAAAGGAGAGTTAAGAGCAGTGAGGCTGATGGTCTAAAGGTGTCGGTTCCTTATAAGGCAAGACGCAACTTCCCGGTGGGATATTTTCCCCCTTTCGTATGGGGGAATGGTCTGGAAGGCAGAGAATACATGTGCAGCCAAGAAAGGTCTGGAAAAGAAGACAGGGAAACACGTAGCACACTTGATGTTCAAATGCCCTGAAGACCACCAGTGATGGAAATGTGGCTGCACCACACATGAGACCTGGGCTTACTGGGCCTGCTGCGTTTCTGGGTGTCAATGAAAGTCTAGATTGTGCTGGAATATGCTAGAACATGTGGCTATTTACATTTAAATGAGTCAAGATTAAAATTAAAAACTCACTTTTCCAGTCTCACTAGCCACTTTGCATGGGTTCTGTAGCCACATGTGGCCAATGGTTACCACATGGGATGACACAGATCTAGAACATTCCCATCACTGCTGAAAGTTCTGTTGAACAAGACTGACCTAGAAACAGGCCTAAGTCTATATGAGACTTTGTATATGATGCAGGGGACATCACAAAGCTGAGGGGAGAGGTGTTGGGCCCTGGCTGGTGTGGCTCAGTTGGTTGAGCGCCGTCCTGTGCGCCAAAAAGGTTCGCTGGTTTGATTCCCAGTCAGGACACGTACCTAGGATGCAGGCTCAATCCCGCAGGAGGCAGCCGATCCATGTTTCTCTCTCCCTTCTCCCTTCCTCTCTCTCTAAAATCAGTAAAAACTTTTTTTTTTTAATGTGTGTTGGGTGCTCGCTTCGGCAGCACATCTACTGAAATTGGACCAATACAGAGATTAGCATGGCCCCTGTAAATCTGCGTGTCATCCTTGCGCAGGGGCCAAGGGACGTTCCGTATTTCTGTACAGAAATTATGGTTCCATGGAAGGTTTTGAGGAGAGGAGGAAGGCTGGTATCTTTCAGAGGTCAGAGTGATCTTGGAATGTCAAGAATTTCTTCGGGTTGAATTCCATAGAAGTTTGTCACTGACCTGTGTTCTTGAACTATGAAACTTGAATATCTGAGCTTAGGAATAGTTTCTCTTGACAAAGAAACAATTAAGAAATACAAAAGAAAATGGATGTTGGGTTAGTTGCTCTTCATTTGGAAAAAACTAAGTGGATCCCCACTCTATCTTATAGTAAAATGAAGTTTAGGTTAAAGATGTCTGTGAAAAAACAAAAACAAAAAAACCCCTGAAGCTTTAAAAGTAGTGGTTGAGCATTTTTACAAGAAGTATTGTTGAATAAATGAATGACTGCGGATGGTCAGTCTAAGCCAGACAGAGAGGAAACGACTGATGGAGTGAGTCCTCTGCTAAAAAATTAAAAACATATAAAGCCCGGCCGGGCATGGCTCAGCGGTTGAGCATCGACCTGGGATCCACGCGATCGGGGTTCGATTCCCGGTCAGGGCACATGCCCGGGTTGCGGGCTCGATCAATGACTCTCTTGTCGTTGATGTTTCTATCTCTCTCTCTCCCTCCCCTTTCCTCTCTCTGAAATCAATAAAGATATATTTTTAAAAAATAATAAATAAAAACATATAAAGGTTTTTATATGGGGGGGCATATAAAGAAGGTATAAAGATAAGTAACTAGAAAAAACAATGCATCACCAGTAACAATTAATATCCTTAATATTAAGAGAGTTTTCTGAACTAATAAAAAAATATGACTAAACTAGTGACAGACTTATTTATTAATAATAAAAAATAAAACACGAGATTTACTTTGCATCAGTCTGATTGGCAAAGATTAAACAATTGTCACCCAGTGTAGGCGAAGGTATAGGAGGATGGACACTCTCAGTCACGCCCCTGGGGGCCCAGGAAGTCTTCCTGGAGGGAAGGTCAGTGGGCCGAGCCCGTAGGGCTATGTGGGCTGCCAGCTGTCTATTTCCTAATTTAAGGATGTACAGCCTGAGATGCTGGAATGTAAAGGCTTGTCCCGGGGATGTGGGTGGCAAGCCTGTATTTTTTAACTGAACCACTGTCATCGGGTATCATAACCGCCCCCAGGGATCATCGCAGTGAGGGCTTTGGCACATGTTCTTCCCGTCTCTCTCTTCTGTAGTTGAGTGCTCCCATCTTTAGTTTTGTTTCCCACTTTCTCCCCTCCCCACGCCGTTCACATTTACCACAGCGTTAAAAACTTTGCCAACGGCATTTGTTGTGAACACCTTCGTCAGCAGCTTGGTCCGCTCCTGAGGGGAGTGAGAAAGGGGTAGTGTTTTTAGGAGTCTGGCGAGCTGTGCCAGGCTGTTCCCCTGCCAGCGCTGCCAAGTGTGCGGCCCACGGGTGGGCAGGATGACGGGCCGCTGGGCTGCGAGCGTCTGCAAGGGCGGTCCCTGCCACCATCCCTCCTGACCGCCGGACTTGTCCCCCCGCACAGACTGAGAAGGACATCCTGCTGCGGCCCGAGCTGGAGGAGCTGAGGAACGAGCATTCTGCACGCTTCAAGCTCTGGTTCACGGTGGACAAGGCCCCTGAAGGTGAGTGATGGAAGCCCCGGGCAGGACAGGCTGGGGTGGGGGCACTGGTGTCCTTTGGTGCATTCTCTCACCCGCATGCTCTCCCTGTGGCCCTGTGAGAGGGAGGTGCTGTGACCCCGGCTCACAGATGAGGAAGGAGGGATCAGAGATGGGAAGTAAGTGCCTCATGTCACACAGCTGGAAAACCCCAGAGACAGGGCTTGAACTCAGTGCTCTTCCTCCAGAGCCCAAGGCTTCCCCTGGCTGCACTGCCCCCTGCTGGACAAAGGGAGCTGGCCTCCTCCCTTGGGGCTGGGGCTCACTGTGCGCGGGTCTCCAGGGCCAGTGCTGGGGCAGGGGGTGACTGTTCCCACTGTGCAGTTGATACCCTGTCAGGCACTTTCCACCCATTTTCTCTCCAATCATCAGCCCTTGAGGTGGGCTGGGCTGACGTACAGCTATCCCCTGCCTGTCCAGGTGTTTAAGCTGTTTGCCGAGGTCACACAGTTGATTGTGGAAGAACCAAAACCATGTAGGAAGCAGTGAGTGAGAGCTGGCCCCCAAACTTGAAGCAAAGTTGCCCTCTGGGAGCTAAATTACTTCATTTTCCTGCCTTAGGTAGATGTGGATGGAAAAAAATATCATCTTCTTTGCTGTGGGAAAAGCAGTAGGTCAGGTTTGTTGGCAGATAATACCAGTGATGTTTGCTTCAGGGTTGGGAGACAATAGGGAGTAGTGGGGAGTGCAGCAAATTGGAGAGCATCTGCCCTGTCCAGAGTGGGCAGCCCCCTCTCAGCTGCAGTCAGTTGGCTATGCAGGAATTCAGCCCTGTAGCCCAGGCCTTGCCACTTTTTAAGGGAAGCTGGATCTGCATTTTCATGGGAAATTTCTAAATGTTAGGAACGTTTTCTAAGTACCCACGTAGGCACCAGCTTGTAATCATTCACATTCTGCCACCCTGCTCTTGCTTGGCCTCTGGCTTCTCACACAGCCCCACAGTTCCCTGGGACTCCACCCTGGTGCAGGGAATACACTGCCCTCTGTTTCTCCCAGAAATGAGCTAATGGGCTCTGGGCGCTGGTGCCCATCTAATGAGCTGGTCATCTGGGCCCATCCCTGGAAGAGGAGCCCTCCTCCTGGGTGACCAGATCAGGTCCTGGGCCTCCTGGCTGAGAGCCACACCTGGGCCTGGATGCATTGGTGGACCTGACAGCTGTGGCCCGAGGCCTCTGGCCGGACCAGCCGTCCTGGGCTAGCCCGTCTGAGCTACAGGTTCCCTCCCCGGCAGGCCCTCTGCTGTGTGTTCATGAGACCAGCCTGGCCCCATGGGCTGATGTTCTGCTGGGATGGAGGGAAACAGGCTTATTAGTAAATTATAGAGCATGGTAGCAGGTGGTCAGTGAGACCCCGGGAAGACACAGTAGAGTCAGGCAAGGGGTTGTGAGTGGAGGTGGGGCGGGGCCACTGGTTCTGGGAGTCAGAACTGCTCTTCTCGTAAAGAAAGGAACCTGCACCTTGTACCCAGGTCTCAGTCAAAAGGGAGAGAATGGGGGACAGTTTAGCTCTGTTCTGGCTGCAGACTCTGATTGTGTGGTAGGCAGGCTCGTGAGCCCCAGTGAAAGGCCCATCCACAGGAGGAGGGGACGACACTGACCCCTCCTGGTGGCATATGGCAGCACCACGACCGAAGTGCTGCCTCCTAGGGACTGATTGAACATACTGGTTACAGGCCAAGGCAGGTACCGTGGGTTTTCTCCTCTCATTCTCATTTTATATTTACGTTTACTGTTACCCTGACCCACATTTCAAGAACATTAAAGGTACTGCTATAATATTAGGTGTAAACTAAACTTCTAGATGTTGAGAAAGAAACTGGTAACTGGCCAGCATAGCTGTCCTGGAGCTAAGCAAAGGAACAGGAGAGGGGCCAGCTCACGTGGCAAATGCAGCTTTGTGCTTCCCCTATGGAGCCACTTTTAGTACATATATAAAGGAAAATACACTCTCTTTAAAAGTTGAGATGTGTCTTACATACCCGCACATTTCATCTGTTAGCAAATGGTTTTGTTCCATGTGATTTTTTGCAAAGTCCTTTCAGATCTGTTGCCCAGCTATAAAAACATGTGTCTGTGCCCTGCCTCATTTCAGAAGGGATTTTAGGCAGCTTATAAAGACTCATAGGGTGAGTCAGAGTGGTGCAAATAGAAAGTGGGAGTGAGAGAAAAACAAGGGCAGGGCCATAAAATGGAATCAGGAATGCAGTTTATACAAAAACATGGACTAGGATGCACACTTGCCACAAATGGGCCGTGCATATCATCCTGAGCTTCCCAGTAGCCAAAGTAAAAAGGGAGATGTGGTCACTTACTTAGATCAGTGTCCATGAGATACAGAATCTTCCATTGCTCAGTACTTCATTGCCAGTGCTAGCTGGGAAAGCTTGGCCCCTCCCAAGGACCCCCATTGAGGAACACAGTGAGTGTTGTTCATCTAAGCAAGGTCCTTCGGTCACCTCCTCCTGACCTTGGGCTTTTAGAGCTGTGTTTCTGTTGGTGTCAATGACTTTAGTGAGGCTTATCCAGACTGAAAACAGACAAGCCAGATAATCGCGTGTTCAGGGCTGGAGGGACTCGACACAAAGCCATCCCCAGCCTCAGGCAGCCCTGGCAGGGCACTGGGCCCCTCTCAGAGGCAGCATCCCTGCGTCTCCTCTCCCTCCCCTCGCATCTGCTCCCCACCTCCTGCTCAGTCCTGCCCTCCAACCTCCACCTGTTGCATCTCTCTGACCATCCCCATTGCCCTGCCCCTCCAGAGCCAAGCTAGAGGATTTGCCTGGGTGATCACCCTACCCATTGGCCAGAGCTCAGAGGCCGGCCTGGAGTCTGGCACCCACAATGGGATCAGGAGGTGGCCAGTGGCAGCTCCTTGGAAGGGAGGTAGTGTGTGGCAGGTGGTGGGCATCCACAGGTTCCTCTATTTGTTTGTCCCTCTGGCTGAGCTGCTCGGCACAGTGGTCATTTGAGAGGCCCGAGGCTGCATGGCCAGCATGTGCCCTTAGTCCTCAAGTAGTGTTTGTCCCAACTGAACATTGAGAACTGTGAAGGAAGGTGAGCTTCATACTGGGTCCCCTCCTCACTCATCCAAAAGAAGAGGCAATGAGTTAGGCAGCACATTAGAAAGAAAGTGGGAGACCTCCTCTCACCCATACCTCATAACCCTGTGCGGTAGGCAGGATGGCACATGTGGAAACTGAGGCACAGGGGTTATTTGCCCAGCAGATTGGAAGCCAGAGCTGAAGAGGTGGGCATCTGTCTCCTCCTCTTCTGTCCCTACGTGGCCCCCAATCATCAGAGCCCCATTTTCCTGTATTACTCCTGCCAGCCCTGGGTCCCCCTTAATCCACTGTGTATCCGGGCAGCGTGGTCCCCCCTGTGAGCAGCCCTTGCAGCGGGTCAGTCTCTGAGGGTTCATGTTGAACTAGAGCCCGTGCCAGCTAGGTTCTCACCAAGGGCACCATCAGTCACGTAGAGGAATGAAAAAAGTTTCCAGATCTCAAGTGAAACCTGGAGACTCACTGTGAGTGTGCAAGATGGGGAGGCGGGCAGGACCAAGACAGAGCGGCTGCCACTTTGTCTGGAGCTTCATTTGTGTCTGAGTCTTGCTGTTTTCGGGTTCATCAACTGCTTGTTTAGGACACATTCCTTCCTTTGTTATTAATTGAGCAAGTACTATGTGCCGGCCTGTCAGGGCACTAGGAACACAGCTGTAAACCAAACAGGGCTCCCCATGGGCCGGCACCCTGCTGGGGGAAAGAGTCAGATGGTGGGCCTGTGGAGGTATTGGTAGAGAATATCACCTTGACCAGCCTGGGGATGGACACTGGCCCGGGGATAGACCTCTGGGACCTGGAGTTCACATCCCAGCCGAGTACACACCTCATCGTGAGACCTTGGACAGTTCACTTCTGGGTCCTCTGGGCCTCAGTTTCCACATCTGTAAAATGGGGTCATTAACCCTCCCCCTGTCCACCCACAGGGTGGTTCTGAGGGCCACCTGAGAGGTCAAATGGAAGTGAAAGACTGCAAGCTGGGCGACCACGAAGGGCGTGCATTGTATCAGGGGCAGGCCAGGCTGGGGGCAGGCGTCGGGGCAACCTCTTCGTGTTTCGATGTTTGTTTAGGGAAGGGAGGCGTTCAGGGCACAGGAGCCTGGCAGCCGTGGGGGGTGTTGGGCAGGCGGGCAGTTGGCAGCCGTGGGGGGCGGGGGCCAGGCGGGCAGTTGTCGGTCAGGCCCGGGGCGCCCTTGGGCTCACCCCGTCTCCCGCCCGCAGCCTGGGACTACAGCGAGGGCTTTGTGAACGAGGAGATGATCCGGGACCACCTGCCGCCCCCGGAGGAGGAGCCGCTGATCCTGATGTGCGGCCCCCCGCCCATGATCCAGTACGCCTGCCTGCCCAACCTGGACCGCGTGGGCCACCCCAAGGAGCGCTGCTTCTCCTTCTGATGGCGGGGCTCTGGCCGCGCCTGCCCGCCCCGCCTCACCTTCCCTGTCCGCACCCACCTCCCTGCCATCTTTAAGGTCACTTCCCCCAAGTCTCACACTATGGCCCCAGACTCAGCCTGGCCTGCCCATGACTGGGTGGTCACCCTGTGGGCTGGCCCTCAAGGGGCCCCCTTGGGAACAGGGTTTGGTTACAGTGGGCAGCCATGGCCACCTTCAGGACAGGTTCCTGCCTGACCCCCACTGGCTCTTGCCAGTGGCGCCCGGCCCCGGGTCCTGCCCTTCCCTCGTCTCCACACTCCCCACACTACTGGGCCAAGGCCGCCAGCACCGGGTTCCACTCGCCCCTTCCAGAGCAGACCACAGTCCGGAGACAAATGGAAATATGCGGGCAGTCCAGAGCTGAGGTGCCAGGCAGTCCCCTGCCACCACCCTGGGACCCTCGCCTGCGCCCCTCACTTCCTGCCTCGGCCAGGCCAGGCCTCAGCACCTGACAATACATGACAGGTACTACTCAAAAGTCCTCTTGACAGGGACTGCTGGGGATGGCAGGCTGTCCCCCCCCAGGGCCCAGGGAGGAGGGCCCGGCTGAGGGCCCCTCTGGCTGGCACCTGAGCCTTCCAGAAATCTCCACATTTCCCCAACACGCCCAAACATTTGGCAGCCTCGGGAATTCCAAGCAGTCAGCTCGGTGGTTGGGTTGACCGCTCAGGGTCCTGGGCCTCCAGCCCTGATGGCAGAGGTAAGACAAAGCTAATGTTTATTTTTTCCTCTGTCCCGGACCCACCCCGCCTGCTGCTTCCTGCACCCCAGTGTGGGGGCGATTTTGAGCAGAGCCTCTTGTCCGAGGCGCGTTCTCAGTGGCCTCGACATTGCCTTTAGGTAGCAATGGTTAGCCTTTTGCATATCGGCTTTTTCAGAGTCATTTATGAGCAGAAAAAATGTTGAAATAAAACATTGCTAATATTAACCCATGCGTATGCGGCTGGCTTCTTGAGGCTGTGACCTGTGTCCCTATGGGGGTGGCGGGAAGGGGGGACAGGAAGGGGCTCCGCAGGACCTGGCATTTAGAGAGTACAGGAAAGTATACGCAGGAAAAAAATAATACCAGACATCCAGAGGCACATGCTGATGACTAATGAGACCACGAGATCCAAGTGTGGCTGCTGCTTTTCCCCCGAATGACAGATGAGCGTAACAGTGGCATCTTTACCCTCCTTCCAAACTGTTTCTTTCAGGACAGATTCCTGGAGGCAGAAGGCTGGGCTGGGGGCTGTGGACCCTGGGAGTCCAGCATTTAAACTCTCCCCTTATGCCCCGCCCTGTTCATACCATCTGACCAAGGTGAGAGATCGTACAAGGTGTCTTCAGGCCTATCTTTGGACAACTTTGGATGTCCCAGTGTCTTCCTTTTTGCTTTCTCCACGTGACAGCCCTGAGAGAAGTAGAGAGAAGTCATTAGCCCCATTTTCTGCTGGAGAGACTGAGGCTCAGCAATGAATGGCTTTGGATTGGAGCTGGGGCCTGGGGTGAGGCTGGTGTCCCTGCCCTGTGGAAGGCTCCAAGGGCAAGGCGCTCACTAGTTTCCACATCCATTCATGAACTGTTCCAAGTCCTGGGGACTCTGGCTGCCCCAACAGGCACTTCCCTGCTCCTGGGGTGCTCGTGAGAAAGGCACCAGACAAGGAACAGATGGTGGTAAATGCCAAGACAGAATTAAAGATGGTGATGAGACAGTGTTGGATGACTCTGCTGGGGTGTGACGGGAAGGACCTGGCCCTGCTGGGGTAGGTGTTTGAGGTGGTGGGAACAGCAAGTACAGGAGCCTCATGGTCAGAACAAGCTCATGGAATAGACTTTCAGGCAGATCAGAGGAGGCAGGTGGCTAAGGGGCTAGTGCAGGTGAGGCTGGAATGGAGTGACTAGCAAGTGCAAAGGCCCTGGGGCAAGGGACCTGCTGAAAGGCTCATGGAACATAGTGAAGACAAGTGTGGCTGGAGTGGAGAGGGGAAGAGGGAGTGGGGGAGTTCACAGGAAAAAAATGCCTGAGGCCAAGCCTTGGGGATCAGGGGAGCCCCTTTTCCCTTTCCTCTCACCTTCTATTCTGTTCCCAGTGGGCAGGTAAAGGGCTGAGCCTGGGAATCCCAGGCCCTGATGGCCCTTCTCCACACCCACTGTGTGCCAGGCTCTGCTGCGCACTGGACACACAGGTCTCGTTCCTGTCTCCATCTGGAGGGTGAGAAAACAGGCCTGCTGGGCAGGGTCTGAGCGTACACCTGCCTGGGCCCACTAGCAGCTGTCTCCTGGAGCAGGGAAGAAGGGCATGAATTGGACCTGGTCTCCCCTCTCCTGGTCTCAAGTTTCCCCACCTGTAAAATGGGTGCATGAACTAGGTCAGTAATTCTCTTGTCTTCTGAGACCTAACACCCTTTTAAAATAACATTTATAACAGCCCCTTTACCCTCCTAAAGTGAATTCACAGGTAATATCACCAATCTACACACACAATCTAAACACATACACACGCATGCATGCGCTCTAATTATAAGAGCAAGAAACAAAGGAATTTATAAAATGATGCATATTCTGGCATGTAGATACTGCCCAAGTCTCCCAAGAAGGGGTGTAGGACAAGGGTTTGCCAGGTCCCTGAACTGTCACAGCCCCAAATGCAGCCGGGCTCTCAGGCTCCGGGGGCTCTGCTGATCCCAGCCAACTTTTCCCAGGCGGGGCACAATTCTTGGTCAATTTCCAAACAAAGCAGGACCCAATCCTTTGGCTACCACTCAGCTGCCATTACTGGCAATTTCATGTTTTTTCACACTGGACAAAAAGTCCTGCGTGGTCATACAAGACATGGAGTGAAGCCTGTCTCAGAGAATGTCACTGGGGATAGAAGACTGTCCCCACCTCCACGTGACTGGATCTAGACAACCAAACCTGGCCCCACAAAGCTCAGAAATGCCCGAGGGAAGGCCACTCAGCTGAGAATCCCAGAATAAGTTGATTTCAGTTAATGACCTTATTGTGCTGGCTTTAAAAAAAAAAAAAAAAATCACTGAAGCAACTTGTTTACATTTCACTTGAGGCCCTGCAGGACTTTAACTCCAGTGCCCGGTGCCCAGCGGTTCCCGCCTCTGCACCTGCCCGCCCCAGTCCAGCTGAGCCGGAACCGAGGCCGCCTTTCTTCCGGGAGAGGCCCAGCGCTCCTCCCGCACCCCTGGGAGGGAGGGGATGGGGTCGCCCTTCGCAGCTGAGAAGAGGCGAGCCGGCCAGCGCCCAATCCCCGCGCCCAGGTGGGACCTGGACTCCCCTCTGTCGGGTGCCCAACCCCAAACCCTCTGGCTTTCTTTACCAGCTCTTGCCCAGTTTTTCCATGGAGCTTCTGATGCCAGGTTTTTAACTGTAGTGTGATGTGCTGTCACCTTAATAATTTTGTTTTCAAAGGAGTATGTTACTCCACTGGCAGTGTTGGCCTAAGAAAATGTCATACAACTCAGAGCACTGAGTTCATGCTCCGCGCTTTTTTAAAGACGTTGCCCGATGTTTTTTTGGTTTTGTTTTTTAATACACCTTTATTGATTTCAGAGAGAGGAAGGGAGAGGGGGAGATAGGAACATCAATGATGAGAGAGTCATTGATCGGCTGCCTCCTGCACGCCCCCGACTGGGGATCGAACCCGCAACCCCTGGCATGTGCCCTGACCGGGAATCGAACCGCGATCTCCTGGATCCCAGGTCGATGCTCCGCTGAGCCACACCCTGCCTGGCACACGCATTTTTTTATTGATTCTACAAACAGGTCAAGCTCGGTGCGGGAGGCGGGGGTGGCACCAAGACAACCCCACGTAAGGAACGCTAATGAATCAGCCTGTGTAACCCTGGCAACGACCTGTGCCATTTGCCCCCTTTTACAGATTAGGAAGACGGGGACGAGAGGGACAGCTGTTAGCTCCTGGAGGCCCAGGGGTGGCTCCTGCCGGCCGTCTTCCCACCCCCGTGAGCTCTGCATCGTAGGCCACACAGCGGGCGCCTGCTCCGTGCAGCGGGCAGCGGCGCTTACCTTTATTTCTCCACCGTAAATAGACGCAGTAGCTGCAGGGTGAACTTCTACAGGACGGGCTAAGATTGTCAACTTCACGTTCACGAGCCCTAAGGACAGTAACTAAGTATTGACAGCTTCGTGACACCCGAGGAAAGGGGCACCCCGAGAACAGAAAGCGGCGCCACTGCCAGGTCCCCCCCACCGCGGTTACGTGCGACCCGGTTCTTGGCAACACGCGTATCTGCGGGGCTTTTCTTCCTTAGAACCGGCCTGTTTTTGCAGCAAGGGGGGGTCGGGCAGATCGCGGCACCCAGGCATCCCGCAAAGTAGGCGGGTCACCTTAGGGGCGACCTTTACCCGCGCAAAAATTCGTCTCACATTAGCAGTGAGGATTCGGGCGTCACCCCGAATCGTTATTTTCCTTACTCATAAGTTTAAGGCATAAAGGATCGCTTTCGTGACTCTCTACATAATGAATCTTAATCTCATTAGTGCTACGGTGAGTATCAACGTGTACGGTTGAATTGAGTTTCCCACTCCTTTGAAGTTGAGCTTAATACTAGTTAAGGTTTTACGTCGCTTTTCTTTTTATTTGTCCGGGGGAGACTAGAGAATGATAATGACCCCCCGCCCCGGCACACTTCGTATGCAGATAAGCAGCCAGCGCCACTAAGGCTCACGGGGAGCGCCCCGCCCCTTCCGGTTCTTGCCTGATTTGAGCTGTCGCGAGAATTCTTCGACAGAACGCCGGAAACAGCTCCTCCGCAGCCGCTTAAGGGGCGGGCTCGAGGGGGTGAGGGAATCCAAGCGGCTCCGAGGTGCAAGATGGCGGACATCTCCTTAGACGAGCTCATCCGGAAGAGGGGAGCCGCGGCAAAGGGGCGGTGAGCGGCTTTTTCTCCTTTCGGGGTTTAGGGCCCGCGGCCTAGCGCGGCTCGGGGCGGAGGAGGGAGCGGTCCGGGCGCGACGCGGAGGGCCGCCTGCGCCCGCCCCCTGCTGTAGCCGCTGCTCATTGGCCCGGCCGCCGCCGCCGCGGCCGCCTCAGACCCGGCCATCCGGCCGCCCACTGGCTGTGGGCGCCGTCGCTCCGGCGGGCCAGGGGAGGCCGGCGGGGCCGCTGCCGGCGGCGGGGCTAGGGGACCTGCTCGTGGGGGCGGCCGAGGGGGTGCCCTCCGGGGGGGCGGGGCTAGTCTCCGTGTTCCCGAGGGTCTCCCCGGCTCAGCTCCCTCCCCTGAGAAGATCGGCACTTGAGCCCCGCTCCTCCATGCTCTCCGCGCGGCCTTCGAGTTAGGACGACTGAACTTGAGCGGCGAAGCGACTTGCTCGGACTCCGCCCGGATCCCTGATCCCCACGTCCCGGGCCGGGCCCGCGCCCCGAGCCGCTGCTGTTAACATCCGCCTCCGTGCGCGGGCGTGGGGCGCGCTCAGCGCGTTCGCGTACGCGCCGTCCGTTTGCCTTTCGCTGTCCCGTCGGCGAGCTGGGCTGTTGTGCCCGTTTTACGGATGCGGAGCTCCAGGTGGGGAGAAGTAGAGGGACGCGCCCGAGGCCACGGAGAGCGGAGGGGCGGCGCCTAGGGCGCGGAAATTGCGGGCGGAGTTGGGCCCAGGCTCGGGCAGGGAAGCGTGGGACGGGCTGGGGGTTGGCCCCTTCTTAATGGCTGTAGCTCCCCAGTTCTCCGAGGAGACTGGGTCCCAGTGGGGAGCTGCGGAGGTGATCAGCAGTATGTGCCCCAGACTTCCTAGGGACCCTTCAATATTGTTAGTACCCCCCAGCCTTTAGAGCTCCAGTTCACCTGTGTGGAGGGGAACTTGGCCCCTGGTTTTCCCGCAGACGTTCAATTAGTTTAAATGTTTGTAAACAGCCAGGCTGTAAAGATGTTACGTACAGTTTTCTCAGTCAGTCATTCGCTCAGCGGCTGTTTATTAATACCTCCCGGTGCTGTCTAAAATGAATCCCTCCCCCCACCCCCACACCACAGTTGAGCGGCCAGCACTTCACCTGGCTTCTGCTTCACGAGGGGCACTCAGTATTAGTTTCCTCAGCCATTCCTGGGGAGTAGTTATCTCCTAGGTCTTCTCCAGTCACTGGAGGAATTGGTGCTGGGTCCTCTGGCCACTTCTAAACCCATCCCGGTTTCCCAGGTTTGCTCAATAGTTGCTGAATGAGCCAGGCTCTGCAATCCCTCCCCTCAGTTCCCAGCTGCAGGTGGCCTCTGTCTGTTCGGTCTGTACTGTTTTGGTGTGGTTGTGTGCAGCCTTGGGTTGGGTAGGGGGTGGGCTTCAGGGAAGCAGGGAGTGTGCATCCATGGGAAGAACAGGGAATGTGTGTGCAGCCAGGCAGACCTGGTCCCCACAAGCTCCAAAGTTTGTACCAGCTAGTAAATATTCAGCAGGTGATGGCAGTTATCATGGGCCCCTCCCTTGGGAACGTGCTAGGTAAGCATTAAGGCCCTGGAGTCAGACCGCCATTCCCTGCTCCCACTTGCCATGTGATCTTATGCAAGTTACTTAACCATTTCGTTACCTATAAAGTGTGGGCAGTACTTCATTAGGTTATTGTCAGGGCTAAGTGAATTAATTTATCTAAAGTACTTGCAAAGTGTCTGATGAATACTAAGTGCTCAGTAGACATTAGCAGTTTCCCGAATGAGAATATTGCTTTGCTATTATGTGCAGATTGGATTCGGGGAAAATGCAGTCAAAGACTGGTGGAAGAAACTGGACTGCATGCTGTGTGTGAGTTAAAGCTGCTGGAAACTCCATTTTTATTTTACTTGCACAGCCAACAAAGAGAAAAGCTAGATCTGGGAGTCCTTGTCAAGACATGTAAAAGGTCTGAACAAATATCATTTCCTACAGTAAATATAGTCTTCTACGTGCTTACTAGAAGATTCCTTACTGGGAACTTCGGTTTAACATTGCATAAATGTCCCAGGAACTTCGATCTTAATACTTTAGGAAGAACCTGTGATTATCTCAGAAAATGTCCCTTTTTTTAATCCTCACCCGAGGATATTTTTTCCATTGCTTTTCAGAGAGAGAGAGAGAAAAACATCCATGTGAGAGAGACACATTGAGTGGTTGCCTCCTGCATGCACCAGGGCTGGAGATGATCCTGCAACTTAGGTACTCACCCTTGACTGGAATCGAACCTGGGACCCTGTGGTCTGAGGGCCAACGCTCTAACCATTGAGCCAAACCGGGCAGAAAATGTCCATCTTTTTAATGGAAATAGCAAAAAAAAAAAAAAAAGCCTGTGGAAGTGTAAATAACCTCTTTCCCCCCAGGGCGTGGAATGTGCTTGGACTTTTTTTTTTTAGTTGTTGATGGTATTACCCCCAATTTGTGCTTGTACTTTAGAACAGCCATTCTGTTTCACGTTCATTGCACCTTGTAAGTCAAGAAAGGGGTCATTATTATTATTATCTGGGCCCCAATTAATTATCAGAGGTTTCCTTGATTAATTCGAAATTCTAGAAAGGGAGGGGATAGTTTTAAGTGCTGCTTCATCCAGGCCATGGTGAGGCACTGTTTTCCCCATGCATAGCATATCTCTAGTGACTTTAGTTGCTCAAGAACTGTGGATGAGTCTCCAGGACAGCCCCGGGCGCCAGCTGCAGTGCAGGCTGCTCCTCTGGTCAATTTCATATCTAGAGAGCATCGCTGATAGAGCTAGTCAAGATAACGTCTGGTTTGATTAGTTTAATGATAGCTATCCACAGCATCCATGCAGTTAGATGAAGGTGGCAAGCAGCCTTAATGGGAAAGTTGGGCCTTAAGTGTGTTGGAATTGAACAGCCCTGGGCCACATGCCCTGTCTGAGGAGTCCTTGGAGCGATGGAAGGAGGGAGTTAGAGAGCTTTTCAATTCAGGCCAGGGCCCTGTTCTGGGTCCACAGTGCTTGTTTCTCTGTTGAAATAAGATAAAGGAAATGTATACTGAAAACAAAGAGGAAAATTAGTTATTACATAACTTAAAGGGGAGAATTAATATTTAAAATGAAACAGCTGCACAAGACTCTTGGAGGGTAAGAGGTTAGTGTGTTATTTTTCTTTATATCTTTAAAGTACCTAATTCAGAATTGACCCAGGGTAATAAAACCAAACTGTGTATTCTCCCTATAAAGATGACCTCGACACACATGTACTCTAACCCAGAGCCCCCCATGGATTAAAATCCACTTTATACTAATCCATGCCCCCATCATTGGCCTGAATCCTTTGACTGGACATATGTCCAGAGCCAGCTGCCACTCTCTTTTCCACAGATAGTCAAGAGAGTCATTCCTAGCCCTATACAGACTTTTTTTGGTCCTCACATATGTCTCAACTCCAGTCATGGTCTAGGGGAGAGAGCTTGGGCTCCGGTGGGGCATTTGCCTTCTCGCCCACCAGGACCCTCCCCAAGACCCGTGGACTACTTGGCCAGTGTCTGGAAGCAGTGCGGCCTTGCACTGTTTGGGTGGGGCAATTAAGAGACTTGCTCAAAACGTCCCTTTCCCCTCTTCCCAAACATTTACTGAGGCAGGAAGTGCAGGATGTGTTTCAGGAACATTAGATAGCCTGCGTTCAGAGGTGAGGCTGCGGGCAGAAGTTGAGGCCAGACCAGGGACTCCAAGGAGAGAGGTTGGGCTTTGTTAGGAAACCCTCAGCTGTTCTTGGAGCAGAAGGTAACATAATTGACTCTATGTTTTAGAGACCTACTTCTAGCAGGAATGTTTATTTGAAAAATTCCTGATGACTAATATCTGCTTTACAACCAGTACTGCTACCTCCTGGGATGAATAGCTGTCTTTTTGTGCAGGAAGAGGAGCAGTGGTTATAAAATACCTGAGCACTGTGAACATTGAATGCCCTAAAGCCTTAGTTCATGAGTGGAGCTGAAAAGAACTGGTGTAACCAGGGAACTGAATGCAGGGAATTGAGGGAAAGTAGCTTACTCACCACAACTACATCACCTCCCTCCTGCAACAAACCTTTTGCACTGTTCCTGTAGATAAAATACGATAGCACAAGGCTGGTATTTCTTGGTGGTCTTTCTTACCTGACAAGCAGTATGGTGTGTGGGTCCCAAAAGTGTGGCCACTCTCAGTGTATTTGCACACCCTCTGGTCACTAGTGAGTGTGCTTTCCCCCTGGACATGACTGAAGTCCTAAGATTTTCCTTAGCCTGGGACATTACTCACTTCCTTAACTCTTCAATTCTCGTCTTTATTTTTGACCCATGCTTAATTTATTGGTACTTTAACTAGATACAGTGAAGTTCAGATCCAGGCTTCATCATTATAGATCTGTGATGTGGGATTTTCTCCTTAAATTTCAGTTTCCTCCTCTATAAAATGGATAATAACCTAATTCTCAGAGCTATGAGGGTTAAAGGAGGTATGTCAAAGTTTATGGACCTTAAGGAAGTGCCCACAGCTGTTAGTTGAGATCATCTTTGTTATAAAACCTTCCATTCATCCCGATGGCCAGTTGTCCCTATGTGGCTTGTCAACCGTAGACTCCTGTGAATTCTCAGTAGAGCACTTACCATCCCTTACTGATCATCAGAGAGGGAAACTTGAGGAATAGGAATAAACTAAGGTTACAGAGGCATACTCTCCCTTCCCCCTCCTATGGAGGTTTACGGATCTGCCCTTTTCTTCATTCTCTGTTCAGGGATATACTTTGTTTTCAAGAATCTTGTTCTCTGTGTGGTCACTGATCTGATTACTATCACTATAGATGTTTTCCTTTTCTAGAACTTCATAGAAAGGGAGTCTTTCAGTATGAACTCTATGTCTGACTGATTTTACTCAGCAATAGTGTTTTTGAGCTTCATCTGTGTTATTTGGTGTATCAGTAGTTCATTCCTTTTCATTGCTGAGTAATATTTCATTGTATGGATATATCACAGTGTATATCCATTTACCTAATGATTGGCATTTGGTGTGTTTTCAGATTTTGGTGATTATGAATAAAAGCTACTCTGAAGGAAAAAAGAGAAGCTCGTTTTTCCTTTAGTTATTCAAAATAATCACTTTCTGTTGGTTATCTTCTTCCCCCCTATTTAATTTAATTATTTTTTGAAATATATCTTTATTGATTTCAGAGAGAGGAAAGGAGAGGGAGAAAGAGAGATAGAAACATCAATGATGAGAGAGTCATTGATCGAGCCCACAACCTGGGCATATGCCCTCACTGGGAATCTAACCCTGATCGCCTGGATCCTAGGTCGACGCTCAACCACTGAGCCACGCCTGGCCGAGTTTCCCCCCTATTTTATGGGCAATGTTTTCTTTCTTGAATGATTGGTGAAATTGAGTAGCTTAGTGAGTTTTTTTGGGGGGAGGGGGGTTGTTAATCCTCACCTGAGAATTTTTTTTCCATTGCTTTTCAGAGAGAGTGGACAGGAGGGAGGGAGGGGGAGAAACATCAATGTGAGAGAGACACATCAACTGGTTGCCTCCCACACATGCCTCTACTGGGGGCGGGAAGTGAACCTGTGACCCTTTGGTGCTTCGGCCAATGCTCTTAACCACTGAGCTACACTGGCTAGGCTGGTAGCTTAATTTTTGAAAGGGTAATTGATGCCATGGTGGCTAGATTTGTCCGATTTTGTGGTATTGTAAAATCACACAGAGTATCGCATGATAAGAGCATCTTACCTCCTTTAGTTATAAATATCAGGAACCTTTAGTAATGAGGAGGGTACCCTGGTGATTGGAGGGGGTGGGATTTGGAGAAGGCAGAGGAAGATAGGAGATCTTCAGGAGAAGCTCACGTTTGGATTAGGATGTGTCTGACCCCCACTGGTGGATGTGCTCATCAATAAAGTTTATACAGCCTGGTTCACCTTGTAATTCCCTTTCCCGAAACCCCTGTGGGAGGTTCAGGATCTTACCCTATTTGGGGCAGGCAAGGTCCTTGTAGGTCCCACTTTTAGGGTCAGGCCCAAGGTTACCCTATGTGCCCTGGTTGCATGGGTAGGAGTTGGGAGGAGCAATTAGTGGCCAGGATCCTAGCAGGGTGTTGCACTAGTCGGTGGGGGCTGGACAGAGGACTGCCTTTGCAGAGGCAGCCTTCTCTAGGAGAAGTGCTTTCAGGGGCAGTCATCACTTCTCCCCTCTCACCTCCCCTGGGGCTTGGAGTAGAAAGGAGGGAAGCTTGGATCCTATTATAAGGGAAAGGTTGTGGGCTCTGGAGTCGGGTCGACCTGGGGTCCAGCCCCAGTCATGCCACTAGCTCTGATTTGGTTCTTACAGAGGAGATGATAGTGATGGCAACTAACAGATTGTGAACCTGGAAAGATAATGATTGATAGAGGAGCCCTGTAAGGGCCTTGACACTTCGCAGGATCTCAGGATCAAAAAGCTCTTTGAGCCTTTGTCGTTCCACTGGTGCTGGGTTGACACTGGTGAGGAGCTGCAGGGTGTGCCCCTGAGAAGCTCTTAATCCTGCAGGAGGTGCAGACTTGTAAACAAATCATTGAGATGAAGCATGGTAAGTGCCTTAATGGAAGCTTTGTCCTGCTGTAGAAGTGAAAGAGTGGAAGTGGGGTGGGGCTCAGTATCTCCTGCTGCCAGAGCTGCAAGAGCAGAGAAGCCCCAAGTAGGGCTAAAGTGGACATTTTCCATAGTCTGCCTAGAATGCCCTTGACACACTACTCTTTCTGTACACCCTGGACCTCTAACCCTGCCCACCATCCTACAGGTGTCCAGTTGTTTGTGATGTCCCACACAGACTTTGTGCTTTCCTAGAACAGTAGTCTGGTGATTGTTTGGGTATCTGTATGCCCTCCACCCCCAGATCGGAGCCCCAAGAGACCTGTTGCTTACCATGCCCTTTTTAATGGCCTCTCCACTCCAGCCACCACACAAAGCACTCCTGTGGAGGTGCCCTGCCTGGGACCTCCAACTCTCATAGCCGCGCCTCCTCTTGGGAAACCATCTCATTCTTCTAGGACAGCCCTCTGTGCCTATTAACATCTGCCTGTTTTCTCTCCCCACCTGCACTGGGAGGGGAGGGAGAATGGGGCTTATTCCTATTTCATGGCCCTAGTGCTTTGTGGTTTTTTGTTTTGTTTTTTAGATTCCACAGGTAAGTGAAATTATGACATTTGTCTTTCTCTGACTTATTTCACTTAGCACAATATCCTCTAGGTCCATCCGTGTTGTCGTAAATGGTAAGATTTCTATTTTTTATGGCTGAGTCATACTCCATTGTACCACCCTTTTTTTTATCCAGTTGCCTATCAATGGCTGTTTCCATATCTTGGCTATTGTAAATAATGCTGCAATAAACATAGGGGTGCATGTATCTTTTTGAATTAGTGTTTTGGATTTCTTCTGATAAATACTCAGAATTGGGATATGCTGATTTTTTTTGACTGACATCTTTTAGAGGTTATTGTCCCTAATGGTGTCTCAAAACACCTGGTCCAGGGAGCAAAACACTTTTACCTAGTGATAGAAACTGCCAGACCCTCCTTCCTAATTTTGTTTCCAATGCAAAGTTAAAAGCCATAAAACTAGGAAGAAAGCCTCTATTAATTGTTTCCTTGGACAAGGAGCAGCTTTCTGGTTTCTCCAGCCTCTGTCTTTAGTGTAATTGCTATTGATATTCAGATTCACTTAACATTGCAATTTTTATTTGCAGGCTCAGTGTCAGACCAGGAGTTGGAGGTGTCCGATCATATGTTGGGATCCAGCAGAGCTTCCTCAGCCAACCAGCACGCACAGCCACCTTCCAGCAAAGGTTTGATGCCCGGCAGAAGATTGGCCTCTCAGATGCCCGGCTCAAGCTGGGAGTCAAGGATGCCCGGGAAAAGCTTTTGCAGAAAGATGCTCGTTTCCGGATCAAAGGGAAAGTGCAGGATGCCAGAGAGATGCTGAACTCCCGAAAGCAGCAGAGCACGGTGCCCCCAAAACCCCACCAGGTAGCCGATGCCCGGGAGAAGCTCAGCTTGAAGCGGAGTTCCCCCGCTTCCTTCATGAGCCCCCCCATCGGGACGGTGACCCCAGCTCTGAAGCTCACTAAAACCATCCAGGTAGGTGTGGCTCTTGCTATAACTCCCAGGAAGCCAGTAACTAGATTCTGTCAGGGATCAGGGGTCAGGAAATGTTTGGGCAAAGTGTTTGTGTATTAGCCATATAAGCAAGGCAAGATATTATTAAAGGGGGGAGTCCAGAGAATTGAAGTGATTTTCTCAAGTGAGATAGCAGTGGAGGGAAGAGAGGGGAAAGGACAAAGCATTTGTTGAGCATGTGCTACATGGCAAGCACTTACCCTGTATGACCTTATGTATTCCCCGCTGCAACCCTGAGGTTATTATCCCAGTCTTATCAAAGAAACTCAGTCTCAGAGCTGTGAATCATACCCAGAGTTTCACAGCCAGTCATTGGGAAGGCCTGGCTCCTCATACAGTGCCCTGGCCACCTGCACAGCCACCACCCCAAAGGGAATGGGAGCAGTATCATTTAATCTCCACAGCAACTTTGGTAGTAGGAACAGCAGCAGCAGGGAACATTTATTGAGCCAGGTTCATTGAGCCCTACACATGCATTGTCATGTGGTCTCTGGGACAGCCAGTCTTCCTGTCACTCTCCTGCTTTGGGTATGAGTCACTTTGTAGGTCCTTTTACCAAAGACCAAAATTGAGTGCCCCTCATATTTCAAGTTCAGTGATCATAGTGAATGCATGTGTACCCTATGTGATGAATTGTGACCAGTGGGTGTTTCTAGGTTCCACAGCAGAAGGCCATAACACCACCTCATGCCCATCCTGCTGGAATGAGGATTAACGTTGTCAACAATCACCAGGCCAAACAGGTAGGCTGTGAGTGTGTGTGTGTTCTGGACGTGTGTGTGTACACAAGCATGTGTTTTGATTGGACCTGCTAAGTGGATTAACTGATGCTTGGCCCAAGGTTCACAGTTAGAAGAATTGGGGAGGAATTATATTTGACCGTTTGTATTTTATGAGTTGTAAGAAGACATTTCATAATTGGGGAGGAGAAGCATAAGGGGCAGAGATGCAAATTGAAAAAAAAATTTTTTTAATATGTGCTTCATGCAGAAAATTTGCAAAATAGAGACAGATTAAAAAGTTCCTTTTGCTCCTCTTCTCCAAAGCCCACCATTGTTGAAATTCTGCCCTGGTTCCTTCCTGTTTTTTAAATATTATTATTTAGTTAATGCATAGTTACAGTTGTGATTATATTCTTAATCCAATTTTGTATCATTCTTTTTTCACTTTATAACTCAAGCATTTTTCTGTGATTCATGTTTACTGTAAACAGCGTTTTTAATAACTGCATAATACATTGAGTTCACGTTCCAGGTGTTTTAAACCATTTTTCTATACTTCTTACTGTTAGAAATTGTCTGAACATCTTTGTAGATAACACTCTTTATAGGGTTTGGGTTTGTTTCTCTAGACCAGATCGCCAGGGTTGGGCTTTGCAAGCCAAAGGATATAAACAGACATTTTGGGAACTCTTCCTAGGCATTGTCCTTGTAAGAATGTACTTCTGCTGTATCTGGAAGTTGCAGCACTTCCATCAGGCCCTTGTGGGCGGGGAGCCACGTATCAGGACTGGAGCATCAGTCTCTTCAGGCACCCCGAACACCCGCTTCTCCCTCTACCCCAATCACTCCAGCAGTCCTCCCCCTGCTGTCCTTGCTCCAAGTGCCTGTTGACAGCCTGTATGCCATATTAGCTTATATTTCCTTATTTTCAGAACTTATATGACCTGGATGAAGACGATGACATTCCAGCTCCCATTCCTAGTAAACAGATGAAATTTGCAGCCTCGGGCAGCTTTCTCCACCACATGGTAGGGTATTTTATGTTTTGCTTGTGCTCGCTGTGTGTCTGATCAGGTGGATGGTAGAGGTGGTGGAGAATTGGCCTTTTGACTCAGAAATATTTCTTCACTTGGATCTTAAGATTTTCAGAACTTGAACTAGTCCAACCCTTCATTTTATAAATACTGAGACCAGGGTGTCTAGTGACTTGTTCAGGGTCCCACAGCTAGTGAAGTATAGAGCCATAGTTCCCAATTGATGTAGGTTTGAGTCACTTTGGGAGAAATGTGGGTGACCCCACAGAATCCCATTTTCTTTCATTTGTGGCAGAACATTCTACTTGTTCCCCTTTCCTCCATGGTCAGCACCTCTAGCCCTATTCTTAAATCTGGATTCCCTTGGTTAGTGTGTTAGCAAATTAATCTGAACCTTACCTGTGGGTTCCACCAGGTGCAGCCTGCTTGCAAGAAAAGCTTGGTAAACTAGGATGCTGGTCAGGTACCATGCAGAAAAGGAAAGAAAGCAACAACAACATCAGGCAGGTCTGTGCTGCTCAGCTCAGTGGATGTTGCCAATTACAGATAGACCAGTGGCCCCCAAGCCAAGTGCCTTTGTTTTGCCTTCAGAGGCCCAAAGACTCAGTTTTGGTCACTGCACTGAATGCGTGGACGTCTCTTGGTTACCAGTGAAGTTCTTCCAGTGCTGCAAGAGGCTGAATAATAACTAGTCTTACAGAGGGGCGGCTTTCCAATCGTTAGACTGCTGGGTCTGCTGCAGAGGGGCTATCTGCTGGCTCAGTGACTGACCTGAATTGAGAACCATGCTGTGTTTCTATTAATTCATTTAGGACTCCTCCTCCCTCCCATCCTGCAAGATGGGTACCATTATTACCCCTATTTTACTGACAAGGAGTCAGGCGCAGAGGGGTTAAATAAACATGCTTATTGTCACCGAGCTTGTAAGTGGAAGATCTAGGATTTAGGTGTAAACAGTTTTGGTTCTCGGCCATGTGTTTAACCGCTATGCTGTCTTCACTCTTGAAACTGAAAAAGCGGTTTGAGGAATGTGAAACCCAACTTGGGGAGGACGTTTCATCTAAAACTAGAGAAGCTACTGAGTCGACCCTGTCTCATACTCTGTCTCTGGCTGCTGCATTCCTCTTCCCTCCCTAAGTCATTGTCTGGTAGACACTGCCTCAGTCAGCAAGACTACCTGCCACTTCTGCATCTTTGTCCTCAGATACATTAATACCAGGGACCTGACTGCTTTATATTTCCAACCACATCCCCAATTGGGTAGCGGGGCAGGGAGGGAACTGTTTCTGCTGGTCTCCATGTGCTGACTCTGCCAGCATGTTTTTTGACAATCTGGGAGCTGCTAGGGCCAGGGCTATGCATGGTGTCCCTGTATGGCCAGAACAGGGACCAGAAAGCTTGGAGTCTGGGCCTTCTTTTTTTTTTAACTTTAAAAAAAATTTATTATTATATATCTTTATTGATTTGAGGGAGAGGGAGAGGGAGAAATAGAAACCAATGATGAGAGAGTCACTGATTGGCTACCTCCTACACACACCCTCCTGGGGATCGAGCCCGCAACCCAGGCATGTGCCCTGACTGGTAATTGAACCTTTATCTCTGGATCATAGGTCGATGCTCAACCATGGAGCCATGCCAGGGCCAGGCTGGGCCTTCTTAAAAGTGGGTTCTTAGGCCCAGCCAGCCTGGAGCTGATGATCAGTCCATTGTGATAGAAGCATATGTGGGAATATACTTGGTCCCAAGCTTTTGTCCTTCTGACCAGCCCCAAATTGTTGGGTTTTTATAAAGTCCAAATGGTATGAGTGAGCCTGTGGATCCTGATCAGGGCTTCATGGATGCTTCTCCCCAAGGGCTTCTAACACTGGAAAGAGGCTTCTGTGAGCACGTGTGCGGGCTGTGTGTTTTTCTCCCCTCCTGTGCCTTTCCTTTCTTGTAGGAGGCCACTGGCAGCCTTTTTGGCTTCAGGCCCTAATGAAATTGGGAAACTGGGAGGCCTCGGGTGGGGGTTGTCAGCCCCTAGCTAGGCATCCAGGTCACTTAGCCTCTCAGATTCCTGTCTGCCTCTTTCTTTAGGCTGGGCTGAGCAGTTCCAAGCTTTCCATGTCCAAGGCCCCCCCTCTGACTAAAGTGGTTCAAAATGATGCATACACGGCTCCTGCTCTCCCCTCCTCGGTTCGAACAAAAGCCTTGACCAGCATGTCCCGGACACTAGTGAACAAGGAGGATTCCCCCAAAGAGCTGCCGCCTGCTGAGGTGAGGTGAAGGTGAAGGTGAAGGAGAGGAAGTGGAAGTGACCACACCAGTTGAGAGTCAGCCTGTGCTGGGTGGGCAGTGTGCTGTATGTACCCTGTTGCGTCCTCACAGCGCCTCTCTGAGGTAGGCGTTGCCACCCCCATTTTACAAATGAGCAAACCAAGACCCAGCAGCCCCTGTGTGCAAAGAGCTCGCAGACAAATGGGGAAAACAGAGCCATGGACAGAGCCTGTGTCTGGTGATACAGCAGTTGTGCCCAGAGAACTGCTGGGAGCACTGAGGAGAGCACAGCTGAGTCCACTGGGCAAATCTAGGAAGGCTGAGCTGGGTGGGTCTTGAAGTAGGAGTGGCATTCTAGGCAGAGGTGCAAAGGCCTAAAAGGGCCGCATGTTTGGGAAACGAGCCTCCATCCTCAGCGTAGGGTGGTGGGGGCATGATGGGTGCTGAGGTCTCTAGTGGGAAGTGGGCCTCCAGGTCACTTGCCTCGGGTGAGTTGTTTGAGCACACAGCTGTTCTCTGCCTTCTGATTATACTCTTGTCTGCGGCAGCCTATCCTCAGCCCTTTGGAAGGCACCAAGATGACTGTGAATAATCTGCACCCTAGAGTCACCGAGGAGGACATTGTTGTGAGTACTGTGCTCACCAGAATTTTCTGTCTCAAACCCCTTCTGGTTCAAGAGTCCCAAGACCACCCCCAGGTTCCCTGATTCTGACAGGACTCAGCATAGAGTCGTATCAGGACTAAGAGGTCATTGCAGGACACAAAGCAAAATCAGCAAAGGCAAAGGCCTGCAGAAACTAGGCACAAACTTCCCGAGTGATCTCGCAGTGGAGTCCCACAGGATGCACTTGATTCCCGGCATCAAGTTGTGATGACGCGTGTGAATCAAGGAAGTTCGTTAGAGACTCAGTGTCCAGGGTTTTTGTCAGGGACCAGTCATGTGGCACCCTCTGCCTGACACATACCAGAGCTCCAGGCTCCTGGGAGGAAAGCAGGAGGAGGATGTTCAGCATAAATCACAGGTGCTCGGACACAGTGAGCCACTCCTGAGGGGGTGGGAGCCTCCCACAGTCCAAGTCCCCAGACACCAGCCAAGGGCCAACCTTGGAAGCCGGCCTTTCAGAAACAGCAGTCAGATGGGCTGTGCTAGCTTGCTCCACACAGCTCCTACACCAGGGCCCGGGGCTTGTGCTGAGCACGTCTTGAGTGGGCTCTTCAGTCCTGCTGTACAACATCCAGTGGTTTCTATTTTCCTGTGAGTCCTCAGAACTTATGCCTCCTCCAGGGATTTCACAGGATGATTCCAGAGGAAAGGAGTGGGATGGATTGTTGTTATCTGGTGGCTGATCTCTATGGATTGCCCTCCTGGTCCATCCTGTCCTACCCTTGGCAGTTACGGGCAAAACCTAATTCAGGTGCCTGGTGAGTGGGGGCCCAGATCCAGCCAGGACTTCTTCTTTTCAACCTCATTTTCATTCAGGCACCAAGAAAAGGTGTTAGTTTAGAAATCCAGGTGCCCTTTTTACCTCTGAACTGTCAGATCACAGAATGAATGCAACTCGAGACTTCAGCCTCTCCCTGCAGCAGAGTCCCAGGTTCTGGAGCAGCCTACAGTGGTCCCGTGTTTGTTACGGTTGTGTGTAACACACAAGTGCTATGTGATTGCACTTAGAGCTAAGCAGGCATTCCAGTGAATGGCACACGAGAATGGAAATTGTAGCGAATTTTGTGTAATACTTGATAGGTGATAATGAAAACAAATTTTTCCTGATTGTAAAAGTAATACTAGCTACCATTTACTGAGTACAGTGGTACCTCCATTTACAAACATTTTGGTTTACCAATGCTGTAAACCTGGAAGTAAATGCTTCCGTTTTTGAACACGCCTCAGGAGTCGAACGTGCCACACGGCTTCTGCTGAGGGCAAGATCCTGAGGCCTAGCTGTCGGCTGTTGATCCCTCGGTTTTTGAACGTTTCAGAACTCGGTCTTTCGCAATGGATTATATTCGAAAATGGAGGTACCACTGTACTTAACGTGCCAGGCGCTTTGTATACAGGATCTTTGAAAATACAGAATAGTGGAAAAACTAATTACCTCTGATGATCACCACTCAAAGAAAACTACCAGTAACCATCACCCTCACTTTTTTCTACCCAAAAAGGTAGTGCTAAAAGAACAACAGTAATAAAATTGGGATCACACCCGGTATTCATTTCCATATCTTGGTTTTGATATTTGACATTTTTTCCTTTATCATTAAAAACAAATTGAGTGTCTATCCCATAACAGCCTTGCAAAGGGCAGTTGCAGGTGAAGAAATGGCTTGGGTACTAACTCATCAGCCTTTGTAAAGGTCTGTCTCCACATTGTGTTCCCTCTCTGCCTCAGTTTCCTGGTCTGTAAAATGAAGGGGGGTTGGAGTAAATGATAACGTGTGTACAAAGCACTACCTTAAAAAGTTCTCAGTTGAGCTTTATAGCAACCCTGGAAGGTAGGCTAGACCAGTGCTGCTTTTTAGAAGAGAAAACGTCCTCAGAGACATGAATAATCTGCTAGAGCTGTGGTCATACAGCTGAGAGGCAGGGCCCCGGAGATCAAATCCAAGTTGGTCTGATTTAGAGTGACCAGCTGTCCTGGGTTTGCTGCCTCCTGGTTAGCACTGAAAGTCCTGTATCCTGGGAATGTCCTCAGTCTAGCCAAGCTGGGACGATTGGTCACTCTATAGAACTCCAGAATTTATTTATTTATTTATTTTAATTTTTAATTTTTAAAAATATATCTTTATTAATTTCAGAGAGAGGAAAGGAGAGGGAAAGAGAGAGAGAGAGAAACATCAATGATGAGAGAGTCATTGGTCAAGCCCGCAACCTGGGCATGTGCCCTGACCAGGAATCGAACCCTGATTGCCTGGATCCCAGGTCGACGCTTAACTGCTGAGCCACGCTCAGCCGGGCCAGAATTTATTTCTAACAGATTCCTGCACGACATACTAGCCACTGTCTTTTTTTTGTAATGTATCTTTATTGATTTCAGGGAGAGGAAGGGAGAGAGAGAAACATCAATGATAAGAGAGTCATTGATCAGCTGCCTCCTGTACGCCCCCTGCTGGGGATCGAGCACCCAACCCAGGCATGTGCCCTGACTGAGAATTGAACTGACGGAGAATTGAACTGTGATCTCCTGGATCATAGGTTGACGCTCAACCATTGAGCCACACTGGCCAGGCAGCCACTGTCTTTTTTTTAAATAAGTCTGTACATTCATTCTCATGACAGAGTTCTCTGAGAGAAATTCCATAACTATTATCCCTAAAAATAGAGGAATTAAGTGGGCACTGAGGCAGGAGGATCTTAGGGGTGACTTTTTGAAGGTCACAGGGACTCCACAGTTTGTAAGCTCAGGCCCATTTCTCCAGCAGAGCTTGTCCCCTTCTGGTCCATGCTGAGGCCTGTGGATGTCCCAAGCACACCACCTAAAATGGAGCTTCCCTGAAGTCTTGGGCCCTGGGCATATTCAGCTGTAGTGCAGCCACCAGTCAACTCAGAGCCTTCAGGATGTGTAAATGGCAGGCAGGCAGGGTGATGGCCCGAAATTCTCCCCCAACCCTCACCCCTCTGCTCTTTGCAGGAGCTTTTCTGTGTATGTGGAGCCCTGAAGCGGGCTCGACTGGTCCATCCTGGAGTAGCAGAGGTGGTCTTTGTGAAGAAGGATGATGCCATCACTGCATATAAGAAATACAATAATCGGTGTCTAGACGGTAAGTCATGGAGAAAGCAGCTCCTTCACCTCCCACTCCTCACTGCTTACCGTCAGGCAGCAGGCTTTTGGAACAAGCCTTCCTCTGAGGTGGGTGGGAGGCTATCCTGGTGCATTCGCACCACTGGGGCCTTTTGTGCACCAAGACCAGGCAGGGAGGTGTGTCTGGGTGATGCTGACCTGCAAGCTGCCTCTCCCACAGGGCCCTGGGTTTCACACAACCTAGCACCTAAGCTAGGGGAACACCATTTCTCCATGAATGGTTCTTTTTTTTTTTTTTCTTTTTAATTTTTATTTTTTAATATATCTTTATTGATTTCAGAGAGAGGAAAGGAGAGGGAGAGAGAGATAGAAACATCAATGATGAGAGAGTCATTGATCAAGCCCACAACCTGGGCATGTGCCCTGACCGGGAATCGAACCCCGATCTCCTGGATCCCAGGTCGACGCTCAACCGCTGAGCCACGCCCAGCCGGGCCATGAATGGTTCTCTTGAGTCTTGGCAGGTACACCAGGAGCCATAGCCTCCCCCTTCCAGATGTTGGTCTGCTCAGTGCTAGGAGACTGCTTAGTGCTAGGACACAGGTTCCTTAATGGCCTGGAGCATCGTCTAACTATTGGCACCTGGGCAAGCTCAACTTCTAGTGAGTAAACCACTGATTTCACTGAGTTCAGATTCCCATTTGTCTCTGGGTATCCTAGAGAGAGGAACTCTGTCTGCCATGCTCCTTCTATCCACCTATTTGTTCCTTTGTTGAGTATCTACTATGGAGAAAGGCCCTGTGCTAGCAATGAAGGGACAGAAAGTAATAAAACAGTCAGTGGGAGTTTGGTTTGCATTTTCCTGACGACTAATGATGATGAGCATCCTTTCAGGTGCTTTTGGGGCATTTGTGTATCTTCCTTAGAGAAATGTCTGTTCAGAATCTTTGCTCACTTTTTGAGTTTTCTTTCATTATTGAGTTGTAAGAGTTCTATTTATATTCTTTTTAAAAAATGTATCTTTATTGATTTCAGAGAGAGGAAGGGAGAGGGGGAGAGAGAGAGAGAGAAACATCAATGATGAGAGAGTCATTGATCGGCTGCCTCCTGCACACACCCTGCTGGGGATTGAGCCTGCAGCTGGCACATGTGACCTGACCGGGAATTGAACCACGATCTCTTGGACCCTAGGTCGATGCTCAACTGCTGAGACACGCCAGCCAGGCATCTGTTTATATTCTTGATATGAGTCTCTTAGATAAATGGTGTGTCAGTATTTTCTCCTATTATGTAGTTTGTCTTTTTATTCCTCTTAATATATGCATGTAGAGCGATATATTTCCTCCAAGTACTGCATTAGCCACATCCCCTAAGTTTTTTTGTTTGTTTTTAATCCTCATTGGAGGATATTTTTTCCATTGCTTTTCAGAGGCAGTGGAAGGGGGAGAGAGAGAGACATCGATGTGAGAGAGACACATTGATTAGTTGCCTCGTGCACTCTCCCGACCAGGGCTGGGGATTTGAGCCTACAGCCAAGGTATGTGCCCTTGGCCAGAATTGAACCCAGGACCCTTCAGTCTGCAGGCCAACGCTCTAACCACTGAGCAAAACCGGCTAGGGCTCATCCCCTAAGTTTTGATATGTTGTATATTCATTCATCTCAAAGTATTTTCTAATTTACCTTGTGATTTTCTTTGATCCATTGGTTATTTAAGATTGTTTTGTTTAATTTCCATGTTTGTGAGTTGCCCAGATTTTCTTCTGAGTATTTGGGACAGTAGATGTTTTGGAGCTGTTGGGTAGATGTCTTTTGGGTCTAGTTGGGTTATGTTGTTCAAGTCTTCTGTTTCTTTGTTGATCTTCTGCCTGGTTGTTCTGTCCATTACTGAACGTGAAGTGTTGAAACCTTCAACTATTGTTTACTTCTCTCACTTCTGTTAGCTTTTGCTTCGTGTATTTGAGCCTGTCGTTAGTTGCACATAAGTTTACAGTTGTTCTAATTGTTTTCTTTCTAGGGGACTGACCCTTTTATCAGTTACAAAATATCGCTCTTTATCTCCAGTGACATTTTTTGTTTTAAAGTCTATTTTAGCTGATACTAGGTTTCTTGGGGTTGCTGTTTGGGTGATAGGTATCTCCTTTTACTTTTAACCTCCTTGTATCTTTGAATATGAAGTGAATCTCCAATAGATAATCAGAATCTATTTCAGATTAATACTAACAAGTCCAGTGAGATAAAAACATTACTTCTGTATGGCTCTATTCCCTCTTTTTGTGCTGTTCTTTTTTTTTTTTTTTAATGTTTAAGTTTGTTTTTTTAAAATTTTCTTTATCTACCTTCGTTGTTTTGCTCTCCCTGTCATGTCGTACGCACAGCGGGAATGCATTACTCAGCACAGGTAACCTTACCTGGGCCGAGTGGAAGTCTGTACATAGGCTTTTGGATCTTAATTTCACAGCACAAACATTTTCCCTCACTAATCACTTCATAAGCAAGGTCAAAGGGCTTCCCACCGAGTCCAGGTTCTCCCTTACTCCTGCTCTTCTCTCCTCCGGTGCGAAGTAAGGTCTGTTTTCATGTTGCTTCTCGGTGCTATTGTTGCCGAGGTTTTGTGGGCCTCACACATTGGGATTTTCTGAGTCCTGGATTTTGCTGGAACCTGGCAGCCGTATCCCCAGTGTGGGGCCAGAGCTGCCAGTGGTGGGTGTTGACCCTAGTGGTGAAGGTGGCAGTCTTGTCCTTTAGTGTGAGGAGCTGTGGTCTTGTGTCAAAGCCTTTTCTCTTTCGGGTTTTCAGGGCAACCAATGAAGTGCAACCTTCACATGAACGGGAACATCATCACCTCTGACCAGCCCATCCTGCTGTAAGTCCCAGAGGCAGCGGTCTGGGGGCAGCATGGAGCTTTCTCCTCGCTTACTCTGCGATCACCTCTCTATCCTGAGGGGTAAATTGCCTGCATCACAGCTCCATCCATTTCCTGTGCTCTGATGGCAGGCGGTTAGTCAGGGTGCTTAGATTTGTACAACGTGGCTTGTCTCGTCATTTCTGCAGGGAATTGGCTTCACAGGGGCTAGCATTAAGACCTGTTCCCAGTCTAATCTAGAAACACCTGAGAAGAAATGGAGAGCAGGCCAGATGTGCCCCTCATTGCAAAACTGGGTGCATTGTCCAAGGGGACGGAGAACTCCACCTCCTGTGATGGCTCTGATGGAGATGGTGCTGGCTGCTGGCCCACATTCTCTCCCACCCGCCTGGGCATACATGCTGGACCAGGACTGAGATGCATAAAACGTTTAGACTGGCAGGACATCCTTTTATAGACAACGAGACAGAGGCCCGGGGAAGATATTAGACTTGCCAAGGTGGGTGGGGTAGTACGGGACAGGCCTGAAATAGACTTTGAAATTTAGAAAGACTGGAATGTGAACCCTGGATATTGAATTGTGTGATTTAGACAAGCTTCTTAAACTGTATTGCAGAACTAAGTTGTATTCTGAAAAATGTGTATCCCATGACCTAAATAAGTTTGGGAATAATTGGGCTAAACAGAGTTAAGTTGATTTCTTTACCTCAAGACTTCTCCGAATGTATAATAACGATCATGTGTGTAACCATCCCCGAGGGAAGCGCATTGTTTTCTAAACTTAACACCCCAGCTCCCAGCAGACTGCATCTCAGTTTTCTCAAACAGGAAAGATGAAATGAGATACAGGGCACAGAAAGCAGTACATTCGGTGCCTGACTTGTAACATGCCCAACGGGTCCCTCCCCATCTAAGGGAAACTGACAAGGATTTTGACTCTTCTGTGCTCTCCGCAGACGGCTGAGTGACAGCCCCTCAGTGAAAAAGGAAAGTGAGCTGCCTCGCAGGGTGAACTCTGCTGCCTCGTCCAACCCTCCTGCCGAAGTGGACCCTGACACCATCCTAAAGGCGCTCTTCAAGTCCTCGGGGGCCGCTGTGACCACACAGCCCACAGAATTCAAAATCAAACTTTAAGCGGGGGAGTGAGGCAGCCAGAAGTGGGGGCAGAGGAGGGTGGCTCTGTTTCCCAAAGCAAAGGTTGTGACCAATGGGCCGTTGGACTGGAGGCCCCAGGTGGGGGTAGAGAGCTTCCTCACTGGACAGACCCTCCTTTCTGTGATGAGTTCTACCCTGTGCTCTTCTGTATGTTAACATTTCCTGTAATGTGTTTCTTCTCCCTCCACCTTTTCACCAAGGTAGGTTTGTGTTGCTCAGAGTATCTCTCCCCCTCACCTCAGCCCCAAACTGAGTTCTTACCTAGAAATGGCATCCTGGATTCTCTGCGTGCTTTCTTGTGGCTCCATGGAATACAGGGCGGGGCTGTTTGAAGGACACTGCTATCTCCAGGGGTGAGGGGCTTGCCTCCTTTTTTCTTAAACTTTTCAAGAAAATGTAGAATGGAAGTTCCTGCCATCCTAATGGGAGCCAGGTCAGCCCCAAAGATATGCCACCTACCTGCCTGGTCGGTGGAGGTGACCTGGGTGGACATCAGGTCACAGGTTCTTGTCCTCTCCCCACAGTTGGCTCCAGACGAGTCTGGTCTGGAGAGCCCTGTTGGCAAGGGTGGGGTGAGGCTGTTGCTCTGACAGGAAGAGTGCACCCCAGCTCTTGGCTGGAGGGCCATGCTGTGTCAGGCAACTCAGTAAATCCCAGGGTCATGTTTCCCTTTTCCTTCCAGTTAGGCTGAGTGCTCCACCTCAGCTCTCTGGACTTCTGGTTGTCACTGCTGGGATGACTTGCGTTGCTGGTCCAAGTTTTCACTAGCCTGGCGCTCATCACACCCTGGCTTTGATGTTAATGCCACCTCTCCCCTAGTTCTGACACTGTGGGTTTGAACGATTATTGAAAGGGGAGATGTTGGCTTGCATCTGGCTTGTTCTTTCTGGCCTTGGATGTCTGCAGAACAGTCAGGGATGCCGGGAGCCCATATGCAGCTACCACCAAGGGTCACTGTCATCACCACTGTAAGTGACCCATCCATCCATGACCAGGGGGATATTTTCCTGCCTGGGCAGTGAGGGGAAAGGAATGGTGGGTGGTAAGGAGGGAGTTGAGAGAGCAAAGCAGCCCTTCCAGGCAAGCGGTGGGTTACTCAGCATGGTTCCACAGAGTTGGGGCAAAACTGTAGAACCCAGGGCAGCCCTTGAATACCAGACAGCGTTGCTTCAGAGTCACTGTCAATTCTCCGGCTGGTTTGTTGGGGCTGTGAAGGGAGTCTAGGCTGGCAGAGCTGAAGAGAGTTGGGGAGCAGGATTCTGGGAGCTCTACAGGACCAGTAGCAAGTGCTGTGAAAGGCACAAACCTAGAAAGTAAAGAGGGCTGGGACACTAAGCTGCTCATGACCTGCTTGGGGCCAGCCCAGTGAAGAAAGCCTGGAAACTCCAGAGAGAGAAATCTGTCAAGCAGAAGGACCCTGGGTTTGAACACAGCTCCGTCTGCCAGCGCAGGTTGCCCAGGCCTGACAAGTCCAAGGAGTATGCCTGGTGCTCCCTTTCCAGTTCTTTAAACATTGCAGTTCTTCCCCTTGAGCAGGTGCAAATCTAATTCTCTCAGTAGCTGGAAGACATTCCTCCTATACTTCGCCCAAACTTCTTGGCCCATAGAGCACCCAAGGCAGTAGGACCTTGTTTCTCAGGTCCAGAGCAGTCTGGCCACACTTGGACTCTGCTTCGAGCCGAGATGGTAAACACTCTGCCTGCGTGGTCACTCTCCCTCCCGTCCCAGGCCAGGCTGCTCTGTTGGCAGAGTGGTGTTGAGCTAGCTGCAGTGCCTGGCCACCTGGACTTGGTCCTCTGCATAGCCATGTGGTACATTGTGGGGTGAAGCCTGTTTGCATCCTCTGGTCTACAGGATGGCATCGTGGAAAACAGAAGAGAAGGTGGGGGCCACCCTGTGTCCCTCTTCCCACTCCCTTGCGTTCCCCATCTCGTTCAGAAGAAGAGGAAGAGGTATTAAGGGATGGAGAAGACTCTGTTACTTACACATTTCTGAATAAATGTTTGTTATTCCTATCTCTGAGCTGTCATTTCTTAAGTTTCACTGAGTGGCCTTAGTAACCAGAAACAGGCATTTGCATTTGCTTTACTACTCCCCAGCGCTGACCTTGGAGCAGAGTTCACAGAACTCACGGAACCCAGTTCTCCACGGCCAAGGTGTGAGCACTGATGTCTGTGGGAGCACCTAGCAGGCAGCTCGGTGCCTCCTGGGCCTGAGGGCTCGCCAGTGCGAAGCGGGGTGAGCCTGACGGATGGAGCGCACACAAACTTCACTGGCTTAACCAGCCAGTATACAGCTCGTGGGTGTGCAGCCGGCAGCACCATCCATCCCTGTGATCCTTTTCATCTCGCAGAGCGGAAGCTACCCATTCAACAGCGACCCCCCATTCTTCCTCCCTGCCCCAGTCCCTGCACTCGCTCCCTGCACAGCCATGTGGTACATTGTGGGGGCAACTGCCGTTCAACTTTCTGTGGTTTTGACTACTCACATGGGTGGAATCATACAGTATTTGTCCTTTTGTGAGCTTATTGATGTTACCATAATGTCCTCAAGGTACATCTGTGTTGTAGCACGTCGATTTCCTTCCTTTTTAAGACGAGTAATATTCCATTGTGTGTATATGCCACATTTTGCTCGCCCATTCATCCACTCATGGACACTTGGGGTGCTTCTATATTTCAGCTATTGAGGATAGTGCTGCTGTGAGCATGGCTGCACAAAAAACTTTCAGACCCTAGTTCCAGTCTTTGGGGCATATACCCAGAAGTGGAATTGTTGGATCATATGGTAATTTTATTACTGAAATTTTGAGGAATCATTCCAATTTCCATTTGCTATTCCCATATAGTTTTATTATGGTAATAAAAGTGAAATACTTCCGCCCGGCCAGCGTGGCTCAGTGGTTAAGCACTGAATTAGGATCTGGAAGGTCACGGTTCAGTTCCCGGTCAGGGCACATGCCTGGGTTGCTGGCTCAATCCCCAGTAGGGAGCATGAAGGAGACGGCTGATCAATGACTCCCTCTCCCTCTCTGAAGTCAGTAAAAATACATTTTTAAAAAAAATGATTTGTTCCCTGGCCGGGTGTGGTTCGGCGGTTGAGCATGGACCTAGGATCCAGGAGATCAAGGTTCGATTCCCAGTCAGGGCACACGCCAGGGTTGCAGGTTCGATGTGCAGGAGGCAGCTGATCAATGACTCTCCCATCATTGATGTTTCTATATCCCTCTCCCTCTCTCTGAAATCAATGAAGACATTAAAAAAAAATGAAAAGTCCCATAGTGGCCCCCATCACACAGGCAGAGTAGCAAAGTACTTCCAGTGGTCTACCAAACCCTACGGGATCGCCAGGCCCTGCCTCCTCAGATTCTTCCTCGGGCTCACTGTGTCCTGGCCACATGGACTCCTGGCCATTTCTCTGCCACACCAGGGAGGCTCCAGCCTCAGGGCCTTTGCTCTTGCCCGGCCCTCTGCTCAGAATACTCTTCTCCCAGACCCCTGAATGCCTTGTTCCCTCACCTCCTTCAAATATTTTTTAAATGTCACTTCAAAGAAGCCTTCACCTTACCTAAAATTTCAACACCTCCCCTCACCACACTCCCCCTACTCCACTTTTTCAGCACTTTGCATTGATGCATATGCTTTGTATTTTGCTGCTTTGTATATTTACTGCTTCTTTCCTTTCTTACACTATAAACTCCAGGAAGGCTGTATTTTATTCCCCTTCTGTAGCCCTAGCGTTTAGGACATTGCCTTGAGCATTCACTGCTATTTGTGAGCGGGTGGGTGGGTGGATGGATGTAGAGTTCGCACCAGTTAACGGCCCCTGTCCACGCCTTCATTATTCCCAGATTTATGCGCTGACTTTATTCTGAGCAAAGGAAGGTTGAACGCTGGGGAGACCGGGACCAGAGAAGCGGGCCTGTAACGGAGAGCCCGGGAACCTCACCCGGCGCCGTTGTCATGGAAACGCGCAGGTCCGGGCTCCAACCACAGCTCCCAGCGGCCCGTGCGGCTTCCGGTCGGCAAGATGGTGGCGCGCAGGAGGAAGCGTGCGGCGCGGGACGCCGAAGAGGCGGTTCCGAGCCCGCCCGGCTACTCAGGTGAGGGGCCGCGGGACAGGCGAGGGGCCGCGGGGCCGGGTACGGCCAGGCTGCGCCCAGAGACGGCCCGGGGGTCGGCGGTGGCCCCGGAAGGTCGTGAGGCCGCGGGCCCCCCAGCACCGCCCGGCGCCTTGCTCTCGTCCGGCTAGACTGTCCCCGGACGACCCACTGTGGCCCGGGCCTCCCTTGGGTGACCCCGCCTCTGTCCACGCTCCCCCTCAGGGCGAGTCCTTCTGCACCTCACCCCGCTCGGCGGGCACGTCTCACCTCCGGCCGTCAGCCCTCACCCGGGCAGCTACGTGCCCTTCCAACGGGCTCTCTTGCTTCTGGTCTTGCCCCCGACTTCTCTCCTCCCCCTAGGTGCCAGGAAGTTCTTTTTAAAGTCAGATTTACTTTGTTTTATTTTCTTACAGTTTTTACTGATTTTTAGAGAGGAAGGAAGGGAGAGGGAGAAACGTCGGTTGGCTGCCTTCGGTACGCCCCCTACCGGGCACCAGCCGGCACCTCCAGCGTGTGCCCTTGTCCGGGAACGGAATCGGCCACCTCCCGGTGCGCGGAGGATGCCCAGCCGGCTGAGCCCCACTGGCCCGTGCTAAAGTCAGATTTAAGTGGTGGGGGGAGGATGGTGTGAGAAAAGGCCACAGAGGTGGTCAGGGTCAGCTGGGCCTCCAGCCACGCTAAGGATTTTGGTATTTACCCCACGAGCAGCAGCAGCAGCAAACTTCCCTCTTGTTTCACTCCGCACCTGCAATAATTGCCCCGTTGCATTCTGTCTCCTCCACCAGTCCTGGGCAGATTCTCTGCTCGCTCACTCTCATAGACTGCATAGCACCCTGCACAGGCCTTCGTAGAGGGAGGGCTCAGGGAAGGGTGGGTGGACAGGGGACTAGAAAGGGGCAGCCTGAACCTGACTTTCATGCCATCCCTCCCTGCCCCATTTTCCTTTCAGCCGTTCCGATCAAGTTCTCTGAAAAGCAGCAGGCTTCCCATTACCTGTATATGAGAGAGCACAGAGTCCGAGAGGGCACCAAGTCTTCTTGGCCTCAGAAGAGGACCCTTTTTGTCCTCAACGTGCCCCCATACTGCACAGAGGTGAGGTGGTATCTGGGAGGGAGCCCATAGGCTCGGGTGGGGCTCCAGGGGGAGCTGGGCTTCCACTGGCCCCCACCACGCCCTTAGTGGTGAGATGGAGGCAGCTAACTGAAGCCCCAAGGGAGGGTATCCAGAGGGCAGCCTCTCTCTCTCCTGACAGGAAATTTGCTTTTTAAAGATGTGCTTTTAAAAACATAATTCTAAGGAGCCCAAAGCTTTTTATTACGTAGAATTGTTTCAGTTGCATGTTGGTTTCCCCTGATTTTAAAAGTGGTGCATGTCCATAGTAAAAATAGGAAAACTGAAAGAAAACAAAATTACTTCTAAATCTCTCCAGACATAGCAACTTTTTTCCACAAAGCTGCTAAATTTAGTATTATGTAAATTTATAGAAGAGAAACTAATTTCTTTTTCCAAAAAAGAAATATCAGTTTCTAAAAGATTATAGTTAGAGAAAAAACCATTAAGAGGAGAGGGTGTCCTTTTTAACCTTGACTGAAGAATAATGTATGTATGGGGAAGGCCTGGGCAGCAGTGTCCAGCCCGTATTGCATAGGCTGATGGTGCCCATGTCAGCAGCACCCGCACCTCGAGGTCCGCTCGTACCCCGCCCCCCAAGGCTAACCATCGCCCTGATTCCAACAGCATAGGTTTAACTCTGTTTTTAAAAGGCTGATTCAAGTAGTAAAATTTATTTGGTGGTTTCATAAAATCAGATACTCAGAATAACACCAAAAATAATGTCCCTACCTATTCTTGTGATAATTTAAAAAAATTTTTTTAATCCTCACTGGAGGATATGTTTTCCATTGCTTTTCAGAGAGAGTGGAAGGGAGAGAGTTAGGAGAGAGAATCATCAATGTAAGAGAGACACATCGATTGGTTGCCTCCATATGCACCCCGGCCTGGGGCTGGGGATCGTGCCTGCAACCAAGGTATGTGCCCTTAGCCAGAAGCGAACTCGGGACCCTTCAGTCCGCAGCCAACGCTCTAACCACGGAGCCAAACTGGCTAGGGCTTTTTTTTTTTTTTTAATTAAAAAAAATGGTTTTGTTAATTGATTTGAGATGGGGGTGGAAAGGAGAGAGATGGTTGATTCTTGTGTGTGCCCTGACCCGAGTTCGAACCCACGACCTTGGCGCATTGGGCCAATGCTCTAACCAACTGAGCCACCTGGCCAGGGTGCATAATAATTTTTTTTAAAAATTTAGAACTTAATCCCACTTTTGGGATCATGTACCCAGAGAAATTGGTAGGAAAGACTGATCTTTCAGCAAGGTGCCCTTTCAAAGTGAGAAATCTCTTTCACTTGGTGAGAAAACCAAACACATCTGGGCATGTGCTTCCACAGGGTCCTGTCACAAAGCCAGAAACCTTATACCTGAGTTCCGTCTCACTCCATCTCCTCCTGCCAGGGGAGGTGTGTTCCCACGAGCCCTGGGAGGGTAGGGTTTTAACCTCCACGCTGAGGAGGGTGTGGCTTCCAGGCCCTCCCTGCGTGTCTGTGTCCCCAGCTTGGGCACAGACCTCCAGGGCTGTAGGGAGGCTCTTGGAAGGCCCTGCAGCCACTCACACTGTTTTCTTGGGCCCTGGCAGGAGTCGCTGTCCCGCCTCTTCTCTCCCTGTGGCTCCGTCCAGTCAGTGGAATTACAGGGGAAGCCCGAGCTCACTGAGATCCCAAAGGAGCCAAAGTCGAAGTTTTTTCACCCCAAGCCCGTTCCAGTAAGCCTGCAAGTGCTGGGGTCTGCAAGAATGGGGGTGCGGGGTGGCCTAGGTCAGTGTCCCTGGAGTGAGGGGAAGGTGGTGTCTGGTGGCAGTGGGACTTTCAGAGGATTCCCTAGTGCCCTGGGCCAGGCCTTGCAGTGTGTGGTCTAGCAGGGCTGGCAGGAAAAGCCTCTGCTCCTTACCCCAGACTTGCCACATCCCTTAGCTTCCTGCTGCTCTTCCATTGTCCTGGGTGGAAGCTCAGAGACCATCTCCTCCCCCTGCCTGAGGGCCTCTCTGAGGTCAGGGCTGCAGTGGCCCCATTGTCATTCCCGTGTCCCTGGAGCCCACACCTGCCGGTGTAGTGGAATTGGAATTAGTATGGCCCTGCATGTCCATCCACTCCTGGCCTGGGGTGAGCACCTTTTCTCTGAATCTCCCCCATAACTAAAAGAAAAGCCCCTGGTGGGAACAGGCACATGTTGGGTAACCAGGAGCACAGCCCTCCCCTTTGGATTATGGACAACCTCCTGGTTATCGTCACCGTTTGGGGACAGCCCTGCACATTTCCCCTGGTCCAGAGTCAGGTCAGGCTGAGGGTAGGTGGGACGCATGTGCCTGGTGTGGGCTGTGGGCGGCTGGAAGAAAAGGGAGGCTCCCAGCACTGTGACACCTCCCCCTCCCTCCAGGGCTTCCAGGTGGCCTACGTGGTGTTCCAGAAGCCAAGTGGGGTGCCAGCTGCCTTAGCCCTGAAGGGCCCTTTGCTGGTCTCGACAGAGAGTCACCCCGTGAAGAGCGGCATTCACAGTCAGTGCTGCGCAAGGGCTGGGGCCTCCTTCCTGGGCCTTGGGGTGGCGGGAGAACCTGTGGGGGCAGCAGCAGCCATGTTCACTTGCCCTGAGAACACCGTGTGGGAGGCTGAGCCTGAGGAAGGCCTGTTTCTCTCTTCCCTGCTCCCTCAGAGTGGATCAGTGACTATATAGACTCCGTGCCGGACCCAGAGGCCCTGAGGGTTGAAGTGGACACGTTCATGGAGGCATATGACAAGAAGATAGCCGAGGTGGGGCTTCTATGGGGTGGCCGCATGTCACCTGTGTCACTATGGGGAAGGCGGTGCCACAGGTATCGTTGTGTGGCACCTGAGGGGGAATTGGCAGCCTATCCTGGTCACCATGTAGAGTCTAAATTTCCTTTTTGCCTGCTGAGTCCTGGGTCACCTGAGTTGGTAATGTCTAGTCTCTAGGTCTATAGAGTAAGAACCGTCCGAGGTTGGAGGAAGAGGCAGCATTGGCATGTCTGCTTCCACCCCCCAACTTGGGCACCAACACTGCTGGGGTAGAGGGAGCAGCAGGTGCCCTTGGGAGCAGATTCTGGATGTGTGGGGTGGGGGGAGCCTGGAGAGGAATAGAGGTGAAGTGCTCCTGAGGCTACAGGGCGAGTCCTGGCACCGTCACAGGGTCCTGTTCCTTGCAGGAGGAAGCTAAGGCCAAGGAGGAGGAAGGAGTCCCTGACGATGAGGGCTGGGTGAAGGTGACCCGCCGTGGCCGGCGGCCTGTACTCCCCCGGACAGAGGCAGCCAGCCTTCGGGTGCTAGAGAGGGAGAAGCGGAAGCGCGCCCGCAAGGAGCTGCTCAATTTCTACGCCTGGCAGCACCGCGAGACCAAGATGGAGCGTAAGGGTGCCCCCAGCCCATCCACTGCCCCACTGCCCTTGGCCCCTGGCCCTGTGGACAAGGCCTGTGGCAGGCCCTGGACCTGGAATCTGGGCCAGGGTGTCCTTAGGCCCAGATTTCCCAACAGGCTTTGGGGTTGGGGTCCCAGCTCAGCAGCACCTGTGTGCTGGCCCCCCTGTTGCTCCCCAGAGGTCGCTGTGGGGGCCCCTGGGTCTTTGGGGCTGTAGAGGCACCTGGGATTTAGGACCGACAGCCAGACCCCTGAGCAGTTAGTGCTGGAGCCAGATTGCAGAAGGTGGATCTCAGGTGCTGGCTGTGGGTGTAGAGAAGGCTGTGGCCATGTGTGTGTATGGTGGGGGCAGAGGCAGGCCAACTCTAATGGGGGGCAGTGGGGCTCAGCTCCCACAGGGCATGTCTGATTCTGGCCATTTCGCTTTTTCCCCTCGTGCCCCAGATCTCGCACAACTGCGCAAGAAGTTTGAGGAGGACAAGCAGAGGATTGAACTGATGCGAGCCCAACGCAGATTTCGTCCCTACTGAACTGGCACAGGTGGGTAGTGGGTGGCCAGCGAGGACATGAAGGCCTGGATGCTCACTGGACTGCCCAGGCTAAGCGGCTGCCACATCAAACAGCACCAAAAATCTGAGCCCACACACAGCAGGGTGAAGGACAGTGTCACCCCTCAGTCCTTGTGCTTCAACTGTCCTGAGCCCAGTGCCGGTGAGGCCGGCCTGGCATGAGGACTTGGCCTCAGGAAGCCACTGGCCCAGGAAGTGGTTCCTTCCCACTCCTGCTCTCTTCCCAGCCTGTCTCTGGATCCCCTCTAAAAGCTAAGTGTCTGCTCTAGTCCCCCCTTACCTTCAGGGGGCAAGCGTCCACTGCAGTGAAGCCTCAGAAGCAATGAGAGAAAATACAAGAACAGTTTACTCTTCACTCAGGCAGACGGCAGGAAGAGGCTGCAGAAGCTGCTGGGCTGCAGGCCAGGCAGGCCTGTCCCAGCCCCTCCTTCCTGCAGCCCCACCAGCTCACTGCAGATGATCCACAAAACAGACTACCCCGAATTCAGACATGGTTTCCCCCTGTGAAGACACAAATTTTGGAAACAAACCTCACCCCACACCTCCACTTCCAGCTCGTGCTGGTCAAGACCAGGGAGGCCTGTTTCCATGGCAGCTGGCCTGGCTGGGGGCCGCGGGAGCTGGGTGTCCGGGTGGTGAGCTGAGAGCACAAAGTCTCAGTAGCCCCAGGCCCAGGGCTACAGCTAGGCTGGGATCCTGTCCCTGCGCTGTAAGAAGGAGCTCATGACACCGGCCACGAGATCTGGTTGGTTCATGTGGATATAGTGATTGTCGGGGACTTCCACAAACGAACCACTGGAGAGGAAGGGGACAGGCGGTGGAGTGTGGCCCAGAGGGGGGGCTCCAAGGGCGCCTGTGCTGAGGCTTTCCAGTGGTCTGCCTCCCTGTGGTTCAGAAGTGTCCCCCACGGTGAGCTGCAGGACCGGGACTGACCCAGAGCTCTCAGGCCCATCTATGCATAGCACCCCTTGGTGATTCAGTGCTCGCTCCAAGTCATGAGAAAGACCTCACTGGGATGGGAGTGTCTGAACCCTGGGGTCCTGGGCCACTCTGAGTTGTGAACTTGCGGAGCGACGCTGAAGAACAGCAAGTGGTCGGGGTGCTGCTGGTTCTACAGGTGTCCCCCAAAAATGTATACATGCTAATGGCTGGTGGCTCAGTTTTGAAAATGAGATATGCTTTAATAAACACTGCCTTTGCAGTTATTCAGTGTGTGTGTACATCATTAAGGATACCCTATGAGGCCCACTTGAGAGAGAAGGAGCAGCTTTTCACACCTGCTCCTGCTGGGAGAAAGGCCGACAAGACAGGAAGGTGCCACCTGTTGGCTGGCCAGCCACACACACGCCTCCCTTTTCGTGAGGACACGAAGATGTCTACTGAGCCCCAGGGTCAGGTGTCTGTGGTGGATGGTGATGGTAACGTGCTGTGGCTCCCAGCCCTCCAACTTAGAGCCCCCCACCCTACCCCTGCAGCCAGCGCCCAATGAGGGGGCTGGTCCTCTGTTCCCATTTGGGACCCTAGAAAATTGTGGGATGGCCTCTGGCTGAGTAGGGCTTGACCTGGTGGGTATGAGGACAGTAAAATTTGGAGAGTCTGCCAACGAACAGTATTCCTGTGCTAATCTGTAAGTGGCCACAGCTGGGAGCAAGGCCTAGGGGTGGGGGCTGAGGCAGACCGGGGACCCCAATGCAAGAAAGAGCCCGCGTGGTGGAGCCCAGAGGGCCGATGCCCCCTCTAGACCCTAGCCACCCTGAGCCTGCACCTACCTCTCCTAGGATGGATTTCAGGTGGTCAGTCATGAAAAGCATGTTCCCCTGGTCACCATTGTTCTCTCACACGTTATTGAACCCTTGGGTTGCTCTGGGAGGCAAGGAACTGGGGTTCATCTCAGGCCCACCTCTGGTAGTGCCCTCTGCTCTGGGTGGGCACCCTCCTGCCTGCCCACAGCTGGGTCCCTTGACGCTCAGGTTTAATTTGAGATTCAGCCACTCAGTAGCAACCCGCTCACAGTCACTGCCCCTGAGTGGCAGAGCCAGTGAACAGCGGGAGTCCATGCTTTTCCCTTTTTAAGAAAATAGCTTTACTGAGATAATTTCACCCATTTTAATTGTCAACTTCCATGGTTTGTAATATATTCAGTTGTGCAATCATCACTAGTCAATTTTAGAACATTTTCCTCACCTCAAAAAAAATCACAAAACTCCAAACCTGTGTTCCCCCTCCCACACACAGCTGCCAGCCTCACCACCACCAGGTGACATTCTGTCCATAGGTTTCCCTACTTGGACTGGCACGGGGATGGGAGCCTGTGGTGCGCGCTCCGTGGCTGGCTTCTCACTGAACGCAATGTTTCCGAGGCTCATCCGTGCTGTGGACGAACAGCATGCGTCAGTACTTCACTGACTGTGCGGGTGGACATTTGGGTCGCCTCCCCGTTTCGGTCCTGAGTGAGGCTGCTCTGAATCATCGTGTGCAAGGCGTGCGGACCTGACTGTTGGGTTTACACCTGGGAGTGGAACTGCCAAGCGAGAGGGTCATGGTGGTAACTGAATGCTGAGAGGCTGCCAGACTGTTTGCCAAAGTGGCCACACTTTATGATCCCATGGCTGCGTGTGAGGGCTCCGGCTTCGCCCCATCCTGCGGATGTAAACTGTTGTCTCGGTTCGAGTATAACCATCCTGGTGGGTGTGCAGTGGTTTGGATTTGCATATCTTGACCCATGCCTTCTAAGCCCTGTGCTCAGCATCAGAGACACAGATGTGCCTGGAAGTCACAGACCCTGCCTTGGGCATGGACTGTGCAGGATGGTTGCAGTGGAGGGGGAGTGGCATCTAAGCCACGTTAAAGGATGGTCACTGCTGTGAGACCCTGCGGCGGTGGAACTGCTAATGGCTGGGTGCTGGGAGTGTGAGGGTCTGGGGTGGCTAGAGGGTTGGGGTGCCCTCCATAGTCGCCTATTGAAAGGTGTGTAGTCCTTGCCCCATCCTCTGCTGCCCAGGCCCTCCAATCGCTTTGCCTTCCTTCCACACACCAGCTTCCAGAGGCTTCCCAGGAAAGATGGCAGCGTGGTCTTGCAGTGGGAGAACCGGGTCCTCAGGCCAGGGAGACCTGTAGGACCCTGGCCCTCAGCTCCTCTGAGGTGCTGGGCTCAGACTTACTTGATCATCAGGACCTGGGCTGCAGCGTCTTTAGGCCTGTGCACAGCTCTCTGCTGATGAAGTCCAAGCTGTGCTCTGGCTCCAGACAAAATCCACAATGAATTATTTTTTAAAACTTTTCTTTAATCCTCACCTGAAGATATGTTTCTTTAAAAAATATTTATTTAGCCCGGTCAGGCATGGCTCAGTGGTTGAGCATCAACCTAGGATCCAGGAGATCGCGGTTCGATTCCTGGTCAGGGCGCATGCCTGGTGGCAGGCTCGATCCCCAGTCGGGGGCATGCAGGAGGCAGCCGATCAATGACAACTCTCATCTTGATGTTTCTCTCTCCCTCTCCTTTCCTCTCTCTGAAATCTAAAAAGATATATTTAAAAAATAAAATAAAATATATTCATTTTTTTATTTGAGAGAGGGAGAGGGAGAGAAACATTGATGTGAGAGGGAAACACTAATGGCTTGCCTCCCATACACGCCCAGAACCTGGGCATGTGCACTGACCAGAAATCGAACCCACAACCCTTCTGTGCACAGGACGGTGCTCCAACTGAGCCACACGGGCCAGAGCCATAGGGAATTCTCACCACAGGCATCAGGCACTGCTGGGGTTGGAAGCCCATTGCTTTCGGCTTTGGGGAGCCTAGCGGGGACACCTCACCCATCTACCCGAGGACAGAGCCCAGTGCCCAACCACATCACTTCCTCAACAGAGGCCTCTAACCGCCACAAACCTTGGAAAGGCTTCACTACAGAACTTTCTAGAATAGTCCTGGGCTCTGCCACTTGCTGCCTGTGCCACCTTGGGCAAAGTTATTAAAACCCAGCCTCGGTTTCCTTTGTAAAGCCGGAGTCAACAGTCATAGCCAACAGCTTCTGAATCCTTACTGAGGGCAAGACGGGGGGCCCATCTCCCCACATCGTCCCAGTTGGGTCACTATTACCCTCCCTTCTGAGACCGGGAAACTGAGGCACAGGGAGGTGCAGCGCTGCCCAAGGTCACGCAGCGAGGGCGAGCTTGAGCGAGGAGTTGGGGGGTACTTAGCGCAAGCAGCAGGGCTGGGGGGGCAGCCTGACCACGGGCACCGGTCGTCTCCTGCTCGGGGCAGGGCTGCCCCCCCCAGCTGACCTTCCTGCCCTGCTGGCCCTCCCCACGGGGCGGGGACCCCTGAACACTCACCGAGGCTCCCGGGGCCCTGAGAGGCCACGTGCCGCCGCGTCCCCCCACGCACCCCTGCAGGTCGGGCTCCCCCAGTGGAAGGAGGTGCGACCCCCGGGAGGGCGGCGCGCTCGGCGGACCCCCCGCCCCCTCCCGCCCTCCGCGTTCCCAAGTAAGTGGGAGGGCGGGCGGCAGCGCGCGCGTGGCCTCGCCCAGCCCACTCGGTCTGGGTCCCTGGGGAGGGTGTCCTCCCCCACAGCTCGCGCCCCTGGATCGCACGGCGGCCGCCACTGTGCGCCCCGAGGTCGCGCCAAGAGCGGGGGCTCGGGAGTCTCAGGCCCTACCCAGCCCGCCTTCCCTCTCGGCCCCGCCCCCGCAAGGCCCCGCCCCTCCTCAAAGCCCCGCCCCGCAAGGCCCCGCCCCTATTCAGGATCCGCCCCTCCGCAAGGCCCCGCCCCTCCGCAAAGGCCCCGCCCCTTGTACAGACCAGGCCCCCTTCCGCAAAGGCCCCGCCCACCCCAAAGCCCCGCCCCCGCAAGGCCCCGCCCCATTCAGGATCCGCCCCTCCACAAGGCCCCGCCCCTCCGCAGGGCCCCGCCCCTTGTACAGACTAGGCCCCCCTCCGCAAGGCCCCGCCCACCCCAAAGCCCCGCCCCCGCAAGGCCCGCCACACAAGGCCCCGCCCCTTGCGCAGACCACGCCCCACACCCAGCAGGCCCCGCCTCCCCGCGCTGGCCCCGCCCCCGCGGGCCCGCCGACCCGCCTCCGGCCGCGGCGCAAGGCGGCCCCGGCTCCCTCCCCGAGCGAGCCCGCGCTGCGGGAGGCGCCCCTGCGTTAGGAAGCGCCCCGCGCTCGTCGGGCGGAGGCTGTGAGCTGAGCGGCCGGGGTGTCCGCGGTCGGTGGCCAGACGACCTCCAGAATTCCGGGTCCATCCGGGCGCTGTCGCAGGCATGGAGAAGGCCCTGCTGGACACGTGGGTGGCGGACCCCGGCCCCTGGGCTGTGCCCACGGCCGCCCCTGTCCCCTGGCGGGACCCGGAGCTGGCTGCTGGGGGAGCAGCCGCGGCCACCTGGGCAGCCCCTGGGACCTCGGTGGCCTGCCCCTTAGGGCTAACGGTGGGGTGACCTTTGTTTAATGGTTTGGTGTCCACCCGGGCTGCGTCCGCCGCGTTCCCACCGTGTCCTGGGTCCTCAGCAGGGCCTGGCAAGGACCAGCCTTCATATTTGTCGTATGGCCGAAGGGTGAGTGTGTAAACTGAAGACATGGAGGACCCTTCCGCATGGAGGATGATGGGCAACGGCGTGGGGCTGAAAGGGGTGGGGAATGCGGGCCGAGTCGGGGGTGCAGGTGCAACCGGAGCTGACTGCGGCGGAGGCCTGGAGGGGCCGATGGACGCACACGCCGGTCCCCGTGCTGTGCCTGGTCCTGGTGCCAGCGGCTTCCTGAGTGACAGAACACTCCGGAGCAGCCTGGCAGTCTTTCCGGAGCTATTAAAAAACTCTGTGAACAGCTAGACCCGGGTTGGTAACGCAGCCTTTGCCGCTCCATCGCCGTAGGCAGAAGAGCTCTCCGTGCTCCACTGTCCTCAGGGCGCGGGGGCTGCCAGCCTGCCCTGGCCGACCAGCCTGAGACACAGTGGCTTAAGCACCCTCTGCCAGGTCAGCTGTTCCCTCCTGCCCTCCCTCCAGGCCCTGGTGGCACGTGGGCCTGCTTCCTTAGAGCACTAAGGTGACTGAGGTGGTGGTGTACAGAAATGACTCTGTATTTCTTCTCAACAAACAAAACCCCCTTTTTGGGGTGGTGGTGGCGATAAGTAGCATAGCCCTTTCTGAAAATACCCACAGCATCTCTTTTAGTTCTTTTGTTCAGGGACCCTGAGTTTTTATCTCATTTCCATTAGACCTTAAAATTCACAAAATAGAGGTCACCCAAACCAACAGATCTTGACTCAATGAAAGCAACTCTTCTTGCCAAACTCACCCCTTCCTTCCAGGTGATAGTCACACTGCAAGCACCTGCTGGGCTAGGGTGGCCTTAACCCACGTCACTGGGGAGGTCTGCGGGAAGGCCCGGGGAGGGGCACTCAGAGGCTCTTTACCATCAGGTGCAAAAACATTTCAGCAGTTCCACAACCTGTACAGCCACACGGTCCTGTTGCCTCGGGTTCGAAAGGGAGGCCCCTTTCTCTCCTCATGCTAGGTGTCTAGCTGGATGAGATCTTATGATTCAGCTGTCCCCCAACCCTTATGTTTTCAGATTCATCAAAGAAACATTTTCTGAACAGGCGGTTTGCTTGACACCACATGCTGGGACCTGGAATAGAGACATGTCAGGCGTCCCTGCCATCGGGCAGGCGATGATCACAGGAGGGAGAAGAGGGCACAGATTAGAGAGATGGAGGAGGTAGAAAGGGCAGGGTTTGGGTTGGCTGAGGAGTGGGGAGCAGTTTGGAAGAGGGCATCAGGATGGCTCCCAGGGTTTTGGCCCTCGTGGGAGGGTGGGTACTGCTGAGTGCTATCAAGATGAGGACAGGGGAAGAAAGGGCTGGGAGGCTAAAGGTAAAATTCATTGAGCCAGAGGCTACAAAGAGGTGCGCTCAGAAGCTACAGTGAATGTACCAGAAATGGTGAATGTACACCCAGAATTGTAGTAGCAGCACCAGGAGGAGCCCCTTCTGTGTTCCTCAAAGCGTCCGGCTCCCAGCAGCCTGGGATGGAGGACATGCCCATCTTCCTCTTTTTTGTTGCTTCAGTCCTAGGAGCTGTGTCAGCTCCTTGCAGTTACTAACTTGCAGTCTTTTTCAGTTTGCTCTTCCTTCCATGCCAACATTTATTTGGTGATCAGTTTTCCTTGTTAAATTCCCTCTGTTGAAATACCTTGTTTTTTGTTTACTTGACTAGAGACTGGTTGATAACTGTACAGACCCACCAGATCGGAAAACACTGGGTAGGATATGCGTCAATTGAAGCTGCTGGTGGTGGTGGTGGAGAGAGGGGGGGGGTGTAAGTTGGGACACTTTGAAAGAGTTTGGCATCAACTATTGAAGCTGAAGATTGATACTGTATGATCCAATAGTTTCTCTCCTAGGTAGAAAACCCAGAGAAACTGTTGCACATTTGCATCAAGATATGTGCACAAGTGGTATTTGCTTGTGAGAGCCAAGAGCTGATGTGGCTGTTGTGAACAGTGCTGCTGGGGGGCCTCCGCGCTGGCGCCCTGGGAAGACTGCAGCGCCCCCAGTGCAGCCCTGGCCTCAGTCCTCCCCAGGCCACCTTTGGGGACCCTGGCTGGCGCCAACAGAGCGCCCAGCACCTTCCAAGGCCCACCGGCCCTTCGCACTGGTGTAGTTTCATCTGTTGAGTCCTTGCTTTCAGTCCTTTCGGATGTACACCTAGGAGTGAAATTGCTGGGTCAAGTGCTAGTTCTGTGCTTAACCTTTTGCGACATGGCCAAACGGTTCTCCATAGCGGCTGCCCCACTTTGCGTTCCCACAAGCAGTGCAGCAGGGTTCCAGCGGCGGCACATCCTCAGCCATACTTGCTCTTCTCTGGCTTTTTTGGTCATAGCCATCCTAGTAGGTGTCAGTGGTAGCTTGCATGGTTTTGATTTGCATGTCCCTAGTGACGAATGATGTTGAGGAACTTTTCTTGTGCTTATTGGCTACTTGCATGTTGTCTTTGGAGAAATATCAAGTCTTTGGTCTAATTCTAAATTGGGTTGTTAGGTTTTTGTTGTTGTTGGGCTTGTGTTTAGGAGAGGATCTTAAAAAGAAGGAGCTGTGGTGTGATCACCAGCCACCCCTGCAGCCTAAGTAGTGGGGGGGGGGATCGGATGTGCAGAGAGCAGAGGTGGGTGAAACAGGCTGCCCTCAAGGAGCGCAGTGGGTGCCACCCAGGATCCGGCTAGGACTGGGCGCATTCCTCCGGCTGCCGGTGAGTGTCGCTGTGACCGCCCACGGCTGAGCGCCTGCCTGAGACCTGCGTCTTCGCTGCAGGCGGCTGCCACGCCCTCCCCAGGGCCATCCGCGGGCGGCGATGACCCGGCCCGGTAAGCTTCGTGCGTGCGCGTCTTAGAGACTCCGTTTCTGCTTCCCAGGGAAGCCAGCCTGAAACAGCGGGCTTCCAGGTCAAGGGCGCTGGTGGCCTAGCAACTCTGGTTGCTAAGAGGATGCCAGGAATTACACCCGGGGCGCACCTCTCCTTCCTTGCTGGGCCTAGCTCAGTAAATTAATATTTACTAAACGAAACAGTTTGCTGGAGGTCGGGGCCTAGCAGGGCAGGTCCCGGCAGTGTCGCGAGAGAAGCCAAGTTTGCCCTTGGCACCAAGTCTTTTCTTGGAATCTCCCCTACACAAGTGTGTCTCCCCCCCCCGCATTGCCCTAGGGACCAGCTGTGAGATGCCCCATCCAGTTCTGCTCCCTTCCGTCGTCGGACTGAGCACCCACGAGTGCTGGGCTCCGTTCTCTCGCCCTTCTGGCCCTCACGGCGTCCTGGCCTGGGCCCCATCCGTTAGCATCCCCGAGGCCAGCGGGGCCCACGTGCAGTAACTACCGCCAGCTGCGCGTTAACCACGCTCCTCCCGCTGGGCTCCTGTTTCTTTGCTTTCTTTTTAAAATGGAATTTACTGGGGTGACACTGGTTAATAAAATTATATAGGTTTCAGGTGTACAGTTCTCTAACGCACCGTCTGTATATTGCGCGTTCACCGCCCCAAAGGGCTCCAGTTTCTTCTCTCAAGGAAGCCCTCAGGCGAAACAGCAGCTCAGCCCCCTCTAAGTGTGGAAAGGTCTCCAGGCTGAAAGCCGCGCGGACGCCAGAGGCTCAGGCGGACGCCAGAAAAACATTCCATCCACGCCCCTGGGTAGCAGCTGCGGAAACGCAGGTGAGTGCATTACCCGCTCCCGCAGCCGGGTCAGGCGCGCGGGGCAACGCTTCCCGCCCGCTGAGGCCCAGTCCCACTCGCCCGGGTCCTCCTCCGCCCGCCACCAGCCCCTTCCGCGCTTGGGATGGTTCAGAGGCTCCGACTTGCTTCCAGGTGCGCAAAGGGGGCGCGGGGGGAGGCGGGGAGCGCGCTGTGACCGGAGGAGCCGGGGCCCGGCGCGCGCTCCTGGCGGCCGTGGGGTGCGGGGGGAGGGGAAAGGAGAGATGGGGAGGGGAGGGGAGGGGAGGGGAGGGGAGCGAGGCGCGAGGAGCCTCCCGGGCCTGGGGCGGCCGCTGAGCAGGGGTGGGGTGGGGGTGTGTGTGTGTGTTGGGGGGCGCGTCCGCACTGCGCCCCAATCCCGTCTCCCTCCTGAACCCCTGCGGGGTGGGTGCGTCTCCATCCTGGTGGAGGCAGTTGCGACTTGTTTTGGCGAAAGAAAGCTCCGTGAAATAAGGCGGGCGGGGGGGCGCGGGGTCCGTCGGAGGGTTTTGGGGGGAGGTAGAGGAAGACCCGCCCTTCCGCAGACCCCGAGTGCGCCCCCTCGGGCGGTGGGCCGGGTGCGAGGGCGGAGGGGGCGCCGAGGGGCTTAAAGGGAACAGGAGCGCAGAGGGGAGAGAGGCGGCGGGACCCCGCGCGGGCGGCCGCGGGGGGACTGCAGCGCCCCCTGCGGGCGCCCCGCCCGACTGCGCGCTGGCGCGGTCCCCCCGGAGCCCGTCGGGCCCTGGCGGCGCCCCCGGGCGCCCTGCGCCTTCCCAGGCCCCCCGGCCCTGCGCGCTTAGGCTGCGACTGGTTTGATCCTAATTGAAGAGAAAGGGGCAGGAGGGCCCTCCCCCCCTTGTGTGAGAAAGTGGAAAGGAACCCGCAGACACTTGGGGCGGGTTTCCAAACGCGCGCGGCTGCAGGGACCCTCGGGGTGAAAGGCCCTGAAGACGCGCCCCCCCGCCTCGCCTCGCAGTCAGGAGCGCCCTCGGCCGTGGCCTCGGCTGTGAAGCGCTTAGTAGGCCGCCTGTGCGGAGCTGCTTGCCGGGCGTCCGCCGGCGGCACCCTGTGTCCTGTCCCCTCACCTGGTTTGCAGGCGTTTCCTGCTCGTCTTCGGGCTGCTTTGCGACGAAGGGTCTGTGCGCACCACTGGCTTGCCCCCCTTGGGCCGATGCCCCAGCCCGCTGGGCCCGGGACGCAGCGGGCTCCCAGCAAACGTGTGTGGGAGGCGGGAGCCCCCTGCAGCCGCTCCGCCGCCCTGGGCGCATTTGGTTTTCCGGCAGCCTCTGAACCCTGGGCCCCTTTCCCACGGACCCCCCAGATCCCCCAGGAGTGAGTCAGCATTCTCCTGTCCACATGGAATCCACACTGGGCCTCTGTCTGACCTGGGCTTACTATAGGCGATAGATAGATAGATGATAGATAGATAGATGATAGATGATAGATAGATAGATGATAGATAGATAGATAGATAGATAGATAGATAGATAGATAGGTGATAGATAGATGATAGACATATAATAGATGATAGATGATAGATAGATGATAGATAGATAGATTGATAGATGATAGATAGATGATAGATAGATGATAGATAGATAGATTGATAGATGATAGATAGATGATAGACATATAATAGATGATAGATAGATGATAGATAGATGATAGATAGATAGATGATAGATAGATAGATAGATAGATGATAGATATATGATAGATGATAGATAGATAGATGATAGATATATGATAGATGATAGATAGATAGATAGATGATAGATGATAGATGATAGATAGATAGATGATAGATAGATAGATGATAGATAGATAGATGATAGATAGATGATAGACATATAATAGATGATAGATAGGTAGGTGATAGATGATAGGTAGTTAATCCTCACCAGAGGATTTTTTTCCATTGATTTTTCTTAGAGGGGAGGGACACACATCAATGTGAGAGGCACATCGATTGCCCCCCTGGGGCCAGGGTGGAACCTGCAACCGAGGTGCGAGCCCTTGACCAGGAATTAAACCTGAGACCCTCTAGTGCACCAGCTGACCTGACGCCCCACCAGCCAGGGCTGGAGGCTAATTTTTATGGAGAGGGGAGTGAGGTGAAGGATAGTGATTGACGCCAGGACGTGTTCAGAGGGCATCCTGCAAGTGTGACCGGCCAGGTTCCACATGGTGCCTCGTGTTGGAAGAAACGTGGGCAGCGCCTGGGCCCTGAGCTGCTCGTGCCGCTGAAGGGCTCTGGATCGCTGGAGAGGGCCGGGGTGGGACGGCTGGCTGAATTTTACCCTTTCAAATGTAAAGTTTTCAATATGTGCCAAAAGGCAGCGGTGTGACCTATGGGGTCTTGAGCGGCGGGAGTTTACGAGCTGCCATTCTCGCCCCTTCTTCATTGCTTTCTTCATGCTCGCCTGGTGCGTGGGTTCTCTGTGTGCTGCCCTCTGATTTCTTTCTCCCTCCGATTGCTTCACCCTTTTTGACCCTCCTCAAGGCAGTCTCTCTCCCTTTTTAATCGAGAAGAACTCAGGAAGTGGAGAGAGAACTGGGCCAGAGGGCCTGGGGGGAGCCTGGCGGGTTTGAATCCCCAGGAAATGGGTGAGGTGTTCAGTGAGTGAGGAGAGGGTCCCCCTCAGCACTCACGGGTGACACCTTATTACTCACCTCATGTGTGTTTTCAGCATCAAATCAGATCAGGGGTGTAAAACCCATTAAATGCTACATCAATGGAAGTTCTGAAATATCCACTAACATATTCAGAACCAAATTTTTTTTTTAATATGTTTTTATTGATTTCAGAGAGAGGAAGGGAGAGGGGAGAGGAAGGAAGAGAGAGAAACATCAGTGATGAGAGAGTCATTGATCAGCTGCCCCCTGCACACCCCCTGCTGGGGATGGAGCCCGAAACCCACGCCTGTGCCCTGACCGGGAATCGAACCGCGATCTCCTGGATCCTAGGTGGATGCTCAACCGCTGAGCCACACCAGCCGAGATCAGAACCACATTTTTATCTTAAAGTGGATTATATTCATCTTTCCCGATTCGATGTCAAAAATTATACAAACTTTTTGGTTTTTTGGAGAAGCCAGCAGAATTCTGAGCTGAATAAAGTAGACAAGCCCAGCGGCTAAGACTATCTAAGACACTACCTGGTGTTTTATACTTTTAAAAAATGTTATTCGTCAATTACAGATGACATTCAGTATTATATTAGTTCCATGCTTACAGCCTAGGGGTTAAACAATCATATACTTTATAAAGTGACCCCATGAATATTGCCAGTACCCAGCTGGCACATACATGGTTATTATAAAATTATCGATTCTGCTCCCTGTGCTGTACTTGACTTCCCCAGGCCTATTTTGTAACTACTGATTTGTACTTATTAATCCCATCACCTTTTCCATCCAGCCCCACAAACCCCCTCCCCTCTGGCAACCATCCGTCTGTTCTCTGCATCTGTGAGTCTGCTTTTGTTTTGCTTGTTTGTTTATTTTGTCCTTTAGATTCCACATACAGGTGAGATCGTTGTTTTATACTTTTAAAATACAAATCAGAATAGGATGAAGGGAAAGAGGCGCCACTAAGAGCTGAAAGTATCATCTGCTGCGTTCCAGCTTGTACCGAATCTATACATGGCGACTTGATTTTCTGTGAAGTCCTAATGAATATATTCATGATTTTCTCTCTCTGAATGAAACTAACATTCCTGCGTGGACCAGGAATTAATTTTTTTAACTTTACCTTTTCTCTCCTCTGGCAGCAATTTCTCGCGGCTTTGATCTTCCTTGACAGCTTTCCCGTTATAGCTCTAGCGGGAACCTCTGCCCTGAGCACCCTGTGCGCCCAGCTCGCAATCCCCACCCCCACCCCGTCTTGCCCGTGGGCCTGCTGTCTCCCAGTGGCCGCAGCCCTCCCCCAGCCCCTGCCACTCCGGCCTCAGCCCTGCACTCGCCTTCTCCTCTCTCACCCCGAGACAGTCTGTGCTCAGGTGCCGTTGGCTCCGCGTTAAAATAGATGTGGGCGCCGCCCGCTTCTTGGCACTTCTGTCGCTGCCAGCCAGTTGTAGCTGCCCGCATCTCTCCTCTGAATGCTGGCATCACGCCTAACCTGTTACCCTGATTCCCCTTTTTGATTGATTGATTGGAGAGAGAGACACTGATTTGTTTTGCATTCACTGGTTGTTTCTGATTCTCAGCACCGGTCCCAGTACCTCTCTGAGCTCATCTGCTGACCTTGATTTTACTCTTTGCCCTCCAGCCACCTGGGCCTTTTAGAGCTGCATCGGGCACATTCCGGCCTGCGCCTCCCACAGCAAGTCCCCTTGAGCAGGTGGGTGCTTGTCCAGCTCCACCACCTCCTCCAGGTCTTTTTCTAAATGTCACCTCCTCACCAGGTCTACTCTGACCACCGGACTTAAAATCGCTCTGCGCTGGGCATCTAGGCTTTTCCCACCCCTCACCTTTCCTTTGTATTATCACTTTACACTCTGCTGGCTTTTCACGGCTGGTCTTTTTCTTTGTTCTTTGTCTCCCTCTGCTGGAATGGAAGCAAAGCAAGAGCAGGAGTCTTCTCCTTTTTGCTCTCACTGTATCCCAAGCGCCTAGCACCTAGTAGGCCCTTCATGAACTGAGTGAACAAATGAGTGAACTCTCAAAGCCCACCATCTCGGGCGCTGACAATCTGCCATCAGCCCAGGCTGCTTACGAGGGACAGACCTTGGGTTTCGTACAGGTTTCTTCTCAGAATTATTCTCAGAATGGTTCTGCATTGAGAGGGGGGCGGGGGAAATAGGCAAGGAGGTAGGGACATTGTTTTTTGTTTTTTAAAAATATACCTTTATTGATTTCAGAGAGAGGAAGGGAGAGGGAGAGTTGAAACATCAGTGATGAGAGAGTCATTGATCGGCTGCCTCCTGTACGCCCCCAACTGGGGACCAAGTCCGCAACCCCGGCATGCGCCCTGACCGGGAATCAAACCGCGATCTCCTGGATCCTAGGTCGATGCTCAACTGCTGAGCCACGCCCGACAGGGCTAGGGATATTGGTTTTGAAGAAAAAAGTTCTTTATTAGTCTAAACATTTTGGTTATTGGAATTCGTGAATCAAAAATTCTGAAAGGTCGAATGAGGTGAAACTCCTCTGGGATGGGGGAGGCGAGCAGGGCGCACTTCTGATCAGGATCCCACGCACTGGAGGCCATTCACGGACTCTGGAGTTTCATGTGCTGTATCCACGTGCACGTTTGTGGAGACCATTCCGGAGCCCTCACTGGAGTGTCTGAGGACCCGTGACCCACAAAAGGTTAGGAACCCCTGGCTCAGGGCAGCCCCAAGTGCTTCCGCTGAGTGCTGCTGACGCCCTGCCACCTGGGCGGGCACCTGTGAGAGTCACCGTTGGCCCTCCCTGCCTTCGGTTTCCCACTTTGAAATGAGGCCATCCTTTGTGAGGGGTGGGGAGCAGGGGTGTGTGCTCAGGCTCGGGCTGGATGGCCCAGGTTTGAATCCTGGTCCATCACGTGTCTGTGCTGTGACTCTGGACGAGTTACTGCACCTCTCTGAGCCTTGGTTCCTCCATCATAGAGTGAGGGCGAGTCGTGCTGAACAAGGTTTTTTCCCCCTTCTTTTTCTTTATTTTCAAAGTTTTTATAATGAATAAGTTAATTCACATAAAGGCTGAGGCTGTCCCATGGCACGTGCTCAGTGCGAATATACCATCAGGCTCTCTTCACTAGGAATGTGATACTGGGGAAAAATACCTCGGAGGAAGGATTTGTGTGTCAACTTGAGAGGCCGTGGGCTGTTGCTTTATAAAATGAGGTGTGAAGGGCGACTCAGAAGGGGCAGGCCTCAGTTCTGGAAACTTTATACTTAATTTCATTAATGTCACAGAAGATTAGCCGTCAGTGAATTTCTGATTAATGAGATTTGGTTCCTGGAAGGCTTTTAAAAATCAGAAGTGCCCAGCGAGAGTGGTTCAGTTGGTTGAGCAGCATCCTGTGCTCCAAAAGGTTGCCGGTTCCATTCCCGGTCCTGCACGGAAGGCAACCGATCAGTGCTTCTCGACTTCCCTTCCTCTTTGAAAGCATGTCCTTGGGTGGAGATTAAAAAAATAAAAACGAGCCCTGGCCAGTGTGGCTCAGTGGGTTGAGCACTGGCCCATGAACCAAGAGGTGAACTGTTCGAGCCCCAGTCATGGCACATACCTGGGCTGCGGGCTGGGTCCCCAGTGGGGGGGTGCAGGAGGCAGCAGATAGATGTTTCTTTCTCTCTCTCAAAAGAAATCAATGAAAACACATTTTAAAAAATTAGGTAGAAGTATGTGTAAAATTTGAAGTACAACAACAAAATATTTTCCTGAGTGGAATAGACAATGTGCTTTATACCCTTGTCAGTGATCTTTACATCTTTAGAATACATTGGTCATGTCATTGATCAAGAAAATCTTCTGGAACTTCTCTTTAAAAGAATTCAGAAGTAGTCAGAGCTACACACAAATTACTTACTTTGTGGTGATATTTGAGTTTTGTTTTGGGTCCTAAATGGTATTATTTATTTATTTTTTAATTATTTATATATATATACATATATATATGTATATAAATATATATCTTTATTGATTTCAGAGAGAGGAAAGGAGAGGGAGAGAGAGAGATAGAAACATCAGTGACGAGAGAGTCATTGATCGAGCCCGCAACCTGGGCATGTGCCCTGACTGGGACTCGAACCCCGATCGCCTGGATCCCAGGTCGATGCTCAACCGCTGAGCCACGCCCGGCTGGGCAGTATTACTTAATATCCTTATTAATCAGGCTGGTTACAATCATTTTTGCATATTTCCAGAAATTAAATTCACCTCTCAAACCTGAAAACTTGACAGTGTTGAGGACAGTGAAATATGTGCCCTGTGCTGCTTTTATCAAAACTGTACACATTTGTCAACACTCATCAGATGGTGCACTTTAAAGTGGGCACATATATTGGGGTCTAAAGGATGCTCCAATAATTATTTAAAGAAAACGTAAAGAAATTCTCAAAATAGGTCCCCTTGCGCTCTGAAGGCAACTCCCCGGATTTGGTCAGTGGCATTGCCCCTAAATCAGTGTGTACTTGGAAAGGATCCACTTGTGCGGGGGTAGTCTTGGCACCTGAGTGTGCCCACTCTCAGTCACTGTGGGCATGTGGCAGTGGCGGAGTCCGTGTGGATCCCCCCACAGCCTGGTCGTGCCACTCCTCCAACCCCCTGATTCCCCCCCCTTCCCCAGATTGAGATACCAAAGGCTGTGCTCAGGCCGACTTCCTCTTTGGACCTGCCCGTTAGCTCCCTTGTGTGGTGCCCTTGGGCCCCATCAGCCTCCAGATTTCCTTCCAAAGGGGCTGCTTCTGGCTGAAGAACTGTTCTCTAACTGACCACGTGATGAAGCTTCTGGAAAGGGCTGTGGAGACCACTCAGAACAGCTCTGTCTGCTGGCTGGGGCCCTGGTGAGCCCCGTGCCCAGCTGGGGCCCGAGCTGCAGGAGAGCACGAGGCGGAACAGGCTGTGCTGGGAGAGACCCGCTGGCCCGGGACGCGGCCTCCCAGCCACACGCTGCTTTGCGTTAACGCTCAGCTGCTAGGTGGCCACGTCCTGCCCGAGTGCCCCTTCCGGGATGTCCGGGCCAGCCTTGTTTTTGGTTATTGGTTGTACATATCATATTTTAGAAGGAAGATTGAAGCCATCTGTTTGGTCCTGGTTCCCCACTGCTGTCCCCGTGGAGAGTCCCGACAGCTCCACTTTCAGCATAATTCTTTCCTTCCTTTTCAGCTTTTGAAAGGGCAAGATGGGGATTTTGTGACGGCTGGTCTGTTCTTCTGAAACATCCTGCAGAATTAGACGCAGACCAGAAACCGTAGACAGTCAACATTTATTTAGGACGTGGCTCATTTTCCTGCGAAAGAGCTCGCGTGCCTTCTCAGCCAGAGCCCACGCCGCTCTATCATCTTCGCGGCGCGTGGAGATTCGGCTCCGAGGCAGTGTCACAGCAGACCTTGGGTGTCATAGAAGCACATCCAGCGGGATGGGGCTTTCACCTGCCCCCCTTCTCCTTTGCTCCTCGTGAGCTCCGCTGGTCAGCCCAAGTAGGATGTCACTGAATCCACGAGCGGGTAGGTAGGAGGAAGGCAGGTGACCTGCTGGAGACGTGCTCTCGGAGGCACCGCTTTGTGTAGGTGCCCGCTCCTGTCCTCACGTGGCTGCCCACACATCACATAACCTGGATGTGCCCTCCGGGGTCATTGGTTCATGGAGCAGGATCTTGGGGAGCCCTTGTGGAGCAGCCTTGAATCGGCCTTGCAGGGGGTTCAGTGCACGAGGCCCTCTCTCGACAGGAAAGGAAAGGAATTCAAGGAGTTTTCTCCGGTGAGGCTCCGGGGCTGGACAGAGCGCTGGGGAAAGGCCAGGCCCTAGATCCCGGGGTGAGCTGGACCCTGGATCTTAGGGAGCAAGAAATCAAGGCCTGGAGAAATGAAAATGATTTGCCTAGGATTTCCTGACCAGCCTTGAGGTTTTTCTCCTAGACTATGTCCACTGTATTCTTGATTTTATGTTTTTAAACTCTGGAGGAAAGGGAAATTTTTTCATACTCTTAAAACTCACTTCCCAAACTTTTCATGCAATATTATACTATGAGATATTACTATGCGTTCCCAATTTAAAAAAATATTTCAGCAATATTTTTTCTGAAATTATAGGTTTACAAAAATGTTACAGCCATGTATGTGAGTAGTTATCATTATATGATAATCTATCATTATATGATAATCTGTACAGTATTTACTGAATTCTGTACCAAACCCTAAAATGCAAGGAAATAGCATGAAGGTCACCTGGTACGTGAACAGCATGAGGAAGCATTTCTCAGCTCCACGCTTCGTGTGTCATTCACATGCAAGCCCAAGTGGATTATATTTTTTATGAAAACCTCAGTATATGGTTGCTATTCGATATTTATTTTATGTTAAACATCAAATAAGATTTAAAAAAACCTGATTGGAACCTTAGGCAGTCTTTTAAAACAAGTTTGCATTTAGACACTTAATTGTTCAGTGCTGTGTGTATCTAAAATACTTAGTCCTGCCCAGCCGGGCGTGGCTCAGCAGTTGAGCGTCGGCCTAGGATCCAGGAGATCACAGTTGGATTCCCGGTCAGGGCACATGCCCGGGTTGCGGGCTCGATCCCCAGCAGGAGGCATGCAGGAGGCAGCTGATCAATGACTCTCTCATTATTAATGTTTCTATCTCTCTCTCCCTCTCTCTGAAATCAATAAAGATATATTTAAAAATAAAAATAAAATAAAATACTTATTCCTTCAGGCAGATGGGTGGGTGAGTGTGGAGCCCTTGGGGGGCTGCTCATGTGTCCATGACCAAACCTGTCCCTGGCTCAGTGAGAGGCCCTGTGCTCCAGTTCTTTTGTCTATAAAATGGTGTGGACAGAGAACTGTGCAAATAGAAAATAAAAGGGACCAAAAATACAACTTGGGGATAGTTAGGAATTATCCCATAATCTTGATCCAAAATGTCTTTCGAAGGTAACACTCGTAAGCAGAATTTGGCCCACGTTTTCTGTAATTACACAATTATTAGGTCAAGGACTCTGAAAAATGTTTCTTTTGTGTTTGACTATATTTTTAAAATTAAAAACACAAACCCATGCTCCATATAGGTTGTCTGTCGATGCGTGATGGCTGTGGACTTAATGATTTTCCCAGTTAATCAATATTTTGCAACTCGTAGGGGGAGCTCAGTCTTGGTCTTAAGTCAGGATTGATTTCCGCCTTTGCCCACTGCTCTGCAGAGCTCTGAACAACACATTGCGTCCAGGTCTAAACTTTCTCAGCAAGTCCCCTTGCAAAGAATATTTAGTAAAAGATGGTCAAAGGTAATGGTTAAAATGATTTTTCTGGTGTTAGGAACTTTCTATTCTGGGTTAGAAGGATACTTTAGTTTCTCATAGCCAAGTGTCGATTTATTTTAAAAAACTGATCATTTGGTCATGCTTTCACAGATCTTTTATTATACTGTTTCATAGTTTAGTTAACAGAAGGAAAACTTTCTTTACTCGGGTGCCTGGCTCGATGATAAATGCTGAGTCTTCATTCCCCCTGAGTAGGGATGGAAGTTGAAATGACTTACTCTGGTTCTCAGTTGTATCTACACAAGAGTCCAAACATCATTCAAATCTGATAGATAAGGACCACCCCAAAATTTACCTTAATAAACCCTTCCTTTGTAGCAGCAATTTCCAACCAGCGGGCCCGGCAGGAACACTGGCGTGTTGCGAGAACGTTTAAAACATGCAACAGCTGACTGTTTAGTCGGGGGCACTGGCCTCCGTTGTCAAATAAAAAAATGACAACAGCCAACAACACAACAACAGCCGTTCAAGGTGAATGAACAGCTATTCTCCTATTATTTTTGACAGATTGGCCAAAAAAATTTTTTTTGGTGTGCTGCAGAATTTTAGCAATTAGTCCATGTGTGCCATGAGATGAAGATTAAAAACCACCGCTATACAGCACGCATAAATAATTTCTTAAATCCTCTCCCGAGGATATTTTTCCCTTTGCTTTTCAGGGAGGGTGGAAGGGAGAGAGAGAGAGAAATATCTTGATGTGAGAGAGGCACATCCACTGGTTGCCTCCTCATGTGCCCCCACGGGGCAGGGATGGAGCCTGCAGCCCAGATAGGTGCCCTTGACCGGAATCAAACCCGTGACCCTTCAGTCCAGCAGGCCGGCGCTCCAGCCACCGAGCCAAGCCGGCTGGGGCTGGATAAGTAATTTAAAATAAAGATTCATTTAAAATAATGATAAAGAGACCATTCCAAATGGTTACATTGTATTACACTTTGTTTGATTCAGACTTTTCACTGATCCGGACTGGCCTGTCCCCAAAGTGGGCCAAATTGGCCACGTTGTCAGGCACCCTGGTCACCGGCACTAGGGGCAGCGTTGGTTCCTGGGCCAGCTGGTTTGCAGGTCAGTGGCCAGAGCGACCCCGCCGGTTCCCTGGCGCCTTCCGAGCGAGGATTCCCAGCTCGCCATCTCTCGAGGCCCTGCTGCCTGGAATGTCTGATGACTTCTTAATTTCTTTCAAGAGGGATGTTTTAAAGCGGGAGAGATGGGCGCTCCCTTGGGAACTTCATCCTGGAGACAGCGGCGGGATCTATCCCTCAGGCGTTAGTCGGGTCGAGAGGTGCCCGGTCCTCTGTCATGTGTCCGTCCAGTGGGGACGAAGGAAGAGCTCAGCACAGCGCTCAGGGGACTTTGTGATGGTGTTTGCCCTCTACGGAGTAGGGGCTTGATGGGAATAAACAGAGGCGCCTTTAAAACAGAAAGGGACCGAGCCACTGCGGAGAGTAGCCCCGTTTAATGAGCCGGCCCAAGGACGACCCGCTGGGAGCCCGCATCCTGGTGCCCCCTCGGCGACCTGGGCGCCAGTGACCTCCAGCGGAGCGCAGGGTGGCGCCCGCAGTGGGGCGGGAGACGGGGGCCTCGTTTTCTTTCCTTGTAAAGTGAATTCCCAGAGGGCTCCAAAGCTGTTGCACGGCAGGGCAGGGGAAAGACATCCAACATGCATCCCGTCGTCGTTGCTGGTGACAGAGCGGCCTCCCCAGCATGTCCCAGTGTCTCTGCAGCCGCGGGAGACTGGTGGCTGCCTGTCCTCTCGCAGCCGCGGCGAGTAGGGAGAAAAAGTGCTTGTTGCAAAGCGCTGATCCCTAGCGGTCCGAGGGCTCCGCGTCCGCCTGCTGAGGGGATCATGGCCTTGACCGTGGGGGGGGCTTACGGCTGTGTAGTCATTTGAAAGCTGAGAAGACCTAAAAGATAGGAGCCCACTCATGTGAGCTACCGAGGCGAGGCTGGCAGTGTTTGAAGGGGGCGAAGCATAATTCAAACATCTGGTAAGTTCTTCCCCTCACTGTCCTCCGCCCACCCCAGGGGCAGTAATAGCCCCTTGGGCTGCGGCTTCCTTGTGGCACAAAGTAGAGGCACATTTTCTAGGACCTGAGCTAAATGGAGGTGGGGCTCTTAGCTGTTAAAAGCACAGCAAGGAGCTGCTGTTATCTTACAAGACTGGCTGGCGATCCTCCCAAGACACGGGGGCCATCGGCCCAGGCCAGGCAGGGAGGGCGATGGAAAGGGGGGTGGAGGCGGGACTCCAGGGCCCCCCCTTTATCGTGTACTTGTTGCGGCCCGGGGGAAGTCCCGTAAACTTCGGGGTCCCTACAACCTCCGTTTCCGGATGGAGGGGGCCCCAAGGCCATCTAACCAAGGGGACCCGGCAGGCTGCCGCCAGGTCCTCCTTCCCCGGCCCGGAGCCCGGCAGCTGCGACGGCTTCGCCGAGGGAGCCACTGTGGGTACTAATGAGTCGGTGTCAAGATCAAACTGAGATTCTACCCAGGTTTTCTAAGATAAGCACTTTACCAAGAGAATTAGACCTGAAAGGAGGTAGCTGGAGGATTTAAACTGCGTTCAGTCTGGTGGGAAAACGGCACTGTAGAAAGACCTATTGATTTGAAATGAAAGCCGCAGCTAGAATCAAAGGCTGGGGGAAGGGTGACGGACGGAGCGGAGGGGTAACTTGTGCAGACCCACAGCCGAGGGAAGTGTGTCTGAGAGGGCGGCTCAGGGAGGGGGGGGTGGCCTGGGGCGGCTGAGGAGGGAAGGCCCTCTGCAGCTGAAGGTGTCCTAGGCCGAACGCTGTCCCCAAACAGTCGCGGCTGCCCGGAGCCTGTGAATGTGACCTTGTTTGAAAATAGGGTCTCAGGTAACCAAGTTAAGGTGGAGTTTCGCTGGATTAGGGGGGGCCCCTAATCCAACGACCGGTGTCCTTATAAGAGGAGGGAAATTTGGACACAGAGACAGTGGCACAGTCGGAAGGCGGCCGAGTGAAGACGGAGGCCGTTAGGAGTGACGCTGCCACAAGCCCGGGAGCGCCAAGGATGCTGGCGCCTTGGCCAGCTCAGGCTGCAGTGACGAAGCGCTGCGGGCCGGGGGGCTTGACAGACGTTCGTTTCTGCACTATCTGGCTTCTCCCTCCCTCCCCAGCCTCACCTGGGACCACTTCCCCCCTGCTCAGTGTACTGTGTAGCCAGCCCTGGCCAGTGTGGCTCAGTGGTTAGAGGTTACCCTGAGCACTGAAGGGCCGCAGGTTCAATTCCCGGGCAAGGGCACATACCTGGGTTGCATGGTTAATCCCTGGCTCTGGTCAGGGCCCGTGTGGGGGGAAACCAATCGATGGGTCTCTCTCATATTGATGTTTCTCTCTTTCCCGCCCTCCTTTCCACTCTCTCTAAAAATCAATGGGGGAAAAAATATCCTTGGGTGAGAATTACAATATATATATATATATATATATATATATATACTGTAGCCACTCCTGTCTACCTTCTGCTTTTGATATGCCAAGCTCTTCCCTGCCCCAGGGTCTTTGCACATGTTACTCCCTCTGCCTGAAAAGCTCTTCTGGCTCTTCACGTGGTTGGCTCCTTCCTGTCCTTCCAATGTTGCCTTCAATGCCAACGCTTCAGAGAAGCCTTTCCTGACCACCCTATTTAAAGTAGCATCCCACCGTGGTAGGTTCAGGAATGCCCCCTTCCCAAGATGTCCACATCCCAGCCCCTGGACCCTTGAATATACTATGTTCCATGCAAGGGGGACTTAAGGTTGCAGATGGAATGAACTTGCTATTCAGCTGACTTTAAAACAATGAGCATATCCTGGATTATTGGGTGGGCCTAGCATAAACATAAAGGTCTTAAACGGGATGGGAAAGGCAGAAAATCCAGAGCCAGAGACAGAGCATTGGAGACGGACTCGGCTGACCATTGTGGAGGCAGGTGCCAGGAGCCAAGGAGCGTGGGCGACCCCTAGCAGCTGGGTAAGACAGGATCCCTGTTCTCCCCAGAGCCTCCAGGAAGGACCGCAGCTCTGCCAACACCTTGATTTTAGCCCTTTGAGACCCATTTTGGACTTCTAACCCTCAGAATTGTCAGATAATGAATTTATATTGTTTTAAGCCACTAAATTTGTAGCACTTTGTTGCAGAAAGAATAGGAAGTTAATATGGATCTAAACGTCGCTTCCAACCCCTTTGAGAAGCCGCCTCTGACCTTCTTATCGCAAGTAGCACCCCACCCTCCTCGGGTTCCTCTCTTGGGCACGTGCAGGTGCTAAGCACCATTTTAGGCCCTAGGGATGCAGCGGTGAGCAAGACGTTAAGAGCCCCTGCCCTCTCAGAGCCTGCACGAGGCCTGGGGCTGGGGGACGCTATAAGCAAATAAGGAAAATCAACAGGGTGGCAGATGGTGAGAGGAGGAGCGGGGGCGCTGGGGTCGGGGAGCGTGCGGTGCAAGTGGCACGGTCACGGCGCGCATCACTGAAGGTGACATGCGGGCAAAGACCCAAAGCAGGTTGGCGAAGGCGGCAGCTACCTGGGGAAAGAGCAGGCGGGCGGAGGAGAGAAAACATAACAGCAGGTGCAGAGGCCAGTGCAGCCGTGCAATTCATCATCCAAACCAGGGCCTCCTGAGAGGCAAAGTGAAAGAATTAATAACCGGCCCGGACCGAGAGGCACACACCTGGACACGGGTCACCGCTCAGCGGCAGGTCCCTGGGCAGCGAGGACAGGCGGCTGGATCACAGCGAATGATGAGGGGCCGGGCGGTGGTCGGTACGAACTTTCGGCCTCTGAGACCCCGGCTGCTACTCTGGGGAGAGGAAAACCGCGGGGGAGTTCGAGCAGAATAATACGATTTGGTTTATGTTGGAAAGAACTGCTCTAGCTGTCGCGGTGGGGACCGAATGAAAGGCCAGTGAGGGCCCCCAGTGTCCGCAGGGGCCCTGCATAGGACGCGGGAGATAGAGTCTGATGGTGGAGCCGGAGGACTGGCCTTCAGACGGCAAGTGGGGTGAGGGCAGGGCGGCTGGGCTAGTGGGGTGAGGGCAGGGCCGCCTGGCTATTGGGGTGAGGGCGGGGCCGCCTGGCTAGTGGGGTGAGGGCAGGGCGGCCGGGCTAGTGGGGTGAGGGCAGGGCAGCCAGGCTAGCGGGGGGTGAGGGCGGGGCGGCCGGGCTAGTGGGGTGAGGGCAGGGCGGCCGGGCTAGTGGGGTGAGGGCGGGGCCGCCGGGCTCACGGCTCATCTCCCCGGCTCTCCGGGTCTTTCGGGTGCCGGGTGCTTATTTATTACCAGCTGTCTCTGTGCTGGAGGATGCGCGGGGGGGGGGGGGGGGGCATCTTCCTCGCGCAGCACCCGACCTGGCACCCACTGGGCGTTCAGTGTATCTTGAGTGAAGGAATGGGTGGGGAAAACTGCTGGTTTAATTTTTTTCTGTGCCAGTAAGACATTGGCAACAAGAGAAATTAAATAAATGGCTCGCCCAAAGTCATTGCTGACTCGGGGGCAAAGCTGGGCAGAAACTGGGGTCCCGGGACTCGCCCTCTGCCTCCCAGCCCTGCATTCGCGGCCCCTCGCCTCGGTGGGACATGTGGTGCGACAGTGATGTCATGGCCCTGACCTCCCGGCCTCCTGCACCAGCATCGGGACTGACTCCACAGAGAAGCTCCCAGGGCGCCAAGGAACCAGGAGCGTCACCTCCATCCCTGCGGCCACGACAGGCGGCAGGCCGAGGACAGGCTTCCAAAGGACCCGTTTCTCCTGACTGCAGGAGGGCCTTCTGGCCGAGTTATTTGCCCTGACAATTTAGGAGGAAAACACGCGTTTTCCTGAGTTGTAGTCACAAGCTCCTCTTTCCCTTTTCCTGCTCTGCTGTCTCCCATCGGCACCCACCCCGCGGCTGCCCGGCGAGAGGGTGAGGGGCCTGGGCAGGGAGGGGACACCGGGGCCGGGGAGCTGTGAGGAGCCGCGTGGCTTCTCTCCCAGTCCAGGTCGCGGTCGACGCCCGGGTCTTTGTCAAATGCAAGGTTGGCTCTGTGTGAAGCAGCTGCATTTCAATAATGTGCGACTCTTGTGGGTTTGCTCCGCGAAGCTGTGTGAGATCTGACAGTAGTGAGCGGATCATTTCTACTCCGTAAGGCCACCTTCCAAACTTGCTGAGTGGACCGATTTACCCTTGAAAGGGAAGGGTGGACGTATTTGGCCAATTCTTACATGATTATCACGAGAGACTGAATATACAAAAGGACAATGGCCAGAGCATATTTCAAAATAGAACTTTGATCTGCCCAGGAAGCCACCCCGTCGCCCACTAAGCAGCCCGGGAGGCCAGCCTGCTGTCCGTCAGACTCGCAGGGAGACGCCTTCCCATCTGCGGTGCCAATCCAAGGAGCTGACGACTTCTACAACGTGGAGCCAAAACGACCAGATCTAAATGAATAACCTACAGCTCCCCTCCTTTTTGTACCCCCCCTTCCAATTCAGGACCAACCAGAGAAAACCAAATGGGTACCCTTGACCAACCATGTAGGACACCGGCTTTTAGCCAGCCCGCCTCCAGCTTCCCCAGGCCCACAGCTCCAATCGGGGCACCTAATACCTTCCCTTTTTACCCCCGAAAGCTTTCCCACTCTGCCTGCCCTGAGCCCCTGCTGGGAGCTGAGGGTGACAGGCCCCGCCCACCAACGCGACCCAGTCCCCAGCCTGGGCCGGAGGCAGCAGCAGGCCGGGGTGGGGATGAGGGGAGACTGGGAGCAGGTAGCTGAGGACCGTCCAGTCCCAGGAGGCAGTGGAAGGCCGGACGGCCTGTTAGCTGGCGTCCCAAGGCCCCAGACGTCCATTATCCCGTTAGACTTCACTTACAAAGTACAAATTTTTTTTTTTTTTTTTAACATATCTTTATTGATTTCAGAGAGAGGAAAGGAGGGGGAGAGAGAGAGACAGAAACATCAATGATGAGAGAGTCATTGATCGGCTGCCTCGCCTGCAACCCGGGGCACGTGCCCTGACCGGGAATCGAACCCCGATCGCCTGGATCCCAGGTCGACGCTCAACCGCTGAGCCACGCCCGGCCGGGCCAAAGTACAAATTTAAAGGTAAAATTGTTAAGGATTTCAAGACAGTGACCACAGAGCATGAAACCCGAAATACGGGGCCCTTCTGAGCATGGCTCTGTGTGACCACCCTGGTGCAGGACGGAGAAGCTGGCCCCCACACCCTCCCCCAGCCCCTCCGTCTCCTTGGCACTGTGCACGCCTCCATCGTGGGGTAAAATCTGCAGGCTGTGGGCAGCCGTGCACAGAAACGGAACTGAAAGTGGCCTGTGACTGATTCTGCCTGGCTCGCAAATCCCCACTCCTGCTACGAACAGAAAAAAAGAAATTAAAACACGAACTTGCTCATCAAAGCTGACTCAGTGCCTTCAGGCCTCGAACCCTCCTTCCGTTAACTCAGAGGCATCCAGGTAGCAGTTCAGGTACAGCCAGGCTTGGGCTCCCTGCCTGGGCTCCTCTGGGCCCCTTCCCAAGGCGGCCCTGGCTCCCGCCTCTAAGAGGCGTGGCTGAGGGGCTTCCCAGCTGCCTGTCCTGGTGCCCACCGAGCAGCCATCCAGCCTGGGCAGCTCCGGGTTCTAGTGCCAGGCTCGTCTGGGCTCATCCCACTGCTGCTCTAACCCCGAGGAGGAAACAGGGCCCTCGTAGCTGCTCTCCTGTCTCTCCCTGCCTGATGGGACCGTCCCCAAGTCACATCCTCTGCCCTTGAACCCTGCTTCTGATCCGAGTCCTCCAGACTTGATTACCATTTCTTAACGGGGAGCCTTTGAAGTCCAGGAAATCCCTTTGTTCTCTGAGCCCAGCTCCGTTTCAAGACTGTTGTCTCAAGTGCATTTGGTCGGCCTGGACTCGAAGGTAAAAGGGCTTTTTTCCTCTTGTTACATTCCTGCTATGAAAATCGCCGTCCTCCCTGAGGCAAACAGAAGTCTCGGACTGCATGAGAGAAGGGAAATATTATTAATACATTAAAAATGTATTCCTCTTTTACCTCTAGCCTAGCAGTTACCACAAATGTATTAAGATGGTCTGTTCATCTGTCTTCCCGAATAGAGTGTAGGTACTTAAAGGCAGGGGACAAACACCACTTGTTTCTATGTCAAGTACCTAAATATGGTGTCAGGCACCTTATAGGCTCCAGAAGCAGGCGGGGGGGTGTTTGGGTGGATGGACGGGGTGGATGGGTGAGTGGCTGGCTGGCTGGCGAGGTGGACAGGTGGGTGGATAGGTGAGTGGCTGGAGGGAAGGACAGGTGGAATGATTGGATAGATAAACCACCTTCAGAAAATATACCTAGCAAACTTCTACTTGTGTCTCTTTGGCCCAAACTGTGTCACATGCCAGCTGAGATGCAGGGGAAGCTGGGACTATCTATTGCAGTTGTGGCCGTTTACTTGGGGCAAAATTACGGTTCTACCCGAGGGGAGAGGGCAGAGTGGACAATGGGCGTGCCACCGGCGGTCGCAGTCAGAGGAATTGCATTTTAGCAGAACTTTGCAGGATGCGTAGGAGGGGAGGGGGGTTTCGAGCTGATGAAACAGCCTGAGCAAAGGCCCGGAGGCAGGAGAGCCTGGATCTGCACTTTCTCCGACCTTCGCAGATGTTTCCCCCGCCAGGTCTCCCGTGTGTCCGATCCCTTCTTGGCGTTTGTTTCTTGCGTGACCCAAACTAGCACAGTGGACGTGTTGGCTTCTTATAGTTCCAAGGATTCTTGACGTGCTGCTGGCTGCGTGGAAGTTCAGGCTCTTATCTCCTTGATGTTCCTGTTATCGTATGGAACAGTCCCGCTGATTTCTAATAGGACATTGTATTAAAAGTATCTGTATTCCTGCCCTGGCCGGTTTGGTTCAGTGGTCAGGGCATCGGCCCAGGCACCGAAGGGTCCTGGATGCGGTTCCATTTACTGGTCAAGGGCATGCACGTGGGTTGCAGGTTCAGCCCCCAGCCCTGGTCGGGGCACGTGCGGGAGGCAACTGATCGATGTGTCTCTCTCACGTCCATGTTTCGCTCACTCTCCCCCTCCCTCCCTTCTACTCTCTCTAAAAAAAAAAATCAATGGTAAAAAAATATCCTCCGCTGAGGATTAACAACAACAAAAGTACCTGTATTCCTGAACAATATGTAGTACTGCTTTATATATTTTTTAACTTTTAAAGTTATCATTTTGAAGTATTTCCTTTCGATGTTTGTTTTTGAGATTTATGCATGTAGGCACATGTAGTTGCTGATTATTTCGCCTGCTCTGTGGTAGTCTGTTATACAAATAAAATGCAATCTGTGTATCTTTTCTGCCTCCGAATGGCTTATTTCCGTCTTTTCTCTGTTACACTGGACGCTGCCGGGAACATTCTTACACACGGCTGTAGTGCTCACACATGAAAGTTTCCTTGGGATATTTGCCTGGAAGTAAAACTGGTGGGTCATAGCGTGTCACTAGGTAATGTCACATTGCTCTCTACCGCGGTCGCCTACCCCCTGTGTCTCGTAACCTCCCTTGAAGGTTTTCATGTGCTTATGTCCCTGCTTTGCATTCTGGATATTCTTTTTATGTCTGGATATTCATTAGTTATCTCTTCACCTGTGTCCCGAGTTTTAAATTTCATTGTTTATTCCTAGAAGTTCTATTTGGAGCTTTTTATTTTGTTTATCTTTACATTTTTATTATGGAAAAATTTAAAATATACATAAAGTTCGAGATGAGAGAAGAAGAAACTCCTATGTATCTATTCTTATTTATCTTTAACTGGTATCGACCCACAGCCAGTCTTGTTTTACACACACTCCTTCCCACGGCTCCCCACCCTGAGACTATTTTGAGGTGAGTCTCAGACACCGTAGCATTTCATCTGTAAATATTGTTCCAATCTGTCTCTTCTTGTTTTTATAATGTGTTGTTACTTTATCAAGAGTTTGCACCTCTCATTTTGGTCTTTAATCATTATAAGTGTTCTTGTTTAGATAGAGTCTTAGGGCTCCAACCCTCCCGTCTATGGCATCTGCTGACGGGTTCAAGATGACCTCTTGGCCCTGGCGGGTCGTTCAGTTGGTTGCAGCCTTGACCTGATACGCCGAGGTTGCAGGTTCGATCCCCAATCAGGGCACCTAAAAGCAGCAGCCAATGACTGCATAAATAAGCGGAAAACAAATCCACGTCCCTCTCTCTCTCTAAGTCATGACTAAAATACAAAATAAAAAAAGATGACCTCTTTCTTCACGTATCTTGGAATTTGATATTGTGAAGCTCATCTTTGGATGAGCTTGTTTGTTTCTTTGGAAACTCCTGCTACCAGAATTTTAAGTGTCCCTCTAAAGCCATTTTGCATCTGCTTTTACCAGGTGGTTTTGGGTTATCACCAGCCTGGGACCGATTTTTTTCCCGTGACATAGAGCTCCCAGATCACGTGTGCAACCTAAACCTGACACTCACAGTGCAGACACATGCAGTTTGCATTTTTCAGTGGATTTTTTTTAAGCCCTGCTGCTCTCACCGGTGCTGTGATGGACAAGCTTCCCCGTTGTCCCCTGTGCCAGGGGAGAGGTTTCCTACCCACCCTTTCACCTCCAGGCCAGCCCTTAGGGGAGCCTGGCTTTGCCAGGAGTCAGAGCTCCAACTCTGCACCTCCTGTGGCTGCAGGTCTTATCTCTGGTCCCCACATCTCATCTCCAGGTGGAGGCCAAAGCCGAGGCCCCTGGGTCACCCTCCGATATCCTCCCCTGCCTCTCTTGCATCCTGCCCTGAGCCAGCTATGGGGTAGAGTCACGTGATTCCCATCTTGGTTTTTCCTTCTTTGTTCTGGCCCCTGGGCATATCCCTCTCTTGCTTGTTAACTCAGCCATAGGCTCACAGTTCAGGGATGCGGTTATATTTTATCATGCACGTCTACATTTTGAAGGGAGAGCTTTTCCACATTATCGCAGTCAAGAGTTTGTCAGAACCGAGTCCCCTTGATTGTGAAAGCTGGTTTGGCTTGTTTTTGTTTCTTATAATTGAAAAGGCCCCGACCAGTCCGGTTACCGTAGCATCATCCTGCAATCAGACCCCCCACCCTGGGGCCACTGCAGGGCTTCAGCCGTTCTCTCTGGTCCCTGCCTTGCTGAGGACACAGGAGCAGGCCCGCCCACAACCTCAGCTGGTGGTGACCACGCTTGTCGCCCTATGTGGAGCCGCTGCCCCTCTTTTTGGTACTGACCGGCTGTGGTTTTTGTTGCATGAGGCACGTGGATAGCAGTCGGTGCTGTTCCCGTTCTGCAGAAACTTCAGAATTCTGGATTTTGCTGTGACACGGTGTCTCTGTCCATTTTTATTTGTGAACCAGCTACATTCCTCTATAACACTGCCACTGAGTAAGCCGGCCAGCAAAGAAGTGGCCTGAGTGCTCATAACCCGGTTCTTTTCCTCAAGAGAGAAGAATCTAAGAAAGGGAATAAGTTTCACCCTGTCACTGCCACGGGTCTTTAGTCCCGGGCACAGTCACCGCTGTGTCATTGCTTATGTTCTGGGCTGGATGAGGGCCCAGGCCAGGCCCCTATCAAAAACCCTGCTCAGGCCCTGGCCGGTGTGGCTCAGGCGGTTGGGCATCATCCCTGCACGAAAAGGTTGCTGGTTGGATTCCAGGCCAGGGCACATGCCCGGGCTGTGGGCTCCATCCCCAGCAGGGGGTGTGCAGGAGGCAGCCGATTGATGTTCTGCTCTCACATCGATGTTTCTCTTTCTCTCTCGCTCCCCCTTCTTCTCTCTCTAAAATTCAATAAAAATATTAAAAAACAAAAACAAAGAAACCCTGCTCAGACGTTTCTTTTAGGGGTTGATGAAATATTCTAAAATTAGACTATGGTGATGGTGCCTAACTCTGCAAATATACAGAAGGCACTGAGTTGTACACTTGAAGCAGGTGAACTTTATGGTGTATAAATTAAATCTCAATAGCCTTTTTTTAAAAAAAGTGCATGAAATTAGCCCAGCCGGGCTTGGCTCTGCGGTGAAGCGTCGACCTAGGATCCAGGCGATCAGGGTTCGATTCCCGGTCAGGGCACATGCCTGGGTTGTGGGCTGCAGCCGATCAATGACTCTCTCATCATTGATGTTTCTATCTCTCTCCCTCTCCTTTCCTCTCTCTGAAATCAATAAAGATATATTAAAAAAAAATAAAATAAAAATAAAAAAAAGTGCATGAAATCCTATGGGGGAGAAAACCTGCTTGGGTACCCAAGCCCTGCTGTGACCTGGTCTTTCACATAACCTGAACCTTTGGCCAGCTGGGCCCCCCATGGACCACCTTGTTCTGTGCACCCTGAGTTTGCCCAGACCATCTCCCCCGGGACCCCCTGCCCCTGCCCGCTGGTTATCCTGCAGGCCTGAGCCCCAGCTGGGCTCTCTCCAGGAGGGTCCCTGACCCTGTCCGAGTCCCACCGTGTCCTGGCTTAGCTGCCACTGCCCTGGTCACGTTGCGCCAATGGCTCCAGTTTTTCGGCATCTTAGTCATTCTGCTCTCGAGGACCTCCTGGTGCCTGGCACCGTGAAGGATGCCCACCGTTTCACCTGCGCCCTGCTGGCACCTCCGGGGCTCGCGCGGAGACAGGGCGCGCGGCTGGCACCCCGCCCGCGCCTCGCTGGCGGTTCCTTAGCCTCTGAATTAGCGATCACCAATTAGCGGTGTAGCAAGGCCCACCCTCCTTGTCTGTCTGGAATGCTTCTCTGCTAAGGCACTTGTCCCTTGGCGGGGGAGACTAGGGGCCTGCATGTACTAACTGAATGAAAGGGGGGGAAGGGCCAATTAACCTTCAGCTGAGAGAAAATGATTTCTCCTATCAGCTGTGAAAACTGGCAGCTTTATCAGAAAATGAGCCGGGGCCACAGAGCCTGGCAGGCGGGCGGGCGGGAAGCCTGCAGGGCCCCCGGAGTAGCACAGCGGCTGAGGGCAGGGACCGCTGCCCCCGGGGTCAGGGAAGCATCGGGGACCCGAGTCCTCACCCTGGGAGGGGGAACCCAACCCCCCACCTTGCCCCCCTTCTGAGCCGGCCCCAGGCTAAAGGACTGGACCTGTTCAGGCTTTTCCCCGAAGCTCAGAGCTCTGACTCTGGGGCTTCTCCCGGTGCGCTCGTTTCCTCTGACCTTCTCATAAAGGGGGGCACGTGGTGTCTATTTATGGGAGCGGGGCCTGGGCTGGGAGAGCGCCGGGCGCCCGAAGCCCAGGGCTGATGGAACCGCTCTGCCCGGCCTCTCCCTGCCCCGAATGAATGACCGCGCGGGGCGGGCGCCCAGCTCCAGCTCCAGTGGCATCTGACAGACGGGCGCCTCCCTGAGAGCCACACAGGTAATCTGTTCTATAAATCAGCGCTTATGAAGCAGATGGGGGTTAATAGAGCTCACACTCGGTAGCTTTAATATGAGAGGCGGCGCAGAGAGAAAAGGGGGAAAGCACGCTCCTTGGGCCTGGCAGAGAAGATATTTATTAGCTTTTAAAAATAAAGACATCCACTTTCTATTTTAAATATAAGTACGTCTTGCTGAAAAAGAGGCAGCCAATGAGCAAAATACAACAAGTGGTCCGACAGAGCCCTAAGACGAGGGCAAGCTGTTTGTCCTAGTTGGAAACGCTCCAGCAGGCGCTGGGGTTGTGTCACCCGCCTCCTCCCGACACATGACAGCGGAGCTCAGCAACCCGGGCAGGGGCAGTGACTACGAGCATCGCCCTCCGGAGGCATCCATGGGCGTCACCGTCACGGGGAAGAGGACATGGAGCAGCGAGACAGGGCAGAGCCGCTCAGTTCTCCGGATGGGAAGAGGGGGAAAGCCAAGGGGGAGCCCGGGGGGCCTGTGGGAGGTGGTAGCTCTGGGCTGTGGTTTTCTGAATCGCCCCCAAATGCTTTGGAACTGGGATTCCTGATCAGGCCTCGTGTCCAAAACCTCCCATTATAGGAGATATAATAAGGCAGTCAACTTAAGGCCTTTAATACCCAGGAATTGATTCCGGATAAAGTCAGTAAGTTCAGGTATGTGGCTGCCATGGCCTCCAGGAGGTTATTGGATGGCATCTTCCAAGTTGCAGTGCTGATTTTTGAGGTGAACAGCAAGGAAATTCTAGCTGTTGTTTACAAATAAATCCCAGACTGTTCATGGCTTAACACAAAAGGCATGCTTCCCGCCCATAAAACAGACCGATACGTGTTCACGGGTTGGTTCGTGGTTTCCTCCACACGGGGACTCAGGGACCCACCCCTTCCCATCTTTTGGCTCCACTGCCCCAGAAGACCTCGTTCATCGATGCGAAGGGAGAGAGTGGAGAAAGAATATTTACTTTTTCACGGCGTTGGCCTGGAAGTGGCATGCAGTACCTCCCGGGCCCTCCGCCAGCGCGGACGGTTCAGGTGGCCTCAGCAGGGCGAAGGACGGCTTAGAAAGGGAGCCCCGCGGGACCGCGCGGCCTGGCGGCGCCTCTGCTGCTGAGCGGAGGAGCCTGACTTTTGATAGACGGTTGTCTTTGTCTCCTCCAAGCCACCTTCAAAAATAACCCTCCGCATAGGATCGAAAATGAAACTATATAGGAATCTGTGGGATGCAGGTGCAGTGAAGGTGAAAGGGACATATATAGCACGAATCGCTTACATTTAAAAACAGGAAAGTCTCGGATCAATACCCTAAATCCCTACCTCAGAGAAACTGGAAAAAGAGCAAAATAAACCCAAAGCGAGCAGAAGGAAAGAAACGATGAAGCGTCGAAGTCAGTGAAATTGAAAACAGGAAAACAATAGAGAAAAACCAATGAAACAAAAAGTGGTTTTTCGAAAAAATAAGAAATAAAATTTGTAAACTTCTATAAAGAACTGACCTCTGGAAAGGCTGAAAAAAGAGAGAAAATACAAATAAAAAATATCAGGAATAAGACAGAGTATCAGCGCAGATCCCATAGTACTACGAACTTTATACTCATAAATCGCTAATTTAGATAAAATGGACCAGTTTCTTGAAAACTACAAACCACCAAAACTCAGCCAAGGTGAAATACATAATCTGAAAAGTCCTCTAACCATTAGGGAAATTAAATTCATAATTTAAAATCCCCCCGTTAAAAAAAAACCCTCTAGGTCCAGCCAGTTCAATAAAGAATTCTACCAAACATTGAATGAAAAATTAACACCAATATTACACAATCTCTTCCCAAAAATGAAAGAGGCGAGAATCCTTCTCAACTCATTTTGTGAGGCCAGTACTACCCTGACATTGAAACCAGACAAAGATACCATGAGGAAAAGAAAGCTACAGACCAATATTTCTCATGAACTCAGGTCAGTCTTCAACCAAATGTTAAAGTGAATTCAGCAATATATAAACAGGGGCGGGCAAAAGTAGGTTTAGGGTTATGAGTCACCTTCTTTCAGGTTCCTAAAGCTATTGTAATAGCCCCAACCTGCATGTCTTTTTCCATACAAATAACTGTAAACCCCCTTTTGCCCGTCCTGAGCCCCATAACCAAGGAAGATGCATCCTACATATGCAGGCTGTCTCAATATTAAAAAAAATCAATTAATATAACCCACTATATCAACAGGCTAAAGAAGAAAAATCATATCGATGAATATGGGAAAGGCATTTGAGAAAATCCAGCACCCATTCATGATTTTAAAACCTCAAAATTCTCAATGAACTGGGGATAGAGGGGAATTGATTCAACTTCATAAGAGCATCTACCAAAAATCTATGGCCAATAGTCCCACAAATCTTGAATTCTTGTGTTTTCCTTTTCAGTTAGTTAGAAATCCTTTTAAATTTCCCTTTGACTTCTTTTTCGGCAAATGGGCTATTTAGAAGTGTGTTATTTAGGCCCAGCCGGCGTGGCTCAGCGGTTGAGCATCAACCTAGGATCCAGGAGATCGGGGTTCAATTCCCAGTCAGGGCACATGCCCAGGTTGTGGGCTCAATCCCTCTCCTCTCTGAAATCAATAAAAACATATATATATATATATATATATATACACACACACACACATATATATATATAAAGGAAGTATGTTATTTAGTTTCCAATATTTGGGCATTTTCAGAGATCTTTCCTTTATAAATTTGCAACTTAATTCCGATGTGGTAAGAGAACAAACTTTGTATGATTTTAACCCTTTGAAATACACTGAGCACTAACAACGGTATGTGATTACTAGAGGGAAATGGGGCTGGGGGAGGTGGAAGAGGGTATAGGGGGATAAATGGTGACGAAAGGAGACTTGACTGGGTGGTGAACACACAATACAATACACAGATGATGTATTATAGAATTGCACACTTGAAGCCTATATAATTTTATTAACCATTGGCACCCCAATATATTTAATAGAAGGCAAGTGAGCAGGAGGGAGGAGAGGAAGCGGGGGACAGGGACAGGGCAGCCTGCTCTTTAGAGCTAATGTCAGAGCAGCACCCATCAGTCCCGCTGTTATTCCCCTTCTGTTGCACCTGGAAAGGGCGGAAGAACAGGCCAGGGGTGGCCAGGGGCTGGGGGCGGGGCTGGCCGCAAAGGGGCAGAGGAGGGAGTTTGGGGGGCGGAGGAGTGTTCTTCATGGTGACTGTGGTAGTGGTTACACGGCTGTGGGCATTTGCCAAACCCCAGAGAACTGCGTAACAAAGAGCGCATTTTACTGGACGTAAATTTTAAAATAAAAATTTTAAGTTAGAAAAGAAAAACCCTGATTGTTACCAAATAAAAGAAGGGAGTCGTGATACACCCAGATTTGGGGGGGCTGGCTCCAGTCCGATTTTATGGCTTTGGAGCTTTTTGCCTGAGAGGTAAGGCGCTGGCAGTCAGTGAGCGCCACGCCGGGCGGGGCTGGGCCTCCTCTAAACCTCGTCTGTCACCCCCACGGGACAGGTGGATAAGCTGAGCCTCGGGGACGTGAGTTACATCCAAGTCAAAAGGAAGGCGATGGAGCAGGGACTGAACCCGCGTCTGCGGAGCCCGAAGGGTGTCACGCTCTTTTCCGTTTTCCAGACTTTTCACAAGGTTACGTGGCTCTGCCGCGAAAGGTCCCTGATTCCCCTCCGACAGCTCCTCCTGGGAGAGGGTTGCTGCAAACGACGGGCTTCGGAGGTGTTAAGGTCTCTCGCCTGCCTCCCCTTAGGCAGAGCTGCCATTCTTGGATGTGACCCTCACTTGCTTTGTCGAGTTCGTTTCCAAAGGGTGGCACCGCAAAGAGCAGCCGCTGGGCGGCCGAAAGCAGCAGGCGCCTGTTCTCAGCTGTCGGGTAAGCGGCCCAAATCCAAGATGGCCCGCCGGCTCCGCTGAGGCTCTGGTGGCCCTGCGTGGGACTTGGCTTGTGACTACATCACTCCAGCCTTCCTGCCTTTGTCCCCGTGTGTCTCCCCCTCTTCTAACAAGGACACCAGCCGTTGGATCTGGGGCCCACCCTAAATCCGAGATGATTGCATCTCCAGATGAAAGGCACTAACGTATCTGCAAAGGCCCCATTCCCAAATAAGGGAACATTCACTTTCTCCGAGGGGGCAGAGGCAGGCTGGCGCCTTGTGCTTGCTGGTGGCCCTGCAGCCGTCTCTGTCCTCTGCTGTCACCCCAGACTTCGGGCAGGACTGTCCCCCGTCTGTGTGAGGCAGGGCCTGGGAGGTGAGTTAGAGTTGCCACAGCAGCCGAGAATCACAGACGCACTGTTCCTAGTACACTGGCCGCTTCTCCCTCCTTCCTCTTGCAGCGATTTCCCCCGCGGTGTCCCTGGCCACGCAAGCGGCCAGGGCGAAATGGGCGGGAGGTGAGTATGGGTGAGAAAATCCCCTGGCAGCTGACCCTTTTGTGCCTGGGTGCTCCCGCTAGCCTGGGCCTGCCCGGCATCCCGCCCCGCCCCCCACCCCCAAGAAGGGCTTTGATTTTCCTGTGGGGACTCCTTTCCTCCAAGGGCATGTAGCTGGGCAGGGCTGTCCCCAGCCCAGCTCCTCCCCTTGGCTTTTCCAGCCCCCCTCGCTCTGCCTCCTCCCCCATGGCAGCCCCTGGCCTGCCCCCTGCAGCCCTTTGCTCTCCTGCGCCCTTGCCTGGCCGCCTGCAGACTTAGCTGCCCGGCCAGGCGGCTGGCGCAGGCTGGAGCTGCCCCCGTGAGCTGCCCACCGGCCCCAAGCAGGATGCACTGGAGTAAGAAGGGCGAGGGTGCCCGGCTGCCAGGAGAACAAACGTGCCCAGACCCCCCGCCGAGGCTCTGTGCTTTGTGTGTTTGCAGAGTTGGGAGAGTGAGGAGGGTGCAGGTGAGCTTGAGGGTGTAGACACTTTTGGGGGCAGGGATGGGGAAGGAGGGTGGTTAGCTTTCTCTTTATTGATCTTTGATTATTGCACTTACTGAGCTCCGATTTCGCTCTGCCCCAGCCCCCCTCTGCCCTGCTCTGCTCTGCCCCCTTCCTTGCCCTCCGAGTTGCCGAGCTTCTACCTGAGCCCTGGTCCAGCGTCCACTCCTGCTACTGGCAGCCCTGCCTGCCATGGCCCCTGGCTCCCTGGCCCTGCCACCTGCAGGTCCCCACCCTGGTGCCCCTGGCTTTTCCTGTCACCTGACCAACCTGTGGCCTCCTTTGCCAATAACCTGTGAACTCGGCCCAGCTTCTCAGGTCCCCAGCTCCCTTCTCTGAAAACACGGGGAGCTGCCGGCCCCACAGGGCTCTGTGCTCAAGGGAGAAAATGGTTGAAAAATCTTTGTAAACCTGGGGTTTGCCACCAGATGAAGCAGCTTTACTTACTACTAAAGACATGGGGTGCAGAACGGGCTGCCGGAGCTCAGTCAGTGCCCTTGCTGTCAGGAACGCCGGGCAGAGGGCCCCGGAATCCGGACGGAGAAGCCGCCTATTCCCTGCCCCCCCCTGCCCTCCCCGCCCGACCCCCAGGGGGCACCAGATCTCCACGCGGTGTGGACAGGCTTCCCAGGAGTGGCCAGGCTGCCCTCCGCCCCTCACCCTGGCTCTGGCGGAGGGAGAGAGCTGGGGGGGGGCATGAGGGTTGGGGGGGGCAGGAATAAAGGGGCTGGCAGAGAGCGGGGCATCCCAATGTCACCTTTGGGGCCGCATCAATATATTGCCTGAGTGCAACACACACAGCCTTGCAAGATTCAGAACATCCCTAAATCGCCGCATTTGCGGAAAATGGATGAAAAGCTGATCAAACAGGCGTTTGATGCCCGACGAAGGGGAGCGGTGCCAGCAGCGCGGGGTTGGAGGAAAGTGCGGGCTGGAGCCCCGGCAGCTGGAGGCGGAGTCTCCTGTCATCCATCAGGCCCGACAGGGACAATGAAAGGAGGCCTCCCTGTCCCTCTGCTCCGAGCCTGCTGCTGACGGGGTGCGGGCTGGCGGGCGGGGGGCCCAGGGTGTGCGGGGCAGACACAGAGCAGGGTGACGGGGATTCCGGGGGCCAGCCTGCTGGAAAACCACGGCCCAGTCTGGAGTTGGGCTGAGAGGCCGATTCTGAAAAAGCGCAGCTTCTCCATGCCTGGGGGGCTAGAGGAGCTCCCTAAACCTGCCTCTGGGGCCACTGCAGCCGATCCCTAAATGGCAGAACCCTAAATGGCAGGAGTCCCCAGGCAGGTGGCTGTCCCTAGAGAGAGCAGCCGGGCACACAGGCACAGCCTTTCCCAGTACACTGGCACCTTCCCGCTCCTGATGGCTTTCCCCTCCGCCTGTCTCTCAAGGCAGGAAAATATGAACCACTTTCCCCTCACCGATGAGGAAGCTGAGGCTCAGAGCGCCCGCCTGACATGCCCAAGCCCCACAAGTAGGAGATGGCAGGGCTGAGCCTTGAACCCGGATCTCCCACCTCCAAGTCCCGCCTCGGGTTCCTCTAAGGCCCAGGGAAGGCTTGTTTCGAAGGCTGGGCCTTCTGAGCGGGACCAAAACCCAGCAGGACGTTGGCTGCCGCATCTTCCTGGGGCACTTGGTCTGGAATGGGCACAGCGCAGTGACCCGGGTGTTCCTGCTAAGTCAGTGCCATCCAGCAGAACCCAGTTCTGTTTTTGCCACCGAGTCGCAGTCTGTAATTGCAGTGTGTTCCCCTGGTCGTACGTTTCCGTCAAGTTTGCAGAGTGGGACATCTTAACCTCAGCTAAGTCTCTTCCCACCCTGGCTCTGTCTCCATCCATCGGCGGGGGTGTCTAGGAGCCACGAGTAGAGGAGTGAACCCGGGGAACAGGATGAGACAGGGTGGGAATGTCCTGCTGGTGTGACAGAAACACGCGTTAACAAAGATGCCACGAAAGGGCATCAAGGCCGCGCCAGGTAACGGGTGTCCTCGCGCGGGGAGCGCCTGAAGCTGGTCCCCGTGAGGAAACGTGGCCTGCCCCGGGCTCCTCCTGCTCCTTTAGGGGGGAGCTTGGTCCCAGTCTGTCTCTCCCTGTGGAGCCTGGGGTACAGCGTCCTCGGGGACGGGGCGTGCTGCGGGGCGCCGGGCGGTTAACACGGAATAGCCTGTCACTTTCCTGACTTGCCATCTGCCATATTTGTCGGTCTTGTAGAATTTGTAAGTGGTGGTTTCTATTCTCATTTGCAGGGGAAGTTAACAGTCACGGTCATACCCGGTTTTGCTTGGTAATTTTCAATGAGAGGCCCTTCGAAACTGTGGAAGCCTCAGACCCCAGCTTCCTCTGGGCTGTAGACGTGCAGTTTATGGAGAAGAAGGGGGTTGGTGGCTGACTCGCCTCTCGCAGTTTGGGTTCAGGCTGGGATCGTGTCCCCACAGAGGCCGTGAGATCACGCGTGTGAAGGGCCTGCAGGCCTCCTGGCCTCCTGGGCCCTTCGCGGGTGCGGTTCCTTGCGCCTTCCTAGGTCTCCCCGTGATGTGTGTCTCACTGAGATGGTTTCAGTTCCTCCCTGGCCATGCTCAGCGATGACAGGTATGCTTGCTCGCTCCGAGCTTCCTCACTGAGAGCCTGAGCGGGCCTGTTCTAAACGGAAATGACCAGGCCACAGTCTCAGCCAGCGATGCAAGGGGTTGGATAATAGTGGGGCAGAAGCGAAGGGGAGCAGATCTTCCAGAGCAGTCTCTCTCCCTACAGACCATCCTGATGGCTCTCCAGGGGAGGGCAGGGCTTGGGCTTTGCCATGTGGGAGCCCAAAAGGACCCATGTGGGGGGCAGCTCCCACTCCCCAGGGGAAGGAAGGGCTTCTGGGGCATTGAGAGGGTGCAGCAGAGGGTTGGCCAGCACGCTGGTGGGCACCGCCCCCAACTCAGAAGAAATGGGGGATCCAGAAGGATAGGGGACTCTTTGGAAGGCATCTGCCCAGAATGGGGGAGGGGCTATCCCCCCTCTACCCTCCTCTCCCACCAGGGAACTGCAGTGGGAGGAGCCCTCCATGGGGAAGGGCCTGGAAGCTGGGTTGGGCGAAATGAACAGCACCAAGGATGCCTTGGTCTGGAGATGGGGAACCTGGAGACCACAAACTCTGTACTCACCTACGGGAAGGAAAGAGACCTACTCAGGAAACAGGAGAAGGGCCTCGGGTGCAAACTCCAAAGCAAAAACTGTTTATCCAGGTCAGGGGTTTCTCGGGGGCTGAAGAGTCTCTGGTCACTTGTGGAACAAGAGCAGAAAGGAGGGGAGGGAAAGGGGAGGAAGTGGCAGAAGAAAGGGGAAGGGGGCAGGAGCCCCAGGCCACCTGCAGACCCTTATGGGGAGAGGGGGTGACCTAGGAAGCTACTGAGCCTGTTTCCCACCCTCACTCCGCCCCATGTTCTCAAGCAGCCAAGGCTTCCCCCTTCCGTCTCCCACCCTTCCCACCTGACCCACAGCCTTGACCTGGGCCGACCCACCCCTGGACTCGAGACTGTTAATAGTCTCCTCCTGTCCCCCTTGGCTTCTGCACCTGTGTCCCTGGGAGTGAGGCTGTGACATGGGAGTCGGGGATCCTGCCCGAGGGGAAGGGAAGGGAAGGGACGGGTCGGGCAGTATCTTATTTGTCCCGTGTTCTCAGCATCCAGCACAGAACCCTGTCCCCGGGCACCCCTTAATCACCCGCAGGACTGAACAGAAGGGGGAACTGTTCTGAGGCCAAGTTGCCTGTTTATCACGTTGGCCAGTTCTTTCCTAGTAGGGCCACAGTCTGTGCTTTTCGATTCTGACAGCCACTTTCTACAAGTTTGTAACCAAAGCCGTAGTTATCTGTTACTGATTTGATTAGAATCCCCCGTGGGGCCCTTTCCGCCTCTGTATTAAGGGAAAGGGCCTCGCGCAGGGACTCCTCTCCCAGTTTCCTGTTCGTTTGCTCATTCATTCAAGAGATGCCTCTGCTTGGCCTGCGCACCTGCCAAGATGAAGGCGTCATCACCTGGGAAGTGGGGACTGCTGCAGGTGGAGCAGGGGAGGGGCTGGGGGAGGACATGGTCACAAGGCGGACAAAGCTCACTACCTAGCCAGGGAGTGCAGACGCCCCCACAGATCATCACAGTGCTCGTGAGCAGGCGAACAGGATTGAAACCCCCGCTCTGCCCTTGATGTCTGTGTGGTCTTAGAAAAGTGAATTTCCTTCTCTGAGCCTCAGTTTCCTCATCTGTAAGATGGGCGCACAATAAAACCTGCCTGGCAGGGTGATTCCGAGGATGGACACACCCCAACATCTGACAGAGATGAGTTCCTTTCCCTCCTTGGGTCCCCGCTCCCCCCCTGCCCCCCAGGCACTGGCCAGGCCCAGCAGGGAGTGGTTTGACAGGCAGGGGGTGGTGCGGTCAAGGAGGCAGGAGGGCCATGGGTGAGGAGTGAGGACCAGGCCTGAGGCCAGCGGACAAAGGGCCTCCTGCCCACTCTGAGGTCAGCTGCATCTAGCAAGGAGCCCGCCCTGGTCCCTCGGCAGCTCGGGAATGGCCACAGCCCGGGTGCGTCTCATCTTCCCGAGGTGCTGACGCGAAGATCAGCGGCTGGATGTGGGGAGGAAAGATAGGAGAAGTCTTGGCCAGCAGGGCGCAGGGAAGGGTGACTCAGGCACAGGCCCCCTGCCAGGCAGGCGAGGCTGCCCATGGATCCTTTCACCCATGTCAAATGAAAAAGCCTGAAAACAGTTTCCTTTGGGCCTCAGTGGGCGTTAGGAATTTCCCCGAGAGGAAGCTGCTGAGTGAGTGAGATCTGAGGGCCCTGGGGCCTCGACTCTGCTGTGACCTAGTGGAAAGAGGCCAAGACGCAGCTGACTTTTCCCTTCCTTTTTCTGTCCGACAAAGAACACACTGTGGCTCTCGTCCATCAGCTAGTCCCTAGGAGACTCCTGGCCCTAAAGGACTGTCGCATCCCTCCAGTGTCGAGGGCATTTTGTAGAGAACGGATTTCACTCCAATGAGTGCAGACGCCTCTGAGCTTCCAAACGAGGTGCCTTCTGGAGAAAGTCTTTCCACTCAGAAACTGTATCTTAAGCGATGCCAGGCTCCCAGGACTGGCCAGAAAGCTGCTTAACTGTGTGCCCGAAAGTCTGCACACGCAAAATGAAACCAGTAGAAATCCATACTAATGGCAATACCAGTCATCTTTAACCGAAAAATGAATGGCTCTACTCCCCTGACTGTTGACGCTGAAGAGAAAAGGTGGTTTCATCAGAGGATGGGGAGGAGGTCTCCCCAGCCTGGCCCCCTGGCCCCTCTCCTGCCTCAGCAGCTCAGCCAGGACCCGGCAGCCCAGCGCCTCCTGCCCGCCCGCCCTCTCCTCCTCCCGGGAGCGTCTGGCCAAGCCTTTGTGGCCTGGCCTCCAGGGCAAGACGCCTGCTCTGGGCTTGCTGCCCCTTCCTGCTGGGTTCCCACTGGGTTATAACTTAGATACGTGGGTGTCAAGCTCTGCTCTAGAAGAAGGGCGCCCAGGACAGGGCCTGGCCCCAAGCGATGCCCAGGAGAGGTTTGTCAGATGAAGGAACAAGTGGCCCAAAGTTCCTTATGGTCATTGGAGGGGCTTCTGGACTCCTGTAGAAATGAGAGGGGTTGGCCGGGTTCTTGGCTGCCTGTGAACCTGACTGTGACCCTGGTCTCCCCGTGGGGGTGGAGGGAGCTAGGGCAGCCACAGGGCAGTGGGAAGAGCCTGCTGGACAGAGAGGAGGCGAGAGGGCAGGAGAGGCAGAGCTTTCCTGAGGAGGCGGGCCAAGCTGGTGGGAGAGTCCCGGGAGAGTCCCCTGCGCCCACCCAGGCTCTCCACCCCACCGCTGGAGCCCTGGGGGAGCCAGCTCCAAGGCCGGACTCTATGCTGGCCGGCGGTCCTTCCTCTCCTGCCCCTCCTCTCAGCCTGTCCCCCTGCTGCCCCCTCCCGGACCTGTCGCCCTCCAGGTTTCCTCATCTGTGGATAAGCACACGCCCTCGGGGTCCCTACCTGCCCCATCTCCCCTTGCTGGACCCTTTGTTGTTCTCTGCAAGTCACCCAGCCCCTCCCCTCAGAAAGAGACCTACAGAGAGACCCTCAGTAAAGGTTTAGGGCAGAATAGCTACTTTCAACCAACATCTCATTCTTTGCAAAACGCTTTCATCTCTGTTACTCCAGCTGTTCATCAGATCTGTCCTACGAGGCGGGTGTTCACCTCTTTCACATTGTAGGTGAGGAAACGGCCCCCACTGGCTTAGGAGATAAAGTGCGACCTGAGGGGCCTTCCTCTAGGGTCCCAACCCCACGCTGGCCTTCCAAGGGGGAAGGAGAAAGGGGAGGGAGGAGAGGGAGGGAGGCAGGGAGGGAGGGGAACCAAATCTCTTTGAAGGGCTCCTCCTGGCTGGTGGCCAAGCTGCCCATCGCCCTGCCCACAGCCCCTAGGGAATCGGCCTCAGGAGGTCAGTTTCTCAATGTAAGAACCAGGGTCTGTTAAATACAGATCCCTCGGCCTCCCAAAGTCTCCTGGAGCCGAATCTCTGGGGCAGGGCCAGGAACCTGCATAATTACTGGCTGCCACGTATACCCCTCTGCCCACAGAGTGCTGAGGCCCTCCGCCCCCTGGAACTCACTATGGGGAGCCCTGCCCTGAACGGTTGTCACTGCACAGCCGTGGGACTGCTTGGCCTGGTGGCAAATGACCGGCTCTGCCTGATGAAGATTCCCCAAGAGGAGTTTACAGAGTGCCCCCAGCAGAGCAGCCTAGAGCAGAGTGGCTGTGCTCTGAAGGAGGCTCCTGTGGGTGCCCAGCAAGCGCATTAGAGAGGAGCACTGGGGTCCTACAGCCGGCGGGCCCTGCTCTCCGTTCCCACAGCCCACAGCACATTCCTGGCCCTGCCTACCCCTGACCCCCTTCACCGCCCTATCACGTTGCCTCTCGCACCCAGGCCTGGCCTTTCAGGGCGGCCAGAGAGCCGGAGAGGGTGAAGAAGCGACATGGAGAAGGCAGAGCAGGGCGTTCCCACTGGCCACCAGGTGGCACCATTGACACAGGACAACCAGGGGAGGGGACGGGGGTGGCACCTTTAGCAGAGGACCTTCCAGACTCTAGCTGGCCTGCCGCCTAGACCCTCCAGCGCTTGGCCTCCTGGTGGGTGCTTGCCTCTCAGGGCACAGTTGTACCAAGGGCTTACAGCTAGCAAGGCCTTGGCCCACGGTGAACACGGCCCCCTTTGTCTTTTCAGGTCGGCAGGATTATTTGCAGTGTGGCAGGGGCTGGGGAGGGGGCACTAGGTCCTTATTGCCTCTCCCCAACCAAGTTAGCGAGGAAAGTTCTATCTAACTCTTGGGATATGGCCCATAGGAAAACCCTGAACTCTGGCCCCCACCATGACCCCACGCAGGCCACTTACTCTATTTTCCTCTGTCGCTAAACCTGTAGGTGAGAGCTACAATACCCACCCTGCTGGGAGAATGGAGCGAACTGCAGGAACATAGTGATTAAAAGTACATCATGGGAGCTCAAGTCCTTGTTCCACTGCTTACTTGCTGTGTGGCCTTGGGCAGGTGGCTTACACTCTCTGAACTTGTTTTTTCATCTGTAAAACAGGAGCAGGAACACCGACTCTCCTGACATTTCTGTGAGGACTGAAGTGGTCAGTGTGTGAAAGAGCCTTTAGAACTGTGGCATGAAACAAATACTTAATAAACAGATAACAATATAGGGCAGCTTGGGCAGAAAAGGGACTTTGGAGATGGGACAGGTCAGCCCTCCAGCCCAGGCAGGAATCTTCCAGAAGCATGCAGGTTGGATGGCCTCCAGGTGAGTTTGCATACCTCCAGTAACAGAGAGCTCACCCCCTCATGAGAAAGGAGACTGGTCCAGCCCAGCTCATGATTAGAAGGGTCTCCTTCAACTGAGGCACAGCTGGTTCTCGGGGGCTGAATCATGTCCCTGGGCCTAGTGGTCGGGTCCCCTCCCACCCAACTGCCCATTGCTACTTGGTGCAGAAAGGGGGCCCCCTCGAAGGCAAACTTGGGTGTTGTTAGGAGAGGAGGGAGCCTGCCCTCCACACCGGCCCTCTCCAGTGCAGGGGTGCTTGAGACGGGATGAAAGGAAGCAAGGAGCCGATCAATCCGTCCTGGAGCTCTGGGCAATGGGGACCCCGAGGACCGGGAGAAGTGGGACGCTGTGGGTCTCAGGCACCAGGGTCATTGTGAGAGGCCTCCCAACTGGTGGGCCCCTCTGGGCACTGGAGTCTGTGAGGGGGAAGTGACTTCCTATGGCCCGAGGAGGGAGGAGAGTGGTCCCCTTCCCAGGCACTTCTGCTTCCTGTGCATCTGCTGCCCAGGGTGCACGCTGGGAGGAAATGCGGAGAAGATGGCCCGTTCCTGAGCTTCAGGACCAAGCTGCGGCCAGGCCGGGCCTCACGCTCCCTCCCTCGCTTCCCCTCATTCAGGGCAGGTGACAATCCTGCCTGGGGGTGGGTGGGTTCTGTTTTCCTCTCTGGACAGGGAGCACCTTGAGGGCAAAACTATGACTCATGTTTTACACTTCCACTGCCTGGCGCACAGTAGGTACTTAATCAGTGTATGTGGGAACCAAACTGAAAACAGAGGCCAGCGGTTTCAGTCCAGCTTGGAAAGCTTTACTCTTCATGTGGACAAGGTCTCTCAGGACCACAGTGATAGCTGTGCTCCTCATTTCCTCTCAGGACTGCCACCTCCTCCCTGAAGCCCTCCTCTTTGCTCCATATACATTTCTGCCATTGAGACAGAGCAGTGGTTAGGAGCACAGAGGCTGGGGCCATCCTGAGTCACTTCTCCTGGACACATGTCTTACCTGTGTGACCTTGGGCAAATTTTATGTTAACTTCCCTGTGCCTCAGTGTCCTCATCTGTGAAATGGAAGTGATTATCGTATCCACCCACAGACCGTGCGAGGGTGAAATTGACCTGTTGAGTGGAAGTGTCTGGTGTTAGGAGCTGCTCAGAAGTTGCTCAGTTGTGCTGGGTTACTGCTCTTGCCCTGAAGCTGGGATCTGTCATTCCTTCCTCCTCTGCTGAGGCCAGTGCCGGGTGCAAACAGGTGCTCAGCAAAATGCGAAGGGATAGATGGATGGATGGATGGACAGGCAGACAGATGACTGGGCAAAAGCAGGCGCTGAAATGTGCTGTCCCCCAGGGTCCTCACCTGCAGACTGTGCTCTGGGTGCCCAACGGCTGCCCCCTTCTCTCTACGAGCAGAGCCCATGCCCTCTGCCCCCTCCCGCCACCTGCTCATTTGTAGTTCCCACCAAGCGTGTGGCGAGGAACCACCCATGGACCCAAGTCCAGCAAGTTCACTGTCTGGCGCCCACTTGGGTGAGAGGAGATGGGAAGTTTTGATGAAAATGAGGTTTCTGAATGTGCTCTGGCTCCTGTCACCCTGGTACCTGGGCCCTGATAACACAGCCTGGCCCACTGGCTCCTGCCCAGGCCCATTCCTGCCTCTCCCTGGGAGGCTGAATGGCTCCCAGTAGCTCAGACACTTAATTATGATCCAAGAGCCCACCCCCGCCTTTTCTTTTCCAGTCTCATCTGTGCTCTACAACTCAGAGGCCTGCCATCCCTCTGAGGCCAGTTGGAGGGTCTTCTCAGTGCTCAGTGTTAGGCCCGCCACCTTCACAGCAAGCCCGGGGGGAAGGCACCTTATCCCCTTACGCCCATTCATGCAGCCGTGTTTACTGAGCACATACTAGGTGCTGGCTCTGCTCTGCACGGGGGAGGGGGAGGTAGGAAGACAAACAGGCGCCAGGCAGGCAAGGGGCCTCAGGCGGCCGGGCCCAGAGGCAGCAGAGCTCCCAGGCTCCAAGGCTGTGGGCCGGAGGGTGGCTGCAGTGTGAGGGGCCAAGGCCCGGCGTAGGGGTCGGGGGAGGCAGAGCAGAGTCCGTGTGACAGGCAGGAGCGGAGCTGGCGCCCCTGTTGTGTTGTGAGGCAGCCTGGCACTCAGCCACCTCCTGATGCCAAGTCATAAAGAGACTCCTAGAGGCACAGACCGATGCCTTTAAAATGCTCCCTCCGCACAGAGGCATTAACGTGACGTCCATCACCATGGCACCGAGGTGCTTAGACAACCCGCTCCCCCCAGGAGCTCAGGAACAGCGTGAGGCAGATTATCTGTGTCTCACCGTGACACGTGCGATCATGCATCATCGTGATGGATCAACAGTCAATACCACCAGGCCCCTCGGCCCAGCCGGCGGGAACGGTCTCATTCATGCGCCTTCCGGCCCGGGGGCGCCCGCTCCTGCCCCCGCTCCCAGCTCTCCTGGCATCGGCGGCAAAGCCTGGCTTTCACGGGTCCTGCACAGAGGGTCCTGCACAGGGCGGCGGCAACTGGACCCGTCATGTCCCCACGGGGGAGGCGAGGCCCGGGCTTCACACAGCTGGGCGTGTGCCAGCCCGCGCCCCTGCCTGGCCTTGGGCAAGCTGCTTTGCCTCTTGGGGGCGTAGTTTTATAACTTTGTACTGTTGGGATAATAACGTTTATATTGGTGCATGGAGAAAGGAGGTGGAGTGCCGGGCACGTGCTGAACCTCAGCCACCTTGGGTGCCAGCACACTGGGCTCCTCACCCCCACCCGCCCCCTTCCCTCTGCTGCTGCAGACACCTGACCCTCCCCCTCCAGCCTAGCCTGGGGCAAGGCTCCAGAATGCCAAGGGCAAAGGCTCGGGGTCTGCAAATAATCAGTCCCTGTGTCCGTGCCTGCTGGACGTGAGGACAGGGGCTGTCGCGTGGGGCCAGATGGGGAAGCAATTTATGTGTCTCCTGGTGGGGGAGGGGTGCACTCAGGTTTAGGGAAGAAAGACATTGGAGGCGGGCTGGAGAGGAGGCATCCGCTGGGCCTCTGTGGGGACCCGGGGTGGCCCCTGTGGGGCTGGGAATGGGTGGATCCCGCCCTCACCCTAACTGCCTGCCTTTCCTCCATCAGGCACCTGCCCCTTCCTGGATCCTACTCCTCCCCCCCCCCCCAAACCCTGCTCTTTGGTGAGCACATTATCCGAGGGCTCCTGGGCTCTTGCCAAGGGGAAGTTTGCCTGAACCTGGGCATTTTTAAACAGTTTCAGGAGTGAGCAGCTAAACCAAGCCCTGCAGTCACTGGTGGAAATGTGTCCTCTCAGTCACCAGTGTCTCCTGGACGGGCCTCCAGCTGGAAAGGAGTCAGGAGGGGAGGAGCCCGCCCACCTGGCTGCTTGGGAGGCCTAAGCCCTGCCCAGCAACTCTGCCGAAGGAGCATGAGCCCCAGAGCCTCGCCTGGTGCCCAGGGCTGTTCCCACCGCTTGGGCAGGAAGCCTGGGGTTGTTGAGAGGAGCAGGCCCAGTGAGGCCGGGAGGAAGCAGAAGGGAGGAGTTTGGTGGGGACGCGAAAGGGAACTGTGGCTACCAGCAGGCTGTCCTCCCCTGGGAACTAAAGAGGAAGGGGAGACACTGCGCCGATGGAGCGCCGGCCTCGGAGGCGGCGGGCCCTGCTGGGTCCCCTCCCGGCCCCCTGGCTCCTGGGCTTGCTCCTGGCCCCCTGGCCCCTGCAGCTCACAGGTAGGCCGTCCTCCCTCCCGCACTCACTGGTTCTGCACACAGAGCAGCTTTCATCCAGCCGCCGGCCCGCCGTGCAGCTAATTCCTGTCTCGGGGGATTTAGTGGTTGCGTTTGAACATTGCAGACTTCACAGGGCAAGCCTTTGGGGACCAGGAGATGTTTAGCTAATGCCTTGCCAAGGTGGCTTTTGAAGGGGAGGGGGCAGTGCTTCTGCCTCAATGCTGTGTTAGCAGCCTCCCTCCTTGCACAGCCTGACCTCCTGGCCCTTGAACAAGGTGGGTGGCCTTGCTGTGGTCAGGGGGCGTTGGGGTTGGGTGCAGGGGTCAGTGGGGAGGGACAGCTCACCCCCAAGGAATCTAAGGTAGGAGCAGGGCATTGAACCTGCCAAGTGGCAGGGCCACCCTTAGGGTTGTTGCTGGGTTAGCCAGGGAGAGGAGGGGAGGCCAGCAGCTGGCCACCAGAGCACTGTAACCTGGAGCACAAAATTGTCACTGTCACCAGAAAGGATGGCACCTCCCGTTTCCTGAAATATGAGAGACCACATCGCTAACTTTACAATGGGAGCCAGGCCTTTCCCGGGGCCAACACTGCCTCCTTCCTGGTCTCAGGCCCCCTTGGAAGCTGGGTGGCCTGGATCCAAGCCAGGACCTGGGGTGGGTGGCCTTAGGGTGAGTTCATCCAGGCCAGGGAACCCCCAAGAGTGTGCCTCGCCAAGGCTGCCCATACCGAGGCCCCTCGAGCTCAATCTCTTCCTGGGCAGTGCTGACCCTGGTCCCCCACCCCACTGTGCAGGATGGGTGGGGTCCTCCCTTTTCGCTCAGACTTCGATGAGGCTCCCAGGAGCGGTCCCCTCTGGGTTGTCCCCTGCCTGGCACTCATACCGTGCACAATAGCAGCTGTTATGATCGTGAATCAGCCTCTTTGAGCTTCACTCACACTGACGCTCAGCGCCTCTCGAGGCACCCTTGGGTGCTGTTCCTACCGGCACCATTTAGGAGCAGAGGAATGGAGACTCAGGGAGGCCAGGTGGCTTGTCCAAGGCTTAGTGGCTAAGTAGAGGTCAGGTTCAGACTGGGGTCAGCCTCAGCCTCGAGCTAGGACCCTTGGCAGTGGGCTCTGGGGTTCCTCTCACCTTTCTTTGTAAAGAACATTCTTCAAGGAAAAATAATCCCCCCACCCCCTGCCCCCAGAGAGGCCGGAGCTGCATGTATGGTACCTACTGCAGGTCCCAGGGCTGGGCCCTGGTGATATCTCTCCTTATACCTGGTCACCTCGCTCCCCAAGAGAAGGGCCAGTGCAGAGACGACCTGAGGAAACGCAGCTTGGTGGGGATTATGCGTCTAAACTCACACGTAGTCATTTTTAACTTAATTTCTCCAAATTCCCATCGTTTCTCTTTGTGGGTCCCTCCTCCCCAAAAGGGACCTGACACCGCCTGGAAACTCAGTGCAGGAGACTTTGCCGGTGCCGCTGTGAAGAGCATTTTGTAACCATCTTGACGAACAACAGATTTCCCCTGTATTGCATCAAACATTATAAAAAGAGAAACTGCTCTTTCACAAGAGGTGAAATCACCCTGTGGCCTCCTAGAACCTCTCGGAAGGGCAAGCAGCACCCTGTTACTCCCGGCCTGCCACTGCAGCTCTGTCTCTGGGCTTTGAGGGTTTGATGAAGGAACTCCGCCGCTCCCGCGGCCCCTAAACCTCCCCTGACTTCAGCCATCGGCCTGGGGCAACCAGCTCCATCAAAGAACAGCACCAAGGCCGAGCCCGCACCCCTTGCCTGTGTCCCGGGTGACCTTGGGGAGTATGGTCACTGAAGCCCAGGGTCAGTGTGCCATTTCCCTAAACCGCTCTATGATGTGGGGTTGAGGCAGGCCAGGGGTGTCGGCCTGGGCAGGTTTTTAATGCCGCTGTGCCTCAATTGCCTCATCTGTTAAATGGGTATGATAGCAGTGCCTGCCGGCTAGCATGGCCCGAGACTCAGTGGTTAGGGCATGTGGTCAGGGCTCAGAGAGTCAGCACCTGCCAGCCTAGCAGAGCCAATTGACACTGGAGATTCAGTTGACTGGTTCAACATCTGGGTGAACCCACGGCTCCTTGGGGCCACTCCAACCTTTCCAGTGGTGTCCGGTACACCCTGGGATGGCATCTCTGGACCTCGTTTGCTCCATTTTCTCTGAGGGCCTGGCAGCCACCTGTGGTCTCATGGGCAGCTGCTCTCCCAGAGGTCAAACACCTGAGCCTCCAGCCCTGCTTCCAACAGGCCTCAGTCACCTCCCAGGACTTTGGGGCCAGGCAGACCAGGTTCAGGTCTTACCTTCTCCTATTGACTGCTGTGTGAGCTTAGGCAACGTACTTAACCTTTCTGAGCCTCAATGTCCTCAACAAATGGCAGTCCTCTTTCAATCCTGGCCTTTCCTGAGCTCTGGACTGTTTATTTCTCAAATATCCATTGAGAAGGACCAGTTCTAGGCACTGGGGGACCAAGAGGTGAACAAGAAAGACACAACCCCTACTCTCGGCCTGTTAGAAACCATGAGGTTCTCCTGGAGAGCGTGACCCCCGACCGGAGGCAGGAGTTACCCGATGCCTCCCGTCCCCCATTTGCTCTGGACTCGGGTGTCTACCTCCCTTTGATGTCCAGGAGCCTCCTGCGTGCTTCTGCAGCTCCAGCCTCCGTCAGCACTGGCCTCTGCTTTTCATCTTTGTCTAATCCCAATAAAGAGCTTTGGCGGCGGCGGAGGAGAAGCCCCTCTCGGCTGGAGGCAGGGCAGGGGCGCGCTGGGGGGCCGCGGGGCGCGGGGCGGTGCGGGGAGGGCAGGCGGGGGCGGGGGCGCAGCGTGGATGAAGGCTGGAGGCCGGCGGGCGGGAGCGGGGGCGAGAGGTTCCGTCTGACTGGAGAGGCCGGCTCCCCCTGGGTTATAATTCTGGGTGGATTTTAAACGTCTGGCCGGCAGGGGTTCGGATGCCGTTCCTATGGGTCCTATTGTCACTGCTTTCTCTTTTTAAATTGTGAAATATAATGCGCGCACAGAAAAGTACAATACATTTTATGAAACAAAGTCCTGTGTGACTACCACCCGGGTCAGGAGAGAGAACATTCCAGTGCCCCAGAGCCCCTGTACCCCCAAGCACCCCTCTCCCCTTCACTGTCCTGCGATACAGCCTCGCCTGGTTCTGGCCTTTGTGCATATAATCAGAACGATACCGTGTATCTCCTTTTGTGACCTGCCTCTTTCATTCAATGTTATGTTTTTGAAGCTATATCCGGTGGATGGCGTGGCTGAAGTTTGTTCGTTTTCGTTGCTAAAGACCAGGGGTTGAGGACCGCACTCTGTGGCCTGCAACCAGCCCACGGCCTTTTCGTAAGGCCCGTGAGTTATGAATGGTTTTTAGATTTTCTAATGGTTGGGGGTAAAAAAATCAAAAGAAGACTATTTCATGACATGTGAATATGATACTATATTCACATTTCCATGTCCATAAATAAAGTTTTATTGGAACAGAGCCACGCGTAGTCGTTGGTAGATCATCTATGACTGCTGTCGCCCTACGTGGGCGGAGCTGAGTTTTTGCAATAGAGACCATATGGCCCCCAAAGCATGAAATATTTACTGTCTGGCCCTTTACGGAACACGTTTGTCAGCGCCTGCTGCGGAGTGTCCCGCTGAATGAATATATTGCGGTTTATTTAGTTATGAGAGACGTTTCAGGTGCTTCCCGTCTGGGGTTTAAATGCTCGCGTGTAGTCTCCAGACACACGTGTGTTCAGTGCCTCCAGAGGACATGCTTCCATGAGGCTGCTTCTCTCTGGGCTGTCTGCCTCCCCGTGTGGACTGTGAGCTCCCAGAGGGCAGGAGCGCCCAGCATGCTGCTGGCACCAGAGATGCCCAGGAAACACAAACAGTAACAGGACGATTTCAGTGCCTCCGCTACAGACAACCCCAGCAGTGGTTCTGTGCAGTGTGGACATTCGATGCCAAGAGGAGAGGCACCTGGGGCCCAAGGGGAGTCGTGGTGTGAGCCTCCTGGTCTCCCTGAGGCCTGGGCTCCTCTGGGCACAGGTGCAGTAACCAGACCCTCAAGTCCGTTGCGTGAGAAAGTGGACTCGGGAGGGCTGGGTAAACATGGACCTGGAAACAGGATCCTCCGCCCACCCACCCCTCTGACCCTCCTCCTGCTCCCTTGCTCTGTGAATCTAGGTGGGGCCTCAATGTAGTGGGAGTGTCGGTGTCAGACACTGGGATGGGGGCCCAAGACAGAGGAAGGGAAGGGACGACTGTGGTGAGCCTGGGGGGGGGGGGGCAGGGAGACAGTAGATATGAGATTGGCAGGTGAAGCCCCTGGCCCCCTGGTGAGGACAGTCTGACAGTCCCGGGTTTGGGTCCTGGGAGACTTTAGCTAAGTCCCCTGACCACTCTGAGCCCCTCTTCCCTGTCATGGTGCTCAGCACCCTCCAATGTTGGCCTCTGGCCAGTGGTACCAGGAAGGCACGTCTAGAACCCTCTGAGGCTCCTCAGAGACGGCTGGTGGGGCCTAGACCAGGGGACAGGACGGGGCAGTGGGCCTGGTAGGTGTTTGTTCCCCTTCGGCCCCGGCTGTGTGGGTGCTGGTGGAAAAAGGGTAGGGCCAGAGCTGGAGCCCCTCTAGGCCAGGTCACTGCTTGCTTCTGATGGGCCAGGGAAAGGGGACACCGAGAGACCACAGGCCAAAGTCCAAGGGCAGGGAATGTCTCCTTATAGCGCTCATCACAGGGTCGAAGGGCACATTTCTGCAGGCCCTTGGCAACACATATTAAAATTTAAAACACGCATACCCTTTGAATCAGCACCTCCCCTTCTCGAACGTTGTCCTAAAAAGCTAGGGGCCCAGGAGACAGCTGTACATACAAGGGCGATCCTCAGTGGGTCCATGCTGCATAGCTGCACACCTCACCACCATCTGCCGGGGCCTCGCGGCAGTGCGTTTAAATACGACCCCCCTTCTTCCCAGGCTGCTCCTCCCACTCCCACACCCCACTTTTGAGCCATGCGGGATGACTGCCTGTGCCCGAGCCTTTGCTTCTGCTGCTTACTTGGTCTGGAGGGCGTCCTTTCACCTGCCCACCTGGTAACTCCAACCTGTCCTGTCCGTCAAGGTCAAACTCTGCTACTTTCTCTGCCCACTTCCCACTGACAAGCCCAATGGCCAGCCCTGGCCCACCCCCAGGGTGTTCACCTGTGACTCTGAGCATGCAGGAGCTCAGAGGTGTGGGGACATGTCCGAGCTCACCTGGGGCACGTGAGGGTGTGGACAGAGCCAAGGAACAAGTAGCCAACCTTCAGAGGTGGGCTGTGTAAGAAAAGCCAAAGGGCAAGGAGAGAAGGTGTGGGCTGGGGGAGCCTTGGGGAGAGGAGGGAAGGTTGAAGAAGGAGGGATCTGCAGAGTCAGGGTCAGGGTCAGGGTCAGGGTCAAGGCCAGAAACAGCAGGAGCCACAGCTTATCAACCTGGGTCTTTGCTGGCCTCCTGCCTAGGAGGGAGGGGAGGAGACTGGACCGGAGGCAAGGATGGGCTGGCGGCCTGGAAGAGCTGGAAGGAGAGGGTGGGAGGAAGGAGGGCAAGGAGTGATTTTGTGCCCGGAGGGTACAGGATCTTGGGGAGGTGGAGATTTAAGAGCAGTCAGGATAAAAGCGCTCTGGCGAAGGTGTCCGCAGGAAGGAGTTAGTGTATTGACAGCCAGAGCATTTATGTTTTAAAAGGAGGCTGGAGGGGGGAGGGGACCGAATCCCGCAGAATGAATCACTAATGTGAGGGCTTTAGGCAGCTGAGGAAGACTGTTTGGAAGTCTCTGGTATTTCTCTTGTCATCCTTCTACAGGAAATATGATCATGTCACTCTCCAATTTAGAAGCCCACGGGGCTCTCCCAGGTTTCCGGGACAGCGCTGGGCCCTCCGTCCCTCCTCCCCGTGACCCTCCCCAAACCCTTTCTTTCAACTCCACCAGGCTCTTGAGTTTTCCCACTTAGTGCCCTGTTGCAAGACTTCTAGAAGCTTCACCCAAGAGCTTTCTTGTGCTTAAACCCCCTCTCTGCCCCGCCCCCCCCATGCCTCCCACTCTCCCTTCAAAGTTCTGCTTGGTAAAGAGACGCGGAGGAAAGAGCTCAGGTTCCCACTGTGATGTCGGGGAGGCAGGACTGCGGGCGAGTCCCACGTTCTTCTTGATCCTGCTCGGTGGTGTCTAGAGTTTCTATAGTGAGCACCTTTCACTTTAATAATGATGCGGGGGGGGGGGGGCTGAAGAATTATAATTTAAAAAATAAGCAGGCAAGGGCCCAGTCTAAGGGTCACCTCCCAGCTGGTTGGGGCCTCTCCTCTGGGTGTCTGCAGCCCTGAGACCCCCTTTATCCCACCACTTGCTGGTTGCCATTCAGCTGGAGTCCCATCCTCCCTGGTGGGCCTCTAGGTGGGCACCCCCCCCCCCGCCCAGGGCACCCCAGTGGGGTCTATTACCCTCTCTCCATTTCCCCAAGCCCCGTTCAGAGTCAAGGAGCAGAACCCCTGCCTCACCCCTTTGGCCCTAACATCACCTCCGCCCCATCCTGGCATCCTTCATGGAGGGCAGAGGGGGGTGTAAGAGGGGAAACAGAGGCTCCTGTGGCTGCTGCAGCAAACGAGCTCCAGAGTTTGAGCAACTTGCCTTTCAAACCCAGCCAAGGGGGAGGTGACTGCTACAAAACACCAGTCAACACCCATGGAGCTTTTACATTTCTGAGACCAAACGTTTGACATTCTTCTGCACTTGGCTAGTGTCCCCTCATGGCCACTGTGCACCCAAGGTCCAGAGTCTGGAGGCAGGAGAGCCGCAGGTGGCTGTGGGAATGGCCCGAGGCAAGCCGCATCCATGCGCATCTCCCTAATTCGGAGGTGTTGAGAGATGTGACAGCCCCTCGGATGGCAGGGTTCCGAGGGCATCGGTGCTGAAAGCTCCACAGTACACCCGCGCTGTTCAAAGGCTGCCTCCCAGCGCCTGCTGCGCCTGCTCCCAGCTCCTCCCGAATCAGCCACTTGGCCACGCGCCTTCCCGTTCGATGCGCGTCCTGAAGGACTCGCTTGGTTCTGTGGCCTCCTGGCGCTCAGCTCGGGCGAGTGGCCGAGCCCTGTGATGAAACCGGCAGCCCGCATCTGTGTCTGTCTTCCCAGTGGCCCTTCCGGCAGGCCTTTAAAAAAAGGCATGGCTCCAGAAGATGCCAGAATTAAATTGGAGGGCAAAACTCCATGCCTAAAACAAAGACCGTGGGAACTGCTTTCTTCTGTAGCTGGGGAATCAATGTGTTTTCCTTTAAAATCGACCTCAGTCGGAATGGACACCTTTGATCAGCACGTCTGGGCTCTCACACCCTTGGCTGAGCAGGCTGATGCCCAATGCCATGGAGCGCCACAGACCATAGATGGGATTGTTTCCAGGCAGAGGGGAGCTGGGGCCAAGCCTGGCCCGGGAGTGGGGAGGGGTGGGCAGCCAGGAGGCCCAGGCAGCTGCAGGGAGTGGGGAGGGAGGGGAGAGATGGGCCGGTGCCAGATTCTGAGGGTGAGGGGATTTTGCTGCAGCGAGGGGGGTGCCGGCTGACCCTGCCACAGGACCAGTCTGCAGAGGGCTCACGAGGCTGCCAGCTTCTGCTCGGGGAGCCACAGCCTCTGCTTGAGCTGGGCAATAGTAGCCGCCCCCTAATGCTGCAGGATCCATTCTGAGCACCACTGTCCCCAGGCTCCTATGAGCTGCCAGATATGTCTGCCTATGAGATGACTCAAATCTAGAAAAATGGCCTCTGAATTTTTAGCTTCCTTTGAAAGAATCTGTTTCTTTCATTTGAGAAGTTTTTTCTTCTGCCTGCTTTGAGATTTTAAAATTGTAGCACAGAGTAATGGTGAAGGGTGTAGGATTAAGGACCCAGCTTAAAATCCTGTCTCTAAGCACTGAGTGGCTGTGCTGCTTGGATAAAGCTTCCCCTTCTCTGAGCCTCAGTTTTCCCATCTGCAAAAGCGGAGCGTGCCCAGGGACGTTAGCTCCTACCACCAGGGATGCCTGACCGGCTGTGCTGTGCAGGGTGAGCTGGGCACCCAGGCCTGGCTCAGGGAGGAGGTGAGCAAGTCCTGCAGATGGAGAGGGTGATGACCCTGAAGCTCGGGGACAGGAAGGGAGCAGGAGGACACGCTGAAGGTGAGAACAGCATGGGCAGAGTCTTAGGAGCCTGGCAGGCCTGGCGTCTGCAGGGGTGTGAGCTGAGGGCCAGGGCAGCTGAGCGGGGCTATGCAGGGCTTGGAGACACGGGCTGGATCCTCCAGGCCAGGAACTTGCATGTTTTTTAAACGGCGGCCCACAGTTAGAGGATTCCCGTTATACGGTGACCCTGTCTGAGCCCAGCTGTATGAACGTAGCTGAAACCAGGAGGTCACGAGCAGTGCCTTCACTACGCACAGAATGTTCTGTGTTGTTGTTTTTTAACTGCTTGTCTTGACCTTGTTAAATTGATTTCAGACTCCTTCCTGGGTCTCCTACGATGGGACTCTCCCTCAGGCAGGGCCAGCTGGATGCTTGTGGATCCCCAGGGGCCACGGGCAGGCTCGGCTGGGGAGCAGAGGGCGTGGGTTCTGGAGCTGTCAGCTCTCAAACCCATAGTTCAGGTGGCCACAGGTTCAGAAGAAGAACCGGAAAAGGCAGGAATCGGACGCCAGAGGGTGGTAGACAAAGTCTTTCCCAACAAGGGATGGGGCAAGAGCAGTGGGCAGCTGCTTTGGGGAAGGCTCTGGAGGTCACCCCTGCAGCACGTGCCCCGAGCAGTGGGTCTGTCACAGGAAGGCCTCAGGCATCATCTGACTTCCTGCCTCCTGCTCGTGCGGGAAAAGGCAGGCTGGCCCTGTGGCAGCCTGTAAGCGTCCCTGGCCCCTATTAATCCCGTGACAACCCTATAAGTTTGGCACTGTTGTCCTCTTGGGTTGCAGCGGAGACACTGAGCTTCAGAGAAGGAAAGCCATCTGCCCGAGGTTGCACAGCCTCCAGGTGACAGAGCCAGGTGCCCCTGCCTCCCTTTCTGGCCAGGCCCCAGCTTCCTGGCAGTCCCTGCAGAGCTTCAGGAAGTGAGGGATGAAGGATGCGCCGTCGCTGGAAAGTGGGGGTGGGCATCGTGCAGGGGTGGCGGCCTGTGCTGCCCACTGAGCCACCTGTCCCGGCAGTTGCGTAGGGTTGGGGAAAGGAGGACACGCGATGCCTAATAAACCACCAGCTTCTCAGTCGGAGCTGGGCTGGGTGGTGGCCCTGGGGTGGGCCCTCCCAGGCACCGGGCTGCAACTGTTTTCCAGTCCCGTCCCTGGCTGGCTCACTCCCATGGACCTCACCCGCCAGGGGTGCTACCCCCTCTCTGTTCTGCACCATCCGCACTCACCGCGGCTCCCACGGCTCCCATCCAGAAGTTGATTCAGGCTCAAGGTGCCATCTGGGGCAGGGAAGAGCGGGCGGGGGCAGAGAAAGCCTGCCAGTCAGTGGCTGTGGAGGGGGCCCAGCGCTTGCAGGGTTGGGAGTGGACTCCCTCATGTACTTTGATGTCTCTCGGCGGCCCCATGGCGCATGCCAGCTGGGCTCTTGGGGCTCTTCCTGCTCTTCAGCCTGGGAATCTGAGGCTCCCCTAGCCCCCCACTCTGGGCCATTGGCCCCTTTCGGCAGCCCATGAGCAGAATCCTAAAGGATCCCGAGGCCGGCTCAGTCTGCCCCACGTTCCCTTTGCCTGAACAAGTGACAGATCATGATGCAGCAGTCACTGGGCGCAAGATGGGACACCACTCGCTGTGCCGTCCCAGTGGCACTCAGGGGATACACCTCAACACCTGGGTCTGTGCTGAGACGCGGCCAGGGCAGGCTGGGTGCCCTACCGCTCCCCAGCCCCCTTTCACGCCTGCTCTCTGCCCCGCAGCCGCTCGCAGGCCTCTGACTGTGAGCGTGTTCCTTCTGCCAGGAGTCTGACAAACCTCTCTCTTTAGCATCTGATGTCTACCGTGCTAGGCGCCACCACGAACACCCCAGCCCTGTGCCGGGTCACACTTGGCTGGGTTTCTGACTCCGCTGCCTGGCCCGGATGCTGGCTTTTCTTCCTCAGCACAGAGAACCTGGGTTCAAATCCCAGCTCCACCACTTAGGAAACTCTCCAGCTCTGGGCCTCTAAGACCCTCTAGGTGATTTTTTCTAGAAAGTAGAGCTGCATTAGCTGCCTCGTGGGATTGTCGTGGTGTTGAGTTGACATAGGACGTATCCCGCTCAGCCAGAGTATTCTCCCTATACATTCTCTTTCCCCTCTGTCCTGGGGCCATTTCTAGCCGGTTGTACGTATGTGTTCCTGCTTTCAGTTCTCCGATGACCTCTAGACCCAGGACACCAGCATGCCCCCCACCCCACCGGCCCTCCCACCCCAGGCTCCTTCTGCTTCCCTGTTAGACTGGGGACGTTGCCAGAGCAGGGCCTGTGACCTCGGCACTATCCCTTAACTGTTTGTTGGAGGTGTACAAATGATAGCTGAAAATGACTATGGACCTATCTGTAGCACTGGGCCATTCCTGGGGGATGCTCCGCAGCCAACTGGCGCAGCCTGCAGCCTAGAAGAGCCTCTTGGAGACAGAGGTCCAGGAGAGGGGTTGGGGGCTGGGCTGCTGGGGTCCAGGTCCAGAGTGCCTGACACCTCAGTAAAATGAAGGGGCGGTCACCCTGACCGGTTTGGCTCAGTGGTTAGAGTGTCAGCCCATGGATCCAAGGGACTCGAGTTTGATTCCTGGTCAAGGGCAGGTACCTGGGTTGCAGGTTCCATCCCCAGCCCCGGTCAGGGTGCATGCGTGTGGGAGGCAATCCATGTGTCTCTCTCACATCGATGTTTCTCTCTCTCTCCCTCCCTTCCACTCTCTCTAAAAATCAATGGAAAAAAAATATTCTGGGGTGAGGGTTAACAAGCCAACAAAGAAAAACAAAACCAAAAAGAAGGGGCAGTGAGGCTGCAACACCAGGCCAGAGCCCAGTCACCTTCGCTGGAACCAGGGCTCCCTCCCTGCCCTGGTTTCAGCTGCTGTCCCCAGAGTGGCTGCTGGCATTGACCCACAGAGAAGCCTCATCGCTTCACTTTTTGGAGACAGCAGTCTCACCCGCGGATTGAGGCTCTCCTCCCTGGCAGACCTGCGCCAGGGCCATGCATTTTCATGATCCTAACCCTCTGACCTTCAAATCCTGAATCCTGGAAGAAGGCAGAACAGCAGTCATCTATTTTTATAGCCTCCCCCAGAATGGCAAAGATCGGCCTAATTGTCCTGGCAGATTCCATCATTTTTTAGAAGGGTAAGTCAAATGCAGAGAATTTTTTAAGACAATCTGATGAATGCCTTCCTGCCAGGACAAACAGGAAGGTGGCCACGTAGTGCCAACAGCATGTCCAGCCTCCCCAGGCCTGGAGTGGCCTCTTAGGTACGCGGCAAGGAGGAGGCCTCCGAGCGGGCCCTGGCTTGGCTGCCTCCCGGGTGGCTTGGGTCCAGTTCCAACCTCCCGACCCCCAGCGGAGACACTAGCCTGGCGCCTTTGCGCCGGCTGCCTCTCAGGGTCACTGCAAGAACCAAATAAAAGCCCGCAGTGGTTTCCCAGCCGGGGCAGGGCACTAAGCAGGAGCTGGCCGGGTGAGGAGGTGGAGGTCCCGGGCAGAGGGGCAGAGGGTAGAGGACAGAGCAGATGGGAGCGTGGGCTGGCTGGGCAGGGCAGGTGGTGTTCATCTCACCCCGATCGCCTCGCCTCCTTCACGGTCCCCCTGGGACCCCTGGGATATGCCTCTGCACCCCTGCCCTGCCCCTGCCACATCTCAGACAAACCTCAGCCCTGAGTCAGAGCTCCTGGTTTACAACTCATATACTGTTATAGCTCAGCAACAACAACGGCCACCCTGCAGTACAGCCCAGGGATATAAAGAGTGCTGTGAATTCCCCACCTGTCCTCCCGCCAGAGGGGAGCCCCGTGACAGCTCAGTGGGTTCCCCAAGAGTGAGCATCGTCATATGAATGACATACGACAAAGCAGACCCACTGTGACACCCAGACATGCCATTCGATTCCCTGGAACTGGCAGTGACTTCAGTTCTTTGGGGGAGGGGGTGTCTCTTTAGTTGCTCAATAAGAAACTCAAAATCTCACATCGCTGGAGGGAGTGGCTGGCGTGGGGGGCCACCTCCGTTCCTCAACCCGGCCTTCGGAGGGCCTGCCTCCCTCCCCTCGGATCCTGCTCAGGGCGGAGCTGGGGCGACCTGAGTAGAAAGCAGCCTGGCTGGCCCCGCGCCAGCCCCGCACTCCAGGCAGGAGGCCCACGCTTCGCTCTCCCCAACAAAATAAATCTCACTGCTTCCTCTGAGCGTCTCACACGCATGATCTTCTCCCGATTAACAACCTGGCCAGCATGTTCTTGGCTGCTCGCTGCCGACCCCAATTTAGAACTGTCTGTTGTTTGGCGGCTGGAGAGGGGAGGTGCTGGGGGGGCGAGGCATGCCGAGCTGCGGGGCTGGTGCAGCTGAGGTCTGGGTGTGGGAGGTGGCACTGCTGTCCCAGCCCAGAAGCTAACCAGCATCTCGTGAGCCTGCAGGACTGGCCAGGCAGGCTGCTGCTTTGGGGGCTTTCAAACTGCTTTCCAAGGTGCCTCTGATGAGGAGGGGTGGCGGGTGGGGGTGGGGGTGGGGAGGACGCAGCTCCCACAAAACTGCCTTCGTAACCGGCACTGAACATCGTGGTCACGGCCAAAGCGGCCACGTGTGGGACACCTCTGTGTTGTTGGCAAACTGCTCCTGGGGCACTGCTTGTTGTATTTTATAAAAACTTGACAAACCCTTCCCCTAGCTCCGATTCAGGGCAAGCTTGGGCTCTCCCTATGCCGGGCATGCCTCCGCCTCCAGGCCGGGAGAGCCAGGGGCAGACCTGCCTCCCTCCCTGTGCCCACCGCCGGGAAGCTTCTTTCTGCCCCGAAGGGTTTCTTTATTTCATTTCCTCTTTGCTACTCACCTTCGAGGGCTGTGGGTCCCCTCAGGCCTGTGCTGTTATCTGCTGAGGCTCCCAGCCCGGGGAAGGAGAGTGGCGGAGCGTGGGGCCTGGAGTCGCCTGCTCCGCCTGAGAGACCGAAGGCCAGCAGCTTGACCTCCCTGACCTCAGACTCCTCCTCCCTGTGAGCGGAGCTCTTAGGCGCTCTGCCTTGGGCGTGACGGGAGAGGGGAGCCGTGTGCATAGAGTACTGGGCAGGATACCTGCGCGCCCAGAGTGCATGCGACCCGGGAGAGAGCCAGGGTCCTCCAGGGAGGTCGGGGGTTTGCAGCAGCCCGGAGAGTCAGCCACTGTCTCCTTTTCCTTCCTCTGCAGGAGGGCAGTCGGTGACCCACACTGGCCCCCCCATTTTGGCCTCTCTGGCCCACAAGAACGTTTCCTTCAACTGCAGCATCACCTACCCGTACACCCCACGATTCAAAACCTTCACCGTCAGCTACTTTTATGTGAACCGCCAGGGCCAGGAGAGCTTGGAGGAGCAGACTGGCTGCCAGCCCAGCATGGGCCAAGAGAACCAGACCCTCACCACAAAGTGCCTGGTCACCCCCAAGCTGCCCAGTGCGTCAGCCACAGGCACCTACTACTGCTCCGTCACCTGGCCAGGCTTCAGAATGAAAGGCTCCGGCACCTTCATCCTGGTCAGAGGTGAGGCCTCCGCGGCTCTTCCGGGGCAAAGGGCCCAGAGGTTTCATGCAGCAGAGTTTGGGGCACAGGATCTAAAGCGGGGAGAGTTTGCTGCATCTCTCAGCTTTGGCAAAACAGAGCATTCTGGGGGAGCCCCTGGCCGAGCGGGTGTGCCGAGACACCCACCTGCGTGTGGAAGGCGCAGAGGCCTGGGGTACGGATCTGCCTCTGGCCACCCCTGGCAGGTGACCTCAGGGATATCATTCAGTCCTTTGGTCACAGTGTCCCTTCGGCACAGGTGGGGGTTGGGCATGGGCATGTGTGTTTGTGGCAGCCCGTGAATGAGCACTTGGCTTGAGTACATCTTTTTGGAACAGACTCCTAGTTTTCATCACATTCTCAAAGGAGTGATGAAACCAAAAAATTAAGAACAGCCCATCACCGAAGCCATGGTTCTCTGATCTGCTTCTCCCACTCCCACTAGTAGGGGCCGGGGCTTCGGAGCCCCAAGTCCTTGCCGTGGCCCCCAGTCCTGTTGTCTGCCAGGATGTGACCTTGGGCCTGGTCTTCATGGCAGTACCCTGCCTGTCAATGGCTTGTATGGGGATGAGCGACATCCCACCTGCAAGGGCTGAACCTGGTGAGAGGATGTGCTTGATAAGTTACAGACACCGATGTGCCTGGCCCGTGGTCAGCACTCTGCATTTCTTTGCCAGCCAGATGGGTGGGTGGCAGGAGGGAGGGAGAAAAGAATGAATGGCTCAGGGGAAGGGGCTGGGATGTGCCCTTCACCACCACCCCCAGTACCCCTCCCTCTGCCCCATGCAGGCCAGGCACCTGCCAGGCCCAAATAAACCATCCCCTCAGCCTCACCCTACCTGCCCATACGATCACCACTTCGCCTGTGGAGGAGAGGAGGCCCAGGGAGATGAAATGACTCACCCAGGGCCCCATGAGCGGCTCTCAGTAGAGCCAGCCCTTAATAAGAATCGTGCTCAAGAAGCAAAAGAGCCCTGGCCCGTTTGGCTCAGTGGTTAGAGCATCGGCCCGTGGACCAAAGGGTCCCAGGTTTGATTCCGGACAAGGCCAAGTACCACGGTTGCAGGTTTGGCGCATTTGGGGGGCAGCCCGTCGATGTGTCTCTCTCACATCGATGTTTGTCTCCCTCCCTTACTCCCTCGGAAAAGCAATGAAAGAAGCAAAAGAGGTGGTTTCACCTTCACAAATATCGGGCGGCTCACAGGAAGGGGCTTATCCTGAGCGAGTGTGACAGCGAGGACCTCGGGAGGGGTTGGGGTAGTATTGCGAGGGGTCTTGGGCAAAGGGGCTTAGGGATTGGGGATCTGGGGTTGTGGGGTGGAGCGTCACTAACCCCTCTGCTTCCCTGCCCTCCTCCTAGACACAGGCTACCAAGAGCCCCCAAGGGTCCCCCAGAAGACCCTGTTCTTTAGCTTCATCGGCATCCTGGGCGCCCTGAGCATCCTGGGCACGGTTCTGCTGCTCTGGAAGAAGGTAAGGATGTGCAAGCACCCGGCCACTGCCCCTCTGCCCCTCACTGTTGCTGGGAACGCCCTGGAGGCCAAGGGGCTGCCTGCCTGCCCTGCAAGGGTGCCCCTGTGGGCCCTGGTGGCTAGATGGACAAGCCTTAGTTCCCCCTCTTTTTTAATGCATGGTTTTTAATATGTTTTTATTATAGAAAGGATGGGAATGGGATAGAGAGAAACATGGATGAGAGAGAAACATCCATTGGCTGCCTCTTGCACACCCCCTACTGGGGATGAAGCCCCCAACCTGGGCATGTGCCCTGACCCAGAATCAAACTGGTGACCTCTTGGTTCATGGGAGGACACTCAGTCCACTGAGCCACACCAGCTGAGCTCCCCCTTTTTAAAATGGGAATGTCCCGCCCACCTTGACAGGCTATTATGAGAATTAAATGAAAATAAGAACAAGTCCCACAGTTCTTTGTAAACAGTAAAGCGTGCCATGGATTCCAGTACTATCTCCCTGTCTGTGAGTCCTACACATTCAAATAAAAGGAGCGAAAACTCCAAGTACCATCAGGTTAATCAGACAGACCTGGGTTCAAATCCTCCCTCTGCCACAGGCTCTGTGGCCTCAGGCTAGTCACTAGCCCTCTCTGAGCCTTCCGTGTCTCACATGTGGAACAGAGATAATATGAAGACTTGTCCTGCAGGTTTATTGAGGGGTGCATGAGACCAGGTGGGTAATGTGTTTAGGGCCCAACCTGGCACCCCATGAGGCCCCATCTTCCCCAACAGTCATCATTGCTGTGACTGGGGGTGGCGCTGGCTCCTGCCTGGGAGTGAAGTAGCTCTCGAGAGCTAATCCCAAGTAAATGGGCTGGGGATTGGCAGGCAGCCAGGGTTTTTAATTAGCTTCTGCCCGGAGATGAGGCTGTTGTTCACTGTTGGCAGTGTGGTGCCTGCGATGAGGGGGCGTGATGGGACCGCCTCTGTGGGCTGCCTCCTTGGAAGGAGCTGGCGGTGTCGCCTCCTACTCTCTCTCTGAGCCCTTTGGCTTCCCACTACCCCGCCACCCCTGCCTCCACGGCCACCATTAGTGCTGCACGCGGCAGCCAGCATGAGCTTTCTGCAACCAGGTCTGGATCCTGGCACCTCCCACTTAAAGCCCTGTGATGTTTTCCACTCTCCATACTCCACGTGTTCCTGCACAGCCATCTGGACTCATCCCAGGCAGGTTCACCCCTCTCTGGCCACACGGACCATCTTGAAGTTAGTTCCACAACACCTTCAGGCTTTAGCACATGCTGTTCCCTCTGCCTTTCCTCCCTCTCTTACCAAACGAACTTCTCAGCCTTCTGGCCGTAAACATCCTTTCCTGCCATATGAGGAGTTTGTTCCCTCCCCGTGCTCCAGAGGCTCTGTCCCCGTGGGTCAGTGCATGTACCACGTTTTGGTAAAATGCTAGTCCCTCGCCCGTCTCCCCACTGGGTTCTAAGTGCCAGGAGGACAGGGACGGTGCAGTGCCCATCTCTTCATGCCGCCTGGCTAGCAAGAGGTGCCTGACAAGCGTGTGTTGGTTGGCTGAGGGCCACCTAAGTGCCACCTGAGTACCAAGCGCTTACCTCTCATAACTTCCTTGAATCCTCGCAATGATTTTGCAAAGGAGGGTTATCGATGAAGAACTTGAGGCCCAGAGAGGGGAAGTGGCTTGCACAGGCCATCGAGTCAGGGAGGGCGCTCGGGACTGTGTACTTGGTCCTGTTGGGGTTCGCTCAGCACTGCCCACAGCAGTCAGCTCTGTAACTGGGGACTCTGCAACACTGGCACTGTGCCCTGCAGCCCCTGCCTCCCCTGAGCCAGGCCCCGTGTCTGTGGGCAGTGCCCCGTGGGGTCTTTATCATTTCCTGTAGCTCATCCTGGAGCAGATGAGTGCTTAGACGCAGGCCCTGGAGGCACTTGTCAGGATTCCGTGGAGGGGGTGGCGGAAGGTGCTGAGCGATCAATTTTTGTGTGGCCTCATGCCACCCTGTGCCCTGGCGGGTGTGCGCAGGGGAGGAGATGGGGAGTCGCCTGTGTCCTGCCCAGACAGCCTGACTTGCTTTCTCACAGAAACAGATGCAGGCTTTGTGGAAACACCCGGCCAGGAAGAGCCCGGCGCCGAGCGCGGCCAGCCCCCAGCAGTCCCCCACTGAGCCCCTCTACACGGTGAGTCCCCGCCTGGCCCCCCACCTCTCAGGCCTGGTGTGGTTCTGGTTCCCTGGCGTGGTCATGCACCAGCTGTGACCTCCCTGAACCTTGAGTTCCTCATCCGTAAACTGGGGACAAGAAGTCCCACCTGCTGGGCTTTCTGTGAAGGTGAGGCCTGTGTGTGGCCCTGCCCCTGGCAGGCGTGCGGGTGTGAGGTGCCCGGGGGGGCCCTCCTGGGCCCGCCCTCTGCTTCCGGAAGGGAAGGTGGCAGGGCAGGAGCTGGTGAGAAATGAGGACAGTTCCTTCATCCCACCAGATGACCGGCTCCCCGGCTCCTTCCTGTTTTTATCGCACAAACAACATCGAGGCAACAGAATCCACAAAAAGAGGAAAAGGTCAGGCACCGGCCCGAGCCCTTCACAGACCAACGATTTTCGATTCTTCCCACGCCCCCCACCACGCACAGACATTGCCTTATACCCTTCCGACCAGGAGGAGCCGCAGGCGGGGACACTTTCCTGTGTGCCCGGGCACCCTCCGTCAGCAGTGGTCTTCCAATCGCCGCCCCCCCCGCTGGGCGCGCCCACACGACCCGCCACATAGCCCCTGTGCCCAGCGGCCGGGAAGGTGACATTCTTGTGCAGTTACGTCTTAGCCACACATGTAACAGACGCTCGCTGTAGCGAAAGTGGGAAGGGATGCCCCCGCTGTCACCTGGGGTCTGTAGTCTGTGAGATCTAGGGCCGCCAGGTGGAGATCTTAGCTCCACGCCTGGGGAGCAGGTTCCCCAGGGGCGCGTTCTGGGGCTGCCTCGGGCACTGTCACTGCTCCTGTCCCCACCACCCTGACTCACACATGGAACCTGGGTCCTTCCTCGATCTCAAAATCCCACGCAGAGGGTATTAGAATTTGGGCCTGTTTACTAAGGACAGGGGCAGGTGGGGACGTGGCGGGGGCATGGACTCTCTGGGGCGGCGCTGACAGCTCCAAATAGAACAGAGCAAGACCAGCTGGCCCAGGGTCTTCAGCCCCTGCACCCAGGGAATTTCTACCAGCCTCGGCTTCCTATGTGGCCCCAGACTTCCCCGTATTCTGTCTTCCCTTCCAGCAACTCATGACGGTGTTTTCCCATGAGGACTTGTGGTGTCAGCTGTTAAATAAAACATTTTTCTCTCTTTCTCTACACGCACGCACACACAGACACACACAGTGACTCACACACACACGTTAGTGCTCTCTCATGTATATATATATCAAAGGGAGAAAATAACCATCATCCTAATTCTATCTTCTTCCAGGATAAATACTAGTACCTTCTAGTCCTTTAAAAAAATAAATAAATACATACAAAGAGACCCAGACAGACATTCACACATGCTTTTTTTTTTTTTTCTTTTCTGGAGTAATACAGCTACTTTTTTTTTTTATGTTACACTATCTTGTGAACATCTTTCCATGTGAATAAATATTCTTCTACAAGATTATTTTTGATGAAAGAGACTCACTTTCGCATGGAACACCTTTCTCGCCTGTGTTGAGATTCCTCGGAGGCTCAGGCAGATGTCTCTGGAGTGTGGGGAAGAGGCTCACTGCCCCTCGGGGTTGCAGGGTAGCTTGGAGAGGTTTGAAAACCAGAAAGACGGTGAAAAGGGAGGCCACGGACTTGGCTAGCCCGAGAGACCAGTTCCCTACCAGCTGGGATTGGACCCGGGCAGATAGGAATGACCTTAACCAGGGGGATTATGATGTCAGGAGCCATTTGTTGAGCACCTACTGTGTGCCAGGCACCGTGGTAGGACTTTCACCCATTAATCCTCACGGTGGGGTTTTAAGATACAGGTGTTGTCCTCGTTTTCAGTTCACTTTCTAAATGTCTATTGGCGATAGGTAGAAATATGATTGATTTTTTTATGTCGCCTTTTTACAGAGTGTGGCCTGGCTGAATTCACTCATTAATTCTAATGGTTTCTGTGTAAATTCCTTCGGATTAGCTACGAACCCAGCCATGTCATCTATGAAATTGGAAGTTTTATTTCTTCCTTTCTAACCTCATACTTTATTTTTTTCCTTGCTTTATTGCACTGCTTAAGACCTCTGGCATGACAGTGAGCCGGAGCGGTGACAGCAGGCGTCCTTGTCTTGTTCCCAGCCTCGAGGGAAGGACTTTTGTATATTCCTCCCTCTACTCTCTGTGGATGGATGCTTAGGTTGTTGATTTTCAATCTTTCTTCTTTTCTAATTTATACACTTAGGCTATGAACTTCCTTTTATGTGTAGCTTTAGCTCTATCCCACAGTTTTTCTATTTAATATTTTATTGATTTTTTTTTTTTTAGAGAGAGAGAGGCACACACAGAGAGTGAGAGTAAGAGATACATCGATTTTCTGCTCCACTTATTTATGCATCATTGGTTGTTTCTTGTATGTTCCCTGATGGGGGATTGAACCTGCAACCTTGGTCTATGGGGATGATACTCTAACCAACTGAGCTCCCCCACCCCCCCCGGGCCTGTATCCCACAAGTTTTGATATGTTGTATTTTTATTATCGTTCAGTATAAATTTTTCATTGAGATTTCCTCCTTGCCCCGTGGGTTATTTAGATGTGCTTTGCTTAATTTTCAAATATTTCATTATTTTCTAGTTATTATTCTGCGTGTTTTTTAATTCCTCACGAAATCCACTGTGATCAGAGAATGTGTTCTGTATGATTTTAATCCTCCGAAGTCTTGTGAGACTTGATTTATGGATCAGCTTATGTTCTGTGTGCACTTGAAAAGAACCCGCATTGTACATGGCTGCAGGAGGGTCTCATGTATGTCAATTACGTGAAATCGATGTTGTGAAAACGTTCCGTATCCTGATTTGTGTGTGTGTGTCTAACAGGTGTTAAGAGAAGTAGGTTAAAATCTGCCCATATGATTGTAGATTTGTATATTTCTCCTTTTAATTATGTTAGTTTTTCTTCTGATTCACGTGGGGAAATGGTCATGATATATTAAGACATGAAAAACACAAAGCTATAGTGCCAATTTGTTTTTTTAACTTTACCTATTAAGCAGCATGGACTTGGAGTGGGTCAGAGGGATGGATACAAAGCCTAGATGCTCTGCTCACGAGTTCTGCTACCTCAACTTTCTGAATCTTGGCTCCATCATCTGTAAAATAGGGCTAATAATACAATATTAAATTTACAGCTTGCAGACATGCTATGGTTCCTTCCACCTGAAATTCTATATCTTGGGCCCACATCCCCTTCAAGCAACCCCCTCTCTCCAAGACTCCTCAGAACTGTCAGGAAGCCTGTGCTCAGTCTCTCTCTCTCCTTTCCGAAGACCCCGCCAGGCTTTCTGCCCACGTTTTCTGTCTTCTCCAGGTCACCATTGACCTCCACATGGTTAAATCCAATGGTCAGTTTCTAGTCTTCGCCTTCCCTGACAAATCAGCAGCATCCGACACCACGGAGTCCTCCCTCCTCCTTGACATACTTTCTTCACCTGCTTCTGAAACATTCCACGCTCTCCCGATGTCCCCGTGACTCACTGCCACACCTCCTCAGCCTCCTTCGCTGGTTCCTCCCTAGGGACAGGTGGAACCCTGACCTCTAAACATTGGGGTCCAGTCCTGGGACCCTTTCTCTTTGATCTTCACTCCCCTCCTTGGGGGTCTCATTCAGCCTCAAAGTCTTGAGACCATCCACACTCCGGCAGCCCCCAAATTGGTCTCCAGCCCAGACGTCTCTGATGACCAGAGGCAACTCTCTTTGGACATTTCATCAGTTTCCCTCTCAGACCAAACCAGTTCTTTACCCACGGGCGTGCTTTTCTCCACTGTCCCCTTCGCGGTAACGCACGATTGCTCCATCCTTCCTGTTCCGGCTAAAGATCCTGAAGTCATAGTTTCTGTCCCTGCTCACGTCCGATCCATCAGCACATCTTGTCCCAAAGCACATCTGGAATCTGACCCTTCTTGCCCCTCCAGTGCTGATTCTGGTGGAGCCACCGCTTTTTCTTGCCTGGAGTCTTGTGACTGGTTTCAAATCGGCCGGCCTGTTATTACCGTTGCTGCACAGCCTGCTGTCCCCCCGCAGCAGCAGAGCGACCCTGTCCAACCGGACACAGATCGCGACGGCTCTGTGGGAGCCCAGGAGGAGTCTGGTTCTCCGAGGAGCAGACACCCTGCCGGGGTTAGGTGTGCAGTGGTTTCCTTAGGGAAACCAGCGGTGTGAGGAAATGGGGAAGCCCAGGAGAGCCGGCTGACCTGTGCAGGTCGGTCCGAGTGAAGGAAAGGGGGGGGAGGCAGAGGGGAAGCGCCGAGCACTGGGGAGCCCGGCAAGGCCATTGGAGCCTGGGGAGCCCGGCAAGGCCATTGGAGCTCGAGGTTGCAGGAGCCCCGTGTCTCCCGGGCAGGAGGCTGGGATGGCAGCCCTGCGTGCTCACCACTGGCGGGGAGCAGTCCATGGAGCGTGTGGCCTCCATGCCCAGCAGCTGGGCCTTTGGTCAGTGCTGACCCCTGGAGTTGGAGGTCTGTGAAACCCATTCTCATGACTGCCACGGTCTCACTCAGAGTAGACATCACAGCCCCGAGAGTGGCCTCCAAGGGCTCTGTTCACGTCCTCTCGCTGTCTCTGCCCGTCACTCACTCTCTCCAGTCACACTGGCCTGCCTGCTGCTCCCCAGACACGCCAGGCGTGACCCCACCACAGGGCCTTGGTGTTGGCGGTGCCCTCTGCTCCAGAGGGTCCTTTCTGTGACTGCCCATGGGGCCATTCCTTCACCCCTCCACTCCTCGGCGCTCTGCTCAGATGGCCCCTTTGCAGCTAGGCCTTTCCTGACCTCCCTTTTAAAACTGCAACCTTACCCTAGCCGGTTTGCTCAGTGGTTAGAGCATTGGCCCATGGACTGAAGGGTTCTTGGGTTCGATTCTAGTCAAGGGCATATACCTTGGTTGCGGGCTCCATCCCCGGCCCCAGAAGGGGTGCGTGTGGGAGACAACCGATCGATGTGTTTCTCTCACATCAATGTCTCTGTCTTCCATTCTCTCCCTCTCTCCCCCGATCCCCCTCAACTCTCTTTGAAAAGCAATGGAAAAAATATCCCCGGGTGAGGATATTTAATATATATGTATATATAGAACTGCACCCTCCCCACTCCCTTCATGGCCCAACCTCCCTATCTTCCTGGCCCTCACGGCCACCTTTTACTTTCATGACTGCGGCTTGTCTCATACCACTACCCCCAGCACCAGCCCAGTGCCTAGCACACAGTAGGTGCTCAGCGATCTGCCCTGTGGATGAGTGGAGGACTGTTCTCATCTTCCAGGTGCCTAGGATTCGTGGGGCTCAGAGTGGGCACACCGGGGGCGTCGGCATTGTGATGTCACTTTCCCTCAGCAGCATTTGGACACCTCCCCTCGGCTCCATGCCGCCTCTGTCCTGCCTGGTGCTCTCGCTCCTGCCCTTAGCCTGCAGCCGTCCCGCTCCCCACTGCAGCAGCGAGGACCTGCCTCACACGCCGATGCTGTGGCTTCCCACTCAGAAACCTGCAGCGGCTCCCACTGCCAGCCCCGCAGCCTAGTGCGAGAGGCCAATGCCAGCCCTGCCTCCCCGGACTCCTGTCACCACAGGGGGCTTTTCACTTCAGACATGCCAGGACTGTGACATAGAGCAGGGGGCTTTTTTCCACTGAGTACTGCTCCTTTCTGAGCAGGCCCAGGTCTCACCCCTCTGTCCCTGGCAGGTGCTTATGAGAACGCGACTCTTGTGTTTCCTTGGTCACGGGGTGGGGGGCGGGGGGGATTGCAGGAGGACCGATGTCTAGGACCCTCATATAGGTCTTGGCCCAGGGAAGCTGACTTCAGCTCTGGCCTCAGCCTACCTGGAGGAAGGCCTGGGCATCGACTTCACACCTCTGCCAGGGCTGATGACCATTCGGGTCAGCACCATTGCCCAATTGGCAGCAGGAGGCAAGAAACATGGAGGGCCTGAGTCCCAGACAAATAGCCCAGCCCAGCCCAGCCCAGGCTGGACTCAGTACTGGTCCAGCCCAGCCCAGCCCAGTGCAGCCCACTCAGAGGCCTGGGCGTCTTCTCCCACGGGCACACCCTGAGGGAGGCAGGCCTCCCTACCCCCAGGAAGGCCAGGGGGGGTCTGGTTCAGAGCCTCAGAGGCTGTCCTATGGCCAAGGCTGCCCTGCATTTCAAAGCCTGATGATGAAGGTTGTGCCTGAATGCAAATGCCGCCGGCAGGTCAGGACCTGTCAAAGGCTCACTGCGCAGCTGCTAACTGACAGCACCTCTGCGGCCCTCCCTGCCCTCAGCCCCGCAGCTGCTCCTGCCCACAGCACGGCCACCTGCCAGTGTGGGGCAGAGGCCTGCAGGGTCCTGGGGCAGGGTGCACTTCTCTGGCTTGGAGAGCCCTGGCCACATGGGAGCACAAGGAGCTGAGGGCAAGAGGCCTGAGTTCCAATCTTGGCTCCACCACTGAGGGGCTGTGTGACCTGAGACATCTCTGGGCTAATGTGTGGCGGTTAGCCCATGTGAGCTGGACACACGGGAGAAGGGAGCCACCGGGGAACCCCAGATATGCTCCCCTGCCAAGATACCTTCTCTCTGTGACCAGAAATGCCCAGCCTGGAGGGGCTGTCAGATCTGTGGAGATCCAGGCCTGGGTGGGGCACAGGACTATTGAGGGGCAGATCACTTTCTCACTTGCCAGGCTTGCGGGTGGTGGCCGGTGCTTTGGGGAAGGGTGACGACCTGGTGGGTCAAAGCAGGCCTTGGAAGTTGCCTTCCACTGGAAATGAGGCTCCTCCTTGGGGCGGCCCTGACAGTGTGAGCAGTCATAGCTACCTCTGGGCACAGTGCAATGTCTACACTGGCCCGTCAGGCAGAGAGAGGGTGTTAGGCTTCTGGCTGCCCCCAGGCCGATGTTGGCTTAAGTCAGGAGCTGGAGTCTGAGCTGGTGCCAGCCTGGGCTGCCCTGTCAGGGCTCCTTTATCATCATGCTGGTGGCCCCTACCCAGAGGGAAGTTGGAAGCCCCTCTCCCAAGACCCACCCTCTTCCTGACTCAGAGGCCCCTTGGGCTGGCCCCCAGGACCACCTTGCTGTCACCGTGAGTGATGCCCTTGAAGTGAGGGTCTCCCACGAGCCAAATGGTTTATTACCCGGTTTTCATGCCCCGCTACCTCTCGGTGCCTCCCCCTCCCCTCCGCATCCCCCCTTCTTGCCTCAGAGCACCACCTGTCTCTCCAGCCTGCCTCAGCAGCCCCTGCTTGCCTGTTGCCAGGGAAACCGCCTCCTTGGCAACCAGCCGGAATCCCTATGACATGTACATGTGGGAAGGAAAGGTTCTTGCTTAGGCTATTGGTGGCTCTGCTCTGACAGTCCCCAAACAGGGCCCAGGCTGTGGCCACTGAAAGGGGAGGGAGATGTCAAGTCCTTTGATGATCCTTCAACTGATGATGTTTCAATGCTTATTAAACATCTACTATTTTCCAGACCCTATGCTGGGCTGTCATGCACAGTATCTCATTTAATCATGCACTGAGCCTGCAAAATAGATGTAATTATTCCCATTTTACAGGTGAAAAAACTAAGGCACAGAGAGGTTCAGGGGTTGCCCATGGCTGGCAGGTATTGGAGTTGAGCTGAACCTAGTCTTGTCTGATTTCAAAGCCCCGGTTCTTTCTACCATCCTGAGGTCCCTGGTCAGGTTGCTCATAGCTGGGCTAAGAGTGTGTATGGCCCCAGAACACCCCCCCCCCCGGTGAGCAAGGAGCCCCCTCATCGCGTCCTTTGGTGCTGTTCTCCAAGTGTGGCAAGCATAGCCGAAAGGGAAGGGAGATGTCAAGAGTCCTTTGATGGAGGGAGGGCTGCTGGCTTCGTTCACAGGCTCAGAGGCCCACAGACAAACCAGGGACAGCTTGATGGGAGAGAAATGGGTACCCAGGTCATCTGTGAGTGCTGGCTGGGGTGGGGTCAAGGGAGAGCTAGAGGGTGTAAGTGGGTGGGTGGGACCCTCACAAGGCAGGGGTTTGGGCCAGGGGAGTAAGGGCGGATGTCAGGAGGGCATCGTTGCAGCTATGGCCACGAGTGTCATGCTGGGGTCCGCTGGCTGCAGCCTTGAAGTGGTGTGAGGGAAGTGGCAGGGAGCAGAGAAAGGGGTCACACTTCACAAGCAGGAAAGGAGTGAGGTGGCTCCCAGAGAGGGAATGGCAGGTCCACAGGTACAGCAGTGTCACCGGGCCCGGCATAGCTGGGTGAGGCGGGCGTCTTCTCCCAGGCTGTGGCCCACAGGGTCCTGCCTGTCCTCTGAGCTCCCACAGGCTGCTGGGGCTAGGCCCTGGCCCTCTGTTCACGGCCCTCTGACCCTTGTGCCATCTCCTGCAGGCCCTGCAGCGCCGAGAGACTGAGGTGTACGCCTGCATGGAGAGGGAGGACAACAGCCCCCCCTCCAGGAGGACCTTTCTCTCCCAGGTAAGCAGGGCGTGGGCAGCCAGCCTGGCCCTCCCGTAATTCCATCTGACCCTCTCACTGGGACACGGGGCTAAATAGGACCGCAGAGTGAGCCTCTGCTGGTTCGTCGGAGCCCTCTCCGAGGCAGGTGGCCCAGTGTTGAGAGCACTGGTGGGTTGGAAGCCCTGCTCCACCCCTCACCAGCTGGGCAGCCTGGGCCAAGGGGCTGCGCTCTGTCCTCGAGTCTCCTGTCTGTGACCTGAGGAGCCGAGCAGCACCTACCTCTTAGATGTTCCGTGAGGACCCAATGTCGTAGTGGGACTCAGTAGGCTCTGTGCAATGTGAGCCGTCGTAGCTACCATGGGCACAGCGTAGTGTCCACACCGGAGCTGTTGTAGCTACCACTGGGCACAGTGTAGTGTCTACACTGGCCAGTCAGGCAGAGGGTGTTGGGCTTCTAGCTGCCTCTAGGCTGATGTTGGCAAAAGTTGGAGCAGGAGTCTGAGCTGGTGCTGGCCTGGGCTGGCCTGTCAAGGCTCCCTTACTGTCATGCTGGGGGCCAAGACATTTCATTTAATCCTGATTCTCTTTTAAACCTCAGTTTGCTCATCTGTAAAGTGGATGAGTGACACTTGGCTGCAAAACCAAGTGCCCTGAATTCAAATGAGTTCCAAGTTAAGTAACATCTACAACAGAGATTTGGACTTCATAAAACTCAAGAGGCTGTTAAGCAGATATAGGAACCCATGGGTGGTAGGTAGGCCCATGGGCACCTTGGAAGAGCCATCAGGGAGTGAGGGAGGCTGGTGCTTGGTCTCCTCCAGTCCAGGGGGCCCAGGCTGGCACTGTTTGGTGCATCTCCTATTCTCAAAGCCCAGAACTAAGCCTTGACTAGAAGCATGGCTTCCCCATCCTGGGACACCCCCCTGCAAAAGATGTCTGGGCCATTCCAGGCAGTACCCACCCTGTGCCATGCCTTAGGGTGCTGACCAGGATGCTAAGACATGTTCCTGCCCTCCAGGAGCCTTGGGGCTGCAGAGACAGGGTCACGGACCCGGCAAACACAGAGACATTTGTGGCCCTGCCTGAGAGGTGGGCTCTGGAGAGGAACAGACCCGGGCTGGGGAGGGGGCTCTTGGGGATACTGAACAAGCCCTGCAGGGTGACTAGGAGGTTTTGAGGGTACAGATGGGGTCGAAGTAACAGCCCAGACAGAGGGAAGAGCAAGTGGGGAGGCCCCAAGGCAGTAAAGGGGAGGCCTATGGGGCAGGAGGGTGGAGAGCAGGGGTGGGATGAGTGGTGAGAAAAGAGGCTGGCAAGGTGGGCCTGGGGACAACAGGCTTCCCTGTCACAGCTATGCAGGAAGCCATCCATTTGTTTGCCTCTGATTAAAACTAAATTAGTGCAAGATGCTCTTCTCCCTACCTATTATTTTTAATTTCTTTTTTTCCCCCCAGGAAAATCCGCATATATTTCAGAGTGACAGTGAATTTAACCTGGTCTATGAAAATCTCTAGGATGAGCTCCACCTGCCCAGGGGTCTTGCTCTGGGTCAGAGGCCCCAGGGCAGCCCCACCCTCCAGAGGACTTGATGGGGACCAAGAGTGAGGCCCCAGGGGCGCCCCATCACTCACCCTCACATTCTGGACCCTTCCTGCCTCGGCCTGCACCCACCCCAAGTCTGCAACCAGGAGCACCCACCGAGTGTTTCTCATCTCCAGGCCTTTGTCTGAGTTGTCCCCTCTGCCGGGCAGGCCCTTCCTCAGTCCTGAAGGGCTCTCGTGGCCCCCACCCACTCCCAGAGCCTGCCTGCCCCTCGGGGCTCTCTTGGCACCAGCCTGTACCACAGCCTACAAGGCTGACTGGGAGCTCCTGAGGAAGGAGCTGGCCAGGGACCCTCAAAGGACCCTTGTCCGTGCTGTGTGCACGCGAAGTGGACGAATAAAGAAGCATCTGTGCAGATGAGCCCCCGTCTGTGCCCCCCGCCCAGCTAGGCCAGCGGCACAAGGTGGCCACACAAGGTGAAGCCTGGGGCTGGCGTGGAAGCGTGGGGCGTGGGGAAGAAGGAGCCACGCAGAGCTGGGGGCTGAGGGCTGGGGCTGGGGCAGGGCCGTCTGGGCACACTCTGCTGGGGAGAGAGATCCAGCACGTCCGAGCAGGGGAGGGGGAGGTGCTCCTGACCAGGAGCTCAACAACCTGGAGCTCTCTGGCCCCCAGCAAGGACCCCAAGGCTGTCCCCCCTTTCCCCGGCCCTTTATACCCACTGTGACAGCTGTTTTGTCACCCCCTGGGCCTCAAGCCTTCTCCACCTTGGGCCTCAGCTGCTCCTCCTTCCACCTTAAGGCCCGGTTCCCCAAAGCCCCCTTTATCTGGCCATCCTGACCCCACCCACCTCCTCTGTCTTTATGCCCAGCCAGGGCCCCCTGGGGATGGAGGACAACCCCTTCCCGCCTGGTCCTGGACCAGTCCCAGCTGCCTCCAGGCCACCTCTCTCCATCGTGGTCTAGCTACATGGTCTGGTGCCTGGGGCTTCCCCCGGGGGGGTGGAGGGGTCCCTTCATGTTGCAGAACCTCAGACCCTGAGTAGACGGTGGCCCCACAGTGCCTGTCCCTGTGCCATTTCGGCTACTCCAAGCATTCACATCACCCCTCATTTCAACACCCCCCCCCAGCAGCCCCTCGCTCTGAGTGGCAGGGTCCAGCTCACCGGGGCTGTTGGGCTCTACCGGATCTATCCCTTGGCTTTCTGTTGTTTTCTCATTTCTAAAATGGACAAGCCAATCCTCCTCTCCACTCCAGCTGCCCAGAGGTCCCTGAGGTGCCCTCACACACAAACCCCAAATGTGTATGGGAAGAGTGGGGGTCCCCGACCCTGGCAGCACAGGCCTGCGCAGCACAGGCCCCTCACCTCAGGGGTAGAAAGTCTGGGGGTGGGGGGTGCGCATAGGCTGACTTCCAGGAGGCGCCCCTCCCCTCTGACAGGGTGACACTGAGCCTCCCTGGGCCCACAGGACAGTCCACGGCCTCCCAGCTTGGTCCCGGGCCGGGCCTGCAAGCACACAGCAAGGCGGCTCTGAGCTGGATTACAAGGCTGAGTGGAGAGGCCTCTGCTCCCCGGGAGGCTGCAGTTGAGTGAACTCTGCCTGTGTAGCAAGGCAGAGCTTCCTTGAGCAGGACTGGCCAGGTTCCTGACTCCCACAGCCTGAGGCCGCGGCCAGGGTGGGGCGTGGGAGGGTGGGTGAGGGGTGCTGCTCAGGGTGCACTGAGCCTCCCCCAAAAACCCAAAGCCAGCATGACCAGGAAGAGACCACTTCACTGGGCCCGGGTCTCTTGTCCTCAGCTGCTGGACCCCAGACCATCTGGCTGGGAACCAGCCTTTTCCAGTTGACCCTAGGGGTAGAGAAGGGAGCCTGGCAGGGTTGCCCCGATGCCCTGGCCCAGGCCCCAGCGAGGCTGCCCTGCCCCCACACTCTTCTCCACGTGGGTCCTGTCCCTCTTTGTGCTCCAAACCTTCCACAGTCCCCACCTCACTTGGAACAAAGTCCCAACTCCTCCCTGTGGCTTGTGCGGCCCTCAGGGACCAACCAGTCACCCTCTTGCGGATGCAGACATTGCCAGCGTGGTATTGGAGCCTGGTGCAGGGCAAGGCTGTGGAGCCAGGAGGTTTTAATGTGAGCAAGGACAGGGGCAGGGAGGAAGAGGAGGGGTCAGGGTGGGAGGGACGGACCCTCAGAGGGGCTTTGACCCGGGGGATGGTGGGAGGAGAGTGTTCTGGGACTTCCGGTGTGGAGCAAAGAAGTCTGAGCACCTGTTCCCTACCCCCCAGGACTGAGAGCCTATGGAGATGGGCTGGTGCAGGGGTGAGGGGTGGAAGATTACCCCAGGGGGTGCAGAAGGGGACAGATTGCTCCTGATAGGCAGGCCCGGGTGTGGCTCTGAGTGGGTGGAGGGGAGGAGAGAGAGCAGCTACCCTTGAGGGTCGTTTTGGGGCTGGGTAGCTGCCTGCCTCCCCAGTTCCACCTCTCAGCAGCCAAGCCTGCTTGAGCCTGGGTTTCGGTGACAATCCAGACCACTCAGCTGCTCAGAGAGGACAGATGGGGAACCCCCTGCTCTGCACCGGCTCAGTGGGGGTGCCTGGTGTGCGTTTCCATCTCTGCTAACCCTTCAGGAAAAGCGGGCTGCCAGGAGGCAGAGTGGAGGGGATCTGCTAAATGGGGGGCAGGCCTGGGGCAGGGACCCAGACTCTGTGGCTGCCCCGGCAGGGAGCACCTGGTGGGGGGCAAGGCAAGCAGAGTGAGGCGCGTGTGTGGCCTCAGGAGGGGCTGGAGAAGAGCAGCAGCAGGGAAAGTGCCTCAGGGAAGGGAGCCTGGTGGCAGACAGGCAAGACCCAGGAGGGGAGCCTTGGACCCTAAGGGCGGATGGCCGCCAACCTGCCGGTGGCCCCTGGACCTAGAGCTGCTAGGAGTGGCCCCAGGCAGCCCTAAGGGCCAGGCCTCGGGCGCTGCTTCCCCCGCCCGCCCTCCAGGCCCAAGGCCCATTGAAGAGGGGCCTCAGAGGATGCTCCTCTGCCCGGCATTTCCCACCGGCTCCTCCTAGGTCACCCCCTGCCACCTTCGTCAGAGCCTCAGGGCATCTGAAACATTGCACTTACTTCTGATTCCCTCAGCTCGGCCTCCACTGGCCTCTGCAGGGCAGCGGCTTAGAAATGGCTCATTCTGCCCCTGCCTCTGCCCCTGGGTTTCAGCCTCCAGCCCTCCCTCTGCCCCTGCTCCCCTCGGCACTCGCCGGAGAAAACCATCCTTAGAAACCAAACTGCAGAGTGGGTGTGGGAAGCGGTGGCCCCTCCTGGGCAACAATTTCCAGAGGATTCTGCGAAGCAGAGTTTCCATGGGAACACGTGTGGTTGCACAGGGAACCCCACCTTCACAGCCAACACCGAGGGACCGTGGCAAGGGGCGGGGGCTGCTCTGCCAGGCACAGCCACAGCTTTTTGGCCACCAGCCCTCACTAACCTGAAATCAAGTTACAGTCAAATTTGCCTTTTTTTTTACATTCTAATTTAAAGGCTACGCCGCACTCTAAGGATGCCTCTGGGGTTTCCAGGATGGATTTTTATGTAGTTCAATAGTTTTCTTGGCAGACTGCTCAGCCAGGAGAGGTGGGCTGTGGCCTCAGCCCAGCCAGGCTGGGGAGTGGAGTCTCTCTGTCCCTCCTGGATTCCAGGGGATGTCACTTGTCCACCTGAGGGGCTTCCCATTTTTGAATTCAGACTCCAAGAGTTGGGGGCATCCGCATGAGGCACTGAGACACCTTCCTTCCTAGGCTGCCCTGAGCTCAATCATAACCTCAGCCTCTGAGCCTTGACCTGGCCTGGGTCAGGCCCTGCTCTCTGCACCAGGCGTTAGCATGTTGTTGTTTTTTAATTATATTTTTATAATTATTTTATTTATTTATTTATTATTTATTTATTTTAAATATATCTTTATTGATTTCAGAGAGAGGATGGGAGAGGGAAGGAGAGAGATAGAAACATCAATGATAAGAGTCATTGATTGGCTGCCTCCTGCATGCCCCCTACAGGGGATCGAGCCCGCAACCTGGGCATGCTCCCTGAGTGGGAATCCAACCATGACCTCCTGGTGCCCAACCAACTGAGCCACAACGGCCAGGCAGAACGTATTTTTTAATGTGTGCATCTGTGCAGATGAGGTGGGCACATTTTACAGTAAAACAAACTACAGCAAAGTGAAATTCCTTTTGATGATCTTGCCACCTCAGTTCCTCCATCCCAGCCCCTTCTCCGGAGGTGACCACTGAGTCATTTGGGTGTGTTTTCATCTGGGCTGTTTTTATTGCATGTACATACATATATGCACATATACAAACATGAGATATACAGCCCTTGTGTGGGGTTCTGAAAAGCTTAAGTGGCAGCCTTCATAGGTGTGATTGGCGCTCGCTTTGTCCACGCATCCCCACGTGGTGAGAGTCTGCCCGTGAGAGCACATCAGAGCTGCTGGCCTCTGCTTGCAGCGAAGGGTTCCAGGACAGGGCCCAATTTCATCAGACTCCTGCAATGGCCTTTGCTGTTGTTCACAATTTTTCAACGTCACTGCGGCGGCTGCAGGGAACATCCTTGGGCATACCTGCAAACCCGTCAGGGTGTGGACGTGTTTTCACAGGAACTGCCAGATCCTCATGCACAGAGGTTGCCCTGGTTTCTACTCCTCGGGCTATTTGTCTACAACATCTCATTTAATCCTGAAAACGTCCTGTGAAGTGAGGGGCTTATCTCCGGTTTTCCCAAAGCAGATGATCCAGAGAAGCAGACTGGCTAAAGGTCACATGGCCCAGAAGGGGCACCGCTGGGCCGGCTCCAACTGTGTGCAGTCCAGTCGCACCGCCTCCGTAGGTCAGGCGAGGGGGGATTCCAGGGCAGGGAGGGATGACAGAAAGAGCCTTAGAGGGACTGGATGCATCCAGGGCTCGGGAAGTCCTGAAGGGACAAATTTCCTTCAGAGGTGGCCTGTCAGCCTTACACTGCTCATACTCAGTTTCTCAAAACTGTGGGAGTTGGGGGTAACCTCCTGCTGGCCCCCCCCCACCCCAGTGGTCTATCTCCTTGGACAAATGGAGACAAATCAGTAGAGGTAGTGGGACCAGACCTGCCTGGCATCCCACACCCAGTGTGGGGCCTGGTTTCAGGCAGCCTAGACAGTTGGATCCCAAGCCTCCCCTGGAAATTTCAGGCACAGCACGCCTGGAGGTGTGAGCCGCCTCTTGGAAGCTTTATAATCTGGGATAATGCTGCTGTAATTGGCATGGTTCCCCATTTACAACCCTCTCGCTACCTGAAAACCTACTTGCAATGGCTATATCTGGAGAAGGTTTAATTTTACCACTTTGTGGACCTTGAGGGGCCCAGGAGCACAGGCTTTTTCTCTGTCACCCCCTTTTCCCACCTCATCCCAATTCCCCAGTGAGTGCCACAGGCCAGGGAACCACATTCTGGCTGACCTCACTGCCTTGGCTCAGGGCACAGCCCTGTACCTGGCTCCCCACCATGGGCTCTGAGCTAACCTGGTTTTCTCCCCAGTTCCCCCTTCCTTCCTCTTTCCAGCCCACCCATTGAGTCTCCCTCCAACCCCTCTCCCTTCCAGTCCTTCCCAGTCTCCGCCACCAAATTTATCTTTCAATTGCACAGATCTGACTATGTCACTTCCTTCTTAAAACCCTGCAATTCCTTACATTTATGGTCAAATCATTTCAACAAAGGGGCCAAAGTAATTCAACAGGGAAAAAGTCTTCAAAAAATAGAGTTGGGAGAAATGGACATCCAGACATCCACATGCAAAAGGATGAGGCCTGGCCTCTCAGCCCTGCACTTAGGGCTCTCACAACCCCCCAGCTCCAACCATGTGCCAGGACTTGTGCTAGGGCTGGGATAAGAGACATGGCTCTGTCCTGCAGTCCATCAGCCTCATTTCTGACCAGCTCCTGCTGGCCCAAAGCCACCCCAAGGCCCATCCATACTCCCATCTACGACTGCTATTCCCTAAGGTGCCAAACTCCCCACCTCAGAACCTGAACAGGAATTCCTGCTCAAATGCCACCTCTTCCATGAAGCCTTCCCTAAAACATCCTCTCCCACCAAGCAGTTTATTCATTGCTCTGACCTCCTTTCATTGAATCCACACACTTCCGAAGCATGGGGGTGGGGTGGGGTGGGAGGACACCTTGCTTGTCTCTTGGGGCTCAAGAGCCATTTGTTTAAATAATAAATGAAACTTTTTCTTGGCTGGAGATTTAGTGCCAGTTCTTGACCAAAGAGAGAATGATCCCCCCCCCCCCCAGTTTCCGGGAAGTGATCTCTAATTAGCATGTGGCCCATTTTACACATGTAAAAATTGAGACAGACGTGTTGCTGCACCCACAGCAGCTGCAGAGGCAAGGCAATGACAGGGCAGCTTCTGGAAGACCACCCCGTCCTCCTGATGGGAAGGGGCTGACTCTGTGCAGGGCTGTGGAAGGCAAGGCCCAGGCAAGTGAGAAAGGCCAGCAGCAGCCCCCCGCTTCACCTCCTGGCTGCCGAGGCTGTCAGAGGCTCCAATCGATGACACGTGCCTGTGGAGTGTGCGTCAGGGGCCTTGAGCTCTGTTAGGGTGGTTCTGCTAATTGATCCCAGAAGCTCCTGTCACTGCCAGGGGATGCCTCAGCCAGCTCAGCAATGTCCTGACTGCGGTCCCTCGCTTCACCAGATGGCCTTCCCTCCTGCTTCAGCTGGCTCGAGGCTAGGCCAGACAGCCCTGACCATGCGGGGCCTGGGACCCTCCAAACTACCAGCAGAGCTAAGCTCAGTGGGGGTGCAGGGAGCACAGGAGAAGCCCCCTGAGTCCCTCATGTCCTAGTCACAGCTACCCCAAGAGTGGCCGGATCAGTAGGGGAGGTTCAGGGCTGCTCAGGCCTTTGAAAAGTTCCCTACTCTCATCTCTCTGGGACCCAGCTGGGATCCAGCCTCAAATGCCCCCCACTTCTTCCAGTAGCCCCACAGGCACTGCCTCCTGTGGGGGGCACCCTGAGGTGCTCTGTGTGGAGAGGATACAGCCCAGAGAGCTGCTGGCCTCCTACCTGTTAGGACAAGTCTGTGCAGGTGAGTCCCAGTGGGGAGGGAGACTCTGGAGCCAAGTGACCAGCCCAGATATAAAGATGGTGACCGTGGTGTGGACAGTGAGCCCTGAGCTCCCGCCCCTCAGCCTCCTCTCCCTGCCTGCCCCTGCCTGGGCGGTGGGCTATCCCTGCTTCCTCAGATCAAGTGAGGAGCTGGGAGGGGCTGAGAGCTGAGCCCAGGTGGGTGCCCCTCAGTGGAGCCCCTGCCCCCATCTCAGGGCTCAGGAGGCCGCTGCCTTCTTCCCGGGTCAAGCCTGGAGCTGGCGACTGCAGGGAGCTTCGGGACGCGCCTCCCCAGCTGCCTGCCTTCGGGGATGGGGTTTCTTTACGAGGTGGTGAAAATGTTCTGAATTAGATAGTGCTGATGGTTGCACAGCCTTGTGACTATGCTGAAAACCACCCAACTGTACACTTTAAAAGGGTGAATTTTATGATATGTGAATTATATCCCAGTAAGAGGAAACAAAAACAAAAACTGCCCTGTTTAAACACCTACTCTGTCCCCTGTCCATCACTCCCAGGTCAGCGCACACGCGTGCACACGCGTACACACGCTTCCCTGGCCGGCGCCGCCCTCCACCCCTTCACCCCAGCCTGCCCGGCCTCGCCCCCTTTCCTGCCCTTCCTCCCTCCCTCCTTCAGAGGGTCTTCCTGGAGCCTCTCTCAGCCTCCAGGCTCTGGCACATGCAGCTCCCTCTGCCTAATAGTTCAATGCTTACTGAGTTCTTATCTGGAGCTAGACACCGTTTCCGTTTCATAGATGAGGAAACTAAGGATCAGAGAGATGCAGCAACTTGCCCAAGGCCACACAGCTGGCAGAGGGTACTGCTGCGATTCAAGCCCCAGAAGTGACTTCCGAGCTCACGATCAGTTGCCTCCGTGGCAGGCTGAAAGAAACCCCGCCCCCCAAGAGGCCCCAGCCTAATCTCTGGAACCTGTGAAAGGCTTTGCAGATGTGATTAAGGATCTCGAGATGGGGAGATTGCCCCGGATTATAAGAGGAAGTCAGAGGGAGATAACAGGAGGCAGAAGGCAAAGTGACACAAAGCCAGAGAAAGATTTGCAGATGCTACGGTGCTGGCTTTGAAAAGGGAGGAAGGGTGAGGGAAAGGGGTGGGGGTGGGGAGAGATTAACCAAAGAAGTCCTGTGCATATATGCATAACCCATGGACACAGGCAACAACGGGGTGAAGGCCTGGGGCAGGGTGGGAGAGAGGTGGCGGGGGGTCAATGGGAGGAAAAATGAGATACCTGTAATACTTTCAACAATAAAGATAAATTTAAAAAAAAAAGGAGGAAAGGATCGTGAGCCAAGGAATTCAGCTCTTGAAGCTGGAAAGGGCAACGAAGCAGAGCCTCTGGATGGAGTGCGGCCCGGCTGACACCTTGGTTTCCGCCCAGTGAAACTGGTTTTGGATTTCTGGCTTCCAGAACTGTAAGAGAATAAATCTGTGCTGTTTTAAGCCACCAAGTTTGTGGTAATTGGTTACAGAAACCCTAGAAAACAAATATGTTTTCCCTCCTGGAAGAAGCTGTTCAGCCTCCCAGGCTGGTGCCTCCTTGAGAAGCCCTCCTGCCCCCTGGCCCAGGGCTCACCTGCTCTGTGCCCCTCGTGGATGCCTTCCAAGGCTCTCACCCTGGAGGCTGCTGCCAACACGGCCTCCACTCACCGACCTTGGGCCTCTTCTCTCACTCAGCACTGACCTCGCCAGGCTAGCGGCATCCTCCAATTGAGGCAGGCGCCTGGGGCATGCCAGAGGAGCGAACTGAGGCTTAGAGAGGAGTAGTGAGTGCCCAAGTCACTCAGCTGGCAAGGTTCAAAGCCAGATTTGAAACTTGGGTCTGTCTGAATCCAGAGCTGGTGTTCCCAACAACTCCTCTCCCAGTGGACAGTCAATAAATGTCCCTGAATGAGTGACAAAGCAGGCAGACACAGGAACCCAGGGAAAACACATTGTGGTAAGGCCCTTGGAGCCTCAAGAGGCCTGAGCAAACCAAGGAAGGCTTCCTGGAAGTAGGGGCCTCAAAGAATGAGGGAAGTCCAGGAAGAGGCTATTATGAACAAAGGCCTGAAGAGAGATGGACTGAGATGGGAGGAAAGGTGAGTCACTTGGAGAGATGACACCAGTCCTGGGTTGTGAAGGGCCTTGGATACCAGGCTGAGGCCTGAGGCTGCGGAGCAGAAGAGCAAAATCCCTTACACTGTTCTCTAGGAGGCAACTTCAGTGCGTGGCTCTGGGGAGGGTGGCCTGTTCCAATTTGGAAGCTGCTGAGACAGGCAAAAGCTTGAGGGGCTAGGACTGATGCCAAGGAAGTGGAGGTTTGGAGAGGGGACCAGACTTTAGAGCCACTTTAGAGGGGAGGCCAATAAGACCTGCTGACTTGCTGGCCTCAAGGCACAAGGGTGAAGGAGTGTCCATGCCCCCATCCAATGAACAGAGGCTGGTTTTGGCAAAAACAACAAGAAGTACAGAAGTGGATCAGCAAAGTAAGGGAAATCCCGGTGGCAACCAGGGGGAGGTGTCCCAAAGAAAAGAGAATGGGTCAGGACTCAGGAGACAGGTTGAGGGTACAAACAGATGGTAAGGAAAAACTGGGAGGGTCATGGTGGCCACAGCTGCAGGATGGATGAGGTAGTTAGGGAAGGTGTACTGAGAGGTGACCAGGGCCCCCAACCCCAGCACCCCTCTGGACCCATAGGGAATTCAGTCTTCCCTGGTGGGCTCTGCTTTAAGGGAACCTCATAGCAAATTCCAAACCAATAAGAGCAAATAAATGAGTGGTGATTACTGACAATAGGAGAGGGTACACCACAGGGTGCCTCCAAATAGCATCTCCTCCAGTATGTTTTAAGTGCTTTATAGGTCATTAACTACTTGACAGAGAGAGCCTGACACTTAAAGCAAAGAATTCTGTGCCTCTGCCAGGGAAAATCAATCAGAAATGAAGATAGAGCATCGCTAGTGTTAGGATGTACTGGGTGGGCAAACGGGATTCAATTGACACATAATTTTAAGGCCCTCTCCATTGTGTGAAGTGAGAGGCACACTTTGAGGTATTTGAGGCCATTTATAAATCCCAAACTGAAGTTTAGGAATGCTTAACCTTCGCCCTGCCATTGTTTTTTTGTTTTTTGTTTTTTGTTAATTAAATGTTTCAAAGACATGGAAAAGTACAGAGACCAGTTTAAACATCTAAGCCCACCCCCCGATTCTGACAAATAAAACACTAGAGCTATGGTTGATGCACTCACTTTCACAGAAATGTTATCCCCCTCTCCCCCCACCTTTTCAAATCCTTTCTGTCTCCTGGCCCCACCTCTTCAGGGAGGCTTAGGCTGACCACCCATCCCTGCCTAAGACATCGCCCCTTCCTCTGAAATCTGAGTGTAATTACTGCCTCTTTAATTAACTTGGCGATTAATCACCACCTGCTTGTGAAACGGCTTTTATTGTCCATGTCCATCTTCTTGCATGCGAGATTCAGGTGGGGGTAGGGACCAGGCAAGCAGGCGGGGGCAGGAACAGGCAGACTAGGCTCTCCTCATGGCCCCAAACCGGGCAGGATCAGCTGGAAAGGGAGGCCTGAGCAGGCCTGATACACAGAGGGTCAGCTCCCTCCTGGCCGTTTAGGCAGCTGCCAGGTACCAGGAAAGGAGACGACCTGGAGACAAGCGGCAAGAGGGCAGCGGGCAGCGAGGAGGGCACTCTACCCTGGGCAGCCTCGCGGCCTCTGCTCTCGTAATTCCCCTCTGACCAGAATGTTCTTTCCTGATTGAGCTTTCTTGTGGGTTGTATTGTGTTCCCCAAAGACATATGTTGAAGTTCTAACCACTGGTACCTGTGAATGTAACCTGAGTTAGAAATGGGGTTCTTGTAAATGTAATCAACTTAAGATCATACTGGATTAGAGTGGACCCTAAATCCAATGGCGGGTGTCTTTATAAGAGGTCATGTGAAGACAGAGACACAGGGAGAATTCACTGAGCCACCAACTGTCTCTTCTGCACACCGGAATCTGGGTGCCCAGGATCTCAGAGAGCATTTTTTTTTCTCTGGTTAATCCTCACCTGAGGATATTTTTCCCATTGCTTTTCAGAGAGAGGTGGAAGGGAGGGAGGGGGAGAGAGAGAGGGAGAGAAATGTGAGAGAGACACATCGGCTGGTTGCCTGCCACACGCCCCTAGACCAGGGGCGGGGAGTGAGCCCACAACCAAGGTACATGCCATTGACCAGGAATCGAACCCACGACCCTTAGGGGTGCAGGTGGGTGCTCTACACAGAGCCACACCAGCCAGGGCTCAGATGGCATTTTTGTGGTCAATTTATATTCCCCCACCTAACTTCAGGAACAGCTCCCACACCCTTCTTTGTCAAAGGAAGCCCTCTCCCCGACCCCTTATCAGAGACCACCTCACAATCAAAAGGACCCACCTGAGGGGTTGCCAGGGGCTGTCCTCCCCCCAGAACAGCCTGTCTTTTCAAGTCAGTTCTCTTAATGATAGCTCCGTGGCTCCTCCTACATGCCCCCACACCCTCAGAGGTGAACAAGGTAGCCTGTTTTGAGCAGAGTGCTTCTAACACCCCTGTGATTTAGAGAGGAGGGGGTCCCAAGGAGGGAGAGGGCCCAGCAGGCTACCGGGATTTTGCCTTGGAGGCTGGGCTGTCTCACTCCTAACATACTGTACCCAAGCGCAGTGCTAAGTATAGTATGTTCATTGAAATAACTCATCTCCTAACACATCTTTGCTCTAACCCAACACTCTCTTTTGATAGATGGGAAACTGAGGCCCTGACACTCCAGGCAATCGCTGTGCAGAGGAGATCTGAGGTCCAATGATGCAAGCATGTCCCATATTCAGTTCCACCATGCACTCCCAGGTTGCAGTATTTCTCTGCATCTCAGTCTCCCCATAAAAAATATATATATATCTTTATTGATTCCAGAGAGAGGAAGGGAGAGATAGAAACATCAAAGATGGGAGTCATTGATCAGCTGCCTCCTGCATGCCCCCTGCTGGGGATCGAGCCTGCAACCCGGGCACGTGCCCTGATCGGAATCGAACCTTGATCTCCTGGATCCTAGGTCGATGCTCAACCGCTGAGCCACACAGGCGGGGCAGTCCCCCCATTCTTGAAGGGGAGTAGCAATACCACCTCCTAGGGGTGTTCCCAGCCGTAAAGATAGCCCTAAAAACCTGTTTATACATTCCCCATTACTTCAGTCAGCAGACGCGTTTTGAGCATCTCCTGTGTGCCAGGCCTCGGGGATACAGCGGTGAGCAGCACAAACTGTGAGCCAACCTCAAGGTGCTACCTGTTTGGTAAAAAAGGGCACAAAAAACCAGTTACCCTTGGGGCGGGTGTTGCGATGGGGCGCACGGAAACAGCGATGAAAAGTGTAGGTGTCAGGAGGGCCCAAAAGAGCAACGGCGGGGACGCGAAAGAAAAGGCAAAGAATGAAAACCGTAACCCCCCACCCCCACCGCCTGAGCCCCTTCTCCCTCTCAGCCAATCAGGCGTCAGCATCGCCGGCCGGCCGACCAATCAGGAGCCGGATCCGGAGCGCCGGTCGCGGGCCGCGGCTTCCCGGGGGAGGGCGGCCTGAGCGCGGGCGCCCCGCCCGACCCCGCCCTCGGCCCCGCCCCAGACCCCGCCCCGCCTCGGCCCGCAGCGCCCGCCTGGAGCCCCCAGGCCAGCGGCCGGCTGCTGGGGTCGCTTATTGTCCTAAAGGCCAAAAAGAGAGGAAAAGGGGGGAGGTTGGGGAGCAGCCACGTGGCCGAGAGAGGATTTATAACATTTTCTTTCGCCGTCGACAATATTGCAAAATGCATGAAAGAGACCGCACGGCCGGGACGGGAGCGTGAGGGCGCGGGCAAGGTAAGCAGCCCCGGCCGGCTTCGCCCCGCGCAGGGACGCCCGGCCAGCCCTGGGCCACCCCCACGCCCTGAGCGGCCGTCGCGGGGGCTGCGCTCCGGTCCGCGCGCTGTAGGGTCTCGTGAGCCTGGAGCGCCGTGGACGCGGCTCGGCGCCGAGGCGCCGCGGGGCGGAGAGGACGCGGCCCCCGAGCGGGGCGCGCTCTGTCCCTGCGCGCGGCGCCGACACCGCGGGGCAGTCCCGGCTGACCCCTCCGGCTGCGGCGGGCGCCCCGCGGAGCTCGCGGCGCTGGGGAGGTGCGGGCGCCGACTATGCCCGAGGCACCCTCCCGCGCGGCCCGGGGGCAGGCGAGGCCGTGCGGACACGCGCGGGCGGTGCAGGCGCCGCAGCACCGCGAGCAGGTGCGGACGCGGGCGGGTGGCAGACGCGGAAAGTTTGCTGGAGCGCGCGCCGCGGGCTGCGCGGAGCAGGCTCTGGGCGCAGCTGGAGGCGCCGCGGCCCCGCGGGGGGTCTCAGTAGCTTCCCCGGGGGGCATGGGGGGAGCCCAGAACCCCCTCGCGGCCTTGGCTGCTGCAGAACGGAGCCCTACAGGAGAGCCAGAGGAGATTGACTTTGAGCCTTTGAGACAAGTTCACCGAGCACGGCTCTGCCGGCTGCTGGGGAGGAATCTGCGGGACAGACGCCGGCTGGGTTCATCAGCGGAGGAAACGCACACCCGGCCTGACCCGAGCCCGGAGCCCAGCTGCTGCTCTCCTTCCACTTCTGTCTCAGGGACGAGAAAGGGAGCCAGATGTGGTAGTGTGTATGTGTGTGTGGGGGGGGGGTGTAGGAAGGCCCTGGGTTGGGACCCCTGGATCCACCTCCCACTGCCTCTTTGTGGCTCCAGGTGGCCCCACAGCACCAGGCTGTGGAATGAATGGAGGAGAGAAGGCGGTGGTGGAGAGGGAGAGTGTTGGGCTGGCAGGCGACTCCCCACTCCCTCATCCCCAGGGGTGCTGTGCTGGAGGCAGATGGAGTGGTGCAGGGTATCTGTATGTCACTGCCCTATGGGGGAAGAAAGTACCCACCCCAGTCTCTAACAAGGGGGAAGGGCAGAAGGGAGCCTCCAGGGAGAAGGAGATACTTACATGCCCAGGGTGGTTCTTGGGGTGGCTCAGTCTCATCTCCCACTACTCTCTAAGTCTTTTGCCCCATTCTTACTCCCACACCGTCTTAGTGTCTGTGATGCCTCCTAACACAGGTCCTTTGCACACGTCGTTTATTTATTTATTTTTTGATTGACAAGTAGCCATTAAACATCTACTATGTCCCAGGCATGGCAACTCAGTGGCGAACAAGACAGACCCAGTCTCTGCCCTCATGGAACTTCCAGAAAAGGGCAGGGACATAGGCGATGAACAACAGCCAGGAAGGGCATGGGGTATAGGGTCAGGAGGCAGCCTTGGGTGGGCATCAGGGAAGGTTCTCTGCAGAGGTGACGGTGAATCAGAGGGATTAATGCCTCTTCATCCTTTGGGTCCCAGTAAGCCTTCTCTGACCCCATCTGACCTAACACTTCCCTATGACAGGCTGTCATAGTCTGGGGACCACTTGTTCCATGGACATTTTATGTTGTTATTGGGTCAATGTTTGTCTCCCCCACTCCCACCAACTATAAGTGCCATGAGGGCAGGACCTGAGCCTCTTCTGGGTAGACAGTAGGCAAAATGAATAAAAAGCAGTAGAATTTCCCCAGAACGCTGGTAGCTGCTCAGCCAGGTCAGGCATCCCATCCAGATGACAGGAAGTTTTCTTTCCCCTTCTCTGGGCTCCACACCCCATTTGCTGTTCACAGAAACAAAATAAAAGAAACCAGCCTGCTGGGGAAGAGAGCAGGGAGAGGCCTGGCGCAGATCGCCCACTGATGTGCCAAGGCTGTCCCGCTGGAAGTGGATCTTCCTGGGGGAGGGAGCAGGAGGCCTGGGGACAGGTGCCTGTTCTTTCTCTGAGCTCAGATCAGCCTGTTTCTCATTCTTCTGCCCCAACCTTTCACATACTGCTCTGGGACAAGGCGGTGGCCAGCAGGCTCCCCAGGGTGGCCAGGGTACAGGGCCACACGGTAACTGTCTGCCCTCCACCCCCCATCTCCTATCCTGGGCAGACAGGACCCTGGGCAGTGCCTCTCTGACCCAGAGTCAGGCCTCTGGGCCACAAATAGCTGCCCAGGTGACCTGCAGTTCATTTAAACTCCTGGTTGAAAAGTAAGAATCAGGCCTAGAGGGACCAACTTATTTTTATTTTTTGTGGGTTCTATACTCAGTGAATTTCTCCTCCCCTGGGTCTGTCAGATCTGTGCGCCTGGCACCTTTCCTATGTCAGATTATGCTCTCCGAGATGCCCAGCAAAGCTTTTAGTGTCCCCACTCCTGCCCTCCCCTCTTTAGGGGATTGAGCGGCCTCCATTCATGCAGGGCTAGAGTGTGTGTCTACATGCTTTATGCAGCCTCTGGCAGGGACAGAATAAAAGCAGCCTCCCCACCTACCCAGTCAGACAGCCCTCCTGACTGGAATTGCTTAAAAAAATTAATTTACAATGATTTACTTCCTTCTGTTCTGCGGGGATCACCAGCTTTTAAAATATGTATTTAAATCAGATTCACAGCTCCTGGAGCAACTTTAACTGCCTCCTCCCACCCAGCAGAAAGAGCACTGGATTCGGAGTCACTAACTCAGAGATTCTGACTGAGTTCTGCCAATAACTAGCTGTGTGACCTTGTGCAGTTATTTAACCTCTCTGTGCCTCCATTGGTTCCTCTGGAAACTGAGGTTAATGATAATCCTTCCCTCACAGGGTGTTGTAAGGATTAAATTAGATAAGGTTCAGGGAAGAGTTGTGCCATGCCAGGCCTGTGTTTTCTGTTCCCCAGGACTGGCTGTCCTGCTAATTAGCCTGGTGACCTTGAGTGGGCCATGGGCACTCCTGGCCCTGTTTTCGAATCTGAAAAGCACAGGGGTTGTTCTAGGAGATGAGGCCACAGAGCCCCCACCTCCAGCCCTGAGCCCTCACTCCCCTCCTCCCACCCTCTGCCAGACACCCCCCCCCCTTTTCTCATCATCAGAGCGATAGGTTCTAATTGGATCTGGCCCCCTCCCCAGCTGCCTTTCCTCCTGGCTCCCTGTGAAGTCATAGGGTTTAGGCCCCAGGGGCCTGCTGTTCTTGGCTCATTTTCAGGAGCAATTAGCTGTGATGTCACAGGCCTCGGAGGTGGCCTCAGTGGGCGCGTGGCCAGGCCTCCTGGAAGCCAGGACTCTGCTAGGCTGTGGCCCGCGGGGCTCCCCCAGGCCGGGAAGTCCCCGTTGCCGGTGGTGGGGAGTCAGCTTCCCAGGCAAAGCCCGGTCCGGTTCTGTACTTTATGACTCCTTGACGCCTGGAGTCTGAGTGTAAATTAGTTCTACCCTGTGCTTTTGTTGGCAACTGTCTGTGCCTTGGAAGCAGGGGCTTTGTCAGGAAGAACAAAGCTGTTGGGTGGTTTTCTGATTTGAGGATGCTTGCACCTGGGGGAGGGCTCCTCGCTCCTCAGTGGCTCCAGTCCTCGGTCCTCAGACTGGCTGGTTTTGTTTTGGGTTTTTAAGTCCTATGGCTTAAGAGCCACATATGTTTGTGTGTGTGTTGGCTGAGGGATCTTTTTTCCTCCTCCTTTTTGGCTCCCATCGTGTATTCTGTGGAAGCTAATTCCAGGGACTGAACTTTTCAAATCACTGCTTCAACAGCTTTTGAAAATCTGGACCTAGTTACTGCTGTCATCCGTGTGTAAAGATTTAGAAAAAAATTCCAAATCCGAGGGTGGGCAACCTGAAGGATGTACAGCTCCTGGCAGCGGGAGCTCACTGGCGACCCGAGGTCAGAGCCGAAACGTCGGGCGCCTCTTGGGACGGGAGGTGGGGGGAGCGCGGTCTGCTCAATGCCAGACATCTGGATACTTAGAAAACATCTGGGTGGCTGGATTTTTCAGGTTCCTGCCTGACATTTAATATCACAAACACTGAGCCTGCCTCCAGTCCCCTGCCTCCCAAACACACCCAGCCCCTCCCCACCCCCTTCCTGACGGGTAAGAAACATCCATTCCTACCAATTCCCCAGCGCCTCCCCCCTACCGGAAACCTGATGGGCTTATGACATCATGGCTGGCTGCTGAGCGATGAAGTGGATGCCACAAAGAAATCCGACATATCGGATGGATTCTGAAATCAGTTTCCCTCTGGCTGTAGTAACAGGAATGAGAGTCGGGAGAGTGAGCTTTGTTTAAAAAACAAAAAATAAACCCAAGCCTTGCCCTGCGTGAAAGACAATTTTTTTAAAAAAGCAAACAGACCTTTTGAATGTCATCCTATTTTGACAGAAATGCTGGTTTTTATGAAACGACAGCAGCTAATGAATCAGACCTGGAGCTGCCTGAGAACCGTTCATTTCTGTTGAGTTTTTGTGTCTTTTCCATTAAGAAAGGAGTGGCTTATCTTTCTCATTACCTTGTTATTTAAATAAGATAGCTTTTTTTTTTTTTTTTTAAAGCCAGTAAAATTTACAGGGTAAATTACCCGTGTATGTTTCTCCAGGAATCCATTTTGATGGCGTGACCGTGGGCCCGACCGGTCTGCACGCATTGTGCTTCCCTGCGCTGGCGTTTCTGGCCCTGAAACTAGGAGGACGCAGTTAAGCTGCTTCCCAGCCTCCCCTCCGCGGGGCAGGGCCGGGCCGGTGGGCCAGGGCGTTTCTTGAGATGAAAAACCTCAATGAAAGGTCAAAGTCCGGAGAGGAACTACAGCACCGGCCCGGGACCCAAGCCCCTGGACAGCATGGGAGGGGGAATCCACTGTCTTCCCCCCACCCCTAAGGGGTGCGAGGACCTCAGAAATAGCCCCAGACTGAGCCCGCACCCCTGATGCAGGCCCAGGTTGCAGGGAGCTCAGGGTTCCATGTGTCGTACCTGCCAGGCCCCTGGCACAGGCGTTTGGAGCCTAACAGACCTGCACTGGAGTCCCAGATCCTGTGGACGAGCTGTGGGGCCCTGGGCAAGTCACATCGCTGCTTAGTCTCCACCCCGTGAGCAGGCACAGTCACCCTGCCTCGCCTGCCGGGACAATTAATGACGCTGGACGCTCTGTGATGCCCAGGCCCATCTAAGGAGTGGGAGAGGCGAGTGTAGATTCAGGAGTTGAGTCCACCGCCTGGGTTTGCATGCCAACCCTGCCAGCCACTATCTGCTTGATGACATGGATCTGTGTGATGGTCTCTGTGCCTTGGCTTCCTCATTTGTCAAACCAATAAGAATAGGACCAACCTCATACCAACCTCTTGGGCTCTTATGAGGACGGACATAGTGAGCACTCAGCAGGTGTCAGCTGTCCCTATGAGATGTGCCCCTGCCCTCATTTCTCTGCACAGAACTTTCCGTGGCTCCCCATTGCCCAAAGGAGATAAAGTTCCCCTCCTTATCTGGGCCGCAGGCACCTCACACTTGGGCCTCGTGTGCTGCTCTTCTCTGCTCTGTTTGTCCTCCCAGGAGGCTGGGGCACATGGCCTTCTCTGGATGCAGTACCCCTAGATAGCTCATGTTATTGAGCACCTGCCCTCACTTTATTTTGGGCACTTTACGTGGCTTGACTCACTTGATCCTCACATCAACCCCTTGCAGGGGGTACAGTTATCATTCCTATTTTAGAGGCAAAAAAAGATATTTCAGGGGTTAAGTATCTTGTCCAAGGTCCCAGAGCCTGGATTGGAGCCAGGGGTCGGGCTAAGGGTAGAGAGAAGTCTGCTGGGAAGGGCATGCTCAGGAGGGGGAACAGAATGTGCAAAGACATGGGCCTTTCTCTCAGGCCGTACTTCTCCAGTCCCTGCCTCAATGAGCAGAGAGGCAGGCAAGATAATGATGGGGGTAGCCTGGATGTCCCCAATGGGGGCCAGGCCTGGGGTGTGCCAGTTCTGCACTTGAGGAGCCGCCAGAGTTTGGCCTCACACTCTGCTGAGCGCCACAGCCCTGGGAGACAGGTCCCTCCTCGAAGCTAGAGAAGCCAGAGCTCAGAGCAGAGAGGTAACCATCACCTACATTAGCACATAGCTGGGAAATGGCAGATGAAGAACTTGAACCCAGACCCACCTGGCTCCACTCCACTCCCACCTGGCTCCAAGACCAAACCACATCCTTTGGGCAGCCTGGGTGACCTGGTGTCTGTTCTGGGAGAGCTAGGGTCTTGAAGGTAAAAGCCCGCCCATGACAGGCTCTGAGATGGAGTCCCGGCCCCCACCACATGGGTGCTCCGATCAAGGCCAGTTCTTCCTCTGGGAAGGTGAATCAGGCCTCTGGGAAGTTCTCTGAGCCTCTCCCCTTGGCTGGAGCTTCTCAGAAGACTCTAGATGCTTCTGTAATGTTTTACAGCCAACCCCTATGCAGGGGCTGCTTTTTTCCCCAAGACACTGAGCTCAGAGAAGAGCAGTGACCCAAGGGAGGCCCACTGGTTGGTTGGGCTGTCCTGCTGTGTTCACTGTCTGACGGCTGCTGTGGGGACAGGGCCTGGCTCCATGTGCTGCTGGGAGCTGGTGCCTGAGGTGGGGGTTTCAGGGGGCCAATTTCAGGTCACACTAAGAAGAAATTTCCGGTGCCCAAGATGGTGTCTTGCAGGGGTGAGTTCCCTGTCACCACCGGAGTTTAGGAAGGTGGAGCCAGGAGCCCAGCAGAGGGGAGTAGGCCTGGGTTGACCTGCCCTTTCCCTCTTCTGGGCCTTTGTCTGGGGTGTCCTTCCTGCCTGGCCTGCCCTTCCCCTTCTCCTTCTGTCCAAGCCTTCATGTCTTTGAGTCCCTGCTTGTTGGTGTTCCTTGCCAGTCCCTTCCTGAGCCACCTCTCTCAAAACCCTCCTTCCCCAGTATTTCCACAGCCCCAAATGCTGCCTTGATTTGCTCAATGACCCAAGTCATGCAGGTTTCTGTTCTGAGTGTGGTGGTAAGTTCCTCATTTTTTGAATCCTGGCTCTGCTCCTCTCCTGCTGGGTGACCATGGACAAGTTGCTTCACCTCTCTGTTTTTTCATCTATGGGATGACAGTAGCAGTCCCCAACTCAGCGTTCTCTAAGCGATTGAATAGATTGTGCTTATAAAGAAGCAAACGGCACTGCCTTTGAAAGTCAGCCAGCTGGGACACACACGTTCAAGCACATTATCTTTATTTGTGAGTCCCTTGAGAGCAAGAATTTGTGTCTGGTGCCCTGTTCACGGCAAGGCAGAAATGGGGCTCAGCAATCGCTTCTGGAATGGATGGGCAGCCCGTTCTCCTGTGCAGATGTGAGCTCTAATAAAACTGCTGGTGGCCTAAATAGTTATCATGTATCGAATGCCTACATCATCCTGTTTAATCTTAAACCCATTTGGCAGATAATATAATTGAGGCTTAGACAGACTAGGCCGCTGGCCTGAAATCCAGTGAGTAAGCACCTGAGTCGGCTGTTGTACTTGGGTCTGGCTGACTCTGTGTGAGGTGTATTGGTGAGGGTCCTATTACACCCCTGGCCGAATGGTCCACACACTCCCTTCTCTCCATCCCGGGTGCCCTTCCCCATCTCTAGGCTACCCCTTGATGTCACTGAGGTGAGAGGACATGGATTTGGGGGCCCACAGTGATATGTCTGTTCATGAGTCCTGCACCCTATATAATACATGCACACACGTGCACACACATGCACACACACATGACCTCCACGGCCAGCAAGTGCGCCCAGGTCTCCAGAGCCATGTCTCTGTAACCACAAGCCACGGGCAGTCCCCATGAAACGCGGCAGCGGAGCTGTCACTGCTCACGGATTCCTCAGCCCTCCGCCTGTTAGCATGGAGCTCACATTGCTCGTCACTCATGGGGTCAGATGGGGCTTGGACACCCCCTAACCCTTGGCTCAGTGTTCCAGTGCAGCCGGTCTCACTGGGCCCCGGCACCAGGAAAGCCTGGGGCCCTTGGGCACCTCTCAACTCGTTTCTTCACTTACTCGGTGACCCTACAACCCCAGTCAGTCCACTCTGTCTGCCCTGCCAGGCTGGGCTGAGGCTCAGGTAGGAAAGTGAATGTGGAGGATTACTGGGGGGAAGAGCAGACAATGTCCCTTGATGGCTGGGGAATGGTGTTAGGAGGAGTCCTGGCTGCTCCTGTCCCGATGGTTCTGAGCCAGTCCTGGTTGTCTTCCCTGGAACTCAGCTTGGAGCCACCGTGGCTGTGCCCACCCGGCAGCCTCTGAGAGTGTGGGCAGCGGAGGGTGAGGGAAGCAGTCCCCCAGGGCTTCCAGGCTGGGCTCAAGACAGTGACAGGGCAGGGAGGACCAGTGTGGGCAGGGAGCCCCGGAGGAGCAAATCTAGATCCCGGAAAGGTTCGTTTTTTATTCATTCATTCATTCATTCATTCATTCATTCATTCATTCTGCACATGGGCCCTGCAGACTCTGTGCTCAGTGCTGAGGACACAGCCGTGGACAAGACCCCTGCTTCATGCAGATTACATTCTAATGGAGGAACACAAACAAAAAAATTAGTAAGAAAGTAAAATATATTATTGTCCAGAGCGATAAAGACTAAGAAGAAAAATAAAACAGAGAAGGGAAACAAGGGGTGGATTAAAAAATAATAATAATAAGGTGTCCAAGAAAGCTCTAATTGAGAAAGTAGCCTTCGAGCAAAGGCTGCAGGGCACTGAGGAGGTCGGTCAGAGGCTCTCTGGGGAAGAGCATTCCTGCCAGAGGGAACAGCCAGGGCAAAGGCCTGGAGCTGGAGTGCGGCTGGCCCGGTGGAGGGAGAGGGGGAGGCCCCGGTGGCTGGGGGGGGGGAGTGAAAGGGGGGAGGGGAGCAGATGAGCTCAGAGAGGAAATGGGGGCCAGATGGTGAGGCCTCCTGGACTCACCATTTAAAAGGATCCCTCTGGCTGCTGATTTGAGAAGAGACTGGGGGAGGGGCAAGGGCAGCACTGGGGAGAAGGGGGGAGGCTGTTGAAAATAATCTAACAGGATTTGCTGATGGAGAGTGTGTTGTGTGTGTGTGTGTGTGTGTGTGAGAGAGAGGGAGGGAGGGAGGCAGGGAGGGAGGCAGGGAGGGAGGCAGGAGAGGAGGTGTTGAGGATGACTCCAGAGAGTTCTGACCCATTTGCTGGCCTAGAGGCTCAGAGGAGGCCCTCGGAGGCTGGAGGGGCTCTTTCTGCATCCATGGGAGCTACATGGATCCCAGCCCAGCCACAGGAAGGGCTCTCCTATCTGTGCTCTGGACTTAAAGTGGTCCATGGGCCGATATGAACCCTCCCCACTTGTCCTCCTACCCATCCATTCCCCACACATCTACCCACCCTCCTCCTGCTCCTCTCCTATCTGGGTGCTGTCCCAGGCACCGGCGCTACATCCATGATCTCCACAGACAGGTCCCTGCTCTCGTGGACTTGACGTCCCGTGTGTCTGGGTCTGAAGCAACTTCTCCATGGGGCAGGGTAAGACCAAAGGATACTCTTAATTCGTTTCCATTTCAGGTCACTCCACAAGTTTATGTGATTTGATTGTTAAGTATTTCTAAGTCATTTCCAACAAAATCACTATCACTATCAACCCTGGTCAGGTCATGCCTCCTGGTTCCGGTTTCAGAAAAGGCTGGAAGAGTTGAGGGCTCCATGCCAGCAAGGCTCAGGGAGGGAGGGGTCTGAGGAGGTGGCCTTTGTACCTGGCGGACAGGGGGAAAGGGCACTGGGTGGAAGCATAGTGTGCCCACCTGGCATGAGGTTGGGGAGGATGTGTGGAATAGGATGGTGTGTGGGGGTACGGGGAGGCTGCAAGCTAGGTGAACCTCTCTGGAGTTCTGGCCTTTGTTCTGAGGGCCACGGGGAGCCATCGAAGGTTTCTGAGCTAGGGAATGACCCATGCTGTGCTAGTGGACCCATGGAGGACAAATGAGAAAAAGCAAGTGGTTAGAGTTGGGGAGGCCTTGGTCAGTAGAGGGTGTCTGTACCTGATCGAGAAAAATGGGGAGTCAAGGAGGGCAGATATGGGAGGTGACTGGGTGCAGCTGGTAAGTGGGGGTGCCGCTGCCTGCTGAGCCCCACAGTCAGCCACCTCAGATAATCACACTAGAGGTGCTCCTCCTGCAGTGCCCTCTGCTTTGGAAAGGTCCCCATCCTCACCTGGCCCTCGGCACCACCAGAACCTGGCATCATCCTGAATTCCCTCCACCCTCCACTGGTGCCGTCTCCAAGTCACTTTGATTTTGGCTCCCAGATTCATCCCCCGTGTGCCAGCCTTGTACTGCTGGTCCATCCCCTGTAGAATAGTTAAAGGGATCCTTCCAGAACCTTAGTCTGTCATGCCACCTTCCTCATCCTCGGAGTTTCCCATTGCCCTGAGGAAAGCCCCCTGCACAGGCCTTCCTCAGCCTACCTGCCCCCTCTGCAGCCCCACCCTCCTGACACTTAGCCTCAGATTGAGCTTCTGGTTCTTGCTTCATTCATTTGGCTAAGGTATACTGTGCACCTTCTCCATGCTGGCACCATGATTGCATCGAAGGTTGGGGGCTGTGAAAGGAAAGAGAATCAGTCATGGGGTCTGGGATCAGATAAGGCCTCTCTGAGGACCAGTTAGTTATCTGAGCTGAGATCCAGAGGATGAACAGCAAGTGGGGAAAGAGTGTTTCAGGAAGAAGGGATGGCCAGAGCAAAAGGCCCAGGCAGGCCTGAGCCAGAACCTTCAGAGGCAGCGGGATCCTGTGCCCACCTCAGGGCATCCGCTACCCCATACCCACCATTGTCCCAGCTTGGGAGAGACGGGGGCTGAGCCTGGGAGGTGGCAGGGCCAGCTCCTGGGGCCTGTGGGGTAGACTGAGATACGGGGACCCTATTGTTCTTTTAAAATAGCTTTCTTGAGATACAACTCACATACCATAAAATTCACCCTTTTAAAGTATACGATTCAGTGGGTTTAGTATATTTATAGAGCTGTGCAACCATCACCACTAATTCCAGAACATTTTAATCATCCCCCAGAGAAACTCTATACTCACCAGCAGTCGCTCTCCACCGCCCCCCCAGCCCTTGGTAGCCACTCATCGGCTTCCTGTCTCCGTGGATGCGCCAGTTCCGGACGCGTCACACGAATGGGATCAGGCAACATGTGGCCTTTTGTGTGTGGCTTCTTTCACTGAGCATCATGTTTTTTCTTGCTGTTATTTTTTTAGGATTGATCCGTTCATGTTGTAGCCTGAACCGGTACTTCATTCCTTTTTATGGCCAAGTAATATTCCAGTGCACGCATACACCGCATTTCCACATTTTGTTTGTCCCCCCATCATCTGGCAAGCGCCCGGGCTGTTTCGGCTTTGGGGCTGGCATGATAGAGCTGGATACACATTCTGCGCAAGTTGTGTGGACACGTGCTCTTAGTTCTCTCGAGGTGGAATTGCAGGGTTATAGAGTGACTCTGTTTAACCTTTTGAGGACTGGTTTTTCCACAGTGGCCGCACCGTTGTACACGCCCCCCAGCAGCACACGAGGGTTCCGATTTCTCCGCATCCTCGCCAACGCTCGCCAGTGCCTGTCTTGTGGTGAGAGCCATCCTGGCAGCAGAGAAACGGTATCTCACTGTGGCTTTGACTAACGACTGGTGATGTCGGCATCTTTTCATGTTCTTATTGGCCATTTATGTATCTTCTTTGGAGAAATATCTGTTCATATTCATTGCCCTTGATTTCTTTTTTTAGAGAGAGTGGAAGGGAGGGAGGGGGAAAGAGAGAGAAAGAGAGAGAGAAACATCAATGTGAGAGAGACACATCAATTGGTTGCCTCTCACACGCACTGGACTGGGGCTGGGGATTGAACCTGCAACCCAGGTATATGCCCTTAACCGAGAATTGAACCCGAGACCCTTCAGTGCGTGGGCCTACGCTCTAACCACTGAGCCGCAGCGGCCAGGGTGCCTTGCCCCTTTTACAGTCGGGTTATTTGTCCTCTTATTGTTGCATGGTAAGAGTTCTTTATATTTCTGGATAAAAGTCCCTCATCAGGAGAAAGGATCTGGGACACCAGGCCAAGGTGTCTGGGGCTTCCTGAGCTCTGCAGTTCTAGTCCTGGGGTCTGTCTCCGAGGTCTCACAGAAGTTACCTTCTGCCTCTAGCTCCCTCGAGTCCACTGCCTGACCCACTTCAGACAGCACATGGCAAACACTTCACAAGGACTGTGGAACCTCCACCCCCCTGGGCTCAGGCCCAGCAGCTGGCTTTTATATCAAGGAAAAGGGAAAATGCCAATCCGTTCAGAGGTGACCGCAGAGAAGCCACCACCTGTTCCACGCCTGCTGTGACACCGCCACAACCACGGCTGTGACAGATCAGCCGCAGCTGGCTGGGCCCAGAGGTTGAGCCCCAGGCTTACAGCCGCCGGCCTGATGGGCAGGCAGCCGGGGGGAGACACAGGCCTGTACTGCGGGAGGGACGCCTGCCAGGGCAGCCACAGCCCCCTCGGGCCAGGCCCTCCTTCGCCTGCTTATTTAAACTTTCCTGAACTTTCCACAGCTTGTAAGTTGAGATCCTGTAACTTTGAGAATCAAGGGAAATGGTAAAAAAACAAAACCCGACCGTGGCTGCTGGCTGATTTGGCTCTGACATTTGGGGGATTCTGTCTCTGTCGCCGCCCAGGGGTGGGTGCTGGACTGAAAACAGGAGCAGTGCTTGCTGGGCCTGTCATGTGGGGGCTCACCTCCCCCTACAACCCTTTGGGCTGGGGCATTTGCCCCACTAGCAGCCACCAGCCTCATGCCATTGCTTGTGATTGTGCAGGGGAGGGGAGGGCACGCTTAGCCACCGCAAAGCAACTGCCCTCTGAGCACAAGTTACAAAGGAGGGAAGGGGCCTGGCAGTTAGGGAGAAGGCCCAGGCCCTGTTGGGGGCCTGGGGTGCAGCCTCTGGAAGTTGGGGAGGGATGTACAGATCAGGGAGTTCTAAACTGTCCTTCAAAGAGGGTTAGGATTTCAAAAGGCAGTGAAGGCATCCAGGCAGAGAAAGCCTGCACTCAGGCCTGGCACATGGGAGCTGGTGGAGGGCTGTTATCTGGGGATTGGGGGTGGAAAGAAGCAGGTGAGAAGCCAGCTGGGGCTGACAGGCCCTGGCCCCACGTGCTTGGCTGTGAGCCCACCTCCCTGATGGTGCTCCTACATGTTAAGGAGCCCTCTGGTCCCCTCCCTAACCTTTGCTCCACTGCTCAGTCTGGTTCAGGCCTCTCCCCTCAAGCCCCACAAGCACTGCTCTCCCAGGAGACATCAGGGTCCAGACAGCAGTTTTCTCCTTTGCAGGATTGGGCCTCAGGGCTTGCTCCTCACTCCTGCAGCGCCCCAGCTGGGCCTGCCACCCGGCACCTGCCACCCACCCATGTGGACCCCCCCTCTGCCCCTGCTGGCGAGGCTTTGGCAGGCTCTGAGCCCTGAGGCCCTCAGCTCACTGATTGGGAAGCAAGCAGCCGGTGGGCTCCAGAGCCAGAGCGTGAAATTTATTGTGGTTTTTAGGGGGCGTTTAGGAGCGATGTGATAATGTCTGTGAACGCACTTTGTAAACTGTAATGGGGGAGTGCCATGCACATGCAAGGGACTGTGGCTGGGAGGGGGCAGGAGCCCAGCCCCCAGATGACACCCTGGGGCTCATCCAGGAACCCCTTCCAGTACCCTGGGGTGGAGCAGCCCAGCCTGGCTCCAGGATAGGAGTCCCAGCTTTATCTGCTGGAGCGGGGCCTTCCCAGGCCTGCAGGCCTGTCTGTGTCACCAGGCAGCTCTTGAATGAGCTGTGAGCCAGAAAATTGCCTGGGTCCCTCCCTAGTTCAAGAGGCCCAGTTGCACTGCAGTGATGGTGACATGCTTCCTGGCTGCAGAACAGGGAGGACTGCAGCCTCCTGACCCCACTCTGGGGGGACTGAGATAACAAGGGGACAGCAGCTGGGCTGGGCTGTCTCCTTGGAAGGGAAGCTACCTGTAGGCAGGGGACTATGCCATCCCACCCTTCTAGCTAATTGTTACCATCTGAGAATTTTTTCCAGTGGCAAATGTTTGTTGAGCACCTACTGTGTGCTTGGCACTGCTCTAGGTACTGGAGGTACAGCATGGATCAAGACAGACAAAAAAAGCCCGGCCGAGCGTGGCTCAGCGGTTGAGCGTCAACCTAGGATCCAGGCGATTGGGGTTCGATTCCCGGTCAGGGCACATGCCCGGGTTGCGGGCTCGATCAGTGACTCTCTCATCATTGATGTTCCTGTCTCTCCCTCTCCCTCTCCTCTCTCTGAAATCAATAAAGATATGTTAAAAAAAAAAAAAGACAAAAAAAATCTCCATCTTTACAGAGCTCATGTGGAGGGAGGGTAAAGACAGACAACCACAGGTAAATAAGGACAACTTTAAGTACTGACCCTTGCTACAGAGACAGTAAAATGGGAAAACTGGGAACTACTGAAACTAGGGGGTGGTCAGGAAAGGTCTCTCTGAGGGTCTCCTTACCCCTCTCTCCAGGTGGGGCCTTCTCTGTGGCCTCCAGGATAATCCTGGACTCTGCAGGCTCAGCTGGTCCTGTCCCCCCCTTACTAACTAAGGCTTGTAGGCTAGGCAGCCTCAGGGCGCCCAGGCCTGCTCAAGGCTGCTCTGGCCCTTGAGCTTGGGACTGGTTGCCTTTATTAATCTAGAAAGACATGAGAAGTGAGCGAATGCTGTTTGAGCCTTACTGGTGTGGGGCACTGTTCTAAATATCGGACCTGAATTATCTCATTTAATCCCCAACACAACCAGATGATGTGGGAAATGTCGTTAATGTTCCCATTTTTTAAGACACGGAAACCGAGGCCCTGTGAGGTTGCGTAACTTTCCCACGGCCACACAGTTGGTACAGTGAGGCTGGGATGCAAATCCTCCAGGGCCCATGCTTTTCACTGTTCCCTCTGCTTCCCTCATCAAGGTCACGAGCCTTGAACTTTACGATGGACAGGCTGTGCTGAATGGTTCCACATGCCTCGTCCCACGTCAGCCTCATTTCAGTCTCTGAAGTCAGTTGGTCTCTTTATGATCTGCCCCTACGCTTTTTATAGAGAAGGAAACTGAGGCCCTGGGCAGGGAGTCACAGCTGGGAGGTTGAGAAGTCAGAATTCAAGCTCAGGCCAGCTCACCTCAGACGCCGAGCACTTAACCTCCTGGCTCTCCTTCCTCCTGGCTTCCTCTTTGCCTGCTGTCTTGTTTGTGCCCCCGAAAGCCCATAGAGGCTGGGTTGTTCCCCCATATCGCAGGTGGGCACACTGAGGTCCTGGAAGGCGTTCTGTGATTTGTTCACAGTTGCTGGCTGCTGAGCTAGGCCTGCTTCCTGGCCCCTCATTGAGAGGGCTTCTGGCTGGGCCACCGTGGCCAGGGGGTGGTTGCGGAGGTGAGAACAGGGTTCTGAACATTTGCCCAGATGTGCAAGGCTGTGGGAGGGAGTTGCCTTCATCTCCTCCATTACTTAGAGGTCCCACTTAGACTTAGCTCTGGATCCAGCGCTGAGGTGGGGGGCCACCATGCTGTGCAGGGCCACTCTGGAGAGCCACGCAGGCTCCTGGCTTAGTGCCTGACCAGCCTGTGACCTTGGCAAGGTCACCTTCTCTGAACTGGTTTCTTCTTTGTAAAATGGGATCCTGGTATCTCACTGGGTTCATGATAGATTTTTAGAAAAGCCTGTGGTGTGTCTGGTGGTGGAGAGGGGTGGCTCTTGCCTGGACCCCTCTTGTCCTCTGCTCAGGAAGCAGTAGGATGAAGGGGTGCCAAGACACCTGCCCAGGGGAGTCATCACAGCTGCACCAGCCCAGGAGGGCTCTCTGGGCCCCCGTGGTCACTGGCCAGCTGCCGCTCTCAGACCCTGTGGTCCTGAAGCCTGCTGTGACCTCACACGTGCCAGGGAGGCACATTTGGGCCCTCCTAGCCTCCTGGACACTCCCCAGGTGGACTGCACCTCTGGGAGGGTTTTGATGCCAGTCTGAGGGCAGGAGCAGCAGGGGCCCCAGAGCCTTGGCAGTGGGATTAAGGTGAAAAAAAATGAAGCGTGGAAATCATTAGCTTCCCTGGTTGCCAAGAACCGCCCGGAATGAACATTTGGGGCTTTTAAAATGAACATCAGCTGCAGGGACCAGTGCCCTGTGCCCACCATGGCCCAGGCTGCCTTGTGGATTCCTGATCCGGCTGTTCTTCTTTGGTTGCCCCTCAGCCAACACTTACTGAGTGCCTACTGTGGGCCAGGCCCAGAGCCAGGATAGGGGGGAGAATCTAGCCAGAGAGCAGCAGCCCTGTGGTGAGAGCGCAGCCGCAGAGGCCACAGTGCCAGCCAGCGAGGAACCAGACAGGGCGGGCTGTGGGAGCAGGGAGGCTGGGTGGCCACTGGGGGTGGGGGAACAGTGCCAGGGGCTTCCTAGAAGAGGGGCCTTAAGCGGTGGGGTGGGCATCCCACAGAGAGGGGCCTTCAAAGGCACTGGGGTATGAAGGGCTCCTTGCAGGAGAACACAGGCCTTTGGGGCCAGTCAGGTGGGCCAGCAGCATGCTGCAGGCCAGTGTTCTGTCAAGACGGCTGCCAAGTGGCAATTTGAGGGGAGAGGCTCCTGCCTGAGCCTCCTCTGTTCCAAACTAAGCTGGAAATGTGGATTTTTATGTGAAAATTCTCGATTTTTAGATGATGGGAATTCATTTTAATTAAAAACAAAAAATACCATGGGGTCAAACCAAGCATGGCTTTGGCTGGATTGCGCCCATAGGCCAAGAGTTTTGATCCCCAGGGGCGGTGGTGATGGGGAGGGGCACTGGGGTGGCGCAGGCTGGTTAGGAGGGGGGGGGCTGTGAAGAGGGAAGATGCTGGGCAGAGTGGGCCAGGGGACGGCGGGGGGAATTGGAAGAAAGAGGTTGGGGTGGGGTGGGCCAGTTGGAGGGAGTTTTTTTTGAAGGGGTGGGGTAGGGTGGCCCAGTTGGGTGGGGGCTTGCTCACCCCCACCAACTGCGCCAGTGCGTCGGGGCGCCGGGCGGGGGTGGGCGGGGGCTGGAGGCAAGGCCCCCACCCACCCACCCCACCCCGCGCGCCGCGGCCGCCCGCCGCCTCCATCCGGGCCTCTCCCCACCTCCCGCCCGCCCGCCCCCGCCCGCGCCCCTCCCCCGCCGGCGCGCACGGCGCCCGCCGCCCCTCCTCCGCCCGCCGCCCGCCCGCCCTCCGCCCGCTCTCCCCGGCTCCCTCCCGGTCTCTCTTAAGTGCCATCGAGGGGCGCCGGGAATTGCAGCCAGTAAATCGCGTCCCACCACTCAGCGGCGGGGCCACCGCAGCGGCGCCGCCCGCGCCCGCGCCCGCCGGGAGCCCTCGCCGCCCGGGCGCCTCTCCAGGGCCCGCGAGGCCCGCCCCCCGGCGCGGCGCTGCGCAGGGCCTGCCCCCGGGCCGGCCGGGGCGCGCGAGGCCCGCGCTGGAGGCGAGGACGCGGCGGCCGCGGGGCGCACGGCCCGGAGCGCGCGGCCCGCGCCCCCGCGCGCCCTGCCCGCGCCCGCGCCCCGCGCTCCGGAGCCCGGCCCCGCTGCCCGGGCTCTCCTGCGGGACCGATGCCGGCCCTCCGGCCGCCAGGGTAAGGGGGCAGCGCGGCTCGGCGGGGCGAGGCGGGAGGGTGGGCGGGCGCCTGCCCCGGGGACCCGGTGCCCGCCCAGCACCGGCGTCTGGCACGTGGGGGCGTCTCAAGTTTCCTCTGGAGGCCGGACAGGTGGCGAGAATGCGGGGGTGTGATGCTCTACGGCTGGCACTTACTGCGTGCCTACTGTGCGCCGGGCGTGACCGGCTCATCCGAAGTGGCTTTTTTTTTTTTTTTTTGTCCCCATTGTACAGATGAGAAAACGGAGGCCAAGGGAGGCCAAATAGCTTGCTCAGGGTCCCCAGCTAGGAAGTGACCTCTCGGGCTGCTTGTCGCCAAAGCCGAGCTCACCCCATTAGGGCACACACAGCCACTGAGTGAGGGTATGAATTTCTCATTGTAGGAAAGAAGAAAAAAATCAGCCATTGTCCCACCACCGTAATGCAGTCGCTGTAAGCGTTTTGGTTCTTTATTTCGGCCTCGTTGTTTCTACCCCTGTCTTTAATGAGTGTGCACTTTGCAGTCGTTTGGAACCTGGTTCCATTCTGACTCTAGCACCTAGGAAAATGGGGACACTCCCAGGGTTACCAAAGGGATTAGATGAGATCTGGTAGGTAGCCATGAAAGACTGGGAGGAGGTGGGGAGGAGCCAGGGCCTGGGGGAAAGGGGCATCAGTTCAGGAGGGATTCATGGAGCACTTAAGTACAGAGCCAGCGCTGGGTGTGTGGCACTGGGGGAGATGGGGACAGCCCAGCACATAAGCTTTCAGCAGGAGGGCTCTGTCCAGCATTGTGGGGCTGCCTGGCCCCCGCTTCCTCCTGGAGTGTCTGGGAGGGGGGCAGTCCCCTCACTTCAGCTCTGCCAAGAAAATGAATTTCCTCCAGGAGGAGGAGTCCAGCGCTGCTCAGAATTTTGCACTTGGGGCCAACAATTGGGTCCCACCTTCTTACAATCCGGGGCCTCGGTTTTGGGGCCCGCTGGGACCTTCTGTGCTCACAAGTTTAGCATATAAGGCCCAATTCTTCGTCCTACCCCAGACCAATGACATTATCTCCACCAGCACCCAAACTAGAGATCCCAGGCCTGTGGCCTCCCAGACACTTGTACCTGCCCATGCGTCCAATCAACCATAGGGTTCTTTTGGTTCTGTCCTTCAAACATCTGTCCCTCCTTTATCCTCTGACCTGGATAGTCCCACCTCTCCCCCTCCCCCGCCTTGCCCATAGGTCTGGGACACCAAATTCAAAGCTGTCTTTCTAAATGCAGCTCTGAGCTTCTGAACTCCTCAGCTGTCCACCAGCCCAAACTAGGCCAAACTCCTGAGCTGTCTCTTGAGGCTGGGCTTTTCTGTGGTCAGCCCTGTCCACCTCTGCAGCCTCACCCCTATGAGTTGGATGTCCCCTGATCACAGAGCCCCTGAGCACTGGGTTTCCCCTGCCTGCGATGGTCTCTTCCCCAAACACCCTCTCCCCTGTGTCTTCTGGCCTGTTGAACTGCTGCTTATCCTCAGGGCTCAGCTGTGTCGTTTCCTCTCTGTAGACCCCTACCTTTCTCTTGGGGGGTGCAGTCAATGCTCCTTCCCACGGACACCCCCAGCTCTTATTGAATCCCTCCATTATTGCTCTTAGCCTGGTGCAGGGTGGCAAAATGTTTCCACGTTGGGCTCCTCCACCAGGCTGGGAGAGCAGGGGCCCAGTTGACATGTCCCCAGGGTCCAGCACAGGGCCAATCCAGAGTGGCCAACTTGTTGATCTTTGAGGAATGAACATTGGGGAGTCTGCCAGAAGCAAATGGACCTAAGCTCCTTAGAGGGGCTCTTGAAACCCCATGGCATTCAGTGAGGAGTGGAAAGTCACAAGCCCCCTGCCTCCTAGTGAGCAGGATGCCCTGGATTGAGGAGCCGAGGACCCAGTTTGCTCCCAGGTACCTGCAAGCCTTGACCCTCAGCCATTTGGTTCAGGGGCCAAGGTCCCACCTAGATTTATTGGGGCAGTGATGGTGGGCACTCAGGCAGAGGAGCCCTCCCTGCCCTGTCCCCTGGGACCCCTGGCCCCCCCTGCCCCATCAAGCCCACCCCCAGCGTCCTCCCAGGGAACAGGGAGAGTTATGTCAGGCCCTCTGGCTGAGCGCCAGGGCTCCCCATGGAACTATAAATTGACCTGTCGGGAGAGGGAAGAGATTAATGTCGGCCATCTTCATTAGTGTGTCCCCCCGGGGTGAAGGCGTCTGCCCTGAGCTGGCTGATTGGAGCGGGTGTGAGTGAGTAAGGGGATTGGGGGTTTGCACTCCCCCCAGAAAGGCAAAGGGCAGGGGCCAGGGCCTGCCAGGGAGCTGTGGCCTCCTCCTACTGTTAGAAGGGCCGTCCCTCTGGCCTCTGCTCCTGGCAGCAGGCGTGCGCTTTGATGGAGGACCTGTGTGCTAATTGGGAGCAGAGATGCTCGCCCCGCAGCTCCGCAGGGCTCCCAGGCTGACACCGCCAGCTCAGCGGCATCTGCGGGGCCTTCATTAGAGGCCTTTCCCCTGACCAGAAAGGAGCCTGCTGCGGGCTTGGGGGGATCCCCTCCTCTCCTTTCTCCTCCCTCCCTCTCCCCCTCCCCTCCCCTTCTTCTTTACTGCGTTGATGGGGAAGGAGGCGGCTCTGGCTCGTGGAATGGATGATGAGGATTGGGAGATTGAAAAAATTTGAGACCTTGTGCATCCTGATGACTAGATGACCTTGGGTGAGGCCCTCCACTGTTCTGCACCCGAGCATCCGTGTCCTTGGGATGGACATGGTGGGTGGGGATCAGACAAGGAAGCATGTGTGGATTGTCTTTGGACTTCCACAGGGTGGGAGTCCTTTTGCCTAATAGAAGCCGAGCTCCCATGCTGCTGTGGAAGTGGCTGGAGCAGCAGGTCAGGGTGGCATTAGCTTTTTCCATCGTTTATTTGCTCACTCATTCGTTCATCCAGGACATGCCTCATGCACTGGGGTTGTGTACCCACAGGGTTTCAGAAGTGGCCTCATCCTCTGGTGGCTTCCCTGGGGAAACAGACCCAGACAGATGGGGAAAGGGCTGCATGAGCTGCTTGGATCCCTAGAAAGGAGTCTCCCGGAGCCTAGGTATATCTGGAAGGCCCCAGGGGGACCTGGAGGTGGCTCACAGGTGGAGATGGTGCAGCCTTTCTTTGTAGACCTTGTCCCACCAGAGTATGTATGATATGGGGCCTCCCAGCTAGTCATCAAGCTCCTGAGTCCCCCAGACCAGGCTGTCGACCACGGTGGGCAACAGGGGATGCTTTGCTGAGTCTGCAGCGAGACCCCTCTCCATGCCTACACCTGTCTCCCAGCCTTTCCTGTGCATCCAGGTGGTAGGATGGGGCAGGCCCAACTTGTACCTGGTGTCACTGGTCTCCAGTCTATACTTCAGACTGGGTTCCATGAACACCTGGTCAGCTAAGTGCCTGCTCGAGGCTGGGGAAAGGCAGCAGCTGGGCCAGGGCCACCTGTGGGGTAGTTGAATGGTTCAGGCTGTGCCACTCACTAGCTGCGGGTCACTCTGTAAGGCATGTGACTTTGCTTTTCCAAGCCTCAGTTTCCTTGTTTGTACAGCGGGGCTGGCACTGTGCTCAGTGCCTGGCACACACCTGATGCAGAGTGAGCACAGCAAGCACTGTTGTGGTCATTTCCTCCTCAGCTCCTGTTTGCTGCCCCGAGAACCTGGGTTAGTAGGATGTGGACTTCTCGGTGGTCCCAGATCTCTCTGTCAACCTGCTAGGGGTGCTAAGCACCCCCTTTGCATTGTGGAACATTTGAACAAAAAGTACATGGTTTTGGTGTCAGAAAACTCAGCTCTGAGTCTTTGCTCCATAGCCAATCAGCTGTGTGGCCCTAGGCACATCATTTAACCTCTCTGTGCCTCCGTTTTCTCTTTTGGAGCTGAAATGAGATGTTGTAAACTGAAAGCCACACCGCACATTTCACTGATGAATAAGCGCCCTCCTTGTGTGCAGGATGGAGCACTGGACCAGGGGTCCGAGCCCTGGGTGGTGCCACTGCCCGCTTGGCCTCGTGTTGTGACTTTGAGCAGGACCCTTTGGATGCATCTGTAAAGGGAGCCTTGGCATCTGCCTGCCTCACAGAGCTATTCTGAGAAGGAAAAGATGTGTAGGGTTGGAGAGTGGGGAGAGGGGCTGCTCATGGGAACAGGAGCTGGATGCTTTCCTGAAACAACCCTGCCCCCCGCAGAGAGGTCGATGACCCCCTGGGGCCCTGGTTTCCTGTCTGGAAAATGGGACCAGGCACCCTGCTCACCTCAGTCCTTAGATCTCTGTTCTGCATTTAATCAGAATTTTAGCTATTCTATTTATAATGCATCCGAATGGACTCCAGCCCGATTTCCTATGCGACGTGTTGAAATACACTGTCATCCGGACTTTAATATATTAAGATCACCCTCTGAAAGTCACGTGCGGAGAGGCGGATGATGAAGAGGTGCCTATTGTTGCCGCCTCGCTGTGCCCGGCCCAGCCCGCCTGGCAGACGCAGGGCTGGCAACATGGCTGTCTGCCTCCGCCTCGCCGCGCTCCGAGCAGGCGGAATCACTAATGCGTTAGCAGTTTCATTAGCCTCTCCAGCCTCCCTCCCTCCCGGCCTCCTCGGTAATTATTTTCCCAGCCCTTCTACTCGCAGCCCCTTCACGGGCTCGCTGGGATTGGCCAAGTGGCCCCCACAGGCTGAGCTGCTGGGACTGGGCTCGGCGAGGGCCCCCGTGGACGCCCCCCTCCCGACTCTGCGTTGCCACTTAAGCCTTGTGTCCCCCTGAGGCCTCCGTGAAAATGCAGATCTGCTGCCTGCCAGGGGTGACGGTTAACCCGTTATTACACACCCCGTACTTGCAGTCTTCTCCGTGCAGCGGACCTCCATTCAATCAGGCGAAAAGTTTTCAGGCCTTTTCCAGGGGCTGTCATCGAGTGGATGCCGGGGACCCAGCTGTGAGGGAGATGGGATTCTTTGTGCTGGGAAGCCAGGAACATCCAGGGCCCCGGGGAGCCCGACTGGGGCCCCTAGAGGGTTGACTGCCTGGTGCCCCCAGAGGCCCTGAGACCCACAGCCCCCACTGCCCAGGGTGAGCATGAGACCCGGGTGGGCCCAAGGACTCCATCCCCCTGGCCAGTGGTTGGCTGTGCGCACGCGGTCATCCGAGCCCATCAGAGGCTTCCCTGGAATTTTGACCCAGAGCCCGTGGGGGAGACTGACTCGGTTGTGGTTGCTGAACCAAAGGGTGTGAATATGGGACTGCTGGCCTTCCTCTTCCCAAATCCAGGGCGGGAAACCTCTAGTAAGGTCATCACGTGGAGGAGGCAGGCAGAGTGAGATGGAAGTATATACTATTTCATTTGGGCCTCTGGATCCAGCTGTGCCTGAAACCACTCCTGGAGTTTTCAGTTACATAAACAGACACGCTCCCTTTTTTGTTCCAGCCATCTTGAGTTAGTTTCTTTCCCTGACATCTAATAGAGTCCTTACTGATGAGAAAAATCAGGCAGGATTTTAGAAAAGAGGTGACATTTTGAGTTGGGTCTTGAAGGATGAGTAGGAGTTTGTGCAGCAGAGACGTGGGGGCAAAGTATTCAGGCAGAGGAAATAGCTGGGGCCAAAGCCATGGAGGCGTGAAAGTGCAGGATGTGGGGGACAGCAGGTACTGCCTGTGGCACCAGGGTTTGTAAGCACTGACGACATGAGAGCAGGTGGGGCACAGAGCCTGATGCCAGGGTGTGAATGCCAGCGTGAGGAGGGGTATAGGCAGAAGGTGCTGAGGGCTGTGGAAGGGACAGGCAGGAGAAGGAGCTTGAGCCTGGGCAGGTCAGAGAAGGTGCCATGGACAAGATGAGTAGGACTTTGCTGGCAGAGAAAGGGCAGGAGGGCCTCCCGGCACAGCATGGATCTGGATGGAATCCGTGAGAGGAGGGAGCCCCAGAGTCAAAGCTGGAGAAGCCGGCGAAGATCAGGCCCCAGGGGCCTCGGACTTGAGGCAGCAGCATCCTGAGAGTCCCAGGAGCTCCTGATGTGGTCTGGTCAGACTGCACCATGGAACCTGGCAGTTCATTCGCTCATTCATTGAACAGATTTATGGAGCACCTACTATGTGCCAGGCCCTGAAGACGCGGCAGTGACCACTCAGACACAGCCCTGAAGTCATCCAGATCCCAGGCTGATGGGGAGATAGACAGTGAGCAAGGAAGAAGACACCTGAGAATGTGAAACAGTCTAGTAATGGTGCCTGGGGTTGGGTGGGCATGTGAGTACCACAGGCCAGGTCATGCTGGGTTTGTGGTCCCAGGAAAGGGCTTGGGCTTTATTCTCCCTATGATGGGTGATCTTTAGAGAGTCTCAGTAGCAGGTCCAGAGGCAGAGACGGCAAGGAGAGAGATGGCAGGGGGGCTGGAGGTGGGAGAGTCTGTGTGGCATGGGGAGGGGAGGCTCAAATAGGGCCTCAGTTTTGGGACTGAGCACCTGGGGGGATGGTGGTGCCAATGGGGAGAGGGGATGCCTGGAGCAGGCCTAAGCTGGTGGGATATCTGGGTGGAGGGGTTCAGGGGCAGCTAGAGCTGGTGGTGATTAAAGCTAAGGTTGTCCAAGGGGAGGGGAGGTGGGAGCCAAGGCGCAGCCTGGGCCCGGAGAGAGGGAGGAGGTTGAGTAGTTTTCCCCACCTGACCACACCAGCTGTGCCAGGTGTGCCAGGTGGTGCTGGTGTGGGGGGTGAGAGATGTTGGCTGCCCTGGATGCAGCCAGTCTTTGCCACTGGCAGCACCACTACCACCCTGCAGGTTCTGGCTGGAGCACATAAGTGACATAGCCGGCCACCCGCAGCTATACCACCCTCTGCAGTGAGACGCTCACCCAAGCTGCTCTGTCTCTTAGTGCCAGCTGGTTTACTCGGCTGGAGGAAGCTATGGTAATGGGGCCAAGGTCACAGCCTGCAGCCTGCACAGATGGTGGGCTGGCTCCCTGACCTATGGGCGGGCACCCAGGACAGTGCGCCTGGTGCCTGTGGGCAGGGGAGGGGTAATGGATGGCACATAGACCTTGGTTGCCCACTCTGAGTAGGGCTGGGGGGTTAAGGTGGGCTAGGGGTGAAGCTGGTCTAGGCAGGACTGGGAGGTGATCTGAATGCTGGGGACCTTACCCTTTGTCCCCCAAGCTGGAGATCTGCAAGGGCCGTCACCTCCTCTGGTACCCTGCTGTCCTCCCAGTCTCACACCCTGTGCTCCCCCACCACGCTCAGCGCTCAGCGACTGTACTTGGAGGTCCCCAGAGCCCAGGTCTTTCCTGCCTCCAGGCCTTCGCCTCTGCTGTGCCTTCTGCCTGAAACACTTCCACATCCCCCCTCCGTTCACTCAGGTCAGGGGTAACAGATACTCCAGCTGTGTTTCCAGAACCCCTGGGCTTTTCCCTGCCACTCAGCATTCACTCAGTAAGGATACTGAGGCCCTGCTATGCCCCGGATGCCGTGCTGGGGGGTGAGGTGGGGAGCGATGGCATTTGTGAGTCAAACAGACCAGGTCCCAGCCTTCCCAATACAGCAGGAAAGACAGTCAACTAGTAAGCAAGCGAGAACATGCCTGGTGCTGGATTGTGGGCAGAGCTGTGGAGGAAAGCTGAGGGGGCTGGAGTGAGGGTGTGGGAGTGTAATGGAGTCAGAGTGGTTAGGTAGGCTTTTTATCCAAGACCTGAGGGAAGAGAAAGTGTCAGCCACGGGAGGTGGGAGGTATAGGGAGGAGAGCATTCCAGGCGGGGCTGTGTGCTTTCTTGTCTGTCTCCTTTACTCCTCATGCTTTGTGGGGGCTGGCATAGAGCTGGGGTCTTCACTGGGGCTGGGCTGATTTGGGTAGGGTCCCCGGGGTGGAGATTGTCTACGGTGGCCCCATGGAGCCGAGATCCCGGGAGGGTAGGCAGAGCCCCAAACCAGGTTGGGTTATGGGCCTGGGGGTATGCAGCTTTGGGTACAGCACCCAGCTAAGGCCTAGATGGGCCTGTGAGATAGCACATGCAAAAGGCTCCCGCTTACGGAGCCTGTATACCTGGGGTTAGATCCTGCTCCCCTTAGAGGCCGGGAGACCAGTCTCTGGCAAGTCACTGAACTTGAGCTTCCGTGTCCTCATCTGTAAAATAGGTACGGCAGTGCCTCCCTCATGAGGTTGCTCAGAGGATTAAATGAGATAATATTAGCGTGGTACAGGACAGGCGCTGAGTATGCTGCCCTTACCACTGGCGATTCTTGGCATCCGCTGAGTGAGCTAACAGATAGGGCTGCTGCTGGTTTGGAACCTGCGTCCCAGCTGCCTTGTTCACCTCCAGCTCCTAGAGCAGTGCCTGCCATACACAGTGGCTGCTCTGTTGCTGTTTGTTGACTGACTGCCAGACTGAGTGAACTGGCTGTGTGAGACACTCCTCCATCCCCCTGTTGGTTGGGAGGACAGGGCACAGACCATACTGGCTTCCCCCTCTGGGAGCTAGCGTGGTGCCTGGTGGGCTGACCGTTGAGATCCCAGCTGCCTGGGCAGTCCTGGAATGCCAAGCCTCTCTGAGCCTCAGTTTCCTTCCCTGTAAAATGGAGCTGATGGCAATCCTAACCCTTATGACCTGGTCCCAGGTTGTTGGCAGACTCATGAAAAAATGATATTAAAAGGTCCTCAAGGACAACCGAGTCCACAGCAATGTTGGCGATGACACCATCTGGTTTCCCAAGGCCTCTCAAGGCCTCCAGGAGGCCAATGAGATGTTTAGTCTCCAGACAGGGACCCAGGCCCTTCCCTACCTCCAGCAGCCATGGCATGAGGGACACCTGGCTGTGTGGCCCCTCCAGTGTAACGTGGGCTCACTGGGGCCTGGATATGAGGGTTTTTACCCTTTTTCCTCGGCTGCCCTGGAGGCAGGTAGAGACCACTGGTCCCTTAGAGATGAGGAAACTGAGGCTGACAGAAGGCAAAGGGGTGGGGGAAGCCAGATGCGTTTCTGCTCTGGTGGGCCCTGCATTTATGGTGCAGCTGTTGGCTGGGCCTGTGCACAGCCTGGGTACACACCATCCTCTTAAATCCTCCGTGCAACGAGGCAGGCCTGGCCCTGCCCCATTTCACAGATGCAGAAACAGAGAGGGCAGTGGAGCCAGGATTTCGTTCTGTTTTTTTGGAGGTGTAGCTTAGTACAGAAAAGTGCACAAATTCTAAGCCTACAGCCAGATAGGTTTTCACATATGTAGCCGTGTAACTCCCATTCAGGTCCAGACCTACAACATTCCCAGTACCTCAGGAGGCTCCCTTGCACTCCTTCCAGTCATTGCCCACCTGCCGCTGACAACCACCCACCTGGCATCTAGCAGTGGAGTCTGGCTTTGTCCGTCTCTGCACTTCCTGTAAACAGAATTGCACAGTATGTCCCCTTTCGCGTCTGCCACTTTTGCTCAGCACGACGTCTCTGTAAATTGTCTGTGCGGTTGCTCTAGCAGAAGTTGGCCGCCCTGGGATTTGAACCCTCCTGCTAACTCTCCCCATGGTGCCCAGAGATCACTCCTGCTCATAACCCTCCGGTGGCCCCCATTGCCCTCAGAAGAAAGACTGAAACCCTCTCCCTACCTTACCTTTGTCAGCTCCCGCACTTGTCTCTTCCTTCCAGCCTCAAAGAGGGATGGGCCTTGCGTCCTCAAAAGCCCTATGCACCATCCTGTCTCAGGGCCTTTGCACATGCTTTTCCTTCCTCCTCTCTGCCCTCAGCTTCCTTTCGGTCCCCAGCTGGCATGTCAGCTCCTCGAGCTTGCCTGCCCAGACCTCACCACGCCAGGCCAGGCCCCTGGTAGATGCCATCAGGCTTGCTTTTGCTTTTCCTTCACTCCCACGCCATTTGTAATTAATTGTGAAGCATCTGCCTCCCTCACTAGACAGTAAACCCCAGGAGGCAGGGGTGATGTCTGTTGAGGGTATGGCTGCATCCCCAGCGCCATTCATTGATTCATTCACTCATCCTTTTAGTCATCTGTTCGTTCAGCAAATACTGAGTGCCTGCCACGTTGCAGCCTCTTAGCTAGTATTTGTTGAGTGAGTGAATGGATGGTTGAATGAATGAATGTCTGTCTGTTTCCAAAGCCCACACTCTTTCTGCTACATCCCATTGTCTCTGATAAGACTTCTCTGGGCCTCAGTTTCCCCAGTTGTAAAATGAAGGAGCCAGACCTGCCCCATCTGCCACATTCTGATTGGGAGGATGTGGGGCAGATGGGCTGGCTTTGGCTGGCAGGTGCTCGGGACAGCCCCGCTGAGCAAGGAGGTGACCGTAGGCTACAGAGCGGATTCTGCCCCAGACAGCAGTGCCTACTCGAGCACTGGCCTAGTGCCTGGCAGGGTACTTTTCCTGCCAGAGCCCCTGATGCCCCCATTGGGGTGCAGTGCTCAAAGCCCAGGTCCCTGAGGGGGCTTGCCAGGGCCATGCAGCCCACCCAACTCTGAGCTCTAGGCTTGGCCTGATGGTCCTCAAAGGGAAGGAAAAAAGTAGGGCTGCTTCAGTGTGGGAGGCTGTGGGAGCAAGAGAGCGGGGCGCTTGGGTGGTCCTGGATTCAAGTGTGGCTTTACCCACTTTACAGCTATGTGGCCTTGGCCAAATCACTTCCCCTCGTGAACTTAGTTTCCCCAGCCATAAAAATGAGAGTGGCAGGCATGATCATTCCACCCCGATGGGGCCTCTGAGGTTCGCAAGATCCCGGAGAACATGCCTAGGTGTCTGTGGAGCCGCCGCCTCCAGGGCCCAGCTGGGCCAGCCTCGGCTCCCAGCCTCACAGCACGAGGTGGCTCAGCCGCTTAGCGGCTTGTCAGCCAGGCGGGCGGGTGTCCTGGGGCCCGGTTTGATTAGTTCAGGTTGACAGTCGCGCTCCGCGGCGCTGCCAGGAGGGGAGCCCGTGATTACCCTAATGAAGCTTGAACGCAGTTTGTCATCCAAACAGCTGGTTCGGAGCTGCGCTGCTGCCAGCTGCCCGGCTCAGCCCTGCGACTGCACGCCCAGCGCGCTGAGCACCGACAGCTCTCCACCAGGATGACCAGAGGAGGAGGCAGTGGCCCTAGAGGGCTTGTGGAGTGGCCCCAGGAGAGTGGGATGGGCCACCCCTGGGTGGGGGACTTGGTAGAGCCTTTGATAATGGAGCAGGGAAGCTTCTCAGGACACTCACAGGGCAGCCTCTGACTCTAGACCAGTTTTTCTATCTGTAAAGTGGGTGTTGGGCACCTTGCAGCTCTAAGTCCCAGATTTCAGTCTGAGGTGTCATCTCCTCTGGGAATGCTTCTCAGACCCTACAGGCTTGGTTAGAGGCCTCCACGGGCCTCCACAGCCCTCAAGGCAGGCCTGCTACCCCCTGATGCCCCTGTGTTATCTCTGAAGGTCTGATGGTTGTCCTTGTGTCTCATTCAGCAAGTACTTGAGAATACACAGCAGTGGGCAAGCCAATCACCTCCTGCCTTCATGGAGTTTGCATTCTGGTAGGAGAGAATCATGGGAGTTTGACTTCATCTTGGGAGCCAGGAGGACTTCCTGGAGGAGGTCACAACTGAGCCCAGAACAACCAGGAGAGAAAAAGGCAGGAAAGAGTGTGTCAGGCAGGAGGAATAGCATATGCAAAGACCCTGAGGTAGGAGAGAGGGAGTGTGGTGTTGGGAAGGAATGTGGGTGATCTAGTGACATACTTAAGGTGTCATTGCTTCCCAGGAAGGGATATCTTATGCCCTGCGCTGGGCAAACTCATGGTGTGATCTTTCATATAACCTTTCTGACATCTCTGGGAGGAAGGATCATTGTTCTGTGCTGCAGATGGGTAAACAGGCCCACAGCATTGGATGGTGGGGTCTTGTAGGTCTCTAGCCTCAGGTCTACCTGGTGGCGCCCTGAGAGGCCCTAGACCAAGGGCTGTTGGTTTAGCTGGGTTATTGTCCACAGGGGCACTCCGGTGAGGAGGGGCCTGAGCTGGGACCCGGGACCCTATCTAGGGGGGGTCCCACTGTGCCCTCCTTGCATAGAGGAAGAGGGCACAGAGAGGGGCTGGCAGGTGGCCTGTGGCCTCCACTGGACTGTGTGTGGGTCTCCTGTTACTCTGGGTCACGACTTGTATTTGAACCTAGTAGCGTCTGAGTGCACACTCTCTCCACCACCCACTGAGCCATTTTCAAACACTTTAAGGCCGTCCTTTTCCAAGGACTTGGTTGCATCAGGGACAGGGCAGGCAAGGAGAGAGAGCGGACAAAGGAGGATGAGCTTGGGTGGGCACTGGCCTCCCCTATGGCCAACCCTTGGCTGCTTCCCAGTTTTCTCTGCCACCATCAGAGCTAGGACTGATCTCTACCCTTCTGATCCCTGCGGGGGCCTCCTGGGTGGCCATTCTGTCCCTACTACCTGTCCTGTCTCAACTCCCTTCTACCCCAGCACAGAACCCGCATTCTGGCCCAGTATTCATGGCCCCCCCAGCCACGTCCCCCATTCCTCTCCTCGCTTTGCCCCCTTGTTCTCCTTACTCTGTCCCGAATAACCACTACCTCTTCCTCCTGGAGAGGGGAGTGGGGCCCCTTTTGCAGCAGGTTGTGTCCAGGCTGGGTACTGGACTGGACAGGCGCTCCCCCTGCCGCTGGGCAGACATGAGCAGCCCTTGGCAGACTGAGAGCTGGGATGAGAGACAGGTTTATGGCCTTGCCGCAGGAAGGGAGGAATTCCCACGGCTCCGCTCCCTTATCACTGCTGCGTGGTGTGACTGCTGCTGTCACCGCTGCTACCTGCTTGGGGAGGTGGTGGCTCTGGAAGAGAACTGGCTTATCAGATTCACCCGCCCTCGCCTCTGAGAGACCCCGCCAGATCTCTGACCTGGCTCAGAGAAGGATGGGGAAAGGTGAGGCTGCAAAGGGGGGATGTGGAGCGAGCCTCGGGGGGTGCCTTGTCCCAGGCTGACTTCAGCAGAAACAGAATCCACAGTGTCTGTGCGGGAGGTTTATTGGACTCTCAGGAGCTGGGGTGGTCCTGCAGAGCCATTCCAGATGGAGACCTCGTAGCCTGCGCTGACTGATTGCTGGCGTAGCTGTCTCTGGGGAGAGGGCATGCCTGGGGGAAGGGGACTCCCTTCCCACGAGGGACACAGCTGTGCAGCCCTGGCAGCCAGGGAAACCCAAGCCTCAGCCCTGCAGGGAGTCTGGGTGGTGTACCACGATGGGCATCCTGTGGCATCAACAGCCAGGCACCTAGTGGCTTAATCGGCATGATGACTGCAGTTCCGGCTGCCCCTGGCCTACCTGTGCCTCTGAACCCCTGGTGACCCTGCAAGGTGGGGACACTTTCATCCTGAGGAACTGAGGTTCACAGGTCCACAGGCCTCAGAGGAAGTAGCTGGCAGAATTGGGGCTTTGAGCGCTGCACCCTGAACCCCAAGGCCTCCATTTCCCTTCACAGTGTGCACACATGCACTCTCAGAGTCCGGGCCTTTGCTCCTGCAGCCCCTCCCGCCAGGAGTGCCCTCTCCTTCCTCTGTTCAAGGCCGTCACGGCTCCACCGCAGCTTCTCCCCAGAGCCCTGGCCTGTGCACATCCTCTGGCCTCTGATGGAGGCCCTCGTTGGGGTCACTCACGCCTGGCTGTGACCCTGGCCTGGACTGTGAGCTCCTTTAGGGCCCGGCCATGACCCCCCCACACACACTTGGTGTCCTGCCTGCCTGAGACTCCTGGCGCCATGCCCAGGCGTGTAGAGCTGCACAAACACTGGCAGGATTGAATTACATCTTCAGCATCCCTCCCCCACCCCCTCCGGTGTGACTTGCTGCTGAGCGTAAGGTTTGGGCTGGTGCCAGCCCCTGCCTCTGGGTGATGCCCTCAGAGGAAATCAGGGTTTGCTGGGCAGGAAATGTTGGTGTTGCTGGGACAGTCAGATGGGCCTTGCCCCAGGGGCCCCACCTGGTAAGGTGACAGGGAGGAGTGTGACTAGGGGCACAGGCAGAGGGGACATCTTGGGGACACTTTTCCTGGAAGTTTTCCCTCCCAAAGGTGACCCAGGAGTGGCTCCTGGAGGAAGAACATCCCCTTGCCTGGCCCTTTCCCTAGAACAGCTGGGGGAGTCCAGAGATGGCTGCTGTCCCCAGCATCTTCTGCGTGCCAGCAGGGAGGGTGACTGAGAGGCCTGAAAGCTGGGAGAGGTGCCCGGCACTGGGGCTGCCAGTGTGAGATGACTCACGATTGCTTGACGTTCGTTCATTCATTCACTCATCCCTTCGTTCATTCGTGACCTTGGTCCACCCACTTGGCCTTTCCAGGACTTGGTGTCCGCACCTGTAAAATAGGGGTAATGATACTCTCCAGGTGGCCAGGAGATCACGTGAGACAACGGCAGTAAAACCACACAATTCAGAACAAATGGTGGAGGTTATTTCTCAAATTGTACATTATTTTCTGGTATCACTCCTTGTCTCCCAGGTTCTGTTTCCCCCAGCTCTTTATCAGATATAGTGAAATTAATTAATGTTTACTTGTTACCATTGCTGACTAATTTGCCCCTCCTGCCTCCCACATCCTCTGTTCCCTTAGGTTGAATAATAACAATAACAGTAATAATAACGGCAGCTTTGGGGTGCCTGCTGGGCATGCACATTGACTCATTTAATCCTCTCAACAGTTTCCAGAAGTGGGTACAGCTTTCACTCCCATTTTACAGATGAGGAAACTGAGGCTCAGAGCTGGAGTCAAACCTGGGCCCCTGTTCCGGGGCCTGTGCTCTGAACTGTAGTGCCCGCTGCTTCTCAGCTTTTCCTGTGTTTCTGCCTCAGTGGCTGCGCTCGGCCAATTGGCTGGAGTCCGGAGACCTGGTCTCTAGTGCTCCCTCGCCTGTCTCTCTCCTGTCCCTCTGTCATGTCAGGCGCATTCCTGCCTCTGAGCCTTTGTACTTGCAGGCCCCCCAGCTGGAATGCTCTCACCCCAGAGCTGTGTGTGGCTGCACTCAGCAGTCACCCCCTTAGAGAGGTCCCCCTCCCCACCTCTCTCACTGTCATTCTGTCCCCTCACCTGAACATGCAGCTCCTCCCAGTGATGCCAGCAGCTGGAGCTGGATGGCCTCTCCCAGCTCTAGCGTCCTCGGAGCCCAGCTGCCCCTGTCAGAGTGGCCCCCACCCCAGGCTTTCTGTGAAGCTCCCAGACGTGGGTCCTGGAGCTCAGACATCCTAGGATAGGTTTTCCCCTGGGGGCTTCAGCCTCTGAACTAGAGGCCGAAGAAAACTGAGCCAGGTGAGTGATCCAAACCTGGTCTAACAGACACACATTAATATACTCATTCATTCACTCACCCATTCATTCATTCATTCACTCACTCAGTCACTCACTCAACACTAATATGTTGGAAATTTTCCTCCTGGCTCTGTACTTTGTGCCGAACAAATGCTTCTCCAGTGAAGGAATGAACCCCCATCCCTACCTCTCCGCAGGCTTTCCTGGCCCATTTCAGTCCCGGCCTCTTCCCCTGGCACCCGTCCCTGTATCCTCCCCAGGGAGACCCTGGACTGGTCGTGCTGACGTTTGACGTCATTATCAAGGAAAAAGTTTGCTGTCACTCTGACTTTTTTTTTTTTTTTTTAATGGTTTATTGGTTTCAGAGAGAGAAAAGGAGAGGGAGAGAGAGATAGAAACATCAATGATGAGAGAGTCATTGATTGGCTGCCTCCTGCATGCCCCCAACTGGGGATCGAGCCCGCAACCCAGGCATGTGCCCTGACCGAGAATTGAACCCCGATTGCCTGGATCCTAGGTCGATGCTCAACCACTGAGCCACACCCGGCCGGGCACTCTGACATCTTTTAACCGACCCTCTGCGTGTGATGGCTGTTTGGATGCCCCGAGCCAAATGCGCAGCCAGCTTCTAAAAGGACCTTATGGGATGTGCCGGGACTCATTTCCCCAGGGACATCTCATGTGTCCTTTGAGTGTTCCCAGCTGCCCCTCAGTGCCCAGACACACAGTAAATGAATGTGAATGAATGAATCCCCTATTCTGTTTCCCCCACCTAAGTGCCACTGTGCTTCCTCAGATTCTTTTTGAATTAGAAGGAAAACAGTAATGATAGCAATAATAATCACTCACAGTTATCGAGCACTTGCTATGCGCTGGGCATTATTCTAAATGTTTGACACCTGTGAATTCATCAGATCGTCCTGGTCCTGTAGGGCAGGTATTAGTGACTCCATTTACATAAGGAAACAGGCACAGGGTGAGCCAGCAATGTGCCCACGGTGACAAGCCTCCTAACGTGGTGGAGACGGGATATAAACCTGGCAGGTCCCCCAGAGCCTGTTTTCTTGAATCTGTAATTATAGACAGGAGTCTGTTTTGCTAAAGAAGGGATGGGAGGCCTGGAATCTTCCCCCGGGACGTGCCTGTGCAGAGAGGGGACAGGAATGCTGAGATGCATGGGGTCCTGAGCCCTTAGAGTGGGCTGGCCGCAGGAGCTGGGGTGGGCATACGATCAGAGCTGGAGGAAGCTGGGTGTCCAGCTCACAGGGCTTCTCGTGTCCAGTGAGCCATGTGGTGTGAGTTGCATGTCTCTGATGCCTGGTGCTCCCTTGTGCCCTGAAGCCTGCCTGTCACCAGCCAGTCAGGACGCAGCGGCCCTCGGGTCTGCCTCGGAATGAGAAGGCCCTAAATCCATTCCCAGCCCTCGCTCCTGAATTGCCTGTGCGGTTTTTACAGTTGCTTGGGGAACTGTAAGTTTGCGTTGCCCGACTCCTGTGTATTTAAATTCTCAGCCATAATGTTATATTAACTCATTTTTTGCAGTTTCCTGGGAGGCTGTGTGTACATTACTGGGCGGTATGGGAATGGGAATGGCCAGGCACGTGGACAAACACAGCTGTGAGTGTGCCCGGCCCTGGGGGCTGACCAGGGGCCCCCATGAGAAGCATTTCTTGCCAGCCAGGTATTCACAGTGCTCGAGTCCGCCCTGAAGTTGCAGGTGCCACCTTGTGGCGGGTGAGCTCTGGTCCCAGCTAAGGATGGCTCCGGAGATTGGTGAGGACTGTGGGTCACACGTTTGCCATTTGTGTCCAAGTACGTCCATCCCCAGACTGTGCTGAGCACCTACAGTGTACCCAGCCTGGAGACACAACGGGAGCACAGCTGACCATCTTGCCTTCATGAAATGGTGTGCGGGGGGTGACGGAGGTCAGCCTGACAGACAGGGCTAGGGGCCAGGTGGCTTTGAGGGGAAGGAAAGTGGGTAAGGGGATGGGAGTGGGGGTGGTCACGATGGGGGCCCGGGGAGATGGGCACATTGGGGCAGAGACCTGAAGGAGGTAGGGAGGGGGCCATGTGGCTCTAAGCAGCAGCTAAACTTGACCTCTCTGCACATGTTAACTTACCTAACCTGCGTAACAAAGCTGTGAGGGTTAGCATGCCCATTGTGCAGACCATGTCCAAGGTCTGCGGCTGCTAAGTGCGTCAGACCCAGGCTGTCTGGCTGCATCATCCACGGTCTCACTGGTCTATTCCACGGCTCTTTGGGAAAAAGACATTTCAAATGGGTAGAACAGTATGTGCAAAAGCCCAGAGGCCCCAATGTGGTTGGTGAGTCTGAGGAACATCCAGAAGGCCAGTGTGGCTGGAGCAGAGTGAGCAGGGGTGACGGCAGAAGAGGGGAGGGTTAGAAAGTGAGGGCTGTGATGAGGAATTGGGGGCTCACTGTGCTCTCTTGTCCTGTTCCTTATGCCCCGAAGATGGAGGGAGGATGGTAGCAGGGGTGTGGAGGGAGGGCAGAACTTGTGCAGTAGGACAGGATCTAGGGGCTCCTGTGGGGAGGGATGAGTGAGAGGGCAACTCCTGGGAGGGTCAGGCCTGGGAGAGCTCAGGGGCTGGGATGGGAGGGAGAGGCCTGGCGAGGGGAGCCCAGTAGCTTAGCTGTACCTCAGCCCTGACCTGGGGGTCAGGAAACCAGGACTTCCCAGCTGGCTTCCTTGCCCACCATGGAATGTTTGATTAGGCCTCTGCATGATGTGAGGAAGGGGCTTGGAGCTAAGCCCCGACCTTTATGTACTTGTTCATCCCCTGCCTCAGTTTCTTTACCCAGAAGATAGAAATTCTGATGGTGGAAGGTTACAATTCCACTTATTGTTCCACTTGCTCTCTCATGATTCACTGAGCTTAGATAATGTCCCCATTTTACCGGGAGGGAACCAAAGGTCAGAAAGGGGAATGACTTGCCCAGAGGAATTAGGTCCCTGCCCCCCTCCACACACGGCTTTCCATGGCTGCTCAAGCAGGAGTGGGGCTGGGGCAGCTCGAGCTTGGAACACAGGCAGATGGTCCTGGCCCTCAGTCTCTGTGCCTGTGGGGCACCAAGGCAGGGCCAGAGGGATACCCATTCTGGTCTTTGTTCATGCTATGCTTGCTGCCTGGAATTCCTTTCCCCCTGGCCAAGTCCTCACCCTTAAGTCTCAGCTCGGGCCAGTGCCTCCTCCAGGAAGCCTTCTCTAACCATCCCCCAACAATCACACACCAAATTGCTGCCCCCATAGCCCTGTGCTCTTGTTACTCTCAGCGTGGACTTCACCAGATGCCTCTACCCAGCCTGGGGCTCCCCGCCTGTGGGACTGTGCCCAGCCCTCCTGCACCCCAGTGCCCTCATGGCATGACTGGAAGCTGATGGCAGTGAAGGCCTGTAGAATGGAGCTGGGTGCACCTCAGGCCAGGGGAACTGCAGGGACCTGTGCTTCACTGGACGAGTGCCACCCTGGCTAATTTCATGACCCCAGGCCCCAGCTGGCCACCCAAGGGGTCACCTAGGCCTGGAGGTGGCCAGTGTCCCTTTCTTGGGACAGCTCCTGAACAGCATGCCCTGGTGACATCCTGGTGCTAGCGAGATAGTATGTCCTCTCAAGCTCTGGGTCTCAAAGAACGAGGCAGGTCACCTGCAGCCGGTGGCTTGGCCCAGAGTCACCCTCACCCGAGGTCCCTGATGAAGCCTTAGTGGGCAGTGCTGGGGGTCACTGGGTGGAGGGCCCCATCCTGCCCCTCTTGCCAGGCCTGAGCCTGTTCCCTGGAATTGTCCCCAAATGCCAGCCTCTGTCTTCCCGTTAATGAGGAAAGCTCCCTCCTCGCCGTGTCCCCCTTCCAAAATGGATTTACTGTTCCGCCGCACCGAGCTCCCCTTCGCCTCCTCCATCTCCTCTCGCAGGCCTCTGAGGGAAGTGGAGGGTGTTATTGTATATTTTAGCCGATTGTTCCCCGTATGCCCCAGTCTCTCTGGGGTGGGGCTGGGGGGATGGGGGAGTAAGTAAATTATATATTGAACTCCTAACTGGAGCTGAGGCCTTGTGGTTTCCATGGCAACCAGGCTGGAAATAGCTCGGTGTGACATCAGCAGGGTACAGGTATAGCCAGATCCAGCCGTTCCCCAAACAAGTTGGCAAGGGGAGCAAGGGATATGCAGCTAATTAGCATATGCAAATAAGTCCTGGCAAGCTGGGTAGCGCCTGGGATGCCCCAGCAGGGCCTGTGGCCATGGGCAGGGCCCCTGGCAGGTAAGCAGGACAGGGGTGGTGGTGGGGTCAAGGCCCAGGCCTCCCCTGGCACATGCCCCTGTGCTGGGGCTGGTAGTGTCCTCCAGTGTGGGGCCCAGGCTGTCTGGGCCTGCCTGCCCCGTGGGGCTCTGGGAGTTTGGCCAATGGGGCTGCCAGGGGCTGGGCGGGTGCGCATGGCGAGGAGCCTGGATGGTTTCCTGCCCGGGCTCAAGTGGGATCTGGCTCCTCTTGGCTTACAAGTGTCTTTGAAGCCAGCTACCTAATTGGGCCCTGCTGGCTTTTCTCTCCAGTTCTGTGAGGGAGGGGTCGCCCTGTGCCCACCTTGGCTCCCCTCCTCTACCTCCAGGCCGTGGGAAAGGCCCACAGACAGCCCCCTTACTACTGCTCCACTGCTCCGTCCAACACCCCTCTTCCTACTAGACCCAACAGAGAAGAAGGAGCAGAGCCTTTCATTTGCAGGTTGACACTGCCCCCTGGTCACTTGGCCTCTCTGAGCCTCAGCTTCTACCTCAGTGAAATGGGGGTATTTTTTTCCCCTGCTAACCTACCTCACAGGGTGGTGAGGGGCTAATAAGGTGACAGGCCCCGGGGAAGGGCCTGGTGAGCTTGAAGAGCCAGACACATTTGGAGGAGGCATAGATTTTCTGTCATCTCTGTTCAAATCGAAGCTCTGTCACCCAGCACCAACCTCCCCCCAGTACACACACTCTGGTGAGACTCAAGAACTTGCAGTAAATTTCTGTGTGAGGTGAAATATTGCCACCTTCATTGTGGTGATTTCCACACGAGGGCTCTTGGCTGAACTGCCGACATTCGAGCTGGGCGTGCTTTGTGGCTAAATGAGATAATTTATTCATTTCAGCAAATGCTGAGGGTGTGCCGAGAGAGCAGGTGGGAAGGTGGGGGTGAGTCAGACAGGGCCTCGCAGAGGAGCACTCAGTTTGCTGGAGGAGGCACACAGCTAGTGTGGCCACTGCTCCTGGGGACTAGGGCTGCCTGGGAAGATTGTTGAGGGCGTGGGACCTTTGAGCAATGCCTTGAGGCCGAGTCAGAGGCACTTGGCAGTGAAAGGGGCAGGGAATGTCATCCTAGGGAGAGGAACAGGCGGGCACAGGAGCTCAGAGATGGGAAAGGACATTCAGCTTTTGGGAGAAGGGTGATATTTGGTTGTGACTGGAGCAGAGTGATGGAGATGATACCAGAAAGTCCTGTAGGTGCCAGTACTTTAGGGACTGGAAGTCAAAGAGTTTGGACAGGGTTTAGGAGGCAGTGTGAGCCATCGATGGCACTTGAGCAGAGGGCTGATGTGATCTAATCCTGGTTTCAGGGAGAAAAGGTTGGCTGAAGGTGGGCCAACGTGAGGCAGCTCAGATGGGGGTGTCAGTAGCCATGGATGGTGTTAACGTTGGGAATGTCAGTTCCCGTCCCTCTGGGGAGCCCCTTTAGCCAAGAGTTGCTGTTTCCATGAGCAAAGAATCAGGAAAGACAGTCTGACTTTGCGCCTTGATTTCCTCATCTGTCAAATGGGGCAATTGTTCTAGGTCGTGGGATGTGTATTAGCACAGTTGGGTGAGCTTTTGTTCTGGGCCCCATGATCCTGGGCTCCAGCTATTGCCCCAAATATTCTAGAAGGAGGAGGCAGCGGAGATGGCAGAGTGCTGGTTTCTGGCTGGGGCTGGGACTTCACAGTTGTCTGGCCTTGGCACCAGTGTGGCTTTGTGTACTTGGAGGGAGGCTTTCTGCCTGGGCTTCCCCTGAGGCTGCTGGCACCAAGGGGACCCCTGTCTTTATTCCCTCTCCACAAACATTGTTCCTCTAAGCTCAGTTTGGGAGCCCTGCTTGTGCCAGGCTGGACAGGGCCCTGGGCCCCTGCGATGGCCAGGTGTGGCCCCGCCCTCGAGGGGCCCACCAGCAGAGCTGGAGGTGCACAGATGAAGTGACTCCACCCCGGGGATCGGTGCTGGGTGAATAAAGGGTACAGGAGTAGTTCCCGCTCTCATGGGGGAGCCAGGGCTCCCCGCTTCCCCACGGCCCCTGCCAGGCGTGGGCCCCACCCGCTCTCCCTCAGCGGGATTGTGGGCTCCCGGGCCTGGGAAGCAGCTGGGCCAGGTGAGGGCCGCGCACCTGGCTGCCGGCCGCGCCTGCCCCGGGAGGCATCGCTGCCTGGGATCTGGCGCCTCCGAGGGCCTGCGTCGCGCTGTGGGGAAATCATTTTCTGACAGCGGTCATCAATTTTGCTGAGAGCCCATCGGCACTCCAGCAGCCTGTCCCTCGGCAGCGGCAGCTGGTCTGTGTCAGGCCCCTCTGTGTCCTGATGATAGAAACAATTCACATGAGGCATCTGCCCGGAGTGCATGTCCGGAGAGATGGGTTTCCGGCCACTTCCACGTCTATACCGTATCGCCTCCAAGTTTATCTTAAGGCTCTTGGTTTAGTGAAGGTGTCTCCTCCCCATGTCAGGGTGGTCATGCGGAGGAGCCTTTTGTGGGGGAGCCTCTGGGCTCTTGGGAATGGGACATCCCTGCTGTCCCCTATCTGCCTTGTTGCTGGCACTGTTCTAGGGACAAAGGATACAGCCCTGAACATGGAGCCCTGTTGCTGCCCTGAAGTGGTGACACTTTAGCCGAGAGTCAAAGTGCAGGAAGGAGACTGCCAGGCATAGATCTTGGGGAAGAGCATTGCAGGCAGAGGGAACAGCCATTCAAGGGTCCCGACGAAAGACCAGCGCTCTGTGTTCACAGAGCAGAATTCTGTTCAGGCTGCCATGAGTGTCAGGTGCCTGGGAGTCATCCAGGGTACTGACAGCTCTGGAGGCGGCCAGAGGAATCAAGATGCATTCTGGTAGATGACCGAGGGAACCCCTGGAGGAGGTAGTGATGGGCATAAGCCACAAAGGGGAGCGGGATTTTGCCTGGTAGAGTTCGATATGAGGAAGGGCCTTCCAGTAGGCAGGAGCTGCATGAATGGACCTAGAGGGGTGCGAAGGAGAGAGCATGCCAGTCAGGGCTCTGCTTGCAGCTGTGAGGTCCTCCCAGATGTGGGCTGGGCAATTCCAGGCCCCTCGGGCTCTCAAGGCCTTTGATAACCTCACCTGGTTGGCCGCGCACCACAGGCCTCATGGGGTCAGCAGCGTCGGGGTTGAACTCCTACTGTGTAGTTGGGATTCCACCCACATCCCAGCAGCTGCTTCCACTCATCACAGGCCTACTAAGTGCCAGGCACTGAAGAGCTCTGGGCGTAAGTTATGTGATACCATCCACAGGTGAGCATTACCACCTACACTTTCAGGTGGCAAAGTGGAGGCCCAGAGAAGCCAAGGGGCTTGTCCAGAGGCCACCTGTGGTGCTGGTGGGAGCCAGGCAGGGAAGTTTGTAAGAACCTGGTTGTCCTGAACATTTCTGAACAGGGAATGACAAGACACTCCCAACACCCAAGCTAGTGGCCAGGAATCCAGCTGTCCTCCTGAGCTGTATAGACGTGGCCCTGAGGCTGGGGCATTGAGCATGTGGGACATGGGCATATGGAGGTTGGGGGCCGGTGGCTGGGCGCCCTGTCCCTTCACTTGCTGCCCAGACACTAGAGATGGAAGGAGACCCTCTGAGCGTCCAGGGATTTGCCACCTCCTGGCTTTTAATGGAAGCAGTAACCCCATTTTTTCAAATGAAGAGCTTGAGGCTCAGAGCAGGGAGGTGAGGTGATGGGGTCTCATAGTGATGGGTGGCAGGGCCAGGGCAGCCATGCATCTGTCTGTCCCCACAGGACATATCACAAAGAGACAATAAGTATGGTGCCATGAACATGTCAAACCCCATTAGTAAGGTCATGTCCGGCCAGGGAACCCATCTCTTCCGCTGTGCCTATTAGGACCCCATTCTCAGAAGATCTGGCAGGGCCATGGCTGCGTGTGGTGTCCTGGTGCCAGGCAGGCAGCCTCCTGACCAGTGGGACACAGCCGGTGGTATAGTCCTTGATGCTCTCCCAGTCACGTCCTCATTCATTCATTCGTGATGGGCACCTCGTAGACACCAGAGAGCCTTTGTGTTGTGTAATGCCAGCCATGTAGTACATGCCCTGTAAGTTGCCCACCTCTGCAAGGTGATTTCAGAATCTTAGGAGAGACCTTCCCAATTCTCAATATCTTCTTCCCTTGCCTCTTGCCTGTTGTTAGAAATTTTACCACTAGCAATTCATTCCTTCAGTACCATTATTGCCCTGTCCAAGTTCTTTTTCTAAGATGCAAACCCCTAAAAGTCTCAGTACCCGCTCCAGGAAGGAGACCTTTTTGAGTCCCAGTTTCTGAGTGACCCATGTGCCTAGGAGGCTAAGGCTGTCTTCAGGACTCTGGCTCAAGGGTTTGTGGGAGAATCAGAGAAGACGCAGAGTAAGGACAGGTGGCAAGTTCCGTGTACCTGCAGGATGCCTGGGAGTCAGACCTGGGCTGAAGGTGTTTTTATTCCTGTTTTGCAGGGGAGGAGACCTAGGGCCCCAGCAGGTTCCCCAGCCAGGAGGGGCAGGGACCAGGAGTACAGTCTCTGTGGCTCCCAACCATGCCCTTTGCCTGCACCTCACTCCTGCCTAGGATGTGGCTGTGTCACTGGCAGGGCACCAAGGGCAGCCCCTTGGCTCACAGCTGGAGGCCAGACCCTCATAGCCCTTTGCACTTCAGAATCTGCTCTGAGCCTTGTAGCCACCCTCTGAAGCAGAAATGCCCCCATTTCTTTGATGAGGAAACTGAGGCACGGAGAGGCCAAGGACCTCACCCATGGCCCTCCATTGAGGGCGTGTTGGAGCCAGAGCACCCCTTCTTTTGACACACCACCAAGTGCCTCCTCCCAGCCCTGCATGGGGGGTGAGGGTCTCTTGCCTGGTCTTGGTGCCAGGAGATGAGGCATTCAGGCCCCTCTCTGCCTCCTTGACCATGCGTCCAGTTGGCGGCCGTGCTGGGACTCCCCCCTCCCCCCACTCAGAGCCTTCTGTGGATGGAGGAGTGGCAGGTCCTGGAGCAGGCAGGGTGTGACCACCCACCTGCCCTCCCCCTCCTGTGCTCCACCTTCCTGAGGAGAGCCATCCGTGGGCACCGCTCTGGCCAGCAGTGCAGCTCCTAATTGGTCCCTCCTCCAGGCTGTATTTTCTCGGGTATTGATGAGCCAGTGTCACCCAAGATGCAGCCAGAAGCTGAGCTAAACTCAAGACAGATCGACTCTCCAGCTCATTAATCTGCCGGCGGCCACTCTACTGGGAGGAGAGGGCGGGCGGCTGGGAGGCCCGGCTGTGTGAGGGCCTCTCCTGGGTCTCAGTGTGGTCCCAAACCGTCACTCTCTGTCCAGGAATGCACAGGGTGACCAGGACCTGGCAACCTGGCAACCTCTCAGGCTCCTCACCTGGCCACCCATTGCCTGGGAGATCAAACCCAAACTGATCACTTGGGCCCACAGGCCCTGCACCGAGTGCCATCCTCATGCCAGTCCCCCATCATCAGGTTCCAGGTGTGCGGCCACCGCTTCCTGCCACCTCAGGGCTTGCCTGTGCTGTCCGCTCGGCCTGGAATGTTCTCTTCCTGCTCTGTCCCCTCTTGTTTCTGCCGATGCCCTGTTGTTAAGGTTTGGCTGAAACACCACTTCAGCTCCCCCCACACGGCTGGGTTCCTGTTATTGTCCATGGTCTCAGAGCACCACTTACCTCTCCTGCTGAACCCTCCAGACAGCTGGAATCAATGAATTATTTATGAATTATTTAATTCTCTGCTACTGTCTGTCTCCCCCAGTGGAACAGCAGCTCTGTGGCCCTGGGACCACATTAGTCTTGTTTCCCACAGTATCCGCAGTACCTGGTACCTAGTAGGCCCTCAGCAAATGCTTGATGAGTGAATATTACATGACTGTTGCTGCCCTAATTTAAAAATATCTCAGTTCCCCACTATCACTAGCATAAAATCCAAACTCCTGAGTGTGGCATTCAAGGCCTACGAGGTCCATCTGAAACAGTTTCCTCCTCTTGGAGTTTCCTCCTTGTCTGCTCCCTTTACTTGGTAAGCTCCTGTTTATTCTTCATAACCTCAGTAGGTACCACCTTTTTTATGGCTGCCCCAGGCATGGTTGGTTGTTCTGCCCTCTGATTCAGCTGCAGCTGGGCACCAGGCCCTGTGCAGGACACTGGGGAGACGGGGCTGGGAAGGATGGCAATTACAGTGTGGAGTTAGTGTGTTGAGTTAGCCCCACAGACGGCAACCTCACAGCATCCTGATGGCGATGATGGTGATAAAAGCCAAACGCTATTTCAACCAATTTTCTTATGTTTTCTTATTTCATCGTCACCATCACACCGTGGGGTGCTGGTATTACCCCATTTGTCAGAAGCCGACAGTGAGGCTCAGAGATGACATACTTGCCACTAGTTCAGGAAGAACTGGAGTGGAACTCAAAGCCGCATCCCTTGTCACTCTTCCTCTGCTTCCATGGAAGATCATGTGAAGGGCCAAGGTGGGGCTGGAAGGGAGAGAGAACATTCTTCCGGGCAGAGAGTGAACCAGAGGGCGCTACTGGCGTTGGGCAGTGGGGGCAGGGGTGGGATTGGGGCATGCAGGTGGTGTGGAGGAGTGGGGAGCTCTTGAATGTGGGGAGGCTCAGGAGCCTGGGGCTGCGCAGGTGGGAGGAAAGTAGGGGGGGAGGCTGGGGAGGTGCCCCAGGCTAGTGACATGGGTGCCTGCTGGGGGCCTGGGGCGGATTGAGGCTCCTGCCATGTGGTGTGTTGCTGTGTGGCTGCTGCGGGCTTTGGTTTCTGGCAGCTTCCAGGCTCCACAGTCCCTGCTTGTCCCTGTTTGTAGTTTCTGCTGGTCCAGTCTCCCCGTTCCCCTGGCTGATGGTGCAGGTGGGGCCCCAGGGAGTGTCCCCTGTCTGTGCATCCTTGGGGGAGGATGTGAGAATGAGACTAGTGACTGTCGCACAGGGTTTGCTGGGTCCCTCTGCTACCTGTCGTCTTATCTACAGTGTGCATGTGTCACTTGCCCTTCTCAGTCTAGCTTTGGGCCCCCTCTCTGAGGCTCACGGCCTGTGCATCTCTCATGTCCGCCCCCAGGCCAGCGGCCCCTCCTGTGTGTCCTGTCACCCCGCAGCACCAGTGTTTACTGGGTGCACAATGAGCAGTCCCAGCCCACTTCATACTCACCTCACCGCCCCTTTTTCAGGGATGGAAACTGAGGCTCAGAGACGGAAAACAACAGCATGTGATTAACCAGCCAGTGAGGTGGAACCAGGATTGGGACCCAAGTCTGGCTAACTCCATAGTCCTGCTTCTGTCCCAGCAGCCCTGCCCAGGGGATCCCCCTCCCCCAGTCCCCATCTCATCTCTGCTTAGTGAAACCCAACCATCCTTCACAGGCCCACTTGGAAGGACCAAACTCAGTTCTGGCATGTGGCGAAGGCTTGGCCTTCCTGCCTGCCTTCCTCCCCATATACTGTGTGCCCGCTCTCCACCCCAGGCCCCCTTCTAGGCAGTGGGCACCTACATAGAGGTTGACACCCAGGCTCTGGGGTTGGATGTCTTGGCTTCACCCTTCCCAGGGTTGGGACCTCCGATAAATTTCCTCTTTGAACCTTAGTTTCATCATCTGTAAAATGGGGCTGACATTAGTGCCAGCCCCCTAGATTGTTGTTGGGATTGAGTCCCTGTGTGTAAAGTGCAGAAAATAGTACCTGGCACATAGTAGGCCCTCTCACATCATGTGTCGGTGTCTCCAATCGCAGTTTTTATAGGCCCCCTCCTCCAGGAAGCACTCCCAGATCCTCCAAGCTGCTGAGCATCTCCCTCCTCTCAGCTCCTGCTCACTTGCTTCATGTTCCAGTGGAGAGGTCTGAGGGTCAGCTGGGTTCCCTGCCTGACTGTAGGCACCTTGGGGGCTGGAGCTGCCCCCATAGCCCTCTCACTCCACCCCAACTACCAGACCAGGGCTCTGCACATAATAGACACTTAATACATGTTTATGGAATTGAATTAACGATAAAATGAGATAATGGCCTGGAAGGAGCCTGAGTTGTTAGGAGGGAATGCACAGTGTAAAAACCAGGCATATTTTTTTAAGCAGATTAATCTGGTCTTAACTCATTCTAATAGCCTGCGCCCCTATTGGCCAAGGCCATTATAATAATATATGGCCAGGGCTGTGGAGCTGGGAGATAGCGGTGCTTCAAAGTTTGCCTTGCGAAGGATACCACAGCAGGCTGCCTCCTGGCTTTCCGAGCTGGAGCCCAGGGAGGCTGATGGACTTGCCTTGGGTCACACAGCTAGGGAGGGGAGACTCTAAGGAGACCAAGGCTCAGAGAAGCCATGGAACTTACTGTAAGACACACAGCTAAAGGAATATGAGGTGGCCCAGGAGGCCTGGTCTTCCATTGGGGTAGTTCCATTGTGTTGGATGTGTGGTGCCAGGGCCAGAGCGTCCAGATTCTTATCCAAGGGGGCTCTTCACTCAGCACCTCACCCCTGTGAATTACCATCCCCACAGTTGGGAAGTCAAGTTTAATACCTCAGAATGAATAAATCCTAGAGGAGGAGATAAAGCTGGTGTCAGTCATTCACACCTTAGTCTGAATTAACTTCCTGGTAAGGGGCTGAGATCTGAGGGAGCTTGAGATCTGCAGGCTATTGGAAAAGAAAAATGGTCTGGCCCCTGTCAGATTAGGTGGGGCAGTAGAACCCAGAGCAGTGGCTCCAAAGTGACCCTTCCCAACTGTCCACTGGCTTAGGCCTAAGTACACATAGCAGACTGGGAGTTGGATAACTTGGTTTGATTACAGAAGGAGAGGCTTGTCCTCCCCCCCAGTCCAGGAGGAAGGATAGCTGTGACTTGATAACACCGTGCCACTGGTCAGACGCAAGTTGTAGCTGCTGCATTGAGTGTCATGCGACTGTCCTTCCTCCGCTCATCTCAGGCAACTCTGTTGCCACCAGATGGCTTGGGTGGGTACCCAGCCCTGCCTTTCCCTGGACAAGCGTCGCTTTTCAAGCCTCCATCTCCCAGCCTGGGAAACGGCTCCAGTGGCCTCATCCCTGTGGTTTTGAGGACCTAGGAGGTGACGGCACCCAGCACAGCCCCAGGTGTGGGTAGAGGCCCATCAGCCCCGTATCATTCTCCCACCAGCCTATGAGGAGCCCAGCACCTGGGGGTGGGGTGTGTCTCATACTTTTTACTCCATGGGGTTCCTCGGGTCACAGGAGGCCTGCTGACTGCCTATTGCTAAAAGGTGATGGAGGGGTAAGGGAGCTGGAAGTTTCCCCAGATTGCAGGCCTCTGGGCAGGGCTACCTACCCCCACTGCTTCACACCTGCCTCCCAGCAGGCGCACGAGGTCCTCAGCTGCTGGCCCAGCCCGACAGGGTGGCTGCTGCTTTAATCAGCCCTCGTGCCACTTTCCTTGGAAGGAGAAATTGCAGGTGGCAACTCGTAATTTCCCAGGCTTCTCCCTTTCATTAATTTCTCCCTGCAAAATGGAGACTTTCTGCTGAGCCGGGGAATTGGCAGCCGTGCACGGCAGTTCAGGGCCAGCAGCGCTCTGGCTGCAGGTGGGGGGTGGCGGGGGGGGGCGCGGCAGCCACTGTGCTCACACTGTGTGTCGTGCCCCCTCGCCCAGGCCAAAGGTTTATTTCGTGCTCAAATTGGCTTGCCGAGCCCCACTGGGTCTGGAAAATTGCCTGGTTCACCTTGTGCTTGCTGTTTCCTCCCCAGTGGGGAGGGAGGTGGAGGGGGGGGATCTGCCAGGGTCAGCCTTTCATGGTCAGTGAGGGGATAGGTCTCCGAGCCCCTCGGGGCACCCCTGCCTCTGTGTCTGATTCCCGATGGAATTAGCATCTCTCCTGAGAGGCTCTCCCTGCCTTTCAGCTGAGTGCTTCTCAGGGCCCCCTGGGGATGGACAAGGGAAGGTGGATGAGGGAGGGGCAGATACCATCTTGGCCCCAGGGAGCTCCTGGCCAAGGGGAGGTAGACTGCACCCCTGGCCCAGGGTCACTGTCAGGCCCAGGGGTATGGAGGCCAGAGGATGGGCAGCCTGGGAGGCCAGGCTGTGGAAGGATGGATTGGGGGAGAGGGGGATGGGACAGATTCCTTGGTCCTGGAACAACATGTGCCGAGGAGCAGGGACTCGACCCATCAAAGATGTGGGTTGAGCAGCTGCTGGGGAAATAAAGACCATGGACTCTAAGGCTGAGCCAGGTGTCTATCCAGGTGAGGAGTTTGGTCTCTCTGGAAACTGGGAGAGACCTGGTCAGATGTGAAGTTTAGAGAGACTGATGGGATGGCCAGTGTGGAGTGTTTGGGAGGGGACATAAGAAGAATGCTGGGGGTTAGGGAGTAGGATGGCCCTAGGTTTCTGGCCCCAGATAGGTGACAGTGTTGTTTTTTGAGAAGAGAACAGGAAGACACACGAAGAGGAGCCCTTTTGGGGGGAGGAGGGCCTCATCAAGAGGAAGGAGCCAGTCACTACCTACCTAGTATGAATTAGGGTACTGGGCCAGCTCATGACCTAATTCTCAGCTGCAGCCCTAGGGTCCAGGAGACAGTGCTAGAGGAGCCTGGGCTCACCTTTGCTCTGGTCGTGCTTCAGTGCTTGGGGGTCTGCATTGGTCTGGGGGACCCAGAGGGTGTACAGTTCAGCTCCTGTTCTCTTTCCCTGCTGGGTGGCCAGGGAAAGGGTCTGCGGTGTGCCCAGAGCTCCCCATGGCTGTATGTCCTCTGTGGGTCTCTGAGCCTCTCTGAACCTATGTCCTGGTTTGGAAAGAGCACAAGCCATGGAGACAAACAGACCCCAGGACATGGGGCCACTGTTAGAACCTAGGGTCGGTTAAGCTGGGGACTCAGGCACTTCAGTCCTTAGCCTGGAAGTGGAAGAGGGTCCAGTGCCCACCCCTGGTGTATAGGATGTGGCTGTCAGCTTCCCTAGGGGAGACTGACACCTGGTTCACATCCCACCAAGACCACCCCAAAGCCTGAGAGTTGCCTGATGTAAGTCCAGTGGTTCAGTGTGGAGGAGTAGACACTGGGCAGCCGAAACCCACCGGTGCTCACCACCCTCAGCAAGTCCCCTAAGTCCTTTGCCTCAGTTTCCCCTACTATAAAACAAGATGATTCTGCCCATGTCACAGCGTTGTTTGAGACTTAAATGTTCATCGGAGGGCCTACCTGGCACGCCCAGTCCCAGACCCGCAACCGTGGTGTGCTGGTTATAATAGGTACAGATTGATCTGTTGCTCACCCCTCAGGCTTGTAGGGGGTCCAGGGGAGATCTGAGAGGGGGCGTGATGGACATAAAGCCCAGTAGGCTTTGTGAGCCAAGGGCACAGTGAGTTGGGAGGGCTCTGCAGGGAGTGCAGGGTATGGGGGCAGGTAGGTCCCCTCCCAAGCCCAGAGCTCTCTCCCCTCCTGTCAGGCCCCTGACCCAGCCCCCCAGCCCCCACTTGCAAGGCGGTCCCACCCGCACCTGCCTGGCCTCCCCACTTCCCACCTGCATGTTGGGCTCTACCTGCCTCTCCCCCGCACTGCATTCCGGTTACTGTTACGGAATTTCTGGGCAGGCAAATAGGCAGCTTTGATCTCTTTGGAGGGAGGAATGGGCCGCTGAGGCTGGCGGGAGCTGGCTGTATATTTTCTCCTGTAATGGGGTATTAAGTAGACAACCCAGATGGGGATCTCGGCCTGAGGGGGTGGGGTGCAGCCTGAAATATGGCCCCATCTCTGCCAAACCTCAAAGGATGCTACCTTGGGGCTGGCTGGGAACCAGCTTTGATGTTCTTGCAGCAGGAGCAGGGGGACCGGGCAGATCTTCCCTGGCACTGCCGGCCTTGGCCCCAGCTGGACTGGAATGTGGTCTGCCAGGCCCCTGGGGGAGAGGGGCCTCTCCTCACTTTCCTCTCCCTTGCTCCCCCCTCCCTCCCTTTCTCCATTCCCCCTCCTCCCTCACCCCTTTCCCTTCTTTCTTTCCTCTCCCTCCCCCTCTCCTCCATACCCCCTCCTCATTTCGATTCCCTCCCCTGCCCTTCCCCCTCTAGACTCCCCTCCTCGCCCTCCCTCCTCCCTCAAGCTGTGCATGCCTCTCATCCACAGCCCTCGGCCCTCGGTCCACTTTCCCCCCTCCAGGAGGCTGATTGTGGGGAGGGGGGTTAAAGGTGTGGGCTGGACCAGCGGCCTGGGACTGAATCCCAGTTCTCGTGCTTAGCAGGCAAGTTACTTACGTTCTCTGTGCATCCGGCTCCCTCATCTGGAAAATGGGGAGAAAGTACCAGCTGCCTGAGGAGTTGTCTGAAGGTTAAATGACTGAATATCGCAGGGTGCTGGGATTTCTGCTCTGTGCGGAGCAGACACCCTGATTGTTTGCCGGTATTTAGCTGTATCTGTGTGACCGAGGGCAAAGGTCTGGGCCTCTGGACCCCTCTGAGCCTCAGTTTCCTCCTCTACAATTTGTGACTGACCCTCCCCCCAGGGTGGGGTGGTGAAGATAAAAAAGATCACGTATTGAAGGACTTGGCGTGAGATGGTTTCATGAATAATTCACCCGGGTGTTTATTACACCCCTACTGTGTGCAGGGCTGGAGGCCGGGAGGAGCACCCAGTAGAGAAGTCATTCCATGCCGACTGGGCGGGAGGGTGCCGAGCGCTCTGTGGTTTGAGTATGATGGGGAGGTGTCCTGGGTGAGCCTTGCTGGGGCACGGCCATGGGCAATGCCAGTTGCCTTCCATCCTTCTCTTTTCCTTTCCTTCTTCCCACCTCAACTGCCATGAGAGACAGGAATCCCACCTGGGAGCAGAGGGCAGCGGCTGGCTCTGCCTCCCACTGGCTTGTGACCTTGGCAAAACATCCTCTCCTGGCCTTGGTTTCTTCATCTGTAAAAGGGGGTGGTTAGTGGCTAGTGGGTGGGCTGGGAGGTCTCTGAAGATGGAGATAGGTCTCCTGAGCCCCACCTCCCCCCTTATCTGCCCCAGGGCTGGGCACATGATGCAGAATGGGAGGCCAGCGGTGAAGACAGCGCCTGGGCGGTGTCTCAGCTCCCAACCTTGTCCATGGCCAAGACTGAGAGAGAAGGCCACCCACTCTCTGGACCCTCTCCGCAGAGACCTTTGGTTTTGTCCCAGAGCAGTCCCTTCCCTGGAGCATCCCTTCCAAAGATCCTGACTGTGGTCTCCACTGGCCTGAGCACCAGTCCTAGCCTCAGTTCCCTCATCTAGAAAATGGTGTTTTTAGTGGCATCGAGGCTCCTGCTTAGTGAGGGGTACCTCCAGAGTCCCCCAGGCATGGACCCTTTCCCCACTGTCCCTTAGCTGCCCCTCTGATGCCAGCTCTGGGTTAGAGTTCATCACCATGCCACATCCATTGCCACATCCCCAACAGCTCCTCTCCCAAGGCCCTTTTTCTGGGGGGAGGGGGGCTCAGGTTGAGGGACTTGCCTGATGTTGTCCAACTGTAGCTGGGAGTCCTAAGCCAGAGTTTGGGCCTGTCCACCTGAGTGTTGCTTACACTAGCCCATGCCGCCTACCAGCCAAGGGGCTTTGCGCTCTGAAAAGTTCTTGCTTGGCTGGGCCTGAAGTCTGTTTAGGGGAGCTGCTGCTCACCTGCCCGGGTTCTGCAGATAGAAAGGGGGTTCCTCCCCATGACAGCCTCAGAGCCCCTGGCATGCAGCCAGGACCCCCACCCACCTGCATTGATTCTCTTGTTCCCTCCCCACTCCCCTCAATGCCCCCGGGATAAACTAAAGAAGCTCTGTCACCTTCCACATGGCTCCTGCCCACACCTCACCTGCTGAACCACATCTCCTGCTTAGAAACCCCTGTCATGCATGGTCCTGGCAACAGCCCTTCCTGCCCTCACCTTGCAGGGAGGTTCCTACTCCAAGGGACCGGGTCACCTCAGGCTGAGGCCCCTCCCTGCGCAGTCCAGGTCCAGTCACCGCACCCTGTGCTGGTATTAGTTGGTGGTGTTCACATTTGCTCCCCCACCACAGGAGGGCAGGCACCTCCTCTGTCTGCCTGGGGCTTGGCACAGAGTAAGTGCTCAGCAAATACTTGTCAGGTAAACAGTGGAGTGAATGACTTCTGGAGCAGCATTTCCAGCCCCACTCCCTGAGACACCCACAGCACGATTTGAGCCCACCTCTCTCCTGTTCAGACACCTCCAGGGGCTGGCTCCCCAGTGCCCTCGAGAATGACAGTCTGAGCTCTGAGTCTGGTTTTCAAGGCTCCCACCTCCACCTCCACCCAGCCTTGCTTTCCTCTGGCCACCAGCGGCCACTTACTCCGCTCATCCCCCATCCCTAGTGAATGCAGATGCTATAGGTTTTGCCTCGAATTTGCTGTCCCCTGCCCTGGGACCTTCCTTTGGGGAGACCCCCACATGGGCAGCTGCTCCCTCCTTGGGAGTCCCCCCACCTCTCTGCCCCCTGTCCTGGCCTTATTTGTGAGTGGGGCCCATGCAGGCCTGGTGGGAGCAGAATGAATGGGTGAGTGACTGACTGTAGGCTGAGGCTGGGCGGTAGGGGGTGGAGGACTCGGCTGGACGGGTCAGGGATTCCTTGAGAAGTGGGCAGGGACAGTGGGCTGAGTGACCGGGGCTTCCCCATCAGTTCACAGCCCTGCCTGCCCCTGGGGCTCTGGGACCCTCCTACTGGCCTGTCTGCCTGACCCGCATCTCCAGCCTGGGAGTCCCGAGGTCTCCAAGTTCTAGCCCTTGTCCTTGGTGCCCACTGTGTAACCTTAAACAAGCCCCTTTCTCTCTCTGGGCTCAGTTTCCCCACCTGTGATACAAGTAGGTCGGAGCCCATCAGACCAAGGCCCTGGACCCAAATCAGGACATGTTCTATTTGGCGCACGTGGTTTTCTTCTTTCCTTTTTGTTTTTTCTTCATTTGAGCCAATATTAAAAAGAGGAAGCGTTCACATAAAAATCCAGATTTCCGGCCTCTCTCGATAACGGCTGGCGGGTCCTGCCACAAGCCTCGCACCAGCTGCTCTGCTCTGCTGGGGAGCAGCTGGGTGGTCCCCGCTCTTGGCCACCTGCCCAGCGGCTGACCAGAGGCCTCTTCTGCCCCGACGCTCTCCGTGGGGGGAAAGGTTCCTGAACCTGCCTTGAGATAAAGCTCTCCAACTGCACCCCCACCCCCTAATATTCCAGGCAACCTGCCTCATTTTGAAATTCTTTCAGAGCCCCAGGCCCAGCGGCTTCTCCCAGCGAAGGAGCGAAGCCCTGTGCACGTGACTGCTCTGCGGCGGGGAAGGCTTTGATGTTGCGCCGGTTTCTGAGCGCCCCTCCCCCCTTCTCTCCCCTCCCCCTCCTTCCTTCCTTTCTCTCCTCTCCTCCCCTCCCCCTCCTCCCTCCTCCCCTCCACTTCCTCCTCCGCTAGTCTCTCGCCCCCTCTTCTTCCAGGTACCTGCAGATTGCGCCCGTAATCCTGCCATTACCTGGCCTGGTGACAGGCCCTGCCAGGTCACCCCTGGAGGTTGAAGTTTTGGGGAGGGAGCTGTTGGGGGGGGAGAGAAGCAGAGGTTGGTGAGTTGCTGGCTGGAGGGAAACGGAAGAGTAGTTACTGGTGACGTTGTGTGCACTGCGGATACTCTCACCTTGTTCCCAGGTCACCCGCCGCTGCCAGCATGTTTGATTCTTGAGGCCTTTTGTTCTGGGGGTAAACTGAGGCCTGGGGCATTGAAGGCCACCTGGCAGAAAGGAGGGGGAGGGGAGAGAGTGGACTGGGAGGAGGTAGTAAGGAATGTAGGAGTGGGCAGTGCTGACAGCAGAGGGGTGCAGGTGGGAGGCTGGTGTGTGAGAGGGAATGGGGAGTGTTGTGAACACCCCCCCCATCAGCTGGAACCACTGCAGCCCCCCCTGCTGCCTGCCCCCCATTTGGGAAGGGAGTTGATCCTGCCGAGTAAATATTTCCTGGGATCTCCAGGCTGTGGCCCTTGGGCCCTTGCCATTTGCCCACTGTCCCCTCCTGTCCCTCCCAAGCCTTCTAAAGGCTGAATGCCCAGGGCCGGCATCCAGATGACTTCTTTCTGGTGACTTCCTGGTGCCTGGGGACTTCTCCCAGCCCCCATTCTCCCCCTCAGCCCCAGAGGGCAGGCGGTGGGTGTGGACACCCTCGGCGTCTGAGATCTACTGCCCAGTGCGCTGGGCCACCGTCGCTGATGGCGGGAACACCAGCAGGGGCCTCCTCTGTGCTGGCCGCAGAAATGGAGTCCAGGGCATTGGGCTGGCTGGCTCTGGACAGGCCTGAGGAGGGTGCTCTGTGCTGTGGGGGTGGGGCACCTGCCACGGGCCCCCAGGCTCTGGCCTGTCCCTGCTCTACTTTCTGTGGTTAAATTTGTTCTTCTGGCAGGCGGGCCCATGAAGGGCCAGTGGGGAGACAGAAGCAATTAGGGCAAAACTGTAATTGTGCCAGCCCGCCAGCCGGCCCCACTATGTGCCCAACCCTTCACAGGGGCTGCGAGGGTGTCATCTGCCTGCTCCATCACTACGCCGGTGAGGAGCCAGGCTCAGAGAGGTGCTGAGACTCACCTAGTCACACAGCAGGACTGGAGCCCAGACCTCCCTCTGCCATCCCCTCCCCTCCCCCAGGTCTGGGTGCCTTTTGCTGCCTGAGTGTCTGGGCAGGAGGGCAGGGGGCGGGCCTCAGTGATGCCAGAGAGGGTTTCGCAGTTTTTGCAGCCCTCCCGTTGTGGAGTCTGCATCTGCCCGGTTTCCTTCCTCGAAGCCTCAGTTGGTGCCACTCAGGCCGGCTCCTGTCTCTCTCCTCAGCACAGCTGCTCTCACATGCCTCCACTGTGCACCTGGCACAGCCAGCCCTCCTACTCCTTCTCCAGAAGACCTCTGCTATTTTCACTCCTTTCCCTGCTTCCCTCTCTGGGAGCTGAGCAGTGGCTCTGAGACTGAAGGTTTGCCCCCCACCCCAGGGTTACTGAATCTGGTAATGGAGTCACCAGATTGCACCCTGATCAACTGTGTGACCTTGGGTAAGGCACTGTCCCTCTCTGAGCATGTGGGAAGTGAGAACAATGGCAATACCTTCTCTCCCATAGGTTTGTTTTGAATTAAATGAGACTAGAAATAGTTTTTGGTTTTGGTATTAAAGCCACCAGTACTTTGTACAAATGTGAGCAGCTGGCTGAGTGGTCATCCTTGCATCCCAGTGCCCAGCCCTGAACCTGGCACATGCTTACCAGTGCTTGCTCTGTGCCCTTTCTGAGAGACCTGAACCAGGAATGCTGGACCCTGACTGATGGTCCAGGCTGGTAGGGGGACAGAGACCCTAAATCTTTGCCTGGACCCAGGGGCAAGAGAGATCTACACAGGAGATGGGTCAGCGCACATTTGTCTGAACTTTGGCCCATGCATGATTGTCTGGCAGAGTTTTCCTGAGTTTGCCTCGTGTAGGGGTGGGGAGAGGCTGGTCTGAGCCTCAAGGCCCTGTATCGTGGGCTTTCATGGTAGTTGGCCTTGGGAACTGCCCGTCTTCACTCCCTGCCCCCTCTGGCCCAGTCATGCTGTGGAGGGTCCCAGGAGGCTGTGGGGGATGGGAGCCAGGCTGGCAGAAGCTCTGATGAGATGGCCCTCCACCATGGCTGGCCTTATTTTGGAACATGTCCTCTGCCCAGGCCTGTTTTTCTGGTCCACTTTGCGGTGTGTTCCTCTCTGATTGCCCATTTCAAAGGTGGGCTACTTCCTTGCCCACGGCCCCCCTAGCTGGGCTGTCCAGCGTGGGCACCGAGGCCTGCCTGAGCCAGTGAAGTGGAGAGGTTAGGACACAGGCTCTGAAGCCTGAATTAAAGATCTGAGCCCCCTCCCGCTTCCCCGGGCGGGCTGCCGTGCCTCTGTGCTCAGTTGCCACATCGTGCCGGGAGGGTGATAGTCGCATCTCCCCTTGGGAGGAGCCAGTGCAGAAGTGCACAAAGCACCTGGCACGGACTGCTCGCTAAATGTCAGCTGTGCTTGTTGCTGTTTTTATTATTATTTGACTTGAAAATTCCCCCTGCTCCATGTGCTGCTTTCACACTAGTGAAAAGCTGAGCTGAATAAATGGGGATGAGGCCTCCCAGGTCCCCACCTAGCAGGATTACGTACAGCCCTGAGCCTTGCTTGGGGCTGGATCCACGGGGCCCCCTTGTAGCTTTGGCGGTGAGAAGCTTGGCCCTGTCCTGGTGGCTTGGCCACGGCTCCATTCAGGGGCGGGGGTCTTGGCCCTGCCTGGCCTGCCTCCCAGCTGACAGCTCAGGCATTGTGAGCTGGCTGCCAGCCAAGCTGCCTCCTCTCTCGGCTGGCTGGCATCCCGGGCCCAATGCCAGGGGGCCGGCTGGTGGGCAGCAGTTCTGATGCCGCAGGGCTGTGATCCCAGCCAGCAGGCTCAAGGCAGGGCTGGGTGTTGGGGCCTCCAGCCGCTCCCCTGGGCCCTCGGGAGCCAGGCCCAGCTGCACCAGCTCTCAGCACCGCCCCCCAAGTTGGCACCTCCACAGAGTTGGGAAGAGCAGATTCATGGAAGCAGCAGCGAAAAGAGCACAGCCGGGGCAGTGGGTCCACAGAACAGTGCTGAGCCTCCCGCAGCCTCTATTTCCTCATCTAGAAAGTGGAGCCAGTTAGACTTCTGTGGCCTGTCCCCCAGGGTCAGCCGTTTTGCCAGCACTCACTGAGTACCCACATGTCCAGCATCCAGTTAGCGGTGGCCTGGCAGGGGGATAGGTTGATGATGATAATGGTATTGTTGCTAGGCAACATCAAGCACTCACCAGGCACTGTTCTGAGTCCCCTACAAATAGGGGATTTAGCCCATTTTATAGATGAGGAAACAGATTCATAGAAGTTCATGCAGCTAGTAGGTGGCTGAGGCGGGATTTGAATCCCAGCAAGCTGGCTTCAGAGCCCACACCTCAGTGATGTCTAGGGTCTGAGTGTAGAAGGTGGCCTGTAACTTGTGGGGAGCCTGTCACTCTGCCTGTAGCCCCAGAAGGCTGTCTGGAGGAGGGGGTGGATATGCGGGTTGGGGCTGCGGGCAGCCGCTCAGGGCCTTTGATGGAGAAGAATGTGGTTGGGAGTTCAAGGAAGGCTTCTCTGGGAAGGTGCTCCTTGGGCTGTTACCTGAGTGATACGAACCAGTTGTATAAAAACATAGGGGAAGAGCATTCCAGGGGAGAGGGAACAGCCAGGGCAAAGGTCCTGAGGCAGGACCAGGCTTGGCAAGTTGGAAGGAGCAGAAGGAAGGCACCTGGTTCAGAAAGTGTAGAGTGGGTGAGACCAGGAGGCCAGGGCAGGCTCACAGAGGGATGAGGGGAGTTTGGGGTTCTGGGGCAGAGGCAGCCAGGCCTGTTACTTCAGGTGTTGCTGTCTTTTGCTTGGGTCAGTGAGGAGCGCTTGGGCCAGGGTTAGGAGTCTTGGCTAGGGTACAGGCTGTCTCCTGCAGTGCCTTCCCCTCCCCCATCGTCTCCCTCGGTGACAGTAGGGACTCATCACGGATGTGTCCGAGTCCCCTTGGGCAGCCTCCATCTGGCCAGTACAACTCACTGCTTGGAACCACCGCCCATCATTAGACCCTTTCCCGAGGTCCATCCCTGCGCCCTCAGACCCTCCATTCCACCACATGCCTGGTTTGAGTTCCCTGCTGCAGGCAGCCAGGCACCCTGCCTGAGACCAAGTATAACTGGAAAGTCCAGGCTTGGCCGTGTGACCACAGCATGCCACTGCCCCCTCTGAGCTTCATTGTCAGCATCTGTATGGTGGGGACCTCACCTTCCGCCTTGTGATTGGCCGTGAGGCTTAAATGAGATAGTCCCCATCAAGTCCCTGCCGGGAACCTAGCCTGGCCTACATCAGTGGCCACTGTTGCCAGTGTGAATCCTAAACCCTGTGACCGCCAGGACCAGCACCCTGGACAGCAGCGGCCTGGCCCTGCCCTCTCCCCCAGCTGGAAGGGATGCCTGCTTCCCTGCCTCGCCCCGCTGACCTCCTCCCCTGGCCTCCCTCCTGCTCCTGGAGCCTTAAGTCTTCAGCACAGCCTGGTAATTAAAAACCTTCAAGGGGGACTTTATTGAGTTAGCATTAGTTATTTTGTCAGGCTGAGAGAGCGAGAGAATTATCTGTCCTCCGGGAGAGGGGGCTGGGGTGGGGGCGTGGGCTGAGATTGGCAGGTGCCTGCCGGTGCGTGCACAGCGTTTGTGCCGCGTTAATGCACCGCACTGCAGGCACTGCAGGCCCCTCCAGCGGGCGGGACACTGGCAGGCGGTAGCTCCCCACCAGGAAGCTCTGTCCTGCGGGGATATTCCTGCTTCCCTGCCCCTTCTTGCTTCTGTCCTAGGTTTTCAAAGCAAGTCCCTGCCAGGGCCCAGAATAGCTACAGGCTTGGGGAAGCATGGGACAGGGAACGATTTTTTTCCTGACCTGGGGTTTGGAGTTCAGAGCCACGCTACTCTGGGGCTGGGGCTCTGGGGCTGGGGCTGGGGCTCTGGGGCTGGGGCTGGGGCTGGGGCTGGGCAGTGGGCTGGTTGAAGGCTCAGGCCTCCCCCTTGCCCACCCCTTTCAATATCCTGAAAGCACCCACTTATAGAGTTGGGCAAGGCACACCTGGGACTTGGAGCCCTGTGACCTTGGGCAAGCCCAGTCACCTGCCAGCCCTCAGATTCTCACCTCTCTAAGCTGTGATGAGCAATTAAGAAGGTAAATGTGAATTCCCTTGTCTAGGAGAGGGCCTGTTTTCATTTCCTTAGCTCTCTTTAAATGCCCAGCTCCAGAGAGGGTGCCAACACTTACCCTTTCTGTTTGTCACTCTGAGACAACTCATCACCCAGAATCCTCACAATTACCTGTAAGATAGGTGCGGCCAGTCCATGTTCAGGTTGAGCAGACTGAGGCTTAGAGCAGGTTTGCTCAGATTCTCAGCCAGGAGTGGGCAGGCTGGGCCAAGACCTGGTCTTGCCCCTGCTGGAGGAGCCCGAGGCCAACCCTTTGAACTGTTGAATCTCTTGTGGGCAGGGAAGGAAGTGCCCAGGAGGCCTCCTGTGGTTCATCCAGGCTCTGCCCTGCCCCTGCCTTCTCCAGAGCCAAGTCTAGGGAAAGCCTAAAGGCCTGACTCCTGGTCCATCTGCCCTGCCTGTGACCCAGGCCCTGCCACTCCTGGATCTGGAGCTCAGGGGCACACCAAGCATATATCTGTGCCACCTGGGTCAGACTGGTCATTCAGTAGAACTTCCCTGGAATTGGGCCTGCACTGGGACGGGTCCATAGGAATGGCACCCTGGAGGCAGAGGACAGAGGTGCAAAGGAGGGGAAGGGCCAGCCAGGGATGTGGGGCTGAGGGTCAAACCTGGGCCCCATCTCCCTCAAGTCATGGAGCCCTGTGTGTGTCATGTGTGGCACTTTGCAGCTCACACAGGCCTCCTTGTCCTCTGGGTTGCTGCCAAACACCCCCTCCTCCAGGAAGCCTTCTGGGATTTTCCTCGGCTGACTTGCTGCCCACTCTTCGGGGTTCCCATGGCCCAACTTGGTTAGTTAACACACTGGGATGTTACCTCTTTGAGGGCAGGACTGGGCCCTGGCTTGCCCCGCAGCCTCTCAGGGTATCTGCTTGGTCCCAGCTGGGTCTTAGCTCTGCCTGGGATTTCTCCTTCGTTAAGTGAGTCCAAGGCATGGAACTGGTGCTTGGGGACTGTAAGCATAGTAGGAGGGCATGAAGGGCTCCTTTTACTGTATCCTGGCCCCTGTGTGCATGTTCTGATAGGGAGTGAGTGGCACGGCCTCCAGGGGCAGGACACTGAACATCCACCCAGGCCCAGATCTGGGAGCCATAAAAGCTGCCTTCTACTGCGTATGAGGCCTGGGTGAGCTCCCTCCTTGTGTCCCACCCTGTGAGAGTGTGGGCAGAGCGCCCAGCATGTTGGAGGCCCGTGAGTGGTTGTTTCGCTCTGTGCTTTGTCGCCAAGCCTCAGTTTCCTGATCTGAGAAATAGGTGCGAGACCCCTTGGTTTTCGAATGTTTGTGAGACTTGCGTGAGGGGTAGTGTGTGAGAGGCACCTGGCACCTGCCCAGGTCAGACATCTCAGGTCAGCAGCGTGGCGGGCAACGGGCCAGGTGCTGGCTGCTGTTGGAGAGGCCAGGGGTTTGAACTAACTCATTTGCCTCTGTAGTTTAAACCTTGATTCTTTTAATCCGTCTATACTGGAAAAGAATTGGGTTGAGCCTCAAGCCCTCGAGCAGCCCCCTTTGGCTCAGTTGTTAGGCAAGATAGACCCACCTTTTGGGATGTTCTTACCAGCTTTGCTTCTCAGAGCACTGGAGCAGGAGTCAGGAAACCCAAGCCGCCCCTTCCTCACTGGCCCATGCCCCAGCCCTGCCCTTGCCTGGCCTGGGCCAGCCTGACAGCCGAACCAGGGAGTAGCTCAGTCTACCAGATTCATACCAGGCCTGGGGCTCCTGTCACACCCAGCAGACTATCCCACTGTCTGCCACACCCTTCCTGTTCTCATGTGATTCCCCACCCAGAGGCCGCCTTCACTGCACCACTCAAAAAAACTGCTCTCACCTCATCTTTCCACTCTGGTCCAGACTCCACTGTAGGATCCCCTCTCCTCAGTGACTGCCTCCTCTGGGAAGCCCTCTCTACCCTCCAAGGCCGTGGGGGAGGTTCCCTTCCTCTGGGCCTCAGGCTGGACTGTGGTCATGGGTTAACTTATTTTTCTTTCCGCCAGACTGAGTTCCTTGAGCAATCTTATGCATTTCTGGCACCCTGGGCCTGGCAAACAATAGGTGCTCAGTAAATGCTTTTGCTGGTTGGACAGGTTCTGGGAACTGGAAAGACATTAAGGTCATTTCAGAGAAGAGGAAATGGAGTTCCAGAGAAGAGAGGGCGCTGGGCTCAAATTCTGACAGCCTGGGACTGATCTGGCTGGGCCATTTACCCCACCTTTCTGTGCCTCAGTTTCCTTATTTGTAAACTGGTGTGTTGAAGTTGCCTCCTATGGTTGTACTGAGTTTGAACCAAGGCAGAGGGACACTTTGCAAAGCCCTTGAAGATATGACTCTTCAAGAGCCTCAGGGTCAAGGTGGGCAGGAGGCTGGTGTCTACTTTGAGTTGCAGGCCTGCTGGGAGCTCTCTGAGGACAGGCCAGTGTCTCATCCCCAGGCCCATCAGCCTACACTTGGAACTGTGCTGTCTGCTCAGGAACCCTCCCAAAGCTAGAAGCCCCTCCGTTCCCCGCCTGCCCTATGCTCCCCTTAATAATGGCCACACTATGGGAGAGGGCCCCCTAATTGTGCTAAGCAAGGGTTCAGGGTTACCAACCATAGAGTCCTGCCCCTCCCATGCCCCTCTCAGGCCCACAGCTGAGCCCAACCTGCCTTCACCTCCGCTGCCCACGTTTTTATATTTTGAGGAAATGAAAGATTTTTATTCCTTTTTGTGTGTGTTGTTTTGGGGGGGGGAGCGGGGCTGAGATTAGCTGGTCCCCAGCTGCTCATTTCCTCAAAGCTCTGTTGTATTGAAAGGACATCAGAGAGCCCTGTGCTGTGTGGCTCCTCAGGGTCCCTGAGCCTCTGCACATTCAGGACAGAGGCTTGGGGGCAGGACTGGGAGGAGAGGAGGGTGAGTGGGGCCACCCCCACCATAGACAGGAGCCACCTCCCATGGTGGCTTATGTTGAAAGGGCAGCCAGGCCTTGGGGCTGCTGCTTCCCGCCCGGGTAGGTCCTGGCCCCAGGGAGAGCCTCTGCCTGGGCTCTGCCTCCTGCTGGGCCCCTGTCCCCCGATCCCCCAGCAGCAGCCTGGCGGTGCGGGGCGCATGCGTGCGGCGGGAGTGAGCGGCTGTGGAGAATTAATATTCCTGGAACATCGCCCCGGCCGCCTGCACACGCCGAGGAGAATATTACGGCGATTAGCGGTGGGAGCTCGGCCTGCGCCGTATCTGGATGGAGAATTCGGTGTGATTAATCTGGCGCTAAGTAGCAGCCTCCGGGGTCCGCGGGGCTCTGGCATGTTTGGAATGGGAAAAGAGCTCGGCAGCGCAGCGGCTCTTAGGGGGGCTCTTTGGGGGCCTGCCAGGGTGGCAGCTGTGCCCGGGGCAGGCTGCAGGCCCCCGGTGGCCCCCAGGCGGGCAGATCACCCTCGTTTGTGGCCATTGGTCGACTGCCAGCAGATAAAAGTGTGTTTGGTTCTGAATCTCAGCCCACCCGACACCCCCAACCACAGGCCTTTCTCTCCCTTTGGCCCCCCGCGTTCAGTGTCACAGACCCTTGTTCTAATTGGGGCTTTAATGCACTTCCTGCCGCCTTTCTGAGCCTCAGCTTCCTCACCTGTGCAATGGGATACGCGATCCCTGCTCTGCCACCTCGGGGAAGAGTAATACCGTTATTCCCCAGTATCACTCCTCCCTTTTATGGGGGAGGAAGCTGGGGCCATGAGCATTTGCACAGCCAGGAATTAGCACCGTGCTATGGAGACGTTGGGGGTTATTGGTAATAATTCTACTTAATAGCCTGGTTTCAGCAGCCACCCAGTTCTTCCTCTCTGGGCTCTTTGGGGCACAGCAGATGTTTGGAACTCCCAGAGTGTTGGGGGGCAGCAGCGGCAGGGAGAGAGCACTGATTATCTTACAGATTTGATTCTATAGCCCCATCTGTCAAATGGGTATAAAAATCCCTCCGCTTGCTGAAGTGGATTCCTGTTGTAAGATCTGTTGTTCTGGGGCTGTTTACAAACTAACTTAGGGTACTAGTGGAGGTGACATGAAGGGGGTGGTGGTGGTGAGGGTCAGGGGACAGCTGCCCGGCCCTCCTTCCTGTCCTCGGCCCCCGTTCTTACAGCCTCGTCAGATGGAAACACCCAGTACCAGGGCTGGAAGGGAGCTTGCTGCTCTTATTTCCCGATGTCTTCACTTTAAGAAGAGGAAACGCAGGATCAGAGAAGGAGGGGGACCTGCCCAAGGCTGCACTGAAGTGGCAGTGTTGAGTAGGGATCCCATCCTTTGCAACCAGACACTGTTGACCTTGGGCAGGTCTTCCTTTCCGTGAGCCTCAGTTTCCTCATCTGGGGAATGGAACAGTCTTGCTAGCATTTTGGGGTAAAACAGTGTAGTGGGCCTGGGACCGAGCAGGCGCCCTGCTGTTAGCGGGAGAAGGTCTAGGTCTTCTGGGAGCCCCAGGGCCCTCTGAAAGGGTGCCCAGCACGTGCAGCTGCTCTGCCTCCTCTCTGCCCAGGGGCCACACTTGTTGAAAGCTCTTGTGGGGGCAGGAATCCACCGTTGTACTTTCTCACTCGATGCTTCAAGCCCTATGTACTGAACATTTCCAAATCTGATTTGCGGGATGATGATGATGATGATGATGATGATGATTTTTGCCAGTGAGGCCTCAGACCTCCATGCAACTCACCGTTCTGCCCAGAAATTGATACTGGATCAATAGTCTTCACTCCCCCTTTCCTAAGCAGGTGACATAATGGCCTTCGAAAGGGGGTTGGTTTGTGGTTTCCCAGCAGTAGAGTGGTCTGTGGTCTTGAGCAGCTAAATTTGAAACCGGGCTTTTCAGGAGGACGGTTTTTTGTGAGTTCTGAAATGACTGGGCACAGTGCGAGGCAGCAGGGGTCACGGGAGAGGCAGGAGGGGCTCCATGGGGTTGGCTCTGCATTCCCAGGCGACTCCTCAGGGCCTGGGATAGGGGGAGCAGAAGTGAGCGCTGTTGAGTGAGTACGCATGCGCGGTCGGATGGAGGGGAGCGTGCGTGTGTGACGGATGGATTCCTGCTATGACGTGAAGCAGTGGAGTGTGTTGGTTAAAAGCCCAGACTCCGGGGCTGGACAGCCTGGGGTTGAATCCTGGCCCTGCTCTTTATTAGCGGTGTGATTTGGGGCAGCTCAGTTCAGTTCTGTGGGCCTCCATCTGCTCATCTGTAAAGTGGGGGTAGTAGTTCCTCACCGACCTCCTAAGAAGCTAAGATGGGGTGCACACAGTAAGTATTGTTAGCCATTATTGCTGTTATCGTTAAAAGAATTCTGACCGAGGGGTTACGAGGCCAAGCGTAGACCTTAGCTCTGCGACTGACCTACCGTGTGACCTTGGACAAGTCCCTTCCCCTCTCTGGGCCTCAGTTTCCACATCTGTAGAGCGGTTGGGCCTGATGGTTCCAGCATCCCTCCCAGATCGGTTGTCTGGTCTCTGTGTTGTGGCTTTTATTCCTGACAGTAGCATACCCAGCACGGAGGCCTGGTGCTCACGGAGCCCGTCAGGACAGCCACCATGCTACCAAAACCCATGCTCACCTCTACCCCGTACGCCGAGTTGCTGCCTCGGAGATAAGCTTTGCCTTTGGGGGGTTCGGGGTGCTTGGACCATCCTCGCTTCCCCCAGCCCCTGTGACCCAGCTCGCATACTTCTTCCTCCAGGAAGCCTTTCCCAGTGTCTCCCCACCGCCGGCTGCCTTTCCTTCTAAGCCTCTTGTCTGCCTCTGTCGCTCCTGGCTTGTGATCCCACACCTCCCATGTCAGGATGTTCGTGAAGAGCTATTGAATAACTGCATGGATGGCCATGGTTCAAGGAAGCCGAAGGGAACCCGCCTTTGTTCTGTATCTATTAAGGGCCTGGCCCTGTGCTAGGCGCTTTCATATTCCCCGTTTGCAGTTACCCACTCGGATCTCAGCGACGTCCGGAGAGTTACCTTGCTTCGAGAGTGAGGAACTGCCCTGGCCAGTTTGGCTCAGTGGTTAGAGCGTCAGCCCATGGTCTGTAAGGTCCTGGGTTCAGTTCCTACCAAGGGCACATACCTCGGTTGTAGGCTCCGCCTCTGGTCCTGGTTGGAGCATGTGTAAGAGGCAACCAATTGATGTGTCTCTCACATCGATATTTCTCTCTCTCTCTCTTTCTTTCTCTCCCCCTTCCACTCTCTTTGAAAAGCAATGGAAAAAATATCCTCGGGTGAGGGTTAAAAAAAAAAAAGAGTGAGAAACTGAGCTCAGTGTGTTATGTTGGAGCCCAGTCTGTCCCTCCAAAGCCCCTTCCTTCCCACTGTCCCGCCACATCTCTCAGCCTTTCCTCTGTGGCACCTCGCAGGCCCTGATCAGATAAAATAATAATGGTGGCTGCCAACACAGATCTGGCTGCTGCCCAGCGTCTGCACTGCTCTGATCATTTTGCATCCTTTCTCTCATGCAGTCTTACAGTAACCTTATAAGGTAGGCTCTAGTCCTATCCCCATTTTACAGGTGGAGCATATGAGGCTCAGAGAGTTTAAGTAACTTGCCCAAGATCACACAGGAAGGAAGTGGTAGAGCCAAGATTTAAAACCAGATAGCCTGATGGAGGTCTCTGCAGAGGTGAATTAAAATTCTCCAGTCCACTGTTAACAACCAACCTTGCCTAGGTTCCTCAGTGCATATTTCTTGAGTGCCCACTGTGTATAGGCACTGTGCCAGGGGTCAGAAGATAAGTCAGACCCATGTCCTTGGCTGATCTAGCAGCCCAGCTAGGGAGGAAGGCAGATGAAAGGGCAGGTACTGTTCCGCTGGGGTCTGGTGAGGGTCTGCACTGTGCTGAGACCCTCGTAACGGCACAGGTGTTATTGCACCCCTTTCAAGAGGAGGAAACAGACTTGGTGGAGTCAAGTGGCTTGCCCAAGGTCACACAGTGAGCAAGTTGGGGAGCTAGGATTTGAACCTGGCAGTCTGCCTCAGAGCCCCCATCCTTTTCACCAGCTCCTGCTGTCTCCCAGTGACACCGTGGGAGTAGGAGCTGTGATGGGGGAAAACATGGAAGGTGGCATCTAACTTTGACTTGAGGGTCAGGAAATGCTTCTCAGAGGAAATGATGTCTCAGTTGAGACCCTCAGTTGAGGAAGAGGGGGAGAAGGTGTTCCAGGCAAAGGGAACAGCATGTGCAAAGGCTTGGAGGCCAGAGAAAGCATTGTTTGTTAGGGGATCTAATGAAGGGGTTTGTTCTGGGCTTCTGGCTGGTGTTTGCAGGTGTACACACATCTTTTGTGAGTGGAGTCACTTTACTAGAAGGGTTTCGTGAGTGCCTGGTGTGGATTCTGCACCATGTTGAGTCTTGGGGCGGGAGGGGGAGGGGGGAGGACTGGTGCAAAGCATGGCAGGAGTCCTGAGAACAGAGGTGGGAACGGTAGCTCCGGGCTTCGGGGAAAGCCTGGAAGGATGGAAGCACTTTACAGACAGTGGGAACAGCTGTGTCCTGGCTGTAACCCTGATATCCTGGACATGGGAAGGATGAAAGGGGAGAACTAGAGCCTGGCACTTAGTAGGTCCTCACCAAATGTCAGGTCCAGTTGCTGGGATGAAGGGTGTACTGAGTTTGGGGCAGCCAGTGGCCAGATGCCCCATGGTGCCAAGGAACAGGGTGCTGCCAAAGGTTGGTACATGGGCCTGGGCTTGGATCTCAGAATGAAGGGAGCACAGCAGAGTGGGCTGCGTGGCCTCTCATCGGAGGGCAGGGCCTGCAGCACCCGTGGTTTTCTCAGAGGAGGTGGGCATTGGACAGAGGAGACTCTGCCAGGCTGGGGATGACCTGAGCAGCTGTAGAGTAGGAGCCACAGGCTAGGGGCATTGCAGGGCCAAGGACTTGGCCCTGGTGTGGAGTCCAGACATGGAATACCTGAGCCTCTATTTTATCGCATCATGTCTTAGGCCTCAGTTTCCCCCTCTTGACATGGGGCTTTGGTACCCACCTCTCAGGCACTGCCGTGGAGTAAGAGGAAGCGTGTGAGTGCCCAGTGCTCAGCCCATCAGAACCAACACTGCTGGCCACACACCGAGGGGCAGGCCTCCTGCTGCTGCCAAGTGGGACTTGGGGTGTTCGGGACCACTTCACCCTGCCTGCCCCTTCTGAAGCCCACCTTTGCAGGGGGCAGTCTGGCCTAAGTTATCAGACCAAGGCCTCATTGCAGCTGCTTTTGAGGATTCAAAAAGCCCAGAAGCTGCCTGGCTGGCCCTTCAGGCTCTGAGCTCCTTTGCTGGCCCTGAACAGCCCTTTTCCTTTCATGCCCCTGCCTCAAATCCCAGCTGATTTCCCTCTGAGCAGCCTCAGAGAAGCCCTTCCCTCTCTGAGCCACGCCAGGTCTTCCTGAGCACCCCCCCAAGCACACAGTAGGTGCTCCATGACCATCCTGCTGGGCCTTTACCCCATGGGCTCCAAAAAGCAGTGACTGATTCTTTCCTGTGGTGGGTGGTCACCCCTTTTAAGCCATTCACTCTGGGGCCAATTATAAATAGACACATAATCGCCCCTATCTATAGAGATAAAACATTTTTCTGAGATGAGCCGCCCGCCCCTCCCCCCACACTGGCACGAGATCTCTGGAGGGATTGGTGCTCCCCTCCCTCCTCCATCCATCCCCTCCTCCCCGCTGCTCCTCCGTCTCCACCCTGCAGAGGTGAGATCCAGCAGGGGCCGTGATGTCAGAGGCTCAGCTGATGTCACAGCCGCGGCCGTGACTTCACTTGCCGGCTTGGGCAGGAGAAGCCGTGAGGAGGCGGCTGAGCCGAGAAACTACCCCCCTTCCTTTCCCTCCTCCTTTCCTTTCCCTCCTCCCCATCCTCGCTCTGGAGTTGTTCTCCTCCCCCTGCTCGGTCGCAGTCTGTCGTGGTCTGTCCAGGGGTCTGGGGCAAGTGCCAGGAAGGATGCTGCTGCAAAGGTAACGGGCGTGCGGGCGCCTCTCCTCCGGCCGTGAAAGTTTGCTCTGGTGCGAGGCGTGCCCGCTGGGCGCCCGCCGCGCTGCCCGGCCGGGCGGGGGCGGGGCGGGGCGGGCAGGGGCCTCCCAGGTGGCCTTCACTGCCTTGTCCCCATCAAAGGCCGCAGCTGCTCAAGTGGCGGCTGCAGCTTTGAAACTGCCATCAAGAGCGAAGGAGGGAGGGGTGGCGCGGGGGATGCTCCGAGCAGCGCCCGGGAGCATGGCCGGGAAAGGAGGGGCTGCTCTGCGCCCCGCAGCCAGGCCGCAGAGGGGCGTGAAGGGCAAGGCCCCAGGTCAGAGTCCCAGGGGCCGAGTCACCATCGCTGTCCCTCGTCCCCTCGGGTCCAGCCAGCGGCCGCGGCCAGGGTCCCAGCAGTGAGGGTGCAGGGGCAGCTGCAGAGGGGGGGCTGGCTTCTCCCTCTCTCCACCCCCCCCCATTATTTCCAGGCATATTCTTCCACCTCCAGCAGGCCATTTGTCAGCGGTGATTTGGGACAAAGGAAGGGGCAGTGGGTGGTCTCCTGCAACTTGGGCGATGGGCAGGGAACGTGGGGCCAGAGAGAAACGCCAACAATTAAGAGGCAGATCCAGGGCTTTGCTCATTCAGGCTGTCGAGGGAGCCGTCATTTTGTGTTAGCGTGTGTGTGTCTGAGGTGGGAGGAGGAAGAGAGGGGAATGACAGGAGAAGGATTATGACATTGTGTTGTCTCTGTTTGTGGTAAATGCAAATTTGGCACCAGCAGCTTCCCGCGAAGAGCAGTAGCAAGTAACCCAGGCCAAGGCCTTGGCCCAGACCCGCCGAGGGAGCCCATGTGGGGTGGTTTGGGGTTTTTTCCTCCCTTTTTTCTGTCTGGCGTGTGCTTCTTCCATTTATTTTTACAGTGAAGTGCTGAAGACAGACAGGCCGGCATGGCGGGGAGGAGCCGGTCCTCTCTCCTCTCCGGAGCACCAGCCCCTCCTCACTCGGCGGGAGGCCCGGGCTGCTCTCCTGGCCCCCAGGCATTGCCCTGGCTTGGCTGCCTCCCTGTGAGGTCTCTGTCCCCAGACAGGGTCACGGTTCCTGTCATTACCCTTAGCCTGGAAGGCCTGAGGTCTCAGAAGGCTACTTCTGCCCACAGCTGCTGCCCCCAGATGAGCAGAGTCCAAGCGCCCAGGACTGAGGCTGGGATGGGGCTTCGGAGACACAGGCCAGGGCTGGGTGCGCCCCCAGCTGTGTTGTTGGCCTGGCCTGCCTAGGAAGCTGGTAGAGGGTTCTGCTGCCAGGCCAGTGCTGGCAGAGTGTCCCAGGACCTTGACTCCTCTGACAGGCCCGTGAAGGCAAGGAGGTGGAGCCTGACCTGGGTTGGGAAGCAACCACAGCCCAAGGCTCAGGGCTGCAACAAGGCTCGGGCGGGTGCAGCGGACTGCATACAGGTCATCCATCTTTGGAGCAGGTCTCTGGAGAATGCACAGGGTGGGCTTTCTCAGGGCCAGTCCCTAGCGCAGGCCCTAGCACAGATGGAGAGTCCTGAGCTGAGAAGCCAAGCAGGAGCCCTCCTTACATGGAAGGTCGGGGAAGGCTGTGGCCAGCTGGGTCCAGCCCATCACACACTGGGCCTTGGAGTGTGGCCCTCATTCTGTTCCTTCCCTGGGACTGGTTCCTCCTCTTGACCTCACCACCTCCTTTTTGGCCAGGTCAGGTCCTTCTGGACTCAGTTTACCTCCTCCAGGAAGTCTCCCCTGCCCTCCATCTGGATGGGTTGGGGTCTGCGCCATGCCCACCTCCATTCCCCTTCTCACAGCACTGACCACACTATGCTCACTTGGGTACAAGGACTTCAAAGGCATCCTCTCAGCGTTCCCAGCACCTGCCCAGAGCTGAGCAACGAGGAAGGAAACCAGGGGAGCAGGTCCTGACCTGCAGATCCCCCAGCAGGTGGGCCACCAGGATGGAACAGTCACCCTGCCTCATATTCTAGAAGGGGTGATGGGGGCACTTCCTTTGGGCAAACCCGCCCAAAGGGCATTTTTCCCTATGGAGCCTGACAACGGTGGGCAAGCTGCAGCTATGTCTGAGGAGGATGTCTGTCCCATGCTGGAGAGCCTCCTGTGGTTAAATAATGTCCCTTCAGAAACTGGTGGGAGCCTTGTGTATCTACCCTGGCATGTCCTTCAGGTCCTGGGCCTGCCCATCAGCCTGCATAGGGGAGCCAGAGAGTGCTGCAGGGACCATGTGAGGAGCAGCTGCCTGCCTGGCTTTCGCTTGGTCTGTGGGGCTCTGGCGCCCCATGGCGCTTCCTGTGCCAGATGGAAAAGGAAGGAAGAGTGAATAGGTTCTGCCCAAGGCCAAGATGCTGGGTCCACTCCAGGCCTGGGCTCGAGACCCTCCTGGCCAGCGGTGTTGGGAGCACCAAGTGGGTAGCCACAGTGAGGGACAGGTGGCCGGTTAGCTCATATCACCCAGCCCAGGTTCACAGAGCCTGTCCACTTGGAGCTGGCACCCTCCAGGCATACAGAGATGGGAGAAGCACAGTAGGCCCCCTCCTTCCAGAGCCCCCCAATCTGATGGACCCCAGGAACTTTGCATTCAGGAGGTCCTGAGTGACAGTCTTCCCTGGCCACTTTCTAGCTGTTTGACCTTAGGCAAGTGACTTAGTTTCTCAGAGCTGCAGTTTTAAAAGGCAGTGACCTGGGAGGAGTAACTTCTACCTGCAGGCTTGTGTGGATTAAAGAGACAGCAGGTGCTCAATTAATGGTAGCTGTGGTTATGAGGGAGCTGGCTGTGTCAGCAACCTAGGGGCACAACAAAAAATGTTCTCCTTGGAGTATCCCTGTGAATTCCGACAGGGCTATCGAGGGGCTTCAGAGAGGAGGTGGCATTTGAAGGCTTTGAAAGATGAGTAGGAGTTGGCCAGGCTGAGGCAGGGGAGATTGTACCACCAGAAGGAAGTGCAAGAGCAGAGCTTCAAGGTGTAAAACGCCAGTCACCTCGCGTGGCCAAAGCCCAGGGAGGGGAAGGGGAAGAGGGGCCCGTTTCTCTCCACAGTGGGAGCCAGTTCTGGAGGAAAGGAGAATCCAACTTGATGACAGAGCGGGCAGGTTTCACACAAACCTCTCATGGTCCCTGCAACTTCACATCATTCTCTAGGATCCTGCCAAGCTGGATTGTTCTAGCTCCTCCCTAGTCAGGCCTCTCAGGCTGGCCTTGTCATGTTGGGATTCCCAGATGGCCTCATATTTGAATTTAAGGGCCAGCCTGGATCTTCTTTTAATTTGGAGTCTCAGGACTCCTGGGGTCCAGGACTGGCCCAGGCTCCACTCTGAGCTGGCGCCAACATTGCCAGGGAGGTAGAGTGGATGCCTCGTCCCTGCAGTGAGTGAGGGTTCCTGGAGCAGCTTCTGCAGCCTGGAACCCCGAGGTGTCTGGAAGCTCCTGCAAGAGGCCAGGATGGCTACTCCCCTCAATCCATCCTCATCCAAGGTGGCCACACAGCAGTGGCCAGGCTGCCGGGGTCCAACCCTGGCCCTGCCACTTACCAGCTGTGTGGCCTGAAGCAAGTGGCCTGCCCTCTCTGAATTTCTGTCTTCTGGGGTAATAATAGTACCTAAGTCACAGGGCTGTGGTGAAGATTACGTGAGATAATTGTCACAAAGCAGTTAGCCCAGAGCCTGGCTCCCGAGGGCACTCAATAACTGTTAGCTTAGAGAAAAGTCAGCCTAGGAGAGTGAAGGCTGTAGCACCTAGTGTCTGTGGGCCAGTCACTCAATCTCTCTGAGCCTCAGTTTCCCCAGCTGTAAAATAGGGATGATAATTGTACTTGTTAATAACTAACATTTGTGAGCACTTACTAGGAGTTAGGCAGTCTCCCTCAACTTTGCCTAACATGTTGGGGGGGGGCAGGGGGGGACGGGACAGGCCATCCCATAAGCCAAAAGCATGCAAGGAAGAGCCCCAGAGATTTGGCGTTTTCTGGGTGAGGCGAAACTGGCACCTTGGTAGTATGGGCAACATCAGAGGGAGTCGGATGGCTGGGGATTAGCAAGGGCCCACCTACCACTGCAGACGAACCATACATGGCAGAGCCACCGAAACACCTTGGGGCCCTGAGCAAGCCATGGGCCCCACCCTGGGCCTTGGTTTTCCTCTCTATAGGATGGTGGCTTGGGCTTGCCTCTCCGTTCCCCTGGCTGTGAGGCTGAGTTGCCACAGAAGACCCAGGGGCTGTGATTCTCTTGTCTCTTTGATTTTCTTGGATGGCTTCCATGTAGGTTGTGACTTGGGCGGTATCATCTGCCCATTGATTTTTCCAGAAAGGATGTTTCTTCCCTTCTATTCTTCAACCGGCCGCAGATGAACAGCCTCGGCGCCTAGCCTTCCCACTGCTCCTCTTGCTTCCGCCAGCACACCTCGCCTGGGCTGCAGGCGGGACCTGGGAGGGCATGGGGCTGTCCCAGCACCATGCCACATGCACTGTGTTCGGGGAGTGCCCTGGGAGCAGGTGACTACAGGGCTGGGGAGCTACACCCAGCCCACACCTGGCTGTGAGGCTGTTACCACGAAGACCCAGGCCATTCACATACCCCCCTTCCTCTCCTTAGCACAAACTCTGGAGTTGGACAGACCACTCACCCCTTGTTCCACTGCGTTGGTGCTGGGTGATCAAGGGGTGAGTGATTCCACTAGATGGTGCAACTGAGGCCAGAATAATGAGAACAGCACAGCCCTGTGGCGAGTGATAGTAATGTCCCCATTCTACAGAGGAGAAGTCCAAGGCTCCAAGGGCTTAGCGAGCTCCCTCAAGGTTGCATCGCCTCCACCCTCCCTTTTTTACCCCCCACCTACTACCAAAAAGGAGTCGAGGAGGGTTATAATGCTGGGAGCCCATATGAGGCAGGAGAGGTAAAGGGAGTCCGGAGACCATTATGGGAGGGAGGTTGGGGAGACAGAAGCCTGTGATGAGGTGGTTACCATGCCAGCTTGTCACTGCCCACAGGGGATCAGTGGGGAATGGGAATAGGGGAATGGGAATGGTGCACCAGGGAGGGCGCTGTGCCACCCATGGTCACGGCCTTCGAGGAGTGCACGGGTGCTGTGCCCTTTGCCCGGGAGGTTCCTGCCCATCTTCACTCAGCCAGGGCATGGGGTTGGCTTAAGGGCTCTGCATGGGTTCAAACCCCAGCTCTGCCACTCACTGGCTTCGTGATCGCAGGCTAATTCGTTATTGTTCTGAGTCTCAATTTCCACACCTATAAGTGGGGATCATTGTAAATTCACCTCAGAGGCTTATTGCGAGGATGACTTGAGTCAATGTGTGTAGCTCAGCACACCCATAAGAGCTGTAGGAATGTTCTCCATTGTTGTCCCCGCAAATCAGCTCAGATTCCCTCAAACACTTAGCATTTACTGAGCACCTGTTGTAGGCCAGCACCAATTCCAGGGAGCCAAGGACTCGTCACTCAGTGCCCTCCTGTGCCCAGGGCTGAGCCACCAGCCTCAGGGCCTGAGTGTGTGGATTTGACTGTAGGGGAACAGCTTGCAAGAATTGGTGTGTTGGCTCCCACTGCTGGCGTGACAGACATCCTGATGAAATATGTCACTTGAAAACATTTTTAGGAGAAATTTCTAGAGTTTTTTTAACCCTATGGGGACCATAACAGCCTGAACTATTGTCAGGTTCTTGTCTTGGCTTTGCCATGACTCCCTTTCCTGGGACTCAGTTTCCTCATCTGTAGAATGGAGCACTAACTGTACCCATCTGAGAGGATGGACCCTAGGTGAGACTGCTCGTGTGGAATGTGCTTCGTAAACTCAGAAGCACCTTACAGCTGTTGAGGGCATGCAGTCCTGTGTTTTGTCATTCAGGAGATGGTCACCGGCAGATGCTGGATGCTGGCCCTGGGTGTGGACAGCAGTGGGATGCTGGCTCTGCCCTCAGGGGTTCCCTGAGTCGTGGCCTTACTAAAACCCTTGACTTTTGTGATTTCCAGAGAACATGGAAGGCCCCTCAGGCAGCCCGGCCCCTTCCGGGGGATATGCTGGTAAGTGTCTTGTCCTGTCTGTGAGTTTGTTCCACAAATGCTTTGGGAGCAGCTCCATGTGCTGGAGATGATGCAGGAGAACTAGAGGTCAGCCCTGCCCTCAAGAGCTCGGTCTGTGAGGAAGGATTTGAAAATTCCACATCCAAATGACCAGATATCTGAGGTTCAGGGGTGGCTGGACACAAAGCCTGGACTTTCCAGAAGATGTTCAGCCACAGGGCAGCTGGCAGGGTCTTTAAAAATGAATATTGACTATTTCCTCTGCATGGAGTCCTTCAGTGGCTCCACCTTGCCCCTTGGGATACAGTCCCCAAGCCTGCTGTGGCCTGCACTGTCTTGCTCCAGCTGCATCTCCAGCTTCTCATTTCACTTATGTTGCACTGGCCGCCCCTTCCCTTCCTGGAATTCTGCTTGCTGTCTCCTACCTCAGGGCCTTTGCTCATGCTGTGTCTGCCACCTGGAGCTCTCTTCCAGTCTCATCATATGGTAACTTTCTATCTGCCCCTCAGTTCTCATCTCAAATATCCTGGATCCCCAAGACCCAGGGTCCCACTGTATAGCCTCTGTGCACCTGCCATGCTTTCTTACTAATGTGTGTCACAGCTGTTACCAAATGGTTATTTATGTGACGAGTCATTCTCTCTAATGGCCCCATGGGATTGTAGGCTCCGTGACAGCAGGGACCCTTGGACTCAGTGCCTGGCATACGATAAGAGCTCAGTCAGTGTTTGCTGAGTGAATGTATGATGGGTATTAAGGCATCATGGAGGCGGTGGGATTTGAATAAAACGTGAAAGAGGGTATTATTTCAATCTCTAGGGAAGAGGAAGAACTTCCTACTTTGACCGGCACATGGTGGGAACACAACTGAAAACTTTGGCAAAGAGGCAGAATGGGACATGTGAGAGAGGGGTGGAGGGCTGAGCTGGGGCCACATGAGGGCTTTGTGATCCAGCTGGATAAGAATTGACTTGAACTCTGAAGTCACTTGGGACCCATTGAAAACTTTTGAGCCAGAGGGAGTAGGGTCAGAGCTGCCTTTGGGTAACTGATGAGCCTGCTGCAGGGAAGGGTGGGCCTGGAAGGGAGGCTGCATCCAGAGGACCAGTTGGGAGTTAGAGAATCTGTCAACTCTGCTGCTCTCCCTTTCCCGGGACCACACATGTAGCGGCAGTTATCCTGGCGAGGGAGATGCAGGGCAGCAACGAGGAACCTGGAAGCAGAGAACAATCACCTTGGTGGCAGGGCAGCCATTCCCAAGTCACGGGAGGGAGATGTGGAGTGAGGGAGCATCGATGCCTGCATTTTCAGCTTCCCTGATCAAGAAGGCAACAGCCAGCTTTGCATTTCTGCACCTGTCCTGGTGTTTCCCAGTGGTCCAGGAATCATGACACTGAGGGACCAGCCTGTGGCAGATGAGCAGAAGCATTTCCCTCAGGGCCTAGCAAATGACCCACCTCCCCGCCCCGAGGGAGGCACAACTGATGTGGTGAGAAGCGCCAGGATTCTCCAGGACCTGGGGACGAATTACAGATCTGCCCCTGAGCAGCTGTGCGCCTCTGGGCATCTTGTTAGCAGCTCTGGGCTTCAGTTCCTTCAGCCGTGAAGTGGGAGCTGCTTGGGCCCCGCGAAAGCTAGGGGCGAGGACACACGTGGAGCCCAGTGCACAGGGACGCTGGCGGCTCAGGAAGTGGTGGCTGTGTCATGGCTGCGCTTCTCTCCCCCATTTGAATTCTTTGCAGGAAGCTTGGGTTTCATGTCAACAGCACAGGATGGAACAGAGTCTTTTCCCAGCATGCCTCAGCATGTGGCACTGCCTTCCCGTGGAGCCCACAGAGACGGGGCTGAACGTCCTGAGCTTTCAAGCAGAAATAATCCCCATGGAAAGGACCCTCCCTATTGTTACCTCGCGGTAAAGTGATGTGGGAGCCTGCAGCCCAGCCTGCCAGGCTTCACATTCCAACTCTGCCCCTTCCTGCTGGCTCCGGGCCTCAGTTTCCTCACCTGCAAGATGCGGTAATAGCAGCATCCCCCTCACAGGGCTTTGTAGGGATTAAGCGAGTTAATGCAGGTGGCGTGCCTTTGTCACTGCCCCGGTGAGAGCATTTCATTCGCACTTTAAGTCGCAGCGCTGCAAGTGATTGAGCGGGGGCTCTGGAGCAGAAAGGCTGAGTTCAGATCCCAGCTCTGCCGCTTGCCAGCTGGGTGCCTTTGGGCGTGTCTCTGAGCCTCTCTGCCCTTTTCCTGGTCTGTGCCATGAAGATGACAGTCCCTGCCTCATAAGGTTGTTGGGAAGAGTGAATGGGGCCGCCCAGGTAAGAGACCCAACTTCCCGAAGGCTGGCAGAGCCCTCAGTCCCTCCTCCCGTCCGCTCCAATTTCCAAATGAAGCGAATTCAGACTCCGAGCCATTGGATGATATGCTGAAGGACATGCATGGGTGTGAGACCAGGCTGGGCCTCCAGCTCAGTGACCTGTGCTGGGCCGCCACGCCAGCAGCTGCCCAGGGAGAGTTGCACCCCCCGCGGCAGGACTGCCAAGGGGGCTGAGGACTGCCCTCCCATGGGGCCAGGTTGCAAGGGCCTCCAGCTGCTCAGCACAGTCTCCTCGGGTGTCCTCACTGCTCACCTGTGGGAAGATGAGTGCCCTGACACACAGCAAGGCCACTAGCTGGGCAGGCCGCGGTCTTCCAGGCAAACCGCCCAGTCTCCAGGGCTTTAACATGTTACTTGTGGGGAAAGGCTGGTGCTGACCCTGCTGTCCTCACATCTCTTTTCCTGTCTACCTGCAGACTTTGGGACCCACCAACTGTCCATCCATCTTTCCAGTGTTTACCGAGTGCGGGGAAGTTTGGTGGTTAAGCCTCTAAAGACCTGGGATCAAATCCCACCTCGGCCTCTTCCAAGCTGTGTGACTTGGGACAAGTTACTTAAATTCTCTGAGCTTTAGTGGCCCCATCTGTAAAGTGGGGTTGATAACAGTTTCAGCCTCATCAGGTTGTTGTGAACACACAGTGCCTGTTCTCAGTAACCTACATTTCTCTGGGCTGTATCGACATTATTAATGTTAACATTTTTATGGATGGGGTTCCCTACCCTGCATGGGAGGCTGGAGACCCCAGGGAAGCAAAGGTGTCTGCCCTGCAAATGCTCACACTCCTGGGAGAAATGGACACAGTCACAATGTCAACGGGAGCTAAGGAGGGAGCCACAGCTTCCATCCTGGAGGAAGAGGGACACACCACCTGAGCAGAGGTCACTGAGATCCCGTGATGCACATTCACACCAAGCATGTCACAGATATCTGGCCCTGCAGGATCGCACCCTTGCCCTCCTTCGAAGCCTCATCTCAGATTCCCTAGCCCTACACTGGGCACAGCTGTCCCTGGAAGAGCAGGTGGCTGTCCCCCCACTGCTAAGTCTTGGTATTCCCTGGCCCTCTGGAGCATCCCCAACCCCTTTAGCCTTAGAGCCAGCCCTGTCCTTGCCCCAGAAAGGCTTTTCCTAAGCCCCTATGCCCTGATCAGGGCTGACAGCCTAGCTCACAGCAGGTGCTCTGCGTGGAATGAAGGCGTGCCACAAAGGATCTGGCCACCCTGCTGTTTGTGTACTCTCTGCTTCCATCTGGTTTGCATGGGGGAAGTGCCTAGCTTGGGACAGGCTCTGCAGGATGCTGTGCGGGTTCCCCACTCTGTTAACCTCAGGCTCTGGAGAACTAGGAGCCTGCCTTCCAGGCCAGCCACTTGGTGTGCTCGAGTTAGCAGGAGGCCCCGCCGAGAGGAAGGAGCTGGGGCCTGCAGAAGGAGAAAGGTGAGGGCTGCGTGTGTGCTCGAGAGCCTGCAAGTGAGAGGAAGGACATCCACCTGCCGCTGAAGGCACGACACGTGGCTCACTTCACACAAGTCACTGATCTGCCAGGCAGGGCCAGTCTCCTCAATCAATCGGCACTGACACATGGTAGTGGAATCAGTGACCTAGAGGCAGAAGGCTCCATTTGTAATCCCAGAGTGGCCCAGGCGCCTGGAGGAGGGCAGAGGAGTTTGTAATAAAGGGAGGGACACAGGGTTTCCAAAAGCCATCTCTGAGCCAGAGGAGGAGGGAAAGGATTAATTTTGCTTCTGGAATTGAAACCACTGATTCAGTTCAATAAGTATTTCTCGAGTGGACTGGGTTAAGAGAGAGGAAAAACAACAACAGTGAATCTACTGTCTTTTTCTTAAAATGTGGAAGGAAAAACAGGATTCTCGCAGACGAGATGATGAGAGAACACTAGAAGATGCCAACATGATCAAGGAGGGAGGGGTCCCAGGTCCTGAGCTCCAGCCGCTGTGGGATTTGGGGCTGTGATTTAACCTCTCTGAGCCTCCGTCTGCTCATGTGTCATATCGTGTCCACAGCATAGAACTGTAGCTGTTGTTAACATGGGCCTGGTACTGTACTGAAATTTTTATGCAGATCTAGATTCTCATAACACCTATGAGTGAGGTCATACCATCCCCATTTTATAGCCAAGAAAACCAAGGTTCTGTGACATGAAGTGAACTGTCCAGGGCCACACAGCCCAAGAGTGCCCCAAATCTCTGTTGGCCATAGCACCCACACATGTTCTTTGTCCAAATGGTACCGAAAGGGAAAGTGACAGACCGCAAGTGGTGAAGAAGCTGAGGCTGGTCTGGCCCTGGGACTGGGAAGTTTCCAGGTGGAGGTCAGCTGGGCACTGTTCCAGCAGGGTCAGAGGGGGTGGGACAGGAGGCAGGAGCAAACCAGAGCCTGGACTCCGGTTGTCTGTCTGCATTCTTTCCCTTTCTCACCATTCATTTCATGTTCTAGTCCCTCAGTCTGAAACCTGAGTGAGCTGAGGAAGAGGGGAAAGGAAGGGAGAAATGACCGGCCAGGAGACTATAAGGAAAAGGGCTTCCGTTTGCTTCATGAGTTCTCTCAAGAAACTGAGGGTGCCCCCAACATCCAGGGTTCAATAAGCTCCCCTTCATCCTTCCAGAAAACATGGGTCTGTGCTGAGAGCTCATGTGCGCCGTCCCCCCCCCCCCCCCCCCCAACCTTTCCCTCTATTGCTCTGACCCAAGCAGAAGCCAGCACTGGTCTTTTTAAAAGTCTTGGTGCCAAAGAATTTGAAAGTGAAACTCACAGAACAATGGGAACAGCCAGAGGGCAGCGCCCCAAAGCCTGTTCAGCCCTGCCCCGGAAGAGCCTGCACCCCACCTGGCATGCAGGTGTTGGGAACCAAGTCTTCGAGAATAGCCTTGACCCACATTGGAGCTGGCCCCCACTTAGTGAGATTGGACAGAAGCCAGGAGAAATCACTGCCTTCGCCAGTCACATCTTCCTGAGGTGCTAGAACCAACTCAGGCCCTGCCTGGGAACCCTCTGCTGGGGGTAGGTGTGGCCACAGCCAGGACCCTCCCTGGGTGGCCTGAGGCAAGGCAAAGTGTTAATGTGTCTCGCTAGGTGGGGTGAGAGGTGAAAGGGTAGAGCCAGGCCTTGGGGAGCTGTGTACCTCAAATGTACCTAAATCTGGGCCCCAGGCCACACCTGGTTCCTATCAGCCTTCACCTGCTGCGCAAAGCACTTTTCCAACTCCAGTTTACTTTCAAGTTAGGTTGCTTCAGAAAAGGAACTACTCTAACATCTAGGGCACATGGGGGCCTCCTTTAGAATCAGCAATTTTAGCCAAAATTAGGGACATCTCTCCATTCCCACTGTGCCAGTGGGAAACTGAGGCCCAGAGCGGGGAGAGAGCCTGGCCAGGTATCCAGGTGAGTCACAGGCGGGAACACGAACACATCTCCTCGCTGGCCTCACCTGTGATAGCAGTGGGTCACACTGCACAAACATCTCAGTTGGTGGTTCCACGCCTGAGATTTCTCTTTAAAAAGGTCAAGCCATTCCTCTGCTCCATAAAACATACATGAGATTTACAAAGGAAGTCTGAGAACAGCCTTGGCACCACAATTCCTCTGCCTTATCTCCAGATTTATTCTGGACTCTGGATCCAGCCGACCGGGCGTTGCAGGTTTTAATGCCGCCGCGGGCGCTTGGTGAGCGTGCATGTCCCACGCGAGATTAGTGGGCCTCCCCACTCCTCTAGCGAAAGCGAAGGGAACTGAGGGCCCGCGTCATTCGTTCAAGGACACGCGGGGCCAAGGGGTGGAGGCGGCGAAGGCACCGGGTCTGCGGGGCCCTGAGGACGTTTGGCTGGCAAGAGCCGCCCCCGTGCCCAGCCCTACCGGACAGGTTACCGGGCGGCGGCCGGGCCCTGGTGCGCGGGCGCCCTGGGCTGCCAGAGGCGCGATTCTGGCGTTGGAGGCCCCAGGGAACTCCAGAAATCCCAAAGAGAGGTTCCGGGCCACTAACTCCCCAGAAAGTTGGCTCGCGGCCACTCCCAGGACGCGCAGACGGGAGCCGCGAGGCCAGACGGCAGCGGGCGAGCGGCCGGACGCGCGCGCTGCGCCCCGCGGCCGCCCAGGGGAACCCCGCGCGACCCGGCCGCCGGGCTGGGGTCGGGCCGGCGCGCGCAGGCCTAGGCGCCGCCGCACGCGGGTGGGCACGCGCGCGCGCGCCGGCCCCGCCCCCCGCCGCCCCGCCCCCGCCGCGCGCCCGCCCGCCCGCGCGCCGCGGCCTCGAGCCTCCCCATTGGCCGCGCGCCGTCACCTGACGCTCTGTTATTTCCTGTGTGTTGGGAGAATGGAGAGAAAAAATCCCGAATCGAGCGGCTTTCCGCCCCTGCGAGGCGGCCGCGGCCTCCGCCGGGGGAGCCCGCCCTGAGGCGCGCCCGACCGGGGAGCGAGCGCGCGGGCCGGAGCGAGCCTCGAGGGGCCGCGGCCCCGGCCCGCCCCGCCGCCGGCCCGGGCGCCCGAGCTGGAGGCGGCGGAGGCTCCCCCACCCCCACCCCGCGCAGCGCCGCCGGCCGCCGCTCTCTCCCCTCCCGCCCCCGGCGGAGGCCGAGGGACCGGGAGGGGGGCTCCCGCAGGTAACCGCCGCCCGGGGTGGGGGTAAGGGGCAGGGGGCAGGGCCGGGGGGCTGGGGCCGGGGCTGAGGGGTTGGGGCCAGGCCGGGATGTCCGGCCTCGAGGGCTGGGGGCAGAGGTCCTCGCCCGGCCCGAGCCGGGAGTGCTGAGCCCACCGGACTCTGAGGCGGGCCCGGGGTGCTGGGGGGCATGGCCCGGCCCGCCCCGGGGTGCAGAGAGGAGCGGCCTGGCCTGGCCTGTAGGGTTGCTGAGGGGAAGGGGCCCGGCCTGGCTTCAGGGCGTGAGGGGTCTCGGTCCGGCCTGGGAGTCCCGCAGGGCTTGGGCACCGGTCCTGTCCTGGAGGGGGCGGAGGGTACCTGCTCGTCGCAGCCTCGGGTGCCCAGGAGGCGGGTGCGAGCGGGCGGTGCCCGGGGTCGGCGGGGTCAGCGCCGCCCGCCCCGGGGCCCCTGACCGCCTCGGGGATCTGGCTGCGCTGGGCTCTTCGCTGCTGGCTGGGGGCGAGGCGGGCGGGCGGAGGGCTGGGCTTGGGGCTGGGAGGGGCCGGGCGGGCGGGCGGACGCGAGCGGCGCCGGGGCTCCCGGGAGCCGGAGCGCGCCCCGGCCGCGGGAGGGCCCGGGGCCCGTTTATTGCCATGTGAACACCTGAAGCCATGTGGACGCGGCTGCTTCTCGCCTGTTGGGGGCGGAGGGCAGGTACCGGCTGGCCGAGCGCAAGGTCCCGGCGCGGGGAGGGCGGGGAGCGGAGCGCAGGACACACTTCCTGCGTGGGGTTTTCCCCCTCTCCCCCGCCGCGGCGAGCGGGGCGAGGGGTTTGATCCGGGGGGTCCCGCGTGCGAGCGAGTGCTCGTTTGGGGGCCCGAGGCTCTCAGCCTCTCTTCCCTTTCTGGGGGGGCCGTGGTGTTGAGGGAGGGTGGCTGATCCCGCCCTGCCCGCGGTGGCTACGCGGGAGGTGGAATGTCCCCCGTGCGCCGGGACGCGAGTGGAGAATTGAGTGAGTTGGGTGGGGGGCGGTGCCCAAGAGCGGCCGCCTTCCTGGGCCTGTGTGGGTGGGGAATATTGTCTGTTTTTGTGGTTGTGGATACTAGCACACTCTGCCTGTGTGAAATCCTTTAGTTTGCCTTAGGGGACAAGTCAAAATTAGGATTCCAGCCCCCCCCCCCCCCCCGGGCCTGCTTTTTTTTTCTTTCAAAGATGATTCTGGTAACTGCTGTAAAATGGATGGAATTTTCGAGCTATTATCTAACGGGCAGATCTTTGGATGATAATTGGACCCTTATGTTAACAGTTTCGGTGAAGTTTTATGAAACATCTTACATGGGGTGGCAGCTTGGTGGAGTGGGAAACCGCATTGAAGTCCCGGCCGGGGAGACCTGGAATCTGCTTCCATCTTTGCCACCAATTAACCGTAGCCTTGGCCAAGTTACCCACCCTCTCAAGGCTCCAATTTCTTCATGTGTTAAATTAGAACTCCCTTTCAGAGCAAACATTACAGGGGTTCGGGGTAGGGGTTTTTTGTTTGTTTATTGTATGTGTGTATGTGTGTGTTTTCTCTCTCCTATCTTATGCTTTTGTTTTAGCCAGAACCTACCTTACTAAGAAAGGCAGGCTGTATCTTACCTGCCTTTTAAAAGCCTGTCACACTTTTTAGCTTCCAGCCATTTCCTTCTCCAACAGAGCTTAAAACTTGGTCAGGGTACAGTTTTTCCTCAAATCCCAGGTGCTGTTCTGTGCTGCTCAGAAAGTTTATTCTAGCCTATGCTGAATGTGCCTTGTATTTTTTGCCTTTGCGCAAGTTGCCAGAGAAAAGATGTCGGGAAACTTTTGACTGCTTGGAGCTGTGGATAATGCAAGTGGGTTTGGGTCTGTGTGTTGTCTCCAAGGAGTTTCAAGATCTTTCTATGCAGGGGATTGGGGAGGAATTTATTTAAAGTTCTTTCAGGGAATATTTGGCATTTGGCTAATTTATGATATTTCCAGTTTTAGTATTCTCAGATTAGGGATGAAGTGGAATTCCATAATACGCATGCCCTGTGAAAAGGCATGCTAGTGGAATTAACTATCACCTCAGGGTGCACTAATTATTTGCATCCCCATTTTATTCCTTAATAGTAGCTGGATGCTACCTCTCAGATGTTGAAGAACCCCAATTAGTTTCCCTGATTTTTATGGTGTGTGAGGGCCTTAGGCCATGCTTCTGACTGGTTAGTCCTACACCAGCCTCAGAAGTTGGTCTTGTTTGTCTTAAATTTCTAGTACTGTGATGCTTGAAGGACATGTGCCTAATGTGGTGTAATACCCTTTCTTAGATCACTTTTTTATCCAGTCTGTACAAGCACAGTTTCAAAAAGGGATCGGTCAGCATTGGGAAGTGTGCTCATAACGGCTGACTGGAGACAGATAGGCACAATTTTTCCTGTATGTTAACATCAGGCCTATCACATAGGTAGACACTTTAATACAGCTACGCAGCTATCAATTACTTGGAGTTTTCCAAATAAACAGTTTATTCTACGTTGATATTTAAATTATGACCTTGTTTGGTGTGGAATTTGAAAAAACCCTAGTTTCTTAAATTGTAAGCAGTTATCACATGTATATTTACATTTATGTTATGAAGAAAAGTTATAAAGCTCTTATTCTACAAAGGTAATTTGTGTGTTTATACATGTGAGAGAAGGTTGCCAAGGTACTAAGATGTTAGGAGACATCTTTTAGGTTTTAGATTTTACAACCTTTTAGTGGTAGGGAATGGAATATAGTTGACATGACATCTATTTAGACCTAGAAATTAGTGTTGGACTACTTCTGATGAGTTCAGCCTTGTCTTTAGATAAGTAGGAAAGGGTGCTGACATCCATTGTTTTTGTTTTTAAAGATTCAATATGTTAGGTTATGTTCAAAGTTGCTTTTAAAATCCACCCAGCAAACCTGAGAGGTTGATCCTCTCTCCTCTCTCCTTTTCTTGAGAGGTCATAGAGCTAGTGAGGGATCAGGGATTGGATGTGATGGTCCTCCCCTTGGCTCCAAAGCCTTTACTAGGTCTGGTATAGCTCAGTGCCTGCTCAGGGCAAAATCAGGTAGTGGTAGATTGGTCTTGAAATCTGAACTTGGGCAAAATCCTGGAAAGCATGATTTTTGTGACTGTGCCATGTGGTTTAGTGATCCTGGGAGTTTTCTCAACTTTCGCTTTCCCCATACCAGGCCAGCTTTGCCAGTGCACCTGAGATTTAATCTAAAAAGTTTCTCTTTCATACCCATTTCTGCGGTTGTGTTCTGAACTGGATTCTTTTATCAACTTAAAGAGTGATATGATACGTAAGGGGCTGTCTGTTGTTTGTTACTGGTTTGCAATTCATAGGAATCGCATTATCTGGAGACTGTTCTCAGTTTGACCAGATGGGACTCAAAAGATGCATTTATAGAAGAGAGTCCTTTTCCCAGTATTCGTCAGGTACTCTTCCTCCTGGGGGCTTGTGTTCAAGGCACTTTAGTGCTCATTAGATCTGCCTGAGGCTTCTGACTCTGCTGCCTTTATTTTCTTTTTGTGGAGGTGAAAGTAATAAAGCAAAGCAAAACAATAAAACTCTTTATATTGGAGCAAAACTGTACATCAAAGTTATACATTTGAATACAATACAGCTGACCCTTGAACAACACAGGGGTTGGAACACTGATCCCCCCACCCCCTGGCGTGTAACTTTGACTCCCCAAAAACTACCAGTAGCCTACTGTTGACCAGAAGCTTTACCAGTAACATAAACAGTTGATTAACACATATTTTATATGTTACATGTATTATATACTGTATTCTTGCAATAAAGTAAGCTCGAGGAAAGAAAATGTTAAGAAAATCATAAGGAAAATACATGTACAGTATTTATTGAAAAAAATCTGCATATAAGTAGACCCGCACAGTTCAAACCCATATTGTTCAAGGATCAGCTATATAATGAAATCAAGGCTTTCATAGTGCATAATTTGGGCACACTGCACTTAGACTGGATAGTTTTCTATTATTAGTTAGGCTGTTGAATTCCTTTTAATGCCAATGGTACGTGCAGTGTGGGTGAAAAGGTTCCCACGGTGACAAGCACAATCAGGACCTTGTGCATTAGAGCTGCGTTTGCTTTGTAAGTAAGGGGCGCGATCCAGCAGGAGGATGGGCCAGTAGGCGACTTAACTGGTATAGCTGATGCTACGGGAGAACAACCATGTAGTATGTACACGTAAGCTGTTCTGTAGGAAAGGGTGGGAGTCGTTGGAGCACTGACTGTCAGCCTGATGGGAAGATGGTTCCATGTTTGAACATGACATCCTTGAACATGGATTAAGGTCCTCTGTGTGTGGCGTTCTACTTTTCATTAAGTATTTGTAGGCGCTGTTCTAAGTATGGGAGGTGCAGTGGTGGGCAAGTCAGGAGGAGCCTGCTCTGGAGACATACTGTAAACAGGACGTCAGTATGAACGTCAGGTGGTGATAATAGCTATGAAGACAATACAGAGATAGTGACTCTGGGTGCAACTTCAGAGTAGTCATCCACAGAGTGGTCATTCCTTTAAAAAGGAAAAAAAGTGAGGAGAAGATGTTTCCGTTTCTGAGGCCTTTTCTGCCAGTGGGACAGTCAAACTTGATCTGTGGGATAGATGGAAATGGCATTAAACAAAGTAAATAATTTGCTTTAGCCCTGAGCATCTTGAGAAGTTAATCCAAAGAATAGAGGTGAGTTGACTGAAGTCTTCCCTCTGTTTATATCTTTATGCTTTGTGAATGGGGACCTAGCTCAGAAGAGCTTAAGAGGGATCATTAGCGGTACCTTGTAAAGGGCAAGAAAGAGGAATGTTGTGTGCTTTTTGTTAATTGTTCCAATAACAGATATAGAGGTGGGTTAAAGTATTGGTGGGTGCAAGGCATTATTAGAAGCGTCCTTTAGTTGTGTGTGTGTTTCTTTGCCGGGGAGTGGGATTGGGGTGTTATAATCATCGTACTTTGTTAAAGCTTCAAGTGACCCCAGCAACTATTATCCACATGCAGGGCACTGTGCTAGGTATTTCTTCAAATGAAGGATCCAAAGTGACTGAGTAGAACTGGGGTGGGGGCTGTTGAGGGAAGGGGATAGCTGGGGTGCGCTCGCCTTGTCAGGGAAGGAAACCCCAGGTAGACAGGCTTCCTTACCCAGGGCCCTGAGGGTCGGTCTTCCCAGGCTTTCCCACCAGCTGGCCAGGCTCATACGTATGTACCTTCACCCACTTTTCTGTGCGCTCTGATACAGAAGTATAGGAAGAGTGTAAAGAAATCTAAGAAATTGTCTAGTTTAGCTCTTTGGCTTTACAACTCAGGAAAGATGTTGAGAAGGTGGTGACTTGGCCCAAGTTAGGCAGCTTCCCCCTGACAGAGTCAAGACGAGGGCCAGTTCTTTTCTGCCATAGCCCTGCCCTCCCCAGAGGGTGGATGGTTAGCAGTTCTTGAGTAGAAAAAAAAGGAAGCTTCTGGGTGCTCATGCACTCACTTAGGGAAAAGCCTGTGTAGTTCCAGGCTTAAGGAGTCAGGGGGAAAAGCCCTGGCTACTGGGTAGCTTAGTTGGTTAGAGCATCGTCCGGATACACCAGGGTTGCGGGTTCGGTCCTTAGGGCACATAGGAGACTCAACCAACAAATGCATAAACAAATGGAACAGCAAAACCAGTTCCTCCCTCCTTCCCTCCCTCCCTCCTTCTCCCTTCCTTTCTCTCTCAAGTCAATACATACCAAAAAAAGCAATACCTGACTATTGAGTCAGGGGCACTGACTTCTTTAAAAAGGAAAAAGAAGAACTCAGGAGAAGGAGAGTGCATCAGTCTTGAAAGCCGACAATGGACAGAGAAAGCTGTATCGCTGTTATTTTTCACAAAGATACGCAGTTGGTGGTTTCTTAGGCCCCATTGAGACATAATCTCATCCTGATTATGTCTTAGTTCAGAATAGATGACATGGAGAAGCTCTTTGCCACATTTAGCATTAGTTGTGAAGTTAGAATAAGGCCTTTAGAAGTAGCGGGAAATTTCTGAAATGTGACTTAAAATTGAGTTCTAGAATTTGAGGCGAGGCTCTAGCAGTCCTAAATTTTCACCTCCGGACTTCGGTTTCAGGGAGGATTTGGAAGCACCCTACATACGAAGCATTACTTTGGGAGCCTGGGGGATATTGACTGTGCCTGACAGCAGTAGGGACTCTTGAGAAGCACTGCTTCCCAGGGCATTTCCCCTACTTGTGCTCTGGTGGGCCAATTACCTGGTGGCAGGTTTTGTATGCCTTTGGCAGTCATATGAGGGCACTGTGCTGTAAAAGGCCCTGTGATGGGCACTTTATGGAGGCAGCAGAGCATTTGAAGGAACACGTGTGGCCTCAGTCTGGCTCCATCACTTATTAGCAGTGACCTTGGGCATTTTCCCTATGCCAGTTTCCTGGTGTAAAATGGAGGTATCCCATCCTCAGGGCCGTTGGGAAAGGAACAAAAATAGGAAGAACATAGAGTGAGTGGAGTGCACCACCCACAGGTGACGCTCATTGAATGGTAGTTGTCCATAAACATTCCACATTGTGCCGTGTACCAGGACATGACTAGAGCAGGGCTGGGTCCTGCCGAACCTAGGCTTTTCCATCCTCAAATATCTGCCCAGGAGAGAAAGGCATTTAAACAGGAATGGCAGAAGTGCTCTGATGGTGGGGACATGGGCTGTACCAGGACATGTAACCCTGGCTTGAAAGGTCAAAAGAGGCTTCTCAAAGGAATACTGTTCGCTTCCTCAGCACCCGCGTGTCTCTCGGCTGCCTCTTCCCACCCCTGTGCTTCACCGTCAGCCTCCTCTGGACTCTGTCCCTAGTGTCCTCAGACATTCACAGGCTCTCGTGATTGTGCGTGAGCTGACTCCCCACGTTGATACCTTCTGCCAGGCCTCTCCTAGCTCCTCCAGTTCCTGCTCCACTCTGCTGCTTGGATAGCTCACCAACACCTTGAGCTTCACAGTGCAAAACTGAGCATGTAGCCCTCAGAAACGTTCTCCACTTGTTCCCTGGTCCCCAAGCGGCTTTATGATCCACCCAGTTTCTCAAGTCCGATTCCCCCTTTTCTCTCAGCATCTCCACATCGAATCCATCGCCAGGCTACTCTCAGTGCTGTGTCTATACTGGCCTGAATCTGTCCGCTCCGCTGCCACTACCCCCTGAGTTGCCTTCCTCGCCTGCCTTTTACCGTGGCCTCCCCATTTCTACTCCTGCCTGTCTTTATTCCACTTTGCCCAGAGTAGCCGAGTCACCACCTATCTCTGCTCCACTTAAAATCTAAATCTTTAACAGTTTTTCATAGTGCTTAGAAGAAAATCCAAACTCCTTGTCGTTTCCCACAAGGCCCTGAACACCCCGGCCCCTGCCCACCTCGCCTGCCACTTTTGTTCCAGCCACGTTCACCTCCTCTCAGTCTCCTGAAGGCACCAAGCTCTTCCCACCTCGAGGGCTATGCTGAGAACAGCTCTGCTGAGAACACTGGCCTTCCAGCCTTTCCTCATCCTTCAGGATAGTTGTTGAATGAATAAATAGTGTGAGACAGGCAGCAAAAGGGATGGGGTACGGAGGCAGAGTGTCCTTGGAGAGCTGAAAGCATGTGGCGTAGGTGGATGTATTCAAGCAAAACAGCTAGGAGTCAAGCAGCCAGAACGCAGATGCACGCTCAGGAGAGTACAAAATGATGCCACCACTTGGGAAAACTGGAAGTTTCTTTAAAAAAGTTGACCGTATGTCTACCCCGTGACTGAGAAGTTCCATTTCTAGATATTTATGCAAGAGAAATGAAAATACATGTCCACAAATAGGCCTGTGCAAGAATGTTCATAGCAGCTTTAATTTATTTTAAATTTTTATTTATTGATTTGAGAGAGAGATGCGGATTTGTTGTTCCACTTAGTTGTGCATTCATTTTTGCATCTTGTATGTGCCCGCACTGGAGATCGAACCTGCAACCTCAGCGTATCGGGTCGACACTCCAGCAAACTAAGCTACCAGGCCAGGGCCACAGCCTTATTCATGATAGCCCCAGACTGGAAAGAGTTGAGATGTCCACGGGGGAGAGGGGTAGACAAACTGATACGTTCGTACAGTGAAAGACCGACCACTCAGCAATAAAAAGGAACAAACTACTGATACGTGTAATAAGGATGAATCTTACACATTAGCTGAGTGAAAAGACAGACACAAAAAAGTACATAATGGATGATCCCATTTATAAGACATTCTAGAATAAGCATAAGTAATCTAAGATATCAGAAATAGATCAGTGGTTGCTGCTTGGGTGGAAAGGGATTGACTGGGAGGGGACAAGAGAACTTTGTAGAGTGATGGAAGTGTTCTGAGTCTTCATAAGCATTCATCAAATCTGATTGTATCATATACTTTGTAATTTTACTGTATGTAAATTATACCTAAAACAATCTAGGAATTGCCCTAGATTCCTCCCTCCCCCCTCACTCTCAATGTTTAATCTCCCAGCAAGTTCTGTTCACTTTTTGTCCAAAATATATCCCAGATTTGTTCCCTCCTGTCTCAACAACCATCTGACCTAGACTGTATTATTAACCCCCTGACTGGTTTTCCACCCCCGTTTTTGCCCTCCTCCCAGACCATGTCCCACTTACCAGCTAAAGGGATCTTTACAATTCAGGTTGGATTATCTCATTTGTCTCCCTACAACCCTCCGGTAGCTTTTCACTGCTTTCATGGTGGCCAACAAGGGCCCATTTGACCCCTGCCTCCCTTTGGGTCCCTGTGACCTGGCTCCCTTTTGCTCCCTAAGTTCCGGCCTCATTGACCATCCTGCTGTTCTCAACAGCCCACCTTCCTTTCTCCCTGGGGACCTTCACACCTAGCTCCTCCCTCCCTTGGAGCACTCGACCTCCCACATCCCTGTGAGACTTGTTTTTGTTTGGCCTCAGGTTCAGTTTAAATGTTTCCTCTGAGAGGTTTTCTCTGACCCTCCCTCTCTAAAGTAGTGCCCCATCACCTCACCCTGCTTTATTTTATTCATAACTTTGATCACCATCTGAAATTATCTTGTCTTTTATTTATCTGTTGCCTGTCTCCTCTGGGTGAAGCTTGGCTTCGTGTTCACTGCTGTGTGCTTCATGTCCAGCAGTGTTTGGCACAGAGTGGGTCATAAGTCCTGACTGAGAAGATGTTGAGGATGGTGGTGATGGAATGAGAATGGTTGGGGAGGTGGACATGTGAGGGAGAAGGGTCAGGGACAGTCAAGGCTTCTGGCTTGGAAACTAGGTGATGGTGGTGCTTTTCATTGGAGTAGAAAGCAGTGGAGAAAGAGAAGATTGGGCGGGATATAAAGTGATGAATCTTCATTTTGGACCGAAGTTTGAGGTGCTTGTAAGGAAGGCATCGAGAGTTTGAGACACAGATCTGACATTGATCCTGGGCTATAGACTGAGACTTGGAGGTGAGCACATGAGGGTCAGCCTAGGAGTAGGTGAGATCGCTCTGGGGGTAAACAAGGAATGTGAGTGTGTGGAGAAGTGGCTCCCTTTGTCCTGTCTGGGTGATGGGCGTCTCCCACCAGTAACAGGGACTTTACAGAGCCCAGCCCCTAGAAGATTCTGTAGTTTTAAATGTCAGCCTCCCCCCCTCCCCCAGTTATGTTCTTGTTGCTAATAATGACAAGTGTTCAGAGGGTCAGGACAAAACTCTGAGGAATGTGAACATTTAAGGGGGCCGGACAGCATTTAAAGAACAGAGAGGATGCAACCAGGCAGGTTAGGAGGAAAACTCAGCTGTGTGGCAGGAGAAAAGAAAGCATTTCAGGTCTGAGGCAAGCAGCCAGCATGCTGGGGTGTGTCCTGGGGAGGGGAGGGGAGGGGAGGGGAGGGGAGGGGAGGGGAGGGGAGGGGAGGGGAGGGGAGGGGAGGGAATGACTGAAGCCGATGGTTGTGTGTTGATGAGAAAGTGAAGAAGTGGAGACTGAGTTTTGAGTCAGACCTTTCTAAGGTTGGCTGATAAGGAAGGAGCTACAGGGAGAATCGAGTGAAGAGGACATTTTTAAAGATATAGAACTTTGAACCTGTATAAATTGAGGTGGGAAGGAGCCTGAGAATGCTGGATTGAGGACCTTCCTGGAGAACCTGGGGCCACTGCTTTGGATAGTAAGGACCCCCCTCCAAGGACCGCTGAGGTGTGTGGGTGGAGCAGGTGGGCCTGGCGGGTGGGAAGGCAGGGAGTGCTTTCTGTGTGTGCCATGAGGCGCTCAGCTCAGGGTAGGGGCGAGGTGGAAAGCTGGAAGCTGGAGGAATGTCGGGAAACTGCTGTGGCGGGCAGAGCCAACTAGGGAAACAGGAACTGCAGGGGAAAGGTAAAAAGTAGTTAAGATGAGCTTTCTTCCTCCTGGGATTTTTTAAAAACTGGTCAGACCTTTACAATTCTTTGTCTAGTTTTGATTCCAGTGATTTGAACTCAGCTTTTCCTGCCTCATGTCTGGCAATTCCACTCCTCCCCCATATGCCTCTGCCACCCCGTGCATTAGGCCAGTGACTTGTACATTATTGCACAGCTCTCAGGTTTTACCTAATGGGTACCTCTGTAGTGTTCACTGTGTTAGGTGTTGTATCAAAGTAGCATGGAGAAGTGGGGGCCATTCTTCCTCCCTTGGAGCTGGGCTGTCCCAGGTTGCAGAGGCATCTGGGTCCCAGGTGGCCTGGCTGGGGCGGGAGATGGGAGTCATCCATCCTCTTTCCAAGTCCAGCCAGAGCAACTCTCGTCATCGCTCTCTTGTTTTTTGGGTATGTGTGTAAGATTTGTGCTGGGAAAACGGCAAAATATTTTTGAACACCACTGCACTAGGCTTTCAGGTCCTTGCGGTCAAGGCTGTGTTTTGTTTCATTTCATAGCCCCAGCAGCTGGCATGTGGCGTGGAAGTGCACTGAGAGGGAATACACCCTTTGCCCCTGGTCCCTTCTCTGGAATGCCCTCTCTCCCCCTCCTATCTCCATCCTCAAGTTACAGCTACTATAGAATGTATGTGTTTCACCCCAAGATTGTCTGTTCTTAGTTGGCTACCATGCCTTGTTAACCTTCATGTCCCTTTCCCACAGTAGGCATTAAAGTAATGTTCAATTTGGGTTTGTCGAAAACTTGCCAGGGCCCAGTTGGGCGTGGCTCAGCGGTTGAGCATCGACCTAGGATCCAGGAGATCGGGGTTCGATTCCCCATCAGGGCACATGCCCGGATTGTGGGCTGCAGCCCATCAGTGACTCTGTCATCATTGATGTTTCTGTCTCTCTCTCTCTCTCCCTTCCTCTCTCTGAAATCAATAAAGATATATTTAAAAAAAGAAAAGAAAACTTGCAAGGTATTCCTTGCAATTTGAATGAACTGGAAGATAACTCTTGCAGAGTAAGTGTGTGTGTGACTCCTTGGTTGAAGGATGGGGAAGACATTCAGAGAAAATAGCAACCAAAGGACCGAGTTACTTTATCCTGGTATAAAGTATTCTAATGAGTTGATGAGGGACTTAAGGTGTGTCAGAGCTCTGAGAAGGGAAACAATAGGTGAGGTTGGATTGGGTATTAAGTGATGTGGGTGCACAAACCAAGGAACTCCCTGCCCTGTGAGGAAAGCTTGGAATGCCTCCTGCAGGGTTTTGGAACAGTGGAGTAGACTCATTTGTGTTCCATAATTTCTACTTGATGGCAGGAATATAGAGTACATGCCCGCAAGATTTAGGCCAAGTAACTCCCGTAAACTCAACACATAGCATAAATGAACCTAAACAGATTTACAGGTACCTGTACATTAGCGAACAGACATAAGCAAAAATGTCCATGTTGCATTGAATTTAGTGCTGCTGGGGTTTTTTTCTAGTGGGTACCCTGAGTTTAAATGTAACAGCAGTAGAATCTCTGTAGAAGGAGATTTAAGTTCTAACGTACTGAGTAGGAGAAATTCGAGTTGGAGTGAAGGACTTAAATAATGGTTTAGCTGGCATCGTTTGAGTGTCTATTTTAGAAACAAAGCTTTAAATTTTGCTGTGTTTGCCGGCAAAGTGCTGAAAGTTGGCTACCCCTAAAGGTAAGGCACACAGGCCACATGAAGCTGTGAGAATGAGGCGTCAGAGAAAACAAGAAAAAGGAAATTTCGGTTTCAGTTCAGCTAAGATTGCTGGGTGTGTACTGTGCAAGGCCCAGGAAGCGCAAAACTAAGTAAAGTACCTTACCTTTCCCTGGAGTCCAGTGTCTGCGAGAGAGTCGGACATGAACAGTTAACGTCTATAAATCTAGGATCTATCAGGCTGTAGTGGGGTTGTAGCCAGAGTTCCAGGAGAGAACTAGGGAGGAGGCTTTCCTCTGATAAGTATGGCGAGAGTTTCAGAGCAGGCTGTAGAGGAGAAGGGCCCAGTGAGTAGGACCCAGAAGGATGGACTGGAGAGAGCCGCGTGGACGAGTGGGGCCTTCAAGAACCAAGGCTCAGAAGTGTATGACATATTACGGAGCAAAGCACAAGTGCCTAGAGGGACTGGAGATTTCAGGAAGGGCCAGTCAGGAGGGAGTGCAGGCCGAGAGTGAGGCAGGAATAGCTTGGTGATGGGCCTTGAATATGGGCCAGGGCACTTGGTTCTCATAAGTGGGACAGGTTTTGTGAAGAAAGGTGTAATATGTGGTTGTGAGGAGAGGTGGAGGTGGGAAGGATGCTTCCACCGGGGATGAACTGATCATCCTTGCCTCTTCCTGTTCTGGTTTTCCCCTGGCCAAAGCCCTAACCCCTAATCTGCATGAGGAAGAGCTGTAAAATTTAGTAACTGGTTTAAATAAAATACCTGTATAGGAAATTTTGGCATCATCTACTTTGATTCCAAAACAGATAGGCAAGGATATTTTATTTACCAAAAACTTTAATAAATAATACTAAATAATATAAATATTTTATATAAATAATAAACTCTAAATTCTAGGCATTGTTGCAAGCACTTAAAAATATTAACTTGCTTAATTCTTACCAAATCATCTGAGGGAGGTACTTTTATCTCTGTTTTCAGATGAGGAATCTGTTAATACAGAGAGGTTGAGTGACTTGCCCAACGTCTCATCTAAAAAGGAGCAGAGCCAGGGTTTGAAATCAGGTATCCTGGCTCCAGATTCTGTGCCCTTAACCTGTACACAGTGCAATTCTGTATTTAATTTGAATGAACTGGAAGATAACTCTTGCAGAGTAAGTGTGTGTGTGACTCCTTGAAGGGGAAGAGTTTGGGTTTGGATTGTCCTTTTGGGACCTCCCTGTTAGAACATCATCTGTGTGAGGACAGGGACTTTCTATTCCCCAACATATTCCCAGCACCCACAGCAGTGCTTGGTGTGTAGTTAGTGCTCAGCAAATAGTTTTCCGGTGAATCAATTAATGAAGTAGAATTTTGCTGCCAGCTCTCCAAGGAATAGGCTATGGAAGCTTCAGTTTCTATTTTCCTCTTTGGTCAAGGTCCCTTTCTGAACTAATGACTTCTATGAGTTTATTACTTACTGGTTTTTATTGAACTTACCGTGCTCAGCTTTCAAAGGATGCTAGCTCAGTCTACCGTTTTCTTGATTTAAATAATTAACAATTTTTTTTATATAAGTAAGATTTCTTTTGTTGGTGCTTTGGTTTTTCATATGCCCATGTTTAAAGTGTGAGCTCTGAAAATGTAACTAAAGAGATTTGGAATGGACTTCTAATTATAGTAGTTGGTATTATATATTTATGGAATCCTTTCTCAACAGAGCAGGCATTATCTCTGCTTCCTTTTTTCTTGCCACTATTCTTAATACCTGGTACTAGTCCATCTGTATCTGCTGAAGAAGCTGCTTCAGTGAGTGGCTCATTAAGAATTATTTCCCCGGAACCCAGTGATATGGAATAGAACTCTATAGTCACCCCATTGACCGTGCACAAGATTTCATTTGACCTGAGGAAGAACAGACCAGTGTCTTCTCTCTGCTTTGGTTAATTCTAAATTAAATCATTTGGGGATAGGAAAATGGGAAATTTTGTCTCTTTCCATCTATATATGAATAAAAGACTGAGGTTCCACAAGCCATTATATTGTTTCTCTTCTTGACCTGATTAGCTTGTTAACATTTTTATTAAAATATACACCTTATATAGTGTTTTATTTTCTTATAAGAGTTGACTCTACTAAATTAAAATTTTGAAAAAAATCCCACTATTTTAACAGTATTTCTGTTCTAGAGTTAAAATTGTCACATGAAAACAGTTAACTTTTGTTGAAATAGTTATACATGGAAATAAATGTCAAGAACGTTAGCATAGTATTTTAGTTTAAACAGCTTTTAGAATTGTCTTTTTTACTGAAATGTATCCTTTTATTATAAAATTAATGTGTGCTTATGGTATAAAATGCTAACAATACAGAGGTATATAATCTTACTTTCCAGAGATAACTACTGTTTACCTTTTAGTGCATATTGTAATGCAGTTTTTTAAAAAAATAGGATTTATTTTTAGAGCAGTTTTAGGTTCATAGCAAAATTGAGCGGAAGGTTCAGAGATTTCCCCACATGCCCTCTGCTCCCTCCCCCACAGCTGCCTCTATCCGTCACCCACCAAAGTGGTACATTTGTTACAATTGAACCTGCATTGGCACCACCTCATATCACCCAGAGTCCGTACATAGTTTGCGTTAGTTTACTCTCACTGATATACATTTTATGGTTTTGAAGAAATGTATAATGAGATGTACTCACCGTTACAGTATCCTACAGAGTAGTTTTAGTGCCCTAAAACTCTGTGCTCCTCCTGGTCATCCCTCCCCCACCCCACCCATGGCAACCTCTGGTCTTTTTTACTGTCTTCATAGTTTTGCCTTTCCCAGAATGTGAGGTAGTTGGAATCACACAGTATTTAGCCTTTTCAGGTTGGCTTCTTTCACTTAGTGATATGCATTTCAAGTTTCTTCTGTGTCTTCATGGCTTGAGAGCTCATTTGTTTTTAGTGCTGAGTAATAGAACTGCCTTTTTATGTGTAGGTGAAGGTGGTTCTTTTTAATTTTTTAAAATTTTATTTTTAAATTACAACTTACATTCCATATTACTTTGTATTAGTTTCAGGTATACAGCATAGTGGTTGGACAATCATATACTTTACAAAGTGGTCCCCCAGTATTTGAGGTACCCACCTGGCACCGTGCGTAGGTATTACAATATTACTGACTGTATTCCCTGTGCTGTACTTTCAATCCCCGGGACTGTTTTGTCACTATCAATTTGTACTTCTTAATCCCCTCGCCTTTTTCACCCTTCTTCCAACTCCTCTCCCCTTTGCCAACCGTCAGCCTGTTCTTTGTATCTGTGAGTTTATTTCTATTTTGTTAGTTTACATATTTTGCTCTTAAAATTCCACATATAAGTGAAATCATAGGGTATTTGTCTTTCTCTAACTTGTTTCACTCAGCATGATATCTTCTAGGTCCATCTATGCTGTCGCAAATGGTAAGATTTCATTCTTTTTTGTGGCTGAGGAAGGTGGTTCTTAATAGTATTTTACAAACTAGTCCCCAGTTTCTGTTTGCAGGTGGTTCATCTTCCAAAGACTTTGCTGAATTATCTAGTTTTTAGATATAGGAGCAAAATAATTTGTATATTAAACCACTGATCTAATTATGGATCCTTTTCCAAGTGCCAGGCACAGGGACAGTATTTATATACATTATTTTACTTATTTCTGAAAAGCAGCTCTACATAAAGTCAGCACTCTATCTATACAGTGGGGATAAAGAGACAGATTCAGGAGGGATTGATTTGCAAGAGGGGTTAAGTCTGTCACTGAGCCTCCGAGAGAGAACCAGCCTGGAAACCCACCTTGGACTCCAGAATCCGTTCTCCTTCTTGGTGTGAACCGAGCCCTGTGGGAGTGCGCACTGAGGGCTGCTCCCTCCCCCGCCTTTCCCATCAGCAGCTCTGGCAGCTCTGGCTCTCCACCCCATCCTCCCTCTTCGTCGAATTTGTCTGAAATTTTTGTCTATTTCTTCCACCATAATGTAAACTCCGTGGATAGAAACGGTGCCCCTTCACCCTCGCACCTCTGTTGCCTAGAGCAGTACAGGGCACACAGTAGGAGTTCACATATTTGTTGTAAAGACTACGTGCCTTAGGTTATATCAGTTCATAAAATCTTTTAATCAGTTTTGTAGGATAAGCTATTAAATTGTTTTCCTCATTAGTTAGTGACTTAAGTGAGGGACTTGAAGGAGAGTTCCCTTGAAAAGATGCTGAGGAACCAGTGAAATAGGAGACAGGCTGTTGTGGGTGTAGACATTGGAAGTGGTTTGGACAAGCATGTGGGAGGCCTGCTTGAGCTGCTGTCAGAGCCTCCTGAATAATAACTCTTCTTTCCCAGTCGCTGGTCCACTCTACTAACTACTGCGGGAAGGTCTTCTAAAATACAGCTCTGTCATGCCCCTCATTGTGTATTGAATTAACTATAGTCACCTTGGGGCTCTGGCAGGATAGCTCAGTTGGTTAGAGAGACGTCCCAATATGCCAAGGATGCAGGTTGATCTTTGGTCAGGGCACATACAAGAAGCAGCCAGTGAGTGCATAAATAAGTGGAACAACAGTTCCCTCCCTCCCTCTTCCTCTCTCTCTAAAAATCAATAAAAATTTTAAAATATATATATAGACACCTTGCCTTTTATTTAGGCAGTAGGACCCTGCCCTGCCTTTCCACTGCATCTCCCAGTTCCCCTCATGTCCTCCACTGCAGTTTCTCTGTCCTCATTTCCATGCATGTGTTTGTGCTCTGTTTTCCCAGCCACCATCTATTGAGAGTCCATCTTTCAAGGCCTTTCTCAAATGCTCCCCTTTCCCTGAAACCCAATAGTCCCTTAACTGGGTTTTTCTCATGGCACTTTGTAGTTTTCCTGTGTACATTTAACCTTCGCTTTTACTAAACCCTTCTAAGCATGTTCTTGCCCTCCTTCCCAGTCCTCCAAGCAAGGATGGCCGTGTCAGCACTCCTTATGTTCTCAGCAAGTGCCTTGAACATGTGAGCAGACTGCGAATAGTTTTTGAAGTAGAGAAGAACAGAGGTAGACAGAAGATAGAATTGATGGTATTTAGTTTTGGTGCAGGGAAGACTTGTCCTTAGCAAGGATTGTTTGGTGGTCAGAAACTTTTTTGAAGAGAAGCCTGGGGTGGGGGGTGGGCATGTAGGTAAAGAATGAAGTATAGTGGGTCTAGAACATTGGGACAGAAGACAAGAGGCAGGTAGGGAAAGGACTAGGTGAGGAGCAGCGATTGTTTTCAGAGTTCTGAGATGAGTCCCTGTATTTATCCTCAGGGTGCTCGACAGTGTAGTGAGGGGAACAAACAGGTAGATCAATGATAATATATTGTAATAATTCCGCCATAGAGAAGGGAAGATGCTAGAAAACATTGGTTGATTCTAGAAGAGCAATAGCAGTAAAAGCAAGTGAGGGATCTTAGCAAGAGTGTGGTCCCGAGCAGGTGGGCAGAACAGTTGGCAGCATGCAGCAGGAGGTAGTCCTAGGGCCAGATGTCCAGTGCCCTGCCCCCCTTAAATGAGCACTGCAGAAGGGATCACAAAGACAGTTTAGGACGATGATGTTGTAAAAGGTTAGCTTTTAGTGTTTGAGTTCAATAGTGAATTTAGTGTTTGAAACCCACATGGCAGCTTGTTGTTAGTACCTCGTGTGTTTGGGGGCTGGAGACTGAGTCATGGGAGTGAGCCAGGAGTAAGGGAGATGAGTAAAGGGGAAGACCAAGGAATGAAATTACTCACTCTTGGGGTCTTAGGTTCTCTCAGATTAAGATATCTCTTGAGCTTTGCTTTGTTTTGTTTTAATTGATGTGAAGTTCACACAATATAAAGTTAACCATTTTGATATGTTATCAGCTATACCATGTTGTACATTAAGTCTCCAGAATTTGTCTTCAACTGAAAGTTTGTACCCTTTGACTAAAATTCACCATTTTTAACTAAACAATTCAACAATTTATTGGTATTTAGTACGTTCACAACATGTTGCAAACACAGCCTCTGTCTTATTCCGAAACATTTCATCACTTCCAAAAGAAACCCATGCCCCTTAAGCAGTTAGCTAGTCCTCCATTTCCTCTCCCCCAGCCCCTGGCAACTATCAGTCTGCTGTCTCTATAGATTCACCTATTTCAGCTATTGCATATAAATGAAATCGAATAATATGTGACCTTCTGTGCCTGGCTTCTTTCACTTAGTGTGTTTCTGAGGTTTATCCCCATCTTGATGTTAACCCTTACTGTAGCACGTATCAGTACTTCGTTCCTTCTTACAGCTGGATAATGCTTCATTGTCTGGATCTACCATAGTTTATTCGTCCATCTGTGGATGGACATTTGAGTGGTTTCTACCTTTCGGTTATTTGAATAGTGTTGCTATGAACATGTAATTACATGTATTTGTTTACCTATTTTCAGGTCTTAATAACTTAAAGTATCAACATCGGTTGAGTTATAACAAGTGCATCACACTGTAAGGTGTTTCCCTATTAACATCTCACGTTAGTGTGATACATTTGCTACAATCAGTGAACCAATATTGATACCTTATTATTAACTAAGCTCTATAGTTCATATTTGGATTCACTCTTTGTTGTACACCCTATGGCTTTTGACAAATGCATCATCATGTATCCACCATTATAGTATCATACAGAATAATTTCACTGCCCTAGAAGTTCCCTGTGTTCCACCTGTTCATCCCTCCTCCCTCCCCTTGGACCCTTGGACCCTTGGCAACCACTAATCCTTTTACTGTCTCTCTAGTTTGCCTTTTCCAGAAAAGTTGCGATCATATAGTTATATAGCCTCTTTAGACTAGCTTCTTTCACTTAGCAGTATGCATTTGCATTTCCTCATGTCTTTTTGTGTCTTGATAGCTCATTTTTTAAAATCATTGAATAATATTTCATTGTATGGATGTACCACAGTTTATCTATTTACCTATTGAAGAATATTTCTGTTGCTTAAAATTTTGGGCCATTATAAACAAAGCTGCTATAAGCATTAATGTGTAAGTTTTTGTATAAGTATACATTTCACTGGCAATGATTATTTGCAGTGTTGTGACACCACTATTTGTTTCCAAAACATTATTACTCCAAACAGAAACTATGTATCCATTAAGCAATAACTACCCATTCCCTTCTTCCCCACAGGCCCCAGCACCTTTGATCTACTTTCTGTCTCTATGAATTTGCCTATTCTAGATATTTCATGTAAATGGAATCATGCAACATTTGTTCTTTTGTTTCTGGCATATTTCACTTAGCTTAATGTTTTCAAGGTTCATCCATGTTGTAGCACACATCTGAACTCCATTCCTTTCTACAGCTGAATAATATTCCGTTATATAAATATGGATAGATAGATGATAGATAGATAGATAGATAGATAGATAGATAGATAGATAGATAGATAGATAGATAGATGTGTGTGTGTGTGTGTATACACCATATTTTGTTTATCCATTCATCTGTTAATGGACACTTGGGTTGCTTCCACAATTTGTGAATTGTCAGTGCTGCAGTGAACATTGGTATACAAGTTTGTTTGCATCTCTGTTTTCAATTCTTCTGGGTATATACCTGGAGTAGAATGTTGCTAGGTTTCATAGTAACTCTATAATTTTTTGAGGAACTGCTAAACTGGCTTCCAAAGTGTCTGTACCATTTTGCATTCCCACCAGCAATGTATGTTGGTTCCATTTTCTCATCCTGTCCAACACTTGTAATTTTCTACTTTTTGATTATAGCCATGCAAGTGGGTGTGAGGTAGTATCTCGTAGTTTTTATTTGAATTTCCCTAATAATATTGAGCATATTTTCATGTGCCTGTTAGCCATTTTATATCTTCTTTGGAGAAATATCTAAGTCCTCTGTTTATTTCTTAATTGGGTTGTTGTCTTTTTATTGTTGAGTTGTGTTTTAGATACTAGACCATTATCAGATATCAGATATGTGATTTTTATTGTCTAGCAATTTGGAGTTCTTTTCGTCTGGTATCATTGGAAGAAGGTAGTTTAGACACATTGGTTTAGATATGAATAAGCCTGTATGCAGATTTGAACAGTAATGGTATCCCAGAAATAGAAGAAATTTTGAGTGATTTTGAAATCTGATGTCTGTATTTTTGTTTAGTCATTGTATTTTTTCCTGATCTCTTTGAAGCTTATACAGCTCATGAGACCCATGAGACCTGGAGAACCAAGCTTCGAGAGTCAGCCCCAGCATGCATAAAATATTGTAAGCCACTTTATTTCTAAGACAGAGACATTTAGTGTTATGTATTGAGTCAGGTCTCTGTGTTTTAGTCTGAAGGTCATAGTCCAAACACAGAATCACAGGAGCGCTCCCCAGTCATGGACCACCTGTCCTGAAACTTCAGTAGAACTGTGTTTCAGAAAGGGTTCATTTTATTTCAACACATTGATGTGTGCAGGGTTTTATGCGTTAGCACTTACCTTTCAGCCAGCTCCTCTCCCACTGGAGTCCCTGTATGGGGATGTACTATGTTACAGAAGCTCACGGAAGGGCAGCTACAGAAGCTAGTTGCCGGTATGTTACCTCGGATGAGAGAGTTCCTTTAGCAGTTTGGGCTTTTGACCAGATTGATTTTCATCTAACTTGAGGATTTCACGTATTATAGACACTTGCTTTCTGATTATCTGCTCTAGTGTACTCTGCTCCCAGTGCCTGCTCCTTGCTCAGCTGGCTCCTGGTGGGATTCCTTCCTTTGCCTAGTCTTCCAGAAACCAGCTTCTCCGTGTTGGCTCAAGTAAGAGAGGACTATCACCATGATAGCCAAGAAAGAATTGTCTGTTTAGATGTATCATTTAAAAAGTCCTTTATTAGGTGGGTTTGGGGGAGAATATGAAGAAAAGATTCTTCTTTGAGTTTCTGACACCAGGGACTTCTCAGTTTAGATTGTGACTGAGAGGTTAAAGGTTGGCCGTGCATTGGCAGGCTGAATGGCCATCTCAGAAGGGTGAATAAAGAAAAGTTGAATTTATTAAAAGGGGATGGATATATCCAAAGGGCAGGGCTACTCAGCACTGAGTCAGAAGGTATTGGGTCCATGATGGCAGCAAATATACTTGGGACAGTGAAACAGGGAGGGGCATAGAGCAACAGAAGAGCCCAGGCTGGGCTGCGTTGGCTCACAGAGAAGTCAGAAGGGGGGCCTTGGAGACAGGTTCGGGGGGTAAGCAGGATGAGCTGCCGCTCCCCATTGCTCCCCTGGTTGCAAGTCTCCTGGAGTCTCCTCAGAGGGAAGAAGGGGGGAGGAGATGGCCCCAGGGTGCTCCTCTGGTGGGGAGCCCGCATTGGGTCCCTTGTCCTGAGCCTGTTTCTCTCTTTCTTGCCTGTTTCTCTCTTTCTTAGGGGAGGTTTCAGGGGAGTGTCTCCATAGAATATTCATCAGCTTTCCAGGTGGGCTCTTTCAGGGTCCTGGTCTCCACCGACTGTTGAGTGCCAGGGCGGGGGGTGGTCAGTCAATGTGTCTGGTCCTGAGGCAGCCATGGGTCCCACTTGTCTGGTTTTGCTGATTTTCTGGGCCTGGAGCTGAAATACAACTGAGGCCTAGATGTTATCTTTAGGGAGGAACCGCTCAGGGGTCTAAACCTTGTGACCAGCGATGTGCTGGGGAGGATAGGATACCCTGGGGTTAAGGTTCTTGTTTTCCCAGTTTTGCCCCTTGCTAGTCATCCTTTCTGCCCTGGTGGGGTTTTGTACCTGGCCTATTGTCCTTGCTCTGCTCATGTCTGTCTGATAGTGAGGTGTTCTTAAGTAGCACAGTAAAAGGAATGAATATAGGAAATAACTTCTAGACCCAGACCATTGGATAACATTGGCGTACCCTTACTGTTACTCCTACAAGTGCCTTTTAGTTTTATTGCTTTTAAACTTAACCCACTTTTCTTTTAAATACTTCTCTCTAGCATTTTCTTCCTTTTCCTCTTCCTCCCCCTCCCCTTCTCCTCTTTCTCCTTCTTTTTGGTAGCACATAGGTATCGAGAGTATTATGGTATTATGGTCTTGGGCTCCTTACATGCTAGGAGCGTTGTCTGTGTCTGGCCCCTAGTAGGACCACAGTAGATATTTGTTTAGTTAGCTATGGCACTATGCTTACGGAATAGGCCATGTCATCTTTAGAAGACATTCTAGGATACTAGAGATCAGTAATTTTGTATTCACTGGGCTTCTTGAGTCTGTGACTTGGTATCTTGGTATCTTTTATCTGTTCTAGAGAATTCCCAGCAGTTCTCTTCACATACTGCTTTTCCTCTGTTTTTTCCTCATTCTGAGACTCCAGTTACACAGGTGTGTTAGACCTACCTTCTCACTGTATCCTTTTTGTCACTTATTCTTTTTCCTGCAATATTTATTCTATTTTTTATTCTTCATAGTTTCTTTTACCTGTCTTCCATTTGACCAATTCTCTCTTTGACTAACCTATGTTTAATTGAAATTAATAACTCAATGGATTCGTTTATTGTATTTTTCAGTTTTGGTTCTTTTCAATCTGCTATGTTGCTTATTATAGATTCAGGTTCCCTGCTAAATTTTTCAAGCTTGGCTTTTATTTCCTGAAACAGTAAATAGAGTTGTTTTATAATCTTCTCTCAATTCTGTTACTGAGTCCCTTTGGGTCTCTGACTGTTTATAATGGTTCTTACTCATGGGGTTTTGTCCATTCATATGTTTGTGTACTGGACATGGTATTTGAAGCATTATTTATAGAAATAATTACAGGCCTTGGATGTCTTTTTCTATGGAGAATTTTCAGTTGCTTTTTCCAGGTGCCTGAGAGCACTTAGCAAACCAGGATCACTCTCCTTCAAGTTGAGAGTTTGAGATTTTTCTGGACTAACTGGGTGATTTGAAACCAAGTCCATGGGAAGGCTGATTATTGCCAGTTCACTCTTATTCTTGGGGTACATCCGTTTGTGAGACCCCAGTATACTGCTTTGGTGGGGGGCAGGTTACCAAGCGTCTCCTATGCAGGTCCTTGGAAGGGCCAGGAACTCACAGCCACCTCTCACAGACCCCAGGCCTCACTTTAGATTTCTCTTCTTTCCAGGATATTAATTTGGTAATTCCTCACTATCCTGTTAGCTTTTTGTTACTTTTAATGAAATGTATGTCTCTTTCATTCTCTTTTTGGGGGACAAATTATTTAATCCATCATTATTGGACGCAGAAAAAGAGACCTTATTTTTCCGGGCTCGTGGTAGTCTAACATTCACTTTGAAACGGTGACCATAAGGTGAGAGACACTACACTATAGTCTCGCTGTGACAATGAGTATACGATGGCAGAACTGGTCAGATAAAGATCATGGTCTCCAAACCTACTACCTGATTTTTGAATTCCAGCTCTGCTGGTTTTTAGCAGTGTGATCTTAAGCAAATAACTATTCTGTGACTGTTGCCTTGCCTAAAAAATTGGAAATCTTAATTATACTTACCTGTTATTATGCTGATTAAATTAGTTAATAAGTAAAGCTTTTAGAATGTTGCCTGAGTCATAGTTATTCCTAGATAAATTTTAGCTGCTATTATAGCCATCCAAAAAATTTCGTAATAGCTGGTTTGGTTTTCAGAAAATGTTTCGCCCAGCCGGGCGTAGCTCAGCAGTTGAGCATCGACCTAGGATCCAGGAGATCAAGGTTTGATTCCTGGTCAGGGCACATGCCCTGGTTGTGGGCTCGATCCCTAGTTGGGGGTGTGCAGGAGGCTGTCTCATCATTGATGTTCTGTCTCTCTCTCTCCCCTCCCTTCCTCTCTCTCTGAAATCAGTAAAGACATATTTAAAAAGAAAAAAAAAATTTTGTCCATTTGGCTTTTATTTTCAAAATTTGGGATTGTAAATGATGATATCTCCTCATCAGCCACCTATTCTCCGTGGGCTTACTTTAGAATGACTGAGGTTGCTAATTTCATCCCAGTGGTCAGGGAAGGAAGAGACACTCCTGCACTCCCGAGACCGACTGCCTCCGAGTGGGTCTCCAGTGAACGGCCAGGCTGCTCGCTGGCCTCAGTGGGGAGTGGGGATCGGTCCTGTGCTTGTGGCTTTCGCCTATAGAGAAAGAATGTGCTCCATTGGCATTTTAATTGTCGGTGAGGAGGACTGATGAGGATTTCACCCTGCTGTGATTTTATGAGTGGACTGTAGATTCCAGGGCGTGGGTGCTTTCTTAATTAGAGAATGACATAGAAATTAACTGTCACAGAATGGCTTTCTATCAATCATGGTGGTTATTTTGTTTTTTAGGGTTTGTTTTGTATTTTTTTCTTGATTGGTTGGTTGGATTGATGACTAGCCCCTCCAGTTTTTTTTCCTTATTGCTTGACTTTCCCTATTTTGTCATTGGTTCAGACTTTTCCCTGGGAAAGTGAGAGAGGAAGGTAACACTAATGATTATTTTAATTTATGTGATACTTAGCAGTTCACAAATTTATTGTGAAACATTCCTGTGAGGCAGCAAGGTAGTTAATTCCATTTTGCAAATGAGGAACGTGGGACTTCTTGTGGGTTAAGTAACTTGCCCAAGTTACAGAAGAAGTGGCATGACTAGTAAGTATTTAAATATAGGTTCCTGATTCTAAACAGACAGGGGTGAGCAAAAGTAGGTTACAGCTGTAAAAAGTAAACAGAAGGCAACAACTGCAAAGCTACTTTTGCCCACCTCTATAGTATGTTTTCCAATGCATCATCCAGGAGAACCAATTGCAGACAAGTTTAATAGGGGGAGCATTTGTACCTTGCTAAAATAAAGTTGTATTTTTGCTCATTTTGCTTGCTAAAATAAAATTCTATTTCCAGGTGATTTTTTAAAACATGTTTTTCTTGGTCTCTTTCTTCATGATATTTAGTTTAACTCTAGGTCAGAAAGTAGTGCTCGGTGGTCTCGCTGCCCCACAGTGAGAGACAGTTGTGTGCTGACTGGTGTCTAGTCTCCTAATAGTCTACAGTGAAGGATGGTTTTATGGTTATTGCTTCTCAGGTCTTTTGGGAGAGACAGCAGACAGTTGTCAGGAGTACCTTCTTTGTTTCTCAGTGCCCGTTGTATGTGTTCTTAGGCTACTGAAATGCTCTGCCTTTTTATTTCTTAAGATCTTCCAACCCCAAATTCTTTGTTTTTTTTAACTTTTATAAATATTTTAATGATAGTTGTTCGTGTTAGTTTATTGATACCAAACTAATTCTTGAGGCTCTTCTTGGAGAGTTATAAGTGAGTCCTCTTTAGTTCTGGATTGGAGTTTTAAATTTTTATAATATGTTTAAAACAATCTTTGAGCTATTTATAGGTGTGGGATATTTATAGGGTATTTTTGTTTATTTCCTTTTGTCTTTTGTTCTTCTGTTTTCAAGCAGGAAGGTCAGTAATCTTTAAAAGGATGCGTAGCTTATAGATGCTTTTAACAAGAACACATTGTTTCTCAGTATTTTGGAGTTGTGGTGAGTTTGAGGCAGTAGTGTAGGTCATAGAGTGTCAGTGCACCCCTGCTCCTCCTAACTCCTGTGCTCTTTCACAGGAATTAAATCCAGGCAATATTCCACCCATGCCTGCATCCCCAGCTGTATGGAGAGGATCCCTTAAACTGTAAAAAGGCCCATTGGCTTTTATCCAGAGTGGACGGTACCCATAGAACTTAGTTCTGCCTTTTGCTTCATTTGACAGGTCAACCTATGGTGTTGGTACCTCCAATAAAATCCTGTCTTAATGCTTTGGTTGTCTGCGTTTCTCATTGCTTTTCCCCAAGAGGCCAAGGACATGTTAAAATCAGTGTGTCCTATCCTGTATCTCCTCTCTCAGACTTTTGGGGCCATGCTTTTGTTTACAGTGTGCTATTTATTTGGATTCCTCTTCTGTTCGCAAGCTTAGATGTGGTCAGTGGGTATTAAAGGAGCTTTTTGCATTTTAAACAAATTTAATTTACTGGCTCACGTGTTTCCATGGTTATGTACATGTCATCTACCTTTTAATATTTTTATGTTTCTTTGTGCTAAACTTAAGTGCTTTCTTCAAATGTCAGAGCCTTTGGAAAAAGTAACTAATTTTCAAAACACTAAAAGTGCTTAAAAAACACACACCTTTGATTCACATTATTTACATTTTTAAGTAGTAAGTTAAGTAATTTTTATTCATCAGAAATAGTGATCTGTGGCAGAGGCCCAGAGCCGCCTGCCTCTCCTAGGCTTCAGTGAGAGGCGAGGCTCAAATAGGGAACAGGGGAGGGGCTGTAGAGATCTGTCTTGGGATTAACTCCCTCACAGATGAAAACTTTGAGTCTCCATCTGTTATCTTTGCTTTTGTCAGAAAGAGAATTTATATTGTCTACTTCTCCCAGTATTTGAATGCTTGCTATGTGCATGGTAGTAGGAGACAAAGTCCCACACTGGGGGGAATAGAGGGGTAAGCACCTCTCAGGTGATGCTGACCATTGTGTGTTCTAGAGAGTCAGGGGGAAGGCAGGATTTTCACTAGCCTTGAAAGGTGAGTAGCATGTCAGCAGAGCTAATATTACTCAGGCAGAAGGACCAGCTAGGACAAAGGGAAAGTAGCAAAAGGTACGTGCCAGGGCCACTGGAGAGCACACACACAGCATGACTAAGATCAGGGGAAGTTTAGGGCACATTCTTTATTGGACCTGGGTTTAAGTCCCAGCATTCCTTCTTTGCTGACTAGCTGAGTAACTTTTGTGAGAGTTACTTAAACTTCCTAACCCTTAGTTTCCCCATCTGCAGAATGACTAATGACTACATCATAGATTTGTTAAGATTAAATGAGACTGTATTGCCTGGCACACAGTATAAGCACTCAAAAACAACTGCCATTCTTACATTTTATTTCTTGTTTTAAAGTTAACATGTTCATTAAACCAGTTCCTAGAGGGTGACTGCCCCCTGCAGCCCCACCCCAAAGACAGCTATTGTCAGCAGTTTAATGAATGTGTTCCTCTTAATTTCATCTCTGTACGTCTTTGTTTTTTGTGTTTGTTTTGATTATCGATGTTCCGGCTTTAGAGCATTTGGAAGGCAGGAAAAGGGAACACTGTGTGGCATGCCTGGAAGATGAGACTGAGCTGGATTAGGAGCCAGTGAATGTTTTAGACATCAGGGATGACCTGATCAGCTGTGTTTCAATAGCAAGGCTGAAATGTAAGTTGAATTAAGGGGAGGTGCGTATTTACTTGGCTGTTAGAGCACCACGGGCAAATGCCAGGCACCTTTGTTACATGCTTTCAACAATGCCCAGCCTCCGTGGGGAGCTGGGCACTCACATATAGTAGGGAAGCAGGTACAAGGCAGGGCCCATGCCCGGGTAGCGGTGTGTGGACAAGAAGTGCTGTAGCTGTGCAGGCAAAGCAAGATCACTGAATTGAGTGTTTCCTGAAGTGAGGTCATATGTGAGCCAGGTCTTGAAGAATGATGGAGATTTGGGATACATTTTTGGGAGGGGCAGGGCACAAGTCAGGAGGTAGGAGTGCAGGTATTGAGTGCCTGGCCTGGACAGAGTGGCGGATTTGGGTTGGTCAGGAGTGAGCAGTAAGGTTGGGAAGGAAAAGTTGCCAGTGCCCTCGCCAAACTTGCTCTGCGCTCTCCTCAGCCCTGATCTCAGCAGGTCGCAGTTGTCTGTCTGCTTCCAGAGGGTGAGTCTTTCCCAGGCAGAATTGTCATCATCTCAGTATTCCCAGGCCTGGTAAAGGGTATTTGCTGTGTATGGAAATTATAGATACTATCCTGTCCCCTCAAACTCAGGGTCTAAAGTAAAATTCTCGTTTCATCTCTCTTCCCTCCCCTTTCCATTCTGCTCTCAGCCACCAGGCCTTAAACAGCTCCCTATGGCCCTTACCTCTCCATCCCATAATTATTGTGTACACCTGTCTGGGGTCATCCTGCCTGTCGCGCTCAGTGTGCTGACCTCCTATTGCCTTTCGTCCTTCCTCTAGCTCTTTCTTCCCTCGCTCTCCTCTTCTGGCTTGTCCTCTCCCCGGCATCGTCCTACCCATACCCCAGACCGGTGGCTTTAAACCTTGTTTTGACCAACACAGCTATCCTCACTTATGCACATAGACGCTCAGAACTGAAACAGAGTTTCGCAGAAAGTCCTTATACTTCATCACACTCTGAGGCATGGACTCTGTTATTTTCCACTCTGTTCTATTTCACTTTTTTTGAAGTGCTGTTCATGACCCACTAAATTGATTTCGCAACTTTCAGTTTGAAAAACTGCTCTGGGTGATCTCATCCAACTCCTTCAGCTTTAAATACTATCTCTGTGCTGATGACCTTCCCAATTATATCTCCATCCCCATATTTCCCCTGAGGTCCAGATATGCCAGCCATCTCCCCAACATCTCCACTTGGATGTCCACTAGAAACCTCAAAGTTAACATGTCCAGCAAAGCACTCCTCATCCCTGCAGCCTGTCCCACCCCGCCTCATCCCTCTCCGTAAGTGGAGCTGTGTCCACAGTGTCTCAGTAAGGGACAGTGCTAGCACACAGGCTCCTAATAAGCCACTGCCTGGGCTCAGACCTGATGCTGCCATCTGGTAAGATTTGAGGCCTTGGCCTGGCCAGTGTGGCTCAGAGGTTGAGCATCAACCTATGATCCAGGAGATCGAGGTTTGATTCCCAGTCAGGGCACTTGGCCGGGTTGCAGGCTTGATCCCCAGTAGGGGGCGTGCAGGAGGCAGCCGATCAATGACTGTCTCTCATCATTGATGTTTCTATCTCTCCCTCTCCCTTCCTCTCTCTGAAATCAATAAAAACATATTTAAATTTTTTTTTGAGGTCTTGGACAGTTTCTAAACCCCTCTGCCCCACTGTCTTCATTTTATTAAAGTGGGGTTGTCCACTATAGCTTTTCATGGGGCTCGTGCAAAGATTGGATGGATTTTTACCTGTAAAGGAAATAGAGCAGTGGCACGCACATGGCTGGTGCTCACCTGGTGTTGGCTGCTGCTGTTTGTCATCATTGTTTTTTCCGTTATATCCACTTCTGATCCATTAACAATTTCCGTTGGCTCTAACTTCAAAATATTCCCTTTATTTGACCGCATATCACCACCTCCATCAACACCACCACGTTCATCTATGCAGCCAACATCCCTTACCCAGATGACCAAAATAGCTCCTTAACTAACTGCCTGCTCTGCCCTTGCCCCTCCCGAAGTCTTTTCCACAAAACAGGCAGAGTGGCCATTTGAGAACTGAAACCAGAGTATGTCACTCTAGCTCAAAACCTCCCAAAGCCTTCTAATAAAATCCAAAAATCTCACGTGCTTTTCCAGGCCCTTCCTCAGCACTTCTCAAATTGTGTTGTGTATGCGACTCCCTGGTGAGCCTGTTCACACGCAGATGCAGTGCTGTGTGTGGAACCCGGGGTAGTGAGGCCTGTGTGCTCAGGGCCCCTTTCTCTGCTGCATCTCCCTTTGCTCTCCCTACACCTGCTTTTTGCCATGTCAGCCACTTTGTTCCTCTTAGCAAGCTCCTTCCTGCCTCTGGCCTTCGCACAGGTCTTTGCATGGTCCATCCCCTCATCTCGTTCATACATCACCTCCTCCAGGAGGCTGGCCCGACCTCCTGTTTCAATCCCACCCTTCCCCCAGCGCTCTTCTCTCTGTTCCCGTAGCCTCATTTCCCTCTTAGCATGTCTTAGTTCCTGGTAGATATTTATTTGTTCATTGTTTTGTTGGTTTGAATGCCATTTTCATGGTGAGCCTAGTTCATAGTTGTCTCCCCAGAACCTAGAATCAGTGCCTGGAAAGTGTGTATAAGTGTTTCCCCTGTTAGATGCGGGCTCCTTGAGGGCAGGGACCTTCCTTATTCCTTCTTTTTGCTTTTTAGGTGTTTAGTCTGAAGCTTCACTCTGGTTCTTTCCATCACCCCCCCTCCCTTTCATAGCTTCAGTACTCAGTGGTTTTTAGCTGTCATGTGTCAAACTGTTCTGCTAGGGGGTTTTCTTCATTTTGCTTAAAAAAAAAAAAATGTTTGCCCTGGCCAGGTAGCTCAGTTGGTTGGAAAGGCATCCCATACACCAAGCGTCTGTGGGTTTGATCCCCGGTCGGGGTGCATACAGGAGGCAGCCAATCAGTCTTTCTCTCTGACATTGATATTTTTCTCTCTCTTCCTCTCTCTCAAATCAGTAAAAACATATCCTTTGGTGAGGATTTAAAAAAAACACTAAAAAAATTTTTTTTATGTAAGTAACACATGACGATAGTCTCTCAAAAAAAATCAAACAAAAGGTGGTCCCTCCCCAAGTTAGTGTTTTGGTGTGTATTCTTGCCGGCCCTTCTTTGGACTTACTCATTGTTTCGTAATTTATCAGCAACAAAAGAAAACAATGAGTTTGCTTCCAGTGTCAGGAGAAATCTTGGCAGAATAGTGCAGTGTACCATTGGCCTTGTCAAGGGCAGACTCCAGGGGTACCTCTGTTCTATAGCTGAGAAAACGGTGGCTTCAAGATGTGAGTAATTTACTCAAAATCTCACTAGCAGTAAACTGCAAAACCCAGTTCAGAACCTTACTCTGTCTGGGTTCAGAGTCCCCACACGCCCTTCCCACTGTTCCGTGCTGCCAGTAGCTGCGGGGACAGAGACAGGAGGGACAGGCTCACTAGAAGAAGGCTTCCGAAGAAGGGATATTTGAGCAGGTCTTTCCAGAAAAGTCTGGGTTAATCAGTGGTGGTATAGGGCAAGATACTAGCATTCCAAATGTGGGTGACAGCTTGGGCAAAGACCTGGAGATATGCAGCACATTTGGGCAACAGGGAGAAGTTCAGTGTCACTGGAATAGGAGTGTGAGGTCATGAAAGGTGAAGCTGGAGATTCTGTTGATGTCAAAAGCTGAAGGATCTTAAATTCCATACTGTGGACTCCATATATTTTCTCAAACTGGGTAAATGGGAAACCATAATTTTGTTTGCAACATATGTCAAACATACAGAAAAGCACAGAAACTAATGGCCCCTGTGTGTACCCATCACCCAGATTTAACAGACGTCACAGTTGGAGCCTCCTGAGTACCTCCCCCATCCCTCCACTGAACCCATGCTCCCAAACACTGTGCTCTTCATGCTTGGTAGTCCCCCATTATCTGTAGTTTTGTTGGGGGGGTGTTCAGGTTTAGTTACCTGTGGTCAGCCACAGTCCAAAAACATTAAATGCAAAATTCCAGAATAAATAATTCATAAGTTTTAAATTGCATGAAATCTTGAGCCATCTCACTCTGTCCCATCTGGGATGTGAATCATCCCTTTGTCCAGTGTACACACCGCTTACCTGTAGGTCATTTAGTAGCATCTCAGTTATCAGGTTGATTCTCTCAGTATCACGGTAATTTGTTTACTTAATAATGGCCCCAAAGTACCAGAGTAGTGATGATGGCAATTCAGACATGCCACAGAGAAGCTGGAGACTGCGTCCTAGCTAGCAAGGCTGAAAAGGTGAGTCAGTATCAGAAATTTTGAGAAAGAAACCCCATTGACATAACTTTCGTTACAGTATATTGTTACAATTGTTCTATTTTATTACTCATTATTGTTGTTAATCTCTTACTGTGCCTAATTTATAAATTAAACTTTATGTATATAAAAAACATAGTATATACAGGGTTTTTGCTATCTGTGAGTTCAGGCATCCACTGGGGATCTTGGAATGTATCCCCTGTGGATAAGTGGGGACTACTGTATGTTGTTTCTAAAATTATATTTACACACAGAACAAGAGCTAATTTGGAAAAATTCCATTGCTAATTTATCTAATACAGTAAAAGAAGAAAAAGCATGGTCCTAAAAAATCGCAAGTATACCTCCTAGGCTGGTTTGACATGTTTCCATCAGGCTGATAGCATGTCCCAGCTTTCTGGCCCAGCAAAGTAATGCAGACTTACACCGCGTACTCTGCCTGCCCCTGGGAAAATCAGCCATTTCCCAAGAAGCCCAGGTTCCACTAGGGAGGAATGGAATTTAGAAGTTCAAAACTGAATGTCAGCTTGGGTGGCTAGGATTATTAGTGCTTTTAAAACTACCATGCCTGCCTTTTGTGCATGTGTGATATTTAGCCTTTTAATTCACCTGGAGTTTCTTTCTGTGGGTACCTTGAGATGGGGTCTCACACAATTGTTTTTCTCCCAGAAAGGTAGCATGTTATCCAGCATCCTTTATTCTAATTATGATTTAGAAAAAGTTAGAATATACGGTAGAGCAAATACCTCATTTTTTAATAGTTTTCCACATTTTCTTTACTAGCTTTGCACATTTTCTTTAGATGACCGTGAGAATTCATTTATCAAAACATAATGGGAGGGTGCTCCGCAGAGGCAGTGGTGGTCCTGTGGCCAAGGGAGTGAAGGGCTGTGGACGTGAAGGGTGAGGCTGCAGAGTTGGGGAGATTATTACCTTGAGCAAGCCAAGTAAATTAAGCCAATATGTAAGTATATAGTGATGATAAGGGGAGACGGGTTTCTAACTGTCTGAGGAGGGAATTACAACCATGGAAAGATGGAAGGTTAGAAGGAACCCTGAGGGTATTGGGTTGGAACTGGAGGTACCAAGATGAGCTCATGGTTCTTTCTCATATATACATAGTAGATATGGAAGTGGTTATAGGTGTGGCTGTTCACGTACGTACGTAAAGAAACTACATCCCGGTAGCAATGACCAATCCATGTGCTCTTTGCTTTCATATATTATCTTCTAAAAGGAATCAGATGTCCTTGGGGAAATGGCTGTTCCTGGGGTTCGGGTGGGAAAATACACAAGATGAGCCTGGAATGTCTTGTGCCAGGAAGTAAGGGAATGCTCAGAGAATGGACCATGTAAATGCACACAGGAGTCAGTTTCAAGAGGCTCCCACTGGCCAATTCTGGGACAATGTGAGTGTCGAATGAATGGGTGAGGAAGGAAAGCTCTGCCTGCTAGTGATGGCTAGAAACTCACCACTAGACAGCCGTCATAGAGGTGGTTGAGGCACATGGGAATCATTGGTATATGTTTGACAAAGAACAAGATACTGGCATAATCTCAGGATTTCTCCCAAAAGATACATATAAGAGAAACTTATACTTAACCCATTACACAGTATGGTGGTAACTTTACAGTGAAGAAGCCTGGCAGAGGTGGGCTTGACCAGGTGGATGTGGTTGACATCACCTGTGGAGGGAAGGCTCTCCATCCATCCCTCCTGATGTGACCCACTAGAAGGAGCCCAGCTCCACATCTCTGGAATTGCTGCCAGGAAGGTGGGACCTGAGTCTAGATATACAGGTTGAGGGCCAGCCTACAGAATGAAAGAGCTGTGCTTTCAGGAACGTGGAAGTAGGGAAAACTGAGGACTGTTACAGAATGACAGGACACTGGTGAGACATGGCAACTTATGTTCCTGGATGGGATTCTGGGCCAGAAAGGAAAAGGAAACATTGTTGGGACAGTTTACCAAATATGAATGGCATCTGTAGGTTGAGTTGGTTGTGTAGTATGAACATTGATTTCCTGATACAGAGAGTTATATGCTGGTTATAGAAGAGTGTCCTTGTTTTTGGAAATATACATTGGAGTCTTTAGGGGTCAAAGAAAAGCCAGTAGGTGTACATATAGGTAGTGAGTGCATGTGAGTAATAGGGCAAACAATGTGAAACATCAGCTGGGAATCTTGTTGAAGGGGTATGTAAGCACTGTACCATCCTGTACATTTAAAATTATTTCAAAATTATTTTTTAATACCTGTTGAGAGTTTGACTGGAACTCTTAGTTTTATAAACTGATCTGTGGAGACCTGACCTTATTATGATACCAAGTCTTTATCTGGATGCACTGCATGTTCTCTGCTTGTTTATTTTTGTTTTGAGCTCTTTTTTTGGGTCCTTTGGTGATGTTTATAATTTTCATCATAGAGCTTTTGCCCAATACTGCTTTGGATTAGTCCTCTGGTATTTTTTTAATTTTGTTGCTATTATAAAATGAAACACTTTTTGCCTGTAAGTGGCAGCACTAATTGCTTTCTGTGATTTTTGTCTGCGAAGGTTTAGAAATTATGTACTCACGCAACCTTTAAATGAGAAAAAAATTTCAATAACATCTTAGAAGCCCAAGCTCAACCGTTGGGGAAAGCCTGCAGGGCATGCCCCCAGCTGGCCTTAGAGATAGCCCACTGGCCCCCCCACCTTCTCCTGTCCCCTTTCCAAGAACTGTTGGCCATCTTGCCACAGATGGGTCATCTGAATTGATCTTGGGATGCCCCTGTGACTAATCAACGACAGCCATTGAATGGGGCAGGAGCCCAGGCTCCTGTGGCCTGGCGGGGAGCAGATTTGAGGCATTTCCCTACAGTTGCAGAAGCATGCATTTGATAGGGTGCTACAGCCTCCTGGCTGTTTGAAATTAGGTCTAAAAATAGGCCTGCCTGCTGTGGGGTGGATTTCAGCTGTTTTTAGGCCTGATTCTGAAAAATAGCTCAGAGGCTGTGATTTCTATGTGCACGCTCACTTGGGCACCACATGCGTGTGCCGGCGCCAGGTTTCTGGGAGCAGAGAGTGTTCCTGGCAATGCCTCTCTCCCCCACCTGCCTCTGGACTGTGGGGTCTCCTGTGCCTTCCTTTCTTCCCCTCAGGCATAGAAGTGATTTTTCGTCAGTAGGAGCAGATACAGCAGAGATATTTTTGAGGGGTATATTTTTAAAATGTGATTAATACAGTTTTAAAGTGATTCTTTTCTACACAAGCATCACGTAAATAGAAATGAAAAGGAATAAAATGACCCACAGCCCTACTGTCCCGAGTAGCCCAGCAGTTTTCACTTTTCCATATTCTCTGGCTTGGACCAGAGGTGTGCCCGATTCCGAGGTAGTTGTAACCGTAGCACAGGTGTGAGTTTATATGCTGCTTTTCTGTATCTGACTGTATGTGATATGCATTTCCCTTGGTGCTGGAATCTTCATGATGAGCATGTACTGTTTGGTTGAGCGGATATACCATAATTTTCTTAATCATTTTCAAATGATAAAGAATTAGGTTCTTGCCACAAGCCTTTTCTTTTAGATATCACTGGAGTGAGTATGTTGGTACTTCGATTTCTGTTTGGTTGTTTCGAGATTTGCCTAGGATGAAAATATAGTAAAAAGAGTTACTGGGTCAAAAGATACTAATATTTTTACAGTCATACCTACATAATGAAATCTTGCTCAACAATGGACCACATATACAACGGTGGCCCCATAAGATACAATGGAGCTGAATCTGTGTGCTTCGGGAGGAATTTTGCCTTTCCCTGAAGGGAGCAGTATCTGTGGGGCTTGGCAATAGTTTTCTTCTCACTCACAGCACCTCAGTTGCGAGTGCACAGATTACATCCCAGTCTGTCAGCCACTGACCTGTTTCAGCACAGAGGGGCCCGTCCCCCCCAGCGCTACATATTCAGAGGACGCTACAGCCCTCCCAGACCTAGCCTGATGGTCTTCAGAGTACCTTGCTGTAAATTCTTTGTTGAGGACCCAGATCCTCTCTACACAGGTCCACAGGAACTACCTTAATAAGTATTGAGTGCCACTGCCACTTTAGCAAAGGTTTCATTTGGTAGTGTGGTGCCAGCCTGTCCCTATACTTGGCAAATATGTTCAGGTTGTAATGATGTAAAGCATAGATAGGTTTTATTTCTTCCAATTCAGTGCTAGAGAGATTCCTTTGTACCACATAGGGTCAGTGGAACCAAAAATAAATTTCCAGAGTCAAACTATTGAGCCCTTCAATTCTATACCCTCTCCATACTAACACCTTCTTTTTTTATAAATACCACAAAGTTCCTTATTCTGTCCTGCTCCAGCATACAGTAGCCATAACCACATTGCCATGACAATCCCCTGGGTTCCTTTATCTCTCCATCCTGATTTCTTATTCCTAAGGTCCTCTGGCCACCTTTTCCTCCTTCCTCAAGGTCACTATTATAGTGATCTATACCTTACCCAGCAAGTTTCTCCCAGATACTTCCAATCCATCCAAGCCCATATCTCTGTTGTGGAACAGTATCAACAGCGTCGATCTTCTATTTCTGACCGTGTTGGAAGGAAGCAGGGAGGGCTGGTGGGACAGTGTTTATGAAGTGCATAGGCGTGGACAGTAATGTCCTAGGTCTTCACACTCCCCACTCACTCCTGCACCCAGAGCAATGTCCAGTCCTGCAGGCTCTATTCATGGTAAGTGCCCAATACAGGTGCACCGTTTTTTATCTTTTATAGTATATTTTTACTGTTCCTTTTCTATTTTTAGATGCACAAATACATACCACTGTGTTAGTTGCCTACAGTATTCCGTATTGTCACCTGCTGAACAGGTTTATAGCCTAGGAGCAATAGGCTATCCCATATGCCGTAGGTGTGTAATAGGCTATACCACCTAGGTGTTTGCACTACGAAGAAATTGCCTAAGGACACATTTCTCAGAGCAGATCTCCATCATTAAGCGATGCATAACTGTATTATCAAATTGCTTTTTCAAAGAGTTGTAATAATTTATGCTGCTTCTATTGTTGTTTGTACCAGCTTCACCCTAACCTCACCAGGTGGGATATCATCTCTTAATTTGGGGGAACAATATAGTAGCTATAAATTTGTGCCCCACGTGTTTTTGCCAGCATGTATGTGATCATGGTTGAAGATGGGTGTTTTTTATAGCTTGCATGACTAATATGATACAAGTTTTGACTCTCAGAAACCAAACTTTTAGATCTGTAGCGTTTTGGTGGGTTTCTTTTCCTTTAGACGACTGACTTGCAAATTCTGACTGAGTTGGTTCCTTAAACTGCTTTCTGTGCTCACAAGCCAGGGAGCAAATCAGCACCATCAACACATCACCGTATTCTAGGCCTAATTATACTGAGATACCTTCCAGTCGCTGAGAAAAGTCTAGGCTCTGCCCATCTGTAAACAGGACATAGAATTTGAAATATCAAATCAAATCACTGAGCAAATCTTTGTGCCTGATCTATTCAGAAGATCCTGTGTTTGCACCTGGAGAAAACATGGGTCTACCGAGGTACAAGCAGTCAGCTCACTTCTAGCAAATGTCAGGATGCTTCCCAGGTTGTGAGCAGTTTGCTGCTAGTTCAAGGAAGGCTTCTGCCAGAAGTATAGACGTGGTTCTGGGTGGGTGTTCCATGTCCCACCCTCTGTTTCCTATGAATGTTTTGCTTGTTAACTTCTCTGAGCCTCAGTTTACAAAAAGGAGCGCTAATACTTCTTAGAGTATGGTGAAGATTAAGTACATTTATTTTTGTAAAGCGGCTAGTGTGTGGCTTATGTTAGACATGCAGTAAATAGGTGGTGGCTACAGTTACTATAGAACCGACATGGGTGTTTGACAGGATTTTTTAAAACCTGGATTTGTGTCTCCTTGCTCAATATGTGGTGCAGTGAAAGAAAAGAGAATGGGCTTTAGGACCAAAAGAACTTGAGCTACAGAATATCAGCTCCAGTTTATCTTACAAGAGTACCTTTTGGCAGATTGTATAATTTGTTTTCTCATCCAAGTTGAAATGTATGTAAAACCACACAGCTCCTGACACATAGAATAAGGGGTAGTTACTGTTTCAGTTGCATATGCCGTAGATACTGATGAAAGGCAAGCTCACTTCACTAAGTGTCTTCTTAGGAGAGAAAAGCCAGCAAAGCCTCCGCTCTAAGGAAGACTTTGTGGAGAAGATTACATTTCAGGAGCTCTCAGGACCCTGCCAGCCTTGTGACCTGACATGGCAGGAGGGAGTTTCTGGACCTAGGGGTGCTTCTGACAAGGCCTGGAGGTGAAAGTGGGGCGATGGCACAGAGGGGACCGAGCGGATTTGCTGAGAGGGTGGAGAGGAGCAGAAGTTGGGTTGGGAGGATTCCAGCGGGCTTCAACGCATGTGGGGGGCAGTGTGGTCAGAACGAATGGTGAAGCAAAGCTGCTCCACGCGGTTGGTGCTAGGACAGGGAGCTTCTGGAGATGTGATTCTACTCCAGAAAGATGCGAACATCAGTGGCAGGGCTGGAGAGGCGAGGGGCAAATACAGGAAATGGAGTAGCAGGATTAGGTAATAAATATCTGAAATGCAGAGTCAAAGGAGTTGGGGTTATTCTGAAGCTTCTTAGTTAGGGTATCTGAGAGGATTGTGGTTTTTCTTGAGGATGGTAAGTTGAATCAGTTGAGGAAAGAACCACATTTTTTGTCATTGAGATTGAGTTGGTGACTGCCCAAGAATAAATATGTTTTGTCATCTTTATAGAAATTATTTCAGCCACAAGTGACACTGCTCATTCTTTACGTGCAGAAGTGACTATTCTGTCTCCCCATTACTGCCTAAAGAGGGCTGGAGGCCTTGTCTTCTGTCCCTGTGTGTCACTAAAACATTGCCATATGGCTAGTAAGTCCTGCAGAACCCACCCCACTCCGGCAGTCAGAGCCCAGCACTTGCCTGCTGCTCTGTTTTGTTATCCCTTCCAGTTTTGAACCCTGAACATTTCTTATTTTGTTGCATTTTGGCTACATGTTTGGTCTGACATTTCTAGGTGTTCTGTTGAGGGAGGATTTCCAGTCCCTCTGGTATGCCATATTGCACGAAATAGAAGTCTCTCACTCCCCGAGTGATAATATTCCACTCTGAAATACTAGCACTGAGAGGAGAGCTGTATTAGTCAGGGTCCTGGTAGGAAACAGATGGCACACTCAGACTGGGGAATTTGAGGAGCGTTTAATTATATCACTCTGAGTTCATTCAGGAAGAGGGAAGCTTTCCGTGCCAGGTATGAAGAGTTTTGATAGAGGAATCCAGGGCTTACCCATCCATTGGAAGGTCAGGGAAGCTGCTCCTGAGTATCTGAGACTGAAGCACCACAGGGAGAGGCTCTCACGAGTTCCCAGGGAAGCCGCTGCGTCCGTGTCTACCTCAGCTACCTCCATGCGTATCAGCCTTCCCTGTCTTCTGCCTTCCAAATCTTTCTTTTGCTTTTCTTTGCCAGCTCCAACCCAGAACCGTGCTGGAGAGGGGTTCTAGAAGGGTAGCTCCCAGCTTCTGATCTGCAGAGGAGAGCCTAGGAAGAGGGTGCTCACAATGCTGCTAAGTTGACCAGTGCAGAACTGGGGCTGTTTATAAAAGGCGATCAGGGTTTGCAGACACTGGGCCAGCAATAGCAGGGGTTGTCACCAGTAGGCCTGAAAGAAAGGAGGAGGCAGTTCCTGGAGCCTGGGAAGGTGGTTCGCTATTTAGGTTGCCCCACCGGAGGGCAGCCATCAGCCAGCCTCAGTGGCTGTGGGGTAGGAGCCGCAGGAGTAAACTCCTTACTCTCTTGCTGCCTCTTCCCAGCCAAACGGGGCCAAGGCCAGGGGGCAGCAGAGCCTCTCAAAGGTCTCTGTGGTGCCCCCTCCCAGGGCATAGACTAGGAAGGAGATGGGCAAGGAATGAAACTGGAGGGCCAAGAGAACAACCCACCAGACAGGGGCCATATCTAGAAGCATATGTATTGTTATTGTTTTCAGAGAGAGAAACATCGATTTGTTGTTCACCTATTTATGCATTTGTTGGTTGATTCTGGTATGTGCCCTGACTGGGGATTAAACCCGGAACTTTGGCCTGTTGGGATGACGCTCCAACAAGCTGGGCTGTCTGGCCAGAGCTGCATGTGTCGTTATGTCTTAAGGATTAAGCGTTCTTCCAAGGCAAAGGAGAGCAAGCAGAACGTCAGTAGTTAAACCTGAAATGGAAGAGTAAGCGGGTCCTTGAAAAGCTCTCTCCAGGGAACTGCCTTGAGGACAGTTTGGGAACTTTGTGGAGGGGAGTGGGATGACATCTGACCTGTGAAGGAAGACAGAGGAAGCTGACGTTGGTTGCCTGTAGACAACAAGGCCCCATGACAGGAGGGAAAGCGCGGCCGCAGTGGTTGTCCTCAGTCAGCATGTGGACTCTGGGCCATCGAATGTAAAGGCACTAAATTCTGGACCTCACTTACTAGCGCTTCTCCAGAGGCTTTCTGAAACCATTCAGAAAGTTAGGAAAGTGTGAGAAGACTGGGAAAGAGAAAGTCAGAGCAAGGGAGAGTTGGGGAGGGAGGTGCATTGGTAAACCTCTTTTGCAGAGTATGTGTATAGATTCTAATGGGTGACCCGCTTCCTTTGAAGTGTCACATTTTCTTAACTACATCTGTGTTCATTCAAACAAAGAAATCGAGGCATTTGTCATTATTAATCATGATGCTTTAAAACTGATTTTACTGATGCTTTGCTCTTTTTAAAGTTGGGATAGTATTGGAATGATCTCTATTAGTAGCTTATTTTATATGCCAATGTTAGTTACAGTTACTCTGGGTTTACTTTTTCAATTGCTGGTAAACTTGGTTTCCTAATTGCTTTACTTGGGACTCCTAAAAAAGGTGGACTTGGCACACACTTTCTGGTGCTCAGATACTTCATGTAAGAATATTTCGCTTAACTGGAACCCCCTGGAGGTATTTGGCTGTGATTTTTTTTTTATTTTTTATTTTTATCTAGTCCATAAACCAGAACTATAACAACAGGGGTGGAAGGGCTGAGAGCAGGCCTTCGAAGGAATTGTGCCCAAATGTTTTCCTCTCTGGAGCTCAGGTTTTCTCAGGAACCCGGGGCAGCCTGAGGCAGGGCATGCTGATGTTAAAGTAAGTTGTCCTTAGCTCTTAGGGTTCCTATTTAGGAAAAATTTGGAGCAAGTGGCAACATTGTTTATACACTTGGACTTTTCAGAATCCTGATTTTATTTACAGAAGGATTAATTAAGCAACATGTATTTATGGAGCAATTCTCTTTCTAGGAAGTTTTTCATTAAACTGTCAGACTTGGTCCTTTTGTTGGATTTAGCCCATGAGCTGCCTTTTATTATGGAGAGAAGGCCCCTGCACTAAGAGCTAGAACAGAAACACACCACAAACAGGAAAAATACCAGTGGATAGAACTGTTCTTGATAGTCCTAGAAGTAATGAGGGGGGAGGTCAGAGAAGTCCTTGTGGGAGGGGGAAAGATATTGTTCGTGGCCACCCACTTTCAAGGTTAACCTCTTAAAGGACAAGTGCCAGCTGTCTCTGACTGTCATAGACCCTCTGGGTCATGCAGTGCTAGGAACGTGACCCAAGGGGTACACTGCTGCTCAGGAGCCTCTGAGCCCTGCGCTTTGGTTTCCTCATCTGTAAAGTGAGGATATTAGTGTGTGTGCATTAATGGTTAGCATGAGGTCGAGCGTTACAGTAAGCACTCCAGTAGCTGGTGTCAGGTGCCCAGCAGGTTCATTGGCACACAGAAAATAGTCTGCTGTGGAGGCATTTTGAAGCGAATGAGAAGCAGTTTCCTTTAGATTGAAAGTGAATGTTTAAAGATGACTTTGGGTCATGTGATTATAATCAAACTTAATACCAAAGTAGTAGTCCTTGTCTAGCTATTTTAGACTTAAGATATTTCATGAAGAAGTGGGTCAGGCTTCTAGGGTTTGGAGTTAACCATCTTCAGCCCTAATCCATGTTTACTTTCTGAAGTCTCAGGGCTCTTATGTGGATTCAAATTGGGTATTTCCCCCTTGGAACTGGACCTGGAGAATTTGGCAGGCAGGGTCTTCAGCATCTTCAGCTCTACCTTTAGATCGCTCATGTTCTGTTTATGTAAGCTCTAGCCTAGTTCTTGTACCATTTACTGGTTCATAGGCCTGTCATGTGCTCCTTACTGTTTCAATGACATGAGGATTGCAGCAAGGCTCAGAGTCTCTGCCCTTTAGGAAATTTATATTCTAGTAGAGGAGAGACAGACAGTAGACTAGTAGCATATCCATGTCTGCTGGGAATAAATACTGGGGAGGAAGTAAGGAGGGGGGAAGGAGATCGGGAAAGCCTGGGTGATGGTGTACAGTTAGCTGTTTTTAATAGTTTGGCCAGGGAAGGCTTTACTAATCACGTGACATTTGTCAGAGACTGGAAGGAAGTCAGAGGGACAAGCTGTATGGCTATGGAGGAAGAACAGCATAGGCGAGAACAAAGTTCCTGTGTAGAAATACCAGTGGCCCATCCCAGGATCTAGGAGACTGCGCGGAGCAGGGGAGGGGAGGAGGTCACAGAGATAATGGGGTGGGCGCGGGGCCTTCCAGGCCAGCTTCACTTGGGATGGGATGGGATGGGATGGGATGGGATGGGATGGGATGGGATGGGATGGGATGGGATGGGATGATGGGATGGGATGGGATGGGATGATGGGATGGGATGGGATGATGGGATGGGATGATGGGATGGGATGGGATGGGATGATGGGATGGGATGGGATGGGATGGGATGATGGGACGGGACGGGACGGGAGCCACTGCAGGGCTTGGCCATAAGGAATCCAACTTACCTTTTAGAAGTATCGCTAACTTTGCTACCAATACCTCCATTTTCAGCTCCCCTGGAGAGGGAACTAAGAAACCAGCTTCTAAGCCCTTGAAGAAGACTTTGCCCTAACTTACCCTGGCTCGTAGGTGTTTCCTAACTTCTCTTTAAATAATTGACTTTAAAGCCATTTGGAGCAGTCTGGCCTTGTCTTATTCATCTGACTCAGAGGAGGAGGCAGGCCCAGGCAAAAGACAAAATAAAGGCAGCTCTTGACTAACTGTTGAGGAGTGCTCTGTTACATGCTGATTACATTAGCAGAGGTATTGCAGAAGTGTTGACCCCATCGGGTGACTTTAGGAAGAGTCTAGGTCCTAGGCTTGATGAATTCTTATTTTCCTCTATCTTTTGCTATCCTCCAAAATTACGGTTTCAGTTCCCTCTTCCATACTAATCACCATTAATAACTCTGTGACTAGGTTGCCAAATAAAAGACTTCATGGGGGTCAGAGGTGCTGGAACATCTTGCACACCTTCAGAAAGGATCTGCGAGACTAGTCACTGCTATTTGGTTTTTGCAGCCTAGCCCTTTCGCATTGACAGGTGGCTGAAAGGGAGGCCTTGGACACAGTTATAAGTCAAGAAGAGGTTAACCCTTAAGTTTGTGTGGCTGATGGCAGTAAGGAATCCCCGCGGTAGGAGTTGAGTGCCATTGGTCATCACAGGTAGTTGATAATTAGAGTAAACCTGCAGTAACATGCATTTGGATACAAGGGACTGACTTCCGTTCTCAGGCCAATCCATTTCTCAAACTCTGGGAGGGGGCAGCCCTTGGAGTGACTGCCTCATCATTATTTGAGACTCTTTAGTTCAGTGACCAGTCTATTAACATGAAAGCAAATAAAGTGTTTTTCTCATCCCTCCCCCACCATAACTGGAAGGTACTTAAAAATTGCTGGGTTTTTTATTGAAAACAATAACACAGTCCTATATTTTTACCCATTTGAATTGGACAGGGTGGAGCTCATTTATTTAATAATGAGGTTTTTACCATATGGAATTTCTTTTTACCCACAGTGTTTCTTTTCTTACCACCGTAGACTCCTGCCTCACTCTTTAGGCCATTTCTCTGCATATTTTCATTTTCAGAAATGGACAGGATAAAAAATAGAGAGAGATGACACTCAAACCAATCAGTTTCACATGGACAGCTGAATTATCATATTCCCTCCGCCACTTAGGTTCGATTTGATTTGTACTGGGGGGATGCATGTCTCACTGTCTTTTTTTTCTTCCATTTCTAGGAGGGCTGCTGGCCCGCTGCTGTGCTGCTGAACAGTATGCAGTCCTTTCGGGAGCAAAGCAGTTACCACGGAAACCAGCAGAGCTACCCACAGGAGGTACACAGCTCCTCCCGGCTAGAAGAGTTCAGTCCTCGCCAGGCCCAGATGTTCCAGAATTTTGGGGGTGCAGGTGGCGGTAGTGGCAGCAGTGGTGGCAGCAGTGGTGGCGGGCGACGAGGGACGGCAGCAGCTGCAGCAGCGATGGCTAGCGAGACCTCTGGCCATCAAGGCTACCAGGGTTTCAGGAAAGAGGCTGGAGACTTCTACTATATGGCAGGCAACAAAGACCCCGTGGCCACAGGCACCCCCCAGCCACCTCAGCGAAGGCCTTCTGGGCCTGTGCAGAGCTATGGACCCCCCCAGGGGAGCAGCTTTGGCAATCAGTATGGGAGTGAGGGTCATGTGGGCCAGTTTCAAGCACAGCACTCTGGCCTTGGTGGTGTGTCTCATTATCAGCAGGACTACACGGGGCCTTTCTCTCCAGGGAGTGCTCAGTACCAGCAGCAGGCATCCAGCCAGCAGCAGCAGCAAGTCCAGCAGCTGAGACAACAGCTTTACCAGTCCCATCAGCCTCTGCCACAAGCCACTGGCCAGCCAACGTCAGGCTCGTCCCATCTGCAGCCGATGCAGCGGCCCTCAACTCTGCCATCCTCTGCCGCTGGTTACCAGTTACGCGTGAGCCAGTTTGGCCAGCACTACCAGTCTTCTGCCGCCTCCTCCTCCTCCTCCTCCTTCCCGTCACCACAGCGTTTCAGCCAGTCTGGGCAGAGCTATGACGGCAGTTATAGTGTGAATGCTGGATCCCAGTATGAAGGGCATAATGTGGGTTCTAACGCACAGGCTTATGGAACACAATCAAATTACAGCTATCAGCCTCAATCTATGAAAAATTTTGAACAAGCAAAGATTCCACAAGGGACCCAGCAGGGGCAGCAGCAGCAGCCGCAGCCTCAGCAGCAGCAACAGCCACAGCAGCCGCAGCAGCAGCAGCACGCCCCGCAGCATGTCATGCCGTACACCAACGCTGCCAGCAAGCTGCCCCTGCAGAGCCAGGTGGGACAGTACAGCCAGCCCGAGGTTCCTGTGAGGTCCCCCATGCAGTTCCACCAGAACTTTAGCCCCATTTCTAACCCCTCCCCAGCTGCCTCTGTGGTTCAGTCTCCAAGCTGTAGCTCTACCCCATCTCCTCTTATGCAGAGTGGGGAGAATCTCCAGTGTGGGCAAGGCAGTGTGCCCATGGGTTCCAGAAACAGAATCCTACAGTTGATGCCTCAGCTCAGCCCAACCCCATCAATGATGCCCAGTCCTAATTCTCATGCTGCTGGCTTCAAAGGGTTTGGACTAGAAGGAGTGCCAGAAAAGCGACTGACAGACCCTGGGTTAAGTAGTTTGAGTGCCCTGAGTACTCAAGTGGCCAATCTTCCTAATACTGTCCAGCACATGCTACTTTCTGATGCCCTGACACCTCAGAAGAAGACCTCCAAGAGGCCCTCCTCCTCTTCTAAGAAAGCAGACAGCTGCACAAACTCTGAAGGCTCCTCCCAGCCTGAAGAACAGCTGAAATCCCCTATGGCAGAGTCACTGGATGGAGGCTGCTCCAGCAGTTCTGAGGATCAAGGTGAGAGAGTGAGGCAGCTGAGTGGCCAGAGCACCAGCTCTGACACCACCTACAAGGGTGGAGCCTCAGAGAAAGCCGGCTCCTCCCCAGCGCAAGGTGCTCAGAATGAAGCCCCCAGACTCAGTGACAGTCCTGCAGCCAGAGAAGAGGCTGCCTCACCAGGTGCTAAGGACACACCATCATCATCCGAGGGCAACCCAAAGGTCAATGAGAAGAGCGTTGGGGTGATTGTCTCCCGGGAAGCCATGACAACTCGGGCAGAGAAGCCTAGTGGGCAGGATAAAGGCTCTCAAGAGGATGATCCCACAGCCACTCAACGGCCACCCAGCACTGGAGGGGCCAAGGAGACCAGTCACACATCACTTCCACAGCCAGAGCCTGCAGGAGGAGGAGGCGGCAAAGGAAATAAGAGTGGAGACAACTCCAACCACAATGGAGAGGGCAATGGCCAGAGTGGGCATCCTGCAGCGGGCCCTAGCTTCGTAGGCAGAACTGAGCCTAGCAAGTCTCCCGGAAGCCTGCGCTATAGTTACAAAGACAGCTTTGGGTCAACCATGCCTAGAAGTGTCGGTGGCTTCCCTCAGTATCCTACAGGACAGGATAAGGGGGATTTCACTGGCCATGGGGAGCGAAAGGGTAGAAATGAGAAGTTCCCCAGCCTCCTGCAGGAAGTGCTTCAGGGTTACCACCACCACCCTGACAGGAGATACTCTAGGAGTACTCAGGAGCATCAGGGCATGGCAGGTGGCCTAGAGGGAAGCACGAGGCCCAATGTCTTAATTAGTCAAACCAATGAATTAGCTAGCAGGGGCCTTTTGAACAAAAGCATTGGGTCCCTATTAGAAAACCCCCATTGGGGCCCCTGGGAGAGGAAATCAGGCAGCACGGCTCCAGAAATGAAACAGATCAATTTGGCTGACTATCCAATTCCCAGGAAGTTTGAAATAGAGCCTCAATCATCAGCCCATGAGCCTGGGGGTTCCCTCTCTGAAAGAAGATCAGTGATCTGTGATATTTCTCCACTAAGACAGATTGTCAGGGACCCAGGGGCTCACTCTCTGGGACACATGGGTGCTGACACCAGACTTGGGAGGAATGAACGCCTCAATCCAAGTTTAAGTCAGTCGGTCATTCTTCCAGGTGGCTTGGTATCCATGGAAACAAAGCTGAAATCCCAGAGCGGGCAGATAAAAGAGGAAGACTTTGAGCAATCCAAATCCCAAGCTAGTTTCAACAGCAAGAAATCTGGAGACCACTGCCATCCTGCTAGTATCAAGCATGAGTCTTACCGAGGCAATGCCAGCCCTGGAGCCGCTGCCCATGATTCCATTTCAGACTATGGCCCTCAAGACAGCAGACCCACACCCATGCGGCGGGTCCCTGGCAGAGTGGGTGGTCGGGAGGGCATGAGGGGTCGGTCCCCTTCTCAGTATCATGACTTTTCAGAAAAATTGAAGATGTCTCCTGGGAGGAGCAGGGGCCCAGGGGGAGACCCTCATCACATGAACCCACACATGAGCTTTTCAGAGAGGGCCAACAGGAGTACGTTACATGCTCCCTTTTCTCCCAACTCAGAAAGCCTGGCCTCTGCGTATCACACAAACACGCGGGCTCACGCTTATGGGGACCCCAGTGCAGGTTTGAATTCTCAGCTCCATTACAAGAGACAGATGTACCAACAGCAACAAGAGGAATATAAAGACTGGAGCAGCAGCTCTGCTCAGGGAGTGATCGCTGCGGCCCAGCACAGGCAGGAGGGGGCCCGGAAGAGCCCAAGGCAGCAGCAGTTCCTAGACAGAGTGCGGAGCCCTCTGAAAAATGACAAAGATGGTATGATGTATGGCCCACCGATGGGGACTTACCATGACCCCAGTGGTCAGGAAGGTGGGCGCTGCCTCATGTCTAGTGATGGCCTGTCTAACAAAGGCATCGAATTGAAGCATGGCTCTCAGAAGTTACAAGAATCTTGTTGGGATCTTTCTCGGCAGACTTCTCCAGCCAAAAGCAGCTGCCCTCCAGGAATGTCCAATCAAAAAAGATATGGTCCGCCCCATGAGACTGACGGACATGGACTGGCTGAGTCCACGCAGTCATCCAAACCTAGCAATGTTATGCTGAGGCTTCCAGGTCAAGAGGACCATTCTTCTCAAAACCCCTTAATCATGAGGAGGCGCGTCCGTTCTTTTATCTCTCCCATTCCCAGTAAGAGACAGTCACAAGACGCCAAGAACAGTAACACTGAAGATAGAGGACGCCTCCTTCACCCATCAAAAGAAGGCGCTGATAAAGCGTTCAATTCCTATGCCCATCTTTCTCATAGTCAGGACTTCAAGTCTATCCCTAAGAGGGAATCCGCCAAGGACCTTCCAAGTTCAGACAGTAGAAACTGCCCTGCTGTTACTCTCACAAGTCCTGCTAAGACCAAAATACTGCCCCCACGCAAAGGACGGGGACTGAAATTGGAAGCTATAGTTCAGAAGATCACGTCCCCAAATATTAGGAGGAGTGCATCCTCGAACAGTGCAGAGGCTGGGGGAGACACGGTTACTCTGGATGACATACTGTCTTTGAAGAGTGGCCCTCCCGAAGGTGGGAGTGTTGCTTCTCAGGATGCCGAGACGGAGAAGAGAAAAGGTGAGGTGGTATCTGACCTAGTCTGTCCGACAAACCAAGAGTTGAACGTAGAAAAGCCTCTTGCAAGGTCTTCAGAGGAGTGGCGTGGCAGTGGAGATGACAAAGTGAAGACTGAGACACACCCAGACACAGTCCCTGCTGGAAAGGAACCCCCTGGTGCCATGACATCCGCAACCTCACAGAAACCTGGGGGTAACCAAGGGAGACCAGATGGTTCCCTGGGTGGGGCAGCACCTTTAATCTTTCCTGACTCAAAGAATGTACCTGCAGCAGGTGGACTGGCACCTGAGGCAAATCCTAAGGCTGAAGAGAAGGAGACCGATACAGTGACGATTTCCCCCAAACAAGAGGGTTTCCCCCCGAAGGGATATTTCCCTTCAGGAAAGAAGAAGGGGAGACCCATTGGTAGTGTGAATAAGCAAAAGAAACAGCAGCAGCCACCGCCTCCACCCCCTCAACCCCCCCAGGTTCCAGAAGGTTCTGCAGATGGAGAGCCAAAGCCAAAAAAGCAGAGGCAAAGGAGGGAGAGAAGGAAGCCTGGGGCACAGCCAAGGAAGCGGAAAACCAAACAGGCAGTGCCCATCGTAGAACCCCAAGAACCTGAGATCAAGCTCAAGTACGCCACCCAGCCACTGGATAAAAGCGATGCCAAGAACAAGTCTTTTTTCCCTTACATTCATGTAGTAAATAAGTGTGAACTTGGAGCCGTTTGTACAATCATCAACGCTGAAGAGGAGGAACAGACCAAATTGGTGCGCGGCCGCAAGGGGCAGAGGTCCCTGACCCCGCCCCCCAGCAGCGCTGAGAGCAAGGCGCTCCCAGCCTCGTCCTTCATGCTGCAGGGGCCTGTGGTGACAGAGTCTTCTGTTATGGGGCACCTGGTTTGCTGTCTGTGCGGCAAGTGGGCCAGTTACCGGAACATGGGTGACCTCTTTGGACCCTTTTATCCCCAAGATTATGCAGCCACTCTCCCGAAGAACCCGCCTCCTAAGAGGGCCACGGAAATGCAGAGCAAAGTTAAGGTACGGCACAAAAGCGCTTCCAATGGCTCCAAGACGGACACTGAGGAGGAGGAGGAGCAGCAGCAGAAGGAGCAGAGGAGCCTGGCTGCCCACCCCCGGTTTAAGCGGCGACACCGCTCCGAAGACTGTGGTGGAGGTCCTCGGTCCCTGGCCCGGGGGCTCCCCTGCAAAAAAGCAACCACAGAGGGCAGCAGTGAAAAGACGGTTTTGGACTCGAAGCCCTCTGTGCCCACCACTTCAGAAGGTGGCCCTGAGCTGGAGTTACAAATCCCTGAACTACCTCTTGACAGCAATGAATTTTGGGTCCATGAGGGCTGTATTCTCTGGGCCAATGGAATCTACCTGGTCTGTGGCAGGCTGTACGGCCTGCAGGAAGCGCTGGAAATAGCCAGAGAGATGGTGAGTATGAGCCCCTTGCCAGCCTGCTCGCTTCCTTCCTTTTGGCTGTTTCTTCCACTTTCACCTGTTTCAGCCTTACTGGTTTATTCTTAATATCATGTGGTAATTCCTCTGGACTGAAGCCCAAATGATGGCAGGAATTTAATTTGGAAGATTGGTTTAACTTTTAATTTTATCAATAGTATGTGTCTGTAGGTTACAAAGTCATGCAAGTGCGATATTAAAACAGATGTCCTCCACCCCTGCTCAGGCCGGATTCCTCATTCACTCTTTTGCCAGTTTCCTGTTTGTAAACAATAAGCTTTACTACTATTTGTGTTATTTGTTGATTCTTTTTTCCCATGTTTCAACATCTAATACTTATGAAGTATACTAACTATAGTTATATCTCCTGTTTTCTAAAACTTCTCATTCTCTAAAGTTATTCATTCATGTTATTTGCTTTTTATTTTTTTGAACCACATCTCTAAGTGAGACTTTGCAATCACAATGTTTATTCTTTAGGTCTGTTTCATAACTTGTCCTGGGGTGTTTGTCACCATCATCATTTACTTCTTCCCCTTTGAATGTTCTTTCCTGACTCTGGTGTTTTCGCCTTTCTTAGTGTGGACTCTCACGTAATAGAGTGCATCATCCTTTGGTTTCCTGCGCAAGGGTGCGAGGAAAGTTCATACGTTGAGATTTTGTCTACTGAAAATGTCTTTATTCAGTCATGTTTAACTGAAGATTGGATGGGTATAGAATTCTAGATTTGAAATCATTTTTTCCGACTGACTTGGCGTCATGACTCCTGGCTTGTCTTGTAGCTTCTAGGGTTGCAGTTGAGAGGACTAGAGTTCTGATTTTCAGTCATTATATGTGTTTTCTGTCTTCTCCCTGGGAAGATTTGAGGATCTTCTCATGTTTGACATCTCAGAATGATAGGCCTTGAGGTCAGTGTTTTTATTCATTGTGCTGGCTACTCTGTGAGATTTTGCCATCTGTAAACTCATGCCTTCAAGTTCGGGAAGTTTGTCATGTGTTATTTCTTGGATAATTTCTTTCCCTCTGTTTTCTGTTCTCTGCTTCTGGAATTCCTGTTAATTAGGGGTATTGTACCTCTTGGCTTTATCTTCTCTCTCATGTTCTGTCTTCTGTCTCTCTTCCTTTTTGTTCTAATTTCTCCACGCTTTCTTCAACTTTATCATCTAACCTTTTATTTATTTATTTTAATTTCCGAAGTCTTGAAGAACTTTCTCTCCTCTGAATATCCTTCTGAAGAGACAGTTACCTGGTTGAACTGGGCTGAGTTAGGGACCTAACTCTACTTGCAGACTCTGAGTTAATGCTCTAGTGTCCAGCCCCATCTCGCACCGCCCACTTTCTGAGACGTTGTGCCTTCCCAGCCTCTGTGCCACAAGGGGCTGGCTTTCTAGTGGCTCCTCCACTGTACTCATCCCTCTCTCTTTGTGCTGAAATGCTTACTCGTCTATTCTGTTTCCTGCTTCCAGAATTTGGACATCTCTTGTGTGTTACTTCTTTCCTCTCCCATTCTTCATGTCCTTATGAATTTATCTTATACATGTATCTGTTTATTTTTGTGGGAAGGAAACAGATGTATAAATGTATGGTTTGGTCTACGGTATTTATTCAGATGAGAGTTTTTCATATTAATTTATATTTAAAACTTTTAGTTGACAATTATACAAATGACTTGATCATTATTAATAAGGATTTTATCAGCCAGAATCATAGTATTCTTGGACAGTTTTTACTGTCCTCTCCCACTCCCTTACAGTTCCCCCCAAAAGCACTAGATTTTATCATTGCATTATCCTCAGAATTTGTAACTGTCTGGCAAAAGGGAAGTACTCATAAAATGTAATTAATGTCAAATTTCTATGTATATTTTAAGTTAGAACATTATAATTGTCATACAAGGGGCTTGTCTTTCCCACCTGGTTCTTCTGCTGTTTCCTTCCCTGTCTCCATCATCAGTGTCACTCCGAGACCCCAAGTTTGAAATAGATTTACTTCTTAGACATAGTGGCATTTAAAAAGCAAAAGTCCGAAAGGGATATAACATATAAGACCCTAAAGTGCAAAATTCTTCAAAATAGTCGATTCTGAGCACTCAATAATCCATTAATCATGATCTTGTCCCAGTTCGTGGCCTGCTTGCCAACTTTCCTCTAGAAGGTTAAAATATTTGATGGGTTGGTTTGTTTTGTTTATTTGTTACTTTTTGATACATGTCCCTGTCATCTACCAGTGTTTTCTTTGTTGCAACATAGAGTATTATTAACATCTCTCAGAGTAATTTTTATGTGTAAACTTTTGAACAGTCTATAGCAATAATTGGTAACCAGCAATCAGCAAGGCTAAATCCTGCCTGGCAAAGCCCTAGATCCTGTGTCTCAATCCAAATCTAATTTGTAGGAAGTAGAACGTTACCCGATAATGATGCGACCATCCTAAATCACAGTTCCCTTCATGCCCAAAGGTTAGTGAACAGTGGGGTGGCATTTTTAAATTCCTAACCAGGAATCCATGTCTTCAGAAAGTGACAGTTTAGTCTCTTACTTGTCAGCTTTGGTCCCAAAATAAAATCTGGAATATTATAATTGGAACATACCCACTGAATGTGATAAATCAGTGTTTCTCTAACCCATCCCCATAACTTGCATTGACTAACTGGTTAAAATAACATGAAGCATTTGGGTACAGAACATTGAAAGTAATTTTTTGGTTTTTTAGTATCAATTGCATCCTCAGCTAAACAGTACTTCAAATTAATCAAGTGTTCTAAGGGATGAAAGGTTGGATGCTTTGTTTAAAGGTAAAAGGTATAAAAATGGGTATTTTAATCCCTACATTTGTATATAATAGCCTCTAAACCTAGATTGTTGAGTTTTCTGACAGCTCCATCAGGGCTGCAAATTCTACCATCTCCTTTAATGACAGGCTTCAGAACACTAACAGTTGACCAATCTTTTTTACTTAATATTATAGACATATAACATTCTATTAATTTCATGACCAATTTTAAATCTCATACTGCAGCTTTAAGCTTATTTCTTTACATTGCACCTACTCACTTTGCCAGTGCCCTTTAAAAATATTAACTTTCTCTTTCCTCAAGTCTGTTCTATTTATTTGACACCCCTCTTTTAGAATAGAATGCTAGCTTGGTTTGTTAAGTTTAATTTTTGAAAAGGCTAGCACATGTTTTATTTTCACAAGCTACTCAGTGAGATAGGAAGGGGGAACATACCATGCCATTACCCTTAGAACAAAGGGTGACTCGACTTTAGTGACACCTGCTCAGGCCTATTGATGTGTTTGATTTTAAAAATGGTTTAAGCCTGGCCAGCATGTCTCAGTGGTTGAGTGTCAACCTGTGAACCAGGAGATTACTATTCTGTTCCTGGTCAGGGCAAATACCTGGTTGTGGGCTCAATTCCCAGGGAGCTTGCAGGAGGCAGCCAGTCAGTGACTCTCATCATTGATGTTTCTCTCTCTTTCTCTCTCTCCCTTCCTCTCTCCAAAGTCAATAAAAACATATTTTTAAAAATTTTTAATGGTTTAAGAAACTGTGCTTCTTGGCTCTTTGAGCTGATGTTCCACTATGACAACAAGATCCTTTTCTGTTTTGCCTAGCTTTTATTCTCCTTCTGTTAATGTACTGGAGAACACATTAAAATTACACTGACTTGCCTTCTTTTATTTAATTTGATTGATGATGTTTCAATTTGTCGAGGTCATTTGAGTCTAGTTTTATCTTAGGTTTTAGCAGATGCATTCAATTTTGGACTGTTTAAAAGCACATTCTCAATCCTGTCATTTGAGATAAGGCCACATATACTTTATTAGAGGTCCATTTTGGCCTGTGTATTTATCAGGTGTTTCAACAAGCATGATATTATAACAAAATAATATGGAGTCCTCGAGACAGTAGCTCCTCTCCCTGTAAGTGTAACACTACTCTGAAAATTGCTGCAAATGAACATACTTGTACAGATGGCCTTTTTACTCTCCTTCCTTCTCTCAGTGTGGGACTTAATCCATTCATTTCTGTGTAGTCCTCTTTGGTTTTGTCTAACTTTGAACTCTGATTACTTCCTTTGGTGTAATTGTATATGTGAATCCAAATGACTTCTGGCATGGATGGTGCATGACAATTGCTTCTAAAAGGCATACATATGACTTGGTGTGGCATATGTAGGAAATAGGAATGTGAAGGCCTTGAGGGTTGTGGCAGCAGACAGCGACCTGGTGACCATAGATCTCCGGTGTATCCCTTGACAGCACAGTCCAACTTTGCCCTCCATATGGGAGAGCTGCCTGCACTTGTTCCAGTCCGCCCCCCCCCCCAAGACTGACAGCACCCCTTCTAAATAGATTAACAACCGCCATGCGGAATTGTTCATCGTTTTTTACCCCACAGTATATGTTAAAGAACTGGTTTTAGTAAAAATTTTTTGGTTCATAATATTAAGGATTATATTTAAAGTTTATTTTTAATACAAGTTTAAATAATGGAAAACATTTATCTCCCCCAAGCTAAGAGGCTACAAATTGTGACAAAAACATGATTTGAAAAGCATAAAAGTATTAATTCATTGATTACATTATGAAAATGTGGCCCCATGTTAAAACGACAAAAACAGGCCAGTTTCCCTTTCTGGTTATCTAGGTGCTCTGTGAATTCCCATCTGTGTTGTACTCCTTAAATTAGAAGCCTAGCAGGATGCTGCCACCAGCCCAGGTCCTGCTCTTACCTACAGTGTCCCTCTCCACCCACCCACCCACCATACACATGCCCTGCAGTGACCTCCCCTGGACTCCCTCAGCTCTCGCCCTCCCTCTCACATTTCCACACTCTCTTCATTCCCCTCTCCCTCTTTCTTACTCTCCCTCCGGCACCAGCCTCTCGCAGTTACTTGGTCTTTGTTATCAGAGCTCACACTTCTGGCACAGCCTATCTGCATTACACGTCAAGGCACCAGGCCTGCTCACCTCTCTTCCCATGACTTCTAGCGTATAACACAAAATTGTGTAATTATCTTACTACCTCTTATTCTTAACACTTATCTCTCCTTTTTTACCACTACATGATGATCTTGAGACTAAACTCAGAATTTGGCTTTTCTAAATTCTAAGGAATCTCACGTGAAATTTGCAGTTCTGAATTTTATTGCTTATGTTATCTTACAGAATAAATCAGGACAAATTGGGAGACTTTTAATATTCCTACAATGTTTCTTTGTTTCTTTTAGGTGTAGGGAGATCATTCCTGTGATGCAAATTCATTATCGCTAATATGTTAAAAGAGCCAACAGTGTCAAATAGCATGTCAAAGTGGATATTCATTTCAATTCAATAAATATCTTAAGTCCTTGCTAGAAAACCAATACAGATCTGAAGTTGGCGTGCTGTGAGGGACCGTAGCTCATCTCATGACGGATGAGCCTTGGGCCTGGTCCCACTGCTGGCGTGTGAGGGGAAGCCCTGGCCCTGGCCCTGGTCAGGAAGCTTTGTGTGATTCATACAGAAAGCAGGCCCTGCCCCAGGCAGTCCCTGCACGGGAAACATGGGGAAGGGCACAGGAAGAGAAGGCATGACAGGGTGGCCACAGGGTCTGGAGGAGGCACTGGAACATGAAATACCTTTTATGAAGGTGCTATGGATTGTTTACATAAAGGTAACTAGTGACAGTGTTACTCATATTATAAAACTAATAGAACTGTAAGCCAGTCAATCACAATTCTGATAACCCAGCAGATTTGCTTCTTTTTTAGGTTTTGTCCATGTGCTTATTCTACTAGATACAATAATATTGTAATAGCAATTGCCAACATTTATTGTTTTCAAAGCACTGTCCATGAATTGTTACATTTAAACCTCAAAACAGTCCTCTGAGGCAGGTCTCCTCAGGCTGCCAGATGAGACTGAGGCTCCCCCATCGTGCTGTGGGGACAAACCTGTGTGGGGTTTTCGCTTAATTTTGTAATTTTAATTTTCATATTAGTCTTTGGGATTTGTTTTAATATTTATCCAAGTATTCCTGCACTGTTGGACACTGAGGTTTCCAGTTAATTTACTATCTTTCATGCAGCAGTAGACATTTTTATTCATGGAGTTTTATTTGGGGGGGAATTTTCAGATGTTGAACTGCTAAGTCAAAAAGTGTGAACATTTTGTGGGTTTTGATAGGCATTATCTTGTGGCTTTCTCAGAAAGGATCACAGTGAGCTGTGATCATCCACAGGTACATGTGAACCCATGTTTATAAAACCTCAGTGGCATTGGATGTTCTTCTTAAATATTTATTTCTTTTTTATTTTGTTTCTTGTGTTGCTGATTTTGCTGTTGTTTCCTATTTTATTGTTGTATGTCCATTGATCATTAATTTGGAATTTTACTCTTTCTTCTCAATTTGTTGTTATTTTTCTGTGCATAGTTTTCCTAGCTTGAGTAACTTTAATTATCTGGAAAATTCAGATGTATGGAAGTTCTTTCTTCAGGAGTGCCACCTAAATGAGACATTAGGAGAGCTCTTAGATAAAGCCTTATCACCTATAAATAGGATGATGGCAGAGGACTATTAAGGGTAAAATTAACCTCGCTGGAGATTAGGTAACTTCCTTGGTGGTTACTAAACTATTCCTGGAGGCTTTGAGTTGAAGTCATTTTAAAGGAAGTAAGTATTACAGGTTGGTGTCTGGTCTAGAAGGTGTTCTCACATGTCATTTTAGTAAAGATGTGTCTAGTCATTAAACTTTTTGGGTAGAAATTAAACTGAAGAGAAAATCCAGCCCCATATGACCCTGTCCCTGTAAGCCAGGTACAGTGGCGTGGTTTGGGCTGCATAAGCTTCTGAGCTGACACTGATTTGAATGTGTTGGCAGCATGCTGTGGTAAAGTAATGTGCTGTATGAGAATAGAACGGAAGAACTGCCACCGAAGCAGATGCATGAGACCAAGGTCAGCAATAGAACAAATTTCCAGCTGGAATAAACGTCACGTCTGAAGTGGTGCTGGTCCCTTCCGATGGGAGTGGGACCCAGCTGCAGTAACATTAACTTTGGAGGCATTTCATTTCTCACATGTTACTCTAGGCAGCTAATGGTAGAGTGTCTAGTGAAATGTATGTTCATTTAACAACTCTCAGGCATATTCACTATGACTGGCTCCATCGAGATTCAGGTGGTTCCAGACTTTGAAAACAGTGTCTGTGAAGTTTAATCTTGGTTCAAACATATGTGAGGCATAGACCCTTGGTTTGCTTGAAAGTTATTTTGGTTTTGGTTGGGGGGGGGTGGTGTGTATGTGTCTTTTTTTAAAAAAAATTTTCAAAAACTTCTTAAAGCTGGTTTGGTTGGGATAGTAGTTCATCAAGGTAAGAAATAGGATAATTGCCAGATGGTTCTCTTTACTTGTCTCTAGGTAGAGGTCCCTCTGGAAGGAATCAAAATACATTAATGCTTTAAAAGGGCAGCCCTCAAAAACGAAAGTTTGTGTGCTGACACGAGACTTTTTGAAACCAGCTCACCTGTCACCTGGTTCCCCAGGCAGCAAGTCCCAGCACTCTCATTATACCTGTGTCCCCACTTAGCACCATGTATTTTGACTGTCTTCCTCCCTAGATTAGTTCCCTGGGGACAGCATCAGCCCTGAGCCCACCGAGGTGCCTGACACAAGGCTGATCAGTACAAGTGCACCTGTGACTAGCAGACTTTCTTAAGAAAGAGATGTAATGTCCAGTGGTAGGAGGTGGGCCTTTGGACACCATTTAAATTATTTATTTTTAAAAGCATGTAATAATTGGAAATCATTTGTCACCATGCTGGTTAGAAATTTTTAATATGTTTTTATTGACTTTAGAGAGAGAGGAAGAAACAGGGATAAAGAGATAGAAACATCAATGAGAGAGTCATTGATCACCTGCCCCCTACTGGGGATTAAGCCCACAACCCGGGCATGTGACCTGACTGGGAATTGAACCATGATCTCCTGGTTCATGGGTTGACGCTCAACCACTGAGCAACACTGGCCGGGCAGAGTTTTAATCTTTGTATAAAAAATTGAAGACAGATGTTAAAATGTTTTGGTAGTGAGACTGAATGACAGTTTTTTCTATATGCTACTTTATAGTTTCAGAAAAGAAATTAACAGATGAGAGATAGACGGCCTGCAGTGTCCTAAGTGCTTATCCTGGTAGTTCTATGTGAGGCACTGTATGCCGGGGGCATTGCCACAGGTCTGACTTCATCACAAGGGGCACCTGCGCAAGGTTTTGCTGGTGGTGTGTTTCAGTGTGTGCCCCTTGAGAGAAAAATGTGAGGTTCAGAGGTTAGTCCCCAGGCTCCTAACACTGGTGATTGTTGTCCTGGACTGTCCATCTAGAGGACAGCCTCCACTTTGACTCAGAAGAAGGGAGAGAAACAGTTACTGTATGAAAACATGGCCAAATGACTTACAACACAAGTTCCAGATCTGTCTATCCAGCTGCCCACTGGCCTCACTCAAAACCAATGTCCTCCTCTGCCCAACCAAAAACCTTGACGCTATCTTAGACTCCTCCCCTTCCCATTTCTTCCGTCCAGGCAGTCAGTATATCCTGTTTCTATTTCCTAAACAACTCAAGTTCTTCTCATCTTCATCATCACCCCACTGGGCCAAACCATCATCCTCTGTCAGCACAGTAGCATCTTAATGGAATAAAACGGGACATGTCAAGACAGTTGATTGACAATTTAAAAATTGGGAGTGGGGGAGGTGAGTGTTGAATTTAATCAAGATTTCTAATCCTGGACCTGTTACTTGCAAGTTTCCATTTTCTTTAGCTATTGAAGTGAGGGTTGGCCTCTTCCTGAGTATCTTCCTACTCTGGGATTAAGTTTCTAAAACAGAAACGAAGAAAAAAATGTCCATATCTATGTAGATGGATCGAACCAATAGTTCTTAAACTTTCTTGGGGATAAGAAACACCAGGGATGCTGCATAGATTGTAAGCTAGTCCACTAACTTTGGTACCAAAGCTCCCAGTCTAGGTTTGGACCAGGTTTTTCCTTCCAGTGCAGGGTTTCTGGGAAGAAAAGGCATGGGGGTTAAAAGCACTGCTGTGGGAATGGGGTGACCTGAAAGGCCCTGTGAGGTATCTCACACATTATCACCTCATTAAGTGACCCTGTAAACAAACCTGCAGAGAGGGTCAGCGGATCTGGCAGGCCAGCTCTAGGGTGTGGGGACCAGTGACCCCTTGGATCCTTGCATTGACAGGAGCTGAACTCTGCCAAGGCTGCTAGTTTTTCACGTTCCTTTCTGCTGGAATTTTGCCCCATATAAAAGCGCCTCTGCTGTCTGTTCTTTTTCAGGTCGCCCCTGCCCTTGAACTTTCGGGAATGGGGTGGCTTTGCCCGAGTAGGCCTTGAATATAAATACTCAGTTCAGTCAAGAGGATGAGCAGATGAAAGGAGTGGTGGGGTTGAGGTTGGAAGTCGATCTGGGCAAGTAGGAAGCGAGGCAGTAAAGGTAAGAAGAAAGCCCTCCAGAGCCAAGAGTTTGGAGCTTCTGTGAAGATTTGTGTTCCAGCATAAGATGCGCATATTTGAGATTTTGTTAAAAGGGGCCTATTGTGGCAGTAAATTTGTCATTTTTGCTACTAAAATAATAAAAAGTTAAATCTGGGTGCCTCTCAGATGAGCAGCACCCATAGTTGGCTTTCTAGAAGTTTAGACCCACTTCCAGAAAGTGGTGGGTGAGCTGGGGAGAGAGGCAGGATTATACCAAGTCACTTTCCGGGCAGGTAATTGCTTTTACATGGAACCTTTTTAGATTTAGAAAGCACAGCACGTAATCATTTCTCTATATAAGCCAGACCATGGTTTGAGCAAAATAAAAATAAGCTAGTACATAGTCTAAATATATGCAGCCTAAATTTCCGCTTGTTGAACTGTCTGTAAGCGTTTATCTCCATACTTGGAGGAAAGGCTGTTCTCTTCTCTCAGGGCTAGGGGCTCCCATTCCTGCTGGATTCCAGCCTTTTCTCTCTGGTCCTCGGTGAACGGTGAACGTGCTAATTACTGTCCGAAACCTCCTGAATTCCCAGCCCTTCCTTTTTAGCTTCTTAAAGAGCACAAATCCCTTTTTTTAATGTGTGAAAACTCTCCTAGACAAAGTATATGATGTTTTCAATAAAGTTACAGCTTCCTTCTCCTGTTACAAAAGAAAACCTCTGATGAGAATTATTTTAGTGGAGTACATGCAACCAGGTTAGATAAAGCGCAAGTTGTTTCAGGCGGAGACCTGGATCTGGCCTGCCCGAGAAGCCTCCCTAGTGAAACCTGGGCTGACTCTTTGATAGAGTTCTGAAGAATGGATATTAACAGTATACATTTTGTGCAAGACAAAATGATTAAACCAAATCTTTACTGTAACACTTTAATATTCTAGAAGGTGGAGGTAAAGACTGATATTAATTTAGATTGTGGCAAGTGGAAGCATTTTATTTGGGAAATTGCTTTATTTTGCTTTGTTTGCCTCCATAAATTTATTATTGCTGAACCTGAAGACTAAACCCAGGAGAATTAGAGTTAGGGAATTCTAAAACATTTAAAACCCACAGTGAGGTTCAGGCTGGTTGGAGTGTCATCCCATACACCAAAAGGTTGCAGGTTCCATTCCTGGTTGGGGCACGTGCAGGAGGCAACCGATCGATGTTTCTCTCTTACATCGATATTCTTCTCTCTCACCTCCCCTTCTATCCCTCTCTCCCTCTCGCCCTTCCTTTCTCTCTAAAATTGATGAAAAAACATGTCCTTTGGTAAGAATTTAAAAAGCAAAACCACAGCCAGTAGCCGACATCTGTGCCCATCACACCCACAGTTGAGGGTCATTCCATGTGTGATCATTCTAAGTTGTTTCAGCTCTGTGGACACCTTGGTAGAAATAATTCCTAGTCCCTGTACTAGTACTTGTCTAGAAAACATTATCATCAATAAAAATTGTCTGTATTAAAACAGGTAGTTGAGGGTGGGAATAAAGTGTGGGTAAATACTGGACCTAACCTGTAAAAATGCTCTAATAATAAGGTGAACATTCAGAACAAGTGCATGTAAGTTGCAGCATTGCTGGGTTTAAGTTTAATCACTAGGAGTAGATTGTTTTCAAAGCCAGCCCTGATGTCTGTGCTCCTCGCCTCCCACGTCCCATGGCCTTGCACATAAGCCCAGGCCTCGGTTATTCAGGGGGCCTTTTGTCCTGGGTGGAATCACTGATGGGACTTTTTTTTCTTCCATTTTTATACCCGGTATCTTAGGAATAACCCTGCATTTCATTTAAAAACTATTCTTGTCCTTCATTGTCAAGCCCATTCAGGGTCTGGGTTGGGGCGAGGAGTGTTGCCCTCATTAATTATCTTAAGAGACTCTCCACTCTGCTCTCCCCGGCCCCCCCCCCCAGCTGGGTATCATCCCCAGTGTACTGTTGAGAAGATCGACCCTTAAATGACTTAACTGACCCAAGCTCCTCCTTCCTCTCCTGGAGCCCCGGCTGCAGGTCCACAGCCAGCACAGTCCTGCTGGACGGTTCTGCGGGAGCAAGGAGCTCCCAGAACCGCCTCCACCCCAGCCCTCCGTCTCCCTCTCCCCTCTCCCCTCTCCCCTCTCCCCTCTCCCCTCTCCCCTCTCCCCTCTCCCCTCTCCCCTCTCCCCTCTCCCCTCTCCCCTCTCCCCTCTCCCCTCTCCCCTCTCCCCTCTCCCCTCTCCCCTCTCCCCTCTCCCCTCTCCCCTCTCCCCTCTCCCCTCTCCCCTCTCCCCTCTCCCCTCTCCCCTCTCCCCTCTCCCCTCTCCCCTCTCCCCTCTCCCCTCTCCCCTCTCCCCTCTCCCCTCTCCCCTCTCCCCTCTCCCCTCTCCCCTCTCCCCTCTCCCCTCTCCCCTCTCCCCCTCCCCCTCATTGCTAATCTGTCTCCTTTTAGACTGCTGTGTTTGAGGCAGGAACCAAGAGCAACATAACCCCACTGCATGTAAGGAAGGCAGATACAGGAGATAGCAGCTAACTGGAACGTATTTAACTAGATTTTTTTCTTCCTTCTACTCTAGGATAAACAAGAAATGGTAAGAAAAACAGCTTGCTACCAGAGATTTTTTTTTTTTTAATGGTTTTATTGATTTTTAGAGAGAGTGAGGGAGAGGGAGAGAACTATTGATTGGCCGCCTCCCACACCCCCTAATGGGGATTGAGCATGCAGCCCTGGCCTTTGCCCTGACCAGGAGTTTAGCCGGCAACCCTTTGGTGCATGCGACTGCGCCCAACCAACTGAGCCACACTGGCCAGGGCCAGAGGTTTATTTTTTAAAAGCAAGTTTTAAGTTTATCTTGGGGTCACTTTGATAAAGCTTAGTCTCTACCTAGCATCTTACAAGAATATACCTAATAATAGAGCCATCACTCTGAGGCAATAGAGAATAGCCAGTTTAATTCAACATGGTGTGGGCTGGGGTGCTACATAAAGGGTGTCTAGCCCTACCTTCAGTTACCCACCAAATGTCATTTGAAATGAAACCTATTGCTGATAATTCCAGTTAAAATTTTGCTCTAAGTCCAGAACATTCTATTCTGTAAATGGAGAGGGGACCACCTGTGTCCTCTCTTCCTTGGAATCCTGCTGCACTGATGCCTAAAGGGCCCCCCTTCCATTGTGTGGCAGCACTGCCCTCCAGCGCTCTCTGTCACACCGACCCCGGGTGCAGCTCATCACCAAGTCCTGTTGGTTTTATCTCCACGGCGCCTGTAGATACAGCCTTTTGCATGCATTTACACACACCCACCCAAACTCTTCCATGGTCCCTGACCCAGGACTGCTGTGGACCCCTTCAGAATCGCCTCCAGTGTGTCGGCCCTGCACACCAAGTTCTCATTCCATTGTGTTCCCTCTGCCCTGGCCGCGTCCCCTTCCCCCTCTGCCTGAGTAATTCCTACTAGTTGTCTCTCCACTGTGCTCAAGCAACAAGAATGCTGCTCTGACCTTAACCAGGTCTCACTGGACCTGTAAGCTCTGAAGTACTGTTTACATCATAACAGTTCAGTTTGGTTTTTTACTGGACCATTCTGTAAATTCCCCAAGGGCAGACACTAGATGGACTTGCCACCCTCAGTTCAGCCCCTCTGCCTCGCACAGGCATGCAAGAATAATTTGTCAAATGAACAGAAAGGGAAGATTATTCCATTTCTGAAATTGAAACCATTTAAGGAAACTTGAGTGTCAGAGCAAAGACCACTGAGAATCAGAGGCACCTTGGTCGTCTGCTCTGGCACAGCCTTTGGAGAACCAGCCTATTAGAGGAAGGGAAGGAGGAGAGAAAACTGAGCCCATAAGCACCACAGTGAGTTCTTACCCATTTTCTTCTGGCCCGTGTTTTCAGTTTCTGAGCTTTTCAGCTTTATGCTGTGGATTCAGAATTGACATATTAATAAGACAAATTAATAAATTGACAAATTAATAAAAGCCCCAAGAATAGCTTGTTAGGAAGTCACAATCCTTTCTTCATATTCAGTGGAAAAACTCACATTTTATGGTTCTGTAAAGAAACACCAGCCTAGCTTTGTACCTCTGTTAGCCCTGATCACCTTCACACCGGCTGGAGATGCACCTTACGTCCCACACACCTAGCATGTGAAAGTCTGGATTTGTAAAACAGCAAAAGGAGATGTATGTGTTAAAATCTGCTAGAGGAAGACACCTTCCCCAGCTGCATCTTAGACCTGATAAGTTCTCATTATTTGTTTCCCAAATGGTGAAATGAACACATTCATTTTTGAAAGGCATGTCTACTCTGAATATATTCTTCACAGGCTCAACTTTTTGGCTAAATTCTGGCCCATCTGTTAGACAGGTGAAGTGCAGAAAAACAAGGAAGGACATTGTTAATGACGAAAAAGGCCTTTAATCCCAAGCCTTCTAGCCTGATTCAGAACATCGTGACTCCACTGCAAACCCACCTGCGAGTTCAGAGATAGCGGGAAGGGAATTCAGGGAACAAGCTTTCCTCGTGGATCAGAAAAGGCTAGGAATGCAGCGGGAGACGCTGCCAGGCTACTGCACTTAAATTTTGACCTTGGTCATGCTGTCATACATTCTGCTCTACTCCCAGCTCAGCCACCCCTCAACCCCCACTCATTTAGCCACAAGGACACTTATTAAAGGTTTATAATGTGGTTTGAAAAGCTTTCCCAAAGAAGTTAGTAGTTTTCAGGGTCAGCAGCAGAACCTCTTTTTGATTGGGAGTTTTCTAGGAGGGGAACGGGTCTAAATGGATAATTTTATTCCAGATAATTATATCTGAAAGACGATGATTGGATTGAAGAAGGTTTGTATATGTGTGTCCCTTGCCCCTCGGGCAGAGGCAATGGACTGTTAGGCTCCAGGTGTACTGAGGAGCAGTACCACCTGCTGGGCCTCAGCCCCCCTCTTGGCAGCAGGTAGAAATTATTCTGTATTATTCTAATGTGAGTGAATGGGGTTGCATAGCAAGGGTGAGGATGGGCTGGGAGAACCTTGGCTAGGAGCACATGGCAGGTGACAGACATGGTCACAGGCAGCCTGGGTCTGCTCTCGGCACAACACGCAGGGCAGTATCTGGAGAACAGACCAGCCTGCGGGCGCTGTTCTGCTTGCGCTCAGTATGCCTTTGGGGGGAGGTTTCCATGCTTTTGACCTCCTGCTAGTGTTTAATTTGCTTGGTTGTGTGTAATTTTATTCCCTGTTTATTTAGCACCAATGCAAAAGTGCTTCGCAAAACTTTAAAAGTAATTCCCATTAATCTGTATCGTTCAGGATAGAATTAGGAGGGGAAACAGTGAAAGGCTGAAGAGTAGCTGAGAGATGCAGTGTTCAGGGATTTGGCCAAGAGCTGACCCTGTCGCCAGTGCCCTCAGAGGTGAAATAGTGTTGAAACATACACACAGCAACTAACCTATGAAAAGATGGTGCCAGCAGATGTTCAAGCCCACCTGGGCTCCGCGTCTTCAGGCAGGATTCTAAGGGAGAAGATTAGTTCCAAAAAATAATCTTTTAACTTTGTCTTAGTTAAGTCATAACAATTATGTAACTCATTCTAGTTTATAAAACACTTTCACAGTTATTTCATATAACTCTATAAGGAAGGCAGGGTGAATATGGTTATCCCCATTTTACAGATGATAAATTGATGGGGTAACTTTGGTTTTGGCTTTCACACAAGAGCTGACACCCTTGTGGCCCTTGGGCTGCTTCACACTGGTCATCATTCACATGAGACCGTCCACATTGACTCTAAAAAGCCAGTCGGACCTGGGCCAATGTCTTCAGGTACACAGCCGCCGGCCAGAGAAGGCTGCTAACGTGACTGGCTGGCATTTAAACTGGTATCATCGTGCTTTATTAAGGTGTGCATTTCATGGATTCAGTTTCTGAAGTTGGTGCTTTTGCTGGAACAGCTACAGGACATAAATGCAGCTTTGAAAACCACAGGCCGTGCCTCTCATAGCATTGAGTAAACGGACCTGAGAAGAGCTGGGCAGCTCTCTGGCCTCCAGGGTTGACTCTGAAGCCAGGTGGTGCTCTGGGCTGTGATGAAGTTTCCAGAGGCCGTTGCCCAGCACTTCTCCTGAGCCTGAGCATGGCAAGCAGCAGCAGGTGCCTAGGCCTGTCTCGTGAGCTTTCGTGAGGGAACATGAGGTTATCTAGCTCTAAGGAAGCAGGGACCCAAAACATAGAGAGGGTTTTGTATGTTTTGCTTTTAACCAACACCTTGAAGTGCCCCTGAAGGAAAATTGATAGGTGCAGTCGCATCAAAGAAAGATGCTTTCAGGGCCTCAAAGGGTAGCTAGCTGCTTGTATGTAGACCATGTTGCTGGCTTAGAGCTAGAGTCCATGGTTCAGCAGCAGCGGCTTCTGTCCTAGATATAGAAGGCTTAATTAAAAGGGAAAGAAAGCTCTTGCCGTTGGCCGAAAATTAACACACACCTTGTTCCACATTCTCCAGGCTCTACCAGCCTCAGCTTTTTAACTCACATTGAGGAGCAGCCTTGTTAGTTTTCTCCAAGCTCTCCAATTTGTCAAACCTTGCGTTCATTCCATTAGCCCACATTTACGGTTCCTACAGTGTGCCAGGCCCTGGGGACACAGAATGAAGCTCACAGTTTAGGAGAGGTAGACAAACATGAATAATACTGTAAGCATGAGCAGAAGTGTGTGCAGTGCTGAATAAAAGCCATTTCGTATGTGATCTTTAAGGCTCGAACAGAACTGATCATCACCAGCCCTAATAATACTCTGACCCAAATGCATTGGTGCTCTGAGGCTGCTTGGAGATGCTTATTAAACAGAGCCTTTATTCAGGTCACAGTTACAACTCAGGAAAAAGCCTTTCTGTGAATGAAGAGGCACAGTTCTCCTGGGGCACTTCCGTTGGGTATGGATAAAACTGCTCTTAGGTGATTCGACTCCTGCCTCTGGGACAGTGACAGGGCTGGTGTAAGGATCAGGGTGGGTGTTTGGCCACTTTCTGTTGTTCAGACATGTCCTAAAACTAAGCATACATTTTATCACTTAATTCCCAAGATTACAGTGTCAATAAAAGCAGGGCTCTTGTCCGAGTTGCCTAAAAATAACTTTTATTCCTTTTGATAAGTGAAAAATTCACTGTTGAGATTGGGTTGTTGCTTGCTTGAAAAACACCCTGATTTAGAAACCATAAAGCCCCAGCTGTGTGTCTGATTTGTGTGCAGGCCAGTGTTGGGTGGACTTCTCCTAGGAGTGAGTATCGTTGAACTTGTAGCAACAGTGGGGTCAAAAACAAAGGGCATTTAGCTCTGCAGTGACTGTTATGTTACTTGCATTATGGGAGAATGATAGTGTAACTAGTTTCTTCAGGTGAAAAGTAAAGAATAAAAATCTAGTTAGAAGTGGTATTGGCCTGGATGTTGATTGGGTATAGAAGGGGAGAATAAAAACCGGGTATTAGAGAGAGAAGGTTTTCTAGCCTGTCTTTGGCGCCTGGCACATGGAATTGCTGGTTGAGGTGGTAGTTCTTTTTTTAACTTTGAGGAACCACCATACCATTTCCCACAGCAACTGTACAAATTTTCATTACAGCAAGTGTGCAGGAGTTCGTTCCAACTTCTACCGGGCTTTGCCAGTACTTGTGTGTGTTTTTTCTTTTGTTTTGGTTTTTGTTTTGATGGTAGCTATTCTGATGGATGTGGAGTGGTATCTTTTGATTTGTATTTCCCTAATGATAATCTATGCTGAGCATCTTTACATGTGCTTATCTTCACATTTGTATATCTTAGGAGAAATGGCTATTCAAGTCCTTTGCCCATTTTTAAAATGGGTTTTGTTGTTGCTCTTGAGTTTTAGGAGTTCTTTATGTATTCTGGAGATTAATCCCTTATCCTCTATGTGATTTGCTAATATTTTTTCCCATTCTGTTGCCTTTTTACTTTCTTGATGTCTTTTGATGCACAAATTTTTTTAACTTTCATGAAGTCAGATTGTCTATTTTTTTCTTTCGTTACATGGGTCTTTGTTGTCACAATCCCAAAATTATTGCCAAGTCCATTTTTATGAAGCTTTTGTCCTATGTTTTCTCTAAGAGTTTTATTGTTTTATGTCTTACATTTAGGTCTTTGATCTATTTTGAGTTAACTTTTGTCTGTGGTTTTAGGGAAGGGTCCTTCAGTCTTTTGCATGTGGATATCCAGTTTTCCAGCACCATTTGTTGAAAACACTGTCTTTTTACCCATTGAATGATCTTGACACCCTGTCAAAAATTATTTGACCATGTCTTCGATGGTTTATTTTTGACTCTGTTCTGTTCCCTGCCAGTGCCACACTGTTGATTATTGCAGTTATGCTGTAAGTTTTGAAATCAGGAAGTACGAATCTTCCACTTTTGTTCTTTTTCAGTATTATTTTGGCTATTCAAGGTCTCTTGAGATTTAGTAAGAATTTTAGGATACATTTTTCTATTTTTGGAAAAAAAAAGTCATTGGGATTTTGATAGGAATTGCAGGTCACTGTAGGTAGTACTGGCATTTTAATAATATTAAGTCTTCTAACCCATGAACATAGAGTGTGTTTTTATTTATTCATGTCTTCTTTAATTTCTTTAAGCAGTGTTTTGTAGTTTTCATTGTCAGGTCTTCCACTTCCTTAGTTAATTCCTGGGTATTTTATTCTTTTCGATGCTATTGAGAATCAGCTGTCTTTGTAATTTCCTTTTCAGATTGTTCGTTGTGCATGTGTAGAAACGCATCTGACTTTGTGTGTTAACTTTTTACCCTGCTACTTTGCCGGATTTACTTATTAGTTCTCATAGGTTTTTTGTGGGCTCTTTAGAGTTTTCTGTATATAAGATCAGATCATCTGCAAACAGAAGACAATTTTATTCCTTTTCAGTTTGGATACCTTTTCTTTCCCAGTTGTTCTGGCTAGAAATTCCAGTGCTGTGTTGAATGGAAGTGGTGAAAGCACTTTCTTGCTTGTTCCTCATCTTAGAGGAAACTTGGAGTCTTTCACTACTGAGTATGATACTCCCTGTGGGTTTTTCACAAATGGCTTTTGTTTTGTTGAGGTAGTTTCCTTCTAGTCCTATTTTGTTGAGTGTTTTTATCATAAAAGAGTATTGGATTTTTTTTTTCTTCCTCTTTATTGTTGAATGTAAGAGTGTTGGATTTTGTCAAATGCTTTTTGTTTATCAATTGAGCATGATCATGTGGTTATTTCCTTCATACATTGATGTAACTACAATAATATACAAAACCTCTGCTTTACAGCTCCAGTTCCTCCAGTTGTTGTCACACAATGCATCTTTATACATTGTGTGCCCCAAAACATAAACTAATAATTTTTAAATGCATTATTAACTGTATTAGCCTCTTAAATCATGTAGAAAACAAAAAAAGTACAGTTACAAACCATTGTTACAATAATAACTTGCTTCTATAATTGCCCATGTATTTACCTTTATTGAGATCTTTATGTCTCCATACAGCGTTGATATACTTCTAGTGTCCTTTTATTTCACCCGGTAGGACTCCCTTGAGCATTTCTTGCTGGATAGGTCTAGTGGTCACAAATTCACTCAGCTTTTGTTTATTTGGGAATGTCTTAATCTCTCCTTCACTTTTTTTTTTTAATCCTTACTGAGGATATTTTTCCCATTGCTTTTCCAGAGAGAGTGGAAGGGAGAGAGAGAGAGAAACATCGATGTGAGAGAGACACATCGATTGGTTGCCTCCCGTACGCACCCCAACTGGGGCCAGAGAGAGCCTGCAACCAAGGTACGTGCCCCTTGGGCGAAATCGAACCTCAGTCGCAGGCTGACACTCTAACCACTGAGCCAAACCGGCCAGGGCAATATCTCCCTCACTCTTGAAGGACTGTTTTGCCAGATAAAGAATTCTTGGTTGATAGGGGTGGGTGGGTGTGGGTGAGTGTGTACACGCACGCATGCACACACATGTTAGCACTTTGAATATATTGGCCCACTGCTGGCCTCCAAAGTTTCTGATGAAAGACCTGCAGAAAATCTTACCAAGGATCACTTATGACAATTCACTTCTGTCAAGATTCTCTCTTTTTTAGATTTTTCAAGTTTGATTTTACATCTTGGTGTGGTTCTCTTTGAGTTCATCTTATTTGGAGTCTTTGAGCTTCTTGGATGTTTATAGTCATGTCTTTTAACAAATTTGTGAAGTTTTCGGCCATTGGTTCCTTCCAAGATTATCTCTGCCCTTTTTTCTGTCCTCTTTAAAGGACTCTCACGAATCCTGTGTTGTGCTTAATGGTGTCGCACAGGACCCTTAGGTTTTGTTCACTTTTCTTCAATCTTTGTTGTTGTTTTTCCTCAGACTCGGTAATTTCCTATCTTCAAGTTTACAGATTCTTTTTTCTGCCTGCTCTAATCTTACTTAGAATCCTTATTGTGAATTTTTATTTTAGTTATTGTACTTTTTAGCTTTAGAATTTCTTTTGGCTCCTTCTTAGGTTTTCTATCTCTTTATTGATGTTTTCATTTGTCCACACATTGTTTTTTTACTTTCCCCACATCTGTCGTTAGTTCTTTGAGCATCTTTAAGACAGTTCTTTTAAAGTCTTTGTCTAGTAGATCTGCCATTAGGCCTTTTTTTAGGGATGGTTTCTGTTGATTTATTTATTTTATTTAAAAAAATTTTTTTTTCCTTTGAATAGGTCATACTTTCCTATTTCTTTGAATGCCTGTGAGTTTTTGTTGAATACTGGACATTTGAATCTAATATTGTGGTAACTCTGGAAACCACATCTTCCCTTTCCCCAGGGTTTGCTGCTACTTGTTGTTGTTGCAGGTTGTCTCTGTGCCTAGGATCAACCTGAGGTGTAAACTCAAGGTCTTCTCAGATCTTTCCTGAGCCTTTCCCTTGGAATGCATGTTCACTTTCTATTTTCTCCTCTATATGCAGTTGTTCTTGAATGTCCTAGTCTTTAATGTCTGGCTCCCAAAAATGGAGGAAGCCAAAAATGAACAGGGGGTGGGAATAGTGTTACTCTTTTTAATCCCTGGAAAGTCACTTCTGCTGGGGAGAGGGGGCAACAACAGTGGTGGCCTGCCTCTTTATCTCCACCTCTGTGATCAGAAGCAGCAGCCAGAGAAGAGATCCCCAGTGCTTGGAGGACAGGGTTCTTTTTGCCCATCCTGGTTCCCACAAGTTGTGTGCAGGCTGCTTCAGGAATGTGCACACAGCTACCTGCCACTTGAATGGAAGTGGGACATGGGTAGCTGCAGCCCTTCAATAGACTTCAGAGTTTCAAAGTAGTTACATCAGACAGTTTCTGCCTGTGCAGTTGTTGTCTAGATGAGACAGAGAGCTTGTGCTACCTACTCTGCCATCTTCCCATAATCCCAAAATTTGTATTTCTAAGAAGTTCCCAGATGATGCTGATGCTGCTGGTCCAAGGATCATACCTTGAGAATGACTTAACTAAACTCTTTAAGGTTCTTTCTTTAGGCCTTAGTATACTATGCAGGGTCTTTCTCCTCTGGCTACAATGTGGTAAATTAATTGTGCTTTTTAATTGCAGTAAGCATTTTATTGATGTAAATGAGTTTGCTTTCTCTATGAAAAAGGTATGGGATCTGTGGTCTGCGGGCTGTTGCAGGGCAGGGAGCTTTGGATGCCCTGCAGGGGACAGAGAAGCATGTGTTGAGGTGGGAAGGAACTGGACATTGTTCAGATATGAACTTGATCGCTTCTCTTTTCTGTCTGTAAACTCAGGTGATGACAGGGCCTGCTCTGCAGGCTGCTCTTAGTAGGTAGCCTGTGTGGAACATCCAGCGTGCGTCTGGTGTGTGCTCCTCTTAGATCACAGTTACTGAGCACTTTGACTGCAAGTTACGAAGTTACACTAAAGGTGATTCTCTTGTCCTCCCCCAACAAGTCAAGATGGGTGGTCCCAGGGTTGGCTAATTCAGTGCTCAACAGTGTCACAGAGCATCCAGGTTCTCTCTGTCCTGTCAATTCTGTCCTCAGTGGGCTGAGCTTTGTATTTAGAGCTGTCCCCTCGAGGTGTAAGATGGTGCTAGAGATCTCACCATCCCATCCCATCATAGAAGCAGAGCGAGAAGGTAGCCTTTTCCTGCCTCTTGTTTTTAAAAGAGAGGCGACACTTTCCCAGAAGTTCCTTCCCTGCAGACTTTGTACCAGAAATGCTTGACACACCCATTCCTAAATGATCACTGCTGTCTGAGAGTCACCACCCAGGGTGAGGATGACCTGGAGCACAAGTCCTCTGGAGAGCTGGCTATTCAGGCTCCTTTAGTCCGAAGGGGTGGAGCAGGACCGGCTGCGGGAAGCCCCCTTACAAATCAGCCACACTTGCTCCCCCTGTTGATGGTGAGTCCTTTGTTCTGAAAAGGTGCCTGTGGCACTGATAAAAGATGAAGTCTAGGGCTACCCAGAATGCTGCCAACTGTCCTCGTCCTTGGTTTACTCTAGGCCAAGTAATCCAAGGACGTGAGGGCACATGAACCCAGAAAGATGTTTGTTTCTGAGAGGAAACAACACTCTGGAAGGACTTGTCTTACAGCCCTATTCCTGCCCGTTTGTCTCTGGAGGAATCTTGGGGTCAACCCAGACCGGCTCTGACACCGAGCAGATTAGTTCCCCTTCTGGTGCTTCAGGCACCTCATCTGTGGGAGGATGGTACAGGGTAGTTACGAGGACTGGATGAGTTGGTCCGTGCCAGTCGCATATAGCGCCTGAAGCATGGTGAGCACCTGTTCTGCATTAGTGTGATTTTACCTTCAGCATCAACTTTGGGGGAGCTTTATCCAGCTCCCTGTTGTCCTGCTCCTGCCACTGTGGCTTGGAGGTGAGGCATTCCTGCCTGCTGCAGGCCTGCGAGCCACACCGACCCCTGCTAGGCACCTTCTGCATGGGAAGACCCTTTAGTCTCTTTGCCTGGAGAGGGTATGGGCATGTGGGGAGCCTTTCCTTTCCACAAGTGTGACTGCTGAGGTATCACTTTACTTATATGTTTCCTAGAATCAGGAATAAGTGCCTGTATCTTCCAGGTAGCCTTACCTGGGTGTGCCTTGGCCATTGGAAGAGCCTGCATCCTTTCTCAGTGGGCCAGTGTGGTTGGCATTTGCGAATATGATTGTTGACGATGGGACACATTTCTTGTGCCGACAGGAGTGAGAGCTCAGAGCGGCCACTTCGGAGAAATGATGGAGAAGCGCCTCACTTTAAGAAAACCTGACCATATAAGGAGGAGATCTCAATTACAGAATAGTGTCTCACTCGGCCAGAAATTCATGGCAGGTTTCCTAGTGCATTTAAAGCAGGGTTTGTGTGTAAAAATACCATTTGCTGTTACAGGAGCCCATATTTTCTGAAAAGGGAAATATACTTGTATTGGGCATTGGGATAAGTAGAATAAAAATAAAACCTTGCAAATATAAGAATTGGAAACCAAATTCCACTTTTAATTCTAAAAGGTTTATATATAACTCTACTATCTTACCCTCTCCTCTACCCGAGACTTGCACAACAGAAGGAAACAGGCAAGATCCACACACAGTTCAAGAGAGCATGTTGCTGGGCGGACATCGGAACACAGAGGCGGGGCCCCGGGCCTCACCCTCACCCACTGTGTTGCTCTCTTTGGTTTATTTGAGTGTTTGTGAGGCCTGCCCTAAATCGTTACTGCTGGGCCTTCTCCATGTGTGGGCAGTGAGTGGCAGTCAGAAATTGACCCGCTCATCCTGCCGCCACAAACTCCTGTAACCACAGGGACATGTGCTGACGTCTGACCAGTGGGGTCTGGGGACAGCCTGGAAGAGAGGCTGAATCTGGAACGCTGACATGTCTGACTCGTCCTTTCCTTTCAGAAATGTTCCCACTGCCAGGAGGCAGGTGCCACCTTGGGCTGCTACAACAAAGGCTGCTCCTTCCGCTACCACTACCCGTGTGCCATTGACGCAGGTAAGGCGGGGCGCCGGCCCTGATCCAGGGCATCCGCAGGGCTGGGCACACGCTTCCTCTGCCTTCTTCTCCCTCGTTACATTTTTTTGTCCCTTCTGACCCTGGGATGTTTGTAAATTCTCAGGGAAATGCGGAGGGGAATATAAAAGGGTAAGATGGGTTGTTTTTTTAAATAACAGCTTTATTCATGTAATTCACACAATTCACCTATTTAAGTGTACAGTTCAGTGGTTTTTAGTCTATTCACACATATATAACCATCACCACAGTCGATTTTAGGACATTTTATCACCTCAGAAAGAAACCCTGGGTCCCTTAGCTGTAAACTCCCATCCCTTCGTCCCCTCCTCCATCCTGAGCAGCTGCTGACCTGTTTCCTGTCTCCATGACTGTGCTTGTTCTGGACATTTCTCGTCAGTGGAATCAGACAGTGCGTGGTCTTTGCGCCTGGCTTCTTTTACTTAGCATGCTGTTTTTCAGGCTCATCCATGTTGTGGCATGGATCAGTACTTTATTTTAAGGCTATACCTTTATGATTACTTATCATTCATCACTGGATGCACATTTAGGTTGTGTCCACTTTTTTTTTTTATTATAAGCAATACTGCTGTGAACGTTCACATACAGGTCTTCTTGTGGACTTAATGTTTTGTTCTCTGGGGCATAACAGGAGTGGAATTACTGGGTCATGTGATAACTCTGTGTTTAACCTTTTGAGGACCCGCCAGACTGTATTTCAAAGTGGCTGCACCATTTCCTGTTCCTTCCAGCAGTAGGTGAGGGTTCTAGTTTCTCCATGTCCTCACCGACACTTGTCATGTCTTCTTTTTTTTTTTTTTTTAAGAATAGTTGGTTGGTTCTTAGAGAGGAGGAAGGAGGAGAGAAAGAGAAACATCTGTGTGAGAGTGCAACATCGGTCAGCTGCCTCCTGCACGCCCCACCAGGGGTGGAGCCAGTGACCCAGGCATGTGCCCTGGACCAGGAATTAAACCAGCAACCTCCCTGTGCATGGGACGATCCCCATCCAGCTGAGCCACACCGGCCAGGGCTGGTTCTTAGCCATCCCGTGGGTGTGAAGTGGCATCTCGTGATTCTGATTTGCATTCCCCTGATGGCTAATGATGTTGCACATCTTTGGTAAAGTCCAATGGATCTGTTTTTTCTTTTGTTCCTCCTTCCTTTTTCTTATATCTCAGAAACCATTGCGTAATCCAGAATCACAAAGATTTATGCCCATGTTTTCTCTTACAAGTTTTATAACTTTAGCCCTGACATGAGTCTTTGATCCATCCTGAGTTAATTTTTATACATGGTGTGAAGCCAGAGTCCAATTTGTTTTTTTGCACATGGATTCCAGTTGCCCCAGCACCATTTGTAGAAAATACTGATCTTTACTCATTCAGTGATCTTAGCACCTTTGTTGAAAACCAGTTGACCATAGAAGTATGTGCTTATTTCTGGACTCTCCAGTTCACACTGTCTTGATTACTATAGCTTTGTAGTACATTTTGAAATTGGGAAGTGGGAGTCCTCCAATTTTGTTCCTTTTGTTTAAGGTTGTTTTGGCTATTGTGGGTTTGTTGTTCCATATGAATTTTAAGATCAACTTGTCAATTTCTGTAAAAAATGGCCATTGAAGCTTTTATAGGGCTTGCATTAATCTGCAGAACAATTAGGGATATCATCATCTTAACAATAGTCTGTCTTCCCATGCATGATCATGGATGTCTTTCCTTTTATTATAGTTTCTAATTTCTTTTAGCAATGTGTTGTAGTTTTCAGAGTCTAAGTTTTTCATTTTTTTGTTAAAGTTATTATTTTTTTATTTTTGGTGTGATTATAAGTGGAATTTTTAAATTGAATTTTCTGATTTTTCATTGTGAGTGTATAGAAATACAATTGATTTTGTTATATTGATCTTACATCCTGCAACTTTTCTCAACTCATCGATTTAGTTATAATAGTTTTGTAGTGAGTTTCTGTATACAAGTTATGTCATTTGCAAATAGTTTCACGTTTTTCTTTCCAATCAGATGCCTTCTTTTTCTTGCCTGATTGCCCTGGCTAAAACTTCTAGTTTAGTGTTGGATGGAAGAGGCGAGAGCCGACACCCTTGTTTTGTTTCTGGCCCACTAAATTTGATGATAGCTGTGGATTTTTCATAGATGTTCTCAAGCAGCTAAGGAAGCTCCCTGTGTTCCTAGTTTGTGGAGTGTTTGTATCATGAAAGGGTTTCCAAGTGCACTGAGATGATCAGAGCAGTGTTTGGCTGTGTGATAACTGTCTGAAAGAAGAAAAAGCTTTTGTCCAAGAAGTGCCATCCAGTGGTTGACGCAGAAGACTTGAGTTCTGACTCAACTTCAACAGCCTGGGAAAACCCTTTCTCTTCTAAACTCTTGTCTCCTCAGTGGGTGTTTTCACCAGTGACTTTCTGAGCATTGGGTGTGTCTAAGCCCTTCACACAGCTGGCCCTCATCCGATGCTTGCAGTCAGGAGGGAGAGAAAATGGACAGGTAGACAGTGCAGCGAGTGGCGTGGTGCCTGTTGTCTGCGTCTTCCTGGGTTCTGGGGAACATGACTTCCCTGGGAGCAGCCGTGCTGTCTCTGGGAGGTGGGGTTGGTGTGGATTTGGGGGGGGAGCGTGGCTCGCTGGGCAATGGAAGCGGGTACAGAGGCGAAGAGCACATGCATCTGACAGGTGCGGAGAGAATCTGGGTTCGCCTCAGCCGCCTCCCCCCAGCACAGTCACACGCCTGAGGTGCCCTTCAGCCGCCACCCTGCCTTTCACTCCCTTCTCTGTCCCTCCTTTCCTTCCTCCCTCTTTTCTTTCCTTCTTTTTTTTTTTTTTTTTTTTCCTCCCTCTTTTCTTTCCAAGTTTCTGGAGGAGGAGCAGCTAAAAAAAAAAAAAAAGGTACAGAAAGATGATGTTTATGCCAAAGTTAGATTCTCATAAAAGTGTGTGTTTGCAGCACTGAGGGGCAGCTGGTGGCCAGGGTGCCTAGAAATGTCAGTGCAGGAGGTGTGGGTTTTGGCCTGGCCCTGCTTCCCTGTTGAGTCTAAGCTGTACTTCTCCTGGGGTGGCGTTCAGGCATATTCTGTAGAACGGCTGTTAAATGCTACTCTCTCAAGAGCCAACCGTTCTTTGCCTTTTCTCATTTTCATATTGCCTGGGCATCAGAATGTTTGTTTTATTTTCTAGTTTCAGCTTTGTGGTTTTTAAATGAAGATTCTTATATGGAGAATGCTGCAAGAGTCAGCTCTCCCACTCGGTGGCCAGGTAAAGGTGGACTCCTGCACTGAGGCTCTGCCTGGAATTGTCAGGGGAACACAGGCAGGTGGCCTCCTGCCCCCCAGGAGTACACTGTCTGCACACTGGGGCCCCTGGCCTTCCTTCTGGTAGTTTCTCAAGGAATTAAGCAGGGCTGCTCAACAGAGCTTCCTGCGATGGTGGGAATGTTCTACACGCTCCAGTACAGTAGCCACAGCTATGGGTGACCACTGAGCACCGAAATGTGGCTAGTGGGAATGAGGGGCAGGCTTACTAGTTTATTTAAACTGAAATGTACCTGGCCATGTGTGGCTAGCGACTGGACAGTTCGTGGCTTGGCGCCACCTTGGTCAAGCTGGGGGGTGGGTTGGGGTTCTCTAGGAAAGGCACAGGGCTTTTCTCCTCCCCAGTGGGGCTGCTTTACCACTGAGGGTTAGTAAATATGGCATTTGTCCCTCTCTCTGTTTGAGTCTGTCTTGTGTGGCCTGCCAGGAAAGTAGGTAACATCTCTATTTGGCAGAAGTTGGTGGCCGAGCATCCAGCAAGAGGGAGGCTGCCTGGGTCAGCAGGGACTTGGCCCCCTGGCTTTGCTGGCCTAGCAGCTGTAGCTTCACAAGGTGACCATGTCTTGTGCATTTTTGGGCTCTTTGATGGACCCTAGTCACAGTCACCCTGCTGCCCTGCGGGCCGGTGCTTGTGTTTTTCCCTCCCTGTCTTTAGGAATCCTCTTCTGTGTATGAAGGACCTTTGCATCCAAGAAAGGCAGTCGCTGAGCAACCTTCTTTCCAGTTATAAGGCAAATAAGTCCCAAGTCTGAGAGTCCTTTTCTCTACTCTGTATGGAGTGAGGAAATGTTGGACATTTTCACCTCTGCCTTGCTGCCCACCACCCAGACCTTTCAGAGCTGTTGATGTCTTGGAGAAACTTTGATAGCTGGGGACATCTTCATGGGAACAGAGTCTGTTCCAGGAGGCTCTGTGGCCCGTGCAGCTCCCCGCATACATTTGTGACGTAATGGTTAGCTGTTTTGTGTAGCTTATGTCACAGGCACCGGATTTGGCTCCAGGTGGGAAATGCAGTGATAAGAATGTGAGTGCTGGTTTAAAAAAAAAAAAAAAAGGTTTAATATATTTAATGCAATGAGCCACAATGATTAAGACCAAAGGAAAAGAGCGCTGGCGCCTTAGCAATTCCCGTGCTCTTAAAGAACCATGCCTGGGGGGACTCCTCCTTGGGAAGGTAGGAGCACAGCTGGGAGGCCGTGGGTGGGCCATTAGGAATGGCTGGTGTCTGGCCCCTCCCTGGAGAGGCCGCTGGGTGCCGGCACCGCAGAAACCAGTTCTGGGGCCTGTCTTCCTCCTGCTGCCTGTTACCCTCAGCAAAGCAGGGTGAGGCTGCCGCCCCAGCCTGGATTCTGTCAAGATAAGTGCTCACGAGCTCAGGTCCACTGGAGCTAAGCCAGACGGTGTCTGGGGCCCCGGCAGAGCCAGAGCGTCTTCATCAGAACCCCCTCCTTGCGCTCACCGTCTGCAGCCTGGGTCTGCATGGCTGCGTGTAGGCATCGCAGGGCTTGCTAGGAGGAGCGCCACAAAGTCCACTTGCATTTAAGCTCAAAGAGAGAAGTAAGCTGACCCTGCTGGGCCGTTGAGGTTTGCTGTCTGGAAGCCATCTTGTTGACCAGACAACCTTGTGAGCCTTTCCCAGCTTGTGTGACGGTCAGCAAGCCCTTTGCTTTGACCTCGCTGTGGCAGTGCTGGCAGGGCTCTCTGCCCAGTCCTGTAGGACATCGCCAGGGGCTTCTAGGGAACATATTGAGAGACTTGGAAGAGCTTTACTGCTCTTCCTACCACTCTTGGCTTTTCCTTGAGCAGGGACAGGTCCCAGTGCCCTTCAGGTGTCTCTGGCAGATGTGTTTAGGAGACTTCCATTTCCACAAGTACCTGGCATTAGTTCCAAGCTGCCTTTAGTGTGTACTTGCATTGTTTTATTTCTTTTCTGCTTTTTAACTTAAAGGGAACATGTTTCCTAACTTTAGATGTGTTTTACTAATGGTGCATCTCAGCTGTTCGCTGCTGTGCAGGGAACTGAGGCACCTCTGCCTTGCTGGTGCACCTTTGCCAACTGACGTGGTCCCCTCGTCCTTTCTGAAAACCGCTGTGGCATGAGAGTGCCACCCTACGTGAGCTCAGCTATTCTTTTTGGCTCAAACTAGAGACACTGCCAGCAAGCAGCAGCGCTGCCAGCGCCCAGCTAAGGAGAAGGCCTCCCGAGAGCGCCTTGCTACCCCTTGCTGCTCGGAAGCTCTCTCCGGCAGATTGCGCAGCAGGAGCCCTGGTCACGCCGTGTACTTGTGGGTTTTAAATTAACACACTTCATTTACTGCCTCGCTCCGTGCTTGTGGGGGAGGGGCGCAGGCTTGCCGAGTTCTCGGGCCCCAGGGTCTGCCTCATAGACATTCCAGGACTCTGGAGGGGAGTAGGGCTGGTGCCTAAGCCAGATGATGAAAAGGCCTTTTTAATTAGTGTAGGATAAGAGGGCCTCGGGTCTTTCATTTGTGTGTCCCTTTGCTTTGTTACCTTCTCCCTTGAAATCTTTGGGTACTCAGGCTGCTAATCTGGACCTCCATTTAAACGTGAGTTAAACTGTAAATTTAACAAGGCTAAGTACCGTGGCTACCTCCCGCCATGGTGCCTGGGAGCAGTCTGAGAATGTGCGATCAATATTTATTAGCATTCTGCCACCACATCTTGCACCAGTGACCTGGCTGTCGGTCTCTGGGAGCTGTGGTGTGCAGCATGGACTCTCTAATGAGATTTCCTCGCCTGCACCTCGCACTACCCTGGTGCCATAGAGTTTGACTCACCTGGAGGCTGTCATCGAGGACGCTGTCACCGTGTTAGAAGTTGGAATGAATCATTTTCCTCCAAGGATTAATAGCCCCTTCACGGGGTTTCTCTGCTCTGAAGCATTTAGCGTGGATTATGTGGCTCGTGTGGAGAGCTTTTCCCTGCCTCCGTGGGCTGTGGGGCGAAGGGGTCAGCGGGCTCGCAGGCCTGGCCTCCTTCCTATCTGCAACACGTGGCTCTTGACAGGGGAAGCGGTGCCTGTGGACTCTGTTTCCACCAGGAAGCTTTGGCTGGGTCTGTAGGGTAAGCTTAGCCTAGAATCAGATTGTTTCTGATTATTGAAACAATATGATAAAATGATGGAGATACAGAAAAAATTAAATCACCTGTAACGTTACTGCCCAAAGAAAACTGAGGTATAATTTGGTAGATTTCCTTTGCCCTTTTTTAATGCACGTAAAGCATCCTGATAAAATTGGGATTGTACTCACACTTATATATCCTGGTTTTCCAAGCGATTTTGCATCATGTGTGTTTCCCGTACACCATAAACTATTTTGAAATGTTAGTTTTTAAGTGATATTTCATCATGTTGGGGTACCATATTTACTTGGGGTGTCTCTAATGTTTTCCTGTTAGAAATCACAGTGTGGGGACCTCTTATCGCCATGTCTGACTCTCTCAGTTCTGGCCCATTCACCTGTGCCACTTGCCAGCTCTGGTTGACTGTCCCCTTCTGTCTTGCAGATTGTTTGCTACATGAGGAGAACTTCTCGGTGAGGTGCCCCAAGCACAAGGTGAGTCAGAGTCCCCAGAGCCACTCCCAGCAGGGCATCGGGTGGGGCTCCACCTGAAAAGCCTGCAGACATCGCAGGACCACGGCCACCTCACCTGCTTCTGGCCCCAGAAGACCTGTGGCATGGGGTCGGCACCCCAAGTGGCATGGGGACACTGGGAGAAGTGTGTTGGAGAGAATCTTGTTTGTTACAAGAAATTAGAAAATCAAACTGAATAAAACTACTGATTTCCACTTTAATTTAATGGAACCCCAGTTCACAGGTTGGCGTGAGGGAAGGCTGGTTGTGTAGGCCTTGATACATAAACAAAGACATTTTCCCAGGCCAGGGGGAATGGAGCTTACTCCAGGCTTGGGGGAAACTCAGCCTCTTCCAGGTTTTACTTCAGCAGAAATGGCCCCAGAGTCCACAGCTGGCAATTGAGGAGCTGCTGCTGCCTTATTTCCTACTTGGTTCAAGAGGTGCTCTCTCGGTCACATCTTCTGAGAAAGTACCGAAGATAGGGGGCGATGGTCTGTGTCTGAGATACCAGCGTGTGGAGAGGAGAGCACGTGGAGAAGGAAGGGGAGAGGGTGAGGGGTGGAGACACCGCCTGGAATTCCCTGCAGCGGCCCTCTCCCCTCCGGCTGAGGCCACACTGACATCTGGTGGTCACTGGCCGCACACAGTCTTCAGTATCCAAGTAGGACCAGAAAGTACTAGAAAGAGGTCATCCTGACAGGTCTGCCCTCAAAATGCCCCTGAAACATGCTCACTTTTCTTTTAAAATTATTTCCAGAGATGGGTCTTAGGATCTTGCAGTTCTGTCTATTTTTACTTAACTACATGGTTTTGTTTTTTAAACTTCCCTTTTTTAATGGTGACATTTTGCCTCAGAAAACCCTGTCTGAGTATCTCCTGTTTGTCCCTCAATACTGACTCTGCTTTTTCTCTCCTTTCCATGTGCTGTTCCTTTCCTCCCCTCTGCTGCCCTGACCCTCGCGCTCATTCCTCTGTCCCTCCGCCTGTCTCCTCGGCGTTGCCGGCGTCAGCCTCCCCTCCCATGCCCCCTCCCCGCCTTGCAGAACAAGACAGCGAAAGGCAGCCTCAGCACAGAGCAGTCGGAGCGGGGGTGAGGGGGGCAGTGTGCCGTGGGAATGGAAAGTACAGCAAGCACAGGTGAGTTGGGAGTTGGGGTGGCGCCCCTGCCACGCTCCCACTGGGTGTCCTGGCCTCTGCTCTGCTCGCCCGGCCGGGCTGCAGCGAGCCTTTAACCGCGCGCTGCCAACACCAGGTGGAGAAAATGTTTTGCCGTTTGTTGCTTAGGGAAGGCGGTGGGGCTTTAAACTGCCCCGTTGCCGCAGGGCTCCAAGGTGGCTCCTCTGAAGTCGGGCCTGGCAGGTCACGGTGGTCCTGAGGGCGGGATGCAGCAGGCTGCCCGACGGCCCCTGGGGTGGGGGCCACGGCTCCTCCCCACCTCAGAAAGGCTTCCAGCCAGGCGGGTCTTCTAATTATCTGTAAAGCTTATGGTGGGTTTTCCTTTGAAAAACAAAAAATTCCCCAAGTTCTGTTATTTGAAATCTTTTTTTCCTCAGTACTATGAAGGATTTTTTTTTTTTTTCTGCAGAAATACAAAGGAAAGGAAAATCCCCTCAAAGATTTAGTAGACTTTAGCATCCGATTTCGTTTTATTCTGAAAATCTCACAAGATGGAGCTGTGCTCTGTGTGAGTGCGTCCATGGGCCGTGGTCAAGGCTGGCATGGGGTCTGTGAGTGGGGTCACGGGACTTAGGGCTCTGGAAGCAGCAGGCCCACTGCCCCCTGCCGGCTCCCTCCCAGTCCCCGCCCTCCCCGAGTCCCTGGGGGTGAGGAAAACTGGAGCGAGAAGAAAGAAAAACCAAAATGTAACCTGGGCACCTGACGCTACAGGATGGTGCTGGGCCCGCTGTCTCAGAGACGCCCCTGGGGGGGACTCTGCTTCTGAAAGGAAGGGCCTGTCTACTCAGGCATCTGAGACCCGACGGGGTGCTGGGCCTGGACCACCTAACGGTGACCTTGGAAAACAGACTTCACTTCAGAATGTGGCGAGTTCCTGCCCTGGGGGTGGGGTGGGGTGGGGGTGGGGGAACAGGGCAGGCAATTGGGTCGAAGGAAACAATCCAGCGAGGTCCTTTCCCCTGAGCCACCCTCAAGGCAGCACAGCACCCTGGCTGGCTCTTCAAGATGTTTCTCTTGGCCCTTCTCTGTGTCCCTGGGCTTGATGGGGTCGTTGTGCCTGGGCCGGCTCTGCCAGCCAGGAGTCAGCACTGCCTTCTCTGTTGACGACGCTGACTCCCTGGAAGTGTCCTGGGAGACCTGGCTGGGAAAGAACTGTTTGTCGTGGGATTCCCGCTTGTGTGAGAAAAAGGGGAAGTTGGGCCCTGGGCTTCTTGGACGTATGAGTTTTGTTCACCATGTTCTTCTACTCCACCCACTCCTGGGCCCTGCCAGCTGGCAGCCCTGCCCTGCAGAGGGACAGAAGCCTCATTCACTCCTCGGAGGTTGGCGTTGCTGTCCCTGTTTACACACTAGAAACCAGCGCTCAGTGACAAGTGGCCCCCCAGTGTGGCCGTTTCCAGTCTGTCGAGGCCAAACATTTACCTCTGGAGGCAAAGGACAGACATACTGCATCCTATCTTGAACACCTAAAATGTTTGTCTTATCTGCTGTCCCCACCAGGCAGGACCCTTTGTCCTGGTCCCTCAGTCCAGCAGTCACACTGCAGGCCTCGCTGTCATTCAGGCCCAGGTGCCGTCAGCCCCCTGGGGACTGACTGTGCTGATCCCTGGTGAGCAGGGACAGAGTCACAGCCCCCACCCGAGAGGAGTGTTCATCCGGGGTCCATGCTGAGGACAGGTAGAGAGGGGACAGTGGGTGTACGTGTGGGTCTCACTTTCTCCCAGAGCGGACAGTGCTCTGTGACCATGGTTGGGCCACTTAGATCTCTTTGCTTCCATTTCTCCTTCCATAAAAGGAGAACTAATGCCTTTTGAGGATTCAGTTAAGAAATACTTGTAATGTGCCCAGCGCAGCCTGGGGTGAGGCCTCAGCCTCTGGTTGGAATGTCACACGCAGCCTGCGGTGTAGGAGCGAGTGTCCCCACCTGGAGCCCCTTCCCCCGGCTGTCCCTCCCCACTTGCTGCCCTGCGCAGACCCCGCCCCTCAGGAGCTGCACCGCCGTCAGCAGGAGTCCCTCCCGTTCTGTCCCTTCTCTGCTGCAGAGGCGCTCATCACGTTTAGAGTCCTAACCGTGCCTCCGAGGGCCTGTGGTGTCTCCAGCGATGCTGTGCCAGTTCCTGGCCCTTGGAGGCTGGGCTTCCTCCCTCTGGGCTAACGCAGTTAGTTCCCTGGGCCGGGAGCACTCTGCCTCCCATCCTCAGGTGACAGCAGGAGCAGGAGCACTCCACCTCCCGTCCTCAGGTGACAGACTCCGACTCAGCCTCAGCCTCACTTTCTCATAGAGGCCCTGCTTCTCTGTCCCTGTCTGAGCCGCCCTCCCCCCTCTGCAGCCTTCCCAGCATCTCCTCAATTCCCAGCCATCTCTTTACTGTCACCTGCATCTCCACTGTCCACACGGTGAGGACGGGGGCCAGGCCTGTGTTTGCCCAGAGAGGGCATGTGAGGGAATCGTGGTTAAAGGAGTTCATGCCCCCGGAGGTGTTCGCTCACCTGGCTGTGGCCCTGGCCGGTCAGTAAGATTCGGAGAGAGACCGCTCCGCCCCTCCACAGGCGGGCCTACAGGGGCCCCAGCCAGGCTACGTTCCTGCTGCAGCTGGAGACGTGGGCCTGGTGTCTGGGTGGAGGGCACAGGGCGGCCTGGGCCCTGAGCGTCCAGGTGCCGGCCACAGAGCTGAAGCCGAGGGTGTGGAGGTGCGGGGCAGGGAGTGGTGGGAGGCTTTGGCCCAAGGTGAAGCCCTGCTCGCCAGTAGCCAGGCATCGAGATGCCTTTTTAGAGAGAACGTGGCAGATCGTCAGTGCGGGGCTGCAGCTGGCTCAGCATCTGCTCCCTGGCTCTGCCATGTCCGCGTGGTCTGCCAGGACCACGCAGCCATTGAGGCTCAAAGGCAGAATCCCGGGCCCAGTAAAAAAATGCTCTGTTGGATGTGAGCCCCGGTCCCACTGCCAACCAGCTATCTGGCTTTGGGCTGCATGTGTCACCTCTCAGCTCCACCAAGATACAGGGTAGCCTCTGCGTTACCAAGAAATAGTGTCTGTAAAACCACTGACAGAGTGCCTGGCACATAGTAGGTGCTTCAAAAATGTTCTAGTCTCCCTATCAAAGGATCAGGTTTTTTGGAAGTAGTGTTCCCACTCCATTCAAGGTATCATGTATTTGGGCCAGTCTCATATCTGAGCCTGGGGGACAGTCCCTGTGGGGAGGCTGGAGTGAGGGGCAGGATGGGGCGGGAGCCACAGTCTGCCCAGCCCTGGGGGAGGGCAGGCCTTGCCCTGTGCTCTCGCCATGAGCAGAGCCGTGCAGGGTGTGTAGCATCTGTCCTCTTCACATCACCAGTGTCCTGCGTCCCCAGCAAGGTTTGCCCCCTCTGGTCATTGCTCAAGGTCCCCTCATTAGTTGCACCTTTGTCGTATTTACAAAGGACTTTTGGGTTCCTGGGGTGGCATCAGAGGAAGCTACCTCTCCTCTGTGCCGGCAGCCTTGGCCTCAGGAAAGCCTGAGTGTCGCCTAGAGAGTCTCTGGGTGAGTGGACCACGAGAGCTGGCACGACCTCCTGGGAAGTCACACTGTCACCATGGACAACTTGAGAGTGACCGGGTGGGTCCACTGCTGACCTGTGTCCCTAGGGCCTGGCGCCAGAGTCTGGGGTTTCCGTGGGCACACTGTCCTGCTCTCTCTGCAGTGTATCTTTCTAGCTACCTGTGCTCTCTGCTACGAGTCGCTTTGGCAAGAGCAGTGTGTGCATGTGCTTTAACTAGAACATTCTGAGCTCGTGCACACAGGCCAGCCTTAAGCCTTTCATATTAGTCAGTTTTGTGGAAATGAAAGGGCTGATACCTGGGTTTTGTTTGTTGGGGGCAGTGGCAAGGTGAGCCCCTCCCAAGATCCCTGTGATGGGCAAGCGCGGGTGAGGCTGCACCGCTCTTGGCTTCTGGGCCAGGTCTCTGGACCAAATTCCTCAGAAACTGCGTGTCTCTCTGAGACCTTTGCACATGGGAGGCCATTGGCACACCCCCACCTGCCCAATGTGCGTGGTCAGGGTCTTCCTGAACCCGGAGCCTGGGCTGCAAGAGGAGGGAGACTCCAGCTGCAGGGGCCCAGGGGACAGGGTTCAGTAAGCACAGAGCTCACCGCAAGCCGGCTCTTCTGAAGGCTGGCTGGGTGCTCGGCCACCTCTGCGAGGACCGTGCTGTGCCACAAGGTGCTGAGCCCACGACAGGCCTCAGGTGGAGGGCTCCTGAACAAGGGTCACTGAAGGGCTGCCCCACTCCAAGGCAGCCCCCGCCAGGATGGTCAAGTTCTCTCCTGGTCTCAGTTTTTTCTGTGCTCTGGGCAGCAAACACTCCGTGAGGGGCCCTTAGTCTTGTCCGCCGCAGGCGCAGGTCATTGCTCCTTAGCTGTGTCTCCTTCCCAGAGCTACCCGGTGGCTCTACCACAGGTCTTGGATGTCTCCCAGGTCAGCAGCTCATTCACGGTGTCCGTGGCTGCTGGACCATGTGGAGAGTGCAGCACCCAGTGTCTGTTCTGTCTTCCAGGTGAGACTGTGGAGATGAGAAGGTGGCGGGCCCTCGGATGGAATGGAAATTGTCCTGTGCAGCCCCGCCCCGCCCCGCCCCGCCGTGCCTGCCGCCAGCACCTCCTCCCAAGTCCTTACATCACACGCAAACCTGATATTGCAGGAAAGAAAGGCCCAAGAAGTCAGAATGGCTGTTTCCATGGACACAATCTCCATAGTGACAATGTGGGGGGAGGGGGGAGGGATCGGGTGATGGGAAAGGGAGGGGGGAATTAAAAGGGAGGGATAAAAATATATATATAAAAATCTATTTTTAGTCTGGAAAGACTTTGTTTAAATGAAAGGTGCGCTGTCCCTTTTGATTCTATTTTAAAATTATCTAGTTAAAGAACTCCAAATTGGTTCCAGTAACAGTGAAATTTAAATGTGAATTTGAACTCAGCAAACTCATCTCATGAAGGACCGGTGTGGCTCCGCGGCCAGCCTGCCTCCCTGTTCCCAGATCGCTAGGCCCGGCTGAAGCGGCCGGGCCACACCAAACCGTCCTTTGTCCATAATTTCTCTCAAAGTGGGAAGGTTGGGGGAGGGAAGTGGGGAGGTCCATGTTTTCAGAGTGAAGAATGATGTTTAAACAAAAATAAATTTTTTCATTTCCAGAAACACTATTTATTTATTATTTTAAATTTTTTTATCTTTTTTGGGGGGTGAAATTGGCAGATGCCCTGAGGTCACAGCTGTGTGCTGGGTCACTGGCGGTGAGAACCTGAGGCCTCAGGAGTGCACGGCAGGCAGGGCCATTGCAGGCCACGGTGCCGCGCCAGGGGGACAGGACAGGACAGGACATCTGGGCGGAGGCACTGGCCCGGGCGGGGCTCTGCGCAGTGGGGGCGAGCTGACCAGGCCACCCGCTTAGCCCGTTTTCTTTTTGCTTCATTTTTATAAAGGAAAGGGGGCCTGTCAGTTGAGCAGCCCCACGCTACGTGAGTCTTTATGTTGTGTTTTGTTTTGTAAAGTGTATAATTTTTAAATATCTGAGTTTTAAAAAAAAGAAAAAAGTACAAAAAAAATTCTTGTTAAGGCCTTAAGAAGGGGTTAGTGCATCTTTCAGGGGTCACTCTGCCGTGGGGATAAAATAGCTGTTTCACAAACAGTTTTATTTAAAAAAAAAATTCAAAAAAATAATAAACTTCATTTTAACCTTGTTTCCTTTTTTATTTAATATAAAGCAAATGCGTCTCTTTCTCCCCCCATTCCAGCCCGCAAAGGTGGCTTTGGTTCTGCGGAGGAGGCCGCCGTCTGGTCCAGCCAGTCCCAGCCTCGCAGGCCCCGCGGCCACTGCGAGCAGAAAGGCCTCTGCCGCTGGGCCCGGGAGGGTGGGGCTCAGCCGGTGGGGGACGGTCAGATTTACTTAAGCTGATGGGAGAACATATTTCCAATCAACATCAATTTTAAAGGTTATAAAAAAATAATGCAATGTTAATGGACTTTTTTAGAGAACAGAAATACTGGAAGGGATATTGTGAAGTAGAAATAAGCAATTATAAATGAGTTCTTGTGTGCTCATCAATTTGGGGCTGCAGAAATGGCAGATTAATTTCGTTTTAATGGCTGCATCAAGCAGTGCCGCCCGTTTCTCATTCTGCTGCGCCCGACGGAGGTGTGGGCGGGTGTCTGTGGGGGCCGTGGACCGGCGGAGCAACCAGGGCCTTCTGAGCTACTCGGCTGCCCGTCGGGCCTGGACGTGGCGATAACACAGCTCGGGTGACCTTGGTGGGCGTCGGGTGTCACGGGCTAAACCACAGAACTTGAAAGATCTGCATCTTGGGGAAAATATTTTCCTGACAGCAAATGATTCTTCATCATTTTGCCTTTTATGCTCCTGCCCCCCTTTGACTTGCTGATGATGCTTGAGGGAGGCACTTGTGCTTGTCCTTGGTTTTTCCTCAAGCGGCTCCTGAAGTGCCTGTTAGCGGGAGTGGCCCTGCCCCACACTTCCCGACCCCAGCTTTCCCGCTTCCACGGGCGGCCTCAGCTGCTCGCCGCGTCCAGGCCCGACGGGCAGCCGAGTAGCTCAGAAGGCCCTGGTTGCTTCACCACTTTTGAGTTCTATGCATTTAATTTAATACACTTTTTAGAGCAGTTTTAGGTTCAGCGCAGTATTGAGCAAAAGGTGCAGAAAGTTCTGATACGCCCCCGGCCCGCCACGCAGAACTGCCCCCACGACCAAGTCCCCAGCACAGTGGTGCGCGTGTTACAACTAGTGACCCGAGTCCCATAGCTGAGAGTTCACTCTGTGGGTTTGGACACATACGACATGGGTCTGTCAGTATACAGAGGAGTTTTCGCTGCTCTAAAAATCCTCTGCGGCCCAGCCAGTGTGGCTCAGTGGTTGAAAGTCAGCCCATGAACCAGGAGGTCACAGTTGGTTCCGGGCCAGGGCACATGCCCAGGTATAGAGCTTGATCCCTGGTAGGGGCCGTGCAGGAGGCAGCCAGCCAATGACTCTCATCACTGATGCTTCTATCTCCCTCTCCCTCTCTCTGCAGTCAGTGGAAACATTTTTCTCTGTGCTGCTGCTGTTTATACCTTTCTCCCCCTAACCCTACAACCACTGATCTCTTTCACTGTTTCCATAGTGTTGCATTTTCCGGAATGTCATATAGTTGGAATCATAGTATGTGGCCTTTTCAGATTGGTTTCTTTCACTGAGTAATTTGCATTTGTTGCCTCTTATGTCTTCATGGCTTGATAGCTCATTTTATTTTATTGATTTTAGAGAGAAGCATGGATTTGTTCCACTTATTCATGTACATTCATTGGTTGATTCTTGTATGAGCCCTCATGGGATCAAACCCGCAACTGACGCGCTAAACTGAGCTACCCAGCCAGGGCCGATAGCTCATTTCTTTTTCGAACCGGATGATATTCCGTCGTCTGAAGGTACCACAGCGTAGCCACTCACTCAGTAAAGGACAACGGGCAGTAGCTCAGCGGTTGAGCATCGACTTAGGATCCGGGAGGTCGTGGTTCAATTCCCGGGCAGGGCACATGCCCAGGCTGCGGGCCCATGGGGGTGGGGGGCGTGCAGGAGGCAGCCGATCAATGACTCCTTCATTGATGTTTCTCTCTCCCTCTCCCTTTCTCTGAGATCAATACAGATATATTTTTAAAATAAAGACACCTTGGTTGCTTCCAACTTTTGGAAAGTACAAATAAAGCCGCTATAAACTTCCGTATCTTTGCTTGGACGTAAGTTTCAACTCCTTGGGGTCAGCACCGAGGAGCGTGATGGCGGCTCACAGGGTGAAACGCCGGGGAACCGCCGCGCCGCCCGAGGTGGCTGCGCCCGCGCGTCCCTCCCGCTCCGCCCCGGGCAGGGGGCGTGTCGGTGTCCCGGATGTCGACCATTCTAATAGGTGCGTCGTGATGTATCTTTTAAAAATAATTTTTAAATTGTGACTTAAACATAAAATTTATCTTACCCAGTAAGTGTGCAGCTCAGTAGTGCTGACACATTCACAGTGTTGCGCAGCGGCCTCCAGAATTTTTCATCCTGCCAAGCGGAAGCCCTGGGCCCGTAAAACAACGGGAAGGCGGGCCCGCCCCGCTCCCCGGCGCTCGGGGCCGCGGGCTCCTGCGCCCCCGGCGGCGGCCTGCGGAACTGCAGACGCCCGCCGCGGCGCCGGGGCGCCCTGGAGTCGGCGCTGCGGGGCAGGTGAGCCGGCCGGGCCCGCGGCGCGCCCACGAGCTGCACACAGGTTCCACGCTCCCTTGCCGTCCCCAGGAAGAGAGGGAATTGGGGGGTTTGGGCCGCGGGCGCTGCCATGCCGCGGGCGGGGGGAGGGGCAAGGCGAGCCAAATGCCACCGGCTTTCCTGGCGGCCCGCTGGGTGCTGCTGTCCCACCTGCTTTCTAGAGCCCGCACCAAGGGGGCTGCCGCGCATCGCGCTGGGGGCCTAGCGCCGGGGCGTCTTGCCTGGGGGACCCCGGAGGCCGGAGCGCTCTGGTCCGCCATCTTTCTGACGTCACCCTGGACTCAGTCTTGGGTCGCAGTGTCCAGAGGACCCTTGTGCATGTGTCCACCCATGGCACACGTGGTCCCCGGGGGGCAGGCGCTCACTCCTCTGGCCCCAGCGGCTTCACCGGAGCAGAAGCCCAGAGAGGGTGGGCTGTGTTTCTAAGAGAATAAATCTGTCACATGCTGGCCCTTATTGAAGCTTATGCCGGAACAGTGCAGAGCAGTAGCTCAGAGCATGGGTTTGAGATGGACCCTAAGGCTGCTCTGTAACTCTCACCTGAAGGATTCCTCAGACTCAATCTCCTCTGTGTCCTGGGGACCATAAAGCCATCTGCTGTGAGAGCTGTGGGGAGGACAGGGAGTGAACAGCAGAGACAGAAGCTGCGATTACACAATGGTGGCAAAAGGCCACAGGCCTCATGATAGCAGGTGTCCCCCTGGTAGGGGGAAGGCGCTGCCTAAGTTATAGGTATGTCACTGCCCTTCATGTCCCCCTTAGGATGACTGCTCAGGGAGGGCGTAACATCCAAAACAAAGGCTAGATGAAGGCAGTTTATTGAGGGCCACTGTGTGTGGAACATTTGAACCACCCTGCTGCCCGGCAACCACCACTGGATTCTGACAGCCCTGGGTAGAAAGCTGCTGCCCACTGGGACAGGGACACACAGTGGAGGCCAGAAGAGAAGCCGCAGTTGGATCCAAGAAGTCCCTAGGCTGCCTGTGGGTCTTGCCCTCCTGGTCTGTTCCCTGGAGGCCCAGGGACCTGGTCCTCTGGAGCCCAGTCCTCAGCCAGATTGCATAGCCTGTCTCCAGCTGCCTTCCTCCCGCCGTCCTTCACCAACCCCTGCATAGGACTTGGCAGTGGCACCTTGGTCCCTCTGCCAGGTCACCTTGGCTTGCAGTGCCAAAGCGAGCCAAAGTCCTCCTTGAGGTCTCCCCAGAAAGTCCTGCTCCAGCTTGGGACAATGTCCCCATGACCCTCAAAGCAGTCTCTGCACTGCTGGCCTGGTGTGCCAGCTCTCTGACCTCCAGCGCCTCTTGTGTAGGAGCAGGTGCCAACCCTCGTTTCCCTCGTGCTGCACCTGGGACGCTCAGCATGGGTGCAACAGAATCCCAGCTCTGGCCAAGGCGAGATGCAGGGAGGGTCCAGCTGGGCCCCAGCAAGTTTCACACTCTGGGTCTGGGCCTGGCAAGTGTGTGTGGTTGTGGGAATTCAGGAAGGGAAAGAAAGTGTTCACACACCAAGCAGGATTTGCGGACGTTGACAGCCAATACCAAGAGGCCACAGTGCTCTGATGCCCGGAGGCCCCCTAGGAGGGACCCGGTGCTCTTACTATTGGGGAGTGAGGGAGAGGACTGGGGGATATGGGGGGGGCTTCCTCCCGCCCTGCTTCAGCTGCGGGAGAGCACCTTCGACCCAGGAAGACTGCAGCTGTCTCCAGAGTGAGAACTTGCCTCGCATACCCCTGGGATGGGTGAGGGGCCCGACCCTTACCAGGCAATGCCCCTTCCCTACCTCTGGGCTCCTGGGTCTTCAAGTTTGACTGTGTTTGGCCTCAAAGTTCCCACCAGTTTCACTGATTTAAAAACTCAAATCCCACGACCTTTACTGTTGAAGGAGGGTGCTGAGGCCAGCGGGCAGCAGCCCTGCCCTGGCATAATGTGGTCACCCTCTGCTTGGAAGGGGCAGAGGGGCTAAGAAAGAGTGCCTGGTAGCCACAGTCCCAGCCTGGAGGTGGCATGCTCTGGCATGGGGTGGTACTGAGGTTTGCATCTTTCCTTGACCACAGAGCCCAAGGGGATCTGGCCTAGGGAGAGGAAGCCGGCAGAAGGAGAATCCATTCTCATGGTCCTCAGCAGGCCTGTGAGGGTGTCAGGAAATTACATCATCCTGTCACACCCCTGACAGGTTGGGTCAGGGCAGAGGGCAAAGGCCAGTCTCGGCTCCATTTATAATCTAGAAAGCCTAGTCCGGGCCAGCCCACGGAGTATGGTGAGGGTGCCCTGCCTGGCTTGGCCCTAGGTGCTTGGTGTGGTGAGGGTGCCGGTGTGTCCAGAGGAGTCCAGAGCACAGACAGCCATGGGGCTGCTGACTGGAGAGACATTGGGGCCCCTGGCTGTGGCTGTGGCCATCTTTCTGCTCCTGGTGGACCTGATGCACCGGCGTGTGCGCTGGGCCACACGCTACCCACCGGGCCCTATGCCACTGCCCGGGCTGGGCAACCTGCTGCAGATGGACTTAAAGGATATGCCTCGCTCTGTTAACCAGGTGAGGAAGGTTGGGGAGTGGGCAGCAGAGGTCATGGGGCCCCCACCTCACAGCAGATGGTGGGAGTGAAACCACAGGCTGGACTAGAAGCTGAGCCAAGGAGACAGGTTGGAGGGGCTTCCTGAGGACATTCGTGCCGGGCCTGTGGGACACTTTGAATTTTCCAAAGGTCAGAGAGGGCAAAGGCTCGGAGAGGGGGTGGGACTTGTTAGTGGGTTTGGGTTCTGGTTGTACCTTGCTTGAATTATGTGAGCCTGAGTCCCTTCTGTTTAGATGGGGGGAAAGGTCTTGCGAATGGGGGAGAGGAGTCCGGTCAGGAGCCCCATTTAAATCAGGAAATCGAGGCTGAGGGGGGTAGAGAATGGGTTCAAATCTTGCTCTGTGGGTCCTTGGGCCTCACTGCTCACCTCTATGAACCTCAGTTTCTTCACCTGTAAAACAGAGTGCTAACTTTGCCTACTGACAATTTTGGTGTCCTTTGCAAAGTCATAGGTGGGTGGTCTGATCCAACCTGAGGTCCTTGATGATCAGAGGAAGTGACCCCCATGCTCACGCTGCCAGATAAAGCCCTTGCACCCACTGGCTGCTGACGGCCCAGGTGTCCCGCAAGGCTAGGGCCACGAGACTGGCGCCAAGCTTACCCTCGCCCCTGCGCCTGCAGCTGCGGCGCCGCTTTGGGGACGTGTTCAGCCTGCAGCTGGCCTGGACGCCCGTGGTCGTGGTGAACGGGCTGGCGGCCGTGCGCGAGGCGCTCGTGTCCCGCAGCGAAGACACCTCCGATCGCCCGCCTATGCCCGTCTACGAGCACCTGGGGTTCGGGCCGCGCTCGGAAGGTGAGCGGAGGACGGGGCAGACCGCGGCGGGGGGCAGGGCCACAGTGACAGGCGACCCCGCAGGACCAAGCGAGAAGAGTCGTGGACTTGTGGTGCAAGGGGCGGCAGGCGGAGGGGGCAGCCTGCGCCAAGGGTGGGGGAGAAGGATGTGGGGTGACGTGGGGGAGAATCAGTGTGGGCGGGGGCTGGGGTGGGCAGACCTTCCCACAATGGGGGCGGGGGCTGGGGTGGGCAGACCTTCCCACAATGGGGGGTGGGCTGAGACAAGACCTGCCACCAGCAAGAGATTGCTGCCGAGCAATGTGGGCAGACAGTGGGACCTGCCCCAGCTGGAAGGGGGTGTCAGAGTTGGGGAGAGTTGGTGGGGCGGAGGACGAGTTATGTGGGCGGAGCAGGCGGCCGAGGCCTGCACCAAAAGGGGCGGGACTTGTGGTCAGGGGACCTGGCCCCGACATGGCCCTGGTGAAGCAGGGAGGATAGGAGAGCAGTGTGCGGGCAGAGGCGGGGCCAGGGCACACCCTAGCCACGCCCACTGCCCTGTCCCAGGAGTGATCCTTGCACGCTACGGGCACGCGTGGCGAGAGCAACGGCGTTTCTCTGTGTCCACTCTGCGCGACTTCGGCCTGGGCAAGAGGTCACTGGAACAGTGGGTGACCAAGGAGGCCACCTGCCTCTGTGCCACCTTCGCTGACCAGGCCGGTGAGTGCTGGGGCTGAGGGGGGAGACAGAGGCGGAAAGGAGAGGGAAGGGGAGATGGAGGCGACCCGATCTGCACCGTCCTCCCCTAGGACGTCCCTTTAGCCCCAAGGTCCTCCTGAATAAAGCGGTGAGCAACGTGATCGCCTCCCTAGTCTACGGGCGCCGCTTCGAGTACGACGACCCGCAGCTCCTCAAGCTACTGGACTGCCTGGAGGACTCGCTCAAGGAGGAGGCGGGATTCCTGCGCCAGGTGCGGGAGGCCAGCGGCAGCAGCCGGCTGAGCCAGCTCAGTGGAAGGCAGGCCTGCGCCCGCAATGGGCCTTCAGGGAGGAGGGTTTCTAAAGAGGGGCATTGGGGCAGGGGCATTTCAGAAGCGGCCCCTGCAAGAGGACCGGCCTGGAGGTGAGAATCGCAGACAAAAGGTGGGGCAGGCCAGGATGAGACCCGGGAGAGAGCTAGGAACCTGTACCTCCATTAGAAGCCACAGAAGCAAGGACAGGTAGATTCTGGGTTTATCCTTCTGGCAGCCCAGGCCAAGGGAGAAGGTGGAGGCCGGCAGGTAGGGAGGAACCAGGTCCATGGCGGCAGCTGGGACCTGACTTGTCAAGGGGAACACCTGAGTACAGGATCCCACATCTGTGGCCTGCACAGCTGCTGGAAGTGTTCCCAGTGCTCCTGCACATCCCAGGGCTGCCTGCCAAGGTCTTCAAGGCGCAGAAGGCCTTCATGGCCATGATGGATGAGTTGATCACCGAGCACAGGATGACCCGGGACCCGGCCCAGCCACCCCGAGATCTGACTGATGCCTTCCTGGACGCGGTGGAGACGGTAAGGGGCAGCTGCCAGGGACAGAGCCGAGGGGTTGTGGGTTGTGCCATGAGGTGAGCCCAGGCAAGGTAGGGCCTGTGTGTCACCCAGTGATCTGGCACCCAGGCTGCTGGGTGTATTGTAGGCGGCCATTTGGGGGCTTCTTCCCTCTGCCCCTGAGCTCACCCTCTCTGCATGGCCCAGGCCAAGGAGAACCCCAAGAGCAGCTTCAATGATGAGAACCTGCGCATGGTGGTGGTAGACCTGTTCTCCGCTGGGATGGTCACCACCGCGACCACACTGACCTGGGCCCTCCTGCTCATGATCCTGCACCCGGATGTGCAGCGTGAGCCCAGCCTGGGGGCCTGGTGGGATGGGTGAGGGCGGAAAGGGACAGCCTGGGACCCCTGAGCTTGGTTTGGCCACCAGGAGTTTGAAGCAGAGGCTGAGTTCCGACTCTGAGGGCAGAGTGAACTCCTCCCCCACATGGGCCCAGCCCCGGGGTCTGACTACTGTGGGGGTGCTTGTCTGTCCAGGCCGCGTCCAACAGGAGATCGATGAGGTAATAGGGCAAGCGCGGCAACCAGAGATGGGGGACCAGGCCCAGATGCCCTTCACCATGGCCGTGCTCCATGAGGTGCAGCGCTTTGGGGACATCATCCCCCTGGGCGTGCCCCACATGACATCCCGTGACACTGAAGTGCAGGGTTTCCTCATCCCTAAGGTAGGCCTGTGGCCCTCCTCGCCCCTGCTCAGCACCACCCACCATCTGGTAGCCCTGGCCTGGCCACTGCCTCATTCCCACAGGCACCCACTGGCCCCTCCTGGGTGATGTGGGGATGAGAGCAGAGGTAGATCCCCAGCTGGGTGAAGACAAACTAAAGTGTGTTGGAGGAGCCTGTGCATGTGGGGGCAGGCGGCAGTGAGGGTGCCCATGGGGCAGGGAGGTTGCCAGAACAGGTGTTCCAGGCTTCGTGGAACGCATGTTTGGTGGCAGCGGTCCCAGCATCCCCCAGCCCAGACCCCACCCATGTCCGGCATCTCCTGCCAGGGGACAACACTTATCACCAACCTGTCGTCAGTGCTGAAGGACGAGACCTTCTGGAAGGAGCCCTTCCGCTTCCAGCCTGAGCACTTCCTGGACGCCCAGGGACGCTTCGTCAAGCAGGCAGCTTTCATGCCCTTCTCAGCAGGTGCCTGGCGGTGCCCAGCTTGCTTTCCCATCCTGAGGGAGTCGTGGAGGGATGGAGCCCAGGCCCCAGGCTCACAGAGCCCTGCCCCCCACCCACAGGCCGCCGTTCATGCCTTGGGGAGCCCCTGGCCCGCATGGAGCTCTTCCTCTTCTTCACCTGCCTCCTGCAGCGCTTCAGCTTCTCGGTGCCAGCTGGGGAGCCCCGCCCCAGTGACCACGGTGTCCTTGGCTTCCTGGTGACCCCATCCCCGTTCCAGCTCTGTGCTGTACCCCACTAGAGGGGGTACCAAGCCCCCAGCCTGCTCCTCAGCGGGGAGCCCTAATGTACAATAAACCAGTCTGGTGGCTCTAGCCTTACTTCTGAGTCCCACCCAGGCCCCTTAACCAGCCCTGGCAGTGATGGGGCCTCAACAGCATCCCCAGGGCCAGTGCCTAGCCCACCTTATCCATCTCTACCTAGCATTTGACCTCATTTGAGAGATGGGTATACTGAGGCTCAGAAAATGACAACTTACCCCTAGTCACCTATGGAAACCCAATACTGGCTACTTGGGTGGTAACAAAGTCTATGCACAGGTCCCAGCTCCTGCTGGCCCTGTGGGGATGGGGAGGGCCTCACTCAGCCTGGTGCCAAATCTCAGGCCTGACGGCACCCACCTGGTACTACAGGTCAGCAGCTCAGCCAACAACATCAAGTCTGCTCCCCCACTTCACCTATAACACCCCAAAAAGTGGGGAACTCAGGAAGGCTGGGAAGTGATATGCCAGGTTAACACTCAGGCTCATTGGGTGCAGAGCTCTCCCTGGGAAGCCTAATGGCAGCCCAGAAGCCAGCCACCTCCCTGAGCCTCTCAGTCACCCCAACATTGAGTTGGCTACCTTCCCCAGCCCCTCAGGGATGCTCATGGCCCACCTCCTTCCAGGTAAGCGTTGTCTCATCGCCAGGCTGGAACTGGAGGACACTTGTCTGGGCTCCAACCCAGGGCACGGTCCTTGGAGTGATCAGGTCAGACCCAGCTCTCAGGACACTTAGCCAGGGGCAGGGAATGAGCCCCCATGGGCTGCAGGCATGTCCTAGGGACAGGGGTGGAACCTTGGACCCATGTGTCAATGGGTGGCCACAGCAGGAGGAGGCCACATGAGCACCTTGAAGGAGGACACCCTGGCTCTAGTCCTTGTCACAACACTGTGTGACCCTGGGCTTCTGTCTTCCTTTCAGCCAATGAGATTGCACCAGATGGCATCTGGGTCCTGACTTCCTGCCCTGACTCTAGGGCTGTGACCTTGTTAACCTGCCCTCCACCACCTGTGCCCACCCCCAGAATGAACTGGCTCTAGATTGAGACAAAGGCGGCACCCAAGGGCTTCTTAATGACTATGCTTACTCACTCTTGGGGAGACCCCTTGGTGTATTTAGTTAACAGCTTAGGGACCTCAGACTCTCAGGGCAGAAGCCCCCCAACTAACAGCATCAACAGCACCCCTGGCAAATTCCACCAGTGTCTTCTAGATGCCCTCATGACTGGGCGCTCCCCAGCTCTCAGCAATCAGGGAACTTGGTCTGTCCCTTGACATGGAGTCAAAGGCTAGCCAGGGCCCTTTCAGCCTCTCCAGAGTACCCACTATTGTGCTGTGTCAGGCCAGGTGGCAGGGTGTAGTATTCCTGCAACTTTTTGGGACAGGGAGTGTAGACAGGCCACACTGGGTGGTGAGGCCCTGAAAGGAGGCAGCGGGGCCACCCTGGCATCACCTTGTGCATTTATTGGAGTTTGTCACTCGTGCTTCTGAGTCTCGGGGCTGTGAGAGGCCAGGAACCAGCCAAGCCGGAGCTTCCTCAGGAGCTGGGGGACCCACCCCCCAGGCCTTTCCTCCTTGCTCTCCACTGCAGAGGCCTCTACAGAACAGACAGGCATGCCCTGTGTCCCCCTTGCTGGGAGGAACCTTTCGCCAGGGCTAAGGTCTCTGCTGATGGGGGTGGGGGCACAGGGTAGCACTGATACAAGGTTTTCCTCCTGGTCCAAGGGGAATGGTCTGGAGTCCAGCCTGCCAGGCAGGAAACAGGAGGCAGGAGGCTCATTCAGGAAGGTCAGGCATCTGGCTCCCTGGACTTCTCCCCTCCCCAGGACAGGAGGGTCTGAGAGGAGCTGGGTTACGGTGACCTCTGCAGGGTCACCAAGGTTAGGGAGGGAGGCAGGCTGCTGCAGCAGGGTGGGAGCGCTCTCTTACCAGAAGGAGATAGAGCAGTCTCCCTTTGGACTGTTTTCTTTCCCTGGGAAAGAAAAAGGGGAGCAGCGGTGGGATGAGACAGGTTCTACATTGTACAGATGGGAAAACTGAGGCCTCACTACAGAAGTTGGGGGAGGCCAGGCCTCAGACCCACCCTACTCATACCACGCCTGCTCCTCTCAGCTCCACAGAGAGCTGCGCCACTGAGATGGCAGTCTGGCCCAGTCACAGGGGTGCCCCAGCCCTCAGCCCTCCCTCCCCACAGCCCCCCCCATCCTGCAGCACTCTGGGCTCCTTAGTAGGACCCACACTGGGAACATTCCTGTTGAAGCACTGGGCTTCCTTACCTCACAACCTGGGGTCCCTGCCGCCTCCTTCTCCTCAGCCACTTCCTTCCCAGCAGGAGTGGGGCAGGCTGCTTCCGGTCCTGAGGACCTCACCTCCCCTTTATCCTGAGGCAGGATGTCAGTCCCTTCCTTGGGGGCAGCATCCTTCAGTCCTCCCATTGCCTTGGGGGGGGTGGCCTGCCAGGAGATAAGTGGGCATAATGCGGTCCCAGGGCCCTCAGGACGCCATATCCTCACCATCTCCACATTGGGGTGTACATGGTTCTTGGTTTCTCCAGGGAAGTCGTTCCCTCTCAGCTCGAGCTGTGGGCGGGTTGAGTTTCCTGGAGGCATCCTGCCGCTACCCCTGGGACTCCTGGCCATGAGCCGAGGCATCCCTGGATCTCATGGAGCTGATGGGAGAGAGCCCCAGCCCCAGGCCCTTCCAGGGGAGGCCTCACTTACCTTAGAAGCTTGCTGCTTCCCACTCCTGACTCTGCGTCTCTATAGAGGGAAACAGCCATGAGTGGCTGGGAGTCGCTCCCTGCCCGGCCTGGCCTCTCACTGTGTCTACCAAGGGTGCCCGGGACAGCCGCCCACTAAGGGGAAGAAGAGTCCCCAACCCTTACCCACCTGAGTGGTCGTGGGGTAGCACTTATCCATCAGCCCCCACAGTGGCCTTAAGGTCTCTCCTATGGGCTGCATGACAAGGAGAGAGGAGAAGGGAGGGTGACTGAGGGGATGTCTTAGGGCTCACTGGCCAGGTCAGGGAATTAAGGGAACTTCAGACCATCATTGATGTCTTTAGAAAGATAGAACTTTGTGTTCATGAATAAAACAAGAATAGGCTCTAAAGTAGAAATGTTCAAACAACAACCTCTAATTCTTGAAAAACAAAACTACGATATGATTATGGGAATGAAAAACCCGATCAGTATAGAAGGAAAAGTTGAAAAAGTATTTCCCAGAAAGAAGAGAAGATATCAGGAGGGCCAACAGCTAAACCATGGGTCTTTCTGAAAGTGGGAACAGAGGCACCAGACTGGGGTGACAGGAGAGTCTAAATAAATACATTCCTTCTTTATCAAGACAATTTCCCAAAGATGAGGGACATGAGTTTGCAGAAGAGAAGGAACCACCAAGTGCCCATGACAATGGATGAAGAAAACCCACTGCAGACTGTCCTCAGTGAATTTCAGAACGCTGAGGACAAAAAACCTGCAAACTTCCAGAGAGTCAAGGAAAAAAGTCTGTTTTATGAATTCAATTTCATCAGACTTTTAAATACCAACATTTCAAGCCAGAAGGCAATGAGGCTCTTTAGAATGTGGGGAACTATTTGTAGTCTAGAATTCTATACCTAGCCATACTCTCAGGTGAGTATTAATTAAGACCTTTCAAACATGTAATATCCCAAGACCACCCACCCGTCAGGAAGCACCTGGAGGTTGCACTCCACCAGAGGCTCCCACACGTGAGAACTATGAAGCACCTCAGTGGATGCAGCATCCACTTGTGCCCTGACCAAGGGCTGGGAAGGGAGCTTCTGCCATGGGTTCTTGGACCTGGGATATCAAAGAGGACATGCAGCCTCAGGCAGGAGTCCTGCTCACCACCCCCTGCTCACGCGTGTAGACCACATTCCAGGACTATTCACATGCATTAGGAGACATCTGCTCCTTTGGGTTTGTCCAGGCCATGGCCACGGAGCCTGAGATGACCATATAGCCAGCCCTCGAGGGGTGGGGCATGTGTTTTGGGTCAAGGAGCATGACCCCAGGGAGCCCGTCCCAGCCTCTAGGCCCTGACAGAGGTGCCTTGCTTACCTGTGATGATTCCCCAGCAATGTCATGGTCAGGAGCTGTTTTCCCCACAGACTCCTGAAAATAGTAATATACCATTCCTGCAGGTAGGTGAGGAAAGACTAGTTAAAACATTGAAAAGAGTGATGTAGTTATTTTAAAGTGTCAGTATTTACAATATGCCAGAAGTCATATCTTTTTACACTGTTTAAACTATGAAAGATGTTAAGTGTTAACTTAAAATGTGTAGGGGACAGTTTTTCAAAAGGTATGGTAAGCAAAAACTTGAAAATCATTGTTATAGTACACTATTAGGTTGTGGGGGGGGGGTTCTTTGTAGTTTTTTTGTGTTTTTTGTTTGTTTGTTTGTTGGGGGGGGTGAAGTATGACCTTTAGAGTTAGATGTGGGTTCAAATGCCAGCTCCACTATGAGGGCACAGAGGGGAGAAGGGGAACAAGAAGGCCAGCCCCTGGGGAGCCAGGCCTCTGGGAGCCCTGGTGGACAGCTGGAGACTGGGTGGCTATAAGGGGACAACCAGTTGCCCAGGTCCTGCCGTCATCCTCAACTCATGCCAGCACCCGGCCCTTACCTGAAAGAATGAAGATCTGTACTACATACAGGAACTTGTAGAGCCTGGAAGGGAGCAGAGCTGAGTGTGAGGCAGGTTCTCTCATGCCCTCACCAGTGGGTACTGGCTTTCCACCCCAATCCAGGACCTGTTCTAACGGGGCGTGTGCAGTCACCATTTTGGATGAAAAAACCCATCAGCTGCCACAGGGCTCAGCCTGGGCTCTCCACTGACTGGCCAGCAGGATTCTATGCCGACTCTGTGCCTCTGCCACCTTTGAAAGCCAGACTTGGAGCCTGGAGCAGACAAGGAGCCCAGGTCCCACCCTCTCCCTTTCCTTCCGTACTTGTAAACATGAGTCCATCCTGCCACTCCAGCCAGAAGGCGGGGACCTGACCTCCGCTGGGCACTCACAGGTACTTACACAATGCTGGGTTAGCTCTTCTCCTGTAGCCCTCCAAAGCCCTCCCTACTCTAGACTGATAGGTCCTACACCAGGGTTAGAAATCAGATCCCAGGACCCACCTTTCTTTTCTGTGACCACTCCCTTGGGACAAGCAGAGCATTTGGGCATTGCCAAGAAGGTGGCTGGCTCCCTGCCTACACACACATGCACACACACAGAGCCATGTCCCACCTGCCAGGACCAGGCCCTCTACCCTGACCCTGAGTCCCAGAGACACTCTAACGGTCAAGAAAAAGTTATAGAGAACACTATTTTCCCAAGCGGGGGTTCCCCTTCCTGGTCATTTGGGATGTGATAACAGGGCCCACCCAAACTTTACCTGTCTCTCTGGTAGCATATACCAAACACCATTTTCAGTCTAAGAAGAAAAAATAGGCAACAGTCCATGTATCACAGAGGCCCAGAGTCCCAGTGTTCCTTCACTCCCTGGCTTGCAGGAATCACAACAGACCAGAGGCAGCTGGGGAATGGCAAGGACCTCCACTGGCAGAGCTCAGCCAGAGGCAGGCCTGCTGGTCATGGATGGAAGTCAAACTCAGGATGTAATGGGCTAGCACTAGGAGCTTGGGAAATGCTCAGAAATTTCTCCCAAGACCTCAGAACCCCAAGCGAAAGATGTTTTCAGTGCCTTCGGAGGTGGGAAGGTAGGTCCCAGGGAAAAGAATGGAAAAAGGGGGGGCTGGGTAGGATGAAGGAAAAAGGTATAGCTCTACTGAACATTTGGTACAAAACATCCCCAAGGTGTAGGTGGTGAATTGTAACAGTAAATAATGATTTAAAAATACTTTAAAGTACTTTCTGGGTTATGCAGCATTTGGGGAATAATTTGGGGAGTACTGGGGAAGATTCCCTAGCCTCCTCAAAATATTGTCTAGAACCCCATCATCAGTGTCAGCATTCCCTACAAATTGACACCATTGTAAAGTTAAGGTTTCCAATGTGGGCAGGATCCTTGATGTAGCTGAGTGAGCCTCCTTTCCCCAAGTCAGCTCCCATTTTCCACAGGGATTGTTTCAGAATCCCTCTAAAGACTGAAACCTCCACCAGATGGGAGTTCACTTTACCTTCTACCACCAAACCCACCCATTCATTCTCTGCTTCTCACAGGCTACTTCCTCAAGGGAGGAGGCTGCCCTCCCCTCTCTGAGACCACCCCCTTCGGTACTGCATTCCATCTGGTCTTCTCACAACCTGGGCATTTGAGAGGTCTCCTCTCTCATATATTCAGCCTTTCCTTCCCTAATGGCTTCTTCCCATCAGCATTTAAACACATCACTCATCCCTTCTATAAAAAAAAAAAAAAAAGGCTGCCTGGCTGTCATGGCTCGGCGGTTGAGCATCAACCTATGATCTAGGAGACTGCAGTTCAATTCCAAGTCAGGGCACATGCCCGGGTTTCAGGCTCCATCCCCAGTAGGGTATGTGCAGGAGGCAGCTGATCAGTGACTCTCTCATCATTGATGTTTCTCTCTCTCTCTCTCCCTTCCTCTCTCTGAAATCAGTAAAGATATATTAAAAAAAAAAAAAAAAGGCCTTCTCTCTGAACCTATATCCCTTCTCAGCAACGGTCCTAACTGGCCCCCCTTCATACCAGTCTCCTTGAGAGAGCAGCAGTCTACAGGGGATGTCTTCACTCCTCTCCACCTCTCCTGTACTCCACAGCCCATCTCAATCTGTTTCTGTCCCCCTAAGTCCTTGAAACTTCTCTCACCAAAGTCACCAATATGCTCCTAGTCACCAAATCCAGTGGGCCCCTTTCAGGCCTTGGCTCATTCCATTTTTCTGCTGGGCACCACAGCGCCTCAGTGTCCCTTGCTGGTCCCCTCTGGGAATCCTGCCAGCAGGGTCTTCAACAGTAAACTTTGTTAGTCATTTACAACTAGTGTGAGTGAAATTATCGGGCTTTTTCTGAGAGGAGGTTTGGAGGAGGAAAGGAGAGAAAATGAGTCCTAAAGGAGAGGAGAAGATGGGGAGAAGGGGAAGGCCAAGTAGGAAGGGAAGCCCAAAAGGTAGGCTAGGAGTGGTAAAGACAGCCGTCACCGGCTTAGGCTTCTTACTGCCTTTCAAGCCCACTTACCAAATATGCCAACCTTGACAACTTTGGCGGTTTGCAGTTTGCAGACTCCGTTGACTGTATCAGTGTTTGTGCAGCCTATTCACCTTCCCTCAGGCTCCAGGGTGGAGCCTGAGAAGGGTACTGGAGCCAGCTATGTCTAGGAGTCCAGAATACAGCCCCTCCCTTTTGCAAGGAGAGTGCTCTCTGTGTGTGACATCACATCTTAGGGGGCTTTATGACAGGACAGCCTCTCCAACCTTGACCAGTGCAGGTTGTCAGTTGCCTCAGGGTGGCTTTAAACCCCCATCAGTCAGAGCCAGCACCTTTGTGGATATCTCTTTGGTTCCATTCAATGCCATCAATGCTGTACAAAGACACAAAGGTGTGTAAGATTCAGTCTTGTCACATAACACAATAAGCATATTTTCTGAATCAAAAACAGGAACACAGCCTGACAATTTCTAAGTATCATCCATTCACCCAATCAGTGTCTGCTGAGCTTCCATTTGGGGCCAGGAACAATGCCAAGGGGACAGAAAGGTAAACAGGACACAGAGCCTGCCATTGAGGAGCCTGAAGACATCAAATAGACATCTTCTGGCCCAGCAAGTGTGGCTCAGTGGTTAAGCATCGACCTATGACCCAGGAGATTGCAGTTCAACTCCTTGTCAGGGCACACGCCCAAGTTGCGGCGTCAGTTCCCAGTAGGCAACGTGCAGGAGGCAGCCGATCAATGACTCTGATCATTGATGTTTCTATCTCTCCCTTCCTCTCTCTGAAATCAATAAAGACATATTTTTAAAAAATAGACATCTTCTGATTCAAGGCAATAATTTCTACCCTCCCCAAATTACTATAAATGCAGCTAAATAATAATTACAAAACTATGGATGGTTAAAACTAACAAATGCCTGAGTTTCACATTTACATGAAATATTAACCAAGAGATCATAAAACAAGTCTCAGTAAACTTTAAAAGAGTAAAGTCATTTCAAGTATGTCCTTTGACTACAATGGAATCAAATTAGAAATCAGTAACAGAAAACGCCTGGAAAAATCACCAAATATTCATAAACTAAACAACATACCTTTAAATAACATATGGGTAAAATTAGAAGTCAAAAGGGGTCCTGGCCTGGTAGCTCAGTTGGTTAGAGCATCATCCCAATATTCCAAGTTTGATCCCCAGTCAGGACACACACAAGAGTCAACCAATGAATGCATACATAAGTGGAATAATAAATCGATGTTTCTCTCTCTCTCTCTCTCTCTCATAAAATTTTTTAAAATTCTAATTAAAGGGACTGCCATCCGTGAATGTAAACATGAAATCACAGTATTCACCAATCCCTGATTAAATAAGTGCCTAAAACAGTGGCACAGACTCCATGACCCAGGACTTCAGATGAATCGTTAAGTAATTGAGGCATTTTTGCCCTTCACCCCAACCCAGAATTTTGTCCAGATTCCAGGAGCATATGCACTGCCAAGGCTTTATGAGGGTAAAGACTACGTCTCCATCTTCTCTATGTCCTCTGCATCTGGCTCAATGGGTGGCAGAGAACACCAAGCAGGAAATGTCTGAGAAATGCATGCCATGGTCACATGGGTGAGTGGCAGGGCCAGAGTCCCAGATTCCTGCCCACTCCTCTGTGCTTCTGACATCTATGACTTAGACCCATGCTTTGTAGGAGCTCCCTCTTCAGGCAGCAACCTGAAGTGATAAGGTTATTTTCAGGGCTAGCTTCCTAGGCTTGCAATCTGTGCAGTCACATAGGGCCCTGTGATCAGAAGGGCCACACTTGGTATACCACCCCCTCCCTACTGGGGAATATCAGAGGAGACCTAATAGAGTCAGAACTTTCACCTTTGACCATAGATAGAAAGGTAACCTTCCTCCCATGGTGTTGGTGCTGAGTCCATGGGAGAAGAAGCAGTTATGAGACACTCCTACCCTTGCCAACCAGAGAGGTGCCAGGGAAAGACTAGTGGGGAGCTGGAGCTCTGACTCCTGCTAATTACTATGCAGGGCCCCAACCCCTTAGTGTCAACTGAGGCTGAGTGGAGAACCTGGACTTGTACCCTCACTTACAGTAACAAGGAAGCTCTTCCACCTCCCCTGCTGGTGTCAAAGGAAGCCAGCTAAAAGAGAAAGTTTAAATAAGACCCAGGATCTCATAACATAGTACCCAAAATATCCAGGTTTCAATAAAAAAAAAAAATCACTCATCATACCAAAAACAAGGAACATCTTAAACTGAACAAAAAAACAATCACTAGAAGCCAGCGGCAAGATGACAGAGACAGAATTATCTGAAAAAGATTTAAAGCATACATTATAAACATGCTTCAACAAGCAATTATGAACATGCTTGAAACAAAATAAAAATAGTCTCAGCAGAAAAACATTAGATATAAGGAAGAACCAGATAGAAATTTTAGAACAATAACTGAAATAAAAAGCTCAGTGAATGGGTTCAAAAGCAGAAAACAGAAAATAACCAGTGAACTGGAAGATAAAACGGTAGAAATTACTCAATCTGAACAACAGAAAAAGACAGACTGAGGCAAAAATGAACAGAGCCTCAGGGACGTGGGACTATAAAAAGATCAAGCATCGTGTCATCAGAGTCTTGGAAGGAGAGGAGAAAGAGGGCACGGCCGAACAAATACGGAGAGAAAACTTTCCAAATTTTGTAAAAAGCATGACAATCCCAAGGAGCTGAGCAAATCCTAAGCAAGATAAATTCAAACAAGTCCTCATCAAGCTACATCACAAACTTCTGAAAACTAAAGAAGAACTCTTGAGAGTAGCTAGAGAAAAACACCACCTTGAATTTGTCATTCAAAATCAATTGGAATGACAGCTGATTACTCATTAGAAGCCATAGAGGCCAGAAGGAAATGACACATTTTCTTTAACTGTTGAACTGTCAACAGGGACCCCCACATCCAATGAAAATATCCTTCAGGAATGCTGGGAGGAAATCAGGAAATTATCAGGTAAAGAAAAACTAAGAGAAATTGTCACCAACTGATACGCTCAACTCACGTTTAATAAAGGTGCAAAAGCAATTCAGTGGAAGAAGGCTGGTTTTTCAACGAATGGTGCTGGACTAACCAGACATCCATAGGCAAAAAAGAATAAATAAATAAATAAATAAATAAATAAATAAATAAATAAATAAATAAGAACTTTGACCTAAATCTAACACCTTATACAAAAATTAACTAAAAATTGATCACATACTTACATGTAAAACAACAGTATAAAAAAATGTATAGAAAGTCTTCTGGATTTAGGGCTAAAAAACATAGCAATGTTAAATTTGACAGCAATAGCATAATCCAGAAAAGAAAAAAAATTGGTAAATTGGTTTTCATCAAATCCAAACACTTTGCTCTGTGAAAGATCCAGTTGAAAAGATTAAAAAACAAGCTACAGAGTGGAGGAAATATTTGCAAACCACATATCTGACAAAGGACTAGTATCTAGAATATATAAGGTGGGCAAAGGTAGGTTTACAGTTGTTTGTATGGAAAATAACACAATTAATAAATAACACTACAAGAATAAACTCTGTTTCATGTATTCACAACTGTAAATCTACTTTTGCCCACCCCTGTATAAAGAACTTTCAAAACTCAACAGGTAAACAATCTAATTGGCAAATGGGCAAAAGACATGAAAAGACATTTTACTAGAGAGAATATAAGATGAGAAATAAGCATGTGAAAGGCCGTTTAACATCACTATCCATTAGGGAAATGCAAATTAAAACAACAATGGGATAACCCTACATACCTATCAGAAAGGCTAAAATAAAAAAAGTTGTTCTACCACATGCTGAAGAGCACGTGGGGAAACTGGATCTCACTCACACATTGCTAACGGGAATAACGGTACAGTTGCCCTGGAAAACAACTTGGTAATTTCTTAACTAAATATGCAACAAACATATGACCCAGCAATTATAGTCCTGGGCACTTACACTAGAGAAATGAACTCTTATGTTAAGGTAACTTGACATGCAGCTTGTAACTGATATCAGGGACTAGCTCTCAATTCTTTTCATTATATAACACATTGCCTCTAATTCTGTGGAGGACGTTCACTTCCTGTATTGTGCTGTCCTTTCCCAACTGTCTAAAATCATTGTTTTTTATAAGGACAAATAGTGCATTTTTCTGTTTTAAGGTGATGAGAGCAAGAAGGTATCATTAAAATATACTGGACTTTGCACATTTGAAAAATCATCAGAGACCATTTTTCCCATAACATTACTGAGATATAATTTACATACCATAAAATTTAGCTTTCACCCATTTAAGTGTACAAGTCGGTGAATTTTAGTATATTTACAAAGTTGTGCACTAGCACCAGAAACTAATTTTAGAGCATTTCCATCAGCCTAAATAGAAACTTCATGCTACATTCACTCCTCATTTCCACTCTCAGCCCTTGAGAAGCACTAATCTACTTTCTGCTTATATACATTTGCCTTTTCTGAACCCTTCACACAAAAGGAATTATCGGATATGTGTTGTTCTGTGTCTAGCTCCTTCCACTTAGCATAATTTTTGTTTTGTTTTTTAAAAATATGTTTTTATTGACTTGAGAGACAGGAAGGGAGAGGGAGAGAGAGAGATAGAAACATCAATGTTGAGAGAGTCATCATTGATCGGGGCCTCTTGCACGCCTCCTGCAAGCCCCGGACTGGGGACCAAGCCACAACCCGGGCATGTGCCCTGACGGGGAACCGAAAGGCGATCTCCTGGATCTTTGGTCCATGCTCAACCACTGAGTCATGCCCAGCTGGGCTAGCATAATGTTTTCAAGGTTCATCATGGCTGAAGAATATTCCACTGTATGGATGTATCATATTTTGCTTATACATTTTCCTTGTCCATCCAGCTGATGGACTTTTGTTTCTATTTTTGGCTATCATGAATAATGCTGCTATGAACATTCATGTACACGTGTCCGTGTGGACAAATGTTTTTATTTTTCCTGGGTAGATACCTAGAACTGGAATTTCTGGTTCGTATATAAGTCTATGCTTAACTTTTTAAGAAACTGCCTGTCTTCCAAAGTGGCAGCACCATTTCATAGTCCCACCAGCAATGTCTGAGGGTTCCAATTTCTTCACATCCTCACCAACACTACTGTCTATGGTTTTTATTCTAGGCATTCCAGTGAGTGAGTAGTATCTTATAGTTTTGATTTGTATTTACCTAATGACTAATGATGTTGAGTGTCTTTTCATGTACTTATTGGTCATTTATATATATAATTTAGAGAAATAGCTATTCAAATCCTTTGCCTATTAAAAAAATACTTTATTTTTTATAGTAGTTTTAGGTTCACAGCAAAACTGAGTGGGAACTACAGAGACTTCCATATATCCCTTACTCCCCCCAACACACACCTACACTCACAGCCTCCCCCACTATCAACATCCCTCAGCACAGTGATACATTTTTATTACAACCAATGAACCTACACTGACACGCCACTGTCACCCAAAGCCCATAATTTACATTAGGGTTCACTCTATGGGTTTGGACAAATGTATGACGTTTCCACAATTATAGTATCATACAGAATGGTTTCACTGTCCTAAAAACCCCCTCTACTGCACCTATTCATCAATTCCTCCTCCCAGTCTCTGGCAAACAATGATCTTTTCATTGTCTCCATAGTTTTGCCTTTTCCAGAATGTCATACAGCTGAAATCACACAGTATGTAGCCTTTTCAGATTGGCTTCTTTCACTTAAGTTATATTCATTTAAGTTTCCTTCATATCTTTTCATGGCTTGATAGCTGAAGGATATCCTATTGTCTGCACATACCACCATTTATTTATTCATTCACTTCCTAAAGGACTTCTTGGTTGCTTCCAAGTTCTGGCAATTATGAATATAAACATCCATGTGCAGATTTTCTGTGGACATAACTTTTCAATTCAGTGCGTAATACCGAGGAATGTGATTCCTGGATCATATGTTAAGAGCATATTTAGTTTTGTAAGAAACTGCCAGACTGTCTTCCTAAGTGGTTGTCTGATTTTGCACGCTCACCAGCAATGAGAGTTCCTGCTATGTCACATCCTCATCAGCATTTGGTGTCACCTTTGCTCATTTTTAATTAAGCTGTCTCTTTATTATTGAGTTGTAAGTGCCTTTTATATATTCTAGATACAAGTCCCTTATGGAATATATGACTTGCAAATATTTTATCCCAGTTTGTGGATTATTTTAAAGGTCTTTTTCTGTTTTGTTTTAATGAGAAGGAACATTAAACATTAAATTCATGACAGTGGTTTTATCTAGAGGAGGCAGAAGCATGGACCAGGTTAGAGTTACACAGGGAGATATGCTATAGGTGCTATGAGAGGTTGAGCACAGACTCTGGAGACACTACCTAGGTCTCAACCCAATGCTGTCACATAACTTAGTCGGTGTCTCAGTTTCCTCATCTGTAAAATGGGTACACCCCCACTTATCTCACAGGTAATGTGTTATGAGGCTTAACCAAGTTAATGTGCCTGAATAGATTAAAACAGGGGTTACCAGGCACACAGTATGCTTTATAGAACCCTTGATTGTACTGCCACTTCTTAAGTTGGGCACTGGGGTTCAGAAGTTTTCCTTTTATTAGCATGCTTTATCATGTATATGTCACGTGCTATCTTTTGTGGAACTCGTGCAAATGTACAAATACGTTTTAAAATAAAGGGGGAATAAAATCCAGGTTTTTAACCCTTTAAAATGAGAAAGAGTGGGCTAGATGCAGGGCCATCCCCCGTGCTGGTTTGGGGCCCAGAGCTCAGCTCCGGCCCAGCCCCTGCTCCTTCCCCGACACTCACAAGGTACCTGTCAACTGCACTTTCTGAAAAGATCATGGACCCTGGGCAGGGGGCAGGGGGCAGGGGGCAGGGGGCAGGGAGCAGGGGGCAGGGGGCAGGGGGCAGGGGATGGGGGGCAGGGAGGGAGAACCTAACGTGCCAAGTGACCTACACTCGGCACAGCCTCGGTTTCCCCACCTGTAAAACGGGGATGCTGACAGTACCTACCTGATCTGTTAGATTAAAGAAGGCTAGGTAACGACCCAGTGCAGGCCTGTCATGTTACCTGCTTTTTTCCGTTCACACGTCTAGCCCCCTTCATGCTCGGAGATAACCTCAGCGGGGGGAAATGCCAGGAAAGAAAGAGATCCCCGAATGGACGACCTAGCGCCCCTCCTAGCTCCAAAAGTCTGGGCTGTTTTTCAGAGACGCACAGTCTGGGATGAAAATGTCCTTGTCCAAAATGGGGCTGATGATATAACCTACCTCCCCGGGCTGTCGAGAAGCGCCGAGAAGCAGAGGCCGGGAAAGCGCGTTCACATCTATACCGCGCTTCGAAAGAGTTGACTTACGGGGCATAGAAAGTTGCGGAAACGCCGCAGAGGGGCCACGCCGGCGCCACGGCAGCCCAGGCGCCATTATCTGCCTCAGCCGTCACCTCAGAGCCCGCGGCCGGCGCCCCGGTAGCCGACCGAGGAAGCGCCGCGAGGCAGGCGCGCCAACGGCGCTACCACGCGAGCGCCGCGGGACCCGGGGCTGCCCCGCAGCTCGGCGGCTGGGCGCCAGCTCGCGGCCCTGCGGTCAGCCCGGGGCCCGCGCGCCCCCTGGCGGCGCCGTCGGACGACCGTTAGGACGTTCAGCTGACAAGCTTGCGTATCTGATGATGAGCGTCAGCAGCCACCAGCCGATCTTCTTTCACCCGGAAATAGAGGCCTGCCGGCCAATCAGAGAGCCCCAGAGCCATCCTCCCGCCCCCGTGCAGTTTAGGGGCGCGGCTTCCCATTTCAGCCAATAAGAAACTATTTTCATCCTTTGGCCTCACTAGTGAGTTGAAAGGGGGTGGGGTTGGGAAGCGGTTTCTTTAGCAAGATGGCGGCGAGCGGCCTCCGCCGGGCTGCTGCTGCGGCCAGCACCTCGGTGAAGCCCATTTTCAGTCGGGACATGAACGAGGCGAAGCGAAGGGTGCGCGAGCTCTACCGCGCCTGGTATCGGGAGGTGCCGACCACTGGTGAGAAGCATCGGCGTACGCGGGGTCCCGGAGGCAGCCGCTCAAGGTCGCAGCCGTCCTGGCCTCCGATTTCTCCGGGCAGAGGCGACCCGCGTGTTTCAGGGGAGGAGGGTCACCCGAGCTGTGGTGGACCCGACCTGGCAGCGGCGCCGGGGTCAGACCAGCCGTGTCCTGCGTACGTGCCGCGCTTCTAGGCGCCCTCAGCGCTTTGGCACCCGTGGCCGCCAGGAATTCTTAACGAAACCCTGGGAGGGACAGTCAATGACATACTCATTTTATAAGGGGAGGAAACTGAGGCGCCGAGAGGGGAAGTGACCCGCCCAAAGCCCACAGCTAGCCAGTGGTGGATCTGGAATCCAAAGTCAACTGCAGGGCTACAAAAGAACGTACAGACGCCCCTAGGTCACCTGGATAACCCAAGTGGCTGTAGGGCTTGGGCGCGCATCTGGTTCCCACATCGCTCACTAAAGAAACTGAACCAGAAGTGACTTTCCCAAGGTCATCCATGAGCCCGCGATGCCTTTTCCCTCCTGCGAGGTGCTCTCGCCTTCCCCTTCAGTCTCCCAAGTCTCGGTCCCTGGGTTCTCTCTGCCCGCCCCCCTGGTAATCCTTGGGGGCTCCTCTCTGCCCCCTGCTGGCCGGCCCTCTACTTGAGAGCCCTGCAGTCACTTAGATGTCAGAGAACAGTCTGTTCATGGGACCGACTGAAATACAAACTGCGGGGCTCAGAGACTTTGTTTCCTTATCGTGGCAGCCCCCTCAGGGCTGTCAGTACACATGCCAGGGACTCGCTGTCCTATTTCATTGATTCGGTGCGTTCTAACGCAGACCATCACGGCTAGCCTGAGCGGGAAGGCGTTTTCAAGCTGGAGCGCCATGGCACCTCTCAGGGCTGCTACTTCCCTGCCTGTGTGTGAGTAGAATGTGGTGGTTACCGGACTGGCCTCCAGGCTTTGTCCCTTCCTCGCTGTGTGGCTTTGGGCAAGTTATTTTATCTTGCTGTGCCTCAGTTTCCTCATTTATCAAATGAGGGTAAGAATGGTACCTTCTTCAGAGAGTTACCATATTAAATAGGTTAACATATCTGGAATGCTTAGGAGAGCGCCTGGTACTTAGGGCTGCTACTGTTGTTTTTATTGTTATCACCACCATTGTTATTTATGGGGCTTGCCCTAGCAGCAGCCTCCTTGCAGAAGTTCTTGAATGTATGCGAACTGTGACTGCTCCACAGTGTCCCTGTCTTCAAGCGGACTTTGAGAAATTATGAATGACGGGAATTTAAACCCACAAGATACTGGGGAGGGAGAAACTTGAGTGAACTACTGATTCAGGGACTGCAAATTCAAATGCCTTCAGGGGACAGGTGGATAATAGGTGTGGAGAGTGTGTATTTAAATTCAGATGTTTCAAAAAAAGTTTGCCTAGCAGAATACTTCTGTGAGTGCCCAGAATCTTTTCCTGTTACAGGAGGTAGGGAACAGCTGGAGTTGATTTATACCAGGGTTTCTCAAGAGCAACATTTGTGCTGGATAACTCTTTGTCTTAGGGGGCTGTCCTGTGCATTGGAGGATGTTAGCAACATCCCTGGCCTCTACCCACTAGATGCCAGTAACATTCTCCCCCTAATTGTGACAACTCAGAATGCCACTAGATGTTGCCAAATATTGGGGGGGGTGGCGGGTGTGGGGGGGAGGCAAAGTCACCACTGGTTTGAGAACCACTGATTTAGACCAAAGAACAATTCAGCAGGCTATAGATTAGACTGTTCCAGTTTGCCTTCCTACAGCCTTTCTCACTGGTGGAGGGTTGTGTTCAGGGGTTAGAATGGGAGGAAGGAGCCTACAGCAAAGCCATGGAATTTGTTTCTCTTGAGACGGGTTCTTAACCTGGGAGGATGAACATTCAGGGATCTGTGAACTGACATTGTAAGCAAAACTTTGCATCCGTACATGTGACATTTTCCTGAGGAGAAGATGCATACACCCATTGCCCTGGTGTGTGGTTCAGGAGGTCAGGAGGAACGGGAGTAATGGGCACCAGCTCCCCTGGTGTGCCTAGGGGCACCTTGTTTTTTCCTCCCAAGGTGGGCAGGAATCTAATATAAAAATGTAGGAAAGGGTTATACTGATAGCAGGGGGAAGATTCCTCATATTTCTTTCCTTCAAAGAGTACCAATTGTAAATTTTCAAACAAAACAGTGAACACCCTGGATTCCAGGCCCAAGTTTGCCAGGGACCAGTAGTGCTCTAGCCCCCCCGCCCACCTCAAGTGGTAAGATTCTAAATTCTAGGATCCATATTAGTTTACATTTGTTTTTATGTCTCGTCCCTTTGTTTGCTGTTTTCTGAAATTCCTAATATGATACTGTACTATTTTAACAACCAACTCTTGGAAGGGAAACCTAGATTTATAATGTTTACTGTTTTCCATGGTGTAAATACTCCCACCACGGTTGATTTTTAAGGTACCAAAGTGAAGTCAGCGAGGCAGCAGATTTGGGGAGATGTGTAGAATTGGCTGCCCACGAGAACCTGCTCCAGCACAGCACTGGATACGGAGCTCTCTGCAGTGTGAGCTAGCCTCGGTCCCGTCCGCCCTGTTAACACTTACGATGTGATGAAGTTGGGCTGCAGTTCGGTTTCTGGGACTTAGTCAGCTGTGGTTGGACCAGAAACATTGTTGCCTTTGCAGCATGGCATAGTATTTCCTCAGCAGAAGCTTTAAATTCGAGCTTTCTTAGTCAGTCGCTAACGAGCTCTCAGTACTGGTTTTCAGAGCTGGCGGTGATGGTGCCTCACCAAGTGGGCACACTGCTCTCCTTCCTCCCCCACAATGCTCGGCCTAGCCTGAGGGCCTCGTTTCTGCTGTCCCCTCACCCTCTTCTGTCCTTGTTCCACCTACCATGCAAGGCCCTGTTCATGCCCTTCTTGTCATCAGCAAATTCACTGAAGGCTGACTGCCCCGGGATGGGAATAAAAATGATTAAAGCCTAATTTTCAAAGGACATCCACATGCGTCATCTGAAGTCCAGGTAGTGGAGTCTGTGCCACTATCTTAGGCACTTATTTAATCAGGGATTGCTGAATATTGTGATTTCATGTTTGTACTCATGGATAATAGTCTCTCTAATTAGAATTTAAGACTGAGAGAACAGGACCTACATCATAAACCTCTCTCCTTCCGCCAGTAACTTAACATGGTAGTTGCTGGCTGGATTGAAGCCTTCCCCACCTGCACAGACCCTCAGCAGTCTCCCTCAACTCTAATTTTGTGTGGTGCACACACCTACAACACATCATTTCCCTTTAATTTCAACCCATGATCTTTGGGCAGATGTTCCATATAATAATAATGCTAACATGTATTGAGGGCCTGTTCCATGCCAGGCACTGTTCTAAGCATCCCACATTGTCAGAATCCTCCCAACAGCTCTGGAGTTATATGTGCTATCACTGTCCTCACTTCACTCATATGTAAATGCACTCCGGAACAGAGAAGTAACGTACACAGGATCGTATAGCTGATAACTGACAGCAGGAATTCGAACCCAGGTCGTTCACATGCTTGAACCGTGCTATACTGTCCTTCAAATGCAGTGGTCTCTCCGCAAACAAAACGTAAGCTCTTTGAGGGCCTGAGTCATGTCTCACACTTCCTCACATCCTCAAGCACCGAGCTTGGGGTCCGGCTAATATCTGGTGAATGAAGTGAGTGGGGAACCTCTATGTGTTTAACGAATATCCATGGACTCAAATTTTAAAAAGAAGTTTTAACCATATAATTTCTACCCTGATCATGTTTTCTCTTTAGTGAACTTATTCCAGCTAGACATCTCTGTGAAACAGGGACGGGATAAAGTCCGAGAAATGTTTATGAAGAATGCCCACGTCACAGACCCCAGAGTGGTTGATCTTCTGGTCATTAAGGTAACTGACCTTCCCTAACCGATTTAAAAGAACAGCCAACTTGTCCAGAGCTTTTCACTCTTCCCAAATGAGCATTTTGTTTCCAAGTTTTAAAAGCAACTGCTGGGTCAGCAACTGTTACCTAGAGTTTCAAAGGAAGAGTTGCACTTGGAGGTTGTAGTGGTTAAATAGGTTGTAAGACCGTGCAGGGAAAATCTCTCGGGGCTTGCGCTTTATAAATGACACAGGCATGAACCTGTGAACTCTTCAACCTCTTCTCCAGAAGTTACTGCTTCACCTGGTTGCCAGCTTACGTGTAAACGGGGCCAAATCCTGGCCCTGATTCTCTGACCAGTCACATGAGCATCAATGGGAGGGAGCTTCAGCATGTTAAGCAGAAATGTAAGTTAAACCAGTCAGGTTAGGCATCATGGGGCAGGGGCCTACTGACCTGGAAGTCCCTCCTTAGACCAGTTAGCCACAGTTAAAATATTTGAAAGCCTTCAGACATCATTTGGTCCAGTGCCTGTTTCCAGATGCAGAAACTGGTCTAGACAGAGTATATTACTTACCCAAGGTCACTCACGTCAGTGCCAGAGCAATAAATGGAATCCTGGCCTTGTGTTGTATTCCTTTCACTGGGTCACTTTTACTGAAGACCTCTCCCCTCACTTGTGCAGGGAAAGATGGAACTGGAGGAAACGATTAAAGTGTGGAAGCAGCGGACACACGTTATGCGGTTCTTCCATGAAACAGAAGCGCCAAGGCCAAAGGATTTCCTGTCCAAGTTCTATGTTGGCCACGACCCATGAAGTCATTCAGTGGAAGGGTGCATGTTGATATTTAAATACTTGAGAGTACAAATAAACTCAGTATATGATGGTCACTTCATGATAGGATTCCATTGGTGAACCAAAGGGAAGCTCCATTTCTGCAGTCTCACTTTTTTGCCTGAACAAGTGGGGCAGGGGTATACACACCACCTGTTCGCTCCCTTTTCCTAAAGTGTGGGGTTTCCTGTAAATTAGATTGGATTCTCTTCTCAGAGCCTCACATTTTGGTAAACACGAAGTATGAGGCCATCTGTTCAGAAACTGTTATACTGGGTATGAGGCTGCATGACGTTAATTTAGCTGTGTTTCTACAGCCTCCAGGACTGGATAGTGTCATGGCACAGAGTATCCAAAATTAGCCAGCTCTTGCTGTTGGAGAGGAATGAGGATGGCACTGAGAGACACATAAGTAGAGCCGACAAGCTGGGCTATGTTTCCCTGGGTTTTAAAGAAAATGGCTGCTCAGAGGCCTAGACCCTCTATTTGTAACAAACACAGGTCCTTAAAATGAAATTAACTTCCTGCTCAATTAGGCTCCCTGCTAGGGACACAGATGTTCAATGCACATATGGAGAACAGAAATATTCCAATTGTTTGGTTTAACAGGTGTAGCTTTGAAGTGACAGAATAAATGTTGATCCGGGTTAAAGAACTGATTTCTGCTTTCAATGGCAGTCTTTTTGTTTCTTCCCTGGATGGTCTAAATGCTGGAGAAAGGGATTCAGTATATAGTCACCCTTAGAATTCCCAAGTTTTTCAGCATCAACAACCCCTTTGTTTTTTCATCTAAGAAACCCACATTTTGAAAGAATCATTTTAATATTTTTCAAGTTAGTTTTAAACAACCAAAGCTCCTATGATTGATTGGCATAGGAGCCAGTGTAACTCAACACAAAAAAAGCTTGAGGGTCTAGTTAGCTTGTGCAGCTCTACTGAGGGAAAACAAAGTTTCTGTTGGGCTTCTGTAAATAATGAAAATAGGTCCCAGGCCCTCATAATAATTGATCCATAGCAGCCTGGAGATCCTTGGTTGTAAATCAAAGACCTAGTAGAGAACAAATAGCAGAGACAAGAAACTGCAACAGCTAGAGCCTACTCAGACTGAGAAACTCCAGCCATCACTCAGTCATACACAGCTGATGTCTTTCATGTTTATTCATCATCTGATCATGCTCAGTGGACAGCACATCTCAGGGAGCCTCCCAGAGCCTGGGATAGTGGGCGGTGGTCATGGACCATGCAGGAGGCTTCACTGGAGTTGGGAGGCTCAGGGCTTTCCCTAGGCCCTTCTGACAGGCAAGGAGGAGAGGCTGTAAGCATCACCATTTCTTGATTCAGTTAGGGCTTTCTCTTTTGACCTGTAAGAAAGGGAAGCAGCAGTGAATTGGGCAGCAGAGCAGCCCTTTACCCACATACTGAAAAAGAAATCCACAGAGTGGTTCCACCAAACAGGATAGAGGCAGTTTTGAGTAAATCTGATTATTCATTTATACACTTATTAAACATTCACCACAGACCAGGCACTGGGGCCCCAAAGGTATAAAAATCATGTTCCCTGCCAGCAAGAAGCTCATAGTCTAGCAGAGTTTGGAGTGTGTGGTGTATGTGTTTAAGCACATAGTATTGAGTGTCAACAGAGAGGTACTGGCCAGTCAGAGGAAGGAGCAGTCACTTAAAAATGGAAGAATGTGCGAAGACCTTATCAAAGACAATGAAGAATTGGTGGAAATAGAGCAGTGGGACACAGCCTTCCAACTGGGAGGAACAATGAACCAATGCTCGGGAGTAAGAGCAGGGGTAATTCAAGAAATGGCGAAAACCAGGGATAGGTATGTGGTTGGGATATGGAAGATGAGGCTAGAGTAACAAGTGTGACCAGAGCATGGCAAGCCTTGAATGCCAGACTAAAGAATCACGAGTGTCCTTATCTATGACAGTAATGCAGCCACAAAGCACATATCAGAGCACCAGAAGTCAACACAAGGAAGCTGAACGGGACAGGTACTGGGGGAAAGGTTTGTGAGCTGTGGTGCCCATGTACAGGCTGTACTGGTACAGAGCTTGGTAACCACAGCTGTCCATGGTGAGACTCTAAATTTCAATGTGAAGCACTGAAATGAAGCTGTTTGTGATGGGTGTGTAAGGCATATTAAATTATCAAGGAAATTTTGGGGTGGAGGATGAGAGTACATAAAGGGCAAATGAGCCTTGGCCAGTGGCTAAGTTGGTTGGAGTGTCGTCCTGTTCACCAAAAGATTGCAGGTTTGATTCCAGTCAGGGCACATACCTAGGCTGTGGTTCAATCCCCAGTAGGGGTGCATACAGGAGGCAACCAATCAATGTTTCTCCCTTCTCTCTCTAAAAATCAAAAACATATCCTTGAGTGAGGATAATAAGTAAATGAATGGCAAATGACAAGGCTGGCTGGGGTCCAACCTAATTGGAAGAGACCACAGTGAATTTGTAAGTCAGTAAGAGTTTCCCTCATCCAACACAGAGAAAAAAAACATTAGCCACCAAGTGAGTCATCCATTAAAGGTCTGCACTTCTGCTTCGAGTGTCCAGATGCTGCTTGTCACCAGGCCAAACTACATCAGTTCCAACTCCACCCCTTCCTACTCCTGGTCCATGCAGGCCAATAGCAAGTCTTACCTGTTAGTCATCATCATCATCATCCTCTGGGACAAAAATGTCATGCTCCTCAAGTAGAGCAGCAAAATTCTTGCTAATGAGCGTCCCGACATAGAGAAAGGGGATCACAATGGAGAACACACGGAGAAGGCCAAAGGACATCTGCAGAGAGAGTGGTGGCTGTGAACTCCAGGGCCCACTGTGGCATGACTCTAGAAGGCCTGGCCCTCTCAGGGTCATTCCCTCTTATGGACCCCAGACCTATCCTAAGCAACTTGACTTTAAAAGTCCTTGGGAAAATACAGAGCAAAAAATAATTGGAAGGAGATATACAGTGATTTTATGGCCATCAAAGTGGATACTGGAAAGAAAAGATAAAGGTACTAGGCACATCTAAAAATTGGAGTACATGCCCTGGCTGGTGTGACTTGGTTGGTTGAAGCATCATCCGTATACCGAAAGGTTACGAGTTTGATTCCAGGTCAAGGCATATACTTAGGTTTTAGGTTTGATCCCCAGGGGGGCACGTATGGAAGGCAACCAATCAAAGTTCTCTCACATTGGTTTTCTTTCTCTCTCTCCCCCTCTATCTAAAATCAATAAGCATACCCTTGGGTGAGGATTAAAAAATAAAATAAAAATTGGGGCACAACCTGGCAATTAACTGCAGATACCCATAAACAGGTGAGAAATTACTAAGAAAATAAAGTTCAGCTCTACTGCCCGGCCGGGCGTGGCTCAGCGGTTGAGCATTGGCCCAGGATCCAGGAGATCTCAGTTGGATTCCCAGCCTGGTCAGAGCACATGCCCGGGTTGCAGGCTCGATCCCCAGTCAGGGCTGTGCAGGAGGCAGCCAATCAATGACTCTCTCATCATTGATGTTTTTCTCTCTCTCTCCCTTCCTCTCTCTCAAATCAATAAAGATATATTAAAAAAAAAAAAAGGTCAGCTCTACTTGAAGACAGTAAATACATGAAAATGGATTACACAAAGATGTATAGTGAAGTGAAAGAATATTCTATAGAGTTCTTGAAGTAATAGGTTTCCTGGTGCCTGAGAAATCTGATTTCACCACATTAAAATTTTGAAACAGGTGTGTTTTGAAAAGTGAGCATGTCTTTACACTGAAAGACTAGCTTTTTATTTTTATTTTATTTTATTTTTTCTGAAAGACTAGCTTTTTAAATGGACAGAGGTATTTCATAAAATCTCAACATTTCCTCCTGTATTTTCCCATGGAGTTTCAAAAGAAGATTTTTCAGCTATGCCTTTTTTATCAGGTATCTCTTCCCCAGCATGGACCCTGCACCTTTCTGCGTCTTGCTATGAAACAGCCCTGAACTCACCTGTCTGTGTGAACTAGCATAAGCCAGCTTTGCTTTTAAGGATTTTTGTTTTGTAACTTCCCCACAGTCCTGGAGTCAAAAAGCAAACTTGTTTGGTAGAAGGGACTGTTCACATTTTACTTAGGAAACGCCCATGGTACTAAGGGTATGTGAAACGCCCATGGTACTAAGGGTATGGGAAAGCATTCAGTGGTGGAAAACCTGGTGGGAGCTGTACTAGCAGGAAACCTGGATTCCAGGACCAAACTCGGCTGCTTGCTTTGGACACCATTCTCTCCCCCGCACCCCGCCGCCCTTCTTCATTTGGAAAAACACTGTAATAATCCCCCCGCACATCTCTCAGGACTGCAAATCACAAAACTTAAGTACTAGGTCAAAATTCATAAAAAAGATAAGGCCCGTCCCACGTACAGTTCATTTACAAAGTCCTTTCATAATTCGTTATTTGATCCCATCAACTCTCTGCGGTAAACAGGGCAGATAGGTTACATGACTTGTCTGTATTGGACTCATAAAGCCGAGTCTTATGGCTCCGGAGATAGATCTAGTCACCGCGCTCCTCACGATAAGCTAGCGGAAAATGCCGTGTTTCTCAGTTCTTGATCTTCGGTCTCTATACACCCAGCTCAACACCCGGACCTACCCCAACCACCTCCCACCTGTCAAAATTAGCGCAAAACTTGATCCATCTTCCGGTCTAAGGCGGTCGTATGATTGGCCATTGCTCCTATCAATCAAAGTCGACCCGCACACACTCCCCACCACGATTGGCCTCGGCACCTTTGCCCCGCCTCCAGGCAGACACTCACTTTCACCGGCTTGGGCAAAATGGCGCCGCTGCGAGTAACGATGACTGACCTCGACGGTACCAGGCTCCGACCTGAGCCGCCCCGTTCGGCGCAGATAGCTCCATCTTTCTTCAAGCTCAGTCCGCTCCGGAGAGCCCCGGATCGGACGGGTGCCAATACCAGCCAGCGAGCCGCCCTGGACGCCATCCCCGGCACCCGGACCGCAGCGCCCGGCCCAGCAACGCCCTCTGAAAGAACGCTGCCCCAAGCCTCGCGAGGCTTTCAGAAGACGAGAGGCCTCGCGCAGTGCGCTAGTTCTTGTTGCCGCGGGGGGGAGGCATAAGTCGCGGGCCCGCCCGACGTCGTGACGTCACGGGGACGGCGCCGAGGCCCCAGTTTCCCGTCATTCCAGGCCGCGTAGGCGGGCGGTGAAGTAGGGTCGGACGGGGGAAGCCTTCAGATTTTTTCACTTTTCCCACCCAGGACAACCAGAGCTTGGCCGAGCAGCCCTCAGGTGATTGTTGAAATAAACTTGAGTAACCGGAATGAGTAATACAAAACTCAGTGTTTTAATTGTACAAAAAATACTGTAACAGTAAGATAAAAGCCTGGAGTGTCTGTATAAAATAGAAAACAAGGCGCAGTGGGCTGTGGATCTTCGGTATAGGGCTGGGAAGGCGGCCCCTCTTCTTTGGAAACAAGCAGGGCAGGAACCGGTCGTGGACCCTGGGCCCGCATTTCAGCCCCCTGGCCTCGCTGGGCCTTGATCAGGCTGCCCGAGGCCCCAGTAAGGGGGAGAGAGGCTAAGGGGAGATTGTGTGGCTCTGCACCTTCCATCTAGCCACTGCCACCATGCCCATAGGACCTCAGGCTAGTCTGGCCTCTGGCTCCAGAGAGCCAGCCACTTTGCCGCCCAGAACAATCGAAAAAGAAAACGCCTGGAGTAGCAATGAGAGGGTCTTGGCAGGTACATACAAACAGGACGGTGAAGTTCCCAGGTGGCTTCAGGAGCAGGAACACCTCTTTGGGAGCCCAGGCAGGAGAGGATTTATCACAAGGTACCAGCAGTTCTGTGCCCAAGCTCCTAGAACGCCCAGGAGTGAGAACCAACACTAATGGGCTTTCCCTGGGGAGCCACACGACTTGCCCACTTCTTCTTTAGCTTCCCACTTGGCAGCTCCAGGAGCTGGCAGCTGCGTACCAAAAGCAGTAAGGATTTCTGCTGACATAAAAGCTACCGGTCCTCCTGGGTTAATGTCCAGCACCATCTGTTGCCAGGATGGACAGGGAGACCGGGAGAGAGGGGGTGCCAACACTTGCTGAGCAGAATAAATCCCTCTGTATTGGTTGAAGGCCCTCTCCCAGCAAAGAGCCCTTCCCAGACTGTGGATGACGGTCACATACCCAATCTTCCCATCATTCAGGAAGAGCTGTGCCCCCAAAACCCCCATGATGTAATAAATCCACTTTCTCTGATACTGTCAGTCTGAAACCAACACTGCAGCCAACTTCTGGTTTTTAAATGTACCCAAGACTCCCCATGTTGGAAATTGTGGGTGAGTCTGGCATGTAGGTAAAAGGCAAGGTGGCCTGTAGGCATATAATATTCTCTACTTTCTCCATTTCATGAATACCCCTAAGAGAGGGGCAGTGCAGCATAGTGTCGGGAGACTCAGGCTCACTCTGTGACTGCTGAACAAGCCACCTTTGCTCTCTGGGCCTCAGGAAATAAAGGGGTTACAAGTAATGATTCCTCAGTCCTCTCTAAGCATGGGGGTGGATCTGGAACCTGGAGAACTCCCCTCAAAAAAACAACATTGGCCCTAGCCAGTTTGGCTCAGTGGTTAGAGTGCTGGTCCATGGACTGAAGGGTCCTGGGTTTGATTCCAGCCAAAGGCGTGTACTTCGGTTGCAGGCTTGATCTGTGCGGGAGGCAACCAATTGATGGGTCTCTCTCACATCGATGTTTCTCTCTCACTTCCATTTTCTCCGAAAAGCAATGGAAAAAATATCCTCGGGTGAGGATTAAAAAAATGCTAATAAAAATAAAAAGAAATTTTAAAAAGCAACTTTGGAAATGAGTAAACATCAAACTAAAAAAAGAATTGGCCCTGGTGTCCTGACCAGCAGGACAAGGGCAGAACCCAAAGCGCCCAGGTTCAGGGCCTATCCTGTTCCTCACATTTTGGCTGGCTCCCCTGGGCCCTCTGCAGCCACCCCCGCCTCAGCTCCAGGATCTCCTGGCCAAACCAATCGTGCAGGGTAGAGAAGCAAGAGGTCTCAGGGGACACGGGGCTCTGGCCCCTGCCTAGGAGGAGACTGGCAGGGCCCTGCAACTCACATTCCACCAAGCTCCGCCCTGCTGGCCTGCTGCCCACTACTTCCACTAAGCCCATAGAGCTGCAATCACTGGAGGAGTGGCCATTCTCTAGGCCCCGAGACAACTGGTCTGGAGCCTGGGTCTTACAGCGGCTTTTACTGTCCTTCCAGGATGAATGGCGATGCAAGGCCAGGCTCTGGCGGGCATCACGCAACTGATTCTCCAGCTCACGCACCACCAGGCGCATGTAGCCAAAGCTTGCCCGGGACAGCGCCTTCACCCAGGCCTCCTGGGATGCCGGTCCATCAGCTGCAAGCAGGTATGGTCGCACACCGGGAGCGTTGAAGCAGATGGTGAAGGCAAACTCCTCAGGCACGGGGGCCTCGGCCAATTCCACTGTGCAGCCCTCCAGCACCACCAGCCCCAGAGGGGCCCGGCCTTCTCGACTCTCAAAGGAGAACAGTAGGTTGCCCTTGAGGACAAACCAGCACCTTCGGCCAGTGCCACTGGGGGTGGGTGGAGTCCCTGGGCCCCCCCAAGTGCGCAGGAAGCCCATGTGGTCTGCTGGGGAGTTGCTCAGTGCATAGTGGGTCACACTTCTCTCATTCAACTTCATGGCTCCCTTAAGAACTGTGAGGCAAGAGAGGTGGCCGAGAGTCAGAGAGGGAGACAGCCCCTGTGTCCCTGTGGGGAAAAGACTGCTGGCTCTGGAGGAGACTTGGGCCCCAGCCCTTGCTGTGTGCCCTGAGGCTCATAGTGGCTTCATCTGTGAAATGAGCTAGTATCCCCTGCCTTTATCTCAAAGAGTTATTGTGAGGGTCATGAAAAACACTGCACATCAGAGGACTCAGAGAAAAGATAATGTGATTGTATCAGGAGGTATGGCAGGGTTTTGACACAGCTTTTTAAAATTCAAAGGAACAGACCCAGCTGAGCTGAAATGGATACCAAGTCCATAGAAGCCATTGTGCTTCTACCATCCACTAATCTAGGGGCCCCTTAGTGTCAACCCTGAGGTCAAACCTCCAGGGCATGACCCTCCTGACTCATGGAAAACTGAGGCTGGGAGCAGTGATGGTGAACTGCACAGTGACACGGCCAGTAGAAGAGCTTGGGCTCCTCATTCCCTCACACCTTCTGGGGGCAAGTCTTAGCAATGACCCACTTACCAGCAGAGCTTCATAGGTGGAGGCAGGGGCCTCTCTTGTCTGGCCACAAGGCACAACCACTTGACCACGTGATTTCCAGTGTACCTGCAAAATAATTCTCAAACCCAGTCAACCTATCCTAAAGATGAAAACTCTAAACTTTGGGGCCCAGTGAAACCACCATCTCCTCCAAGAAGCCTTCCCAGGCCCCTGATAATCCCCTACCAACCCACCTACCCAGGCCAGGCTCCTGGGAGCAGTTCAAGAGACTGTGGTCCTATTGCCTTGACCTTCACTATTCAGACCTCAGCTCCTTGCCCTCTGAGGCTAGGTCAGAGTTAAGTGCCCTCATAGCTTTTCCCTTCTAGCACTTGTCACATAGTTTATCTGTGGGCTTTAATTTAAATGACCTAATCTGAGAGGCCTGCCTTGATCACATTTTCTAAGCTGCTGCTGACCATCAACGTGGTGTGATCCAAGATGACCCAACCACAGCCCCTCATTTTCATTTCCTCCATCCCTCAAAGATCTCCCTTGTGTTTACAGTGCTGTCCCCAGCCCCAGAATGTCTAGACAGTGACTTGGCGTGGCTCCAGGGGTAATCCCAATGCCCTGAAGAAGTATTTGTTGGAAGTAACAGAATAAAACAGTGGGGAAAACAAAGGCCCTCTCTCCAGAAGCCTACATTCCAGCAGGGAAGAGACACTGTAAACAAACAGACAAAAATAAACAATAGTGTATGAATTAAAAATAATCTAATACTGAATAACCTAAGGACCGGTCATGATAAGGGCTGTGAAAGAAAGAAACAGGGTCTTGGGATGGGGTTGGTTCTAGGAGGGGGTGGGCGGAGGAGCCGGAGATCACAGAGGTGTGCTGGAGGAGTGGCCGCGCCTCGGCCTTGGGCCAGCACCGGGCGCAGGGAGGGGTCAGGCACCCACGGGTCTTCCCCCCTCCCCCGCCGCGCGCCTGCAGACGGGTGCGCCCCCTAAAACCCAGGGTTGCAAGGCCTGGACTGCGCGCTCGGCGGGAGGCCGCCGCACAGCATTTTCCGGGTTCTTTCGTCGGAGGAGCGGGGGGGCTGGGGCAGCGCACCGACCGGCCGGTGGTGGGGCCCTGGCACCGGGGCGGCCTCCCTGGGAACTCCTTATCCCGGGCACCGCTGCCCGCTCGGTTTCCCCGTCCCCGCAAAGGGGCTGTCCCGCCACGTCCCCGCGGGCCACGCCTTCCCGGGGGCCACCTCCTCCCGGAGCCAGCGCCGCCGAGCGCGCCCCCTAACCCTGGAGGGTGGCGGGCCGGCTGGGTGCGGCCGCGCCCGGGCGATCCCGTCTCCAGACCCCGCGTTCCCGCGGGGCGGCGAGCTTGGCTGCGGGAGCCCGGAGACCCCGCCTGGGCGGCGCGAGCCGCCGCTCCCACCCTTCCCGTCCAGGACTCACCAGATGCCCCTCGATCCTCACGGGAAGGGCACTGAGCCCCGGAGCTGCAGCGACCGCGGCCTCACACCCAGGGCCCCACCGCGGGCAGGGCGCCCGCCCCAGACTTCCCCACCCCTCACCTCCCCCCCGTCGCCCCGGCCCCGAGGGCCCGCAGTCCTTCTCTAACCCGCTCCATCCCCCTCTCCCCGCCCCGCCCACTTCTCTGCCCAGCGCAGCCCGGGTGGCCTCGCCGCGGCCGCCTCCTCTGGGCGGGCTCCTACTCAGTCTGCAAGGCCCCGGCCGCGCTTCCAGGCCACGCCACTGGGACCCTGAAGTGGCCAGATCTCTGCTTCCGGGGCTACCCATTGCTGCTTGTGCCACTCCCAGTGGCCTGCAACCCCCCCGCCACCCCGAGGCTCTGCCTGGGCCGGGCCCAGCCCTGGGTAGGCCTGTGCTGTGTGTTAGCTTAATACGAGTTCACATCCACTCGCTTATGACTCAAGTGAAGTTGTTTTAAGCCACTTGTTTGTGACCCCCCCCCCAAAAAAAAAAGTTGCTTTGATATAAGTCTGAAGTCAGCGGTGCCAGGATGTCATCGTTCCGCTTCTGTTGCTGATAAGCGGTCAGCGGGGGGCTTATCTTTAAGAACCGGCGGCGAAGCGACTCTGACAAGGGGCCGTTCGCTACAGATACTGAGCGTGCGAGGACTATCTGAGGGTTTCGGTTTGCGCAGGGCGACGCTTCGGTAACTTAGAAACTCTCCCGAGACCCTGGAGCCGTGGCCGCGGTGACTCTCGGAGGGGGGTGGGGCTGTGGCGGGGCGCCTCGCGGTGGCCGCAGGAGCGACCGTCCCGCAGCAGCTCCGCCCTCGGGCTAAGCCGGCCTCCTGGTTCCCTAGCAACGGCGCTCCGGCAACCGGGCGCTTGTGCCTCTGCTCAGGCAGCTGGCAATCAGCTTTTTGGTGGCTGGCTGGCTCTCCAGAGTGCTTCCTCATGTCAAAAGGGACGCCTTATATTAAATTTGGACATTATTCCTCACCTCCCCTTGCCTGGAACAACAGTGTGATTCATCTGTCATTTGTTTGGAGTATGGTTTATTAAGAGATATGCTATTGGCTTGTGAAATTATTATAATTCCCACGATGAACCTGTGCTAAATAAATTGTTGGCAAAGACAGAATCAGTCTCTGAGTATAACGTTAGCTGCCCTCCCCGTGCCCCCCAACCCCCGCCCCAAACGAAGGAGGCTGGGGTTTCCCTATGGCCCGGGCAGCCAGTGAGCTCAAACCATGTGTCTGTGAACTTGTTGGTTCCCACCTCAGAGCTTTTCCCCTTGCAGTTCCTGCAGCCCAGAATGCTCTTCCCTCTCACCCGTACCCCTCAGCTCTAACTCTTCAGGACTCCATATCAATTAGGTCACAGCTCAAATGTCTCCTCCTTGACTATACACATAAAGAAGTCTGTGTGGGGGAGGAAGAAACATTCCTCTACCCTTCGAGGTTCTTTCTGCTGGTCAAATAATGAAATCAACATGAGAAAGATTAACAAGAGGAAATAACCAAACTTTATTACATTCGTAAGTACAGGAACCCCACATTCATGAGAGATTCAGAGACCCCACATACACAGAGGTTCAGAGACAGGAAAGTAAAATAACATATGACATTCTGAGCTAAGGAATGTGGTCAGAGGCCTGGGGCTTCAGAGGGGAGGAGATCGATAAGAATTCACAGATTGCCCTGGCCAGTTTGGCTCAGTGATTAGTGTGTCAGCCAGAGGACTAAAGAGTCCCAGGTTGATTCCCTGCCAAGGGCACGTAGCTCAGTTGCAGGCTTGATCCCTGGCCCCAGTAAAGGAACGTGCAGGAGGCAACCAATCAATGTGTCTCTCTTGCATCAATGTGTCTGTCTCTCTTTCCCTTCCACTCTCTCTGAAAAGCAATGGAAAAAATATCCTCATGTGAGGATGGAAAAAAAAAAAAAAGAGCAGATGTTTGGTAATTCGATATTTGCCCTGCCATATACATAGGCCGTAAAACATTATCTCTGGTAATAACTGTTATCATGGGCAAGGCCCCTAATTTATTCTTCTAGGTAGTTGTGGGGGCACAGAAGTTTCTCCTGAGCCTGCAGGGTTTGCATTGCCTTCAGCTCAAAATAACCCACATGCCAAAGTAGCATATGTTAGGGAGGCCTGTTCTGAACCCTTTCACCTGCCCTCAAGTCTCTCGCATCCCTGGGTTTTATGTTCATTATAGCACTAACCACTATAGAAAACTTGCCTACACTCATGCTTTTATTTCCTGTGTATTATCTGTCTCCCTAAATTTTATTCAATTATTAATATAAACCATAATATATAAAAGTGTTAGAAGATAGTACATGGTGTGGAAAATATAGAGCAAGGTAAGGGAGATTGGGAATTGTGGGAGAGGGGAGGTTGAATTTTAGATAGGATAATCCGGGTAGACTTCATTGAGAAGGTGACATCTGAGAAATGCTTGAAGGAAGTGATGAAGCCAGTCATGCCAGTATCTGGAGGAAGAGCATTGCAGGCAGAGGGAACAGCTAGTGCAATGGCTCTGAGGTCTGTTGTGTTTGAGGAACTGCAAGGAGGCCAGTGTGGCTGGGCCCGGTGGTGGCCTAGGGGAAGAGCAGTAGGAGATGGGGTCAGAATGTGTGGGTGGTGCTTTGTAAATCTGTGAGGGCTGTTACTCCAGATTGAGATGAACAGACATCACAGGGTCTTGAGTGATCTGTTTTAAAGGACTAGTCGGGCTGCTGTGGAGAGAATAAATGTGGTTGAAATGTAAGCTGCTGCACTAATCCAGGCAAGATGTGACGGGGCTGGAAAATATAGAGCAGGTTAAGGGAGGTGTCCAGGTTCAGAATGCGTTCTGAAGGTAGAGAACACAGGCTTTGCCCAGAGACAATGTGGGGAGTGAGGAAAACAGGAGGCAAGGAGGTCTCCAAGGTTTTGACTTGAGCACCTAGAAGGACAGTTGCCATTACCTGATATATGGAAGGTGGCAGGTGTTCGATTTGGGGCCAGTTATGTTTGAGATGCCCGTGACCAAGTGATGGTGCCAAGAATGAACTGTTTGGCCTTATTAGTTGGTCAACACAATTTTGATGAATGGAATTGGGAACAAATATGCAGGGTGCTTGGGCTAGCATAACAACAGGCGGCCGCAGTGTCGGGTAGGAAAGGAGAGCCTCCTGCTTGGCAAGAGCCGTGCCCTCCACCTGGCTGGGTCCCCGCCCCCAAGCCTGCTCATCTTCCGCTACCGGTTTTGAGTGGCTTCCTACTGACCAGGCTTCAGGGCACCCTCTCGTTTCCTCTTAGCAAAGCCCTTCGCAGGTATCCGCGCCACAGCTATTTACTGCACGCCTGCAACATGCCAGGCACTCTCCTGGCCCACAGGGACCCCGCAGAGGAGAAAGGTCTACCTCGGGGAGCCAGGACGGGCAGCCGGGCCGATTCCTAACCCCCTGCGCCAGAGGGAGCCCACAGGGGGCGGGGCTCTGGGAGGTGCGGCGGGCGCTGGGCCCACAGGGGGCGGGACTCTGGGAGGGTGAGGAGGGCGCTGGGCCCACAGGGGGCGGGACTCTGGGATGGTGAGGAGGGCGCTGGGCCCACAGGGGGCGGGACTCTGGGATGGTGAGGAGGGCGCTGGGCCCACAGGGGGCGGGACTCTGGGATGGTGAGGAGGGCAATGGGCCCACGGGGGACGGGACTCTGGGAGGCGCGGAGGGCAATGGGCCCACGGGGGGCGGGGCTCTGGGAGGCGCGGAGGGCAATGGGCCCACGGGGGGCGGGGCTCTGGGAGGCGCGGCCGGCGTAGGGCCCACGGGGGCGGGGCACGGCGTTCCTGGAGGGGCTCTGATAGGCTCCAACAGGAAAGGCTGACCGCCGCCAGGCCCCGCCCCCTGGAACGAGGTAGGAGAATCCTGTGGCCGCGGGGCTTCGCGGCTCTGGAGGCTGGAGCGGCGGCGGCTCCGAGGAGGTCGGCAGGTGAGCGCCGCGGCCCCGGCTCTCTGGGGTGGGGGTGGGAGTGGGGGTCCCCTCGCTTGGCCTGCTGCCTTTGGCGGCCAGAGGCGGCAACCCAGACCCGGTAGGAGTCCAGAGCCTCGTCTCGGCCTGGTTTCTCCTGTCTTCCTGGGCGTCCTGGAGCCGGGGCTGCGTCTCTTTGGCCCCTGCCCGGAGGGAGGGCCACCCTTGGGCTCTCGGGGCGCCCAGCACTGCAGAGGGGGTGAGGTCTGATGTCCAAGACGCGTTGTTTAGTATTTCTGGAGGAAGAAGGGGCGCGATGGCTGGGAGGGAGTGGGGGTAGTGAGGGCGGTTTGGGGATCCACGCCCAGGGTTGAAGGCCGCAGGGCTAGCCCGGCTGCAGTGACTCCAGTGCTTTTCTACCGTTCCTTAGCTCCCAAAGCCCATCCTATAAAGCTGGTAAAAGCAGAGCAGATCTGGTCAGGTCCTGAGACGCTGCGTGAAGAGCAATGTTGTGGAAGACAGGTAACCTACAGGGGAGGGGGTGCTTTGGGAGGGTAGGTGACCAGCTTAGGGTGGGAGCTCCCTGAAGGAAGCCCAGTCCTCTGGTGTCTGGGCCTCCCCCTGATGTGGGTATGTGGGGACACATGTTCCTCTTATTCTTGGAGCTAGGCAGGGAAAGGAGAAGGAAATGCTTCCCACTGCAGAAATCAGTTCCCCTCTAAAGAGGTTTCTTTCTTTCTCATCCCGTCTCCCCCAAAGTGCAGAGGCCCTATCTTATGTGATATCAACATGTGCTGAAAACAACCCTGTAAAGTCGGGACATTAAGTCCATTTTACAGATAAGGAAACTGAGCCCAAGAGGAAAAGGGCTCACCCAGGTGAGCTGGCTGGGTGCAGGTCCCACCTGGCTGACCTCTTTAGTGCTTCTGAGACCTCTTGGGGGTCTGTGGTGGAGAGCAAAAATCCTGGATGGGACTCAGGAGACCTGGAGCCTGCCTACAGTGTACTGTCAAGTCCTGTGTGATGGAGTTGGTCTGGGTATAGAAAGGATATGACCTCAGCTATTAGTTTTTGCTAATTCTAGCACTGAACAGCAACTGGGGACCCGTGCCTCAAACACACTGATCTACATCAGGCACCATCTGCTCACTCGCTGCATGCAGGAGCCAGCAGTTGCAGGAAGAACCAATTCTGCCTCACACCCAGGAGTTGCTCCTCTAATGTGCAGGCCGGAAGCCTCTGCAGGGCTGAGCAGCATGTGGAGGGGTCGGGGCTATGGGAGCCACTCATAGTCATGCCTCAACCCTCCTACAGTGCTCTTGCTGGCCCTGGTGGACCAGGTGCTGGTGCTGGAGAATGGGCTCCTGCAGAAGCCACCTATGGGCTGGCTGTCCTGGGAACGCTTCCGCTGCAACATTGACTGTGATCAGGACCCAAAGAACTGCATCAGGTGAGTAAGGTCAGCACCACCTGACAAGCTTTGCCCAGAGCCCTGCAGAGTGGGGGCAGGGAGGAGAGAGGGTCAGCCAGAAAAGAGAACAGGGTCAGACACCCCCCCCAACCCCCATTCCAGAGAGACTACAGCCAGAGGTGACTTTTAGGACATCTGACAGCCTTGTGACATGCTTGGGGCCTCTGTGGGGCCTTTCAGGCCTGTGGGGCAGGTACCTTGTAGTTGACCCAGTCTCTGAGATAATTGAAAGGAGATAACTATTAAGGTCAGGCCAGACCTCACAGTGCTTCCCTTGGCTCAGTCTTGCCCCCTTGGTCTGGGACCAGGCCATTTGTTTCAGCTCACTCTGCTTAGGGCTCATGACATAATCTCTGTTGTCTTTACAATTGTTACCTGGCTTAGTCTGCAGCTGACTGCAAGGCCAGGGTTCTTATAGTCTGGATTCACACTCAGAGCATCGGAAAAGCTTTGAGGAAGGTGCCAAGGATAAGGAACATGCTGGGCCACTAAGTTGCTCCATCTCCTGCCCCTCTTGCCAGTGAGCGGCTGTTCATAGAGATGGCTGACCGGCTGGCACAGGACGGATGGCGAGACCTGGGCTATGTATACCTTAACATCGATGACTGCTGGATTGGTGGACGTGATGCCAAAGGCTACCTGGTGCCTAATCGCAAGCGCTTCCCCAATGGCATTGCCTTCCTGGCTGACTATGTGAGCCCTACCCCAACCCTTCCCTGTGGCCTCAGGGCCAGATCGCTCTTTCCACCTTACCCTACTTAGGGCTCCATTTCCACAATCCCTGCTTGAGAACTCAGTCTGGTGAGGGAAACATAAATAAACAGCTAGTTTGGGCCCACAGTGGTCGGTGGGAGCCAGGAAGGGCATCTGATCCAGCCTGGGATTTCAGGAAGTTTCTCCAAAGAGGAGGCAGTTCTTGAGCTGATTCCAGAGAGATGGCATTTAAGACAAAGGAGATGGCAGAAGCAAAGGCCTAGAGGCAAGAAACAGCTCATGGGAGTGTGTATGTTGGCAGGGGGGGGACCATAGTTGGCAGAGGCCAGACCAGCAGGCAGAGCCCTTTCCTTTGGGTACTGAGGCACCATTGAAGGTTCTAATGGGGCCTGGCCAGATGTGCCTATGAGGCGGTTCCTTGAGGGTCCTTTCCTGAGCCCACTGTGTCCTTGGCTCCCTCCACAGGCTCACTCCCTGGGCCTAAAGCTGGGCATCTATGAGGACATAGGCAACTTCACCTGCATGGGTTACCCAGGCACCACGCTAGACAGGGTGGTCCAGGATGCTCAAACCTTCGCTGAGTGGAAGGTGGACATGCTGAAGCTGGATGGCTGCTTCTCGACCCCAGAGGAACGGGCCAAAGGTAAGTCCCACAGCTGGCTGGGGACCATCAGGCAGACAGAGAGGGATGGCTGTGGAAGGTCCTCCAGTGTCCACTTGGCTGAGCCTCTGTCTGTCTGTAAGGCTCCTAGGAAGTAGTATTTCCCAATTCCCCTCACCCAGGGGCTGGAGGATCTTGGCTCCCAGGCTCCCTAAAGATGGGTTGGTACTATGCCCCACCTAGGAAGCATTTGTGACATTGGGTACACGGGGAAGCACCTCTGTTGGGCCTATTTCCTCACATTTGGTGGGAGAAGGTTTCGGTTGAGGCCCCATGCTGCTTCCTGCACCTCTTTGGTCCTGAAATGTGGGGGCTGAACTTCTCCAGGGTATCCCATGATGGCTGCTGCCCTGAATGCCACAGGCCGCCCCATCGCCTTCTCCTGCAGCTGGCCAGCCTACGAAGGGGGCCTCCCCCCCAAGGTAAGCCATTCTGTGCATCCACCTGGCAGTGTTCCCCACATCTGGCCTCCTCACCTCCTGTGCAGTCAGGGCTTCTCTCACCATAGTTGCCCATGTGCTTGATTTGTAGGCCTAGAGAGAGGGTCCTAACTACCCCAGAGGGGGCCTCAGCCAACCTAGGGTCTTAAAGAAGAGCCACTTGTTAGGTGGGCTGAAGGCTTGGGAACCATATGTGATGTGCAGACACACCGCACTCATCAAGTGGTCAGAATCTGGGTTGTACTGAATGGGCTAGGAGATCCAGAAGGCTGGTGAGGATAGGTAGGTGGGGCTGAGCCTCTGAAGGGCCTTGCGGGCACCTCACCAGGGGCCCCTCAGCACCTAAGACACTAGAAAGGGTGGGGTCAAACTTGCAGACCTGAGGGAGAATGCTGGCAGAGGGTGGGACTCTCACTGCGAGGACACAGGGTGGATGTGCAGCAGGGGTGTTGTTGGTATACCAGCGTGGGCCAGTACTCTTAGCTTGGCTTTTGGCACCAGCACCCATGGAGCCCCAGAGCAGGGCCCCTCTCTCCGAGGCCTTCCTCATCCTGAACAAGCTAGGGCTCGTTCTCTCCCTTCCCCACCCTCTGTCTCTCCTGCGGCACTTCCCCAACCCCTGTGCAGGCCTCCAGGCAGCAGGGTGTGACTCTGGTGCTGGACTCTGCCTCCCCTGACATCCAGGTGAACTATAGTCTGCTGTCAGAAATCTGCAACCTCTGGCGCAACTATGGCGATATCCAAGACTCCTGGAGAAGTGTGCTCTCCATCCTGGACTGGTTTGTGGACCATCAGGACGTACTGCAGCCAGTGGCAGGCCCTGGACACTGGAATGATCCAGACATGGTACCAACATGGAGGGGGGTGTCCCATGGCCCACCATCTATGATGGACCTGCTCCCCTCCGCCCTGTGCCCTCTAAGTGGTCGCTCACTGCCAGGTTCTAGGTCAATGTCTCTGAAATGTGTCCTTGAACCAGCTGCATTAGACGCCTTTGGAGCTTATTTATAATTCTGATCCCAGGGCCCTACCCCCACCTTTCAGATCAGAATGTTGGGGGAGGGCTTGGGAATGCCCATTGTTAGCAATCTTCCCAGGCAATTCTGATGCTTAAAACTTCAGAACTTGGTCAGTAGTGACTCATGTGAGACATTATTCCTCTGCAGGGTGAAAACATGAATATCCCACACTGTCTGTCCATCCCCTCCCTAGTCTGCCCTCGCCCAGGCTGTCTCTGACCCTTCTTCAATGGCCTGTACCCTGTCACCCTCCTGCAGAGCCTCCACAGACAGAATCGGCCTCTTGTACCCACCTCACTCATAGCCCTGGTGACTTAAACATTTTTACAATTTGTGTTATAGTTTTATAGCTACCTCTTCACTTAGTCAAGCATTTACTTCCAGTGATGATTATAATAATTCAAATATTCAGCCAGATGGTGGGGCACCTGGAGAAACAGAAATTGGCCTGCCTTAGAGTTCTAGCTCCAGCTCTGCCGTGTACCTTGGGCAAGTGACTTAATTTTTTCTGTGTCTCAGTTTTGTTAATTGGAAAATGAGAATAGTAGTAGCTACCTAATACAGGGTTGTTTTGAGGGAGAAATGGGTGACCCTGTACAGTGCTTGGCACAGCTTGGCACATATACGGTGCTTAGTTAAGTTGGTATCACTAAGTATGTAACAATGTTATGTAAGCAGTAATGTTGTCCCATTTGGATTGGTTGTTCTGGGTCAGGAGTCCCCATCAGTCCAGTTAGGGCATGTGGTGGCTACTGGCAGGAGCAGGGACTCTGTCCAGCTCTGGCTCTGGTTTCCTACCACTGCCACCCTGGCTGTGTTTCTTGACTTGCATGTTTCAGTTTACAAATGCTTTTGGCAGCAGGATCCCATTGGATCATCTGAACAACCTGTGACATGACCAGCACCCCCATATTTTTGTGAAATAACAAGCTGAGGCTCAAATGGAAAGTGACATGACTCATCCGAGGCCATACTGCTGGGGAATAGTGTTTGCCAAACCAGGCTCCCACCTCTGGCTGTCCTTCCCACTTCCGTCTTCTCTTGCCTCAGCTACAAGCTTGGGAGTGCCTGTGCCCTCTTCCCTGAAGAAGGCAGGGCTGACTGCTCCTCTCCTCTGCTCCTAGCTGCTCATTGGGAACTTCGGCCTCAGTTTCGAGCAAGCCCAGGCCCAGATGGCCCTGTGGACAGTGCTGGCGGCCCCCCTCTTCATGTCTACAGACCTGCGCACCATCTCCGCCCAGAACATGGACATTCTACAGAATTCACTCATGATCAAAATCAACCAGGACCCCTTAGGCATCCAGGGATACAGAATTCTCAAGGTACTGGGTGTGGGGGGAAGGAAAGGGAGGCTGAGGGACTAGGCTCCTCTGAGAACAAGGCTGCAAGGCTGGTTGCATGCAGTTGAAGACTACTGGGAGCTACTCCAGCTGTCCCCCATTTGCTCAGGTGAGAGCAGGGCCAGAGCTGGACAGCTCCTGGGATTTGGGGAAGGGAGACATCACCACACAGTGCACAGGGAACAGTGAGGCCTCTCAGTTTGGAAGTACAAGATGTCTGGCAGAGAACTGTGATGTCCGGTAGAGAACTGGGGCTTCCCTACAGTGTTTAGGCGTTGTCTGAGCAAGGAATATGACTATTACTTGTATTGGCGCCTTCTACTTATTGATCAGCTACTGTGTGCTGGGCATTCTAGATACATTTTCTCAGAAGGCCGATACTCCTTCCCTGTTTTACAAATGAGGAAACTGAGACTTGAAGAGTCTAAGTAACTTTAGCCCAAGACTTCACAATTGGTAAATAGTACAATAGGACTTGATATCAACAATGCTTCCCCAAAGTTTGTGCTCTTTGCACAAATTCTTCCCTCTCTAGTAAAAAGAAATCTACACACCTGTAGAACTGGTGAGGCCCAGTGGAGGTAACTAATCCCTGCCAGGCTGGGGACCTTCTGGAAGATGGGGGTTCACGCTCCTGGCTGCTCAGGGCAGGGGGCATCATTCCCGCATGCCGGTGCCCTCCACTCTAGTGCAGTAGCTGTCCACATCTGTCCCGCCCGTCATCCTATGAGCTCTCTGAGGCAGGACCTCATGCAGCATTGCCTCTGTGCCCTGGCATGGGGTCTGGCACACAGGAAGTGTTGGGGAGCGTCTGCTGAGTCAGGGAAGGAAGAAAAGTAGTTAGATATGTTGGGGTACTGGATGGCTGTGGTATCACCCCTTCAAGCTTTTGCATGACGTGGAACTGTGGGATGGAAGGGACCCAGGGCTCAAGGGAGGGCCAGGAAGGGAACTTCAGGGCCTGCCTGAGCAGGAACCCCAGCCAGTAGCCATCTTCTGTGCCCAGCTGAAATCCCACATTGAAGTGTACCTGCGGCCCCTGGTCAATGATGCCTACGCCTTAGTCTTCTTCAGCCGCAGGACAGATATGCCTTATCGCTTCCACTCTTCCCTCGCCCAGCTCAACTTCACCAGCTCCAGGTTATATGAGGTGAGTGCCCTGCAGGTAGTGAGTGCCTTTTGTTTCCCTTGGGAGGGTGTTGCTGAGGGTGGTCCTCACTCAGACATGGCCTCCCTAAGCCATGAGTCCTGTGGCAGGTGCCCATGTGGCAGCTGCAGGCACTGAAGGCCATGGCTGGTGCTGCTCTCTGCACTGGTATCTTCAAGCTGTGCAGAACTACTGTGTATAAATGAGTCCCATTACCCACTGAGGCCATGCTCCTCCCCTCACTGGTCAGCCCTCACTGGCACAGTCCTTGGGTTCTCTGTGGGTGAGGGCTTTCACCACTGCCTGTGTCTGGGCATCTTTTGGCTGTGCCAGTGGAGAAGTGATAGGACATTCACGTTCCCACTTCTGTAGGGCATACTGGAGATCCAGCACAGACAGGCCAAATTCCAGGTTTCTACGTCCCCTGAGGGGTCTCTGCATGGCCATTCTTATGATGGCACTGTTATATCCCTCCCATTGCAGGCCCAGGATGTCTACACGGGTGGTGTCATCAGTGGCCTCCAGGCTGAAACCGTCTTCACAGTGATCATCAACCCTTCAGGGGTGGTGATGTGGTACCTGTATCCTGTCAGGATGTAGGGGATACCCCAGCAATGAGGAGCTAAGATGTGACAGGCTGTAGCAGCACCACTGAACCCAGACCATGGAGCCCTCGCATGCTGAGGGCCAGCAGGCGAGGTTCTCTGCTACCCAGGCTGCTCGGCAATGGACCCCATCGGACCCAAAGTGCAACCCGGACCCAAAGTACAATCTCAGGGCCAGATTCCACATGCTGCCGAAGTGTGAACCCTCCTGGGAACTTGTCTTGGGTACTTTCCTGTGGCCGCCTGGCCTCTTACCTCGTCTGCACGGCCCCACAAATGTTGCTGAACAACTCAGCCGGCCTCCTGAGCCCCCACAGGCAGGGGCACTGATACCCATCAGGATTCCAGCCTCTGATCTTTCGACTCTGAAATCAAGATTTGGAATTTTTCTTATAATTAGGAATGGAGATCTGACCTCTTGTCAGGAACTTCCATGAATTATGATTGGCTTTCCTGCCCAGAGGAGGCCTTGCAGGCTGACACTGCACAGGAGTGACCTTGGCTCCATCAGGTCACCAATAAAGCTGTTCTTTAGTCAAACAGTTGTAACATGGACCTGGGGCCCTGGGTACCTTCGGTTAGGGACTCTGGGTGGCAGTACACAGGGTACTGGTTTCAAATCTGACCTCACATGGAAGATGTGTGGCATCTTCTGGCCCCGCATTTTCCAGAGTGACCTGCAGATTATACTGTTAGATAGTCCAGACTTGTCTCACACCAGGGAGCCATCCCTGCTCTGGCCAAGACAGTGGTGGTGGTGTGACGACACAGTGAGGCAGAGCAGCAATGGTTCCTCTCTGTCTTCCGCATCCCTCTCCACCCCATTCAGATAGTCCAGGCTCTGCTGGCCATGACACCCCCCTCTCACCAGCCCCTCTGCCACACACTGAAAGGCCTGATCTGCTAAGGAGCTTGGTGGTGTTGTCATAAGCACCGTGCAGCTCCTCCCTCCTTTTCTGACAAGGCTTCATTCAGTGGCTCTCGTGGCCTGGGGGGGGGTGAGAAGGATCCACTCTGCCTTCCTCCCACAGGGCCCATGGCCTGTCCTCTGTCCTGCAGTGCACCCTGAGCCCTCCCCCAGTTTCTCCCCTCCTAACCTGGCTGCAGAGATTCAAATCCCCCAGCTGTGCCCAAAGACAAATCCAGGGACTGTGTTTTAAAACCTGTTTCCTATCCCTCCTCCTAGAGAAAGGATTTTAAGGTAAAAGAATGGCATGTTCTTTTTTTTTAATCTTCACCCAAGGATATTTTCTCCATTGCTTTTTCAGAGAGAGTGGAGGGGGCAAGGGGAGAGAAACATCGATGTGAGAGAGAGACGTTGATTGGTTGCCTCCTGCGCACATCGGCCAGGGCCGGAGATCGAGCCTGCAACCAAGGTACATGCCCTTAGCCAGAACTGAACCCGGGACCCTTCCGTCGACGGGCCGACATTAACCGCTGAGCCAAACCGGCCAGGGCAGAATGGCAGGTTCTTGACTGCCTTCCTTTGGTTCCTATTTCCCTTAGCTGAGCCCTCTTCCCTTAGCTGAGACAGGTCACCTGTCTTCCCTGATGGTCCTTGTCCCCATTTGGAAAGCTGGCAGTGGAGCAGGCTACATAGGTTCTCCTTGGGCTCTGAATGTGGGAACACCCAGTGCTCAAGCCTTGCACTGTCCTGCCCGGTGGGAACTCTCTGGGTGCATCTTCCATACTCCCTCCCTCAGGGTTTGAGGTTCTTGTATTTACAGCATGGTGTCGAGTGTGCATTTTACAGTATCATTTAAAATTCCTGGAGTTTTGCTGACTGAGTCATCAGAGAAATCGCCTTTTCCCCAGTTGTTGTCTTGAGGCTGTGGTCACTCAGGAGGACAGAACCTACCTCATCCCAGGCCTCTGACCCTGGAGGCCTGTCACCCTGTGCATGCCTCCTGCTCTGGGTCTTTGTTGTGGAATGATCTCGGGTGGGAATATTTCTTTTCCCAGCCCCAGGAAAGAAGTCTTTTCCACCACCCTGGGATGTGGTCGAGTATGGTGGTTGAGACCATGGACTTGGGGATTGGGGTCAGGGATCAGCCTGGACTTAATCAGTCAATTTCTTTGCCTTCCAGACCCAAGAGGTGGTTACATTTCTTTACTTGCTGTGTAACTTGTCCTTTTATCCTGGAGGTGCCTGATTGGTTCTATCTCTTTAGCCTTAATTCTCTCAACACACACCCTGCCAATCTTCCAGGACATTGTTTTACTCCCTTCTATGAAGGCCAGTGAGGGACTCAATTATTTTTTTTCCCCAATTCAAGGAAGCCTTGTTTGGGCCCAAGAGTACCCCCTCTCTATTAAACTTTTTATTATAGAAATTTTCAAACACAAAAATAAAATAGTACAGTAAACCTCCATGACCCATCACCCAGCTCCAACAACTGTCAACATGTGCCATTCTTTCGTATTTCTCTTCCCACACACACTTTTTTTGCATGTGAGCTGAGAGTATTTGAAAGCAAATCAAAGGAAACTCTGAACACCACCATGCAGCTCTAACATACGGGGTCTTTTAAAATATATATGACTCCCATCAGTAGATGAGTGGATTAAAAAGCTGTGGCACATTTACACCATGGAATACTACGCAGCTGTAAAGAAGAAGAATCTCGTACCCTTTGGGACAGTATGGATGGACCTGGAGAATATTATGCTAAGTGAAATAATCCAGGCAGCAAAAGACAAATATCACATGATCTCGTTTATACGTGGAATCTAAAGAACTTAATAATCTGATGAACAGAATAGATTCAATGACATGGAAGCATAGATGAGACTGATGAATGTCAGAGGGATGGAGGAGGGCGGGTGGGTGGAGGGGGAGAGAGTAACCAAAGAATTTATGTGCATATATACACAACCCGAGGACATCGACAATGGTGGGGAGAGGGACTGGGGAGAGGGAAGGAACGGGGTGGACCGGGTCATTGGGGAGAAAAAGGGACATCTGTATTATTTTAAACAATAATAAATAAATATATACATATATATATATATACACACATATATATATATACATATATATATACATATATATATATATATGACCTTACACAATTTTCCTATCCAACAAAATTAAAATTTTAATAATCTAATTAACTGTCTGTGTTCAGTTTTTGCAGTTGGTCTCAAAAATATCTTTCTGTAGTTTGACTCAAAATCCAAGCGAGGGATCGACAAAAATGGTCCAGTAAAAACCACCAAAACTTTGTTTCCTCCATTAAAGCAATGAACAACTTGCCATATATTATCAGAATCAACTTTCACAGAATTCTGGAAATTAACCAAAGGCTTGCAGCAACCCAGAGAGCATTTGGTCAAGAAAGATAGTAGAATCTTGGTAAGAACAGCAAGCTTTGTACTGTTTTAACTTATCCTAGTATCACATTTTTTTTTTTTTAAAGAGTGATACAATTAGCAGGGGTTTTTTGAAAATATATCTTTATTGATTTCGGAGAGAGGAAAGGAGAGGGGGAGACAGATAGAAACATCAATGATGACAGAGTCATTGATCTAGCCCGCAACCCGGGCATGTGCCCTGACCAGGAATCGAACCCCGATTGCCTGGATCCCAGGTCAATGCTCAATCACTGAGCCACGCCCGGCCGGGCCTAGTATCACATTTTAAATCAGCTTTTAAGAACTAAAGGAAACCATGAATGTCTAAAGAACTAAAGGAAAAAGAAAGAATGATGTCTCACTAAATAGAGAGTATAAGAGACAGAAATTACAGAAAGGAACCAAATAGAAATTCTAGAATTGGAAAGTACAATAACTGAGATAAACATTTCACTAGAAGAGCTTGATGGATCAGCAGACAGGACCAAGCAGAAAAAAGCCAGCAAACTTGAAGATAGGTCTATTGAAATTAACCCATCTGAGGAACAGAAAGAAGACTGAGGAAAAGTAAACAGTCCTGGCCAGGAACCAGGTGGATCAGCTGGTTACAGTGTTGTCCCCGATAAGACAAGGTTTTGAGGTTTTTTTAAAAATATATCTTTATTGATTTCAGAGAGAGGAAAGGAGGGGGAGAGAGAGAGAGATAGAAACATCAATGATGAGAGAGTCATTGATCAAGCCCCCAACCTGGGCATGCGCCCTGACCAGGAATTGAACCCCAATCACCTGGATCCTAGGCGGATGCTCAAAACTCTGAGCCATACCCGGCTGGGCAAGGTTTCGGGTTTGATCCCTAGTCAGGGCACACACAAGAATCAACTGGTGCATGCGTGGATGAATGAAACAAATCAGTGTTTCTCCTCCCTCCCCCCCTCCCTCCCTCTCATCAATTAAACAGAGGCTCAGAGACTCAGGGGACACCATGCAACTTATCAACATACAAAGAAAAAGAGTATTTGAAAAAAATAATGGCTCAAAACTCCCCATATATGATGGCAAATATTCATACCAAGACCCATTATATTCAAACTCTCAAAAGACAAAGACAAAGGGAGAATTTTGAAAACAGCAAGACAGAAGTGACTCGTCACATGCAAGAGAAAATACTTCGAGATCAATGAAAATAAATATACAACATACCAAAAATACCAAAACACAACGTACCAAAACTTAGGAGTGAAAGTAGTGATCACAGTGAAATTTATAGCTATAATTTGCCAATATTTAAAAGAGTGTAAAGACAACCCACAATGGGGGGAAATATCTGCAATTCATATTTCTGATAAGGGATTTCTATCTAAAATATATAAAGAACTCTTAAAATTCAATAAGAAAAAGCTCAATTAAAAATGGGCAAAGAATCTGAATATGTTTCCAAGGAAGATACGAGATGGCCAACACTCAACATCACTAACCATTGGGGAAACACAAGACAATGAGATGCCACTGGACACCCAAAAGGGTGGCTAGAATACAAATGTGAGGTAACAAGTGTCGGCAAGGATATGGATTGGAACCACACACACTGCTCGTAGGAATGTAAAACAGCTACTGTGGACGGTGGTCTGGCAATTCCCCAAATGATTAAACACAGTTATCATATGACAGCAATTCTCTGTCTAGGTATTTCCTTTCCAAAAGAAAGGAAAGTGTATGTCCACACAAAACCTTGTAAACAAATGTTTATGGCAGCACTATTTATACCAGCCAAAGGTGGAAACAATCCAAATGTCCACCAACTGATAATGAACAAAATATAGTTAACCATACACTGGAATATTATTCAGCCACAACACGGAGTGAAATACTGACATGCAGAGAGAGGAAGGGAGAGGGAGAGAGAGAGGGAAATATCAATGACGACAGAGAATCATAGACTGGCTGCCTCCTGCACACCCCCCACTGGGGATCAAGTGTACAGCCTGTACCTGTGCCCTGACTGGGAATCAAACTGTGACCTCCAGGTTCATGGGTCAATGCTCAACCAATGAGCTACACCGGCCCCGCTACATGGATGAACTTTGAAAACACTATGCTAACGGAAAGAAACTAGTCACGAAGACCACATGTTATATGATTCCATTCATATGAAAGTCCAGGATAGGAAAATCTATAGAGAGAGAGATTAGTGGATGCTGAAGATGGGGGAATAGGGGTTGGTAGCTAAAAGGTACAGGTTTCTTTCTGAGGTGATGGAAATGTTCCTAAATTGACTGGAGTGATGGCTGCACTTACTGTGAATATACTAAAAATCACTGAATTGTACACATTAAAATGGGTGGACTATATGTTATGTGAATTATATATCAATAAGGCTGTTAAAAACACACACACCTCACACCTATGTCCATTGCAGCAGTATTATTCACAATAATTAAGATGTGTGAGCAAGCCAAATGTCCATTGACGGATGAAAGGATAAAGAAAAAGGTATATTCATACAATGGAATATTAGCTTTAAAAAAGGAAGTGCTGTCACATGCTACAACATGGGTAAATCTTGAGAATATTCTAAGTGAAATAAGCCAGTCACAAAAAAACAAAAACTGTACAATTTCACTTACATGAGGTATCTAAAGTCAATTTCATAGAAACAGAAAGTAGCATGGTGGTTACCAGGGGTGTGGGGAGGGGGAAATGAGTTGTTCAATGGGTAGAGTTTCAGTCTTACAAAACAGCATGGCCAGTGTTGCTCAGTGGTTGAGCACTGCCCTATGGTCTGGGAGATCGAGGTTAGACTCCCAGTCAGGGCACATGCCCAGGTTGCGGGCTCGATCCCTGGGGTGGGGGGTGGGGGGGCAGGGGATGCAGGGGGCGGCCAATCAGTGATTCTCTCATTGATGTTTCTCTCTCTCTCCCCCTCCCTTCTTCTCTCTGAAATCAATAAAAATATATTTTAAAAAACAGCTTTAGAACGTTAAGAGATCCACTGCACAACAGTGAGTACAGGCACCTCCCAGTTTCTGAAAGTTCGCCTTAACGAAGCGGACTTCACTTTTAGGACAGACCTACATTAGTATCTGTTTTTGCTAACCAAAAGAAATCCCAACAGGATATTCGCTTTTATGAAAAAGCCATTACCGTACTAACATGGGTGTTTCATAAAAGCAAAGTGGCATGATGCAAACTTTCAGAAAGAGGATCCTCTTCGCTTTATGCCATTTGGCTTACAAAGGTTTCATAGGAACACTCTTTCATCTAGAGGGGAAAACCTGTATAGCTAACGCTACTGAAGTGCACACTTAAAAGTGGTTAAGATAAAATTTGTGTTGCAGTTCTTTTTTCTAAAAAAAAAAAAAAAAATCTATATATCCCTGAGAGTGAACCAGGAGATGCCCAGCATTATAGGCATAGCGGCCATGGACAAGCCCAGGTAATCGACGCCAACATGTCTAGAACATAGCACATGGGCTCACAGAGAATACCTTCAGTCTGGATCACAAACAGGACAGCAGCGTTCCCCAGGAAGGGGAGATCCAGCCCAGAAGTGCACATCTCCCAGCGCCTGGGATGCCCAACAGGAGTGAAGGCGGAGGCAGCTCCAGGAACGGCTCTCTTCCCCGCCGCTGCTGGTGACTGTGCCTATCAGAGTGAGAGGTCCACATCCAAACGATTCTTGTTCTACTTCCTTCTTTTTCTGGACTCCTGGTAAAATGCAAAATAACATTGTCATATCCCTTTTCTCCTATTCAATGTTATCCAAACCTCTCTGCCATCCTTACCTGAACCTCAGATGGCTCCAGGAACAGAGCCAGCCTCACTCTCCTCCAGGTAATTTCCATCCATAAGAGGGTGAACAAGAAGAGAGGGGAGACTACCCTATGTATTCAGGGTTAAGGAGTAAGAATTTAAAGTGTGGTGATGTAAGTGACATGGCTAAACAAGACATCGCTCCTGTATCACCCACTCAACTCTTTGGCATCCATCCACGGACAAAAGTGACCGTGGGAGTGGTGAGACCCAGCGCTATGTGCCTAGGGCCCCGGGAGAAGTGTTGCTCCCCTGTGCACCGTGTAACAGGCATACAGACCTTGTTCCTGGCTGTGGGCCCTGCCGTGGCCTGTGAGGTGGCTGCAGCCCCTCTCAACATGGTCTGGGAGAAGCTGGAGAACAGTCTTAGACAATCACCCACAGGCGAGAGCACCTTGGTGGCTCAGAATGTAGTCTATCTTGGTGAATGTTCTATGTGAGCTTGGGAAGAATATGTATTCTGGTGGTGCTGAATGACGTACTTTACAAATGTCAATTAGAAATAGTTTGATACTGTTGTTTAGTTCAGCTATATCCTCACTGATTTTCCTGCCTGCTGGATCCGCCAAGATTTTATTTTACCTCTATTACGCCTCTAACACTCCTTTCTTTATGTAGATCAAGTTTCTGATGTGTATCATTTTCTTTCTTTCTGGAGAACTTCTTTTGATATTTCTTGCAAGGCAGCTGTGTCAGTGACAAAGTCCCTCAATATTTGTCTGATACAGTACTTCAGTTTTGAAGGATAATTTCACTGGACACAGAATTCTACATTTAAAAAAACAATTTAAAATCTTTAACTCCATTCTTTTCTTACTGGCATGGTTTCTAAAAAGAAGTCTGATAAAATTCTTTCTCTATACTAGGTAAGGTTTCCCCCCTCTGGCTTCTTTCAAGATTTTTTCTTTGCCTTTGATGCTTCTGCAGTTTCAACATGATTATTCCGTTAATAGATGTTTTAGTATTTATCCTGAGATTCCTAGATCTGTGGTTTGGTATCTGTAATTAATTTTGGAAAATTCTGTCATTAATCTTCAAATATTTATTCTGTTCCTCTCTTTCTTCTTCTCTGGTGGTCCCATTATGTACACATATGCTCTGTGTATGCAGGCTACACATTTTGTAATTGTCCCACAGTTCTTGGATATTGTTTGTTCCATATTTTTCTTTTTTCTGTTTGCATTTCAGTTCTTGAGGTTACTACTGACATATGTTCAAGCTCGCTGATTCTTTCCTTGGCCATGTCTAGTCTACTGATAAATGCATCAAACACTCTTCATTTCTGCTACAGTGTTATTTCTAGCATTTCCTTTTGATTGTTCCTTAGAGTTTCCATCTCTCTGCTTACATTATCCATCTAGTCCCAAATGTTGTCCACTTTTCCATATTAATGGGCATTAATTTAGCATATTAATCAGTTGTTTTAAATACCCAGTCTGATAATTCCTACATCTTTGCCATGTCTGAATCTGGTTCTGATATTTTCTCTTTTAGTATGCCTTGTAGTTTTATGAATGCCAGACATGACATACTATGTATAAGGAACCGAGGTAAATAGGCCTTTAGTGTGAGGCTTTGTTTATCTGGCTTGGAGTTAGGCTGTTTACTGTTTGCTGTAGCTGTAGGTGTTAGAGGCTAAAACTTCTTCTGGTGTCCTTGTTTTTGTCTCTTCTGCTTTGTGTTTCCCTAGTGACTTCTCAAATAAGGTCTGAGATGTGCAGTTCTTTCCGTCGTAATCCCCTCTTATTATGCAGGGGCCTGACTGATATGGCAGTAAAGAGTTGGGAAAGGCAGGCATTCTGTAGTCCTGATTAGGTGTCAGTCTTTTAGTGAGCCTCTGGCCCTGGGCTTTGACTTTCACTAGTGTTTCCCACTTGTTGGGTCCCCCATCCCCAACAGACACCCTTTTTGATGCAGAAAGGCTAAAGGGTTCTGGATTGGGTGTTTCCCTTTCCCCACATGAAAGGCTGCAGTAGGCTGGAGTTGGGTATCTCCCTTCCCCAGGTCAGTTAGGCTCTGGTTAAATAGTTTCTCTTGAGGCAGGCCATGTAAGAACAGAATGCTCTGGGTATATTTTCTTTTAGAAATTAGTTTAAATTTATTTTCAAAAATTCCATTTTCCTTACAATGGTCTATATCAGAAGCTAGATCTATATTAAGTTTTTTCAAAAGAAATTCAGGTTCGGGATAGGATAATCATAGATAGGGGTTTATTTTCAAAATACAGTACCTATTCCTTCCATCCCCCCTGCTAGAAGCACAAGGGGATTTTTCTCCACTTTTTCCTGTGGGGAACTGGTAGGGTTCCTGGAAGTAAACCCCACACAAATGTTGGGCTTCTCCCTAAGACTGCTCCCCCTCCCTGAAATTTTTAACTTTCAAGCTTGTGTATGCAAAGCCTCCCCCAATTCATCAATTACAGTTAACATTTTCCTACCCTCATACTGGCTCCATCGACAGGTTCCTTTCCTGAGCTTTTGCATTTGGTGAACTGTGGTTCTCTGTATCCACCTGTCTCTCCAATTGTGCAGGCAGCAGTTTGCTCTATGATTTCTAATGGACCTAAGAAGAGTAACTGATTTTTAATTTATTCAGCTTTTTTCTTGTGAGGATGGGAGTGTTGACTTCCAATCCCCTTACATGCCAGAGCAGAAAAATGTACTCTCCTTTTTAGGACCCAATCTGTGAGGGAAGCAGGAAAGATTTGCAGGCAAGGAATATGTGCACAAGGGGACAACTGGTCTTCTTACTAAGGCTGGACTAATGTTTGTACCAAAGACCTTCCTGGTTGCGGCATCAAAACAACACAGATATCCCCTTCTCCAGGAAGCTGACAGGACCACCTTAAGCTGGTCAGACCTCCTCCTCTAAACCCTATGCAGACCCCTATCATTGCACTTTTGTCAGGAATTAGGATGGTCCCTCTCTCTTATTGGTCATCAGGTAAAATGCCAGAACTGGGTCCAAGGGAAAAGCACACGCTTGAGCATAAATATTTTTAAAATAGTCCCCAAAATGATGTACTCCAAGGACCAGGCGGCTGAGAATCAGGGAAAGTAAGATCATCAGAACAATCCAACAGGAGGGGGTCCAGACAACCTCCCCACGGGGACCACATAGAGGGTGAAGTACTACCTGCTTCCATCCTATATTTTGGGGGTGAGTGTGTCCAGGACAGGGTGGACACTTGCAAAACATAATGAAATTGTCTATCTCTGGAGCAGTCTGTGTACTGCTTGAGGTCAGGGTGTGTCAGATTCCTCAGAACACAGGGTTGGCATGGAGCAGCCTCAGTTAAGTACTTGACCAGAACTGATCCTTAGGAAGCCCAGAGCACAATACTGGGTAGCACAACAAACAAGTGGTCAGCTCACAAGCTCTCACATCAATTTATTCTGGCCTTCCCCTCCATGGAAAGTTGGAGAACAGGCTTCCCCAACTTAGGCAAGTGTTCCATCAAGGGGCACTTCAGCACTGAGACTTCAGCACTGAGAAGATCCACCTCTCTTTGGTATCAGAAAATGAACAGTTGAAGCAGAACAAGTGCAGAGCCCAGCCAGAAAACTGAGAGCCTGGGCACGTCCAAGCTGCCTACTGGGCCGTCCCAGGGGACAAGCACCAGGCCATGCATATCACAGATGCCCTCAAAAACAGAGACACAAAGCCCACAGCAGAAGAGCACAACAGCAAACAGACTTTAATCAAGGGTGTAAAATCAGGGTGACCCTGCCTCTTGCTTACTTTTTTTGTCCTCAGGATGTAGGCAGGAAGGAGGCCTGTTCTCTAACAAGGACTGAGAAACCAGTCTCTATCCCCAAGCTGTTTTATGTGGACTGGTTCAGACCTCTCTCACTCTGGTTGGCTTGCAATCTGTTTTCAAGTTTTTCCTTCCTTGAGAACAGGAGTCTTCTCATATTCATTTGTGTTTTGAGGCGCTGGGTGTAAGGGAAGGCACCTTAGAATTAAGCTGCCTTTATACTAGCTGTTCCCTATGCCTAAAACACTCTTCCCCAGGCCTGCATGGGAAGCTCCCTCACCTCCTTTACCCTTCAAATCTTTATTCAGTATCACCTTCTCAACAGGCTCTACTACAAACTGCTCCCTCTGCCAAGGCCCCAGCACTCCTAATCTCCCTTTCTTTGCTGTCTTTGCTTTTTCTGCAGTTTGAATATAGTATGTCAAGTTCTATCATATAATATGCATTGACTGAATCTTAATATTACCTGAGTGTAAGCTCCATAAGAGCAGGAGTTTTTGTCTGTTCACTTATCTCCCAAGTGCACAGAAAAGGGACTCAATAAACAAGTGTGTGAATGAAAAGGGAAACCTATGTTCAGATCTTGCCCTGTCACTTACTAGTCATCTGTGTGCCTTAGGCAGTTTGCTTCCCTCTTAGCCCATTTCTTCATCTATGAGATTGGGATTCAAGCACTCTCCTTGCAAAATTTTGCATGTAAAGTGCCTGGCAGGGTGCTTAGCACAAATAAATAGTTAATAAATGGTCCAGTCACCCTGGCCGGTGTTGCTCAGTGGTTAGAGTCAGCACACCAAAGAGTCGCAGGTTGGATTCCCAGTTAATGTCCCCCTCCCCCCGTGCTCTCTCTAAAAACCAATGGAAAAAATATCCTTCAGTGAGGATTAACAGAAAAACAACAACACGGGGCCAGCCATTGACATAATTACTGCCCCTCTCGCCCCTCTCAAAGTCTTCACCTTCCATCCATTATAAGCAAGTACCGTTTACTTGGGGCATCACTAAGGCAATTAATGCAGTGGAGCCTTCAGGTCTGGGCTGTAATGAAGGGGTGAGGCCTCGAGGCCTTGAAAAACTCCAAGATCTCAGGACTCTCTCTTCTGTGCCAGCTGAGCTGGCTCAAGAACAGCTAGCCTCAGGCTCTCAGCAACCCCCACACTTCATTTACACAGCAGCAGATCTGGAATCAATCTTCTGATCTCATGAGAAATCTGAGTCCTCCTTGAACCTACTATACAGCTTTTGACACCATCGATTTTCAAGGCCCTCTGACCACCAGGAATCAAGCCTGCAGTAGGAAAAGGGACTCAGAGCTCCCCAGGACCGCACAGATGTGTGGAGAGGATCAGGCCACTACATGCACAGGAAACTCCTCCTACTGCTTGGCACCTGTAGAGTACAAAGAAAATGCTAGGGAGCAGGTTCCCCAATCAGAGGTTAGGGTCCCAGGCTCTGGGCCAGCCTGGGTTCACATCCTGCCTCCAATACTCAATAGTTATGAATTCATTGGTTTCCTAAGGTCTCCAAACTTCAGTAAGCTTAGCTGTAAAATGAAGCTATGAACAGAGGCCACTTCACTGGATTAAGTGAGGGATTATGTGAAATAATGCTTATGAAGTGCCTTAGCACACTGCCTGGCACCAACTATAGTATTGATCATTTGCTCACTCAAAGTTCTTTAAACACCAGATGAGTGCTATGGGGCCACCTTACCAGAGGTGGCTTTGGCCAGTATGAGCCATATAAACCATGGTGGTGAGGTAGGAAGAGGTGAAACATAACCATGCCTTCAGGACTGTTCAATTCAACCAACCAGAGAGGAGATAGTTTTCTCTAAAATCTAAAATTTTAATTTCTAAACCTAACAGTTTGCCAAACAAAACTGATTCTGCAAATTATAATCTTCAGCTGGTAGCCAAAATTCATGGACCATATATATGTTTATATGTATATAATAAGTCAAGAATCATAATTTGTCTTCATTCACTTAATAAATGTTTACTAGACACCACTGTTTCCCTTGCCTCCCACTAGGCCCCTGCGATGGGATACAGCCTCTGCTTTCAAGGAGCTCACAGAGGGGAGATGAGCATGCAAACAATCCCAACAGGGTTGGCACTGTATATATATTTTTAATCCTCACCCAAGGATATGTTTTTATTGATTTTAGAGAGAGAGGAAGGGAGAGAGAAGGAAACACAGATGAGAGAAACATCAACTGATTGCCTCCCATATGCACCCCAACCGGGGATTAAACCCACAACCTAGGTATGTACCCTGAGCAGGTTTCGAACCCACAACCTACTGGTGTAGGGGATGACACTCCAACCAACTGAGCCACCTGGCCATGGCAGACTGGCACAGTATTTTGCCAGAAACATGCTGAGGGTACAAGCTTGGCAAAAGGGCAGTTACCCTAGACAGGGAGTTTAGAACAAACTTCTTAGAAGAACTTCTGTGCTGTTTTGAAAGATGAGAATGCAGTGAGGAGGAAGGCAGAGGCCATGCAGTTCAGTGTCTGCATTTAGTTCTGCTCGGCTGGATCCCACAGCTGGAGAGATCCCTGGAGGGGCCAGACTGTGCAGGGCCTTGAAGGAGTATAACACAATCCACGTATATTTGAAAATCAGGAGTTTGGACTTTATCCTGAAGGCTGTGAGGAGCCACTGCACAATTTATAAGCAAGACAGAGCCTCACATGCTATTAATTTAGTTTTAAAATTACTCATTTCTCAAGATAGAAACATATAGTACACATGCACTTAATACAATTTTCATTGAAAAAACTAAGTCTCCCTCTCCATTCTTTTCCCCAGCCATGCAGCTCCCCAGCCCAGAGGCAACCCTGTTATCACTTGATTACTTCATTATGTATTCTAGTATGGTGGAATCTGAGAATTTATATATTAAAATACTTAAAATTTTACTACGAACTACTTTTCTATTACTTATTTTTAAAATTTATTTTAGAGAGGGGGGTAGAAAATGATGTGAGAAACATCGATCAGTTGCCTCTCGTATGCACTCAAGCAGAGATGGAACCCACAACCTGGGCATGTGCCCTGACTGGTAATCTAACTGGTGACCTTTTGGTGCATGGGATGACACTCAACCAACTGAGCCACACTGGCCAGGGCCTATTATTTCTTCTTTGTATCACAGTTATAGTATTATATTGATTTTGGTTGAAATGATGTGGAACCACATGCAATTGCCTGCAAATTTCATTCCACTGAAGGAAACATTGTAAAATATAAAAGGGGGCATTCAGTCTGATAGGATGGAAAATCTCTGTAGCATATACTCCCTAAAACTTGCTTTTCTCATTTAACAATAAGACTTAGAAGTTTTTGCATATGTAGCATGGATTTCCCATAGTTCATTTAAATATTTACTATTAATAAATCTACAGGTTATTTCTAATTTTGTGCTGTTAGAAACAATGAATGTAATGAAATCTCCCCACATACATCTTTGTGCATACATGCAAGTACTTCTCAGGAATAAATACTGAGAAGTCTAACCACTATATCAAGAGTAGATACATTTTAGTTTTTGGGTTTTTTTAATTGTTCTTTATTTAAAAAAATAAAATAAGGAGTCTGTAGGAGCACCCTCCCCCCCCCAGGAGGAAATCATAGTGTGGGCCGGTCTGGGAACAGCCCCTCACACGGTGGTCTCAGCTGTTGGTGAGACGAGTGTAGAACTTCCTCCACGAGTGCAGCATCTTGCTGCACCAGATCCAGAAGCCTGGCATGATGCCCACAGAGATGAGTGTAATGAGGTATTTGACCATGTAGACGGTGAAGTCAGGCAACATGTGCAGCGTGTAGCACGCTGGGCACTGGATGGGTGGCCAGGCTCTTGCAGTGCTGGCTCACCCACCAGCGCTCCCAGTGCTCTTGGAAGGCCTGCTTATAGAAGTAGCAGATGATGACTATGGTGGAGGGCACTATGTAAAGCACGAAGACACCGTTGTGCACCATGAGCTGCTCCAGCTTCTCCGTCTTGGTGCTGTCGTGCTTCATGATGGTATCGATGCGTAAGAGTGACATGAAACCATACAGAAGGAAGGACGTGCCTATGAACAGGTACTCAAAGAACGGTGCCAGCACAAAGCCCTGTGAGGGCCCAGGCTATTGAAGCCTACGAAGCACACACCGCTCAGCAGGTTGCCGTTAATCTGGCCCATAGTCAGGATAGTGATTGTCTTCACCACCAGCACAGCCCATGTGGTCAGGTGAAAGCACTGCAAGTTGGCCTTGATAGCCTCATGGTCCCACACTTCATACCTGCCGCCAGGAATCAGGTGAGCGACAGGATGACCCACCAGATGGAACTGGCCATGCTGAAGAAGTAGAACATCATGAAGAGGATGGTGCAGCCCTCCTTCTTGGTGCCCTACACCACCGTGTGGTAGCCATTGTCGGAGAAGTGCTCATTGCACACTACACACTCCTGGAGCATGAACCTGTGATATAGGCCACCAATACCATTGTGTAGCAGCCAGACAGAAAGATGATGGGCCGTGCCCGGCCGGGCGTGGCTCAACGGTTGAGCGTCGACTTGGGATCCAGGCGATCAGGGTTCGATTCCCGGTCAGGGCACATGCCCGGGTTGTGGGCTCGATCAATGACTCTCTCATCATTGATGTTTCTATCTTTCTCTCTCCCCCTCTCCTTCCCTCTCTCTGAAATCAATAAAGATACATTAAGAAAAAAAAAAAAAAAGAATCATTTAAAAAAAAACAACATAGAAAGATGATGGGCCGCTCCGTGTAGCAGAAGAGCTGCATGTCCACCAGGTACGTACGTAGTGACAGTGAAGAAAGTGGAGGCACAGCACAGCAGCGACCAGTTGAGGATGCAGAGGCAGGCAAATCTCATCTCCTTTTGCGAGAAGAACACGGAGCCATCGGGCCCTGCCAGCTCACAGGGCGCCACGCAGTCATGCTCACCCAGGAACTTGTAGCTGAGATAGGACGGCATCTTGAGGGCGCGCGAGCAGTGCAACAGGTGGTCCAGCATGGCATATAGTGGGAAGCGCATGCAGTGCAGACACTCGAGCCACTGGAAACTGAACTTGTTCATGAGCGCCTCGCAGCCCTGATGGAACGGCACGGCGGCATGGCCTGCTCCAGCACGGTACATGTGGATGCGTATATGGAGCACAAGAAGAAGCGCAGTTCAGGCGATCACTGCCCTTTCACCAATGGGTAGAACTGGTGCACGTCCAGGCCCAAGTCCTCCTGGTTAGTATGGCCCAGAAGGTTGAGCATGATGGTCTGATTGTAGGAGATGTTCATGCACAGCAGGATGGAGATGGGCCAGCAGGAGCCGTGGTCCAGGATGGAGATACCCTTCTCTCCGTGTAACTGGGCTGGCCCCGTAGCGGGCAGCAGCAGCACCCCTACCCCAGATGGCATCTTTCCCATGGGCCTCACCCTGGCCGCTGCCTCCCATGACTCTTTGCAAACTTTGCTCTCAGCTGCAGAGTTGGTGAGGCTGAGTGGGGGAGGGGGAGGCTCACCTGCCTGCCAGCTCACTGTGGTCAAACTCATTTTAACTTCTAAAAAGTACTGCTGGCCCTGGATGGGTGGCCCAGTCAGTTGTAGCATTGTCCTGTACACCAAAAGGTTGCGAGTTTGATTCCCGGTCAGTGCACATAACTAGGTTGTATGTTTGATCCTATAGGAGGCAACTGATCGATGTTTCTCTCTCACATAGATGTTTCTCTCTCTCCCCCTCCCTCCTTCTTCCTCTTGCTCTAAAATCAATAAAAATATATCCTTGGATGAGGATTAAAAATATATTTTTAAAAATAACAAAAGGTACTGCTGAATTTCTTTCTAAAAAGGCACACCAACATAACTCCTTCCAGCAGTTTATAGCATTAACTGTTACCCCACATCTTTCCCAACACTTGAGGTTTTCAATCTTTTTAATATCTGTAAATCTCTGGAAATAAAAAGTGTTTCTCATTTCAACTTGCACTTCCCTAACACTAGTTGAGTCGAATGAACATCTTTTCAAATGTTTCTTGGCCAGCCACTCTACTGCCTCAGTTAATAGGGTATTAATTATCTTTTGTATATTTTTCTTTTGGGTTGATTTGTAGAAGTTCATATATTCTAACTAAAAGTTATTTGTTTATTATATATATTGGAAATTACTTTCTCTTAGTCTGTTGCCTATCTTTTCAATATAGTCAAATTTATATTTATTTTATTTATGTTTTCCTTTATTGCTTCATTGGTTTTGGTCTTCTTAAAGAAGGCTTTTCTACCGATAGACATCATTTTCAATGGCTGCATAATATATTCCACTGTATGGGTATGCCATAATTTATGAAATTATCTCTATTAGAAATTTAGGTTGTTCCATCCTTTCATTAATATAAAAAATGCTGTGAAAAATAAGTATTCAACTTGATATTTCTAACGCATATATTAGTGTCTAGAAAACTGAGCATAATAAATTTTTCTTGGATGGGGAGGGGAGAAGAGCAGAAAGCTTTTTCTATAGCCATATTCAAGATATATTTTTAAAAAATGGAACCCAACCCTGGCTGGAGTAGCTCAGTTGGTAGAGCATGGTCCTGTGCACCAAAAGGTCACTTGTTCAACTCCATGGCACATACCCAGGTTGCAGGTTTGACCTTCAGTCAGGGTGGGTATGGGAAGCAACCAATCAATGTTTCTCCCTCTCTTTCCCTCTCCCTTCTTCTATCTCTAAAATCAATAAAAACATAGTTTTTAAAAATGCAACCCAAAGTCAACCAAATTATTGGAAAATCAGCCCTACAAGTCTATTTCTCCTGTAGCCCATCTTATCAAGAGTTGACTCTGCTTCTAAAATCTAGGCATAGAAGTAAAGTTTCACTTTCCCCCTAAGATTACCCTTCCAAAGGGTTGGGCAACTACTTGAGAAAGGCCTTTAAAACACATACCTGAGTCGTCCTTCTTATCCTGACTGCAGTTTCAGGGTGCCACTTTGCTTGGTGAGTCTTCAGGGTTTACTGCTTAGAGGTGGTGAATGGGCCTGAGAAGATGAGGTAGAAGGAAGAGAAGCCTCATATCTAGCCGGCTGGGCTGCCACAGAATTGTGAAACCCAGCTCTATTTCTAGCAGGTGAAACGTCATATCCCGGAGGTAGGGCTTCATTTGGTGGGGGTCCATATCCCACAGGCAGAGCTTCGTTTCCAGCTGGTGGGGCTCTGCATCCCATGGGTGGGGCTTCAGATCCCTCTGGTGGGGCTCCATGTCCCTCTGGCAGGGCTTCGTATCCCACTGGTGGGACTCCATATCCCACTGGTGGGACTCCATATCCCACCGGTGGGACTCCATATCCCACTGGTGGAACTCCGTATCCTGGGGGAGGGGCTCCATATCCTGGGGGAGGGGTTCCATATGTCCCTGGTGGGGCTCCATGTCTCACAGGTTGGGGCCCATGGACAACAACTGGGTAAGCTGAGAAGGAAAGAAAATTATGCTGAAGCAAACTAACACAGGAAGGGAATCAGGCAGAATAATGGTAAAGCCAGATCCTTCAGCCACCACCAGCTGAAGGCTTTATTATTTCCTGTAGTGGAGGGATTCAAATTAACATGAAAACAACCCTACAGTTATATCTCTGCATTACTTATAGCTGTGTATAGAGAGATACATGTTTTACGTGACAAAGTTTGTTTTGATTATGAAAAAAGTAATATTTGTTTAAGAAGTAATATGTATTTGGAAAATAGAAAAAAGACAAATTTTTAAAAATCATCTATAATGCAATCATCAAATACAAAAACTTAATATTTTAATGTATTTCTTTGTAGAATACCTGTTAATATTTATGTAATCACGATTATAACTGTACAATTTTTTAATACTTTTTAAAATTCTCACCTGAGGACATTTTCATTGATTTTTTTAGAGAAAAAGTGAGAGAAATATTGATGTGAAAGAGAAACATCAATTGCGTCCAGCACTCACCCTGACTGGGGATCAAGCCTGCAACCCAGGCATGTGACCTGACTGGCAATCAAACCAGTGACCTTTCAGTGCAAGAACGACGCTCAACCAACTGAGCCTCACTGGGACTTAATAAGAGACTTACCTTAGATACAAAGACACAAATAGATTGAAAGCAAAAGAATGGGAAAAAGACAAAATAAAAATATTTACTTAAAAAAAAAAGGTAATAAAAGATATTCCATGCAAATAGCAACCAAAAGAGAGGAAAATAGCTATACTAATATCAGGCAAAATAGACTTTAATTTTTAAAAAATTAACAAAGACTAAGAAGGAAATTACATATTATTAAAATGTTCAATATAGCAAAAAGATAAAACAATTATAAACATTTACACACTGACAGACCATCAAAGTATATGAAGCAAAACTGACAGAAATTAAGGAAGAAATAGTTCCACCTTAATAGTTGGAGGTTTCAATATCCTACATTTACAATAATGGACAGAAAAACGAGACAGATGATAGTAAGAAAATAGAGGACTTAAAAAACATAACAAACCAACTGTATCTAACAGACATATATAGGATAATCTACCTAAAAACATCAGAATACACATTCTTGTCAACTGCACATGGGACATTTTCCAAAACAGACCATATTTTGGTCTACAAGTTAAGTCTCAATAGCTATAAAAAGATAGATATCCTACCAAGTATCTTCTCCAACCACAATAGGATAAAGTTATGAATCAACAGAAGTAAAACTGGAAAATTCACAAATTTGTGAAAATTCACATACTCTTAAAACAACTAATAGATTAAAGAAGAAATCACAAGGAAATGAGATAATACTTAGAGTCAAATGAAAATGAAAACACAACATACCAAAATTTATAGGATGCAGCAAAAGTGCTAAGGTGGAAATTTATCGCTGTAAATGTCTACATTAAAAATCAAACACAAGCCCTGGCCAGGTAACTCAGTTGGTTAGAACATTATTGTGATACGCCAAGGTTGCAGGTTCAGTCCCTGGTCAGGGCACATACGGGAATCAACCAATGAATATATAAATAAGTAGAACAAACTCTCGCTCTTTTTTTTCTTTCTCTCTCTCTCTCAAATCAATAAATAAAAAAATTAAATTAAAAAAAAGGAAAAACAAAATATCACCTTTAAAAAAAATCTCAAATCAACAGCCTAATTTAACAACTTAAGGAACTAGAAAAAGAACAAACTAAACCCAAAGCCAGCAGAAGAAAAGAAATAAGAGAAATTGGAGCACAGATAGCCCTGATTGGTGTGGCTCAGTTGGTTGAGTGTTGTCCCATGTACTGCGGGTTTGATTCCTGGTCCAGGAACATGCCCCAGTCAGGGTGTGTTTGGGAGGCAGCCGATCAATGTTTCTCACATTCATGTTTCCCTCTCTTTCCCTCTCCCTTTCTCACTAAAATCAATAAAAACATATTTTTATTTCTTTATTTTTTATTTTTTAAAAAATATATCTTTACTGATTTCAGAGAGAGGAAAGGAGAGGGAGAGAGACAGAAACATCAATGATGAGAGAGTCATTGGTTGAGCCCGCAACCCGGGCATGTGCCCTGACCGGGGATTGAACCCCGATCGCCTGGATCCTAGGTCGACGCTTAACCTCTGAGCCACGCCCGGCCGGGCTAAAAACATATTTTTAAAAAATTAGAGCACAGATAAATGAAATAGATAATAGGAAAACAATAGATAAAATTAATGAAACCAAAAGTTGTCCTTGGAAAAAGCAACAAAATTGAAAAAACTTATCTAGACTGACCAAGAAAAAAAGAAAACTCAAATTATTAAAATCAGAAATGAAAGGAGAACATTACTACTGATTCTACAAACATAAAAAGGATTATAACACAGTACTATGAAAAACTGTAAACCAACAAATTAGATAACCTAGATTAAATGGAAAAATTCCTAGAAACACAAAACCTACTAAGACTAAATCATGAAGAAATAGAAAATCTGAATAGACCTAATAAGGAGGTTGAATCAGTAATCAAAAATTTCCCAACAAAGAAGAGTTCTAGGCTCAGTGCACTGAGCATTGTCCCGTGCACCAAGAAGTCACTGGTTTGATTCCGGTCAGGGCACATGCCCAGGTTTCAGGCTCAATCCCCAGTAGGGGGTGTGCAGGAGGCAGCCAACTGATGTTTCTCTGTCATCAATGATTCTCTCTCTCTCCCTCCTCTCTAAAAAAATCAATTAAAAAAATACTAAAAAAAAAAGTGGTTTAAAAAAAAAAGTCTATCCCCAAAACTTAAATACTGTATGATTCCATTTATATGACATTCTTGAAATGGCAAAATTATAGAAATGAAGAACAGGTTAGTGGCTGTCATGGATTAAGGAGGCGGCGGCTGTGGAAGGGAAGTAGAAAAGTGTAGCTATAAAAAGACAACACGAGGCATCCTTGTAGTGATGAAAATGTTCTGCAATTTCATTGTACCAATGTCAATATTCTGGTTGTGATATTGTACTATAATTCTGCAAGATGTTACCAGTGGGAGGAACTGAGTAAAAGGTATAAGAGATCTCTCTGTATTATATATATAAAACTTTATGTAAATCTACATTTACCTGAAAATGAAGAGTCTAATTTAAAATCCATAATTCCGGCAATAAACAATCCAAAATGGAAATTAAGAAAATTCCAGCCTGGCTAGAGTGGCTCAGTGACTGAGCATCAACCTATGAACCAGGAGGTCACAGGTTTGATTCCCAGTCAGGTTGTGGGCTCAGTGGTTGTAGTGTCAGCCCTCGAACCAACGGGTCAAGGTTCGAGTCCTGGTCAAGGGCACGTACCTGGGGTGCAGGTTGAATTCCCAGCCCTGGTTGGGGAGCATGCAGGAGGCAACCAATCAATGTGTCTCTCTCACATTGATGTCTCTCTCTCTCTCTCCCCCTCTCTTCCTCTCGTCAACTCTCTCTAAAGATCAATGGAAAAAATATCCTTGAGTGAGGATTAACAAAAAAAATAAATAAAAATTAAACACTGAATTACAATATGGCCCAGTAATTCCAATCCTACGTAGATAACCAAGAGAAATGCAACTTACACCCACACAGAAACCTACATACAAATGTTTATAGCAGCTAGTATTTGTAACAGCCAAAAGATGAAAACAAGTGAAATGTCCATCAATGGATGAATGAATGAACAGGCTGTGGTACATAAGCACAGTGAAATAGTAGTCCGCCACAAAAATAATAAAGTACTGATACATGCTAAAACTTGGGTGAACCTCAAAAACATTATGCTAGGTGAGATAAACCACACATAAAAGGTCACATGCTGTATGATTCCTCTTAAGTGTTATATTCAGGATAAGCAAATCCAGAGACAAATGGCAGATTAGAGATACCAAGAGATGTTGGGAGGGGACAGTGGGGAATTACTACTTAGTGGGGAATTATGAGGTGTTTTATTGGGTGATGAAAAATTTCGAAACTAGGGAGAGCTTATGGTTGCACCACATTGTGAATATACTAAATACCATCAAATACGTACATTTTCAAATGGTTGTTTCTTATGTAAATTTCAACTCAATAAAAAAAATTTTATGAAATGTTAGCAACACTTTCAGATTTTGAGTATTACTTTTTTTTAATCCTCACCTGAGGATATTTTTTCCATTGCTTTTCAGAGAGACTAGAAGGGAGAGAGGGAGGGAGGGAGGAAGGGGGGGAGAGAAACATCGATGTGAGAGAGACACATCAATTGGGTGTCTCCCGCACATGCCCTGATCAGGGCCGGGGATTGAGCCTGCAACTGAGGTATGCACCCTTGACTGGGAATAGAACCCAAGACCCTTCAGTCCACAGGCCAATGCTCTAAGCACTGAGCCAAACCTGCTAGGGCTTGAGTATTACATTTTAATAACCTTTTAAAACTAAGGTAAATATTAAGATTACAAATAAGTATCCTTCAGTTGTATACAAAGCTAAAAGCCAATGGACATACACGTCATGCTCCAAGAAGAACCCAAGAAAGAACCCACATTTTGGGGTCTGTTGGCAGCCTATTAGGAGACCCTTTGTAAGCAGTGGACAACATCTGAGAATCAGTGATCACCTCCCAGGAACGTGACTCAGCAGCTGTGGACAGGCACAACTGTTAAAGGGCACAGGGCATAAGCCTAGGACTGGAGTCCTTAGTCATATTGAAGGGCACGGTACAAGCTTAATGGCTATGCTTGTGTGAAATGGGAAGGGGGAAGCAAACAAGATCTTATGTTTTCTGCTCAGGCTAAAAGCAGGAAATGACTATTCCCAATAATGGGAGTTGCCCAAGTATTCTTCCATATCTGTACATTATAATTAAAAGTAAGCCTGAAACTTGCTGACTTGCCACTGAGTTTCAGTCTGGAAATGAGGTCATGGACTCAACCATTTTCCAACCCCCAAACCTCTGATGCTTCTCCTGCAGCAGAGTTGGAGGCAAGCTAACAGTGAATATAGATCTTTGAGCCCCTCGCATACTTTTTCACCTCCCAGGAAGAACCTCTCTGCTATACTTTACCTTGACAAGGCCTCTCTTGGTTGCGCATCACAGTCCCCTGCCCAGAAATGACATACAGTCCTGGAACACCAAACCAGTAATTTACACTTTGAAGTGGAACTCCTTGGGCAGCTAAGAAGACAAATTTGGCAAAATAAGGTCTCAATTATTTTAAGTCAGATGTATAGCAGCTATCAACAAAATATTTAACTATCACCTTACTTGAATGTCCAACTATGTTTCCAGCATACAAGATAAAGAATATACATCGCCCTTGTCCTGAAATCTATGCTTCTTGAGGGCAGAGACTGTGGCTTATTTGCCTGTGCTTATTTAGAGTTCAGCATAACACTTACCATAATAGGTATTCAGAAAAAATTTCCAAGTGAGAAATTTTATCAAGTTGACAAGATACATCCATTACAGACCAATTTAATGTCTGTGTGGTACAGAAGAAAGCGGTTCTGTCTGTCTCCCTCCTCATCTCTCTTTTTTTGGTAATCCTCACCCGAGGATATTTTTTCCATTGCTTTTTCAGAGAGTGTGGAGGGGGTCGGGGAAGAGAGACACATCAATGTGAGAAAGACACATAGACTGGCTGCTTCCCCCACACACCCTAACCGGGGGCAGGAAGCAAACCTGCAACCCAGGTAGACCCTTGACAGGGAATCAAACCTGCGACCCTTTGGTGCGCAGGCCAACGCTCCAACCACTGAGCCACACTGGGCAGGGCTCAGCATCTCTCTTTTGTGGACACTTGTAATGGCATTTGGGGCCCATCTAGATAATCAAGGGTAATCTCCTCATCTCAAGATCCTTATATTAATTACATCCAAAAAGACTTCTTTTCACAAATAAGATAACACTCACAGGTTCTGAGGATTCGGACAAGGATATCTTTGGCAGTCATTATCGGCCTACTGCACTAATTTCTGTCCATATGGCATATGTCCAGAAGTAACGTACACCACTTCCAGGCCTGGACCGTGAAAACTTCCCAGGCAAGATCTACTCTCTTCCTCTCTCTGCCAGCTATCCAACACACCATGGAAGCCATGTGTTAAAGATGGCAGAGACTCCATTACCCTGGGTCCCTGAAGAACTAGGTGAAACAGATTCCCCTTTTAGCCCTGCTGACTGGCCTTTATATAAGCAGTAATGTCTATTGTCTTAAACCACTGATAATCTGGGGTTTATCTCATTAAATAATTAGCGTTATTTTAAGTAATTCATTATAAACCTAAAGTAGTCCTCCTTACCCATTATTCTCCTTTTCAATATCCTATCAGTAGCCCTTTCTGGAAGAAGTAATTTTATTCACTTATATATTTGTTTATTTTTTATATGACTCTCATTAGACTAAGTTTAACAAAGGTAGGGACCACGTATGTCTTATTCACTGTTGTGTTCCAGTCGCCTTACCTAGAGTTTGGCACACAATAAGTATTCAATATATATGTGTTAAAAACATAACTCAAAGAGCCCTGACAAATCCACCCTGCAGAGGGGAAGGGAATCTTCAATAAATCAGATCATGAAGCATGACGGGTAATTAATTCCAAGGGCCTCAAGGAAGCCCATCTCACAAGCCCTGACTCTTGCCAAAGGAGCAGGGGTAGGTAGCCACACCTAAGCCAAGATACATCGGACCCAGAACAGTTCCAGACACTGGGACAAGTTCACATAAGTTGCCTAAATCCTTCTAAGTAGCTGTGCAACTGCCTACATTTGCAGGCCAAGGAACAGATCACAACAGGAGCACAAAGAGGATCCCCAAAAGTTGCCTCACCCTTAGCCTATAATCCTAAAAACAAGCGCCCCTGAGTACTATGAGGCCAAAAATTAAGAAGGAATTCAAGATCCAGTATGCAATTGCCCTAAGTTCCCCAGACATCTGAAGCAAAGAGAAACGGGACTTCCAAGGGTCCCCTTACCCTGGGTTCCCCATAGCTGTACTCCACCTGTCTGTTAGGACACCCTGTTATTCAGTGTCAGGCTTCCAGATCTCCCTGCCTTCTGGATCATAAAGAGCTGTGGACTGATTACAGCTTGTGAACTCCTTAACCCTTCTATCTACCTTAACTCCTTAACTGTATCAATAGAGGTAAATTTAAAAAATTGTCTTACTCCTCAGCTTCCTATAATATGGCCCTTAAGCCACCTTTCTTCTCCAGTGTTTCACTGAAATCTCCCTTGCTAAGACCAGCAAACTCAAGTTTCCACACACTATGCACATTTTTGTCTTCATCTTACCAAATGTTTCTACAGATGACCATTCTGTATTGCTTGAAACTTTCTCCTCTCTCGACTTCTGGGATAATAAACTCACTTGGTTCTCCTCCTATCTCTCAGTTTACCCTTCTCAATCTTCATTACAGGTCACTCCGCCTTGCCTATTCCTTAAATGTTGAGGACCCTTGGAATACCATCCTTAAGTCACTGAATGAGCCCATCAATCACATGGCTCCAGAGATGACAGGTGTGATGAAGATTTCCAAATCAGTCCCTAGATACAGTTCATCTCTGGAGCTCTGCGCTGCATGTCCACTGGCTTCTAGCGTTCCCATGTACCTCACACCTGTACAGAGGTTAAGAGTGTAGGCTCAAAAGGACATAACATTCCTTATATAGTATTCTTGCCAAAATTCAATCTGAATATAATCATAAGGGATCAGACAGACCCAAATTAAGAGACATTGTACAAGACAATAAGCCTGTACTCGTTTTATAATTTCAATGTCATGAAAGACAAAGAAAGGCTGAGTCCAGATTAAAGGAGAACAAAGATATAAGATAACTAAATTCAATGTATGATCCAGGATTAGAACCTGTGTTGGGAAAAGTGTTATTAGAATTAGAAACAGTAATGGACCAATCATTTGGATTTGAAAATAAACTATATGTTAAATAAAAGTATTGCTTCAAGGTTAAATTTTCTGAATTTGATAAGTACAATGACTAAATAAGAGCATGCCCTTATTCTTAGGAAATACACATTCGAATTTTTAGGAATGAAGGAAACGATCTTTGTGACTTACTTCCAAATATTTAAAAAAAAACAAAAGCCAAAAAAAAAGATAAAGCAAATGTGGGAAAATGTTAATGGGTGAATCTAGGTGAAGAGTCCATGGGAGCTCATTGTAATATACTTGCAAATTTTTGATAATTTTTTTTTCCAAAATAAAATGTTTAATAAGAGAGAAAGAGTAGGTTTAGGATTCAAAAGTCCAGCTCCATTACTTACTAACTGTATAGTTTTGGGAAATTATGTAACCATCACTGACTCAGTTTCCCCAGCCAGAAATCAGGGATAATATTAGTACCTACATCATAAGGTTTTTGTGAGGATTAAATAGACACATGTAAAGGGCTTGGAAACACTTCAGTACACGGTAAGCATTGAATAAATGTTAGCTAGTATTACTAGGTCTAAAATTAAACTCATTTCCTCTCCAACTTAGACGGTCTCTTATATTCTTGACCATGGTTTATAACATCATGATCCAGTTAGTCTTCTAAGCTAGAAACTTCATTCCATCCTTCTGTGTGTCCTAGCACTTTGCCCACATCTCTATTACATCACATGATGTAAAATAACATATTTGCACATGTCTGTCTCTACTAGACTGTGTTCATCTCAACTAGTTTGAAGTTGGGGGTGGAAGGCAAGGGAAAAAGGGAAAGAGCATTCCAGAAAGAGGAAATATCATGAAGGCTCAGAGATGAGAGAACAAGGGACAAATAAGTCCAGTAGGATTGGAGTACAAAATGTGAGAGATTGGGCCCTGGCTGGGTGGCTCAGTTGTTCAGGGCATACACCAAGGTTCTGGGTTTGATCCCCGGTCAGGGCACATACAAGAATCAACCAGTAAGCCCATGAATAAGTGGAACAACAAATGATGTTTCTCTCTCTCTTTCCCTTTCTCTCTCTAAAAAAATCAATAAATAAAAAATTTAATTAAAAAAAGGTGAAGATCATGGAGTGAGGCTAGACTGAACAAAAATATATCATAAAAATTATTTGTAGTCAAAATTTTAAAGAATTCTCCGGTACATCCATTAGAGCAGTGCTATAAGGTTTGACAGTACCTCTTCCTTCAAGCCTAAGAAAAACAAAGGCAAAGCAAGAGAAAAGAAACGACAGTAAGACATATCAGGAGAAGAGGAGCTAAGGCAACCGGGGCTCCCTAGTGTGAAAAGAGACTAGTCAATGATATCTGAGACCAGCATTTAGATGGACAAAAGATTATCAGGTACAATTAGTCATTCAGGTGTCTGACTGAAGCTCCCACTAGACTGCAAACTCCTTCTGGACAGGGAGAGACTGAATAATCTTTGTTTTCCCAGCAGGCAGTACTGTACTTGGCACATAGTAGGTAGGTTCAGGAAATGCTTGCTGAATACATGTGCAACTACCAACTGCCTACTCACAGAGACCAGAAAATCTTAACTGGGTAACTAACAGTCCTACTTCAATTCAAAAGCCTCAAAAGCCCAAAGTGCTTAATAGTTTTATCATTATTGCTCACCAGCAGAGGAAGCTCTCATCATCAACTGGAAAAACTGGATGGCACCTCCTTTTCTGAAGGCTAATTTAAAAGTAGCCTGTCCTTCCCAGCCACCTGGAGGAAGAAATGGCACACATTCACTAAGAGGCAGGCTGGCACAGCTGGTAACTGAAGGACCACCGCAAACACTGACAGAAGCATTACCCAAAGAAGCAGGGCAGCTTTCTTTTGTTTGAATTCCAACATGGCAAGTCTGATCTTAAACTTCTGGAAGCTTTTGAGAAAAAAATACACTTCTGAGTGTAAACACTTACCATCTGGAGCTGCCTCAACAGTTCCTTTAATGTAGTTGGGGGCAAACACTGGTTGTTCAACAGTGCAGTTACTCATCAAATCAAATGGCATCATAAAAGAACACATGGGATCATTGACTGAGCGTGAAGTCACAAAGATCACCTAAGAGAGGAAAGAAACTTTGGAAAAGGAATGCAATTTGTCCATGGGTTGAGACATAAAAAGCAATTCAAAGGGTAAGACTGTTTTGGCATCCTGGCCTAATTGAGAAGCATCACCCATTTTCTTCCATCATTCTTCAACATGAAAAACCTCAAAGTGCAAATGTTTTAAAACACTTTGAAACTGAATGGTTAACCTCTCTCCATTTTAAGGAAAACAAATGCAGAGTTAATCAGATCAAAGTAGAAGTAGAAATAGAAATAGAAATTACCCGGTATGAAGTGAGAAACAGCGTTCCATTCTTTGTACCACTAAAGAGATTGGATCCCCTTGGTTGCTGTAGGAAGGAGAGGTTCACATCATGACACTGATTCAAAACACTGCAGAAAAGAAAGGGCAGAGAGCACACAATTTAGAAGTTACATAAAGTGACAAACATAAAGCTCTTGGCACAGTTCCTAGCCTGGACAAGCACTCAATAAATGTTAGCTATTGTTACTATTACTATTCATTGACATAAAATGAATTTAAATGCCTTTATTCTCTGACAATTCACACTTATTCTTCTTCTTTATCTCTGGATTCTTTCTCTTTTTAAATTTCGATTGCATTTATTTAAATCAGTCAGAAATCTTGTATCATTTTTTTTTTCTTGTATCATTTTTTAAGATTTTTTTCCAACATTGATTTTTTTAGAGAGAGGAAGAGAGAGAAATATCAACGTGAGAGCGAAACCTCAGTTAGTTACCTCCTGCACGCCCCCTACAGGGGATGGAACCCGCAACCTAGGTATGTGCACTGAGCAGGAATTGAACCAGCAGCCTTTCGGTGAGCCAGACGATGCTCAACCAACTGAGCCACAGGGCCAGGGCTAGATTCTTTTTCTTATAAAGCTACTTGTATTCTTACTGTTTATGCATTAATTCTTATACTTCTTGTGCAGTAACTATCAAGCACTGTGCTAATGGAAACGTTAAAGAAGGTAAGGCATGCAGAGTGTTCCAGAATCCTGACATGTTACTCTCTTTGCCTTTCATGTTCTCCCTTTTTTTTTAATCCTCACCCGAGGATATTTTTTCCATTGCTTTTCAGACAGAGTGGAAGGGAGAGAGAGAGAGAAACATCAATGTGAGAGAGACCCATCAACCGGTTGCCTCCCGCACATTTCCCAACCAGGGCCAAGGATCAAGCCTGCAGCCAAGGTATGCGTTCCTGATTGGAACAAAACCCGGGACTCTTCAGTCCGTGGGTCAACGCTCTAACCACTGAGCAAAACCAGCCAGGGCTCCCCTCACTCTTAAGCTGAAAAACTTGGATTCATCCTACTCTCACTCACAGAATCCTATTGGGGGTTTTTTCTTAGTAACTATTATATGTGTGGATTTGTTCAATGTCTTTTCTAATGGTCATTAGGGACAACGCCTGCCTTCTTTGCCACTACAGTCTTAGCAAACAGTGGGTGCTACTAAATATTTATTGAAAGAATGAGCAAATGAAAACATGAATATAGGTCATAACACAAGCAATATGACATACATCACATACATGGCACAAAAATGTCACGGCAACTAAGTGGAAGGAGAGGTTAGTTTTGGTTGAAGTAATCAGTAATGACTTTAAAGAAAGATTGAAATATGAGCTTATTCTTAAGGGGTGAATAGTGTTTCAACATCTTTTTTCTAGCGATTTTTTAGAGAGAGAGAGAGAGAAAAGGAAAGAGAAAGAGAAACATTGTTGTTTCACTTATTTATGCATTGATTCTTGAATGTGCCCTGACCAGGGATCGAACCCACAACCTTGAGACAATGCTCTAATCAGCTAAGTTACCTGGCCACTGCAGAATGAATAGTGTTTCAGTGGGCAGGGTTGTGAAGGTAGGGTACAATTCTGATGAGAATCAAACAGCATTACTGAGGGTGCAGGAGCGGCATTAGTAGAGGTATGCAGAAGGCAAACTACATATTTGGAAGCAGCCTACTTATGTGGATTCACAACAGTGTAGAAGGCCCTGATCAGTGTGGCTCTGTTGGTTGGAGCATTGTCCCATAAGCCAAAAGGTCAGTGGTTCGATTACACCTAGGTCAGGGCACATACCTAGGTTGTGAGTTCAATTACTGGATGGGGCACCTACGGGAGGCAACTGGTAGATGTTTCTCTCTCACATTGATGTTTCTCATTCTCTCCCTAAAAGCAATAAAAAACATATTTTTTTTAAAAAACAGTGTGGAAGTAAAATTGGGAGGAACAGTGAGATAAAAATGGAACGTCATGTTGGCACTAGAGCTTAGAGATATCATTTGCTAAGCAAAGAGGAATTGTGAGCTGCAGCTGTCTCAGCTGGGCAGTCACATGATCAAGGAGATGGTGGTATATCCAGGGGCTAGTTTAGAGCTCCAAAAATAGTCCTGACGTGAGGTAATAAGAACTAGAACTAAAGTGGTGGTAGTATATAAAAAATGGCTTTTTAAAAGACTGTGAAAATATAGGGAGTCATCAAAAATAGAGGAATAGAGAATGCCAAAAATCCAGAACTCTAGAATCTAATCAAAAGCTTACAGCAACTAGAAAAATGTTTAATCAAGAAAAAACTACAGATCAATATCTCTGAAAAATCCTGATGCAGAAATTCTCAACAAACTACTACTAACTGAATATAACAGCACATTAAAAGGATTATACACCACTACCAAGTGGGATTTGTTCCTGGAATGCAAGGATGGTTCAACACATAAAAATCATCAATGTGCCCGGCCGGGCATGGCTCAGCGGTTGAGTGTTGACCTAGGATCCAGGCGATCGGGGTTCGATTCCTGGTCAGGGCACATGCCCGGGTTGCGGGCTCAATCAATGACTCTCTCATCATTGATGTTTCTATCTCTCTCTCTCCCTCTCCCTTCCTCTCTCTGAAATCAATAAAGATACATTAAAAAAAAAATCATCAATGTAATATATATAGAACTACAATATGATTCAGCAATCCCACTTCTGGGTATGTATCCAAAGGAAGTGAAAACAGGATATCAAAGAGCTATCTGCATTCCTATGTTCACTGCAGCATCACTCACAATGGCAATGACAAATTAAAACCAGAATATCCTAGAGAGGGGTTTGAGCAAAGATTTATGCATACTAGAATATTAGCCACTGAAAATAATAATGTAGATATTGATACTGGAAAGCATTTTCAATATATTGGTAAATGAGAAAAACAAGTTGCAAAGCAGTTGGGGGGGAGTATTTTTCCATAGGGAAAAGTGCAAAAGGATACACAACAAAATGTAAACAGCACCAGATGTTGGAAGCTGGGGTAATTTAAACTTTTTTTCTAATATTTCTACAATAAATACATATGATATTAACTGCACAAGTTTTAGAACATGAGTTGTTTTAAATGCTCAATGTCTTTCCTTTTTACTAGGAGAGTCTGGCCATTACATTTGGGATTTCTCAGCTGGGATGGGAAAAACGTCTCCACAAAACACAGTGAAGCCGTGAAGTTCTCAAGTGCACATTGTGAACAAGCAGAAGTCAAACTATAACCAACCTTCTCCCCTCAAGATATTTTTTTAAAGTAGTTTCTATTGAGGAAGCCACAGCCCTGGCAGGGCCTTCTTTGATGAGCAGAAAACAGAATTAGTCCTTTTACTTTTTAGGGACAGCAGGAGTAGAGGAGTTGATGTACAGTACCTAAACTGAAACCCAAATTAAAGCTCTCACACATGGCACTGGCCATATAACCCAAGGCAAATTACTTTTTTTTTTGGTTTCAATTTCCACCTGTGAAATGAGGGAAATACTACTGATCCTCATTGTGAACAAAGTGGTTTTAAGTATAAAATTCTTAGAACAGTGCTTGGCTATGATTAAATATTCAAGAGCATGGAGGTAATTCAAAAGACCATAAAACTGGCTTGTCATAATTAAAACACACACACACACACACACACACACAAAAAAAAAACCACGTTTCCTTCCCTGCTTTCCACGCACAAACAGAAAAGCAGAGACAAACCGGTAGGTAGTCGGAGTGAGAAGACACCCAAATGCCAGATCAGAAGTGCTTCGTGGCACAGTGTCACAGGCACACAAGACAAAGTGCCCTGGGCCAGTGTGCACAGAGACATCTCGGTCAGAGTGTGAGCAATCATCTCCTACTACAAAAATGAAAGGCTAGAGGTCCTTTGGGAGCAAGGCAGAACGCACAGCCTTGGCGGCCCGTGTAAATCTGCCAAGAAAATAGTCAGGAGAAGGAAGCATATAAAAAAGATGTGGACATCAGCATCTGGAACTGTCTTAATGGGTCTTCCTGACAAATGCATTCCAAGCGACGTAGGTGGGCTCAGTCTCACCTGAGCACAGCACTGGGGTTCAGGGCCGCTCTGCCAGGCCACCGCAGCAGAGAGGAGCATGACTAAGAGGAGCTTGGCCCGGAGAAAGCCGGACTCTGAGAAACTGGGGGCCGGGTAATTAAAGGAGGGGAGTCGAGGCATGAGGTGGGGAGGGAAAAACCGACTCCCTCCAGACTGAATCCAACTGTGGCCAGAGGAGGGGGGAGCAGGCACCGCACAAAGCCACTGGTGCAAACCTCAAAGCGCCCAGGGATGCCCAGGGAGCGCCATTCTTCCTAAGCGGCTCTTCTTTGGTCCCGATCTTCTCCATAACGGGCAAGCTTCTCCCTGGCTGAGGCCAAGGAGGGGGCTCTGGGAAGTTCTGATGGCGAGGAGAGGCCCCGGATAGTTTGGGATCTTTCTAGAATTTTCCACACACATGCCTCTTCCGCCTCAAGTCCAGGGCCTTGTTCCCCGGAGTGGGGGGCGGGGCACGCCACAGCTGGTACCCTACAAAGGTCGCCAGCTCCCGCTACCTCCAGGCCGTTCTCACCTTTCTTCTGAGGCGACAACGCGCACCCCTCTGTCTCTCTATCCCGGCGCTCCCGCCGCGTCCTAACTCACCCCGAAGAGCGCTGCGGCCCAACACACACAGAAGCCCACACGCTCCGGCTCCCGCTCCAGCCACCTCCACATCGCGTAACAGGCGTCAGGCGGTGCACGCGCACGCGCACGCGCACGCGCACCAACGTAGGAGGCGGAGCTAAGCGCGAGGCGCCGGAAAAGGCGGGAAAGTCCCTGATTCGCTGAGAGTTTGCCCGCGGCCAGCGTTGTCCGCTTTGCCCCCTCCCTCCTCTGACAGGCCCCTGGCTTCCCCTCTGGCACCTTTCACCCTGAGGGATTAAGGCCGCTCGGCGGTTCTCCGTGTGGCTCTGGTTCACGGCCATCCTGACCTGGGCCCCTCCGGCCGCCCCTCAGATGGGAAGGGGCGGGGCCTGCGCCAAGCCGTGGGGCGGGGCTCTAAAGCGGAGGGCGGAGATTATGGCGCAAAGATGAGGAATGAGCCCGCGAGGCCGCCGGGCTACGTGAGCGGCAGTGGTCAGAGGACCAGGCTGAGTGAGCGTCGAGACACCCCCTGAGCGGGGATGGGGGGAAGGGGGCGGGTCCAGAGAGCCGACTCCGCCCCAGGGCTCCGAGTGAGGAGTGAGAGGCTGGCGAGGGGCCTTCGCAACCTCCACCTGCCCGCCCGCCTGGCGGCCGCATCAGCAGCAGGAACTTGAGCCGGTCCTGTCAGGAATCAAGTGAGAAGCGGGAGTTTCCCGAGTGCTCCCTGGCCTGGGTCTGGAAGCTTCGCCCTTTGGAGGAAGGATCCAGAATGATTCCTCGCTTCTAAGGTGAAAACTTTTTCCCGCCAGCGAAAGCCTGGAATCCGAGCCGGGTTCTCGCGACGTGACCTCGGGAACGGGCCGCGGCAGCTGGGTGAGGCCGCGAAGGCGGGGTCCGCGCCCGCTGCGAGGCGGAGGGGCCGCGTCACCCGCGTCACCCGCCCTGCCGCCTCCCAGGGGGCCTGAAGCGCCGGTGGGATACATCACCCCAGACTGCTCCCTAAAGCAGCCGAGGACTGAAATGCTGGGCCTACTCTCATTTCCTCTAAACTCCCCACAGAGCGCCAGAGGGCTTCACAGAGAAAGGCTGTAAACGCCTGGATTACTGCGTCTCATCAGATTCAAGACGCTGTCAGTTATAAGGCGGACCATTTTTAAACGGTACCACTAAGAAGAAAAAAAGTTGCCAGATACATTGACGCCATCGGTTGTAAGCCGTATCCTGATTTCAGAAATATATATATATATACATATATATATTTTAAAGTACAAGACAATCAGAGCAAATGAAGTGCAACAGGAATGGCGTGAAGGCGGCGGGGTAACTGAGATCTGGTCTTGCATGAGTTCTTCAGCGCGCAGCTTCCGGCGAGTGGATTATGTGCTCTCTGGACTTCCGCTTCCATGTACGAATGAAGGCGCTATCTTACGTTTGAAAAACTGCTCTGTCACTCAAATCTTCACACTCTTCTCCCCGTCCGGGCGCAGATTTCCTTGCACTCTAGCCCTGGCCCTGGTCATTTTACTTGGATGACCCCCAAGAGCCTCCCTCCCGACCTGTCTCTCTCGGGTCTTGACCTCTCACCATTCATCTGTACCTTGCACTCGACCTTACAAAATATCTGAGGCCCCAGACACAGTCGCATGTATGGACTCATCACATTCAAATTTAGGGAAATAATATACAGGTGAGAGTTGTGTTGCTTGCTGACTACAGAAGAGAGGAAAAACCTCCAAGAGAGGCTGGATGGGTTTAAGGTCAAAAAGGGGACAAGTTAGGGATTTAAATTTAAATTCTTAACTCCTAAAGTATTCATTGTAAAGTAGGCAGCCCTGTAGGCAGGACGGCTTCAGTCCTTCGATAGACTTGGCCTTTATGCCATCAGAAAAAAGAGGGGGAAAGCTAGGAAAATTAGCTAAATGAAAATAAACATTATTTTCATTGAAGGACACAGGCTATGCAAAGCATCCCTCAGGATCAAGTGTGATAGCTTCATTACTCATTTTGGAAACAAAATCCCAGAGAAGAATGACTGGGGTCCAGCCTCATGCCAACTAAAGATGAACTGACCTCACAAAATGTTTCCTATCTTTAATTTCTGTGGCTACTTCTTACTAAGACAGTCCCCGTCTCACTCTCTACGTGTGGGTGAGCTGATGTAATATCTATTTGGCCAAGGAGTGAGAGCACAAATAAGACACATGCCAGGCAGTTATTGTTCAAACAGCAATGTTTAGTTGTACAACACATAAAGTCTAGCGACATTTACACAACCGGTTGGAGTGTCGTTGGCTTGTTTTCAACTGGGAGATTTAACCGTAATGTCACCAAAGGGTTGGCTGGGACTGGTAACATTTAACAAATGGGTCGTTCTTGCATCCCCTAGGCTTGGGCCTCTTGCTCCATCAGGACTTGGTTGTAGATGAATGGCCCACAAGTCACCAGCCTTTGAGCAAGTTCTGTCCAGGTACAGATGGGGAGGGGTGGGCAATGGGGAGATTCCATAAAGACAGTGTGTGGGGCAGTGGCAGCCGACATTCGCAAACACTCATGCATCTGAAAAAGGGCCTTTGCCCTCCATTGGGTATTTTCCACTAGCCTACAGTGACCGACTGTGGCCAGACTAATTCATTACATTAACGGGGGGGGGGGGGGGGGGTAGTCAAGGTAGGTGGGAAGAGATCCCTCTTATTGCTAAGTAGACAGATGGGTGTTTTTTTTTTCTTCCTAGAGTTCACATCTGGCGGAGTTCTGGAGGTGTTTTTTTTTTTTTGTCTGCGTTTAGTGTGTTTTTTTAAAGATTGAGGATAAGGTAGTCAATTCCAGAAATGTCTCTTCAGGAAAACCACTTTCTAAGTGGCAGCGTTATGGGGTGGGGAGGGTGTGTAACCACACTCTGGTCCAGCCACAAGTGGTGATTTTTAAAGGAGCCCTAGCCCTTGCTCCCCCACATCTGTAGTGACCCCTCCTTATAAATAAGCTTTAAGCAATGAAGGAGACACCCTTGTCCCACATCGGGGCTCACACAGCTGACATCAATGAATCTGACAAGCAGAAAAGTGGCTTTCTTGACCCTTTAGGGAAGCCAAGAGTAGCTCATGCAGATGGACAGGGAGCAATGGCATTTCCGTCGGAGATGGTTACAAGTAGCTGGGATGGGTTTGCAAGGGCAGAAGAAGCTCTTGACGAGTTCTTTCACCCTGCAGATGGGCTGGGACCGGCTGACACAGACGATGGAGGAGGGCAGTGCTGGCGATAACTCCATTCCACTGGGAGGAGAGGGACGGTTGGATAAAAGGAGAAGGCGACTGTCCTAAAGCAGCTGGCCCCTCCCACCTGCTGAGGGCCAGAGAGTGTGGGGCTGTGGAGGTGGGCTGGACAAACACAGCCCTTAAAAGGTCATGGCCCTGCAGCAATAACAGCTGAGAGGAATGGAGGGAGAAGCAGCGCTTGAAATGGCCTTCATTCAGCCGTGGGGCAGGGGGTGGCTGGAACGGGTGGAAGGACAGAGCCCAGGAGGCCTTCTCCCTGCAGGGGGTTGAGAACGGTTGAGGGTGTGGCCACCAGGCATATAAAACAGCTTCTCCAGGGAGCTGCGATATGGTTTAGGGGCACCAAGCATCACTCTCCTATTCAGCCTTTCCAATGCCCCCCCACCCTAGATCTTCCCTGCTAGGCCCGGGGGTCCAGTCCCACATCTCCATACAGGACTGCTCACTGTATAAGCCAGGGATCCCTCTTTTTTGAAATGTAGCAACCTGGGCTCTAACGCCACTGCTGTTCTATCCTGACAGGTGCCTGCCTGGGAATAACTTTGTAGGTAATGGAGGATGTGGGTTGGATTTGTAAAGAGCCTCCAGCAAAGACCAAGACCATAGGTTTTGGGTCACTGGCGATCTATCACCCACCTTTCTCACCTGGTGCACTGAATCTTGGTCTTAAGTCCTTGTGTTTTCCTAGCACCTGAGTGAAAAGGGACTATAAATGCTGGGGAGCTATAAAACACCCAGGGTTGGGCCAGGACATGGAACAGGAGGTTGCATGAGGTCCCTGTAAACTGTGTCCCTTGGTGTTTTCCATTGTCTAAGGCTAAATCGTTTCCCCAGCCCCAAGTTTTAGCCACCTCACTGACGAAGGAGAAAGAGTAACTCGTTTGTGAAACAAAGGGATAATAAATACACGGCTGAAGGGAAAGGCTAAAGGTGTGACTGTGGGTGCAGCTGGGACTGTCTCCAGGGGTAAGGAGTGGGGACAGGGGAGAAGCAGCAGAGAAAGACAGGCAGACCAAGACGCAATTAGCTTCAGCACAAACATGAGAGAGAACAGAAGAGGAGGGAGGAGGGGTGGAGTACAGGTGAGAGGAAGGACGCAACAGAGAAGCCAGCTTTAAGGAGGAAGAATCCTAATGGAGAGAGAGGAGGTGTCGTTTAAAATTTGTCTCTGAGGCCAAACCACCAACAAAGACAAATATTGTGTATTTTTCTTGATACTTTTTTAGACTCAGTTCTTCTAGAACTTAATGCCTAAAACAGGGTGTCTCGCTTAACCAGCCCGTGTGCTTTCCAGCCAGACACTGGAAAACGTGTAACTCTCGTGCTCCCTCCTTTACCGGGCCCAGCACCAGTCTCGGTGTTTGAGGGCACAGTCACTGTCCCATTGCCCTCTGTGGATCTCATTTCTCGTAGCCCCAGTTTGTACTGTCGCATGCTTTTAGCTGTGGTTTTATTTTTAAGGTGGCCTAAAGTCATTTTTGGAAGTAGACTGAGCATAAACTCTAAGTATAGAAATGTAGCTAGAGTGGACTAGTCTACAAGGAAATGAAAGAAGTGAAGGAGGGGCAGGATGAAGAAATGAGGGAAAGGGAGTAAAAGAGAAAGTGGGGACAGGCGAGTGTGACGTGTGGAATACAGCAGTCTGCGACGGGGACAGGCAGGAGCGTTTGGACAGTGAATGCAGCACAGACCAAAGGGTGGAGCTCTTGTCTCCACTTCTAGGCACTAATTCTTCCTGCAGGCGCCCAGCTTGGCCTACTTCTCTGCCCTCCGGTGACCTTCCTTTTCCCAGGAAGTCCTGACCTTACCCCAGGTCACCCCGGCTTCCAGGGAGGAATAAGTCCAAACTCGCCCCCTCCCAGGCCTAGCTCTGCAGCAGAGCCTGTCCTCAGAGAGTCTCTGCAGTCCCAGTGTGGGGACAGATTCAGAGGTAAGAAAGAGTTACCTGTGGCTCACCTGCACCCTCATTTTTCATGGAAACCTCCCCAGACCTCTTGAGTGAGGCACACGGCTTTGTTGTGGGACACAAGGAAAGGAGACAGATAATGGACAGCCATGGAGAAACCAAACTTACAAGGGACTTTCCAGGGAGGGCAGTGAAAATACCTCACCCCTGAACACACACACGCGTGCACACACACACTCTCTCTCTCTCTCACACACACATACACATAGGCACACACATACGCACACACGCTGTAGACAAGATGCTCCATGAATACCAGACAGGCCTGTGGGACAGAGGAAAAAGGAAGAAGGTGGTTGGTGGTGGTATCTGGGATGTGTGTGAGGTGGGTGTGTGTGATGATATAGAGAAAGGGTCATCATGGGTTACTGTCGTGGCTTCCCTCTGTGTCCACGCTCACCGGAGGGAGGCCTCCGTTGTCATTGAGCCGCTTGGCCCTGTAGGTCTCATAGTGGATGTTGTGTGTCACTTCCTTGAGGTCCTGGAGGTGGGTCCTGAGGGACACAGGTGAAGAGAGAGAGGGATGGGATTAGGAGTGGGGGGAGGAAGAGATGACCCACATCCAAGGTTAACACTTCACTTCCATGGCCTGGACCCAATGGGACCGACTCCAGAGCCACTGCTGCTTCTTCAGCCCTTGCGCTTCAGGATGGAAGCTGGAACTGGGGCAGAAAGCTCGTCAGAGAGACCTGGAGACTGAGGCAGTGGATCTGAACAGATGGCCTCCTGACCCCAAATCATTAAACCTGCCATCCGAGGGCAGGGGTTCATCTTACCTGATGACAAAGTCTCGAAGCAGGGCAAACTCACAGTGGTTGAGGTTTTCCACTGTGAATAAAACAAAATGAAACAAAACAAAAGAGGTGGTCATTTCACTAATGCAGCAACACGCAGCAGGTGCACTTCTGTTCAGCTCATGCAGGCAGTTGAGAGAGCGCCACAAGAAAGGTGACTGTGACCTGTCCAGGGGTTTGTGTATCTGGGCACTTCAGTGCACTGGATTTTCTTCATCGGACAAACATTTATTAAGCAGATACACTGGCACAATACTGTTCTAGACTCTGTGGAGTAACAGCTGACAGGGACTATTACATGCCCCATTTTATAGAACAGAAAATGAGTGCACAGGGAGTCTAAGAAAGTTGCCCAAAGCCTAAAACACAATTCCTATCCTTAAACAGCTTATAATCAGATTGGAAAACAGTAACACATAGCAAATAACAACAGAGACATCTTAAAAAAGGTCATGCACTACATGATAAACCTAATTCAACATACATTGAGTGCCTACTATCTGTAAATCACTTGCCAAGGACTGTGGGAGCAGAAGTGGAATAAGACATGAACCCTGTCATCTCACAGTCTAACGGGCAAAGCAGGCGCCCTCACAAATGCTTCCAGTTCAAGGCAGGTGATGAAAAAATGCTATAACAATTCCATACAATATACAGACGGTGTATCATAGAGTTGGATCCCCAAAACCTATATAATCTTACCAACCAATGTCACCCAAATAAATTCAATTGAAAAAAAGAATTAAAAAAATTTTTTTCAACAAAAAGTCATAGGGAAATGAAATACAACATGATACAATGGGATAAACTTGGTTCTGGAATAAAAATATCCAGGTCTGAAATCCAAGTTTCACCACTAACAAGTCATGTGACGGGCAGGACACTGAACCTGTCTAAGGTTCGAGAGCTTCGGCAGCTGACCTCTGAAAGGTCACACCTCCCCTGCCCCCCTCGGAGGGTTATCACATTGAATGAGATCACTGAAGCAATTCTTCGAACACTTTCAGAATCCTTACGACCTTCTCAAGGTCACATCCATTCATAATAAACAGAAAATGGCAACATCTGAACAGCCCCTCAGCAGTTTGTCAGATCACATCCCTTTCGTGTGAAAGCCTTTCCCTGGCATCTCCAGTCCTTATTCATCTCTCCACATTCTCAGGACCTTTGACTCGTGAGTCGCGCCTCCCAGACAGGTGCTAAATGGGTCTCTCATTGCTTCCAGCCTCGTGAGCCTCGTTTCTCAATTAGACAGGAAGCTCCGGAGGCAGGGTCTGCCTGGCGCTCCTTTTATATCTTACATCCTAGGGCAGTGGCTTGACCCAGAGGTGCTTAATAAATCAGCAGAGTTCGCCAGCAGCCAGTTCTTCAAATAGATGCATTGAATTACCTTCAATGATCCCCCAGGGAGTTTTTCTGCCGAGGACCCGCTTGCCATTCACTTGGTATTCCTTGTCGCTTCCCACCACGGCGAAGGGCATGCTCTCCTGCTGACAAACCAGACACGCGTGCAGGTCATCCTCTACAACCTGGGCCTTCGAGAGCAGGATGGTATCCAGTCCTCGGCCCCCAACCTTGAACTGCACATTTCTGAGGTTGACTCAGGGATCCCACTGATGGCAAGGGCAAGGCTCTTGTTTTTTAAAAAGAGTACTGCCCTGGCTGGTGTTGCTCAGTGGTTAAACTGAAGGGTCACAGGTTTGATTACTGGTCAAGGGCACGTATATACTTGGATTGCTGGTTCCATCTCTGGCCTGGTCAGGTCACGTGCTGGAGGCAACCAATCGATGTCTCTCTCTCACATCAATGTCTGTCTCTCTCTTCCCACCCTTCCACTCTCTCTAAAAATCAGTGGAAAAAATATCCTCCAGTGAGGATGAACAAAAAACAAAAAAAGAGAGAAGAGAGAGCACTGGACTGAGAGTCCCAAGTCTTGGATCCAACCCTGCCTGCACCCCGGCCTCACTGGTCAGCCTCTGTAAGTCACTTTCCTTCAACAGGAGAACGCTTCGGACTTTTCAGAGCACTTTCCACATTTGGTTTGATCTGGAACAACTCTGAGCTAGCCTAGCAAGGATGGACAGACAGCTCTTAAATGATACCCACCCAACTGACAGTTGAAGTAACAGGCTTCACACCACCTCCCATGAAACCTATGGGCAGAGGCCTGTGTCCGCTGACCTGTCAGGGCCGGAAGGCCATTTTCTGGCACATGTAGGCCCCTCTGCTTCACCATGTGGGTCGTATGTTCACCAAGAGCCAGCTATTTGTTCCCAAATGTATTTGCCTGATGTGTGCTTGTTGTTGTAATTGGGTAAATTCACTATTATATAAGCTGAGGACATATGAGAGCAGAGAGCTGTTTCTCTGCAAATGAAGTTGAATGTTTCAGAAAAACTTGATAGAGGTGAGTTGTTTTTGCATGAAGAGTGAACTCAGTCTCCAAGGAGAGGCCTTGTTTCTACGTGAAAAGAATGTTTAATGGATGTTCTGTGTATGTTTTAAGTTATTTTAACTTAATAATTTAGTAAAATAATTATTTAAAAACATTTTTAAATTAACCAACAACCTGTCTCCACTGCAACAGATAAAGGGATTCTTTACTTGCCAGAGGAGGCCCAAGACCTAAGCAAGTGAGTGGTTTGCCCCGGGTCACAGTGGGTTAGTAGAAAAGGCCAGACGAGAACTCGGGACTCTGCGGTGGAATCTCAGGGTTGCAGAGGTTTGGAATTGAGAGGGCTCTTAGAAATCACACAGGCTGATGGTTTATAAGCCAGGTTCCACGAAGCCCTAAGCTTCCCAGGAGATACCCTGGGGCCTGCTGAGAAGGCAGGGCTCTGTGCCCATGTCGCTTAGCCAAAGCAGCTCAGTTTTTATGTTTTATATATTGGAGTTATATATTGGACATTTAATTTCTTTAAAAGGTTCTTCTAGAGAACAAACAAACAACCTATAAGCCACTCACCTAGTCTGACCTCTGCATTTTATACAGGGGGAAACTGAGGCAGAGTTCTGGCCAGAGCATAGGCACCTTGGACCCCAGCCTGTTGTTTTTCCCGCCTGTGCCCTTCCAACACCCCATACCCTAGCTTTGCTGAGCCCTGTGGGAGGAAGAAGAGGCTTTTGTGTGTCCTGGGGATGGACAGGAGTGTGGGCTAAGGGTGCAGGGTTCACAGTCCTGGCCGGGGCCCCCAGTCCTGATCCTCTCCCATGTCACTGCTGGCCGGGGTCAGGCAGGGTGGGGGAGGGAGTGCAGAAGAGAAAGCAGGTGGGGAGCCAGGAGCAGCACGTGGACACCTACCGCAGGCGCCAAGGGGGCTTCTGTGTGAACGGAGCCCCAGGCACTCACCCGGATTTTGTCATTCTCCGTCTTGTCCTCCAAATCCTCATCAAATTCCTTCTGGGGGTAGAATTCAATGCCGTGCACTTCAAGCTCCTTGCGGACCTGGGGGTGAGAGAGAATCAAGGTGGCCGGGGTCAGGATACTGGGAGGGGTGTGTGTGTGTGTGCACGCATGCATGTGTGTTTGCATGTGCATGTGCGTGTGTGCATGTATGCGCATGTGTGTGCGCGCGCACGTGCACTGAAGTCAGAGGGCTGAAGCAGCCTTGAGAATCCACAGGCGGCTCTGAGCTCTGAGGCCCTGGGCAGCAGGATGATCCTGAGTAAGTGTGACCCCAGTCGTACAATTACCCGAGCCCGGAGCCGGGCCTGAAATGAGGAACAGCCCGGGGGTGCAGCTCGCTCATCTCGGGGCCTGTGGGGTTCGGATTTTGACAGGCAGCACCGCCGGGTACAGACGGCACATGGGCTGCGCTCATGCCGCTACATGTCATATTCCCGTTGGCAGGGAAAGGGGGGTGAGCCCCCCGGCCCAAGCCTCTCTGCTTGCCCTCTTTCAAAGCTCGGCTTAAGTCTCACCTCCGGGACGCTGTCCAGAACCTCTTCGGTGGTCTACTGGGAGGCAGCAACTGCCTTTATACTTCTCTCGCGTGCCCCCTCCCCCTCCCCTCCCCTCACGCTGAGGAGGGGTGCCCGGTTCGTGGCGATTATGTACTCCGTGGTCTTTAGGGGCGAGTTTGGCGGGTGGGAGGAAGGAAGCCTGAGGGGCACGACCTTCTCGCCAGTGGCCCCAGACACTGCCAGTGCAGCCGGGTGGGAAGGGGGTACAATAATGAGGGATGGGGGGGCCTGGACCAGAGGGGGGGCAGGCGGGACCGGGACAGGAGGGGCTGTCTCACCCTTTGCTTGAACTCGGCCTTCTCCTCCAGGGTCATGGTGTCGGCCTTAGCAATCACTGGGATGATGTTCACGACTTTGCTGAGGTGCTTCATGAACTCCAGGTCCAGAGGTCGCAAGCTGGGCCCAGAGCAGGAGTGTCAGACCCGCCTTGCCCTCCCCCGCTCAGCCGCGGCCACCACTCAGGGGCCACCCTTGGGACGGGAAGCCTGGGAACCTGGCTGAGGCCAAGAGGCTGCTCTCCCCGGACACATCCGCCATCTCACCGTGTGCAGAGCGGGCCCTGACTCAGCCCACACGGTGCACCACCTCCCCTTCTCTCCACGTCCTGCCCCTCTCTAAGCCCCACCCACCCCCTCACGGCGTCTTTTCTGACCTGGAACAGCTATGGACTGTCACCCACCCATATGTCCTTGCGTCATGGTTACTCGTGCGTATCTTGCTCTGACAGGCCTCCTCTCAGCCCACCTAGCCCCGCAGCGGTCCAGCTGGGAAGTCTGCCCTTCCCCGTCTAAGGGCCCAGCTGCCCCCAGGCTCTGGGACCCCAATCTGGCTCCAGTTTGTAGTCCAGGGGACTTACTAAGTCAGGCTGTCTGCTGCCTTACAGACCTCGAGTCCAGGTTCTAGGGAGAGAGAAAGCTAACTATTGAGTTTCTGGGCCCCATCATTGTACCTGCTGAGTACCCTGTTCCTCCAAAATTTGGGGTCTGCCTCTCAAGAACTGAACTCTGGCCCGGCAGGCAGGCTTAGTAATAAGGGATGAGACCACCCCAACAGGAAGGCTGTCTGCTTCCCACGTGGATCCCTCCACCCTCCGCCTGCACTCCCTTCGGGCAGCCCACCTGCCGCTCGCAGCCAGAGCTCCCAGCGTGCCCTGCTTGTCGCCCGCCTTCACTTCTCCCGCCTCATGCTGGACTGGCCACCCTCCAAACGCCTACAGCTGGGGGCCACACGCCGCCCAGAACACCAGCCCCTTCCAGAAGCCTTGCCCCCACCCCAGCCTGGTGCAAAGCAGGTGTCTACTGAACAAGCAAGGAGCCCTCTGCCCACCCCCCCACTTCTCTCCACAGGCACAACTGGGCCATGGCGCCAGAACACCAGCGGGCAGCATGGGGGCTGAGCCCGCTCAGCTCAGCTCTACTCCCCCGGCAAGGAAGCCAGCCGTTCTTGGGGAAAGCGTGGGGGCTCCCAGGGCCCCGACTGTACTGGGGCCCCCCGGCCCTCCCAGCTGAGTCCAGGTATTGGTTATCGACCACAGAATGGGCGCAGGTGGTGCAAGCCAGAGCCAGGCCCCGCAGCGGGGGGTTGGTACGTACGAGTGGCCCGTGGGGGAGATGAAGTAGAGGCAGCAATGGACGCGCGTGTCGGGGATGCGCTTCTTCCTGGCGATGTTCACCTCCTCCTTCAGGAACTTCTCGTACTGCTCATTGATGTACTTCTCAATGGGCTCCCAGCTGGGGGGGGAGCCGGGGATGCCCCGGGGACAGGACCTGGGAGCTCAGCTTAGGCACGGCCCCTCGCACCCAGCCCGTTTCCTCCCTCCCCTGGGGGGTCCAGGGAGCCTGCAGACCATTCTCCCCCGGCACCCCGAGGGCTTTCCTTGTTGGCAAGGCCACAGCTCCTGTGGGGACCTAGCCCTCCCACCGGGCTGCGGAGCCTGCAGAGCCCCGACGCGCCCCAGAAAGCAACGCACACCTCCCGGCTCCCCACTCAGCTGGGAGGCCCTGGAGGAGGCTCCGCCCCTTTCTCAGGCTCAGTTTTCTCATGACTAAAATGGGAGTAATAGTAGGTGACCGGCAGGATGCACGTGGGATCAGAAAGAAGAGATGCTCGATGCTCAGTACTGAACACAGCAATGGCACGCAGAAAGTACTCAGTCATGGCAACGACTGGTCATCACGACTATTGTCACTGTCATCGTTACTCTTCTCCATCAAGGAGCATGAGTATAACCAGAGAAGAGGGCATCCGGTCACTTTTCCAAGATTGTTCCAAGCTGTCTTGTTTGGTGGCCCTGCCTGTCGTGGCAGACCCCAGCTCCCTCACGGAAGCACCGTGGTCTCCATCCCCATCGGAAAGCAAACTTCTGCCTGGAGCCTTCCATCTATGCTCGGGGCAGCGCATTCGCCCCCTTCTTGGAGGCTCACTGATGGCAGCTTTGCTCTGCGGAATCCCAGAGGCTCTCTCCTCAAGGCAACTCCCTTCCGTCCCATCTCTCCCTCGTCCGCCCTTGGTCCAGGCCAAGCTGTCTGCTGGCATCCTCAGGCCAGCCTGGATTTGCACCCCAAGTCCCCTTGTTCTGTCTGCCCTGCTCCGCTGCCACCTCCAGCAATCTCTCACCCAAAATTCCCTCTGCACTGTCCCCCACCCCACGCCCAGCCCCCACCTGGCCCTCTTCCCTCGCGTCCTTACAACCCCCTCTCCCTCCGTCAGGAGGATCCCGAACCCTCAGCATGGAGGGCGTGGAAGGTTCTCAATGTGAATGAATCTGCGCCGCACTCAGTACCCTCCGCGAAGTCTTTAGGGCAGAAACCTCACAGGCAGACACATACCAGTTTTCATTGTTGATCTGGTCTCCAAAGCCAGGGGTGTCGATGACCGTCAGCTTCATTTTGACACCGCCTTCCTCTATCACTGGGGGGTGAACACAAAAGGCACCAAGAAGGTAACTTTTCCAGCTGATGTCAGGTGCCCTGTGGCCTACCAGCCAGGGAGACCCAGGCTCCTTCCTTCCTCAGGACGAGTTATTGCAGGGGACTGCTGTCCCCTGCAGCTAGAATGACCTCCCTACTTCTTTCTGCCTGTGTGCATCCCGCCAGGCTTTATGGTCCAGCTCAAGCCCCATTCCTTTCCTTTCTAATTCCCCCTACCCCCCACCAGCTCCTTCTGGACTTGCAGTCTAAGGAGTTGGCTCCGTAGAGTTTAGGGCTTAACTTTATTCTGTATTGAGGTTGCCCTTCATTTGCCTCATTCCCCAATAAGCCCTGTTCTTCCCCCTTCTGGCAGAGGCCCCTCTGGCCAACGCCCGCGGGCCCCCGCCCGGTCCTCACCGTGCCCAATCGCCTTGATCTCCACTGTCTTGGGGATCTTCTCCTCCCGGTTCCAGCTGGAGGCCTTGCGGCTCACTTGGGACTTGAAGAGCGTGTTGACCAGCGTCGACTTGCCCAGTCCACTCTGACCTGAGCAAGACAGGAGGATGAGAGGGCAGAGAGACCTGCGCCCGCGTCCTGAGCCCAGTGCTCTCTCCCAGGAGCTTGGGGAATCCTGGAGCTGGCCACGCTCTTGCCCCGCGGCTCACTGGCAGGGGCTGAGCAGGGAACGCAGGCAGGTGGGGACGGTTTCCTGGGTGCTGGGGAAGGACTGGGGCCAACCTGTTAGGTCCCACATTCTCTCCTTCCTGGAGCCCAAGGACTACCGGGAAATGAGACAACCTCTGCATTTGCCTAGTGTAGTGGGGTTTTTTTTGCTTTTGCTTAAGTGTTTAGCCTTCAATAATACTAAAGTCATCACAGAATTACTTTGCACTGCCGTGCCTCGGTGTGTAGGCACTTCCACCTGTTAGCAAAATGTGCGTCCTATCAGCCCTGCGAAGCCCACAGCTGGGCTATCTTTAATCCCTATCGAAGGGATTAAAGATAAAATATATGCAAGGTGCCCTGGCGCATGCGGCTCAGGTGGCTGAATGCTGTTCCATGCACCGAGAGGTTGTCAATTCGATTCCCGGTTAGGGCACATGCCTGGGCTGCAGCTCAATCCCAAGTAACCAACCGGAGTGCAAGAGGCAGCCAATCGACGTTTCTCTCTCTCCCTCTCCCTTCCCCTCTCTCTAAAATCAATTAAAACATATTTAAAAATATATATGTGCAAGGTAACATAACTCATAAATGCAAGACCAGGACTTGAACCCACGGAACCTCTTGGCCCATGTCCACTCTATCTCAGTGTAGCAGTTAGCAGCTTGGGGCGATGAATGCCCGAGAAGACCCTGTGAGAGGAGGGATAAGCTGAGGAGTCCGCTTCCTTCACGATGGCGTCCTTTAAGCCGGTTTTACACACACAGGCCTACAGACTTCACTCCGAGGAGTAAATGAAAAGGCGCTGAACAACTAAAAGGCGTTTGAAACCACTGGCCCGAGCAGTGCTCTCAAACTTTAACGTGCACCAGAGTCACGGCAAACCTTGCCGCTGATGAGCTGAGCAGCATCAGTATCGCCTGGGCACCAGTAGGAAACGGGGATCTCAGGCCCTACCCCAGCCCGAGCATCCTCAGAACCTGCATTTTGGCTGGACTTCCAGGTGAATCATATGGACAGTATTCAGAAGTGTTGGTCTGGAGCGTTCCTGTGGTAGGTGGGGAAAGGGTCCAGGGGTAGAAGCCTATGTACTAGACCCAACTATGCTGTTTCCCTGACCGCCTAGCAATGGCCGTGTTTGTCCCTCTAATTCCTTTACTGATAAGGTGGTGGGAGGGAAGGGACTGAATGAGGCCAGGGGTGGCAAATGAGGTGCATTTCTCATTCCAACTGGTCAACTGGTCGTAGCCACCTAGACCGATACATTAAAGAGGCTACATCTGGGCTCAGACTGCACACGTGTCAGGACTCAGCAGCAGCGCTCCTGGGGACAGAAGTGGCCCACATGTCTTGGTCTGGATGTTTTCTAAGGTCATTTGTTCATTAAGTATCCTTGAGTGCCAAGTGCTGTGCTAGAATTAGAGGTAGAGTGGTAAGTGAGACATCATCCTTACCCTCAAGGACCCTTAGTGTGAGAGAGACCAAAACATAAGCAGACAATTGTATGTTGCCATGACCACTATGAAAGAGGTGTCATAACAGTATACTGAAGGGAATCTAATCCAGTCTCTCTGAAATCAAGGAGGACTTCCAGGAAGAAGCAAAAACTAAGCTGAAAGCTCAAGAGTGACTTTGAATGACCCATGAAAAGCTGGAAGAGGTTTCTAGACAGAAGGAACAGCATATGCAAAGGCTCAGAGGTAGGAAAGTGTATGGCAAGAGTATCCAGGGGAGCTGTCCCTTGTGAGTAGAATTCTCCATGGGAGGTGGTAAGAGATGTGTGGAGAGGTGGTACCAGGCCAGACTAGCAGTTTAAACCTTTACACTTATTGATGGGTAGCTTGATGAATTTTGCAGATTGGAAAAATTATTTGGACAATGGATTAAAGAGGAAAGTAGACAGAGGAGGGTGAATACCACTCAAAGCGTGGCTTGTGGCCAGGGCCCACGTACCATTTGTTACTGGTTCTTAAGAAGTTTGCACCAGAAAGTAAGTCAGCTATGTCACTACGGACACTGTTTAGTACAGCTGATGTTTTTCATAGCAAGACTTTACAGATGGTTTGCACTCTGGCCCAGCTCCTTTTCTCTGCGAAGCACTGAGTCAGGTGACCGTGGCAGTCCAGCTGAGAGGCCTGGCTTGACCTCGGGGAGTAGCAGCAGAGATGGGGAGAAGTAGACAGACTTGAGAGGTATTTACAAGTAAAACTGACAGGACTTGGCTGATTGGATCAGGACATAAAGGAAGAAGGGGGAGGGTGCCTAGGTCCCTGTTTCAGCAACTGACTGAATATGTCACTGAGATCATTCTATGACCTGGCAACACTACTTAGTGACCGATCAGTGTCCTAAAAATTCTCCCTAAGCTTCAAAGCACTAGAAAAAGGCAGAAATAAGACCAGCCTCCATCCAATCCTCCTCCTAGCTCTCGAAGGTGGGGAAGGACACTGATGCCACATGTCACACACCTGAGAGCAGGCTGAGCCTGGCTAAAAGCTGCCTGTGTACACCCAGCTGGTGATGGGGCCCAGCTGACCATGCACCACAGCTCCCCCCTGGATCAGTGAGCCTTAAGGGGAGAAGGGGGACAGGCCTTTGTGATCAGCACAGTGAAACCTTTCCTCCTAGAAAGAGCTCATCCTGGAGAAGCCAGGGCTGAGGTCATCCCTGGGAGAGAAACGGGATCCTCAGTGCTGCCTGACACCAGGGCCTCTAGTGACCCCATGGGCTTCCATACCAACGACCATGATGTTAAAGTCGAAGCCGGTCTTCATGGTCTTCTTACGCATCTGCTCGATGATGGTGTCGATGCCAATGTAGCCCAGCAGGTTGGAGTTGATGCTGACGGGCTTCATGGGCACTGCCGGCTTAGGCCGGGGCTCGGGCACCAGCTCTGACATGGCTGCGTCCGTCCTGGTCTCTGGGAGCCCTACAAAGCCAAGTTGGGAGGGATGAGCTGCAGAGGTCACATGGAAGCCACAGTGCTACTCACTTGACACAGAATCATACAGAGTGGGGACTGGAAGAGACCTTAGATGTCATCCAGAACGGGTCCCTCATTTCACAGGTGAAGAGACTGAGGCCTGGAGGAAAAGACTTGCCTAAGAACACGGAGCAAGTCAGATGCAACATTTCTCCAGTCAGATGAATCAGTTCTCCAGTTGCTGCGGCCACTTCAAATGCACTCACGCTCCAAAGCACCACATCTGTGTGTCTAACCCAGGGGTTTTGCCTTCTTGGCACTACTGACATTCTGGGCAGAATAGTATTGTGGAGGGCTGTCCTGGGCATTATAGGATATTCAGTGGCAACTCTGGCCTCTACTAGATGCCAGGAATAGTTCCCCAGTAGTGACAACCGAAAAGATCTTTAGACAGGGCCAAATGTCTCCCCTGGGGACAACATGGCCCTACTGGAGAAGCCCTGGTCTAAGAGATGTCGAGGGTTATTCCAACCTGAGTCCTGCCTCCCCAAATAAAGAGCAAAGACCATGTGGGATACTGGACCTGACATCTATTGACAATCTGTCACTGAGCTGGGTTGCTTTGTCTTTTAGAAGCACACAGGGCTGCCCTCTCTGCAGAGTGAGCGTCACTCCTGTCTCCCAGCCTCAGTGTCCCCTCTCTGCCATGAGCATCGCTGCAAATAACGGTGTCTGCGCCCTGAGGAGCCCCAGGCACCCTCCTAGCTATAATTTTGAATCTATGGGAGAAATAAGTCTCCCCGTTTGACCACTGGGGAGAGGATGAGACCCAGATGGGGCAGTCACTTGCCTGAGATGAGGCAGTGTGTTCCTAGGGTGGTGGGTGGCAGAGGAAAGGGGAGGCTGAAGAACTGCCCTGTTCCAGTGGGGAAAGGCACACATCCCTGGGTCTGGCAGGTCATGGGGATCTCCACACACAAGAGAAACCTGTGTGTTTCCCCATCAGGCCACTGCCCACGAGGCTAGGTTTCAGGATAGCAGCCGCATTTTCCCATCCATAAAATGGGTGTGTGTGGTGAAGTGGGAAGAGCCTGACTCCACTACTTGTTAGCTCTGTGGATTTGGGCGACACTCCCCCCAGGAGCTCACTTCTTCATCTGTAAGCTGTTTGGGATCATGATTAAGGCTACAGTGAGCATCACATGAGCTAGGTCACCTAGAAGAACCCACACAGCACCTCATAGTTCCAGCCCCTCCTGCCCCTGCCCCTTTCAAGTTCACTGACTTGTCAGAGGGGGAGATGAAGTGGTGCATGTGGAAAACCTTGTCCAAGGGAGGTGCCCAGATGCTAATTACACGGTACAGTGACTGGACTCCACACTCTCTCGAGCACCCCTTCCACTCTGCCATTCTAGAATCCTATGGTTCATGGTTTCTGCCCTGCAAGTCTTGAGCTTACAGGGCTGATGGGAGAGGGGATGGGAGCTCCGCCTTCCCCCACCCCCAAACCCAGCCTGGAGTCTGTTCTCATATCCCACCACCTGGTCCTACCACGGGTCCTGGCAAAACTCTCCCAATGGGAAATGTTCTTTCCTTGTCACTCTCAGACACAGCCAAATCTGACAAAGCTTCGGGACTTCCCCAGGGCCTGGCTGGGCTCCCTTCTGCTTCCCAGGCGGCTGGCAGAGAGAGACTGGCTCAGCCCCGCAGCAGCTGACTCTCACAGCGCAGTCCTGCCCCCCACCCTCCACACGTGGCTCTCTGGCCCTCTCGGCACACCTGCACTGAGGCCAGTGCCCCATTTTCCCTGCCCAGCTGCTCACATGCTGGTCCTTTCTGTTTCCCTTGTGCCTCTACAATTGAGCCCATTTTTTCTCCACAGCCTGTGTTGTGAGATAGATCTATCTGTGTGTGTGTGGGGGGGGGGGGTAACCCCCTTTTACACACCTGGAAAGTGAGTCTTACACTTATTTATGTGAGTTGTTCTAAGTATTCTTATAAAGTGGACATCCTCACCATGGCCTGCTCAGCCCTGGCCTGTCAACTGCACTTCCCCAAAGAGCATTCCCAAAAGACAGACCTTGGCCGCGAGAAGAGGCCTGCCTACTGGATTCCCAGGCAACTCCTAGGGGCTATGGCAGGCCTGCTGCAGGTCCTGCAGGTGAGCAGACGTCACCTTCCTTCTCCCTACAAGCACCTATTAACACCCACTGTGCTCGCTGTAAAGAGCACCTGCTGGCAAGTTGCCCCAAACACATGCCAATTACACATCAGTTACACACTAACAACCACAGCCACAAGTACTGCCAACATGGGGCGGTCACTGTGCCACAGCCTTTGCTGGAAGACCCTTGCCTGCTCCAGGCCCTGGCTAACTCCCGCTCTTCTTTCACCATCGGCTCCAGGGCTACCCCTCAGGACAGCCTCTGCTTTCCTGTCTGGTGTAGATGCCCTTCTGTGTCGCCTCGGCCCCTGAGCACCTTGGTACTCATCTCATTCACGCAGTCACGCATTCCATCCATGCCTGCCAGGGCATTTCACATGCTGTCAGATGGGGGCCTCCTCCAGCCAAACCCTAGAATAAATGCCAAGGACACTTTTGGACCCCAGACAAGGCCATTGCCCCCGCGGGCCCACTCTCTGGTGAGGGTACCTGACAAGTACAGAAAGACCTCCCGGGTGCAGGACAAATACTGCTCCAGATTCTGTAGTTCCACCCTGTGCCCCTACATTCCCCCCACCCCATCCCTGTCCCACCTGCCAATCCCAGATGGGGAGTTGGCCCAGGCTTGATTCCTAGCAGGTGGCCCCTGTGAGCCTCACTGTTCTCAGGAAAATGGGAGTAGTCCCCACCTTGCTGGGTTGCTGCGAAGGTTATACAAAAGCATGGATATAAATTACCTGGCACTGAACATATGCTAGTTCCCACCCTTCTTCAGGGCAAGGGCCATATCTCATTGATCTCTGTGCTCCAGTGTACCCAGCATAACACAGGTACTCAGCAATGAATGAATGAATGAGGAATGAATGAGGAATGAATGAATGCCTCACTGCCAGGCAGATGTCACTTTTCTCCTTCAGAGGCTCCTCTAGCAGAGCAGCTGACACCCAGCCAGCAATGGGCTCGTGCGTGTAGGCCACAGTCAAGGGGGTAGTCTCTGTTAGGAATGACCTGCTTCCTCCCCCACAACGGGGACTGAAAGGGGCTGGCTCCCCAAGGGTGAGAAGAGCTCAGGAAGGGGGGTCACAGCGGGACACAGCTCAAGTGTGCCATCCTGCCTAAATGGTCCTGGGAACCCCTCCTAGGCTCCCAGCTCTCCCAGGCCCTGGAGAGGAGGGGCATCTGTCTGCAGCACCCCCGCCAGGAGCCACCTGCCCATCAGTGCTCAAGGGAGAGGCATTGTCCACCTGACTCAGTTGGCTGAGTCCCCCACAGAAACGGTGCCTCCGTCACCATGCCAGGCAAGGACTCTGGCTCTTTCTCTTAGAGGCAAATGAATGGCTTTGTCTTTGTCTGGCCCAGGGACCCCACCCCTCAGCTGGGAAGGTGGCACTAGGGGGAGGAGACCTTTCCGGAATAGCACCTGCCTCCTAGGCTTAGTGGGGTGGGGGGTAGGGAGGCTCTTCCTTCCTTCCGGAGCTGAAGATCTTCCCCCAAACCCCACCCCCAGCCGCAGAGGCGATTCCAGTTCACCTCGGCTCCAGCCCCCTCTCTCAGAAAAAAAAAAAAAAATCACAAAAGATACCTTAGTCTTTTCCTATTCGCAGGAGCCAAGGGCCCCGGGACACCCCCTTCCCCCATCCCAGCTCTCCGGCGGCCCAGGGGTTCCCCAGGAGACCACCAGCTGGTGCCCGTCGGGGGGGAAGGGGTCCGTCTAGGAGGCAGCGCGGAGGCCCCGCGGCGGTGCGGGCCGATACCTGCGCGCGGTGTGCCAGCGCGCGCGTCGCGCGCTCCAGGGTGGGGCGGCCTGGGCGCACCTGGGTCCCTGCCCGTGTGTCGGCGGGTCTCGGCATCTCCCGGTGTTCCCGCGGGGTGAATTTCTCCGGGCATGTGTGCCTTGGGGTGTGTGCCACCGCGTGTGCGCGCGTCCGCGCGTATGTCACCGCGCGTGGGCTCCTCGGCGCTGCACCCCTCCCCCAGGTGGCACCTCCAGCCGGGCTTTTGGGGGCCGCAGCCTCTTCCCGGGGGGAGCCGGTGGCCCGGCCAGCGGCCCTACCTTTGGACATGAATCCTCCTTTGTCTCCGTTCCTCCCGGGAGATGCTCAGGGCGCGGGGCTGCCAGGCTGAGCGGGGCGCGGGCTCCTCCCGGGCCGAGCGGCCCCCGCAGCCGGGCCTCGCCCCTCCGCGCGCTCCGTTAACCCGCCCGGCCCGCGGCCCGGCCGCGCCGCCCCTGCGCCCCGCGCCGCCGCCGCGCCCGCCCGGGATCCCGCCTCCGCCCGCGCCGGCCGCGCCGCCCCTGCCCGCGCGCACCGAGGCCGCCGCCGCCGCTGCCACCCGCACCACGTGACCCGCGCGCCCGCCGGCCCGCCGAGAGCCCCTCCCCATCCCGCGGCGCCCGCGCCCGCACCCGCTCCCCGTGCGTCCGCGCTCGGGAGCGGGCTCCAGGCTGCGGGGCCCGGGAGGCGCCCCGGGGCGCTGTGCCCGCGGGCTCGCGGTGCCCGGCCGGGGAGGGTGCCCGCGCTCCGGCCCTGCCCTTTCCCCTGGGTTCGGCGCTGGCCGCTCGCTCTCTAGGCTGCGGCGGGGCGGGGCACGCGGGGACCGGTGGCCGCAGCCGGCCGCGGGGCGCCCGCGAGTCACGCGGCGGTCGGGTCACTGCGCCGGCTCGCGCGGCGCGGCCCAGGCGCGGGCGCCCCGGAGCCCTGGGTCAGGGGCCAGGTTCCGGGCCTGGCTCCAGGATGATGGGCCCCATGACCTTGGCTGCTCGGCAACTTTCCTGAGCCGTGATCTACCCGCCAGAAAAACCTGCCGTGCGTTGGGTCAGCACGAATGGACAGCACGTTGCCCGGCCCTGGGGGACAGGACTGAGGATGACCATCCCTGTCCTCGAATGGCCGTGGGTCTTCTGGAGGAGACAGAAAGCTGGGGTGCCCTAATGCAGGGGCTGGGGTCTGCACAGGGTGCTGTGGGTGCATGGAGATGGGCGCCCTGAGGAGAGAGGGACTGCAGAGGATTTCTTGGAGGCAGCCAGGGCCTAGATGGAAAGGGGGAAGGAGGTGGGAGGGAAGAGCTGAAGGACACTGGGGAGAGTGAGGAGCCTGGAGGTGAGACTGCGCGGTGTTGGCCGGGGACTCAGTGCTTCCCAGTGCAGCCCAAGCCGGGAAACTTCTAGGCAGGGACTTGGAGCTAAGAGGCTGGAGAAGTTCGGAGGCTTGGAGGCCAGGTTAAGGAGCTGGACTTGAAGGGAAGACAATGGTGAGTCATCGGCTGTTAAGCTGCAAGTCCTGCCATCAAACGTGCGAGTCCCTGTGGCAGCTGTGTGGAGGGAGAGCCCTGGGGGAGGGGGACTGTGGCACCAGGGGGCAGAGGGACGCGGGGAGGGGACAGACAATTAGGGAGGTAAATCAGTAGAGTTGGAAGCAGACTGCATGGGATGGAGGGGAGACAATGGAGGGGGACACCCGGGCTTCTGCAGCTGAGAGAGCGAGGCCAGGGAGGGCAGGGTTAGCTCAGGAGGAAAAGGGCTGCCTCTGGACATGGCCGAGGGATATCCGAATAGAGGAGTCCAGCAGGCGGCTGGCTCTCCACGCCTGCATTTCAGGAGGGAGGGCTGGGCTGAAGATGGAGGGAGTGCAGGGTCTCGGAGGGAGGCGTGGAGACTGGCGCTGGGTGAGCGCCCCCAGACCGAATGTGCAGTGAGGGTGTTGGACTCACTCGGTGCCTTCCAAGCATCTCCCAGATCCAGACTCTCTGACCCTTGGCAGTGTTGGGAATGAGATCACCCAAAGTAGAATTCCAAGATCTGGGTTCCCTGCCACCAGCCAGCTACATGACTTCCAGCATGTCACAGCCTCACTGAGACCAAATGACCCCCTAGCGCTCGTGCTGACCTATTTATAGTTCTGTATAGGACTTCCGTGTGTACAGGTTTCCAACTCACTGTTCAGGACTAAAGGGATGGGGTGGGGGACCAAGAAAGAGAATTCCAGGTGACGCACATTTTAAGCAACGGATACCTTCCTGAAAGGCTGACCATGAATGACTGAGAAGGCCTCGGGTGAGGTCCCTGTTCACACCTAGAGGAGCGCGGCCTGTTAGACAATAGCCACTTATTGAAGTGCTGCTCTGATTGCATGTAGGCGGTTTGCTTCAAAGCTGGACTCGCCTGTAAATTACCTGGTTGTTCCAGCGCTTCAGGGAACACAGAAACAACCACGGAAGATGCTCGGGGAAGGGTGCTAACGGATCCTCCACAAGTTACCCCCATAAACCTTCCTTCTGGTGACTTCCCTCAGCCTGATTCTGACTGGCAGGTTGGGACCCAGCTCCTGGTGCAGCCCCTGTGTGCCCCTGGACCCTGCCCCCCCACCTTTACCCCTCACCCCCGCCCAGAGCATTTGACTCTGACCTTAGAGTCCTCCCTCCCTTTCCGACCCATGCCAGTGTACTCCATCTCCAGGCCCTCCCACGGCCCTCTCCTCCGCCTCTCCAACCTCAGTAGCCCAGTGCATCCCCAGCCAAGTTCTTCGCATTTACCTTTGGTCTTTCTGGCCAGGTCTGTGGCAGCATCTGCTGTAGACAAGTCTAGGGCTGGGTCTGTCCTTCTGCTTGACATCAGTGGGTAGGTGGCAATGTCTGATGTGGTCAGGTTAATGACACTGTCCAGTGCGATCTCTCCAATGGCTGGGTTTAGGGTGACCGGCACAACCGAACCCATGGCTATGCCCAGCCTGCTTGTGTGCAAAGCAGGAGAACCCATAGTTATGTCCAGCCTGGCCAAATCCGCTCTATCCAACTCAAGGACTCTGTCTAGCTTGGCTGTGCCCAACTTGGCTGGGTCTGGGGCTGCCAAATCCGTGGCTGTGGCCCCTGTACTTGTGTATGGCTTGGCTGTGCCTGCTGTAGCTATAGCTTTGCTCAGCTTGTCTGGGTCTGGGGTTATCAGGTCCGTGACCCGGCCCTGCTTGGCTGTGCCTTCTGTAGCCAATTCTGTGGCTCTGCCCAGTTTGGTATCCAGAGCAGGGAACTCTGTGCCTAGGTCCAACCTGGATGTGTTTGGCGTGGCTAAGTTGACAGCCAAGCTAGGTCTGTTGATGGCCATTGTGGCTAAATGTCTGACTGTGCCTGGCCTCCTTGTGTCCACAGTTGCCAAATCCATGGCCGTCGCTGGCCTCATGGTAGGGATGGCCCTTTGGAGATGCAGCCGGGGTCTCAGGAGACCCCTCGACCTGGACTTGCTTCTTCCTGGGGAAGCTCTGGTGGGCACTTGGGCAGGCACTGGGACAGGGTGCCTCGGATCCCCTGAGCCCAGCCCTGCAGGGCCTGGTGGATTCTGGGCTAGCCGAGACTGGAAAGGTAGGGCCAGGTAGGAACTTACCAGGGGCTTCTCCACTACGGGCATCCTGCTGGGTCTGGCCAGACCTGGGTTCCCTGGGCCCTCAGAGTGAACCCTGCCCCCTGGCACTAAGGTCACAGATGGTGAGTCCGGAGTGAGCAGCCTCCCTCTTCCATGGGTGGCAGCCTCCCTGCCCAGGGTGGGCACCTCTTCCCACGCCTGGCTGTTCTGACGGAGCGTTAAGGAGATGGAACTGAGCTTCCTGGGCACAAGGCTGTTGCCAGTCTCCTGTGGGGGCACACTCCGGGCCCTGGCTCCTAGGCCCGGCTGGCCAGGAGCCTGTGGGATGTGGCTTTGCGGGAAGGCATCCAGATGGATGGTCTTCCTGAGGACAGGGATGAGAGGGGACACCGCTCCAGGGAGCCTTGAGGGGTGCGCAGGGCGCCCCAGCAGGTGGCTTTGGGAGAAAGAGGTTCCAGGCCCTGGGGCTCCGCGAGGCTGCATCTCAAAGCCGTGGTCCATCCAGGTCTTTCGTCTTCCCCTGAGGCAGTCAACAGAGAGAGGGCCAAGCATGGTGAGGTGCTGGGCTTGGAGGTGCCCGCCCTCCCCTCCTGGCCAGCAGCTCACACTGCCGGTCTGAAGGGGCCTCACTGGAGGACTGTCAGGTCCTCAGTGGAGTACATATGTCCCTTCCTCGAGTCCTCCTACAGCTCCACCTGTGACATACCTACACACACCTCACACCCGGGCTCGCTCACACACACCCCTGCCCAGGTACCACATAGGTGGCTGTGGAGAGAATGTTCCAACAACCGTGGCCTCCAGGAAACAGGCTGCCCCTGTTATGAGGGAGCCTGGGGGGCCCGAGTGTGTCCCCTCTCTCTATGGACAACTCCGTGGAGGTCACATTCTTGTGTTCAGGGACTCTGGTGAAGGGCAGTGGTGATTAGAAGCCTGTCTTCCTCTGCCTCTTCTAGAAGGGGCCAGAGGGCTCTGGGTTCCCACCCACAGCAGCCAAAATAGGAGTCAGGCGTCCAGGTAGGAGGCTGAGGGGTGAGCAGTTTGGCTTGGGAACAGGATCTGCATCTGGGGCTCCTGCCCCAAACAGGGCTGGCTTGCTGCTGGAACCGGAACCAGAGCCTCAGCTGGGAGGCCCCTGAAGAAAGTGGGACCTAAGTGGAGAAGTCACAGTGCTCACAGGAGACACCTGTCCAGTGAACGAGCCCCTGTCCTTGTCCCAAGGGAACCAGCCAGGCAGAGAAGCAGGCAGGGCTATGCTCGAGGTGCGAGTTGGTGTCAAAGCAGGGAGGCTGGGCCTGGGCTGGAGTAATTCACACAGAAGGCCCAGAGGTGAGAAAGTGTGGCATGTTTCTGAAGATCCACTGTGGGGATTTCTAGAATGTCTGGGACAGGGGAGGGGAAAGGAGGGGGGGACAAGGCTGCAGGTACATTGGAGCCCAGGCCAGGCCACAGTGATGCTAGGCCTTGGAAGATGGCCCAGTCGGATCTGTAGGTGGGAACGGTCACCCCGAGGCATGTAACAGAGACATGAGAGGGGAACAGAAGTGGAGGCAAGGAGATCAGCAAAAACACTGTTGAAACACTCTGTGGTCTTGGGTGGGGTGGAGAAGGCGTCATAACACGGGTAGAAGCTGCAGGACTGCCTGCAGGTGGGAAGTAAGGGACAGAAGAAGTGGTCTGTGTGGATGAGCCCTTCCCCGGGGGTGCTGTGCGGCCCCCAGATGGCCCACTGGTGCGCACTCAGGGCTCCATACAACTCACCCTTGGGAACAAAGCTATTTCTGTTGCTTTAAACACAGCAGGCAGGAACATGATGCTGGGGGCGGGGGTGGGGGGCCAGGGCTGGCAGGAGGGGCTCATGGGAGAGGGGGGCGCTCCTTTAACCAGGTCTGGAGCAGAGGGTCTTCACCATCCCTTACAGTGGTGCCCCAGCCCCTCATCCCTCAGCCACATATTTGTACTCAAAACTGCGCCGACCTCCCTCACTCCCTGCGTGACATGTCCCTGTCGCTCTGCCCTCCTGCCCTTATTTGCAGCCGCCCATACCTGGGCACAGGCATTTACCCTGCCCGTAACCACAAAGATCTACCTGCACAACCCCACAGAGCAGGCCAGAGGACAGGCTTTCCAGATACACACACACACACACACACACACACACACCCTGCCATCGATCCCTTGGTCCTCTCCCTCCCCCATACTCCAAAACACCCACCAACCTTGATCGGAGAACAAGAAAATCCGGCAGTCTTTGGTCTGGGAAGCTGAGGCTGGGGCAGGCCCCTCACCTCCTCTGTGCCCTGAGTCTGGCCATGGCAACCAGCTCAGGGGCCTTGTCCCTGCGGTCCCCTCATGGGCTTCCGCTCAGCCTCCAGGCCACAGTCCCCAGGCTGAGGGCCCAGCCCTCTCCTGACCTGTCCCACCAGCTACATCCCCAACTGGGCTGGGCTCTGGGCAGGGAGGGCCTGGCTTCTCTGGAGTGGGCGGCAGTGAATGGCTGCTCTGAGCCTCTGGAATCCCGAAAGGCCACGGGAGGCTCATAACAGCCAGGCTGGGCTGCCCTGGAGTCAAGGCCACCTGGGGCCCCGTGCCTGCTGCCTGCCCTCCGCAGATCTGCTCTCCCACAGACTCTGCCCCTGGAGAGGTGTCTCCAGCAAGAAAAAGGGTACTTCAAATACGGCCATATTCGCCCAACCAGTTTGGCTCAGTAATTAGAGCGTCAGTCTGCAGACTGAAGGGTCCCAGATTTGATTCCGGCCAAGGGCACAGACCTCGGTTGCAGATTCAGCCCAGTCAGGGCACGTGGAGGCAACCAACTGATGTGTCTCTCTCACCCTGATGTTTCTCTCTCTCTCTCCCCCTTCTGCTCTCTCTGAAAAGCAATGGAAAAAAATATCCTTGAGTGAGAATTTAAAAAAAAGGCCATACTCAGGTTTAAAAGCGAATGCCTCTCATATTATGAAGTGATCACAGTGCCAACCTCACTTCTGCTTGCCCCCTGCATTGCCCCCACATCCTCTTGTCCTGTGACCCTTGGGGCATCTTGACCACCCAGCTGAGGTCTTTCTCCGAGCAAGCTGGAGGGTAAAGGAGGGACTGTCTGCTGCAACAGCTATTCCCTGAGCCCCTGTTCGCTCCAGCTGGCCCCTGCACTAAGGCCCTGAGGACTCAAGAACCCAGCCCTGGGCCTGGGGAGACCCATAAGCCACCCAGCCCGGCTCTGGCATTGTGGGCTGGGCTGGGCACCCTCTTCTGCCTCTATCAGGCAATACTAATAATAAAGATGGTGATAATAATAGCTGCCATTTACTGAACACGTACGAAGTGCCAGGGCTGCGGAGCAACTCTAGTTCTGCTCAGGAAGATGGGTGTGTAAACAGCTCCTTCGGGCAACTCTAACACAGCAGGGACAGTAGGTGACATCCTCCCGGCACTCACCCTGAGCCAGGAACTAGGCTAAGCATTCTCCTGGCATCTCCTTTAGCCTTCGGCCCGTCACCTGCTTTTTGCTGGTGAGAATGTCGCAGCCCACACCATGCTGTGTGGTCAGTCTGTTTTCCTGCACATGGCTCTCCTTAGTGAGTGAGCTTCTGGAGCCGTGCTGGCCAGAAGAAGTCTCTGCAATCATGGAAATATTCTGTATCTGTGCTGTCCTGTGCGATAGCCACTAGCCATGGCTGCTGCTGAGCACTTAAAATGTGGCTACAGTGACCAAGAACTGGATTATTATTTTATTTTAATCAGTGGCCATCACATTGGACAGCAAAGTTCTGAAGGGCCTGGACTTCATTCTTTCCAGGTCCCAGGGACTGGCAAGAATCAGCCTCAGTAAATTTCTGTAGAATCAACAAATCAATAAATGAATTAATGGTGAATATGTGGACCTAGGACCTTCCCCTCTGATCCATTCTTTCCCTTTGGAGCTATAGGTTTTCAAACTTGGCTGTGCTCTTGTTACCAGGACAACCCGCTGGATGGCCAGAGGGTGGGGGAGGGGAGCTTTTGGACATTCTAACCCCTTTCCCTTCTCGCTTTGAGCCTGAGGGCCAGAGGACTTGAGGAGGAACAGAGGGGCTGGAGGACCCGTGGCACCTTCCACTTGGCCAATAGGGTAGGGGGAACATTTACTGGCCACAGCCCACTAGACTGCATTACCCCTGAGGTGCAGAAACCCTGAGCTGAAGTCAGGGGCCCTGGGTCCTCTCCCCACTTTGGCCAACAACTCATTCTGCAACTTCTATCAGATCACTTTGCCCTTCTGGGCCTCAGTTGCCTTTTCAAATAGGGACCAGATGTCCTGATGTAGTTCTTCCATCTTGAAGATCTAGAATTTTTTCATCTCACTCCCTGCCAGGCCGTTAAGGCCTTGAGAGCAAGGAGTGAGTAGCATTGGTCCCTATATTCTCCCTGCCCACCTGCCTGGCTCCCTCCTCTGTGGTGAGGGGCCTGGAGGATTTCGCTTGCCCAGTACAGTAATTACAAACCTGGGTTCAGCTGCCCTCTAGTGGCCCAAAGTGGCAATTACCTCATGTACACAACCTTCTTTCCCACCAATGGCGATTGACAGGCCTGGAAGTGGCCTCAGAGGACAGACCACCTAAGCAAAAAAGTCATTGTGGTGGCCTCCCAGACAGGTGGCACAGGCTCTGGAGTCTCAAACCTGGGTTTGTTACAGATGTGTGGTTTGAACAAGTCACAATCTCTCTGAGCCCCCATTTCTCCATGCATAAAATGGGGATTGTATCAGTCAGGATGGGTTAAATTATGCTGCAGTAATAAATAATTCCAAAATCCCAGTGGCTTATAACGACAAAGGTTGACTTCTCATTCGGGCCTCGTGTGTACTCGTGTGTACTGTGTGTACAGCTGAGGCTCTGCTCTATGTCATCTTCATTCTGGGACCCCACAGCCACCTTCAGGAGCCACTGGTCACTGTGGGGGAGGGAAGGGGAGAGTGCTGAATGTGTGCCAGCTATTAGATGCTTTGGTCTGGATTCATTTCTCATCACAACTCACTGGCGAGAACTAGTCACAAGGCCCCAGCCGACACGAGGAGGTGTAACCCTGCCACGTGCGAGAGCTAAGGAACAAGAAATATTTGGTGGCCAGCACTGCTGACCCACTTGCATGGTTATAAGAACACAGTGAAAGGTGCAATGAGCTCCATTCATGTTAGCCATTAAAATTGTTACCTTGGATTCTGATTTCCTTTTTCATTTATCCTTGTGATTTTCTGTGGCTTCAGGATCAATTCCAGCTGTTCACAGCTGCAGATACAGAGAGGGAAATGGACTTGCCAAGGTTTACACAGTGAACCAGTAGCTGGACACCCGTGTTTCCAGGATCCAAATTCTGAGGCCCTCCCACATTATGGGGTGGGGCTGAAGGGATTTTGCCCACCCAGGACTCTCTGTAAGGGTGCTGACTGACATTGTGATGGTCGTTTGGGGGAGACTGCAGCCTCTCCTCTCCACCCAGAGCTGGTCTCTCAGCCTTCCAAGCCCTTCCTGCTCGGCCAGAGAGGAGAGCCGAGGGGGTGGAACAATGGCAAGCCTGTGCCGCCCCCCCCAGGCCGGAGTCCGCACATTGTAGCCCTTCCTACGCAGGGACCCTGCACATTCCCGCCTCCTGGCCTCTTGCTCTGGGCCTGGCCCAGACACACCCACCGTATCCTCACAGCTCCCAGATGGTGGGAAGGGAAAGCTCCCAGGACTCTGCAAAACCTCCCAAGGCATTTAAAAAACCTGCACAACAGCCTGACCCCCAGGAAGTCTTCAAGCTTCTCTAAAATCTTAGTCTCTAAGCAGATGGGTAGCCTCTGGCAAGACTTCCAAAGAGACTGGCCCCATTCATCCAACAAGTGTACACTTTCATGGAGGCCCTGCCCGGTGCCAGGGCTGCGGGAGCCTGGGACAGCCAGGGCACCTTACGGCTGCGTGGAGACAGTCCACCCGAGAATGAAGCAGGCCTGAGTGAGACAGAGAGGTGGGGAGAAGGCATGTCTGGGTGACGTCCTGGAGCCCTAGGGTCCAGCTTGAGTCCAGATCCGAACCCTTTGATTTCAGCTGTTCTCTGTTTGGTCTCTTGTGCCTGCAAGAGCCTCAGGCAGCAGTGAGGGGAAGCTGCCCAGTGTGGGGGAGGGTTAGGAGATCAGGGCTGTGAGGTTCAGAGCAGCAGTGCCAGGCCAGCAAGAGGCAAGAGAGGTACCCAGGACACGGGAACTGAAGGAGGCGCTCAGCTGACCCTGAGGGCTTCTGTGGCTTCACCCTAACCCTGCTCTGCAAGACAGCTCTGGGTTTGCCCAGGGAGGAAGAGCAGCACCCCCTTCAAGGTGGGAGAAGATAGCTCTGCCCTTTCTGACTCCTTAGACGGGGCAGGTGCAAGAGTGAGCCTTAGTCTGAGGTCCTCAGAGCCAGTCCACCTCTCAGCCCACTGTCCAGCTCTCAGCCCACAGCCCAACTCTCAGCCCACTGCTCTGTGGCTTCAGGCAAATCCCTATAAAAATGGAATGGTAGCTGTTTCACCTGTTCCCCCTCATTCAAGAAAGTGAACGTTTTAAATGGACTTGCAGCCACCCAGCTAAAGACTATACTTCCCAGCATCCCTTGCAGCTAGGAGTAGCCTTGTGTCTAAGTACTGAGAGTGGAATTTAAGGGAAAGTAAGGATACAGCCATCGAGGAGTGTCTGTCAGGGGAGGGGGCGGTCCCTTCCACCCTCCCTCCTCCTGCTATTGAGATGTAGAGTATCCTCCTGGATGGGGCCAACATCCTGAGCACAGTGAAGCTGCCAGAGGGGAGCAACTTGAATCCCTGACCTCTGCATGGAACCAGCCACCAGACCAGCTCTGGACAACCTCCCTACAGAGTGCATACCATGAGACAGACAGAACATTATTTGCATCTCTGTTCCTGAATTCATATTCTAACTGGTTCTCTACCCCAGGGATTCCTGTTAGCAGTGTCCCCATTGGGGGCAGGGGGCAAGTGCTACTGGGTGGATGCCCAGAGGTGCCCAACATCCTACAACACACAGGACAGAGAACAATCTGGTCCAGAATGTCAACAGTGCCACTGTTGAAATTCTGCTCTGCCCTCTCCGAGATTCGGTATTTCCATCCCTATCACATGTTCTATGTGAACCCAGCGAGACGACAGGCATGACCTTACCCTCAGGAAGGAGACAGTCCCACAAAGGTAGTCATGAAGTCTTTTATTGCAATAAATTAAGATGGAAGCCCGAGGAGGAGAGTGAGGCAGGTTGCGAATCTATGTCCACCATGAGGCAACAGTGCTCTGCTCGGAGGAGGGCTCCAGGGTGGAGTTGGGGGCCTGGGGGCCTGGCTCAGGGGGTGCTGGGCTCAGCCTTGGAATGCAGTATAGGGACAGGGAAGTCCATTAGAGGGAGGGGGTAGGAGCTGCTGCTGGTGGCCCCCACACTGACCATGGAGCTCACCCCATCCCCACATCTCCTGCCCTGCCTGGGGTCCTCACTTTCCGTTTCATACATACACACATGCATCTCCTCCCCTCCAAGTGTCTGTACACTTTATTCAGATTTTCTCTCCCCCCCCACACACACGCACACACCTCCTTCCCCTATGGTCTTGCCCCTCTCACACCCTTCCACACATACCAATGCAAAGTCTGAGTCCAGAGGGGTGGGGCTGGTCTGGACCGAGCTGACCTCCCTCCGGATGGGGCCCTTTCCTTGGCTCAGCTTGGAAGGCTCCCAAGTGAAGCTCTGGGGTAGGTGCCATCTGAGTGTAACCGGGGATTCGGTGGGGACACGGGAGACCCAGAGCAGCAAGACTCCAGGAGGAAGGAGCAGGAGTGCTGGGCAGCACAAAGGCACTGGGGCCAGTGGGGATGTCCCCAGAGCTGGGAAAGGTGGCACGGGGTGAGCTAGCTTGATGTGGGGAGTAGGCCCTGGGGCGGCAGCAGCGACACCTCAAGGCACCCAGGGGCCTATCTTTCCACAGCCAGGGTCTGCCTGGAGCACCCAGGGGTGTGTGCTGGGAGGGATAGCCCGGAGCCCAGAGGTCCTCCTCTCTTTGCTCCAGGTCTCCGGGCTAGGTGGGGCTGGGGAGGGTGCCCAGTGCCCAACCCCCAGCCCAGAGCCTTCAGCTCAGACCTCTGGGCCTCCAAAGGCCAGGTTGTCGCGGACCATCAACGTCTTGCGGAGGTCACGGTCCACCGAGGGGCGCTGCATGCGCCACTTGTGCGCCTCCTGTAGGCCGGGCTCGAAGTAGTAGATGCAGGCGCCGAAGCCCACCAGGATGAGCACGGAGACCACCAGGTAGACAGGCACGAACCAGTCCAGGAAGTGCGGCATCGCGCGGCCTCGGCTGCTGAGACACGGGTGGTGAGGCCGGCACAGGCCACCCGTCCTGCCCGCCCACCCAGGGTGGCCCACAGGGGTCCACAGAGCCGGGGGGTCCGAGCAGCACTTCACAGACGGGAGAACGAGGCTCAGGAGAGTGGGGGCAGTGCCTGAGCAAGACTGGACACCCCGACGGAGCACAGAGCTGCCCCATCACAGGGGCCCAGCTCCCACTCGCCATGAGAGGCGCTGCAGCTCTGGCTCAGCCTCTCCAGCAAGGTGCCTGCCGGGGCCTCAGCGTCCAGAACCCAGTGGGGCTTCACTGAGGTGACTGGCCCCTCAGAGCACCCAGTAAAGGACAACTTGGGCGACGCTTCCTCTAAGCTGTCCCAACTGGGCCCGCAGTTAGTTACATAAGCTGCCACTTGCTGCCGTCCCCTCATAGATGGATGGGTCCCTGGCCACCCACACATCCTGGTGAGGTGTGGCTGGTGAAAGGGTGGTAAACAAACACCCATCCCCAGGGAACCTGGTTGAAATCAACAGGGACCACATAGGCTCCCGAATTCAGGCCCATGCCCACGTTCATACTTATAAGAATGTGGATGCAGGTGCCAGCCCAAAAAACTTGGGCCTTGGTTTCCACATCTGTAAAATGGGAACAAAAATAGTACCTAAGATCATAGGGCTATTGTGACTGTTAAATGAATTAACTTATGTGAAATGCTCAGACCAGTGTCTGGCACATAAGAAGTGTTATACAGTAGTTTGTTCTTATTCTCTGAGCCTCGGTTTCCTTATCTATAAAATGGGGATCAAAGTAGGTCCCACTTCTTAAGGTCATTGTGAATGTTTAACAAGACAGTGCCTAAAGTGCATTTTGCACCATGCTGCCTGGCACGGAATCGGCCCTCAGTGAATACTGCCTGTTATGTCCAGGGAACCAGAGGCAGGAAAGTGGGAGGTGGCAGGTGTAAGGTGCTTGAACAACGTTACATACATCGACTCCTAAGAATCACCCAGCTGTGCTCACATCACCCTCTGCCAACCTCTGCAGCCTCACCTCCCACCCTAAGTGCCCCTATGGAACTGCTGCCAGTCACCTATGTGCATGTTACACAGTCCCCACCTTTGCATTCTCTGTCTTTTCCCTGGAGTGTCCTTTGCATTCATGTTCATAGGGCAAACTCCTATTCATACTTCAAAAGCCAGATCACAGATAATCTCCAGAAACAGGGTAAAGCAGACCCATTTAACCCACCCTCAAACCCTTCCTGAGCTGTAAGAAAGGGCTGGGGTGAGGAGTCCCCCTCTGCCTGCCTGGAAGGGAGAGAACTATTAGAAAGCGTTCATAAACCTTACAGAGGCCTATGGGGTAGGTGTGGCTGTCCATTTTTGACAGAAACTGAGGCCCAGATAGGTTCACTCACTTGGCCTCAGTTACCCAACTGGGAAGTGACAGAGCTGGACCCCAAATCCCAGTGATGCCCTGAGGTCTGAATCCTCCTGGGTGGGGAGGCACATAAGCAGAGGCCCACCTTGGCTTCCTGGAGGAAAGAAAGGGGCCGGATGCAATGACCTCCAGGGCAGGCTGACAAGAAGTCCCAGCTTCTGGGACCTCTGTCTCCAAATTCCAGTTCCTCTTGTCCCTGGACTTCCATGTGGGTATGGGAGGTGGGCTGTGACCCAGGGGAGGGAGAGATGCTGCTTTCCAGTCCTGCATCCATCTGGAGCCCCCTCCCCGTCCCCCAGGGTCCCTGCTGGCTGTTCTGAAGCACAGACACGTCTCAAGGTGCCTCACTCATGGAGGAATCTAATGAAGAGTGCTCTGATGGCACAGAGTCAGGCGAGCACGGTGCCCTCCTTTCTGCCTGCTTTCTGGAGCACCAGATAGAGTTCAGAATTGCCTGGTGCTGCCTGAGCTGGGGGAGGGGAGAAGGGGGTCCCCAAGCAGAAAGGCTTCTCCAAACTAGCCTGACTAAAACCAAGGTACCCCCTCCCTTGGCCACAGCCAGGACCCCAGTCTCCCTTCAGCTTAAACATGGGAACCGGGTGCTCAGGCAGAGCAGAAGTCGTTTCAGCTGCAATGTTGTGGCTCTGAGAAGTGGAGTCCAGGGACTCCCAACCTCTCCAGCCCCATGAGCAAAATCCCAGGCATTCAGGGCCAGACCGAGGACCCTTAGCCCTTTCCCTGGCTTCTCAGTGGACTGGTCCAGTTGAAGCAAAACACTCACTGGCCTTCTTTGTGACCTTGGGCCACTGGTCACCTTCTCTGGACCTCAGTGTTCCCCATGCACAGTAATGGGGTGGGGGTGGGGGTTACCAGATGACCTATAAGGAATTTTCCAGTCCCATTCCAGCCAAGGTCCTTTCCAGAACATTGTGAGGTAGCACAGCCCCTCTCCCTGCCTCCCAAGCCATTGATGCCACTCAGTCCCCCACCCACCGCATGCTCACAGACCCACCTCACGCCCTGCAGATGCCAGTTCCAGGGACTCGGCGCTGAGCACACTGCCTCAGCCTAGCGGCTCAGCAGCTCAGCACTGGTCCGTGGACTTAGTCACAGCTGCTATCCCCAGAGACACTGCCATCTGCCGCCGTCCTGGGTGCTGGAGGCAGAGAAAGGGCGAGGCCAATGCCCCCACGGGAGACAGAGCTTCTCAGGCCCAGGGCTTCGGGCTGGGCCAGAAGGTGACAGTCCTGGACTGGCTCGGCACCCTGGTACCTCTCCCTGCCCATCCGAGACCCTGTCCTCTGCCCCCCACCCTCAGGATGGCAGGAGGCGGGATCTGTCTCAGCCAATCAGCAGCCTGGCAGAGCCAGGGCATTATCCTCCGTTGCCCAGGCAACTAGCCTTTTCTTCTGGATCCCTCGCACTGTGCACGTGGTACAGAATGACAGGCAGGGCGGGTTTGGGGGAATCCGGAGAGGACTGGGAGTCACCCAGCAGGCCTCTGGGCCCCCCAGCTGGAGGGCCTGGAGAGGAGGGGACCCCAACTGAGATAACAGGGAGGGTTTGGAGGCTTGCCTTTGGGAATAGGGAGAGACTGGGGTCCCTGGCAAGTGGGTGGGGACACCAGCAGTTACCAGTAGAACCAATGAGGATCATATGTTATAGAGGAAAGAACAAAGATGGAGACTGAGAGTCAGACACATTGGTCCGATGTAGCATTTGTCAAGGGCCAAACACTGCTTCCAGAGCTTTCTGTTAACTCACTTATTCGTCACTCAGGATCACAGGGCAAGAAGGTCACAGTGCCAGGGTCTGAGCCCTGGTCTGGCTCCCACGCAGGGGCTCCCCCTCCCAGTTCTGCCTCACCAGCCCCACACACCCTCTAGCGGGAATATGGCTTAAGATAGTTATGGGCCCCGGGCACTAAGCACCCCCATATGCCAGTGAGCATTCGGTAAACAGCAGTGGTTTTTGTCTCAGGAGGAGAGAGCAGCCCCAGAGGCCCACAGGGTGGAGAAGACGCTCTCCCCGGGGAGTTCATTCCCAGAAACCTGAGGACAGGCAGGTGGGAAAGGCTGCGGGTGAGATGACTTCAGGATCCTGGGTTCTCCACCCACAGCTCTGGAACCATCTGGGTCCCTGCAAGGGTGGCGGGTCCTCCCCAGCACAGGGCAAGGAGAGTGAGTGGACTTCACAGAGGCATTTTCATGGAGGTGTAAAGTACATACAGGAAAATGCAAATCTTACGCGATGAATTTTTACTCATGTATACAGTTGTGCAACCACCACCCAGGTCAATGTCTAGGATATTTCCATCGCCCCGGGCAGTTCCCTCCTGCCTTCGTCAGTCAATACCTCCTTCCCAAAGGCACTCGCTGACCTGATGTCCATCACCACAGACTAGTTGGCCTGTGTTCGAATGTCATTTCGATGGGATCACACGGCATGCACTCTTTTGTGTCCGGCTCAGCACAGTGCTTTCACCACTCACTGATGTTGCCTGTGCCAGTGCACAACTTGTTTATCTCTTCACCTCTGAAGGGCGTTTGGGTTGTTTCCAGGGCTAGGCTATTGTGAGCAAAGCTGCCACAGTGCTTTTCCACAGTTGGAGTGGGAGGGCAGGGAGGAGTTGGGGAAGGGTTGACAGAGGGGTGCGGAGAAGCCCGGGGGGTGCGGTGGTTACGGGCTTTTTCATTATCCTGATTGTGGTGGGGGCTTTCTATATGTCATAACTTATCAAAGTATGTACTTTAAATATGTATAGCTTATTGTATGTCAACTATACTTTAATAAATCTGTAAAAAATGGGATCAGCGGCCTTTAGATATTGTTTTAGCCTCATGATTATTATTTTTTGTTAACCCTCACCCAAGGAGATTTTTTCCATTGATCTTTAGAGAGAGTGGAAGGGAGGGAGAGAGAGAAACATCGACGTGAGAGAGACACATTGATTGACTGCCTCACGCATGTGCCCCTATGGGGACTGGGGATCAAACCTGCAACCCAAGTACGTGCCCTTGACCAGGAATCAAACCCATGACCCTTTGGTGTGTGTGCCAACGCTCTAACCACTGACCCACACCAGCCAGGGCCTTCATGATTCTTTATTCACACAAAAACTTATGGAAGCTCAATGAGTAACAGAGATAAAGCGAGAGCCGCTTTGTTAAATGGTGAGGTGGGCATCCTTTCTGGACCCCACCCACACAGCTTCCCCTGCCCCTCACAGTGCCCTTGAGACATCTCCCCAGGGCTCCACAGAAGCCAATTTGAAAACCATTGGCCCAGAGAATCTCTGGAGGCCCTGCCAGTTCAAGGTGTTCTTGATACAAAACCTCCAGGCCTGGGTCTGGCCTTCTTGCCAATCCCTACCTTTCATCACAGTATGGACCCTACACACAACCATCTTCTATGGCACTGCCCATGTTGCAAGCACCAACTCACCGGGACACCTCACCCAACAGTTGCCTCCCTGCGCAGTGTTGCAGAGGCTCCCAAGGGATCCTTTATACACCTCCACCTGGGCTCCTGCTGCTCCAGGTGGCTGTCACTCACTGCGCTGCATTTGGCTGTTGTCACCTGCCCACCCAACCACTGATGGCTCCTTGGAGCAGGGGTGACCTCTGGTGCCGGGGTCACTCTCCCAACACTGGCCCTGGCCCAAGGCAGGCACTAAGGACACGCTGACCTATTGGCTCTCAGCTTGGTCCCTCCTAGAAAGTGCTGACCAGGGCCCAGAGTTTTTCCACGACTTGGTCACCGGGCCCTCAGCTCCCTGCTGCTCCTCAGAAGTGTCAGGAATGCTCCCCTGGGCATCTTAGCACATGCTGCTCCTTCGGCCTGACGCCTCTTCAATATAGTTCATTGAGCCCGGCCGGGAGTGGCTCAGCGGTTGAGCTTCGACCTAGGATCCAGGCGATCAGGGTTCGGTTCCCGGTCAGGGCACATGCCCGGCTGTGGGCTTGAACAATGACTCTCTCATCATTGATGTTTATGTCTCTCTCTCCCTCTCCTTTCCTCTCTCTGAAATCAATAAAGATATATTAAAAAAGAAAAAAAAAATAGTTCATTGGCTCCTCGCTGAATTCGGGCGTCTGCTCAAACATCACCAAGGTCCAGAGGCCTCTCCTGACCTACCGAAGCTTCTTCCTACCCACCTCTATTTATCCCCTCGCCTGCCTTACTCTATTTTCAGAGTACTCATTACTATCTGACTCCGGGGGAGTGCCCCCCACACCCCTTGTAGGGGAGTCAAAGCTCCACCTGTCTGGGGCAGGGGTTCCATGAAGCCACTTCCTCCCTCTCTGGGAGTCAGTGAAGGCATATCCTCGGGTAAGACTTAAAGGGAAAAGGGGGGCGGGACACAGGGAATGAGCATGAGTGAACGAGTGGGTCACTGAATACCTTCTTTCTCCGAGGCGTGAACTAGAAGGCCGGTCGCATGGGCAGCACCTTCAGAGCCTGGGGCCAGCGCTGGACCGCCCCTCAGAAAAGGAGGCCGCGGTTCCTTTAAGAGGGAGGGCTCCGCCCCGCCCAGAGAGGGTCACGTGCCCCTGGCGGGAGCAGCAGGGGTGAGCCGCGGGGAGGTTTGAAAGCCTGGCGCGCACCGCCCGAGCGCCGGTTCCGCCTGCGCCTGGGACCTGCGCCTGGGATGTCGGTGCTGCGGTGGCAGGATCAGCTGCCCGGCCTGAACGCGGCCACCATCTTGGTAGGGTCAGCGGCCCCGCTTCCCCCGCCGCCTTTCCTCCTCGGCTGTGCTTCGGCGGCCCGGGGCTCTGCGCTCTCCTTGGGGCTCGCGCTCGCTGTTCGCGCTGGGGTGGTGGGCGGGATGGCCACACCCTGGACCAATCGGAATAGCCTCCGTCTGAGACGGAAGGATTCCCCCACCAGTAGGTGCGCTGGTGACTATTTCCCGGTTTCTGATTGGTTTCTGGCCCCCAGGACTTGCTTTTTCTTCGTCTCAGAGTAAAGCCCGGAGCAGTCCGAGGGAGGGTCCGGGAGGTGGGAAGAGCTGGGCGGCCAGGACCCGAGAGGGTGCAAACCTCGGGCGCTCAGCCCGCGCCTGGCGGAGACTTCTTTCCGTAGACGGCGTCCTGCACGCTGGAGCCAGAACCCTGGGGGTCGTGGCCGCCTTCGGTCCGTGCCCGGATCCCTATGCCCTGCAGAGGGACCGCTGTGCCCAGTTATCAACCGGCCGCCTTCTCTCTCTGGGCAGCTGGTGGGCACGGAGGATGCGCTTCTGCAGCAGCTGGCCGATTCGATGCTCAAGGAGGACTGCGCCTCCAACCTGAAGGTGTAAGTAGCTGAAGCTGGGGGTGACCGATGGCTCGGCTGTGGCCTGAGCTCTGGCCCGGGCGCGAGGGACAGCGGAGGAGCCTCCCGAGAGGCGGGGGCAGGTGGAGCGGGTTGGCGAACCCCTGCACCCTCCTTAACGGCCCATCTGCCCCCGCTCACCCCGCCCCCATCTAAAGTATCCACCATCACTCTGTCGCACACTTGTTCTCTTCCTCTGACACTTGTCACCATAAGAAATTTCCTTGCTCACCTGTTCGTTCACTCATTGCCTGTCTACCACGCCCATGGGCCCCAAGGTCAGCCCCTTGCGGGCAGGGACTTTGACCTTTGTTCACTGGTGAATCCCCAGTGTCTGGCACAGTGATGTACCCCCCCAAATTTGGAGAAAAGGTGACTGAGGAAGTATATTTTGTTTTCCTTCTTCTAATGGGAAGTAGAAACAACTGCTGAAGGAGTCAAGGGACTGTATGTATGTCGGTGTTGTTTGCACTGATAGGAAGATAAGCTTCTGGGGTCCCTGTTGAATTCCTTCCAGTCATCCAAATCTAAAGGGCATTTCCTCCGTGGGAACTGGAAATACCCCTGACTAGGTAGAATAAATCCTGATGCAGCACTTTAAAAAGCCTCTGATGAGGGAACATAATCTTTTTTTTTTTTCTAAATAAAGATTGTTCATAGGCCTGTCTGTGCTTTACCCATCTTGCCAGCCTCTTAGGCCACAGAACGTCGAACACAACCAACTATCTCAAACCCACAGCTTAGAAATAGGAAAGGGTTTTTTAAAAATAATTTATTTAGCCCGGCCGGGCATGGCTCAGCAGTTGAGCATTGACCTAGGATCCAGGCGATCAGAGTTCGATTCCCGATCAGGGCACATGCCTGAGTTTCGGGCTCCATCCCCAGTCGGGGGCCTTGCAGGAGGCAGCTGATGAATGACTCTCTCATCATTGATGTTTCTATCTCTCTCTCTCCCTCTCCTTTCCTCTCTCTGAAATCAATAAAGATATGTTTTAAAATAAAAAAATTAAAATAAAAAGATAACAATAATTTATTTAATTAGCATCAGGGTAAATGGAAAATGTGGACAAAATTGCCTACATTGAGCCCAATAGAAAGAAGTGTCATGGAAATCTTTGCCAAAACAAGGGCAAGTCACATGACATGCAGAAATCTGATGAAGAACCACTCTGGAAAAAGAAGAAAGCTCCTTTTTGAGTATTTTGTGCCATTTAGGAATTTAATAAGAATCTGAATTTTTAAGAGGCATTCAAAGACCAAACAATAAAACAACAGAATAAAAGGAAGAGGGCGGTTGCAGAGCTGAGGGCCAAAAAGGGCCAAAAATAATACCATAGGTGATCTAACAAATAGAAACATCAATGATGAGAGAGTTGTCTTTGATCAGCTGCCTCCTGCATGAGCCTACAACCCGGGCATGTGCCCTGACCTAGAATTGAACCGCAATCTCCTGAATCCTAGGTCGATGCTCAACGGCCGACCCACGCCTGGCTGGGTGTTTATCTCTTTATTGATGAACTATTTAGTTGACAGAGAGAGCCTCCTCAGCTCCCTTTGCCTCTCTCATGGCGACCTCAGTGTTCCAGAGTGACAGCTTCATCAGCCTAGGTCCAATATTATAGTTAGAGCAAAATAGAAATATATATAATAATAACAATAATAATAATAACGTCTTGTCCAAATGGTAGGGTAAGATATAAGAATGTTAATGTTCTTGTTATTTGTAACAGATAATCCAATATAGATAACATTGAAACATATAGTTTAAAATGATACCAATATACTAATGTTTTCTTAATTAGGTACTTCCAGGAAATAATCTCTGTGATTAAAAAATAATTTATCTAGGTTCGTCTATTTTTTTCAATTCTACTTTAGTTTTTTTGCTTTCATTAAATGCAAATTAAATTAATACTATTATCCTATTTTTAGATTATATCTATTCTAGTGTCTGAATGTGTATAGTATGTTATATACATGAAGAGATGTTTAGAAAAATGTTCTAATTAATGTTAATAGTAGTAATTTCTATGTAACTGGACTTTTAGGAGTGTGTGTGTGTTTTAAATATATTATTATTGAATTAGAGAGAGAGAGAAACCTCAATCTGTTGCCTCCTGTGCCCACCGAACCAGGGATCGAGCCCACAGTCTGGGCACATGTCCTGACCAGGAATTGAACCGGTGACCCCTTGGTGCATGGGAAGCGTAACCAGTTGAGCCACACTGGCCAGGGCTGTGTGTGTGTATTTTTTAACTTTTGTGTTTTTTGTACTTTTTGTAACTAAGGTGGGGGTGGGAGGAGATGGGTAATAGGAATACATGGAAATGGGCAGAAGTAGAAGGTTAAAAAAAACCCTTCAGGTGGGTATTTGACAACCAGAGACCAAGTCCAGACAAGAGTGATGAGGGTGGTTTGTCTAGAGTCACATAGCTGGTAATTGACAGAACTGGGATTTGAACCTACATCTCTCACACTCCAAAGGAGTTCAGTCTTAACCCTTAAGCTTCACAGTTCAGCACCGTCTTCTGAGCCTGGCCTCCCTTCCAGCATGCAGTTAGCGTGCTAACCCCATGCCATCTTCTATCCAAAGCTCCCTCTTGCCAAGGCGGTTACTAAACAGAACTCCTTTCTGGCAGAGGAGTCAGAAGAAAGTAATCGGGGTAGGACCCGCCCTGCCCGTCTGCTCACCTGGGGTTTCGTGCCCAGGAGGGCATCTGGTAAATAGGTGAAGCACCTCTGATGGCCTCTTGTTCTATGACGGACATGTAAATGGTCACGGGAACGTGGGTACATGTATCTTAAGTTCTGCAGTTTCTTGTTTTTCAGCCACTTGGCACATTCCCTCCCTCTGCCCTCCAGTGTGAATCGCCCCCGAATTGACCTCATTGTGTTCGTGGTCAACCTGCACAGCAAATACAGGTGAGAGCCAGAGGACGGGCTGTCGGGGCTCAGGTGGCCCTGGCTTAGGGGTGTGCTGGGACAGGGACCTCACTTATGATGGGAAGGAGAGGAGGCAGGGAGAGGCTGCCTAGGGTTAACCTAGAGGGTGAGGAGGGAGAGCCAGTGGCCAGTAGAAGATGTTTAAAAGACACTAATAACTCCTAGCAGTGTCATCTGTCATCTAACTAATGCTTTCTGAGGTCTGCTCTGTATCCCTGACAGCAGGCGCAGAATGACTGAAACAGACCTCTGTCCTCAATGTGTTCCTAGTCCACTGTGGGAGAAGGCTAGTCTTTCGAACACTTGTGAGAGCCCACACAAGACCTTTAACTCTCAGGACTTAGTCAGGGTGGACTTTCTGGTGGAGGTGACACCTGAAAGGTGAGGAGGAGTTAGCCAGGTAAAGATGGGAGTGAACACATGTTCCAGGCAAAGAGTTAATGTGAAAAGTATAGGGCGTAGGGGACTATTACAACCTGTGCGAGGTCAGGAGCCCAGTCTAGTGTGGGGCCATGGCCGTGGCAGCTGGAGTGGCCTGGCCTGGCCTCCCTGTGGTGATGGCAGCCCTGGGGACAGGACTGTAGCCAGCCTGAGGAGCGCAGAAGGGAGGTGTGCCCTCTCCCCCCTGGGGGACAGCTGGCTGAGGTTAGGCAGGGCACGAGGTGCAGGACAGAAACCAACACAACCTCTGGGCCTATGGTGGGGATTAAGAGAAGCTGTGGGCAAAACATCTGGGATCCCAGGGGCATAGCGACACCAGACACAGGTAGCATCAGGGTTAAGTCCAGACTCACCCTCCGACCAGGCGGAACTGGTCAGCAGTGACTTAAGCCTGTGACGGGCTGAGCAATCGTCAGCTGCCATGACTCCCAAGCGTCCTGGCTCAGCAGACCTATTGCTGTTTGGGTGAAGCCTCTCTGTTCACCAAAAGGGATCCTGGCTAGTTTTCAGAGAAATGCTGCTCTCCAGCCACACTTAGGGGCAGGCACATCATTGCTGTTAGCCTTGTTTGGGCCGAAACCTTGGCCGGGGCCTCCTGACCAAGATGGCTTTTTGACCAGGAGACCATAGATGCCTTCATCACTCATTCCCTGGACCGCAGGAAGTGAAAGCCTTGCCGAAGGCCAGGTGCCTTGTCTAAACACTGTAACCTGATTAGAAAGCGATTTGGCAATACCTATATACATTTTAAAAAGACCCAGCCATTCTGTACTCCAGACACATTTGCTTGGACGTGTAAGGCTGTGTAAAGGAGTGTGCCTGCAGCATTCTTGCACTGAGGAAGGGGCGGAGACCACGGGAGTGCCCATCACTGGGACAACTGTGTGGTGCTGTGGTCGGTCCAGAGAATGAGACAGATACGTGGATGCTTCCCTGTCTGTATTTGCATGTGAAAAACATTCTAGAAGAGTTACACCCCAAACGGCTGGCAGCAGTTCCCTCTGGGGAGTTGGGACTAAAGGGTGGCACTGGAGAAGGGGGCTTTTACTGTTTAATTATACATCCATATTTCCTGTTTCACTACTTGACAGGCTTGGGTCACTTTGTAATCAAAAGCAGTTTGAGAAAATGAAAAGGACCCAGTATTCCAGTACGCTGGGCAGCTTCCTGTCACCTCCTTGTTCTCTGGCCTCCCTGGGGTGGGGAGCGGGCCACTGCGCTCTGTTGTAAGGCTTGTCCTCTGGTTTGTTTTCTCTCCCCGGCCTGGCACCCCAGCCTGCAGAATGTGGAGGAGTCCCTGCACCATGTGGATGCGACCTTCTTCTTGGGGAAGGTGGGCTTCCTCGCCACGGGCGGTAAGTGCATCCCTCGCCCGCCCCTGCCCACCCCCACCCAGGGCAGTTGGCACTGTGGTGGACCCCTTGCACTGTGGTAGCACCTGGCTGATGGAATCTGACCTGTTGTCGGTCTTTCTAAAAGCACGTCTGAGCGGGTCATTCCACTGAGTTAATTCTGCTGAGATCATTGTTTAGAGTTTCCTGGTAGTTTTAGAGTAAAACCCAACTCCTGTAAAGGCCCAGCATGTTCTGTAGCTTGGCCCCTGCCTTCCTGCCCACTCTCACCTCCTAGCTCTCCCGTTCTTTGGTTCAGCTTGCGTCCTCTGAACAAGTCTACTGTCTCTGCAACTTTGTGTTACTAGCAGTGGAAATAACGATAGCTAGCCTTCACTGAGCACCCACTGTCTGCCAGACACTGCTCTGGGTGCCTTGTTTTATGTCACTAGTCTTCACAAACAACCCTTTGAGGTGGGTATTAGTCTCTCTTTTATAGCCGAAGAAACTGGTCATGAGGTTAAGTAACTTGCCCAAGGCCCCATAGCTAAAAAGTAGTAGAGCTGAGATTCATACGTAGTCATATTCCTGAGCCATATGGCTTCTCTTAGATACTCTCTTCCTCTTCTGCCTAATAACCTCTCTTTTCGCTGTCCTGGGGAAGCCTCCCTGACCAGCCCTGCAATCTGGGACCACGGGGTACCCATCCTGCACTGACGGTGCATTTTACCTGTCTGCCCCCTGAGCTGAACTGTGAGCCTGGCACAGATTGTTCTCAGAAAGCATTGGTGAGCCCTGGCCTGTGTGGCTTAGTTGGTTGGGCATCATCCTGGGCACCAAAAGGTTGCCGGTTCTATTCCCAGGCAGGGCACATGCCCACGTTGCAGGCTCGATCCCTGGTAGGGGGCATGGAGGAGGCAGCTAATCGATGTTTCGCTCTCACATTGATGTTTCTGTCTCTCTCCCTTTCCTTTCCTCTCTTTCTAAAGTCAATTTAAAAAGTCTTTAAAAAAAATAGAAATAAAAAGCATTGGTGACTAAATGAATGCGAGGTCATTTTTATATGTCAATCCACTGAGTCGCTATGGTAACTCAGTGGGGCTGTTACTGTCACCTTTTATAGACCAGGAAACTTTTCATAGCCCTTCCAAAGCCCTTTCAGCCTTACTTTCTAACCTGATCTCAACAGCCCTGAAGAGGAGATGGAACAGGGTTATCACCCCGACTAGTTAGAAACAGGCCCAGAGAGGGAAGTAAGCTGCCTGGCCCAGTCTTCCTAGATGGCAGCGTGAAGGTAGCGGGCACAGCCGCAGCACTCACCGCTTCTTTGCAGCCGGGCGGGAGAGTCACTGCAGCATCCACCGGAACACCGTGCTGAAGCTGGCCCAAGCCTACCGGAGCCCCCTGCTCTTCTGTGACCTGGAGGTGAGGATCCATCACGCGGGTGTGGGGAGTGGCGGTCAGCGCACAGTGGGCTCATCGGGACTGCTCCAAGGACCCCTGAGTACTGAGTGAGGATCCTGACGTGGAGACACAAGGTCCTGGTTTGAATCCTGGCTTGTCCACTTACTGACTGTGGCTTGGATGGGTCATTCTAAGCCTTGGGTACACAAATGTGAAGTGGATGACATATATTCATCTTCAGTGCCTCGTATGTGCCAGGTGCTATCCCTTCTTACCTGGCTTATTCTTCTGTTTTGTTTTCTCTACTCGTAACCAAGCCTGTGTGTGTATTTGTGGGTCCATGTTAATATCTCACTCTCTTACAAGGGATAAGAGCTGTGAGGCCGGGAACCTCATCTGTCCCATTAACCAGTGCATCCTCATGACCCGGGCAGTCAGAATGCCGTGTCCCCTCACCGCTCTGATTGCAGACCTTGTCCAGTCCCAGCTTGGGGCAGAGTGTCCAGCAGGCAGTGGGAATGGTGGCTGGGTGGGTAGATGTTGGATGGATACATATGGTGTTGGTTCTGCCCTGACTCACTTCTGTTGGTGTTTCTGAAGGTGAGCCCTAATTGTGGGCAGTGCCGAGCAGGTTTCTGTTTGCTCTTTAGCCTCTCCTTCTGCAGCACGAATCCTGACAACTTTGCTAGAGGGTCCTGAGCAGGAGTTGATGCTGCTCCCCGGGAGGTCTGCTGAGGGCTCCAGGGCCTGGGCTGCCCTACCCATGCACCAGGCCTGCTCAGGTGGCTTTGGGGTCTATTTATTGGCTTTGAGGCTTATTTAGAAGACTTGTGTTTCTGGTATGAAGACACCCATTCCCAAAGGCAAAGTGATGTAACAGAATTGAGTCAGCATGCGGCCCTTCACCACCATCTGGATCACGGGTTCTTATTCTGCGGTCTGTGGACCCCTCCAATCTGAGAGTAGAATTTAGGAGATCTGTGAACATGGGTGAGAAGAAGATTACTTCTTTTATTTTACCTCTGAGTGGAATTTAGCTTTATGAGTGTAAGCAAGAGATGTCAGGAGCATTAGCAGAATCTATGACTGTTGCCAATAGTCGTGGCCAGTGCATGAGGATGTCGGCTAACCGGGTGGTGGGCGGTGCAGTTCCGCGCATGGCCAGTAGGTGGCAGGCCACACCAGGTCCTGGGTTACCTGGAGCCTGAGAACTTCAGAAAAGGCCCGTGGCTGCTATTTCCAGTCCCCCTCAGACCTGCTGAGAACCGAGACCTGCGTCCCTCAGAGGGAGGGCCCAGTGTTTGGACAGTCATCACTCCTAGGACCTTTCAGGTCACACTCCTCCACGTAGTCAAGTTTGGGTCCCACCATATTTTGAGTCTTTGCACGGCAAGAATTATCACCCCCTTTACACATGAGGAAACCCACTCAGCGAGGTGTGGGATTCACCCACTGAAATTATTTCCTAGCTCTGCCGATTTCTGAGTTCTGATCCCTGAGAACACAAAGGAGTCAGACATTGACCCTCAGAATCTAGTGAGATGGACGGGCACGTTATATATGCAACAGAAGAATTTGCAGAGCTTTAGAAGCCTGGTGGTGGGATTAAGTCCTTCCTTCCTGTAGGTGACAGAGGCAGTTGGAATGTGGTCAGACTTGGGTTTGGGGGCCAGGCCTCTGGAGTGTGGTGTGTGATTGGAGGAGGCCTGGCCAGAGACTGGAGGCAGGCTGCAGAGCCTGAGCCAGTGGCTTGGAGCTATATTTCGGAGGCAAAGGCCACAGAACTTAGAGTAAGAGGATTTATTCAACAAATAGTTCTTACATGTCTGCAGTGTGCCAAGCACTCCTCTAGGCACTAGGGATGCGGCATAGAACCAAACAGTAAATAAAAAAATCCCAGCTCTATTCTGGTGGACGAAGCAGACGTAGAATGCATAATCTGTTAGAAAATGGGGGGGGGGGGGGTGACATGTCAGGTGTTGGAGAAGCAGTAAGATTTAGATAGGGTGTTCACTAAAAAAGCGGCCTTTAAGTGAAGACAAAGGCAGTAAGAAGGCAAGCTACCACCCGGCCAGCATGGCTCAGTGGTTGAGTGTCGACCCATGAACCAGGAGGTCACGGTTTGATTGCCAGTCAGGGCACATGCCTGGGTTGCGGGCTCAATCCCAGGTAGGAAGCGTGCAGGAAGCAGCTGATCGATGACTCTCTCCCTCATCATTGATGTTTCTTTCTCCCTTCCTCTCTGAAATAAAAAACATTTAAAAAAGCAACAAAAAATGGCAAGCCATCAAGGCTCCTGGTGGCAAAGCACACTAAGCAGGAGAAGCGGCATGTGCAAAGGCCCTGAGTCTGGAACTTGCCTGGTGTGTTCAAGGTCCCACAGGGAGATGTGGGTGGCTGGAGCAGACCAACAAGGGGCAGAGTAGGGGGAGATCAGAGTGATAGTGTGGCCAGATCAGTAGGTCCTGTGGGCAGTAGCAAAGGAAGTGGCTTTTACTCTGAGTAAAACCAGAGCCACTGCAGGGTGAGGCAAGGATGGGAGGTGGCCTGGCTGGGGTTTTAAGTGGATCCCTGCAGCTGTTGAGAGGAGAGTAGACTGAAGGGAGGCAAGGGCAGGAGTAGGGAGTCACGCCGAGCGGCTGTTTCTAGAAGAGTTAACAGTGGCCTGGACTCGGTGGTGCCAGGGAGGAGGGAGATGGGATGCTCTATGGTACTGGCTGTTTCCAGGTGGCAGACTGTGCTGGTGGCCTGGATGTGAGGCACAAGAGCAAGAAGAGTCCGGGGGACTTGAGCTTTCGGCCTTTGGCTGAGCTAGGGAAGACCGTAGGAGGAGCAGGTTTCGGGGACTCCCAGGGGCTCCGCTTTGGACATGCTAAGATTAAGGTGTCTGTTAGATTACACAGAAACCGAGCAGGCAGCTGATACATGTGTCTGACACAGAGAGGGAAGGTCTGGAGATGGAATTTGGGATTGAGGTGGTTTTAGAGCCACAGAACTGGATGCAGTCATCTAAGGAGTTAGTGTGGGGAGGGCCAGGCACCGGAGCCCCCTGCACTTAGGTGCTGGACAGAGAGGAGGGAGCAGCCTGGGAGGTGGGCAGGAAAGTGGGTGACCCTGGGTCCTGGGAGCGAAGGAGAAAACGCCATTTCAAGGAGGGAGGGGCTGCGTCAGATTCTACTGGAGAGTCTCTGGGAATGAGGCCAGTGTGATGAGGACCATGGCTTCACCTCAGATTTAGGACCGAGGGGGTGACAAGTGACACATGGCGGGAGTAAGAGTAGGAGGACGGGAGGATGCCTGTCTCTGGTTTGGGCCTCTGTAAGCCCGGCGCCTTCCCCAGCTGGAGAGGGACCGGGAAGGAAGCGGTGTTTCCGAGGCCCCTGCTGGCGGGGGGCATCTAAGGTCACGTTCAATGAGCGTTTATGGAGTGTCTCCTATTTGCCGGCAGCAGCTGGTGCCAGGCCCGGGAACAGTGTAACCCACACTCCTCAGCCCCGCAGCCTCCCAAAGCCCTGGTCCGGGGGCTCTTTGTTGGAGGCATCTCCCTTCTCCCGGTGAGGGCTGCTCTCCGCCCACCCCTCCTGCCCATCCCTGGGGTGTCTTTCTCAGATCCAGGTAAGGGAGCCTTCAGGGCCTCTGGCCCCTGGTTGAGATGCCAGCTGCGTGGTCACTAAGTGTGTGACTCTGGACAGTTTGCCTACCTCGCCAGCCCTGCTGCTGAGCCTTCGTTTCCTCTGGAGCAGGGCTCATCGTCTCTGGTGTCCCTGGAGGGTGTTTGAAGGAGTTGTAAGCCGAGATAGCTGCAAGCTGCTTGGAGAGGCGTGCCGTGGACGAGGTCATGGCTGCGATGGGCAGCGGTGCACTGATCTGTGCCCCTGTCTCGGACCCCAGCCCCCCTCAGGCAGCCCCGCGTGGCTGCTCTGACTGCAGCTCTCTGCTCTTCCCCTGCAGGTAGAAAGCTTTCGGGTCACCATGGCGCAGCGCCTGGTCCGCATGCTGCAGGTCTGTGCGGGCCACGTGCCCGGCGTCTCGGCCCTGAACCTGCTGTCCCTGATGAGGAGCTCCGAGAGCCTCTTCCTGGAGGACCTGTGAGGGCCGCTGCCTGAAGGCCTGGTCGAGGCTTGACAGGCCCTGCCAGGGGTCAGCGGTCACTGCCCCGCGGGAGAGCTGAGCGGGGAGCCCCGCTGGCGGGAGCAACCCGCCTCCCACTCCCACACTCACTCCAGCAGAGCCTTGTCTCTCCCCGTTGGACACGGTCCATTTCCCCTCAAGACTTCATTTGAACAAAGGGTCTGTGGCTAAAAACAGTTAGAAACTCACTTGTCTCACCCACCACTTTGATTTTGCAGGTGAACTGACTCAGAACAATTAAGAGGAGGGGAGGGGAGGGGAACGTGGCCTCTGTGAGCCCAGTCTGACTCCACATCCGGGCCTTGCTATTCTTAGAGAACCTGCTTGTTGCTCCTTGGAGCCTCAGTTTCCCGGGGTGAAATGATCTCGTTTTCCCTTGTTGCGCTGTGGGTACTGAATGAAATGACAGCGAAGGGCCTGAGCTGGTATTACTCCCTGTGCTTGCTCGTGGGCTGATATTTCTTAATAAACTGTGTCAGTGCCTCGCACAGTGCCAGGTAGGCACTCAGTGAACAGTGACTATTATTTGAAATCACACAGAGCTAAGTTCAAAACCTAGTGCAAATCCAGAATTACACACTGAATTCCTCAGTTTGTGAGAATTGAGAGAAGCTGGCTGGGCACAGGGCAGCCTGGGGGGCAAATGGGAGGTCTGGTGGGAGAGAGCCAGGTCATGGCTGCCTTGGAGCATGACAGCACCTCTGCACCCTCACCCTCCTGTGCCAGGACCTGCCCTCCACCCGCGGGCATCAGGATGATCCCTGCTTGATGCCCTGGGCAGTGCCGGCTCTGCAGGGCCTCTGCTTTGACGTCACCATCACAGCCAGCACTCATGATCCTCATTGGAGGGTGGGCCAACTTCAAACCTGTTAGGGGTATCATGAGGGTAGGGCCCTACATTTCTCCTTCCCATGGCTTCCTTCCAGCACCTCGCCAGTGTCCACCCCTGGAGCTCAGTTCAGTTGCACAGACGTCCTTGAGGCAGCCTCCTGTGCCCACCAAGCACCTCAGCTATGTAGATTTCGGTTGAGGCCCCAGATGTCACCGGACATTGGCAGGGCCTTCACATTCTACGGAGCTCTCACAGTCTCCTCGTCTCCTCCTAGCAGACCTGTGAGGTTGACGATGTTTCCCCATTTCACAGTTAATGAAACCGAGACTTGTGAGCAGAGGTGTGTCCACAGTCACGGAGCTGATCAGCTGCAGAGCCCACCCCTGGCCATAGTCTGCTTTTTTCCTCCAGTTTTCTTATTTGGCTTATCATTGAACAAAGGCAGGTTAGGGGCATCTGCTGGGCAGGCCCTGAACTGGGAACAGAAGTGAAGACACAGGCCTTGTGCCTGAGAAAGCAGCCATTGAAGGGCAGTCTCTAAGCGCCACTGCCACATGTTGGGGTCTGCCCTTCAGGAGAGGACTTCTGGGTACCCCTGGCACAGGGGGAGGCTTCGTGGAGGAGAGGGCTGTGAGCAGGCTAAGAGCACTGGCCCACGCCAGGAGAGGAGGGTGGTGTGGACTCAGCCAGCTAGGATGGGGCATGGCACTTTTTGCTGGAGACAAGGGGTGGTTCTCTCCATCCCCCCTAACCTGCCCTCAGCCAGCATGGGGCACACTTCTTTCTCTCCAGTCTCTGTGCCATGTTTTCTTTGCCACCTGGTGTCATTTAACAAGAGAAGTGGCGCCACATTCTCCAGCAGAGGATCTGGAAGCCGTCCAAGTGCTGGGGGAACACAACGCTGTTCCTGCTGCCAGCTCCAGCGAGCTTGGCAGGGGCTCCGGATCCCAGAGGCCACCTCTGCCTCACAGCGGAGCTGAGCAACCCCTCAACAGCAGTCAGTGGCCCTCTGCGGCCCTCTCCAGCCTGCTGCCTCTGACCAGGCGGTGTAGCTGCTCTGCACCGTCCAGAGGCCAGTTTGACCAAGGGGAGGCCGGGAAGGCCAGTCCTTATGCACCAAGGTGCCCAGCATCAGTGCTTGGCGCTGTGCAGGGAGGCAAGAGAGCCCGTGCTTGGCTGCTCACTGATCTCATGACCTCAGGCAGGTCACTTACCTTCGTGAACCTCAGTTTCCTCATCCGTAGAATGGGGTCAGGCTAATTAATACCTTTCTCCCTGGGAGGATTGAGATGACAAATTATTTCAAACATAAAGCTTGAAACAAATGTTAAGAGCTCTCAGGCTGGCCGCAGTCCCAAGGTGGTCACATGGGAGGTGATTATTGACAGGCGACTGGTCTGAGAGGGTGGGCGGTCTGAGACTCCTGCGGAGACGCCCTTCCGCTACGCCTGGAAGCTGCTGGTCCACCCTCTCTGAGCAGAGGAAACAGCGGGGCATTTGGGCCCCTGCTTTGTGGATGAGGCATCCAAGGCTCTCAGAGGGGCAGGGCTTGTTCAGGGTCACAGGTTCTTTTGTCCCCTCAAGCCACCTGGCTGTGGGCAGCCCTTGGGCCTGCCCCAGGGAACTCACGTTTGTGTAGGAGGTGGCCCAGGCCCATGCATTCTGGCCCCAATCGTGATGTTTCCCATCCCTGCAAGAAGGCAGGGCCTCCTGGTGAGGAGGGGGCTGAATCTCGGTGCCTGTCTCCGCCCCTCCTGGGACAAAGGCAGGGCAGCCCAGCCACAGAGGGGAAGTGATGCAGTGGGAAAGGGCTTGGCCTTTGAGCCCCACTGACTTGGGGTCTGTGGCCAACCTGAAGTGTCACCTGGTGAAGCTCACTTCCTGTCCCTGCACCCCAGAGCCTCTTGAGGTTCTTATGAGACTACAAAAAAAACAAAGAAACTGACCCCCACCCTGCCTGTCCCGTGTCTGCTGTCCAGACAGTGGCCCCTGGAGGGCTGGCTGGCTGTGCCCAGGGCTGTGGTAGGTGAGGTGAGCTGGGAGCTCTGACCTAAAGCCCCACCTCAGCTTGCTCCCCACCCACTCCCCATCCCACCCCACCCTTCCCTGCACAGCTAGTGTTGGGCCAGGCCTACCTGGCGGGACTGCAACACAAACTTTAAAAAAATCCTCACCCAAGGATATTTTTTTCCATTGCTTTTCAGAGAGAGTGGAAGGGGGGAGAGAGAGAAATACCAACGTGAGAGACACATCGATTGGCTGCCTTCCGCATGCACCCCAACCGGGGCCGGGGATTGAGCCTGCAACCCTAGTACATACCCTTGACAGGAATCGAACCCGGGACCCTTCAGTCCGGGGAGTGGGGAGGCGATGCTCTCACCACTGAGCCAAACTGGCCAGGGCCAAAGGGACCCATTCCACAGGTGCCTGCTGGCCTAACCCCCCTTCCCTCAGCCTCCCCTGGGGCCACAGGGGGCAGGTATTGAATCACTGTGAAAGGACTTCACCCAGACAATTGCAGACCCGAGGGGTGGAGGAGGGGGGCCTGGGAGACTGGTGGGCTGCCAGGCCCTGCACCCCTAAATCTGAGTCCCGCTTGAGTGCAACCCTAGGGACTGGGGACTGCTGAGGACCAGCTCTGGAGGGACAGTGGGTGGCAGTCCCCAGTGCCCTTTCCTTGGGGCTACCCTCTCACATCAGGGGAATGCCAAACACTTTTGGGGGGCCCTCAGGCTAACATTTGGTAGATGCCTGACTGAAGATGACCCTGCAAGGCCAGACCCAGAGGGGGTCCCCAGCACTTGGTCCCCCTCTGCTATGCTGGACCACAGGCTCCTCGAGAGGGAGAGGACCCCACAGATGTGTGTCGTGGGAGGGGGTTGGGTGAGCTCAGGGGCCGAGGGGCTGCGTGGCCTGTCCCTTATCCTTCTGAGCTTGCTTTCCTCTTTGAAAGTAGACTCTGACACCACCTGCCCTGCAGGGTTGAGGCCAGGAGTGTGGGGGTGCGGGACACAGGCCAGGCAGGTGGAGAGGTGGCTCTGTGCCCTGCCATTTTCTCATGTGCTGCCTTGGTCACCGGGCCTGGTGTGCTCCTCCCAGGTGTCCTCAGGGGTCATTCTCACTTCTGTCCCTCTGTCCCTCTGTCCCAAGGTCTCAGCAGGCCTTTCCTGACTCGCTGGCCCTCCCTGGCACCCTTCCCTCCTGAATTTCTCTCCCTCGTACCTCTCGCCTACTAAATGGTTTCACTGTTTGGGTTTTGTCTCTGTGCTTCCCTGCTGTCTCCCCAGAACCTGGAACAGAGCCTGAGCATAGTAGGTCTCAGTGAGTATTTGGTAAATGATGGAGGTGTCTGCACACAGAGCCTGCCCCTGCATTTGCACAGGGCCAAGGCCTGCAGGAGGCCCAGAGCGAGTGGCAAACGTGTCCCTCCTGTGTGCTGCCCCGAATGAGGCCTGAGGAAGTGGAGGCCCCTGGGAAGTCTCCCTGCTCCTCCCCCATACCCCTCCCAACAAGCCCCCCTCACAGCCTCCTTCCACCTTCAGGCCTGGTCCCCAGGAGGTGGGGACTCCACTCCCTGCTACAGAGACTGGGGGCTCCTTCCTGACCTGACATCAGGCATAAAGGGCCCACATTCCTCCACCCAGGGCCCCTCGGATTGTGTGTGCACACGCAGGCCTCTGTGTGTGTGTGAGTGTATGTGTGAGAGTGTGTGTGTGTGTGTGTGAGTGTGTACAGAGAATGGGGGCAGCTCTGGCCTGTGAAAACCTGGGCATAGGTTTCGTAACCGCTTCATGGCAGGGCATGACCTACCCTTGCACAGCTTGAGTTCACGGGGAGAGAGGCCATGGGTGGGGGCCTCTCTGACTCCCCTCCAGGACTTTGTACTGACCCCTGGCTCTCCCACCCCTCTTCCAGCATCCAGAGGACCAACATCGCATCCTTTGGGCTGTCCCCAGTGAGGAGGACTTCCTAGCAGTGTCCTATTGTCAAGAGCTGAATGTTCAAGGGGACCAGGGGAATCTGTTCTGGGAATGTGGGCAAAATAAGACGGGGAGAGTCAACTCGAGGCCCGGGCCAGGGCTGGGGGCCCAGGGAAGGCCAACAGAACAGCTCCCACTGGGTGGGCCCTTCGTGAAACAAAACCTGTCTCCCTACACGCACACGCACACACACACGCACACGCACACGAGAACGTAAAGGCACGACGCAGGCTGGGCTGGAAGACCCCAGAGTGAGAGGGGCTCCCGGGGGATGGAGGGAAATGCCCTCTCTTACTCAGATCCCGAGTTGGAGGGTCTGTTCATGAGCGTGTGTCCAGGTATTACTCACAGCCTTACGTATAAAACTCATTTTCAGCTCAGGACGGAGTGCATCTGCGCCTCGGAGAACTTTCAGATCCAGATCTTGGGGGCTGGGCACCTGTGCCCCTAGGGACTGCCCCCTAGAACCCCGAGCTTTCCAACAGGCCCCGAATTTCCTCACTTCCCCCATCCTGTCCCTGAGGCATGAAGGGCTCAGGCCGCACTTCACAGCTGGCTGAACACAGGCTCGGCCGGCCCCGCGTATGTGCTGGGTCATCCCTTTGTCCCTCAGCCTCGTTTACCCCACCTCATTACAGGGCCGGTGTCAGAGCCACGGGGAGAGTGTTTTGGGGGGCATTTGGGGACAGAGATCAAGCGAGGCTCCCTTCTCCCTGGCAGACCCCCAGTTAACCACCCTTTAAAAACTTTCATCAGTGAATGAAAACTTGAGAAAACCATGAGACAGATTCGATCAGAGGGCTTTTCAGAAACAAAGTGCCTTATTTCCTTCTCAAGAACACTGAGGTGATGACGTCAAGTTATTTAAAGTGAAAACTATTAAAAGAACAAGGAAAATTTGCAAGAACCACGTCGATTTTAGAAACTATAACTCCTCTCGGTCACATCTCACAATCAAAAAGTGATGAAGACTTGAATAAAGAAATTAACAAACTTAATTGCCAAGAAAAAAGAAAACACATTGAGGCGTGACCTGACGTTCCCCACACTGGTCTGGGGGGGAGATTTCTCTTTTTAACTGAAGTCATCCAAGCAGAGCTTCGAGGCCCCCCCTCCCCATTTAGGAGGCGCCTGTACACACCACTGACACGAATTCCTCCAGCCCTTTGCTGTTGCCAGCTTTGTCCTTGGCACCTGCCCTGTGCCAGCAAAAGGAGGCACCCCGTAGACATTCGTGTCCAATGAGTACCCCTGCTTCGCCCTCAGGGCTGCCTGTGCCAACGTGCAGGAGTGACCATCTACAGTTCTCCCTCTCTGGCTTGGGCCCCGAGGGCCACCTCCTTTGCTTTCTGCCCGAGGAGTCAGAGGTGGCTCATAAATGACCTCAGACCTGGCCCACCCTCTCCCAGGGTCAGTTCCTGCTCCTGGGTTCCCACAGGCTGCCCCCTGCTCTGCCCGAGTATCTGGCAGGAGGTTTAAATGAGAGCCCTGCAGTCCCGAGGGTGACAGGTAGTAACACCAGCAGTGATGGGGCGATGGAGGCCCAGTCTTCTCCCCTCCCCCACCCCACCCCTCTGCCCCATAGGAGAGCCTTCCCTGCCTGGGCTCCTGTCCAGGCTCCTGGCTCCTCCACCCCCTCACCACACACCCACACCCACCACCCCACACCCACTTCTCCTTTGCAGCTGCTCCACCACCTACACCTTCCTGCCTCGGAGTTGCTGGCCCGTGGGCAGGGGCTGGGGAGGCAGTGGACCAGGGCTCCTCAAGGCTGGCTTATTTGGGGTTCTGTGTGAGCGCTCAGGGTCCCCCAAGACAGAAACCTGGGACCAGCTTTGCTCCCCTTATTCCACAGCATCACTCGTTCCTCCTGAACAACAGCCACATGGCTCCCCTGCCCTGGACCATGTTGCCAGCCTCCTGGCTACTCTGCTCACCTGTCCAGTCTCCAACTCCAAGGCAGCCAGAGACACAGTCCCTTCTAAAGCACAGCTCAGAAGGCCTGTCCCTCCTCTCAGACCCCTGCTGGGCCTCCTCCTGCCTGGTGCCTGTGGCAGCAGCCTCGGGCTCCTTCTGTCCCTCCGTCCCCACCCCTCAGCATCCCTGATGCAAGAGCCATGCCTGTTCCAGAGGTAGCTCCCCTTTCACCACCACTCCAGGCCTCTGTCCTTACTGGTCCCTCTGCCTGGAAGGTTTCCCTGCTCCTTGTATCTGCTAAAGCTCCTGGCCTCCAAGCTCCCTCCTGGGCCCTGGAGGGAGTTATTCCTTCCTCTGCGCCCCCAACCCTAGAATGCCTAGGGGGCTGGTGTGGCCCACTATGGGGCACTAAGCGGAGCTCCATGCTGAGGATCTCTGCCAGCCCTGCCCCCAGGAAGGGAGCCGCAGAAGTCCAGGAAGGCTGAGGAGGCTTCTGTGTGTGTCTGAGACTCACTGAGAAACACGGGTGAGAGGCCAGGGGGAACCCAAGTGCTGAGGGGTAAAGACAGACAGGAGGATCCTCAGGGAGACATAGAGGTGAGCAGCCCAGGACACACACAGAGTCCTGGGATAAAGGAGTTGGGGTGGTTGGGCACCTGCTGGGTCATAGTCTGCTTGTCCATCTGTTGATCTGAGCTTCCCTCCTGCTTAGGATCTGGAGGCTGAGCTGTCTCTGGGCCCTTGGCTGCCCGCCCCCTGCCCCCTCCGTGCCCTCCACTCCGGCCAGAGGCCTCTTGCTAGCATACAGGTCTGTGGCTTTCCCTGCTTAAAGCCCTGCGTAGTTCCCCAGAGCCTTCCTGCCAGAGGGAGCTCCCTAACCCTCAGCCAAGGCCCGGGGCCAACCCTCTGGCCTGCGTATTTGAGCCTTGAGGCCTTTGCGCACACTGGGCCCTTCTCTGTTAAGCTTCCCCAGCTAGACCCCTCCATCCAGCAAATGCCCCCTCCTCTCCACAAAGCCTTCCTGCGCCCTCCGAGGCGAGGCAAGGCCCAGAATCGTCTCCCCATGCCCGCGGCAGGGTGCAAGTCCCTCAGGACCCGCCACTGTGGGCACTCAGGCTGTGACTGATAAACTGAACCCGCTCTGCCGAGGGAGGGCAGGAGGGCTCCCCAGAGGAGGAGGCAGGGAGGCCGCTGGTGGGGGTGACCTGGGCTCTGAGCTGGCCTGCGGAGGACAGGGAGCCACCCAGAGGCCTGCGTACTGGCTTTAAGGCCCTTCCTGAGGCCCAGGAGCGGGCCCTCGGCCCTAGTCCCGGCCCCAGCAGGGCCCGGCCCGGCGGGCGGCCGCGGGTGATGGTTGACGCTCGAGTGGAGGGACCGCGCGCAAAAGAGACGGTCCCGGGAGCGGCCCCCCCCCCCCCCCCCCGCCGAGCGCGCCCACCCCGCGGGCGGGGGCGGGGGCGGGGGCGGGGCGGGGGCGCGGGGGCCCCTCCCGGTTCCCGCCCCGCGGCCGAGGGCGCTCAGTCGGGCTGGGTGCGCGGCGCGGGCAGCATGGGGCGCGCGGGCAGGGGCCTGAGGGGCAAGGGCGGCCCGGCGCCCACGCAGTGCGTGCAGACCCAGTGCTTCGACCCGCTGGTCCGCGACTGCGTGGCCTGCAGGCTCTTCCGGACGCCGGAGCCCAGACCGGGTAAGAGCCGACTCACCCGACGGCGGCTCGCGGGCGGCCTCGCGGGAAGGGGGGGGTGCTGCCACCGCCCAGACCCCCCGCGGGAGCCGAGGCGCAGCGCCCCTCGTCCCGGGACCGAGGGGGCGACAGGTGGATGGGGGTGGCGGCAGGGGCCTGGGTGGGGGCGGGCCGGCGCCGCGTGGCCCTCACCGTCCCTCTCTCCCCCCCGCCCCGCGCACCACCCTCTGCGCCCCGCCGCCCCTCCCCTGCCTGGCCCAGCCTCGCCTCCCTCGGACCCCGCCCGGCTCCCCGCTCGCCCCTCGCCTCTCTCAGCCCCCTCCCCTCCCTCCCCGTCCCCTCCGCCAGCAGCCGAGCCGAGCAGCCTGGCGCCCGGGACCGCGGCGCGGCCGCAGGAGTCGGTGGGCGCGGGGGTGGCCGCGCCGGAGCTGGCGCCGCTGCTGCGGGCGCTGCTCTTCTGCGCGCCGGTGCTGCTGGGCCTGGCGCTGGCCCTGGTGCTGGTGGCCCTGGTGAGCTGGCGCCGGCGGCGGCTCCGCGCGCCCGCGGCCCCGAAGGCGGAGGCGCGGGACCGGCCGCACGACGGTGAGTTCCGCGCGTGGGGCGCGCGACGGGCTCTGCCCAGTCGGAGGGGGTCCCGCTGGGAGGGAGGGGGCGGTGCGGGAGGGGGAGGGGGAGGGGGAGGGGCGGTGCGGGAGGGGGAGGGGGAGGGCGGTGCGGGTCATGGGTCACCCCTGTAGTGGGGCTTCATCCACTTACCTCAGTGGGAGGCTGTCCTGCCAGCCAGGCTTCCGGAACAGGGATGGGGTTGGCTGTGACCCCTTCCTGACCCTGCATTCCCCCCACCAGAGGCCCTGGACAAGGTCACCGTCCTCTCTTCTGGACCCCTTGATGCCACAGCTCCTGTCTGGCCTCCACCCGGAGAAACTCCAGCCACCACGCCACCTGCTCACAGCGTCCCTGTGCCAGCCACAGAGCTGGGCTCCACTGAGCTGGTGACCACCAAGACGGCCGGCCCTGAGCAACAGTAGCGATGGAAGGGGCAGGAGGTGGCCCCTGCCCTCCCTGCGGGCCATCAGCCCGGGGACTGGAAGTTGAACTCGGCTCTTCATCCCAGCGTCCACCTGCCCCTTTCCCGGGAACCAGGCTGCTCCCCAGCTAACCCTGCAGACCACAGGGTTCGGCTGGTACGGTGTCGCGTCACGACCATCTTTGGGAGCCTCGAAGGTTGTGACCGGGCTCCTCTGCTTTTGCGTGGTGGCTGCACTTTGAGTAGGAGGCTTTTCTTTCACGGCGAGGAAGCCGGATTAAACCTGAGTGATTCTAGGAAAAGGGCCACGTGGGAGGCTGCAAACTTTGAAGCCAGGTGGTGTATTTCTTTAACACTTGCTCTCACAGCTGCCCTGCTCTTAAACATGCACGTGGCTGCAACACTGACCAGAAACCATTTGATGGGCTTGCTTTGGGACTTAATACAAGATGATTTTAAGAAATAGCCTGGATTGTGCTGATTCTCAGGTATCGGCATCCCAGTGTCAACCTCGAGCTTGGCCCAGTCTGCTAGGACCTGTAATGCCATTTGCACTCCAGGGGCAGCTTCCAGAGCCCAAAGCTTGCAGTTGGAGGAAGTCTGCAACCTCTGGGGCAGGACTGGGAACTCACACTGAAGGCGCTGATGGGCGCCTCCCTCAGAGACCACCTGGGGTCCCAGCTGCCTCCAAGCTCACTCAGCCAGACACAGGGCAGGGCCCAGGACCTTCAGGAGGCTTCTAATAGGCCTGTAGCCTTGAACCAGCTGGACCTGATGTCTTTTTTTTTTTTTTAATGTCTTTATTGATTTCAGAGAGAGGAAGGGAGAGGGAGAGAGAGATAGAGACATTAATGATGAGAGAGTCATTCACCCACTGCCTCCTGCACGCCCCCCACTGGGGACCAAGCCTGCAGCTGCAACTTGGGCATGTGCCCTGACTGGGAATCGAACCGCAATCTCCTGTATTGATGCTCAACCGCTGAGCCATGCCAGCTGGGTGGGACCTGATGTCTTTTGAGCTCCCTTCTCTCTGTGGCCTGCTCTCCCCAAGCACTGGACCAAGTGCTGAGGTCACTTGGCCATTCTGTGTCAGCCCCTGGGTCACCCAGCGTCTCAGTGGAATCGCTCCTCTGACAGTGGCGCTGCTTGCTCCGGGCCTGGGCCTGAGGCCATTGCTTCCTGTTTGGGGTCACACTGTACGCTGTCAGCCTCTCCTGCTGGCCCGCCTCCACAGGGTTAGACCTGACCAGGATCCTACCTTGGGCAGCATCCTTGGAACTTCTTACAGCTCAGCGTCCTTGGGAGGATCACTGGACTGGGAGTCAGAAGATGGGTTTCTGGGTACCAGTTTGTCCCACTGTGGGACCTTGGCCACATTCTGTCCCATGCATCAGTGCCTTTGGCTCACCTCTTCCTGACTTGACATCAGAGCTGCCTCACAAATACCCATCCTTCCTGCCGACCCCTTTCCCAGCTCAGGAGACAGTCAGTAGCCAGTAGCATTTGGAGCCCCCAGGACCTGGACACTCACATCTAAGTCTCTTCCAAGCCACTCTCTCCCTGAACCCATCTCAGATGCCCCTCCTTCCAGGGAGCTGGGGAGCTGGAGTGAGGTCAGATGGCAGGCAGTAGGCAGGAAGGTGAGGGGCAGGCCCCAAATGGCCAGGGTTATCCATTCTCCTCCATGGGGGGCGGGGGGAGTCTGAGCTGTTTCTGGCCACCCTATCCCCCAACCCACCTTTTCCACCAGAGCCCCAGAGCAGGGAGCTGGGCCCTGGAGGTGAAACAAGTGGTTGAAACTCCTTTGGGGCCCAGACATGCAAACCTCTGGTACCACTGTGTCTCAGCTGAACCCCTGGCTAATGTGCAGCTTCCTCTCCAGTCTCAGTTTCCTTTTCTGAAAATGGGGGGCTGGATGCAAGTTCTCTTTAGCCTGTGGCCCTCAGAGGAGAAGGACTGGAAGGAACCTTAGAGAATCCTTGTGCCCCCCCCCATTTTACAGATGAGGAAACTGAGGCCCAGAGAAGGAGAAGACTTAGCATCATTGTCATCCAGCAAATAGCAGAAGAGAAGTTCATTAGGGAAGAACCATTAGCAGAAGCCAGGGGGGAGCTGGGCAAGAAAGGGACAAGTCTCCCCCCACCCCCGAAAGGGACCCCAGCTCCCAGGGCCTCAGTCTCTGGACCACGGTCCTAGGCAACGTTTTAAGGAGCCTTGGCAAGGTCACCTCATTTGATCTTCATAATAGCACCTGGAGGTGTGTGTGTGGGGATGGGGGGTTGTGTTTGCTTTAAACAAATGTTGTTTTTTAAAAAAAAATCAAAGCATGAGCTTTGTAGGCACTTTGGAAAGTGAGATCGCAGCCCAGGATGGAATCTACAGAGAAATGCCCCATAACCCACGCCAGGCCCGAGCGCTGCATGTCCTACATACTTGCTACCATTGTCATGTATCATTCTGTACATGTAAGTTCACATCTTGACCATCATAGTTGGTGAGTTTTCTCTTGGCTCGAAGCACTTCACAAACAAGATAAAAACCTTACAGACATGGGAAAAGTTTGTCACTGGAGCATGTGGTTCTTCTCTGTTTTTACACTGGTTCCCCCTTATCCACAGTTTCATTTTTGGTTACCCGGGGTCAACCGTGGTCTGAAAATGTTAAATGGAAGATTCCAGAAATAAATAATTTGTAAGTTTAAATTTCGCGCTGTCCTGAGTAGTGTGATGAACTCCCGAGCTGTCCTGCTCTGACCTGCCCAGGACCTCAGTCATCCCTTCTGCCCCCATCTCAGCGCTGTGCACACTCCCCGGCCCTCAGTGACTTGGCTGACTCGGTCACAATACGGGTGTTCCAGTCCCCCTTGTTTTACTTCGCAGTGGCCCTGAAGCGCCAGAGCAGTGATGCTGGCAATGCATAGATGCCACATGGAAGCCACAAAGCTTCCTTTAAGTGAAAGGTAAAAGTTCTCTACTTAGAAAAGTCGCTAAGATCTACGGCAAGAACAAATCTATCCATGAAATTGTGAAGGGAGAAAAAGGAATTCTTGCTAATTTTGCTGTCACACCTCAGACTGCAGAAGTTACAGCCACAGGGAGTGATCAGTGATGCGTTAGGGTGGAAAAGGCATGAAACTTGTGAAAGACATGAATAGAAAACATGTTCCGACCGACGGCAGCGTGTTGCCAGAAAGCACTGAGCCCATGCAGAGACTGAAGAGTGGCCACATTCACATAACTTTATTACAGTATATTGTTATAATTGTTCTGCGTTATTATTAGTTATTGTGCTAATCTCTTACTGTGCCTAAATAGAAATTAAACTTTATTGTAGGTAAGTATGTATAGGAAAAAACAGTATAGATTGGGTTCAGCACTATCATTGGTTTCAGGCATCCACTGGGGGTCTTGGACCCATTCTCCCCTGGATAAGGGGGAGCTACTATATATTGTGACTGAGGCAGTGGCACCTTCTTGTACATAAGTCTTTGCCTCAGTCTCCATGTCCCAGGAGAAGAATTACAACCAAAGGCCTGGGCCTTGCCTGACCACTGTGGTTCAGTGGTTGAGCGTCAACCATGCACCAAGAGGTCACCTGTTTAAATCTCTGTAAAGGCACATGCAGGAGGCAGCCTGTCGATGTTTCTCTCTCTCTTCCTCTCTCATTAAAACCAATTTTAAAAAATTAAAACAACAGAAACAAAGGCCTTGGCCTTTTTAAAGGCCCCTGTTGGTTGAAATGTTTTTCTGCAAATCTGGACCTGTTCACGTCCGTGAACAGAGATTATATGGCCCATTTTGCTGATAGGAAAAGAGAGGCCCAGAGAGGTGAAGGGACCTGGTCGGAGAGACAATAAGCAGTGGTGGAGCTGGGCTAGACCCAGGCTCCAGCCCCTGCCGCTGTCCCATCCAGAAGGTCATTGACACAGGTGCCTTCCATGAGGGGCTGACTTCAGAGATTGGCCCCAGGTTCTACTCCTGGCTTTTATCACTGCTCAAAGATTTCTCTCTCCAGCTGGGCTCTTTTTGCAGTAAGAGGGATCCCAGATAGACTCTGGAAGAACTGCTTGTTGGGGTGGGAACAGAGCGAAGCAGCCCCCCTCTGCCTAGCCCCTGTGGCTGGCCATTTTTTCCTGAAGGAGGGTCTGGGGTGGGGCTGTCTGAAGTCTCAGTTCCTCCTGGGGCTTCCTGCAGGCACCTTTCACTTCCTGCCCAGCAGCCCCCCCAGGCTCGGGTGGGGGTGGGGAGGCCCAGCTGGTCGGGCCAGGAAGGAGGGACCTGACCCCGTACCTCCCTCTGTCTCTGCAAGGATGGCTCTGCACGGCCCTTACCTTTAGAAGCTGGTGGCATCTCTCTGGGCCTGTCTCCCAATCTTCAAAATAGAGCCTGAGGGCCCCCAGCTGGTCAAGATTCCAGAGGTCCTGCGGCAAGTAGGGTCTCCACCTAGGAGCGCCCCACCTGCTTCCTTCCCTAGGACACAGACGCTTCCTGCCCGGGGCCCCCAACCTTCAGCAATCGCCTCTGGGAAGTGAGTTTCCCAGAGCTGGTCTGAGGCTCTGGGCTCAGCAGTTACCACCCCATCCCTCCCCGCCCGTGGGGCACACTGGATCCCAGACTCGCCTGCTTGTGCCCGCACCACTCTGGGTGCTGGCAGGTCGGCCCCAGGCCCTGCCATTGGGTCCTAGTCTGATGGGAGAGACAGGGCGGCCCCTGCCAGGGCCAGGGAATGTCCCAAGCAGGGGGTGACTAATCCAGCGTCCGGGGAGTGCTGAAGAGTAGGAGGTATGTCCTGAATCCTGAGGCAGTTTTTCTGCTGGAATGGAGCCAAGAAATGGCATCCCTGCCCCAGGGGACTCCGCGCGAAGGCCGGGAGGAGAGGGGCAGGAGGTCGGGAAGCGGGGGCGGGAGGAGCCGCCGGCTGTGCTGAGCGCTTCGCTGCGCGGCCCGCGGGCTCGCGGGGACGGGGACCCCGAGCGCGCCTCCAGCCCCGCCTTTCCCGAGGCCGCCCGACCCCTCGGGCATCCTCTGGGCGGAACGAGCTGCCGTTTGCTCTGCTGTGGGTGGCGCAGGCCAAGTCCTGCCTCACCTAGAGCAGAAGCCAGGCCTCCCTACAGTCTGTGCCTCTCCCCGGGGTCGGGGTGCAACTGCCCTGGGTCGCGGGGAGAGCGGGGCGGAGCCGGGAGGACCCGTGCGGGCGCCGGGCTCGCCTCCTGCCCAGGGCCCTAAGCCGGGGCAGCTGCCGGGGGAGCGCCGCAGGGCTCCCAGCGCCCCGAGGGCCCCCGAGCGTCTCTCCACGCCTCTGAGCTGCTGAGAATCCGGGGTCCAGCCCCGACGTCCAGACGGATCCAGGCCGGTGCCGGCGGAAGTCCGCCTGCGCGGTTCCTGCGGTCGCCCGCAGCAGCGCCCGGAGGCCGACCGCGGGTGCGGGACCCCGAAGGGCTGGGGCGGGGCCAAGGCGGGAGGCGGGGCTGAGGAAAGGGGCGGGGCCAGAGGCCAGCAGTGGGCGGGGTTCAAGGCCCGGGGCGCAGGAGGGCGAATCCGCGAGCGGCCGGAACCGGGCCAACCGCACCCTCTCCAAACCTGGACCTCCGCGCCCACGGGGGGTCCTAGTTCCCGCGCGCCCGAGGGGCCCCGGTGCAGGGCATGGCCCGGGCTTGGGGGCGAGGTGTGTGCGGGACTCGGGACGCCTCCCCCGCCTTCTGGACTCAGAGCTGGCCTCGCGGTGGTGCCCCGGGACCTGCAGGCGGGCGGGGCGCACGTGCGTCCGCCGGACGCGCCGTGTGGCCTCGGCCGAGCGCTGTCCCCTCGGGATCAGCTCCTGCCCTGCGGTCTCGGTGGCCATCTCCCGACCAGCACGTTCGCTGGCGCCTGTGGAGGGTCCTGAAGCGGACCACTAATGGGGGTGCTCCCGGCGGACAGATTCGCTGTGACGTCGAGCAGGACTCCCCGAGGCCGGGGGGAGGGGAGCGCCGGGGAGAGGGTGCTTGGGGAACTGGGACGGGAGGCTGCGCCCCAGCTCCCAGGACCCCGGTTCACCAGTCCCTCACGGCCTCAGGAGCCCCAGCACCCCCTCCTCCCACAGGCAGCTGGAGCCTGAGTCACCAGCTGCCTCTCTGGGAGACAAAGGAGCGGAGGGCCCTCCCCCAGACCCCCTTCCAGCACTGGCGCCCATCTGCGCGGGCAGGGAGTCCACAGGGCTCTCTGCAGCCTCTGCCTCCGTGGTGGGGCTCGGGACCGAGGGCTCTGGGACTGTGGATGGCACCCAGGGTGGCAGTCACCAGCGTCTCAGCCCAGCGGCTGTGAGGGCCCCCAGGAGGCTGCCTGAATCCGAGTGCTTGGCACTCAGGGACCCACTGACTTCTCCCTGCAGCCCTGTTGAAGAGGTGCTAGCAGCCCATCTTGCCAGTGAGAAAACCGAGGCCTGGAAAGGTCCAAAGGCCCCTCTTAGAGCAGAAACTGCAATCCACATTAGTCTGGCTCCAAAACGAAAGGTGCTCTCAGTGTGAGGGGCTCATGAGGAGTCCGGGTGCGTCAGGCATTGGTCAGGTGTTTAGTTCAGGTGTCAGGTGTGCCGTCGGGGAGAGGGAACAGTGCTCTGGGCCAGCGTCCTCGGCTTCTCTCTGTTTGTACTGAACTAGTCAGAGGGCAGGTTTGGGGCTTCCAGTGCAGGCTCCAGGCCAGACCCTGGCCCTCCCTGGCTGTGTGCCAGGCACAGCAGTCACGTCCCCTCTCTGGGTCTTGGGTTTCTCTCTAGGAAATCCCAAATCCCCTGGCCCAGGGCTGGGCAGACTGATCACCCACTGTCTAAAAGGGGGACACTGAGGTGCAGCACAAGCTGTCCCCAATGCCCACAACCTCTCAAAGCTGGGCACTGAGCAAGAGCTCAGCAGCGAGGAAACATGTTTTCACAGGCGCATCCACACTGACACACACATGTGCACACGTGCCCATGGTGCAGGAAAGGCACCTCTGGTCGTACCGGCCCCAGATTCTCACTCAAATTCTCACTCAAATTCATGGGCACACAGACGCCCGCACACTCAAGCTGCCAGCACACGCAGCTGGGGGGTGGGGCAGGTGCCCTTCAGGCTCCGAGACGAGGCTCCTCTGCCCGCCCTGCGGGGCTCACTGCAGATGCCAGGGGCTATTTTAAGCCTGGATCAATGGACAATTTTCGGTGACACAGGCTTGGGGGGGGGGGGGGCGTGAGCAGAGGAGACAAGAAGCAAGTGCGAGGGAGCTATGCTATGGAGGGAGACCCCCGGGTCCAGGGAGGGCAGCCTGGGCAAAGGGGTCGCTCCAAAGCTGGACTGCTCCATGTCTAGATCCCCTTGCCCGACACATGGTTGGGTACCTGGAGGCGGTGTCAGCTGAATAAATGGCCAGCTCCCAGGGTTCAGCCAGCTAGCTGTGGTCTCTTTGCCTTTGCTCCCTCCTGCCCCTCCCCCAGGCTGTGTGTTCATATAAAGAGTGCGGTGACTGCCTGACATGGGCCTGGTAGGTGTGGGCATCTCTGGTTGCTGCCTGACCACTGAACCAGACTGAGACAGGGGGGAAGTGAGGGTGTGGGAGGAGCTGGAGGTTGGACACCAGTCCCCGGGGGTGGGAGGGGACTGGAATCTGCTTCTTCCTTGGACAGATAGAGAGGGGCTCTGGGCCCAGTAGAGTCACCCCACCTGGGGAGAGGCCACAGTCCCAGGAGGCAGAGACAAGCCTCTTTAAACCTAGTGCCCAGCAGTAAGATGGAAAAGGGTGGAGAACCGGCCACCCTCAGAACCCTGGACACCTGGAGGGCAGCTTGGCAGAGTGTGTGGGGGGCATTGATACAAATCAGCTTGTGCCGTGGGTTCCATTTCTAGGAATACTCCCTAAGGAGGCAGGAAACGGTGCGTCAGCAAATAGAGCTACAAAGTTCTAAGCATAGTAACAGCTGAAAGTTTGACATCAAAAAGGGAACTGAGTAAAGGGAGCCGAATACATAGAGATTAAAAAAAAAAAAAAAAAAAGGTAAACTAAAAACCAGTTACAAAACGGTATGTAAAGTGTGACATACTTTAGCATCAGTTGTCCCTGGTGATGGGATTAAGGCGATTTCCTTTCATTCCTTTGCTCATTTATTTTCTTTTTCTCAAAACCTGTAATAGTCTTTTAATGGGGCAGGGTCATCAGGACGGGATGGGGAGCGCGATTGTGGGTGGAGGAGGGGGGAGTGGCTGTCTTTGGCCAGGGAACAAGGAGTCACCCTGAAGGAGTGGGTGTCCTGGAGAGGTCACCCCCTTCCTGTCTTAGCCCACTAATACCTGAAATTAATCTGTCGGCCCCATCTCAGCAGCAGGACATGATCCTCCTTAAAATGGAAATGCTTCTCCCTCTTCTCCCATCTCCATTTTTATAAGCTGATCCCAGTGGCTGAGTAGAGAGAGGGTGCAAAGGGGAGCAGACCCTATGGGCCCAGATTCTTCATTTTATAGACTGGAGACTAGAGTCATTCATTCACTCATTCACTCACTCATTCGTTCATTCAGCAGATGGTGGAGGCACTGGGCTGAGCTGAATCCTCTTGGTGTTGCCCTGCGGACAGTGGGAGACACCCCACTGACCCCTGCCTCTTGGAGGGGGCGCATGATGAATCTGCCCCCCTAGGAAGAGTTTTAATTTGATTTTATTATTTCTAAAACATATTTTTATTTCAGAGAGAGAGAGAGTAAGGGAGAGGGAGAGAGAAACATCCATGATGAGTCACTGGTCGGCTGCGCGCCCCCTGCTGGGGTCCAGCGGGAAACCCGGGCAGGTGCCCCGACGGGGCGCCGAGCCTCGACCTCCCGGTGGATGCTCAGCCGCTGAGCCACGCCGACCGCCGGGCTAGCAAGAGTGTTTTTTTATGTTAAGATGAGAAACTGAGGCAGACAGAAGCAGAGCTGCTGCTTGGCCACATTCTCCAGTTAAATTGTGAAAGGACCTGAGGGTCCTGCCGGGGCCCGGGCATATGGCCCGCCAATGGCCTCGCCCTTTCTTCGATCGCAGGGGCTAGCCCAGTCCTCGCCCCCTTATACACAGGGTGGGGGGCTATCTCGGGATGGCTCTGGCAAGGCCAAGTCCATCGCCGCCGCCGTCGGTGTGGGGACACCCGAGAACCCCACCCCGGCGTCCAGGAGATTCTGGGGCCAGGGCGCGAGCCTCTGGGTTAGCGCCGCGCCCAGGCAGCGCGGAGGGTCCCGCGTGTGGCCCGGTGCAGAGGCTCTGGTGGGCGTTTCCTTCCCACTGCACAGGTGGGAGCGTCCAGGTGCGGAGAGGGGAAGGGCCCCCCTCCTGCCACACCCTCCGTCTCGCTGAGAACCGACGGAGGGACGAGAAGGGGGCGGCGGGGCGCGAGCGGCAACGACACTCCCGGGGCCGCTCTGCGCCCGCACCTGTGAAACGCCGGCGCGCCCGCGCCCGGCCGGGTGTCCGAAGCAACAGTCCGAAGGCCGAAGCCGAGGCCTGGAGCGCCCCGAGACGGGGAATGGTTTGGGGAGGCCTTCGGGACGGGTCACGCGGGGCGTCCGGGCTGTGCGGGCCCCGCGGAGCCCCCTCCCGCCCCTGGCGGCGCCGCGCTCCTCCCCCGGCTCCGCTCGCTCCTTCCCGCCCTCCTTCCCGCGCTCCCTCCCTCCCTCCCCCGCGCGCCCGAGCCGCGCCGCAGCCGGAGCCGGAGCCCGCGCCGCAGCCAGAGCGCGGGCAGCGCGGAGCGGGCGGCGGGAAGGCAGCTCGCCCGCGGCCCGCCGCCCCCGCTAGGCCCGGGACCCGCACGCCGCCCGGCCCGGGAGAGGCGCGGGACCGCGCGCAGGTGAGGACCCGCCTCCCGGCCCGGCGACGACCCGGGGCGCGGACTGGCCAGCTCGCGTCCGAGGTGAGCCCAGGAGGAGGTCGCGCTCCCCGGTCCCGCGGGCGCAGGTCGAGCCCGCCCGGGTCTGGGGTTCTCGGGAGAGACTGACGGCCGCGGAGGCATCCGCCGGGCCCCGCGCGGTCCCTGCGGGCGCGGAGGGAGCCAGGGCGCGCCGCCATGCGAGGGGCGCTGTAGCCGAAGGCGCGGGCCCGATGGAGCGGGCCGGAGTGCGGGGGCCGCGCGGGGGCCATGGCCCGCCGGGGCTCCGGCTCGCGCTCGGGTTGTGGCTGCTGCTGGCGCGACCGCCGTCGGGCCGCGCGGGGGCCCCCGAGGCTCAGGAGCCCGCGGCGCCCGGCACGGCGGCCCCGGCCGGCGGCGACCGCTGCCGCGGCTACTACGACGTGATGGGCCAGTGGGACCCGCCCTTCAACTGCAGCTCGGGCGCCTACAACTTCTGCTGCGGCACGTGCGGCTACCGCTTTTGCTGCCACGACGGGCCACGGCGCCTCGATCAGAGCCGCTGCTCCAACTACGACACGCCGGCCTGGGTGCAGACCGGCCGGCCGCCCGCGCGGGCCCGCGACACCGTCACACACCGGGACCCGGGCCGCGAGCGCAGCCACACGGCCGTCTACGCGGTGTGCGGCGTGGCCGCGCTGCTGGTGCTGGCGGGCATCGCGGTGCGCCTGGGCCTGGAGAGGGCGCACAGCCCCCGCGCGCGGCGCACGGTGACCAGGTGAGCGCGCGCTGGCCCGACCCCGGCTGGGGACCCCGCGCTTCCCGCTTGGACGGCCCCGTCTGCCCGGTGGGCGCCCCCTCGCGACCCTTCACCCGCTCGCCCCTTCCAACTCCGGTCCTTAGCAGCCCCCTCCTTCCGCTGCGTCTCCTCTGTCTCTGTCTCCGGGTTTGTATTTCCTCCCCCCACTTTACGGAGGGAGACAGCTGATACCGGCCTGTCTCCCCTTGACCTTCCCGCGGAGCGGGATGCCGGGCCACCTCCCCCGCTGCTCCCGCCTTCTCCCCAGAGGGCGGGGAAGGCTGGTCGCCCGACAGAGGACACGACTTCCGCGCCCAGGAAGGGGGTCTGGCGCCGGGTGGGGGCATGCGCCCATGGAGTGTTGGGTGTCTTGGGCCCCGAGGGAAGGGAGGTTCCAGGAATGTTCTGTGCCTCCCATGGCTCTCTCCCTCCAGCTTCTCCCCTCCCTCCTTCCCCCTCCCTCCCCCCCTCCCATAACTGTGACTCAGGCCTGACCTTTCCCAGGGGTTTCAGCAACTCACCCCACTCAATACCCACAGGCGAGGGTCAGGGTCTCCCCTTGCTAGGAAGGGGACAGCGGTGTGAGAGGCCTAGACAAGTGCTAGATGAGTTCTGAGCTTTGTGTAAAGTGGGGTGCACAGGACCTAGGGTCCCTTCCTCACTGGGTTAGGGACTCAGGGATTCTGTGTCCTGACCCTGGAGCCCTCACCCCCACTCCTACACTCACATGCCCCCAGCCACCCTCAGGTCCTGGGGTCTCGGCCCTCTTCACTCACCCAGGTCCTGTCTCCCTGGGCATGTAGGCTGCTGACACTGCATGTGACAGGCGGGTGTTTAGAAGTGACAAGAGAGAGAAGCCCCGAGGCCTGGGTGGGCCAGCTGTCAATGCTTCCCCCTCCTAAACCTTGGACAGAGGGTGAGCACTGCCTTGGCACTCCACAGTACCCCTTGTCCCCAGACCATCTAGTCCACCCTCCAAACAGCTGCAGGGCAGAGCAGGGCCTCAGTTTCTGTGCTGCTTTTGTGATGCGGAGGCTCTCAGCCTGGCTCCTGGATGTTGCAGGGGCAGGGCCTGAACCTCGGGGAGCGGAGCTCGGAGTCCCTCATGCTGGGCGAGGGGGAGAGGACAGAGCATGCCCTTGACCAGAGTGGGGCCCCAGGAACTGAGGGCTATGATGGTACAGAGGGGGTGACTGGGGCAGCCTAGCTGACATGTGCACCTTGAACCTGCTTCATCTGCACAGGACTGGGAAGCGGGTCTGGGGAAACTTCAGGAAGAGCTGCCCTCCCCTACTGTGCTGTGTGGCCAGGGTCAGTCCTTTCCTCTGTGAGCTTCAGGCTCCCATGTGCCCCAACTCCCTTTTCTCCTCTGGGGAGACCTGGAACCCAACTTGAGCTCATGTGTGGGTGTGTTGTGAACCCCTGTGCTCCTCCCCAGTCTCACCCTTAATTCTGCCGTGTTTAGATTGATGGTCAGGAAAGACTTAGAGACTTGGAGGGGAGCTGGAGTCTGTCCCTAGAGAAAGTTTGTGCAAAGGTCCAAAGACATGACAATTACTCAGGTGTTCGGGACAGCTGGCTGAGGGGTGCTTACCAAGAGGTGAGGGAACACGGGTGGGCAGCTGAGGAGTGGCCAGAGCATGAGGGTCAGCTCAGGCAAGCGCTCGGGGGCTTTCACATGGCAGCCAAGCCAGGCTGGGCTCCAGTGTCCCACCTCCAGTGCGCTTTTTTTTTTTTTTTTTTTATGATCCTCACCTGGGGATATATATTTTTTTGTATTGCTTTAAGAGAGAGAGGAAGGAAGGGAGGGAGAGAAACACCAATGTGAGAGAGACACATTGACTGGTTGCCTCCTGCTCGATGGAGCCCCATCCGGGGGTGGGGAGCGAACCTGCAAGCCAGGTACCTGCCCTTGACCAGGAACTGATCCCGTGACCCTTTGGTGGGCAGGCGGAGGCTCTAACCATTGGGCAACACTGGCCAGGGCTCCAGCGTGCTTCTTCATGAATCAGCCATTTGAGGCCTCAACCCCAGAAGGAGGGTCCCACCGAGGCAGGAGAAAATTGTGGGTTCTGGGTGCCGAAGGCAGTTGGGCTGAAGGCTGGGTCTGGCTGTCTGCTGGGAAGCTAAGTTAGATACTGTCAGTTGGGTTGCGGCTGGGTGTCCTGGTAACCAGGGAGGCCACTGCCCAAGGTCACACAGCCTTTCATGCTGGGCTGCCAGAGGGAGATCTCCTGACTCCCCTTCCCCTCATCTGTCCTCCATGCCTGTGCTGGCAGCTCTGTCCCACGACGCAGCAGAAGCCCCTGCTGCAGGAGGGGAGTTAGGTGGGCCTTCTTTAGGCTTCCTGGAGGAGAGATTCTGGTGGCGTTTGAAGAATGGGTAGTTTTGGGTAGTTTTATGGGGAGATGGAGGAAAGGATATTGTCAGCAGAAGCAGCAGCGTGAGCAAGGTCCAGGAGACTGATAAGCTCACAGAGCTTGTGCTGGGAGAGGAGGCTTGACTCGGAGAATTTTGGAGAGTGGACTCCAGGAAGCGGGCAGGGAGGGTTTGGAAAACAAGGTGGCCCTGGTTACACAGGGCCCCATTTGAGTGTCCTGATCTACTGTGGGAAGTGGCCATGGTGGGGCCACAGGTCGTGCCTGGTAGCAGAAACTAGATGTGTAAGGTCAATCACAAGGGATAAGGGAGGCTCAGAGAGGTTGAAAGGGCCGCCCAGGGCCACACAGTGAGGCAGTGGTGGCTGGGGCTGGCCGGGCCGATGGCAAAGCAGGAGGCTGGGAGGGCTGCTTCTCATCACTGTTTCTTCGCAGGACACTGACAGAACTTCTGAAGCAGCCAGGCCCCCAGGAGCCACTGCCTCCACCTCTGGGCCCACCTCTGGGTAGCTGTGTCCAGGTGCAGATGGGTGATGGCCTCCCCCGGGGCTCCCCCCACAACAGCACAGGTGAGCAGGCTGGTGGGAGCACATTAGTTGATCTAAAGCACAGGCCTCCCTTGTCCGACATGGGCCTGGGAGCAAGGGAAGGAGTGTGCTGAGGGGGCAAGAGGCTCTGAGCAGACTGCTTCCCAAATGGAAATGAGCTGCCTGCCCCTGCAGGTGTGTGAGTGGGGGCCCGGCAACCTGGCCAGCTCCCCTTGGTGAGGAGAAACCTTCTGAGGGTCCTGCAACCTCCAGCCTCAAGGCCTCTGTGAGGAAGGTTCCAGATTCAGGGGTCCCTGGCTCAGGCTGTGGTTCTAGGCCCGGGTTCAGCACCCTGGGGTCTGCCTGTCCAGGGGCTGTGGCCTCCCAAGGGCCTTTCCCTCCAGGCTGGAGCCTCCCCGTTGGCCTCTTATTGTAGAGTCAGGCCTGACGGCAACCCCCGCCTTCGCCCTCCCCGCTCACTCCCCTGTGTGGGTTCTAAGCCGCGGACATTCCCTCCATCTCTACCAGGTCCTGGGGGACTCAGTGCCTGGCTCAAGCCCAACATCCATTAGGTTTGCACCCGCTCAGGACTGGCTGCTATTCCTGTTACTAGGAGCCAGGCCCTGTTACGGATGCTGGAGATTCTGTCACGAAGACAGTTTCTACTTTCCGTCTTGCCCAAAACGCCACCCAGCTGGACTGCGGCTGGGGAGAGGGCTAGGAGGAGGTGGTAGCGCAGGTACAGTGCCCTGGGGTCAGCGGCCGAGTCTCACCTCCCGCCTCCCCGCTCTAGACAAGAAACGCCCCAACACCGTGCCCCTGGGGGCGACACCCGGGCCTCCGCGCGGCCCCCGGCTGCAGGGCGGCGGCAGGACGCTGCAGCCCGACTACGCCAAGTACGCCACCCTCCAGGCCGCGGCGCGCAAGGCCTCAGGTGAGTTCAAGGCCGAGTTTGTGCGCGTAGAGCAGCGCCGGCCGCCGGGTCGCAAGGACCCCAGCCGGCTTCCCGGGCGCCTCGCCTCGGGCGTACCCCGCCCGACTAGGCTGACCGCCTGGGACCCCGCCGGCTCCAGAGCCCGGGGCGGGAGAAGCCAGGTCTCCAAGGGCCGTCCAGTCCCGCCCCTTATACCCCTTCCCCTCCCGTCCCATCCCCCTCCCCTCCCCCACCCTTCCTTTCCCCCCTCCCGTCCCATCCCCTTCCCCCCCCCCCCCCCCCCCCCGTGCTGAGGCCCCGCCCACCGCGGCCGGCTCCGACCCCGCCCCGCCCTGTGTCCGCAGAGGCCTGCCCGCAGGACTTCTACCAGCATTTTCCAGCGCCAGCCCCCGCCCCACTGACCCTTCCGGCACGGGCCCCGCGGCCCCCAGAGGACTTGCCGGCGCTGCTGGACTCCTGCCCCTGGGCTCCGCCGGGCTACGCGCCCCCTGCCCGCCCAGCCCCGACGGGCCACTGCCAGACCTGGACCGCCAGCCGCCCGGCTCGGCCGGCCCCCCGCAGCCACCTGGCGGCCCAGGCCTCCCCTGCTCCCCGGCGATCCGGCCACCCGCCCCGGCGCGTGGAGAAGCTGCCCAAGGTCGTGGGCCCGCAGCACCCTGGTCTTTATGGCTGCGCGGCTCGCGGACCCCGACACCTGAGCACCAACAGCAAAGCTGAGGTCACCGTATGAAGATGGGGCTGCTGGTTGTTCCGAAACATTCCGTCTGCCAGGGACCTGCCATGCGCCTGGTCCAGAGGCCCAGGCCACAGTGGCGCCGTCCGTGTGTAAGTGCAGCCTTCCGCCTGCCCAAACTGGACTGGGGGCCTTGGACCCTGCAGGGCTAAGAAGGGGCCTGACCTGGGGGCCCTAGGGCCCGGGTTCTTCATGTAAATAAACCCTTTTATGTGGCTCCCATCCCTGTGAATAAAGGAGCCCCAGTTTGGCTCTGAGAGGGGCTGATGGCAGAGGCATTGGTCACTGGACAGACGGCAGTGCGGGCAGAGGGCACAGCATGTGCAAGAGCAGGACTGTTCCCAAGAGCTATTGGGTGTGTTTTAGGAGCTGGGGAGAAGTGGCGGGAGGGGTGGCCAGGGCTGAATGCCGGGCTTAATGTCAACACCAGTGGACCCATGGGAGAGGGGCAGTTAGGCCCTAGCCATCCTGCGGCCTGAGCACAGGTGAGGGAGCTGGAGGGTGGATGCCCCATACTGAATGTGAGCCCCCCTCCAGCGGATCACCCACGCTACAGCTTGAGTTGGCTGAGCCAGGCTGATCCTCATTGACAGTCTGGCACTGGGCCGGCCCCTGGCCTGCAGGCCACTTGGTCAGCTTGGCCCAGAGCCACCCCCCCTAATGGGTGTGGGCAGTGGGCCCGGTGGACAGCTGGTGCTCAGGATGGCAGAGCCTCCTCCCAGTAGCTGCTCTGGAGGGAAAGGGGATGGTAATACTGGAGCCTGAGCCTTGGCAGTGTCCCACAGGGGTGCTCACACTGCACATGCTTGGCACTGCCAGCTCTCCCCTTTCCTGCCAGGCAGGCTCCAGGTACCTGGATGTGGCCCAGGCAATGGCAGCAGCCTGTGTGCATCAACTTTCTGTGACAGGCACTAGTGGAGAGATTGAGGGCTGGGCTGTGACCCTCGTGTGACCTCAACAAAACCACCCAGATGGGCCTTTTCCCCCAGTGTACCCTAGTCATGGTATACTGTTTTAATAACAATGGCCACCATTTGTTGTTGTTTCTTTCATTTAATCCTCACAGAAGCCCCAGGGGTATGTAGCTTTACAAATAAGGAAAACTGAGGTTTTGAGACCTCAGTAACTTGCCAAGGTCACCCAGCTGATTCCAGTGTAGGATTCTTCCATACTCTGCTCCACTGTGACCCTGATGGTGGAATAGCGGGCAGTGGGCAGTTGGAGGAGGGAAGGTTATGAACACGGGTGTTGGTAGAGAGGGGCCCCCCTGCTTCCAGGGTACAAGCAGTCTCAGATGTTCCTCCCACTGGCTGGGCTACTGAGGCCCCCAAACCCACCAGCTCTTCACCTGCAGGACAGTCCACTTCTCTGTCTCTAAAGGTTACTGAGGAAACCAAGGCTCAGAAGTCCCAAGACAGAGCAGAGCCTACAGCCCATGGTCTTGCCTGCAGTGAGGACCCCCTGATGGCTTGTTGGGGAGACAGCCTCACACCCTCAACCCGAGGTGGGAGTGGGGTGCTCCAGGGCCTATCCTGCAGCTGTGTAGAGCCGGGGGTGGTGGGGTGGGTACTGAGTCATGTAGCCAGCCCAGACTCACAAAAAAGGATCAGGTTCCTGGGCACATCAGCCAGCTACGATCCATCACCCTGGTAACCCAGGCCCTGGCTGTGCTGTGCTGGGGGAGGTGGGCTCTACCTCTCTGCTCTTTTGAAGTCCCAAGGGCCCTGGATCTCCATCCCAGAGGGCCAGGGTGCGGCCATGGGCATGACCACTATGGAAAGGGATCAGCTGTAGCTGGGCCTCTCCAGGCTGCTCTTACCCTTGGGACAGTGTGGCCTGCTGTGACTGCCCTTCAGAGAAGGCAGTGGCTGAGAGCTGAGTGGACTGGGCCCATTTCTCAGCCAGGCTGGGTGGCCATGAACTTCATCCCCCGGGCTCATTACCATATAGCACTCCAGATTCTATCTCCACTCTTCCCAGTACTCTCCCATCCCCACCACTCCCTGTGGTCTGTCTGGCCCCTCACCAGCCTCACAAGGCACTTACCATAAGTTGGCACATTCAAACCAGCCAACAAACCTGGGACAATAGCCAAAGGCAGGGATTGTCATCCCCATTCTGCACATGTGGAAGTAGAGGCTGAGGCCACATTCCCCAAGGTAACCCAGCTGGGAATTATAGGAGCTGGTCTTGGATGTAACTTGTGGGCCACTGAGTCTCCTCAGAAGCTCACTGCCTCTAGAGAGGATGGGGAAACTGAGGGGCAGCCCACCCAATAAGGGGGAGATATATACCAGAGGGATGGACACAGAAGGGCTTAGCACCCTAAATCCCAAGAAACTGCTGCTGTCAGCCAAAGAGCCAGCTCTCTGTCCTGGATGCAGTGGCCAGACCCTGTCCCAGCACTGGAGTGTGCCGAGCAGCCAGTGCTGGAAGGAAGGGGCCAGGTGCATGGATGGGGGAGGAAGCTCCATCTGGATAAAGCCTCTGGGGCCTTGCAGCACAGAGGGAGGGGCTGTCCTCAGTCCCGGGCCACTGGAGGCCAAGCCATGCAGCTACCTGGCTAGTCACCACAGCGGTCACACTACAGACCCTCACACACCGCATGCTGGGTGGTACCAATCTGTTTATTGAATAACCTGCATCGGGGACATGGTGAATGATTCCACATCAAGGCTGCCATAGGTGTATCCCCCCTTTGAGTGAAAACCCACCCTCCCACCCCTAAACAACGAGAAAAGGCACAGTACATACACGACAAGGGCTGGCTCACCCTGTGGCCGGGGCCATAAATTACAGTGGCGGGGGAGGCAAGAGAAAGAAAGTGGGCGATGTCCAAGCTGACCCATTTTGACCTGCACTGGTGTCAGGGGAGCTCCTGCTGTGTGCTGGGCCCCTGCCCACTCTGCCCCAACCAGCCTGAGGCGTGAGAAGCACAGGGAGGTAGGGAGGACAGCCCCTCTCAGCCTCCCAGCAGGCTCAGGGGAGCCAAGCAGTCCTCAGGCCCCAGAGAAACCACCTCAGAGGACGCACCCAGCCAGGGAATCCAGAAAAGCGGGATCATTTTTCCTCCCAGGATCCCATCAAGGCAGGGGGCCTCATTCCTGGTGCCCCTGCCAAAAGGGGCTTGTCACTGGGGGCCGGTCCCTGGCTTATTTTCAGGTCAAGAATTACGGATAAAAACAGACCATGGAGGTAGGAGTTGGGCGGGAGGGAACTGAGAACCCACACTGAAGACCCTGGTCTCCAGTCCCAATGGGTGGCTTCATCTCCCCCAATCCCTGGGCCTACCCTGAGCTTGGGCTGAAATCCCAGGGGGTGGGGGAGTGGGAAGGAACAGGACAATTAAATAAGATAACATTTATTTTTTAAAAAATTAAAAAATAATGCCAACATCATTTCATCCATTCCCAGGCTTGCCCCCTGCCTCCCTACCACCTCCCTAAGGCTGGGCTCCCCTCCTTCCCTGGCTGTCCTGTGTCATAAAGAGAAAACAATGAATTGGCTTTGTCAGGCGCAGGGGAGGGGACGCAGACCCAGGGAGAGAAATAAAGATGCCACAGCAACTTAGTCCTGCTTCACGGCAAACCCAAGCACACTGATATAAAAACATTCATATAAAAAGGGGGGGAGGGCATGCTGGCACAGTGCCAAGGGTGAAGTGCTCTGGTGCCAGACGCATGTGCCCCAGAGGGAAAGCCTGATAAAAAACAAGGAAGCAGGATGGGGAGAGACGTACAGAGAGAATTTTGGGAGGGCTGGAGACAGGCTGGGCAGCCTGGGAGCTCCCCCTGCTGCTTTCAAGTCAGGGTACCCCCCTAATTCCTGCCCTGCTCTTCCTTCCTCTCTCAGGTTCCACTGGGCCCTGGACCAGCGGCACCTACCCACATCAGCTGTAAGGGGCTTTGCTCTGGGGCCCACTGGCCTGAGGTGGTCCAAGAGCCTTGGCAGGTGACACCTCAGAAGACAAGGCTCATCTCCCAGCTCCCAGAGGGAGGAGGGAGAGACTGAGATAGAGAGAGGAGGGAGAGAGATTGAGAGACAAAGGGAGAGACTGAGAGACAGGGAAGCGGCGGGCCGAGGTGGGCAGGGCCCAGTGGTCAGGAGGCAGCGATGGCAGTGCCACCCCCCAGCTTGACAATCATCTGCTGGCAGTCGTTGGAGGAGCGCCGGTCACCCACCTTCTCCAGGGTGCGGGCTGCCTCGGCCAGCAGCACCGCCCGCTGGCCCGGGGAGGAGAGGAAGGAGAGGGGAAGGTGGCGGCAGGCCAGGAGGATGGCAGTGGCCCGCTCTCGCTGCCCAGGCCAGGCGTCCACCTCTCCTGTGAAAATGAGGGGTAGGTATAGGAACTGCTCGCGGAGAGCCCGCTAGAATGCAGGTGCTACTCCAAGGGCTTGGTGGGGACTCATTTATTCAGTCCTCACACCGCCCAGGGAGGGGGGTCCCCGTGCCCTCCCTCCTTTACAGGCGAGACGAGATGAACCTGGCTGGCATGCATCACACAGCTGTTACTGTGTGGTGGCACTGAGAAGTAGCCCTGCAGTCTGGCTCCAGGGCCCATGCTGCTACTCTAGCACCTGCATGGACAACATCCCCAGCCCTCCCCTCCCTACTCCTGAGGCTGGACCCGCAACAACTCGACGCCACAGTGCCTCCTTGAACCCTCCCAGGCCACCCCACCAAGTCAGGCTTTGGGCTTCTCTCATTCTCACACCGCCTCTGAGAGCGCTGCCGAGGCCAGTGCTGGGCTGGCGCCTCCCCTGCTCAGGCAGGGCCCACACTAGGCCTTCGGACTGGGGTGCTGGGGCACTCACCGTGCTTGGTGCTCTGAGCAGTGCGCCGCCGCAGGCTGTGCTCCAGCAGCTGGTGGGTGCGGGTGGGGCTGGCTCCTGCCATCAGGCGCACAGTGGCTTCATGTAGGAACACCTAGGGAGGCACAGCGGAGACACAGTGAAGCCCTGGGTCCTCTCCAGTCTGTCCCCAGTAGGTACAGATACCATTCCCTGCAGCATCTCACCTGCCACCTGATGACACCCCTTCTTTCCACACTACCTTGCCCTGCTCACCCCTTGAGAGCAACCTCTGTTGTCCCCATTCTGACCTGATACAAGCCAGAAACCTGGGTGAGTGGCAGGCACAAGAAACACAGCACAGGCGGTGGGGGCAAGAGTGAGACACGAGGGAGAAAGAGGCAAATGGCTACCAGTGACAAAGACAGCGCCACCATGCCTCTGGGTTTAGGAGACAAGTACCCCAGGTGAAGCCTCAAATCCCTGGAGGCTGCCTCCAGCTTGAAAATAGGACAGGTGAGGCAGGCACAGGAGGGCTGTAGGGGGGACAGCTGGGCTGGTACCAGGAAGGTCCAGGGTCCTGTTTCCTTCTGTTTCTTCAGGGGGGGAAAAAAGAGTCCAGAACATTCCCAGGTGAAAGTCTGCAAGTCTTCTGTAAATATGAGTCATGAGCTGGGGTGGAGGACCAGGCTAGTCTCTAGTTTCTTTAAAACCTGAAGTTTCTTTTGTACCTCACTATCTCAGTGTGGTAGGGTCCCTAGTGCGGCCCAGAAGGCAGTGGGGGAGCCACTGAAGGGTTCTAGTGGGGCTGGGGCAGGATGGAAATGGTGCTCCAAGGGAGACCTTAGGCCAGCCATGCCCTGAGCAGACCAGAGGCCGCCGAACCTTGGGGCACACTTCCTTTTTAGAGCAGGGGCGGCTCTCTGATGATTACGTTTTGTCTGTCTGTCCTGGCTCGCTGCACACAGTGGTCACAGTGTAACTTTGTGAGGGCCCCACAGCACCCTTGGGTGGGGGCCACCTCACTCAGAGCCCTTCTCCTTTTCTGTACCCTTCCCCTCACTAATACTCTGGTCTCCTCACTTGAAATTTTTGAAAACCACCTAGGCAAAAATATGTAGATTACATTACTCCAATCACCAGTAAAAATAAAACATACAAGGAAATGATTTAAGTCGAGTAAGCTGCCAAGGGGATGCTACGTGGAGATTCAGGCAGCAGAGCCCAAGCGTCCAGTGGCTCAGAAGGAGGACTGAATGCAGCTCGAAGGAGACTCCGTCACTGACGCCAGCAGGGAAAGCCAGAGAAGGGCTCCGTTGTGTCCTTCCCACCCCAATCCAGATGGGGCCAGGAGCCCTCCCACCCCAGCCTCTGGTTGTGAGGTGCCGCCCCCTCTGCCTGTGGGCCCGTGTGGCCTGCTCACCACCACACTCCAGGGCCAGGCACACAGCAGGCACTCAACCCACAGGAGCTGAACAGAAGGACATATGCACCCAACACAGCGTTTGATAGGTCAGCTGGGTAACCTCCAAGGACCAACTCCTTGACCCTATGCTGATGCTGTGCTAGGCCCTGGGGGCCCACAATCTGCCCTCCTCCACCAGGCAGCTGGGTCTCACCTTGCGGTAGGCTGGGCAGAAACTATGTGCCAGCCTACGCAGGCTGCCAAGGTCCCGCTGGAAGCCAGCCAGCTCGGCACCCGATGCATGGTAGGTCTCCCCCAGGGCCTGGCTGGCTCCTGCTTGCTTTTGCCAGAGTGCTGTCCGCAGCGACAGGAGCAGGTCAGAGATCAGCAGCTGGACAACCTGTGGGGTGGGCCACAGGGAGGAGACAGGTGATGAGTCAATTGCTGGGGCAGGGGTCCCAGCACCTACTAGGTCCTCCTCAGCCCAACACCCGGCAGTTCCAGGGCAAGGCCACGCTACCTCAAACAAAACCTGGCACTTCTACGAGGTGAGCACTGGGGAGCACCTTTGGGTGGGGCAGTCGCTTGGGACCGATTCTGAGAGCTATGAGGCTGGATGGGGTCTCCCTCTTCTGGGCCCATCCTCCTACACAAAGCTGGCCCCCAGGAACATGGCCCCAAGGGTGCCAGCAGTCTCCCTCTCATTCCCCAAATTCAGTGCAGACTGTTTGTTTCTCTCATGAAGACTAGCAGATGAAATGCGCAAGTGAGATTTGGCTCCCCCACAGGCCTTGGTCTTGGGACCATTCTGCACATTGCCTGTCCTGTAGGGCTGGCATGCCATCCTGGGTTTACCCCAATGTTCTGGGCAACTAGTAACCTCTAGCCAGAAGTGCTAGCCTGCTTGCCATGGACCAAACCCCAATCAGGGGCTCAGAGTCTGACCCTCCAGGACATACTTGGTTCCTCCCAGACCATGCTGCACTCCAGCTGTGTGCACTCCTCCCTCCCCTCTCCCGGGATGGCTGGGCCTGGGACCCAGCAGTGTCCTGGAACAAGGGCAGGGTGGGAAGTCTCGCGAGGGCTGGGCAGGCCTCTGTGATGCACTGTGGAAACATTGCATGGGTACTGCCAGAACATGCAATGCAACTACAATGCACCACAGCTGCCTGCCAGGAGGCTGCAGCAGGTCCGCTCAGGGTGTGTGTGCATGTGAGGGGGTGAGGGCCCACTCCAAAGCTGGCCTAGAGGGGCCTGTGCAAACTGCCTGGAGCAAACGAAGAGTCCCGGCCAGTAGGGTCTGGGACTCAGTCTAGGAAAGGTGCAGGTGGAACATGCCTGCCCCCAGGACTAAACAGGGAGCCCACCTGCCAGTCTCTGGCTCTCAAACAGTCCTACAGGCTGGGTGAGCTCAAGGCAGGTGAGAGTCTTCTTACCCATCACAGTGGGGCACCTCCCAGAGGGGCCAGGTAAGCCCCCACTCACGTGGTTGAGGGCAGGGTCACAGGTGGCTCCACTGACGTTGAGGCTGCTCCAAAGGTGACTGCTGGCCCTCTCACAGTGGCAGAAGGAACTCTGCTGCCCGTCTGCCTTCCCAGGGAGCGAGGCATGCATGGCTCTGCAGGTGTGGAGGACGGCCTTCACCAGGGGGCTCCTGGGCGATGAGAGGGAAGTGAGAGGGAGGAGGTAACGTGAGGAGCCTGAACAGGTGACCACCACATCCCAAATTGCCATGACATGTGGGTCTGTCAACTCGAATGCTACCACAGTGGTTCTAGGTTGCCAGCTCCAGATCTGAAATGTCAACCCTGAGTGAGGGTGGGCTCCCCACCCCTACAGCACCTCCTTCAAGCACTCCTAGTGAGGGAGTCGGACAACAAACACGTTAAATGCCAAACACGCAATGGTGGGTGATGCAAGAGCTGTGAAGGAAAGTCACGCAGAGGAAGGGGTGGCATTGATAAAGATCGGTCAAGGACATCCTCTCTGGAAAGGTGACATTCGAACAGGGACCTAAAGGAACTGGGGGAGCAAGGTGAGGGGATTTCTAGGGAGGAGTGTTCCAGATAGAGGAGCAGCCTGTGCAAAGGCCCTGAGTGTCTTGCCTCTGATCCTGCTCTGGCTCCAGGCTACCAGAGCACATCCCCTACCCCTTTCTCACTCCTTTCTGCACTCTGCTGACTTGGGTGCCTTTATCTGGAAATACCCTTTCTCACCCTTTCCCACTCATCTCTAAGACTTGTTCCACCTGCTGGGCCCCTCTGGCCCACATCCTGCTGGATCCACTTCCTGCCCCTACAAGCCTCCTCTGGCTGCCCACTGAGTCAGGCCCTTTGTACCCACCCCTGCTCCCCCAACACCAGCTCTTGGTTTATGGGCCTCCCTCCCTCACCAGAGGCTGCGTGAACTCTCAAAGGAAAAGCTGCCTCTGGCCCAGAACCCTGCCTCCCAGTGAAGAGCTACACTGGCTGCTTCACAGAAGCCATGGCAACAACCCCCACAGGAGAGCACCTATGCAGGATGGGTCACTGCCTATTTGCTTAGGACCCTAACTTGCTACCTTGCTCACTGCTGCCTCCCGGAGCCTAGAATGCAACTGGCAGCAAGTAGGCCCTCAGCTAAGTAGTTGCTGAATGAAAGATGGAATCATGGAATTGGGGAGAAAAAGGGCCATCTGTAATATTTTAAACAAAAATAAAAAAATTAAAAAATGGAATCATGGAGCGTGCAGGAGACCCCAGAATGGGGTGTGGCCATAGGAAGGAATCAGAGAGCCAGGCTCAACCACCAGGACTGCCACTGAAAAGCTACCAAAGATGGTCACTCAAACAGTCCATGCCCCAGTTTCCTCATCTATGGAGTGGCCGCAATACCACTTGCTGCTGCCTATGGTGACAGTGTTAGCCAGTTATTTGTACATGCTCCCTAAGAGGCCACTTCCTGGAAGCTGATAAGAAAATCTGGAGAAACTGAACTTTCACAGAGCAAAGTGAGGAGAGGCTGGGGAGGCTGGGTTGGGGAAGGGTTCCCACAGCGTCACTGTCCCTGAAGAGCAAAGGGACCCCAGAGTGACTGAATCCAGGGGGATGGAATGCTTGCTGAGGGCCTCAGCTGCATGCTAGGCTCTGCTGCTTAGAAGTGAGGTGACTTTAGACAATTTACCTTCCAAGCCTCAGGCGTGTTGGCTGGGAGACTCACACAGGATGAAGTGTGAACACAGGGCTTGGTGTAGGGTGGGTGCTCACGGATCGGGGTGCTTAGAAATGGGTTACTTAAATGAAACCGGGATGTCAGACCTACTTCAGGGAACCTGCCTACACCTGCTTATCTCAGATCCCTCTGGCCTTGCTGGTTAAGATCTGCTTGACAGGAAATGCTGCACGCAGCCCTGACTCTGTGCCTTTCCTCTCTGTCAGGGACACTCAAATCGTCACAAACAGCCATGGTATCAGCAGGTGGAGCTGCCCATCACTACAGGCCAAATGCCTGTAGGAATGAGTCCCCAAAGAAGGATGTCAAAGCTATGCCCATGCTGAAGGCCTTTGAATGACAGGCTGATGGGGTTAGAGGGAGGCTAAAAGGACAAGAGGGCAGGATCTTTGGGCCCGCAGAAGCCCTGTGCTGTCTGTGAGCCACTGCTACAATGCCTGGCTCCACCACGAGCTTCTGAAGATGCTGGGAGGCACACCACACTCCCTCTGTCAGCCTGTGACCTCATGGGGGCCGTGGTAGGAAGCCCCAGAAACAGTGTTGACAGCCGCGGAGATGACACACACAGACAGATGTGCTCACCAAGCTCGGTTTCTCCATGGTGCCCTTGTCCTCCCTCTCACTATCTCTATATCTGTTATTTGGTCCTCAGGCTGCCTGACCCTTCATCCTGATGGCCACCCAGACCTGCTCCCTTCCGCTAACCCAGACAAGCGAGCCTGGCACACCCAGCATTTGGGATTCCCCTGGAGAGAAGTAAGTGGTCACGGAGGCTTACTCACTCGGTCACTTCCAGGGCCTTAGGGACACGCTCTACTTCGGTAAAATGAGCACGCACGGCCGCGTCGTCTCCCTGGAGCCAGCTGATGGCCATAGTGATTGCAGATGTCCACCAACGACAGACGACGTCTGGACCTGGGGGGCAATGGTACCAAATGTCCCTCTATCACCCACAGAAACCAGACCTGTGGCACTCAGCCTGCTGGGAGCACCCAGTCCGCACATGGCATGTGCCGTCCCTACCTTCTGGCGATGAGCCAGGGGATTCTGTTGCTCTCACACATTTCTTTCTTTTTTTAAAAAAAACAGCAAAAAACATGTTTTTATTGATTTTAGAAAGAGAGGAAGGGAAAAGGAGAGAGAGAAAATCCATCAGCTGCCTCTTCTACACCCCCTACTGGGACTACAGCTTGCAATCCAGGCACGTGCCCTGAGCAGGAATCAAACCGGTGACCTCTTAGTGCCTGGGACAACGCTCAACCTACTGAGCCACACCGGCCAGGGCTGCCCTCACACATTTCTGATGGAGCATCACCAGCACCTTTTGTCAATATGAATCAAGAGCCTTAAAAATGTTCACTCCTGCTCTCGCTGGTTTGGCTCAGGGGTTAGAGCGCCGGCCCGTGGACTGAAGGGTCCTGGGTTGGATTCTGGCCAAGGGCACATACTTGGGTTGCAGACTTGATCCCCAGCACAGGTCAGGGCGTGTGTGGGAGGCGACCAATCAACGTGTCTCTCTCACATCAATGTTTCTCTCCCCCCTTTCACTCTCTCTGGAAAGCAGTGGAAAACATACCCTTGGGTGATGATTAAAAAATAAGTTCACTCACTCCTGCAACCTGATAACCCTGCTCTGGGTGGCCTATCACAAAAGAAACGGCCTAAAATTGAGAAAGAAAGTTTAACAATGACATAGCCGGAAACAACCCGAATGCCCAGTGGCCATGACAAATGGTGTTTCCAAAGCATCTGCAGGAGCAGGCTCATGTTAGGACCTTTTAAGTCTTTTCCTCTGAGGCTTAATGTTCTCAGCTGCAAATTTATAATACCAGTGCTCTCGAGATGCCAGTGGAACGGACTTGTAAAATAAAAGGCCTAAGAGAGTGTTCTAAACTCTGAAATAAAGACAGGCCACGAGGTCAGTGATCACCATGGGGCGGCCGGCTTTCTGGTATCCTTCCCTCCCTAGGGAGAGTGACTAGAAGGGAGCATGACACCCCGTTTCTCCCAGCAGCCTCAGAAGCCTGAGAGGTGGCAGCTGACGTGCCATCACCCTGATGGCATTTTAGAGAGAGAAGCAAAGAATGTCCTGGTGCCAATTCAGTCAGCGGACTGTGCTGTCACCCAAGGCCTTGAGTAGCTGGAGCAGTACAAACGCACAGATGAAAGGTCTCTTCATCAGTGGCAGATTCAAGGGCAGCCTGGGGTGGGGTGGGGGGACTGTGTGTCTGAAAGGTGAGTCCCCACCAGCCCCTGGTTCCTGGACCACTTGCTGCCCATTCTGGGTGTTTGGGAAGGTTGCTGACCTGCCCTACCAGCCAAGACCCAGGGAAGACATTCACTTGCTCACCCCACTTCTAGGAGAATTACTATTTCCTGACCCCAAAGTGCTGCCCAGCAGGTGCAAATGTGGGTTAGGGCTTTAGGGGAGCCGTAGATACAAACCTCAGATCCAGAAGATTCTTGAGTGTGTACTCACAACTAGCTGGGGACCCTGGGACAAAGGGGCTATTAAGGACTGGTTGGGCAACCTGGGCCTGTGAAGCCACCATGCAAAATGCTTACCAAGGGCTGACTTGAGCACGGAGCTGCTGGAGAAGGGTGGGGTCACAATCCCCACAGAGTCCACAAAAGAATTAAGCAATTTCAGGTATTCCAGAGCACTGGAGAATTCACTAGAAAGAAAAGATAGAGTCCCATGTACATAAAAATGAACACAAGGGCCACACTCGTAGCCTGGCTGTTCAGTCCTCCAGCTCTGATACCTAATGATCATTTCTGGTCCCTTCTCCGCTGCAGTGCCAGGCATATCCTGAGCTCTGCCCCCTACGCTATTCACAGTCTCCACAGGCCTCCCTTCTTCATATGTTACTGACACTCTCCCTTCTGCCTGCTGGGAGGGGGAGGGCCCGGCTTTCTCTTTCATTCTTGGCTTGGAAACCAGACTCCTCCCTTCCAGGCCCAATTCAAATGTCATCTCCTCCCAGAACTTCTCTGATCTCCCTGGTGGAGATGCCCTCCCCTTCCCACTCGGGTACACTCCAGTCAGGACCTGGGCCTTGTATGAGTGGTCTTACCCTGTGAAGAAAAGGCTGAGCTTACTAACTATGTAAGAATAAGAATTGTTGGCACATTTGGTAAAGGTCTGGGTCCCCAAGATGTCTGGGTCAGAGGTGGCTGCCTGTGCTGAGCTCTCTCCATAGTCCATTCCCATCCCCTTAACAGGCCATCCCTCCCCACCCCAAGGAAATCAAATCCCTAACCTACTTTATAACTGACTCCACTTGCTGAAGGGACGGGTAAAGAGGAAAAAAGGGGGGAAATGATATACTCAAGCTGGGAGAAAAGGGCAGAGGCCAAGTTGGAGGAGTAAATATAAAGGAAAAATCCCATTTCCTGCAGACCCTATACTAGTGCTGTTTCCTTCTAGGAGCTCGGGCCTCACAGCTACCCTGGAGCTTCCTGGACAGACAGCTAAGGCAGGGGTGTCCTGGGGACATTACCAGCTCTCTTCTTCCTGGTCTCTAGCCTTCTTCTTGGCCTGAGGCTTCACCAAGGACTCCACAGCTCGCTCCAGCAGGTTCCTGCAGAAGGCCTGGTGGACCTGAGCAATGGGGTCAGCTGAGGAAAAGTAAGCCCAGAAGGGTTAAATGGATTTTACCTCTGGGCCCATTTTGTCTTTACATAGAACACAGAAGGTGGGGCGAGGAACCCAAAATATAGTTCTCCCATCCACGGAAGCTGGAGCTGAGGTAGGGGGCGGCCAGCCGCAGAGGGCAGAGCCCAGCACTGCGCAGGGCTGCGGGTGGTGTGTGCGCATGCGTGCCTGCGGGGTCTTGGCATTGAGCTCAGCACTTCTGCTCAACACTGGAGGCTAAGGATGGTGGCTGCAAGCCTTGTCAGAAAGCAGCAAACGGGAAGGAAGGTGGCTCCCCGCAGTCTCGGAGGCCACCTCTTCTCCCTGTGGCTCAGGACAGCCAGCCAAGGAGGAAAAGGGGGCAGCTGCTGCTGCGACATGACAAGGAGGACCCTGTTCCTATTTTCCAAAGCCTTGTCAAACCATGGCCAGCGACGGTTTGGCTGAGCTGATTAATAAACAAGGGGCCTTGCAGGGCTTGCAACAGCTGAAGGACACCAGTAAGTCCTCTGCAGCAGGCCCAAAGCTGGGCATCACCTCGCCCCCAATAAGTGTGGGCCTAAGTCTGACAAGAATGAGTAAGGAGGACACTTATGAGCACATTCCAGGTGACAAGGCCAAGAGCAAGCGCCTTCGAGAGTAAGGAAGCCAGGGCAAGCCTTAGATGTGTACGAAGCAGAGGAAGGGGCTGAGATGGTAGGCTGGCTTTTGCCTTTACCCTTACGTTTTGGTGCTGTACATCACTCTCACGTTGAGCAAGAGAGTTATTTTTTAAAAAGGATAGATGTTTCTCACCTGCGTGCACACACCTATACCTGTGGAACATGCCCCTCTCCCCAGGCCCCCAGCATAGAGAGGGGAACAGCACACAGCAAGCAGAAAGCCACTGGCTACTCAAGTCTGAGTCAACACATCCAGCCTCTACCACTCCAAGGCCGGGCAGATCGACTCTAATCACTGTCAAACGCTAGGGACAGTAAGCTAGCATCTCCTCCGACACCTGGAGCCCTGTCCCTGTCACCACTCTGAGCACTTGATGGCCGCCTGTCACCTATTGTTCCCTAACTGCCTGTATGTCTGTCTGCTTTCCAGTGGGACTCAGGCCAGCGAACAGCAACTGCACACATCCCGTGTCTCCAAAGCACCCAGAACAAGGGCACGAACATAGTCCGATTGACGCACGGAGTGCGGCTTTCACCGTCAGAGAGGCAAGCTGCACACTCAGCTTCGCTGCTGACCAGGCTCATGAACTCCCTAAGCTTTGGGAAAAACAACACTGGATATCCTGTGTCTCCACGTGTCCGGGGCGCAGTCAGCCTGCCATCCTGGTGGTTTTCACGTCTTTCTCCAGTTCCCAATGGCTGCAGAGGTGTCCTCACCTGGGTTCCTCTGGGCACAGTAGAGACTCTCCTTGGCAGCTGACTTCACTGACCAGCTCCGCTCCATGAAAAACTTCTGGCCAAGGGGGTGGCAGAGCCAGCGCAGTGAGTCAGGGACAGCATTGCGCTCAGGACCACACAGATTCTGGGCTCGACTGAGGAAGTAATTCTGTGGAAGGACAAGGATCACAGGTGACACCAGGGTGGTGGAAGGCTGAGGAAAGATCAATGAGAGGGCTGGGACCCTCATGTACCTGAAAGTAAATGCCACCGTTGAAACTAGGGCAAGTGGCCCAGTGTCTGGCCTGCAAGGAAAGACCAAGACCTTGAAAGCCTCCTTGCCAGGCAATTCAAAGAGCCAGCACCTCAGTCTCCGGGCCCCTCCTCTGCCTGCAGGACAACATGACTTCAGGGCCCAGGAACAAGAACCGCAGGGAAATGCTGTCTATCCATGTTTTCAGAAATTCTGTTGTGTTTTTGAGTGAGGGTATGATTTCTAACCCATAAGACCACCCAATGATACAGGCCAACCTGGATGAACAGAGAAGGATGGGAGAGGCGGGAGGAGCACAGGGCACAGGGAGCTCAGGAGCCCAGCGGAGGGCACTGGGCCAGGCCTGTGGACCCCGACTGTCACACTTCTACCCTGGCCTCTACCATGAGGGAAGCTGTCTCCTTGTCTGGTTCAGTCTGATGGCTCTGACCTTTACTGGGCTCTAAGTAGCCATCAGCTAATATAACAGCTTCAGAAGACTTGAATGCCAGGGTCAGAAATAGCACCGCCAAAGCACTACTCAAGGAACAGACTGAGGAGACTGCTTCTCTCTGTGGGAGTCTGGAGACAGCTGCCTGAATCCGAGAGAAAACGAACCGGCCGCACTGCTCTACAGACACACTCAAATATATCAGGGCACTCTGAGGCCAGGGCGCGCATTTCCCTGACACCTCTCCCCATGGGCTGGCGGCACTAATGGCCTTTCCTCCTCTTTGCTGACGGCCATACCTGAAATGGGCCTGGAGAGCAAATGCAAAGGGATCCCATGACCTTCTCCTGACCCTCAAGAGAGCATTTGCTGGACCCGAGCTTGTAATGGCAGTGCTTAGAGCTGCAGCCGAGGCTCCCAACAGAGGCTGCTGGTGGGCCAGGGGCAATGCCAGGGCCTTTGAAGTCAGAAAACCTTCTAACAGCTGGAAACTCTCCCATTCTCCCAAACTCTCTCCCGAGAGCACCTGCCTGATGGTTGCTCCAGGGGAAACCGAGGACACTGGTCCAAATGCCACCCACCAACACAAGCAGAAACAAAGCCTGTTTGGGTAGTATTGAAAGAGGAATGCAGAGAAGCCATTTAGAACATCATTAAGTTAAAATAGATTTTTAAGCTGAATTCTTTAAAAAGAAAAGAAAAACCTTGGTTATAACAAATCTCAGTTGGGGTGGGGGAGAAGTTTGAGTTTAGTGGTTTGAATTAATAAGAAATATAAATCCTGGGGAATAGTCATCCATAGCATGGCTTAATAACTTCTGTTGTTCTTTTCATTTTCTTGGCATTATCACCCTGTGATAATTTCCCTAAATTTTATAGACACCAGAATTCACCCAAGCTGGGACCTAGGAGGCCCTTCCCCTATAACTCATCTGCTAATTGCAGAATTCAGCAGCTGAGGGAGGAGATTCAGAACTATTTAGATCCTAAGGACCAGTCCCAACTCCAGGTTGTGACCTCAAGGTTCTCAAATAGTGTGCCAAGGCACCCTTCAGCACCACAGTGAATTCATGGCATGGCTGTGACAATGAAATGAGTTAATCAATGTTAATGAGTTGACACAAATGGCTGGCACAGTTTATTGGTAGCCTTTATTTTTTTCCTGCTTCCCTAATTTTACAGAGAAGGCAAAAGGACTTTCTCCCTGTCCAGATTGTATCTGCCTTATTTTCAAGCTGCCCAAGCTAGAATTTAATTTGTCAGACACTATGAGTGAAAAGAAAGCTCAGGTGAAAAACAATACACATCATAATTCGACGTGTATGCTAAACTAGATGTTACTTTTTCTTTTTTGGTAAATATACCTTTATTGATTTCAGAGAGAGAAAGGGAGAGGGAGAGAGAGAAACATCAATGATGAGAGAGAGTTATTGATCAGCTGCCTCCTGCACGCCCCCCACGGGGAATAGAGCCCACAACCCGGGCATGTGCCCTGACCAGGAATCACACCTCAATATCCTGGATCCAAGGCCAATGCTCAACCACTGAGCCACACCGGCCGGGCGATGGATGTTACATTTTTGAGGTAAATACAGCAATGCTCAACATACATCAGATACTATGAAAACTACTAAAAGAGGGTAGTTCAGTCTCAACTCAAGATCACATAACCTTCCTTTGGGTGATGTGATATTTTTGTGAGGCTGCATTTTTGGAGGTGGTTGTAATAAAAAGCAAGTGCTGCACGGCAGGGCGTGGCTCAGTGGTTGAGTGTCGACCTAGGATCCAGGAGATCGGGGTTCGATTCCCGGTCAGGGCACATGCTCGGGTTGCGGGCTCGATCAACGACTCTCTCATCATTGATGTTTCTATCTTTCTCTCTCTCTCCCTCTCTGCGAAATCAATGATATGTTAAAAAAAACAAAAAACCAAGTGCTGCATGAAAATCAAGGTAGAACAAAAAATGAAGGTGGTGGTGTCCAATCTGACTGTGAAGTCTGAGAAGGTGTGCGGTGCTTAACAGAAAACACACATCACGTTAGTAAGTAATTACGGTTAATAATAAAAAAATTTCTCCTTTAAATTTTGTGTATTATTTTTTAATAGCTACTAAATTGTTAAGACATAAATATCTGTTAAGATATTTGTACCTAACTAACTGAAAAAAGAACTAGTAGGTATTTCTTTTAGCCCAGACAAACCATGAAAAAATTACTGAGACACAAAGGGTGCTATGAACCAAGAAAGACAGGGAACCTAGGGCTTAAACCATTTTCAGAGGCCTCTGCTTGCCTCCAAAGCCTGACCCATTTGCTAGCTAAATATATTCAACTGAATTAAAAGCTTCTTCCTCTTTAAGAAAGTACTGGCTGGGTCTCTTAATCTATCCCTTCCCTAGAATAGCAAGCAGTTGAAAGGGGCAGTTCCTCTCCTAGAGGTCAGGTCCTCTCCTTTCCACACCTTCCTGAAAACTGCAACATGCCAATCCCATTTGTGTTCTAATATTTACCCCCTTTGACGCAGCATCACCACTTCCTAGAGATTCACCCTGAAGTGGGGAGGACTGTGTGAGAGGGCGCGCCCTGCAGCACTTCTGCAACGTTCAGCAGCAGGACTGGCTTAGTGAACAATGGCACGAGCACATGCTGGAGTGCGAGTGTCTCTGCAAACAGCGAGGAGACGAGGAAGGAGCCCAACTCCTACCGTTAGGCTGAAAAAAATCACGCGGCAAAACGGCTTCTGCTATGACCATGCTAAGTAAACGATAACGCGTACGTATCACTATTGGGGAAGAAAATTCCGAGGCGAGGAAAGACACATCAGACTGCTCACTGCCAGTGGGCATACCAAGTATTTCCTGGGAGGCGGGGGCTCATGGGCAGACACGGTTTCAAGGGAGCCATTTCCCCCATCCTCAGCTGCCACACAGCTCCCACGGCCGGCTCTCTAATTCCCTTTAAGGGCAGCTGCCTCTTAGCAATGTGAACGACGGAAGCCCCAGGGGGATTTCTGGGATGACGGGATGATCCCAAACTTTATATGGGAAGGTGAAGAGTGAAGACTAGTCACTAGAGCCAGAGGACTGACACTTCCAGATATCAAGACATATAAGAAGACTCGGCCATTATGGGGGTGTGGGGTGAGGGCACTGGAACTGACTGGGGCATCCAGAAGCAGACCCGTTACAACAAGAGCACTTGATTTAGGGAAAAGGGGCCTCAGTGCAGTGGGAAAGGACAGTCATTTTAATAACAGATCTGGGGCAGGGGCATATCCATATGGGAAAAAAGTCAGTCTTTTTGGAGGTACGCTCATACCTCCAATTCATATAAAAATTGATTCCAGGCACCCGGATATGGGCCTCTACGTGAAAAGAACAAAATAAAGCCTCTAGCAGATAATATAGGAGACTATCTTCAGGACTCTGAGGTAGGACAAAGACTTATTAAACAGGACATAAAATGCCCAACTATAAAGAAAAAGGCTAATATTTGGATTTCATGAACATTAAAAACTTGTGCTCATCAATCAACACCACTAAGGGAGAGAACAGGGGAGCCACAGGGTGGGAGAAGACATTTGTAAGCACATATCCCACAAAGGACTACGGCCAGACTACAAAGATCTCTTCAGATCCGTAAAAAGACAGACTCCCCAAATCCAAAACAGGGAAAAGACTTGACTAAGGGCTTTCACAGAAGAGACCACCCAAACAGCCAGCAAACCATCCAAATGGCCAACGAAAAGGTGTCCAACATCCTGAGTCACCTAGGAAATGCAAGTGAAAACCACAGTGAGATACCAGCAGGAGGGCTAAAAAACCAAAATCGACACAATCATGTTTGGTGAGGAGGCAGAACAACTGGACACTGCTGGTGGAGTGGAAGTCAGTAGAGCCACTTGGGAAAACTGTTAGGCAGCACCTCCTAAAGCTGAACCTCTGACTCAGCAATGCCAGTCCTAGGGATAGTCACGTGCTCTCCGAGCGACGCACAGGGACATTCACAGCAGCACTCACGAGTCACAATAACCAAAACCAGGAAACAAGTCACAAGTCCATCTACAAGTGCGATAGTCCAACTGTGGGATGCTATAAAGCAATGAGAATGGACAATCCATAGCTACATACAACATGGATGAAATACACATGACACGGAGCAGGAGCAGCCAGAACACACAGCACATACTCTCTGACTCCACTTCCAAAGTTTCAATAGAGGTGACACAGCGGAGGTGATCAGGACCCTGGTTACTCTGGCTGGAGAGCCTGGGGGCAGTTTGCTGACTGCAAGGGGGCCCAAGGGAGGCCTCTGGGGTCTTGGCTGTGCTCTGTTTCTTGCTGTCTGCTGATTATATGGGTGTGTTCTCTGTGATGTCACTGAACTGTGTATTTATGATTTGTGTACTTTTCTACATGCACACTGTGCCTCAATAAAAAGTTTACAGGAACAACAGGTGCATTAAACTATGGTGACAGAATTCAGAATAATGGTTACCTTTGTGGGAGGTAGGGTGAGTGGAGAAGGCCTGTAGGAAGCTTCTGGAGGTGATGGGAACACTTTTTTTTTAATCTATTGATTTTTAGAGAGGGAAAGGGAGAAAGGAAGAGAGGGGGAGAGGGGGAGAGAGGGAAAGAGAGAGACATCGAGTTGCTGTTCCACTTATTTAAGTATTCATTGGTTGATTCTTGTATGTGCCCTGACAGGGGATTAAACCTGCAACCTTGGCCTATCGGGACGATGCTCTAACCAACTGAGCAACCCGGCCAGGGCATGTTCTATTTCTTTTTTTTAATTTTTTTTTTCTAAATTGATTTCAGAGAGAAGGAGAGAGAGAGACATAGAAACATCAATGATGAGGGTCATTGATTGGCTGCCCCCTGCACACCCCCTACTGGGGATGGAGCCCGCAACCCAGGCATGTGCCCTGACCAGGAATCAAACTGGTGACCTCTTGGTTCATGGGACGATACTCACTGAACTGAACCACACCCGCTAGGGCCATGTTCTACTGCTTGATCTGATTGGTTGCTACATGGGTGAGTTCACTTTGTGAAAACCCATCAAGCTGTAAATGTGTGCGTTTTTCTGTATGTACATTGTACTTCAATAAAATTAATGTCTTCAACATACCTTCTGGGGCGGAGAAGTTATAAGTGTAACGACAGCAGCCCAGAGCACTAGGACAAACAAGTGGAATAGAAGAGCAGCCTGGCCAACGCCTCCTGCTCTCAGCCTGGATTCACTTTGCCCTGAAAGCCCATGACTTTCCCTAAGATTAGGTCAAGACCCTGGTATGCTCTCCGGGCAGCCAGATCAGCCCCACCTCACACTAATCCTACTGTCCTGAAAACTTGGTCCTTGTTTAGAATCCCTGCCAGACTTTACACTCCCCAAGGACAAGACAAATGTCCTGCTCACTGCTGTATTTCCACTGGGAGAAGTGCCTGGCCCAGAGCAGGGACTCGGTCATGTTTGCTGAATGAACGTCTTATCTATGGTCATGAAGATGGGGTTGAGACCCGCCCTTTGTCACCTAGACTATTGTGATACACTTCAGGAAACATCAGTGTCACCAAAGGGCCCATTCCTGTTCACTCTCAGCTCCTCAGTGCCATTACTGAGATAGGAAAACAAACGGAGACGTCATCACTGTTTTAACACAGCTGATGCACTTGGCAGCCCACCCGAAGAGGGCACTGAATAAAACATGCCTGTCTCTGCTGAGTAAGAGAAAGCCTGTGAACCAGCTGGTATGAGAGCCTGTGAGTTCCCCTTGTGAATTTCCAAGGCCGGATCCATCCAGACACACTGGAGGCGCCTGATGACCGCAGCTCCCACCCTTGGTCTGACCTGGGCTCCTTGCAGATGTGCACCGTCTTCCATTCTGGATCCGCAGTGCCGTGATCAACACAAGGTGCCCAATGAATACCCTTTGAGTGAATAAATAAACTAGGAGACACGACCAGAAGATTCCAAGACTTTTTATCACCACTCAAAGAGCAGAAGAGTCTATATTAACTCCCCATTATGGGTCACTCTGTATCACCGACTCAATCCTATCTTATGGCACCAAAATGTGCTGCTTATGCTGGTAAGGGCCAAGAGGGGGGCATTGTGGTCTGTTTTATTCACTGATCTAAGTACTTGTGGAATGACCCACTGAATGAATGTCTACCCCTCTAGGTGGTCAGCACCCAAGGGCAGGGCCCACAGCTCCTCGCTGAAGAAGATGCTCAGCGAAGGCTCGAAGGTTTGCAGAGGGAACCAAAGGCACTTACCGCCAGGAAGCCCAGCTTGCCTCCACACCGGGTCTTGAGCCCCAAGGCGGCAGTCAGGTGGATCTCCACCAGCGTGCTTGGCGGGATTTTCTCCTCTGCACATTCAGCCAGGTTCACAGCACACAAAGCCATGTGGACATCTGAACACGCGGATCCCACAGGGAGCTTTCCTGCGGAGGCAGAAACAGACACTAATGTGGACAGACTCCTGCTTTCCTAGCAGAGTTACAGCAGAACCAGTGAACTCTGTGATCAGATAGTCCCGGATGGGGTGCACGGCTCTGCAACTTAGTAGCTGCATGTTTCTTTCCACCTCACAAAGGGAACAAGAGGAAACTTGCATGTCATGGCACATGGCTCTGCATAAATGGGGGCCTGTAGAGGACTCAGAAGAAGGTACTGTAACACTTTCCAAAACACTGTGGACAGTACATCCATGTTCTGCTACTACAGTCCCGTGTCTCCAAACCTGGTGTGAGGTCATGAAAAACTTAAAATCACCTGATTTGAATTTATTTTCACTTCAACAGATCCCCACAGTATGTAACCACGCCCCCTTTTGAGGAAGGAAGTAACACAAAACTGAGCAATGACGGCCACACACATCTTGGTTTAGTAGCTGGTGGTCAGGAAAGGCGGATACACCCTCCTGTATGAGGGCTACACAACTCATCTGGGGTCGCCCTGAAGTCAGGGGCTGAAGTGACCTTGCAAAGGCACGAGGGCCCATCAAGGCTCCGAGGCTTTCACAGGACTGGGAGGTGGCTGGAGCAAGCAGCCTCCACACTTGGCTAAGGAGGAAAGCTGGGGCTCAGGGTGGGCCCATGTCAAAGGTCAAGATGGTGGCCAAGCCAGGCCTCCCAACCTCACCCAGCCCTGCATTCTTTCCACTGGACCACTCTGCCTCCCTGATCTTTTGATTGGAGGAGACCTGAGCCCACGTCCTTCATTCTGCACAGGTGTTAGAAGTTGGTCTCCCCAGGGAGGTACCACCGAGTTTTCTCCATTAAGGGAGGGAGGGCGGAGGGCAGTGTGGGACCATGTTTTAGTTACCTGTCCCCTCAGCCAGTGCCTTGCACAGTGCCTGGCCCACAGCACTGCAGAACTGGTGAACGTTTCGCATCCTTCCATGCAAAACGAAGACTCTCCAGAAAGCCTTTCCTGAAACCCTTCCCAACAAGTACCCACCGCATGGAAGCCCCCCTTCTGCTCCACCGCACCGAAATGCAATTCACTTGCTGACCTGTCTGCCTCTCTATTAGAGCAGGAGTTTGTTGAGTGAAATAAATGACTGGCTGGTGGACTGAAGGGTCCCAAGTTCTATTCCAGCCAAGGGCACATACCTTAGTTGCAGGTTTGATTCCCTGGCCCCAGCTGGGGCGCGTGCCGGAGGCAACCAACCGATGTGTCTCTCTCACATTGATGTTTCTCTCTCTCCCTTCCACTCTCTCTGAAAAGCAATGGAAAAAATATCCTCAGGTGATTAAAAGAAAGAAGAAAATAAAGATTGTATTTCGTTGAATCTAAGATGCCATCAATTTTAAGTTTCACCACTAATTTAAGTACCACTACGGAAAAAACGCTGCCAACGCAACCATACGTGCTGCGTAGAGGACACAGCCCAAGTGCAGAGATGATAATGAGAAAAAACGGACGTGCCTTAAACTGATGAACCACAGTGATGAGCACCCCCACAGCCGTGGATGCGGGCAGAAGGCCTATCCAACCATCTAACAGCAGTGTAAAGGGTGGCGGCTGGGGCAGGAGACTGGAAACAGAGCCAGGGTGGAGAGACAGCACAGGGCACCTCGAGGCAAGCCAGGCAGCAGTGGCGCCCCTCACCTGTGATGTGCAGCTGGTGCAGCCTGTGATAGGCCAGGGCTGCGTCCCGGGCGCTGGCCTTGGCTTCGTCCTCAAAGCGCGCTGCAGTGGCCGGGGTGGCCCGCCGGCACTGGAATACCTTCTTGAGCAGCCAGCGCACCAGGCGCAGCTTCTGCAGGCTGTAGCGGATCACATTCCAGGAGAGGCTGCAGGCCAGGTCCAGGCGGGAGGTGGGCAGTGCCCGGCCCAATACCGACAGGCAGGTTTGTAGGTTGGCAGCAGCAGCCGCAAAATCCCCCTAGAAAGCAGCAAGGGGGTGTAATGTTCACTGGCCTTACTGTGGCCTTTTGGTTTGTTTAAATAAAAATTTTTACTCCCTCTTTATCCCTTCATTCTCCAGATTAACAGAGTGAGACATGCTCATGCTCACTGAGGAAGATCTGGGAAAATTGTGAAAGCTACAAAAAAAAAAAAAAAGAGGAAATCATCTGTAATTTTATCCCACAGAAAGAATGACTACTGACACTTAAATATATTTCCTCCCAGCCTTTTTAATAAATTGAGATTGAACTGTGTTCTATCTTTGAGCAAATAAGCTCCAGTTTCCCACAGCAGCTTTTACACATAAGATAACCTGGATTTAGATGATCACTTGTATCATCTTTCAGGTTCTCAAAGTCTGTGGTCCCTGGAGACCAGCAGCGCCAGCCCCTGGGACCTTGTTAGAAAGGAGATTCTTGCTGTCCTACCCCCACCCTCCTGGATCCACTGAGCCAGAACCTCTGGGGTTGGGCCCCCATGTGGTTCTGGTACCTGCTCACATTTGATGACCGCAGTTTTAGCAAACACACTGCTGAGCTACTATAACCAAGGATGTGGGTGAACTGCTCTGCCAACCAGAGGTGGTCCCTGTGCTGAAGCCTCCTCCTCTGTTCTCCCACTACTGGCAGCTCAAAGACTCAGGCTACCTCTCCTCTGCCACATCACGCAGTGAGTATGAAACCTGGGCTTGTCTTCCTACATCATTACAGGACGCGGATTATTACAAGGGGAAGGTGGATGACAAGGCTGAGGGCGACAATCCCTAAGGTGGCGGTGGCATCTTCCCAGCCAGGAGAAGCACCTTTATTTACAGATTCCAAAGGAGGCAGCCTTTCCCTGTGCCCGTGGTTCCTCTTTCCCATCTTTCCCAGGAAGGCTGGCTGTTCCCAAGGCTCATGCTTTGGCTCTTGCCTCTTCCAACTCTCCCCAGACACCCTCCCAGCAGGCCCATAGCTTCTAATACACTCTGGTCCGGCTTGCCTCAGCCCCATGGCCTGTTGCCTGGTGGCTTCTCAGGGCACTTCCAAACACCGTGGCTTAGAGCCCACATTTTCCAGCCTCCCCGCTCCCTGAGCCAACATCATTGTCACTTTCTTTCCATCGTACATCTCAGATCTTCCTTGACATGCCTCTCCTTTCAATTCCAACTCCCTGCCACTCCCCTACTTGCTCCTGTGTATTTCACGTTGCCCTCCTCTAATCCATCCTTCATTCAGCCACTAGAATGACATTCTAAGCAGACTGAAACCTGCCTCCGGCATACATGTCCTAGGATTCTGTTCTCTTGGAACAGTCCCACTTCAAGGGGGAAGCCCACAGCAGCCACTACATTCCAGGAGCCACGGCCCCGGGCATGGTGGACAGACCCAGGCTGTTCAGGAGGGGAGAGCAGGCCCGCAGTTTTCTGCTGCTGAGGGGTGTTCTGTTCTTGTGCCTCCCAAGATGGGATGTTTAACTCTTCCTCCAGGGCTGACTTGCCCCCGAATCCTACCTATAAACTCTCTTTTGTTTATTTTAAAAGAAAACTTTCAATGACTTTACCTGCTCAAAAATCTTCCTGATTCTCTACAGAATTGGGAAAAAGCCCCCAACTGGTTACTGTTTGGGCCCCAGCGATACCACCAGCCTCAGCCCTCCTCTCTCCTGACATGTCCTACACTCCAGGCACACCCATCTACTTGCCGGTCCCCAGATTTCCCATGTAGCCATACCTTCCTCAATGTTTGGCAGATCCTCCCTGCCCCTGACTGCTCTGCTCAAGCTCCTGATTCCCTCAGCTAGAAGCCTCTTCTGCCCCAAACTCCCACAGCACTTTAGTCTTCCTCTGTCATCTTGTGTCCATGGAATTATTTATGCATATGTGCCTCTGCCCCACTGCCCTGTGTCGGTTAAGGGCAGGGTCCCTTCCTCCTCTCAACACCAGCCCCTTCCCCTGCAATCACACAGCACGGGACTTTATTCACTAGGGCATTCAATACAACTTGCTAAGTTATCTCTTGTCCTGGAGGAGGCAGGGGAAAGGTGGACGGCAGAACTCACCCTGGCGAGGTCCAGGTCTGCCTGCTTCCGGTGCCTCCAGAAGGTGACGGAGGAGCGCGAATGTGGCCGGATCACTGGCTCTCCATGGACCAGCAGCTTCACAAAGACGCTCAGGACAATCACACCATTGACCAGCCACAAGAGGATTGTTGGCATCATCCAGTCAAACCAGCCCCCAGAACCTAAAGAGCAGCATCTCAGTTGACGACGAGGAAGGGCCCCCCTTGGAGCAGCCCAGGGACTGCAGGGCGCCTGACTGATGCCCTAATATTGAGCCTTTGGGCAGAGGACAAGATTGCTTCCTCACTAACTATGTCTAAGTGCTTAGGATAGCAACAATCCACACTATAGGAACACAAGAGACAATTCTAGAGCCCAAATAGGACCCCTGAAATTCTTGTTACTACGGAGCTGAGTGCCACAAAAATCTTTGTTAACCAAGGGGGTTAGGCCCCTGGTTTCATGACTTAGGCAGAAACACCACACGCTCCTTCAAACGGGCCCTGCAATCCTATTCCCCGGGAATTAGAGCAGTGGGGTTCACAGTTTAGTTTGCTCTTTCTGACTGAACTCAGGTTTGCTCTTTTGCTTCCAAAATGCAACTTACACCCATTCCTATCAAAAGCAAGCAGGCAAGGGGCAACACCAAAGCCCTCTGGGACCTGATGGACAAACTGAGCAGTCTGCACACAGGATCCTCCACCCACCTGACTCAAGTGACAGTATGTTGCGGCCAGAGCCTGAGTACGGGTGCTGGTCAGAGTCGTGGGCCCCTCCCCACTGCAGCAGGGCAGTCAGGGGGTTAAAGGACAGGCACAGGAAGGTGAGGAAGCACAGCAGGATTCGCGAGCGGTCCACCATGCCCAGCGCCATGGGAGGAGAGTCCGGTTCATCTTTGACCTTCAACACAGGGCCGCAAGGCTAGAGTGAGTGAACGCCACGTGGGCTTTTACAGCACTGTACTTTCATACAGATCAGAATCAGGCTGTGAGGTTTAAATTCAAGACCATGAAGGAGGCAGCAGGAAAGCCAGGAGGAACCTGCCACTCAAACCCCACAGCACTCACCCACTAGCCCCCTGGGAAAGAATGTGTTCTAAACACCAAAGGCAGACGAGCCGCGCTTTTCAAATAGAGTCGCTCACAGCCGAGAGCGCCCCACACGCCTGTTTCTGTGCGATTCCCCAGCACGCAATACTAATCCAGTGACAGAAAGCAGAGCAGTTGTCCGAGGCTAGACACGGTATGTGAACTATTTGGACTGGTGTATGAGGGAGCTCCGTGGGTGATGAGAATGCTCTGCATCTGATTATAGTGAGTTAAGTGTATGTACTACAATACTGTATAAAACCGTGCAATAGGAGTTCTCTATTACACATAAATTATACTCCAACAGAGCTGATTCGAGACCACACTTCAGCATAGATCTATGTGCAGGAGCTTGCCTGTTTTACAACCATAATGTTGCCTTTTTCCCTCCCCACTTTACAGAGGGAGAACTGGAGGCAGAGGCCTTGCCCACCTGGGAGCCTCCAGAGGGGGAGGGAGGCTGGGGTCGAATCTCCCGACTCCCAATGTGCAAATACCATGCCCCTCATTTCAATATTTTAAAATCATTTGAAAATTTCTTATGATGTTGAGGTACTTGATTAATTTGATGTATACATCATATGGCCTTTTGTTATCAAACAATCACATTTATAAAACATTTCAAAAATAGAGCTTCCTTAGTAAAATTAAGTATATGACACTGTGAACAGTTAGAACAGAAACAAACCTTGGAAGGGAAATTTGTGCTTTCAGAGTCAGAAAGCACCAATGTCAAAATACAGTGCAGATCCAGTGGTCTCCACAGGTGCCCAAGAAGATCATTAGGCTCAAGCCTCTTTTAACCAATTCCATTAAACAGCAATTGCTGGGGGGCTTTCTTGGTCTATTAAAGGCCCCTGGTTTGAAGTTATTTGTTAGATTGCAACAACTGTAATCATTTCCTGAAGAGGGCCCAGAGGCAGCCTCATACTAAACCAGCTGATGAATCTCACAAAGTGGTCTTGCCAGGCCCATTAAGGGCAAGGGAAGTAATGAGGCGCCTCTAGCAATGCTTCGCACACACACGACAGCTGCTGTGTTTCCGCTCTGGATCTGGCCCTCATTCCTCTCCGATGGGCCGTTTCAGCAAAGACCAGTTCACCCAGACTACACTGAACCAGTTAAAGAGCCCCGACTGTTTCCACCCCCAGAGTCGGTTCTCTCTTCATTCTCTAAGACCTGGCTAATTTCACAGAGTTCCTGTTCCTTCCCAGCCCAGATGCCTGCTTGTGCCCGCCCTAATATTAACTTCAGAGAGATCCAGGGGTTGGAGGATTTCAAAAGCTCATACCTTCGCCTCATCTAACAGAGGGCTTCCAGGCTCAGAGTCAATGGAGTAGGGGGAGAAGCCAGCCTGGGACCCTGAGTCAGAGGCCGGAGGGGACATCAGAAGCACATTCTGATTAAAGTCATCCATCTTCAGGTCCACGTCACTGTCCACCAGGCTGCCTAGGTCGATGCCCTTCAGGAGCTCTACAAAGAAAACCCTATCTTGCAAATGGTCTGTTTTTATAGAGTCCCACCTGGGTCGGGGCAGGGTGGGGGTAGAGAAGGGCGCATGGCCCCTGCTCCTGCTTCACCCCTGAAGGCACCTCTTCCAAATCAGTGGGCCCTCCCCAGTGCCCGGTCCCCGGCACAGGCCTTCTCCTGTAACTCACTGTTTTTCTGACTTGCCAGCTTTAGCACCATGTTCTCCTGGCGCAGTTTGTGATTGACCTGCTGCAAGTATTTGATGTAGTCAATGGCCTTCCTCAGCACACCAGACTTGTGCATCTGGGAAGGAGATGGGTAAAAACACAGTGGCATCAGTTCAGGCTGTGCAGTAAGGAGGGCACAGGCCCAGAGCTCGTGGAGTGACAGCACAGCTCTGGAGCAGGGGGTCCTGCGTTCTGGTGCCGGCTCTCCCACTGATTAGCTCTGCTATCAGGATAAGGTGCCTGACATCTCCAAACCTTACTCTCCTCCTCCTTAAAACGGAGATAATGATAATCATATAAATTATAGGCATGCAGCAGGGACTAAATGAGACAATACATGGAAGGAGCTTAGCTCCTGGCCTGGCACAGACACTTGGCAACTAAATTTAGCTGTATAAGTACTTCCTTTAATAATCCCAGCACCAAACCGACTTTAAGGAAAACAAATGACAAAAAACCAGTGTACTGTTGGATGGTTATTTTAAATAAAGGTATATTAGTACCTTTCAGATTTGTAGGCTACAAAGAAAAGTGCAATTTTCTTTTAAAATGTAGGTGAAGATAAACAAATAGGTAAAAAAGAAAATCCATGTGCCAGAAGATACATTCACTGAAACATCAGAAATATATGAAAAATCAATTTCCTCTATTTGCTGTTGATCCCAGACCCATTTCAGGTTTCTCTCTTTTCTAACAGGTGAAAATATTGCTAGCCACCCTGAGCACAATTAAACACAGGCCAGCAGTGCCATCAGCTGACTTCAAGGTACAAAGTTGTGCACCATTTCTCTGCCTGTGGCTCTGGGATCCATCACTGCAGAGCACAGTCAAAGGTCCAGGAAGGCCACTGCCTTACCAACCCCCAACAGTCCCTTATGTTGCTTAATACTTTGTTATCTTGAAAAACCCTAAATGTTTTAACAAGAAAGCACCCAATTTACATCCACTCAGCCTGGGCCTGAGATTCCTAAATTCCCGAGGCAAAGACAGGTAGAGAGGAGATGGTACAGCACAAAACACCATTTTGCTTGGCAACTACCTTGGCATCTGTCCCCATGACCAGGTCCTTCAACTCGATGATTTTGTCATTGATGGAGGAGCGATACCGCTTCTCAATGATGTTGTGTGTCGTCCGTCTTTCTCCCTCTTTGGGGGGTTCAAGCTGCTTGACTCCCCCGGGTACCTGCTTAATGGGCACTTTCTCTTGCCCCATCATCACAGGCATTGTGGTCAGAATGGTCCCACTGCTGCCCACCAGGGTCTAGAAAACAGGCACAGACACAGAGCAGGATTACCCCTTGGTTAGTTTGAGTAAAGCAACCTGTGGCTTGTCTACGTGGCATCACCTGGCAATGCTCTTGGTGGCCTGAGGCCCTTTCTGGATTGTCAGGCCCCAAGAAGCCTGAGTAGCCACAGAACCTCAGTTACAATGCCTCTTTCAGAATCACTGTCCATTAAGTAATACTTCAATAGGATTAATGTGGATAAATTTGTCTTATCCTTTGATGTAGGGGTTCAGGAACAGGTCATATGATTTTTGCTTTACTGTCAAACCATTAACCATCTCTGAGCAAAGCTGGCATTCAGCACCCCACATCACTCTGGCCCCAGGGGAAACTTTCTCCTAGTGTATGACACATTTTTCCCTCTCACATGACAATTAAACAACTTACTGCATTTCCTTATACAATGTGGTCATCAAAAAGCTCAAGGGCAGAACTGACACTCTCATCAGAGCCATTTTATTAAATAAATAGGCCAACCACAGAGGCTTCCTCCATTCCCCCCCAAATCTGCTTTTCCCTGTTTCTATTTTTACTAATTTTAGTTCTATTTTGTCCAATAAATGGCCTTAAATATCCAAATGATCAACAAATAAAAAGCTGCTCAACTTCATTAGTTACCAAGAAATAATTTGCACATAATAACACACATTTTAAAGTGTACAGCTTGATGAATTTTTACATATGTATACAATGGGTATAACTGAGATAACCCAGACCAAGACATAAAGGATTTGTACCCCCTAGAAAGTTCCCTCATGCCTCTGCCCAGCAACGCCTACCCCTTCCTCCTCGCATAATCCACTCTGACCTCTATCACCACGGCTTAGTTTTGTTCTTCCTGAACTTCATATAAGTGAATTATTAGCACGAGCTCTTTCTTGACAGGCATCTTTTGCTCAACACACTATATCTGAGGTTCAATCGTGTAGTCATATGTATCAAGAGTTCTTTTTGGATGGATATTTGGGTTGTTTCCAGTTCCTGGCTTTTAAGAATAAAGCTTGCTTTCAAATTTTCATCACCTTTTACTGTCAGACTTTCTTGCTAAGATACTGAAAGTGGCTGAAACCCTACAACTGAAGGATGGGTGCCTTCCATGTCCCTCACCTTGGAGCCCCTCCCTGCCTAGTGGGTCTAGGGTCCTTTAGAAGCCAAATCTCTATCAGTGGGACCTGAGAGGCGGATGGTCTGTGTGGAGCTATTGCCCAGGAACTGGGGCTCCTCTGCTGTTCCCCTCTAGACCCTGGTACTCCCATGTAACATGCATCGGTGGTACTTCTCACAGGGAAAAAACTAAGGGGGTGATATTTGCAATATGACTGACAGGTTCCATAAAGCTTCTGCACCTACTCAGCACAGAGGCTTTGTTAACATCTCTGAGGCCTAACACCTCCCAGAAAGGAGGCGGAGGGTGGAGGGTGGGGGGAAGGTGGCTCTTACTGGAACTTGCAGGGCGGCTGTTTGGATCGGGGTGGTGAGGGCGGTGAGGGCCGGGTTCTGGACTGCGGCCATGACAGGGCTGCCATCTGTCTTCAGTGTGGTCAGAACAAGGGAATCTGTCTTGATGATCTGAGGCTGTACCAGGACCTGGCGGAGAAGGAAGCAAAGGAAGGAGGTGCATTCCTCTATTTAGCATTAGCTCTTACTGCACAGACACTCCAGGGAAGAGAGAGAGAAAAATTTTCATGAAACTGAGAATAGAGCTTGACTACTGGGTTGAGGGGGACAAAGAGAGTACAGCTGAAGAGAGTCCTGAGTATTACGGTTGCAAGGCTTCGAGGAGAGCAGTGCCAGTGGCCTAGCAGGGGAAGAGCGGGCATGGCTTGGGGCAAATGGCAGCAGGGACAGAGCCTGATTTTGGACATACTCAGGAAAGCCAGGAGCCTGGCTGAGAAGCAAAAATGATGAACCAAGATTTTTTTGAGATAAATTACTCTGTTAGTAAGAAAATACAGTGCCACTATGACACATGACTTAAAAACATTTTAGCACATTTCTTTCCAGTTTTATGCCCATCATCTGTGTAAAGGATACACCTGCATTTACTGACTTACGTGAGTGCCAGTGCACATCCTCAGGTGCCACCTCAGCCAGGTCTCTGGTGCCTTACAGGGCCCAGGCATCCCTACCCACCCTACAAGCTGCTCCCTCACGCTCTGATGGTCCTTTTTAGGCTGTAGATCACATCTTCAACCGAAGACCAGCCAACAGCCCCAAGCAGTGCCTCCCTGAATTCTTGTCAGCCACCTACCGGGACCTGCTGCACTTGGGGGGCAGCAACTGTCTGCACCGTGGCTGGGGCGAGGGTCTGCAGTGTGCCATTGGCCGTCTGTGTCAGCACCCGCTGGGCCTGCACTGTCTGTACCTGCTGCTGGATGGTTACCGGCTGCACCTGGGAGGATGTCACTAGGCTCTGGACTTGAGGCTGAAGGACTTGGGAGAAGAGAAAGAAGTCACATGGACGAGGGATGCACCTGTCACTGCAGCTGAGCAACAGCCGAGGACGGAGCGCCCTGTAGTGACCCCGACTCCCGCCTGACGCTGAGCAAGACATGCACAGCCATTTACAAGCTGGTCTACGTAACAAGAACATCCCAAAGGGCTGCAGCAATTTCTGAGGGAACGGGTGCAAGTTATTTTATTAGTCTGGGTGCTGGGGTGGAGGTGAGGGAAGGTAATCGGCAAATGACTGCACCCAACAAGGGAGTTAACAGATGGGACAGAAAGTGTACTCTGGGGTGACTGTCTCAGCTTTTTGCCTTGATGCCTCCCTCCTCCCCCTAGACCCTTGAAGCCCACTGAAGAACTGTCAGAGAAATAACATTCCCACCCGGGGCTCCCCACAGGGCCAGATGGTATGTGATGAAAAGGCACAGGGACACAGCACAACAGGGAAAGTCACTCCTTCACTGGGCACACACTGAGGGCCTACTAGGAGGCCTGCTACTCCGAGACCCAGCACCTATGCTGAAAGTTGTTTTCTCTGCCGTGGATGCTCAGGAGATGTTTGCCAAATGAGTTCTCAACCTACAGGAGCCAAGGTCTGGCTGTTGCCTGGGTAAGTTTCATGACTAACTTTACTCAAGCCACCCCCTCTAGTTACCAGGACAGCCCTGTTTACTCTGCCTGCTGGGCTCTCTGAAGCAGGCACAACAGCTATTAAGGTGTTTGAAGAGGCAGAATAGTACCCGGTCCCGTACCAGTTCTGACTGCCAGGTACCGAACCCTCCTTTAGACAGGACCAAATCGACAGGTTCTCCCATCCTCAAAGAGGAAGAACTACTTACAATCTGCCTTGGATGTATCAGCAAACTGACACAAACTTTCCAGCCACCACCACTACCATAGCTGACTTCTGACTCACCTTGAAAGCTGGTAGCCGCATTCTGGTATATCAAAGGCTGCTGGATGATCCTCGTCTGGGGGGCAGTGCTGAATGTCGGGGTGATCATTACCGTCTGCTGCTGCAGCTGAGCTTGAGGCTGGGGCTGGGGGCGGGGCTGAAGAACGGGAGCTGCCCTTGTTGGATTAAGAACCGAGGTGGGGGAAACCTTGACCTGCAGGGCTGGAGCCTGGGGGGAGGTGGCTGAGGGAGAGAAGGAAGATAAGGGGGCCTGGCTGAAGGAGCGCTGCACCGAGGGTCCCCCGGCTCCGCCCCCGCTGCCCCTGCCATTACTGCTGCTGCCGCCGCCGCCGCCACTTCCACCGCCGCCAGGGAAGGAGCTACACAGCTGCTCCGAGAACAAGTCAGGAAACTCTCCCACTTGATTGCTGACAAACTGCAGCATCTCTGTGAACAAATGAAAAGGAGTCCTTTTATTGACATCCAAAATATTTATTAACTTTGAAATTTGCTTAAGAAACTGAGGCATGAAAATCCAAATGGCATTCCCAAGATCAGAGCAGAAATGGGTCAGGAAACCCTCATCTCTCTACTGAGGGACAACGGGCCAGGACTTCATCCGTTTGATGTTCTCTCCTGACCCCACCTCCAGGCTCTTTCTACCCACCTTCCTGGTTGTACCAGGCCCATCAGGAGCCGCCTCTGTGCTGGGTGAGGGTTGCTTTTGGAGAGCATTGCTGGTCCCATTTTACACTTGGGGATACTGGGGCAAAAAGTGGGTAGTCACTGTCCTAAGGCTTTGGAGCTCAGTAACCTCACATCCACCGCTCCCGTGGCAGAGCAGGAGTCATATGTGTCTGGCTGCAGAGCTGTGCAGACCCAACTCACCCTCACCCCAGGCAGCCTTCCCTCCTGACCACAGGCAGGCCCTGGGCCTTCTCTCTAAGATGGGTATAGCCCTGGGCACTACTGGTAACACCCCCCACACCCGGCGCCAAGAACACTCAGGGACAGTGAAGTTGATGGGCCCCGAGTCTTGAATCTTTAGGGGTGGAACAGATGGAAAACTATCCATAAAGTCCAGAACAGGGAAATCATTTGACCAAGGTCACACAAGTCATCAGGAGAGAGCGAGGTCTCTGGCCCCAGTTTTGTGTTCTACTGCACCACAATGCTTTCACTGCCAGAGGGTCAGGGCGAAGCAACCTGGGCCCTGGACTCCATGCTTTAGAGGGCCCACTCTGGCCCTGCTCTGGCTGTGCCTCTTCCCCCTGGGCAAGCAGTCTGTGGGACCAACAAGATGTGTCGACCTGGAGACCATGCCCCTGGAGCCCTGGCCTAGATCAGGTTCCAAGTACCTGGGACCCCTGAATTCCTGGCCCAGGGGGCTTCAAGCCTGCTCCTAGGGCCTCTTGCCCTGGTTCATCCTCGCAAAGGATTACCAAAACCCAGCCTAACCCATAACTCATCTCTCATGACTCCTTCCTTCTTCCTCATAGGGCTGGTCCCTGTTAGGAGTCTGGAGCCTCGGCTTTGTCCCAGGTATTTTTAGATTGACAATTCTCTACGCCGTCCCCCCACCCCCCACCTTTCCTCTGCAATACATTCCCAAAAAGTTACTGCTTGCTCCTAAACTGTGGTACCCCCTCTCCACACCTTCAAGGCCACAGATGCTCTGATTTGGTGACCAAAATAAAAAACAAAACTAAAACAACTCTCTGAACACCGCTTCCATTATGTACCGCAAACCTCCACCAGCAAGTTCCTCCCAGGTCTCTAACAGAACAGGGTGGGGGTGGGGCCTGGGCTGTGATGAGTCTTATGTTAGACAAGGAAAATGCTACTGGGGGTTTCTAGTGTGACCTCCATATCGGATAATTGGAGCTTAGCAGTTCAGCACTTTAAGTGTCCAGTCAATTCAACCTGCTGGCAAAATTGCACCTAACAAGATTAAAGGGTGCATAGTGGAGTTATTTACCAACACCTCCACACCACTGTCTCTACTTGGCCTGTAGTGAGAGGGAGAAATGGGCAGATTGCCACAGATACTGTCACTCGTACCAACCAATTTCAATTCCTTAATACATGATTAAACTAAGAAATGTCCTCAAACTCAGCATAAAATTTAAAACAGAATTTAGTGCTGACACATTCCAAGTACACCACCACAAGATTATAGAAAGCATTAAGAAAGTGATTAAGAGAAACCTAGTAATTTGTTGAGCTTTCCAGAATTCCCATAAAATGCTGAGTCTGGGGAGTTGACACTGAAGCCTGCTTTGTGCCAAAAAGAACATCAGTCTCCCTGGCTGATCTGGGCGGCCCCCTCCAGTACTAGGAATCTTGTTTTAATCCATGGAACACTAAGGAGGGCAAAAGAGGCCAGAGGCCACAGGCTTTGGCACTAGATGGGTCTCAAGGCACTCACCTAACCTGCTGTGTGAACGTGGGCAAGTCACTTCTCTTGGTTTCTTCACCACAAAAGCCTGCCCTAAGATACTCACTTGGCTCCTCTGTTATGAGGATTAGTAAAATAATCTATGCAAAGTGCTTGGTGTGGGGCAGACCTCTATAAAGTTCCCTCTTAGTGGTTCTTCTAGAGCACCCACTACACAGGTACTTGGCTCCACTTATGTCACCCTGCTGAGTGCACTCCAAAACCTTTTGTGGGAAGGTATGGTTGGCGTGGTGAAGTGACTTGCAGAGGTCACAAAGCTTAGCTCACAAAGCAGGGTAGGAGTGTGTAGGCAGATGGAATACGACTACTTAAATTAAAAAAAATAAATCCTTTCAACCCACACTTGACAAGCTCCAGTGGCGTTCTCTCCAGCCAGGCAGATGGGCACTGGGCTGACTGGCGCGGAGGGCCTGTTAAGGCCCAGCATTTGAAGGAAGAAGTAACAGGAAGCTCTTTGAGCCACTGCTCCAGCAGGGCGCACAGGGCCTCCCTGGGACCCCCAGCTGGTCTGCAGTGACAAAGAAGGAGGGGGGCCCGCCAATCAGAATGTGGTTGGGAGAAACAAGGCGCAGGAGGCCCAGCCCAAGTGCAGTTATGCTCTGTAACTCCGAGCTACCCTCCACCCCCCTGGGAGCATCCTAATGTTTCCTTGCTGTTCTCTGCTCCGATGACACAGGCTCTCATTTCCACAGAGAGCCATGAAACCTAGAAAAGGCAGGCCTGGGAGGAGGCTCAGGTTTTATGGAGCTTTGAAAATGAAGTCCCAGTTCCCACATGATGAGCTGAGGCCCCCAGGGCTAAAGGCCAGATGCCCTGCTTCCGTGAAGCTGGGTGGGCCACCCCTGGCATTTACCACCCCCCATTCCTGTTTTTAGCTGCTTCTTAAACTAAAGGTTACGTTGTTAATAAAGTGGACTGGGCCCAAGAAACTAGAGCTGAGTTTTGGGCTCTTTAAGAGCTCATGACCAAAATTAGAGGCGCCAGTCGTCACCTGTGCACTGAAACCAGTCACCCAAAGAGAGCCCAAGTTCATATGCCCTTTGTGGAGCTTGTGACCTGGAAGTAACATAAATCACTGTCCCACTCAGCCTAGTAGCATCTACCTGATAATGAGGTAACCGGAAATTTGCTCAGATTAATTCCCCTCAGGAATAGCAAGTTTGAAGCCCCAAGTGGGGTACCACTGTCTCCAGACTGCGCGTCTGCGCAGACTTTTTCCTATACAGGGCCTGCTTGCACACAGAGCCATGCACATGCGTGAACGGAACGGCTGTGCGAAAACAGGATCACACCGAAGATGCTATTTTGTCCCCCCTCCCCTTGCTTAGTGAAGCATGGTGCACATTCAGTGTCAACTGCTATGGATACTGGTTACAATACCCTTTTGGAGAATCCCAAGGCACTGCGCTTGTGCTGTATGGTACTCTATTATCCTCATGCACTAGAATTTAAACATTCAGTAAGGACGGACAGGTGTTTTCAATTTTTCAGCATCAACAGCTCTTACAAAAATCTTGAACAAAAATCTTTCCCCACTCATCTGATTATTTTCTTGGATAAATTTCTAGCATTAGATGGCTGAATCCAAGGACAGGTGTGTGTGCTTTGGAAAGGTTACAACAATCCCTGATCCTGCCAGCATGTCCCACATCTACTTCTGTCCACCAGACAGCGGGGGAAAATGACATCAAATTGTTTTGACTTGTATGAATGAGTACTCATGAGGCTGTCTCCTCTACCAAAATTTTTTTTAAACACTTTAAATAATCTTTATTGATTTCAGAGAGGAAGGGAGAGGGGGAGAGAGAGAAACATCAATGATGAGAGAGTCGGCTGCCTCCTGCACGCCCTGACTGGGAATCGAGCCCGCAACCCGGGCCTGTGCCCTGACCTGGAATCGAACCTTGATCTCCTGGATCCTAGGTCAATGCTCAACCTCTGAGCCATGCCCGGCCGGGCTCCCCTACCAATTTTATTGGCCATTTGTATTTCTTCCTTTATAAATTGCCTGCTCCTGACCTTTGTCCATCTTTCTATTGCACTATTTTTCTCTATTTATTGATTTGAAAATAAATTCATATATTATGAATATTTGCTCTTTCTTATATACTTGCCACACTTTGTTACTTTTAATTTGTTCAGGAAAAAGAATGGCATAGTGATTAAGAGTTACCATGTCCTAGCCTTGTAACTTGGGGCAAGTTTTACCTCTGAGCAGGAGTTTTCTCATCTATAAAATGTGGCTAACAATTATCCCTAACTCATGGGGTTGTTGAGAGAGAATTCACACAGAATCTATAGCTCGGTGCCTGGCACTTAGTATTAGGCAGTACAATTTATTCACAGCGTTTTTTGACTGTGAGTTTGCTTTGACACTTATTTTGAAAATGTAACTTTGTTCCAATGCATTGGAAATATTAAGGGAACATTTTGAGCATAACATGAATTTTGTGTTTACTTATGCATGAGAGAAACAATAGAAAATGCAGAAAACTGTACCCAGCTGAAATGAGCCACACAGGAATACACAAAATGCACACTTGTGCTCACCTCTAATACATACCAGCTTATCAGGTCATGGCATGTGTTCTAAACCATAACCATCTACTTTTGTCACAAAGGTCAGGACTTTCCATCTGACTTTAGGTAGCCAGCCCTCCTTCCGTGACATCACAGTAAATCACAAGCTGTAACCTTCCAATGCCTATTTCCACAAGCAAACCTTACCTCTTTTTCAAGGTAAAGTGCCATATTTACTGTGGTATTTATATAATTCTTAGTCACTTAACATCTGCAAAACTGTACTGTTTTATTAGGTGGCTACCTTTTATTTACTCTATCTTTTTTTGGTCACTTCTGAAGTTTTTTAGTATTGTGACCCCCACACACATAAGCCTGGTGGTTTTTACTGCATGGTTTTACACAGTATGGTGATTTTTAAGAATTCATATGTTGCATTATAGCAGAATTGACCATATACAAATTTTAATATTGTGTAATAAAATTACATGGTTTTGTGTTACATCATCCCGCCCTAGCCTTCTTGGCTCAGTGCTTAGAGCGTCAGCCAGTGGACTGAAAGGTCCCCGGTCTGATTCTGGCCAAGGGCACATACCTCAGTTGGAGGCTTGATCCCTGGCCCCGGAGATAAACCAATCGACATCGATGTTTCTCTCTTTCTCTCTCTCTCCCCTACTCCTTCCACTCTCTCTGAAAAGCAATGGAAAAAATATCCTCAAGTGAGGATTAAAAAAATAAATAAAAAATAAACAAGGCCTGGCATATAATAAGCACTCAAAAAAAAGTCCCTCATCCCTAATATTGTAAGGATACTCAGACTTTCCTCATTTAGTTTTGTTCATTTTATCTTTCACCGTAGCTCAGCCCAACAAACATAAGAACATAGAAATAAGCATGGTGTGTGATGTGTGTAGGCCAGTGGGAACGAGACAGGCCACAGCCAGTGGGGGGGAGGGAGGTAAACACCAAATCTAATTCCTAGCAAGTATCCTTCTTCATGATACTTGCAGCATCCCTCTTGATGATCCTATCTCCTCTCCTAGGATGTTTTATTTCTAATAATTAAAAAATCCTGGGAGTGGAATTCCTGCTGCTGGACTCTGGGGCCTGCTGGGAACAAATATGTCTGGAAGGCTGTGGTCCAAGGCCATTTTTGCTGGCTATAAGCAGGGTCTCCGGAACCACAGGGAGCACACAGCTCTTCTTAAAATTAAAGGTGTTTATGCTCTAGATGAAACTGAATTCTCTCTAGGTGAGAGATATGCTCGTGTGTACAAAGCAAAGAACAACACAGTGACTCCTGGTGGCAAACCAAACAAAACCAGAGTAATCTGGGGAAGGTAACTTGCACTCATGACCAATGGAGTGGTTCATGCTAAATTCCGGAGCAACCTTCCCCCTAAGGCCACTGGTATATTGCTGGACCCCTCAAGGATTTAAACTTATTGAAAAGTAAATATATAAAATGAATTTGTTAAAAAAAACTTAAAAATAAAAATCGTATGTAGGCCAGTATCAAACCTGAGGGTCAACAGTGAGATAACTTTTCATTTCTCCACCATTCTGCTATTTGTGATCACCATTGCTTTCTCAGGACCTATAACGTCAGTCACCCCCATTCACATCACCCAGAGGAACAGGTGTTAAGGAGCTGTGCTCTGTCAATCACACCTTTAAATGCAGAAGCCCTGAAATGCAAGCAATAACATAAGAACATAGGGACAGTTATAACAGGCAAATTGGTGCCTAAAATCACTTCACTCAAATACCAGGGGACACATTCATTTGGAAAAAGTTTGGAGCTTAGGGACAGCATTATATACTTCAAGGGGATTCTGGGGAAAGGGAGTCTGGAGGAGGTACTGAAACACAGGATGGCAAACGAGTGACTAAGGCATCCTATATTTTGAACGAGGGATGAGTGAACCCTTTTTATTGGCAAAGAAACCACAAAGGGAAAATTGGGTGGGGTTTCTCAAACGCTTGTTTCATAAACACACAAATGTGTCATATGTGCCTCCGCATATATCAACTATTACAAAATAAAATAAAACATTTGAAAATTAAGAGAAAAAGAAAGCACAGGGGAAGCCCAAGTCACTCTCAAATGGTTTTTTAGTCTGCCCTGCTTGGCTCTCCCAGGGGCAGCCTCCAAAGGTTCCAGCTCCACTGGCCAGCCCTGGCTTCTCCCATCCAACACAGCAGGGGACCTGGGCCAGCTCTCAGAGTTTCAACCAGGAGAGTGATCTTCAGCACCACCTTCAATCACCCTTTCTTCTTTCCTCTGTGGTAAGCTTGCTTTGAATTTCTGGCAGGTCTCCTTCCACGGTATCAGTTATCTCTGCTCCACTTCCACACTCTGCCTCTCTCACCCGCAGCCTCCTACCCAGTGACAATCATCTTCTTTGAGTATCCTGTTGGTCCAACAGTCTTTCAAACTAAATCAAATTTCTTAAACAAAGCTTCCTACCAATTGCTCCCTCCGACTCCAAGGGACTTCACTTCCCACTTGCCCACTCATCACCTGTCCTGGAAAAACACCCGTCTCCCTTTTCCACACCTTCCTCCGGGAGGTAGGGGCAGGGATCTTTCTCTGATGCAATTACCATACCTCACTTTTTCTGCTTCTTACCACCTTCTTCCTGCCTGAATTTCACAATTCCATTTCAAAATACCTACAATTACTTTCACCAAGGACTCTCTTCCACCTCAGATCCAGCCATCTTTCAGCTCTTATAGTCAACTGCTTTGTTAAGAAAAATTATCTAAAGCTTGAAAATAAGGCAAAAAAAGGGACAGTGTCCCTTTAAAGTCATACTAGAAGTAGGCAGGTCTAACCTGCCCACCTAAAAGTCACCTGATGCTCTATGGAAACATAAACTTGTTTGACTTTCTATTTACTATTGATTAGGCCCACATTCCATAAAGTTAGATATTTACCTGTAAAAAACTCATAAATTGCAAATGATTTCTGTCTGGCAAAAAAGATAACCTTGAAGGCTTTGTTTCTATTGGCCTGTAGGACATTAACCAGTTTTGCATCTAAATTTGCAATCTTTTTTTTTTTTTTTTTAAATTTAATCTTCACCCAAGGATATTTTTTCCATTGCTTTACAGAGAGAGTGGAAGGGGGAGCGGAGGGAGAGAAACATCAATGTGAGAGTCACATCTATTGGTTGCCTCCCCCATGAGCCCTGACCGGGGTGGGGAGCGAACCCGAAACCCAGGTATGACGATGTGCCCTTGACCAGGAATCGAACCCGTGACCCTTTGATGCTAGGGCCGATGCTCTAACCACTGAGCAACACTGTTAGGGCTCTCTCTTTTAAAACAGAAAACAAATCAATAAAGACACACCCTTTAAGACATGTATACAACAAACATTAACTAAGGCTACTATGTGCCAGACATAAAACTAAATGCCTTCAAGAGGCACGTTTCTGGAGGAGAAACCCTGTGCAAACATCTTCCAGGGCCGGCAGTGTTAGGATAAAAAGAGGAACCTGCTAGAATATGTTGCTTAAAAAGCTTTTGTTGTTACTGCTATTTATCTCATGTTTGTGTGTGAATATATATATTTATAAAAAAGGTTTCAACTGATTTTTTTTTTAACTGGAAAAGAATTTCATTAGCATTGTCCCCCAGCTGTTTTTGCTTTTAACACTTTGCTGGCATTTCCACACATTTTGTGATATATAATCTTCAAATCACCCTGTGAGGTAGCTGTTTCAATAACTATTTATTTTTATGTTTTTATTGATTTCAGAGAGAGGAAAGGAGGCGGAGAGAGAGAGAGAGAGAAACACCAATGATAAGAGAGTCATTGATCGGCTGCCTCCTGCATGCCCCCTACTGGGGATCGAGCCCGAAACCCAGCCAAGTGCCCTGACCGGGAATCGAATTGTGACCTCCTGGTTCAAAGGTCGACGCTCAACCACTGAGCCACACCGGCTGGGCTCAAGCACTGTTAAATGGGTTACTATGTGTAAAGCACATAATAAGTTCTTGAAAAGTGGTGGTTACACAGGAAGAAAGAAGTCCAAGTCTAAGGGGGGGGGAGGCGGGAGGAATGGCACACAGTCTCAGGCAGGTGGGAAAGCAAGCAGCCTACTGAGGTAGGAATCTCCTCCCTCTTCGAAGTCCCCTGCTCTTTCCACAAGCACCCTGCTCCAGACTTTGCCCCGACAAGCACACTGGGGGCTTCCTCTCAGAGTCCCTCCCTGTGGCTGGGCTCTAGAATGCTGCAGTCAACAAACAAATACCATCATAAGTACCTCACCCATGCAAGAGCCGCCCCCGTGTCCAGTGAGGATGCCCACACCTCTAATCCTTACCTAACACCAAATGAGAGGCATCAGGTAGTTGGCACCCCAGGTTCTAAAGGCTGTCCATTTTATTTCACTTGTGACTTTGAAATGCCTGCTCTTAGAAAGAGGTCAACAATAGAGAACAACTACAAAGAAAAAACCCGAGCCAATTAGTAGTAATAAAAAAATGGCAGAGAAACTGTTAACTTGACTGAGCTCTTCCTACATGTCAGCAATTACGCTGAGCCTTGCACAGGCTGCCTCATTACCCATAACACTTTGAGGGAGATGCTATTATCACCTCCATTCTGCAGACGAGGAAAATGAGGCACAGAGAGGGGAGGAAACTTGTCCAGCACCACCGTCAGCAGGTGGTGGAGCTGGGATTTAAAGTCACACTGCTTAGCCACCACCTGGACAGATGCTTTGGTTCTATTATTGTATGGGCATCATTAAACCGAGCCTGGCATTGGGCAGATGCTCAGTGAAGTGCCTGGTTAACGAATGAGCATGAATACCCCAAGCTCAGGAAGAGAAGGAGCGCCATCCCAACCCTTCCTTCCAGTATTTCCTGGCTCGTCCCCTGCTCCCGCCCTGCACTGTACTGTTCTCTCTCAATCCGCTGGAACAAGACGCTGAAAATTGAGCAAGAGCAGCAAGTAAAGCTTCAAGGAACCCATCCTACACAATCCAGTTCTGTAGGACGAGGGCCTTGCACTTCACAATGCCAGGAAACCGAGCGTCAACAGAGTCAGGCGCAAACCTGGAACTGACCTCCTAGGGCAGCCTCCCAACAGCTCGCATCCCACCCTTCCATTCATGACCACACCCCCAAATCTCCCTAAGACTAAGGCCAAAAATAATACTTGCAAAGCAGGTTATTAAATCACGCTACAAACATCCACCCAGCCCCTGGGCACTATGGCTGGGAGTGGGGGACCCTCAGTGCCAGGCGTGGGACCCAGCACAGAGCAGGGACTCCGAAGCGTTGATTTCCTTCCCATGTCCCAATATCAAGGAAAACAGAGAAACCCGGCCAACTGGACGGAGTTGTGAAAAGGACAGACACCAACAAGAGCCTCACAAAAGAAAGGGCTGTCAGCGTGTAGAGCCCTCGTCCATCCTGGCCGCCAGTGGAAGCTGAGCCTAGAAGGATGAAGAGTTTTGGGAGTCAGAGGGATGGAAGGGTATTGCAGACAAAGGAAAGTCTGAGCAAACCCACAGCACCAGGAAACGTCCTGCAAGTGGCTGAAGTGGAGCAAGCGTGGCACAGAGTAGAGATGCAGCTGCTTACAGGGAAGTTGTGAAAGGCCTCAATGATACCACATGGCATCTGGCTTTATTTCAGAGGGGAGGAGAGGCCCAGCAAATGCAGTGGACATTTGCCACTTTTATTTTGTTGGTCTATCATCTACCCCTCCCCTCCCATCAGCACCCTGAGCTTCCTTCTGGAGAAGCCCCACTGGATGATCTTAGTGGGAGGAAAGGCTTCCTGCCAGGCAGTTTGATTGACACACACTCCCACCAGGAGCATGACTCTTTCAGGAGTGACCCAGGAAAGCAGAGACATGGCAGAAAGCACCATGTGGTGGGGTCCTAACCCAGTGGCCCTGGGCTACCCTCAGCTGCTGAGCCTCCCTTGGTTCTGGGCCATTTTCCAAGTCCAGCTCTCCTGCATTTTTGGTCAGTCCCTGCACCATCCTTCCCATAAACCAGCAATTTTCAACCTTCTTCTATCTCATGGTACACATAAACTAGTGACTAAAATTCTGCGGCACACCAAAAAATATATTTTTTTGCTGATCTGACAAAAGAAAATAGGTATAACTTTGATTCCTTCACACTGGACGGCTATTGTTGTATTGGCTGTTGTCATTTTTTAATTTGCCCATCTAAGGGAAAAGAGGCCAGTGCCTCTGACTAAATAGTCAGGTACTGCATGCTTTAACAATTCTTGCGGTGCACCAGGTGACAATCGCTGAAGTAAACTCTTTTTCTGTTCCGGCAGCCAATGGCAGTTTCTGCTGCTTATCACCAAGACTCCTGACACAACACACTGAAGCAGAAGAGGGGCCTGATCCAAACTGTGTCTGAGAAAGAACATTATCAAGAGCTCAGACTGCAAATCACCCACACCCCACAGCACCGGCCAACCCCTTTGAAAGGGCTGCTCACTCAGCCTGGAACACAGCTCTTCTCTCCTACCACCCCCTCACCCCTAAGACCTCAGCTTAGAGGTACCTCCTCTGAAAAACGCCTTCTCCGATCCCACCTCTCCACCAGTCAGGAGCCCCACCTGGACACTACCCCAGATTTTCCAGATTCAGTCTTCAGGTGTACCCTGATGGGTTCTTAGGCAATTAAAGTCTGAGAATCTCTGTCCCATACGGTACTCTGGCCACAATGAATTGTATGTTCCCAGAACATGCCAAATTATTCCAAATTTTGGTCCAATTCTGTCAAAATGAACACCCTACCCCTTCTCCTTTGGAAAATTCTGTTTCACTCACCCATCATAACTCAGCTCAAATGCCAAAGTCCCTGTGAAGATTTTCCTAATTCCCTTCTTGAGCTCCAAAACCCTGCAGTTTGTGCCTCTGTTATGGCCTCTGTTGTATTTTGCTTTATATCATGACTGGTTGTTTAGGTATCAGCTCCCTGAAAGTCAGAACTGTTCCATTCACCTGTATACCACTGTGCTGGGAATATAGTGGATACACATTCAAGCTGAATCGGGTTGAACTGGTGTTTAAATTAAATTTAAACATTTTAAAACAACTTCTGACCAGAGCAGGGGCTCCTGGGCACTTCCTGAGGCAGGGCATCTCCCACCTTTTCCCCACAGGGCAGGAAGGAGTAGGGGGTCCCACACCATGATGCCCTAGTTCAATTTCAGACACCACTTCATCAGCACAGGAAACCTCTGGCGAATCGTTTTCTCTCTCTCAATGTCTTATCTGCAAAATGGGAACAAAAATCAAGCATCTGACACACAGCACTGTGAGGAAGACAAGTGTATCAGGGTGTGTAAAGTACAAAGCCTCACTGGACTGGCCACCCTTAGGAGGAAGCATGATTCCCCTGTTGCTGTGGGATGTGAGGGCCTGAGCTGAGCAGGTACCCCTTTAACAAGGCAGTTCCACATCTGGTCCTGCAGTCAGAATTTCGTCACTGCTCCAAACCAGACCCTAAACCCAACAGACCAGTTCCACAGGGCCAGATGCAGAAGCCAGATTATTAGATACATTTAGACACATATTCATTAGCAATTCCAAAGGCCTAAGAGATGTAGAAAGAGCTCTGTTTTCCAGTTTCCCAGCCCTTCAAGGGTTTAAGATTCGTTTCTAAACACAGGTTCCCCAGAGAGCCTTACCTTGAGTCCCAGGCTCTGGGATCCTGCCACTCTTTAAAAAATTCCATCATGTCAACACAGTTTAACCCCAGAATCTTGTGGTCCAGAAACGGAACACATCACCCTGCACTTGGTGACTGCTCCTTTGTGTCCCACTCACACCTACAAAAGCTCTTTCAAAGGAAAAAATAAACATTCCAAAACTGTATTCTAAAAAAAGGCCCCTTGGTCCTAAGAGTCAACTTGTGAACTAAAGTTCCTCATTCATTCTCAGATAAAGCCAAAGAGAAGGTGAGTTCCTGCCCTTTTCCTTTCCACGCTCTAGCTCACTGAAGTCTCACAGTGAGCCAGACATCCCAACCCCACCTTACAGGGGAAACTGAGGCTCAGAGAAGTGCTACAGGACCCAGGGGAAGTCACTTTAAGCGCCCGCACGGAGCAGACCCTTCCAGGTCTCCCTAGCCTCAGCCCAACACACCATCTCCTGTTTACAATTCAGAAGCTCGCTTATGCCAGACAGCGCTGTGGCGTGGGGTAGAGGGAAAGTACGCGGGTTTTGGAGTTGGACAGGTCTGGACTGAGGTCACCATTCTATCACTTAGTAGTTGTGTGATCTGGGCCTCAGTTTCTTCATCTGTAGCCTACAGTCAAATTGGAGAAAGGGTTAAAAGCAAAATGTATGAGACCATGTAGGTAAAGGGCCATACACACTGTGTGAGGGCAGGACCTTGCTTACCCTGCAGAGCCCAGCAAAAAACTCTCTGTGGGCGTCTGAACTGTGGGTCTGACCAGACACGGTGCTGGGCACATGGCCGGTACTGCCTACACTGTGATTTCAAAACCTGGTGAAGGATGGAAAAGCAGGTGAGTACAGAGACAGTAACTAAGAAGGGTCTCCTTCACCTCGAGAAGACGATGTACCCCGGATTAAGGACAGTAGGCCTGTGCAGGATCCAGATGAAATGGACCCGTATTTATTACGAAATACATGCAGGCAGCAATCCCACTGCCACTCGTTTATCCTGCACTTATACCTGCACAGGTGCCAAATGATGAATTCACAAAGCTATTCGCCACAGCATTGTTTTTAGTAGTAAGACTGGAAACACCCTCAAATGTCCACCATAAAGGGACTGACAGAAAACCATGCAGCCGTGAAAAGAACTGGAAAGATCTCTAAGATATATTCTGCATGAAACGAGGGGCAAGGTACAGAACAAAACTTAGAGAATGCTACCTACTTGTGTAAAAGAAAGGGGTGGGGAGCAAAATATGAAAATCCATACTCCATTATTTGCTTATATTTGCGTTAAGTTTTGAAGGAGGTAAAAGAAACTAAAAAAGTAATTCCTTGTGAGGAGGTGGGGGCTGTGGGCCCTAAACAGATGGTAGATAGGGCTGGTAGCAAGACTTTCCCCAGTACCCTCTAGTATTTTTTATTTTGCAATATGAATGTATATTACCTTTTCAAAAATTTTTAAATATTTTCCAAGTCATAAGTCCCAATCAACACAGTAATTTATAGCACTGGAAGGGTATTAAAAATGAAAGGGTACAGCTGGCAGTGAGAAAGAGCTGTAACCCAGCTCTTGGCTTGAAGAGTCCCCTTTGGAAACACACACCAGTGAACTAACTCCAAGGTGACTTCTCATTCGTGTTCAGAGCAGTAGTCCATATGCTGATGAAAAACTCCAAATGATGCAAGTGTCCCATAGGGACATGGACATGCAAATGTTTGCCTTTCATGTGGATCAGGTTGGATTATATGGCTATTACACCTCAGCTATTTCAACATATAGCAATCTATAAGTGAAAATGTAACAATGTGTGCACATTCATAAAGTTCAGACAGAATCCAAAAGGATACAGACAATCTGATATTCAAGTGCTATTTGAATCAAGTTGCTTAAGGGCCTCCTCATATTGAATTATAAAATTGAGGAAAGCCCTAGCCTGTTTGGCTCAGTGGTTAGAGCATCAGCCCACAGACTGAAGGGTCCTGGGTTCGATCCCCAGTCACAGTCAGGGCATGTGCAGGAAGGAAGCAATCAATGTGTCTCTCTCACATCAATGTTTCTCTCTCTCTCCCTTCCACTCTCTGAAAAGCAATGGAAAAAATCTCCTCGGGTGAGGATTTTAAAAATAACAACAATAAAATTGAGGAGAGAAAAGACCTAGTAGAGCGAAAAGTAAAAACGTATTTTTTTTTTAAATGCAAAGACATGAACTGAGTATGAGAAGGACAGAAAAGCCTGTTCAGTGAGAGGAAGGCAGCACCGAAGAACATTGGGCCAAAGGCCTGGGTGTGAATGTGAAGAATGTTTGTCAAGGGCGAGGCCAGACTGACCCAGGAAGGAGAAGCCCAAGGAGACTGGTTCAGTGGTCCGTACACCACCACAAAACAGACCTAGATGAGATCAGGAGTTCAAATTGGGCACAAAATAAATAAGCTGTGAGTAACAGCAGATCTTTCAACCCAAACATTAGCAACAGTGAATTATATTCAAGTGTCAAAACAAAGCTGGTGTCTTGAAAAAGGTATACACAGGGTAAAAAGCAGATATGTGCTTCACCTCACTGAGCAGTTTTTCCAAATTATGACTCATTGTAAAAATGGGAAGTCAGTTTCTACCCTTCTCAACTCCCCCTCCCAGTGGTGTGCTGGCCACACCCTCCCAACTCTCACTCCTGGCTCACTGGGTTGGCCACTCCAACCTTCCCAGTGACGTGGACACCCAGGCTCGGGAACCACCCAACACCTTGAACTTCAAGTGCTTTCTTTCATTAGACATCCCTTTACAGAGCACCTCAGTGCCAGGTACTGTCTGGGGACTCTGCCAAAGATGGTACTGACTGCAGAGAGAAGCCAGCAGAGATCTAAGACTGTGCCACCAAAAGGCGTAGGGACTGGAAGTTCCTCGCAGGCTGGGGTGCTGGGTGGGTTACCAGCAGGAGGACTTCATGAATGCAAGTATGTGACATAGTGAGCCCTCCAGAGCCCATCAAGTAGGGATAGTGACTGAGAGCTCAGTGATGTCAGTGTTCCTCGTCATGGACTTCAGAACACCAAGACAAGATCCTACGAGCTTCCAGAGGAGAAAACAGGTCACACACAAAGGATTGGGAATCAAAATGGTATCAGATTTCTTAACTACTAGAAGCTAGAAGACAATTAGGTAATACCTTCAAAATTCTGATATAAAATTATGTCCAACCTTAAAATTCTAAACTCAGCCAAACTATCAAATTGGGAGTGAGGGTAGAATATACTTTTTTAGAAGGCAAAGTCCCCTAAATTTACCTCCAATGTACTCTTTTTCAAGAAGCTACTGGAGGATGTGTTCCATCAAAACAAGGGAGTGAAAAAACAAGACTAGGAAACAGGGGCTTCAGCATCACCCCAGGGTGATGGCCAAAGGTAGTCAGGATAAGTGCCGGACAGCAGACCCGGACAACCATCATCAGATGGGGGAGAAGAGGGAGGGCTCCAGGAAAGACAGCAACAAGGGAGAGAAAAGGAATTAACCACCATATTGAGAGTTTCTTCTGTCATAAGATTTAGGGCTGAATTAGTTATGGGAACATGGGAAGTAAACGAGTGAATAAATGAGGCTATTATAAGCCCTAGGAAAATACAAACAGCAACAAAAAATGTAGAGGATCTACCCAAGAGAAATGAAAACATGTCTATACAAAAATGTGTACACGAGTGTTCACAGCAGCTTCATTTATAATAGCCAAAATGTGGAAACAATCTAAATGTCCATCACCTGATGAATCCATGAACAAAACATGGTGTATAAACATAAACAAAACAAGGGAACACTATGTAGCAACACGGATGGACCTGAACAACATTATGCCACATACTGTATAATTCCATTCGTATGAAATGTCCAGAATAGGCAAATCCATGAAGACAGTAAGTAGATTAGTTTGCTGAACTTTCTTTAAACTTCTCTGAAGAGCTCTCTCTACTTGTCCATCACCTACTCACTCCTGACTCCTTTCTGGCTGATCTAGCTTTAGACTCCCTTATGTGACTGCTGTCAAAAGTCAACTTCCAAATTGCCAGATCCCGTGACTCCTTTCATGGCTCTGTCATCCCTGCTGTCCTCTGCAGCACTGTCTCCATCATCCATTAACTGCTCTTCAAAAAGTTCACCTCCGGTAAGTTATACTTCCCTCACCTGATCTCACCTCTAGATTCTATCTTCTCCCACTTCCATCCTCAACTCATCAATAGTGACTACTCCTCCATTTCCATCCCCAGTTTTTACTTTCTCCTGAGTATCTGCCTCCCATTTCCTAGTGGGTGATCCCCTGTGCACCTTAATTTCAGTCCATTTAAGACAAATTTTCCTTCCCCCAAACCGGCTCTTACTACTGGCTTCAGAACTGTCTCAATACCCCAGAATCAAAACCTTGATGGGAATCTTAGAATCTACCTCCGCTCTGTCTTCAGGGCCAAACCTTCAGAGGCCATGTTCTGTCACATCAGCAAACTGCACAATGGCCACTTCCTATCCAAGGCCTATCACCCTTAGTATCATCTCACACCTGGAGGGCTGCAGTTCCTTTCCAATTGGTCCCTGAACGTCTTCCTTGCCCATCACGACAGCTGAATTTCCTTCAAGTCCATGATTAATGTGTCATCACCCTACTTGAAAAGCCTCCCTACATTCCACAAAAAGTCTACGTCTGGTATGACGACTCCTCACAATCTGGCTCCAGCTCACCTTTCAGAACTTCTCTTCTACTCTTTCCTTATACACAGTGTATATTCCAAGAAATCATGTGCCATCGTTTATCTTTTGATACTTCTCCGTTCACGTGCTCATCATGCTGCTTCTGCCACCCATTCTTTTGGGCCCAGCAAAAACCCCACCTCTACGACCGTGCCTTTCCTGATCCCACTGGAAGAAGATCCTGCCTTTGTCTTTTCAGAAGACCTGGCTTATTACATTGCGTGAGGCCCTGTCTCAAAATACAGACACCTACCACAAAAGATAGTGCTCTAAGTATCCTATCATAAGAGGCCTGGTGGCCTGTGACAAGAGCGGTCTGCAGTGAAACAGCTAACACACATGCTTTGTTGGGTCAATATGTAAAAATCTGGGTATTTCACATAAATATCCAGACTTGGACATCTCTTAAAAAAGAGCTGCTGATCCCCCTTCTGAGAGTCCTCCCTTGCCTATTCAGTCTAAATTTGGCTACCAGTCACTCTCTATAACATGGACCCGCTTTATTTTCACAGAGCCATGCCAACAGTGTTATGTATTTTATTTGTTCAGCTTGTTTCCTCCCTCAGGAACTGAAGTTTCCAGAAAGAGAAGAGACCTTGTATGCCTTGTTCAAAGCAATTCCCAGTACTTTGTCCATCATGGGGGTACTTAGAAGCCACTCAAGGGATGTGCTCAACGAGTGAATGGATATGGCCTCCTTGGGCCCACACTCTTATGGATTGCAGCAGGCCAATGATGACCACTGGCCAAGTATCCTCTTGCCCCCATCACACACATACAACAGTATATGTATTTATACCCAGAGTTGCTTCCTCATCTGACTGGTTCCCAGAAGCATCTGGGCTGGCCACTCCTGATCTAACCCAACCCCAAGGATTGTGTCTAGTACAACTTAGAATCCTGCCCAGTCCATGGTCCTGGGTCCATTCAGGCATTCCACAGATATTTAGTTCTAGGTACAAGACAGAGTGTGGACAAAACAAAGGCCCTTGACCCTCGTGGTACTGACATTCCGGAGGTGGAATGGGGGTTAAGTCTTCAGAGATATTTGTCCCTGCAGACCACTGGCCTCCAGCCTGCCCAACCCTTCTTGTCCTCCAAGGCCCAGGTGAAGGGCCACCTCCTTGATGTAGTGTTCCTGGTAAGCCAGCCTTCATCAAGCTCCCCTGATGTTAACTTTCACTTATTGCTCCGTGCAACTGTGAGCTGTCCTATACTTGGCACTGCAGTTTTATTGTTATCCATCTCAAGCTTCATGAGGCCATAAAATTGTTTCTTATCTTTCATGTTCCCTACAGCTCAAAAACCACAGCTGGCGTTTTCATACTTGTTGACCAATTAAAGACAGGGAGCCACTTTTTCCCAAATCTGGCATGAAGACCTATGAAGCCACTGAACCACTGTGGTGGTTTCCAGAATGTACAATTTACTCTGAAATCTATGAACATCAGGTTAATACTTAACCACTAGGCAATTTAACACATTACAAATTAAGACAAGTAGGGATCGATTATGGAATGGGAATGCAAAGCGCACATAAATTTCTCTGTGGGAGTCTCCTGGTAGGCAGTTTCAGACATACTTTTTACTGGCTGCGTGACCTTGGGTAAATTAATCAACTGCCTTGGGCCTCAGTTCAGGGTCTGTGAGTGAGATGAGAGTAGTATAATGGTAATCTCTACCTGTTAAGAATTGAGAACATTAATGTATATGGGTACTTAACAGAGTACCTGGCATGGAAGTGCTCAAAACATGTTAACTGCCCTTGTTAAGTTCCAAAAATTACCCTCCCACATTTGTTAATACATCTGTTTAGATTGTGGTTAGACCTGGGGCTTCAATTAAAGATCTTACCACACTGCCCAGGTGACCAAAAATGGAAAGCAAGGACAGGCTAAGGGGTAAAATATTATAGAAGCAAAATGGGAAACTGATTCTTTCCAATTAGCTGCTGCCAACTATCTCTTCCCCTAGAAGATAATCTGCTGCCTCAGTTTCTTCATCTGTACAATGGGGATGGAGCCATCATTCCTGCCTGCAAGGCTGCACTGAGATCCTAGACATGAAAGCACTTTGTCAAGAACACAGTGTACCACAGTTACTGCTTAGGAGCAGGGGTTCTGGACAATTTAAGGTGTGGCCTTAGTCAAGTTAACATCTCCTGGACTGTTTCCTGTAAAATAGAAGAAATAAGAATATCTATCTCATGGGATTGTAGTGAGGAATAAGTGAAACAATATAAAGTATCTGGGGTCTAGAACATCAGAAGAGCTCAACTATTGGGGGTTATTATAATTACTAACCTATTCATTGGACTTCTCACCCTCAAGGGTCAGGAGGAAGTCTGATGTAGAGACACCAACACTGGCCCAGGAACTGGCTCTGTAGCCAGCTGGGTAACCTTGGGCCAGTCTCTGATTCTTTCCAAACTTTAGGTTTTCGTGGTAACAAAATGAGAGCCTTGCAAGAAAGGATCCCTGGGCTCCTACCAGCTCTTCCACTTCACTGTTAAGGCCGTTGGAACAAAGACCACCCGCTCCCCAGCCTGTGCCCGAGGGGCCACAACTCAAAATTCCTGCTGCTCAACTCCCTTTGCAGCGCGAGGGCAGGAGAGCCCGCGTCCCCATTCCACAGAGATGCTTCCCTACTCCGCCACCGCCGCTCCTTTCATTTGCAACTTGCTTTGGCAGCCGCTCGCTGCCCGAAGTTTCCCGAGCGCCAGAGACCCCTCGTGGATCAACCCCAGTCCAGGGCTGGGGGCGTCGAGCCCGAGGGCCCGGTTTCGGAAATCCAAAGCCGCCCCCGCGGCGGGGAGGGGAGTGACAGGTGCGACGCGGCCGGGGGGCGGCGGGCGGCGGGGACCTGGGGCGGCGCGTGTAGGAGAGCGAGGGAGGCGGCGGCCGCGCGCTCTCAGGTCGCTGCCGCTGGGCCACTGTGACACCCCCGGCTCCGCGCTCCGGGCCTCCGCCTTAAAGACACGCTACGCCCTGGAGCGGATCCCACGGCCTGTCGGAACCGAGAGCCCGGGCCTGGGTTCAAACCCGCAGCGCCCGGAAAGCCTGGGGAGCTCGGGGCGCCCGCGTGTGCCGGTTCTTCCCGCGCGAGCCGGGACTCCCGGCGGGGGGCGCAAGCGCACCCGTGCGCGCCGTAACCCCTTCCTCCCCGCGCGCCCCCGCACGCCCACTCCCACTCACCCACCCACCACTCACCGTCGATATCCCCCAGGGTCAGCTCGTCGCCCAGCTCCGTGAGAGTCTCCATGGTCTCCAGACCGCCCAGCTCGCCGCTCTCGTCCATCGCCTGGCTCGGCGCAGAGGCCTCCCTGCCGGCCTGTTCAGGGAGACGCGGGGGCGGTGCCGCCACCACCACCCATGACACCCGACAGCCCCCGCCCGGTACCTCCTCACCGGCCGGTGCCACCCTCCGCCATGTTTGCGCCGCGCAAGAGGGGCGGGGCGGGATTCCCCCGCCCAATCCGCGCCCTCTGAGGCCCCGCCCCCAGGCCGAGCGCACCCCTGTTTGTTGTCAATGGGACCAGGCTTGTCGTGGCCAATCGGCGCGCCCAGCGGCGCGTGGGGTGATGGCGCGTCAGCATCAGCAGCTCAGATTTGCATAGAGAGGCCCCGCCCCTCGCAGTCCCGTTAAGGCTGGGACCGGAAGCCGCCAGGTCCTGGGCCCAGCCTCCTTCCCCTCGTTTAAAGGAGCTGCTGTCTTTTCCGTCGAGTCTGCTCCACAAACTAGTCCTTCCACTTGCCGGGAATTGAAGCGTTAATAGGCTCCGCTCTCGCCCCCTGGTCGCCCCCACCCCCCAGCAGTTCGTGAGTACATTACGTCATCTTCCCAGCGGCCCCCGCCCAGCCCGCCTGGGAGAGCGGTGGAATCAAACCTCTGCCCCAAACGCTGGGCCCGGAGGCGTCTGGAGACCGTTCATCGCGTTCCTCCCACGCCTCCTCCTAAGTCGGAAACGGAGGCTCGACGTGGACCACGAGTTGTCCACCTACGGAGCGCGACGGCCACCTCTGCGCCTTCGCACCTTCGGAACACGCGCTGCTTCCTTGGGTTCTCACCCCTGGGGTACCTTTGAACCGCCTGCAAACCTTTAAAACGATGCCGGTGCCAGGGCCACCACTAGCCCCCCCTTGGGGAGCCCGCCGTGAGCATTTTGACAATGTTCGGCGGGAATTCTGATGCACAGCCCACCCATATTCCCTCTCTTTCAAGCACCCCACTGCCCCATTTTGCAGCTGGTCACGATGTAAGCAAATGTGCAAATGTCTAGTTTATCCTAAGGAATAGAAGTACCAGTGCTCAAAGAAGGACCCAAGTATGTGTGTCATAGACGTTCATCCCGCAGTCTGTGACTGGAAAATTGGGAAGCCCAATGTAAGGTTATCGTAGGTGGTGTGCGGCCAGGCTAAATAGCTATCTCAGAGGGTAAAGAAAAATTGAATTTAAGGAAAAGGGAATGTGGGATGGGTATATCCAGAGGGCAGGGCTACTCAGCACTGAGTCAGAGGGGATTGGGTCCATGATGGCAGCAAACATACTTGGGACAGTGAAACAGGGAGGGGCATAGAGCAACAGGAGAGCCCAGACTGGGCTGCATTGGCTCACAGAGAAGTCAGAAGGGGGGGCCTTGGAGACAGGTTCAGGGGGTAAGTGGGATGAGCTGCCGCTGCCCATCGCTCCCCTGGTTGCAAGTCTCTGGGGTCCCCTCCAAGGGAAGGGGGAAGGAGATGACGCTGGCGGAGCACATACTGGTCCTTTGTCCTGAGCATATTTCTTTCTTGCAGGTGGAAATCTTAGGGGAGGTCTCAATAGAATATTCAACTTTCCAGGTGGGCTCTTTCAGGGTCCTGTGGTCTTCACTGATTGGTCGGGGCAAGGAGCGGGGGAGGTGTCATCAATGTAGCCGGTCCTGAGGCAGCCACCGGTGCCCCTTTGGTGTTGCTGCTTTTCAGGGCCTGGAGCTGAAATACAACTGATGCTTAGATAGTATCTTTAGAGAGGAAACTTTAAGGGGGTATAAACCCTGTGACCAGCAATATGCTGGGGGAGGACAGGTTAGCCTGGGGACAAGGTTCTTGTTTTCCTAGTTTTGCCCCTTGCTAGGCATCTGGGGCTTTCTGCCCTGGTGAGTCCCTGTACCTGGCCCACTGTCCTTGCTCTGCTCACGTCTGTCTAACATCCAATAAGGGATTACAGCCACACAGTGGAATACCATGGCATCATCAAACATTACATAGATAAATGCATAGCTATCAACAGACTTTCATAATATATTGTTAAAAGGGAAAAGTATATTCCCTATAAGTGTAAGAGGCAGCTGCTCCTCTGTGGTCAAGACTTATGAGCACACAGGCTGTGTGGAAGCAAACATATAGACCTACTTATGCAGTGTGACCTTGAACAGTTTAACTGTTCTAAGCCTTCATTCTGCCATCTCTAAAATAGGAATAGTGTTCCCGCATAGTTGTGAGGATTAAATGGGATCATCTGCACATTCATTTGATATTTATTGCACACCTCTGTGGCAGGCAAACAGAAATAGTTCTGCCCTGAGAGCTTACAGTCTAGTGAACAGACATTAAACAAATCAACATAAAAAGAAATGATAATAGTACAAGTGATCAAAGAAAAGTAATGGGTGTGATGAAACTGTATCAATGACTCTGACTTGGGATGTCAAGAATGGCCTCTGACATTTAAGATGAAACCTAAAATTATGAGGAGAGACCTGTGTATGGTGTAGCTGGGGCAACAGACAACATGGACAAGGGCCGAGGCAGCAGAAGCTGCTGCCAGCGAGCACTTGTCATAAAGCCTGGCATATTAGTAAGTGCTGGCACAAGGTAGCTATTATAATAGAAAAAACAGCGATCTATGTGCTCACATGAAGGGAAAATGGATGGGAGGCCCAACAGTTGACTGTCAGTCACGGTTATGGGAATGGTGGGTTTAGGGTGAATTTCTTCTTGACATTTCAGTATACTTTTTATAATGAACTTGTATAACATAAATAGCCTTATTGGGGGGGGAGGGGAGACAGGAATGCAGGAATGTTCTCACTGTTTACAGACTAGAGAGTTGGTGTTGATTATTCTGGTCTTACCCTGAAACAGAAAACCAAACCCTGTGGCCCTGCCCTGGACAGAGCACTGAGCTGGACAATGAGACCAGCTACACCTTTCAGTGGCTCTCACAGGGCTCCCCACACTGGGGGTGTGTGACCATCTGCTGGCCTACCCTATGACTCACTTTGGTCCAGTGCCCTCCCATCCCACAGTCTCAGTAGCCCCACACAGAAGGCCGTAGGAGCACCAGGTCAGGTAGGTGGACACAACTGTTCCCAGATGGGAACACAACTGCCCAGAGGCCCTCATTCCTGGCAAAGTAGCCTGAGGGGGCAGAAATGAAGCTCAGTAGAAACTGCAGAAGAAAGGTGGTGGCACTGGGCCCAGCCTCAGCAAAACAGACATTTTCCCTCTGGCCCTGGATCTCACCTAACTTTAACTTAACAGCTCTTCCAGTTGGCACCTTGCCTTGACTGGGAGAACTGAGGCTGGATCCCAGAGGTGGAGCAGCCTCAGACGAGTCACTCCTTAGGACCTGGGTTCTTCGTATGAAAAGGGAGGGACTGAACTGGATGCCCATTACATCCAGACACCTGCCATGGACTGGGCACTTATCTACAGGCCACAGAAGAGAACGTTGCATGTTTTTCATTTACTACTTTTGATGCCTCCCCTTTTAGGCCTCTGCTCATGGTGCCTGTGTCCTTCCCCCTCCCCCAATCTTTCAGGATTCAGCTCAGATATCGTTTCCTTCAGGATTAAGCAAGAGCAGGTACCACAGTTTGACACAGAGGTGAGGCTTCAGGGTGGGAAATAACATTTGGTTTTGGATAAGTTGAAACGTAAGGACTGAGGGTTATCACGTGGCGACAGGGCAAGTGCCATCAGCTTAGTGGTCTTAGAGGATACAGACGTCAAAAAGAGCAGAGGCGAGATTAAGCCAATAAACTATTTAGGGTGCAGGTGAGGAAGGAGAAATCGGGAAGAGACAGAGCAGACTCAGACCAAGGGCAGAGAACAACAGCATGGTGGCCCAGAAGCCTGGGAGGATCCTCAGGAACTGTCAGCACCTCTCTGTGGGCAGTGACTGGGGACAGCAGCAGAAGATGTAGGGCTGAGATAAGGAGGAAGAAGGGTGTAGGCCAGGGAGCTTTTGACCCCAGGGGACATCTAGCAATGTCTAGAGACATTTTCGGTTGTCATAACTAGGAAATTACTGCAGACATGTAGTGAGTGGAGGCCAAGAACACTGCTAAATCTCTAGTAACACACACAGACCTCCTCCCATTCACAACAAAGAATTATCTCGTCCCAAATGTAAGCAGTGGCACTGTTGAGAGGCCCTGCCTCAGGGGATATTGGGAGCTCCCAGATTTTCCAGATGTCTAAGATTGGGCCTGGAAGCTCAACAGACAGGAACTCTGTCTGAGACCATGCTGAAAACACCACTGAAGACATCACTGTTGCCACCATTAGACACCCCTGGAGCTGGCCTGTCCACTAGGAATCCTCATGTCCCCTGTGGCCACTGCTTCCACCAGCACCACTCACACAGGCTGGTGGATCTGGTTGGTGCCACTTCAGTCACAGAACTGAATGCTGGCTGCAAGGAGGCTGGACAAACAAGTACCCTAGGGCCTGTACAGTTCCCAGCAGGGGAGGTGGACAGTATGACTCACGGTGGAGTTCCCGGAACAAATGACCACAACAATCAACAGTGGAGCAAAGGAAAAGGGGGGGGGGGGAGCACGGTGGCTCTGTTTGCTTCTCTGAAGGTGTCAGATGGGAAAACTTGGAAGTTGGCAGCACCTGAAGATGGAGAGGAAGGTATCAACCAAGATGGAGAGAGGCTGAAGGTATAGAAGGAAGAGCCCAGGAGAATGAAGGTACCAGACGGGGCAGAGGTGAAGACAGGTAAGACTGGGCTCCTCTTTGGCTGTGCTTACAGTGGGTGCAGCAAATTTAGGGGATGAATGAAGAACCAGCAGAGAACGTGTGTCACTGAGAAGCCAGACCCAGCCTTAGAGGAAATTGTTCAGGGCTGAGCAGGCAATTCAGACATCATCAAATTCACTTTACCAATGAAATGACAGCAAAGAAAAGGGGAGCCAGGGTCACTCAGCAAGTCTGATGGGCTGAGACAAGACTTGGGTCTCCCTTAGGTGGTGGTGGTGAGTTCTGCGATGCTTCGCTCTCCCCTTTTTAGCAGACCCTGGGTTGGCAAGGTCAAAGAGACAGAACTAGAATTCCCACCAGAGCCTCTCCCTCCCTGCCAGTGAAGAGCATGACTGAAGGGCAGTTGCTCACTTAGGGCCTCTGCAGCTTCCCTGCCCTGTGAACATGGGTCTCTGCTTGCATACCTCCTAAGCCGGAGAGCTCACTGTCTAGATGATCCAGCTTGGGGCAGCCCTGCCATTACAAAGTGCAGTCTTCTGCAGAGCTTGTCCCCAAGCCTCTGCCCACAGGCTGAGGGTCCCCCAGCACTGCCAGAGAGGACAAGTTGCTATATGACTGTTCCCAGATAGCTGAGGATAGAGATCATGTTGCCCCAAGATCATCTTGGATAAACACCCTCCCAGGACACTTCCAGTCCCTTTCCAACACTGATCCTTCGTCAAGGACAGTACTGAGAAGGGATTAGGAGGCCTAAGCCAAGCCCCTGCTCTGCTGCCCCACCAGAGCCTGGGGCTCCCATGATGAGATGGGAACATACTCTAAGGTACTCTCTGCAACTCAGAGGGCCTCTGGTTCCCCAACCCAGGCCCCTCGCCACCTGCCTGGGTAAAGGGCCTCACAGCTACCCGGGGCCCAAACCAACTGTGATTTGCCCAGAGGGTTTGCTTTTATTGTGTCTCTGCAGAGGGCTAGAACTTGTGCCATGTGGCTCAGTGACACACTGGAGCCAGCAGCAGGTGTGGCACCTCCACACGTGGCTCAGAGCCTAGTTCTGCTACCTCCCCATGAAGGGCAGCAGTGAGCCATCAGTCCTAACCCACCGGGAGGATCCACTCCTACCTCCCCAGCATCTCCAGAGGGTTAGATTTTCAGCACAGTGTCCTCTGAAGGTCCCCTCAATGCCCCCTCCAGGGAGGCCCGTGGAAAGAAATCCAGCTCTCTGTGGCCCAGTGCCTTCAGCTGGGCTCAAAGCCAGCTCCAGGGGACGAAGCAAACATGGCCTCCCCTCTCACAGGGGCCAGCTCTCACCACCAACCAGTCAGCACTGCTTCACCTTGGCCACGCTGTCCTCCTCACGGCCCCTTGAACCCCGGGCTGCAACGGGGCTATAACTCAGACTGGGATCGCGAGATTCGAGGGCCTTTTCGGATCTCCTTCCGCCTCTCCTCTTTCTTCCGGCGCTTCTCCTCTTCTCTCAGGGCCTTCTGGAAAGGGTCGGTGCTAGAAATGGACTGGGGGGAAGAGCAGAGTGGTCTAGTTCAGTCCACTGGCAGCAGTTTACTGAGACAGGCAGCTGAGGGCTGGGCTGCAAGGACAGGACGGTTGCTGAGACGCAGGCCCTGCCCTCAGGAAGCCAAGCAGACACGGAAATGGTTAAATGGGCTTGGGGACAACACCTAAGTGGGTCCTGAAAGATAAGCCAGGGGCTGAGAGCAGCGCGCCCTGCCGGAGGCTCAGAGGCTGAGCATTGACCCATGAACCAGGAAATCAAGGTGCGATTCCCGCTCAGGGCACGTGCCTGGGTTGCAGGCTCAATCCCCCCCCTCCCCCCCCCCGCCCCGTAGTGGGCATGCAGGAGGCAGCCAATCAGTGACTCTCCCATCACTGAAATTTCTCTCTCTCTCCCTCTCTGAAATCAATAAAAACTTTTTTTTTTTAAAAAGAGAGGTTGAAAGCAAACAGGATGAGGGAAGGAGGACATTCCAGGCAGAGGAACCGGTCTGGAGGTGTGAATAAACACCGGCATCAGAGGAACAACAGACTTGGGGGGGGCGGTGGGGGAGCTGAGTGCCCAACAACCACAGACCCCCTCCCCCCACAAGCCCTGGCTGCCATACCCCTGAGGACGAGGGGAGCAGCCAGCAAGAATGAGAGACAGCAGGCATCCTGTCTCGGGAAGGAGCGCAAAGGAGGCGGGTGGATCAGAGGTCAAACTGACAGACCCTGGAAAGGGAGTGGAAGCAAAGGCTGCAGTGCCAGGCTCAGGACATCCACAGCCGGGGGATGGTGGTGCCCAGTGAGGAAATGGGAACATGGGGTGAGCAGGGGTGGGAGGACTCAGGTGGAGACACCCTTCAAGTGCAGCCCTAGGCCCTGCACTCTTCCCCCCCTGCTCTCTCCAAACCCATGGCTTCTATTATGTCTATATGGCCAGTTACACCCTTAAATGTGTACCTCCATATCTACTTGCCTGCCTGGCACCTCCACTGGGATGTCCCAAGTGATCCCCCCCAACTTGGCATGGCTCATCTCCCCAAAACCCAGTCCCCTTCCAGCATCGCTGTCCTCATGAAGTGCTTCCCCTACCACACTCTACCTCCTATCCTTACGAATTAATTTTGTGGTCCGCTTGGAGATGAGGAGCTGGCAGACCCCTCAGGCCTCTCCCATACCTTCTGGCTCTGGCTGGGGAATGGCCAGTAAAGGGATCCTGGCCTCTTCATCCCCAGGTGGCTCAGCCTCACCAGGGGAGCCAAGTCTAGTTGGGGCAGAAGAGAAACACTGCCCATCCCTTTCCTGATCCCTTCCCCACGAGGCCTGGCTAAAGCCTCCTTTAAATTCCTGATGCTAAACTCAAGTGGGCCCTTCATGCTGCCTGGCAATGGAGCAACTCTCCCACCCCCACATCATCAGTTCTTATTCCCTAATGGGTTGTTCCCATCAACAGGCAGACATGCTAGTCTCTCCCGTCCGACTAAATTCCGCTTCGAACCCACACTGCCCTCCAGCTACTCTCCCACTGGTCTGCGCCCCTTGAAAACAAACTCTTCAAAAGGGTTGTCTATACTTCCTGCTCCCACTTCCTTTCCCCTCACTCTCTTGAAGCCCAATCTTTTATTATCACCCCTCCACCCAAGCAGCCTTTGTTAGGACCTCTGACGGCCTCCCTATTACTAAATCCAGTGGCTTGTTCTCAGGCCTCATCTTCCTTGACCTTCCAGCAGGGTTTGATGGGCCCATCACTCCTTCCTGTAACTTTCCCCATGTGGCCTCTGGGAAACGAGTCTCAGGTTCGCTCCTCTCCTGCTGCCTGTTCCTTCTTTGCTAGTTCACCCTCGTTCCCCCAATTTCTCAGTGCAGCCACATCTCAGGCCTCAGACGGCTTCTCTATCTGCCCTTACCACTCACCCCCCCAGATTTTGGGCCACAGATTTTGGTATTTTCTTCATATGCATGACACATTTGTAGCTTGAGCTTCAACCTCTCCCCTGAAATCCAGTCAGATAGCCAATTGCCTACTTGACATCATTCAGATGCTCACCAGGTCCAGAAACAGTCTTGATCCCCGACCCAGCCCTCAACGTGCTCCCACCACGGTCTGCCCATTTTAGAAAATGGCAGCTCCATTCTTCCACACGCTTAGGCCAAAAATCTTCAAGTCACCCTTAATGCTTGTTGCTCACTCCACATCTGCTTCCTTAGCAAATCCTATTGGCTCTGCCTTCAAAACAGAACCAGAATCTTACCATTCCTCACCAGCCCCACTGTTGTCACCCAGTTCAAGCCACATCAACTCCCAAAGGGAAAAGCACAGGAGCCTCCCCACCAGCATCCCTATGGGCGCTCCCGCACTGGGAGAGGCAACATGCCATGGTCTTGAGCACCCCTGCATGCTTTTGCTAGGTATCCCTGACTGTTCCTTACTGGGGCCATGTATCAGGACCATGATTGCAGGAAGCAACTTTGGGGAACATGTCACCTTGGATTTACATGAAGGGGTGAAAAAGCCACTGACTCAACAAGGCCCTCAATTCAGAAGTTACCCTAAATACTCAGTCTTGGTCCACTGATAGTTCAGCTGAATCGCTAGGAAATGGTGCTGTGCAGAAGAGTTAACAGAGTGCACCTGACTGGTATTTCTGAAAGGCCTGCTTCCCAGGTTGGCCCTTAGCTGGTGTCTGGGAACTCAGATTCTGCGAGGGCTCCTACCACCCTAATTGATAGGGGTGGCTCACTGTGCCTGAGCTGTCTGTCATTTATGCTGAACACCTGCTTTCCTTCTGGGGGCCTGGAATTCTGGTATGTGCCAGGCAGAGGGTGCCACAGGACCAGCCAGCTCCCAATAAAACCCCTGGACACTGAGTCTGTAATAAGCTGCCCTGATAGTGTTTCACACGTGTTGTCACGTGTTGCTGGGGGAATTAGGCATGCCTTGCGACTCCACTGGGAGGGGACTCTTGGGAGCTCGTGCCTGGTTTCCCTCAGACACTGCCCATGTGCCTTTTCCCTTTGCTGATTTTCCTTACTGTGTTTTCACTGTAATAAATCATGGCCATGAGCACGATCATACACTGAGTCCTAGCACATCATCAACCAGGGGGTAGTTTTGGGGACCCTTGACATAGCTGTCTATGGGTGGCAGCAGCCATCAGCCCCAGTGACAACAATGAAAGACCAGCTGCCACAAAGGCCAGCCAGACGCTGATCTGAATTAAAAGTCGTCACCTTTGCCTAGACAATACTCCTAATGACCAGGCATGTTATATTTTTACTGTTGTCAGTGTCCTAGCCATCTGGTTTACCACTCATAAGACTACAGACTGGCAGATCAGACAGTCATCCCTTTTTGGGTCCATGAACTGTGGAAACAAATTGTGGCTGACAACTGGACAGTCTGAGTCACTCACTTAGATGCCCACAGTAAGGCCCCTTCTCTGGTGATACTGACCAGAATCAAACTGTTGATCAAATCTACCCAGATGGCAGTCATTACCACCTAAATGCATCATCGTACTAGATAAAGCTACACACCTGCCACCATGGATTGGCACAAAGCTGACTCTCTAGTTTTGGTTTGACTACCTGGAGTCCTAGGTTGGAACAGTATGGCCCAAGATCATTAGGATAATGACCATTGGTTGAGTATGTTCCTTGCCAACTCCCCCAACCGTGGCCCATGTGGACCAAGATATGCCTCTGAAAATTTTGTAAAAATGCCCTTGTCCCATTCACATATGACCCTTGTAGACAAAGATCTAGGTAAGAGTAGGGGATGATTAGTGAAAAAGTGAAATTATAGGTCCTGGGAAGTGACACACAAATTTTGTAGCAATAATCCCAGCATCTAGGGAGAGTGCCTTAGATCCCAGGGGGTGTAGGGGACAATTAATCCTCTCTGTGCCTTTTATCCAGCACCACCACTTGGCAAAACAATCCTAGAATCTGCTCAAGCAAGTGGCAGCTGCAGATGACAATCTGACCAGCTGCTGGATGTGTCATTCTCAACCACATGATCACTGAACTATTCTGGTGTGCCTGATGCCATCAAAGGCAGCTCCTGAAGTGACCCTGTGCAGACACACATGCCAGTCCAACCTTGCTTCAATCTGACAGGTACAAATCCAGCTCCTTCTCCTGATGCCTCAGTGGCCTGGGGTTCTATCATGTGGGTCAGCTGAGGCTGCAAATCCACACTGACACTTGGGATTCAGCCAAAGAATGTAATGGTGACCCCAATCCAGTGTAACATGTGGGAGACAGTGGGCCACAGAGTTTCTCTCCACTGGGGATGAGGGTTGCTGTGGGTACATCTATTGCCCTTGTAATTACTGGTAATAACATAAAGATCAGCAGGTCAGTCTAAACTCTTGTGTGGGTGGTAATGAATAATAGATTGGCCTTAGACCACATCCAATTGTCTAAAATAAGACCTACTGGTTCCCCCAAACTGATCACAGCCGGCTGAGTCCAGGACCCTGGAGCACATGGCTGAGGCCAATACTGCAGGCTGGCCTCATCCTGCTACTTAGTCTTGTTGAGGGCAGCCTTAATTAAATGCAGTGAAACAATTAAACAAATATAGTTTTAGACTCCATCAGTTGGATTAATAGACTGAATAGCATATTCATGTGGAAATCTGAGTTAAGCCAAGATATGTAGGGCTGAGGGATGCCTGTGGGGGAGGCAATCCACAATGGCCTGTGCATCCCCACATGTTCTTGCTGGATACATACATCAAGAATGCAAAGCCCTGACCACTCCGGGCCATTTCTCAGGATTGAGTCTGCAGCGAACCCTGAAGGATGAGGTGATCTATCACCCCTGAAATGAAGAGCAGGTTTGCTTCTGTTCACTATAAAAGTGGTAAATTGCCCTGGCCATTTTAGCAAAGTGGTTAGAACACTGGCCCAGGGACTGAAGGGTCCCAGGTTGGATTCCGGCCAAGGGCATGCACCTCGGTTCCAGGCTCAATCTCTGGCCCCGGGTCAGGGGGCATGTGGGAGGCAACCAATCGATGTGTCTCTCTCACGTCGATGTTTCTCTCTCTCCCTTCCACTCTCTCTGAAAATCAATGGAAGAAATATCCTTGGTTGAGGATGAAAAAAAAAAGTGGTGAATTCCCCAAGCTTTGTATTCTTCAGCTATGATTCAGACCCATTGTTTGTGTGATATCCATCTGGGCCCCTCTGTGTCACCCCCATGGGACTCAGGGAACAAGGGGAGCCCACATGACCAGTCCAACAGTCTGACACTGCTTTTGCTGCAGTAAACTCTGATGCCTCTGACATGTCGGTATCCATGAAACAGCAGCAGGCGAGCTTGTTAGCCTGCAAACAGGGTGTAAAATCTGAGAGCCCTCACAGACCCTGATGCCCCTCCCCTCCTTATTAGCAGGGTGAGCCTGTGATTTGAAGAGTCGAGTCCTCCAGCCCTTCCTTCCTACCCTTCTGACCACCTCTGATCACCTCCTCTCCTTTACTCTATGTGACCCTATCTGTTATCCTACCCCACAGCCTGCAGCCCTGAGAGCCCACCTCAGCACCCTAGGAGAGCATGTGCAGGAATGCAGGACAGAAGCCCGGCTGGGTGATCAGAGGCTCAAGGACAGAGAAGAGTACAATTTGACCTCTCCTGCCTTCCCTCACATCTACCTGATGTGGTGCCTATCATATACTGAGAAGGGTGTGTGCACAGCCTCTGACTGCCCCCCCAATAGCTGGCATCCACATCCCATGAATAGACAGGCAGCCTAAGGCTAAGACAAAGGCTGTGGCTTGCCCAAAGGCACCAGTGAGTGAGTGATGGTTGCTGGATCTAGACTGGGGCATGTCTGGCTCCAAGTTCAAGGCCTTCACACTCCACCCCAGGCACCCCAACCCCCACAGGATCTGGCTTCCCGTAGCCCAGCAGAGGCAGAGCAGACACAGCCACAAGCCCCCAGAGCTCACCTCTGTGCGGTCTACTTTAAATGGATTCTGGAAGTCAGAGTCTTTCTCGCTGATCCCCAGTTCCTGGGCCATCTGCAGATGAGGAAAAGTTAGTCATCCTCTGCCTTCTCCTGTCTCTTGCTCACCAGTGGGTCACTCAAGGGATCAAGACTTGGGCAAATATGGGCCAAGTGATGAAACATAGGGACCCAGGTCAGCAGAGAACCCCTTGAGATGGCACCTCAAGGTGCCCTGAGGCTTATCACAGAAAATGCAACCAAGAGCTGACATTCAGGCCCAGCTACAGGCAGCTGCGAGGCTCACAGGACACTGGGGGACAGGGCTCCCAACTGCCTCCATCCCAGCCCTTACCAGGCTGAGGATGGGCGAGTGGGGCCCCTGGTCAAAGACGCCCGACTGGTTGCAGAAGCTGATGCCCCAGCGGATGAGGAGATTCCAGTTGGAGTTGTGGTCAAAGTAATGGTGCACGATCCTAGGGAAGCGCAGCACCACATCGCCGAAGAAGGCCGTGTTCTCCAACACCTGGGAAAAAGCTGGTGAGAGGAACCTGCTGAGTGCCCAGCACAGATGCCCTTCTACTCCCTCTTGGCCATCCCTAGGCACCCCCAGAGAATGGAGGCAAACCCACCAAGCCCACTAGGAAAAGAGACCGCTGCCTGCTGCCCACATGTGCACTACGTGCTAAGGACTTTATGTCCACCACATCCCTGAATCCTCAAACCACCTTTAGAGGGAGATGTGGCGGCTGTTCCCATTTTACACAGAGAAATTGAGTGGCAAACCTAGGCTGCAAACCCAGTTCTGTCAGACTGCAAAGGCTGTGCTCTTCCCCCATTATCTCATGGCTTAGAAGACCTGTTTGCTGTGGGGACCAGAGAGGTGGGTGCCATTCTGCACATGGAGGCATATGCATCACATGAGGCTTTGCTGGGGCCTACACTCCCCAACTTGGTGTCCAAATGTCCAGAGCCTGATTCGCACAACCATAGTTTTTGTGCAGGGTCAGGTCTGTTAGCATTGCCAGGGAACACGTCAGGGTTTGTTTTTAAAACATACTCTTCCAATTTTATTTAATTTTAAATGCTTCTTTTTAAAACAATGTATAAATATCTTTACTGATTTCAGAAAGAGGAAGGGAGAGGGAGAGAGATAGAAACATCAATGATGAGTCATTGATAAGCTGCCTCCTGCACGTTCCCTACTGGGGATCAAGCCCACAACCCAGGCATGTGCCCTGACTGGGAATCGAACCTCGATCTCCTGTATCATAGGTTGATGCTCAACCTCTGAGCTATGCCAGCCAGGCTAAATGCTTCTTAAGTACTTATTTTTAAGTAATTTTAGACTTATACAATACACCACAAAATTCCTTCACTTGGCTTCCTCTACTGTTATCACCGTACATAACCACTGTACAACTTCTACATCAGGAAGTTACCATCAATACAATACACCCAGAGACCTTGTTGAATTTCATTAATTTCTTCACTAATATCCTTCCTCTGGTCAACAGGTCAGTCTAGACTGAGTTTAGTGTCCATCATGGTGGCAGATCCCCCCGACCCAGGCTAGCATGAAGAATAGGTAAAGACCCAGCCCTGGCAGCAGCTCCTATTCAAATGTCCTGCAGATAAGGCCCAGGCAGCCCTCACCAGCACTGGCCAGGTGACACACACAGATAAGCCGCCTCCTCCAAAGATATGCCAAGCTGGGCCTGAGCCAACTGGGGCTGGATCCCTGGGCTTCAGAACCATCTTGAAATCTGGGGTGAGCTTGGTTTATAGGTTAAGAGCCAAGTTATGTATATAACTTCCTCAGTTATAGTGGAGATTAGAGATGATATCTGTAAAAGTGTCCACCATTCAATATGTAAAGGCTACTTCCAACCTCTCTCAGTGTAATCTAAGAAATTTTATTGTTACAATGTCATCAGCTAATGGGAAAATTACCACTGGAGAGAAATTCTTGGAAGCAGGAATGAAGGGACACAGAATATTCTTTTATCTTATAGGAGGTTGAGGCTTTTAGAACAATTGTAAAGAGTGTGTGCCCTGGCCAAGTAGCTCAGTTGGTTAGAGCGTTGTCCTGATGCACCAAGGTGGCTGGTTCGATCCCCATCAGGGCACATACAAAAGTCAACCAATGAATGCATAAATAAGTGGAACAGCAAGTCAATGTTTCTCTCTCTCTCTCTCTTCCTCTAAGAATCAATCAATAAAATAAAATTAAAAAGAGTGTGGGTAACTGCCCCCACTGTCCAGTCACTTCAGTAGGCCTGTTTCTCCTGTAAATGGAAAGAACTCTTGCCTTCTCTACCACAAAGGTCAGGGTGGTGGAGAAGGCAAGGATCCTTAGAGTGGTAGTGGGCAGAGATTCCTCCCTGGTTCCCCTGCTCTGAGCACAGGACAGCACAAAGGAATACATTTGTGTCAGGGACACAGAAATTGGCTCTGAAGCCCAGAAATTCTTAAAGAACCACGTACTAAGTGCCTATCCACCAAAGGGGAACACTCAGAAGGTGCCGCGAGAGGATCTTTCCAGAGAGAAAAAAAGAGTGACAAAAACAGGAGGGAAGAAACAACTAGAGAAGATCCAGGTGGTGGGGAGAAGGAAAGGGAGAGATCAGGAAGACCACATACCATCCTTCAGTTTCTCGTCCTGGGGGAAGGGCCCGTCTGGGAGCACATCGGCAGCGATGAGCACTGTCCGGGAGTCCTCCAGCACCTGAGGGAACCACACCTGGCTGAGTGGCTTTGCAGAGGCCTTCACAGCTCAGCCGCAGCCCAGTTTACTTAAACCCTACTTCAAATCTTTTGTTCACACAGTTCCCCCTAACTGAACACCATCTCCTTAAGGAACTCCTACTCATCCTTCAGTGTCCAAAGACTAGGTCTGCCACAAGCGGCCCTGTGCCTGCATGCACCTTAAAGAGCCCCTTGAGCATGACATCAAGGATCTTGTACTGCTGGTGGACATCATCCAGCTGTACTAGGTTCTTCAATGCCAACAGCTGCTCCCGCCGCTTCACCTCAAACATCTTCTTGTCTGAGCAGCATTAAGTTAAGGAGCTGGCACCAATACTTCTGCCTGGATAATCCAGTGGTAGCAACCAGAAGGCCCATTCCTGACCAGCAATATCTGCAAAGGCCACAGACTCCCATGTATGAGGTCCTCCTCCCCACACACCCAGGGAACTAACAAACTGAGAAGGTTCGTATCCTGCAATGTATCATTTGTCTAGTTTACAGAGGATTCCATACCCAAGCCCCTAAACACAACCCTTCAGGACCTGGCTCCTGAATTCCCCTTCCCATGGCCTGCCCGCCATCTCCCACAGCCGTTCACTATCCCCAGAACCTCCACTCCTCTGCTCACGCTGTACACTCTGCCGGGGATGCCCCCCAACCCTTCTCTATGAGCATGTGTGTTTTTTAATCCTCACCTGAGAATGTTTTTATCAATTTTAGAGAGAGAGGAAGGAAGAGACAGACACAGAGAGAAACATCAATATGAGAAACATCGATCAGCTGCCTACCATATGCACCCCAACCTGGAATCAAACTCGCAACCTATGTATGTGCCCTGACCAGGAATTGAACCTGCAAACTTTTGGTGTACGGGACGACATTCCAACTGAGTCATCCAGTCGGGGCATCTAAGAGTTTTTGTCCTTTTAGGACCTGGTTCTAAAGCCAGAGCAGTGTTTCTCCCACGTTCCATCAGAGCAGTGACCACCAAGTAAAACGAGAGGCCTGTGAAGGCTGCAAAGCCAGGGACTGGTCCTGACTCATCTTTGTGTCCCCAAGGCCTAGACCAGAGTAGGTGGCCCAGTATGCCAGGGCCTCAGTCCCCACTCAGGGTCTCACCACAAGGTGCTAGGCACATATGTTCAATTCTCAGAGCCCTCATGGCTCTGAGAAATGTGCCTTGCCTTCTCTGAGGCTCAGAAGACAGTGGACTTGATTAAGGTTTGATGAAACTACCTTACCTTTTCTCTCCCGTTCCCATCAGCGGGGCCTGATCCATCCCTAGAATGCCCCAAGGGTTTGTGATTATAGAGACTTCATTTATAGACCCCCTCAGGCACAGCTCATTAACTCCACCTCCAACCCCAAAGGATACAGATCTCCAGGCTTGGGTCCAGGGAGGTCCTCAGGGTGCCTGTGACTCCTGTCCCAGACATGAGCAGGACAAACAGGAAGACCAGGAACTGCAAAAGGTCCATATCCACGACCCTGGAGCTAGGAGAGCAACCCAGAGAAAGGTGGTGATATCTGGAGCTTGGTGTTCTATAAAACAGAGTGAGGTGAATGGCAACTCCCCCTGACATGGCATAGGCTCCAAATACCAAGAATCCAACTTTGGGAAGCCCTGGAGCTCCAGTCCCTAGCCCAGGACCTGTGACTAGCAGACACAGAATAAAGACAATGGGCAGAAGGCAAGAGGGAGCAAGATAACTGTCAGCAATGCAGGTACGCTTACAGCACGGTAGTCAGCATCTGGAGCTCTGAGCTGGGGCCCTCTCTCTTCCTGACCGTGGAACCTGCAGCAAACCGCCCAGTCTCTCTAAGCCTCAGCTTCCTCACTGTACAGCAGGAAAAGGAGGTCACCTCCCTGCTCCAGGGAGGGAGGACTGGGTGAGGCACTGCGCCTGGGGAAGGTGGGGCTGGTCAATGTCTTCCCTTCTCAACCCCAACTCTCCATCCTGGCCCCGGGGAAGGTATCTGGTCAAGGAGGTCCAGGCAGTCAGACGGAATGTCAAACTTCTGGTGTTTCCCTCCTTCCCCGACTTCTGTAAAGGACACAGGGCAGAAGGGAGGCAGGGAGGTCTTGGGGTAAATGGATGCTACTCACTCACTTTGGAACCATGGGCACCATAAGCAACACCTATCCTATTCAGGCAATGTTTCACAATGATTTTAGTACCCACCATGTTCTAGGCACCGCTTTAGAGCTGGGACTACAGCAGTGAGTAAGACAAAACCGCCTGCACTCATGGCAGTTACTTCCCCAGAAGGAGCGAGAGATAGCCAATAAACTTGTAAAACAGCACAGGAGAATGAGAGGGACTTGGTGGGGTGCAGTGTTTCAGTGGTCAAAGAAGGCCTCAGACTCAGATGACAGGGACCCAGTTTTACCAATGTGGGAACCAAGGCACAGAAAAGAGAGGTAACTGCCCAGTCACTCAGCTATCCCAGGCTACACCAAGTCTAAATGAGCACAGCCTATATCGGAGCAGGCCACTCTTCTACCAGGACACCTGCCCAAGGGAGAGATGCTCAGTTACTGACAGGTCCTGCAGAGGCCACCTAGAGAACCAACCCCACCGCACACAGATGACCTAACTGAAACTCAGAGAATGAAAAGCAGTCCAAGTTCACCCAGGACTCCCTAACTTCCAACGTCACCCTCGAGGCTCAAGGGAACTGGACACAAGCTAGAGAACTTGGGGCCAGGGAGATATCCGACAGCGGGTAATGACTGGAGGAAGAGCGGGAAAAGCAAGCCGGAAAACCGGGCTGCGCGGGGAGGACTCAGCCTTCTTACTCCCACCCAGCCGGCCTGCCGATCCCGCTCCCCGCCCGCCAGTCCCTAGAGCTCTCTCCAGCTCCGTGAGCTACTCTGAACCCGTTCGGCAAGAGTGGCGTGGCGGTGGCGGGCCCTGGGCCGGCTACCTGGGCTCGCGGAGCCCGGTTGCTGTCTCCAGTCTTTGGGGAGAAAAGAGGCAAATCGTACCTCCCACTCCCTGCAGCCGGTTCGAGGACCCTCGTTCTCCAGCCCCCCTACCGGGAGCCTACCCGACCGGCGACCCCTCCCCCACCTACCGGGCCGGGAGTGCCGGAAGGAGCAGTACGGCAGGCGCTTGGCGTGCGGCTCGCAGGTCCGCGGGGAGACTGGCAAAGGTGCGGAACCCCAAAACACACGCCACCAGCCGCGCTGGGGCCGCCGGGCGCCGTCCCGCCCACCGCGCCACTCCTGGCCAATGAGCGCGGGCCGCGACCATCGCGACGACGACCTCACTTCCGGCTCCGCCCCGCCGGCCTCAGGCGCCGGTACCGTGAGAGGGCAGCTAGACTAGTGTTCCATCCGCCCTGTGCCGGGGCTCGCGCGTGGCGCTCGGTAAAGGTCTGGCTGGAGGAAGTTAAGTCGGTGTCCAACTTAGAGGGCGTGTCAGCAAACTGGAGCCCTGACCCGACCGGGCGCCCTCCCCGAAACTGTTGTCAGCTGAGTGTTTTGGCAAGATCAAGATCAGTTTAGTGGGTCGTGACTAGCACTTCGTTTTTTTTAAGCAACCAGCAGTGCGGAGCTGGCACATCCTCTGCTCTCCCCTTGGGTCCACCAAGTTCTAAGCCCAGTTCATCCGGGGCTTCTCCGTCGGTTCATTAGGGCGGAGTTCAGATCACTTGTGCAGGGTCAGTACCCGAGAAGGAAGGGTGGGCTAGCCAGTTCCAGGCAGCCGGCCCTCATAGGCAGGCAGGTGGGAAAGGGGCTCGAGGCCCAGTGGGCTGAGCTCGGAACAGGAGCGGGCAGTTGTGCAGCACGGACACTGAAAGAACCGCACAGCCCGGCCAGCGAAGCTCAGCGGTTGAGCATCGACCTAGGATCCAGGAGATCACTATTGGATTCTGGGGTGGGCACATGCAGGGGTTGTGGGCTGGATCCCCAGCAGGGGGCGTGCTGGAGGTAGCTGATAAATGACTCATCATTGATCTTTCTCTCTCCCTCTCCCTCCCTCTCTGAAATCAATACAGACATACTTAAAAAAACAAAACCACACATGTATGTAAGAACAAGCTCCAAAGTACAAGCTCCAAGGAGGGCTGTTAAAGAAAGGCACACAGGGACCTACTTTAGCCAGGGAAGGACTGGGCCAGTTCCGCTCTGCTAGGAAGGCTGAGAAGGATCTGACCCGCTCAGCTTCCCTGTCTGGAAATTATACCTCTCTCCACCTTCACCAGAGGTGGTGAGGCAGCAGGTAAAGTGACTCTCAGAGCACTTGGATAACAGCAGCACGGAACACATGGCCTTTCTCTACCTTCCAGTCCTGAGGATGGATGGCCCAGCTAGTGTGTTCTAGGTACAACCAAGGCAGCCAGCTCGCACTGGTGCTCCTTATGTGTTAGGAGGACAAATCCCAGCCCTCTTTCCCTGAGGAGGCCACCCATCCTGGCTGAGGAACCAGCTAGAAGAGGCCCGCATAAGTTAATAACCAAATGTTTTTGGAGTGCTCACACAGGCATGTGAGTGTATCATTTTATTTCCTGATTCAACAAGAGAGTAAATGGCTCCAGATGAGCCATTTCCCCAAACCATTGTGCCCCGTCTTCACCAGGTCTCAGTCCTCTCTATTTCTGGGCCTTCAACTGTTGAGGGTCAGCCTCTGATGTGGGACAGGGATACAGCCACCCCTCCCAGGCAGCTGACAGCAAAACATGAGAGGAGAACATCAGAGAGGTAGGGTCAATCATGGGAGAACCACCTTTCCAGAGCCCCAAAAGTGTAGAACCAGTCAGAGGAACAGAGGTGCTCCTAAGAGTGGGCTGAATTCTAAAATTGGCACCTGAACACCTGGGCTAGGTACTTGTCTACAACAGGGAACTATTCCAAGGAAAAAGGAAAGAGGAGAGCCAGGAAGGCAGCTGGTAAGGGTGCGAGGAAGCACATACTCCATACACACACATACACACTGGCTGATCAGTGTCTCTGGAGCACCACAACCCCCCAGAGGACCTCTGACCACTGCTTACAACCCCAGGCTTTCTCAGGGACATGCCAGTCACCCAGCACCTCCCATGTTGGGCTGAAGGAAGCACCTGTACCAACTGGGCTGGGGGACTTTCTCCAAAGCTCCTGGGAAAGGACTAGCTCCTTCCTGAGTTTGGTGATGTGGCTTTGGAAACCGAAATCTGGGATCAAATCCTGATGTGATCCTGGGCATGTCATTTAACCTCTCTGGTCTAAGTTACAACTACACTAATACTCCTAGCTGCTGTATTAGATACACTGCACATAATGTGGCCCTTGGTAGGATCTTAATAAACAGAACAAGTCATTGTAATTGCTACCACTAATTATTCTCATCAAACCCTGCTTGCTTTAAAGGACAGGGCTGTAGACAGTGCACCTCTCTGTCCTGAAGCATGATGTCACATCTTCCCATAGCCTGGGTCACCTTGCACAGGTCAAAGCTCCCAGATACAAGAAAGGATACAGCATGTCCTGCAGTGGCGGCTGGGCCGAGGAGGCCCTGGGGGAAAGGCCCTCCAAGGCCTGCAGGGTCTGGGCTATGCTATGATCAGCCAGGAGGCCCATGTTCTGAACCTGAGGGAAGACAGGCCTTCTCAGAGCCTACTCCAGACAGGCCCTCTCTGCCCTCCAGCCACTCCTGTATTCCTGACCCCCCACTGGCTACTGTGGCCAGAGCTCCCATCCTCCACAGAGAAGATAGTATGGAGGGTCTAGCATCACAGTGGCTACACACATCCCCTTCCTACACACCTGCAGGAGGAAGCCATGCAGAGCCTGGAGTGTGGTGTTCGAGAGGGTAGAGAGGTCAGCCAAAGCTGCGCCTTGTAGAACAAGAGCAACCTCTTCATGAGAGACGACGCTCCTGCTCTGGAACCGCACAAACTGGCCCGAGGAGAGAGGACCCAAACATGCAGTGATTCAGCTTCTCCTTCATTCAGAGATTTCTCCTATACCCCTGCTGTGCTCAGCACTGGGCTGAGAGCACAGATCTGCAGCCCACAGCACCCTTCCTTCAAGGAGCTCAGAGTTGGTAAGCAAGGGTGGGGTTGTGTCATGGGAGTGGGACAAATGAGGCGGACTGTGAAACCCTAAGAGAGCTGGCCCTGCTGAACGCTTTGGTACTGCCCCACCCCCACCTCTCTGCCTTGCACCTCACACTCATGGCCAAAATAGATTATGTGTGGTTATGCAAACACGCCACCATGTGCTTAAAGCCTGCTGCTCTCGCTTCACTACCTGGACTACAGTTCCTCCTCTTTGCCCATTAATCCACAAAGCCTCAGCTAAAGTGTTACCTTTGCTATTGAATGTCCTTCCCTGAGCGTTGACTATGTTTTATCCACTCTCCCTCCCAGCCCCGGCAGAGCTCCCTTCCTCAGTCACTGACTCTCTTCCTACACCTGGCACTGATCCGTTCACTGATCTGCTCCACCGTCCTCACAGGTTCCCTGCTTTATTGTTTATGCAATGGGCACTTACTGCGCACCAGGCACTTAGCATACCTTCTACTCTACCACTAATAATGTCATGCTTTCACTCTAGTTTCCTCATCTCTCTCCTCCTTTAGACTGAGAGATCCTTAAAGGCAGAGCATTTGGCTCATTGGCATCTTTGGTACCTAGTATAGGAGCTGGGATGTGGCAGGCAGGCTCTAGTCAATGCTTTATGAGTGAGTGAATTGAGAAAGACTGTCTGGCTTTTCTGGGGTGAGGAGACATGGACATTGAAGGGAATTCTCTGAGCAGCATTCTTGTAGGATGAAGGCCTGCCTAGTCCCTTTACCTTCTTTAAGGATTAGGGTTACCTAAAGTAAGGAGTCCCTGGCCTCCTCAGGACCACCCAGCTCATGACATTCTTCAGACCACAAGACCATCCTTTCTGCACTTACCAGAGTCATGAGCCTCAAGATCTCAGGTCTAAAGAAGGAATTCTCTCCAGCATCCAGGAGGGTAAACAGCAAAAACCGATTCCAGGGCTGGGAGGCCACATGCAGTGCTATGGGAAACACCAGTCACCCTGGGTTGTTAATGCTGCTTTTCCAAAGGCCTTGGAACATTACTAAATAGGACTTTCTCCTACTGGCTCAAAAAGGGCTACTCAGCTAGAGGCAGGGCATTGGACAATTTGACCCCAGGAAGTTTCTTTCTTCCCTGGGTTTCTATTCACCCATGCTGCCTGGCTCAGAGAGACCATATATCCCACTATTGTGGGAAGCAGGCAACAGGAAGAGCTTTGCCACTTAAGAGCTTTGTGACCATGGTCGGTTAAGTTGCTTGACCTCCTGAACCTCAGTGTCCTCATCTGTAAACTGGGCATAACAGTGCCGATGCAGTGTCGTTAAAAGAATTACACAAAATGAGTGTGATTCGCAGAACAGGGGATGGCAGACTGGAGCAGGAGGTAGCAGCGGTTGGCCCCCTCCCATCTCCCTCATGAGAACATCAGAGAATGTGGAGGGTTTCTACCCATGTCTGGGCTCCTGGCATGCAGGTAGTCAAGCAAGGCCTCCAGGCAGCCTACACAGGCATGGGATAATAGAGGGTCCTTCTGCAAGAAAACAAAAAACACAGACATTCATTTCAGGTTTTGCTACCAATGGGTTTTAGATGCCAACCAAGAAAAAAATTTGGTTTTCTAAACAATTCAGATTTCATAACTTCAGATTTGGGATTGTGGCCCTGTATCTAATGAAGAAATATTTGTTTCAACTCTCACCACATATAGATTACAGTGCTTACACTAATTATTTACCTACATTCTACCTACATTTGAGAGACTGTTTTATTTCAGAAAAGGAGATGGACCCTGGGACCCACTAAGAGACTCACAGATAGTTTAAGCCAGTGGGTTTCAACTTTTTTTTTTTTAAAGCAGCTGAATCTTTCATCAAAATTTTATGCTTTAATAAGCCTGTGAAAAGATCTCATTATCATAGTCATTAGGGAAACGCAAATTAAAACCACCATGAGATACCACTACACACTCACCAATAGCTAAAATGAAAAAGACTAACAATACCAAATGTGGGCCAGAATGTTGAGCAACTGCAACTCTCATATACTTCTGTTGGGAAGGTAAATGGTGCAGCCACTTTGAAAAATAGTTTGATGGTTTCTTACAAAGTTAAACATACACTTAGCACATGTGGTAGACAGAATTTTAAGATGGTCCCTTGAGGTCCTGTCTAGGTAGCTCACTTGGTTAGACCGTTATCCTGATACATCAAGGTTGTGGATTCAGTCCCGGTCAGATCACATACAGGATCAACCAATGAATGCATACTTAAGTGGAGTAACAAATTGATGTCCCGCTCTCTCTCTCTCTTCTTTTTTTCTCTCCCCCCCCTCAAATCAATAAATAAAATAAAATGGTCCCATGACCTTTGCTCCTAGATGTTACTCCTGTGATTATGTTACATTAAATGGCAAAAGGGAGATTGTTTGGATGGATCTAATCAATTCACACCAGCCCTTTAAATGCAGTTTTCTCTGGCTGGTGGCAGAAGAACCAGAGAGAGTAGAAATGTGAGAAGGACTCAGCATGCAATGCTGGTTTGAAGAAGAGGGGCCATGTGGGCAACCTTAAAGAGCTGAAAGATGCCCCTGAGGAAGAAGTGGGTTATTTCCCAGATACTCCAGATAAGCACCCAGCCTTGCCAACACCTCATTTTCAGCCTTCTGAGACCCTAAGTGAAGAACCTAGTTGAGCCTACCCAGACTTCTGACATAAAGAACTAGGAGATGCAAATGGTGTCGTGTAGAACACTAATACATCATTTGACCCAGAAATCCCACACCAAGACTTGTACTTCAGTATTAAGAGCAACTTGATTCATAACAACCAAAAATCTGGAAGTTCCAAACACCTATAAATAGGTCAATGGATAACAAATTGTGACACAACCATATAATGGACTACTATTCATCAATAAAAAGGAATGAAGTAATGATACACACAACAATATGAATGGATCTCAAAAGCATTAATCTAAGTGAAAGAAGCTAGACACACAGGCCACATATTGTATGATTTCATTTATATGAAATTCTAGAAATAGTAAAACTATAGTGACAGAAAGCATGCTGGTGTTTCCCGAGGGTCAGGGATGGGGAGAGGGGATTGACTTCAAAGAGGCACAAGAAAACTTTTTAAGGTGATGGAAATATTCCATAGCATGAAAATTAGAACTCACCTAATTCTACACTTAGAAACTGGTGAATTTTATTGCATGTAAGTTATAGCTCAATAAAACAGATTTTTTTAAATGTAAAAAGAAGCTAACAAAAAAAATCCTATGCTCTCCTCATGCTATTCTTTGGAAGGTGGCAACCTGATGGTTAATGGTAGAGGGCAGACTCAAATTTGAATCCTTGCTTAGTCACTATCTGTGTGATCCTGGCCAATGTTACTTAACCTTGACGCATAGGAATAAAAAGATTACTTGGGAGGCTGAGAGGGTTGGATGAGAAATGGATATAGTGTTTAACCAGTGCTTGGCACAGAGTAAATACTCAATAAAAGGTGAATATCTTAGTGAAATGCATAATGGGGAAACATGCCCCCTCTTTATCAAGCCCTGAGTCTCTTCCACAGAACCCCTAAGGCCTCCAAGAAACACAACTAGAAGTGGCTGAGCTAACCTACTCACCTCATTTTACAGCTGAGAAAATGAGGCCCAGAGAGAAAATACTTGACCTGAGGATACCTAGGTAGTAGGTGGCAAGTCTAGAACCAAACCCTAGGCCTTGTGAAAAAATAAATATAATAATAATAATAATAATAATAATAATAATAATAATAATAATATAAATGGAGCCACTTTAAAATGTAGTGGAAGCTGCCACCCCAGAGGAACTGCCTTGCAAGTCTTATGCCTCCAACTTTTGGAATGTTAAACCAGGGCAAAATAACCTTTAGACTGGGCCCAAAGCAACATTGTGTCCCAAAGAACTGTTTGCAAAGATAACAACAAAGCAGATACTATGACTAGCAGACTTATGGCTACTGGACTGAAAATTTAAAACACTGTTTAGAATTAGCATCGTTATGCTAGCTTATTGCACCAATAGAAATGCCTTCCTTCTATGGATGTAACTGTCTGTCCCTTTCCCTTTCTCACAAATACCCCTGGCCTTTTCTCCTAATTGGAACCCTGTTTGGGTCTCTTCCTGAATCAGTGCTTCCCAAATAGCTATTCTTTTTTTTAATCTCAAATAAATGCTTGTTGCCGCTCACTTTGAAAGGTCTTTTTTTTTTTTTTAAGGTTAACAGCTTTGTGCCCTTCCTCCTCCAATCTAAAATTAACTCTTAACCAGTGGGCACTTCCAGCCTCCTGCCAAGTATGCAAGAACACACCCATGGGCCAGCATGCCTCAGCTTCCCCACCTGTGAGGAGCTGTGGCCATAGTGCCACTCTTTGACCATGTGTCTTATTACCCCACACAACCAGCAAGGGCCCCCTGGATGGTGGGTGAGGAGCTGCGGCCACTGGGCATTAGGAAAACCAGGGACTACCACTCAGGTAACAATGGCTCCTGTTCACAAGATGCACTTCTTGGGGACTGAAAGAACATGGGTCTTGCAGCCAAAAGACTTAGATTTGAACCCTGACCTAAAAGTGTGTTGCGTTAATCAAGATACTTAGTATCTCTAGGGCTCTGTTTCCTTGTTTATAAAATTGAGATGATAATTTCTGCCTTATGGAGTTGTGATGAATAAATATCAGGTCAAGTGCTTGCACAGAGTAGGCACTCAGTAAAAGTTATCTCCCCATCCTCCCCACCTCCTACTCTCCTAGACCCTTAACAATGACATCCATATCTGCTCCTGTAGGACTAATCCTTGCTCTTAAAGCCTCAAGTCTTGTAAAGTAATTAGCTACCTGATTTCCAATCTAATAACATTTTCCATTCCCATCCCAATCAGAAAGCCAAGTCTGAACACAATGGGGAAAAATTTTAAAAAAAAAGAAGTTTTGATCAGAACACAAAGGATATGTCTCAAATCCACCCTTTCCCTCCCCTAAGACTCCCCAGGGATGTAGCAGCTGCACTAGGATCAGAGAAGTAAGCCTGAAAGAACACCAAGACCATCTGACCCTGGCTAGAGAACTATAGAAAGCAAAACCAACCAGCCCAGAGAGCCTCATTCTGAACCTCCAGGTGCAGGGCGAGGTGCAGACATGTGGCTGTTCTAAGCATGCTAAACCACTGTACCCCTTCAAACCTCATACTTGTCAACACCTGTTTAATGAATACTTAAAGGTGTGTGAGCACTAGGGCAGTGGGCAGAGGAAGCAGCCTTTGGAAGCAACTCTCACTCAGCACATTTCACTCAGCCAGTCCAAAATCCTACAATCCCAGCTTCATGCAGAGAAACAAACCACCAGCTATCACTTCAAAGCATCCTCACATTTCCTTTCCCAGAGTAACACCCACCTCTGCCTGTGACCAACTCTTCCCAATAGAAAAGGAATGACTAGACCACTTGATGATTCTTTGAGGAGAAATACACTCAGCTTAGCCTCTACAGCAGATGCTCACTTGAACCCATTGTCTATAGAGAGGGATGGTTTGGTCTACTCTTGGCCGAAGGGTAGGCTCACCAGGAGGTGTGGGAAGGAGTCCTGGGGTTGTCCAGTTCTGCCTGTGACTAGGTGAGTACATTTAACTCTAGAGTGAATTTTAATAGCCATTTTCTCCCCTTGGTTTTACCAATAAAATGGAAGTTTTGATCTTCGTCTGATTTCTGTGTTTACCACCCAAATAGTTTCAAATTGAGAGACAGATGGTGGGATATGGGACTGGAACACTTCTCACTGGCCCTCTAATTCCAATCAGGGGTCTCACCTTCTGCCCCAAACAGTTTTTATAGTATTTCCTTCTAACCACACACAATTCCTGGAGTTCTAGTCAGCAGTGTTCTTTTCATTACATCCCAGGGCAGCTTGCACCCCTGACAAAGTGGACAGCTGCCCAGCTCTGCCAGCAGACGAGCCTCTTGAGAACTTCGTTTGCTCTGCTCTGCCTCCACCTCTAATCCCTGGTCACCTCACAAACTCTGTGACCCTGTGGCCGTCACATGACCTCTCTGATCTACAGTTTTCAATCTCAGAGGGTTAGCTTGTGTGAGACCCATGAAATCATAGATATAGAGAACTTGGGAAACTGAAAAGTGCTAACTATGTAATGTTTGCTGACATTGCTCTCTTTAATTCTACTTCTAGTGACTTGGGTCTGTCCTTCCACAGTGCACTCCTGGGCCTCTGCTTCATGAGCATTCCCTTCTCCCAAAACAGAATCCCAGTGTTGAAAGAAACCTTAAGAATCCCCTAAACCAATGCCCTTACCACCATTCTTGCTGGGGACACGTGGTTTCTGTTTGGATGCCCCTAGCCACAAGACACTCCTCTCCATTCCTCCCATTCTACTATTAGACAGTCCTGGCATGAGAAAGGGCCTCTTCCTGTCTTCTTATAGCTCCACCCACTGGCCTAGGTCTCTATCTCTGGAAAAACCAGAACAAATCTATTTCTTTTCTGCTCTGGAGGACATCAGGGATTTACAGTCTTGTGGCCCTTTTAAAAATAAGCAGAAGGGAAGTCTGCCCCTGGCTCCTCCTTACTGCCATACCACCCAAATCACACCAGTGATCACAGCCCTTCTTTGGACCCCCTCCACTGCTATAGACCTGTCCTTTTCTCCGCATATGACCCAGCATGGGGAACCCTGGACACTGTCTCCATCCTCAATTCAACCAGAACTTCTCTGCATTATGCTCCATTCCTGGGGAAATGAAGACTGTTCTCATAGGCCCAAATTGCTTAATGCTGACTTATTTTGCAGATAGAGAAAATGATCATCAATAGGAGGAAGTGGCTTGCTAAACTCCTTTGAGTTAGGGGCCAGCCAGGGGCTATGATGCACACCTGTGTGACTCTGGCCAGTGCACCTACAAAGTTGTGGAGAGGGATGGTGGTGGTGTTTGCCCAACAGTGTGAACATTGTATATAGATGTGCTGGCAGGATAAGACTCGCAACCACAGAGCCAGCCTAGGGTCCACTTCGGGAGCATCCTCTGTCTCCTTACATTTCCCAACTCCCCCCAACCTGTGCACAGCCCCAGTGGGGATCAATCCTTTAACATAATCTCCCACAATCAACAGCCGTATCATACATGTGCAGTCATTATCTGGACAACAAGTGGAACCTGCTCTAATCAAAGCCCCCACCTTCTCCCCAGGAAGTCTCTGCAGCTCTTCTCACTCATTTGCTGGCTGCTCCCACCTCCCTCTTCTTGCCCAATGAGTACCTTGCCATTAGATCAGACCATGTGGATCTGTGACTGTCTGTCTTGGGCAAGTACCAAAGGGCAGGAAAAGAGAGTCCAAGTCTAACTAAAACAGCATAAATGTCTGGGGCCTCGTCCACCCTACAATGACCAGCTCCTATTTGAAAATAATAGACAATAAGCTCCTTGAAAGAGAAGAATCAGGGGTAGGAAACAGGCCCCAAGGCCAGGGACAAAGAATGAACCCATCCCAGAGACTGAAAGTGCTGCTGTCCAGATCAATACCATCTTTGATGTCCTCTGCCCTTGGAGACCTAGGACAAGTCACTTGGTCTTTCTAGCCCAGCTCCAGCGCCTCCCCCAGGAAGCCTTCTCTGATAGCTAGCCCCACACTCACCCTACATTAGCCTATTAATTACATCCTGTACCCCCACAGTGCAGTGCTTTAGCCCAGCACTGACCACACCATGTTATCACCCCCTGTCTACAAGGCACCATCCTCCCTCCAGCTGTTAAATGCTCAAAGGCATGCACCTAACTTATCTCCATGCCCCCACCACCCTTCACAGTGTGTGACAGCTAGATAAACAATGATCTCCAAGAGTCCTCTAAGCTGTAAAACACAAACCCCTTTTGGGTGGACATCTACTGTTTTTGCTTGCCCAGGATCCATTTCTCCTTCTGGGAACAGCTGTCTTTTGTGGACCATCCCTCTCTCATGTTCAGTCCACGTAGGCTATGGAGAGCTGACCATAGCCTCCAGGAGAGGGCACTGACCTAAGCCAGGTCAATCAGAGCATCTCAAGCTGCAGCCACAGTGATTGGCACATCACTGAAGCCAGGCTAATGAGACTCAATTCTAGGGACTACTGGGAAAGAGAAACCTTCTTTCTACTGGAAGGATATAAGCCAGGAGCAGCTGTTGGTCACTCTGCCATCCTATGACAATAAAGCCAAGAGATGGAGATAGTTCTGATAACATTGTCTGAGCCTCCAGGACCCAGCTGTGCCTGAAGCCAGTACTAACTCCTGGACTTCTCAGTTATGAGCCAATCTGAGTTTCACTTCTGTCACTGTAACTTTAAAAGTCCCAACAAATCCACCCTCCAGGACTTGAGAGGCAGTCATTCCTTCCTGCTCTTGTCCTGGGAGAAGTGGGCTCCACTACCAGGGCCTCACTCAGCAAGGGCCTTACCTGCACCAAGAGGTTCTGCAGTCCAATGACCAGGGACAGCACTTGTGATGTTCCCAGTGGAGCTAGGACAGCATCCTCAGGGGCTTGTGGTGGCCAGGCTCCTGAGGGCGCCAGAGTCACCAGGGCAGAGGAAAAGCTTTGTTGCAGGGCTGTCCGCAGGAAGCGCAAGATAGCAGCTGAAAGCAAGAAACTCCTTACACCTAGTTCCTGTCTTCTTCCCCCACCTCCACCCAGCTCTATCAGAAGGGAAAACAATGGAAATAATAATGGGGTGACCAGAGGCTGGTCTGGGAAGGGTGGTCCATCTCAGAATCCAGGGGAAAAGCTTTTCTTTTACTGCTAGAGGCCCCTGGGCCCACACCTGAGAGCAGCGCAGCCTTTTTCTTTGGAAAGCTGAGGGCCTTCAATACTTGGTCCAGTTCCACGGACAGTGTCTGGTGAACCTGGCAGGGAGTAAAGGGATAACCCCTAATATTCTGGGAGCTTGGGCAGCAAATAACCTACCCAATATAGGTTATACCCACCCACACATACCAGCTGCAAAAAGGACAGAGGAGGCCATACAGAATCTTGTGAACCTCACTAGTTCTGGGTTCAGGAACTTAAGGAGGAAAATCAAACCCTTACCTGGAGAACCCCACTCTTCCTAAATCTCCCCCATCCTCAAGGACCTCCTCCACCAGGGAACCTTCCTGGTCTCATCTGTAGTTCAGTCTTCACCTCAGTCCACCATCCAACTAACTTAGATCTGGAGGCAGACAGCCCAGAATCAAAATCCTGGCTCTGTCACTGGCCAGCCGTGTGGCCTTGGGCAAGCCACTGCACTTACTTCCCTGCCTTACTTCCTTCATCTATGAAATGGGGACAATACCATCTGCTTTCACTCCCTCCAGAGCTATTGTGAAGAACAGACGGGGGGCAGCACTGGTGAATGTACTCCTTAATGTCAAAGCAGTGACCAAACTGAGGGGTTAGTAGGGGTGGCAGGTTCAAAGCTGTGAGTCTGCTCTGCATTCCTCATCCAGAACACAAGCTCCCTGAAAGCAGAAACTACTCCTCTGCTTCGATCTATTATACTCTGGCACAAAGCAGTTCCTCAGAAGTGCTTGTTGGCACCCTGGCCGGTTTTGCTCAGTGGTTAGAGTGTTGGCCCACAGACTGAAGGGTCCCGGGTTCGATTCCTGGTCAAGGGCATGTATCTGATCTGGGTGTGTGTAGAAGGCAACTAATCAATGTGTCTTTTTCACAAAGATGTTTTTCTCTCCCCACCCCTCCCACTCTAAAAAAAAAATCAATTGAAAAAATATCCTCAGTTGAGGATTAACTAAAAATAAATAAATAAAAAATGCTTGTTGGTTGGTAGAATCAGCAGGTTCTAGGCAGAAAAACCAACTTGTATAAAGGTATGGAGATTCCATACTAATATAAGATGTTAACTGAGGAAACGATTTAGATTTTTTCTATAAATCTAAAACTGTTCTAAAAATAAAGGTTATTAAAAATCAATCAATCGAAAAAACCACACACACACAAAGGTATGGAGATGTGAAAGAGCACAGTTGACAGGGAGAACTGAAAAAACACATGGTCAGAGAACAGGGCAGGAGGTGGAATGACAGAAAGAAAGGCTGCAGAAGGGTTAGGTAAGAAGAGTCTCAGCAGCCATGTGCAGAACAAAAAGCCAAAGGAATGTAGGCAGAGGGGAAGTGAGGACAGACTGTGGCTGTGGGACAGATGGGGATGAGGGAGAGGCTGGGGGCCAGGAGATTATGAGCAGGCCACATTAGTGGTAAGGATGAACAATCAGGCCCAAGCTCCAGGGCAGTGGGGAAGGCTTAGCGTGAAGGCAGTTGGGTAATCGGCTAGGTGTGAGTTGAGACCCAGGGCAGAGCCAAGGACACAGTGCAGGCTTCCACCCAGGCAGGTGAGTGCAGGGATATAGGAGGTCCAACAGCTTCACACAGAAGAACAGGAAAGGTTCCTGCATGCCTGCAGATTACTATAGCGTAGATCCACTGCAGCTTCCTGACACCCTAGATGCCAAACTTTAAAAGTGGTCCTGCCCAGAACACCTTCTTCTCATTGGCTTAGGCCACAAGCCCTTTGAGGTGCTGGTCTGGAATTGTCACCCCCACCCTCCATGTCCTTTTTTTACAATTAGTGTAAGTGTTTCAGTGCAACTGATTTTTCTGACCCACATTTACATTGTTCATGTACCAGGTAGAAAAATAAAGATGCCACAGAGGTGGTTGTAAGCTAAAAAAAAAAAGTGACCTCACTTCACCCAGCCGGTGTAGCTGGGAATCAAGAGGTCACCAGTTCTGGTTGGGGCTCAGTCCCCAGTAGGGGGCGTGCAGGAGGCAGCCGATGGATGTTTCTCTCCCTCTCTCTCTCTCTCTCTCTCTCTCCCCCTTCCTTTCTCTCTAAAATCAATAAAAACATATTTTTTAAAAAGTGATTTCACTTCTACATAAATGAGTGTGTGCCTGGCACTAGACTGGCACAGGGCTGGGCACAGTGGGAGGACACCTTGAAGACTAGGAGATGGTTTCTGTCCACAAGGAACAGCCAGCCTTAAGGAGGAGACACCTGAATATAAAGCAGCCCACAAAGGAGCTCATGCAAGGCACTGTGATGACAAATCCTACAGGGGGAGGGGCTGAGGGAAAAGAGGGGCTTTGTGGACATGTCCACTGCTCCCTTGTTCCCTGCATCACCTTCTTCTCGAACAATCATAATGACAGCTTGCCACCCAGCACGTCAAGGTCACAGGTAGGCTATCCAGTCTGAGAGTCCACTTCCTACATTCTAGCTACAGAATACCTCACCACTTTCCAAATACGTGCACATCCTGAACTTATGCAGCTTCATGTTTGCTCGTATTGTTCTCTTTACCTGGAATGCCTTTCCCCACTATCTTTACCTACAAATACAAGTTCCCCAAGTGTGGGGTACATGTTGTATTTGTTTATTATTCCTCTGTGTCTAGAATACAGCCCGGCACATAGGTGATCCATGTGTGCTAAATGGATTAACATAAACAAACCTTACAACAACTCTGGATGTTTTTTGCTCCCATTTTGTAGGCAAGAAAACAGAAGCTCAGAAAGTTAAACACCTTGCCAAGGTTACTCAGTTAAATATCTTGCCAAGGTTACACAGTTAATAAGCCTTAGAGTTTGGACCAGAATTCAGGATCTTTATGCCTCCCTATGTCCCAAAGCCTCAGGGGTTAGAGACTAACCTGGAGACTGCCATCGTGCTGCTGGGCAGAAAAGGAGGCAGTGAGCAGCCAGGCAGAGCAGAGTAGCGTGGTCCTGGGAGAGCCCTCCTGGGCCCAGGTGAGTGCCAGCATCTTCTCCAGAAGCTCTATCAGGGCTGTGCAGCTCAGGAGCACTGCAGCAGCTGTGGAGAGTCCAGCAGGGCAGGGACCACATGAGTTATACAGGAGCCCAGCTCAGTGCCAACATGGTAGTTAGCACCCAAAGAGGGCTTCACATACAGAATGAATGAGCCCAAGGATCAGCTTGAGGTTCTAAGGGTCCCAGCTTTATTCCAGAACCACAGGCTATTAGAACCAGAGAGGACTTTATGACCATCTGGTCTGGCCACATCCCCCTTATTTTTTAAGATGGAGAAATTGAGGGCAGCAAGGGTCACAGACACTGCCCAGTACCTCTCCTCTTCACTATCACAGCCTGGGCCCCAGTACCTCTTTTCTGACTGCCCATTGTGGTCTGATGAAGGCTCCAATACAGGAAGTTGAAGGAGGGCTGCAAGATATCCATGTCGGTGGGACTGCATTTCCCACACAGCTTGCTCACTACAAAAGATGGGAGTCCCCAGACACCCAGTAAGCAGCACTCTGTGGCTTTAATGCACAACAGCACTCACACTTCTCACAGACAATGGTCCTCAACAGACTACTTTCAAATTTCAGTCTTGGCGACCAAACATAAACTAAGCATCCTCAGTATTACAGCCAATGAAAAGAAACACAGTGACAAACCTGAAGGCATCTTCACACCCTCCATCTGAACAAACATCTGGCAAGCTGCCCACAGCTGCACATTAAAGCAGACTGCACAAGTTTAGGTGGTCAAGAGGCACCCTATAACAGTGCTCGTGCCAGCACAGACTCCAGGTTGGAGGGTGTGCAGAGGTCATCTAGGCAAACCTGCTACCCTTAAGAGGAAGAAAATCCAGCCTCTGAATTCTCCCAGCACTGGGGTACTAACCACCTTCCCAGGGGAGCTGTGTAACTATCCATGTGCCATTCCCTGAACTTGCCATAGTCTCTCTCACATCACCCCAATCTGGCTAACTCCTTAATTCCTATTCAGCAATCAAGATTCAGCTCAAAGTTCACCTCCCCACAAAACCTTCCTTAACCTCTCAAGGCAAGATGAGATGCCTCTTGGTGCTCCCCCAGCCCTCATCAGAGCAGTTACTATACTGAAAAGTAGACTTCTATAGAACATTTTCCTCCTGGGAACTGTGACTCCTTGCTCCCTTGACCCCATGACCCCAATATAAAACCTACCTAAGTTTCCATTCACTTTTTTGTCAACCCATCACACTTGACTTCTAACTGGCTTGTGGTCAATCCAACAATCAAGACCCCCAAAAAACAAAAAAAACACATACCCTCATCCCTGAACTATAGCCCTCTACCACGAAAACTCTCAAATAAAAGTACTCAGGGGTTATATGTAAATGTATATTACATTTAATGTGTATGTTTCAGCCCATTATTCTGCCCTGTCAGAAGCCCTTTGATGGCTAATTTTGTCACACACAGACCTCATTCCCAGCTGCGTATTACTCTTGACCTGACAGACAGGCTGACAATGACCAGCACAAAGCTGGACCTGGAGGTCTTGTTTTTTAGAGAGAGAGAGAAAAACATCGATCAGGTGCCTCCTGCACTCCCCCCAACCAGGGATCAAACCTGAAACCCTAGTATGTGCCCTGACTGGGAATTGAACCCGCCAACTTTTGGTGTATGCGATGATGCTCCAACCAACCAGGCCACCTGGCTGGGGCTGGAGGTCCCTTTTGAAGAGGTCTGAGCTCCAGGCAGGAAAAAACCATCCTCATTTGTGGTCAGAGGACCTGACAGTTCACAGGTATTGAAGACACGCCATTTTTCCTATTAATTTCAACCTTTCCTCAACAAATCTTCCTGAGGGTACTGCTTATGAAGTGGCAGCTGCATTAATGAGCAATGAAAGGTCCCAATAAGGTTTGGGTTGGGGATAGAAAAAAGGCCCAGAGAACTGGATCATCAGATCCTGAGTCAGCTGTGGGTGAGGTAAAGAACTTGTGCCAGAAAAAATGGATCTCAATGGACGGTATCTGTTGTAGGCCTACTGTGTGCCAAGCACTGTGTGGAATTCTATACCTACAGTTATTCCTTATCTTAACCTTAAATCAGGTAGTACTGTTACTTTACCTATAAGGAACATAAGGTTCACAGAGGCTAGGCGATTGTCCAAGGTTATAGAATTAGTAATTAACCTAAAAACAAACCTAGGTCTTCCCAACTTCACTGCTTGTGCGTATCACATAACTTTATATATACATCTATTTTGGGAAGTGTCTCCCAAACACTCAGAGGGAATAAGCAGAGAAAGGTCTTAAAGGTCCCTTAGCAAGAAGCCCACAGAAACAGATTTGCCAGCTTCTTCCAAAGGATGAGAGGAGGGAAGAAAGGAGCACCCCAGCATGCCCAGCCCTGTCCCTCGAGCACTGTCCCAAGCAGCCGGCACCTTGGTGAAGGAGCTTCATAGCCATGCTGTCCAGTTCTTGTTGTGACTCGTTCCTGAGTTGCACTACAGAGAGGAGGCTCAGCAGCAATGGCAGGTTCCCCGAGGCTGTGAAGAACAAGAAGCGCTGGTCAGGGGCCTGACGCTGAGATCGTCTCCAGGTCAGACAGACACCTATCGGGCAGTAAGAGGTTTGTTGGGACTTACCCCTACTTCCTGCCTTCTTCCTTCTTCATTGGGCACAGGGGCAACTGGCATACTGAGTGCTAATTTGGGGTTGGGTACCAGGAAATCAGTATTTCACTTAATCCCCTTAAAACCATGTGACTGGGGACTGTCACTCCTATTGGCAGTTAAGAAAATTGAGGCCTAGAGACTCTGAGTGACTTTTTTTTTTTTTTTACTATATCTTTATTGATTTCAGAGAGAGGAAGGGAGGGGGAGAGAGAAAAACATCAACAATGAGAGAGACATTGATCAGCTGCCTCCTGCACCCCCCCACTGGGGACCAAGCCTGCAACCTGAGCATGTGCCCTCATCTAGAATTGAACAGCAATCTCCTGGATCCTAGGTCGATGCTCAACCACTGAGCCATGCCGGTGGGGAATTTTTTTTTTTATGTTTTTATTGATTTCAGAAAGAGGAAGGGAGGGGGAGAGGGGGAGAGAGAGAGAGAAAAAAACATCAATGATGACAGAGAATCATTGATTGGCTGCCTCCTGCACAACCCCTACTGAGGATTGAGCCCACAACCTGGGCATATGCCCTGAGCGGGAATAAAACTGTGTTTTCCTGGTTCATGGGTTGATGCTCAATCACTAAGTACACCGGCCGGGCTTGAGTGTCTTCTTCAAGGTCCCACAGCTAATAAGTGGCAGGGCCAGGACTTGAACCCAAATCTGAATTCAATGCCCACAGTCTTTCTACTACGTGTTTCCACAAAATCTCATGGCTCTTAAACACTGTTGTCAGTTAGATGTGGCTTATCCTTCCCTGCAAAGGAAGGACTCAGCTCCTCCAGGTACCCTTAAATCTATTTCCACCCCACTCCCACCCCAGTCAGGACTGGACCTAATGCAAGTGCCACAGCTCTCCAATTTCCAAGCACTAAATTGCTTGGAAATTTAAAAATTCACCTTTCTAAAATTAGGAAAAGATAAACCAATCCCAACCTTTTCACTGTCCTCATACTGTACCAAACATCAAGCTTCCTTGACTCCAGGGAGTCCCATTCCAGATTTGGAAACTATCCTTCTGGATCTCACTGGGAGCTTCCAATACACCACTGATCCACCTCCTCCCAGGCTCCTGCTGGCTGCTGCTGCCTCCCTGGCCTCCTCTACATTTCTAGCTTTCTTCTCAACTGGAGGCTGCCATTCTTGTGACAAACAGCACTGAGCACATGCCATGCAGGGTGGGAACATGCACACATACATTAAACACACCCACAAATGCTAAATACACAGTGATTAAACATAAAAACACTCACACATACACACACAAACCAAATATGTTGAGCATCCACCCTCCAATGAGAGGAAGGAGTAAAGTTTAGTTTAATGCCACACTGGCCTGACTTATCTTTTGCAGAGAAAACGAGAAAACTTTGGTTCTCTCTCCTGGAGCAGACCTCATTAGGGCAGAGATACCCACGTCCTACTGACCTTTCAGGTCAAAACGTGCCCCCAGCAGCTGCAGACTGACCTTCTGATGGGGAGGCCCCATGTTCCACCAGCAGATGCTGTAGGATCAGCAGGAAGTGCCCTCGGATAAGACCTCCCACTTGGACATCCTCATTCCTTCTCAAAAAGGTCCTCAGGACGATCAGTACCTTGCGGGCTGTGTCCACGGGGCTGGAATAGATGAGATCCTGAGCAGGAAAGAAGAAAGTCAGAGTTCAAAGGGCATCATGCTTAGAGACCGGTAGATAGTAGAGAAGGGGGGGGGTGGCTGGGAAAGGGCCCAAAATGATGGTACCACAGAACCTGGGGAAAGAAGTACTCACTTGGCACATATTATGTACCATCCTGACATCCTATAGGTCCATTCTGAGCAGAAGGAAACAGAGGCTTAGAGAAATTACATGAGGTGGATGAAAAAGGGTCCATATACTAAACTTGGCAAGCTCAGGGAAGGCCAGCATGGCAGGCCCTACAAACTCAGAGATCGAAAGTAACCACACAGGATGGTCTGAACATAAAAATTCCTAACTAAGAGTAGGTAGTCACATCCTAGGCCTGTAGCTTCCTTGAGAAAGGTCAATCTTTACCTTAAAAGTGAGCCTGTCTATTGTCTTTTTAATAGCTAAGATAGCGTATCTTTGAAATGTCAGAGTGCTCTCCTTTTCCAGATCCCTCAGGGCACACATACCATCTCTATGTGCTATAATTATTAACTATCTTATATCCAACAATGTAAAAGAAGTCTGTATCTTTCTGTTTTACTTTTTATCCAATCCCAGAGATTCTCCCCCTGCTCCCCACCTCCCACCCCCACCCATTTTCTCCTGCCCCCTTAATCTACCACCAATGGATTTCCTATAAACCTCCTTATGTTTCCTCCTTTGATTCTAATGTATAAAATAAGCTGCAAGACTGCCATTCCCCAGAGCAGAATCCATTGAGATTTTGCTTTCCAGCAACTGTCATTAGTTTGTCTCAAATAAACTCATAAAATTCTCTAAAGATCTGGACATTTCTCTTTTTTTGGACATTTCTTACATGGGCAATCAAGTGCCAAAGGTCACATAAGCCAGTAAGGGGCAGAGCTAAGATATGAAGGCAGATCTGCTAACTCCAAGCCTAAAGTTCTTTCTGTTTTCCAGGATGCCTCTCTCATGCAAATGGAAGTATCAGGGTCAAGAAAAGATTATTTCAGGACATGAGACCTGAATGTGCCTTAAGGGAAGAGGGGGATGGAGATGCCACCCAGTGGGTTAGGACAGACTCGGGGCACAGAGAGGACCAGGTCAGGCCCTTTCTCTGTCATGGCAGCCTGGCTATTTCTGATCCAAGCTGTAAAGGCCTTGGGTTCAGAAGGTAGGAAAGGACATTGCATTTTATTTGCTTTCACAGTTATTTTAATGAGTATGTGTTAAAGGCAAAGCCAGTCAAAAGCTGCACCAGAGCCTCTCCCACTGATCGCTCCTGGCACCTACCAGCTCAAACAAGCCAATTCCTTTGGACAGGCTAATGTGCTGAGCCAGTTAGGGCTGAGTGCTATGAATCCAAGGTCACACACATACTTCCTTTTTAGGAAGGACAACTCCTGACACACAGAGACATGGCTACAGGGCTCCTGACCAGACAACTCCAGATGTGCTGATGACTGAATGACACAGATGTCTGGCCTTGGCTCTTCACAAACCTCCACAGCTGCCAGAGAAACAACTATAATCTCAACAGCAACCACTCAGTTAGGGCCTAATTATGTCAGGTACTACACTGTGTTTAAACAATAGCTATATGTTTGTTTGTCTTCATAATAACTTCCAGGTAGGCATCGCCTCAATTTTTCAAATGAGGAAATGGGCAAACTAAGTAGTTTGCCTATCAAGGAAGCAGTGACATTGTAACTATGAGTTAATGAAGGGCAGGGATGAGACCAGCTTCATCTTTGTCACCTTGTAGGACTGAGAAAACATCTCTGGAAGGAGAGGATCACAGAATGGGAGGGCTAAAGAGAATCTCAGCCTGGCTGGTGTGGCTCAGAGGTTGAGCATTGACCTGTGAACCTGGAGGTCATGGTTAGATTCCAGATCAAGGCACATGCCCAAATTTCGGGCTCAATCCCCAGTAGGGGGTGTGCAGGAGGCAGCCGATTAATGATTCTCTCTCATCACTGATGTTTCTATCTCTCCCTCTCCCTTCCTCTCTGAAATCAATAAAATATATATATATATATATTAAAAAATAAATAAATAAAGGGAATGTCAGTTCATTTCCACCAACGCTTTTTACTTTACAGAGTATGAGGTTGAAGCCCAGAGGGGGTGTGATTTGCCCAGGTCATAGGGCCCAAGGCCAAACTAGTTTCCAGGTACTCTTCCTCCTCCAACAGCAAATGTCTGCCTGATTGCCAGATCTGGTCCCTCAGAAACCTGAGTAGTACATTTGAAAGGCCCCAAAGAAAGGGGGCTACTCAGTCTTTGGTGGCCATGATGAGTGCCAGGGTAATGTGTGCACCCCACCACGTGGGTCAGTGGGAAGGCTCTGGGCGGAACACAGCCCACTCTGTAATCTCTCCGGCCCAGAGCTGTCCAGAACTCTCTGCGACTGGACCAACCAGGGTGCCATGGACAAGCAGGGAACAAACAGAGCTTCTGTGACATCATTGTTTTTTCACAGCTAAACAACCTACATGAAATACCACCCATTGATAAGAGAGGCAATTAACAGCTTTGTTTTCAGTTGTTAATTACCCATATCAAAAACATAAATTGGTACCAACACATATTTTTAGACTCTTTTCCTCTCCTGTGGCTAGAAGCTGGGGAGAAATGGTAGGAATTATATATATAACAGACAACAAAGTTGTTCCTCACTGTATTTTGTTTTGTTTTGACCACTGATGTTTCTAGGATCTGATTTAGTGCAAAACTCATTAACTTTAGACTCCAGTCATGGTCATGACCCTTATTAGCTATATGACCTTGGACAATTCGGTTCACTTCCCTGAGATTTGCATTCTCTGTGGTTCAGCTGGTGGATGACCAGTAGGTGACAGCCTGCTGTGTACAGCACACCAAGAGCAAGCCTATGTGGTCTTTCATTTACCCTCCCATTATCTCCATTTTACACATTGAGAAAGCTGAAGCTCAGAGAAGCCTTCATCTTCCTTGACTCTATGCAGCATCCAGCCCCAAGTGCAGCTCCTCCCTGTTGAGCTCTACCTGGCAAAGCTCAAGGCTCCTCTCTGCCCTGCACTCCCACCCCAAGAAGGAGGGGTGATGAGGATGATGCACATTCAAGGACAAGAACTGGGCCACTGTAACAAAGGGTGGGGTACTTGCTCTAGCTTGCCTGGGAGAGGGACTCTCTTAAGAATTTGCTCTCTTGATAATGACACCCACGAACGCAACAGCAAACCCTGCCTGGGAAACTTGACAGAACAACCATCTGGTTGCTTGGCCAAATAAATTGCAAGGGAGACCGAAAAAAAAAATTGAAGGCAAGTCTATGGATTAAAGGAGACTTAAAACATATATCCACAAAAAAGGGGAAGACTAACCTAGTATTTAGGGATGACACTTAACTGACAAAACTCTAAAGAAATGTAAGAAAGATGCTACTATAAAAAGTCGGCTAGCCCTGGCCAGCATGGTTCAGTGGTTAGAGCATTGGCCTGTCCACCGGAGGGTCACAAGTTCAATTCCTGGTCAAGGGGGTATGTACCTGGGTTGCAGGATCACTGCACCAGGTCTGGGCTCCTGTGGGAGGCAACTGATTGATGCGTCTCTCTCACATCAATGTTTTTCTCTTTCTCCCCTCCCTTCTACTCTAAAAATCAATGGGAAAAAATATATCCTCACTCCTCAGGCTAGTGGTTTTTCTGGTGGGGGCAGATATGGGTCATCATTGAGGGGGACAAGTAGTGGACTTTTGGAGTGGCTGCCAGTTCTATCTCCTGATACACATGGCAGTTACTGGAATATTACCATATACCAATTAGGCAGTACATGTGTTTGATATGATTTTCTATACTTGTGTTATTTTTCATAATAAAATGTTTTAAATAAATAAATAGAATTTGGTCTCCTGAAACTCATTTTCTCTTTGGCTTGTTTCTTTTCAGTACTTATGTCCACTGAAGCTAGCGACCTAGGAGAGCCTTCAGTTAGGGAGGGACCTCCACCCTAGGCAGATCCAGACTGAGAAAGAGAACTTAGTAGAGAAAGATAATGAAGTCCATTTTAAACAGAAATGTCAAATAGATGGTTAGTCAAATAGTATGGGTCTGGAACTCAGAGAGGGGTCAGGGATGGACAGAGATATGAGTCATCAACATACGACAGGAGGCAACCGAAACTGTGGGAATAAATGAGACAACCCAGGAAGAATGTCCTGAGTGAAAAGAGAGCCTAGGACAAAACCTTGAGGAACATCAACTTTTGAGTGCTAGCCAGAGAGAAAACTATAAAAGAGACTAGCAAGGGGCATCAAGAGAGGTAGGAGATTCTAAGATGGCTGCACCATTTTATAGTCCTACTAACAATTTATGGGGGTTCCAATTTCTCCACATCCCAACCAACACTTATTAGTGTCTGTCTATTTTATTAAAACCCTCCTAGTGAATGTAAATTGGTAGCTCATTGTGGGTTTGATTTGCATATTATCTTTTCATGTTCTTATTGGCCATTTGTATCTCTTCTAAAAACTAGCCTATTATTCTTTTCATTATCAAGTTGTAAGCATTTTTAACATATTCTGGGTAGAAGGATATATGATATTAAAATACCTCTTCCCGTCCGGCCAGGTGTGGCTCAGCAGTTGAGCATCGACCCATGATCCACGAGATCTCGGTTCGATTCCCAGTGAGGGCACATGCCCGAGTTTCGGGCTTGATCCCCAGAAGGGGGCATGCAGGAGGCAGCCGATCAATGATTCTCTCATCATTGATGTTTCTATCTCTGTCTCTCCCTCTCCCTTCCTCTCTCTGAAATCAATAAAGATATATTTAAAAATAAATAAATAAATAAATAAATAAATAAATAAATAAATAAAATATCTCTTCCCCCCAGAAAAAGAGAGGTAGGAGAAAAAATTAAGAGAGTTGGAATTACTGAAACCAAGGGTGTGGCAATAAAAAGAAGTGGACAATCATCAAATACTAACAGGTCATGTAAGATGAGAACCAAAAAGTCCACTGTAATTAGTCACAAGGACATTACTGCTGATCATGGTGAGAGTGATTTCAAGCAGTGATGGGGGTAGAAGCAAATGGGTAGGAATAAATGAAAGATAATGATTTTGAGAGCAGAAAACTTCTTCTAGGAGTTTGGCAATAAAGAGAAAGACATGGGAGTGGAAAGGGTTGGGAGGGCAGGGCCAGTGAAGTCTGGGTCCAGGTGGAAGGCATCCAGAGCAACCAGGAGTATGCCTAGAGGGGCTCAGACTCTCCAGACACTCCCACAGCCTGGTGTCATAACCTGGAATTTTTTTCTAGCCTTACCATTCTCTCCCCTCAGTCTCTACAAGGTGACAGATTTCCTCAAGGGCAAGGACTGACCAACTGTAACTGAATTACCTTTGTATCCCCAATGCCTAGTACCTAGTAAATACCAAACAGACGTATGATAAATGAAAAAGTGAATGACTGAATTCAAGGCCTCTAAAAACCTGCTCCTCCCTGTCTTTCTCCAACCCCATCTCCTGCGACATATCCTACAAGCTCAAGAACCACCCCAGCCCTGGCCAGTTTTGCTCAGTGGTTAGTGTCGTACCGTGGACTGAAGGGTCCTGGTTTGATTCCGCCCAAGGGAACGTACCTCAGTTACAGGCTCCATTCCTGGGGGATGCGTGCAGGAGGCAACCAATCAGTGTGTCTCTCTCTTTCCCTCTGTCTCTCTGTCTCTCCCTTCCACTCTCTCTGAAAAGCAATGGAAAAAGTATCCTCAGGTGAGGATAAAAGAACCACCCCAAACTATTCACTGTCCCTGAATTACAATAAGCACTTTCATGTTGCTGTACGGGCCTCACAACCCTTTCACTTGTCAAGTCTTTGAGAATCAGCATATATGACACCTGTGTGCCCCCCCTGCCACCCAAGCACTCTGCCTGACCTTTACTGCCATGCTGTTAGAACAGTTGTTACTGGCTTGTGTCTGATTCCCTCACCAGCCTGTTGGGAAATAATGTAAACAAAGCCACTTAAAATGGAGTCAGAGCTGCTTTCCCAGAGGAACTGCCTTGCACATCTTACTCCTCAAACCTTTGGGATGTTAAAACAGGGCAAAACAACCTTTGGTCCGGCCTAAAGCAGCATTGTATCCCAAATAAGTGTGCAAAGATGACAGGAAAGCAGACCTTAAGACTAGGACTGAAAATTAAAGGCATTCTTTAGAATTAGTATCATCCATGTTAGCTTATCTGCACCTATAGAAATTTCTTTCTTAGCTTATTAACACCCATAAAAATTCCTTCCTTCTATTCAAGTAATTATTTCCCTTCCCTTTCTCATAAATACCCCTTCCCTTCACTTCCTAATTGGAACACTATTTGGGTTTCTCCCTGAATCAGTGCTTCCTGATTGAATCTCAATAAATTCTTGTTGCCTTTCACTTTGGCCTTTTATTTTTATTTATTTTTAATTTTTATTTATTTTATATCTTTATTGATTTCAGAGAGGAAGGGGGAGAGAGAGATAGAAACATCAATGATGAGAGAGCCACTGATTGGCTGCCACCTACATGTCCCCCACTGAGGATTGAGCCTGAAAACTGGGCATGTGCCTTTACCAGGAATCGAACCAAGATCTCCTGGATCATAGGTCAATGCTCCACCGCTGAGCCACGCCGGCTGGGCTGGCCTTTTATTTTTAGGTTAACACCCCCAGCGCTCAAACAGCTCTCCCATTAGATGGAACACTGGATCAGGGTTGGTTTCTCTCTGTTCTGAGAGTTAGCTCAGTTTACTGGAAAGAACATTACAGAGTAAAAATCTGGGTTTTAATCTCAACTCTTGTGACCTTGGGCAAATCTCTCTCAACCTATTTCTTCACCCTTTTAAAAGGAAAAAAAATAAGATACCATCATTAGTATGTCTCTCAGAGGATCCAAATTCTCCACCACCTCCCACCTTTTTGAGAGACTTGTATCTGTCCAGATCCCTAATACAATGGGTCAGCAAATAAAGTACCTACTATGTGTAAGGAATACTTCATCTGACAAAGAAAATCCATTATCTTAGCTCTGTTCATTAAGCCACTCCCTCTGGTGTCCCATCTTGCTTTCCTCCCCTATGCACTAATGCTTTATTTTTAACCCATTCCTTCTTCTCCATTTTTCTTCCTCCAAGGAAGCCAAAGCATGAATGTGGTCCTTATCAAACCAACACATGTGACTTGACAAGATGACAGATCTTAGGGATGGGAGGTGAAGATTTAAGTCTGAGTGGGAGTGTGTGCACATGTGAATGTGGACAGAGATAGGTACCTAAGGATGTGGGATATATAACATGCAAGTGTTATTTTCACCACATCACTCCAATAAAGTCAGGGAATCGTGTTTGTTGATGATAAGAACACGAAAGGAATCTCATTGTCTCTGATGGGCTGTGTCATTCTTCCTGGACTAAGGAGGGGCCAATGCAACCCAGGTATGTGCCCTTGACTGGGAATCAAACCCACGACCCTTGGGTGCATAGGCTGATGCTCTAACCACTAAGAACACTGGCCAGGGCATGCAAATAATTTTTAATATGTAAGTTACAACAGTTACCTGTATAATAATATCACTCTCATTAATTTACTTTCAATGTGCTTTCTTGAATCAAAGAAAAAAGGCGAAGTTAAAGTCAGTGTGTTAGAAACTGCAGACAACAGGCAGCCTACTTATTGATATACCTGATTGGAATTATAGAAATGTCCTACTTCTTAAAAAAGCAATGGGGTGTTCTGATTATTCTGGGTATGCCCAAGGGAGTGTGTTGCATGTGTACCATTATCATGTTAGTCATTGCAGAAGAGAGGCACAGTCCCTCTACAATCAGACATCTCCATCTACATGTCCCAGGGGTTTGCTTTGATATTAAACCCTTCTTAGAAAAATCTGCTTTAGAGAAAACAGGGAGGTGAGAGGGAATGGTGGCTGAGATCAGCATCTCATAGCTATATTCCCTGGGGAGTACAGAAGCACATATCTCTCAGTGAGCAGACTTCCATCAGACTTAGGACAGGGTACAGACTAACAGAAACGAGGCACCTGCCAGCCAAAAGGACTTCCTACTCACATGGGAACAGCATTACGTCCAGAGGTGGGCAGAAGCAGCTGCTGGTGCCTCCTAACCTCAGTAAACCAGCTCCCAGAGAGAGAGAGAGAGAGAGAGAGAGAGAGAGAGAGAGAGAGAAAGCCCACTATCTCAGAAATGAGCAAGTGGTCACCTACTAGCAAAATAAGCAGGATGCTGGGGCTGCTTTTGAGTATGTGGAACAGGGCTGCTAAGCTGGCAGGAAGGATGGGATGTCCAGCAGAAGGGACATCATCCAGCTCCTCACAGCTGCTCTCTTCCCAGGAGAACCAAAGTTCCAGGACACGATGCCCAAACCTACTCATCAGCTCTGGATACAACAGGAAGAACCTGAGCAGGAGGGGGTGGTGGGTGTAGATGAGGTGCAGGTCCGGGATGCTCTCTAGAAATTTTCTGATGGCACTGACCACAACCTGGAGGCAAAGAAAGAAAAAGGCTAAATAAACCTTGCAGAAGACCCAAGAGACCCCAACAAAGATAGCCAAGATATAACTGGGAAAAATGCACTGGCATCTCAGTACTCCAGGACACCTTCACTGGCTCACCCCAGTGCGCTCCTGGGAGAAAACCCCACGGTGCTTACCTTATGACAGTGGTTCTCAACTGGGGGTGATTTTTCTCCCCAGGGGACATTCAGAAATGTTTAGACATTTTTGATGGTCTTGATTAGGAGAGTGCTACTGACATCTAGTGGGAAAGAGTAGGGGTACCACTAAACATCCTATAAAACACCGGACAGCCTCCTACAGGAAAGAATTATGCTACGTAAAATGCTAATAGTGCTAAGGCTGAAAAACTGAGCTCTACAAATATACTTAACAGAGTGTGCTGTAGTTGTCAGCATATCTGTCTACTTCTTACACTAGACTTGAACTACTTGAGGGCAGGGACTGTGGCAGATTAATCTGTGAACACCTGGTATAGGGCCTGGCACAGACGCAGCAAAAGATGTGTTGAATCATTTATTAACCCTCAAAGTCCTCTCTCTTCCCATTGCACATATAACAAAGTTCAAATTCCTTAATATGATTTCTAAGAGTTTTATAGTTTATATTTTTGGTCCTTTCATTTAGGCCTTTGATCCATTTTGAGTTAATTTTTGTGTAGAGTATGAAGTATAGGTCCAACTTCATTGTTTACATGTGTTTATCCAGTTGTTCCAGCACCATTTTTTAAAAAAGACTATTCTTTCCCTATTGAATTGTCTTGTCATCCTTATCAGAGATCACTGACCATAAATATATGGGTTTATTTTTGGACTCTCAATTTTATTCCAATGATCTAGATGTATTTTCTTATGCCAAAACCACACTGTCTTGATTAGTGTAGCTCTGAAATTAAAAAGTGTGAGTCCTGCCCTGGCCAGGTGGCTCAGTTGGTTGGAGCATCGTCCTGACACACCAAGGTTGCCAAGGTTGCGGGTTCGATACCTGGTCAGGGCACATGCAGGAATCGAATGGGGGTACATAAATAGGTGGAACAACAAAAATTAATGTTTCTCTCTCCTTTCCTTTCTCTTTCTCAAATAAATAATTTTTTTTTTTTTTATAAAGTGTGAGTCCTGCCCTGGCTGGGTAGCTCAGTTGGTTAGAGAGTCATCCCAATACACCAAGGTTGAGGATTCGATCCCTCATTAGAACACATGCAAGAATCAACCACTGAATGCATAATTAAGTGGAACAACAAATTGATGCTTCTCTCTTCATTCCTCCCTCTCTCTCAAAAATCAATATATTTTTTTAAAAAGTGTGCATCCTCTAACTTTGGTCTTCTTTCTTAATATTACTTTGGCTATTTGGGTCTCTTGCATTTCTTTATGAATTTTAGGATCACCTTATCCATTTCTGAAAAAAAAAAAAGGCAAGAATTTTAATTGGGATTGTGCTGAATCTATAGATCAATTTGGGGAGTATGGCCATTTGAACACTATTAAGTCTTCTTTTCTTTTCCAGTTTTATTGAGATAAAATTGACATATAACATTGTATAAATTTATGATGTATAATATCAGGATCTAATAAATGTATACATTGTGAGATGATTAACACAATAAGTTTAGTTACTATCTACTACCTCACATAGTTACAAAATTTTTTTCCTTGTGATGAAAACTTTTAAGATCTAATCTCTTAGAAACTTTCAAATATACAAAATAGTATTATTGTTAGCTATAATCACTGCGTTGTATATTACATACCCAGAACTTACTTATCTTATAACTGGCTATTAAGTCTTCTGATTCATGAACACATAAGAATATCTATTTATTTAGGTCTTTATTTCAATGATGTTTTGTAATTTTCAGGGTAGAAGTCCTTGCACTTTTTTTGTTAAATATTTTTCCTATGCATATTATTTACTGATGCTATTGTAAATGGAATTTTTTTCTTAATTTCATTTTCAAGCATGTTATTAAAGATTTAAGTCTACCTTTCTGGCTTCTCTCTACTGTCTCCCACGTCTTAGCAAAGGCACACTAAACTAGGCTCCCTTCCTTGACTGTTTAGACTGGGCAACTTCCCAATTTTGTATCTTAAATCTTGCTCTCCTCTCAGCCTGAAAATTCTCCCTTCAGTTTCCTCCAGGAAGCCTCTCCTGGTGCAACAATCTCCCATGTGCTTTTGTAGCTCTTGGCCATCCTTCAGGCTCCAGGAGAGTACTCATTGCTGTAGTTATCTGCCTTATAGGAAATATTTTTGTCTTTCCTGGCAAACTAGTGCTTCCTGAGGGTAGAGAACGTGTTGGATTCACCTCAACCCTGACGGCCCCAAAAGGCACCTGGCACATGTCAAGTGGTCATTCCACATTGTCTGAGTTGCTAAAATGTTGAGAAACAAATAAAAAATCATGTGCTTATTTATTTGAGTAGTGTTCAAGGGCTTAGAAAATGCTGATAAAACTAGAGAGAAGTTACTGAAAAGAAAGAGCTTCCAAGAATAAGCAGGGCTTGAGACTGAAATATCCATTCCCCAGAGACGCCTCCTATTGGAGGTCCTCATGAAGTATCTCGTCATACTATAAGGCCCAAACTCTGTTAAAGGCTACTAGGGTTGTGTCAAAAGAACTTAGGAACTACCATGAATAGGCTCCCACTAGCCAAAGATAGAACAATTTGAACCTCAAAATGCTAATAACTGTAGTGGATTGAAACATCAAACATTTTTAAATCCATGAGTTCATAACAATATTTTAAAAAATCTCCTTGATCACCTTTGGAGAATGCTAGGCAACCAATTCATTTCTTTAAAATTGGTAATTAAAGGGAAAGGATCAAACATTCAACCTATTCTTCCTATACAATCTACCATTCATAGTAACCAAATAATCATGAGGGAAGTTTATTTTTATACAAGTATTCTAGTTAATAAAAAAAGTAAACAAAGAGAGAATGACAAAATTAGGATATTATTATTTTGCAATCCCTAATGAGAGAATGAATCAAGGCAATGATCACCAATGGCTGATAATACCACAAAAAAGACAGACAATGGGACACTGTATACGTAGGTCTATCTTACTTGAAAATCCATTGGCCTTCCACTACACTGTTCTGCTTCCATTCAAATTAAACCAAGTTTGCTTATATTATACTTGCCCCTACAGTAATCAAAAAGAGGCAAGCCTAGCCTGCGTGTTTCAGTTGGTTGGGCTTCATCCCATGTACCAAGAGGTCACCAGTTCTATTCCCAGTCAGGGCACATACCAAGACTGCAGGTTCGATCTCCAGTAGGGGGCGTGTAGGAGGCAGCTGATCAATGTTTCTATCTCTCTCCCCCCCCTTCCTCTCTAAAAAACACACCACAAAACATTTTTTTTTAAAAAGAGACAAAATTAATAGTCAGTGAAGGAAGAGTATCCTCAGGTTGAGGCTGAAGGGTCCACGTCTAAACAGTAGAAGTAATCTTCAATGAAAAAGGAGAGAGATTCAGTGATGAGTCAGGCATAGTCCTTGATCCCCAAGAGTTTATCAAGAAGCTAGAGAAGAGAAAACTTGTACATACACAACCACCATTAAAAGTGATTTGAGAGATCAGCCTGATTAGCAATGATCTGGGTCCCAGCAACCCACTTCGTTTGATAAACTGTTACCAGAAGGAAATCCCTCACACTCTCCTCCTTCACTAACTGGAGTTGGTACTAAGAAAAGAGCCTTGGGAGTTGGTCAATTCTGAGCTGGCATCCCGGCTCCCCCATCGATCAAACTGTGTGACCTAGAGAAAATGACTTTAACCCAAGTCTTGATTTTCTCGTCTGTAAAAAGGAAATAATAGCCTGGCTGGTTTGGCTCAGCGATTAGAGCATCGGCCTGCGGACTGAAGGGTCTCAGGCTTGATTCAAGTCAAGGGCAAGTACCTCAGTTGTAGGTTTGATCCCTGGCCCCAGTTGGGGCATGTGAGGGAGGCAATCAATCGATGTGTCTCTCTCACATCAATGTTTCTTTCTCTGTCTCTCCCCCTCTCTTCAGGTGAGGATTAACAAAACAAAACAAAATAAGAAATAAGAAATAATAATATCTTCCTCCCAGGACTGTTGAGAAAATTAACTAAATTACATAGGCTCTGTGTATGTCAGCACTCTCCCCTCTCCCTCTCCCCCAACTCTCTCTTTCTCTCCCCGTGTCCCCCCCCCCATCCCGCTTCTCTATACATATAACATCATGGTCTCCCAAGAAACCACAATGTACAAGGTGCAGGAGGAGGAAGAGTGCCAGGAGTTTTGGCCCATACCTCATCTAGTGCATCGTCTTTGTCCTGGCAGATTGCAAGCAGATAGATGGATGCTCTGAAAACCACAAGTGGAGGGCGCTCACCCTGGTCCCGCAGAGACAGGAGGAAGCTTTGCACAGCCACAAATAAGTCTGCCTCTGAGACAAACCTGTCAATCAAAGAGAGTCTGAGTGAGAAAGGCAGAGATAGCTTGCCACATCCTCCCTTAGTCACTGTCATTCTGCTCCAGCATGCCCACAGCCTAATGACACCTTGCACAAAGAGAGTGCCATATATACTTACAAAGCATTATTGCACATACAACACATGGCTCTACGCTTTGTGCAAGGTGTTAGGGACCAGAGGTGAAACTAGACAGTGAAACATCAGCTGGCTGGACCAGCATTGTTAAAAAGAAGGATGCTACTTCTGAGGGTCTGAAGGCCCCACTCTGGCAGTCAGTCCACCCCTCTATTCCTGTATTTATCACTAAACATTCGTGTGTTCAATGAGCTAATTTCTGGCGGGAGGAAGACATCTATGCTTGTATATGCAAGGGAGATGGAGGTAAGAAAGAGACTTACTTTTCACTATATATCTCTCTTTTTTTTTAAATATGTCTTTATTGATTTCAGAGAGAGGAAAGGAGAGGGGGAGAGAGAGATAGAAACATCCATGATGAGAGTCACTGATCGATTGCCTTCTGCACACCCTCCACTGGGGATTGGGCCTGCAACCAGGGCATTTGCCTTGACCAGGAATCAAACCAAGATCTCCTGGGTCATAGGGCGAATGCTCGGCCACTGAACCACACCAGCCAGGCTACATACCTTTTTATACCTTTTAAATTTTCTACCATGAGTATGTCTCACCTATCAGATTAAGTACAAAAAAATTTTTAATGGGTAATATTAAATGCAATGTGGTATCCTAGATTGTTCCTAGAATGGAAAAGAAACAGTAGAGAAAACACTGGTGAAATATGAATAAAGTTTAGTTAATAGTATTGTGCCCTCACATATATGGTCAAATGATTTTCAACAAGGGTGCCAAGACCATTCAATGAAGAAAAGACAGTCTTTTCAACAAATGGTGCTGGGAAAACTGGATATCAAATGCAAAAGAATGAAGTTGGAACACTTACCTAACACAATATAAAAAAAATTAACCCCAAATGGATTCAGACATAAATGTAAGACCTAAAACTATAAAACTCTTCGAAGAGAACAGAAGGCAAAAGTTTCCTGACATTGGATTTAGCAACAATTTCTTGGATATGACATCAAAGGCACAGGTAACAAAAGAAAAAATAGACAAATTGGACTTTGTGAAAGTTTATAAATTTTGTGCATCAAAAAACAGTATCAACAGAATAAAGAGGCGACCCACAGAATGGGAAAGTATCTGCAAATCACATATCTAATAACAAATGAAGGTCCAGAGTATGTATAAAACTCCTAAACCTCAACAATAAAAAATATGAATCTGCTTCAAAAGTGAGCAAAGGACTTGAGTAAACATTTCTCAAAAAATATATATACAAATGGTCAATAAGCACATGAAAAGATCCTCAACATCATTAATTATTAGAGATTGCAAACCCAAACTATGATATTAACCACCTCACATCCATTAGGACGGCTACTATCAGAAAAAGAGAAAATAACAAGTGTTAGAGATGATGTGGAAACATTGAACCCTTATGCATTGTTGGTGGGAACATAAAATGATACAGCCACTGTAGAAAACAGCATGGTATTTTCTCAAAAAATTAAAACTACCAGATGAGCTAGCAATTCCACTTTGGGGCATACACCCCAAAGAACTGAAAGTAGGGTCTCAAAGAGGTATCTGTGCACCCATGTTCGCAGCAGCATTATTCACCATACATAAAAGATAGAAGCAGCCCAACTGTCCATAGATAGATGTTAAAAGAATGAGCAATATGTGGTATATACATACAATGTAATATTATTCAGCCCAACAAAGGAAAGAAATTCTGATATATGCTACAGCATGGGTGAATCTTGGGAACATTTTGCTTAATGAAATATGCCAGTCCCCAAAAGGTAAATACTGTATGATTCCACTTATTTGAAGTACTTAGTGTAGTCGAAATCATACACAGAAAGTAGAACAGTGGTTGCCAGGGGATGGGGGAAGCAGGGAATAGAGAGTTATTGTTTAATAGGTACAGAATTTCAGATTTGCAAGATGAAAAGAGTTCTAGAAATGGATGATGGTGATGGTAATACATTGTGACTGTATAGGGCTGGGCAAAAGTAGGTTTACAGTTGTGAGTGCACGAAAAACAGAGTTTATTCTTATATTGTTATTTATTATTTATTGTATTATTTATTTGTATTACAACTATAAATCTACATTTGCCCATCCTGTATTTCAAAGAAGGGGCACATATGTGTTTGTTAATGCACAGAATAGTTCATGGAAGGTACCTAACGGTAGTTAACTCAACTCTGACAGGTGTATGCAGAAATATTTTAACTTTATACCCAACCATTTTACTTGAATTTTTACATTATGCCTGATTTTAAAAATAAGGAAAAAATCTTTCAGGGAATCATTTGGGCCAAGTGATTTTCAATGAGGGTGTCAAGACAATTCAATGGGGGAAAAATAGTGTTCTCAATAAGTGGTTCTGGGAGGACACATGCAAAAGAATGAATTTGGACCCCTGCCTCACACTATACATAAAAGTTAACTCAAAATGCTTCATAGCCCGGCTGGCATGGCTCAGCGGTTGAGCATCAACCTAGGATCCAGGCAATCGGAGTTCGATTCCAGGTCAGGGCACATGCCCAGGTTGTGGGCTTGATCCCCAGTCGGGGGCGTGTGGGAGGCAGCTGATCAATGACTCTCTCATCACTGATGTTTCTATCTCTCTCTCCCTCTCCTTTCCTCTCTCTGAAATCAATAAAGATATATTTTTAAAAAACGGATCATAAATCTGTATGTAAGAGCTAAAATTATAAAAGAAAAGAACTATAGAAAAAAATATAGGAGTAAATCTTCATGACCTTGGGTTAGAAAATGGTTTCTTAGAATCAACACCAAAAGCACAAATGACAAAAGAAAAAATAGACAAATTTAATCAAAATTAAAATTTGATTTCATCAAAATAAAAAACTGTTGTTTCAAAGACTACCATATGGAAAGTGAAAAGAGTAACAAAATGGGAGAAAAAAATGTGCAAATTATACATCTGATAACAAACATATAAAAAACTCTTACAAGTCAACAATAAAAGACAACTGAGTTTAAAAAAATGGGCAAAAGATCTGAATTTCTCCAAGAAGATAAACAATGGTCAATAAGCACATGAAAAGATGCTCAACATCATTAGTCATTAGGAAAATGCAAATCAAAGCCACAGTGAGATACCACTTCATACTCACTAGAATGGCTATAATAAAAAAAAACCACAGAAACAAACAAGTGTTGGCAAGGATATGGAGAAAACAGAACACTCAAATATTGCTGGTGGGACTGTAAAATGGAGCAACCCTATGAAAACAATTTCGAAGTTCCTCAAAAAGTTAAACATAGTGCTACCATATGACTCCTCCATTCTACACCTGATCTGTACAGAAAAGGATTAAAAAGCAAATACTCGAACAAAAACAGTACACACACGTCTTCAAGCATCACTATTCACAACAGCCCAAATGCCCATCAATGAATGAATGAGTAAACAACTGTGGCATGTACATACAGTAATATATTATTCAGCAATAAGAAAGAATAAAGTAATGATACATGCTACAAATATGTTTACTGGATGAATCTCAAAAACATTATGCTAAACAGAAGAAGGCAGGCACAAAAGGCCACCATTATATGATTCTATCTACAAGATACAGAATGTTCAGAACAGGTAAATTCATGGAGACAGAATGCAGACTGCTGGTTGCCAGGAGCTGAGCAGAGGAATGAATGGGGAGTGACTGCTTAACAGCTAACAGGTTTTACTTTGGAGTGAGGGAAATGTTTTTGGAACTAGACAGGTGGTGGTTGCACAACATTGTGAATGTACTAAATGCCACTAAATATTTCACTTTAAAATGGTTAATTTAATGTGAATTTTACCTCAATAAATAATTTTTTTTAAGCTTAAGGAATAGCCCTTTGATTTTGAAATTTTAATAAATTGTATAGCAATTCTTAAAACCAAAGAAAATCACTGAATTTTTTTTCTGTGTACAAATACCCTCAAAGATTACAAGAAATTCTCATTAGCATTCTAGGCCTCTATCTCTCAGCACTGTGACTACCCACCTGTCTTAACCTGCCCACTCTAAGATATAAACCCCTCAGTAATACAACCCATTTTTCACTTATTTCTGTGTCCCCAGTGCCCAGCACCAGGCATGGAGAAGACACCTCGGTAAATATTTATTAAATTGAATTGAGGTGCAGATGTGGCTCCCAGAACCCACCACCAGCCACCAGCTCTGGGCACTGACCTGTCCTCATGGATATAGGCCAGGTAGAAGAGGAGCAGGATGCAGTACTGTCTCTGGCGCGCAGCTGCCTCCACATATTGGCAATCTGACAGGAGGGCAAGGCTTTCAGGGCTCCTGCTGCTTATCTGAGGCAGCCCGTGCTGTAGGACCTCAGACAATGCAGAGAGTTCTGGGGAGGAAAAAAGTGGGAGAACACAGGAGAGGAGGTAATGAGCACATGAGTATCTACTACATGAGGAGTACTGCACAAGTTAGCAAGGGTACATGCAGGATAAAAGCAAATCAGAATCCCCTCTTCCTTAAACAGCTTTCAGCCAACTAGGAGAGACTAAAGGTGACATGGATAGATAGATTCATTCATTCATTCACTCATTCATTCATTCATTCATTCATTCATTCATTCATTCATTCAACAAATGTTCACTGAGTGGCTACTCTAGGCCAGGCTGTGGGACACAGGCCCTACCTCCAGGCAGCTGATGGGTAAAAACATATAATGAGACAAATAACTGCAGGACATGTGATCAGTGCCATGTTCAAGTGGAAGAGGGTGTGCCTCATGCCTCCTGGAATGAGGAGAACAAGCTCAAACGAGGGAACTGCGGAGGATGAACAGAAAGCAGGCAGAGAAGGAAAGGAAGAGAAACTAGGGACAGGAAGCAAGGTGTTCAGAGGCCCAGAGGCATAAACATGTCATGTTTATGGGGCAGGAAGGAGTTCAGTGTGATTGGACCATCAGTGAATAGAAGTGGAGCGTCAGAAGTTGCAGAACTGTGTGACGTAATTTGTAGCTAGACTGTGAAAGACCTTGATTGCTGAGTAAAGAATTTGGATTTTATCCTGAGAGCAGATTCCTAGATTTCTTATGAAACCTCTGTTTAATAAAAGGAAGGGTACTTTAATACCAAAGAGTATGAAAGAAAAGGACCTCAGAGCTTAAAATTTGAGTAAAGTCAACATTATGGAAAATTTACTACATTATCCTAATTTTCCACATTTCATCACAGATCGGAAAAAACTCCATCACTGTCTGGCAGTGCCCCACAGACTAATGTTTGGGGACCAAGGCTGAAGGCCAGGAGAATTAAGAAGCTGAGACCTGGTTTTCAGATAGATCCTTCCAGCATGGGTAGAGACTGGCTAGAGGACGAGAGACTGAAAAGGGTCCAAACTGGAAGTCAAAGGGAAGAGTCTGTCCTGCAAGCACAGGGACAGGCCTAAGTGGAGGATGAAAATAGAGGCTGTCCCAACTGCAACGTGGTAGCAGAGCCAGGTCAGGTTACCTAAGTTTAGTGTTTTTTCCACCAAAGCACACGATGAGCATTCTGATGATAATGAAACTAATATCTCTTAGCCTCAGGCATCCACCTGCCCTCTCTGATGATATTTTATTTTTATTATTACTTTTTTAATCCTCACCCAAGGATATTTTTTCCATTGCTTCTCAGAGAGAGTAAAAGGGGAAGAGAGAGAGAGAGGGAAACATCAATGTGAGAGAGACACATTGACTGGTTGACTCCTGCACAAGCCCTGATCAGGGGCCAGGGATCGAGCCTGCAACCAAGGTACATGCATGCCCTTGGCCAGAACTGAACCTGGGACCCTTCAGTCTGAGGGTCAACGCACCAACCACTGAGCCAAACTGGCTAAGGCTCTTCTGATTATTTTAGAGAAGCAGTCTGTCTGTAATAGGTCTGTTGCTCTTCCTGGTGCTCTGAGATTTGATGACGTCTCAGAGTCCAAGGGGACAGATATGTGGAGCTGCCCATATCTGAACAAGAAAGAGAGCTGCCATCAGCAGTGGGGCTGGCATTGGTGAGCACCAGAAGCTGTTGTGATGTGGCTCCACCATGGCCTTAGGCTACCACCATGGCAGAAATCATCGTGCTGTTCTCTCTGCAGACCAGACCATACCCGAACAGGCAGAGAGCTGTGGAGCACGGGGAGAGGAGTGGCAGGATAGTGAGAGAACTAGGAGCAAAGCCATGTTGGAAGGGATGAAAATGCTCATGCTCACCTGGGCTTCTCTCTCTCTCAGCATGGTGTCTCAGAAAGACAAAAGAGAAAGAGAGGTTTGGGAAGTGAGAGAGAAGACAGTCTTTCATAAATGTAAAAAGAGGAAACATGAGCAGCACTAAGTCTTACCCAAAAGGATTATATAATATTTGTTGAATGAATAAAATAATGATTGTTTTATGTTACACCGAGACAGAGGTCTAGGATAGAGGAACTCCTTAGGACAAAGAACATATCGTATCCCCAGCAGCATCTAGGCCTCCCCTAACATGTAGCAGAAGCTCACTGAATATTCAACCAAAGGAAAAACTTTGTGCTGTCAGCCCTGCATTCTGCCTGGGCTTCCTTTACCTCACTCAGACCTCTGCTAAAATGTCACCTCTTCATGGAGGTCTTCCCTGACCACTCTATCTGACATGTATCTCCTTCCTCCATCACCCTCTATTCTTTTACCCAGTTTTATTTTTTCATAGCACCTATCTATCCCTGCCACTGTATTTATGTGTTTACTGTCTGCCTCTCCCACTCCATGAGAACAGGACTCTGTATCCCTAGCTGTATTACCAGAGCCTGGAATACAGTCTAACTCACAGCAGATACTCAAGAAATATTTCTTGAATGAAGGAAGAAAAAAAAACAGGCTGTTCAAGACATTTTGAGCAGGAATCTCTGAAGGTAACAAGCAGAGAGCAAGCGGTCTGGTGTAGGGGGGACGGTGACAGAGTAGATGGTTGAGGGAGGAATTGGGCTTGATGAGCTTTAGGGTCCTTCTCAACCCTTAGAGTCTAAGGTTCCAGGAGTCTTGGATCCCATCATTTTCTGATTCTATTATCTCACCTCCCTAGAAATCAGCCGATAGTTCCATCATTCCATGATTCCACGGCTCCTCTGGGCAGCTTCAAGCAAAGGGAACTTATTATTGAACTGACTCACTACCCAGCCAAACAATAAGGTATCTAGACTCTAAAGACCACCGCAGACCTCATGAATAATCAAACAGCAGCATCTTACCTTCTTGGGAAGGTGGTTCTGTATTCTCTGGAGCTGAGAGGAGGTTGATGCATAAGTAGTAGAGGAAACTGGAACACACCAGGTTTAGGGCTGAGTGACTTAGAGGGAGAAAACGAAGACAGAACAAGAGAAGATATTGCTACTTTGGCTGGGACAGTATTATCCCTACCATGTACTGGGGTGCCACTGCTTTGTGCCAGAGCCCAGTGACATTCTAACCACAGCCTGGGTATAGGAGGTCAGAAGGTGGCTGTAAAAAGTAAATATGGAGCCCTGGCCAGTGTGGCTAAATGGTTAGGGCATTGGCCTGAGGACCAAAGGGTCACAGGTTCGATTCCCAATCAGGGCACATACCTTGGTGTTGGGTTTGATCCCCAGTCGGGAAGCTTACGGAAGACAAAGGATCAATGTTTGTCCCTGCCTCCCTCCCTCCCTCCCTCTCGCCCTTCCTCTGTCTAAGCATGTCCTCGGGTGAGGGTTAAAAAAAAAAAGGTAAATATGGAACTTGCTGCCCAGAGCTATAACTTAGGCACTTCGTCCATACAGGTATTAACTAAAAAGCTGCTGAAAAAATAAATCAAGGAGGACTACTAAATTCCAATTTCACAAAACACGGAAACAAAAAAGTGCTCCTCGGTCAGGAAAGGGCTGAGTAGTACTAGAAAGGAAGCTGTTGAACCCGAGACGGGTAAGAACTACAAACATCCACAGTTGTGACTCTGAATCCAGATGGATCCCCATATTTTCTCCTGAATACTGTGTGTTCTATTCAGAGACATGACAGGAGAGCTAGAGCTAGATACTACACTGTGGTCACCTTGCGGGCTATACACAGTAACAAATGGAACCTGCCAAGTACATGCAGAGACAGGCGGCAAATCATAAATGGGAAGGTAAAGAAGGCTGCTCTGGCACTGGCCAGTGTGGCTTAGTTGGCTGGATGTCATCCAGCACACAAAAAAGTGGCGGGTTTGATTCCCTGTCGGGGCACATGCCCGGGTTGTGGGTTCGATCCCCGGTCAAGGTGCATATCAGAGGCAACCAGTTGATGTTTCTCTCTCTCATTCTTTCTCCCTTCCTCTCTTTAAAAATTAATTTTTAAAAATTAAAAAAAAAAAGGAACCTAATGAGGCAGACTGAAGTAGTAACCGCTCTACTTTGGGTTTCTCCTCTGGAATTGCTGGGCTGGTGGCAACTAGAGCATGACTCTTTCTTGATGGACACTGTATCCCTTACACTCGGAAGGCCTCAGTTTTCCCATTTGTAAAATGAGGGGTTACACAAATCATCTCTAAGAACCCATCCAGTTTTAATGTGATAGATGCCCATCCAATTATCACATGGAAGGAGAGCCTTTCCAGAACCAGATCAAATAAAAGCTATAGAAGCAAGTCCAGCTCATATCACCAGTTACTGAGTAATTCTGACACTGTGTCAATCCCCGCACGCTCCTATGACTAAACCACACCACTCAGAAATTCCCACTTGTCCAGTCAAGAAGGACGCTGGCTCCTTGACCATTAATTTTGCCCAAGACCATACATACCTCAGGCCACTGCAGAACCTGGCCTTAAGTTCCAGAGTTAGTTGTATAAAGGATGAGGCAGCTTGAGAAAAGTGGGAGGAAAGCAGAAAGCATTTAAACCAGATGCATTACAGAGATTTCCAAGTCTGGGTGGTACTGAGGACAACTAGTTTTAAAGTCACGCAGACCTGGGTTCAAATTTTGCTCCATCGCTACCTAGTTTTGCAACTCTGGAGCACTTATTTAACTTCTCTAAGAATCAGTTTCAATATCTATACTTCACAGGTCATTGTGAAACAGAGATAAAAGCAGGATTCTAAACAAGAACATCAAGAGCTCCAGTGTTGGGGATAATCGTATTCTTCCCTGTATTCTGCATAGCCATAATAGTAATAATACAGTTTACAAAATATCTTCACATCTGAGCTAAAGCATATAGCAGTGCAGAGTCAGACAGCAGCTTTCACACAGTGCTATCACGCCCCTAGAAGGCATTTGAAAGTATGCGGGGAGGTTTTCAGTTGTCACAATGACTGGGGTACTTCAGGCATTCAGTGTTCAGGCATAAGAGATGCTAAACATCTTGTGAGGTCTGAGGGAATATGGAGTATGACAGTAATATGGAAAGAGGTGTTGTGGGTTTTGAACTGGAATCTCCTTGACACTCTCAGAGAAGTATCAATAAATTTGAGAACTGCTTTTAAAGGACTTTGCTTTCCGGATGATATTCCCTTCCACTCAACACTGGGCAGAGTGGATTTTGATTCTGAACAAATACGTAAACTTCCCATCCACAGGTTATGCTCTTTGACTATCTGAGCAGCTGCCTAGGGTGCATGCTTCCCTCCCAACTTCCACAGTTACTTGCTGCCTACCAAGCTTCTTGGAGAACTTCTCCTTCATGTGTGGAACAATGACAAAGAGGCTGTGTAGAATTGAGAGGAAAACTTCCATCAAGGCTGGGTGAGTGGCCTGCTCCAAGTGCCTCTGAAAAGAACCAGGGGGAAAACACAGCTCACCAGAATGAGCCTCTCAAGAAAAATCATTAGCAAAACTGTCATCAAATCTAAAACAGTAGACTAAACCCTTTCATCAGAAGGAAACCTGAAGTCACAAGCCTATATCCAAGGCTTATGATCCATCACTTAATAATGTAAGATACTTTATCTCTCCAGGCCTCTGTAACAAAAAGAGTAAAACAGGAGAAACAACAAGTTCTGCCTCCCAGAAACAAATGAGATCTGATGTGTGAGAAGTACTTCCTAAATGATAATGCAGAGTGACACACATTTCTATTACTAGAGCCACAGTAATAATAATACAGTTTACAAACTGCTTCACATTTATTTTTGATGTGATCTTTGAACAGTCAAGAGACAGCCTGATGTAGTAGACAGAGCTCTGGATTAAGAGTAGAGCTCTGCACAAATCCACTATTTGCCCTTGGGTCATTCCCCTCCTCTCTTCTGCACCCAATCCTTTTCAGGGTCTCAGTTCCCTATCTGTAAAGATCTGGCACCTCAGAGACATGATTCTTAAAAATATCGTTTCTTTGGTTTTTAACAAAGTTTTTAAAAAATAAAATTAGAAAATATATAAAGTATGAAATACAGAAAAGTGCAAAGCAAGAATAACAATTCTATGCTCTAGTTCTAGATCTAGCTCTAACACTTCATAAATCTAGGAGAAAGACAGAGCAGATGAGGAGGACATCAATGTGAATTGCCTAAGTGTTGTTACTGTTTGTGTGTGCCAGTCAGGGCTGCAACGCATGGCTCCTGACAGTTACCGGCCTGAAGACCCTGGCATGCTGGCTCACAGGTCTCTTCAAGGAACACCCATCCTGACTAACAGGGACTCTTCAAAGGCTCAGAGGATGTCCAAACCTCAAACAGGACAGGACTCACTCAGTGTCAGTTGGACAGTCAACAGCACTGGATCCAGATCTTCCTACCACTTCCATCTCAAGTCATCTCAAAATGAAGCTCTTCCAGACCAGGTCTCTCTTCAGAGTGACCACCTCTCCTTATACAGAACATATATGTGTTTCAGTCTAGATCACAGACATTCACCACTGCTCTTTACTATGCAGGACACGTGCATTCAAATCTCAGTACCGTCATGCACTTGCTTTATAACTGTAAGAACATGACAATATCGTTTTTAAATTGGGGAAAATTATAGCCCTGGTTGGTGTGGTTCAGTGGTTGGAGCATTGGCCTGTGCACCGAAGGTGACAGGTTTGATTCCGGGTCAAGGGCATGTGCCTGGGTTGCAGGTTCAATCTCCGGCCCTGGTTGGGGTACATGCAGGAGGCAACCAATAAATGTGTCTTCCTCACATTGATATTTCTCTCTCTCTCCCTCCCTCTCTCTCCCCCTTGCTCCTTCCTTCCCTTCTACTCTCTCTAAAAATCAATGGAAAAAATAGCATCCTTGGGTGAGGATTAATAATAAATAAATAAACACATAAATAAACACATAAATAAATAAATAAATAAATAAATAAATAAATAAATAAATAAATAAATAAATGGAAATTATAGCACCCATCTCACAGGGTCACTGGGATGATCAAATTAGGTAATGAATATAAGGCATTTATCACCCCATAAACACTACCTATTTATTTATTTTATTATTACTGCTCTCTACTTTTCTCAAGAGGTATCTATTAGTGTAACAATGAAACACTGCACTTTGTTTTTAAAACCAAAGGAAAAATGGCTGCAAGAACCACCCTACTGAGAAGCTCAGAAGGTCCAGCTGAGTAGTCACTGCCTCATGTCTCTAGGCCTGGCTCACTCTCAAATTCTTCTCCTCCTCAAGCTTCATTCTGTCTGCGACTCAGGGAACCTACCATCACCATGGGGATACAAAGGGAGTCGCAGGCCCTGAGAAGAAATTCTGAGAAGTCCTCCAAGGTGTCTTCCTTCTCGGCACTGGGAGCTGTGAATGGATTCTCCTGGGCTGAAGGGTCACTCTGGAATTCCACAGCCAACCTGAGAAATCAGTGTGTGAGTATATCCCTACTACCTATGTAACATAAAGGTTAGGAGCATCCTCCTCAAAGAGGGAGGGCCTGGTCCTTGGCTGCCTCTCCAAATTCGTGCTCCCCACCTTCTCTCTGATAATAAATGACTCTTCCACCATAGTACAGGTACTTCCCTGAGCATACCATCATGTTTGCTGTTTCACATCTCTTTGCCTTTACACACACTGCTCTCTCTACCTGAAATGCCTTCCCGTGGATCTGTAAAAATCTAATGAATTCCACATATATACACAAAACAGTCTCTTCCCAAGAGACTATGAGCTCCTTGTGGGCAGTAGCTAACCTGGCTTGTCTTTCAACTTCCACTACCTAGCGCCAGGCTTGAGACACAGTAGATATTAACAAAACACTGTAAATGTGAACTGAATTAATCCAACAAGCATTCAGTGAACACCTATAGGGCTAGGTTATTTGGGAAAAGGAGCAAAGCTGAATGAGACAAACCTCATTACACAGTAACACAAATGTCACCAGAAGGGAAGCTCTAGAAACCTCCCACTCTAGCTACATGTCCTCAAACCTCCTCCACACATCATCTCCACACCCACACATATCCTCAACCCCTACCCCAACCAAAGTCCTCTCACTATGCAGCAAATCATCAGAAATCAAGTGTTGCTTCTAGAACTTCATCCTTTGTCTGATTCCTTTCCAAGCCCACCCTCCATACTACTATTTCAGACCAGAGGGCCCCTCACCTGCAGGCATTTCTAAATCCCTCCAGAGTGCTGAGGAGAAACTTTCCCCTTCGAAGAATGGCCTTCTCCAAATCTCTACTCGAGGCATGGCCCTGAGGTGAGGAGGAGAGAGGGGAACCTATTGGTCAAGTACCTACTCTGTGTTCCAGTCTGTACCCAGAGGACTACAGACCTCTTCCTCTCATACTGAAATCTGGCATTGCTATATACCTAACATTATCCAGGGGATCTTGGTTATATCCTCACAAATCTAGACATCTAATAGCTCCTTTAAAAGATGGTAGGAGGGCCCAGCCGGCATGGCTCAGCAGTTGAGCATTGACCTATGATCCAGAAGATCGCGGTTTGATTCCCAGTCAGGGCACATGCCTGGGTTGCAGTCTCGATCCCCAACAGGGGGTGTACAGGAGGCAGCCGATCAATGACTCTCTCATCATTGATGTTTCTATCTCTCTCTCTCCCTCTCCCTTCCTCTCTCTGAAAATCAATAAAAATATGTATTTTTTTTAAATGGTAGAAGGGGGAACCTTAATCATCTGTTTCCCTGTGAGCCACAGGACTGGCTCTTGTCCAGAAAGCTGTCACGTGCTGGTGGACATTGGCCTAATTGGCTGTAATGCCCACATTAACTGCTTCAAAACATACAGAAGTTCCCGACTCTATGAGGTATGAAGAACTTAATTTCCAAAGCTAATCTTGAAAGACATAATCAGTGTTCACATTAACAATATCTTTTCTGATATTTTAAGTCCATGGACCATTAAAAGCCAACAATTCAATACACTGCACATCGGTCAAATTCTTTTTAAGATTCTAATAAATCCAGCCTTAAATAATATTGTGAGCATGTTTACCATATCTGCTTGCATAATATAAAAGACAAAGTGTATAGTAGGCTTGGGTACAGAAACCCTGGGACTTACTATCCAAAATCAGGTACTTCTAGTTTTGAACTTTACAGAAAAATTATTTAACCCTGTGGCTTCAGTTTCTTAATCTGTAAAAATAAAAACAGCAATTTTTTAAGCCTCACAGCACTGTAGTTAGGGGGAAAGATAACATCTCACTACAGGTGTAGTGGCATACAAAGGTAAGGTATTTATCTCCTAAAAACACATTACAGCATGATCTCCAGACGCAGTTCACTAACCAGGGACCTCCTGCTCAGCGGAGTCTGGGAGAAATCAGCACACCGGTTCAGCATGGCTTCAAGCAACGATCGCAGCTCCCTGTACTGTACGGGTGGAGCACTCTGGTGGTCCTTCCTGCACCCAGAGAGATAAAGGCAGGCTTAGCAAGGTAAGGGCACTCCAAGATATCCTCAGGTTCTCGGGCAATGGCGGACAATGTGGTCGATGAGAACACAGGTCCAGGATCTGCTCTGATAAAAGTCCTTGCTCCAGCATTTATCTAGCTGCATAACTATGCACATTCCTCTAACCCTATTTCCTCATCTATTGAATGAGAGTTAGTACTCTCCTCAGAGAATTATTCTAAGATCAAATCACATAATGTATACCAAGCACTTAGTAGTATGCTTGATAGTAAGTCCTTATAAATGATAACTATGACTATGATTATTGTATTAAAGATACAGTGGGTTTTCTCACTGAGAAGGGCCTCCTGGTGAAAGAAGTACTATCTAGAACCAAAGGTACATCTAGAGATGTAAATGGTCACTGTTCAAATAAATGATAAGCTCTTCTTGGGGAAGAGGGGTCAAATTTGCTGTTAACTTAAGGAGGAAAAACTGGATCAATAGGTAAATGTTATCAGGACCTAGATTTTTATTTCAGTATAAGAAAGAACTTTCTAAGAGTCAAAACTCTATAGAGGTAGAAGGGATTCTCTAGGAAGAAGTAAGCTCCCTATTCTTGGGATTATAAGCAGAGACTAAAAACTACTTTTGGAGATTCAATCATTGTGTGGGGGGGGACAAATGTGAAAAGCAACATTTAGGGTCCATTTGAACCCTCATACTCTATAGACTCAGAGAAGCAAGGGTCACTGACTGGTCTAATTGTGAGCTCCAAGAAGCCAAGGACCAGTTCCATCTTTTCACTTCACCTCAATAGGGCTAGATACATTGTAAGTTGGTGCTAAATTAAAAAATATGTTAAATGAGTGAATGACTACTTGGCAGGGTATAAGGTAGCAGTACTGATTTCCTAGGGATGCTGTAATAAATTATCACCAACTGCATGGCTTAAAACAACAGAAATTTATTCTTCCATAGTTCTGGTGGCTGTAAGTTTTGAAATCAAGGTGCTGGCTCCCTCTAAAGGCTCCAGGAAGAATCCTGCCTTGCTTCTTGTAGTTGCCAGCAATCCTTGTCATTGGTAGCTGCATAATTCGAATTTCTGCCTCTGTCTTCACATGGCCATCTTCCCTCTGTCTGTGTCTGTCACTGTATGTCCAAGTCCTCCTCTCCTTATAAGGTCACCAATCATTGGATTTAGGAGCCCACACTGTATGACCTCATCTTAACTCATTTTGGAGGGATGCTATTCAACCCAGTGCATTAAGGGAAACCTATGTTAACCTTCATCTCTTGGCCTTTTTTGAACACTGAGAGTAATCTGTTCAGCCTTCTAACAGGCATTCAGTCTACAGTTAAGGCTTGATTTCTCCTTTCCTTCTTCATTTCTGGCTCTGGTTCCACCATCTTTAAATTCTTTTCAGCAATTCTCACTCCTTTTTCCTTGTTCCAGCTGGGCTTCCCAGAGACCCACTGAACCACTCCACTTCAGAGAGACCATCTCAGTAAACAGTCTGGAAAATTAAGGTCAAAAGTAAATAGTCTAAGGATTAATAACCAGCCCCCTACCCATCAATCTTTACAATTCTGACTCAACCAGCTTTCTGGATTCTTCTTGTACAACTCCCCTTCACACAACTATTGGCCACACTGGCTACTATACTCTCAGTAACCCCTACACTTTCCCACCAACATGTTCTGGCTAAATCTGGTCCTTCCACAAATCTAAATCTCTCTCATCCCTCATAGCTCAGCTCAAATGCCACTTCTTGCCTGAAAGGCGCTACCAGCCCCATAACGCCGATCTCCTGGGAGACTTCCAGTTCTGCATGTGCACCTCTGATTGACACTGATCTTGCTCTATGCTTTATTACCCTGCTGGTTTACTCATCCCACCCTCACTGGGATTCAGGCCCCAATTTAGAGATCAAATCTAGGAAAGGACAAAGAGGGGAAAAGAGACAGATGGGAGTCACTGTAATGTAAATGCTATTTTTTGTTTCAAGTTTTAGAACCAACCTAGAGTCAAATCACAAAGACTTAGCTATGGTTAAAGAAGAGAGTATAAATATGAACAATCTTTACAATGTAAAATTAAAAGTACAGCTGACTGACACTGAGAAGTGGGAGAAAGGGAGGAAAGGGGAAAGGAAGAGTTGGGATGCTAATATACTCAGCTAACCAAGTAGGGAGTCAAAAGATACTGCTTTGAGTGGAGGGAACAAAAATACAAGTTTGAAGTATATTATTTAAAGGTTTGAAGATATTAAATACTATCTAGCAAAAATGCTAGGGAAATGTAGAGAAGACAAAATAATGTGAGCTAAATCTTGGTCTTTCTTACTGGCAAATCAATAAATAATGTCCTAAATTGACAAATAAAGAAACAGCATTATAAGAATATTGTTTACATGTAGGTTATTAATTACCAGCACTAACCAAAATGTGTTAAAATTAGTTTCATTTAAGAAGTGAGGACAGCCCAGCTGGTGTGGCTCAGCAGTTGAGCATCAATCTATGATCCAGGAGATCATGGTTCAATTCCTGGTCAGGGCACATGCCTGGGTTTTGGGCTTGATCCCCAGCAGGGAGCATGCAGGAGGCAGCCAATCAATGACTCTCTCATCATTGATGTTTCTCTCTCTCTCTCCCTCCCCCTTCCTCTCTCTGAAGTCAATAAAGATATATTAAAAAAAAAAAAGTGAGAACAGAGAACTGTCCCATTTCATTGTAAACCTTATGTATATTTTATTTTTTAATGTATTACTTTGTTAAATTTTTAAAAGTGAAAACATGGAAACAAAATAAAAGTTACGACATAAATAAATATGAGTTTCCTCCAGTATTTTTTTCTAAGACATCAAGCATCTTGCTAAGAAATAATTTCCCATCTTGACCCCAGGATTTCTTAGTTCCGTCATCCATTTTCACACAGCCTTCATTCATACACTGACTACCTATTAGGAGCAAGGCATATAACAGTGAAAAAAATGACATTGTCCCTGATCTCTTAAAGATTATCTTATAGTTGAGGGCAGACAAAAAAAAAAGAATAAACAAAAACCACCAAGTGTTTCATAGGTGCTATAACAGCCCTAACCAGTCAGCTAGGAAAGGATGCTCTGAATGAGACTTGAATGATGGAAAGAAGCCAGTCATGCAAAGAATTAACAGAAGAGTATTTTAGGCAGAAGGAATAATTAGTAGAAAGGAAGTGGGGGGAAAGTCTAGACTAAAACAAAAGACAGATTTTAAAAGTTACATCCATGAAATAAATACAAAATAAAAATGCTATTAAAAACATGCAGAGCCCTAGGGTTTGGCTCAGTGGTTAGAGTGTTAGCCTGCAGACTAAAAGGTCCCAGGTTCAATTCCTGCCAAGGGCACGTCCTCAGTTGCAAGCTCGATCCCCAGCCCTTGGGGCGCATGCAGGAGGCAACTAATCGATGAGTCTCTCACACATTGATGTTTCTTTCTCTCTTTTTCTCTCTCTCTCTCTTCCTTCCACTCTCTCTGAAAAGCAATGGAAAAAATGTCCTTGGGTGAGGATTTAAAAAAACAAAACAAAAAACATGCAGAGAACTGGAAAGAACTCCTCCAAATTAAAAATATAAAAGCAGAGGAGTTACTCGTTTTCCTGGGTCTCTCCCATGTATACAGAAGGTGTGCATGTTACTAAACTTGGTTTTCCTCCTGCTAATCTTTCTCATGTCAATTTGATTAGACCAGCCTGAAAAACCTTGAAAGGCAAAGTAAAATTTTTCTTTCTGGACAGTTTTGGCAAGTAAGCCAGAAGAACTAACTGGCTGGGACACTGCTAGGTACCGGAAACTATAGCAGCTGAGAATTCTGTGATGTCTGACAAAATGTTGACAAGAGGAAAAAAAGGTTGCCTATTATGCATATCAGTGGAATTTGATGGAAAGAGATAGGCATGTCTCTGGAGTTGTTACTATGCTCAAAGGGTTTGGAGAACATTGATTAAAGATTTTCCTGATTGATGAAAAATAACACAGTTATGCTCATCAACCCCAGCTAGAAGGGTATGCAGTGTACTATATAGCATTCAGCGTATTATGTAGTGTGTAATACAAATTAAAACAAAACAAAACAAATATGAAAGCAGAAATAAAACACCCAGTAGAAGGGTTGAAAGATAAAATCAAGAAAATCTCCCAGAAACTAGTACATTATGACAAAAAGATGAAAAACTGTCATAACACAAAGAAAATTAGATGACCAATCAGGATGGCCAACATCTGAATAGCAGTTCCAAAGAGAGAAAATAGAGTATCCGTAGGAAAAACATTCAAGAAAATTTCACTGACAAGCAGCCCCTGGAAATTGCCCTGGCCTTGACCTGGTCCTCAGGTACATGGAGGTGAAAAGTTCTCTCACCTCAAAAAGGCAGAAGTAGCCTTCATTGCCTCCATGGCCACCTCCAGCACAGGGCTGCTTACTGCCTCTTGGAGAGCACGACCAGCATCTCTGCACATGGCTGAGCTTGTGAACAGCTTGATTTCCTCTGGCTGCCTAAGAAACAGTAAATGAGCAACAAGTAAGTGAACTTCGCTGACCCCACCAGGAACAAATCCTTCCCTTCTTCCCTTCTCTAGTCTGGCCCCTACAGACCTGCCGCTCCACTGCTTTGCTCACCTAGTCAGGATCTCAGCAAATAGCAGCACGCCCTGCTTGTGCAGCTCTGTGTTGTTCATCCTCAGGCTTCCCTGTAGGCTCCTCACCACCGACTCGATCCCTACCTCAAAATAACATGGCAGAGACAGGGATCAGAGAGTGGTAGTTCCTTCACTGCCTGCCCAGGAGAGGTGAGAGGCTCTACACAGCACATATTTGTTAGCAGCCTTCGTGGAGGGGCCGTGACAAGGTTGAGCTGATAGAACAAGATTGTGAGATCTTGAGGGCAGGCCCTTATTGAACTTATCTGTCTCCCTGAAACCCAGCACAAGCCAAAGCACAGGCCCTAGCACTTGAAATATTTAGTGAATACCTACTGACTGAGCTGCACCTTCTCCACTAGAGTCTCCTATTCCTCCTCAAAGATTCACATTGGAACTTCACTCCTCAGGAAGCCTTCCCTGATCCACTCAGGCAGAGCTATGGGCCTTCCCTGAGCTCCCACATCTTCTGTACTTTCCTCTAGCAGAGCCTTAATCAGCTTGCTTATATTTTTCTCCCTTTCCAGAGGACGGAGACCATGTTATATGCATCTCTAAATATCCAGGTCCTAGTCTGGTACCTGGCATAGAATAGGAATGCACAATAAAAATGAATGATTGAATGTGCCCAGTCTAAAAGTCCCAGACAATTGCTTCCTCCCTTCACCAGGAAGAGAAGGGACAGTTTCGAGAAACTTTAAAAGGAGGAATCAGCAAAACTTAGGGACTAACTAAATGGACAGATACCTGGAGCACAGGAAAGGACTGAATCCAAGGTTGGCTAATGTTGTTCTTAAGGTGCAATTGGAATTCATTTAGTGGCTAACAGGAGTGCCCCTCTCTTGCTAAACATATATACTTCTGCTAATCAGTGAAGAGCAGAACTGTTTGGATATTACTGCTTAGATCTGGTAATGAGTTTGGGCTGATGGCAATGATCAGAACCAGCATGCTCCTCCAAGATTCACGTTAGTCCCTCATCACTGCTGTGGCTACCCAACTTCAAGTGCTGTCCACCCAACCCAGAGCGAGTATAGGACCCCCACTACCAACCATACACCGTGTGGCACTTGGAAAAGAAGAGTGGCTCCTCTGCCAGGAGTATCAAGCAGTTGTAGCTGGACCAGATAAGCGCTTCGCTGGAAGAAGAAAGATGCTCAAAGAGGAACTCTGGTGAGGACAGGGGAAGAAAACAATAAATGACTGCTATGTAATCATGGTCCCTTAACCAATGCTAGGGCCTTGGATTTACTCAGCATCTCACACCTGTTACTTTATCCTTGAGACATGATCATTAATTTAGAGATAAGCCTGAAAAATGCCCTTAGGGTTATGGTCTAACCTCAGGAGAAACTGAGACCTGGAGAGAGGTATTATTAGTGGTAGAGGTGGGGCTAGAATTCAGATCCCCTAATTCTCAGGATGGGCAAGCAGCATGGCGCAGAGAAAAGAGTTTTTAAAAACAGAAAACTGTTCTCTGCCTATGACTAGCCTTGATGATTTAATGCAGCTATTTCCCTTCTTTGATCCTCAGTTTCTTTATCCATAAAAAGAAAAGATGAGGACCTAAACGTGGCAACATTTATAAGGCACCTTAGGGATATTTCCTGGCTCATAAGAAGCCCTTGAAAAACATTAATTCCCTTTGCCTCCCTGACCCATGGGTCTTGCCACCCCCCCCACACTAGGCGTTTATTCCTAGACAGTCAAACAAAATGACAAAGATCAGTAATAAACTGCTCAAGGTCATATAAGAAATCTGTAGCAAGAGAATTCAGATATCATGAAACCTACTTCCATGAGTCTGTCATGTATAATTGAACCTGCCACCAACCCGCCCCTCCAATATGCATTATCACAGAACCCCACCAAGACTGCTGCTACTGCTCACTCAAGGGTCTCCAGTGAGAACTCTAGGGTCCTTGGAGGAAAAGGTTAGAAGGAACCCTCTACCTGGGATGTCAGCATGAATGAAAGCCAGGGCATGCTTCGCTGGAGAGTGGACCAGCACCGCAGTTATACAGTGGGCACTGGCCACCTGCAGAATCTCATCTCTGGAAAGGAGGAGCTGGAGAAACAGGAAGCAGAAGGTGCCACAGTTACACCACTGACAGGATCAGAGGGAAGCAGCCTGAAAGCCTCAGGGCAGGAGCATAACTGTCTCTGAATCCCTACTGCGCTACCAGTCACCAGGCATGAGGATGGTGCACAGGGAGGGCACTTATGGATTATAGAAAGAAGTCTCTATGAACAGCAGCAGGCGAGAAATAGAACAATAGAACACAGTGGCACTCAAAGAACACTAACACCATCACCAAGAAGGGATCAGGCCTTCACTGACAAAAGTACTTTCACAGCCCTCATCTGGTTTTGATGGTTACAATAAGCCTGGGACATAACAAAAGAAGCTTCTACTATGAGCCTAACTTTACAGTGTGCAGAAAGAAGTTAACATAGAAGCCTGAGACTCTTAACCTATCAGGAGTCCCTATAACGCTTTCAGAAATCAAGGAAGAGTTAGTGCAACCACAGATTTTAAGTGTAGTAGAAACGGGCCTTTTGGGGGGAAATGATGAGTAGAACATCTGTCACAAGACAAAGGAGAGTATGTCTGATTTTAGAGCTTCAAAAGGACAAAGTCATACTCATGTCTGGTAGAGATGCACCTGAGGGCTGCATGCTCAAACCCATCTGCCATGTTAGACTTAAAAATGGACACATAAGAAGTCTGTTAGTATGCAAAGGAGTTTCTTGATATTAATCTCTATCTTGTTCTCTTTTATATAGGAAATGGCATGTGTGTGTGTGTTTTTTAAGACACTACAGATGTAAGGCAAACCATTATTTTATGTACTACTAAAAAAGAGCAAAGTTAAACTATGACACACCACCGGTAACATGTCTCCCAGCTTCAGAGCTGTTAAGATGGTGGGGGAAAAATGTGTCTTACAAAAATGATATATAACCATTAAGCAAAACAATGATTCTTGGTTTAAAGTATATATTCCTTGTAAGTCGTATTGAGAAACACTCCAACCCTACATTTCCATCATAAACAAAATTAATTTTTAAAAAGCTATCTTTAAAAAAATCCTAATTACTTATCATGACCTTTTAGGACTTGCATGACTTTCTCTGCTTGATCTCTATCTACCCTCATCGTGAGCCTTCCCTTAACCCCCCAGCCACCTCATCCCACTGGCCTCTACCTGTTTCTGGAACACATCAAGCATTTCTCTTCCTCTGATTTTACTTGCTCTTCTACTTGAAATTCTTTTCTGCCCGATCTTCATATCACTAGCTTATTTTCTTTCTTTCTTTTCAGCTTCATGAAGGTATAATTGATCACTGGATTACTTTAATTCTTCAAGAGTCAGCTCAACCCTTGAGAGGCCCTGCTGACTGCTCAACCTGTAGAAGGCATTCTCTGCTATCTCATCCATTTCCCTTATAGCACTCATCACAATCCACAATTACTTTGCTTGTTTTTGCATTTATTTGTTTATTATCTGTCTCTCTCACTACATTGTGAATGGGCAAGAAACTCATTTATTTACACACCAGGATATTCCCAGTGCCTTACATAGTGACCGACAGATCACATTAGTGCTCAGTATGTATTTGATTAATGAATGAATCAATGTTGCAAGCAGGAACATTGACAATATATTCCCAGGGACCTAAACTTTGGGAGAATAAGTTAATTATCAGCCAAAAGCAGGAAGGACTATCTAGCATTACAGTATGACAAAAACACCAGAATGGAGGTATAAGGATACGTGCCCATCTTACCTTTATTTTAAATTTTTGATATTTTTTACATCATGAATTTTTTGCATTAACTTTAGTCTTTTAAAATATTACATTAAAATATTACTTATCTTGATTTCTGAGTTTTTTATCACCCTCTTAAATTTTGCACCTAAGGCAAGTGTCTCACTCACCTCACTCTAGTCCCAACCTTGCTGGCTGCTGTACTAAAATAAAATGCTGATGATCCAAAATTGCCAATGGAAGGACAGTCTCCACATACAGATGGAGACTGGGACCTCTAAACCAAAAATACTATCTCTACAAAGTTCTTTCCCCCTAGAGAAGCGCTCTCTGATCTCTGTCCCTGCCACCATCATGCTGCCTCGGTGCACTATGAGGACAAAAGATCTTGTGCCCCTGCTGGGCCCCGGATCAAATGTTCTTACTACATATTACCATGAACACTAAAATGGCAACAGCAAAATGAACACAGAAAAGAACCTGTCAGGAGATTTTTTTTTGGTTCGGAGACACAGGTGTGATCTTCAGGTATCACAGGCCTTGTGTGGAACATTCTAGAGGCACCCCAGGGAAACAAGAGCGAACAGTTTGCTCTGGCTTTTTAACACCTAACTCACCTATCCTCAACTGTCCCTTTCCCACTTCTGACTAGGGCTCCTCTTCTTTCCTGCAGGAGTCCCACAGTCTGGTCAATCAATGATACTCCTGCCTGTAGATAAGGATTGTAGCCCTGCCAAGCCCTGTGCTGAGCACTTCAGAGACAGCCAGCCAAAGTCAGGTCACAACCTAAAGAAGATCCCAGTTGATCAACCACAATATGGTGAAGTAAGCACTGTGACAGAGGGGCACATTCTACCTAAAGAAACCAGGGTGACAGGATGACAGGGGAGCCCTACAGGCCTTGAAGGCTGAATCAGAGATCAACAGACAATAAAGGGGGAAAAGATTTAAGGGGAAAGGCTTTAAAGGCAAAGAGGAAGAGCATCTGCACAGCTAGACAGGATGTTCTAGCATATACAGGACCAGGGAGGAGTTGCATATGGCTGGAGCATTGGGTTGTGGAGTGGAAGAAACAGGTAAGTAAGGCTGAAAGGATAAACAGGGTCCAGAGAAAGAGGGCTCTAGGTACCACACTGAGATGCTTGAGTTTTATCCCTAAAACAACTGAGGTAGCTTTGTTTCTGTTGTGGCATGTATTCTTCATTCCCAGGCAGCCCGGATGTGAAGGGAAGGTGCAATATATAAGAATTCACAAGTGAAAAAAATGTCCTTTGTGTCTTCTAACAGCATGTTGTTTGGGTAGTAAGAAAACACTCTGTAAATCCTAGACAGGAGGAATGGTAGATAAGGGCAAGATCCAGGAGGCTTTGGGTTCCCTTGTTATTGAACCTAGAGACTGGGAATCACAAGACAAGGACCTTTTTGAGCACCAAAGGTAGTGAGGTCTCTCCTGGTGGCCCCTCAACACCGTCTGTACTTTCTGCCAGTGCTGACTTGTTCATGATCATGGACACAAAGAGGTCATACTTCAGCAGCTGCCTCAGCAAACCTGGAAAACAAAGGGGTTGGAAAATCAGGCAAGAAGAGCAAAAGTACCAGAGTATACCTAAGGGAGCTCCTCAGACAGCCCCTGAGACTTCATGTCTCTGAAGATATACCTAAGTATTTTATTCTTTTTAATGCTATTGTAAATGGGATTGTTTTCTCAATTTCTTTTTCAGATAGTTTGTTGTATGTGGAAGCACAACTGATTTTGTATCCTGCAATTTTACTGAATTCATTTACTAGTTTAACAGTTTTTTTGGTGAAGTTTTTGGGATTTTCTATATATTAAGATTATAGTATTATTTTAAATAGAATCCCTCCCTTTTCTGTGCAACCTCCATAATAGCACTTACCACGCTGGACTCTAATTGTCCACATCTGGACTATGAGCTTCCTCAGAACAGAGCTTGGGTTTGATCATTTTTATGACCCCAGAGCCCAGCACAGAGCCTGGCCCAGAATGAATGCTCACAGTGTTTGGCTAGACTGTTCATAACAAAGTTCTTGGCCCAAACTGTGAAAAGAAACTATTGTCACCCACAGACTATGCTTTTCCCTGTAACTCCTGCCCAAGGAGCCTCAAATAACAGGCAAAGAAACCTGGACATCACCCTGGGGGCTAGAGGAAGCCATAGATGATTTTCCAAATAGGAAACCGACAGGATGGAAGCTGTGTAGTGTGACGATTAACTTGGCAGCAAGTGCAGGATGCGCCAGGATAAGAGTGAAGATTGGAAACAGAATATTGCTGTCCCATTTTCTTTCCTCTTCTCCTTCCAAACGCAGCATTCTTAAGATGCCATGCCAACTCTATGCATCTTTCACAGTCTGTGCATCTTATCTCCCAAACCCATGGCTTTGCAAAGCAGCAAACTTCCCCACCAGTAGAGAGCCAATATCTCAAGTCCTCAAGCAAAACCTCAAACACTTTCTCTCTGTTTTCTCTGCAGTCTCATGTTTTACCCAAGCAATTGATCTGTAGCTCCTTTGTCTGGGCACCATCCAGCGTGGAAAGGAAGACAGGGCACAGCTTCTCCCGGAAATGGCCTGAAAGCATCTCAGCTGCCGCTGGTGAAGAGTACAGCTTCCCATAGAGGTAACAGACAGAAGCTTGCACCCCCTCACTGGGGTATACTAAACCTCTCAACAAATGCTCCATCAGTTCACCTGTCCAGAAAACAACCAAAGGGCCAGAGGAACAGCACAATGTCAACTACTATATGAAACTATAAATATTGCCCTCAGTGGGGTAGCAATGGTAATCCCCAACAATCTCTCACAATAAATTATTTCTGGGCACTTAAGCAAAGGTGAAAACTAAGGTTTCAAGAAGTCAAATAATTTACCTTTGGGTAAATCCTCTGTGAGATATTTGCATTTTACTGATAGAAAAGAGTGCTTCTATATTTCAGAATTAATTCCTTCTTCCACCCAAAAGGAAGATTCATACTAGGTACTTCATTAGTTTGTTTTAAAATAGTGAATAGAAATACCCAAGACCAGAGTCAAGAAGCACTTTCTCAAATTGGCCAATATAGAGCACATTTGCAGATGGAAAACCAAAGCTTAGAGAAGAAAAGTAATGAAGATGTATACAGTGAATGGACCATCCAGATAGATGTGTGATCAAAGCAGGTGAAAGGGAAGCGGAAGTTCTTCCTCAGAGGTCACTCACGGTGCTCCATTACAAGCTTGTCTGCCAAAGCAGGGATGGCATCCACCAACTTGCCGAGAAGGGTCAGGGTGGCCAGGCTGCCTCGCATTGAGGGCATGTTACAGAGCTACAGAAAGTGAACATACTCCACTCTATAAATTAGGGTCAGGACAAAGCCCCCACCAAAATTTATCTTGCCCTATCCACACCAAAGCCCATATTGTGCATGTCCCTCACCACTATCAGTAATCAGCCTCTTTAGCTAATTGTCTATCTCCCCTATTGGGCTGGGAAGCTCCAGGGGAAAGATTCCTTTCAGTTGGCAACATCATAAAGACAGAATTCTGGCTCAGTGTAAAAAAAATTATTATTATTATCATTATTATAGCTACTATTACGGAACACTCTGTATGTTTCGTACTTTATAGGGAGAGTTAATAGTACATATTTCACCTTTTCTATTGACTAACCGTAGCACCTTAAGTAAGACTCTTAACTCCACTTGTGGGAAATGATAATAGTACCAACTTCATAGGGTTGTTGGGAGGACTGAATGAGGTATTGCATGTAAAGCGCCTAAATCAGTGCCTAGCATATAGAAAGTGCTCATAGTGTTTAGTGGCATTATCATCATAAGTATTGATATATATACTTATAAATCTAATCTAATATATTAATCACATGCAGAGTAATTATAATGACATGATACTTTAATATAATTTATAATCAAATGTTGCTCTTGATGGTGTTAAGATAAACATTTGTCTTCCTTTGCAAAAAAAAAAAAAAAAAAAGTGATTCTGATCATTCCAAAATCTTAAACACAATACAAAAGCTGCTTGTGTAATTGATATCTTTCACTAAACTGGAGAAGGCAGGTTAAACATACCCACTCAGTGCTTACCTTAGATGCTGATAAAAGCAAATGCCTTCAGTACAAAATACTGTATACAATTCAAAAGAAATAAAAATACTAAGCCAAGAGACAGTGAATGTATTTCCTTGATAGATTCATCAAGGAAATCTGTATTGTATTTAGAAGGACAGAGAGAATGGCCATGGGATGATTATGCCAGAAACATGGGACTTCACCACATGGAGGTAGCATTTGGGAGATTGAAAGGGGAAGGTAGGAAGCTGCAAAAAGTACTAGGGCAGGATCAGAAGGCCCAGGCCCTAGCTCTGGCTCTGCCACTGATTCAGTTACCTCAGGCAAGTCCCTTTTCCTCTCTGGATTTTAATCTCCCATCTCCTCCAAAGAAGGGTTGGCCCAGCTCTTATATCAGAGGATCCAGAGGGGTACTCAAGAACTCACAGCTATTTACTGACCTCTTTGTGGCACTCATCCAGCAGGCAATGAATCGTTTGCTCCAATTTCAGCTGAGTTGTAAGCTGGATAAGAACTGAGCAGACATAATAGCATTACTAATCAAAAGACATCCCAGAGTTCACCTTTTATAGCCTTTCTACTCAAAGTCATTTGATTGTGCTAATTAGTATTAGTCTTTTCTGTCTCCCCCATTAAACCATGTGTGCACATCCAAACCAAAGAATTTCTGGCTTCTTCTTCATTGTTTTACATCAGTGGTTCACAACTAGGTGCACATTAGAATCACCTAGGAAAAAAAAAAATACTAATGCCCAAGAGAAATTTAAATCAGAATCTCTAGAGAAAGAAACTAATCACCTGGATAGTTTTAAAGCTCCCCAGGTAAGTCTATTGTGAAACCGAGGTTGAAAACTACTATTTTATATTCTCTCTACTTTTTTCCTTCCTCAGAATTTGCTCCTTCATATACTAGAAAACAGAATTATGAGTGGGTTCTTTTGCCAGTAACTGCCAACAATATTACATCTCAATCCCAAACCTACCCTTCTATACAATCATTTGTGATGCTTCTGCTGATGTTTGGGGAGGGGTAGAAAAGAGGCTGGCTCTACAAGTGTGGAAAAAGCTGCAAATGAAATTCAGCTGCTGCTACGGGAAGGCTGTACCACTTCCAGGGTAAAGAAGCATTCTAGCCCAGCTGGCAAGGCTCAGTGGCTAAGCATTGACCCATGAACCATAGAGGTCATTGGTTCGATCCCCCAGTCGGGGCAGGCTCAATCCCCAGTAGGGGATGTGCAGGAGGCAGCTGATCAATGACTCTCATCATTGATGTTTCTATCTCTCTCTCCCTCTTCCTTCCTCTCTCTGAAATCAATAAAAACATATTTTTTTTTAAAATACAGAAGCATTCTATGATAACACAAAAACAGGAAGAAAGCGGGAAGACGCAAGTCCTTCTCCCTCTTGTTTTGCAGACTCCATCTAGGGACTACCACTTCAGTGAACTTCTTGGAGTCTGATGAGGGTTCTGCAAGCTATACAGGCACCAACCAGAAGTGAATGGCTTTAGGATTATAACCCCACTCAAGAGTGGCCTTGAGGAAAATAGTGAAATCACCCCTCCCCTGCCAGTGGTCAGAACTTCAAGTGATACATTTGTTTGTCCACAACCTCTAGATTGAGAGATGGTCAGAAGTACATACAGATCATGTTAACTTGTGATCTGTTCCAGCTGCTAGTAGTTACAGCTGCTGTGTGGCCGGCTGGTCACAGACCCAGCAGCAGCCAAGCAGCATCCTCTCCCTGAGTTTCACATATGACGTCTTTCCTCCAAACTTGTGGTTTTAGTAATTCCAACCTCTCCTTTTGTTTCCCCAACCCTAGGAGTGAAAGCTGCTTTATGAAACTGCTACCTCTGTGAAAACCTGGTGTTCTATTTTTGTCTTCAGTTACTTAGTTAATAATTCTTCAAAGTTTTTTTTCTGTTCACATAACTTGTATGGTTTGTTTCCTGACTAGTCCTAACCAATACAGTTCTTGCTCTTTCTGCAAGAATCCTCCCACCCCAATGTTCATCTTCTTTCTTCTTGAGCCTTTTATAGGTAAACCCATGCACTTTCACAGCTAACCACCACCTATGTGCAGACAACTTCCAACCAACCAATATGTACAGAGTTTTGTATATCCTTGTAATAGCACTCACCAGCTCGTTATTTACCAGCCAACTCCTCTGCACTGTAAACTCTTAGAGGGCAGGACCATGTCTTATCCATCTAGTATCCCTAGTGTCTGATACAGTATTTGGCACAGAACAGAATGAATGACTGACAACTAATTGAGATTTCTTTATATCTAAAATGGAGCATTTCATCAAGTTCTCAAGTAACCAGAGCTTCAATTCAGGCTGCTAATATCCCTAGCTTCAAATGCTAGGTACACGCAATTTTACCTTACCTTCAATACAGAGGTCTGCCATACACCCATCTTCCACACTGCATAACAGTCCTTAGAGGAGAGGGAGGTAAGAGGGGGATAGTTAATAGCTAAAAGAAAAACAAAACCGCAAAAGCACACTGTGAAGTCTATGACTGATAGCAGCTTTAAGCAATGTCTGAGCTATCCTCAGCACCAAACACCTAGACTTTCCATGACCCACTATGGCTTTAAAAGGATTAAAACAGTCAGTGTGGCACAGCATAAAAATTATGCACTCTGGCCCGGCGGGGTGTTGCTCAGCGGTTGAGCATTGACCTAGCATCCAGGAGATCAAGGTTCGATTCCCGGTCAGGGCAACATGCCCCGGGTTGCGGCCTCAATCCCCAGTCGGAGGCATGCAGGAGGCAGCCGATGAATGACTCTCTCATCATTGATTTCCATCTCTCTCTCTCCCTCTTCCTTCCTCTCACTGAAATCAATAAAGTTATTTTTTTTTAAATTGTGTGTTCTGGAGTCTATAATAGACCTGGGGTAAAATTCCAGCTCTGCTATGACCTCCCTGAGCCTTAGGGATCATCCTCTTTCCCTTAAAGTACTGTCTTGGCAGTTAAAATGGCTGAAAAGCCTCTAGCAGAGAAAAGTACTCAATACGAGCAAGGGCTCATTCCAAAGAACATTATAAATGTATTAGAAGAAGGGACATCTTAATACATCTCATTTTACACATGAAGAAACTAAAGCTCAAGAAAGGGGAAGTAACTCAATCAGGGTCACAGCCAGGTCAGCAGACTCCAGTCTGGACCTTCTGTTCCTGTTCGAAGACCATTTAAGACTAAAGTTTTTGAAAGATCACACATTTCCCATATTCATCTTCACATTTTAATCTCTTAGCTGTAATTACCATATAATACATCATGTGTCTTAGAAAGGTGACCATTTCTTCATCATTATAACAAAACAATTTGCTAATAAGTTAAACTGTTACTTCTCAAAAAGTCTAAATTATCTTTCCAAGACCATTTCTCCAAGACCCCAAAAACAAATATACATGCTATACGTGCAAAATTCATGCCAAGTTTCCTTTTTAATCTCACCAAAAAGCATGCTGATGAAGTGGATACAGACTCTCTGATCCTGAGCCACCAGCTGCATGACCAGGGAGGCGTGCCTCACGAGGACATCTCGGAAGCAGGACAGCACATGCTTCTTGCGCACCAACTTGGGGAATATGAAGAAAAATATTCAATAGCAACCAATTCTCAGCCATTCTGAACCCAAACAACTGAAATTATATATACAATATATAACTATACAAACATAATTACAAGATGACACTGAAAGGATCATCTAATTTATGGTAAGAACATGTTTCCTGAAGGCAGTAAGGAAAAAGGTATCATTTACACACAGGAATTCATGTGTTCATACGGAGGATTATACATGATCGAAGGTTCCTAATACCCTGTATTTACATAGCACTTTACTGTTCCAAAATCACTCTTTTATCTACTTGCTCATTTAAGCCTAAGAAGTTAACAAAGCAAGCAGAAACAGGTATCATTATAGTCATTTTAGAGATAAAAAGACTGAGGCTCAGAGGCTTGCCCAAGGACTCAAATCTAAGTCTCCAACCAGATCTTGTCAAAGGCCAGAGCCCTTTCAACTTCAACAGCCCAGCAGAGTGATACTGGGGGACCCTTCACGAGCCTTACAGTGGTAGGTAGAGGAAACGCATCCTTCCATTCAACGCAGACATAAACCTTCACACTCAATTCACCTAGTAGCTGTGCAAAGTGTTCAAGACAGTAACAAAAGTTAGGTCAAAAAAGGGGTGTGCACAGAGGATAGGACAGGAACATGAGTACAAGTCACTGCATTACCCCTTCAGTTGGCAAGAGGTGAAGCTAAGAAAAGTTTGTTCATTAAAAGGTGAAGTTGTATCTCGTATTGCTTCTAACCTGTGCTACTGCAAATCTGTTTTTCCTTCACCAGTTCCTCCTACATGATACATATTAAGCTAGCGACCTAAATAAGTCACTCAAAAAAAAAAAAAACCTTGCCCAGCTGGGCATGGCTCAGCGGTTGAGCATCGACCTAGGATCCAGGCAATACGGGTTCAATTCCCTGTCAGGGCACATGCCCGGGTTACGGGCTCAATCCCCAATGACACTCTCATCATTGACGTTTCTGTCTGTCTGTCTCTCTCCTTTCCTCTCTCTGAAATCAATAAAGATATATTAAAAACAAAACAAAACAAAAAAAACACCTCAATGACTCTCCTTCACCTGACAATCTGATTAAGTCTAAACTCCTTAGCTTGGATTCAAACTCTTCAAGGAATTGATCTTAACCGGGTTGTGCAATCTCAGCTTCCCTTCAAACACTCTAATTACTTCCCCAAACCCATCCTTGCTACTGCCTACCTCCTCAGATAAGATCGCCCCATCTCTTCTGGTCCAAACCTTACCCATCTTCTCAAGCATAATTCAAATGCTTCCTCCTCTAAAAACCTTTCCTAATTTCCCTCCTTAACCCACACAGCGCTTGACCAGCTACCTCCATCTTGTAAATTCCCAGTCGTGTGTTCTCTTACTTTCTCCCCTTCCTCACTGCCCTTCATCTCTGTATCTCCAGGTCACCCACTGTCCAGGAACAGCAGTCTCAGGACTTCTGGCCTCAGTGATATCTCAGATGTTACCAGCTAGCTCAGCAATTCTCAGCATAGTCTGGGTTCTCTGAGAATGCCCAAAGCCCTTCCAGGGGATCCGCCAGGTCAGAATTATTTTTATATAATACTAACATGCCATTCGCCTTTTTCCCTCTTATTCCCTCACAAGCGTACAGTGAAGCTTTTCAAATAATACACATGTGGTAACTGTCACCTGTGGTTCCTGCCACCACCGAGGCCCAGGCAGCCCTCTCCCCGCCTTTCCGCCCTCAGGGATCCGAGGGGGCGAGGAGCCCCCGGCGCGCGCGCGCGCCCCCGGCCACGGGGCGAGCGGCGACTACAATGGAGGGAGCCTGGGCTCAGGCCAAATCCTGGCGACATGGAGAGAGGGTGAGCATATGGCAGGGCAGCAGGGAGAGGAGGGGAAGGGAAGGCAGGGAGGTGTGCCTGGGAGTCTTGCTGGCCTCCTGGGGGCCCCAGATTTACTGAGCACCGGGACAGGCCCGCTTGAAGCACAGGGTTTGGGACGGGCGGCCCGAGGGGTGGCCGGGGGCTCAGGGGGGCAGGAAAATAGGCCGCAATGGCCGCCGAGGGACAGGCCTGTTTAGTGGGTGTAGTTAACCAGGCAGGTGGGCCCGGTTTAGTCACGAGGGAACGTGCGTCCGGTTCAGGGGAGCTGGTCTGGCGAGAGGCAGCCCTGTCTTGTGAGGGAATAGGGGCGCGGGGCGCAGTTCGCACCGACACGCCGGGCTCCGGCAGCAGCTCCAGTACGCAGGCCAGGCAGAGGCGTGGGGGCACGGGCAGCAGCCAGCGCGGGTCGTGCCGGTAATGGGCCCTCTCGAACAGCACCGCGGCCTCTTCGTCCCTCCCTGGGCGGGAGGGGCCCGCCGCAGCCTCCCTCACAGCCATCTCTCCGCTCGCCGGCTACTGCGGCAGCACGTTTTCCCGCGCAGCTTGTGCGCAAGCGCACTTGAAAGAGCCCGGCGGGGGAGAGGGGTAGTGCGCCTGCGCAAGGGCCGGAGCGCGTCCACCTGAGCCCAAAGCTTTGCTCTGATGGTCTGCGGGCCTCCTCACGTCGAAGGCTGGAAGGCATTTACAAAGAAGCTGTCAGTAGCCTGGGAAAAGGAGGCAAGCTATTTCTATTAAAAACTTAAATGAATGATTTCAGGGATTTTTATCTCAACAGTATTAATTATTATTTTAAATTTACGTCACGCCTTTCTCTCAAAGAATCTCAGACGTTCCCCTCAAAATGTCCTTCACTGAGGGCTCCCTGGGACTTGAGACTTTGTGAGCTCACAAGGAACACTGGAGAAGAAAAATTTATTACGTTAAATATATTAACAGTAACACTCCAGCAATCTACAGGGATTTATTTAGCATTAAAATGCCCAGCAACTGGTTAGTGTCGAAGGAGGTGTTTTCTACATTCAGAAGCAGTGTGACTGAGCGGAAAAAATGCTTTCCGTGGCAAAATAGTGTGGGAACAATGGTTTATTATTCAATGGAGTATTATCAAGTAATGCTTGAGAAAAGTAAATACTAATATGGGAAAATTCCCATTAAAATGTTAAGTGTACGAAAGGTGCATAATTATATAGTATTCAAGTATGTAAAATAAGCAAAAAAAATTCAACACATCTCAATATATTCTAGTAGTAATACATGTTCAATGAAGAAAAGAAAAGAAAAAATAATACTTTGATATATTTTTTCCAGTCTTTTCTATAGTCTGTTTTACAACAGCAACATACAAAGGTTGTAAACTGCTTTCTCAGAGCAAAATATGTCCTGTACATACGTATTCCATATCATTATATGTTATTCTATATATATTTTAAATGTCTGCAAAGTGTGTATTGTTTTTGACAAAATTTTGAGCCAGGAACTGTGGTAGGAGTTAGAGGATTCAAAAGTGAACAAAAGATGCCTTGGCCGGGTGGCTCAGTTGGCTGAAGGATCGGCCCTCATGCACCAAAAAGCTGCGCGTTCGATTCCTGGTCAGGACACATCCCTAGGTTTTGGATTCCATCCCTGGTCAGGTATTAATGTTTCTCTCTCTCTCTCTTTCTCCCTCCCTCCCTCCCCACCTTCCTTTGTGTCTCTCTCAAATCAATAAACATATCCTCGAGTGAGGGTTAAAAAAAGTGAACAAGAGACAGTCCTTGTCCTCAAGGAACTAGAAGTCCAGTCAAAGAAACAGATAAGCACATGATTACAATAAAGCATATATTTATCGATGCATAGCAAATTACCCCATGTAATGGGCTGAATGGTGAGCCTCAAAAAGATGCCTCCATGTCTACAATAGGGACTGAATTGTGCACCAAAAATTCAGATGTTGAGGCGTTAATACCTGATCGGGCTGTTTTTGGAGGTAATTAAGGTTAAAGGAGGTAATAAGGGTGGGGCCCTAATCCAATAGGGTTGATGGCCCTCTAAGAAGAGGAAGAGAAACAGATCTCTCGACTTCTCCGTATACATGCACCGAGGAAAGTGCATGTGAGGATGTGTGAGAACATGGCGAGAAGGTGACCATCTACAAGCCAGGAAGAAAGCTCTCACTAGAAACCGAATCAGCCAGAACCTTGATCTTGTACTTCTAGCCTCCACAACTGTGAGAAAATAAGTTTCTGTTGTTTAAGCCACCTACTTTGTAGTACTTGTTTATAGCAGTCAGAGCAGACTAATATAATATAATATAACATCCTAATCCCCAGAACCTGTAAATGTTACCTAATTTGGAAAACGGATCTTTGCAGTTGTAATTAAGTTAAGGATCTTGAGATGAGGAGGTCATCCGGGATTATCCAGTGGACCCTAAAGGCAATGACAGGTATCTTGAAAAGAAACATAGAGTAAAGGAGGAGGCATTGTGACCACAGATGCAGAGATTGAAGCAATGGTGCCACAGGTCAATGAATGGCTGCAGCCACTAGAAGCTGGAAGAGACAAGGCCCCCTAGAGCCTTCTGAGGGAGTGAAGCCCTGCTGACATCTTGATTTCAGACTTCTGGCCTCCAGAACTGAGAGAGAATACATTTCAGTTATTTCAGGAGCATGTGGTAATATGTTATGGTAACCATAGAAAACTAATATGCACCAAAACTTAGCTCAAAACAACAAACATTTATTATCTCATAGTTTCTGTGCATCAGGAATCCAAGCACGGCTTGGCTAAGTGACCATGGCTCAAAGTCTCTCATGAGGTCGTGGTCTCTCAATATTCACTAAGCCTGCCCTAGGTGGCTTGGGCTCAGTGGTTAGAGCATTGGCCCGCGGACCAAAGGGTCCCGGGTTCGATTCTGACCAAGGGCACATACCTCAGTTGCAGGCTCGATCTCCAGCCCTGGTTGGGGCTCATGTGGGAGGCAACCAATCTATGTCTCTCTCCCCTCTCCCCTCCACTCTCTCTGAAAAGCAATGGAAAAAATATCCTCTGGTGAGGATTTAAAAAAAAAAAAAGACTCACTAGACTTGAAGAATCAGCTTCCAAGTTCACTCACATAACTGGTGGCAGGATTCAGTTCCTCAAAGGCTATTGGAGTAAAGAAGTCACTTTCTTGATAGCTGCTGTCCAGTGCCCTCCTCAGTTTCTGGCCACATGAGTCTTTCCATAGGGCAGTTCACAAGGAGGATGGCTTCCCTCAGGGAGCAAGCAGGAGAGTGAGAGAAGTGCCCAAGATGGAAGCGACAGCCTCTGTAACCTATTCTCAGGAGACATTCCATCATTTCTGCTGTACTCTGTTAGAAGTGAGTCACTGGATCCCATCCACACTCAAGGAGCATGAGTACCAGGAGGTAGAGCACATTGGGGACTTCCTTAGAGGCTGGCCACCGCAGTGTAAATGCTACAGGAGAGGGAGACACAAATTGCTATGGGAACACCTTGCAGGCAGCAGGGCATAGGAAGGAAAACATCATAGCATGAACTCTGTCATATGATGATGATTTTTCCCTTTCTGAATTTTTTAGAATGTTTTTTAAATTAATTTGAGAAAGAGAGAGAGACTTGCTATTCCACTTGTTTATGCATCATTGGTTGATTCTTGTGTGTCCTGACTAGAAATCGAAACTGCAACCTTGGGGTATCAGGACAACGCTCTAACCAGCTGAGCTACCTGGCCAGGACCATCTTCTGAATTTCCTAAACTCTTTAATGAGCATGTATGGGTTTGACAGTACATTTAAAAATCAGAAAGCTAAATGAAAGGGAAGGCAGGAAGGGAGAAAGGAAAGAAGGGAGAGGGAATGAAGGAGAGAGACGGAGAAAACCTGAATTAGATTCCCAACTCCAGCACCCACTGATTTAGGCCCTGCTGAAGCTGTCTACAGAAGTGTCATAAGATAGAATGCCCTTTGGCTCAGAAGTTTCACTCTTGGTTAAAAGAAATAACTAGCTCCAGGACATCCCACAGGTGGGCCAGGCAAAACAACAAGTAATTATGGTTGGCAGTGCTTCAGAACTGGAGAGGTGGGGATAGTTTTTCTGTGGAGTCTGCTGTTGGGCAGCAGAATCCCAGCAGAGCAGATGCCCAGTGATCAGCTCCCTTCCTTGTGATCAAACAGACAAGAATAATAAATAGTTCCCAGTACAGAGCACTAGCCCTCCCCACAAGCAGCTAAGGCTGTTTGAGCATTTTATCTCAACCACAGTTAGCTTGGAATAGGACAGGGCAGAGCCATGGTAGAAACCTCAGTAAGCCCTACTGTGAGGAGCTGGGGACGACACTGGGCTGACTCACATTCCCCAAACCTTTAAAACCAGAGTAAAAGTGGCTTCCACCCCATCCACAAAGTATCCCAAACCCCAAAAGGGGGCAGAACCCCACCAAGTAACCAATTTTATTAGAGGCTCTGGGGGAGATCAGACCACTCTCATGCCTTCTCCGGTGTGCTCTGGGGACTCTGGGCCTGCGGCCTATTTTCTAAAGCAATGCTGGACCAGAAAACACCTCAAATGCTTTAAAAAACAAAACTTTTTGGAGACTAGTGGATTCCATAGGGCCCCATTTGGGTTTTCAGGTTCCCCTTGACCCCGGAGGCTTTCTGTCTCAGGAAGAGCAGCACCAGCACGGCAGTGACCTGATGGCAGAAGGTCCCTCTTCAAAGAAGTGTGGGCTCCGATGTTGTCCTCCCTTACATGTGGGTCACCCACTTTGGAAAGCAGGGTGGGAACAGAACCACTCAGGCTCAGGTTGGGGGCTGGGTGCTGGGGTTTGGCCAGGTGCAGGGACCAGGATGTCTTGTTCAGACAGGTTATGCTCAGGCTCCTTGTGGCAGAGTGGAGACTCCCTTTGAAGCTGGAGGTGTCTTTGGAACAGGAAGAAGACTGCTGCTCAGCCCCTCTGCCCTCCAGGCTTTCTCTTGTCCGGTGTGTGGGCTGCCGACATTTCTGCCTGGGGGGCTTAGAGGCTTCCTGGGATGTGCTCTCCTTCCTACAGTGGTCATGGCCTCCCCTGCAGTATGAGGGTCTCACTCTGCTGGGAGCCCTCTCTGCCACCTGGGAGACTCCTGGCCTGACCATTTTCTTGCCCCTGCTATTCTCACTGGAAGGATCTTTGACCCCTTCCTGGCTACTCCAGTTCCTAGACTCTGCTGCAGGCCTGGGGTTCCTGGGATCAGGGAGCTTGGCCCTAGGAGAAACCTGTCTTTTTCTGGGGCCCCCTGGTGGTGTGACTCTCTGAGGCTTTGGGGGTTGGATGGAAATGCCCTTGGGCTCCAATCCCTGTGGCCAACACTTCTCCAGAGCTCTGGCCTGCGTAGAAAGTTTTGAGCTTTTTCTTTCTGGGGCTTGAACCCTCTGGGACTTCCCAGGGGACGTAAGGCCTGGCCTGGAGGCCTCACAAAGCCTCTCCTGCTGCCCTTGGAGCCACACCCCAGCAAAGGGCAGTGGGCTTGGATCTAAGCTAAAGAGCAAATAGGACTCCAGGATCCGCTGGGAGAGGCCCCACTTCACGTGTGCAATCTTCCTCTGCATGAGGGACTCCAGGAGCACCTGCTGGCTCTTCTTGAGGACTGGCACTTGGGCAGGACAGTGAGCACAATAGGAACACCCACCAGAATTGTGGCAGCTTGGAGGGCTTGGCCACACCAGTCAGAGTGGACAGGAAGACGGCAGGTTCAGGGAAGCAGCCAGACACTGTAGGTTCTGGAGCTGCCAAGCCAGACCAGGGGCCTTCCCCAGACCCACTCTTTTGTCCCTTCGTTGGCTTCTCCGGGGTTTAGGTGGGGCCTGCAGGGAAGCTGGACTGATGCTCACTCTGTGCTTCCTGGCAGGGGCCATGCTCTGGCTGGCCAAATGCCTCCCCGCCCCACTGGAGAGCAAGAAGACTTCACCTGGGTGGGGGAGAGGCTTCATCTCAGGACAGGTAGCAGAGGGCAATGCTCCATCCTGTTCCATGGCCCCATACCCAGAGCCAGTGAGGACTGGGGGCCCCTCACCCCCAGAACAGTCAACTCGGAGATTGCCTTTAATAGCATCCCATTCTCTGACCTGGTCCTTGATTCCTCCCCTTGGAACTCCAGGTTCTCCAGCATCCTCAGCTCCGCACTTTCTCTGGCTCCCTACATCCCAGATTTCTGCAGCATCCCCATCACCACCCTTTCTCTGGTTCTCTTGCCCTTGTGTCTGGATCTTCCCATCAACACAACTCCTTAACTGTTCTTGCTAATCTCCCCCCAGGAACCTGGGTCTCTCTACCATCATCACCTGTGGCCCCTCTCAGGTTTCTCTTCCCTTGTATTTGAATTTTTGCACCATTCTGCCCTCAGTCTGCTCTTGGTTCTTCCATGCTGATGTACAGGTCTTTCCATTAACTTTACTTTTTAACAATCTCTGGTTCATTCCCCTAAATCTCTGGATCTTTCTACCATCCTCGCTTCCAACCTCTCTCTGGTTTCTCTTCTCCAATGTCTGCTTTTCTGCATTGTTTTCCTCCACTCTTCTCCCAGTTCCTCCTCCCTGGTGAATGGTTCTCTCCAATTTCACCATCTAGCTGTCCCAGGTTTTCTCTCTCCGTTCTCTGGGTCTCTACACCATCCTCACCTCCAGGTACTCTCTGGGTTTTTTTTTCTCTAGAGCTTGCACTTCTGTGCCATTCTCACCTCCAGCCCGCTTCTCTTTCTTACATTCTGCTGAATGAGCTTCTCCATCAATTTTACTTGTTAATCGTACGCAGTTCTCTGCATGAGATGCCTGGGCATTTGCACCATTCTTGCTTCTAATGTGTTCCTGATTCTTCCACTCCACTGTGTGAATCTTTCCATTAATTTCATTGCTTAACTGACCCTGGTTTTTCCCCCCAAGTTCCTGGGTCTCTTTACCATCTTCACCTTTCACCCCTCTCAGGTTTTCTGTCTCTGGCACCTGAATGTCTGTACTAGTCTCATCTCCAAACTGCTCCTGGGTTCTCCTGTCTAGTAGGTGGGTGTCTACATGAGTTTCACCTCTTGATTGTCCCTGGTTCTCTACTCCATGTGCCAGGGTATTTACACCACCCCCCTCTGTCCTTTCTCTGGTCTCTCTTCTTTGGTGCCTGAATTTCTGCTGTGTTCACCTCCAATCTGGCCCTGAGTTCTCCAACATGATATCTCAAATTCTCTGACAATTTCACTTGTCACTGGTCTCTGGTCTTCCCACCACAGTGTCTGGGTCACTACCCAATCCTCCTTTCTTATCTCCCTGAGGTTCTTCCTTCTAGATATCTGGGTTTCCCCAGCATCCTTGCCTCTTCTCAGGCCTTGCCTTCTCCACCCCACTTGAAATTCATGTCTTAGTTGTTTCTGGATCTCTCCCCCAGCTTTCTCACTTCTACCCTGACCCCGCTTCTCTCACCTTGGTGTCTGGATTTCTGTAACATTGTTACTTTCAACATATCCTTGTTTTCCCCACCCCAGGGCCTGGATCCCTACACCACCCTCTCGTTTTACTTCTCCCAGCTTCTCGCTCCCAGATATTTGGGTTTACACATTTTCACCTCCAACCTGGTCCTTGTTTCTGCTCTCCTCTGCCTGAATTTCTGTAGCAGTGTCACTTCTAATCTGGTCTTGTTTTCCTCACCGTGGCACCTGGAACTCCTCACCATTCTCACTTCCAGTCTGGGGCTGCTTCCCGGTACTTGGGCCTAGGTCTCTCCTTCACCCTCCCCCTTGGTGCCTTTCTTGTTCTTCTCAAGTACCTAAGTCTCTAGAGTATCCTCGTTTCTGCTCTTGTCCTGGTTCCCCCACTCTGGTGTTTGGGTCTCTGCATCAATTTTACATCTTGACTGTTCCTGGTTCTCTGCTATGTGTGCCTGGGTTTCAGGAGGATTCTCACCTGTAGCCTCCGTCTGGTTTCTCTTCCCTATTTCCTGAATTTGGGCTCTATTCTTAACTTCCATGTGGTTCCGGTTCTCCCACCCTGCTGTCAGGATCTCTCCATCAGTTTTACTTACCACTACTCTGGCTTTCCCACTCCAGGGCCTTAGTCTCTGCATGGTCCTCCATCCCAAAGCTTATTGGGAGTTGCCTTCCAGATGTCTCAGTCTCCCAGGCATCCTCCCCACTGCTCCATCTCTGGTTTGCCCACTCTGGAGCCTGGGTCTCTCTAATATTCTCTCTGCTTAGTATCTGGTTTTCCCTCCCTGGTGACTAGGCCTCTTGTGGACAGTCCCAGGACTTCCAGGTGGGTATTCCCACTTGTTGATTGGAAGGAAAAGGCAGGAATTCTCTGGAGCAGAACTGCGGCCTCTGAAATGAACGGAGGTTTGGGAGAGCAGTGGCTAGAGTCATGGAGGTGGGATGGAACCTCATGCTGACAATAGGCTCCAATGTCACTAACTGTTGCTAGGAGTGGACTGGCGGTTGCTCCATCCTTTGATGATACATGTCCGGGTCAGGAAGCAGTGGCTTGCAAGTCAGGTGAGGGTGCTCATCACTGAGACACCAGGGTATCTGCCATATATCCCAAGGACTGTTCTGAGGGAGCATACAGGTGCTTGAAAAGCACATGGTGCAAAAGGTGGGCTCAGAAGGGGTATGGAAATCCCAAGGTGGGCACTGGCATGGGTGCCGCCAAGAGAGCATGTATTGGGCCCCTGATTCCTGGAGGCTCCTCCAGTATTCCCATCTCTTCTTTTGTGCCCATTGTTGAACATGAGCACCCAGTCCCCTGAACTTGCCAGGACTGAAGAGTAACTTAGGGGTCATTCTAAGACAAGTGTCATGTCTTGTGAAGGGCACTGCCCACTTCTGTGGTGGCACCTGTAGGTGAGAACTGAGAAGCAAAATCCTTGTACACATTGTCTTATTTGATCCTCGCAGATCAGAATTGTAATCCCCATTAATCCAGATGAGGATGCTCGGGCTTAGGAAAGGGGGAATCATTTCCCTTAGGGCAAACAGTAGTCATTCATTCAAGAAAGATAAAATATTTATTCCAGGCCAGGCACTATTCTAGGTGGTGGAGGTACCAGCATGAACAAAACAAAGTCCCCCCTGGGAGCTATCTTCTAGACATGGAGAGACAGTAGCCGAGTATATAACAGGATGTTAGGTATAGAAAAGTGTTCTGATGGAAACAAAAGCAGAAAGGGAATGGGGTTAGCTCTGTCAGATAGGCCTCTCAGAGGTGGTGACATCTGACTAGAGACCTAAGTGGAGAGGCAAACCAAGTAACATCTGAAAAAAGAGCATTGTAGGCACAAGAGATATTACTACAAAGCCCCTGAAGACAGAATGAGGTCGTGTATGAAGAACAGTAAGGAAGCCTGTGTGGCCAGAATGGAATGAGTGACGAGGAGAATGCTGGGAGATGAAGTCAGAGAGAAACTAGGAGCAGATCATGCTGTCCTTGGAGTTGAAGTTAGAAGTTTGGATTTTATTCTGAGTTTGATGGGGAGTGTATCCTTAAGAGCCATTACTGGGTTTTGAGTGGCAAAGTGCTATGATCTGTTTGTAAAAGTTTGTTCTGGCTACAAGCATAATGTTAGCCGTAAGCTGGGTGCAAAAGAAAACTTTCTGTATGATTCCATACAGACAAAACCAGTCCATGCTATTAGAAATCAGCATACTCATGACTGCAAGCTTCTGGGCTGCTGGTGATGGTCTGTTTTTTAACCTGGGTGCTGCACATGGATGTGTTCAGTTTGTGAAAATTCATTAACCTAAACACTTATAATCTACGTATGTATATTATCCTTGGATTAAAATTTTTAAAAAAAGAGAAAGAAGGTCATTCTGTTCTGTTGGCTGTGTGGAGCACTGACTGTGGCTGTGTGAGAGAGGTGCCTATAGTCCAGTGAGACACAAGGGGGTTTTGTCCAGATGGGTGTGGTGAGGTTTTGAGAAGCGATCAGATCTGAGATATCATATGCAAATAGAGCCCATAGGACTTGTAGATGGATTGAATATATGGAGTGAGGAAGAGAGAAAGGAGCCCAGGGTAACTGCCGGATTTGGGGCAGGATGATGTTCTCCTTGACCAGTCTGAGTTCCCCAGTATGATTCATCTCTGTGCACAGGCCATAGAACAGGGTCTTCGTAACAAGTGACTGAAACAGTTATGGTGCTGAGGAAAGGAGGTGTGTGGGGCCCCTCACCTTGATGACCTTCCTCATGCTGGGGGGGTATCCTGGTGATCTGGTGCCAATAGTGCTAGACCTGCCAGATCAAAAAGAGTCAGACAAGCAGGTTGCCTCAGCATCCGGGGCCCTGCAGCTGTGATCCACAGAGAGCAGGCCCCTTACTGGCTTTCACTCAGGGCCCTGGAATGGCCCCACCACAGTGCAGGTGCCCAGCAGTGGCAGCAACATGAAAAAGCTTAGGTCAGGCTGGAGGTGTTAGGGAGCTGGAGGACAGGACTGGTATGGCTCTCCCAGCCAGTTTGGGGTGGGGTGACCCCTGCCTCATAGCACCTCGCCACTGAGGCCACCTCACAAAGGAGCCTGATGCTCCAGCTTCCGCTCCAGCTGCTGAACCTGGCACCCAAGTTGGCTAACATGCCTGCGCTCAGTGCAGGTAAGGGCTGTGTTGGGGAACTGCCCAAAAAGAATTGAGATGAAGAAGACTTTATTTTAAACAACCTGTCCTCTGGACTGAAGAGATTAAATTCCCCCATGGATAATGGGAGAAGTAACCTGTAGTCTGCTTATTTCTTCTTCCTATTAGATACTTTTATCCATTTGTCCATGTCTATCCAATATCACTTAATGACTACTGTATTGAACATGCATATTCTTGTTTGACCACCCAGAATTACTTTTCCCATTTCAAGATCAGTGTTGGTGGGAGAATAAATGCTATCCGGAATAAATACTACTTTCTTTCACCTAAAGGTTATATTCAAAATAGCGAATCACAGAGCAGGCAGGGATACCAGCCAATCAGAATGGGCCGTGCCTTAACCCTTTAATAACTGGGTTGTAAGCGGCCCCTTGGATCCTGGGAGAGGGGCATCGCCTTTTTATCAACCATTTGGGAGGTATGTCTCTCTTTTAAGACCCCAATATGCCACACAGTGTGTCCTGGCTGAATCACCCCAGCTTATACCTGACACTCACAGATCCAAGACAGCCAAGGAGTGGAGGGGTGACCTAAGTTTGGCCCAATGGGCTCCCTCTGCCAGGGCTCTGAATATCAAGAACAAAGATTCAAAGTAGGAATAGGAAGCTGGTGTATTTTTTTGAATGTTTAATTCGTTTCCGCCAATAATGTGCATTAGAAAAATGATAAAAACAGCAAAACGAGGTCCCTCGCCCGAGGCTGAGGCCGCCCCCTGAGTCCCCTCCCCCACGGCTCTTTAGCGGCCGAGGCCCGCCCACTCAATGGCATCACTTCCGCTTCCTGTCCGGCGCACGGCCATTTCTACTTCCTGCGCGCGGCTTTCCGCCGAGTGGAGCGCTCGTTCTCTGACGTACGTCGGCGGCGCTTCTTGAGGAGAGGCGAGGCCGCGGAACCGCAGCCATGGTGAGGGCGGGCGGCAGGGCCGGGAAGTGCGGGACTCGAGGTTCGGGTCACTCACCAGCCTGAAGGGGCTCAAAACGTGCGCCGCTTCGACCGGCGGGCCGGGACCTGGGAGTTCGGTAGCTGCGTAGTCTGGAGCTCCGGGGCCCGAGTCGGAACTCGGGCAGCTGCTAGGTCCCCGCAGCCCCGCTGGAGGTTAGAACCCCGGAAGCCTTAGGGTCCCAGCTGTTGTGGTCGGGGGTGTAGCAGTCAGTGCGCGCAGCCGAAGGCCTCTGGTGAGCGGAGGGGGCATGGTCCGACCTGGGAGGAAGAGACCAACCCACGTGGGAGAGGGTAGAAAGTTGGGTGAGAAAACTTGGTTCCATTTTTTTAATTTTGGGGGTGGGGTGGGGATCGCTAGAGGATGGTGTGGAACCCTGGATTCAGGTGAGCCTCCCAGCCCCACTTCCCATTGCTGATGTTCAGGAGAGGGAGAGCTCCAAGGACCTGCGCCTAGTGCGCGCCGCGAGTTACACGTGCCAAGGACCTAAAGGAGCCTTCAGCGTTGGCGGTGTGAGGAGTGTGGAAGATTCCCGAGCCCCAGCCTGGAGTACAGTAAAGGCTCCTGCGAAGTTTTATTCTCAGAAATCAGAGGTCCTGGTAGCACCCTCGGGGTTCCAGTTTGGGGCTGTCTGGTGTGCAGGAGACCAAACTGATGGAGCTAGCTAGTTGTGTGATTTCATTCACTTGTTTAGTTAACCCTTTAAAAAATTAAAAGATGGTGCCCGGCCGGAGTGGCTCAGTTGGTTGAGCGTCGTCCTGTGCACCAAAAGGTTGCGGGTTCCATTCCCTGTCAGGGCACATACCTGGGTTCCAGGTTCCATCCCCAGTCGGGGCACGTGTGGAGGGCAACTGATCTGGTTTTTTCTCTCTCTCCCTTCCTCTCCTAAGCATGTCCTCGGGTGAGAATTTTAAAAAATTTTTTAAGATGGCTAAGTATACTAAGAAATTTCAGTTGTTATTTGTAAGGTAGGTAGTTTGGTTTTAAAGTTGAGCTGACCTTCTGTTGTTGACAGATAATGATTCCTCTTCGATGGTGGTTCAGGCTCCCCCTTTTTGCACTGATGTTTATTGAGAGTTGAGAATACTTACTTCCAGAGATGGGTTGTTGGAAACCACAGTGGAAATACCTGACATTTTAAAAAGTAACTTTGAGGAGTGGTTTGGAATTCAGGTGGTCTTGGATCCTTTATTGTTTAGGAGGTGGTGATTTTTCCTTTTAATTACTTAGGTTTTTGTATTTGGGGGTTTTTGTGTGTTTTTTTTTAATATATCTTTATTGATTTCAGAGAGAGGAAAGGAGAGGGAGAGATAGAAACATCAATGATGAGAGAGTCACTGATAAGCTGCCTCCTGCACCCCTCGACTGGGGATTGAGCCTGCAACCCGGGCATGTGCCCTGACCGGAATCGAACCCCGATTGCCTGGATCCTAGGTCGACGCTCAACCGCTGAGCTACGCCCGGCCGGGCTAATTGCTTAGGTTTTTAAAATTTTTTTAGAGTGAGAGGAAGGGTGCTGAGAGAGAGAGAGAAACACTGATTTGTTGTTCCACTTACTTATGCATTCATTGGTTGATTTTTTGTGTGTGCCCTGGCTGGGATTGAACCCACAACCTTAGCATGTCAAGACCGATGGTTTCTTTTCTTTTTTCTTTTTTTAATCTTTACCCGAGGATATTATTCCATTGCTTTTCAGAGAGATTAGAATGGGGAGAGAGAGAGATACATCGATGTGAAAGAGACACATTGATTGGTTGCTTCCCATTTGGACACCGACCAGGGCCGGGGATCCAGCCTGCAACCAAGGTATGTGCCCTTGCCCAGAATCAAATCCAGGACCCTTCAGTCCGAGGGCTGATGCTCTAACACTGAGCCAAATGGGCCAGGGCAGGGGGTGATGATTGTTGGTGAGTAAACTTGATCTAGTGGTCATAGTGAATGTAGTAAATACTGCTTGTACCTGGCAAGTATAGAAGGCACTTTACAAGCAAGGAACATTTGTGAAGATTGGCTACCTACTGGATCATAAAGCAAGTTCAACAAATTTTGAAAGATTGATAACAATACAGGCAGTGCTCTCCCAACCAAAGCACAGATAAATTAGGAGCCAGTAACAAAGTGTTTGGAAAGAAGATTTAGCCCTGGCCAGGTGTGCTTATGCTGCGGGGCCCTGGTCGGGTAGCTCAGTTGGTTAGAGGGTTATCCTGATACATCAGGGTTGTAGAATGTGGATTCAATCTCAGGTCCCAACAAATACAAACCAATGAATGCATAAATGAGTGGAACAACAAATAAGAGGTTTCTTTCTCTCCCTTCCCTGCTCGCTCTCTCTCTAAAAATCAGTAAATTAAAAAGAAAGAAAATACTTACATTGGGGGGGAGGGGGAGAATTAAGAAAGTAGGAAAATAACAAAAGGACAAAATAACTGCAAAGAAAATAGAAGGGGAAAGAAAGCAGAAATTACTGGAGTAGAAAATAGATCCTAATGTTATAGGATGGACAAAGTCAGAAGACAATTCTTTGAAAAGTCCCCTTCAGTGAGATTAATCAAGAAAATAAGCATAGCCCTGGCTGGTGTTGCTCAGTGGTTAGAGGGTTGGCCCCAGCACCAAAGGGTTGAGGGATTGATTCCTGGTCAAGGGCATGTACCTCGGTTGCAGCTTTGATCCCTGGCCACGGTGGGGGCATATGTGGGAGGCAACCGGTTGATGTCTCTCTCACATCTGGTGTTTCTCTCCCGCCTGCCGTCCCTTCCACTCTCTAAAAATCAATGGAAAAAATATCCTCTGGTGGGGGGGGGGGAATAGGAAGAAATTTTTAGCACACCAGGAAATACAGTGAATTTTCTTAATCCTAATTCAGTTTTTCTAAGTTGAGAGTGTGCAGGCCAGTGTCATTTTTAAATGTGTATTTGGGGGTGAGGGAGCAGGGAAGCTGACCATTGTGTGTCAATTGTCAATTATTTTGTGACTTCTCTGGAACAACTTCTGGTTCGTTTTCACTGATGCTTTGATTTCCCCCCATAGACGGAGGCTGATGTAAATCCAAAGGCCTACCCTCTCGCAGATGCCCACCTCACCAAAAAACTGCTGGACCTCGTTCAGCAGTCATGTAACTACAAGCAGCTTCGGAAAGGAGCCAATGAGGGTAAGGCAGCCAAGAGTGTTCCAGAGAGGATGTTGAAGGCGCCTGTCTCTGTCAGAAGTCCCTGGTCTCGATTTCCAGTATGGAAAGAGGGCCGGATACTCTAGATTGGGACCAATGGGAAGACTTAAGAACAGCATTTTGGCATTAGATGCTAAAGGTTAATGGACTAAGAATTTTTTTTTAGATCTACCAATTGTTAACATTTTCTGTCACATTTACCTTCTATTGAGAGCCAAAATTTGAATTTGGGCAGTGTGGCCCTAGAGCCTGTGCCCTTGTCTAGTAGTACTCCAGCATTAATGCAGAATGTGGTCTGTGGGCTAGCGTCGGGCCACAGAGATAAACAATCAGGAATAAGCATCTGAACAATGCTGTGTGGTGCTGTACCTCCTTGGTGAGTTGCACGTGGTGTGAGCTTGTCAGAAGTATTTATCGTGGCAGGTTGGGATGGTCAAACCATCACAGATCAGAGTTTGAGAAGTGCTACCGTGCACTGCTTCGTGCTGGGAGGGCTTGTGTGGAATCTGTTCCAGTCAGCCAGGCAAGAGGTGGTGGTGACTTGGACAGGTGGTACAGAGCAGGGGAGAAAAGTGGTCTGATTCAGGGTGTGCTCTGACAGACTGATGGGTTTGATGGAGGGTTCAAGGAAGGCATTGAGGATGACCAAATGGTGTTTAAATCCCTTACCACTTCCCAAGGCTGCTACAGGACACAGAGGACTGCTTATGCCTGGGAGTTTTGCCCAGTTTTCTTGCACCTGTGTTTCTTTTCCTCAGAAATTGCTTCTTTGTGGCTTCCCTACCCAAACCCCACGTCACCTATGGGCCTCATGTTCTTTCCACAGCCACCAAAACCCTGAACAGAGGCATTTCTGAGTTCATTGTGATGGCTGCAGATGCAGAGCCGCTGGAGATCATCCTGCACCTCCCACTGCTGTGTGAAGACAAGAATGTGCCCTACGTGTTCGTGCGTTCCAAGCAGGCACTGGGACGGGCCTGTGGGGTCTCCAGGCCTGTCATCGCCTGTTCTGTCACCATCAAAGAAGGCTCACAGCTGAAGCAGCAGATCCAGTCCATTCAGCAGTCCATTGAAAGGCTCTTAGTCTAAACTGGTGGTCTCTGCCATGCTCTCCCACTGACTCCTCCCCCTGGGTTTGTGTATCATATTGTCTATGTTAGCATGTAGTATTTCCAGCTACCTTCTGTTGTTATAAAATATTGTAGTAGTAAATCTGGTTTTTACATTTTTATATTATTTTTGTTTTGTCTTACAGGTCCCCACACCCACCTCACCCCTGCCCTAAATCTCCCCTACTACTTTCCCTCTGCCATCTTTCCTCCCTTTTGAAAGATGAACTAAGGCCCAGAACAGGTGGAAGCAGAGTGGTGACACCATTCTAGGGCAGGGAAGAGCCAGGATAGAGATCTTGTTCCAGCTTTCAGGCACTAACTCCCTTGTGTGTGCAAGACATGGTGAAGTAAACACCCACGTGATTTCCCTTGTGCCTGGCATACAGAATCATTTCATACATGTTTGAAATTATTTCATACATGATCTAGGGGATTATGTATCATTTGGGGAGGAAGCATGTATTCTGTGAGGTGGTTAAGTCATATGCCCAAGTGTCATTTGCTGATGTACCCCTACCGTTTGCTTTTGGTAATACGATGTTATGTCTGCCCCACCTTCGCCCTCCCCAACTTCCAGCTGTGCCCCTAAGGGTGTTAGGACAGCAGCATACCAAAGAGGTGTATGCTGCAGGACTCCAAAGTGGCCTGGACTAGTGAGACATGGGGCAGTTGACCTAGGTCTTAAAGGAGTCTGGAGTGGCAAGAGAAAGTAGGATCAACTGGTGCTGGAGTGAAGGATTCTGGGCAAGTTTTGGAGACCTGGAAGCTACAACAGAGGTGATGGAGTCCAAGGAAACAGCCTCTGATGAATAGAGATTTCTTCAATGGACTTGGTACCAGCTCTGAGAGCCCTTACCTACCCATTTTCTGCCATGATGTGGGTCAGATGTATGTATGCTTTTATCACATCAGAACAGTGCTAATGTGTCATTCTTGTGTGAGTCTTAGTAAAGAAATATATTCATATTACAAATTAAAGAAAAAGTGTGGTTCTTGGTAGGTAAGAGTTGAACTGCTTAGCATTTATTACTAGTTTTAGCTTCTCAAACTTTCCACCAAGAAGCTGTACAGAAACCATCACTACCAGATGATTTCAGTTCAAAATGTCTTGTATGGACTTAGTCATTGAGGTGTTGCTATCACTCTAGAACAGGGTTTCTCACCCTCAGCACTACTGACATTTGGGGCTGGGTAAACCTTGTGGTAGGGGGCTGCCTGTATGTTGTAGAATGTTTAGGGGCATCCCAGGCCTTTACCCACTGAATGGCAATGGCAATTAACCCCTCCCTCCAGATAAAGTCCTGTAATGGTCAGATTAATGAGGATAGATTATATTTGGTTTCCTCTTGGCCAGCTTGGGCCAGTGTACCCACTCCAGCAAGAAGCATACCTGGGGAGCCTGGAAACCACCCTGTCCGGTTAAGGCCTGTTCTGTGTCTGCTGGGCCAGTCTTTTCTTCCAGCTTGCTCCAGTGTTTATACACCCCCCCACTCCCACCCCAGCAGTTTTATATTTGTGGATGATGGAGTTTGTGGTAGTTTACTTTCTTGTACTTTTTATAGTCATGCTCTAACAGACTGAAATAATTTGGGGGTAGAGGGAACTAAGAAACCCAAACTCCACCTAAATGGAGACTAAGGCTTACCCACTAGAGCCCTAAGAAGTGGGTGGGGATGGGGCTCCTGGGATCTTCATTCCTGGTGCCCGGTCTACTCTGAAGTATTAGCTCAGTGCCCAGGCTCCATCATAAGCCTTCAAAGGGCAAGGTGTCAATTTGTGATCACCGGGGAAAAAACCTGTGGCTCTTCCCTGCTCCCAGTGGCCTCTACTGTGTGTACTGGGTCTGCTTTACCATGTTCTATCTTTGCTCAGTGTTCCATATTTGATTTCTGGAACACTCCATACCCATTTCCTTCTCAAATTCTTTGTACTTGGTGTTCCTTTACTGCACTGGTGGCATTCTCCTCGTGCTAGTCAATTCACATGTCACTTTAGGATCTTAGAATAAGTTTCCTGAAACCAATTTCCCAAGAGAACCTAGGATTAAGGGATATTTTTACATTTACGATGACTTGTGAAAGAGATTATTCATTTGTAGTATTGTTAAGTACTAAACAATATATTTCCATAGTCTTAAATCCCAAATTGATGTTATAAACCTCAGAGCAAAGAACCCAAAACAGAAAATCTCTTACAAGAGTAATTTGACCTCTCCTACACTCGAGATGCTCATTCTAGTCCTAAAAGACACAGGCCTTACAAAGCCTGAATCTCAAGCCATCCTCAGAGGACACAAATCTTTCCAGATGCTTCCCTTCCTTCTAGTTCTTCAAAAGCAGTAGCAGAAAGAGCAGGAAGGGGAAAGGGGGAACAGAGGAGGGATGGGGGAAAGAAAAAGAGACACTCCCCTCCTTCTAACACTAGGACCCCCCTCTTCCTCTTCTAATACTAGGGCCTCTCATCTTGAATTTCCTACAGCTCCCCTGAAAAATAAGAGGAATAACTGGTTTCACTTACACTGGAACCCAAACTCTCGGGGCAATAGAAATGGCACCTTCATGTACTTGAATGTTACATTAAGAGGAATGCAACATGATAGGGGAGTGCTATTTATTCCTGAAGCAAACGGTACCAGTACCAGAACGTTACATGCTTAATGCTTCTGAAATCTGATCTTCAGGTCGTAATACACCTTGCTGACAGGCTGTTTTGAGCCAGAACTCTCCCGTGTGGCCGGCTACTTTGGTCAGTGAGGTGCTTATAATTACTTAAGTGCAGACACGAGTTAACTCATGACTGGTCAGCAATGTCCCAACACAAACGTGTACACTTGTGACTGGTCAACAGGGTGTAATATGACACAAAGGAAAAGAGGTAAGAGGACAATAGTATATTGCTAGAGCTTGTCATTCCTGGGGTATGTTCACCTGTCCCTAATCGTCACATTCTCCCTGACCTTTGGTATTCATTTTGTTCCCATTGTGATGTGTGTTCCAAGTGGGAGAGAAAATTAAGATCACAGCAAGTGATCTCTGGATGTGAGACAGACGTCTTTCTCTTTCACACTAAAGAACAGTATATAGTACAAAATTAGGGCCCTTTATTCAGACAGCAGGGTAAGGCACAAAAAAGCAGGACTATGCTGTCTCCACGGCAACAGGAAGTCTCATAAATGTAAAGTTCTGGCTTCTGCCAGGCGACTCTTCAGGGGAATGACTTACTAATTGAGAACAGCCAGGGGCCTGGCTACAGGGCTGGAGGGTGGCTGGGCAGCCGGCCCCTGCTCAGTCCTGGAAGTGCCTGGTGAGCACATCCAGCAGCTCCTGCTTCTTCAGCCCGCCCTTCAGCCCGTACACCCTGCAGGCTTCCTTCAACATGGGCACAGTGAGCTTACCCAGCGTGCCCTTGCTGACATGAGCCTTCAGTTCCTCTTCGGATAACTCCATCTTGGGCCTTTTGCTTCCAGAACCTTCATCATCTTGGGGAAAAGATCAGGAAGGAATGATTGGAAATGCTACCAGTGGTGTCCCTGCTATACTGCATAGCACCCTCAGATGATCTGGGCTGCGGTCAGCCATTTTCCGTAAAGCTGTGATGCCCACTCAGAACACCATGGGGAAGACAGGTGTCCTGATTAGGCAGCTTCATTGAAGCACAAAATCAAAAATGTATCAACCTAGGAGGGAGTTAAGAGTAGTCTGCGTGCCATTGGTTTACCCGGAACTGTTGCTCACTCTAAATGAGCAAGTCATCCACGCCTTCCCTCCTGCCCTCCAGAAGCACCAGGTAAGGACCAAGGCGTGTGCTAGGTGATAAGAATGTGCAGGCTGAGCGGGATGAAGTACGTCACTAGCATGCACAGGTGTGAAGAGCCATATTCATACAGGGCACTAGTCACTTCTGATGCAAAAGAGCACCACGGCCACACCTACCCTCTCACAGCTCCACTGCCCTCACTGGTCTTTTAGGTAAGCAAGGCCCAAATTTGGCTTTACTTACCAAAGACGGCCGAAAGGATTACAACCTAAGTCAGAACTATTCCCAAATGGTGAGGAACTCACAACAGGCTATCCTGTAAACTGTGAGTCACCCGTGGTACAGTACTTTGAACCCAGATCCAGCAGGGAGGAAAGGACAATCCAATAGAAAAAAGGGTTAAGGCCAAAAACTGGAAGTTCCTCTTTGGAAAAAAAAAGTCCAAGAAAACTACATTTCACTCATAACTGGAGAATTGCAAATCAAAACAGGATATAATTTTCCCCCTATTATTTTTTGTGAAAATTTATATACATATATATACATATATATATAATAAAGACCAAGATTGGTGAAAGTAGGGAAACGCACCCATCCCTTCTTGGATAGGGTATAAATTGTATCACTTTTTCAGAGGCAAACCAGCAGTTGTTATCTGAACTTTAAATGTTTACACCTTGACCCAGCAGTTGCAGTGCTAAGAATTTATCCTATGGATCTGCTCACACAGGAACACCATGGTGGTCCACGTTCACTGCAGCATATCCACCAATAAAGGTACGAATAACTTGCACATCTATCCAATGAAGTACTCTGTAGCCTTATTTTTTTAAATGAGGTAGATATGTAAGTTTTGACATAAGTAACTGTCCAATATATACAGCTGAGTAACACAATAAACTAGCAACAACGTGAATACTATTCCATTTACGCTGAAACGTGCGTTTGTATATGTAAATATGTAGATTTGTGTAGAAATTTCGGGTCACTATCCTCTGTGGTAGGACCATAAAGACCTTTGGAAATAACCCACTGGACATCCATACCCAGCTCTCACCTTGTTTTCGCTTGGGAAATTTTCCCTCAGGATTGTAACCTGGTGGGTAGACAAGCTCCTTAAACTCATCCACGAGGGAGCCCAGTCTTGCGTCCATTTTTTCAATCTTAGGCACTAGAAAATCAAGACATAGGAAAAGTGACCTAGCGAAGTCTCAAATCCTGGCTTCCTGTAAAGCACTAAGGGGTTAGGGGAGGGTGGGGAAGGAAGGTCCACAAGCAGACAGCTGACCTGGCCATGAAAACATTCAATAAATTTTGTCTGACATTTACCAAGTACCTTCTAACAACTGCATTTGAGCACTTACTATAGCCAGACACCTTCTAGATGCTTTGTTAACCTCTGGGTAGGTAAATTTGTCTCCCTGTTTTGAGGAAAAGAGGTTAAATGACTTGCCTGAGTTCAACAAACGGGAAGTGGTAGAGTTGAGAACTGGTCTGGATTCTGGGAATTCAAACAAGTCTAGGCCCTCAAGCTTGCCGTTGAGCCAGGGTAAGGAGGGGGTAAAAACAGATGCAATACAGCTGGACAATGCCATGAATGAAGGGACTATATAGGGCACACTGGAACCTGGGGCAGGGGTCAGGAAAGACTTTCTGGAAAGCAGACTGCTCTTCCTCAGGCAGATACTATTCCAAGCAGGAAAAGCCACAGGAGTGAAAAACAGCAGGTCATATACAGCTTGAACATAGGGTGTGAGGAGGCAGGACCAGCAAGGAGGCTGGAAAGGCAAGCACAGCGAGGTCACAGAAATCTTGAAAGCCTGCCCGGGAATTAAAACTCATCATAAGAACAGTGGAACAACACTGAAGAGCTATGGGCAAGGGAGCAACAGGATCAGGTCTACATTTTAGAAAGATCACCCTGACAGCTGTGTGGAGTATGAATTGAAGGCAGGAAAAACAGAAGGCTGAAGCAAAGTGTGTATGGTCGGTGGGGGGGAACACATGGGAATTGGACTATACACATGAAAAGGGATCGAGCTGACAAGACCTACTGATGGAATGAGGTGTTGGGGCAGGTGGGGGAGTGGCTGGGGTGCCAGGAACATCCCCCAAGGCAAATACAGTGCGTATCTCATATTATGAGGATTGAATGGCTGAGCACATAGGATAGTGCGTGGCACACAGTAAACACTCAATAAATGGTACAGAGGTTTTTCTTTAACTTTTACCATCATGTAGCCATGGGGTAGCCTCGTTCAGAGGCCGGTATTAGAAGCCTGGCACTTTTTCTCCTCTCACTGCAAGACCAGCCATGTACGTTCCCAGGCTGCCTAAGCTATTCTAGAAATCTCTCAGGCAGAGATGGGCTGGACAACAAAGTTAAGTTTCGAGAGGGTGCTAGGAAACGCATTCACATTACTGTCCAGAGTGAGGTCAATAAGAAAGCCTCCCATGGCAAGAACTTCTCAGCTCAGTCTCAGCCTCTCACATGTCAGATCTACTGCTTGTTCAGGCTCTGTCAAATCTAAAGCCAAGGCCTCCAGGTTCCTGAAGTACTGCTGCAGCACTGGGTTCTCAAAGGTGTCACTTCTGTTAAAACAATAATAATGGAAACATACTAAATTAAAAAATGAAAATATAAACATTTAAAAAATAATAAAATTAAATAAACCCAACTCAGTGCAGGTCCACAGTCAGCTGAAAACACCCCAAATAAAAAAGTTGGGAATCTTGTTTTTTTTAATTCTCACCCAAGTACATGGTTCACTGATTTTTAGAGGGAAAGGGAGGGGGGCGAAGAGGGAGAGAGAGAGAGAGGAACATCTATATGAGAGAGAAACATCGATTGGTTGTCTCCACCCTGACCGGGGATGGAACTCGCAACCTAGGTTTGTGCCATGACCAGGAATCAAACCTGAAACCTTTCAGTGTACAGATGACGCTCCAACCAAGTGGGCCACACGGTCCAGGGCAGGAAGCTTGTCTCTTAAATCAACTTCTCTCTCTCCAATTTTCAATGTATTATCTGATGCCAGAGATCCAAAAGCTAATTTAAGAGCAGACAATACCTGCCCACTTGTCTATCACTGGAAGCTTCGGGCAGAGATAAAACAGAGGAGGCAGCAGGGCCTGGCTAGTGTGCCTCTATTGGTGGCACGTTGCCTGTGCACTAAAAGGTTGCCAGTTCAATTCCTGGTCAGGGCACATGCCCAGGTTGTGGGGACATCTCCAGTTGGGGTATGTGGGAGGCAACCAATTGATGTTTCTCTCTCTCTCCCCATCTCCCTTCCTCTCTCTCTAAAATCAATTTAAAAACAAAAAATTTTTTTTAATGGAGGCAGGGCTATGTAGGTACAGAGAAAAGACGAAGGAAAGTTGATGGGAAATGGGGAGATACTGGACCTGAGGACTCCTGCTTGCCATATTTAGTAACAGCATGGGTGTTAAAAGAGAAAAAAATCTAGTCAGAAAGGTCAGGGGTTTGATTCCCAGTCAGGGCACATACCCAGGTTGGGGGTTCAATCCCCAGCCAGTGGGAGTACATACGAGAGGCAACCGATTGATGTTTCTCTCTCACTCTCCCTTGCTCTCTTTCTAAAATCATATCCTCTGGTGAGGATTAAAAAAAAAAAAAAAAAAAGACTTAACTCCAAAAGAAAGCCTGTGATTGACCCACACTCACCTGTATTTGAAGCAGAGCTTCTGAACAATAGCCTTCATCTTGTCTATCTGCTCTGGGTTCGCCATGACTTTTTCAGTAAAAGGCACCTTCCGTTTATCATCAGCATAGGGTAAGAAGACAAGATGGAAGCCTGAAGAAGAGAGAGAAGATTTCTGACATGACTTAACAAAAGGTTTCAGTGATTGAGCTGTCATTTGTCCCTCAGCTCCAAATTCACCTGTCTTTTTTTTTAAAAGAGAGAGAAAAAGGGAAAAAGAGAAAGATCAACTTGTTGTCCCACCCATTTGTTGATTCCTGCATGTGTCTTGACCAGGGACTGAAGCCATAACCCTGGTGTATCAGGAGGACACTCTAACCACATGAACTACGAAGCCAAGGCCAAATTCATCCTTCTATGTCCTGTGATGCTGGGGCTTGGACCCTGCAAGCCCTGTATCTCCTTTACCAGCTGATTTCTGTTAGTATCTGCCTAACCAACTGCCTCCAGAGGGCAACCCCAAGGCAGGAGTGCTCCTCCCCATATACTGCCTGTTTCTGTCACTGTTGCCCCAGCCCGGGCTCTCTACCTGGCAGCAGCAGCTGGTTCCACCTCCAGCTTTTTGACACACCAGAGCCAGCTAGACAGTGCCCTCTCCCTGAGCACTAAGTCCCAGCCCCATCACACCCTTCTCTGAGCACCCTCTTTATTTCCCTACCCTCCACCAAATACTGAAACGGAAGAGGTGAGGGCAATCAGGCTGATCTTGTTCCAGTCACTGGCTGGTTCTAGAAAGACTGAAAAATGTGGAGACTGGAACCAAGTGCTGCTGCCCTGGGAAGGGCCCTTACAGGCAATGCCGACAGCACTGAGCAAGAGGGAGGAGCAAGGCCCCTCGCTCTCCTCTGCCCTATCGTCTCCCCCTAGCACCTGCTCTTAACAGAGCCTCACCCACAGACTGCTGGCAAAGGAGAAACTGGGTTTGGAGAGTCTCAGCCTCCGAGCATCACAGGGTGAATTTGGAGCTGAGAGATAAAAGCTTAATAACTCATATGCAAAGCTGTTCCTGAGCACTGTGATGACTAGGGTTCCTTTTAAAATCAGTGCTGATTAGCATGGTTAAAGAGGAAGGAAGACCACCCTCTGTCGGCCACTCTGTGCCAGGCATCTGTACACTTATTAACTTACTTTGCATGTGAAACAACCTAGAGAGAAAGGTGTTCCAGAAGTCTCATCTTTGCAGATAAAGAATAAAACAAAAAGGTTTAATTACTTGCCCAAATTAGCCAGCTAACAAGTGGCAGAGATGGGCCTAAAACAAAAGAAAGGAAGCTTTCAGATACACAGCATAAGATAAAGTCAAGTCTGACTTCAAAACCCATGGTCTTTCCACTAGACCTCACTGCCCTGGTGTAAACAGGAGATAAACCAAACATTAAACCTTACAAGGGTGCCAAACAATGGCTTTTAGTAAAAAAAGGTATCAGCAGTGAGACTCCATGAATTTGTGTCACCAACCTGCAAACAGTCCGTGTGCAGTCAGCCCTCAACCCGGCTGCAGAGCTGCTTTGCCCGGAGGTGCATGCTGCGCATGTGCAACCACATCTGGCAGCCTTGTGCATCAGACTCACCTGTAAAACCTTAAAAACACACACTTCACAGGCTCCATTCCTGGCGGCTCTGGTACCGCGGGTCTGAGGAGGAATCCCGCGCATGATTCCAAAGCCTGACAAGGTTCAGAAGCACAAAAAATACCTCTTCTACATACCTGGGGGAGTCACCTGAAATTTCTGGTCATCCAGCTCCTCTTCCTGTGGCATTAAGGCCACAAAATAAGGGGGCATGTTCTGGCGGGGGGTGTATCTGCACACGGCCATGACCTCCTTCTCCAGACACTTGGTGAGGAGGGCACTGAACAGGGTCGAGCTCCCTGGAAAGGGAACATCCCTTTAGGGGTCTACATCCTAGAGGCGTCTCCCCCTTTCTTTCCTCTTAGCCCAGGCTACAAGCCTACAATTTTTCTTCCACTTTCTTAAAAGGGCTTATGATACTTCAGTAGGCAAGGGGTGATGGACCAAGAGCCGAGGGGAAAGTGGGAGCAGCAGAGGCGTGGAAAGGAGTAAGAGATTGGATGCCTCAATACCCCATTAGGAATGTGAATTATTAATGTCAGTTCACTTTTCCTTTCTTGTGCTACTCTTTCACTTACCCTTGGTGTGTGCCACTTACCATTAACCAGGGACTCCTCGGGGTACACAAACAGGGAGGGCCTCAGGTAATGGTGCTTCTTCAGCATTATCAAGGGCTTGAAACCGATGAGAACCAACCCTGGTTCATCGAAGCGTTTTAGCTGTTCCGTCTCCTCTTTCTCTAGCACAATCTGACGACTCCCATAGATCTAAAGGCAGGGAACAAGGAGGGGCCACATAGAAAGGCTGCTGGAGATTCGAAATGGTTGCCATGTGACACTAGCAAGTCAAAACCAGCTTTCTTCTAAAGAGCAGGAGTATGGCTCACCAGGGGCATTGTCCCCCTACCACCAGAAGTTAACATTTACTGAGTGTCAGGGAAGCCCTTTAAGTTTGTCATCCAATGTATCTTCTGTAATAATCCTCGATGGTAGATGTTAAAAACTGTTTTACAGATGAGTGAACTGAGGCTCAGGTTATACAACTGAATTGGGCTTTAAACACAGAACTGTCTGGTGCTTCCCGCACACCTCCTACGGGGGGATCAAACCCGTGACCCGGACATGTGCCCTTGACCAGAAATCAAGCCAGCAACCTCCTGGTGCACAGGATAATGCCCAGTCAACTGAGCCATACTGGCCAGGGCAAGAGCTAAAGTTTTAGGGTAAGAGCTAAAGTTTTCACTGGCTCTTTCAAACACTGATCTAGATGCCATACTTCCAAAGAGTTAACAACTTTGTTTTAACAGCTTGGCTAGAAAGATGTGCACGTGAAAGTTAACTGGTTAGGCTAATCACTGTCTCCCCCCACTGTTAACTCTTCAATGAGACAAAATTCAGTAAGTAGGTAGGCCTACCTGAGACCTCTTGGTGTCACTTGGCAGAAGCAAACTGCCTGTATTTACACTAAATGTCCGAGTCTTGGTTTTCACTGGTTCATTCGTTTCCCGATAAAGCCTAATTGGAGGAGGTTTGAGAGCCTTCTGTACCATATTATAAATGCCGACAGTGAATGCTATGTCTTTGTTGAGCTTAAACTTCAACCTAGAGGACAGAAAAGCAAGAAAGCATAGACTGAAAGATTATACTTATCTAAAATTCCTCAATGGCACCTAAACCTTAATTTGTTTTAGTCTCTCTTATAATTCTAAAGGAGCTCTTAGAATATAAATATAACTCATTTTAATAATACAGTGGAGTTTGCTGTAGTACCATCTCAGGGTCTGTACCATAAAAATTAGTTTCAGAATATATTAACTATGTAAAATAATGATAATGTACTGTAATAAAAATTATTTTTATTGAGCCCAGCACTATTCCAATCCCTTTACAGCTATTCATTCAATCGTCATAATAACCCTATAAATACTGTATTGATTACCTGTTGTTTCTGCTTGTCTAGTGTCCTCTCCCCCTCCTTTTAGAGATGAAACCACAGTTTTTCTTTGGGAACCACCCTTCGCCCACTGCAGCTTTGGGGGCATATTAATCAAAGCGCTATGTCCGCCCCTGGCCAAGTGGTGGGTGTGTCTGACACCGGCTCAAGCCATCAGACCTATTCTCTTGAGAGTCTGGGTCTTAAGCAGTGACCAAAGAAGGACATGGTCGGAGGGATGCTTTCTGATAGTAGCAACTCGGAGACATTGTCATTAGTTCTTGCTATCAAGATTCCTGGTGCCACTCCGGTTCCTCTACTACCTGTCCTGTTCAGAATTTTGCCTGATTATAATGAAATTAATCAAGAGTCAGTTTTTATTCCTTGTCACCCATAAACCTTGTTATTGTCCTTTTAACGGATGAAAACACTGAGGCTCAGAGATATTCTCTAACTTAAGGGCAGACAAATGGTAAAAACTGGTGTTCAAACTCTGGTATGTTTGATTCAAAAAACTCATGTACGTATCTATTATGACATATCACTCCAGAATATTCATACCAACATCTTAAGAAGCAACAGGACCTCTAGAAAGTATGTTCTATAATAATGACACTGTGAAAAACATTTACAATACAATGTTATGAACAAAGGCACAACACAAAAATAACCCAAGTTATGCGTTCTTTTCAAGCACACGTGGAACATTCTCTAGGAGAGACCATATGCTGGGCCACAAAACAAGTCTAAATACATCCAAAGAAACTGAAATCATACAAAGTATGTTCTTTAACCAAAATGGAACTAAGTTAAAGATCCACAATAGAAAGAATTCTGGGAAAACCTCAAATGTTTGGAAATGAAACAATACACTTCTAAATAACCCAGGAAGTCAAAGACAAAATCACAAGGAAAATTTTAAATTATTCTGAATTAAATGAAAGTGACAATACAACATATCAAAAGGTATAGGATGCAGCTAAAGACAGTGTTCAGAAGGAAATTTATGACTTTAAACACCTTCATCAAAAAGAAGAAAATGTCAGATTAATAACCCAAACTTTACTGTTGTGGAATGTCTAGGAGTGAATATTGATTTTAAAGAAGAGAACGTTTTTAAACAAGTTACAACTAGTTCCAAGGTATATGGTTCACACGGTGGAAACAACACTGCTGTGGGACAGAGCCCTAACTAGAAATGTTGGCTCCAGGAACAAGTGCCTCCAGATCAATTTGGTAATGCATGATGTGGCCCCCAGGTGAGGGCTAATAACAGATGGCATTACTAACAATATCAACCATTTGGTGGCTTCCTATTTTAAATTATTCTGGCTGACTCGGTTAAACGGAGTTGTCTAGGGGCTACTGTAGGACAGCTGACAAGAAATGTAACCAATTAAAAAACTGTACAACCTTCAAAGTAATTTTTAAAAGTTGCTGTGTGCCTCTGAATTTTAGTATCCTGGGAAAGAGCATTGGCCAATATGGTACACTCTGACCTCAGGCTTCAAGTGACCTTGGTTATATTTTTAACCCAAAATAGCAAATCCATTACTCTCCCTACCCAGTCTTAAATTTTCACATTTATGAATTAAGGTATCTTTCAATCTTGAAAATGTCGTAACTCAGAGTTAAAATAAAGTTACAGTATAACAGCACAGTTTATAACATCATGGTTTATGTCATAACTTGCAAAGGAAAATATGGAAGCCCACAGTGCAAAACAAGTTGCTTGGTATGTTTAACTTCATCGGAAATGTCTTAAGGCTAATAAGTGTTATTAATGGGTAGGTCAATCTACTTCAAAGGACTGTCTTTAAAGATTAAATAATTACCATGTTCACAATGAACTTAGGACAGTGACTGGCACATAATAACCATGCAATAATTTTATTATTTGATTATAGTACAAACAAGTGCCATAATTTTCTAGGTCTTCAGCCTAAGGCATTATTAGTCCTCAAACAACTCCAATGTATTCATATCACGTATCATATAATGGCTCTTCCACAAAATAGTAAGAATAGCTAACATTTATAAGTAATTACTATGTGCCAGGCACTGTGCCTACATTATCCCATTAATCATCACAGCAGTCCTATAAGGAGGTATCAGTTTTGCCCCCATTTTACTGAGGCTCAGAAAAGCTACATGACTTCCCTCAGGCCACACAGCAGAGGGGCCAGGACTAGAATGCAAGCAATCTGCCTCTATTTTATGCATCTTCACCAAAATGTGTAGTAGGTTTCCAAATTGTCATAGTAACATGTCATCAATTCAGGAAGGGGGAAGAGGTAACGGTGCCCGGTTGAGGAAAGAGAAACAGTTCCTAGGAAAAAGGATACCAATGACAACACTACGACTGCAGCAACGAGCTGGGTCGTGGTTTTCTTACAATAATGTCATGGGTCCTCTATCAGAATAGCAGTAATCTCCTGAAAACTGCTCAGACACCATCAGTGGTCATATTCCTCTGTACTGAGGAAACTAGCCTAAAATGAAAGCCTGATGCTCTTAAGGAAGAAATGCTGAGGAGCCCTGAGCTCTCTAAAAGAAGATAATCTAACAGTCTGGTTCCTATTGGTCTCAAGTTTATAAGAAATCAGAATAACACAATTTTGCCCAGCCGGGCGTGGCTCAGCAGTTGAGCGTCGACCTAGGATCCAGGCGATCGGGATTCGATTTCTGGTCAGGGCACATGCCTGGGTTGAAGGCTCACAGCCGATCAACGACTCATCATTGATGTTTCTCTCTCTCTCTCTCCCCCTCTCCCTTCCTCTCTCTGAAATCAATAAAGATATATTTTTTTAAAAAAAGAATAACACAATTTTAACAACAATGATAATAACTAACATTTACCGAGTTTTTGCTCTATACCAGGTACTACTGTTATCCCTAATTTACAGAGAAGAAAGCAGACAATAAACTAGTGAGTGAAACTGAGGATACTGTTAGGCCACAACTGTTTACCCCAAGAAAGTGGGGGGGCTGTGTCATTTTGAAGAAATGTACTAGCCAGCTGGCATGGCTCAGTGGTCGAGCATCGACCTAGGATCCAGGAGATCGAGGTTCGATTCCAGTCAGGGCACAGGCCCGGGTTGCGGGCTCCATCCCCAGCAGGGGGCGTGCAGGGGGCAGCCTGTCAATGACTGTCTCAGTATTGATGTTTCTATCTCTCTCTCCCTCTCCCTTCCTCTCTCTGAAATCAATAAAGATATATTTTAAAAAATAAAATAAAATAAAAAAGAAATGTACCAGCTCTTTCCAGGTACAGCAAATAGAGAAGCAAATAACTTGTGCTCTCCTGAAACCAAGCAAGTTTTTAGAGGGACAGTGAGGCGGAGGCACAGCCCACACTGAAGCAGGCAGGGAGGCAGAGCCACGCACTGTTTCCGATCAGCTGGGGACTGGCGCCCACCTGCTAAGCGCGCGCTTCCTGGTCTCCTTGGCGCGGACCTTTCTCAGCAGGTCTTTCAGCTTGCTCGATGCCTCAGAGTGAACCCCCAGGTCCTCGCCCTCTGCTGCGCTGATGATGTCTCTGTAGAATAAGGACATGTCAAAGCCTCCACGTTTCCTCAGGTGCATCAAGTCAAGGAAGATACCTAGGGCAAGGAGACATAAAAGTGAGGGGAAACAATTTTCAACAAGAATATTGTTCAGTTAAGCTCAAATATGCTTTTTAAAGTGTCCAAAGAACTAGACTAATTATTAACATTTCAGGAATTAGAAAAAGTGGCTAAGGGAATCAGCTTCTATAATGATTTAGGACAACGCATTCAAATAACCACCGTTCACAGTAGCATTAAAATGAAGAAAATCATGCTCTAGGGGTGTCCTTTACACTTCTAACGGTCTGGCCATTTTCACTGGGAGGTACACAGGCATCTCCTCCAGCTTCACTCTGTTCTTTCACTTTACTCCGAAAGGCAAAAAGCCAACGTTTGACGTCAGCTATAGAGAAGCAGTAAAATTAAGTGCCACTTTCAAAGAGCAGGGAAAATGCTGACCTGTGTCACGGAGATCCCCAGCTTTGGTCCTGGCCTGGCTGGCTTTGGCACTGTCACTGCCATGGGGGTCATCTTCATTGGTGAACAGCATGATCCTCTTATGGCTCATCTTGAACTGGACATCACTAAAGAGGTTGGCACAGACCCACAGAACTTCACTTAGTGAGTAATCACATCCATAGCCAATGAGATCTTGGAAACGTTTCTTCCCCGGCTGCTCCTTAAACTGCGCAAGCTCTAACACTCGTTTAGCACCTGATCAGAGACAGGGAGTCAAATGGGCAGAAAAGTCAGGGTCAGTGGGCACCTTTGCAAGGCCTAAAGAAGGGCCTAAGGTCCCTTTCTCACCGGAGCTGTTTAGCCCGTACAGCAAAAGTCCACGTCCCAGGAAGAACCCCCAGAGCAGGAAAGCATACTCTCAGTCAAGGTGTCATCTGCTTCCTTCTCCACATCTCTTTGTTCAGGGTCGTAACCTTCTCATGTAAGGGAAAAGTTAACCTTAGAATACTACTGACCTGGATTATCCAGCTCCTGTAAGACGTAAATATTTTTGAAATTCACTGAGTTTTTGTCCTTCTTGGTACCATAGAAAACCACTGCCAAGAGATCTCGATCACTGCTTATGATTTTACTGGTGTACACGCTCTGGATACACTGGAAAAATAAAAACAAAAATTCAACTAATGTTTAACTACTTACTACTAAACAAACTCTGTAAGTGCCTGGCACACAGTAGGTGCTCAATATATACAGAGTGTCCCAAAAAAATGTACACACAATTTAACAGCTAATAGCTCAATTTTGAAAATGAAACATATTTTAATAAGCACTGCCTTTATAATTATTCAAAGTGTGTAGACATTTTTTGGGACACTCTATATTTCCTGAATGTGTACATGGCATTAGAATAAGGTATGACCTCTACCCTCAGGAAATTCATGAATCAGTGAGAGTGATGGGCAGATATATTACACTACAACAAAAAGCAGAGTGTGGTAGGTATATAATAGAAGTGTAAGTAGTCCTTACCATAAGAAGTCAGAAATTAAAAACATGTACATACTCAGGGAGGAAACTGCTATATGGAAAACCTCAGTAATGGAATCAGAAAACCTGGATATTAGTCTCACTGATGTCATACACTTAACTGGCTGGGTTTGGACAGGCCACTTGATCTTTCCTCAAGTAGCCTGATACTAAGAAACAGAATTTACATTTATAAAATAATTTTACCTGTATAAAAGATTTAAGCCAATGATAAGTATATGTGACCTGAAAATAAGTCTGTAACTACTAACAGGATTTTCTGAAATAAAATTTGCTTAATTACACAATTTAAAATATTAGTATTCCAGGAAAGGCCTAGCTCCCTATTTAAACTAATGTCAGCATCTGGTAACTCAGTGTCTCAAAAGAGTTGGTCAGTTCTGGCAGCCTATTTAATTCTGGGGGCAGAATCTGCAAAGCTGAGGAATAAACCGACCATGGTGACCCTCCACGTCCTGAGCCTCTAACGGGCCTTCCTCCAGAGCAATCCTCACTAAATGTAGAACTTACAGTATGTTACTCGCTGACAATAATCTGCATGGCAAGTAGTCATTTCTACAAAAACTTCAATCTATTTTTTGAGCAGTCTATAAATATTTACAAAAATTTGGTGAGGCCTTCTTATAGATTCTAAGAAATAGAAACACAAACGAAAACTAAAATAGAATTATAGAAAATACTTTTTCATTGCTTCTTATCAAATACATTATGCTCACCTGTGACTGTCTCACTTATTTGCTACATACATAATACATCTTCCTCTGGGTTCCTTAGGCATCAAGGGTTCCACCAACTCTTTGAAACTACATATAGAACTGTGAGTGTGTCTTTCTGGGGAAAGGGTACATAGCTTTCATCACATTGTAAAGAGAGGTCTATGATCCAAAAAAGGTTAAAGTAGTGCTCCTCTAAGAGTGATCTCCAAACCAGCAAGAGCAGCATCACCTGGGAACTTGCTGGGAATGCCAATGCTTGGTCCCGGATCAAGACCTACAGAACCAGGGGGAAAGCCTGAATCTGTGTTAACAAGCCCCCGCCAGAGATTCTGATGTAGGTTAAAGTTTGAAAACCACTGCTTTAAAGTTAAGCGCTGTTTTTATTAATTGTTTTTAGATGCAAGATACTCTGCTTTGCCCATTGCAAGAATTGTCTGTACACAAATTAGAACATGAGAAGCTTGTTTGGTTCCAAACTCTAAAAATATGAGACCTGACATATACAATAAATGTTTAGAAATCCTTCTCTATGAAGAAATAGTGATCTAAACTGTCTCTCCCCATTTCTCCCTCCCCACTGCCCCTAGGAACCACCAACCTGCATTCTCTGTAGATTATCTATTCTATATTTCACATAAATATAATCATATATAACTGTCTGGCTTCTTTCACTTAATAGGTTTTCAAGGTTCACTCACCTTGTGGCATGCATCAGTACCTGACTTCTTTTCATGTCTGAGTAATATGCCAATGTATTATCCATTGTTTATCCATTCAAAATGTTTTAGAATCAGACACAGTGGTGGTTATACAACACTGTGAATGACTAAGTAACTTTGAATTATACACTTTAAAATGGGTAATTTTGTTATGTTATGTGAGTTACACCTCCATTTAAAAAACAAAACTAATCCTCACAACAACTTGATGCAGAAGATACTATTACTCTCTCCATTTCACAGGTGAGAAAACGGTGCCAAGAGGCTGAGCAACTGTTCTAACGTCACATAGTTTATAAGTGGCAGAGTCAGGATCTGAGTACCTGGGTCTTATTCTGATGGGTATATACCTGGGAGGAGAATTGCTGGGTCAGATGGTAATTCTATGTTGAACTCTGAGGAACTGTCAAGCTGTTTTCCACAGCAGCTGATCCATTTCACATTCCCACCAGCAATGCATGAGCTTCCAATTTTTTCACATCTCTTATTTTCCTCTTTTTCTGTAATTACAGCCATCCTAGTGGGCATGAGACCTCGCTGTGGTTCTGATTTGCATTTCTCTGATGACTAAAGATGCTGAGAATCTTTTCCTGTGCTTGTTGGCCATTTGTATATCTTAAAAGACATGTATATTCAAGTCCTGTGCCCATTTCCAAATTAGGTTGTCTTTTTGTTGTAATAATCTTTTTCAACCACAGGTAACACCCAGCTTCCAAATATGACTGACAAGGGAACTCATTTCCACTATGCTCCCACCTCTACAGAAGGAGCAGCCCACTTCCACTACTAGGGCTAGTGCAGGTGGGAGCAATGCAGTCCTAGGGTCCGGAGTTCAAGCCCAGAGTGAAATGGGCCAGCTCTCCAGTATTGCCACTCTTTCTCAGCTATAAATGGAGAGAGCCATCCTGGGAGGCTAACCACCATTTATCCTTATCAAACAAAATTTTCAGAGTCCATACCTTTTAAAGTGGTATTAATACTCTGGAGTTTTGTTTGTCTTAAACAAAAAGGTAGCCTTACCTGGATGCTCATGTCAAAAGGAGTTAATTCATCTTCACTCTCGGATTCAAACATGGCCCTAGAAGCATCAACCAAAAAAATCAAACTATCTCTTCCTGAATATGTATATTCTCCTACAAGGAAAAAAATGGAAGGAAATGCTTACCCCTGTGTTCATATTTATCATGCTTATATATTTATATAAAACAAATAGAGAAAAGCCCACTAATCAAAAGTATAACTTGATGAATTATTATAAGGTGAACACCCTTAAAACCATCACCCACAGTGAAATCTTGCCAGTCACCCCAGGAGCCCTCTGCATGTTCCCTCCCAATTACATACAATGCCCAGCCTCCTCCTGATACTGTTGTAATTTAACCTAGTTATGAACAACTGGAAAGGAGCAAAGGGAAGGCCAAATATTATGGGCATGCCATTCGTACAGCTTTGCCCGGAAGTTGCAGTTTAGACACATGCCTAGTAAAGTCTGGAAGAACTATGGAAGGTGCTTGTCTGTCGGTCACACCTGGGAACAGGTCATTGGCCAGAGCAGGTGTGGCCACTGTAAGGGCAGGAAGATATTTAATCTCCAGAGGAGTTTGCTTTCTTGTGCTCTTGCTTGCTTGAGCTTTTGACTCCTGGCTTGCAAGGCTTTCACGCTCCTGAGTTTACCTACATGGCCCACAGCCATGTGGACCCCAGATAATGGACTAATAGGCTGCAACTGGCCTAATGCTAAACTGGACCCGGCTGCAAAATGGAAGGGAAATTTTGGACACTGGCTTTGCTTCTAGCTCTACTGAATCACCAGTTGTACATCTTCTAAGACTGGGTTAATGAAATGGGACTTTGGAGACCCAAAGATGTAATTCCACAAAAATAAAGCTTCCTACCACATCTCATCCTCCCGGGGGACTTCCGGAAATGCTTATTCCAGCAGTACTCCAAGAACCCCACTCCCACTAGCAACGGGGAAAGATCATCCATACATTTCTCTGTTAACACTCCCAAGAGTAACCACTATCCTGACTTCACATCCTTATTTTTCTTTATACTTTTCTCATCCAAGGGAACACTCCTACACTTGTTTTGATTTTTTTGGTCTATGTTTTAAAGCCTCTTAAGCTATAGATAACCCCCTCCATCTTTTTGTCATAATTTATTTGTTGAAGCAGGATGTTGTGCCCTGTGCAGTTTTCCACCTCTGTATTTTGCTGACTGCATTCTTTTGTTGTAGATTAGCACAGTCTTCTATATTCCCTCCTAAGGACCCAGAAAGGCTTCATCAGATTCAGGTTTTCTTTTTTTGGCATGATTATATCATGGGTGATGCTGTGTTTTTCATGTCTAGTAGTCTCCTTTTTTAATACTGCTGTTTAGTACAATAAATTTAATTACCCATCTTTTATTAAAACAATATGACCATATGTATCAAGAGCCTTAAACAAAATCTACCTTGATCCAGGGAATTCTACCTTTTAAAAATCTATTTAAGAAAAATATGGAAAAAGCCTTATGCAAAATTTTTCACAATGTTATTGATTAAAGTAAGAAATTGAATATAATTAAAATATCCAGCCCTGGCTGGTGTGGCACAGTGGTTAGTGTTGGCCCAGGCACTGAAGGGTTGTGGGTTCAATTCTCCCTCAAGGGCATGTACCTAGGGGTTGCAGGTTCAATCCCCCATCCGGGTCAGGGGGGGGTGCAGGAGACAACCAATCAATGTCTCTCTCTCATATTAATGTGTGTCTCTCTCTCTCTCCCCCCTTCCTCCCTTCCACTCTCTCTTAAATTCAATGGAAAAAATACCCTTGGGTGAGGATTAACAAAAAATATACGTATGTTCTATATGTATATCCGATAGGAAGTAGAATGAATAAATTATAGCAAATTTAAAATGAGTTATAGCCCAGCCGGGCGTGGCTCAGTGGTTGAGCGTCAACCTAGGATCCAGGCAATCAGAGTTCAATTCCTGGTCAGGGCACATGTCCGGTTGTGAGCTCGATCAATGACTCATCATTGATGTTTCTCTCTCTCTCTCTCTCTCTCTCTCCCTCTCCTTTCCTCTCTCTGAAATCAATACATATTTTTTTTAAAATGAGTTATAAAGATTATATCTAGTTAAATGGAAAAACATATCTATGATAAATAAGGAAAAAGGTAGAATATAAAATTATGTATATATGTTTAAAATTCCTTTTTTGTAAGAAGACTGATGTAAATTAAAATTTAAAGTGTATATGCCTTATGATTACAACTATATAAAAATCAGACAGAAAGGAAAGCAGATATATATGTAGGTATATGCAGAATGAAGGTATATGAAGGAAATGTGCAAAATGCCAAAATACTGGTAGTAGTTGTGTCAGGGTGGTACAGTATATAGATTACAGTAAACTTTCTCTATGTTCAGTATTTCCTATATGTTTCTCAATTTAATAAAAACACTTTATTCCACTCAGGACTTACATTAACTAGTATGAAGATGCATGTACCCCTTATTTCTCCCTTTGTCCCATGTATTACTGTGTTGGCAGAACATATACCCCCACACCTGGAAGCTATGGTGAGGGAGTGACACTTGTAATTGTGCTGCTAACATTTACTCTTTGGTTGCTGCAATTATTGTAGGATGAAGGCATTTTTGTATTGAGGTTCTAGAGTGAGTAAAACTACTTTCTTGGGTCCTGAAGGGATGGCTCAGTTGTTTGGAGCATCCTCCATACACTGAAAGGTTGTGGGTTCGATTTCTGGTCAGGGCACATATGTAGGTTGCAGGTTCGATCCCCAGATGGGGCACATACGGGAGGCAACCCATGGATGTTTTGCACTTTGATGGTTCTCTCTCTCTCCCTCTTCCTTTCTCTCTAAAATTAACAAAAAACATATCCTAGGGTGAAGATTAAAAAAACAAAAACAAAAAAATCTACTTTCTTGGGTGAGGAAGAGGCTCACTTGAGTCATCTAAGGTAACAAAAGATACCACTGTTCAGGGTCATTTATTGGAGCTCCGCAGATGTCAATCTACCAGTGCCCCGCAAAAGTTTAAGGCTAGGAATGTCCCATAGTCTAGAGTAGGACACCGATAAAAGAGCCGAGGGTAGCTCTGCAAAATTCAAAAGGAGAAAGAAAGGTATGTGACGTCCTCTGGGTAAAGAGGTAGGTCATCAGACAGCAAAGGACACCCAGCACAGACAGGCAGGGGAAGTTGCCACACACAGAGCAGTACATGTGAAAGTCACCTACCACCTGCTTCAAGGCCCTCCTCTTGTTGTTCTTCTTCATCGCCCTCGTTTTTGTAAAAAGACTCCCAACCTGACATGTTGGTACCTGCTCGCTGGGTGAAAGAAAGTTAAGATCAGTAACAAATGTAAACCTACAAATACCGATTCTGGCCCGCGGTTACTCGCGAGCAATGTGAACGCCGGATCCTGCTGCCTCGAGAGCTCTCGGTGAATGAGACCCAGAGGTAAGTGGGCATGAGGATCGTTCCAGCAGCCTCGCCTTAGCTCTCTCGTAAGGACGCCAGGGCCTGTGGTGGCCCGGACTGGCCACCTCCGGCACCATCTGGACTTGAGGGATTCCCGCTCCAAGATACTCCGTCCTCTAACGGACCCACTGCTCCTCAATCTCCCTCAACTCCTCAGCCCGCCAGGCCCGGTGGAGTCTCAAGTGCAGGCGGGCCTCCCAGGCCGGGGCCGCCTCTTCCAGGAGGAAGGAGCGGGAACCAAAGGCTGTCTCTACCCTCGGGCCGCACACTCCGGGCTGACGCAGCCCTGCAGCGGGCCAGGGGCACTCGCAAGACTGTGCGGTCCGGGCAGGACCAGGCCACCCCTGCGGGCCAGCAACATACACACGACACACACGCGAGCCGCCTACCTGGAACGCGGCGACGAGACCGACCTGGACAGAAGGTGGGGCGCCGCGCACGCGCGCGCTACAGCTCTCGCTCCCAATCAACGCCCTACGTCATGACGCACAGTGCGGACTTTTCGGGTCAAATCGACACGCCCACTCCCACTCCCATCTTTTCTTACCAGTCCTTAGCGAACCCACCCACTTAGCGAAAGCTCCGCCCCCTCCGGCGAGACCCCGCCCCCTTCGCCGGTGAGGATGGTATGCACATGCGCGAAAGTGCGTCCCCGCCCCTGGCCTTCTTCCGTGCGGACCCTGCTGGTCCCGGCTCTGTCACCTCACAGTAGTCGTTGCGGGCGGGGGGCGCGAGCGGTTGGGGCCGCGGGCAAAGCAGGGCCGCCTCTCCCCTGCCCTTCAGGCCGGCCCGGGCTCGGTCCCCCCACGCGCCTTCCGCTCCCCACCCGGGTTGGGTACGGGAAGATCCTAGCCGCTGCCGGGTGCCAGAGGGACTTCGTGGCCGCTGCCGCCACGGGTCCCGATGGAGCCGCCGAATCTCTATCCGGTGAAGCTGTACGTGTACGACCTGTCCAAGGGCCTAGCCCGGCGGCTCAGCCCCATCATGCTGGGTGAGGGGGCAGGGAGTGGGCGGGAAGGAGGGCCAGGGCCGCCGGCCGAGGCGGGGAGGCCTGAGCCAAGGCTCAGGGGGAGACTTGGGGCCCAGAGGACGGCGAAAAGCCCGAGTAGAACAGGGAGGGGTCTGAGGTTTGGGCCCCTATGCTCAGCCCCGTTTCCGTTTGAATCCAGGAGGAAGGGATGGAGAGGAATCACGCCCTTCCCTGTCCCTCCGAGTCCCTTCCGCCGGGAGGGGGGATAGGCGGGCGCCGGGTCCAGGGGGGTCCCTGCCTCGCGGGGCGCGCGCTCTAGCTCCCTGCTCGGCGCGGAGGTGAGGACGCCGGCCGCGCGCCGCCCCTCGTGGCGGAAGGGACGCTGCGGAGGAGATTCCTGGGCGGCCCTCGGAGAGCCTGCCCTCCGTGCCAAAAGGAAACTCTTTCTGCAGCCTCTGGGGTAGGTGGGAAGAGAAAGCGAGAGCTGCACAGACACCCACCCATAGCCCCTCGGTAGGGACGAGTCAGGTCTGCTGGAGCCCAGACGGTAAGCAAGCCATCCGGGGGGAGGACTGGATACGGTTGTGGCCGTAAGGATTAGTAAGGGAAGTATTTCAGTCGCGCTCCACTAAACTACTTAACTGCCAGGAGAGAAAATCAGTGTAGATCAAACCTCATTATAAACCAAATACCAAAACGCCTTGGGTAACATAGAGATCGTCAGGTTTGTGATTTCAGATGACACCGGGCATGAAGGGATCTCAGGAATTGAAAACTGAACAGTTTTGGCAACATCCATTTGAATGACTAGTTTTTCCTGGCTTATGGAGACATTTAGAGAATGTTTTGGTTCATGTGCATAAGACAAGAGGGCAGAGGTCAAGTAAGCAAGGTTACTTCTGAGGGCATCTTTTCAATATCCTTGAGTTTTTAATGTGCTGTGTAGTGAATTGAACTTAACCTCTTAACCCTGGGCCACTGAGTGTTTCCTACATTTAGCTTCACCTCAGAACTACCTAGGGTGCTTGTGAAAAATACGAAGATATCTTCTTTTTCAATGTATATTGGTTAAGTGGGAATAGAAAAAAAAATTTGAACAGTTGTTTAAATCTGCAAGTGTGTGTTTAAAGCAAAGGATATATACATACTTGCTTAAGGGAATCATCTGTAAGAATGCAAAAGAAATTGGTAACAGTGATAGCTTATGGAAAAGTGAACTTGAAGCTGGGGGGCAAGAGTGAAAGGGAGACTTTGCTGTAACTTTTTGTACCTTTGAATTGTATACTTACATACATATGTTATTTATTCAAAATAAACAAAGTTTTAAATGTATGGATTCTAGAGCCTCATTACACAAGTACTAAATGAGACTCTTCTGGAGTTTTGATCCCAAAATTTGTATTTTTAAAAAATATGTTTTTATTTCATAGAGAGGCAGAGGGAGAGAGAGAAACATCCATGAGAAACACTAATGAGAAACATCAATTGGCTGCCTCCCTTCTGCCCCCTACTTGGGATCAAGCCCACAATCCAAGCATGTGCCCTGACCTGGAATCGAACAGGTGACCTACTGGTGCATGAGATGAAGCTCAAAAATTTGTGTTTTTTTTTTAAAGATAGCCCTTTCTTTTTTTTCCATATATCTTTGTTGATTTCAGAGAGAGGAAAAGAGAGGGAGAGAGAGAGCTAGAAACATCAATGATGAGAGAGTCATTGATCGGCTGCAGCCCGCAACCCCAGCATGTGCCCTGACTGGGAATCGACCCCTGATCGCCTGGATCCTAGGTTGACGCTTAACCACTGAGCCATGCCCAGCCGGGCAAAAATTTGTATTTTTAAAAACCTCCTCAGCCCTGGACAGCGTGGGTTAATTGGTTGAGCATCTTCCCATGCACCGAGAGGCCACCCATTGGATTCCCTGTCGGGGCATGCAGGAGGCAGCCCATTGATGTTTCTCTCTCTTCTCTCTTCCTCTCTCTCTCAAATCAATAAAAACATATTTTAAAAAAATAAAATAAAAATCTCCTCAGACAATTCTATGTAGCTGATCCATTATTGGACAAAAGTCAGTCCTAGATTGTTAAAATTAGTAAGGCAGCCCCAGCCGGGTGGCTCAGTTGGTTAGAGCGTGGTCCTGTACACAAAAAAGGTTGGTTCCTGGTCAGGACATTTACCTAGGCTGAAGGTTCAATACCCAGTAGGGACGTGTACAGGAGGTGACCGATTGAAGTTTCTCTCACATTGATGTTTCTCTCTCTCTCTCCCCCCTCTCCCTTTCCTTTCTCTCCCTCTTCCTCCCTCCCTCTCTCCCTTTCTCTCCCTTCCTCTCTAAAAATCAATAAACATATCCTTGGGTAAGGATTAAAAAGATTAGTAAGGCAAATCTGAAAGCAAAACTTACAGAGTCACTGTTAGTTACTAAGATTGCATCAGTCAAGTTCTAACTAAACTTGGAATGGAGCCATTTGGTTACTTTGATCGTGGTGAGGCATTAAATATTTCCTAGACCCAAAAATAAAAGTTTCTCCCTTTATACTGTTTTGTTTTGTTTTTTCCTATTACCTAATAGTTATTGATTTTAGCTGAAAGGGGCCTTACAGATCATTGCTTCATGATTCATTCAGTAGCTACTGAGTGCCTACCATGTGCCATCCATGTGTTAAACTTAACTAAAGATGATAAAATCAACAAAGACACTGCCATCGTGGAGCTATTTAGTGGGGAACTCATTAAAAATAAGTAGGCAAATAAAATAATTACAAATTGTGATAAGTGCTGGGTTGTGCAGGAAGCAAACTGGGTGTTGAGAAAGAAAATAACGAGACCTCCTTTAAAGGTTATCAGGAGTGGTGACTTTTAAGTTGTAAATTTAAAGATGAGGAAGAAGTAGCCAAATCTAATTCTCTCCTCTCTCCACCTTTTTTCCATATTGCTTTTATGCCTTTTGCAAAAGTGATGAAGACAAGGGTTATCAAAGCTAATAGTCATTACTTTCTAGATTTGAAAACCTTATGGAAAATGGGCATTGCCTTACTGGTTCATCCCGTCTGCACATCATTAACCTTAAAGTTGGGTATGTCCCAATTCTATTAATAGCTATGTATTGATTTCCCATTCTGAATATATTTGAACCTTTAAAAAAAAATCAATGTGTTTCCTGACTTTTGTGATGACTTCTAGGAGCATATTAATAGCTAGCATCTATTGAAAGCTTACCATGTGCCGGACCTTTTTTTTTCTTTTTCTGAGAACTTTGCATGTGTTATGCCTTACCACAATTTTGTGAGATGGGTCCTCTTATCGCCTCCAGTTTTCAGTTGAGGCAGAGCAGGGTTATGAGCATGGACCTCCAGAGCTCCTGTTCTGTCATTTTGATGTACCACCTCTACCGTGGAATGTGTTACCTTATAATCGAGGCAAAGGAGGTTCGTGTTCATGTTCGTAAAGGCATCTTTGGCCAAGTATTTCAAGTTTGAATGAGATAAAAATCTGGGCTCAATGTGTATATGCCATTCATAATCATAAATTTATGATCACCTCTCTTAGACTTCATTTTCCGAAACTACATTAGTGTGACCTCACCAGCAGTGCCCTCTTATTGTTATGGCAGTTCCTCATTATAAGACCACATCTAGCTCTATTACACTCATGATTGGACTAGATAAAGCCCAGTGTAATTCTCTTCTCTCCCGAACAATGTAGACTACACCAGTTTACCCTGCCTCCTAGTTTTCAGTCCCCTAGAATGCTTTCCATGAAGGTATTCCCATTCCACAGTCCCTCAATCACCATGAAAATGGTCCTAAAACTATCCTTAGTGTTCTAATCTAGCAGGCAGCCTGATAGTATCTTTCTTTTTCATTGTCACTATTTGCCTAAGATAATTAGCTATTATAATTGTCCTTCAGTTCCTCTTAATAATTTTGTCTGCTCTTTCAATTTTTTTACCTCTTTCTATACTAAAGCATTTAGAGATAAAGGCAGAGGGTTTGGATTTTTTTTTTTTTTTAATTGTAGTAAAAGGTACTTTATATTTGTTGATTGTTTTCTGATTTGAAGTTTTTTGTGCATGCACATATCCTGAGATCACATTTATTTTTCTTTACAAGCCTATCTCAAAATTGTTCTCAGGTTTAAAGACTTAGGGATATGAGGGTGGACTATATATATAGTAATGAAAGACATGAACTCTGTCCTCCACAAGTTCATTTCACTAAAAATAATGTATGTACGCATGCAACGGCATAAAAGAGATTATGATTAGATGCCAAAATGAGTGCGTGGTGAAGCAGTTATTTTAAGCCTTGAAAGAAGGGAGAGGCCATGGTGGGCTGGATGTGTCAGAAAGACTTCAGCAAGAACCTTGAGCTCCTGGGGTACAGAGACTCTGTCTCATTCCCCTGTGTCCCCAGTGGCCAGTCAGAGCTGGTGCTCAATAAATATTCTAGGAATGATTGAGACTTGAAGATGAAGTAGAATTTATTTGAAACTGAGGGTTTTTTTATGTTTCAGTGTCATCTATTGTGCTTTGTTTTAGAGTTTTATTGTTCATTGTGTGGACTGTTTTATATCCAGCTAAGAACGAATTTAGTGATCATGCAGTTTATGGCACAATGAAAACTGATGTGGCTTACAAAGCCCTGTGAGATCCAGCTCCTGTTTTTCTTTCTACCCTCACCTGTCTCCACATACTGTGCACACTGACGTGATCCTTTCTCAGCAGGGTTCCACAAGAGAATTAAATGATCCAAGTGACTGTTTTCTCAGTCTCCCAAAAGCTACTGAGGGGCATTAGGGCTTGATCCTCTTGCAGAACCCCAGTGGAGAGGGGCTGCTGTGCTCCCTGCCAGGGATACTTTTCCCATCTCTTGGCCTGGCAACTTCTCTCAACTGAAATGCCATTTGCTCCAGGAAACTTTCCCTGAACCCCACTCCCCAAATCTTGATTATGTGTCCCTATTATGTCCTGATAACATCCTGTACTCTCCTTTATTAGCGTTCATCATTCTATTTTATAATGGCTGTTTTCTCATCTCTGCCCACACCCACCCTAGCTGGACTGGTGGCTCCATTGGGGGCAAGAACTCTCGATTGTATCCCCAGAGTCTAGCAGTGCTTGGCATTCAGTAAATACAAGTTGAGTGACTGGTGGGATGTTACACATCTACCTCAAAGCATTGCTACAAGGGCAGGCTAATAAATCAAAACAAGCAGTGATCAAGAGGAAACCCTCTCAGTGTTGAGGAAAAGAACTCACGCATCAGTTATTTTGATACTAGGAAAGAATCCTGTACTGACCCCAATATTAGAGTATTAAGTAGTTGTAAATCTACCCTTTTTTTGAGGATTAAAGTACCCTCTCAGTTTTTAACAATGTATTGCATTTTGATTTTGTGATAACTTTTCTCTTCCTAAAGGGCAAGCCACCCCTACCAACAGGATTTTTTTTTTTTTAATATATCTTTATTGATTTCACAGAGAGGGAGGGAGAGAGAGCAACATCAATGATGAGAGAGTCATTGATCGGCTGCCTCCTGCATGTCCCCTGCTGGGAATCGAGCCTGCAACCTGGGCATGTGCCCTAGTCAGGAATCAAACCTCGATCTCCTGGATCTTAGGTCGATGCTCAACCACTGAGCTATGCCAGCAGGGAGAATTTTTTTTTACAGTATTGGCACAGAGACTCACTTATATTATACATATGTTTCCTTTTGCTTTTTCCCACCTAGATTCCACATTTATCCAGTGATCCCAGAGAAGAATAAGCTGATTTTTTAAGTTAACATTAACCCCTTCACATTGCTGGTAATCTGGCAAATGACTGAGCCAACCAGCAGATGAAAATACTCAGTTAAAAACACTTCGTCACTGGGGCAGGAATCTGAGGTGAGCTGGGGCTGCGCTTGATTTGCATCAATGAGCTAATGCCCCTGCAGACCCATCACCATCACCCACTTTGTGCTCATTAATAGACATTGATTTAGCACCAGCAGTATGCCAGCTGCTGATTCGTCTTACAACCGGCACAGCTCCATCTATCTTAATTGATAAGGTAGAGGCAGGATTTTCTCCTTGACTTTTATATTCTCACTTTACTCTTACAATCAGTGGAAGGCTGACTAATGTGGGCCTCACCTTTTTGTTATTCATGATGAAAAACAAGGCTGACATCCATGTCTTCAAGTTGTTTTCATGTGACTACTTCATAGGCCTCCAAATCAATGCATTGGAAATGCTAACGAGCTTGGAGACATGCAGCCATCTGACCCACCTGCTCTCCAGCTTGCTGAGAAAATCCTGATGGGAAAATAATCTGCTTCTGTAATGTGCTAATATCCACTGAGCCTAATTCGTTGTCCCAAAATGGCCCTGTGCCCTAATTCAATCTCACTCACTCCCACCCCAGTGTAGCCAAAAACATTTAAAGATCAATCCAATCCCGCTTTCCGTTGTGTGGCACCCTGCGCAGGAGGCTGCTCTTTTCCTCCCGAGAGCAGGCTGCCAAGCGGCTGCCCTTGCATTGCTGTCTGAGCTGCTCCAAGCGCATCATCGTAGCTTGCTTTTTCTTGTTTTTATGCAGGACAAACCATGAATCCTTACTAAATGCTAATAAATCTTTGCCCACACTACCACGTATAGATGCGTAAGAATAAGGATAACTGTGAAGCACTTTCAATTAAGAAAAGATGCAAATCCATTCGATCCATTTTAAACGTTGGCTCCACATGTTTGGCAGATGGATGAATAAATGAGAGCATGAACAAGAGAACCTTTTCTCTATCCCTGTCACCACTCTAAGGGTGGGTGAGCTATTGACGGAGCTGATAAGGAGGAGGCATCATGTCCAGCTTACAGGCAAACTTAGTGATTGGTACAGAGACTATCAGGAATAAAGTAGGGCTTGTATCTTTCAACTTTGAATTGTTTTCCAAGTGTAAACGAACCGACAGGATGGTCTCTGAGGCCCCTATCCAAAACTCCATTCTTTAGTGGGACTGGGTTGGAACTGATGGATCTGTCTGGCTGTCTTCCTGGAGCACTGAGCATGGGCACCTGAGAGGGCAGTAGCAGGCTCGAGTGCAGTATGCCAAGGTTGCAAAGTCATTTGAGTAACAAGCCAGGGCAGTTAAGATTGGGGTTAAGAACTCTGGCCTAAATAGCACTGTGTGTGTGTCAACCAACCGAACTAACAAAACAATACCTCATCTCAGCAGATGGGCGTGCAGCATCTCTGCTCCAGGTACTGTGCTGTGTGCTGGAATTACAAAGATACATGAGAAACTGCCCTGGTCTTTGAGACAGTTGTAGTCTAATGGGGAGAAAGACACAAGACTAGGTCGTTTCGATACCAAGGTACCATGAGAGCAGCCATAGAACTCAAATTCTAAAGCCTGAAAGAAATGAGTTAACCTATTTAGGCTTGTGGTATATACCAGGCACTGTTCTGGGCATATTTCATGTGTCATCTCCTTTTAATCTTGGAAGTGTTATGAGATAGACACTCATTCTGTTTGTTTTTAACAAAATAAGACACTGAGGTTTAAACAGCACTGGGGAGTGGTGGATTCTGATCACTTTCAACTTACTTAACATGACACACCTGTGTCACGACCTAAAGACCTTATTGGAGAAAAACTGCATTCCTAGAAAGTCCCTCAAGAGGTTTATAATGGGTTCCTTGGGGTTTGAGTGATATTCTAAATTTACTCAGGCTGGGAGACCATTTAGTCTAGTCCCAAGTGGCTAAATCTCTTCTTCTTTCCACAGGGAAACAACTGGAAGGCATCTGGTAAGTTGGGTGGGATCCTTACATTGACTGGTTTACAAAACAAAGCTGCACCTGTGCACTTCAAGTTCCTGCTGTGGTTCCAGCTTGAAGCCCAGCTCTCCACATCGTAAATCTTCAAGGTGTAATGCAGTGCTTCTCAACCAGGGGCTCTCTTGCCCCCGCCCCTCTACCTGGACATTTGACAGTGTCTGGAGACATTTTGGGTGGGTGGGCGGAGGCCAGGTATGCTGCTCTGAACATCCTAAATGCACAGGACAGCCTCACGAACAAAGAATTATTCAGCCAAAACTGGCAGTGGTGCTGGGATTGAGAAACCCTGCCTAAAGAAAGGCAGGATGATGTCCTGCCCACCCCTGACCAAGGTTTCTACAGAAGTCTCAAGGCTCCACAAGTCTGTTAAAACACATCTACTTTGGTCTCTCACTACTAGACCCATCCCTGTCAGACAAGATGGTGGCTGTGGCTGAGCTCTCAGCTCCATTTATGAGGAAGCCATAGGTCAGTATTCGGTCTTGGCTCCCAGACCCTGCTGACATTGAGTTGACCAGAATGACCTTTTGCTGTGTTTGACTCAAACCAAATAATACGAACTTGAAATAGGTCTGCACTTCACATCATCTGGCCTTTCCCTCAGCATGGTCCAAGTGAACTTCTGTTAGTTTAAAAAGCTGGGATATACCTTGGTCTGCAGTCTTTATTTCAGTAATTGATTTGTCAGTATCAGGGTGAATCTCTAGGGACTCCCCTCTGCTCATATGATCTACAGCAGTGATTCTCAACTGGGGAAAATTCTGAAACATTTGGTAATGGCTGAGAACATGTTTGGTTGTCACAACTGAGGGGGGTAGGGGGTGCTACTGGCATCTGGTAGGTAGAGGCCAGGGTGCTGCTAAACATCCTGTACTACACAGGACGGCCCCCACAATGAAGAACTGTCCAGCCCCAAATGTCAGTAGTGCCAAGTTGGGAAACCCTCATCTTGCCTTTGTTTCGTTAGTTTTCTAAGGCTGTTGAACACAGTCCTATCCTTGGGCAGAGATGATTCTCATTGCAGTGTAGTGACTGCTTTTCTCAGGCTGGTTGTAAGTTTTCTGGCTCATTCTCTCTCCTCTGCGTTGCAGGCACACCTCCATAGTTGTACACAAGGATGAGTTCTTCTTCGGCAGTGGTGGGATCTCCAGCTGTCCCCCGGTGAGTGTCTTCCCCGCACCCTGTCCTGCAGTCTCAGGTTCCTGGGGGTTCCCGGAGACCAGGAACTGGGCTGCTACTCTCTGTTCTCGCTTTGGCACAGTGTATGTAGGTCTGTGGCATAGTCTCTCACAACTACCTGAAAACTCAGCTCAGGAAAACCCTTCCCAGACCCTCCAGCCAGTTGCTCTCCTCTCTGCTCCCACAGCATTTTTGGTCCCTCTGTGTCACATGGAGCATGTTATGGTGAAATGAGCTGTTCCTGTCTCCACAAGGAACTATGCGTAAGCTTTGTGAGCTGAGCCTGTGTCTCACTTTTCTGTTCTCATGACCAGCTCAGAGCCTGGCTCATAGTATGAACTCAGCCAATGTGAAGCCAAATGTGAGGGTTCTGAAAAGTAAAGTGAGTTGCCCAAAGTTACACAGTCAGAAAGTGGTACCAGTACTAGAACTCAGGTCTCCGACTCTAAAGCCCATGCCATCTTCCAAAAAAGTTCTGTGTCACTGTCTAAGGATTATCACAGGAGGTGCTCAAGTCACATTGCCATTCATTATAGTACCCATAAATGGGAAGTCACTCTTGGTTTCTTTTCACTGGTCCCACCTCTTGTAACATCCTTCATTAATCCCAGTTGATTCTACCTTGTAAATATGTCTTAAGTCAGTCTGTCTCTCTTCATCTGTCCCCTTTTCTCCAGAGCTTTCACCTAAATCCAGGGCCACCCTCATGTCTAGCCTGGACCACAACAATGCATCTCCTCTTCTTTGTCAGTCAGTTCTCCCCATGGAGGCAAAGTGACCTTTTCACAGTGAAAATCTAATCATGGCATTTCCCTGCTTAAGTCAGACTCTCCCCATTGCTCTTGGAATAAAACCCAGGAAGCTCAGCATGACGTCCAGAGCCCTAACTGGTCTCGGTCTCCCTCTCTTGGTGGCCTCTTTTCAATTCATGCCCTTGCCCACTCCTCTCTCTCCTCACTCCTTGAACAGGCCTTGGCCATTTGAACCTGTCCTCTGACTTCAGTCCACCTCCCTGTCCCTCACCTTGTTATGCCTCTCCATCCTTCAGATCTGAGCTCAGTGCCACATTCTCAGGCAAGTCTTCCCTGGTCCTTCAGACTGAGGTGTCCCCTGTCATATCTACTGACGGCATTCTGTAGCTTTCCAGCAAGACCCTTATTGCAACTCATACTAATACATTGGTTTATGGAATATTTTGTCTGCCTTTCCCGCTATACAATAAGCTCCCTGAGGGCAAGAACCTCACCTGTTTTGTCCACATCATGCCCCAGTGCCTAGCTAAGGCCCGCACATAGTAAATTCTCAATACGTATTTATTATGTGAGTGAAGAATGGGAGGGTCAAATAGTGACCTCCTGTAAGTCATCATTTTTCTCTGACTACCGTGAGTGTCCTGCTCACCATGCCATCCCCAGCGTCAGGTACACAGTAGGTGCTCACTAGCTATTGCATACATTCACAGTCTTTGCGGGGAGCTCTGCTCTGGAGCCCTCACTTTTCCCCAGTTCACTCCCAGTACTGTCCTCCCCAGTGATCCTGTTGCTTCCCCTTGGCTGGCTTCCCCCTGGGCCTCAGTGCCCCTTGGTCTCTGTGGCAGTCTGTTAGCCCCTGGCTGAGGGTTTTCTGTAGGCCTTTGAGGGGCCATTAACTCCCTCGCCTGTTGAACCCTATTAGCATCGTCGGATTATCCTCTCAGATCATAAAAGAACTGAACTGTGGGAATATTTGCCAGCTGGCCAGATTTCTCACTGTCCTTCACATTTTCCCGTGTTCAGGGGTATTGATCATGTCACCAGAAACACTGGCTGCTCACCTTCTGAGTGTGGGCATAGAAGGTGGCCTGGCAAGGGGGAGCCATTTCTAATTGTCCTGCTCTGCCCTCGTGAGCAGACATGTTGGGGACAAAGAGAGACAGATTCTGGGCTCCTATCTTTTTAGCAACTGAATGAGTCGACAGCGTCAGGAGTCTGACCTGCATGAGACTCAGTTTCCCGGGGCCCCACCAGAAACTAGAAGCCCGACTTAGCCATCTTTCTAGGCCTGGCAATGGGAAGTCTTTAGGAAGCTCTAAGCCGCTATAGCCCTGATACAACTAGGAAATAACCATCTTCATCTGCCCTGGGTGCTCTGAAAGTTAAAAGTTGTCAGAACAGAGCATTTGTGGTCATCCATGGAAAGGCACATTAAAAAATTCAACAGAAATGGTAATTTAATGACTCTCTTTGGGTTGGCTCTTTTAGGGAGGGACATTGCTTGGGCCCCCAGACTCTGTGGTTGATGTGGGGAGCACAGAAGTCACAGAAGAAATCTTTCTGGAGTACCTGTCCTCCCTGGGGGAGTCTCAGTTCCGGTGAGTGGAGACAGGGGTGGTGGTTAGTTGTGTCTGTCTCCCCCACTAGATAATCAGCCACCAGAGGACAGCCACCAGGTCACATCCCCCTGCGCACTCAGCACAAGGTCTGGCCCAGCATTTGCTGAGTAAATATGAAGAGAAGGCAGAAGAGCTCAGCGTTGCCCCGAGGCCAATATCGCATCCTAGCAGACCTTCTGCTGGGACTTTGAGGGAAGGACGGGCTATTGATTCTTTCTGGTTAAAATCAGCTGTTGCTATCTCAGCAAATGCTGCTCTCAACCCACACTGGCCAAGTATTCTGTCCTGAAAATAAAAAACAAGGTTTGTGGAGGGGCTGGGATAAAACACAAACTTGAGCAGATTTTCTCTTAAAGAAGCTTTAGTCAATTTCAGTGTGTTAAACTCTAACCCAGGAGCTCTGCTTTTGTGAACGTAAAGATTCTCCTGAAATTATAGGGGAGCCTCTTGTTTATATCTCATCCTTTTCTTCAAAATCTGTTTCAATGGTCCGGTGAGGCAAATCAAGCAGCCCGTGGAGCATGCAAGAGGAGGGAAGTCAGTCCTCAAATTCAGCTATCTCCCCCTTCCATGACCTGGTTTGAGATATTTCATACACTTGCTTGTGACCTCTCATAGCTGTGCTCCTTTCTCACAACGCACAGAGGTGAGGCCTACAACCTCTTTGAACACAACTGTAACACCTTCAGCAACGAAGTGGCACAGTTCCTGACGGGGCGGAAGATCCCTTCTTACATCACTGACCTGCCCTCTGAAGTTCTCTCCACGTAAGTGACCTCTGTCTCTGCCCTGCCTTTGAAATCCCCATCCGCAGCCAGCGCCACTCCCCTGCCCATGTCTGCCCTCCCCTGGTCTCAGCAGAATCCTCCCAAGCTGGGTGGGCTCTGTCATGGCAGCTCAAACGTGGACAGCCACCATTTTCTCTTCTCACCAATACCCACCTGTTACTTCACCCTGCTTGGAGTTGGACCACTCTACCCTGGCCTGAGTGTGACTGCAGAACTTAGAAACCCACTTGTGCAGAATCCTGGCACCTGTCTTTCCCACTGCACGTGAAGCATGCCACTCCCCAGAAGCGCCCGCGTAAAATGCAGTTTTAGATGGCGGAGCAGAGAGTAGGTCAGAGAATTCGGAAGGCGGCTATTTCAGTCTTTCTCCCTCTGCATCATGAGCTCTTTGACGCCCTCAAAGACAGCTTCCTACTTGCCCTCGTAGCTTGTGGGCCATCACCCAGGCAGTGTCCCCTAAAAGGACACACACCCACCCAAAGCCATCACACCCCTCCCTCCTTTGCTATTGGCCATGTCCATTTGTTGGCTCTGACTCAGTTTCTCCTGAACTGAGGCCCTGTCCAACAGGGATCCTGGCAGGTTTAGCAAGCTCAGCAAGCTGAGCTGTTTTCACACCTGGGTAGGAACTGCTCAGAAAAAAGTGCCTAGGAAACAAGGCTGCTATGTCAGGTCGGTGAGGAAAGCCCCGTCTCCCAGCCCTGGCCCTGCCTGCCTTGGTGGGTGTGTTCAACCCCACCACCTTACCACAGGATCTAGGTTATGGCACCCTGAACAAACTTTGGTAGCTAGAATGTTCTTGCTGTCATTATTTGTTGGGTAGAGTCCCTGGACTTGTCTGAATTAGGGTTATTATTTCTGTGTCATCTGTTTATGCCTTGGAATACTTCATTTCCTTTGAACTTGGGGACAATTTTCAAAAATGGCCTTTTCCACCAAAGGAAAACAACGCAGTAACTGAGATGTGTTGTGGGCAACATGTTTTAAGGTTGAAGTAATCTTGGAAAGTCTGAGATCCAGTATTTGCAGTTTTGTCCCAGCTAAGCCCCTCTGAGGACAAATGGGGAGCCCTTTACAAAGTGGCATTAACCCCTGACAACCTGCATTTGTCACTTTTCCTGATTCTTCCCTGTATCCCCAGCAGACCTCAGTTCCTGGTGGACCCTCACTCCTGACTTTACCTTTCTCATGTCCTTTTTTTTTTTTTTAACCTCAGCTTCCTCATTAAACTTCATTTTTATCTTCTTATACCATGAGAATGAAAGATACAAGTACAGAAAGTACAGGAAGCTCTAGTTCCCACTATGCAACCAGCCTATTGAAGCCCCAGCTAACCATGACCTAGAGGTGAAGGTAGTGAGATGGTAGCATCTATGGGGGAGAGGACCCTAGGAGTCAAAATGCAGAGCAGGCTATGTAGAGACCCCCTCCATGAGAAAGCAGGCGGGAGGTAAGTGAGAGTGAAATGAGGTGAGGGTGTCCTCCCCGTGTGGCAGTACCGCTGGCCCTGTGGCTGGAGCTGGGCATGCTGGCCCCCTGCGCCTCCCTGCACCCCAGAGCCCACCCCAGCTCCTGTGTCTGTTTTCTCCGCAGCCCCTTCGGACAGGCCCTGCGGCCCCTCCTGGATTCCATCCAGATCCAGCCTCCTGGAGGGAGCACCGTGGGCCGACCCAATGGCCAGAGCTAACAGGACTGCATGGGACCGCCCTGCCTCACCAGGGCTTTTCCTTTTTAAACAAAACAAACCCTACCAGATTTCTATTTTATAATTTTACATCAGAGCTAACAACCAGGGGACAGCTTTTTAAATTTCCCAGGGAAGGAGATCATCAGGCTGCATGTAGGACAATGCTGCTAAGAAACAGAACACAACGCCACCCCTTCTAATAGTATTATACTAATTTATTAAGGCTGTCTTGTCTGTGCGTTCACTTGTGACGCTGGTTCCTAAGCGTCCTCCACGCTCGAGAAAGGGGGGGAGGTGTTTAAGCAGAAAGCAGGAAGCACAGTTTGGGGGAGCCCCAACCTAGAACCTCTTTCCAGAGAATGCCCATGCTCCACCCAGGTTGCCACCACCTGTGGAACCCAGGAGAGTTTTACAACAGCCATGACCTGCAAGCAGTTCCTCTCTAGTTTAAACGAACCAAAGGAGTTGGTGCACGTGGGACCAGTTTCGGGATGACTCACCCAACCCAAGTGAACTAAGTCCGTGAGACCAGAGCTGGAGCAGGCAGAAGCCGCAGGTTGGAGGGAGAGTGACAGCAAGTGTCAGTCAGAGAAACCAGGATAAAGCCATTCCTCCTGCCTCCTACACTGATTGCCAATCTCTGACATCACTTTTGGAGAACCTGCCTCGCTGCCTACAGGCTGCTCTTCCTCAGCATAGCTGGCCTGTCGTAATTAATGAAGGTCTGGGCTGGAGCGGCAAAGACCCAGGCCTTTTGTCTGCAAGTAATAATGTAGGTTATTGTAGTCACTGTACCCACCCCACCCAGACCAACCTGCAGTATTCAGCTGGGGACCAAGGGAAAATGTCCCGGATTAGAAGGAATAATAAATGCACAATCAAGGTGGCAAGAAACTTAGAGTTGTTTCTGATAGGAATTTGTACGGCATCCTGAAAGTGTTTTGAAGATACATGTTTTGTTGTCGTTCTGACTTTAAGGAAGCGTCGGGGATGGGGGGTACATGGCCGTTTCCTTGTGAGCTGCTGCTGAGAGCTTACAGGCAGGGAACAATCTGGAAGTTTCTTACCTAGAGAAGATTTTAGATTCCCTTTCTTCACTGAGCCTCCCCTTAAGTTAGCTTTTGGGGAAGTGAGGGTGGAGAGAGGACTCAGCTACCAGGTACCTGAGGCCCAGCTCTGGCATTCTTGGGCCCCTCTTGCCACTCCTGCCACTTCTCAGACTTAAATCATGTTGTGTTTCCTGGGGTCCAGCCTGCGGCAGGTGCCTTTTCTCTCCAAAAGCTGCTGCTCACCTCTGGCCTCCTCTCCTCCTGTGTGTGCCATCTGCCAGAGCAGTTGGCATCGTCTGGGTCTCAGCTAAAGGAAAAATGTTACTCTGCCTTAGTGTCTGCCTCTGACCTGACCAGCTGCGATGTCAAGTGACATTTTGGAACTTTTTAGATCGGAGACCAAGCCAATGAGCAGTTTAATTCTTCTCGAGACCCACTCATTTGCCAGAATGCATGGCAGTGATACACGAGAGCAGAAACTGGCGGGGACGCTCACTTAATGTTCACCGACTGGCAGAATGGACCATGGAGAATGGGTTTCTCCCAGGAAGGCCGCATGTTGGTCCAGGCTTTGCTTCCCACCTGAGTCTCTCCGTTTCCAGCTTGCCTTGCCTCTCTCTGCCAGGCTCTTGCTCCAGACACCTCCACACAGCTCTAGCCAAAAGGCACTGAGCATCACAGGCTCCTCCTCTCTCCCCCCCATCTCCAGGCCTAACTGGTTTCGCTCCTACCAGCAGCCACCTCCAGACCCAGCGCTGTACTGAAAAATGGCTCCCCTAAGAGACTGAGTCACTTGGTTCATTGAAAGTCCCCTTCATGCCCAGCAGCCATTTGTGCCAATGCCTGCACCCCAGGGAGAGACAGAGGTCAGTGAGCCATCTTCTCAGAGCCCTGCAGGAAAGCAGGCTCTCACCCCTTCCCCCACCCAAGTCCCACTGGCACTAACTCGGAAGCCCAGGCTCCGGCTCAGCCCCCCCAGCCCATCCGCACATTTCTCTGTCTCCCAGCACCTCAGGAGCGTGTCCATTGTACCCAGCTAGCTCCACGTGGGCGTGCATGGGTGACAAGTGAGCCATGTGTGATCATAGAGCACAGTGAACACCTCTGTAGAGGTCCGCTGGTTCAGAGGAACACAGAGGAAGGAGGGATGAGACTGGCACCCCTCCCAGAAATAAAGCTTGTACCTTTGAGATTTCTTTTTGCCCTTGAAGTAAACTAATAACTGTGTTTAGTGCGGAGGTGTTTGCTGGTTTTCTTTGATGTTTTTTCTAATGCAATAAACTCACTCTGCCTGCTGCGCTTGTGTCATGATTGACAATCCAGGTGTGTGTCCAACATGAAGCAGCCCTGCTCCTTGATCTGCCTCCCTCCGAGCTTGACTTGGCTGAGTCTGGATGTGCTGCCTTTGCTTGGTTGGAACCCTTGCACATAAGAAGTGACAGCAGAGGAGAGTGTGTGACTCTCACCATTGGATTATTAGGATGGGGAACGGGCCCAGAGAGAATGCTGCCTGCCCAAGGTCACCTCACAGCTTGTGGTGGAGTAAGACTCGAAAGCCTGGTCTGCTGGCCCCAACTTCTGAGATCTTCCCCTACAGGACTGTGTCCATCGGGCCATGTCTGTCCTCACCAAAAAGTATTCACTTCTGGTTTCAGTTTGGCTATAGTCTGGGTCTGTGACCACAGAGATCTCTCCCCACCTTGCTACCGTAACCTCATTGAACAAGTGTTGGGTGGCAGATCTCCAGACACCCCCCACTACTACCAGAAGCCCAGCCTGCGCTGGTGTTTTCATACAGCGGACTGGAAATGTGGGTCCTGGTCCCACTTTCAGATGAGAAACTAAGTTATCCAGGCGGCAGGTGGCTGGGCCCTTGAATCCAGGCCATGTTCTCGCCACTGAGGCATTGCTGAGGCTCTGTCCAACACTAGCTTAAGAATAAAACAAGACGCTCTGTCTCCAGAGGACACGGAGCAGGTGGCTTTTGCTTCCTGAGAGCTGACCTGTTCAGAGACAGGAGTCCTTAGAAGTGCCTGACCTGAGATCACACACCCTGGGCCTAAGTTCTAACTTTGCCACTTGTGGGCCATTCTGTTTGTCTCATCCGTAAGACAGGGCATTCCAATGGGACCTATCTCACAGGGTGGCTTTGAAAAGAGTCAATGTAAAGTGCTTTGCCCAGTGCCTGGCACAGTTTAGGTGCTCAGTGGATATAAAACTGAGGGCAGAATTCATTCAACAGCCACTGACAGGACTGCGAGCCAGCTCCATGCAGAGGCCCTGGCAGTCCTCCCTGCTGAGGACAGTTTAGAAGACAAGGCACTGTAGACATGCACCACCCACTTCTGGAGGAAATGGCAAGTCAATCTGGAGTAAGTTCATTCAACCCCACAAGCGTTTCCCTGGAAGCCCACTGTGTGCCGCGCAGAGAATATTTCTGGGGAGGCTGGGAGACAAGGGTAGACAGTCATCTCAGGTGGCGATGGTGCTTGGGAAGAAATAAAACCAGGTGGCAGCATAGTGCGCGGGGGGGGGGGGGGCAGTTGTTAGGAGCTGGGGAGGGTTTGTGTGATGTGATGTTTAATCTGAGACCTAACAAAGCGCAGATGTGAGGGAAGAGCATTCCAGACACAGGGAGCAGCAAGTGAAAAGAACATTGGAGGGACTAAGGGGGCCTGAGTGGCCGGAGCACCAAAGCGATGGGGCGGGGGATGAGGCTGGAGCAACCCATGGGTCGCACGGCACAGGGCCTTGTAGGTCAAAGAATGACATGATCAATTGCTATATTGATGCCAGACTGGGGCAGGGGGCCAAGAGGGGCATCAGAAAATTGGGGGGGGGGGGGGGGTAATGCAGTTGTCAGGCAGGAGGTAAGCTGTATTGTGTGTCACTATGTGCCCAAAGCTGTGAAGAAGCCTTGGAAATTGGTTCGGTCCCTGCCCCACGGAGCTCAACATGTGACTAACAGAATGCAACAGAAACTTGAAGGCCAGAGCTGCGGGGACTGCAGAGCGGCTGTCAGCCACTCGCCCCGCTTCCATGAGCTTTTACTGGGTTACTCCAACTTTGATTTGGAGTGTGCTTAGATTTCCTTGATTCTTCCAAAATGAAAATAAGTTTTTGGTTATATGAGTATAAAGGTAATATATATTTATAAAATATAAGCAACCAATACAAAGACGAGAAAGTCACCCAGGATTCCATGTTATGGAGAAATGTTAGCATTTGTGAACATCTTTGCAGATGTTCCTGAGGACTTGAGGACACACAGTAGACGTAGATGTGCTGTGTGGTACCTGGCTTTGTTCTCTCAACATGTAGTGAGGCTCTGGTGAACACACAATACAGTGTACAGATGATGCATTGGGGAACTGTTCCCCTGAAACCTTTATAATTTTGTTAACCAGTGTGATCCCAATAAATTCAATAAAGAGGAAAGAAAAATATGTAGTGAGGCTCCAGCAAGATAAGATTAGGCTGCTCATCGCAGACGTGTGCATGGAAGCAGGATGGCTGTGGAGTGGGAGCCCGCGCAGTGGGAAGGTGCCTGCTGGCCATTGCACCGTGAGACCCACGTCTCCTCAGGCTCACACAGGGGCTCTAGCCAGAGAGGGCAGGCAAAGAACCCACTAGGTGTCTGGCACATTCCTGATTGTGAGCCCTTGGCCACGGAGTCTGGCTGCTTTGGGAGGGGACTTCGGGCTCCTGGTCAACCTTGAAGACCAGGGGTTCAGAGCCCTGCGGAGATTTCTGTTCCATTTCCCCCGCTGAAAAGAGCCTGGCAAAGTCACGCTGCAGTGAGAGAGATGGACCCCAGGTGGCGCTGTGCACCGCACGCCGCCAGCCACAGCCGAGCTCGGCTGGCTGGAGTACCGCAGGTCACGTGGCTTGCCCTGCTCCCCACACACCTCTACACTTCGGTGGCCCCCAAAGAGACCACCGGGCAACATATTCATCAAGGCCCTTCTCTGTCTTGTCCCCGGACCTCTCCAACCCCCACACCCTGCTGCAAGAGCAGGTTCCTGGCACTGCAGGTAGTTTCCACCTCTGTCCTCAATTTACCATTTGCTCCCCACCTATCCTCAGAGCAAACCCCTCACCTAGTGCCAAAGGCCCAGCACCAGCACTTTCTCCGCAAAGCCTTCCTGACCTCTCCCCACCTACAGCCTCCCCTTCCCTTCTGTGGGTGCCTCCCGAGACACTCCTGCCAGCTGGGGCAGGGCCTAGTAGTGCCCAGCACCGAGCATGGGGCCTGGCACAGAGCTGCCATCAGGGAGTGAATCAGTCCCAGTAGGCCCACATTGAGGGGAAGGGGCAGGTCATAAAAAACCCTGAACCTGGATTTAGAGCTGCCTGGATTGACCTTGATCAAGGACTTCCCTTCACTGAGCCTCAGTTTATTCTCTGTAGAATAAAAACTATGGGTCGAATAGTCTCGATGACCCCTCCAAAGTGGGACTCCTCTCTCCACCACTGGTATGAGAGGTGAGGAATGACTTGCCCAAGGTCTCACAGTCCTTGGGGCTCAGGTCTGAGCCACAGAGATCACTAACCCCAGATGTCAGGAGGCTGCTGTCCTTGCTTCTTACCCGCAGGTGGGGTAGTGCTGGGACCCAGCCATCTCTGTCCCCACTGACTTCGGCTGAGGGAGTCCCAAGGGGGCCTGTGCCAACCCAGCAACAGCCTCCACCCCCTCCACAAACCACCTCTAAACATGCGCACTTCAGCTGGTTCAAATTTAATGTATTTGTTTATCGTGAAAACAATGTGAGCTCTCGGCAGGCATTTTGGAAAATGAAGAAAAAACACCCAACACCCACAGTCTCCCCAGCCACCCACTGCTCCAAACCAAGATGGAATTAAAACCAGCAATAGTCCTGACCAGCTCTCTGCAGAGCCTCTTCAAGCACATCTCCTCCCCTGCACCCTCATCTAACAGCCCAGAAAGGCTGCAGTGGTGGTCCCATTTACTGATGAGGAAGGGGTTCAAAGAGTGGGAGGGACCTGCCCAAGGTCACCTGGCCGGCTGGGAGGGGCGGCCCCAGGAACTATCAGTGTGACTGTACACCCACTACACCTGGGCCGCCCCCTTGGACTCAACTGCCCACCTTCAGAAGGTCATACCCCGGCAGGGAAAAGAGGGTCAACAGCCCTGTATTCATTCAGCAACATGATGCTTGGTCTTCCACCAAGGGGCAGGGAAAAGCCTGGGCTCCAGGGGAATGGAACTGAGTGTGAATCCTGACTGTTCTGTGTGACCTGGGAAAGCCACTTTGTCTCTCCGGAGTCAGTATCTGGGTCTAAAAATTGAGTATAAGAGTATTCACCTCAGAGGATTCTGGCAAAAGAAAATGAAACCCCCAAGGTACGCGCTATACTGCCCAAAGCAAACATGGAAGTCACTAACCTGCAAATCTCAGCCAACTGGATGGCCCAGAAGAACCTAGCCTTCCTCCCTGAGCAGGATCCTGCCAGGATGGGGTCTTGGGACCCCTGCCTTCAGGCCTGGCTTCCTTTGGTGCTCTGGAAACACCCTTCTGGCCAGTCCTTCCAGTCCCAGTTTGCCTAATCCTGCTCCTTGCTTTCCCCAAGGCCTCCCCAGGGCCTCATCTGAACACCAGTTGCCAGGGATAAGCCTCCCTCTTAAAGGGACATACTGGTGGCCATAAAGGCCACCCTATCTGGGTTTGTATCTCAGGGCAGTTCACTCCCCCTCTCTGGGTTTCAGTATCCTCATTACTGAAATGAGCTGTGGTGAGAATTCAGGGAGAGATTATGAAAGGTATTTGCAAGGAAACTGGTTCACTACAGGTCTAAGGCATAGGTGTGCTATTGTTGGGAGCTTATCTTTGTCTTTGAAAAGGTGGAACCAATCCATAGGAGACAAACCTTGTCCTGCTCTATGGGCCCCATCCTACAGCTTCTGGATTCCAGCACCAGGGGCGAAGCCCAGGCATCTGCATTTAACCAATTCCCTAGGAATTCTTTTTTTTTTTTTAATTTATCTTTATTGTTGAAAGTATTACAGATGTCCCTTTTTTTTCCCCATTGATCTCCTCCACCCTGCAACCACCCCACCCCTAAGCCTTCCCCATACCAATGTCTGTGTCTATAGGTTATGCATATAAGTATATAAGTTCTTTGATTAATCTCTCCCCACCCACTCCCCACCCCACCTTCCCTCTGAGATCCCTCAGTCTGTTCCATGTTTCTATGTCTCTGGAGCTTTTATTTTATTTTTTTAATTCTCTGACGGTTAATTAAGCCAGGGGATTCCTTTTTTAAAAAAATTTATTTATTGAATTTTAGAAACAGAGAGATCGATTTGTTGTTCCACTTTTCATTGGTTGATTCTTTTTTTATAATATGTGAGGTGTTGTTGTTTTTTTATTTTAGAGAGAGAGGAAGGGGGGAGAGAGATAGAAACATCGTGAGAAAGAAATATCAATCTACTGCCTCCTGCACCCCCCTACTGAGGATAGAGGTCCCCCCCCCCCCGCAATCTGGGAACTGAACTGGCGACCTCTCAGTGCATACATAGGGCAATGCTCAACCAGCTGAGCTGCACTAGCCAGGGCATAAATGTTCTTTTTTTAAAAAATATGTTTTTATTGATCTTTAGATAGAGAGGAAGGGAGATGAAGGGAGAGGGATAGAGAGATAGAAACATCGATGAGAGAGAAATATTATCAATTGGCTGCCTCCTGCATGCCCCCCACCGGGGATCAAGGCTACAACTCAGGCATGGGCCCAGACTGGGAATCAAACCATGACCTTCTGGTTCTTAGGTCAGTGCTCAATCACTGAGCCACACTGGCTGGGCATTAATGTTCTCTTAGAGTTCGAGTCTTGACTCTGACTTCTTTCCTAGCCAGAACTCAAGAACAGAGGTTGCTGAACCCAGGTCTGGTTTGACCTCATTGGTCTAACACCTGGTGCCTTTCCGCCACTGCCAGCATCTTATAGATGGACCATGGTTAACTTATCCAATCCCCAATTTCTTTTCTTATATTCACAATTTTAAGACTTTTGACGGGCAATGACTGTTTAATCAGTAACAGTATCAAGCACATCTATACAAATTCTCCTTTGGAATAGGCCTGCTGTGTGCCTGGTCCTTTGTGGGCTCTTTTATTTCATGTGCAAGGCAACACTACACAGTAGATGGTGTTTTTCCCATTCTGCGGATGGAGACACACAACTTCAGAGAAGCGAGGTGACTTGTCCAAAGTCACATAGTGGTGGAGCTGAGAAGACACCTGGAACTGACTCTAGAGTCAATGTGATGATCAGATAGTTATGAATAGAGGGATCCAGGAAGGATTTTTGAAGAAGGTGGACCGTGAGCTGAGTCTTATGGGGTGGACAGAAGGACAGCAGGAGGGGAAAGCCAGCTGATAAAGTCCAGAGCTTGAGCAAAGGCCATCAGATTTCTTCAAGCTCAAGATTTTTAGGGCAAAGGCATTAGCTGGGAGGGGCGAGTCATGGAGTGATTGATGGCAGCGGGGGAGAGTGGGGACAGTCCAGCCCTCTCCCCGCCTGGCGGGGGACTGTGGCTTCCAGGCCCCGCCCCCGTCCAGCCCCTCCGTGGCCAGTTGAACTAAGAATCCTCCGGCGGGGGTCCCACTCTGGCCCGGCCCCTCTGAAGCTTCCTAGTCCAATCACCCAGGGCGGCTCGGGCCCAGGCCCCGCCTCCGATCGTCCCTGCGGGGCTGTGCTCCGCCCCATTCCACGCCCCTTCTCGGCCTGGTCCAATCAGAATCACCCTTACAAGTCCGCTCAGGCCCCGCCCATGCCCCACCCAGGCCCTCCCCTTCCCCGGAGACCACGCCCGGGCCACGCCCTCTCGCGACCCGGCCTTCCTGAGGCCCCGCCCCCCGCTCCGGCCCGCCCAGGCCCCGCCCTATCCAGCCTCTGCGGCGCAGCTGGGGCGGCCGCCTCCCGCGACTCCGCCGGCCGCCCGGAGCTGCAGCCATGGCTGTGACCGCTGAGGGCGCCCGCAGGAAGGAGCGCGTCCTCTGCCTGTTTGACGTGGACGGGACCCTCACGCCCGCTCGCCAGGTAGGGCCCCGACGTTCGGAAGCTCCGGTCGGGAATGTCACGCGGACACCCGGAGGCCGAATGCGGTGCCTGAGGCGGACTGACCCGGCCCTTGGAGACCCAGTGTGAGACGCAGGGGTCCCCGGCCCCTGACACCGGGGGGCCGCCCGCTGGGAGGGAGGGACACCGGGCCCTCAGGCCACAACCCCCGGGCGTCCTCGCCCGCCGGCCCTCGAGCATCCGGGCTGCGTCGACTCCGGAGGGCGGAGGCTGCGGGCGGGGCCTGGCTTCCTCACGCCGCGGAGCCCCGGCTCTCCCGGTTCAGCCCTAGGACGCACCGGTAGCCGGAAGCCGGCGTCTGAACCCAGGGCTTCAGATGGGCTGGGAGCGCATCCAAGCGTCAGAGACCCCACCTGGTGGGGGCAAAGGGGTCTCGGAACCACCCCACCCGACCTTTGCAGGCCTGGGCCTGGGTCTAGTGTCTCAAGCCTCTCTTCCGCTTTCCTTCCCACCCCCAGCGGGGAGGGAAGGAGGAAGGGCTTACTATACCTTTTCGGTTGAGTCTGGGCTCTGCCCACCTGGAGTTGAGAGTTCCCAGGCCTAACCTGGCCACGCTGGGGACACTGTGGCGCTGGGAAGGTGGGAGTGCAGTTCTTCTAAAGGCGTCGCAGCGTGTTGATCCTCCAACCTCTGCTCCACACCCAGTTTCTCTCCCTTTGGATTTCACCCTGGATGAGCCCCCAGACCCATCCTCACCAGCTGGGTGCTTGGATAAACAGGCCTCTTTCTTGCCTGCCCTAAGTGTACTCCACCCACTACTCTGAGGCCACAAGGGTACTCCACCCACTACTCTGAAGCCACAACTACTAAGGGATCTCCTAGAGCAGGGGCTGGGTTACAGGGCAGAAACTGATGGGAACACAGGTCTTAGTGTCCCCTCGTAGGTGGGATAAGCCCGATCCTCTCCCCTCTGGGAGGGCTCTGGCTTGGGCCCTGAGGGCACAGGGAGGAATCAGGCCTCCCTGCCCTGCAGCAACTCTCCCAGAGTCCTCCTGGATGGGAGAAAGCTGACAGTGGAGAGAGAGTGGCAGGGTCTAGGAGCGCCTCTTACTCTTTCCTCTTACTCCTTTCCTCTTACTCTTTGCTCCTCTGACCCAGCAGCCTGTAAAAGTGTGTTAATGCTGTCCACCAGTGTTATTGCCAGGCCCTGTCGTTAGTGCTTTTTGAAAGTTAATTTTTAATTATACAGGCATTCATGAATGCATTCTCTTGTAAAGAATGAAAACAACAGAAGGCTAAAGACCCCTCTGACTATGTCAGGATCCAACCCTCTCCCCAAAGTAACCTGGTTGCCTGTTGTGTGGCTTCCTTCCAGAGCTCTATCTGGATCTCTCTTTGCCCAGAGGAAATATTAAGCGTTGTTTTACAAGGCTTTTTTAAAAAAATCAGTGGTATCATACATCATACTGTGTGTGCCTTCCTGCAACTTGCTTTTTTTTTTTTAATTGATTTTAGAGAGAGAAATATCAATTTGTTTTTCCACTTATTTATGCTTTCATTGATTGATTCTTGTATGTGCCCTCACTGGGGATTGAACCCAAAACCTTGGCGTATCGGGACTACACTCTAACCAACTGAACTACCCAACCAGGGTCAGCAACTTGCTTTTGACAATTACCATGTCTTGGGACTCTCCCATGTCTGAAGTACAGGCCTGCCTTATTCTGTGTAACCACAGTATACTATTTCAGAGCAGGTGTGTGCCATTCTGATTGACAGGCATGTAAGTTGTTTGCAATTTTCCACTATTATAAGCCATACCTCAATGAACCTCCATATACACATGGGCAAGAGAAGTGGAAATTCTGGGTGATGGGACACGTGCATTTTAAGTTTTAATAGATCTTGCCAAATTGTCCTCCAAAATGGCTGTACCAGTTCACGCTCCCATCAGCAGCATTTGAAAATGCCTGTTTCCTCTGTATCGTCATCCACTCTTGATATTGTCAGCTTTGAATATCTAGCTGTTTGAAAACATGGGTTATAACTCATTAGTTTAATTTCCTTGGCGGGGAATCTTTTCACGTAATCAGTCTCCAATTAATTGCTTGTTCATTGCCAAGCACGTCCTAACAGTGACACCCCCCCCCCAGGTGTTGCTACTGTGATCCCCATTTTATAGATGGGACAAAGAAGGCAAAGGCAAAGCCATTTGCTCAAGGTCATCCTGCTATTGAGGGACTTGAGCCAGAGTTTGAACCCAAGTGCAACTGATTTTTTAAGATTTGTGTTCTAAACCTTGAACTGCCTCAGATCCAGGTGGAACATGGGCTCCCTGGATTCTGAGCACTGAGTGAGGGCTAAGTGGAGGCCTCAGACATGCTGACAGCCAGAATCCTGTGCTTCCCTGCCCCGCTGCAGAAAATTGACCCTGAGGTGGCTGCCTTCCTGCAGAAGCTTCGAAGTAGGGTGCAGATCGGTGTGGTGGGCGGCTCGGACTACTCTAAGATTGCTGAGCAGCTGGGAGAGGGGGATGAAGGTAGGAGGAGCAGGCCAGAGCCAGCTCCATAGTCCCATAGTCGGGATGGGTATGGGGGTGGGAAGTTCGGGAGATTCCTGGACCATTGTGCCTTTAAAGACCCTGTCCTGCTTCTGTGGGACAAAGGAAGTAGAGGGAACAGCCAGATGTTACCCTTACTGTTTCAACCACCTTTTAGTGAGTATCTACTTTGTGCCAGGCTTTTTTTTTTTTTTTTTTTTGGAAAAACAGCAGGGAACAAAGCAGGCAGAATCCTACCCTTATCTAGTTTACGTTCTCAGTTCTCCCTGGTGAGTCTCTATTTCCTCATCTTTAAAATGGGCATAATCAATGATGGCTACCATTTGTTGAACATGACCATGTGTTAACTTTCTTTCATTTAATCCTCACAACTATGCTTCAGGGTGGACATGATTAGCCCATTTCACAGAGGAGGATTCTGAAGTCACCCAGGAAGTTTTTGGACACAGAACCCCTGTTCTCAGCTGAATTCCTGATCTTAGCTCAGGCAGATGCTCCAGCTCCTCAAACCAGAAACTTCCTTGAATTTCCCCTTTCCCACCTGTTCATTCCATCAGCCAGTCCAGAAATATGTCCCAGGTGATCACCTTCCATCTGCACCCTCCAACAGCCTCTGGCTGTGTTCCCTGCACCTCTCCACTCCTGCCTACTCCAGCAATTTCTTGGGGTAGCCAGAGTTGAAAATTCCCTCATGCAACCAGCCCTGACAACATGGAAACCCATGTGCAAAAGAACTGTGGTAGCACCAAGTGGAAATGACGCCCTCTGCTGGGCAGTCCTGGAAAGCTTTCAGAGGAGGGAGCTAGTCTTAGAGTAGAAGGGGAAGGGACGGGAAGGACATTCTAGGCAGAATGACCTGCATGAGCAAAGGCCTAGAGGTGTGACTGGCTTTTTTGCTTTTTTGGAAAAAAACCAAAGCTGCAGAAGATGAGAAGTACAGAAAAGCAGGCTCAGGATGGAACTAATGGGCTTTGAATGCCAAACCAAGAAGTGTGGGCTTCATCTCTTTCCTTGGCTCTGGGTACCTGATCCTATGCTCTCTCTTTCTCCCCTGGCCTCTCCGTTTCCCTGAAGTCATCGAGAAGTTTGATTATGTGTTTGCCGAGAATGGGACAGTGCAGTATAAGCATGGACGATTGCTCTCCAAGCAGGTCAGTACTCCCCTTAGGGTCTTAGCCCAGGACATTTTTCCACAGTGAGACAGTCCATGATGCCTCTGTCCTGGGGAGTGGGGGGAGTAGCACTGTGCCCACACTCAGAGCTCTGTGTTCTTTGCCCAGACCATCCAGAACCACCTAGGGGAGGAACTGCTGCAGGACTTGATCAACTTCTGCCTCCGCTACATGGCCCTGCTCAGATTGCCCAAGAAGCGGTGAGACCCCACTCAGCCTTGTGTCCAGCCCCTCCTCCCAGTTCTTGGCCTGAGGAGGAATGGGGTGGGTCTCTTCAATGGGACCTGGAAATGCTCTGGCCCTGACTTATTGGTGGGTGGATTCTTGCCCCCTGTGAAGTCCAGATAGGGCTGGATTGAATTCAGGGCCATTCTCTCCGTCTCTCTGCCTCCCATCCCCATCACCACCAGCGGAACCTTCATCGAGTTTCGGAATGGCATGCTGAACATCTCGCCCATCGGCCGGAGCTGCACCCTGGAGGAGCGGATCGAGTTCTCTGAACTGGACAAGGTGCCTCCTTAGGCTGTAGGGCCTCAGTCACTCAACCTCTTTGAGCCTTTATTTTCTCATCAGTGAAATGGATTGGTGGGGGAGTGTGCACATGTACACGTTTCCAACATTGCTGTTTTCCCTCCCCTGGAGACTGACATCACCAGCCACCTAATTTCCTAAGCTCACACCTTGGGCACCTTTTACACCTTCCCACCCACATAGGGCCCAACAATCACTCCTGTGGGTTCAATCTCTGGAGCTGGCCTCAGATCCGCTCACCTGTGTGTGTACCTTACACACACCATAAACCCAGCCTGTTCTCCAGCAATGCCATTGAGAGCCTTGTAAGTCACATCTGTCCTCTCTGTCCACTTTCTGCTTACAGTCTTTCCGTGACCCCCTTGCCAACTGGGCAATGTCCCAGCCACCTCCCATGGTGCCTGAGCCCTGAGAGGGTCTGCCTGGCTCGAGCCCATCTCTTCAGCCTTCTCTCTGCACCTGTGCTTAGGACATGCCAAGGTCCCTCTCGCCTTTGGATGTGCTGCCCCTGCTAAACTTTTACTTGCATTTTGCTTGTCACCCTCACCTCCCACCCCTTCCCTTTCAGGATGGAGCGAGTCCATCCGGCCAAGCCTTTTCACACTGGCTTGTCCCTGTCCTCTTTGACCTGACCTGCTCTCCCCCTTACGCCCTCTACTCCGGCCATGTCCTCTTTGCCCACTGTAAGATAGCAGGCAGTCTTCCACCTCAGGGCTGTGTCCTCAGACACGGCTCATCCTCTCACCTCCTTCGCATCTGCTCAGGTATCACTTTCTCAGTGGGGCCATCCCCCAGCATTGCATTTAACATTTTGTCCCCTTGCATCTCCTACTCCTCTGTTTGGTTTCTCCCCAAGCAGCCACCCTTTTAACACACTGTCTCACCTGCTTTTTAAATCTTGCATATTGTCTGGCTCCCCCACCAAAGCTGTAAGCTCCTTCAGGGCCAGGGTTTCTGTGGCTCTTCACTGCTGAATCCGCTGTGCCCAGCACAGGCCTGGCACGTAGCAAGTACTCAAGAGATACTTTTTGAATGAGTGAAATAGGAAATAGGTGGTATTTTCCCTGTTTTATTTATTATTATTAATTTATTTCTTTTTAGAGAGGGAGGAACAGGGAGAGAGAGAAACATTGATGTCAGAGAGATACATCAATTGGTTGTCTCTCGTATGTGCCCTGACCGACTGTCAAACCCACAACCTGGGTATATGCCCTGAAGGGAATCAAACCCGTGACCTCCCGGTGCATGGGATGATGCTCCAACTAACTGAGCCACACCAGCCAATGTGGTATTATCCCCATTTTCTAAATGAGGAAATGAGGCTCTGAGAGGGCGAGTGACTTTCCCAAGGTCACATAGGAAATTGGGAATTGGTTGCAGAACAAAGATTTGCCCGAGACCCTGCTTACTGTCCCACCTTCCCTTAGGGTAGGTGGGACTCTCAGAGGCTTAGAGTAGACAGTGCCCCAGAGCATGGAGACTTTTCTTCTGGAGTAGTTAAGATTTACCATTGGCAACAGAACCCCCTCCCACACACACAGTGAGAGTGAAGGTGGCACCTTCTCAGGCTACCCACATGTCCAATCCCAGCTCCTCCTTCTATCTGCCTAGTCACCTGGAACTGTGGCTTCACTGCTGTGTGCCTCTGTTTTCTCATCTGTAAAGTGGGAGCATCATAGTTCCCATCTTTGGGGCTGTAACGAGAGCTAGGTGGGAAGGAGGCCTGGCAACCCTAACTCCCCACAACTCCAAGGAGGGTCTCCACTTCTCTTTGGCTCTTGTTCGCCTGCGCCTGGTGTTGGAGAGGGGCGTGGACCTCCTGGTCTCCTGTGTGCCCTCCACCAGTCCAGGGCCCATACAAATGCTTTACTCTCCTTTAGTCCCTCAGATCCTGAGGACAGCTTGTCCCCTTAGATGAGGATATGAGTCCAGAGGTCACAGTGCTAGTCCCTGTTGAAGCTGGACTTGGCACATGGGGCTGTCTAGTGACCACCCTGGTTCTCCAGAGCCAGAAGGTACAGCCATCCAGGGCCATTGGGAGCATTTATTCAGAGAAGTTAGGTGACTTGCCCATGGTCATACAGCCAGGAAGCAGCACAGCAGCCAGACCTGGAACCCAGGTAGCTGCCTTTATCTCTTCGGCTGGGTCACATCTGGCCTTATAGCTCATGTCCTCCTCCATGGACCACTTCTCTAGGTTCCAAACCGCCAGCCATTGCCTGCTTCGCTTTCTATTCCAGTCCCACCCAACTCTTTGATGAGAACGCAGCATGAGGCACTCCACTCCCGTGCTCTGAAATCCCCAATGGCTTTTGGTCCCCAGGATGTGTCCAAACTCCCCAACCAGGCCTCCAGACTCTGTGAGCTGATCATCCTGCCAAGCGCTCACTGCTGCTTTGGCCACCTGGGGACTGCCCACCTCCGTGCCTCGGCCATAGCTAGCCTGCGCTGAGTGAGCCAACCATTCCTGTGGCACTGGCTCCCATTAATTATTGCAGCAGCCGAGACGGCTGCCCCTCCAGGTTCAGCATGGCTGTTCCCCTCTGTGGCCCCAGCAGGGCCAGGTTGGTGAGCGAAAGTCTCCTTACTCCATGTGTGTAGATATGCTGCAGACTTCTAAGGCCCTTCCCAGAGGGGTGGGGGGCTGGGGCCTCCTGGGCACTGCTGAATCCCCCAGCCAGCCCAGCCTGCTGCACTAAGGAGGTGCTCAGCAAATGAATGTGGTTGTATGGCTGGTGCTATGGCCATGCCTGGCATCCTGCTGACCTCTCTCTGAGCACCCACTGCCACTATTCACAGGTCTTCACATGCTCTTCACTCCTCACGCTCATTTCTGTTGACTGAGCCACGGTGAGCTTTGTTGAACTGGGCAGAGCTGGCAGGAATGAGGTGGACTCCATGGCTGGGACTCAGACTGCCCTTTCCCCTCAACCTTCCTTCTTTAGCCTCTACTCCAAGGTGTCCTCCAGAATACCCCACCCACACCCCGACTGTCAGGATCTGGCCCTGAGTTCAGCCATAGACCTTCTGGGTTCAGGCCCTGCCTTTGCAACTGAGGCTGCGTGACCTTGAGCAGGTACAGCCCCTCTCTGAGCCTCAGTTTCCCATCGGTCAAGCGGGGGTCATGATATCCACCTGGAAGACTTAGAGAGTTCACACAAACTGTGTGCCCAGCACAGGGCCTGGCACACAGCAGCCTGAACCTTGGTCTGCTTCCTTCCCTCCTGCAGAAAGAGAAGATCAGGGAGAAGTTTGTGGAAGCTCTGAAAACTGAATTTGCTGGCAAAGGGCTGAGGTTCTCCCGAGGTATGTCCACCCCACAAGGGTCTGGGAGTCCTGGCCAGAGCCTCACTCCCAAGGCCAGGCTGCACTCCCACCACTCTGGGCAGAGCAGGGGCAGGCTCAGCCCAAGCAGGCAGGGACTCCATATGTATGGCCCCCAGTTTTCCCCACCTAAACCCATTCAGCACCCCACCACCCACCCAGTTGCTCAGGCCAAAAACTGAAGTGTCTCCCTGAGTTTTTCTCCCTCACCCTTCCCCACATCCAGTCTGCTAGCGAGTCCTAGGCCCTGTGTCAGGAATGCTTCTGGAATCTGACCACTGCTCGCGCCTCCACTGCCAACAGCCTTGTCCCAGGCTCCATCTGGCTAACTACAGTGCACTGGTCTCCCACTGCCTCCACCTTCAGCCCATTCCCCACAGTGGCCAGAGGGGTCCTTACAGAGAAACAGACCACGTCACACCCCTGCTCAGAGCCCTCCAGTGGCTCCTCCTCACTCTCCTAATGAAACCCTGAACCCCAGGACCTACATGCCCTCACCCTGCCCTTTCCCAGCCTTCTCTGTCCCTGGGACACCACGCTTTTACCTGCCTTCGGGACTGTACTTGCTCCCCAGCCATCGCCACTCTGGCTTACACCTCAGCTCAGTGTCACGTCCTCAAGAGGTCTCCCCTCACCACACTGGCTAGAGAACCCGCCTCCCGCCCCACTGACTCATGCTCTGAGGTAGTCTGGTCTGTTTACTGCCTGTTCTCCCACCTGGATAAAAACTCCCACAAGGGTCCCAAGTCTGTCTGCCCCATGCCCTGTGCGCAGGCTCAGTAGGCACTAGAGGGTTGTTGAAGGAAATGAAGAACGAAGGGCCTTGCTCAAACTCACTCCTGAGCCACCCCTCTGCTGGCTTTGTCCGCCCCGACCCTGCAGGAGGCATGATCAGCTTTGATGTCTTCCCTGAGGGCTGGGACAAACGCTACTGCCTGGATAGCCTGGACCAGGACAGCTTCGACACCATCCATTTCTTCGGGAATGAGACCAGCCCTGTGAGTGCCTCAGCTCAGGTCCCTCCCGATCCAGGTCACCCCCCAGGTCAAGACCAGGGTGACAGAATAGATCTCTTAGGAGACTCCCAGAGAACAGCCAGTGCTCACCAGCCCATTACACAGATTGGAAGTCTGGGGCCCAGAGCTGGCTGGACACTTTCCCCATGTCACATAGCAAGTCAGGGCAGACCTGATAAAGGCCAAGGAGGAGGGCTTTCTGGATGTTCTGAGGGGGCAGCTCTGCAGGAGCCAGTGTAGGGAGGGGACTTGATGCCAGGGTGGGTGCTGGGCCCCAACCCTGGGAACCTTGTCCAGGCACTGCCTTCTGTGTGTGCAGGGTGGGAACGACTTTGAGATCTACGCCGACCCTCGGACTGTGGGCCACAGCGTGGTCTCCCCCGAGGACACAGTGCAGCGATGTCGAGAGATTTTTTTCCCAGAGACAGCCCATGAGGCCTGACCCTGACTCCCAAAGACCTCCACCCAGGCCTAAGGGGCACTCAGGATGCCTGTCTCACATTACCTGCTGTGAGGCCCACCTTGACAAGGCCAGGGCCTGTGTGACGACTGTCGCCAGCATTCAGCTCCTGGTGGGCCTGGCTATAGCTGCTGCTTGTACTTCTGAACAGAACAGGTTTCTCTCCACACCGGAGGAGGTGTGTGTGAGTGTTGGCGCGAGACAGAGCCCGCCCTGCCTTCCTGTTGCAGTCTGGGTGCAGAGCAGTGGGGAGGGCATGTATTTGTGAGAACTCTATCACAAGTATTAAAGTTCCCACAAGGCATGGTGTCAGTTCTGTCTGAATGGATCATTGGCGCCAGTCACAGATGTGTTACAGCCGCCTCTTTGCAAGCCAGGAAACAGGCACAGGAGGCAGGAACTTGCCCCAGGTCACACAGAGTCTTTGATCCAGTCAAGGAGGGGGTTTGGGGTGTCCTCCCCCAGCCCTTCCCCTGGGACCTGGACAGACAGGTAGCTCTGGGTTAGGCTGAGTCACAGTTGAGGGTTTATTGCCAGTGTTAGGAAGGATCGGGGAGTCCGGGTGGCTGGGGGCTTGGGAGGGCTTGTGACTGTACACTGCAGGGCCATGAGTGACAGGAGTGCCACTTCCCCTCTGCCACCCCAGGTGGTCCCAGGGCTGATGTCTCCACATCCTGCCTCCTTGCCAGTGCCTGAAAAAGGGGGTCCACTCACAGAAGAGGAGATCTTGAGGGACTCCAGGAGTTAACCTGTGCCAATAAACCTATCAAAGAGGCCAGGGATCCTGTTCCCCAAGGAAAAGGCCTCAGGCCAGAGTAGCCCCAGCTCAGAATGGGGTATCAGGCTGGGCCATTCTCAATTTTGGGTGGCTGGCCAGCACATCTCAGCAGCTCTAGGCTCCCAGCCTCTGTGATGGGGACTGGGGGCAGGGGTGGGACACATCCCAGCTGATCTCTACCCTGGAGTCTTGGGGCATCTTCAGGGCTGGGAATCCTAGACAGTCCTTGGCCCCTCACCTTGGACATTTGAGCCCATTTACTCACAGACTGGGTCTCTAAGGGTCACTGTCCTGCAGGCCCTCCCATAAGCCCCAGTTCAGTCCCCACCAGATGATGCGCTCTGGAAGGGGGTGGGGGTGGAGGGAAAGCCCTCCTTGCTGGCCTCCCAGGCCAGGCCAACCCGGTCCAAGAGTGAATGTACGGAACACACACACATACACAACACACACAAGCACACAACACGCACCTTAAGGGATGGACAACATAGGGACCATAACTCACCCACTGGCTTGGTGCGGGCCAGTGGGAGCCGTTGTCCCACAGCTTTGGGAAGCGGGTCCAGCAAGGGGTGGGCTCCCAGGCTGAGGGCCATCCTTGTGGGTGCCCCCACCTGGCCTGCCTGAGGGGACGTGTGTCCATCCCCCTCCAGGTCCTCAGCAGCCACTGTGCTGGACATGGGCAGAGTGTTAGTGGAGCTTGTGCGTCAGGGAAAGGGGAGGCCTAAATCCAAACTTGGGGACGCATCCACCCCTCCACAGACCCGAGCCTCCTGGAGAAATGGAGGCAGCATGACTCGGCGTGGCCCGAGGGAGAAGATGGGACCTCAGTTTGGGGTTCACAGAGCCACTGCCAGGCTGAGGAGGAGGGATGGCCAGCAAAATGAGCCCCCACTGCCGTCCGCCCTCAGGCCCCTTTCCTGCCTGTACAGTGTATGCCGAGAGAGCAGGAGGAAGGCAGGCTGGGCTGGCACCGAAGAGGGCCTGCCGGCCTCCACCTTTCTCCCTCTTTCCTTGCCAGAGGCTGGGAGGCCCCCCAAAGTGCTCACTGGCCTGGCTTCTGAGGGTGGGGTCCAGGCCACCACAAGAGCCCCTGGCCCAGGGGCGGGTGTAACACAAGCAGAGTCTGGCCCGGGCCCAGGCCAGGGCCTCAGGCCGAGGCAGGGGAGAAGCTTGTTCCCATAGGGCCGGGGGGTGCCCCGACTCAGCCCCTGGCCTGATGCAGGCCCTCGGAGGTTTAGTGGACACATGGACAGGGGGCCCCACTGAGATGAGGTCCTGTGCCAGTGTGGTAGGGAAGGGAGGAAAGAGAGAGAGTGGACAAGCAGAGAAGGCAGATCTGGTGGCCTCCCCCTCAGTCCAGCTCACACAACAGTCACAGGTCACGGGGCTGGATAGAGGAACACACGCATGGCCACAAGCACAGACAGACAGACAGACGTGCACATGGGCCACCCAGGGGACTGAGCCAGTGCCCCGGGGCATGGAGCTGGCTGCTGCCTGTCCACCCTGGGGTCTCCCTGCCCAGCCTAGGAGCCCACAACCTGGCCGGACCACGTCTCGTGGGGAGTGTGTGGGGCCAACTGGGTGAGCACCACCTCCACAGCCTGGAACTTCTGGTTCTTGGGCGGAATGGGGCACATCTTGTAGGTCACCTCGTCACCCTCCACTGGGACGTACTCCCCTTCGATGCTGGAGGCAGAAAAGGGGTATCAGCTCAGCAGCAGGCCCCGCTCCATGGACACCCGCTGCAGCCTGGCCTGAGGGTGGCCTAGCTTCCCTCTCAGAACCTCAGCCCTCTAGTCTGTAAAATGGGGAGCATTAACTGCCCCTTCCTCTGTGTTGTCTGGGGATTAAGTAAGATGTGAAAGGGCGCAGGGAGGTCCCTGAGGCTTTAGAGAATCTGTGACCTCCCCAGGTCATGCCTGGTGTTAGGGCTGGGACACAGGCATAGACCCACCTGTCCCCTCCTAGCCTACCTGCCTGTAGGCCCCTTCCAGGCAGAAGGGCCCAGGGGCTGGCACAGCCCTCTCAGTCCCCGATGCTGAGACAGGATCCCAGGACAGCCAGTGTCTCCTAGAGCTCCTGGGGTCTGAGCGCCCCCTCCCCACCTGGCCCCAGCCTCAATGAGAAGAGAATGCCAGGAGCAGACCTCAGGGGCTGAGGGCAGGCATTTCTTGAGGCCCTGCTGAGACACTGCAGCCAATGACAGGGCGATGGGATGGGCTCGCTGAGATGGGGCTGGGGATTAGACTCACTCAGATACGTGCACAAAGATGTCCTCTGATCCATTCTCGGGGGTGATGAAGCCGTGGCCTTGTGAGCGTGAGAACTGCTTGCAGACACCCTTGAACACGGGGCCAGCTGAGGCACGGGCTGTCCTAAGGATAGGGTAGGGGGATTGGAGCTGTGGCCTAGGGACTCCCCTCCCACACCCCACAGCCTCCAGCCGCCTGGCCTGTGGACCCTGCCTCCATAAACCGTCCCCTGCAGTTGTGCTAATTCAGTCCTTTCATCATTCCACTGACAGAAAAGGAGCCTGAGGCCCAGAGAGGGAAACTGGCTCTCCCAGGGCACACAGCAAGTGGGTCTGGACTCCTAGCCAGTGCCCTCTTCCTGCACAGCACCCTCCCCTCCTGCCATCTCCTGAAGCAGTGGCACCCTACTCACTCATGCGTCACTCATCCCTTCATCGTTTATTAAGCACTTGCTCTGTGCCTGGCCTTGGCTCGGACACAAGGTTCACTCAGCCCTTGCCATCAAAAATCTCCTTTGGCCAAGCCAAGTCAGTCTCCCTGTGGATGCCACAAAGCCCCCACCCACGGCTGTCCCCGAAGGCCCACCCCACTCCAAAGGTCAAGCGCACGCCTCCGCTTTGCCTGAAATGTTCCACTGTCCATCTTCATCTTTCACCTGATGCATCTTCCAAAGCCAGCTAAGACCTAGTGCCTGCTGCTGGGTCCCCACTCCCAACCCTGCCCGAGGGGTGAGTGTGCGCAAGTTCCCTCTGAATTGTATGCAGCTTGTGGCCTGAGACTTCGTCTAATCCATCACCTGATCCCCTGGTCAGGAGCTCAATCAATCTTCGTGGGATAAAGTGAATGAATGAATGAATGAATGAATGAATGAATGAATGAGTGAACGGATGAACACTGGCAGTTACTGGAGAGTTTATACACAGCTCTCCTGTCCTTGGGAAAGAACAACAGGGGCTGAAGGGTGGGGCTGAAGCCTGGGCGAGGGGCACATACTCACGCTGAATACGTCCTGGTCCGTTTGGTGGGCAGGGGACTGGGCAGGTCCCGCGATGAGACACCGCCCCGCTCCCAGACCCTGCTGCCCTCCCGCTGGAAGGGGAATGTGGGCCAGACCGGGGACTTGGGGGAGTGGAGGGGGGGCACGACCGGGGAGGATGTGGGCTCCGAAGTCATGGCGGGGCCAGCAGGAGAGCCTGGTGGGCTCCTGGGCATGGGGGCCGGTGAAGGGCTTAGGCGTCCTCGTGGGCAGGGCCCGGCCTGGCCCTGCTCAGCGGCCTCACCAGCCACAGGCTCCGTCTGCAAGGGGAAGAGAGAGGGAGAGGTGAGTGGGGCCCAGGACAGGCAGCCTTTGGACACAGCACAAGTCCGGATGGCTGGGCCTGCCCGCCCTCCTCACCGGGTGACTCAGTGTCCTCACCAGAAAGACGAAACAATCATATAACCTTGCTATGGGCTGAACCGTACTCCCCTAAAATTCATGTGTTGAGGTCCTAACCCCCAGTGTCACGGTATTTAGCAATGCGGCCTTGGAAGGTAACCAGATTAAATGAGGTCAAGAGGGCGAGGCCCCCCTGAAGGGATTAGTGTCCTTAGAAGAGACTTCAGAGAGCTTGTGTCCTCTCCCCGCCACGTGAGCACAGTGAGAAGAGGGCGTCTACAAATCAGACCAGACCACGCTGCCACCATGAGCTCGGACTTCCAGCCTCAGAACTGTAAGAAGTAAACATCTGTCGTTTAAGTCCCCGTCTGTGGTATTTTGTTACTGTGGCCCGTCCACTCGGAGGAAGACTGACCTCAAGGTCCTTCCAGCTTCAAGTTCAATTCTCTAACTCCAGGGCCCTGGGAGGTGGGATGAATAAAGTGGCTGACGATGGTCAGGAACACGGCTTGGGACAAGTGTCAACAGTTTCCAATCCCCAGATCTGGGCTCGAATCTCAGCTTTGTCATTTGTAACTTGGTGACCTCAGTTCCAGCATGACGGGTGGGTGTGTGGGCTCTGGGCCTAGATGGCTGGCCTGGGTTTGAATCCTGGCTTCTCTACCTATGAGCTGTGTGGCCTTGATCAATACTCAATCTTTCACTCAGTTTCCTGCTCTGTAAAATGGGGATAGTGTTGGTTATTACTCCATGGAGAGGTTGCTGTGAGGATTAAATGACTTGCTACACACTTAGACCAGGACAAGGGCATGGTGAGCTCCTGGGAAGGTTGGTGATTTTCCCTTAGCCCCATTTCCCCCTCTCTAAAATGAGACTGAGAACACTTACCATGCAGAGTTGCTGAGGATTCATTGGTTTAGTGTGTGTGACAACATCTGGAATCTTTTGATACCCAATAAGTTGCTATTATCAATGCAAATCAATAGAAATTCCCACGCCCACAGCTCAGCGTCTAGGTGACCTTGAAAAAATTCATCCTATATTTTCCTCTGCTGAGGAAGAAACATAGTTTCCCTGCCCATGCACCTACCTGCCCTCTGTCCCCCCAGGGGTTGGAAAGTCTTGGACCTCAAGAAGCACTGCTGTGGATCCCTGGGGAGAACAATTCCGGGGACCAAGGCAGGCTGTTGACCAAGGCTGGGTCAGGCGGCCTGCCACCAGGGGGCTGGCAGGATGCCTGGACGGAAGAGCTCCAGCTCAGCTGCCCATTAGCTACTGACCTTGGGTAGAACTTCCACTGGCCTCAGCTTCCTCATCTGTACAACGGAACTGACGAACCCTGCCTCCCCCCTCATAGGCTCTGGTGGGGCTTGGTTAAGCCTGGGATATAAAGAATATCCCAGAGTCCAGAGGCATGTAGGAATCGGGTGATGGGTTCTCCACCTCCACACCCCCATTCCTTCATTCCTCACTCCCTCATCCAAATGCCCTGGGCTCAGAGGTGAATCCCTGAGCTGCAAGTCTTTTTCTGGCCTCCATATGGCCCCGCCCCCAAATCTGGAGTTTCCAGGGAAGAGTTTAATGCTTTTGGGTTTTGTTGGCTTGTTTTGTTTTGTTAACCCTCACTTACTCGAGGATATTTTTTCCATGGATTTTTTAGAGAGAGTATAAACGGAGGGAGGGAGGGAGAGAGAGAGACACACACACACACAGAGAGATGTGAGACACATGGATTAATTAGTTGCCTCCTGCATGTGCTGACCAGGGCTGGGGACAGAACCTGCAACCCAGGTACATGCCCTTGACTGGGAATCAAACCTGCAACCCTCCAGTGCGTAGGCCAGCACTCTAACCACTGAGCAACACTGGCCAGGACAAGGCTCCTTAGGAGTCCAGAGCCCAGGACGCCCACAAAACACGGCATGGCAGGGCTGGAAGAGCGAGGAGTCACTCATTCAGACCCCCCCACCCCCATCACTGGAGCAGGTCCCTGGCCGCTGCTCAAGATCACACAGCAAGTGGGATGTTTTTGGGTCAAGATAATTAGCCAGCTCTGCCGTCCCTGGCAGCTGAGATGAGACTCCCTCCTCCCAGCGGCCTACCCACACATCCCCCTCCAGCCAGGAGAGCTGGAGGGAGAGATTCTTGCCCCTCGTGGCCCTTCGTGGCCCCTCATGGCCCCTCACGGACCTTCACAGCCCTCCATGGCCCCTCAAGCTGATGTCAGGTTTTTCTCTTCGAGCCCACTCCAGGGGGCAGGAGTGGGCCAGGCCTGGCATTTTTAGCCCCATTAGAGAGCGAAGAAAACTGAAGCTTCAAGAAGAGAAGCCATCAGGCAAAGACTTATACACAAATGTTCGCGGCAGCATTCTTCATAAGAGCCAGAAAGTGGAAATAACCCAAAGGCTGAATGAACCTATAAGGAAAACGTAGTACAGCCAGGAAAAGGAATGAAGTGCTGACACAGCTACGATGCAGATGAGCCTTGAAGTCATTACGCCAGTGGGAGAAGCCAGACACAGGGGACCACGTAGGGCAGGGGTCCATCATAAGAAATGTCCAGAACAGGCAAGTCGTGCAGGCAGAAAGCAGATTAGAGTTTCCCAGGGGCTGGGGGAAGACAGAGTGGGGAGTGATGTCTAACAGGTGCAGGGTTTCTTTCTGGGGTGATGAAAATGTCCTAAAATTGACTGGGGTGATGTCACACAACTCTGTGACTGTACCAAAAACCACGGACTTGTCCATCTTAATGAAGCAGGTGAATACATGGTATGTGAATTATATCTTGATAAAGCTGTTACCAGAAGGAAGACAGACAGCAAAGCTCCCCAAGATGAGAGCCAGGAAAGCATGCGATGCCAGGCTCCGCAGGGCACTCCCAGTGTCCCCTACCCCACCTGGGTGAAGGTGGCAGGTGGTGGGGACAGAAACTCTGCCTCCCTCTCTCCGGGAAGCAGGGAGGCCCTGCCCACCACGCAGTTTTTCCAGGCCTGGTATTGTGCTTGGTGGTGACAGCCAATGCAGGGAGGTCCTGGGGGTGGAGGGGAGAAAAGGAGATGGGGGAGGGGCAGAGGCAGCCACAGTGGTTACCAGGGAGACGCAGCTGAGCAGGGTGGCTCTGGCCAGCCTGGCCTCCCCAGCCAAGGCCAAGCGAGCATGGCTCCCAGGCGGCAGGAAGGGGAAAGGATAGCTGATGACCCAGGGTTAGCCTTTATAGGAGAGCAGCCCTTTTCCTTCCCTTCGCCCAAGTGGGCTCCCAAAATGGACCAGCAGTGTTCAGCCCCCACAGGACTTGGCTGAGGCTGCTCCCCACTACATACCCCACCTCAGATGGGTGCCCTTGGGAGAAAGCAGGGAGTTTGCTTAGGGCTGGAGGGGCGGATGAGGCAACCTCCAGAGTGGTGCTGCTCTGGGCCCTCCCCCCAACTCCTTCCCCTTCTGGAAACTGGGATTACAAGACTCCCTTCTTCGAGAGCTCCTAGGAGGAAGAAATGGGATGGAATGTGGGAAGCACCCAGTAGATGCTGAGTAAGAGGTGGCTCCTCCCAGACAGGGCTGCTAAATTGGGCATGGGGGGAAGAGGGAATGGGGGGAAGGAGAGACCCAGCTGAGCCCAGCCTTCCCCGTCTCTTCCCTGCCTCCCCAGGGACTGGCTCATCCACTAAATCCCTGCCCCACCCTCTCATAGCTTCTTCTTTTATTAAATTCCTGCAATGGAACTTTAAGGCTGGTGTTATTATTACCCCATTTTGTAGATGAGAAAACAGGCTCAGAGAGGTTAAGTGACTTGGCCAAGATCACACAGCAGATAAGAGACAGAACCCAGATTGGTCTGAAGGTAAACAGTGCTCTTCCTGTGAGGATAAATTCTGTTTCTAGTTCAGCCAAGATGAGTCTGGAGTTTTCCCAGAAGAACTTTCCCTGAGAAACTAAAGTGGAAATAAACTCCTTCAAGAGCAGAGAAACAGCTGTGACTGTAGAACATTTGTTTCAATTCAAGCCCAGCTCCCAAAGGCCTTGGTGTCCCCATCTGGGGGCATCTCTGCCCAGAATAATGCCCTTCAGAACTGGCAATCTGAGCATGAGAGGACAGCTCAGGCCCCAGAAGGCCCTGAGTGCCCTAGCTGAGTGACCCCCCCCCTTTCTGAGCCTCAGTTTCCCTATCTGTCAAATAGGGCTAATCAGAGCACCCTGTCCCAATTATGGGAGGAGCTGAGCAGCTGTGAGTGGGCATCTCCCTGGCCACGTGTTTTGGCTCTGACCCTCCCAGCCAAGCTCCTCTTTATTTGCCTGCAAGAAGGTCAAACCCCAGCTGACTCCGTGATTCTGCAGATAAAAAGGCCAAGGGAGGCAAAAGCAAAATATCAGGGCTGTTGGGAGATAACCTGAGGGAGGCCCTTGTGATACAGTCAGCATTATGGGACCACAGGACTGTGACTCAGTCTGTCAGCCGGTGACCATTGCCCTGGTGCTGGGGCTCCTCCAGTTCTCAGCTCTCCCAAAAGGACAGGGCAGGAAATGGCTGTCAGAGCCCTCTCTTGACCATGTGAATAACCTCTCCTTCTCGGCACATCGGGGAAAGCAAACTAGCTTAACCACCCAGGGCTGTGTGACCTGGGGCAAGCACCTGCCCCTCTCTGGGCCTCACTTTTTACCTCAGCTATACAAATCACCACAGGTCTAGATGACTAATAAGGGTCAGTTCAATTGTCCTCTGAAGTTGTCAAAAATACATGCATATGCCCTGGGGGGTGTGGCTCAGATGGTTGGGCATCGTTTGTGCACCAGGAGGTTGCTGGTTTGATTCCCCGTCAAGGGCATATGTGTGGGTTATGGGCTCGATCCCAGGGAGGGGGTGTGCAGGGGGCGGCCAATCTATGTTGCGCTCTCACATCAATGTTTCTCTATCTCTCTTCCTCTCTCTCTAAAAATCAGTGAACTATTCTTAGTAGTACATGGGTAAGTACATACATAAGTGAAAAAGAAAACTGAGTGCCAGGCACCTGGACAACAAGCACAAGAGGAGACAGCCCCCCGCTTCAAAGGGCCCCAGTGCAGTGGGGGAAACAGATGACGAGAATTCAGTGTGGGAAATCCTGATATGACAGGTCATGGCTACCAGTACTGATTATCAACCATGTGCCAAGTGGGGTGCCAAGCCCTTTGCCCCACTTCCCCGTTTAGTCCTCACAATAACACTGTGTGATAATTGCCATTATTACCCCCATTCTTCAGAAGAGTAGACTGAGGCTCAGAGAGGTGAAGGGGTTTGTTCGGGTCATACAGCCAGTCAGGGGCAGCACTTCTGCAACCTAGAGACATTTGGGGGGTGTAGACTGAACCCCTGCCAAAGGAGAGGAGGGAGGACCAGCAAATCCCTGAAAGCTCCTGCTCTCCCTGGAGAAGTAAGGGCAGGGGTATGGAAGAACTGGGGACTCAGAGTTCTATTTCCGGCTTTGTGCTGACTCAGACCATGACCTTGGGTGAGTCACTTGCCAGCACTGGCAAGCTTAAAAACAACTCCCCCAATAAAAGCGACCCAGCCCAAGCCCCCATTGTGGAGAAGCAGACAGGGGAGGAAAGGATTCGGTGACCTAAAAATGGGAAGGTCAGGGGACACAGGATGACAGCGGAAGGGCTTTCTGAGCTTTGGAGTCTTGTCCATGGTGAGCCCCAGGAGGGTGAGGAAACAGCCTCAGGACCACCAGACAGAAGCTGGCCCCTCCCCGGCCCCTCCCCCACGCCAGCCTCCCAGACACTCCTTAAAATACATCAGTGCCCTGCCATAGCAGCTGGAGGTGACCTAATTAAACCTGGTTCTTTCCCTCTCACAGCATGGGGGGGAGGGGGCTGCACCAGCCAATACTTGAGTTTGAGACCCTTTCAGTCTCATCCTTGCCACATGCCCATGCTGCCTGGGGGCTGCTATGAATAAGGCCTTTGGGCATCCTTGGCATTAGTGAGGGGCGGGGATGCCAGGATGGGCCCCTCGAGAGCCATGTTCACATCCCCACTCTGCAGGCTGTGTGACCCTAGGCAAGTCACTCTCCCACTCTGAACCCCCCTAGAGAGAGGAACAGACTGGTTAGAGTAACATGGAAAGTGGCTGAGCTTAAACTCCAATCAGCATGACCCCAAAGCCCTTGACCTTTCCAGCGCACCATGCCACTCGTCCTGGTGACCATCATTTCACTGGCTTAGGGGCAGAGGAAAAGCCTCCACTGCTTTTTCTCCCCACTTGCTGCTCTGCATGGACAAAGGTCCTAACTGCCTCAAGCCCCCTTTCCACCAGGCTCTGGATCCATCCTGGTCATGATCTGTGTAACCAGTGAACGTGACCAGCTCAGCCAGGCCCTGAGCGCCCTCTGCTGGTGCCACTCTTGGGGATTTACCTCCAGACCAGCCTTCAGGTATCCCTTCCCCTCCCACCAGCTGGGTGGGACTCCCCACAGTGTCCCTTACAGAGCTCTCCTCCATGGCCAGTGGGCATCTGTGAACATTGCCCACCTGTCTCTCTGCAGGCCTGCCAGAGGCCTCTGTGGTCAAGACTGTCCTCTGGCCTCTCCTAGGCCAGTGTGCAGCCATCTCCTGCTTACATCTGTCCTGTTTTTTTTTGGTGGTCAGACAGATCCAGAGGGGCGGGGCAGGTAAGGGAACATAGATGTTTCAGGAAAATACTTCAAGGAAATGGTAGGGGGGAGGCTGAAAGGAGGAAACATCCAGAATGCGGAGGACCCAGAGGCCTCCTGGATGGAGCAGCCCCTTCCCAGGGAAAGGCCTCTACTGGAGCACATCCAGGCTCCCAGAGGCTGCCCCCCTCCCGGTGCACTTCCACCTCCCCTCCCCTCTCCCAGCGGATGCAGCAGTTCACACTGTATTTATCATTGCTCTCCCTCTGCATCCCCTCCCCTCTCCCTGGGAAGAGCCTGCAGGCTGGCAGCTTGGCAGGAACCTGCTGTCTCCCTGTGGGTGCCAGCATCATCATGCCTTATCTCCGCCTGGACTCCTTGTGCCAGAGTCAGGCCACTCAGGGACTTGGCGCCAGCCAAGACTGCCCAGTCCCTGGGGCCCAGAAGCCCCTAGCTTATCACCCCTGCCCTCCAGGGTTGCACCCCAGCAAGGGTGGAGGTCAGAGCCAGACGCAGCAGGGGAGAGAAGTGGTCTCAGAAGAGGCAAAAGCTACGGGCGGGGTGGCTCCAAGGTGAGCAATAGCGTAGAGCCACCTCTTGAAGCCAATTAACACCATTATCCCCATCACATTGGGAAGAAACAGGATAAGACAGCTGCTCCCGGTCCCACTGTGTGCTCCAGGCGGACTCCCCAGCCCCAGCCCCAAATTCCCAGGGAAAAGGCCCACTATGTTCCCTCCTGCACTTTCCATTCAGCATCTGGTAGGAACACGATTATTTCCCCAGTCATTCCTCTCCCCCTGGTTCCCAGGCTGCGGCTTGGCAGGTGCCTACTGTTCTCCGCCTCTTGAGCCAGACACAAGCCCCAGACACCAGCACGCAGACACACAGTCTCCCAGGGAGCCCCATAGCCTCGGCTTCCCTCGGGGACCAGGGAGAGGGAGGGGCGAGGGCAGGGTGGGCTCCCCCACACACCCGCCCAGGCCCCCCCTGTGAGCTGAGCTGGGCTGGGTCAGCCCCGGGGGAGGAACCCACTTTCCCAGCCCCCCTCACTGCACCCCCTTCCACCCAACCCTTACCTCTCCCTGGCAGCTGAGGTCGGGAACTGCCTCCTGCAGCGGGTTTCACACTCCGCCTCGCCCGGGCCCTGGGCGCTGGGCGCTGGGCGCTGGGCGCAGGGGCTGGGCTGAGAGATGTGCGGTGTGTAGGAGCGTGTGCGTGCGTGCGTGTGTGTATGTGTGTGTGAGCATGCGGCACTGCTGGCCCCTCACTCACTCACACACGCCTTCCTCCTGACGTCAGGAAGAGCAGGAGGGAGGGACTGGGGCGGGAATTTGTACTCCCTGCTTAAAGGGACTGGGGCCCAGACACCACCTCCTGAGTCAGGCTCAGGCTGGGTGATCCAGTAGCTGCGTCTCCCAGGGCCCTAAAGCTTCTTTTTTTGGAAAGTGGCTTTTATTGCTAGGCCAGGGTATAATTTGCCCTGCCAGGTGGGAGTAACTGCTGAGGAATGCAGGGGAGGAAGAGCTGGGGCAGCTTGCAATCCTGCCAATTAGGGGGCAAGTGGGGTGATGAGTGTGTGTGTGTGTGTGTGTGTGTGTGTGTGTGTGTGTGTGTGCGCACGCGCTAGGGGGGCTGCGGGGTGGGGGTTGAGTCTGAGAGGATGAGAGCAGAGAGGGCCCAGAGGGTACTCCAGACAAGGGTGGGGTGAGCTGGGACCTTCTGAGTGTCTGTCCCCTGCCCTCCATTAGCACCAATGCTGTGCTCGGGTCTGCCCCTTACCTGACTCTGAGATCCCCGTGAGTGAGTGAGTGAGTGAGTGAGTGAGTGAGTGAGTGAGTGAACGTTGGCAAGTTACAGGAATCCGAATCTTTCTCAGTGGGCCCTTGAGCTATTTCTATTAAACTGAATTGAAGAGGACCATACGGGAGGGAGAAGCTTACTACACACCCCTCCCCACAGCCGGGGAGTCTCTCCGCCCGTCCTGGCGAGATCCTGGGTTTCCACATCACACAGGCCTGGTGTGAATCTCAGCGCCAGCACTTTCAAGCTGTGTGACCTTGGGCAAGTCTCTTACTACTCTGATCCTCCACAGCTTGGTCTATAAAGTAGGGAAGAGAGGACCGTTGGAGGCTCAAGTGCAATAAGCCCTGGGCCGTATGGAGGCCTCCACAAAGGGGTTTCTCTTCTTCCCTCAGCCTCAGCTTGGAAAGAAGAAAGCCTTTCCCTCCTATACTCAGTACTACTGAGGCAGGCTCGCACTTTCAAAAGAAGTCTTGCCCAGCCGGCGTGGCTCAGCAGTTGAGCATAGACCTAGGATCCAGGAGATCGCGGCTCAATTCCCGGTCAGGGCACAGGCCCAGGTTGCGGGATCGATCCCCAGTCCAGGGCGTGCAGGAGGCAGCCGATCAATGACTCTCTTATCACTGACGTTTCTGTCTCTGACTCCCTCTCCTTTCCCCTCTCTGAAATCAATAAAGACAAATTAAAAAACAAAAAAAAAGAGGGGGGAGTTAAAAGAGAAACAATCATGAAAAATAAAAAGAATGAATAAAAATAGCCATAAGGTGCACTGAGGGCGCCCCCTTGTCAGGTGACCTGCTCTGCCCTCACCTAAAGCTCACACCAGCCCAACACTTCATTATCGTCGCCCCTATTTTGCTGAAACAGAGGCTCAGACAGGAGGGGCGACTTGCCCACGTTCATCACCTGGTTAGAACGGTGTTGGAACCCAGGCATCCAATGTTCTCACATACTCTGCCCTTCCAGGACCTCCCAGAATAATTAGGCACACAGTCCAGGTTTCTGAGAGAGATGGCCTTACATGCCCCTGCTGCTCCCTGAGGCCCAGAGCTCTGACTCTATTCTGCCAGCCTGACGACCTGCCCAGAGGAACCTTCCCTTTTTAATGTCCTTCCTTCCTTGCCTCCCTCTCCTCCAAAGACAACACTGTAATGGTTTTCATCGCCGCGTCTGCTTCTGTGAGGGCACAGGCTGGGAGAGACGAGGGGCTCCCCGGAGTCACCCGGCTCAGTAGTGACCGTGACAGAGCTGGAGCCTGAGTGCCAGGCTCCGGACTGGGGCCCTGGTGGACATCTGAGATTTTCACTGCCCGCCACCCACTGTCCCTTCTGCTGGGAACTGCTTCCCTGTGCTCGCCCGGGGTCTCCCCTCTCCTCTCTCTTGGTCCACAGGACCCCTGGCCCAGGCCCAGTGAGAACCAGCACCAGGACTTGGGCTGGGATCTCGATGCCGAGGCTGGCTCTTCTCCCCGCAGCTCCTGAGTTGGTGCAGCTCTGGCCTTGGGCTGCTGGTGTCCGAGCACCGGATTACAGACCAGAGGGCCGGCAGAAGGGAGTTCTCCAAGGTGATGAGGCTTGACCTGAGCCCCAGCTGACCAGAAGGAGCCAGTCTTGCCACAACTAGAGAGATGACACTGTGGGAAGGGGGACAGCCGGTCGGAAGACATTCAGATGGGCTGGAGCTTTGGGGTGGCCTGGAGGCCAGGAGGCAGGGCCTGGAGGGCTGGTTCTGAGAGGGCTGAGGCCGGGTGGGCTGTGACCGGCCCGGGGTCCGACCCCCTGCAGCACCCAGCCTTATTTCTCCCAGGCTCCTCCCTACCAGCTGGCGAGCATGTGCTGGGGCTGCCAGGCAGCAGGAGGCTGTGAATGAAGGAGCCGGCGAGGTTTGAAGTACATTATGACTGTTCTACAAGTAGGAGAGGGCACAGCTGTTCATTCAGGAAATGAGCAGCCCTTGGCAGCACCCACCCACCCACAAACAGCGAGTAACAAAGAAATCATCTGCTTCAAACCAGGGGCTCTGCCGTGGAGGCTATTTTTGTGAAAAGCTGAAAATTCAAATGCTCATCTTCTTGAAAGCCTCCTTCATCCTGGAGAAGCTTAAGAGGTGAGTCAGAGGAGAGGCAAGCGGCCCCTGAATCCTCTGGATTCCACCTGAATTATAATTCCCGCTCCATTACTGACCATCAGCCCACCAACGGGGGCCAATGCTGGACACCCACGGCGTTGGATCCACATGATCCTTTAAGGGACATACACCCCTAAGGTGTTGGTGCCACTTGACAGATGTGGAAACTCAGGCACAGAGAGGTTGAGAAACTTGCCCAACATCACACAGCTGGTAATGGAGCTGGGATTAAGATGCAGGAATTCTGCCTTTGCAATGCATTTCGGTTCCCTGGATGCCTGTCTCCTCCACCGTGGCAGCCATCGCCAGCCCTTGCTAATGATTTTGCCTAGGAAATCGGAGTGGTCTTTCCTTCTTCCCTCCCTGTCCCCAGCCATTTTCTCCAATCTGACTACTGCCCTTTTGCTAGATAGTTTTCTGCAGCTCTGATCATGTGATCTGTTAATTTGTTTATACATGTGACAAGTATTTATTGACTACCTACTATGTGTCAGATGACCTAGGCTCAAATTATAGCAGTAAATAAGACAAGCACCTGCCTTGAGTTTACAAAACTGTCTCATCTAGGAAGAGACATAGCACCAAGTACACAAGCAAATAAATATATAATCGCAAATTTGAAAACAGCAAATTTGAGACCAAGGAGATTAGTAGGGCTAGTCCAGCTGCTGAAATAGAGGGCTAGATACGAATGCTCTGAGAAGGGGCCCTGTAAGCTGAACCCAGAGGATGAGAAGGATCCAGCCTTGTAAAAGCCAGGGGAGCACCTTTCTCCCCCTCTTCTTCCCCCCAGACACATTACCTTTATCTTTCTCCCAAGCTCTAAAAGCTCTTCTTCTGCCTCTGTAACTCTGAATAAGCTTTCTCTTATTTAAAAAAAAAAAAAGGCAGGGAAGAGTGTTTCCTAAGGAGGGAACAGCATGGGTGAACTCCTAGAGGCAGGAAAGAACTCTGCCTATTCAAGGAACTTAAGGTCACTGGTGTGGCTAGAGCAGGGAGGAGGGGAAGGGTCGGGGCCTCATTGCGTAGGGTCGGAGGGCCTGGCGAGTGGTCCTCTCCTCACCTGAGATGAAATAAGGAGGCGTGACATGCTTCTGCCTCTAGTGTCACTGGCAGCCCTGGCAGTCCCACCTAGGGTAATGATCCATGCGGCCGGGGAATGAGGCAGCACGGAGGGGTCCCCTGGCCTGGACCTCCCCTGTACCCTGCCCAAGAACCTGGGGCTGGAGTGGCCGGGCAGATCCCCAGGCGACTCCGGGCTGGGCTGGGCTGGGCTGGGAGCCAGGCTGCGTCAGCCATCTGTCCACACACACGTACACTCAACAGCCCGGGCTGTGGGCCTCCAGCCTGCTCAGCGCTGGGGGTTCACCTCCATCCTCCCTTCCTTCTGAGCGAGGCTGTCTCTGAACCTGACTGGCTGCAGTGGCAGTCCCTGTCACAGTATCCATGTGGCCTTTCTCTCTCTTATATATCTTTATTGATTTCAGAGAGGGAAGGGAGAGGGAGAGGGAGAGGGAGAGGGAGAGGGAGAGGGAGAGGGAGAGGGAGAGGGAGAGAGAGAGGGAGAGAGAGAGGGAGAGAGAGAAACATCAATGATGAGAGAGCCATTGATCGGCTGCCTCCTGCACGCCCCCAACTAGGGAATCGAACCTGCAACCCGGGCATGTGCCTTGACCAGGAATTGAACTCTGACCTCCTGGTTCATGGGTCCATGCTCAACTGATGAGCCACGCCAGCAGGGCATGTGACCTTTCTTGACAGCAATGCTTGACATGATCTCCGCATCTGTTTGTTCCCCATTTTTTGTTGGGGCCCCATGCACAGTAGCCCCAACAAGTGCCCGTTGACTTTCTGCCCTTTGTTTAGGCTCAAGCCAAAACAGACAGCAACATCCTGGGACACTTTGTTTAGGTCCCTTCTAGAGTCACCATTTCCAGTGGCACTTCAGCTGTGCCCACCTCCATGGGGGGGCGGTTTAAAAGTGCCCCACTGAGAATGGCTCCTGGGCCTGTTCCGACACCGTCAAGGGCCTCCTTCTGTCCTCAGGGCCTCCACTCCCTGAGAGCCTGGAGAAAGTCCTCGCTGGGCTCAGAATCGAGGAGATGGGGACCTACCTTGAAGGCCTGGCTAGTTTCCATTCTTAATGGAGATGTTTTTCTCTGCTTTGACTGCTGGAAAGCTGAGGGCCACTCTTCCACCTCCCAGCAAGTTTTCAGGACCATGCCTATCTCAGGGCTGATCTTTTCTTTCCATCCTTTCATCTAATCCTCCAAGAGATAGTTGCACCGGGCTTGCTGTGCGCCTGGCACTGGGGGATCAGCAGGGAACAAGACAGACAACACCCCTGTTTATGTGGCGCTGGCAGCCGAGAGACGCAATAAAACAGCCTCATAAGTAACTGCCATATGTCGGGAGGCAATAAATGCTACAGAAACCTATTAAGTAGGGAAGTAGGGTAGGGAGAGGGGCTGGTTCGCAATTTAAAATGGGGATATGTGTGAGGGAAAACGTCACCGAGGCGACATTAAAGCAAGGACGTGGAGGAGGTGAGGGATGAAGACATGGGGGTGGTGGGAGGAATAATGCTCTAGGGAGAGAGAACAGCATCAGAAAATCAGGCAGAGGAGTGGGGTGCACAGTCAGAAGGGTCACCGGAGGGGGAGCCCAGACCTGTGAGGGCTCTTCCCCAAGTGAGATGGAGCATAAAAGGATCTGGAGAGGAAGACTGAGAACTTCTGAGCCGTGTTATAACAGGTCTCTCTGGCATCTGTGTTGAGTGTAGACTGTGGGGGGTGGGGGGAGATGGGGAGGGAGCCAGGGTGGAGGCTCTGCAAAGGCCCAGGTGAGGGGTGAGGGTGGCTGGGACCACGAGTAGCAGTGGAGGTGTTAGGGAAGAATCTGGGTGCATTTTGGAGGTAGAAACAACAGGGTTTGTTCAAAGGTTCACAGGTGTATGAGAGACAAAGGAGAGTCAAGGATGACCCCCAGGTTTTGGCCTGAGCAACTGGGGGAATGGAGAAGTCATTATCTAGGGGGAGGACTGGGATGGAAGCAGGTTTGCGGGGGGTGATCAGCAGTTCTGCTTTGGTCCCGGTTCAGCTTGAGTTGCCGAAGGGCCATGTGGAGCTGGCAGGATGTGTGAACCTGGTGCTCGGGAGAGGGCTGGCCCAAGACGGACTCTCGGGGAAGCCAGCTGCTGAAGGATGCAGCTCAGAGCAGGGAGCAGGCCAGAGTACAGGCCGCGGAAAGGTGGGCCTGAGGCCGCCCGCATGTCCAGGTGGGAAGGGGCGTCCGAGGAGGGAGAGCCTGGGCCCCTGGAAGCCATGTGGAAGGAATGTGTGATCAGCTGGGACAAATGCTGCCCATGGGGACTGGGAATTACCACTGGACCTGGCAACCTGGGCCATTAGTGACCTTGAGAAAGCAGTTTGGTTGAAATGTAGGGCCCCAAAACTGCTGGAGCAGTAAAGAGAGGACAGGAAGAGAGGGTTTGCAAACAGCAAGCACACACGGCTCCTTCAAGCAGTTTTGCCGGCAAAGGCAGCAGAAAATAGGGCACTAGCTGGAGGGAAAGGGGGTCAATGGAGGGTGTTTTTCTAAGATGCGAAATCTTAATTGCTTTTTTTAAAAAATTTCAGTTATTTAATGCAACCACTAATCTAATGTCACCAATAAAATCTAAATAGTTATATCACAAAACCAGGGTTATATTGAGTGCACTTAATTGCTTTTTAAAATATAAATGGTATTCATTTTTTAGTAGGTAATATATTCCCATGATTCCCAAACATCAAAGATTCCAAATGGTATTTGGTTAAAAATTCTCCCTCCAACCCCTGTCCCTCTCTCAACCTCCACCCTGGAGACAACCAATGTGATCGGGTGTCTGTGTAATGTCGCAGAGCACGCTGCACATGCGCACACAGGAGCACACGCGTGCACACGCACAGTATTATTTTTCTCTCTTTTTTTTTAAAAAAATATATCTTTATTGATTTCAGAGAGGAAAGGAGAGAGAGAGAGAGAGAAACATCAATGATGAGAGAGTCATTGATCGAGCCCGCAACCCGGGCATGTGCCCTGATGGGGAATCGAACCCTGATCGCCTGGATCCCAGGTCGATGCTCAACCGCTGAGCCACGCCCGGCCGGGCTATTTTTCTCTCTTTCTGATACAAATGGTTACATCCTATACACACTGCTTAGTGCCTGACTTATTTTATTCTTAATGTATTCTGAATATCATTCTGTATCAATACACAAAGGGCATTCCCATCCTTTTTATGGCTTCACATTATTCCATTCTATGATATACTGTATATATTTTTTATCCAGCCCCCCAGGGATGGACAGTCACTTGAGGTCAGTTCTTTTATTATCTCCGTTTTGCAGAGAGGCAGCCGAGGTGCTGAGAGGTTCATCTGCTTGCCCTCAATCGCTCAGCTTGCCTGCCCTTAACCACACACTTGGCTCTCCTCCTCTTGGATTAGTTCCCCACTCTTATTTCTCCCTCACTTTTACACTCTTAGCACTTATTTTGCTATCCTTTTGTTCATGCAAATAACACACCTTTAGAATCCCTGACCATGTGCCAGGCACAGGGCTAGGCCCAGAGGATGCGGAGGGACAGGACAGAGAAGTCCTCTGCCCAGGAGCTCGCAGACAAAGTCTTTGTGTGTTTTTGTAAGCCACCTCCACGCTTCCACAGAATGACGCAGAGAATTAATAAAGAAGCTGGTCCCTGTTTTTTACTAATGAGGAAACCAAATGTGCCAACAAATCACTGTTTCAATCCTGTGAGCTGAACACCATAAAAGAAGCCTGGGAACCCAAAACGCTGAACTCTGCAATGCTGTCCCCATCCCCCCGCCCCTGCCTGGCCCTCCTCCAGTTTCCCAGCTCTGTGAAAGGCCCACCACCCAGCCAGGGGCTAAAGCCCTCAGGGGTTGGCTCCTCCCACTTCTGTCCCCAGGTCATTCACCGGGTGGATGAGACCACCCCCTGAGGATCTCTGGGCTCTGCCCAACTTCACTCTCCAGGGCTGCCAGCCTTGCCAGGGGCCTCTCTTACAGGAGTCACCCAATAACTTCCTACTGGTCTTCCTGTCTCCACCCCAGCCCCTTCCCATCCACTGTCGGTCCAGCTGATGTATCAGTGTGCCATTTACCTGTTCTAATCTTCTGAGGCTTCCCTTTGCTGCCCTCGGCTACTGTCCTGGAGGAACAGCCCGGTGGTTAGGACAGTGAGCTCTAGAACCTGAATCCCAGCTCTGCAACTGTGTGACCTTGAATGCCCTACTTGACCTCTCTGCCTTAGAAGAGGCAAAATGAAATAATGACATAAAGGAGAATGGTAAATGATAATGAAATAAATTAGTTAATGATAACAATAACCCCTACCTTTTATAGCTGTTGTGAGGATTGAATGTTAATATTATAATAAGGCCCTAGTGATCTGGACCATGTCTAGGTCTCCAATCTCACCAGTTCTCGTCTCCCCTGTAAATCAGCTGAAGTACTTTAGATTTTCTGAGCGTATCAAATTCTCTCTCTCTGTCCTCCTTCCAACCCCTCTGAGCTGCAGTTGGGCCAGGGGCCTAGTTCTTTCCCATTGGATCTCCAACAGCTAGACAGTATGTTGAAAGAATGAATGAATGAGGAAGGCACTGCATTCATTTTTGTTTTGTGAGAGAGGAAGGGAGAGAGAGAGAAACCTCAATTTGTTATTCCACTTATTTATGCATCATTGGTTGATTCTTGCACATGCCCTGATCAGGGATCAAACCTGAAGCCTTGGTGTATTGGGTTGACACTCTAACTAACTGAGCTACCTGGCCAGGGCCTGGGTTTTAATGGATGAATAGGAGTTTTCCATGTAAAGAAGTGATGGAGTCAGGGCTATAAAAGGGCTTGTTCCATCCTTGGGGCTGGAGGCTTCCAGTGCCTGGAGAACAGAAGGGAGGTGAGGTTGGAGAGGGAGGCTGGGTTCAATCTTGACCTCTCTGTGGAGGCAAAAGATATTCATGAGGGAAGGCTTTGGGGACAGTGGCAGTTGCTTGCAAGAGAGACTAAGGCTGGGAGCTGGGTATGTGGCTAAGCTCCAGAGGAACAATGAAGAGGCCTGAACCAGGGCAGTAGCTATGGGAATAGAATTTGAGAGATATTTGAGAGAAAGAATATAATCTACTAAACACTTTTAATGAATGCCTCCTCGGGGATTGTGGACATAAAGAGCAGAAGTAACATTTCCCCCTGTCTTCAAGTAGCTCAAATCCTAGGAGAGGCAGACAGACCTGGATGCAGGGAAGGTCAAATAGGGATGCAGGGAAGGTCAAATTTAGTACCACTGCAGCCAGTCTCATAGAGAGATCTCCATATATGTAAAACTGGCAAAATAAAGCATCATGCATTTCTGAGTGTCTGTCACCTACCCCAAGGTTTTTTGTAAGTTCTCAAATTTTTATTTGGTTGAAGCACGCTATAGTATATTTTCTTTTCTTTTTTAAAAATAAATATATCTTTATTGATGCCAGAGAGAGGAAGGGAGAGGGAGAGGGATCGAGAGAGAGAGAGAGAGAGAGAGAGAGAGAGGGAAACATCAATGATGAGTCGTCATTGATCGGCTGCCTCCTGCACATCCCCGACTGGGGGATTGAGACCGCAACCCAGGCACGTGCCCTGACCGGGAACTGAACCACCATCTCCTGGATCCTAGGCTGATGCTCAACAGCTGAGCCACACCCATCAACTTTATTTTCACAACCCACCAACTTTAGAGGGAGTATAATGCAGAGGTTTAGACTTAGCAGTGCCCGATCTTGGACAAGTTATTGAATTCTCTTAGCCCAAGCCCAAGTTAGGGCCTTGTGAGCTACCATAAGGGTTTGGACTTTATTATTAGTCCAGTGAGAAGTTACTGAGGTGTTTTTTTGGTCCCAACTTATTACCACTTTTCAACTGAGATGTAACCTGCCTACAATAAATGCAAAGATCCTAAGCGTTGAGTTCTATGAGTTTTGAGAATTGTATACATCTGTATAACCAGCCCCCTAAAAGAAGATACAGATCATTTCTATCATCCCAGAAGGGCCCTGCCTGTCTCTTTCCCGTCGATTCTCCCGGTGTCAGAGTACTGAAGGGTCTACGTACTAGATTGTGTTTGTGTTTTGAAGGAATCGCTCCGGCTGCAGGGCAGAGGACAGTCTGAGACCAGCAAGGAGAGTATGGCCCTGAGGGTGCTCTGAGGTCGCCTAGCAACCAGATAGCGTTGTCCGTGGGTCGCCAGCTCCGAGGAGGAGACGGCCCTTTAGGCTCCGCCCCATCCCACCAAGGCCCCGCCCCACCCCGCTCCGCGAAGGAGCCAGTAGGCAGCGCCGCCCTACGTCGGGGGGCGGGCACAGGCTTCTTATTGGTCGGTTCTCCGGAAGCCCTAGTGTGCGACCGCCGGGCTGCTCGAGGGCGCGCGGTGCGTGCGGTGGCGGGTGGCGCGTGGCGGGGGGCAGGGCGGGCAGCGCGGCACGGTGGCGCTCTCTTCACCCTGGACTGAGATACCGTCGCGCTGAGCCTCAGTTTCCTCCCTTTGCAGTAGCGGAGCATGACCCGAACGGGACACCGCAGACCCTGCCTCACAGCCACATTGCCGGCCAGAGGGTCGTCTCGGCGATTGGAGGTCAGGGTCAGGGACAGGGACAGGGACTGGACCCAGGCCCAGGTGCGTGACTGACCCTCCCGTTCCCAGAGCCCCCAGCGCAGGCCAGGATGTTCGTCTTGGTGGAGATGGTGGACACGGTGCGGATCCCCCCGTGGCAGTTTGAGAGGAAGCTTAACGACTCCATTGCCGAGGAGCTGAATAAGAAGTTGGCCAACAAGGTACTGGGCCCACGGGGTCGCGGGTGAGCCTTGGCACGGGAGGGCCCAGCGCCGCCCGCGCGCATGCTGCAGGCCTGGCCTTGGTCATGCCAAACCTTGGCCTTATCTTAGAACTCAGTTTCCTCACCTGTGCGTGAATGTTGGCGGGACCCAAAAGAGAAACTGGGTCAGAGAAAGGCCCTGGTAACTGCGAAGTGCTAGACCCCACACTTCCAAAGTACTTTGCAGTCTTGGGTAAGCATTTGCCCACTCTGGGCCTCGGTTTCCATTTGTAAAATAGAAATAATTGCTGTCCAGCCATGCATTGTTTTGTGAAGATGAATGGTCAGGAGGCTTTTCCACTCATTCCTGCAAAAAAAATGTATGTGCCCCTTCTTCTATGTGTCAGGCCTATGTGCCTGAGTGCCAGCTCACCGGAGGTCTTCCCGCAGCCTTTTCTGTAGTGACCCTCCTTCCTCAATGATTCTGTGTCATACACTCTTTCCTTCTTAGCAATTCACTTACTATATTTTTTGTCTTTAAAAAATATATGTTTTTATTGATTTGCAAGAGAGGGAAAGGGAGAGAGAGAGAGAGAGAAAGAGAGAGAGAGAAAAAGAGAGAAAGAAAGAAAGAAACATCCATCAGCTGCCTCCTACACACCCCCTCCTGGGGTTGGAGCCTGCAACCGGGGCATGTGCCGTGACCCGGAATCGAACCAATGACCTCTCAGTGCTTGAGACGATGCTCAATCAACTGAGCCACACTGGCCAGGGCACTATACTCTATTTTCTTATTTGTTTACTGGGTTACTGTTTTTCTCTTTTCCTCTCTATGAGAACAGGGACCTTTGTCTGTCTTCTTCCCCACAGTATCTTCAATATTAGGCAGAGCTAGGCACAGAATAGATGTCCCATAATTGTCTGTTGATTGATTCATTGACACAGACAAGGTCTGCCTGTAGTGTGGTGTGAAAAGCAGATATGAATGAGAGGGTCCCACAGTTGAGTGTTATGACAAATTGAAGAAAAGGCTATGAAGGACAGGTGTTCACAGCCTGTGGAAGAAAGGAATTTAACTTACAATGTGGGAAACTAGCTGCTTTGTTAGAGCCAGGAGGAGCTAACTAGACGATTAGTTTTTCATGGTGGGAGGGGCTGGGCAGAGAGAAGAGCTGTGCAGGCAGAGGAAACAGCATTTGCAAAGGCCCTGTGGCCTTTGGAGGGAATATTGCACCTTCATGGCATGGAAGAGGCTGGTATGGCATGGGCAAGCTGACTCGGCTGCAGAGGCCAGGCCACACAGGGCCTGCAGGACTTCATGGGGTATTGGTTTTCATCCACAGAACAGCAGGAGGTGATAGGTGGGGAGGATCCAGCAAGGAGAAGATTGACTGGCTTCAGACAGGAGGCAAGTCCCTTCCATAGAGGCTGAGCTCACAGAAGGGGGTGTGCAGATGTGGGGAGTTGTTGGTGGTGGAGAGAACTCATGGAGTCCTTGGTACTCATGGAGTCCAAAGTTCTGGTTACTTTGTGATGTAGAAAGCAAAGGGACCTATGGGGGATGAAGTGTGACCATCGTGGAGAGAGGTGTGCCAAGTCCAGGAAAGGAATGTTCTCCTTTTGTGGCATGGGTCCTTCAGTGACCTGTTGAAACAAGTCTTTCTGTATCTGAATCATTCAGTCATTTGAGAGGAGGCCGCACAGAAAGGTCCATGGTCTGGCTAAGGACATAGAGCTTGTGCTGGACTTTGCCTCATGTGGTGAGGTCTGGCCAGGACTCTGAGTCCTCTGAGCTTCTTGCTAATCCTTGAACAGCCCTGCAAGGTCCCTCATTGGGAGGTGATGATGGTGGTGGCAGGTTAGCAGACACCAAGCAAATGACCAGTTGTTCAGAGCACCATGCAGTGGGGAATGGGGCATGGGATGTTCTCTGCCCAGTCTTGTGACCTTGACCATGTGTCACTCTGCCAGCCTCAGTCCTTGTGGCCATGTTTGTGTGTCTGAGATTTTGTGAGCAGAAGGGAGATTAGCTGTGGTTCTGATGTTCACTGAGCCGTGGGTTCTAGCATGGACTTGGGGAGCTTGGAAAGTGTAGGTTTAACCAGGGGTTCCCCTACCACTATCCTTACTAATAATAATAGTAATCCTTGCCCGGCTGGGCGTGGCTCAGCGGTTGAGCGTCAACCTAGGATCCAGGAGATGGTGGTTCAATTCCCGGTCAGGGCACATGCCCAGGTTGCGGGCTCGATCCCCAGTTGGGGGCATGCAGGAGGCAGCCGATCAATGACTCCCTCATCATTGATGTTTCTGTCTCTCCTTCTCCTTTCCTCTCTCTGAAATCAATAAAGATATATTTAAAATAAATAAATAAATAAATAAAATAATAGTAATCCTTGATTAATTGTTATTATTTCTTGCATGTGAGCCAGGTACTAAGATGGGGCTTCCCATCCATTCTCTCTCTTTATTTAAAAATACCTCCAGGTTGGCATGTCCATTTTTGTAGATGGGGAAACTGAGGCTCAGAGGTGATGTTGGAGGTCACACAGTAAGTGGTGGAGCTAGTATTGTAACCTGGATCTGCCTTGTCACCAAAGGCCCTGTTATTTTCAGAATAACCTCCCTCTGAGGTTCCTTACCTGTGCTACTTTAGGAAGTGCCCCAACTCATTTCCAGCTGTAAAACTGAGGTGATCATACCTGCCCTGAGGTGGGTCTCGAGAGAGACTAGACTGCCTGGAGCTGGGCCTGGGGTCACCGTGTGTGTGTGTGTACACTGATGCACGTAGGTTGTCTACAACGTGGGACTCTGCATCTGTCTGTTCGATATCACCAAGCTGGAGGACGCCTACGTGTTTCCCGGGGATGGCGCGTCGCACACCAAAGGTGAGTACCCTCTCCTCCTGGGGCATTGGATTTTTGACGCTCAGTTTTCGGGGGTGGGAGGTCCTGGTCTGGAGGTTCGGAGACCTGGGACCTAGTCCTGACTCTGCTAGGAATTGACTGGGTGACGATGGGCAGCATCTTCTCTCTGGGCCTCGGTTTTCTCACCTATAAGAAATGGGAGGTGGACAAGTGGTTCTCAGGGCCTCTCCCGCTCTGAGATCGTGGCTCTGTGCCCACACCCCCTTTGGTCTCGTCTGCTCCTGAACCCTGCTTTTTGCCTGGCCCTCAGGCTGGTCAGGCTGGTGGCGGGTGGGCAGGCCAGACAAAGACACTTGGAGAGGTCACTGCTGGGTTAAAAGTGTGGGGAGCAGAGGGGAGCACAGCTGTCCCTCCTGGGAGAAGGTGGTCGGGGGTGAGGGACTCTGAGGGGCACAGGACGTAATGGTTAAAAGCGTGGCCTCTCGGTTCAAATCCCAGCTCTCACTTACTCACTGTGTCCTGAGCGGAGCGTGTAACGTCTCCGTGTCTTGTTTCCTCATCGGTACAATGCAGTTTACAGCAGGTCTTACGTTACGGGACTGTTGGGAGGATTACTAAGGGAATACATGCAGAGCTCTTAGGACAGGACCTCGGCACGCAGCTAGTGCTCAGCGCTCATCAGTTGAACCTTTTTCCCGAACCTGGGGGTCAGCTGGGTGGTTTCTTCTGGCCTGGCTTGGCCAGGGGTGGCTAATGTAGGGTGGCCTCGCGTGTCTGGTGGTTGGCAGACTGGTTAGTGGTGGGGTGGGGGCATCAGCCGGGGTGGCTCATTCTGTTCCACATGCTCTCACCTTTCATTAGAGAGCCCCTGCTTATATCCCACTGGCCAAAGCAGGTCACATGGCTGAGGACAGCATCGGGGGTGGAGAGTTGCAGTCACTGCAGAGGGCTGTGCACCAGGGATGGGAGGACTTGCCGTGGGACCTGGAGGGAAGGGGGGAGAAGTAGAGGAAGGATCCCCTGGGGAGAGCTCTCAGGACGAGCGGGCCAGGCTTATCTCTCCTGCCTGAACCCAACCAAGTCAGAAGCAGAGGGCAAAGGGCCACTTAGGTGGTTCAGGGCTAGTCAGAATCTGGGCACGAGACTTGCCCTGTCTGCCCCAGACCTGCTGAGTCACAGTCTCTGGGAGTGGGGCCTGCAAGCCGTGTTAACTGGGAGCCAGGTGACTGTCACACAGGGCCACGTTTGAGGAGCCCTGCCCTGGTCCATACTGCTCAGCCTCTTGGCACCGGCGCAGAGATGTCGAGCATTCCAGAACGTGCCATGCAGCTGCCTGGTGTCTGTGTCCAGGGATCCAGAGACTTAATTAGCTCTCCTGGAGCTGTCATGCTCTGTAGAGAGCCCTGAGAAACAGGAGCAGTTTCACTAGCAGAAAAATAAGACGGTGCTGCAAGGGCCTCTGTCTACGGAAAAGGGTGCTGTCGAGGTGAGCCCAGTCTCTGCTTCTGGATGGGGGCCTTGGGTTACAGGAGACAAGTAATAAGAGGCACCAGAACTTCAAGAAAAACTGAGAAAGAAAAGTTAAATTTGAAGAAATTCTGTCCATTTGGTTGTTTCTGTCAGTGAGTGTAAGATTTCACTTGGTTTTCACTCCCCGCCCCCATTCACCTGGGTCCCCCCTTTTCTTGGGAGTGACATATGAGGAGTAGAGCACTGGGCTTGGCCCCTCGTGGCCTATCTTTGAATTCTGGCTCGGCTTTTCTGGGTGGGGACCTTGGGCAAGTAACTCTACCTCTCTCAGCCTCTGGACTTGCTTGTTCTGGACATTTCCCAGAGGTAGGTCATACACTCTGTGGCCTTTGTAAGTGGCTTCTTTCACATAGCGTGATGTCCTTGAGCATCATCCACGTTGGAGCACATGTCAGCACTTCATGCCTCTGAGGGGGAATACTATCCCATCGCACGGATAGACCACAGTGTGCTCACCAGTCATCTGTTGGACTCTGGGTGGCTCCCCGTGTGCTTTTGCATGTGGCTGCTCCAGACTGGTGTTCCCTGGGCACAGGATCATATTCCTCCCCGCCTCGTAAGTCCAGTGCCCAAACCGGCCTGGCACAGACTTGGTAGAGGTTCCGTGGGGGGTTTAGTAAACTGAACTGATGTTGTGTCATATGGGGGACAGGGTTTTTCCATTCTGTGGGTAAGTGACCCTTGGCTGCCCTCATTTGCTCTCCGTGAGATCAAATGAGGACTTGTCGCCTTCATGATGGCTTAGATGACTCCTGTTTGTCTCCTTGCAGACAGGGAGGAGTTACCCGCTGCCACCTCTCCTTCCCCCCATGCCTTCCTGCCCAGTGGTCATGAGGAGGCAGCCTGGCAGAGAGCTAGGGGCACGTGGGCCTTGCTGTCCCTTGGCCAACCAGGCAGCTGAGGGTGCTGGTGGCAAAAGCCTGTGTTTGGGGATTAAACCTGTCTGAGGAAGGCAGATTAAACCCCATGGCCCTGTCTGCTGGTCCAGAAAGACTTGGAGTCCCCCCATGGCAGAACAGGGCAGAATAACTGTGGGTATGAGCAGGTTACCCAGCCTCTCTGCAATAGTAGCATGACAGTCGACAAGGTTAGATCGGGAGTCACTCAGTGACCAGCAGGGGGCAGCCTCATAGTTACTCTCTGGCCCTGGGTATTCAGGCCAGTGGTGAGTGCCACCCTCCTTCTTCAGTGCTTTAAGCAGGGGCAGGAGTGACAAGGTGATGGCTTCTTCCAGGCGCTGGGTCAGAGTGGGCACAGACCTCACCTGGCATTTTCCTTGCGGTCCTGCTAATGGGGCCATCTAGGGCAGGGTCCGAGAACCTGCAGAAGCGTTTTCGCTGGGTTATCAGCTCTGTCCCCCTTCCTTAATTTCAGAGCACTTTTAGCATTCTCTCCGGGTCAGAGCTGTGCCTGGGGCAAACTTCACCAGGCAGCGGGAGCCTTTGCCAGGTGCTTCTGCCCTTTTAGAATCGAAAGGAGAGAGCCTGGAGGGAGATTGGAATTGACTTTGGAGTCATCAACAGCCCAGAATCTGGGCCCAGGTGTGACTTAGCTGATGGATTTGGGAGCCAGCTGTCAGTTCCAGGGCCACTGCTGCTGACCTCTTGTGAAGGCCAAGCTGTGACCTCACAGCGCACGGCGTGAGGGTCCCGGCTCAGCTGCCGGGTCTGGGCCCACAGGGGGATCCCCGTGGACTGCCAGGCAGGCTCCTGGAGCAGCTACGGGACCTCTGGGTCTGTGCTGGCGAGTGAGGGCTGCCCTGGTTGCAGCAGCCATTCTCTGCGTGCCTGCTCGTCCCTGACATGCCTTCTTCTTTCCAGTGCATTTCCGCTATGTGGTGTTCCATCCGTTCCTGGATGAGATTCTGATCGGAAAGATCAAAGGCTGCAGCCCCGAGGGAGTGCACGGTAATGGCAGCCCTGACTCCTCAGATGAGACCTGAGAAGGGTGGGGGGACAGTGGTCAGGCCAGATGGCCTCCCTTTAGCTTCTGTGCTGCGCCCCATGGTCAGGGAGGGGTCAGATATAGAAGCAGAATCTTCTCGGGACGTCAGAGAAGCTTGTGATCGAATGTACTCAGCCCTCTCTTGCGTTCATGTAGGGCGAGGACCTCAGCCACTGTGAGGCTCCACCACGAGGTGGGGCCCTAGGACTTCAGGGTGGGCTCTGGAGGGGGGGGGGTGCGGTGACTCAGGGTAATCAGCACTCACTGGCCCATGTTGTGTGCAGTGTCCACCTCAGGTTTTGGTGGCTGCTCAGGATGTGTGAGTGGCATAGGCAGAGGCCCATGTGGGACTTCTAGGTTGGGGAGGGGCCCAGGTTTCCATGATGCAGCTCCCAGCAAGGGGCTTGCCTCTCGGATATGCAGAGCCCTCATTGTTGAACTGTCCACTGTAAGCCCCGTCCCATGCTGTCCCTTTTTTCCAGTCTCTCTGGGGTTCTTTGACGACATCCTCATTCCCCCGGAATCTCTGCAGCAGCCAGCCAAGTTGTATCCTGCTGGTTAAAGGGTCCCAGAGCTCGGGCCTCTCTGAAGGACTGTCCTCACTCCATGGGTGGCCCTGCATCCTGGGATCTGATGCTGCGGCCTCTGTGCCTCCCCCACCAGCCTGCACTTATGTTCTAGAGCATGGACCTGCCTGTGCTTCCCCCTGACCATGGGTCCCCACGCCTGGGCCTCTGTCTGGGCTGCCAGGCCTGGTTATGTAGTGTACACTGTAGGCAGGGCACTGCTCACTTCCAGTTCACTTTGCTCAGGTTGTCCCTGCAGGAATCATCTCAAAGATAATTTCCCTTGAGAGCTTTGCTCCGACTGGCTCACCGCCCCTCCTCCCTGGTCTGCAAGTGGTAGCTAGCTAGCATCTGAGGGCTTGACTGAGGGTCCTGGCCTGCGTTGTTGCCCTCCGCTGGTCTGCCCCATTGTCCCTGTCCCAGCCCTCGCCTGCTGCACTGCAGTTGTCTGTTTCTGTGCATTGTCACTGAGACTGATCACTGGGAGGGACCCCATTCTGTCACTACTATACCCATGGTGCCCAGCACAGGACCTGGCACAGGAGAGGCAGGACCCCAGGGCTGCCACTAGAGGGCAGTGTGGCTCTCCATTGTGGGCTCTGTAGGGAGAAGGCCTAGTTGCCCTCACTGGTTCAGCAGACAGCTCTGGCTGGGCCTGTGCAGGGCCAGGGTCAGGGTCTGTATGTGATTCCAGGATTTGTCAGAAAACCTGACCCAGCCCTGCTGGTCCTCTTGCCAGCTCTGGGCCCTCGGGTAGGACCTCCCATCCTACCACCAACCCCTTGAAAATTGAGAGGTGCGGATGGAGAGGGATGTGGAATCTCCCCGTGCACAGAACACAGAACAGCTTTAGCTGACACTGGAGGGCCGACTCGTGGGTCCTGCGGAAGCACTTTCCGTGTTTCCCTCTTTACCACAGCCCTGTGAGATGGGCCTTGCTACAGCCCCCCTTTTATAGGTGGGGACCCTGAGGCACTGAGACGTTGGGCCTGACCCCAGGCCACAGCTGGCGGGTGGTGGGGCTGATTCTGCACTTGGCAGTTGACACCTGAAAGGATGCACAGGCTGAGCCAGCCTCGGCAGGGAGGGGACCCCAGGCAGTAACAGGCCCTGGTCATTCCCATCTTGAGGGGAGAACTCAAGCTCTGCTCTGAAGCCTCCTTCCTGCTTTGATGGCCTGAGGAAGCCTGGGGGTGCTGGGGGGGGGGGGCGTTCCCAGCATTGGTCCTGTTCTCCAAGAGCTGCTCCTCTCTGGGGGGCCCAGACCTGGCCCAACCTCACCACTTGCACATGGGCCTGCTTTTCCTGTGACCTCTCAGCCAAAGTGAACTTAACCTGGAATTGGATTTTCCTGGGGGGGTGCTGTGGGAGGAACCCCCAACCCTCAGGAGCTTCTCCGTGGCCCGGTTGTTACCTTGACCTGGGCCCCACTCAGCGACGATGCAGAGCAGGTGTGGGTGTGGGAGTACGAGACGGAGGAAGGAGCACACGACCTGTACATGGACATGGGCGAGGAGATCCGCTTCCGGGTGGTGGACGAGAGCTTTGTGGACACATCCCCCACCGGGCCCAGCTCTGCCGAGGCCACCTCTGCCAGCGAGGAGCTGCCCAAGAAGGAGGCCCCGTACACGCTTGTGGTGAGATGTCCGATGTGCTGCCGAAACCACGGGACCGTGTGGTAGGCGAGCCCAGCTGCGAGTGGCGCGGGAGCCGTTTCCTTGGGTGGTGGCTTGGGTTCCACTCCTAGAACCCCCTCTCCCAGCAGGTCAGCGTGAGGGTCCTTGTGTGTTCTTGGGCAGTCACTTCTTGGCTTCTTTAGGTTGGGGCAGTAATCCTTATGGGGAGGTGTAGGCCGGGGCAAGAGAGGGACAGCCCAAGCTAGATGACAGGGCCACTGATAATGGGAGAAAGATACCACAGAGGGGACTTGGGAGGAGACCAAGTCCCAAGAGCAAGGGTGGGGCTTCAGGGAGGGTGACTCACACCAGACCCAGCCTGGGCCTGAGGTGACAGGGAAGCTGTGACCAGCCAGATCCAACTTGGGTTCGTTTTTCCCTTTATTCTCATGAACTCAGCGACACATGACAAAAGTGGGTTTCAGGGGCCCTCTAGTAAGGTTTTCTGGTATAATGTGGGCCCCAGGTTGTTCACTTTGGGGGCAGCTGTGTCTGTCAGGAATCCAGGTGGCCCGGGGCATCCCCTCTACATGTATTTGGCGGCTGGGGCTCAAGGTCACTAGGCGTACTGGCAGGAAGACACCTCAGGTGGCTTGGGAGGTCATGCTCATGACTGACCTGCTGGTGTCTGCACTTGGACAGGCCCAGGGATGAGGAAGGTACCTGACCCGGAGGCCTTGGGCCAGGGGCCGTATCTTTAGTAAACCAGCACTTTCCTTACAGACCTCAGGGCAGTTGGGGCGGGGGGGGGGGGGGGGGGGGGGGGGGGGGGGTCTGGCCGTGTGCTCGTGAGCCAGCTGGGAGCGCTGGGCCTGCTGGGGACCCTGAACAAGGCTCCTGCCTCCTGTCCTAGTTGGCTCAAGCCCTGAAGGTAGGTGAGATGTATCCCGTTCTCTCCCCGGCAGGGATCCATTAGTGAGCCGGGCCTGGGCCTTCTCTCCTGGTGGACCAGCAGCTAACCCTGGGCCTTGACGGGGGACCAGCCTGGTCTGCAGACCCCACCCCGACCTCTGGAAGGTGCCTGGAGACAGCAGCAGCCTCAGAATGCCAAGGAGCAGAGTATGTGTGGCAGGGACCTGCCGGCCGGGACCAGCTCTCTCCTTCCCTGCCCCCCGGCCTGCTCATCTCTTTGGAAGTCCTGCTCTCAGTGACAGCAAAGACATTCAATAAACAGTGACAGCAGCAGTTGAGGAGCCATCTCTGTCTCACTGGTGTTGTCATGACCTAAGGTCACGGGGTTGCCACAGCAGGGACAGCATGTCCTTCCTCTCTTTGAATCACTTGTGGAGATGGCCCTCCACAAATGGCAGGACTTAGGAGCTGAGATCCAGGCTTCCTCAGACCAGGCTTTGGGCTGGTGGAACTTGGAGGCTCCGGAAGGTAGCACAGGGAGTGAGAGGCTGGCCTGGGGGAGCTGCCTTGGGGCATGCGGGCTGTCAGTTGCTAAGAAGAGCCTGGGAGTTAAGGGACAAACACCTTCCCACTAGCACATGGGAGGTAGAGGCTGTGGGCTTTGCTGGCTCAAGGTGAGGACAGGTGACCAGCTGTGTCCACCCCCCTCATCGGTACAGCAAGAAGCTTGGGGACAGCTGCCACTCTCAGACCATGGCCATGGCACCAGGAACACCCTGTGGGTCTGCCACAGGATCTGGGGATGCTGGCATGAGGGCAAGCACCCCATTGTTTATTCGGCAGAATGGTTTTGCCAGGTTCACCCACTTCTGCTGGGACCAGGACACTGGTTTTGTAGTAAGTCTTGGTGAAGGGGCCCCACGCCCTGGCCTTTCTGGCCCACACGGGGCACCAGAGTGTGGAGGTGTGGGTAGTGCCAGTGGGTGTGGTTCCAGGGAGAAGAGCAACTGTGAAATGGGTGACTGTCACTGCCTCATGCTGAGGGCCAGGGGACAGTGTGCATTAATGGACTAGCTGTGACCTTGGACAGGGTGGCCTGTGCCCACTTGTGTTTGGAGGACTGAGTGCCCAGAGGAAGGGGAGGCAGTGGTGTCTGGCACACTACCACTGGGGCCTGGTTTTAACTGCATGGGCAGGGAAGGCCTTCCCCTGGGAAGCTGCACCTTGGGCCCAGCCCCTGGCCCACCCTGGAATAGAGGGAGAAGTGGGTTAAGGCAGAAGAGGGGCTGAGCCCGGCCGGCATGGCTCAGTGGTTGAGCATCAGCCTAGGATCCAAGAGATCGTGGTTCAATTCTGGGTCAGGGCACATGCCGGAGTTTCAGGCTTGATCCCCAGCAGGACGCAGCTGGTCAATGACTCTCATCATTGATGTTTCTCTCTCCCCATCTCTCTTCCTCTCTCTCAAATCAATAAAAACAAACAAAAAAGAAGGGGGGGGGCCTGCCAGCTCACGTCTTCACTGCAGACGGGTCCAGCTATGGCGGTTATCGAGGGCCTCCACCAGCTTTGGTGAAAAGACCCCCCAAACCCTGGAGTCGGTAACAGCACAGACACCACACATACACAGGAACAGTCACTGAATGTGGATTCTTATTTTCCTTGCAAGACCAAAAGGTGCTTTAAAATCCTTTCAGCCACCAGTGAAATGATCAGACAGGAGAAAAACTTTAGATAGGAGTCTTGTCATCAAAAATAAATACAGTTGCATGGAGGTGCTCAGGATCTGAACCAAACTACAAATGGGAAGGCAGGTTAACAGCCCTCCAACCCATGGGTCACTCCAACCATGGTCACTCCGTGGGCTGAGGGAGGGGGCAGGAGGCCTGGCCACCCCGTCTCAGTGCAGGAAGCCTGGCTGGGTCAACTCAGATCTGGTTCTGATGACATGCAGCACTGCACTGTGACACGGGAGCTGAGTCTGAGGAGCAGGATGGCGGTGGCAGAGCGGGACCTTACTGCTGCAGCTCCTTCATCCTGTTGAGGGCACTGCCGGCACGGAACCACTCAATCTGGGTCTCGTTGAAGGTGTGGTTCAGGAGGATGGTCTCCTGGGTCCCATTGGGGTGCTTGATGATGCATGTCAGGGGCTGCAAGAGAGAAGGTGGGTGTGGGTGGCGTGGCTCTTAGGACCATGGCCCTGGGTTTTGCTGGAGGGTCAGAATGGCAGGGTTCCACCCTGGGCCAGGCCTTGGGTGCCAGCAGGTGAACCAAGTCCTAGGCCTGGTCTGGGCCTAGGTGGCAGTGGTAAGATCTGAATAGCATAACTCCTGAGGCCAAGTAAGGGCTAATGAGTGAACAGTAGGAGGGCCTCAGCTGGCCCCACCCTCATCGCTGGGAGGCACTTCCTTCCCTCTCTGGGGGTCGGCTGGAGAATTTTCCAGCTGGAACAAAGGCTCATGGGAAGAGGTGCAGGTGGGGCCAAGTGTAGAAGGGGAAGCAAGGTGGCTGCCCCCTGTACTGCCCCCTCAGGAGGGCCCTTGGGGAGATGGGATGGCCAGCCTGCCCTCCTTCCCTGGCTCCCTGACCTTGCCAGGGGCAAAGTCCTTCAGGCCCTGGATGGTCAGCTTGTCCACGGGGTGAATCTTGTTGTAGTCGGCTGGGTCGGCGAAGGTGAGGGGCAGCAGGCCCTGCTTCTTCAGGTTGGTTTCTGGAAGGCAAAGAGCACATAGTCCACAGTGGGCAGGGCCCCGTCCCCCTTCTCTGTGCAGGACCCTCGTCAGGCCAGAGAGCTTCCTTTTCAAGTCCAGTTAGGGCTCCGGGAGACACCCTAGTCCTACCACCTGGGACAAACCTGGGGTGGGACAAAGCCCAGGCCGGCTGCACTCCCAGTGGCGTGCTGCCTCGCTAGGGCCCTACACAAGTGTGCGCTTGTCTCCCTCTGTAAAGCCTCCTGATAGACATTCACCAGCAGAAAGACCGTTGGACCAGGTGCCCTGGATTTCAGTGCTCAGGTCCACAAGGCTGGAAGCAAGATCAGTGCTCCCAGTGATGGGAAGCTGTGGGCGTGGACTCAACACAAATCCGAAGGGGCAGAGGCTGGAGGGCACAGAAAGCAGGAGCCATGGGCGCGGCCTGGAAACCAGGCATGTGGCTCCAGGCCCAACTCGGCCACTAGGTGACCTTGGGCTGCCAGTGAGGGGGAGCAGGCGGGGCTGGGATAGGGCTCCGGCTCACCGTGGATCCTGGCGAAGCTCTTGGTGATGATGGCCCGACCCCCAAGGTGGCGGGGCTCCAGTGCCGCATGCTCCCGGCTTGAGCCCTCGCCATAGTTTTCATCTCCAATCACCACCCACCGGATGCCGTGTTTCTGTCAGGCGAGGAAGAAGTGAGGTCTGAGGGAGAGGACCTGGCCCTGCCCACCCTGCCCTTGGGCTTCCTTAAGTTCGCAAGTCCGGGCGGCAGAGGCCCCTCACCTGCTCCCCAAGGGCAGGTGAAATCAGAGGTGAATCAAGCCCAACCCAGGCCCTGAGGGGACAGGCGATTTGAGACATGGGCCCTGCCCATCTAGAGTAGGCAAGGGGAGGTGCAATCCACCCATCGGTCCGCAGCACGGAGGCAGGCTGGGTGGAGGGCCACAGTGGGGAACAGGATCCAGAGCAGTGGGTGTACAGTGGAGGTGACACACACGGGATTGCCTCCATGGCACCGGGACATTGTTCAACTGCAGGGCTATTGGCGTGGGCTCCTGGGTGGAGAGCAGCCCTTCCTTGGACCACCCACTCTGTGCCACCCAGCCACCAGGAGGTGCCAGAGGACCCCAACCCCTGACCCCACTGACTCTGACCCACCTTGTAGTAGCGGGCAGTGTCAGGGACAGGACCAAACTCCTGGGTGACGGCATTGCGCACAGAGTTGGCCTTGCCATTTTCAATGTTGATGGCACCAATGAGCAGGTTGTTGGAGATGTTGTCCAGGTGCCCACGGAACTTGAGCCAGGGGCCAGCAGCTGAGATGTGGTCAGTGGTACACTTCCCTTTGACCTTGGGTGGGTGGGCAGAGAAGAGAGATTGAGTGTGGCCCTTGATTGTGGATTAGGGGAGAAGCCCTCTAGAGACAGGCAGCAGGCCCCAGTAGCCAGGACTCAGTAAGGGTGACAGAAAAGAGGTGCAAGACAGGTGGTCTGCAGTCCTGACATTGTCACCTCTGGCCAAGAGAGTGCAGGCAAGGCCATCAACCACCCCTCAATGGCCTTGGGAGTGAGATCTCCAAGGAAGGACACTCAAAGGGGGCAGGCTAGACAGGGTGGACAGGGAGGGGTCGCTCGCTCACCCTTCAGGCCTTGGCCCCCCGTAAGAGATACACAGGCTGGAAGACAGTACAGACCCATGCTGGACACAGAGAAGGGCCAGGGGATGTGTCTGGGTCCTGGCTTAATACCAGCTGCATCACTGCCCAGAGACCCTTCAGTAAACAGCATACATTCATGGCCAACATGGGCTGAGGCCTCCGGCTACACCACAAAGGCTAGTGGCTGCTCAGCTCCCAAACACAGGCCACGCCACTAATGCCCAACTGTGGGAACAGAACAATCAATGGCTCCACCAGGGGTGGAGACCGGCTTTGCTGGGTCACACATGCCTTTCTTGCCCTCTCTGTGGGGCATTCACTACCACACCCACTGGAGGAGGCCTTACCAGCTGCAGCCGGATGGCTGAGAGCCCCAGACAGCAGCTGGCCAGATCCAGCTCTGCCTGGCACGGGGCAGTGAAGGGGACACTGGGCTGCAGATGCCCTTGCTCCTCTGCAGCCAAACTTCCCTTCCCGCCCCCACCTTAACCATGCCCTTCTCCTCCCCATGCCCAGGGGAGAACACGTGGTGTCATGGCCTTCCTGCCGATCAGGGAAGGGAGCCCTGGCAGGCTGGGGCTGTTCTATCCCGTCCCCACACCGCTGACCTTGATAAGGATTTGAAGGTCCTCCAGGTCTTTGCCATCCCATTTGTCAAATGGCTCAAGAAGCTGTAGGCGCTGGCTGGTGGGGCTCACGTCCACCCGCTGCCCACTGCTGTCCTTGGGAGGGTGCTGGTAGGTGTCCTGCCCAGGGTCGAAATCCTGCAGGGGGACAGGAACGTGGGTGTTGAGTCCTCAGTCCCCTCTCTCACAGAAGGCAAGCTCCCCATGCCCGAAGCCCCTCCCTCCCAGTGAATATAGCTGCTTCATTCTCATTAATGGTGCCATCCATGCCAGCCCAGGATAGACAGGGCCAAGATGCCAGGAAGGGTCTTGCCCACATAGCACTGGGCAGTGGCCTGAGGCCCGCAGGGCTGAGAACAGGAGGCACAGTGCCTGCTCACCGTGCGGGGAAGCTCATCCGCATCTGGAGCCTCAAGCTTGAACTTCTTGCCATCCTTGCCTGTCAGGAAGTCAGTCTCTGGGTTGAACTTGAGGGTGCCAGCAATGGCCAGGGCTGTAACAATCTGAAACAGGTGGCCAGTTTGTTGGTTAGCACGAACCACCACTCCCGTCCCCCATTCCCAGCCAAATCCTAGATCAAAACAGGGTGCAGCTCAGGAATATCTCTGGGACCACGGGCCACTGGGTCTACAGAGGACTCCTGAACCCAGGGAAGTCTGGCCTCGACCACTCCCCACTGGGTCTGGACCTCAGTGCCCTCCCACAGGGCAGGGCTGGCACTGCTGGGTACTCTCCTCTCATAGGTGTGCCATCCTGGACCGGGAGACACCCCGGCACAGAAATGCTGCTATGATGAAAATGTCCCTAGGCAGGTAGCACACTGGAAACATGAAAGGACATCTCGTTACCCATTTTTAGCAAATAAAAGTATTTCTCAAACACACATTTAAAAAATCAAGTCAAGAAAGACTGGCCTGTGTGCCGACAATGGCTGAAACTGAACCCCCACTAAGTGCCTGAGAGCCGGACTCACTCCATGTTTATCATAACAACAGGGCCCCATCTGGCTGAGACAGTGCCAGTGCTTTGTGGGCTACTCATGCAATCCTGACAGGATCCCGGGGCACATAAGAGAAAGTGACCTGGCCAAGCCCACTCGGCTGGGTAGAGGCGGGGCTGGCATTTGTCTCAGTGGGAATTCCAAAGCTCCTGGTGGTGATCACAATTGTACTAAACAAGCACCTCTGGCTCCTGAAACAAGGGGCCAGGCAGGGGGCACTGGGGGAGCATGATGCTTGCTGCTGGCAAGACCTGTGGCCTTGGTGGCTGCTCCCATAACCCCTTGCCCTGCAATGCCAACCCTCCCAGAGCAGGCCCGTCAGATGCCCTTGCCCCAAGCCCCATCTCCCCTGACTGGCCAGGGGCAGGGCCCCCAGAGGCAGTCCCATGCCAGGGCCTGGCTAGGTCATCTCACCTCCGGGGACGTGACAAAGGCATGGGTCTCAGGGTTCGCATCATTGCGGCCAGTGAAGTTCCTGTTGTAGGAGGTGACAATTGTGTTCTTCTCGCCCTTCTTGATGTCCTTTCTGCCAGGTCAGAGAACAGGGTTAGGGATGTCTGGCCTTGTCACATGGCCCATTCTGCCTAGCTCTTGAGAGAAGGGGTCATGGGAAGACCCTGAATCAAGCCTCCACTGTGGGACTCATGCAGAGAGCAGGGGGTACCTCAGGGGTCACTGACTCCCTTCAAATGCTGTGGGAGCCCCTGCTGTGTCAATTAGGATGAGGCCTCCTTGGCTTCTTCCCACCAGCCCAGGCTTCAGGCAGGTGGCCACTCAGTCCCACTGCAGGGCTCTTCCTTTACTTCTAGCCCAACTTCCCAGTCCCTCCTGAAGCTAGTCTCCTCTCCAACCCAATAACATCTCCCTTCAACATCTGGGGCTCCAAACCCCAGGACACAGGGACTGTCCTACCAAAGATGTGTCTCTCACCTGTCCCACTGGCCAATGCAGGGACCACAGGCGTTGGCCAGGACCACGCCGCCCACATCCCTCAGGATCTGTGCCTGTGGCAGAGAAAGAAGGACCGGAAACTGTCAGGCGCAAGGAAAGGTGGTTCAGCCACTTGAGGAATGAAGAGCTGTACTGGGATCTTGGGGCAGCTGCAGGGACCTGAGCAGCCCAGTGGACAAGGTTATGGCTTGTCCTGTCCTGAAGCCACATTACTTAGTGGGTGGGAGCTAGGGGCAGGGACACGTGGGAACTCACATAGCCATCCCGCTCAATGGTGGCTCGGATCTGCTCAGAGCCCGGTGTGATGGTGAAATGAGACTTGCACTTGAGTCCGTGGGCTAGCGCCTGCTTGGCCACAGCTGCTGAACGCCCCATGTCCTCATAGCTGGAGTTGGTGCAGCTGCCGATCAGACCTGGTGCATTGTGGGCAGTGGAGCAGGAGTCAGGAGGAGACAGTGGCCAGAGGTCTCCACCTAACCTCAACTATCCAGACCTGGTCAATTGTTCACCAACTGTGCTGGGCCAGGGGCTGTTCTTAACAGAGACAAACTGGAAGCAACCTAACTGTCCAGCAGTAAAGAGTAGCTACTCATGACCCAGCCATTTAAGGGAAGACAGTGTGGCCGCTGAACATGCCGCTTGTCCCTACAATAATTAATCTGCACATGTGTGCACACCAGAGGGCTCCCACTGAGACATGGAGAGACCGCTGCTGGGCAAGGGCTTAGAGGAGATGCTTTCTTCTTTTAGACTTTCTAGAATTCTCTGGCTTTTTAATATTGGTTTATAATCAGGGGGGGAAAGAGTTATTTTTTAAAAGTCTATCATAGTTATTACAAAAGTCAATAAAGACTGGATGACACATTATCTATAGACATCAAGACAGTTTCTTATCAACGCAGCTATTTATTTTCTAATTATTAAACCACAAAATATTTTCTGTGCTTGCCCTAAGAAGGGAGAACACACTACACAGCACTTTATGCCCCACACGCAGAAGCTCGTCACATACCAACTCGTCGTTCCCCCCAAGAACCTCAACAGGTAAGCACGGTCATCACCCCATTTCACAAACAGGGAGCCAGGGCACTGGGTGGTGTGGGAACTTGCTCATGGTCACCCCACTATGAAGTGGCAGAGCCAGGTTCAAACCGAGGCCACCTGGCTCCAGAGCCCATGCTCTTCACAGCCACACTGTCTGTGACAATGGCAGGTGCTAGTGATACTGACATGCCAGTGTCCATACACACAAGTGAAATCAGGGTCCCTGGGCAGTAGGACGAAACGTTTGTAAAACAGGATACACACACGAACAGGTACGTATACCTCTCAAAGAATCCCCACAGCTGGTTTCCGGGTGGGGGCTGAGATTGGGGGTGTTTTACAATGAACATATTTCTTTCATACCAAGAAAAAGCAATTTCTTTAAAAAGCCGTAAGGAAAAACCAAACAATTTCAGAAAGTGCCTGGTACATTCAGAAGCACCCTGTGGTGAGCACAGGCGATCATCCATAGCCCTGGGCAGACCCACTGGCCCTGAGGCCTGTTAACCCGACAGGGTGGGAGGTGCTCACCCACTCTGATGTCCAGAGGCCATCCTTCCTTCTCTGCCACAGTGCCCACTTCTGCTACAGGGTGAGCCAGGTCAGGGGTGAAGGGCCCATTGATGTGGGGCTTCAGCTGAAGGAAAAAAAGGCATGAGAAGCAGAAAGAGAGGGGAGAGAACAGATCTTGGAGTGTGGACAGCCTCTCCTCCTCAGAGGCTGTCGGGCTCCCGCTCAACAAGCCCCTATGGAGAGCCTGGGTGGCCAATTACTGTTCTTAGGGTTCAAAACTCATCCTATGCACAATTCCTGAGATCCCTCCAGCCCTGCCAGGTTTGCATTATCTCCAGTCTGCAGATGAAGGGCTGACGTGCCTTGCTCAAGGTCACACAGCTAGGAGGCGGCAGAGGCATGGAATGAATCAAGGCTGTCAGCTTCCTAAGTCCATTATCCCCATCCTATGGTGCTTCTGGAATCGTAAGACAAAATGGACTTAAGGCCAGATGCTTTGCATGTGACAACACTTATCAACAAATGTGAAGCACTTAGCAAGGTGCCCGGCACCCAGAAAGCATTCAATAAACGTTAGCAATCATTGACATGAATGAGCTGTTCAAATCCAATGACTGCATTAGCTTTTACACATGATGAAGTGAGGTCTGTAGATGGTGACTAACTTGCCTAAGGTCACAGTCTTAACTGGCAGAGTCAGGATCTGAACTCCTACAGGCTAGCCTCAGGGCTGCGACCTTCGACCACCCTCCTCTGCTGCTTCTGTTCCTGCAGCCTGCCTGGCCCCTCGCCTGGTCTGCAGGTCTCAGGGTGCCAAATCCCACTCAGGCTTGGGAATCTCAGACCTTGACCTGTGAACTCTGTCAACAAAGCAAACTCCAGAACATACTTTTGGTTTTTGCTAAAGCTGAAGTGTGGCAAACTGAACCAGTTTCTGCATCATGAGCCACAGTCTCCTCCTTTCTCCCCTTGGCCACAGAGCCCTGCTGCAGTTCCCCCCACTGCAGCCCAATTCAGGCAGCAGATGGCAGGGGCACTTAGGAACCAGAGGCCCAAGAGCCCTGCTAGTGTGCAGGCCAGGATCCTCTGTGACCTTCCCCAGGGCACATCAAATGGGGCCTGAACTCCCCACTCTCAGAAACTCCTTGGATCCCATTCCCTTCCTCACCTCACTGAGGTTAATTTCAATCACTTGGTCATAATGACAGCCGGGGTCGGGTACCAGGTGATCCTTGAACTCCTCAGCTAGGTTGGCAATGTCTGAAATCAACAGGGAGGGAGGCGGAAGCATTTGAAACAGAAACTGGTCATGAGAGTTCACCCACCGCCCCCCCACCCATCTGAGCCATAGTTACCCAGCACCTGCCCAACTCCAGGCCCTGGGCACTGATGGCAAACAAACAAAACAAACAGCACAGACACTGCCCCTGCCCTTGAGGAGCTATAGTCTAGTGAAGGAGCCAGAAGTGACAACACAATATGACAGACACACAGGCACACCGGGGAACACAGAAGAAACACCGACTGAGGCTCAGAGCCAGGGAAGGTTTCCTACAGGTAAGAAGCTCCAAGTTTCGAAGGAGAAGTTACTTGGTAATGGACAGGAGGGAAGGGCCTTCTAGGAAGGACTCCATGTGCTCAGAGTTTGGAAACAAACTGACAAGCCCTCCCCGGCCCCTTGGCCTCTGGCTCCACCAATCACCCTCGTTCACCTCCCTTCAGAGGCTCCAACGATCCCTCCCGCAGGCCCCATTTCCAACTCTGAGCACCAAAGAAGCCAAGCTAGAACCCCAGGGAAGTTGTGAGGGAAGCTGGGAAAGTGGTTCTTGTTAGCAAATGTTTTTCCACCTCCCCTTGTTAGGGCAGAAATTATAAATAGAAGCAGATCCATGTAATTGCCAGAGCATCCTGTAGGGGGCACCAGGGACCAGGCCAAGAAGGTTTGACCTTCAGCCACCCTCTCAGGGGACACCAAAGCCCAAAACTGAGGCAGAGATATCTCAAACTTAGATGCCAGGCCCTTCGAGAAGCTGGTGAGAATTATAGACACCCAACTCCAAGACAAGAGCACACACATAACTTCATACACTTTTAGGGGCTTTTCAGAACCCCGAAGTCAGTCTGGGGACACCCGGTTAGGAGCCCTGCCCTAAAGGGAAAGGTGCAGTTGCTGACTGTTCTGCCCCCACCACCTGCTCCCGCTGGCTCACCTGCCCGGCCTGTCTTGCTCAGGTATTTCTTCATCCTATGGTTGTAAGGAAACACTGAAGTCGTGGCCCCAATTTCTGCGCCCATGTTGCAGATTGTCGCCATGCCTGTGAAGGAACAGAGCCCATGGGGCTGGCTGAGCAGCTGGTGTGGGCCCACACACCTGGGAGCAGGCGTCACTTTTTCCCTTGCTCACACAGCCATCTAGTGGCCCAGTTAAAACCAGGGCCAGTGAAGAGGCCATGGGGGCCAGAGCTCAGTGCGGGGCTGTCAGAGAAGCCGCTGGCCGGAGTGAAGAGACCCCTCCAAGGCGAGCTCTAGTTGTGGACTGGCTGTCCCACTTAGCAGAGCAGTTGGCCACATGTACTGAAGGCTGACCTGGCCAGAATGCCCATTTGTAACTGTTCACTTTGCAGAGGAGGGAACCGGCTCAGAGAGGTCCAAGGTCATGCCATAAAGCAAACACGGGTGCAACATTCAGGTCTGGGTCCGCCTGCCCCTTTCAGCCACACACGGTGCTATGTGGAAATGTTCTGGCTCCCAGGCTTTCCAGCAGTAAGACTGGAATGATGACCACTAGCTGGACCACAGAGCCCCACAGAGAACTGGCAAGGCTTACCAATGTCCTGACCGCCCTCAAAATACAGGCCTCACAGGGCTACTGGGACACAGGTCTGGGTTTGTTATTAACTTCCTAACTGAGCTATCAACAGTAGTAAGGGCCACCTGTCAGATGACCCCACCACCCATCATTGGAAGGGTACAAGGGCCAGCTGAACAGTAGCTCTGTGGCACTGAGGCAGACACCTGGGGAAGCCTGGAATGGACCATCTCTAAGGCCTGTTCCGAGTCTCCCTGCATTTCTGGGGGCCCAGGCACTGAGGTCAGGTCACCAGGAGAGAAAGAGGCGGGCTCCTACCAATCCAAGGAAGTGAGTGAGGTTCCACTCCAGCCAAGAGAAGACGTGGGAAAGAACTGCTTTGTGGGTAAAGACCTGTCTCTGGCTCCTCATTCCCACCACCAGCTACCTCCACCCTCCCTGGGATCCTTCTTCTCGATCACCCAAGGTGGCCCAGTGCCATGGCCAGAGCCTTGAAGCAGAAGCTGGCTCAGCCCCTAATTCTGAGTTCCCTCACCTCCTGGAGGGGCCTCGATCTCCGCCTCTGTTTAAGAGGGACCTGTTTAAGAGGGACTAACCATCTCCCCTCTGCCTCTAAGTGTCCACCCCAATCCCCAAACTGACTAGAGAAATTCTCAGGGGAAGACCATTCACTGCTTCTACAGCTCAACTACAGGCCCCATCAGGCCCAACGCAGGCTGAGGGCCACGTCCCGTGGCGCCTTCCTCACCAGTGCAGGAGATGGAGTCTACGCCAGGCCCGTGGTACTCCACAATAGCGCCCGTGCCACCTTTCACTGTGAGGATACCCGCCACTTTTAAGATCACATCTTTGGGTGAGGTCCAACCGGAGAGTGAGCCCGTCAGCTTCACACCAATCACCTGAATAGGTGGGGCAAGACAGCAATTACAGGCCCTGTGTGCCATTTGCCAACCAGGAGTCCACCTGCTGGATTTCCCACTTCTGCTTATTTCTCCCTGCCTCCTTCCCAAAGAGGTGTGAGGCTAACCTAGTCAGTCACCCTTTTTGGGTTCCACATCTCCCATTCATCCCCATCAACCACGCCTCCGCGGCTACCCTGGAGCGAGCCCTTTCCTACTCACCTTGGGACACTTCAGCTCCCAGGGAATCCCAGCCATGACGTCCACTGCATCAGCACCCCCGACTCCAATGCAGATGGCCCCCAGGCCACCACCATTGGGGGTATGGGAATCAGTGCCAATCAGAAGAACGCCAGGGTATGCATAGTTTTCCAGAATGATCTGAAAAAGAATCCAAAATCTTGAGTTTTAAAAGCCTTCAGCAGAGAATGGAGGTAGGGCCCAAAAGGGATCTGCAAAACTGCCCCCTGTTGACACTGGGCCACTGGGCCATTCCAAGGCATTCCTCCAGGATCAGGCCCCTCCAGTGGGGCCCAGAGGAGCCAGAGACTTGGGAGACAGGTGGCCTGGGCTTGTGAATTGCTCTGACCATTCCTGACTATATGACTTGGACTGGTAAGGGCCTCCCTGCACCTCAATTGCCTCATTGTTGGCACAGTACTAAGAATACCCACGCCGTGTTGACCCCAGGACTATGGTAAGAACCATATAAACTGGGATACAAGCATGCATCTTGTGACAGGTCTGGGAACAAGTGTGACCACTGAGAGGTGCCCCTGATGACAATCCCTGACTTGTGGGGTGGACATGAGAGTGTGCCTATTTGGCTTCCGATCAGGGCAGGCAATTCTTTCATGACCTGGCTCCAGCCCCCGCAAGGAAGCACTGGGGACCCAAAGGCAACACAGGCCTAAGCTTTTCCACTGCTGAACTGAACAGCAGTACAGGCGATGTTTGCCCAACCCCAGCAGCCTGGAGGTGGCTCTGAGAACTGAAGTGGCTTGCTCAGGAAAATAATTGGCCCCATCACCTTTCCTATTGCACGGCGTTCCCTTTATCAAGACTCCTCCAGCTGAAAGGTGCTGGCAGTGATGGTGGCACAGAGTCAGCTATCCCAGGATAGCCCGAGGTGCGGGACACTGATGGCTGCAGGAAACTACCGGGAAAGCCCGGCCAGAAGGCTACATGCTGAGTCTGAGTTCTGGCCCCAGAACTACTAGTAGCTGTGGGCCCTGAGGCAATCACTTCACCTCTCCAAGCCTCAGTTTCCTCATCTATGAAAAGAGGTGGACACCAGTGGTCACCTCACTGCATCACTGAGATGGCTCAGTGAGATTATGTACAGTAAGCTGCAATAGTGCCTGGGAGATGCGTTACTTTCATTTATTATTTGCAGCAAGATCCTTTATCTGAGTTTCTGCTGCTCATCTGCCAGATGGAATTATTCCAACACGCATACAGGTGCTGGGAAGGACAAATGAGATCAGAGATGTGAAAGGTTCTATGAACTGTTAGGACCAACCAAATGGTAGGCAGGCTCCCTGCAACATTACAGAAACCCCAGGGCCTCTGGCCCAAGCCAGGCACCTGCCCAGGAGACTCAGCAAGGTACGAGGGCTCTTCCTCTTGGGAATTCAGAGTCAGAAGATCTGGCCCCTTCCCAGAGGGTGGCAGCTGGCTGGCCAACATAGAGGAAATCTCTAAAAAAAAACACAACTGCTAGAGAAAACTCTGGCTGTTTCGTTTCTCTGGCCCTCCTTGCCCCAGCCATGTACAAAGATTTAAAACTAATTAATCCCTTGAGCTCCTCAAGATGGTGAAAGACTGATCCATGAAGACCAGACACACAAAATTCAGTGTGTCCACATGGTGTAGACCACAAGTGTGGTCCACATCCAAAAGGGAGGGGCTAGTGCAGACCTATGGACTACAGGAAGTATCACCATAAAGCTGGTTGTGACAGTGACCTTAGTGATCAGCTGCATGTGGCTGAGTGAATGGGGGTGGGGTGACGGCGGGAGAAGTGTATTTTAGGGTGAACTAACATCTAGAACATAAAGCTGGAAATTCAGCTGTCCGTCCACACAACACACACATACACTGAGGACCTATTCTGTACTGACCTGGCTGAAGGCCCATAGCTAGAGAGGAAGAAATAAGCCACAGGCCCTGTCCCCAGAGCACACAGTCAAGTGGAGAAAGCACACACTGGGGTCATACTGTGAAGGGGTCCCACAAGAGGGCGCCAATGCTGGGCACAGGGTGGGGGGGTAGGGGGAGGCACTGGGTAACCAGAAGGCAGAGGTGGGGAGGAGAACTGCCAGGGCATTCAAGGGGGGTGGAAAGGAGTTAAGGTTTGACTTCAACATGGTGGATTAAAGCTTCGGAAGGCCCGACATCAAGAGGGAGAGAAAAGTAAAGCTGCACAGGATCACAGGATCCCTGAGAATTTCCTTTTTAAAGGAACAAATGCATCAGGCTGTACGCTTAGCTGATGGCCAGTGGCAGGTGTGAGCTATCACTCAAAGCCCCAAACTTTGGCCCAGGAGCTTCCAAAAAGACCTGGGCATTTGTACTGAGGTGGAATGGGGGACACCTGGATTGGGGTGACCTTAGCAACAAAAGGTCAAGGCTGGGTCCATCTGACTCCCGGCCATGCCGCTGAGGGAGGCAGTCCCTTCCTGGCAAGGGCGATGGTGTGAAAGGGCAGAGCAGTGATCCGTGGCCTCTGGATTCAGAGTGGACAGTGCTGGGGGCCCACAGGGTTGTGTTACAGTCTGACTCAGCTCATCCTGAAGGAGGCCTGGGAAGTGAGGCTCGGTATGGAGGTGGGAAGAAGGGTCACCTTGGAAAGGTAAGAAGAGGCAGGTTTCACATGTATAATGGGTGGCAAAGGACACAAAACAGTGCATACCCACAAACCAGGTGAGCGGTCCTGTGATGAAAAGCTAAGCACCCATCTCCCCACAAACACAAACACTTGCACGAACAGAGACACAACTGCCAACCAAGAGAGAATTCCTCCCTGGAGAGACCCTGGAAGAACTCCTGGCCGACAGCCCCATGGCCTATGGTACCTCCACCCTACCAAATACCAAGAAGGGGCCAGAAAGACTCCAGGAATCCTGTGAGCCCTAAGGGGGAAGTGCTCTCAGTGTGACGGGAGGCCACAAAGCAGCACAGCGGTGGGGAGCGCTGGCACCAGGGCCAGACACCTGGGTGCAAATCCTGCTCCACAACTGGACAGTTGGGTGTCCCTGGGCAAGGAGAATAACTTCTCTGTGCCTCAGTTTCCTCACCTGTAAGGTGTGGCTAATAAAACACCTACTACATGCGGTGGTGGTGAGCACTGTGCCTGGCACAGGGTATGTGCTCAGCTAGAGTTAGCCATCCATGCAACAAGGGGTCACACTCGTGGAAGAAAGCAAAACAAAAAGTAACACAATACTATAGTGCTTAGAAGGTGCAGCAAGAAGCAGGCCAAACTTAAAATGTTGGTTCCTGAGATGCTCAGAGGCACTATTTTAATGTATAACCTGACATAATGAAAATTAATTTAAAAATGAAGGAAGAGGAGCCTAAGGGCTGACTGAGATGTTGTCTTCCAATTCCCCCTTCTCCCTCCTGAGCCCCGAGCCCCCTGCTCCCGCAGGCCTGGAGGTGCTCTCTGGTTCCCTAAGGGCAGCCCGCCACCGCCCCCAAAAGGCAGGCCAAGCCCTTTGTTACCTGGTGAATGATTCCAGAGCCAGGCCGCCAGAAGCCCACGCCATACTTGGCACCTGCAGATGCCAGGAAATTATACACTTCTTGGTTTATGTCCTATTGAGACAAATCAATACAGAGCATTAGTAACCCAGTCTGTGTCTGGAACTACCCTTGCTCATGCCCTCCTCCCTCCCTCACCTCCCCCATGACTCTGAAATGCTGGCACTGTGGAGACGGGCTCTCTCCTGGAGCCTTCTGCAAATAAATCCAAAAGGGCTTGGACAGTGGCCCACCATTTCAGCTGCCAGGCCTCGGAGAAAAACAAGGGAGCAGAGACAGAACCCCAGCTCTATGATTCCTGGCCAGGGAGTGGGTCCAGAACAAGTTCCCTCTCTGCCTTGGGTCTTGGTCTCCTTATTTGTAGAAGGAACCGGCTACATCACCTCCAGGGGCCCTCTGACCCTCAGTCCTCTACCAAAGCCAGCAGTGCAGGGCATACCACAGCACAACTGTGGCACTGGCGAGCTTCTCTATCTAAGCCTTGGGCGCCTCATCTGTAATCCTGGCGGACATTTACTGAATGCCCAACTACAGAAATAACATCACACTAAACATCCTCACAACCCATCCCGTGAGGGAGACAGGTATTGTCATCAAGCCCATTTTATAGATGCAAAAATAGAGGCTCAGAGGGGAAACAACTTGCTGGAGATCCCAGAGTTAAACAGAGAAGCTAGGGTTTGAAACCAGGTCTGATCAACCCAAGCCTGAGAGCTACATCCTGATATAAAATAACGCTACCTCCCCACATCTCAGAATACCTAGGCCAGCATCCAGCGTGGTACAGGTGCTCAATACTTGGTAATATGTTTGATGGGCTCCAAATGAAAGACTGCCAAATGGACCATGTCCTGAAATGTAGGTTTCAACAAAACAATGGGGCGGGCTGTACCCATTCTGTCTGTAATTCGAAGGCAGGCTTCCCAGCACACTGCTCTGAAGCTGGGGTTTGTCTGAAAGCCATGAATGCCCCTGGACAGTGAGACCCCAGTGACAAGAGGGATGGGACCACAGCAGACTGCAGAGTCCCAAAGGCAGAACTAGGAAATGAGACCTGTCAGGCTCTGGGCACGGAAGAGCCATGCTCCAAGGCACGGGAGTTCACTTGGGCCCTCAATAAAACACCCTCAAGACCACATAACCCCCACCTAAACTGCAGACCAACCATGCATCCTTCTGAGGGCCCATTTGGTTCTGCCAGGTGAAAGAATGGCAGACAAAGAAGCTGGGTTCCCAGAGCGGTCTCTTTCCAATTAATTATTAATATATTGGCTTATTCATTTACAAATCAGTCACTTATAAAACTGGTACCAAGGGCTGGAGGCAGGTGGTCGTGTGTCTGGGTGCATATTCCAATCCATGTCTGTGCAAGCAGGGGAAGAGGCAGTGTGGTGGCCCCAGACTGGTGCAGCAATCTAGGCCTGAACTCGGACTAGATCCCTCTGGCTGCCTGTGTGACCCTGGGCAGATCACTCTGCCTCTCTGGGCCCTAAACATGTAAATCTGACCATATCCCTCCCCTGCTTAAACCCTTCAACGACTCCTAGGATGGCCCTCAGGGCCCTGCCAATGTCTGCCGCAGACCACTTCACCACACCCTCTCTGCCACACAGAGTTCCAGCCCCACAAGTCTCCCACCCTTCAATTCCACAAATACACTGAGTTGCTTCCTGCCTTGGGGCTTTACACACAGTTCTCTTTAGAATGTTCTTCCTCCAGTTAACATCAACTTATCTGCTCAGGTAGGTCTCAGCTTACATCCTCAAAAAGGTGTTCCTTCCCCTCTAAAGTACAAAGCAGACACTTTTCTTATTCTCAGTCCTGTGTTCTCCCTTCATAACATATACAAACTGGCAATTTCCTATTTATTTGTGTCACTGTTTAGCTCTGTGTCCCTACTAGACTCTAAGATCCACGATAGTGGGGCCTATCTGTCTTGTTTACACTGAATCCCTATCCCCTGGCACAGTGTCTGGCATATAATTAATGTTCAATAAATATCTGTTAAATAAATGAGGGAATGAGCTCTTAAACCCTATGATTCTGTGACTCTCATCTACAGAAGACAGAGTCTGAATCCACAAAGTAAGGGGAAGGCCAGACTCTGAAGGTGGTAGCCCTGCTGTGGGCAGTTACCCAGTTCCAGGCATGCCCCGTTCTGGGCACCACAGGAGCCCCTGCAACGCTACCATCACTGCTGCTGCTAACATGGAAACCACTAGCCAGCAGGCTGGGCTCTCTCAGCCGAGTGCAAAAAAGAGCCTCTGTGCAACTAGGACACAAACCGGTGGGCCAGGGTGGGAAAAAAGGGCTTGAATGGGAAAGCTGCCCTGAGTGTTTCCCATGGGTCTGAGGGCCTCTCTGAGCTGTGCTGACCCTGGGAGCTGGAGCACTTTCAATTGCACACCCTGCTCTGTGCCCAGCCGGGCCACAGCCCTGCCAACATTCAGCTCCTGCCAACAACCCTCCATGAGGGGCGCCCACTTCCACTGCTGGGGGTGGAGAAGGTGGAGTCCTGGGAGAGACAGACCGTTGCCAAGAGTAAGCACACACAAAGGTACCACAAGCAGAGCCTGGGGGAGGGGCAGGGATTTGGTTCATAAGGAAGGGTGGGGGGAATTCAGCATGGCACATAGCCCCTCGTATCTCATTAGGCAAAACAGAAGAAGAAACCCCCAAAGGAGCCCAGTCAGTAAGAGGCAGCACTCAAGTGGGAGCCGGATCTGGGTCTGGGCCTAACCGTGCCCCACCCCATGCAGCTGTAGGACTTGCCTGCCCAGTGCCTTGGCTGCCTCAAATTTATACAATAGCCACAGGCCTACCTCCCTGATAGGGTCTTAGGGGTCAGACAAAAGTGTGAGTGAACACACACGTGATGCTGGCAGATTGGGAAATTTAAACTACCCTCTCCAGAGCAACTGACAATATTTACCAGAACCTGACGGCTGCACAATTTTTCTAATATAACAGAGAAAGAACCAGAACAAAATACCTTTCATATAGTAAGGATGACTTTGTTTTTTATAGGTTTTCTCCGTATTTACTAACATCTTCACAATGAGTAAATGACCTTTTAAGAATTACAGAAGAAAACAAAACAAAAAAGACTAACCCCCAAAAAAGAGCCCACTAGAACGTGGAGGCCATGCCCAGCTCGAGGGCTTGGCCTCTCATCCCGTTGCACCCACTGTGCCCCCACACCGCCTGCAGCTCACCTTGGCCCGACGCAGGTCTTTCTCGCCCCCGACCTGGGCCTCGATCAGATGGTCGCAGTGGATAGTGGACGGCACGGCCACCTTGGGCAGCCCGCTGCTGATGAACTGCAGCATGGCCATCTGGGCTGTGGCGTCCTGCATGGCCACACGATCGGGCCGCAGCCGCAGGTACGTCTTGCCCCGCTCGATCTCCTGATTGACTGGGTCATCCAGGTGTCCATACACAATCTTCTCAGAGAGGGTCAGAGGTCGGTTCAGTCTGGGGGAAATTGGAGGGGTTGCCTGATACAGTCTGCACAGTCCCCTGCCCACCCACAGCACTGCCCTTCTGTGCACATGGCCACCCTGACAGAGGGCAGGAGGGAACCCTTTGTTCCACGAGGGAGGGGACAGAATGGTACTGCTCACTGTGGCATCTCCAGCACACGACACAGCACCTGGCACTTACTAGGTGCTCCAAAATTACTCAATAAATAAGTTAATGACATCATCACAAGAGGTGGCAGGGATATTTTTTTTAAGGATTTTTTTTAGCATATTAATAGCTATTATCTGATGAGCATCTATTACATGTATTTCACTCTATTTAATCCCCATTGTAGCCTTGGCACTTAATAAAACAACCAAGAGGGAGTGGAAGCTCAGCAGAGTGGTGTTAATACCTTAAGTTCACAGCCAGTCTCACCGTGAACCCTCTCTCTGTCCATGAACAACTCCCCTGTGCTGTCAGACCACAAAGACAGAGGATCTGAATCGGCACCCTCTCGCCCAACCTGCCCTGCCCTCCATCCACAGCCTCCACCCCAGGGGTCAGAGGCCCCCTTACCCTATTATGCTAAAGCCTTGCCCATTAGCCCCACTTGCTCTCACCTCATTAAGAGAGGTGCGGCTGTCAGCTCTCAAGAACAGAAACCCCATATCACCACCTCTAGCCTCTCACTGGTCCCCCTCTTTCCAGACCCCATTTCCCTCTAAGTCTCACCCCTCCCCTCCTCATCAGAGCCAAAATGGCAGTCCAAGTCTGACCCTTGGGGAGGTGCAGCGCCAGCCAGGACTCAACTGCCTCCTCCCCCCCAGGGTCCCCACAGCAGAACGAGGTCAGTGCAGGTCACCTCGGCCACCCACCTTGAGGCGCCCTGATGATTCCCTGATGCTGCCCACTGAACCTAGCTGCCACACGGCACAGCAGCTGCTCCCTCTCCTGCCACAGCAGCCATGGCTGGACCTCACACTGCCTCCCACCATGCACAAAGCTTATGCCAAACCTGAGGCCTCCTGGGGAGGAGCAGAGTTCCACTTACACCCAATAAGTCAAGAAAAAAAAAGTATCAGGAGTCATGGGCTCTGAGTCTAGACTTGACCCTATTACTAAGCCACTGTGTGTGACCACATTAGCGACATTTCCTTACAGGGAGCTCACCAACCCATCTCTGAAGTCCAGGGCTTTGACTGGAATGAGATAACAGATAGTGCTTATAATAAAACAGCTTTATTGAGGTATAACTGGAGTGCAATGAACTGCACATATGTAAAGTACACAATTTGATAAGTTTTGACATATGTACACACCTGTGAACTCATCACCACAATCAAGATAATGAACACAGACAAACAAAACAGACCCAGAAACACTGAAGCATGCAACAGACTGTCGTATCTCAGAGGGAAGGGGGGAACGGGGGGTGGGGAGAAATTAACCAAAGAAGTTCTGTGCATATATGCATAACCCAGAGACACAGTCAATAATGGGATGAAGGCCTGGGGCGGGGTGGGAGCGAGGTGGCGGGGATCAATGGGGGGAAAAATGGGACACTTGTAATACTTTCAACAATAAAGATAAACTTTTAAAAAAAGATTAACTGATAATAGCAAGAAAATTAAAATTTGGGGTTATGTACAAAAAAAAGATAACGAACACATCCATCATCCCCAAGTTTCCTTGTGCCCCCCCACCCCCACCCCCCAAGCAACCACTAATCTGCTGTCACTACAGATTGGTTTCATCACAGCATTTACTTTTAGCTCAGCACTGCTCTGAGCACTTTACTGTACAGAACTCATTCTGTCCTCACAACACTGAGGAGGAAGCTGAAGCGCAGGTGAGGTAACCTGCCGCAGGTCACAAAGTTAGCAAGTGGCAACGGCAGAACACAAGGAGCCAAGCAGTGTGGCTACACCGTCCATGCTCTTTACGTTGTCCTGTGCTGTCTCTCAACAACACCTGCGGGGCCAGCCTGCAGTGAGTGTTCACTCGGTATCACTATTGTTATTACCAACAGGACTCAGGTCTACTGGAGAAGCAAAGACCCTCTCTCCCGCTGGCCTGGTCCTAGCCCCTCACTCCCAAGTTTGCTGAATCCCTGGAGAGCAAGAGCTCCCTAAGGTGCTGGCTCAGTGGGCAACAGCAGAGCAAGAGGCAATGCTGAGAATCTCCAAGGTTCTGCTGTCATGAGAACCCTGAATAAAAATAGCGCTGGCCTGAGGTGCAGCCTGCCCCCTTTTGTGCAGCATCTCCAAGGCTGGTGGCCCTGCAGAGACTCACCGCACGGAGCGGAGCCCCTCTTCCTGGGCCCAGGGGAGACAAAAAATAGCACATGGGCTTCAAAGCTAAAGACCTTGACAGCAAATGTCTGAAGCTGTAGAAAAAAGTCCAACAATGAAAAAAGCCTAAGAACGAGTCTATCATCACATTTCCTTGAGGATTAACTGAGGATGGCAAAATGGGTCCTCTATGTCCCTCTGTTTCACCAAATGGCAGAGAGCCAGTTCCCAGGAACAGAACTGGGCCCCTTCAGTCACAGACATAGGGTGAAGAAAGAGTCCCCCTGCAAGACCCCTGGATTTTCAAAACATTCTTGAATGTATTTTAATTCACTAACATCTTTTTAGAATAGCCTCACTTCTACCTTCTTTTCTACCTTCAGGTTTCTCGACCGTGGCACACGGACAGTTTGGGCCGATGATTCTTTGCGGTGAGGCTGTCTTCTGCACTGTAGGAAGTTCAGCAGTGTTCTTGGCCTCTACCCACTAGACTAAACCCCCACTCCACCTTGAGTTAGGACAACCAAAAATGTCTCCAGACACTGCCAAATTCCCCTAGGGGACAAAATCCACCCCTTACCCCCAGGGAGAACCCCTGTTCTTTGGCAACAATGAAAACAGAACAGCCCTTATCTGCACTGATCTGGAAAATGCTGTAAATTAATGGACTTTTCTGGTTAATGCAGGGTTGGAATAAACAGGCAAAGGAAAAAACCTTTTTTGCTTAATTTTACTTATATAATTAAAACAAAAAATTCCCAGTGCCTTAGAGGGCAGTTTTTGGTTAATTTTCTAAAGCAAAGACTAAAAGGTGAACGATACTCTGTCACGTTTTCATAAAGCAAACCTCTACGGTAACGCTCTCTCCAAGTATGACGAACAGCAAGGTGGCTGTTCTGCACACTAAAGGAAAATCCGTCATTTTCCCACTGAACTATGGTCAGAGAGCTGCAAGAATAAGTATTGTTTCCTGGGGGGAAAATAATTGTACAGGTCCCACATTGATGGGGACAGTGGTTCGCAACCCTGACAACACTTTAGAACCAGCTGGGAAACTGGCCAGTGCTACTAACAGTTTGATGAGATGCTGTTAAACAGCAGATTCTGACTTACTGGGGCGGGGCTGGGGCCTGAGGTTCTGCATTGCTAACAATATCCCAGGGGCCCAGGGATGCAGACGCTGCTAATCCATGGACCACATTTTCAGGAGTAAGGCCTTCACAACCTGAACCAGAATCACTGGGGGCCTAGTGTTGGCAGTTTTAAAAGCTTCTCAGGGGATTCTAACCTGCAGCCTAAATGAAACCCAAAAGAATGCTGTAACTGACACTGGGAGGCACTGGAGCCAGACCTGCAGGGCACTTCCCCAATCTGACACTCAATTTTCTTATCTGCAAAATGAGGAGGAGGGGGTAACAACCAACTACAGAGGTTGTTGAATAGAACAGAAATCATGTATGTGACACGCCTAGCCCAAACTGCACACTTAGGTAGCTCTTATTAGTATGGCCACCCTTGCCGAACATTCACAGGTCCTTACTACAACTAGATAAAGATTAATACAGTCCCTACCCTTAGAAGTGAAGTGAGGATCCCAGTAAAGAGGTAAACAGTGGCGACAGAGAGGGAGTGTGGGACAGTGGCTAGAGCACTGGATGAGAACATGGAGTCCAGGTCCCACCACTCGCTCACTGAGTGGCCTCAGGAAAGTTGCTTCTTCACCTGAGCCTGTTCCTCGGCTGTGAAATGGGTATATTCATAATCTGTTCTCACTTATTCCGAGGGTCACTGCCACCAGGCGGGGAGTGGTCCAAGCTCCAGGAGCAGTGCCGGCTGGTGCATGCTCCCAGCCCCTGCCCACACTCTCCTGTGCCATCTTATTCATCCTTCCGGTGCCAGCACCTAGCCCAGGACCTGGCGCACAAGATGGCAGTGCAAAGCTGGAAAGAGAAACCCCTCCAAAATGCTCAAGATTCCACCCAAGCTCTCCTCTGGGCCTACTCACAAAGGAGGAAAGAGATATTTCTCTAGCAATTAGGCCCAGTGGATCCCAGAGGGCTGGCCCAGGGTCAGCAGCCTGTCCTGGAAAGGGTGTCTGAGAGGGTCAGATGACAGCACCTAAGAGTCCCTCAGACCTTCCCTATGGTCCACATCACCAGGCTTCTTGATAACAGACTTCTCGCTGGCAGAAAGCAGAAGGGCCACAGCCAATCTGGAATGCCTCTCCTCAGCAGGGACCTTTGTACCCTAAGTGCCTCGGTCCTGCCACCATCATCAGCCACCCTCCATCAAGCACCTGCTGTGCTGCCTGAGAGGGGCTGGGGGCAGAAGCAGCACCTTTAGCAGTCCCCAGGCTCCCAGCGGCCTTACCGTTTGCGAACAATGTTGATGTTCTTCTCTAGCAGGTCGTAGCGGATGTAATCGTTGGGCTCAAAGTGGCTCATGGCCACCTTGGCCCGCTGGCACAGGACTGAGGCCACATGGTACTGCCGCACACCCAGGGCCTTCTGCAAGAAGAAAGACAACAGCAACTGTCAATGAGGACTTAGGGTGGTCCACCTGAGGCATCAGTGAGGTGAAAAAGGTGAGAAATGACGATGTCAAGAGCTATTCAGGGACTGCAGCCTTGGCTTCCTCATCTGAGTCATAGGGATGATACAGCAGCCACAGGAACACAGCTTGTGGCAGGAGAAAGGGTAAGGGATCTATAGCTAGAACTGAAGCAAAGTCAAGTTCTATCAACTTAAGAAAATCCACCATCATTTGCACACCAGAGATGGGAAATGGGGGCATAACCAGTCTGCTGATCACGGGGTTACTGGAAAGGTTAGGTGAGAACATGTGTACAAGTTCTCATTGAGCTGGGAAGCACCACGTATGGCATAGCTGCTACTCTACTGCACTCTAAGCTCCTTGAGGGTTAGTGTCAAGCTTTACTTGTCTTATCTGTCTCTGTATCTAGACTACCTGGCACATCCTAGAGAGTCAATAAATAATTACTGAATAGGTGGAAGAATTAATGAGGAAAACTGCATGCATGTGCTTTGGATATTTTCTCATCCCTTGACTAGGTCACAAAAGGATAGCTTCTACCTGGCTCTTTTTCTTTGATTGCTCTCGGGGAAGACAACCACCATGTTGTCTGCTTAAAGACATTTAAGCAGTCCTGGGAGAGGCCCACCTGGAGAGGAACTGAGGACAATAACCAGCACCACGTTGCAAGGCATATGAGCACACCATCTTGCAAGCAAGCGCCCTAGCTCCAGCTCCAGCCCAAACCTTCAGATAACCGCAGCCTGGCTGACATCTCGACCGCAACTGCTTGAACGATCCGGACCAGAACCATCTAGCCAAGCCGCTCCCAAATCCCTGGCCCACAGGAACTGAGCAAGAATGTTTGTTGTTTTAAGACTCTAAGTTTGGGGGCAACAAATCTGTTGTGCAGCAATAGATAAACGACTATTATGATAGGATCTGTATTAGTTATTTTTAAACTGTGGATGACAACCTTAATAGGGTTCATTTTGACCAGGGAAGAATAAAATGAACCCAAAGAAATGACAGGGAAAGGAACAGCCACTTCCCTTCTAGGCGGCATTCCCTGCCTAAGGGGGAATATGCCCTTGGGCAAGGACAAGGCAAAGCTCAAGCTATCGCCCCAGTTTCCCTTTTTTGTGTCACCTGGACATTTAAATCCAACCCCTGCCAACCTCAGCATCTGAACCAATACAAGTGAACAGGTGCCATTCCCTGTGTAGGTCACCAAGTGGTGAGAGCCGACCCCACTAGGAACAGCAATCCCAATCACTACCCACCTACCCACCACAGCAGCAGTGAGCTCCCAATGCAGACTTCAGATCCACTTGCCCTCCAGCTCAAAATCCACCAAGGGATCCTCACGATCTGCCTCACTGGGTAGGGATGAAGAACCCACAATGATACATCAAAGGACTTTCAACAGCCTGTGCACAGAAGGACGCGGTACGTTGCAGCTGCAGCTACAACCTGCCGCTGCCCCAGTGGGGAGGCTTGGGCTTAAAGTATGGCACACCATTTACTATCTGAGTCATCCTGGACAGTTTACCTTCGCTGAACACTCATTTCCACACAGAGCCATTGTGAGGATAGGAGATTACATAAAGCACTTGGCACAGTTTCTGTTATTACTCCTGTGCATTTATAAGCATACACTCAGCCCCTTCTGTGTTTTTTACACAAGAAACCAGTTGTTCTGCAACTGGGTTTTATCATTTATCTAAATATCTTATACATCTTTCCAATGTCTATATACAGACCTATTTCTTTCTTTTTGTAAATTAACTGCCCATCCCCTTCCCAATCTGCCTCTTGTCTAGATAAGTCTCATTAATCCTTCAAGTTCCAAATTAATTTCACTTTCTCAGAGAATCATTCTTGAACTCCCAGCCCAATGAGAACCCATTTTACATTCCCCCTTACTACTTCTTGACGTTCATCTGTGAGACCTGTCTGCAGTGGTTTGTAAGCTCCAGAAGGGGAGGAATTGTGTCTGTTTATTTGTTACTAAATTCCCCCTGCCTGAACACCAGGTCTGGCACACAGGAGGGGGCTAGGACAACATCGGTCAATTAAAACAACCAATGTTGCCTCTTCTTTACCAACCAGCTCTCTCTTGCTTAGCAGGGTTAAATACAGAGCAGGTTTGGTTAACTTTTTAAGAGCAAACTGTTAACAAGGCAAATCAATAATTTACCAGCTTCAGATGCTTTTGGCTAGAGTGTAAACTAATTAACACTTTTGAAAGACACTTTTAGGCACTACCTATTAAAGTGTAAAATGTTTGTACAGTAGGCTCCTCCATATCTGCAATTTTACTTTCCATGGTTTCAATTACCAGTGGTCGACCACGATCTGGAAATATTAAATGGAAAAGTCCAGAAACAAATAAATCATATAGGTTTTAAGTTGCACACCATTCTGAGTAACATGATGAAGTGTCTATAGTGTTCAAAGAGCAGCAAGGAGAGATATTTGTACACCCACGTTGATAGCAACATTATTTACAATAGTCAAAAAGTGGAAGCAACCCAACTATCCACTGATGGATGAATGGATAAACAAAATGTGGTACATATATTCAATGGAATATTAGCTTTAAAAAGAAATTTTAAAAGCCTAAATAATTCTGACACATGCTACAACATGGAAAGTTGTTCTTCTTTATGCACTTATTGGTTGCTTCTTGTATGTGCCCTGACCCAAGATCAAACCTGCAACCTTGGCATATTGGGACAATGCTCTAACTGAGCTACTCGGCCAGGACCTAGCTTTCTGTCTGAAATCTTATTGAGATGGCAGTGGTAGCAGCTGCTCTTCGAGTGCTATGCCGCCCAACAACGATAAGAAGACAGACGCTGGGAAGTCGGCCAAGGAAGACAAAGACCCAGTGAACAAATCTGGGGGCAAGGCCGAAAAGAAGACATGGTCCAAAGGCAAAGTTCAGGACAACCTCAATAACCCAGTCTTGTTCGACAAAGCAACATATGACAAACTCTGTAAGGAAGTTTCCAACTATAAGCTTATAACCCCAGCTGTTGTCTCAGACACTGAAGATCTGTGGCTCCTTGGCCAGGGCAGCCCTTCAGGAGCTCCTTAAGTAAATGACTTACTAAACTAGTTTCAAAACACAGAGTTCAAATAATTTACACCAGAAACACCAAAGGTGGGGATGCCCCAGCTGTTGGTGAAGATGCATAAACAACAGGTCTCACTTGTACATGTTGAAAAATAAAACTTTATTAAACAAAAAAAAAAAACAACTTAAGAACAACATACATTGTGACCTAGAAATTCCACTTCTCCATATTTACCCACACCATACCTGTCCAAACGAAGGCAGCTACAAAAATGCTCACTGCACCATTAAGTGAAATATTTAAAAAATTAGAAACAACATAAATGTCTGTTTATTTTTTTAAAAGTTGTATTTTAGCCCTGGCCAGGTAGCTCAGCTGGTTAGTGTGTCATCCTAATAAGCCAAGGTTGTGAGTTGGATCCCCAGTCAGGGCACATAAAGAATCAACCAATGAGACCTGGCCTGTTTGGCTCAGTGGTCAGAGCGTTGGCCCGCGGACTGAAGGGTCGCGGGTTCGATTCTCGCCAAGGGCACATACATTGGCTGCAGGTTCAATCCCCGGTCCTGGTAGGGGCATGTGCGGGAGGCAACCAATTGATGTGTTTCTCTCACATCGATGTTTCTCTCTTTCTCTCCCTTCCACTCTCTCTGAAAAAGCAATGGAGAAAATATCCTCGGGTGAGGATTAAAAAAAAAGAATCAACCAATGAATGCATAAGTAGAACAACAAATCCATCTTTCTCTCTTTCTCAAATCAATCAATCAATAAAACAAAAGGTTATAGTTCATCCAATCTGTGGAATACTCTACAACACTTTAAGAAAAGTCCCTAAGGTTCATTGTTAAGTTATAATTAAATGCACAAATAGTGCTTTAACACTCTGTACTCTGTATGTACATTTATGTATGTAGATACACACCTAAGAGGACACACCCTAACGGATCTGCTGCTATTCCTGGGGAAGGAGGAAACTCTAGCAAGAGCTGGTAGAAAAGGAAGATTTTAGCTTTGTCAGTAGTGTTCAAATATTTATAAGGATGTTCTCATCGCTACTTGTATGATTATAAATATGTGTATTATTGTGTAAGTTTTTAATTTGAATTGTAAAATTTAAGGAAACTTACCAAAATTTTAACAGTAGTTATCTCTGGGTGAATTGGGATACTATAAATAATTATAGGTAATTTTTATGATATTTTTTATGCCTCTGTATTTTCCAAGTTTCCTACAATAGGTACCTTTATAAATAAGGAAAATACTTAATGAAAAAGGTGAACGATTAGGAAAAAACAAAACAAAAAAACTCCTCATAGACACAGATAAGAGTATGGTGATTACCAAAGGGAAAGGGGGTGGGGGGAGGTAGAAGAAGGTATGGGGGGATAAATAGTGATGCAAGGAGACTTGGAATGAGATGATGTATTATAGAATTGTACACCTGAAACCTATATAATTTTATTAACCAATGTCACCCCAATAAATTCAATAAAAAGAAAAAACAGATTAACTACAATAAATAAGCAAATATTTTTAAAAAGAAAAAAGGTAAGAAATTAATTTTACCTTAAAAGTAGGTATCACTGAGTCTTGTAATATGCTAACCACTGTGGTTGGGGTATGAGTAGTCCAGATAAGTATTATTTTAAAAAGAATGATGATTGGGCATATTTTTAAAAAAAAATAACCTGATGGGTTTTTAATTCGTAAGTCAAAAAGTAAAACATACTCAATACTCAGTTCAACCTGGCATGAGGGCCCAGAGACATTCCTAGGTTCACCCATAAGGTCATCCAACCCAGATGTCACAACAATTAGGACACGGAAAAAATTTTTCCCATACTCGGAGCCCAAGTCTCAGGCCTTATGAAATTCTCCTGGATAAACACCAAGCCCTTATCTAGCAGAGACTTTCACTAAGTGTTCAACATTCACTTTCTCAGGAACAGAGGGGAGGAGGGCAGCCTCAAGTCAGAAAACCTCTCTTTGGCAAACTCCAGAAGCCTGATTCAACAAGATTAGGCTAAGGAGCTCATTTTCTTCCCAAAAGCCTATTCCACTACTGGACAGCTCTAATACTTTACAACAACAAATGTTTCTTATACTGAACCAAAACATGCCTCCATTAAATCAGAGGACAGGTTCTAGTGGTGGAGACCTAGGCTCAAATCCCAGCTCTGCCCAGACAAGCTCTGTAACCTTGTGCAGTTTTCTTTAACCCTCTAAACATTGCTTTTCTCATCTGTAAGTGGGGTTAACACCTTCACAGGCTGCAGTGAGGATTAAAAAGGAGTACCTATGAGGAAGTACCCAGCCCAGTGCATAACACACACTAGGCCCCACTTCCCAGCCCTGTCCTTCAGAACCAGATCAAACAAACTTAGCCACTCTTCCACACTTCAGCCCTTCAAATCGTTGAAAACCATAATCGTGTCTTCTCCATTCTAAGCATCCCTATAGCGCTTCCTCTGCTATAAACAAATTCCCTAATTTTACACTTGGGTGGGAGTCTCCCATCAGGGTGACCAGTAGCCAGATGCCCTCAGCTCTGTTTTGGAGTAAATAGCAGTTTGCTGCCACACTGCTTTGTGCCAGTAACACTGTAAAGAGCTCAGCCTCCCTAACTGCCCTGAAGATGAAGAGGCTCAGAGACAGGAAGTGGCCTGCCCAAGGTCACACAGCTGGGAATCCACTGAGCCCACACTCTTCTCACTATGCTCCAGACAGTGTCTCCCAACCTCTGCTCGGTGGGCTCTCAGAGTGCCTCTGGTGGCGTCTGACCCCCACATCTGGTAGGCTCCCCTCCCTTGCTGGATGGGTTACAAATCTCCAGGGCCCCCAAGATTAACAAAGGCTCTGCTGATCCCGCATTTACTGACACAGAACAAACTCTGAAGAAAGGAACATACCCAAAGTAGACTCCACAGGAAGCCAGACCAGAAATGAAATGAAAATAAATGAATTTTTTAAAAAAAGAAACAAAGCGAAACTGTGCCACACAAGATCACAAAGGTTACCTTATGTCATCCTCCCAACATCTGTGCCACGTGGGATTATTACAGGTCATTGTGTTCCTTGTCTAGATGAGAAAATGGTGACTCAGCCAGATGAGAAAGTAAATTCCACTAAAATGTAAGTTCCACAAGGGCAGAAAACTTGTCTATTCTGGTCACCTCTATCTACTCAGAGTCTAGGACAATGTTCGACACACAGCAGTTGTTCAAGAAATACTTGGTGATAGAACGGATGAAGGCAGAGCAATGATTTGAATGCTTTCAAATTCAAGTAGTGAGAGCCTCAGGCAGAGCCTTCAGTACCTGTTCAGAGCCAAAGCAAATGCGAAACTGGTCCACCCCGAGGCACGTCACATGCACACCCACTCAGAACTCTGGCCTCCCCACTTGGCCAAGGTCAGACATGCTGCTCTCTCTTCCCAAGGGACAGGTGTCTTCCCTTGGGAAATCTTGTATCTAGAGAACAGTCCAAACCAAAGGAACTGACATCTTCTCAGGCAGGAGGCCAGCCTGGCTGGGCCAGTCTGACCTTCTATCCATCCTGTGAAGCATGGCATATGCCAGCACGGCTTTAGGGAACGTGTCAGTGGGCACCAGCACTGAGAGCAAGTGCACTGTCCAAACAAGCTGGGCTCCTGAAGAAGACCTGGTCTCTAGAGGCAGCTGCTTCTGTAAGAGAGATAAGTCACCAGCCACATTCTGACCTGACCAGTGCCATTGTAGAAACACTCCAACCCCAGTGCCAAGTCATAGAAAGGGCATCCACTCTAGAGCTGGATGCATCTGGCTTAGAATCTCAGCTGTGGGACCTGAGACAAGTTTCCTCACCTCGCTGGGCCTCAGTTTCTTCTTCTGTAAAATGGGAATAAAAGCGCAGAGATTTTGTGAAGAGCAGAAAGAATGTATTGCTTGGAAATGCAGAGAAAACAGTCTGGAATGATACATACAAAATTCCTATCAGTGGTTGCCTCTGAGGACTGAAATGGAGAGGAGGAGAGAAAGTTTTTATGAATATATTGCATTCTTTAAGGAAAAAATATATGAAAAGTACAGAGCTCGCTAGCTGGGGTCCTGGCAGGCATTCAATAAACGTAAGCTGCTATTACTCACTTCTCCTGGGGGACTGAGATGCTGCCACTAATATACTGCTTACCTGTGTGCTGGGAAAGAACTACGGGCTGCTGTTTCCCACTATACCTTGTACTCTCTTCCCAACCACCAAACACACACCAGGAGTCCCAGAGCAGGTCACAAGCACCAGGACAGCATGTCTCAGAATGGAAATGGGACTGAAAAGGTCTCATTTATCCACTCTTTCTGTCCTTGAATGCCTATGGAGTCATCCAACATACGCAGGCCTTGTCCAGTGGTGGGGAATGCACTACCTTATGAGGCAGCCCATTTTACCAGCAGGATGACTTCAATTCTTGGGTGGCCTAAGACCGTGGTTCCTCTAACCATGACCCTTCAGGCTCACAGCTTGGAGCAATTTGCTGCCTAGCTCTTCCGAGCAGGGAAGCCTCAGGGAGGAGCTGCCTAGGTGGACAACACAGGAATGCATGTCAGTCAACACCTTCCTAAGAAAAAGCATATTCCCACACCTCCGCAGCTTCTAACAACTTTCTCCCACCCATGGTAGGTGATACCTGGCACCTCTCCTAGGAATCCAAAGGGAAACAATTCCCTCTTGCCAGGAGGCAATCAGCTAGCTCGGTTGCTATGCAACTGGCAGGCACAAAAGTGATGCAGCTTGTCAGAGGCTTGGAAAGGTGACAGGGACTGGTGTCTCTCCAAGTTACAGCCTCTAATAGGATACAAGGCAGTAGGGTGTTCCTTTAAGGAATCAGTTGATAGATTCACTCATCTGTCTAGTTCTCCTTTGCTGCTGGTGTCAGCAGTAGAGACTCCAGCCACACTGTGAAATGCATGCAAATCCACAGCCCTGCTCTGGCCCCCAGGCAGTAGATCTGCACCAACACACACTTGCGAGCTCAGGAGGCAGCCTGTGAGGCTGACCCACAGTTTAGCCTCTCCCTCTCAAGCTCTTGCAGGTATTGTGAGCAGGAGGCATTCACAGCAGCAAACAGACATACACCCAAACAGGGCATGGCACGGAGCCAACCGAACTGTGTCCCCCTCTATTTAGCCTACTCTACAGACATCTAGTTTCTACTCTCTACTCCCAGGGAGGACTCTGGGGAAACAGTCTGGTTGAGTGGTAGAAAGTTTGCATTCAGCAGCCAAACAGATCGGCATTCAAAATCTGGCTGTGTTACATGCTAGCTGTGACCTCAGACAACTATTTAACCTCCCTGGGTCTCAGTCTCATCATCTTGAAAACAGGCTAATGATACCTACTTCTTAGGGTGGTTGTGAGGGACAAACAGGTGTTATTTGTAAAACAAGACCTCGCTTGGTGACTGGCGCAGAGGCCTGGCTAAACGTGCCACGGCAACTGCCAAGGTTCAGGGCGGTCTTAGCCCACCCAACACGGAGCCCCTCCCCTTACTTCAGCCCAGTGTATTACGGCTATCAAGTGACTTCTTCCTCGCCAGCATATAAGCTCTCTCACAGGCAGGGCCTTGTCTTCACCAGCTCTGCAACTCTCTCCCGTGAACGTAAACAAAAACAGTAACACCACAAATATCCAGCAGAAGGCGAAGGAGCCCAGCACTGAATTGGGGGCAGAGCTAAAGGAATTCCTGAGACCCCTTAGGTACATCCTCCCAGCACTGGCCACGGAATTAAAGCTCCCAGTCAGAAACTCTCTCAATTTCCATAGGTGAAAGTAGGAATACTACTACTGGGCCTAAAACCCTCAAGGAATTTAATATTTAATGATTAAAATACTGTAAATGCAATTCTAGAACTCATTTTCTCAATGTTGCCCTTCAGCTTAGAGAACAGAACACAGGAAGCCAATGGGTTCATTTTACCTCTTCTCCCAACTCTATTAGAGCAGTCCCCGAAGGTTTTCCTCAACAGTTAGTACATACCCGGTACCCATGCAGATTACCGAAGGAACAAGCAACTTCCCTAGAACCAGTCTTTTTCAAACATGTGAGCTGAGGGTAAATGCCGGGGCCATGAGGCTGTAGGCCATCCTCGGGACTAGTGACAGAGAGTAACATTCACCAAGTGCTTATACCCTGCGCCAGATTTGCCTCAAGTACTTTATACGCACAGTCCCATCTAATACAACTACCATCTGAGGCAGAAGGTACTGTACCCATTTTACAGATTACAAAACTGAGGCTCTAGAATATTAACTATTTTGCCCAGAGCTACACAGCAAAGGTGAAATTACAGTCTTAGCTCCAAAGCTGGTGCTCCTTCCTTTGGCCCAAGCTTTGCAGAATGAATCCAAGAAAACCAGTCTCCATTCCTTTCAGGATCCCCCAAAATAAAGAAGAGCTTTTACAGGTTCATTTTGGAACAATCTGAAGAAAAAGTCTGTCCCTACTGTCAATGTTAGAAATGGCCCATTCCTAAAATAACACCAAAAACTACAGTGGTACCTCGGTTTTCGAATGTAATCCGTCCTGGAAGACCATTCGAGTTCTGAAACGTTCAAAAAACTGAGGGATCAACAGCCGACAGCTAGGCCTCAGGATCTTGCACTCAGTGGAGGCCATGTGGCATGCTCGACTCCCAAGGCGTGTTCGAAAACCCAAGCACTGACTTCCTGGTTTACGGCATTCATAACATGAGATGTTAGTCAATAGAAATGTTCAAAAACCCAGGTACCACTGTATTTGCAAATTTTTATACTGCATTAGAGTTTAAGGAACTTTTTAAGTATTACTAGGTCTTCAGGACCCCTTAATGGGAAGACAGCTATTAATTGTCCCATTTTGCAGATGTGCAAACTGAAGGCCACAAAGGGTTGAGACCTTGCTTGAGGCCCCACGGTAAGTCTGTGGTAGAGGAAGTATCCCTCAGGTTCCTGCTATTCTATGTGCTATTTTTTAAAGGCTACAAGCAGCCTTCCTGTAGTCCCTCCCTTCTTTATGCTGAGAGGCCCAGAGCCCACACCTTCCAAACCAGGTGAGTCAAACAAAGCTGGAGCAAATGAAGACGGACTACTCAAGCATCAATACTCATTTTTCAAAAATATTTTAATTGATTTTTTTTAGAGAGAGAGGAAGGGAGAGGGAGAAAGAGAAACATCAATGTGAGAGCAGAACATAGATCGGCTGTCTCCTGCACCCAGGGATGGATCCCAAACCAAGGCATGGGCCCCGACCAGGAATGGAACCAGTGACCTTCCAGTCCATGAGACGACGCCCAACTGAGCCACACCAGCCAGGGCAACACTCATTTTAAATACTTCCCAGATGGTCCTAAGACAACAGGTACCAGACTAAGGCCTGAGACAGAATGTGGCTCACTTCAGACATGATGCTCACACTCAAGTGAGGGACCCTAGGCTCGACACTTGGTCCCATTCAGCTTCCTTACCTGTGAAATACAGGTAATGCGGAGAGCTGATAAAAAGATCAAGAATTTATAAATGAGCTTCGGCCCACACCTAAGTTTTACAAGTGCTATGCGAACACGTGACTACTGAATTCAAGTTCATCCATCCCTCAATTGCTCAAGCCCCAAACCTAGGAGTCATCCTTAATTATTCTCTATCCTTCACACTCCACATCCAACCCATATGCCTCCAAAATATTTCCATGAGAACCGTAGCTCTAGACACCTTCACCACTCCCTGGTTAATTCGATCAGCCCCACTAGTCTCCCTGCCTCCTCTTTTGTCCCTCTGTGGCCCATCAAGCAGCAGCCTAAATGAGTTTTCTCAACCATAAATCAGATACTGTTGTTCCACAGCTTAAAAGCTTCATTACACTTGGAGTAAAACCCCAAATCCTTATCAGAGCCTACATAACCCTGGCTGCTACCCCTTGCTAAGACCTTCCTCTCAACACCGCAGCCACACTAGCCATATTTCTTATCCTCAGCATGCTAAGCTCATAATTATCTCAGGTGCTTTGTACCTGCTGCTCCTTCTACTTGAAGTCTCTCCCCTCCCAAAATGCTGAAGGACTGCCTTCTTATCATTGAAGTATCAGCTCAAATGTCACCTCTCTTGAGAGGCCTTCCCCAGCTACCCCGGTTAAAGCCATGTCATATCCCCACCCCTCCTCTACCACACTATCCTATTTTATCTCCCTTAGTAACTACAATTTTGTCTACTTGTTTATCTTCTGTCTCCCCAAAACTACAATACAAGCTCTACTATGCTTGGTCACTGCTGCACTCCCAGTGTCTAGAATAGCGCTAAGCATATAGTAAGCTTTCAATAAATATTCTGGGAACAGCTTGTCCCAAAGGTAATGGTATGCTCCCCTGGTCTTCAAGACAGTGATTTTACTCCCTCTCCCAAATTTGAGATTGGAAGTTTGTTTACTCATCTATTCGATCATTCATTCACTCGATTCAAATCAACAGCTGACTATAGGACAGCAGAGAAAGTACTACAGTGAACATGCAACCAGAATGAACTATTTCATAATTCAAAGCAAGATTTTTTTTACATGGCACTTTATAGAGGCACTTTCAACTTAACTTCTGCCAAATGTCAGACTTCTCGTGGTTAACTGCCACCTGAGATTTACATACAGGTTACACAGTATCCCAAATGTCACATGAAAACTGAGCATCCCAGTTCCTAAAGGCAAAACCAAAGACCTCAGAAATGTATTTGCAAATCCTGACTCCATGTATTTACTGCCCATAGCCCTTTGCACAAAAGTAAATAATAAAAACCAGAAAGTAAATGTGGCTTTTCAATAATTTCACCTCCATTTTCTTCACTCTGTTTCTAATTTTACTACCTGCTAGCAGGTACTGTCAAATGATAGAACACTTTCAACTTATAGAGAGCACTGTTCTCAGGTTATGGAGCATTAATGGCACCCTGGGCAACAGGCTGAATCTTGATGCCAAAGGAAAGCAGTATAGTGCAGTGGCTGGGATCTCATGCTTTGGAACAGAAAGGTGCTGATTCAAATGACATCTGCTAGAGATAAGGCCCTAGGCAAGTTTATTTTGTTTTACTTAATAAGCATATAGCACTTACTACATGCAGGCAGGGTCCTAAATACTCAGCAACTATAATATGATTATTAGGTAAGTCTGAAGTGCTATTTATTACCTGTATCACACAGGTGAAGAAACAGGCATAGAGAGGTGCAGTAACATGCCCAGAGTCACAGCTAGTGAGTACTGGAGTCAGCATTGGAATAAGGCAGTGTGATGTAAGACTCCATGCTCTTGACCATTACATTATGTTTCTTGACCTGTAAGACAGAGCTAATAGGTTTGCCTTATCTCGCAGGGTCATGTGAGATTTCTGGTACACAGTACGGTAAATGTTAGCTACTCTTAGTGGTAGTAGTAATTGCCATCATTCTATTATCTACCTTCACCTTTGGTCCAGTCAAGAGCAGAAGAAAAATATTTTGGCTGAGAAAGATCTCCAAGGCTCTCTGTAGCAGAATATATTAGAATATAGTGGAAACTTTATAAGAACAGGAATTGTCTGTTCTGCTTATCATTGTATATGAAGCAAGCCATGGATGCTCAGTAAATATGTGGTGAATGAAGTAGGAAAAAATTTAATGCATAGACAGGGTTCCACAGACATGACAACCAAGTAGTTCCATCACATCTCTAACGGAGCTAAACACAAAAGAGGTCAAGGTTTTCAGAGGACAGTGTTAGCTGGCCATCTGGCAATTATTTAGCACAGCCTGGCTATTGGGAGGCAGAGTGGTATAATGCTGTTCGTTCATCTTAATGAACAAATAGACCTGGATTTTAATCCTGACTCTGTTCCTGGAAGTCACCCAGGCCCTCAAGGTCTTGAGTTTTGTCTATGTGTAAAAGAGGAAGTTGGATTACATGATAATCATAAACTTTCTTGTGACTTTATAACACTCATCATAACAATCTGAATGGAAGCCAAATGACAGATGAAGAAACTAGGATACAGAACTAACTTGTTCAAGGTCACAGGGTCAGGGTAGAATATGAACTATAGCCCAGATCTTTTTCTATATTGGTCTAACACTCATGTTTTCCAAGATCCTTTTTCAGTTCAAAAATACTGATATTAGTCCTCTCTTCCAAGCTCAATAAACCTGTAATCATTTATCTTAAATAATCTTTCCTGACTTCACTACATCAGGAGATAGCAGGATCAGGAAGAAACAACTACAGTATTTCCACAGTGTTAACCTGGAGAGTCAAAAGATCTGAAGAGGCAGTTAGGGAAAAAACCCTGTCTTTCCCCAGAATTGAGAGATCAGAAGTATTTTAAGATAAATGACTTCACTTTAACCATATGGCTTAAATTTAAACAGTCATAAAAAAAACACAAAAAAACCTTCTAGTAACATAATGCTTCCTGAGTACAGCATGTAACAATTTATTTTTAAATCCAAGTTGTGCCGCTTGATTCAAAGTAGATTCACAAAGTTGACAGACTTTCAGAGAATATCTACAAATAATTGCTTTATTTTTATTAACAAAATACATGCTTGATATTGAATACATGCTTTGAGTATAGCACCTTCCTAGGGCTGTCATGTTAAGAGTGAAAAATCTATCTGGCAGTCACAGTCAGTTTTCTAGATGGTTCATAACAGGAGAGTCAAGGTCAAACTGTTGAGTCTCTTTACCCCTCCATTTAGTAATTGAAAAGCAACTAACTGTGAGCTCAAAATACTCCATTCTGGTACTCTCAAAAATACAAACGTTAGCTCAAAAATCACACTCTGGCTCAGAAAGTTCTGTGAGGACAGGCTGACATGAACAAGGAGAACAAAGGGGCTATAGGACGAGATGCTCAGGCCACTTTGGCGACAACAGTAACTTTCACCTACTTTCTAGTAGTTTCATTACTTATCAAATGAGAATAGTCACCTCACCGGATGATTATGAGTCAAAATATGATAAGAAAAGTCTTGCAATATTGTGCAAAGGTTAGAGATTACTGTTATTATTTACTACATCTGGGGCCGTAACGCCTTTTGCAATCCTTGGCTATGTGTTCCGCAGGATCCTCAAAAGACCGAACAGGAGTCTAGGTTCTTCTCCAGACTCCAGGCCTGGCAACTGTACATGCACCTGGCTAGCAAGTCTGCTGCTGAGAGATGAGAAGCGAGGCCTCAGGCTCCGGGCCTAGCAGGCTCAACAACGCCCATTCCCCCAGTCACCTTGTCCTCACCTTGAGGAACGGAAAGAAACCCTACAGGGAACGAGAGTGCAATCCTCAAAGAGGAGAAAGAGGTGCCTCCACTCTCCACCCGGCCGCCGCCGCTTAGACCCACGCTGCCCGCGGGGCCGGGACAGGGCTGGGGGAGCTGACAGAGTTGGGAAGCCTTGACCTCAGGAGCTGGAGGACCCGGCACGGGCCCTGGGCCCGCGGCCGGGACAGGTACACAAAACGTCACCGCAGGTCGGGCCTGCCAGGCCTCGCCTCGCCCACAGCCGCAGGCACACTGGGAGGCACCCCGCCCCCGTGAACCCAGAGGACCCTGAGCTCGCTCACCTGCAGCCGGGTCACCAGGAGGCTGTAAGGCGCCATTTTGTGCACTGACAAAGATGAGGTCGCGTGAAAGTGACGTGCCACACGGTGTTTTTAAAGCCTCCGGGCAGGGGGCGTGGCCCGAGACGAAAGGCCTCACGGGGAAGGCGGGGCTTCCTCAGACGCTCGGGAGCCCCGCGAGCGCAGTGGGCGGAGCTCTGGAGTTAGCGACCCACAGGGGAGGCGGAAAAGCTGCATAAAAACTGTTATGGCAGTAAATACCTGCACAGAGATGTCTTATCGAGGGCAGATTTCATATTTGTACTTCAGTTTGTCTCTTCCATCCAAATCGGGCAAAGGCACTTTTTTATGAGTCACAGACTAGCCACGACTTGGCTCCCCAACTACAAGGGAAACTAGTTTTGGGAACTTAAGGGTTTTGATCGCGCGAGAGTGAGCGGGACTTGGTGAAAATACTGCAAACGCCTATGGAAGTCTTAGAGGACCAATCACGGCAACAAGGAGGCAGGAACAATGGAGGTTAAAGGTCGGGCGGAAGTTCCCGGAGCTTCCGGTGGCCGGCTTGAGTGCGAACTATGGCTAAACATCACCCGGACTTGATCTTTTGTCGCAAGCAGGCTGGCGTTGGTGAGACAGCTTCCATGACCGTGGCTCTGTGGGTTCGGGTGGTACTAGGAGTTGGGGAGTCAGGGGTTCCCATCTCCTCCTAGGGTCTTGCCGCCTAGGCACCACGTTTCCCGCCTGTCGGCGGGTAGTGTCGAAGCGCGCAGGTTCGCGGCCTCCAATGGAAAGGAGGCGGGGCGTGCTGCTGGGAGCCGGAGGCTAGTGGCCGGGACGGGGTCGGGAGAAACTCCTTGCCCAGGACCAGGGGGGGGTTTCAGGAAGGTGTGGCTTTGGAAAGTTTATGAGAATGAAGTGGATAAAATCGCTCAGGGCTCACTGCAGTCCCTGCTTCTGTTCCCAGCCCAAGCTCAAGGATGTTTTTCCCTTCCGTCAAAATCTTAATTCTAATTGTACTCTACCATCTTTCATCTTGCAGCCATCGGAAGACTGTGTGAAAAATGTGAGTGGAACACGCCCTCCCCAGCACCCCACCTCTTGCACTCAGTTTCTGTGGAGCCAGTAAACGGGCATTTCCTGTGGTGCCGCATAGAGGGCTTTATGTGGATGTTTCTGGAAGCATGTGAACACTGAATGGGGCACCACAACCAAAGGCCTCCTCCACCTCGCTACTCCAGCTTGCACATTTTAGACACTATGTTTAGGTTTTGAGGAAATTTGTCTTTGGATAGATAGGAAGTAGCATGACCCCCATCTCCACCACACACAGTTTTTGCCAGTAATTATATGGACTTACCATCTACCAGGTGCTGTTCTAAACGCTTTACTTGTTAATTGATTAACTTTTTCTTAAGTGTTGTGGGGATTGAGGTGGACACTAAGTAAGCCAAGTTTTGTAATGCCAAAGTAGAAAGCCCTAAATCACTGTCAAAAGGAGATTAGTGTTTTCCCCCATAACAGGAGAGCAAGAACTTGAGGTACTTGCAAGTGGGCATAACTCCATTCTCTTTCCCTCACAGGTGATGGCAAGTGTGTGATCTGTGACTCCTATGTGCGTCCCTGCACCCTGGTGCGCATATGTGATGAGTGTAACTATGGCTCCTACCAGGGGCGCTGTGTGATCTGTGGAGGCCCCGGAGTCTCTGATGCCTATTATTGTAAGGAGTGCACCATCCAGGAGAAGGATGTGAGTATGTTCTAAGCTTTCCATCTGATCTTTTATTTAAAAACACTTTGCCAACCATGGCAAACTCCTATGGTCTGTGGAGATTACTATGTTCAGTTAGTCACCTAAGTTATAATTTTTCTTCAAATTCTGAGCCAAACTGGGTGTAGTCCAATAAAAGGCAGTTATTTTCCATCAAGGGTAAAAACGCAAGAGAAGCAAATCTTTGTCGACACTGGCAATTTGGAGAGCCTACTCTCTATTCCTTTGATGTCTCTCTGATTATTTTTATTCAGACGCAACAACCTGCATTTTGTATGTCCTAGCACAGTGCATAGTGTGTAATAGCCACTCAGTAATTCTCTTTACTATCATTAAGGACTGCTTGGGTGGAGGTAGTGACATTTAAATTGGGGACAAGTCAGGTTGATTTCGTTTTTAAGCGGTTAAAGAATGCCTTTGGTTTGATATTGTGGAATTGATTGTGATTCTGTCTCATGACATTTTCGGCCCTGGACATTATGTTGTGGCAGTGGCTAGCTATTCAATTGCCTAAGTCAAATGCAAGATAGAGGGCGTATAGATCTATAGTTAGGGTAAGTTTTACCATTTTTCTTTAGCAGACTTCTTTGGGGGGAAATCCCATGAATCAGCTTGTTTTCTTCTTATGACACAATAAAAGGGAGTGTGGCACAATACCAATAGGCTAATAGAAGGTATCTGGTTACCTAATCTAGGATAAGGCAAAAAATGTATAATTCTTAATATTCCCATGAGCAAAGAGTAGATAGTTTATAGATGTTATCTCCCTGATTCTTCACAGTAACTTTGTTAAATAGGAATTATTTTTATCCCCATTTTACAGTCTCTCATCTAACTAATAAGTGGCAAGCAGACTGCCTGACTAAACCTAGTGGTGTCCCCATTACCCCAAGTTGTCCTTTCATAACTCTTTTTGGTAGAATGTGCCTCTGTTGAGAAACAACCCAGCCACTTCAGCAGTCTATGCATATGGATCCTGTCTACCCCCAGTAAGTGTGATATATCAGGCCAGATAAGACTGTTTATTAAGTTTTCTATTATTTAGGGAGATGAGAGGGGTCATAAAGTATGACAAACATAATTTCAGTTGGTGGTTTGAACATCCTCCTGCCCTAAATTCTGATTTGCGTTTATTTACCTTTGGCTGTCGAATCATATCCTGCTTCTCTGATCCACCAGCTAGATTCCACTCCTTTAGAGAAAGGACCTTGGATTGTGGATTTCTATCTTGTTTTCCCCACTTCTTGGTACAGCGTCTGGCATGTAGTGTAAGCATGGGACATATTTTTGGTGCTGCCCCTATAAGTCATCCATAGGAGTTCCCCCTACAGATTGTCTGTTACATAGTAGGTGTTTGGTAATTATTTATAGCCTATATAAGCAGTGAAACCATGGTGAGACAACAGCAGTGAATAGGAAAGTACAAATAATCTTAAACTAGCTAGAGTCCATTTAGGATATTTTCTTGAACTTTTTCATGGTTGTAGCTAGAGTTGTTATCTGGCATAAGCTTGCAACCGGAGAGTGCTTAATAAATGTTAATTGGTATGACTCATTTGCATGTGGTATGTGACCTGATACCTTTGGATCCTCTTGCCTCATTCTGTCCCTGAGCATTATCCTAGATGTCACCTCCCCTATTTCACATTATACAGGAATGTTTTGAGGATATTTGAGATGACACCTAGCTTATATTTACTCAGCAAGTTTCCAAGGAACACAAAGCAGTCCAGTGACATGATCTAGCCTCTCAGCCTACAGATCACTGTGTAGATTAAGTGCCTAAGACTTTTTCCTATGCAGAAATCTTGCCACAACCCAAGCAACCCTCATTATTGTTCTCTTCCTGCAACTTTCATCATTTTTAAGAGAATTAACCAATAAACGAAATTGAGTGTTCTCTAGTTTTTCAAAACTTTGAGAATACTCAGGAGTCAGGGATAGTACCTGTGGGCTTTGCCATCAGAGGACTAATTTGTAGTTTCTTCTAATGCAGCAGCATCTGATTCCCCCCATAATCCTTGGTTCCTTTTCTCCTTTTATTTATCATTTTCCTCAGCTGTCCCAACCAGAAAACAAAATAGCAGCTAATATTTATGGAGCTTTTGCTGTGTGCCAGGTACTGTGCTGAACATTCTTTTCCAAAAATTCTATGTGATATAGGTGAGGAAATTAAGGCTTAGAAGTGTTAGGCAACTTGGCTCAAGGTCGCATGGCTAATAAGTGGCAGATCTAGGACTAGAATCCAGGTCTAACTCACTCAGTATTTCTCAGCTTTTTTTTCATTATCACCCCCCCAAGGAGAAAATTTTAAATTTATTTATTTTTTAAATTTTTTTTTTTTTAAATATATCTTTATTGATTTCAGAGAGAGGAAGGGAGAGGGAGAAACATCAATGATGAGAGTCATTGATCAGTCGCCTCCTGCACAAACCCCTTACTGGGGATTGAACCTGCAACCTGGGCATGTGTCCTGACCGGGAATCGAACCTTGATCTCCTAGATCATATGTCGATGCCCAACTGCTGAGCCATGCCCAGGCCGGTGAAAATTGAAAATTTAAATTTTCTCCCTAACAAGAGGAATTAAATACTAAGATTTTGTTGGGTAAGGAGGAGCTTTAGATCATAAACCACTATAATGTCACAGGTGTTTTCATTCCCTTTGAGGATGCATGGTCTAACTCAAAGCACTTAACTCTACCACCTCACTATATTCTTAGGGTGGCTAAGGATATGCCTCTCACTCTTGCTATTTCTACCATTCTCTTCTCCCCATTTCAGTGAACATCAGAGCAGTTAGATAGATGCAGAAGATAATCAGTACTTTTCAAAGTTAATTCAGAAATTTGTCATTATCTGTAACTGCCTAGACCATGTGAAAAGTTTGGTTCTTTCCTTTGTGAAGCCCTGTTAGAAAAAACACCAGACTGGAAGAGAGAAAGCCCTTGTTCAAGACTTGGTTTTGCTACTAGCATGCTGTGTGTGGCTTTGGGGAAATGTACAAGAAGGAAGTAATAAACTCTGTTACCTCATGAATGCAGTTACTGAGAGTTTGAAGGTCTTTAAAAATAAAATTTCAGCTCAGCCAGCGTGGCTCAGTGATCGAGCATCGACCTGTGATCCAGGAGCTCTCTGTTCGATTCCCAGTCAGGGCACATGCCCAGGTTACCGACTGGATCCCCAGTAGGGGGCGTGCAGGAGGCAGCTGATCAGTGGCTCTCATCGTTGATGTTTCTATTTCTCTCTCCCGCTCTCCCTTCCTCTCTGAAATTAATAAAAATATATTTTTAAGAAGCTGAATAAAATAAACTTTCAGATAGATGATGTGATGCTACTCCTAGGTCCCAAACCAGCAAATAGTCTGGTTTTTACATTATTGGTATTCATTAAATAGTTGCTGGAAGAATGGACAGCATTTCACCTTTAAGTTTATTAATAAAGCAGGTCTTGATAGATGCACCTGTTCATATTTCTTTGTTACCATTTGTAAGAAATAGAGCTGTGGACCCCATGTCAATAGTTTTAGTTTTACTTGAAAGTCCTGGCTGGGTTTTCATCACTGGTACAGGCTAATTTTTGTAGCTTACTTTCCTGCCATAGAAATGGATTTGACACACAACCCTCCTCAGGAAAGAAACCCAAAGGCACTGAGTTCTCCTTGGTTGCTGCAGAAGCCCAGTTTAGGGTTCTCCCGGTGATGTGTTAGTGGATACGTTTAGTATAAGAGAAACAAGTACTTGGTGGTCCAATGTCTACTTTTTTGTGAAATTTTAGAAATTAAGTAGCCATAAAACATTTACTACAGACATTCGATTCAAGCTACAGCTGCCTAAAATAATAGCTCCCTGTGCTGGGAATGGGGAAATGTGTGTCCTTGGAGAAGACTGAGAGGATGACATTTTCAGTATTCATGCATGTATTTGTTAAAGAATTGCTGCCGTGAGGCAGACATTTGCAGGTATTTTAAAAATGTATTCTAGCTCAACTCACAAATTTTCCATGCCCCCCATTCATAGGCATTCCAACAAAAGCCACAGTTCCAGTGCCCACATCCTCACCTCTCACAACATAGGTAGATTTGGGGAACAACCATGAGATCCATAGGAGATACGTAGAAAATAAAAAACAAGTTTAGGCAACCAAGCAGGAATCCTGTAAGTCAGTGAGAAAAAATGCCATAAACCCCAAAGATCTAATAATACAATGCGTTGGTTTACCAACTTTTAAAAAAATATGTAGTTCTGTCCTCATAAAAATACCTTAGACAGAAGCTGTGTGCGTGTGTGTGTTTGAACCATTGTGAAATTGCTGATATTTCTCTTTGGCAACTTATAACTTATTAAGAGTTGACTATATGCCAAGCACCATTCTAAGTATATTTATTGATTCTTGATTCTAGGAGGTAAGTTCTGCCATTGTAATAATTTTATATGTGACTAAACAGAGAAAAAGGGAGGTTAACAACTTAATCAGAATTCAGGTAGCCTAGCCCCAGAACCTCCTGTCTTTATCCTAGGCTATGAGTGAGTGGAGCTGCACACATTGGGATGGCACCTCCTAGGACTCTAGGGCTAGATGAACACAGGTTTGCAGACATTAACCAGTCTGCTTCTTGTGCAGTTGCAGAATATGAGTCCAAAGAGATGTGACTTGCACATGTTCGCCCGGTCGGTAAAGCACAGTAAGCCTGGGCAGGCTATCATCATACCACACAACCTCATAGCATCTCTAAAGGTCTTAGAGCACCACTGTGTTTCATGTCAGGCTGCTTTGAGCCCGGAAAGGCAGCTGCTTCCTCACTTCCAGGACTTTCAATACAGAGTACCTGGCTTACTAGAGTTCACCTAGCAAGCAATTGGTGGCGTGGGCTCATAGCCTGGTTCCCTCAGCACACCACACTCTACAGATGGTAGTTCTCAATGTAATACGTAGTACTTGCTTTCTAGAAAATAATGAAATGTTAGTGTTGGCTTTGTGTGTTTTCACATATTTTTGTAGTGTTGATATTAGTCCTTGGAATGATAAATCAGCTGAATTAAAAATGAGATTTCTAAGGACTTCATTGATTTATTCCATAGCCCAATGTCACAGCTAGCAACCTCCTTTGAATGGATGTTTAATAAAATCATCAGACCTGTGAAGGTTTTTTCCAGTAGCAACTCTCCCATCATTCCAAATCAAGTGATGAAGTCATCATTTCTGCAGAACACAGCTTCCCAGGGGCTTCACTGAAACCACTCAAGCTCACAAAATGGCCAGAGGAGCATGTCATTACAAATCAGACTGGGACTGTCAGCAGCCATCTCTGGCACAGGAGCACTCTTCCCCCAAGACTGTGTGTCAAATTAAGTGAATTAATAAGGACATATCAAGCCCAGTATTCTCCTGTGGCATTTTAAATGTAAGGTACTATTTCCTAAAAGGCTTTAGGTTTTTTCCCTTGGTTATATTCTCTCCTTTCTTGGGATAGTGGAAGAGAGCTAGAGAGCTTTATATGTAGATGATTACCTTTTACCTTTCACTAGAAGAAAACTCGCTGGACATCTTAAGAGTTTTAGATCCTTCCTCAACTATATCATATGTATTAGCAACAGAAGTGGGCTAAGAATCCAGCATTGTTTAAGTGCAGACCACTGGATTAAGGGTAGATAAGCCCTGGCACATTCTAGGTGCTTAGTAAGTTCTGGACAATTGGTCAAATAGGTAACTAAAATGGCAAGATGAATGGCTGGACCATTAATCCAAAAGTTATTTTTATGTTAAATTCCTCTCAGTGTAGGCTCAAAGACTTTTAACAACTTCTCTGTTCTGTTTTCCAGAGAGATGGTTGCCCGAAGATTGTCAATTTGGGGAGCTCTAAGACAGATCTCTTCTATGAACGCAAAAAATATGGTTTCAAGAAGAGGTGATTGGTGGGTGACCTCTTTCTCCCCTCATCAAGCTGCTGCAGCTGCCAGAAAAGACGCCTACTACTGCCAACAGAAAGGGAGCAGAGTGCAGAACACCACCCGAGTCGCCTGTTAGTACCCTGGCACCTTTCCACCCTTTCCTCTCCTCTCACCCACATAAGGTGGTAGGAATGAAAAAGGATTCTTCACAGGGTGCCCTGCAGATGCTATCAGAGAAAAAGGAATAGATTAGCTCGTGGCTTATCTTGAATTCAAGAAGCAAGACTCTGTTTTCCACATTAATAAGTTCTCTCTACATCAAGAGCTTCTAAAACAGGAATAACATCTTTTCAGTGTTCTTTTGACTATGAAACTACCCATGATCCTACAGCAGCCCTGATGGTAGTTGTCTTTGATGAAACATCAGCAGTGTGGTAGGGAGCTCTTAGAACAATAAGTGTGGGCTTTTACTCTTGTAACACTTACCAGGTGGTGCCGGTTCATGTTATTTTTCTTCTAAGAAATTGGAAACCCTTTCTGTTGTTATTGTATTAATAAAGTAGGTGTTTATTTTCTGGTAGTTGGTCACCACCCAATTTAAGTTTGACTAGGAATTTAGTCACTCAGGAACTTGTGATTCAGAATAAAAGTATTGGGATTCATTGAGCACCTCGTTCTCTTATTACTACTGGAAGGAATTCAAAACTATCTGTGCCTTTCATTCGAGGTAAACCAAAGTCATTTTTAGAAACTTACTATTTTTTCTTAAGAAAATCAACAGACTAAGGGAAAATTCAGACACAACTTTACCCTAACTCAGCTGTCTTACTTTTTGCCCACTAGAGATGATAAACAAGTTACCCTGAGGAGGCACATTCATAATTTGAGACCTCTGATCAAGTAGGTCTTTGGACACCATTAATTTGAAAAAGGTTGCGAGTCCAGAGGATCCAGGGATGAGTCTGTGCTGTAGCTTGGTGGCAAAGCTAAGGAAAGTAATTAGTCCTCTGATTCTTTTGTTTGAATCAACAAAATACTCCTGATTATTTGTGATATATTGAATGTCCAAAATTAAATTAAGATAATCTCTGCCTTCAGGAATTTAATAAAGGAGCCTGCCAGAAACAGTGCCAGTATAATCCAGAGGATGCACAAAGGAAGGATTCTTGGTCCAGCTTGGGGCACCTCAGGAAGGCTAGGGGAAGGTCATGGTCACAGGACTAAAGATAATCTTTAAGGCTTCCCCATGTCTTCCCCTGCACTCCAGCCATGGGCTCCTTTCAGTTCCTGAACCTGCAGCTCTCCTTCCTGCCTCAGTGCTTTTTACTTGTTAACCCCTCTCCAGTGCTTGGTCAGTCTTGCTCAGCTAACTCCTACTCATCTTTCAGACCTCAGCTAAATATTGCCTCAGAGATGCCTCTCTGGGCCCCCAATCTAAGTTAGTTCACCTTATACTTCTGCACAGCACCTTGCGCATTTTGTTTATAGCATTTGGTAATTATTGACTGCTGCTAGACTGATCTGTGGTAGCAGGAACCAAGTCTGTTCTGCCCAGCAGAGAGCAGGTGCTCCATGTTGAATAAATAACTGAAGTCAAAGGAACCAGATAATAAATTGGGCTTTCAAACATGTTGGAACCTAAGGGCAAAGGCGGGAGGGGCAGATGGGAGCATTTGAGTGCGGGGAGACAGTCTGAACGCAATGATGTGTTTGGGGAGCTCTCTAAGCAGGTGTGGGTTATAGTTTGTAATACTGCAGAGAACGGATCATTTTCAGATTATAGAATTTGTAATGTGTAATATGAGTCACATTTTGTCAAAAAACATTGTTTTTAAATTTTGCGTATTAACCACCCAGGTCCACATAACATCTTGCATCTACAAATGTTTCCAAAGCTACTCCTTAATTTCAACAAAGCACCACCTTAAGTGCTCTGTCAGGCTCCATGTGAATGCCTCTAATTTCTAAAAGGTCTTGCAAAGAAACTTAAGATTAATGCCCCGTAGGATGTCAGAGGGCATACCCACTCCACACTCATCACCAATGGGGCAAGTTCAACCTTAGCCCAGTGAATTCCTCTGAACTCTACTCTGTCACCTATTTTCATAATCCCATTCTTGGTTCATTTCTTTCAGAGACCAAGAGAACAATACAATACAATACAATGTATGAGTTAAAAATACCTGAGATACATGGTTTTGATTTTAATTAACTTTTCTCTACCTTGGACATTAGAAATCCTTTTTATTTGTAAAAATTAGCATAATGATAGTACTGAATTCTCTGGGAAAACATCGCTTACAAGCTGAATTTTAACCTCTAACAGTGTACAGTTCTGTGAAGAGAATTAGAACAATGATCTGTGTATGGCCAGAAAAATCAGAATGGTCTTCAATCTTCAAAATTACTGTTTTTCTCCATTGTTGAAATAAGCACTAGCTATGTAAGTTTAGTTGAAATAATTGACCTCATGGCCAGCCTGAGAAAGTAGTTCCCTTTCCTGGATGATGATTACTATTAATAAGTTTTCAGTTCTAGGTTCTAGATAGGATAGACGTCTTGCTTCCAGTGTCTCAAGTACGCTGTACACACATGGTAACTTAATCTCTTTTAAACACTGCACTTACTGCATTGCTTTTGCTCAAAAAAAAAGTGAATCTTGTTCCCCCACCCCAAAAAAAGTGTAATGAGAAATGTGTGGGCTTTGTAATCAGACCTTGACTTCTGCTCTGCTCTTGACCTTTAGTGAATTGTTTAGCCTTTGTGTGCTGCTTTTTTCTTAACTATTAAATAAGGATAATAGGGCCTAAAGGGTTAAGTTTGACCTTGTAGAGGCTGACTTTTATTGAGAAGGCTTTACAGATATGGTGGTTCTTTTACAGTGGGTTCCTACTTCTCCAGAGAGAAATATTTAAGTCTTGGCACGGAACAGAGTCCTCCAAATTGTTCCCTCTCCCCCGCTACCCCCAAGGTTTTCCTGCTTCTGTGTGTGCTCTCCATTAGGCAGTTGAAGGGACATTGCACACTCCCTGGGGTCTTGGCTCTCTGTTATCCTTTGTTTGAACTACCCTTCCACCTTCACATTGGCCAGTCAACTTGGTACCTCTTTCTTCTAAGCTGCTGACATCTCATGAATATTTCCAGATGCACCATAATCCCACAACAGTCTCTCACTTGGACTATTTTCATGCCTAGTACATACATGTAACAAAAGTCTCATGAAATAATATTTAATGTGTGTATTGCACTTCAATATTTTCATTTTATTCCATTCTAAAGATTCTGGCTGAAATCCATTAAACCAAGTGATTTCATGACCCCACTAATGGATCATGACCCAGAGTTGAAAAGCAATGAATTAGGTTATAGATCCTTGAGCTCCTTTAAAAGTCTCTCCCTGCACTATAGGGCACACAACAGGCAGCCACTCAAACAATTACATTGAGCTGGAAAAGGGGTCACAAACTCAGGAATATGGGTGAATAATATAATTGATTCAAAGGGAGGCATGTTTGAGAAGAATAGACCAAACATGATGATAAATGGTATGTGACCCTTGGCCTCCTGACCTGGGAGACAATAGGGAGTGGTGGGGACCTTGGGAAAATCAGAGAGCACAAGCCCTGTTAAAGGAGAGGACTGCCATTCAACTCCAAACAATTGCCAGCTTCAATGGACAGTGTTGCCAGATCTTTTGCATTAAGAACAAGTGGCAAATTAAGATTTTTGTGCAATCTTTCAATTTTTAAATGTCAACTCGTTAAAAAAATTTTAATGTGTCTATGCCAAGACAATACATGCACCAGATGTGGACCTTAGCCTGCCAATTAGCAGCTTTTAAATTAAGAAAATTAACTTCCCAGGGAATCAAACTGAACAGACTAAATTTCAGAGAGACTCACTCTGTTCTGACTTGCAGCTGTTTAATAGTAGTTTGAAGCTAGGACCTAAAAGATTTTTTGCCTTGGTTGGAATTTTCCTTTCACCCAAAAAATGATTCCAATTCCTCTTTCCCAGTTTTTCAGTTCCTTATTAACTCTATCCCCAAGTGGCCTGTCACCAGCAAGACTGAAGTGTAGTTAGTTTATTCAAACACTGCAGTTTCAGAGTCTTAGCAGAAGATAGGTTTGTTCACTTGTTTACTAGAATTCACTCATACTGGTTGTGATGAACAAAGGGCAAATCATTTGCCCTGTGCATCCAATCGCTCTTCTCCAAAGCCAGTTTCTGATTCGGCTTTCTTTGTTCCTCCCCTGCTGGGGCAGTGGACCTGAAGAATAAAGTTGAACTGTTTCCTTGGATAACTGAAAATAAAATTTCTCACCCTGGCATGTGTATATGAGAGCGAGTCACCCCTGAGAGTTAATTGGTACTAATTATGACCAGCCTGACTTGTCACAGCAACAAAATTTCTGGCATAACTTGCTTACTCTTAGATGGGAGCTGCCCCCATCTTTCACCTCTGCACCTACTTCTGAAGTTCACGATTTTTAAAACATGGTGTGTGCCTTTCAAGGAATGATTATTCAAAATGGGAAGGGCCTGTGGAATGCTTGAGTAGGGATTCAGCTCACAAGCCTGGCAAGATGAAATCATGTTGGGAAGAGAAAAACCATCTTGCACACTACATCATATGGAGACATCAGCAGTTAAGAAGGGTGATTACCTTTTTCCCTGTTTTATCTTTTCCTATTTACATGCTAACCCTTTACCCAGGACTCCCATTTGTCAAGGAGGCTGGATTTCTGGTTTTAGTGATGTTGCTCAGGGCTGCTGTGTTTCCAGCAGTGCAAGAGAGATTGGAATAAAAGCATGAACACAGGACTTCAACGCCGCCTTAGCCTGCACTGAACGGGAAGAATAGGCTATGCTTTATCTGCTTATACGGACTCCCCCCTCCCCGCCCCCTTCCTGAGATACCGTAGGAGAATTCCTTTTGGCTCGCCCTCACCTTTCTTTTCATTTTGTCTTGTAAGGTTTCTCACTGGGGAATGCACACTGAACTGAGCACAGGATCTGTAACTTGGCCAGAATGGTTACCTTTAAGAATAGCAGCTACTTCAGCCAGGCTTTGCATACAGTATTATGTTTAATCCCTACACAATCTACATTTTAAGGATGAGGAAACAGGTTTGATGATGTAAAGAAGTTTGCTGCCGTTGAACCAAGATAACATGATTGGTGGCAGAATTGGGATTCAAACCCACGTATTTCTATGGCTGCCTCTGATAAATGACTACAAATACCAGCATCCCTCGCAATGCTCCACCGCGCAAACGCTCGCTCTCCCCAAGGGCCGGGTTTCTAGGCTCTCGGTCCCCAACCTTCGAACCAACGGTTCACTCGAAAACCCAATCAGATGCCGCCTCTCCCCCCTGCCGGGCCAATGGGAAGGCTGTTGCTAACACACCAGTTATATTTTTAGCTTTTCAGTCTCTGGAACCCTGTGGGTGGGCGGGGCCTCTCCCCGGGTGGAACACACTCCGGGAGAGGAAAGAAAAGGGGAGAAGAGGGAAGGGGGCGGTGGGGGGGCCGGGAGAAAAGAGGGAAGGAAGGGAGGGGGAGAGGAATGAGGTGCAGTGGGAGGAAAAAGAAGGGGAGGGGAGGAGTGGGATTTGGCGGAGAGGGCGTGTATGTGACGCTCTGCTCTCGCTGACGCACAAAGCAAGTAGTCCCTGGAGGTGCCCCAAGAGCTCCAGCGCTCAGAGTGTGGGGGATGGGGGCTCTCGGGCTCCCCCTCTCTTGCGCTCCCCGGCCCGGCGTTTCTCTGCTGCAGTCCCGGAAAGCGCATTTAAACCCACACGCTACTGTTGCTCCTTGCCCTTGCAAAAAGAATGATCATGGGGGGGGGGAAATGCAAACCGTTCATAGCTGGAAACTTTTGGATCTCACCACCCCACCTGGGTTCGGCGGCTGCCGTAGGCCTGGAGCTGTCTATAATGAGAATAAAGGCCGAAGGGGGGAGAGAACGGGGCGATTAAAGGAGGCACAGGGGAGAAGGCAACGCGCAAGCGCCCAGGAGCCCCGGGCCTCGCCACCTGACAGTCCGGGCACAGGCTGTGACCTCACCCGGGCACAGGCCTCCCTACCCCTAACTCCGCGTCCCCCAAAGTCACAAAGTGGCCCAGAGCCCGCGTGGCCAGACCCGGGCAGGAGGCTGGAGTGCGTGGGCCTGGCTCCCCACGTCCGGGTTCGGCGAGCCTCGATCCGCCGCCCGAGCGGCCGTCGCGGGCGCGAGCCCGGCGCCCCTGGCACAGGCAGGCGTCAGACTCCGCCGGCTGGGCTGTTACTAAAAGAAATGTGGCTTTCTAGTGTCCCGAAGGGGGGTCGCCAGCCGGGGCGTCCGCAGAGGGGCCGGGCCCGGCCGCGAGGTAACGGGGAGCCGGAGGCGGTTCCGTTTCCTAGCCGTCCGGCCTCTTCCTCGCCTCCCCCCTCTCCAGCTCTGCGAGTCCAGCCCCGGTTTCCTCCTCGCCCTCCCTTAGACGTTACGGGCCTTCTCCGACGACGCACGAGGCGCTCCGGAGAGTCGGGCTGACCCTGGTTGATCCGGTCCGAAAGGTTTCCAGAGCTCGCGTAGTCCCCTCAACCTTGCCCACTGCCACCACCACCCGTGACTGGGGCGGTGCGAGGGCCCTGGGGCCGCCGATCGCCCAGAGCTGGAGGCGCTCGCTGATGTGGCCTGAGGGCAGGTGGAGGGCCAAAGACACAGCCTGGACGTTCCCTTCCCCGCAATATCCCTTCAGCCCACACACCCAAAGTGGGCCACTCGGGCCCAGTCCGGGCCCCTGCCCTCGCGGAACTCGCTGTCCACCCGGGGAAACGCCTTACACGACGAGTATGATTTCTGAGTGTTTGGGGGCATGACGAAAATAACTACGAGGCTGCGCCGCGATGGGCAGGGCAAGGGGCTGTGCTGAAGTTGGAGCTGGTATGAGTGACGAGAGGGGGCCGGGCACTGGAGGGGGGCGGCGGGGCGGTGGCCCGGCCCCCGCGAGTTCGCTGCGGGCCTCGCGGCGCCAGGGGTTAAGCCGCCCGCTGGCTCGGAAGTAGTCCCGGCCGGGCGCCGGCCCCGCCCCTGCAGGGCGGAGGGACGCATCACGCAGGGGTGGGGAAACCGGATCCGTGCGCAGGGTTGCTAAGGGTGAAACTTTTCATTGACTTTGCTCACTTCGGGCCGGGGCGCGGGAAGGTGCGGGTTGTCCGCGGAGAGGAGGGAGTGGCTTAGGAGACCCGGGGCCGGAAGGGCAGGACCGCCCGCCGGCCACAGCCCGGACCGTCCTCCACCCCGGGACGCGAGCCTCCCTCCGGTCCGCCATCCCCGCGCCGTCGCCGCCGACCGGCCTGCCCTCCGTCCCCCGCCGCTGAGCCCGACCTCCAAAAGGCTGAAAAAATTATTATTGAGAGTCATAGCCCATAACCCCTCCAACTAGCCCCCCAACCCTCAACGGAGAAAGAACACATCGGCCCCGGCCCGGCGGCGCCCGGGAAAGGAAGAGAGAGCGACCTCGGTCCCGCGCCTGGGACCACCCTGGAGGGAGAAGCCGCCCCACGGTCCGTAGCCCGCCCCGCCGCCGCGGAGACCCGAGTGAGTGAGTGGGAGTGAGTGGGAGACGAGCGGGCGGGGCCCCCTGAGACCCTGCAGCCCCCATGGCTTCCCCCACCCCCGCCCCGCTCCGGCTCTTCGCTTTGCTGGACGCTCCACGTTGCTGTCGCGCCCCCGCCCCACGCCGGGCCAGCGTTTTCCTTTCCCCTCCACCTCCCCTCGAGAACCCCGTTTGGGGGCTGTGCTCGGTTTCCCCACCTCGCGCTCGCTCATCCTTGGGCATCCCAGAGCCCTCTTCCAAGTGTGGCCCTCTCCTGGGTGCGGTGCATTTCCTCCCTGTCCGCCTCCCTCTGTTCTTCATACCCTAGAGACTCGGCTCTAGATTTTTCTTGTTCCTCCAAAACATAACTCTCACCACCATTAAATAAATCAGAGGAAGGGAACACAGGCCTTGTTTTTCTGCTGCTTTTCCCGTGCGCGGGGAAGGCGGGGTAGCGGTAATTAATAGGGTCTATATCTGGCCCTGTGAAGCCTGAGGGATGAAGGGTGGACACCCCCCTTTTGGACAGGTCACTGGTGACTGTCCTCTGGCCACAGACAAAATTCACCATTTAGGCTTGAGCTCTTCATCCTCGTTAGTGTTTTCAGGGAAAACTGGGCGGAAAAAAAGTGTCTTTAGAGCAATACCAGTGTGTGGATTCTGGTTGATCTGGTGAGGCGCCTGGAAGAGCTCTACTCCTAAGCTCCTTCCCCTCCTGTCCAGAGGATGGACTATGTCCTTGACTAGAAAGGGAGGAGGAGAGGGAGGGAGAGGATGGGCCAGGTGCCCATCCCCACCTCCCAGAGAAACCGGAACCGCACACAGCGGGCTTCAACTTGGGGGTCAGTGGAGAGGGTCTTGGGGGTCTGCTAAGTATACTAACCTTTTTCTCCTTCCTACCCACCCTACCCTGGGAATGGGTCCCTCATCTTAGATTTTCCAGCAGAAAAACACCCCTATTGCTTTCTGGGCACCTGTCCCCACCCCCCTCTTAGCAGAGGGGGAACAGGCTTGTGTGGGAGGACGGATTAGGGAGGTTTCACACACTAGGGGAGCTTTGCCGAGGACCTGGCAGGTCTGGTCCAAGAGCAGGCCTTGCAGTGGGAGGAGACTCAAACAATTTTAAGTATCGGAAGGTGATGTTCAGGCGTCAGATGTACAGTTTTTCCTTCCCTGCCCGGGAACCTTTTCCCATTTCCCTCACCGGGTCTGGTTACTTGGACTTGGATTAAAAGAATCGTTAGGCTTGGGCCCTGCTGGCATCGGGCCTTCTGATTGTCAGCCCTGTGCCTCCCCGCAGTTTAACCGGGAGTTTCTTTGGCCAAGAGGACCGGAGAACTGGATTTGAATTCCTGCCTTTACTTTCCTGGCTGTTGGGGTGCTGGAGCGGAGCCCGCCGGGCGTTAAATGAAAAGGCTCTTTTATTTTTTTAATCCACCGTACCTACAGCAACTCCAAACGGAGACCACCAAGCCCCGGAATACAGATGAAGCGGGAGGGGTGGGGGTGGGAATGTGACCTTATCTATTCCAGCCCACCGCCTTCAGCCAGGAAAACTCATTTGAAGCAGAGCCTTAATTCTGTGGTCATGGGAGGCGGTGAAGGGAAAGGGAGAAAAAAAGTTCAGCCTCTCGGGAAACCAAGACATGGATATGGTAGGGTGATAAAATACGTCGAGTAGGCCTTATGAGTAGAATTTATATAAAATGTATTAGGCGGTGGGCGGGGGAGGGGGGCCGTTCCCCACAGCGCGCATGTGCATCGGAAACTTTTCCTTGGTTCTGCGGCCCTCGCCAGCTCCCTTTACTGGGCATGCGTAGTTTGCCGGCGGATCCTTCGCGAAGTACGCAGGGAGGTGTAGTGTGCACAGAAAGTAGGTCACTTGCTTCATCCCGAGCGTGAGGTTTCTGAGGACTACAATTCCCAGAGTGCAGAGCGCGACTTTGCCGCCGGCCTCTCCACTTTGGGGCTCAGTCAAGTCTTCCTGGCTTCGGAGGAACCTGGAGTGTCCTAGAAAAGGCCGTCTTAGGCGGAAGGAGCCTCGCAGTCAGACTTGGGCTCTGCCAGCCCGGGTTTGGAGGAGATGGTGGGAGACCCTGGGCGGGGCGGCGCAGTTGGCACAAGTCCTGGAAGCCTTTCAACCACACCTGCCCGATGGGTGCTCCAGGACCAGTGGGGTGGGTTTGTCCCCTGCCCTGGCCCCCTGGAGCTCAGCTCTGACTCCCTGGCACCCGGTTTATAACACCTACTGGCTTTGTCAAAATTGAGGATCCCTCCTCCCTGACGCCTCTGTCCACACATACTTGAATCCAGTTGTGCTTGATTGTAAGACGATTTGGATGTTAAGGCTTCAGGTGCCTGAATTTTTACAGGCTGTCATGGTTTGGGAGCCTGGTGGTTCCCTTGCCATTCTCTCTCCTTTTCTCCTTTAAAACATAACTTTTTCTTCTTAAAATTTTTCCTTTGCATTTTTGTTAGGTGTTTCTCTGGAATCTCCATTACCATATCATTGTCTGAAGCCATCCGCTTCCCCCCAGTTTTGTCCTTTTATGCACTTTTCTTTAAAACACAAGTCACACAAGGGATCTGAGTCCAGGGTTAACTTGGTTGCTGAAAGTAAATAAGTGAAGGGGCATAAGATTCCAAATAAGATAGGACAGAATTTATTCTCACAGTTACAACTTTTTTATATATTGACAGAGGCAGATTTGCTATTGTTAAACTCAGCCCCCTCCCCTTTTTGCAACCTTTCTGGCCTTTTGCCCCTGAGTCAAGGTTGGAAAAGTTCTTAGAGTCCTCTCCTGCTGCTTAACCCAAATCTACTTGTTCCTTTTATTGAAGGATAGTTATTTCTAAGCTTTCTAATCTTACCACATTCTATGGATATTTTATATATAAGCTCTAGAATTTGTCCATCACCTAAAAAAAAAATGAACAAACTCATCAGAGTAGTTACTTCTATCTTTAAAGACAAGACAGCACCAGTGCTTTAATCCTCTCTTCCATAAGCTTCTTTAAGTCAAATTTAGAGCCTGAGCTGATAGAGCAGAAAATCTCATTCTGGTTGTCTGGCATTTTTGTAAGGTTCCACCCCACAGCCATCTGGCCCGGCCTGTTCTCCAGTTAAAGAGGCAAAGGTGGCATTATATACACTTCCTTATTTGTGCGGCAGCTTCACTGAGCTTTAGGTGTGCAGCTTTAGTTGCTTATGCTGCAGAAAATGGTTAGTTGGGCAGGGCTGATGACAGTGGTTTATTGTATATTGAGGTGGGAGGCTTATTTCCCAGTGACTTTGGCCTGCATTTAAAATGCTCCCATTTTGAGGCTGAACTCTTTAGGGGAAGTTAACTTAGAAGGGAAATATGCATCCAAGTTTAAGGAGGGCTAGAAAGGCGGGAGCCCTTTGGTCTGGGTGACATACCAAGAAGCTATGTGATGCTTTGAGAAGTGTCATGCTGGATTCAGGTCTGTTTTACTTTTCTGAAAACACTGCCTTTAACTTCAGGCTCATTCTTGGGAACCATTGCCAACTTTCTTCACAACTTTTTAGTCTCCTCTGTGTTGGACACCTCTAGTGGGCTACTACTGTGGCCCTCACACACCTCTGTTCTTGCAGGGAGGCCCAGGTTCCTAGTGGCTAGTTTTGTATCTGGTGATGAACTCAGTCTTCAAAAGCAGAAAGGCTCTCCTACCACTCTTCTTACTCCTCTTAAAACTAGAAGTACCCTGGAATTGATCTGTGGTGACCTTAAATAAACATTTGAAGCAACTTGGAGATTAAGTCTTTGTTGGAGGCTGGGAAAGAGGGGAGATAAGAGTCCTGAGTATCCCTATGGAGGGTTTGGGAGAGGCCATGCTCATGGCACACACCTCTGTTGACTCCCCACGTGACCCTTTGCCTACTCAGACCTGAGATGAGGGCAGGACTAGACCTAGCCAGGGTGTACGATGCTCCAGATTGACCCAGTGCATCTTCTCTGAAACTTGCTTCGGAGAGCTTTGCTTAAGGATCCAGTCCTAACTATGCCCCTGGGAGCCATGGCCCAGGTATGAAAATTACAGGGAAGTGAGTTGAGGCAGAGGTGTGAAAATTACAGGGAAGTGAGTTGAGGCAGGTGTTCAGAAAACTCGAGATCCTCAAGCCTAGAATTAGCCTGTGGATACTCTGTGCTGGACCTAGAAGGCATTTTAATCAAATTCCAACTTCAGGTCTGTCACAGGACAGAAGATGCCCTTGACGGATGGTGGACCAGTCTGATCTCTGTGCTGAGCTCAGCAGCAGAGCCTCTCCCAGAGGCCTGCCTAGGAACATGTTCTGGCCTTGTTGGCCCTGGAAGGGGGGTGGCCTTTTCAGTTCAGTTTACCCGCAGCGTGAGCCTGGAGCTGTCCTTTTGGAGAAAGTGAGGAGATGAGGCTCACTGGCAATTAGGACCTCACAGATCATCTTCCTGAGACATGAGGCTGGCCCAGAACTCAGGAATAAATCTGTTTGACCTCTGTGCAATCTGACTGTGAGAGACTCCCAAAATAACAATCTGAGTGTTTATCTTGGGCTGCCTCCTCTCCAGGGATCTCCAAACACTTGATAAATCTGATCCTGTGCCAAGGACAGGTGGTCAGACTGTCCCTGGGAGACTGAGTGATGATGGATCCCCAGCTGGAAGCTGCAGGGTGATGGAAAGTTTCTTCTCTCTGCCCCCTCATCACCTACCCTGTGGCCAGAAAATACAGATTCCCTCAGGCCATACTAGTGCTGCTGTTAAAGGTTTGTTGGCCAGCAGGACCCTCCTTCCCTCTCCTTTCCTCTGCTGCCCTGGGGCAGCCTCTGTCAGCAGTCCTGTTGTTGGCCCAGGCCTCTGGTTCTGACAGGTCTTGACTTTTTCCTGGGGCTCATGCTCTCATCTCTATTCTTGGAGGCCATCTGAGTGGCAGTGCTTGCCTTGGTTACACGGTGCAATTCCAGAGTGAGCCAGAGCACATATATACCCAGGGAGTCCAGACTGACAAATTGGATGTGACTGGAGTCCAAGCCCCCAGTGAAAAGCTTGCAGTGCTACTTCTTGTTCAGTGACCTGTATCCCTTCCCACTTAAGGAGGAAGACTAAAGATTTTAAACTTACATCTTGGCCTGTGACAACTTGGGAGCACAATTTCACCAAGAGATGGCAGAGACAAGTTAGCAGGAGCCTTACCTTCTCCAGCTGAATTAGGGGCTCGATTTTTTTTTTCATGTGAGTCATACAGTGGTCTGAATTCTCAAAATACTGGAAACCGCAGCATCCCTACTTCTTTAGAATTACTTAAAAAAGTAATAGCTAATTTTATCAAGTACCTACTGAATACCAGGTACAGCGTGAGGCAGTTTACATCCTTGAACTAACCTAATCTTCATGGTAACCTCAAGTTGCTGAAAACTGAGGCTCAGAAAACTTGCTCACAGTCACACAGTTAAGCTAGTCACTAGTGGGGCAGAAATGGGACCTTAGGTCTGCCTGTCCTTTGCCATAGATCCCCAGTGACTTTCTACTCATGATGCCTCCTCTTGTTTCCCAGAGCCATCTGGAGCCCAAGGCTGCCGACCTTCCATCTTCTGCCACTGTCCTTGGCTTGTGCACTGATTCTCTGCCTAGGAAAAGACCATGCAGCTGGAGATCAAAGTGGCCCTGAACTTCATCATCTCCTACTTGTACAACAAGCTGCCCCGACGCCGGGCAGACCTGTTTGGGGAGGAGCTAGAGCGGCTCTTGAAAAAGAAATATGAAGGTCACTGGTACCCTGACAAGCCACTGAAGGGCTCTGGCTTTCGCTGTGTCCACATTGGGGAGGTAGTGGACCCTGTGGTGGAGCTGGCCGCCAAGCGGAGTGGCCTGGCGGTGGAGGATGTGCGGGCCAACGTGCCTGAGGAGCTGAGCGTCTGGATTGACCCTTTCGAGGTGTCCTACCAGATTGGTGAGAAGGGGGCTGTGAAAGTGCTGTACCTGGATGACAGCGAGGGCTCTGTTGCCCCAGAGCTGGACAAGGAGATCAAGAGCAGCTTCAACCCTGATGCCCAGGTATTTGTGCCCATTGGCAGCCAGGACAGCTCCCTGTCCAACTCTCCATCACCATCCTTTGGCCAGTCTCCCAGCCCCACCTTCATCCCACGCTCTGCCCAGCCCATCACTTTTACCACTGCCTCCTTTGCTGCCACCAAGTTCGGCTCCACCAAGATGAAGAAGGGCGGTGGGGCAGCGAGTGGTGGGGGCGTGACCAGCGGTGGGGCAGGTGGCCAACAGCCCCCACCGCAGCAGCCTCGCATGGCCCGCTCTCCCACCAACAACCTGCTGAAGCACAAGGGTCTCTCCCTGTCTATGCACTCGCTGAACTTCATCGCGCCCAACCCGGCCCCTCAGTCCCAGCTCTCACCCAATGCCAAGGAGTTCGTGTACAATGGTAGTGGCTCTCCCAGCCTCTTCTTTGATGGGGCCGATGGCCAGGGCAGTGGGGCTGGCACCTGCAACAGCAGCAGCAGCTTTGACATGGCCCAGGTATTTGGAGGTGGCACCAACAGCCTCTTCCTGGAGAAGACGCCCTTCGTGGAAGGGTTCAGCTACAACCTGAGCACCATGCAGTATCCCAGCCAGCCGCTCCAGCCTGTTGTGCTGGCCAACTGACCACGCCCTGCCTGCGGGGCCAGGAGCACCCAAGACCACAGAAAAGAAAAAGGAAGGGAAAGGAAAGGAAAGGCCAAAAAAAGAGGAAAAGAAAAATACACAAAAATTTCCAATCTTCTCACTCACTCCTAGAGAGAAGACGCAGTCGAGGCATGGATTGGGAGGGGGCTCCCGAAGCACCTGAACCGTGTTTAACTCAACCTCCTTGCTGTTTTCCTGCCTGCCTCTGATTTATTTGGTTGGTTTGGGTTTTTGGGATTTTTTTCTTTTTTTTTTCCTTACATGTAGTTTTCTATATAACATCTTTAATTAGTGGCTTCCTGTGCTAAGAATGGTCCAGATGTGAATTGCTGCTCCGTCCCTTCCTCCCTCCCTCCTTCACACACCTGGTTTAGGATTGGTGTGTCCAAGCTCCCAGGGAAGGAAGAGCCGCGGCTGGGGCCTGGCCTGCCTCAGAACAGGGAGAAGCTGTCTCATGTCACTGCGTCTGTCACCCAGCTATCCTCTCAGTCAAAGCCATCCAACCTCAGCAGGCCTCCTTGTGTCCTGCCACCCAAATAGGTCTGACCCCAGTCCCCACTCCTCAGGCATGGGTCACAGGGAGCTGCCTGCTGGCCACTTGACACCCTCCCCCCAGAGCTGATGTCTAACTCCAGGGAGGTTAGCACTCTATTGGAATTCCTTTCATCTCTGTCCTGTGGCCCCCACACCACCATTCCCACCTGGTGTCCCAGACTACATGGCCCTGGAGACGGAGCCATTGACACATGTGGCCTCTCGTGCAGTCCCTTCTTCCCTGGGCCTGAGATTGTGGATAGGGAGGTAGGCCAGTGTGGGGGTGAGTGTGTGCGTGCATGGGCGTGATTTGCTGTCCTGTTTTAAAGGATTCCGAGCCATGTGAAACTTCCCCTCTGGATATGATTCTGGGTTGTCAGAAGTGCTTATTTATGTTTGAGGTGGGGGGATGGTCCAGGGTGGGTTGTCAGTCCTTTCGTTGGGTGGTTCACATGTTGGGGGGAGACTACTGTGGCTGAGCCTGAGACACTCCCAGGGGAAAGCACTGCAGAAGGAACTGGCTTCCAGACTGCAGAGGGATCTGCACTTTTGTTTTTGACCAAAAAAAAAAAAATTTTTTTTTTAAATGGGTTAGCTGTGAGGGGCTGAGGGAATACCCAGCCCCTGATGCCTAAGAGAAGTCTCTGTACCCTCCTGTCATGTGACGTTGGCCCAGGGTGGGAGCTGCTCACCTAAGCGCCCTGGAGGTGGGCGTTTCGGGTCAGTGCCTGTAGGCAGCCCTGAGCCTTGAATGGGGACTTTTGGGCCCTTTGGTTGTAGATGTTGTAATACATTTCCGCCCCTGCCTGCTTGAGAACTTTTTGGTACCTCTTGCCATCCCTTCTCACTGCCTGACCCAACCCCACTGGGCCTTGATGCCGTGAAGAGTGGTCTTCTGGGCAGGCCAGCCTTCGCCATTGAAGCTGGGGTGTTTGGATTATAGAAGAGCATTTGCTCCCCATCTTTGCCAGAAGGGAAGTTGTTTCTCCAACCCAACCCTAGTGAGCCAGCTTCCATGCCATGGTGCTTTGGCAACTGGGGTACATGGCATCAGGGCCCCCATCACCGGAAAGTACCAAAGCCCTTGGCACCCCACCCCATCGTCCCCAGCGACCCCAAGTGGGCAACTGCTGTGGCAGTGGGTCCAGCCCAGACAGACACTGCCAGCCTTCCCTGCACTGGGCACCAGCTCTACCTCCCCCAGCAGGGCAGTGCCCTGGTTCCTCAGCCCAGCACCATCTGTCCCCTTAGACTTCTCAGGGGCCAGCCCAGTCTGGGCCACCCTCTCTCCCTAGCCCTTGGCTCCCACACAGGTGACAGGCCCAGGCAGATTGCTGCTCCTTGGGAAAGGTTGGATGCTGCCTTATGCCCCCTCTCAGCTCCCTCCCAAACTCACGCACCCAGGTCCCCACCATACCTGGTCAGCTTGTTTCTCACCACACGTAGGGAGGGCGAGACCAACCCCTTAGTGTCTTGAAATACGAAGAACAGTGTGTGTTCAGGAGCATGACTCCAGTGCTGGGCTCTTGGGCCCAGTTCAGTATGTCTTGTCTCAAATCTAGGCATTTTTGCTTCAATTTTATTTTTTTTAAGAAAACAAACAAAAATCTGCACTAATTTACCTGGTTTCGTAGGAAAACTTTTTTTTTTATTTTTTACATTTTTTGGTGTCCGTTTGTATTGAATAATTTGCTACATTTGTAAAATGTAAGAGGTATATATAATATATGTATATTTCTAACGTAAAATGTAATTTTTTTCTTTTCAAGGTTTTTTCTTAAAAAGAGGAGAGAAACAGATATTTTTTCAGGAAAAACAAACTTTAAAATAAAAAAGAGGAGAATAAAACCTTTTTCTCCCTTTCCCCGTCCTCTATCTACCCCTTTCCAGGGACAAATCAAAAGGTGGGTCGTCTTGTAAAGAGTGTAAACTTTTAGTCCAGAGTGATGTATTTTTCTCAATGCAGTGAGCTATAGATACTCTAGTTTGACCCCTAGGGACGGGAAGGGGACATTGAGGCGCTGTGGAGAGGGGCTTGGGGGAGCAGGGCAATGAACTTGTTTTCTTTAGTGAAGGAGGAATACAATCAGCGTTTTGTATTCAGAATGTTGTGCAATATTTTGGAATGGGACATTGGTGTGTTTAGAGATTTAGTTTAAAAACAAAAACAAAAAGATCAAATCTGTACAGTTTATATTGTTCCAGATTTTTTTAAGTTTGTATTAAAAGCATGATATATAATAGCCTCTGCTTGCTCCTGGCTTGTTTTGTTCCTGGGCCCTGATTTGGGCTGGAGAGAGTGGGAGTGACCCGCCCCTGTCGGTTTCAAGAAAGAATTGCTCACCCTCACCTAACCCCTGGATGAGCATAGGTGTCACCGGCTCCGCTTTACTACCTATCCCATCAACACAGTGCGCCTGTGGAGTGCCCACTCCCACAGGTCCTTCTCCATGTGGAGACAGATTCCAGGAGGTTGGAAAGTACCCCAGCTCCCCCCACTCACGTGGTGGAGCCAGGACTGGAAGCAGAGCCTTGAGGACAGGATGATGCCTTTTTGGGGCTCTTAGGAACAGCCTATTCCTCGGAGGCTGACGGAGGGATCAGCCTCCAGCCAGCTCTAGATCTTGCCCTTGACTCCGGACCTCTAGACCTTTAGGAGTGGGCACAGATGAGAAGAGCCCACCTGGCAGGTTCTTTCCCAAAGCCTGGTGCTTGGATTATTGGCTTCCCTTGCTGGGCAGTTCCGGAGCTGGAGCTGCTTTAGGGGTGAGAGAGCCCACCCGGGGCTGGAGCTCAGCCACCTCTTAATGCTCCCGTGGGGGTGGGGGTGGGGGGATACAGACAACCTTCTTCCCAGCAGCAATTCACCCCAAAGGCCCCTGGGTTGGAGAGGGCAGCCATGTATTTATTGAATCTTCACCCTCTTTATCTCCGCAATATAGCTGAGAAATGGCTTCCAAGTTTGATTGCCCACTAACTTCACAAAGCTAGGAAGTGAAGCTGAGATTTTGACCTGTGTATGGCCTTTTTTCATGTATGAAACTGGTAACAGCTATGGAAGAGTGACACTGGGGGCAGGCATGGCAGAGCTGACCTTGCCGCATCAAGGCTGAGCAATGGGCAAGCAGCTCTTCTGGGCACCTGGGAGTCAGGAATCTCCTCAGGCCCCTCAATCCCCAAACTGGCCAAAACTGATCCCTCCCCTCCCAAGCATGTGACTTGGGCCTAGAACCTCTCAGACCAAACATGCAATCTCTGCATAGGATCCTAGGAGCCCTTGATGTCCAGCCCCTCCATGGGCCACACCCCCCAACAGTATCTGTTGAGCAGAGGGAGGCCCTGGTCCAGGGTGCCTTCCAGACATTGGCCGCTCCCAGGGGTCTCACTTTCCTCTGTCCTGCCAGGGAGAAGCCCAGCCTGTCCCTATATCCCTGTGTCCAGGCTGTGGCCCACCTGTGGCCCCAGGGCCCCTTGCATGCCTTCCTATTTATGTTAATATAAATAAAGCACCTGGCATAGGTGCTTTACCTGCCATGGAAGCACAGGTGGGACAGCAGTTACAGGGCAGGTGTGCACAGGGGGCCCAGGATCAGGAGGCAAAGAAAGTAGGAGTTAACCAGGAAGGAGAAAAGCAAGGCCGAGGCCCCTCCCCAGAGAACCTGTCCGGAGGATGCCCTTCAGGGAAGAGTCTGGACTCCTCTTTCTTTGAAGATTCAGGTTTGAGTCCCACCCCTGCCACTCCCTAGCTGGGTGACTTTAAGCAAACCACTTCACCCACTCTGTCAGCTCATTTCTTTCACCTCTAAAATAACTGCTTCCTTGTGAAATTAAATGAAATAATGGGAATGCTGAGCATAGTGGCTGGCCCAGAGTAAACAAGTAGTATTTTCATCATCAGGGCCATTATTGTCCTTCCACAAATGCCACTGGCCAACCCAGTCCAGGATGTGTCCTCACATCAGCAAACAGACCGAAAACCAACGCTGGCAGCAGCAAGACCAGGCTGGGGTGGGAAGGGAAACCATTCTCCCGAGCAGCAGAGCCTCTGCTGGCTCCCACTTTGCCCTCTGCCGGGGGGGGGAGGCTGCTTGTCCCCCAGCAAAACAGCATCCTGTAAAGTATGCTGATCACCATGCTCCTCTCCAGGGGCCTTGGAATGGGATGGGCCCTCCATGTGTGTCCTGAAACCTCCTGAGAGTCTCTCCCTAGAGAGGCAGATGGGCGGGTGGGGGTGAGTCATGGCAGCAGAACTGTGCTCTGTTCCTCACTGTCTGCCTGAGTCGGTGCCCACCCGTAAGCCAAGGGGATGCCACTGTCTGGTCCCCACCACTGCCATCCTCTCCCTGAGTGATTCATTGGGTGGAGGGGCACACTCTCACCCTCCCTCCTTCTTTCCCTGGGCCTGGCCAGTTTGGCCAAGTCCTGCCTGGGCAGGGCCTAAGGACAGGCCGGGGCCAGTCAGGAGGTCTCCAACTCCCTGGGAATAGGCACCTGCTGATCTACTGGTTTTTAATTTAGGGAATTTCACTGCCAGCAAGAGAAGTGTGCTCTCAGTCCTCATAGCTGTCAGCTCTCTGTGTAACTTCAAACACCATTCTCCCCTCTTGAGATCTATCCCATTTGTATGAGGGACTAGGGCTTCTGTTAGGGCTAGGCTTCTGCTAGGCCCTGCTAGGCCATGGCAGAAGCAAGCCCAAGGGACCGTAAGTGCCCAGAGGAGGCTCCTACCCAGCCCAGGAAGGCTCTTCAGAGGGTTGATAGAAGCTAGAGCGTGAGGAGTTATGGCACCGCACACATGCCAAGTTGTTTAAGGTGACGCAGCAAGATGACACCTGGACTCAGAATTGAGGGGGCTCCAGGAGGTCAGCAGGGAGGAGAACAGAGAAACTAGACTCAGAGGAGTGAGGTGGGGAGGCCACGGGCACCTCAAGTGTAGATGACCCCTTCAAGAAGCCACAGATACATCCAGAAGGCAGAAATGTAAACATAAACTATAAAACTATAAAAGAGGAAATCTTTGTGTTCTTGCATTAGGCAAAGATTTCTTAGCTATGACTCCAAAAGAATGATCCAGAAAAGAAAAATAACTGGTAAATTGGGACTTTCCCAAAATTTTAAAAAACTTCCCTGTTAAGACACTGTTAAGAGGTGGAAACCAAGTCACAGACTAGGAGAAAATACTTGCAAATTATATATCTGATAAAAAGGTTTGTGTCCAGAATCTATAAAGAACTTTCAAAACTCATTTATAAGAAATAAAGCCAATACAAAAATGACACTTCCCAAAGAAGATATATGAATGGCAAATAAGCACATGAAAAGAAGCTCGACATCATTGGGCATTAGGGAAATGCGAACTGAAGTCACAATGAGCCACACCCATTAAGACAGCTAAAAGTAAGGACACTGACCATGCCGAGTATTCGCAAAGCTGAATGAGGACTTCACGCACTGCTGGTGGGCGTGTAAATGGTCTAACCACTTTGGAAACTAATTTGGAATCTTCTTTATAAGTTATGCCCTGGTTGGCATGACTCAGTTGGCTGGAGTGTTGTCTCATACACCAGAAGGTGGCGGGTTCAATTCCCGGTCAGGACACATACCCAGGTTGTGGGCTCGACTCCTGGCCAGGGCTCATTTGGAGGGCAGCCGATGGATGTTTCTCTCTCACTTCCATGTTTCTCCTTCTCTCTCTCCCTCTCTCTCTCCCTTCCTCTCTCTAAAAAATAAATATATCAATAAATATATCGATAAAAGTTAAACATTGCCCGGCCAGTGTGGCTCAGTGTTTGAGCGTTGACCCATGAACCAAGAGGTCCCCGGTTGGGATCTGGATCGGGGCACATGCCTGGGTTGCGGGCTCAAACCCCAGTAGGGGGCGTGCAGGAGGCAGCTGATCAATGACTCTCACCGGTGTTCCTATCTTTCTATACCTCTCCCTTCCTCTCTCTCTAAAATCAATAAAAACATGTTTTTTTAAAAAAGTTAAGCATACAACTATGATGTAAGCCAGCCATTCCATTGCTAAATATTTATTTACTTATTTATTGTTTTCATTACTTAGAGAATACTTTTTAGTTCCTGTAATCCGTTCCTAAGTAGTTACCCATAAGAAAAGGAAATACATGTCCATACAAAGACTCGTACACGAATGTTCACGGCAGCTTTATTCACAAGCCCCAATCGGAAACCAACCAAACGTCTGTCAAGGCCTGAAGGCTGAGCCAACTCCAATACAGCCACACTATGGAATACTACTCAGCCATAAAAAGAAGTAACAAGCAGTTATTATTTTGAGGAGGACTCTCAAAATAATAATGCTGAAAGCCAGACCCCCTTCCCCCCAAAATACATACTGTTTGAATCCATTTACAGAAAATTCTAGAAAACACAAACTAATCACTGAACAACAGAAAGCAGTTTAGTGGTTGCCTGGGGACACTCCGGAGGGAGGGATTAAAAAGGGAATGAGAAAACTTTTGGGGGTGATGGGTACAGTCATTATCTTGACTGTGGTGATGACAGTCATGGGTGTATAATGTGTCAAAATGAATCAAATTATAATCTTTTTTCTTTTCTTTTTTTAAAATATATCTTTATTGATTTCAGAGAGAGGAAAGGAGAGGGAGAGAGAGAGATAGAAACATCAATGATGAGAGAGTCATTGATCGAGCCCACAACCCGGGCACGTGCCCTGACCGGGAATCGAACCCTGATCACCTGGATCCCAGGTCGACGCTCAACCGCTGAGCCACGCTCGGCCGGGCCAAATTATAATCTTTAAGTATGTGCAGCTTATTGTATGTCGGTTATTCCTCAATAACGCTACTTCAAAAACAAACAAGCAGCAGTCCAGGAGTGTCGAAGTGCTGAAAGGCACATCTGAAATGTAATCGTTCATTCAATAAAAATGTATTGACCTCCTGCTCTGTGCAGGACCCTGTTTTTGGCACTGGAAATCCAGCAGGGACAAAATGAAATCCTGTCCTCACCAGGTTCATGTTCTAGGAGACAAGATGAACGTGAAATCTGACATACAAGAACAGCCACACAGAGAAATATCCTCGCGGGGAAAAACATTGGGGGGGAAGCTCTCGACTACCTGGGGGAGGGGTGAAGGCAAGTGTCTCTGGACAGGTGGCAGTTAAAGTAAGACCAGAGGGGTCTCATGTATATGCATGCTTCTGGGAGACTCCTCCCTCCCCACTGTCACTGTCCCTCAGCGCCTCTCCTGCTCCCACTCAGTGGAGATTCCAACTTGGCTCTGTGGCTTTGCACAAATCCCAGCCTCAACTTTCTTCAGTGGGAGACGACACTATGCCCAGCTCATGTGGGCAACACAGTTGGTTCTCTGCCTAAGCGGGCCCCTCACCTTGGTTCAGCTGGCTTTGGAGACAGGCAGAGCAAAAATGCCAAGGGTAGGAAAACAGGCATCTCAGGAGCCCAGCTGGCTTCTCCTGAGAGGCACCTGGGGAGCCAGTCTCCCAGGATTCCAGGATTGCAGTGTGTTCTGGGGAGAGGGGGCACTGTCCTGGCCTCTGGGAGGGCAGCTCCGGCCTCCTTTTCATGCCAGGGCCAAAGCCAGGCCAGGTTGGCCTGAGGCCCAGAGGGACGGGGCGGGAGGTCAGGGGCCACCATGGGGGGGCCCACTTGGCCTTCTTTCTGGACACAATGTCCTGGACTGCTCTACGACTTGGCAGGCTGACAGGGAACAGTGGCTGGCAAGCGGGTACGGGCGGCTGGCCAACTAGGGGGGAGAGCAGCCGGGCCTGAGCAAAGGACTTCTTCCTATACCATGTCCTGCCACCTTGGGCAAGGAGAGGACCAGCTTGTGGGAGGGACACAGGGGGCCTGGCACCCTGTGGGCAGCCTAACAATCTCTCCCTACCCTGTGCCTTAGTTTCCCCATACCACCACCAACTGCTATCAGTTGAGGTAAGTTCTGCAAGAGTACAGAACCCTGCCAGCGCTGGCCCTGACGCTGACTGCTGTGACCTTGGGCAGGTCACAACCTCTCTGAAACTCAGGTCTTCACCTGAAAAGCGGCATCTGCTTCTTTAGCCTTGAATGCGGGGGAAGCATTGAATACAGTTAGCCTCCCAGAGGAAGCGCTTGGTGGAGTAGTTTGCTATAATTACTACATTAATAGGCAACAATAACAATTATGTACTGAGGGCCCTGGTGTGCCACTTAACCTACACTGTCCTGAGTCCTCACAGCAACCAGAAGGCAGGTTTTACCACCCTCACTTTATAGGTAAGGAAAACTGAGCTCCAGGAAGCAAAGTGACAGCTGATATTAGGGGGCAATCGGCTCCCCCAGTGGGAACCCAGCCTCCCAGGGGCTGATGGGTGGACCCTGGGAGCTCCCTCAGGCTGACCTGAACCAGGGAGGGGCTGAACCCAGAGACCTCTCTTGCTTCCCACAGGACACTTCTGGTGGGGTCCAAACTAGATCCAGATACATGAGCAAGGGCTGGGGGCAGGCGGGGGAGGGATGCATTCAGTCACTCAGAAAATACTGATTGAGGGACATACATTTTGGTGCTGCCGAACGTGGCCTCTGGAGCCCGACTGCCAGACTTTGGACTCAGACCCTGTCACTTGTAAGATGTGTGGCCTAGAGGTAGGGTGACTCCCAGTTTTCCCACTGCAAGTGTGGCGTTGCAGAAAACCCCTCAATCCTGGGCAAGCCAAGGGAGCTGGTCATCCACCTGTTGGAGTTACTCCACTCTTGGTTTCCTCAAATGTAAAAGGCAACCAATTCACTTCAAATTACTGTTTGAAAGTAAAATCAACAGAAAGCCAATGAGGCTCCCAGTTCAGCCTCTGGTAAGTGGGAGCAGGGTTAGCAGCATTGATCTCCTCCTGGCAGAGGCTGAGCTAGAGGGGAGGGAGAGGGATTATCCCCACTTTGCAGATGCAGAGACTGAGGCTCCCTTGGTTTCTCGGCAGAGCAGAAAAAGCCTGGGCAGACGTCTCCCTCATCCTAAATCTGCTCTTAGGAGCTGCTCAAAACAGGTGTTGGGTGGGCTACCTCAGGTAGTGGGACCATGGGTGGCACTGCAGGGGACCCCTCCTAGGTGCTCCCAGGGGCCTTGTGCAGAGGGCAGCCAGGCAGGGCACCCTGTGCTGCACCGACCTGCAGAACCAGCCCCATAGGACCAGCTGGCCCCACCAGGCCACAGGGCAGGCCTGCACCACGTGCTCCCTGGGCAAAGGCCAAGGCCCACAGGGTGCTGACTGGCCCAGTGGGGCACCACCTACCAGCCCAGAGCCAGGCCCAGGTCCTGCACTGTTCCAGGTCCTGGGAGGGGGAGGAGAGGGTTAGGACAGTTCAGCTTCCTTGCTAACACTCAGCAGGTGCCCATAGGCCTTGGTTTTTCCTTACAACACTAGAAAGAGGACCACCCTAGCTCCATTTAATGGGTGGGGGACACTGAGGCTCAGGGAGGTCAAGTTTGCCCAAGGTCACCCAGAGGGTAGGCGGAGGACTCAGCCATTACTGGGCTTCAGTGTCTGACTTTAGAATTCAAGAGACCTAGAGGCCCAGGCACAGTGGGGTGGGAGGAGCAGCTGTGGAGGGTTTCCCAGCGGGGCACCCCCAGAGCCCCTCCAGAGCCCCCAAGTCAGAGCCAGGGAGGGAGATTAGGTTCACATGAGGAAGCACGGTCCCAGGGGGAGCTGGGGCTCCCACCGCAGTCCGGGTTGCCCTGCAGACCCAAGGATCCCCTCGAGGGCTGTAGCCCCCATCCCCGCAGCCACCCCTCGCTGGATAGGAGCCTCAGTTTCCCCTTGGGCGCTAAGCATATGTGGGGGTGCTGGGTCAGGGCTTCTCCTTTCCCCGTTACCCCCCGCCCCCCCACACACACACTGCAGGGGAGGCGGGGGGGGGGGCAGGCTTATGTAACGGCGGGGGGGGCGGGGCATCAGCGCCGGGAGGGAACCAATGGGGGCGTCCCTAGGAATAGCCCGGCTGTTCCGTCCTCGGGACTCAGAGCGGCCCCCTCCGCGCCGGGGAGCGCGGCAGCCCGCGTGGGGGATGGGCGCCTGGGCGGGGGCCCGGCGTGCGGGGGCGGCCTCGCCGGGCGGGGTGCCTCCCGCGGCCCAGCCCCTCCCGGCCTCCGTGCCAGCGTCGTCACACCTCCCGCTTGGGACCCCGCTGGCCTCGACGCCCGGACCCCCGCCTCCTCCTCGAGGGTCGCTGGGGCCCCGGGGGAGCTCCGGGCGCGCGCAACCTGTGCCGCCCCCGCCCCCGCCGCCGCCCCGGCTGCGGGTCCCGCCCCCGCCCCCGCCAGCTTCCTCCGCCCGGCTCCTGGTTATTTATATCCGCGTCCGTGCGGGGCAGACAGCCCGAGGCCTGCGCGCACCTCACGCGGCAGATGCGGGCGCTGCGGGCCCGCCTGTAACCTGCGGGCCGAGGGCCCCCCCGCCTGGCCCGTCCCACCTGAGTCCGGGAAAGGAGAGGCGGCGGCAGCTACCGGCCGGGGTCGGCCCCGGGCTCGGCCCCCCTCCTCCCCGGCCTGGGCATCTTCTTGGGCTTCAGTGTTGCCCCGCACCCCGTCCCAGGAGGTTCCTAGAGCAGGGCTGTTAACAATGCTGGTTCCCGGGCCCGGCACCGGGCCCCCTGAGCGGGCCTCCGGGGACTCTGCATGAGACAGGCTTCCGAGGGAAACCCTGGGCTTTCCGAGGTTCGGGAGCCTGCGGCGGCCTTTGCGGGAGGGAGCTAGCGGGCAGCAGGAGGGCGGCCGGCGGGACTCCCGGCTGTGATCCGATGGGCGGGACGGAGAGGGGCCGAGGGGAGAGGGGAGGGCGGAGCACGTGAGGGCCTGGGGGAGAGGAGCCGGGGGACTTGGCCCGAGAACGTGTGAATTGTGGCCTCCTCGAGCAACACCCCCATGGAAAAGCCCTTTAATGCGTCCTCAGGGGTACAGCACATCCCACCATTTGCCAGCAACCCTGCCGTGTCCCCACCTCACAGGGCTCACAGAGGGGATGTGACTTGGACAAAAATCCTGGCAAGAAAGGAGCTGGACTGTTTCATGCGTTCATCCACTAGGTAGACGCTGGGCAAAAAGAGAGAAATACAAGATAGTTCTTGCCCCCCAAAGAGTTGAGGGTCCAGGCGGAGAGTGGGCAGCAAACAGCCACCGCTCAGAAGCATAGGCGAGGCCTGAGGAGCCATGAGGGCTCTGAGCTGACCCTGAGGAGGGAGGAGTCCCCAGGGAGGTAGAGGAGGGCCGTGCCAGCCAGCGGGCACGCTCGGTCGAGCTCAGGGGCCTGCAACAGCAGCTGCTGTAGGAACTCGTGAGCTGTTTGGTGAGGCTGAGGCTTAGAGTGTGGCACGTATGTGGTGAGATGAGGCTGGATGTGCGGAGAGCCTTGGCCAGGCCAGGAGGCTGGACTTTGTCCTGAGTGTGTGAGGGCGCCCAGCCCCTGGAGGAGGAGGGGGGATGAAAGGGAGGCCTGAGCCCCGGGAGTGAGGGAGAGGGACAGGAGGGCAGCCTAATGAACTGGGGGGGGGGGCACCCGGGCAGCAGGGCCTCCCTCCTACCCTTTCCCTGTAAACCCATGGCAGCCCCTCTTTCCCCCACCTCTCTGCACCCACCTTGGCTCCACCTTGGGCTTCTTTCTGCCAGCAGCTCACGCTGGGGACTGCCGGGGGAGACCAGATCCCATCCCAGCTGGGCATGATGGAGCAGGTGATTTTGTCTCCTTGGGTCTCAGTTTCCTCATCTATAAAATGGGGACAGCATTAGTCCCTGCCAGTCCCTCCTCAGGGTCAGAGTGAGGAGGAGAGGCGATGAACCGGCAGGAGGAGCTTGCTCTGACCAGTGTCCCCACAGTGCTAGTCATGGCTCATTTGATGCCTCCCCCCTGCCCTCCATCCAGGTGAGCCTTCTCCCCAAATGGTCCCCTACCCCATGCCACCAAGCTTCAAGAACCAATACTTGAAAGCCAGAACTTCTGGCTTGGAGTTCTGCAGCTGCCACATTTCATGTCTAAGGGGTCTTAGACAAGCCACAACCTCCCTGGCCCCCAGCTTTCTCAGATGCAAAATGGAAAATGTTTGGGGAGGAGGGACCTGGGCAGCCCTGCTAGCTCTCCCCAAACACAAATAGCTCCCAGGTGCAGAAAGGGCAGATCAGGACCCCTCCGCCCTCCCCCCTGCTATGTCCCCTCTGCCACACCCAGCCCCTGCCAGGGACATCCTGTGCCCTGGTGATGTCACCAGGTCCTGGGAGCCGTGGCTGGCTGTAGCTGACAGCATTCAGATAGGATTTATTTTTAAACTCTCAGGGCTTGGTCAGCTCCCTGCCCCCTCCTCTTCACACCCCACCTTATTCTGTTTACCCTGTTCCCCACACTCCAGCTGAGCCCCTAGGCCAGTCCTTGAAGGTTCTCTCCACACATACTCTGCCGCCTAACCCACACTGACCAGGCTCCTGAGGGGCCGTGGGGAGCCAGGCCATTGGCCAGGTATCTCCCATCACCAAATCCAGACCTGCCGAGGTAACCAGATGGGCCCCTGGAGGTGGACTCCGGCCTCGTGTGCCTCCTGAAGCCCAAAGAGGGCAACAGACTTGCCCAAAGTCCCACAGCCTGGGTTCGGGCTCATCAGATGGGCTCTTTAGACACCTAGAACCCCTGGCTGAGCCTTAGAGCTATCACCAAAACTTGATTTGAATTCATTTTTATTTTTTAAATATATCTTTATTGATTTCAGAGAGAGGAAAGGAGAGGGAGAGAGAGATAGAAACATCAATGATGAGAGAGTCATTGATCGAGCCCGCAACCCCCTGACCAGGAATCAAACCCCAATCGCCTGGATCCTAGGTCGAAGTTCAACCACTGAGCCACACCCGGCCGGGCTGAATTCATTTTTAAAAAACAGCTTTTTGCCAGTGGACCTCAAGGTTTCTTGATGCCATACACTCAGGTAAGCTGCAGAAATAGACTGGGTGCTGGGGTAGCTTCTACCTGACCCTCACCCACACCTTGGGCAAGACATGTGTTCATCACAATTGTCACACACCCTCTCAAGTGACTTTAGGCTAAGGACCTGTCAGCACCCTGAGCTTAGAAATTGATGCTGATGAAACACGCCTTTTATCAGTTTCATATGTTGGCCTTCTAGATAAGATTGTGGCTGAAAATGAGGTTCTCCTGGAAAAATCCATTTGAAAATGGCAGCTTTGACTCCTTTATCCTCACAACTGCCCTGGGAGGCTGGGCAAGGGCCAGAATCTTCTTTCAGCAAATGGGGAAATGAAGGCTCAAAGTAGAAGAGTGACTCGTGCAGTGGCCAGACCCAGTGTGCTCTGGCCTCCAGCCCTGTGAGAAGCGAGGTTGGCCTGCCTGGCCCAGCCTGGAGCTGGTGGTCTGACACCCGTCGCCCCAGCACCCACTGAGGACAGACCCTTGGACTCTCCATTTCTTTTTCTTTTCTTTTTTTGCTAATATGTCTTTATTGATTTCAGAGAGAGGAAGGGAGAGAGATAGAAACATCAATGATGAAAGAGTTGTCATTGATCGGCTCCCTCCCGCACGCCCCCTACTGGGGATTGAGCCCGCAACCCTGGCCTGTGCCCTGACTGGGAATCGAACCGTGATCTCCTGGATCCTAGGTCGATGCTCAATTGCTGGAGCCACGCCGGCCAGGCAGACTGTCCATTTCTTGACAGTTCACTTCAGTGCAACACAGACTCTGGACCCAGACAGACTCAGTTTGAAGCCTGCCTGTGGCATTTCTTGGCTACATGACCTTAGGTGAGTCACTTCACCTATCTGTGCCTCAGTTTCCTCACCTGTAAAAAGAGGGTAATAAAAGGAAGCCAGTCACATTGAGGGCTATGGGAAAGACTGCTTGGAAAACTGCCTGAAGCCTTTAATGGCTGGACACTCAGTGAATGCCCAACCAACAGTAGCTCTTATTATCATTGTTATTGTCCCCAAGCAAGCACTCACTGAAGCTCTTCCCTCGTAGCTGTGCTCTAGGTTCTGGGAATCAGATATGGCCTCTGCCTCCAGTGGCTCAGAAGTCCAGAGAAACAAGGGACAATGCTGAGGAAAAGGCCACTTCTGATGGGGCATCCAGGAGGGCCCCTAAGAAGAAGTGACCTTGAGCTGGGCCTGGAAGGATAGCTTCTTCAGGCAGTGTCTGGGCAGGGCCATTAGGAGTTGGGGGGTAGCTATCTCAACTCGTCTGGGAGAAAGAATTAAAGAGAAAACCTCTAGGCTAGACTGGGTGTCTGTGTGGGGAGAGGCTGAATCAGCTCAGGAACCCTCAAACCTCGGCAGCCACTTTGTCTTCTGCCACTACCACCCTCATCTCCCCAGAGGGTCACTTGAACCAAAAAAGCAAGAGCCAGGTGCTAAACAGATGGCTTGTTACCAGGAGGTAGGAACCAGGAAAGAGGGAGCCCACCCACCCCCATTCCCACATCCCCATTTTGTCAACAGAAAGTTCACCAGAGCCCATTCCAGAGTCACTTACTATGTCATCTTAGCCAAGTCATTTCATCTCTCTAAACCTGTTTTCTCCTCTGTAAAATGAGTGTAAAGATACCTTAAAAGGCTATTGTGAGGACATAATGAACAGGTATATAAAGCTCTGGCACACAGTGAGTGCTTAATAATTATCTCTCTTGAGAAGGGAAAGAGCCAGGCTGACTCTCCATGGGAGGAAGTGGGGAGGCTGGGGACTGGGCCCCTCCCTGGCCCCCTGACCCTCAGGAAGTCCAAGTAGGTCAGGAGTGAGGGTGAGGGAGGATCCGGGGGCGGAATCTGAAAGCAAATGAATGCAAAGCAGGAAGCGGTGCTGGGGGAGAGGTGAGAGGGACCAGCTACCAGGTGCTGGGGGCCTGGAACAGAGGCAGGGCCCTAGGGCCCCTCTTCCCTGGAATCCCCACCCTGCCCCGCCAAGATGACAGGCAGCCTGGCCCCACCCATGCGCCCCCAGATGTGGACACACACGGCCATATTTTCACAGAGACACACACACTCATTCAAACACAGACATACACACGTATACCCAGGGACACTCACACCCAGGGACACTCACAGACACGCTTGAGGTCCAGGCCTCGGGGCAGGGAGACCTTGGGAAGCAGTTTGATGGAGCAGAAGGCTGAGGCCCCAGGGGCTGTTGGTTTCCTGTCCCCTTGCCTTCTCCCCAAGCCCACACACTGCCCACCTGCACACACCACACACCACTGGTCCAAAAGTCCCTCAGTCTCAGTCTAACAGCGGTCACGCGGGGTTTCAGTTCTCGCTCACATGTTTGTCTTGTCGACAGATGAGGAAACAAATGGAGGCGCAGAGCCAGGACCAGGCGTGTCAAAGGCTTGGGGAGGACTGAGGAGGTGGGATGCAGACCCAGGCTCAGGGCACAGGCTCCAAGTCAGAGGCGCTCCAGGGCTCCTGAGCCCAGTTCCCGCACCACACCGCCTGACGCCTGCCATCCACTCCCTCCCCACAAAGAGCCTAGAGTTTCAAACGACGGACGGCAGCCAGCCCTCTCTTCCTCCCAGGCTTCTGTGGATACCCCGGGCCCATGTTGGCCAGTAGCCACTGGGGGACAGGCATGGTGGGGGTGAGTCAGCTGGTGCCCATAGCATCGCCTGGCACAGCCCTGGGAGGCTTTGCTGAGAGGAAAAATCTGGAGGCTGGATCCTGGGTCATTGCCCAGGGATGTGTCTGCAGCACCACCTAGTGGTGATGTGGCGCTCCTGGCACACCAGGCCCTGGTCCTGTCATCTATTCCTGTGAGTGGAGCAGGTATTTAGTGAGCAGCTACTACATGCCAAGCACTGGGTGGGCCAGGCACTCAGAATGGGACTAGGCTAAGAAGATCTGGGGAACATCACTCTAGGCAGATGGAACAACAAGTCTAATGGCTCTGATATGAGAAGTTGGGCATGACCCAAGAGGAGCAAAGTAATCAAGGGCTAGACCTGGGTGCTGGAGTGGAGAGGGAGGGGGAAGTGAACCAGATGAGTGGCCAGGTCCCACGGGGCTTTTTAGGCTGCTGTGAGAAGTTTGGATTTCTTTCTGGATGTGGGAGCCACAGTCTATGTCATATGGTTTAAAGGCTACTGTGGAGCCTTGGCAGGTGTGGCTCAGTTAGGTGGGCGTCGTCATATGCATGGAGAGGGAGGTTGCCAGTTTGATTCCAGCTCAGGGCACATACCCAGGTTGTGGGCTCGATCCCCAGTAGGGGGCATGCAGGAGGCAGCCGATCGATGTTTCTCTCTCCCTTTCTCTCTCTCTCAAATCAATTTATATATATTATATATATATATATAGAGAGAGAGAGACAGAGACAGAGAGAGAGAGAGAGAGAGAGAAGAGAGGGGCTACTGTGAAGAGGACAGATGGGGAAGCCGAGGCTCAAAGCAGTAAGAAGCCCAGCAAGTCATTGGTGGGCTGGGCACTGGCTCCTGGCTCAGGACTCCTCAGCTTTGGGCACCTCCCCTTGCTCTGGTCACACCCCTGAGGCTCACACTAGGGGCCTTGGCAAGGTTCTAGGATTAGATTTCAGGGCGATTTAAGATCAGTCCAGCAGTTTCTCAGATGGAGTTCTGCGATTGGGGCATGGCCCTGCCGCGCCACACACAGGGGTCAAAGCAGTCCTGGACTCAGACCCAGGAGAACAGCCATGTTCTTCAACCCCAAGGGCCTGGCTCTGCTTTCAGCTCCATCTCCTATCTGTCCTTACCTCACTCTTTACCCTCCCGCCAGCTTTTCTAATAGAATTGCAGGCATTGGCAAGTCTGTGGGGAAGGTGATTTGTGTGTGACATGGCGGGAAGGGTGGGGAGAGACACCTTTCATCACATTTTGGGTCCCAAATGTGCAGGGCTGGGACACTGACTCATGTCTCATCCCTTGCAATTTATAAGGGGCTTCGACTCAGCATCTCATATGAACTTCACAGCAACCCTGATGGGTGGGCAGGAGAGGGATCCTGATCTCCATGGCACTGATGAAAAATAAGGGGCTCAGAGAAGAATGTGGCTTGCAGAAAGTCACACAGCAAGTTGAAGATGAGGCCTAGGATGAGGCCTGATTTTTGCTTTCATGTGAGCCCAGGTTTCTGTGAACAGTTCATGGTCCAGTAGTAGTAGGAACAGCCAGTGCCCTCCCTGAGTGAAGGGCCACCCAGCTTCAATGTGATTCCAGGGAGACAGGAAGTGTGGAGATGCAGGCTCCCTTAGCCCAAGTCTTATTTTGCTGTGTGACCTTGGGTAGTTCCTTTCCCTCTCTGGGTTTCTTTCCCATCCATTCAGGGAGGACCTGTATGTGATAACTTCTAAGGTAATTGTTGTCCAAAGCTTCTGACCCTGGCACCCAAGAAGAGAGAAAATACCATGAGGGAGGGAGAGAGAGAGGTCGGTCCAGGGGTGGGTGGGGACCAAAGAAGAGGTTGGAAGGAGAGTGGGGTGGAGAAGCAGTGTGGTTTTGGGGAAGACACTTCCCCTCTGAACCTGTTTTCACATTTGTCAAATGCAGTTACCCTGAAGTTCCTGGCCCAGCATGTGGGACAAATGTCAGCCTTCTCCTGCCCACCACCAACTTCAGGGCGTGGGCCTTGTTGCTACTGCTGGCCAGGGTGGCGTGGTCAGACCATGGAAAATGTCAGACCAGTCAGCTGTTTTGGCTGGTTGACCTCTGCTGGCCCAAGGAAGGTGGAGGGTGGAGTGTCCTTCCAGTGTGGACAGATCCAGGCAGCACTAGCACCTTGGTCAGGAGGTCACTGAGAGAGCAGAAAGAGCTTGGGCTTAGGAGCCACCAGGTCTGGGTTAGAATCTCAGCTCTGATACTTAGCAGCTGTGAGATCTTGGGCAAGTCACTTAATACCTTACTAGGCCTCAGTTTCCTCTGTAAAATGGGGATGCCCATCCTTGGGTGCTATGGGCTGGAACAAAACAGCAGTGGGGAACAGTGCACCCAGCTAAGGCTCTGAGGAACCGGCAGAAATCCCTCTTCCTCTGCTTTCCCTGTAGCCCGCATGAGACTAGCATAGGCTTGGGGACAGCACCAAGGACCCGCTTGCCTTCTGTCCCCCAGTCTGGACTTGGAGTCAACCTGGAATCCAGGCCCAAGCAGATGTCCCACCCAGCTTGGAGACACAGGCAGCCTCAGAGTGGAGGAGGCTGAGCATGGCGCACTGTGCAGCCAGCTCCTGCTGACAGAAACTGCTCACAATGAAAGGCTCCTGCTCCACTGGGTCCAGGTGTCAGCCTTTGTGGTCGGGAGGGTTCGCTGAAGTGAGAAGCTAATGAGAGTGCAGGAGGGGCTGGCTGGGGGCACCCACCCCGAAACCTGGTTCTGATTTCCTTTGCTGCTCACCCCTCTCTCAGGCTGGCAGCTTTCCCAGATTAACTGCTGACGTCAGGAGCTGCCAGCTGGGCTGGCCTGGCACAGCCACGGGAGGCGCATGGGGGCTGTCTGGTAGGTGGGAACACTCAAGGAGCCTGTGTTTAGCTGTGGAAAACTTGTCCTCCACGGGGCTGGGAGGTGGGAAGGAGAGCGGAACTGACACATTACCTGAGCAGCGTGTCCACATCATAGGGAGAACTAGCTCAGGGAGGCGGAGAAACTTGCCCAAGGCCGGCCACAGAGTTGGTCTGACCCCGGCTGCATCCCACCCCATCCGGTGGACCCACAGAAGTGCTCATCTCCGTGTAGGCCGGGACCTTCTACATCACTGCCGCAATGGCAATAGGTGCTCAAGATCCGGAGCTAGGAGCGGGGAGGCTGAGCTGGAGGCTGTGTAAGCTGTAAGGAGGTGGAATATGAGACACTGCCCTGATCCCAGGCTGGGAACAGTCTGTCTGCTGTTACTGTTTTGGGAATTGCAATTTGAAAATTTGAAACCCACTCTGGGTGTGAATTTTAGCTCTGATGCTGTGATTTGGGGCATATCACTTTGCTTTTCTGAGCCTCAATGTTTTTTTGTAAAATGCCTATTTAAAAAAGTCCAGCCTGGCCCAGCCAGAGTGGCTCAGTAGTTGAGCACAGACCTAGGATCCAGGAGATCCCAGTTCGATTCCCAGTCAGAGCACATACTCGATCCCCAGTGGGGGGGTGCAGGAGGCAGCTGATCAATGACTCATCATTGATGTTTCTATCTCTCTCCCCCTCTCCCTCACTCCCTCTTCAATCAATAAAATATATTTGGAAGAAGAAAAAAAAGTCCACCCTCCCCAGGCCAGGTGGCTCAGCTGGTTGGAGCATCACCCCATACACCAAAAGGTCGTGGGTTCAATTCCTGGTCAGGGCACATATCCAGGTTGTGGGTTCGATCCCTGGTCAAGGTGAGTGTGGGAAGTTGCCAATAGTGATGTTTCTCTCTCTCCCTTCCTCTCTCTAAAATCAATAAAAAACATATCCTTGGCTGAGGATTAAAAAAATAATAAAAATAAAAAGCCACCTTGCCAGCTGGTCTCCAAACTCTAAATATATGCCTTTCTCCTTAGAAATAAAATTACAGCCCAGGCAGGCATGGCTCAGTGGTTGAGCACTGGCCTAGGATCCAAGAGATCGGGGTTCGATTCCCGGTCAGGGCACATGCCCAGGTTGCAGGCTCGATCCCCAGTCGGGGGCATGCAGGAGGCAGCCGATCAATGATTCTCATCACTGATGTTTCTCTCTCTCTCCCCCTCTCCTTTCCTCTCTGAAATCAATAAAGATATATTTAAAAAAAAAACCAAAAAAAACACCTTAAAAAAATTACAAATGGTTCCTGGCCCCTAAAGCAACAGGGAGCCTGAGCACTAACACCTTGCAGGGGGACCTGGGGATGCCAATGCTGACTGCCAGTAGCTGCACTGGCATACAAACTTGTTTTTTAGTTGTGAAGGTTTCATGGCCACGGACAGAAATCTGGCAAAAGGAGAAAAGGAAAACCCCCAGAATCCCACCACCGAGAGCCAACTCTTCTAATTTTTTTGTTTGTTTTTTCGTAGTTGCCATCAAGTGTTCCCTGTTTGAGAACACTTGTCATGAGCAGGTCCCTGTCTTTCCACCAGCTGTACAGCACTTTACTTGTTCAAACTGCTTTTGGTTTGATAGGGTCTTTCCTCCGTAAACTGTGACGTAAGCAGGCAGGAATTACTACCATCTGACAGATGAGGACACAGGCACAGAGTGGTTAGGTGACCTGGCCAGGGGTGCCTGGCTAGTGATACACGGTGTCAGGGATATCCCTCAGGGTCCTAGGCCAGCTTGCCCGGAGGACACGCAGAGGGAGGACAGAAAAGACAGCCCCACAATTCTCGTCTCAAAATATTTAATTTTGTTTTAAAAGGTTACATTCCCAGCTTCCCTCCCCGCCACATCACTCCTGCCCACCAGCGGTGACACACTCGCACGCGTGCGCATGCGCGCACACACACACACACTCACACACGTAAGGCCAACAGGCTGCGGGCTGCTTCTGCCCTCACCAGCTGGGAAGAAGGAATTTTCTTCCTGCCTCCTTCCCCCAACAAAAGTAAGAAAAAGGGGCTCACTGGAATGCCGGCTCCCAGGGGAGGACGCGGACCCCACACACTCTCACATCACATGCACTTAGAAAAATAAAACCAAGTGGTGGTCTGGCATCCCCAACACCGTAAGACAGCAATATCCACCTGGAAGTCATCTTTGCCATTTTCTAGAAAAATTTATTGCACTTAATTAACAGATGTTAAAGGAGCTCTGGGGTGGGGCTTTGCCATGAAAACCAGGGGCTCTCAGCCCTTTGTGTTTTGTGAAGCAGAGCTCCCAAGACCCTGGGTGGTGAGCTGCCCAACACAAAGGGGCCCCCCATGCTGGCTCCCATGCCTGACACCCCGCCTCAGGCTGGAGGACTACAGGAGCTGCCCGTCCCAGGCCACAGCAGCCCCTCAGCAGGGTGATGCTTACCCAGTCAAGGTTCACCGCTCAGTGCATTCTCCAACCTCAGGATCCAGACAGGCAAACCCCTTCCTTTGGCCAAGGGTTAAGAGTTACCCAGGTCTTCCACAAAGCTGCTGGCCATCGTGAAAGCTCTCTCTAAATATATATATTTCTATACCTAGATATACATTTATTATATGTATATTCTTGCAACATTCTAGCTCATTCATGATTTGTCTGTTCTGAGGTTACAACAAGGCTGCTGGGAAACTGAAGACAGGGTGCTTAGGAAGGGATAGTGCTTCCCAGTCTATCACAAACCCTTGGAAAGCCACTGACTTTGGCTTCTCTGGCCTCCAGTGCTTTTCGGATGTCAAAGATTTGAGCACAGGAGCCTCAGTCTTTGGCTGTCAGTCCCAAGGTAGAGAGGGGCCAGGAGAGAGTCAAGGAGACTCCCAATTCCATTATGGAAATTAGCAGGCACCAACCCTCTCCTGCAAGAACTTGACTCTTGGGCCTGGGAAGGAGACACACTTCCCTGAGCACTGCTTTTCCCCAAAATGTCAACCTCCACAGATATCTCCTCCCTGTCCCTGCTAGGCTCCCAACTCAAAGGGGCTCTTCTAGAAGAGGCCAGCAGCCACATTCTTTCCAAGTAAGCACTTTGGGAAGGAACTGGAGGCCCACTGCCTGAAGGGAAGAAGGGGGGGCCACTGAACAGGCAGGAGGTGGGACAAAGAGGAGAGATGTCAGGCCATTATCCCATCCACAAGGGTTAGAACATGGACGCCATCCAGAGATTAAGTCTCCATTCTTTTAAAAAACGGAAAAAACAAAAACCATATACTTTCTGGCCAAAGAAAATGAAGAGCTTTTAAGCTGGAGGCTCTTCTACCAATAACAAAACGAGAACTGCCCTCTTGGTGGGTAGCCAGACCAGAGGGAGAGTGCCCGGGCGGGCAAGCTGCCCAGGGCAGGACACTGACATGCCGGATGCAACTGCCCTGTTGTGGTTACAATAGAGTGAAAAGTGTGAACATGGTTTTTATAGAACCACAAAGTAAAAGTCAGGGGCCTGGAAGGAGGCAGTGACCTCCCTTGGCCTCAGGCACCCTTGTCAAGTCCCCAGGAGAGGCGGTGTGCAGGCCCCGAAGGGCCACGGCGTTCCCCTGGGGTGCGCTCCACAGCCAGTGGATGGCTTCCCCGGGTCTTAACATGTTATAAAAAGTCTTTTGTGGTCAGAGCCCGGGTCTTGGAGCTACCACTTTAAATAAAGCCAGTGGTAAGCATGACAAAGTGCGCCCGTTACTTCTGACCCCTTAACCACAGGCTGCCTGGCCCTGAGCCAATAAATACACCTACGTGCAGGTGCCCCGGCTGACCACAATGGGCAGAGCGTTCCACAGACTCCTCGATCAACCTCCCGGGAGGAGCTAAAGGACCAGTCCAGCCAGACACAAGACAAAGCAGCTGTGAGGTAGTGAAGCCACAGCTGCAAGGACCCCTCCACATACCACGGCCAGGCCTGTGTGGGTGGCCCACATCTCTAGGGACCCAGATTGAAGGGACCCTAATGTGTAAATATCCCAAGAACCTGCTACTCCAGGAGTTGTGCTGCGACCCTGGTGATCCATGGCCAGGTGTCCTGCCCAGCAGGTGCCCTCCAGGCAGCTTGCACAGGGGAGGGATCCTGAAACAAGGACCGGGAAGCCATCTTCTGCTTCCCTCTGGCCTGGCCCACTCCGGAGGGCAGAGCAAGATGAAATGGAGACACATGGCCCGGCTCCCTGCCCGCAGCCCAAGGGGCTATGGAGGCTGGTTTTCTGAACACCATGTGGAAGGTGCATCCTGCGTCCAGAAAGTTAAGCTTCCTAGACGAAGGGGGTTTTCCTTTTAAATCCAAGATTTAAGATTGGTCACTGGGTGAAAAGAAACAGGCCTAGAGGCCCAGTCTAGTGGGACAAACAAGATCCAGGTGGCATCCACAAGTGACCTGGAGAAGAGGAGATGCAAAGGCCGCCCTCTGCACTGTGATCAGGGCTCAGAGACCAGCCAACCGGAGTCTCTCCTTCACAGCAGACAAAATGCAGACAGCCGACTGCCAGTGCCCCTTCCTGGCTTCCAGGCCTCAGAGCTACAAGAGTAAAGGGGTATGGGAACTAAGAACAGTTGGGTGTACTTCTGCTACAGGCCCCGGACCCAAATCCCATCTCGGGTTGTGCAGAGACCCCGCTCTGGTGGCCTGGTACCCATGGCAGACATTACAGAGGAGCTGGCATGTCTTTCAACATCTGAGGGAGACGGAAACAGATGTTTCTCTCAGACTTTTGGGGGAGGGGGAGGTGGGCCACAGACACAGTCCACCTGGAAACACACCCTGCTACCTGAGAAGACGTGACGACGACGGACTCATTCTGCGGAGACAGTCCTCCACGGCCCAGGGTGGAGACTGCGGGAGAGTCAGGGCAGCCTGAGTGCCCTGGGAAAGGAGATCGGTGCTCCACCAGAGGTCCCCTTCTGATTCAGCCGGGACATCCAAGAATAGAAACTAAGGCTGATGCACCCGCTACGTCGCTTCCCTTGCGGCCCCGCCGGTGAAGCTGGCCCCCCAGGGAAGTGGCCACGTGCGCTAGCCATGTGATGACGAAGCTGGAACATGACTGCTCCTGGAGCAGGTGCACTGCCATTCGCCCGTGACGAGTCATAAGTCCCCACACGCGTGTGGGGTCTCAGGGAGCCCCAGGCAGAGGCTGAGGTGTAGGCAGCGCGGCCCGGGCGGGGGCGTTACAAGGGCCCGTACTTGGTCTCGTACTTGGACACGATGGTCTTGCACTTGCCCACCTCCTTGCGTAGCTCAGCCACCTCCGTCCGCAGGGCTGTGTTCTCCTTCTCCAGGAAGGCCGCCCGGATGGTGATCTGGTTCTCCTTCAGGCGCCGGGCGTCCCGGGAGCGCTTGGCCGCCACGTTGTTCTTCTTGCGCCTTGTCCAGTACTTCTCATCCTGTGGGGAAGTGTCCTCTGTTGGTCTCTCCTCCTTCCCCATGAGGGTACCCACCCTTTCTGCTCCTGCCAGCACTCCACACAGATTCCTCTTATCACTCCTCTGGCGCAGCCAGAACGAAAGCTGGGACCCAGGGAAGGAGACGCATGTGCCAAGGACAGCAAGGGGCCCTGCCCTTTCCCCAGGATGAGAAACAAAGCCCTTTAGTAGGAAGCAGTGGAAGGAAGGGGACTCCACTTACTGGGAGCCTGCGCTGCTCCAACATAAAGCACTGTCTACACCTTGCCGCCCACAGTCATTCTGGTTATAGCTAAGGTCATCCGAGTTCAAATCTTGGCTCTGTCCCTTACTAGCGGAACCATGCGAGTTCCCAACCTCTCAGTGTCTCAGGTTCCTCACCTTTACAAGGGGGGTAATAATAACTACCATATAGAGCTGTATGAGGATTGAAGGAGTTAGTGTGTGCTAGGTGCTTATCACATACAGGAAGCACCACATAAAGGTTTACCATTTTCATGCCATTACAATGACAGACTCAGAAACATCCTGAGAAGCAGGTAGTTATTCCCATTTTACAAATGAGGAACCCAAGGCCCAGCTAGTTCTAGGTGGCAAAGTGGGATCTGGACCCAGCTCTGCCTAACTTCAAAGCTTGGTGAAAGCCCTTCCTGTGAGTTTTCTGTGGGAGGATGGAAACCGGCAAACTCCTCCTCTCCCTCCCCATCCCAACTCCTACAGAACCATCGCTCTGAAAGCTGTCTGCTGGTCCCTGGGGATGGTAACACACAACTGTCTTTTGTCCTTCAAAGCGAGGGCTTGTTCAGCCCAGTTCCTGTGGCCTAGTGAGCTGCTGCCCAAAGGCTGGGCTAAAGCCAGGGAAGCAAGAACATCAACACAGCCACTGGCCAGTAAGGAAACAGAGAAGCTACAGGGAGTCACACTGGGGCCAAACGCCACCTGACTCCGTCTTTCTACCAACTGCTACAGGATATGGCTCTATGCTCTGAACTCATGCCTTTCTAAATGGTGTCCATAGGAGGGAGGATCCTCCAGATAAAATCCAACATGAGGAAGCACAGCCCCTCGGCTCCTGAACCAATGCTGCACCTTCCCTTATTCAGACACTAGATTACCTTCTGCTCATCAGGCACAAAGACCTTCTTGGCCTTTTTGATCATAGGCTGGGGTTTCAGGTCCTCCTCTGCAAACTTGTGCTTCCGAGGGTTGAAGAGCTCCCCGCCTGGCACACTGGAGAGGACCAGGTCAGCAGGGTCGGGATTGAAGTTCACATCCACTTCCACACAGTTGGGGTCGATGGGACTGGGTGTCTCCCTTTCCTTTTCCAGGGAGGATTCTGAAAGACACAGAGGCAGGTGGTCCTGAAGCACCGCACTGGACAGCAAGGATTCATGTCATGCACCCAGATACCTGCTTGAAGCTCAGTGCTGCACAGCCATGGCTACTTGGAGGGAAGAGAAACACAGCACCCCCCAAGCCAGACTGACACATGTGACTCAATTCAGTATCACAAACATGGAAAAAGCCGTCCCTTTAGGCACAAAGTGCTCAAAAGGAAACAGAGGCCCTTGAAAAGACAGGATTTTCTGACACCCCCCCCCCCCGAAATATTAAGCAAAACATGAAATCATTGTCCCCCCTTAACTTCCTGTGGCTTCAAGCTCTCGAGTAATGGGAAACAGCTGGCTCTCTCTGTGAAGCGTAACAGGTTAGGGACACAGATTAAATAATGAAATGGCTTCTACTCTGGACTCCCTGGAGACATATCAGTCACAGTGCTCATTTAGTCTTATGACAACTCTGAAAGCAAGATGGGTGTAACCTTATATTACAGATGAGGAAACTAAGGCTCAGAGAAAGAACATGGTTTTCCCAGGGTCACACAGAAGGTAAGTGACTGAACTAAAATCTGGGTCTGGCTAATTCTGAATCCTTCATCTTCTTTGCCCTACCTTGCTGCCATTTTATAGTGGACATTGGATTAAAGGAACTTTTAGAATTCAAAGGTTGTTAGAGATAAGTTATTAAAAAACACACACCTTTGGCCTACTTGTTCAAGGTTACCAAGGCTGAAACTAGAACCCCATACCCCACTGGTGGGAGTATCAACAGCTACAACTACATTGTACACTATTTTGCAGTATCTATAAAAGCTTGATGTATGCATATGTCCAATGACCCAGCCACTCTACTCCTAGGTAAATGCCCAACCAGAATGTACACATATGTTTACCAAATGACATGTACACAAATGTCTATGGCATTGCTGTGCATAACCCCAAACCAGAAACACCTCAAATGCCTATCAACTATAGAATGGATAAACTGTGGAATGGTCATACTATTCCACAGGAATACCATTTGGCAATGAAAATGAATGAACTATGCTACAGGCAACAACACAGATGGTTCTCATAAGAAAAGCAGCTAGATGCAAAAGAATGGAGCCGGGCATGGCTCAGTAGTTGAGTATCGACTTAGGATCCAGGAGATCGCGGTTTGATTCCCGGTCAGGGCACATGCCCAGGTTGTGGGCTCGATCCCCAGTGGGGGCGTGCAGGAGGCAGCCGATCAATGACTCTCTCATCATTGACGTTTCTATCTCTCTCTCCCTCTCCCTTTCTCTCTCTGAAATCAATAAAGATATATTTAAAAGAATAAAAATTTTAAAGAAAAGAATGGATACTACTTATGGCTTTCCTACAGAAGGAACCGAAAAATTAAGAGGAGCAATTCTGCCTTCATTTCTATCATGAGTACAATTCTTCAATATAAATTTTACTCCATCTGTATTGCAGTTTTCCTCTGCAGGAGTATTTCATAAGTATGTTCTGTAAATCTATACTGCTAATGTAAAGCAGTTCTGGTGCCCACATAGTTTGTGAACTGTAGAGCTAGCTATAGAGTTATAAATGTAAGCGAGTATAAACGTAATCAATGTGTAATAGTTAAAAACAAAAAAGAGGAAATAATATTCAATCCCATTTGTAGAATCTTCAGTTATAAGGAAAATGAATCTTTGGTGATGGGAATAAAGATAGTGGTCGCCTCTGGGGAGTAATGACTAAGTGGGGTCACAAGGCACTTTGGGGACACCAATGATGTTCTACCTCCTGATCTGGGTAGAAGTCACATGGGTGGGTTCACGTTGTGAAGATTCATTGAGCTGTATACTTATGATGTGGGCATTTGTACGCCATACTTAATTAAGAGTGTTTCCTTAAAAACAAAATCAAAGGAAAATGTCACCTAGGTGATCCCTGGTACAGGATGGGGGCTCATTTCCAACTCTGCCCCCTACCCACACATGAAACCAGCCTTCTAGGACAACCAAACCAGCACAAAAATGAGCTCCTTTCAAACAAGGATATGCTGGAGTTCACTGAAGCCTCTAGATCTAACCCATTTAAGGGAAAAAAATGAGTTGTAGAGAAGCATGATAAATGGGACTACGGGGATATAGTCAGAAATCCAGCACATGGAGTTTAAACTCTACAGGATGATTCAGTTTCTTCAACAAATAAATTGCAAAGAAAAAGGAGGGGACCCAATAGATTTCAAGAGATTTAAGAGACATAACTAAATGAAATGTGTGGGTTTTGTTTGGATCCTGATTCAAACGAATGGCAAAACAGTAGCATTTATGAGACAACTTTTTGAAAATTTGAATGATGATGGATTTATTGTTGAGTACAGATGTAAAATTGGTGTTTTTGTTACTTTTTTAAAAGGACCCTTATATTTTATATACACATTGAAATATTTATGGATGAAATAACATCTAGGATTTGACTGAAAATAATCAGGTGAGGGGAATGGAAGAGATTATAGAAAACAAGATTGGTTATGAGTTAAGAATTATGGAAGCTGAGTGATGGCCATGTGATGGTTCGTTACTGTAGTTTCTTACTTTTGTATTTGAAAATTTGTCCATAAGGAAAAGTAAAATGAAAAAAACAAAATAAAACAGAGCATGAGCTCTACCTGGGTAGGTGTTTGGTTGGAGTGTTGTCCTGTACACCAAAAGAGTGCAGGTTTGACTACCGTCAGGGCATGTACGGGAGGCAACCGATTAATGTTTCTCTCTCCCATTGATTTCTTTCTCTTTTGCCTGTCTCTCTCTTCCCCCCACCCCTTCCTCTCTATCTAAAAATCAATAAAAACACATCCTCGAGTGGGGATTAAAATTTAAAAAATAAAATAAATTAAAAAACAGAGCATCAAAATTCTTTGGGTGTGGGTTCCCTGGGTTCCATACCAGCTCCTGGGGGCCTTCCAGGAGCAATCAACCTGCATGCCTCTGAGCCTGCAGAAAGCTCTGCAGAGACCCCTGATATAAGGGCCATGCCTCCTCTGAAGCGTTCATGTGCAAGGGGCATGAAAACCAAATAACCAGCCAACCAACCACAGAGGTAAAAGAGAAAAAGGACAAGAGAACTAAGGAGAATCCCGAAGACGATGCTTTCTTTGTGCCAGTGCCTAAGCAGTACCTGGCTATGGAATCAGGCATCCTGGGTTCAAGTGCTGCCTCCACTACCTACCAGCTGTGTGACCTTGGGCAAGTTACTTAACTTCTCAGTTTCTCACCTATAACACATAGATAATAGTATCAATCTGATAAGGTTATTGTGAGGATTACATGTTAATGCCTGACACAGAGTAAGTGCTAAATAAATGTTAGCTAGTACTATTATTATTATTATTATTGCCCGAGCTTCCCAATAGTCTGTGGCAAAGTGCGTGGGGGGGGGGGGGTTGAGGGGTAAAGAGCTGTGCTGACAAAATGCAGAATGGGATTTCCATCCTGCAAGCCTCAGACTGGAAGATCTTGTTCCACTGTCGTGACCACTTACAGCATGCCAACCAACAGAAAGGCTCCACCACCACTAATGTGACTGCTATTTTTTCTTCGGCCTTGGGGATTGTACTGAAGGGTACGGAGCAGAGGATTTCTCCACACTGCAGGCCCACGAGGACTTCCCCTGAACGAAGGGGCTCACTGGGTGTGTGGACACAAGAAGCCTTCAGTGGGAAGTGGGCTTCCTTTGATGGGACAGGTGACCCTGCCCAAAAGCCCCTCACCAACCTGTGCTGGACACGGTTTCAGAGGGCTGAAAGAGGGCGGCGGAAGAGGATGGTGGGGATGCTGCGGAAGAGCTGGCCGACTCCTTCCCTTCCAGCTCGGCCACAGGCAGCAGCAGGTTCTGGGCCAGGTGGCTGGGGCTGGCGGGGATGCCATTCTCCAGCAGGAACTCGTCCAGGTCCATGTACTCCAGGTGGAAAGACTCGCCATCATATGGGATGGTCTTGTCCCAGATGGGTGGCATGAGGGAGGCTGAAACGGCCATGGTGCTGGCTGCCGCGGCCTCGTCTTCCTCCAGCTTTTCCTTCCCTTTTTCCTTATCTGCAGACACAAAACCTGTGATGAGACCCCACACAGAGGGAGACTCGATCCCATGGGGGGGAGCAGTGAGCCTCACAGGGCTGGCCATCTCCCTGAGTCCGGACATGTCCCACGCACTGCAAGAGCCCAGCACTCTCCGGGAATGGCCTCGTGCTAACCAGGCACACTGGGCTTTAGGCATGGCGGCGTGTCCTCCTCCACGCCGGGGCTCCCCAGACTGCTCGCCACAAGCTCCAAGCCTGATGTGCTCAGTTCAGAATGCGCTGTGAAACTGGCATCTGGAGGGAGGCTACAGGGAGGACATGGAATTCCTGAGCCTTCCTGGTATCTTATCTCTGTGGTAGGAAAGGGTGATTCCTCAGGCCAAGACCTTTCAGGTTCTCCTGTCCTGACCCTTCCAGCTAGGCCTTTCCACAGCAATTCAGCCTAGGGATTGAATCCCAGATCAGCTACCCAGTTGCTCGGATGTGCGACTTTAGCTATGTATTTACCCTCTCCCAGCCTCAGTGTCATCCACTGTAAATACAAATAAAGCTTTCTCTTTGGTGTAGACTAGAGATATTATTTGCAAGTGTCTTATCGAGTTCCTGGCAAATGGAAGGCATTCATTACTACAGTGAGCTGTTGAGGGCAGGGACTGTGTCTGATTCATTTTTAGACCTCATGGCCAACACAGGAGCAGGCTGACCATGGGCCATGGGAAAATATGCATACTGAATGAAGAACACTGGGTTTGCACACAGATTCCCTTTAGGTTTATTAGATACAGAGGGTGTGGAGCTGTCTTTTCAGGACCTTTTTCAGAGCAACAATTTCCAGAGAAGTCTACCCCTGAATAAGCAGAGAAGACTGAGGCAGGTTTTCTGGGAAGGAGAGGGTGGGGCGGAAGGAGGCTTGCTCCTTTTCAAAGCAAAACTAATCCATTAGCAGGGACTGGATCTCACCTAACTGTCTCAGTCAAAAAGTTACCTGTGTGGATATCCAAGAAAGGGCAAATTAGGAAAAAAAGACAAGAGAGAAATGTGACAAGGTTGGAAGGAAATCAAAGTGACAGGGAGGCTAATCAGGGAAGTGGGAGATAAAATCATGACAAGTTCATAATGGGTTTTCAAACTGAGGGAGACAACTCTGAACTCTGGATTTTGGAGTGAAAAAGAGAAATCGAATATAATCATGTTGGAAATAAACCAGTCATGCTGGGACTCCCAGACCGTAGCTAGCCAAAAAGAAGCTTGTTGGTCCAATAAAAATGGATATACCAGTGGATTAAGGAGGTGAAAGTTTTGACAAACAGAATTTGGTAATGACTTCTAATATGAATTAACCTTAATTCTTGAAACTGCCTTCTGTACCAGGCTTTGGTTGAAAACCAAATGGGAAGTAAGAAAGCCAAGCTTTGGTGGGCTAAGTGGGCCGGATGGACTTGCTGTTCTCCTCCCTGAGATCCTGACTCTACATTGTGTTCAGATCCATATTGGGTGGGGTCATGAGGACCAAAGGAGACAGGAAAAGGAAGGAGATAGAAAAACAGCCGCACTGAAGGACAAGTATCAGTAAGTTCCAGGTTTTGCCTGGCCTAAGCAATTGAGGAAATTTTTAATCAATGTTTTTATAAGATGGAGTTTTAATTGTGTAAGAGATGATAAAGAACTAGGTAAAGAAATTGACATTAGTGGTTGCCAATGATACAATAAAAAGCACCAGACTGACAGTTATAAGGCCTAGCTATGTGACCTTGAAGAAGCATCCTCACTTCTCCGAGCCTCAACTTTCCTTATCTGGGAAGTGGGGATAATATTCTATATAAATAAAACAAGATTCTGTCAAAAGTGCTTTGTGAGCATTCTGCTAATGTAAAGTAAAATTGTTATGGATGGCTCTTATTTGGGAATTTTGAACAAGAACCTGACAGATGTGTATGCCTGTCCTGGCAGCTTGTCTCAGCCCTAGAATTGGAACAAAGCATTGCCTTAAAAGCAAACAAAAGGGTCTGTGCACATGAAGTCCCGAAAGCAGGACAGAATGCCTGGTCTCACCTGATATGCTGAAGCTATTTATAACCCAATGGAGACAAGCCATAGGAATGGAAGCCACGGTACACATCGGGAAAAGAAAGAGATGGCATTTAGAAATTTCTTTTTTAATTCAAGACAGGTAATTCACAGAAGGCCTATTCCTTCCCAAATCCCTAAACTACACTGATGGTTCTTAGAAATTCAAAGGTCTCAGATTGAAAGCATACCTCTGTGCACTGAAACCACAATAGGTGGCACTTTGCTGTTCCCTGAACCTCATGTTCTCAGGCCAAAAAAACAAGGCCAAACCTGCTTTCCACATAGGCCCTAGGGACCTCTGTGGCCTAGGTAACAAGATAAAGCCCAGCTCTGCCACTGTGGCCCCAAAGTCTAGGGTCAATCCCCCAAAGCCAGGTGAAGGGCCTCGGTGGCCTTATTCTGATCTTCATCCCTCTACCCGCCTGGCCCCACTCTCCACCTCAGAAGGTGCCTCGCATCCCTTCCCGACACCCCTCCCTCACTTCAGCAGCAACCCTGAGACACTTCCAGAAAACCTTCAGTGTGTACCTAGTAGTGGGGATGAAGGCAGGTCCTTCTCCCAAGAGGGGCAAGGCCAGAGGCAAGGACAATCTGCCATGCAAATCAGCGCTTCTCAAACTTTAGTGGACTTCGGAATCACGGAGGTGGGGTCCTCCTTAACACGCACACTCCTGTCCCAGGAGCTGCAGATTCGGTGGGTGAAGGGTGGGGCCCAGGGACGGGCATTCCAAACAAGCATCCCAAGTGATTCTGACGAAGCTGTCCCCGGAGAAGGCGCCCTGGAGCGTCATCTAAGCGGCTGCTGCGACCCTCTTCAGCCTGCTCAGTAACCCCTACACGTCGTCGCGCTCAGGCGGCCCCAAGGAACCGCCTCCCCGCGACCCCACCCATCCTCTCCCTCCGGACCCCTTTCTGCCAACGCCCACCTGACCCAACCTCTCTCGGCTCGCCCCGACCTTCTCCCAACCTTCCGGCCTCGCCCACCAGGCCCTCCGTCATTCAGGGCTCCAGCTCCCCGCCACCCCCCTCGGCCGGACCACTTCACGTGACCTCCGACCTCCCCGGCCCCGCCCTCACAAGGCCCCGCCCCTGCAAACCCCGCCCCCAGGCTCGCGCAGACCCCCGCCCCTCACCGAGGCGCGCCTCGCGCGGGGGGTTCTCCATCAGCTTCTTCAGGACCAGTGGGAAGGAGCCCGGCAGGCCCCTATCCCCAGCTGCGCGCCCCGGCCCCGGGCCCGGTCCCGCCTGCGGCTCCACAGGCGGCTTCTTTCCGCCGCCCGTGTCGGACATCGTGCTCCGCGCTCCGCTCGCGCGCCTCGCCTCCCCCGCCCGCCCCCCGAGAAGGGCCGGAGGCTCGCGACCCGCCGCAGCTGCCGACACGGGCAGCTACTGCGCAGGCGCCCAGCAGCTCCCCCGCCTCCCTCCATCCCTACCCAGCCTGTGGACAAGCTCTAGGATATTAATTATTCATGAGGCCAGGCCAGCTTCCCCAGAGCTCGGCCTCGGGTTGGCCCACCTTGGGAGGAGGGCGGGAGCAGCCTTCCGGGCCGTGATTGGTTAGGCTGCCGGGATAAGTGAGACACGTGCGGAGCCAGGTGAGGAGCAATGCCGGAGGCCCCGCCCCGCCCGCCCGGGTCACCTGATTGGCGCCTGCTGGAGTCTGTGTCATTGGCCCTCTTCGGCGGCAGCTCGGTCCCCTCTACCAGACGGTTCACCTTCGCCTTCCTCTTCGTAACCCCCGCTCTCCTCCCAGACCATCGTGACCGCTCGCCTTTCCTTCTCATCCCAATCTCGCCACCTTCGGGTCTCAGCACTGAAGGGAGGCAGGGCTGGGAGCGGCCGGCGGAGCCTATCGGAGAGCCCGTTCGGGCTGCGGGGCCCGGCCCCCGCAGGTCACGTGGAGCCCCAGCCGAGTCCGGCCGAGTGGGGAGGGGGGAAGAGGAGGAAGGCGAGGAGCAGCCAATGGGGGGCGGGGGCGGGGCGCGGGTCCACACACGGGGCCCAGCACGTGCGGGCCTGCGGCGGGGAGGGGCGGCCGCTGTGCACCCGGGACTCTGCCCGGGGTCTTGGGGCCGGGACTCGTGGGTCGAGCCTGCAACCCCGCCCCCGCGACCCAGGGGTTGGCTGAGGGCAGGGCGGCGGACGGCGACCTGCCCTTCCCGTAGGGATGTCCGGAGCAGGAGCGGGCTCGGCGGCCGCCGACGGGGGTGTCAGGTTCCTCACTGATCCCGGGTTCCTGCTGCGGGCGTGGCGGCCAGATAAACACTGTCGTGGAGGGCGCGTTCTTGAGGCCGGGGCGGGGCGGAGAGGAGAGAAAGGGCCCAGCCCTAAGCCGAGGGCCGGGGTACACGCTTTGCCGCCCACTTACTAGCTGTGACCTTGGGAAAGTCCAGTTGCTTCCCTTGAGCCTGTCTCCTCGAGACTAGATAATCTCGGAAGTCCTAAGCAGCTCTGAAGTTCGTTCCTCTCTAGGACCTCACCATCCTTTCCCCAGGGACAAGTCACCGAAAACCAAGCTCCTTTACATAGGGAACCGATTGCACATTTTGTGGGAAAACCACCTCTGTTAAAAGAGAAACACTCCCTGGGAGTTCCTTAGGAAATGTAAAATGCGAGGGATACACAAATGTGGAGACATTATATAGGAAGCTGCTCCTAAACGGCTCCCAGAACCTTGTCCCTCTTCAAAACACAAATCATCCTCTGCTTTGAACCCAAGCAGTGCAAGACTCTGCCTGCCTAAACTCCCAGAGGGCAGGGACTTTGGCTTGTTTATGGTGCCTTCTGCCAAAGGCTGGGGCCTTGGGAACCGTGGGACGGAGCCATGGGGTCACCGGGCAGGGGTGTGACGGCAACACCCAGCTAGCTGGCGGTTGTCAAGCTGACGCAATTCGAATTTTGCTGGGAAGGAACAAGAAATTGGGCTCCTGAACAGGCCTGGGGGGGGGGGGGGACAAGGTGACTCCAAAACTCATTCACTGCCACACTCGTTAGGTTTCAGTGACTGTCTGGCTTGATACCTACAGCCAGTTACCAATTACTTCCTTTTCTTATATATCAAGTGGATCTACCTTGTGGGTTTTCTGTAGGCCAATGTGAAGTGCACAACTGCTAACCTGCAACAAATGGTAGTTTTCATAATTTTTATAAAACTAGAACAAAATAAAACTAATGGATGCAAATCCACTGCCTGGTGTATCCATTATCCTGGAGGCGAGTACAGTGCCCATGTCACTCCACTTTAGTAGAAACACTAAATCTGTTGTGCTGCAGAGTTGTTAGTGGGAATTCTGTTACGTGGCTAAGATATCTTTAGGCGAAACTGACCTAGAGGTTTTTAGAAATAAGTTTTAAAGGACTTGCCAAGGGAGGTTGATTAAAACAATATGTGAAGCTTTTTAAAAAATGGCTAGTTTGGTGAAGGAGAGATTTACTGGATTAGAGTCAAATGTATATTTTCGTGGCTGACGTGACGTTGTTGAAGGGGAAAACTAATCCTCATGGTATTAGAGGAGGATTTATGATAACAGTGGAAAGTTATAGCATTTGTTTGGGACAAAAGGGAAAATGCCTACTTCGCTCATCATCCAGCCTAGAGCAGCCTACCAGGCGGGTGGCACCACACGGCGGGGGAGGGGGCGAGGCCAGCAGGTTAGGCCTCCAAAGTTAGTTTTGATTTGGTTCTCTGTTCACATACTGACACTCCCCAGAGACGGGTTTTTCCCCGGATAACCACGGGGTAAATGGCGTGTCACAAACACTGCAGGGCCGTCACAAACATGTTCCCTCTCGTGCCTGCTTGCGAGCTGGAAGGTTAGCCACACTGCCGGCTGGCGCCTTGGGCAGCGCCGTCCCGGAGGCGCGGCCACTGTGCTCTAGCCCGATGCACCAGCTGCCCCGGGACAGCGGCCCTCTCTGCCCCGCTCCCGTCGGTGCAGGGGGAGTAACGTGGCTCCTTCTCTTCGTGGAGATGTAAGTGTGAGAAGTCGTTAGCTAACGCCACAGTGTTTGTGAGCCCTACAAAGAAAGAAACTCCGCAAAAAGAACACAACGTGGTTGGCTGTAAAGGCCTGAAGTGGTCCCTTAGTGTTCTTTGGAAATAGGTTTCAGTGCAGCCACCTCTGAGGAAAGCGTGGCCCTGGGGACAGCTCTGTGGGCTCAGGAGGCAGGTCTGGGTAGAATCCCCTCGGACGCTGACTAGCCATGTGGCCTGGGCAAGTGACTTCTCTCGCCTAAGCCTTAGTTATTTTTCTCTTGGGAACAGAGATGGGTGTGCTTACCTCACAGAGCGGCTATGAGGATTATGTGTGAGAAGCAATGTCAAGTGCTCGCCTGCAACAGTGTGGCATGGAGTGGGGGTGCCGCCACCCTTCTCCTTCCACTCAGCTGATGTTGGGTCTGGCGTAGAATTATTTGGGGTGTGGGGACAAGGCTGTGTGGTTGAGGGTGGCCTCTGGAGTCTATGCTGAAGCAATCTCCCAACCTGGGCTGGCTTTAAATTCTACTCTTTCATGTTCCAGAAACCTGCTAACCAACCGAAGTTAAAATCTTAATTCAATTCAATTGAGCACATGCAGAGCAAGTGCCTTTCATTAAGTTATTATACTGGTTTGGAGTATTAGCATTTAAGCTTGAAGTTTAGAGAAGCTAAAACTCCAGCATGGGAGCCTTTGGCCAGAGATCCCATAATGATCTCTTTTGCCACATGATATTCAGTGTCTAGGAGGACAGGGCCATTCATTCCATCTTTTGACTTACTGAAATGTGTGATACAAGCCTGGCGTGCATAAGAACAGGGCTCTAATAAGGCTGCCATTGAGCTCTAACAAAGCCCAGTTATCTGTGTGCTTTGCCAATACCAATTGCAGGAGAGTACAAAGCTTTGTTCAGGTTGGTAAGTCAGTAAATATTTGTTGGCTCATTTGTTGGTGGTGCTGGTGGGAGGGTTAACAAAACCTTTCAGAGCCAAGTCATATACATTTGGAACATTATTAGCATCAAATAACCGTCTTTGTGTTTCACAATCGAACCTGGAACAAACAGGGCAAGTCCCCCAGCACTAACCTGACCAACAGCTGCCTCCTTTCGAACCCACATACCTGTGGGCTGTGGTTTGTACCTTAGTCTCAGTTTGTTCTAGGGCAGAAGTGGTGGGTGGAGGCTCTTCACTAATTCTTATGAATCTCTTCAGTGCTCTCAAGGGTACTGATTTCCTGTTTGGCTTGCATTTTGCCCACTCCCAGGATTCAGATTGATTACAGATGGAGAGCTGCCCCAAGAGGGCCATTTCCAGAGAAGCCCTCAGCTCCAGTCTCTGCCATCTCAACAGCCACTGTCTGATGGCCAGTGATTCTCCTGTGCAGGCCATGTTGGTGGTGCAGTGGTAGTGTGTGGCCTCTGAAGCTGGACCACCTGGGTCTGATTCCTAACTGTGTGACCTTGGGCAAGTTACATAACCTCTCTGTGCCTGAGTGTCAGAAGTGAAGGCGTGGGTTTGGGCACACTACATAGCGAATGTTCAGTTGAAGTTAACTCTATCATTCCATCTTGATTGTTCTGGGACCACCTCACTCCACTTCACTGAGAATGGGGGAGGCTTGCAGACCTGGAGATGACAGCCTCTCGACCTTTATGACCTTCAGGGCCCTGCAGGCTTTCCCCGTTCCAGGTCTCTCCACCCTCACCTCTTTCCTCTCTCCCCCTTGCTCACCTTCTGCAGCCACAGAGGCCTTTTATTGTTCAGACACATGTCTTTCCTGCTCCAGGAAAGGGCCTCTGCAGGTGCTGTTCCCTCAGCCTGAAAGTTCTCAGTGCAGCTCGCTATTCCTCACCCTCCAGGCCTTGGTTTCAATGTGCTCCCTTCGGAGAGGCTGGCCCTGACTCCTGATTGTCTGTCTTTTCCCATGGTGCGTGGGGCCATGCATGTCTCATTCGCTCCATGCCATCAGGGTAAGCAAACGTTCGATTAGCAAATGATGAAAAAGCAAAGGAGGACTGAAGAGGTGCTGCCCTGCGTCTGGGTTTCTGAGACCCTGGGATCCTGGGAGTGCCGAGCCTGGAAGCAGGCAAAGATGGGTTGGAATCCCTTACAACAGTGGCCTTCCCATCTCTGAGCCTCAGTCTCCTCACCTGTAGAATGGATAATTACACCTCCCTTGCAAAGCCATTTTTCAAGCGGTGATGTCAAAGCACTTAGCAAGACACCCAGCTCAAAGTCAGGAACAGTGGCCTTTCCATTCAGGATGGGCTCCTTGAGCAGCCTGGCCTGGGTCAGGCCCCATCAAGATGCAAACCATCTGGAGGGGGCGCTCCTGTCCACTGCAGTCAGTTCCTGGCACCCTGTGAGAATAAGTTTCTCATGTTTCTCTGATTGGGGACGGGACAGGTAGAGAAGGCAGCTGAGTCCCTAAGGTAGAACAAAGAGAGAGGCTGGCCCACATACTGTCCCCGAGGGTAGCCAACCTCTGAGTACATTTCCTTGTCATTTAGAAGGTGGTAGCAAGGGTTAAAGGAGCTAAGGCCTTTAGCACATAGAAGGCCTCCTTCACCTCCTGTTCCCTGAAAGAACACGTCAAGACCTCCTGGTTTTGCCTGGTTACCCCAGCCTGGGAGAGGGGGTGACCGCGTGGGCCTTACTGAAGCTAACCTCAGGACAGCCGGCTGCATGGAGTCCACCTTCTTGGGCCATTTAGCTCAGTCCTCTGAGAGGAAGCTCCCCAGGCCCCTCCTCTGCATCACTGCCACTGTCCCAGAAAGTCCCCCTGACGTCCGGCCTGTTATCATTCAGCTGTTTCCCTGGCCAATCCAGTGGGTTGTCCAGTTTAGTGCAGGGCTGATGGCACCATGCCCCCAAGAGCCACAGCACACGTTTCTAAGGAGACAGCACAAACGCAACATTCAGTTGTTTTAAGAATAGTCACAGGAAGGAGGGTAGAAAGAAGGAAATGAGGGTCATATCGCAAATGTGGTAGGAGCACAGCTGCTCTTGGCCTTTCACAGAGAAAACAGTGTGGCACTTCACAGTTTGCAAAGGCTTGCACATGGGATAACTCATTCAGTCCTGGCAACACGCCTGTGAAGCAGGTATTCTTTTTCCCATTTTTACAGCTTGGGGATGGAGAGAGGGGGTATGTCTAGGACACCCTACTGGGTGGCCCACTTGTGATTCTAGTTAGGAGTTCCCTGAGGTGGGAACCCTGCCTGACCAGCTCAAAGTGAAAGCCTTGTTCAACCTTTGGGTTTGTTTCACGCTACGTGGCTCCTTGGGAGGCCGGAGTGACCAAAGCTGGCAGAAAGATGGGGGACTGGCCTCTGAGCACAGCCAAGGCCCTATAGGGTGAGGGAAGGAAGGGGTGTGAAGAGCTAACAATATGGTTTAGAGAAGCAGGGACTTTCCAGAAGCTGGAGAAGAAAGAGAGAGTGAGCAGTCTGGAACAGAATCATCTTGCAGAAGAGGATCCCGGGGAGAAAGGGCAGGAGTAGAACCAGGAAGAATAGTCCTTAGGGATCAGGGCTCAGAGACGGAGGGGAATTGAGTCAGGGCTTGGGGTATAGACCACCCTTTTGCTGCACATGGATTTCTCTGCCCACAGGACAGTTGATCAAATTGACCGCCCAGGTGGCCATTGTAACCTAAAGCCAAGGGAGGCTGGAGCCTGATCATCTCTGTTAGACAAAATCTTCACTAGGGACAGGAAAGAGGTGGGGGTCTGTCTGTGCAGGCTGGGGTGGGAGGCAAGAGGGAGAGGAACAAACCCCAGGGTGGGTCTCGGAGTGTCTCTGAACTAGACAGTGGCCTGAGAGGCTGCAGGGAGAGCAGTCTCGTGAGAACACACCTGCAATTTCTCCCATGCTGGACCCACGACACGCTCTGCACGTGACCGGAATGTGTGCGGAAGCAGTCAGTGGGCTGGAGAGAGGGAGGAGTTTGTAAACAGGTCTCAGTCCCCCACGAGAAACCTGCCTTTATTGCATCAAAGCAAAGGGCAAGTGATCCTGAGGGCAACTGTTTCCGGAGCAACTGACCCTCAGCTGTTTTCCACCCACTGAGGTCCCAGCCAGAGTGGGGGACACAGGGAGAGAAGCCGCTTCATCAGGAACTTAAAGTACTTGCTACGTGAGTGCTGGGAATTCTAGTCTGCAGGGCGTGTGCGCTCTCTTTTCACCAAGTGTATGGCTTTTCAGGTGGATTTATTTTTACAACAGATTTGGGGAGTCGGGGAGCTCTGGGAGGGGTGGTTACAGGGATGGGGCAGTGATGTGGCTGAGGCCTTTGTGGATGCACTGACCCTCACTTTATCCACCCACTGGTCTCTGCCAGTCCCTCGGGGCCTCAGGCTTCTGACGCTCAGTGAGACACCACATGGAAAAGTGGTAGGAGGTGGCCCGAGATACTGGCCCACACAGCTAATGCAGACAACTGACCCTCGGTCAGAGCTGGCCAACAAAGCTCTGCCGAAGACCTTTGGCAAGTCCTCTCAGCACTGGGTCCCGACTTTGCTCATCCACAGTGAGTGATGGGGATTTTCCGGCTGTCACGGGGCTCTGTGGACCAGCTGGGAACCAGTGACCAGCAGCTGCTGCCACACTTCAAAGGCCTTGCTATCCTCATCAGAGGAGGAGCAGCGCCCTGAGTTGCCCCCAGAACCCTTCCCTGTCCCACTGGGAGCTGTCCCTGCAAGCTGCTCCCTGTGCATGCACTGGGCCATCCTGGACACCCCACCTTCCCTGGGTGCCTGGATCAAGAAGGGAGCCCCTACCTCTAGTCCTTCTGGAAGGACTTCAGCTTCACCTACCCACACGGCTGTTCAGAAGTGGCAAGAAAAAGTCAGCTGTGACTCATCGGCCAGGCTGAATCGAGGGTGTCCTGAGATGTGCTTCTCCTGGTGAGCGGCAGGGGTCCTGAGTGCTGGGAGGGCACAGGAACTCCTGTGATGCGGGCCACCACGAGGCCCAACTGCCCCAGCACGAACCACAGGTGTGGTCTGAGGAGCCTGGGCCTGGAGCTCCATGAGAGCCCACAGGGACCTGGCCCTGAACTCTGGGACCCACCTTTCTCTCCTTAGGCAGTGTCACCTCAGAGCAGAGCCTGCTGCCCCTCTTTCCCTGAACCTGTTCCCCGAGGGGCGAGAGAGAGGGCCTGGGCTGTGTGGTCTGTACTCAGGCTCCAGAGTTTGGGAGTGGGCTGGGAGTCCTGTGGGGACAACCAGGGCTACCTGGTAATGAGATATATCAGTTGCCAGCACAGCAGGATGAGGGAGAGGCCTGAGAAAGGTCCCCTGAGGGGACACCTGGGGCTCCTAAGTCAGACTCAGGCAGCAGAAGACAGCTGGGCTCCTTTAAAGGCACCTGGGAAGTTTGAGCAGTGGGGACCTGGTGTTAGCCCCTGACATCTTAAAACAGAAGAGGTTGGGAGAAATATTTTTCAGGGGGGATTGCCCTGAGCAGGTGGCCCCCAAAGCTAGCCGGGACCTTGGGTTGCTCAGTCAGTCAGGACTTGGGAGACACCTGGTGCTGGCTGCTGGCTCTGTCCCTCCGTCCACTCCCTCCTCTGCCGGCTCCCTCGCCCGCCCCTGTTTGCCTGTGGTATCCTAGGAACCCGGGCTTGGAGCCTGTGGTCCTGTTACATAACAGCTTCCCTCCCATCCATGGGTGCAGCCCTCCAGCGAGCAGGAGCTGAAGCAGGAGCACGGAGGAAGCCTCTCCTCCAGACAGGAGCTGCCCAAATCTACAGCTACGGCCAGTCCTCTGCCACCCCAGCCTGCAGAGGGAGGGAACTCAATAGGCAATTGCATCCAGTGCACTCTCTCAGCAGGGCCCTCTGGTCCTGATCTTGTCCCATGAGAGCACAGCACCTGTCAGTGGCCACACGCTGGCCATGGCTTCCGCAAACTAGCAGGACTAGGGGGCACTCTCCACCATGCCTCTCTCTGCATCCCTGTCCTGAAGGGACCAAGGACAGACCCCTACTGGGGACCCTCCTTAGGCTGGAGATGCCTGTCCTGCCACTGTGCCTGTGGCTGCCCCCAACCCCTTGGGCAATTGGTTGGCCAGCCATGGCAGACCACTGCTGTTCCTACCTGTTCTCTTCTCTGGCCAAGGCAGAGAGTGCTCCAGCAGGGACTTGAGGACCTCAGGCATGTCCATGGCAGGGGCCACTCCGATCCGGTCGCAGCTTGACATGGCCCGGCAGGAGGAGCTTGCTTTGGGAGTTTAGAAGCAGCTGGAGAGGCAGGAGCTGGCCCGGGAGCCACAGGCACTGGAGGCGGGCGGGGCGGGAGCGGGAGGCAGCCAATGGGCAGCGTGGACCCCGGCCCGCCCATCCACCCCCCCCACCCCCCACCCCCGGCTTGGCCACCCGCCAGCGCTGGCTGCAGCCAGGCCTTCCCTTCCGGCTGCCTGGCAGGGCAGGCCTGGGTCCGTGCCAGCTGCAACACGTGGAGCCACTGCGCCAATCCTCTGACAGAGAACCCGTGCTGTTATCTAACTTTGCAAAGGGAAGTTCTCCCCCAGGCTGGGAGCCATGACCAGGGCCTGCCAGGTAAGAACAGCGAGCCGGCTGCATGCCCACGGCGAGCGTGCTCTGCACAATCAGACACGCTCAACAGAGGAGCCCTGGCGCAGCAGAGAGCAGGGCCTGCCATGGAAACCAGCTCGGGCTCGGACTTGAGACCCTGGCACTGCAGGCAGCTCGGCACAAAGGGTAAACTCTGTTGGCACATACCAGCACATGCAGGGGCATTGTGCCGTCACCTGCGGGCTGGTGAGCCTCCAGGGGTTGTATGTTTTGATACTGATGCACATGTGCCCGCAAGGTGCATGGGTGTGCACGTGGTAGGCATAATCAGGGCTTTCTACCATCTGCAGAGCCTGAATTCTGTTCTCCTAAGCAAAGTGACAAAACCTGCAGCCTGGGGTCCCTTTCCTCTTCCGGAGAGGTGCCAACAGACGCGTGCTGAGAGGCCACTGAAAGGGGGCAGCTCTGCAGGCCTGGCTCAGGTTTGTCCTGGATTATGTCCTGCTTCCCAGCCCATCCTAGGGACTTGGTGGCAACTGGCTGTTTGCCGTAGTCCTCTCCCTGGCCCTCTCACCAGGGTACTGGCCCCTGTAGTCCCCAGGCCACTTGAATGTGAGGATGAAGACCAACACCAGACTTGGCCAGAGGGTTGTCCGCTGTCAGTCATGCCACACACTGATGTGGGATCTTGAACAAGCTGTGCAGATATTCTGGGTCTCCTGTCCAAAGCCACTGAATATTGTGACCGAAACGACTGAATGTTGTAACCGTTGGCTCTGGTTGTGTCTCTGACACTCCCAGGTGGATGCAGCAAGGAGTTGCTTCCTTCCCCATAGCTGATTTCTATGCTGTCCTTCACTGCTCTCCAAAACCCCATCTTGCACGGAATCAAACATACTCCAGGAACCCCTCTGGCCTCTTCCAAACAGCCCTCACCTTCTAATTACCCTCCCTCCCTTCCTAATAGCCCTCCCCAAACCATGTTCTTTTCCAAAATTAATTAAAATTAATTTCAATCTTTGAATACAAAGAACAGTATATGGCTCAAAGCTGAAAACTTTTGATAAAGGTATCCTTTGGAAACGTCATTTCTATCCCAGCCCCTCCTCCCCATTCCCCTTCCTCATAACAAATTTAATCTTGTATTTATCCTTCTAGCGCCTTCGCCTCTGTGGGCCCGGGGAGAGGATGCGGTGGACCTGGTGTGCAGGATGCCTCGATTTGCAGGCTGGGCCGACTGAGGCTGAGCTGGTACAGTAACCATTCCTTGGCCCAAGAACCCTGTCACGTGCAAGGGCAGCTTACCACAAAGGTGGAGTGGGTCAGTGCCCACGGAGCGTGATTTCAGAGGCAATAGAAAGTACCCTACATGTCTCAACAACACCCACCTGCTGCATAACAGTTCATTCTCGGAGATCCATTCCTGCGAGCTCTCTGCAGACCCCTTTCAATGTAGAAAAGTTCCAAGCCTCTAAGACCAGGAATGAGTGCTTACTGCATACCTGGCACAGCCTAGCTCTTGTGAGGAATTCAAAGTTAAATAACAAACCCAGCCAGGCAAGTCCCTACCCTTAAGGAATTTTCATGCCACTGAGTCAGCCCACCTGGCACCCCCACTCTGCACCCAGTGTGTCCAGCTAGCAGCATCACCTATGGTCACACAGGGGCCACATCAGCAGGTTTCTGAGTCAAGATGCTAGGGAGCACAGAGGTAGGAGAGGGGAGGCCGTGTACAAGCCTGGGGACATTCAGAGGGGCCGCATGGCAGGTGCGTTGGGATTGTCTACACTTCTTGGGGTTTCCTGGCTCAGAGGTCTTGCTATAGATGGCTCCCCTGGTTGGGGGTATATGTGGATGCAGTTTCTGGTAGAGCCCTCAAGGCTTTTTCTAGAGATGTGTAGAGCTGCCCACACCTGCACCCCCAGGTCCCCGACAGCCACCTCTCCTCAGAAGCAGTTTCCCCAAAGGCAGGGAGGAGCCCACAAGGGTATGGAGGGGGTGGTCACTGCAGCCCCTATTCACAGGTCTGAAGACCAGAAATGGGCCTGCATTCAATAACTGGGGGCTGCTCAAGCCAGCTGTCGCCTTGATGAAGTGTCTACCACTGACCATAAATATCTAGGTTACATCGGGGCAGGGATATGCACATGGGAAATACAACTGAGAGAAAAAGGAAGATGCAGAGTAAGTGCACATTGATTACAATGATACAATTTTTTAAGCCTCAATTCCAGTGTCACCTCCTCCAGGAAGCCCTTCCTGGCTACCCAACCTAGATGAGGTGCCATCCCTGGCACTTGGGGTGTCTGTCCCACAACTGAGCCTGTCACATCATGGATTCACGGAAAGCCATGATTCTTCAATAATCTGTATTCCCAGGGTCCAAGATGGGTGGGTGCTCAGTTTATGCTACCAACCTGAACCAACAAGGACCAGAGGAAAATTTAGGGGAACTGATGAGAATTTAAGAACTTTGTCCACTGGGTTCTTTGAAGTTTTGCTTATTTTACTCTCTTTGGTTTTCTAATCAAAGGAGGTCCTGGTGTAGGCTCATGATCTCTCCAGCCCAGGGATAGGTCTGTCCTTTTCTTTTGGGAACAGTACTTTGTCATGCCACTTCAGTTTTCCAGGGTGCGGCCAGGAATGCTGAGAACCCCATCCCTCAATGCTGAAGGAACCTTTGCTCATCAGCCAGTTCCCAGTGGTTCTCGATTTTTTTTCTGCCTCCTTTCTGAGGGTCCTTGGAACCTTCGCTGACCGTGCAGGGCTGTGGAGAACAGATGCCGCATCCACAGTGTCCGGCGCACAGAAGGTCCTCAGGCATTGATCATGTATCTGGTCATTGATCATGTATCTCAGCCCCTACTGCATACCGGGCCCAAATGATTCCCTGCCCTCGGAGAAGTCCCAGGTCTTGGACCTCTGCTCCTGGGGCCACTCTGTACTGTAGCTTAAAGCTGACTGGTGAGCTGGCTCATGAGCGTGTGCAGCCCCCCCATTGGGACCCCCCTCCATCACGTGCAACCACACACAGTCCGCGATTTGAAAAAGTACCTCCAGCACAGACGGATGCCCCTCATTGAGAATTCCTGACCTGATACACTCTCCTTTTAAAGATGAGGGAGCCCATGTGACTTGGATCTCCCTTGCACCCAGCTGCAGTCAGGATCATATTCCAAAGCATGACATGGCCCCTCACCTTTCTGGAAAAGTCACACCCAGAAAGGACACAGAGCCAGCTCTCTGGAACCCAGGACGGTGCACATGGCAAAAGCAGGGAGGTGTGGGTGCTGGAGAGCCCACAAGGAGGGCCGCAATCAGGCAGGCTGCAGAAGAGCCAGCAAAGGGTGGCCACTGGGGCCACTTATGCAGAGCACAGCTTGTCCCTGTCAGCAGAGGCTGCCTGAGCCAGGGTCAGCTGAGTTACCCTGTTTACACAGGGACAGACCTGCCCCTCACCCCTTGGAATGTCTGCCTTGAGGCCTGCTCAGCGCCAGCCAGCTCTGCCCACGAGCATAGAGCAGCCCGGGCCCCAGGCGCAAGGGCCAGGCAGGGAGGAACAGGAGCGACACCTTGGGGACAGAGGTAAAAATGCACACGTTTATTTTCTAGAACAAAGGCTAAAAGAAGTGAGTTTCTTTCATTTTATTTTAAGAAGGACAAAAATTGTTATTAAAACGTCTACATTATTATCAAGATACTAGACCTTATGAATATTTAATATTAAAGTGTGGTATTCTTAAATTTTTAATACACATTTTAAAAGGACCATTAAATTGATTCCTGCCCAGCTGAGAAATGCAGCATCCCTCATTGCCCCATCCCAAAGGGACACTCGCATCAAGGGCGCCCCCCCATCACTTGTTCTCCATGACATCTTGTCCCTGCCTGGTGGCGGTGGGCACAGGCCCCTGGTTCAACTCTCCAAGCCTCCCAGTCAGGGCCACAACTGAAATAATCATCCTCATCATTCCAAATATACTCCTGCCCCCCTCTGCCCCACCCCCTTCCTGCCTCCTGCTCGGGGGTCCAGCTCTGGCCAGGACAGGAAGGCCCAGATTCCAAGGGCCCTGGACAGGTAACAGGTTGAAGAAAAATCTGGACTCTCACCCATGGGTGAGAGACAAACATCAATCCTTTCCTGTTCTTGAGCATTCCTGCTCTCTCCCCACGAGGGGTGGTCTGTAAGCTGTCAGGCAGAGCTGCGCCCAGGCAAAGCCATTTCTGCCCCAATCACCTCTAGTCGCTGAACCCTGGAAAATGGCCTGACAACCCTGAAGACCTCTCCAAATTACACCAGGATGGCTGCATTCTCTGGCCAAATTCTTTATCTTTATCTTTCAATAGAAGTGATTCGTTGGATACCACACACATATATAATATTATATAGAGCGATATATTTAATACCTGTGTATATATGCATCACGGGGGCGACATATATACACACTAAAAACAAGGCTGGTGACAACGGACAGCAACACCACAGATCAGGGAAAACAAATGCCATTGACATTCATGGCCACGGCCCCCACATTGGGTGTGGTCTCTCCTCCCCTCCAGCCACGCCACCAGCACCCAAACCCTGCAGTGCTGGCCTGCTGGGGGGGGCGGGGGAGGAAGGGATGCATGCCACAGTTACTGGGAAAGGTTGGGCGGTGGGGGCAAGAGGAACAGGGTTCTCTGCAGCCTGGGATGCCCGTCCCCATATCGTTGCACACTATCAATCCTTGCTTGTGGAGAAATAAGGGGTATTCTACACTCTCCATCTCACTCCCGACTTCAGCCTTGGTCCCTGGTTCCTTCCCGGGGGGGCCCCACTTCTTGTGCCAATGGTGTGGGGCATTCTGGAATGTCTAGGGAACCAGGGGAGGCTGGGTCTGCCCACAGGGGGTGGGATGGAGAAGAGGGTGCACAAAGACATTAGACTAGACGAGGGGGGACAGGAGAGGGGCTTGGTGGGTGGGGGTGGGGGCTGGGGAGTCAGCTGGGGTCCTAGGCAGCTGGCAGGGCTGGGGAGCAGGGAGGGGCCAGGACAGACAGTCATAATTATATTTCTGGGTCTAGGGGAGAAGGGGGAAAGGACCATGCTGGGTCCCCAAGAAAGAGGGGCTGTGTCTGGTCCTAGAATGGCCCATGGTGCCCAGGGTCATGTCTCCCTTCTCTCCACATCCCTCTCACTCCACTACCTCATGCAGAACCTGAGCCCACGGGTGCCCTGCCCATGCCCACCTCTCCCTACTACCTGTCCCTGAGCGGCGTGGGGCAGTAAGCTTTGCTGCTACACTCCCCACAACCATCCTCAGGAGGGCACTTCCCCTCCACCGTGCTGACATGACCAACCCCCTGAGCCTCCTTCCCCAGCTGCTGGGTGGCACTGTCTGGTACGCCAGCTGCACACTGATCCAGAGGCTGTCACATACCTGCCGAGAGCCTGGAAGCTCCAGCTAACAACGGCCCTGAGTCTTCTGACCAGAATTTGCAACCCAGTTCTACCTCATGACGGGGGATGGAGGCCCTGTGCAGATCACTCCTCCCCTTTAGGCCTCAGTTTTCCTATCTGCAAAACGGGGGTTTGGGTTGGGTCATCGCCAAAGGCTCAGAATCTACCATCTACATTCAGTGGCTCAAGAATGAGAGGGGCTGGGCTGGTGGCCTCAATAGAGAGCAGACTCCAGAGATTACCCAGCCCAGCCCCTCCCACTCTTCCAACCAGAGGGAAAACTGAGGCCCCAGAGAGTAAGTGACCAGTATAGTGTCCCAGCTCCATTCTGGGGTTGCACTTTAAAGCTAATTGGGGCCTCCTGCCCTCTGTTGTGTCCTGATCTGTCCCCAGGGAGGTGGGGGTGGAATGAAGGTGGGGCAGAGAGGACCCTCCTGCTGCAGATTCAAGTAGGGACCTCAAGCTCCCCAGCCCTGAGCTTCGGGCCCCCTTTAGGAGCAGACAGAAGTTAAAGCTGTAGCTGAAGCTGGAGGGGTCCAACCTGGGGGTGGGGGAGGACCTGCCCAGGGTTTCAGCAGGATGCAGACCCTGGGACGCCTTGAGACCACAGCACGTGCACCCGGGCTTGCACACTGGGTAGTGGGGGCAGATGGGATGGGTGGGGCTCCGGGCCCAGGGGCTGCCTCATGAGGGCAGCCCCCTGACCCCCAGCCTGCCCTGGCCCTTCTACCAGGCCCTCGGACCCATCCCCACCCCCGACTCTAGGACTTCTCCCACAACCAAGACCTGGCCCTACTCCCCGGTGACAGTGGCAGCAGCAGGGGCTTCTGGGGTGGCGCCAGCAGCGCTGCCGTCCTCTTGCAGCAGGAAGTTGTATTTGCCAAAGTCGTCGTCCCTTGGACACAGAAGCATGTCCTTGCGGGCCTTGGCCAGCTTCTGCTTCAGCACCTCGCGCCGGTCCAGCCATTCATTGAGCTCCTCCTGCCCGTGAGCGCAGCGGCACTTGTCCCCGTCTGGGCAGGCCTTGCCCTTCTGCAGCCTGTGGGCAGCAGGAGGCTCACTGCCCAAGCCCAAGCCCAAGCCCTGTCTAGCACAGGCTGCTGGGCCTGGGCCAGCTGCTGAACCTCCCCCAAGACAAGCCCCTCCCTGGGCAGCTCCAGTGCGCTGCAGGCTGGCACGTCCCAGCCTTCTCTGGACCTGGCCTCGGGCTGCAAAGCAGGGGTCTGGCCAGGCCCCACCCCACCCTCCACCCCTGTCCTGCCCAGCCCCATGCTGCTCGCATCCAGGAGCAGCTGTTTCTGGACACACCACCCCTTGTGTGCCATCTCCAGGCCGAGAGGAGTCGGACCGGCCCCAGCCTCCACCTCCCCGGGCCACCTCGGCGCTGCCCCCGCCAGCACCTGTCGCAGAGCCGGAACTCGCCCATGGGGAAGCGGTAGGCCCAGCCGCTGGCGTCGCTGTCGGACGTGAAGACCTTCTCCTTGTGCTTCTCGGACTGGATGTGCTGCTGCCACTGCTTCTTGCTGTTGCTGTTCTTGCCGCAGAGCCAGCAGTGGTAGCCCATCTGGGGACACAGCCACCATGGGTGCCCCCTCCTCACACCTGTGCCCTGAGGCTGAGCCCCAACCCGCTGCCGTCCCGTCAGGCCAGAGCACAGCCCCGGCACACGCGGGGCGTTACCATGATGTCGGCGTAGTCCGTGGGCATCTGGATCTGCTTCTCCCCTTCCCGGGAGCTGATTGGGGTCCCTTCCCCCGGCTTCCCTGGGTTGTGTTTCTTCAGCCACATGTCGTAGGTCTGCTGCATGTCCAGGACTGGTGGGAAATAGGGGACAGAGTGCATGGTGAGGGGAAGCTCCATCCATTCCGCCCTGTGACCCCCGCTGGATGGGAGAACTGGAGGTCTCAGGCCCTGCGGCTGGGCTGCCCGGTCACCCCCAGAAGACCAGTGAGGGTGCGGCCTGGTGCGCCTGGAGAAGGGCCCGGTGCCTAAGGTGGTCTTGGGCCTGCTGAGGAGCTGGGATGTCCAGCAATGAGGGGACACAGGGCCAGGCCTCCATCCCACCCGCTCACTCTTGTTCTCCTTCATGAACGTCCACATGTCCCTCTCCTCTGGGCTGTGTGCGAAGGAGCAGTTCCCCACATACTGGCACTTGCGGCCATTCTGCGCGTGGATGCAGAGCTGTGGGATGGGCGAGGGGAGAGCCTGCTGAGTCCCGCTGGATTGTGCCACTGCCCCAGCCGGAGGGCAAGCCCTCCTGGGGCCCCATGGCACCCCACCCGAGGTCCCGCTGCCACCCTTCACCCCACTGCAGCACTCACATCGTATTGCTGAGGGAAGTTGCGAATGGATGGCAGTGGCCTCACAGACACCCATTTCCTCTTGGCCTTGGACATCACCAGAAGGACCCGCCGCTCCTTGGTCCAGCTGCGGGACAGAACAGGGGGCTACTTGGGGAGGGCTTGGGCAGAGCCTCAGACTGTGTGACTTCCACAGAGAGCCACAGCCTCCTCACCTGTGGTGCTCAGGGGCCCCCAACCAGCCCGCACCCCACTCACCAGTGCCGGGCCTTGGCACTGCAGTACTTGAGGTCTTTGTCAGGCTCCACCACCTGTCCGTTCCTCCAGCACTGGCCGCACACAAATTTCATCTGCAGGTCAAAGGTGCTGGGCCCATGTGTCCGTGGGGCACCCTGTGGGCAGAGGAGCTGGTGAAGCCACAGGCACCAGGGCTGAGGCCCTGAGGTCCATCATGAAGGTGGCCTCTGGGAGCATTAGGGCTGCCCAGAGCCTTGGAATGGGCCAGTCCATTACAGCTTACTGGCGGGAAGTGACACCCAAACTCCAGGGCCATGGCCTCTTAATGTGGAAGCGAGGCCTGGGATGGGGCTCCTGACTCCTGATCCAGTTCTCTCTGCCTTAGCTGGCTAGTCCACATGGGTCTGCTCTGCGGGGCTGCTGGCATTTCTCTGGGCACAGCATGAGACCTCATGCCTCCCTGCCTTTGCATATGCTGTTCCCTTTCCTGGAATGCCATTTCTCTGTTCTTCATTAGGTTTGTTCTAGAAATTTTCAAAACTCAGCTCAAGCACCTCCTTCAGGAAGCCTTCCTGGAGCTCTCCTAAGTGGCAGGTGCCCATCCTCTGAGCTCCCATAGCACCTAAACTACTTCATATTGATTGACTCATCTAGTTAGGAGGGCTGGGCCTGATGGAGAGCAGGGCCCAGAAGGTAGAAAGCAGGGCCAAGAAGGTGGAAAGCCACCTGCAGTGGGTGGGGATAGAGGGGCCTGCGATGCGCAGTGGGACATACTTCTGGGCAGCCCTGGACACTCTAAGGCCCCACAGTGTTCATTCCCCATCCTCTGCCCAGCCTTTCCTTTGTAGGCAGGATTTCCTGCTCTTCTGCACCCCTGGGTGAGGGTCGGGGGCAAGAGGTGAGAAAAGTGCCCACCCAGCCTTGTCTCCTACAACCTAGCTGCCCCCTCCTGTTAGCTAGAGCCTCCTATCCTTCCTGGAGTCTCAAGATACGGGGCCACCCCTCCAGGCAGCACTCTCTCTCCAGGCTGGCTGGTACTTGTCCCCTGCCATGGATGCACCCGTGGCCCTGGCACTGCCCAGCCCAGGGGCTGCCCTGGAGCAGGAAGGGATTCTGTCCTTGTGTGTTGACTGACCCCTGGCCGGTAGCTGGAAGACTGCAGCCTGGCTTGGCCCCAGGATAACACACACATCGTCCCAATAAAGCCACAGACTTATCCCTGGGACATGGCCTGTGCTAGGGTGAGCAGGTTTGACTGCATCACTATTAACTTCTAGGTGTACCACTGGATTCTCACCTTTTCACAGGGGAGCTATGTGGGGCAGGAGGGGTGCTGTGGCTTAGCCACTGTGTGAACAAACTGCCACAGCAGGTCACTTTTTATAATGGCCCAGTCTCACCTCTTGCTGCAGCCCTGGGAGTATGTGGGATCATTCCCACTTGACAGAGCAGAAGCACAGATTCAGGGAGGTCACTAACCCACCCACAGGTAAGCGGCCTGAGGACAGGGACCTGGCGTGAGGTGGGTGCTCATGCTTCTTTGTGGGATGGCACAGCTGTGCCCCAGGCACTGGCTCAAACAACTGTACCATGGCACCTCATTCTTGGCCCCACCCTATGATGGCAAGCAAACAAGACGCCCATTCCCGGGTGAGGACCAGGCCTGGCATGGAAACCCGGTTCCAGAGCCAGGCCTGAGAGAGGCATCTTGGTGAGGAGGGTGGGGTCTGGCAGCAGGAGGGGGTGGAAGCCTGTCATGGTACCCCTGGGCAGCTGGGAGAGTGCCCAGTCCCGGGGACCCTGGCAGCAGTCCTGGGCAGGATGGGGGGTCAGAGGGATAGGAGGCGGCAAGGATTCAGTGTTTTCTCTCTAGAAGACAATGCTGCAGGTCCAACCTTAGCCCCTCACTGGTGCTCAGCTGGGCTCCCAGCTAGGAGCAAAACTAAACCACTTGGGACAGGGATGGAGGAGGGGAGCAACCAGGAAGAGGGGACAGAAAAAGACCAGACACAAGGGGGCTAGGAAGAGAGAGGCAAGGCACAAGGGGGCCGGGCAGCCCTGTTGACCGCCCAGCCTGCCCTGCTCCCTGGCTCACTGCCACACCCAGGCTGGCCTCAGGATGGGCCAAGGGCCCAGTGTGCTCCCATGTTGATCAGCGGGTGGGCCTGGCAAAGTGAGGGAGTTGTCCCTCATGTATGGATGGCACAGAGGAGTCATATCATAGCTGCCATCTCCTGTGCCCTGAGACCACCCTGTCTGTCCCCACTGTCATCTAAGTTACAACCACCCCTACCTCCTGGGGCAGGTGTGAGGATCGGGGATGGCACAGGGCCAGTGCAGAGCCGGGACCCAGAGAGCTGCAGCGTGGTCGGCTCCTGGGAGTCCCACACCTACCCTGGGAGATGGCAGGCAAGACTATGGTCCCCATTATATGGATGAGGAACCCTCAGGGGTGAAGGGCATGGTGCAGGATGGAGGGAGCAGAACAAACTCCAAACAAGACATCAGAGAACCTGGGATTTATTCCACTACGTGTGCCCCTAGGCAGGTCTGAGAATGCTCGGAGCCTCCCTGCCCTCATCTGCAAAAGCCACAATGCCACAGCTCAATCTTCAGGACCAGGGAGAAGCTCAAGAGGGACGGGGGTGGGGTGGGGGGGGTGACACAATCCGTGGATGAAAGTTTGAGGAAAATCAGGGTATTTACATAGTCTCAAGTATCTCCCCAAAAGATAGTTATTAATTACAAAGGGAAAAACTATAACTTCACAGTGGAGGCACCTTATATCAAGTTATTAGCAGTAAAAGGACAAATCAGATGATGGCCTCGTGGTGAGTGGCCCGAGAAGGACATCACATCACCCTGAGGTTTGAGGAACCATTGGACAATCCCAGATGGACGGGCCTTTTACAAAGCAACCGGCTCTTCACAAATGTCAAGGTCATGAAAGAAAGAAAGACTGAGGAACTGCTCCGCATTAAAGAAGACATAAGGGACATGGTGGGTGAATGCTGTGTGTTACTCGGGACTTGGGAATGATTCACAGATCTGACAGCAGGACGCCAGATTCTGAACCGTTACACCAACGTTGCTTTTGTGATGTTGATAACTGTCCTGTGGTTAGTATGTAAGGGAGTGTTTTTATTTTTAGGAAATACACACTGAAGTATTTAGGGCTAATGGGGCATCGTGTCTGGAACTTATTTTCAAATAGTTCACAAAAAAAGTGTGTACATTTCTGTACATAAATGTGTATGTGTAAGTACACACATACACACAGGACAAAGTGAGTGTAGAATGTGGTAAATGCTCACTTCTAGGGAATCCAGGGTATACACATATTCGTTGTACCATTTTTACAATTTTCTGGTAAATCTGAAATTATGCCCAAGTAAAGGGATAAGGCCTGACCCCACCCCCATCGCCAACCCGGGGCCTTACCAAACTGCTGCTGGCCTTCCCCGCGTGGGCCTCCATCTGCTGCCAGTATTTCTTGGATTCCTGGACGATATCTTCATGGGTCATGCCTAGGAAGGGTGAGAGCAGACATGGGTGTCCCTGAAGGAGCTCAGAGAGGAGGGGCAGGGATCTGAGAGGTGCTGGTGCCACCCCAGGCCAGGTGGAGGGGCCCCTTCCCCAGTGAGGCCTGCCATAGAAAAGGCGGGGTGCAGGGAAACCGCCACGGCCTCTGGGCCTGTTTGTTCTGCGACTGGGACAGAGGCTTGCTCTAAGCCGCCACTGTCTCTGAGGAAATAAAATGCAGCCAAGAGTGGGAAATGTGGGACAGAGATGCTGGCTTGCAGCAGGGCATGGTGACTCCCTGACCCTGTGCCACTGTCCCCGTTTTGAGCCAGCTGGTCAGCACCTTGCCTTGACCCGTCTCACTCAGTGGGGCCTCGGCCTGATCCCTGCGTGCAGCCTCCAGCCCACTGGTTCTTAGGGCTCCGTGCCTGGCCCCAAGTTCACTGAGGGCCCCAAGTCATGCCTCTTCACTGCCAGTCTGGTGGCTCAGACCTTCCCAATCTGACTGCTGACACCGAGTCCCCCTCTGGGGTGCAGCTTGGAGCCTCTCCCACGAAGCCAACCCCCCTCCCATCCCTCTCCAGCCTTCTAGTCCCTTTCCCAGAACTGATTTCGCTTTAGACATTGTCCTGTGGATACTGCTCCACGGTGGCCGCTCTGTCATCACCCACTGACTCTGGGCCAGCCACTGTGCCTGACATCTGTTTTCTTGCTGATGGTTCCCAAATACGCATCTCCAGCCCAGACCTCTCCCATGAACTTTCAGGGTGCGCATCCGGCTGCCTGCTCAGCATCTCCACTTGAAGTCCACAGGCAGCTAAAACTCCCACATCCCACACTGGGCCTGGATGTGACCCCCAAACAACCTCCTACACCTTCCCCCTCTCAGGGCAGGGCAACCCCATTCTCCCAGTTACTCTGGTCAGAAACCCTGGAGTGGGGAGAAGTGAGTGTCCTGGACCAGGTGGAACACGCACTGCTTACACTGTCTGCCTTGCCCTCGCGTACACAGACCAGCCCTGAGAGCAAGGACCTCACTGGTTCTACTCAGTCCCGACACAGAGTAGGTGCTCAATGACTCTGTTAGGTGAGTGAGGGAGTGAAAGGGAATGAACAGTTTTAATCCCAACTGTGACGCAGGGATGATCACCATTTCACAGATAAGCAAATGGAGGCTCAGTGATGGGGGGTGACCTCTGACCACCACCCAGGTAGCCAACGGAGCAGGATCCCGGCTCCGCCTGCCTTTGCCTGCTCCCCTGGCAGTGCCCGGAGAGGGGGAAACGCAGGATCCTCTGAGCCTGGCAGCTCCCTGAGACTCAGCGGAGACTTTGTGATGTTTAGGAAACCTCGGCTCCCTCCTCTGAACCAAATCCCTCTCCACCTGCCACCGGGCAGCCACCCACCCTGAGCAAGAGCCTGCCCCTGCCGGCGCCCACCTGAGTACTGCTGCAGCAGCCAGACTTTGAGCTCAATGAAGCTGTGGGCGAAGTGGCAGCTGTCCTCCCGCAGGCAGCCGTAACGCACCTCGTGGCGGCACACATCGAACTGGAAGTGCTCCTGGAACTGGCGGATCTTGGAGTACTTGAGGGAGGTGGAGCGGACGATGTGCACCAGGCACCTGAGGGCATGTGGGGCACAATGCAGTCCGCAGCCCCCAGCCTGCTGGGGCCGCTCTCCCCAGTGCAGGCAGGCTGAGGGGAGGGGCTTCTCCCGGGTGCCTCCTGCCCTGTGGACTGTCTACAGCTCAGAGGCACAGGAGGTGACAGGTGGAGGTGCTACGCTCAGGCAGCCCTAGGCTAGAGCCCCAGCTGTGTGCCCCTCTCCTGGCCTCAGTCTGGGGTGAGCTCAAGGATGGAGCTGCCCTCAGGAGCAGGACACCAGCTCCTACCATGAGGCTGGGAGGAGGGAGCGCCAATGGGTGGGAGGAGGGGCATTTCCCTTGGGTTCCCCAGCCTAATGCTCCAGAACTGGCCTTGCACCCACAATAATAAAGCACCTCCTCTGGGCTAGTGATTTCAGTTATCCTCACAGCAACCTTGGAGACTTGGGATCGTCATCAACTGTACAGATGAGGAAACCAGGGTCACAGTGGCCAGAGGACATAGGACAGGCCACTGACCAGGCTGGGACTTGGACTCAGACCTGTCTGACTCCAGGGCCTGGGCTTCATCATTCCCGCTGCAGCAGAGCCAAGGGGGTCAGAGGAAGCAAAGGTGGTGCCTGGCTTATCCAACCCCTCCCACTCTGTCCGACTCTGGTGTCATGAGAGTGGTGGCCACCGGTTGGGAGTCAGAGGTGTAGCCTCCCACTAGTCTGAAGAGTACTTCTGAGCCTCAGCTTTCTCATCCGTACAACACAGAGAGTAACTCCGCCCTCACGGGACTACAGAGATCATTCAGACACCCCAGAGAATGCTTGGAATACACATGCTCAAGACAGGTGGTTCTGTCTGTCCTTCCCAGGTGGATGCTGGATCTGAGTCCTAAATTCTGCCCCTTGCCTGGACACCCTAGGTCCACCCTCTGGCCTCAGCTGCTTCCCAGGCATCTGAGCTGCCCCAGGGAGCCTCTCCACGCACCCCCATGCCCCAGCCAGGCTGTGGGTCCCACTCACTTGTTGTTATAGAAGCTGTGCTTGGCAGCCAGGTTGGAGCAGACGGACGGAGAGTCCTTTGTGCCTTTGCTGATGATCCGGGGTTTACTGTCAAAGCAGATCTGCCCGGGGAGGGGGCAGGCTGGGACCCAGCATGGCCACCCGGGGTGGGGGGTGGACAGATGGGCCCCTGTAAGCCCTGCCTTGAGTACCTGAGTCTGGGAAGTGAGGAAGGGAGTCCCAGGGTCTGTGGCCCCTGCCTCTCTGGCTCTAGCTTGCAGGTAACCTGGGCTGGGCTCTCCCTGATCCCACCCCTCATTGGGTGGGGAGTCACCATGCCATGCCTAGGGCAGGGGTTACTCCATGCCTTTGAACTTCGGCTTTCTCAACTGTAAACTGGGGATAACCACACAGCGTCTGTCCCACACGGTCACTGTGAGGCTCAAAAAGAATATAACCAAACTGCAAGTGTTTCATAAAGTACATGCAGCCGCGAGGCTGGGACCTGTGATACCTAGGCCCCCTGCACCCCAAGTCTGCCTGCTCTGAGTCAGAGAGAGGGGCTGGCTGTGCAGTGGATAGGGGTTAGGCTGAGCTGCACCAGACCCTGCCAGCAGCCTGGGCCCAGAGCTCTCACTCCATGGATCTGAAGCCGCCCATGCTAGGACTGGGTGGGGAGGCACGGCCCCTAAGGGTCCTCTGTGACAGCTCTGGTGAAGGAATTAACAGCCTGGAGGTGCTGGCTGGATCAGAGCTGGGCCTCAGAGGGTCTGAGGACACTCCAGGGAGGATACCGGCTAGACACATGCAGAGAAGGAGGCAGGGAGGTGCAGCAGGCTCTGAAGTCAGCACAACTGGACAAGGCAGAGTGAGGAGGGGGCATGAGAGCCAAAAGCCTGGCGCTGAGCCTGGCCCACTGCGGCCGTGAGGGAAGGGGAGGTCTGGCCTGTTCCCCCTCCACAGTGAGGGGGCCAGATAGGCCTGGGCTCCAGCATGACAGCAGCCTCTGAGCCTAACTTCCTAACAGTCTAAGCACCCACTGATCTAGGGTCAGGCCTCCGACCCCACAGGTTCCAGGGCTGATGCTCCACGGCAGCACGCGCCAGGGGCCCTCCCCAGCCCTGTCTGTGCCATCGACCGCGGAGGCGGCCGGGGGGGCGGGGGCAGGCAGGTACCTCGCAGAGGAAAGTGAAGATGCCCTGGTGCTCCTTAAGGAGCTTGGCGATGGTGAGGCTGCCGCGCTTGACGCCCCCCAGCGGGTCAAAGAGCAGGTCGCGGTTGAGGGTGCCCTTCCGCTCCTCGGTCCACACGTCGATCTCCTCCTGATGGTAGGCGAAGGTGCAGTTATCCCCGTACTTACAGTCCTGCTTGTTAATCATGTCTGCAAAGAGGCAACAGGACATACGTTCTGCCAGGCGGGAAGGCAGCCCGCAGCGCCCCCATGACCACCGCTGCGGCCCGCGGGGGCCAGCGACCCCCCGGCGGGGCTTGGACACATCTCTGACACGTGGACAGTGGCCTACCCACCTCGAGGACTTGGGAGGGGTGGCATCGCAGGGCTCAGGGAAAGCCCTTTCCAGGCCGGGCCCCCTCTTCGCTCTACACCTGAGTGGGTGGGGTGGGGATTTGCGTTTCCATCTCCAAAGCATGGCTATCACTGGGCTCCACCACCCAGAGTTTGAGGGTGCGTGAAGGGGGTACAAAAGGGCGACAATATGTAACACTTAACAGTATTGCGACTGTCACATATCACTATGCAGACGGCACCAAGATGCTTGGTTGAGGAATAGAAGCACTTAAGGTACGTGGTAACTATCCATTAAATTTCGACCAAGCTGACATGAGCCAGAAGTGAGGACAATGACATCAGAATAATTTTTAAAAGCTAACATTACTGAGCCCTTCCTGTGGGCCCGTCCTAAAGCCTCCACATGGGTTCTTCCCACATGGGTCCGACACTCAGGCAGCCCTGTGGGACCCCGCAGCAGTAACGAGCTAGTCTCCACGGACTGTCCGGCCCTCGCGCGCGGGAACACAGGCCACCGGCTCGAATGTAGCATCCCGAACATTCCCGCCCGTCTGCAGAGCTGCCAGGGCGGGAGATGCTCATTCAGGTGTGAGAGTCAACCTCTGTGGCCACACCTGCTCTGTCTACCTCGGTCCACCTCTGACGAAGAGCAGAGCAGCAGCCTGGTGTGGGGAGAGCCGGCCCTGTCGCAGGACACCCACCTTTGCACAGATAGTAGGAGCCCACGAAGCTGGTCTTGGTGGGCCGGGGCCGGATCCGCTTCCAGGTCTGGTCCTCGGAGCTCCGGAGCCGGCCGAGCAGGATGTCCCGCTTGCACTTATGCTCCAGGCCCTCACGGTAGGTGTAGTCGCCAGCCCTGGGGCCTGTGCGTGCAGGGTGGATGGGGACTGTGACTCCGGAAGCAGAACTGAAGGGTGACGGCTGAGGGACCCACGCCGTGGGAATCGACCTCCTGCCCAAACACCTACCTCCTTCCCCTGGGCCTCCGCCGCATCCTCCCACACCATATGCCCCCCTGGGGCCTGAGGCGGGGGGAAGGCTCTTCAAGGAGCCCCTTCTCAGCACCCTCCCCTTTCTACCTGAGCATTTTGGTGTTTCCTAGGATGAATTACGAGGACAGTGCCCAGCTGAGAGCAGCCTCCACAACACCTCCCTTGTGCTCCTGCCCCAATGGCATTGCCCAATTCACCCTCCCTCCCCTGCTCCCTTTTCTCTTCTTGGTCTTCTCAGATCTGCTGGCCAAGGGCCTCCTCTCCCCAGACACTGCAGTGGGGTGATCTCCTTAAGGGGACCAAGAGGAAATGGCCCCTGTGGGGCCCCATGTGATCTGGCTGCCAGCACCAGGTGTGCACCTGGGCCTTAGTCGGCTTCCCCAGTGGCATGTGGACCAGGGAGGTGGTCAAGGAGGAACTGCCTCATGGCACAGCCATCCAAAAGGTGGCATTCTGCTCTCCGTCTCCACAGGTCCATAGGAGCTCTGGTGGAGTGACTCTCAGTCAGGGGTGACATGTGTGTGGGTGGGGGGAGGTCCTGCAGCAGGTGGATGACAGGACCTGGATGACCTCTAAGGTCCTGTCAATTCCAATACCCTGAGATGGAGAATTCTAGACTGCTAAGATTTTTAACTCTGGGATCCCAAGAGAATATAATTCTAGAACTTCAGGACAAGGATTCTGGTAAACGAAACCCTGAGTCTTAGAGTCTAGAATTTTGAGATTCTTGGTGTGCTGAAATTCTTGGTGTGCATGGCTCAGTGGTTGAGCATCGACCTAGGATCCAGGAGATCGAGGTTCCATTCCTGGTCAGGGCATGTGCCCAGGCTGCGGGCTTGGTCCCCAGTGGGGGACGTGCAGCAGGCACCCGATCAATGACTCTCATCATTGATGTTTCTATCTCTTTCCCTCTCCCTTCCTCTCTCTGAAATTAATACTTTTTTTTTTTGGAAAATTTTAAACAAAAATTACCTACCAACTTTGGACATCTATTCTGAACTGCCTCCCTTGGATTTGGGGTCTGGAAGATGAGGAAATATCTCTCCCAAACTCCTGCCCGCTGGGTGCTGGGCAGGCCTTGAAGTCACCCAGTGACCCTCACTCAGGTGGAGCACGGAGAGGTTGGAGAGGTGCCGGCTGCATTCCCACCGGCAGATGGGTTTTGCAGCAGCCAGCTGGGTTCTGGACTCGGCACTGGCCTCTGGGCTGCAGGGCGGCCATGACGCTCACCAGCAGTGCCAGCAGTGCCCCTCCCTGTCCTCCAGCCTTCCTGGTGCATCTGAAAGCCCCTAATTCCCACGTTATATCCCTGTCTGCTCGACATCCCTGAGGAGCTCCTGTTTCCCGTGCTCATCTCTGACTGGGACACTAGAATCCGTCATTCTGGCAGTCCACGCTCCTGAGATCCCCAGCATCTCTGGGCACAGGGGTGGAGTATGAAGGTGCACATTACCTGTTTTGGGGTAGCAGAGCTGGCAGGCCTGCTTGAACTCATGGGTGGCAGCCAAGGGGTTCTTGATGAGCAAGGCGGTGTTGGGCATAGAGGGCTCTGGCTGTGACAAGAGGAAATTGGCCATCTTGGGCACTGGATGACAGCTGGAGCCACCAGGGCCAGCCTGGGCACCAGAATTAGGGGCCTCTATGACCCTGCGATCCCATCCAAGAGCAGCACTGTAGCCCAGGACCCTCCCTCTTCCTCTATTCTCCCAGCTGGGGAGCTCCTTATAACACGATCCAAGAATTCAGAACATCAGGACTCGACCAGCCTTATGGGGCTGTGAGGGTGACAATGGTCTTGCTCTGGAGTCTCTCCTCGAGTAAATGCCCAACACAAAAGCAGAGAAATAGGAGTGGCCCCAAAGGGGGCCTACACACAAGCTGTCCCCCACCTTCTACTTCCCAAGTCCCCACAAGGATAAGAGAGGTTAGGTAACTTCCCTGGGGCCACATGGCTAGCGTCTAGCCTGAGGCATGAGTTCAGGCTGCCTACGTCCTGGTCAAGTGCCCTCCTACACTCAGAACCTGGCTGAGTCCTGACACCAGGGATGTTACTAACCCTGGAGAAGTTGCTTAGCCCCTCTGAGCCTCAGTGTCCTCTCTTGTCAGACCCCGGACAAGAGACCAATTCACAGTCCCATAAGGCTGGTCCAGTCCTGATGTTCTGAATTCTTGGATTGTGTTATAAGGAGCTCCCCAGCTGGGAGAATAGAGGAAGAGGGTCGGCTCACCCTCCCACCACACAGCTCCATTTGGAAGGATGAGAAGAGACCATCGCTGGCCTGTCTGTTCTAAGGGCCCCTCCTTGGGGGATGCAGCCCCTTGTCCCAGGCAGAGGGCTCACCCCCCACCCCCAAGTCCACAGCCACTCGCCTGCCACCCCCGGGAGGGCATGCGATGCCAGGCCACCAATCCTCACCAAGTCACTCACCGAGGGGGCTGGCTTCTGGGTACTGCTGGGGGGACGATGGTCCTGTGAATTGGTGTCCTCTGGGCAAGGAGAAGACACGGGGTTACCACCCTGCTCTGAAGGGTGTGAGGGGCCCTCCGAGGACCTTTTCCTCCATCTTTCTAACCCAAAGAAACCTCCCAGGCTGTACAGCTTCTCCCATTCATGCTGATCCCCTAACTCTAGCCCCACAGGGAGAGGGCAGTGTCCCAGCCTGAGCATGTCCACCTGTGCTTACATCTTCACACCCCCACTGTCCCCAGGAGAAACCCGAAGCACCTCTGCTTGGCTCACAGGTCTCCCAAGACCAGCTCAGGTCTTTAAGGCCCCCAACCAGCCCTGCCTCCTGCTCTGCTCATCTGCCTTTGGAGGTGTCCCTCAGTCACGCAGGCCTAGGTTGAACTGCTCCCTCTGCTGGCAGAGGACCCCCTTCAAGAGGCGCCATCACCTCCTCCCTTGGCCCTGAGGCTGAGTGAAGCCCCTCTGTGTTCCTAGAGCCCGTGAATTCCCCTCGGCTGTGAGCTCTCTGGACTACGTCTGACTGTGGAAAGCCGGTCCTGTAACGGCCCAAATGGGCCTGTTTCCTCTCTGGGTTCCTGGCACCCAGCTCAGAGTGTGCTGAAGGAGCCCATGGCCTTGAACCCCTTCCCCCAGCCTCAGGATCATCCCTGTGGGATCACCCCGGTTTAGCAACCCCAGGGCCCTGGAGGCTGGGCAGACAGCACCAGCCCGCAAGTCTGGAGTCCCGCCTATCCCAGCTCTGCTGTTCGACCTTGAACCAGATACCTGCCTGACACATGCTGAGAGCTGCAGGAGACACAGCACCTCAGAAGACATGGCCCTGGACCATGACCGGGTGAAGGACCTGGGCTTTGGCAGAGCAGAGCTGTAATCCCAACTCCATTCTCCGGAGACTGGAGCTGGGGATAAGGGGTGACTGTGCCCACCCAGTCTCACCCATGAAGGAGCTGGGCTTGTCCAGGGAGCCCCGGGTCGACCCGAAGCTGTCTAAGGCGTCCAGCCGGGTCTCTGAGTACGGCAGCAGGTCCAGGGAGTCCAGTGCAGAGCCTGGGGGTTCAAGGGCATCCAGCACAGAGGCAGCCAGCTTCTTGGAGGGGTCCATGACGAGGCCAAAGGAGGCAGGGGGCAGCGGGCTGGAGACGGGGATGGACCCACCCACTACAGGGGGCAGCAGTGGGGTCCCACCGGGGAACACAGGTATCAGCTGGGGCAACTCGCTGGGCACACCGCTGCCAGGCAGGCCACCCTGGACCAGAGTCTGCAAGGTGGAGAACAGAGGGGTTAGAGGAGAGCTTGACAGCCTAGACCTGGGCACAGTCGGGCACTGGGGGCAAGCCATCCCTCCGTGCCTTAGCCCTGGCCAACCCACAAGGTGAACCAGGAATCTTCACCGTCCCTTCGGGCTGCACATTCTGCATCTTTGAGTTTCTATCCCAAGCATGTCCCTTTCCCTCCCAAGGCCTGTTTCCCCGCCGTGACATGGGGATTGGCCCTTCCCTCCACCTGTCGTGGGACCTGAGGATGAGTGTGATGGAGCTCCGGGCGGGACAGGGACCCGGCAAGCAGAAGGGTGGCAGCATGGCTCACCAGTGAGTCCAGAAGGGTGTCCAGCTCAGGACCAAAGACGTCCCTGTCGGAGAAGTCATCCAGGCCCTCGGTGCTGGGCAGGGCCCTGCTGCTGCTGTCCAGGGGGGCCAGCAGGTCCAGAACATGCGGGAACATGGGCATCGTAGGGGTAGAGGGGAGGAGGGCCGGGGAGCCTCGCAGGTCCACGTAGCAGTCTGTGGAGGGGGGCAACTCAGTAGCTGCAGGGGGTCCTGCTTGGTGGGAGTGGGGAAGGTCTCCCAGGGCCCTAGGTTCCTCATCCAACACCTTCCCTCCTTTCCCCAGCTCCTGCCCGAGGCCGTGCCTGCCCCGCTGGCCTGACCCCAGTGGCAGAGGGTCCTTCAGTCCTACAACACGTCCCTGATGGGCCTGGCTCAGTGCCTGAATGCCTTATCTCTGAGTAAGCAGTGCCCTCTCAAGTGGCACTTTTAAAGTGACCCTTCCTGGAAACCAGTGAGGAAAAATGACAGAGGAGGACTTTGAGAGAGGTGTACTCTCCGGAGTGGGGGCCTGGAGTGGAGAACATGGGACCAGCACCACCCCACGTGAGGCAGTCCCTGCCCTCCCAGGCTGGAGGGCTGCTTCCCCGCCCTGCAGGGTGTCTTCCCTAACCCACTATTTGCTTTCATGATTCAGGGAGTCCCCAGGGCAGGGAGCCCTCAGGAGGCCTTGTCTGCAGCTACCCTGCCCCCTTGCATCAGGGACACTACCTGTTTCGATGTCATCTATGGACCCCAGTCCATTGGAAGTTCCCTGTGGAGAGGAAAGACATAGTGGGTTAGGCAGACACGGTCTGGGAGGCCTCGGTGCCCAGCATTCAGACTGTCACCTGGGCCCGAGTGACTACTGCTGATACTAACCACGGGACTGGACAGTACGGTCAGGAAGGCACCAGAGTGTGGATCTGGCTGTGTGTGTTGTGTGTCTGGATCTGGCTGTGGGGGGGGATGTGGTGTGTAAATCTGGGGCGCTGTGTGTGTGTGTATGTGTAGTATGGTGTGTGGGTCTGGCTGTGTGTGTGGTGGTATGTGTAATGGTGAGTGGATCTGGCTGTGTGTGGGGGGGATGTGGTGAGTGAATCTGGCTGTGTGTGTGTATATGTGTAGTGTGGTGTGTGGGTCTGGCTGTGTGTGCTGTTATGTGTCATGGTGTGTGGATCTGGTTGTGTGTGTGTTGTGTGTGGACCTGGCTATGTGTATTGTGTGTGTAGTGTGTGTGTTGTGTGTGGATCTGGCTGTGTGTATTGTGTGTGTAGTGTGCGTGTCATGGTGTGTGGATCTGGCTGTGTGTGTGTGTGTGTGTGTGTGTGCACGCATCCAGCACCACACTGGTGCACTAAAGCAGGCTCTGACCTAGTCTCCACCATGGAGTCCACTCTGCTTTGATTTCTCACAGATCCCCACCCCTGTGACCAGCCCTGGTCATTGTGCACGTGGTGGGGGCCCCAGCAAGGTTGCACAAGGGGTGAATGGTTTGCGAGGGGCTGGGGTGCCCAATGCTATGCATGGCACCATTTGTGGTCCCCTGGCTGCAGACTCAGCGGACATGAAGGGCTGGCCCTCTTATAGCTGGGGATTCTACCCGCATTTTCCGTGGTCCTTTGGCCACGGTCATTCAGTCATTCAACGAATATCCAGAGCACCAGCTGTGTCCACCCAATGCAGCTCTGCTTGCTATGAACAGGTGCTATGTCGTGTACTCGCTCACTGGCCTGCGAGGACCCTGGAGGCAGGCCACCCCATCCCTGGCCCCACTGAGCTGGGCTGCATGGGATGTGGAGTGAGCACCAACTCTGCCTCGGGCGCCACAAGCTAGCTTCCCAGGGTTGCGCTCAGTTCATCCATGCAACCACCTAGGAACTGAGCACAACTGTCTCCATTTTAGAGAGGGCACCCAAGGCTCAGAGAGATGACATAATTTCCTCTCGGTCATGCCACCAGTGAGCAGAGGCCAGGCCCGTCTGGCTCCAAAGTGGTGCCATGTGGAGGCACAGAATAGAGGAGACCACAGCCCCTGTTCTCAAATGAGCTTCTCTCGAAGCTGAGGACATACACGCGCATGTCACCCAATGCGCATGCAGAAGGAGGGGAGAGTGGGGTGGGAGGCTGGAGCCAGGCGGTGGCCGGGCCCGAATGCTGGGCTAAAGTATGCGGATGCTGATTAATCACGTTACTTTTAAACAGATACTTCAATAACCTCTGAGGGTTTCTAAGTGAGGAGAGACCCACTGGGCTGGCTTTGGAGTTCACTGTGCAGCAGCACTATGAGAACAGGGAGGGGAGTCTGGACAGTGTTGGGGGACAAGAAAGGAAGGCCAGCCATGATTTGGAAAAGTGGGATGTGGCCTGAACCAGGGCAGTCACTGCAGGAAAAGAAAGAAGAAACAGGGACAGCCCATCACGTACCCAGCCAGGGTCATCCCAGAGTTACCCTCTAATGCACAATCATGCCACTATCCATGAAAACAAAAAGGCTCCAGTCTCTGGGGCTCCAGGAATGAGTCTGGGGCTCCAGTAGGAGTCCCTGAGATCTGGGAACTCTGGATAAGATCTGTCTGAATAACTCCCTGTCTCTCCATCACCTCTGGTACAATGAAGGAGGAACCTTGCACAATCCCCTCCAGCCTGCCTGGCCTTCTGGCTGTTCTCAGACATTGGGCACACCTGCCTCAGGGCCTTTGCACTGGTTGTTCCCTCTGCCTGGTCCCCCAAAACTCATCAAGGCTTATCCTTCATCTCCTTTAGGTCTTTGCTCAACTGTCTCCTTCTCACTGAGGCCTTCCCTGCTCACTCTTTAAATCTGCACCCTCCCTCCCAGTAGCTCCAGCACTCCCCAGCTCCCTTCTACATAACACTGATCACTTATTTATTACCTTTTGTTTATCACTTTTTGTTTATTTCCTCTAATTAAACTGTAAGTTCTATGAGGGTGGGGCTCTTTGTCTGTTTCTCTCTGCTTGATCCCCAGAGCCTAGATCAATTATATGTTGGGTACACAGCATTCAATAATTATCTTCTGAATTAACAGAATCAATGCCTTCCCAACATTCTTATGAGAAGACAGCTCCTCACCAGGCACTAGGTAGTCTCGCTTCTATCTACTGTTCCAGCCCCACTGGGGCCCTGCCTCCCCTCCGCTAGGTCCCTTCCACATTCTGAGCTCCTTCCAGCCTCAGGGCCTTTGCACGTGCCTGCCCCTCTGTCTGGAATGCTATTTTACCCTTACATCCTGCCCTGCCTACACCTTAACCTTTAGGCCTCAGTTTAAAGGTCATTGATGCCCAGTCTAAATCAGGCCTTCCCTTTCCAATGCCCATACCTCCCCACCCTCTGTCTTTATGGCTCTCATCATGGTTTATAACCAGAAACTATCAGGCTAGTGTCCACCTGCCCTGGGCTGGGATCTCTCTGAGGGCAGGGACCATACTTATTCGGTTCACCATGTATCCAGCCCCAAGCTCAGTGCCTGTCACATGCTGGATAAACTCAGAAAAGGCACCTAACTTCTCTGTGCCTGTTTCCTTTGCCATAGGGGGAAATAGAGCCTCCTTCAAGGCATGGTTGTGAAATTATTTGGGACCTTTCATTCTTCATTCATTCACTGCTATGGTCTGAATGATTATCCACCCCAAATTTATATGTTGAAATTCTAACCCCCAAAGCGATGCAATTGGATGAGGCCTTTGGGAGGTGATTAGGTCACGAGAGTGGAGTCCTCCTGAATGGGATTAGAGACCCCAAAGAGATCTTACCCTTTCTGCCCTCTGAAGTTACAACTAGAAGGTGCCATCTATAAACCCGGAGGTGATTCCCCACCAGACACCGAACCTGCCAGCGCCTTGATCTTGCACATCCCAGTCTCCAGGATGAGAGGCAATGCTTGTTTACAAATCACCCAGTCTATGGCCTAAACATTCATTTATTTATTTTTTGTACACTCAGTATGTGTGAGGCTAATAATTTCTGATTACAAACCAGATGAGATCACACCTGCCTCCCTGCAGCCTGAGAGGTCCCTAAGGGCAGAGACACGCGTAACTCAGCCCTGGCACAGCAGCCAGCCCGGGAAGGGGGTCCCAGACGTGCTGAGTGAATGAATGGAAGTGCTGTAATGCCCTGGAGGGAAGCCTGCTGCTGCCTTGCTGTGTGACTGTGGCCCAGTCCCCTGCCCAGTCTGTGCCTCAGTCTCCCCTTATGTCTAACACGGAGGCAGGACATGGGCTCCACCAGTATCTTATCGCCTGTTCTTCATCTCCCAGAATGCCTCCAAGTCCAGGCCATTCCTGTGCGGTGAGTGGTGGGGGTCGTGCATGTGCTGGGCTGACCACCACCCGCAGGACAAGGCCTGAGTGGCCTGGCCCCACTCACCTTTCTTCCTACTTCCTTACTTCCATCCTTCCTGCTGTCTTTGTTTCCTTTCTCAAGGTCCCACAGGCTAGCCCTGACGGTTCCCCTGCAATGACCACTCCCACCACCGGCAGCCACAGCCTGTCCCCACACTTCGCCCCTGTGATCACAGGAGGCACCTCCTGGGAGGTAGAGAGCTGTACATCCCAGAGCTGTCCTCGTGAGCCTGACTCGGGCCCAGGCTGTCAGGCACCCCTCTTCCCAGAGCAGGTGCCTGGCTCGTAGCAGTGGGGACAAGGGTAGACGGAGCCCGACCCTTCGGTCTGATGCCCCTGCCTGAGGTCACTTATACCCCAGAGAGTGGATTCAAAGCTCTCTTGATGGGTGAACCTAGAGGTGGGGAGGGAGGCTTGGGTCCTGGCCCCATCCTACCTGATCTGCCACACCAGCTGCAGTGCCGTTACTGAGCAGAGAAAAGGTTTCCAATTCCTGCCAGAGATTGGAGAGAGGTGGGAAGAGATGAAGATCCTGGAAAGATGCTCAGGGTCCCATGAACCAGGGCAGCGGAGGGGCCCAACACAGGCGGTCGGGGTCTGTGGTGCCCTCCAAGGCTTCCTGCCCCTGGCCTGCCGGGAGTCAACTGCACTCTCTCTGGGTCATATTAGGGTGCCTTCTTCCTGCAACCATGACCGGAACAGAGGACTTCCAAGCACATGCCCCTACAGTGTGCCAGGCATGGGGCCAGGTGCCATCTCACTCTCATTCTGATCCCCCATGAGCCCTCGGAGGTGGGCATAACTGTCCCATGTTCTAGGTGCAGCAAGTAAGGTAGAGAGAGAACTGACTCGCTCAAGGTCATAGCAGAGACTCGAGTCATACCCTTCCTACGTGTAGCTTCCCAGCACACGGCAGATGCCAAGTGAACATACATGGGTTTGGACAAACCAAACAGATACCGACATTTCAAATATGCGCCACACGGGTGTTATTTGAGGACATAAGGCTGAAGGACGCCACTGTCAACTGAGGCCACCTCCGGGTGTGAAGTTGTCCAAGGCAGGGGAGGTAACGGGTTTTAACAGCTGGTGTCTAAGGTGAGTGGAGGCTCTGGCTGTTCTTTCCTTTCCCTAAAGGTTCTGAGAGTCGGTCCAGGGCTCTCAGCCAAAGAGAGGGAAGATCACCCGCTGTTACTCCCTTCTGCCCTGGCCTGACCTGCTTCCCCCAAAGGCGCTGGTTCCCCTCTTCAGATCTCCCCATCTCCACCCCTGCCGACCCCCCAGCACCCAGAGCCCACCTACCTGGGGCCTCTTATACGCCTTCCGAACTCGCAGCCCAAGCTTCTGAGCCAGCTCCTGACCAAGCTGAGTCACGCTTTCATCCTGGGAAGACAAGACACGGGGCAGGTTAGTCGGCCTGGCTCACCAAGCCGTGCTGCAGGCACCCTGTGCAGCCCCTCTGGGGAGCCCACTGCCACCTCATGTTACAGGCAGGGAAGCGAGCCCCCGGGATGGGACGCTGGCTGCCCAAGTCACACAGCTGGAGTGGTGGGGCTGGGTCCAGAAACCCTTGCTTCTGTTTTTCCTTTTGTTGTAAGAGAGGGAAAGGAACAATCTTTATTTATTTTAATACTATATTTTTAAATTTTCGTAAGTCAGCAAGTAATAGTATCACTGTGGAGGCTGAAATGTGAGAGAGCAAGCGCTGCCCCGGATACCCACCCTCACCCTGGGCTCCTCCCCGGAGGGAGCACAGCTTGTTGGCCTGACGTGTTCCCTACAGATGTTTTCTAGGAATTTACACACATGCATGTGGACCTATAAAGAACGCTTAGCTTTGCCCGGGCCAGTGTGGCTCAGTTGGTCGCTGTCCTGTGCACCAAAAGGTGGCTGGTTCAGTTTCCAGTCAGGGCATGTGCCCGGGCTGCAGGCTTGATCCCCAATGGGGGGAGGGGAGTCAGCCAATCGACGTTTCGCTCTCACATTGTCTCTCTTTCTCTCTCCCTCTCCCTTCCTCTCTCTCTCTCTCAAAATCAATAAAAAATGTTTTTTAAAAAAATGCCTGGTGTTGTTCTGTGGGATTTTCTCTTTTCTTACACAAGTGGGGTCATATTATACCAATTATTCTACAACTTGCTTGTTTCACCAAACAAGGTCCTGGAACTCTTTGTAAGCCATGGATCACGCACAGGCCCAGAGCGGTGAGGACCGGTGAGGTTTAGAGCATGCCTTGCCCACAGTTAGCGCTCAGCAACAGTACCCGGCACTCCTCCCTCCCTCCAATCTGTTTTACTATACGTGTGCCATGTGCCAGGCACAGGCTGGGAGCCGGAACACCAGTCACAGGGCAGACAGGGCCCAGGCCTCACGGAGGTTCCAGTCGAGTGGGGGAGACCAATCAGCAAGCAAAGGAACGGTGACTGTGGCCTGGGCACGAGGGGCCACGGGGATGCTGTGATACCCTGTGCACGGGTCCACCTCCCGCCTCACTGACGAGCTCCTGCAGCCCAGGGCCAGGCTCTTGGTAATTTCTGGTCCTGGTGCCCAGCACGAAGCAGGGTTCAATCAGGATTAGCCCACAAAGGCTGGAAAATGGGGAATGCTCCAACTCAGAGTCCGCAGCCCTCATCTGGGTACCCTCCTCAGGTGAGCTGCCAGCCTCGCTGGGCTGTACAGTGGGGTAAAGCCACCGCCCTCCCAGGAGTGGGCAGCCACGACGGCTGGACGTGAGCCTGCTGTGAACGCTGGCAAATGCTGTGCGGACTGGGGACAACTGCCATGAGAAAGGTTCTCGTTGTGAACTACCCTGAAGTGGAGAAGCAAGAATAATACACAAAAAGTGGACTAACAGTGACTGTTTTCGGAACACTTACCGTGTCCGGCTATTGAGCCAACCGCCTTGTGTGATTTTCTGATTCCATCCTCAGCACAGCCCTATCATCACCCCCATTTTTAAAAATATATTTTTATTGATTTCAGAGAGAGGAAGAGAGAGAACCGGCTGCCTCCTGCACGCCCCCCAACTGGACTGAGGATGGAGCCCGCAACCCGGGCATGTGCCCTGACCGGGAATCGAACCGTGATCTCCTGGATCCTAGGCCGATGCTCAAGTGCTGAGCCACGCCGGCTGGGCCATCACCCCCATTTTACAGGGGTGTAAACCAAACTCAGAAGGGCTAAGCCATGTGTCTAAGGTCACATAGCTTATAGGTGGCAGATCTAAGGTTAGGACCCAAAGCACCGATATCCCAGACCATCGGGCATGTGACTTCCTCTCTGCTCTGCTCGCCCAAATCCTTCTTGCTTCTTCCAGACCCACTCAAGCCCCGCCTCCTTCAGGGAGTCCTCCAGGATCCTGACCACTCCTGAGTCCTCTCAGCCCTTCCCAGGAAACATTTACCTATCCTCAAGCTCTCACACCCGTTATTTCAGGGATAAAGTAGGATGGGCACTTTATAGACATGGAGCTGATATGCAGAGAGGGGAAGCGCTTTGCTAAGGTCATGCCAGGGGTCAGTGGTGGGGCCAGGCCTAGACCCCAGGGATGTTTCCATTCATCTCCTAGTAGACTGTGGGTCCCTGAAAGGCACAGACCTGAGTACTGTGTGGGCACTCAGCAAACACTTGCCAAACGTAGGGTAAATGGGGGGCGGGCATGTGCCCAGGCATGCGTGGGCTGGGGCAAGCAAAGCTCTCTATCGGTCATTTCCCGTTGTCTCTTCCCTAGCCTGGACATTAGGACCCCACACATGTGGTACCCCTTTTAGTCACACCGCAACCCTGTACTCAGAACGTCTCACAGCTTAGGATCACGGATTCTAGAATCAGATTGCCTGGGTTCTAATTTTAGCTCTGCCACCCCCTAGCAGTGAGTTGGGGAAGTTCCTTTCTCTGTCATCTTTGAGATGGAGATAATTGTATCTACCTCAAAGGGTTGTTTGTTGCACATGAGTTAATACAATGTATCTTTAGCAATGCCTCGCACACAATAGAGCTCAGTGTTAACAGCAGCATCTGCAGCTCCATTAACAGGAAAAACAGGCTCAGAAAGATGGGGCGGTGAGGGCCAGTGCAGAGGGCTGGCACCCGGCCTCGGGGCCTTGGGACCTGGCCTCTGGTGTGGCCAGAGGGGCACAGAGCCATACTCACATGGGGCAGGGCAAGCGAGCAGCGGCTGCTGCACTCGTAGGCCTCCTTGTGGCGCCCCAGCTCGTTGAGGGCCCGCGCCTTGCGGAACAGCGCCCGGATGTTCTCGCTGTCCAGGCTCAGCGCCTTCTCGCTGTCCTCCAGCGCCTTTTCATACAGGCCCTGCCGGAGGGGAGCGGGTGCTCTGCGTCAGTCTCCTCCCCTCCCCCCCAGGTCTTTTGCCCCACCCTCCCCCGACTGAGGACCGTTTGTTCTCCCTTCCCTGCAGAGATGGAGGACCCCGAGGACCCGGCTCGGGGAAGCGGCAGAGCTCCAGGAAACAGCTCTGGTGTTCACACTCTGGTCAAGGGCATCCGTGTGCCTCGCTGCAGGGGCTCCTAACTGGCACTGTCAGGACGCCGGAGGGGAAGGGCCTTCACATGCTACTGTGATGAGCCCAGTCGCTCAGGCACATCTATTCCGCATCTGCCATTGGTTCAGAACACCACGGACTGAGCCCTGGCCGGTGTGGCTCAGCTGACCGGGCATCCTCCCATGCACCAACAGGCTGCTGGTTCGGTTCCAGCCAGGGCACACGCCCAGGATGCGGGCTCGGTCCCTGGTAGGGGGCGTGTAGGAGGCAGCCGACCGATGCTCCATTCTCACATCCATGTTTCCCTCTCTCTCTCTCCCCCTCTCCCTGCCTCTCTTGTTTCTCCCTCTAAGAATCAATAAAAGGTCTTGAATGATAAAGGCGCCTTTAAGAGGAAGTAAAATCATGAAGGCGGCCAGTGTACAGAGGAGCGTGAGCAGGCGCCTGGTACCCAGTTCACCCAGAACAGTCCCCTGTGGAGCCCTAGGAGCCCGCGGACGGCCTCCCGCAGGATCTGGTGAGGGCCCGAGTCAGCGAGTGCGCAGGGGACAAGGAGGAGGCTGGAGGTGCGGAGAGAGAAGTGAGGGGAGGACGGGGGCGAGGGGCGCAGGAGGGAGGAGCGGGAGAGGCCAGGGGTTTGCACAAAGAGGCAGCGCGATGGGGAGAGAGGTTCTCAGCCCTGATGTCCACAGACTCCCACCAACGCCAGGCCACCCCGAGGTTCTAACATAATCCATCTGGGGTAGGGCTTAGGCACGAGGGCCATTTTTAAAAAATGTTTCTTGCCGTGGCCAGTCTGGCTCAGTGGTTAGTGTTGGCCCTTGGACCAAAGGGCCCCAGGTTCGATTCCTGGTCAAGAGCACGTACCTCAGTTGCAAGCTCGACCCCCGGCCCTGGTCAGGGCTTGGGTGGGAGGCAGCCAATCCTTGTGTCTCTGTCACATCAATGTCTCTCTCTCTCTCTCACCTTCCTCCCTCCCCTCCACTCTAAAAAACCAATGGAAAAAATATCCTCAGGTGACGATTAAATAAATAAATAAAAATGTTTATCTAAAACACTTTTTATTGATTGACTGATTTTAGAGAAAGAAAAGGAGGGTGAGAAATGTCAATTTGTTATCCCACTTATTTATGCGTTCGTTCACTGATTCTTGTATGTGCCCTGACCGGGGACCAAACCTGCAACCTTGGTGTGTTGGGACAATGCTCTAACCAACTGAGCGACTCAGCCACAGCTGGGCACCAGAGTCATTTTTCAATTTTGTTTACTATGTATTAGTACTTTTTAAAAAATATATATCTTTATTGATTTCAGATAGAGGAAGGGAGACGGGGAGAGAGAGAAACAGCAATGATGAGAGAGTCGTTGATCGGCTGCCTCCTGCACGCTCCCTACTGGGGATCAGGCCCCCAACCCAGGCATGTGCCCTGACCGGGAATCGAACCATGATCTCCTGGATCCTAGGTCGATGCTCAACTGCTGAACCACGCAGGCCAGGCCACGTATTAATACTTTAAAAGCTTTCCAGGTAAATGTGTTATGCAGCTAGGCTGAGAGCCAAGGGAATATATGGTGAGATTCAGACAGCAGGAGGTGGAGGAGACGGCCTTGCAGAGGCTCCCCGTGGCACGGGCCTGGCTTGTCTGGGCATCTGGGGACACAGTGATCAGGGTGGGGTAGGGGAGAAAGGGAGGGCACCAGGCTCACCATGGTGAAGTAGCAGGCGGCCCTGTTGACATGCAGCTTGCACAGCAGCTCCCGGGGCAGGGCCACCTGGTCGGAGGCGGCGTAGTCGGCCACATTCAGCCCCTCCATGTACTGCGCCAGGGCCTGCTTGCAGTCCTCCCGGAACAGGTCATTGCCCTCAGCAAACAGGTTCTGCACCAGCTTGAGCAGAAAGGCCTGCCCGGGGGCGGGTAGAGGGGCTCAGGGGGCTTTCTCCCTCCGGCCCAGCCCCAGCCCCGGCCCCGGCCCCTAGTCCCCTGCCCCCGGCTCCACACCCTCCTCTTTTGGACACCCCTGCCCTTCGCCTTCCCCAGCCCGGCAGCCGACACTCACCTCATACTCTTCTTGCTTTAGGGGTAGAGTCGACCTGCGGGAGAAGCAGAGGAAAATGAGGTGTGCGTGAGACCGCGGGTCCCAGCCGCACGGAGATCTGGGAGCCACAGCCAGGCTCGCCTAGGTGCAGACGCTGAGATAGAGCAGACCAGCTCCAGCTCAGGCCAGCCATCCTCTGGGAATGACTGCGTCCTGCCCAACCAAACCTGCAGCTGCAGGCCCCTGGGTGTCACCAAAAGTCCACCTCAGGTCCCCCTCTCCCGTCCCTTCCCACAAAACACACACGACCCAAGCCAATGCCACGCATACTCAGAGCCTGTCTACCCCTCATGCCAGATTTGGAAAAGTAGGTGGGGTCTTGGGGTACCCTTGGCTCTCCTGTGACCAAAACCACCAGCTAAGTGTGGTAGAAAGTGTCAGCCCAGGAGAACTGGGGCACATCCGTGAGGCTGAATGGCTGAGCTGCAAGGGAAACTGGGGTTTGCCTCCTGGTCCCTCATGTCACAGAGGAGAAAACAGACGCTCAAAAAGAGGCAGTGACTTGCCCGAGGTCACACAGCAGGGCAACGTCACAGCCAGGGACAGAGAACAGGGCTGAGCTCTTTCCATCGCCGAGCACGTCACCCACACCTGGGCAAGAAAGAGCCGCCTAAGCCGGTGAGTGAGAGTGGTGAGAGGAGATGTCAGAGGTCCCCAGGGGGTGAAGAGGTGTCCCTGATGGTGACAGTGGGGCTCCCAACCCCACCCTCTCACTTGCTTCCCACAGTCAGAGACCAGGGCCCGTCCCTCCTTCCCCATACGGCCCCAGCCCAGGCTGCCATCACCCCCTAACTGGTCTCCACCTCCAGCCTCTCCTCTGGTGTTAGAGGCCCTCTGCAAGCCAGCGCCACCGCCCCGTCCAGGTCACTTCATGGCTCCTACAGCGCCCTGTGCCCACCACACGTCTGCTAAGCACATGAAGTGTGTGTGTGAGAAAACATGGGTTTTACAAAGAGTGAGTCCCACTGAGTTATCCTGCAAAGTGGTCCCTTGGGAGGCCAACGCATGGGTCCCCGGAGGCTGTCCCACTGCTACACCTTCTTACATCTCCCCCGGAAAGGAGAAACAGCGCACGGAGCTAACACCGCAGGCGCAGCGACCCTGTGAGGGACGTGCCATTACCTCTGTTTCACAGGCCCAAGACCACCCAGGACGCAGGGGAACCGAGATGAGGGCTCGGAGCTCCGACCCCACAGACGTCAGGGACTCAAGGCCAGAGTTCTCATGGAAGACGGTATTCTGCAGGTTTCCCTCGCTCACCAGACTGGCCTCTGAAGAAAACAGGTGCACTTTCCCCAAATCAAAGGCCTCCCCAAACGGAAAAAGACTGGCCCCAGTGAAGGGAGGAGCGGCCAGGCCCTGCTGGCCAGGCCCGAGCGGAACTGACCACACTGCCGCTGCGGGAGGGTGTGGGGTGACCACGAACGCAGCTCCGTGAGAGCCGCATGGCCCCGCATGAGAAGGGGGACCTAGTCGATGGTGAAGAGGCAGGTCACGTTACACAAGTCTAGTGAGCGACGAAATTAGGGAATTCATATGAGGGGATGTAGATGCAAGTCCCGGTTTTGTGGGGAGTCCTGTTTAAGAAAAATAACACAGCCCTGGCTGGTTTGGCTCAGTGGTTAGAGGGTCGGTCTGCGGCCTGAAGGGTCTTGGGTTCGATTCTGCCCAAGGGCACATGCCTCGGTTGCAGGCTTGATCCCTGGCCCCGGTTGGGGCGCATGCGGGAGGCAACCAATCAATGTGTCTCTCTCACATCGATGTTTCTCTCTCTGTCTCCTTTCCACTCTCTGAAAAGCAATGGAAAAAATATTCTTGGGTGAAGATTAAAAAAAAAGATCACAGAACTACTGAGGACCTTTCAGGGCGGCAGAGGGGACCCGGGCAAGTGAAGGACCCAGAAGCTAACACTTCATTTACATCGTGTTAACAGCTCTCTGAGAATCTATTTAAGAGATAAAAGAGGAAAAGTAGTACAAATATTTTTTGTGTAAAAACAAAACAAAACAGCCCGGCCAGGCATGGCTCAGCCGTTGAGCGTTGACCTAGGATCCAGGCGATCGGGGTTCAATTCCCAGTCAGGGCACGTGCCCAGGTTGTGGGCTCGATCAATGACTCTCTCATCATTGCTGTTTCTCTCTCTCTCTCTCTCTCCTTCTCCTTTCCTCTCTCTGAAATCAATAAAGATATACTTAACAAAAAAACAAACACAAAAAAACCCACAGCAAAACATGGCATGTAGGTACTGGAAAGAAATATGGTTTGGGATTCAGCCAGATCGGGGTCAGAATCCCGTGCGACCTTAAACAAGTTCCTTATCTCTGAACCTCGGCTTTCTCATCTGCGAAAAGACCGACGACTTTCCTGGGCTGTTGTGAAGAAAGTGATGGATGTGACGGGCCCAGCACGGAGCCTGAGCGATGTGCTCATTAAGTGGGAACCACTGATTTATCATACGACGTGACCAGGAAGCAGGAGAACTAACGAGCACATGTGGACAGCAAGGGTAAAATGGTATGCCGGACAAGACCGAGGGTAAGCCGGTCAGGCGCGCGTGTGCGCGTGCGGTTCATGGCTCACGGGGGGGCTCACAGATCCAGCCCCCGAGCCCCGGCCATGCCAGCCCTTCCTAGCACATCCCGCCTCCCCACTCCCCCCACACACAGAGCCCGACCAGCAAAGGCGCAGCGAGCAAGCGGGGAGCTGGAGAGGGCCTGCTGCTCCAGGCGTCCCCTCTGGAGGACCCACGCGCCCAGCCCGCCCCAGTGCCCACTCACTGAATGAACTGCAGCCCCTTCTCGATGTCCGCCTTCCGTCTCTGCCTCTCCATCAGTCTCTGGGGGAGAGAACAGTACATCAGTTAGTCGGCAGGGGCCAGGGGCCATCAGCCTCCCCCCGCATGGCCTCGCCCTCACTCATCCCATTTCACGGGTGCAGAAGGGGGTCACCGGGGGCAGTAACCTGTCTCAGGGTCTCCAAAGACTGTCTGAACCAGGCCATGCAGCCCCCCTACCCTCCACGCCCACGTCCCACTGGACGCAGAGCTTGCAGAGTGCCCTCGATGGCCAAGGGGCCGCATGGAGGCCACCAGCCCTTTTCCACACGTGGCTTGGGCTGCAATACTACAAGGGACCCCTCAAGTTCAAGGAAAAAACCTGTTTAACCATCAAACTCAGCCTGTGGAGAAGAGACTGAAAAGGCAAAATAATACCGGCGATTATACACACAAGGTAGCACCACACCCTGGGCCAGGCACTCGGCCTAGGGGTCTTATTGAATCTTTGAACAGTACAGCGAGGCAGGTGTCATTCTCTCCCCATTTCACCGAGGAGGAGCTGAAGCTCCGGGAGCCTCCGTCGTGAGGTGGCAAAGAGCTGAGGCAGGATCTGAACCCAGGCCACTCTCCTTTCATGCCCCCCAGAAGCCCCTCCATTCAGTCCTATGTGCACCATCTTCATAAATGGTGGTAAGAGAAACAGATGAATGAACACCAACGCATCCAACTCAGACTTTTTACAGGTAAGAGCAAGTGTTAAACACGTAGACAAGAAAAACTGATACGACGTTAACAATCAGTACCAATATAAACAGTTGCTGAGTGGTAACCATGTGTCATGATCGCTTTACACACAGTACCTTCCTTAACCCTTACCTCCCGCACAACCCTGAGACAGGCACTGCTCTCGGTCCCATTTTGCAGAGGAGGAAACAGAGGCACAGAGAAGCTCGAGAGACTTGCCCAAGGTCACACAGCTGGTTCATGGGGGAGCTGAGATTCAAACCCAGCAGCCTGGCTCCAGAGCCCACACGCATCACCATCACCCTTACTGTCCCCTATTAAGCAATCAGCCCCCACCCCAGGACCTCTCAGCCTGTCATCAGGCTCAAAACAAGTCCCCTCCCTTCTGGCTGTTGCACAACCTCTCCTCCCTTCCTTGGTCACATTTTGTGGAAGAGTTGTCTACACTGTCTCCATATCCTCGCCTCCCACTCCACTCTTCAACTCACGGCAACCCCACTCCCACTCCACTGCAGGTGCTTGCCAAGGGTCCTCCCCAACCCAGGGACCACCTCACTGCTGAGTCCAGCAGAGGGACAGTGCTTCACTCGCCTTTCCTGGCACCTGCCAGGTCCTCCTCACACCCACCTCTCTGATCAGTCCTGCTCCGTCTGCTAGGGGCTCCTTTTCCTCCGCCCAGGTCTTGAGGCCAACGCACCCCAGCGTCCGTTTAAGGGACAATACTCCTGCTCTCCCCAATCTACACTCTCCCCAGATGAGCTCTTGCATTTCGTGATCTCATGAGTCATGTTGATGACTCACAGCTCTGTTCCTCCCACCAGGCTCACCCCCTCCCCAATATTTCAGATTCATATCTCTTACCTTCTGGGCAGTGCTACCTGGATGTCCAACACCCACAGCTGCTTATGACTTCCATGCCTTTCCTAATCCTAGGCCCTCTACCTAGAATGCCCCCCGACACACCCCTAGCCAACTCCTATGCATCCTTTAAAACCCAGCTCAGATGCCTCCATGTCCATAAAGTCCTCCCTGGTGCCCACCCCAGCTGGGCTGGCTGATCCTCCAACTCCGCAGCTTCTCCCTAACCCCGCTCCTCCGCCATGAACCCCCAACTCTAGCCATAGCTGCAACAGCCATCCTGTCCAGCCAATCTCCAACTCCTTCCGCCTTTACCTCTGAAACTTTCCTGCCCTCCACAGCTCCTCCCAGTGTCTCCACAACCACGGCTATCTCTCAGGCCCTCATCATCTCTCGCCAACGGCCTCCAGGGAGGCCCCTCTTATCTGCTGCCATTTGGTTGGTGGTCAAGGACATCTGTCCACACGTGAGTCAGTGTCCCTCCCCTGCTCAAAACCCTTCGGGGTGTGCACGTGCGCACACACAAACGAGTGCAGGTTTTTAAAAAACGTGAAAACCGAATACACGCTGTAGTCCAGTAATGTAGCGATGCCAATTTTCTGGTTTGGATAAGACAAGATAACTATATATTACCATCCGGGGAAGCTGGACAGGAAACTCTGTGCTATTTTGGCAACTTCCTGCGGATAAAAAGTTAAACAAACAGAACCTTCCATGACACCCACTGGCAGGAGGACAAGCCCCGGCACACAGCACTGCGGGGCACGGCCTCCCTCCAGCCCGTGGCCCGGCCTGGACTGTCACACTCTGGCGACGTTAGACTGGTGGCTTCCCATTCAGCTGCCCCTTCTGTCTGGAACACCCTAGCACCCCCACTTCCTTCCCACCCTGGCCAGTGCCCAGTGCCCAGTGCTTCGGTAAAGCTCATCTTGGGTGGCTTCTCTACCAGGAAGCCTGCCTCCCCGACCCCCACTCTAGCACAGCACCCCGAGCTCACCACAGCCACGGCACTTATCCTGAAACTATGTGCATGTGAACCCAGCTCTCTCTAAACGATGAGCTCCTTGAAGGCAGAGGCTGCATCTGCTTGATCTCTGGGAACCAGAGGAACAGGGTCAGGAACCTGCTGGGAGGAAGTAGAGCCCCCAAATCCTGGAATAACAGCTTAGAGGCTGATTTCAGTCCTCAGTTAATAAGCACTTTCTCCTACCAGGTATTGTTCTAGGAGCTTTAAATATAACAATTAGTCCTTATAATGCCCCATAAGAAAGTACTATCACCTGTACCATTTTACAGATGAGGAAACCAAGGCACAGGAGGTGCAATAACCTGCCAGAGATAGTAAGTGACAGAGCCTGGATCTGAACCCTGGCAGTTAGGGTTGAACCCAAACCCTCACCCTGGCAGTGATGGAGCTGGAGGCCACTCAGTCACCTCCCAACCCAACGGTGCTCCTCACTGTCCCCACAGGATGCCTCCAGTCTCATCCCACTTGTAGCCGCCTGGCACTCATCTGGCCCAGGTTTTTTTTTGTTTTTTTTTTTTAAATTTTATTATTGTTTAAAATATTACAGATGTCCCTTTTTCTCCCCAATGACCCGTTCCACCCCGTTCCTTCCCCCTCCCCAGTGCCTCTCCCCACCATTGTCCGTGTCCTTGGGTTGTGTATATATGCACATAAATTCTTTGGTTACTCTCTCCCCCTCCACCCACCCACCCTCCTCCCTCCCTCTGACATTCGTCAGTCTCATCTATGCTTCCATGTCATCGAATCTATTCTGTTCATCAGGTTATTAAGTTCTTTAGATTCCACATATAAGCGAGATCATGTGATATTTGTCTTTCGCTGCCTGGCTTATTTCACTTAGCATAATATTCTCCAGGTCCATCCATACTGTCTACACCATGGAATACTACGCAGCTGTAAAGAAGAAGAATCTTATGGCCCAGGTTTCTTGAAAGAGCAGCAGCCAGTGCACACTGCAGACCTGCCACACACACAACCACTACCTGCGGTTACATTATCTGCCGAGATCCCTGGCCCGGGTCTTGACTCACCAGCCCTCAGTGGCTTACTCAGAGACCAGGGAAGGCTGCATTTCACTATCCTTGACTTCACCAGTCAGCATTCGAGGTCTGCACTGTCCCTTCTCCACAATCCTTATGGGCCCTGCCTGTCCACCTGACAGCCCCTGCTCCAAGGAGGTCAGGGAGGGCTCTCAGCTCAGTTTTGGAGACTACCTGCTGGGTGTCAAGTGCCTTTTATGACAGGGATTTTGAACCTGGGGCCCAGGAGAGAATTCAGGAGTCCATTTAGAAGTTTTTTTTCACTACCCCCGAGCTGATATTTAGCATGCCCTTCAATCATGGGTGTGGGCAATCCACCCTACACTGTCAGCACCAGAAATCACCGCTCTCCCGTCACATTTCAGCTACTGCAGACATAACAAAATGCTGCTCACACTCAGCACAACCTCGAAATTACGGCACTTATGTTACTCACTGCTAGGTCTTGCTTTTTACTGCATTGATAAAAAAGCACAGCCACAGGTCAATAGGATTGGTTTCCTCCATAATCCTATGTATTTTATGTTGAATGCACTTAAAAACGGTTCTGAGAAGGCTTCCCTGGCTGCCCGGTGGGGTCTGCGGGGCGGCAATGATTTAGAAGCTCTGTTTTAAGGAATCATGTTTTTATACCTACAATAATCTCAAAAGTAGGTGCTATTATCCCCACTTTCCACAGAAAATCGAGGCTTGAAAAAATAAAATCTTAAAAGTGAGGCTTGACGGGTCTGTGGCTTGCCCAAGGCCATGCGGCTGCCAGCTGCTGAGGGAGAAAGCTGGAGGGAGAAAGCTGAAGGTACCCGACTGCCCCAGGCAGCACCAGGGGCCACTGTCGGGGAATGACGTGAAATGGAATGTGCCCAGGCCTCAGCAACTTGCACTTTGTTTGCTTTTAACTGGCCACCTCAAAAGAAACCAAAGTTCAGGAAACTGCCCCTAGGCCTCCCCCACTGTCCCGTCCCCCCCCCCCCCCGTCCCCCCGCCCCCACATAAACCAAACTAAGAGTCAGCAGCAGAGCATAAGCCTCCCCCTGCCTGCAGTGTTCCAGTTACAGAGAATTTTAATTTTCGGAATCTCCTCTTAGGCTTCCACCGACCTGGGGGCCAAATGGCATAGGAAGGGCCGGAAGCCACATCTGTGTGTCCAGGGGGCCCAGGCTCCTGCTCCATCACCACCCACCAGCTGTGGGGCTCAAGTGAGATGTTTAATAGAAAAGTAACAGCAGTTCATTGTACAACCCTTGGGAATTATGCGCAAGTATAACAAAACAAAACAGAAAGCACTCAGGGGCCCACAGTCCAGAACAGCCACTTAACGTTGTGGAGTTTCTTTCTTTTGAGCAATTGAGAAGTCACCACTCCTGCTCACAGGAGCTCAGAAATCCTCGTGGTTGTACCACCCGGGCACCAGGAGAGTCTCATAGGCTGCTCTGCCGGCTTCACAGCCTGAAGACAGCGAGGCTGGCCGGGTCGGCGCAAGGAGCCGAGCTGCGTGGGCTGCCAGACCTGGGCTCCAGTCCCAGCACTGTCCCACGCTAGCTTTCGGGTACCTCTCTGAGCCTCAGTTTTTGTCTTTTGATATATGGAGCTAATGATACGCACATTGCAAGACAATTTGCAGATTTACAAAGGGCAGAGGAGGTCAGAAATTTGTGTTTCTGCTGAGCGGGATGCTGGCAACTTACAAAAATAACCTAAAAGTAATTTTCAATCAGTCCACACCAATTTCTTGGCAGTTTCTGTCCAGGCCACTCGTTTTTGGCAAGGGCTGTTCTGGGACATCCTGCTACTATTACTCATTTATTCAACAAATATCCACAAAGCACCTTCATATGCAGGGGCGCTGCCAGATGCTGGGGGAACAAGGTTAGTAATGTCCCTGGCCTGTGGAGTTTGCGTTCCAGCTGTGGGAAGACAAAGAAACAGATCAGTGTTAAATGCACAAGACAAAGGTATAGACAAGAGTTACAAGGAAACTAAAATAGGAAATGGCAGGGAGTGATGAGGGGTGGCTGGGAGCTTAGGGAAGGCCCTTCTGAGGAGGTAGCATTTAAAAGGTAAAAGAGGGAGCCAGCCATGGGAACATGGGAGGCGGGTCAGAGTATACCCAACAAAGGATACAGCAAAGGCAAAGGCCATGTGGCGGGAATGAACCCAGAATGTTCAAGGAAAAGACAGAGGCCGGTGTGACAATACTGGAGTGAAGGGAAGCCAAGCAGGAAGCAAGGTGCAAGGGACAGGCTGGGCCAGTCGGAGCGCTGCATGCAGGCCACGTTGGAGAGAAGGCGCTGTGTTCTGCGTGTCAGGAGACCATGGGAAGGTATTCAGCAGGGAGCGACAGGGTCTCATTTAAATCCTGAGAAGACCCCTTTGGCTGCTGCACTGAGGATGGATGACAAGAGGGGGAGCTGGGAAATTAGCTGGGAGACTACTGCAGTGGTCCAGGCCTGGATCAAGAGGGCTATGGAGCTAATTTAGGAACATTCTGGAAGTTATTAAACACTCATGGCAACCACAACCATGCCCTATAGAGACACTGAGTGGTCTTTATAGCTTTCAGAGTTCCTTCATTTGAGACTCACAGCAAACCTGAGGCTGTTTCACAGAACAGGAGACTGAGGCCAAGACTGATGAAACGACCGTGCCCTAGATCACGTAGCTAGCGTGTGCTGGGGTTGGGGGTGAAAATCAGGACTTTGGACTCCCTGCCCTGCATTGCTCTGCACGCAGGGGAACAGACATGCCACTGAATGCTGTGGGGACAACAGCAGACAAACCTCTGAAAACCCCAGAAGGGTCACAGCCTCGACCTGCCCTGCAGCCCTCACCGGAAGTGCCAATGGCTGCTCGCTGGCTGACCCTTGCACTTCGGAAGACAAGGCTCTAACACGCTGTTCCCTTTCTGAGTCATGCTGTGGACAGGATACGAGAGTGGGTGACTCTTAGTTTTCTCCTGAAAAAGAGGGACATCTCTTACTTTGAAAGACTGTCACGGGGACTAATGAGAGACTGTGGGCAAAAGCGTGATACAGATGTTAGATAGTGAGAATTTCCAGACAGATAAGAAAAGAGCTCCACGGAGACCAAAATAACATGAAGGCGTCACTCCTGCGCGGCACCCAAGACCTCAGACTCGGGCGCCTGCTGTGCCTGGCTCCCTCTGACCCCCTGCTCCACCACAGCACGTCGTGATCTTGGAGACTCAGTCTCCTCGTCTGCAGAATGGGGCTGCTAATAATTGTTCCTGCCTCAACAAGTTAAGAGGGTTGAGTAAGACACAGAAAGCGCCAGCACTGTGCTGGCCCACAGCAGTGTTAAATATGCGGTGGCTGCTGTCACTACTGCCATCAAGCTGGTGGCTCAGCCTCCGACACAGGCTCAGGAGCTGCTGCTGACCAGAAGTTGGCTGTAGCTGGGCTCTGAGTCAGAAATGCTGCCGCCCCTTCCTCTGGGCCTCCACGGCCTGGTGGGGAAACAGCGCTAATGCACCTGCAGAAGCCATCAAGACACGCCGAGAAGCAGATTAACCAGGGGAAATAAAAAAGGCGGAAGGCAGCCCTGTAGCTGGTGATGACAGAGAAAGGAAAACGAGCCCGTTTTCTATGGGCCATTAAGTGTGATGAAAAGAGCTGGCTTCTGTGGAGGCTCCTGGGAGCTGACACTGAGCTGTCACTTCATCAGCCCAGGCTCAGGCTCCAGCTTCAGGTTGCAGCCCGACTTGCTCAGGGAAACCTCCACCCTCTGCTGTCTGAAGACCACCACCACGGCCCCATCAGTCCCCTCTCCTCCGTCCCAGCCATGCCTAGGCCCACGCCGGGCCGCTGCCCCATCTGTCCCCTCTCCTCTCTCCCAGCCATACCTAGGACCTAGGCCCACACTGAGCTCACTCAAGAGCTAGGCTCTCTGGGTTTGCTCCCTAGCTCTGCCTCTTACACAACGTCACTTCACCTGTCTGTGCCACAGTTTCTTCATCTGTAAAATGTGGATAAATTAGCCCTGGCCAGCGTGGCTCAGTCAGTTGGAGAGTTGTCCGGTACACCAAAAGGTGGAAGGTTCAATTCCCAGTCAGGGTACATACCTAGGTTGTGGGCTCGACCCCCTGGTCGGGGCCCATGTGGGAGGCGGCCAATTGATGTTTCTCTCTCACATCGTGGTTTCTCTCTCCCTCCCTTCCTCTCTCTAAGATTAGTGAGAAGTAAATAAATAAAGTAAAATGAGGATACTTATAGTGCCTACCTGTAGGGCTATTATAGAGATTAAATAAGCAAATCGAGGAAAAAGCACTCACACGGGGCCTGACCATTAGGTAATTGCTGGATCAGTGTTTTTAAATTATTAAAAATCTATAAACCCCTCTACTTCCTCTCATCTGAGTCTCCTGTCCGGATCCCCCAGCAGTGGGCTTCTCCCGCAGGTTACTGTCAAACACCATCAAATCTCAGGGCTCGTTTCCAGAAAGGAAAACAGGCCCAGAGAACGCAGGGGAGCTCAGCGGCAGAACCGGACTTGAACCTGAAACTCGCACCTGCTGCCTGTATTGTGGCTGCAGCAGATGATCAGCCTGTTCCTTCTTTACACGGCCCTGCCTTTGTCCGTCTCGCTGCATCTCCTCAGAACGCCCTTCCTGCGGCCTTTCTCAAGCCATCTTTCAAATATTCAGATGGCACTTCTTCTAGGAAGACCTTCCACCCCCAGACAAAAAAATAAAGCTTCCTCCTTTCCAGTGGAGCATAATTCACTCTGACAACACAATGGCTGAACGTGTCCTACTGGCACCTCCACTGAGGCTTGGGGCACAGGGGGTGAGTCAGACCCAGCTCCTGTCCTTGGGCAGCTCGGGTTAATCATCCACGTCTTTCTCCTGTCCGACTACGAGCTCCTCCAGGGTACCCAGCCAGGCACCCACCCAGCAGGCACCAGGCAGCCGAACGTAGATCTCCTCGCTCAGGGCCCAGGCCTCCTTCCACGGCCATTCTGCCTTCTCCAGTCTCACTTCCAGAAACCTCTGAGGGTACATCTAGGAGGCCAGCCCCTCCAGGTCCCGGAACAGAAGGTTATTTTACTGAAGGCTCCCTGGCCTTGGGGAGCCTGCTGGCCTTTAAGCTTAAGCCCCGGCCCCTGTTGCGTTTGCCAGTTCCGACTGTCCTGGTCTCTGCTCTTATCTACGTATCTAAGATGGAGGTGGCCCCATTAAATGGTGTCACCAACTGGAGGTGACACCGACTCCAATGTAGCATATTCAACAGTCACACAGGTCTGGGTTCAAATCCAGCTCGGGGGGGGGGGGGCGTCTTGGGCCAGCCACACACATCCTGTGCTTCTCAGTTTCTTGAACTGTGAAATGGAGATTAATGACGCCCGCCCCTCATGGAGCCACTGTAAGGATCAGAGCGAAAGCACGGCGACCTCCCAGGGCCGGGCATCACATCCTGTGCTCACCCGCCAAGCCTTCCCGCTCTCGCCAGCTCAAGCTCCACTTCCTGCAGGAAGCCTTCCCTGACCTTCCGTCCTCCAAGCCTCGGGCTTCTCACCCGAGAGCGAGGCCTGAAGCGTGTCCACCTGAAGCTTGTCCACCTGAAGCGTGTCCACCTGACGTGGCTGCTGCGGGGACAGATGAGCCAGCGAACGTGAACGCCCTTGACTTACAGACTAAAAAGTGCTATTTACGGGAATATCGCTTTTCAGACTTTCACACCCAAACCTGCTTTCCTGTACCCGAGACAAGAGGCCAGCTCATCCCAGGGAGCCCCTGAGCCCCAAACCCACACTCCTCGCTGTCGTGGGGAGCAAACAGCCAGGCGCTTGGAAGTCAGGGCGCCCGTGGCCCACAAACCCCCTCCCGGCCCCGCGGCTACCAGCCTGGGCGCCAGCCTGGCCGCCCGGACGCAGGGCCCCCACCGCTCCCGCTCGGCCCAGCGTCACCCCCACGGGAGGGACAAAGGAGACGCGGCGCGGGCACGGCCGTGGGGGGCGCGGGGGGACCGCAGACCCCGCTGGAGCTTTCCCATGTGGGACAGTCGGGCACCCCCGGGGCAGCTCTGGGACCTGCGCTCTGCCTTGCTGCGAGACGGGGGGGGGGGGGGGACGCAGGCGCCCAGAGACCTGGTGAGAAGTCGGGGCTCCCAGGCTGGCAGCCGGGGACCCCGCTGCCGCCCGGCCCGCCCCCGTTGTCCCCCCGAAGGCCGCGCTGTCGCCGCAGCACCAGGGTCTGTCCGCGGATCGTTCCTGCGCCCCCCCCCGACCCTGCTTTGTCTCTGGAGACCCCGGTCCAGGCCCGCGGCCGCGTCTGAGCTCCGCAAGGGGGTCCCAGGCTGGGGGGCAGCGGCTGGGCCCCCCTCTCCCCGGGCCCCCCCAGGCGCTGGAGCCGCCCCTCGCTGCCCCCCTGCGCCCCGCTCCCCGCGACTGGCCCCGCTCAGGCCTCGGGGTCCGAGAACGGAAATGCCCCCCGCCCAGCCCGCGCCCCCCTTTCCTGCCGCCCCCTCCCCCGGCCCGGCTGCAGGCCCGGGATCCCCGGGCTCGCGTGGCCGCCGCAGCCGGCAGGGGCGCCCGTCGGCGGCCGCGCTCCAGGCCCTCGCCGCGGTCCCTCCGCCTCCCGGCGCTGCGGGGCCGAGGCGCACACAAAAGGCAGGGCCCCCCTCGCGGGGCTGGCAGCGCGCCCGCGCACCCCAAGGCCCCGATCGCCGAGCAAAGAACCCCCCCAGGAGAAAACCCCCGCCCCCCCCGCCCGCGCTTCAGAGCCGGCAGGTGCCCCCGGCCGCACAATAACTTTGAAACTTTGGGGCAGGGCACGGGCACCGGGCGGGGGCCCCCAAAAGGAGGGAGTGGGGGTGGGGGGCGCTGCTGTCGTCCCGCCAAATGCACTTTCCAGGTGGCCCCGCGGGCCCCGGCCCGGCCCTGGCTCCCCGCCGCCCCCCTCCCGGCCCCCGCGCCCTCCCGCCCGCCGCCCGGACGCGGTCGGGCCCGGCCTGTGGCCCGCGGGCCGCGCGCCGCACTCACCTCGGCCGGGCCGCGCTCCTCGCGGGCCTGCGCGGGGCCCGATAAGTGGTATGCTATGACTAGAGGTATGATTACGTTATTATTATTAGTAATAATAAGAGTAAGTGCTATTTAATTACGGGCGGCCGCATCCTGCGCCCGGCGCCGCCGCCCGGCAGCTCGGTCCGCGTGGCCCCGCAGCCCCCGCCGCGCGCTCATGTCCAGCCGCGCGCCGGCCGCCGGGCTCCGCTGGGGGCCGCGTGCGAGCCCCGCGCGCTTCCTCCTCGGGTCCTAGCGCGGCTCCCCAGCCCGGCCGGGGGGCGGCGCGGGCGCACCTGGGGCCCGGGGGCGGGGACGTGCCGCCGCCCCCGGGGAGGCTCGGGACGGGATCCACCTCGGCTTTCTCCCAGTGTCCGGCCCTTTTAAGGCCTTTGCGCCGGGCAGCTCTGCGCGCCGGGGCGGGCGCGGGTGCGACCCAGCGCCGCCGCCCTCGCCCTCCCGGGGTGAGGAGCTGCGGGTGTCCAGGCGCCCCCGACGGCTCCCCGAAACCCCGGCTGCCTGCGTCCTTCCCTCGGAGCAGGGCCTGGGGCTCAGAGAGGCGTCAGCACCTCGCTTTGGCGGGTGTTTTGCGTGTGGGATCTTTCCCGAAGGGATCTGAGGCTGCTTAGAAGGCCCAGAAGGTAAGGGGAGATGACCCGAGGAGAGACACCAGCTGCAAGCCTGCAGGCGCTGCCTCTGAGCTGACCAGGGCCCAGCTGGATTTGAACCCAGAGCTTGGGATTCCAAATACAGTGTCATCCCAGCCTACCAGCCTGATTCCTGAGAGTTTTCTCCAATTACCCCTCTTCATGGTACACACACACATGTATGCACATGTGTGTACATATGTACATATATATGTGTGTGTGAGTATATATTTTTTAAAAATTTATTGAGGATCGGCTATGAGCCTGGCAGACTTTATCTTTACAAATGTTCTCTCTTCCACAACCATATGTGCCAGACACCATCTTAGGAACTGGAGATACATTGTTGAGACAAATTTGAAACGCACTGTAGTAAATGCTAAGAGGGATGAGAAATTGATGCGGTTCGCTTATTTAATTCTCACGGTAATCTTGGAAGATTGGTTTTAGTGTGCCCATTTTACAGATGGAAAACTGAGGCTTGAGATGAAGTGACTTGTTCAAGGTGGCAAGTCTGACTCCTGAGCTGCGTCTTTTACACAGCCTCCTACGCCTTCTACTATGTGCTTTAAGGGAGTCTTAAAAGGGGAAAAAATGCATTTGCACCATCAGAAGTTCTCAAACTCTTCCTTCTGTGGGTGTGCTGTCTCTCTCCTTGCTACTCTAAGGTTAACAAACAAAAAAGTGGCCTCTGGCACAAAGAGGGTAAATATTTACGTCCAGAAATGAACAGTGGCCCTCAGACTCACTGATGGGGGGATTGTTTAAAATGAAGACCTCGCCCTGCTGGTGTAGCTCAGGGGTTGAGCATCGACCTGGGATTCAGGAGATGGAGGTTCGATCTCCAGTCCGGGCACACATAAGAATCAACCAATGAATGTATAAATAAGAACAACAAATTGATGCTTCTTTTCTCTCTCTCTCTCCCTTCCCCTCCCTCCCTCCCTCCCTCCCTCCCTCCCTCCCTCCCTCCCTCCCTCCCTCTCGCTCTAAAATTAATAAATAAAAAAATAAAATAAAATGAAGACCTCTAATCCCTCCCTCTCACCGCAGAGATTCTGACTCATTATTTCTGAAAAGCACAACCTTGGGAATTCTAACATTTAATGGGAGATGGACCCCTCAGTCACCTGCAACAGACTCAAGATCATGGGCAAAAGGCAGCAACAGGCCAAGCCTGGTGATTCAGGGAGGCTGGATGGTATGGTGGAGATGTCCCTGAGGTGGCATTAGAAAGACCAAGGTCATGCCCGGCCGGGCGTGGCTCAGCAGTTGAGTATCGACATAGGATCCAGGCGATTGGGGTTCGATTCCCCGTCAGGGCACATGTCTGTGCTGAAGGCTCGATCCCCAGTCTGGGGCGTGCAGGAGGCAGCCGATCAATGACTCTCTCATCATTGATGTTTCTATCTCTCTCTCTCCCTCTCCTTTCCTCTCTCTGAAATCAATAAAGACATATTTTTTAAAAAAAGACCAAGGTCTGCTGGAACCCAGCTCTGCCACTTGCTAGCTGTGTGAGCCAGGGCAACCTCACAGCATGTTTCCTCAAATAAGGTTAAACATCTAATCAACATGAGGTTTGTTTCAAGGATTACAGTGAAATAATACCTGTAAAGCATGTAGGACAGTGCCTTGCTCATGTAGGGGATGAATAAATGTCAGTTCCCTTACCCACTGTGCACTTCACAGTGAAACACTCTTGACAGCTCTTCAGATTAGGTGCCATTGTTATTTCACTCCCATTTTATGGCTGAAGATGCTGAGCCCAGTTGTTTGACTGCATCTTGCCACAGATGAATTGGCTGGTGAGCGGCGTGGTGATCCCACCATCCCAGGGCCAGTGCAATAACACACAACCTTACATGAGGCCTTATCACTCAAGGGGGACTTCAGCTGGACGCCAGGCCCCTGTCTCTTCAATTTGGCACCAACTAGTTAAACTATCTGGGATGGTAAATGGGCCTTTACAAGACCCCAACTGGGGGTGGTGGTGCTTTGGAGAGGAAGGCCCCAAGTCTGGCACCAGCAGGCTGTTTTCTGGGAAACCCCAATGCCAATGTCCTTGGGCAGCAGTGTTCCCATCCCCATGTTAAAGCTGAAACAGCAGTAACAGGGACCACTTCTTATTTACCATGAGCCATGCTCCCCGGCCCCCAAGCCCCATAAGGAAGGGATCATTTTTGCATGTTTTCAGGTGAAGAAACAGACACAAAGTAGGAAGTGACTTGGTTGAGGTCACACTGCTAAGAAAGAGGCAGAAGGACAGAATTCAGTCCCAGGCCTGTCCACCTGAAAGGCCTGACCGCTGCACCGTGACGTGGACATCTTAAATCTGAGTGCATCTCGAGGGCCTGTCATGTGAGTGGGCTGCTGGAGAATGGGAGCCGGACACTCATGCTCTGACCTTTGAGGAACTGACAGGTACGTCATCCAGTCATCCCTTGTCCAGCGAGCACCTCCTGCTCCAGGCTCAGGTCTGCCACTGCCCAGCCCCCATGCTGTGTCCTGGGTGGGGCCTGAGCACATAGCAACTTTAGCTGCAACCAAGTGCAGTGTTTCTTCACTTGCTCAGCAAACATTCATTTCCACGCTGGGTCCTGGGACTGCAGAGAAGCCCCATGTCCCCACAGCTCCAGCAAAGTCCCAGGTCCCAGTCCTTCCGCAAAGGATGTCACCCTGGGGTGTGGGGAAGGCCCCTAAAGATGTACCACAATTTCAGGCTTAGGTTGGGGACAGTAAGAGTACTTTCCTGATAGGGTCACTGTGAGGATTAAGCCTGCAAAGGACTAACAAATGTGTAGTTAACTAAAAAATAAATAAAACATACATTCTTCTGGGAAGCAGCCCATAGAATTCAGGTTCTCAAAGGTGACGTAGAAAAAGAGGGGGGAGGACCAGCGAGCTTAGAGGCTAAGGTAGGTCAGCCTACAATACAGTGGGTGAAACGCAGAGAGTAAACCATGGTCACGTTTGTCCCCCACGGGTTATTATGAAAACGCTCAAGCACACAGAAAGGTGAGAGAACTACACTCGCGTGCCCTAGGTTATGCTACTATTGTTAACATTTTGTTGTATTTGCTTTATCACATAGTCATCCTTCTACCCACTCACCCAGCAATCCACATACATTTAAGAGTGAATCGGGTAATTTTTAAACTTTCTTTTTTATGCTCTTTTGCATTTATACTAAGTTTTAAAAATTACCATCCGTTTTCATTTAAAAAAAAAATCATTGCTGTTTTGGAACAAGATACTTATTAAAAGAGAAAACAATCTACCCAAAGCATGTGGTACTAGGAATCCCTTCACAAATGTTAGTTCTGCATTTAAGCTCCTCTGCAGACACCATTCTTTTCTCTCTCACTCATCACTGGCCTCCCAGGAGCTGGAACAGTGCCTGGCACAGAGTAGATGCTCGAGAACTATTTATAGACTTAATGAATTATTTTAATTAAGGTTGTTTGAGGTTAAAAAAAAGAGAGAGAGAGAATGTTTTGAGGGAGAGCCCTGGGCTTAAACCCAGGAGGGAATGTGGTTTGAGTTGTCTTTTATAAACATGTGGAGACCCCTTCCCACCAAGAGGTGACCCCTGCGGATGAGGGGCAGGCTGCCCTGCATGCAGGGAGGCCAGGCCCACACAGCTCTCTCCCGGAGCCCAAGGGCACCACTCATTAGGATCTTAGAGATTTCTCTCCACACCTCGCTGTCTGGCATGCTTAAGGCATTTGTTTTTGATGTGACTAAATGGCAACTCTGCAGCCTTGGTAGCTCTTCAGGAAACCAGCGTAAATATTATTTATACCACTTACATTTGGCAATTAAGTTTGATTTCAGGCACCAGAATGGAATTTAAAACACTCAGGTAAAGTAAACCAAACTAACCAGAGGCAGCCTGCTTTCCTCTTCAAAACATTAAAAAAAGAAAACAAAACGAAACACACTTCACAACAGAGAGAAAGGCCTGGACAGTCCCCCTCCCCTATTCCCACCCTCATACTCACAAAGTGACTTGTTTAGTGTGTGTGTTGAAAAGATCTGGCTTCTACTGTCTCTTGTCTAAATTTCTGTGTAATTTGGGCAGGTTATTTGACCTCTCTGGGCTGCAGTTCTTCATCTGTTGAGGAGAGGGGTGGCCTAAGATGACTTTATCCGTCGGTCAAAGGCTGTGGTTCCACTTCTAGGGCCAGACAAACAGACCAGCTCTCACTTGATAACAAAAGAGAGTTGGAGAAAGGGAAGGAGAGAGAGATGATGACAAACAGGTTGCTTGGAAACACTGATGGTGCTGGACTCTTCTGACTCACTGTGCACCATTGGGGAAACGCCTTCCCTTCTTCTTTCTAAACCCCAGTCTCGATTTTAAAGGGGTTTGGGATAGAATCTAGATTCAGGGGTCACACACAGAATCTGGGTTGCTAAGGGGCTGTCAGGCTGGGTTTGTGATTTTTAGCTTAGAATGTGAACACCTTCAAGCAGAACATCTGCTCTCAAGTTCTCCACAGCCCCACAGGCCCCCATTACCTGCTATGACCTCCCTGGCCTTTGAAGGCCATTGAGTTTCTACTAAGAAGTCCTTTCCAGTTCAGAAACCCCAGATTCATCAGCTGGACGAGAAAAGGAAGACTGCCTAAGACGTTCTACCGCCCGCCTCCCTCTTCTCTTTGGGGGGCGTGTGTCAGAGGGCCGGGAAAGTCTCAGGACGTGAACTGGAAAAGGGAGCCTGGGGGTCACCCCAAGACCAACCCAGAATGATTTGACTGATACTAGCTGGAGTCAGCACAGGAATCCCGGCCTTCTCAGAAGATGATTCCTTTTGAGCAAACATCCAGTGACTCTGACCGGAATCCCGTTCAAATGAGGAAGCCTGAAGTGCCTGCGGCAGGCCTGGCCCCAGCGGATGCTGCCAGGACGAAAATAGTATCTAACCCCCAGGCTCTCCCGGGTCAAGGAGGGAGCTGCCAAGAATACCATTAACTCCGATTGTGAGAAAACCCGCAGACCCAGGGCTGTGGGGGTTTTCGGCTTGCTGTGGGGGCCATTGGAGAGTGACTCATCCCCGCTGCAGTGGTATAGGACAGCCTCCTGAAGAAGGTGGCACTTGATGTGGGCCTTGTAGGCAAAGACTGAGAAAGGGGATGGAAAGACGGCCCACATCTGAGCAGTTGTGTGAACAGGGCTGGAGCTTCGGTTTTCTCATCTTTGACCTGGGAAGGGTGGGTAAGGATGCCCACTTCCTTTGTGGTTGTAAAGATTAAATGAGCTGTGAGTGAAAGGAAATGGCTGGTAATATTCAGGGTGGGGCAAAAGTAGGTTTATACTTGTAATACAACAATAAATAAATAACACAAGAATAAACTCTGTGTTTCCCGTACTCACAACTTTAAGCCTACTTTTGCCAAACCCTATATGCAACTGAATTGCAGGTAGAGTAAAAGCATGTGTGTGGGCTGAGTTGTGAGAGAGAACCTTGGAAAAGACAGCTGCATAGGTTGACGGTGTTTCTCTCTCGGTGTTAGAGTTTCTGGGGTAATGCTTACTTTTCTCTTTATCCTGTTTGATACTGGCTGAATTGTTTTATGATGAGCACGTGTTATTTATATAATGGTTAAAAAGGTTTTTGTGAAAAGAAAAAAGGAAAAGCTACCTGTGTTCTGATATCTGAGAAAATTCAAACCTACAGAAAAGTGGCCAAAATGTTCAAAGAACTTCCATATTCACTTACTGTTAACATTTTGCCACATTTGCACTCTATGTATGTATGTGTGTGTATACACACACACACACACACACACACACACACACACACACATACATACAGGTCTCTCCCCACTTTTGAAAGTTCTCTATGTTGCTCTTTTTTACGAAAGACATACATCTGTAGAGCCAGCCCTCTGTACCTGCGGGTTCTGCCTCCTTAGGTTCAACCAACAGGGATGGAAATGTCTGAAAACTTACGTTGTTGTACTGTGTAGTCAGGCCTACAGTGGATACATCCATACTGAACAGGTAAACTTTCTTTCTTGTCACTGTTCCCTAAACAAGTAATCTCGAGATGATTAAAGTACAGGGGAAGATGTGCTTAGGGTATACGCAAATACTACGCTATTTTATACAAGGGACTCGAGCACCCGCGGATATTGGGACCTGAGTGAGGTGCTGAAACCCACCCCCCACGGATGCTGAGGGAGGACTACCCGTTTTCCATAACTGAAAGAAATCAGAAGGGGATTTTCGCTTTTCAGAAAATGGGTGAAAAGCGAAAATAACCTTAGCATTTGTGCTCAGCTGCGTTTGGGTTTTGCAGTGAGCTGTTACACAGTGTACGTACACTATTTCTACTTTATAGACGCTGTGCAGCACATCATTCCTTTTACTATATGTTTGTGTTATTTTAGATTTTATGTGTTATTTGATGTGACTTGTTAGGTTATTTTTTGAGTCTGGGAACCCTTAAAAACTTTCCCATACAAATTAACAGTAACTGCTTCTTCACTTGACACCACTGAGGCTTATAGAAGGTTCCACAGGAACACTCGGCTCATTTGAAAGTCTCAGACCTCACGCTCCCAGTAACTTCAGCATATATTTTCCAAGAACAAGGGCAGTGTTTTACATAACTCAGTACAGTAATAAAAATCAATACATTTAATGTTGATACAATACCATTATCTAATATACAGTCAAGTTTTGCTAATTGTCTCAATGTTGCCCTTTATGGTAATCCCCCCCTCACCCCAATCCAGGATCACGTATTGCATTTAGTTGTCCTGTCTTTTTAGTCTCCCTTAATCTGCAACAGTTCTCAGCTTTCCCTTGCCTTTCATGACACGTTTTTGGAAGAGTACAGACCAGTTATTCTGGAACATGTCTGGGGTTGTCTGACGTTTCCTCCCCTTTAGACGAATCGCACGCATTGCTCTCTGGCTTGGACTGTACCAGCCTCGTTACGGGAACGTGCACCTTTCCGGAAGGGCTAGGAGGGAAGGCCGCAAGGCATTACGGGAATTGTAGTCTTCCTGGGCGCTCACAGCTAAACGCCACCCTGTGGTCTACGGGAGAAAGAGCCAGAAGCTGACGAGGGAGGGCGAAGAGAAGACCGGCGGCGGCCCTCCGGCGCGTTGCATCACGGGACTGGTAGTTCGCTGTGGCCCTCGGCTGCGCCCCACGCGAGAGAGCTGGACTACCATACCCGATAGGCCACGCGCCCGGGGGCAGGGGAAGCCGCCTGGGCCTAGAACAAATCAAATCGAGGGAAAGAAACTGCCGGCTTTCAAAATCCTCCTCCTCCGCCATCATCCTCCGCCGTGTGGGAAGCAGGTGGTGTCGAGACCCGAGTAGGGAGAAGCGCCGGGAGAAGTGACGGGCAGGCGCGCTGGGCTTCGGAGTCGCTGGACTCTGAGGCGGCGACGGCGACCTGACCTGTCCCAGACCCTAAGCCAGTCCCGGTCGCGGCGGGAGTACGCGCCTGCTCGGGGCTCCCCACGCGGCGGCGCCGTCTGTTTACGGTAGGGTCGGGGTCCCTTTCCTTTCGCCGTCACCTGTCTGCGATGGGGGCGGGGGCGGCGCGGCCCTGGAACCGGACGGGGAAGGTGTGGCGCCCCTGAGCGTCTGCTTTGCCGCGCCTTCTACGGCCCAGAGCGGAGGGGGTGGGGGAGAGGGTGCTGGCCCCTTTCGCCAGTGGGGAAACTGAGGCTTAGGGAGGGCGTCTGGCCCGCCGGGCCGCCCAGCACGCCGCGGTCAGCAGCGGCGTTTCCCGTTCGCGTCCGTGTCAGCGGGGCGCGGCGCGGCGCGTCGGCCGGGGATGCGGGCGGGGTTCCCGCGCCGCCCGCCTGTCACCGCGGCCCGCGCCCCCTCGCCGCCGCCTCCCGGGACACCCCGCCCGCCGAGGGCCTGGCCGGCGTGAGTCAGGGCTAACGCTCCACCGGGGCGGTGGAGGTGCAGCCGGGAAGCTGGAGGACTGGTTGTCGTGTTTACCATTTGTCGTTGCCGCTGCTCCTCTGCAGGCTTTGGACAAATGAATTCACCTCTCTGGGCTTCGGTTTCTCAGTCTAGTGGATCCGGTGTGTGCACTAGACTCAGCGATGGGCTCTCCAGCTAAGTCCTGTGTGCCTATTACATTTGGAGGCCTCAGCACCATTTTCCTAGCCTCAGATTATACCTTCCCAAAAGTGCAAGAGGCGGTGGAGTTTCAGGCTAACTTTTATTCAGTTTCAAACTGTCATTGGAAGCACCTTCTAAATGCCAGGCCCTACCTAGCTGATAGAATGATCCTGTCAAAGCATGTGTCACATGGCCCCTCTCCTCTGCTAGAAACCTTCCTGTGGCTCTCCTCCTCACTCAGAATAAAAACCACAGTTCTTGAAATGACCTTTGTGACTTGGGCCTTTTGTTCATTCCCTTTTCTAATTTCTTACCTCTTTTCTCCTTCCTCTTCGTGCTCCAGCCCCACCGGCCTTCTTGAAGTTCTCCCCCGCTTCTTCCTCCACAAGAGCAGCTACATTTGCAAGAATGTTCTTCCTCCAAGTCTTTGTTTCTTTCCTAATACCTTCTGTAACCATTCTACTTGAAATTGCACATATACACCCCCCCCCAAAAATTCCTTACCTGCTTCCTTCCCTGTTTGTTTTTCTTATCAGATACTGAGTATCTCTTTTAAGATAATAAATATCTTGTTTAGAACATATGTTTCAACAGTGCAGGGTTTTTGTTTCATAATTCACTGCTGTACTCCTGGAATCTGGAACACTGTCCAGCACACAGGAGCACTCATAAATGTTGAGTGGATAAGCGAATGCCTCCTTACCCAAAAGAATAATTCATCCTTATTGAAAAAGACAGACAGGCCCTGGCTGGGCAGCTCAGTTGGTGATAGCGTCGTCCCGATACTCCAAGGTTGTGGGTTCGATCCCCAGTCAGGGCACATACAACAAGCAACAAATGAATACATAAATAAGTGGACCAACAAATTGATGTTTCTTTTTTTCCTTCTTTCTCTCTAAAACAAAAATATATATTTTCAATGACAGACCAGGGCTGTAAGGATTAAGACAAGGAGGGGGGTGGGAAGCTGGCTGTTTGGGCCCAGAGGAAGCCTGGGGGAGTGGGAAGGTGGGGAGCTCACAGCTGTATCTTGAGGATGAGTGAGGATGAGTAGATTGGGGGAGGAAGCCATCTGGATGGAAGGAGTTTCTGTGGGCATCTCCTAGTTCTTTTTAAAATGTTCGTTATTGATCTTTAGAGAGAGAGGAAGGGAGAGAGAGAAAAACATCAGTGAGAGAGAAACATCGATGGTCTACCTCCTGCACGCCCCCTACTGGGGCAGGAGCCCGCAGCCTGGGTATGTGCCCTGACTGGGAATCAAACCAGTGGACTTCTTGGTCACTGGGACAACACTCAACCAACAGCCACACCGGCCAGGGTAGCATCTCCTAGTTCTGCTCCCGGATCAGTTTTCCTTGGCCTCCCCTGATTCCCTGCCATTTCCTCTTTGGAGAAATGGGGTGGTCCTTTCTGAGTCTGCCAAGCTTCCAGGGTGGAAGCTCCTTTTTCCAGCAGTTCTACCCCTGGTCTATTGTGATGGTGTCTGTTGTGATGTGGTATCCTAGGAACCCCTGGGGTCTGACCTCCATGGGCTGCCTAGTCTCCTGGCCAAGGCTGAAACCAGATGTGCAGTGGGCTGACCCCTGTGCCCCACCCGCAGAGTCATGCCAGTGTGGGTGGTGGGGCATTCTCTGGGATGGATGACCTGGATCCTGTAGCCATCTGTGTCCTGTTTGAGGAATGGGATCTTCAAACAGAAAGTAACCAAGATGATCAGGCAGGTGTGTGCCTGGGGCAGACTCTGCAGCCATGGGTCTGGGACTTAATTGCTTCTCACTGGGGGCCCAGGAACTGGGCAACTCACGTGGCTTTGCCAGGTGTCCCAGCTGGGGCAGCTGAGCAGAGGAGGACTTTAATGAGATGATAATTCTTCAGAGGTGAAACATGATCATTCTTGCTACCTCCTCCACCTTTCTAGAATTGTTCCTTTCCTAATGCTGTTTTCATTTCTCCCTGTGGTTTAGCTCTTGGGAAGGTGGGCTCAGGCCCCCGATTGATGTCCTACCCTGCTCTCCCCAATCAGGGGACCCAGGAGCCTCCTATTTTCTTTTTTATATGTAGCATTTTAATTTTTATTTATTTATATATTTTAAAATTATTACTTTTAATATGTTTTCATTGATTTTAGAGGGACAGGAAGGGAAAGAGAGAAAGAAACATCGATTGGCTGCCTCCTGCACACCCCCTACTGGGGATCGAGCCTGAAACCCTGGGCAGGTGCCCTGACCAGGAATGGAAGCTTCGACCTCTTGGTGCGTGGGAGGATGCTCATCTGAGCCACACTGGCTGGGCATTTTTTAACAAAAGAATTTTTTTTTTCTTTTTTAAATATATTTTTATTTCAGAGAGAGAAAAAGAGAGGGAGAGAAACATCAATGATGAGAGAGTCATTGATCGGCTGCCTCCTGCACGCCCCCCACTGGGGATCCAGCCCGCAACCCGGGAATCAAACCTCGACCTCCTGGATCCTAGGTTGATACTCAGCCGCTGAGCCACGCTCGGCAGGGCTAACAAAAGAATTTTTAAACCAATTTAAAGATTTCATTTGGAAGATTTTAAAACAAGTGATAAAATTCTGTTCTAAGTATTCAGGTACAGTTTTGTACAGTTTTAAAATTATACAGAAATTAGAGTTTTACAGTAACATTGGTTTTAGCAGTAAATTACATTATAATGAGAATAATTACAAGGAGGGGTAGGGGACGTGGAGAAGGGTATAGAGGGGATAGGAGGTGATGGATGGACACTTGGCGTGGTGAACACACAGTACAGCGTACAGATGATGTTGTAGAATTGTGTGCCTGAAATCTGTATAATTTTAACCATTGCATCCCAATAAATTCAGTAAAAAGGAAAGAAGAAATTAAAAAAACACAAATTAATCACATCAGTGACATCCTACAGCACTTGTGTATACTTTTGACTTCAATTGATTTGCTAAAATAGCTTGCTTATATATGAGTACTGAGTGAGTTTCATGTGTAGAAGCAGCTCTGTAATGTTATCTGGAAATGAGCCTCTTCTCTCTTAATGACACTTTGGTCACCTCAGTTTGCAGATTTCCAGGGGAGCCCACCATCGTGTCTAGCATGGCCTCTGAAGACATTGCCAAATTGGCAGAGACGCTAGCCAAAACCCAGGTGGCCGGGGGACAGCTGAGTTTCAAGGGCAAGAGCCTCAAACTCAACACTGCAGAAGACGGTGAGTCCTGCGTGGGCTGACCCAGGGGAGGAGGGGAGTGGGAATGAGGGCTTGCTCTTGGTTGTCGTCAGGTTCATTAACCTGCATTATCACATTTTGTCTCTATAGCTCTGGGCGATATCCTTGGGCCCATCTAACAGAGGCTCAAAGATGATTTGCCCTTGAGCACACACAGGCTTTCCTGCTGGTCTTCATGTTTGCGGTGGGCACTCTTGCCATGACAGCTCAGGCTGGCTGGTGTGAGGGGCCCTTTTATCTCGTGGAGGGGACAGAGACAGTGAGAAACCATAGTTAGTAGCAATCCCAAGATATAGTTGCTAACTTCTTCTTTGAGGTCCACCCCGCCTTCACCCCCATGATCCCAAGCTGGTGTGGGAATACCTGTCACCTTCCCCAGAGCTGAGGCCCTCCCTTCTGGCACTGCATTAAAACAACAATCCAGTCCCCCTCGGGAGGTCTGGTCGATGCAGCTGAATCGCCCTGAGAGAGGGTGGTCATACCTGTCTGTGTGCAGGCCCCAGGAGTGGAGAGAACTAGGGGTCAGAGTGCAGATCCTATCTTTCCATCCCTGGCCAAGGCATGGCTGGCACTGACCATCCCTGAATCCCCTGACGCCTGGAAGTGAAGGCACCTGTGTTGGTAGTTATAAGGCCTGAGGTTTTGGCCCAACTGGGCAAACTGGTCTGGACTTGCCTGGTTGTCATGGTGTGTAGGCAGGCTTACCCCCTCCACCAGGTCACAGGTTCGCTGGGAGCCTGGTGACGCACGTTCCTTACATCTCTGTAGGGTCTTAAACTTGACCGAGTTTCTCCCTGTGCTTTTATTACTTCTGATTCTTGCATCATCCCTGAGGTACAAATGTTGCTATGTTATAAATAAGGAAAAAGGACTTTGGAAACGTAAACAACTTGCCCAAGGTCATACAGCTGGTAAATAGCAGAGCTGGGATTTTAGTAGAGGTTGGGCTGCCTCCCTGTTTCTCTGCTCAGTAGACATTCAGCTCAGTGCAGTAAACACGAATTTGCTGTTAAACGCTATTCATCGAACACTGTCAGAGTCTTCAGTGCCACACAAATAGTATCTCAGTTTCTCCTCACGAAAGCCCTGGTGGTAGGTTTCATCTTCATTAAGGCTCTGGGAGGTAATACGATTTGCCTAAGGGGACAGCTGTTAGTCGTGCAGCTGGGATTAGAACTTAGGTTTGTCTGGCCCTAAAATGTGTGCAGATTTTACTTCACCAGCACAGGCTGGACTTGCTGCCTCCCATTTAGCAAAATGGTCACTAAGGATGGCCAGCTTCCAGCCCCAGCCTCGGAGGAGCTCATAGCCTGGAATGAGGCACCCAAATTCCTAACAGGAGACAGAGGTGAAATGCACTCTGAGACCTGAGTGGAAGGCTCTCTGGGAAGGAAGGTGAGAGAAAGGGATCACTGTGAGCTTAGAAGGGTCCAGGAAGTTTCTGTGGATGAGGTGGCGTTTGAACTGTTGTGGAAGGAAGATTTAAGGAAGATTTAAGGAGAGAGATTGGAGGCAGGGAGAACCACCGGAGTTAAGCACTGGCGCTGAGACACAGGGTGGGCTTAGCAGAAAAGTCAGAACCCCTCAGGAAGCCCGGGTCCTTGAATGCTGAGCCAAGGATCCTGGTGGCCTCACCATGGGCCCAGAAAGGGACTCTACCTTGGCTAGGAGGGAGCCAGCACTGGCGGGGGGGGGGGGGGGGGGGCGCGAGGGCCTGTGGGGGAGGCTGAGGGCCTGTGGGGGAGGCCGTGCGCCTAGTGATTAGAACAGGGCCTTTTTCTCCCCAGGAGTCATTTAAGGACAAGGACAGGCCTCTGCTTTACATGGCAGAGTGATAAACACCTGGGACTTGCTACTTCCTGAGGCGGTGGAGGCTGAAAAGAGAAACCCCTGCCACACAGCCACATGACAGGTGGTTATTCAGGCGTGGTTGGGGCCCATTTCTAACCTGTTTTTAAGTTAGGTATAACTCCATTAGGATTGAAAACCAAGTGAGAGAGCAACTCATCTGTGACCCCCACCCTCTCCCGTTCCTGTTCTTCCCATTTTGGTGCATTTCCTTCCAGGGCTGGTCTGTGCTTGTGAGTCACGCCAGGGCTGAACCTGTGGAAAGTACAGTACCTCTGTGCTTCTGGACTGAAGTCACTTAGGCAGTACGGTTGTCTTCCCTTGGGCCTTGGCGTCTCTGTTGCTTGTCTTCGGGACTGCATAAAAAAGCCTTGAGCAACCCTCCTCTCCCCTTGTTGACCTGGGCAGTCCCTGGGTGTTAAGGGGGGCTCCCTTTTAGAACAGGCCTTCCCGAGGCTGAGAGGTCATTCCAGCCCTTGCACGGGGTGCCAGCTCCAGAGCAGTCACCCAGAAGAGGGGGAGGGGAGGGAGGAATTAAAGGGCTTCTCTGCTGGGGGGTTGCTTAATTGGTTGTGCACAGAGGCAAGGGTTTGGGGAGGAGCTTTTCCAGTTTTAGAAAAAGTCTGAATTCGGCTCTGTTATTTCCCCTGAACTCCTGGGCAGAGTTGCTTCATTCCTAGAAACCTCAGCTTTCTCTTTTATAAGATGGAGGCTCAGACCTGTCCAGCCTTCCTTGTCCTGAAATGAGAAATGAGAAATGAATGCTGGTCACCACTTTCTAGCCTGTGTGACCTTGGTAGGCATTTACTTCTCCTGTGTGTCAGTACACTCGATTGTGAAATAGATGTAACAATACCTGCCTATTAGATGGTGTGGGGAATGTAAGAGTCCATGTGTGTAAAATGCACGTTAGTGTGTTAATTGCTTATCTACACATGGGACTGAGCAGAGGCAGAGCGATCCCCTTTCCGCATAACCCAGTGGGAAGACAGTATTAGTAAAGTCACCATATAATGGTCAAGTGATCTTTAGACGGGTGTAAAATTGTAGCAGGCTCCACGTGAGAGAGCAGGGGCTGTGCCGCCTGTGAAGATGTGACCCTGTTGGGAGCTCAGCAAGGGCTTCTGAAGACATGAGGTGGAGGGAGGTGTACCCCCAGCTCGGACAGCTTCGTAGGGATCCCCTTATAGGTCATAGGTTACAGCCTTTCTCAAGACCCTTTGTGGGCTTTGTAATCTGGAAGGTCAAGTTCAAACTTTTACTTCCCTTGTGTATCTCCATCTCCTCTCTACCCTGTCACCCCACCCCACTCCATCCTGTGCCAGACTAGATTGTTCCTTTTCATGTAGCTGGAGTGTTTTGTTCAGATTGTAAAGCTAATACATGAACTTTGTAGAGTACAGAAATACTGGAAGGAGAAAACTATAACTCCATTATCACACAGCCCAGCCCAGGGATAGACCTACTGTTGATTTTGTTACATTTTTTAGTCTTTTTCTTTTTTCCCTAAACATAGCTGAGTTCCTTTTTCTTTTTTTAAAAATAATTAGGATCATTACAGAAACTTTAAAAGCTACTTTATAAGCTGAATTACTCATATTCCCACCACCTAGACATAACTGCTTTAACATTTGGTTTCTGTCCTTCTGGACCTTGATGTGTGGGAATGTGTGTGTGTGCGCGCGTGTGTGCACACACACAAACGAGAATACATATAACATTTTAAAAGTGTTATCAGACCACACACCATGGAATAACCTCATTTTTTTACTTACCACTATAACATGAATGTTTTCTAAGTCAAATGCCTGTGTCACCATTCACAATGACATTAGTGTAACTGTACGCCAGTGAATTAACCTGTCAGCCTGTCTGCTGGGGATGGACATTTCAGTGGTTGGGACTTTTTCATCATAATAAAGCAGTCCAGTAATGAACGCCCCGAATGGGTAATGGAACATTTGGAAGTTTTCGTGCACTGTACCTGTTGGCCTCTGATGTGGGTGCTGTCTCCCACTTGGCCAGGTGCCTTCCCTGTCCTGGGAGGCTCTGCGCACACCACCCACAAGGTGTCCCAAGTCCTTGCTTTACCTCGAGCAGCCAGTTGGTCTTCCCACTTGGCTCCCAGACCTTCCACACCTGCCTTGTGTTAACACCTGTTACAGAAAAGTTGTCTGTAGCTGTGTCCCTGCTGGGCTGTGCGCCTGTCTGATTGTTCTTTGTAAGCCCAGACTTGGCACTTGGTAGGTACACCATAGCCATTGGAGTTGTGAGTGATAAGGTAGTGGCGGGGCTCTCTCATGCTTCAGCTGTTGGCTACTCCAGAAGTCTAAGATTCTCTTCTTTGGTCCTGGGCAGCCAAGGATGTGATTAAAGAGATTGAAGACTTTGATGGCTTAGAGGCTCTGCGCCTGGAGGGCAACACGGTGGGCGTGGAAGCAGCTAGGGTCATCGCCAAGGCCTTGGAGAAGAAGTCGGAGTTGAAGGTGAGACTGGGTGGGGACAAGCTCCTCACAGGCCACAGACCTTCCCAGGCCCCTGTCTTGTTGGCAGTTACCATGACCAGCTCCTCTTCCTCTGGCTTCCCAGGGCACTCAGCACTGGCTGGGGCCCCTGTCCCTGCATGGTGTGTCCATTCGGGTCCTCTAGTAACAGACTAAGATGGTATTAGGAGGGTAGCAGGTTTATTGGGCAACATGTGGGAAAAGTAAGAGTGGAGGAGCAGAACTGCACAGGGAGAGCTTTCAGCTTGCGCTGAAGCTCTGGCACCTGTGAGGAAGGAAGCGCACAGAACTGGCCCAAGAACCACCCGGTTCTCAACCACTCAGCCTGCTCCAGAGCAAAGATTGCCTGATAGAGGAGTCACGGGCAGAAATGGCCAGGCCTCAGCTCAGATGCCTGGGCAGACTGGAAACGTGCTGCAGCCCGAGGCGGCCAGCCAACTGCTCTCCTCACAGCTGAGTGGCAGCTATGAGTTAGGTCCAAGGGGTGCCCCTCCTAGCATGTCCCAAAGTGGGTTTCTCAAGATGCTCTTAGAAAAGTGAGTTATGTTCAAAATGTCGGGAAGATGGCACTGTGTGCCCCCGTTTGCTGAGACCCAGTGTATGAGCGTAGTAAAGCCTCTGAAGTCTTGGGAAAGAGTCCTGCATTGCAGATGGAAACAGCTCTTAATTCATACAAGGCTCAGCTTGTGCTGGGCTCCTCTGCACATGTCGTTTAATCCTTACAGCGACCCAAGTGATTGAGACTCTCCATTTTGTAAGTCAAGGGAACAGAGGCTCAGAGGGTCTGAATAAATAGCCCAGATCCCACTGCTGCTCCAGTGTGCCTTCTCTGGGCTTTCCGAAGGGGGAGCATGCAGGGCTGGGGCCACGAGAGGAATGGAGTGGATTTGCCCACGGAGGGCTGGGGCTAATTTATTTATTCATTTTTAAAATATATCCTTATTGATTTCAGAGAGGAACGGAGAAGGAGAGAGTGATAGAAACATCAGTGATGAGAGTCACTGATGGGCTGCCTCCTGCACACCCCCTGCTGGAGATTGAGCCCCCAACTTTGGCATGTGTCCTGACTGGGAATCAAACCGTGATCTCCTGAATCATAGGCCGATGCTCAGCTGCTGAGCCACGCCAGCCAGGCCTGGGACTAGTTTATGAAATGGCCCCTGATGTGTTTTCCTCTGGAAGATCACGGTCAGGTTAACAGTTCAGGCAGTGGCTGTTTCTGCTCCCTTTCCCCGGGAGGCCTTTCCTGGAGCAGAAGCTGGGACATTTCCATGCAGAAGAATTTAGCCCTTCCCGGCGACCTGTGACCTGTGTAGGACGGCAATGGAGCAGGTGTGGTTGGGCCTGGAGGCTGAAGGCTGAGCTTTGGCATCTAGGAGTGTGGCTTCAAGCCCAGCACCACCACCTTATGTGCATTACTTGGCCTTGCACTAAGCTCAGCTGAGTCTGGACTCCTTCATGAAAAGATTTTCCTCCCTGAGAGGTTCTCGTAATGGCCAAATGCAGGCTCATGTCATGAGAGCTTGGCCACTCAAAGGCCTTGAGCCTGAGGTCTGTTCTCCCTTGTTCAAAAGGCAGACAAATAAGAAGTGGGGAGGTGGGCAAGACCTGCAAGCTTCAAAGTTAGGCTACCTTCTGGGGGTAGTTTGGAGGGTTGAAAAATTTGAAAAAAGAGTAACTTCCTTGCTGCTGGATCCCATATTTACTTTTCTATTCCTCCACCACCCAGTCATGTCACTTGTCACACCATGTGGGAAACTGGTACTGGAAAGGAGCACGTGGCCGTCTTGGCCCTGGTCCTGCCACTGCTGGCTGTGGGGCCCGGAGCATCTCCTTTCTCTCATCCCGACTCTGCCCCTCCACCCCCCGAAAACCAGAGGGTTGGACAGGCCAGGGTTTTCCTGACATTCCTACTGAGCCCCCATGGCCCCCGAGGGTCTCCAAGTTCTACCAGCTTTTCGCTGACAGCCCAAGTTCAGAAGTCCTGTAGTGCCTGGCAGTCCAAGTGCGTGAGGTGTGGTGCGTGCAGGCCCCTCCAAGGTCTCAGCCAACTCTTCTTCCTCCTCTCAAAGCGATGCCACTGGAGCGATATGTTCACGGGGCGGCTGCGGTCTGAGATCCCACCAGCCCTGGTAAGTGAATGGGCCCCTGCTTCCCTCCCCCCTGGGCACAGGAACCCCTTTGGTCATTCCCAAGACTTTTTCTAACATCATCTTTCTGGAGACTAAGATATGTCCTATGGGTGACAGATGCTGAAGCGGAAGCCTGGCAAGCACAGCACCTGCCCTGTGTGCTGATGGGCAGGTGGAGTACAGGTGCTAACCAGAGCCAGAGTGTGAGACTGGGAGGCCCAGTTACAGGACGGACAGCAGAGACCAGGGGTCCCTGGGTTCATTCTTGAGCTGAATGGTTTCCCTCCCACTATGGAAGTCCCTCCCTACATGATTACCCTTGTGTCCTGGCATTTCCCTCCCCTACACCCTGAGCTTCTGCCCCTTTGTGATCTCAGTAGCCCACAGCCTGCTGTGGCTGCCCTGGTCTCCCTCTAGCCCCTTTCTCAGTATCACTCTTTCTGCTCAGTATCACTCTTTCTGCTCTGGTTCTTGGGGGTGGCTCCCCTCAGCTGTTCTCCATATCCCCATTCCTGAGGCTCAGCTTTGCTGGGGGCAAGTTGCTGGCGCCTGTGTGCACACACACACTCATGCATGTATGGGAGGGAGAGGAGGAGCCATCACAGAGCAGAGCCTGGCTTGCCTGGGACTCAAGGGAAGGAGGCAGGGCTGGTAATAGCCTCTCGGTGTCTCCTCCCAGCACAGGGCCTGGCACATAGGGTGCCCTCAGAGAGCGGTTCTTGGTCAGTTATTGGCTTGATTTTGCACGTTTTTAAGCCCCCACCCTGGTCATGCTGGTGCTGCCTTCTTGAGCCTCCATTCACCTCACCAGCAGTGGGATTCCTGAGGTGCCCATGTACCAACATCATTTTTAAAGCACCTGCTAAGGTGTCACAGGTGCTCTTATGGGGAGCCCTGGAGAGAGGGCCTCCTGGGTAGAGAATTGAGGAAGCCCTTGGAGAATTAAGTTAGTTACCAGCCTCAAAGGGTAAACCAGGCGAAGCCAGGATTTAGAATGCAGGTTAAGTGAATTCATTTGGGTGATTGTAAGTAAAAGGGTTTCAAGTTAAAAAACGGGGTGAAGAAAATTTCCTGTTGGACACTAGCTGTGGATCTCTGTGCATATTGTTTTACTTAAACTCTTGCAAGTTTCCTGGGAAGTGTTCTGATCTCCGTACTACTAGTGACAAGAATGAGTCTGGAGAAAGAGGAAGAAAAGAATCAGGTCAGGGAGAGACATAAAATGCAGGGATGGAGCAGCTCTGGCTGCCTGAGGGTGAGATGTCAGATTGGGGCCAGATCCCGCGGGGTTGGGCCTTCTCCTGTGGGTGGGGCAGCTGGAGACCAGCTTGGGCAGTGTCTCCCTTCCCTAACTCCCCACCTCCCAATCTGTGCCCAGCGCTGTTTTTGCCCCCAGTCTCTGTTAGTGTCTCCTCGTCCATTTCTCCTGGGGCACTGCAGGTATCCCCAGTCTAGGAGATTCCCAGGATTGCTAAGCATCATCTTGCCACATCTGGTCCTGAGCTGAGGCTCAGTTTCCTCTCCTCCATCTCCCACCACGCTGGGTAGCCAGCACCCTCCTCTGGACCCTGGATCACTGTCTCACGCTCCTGGGCGGGCACTTATCCTCCAGCCTCCATCTGCCCTCCTCAGATTTGGGGAGACTTTTTCCTCCATGTCCCTCACTCACCTCAAAGCCCTTTGCTCTCAGGCTCAAGGTCCACAGTTCTTGGCCTGGCGTTCAAGGCTCTTACCTGATGTGATTCCTCGCTTCCTTTCTAGCAAAATCCCCCTCCCCTTCTAGCCTTAGCCTCTCTGGAGTCTAACAGCTGCCCGCCCCAGGCACACTCATGCTGCTTTATGCTTATGTTCTCTGCTCATGTTTCTGGTGCTGCCTGGAATCTCATGTTTGATTGGCTGATTCTCATCCAGACTGAGCTCAAATGTTAACTCCTACAGGAAGCCTTCTCTGACCACACTACATACACCAATCCCCGCACCCCAGCAGAATTAGGAATGCTCTGCCAGTTCCCTACTAGCCTGAGTGCCCCCTGGTACAGAAGCAGCACCTGGTAGGTGGCTGTGACACTGACGTGAGCTCCCTCTGTGCGCAGATCTCTCTAGGAGAGGGACTCATCACAGCCGGGGCCCAGCTGGTGGAGTTGGACCTGAGTGACAATGCATTCGGGCCTGATGGTGTGCGAGGCTTCGAGGCCCTGCTGAAGAGCTCCGCCTGCTTCACCCTACACGAACTCAAGCTCAACAACTGTGGCATGGGCATCGGTGGCGGCAAGGTGGGTGTAGCGGTTCCCTCCTTCCCTCCCTGCTCAGTTCCCTACTACATTTGTCTCCATCTGAAGTGTGTGCCCTGGCCACCCACCGTCTAGGTTGGCTGGCCTGTTGTTTTCCTCTTCAAAGGAGAAAGGCCTCAAAGGCAGCAGCCAGTGGCCAGTGGGGAGAGGAGATGGAGTTCATGAGGTGGGGTTGCCAAGCAACATCCCGATTCTTAAGTTGCCTTGACAACAGAGGCAATATTGCATTATGTGCTCCGACCTGCTGGCTCTGCAAAATGCAGGGCTTTGGGTGTCCCTAGACCTGCTGTGCCCTCAGAACAGCTGGTAGAGCCATGGAAGGCCTGGTTGTACATGGGGAGGGAGCCCAGAAAGAGATGGTGCAATTCATCTTTGTTCCTAGATGGCCTGGATGCCTCCCCTATCCTGCTGAGGAGCCAGGCTGGTCAGTGTAGAGAGACTCCTGTTTTCTTCCCAGAACCTGCACCGAGGAAGGAGGCTGTTCTGATTCCCATCCCTCCTCCCCTCATGTTCTAGTCAAAAGTAGAAAAGGCCTGGGACGCTGGAATTGACAGTGATTGGGACATCTTCTCTTTGAAGATGTGTTTTGTGCATAACCTTAATTCTCCCACCCACACCGACAGGTGGGTGATGCTGTCCCCATTTTTTCAGATAAGTAAGTATACTTGGGCTTAGAGATCTTGGGTTGAGTGCCCTGGATGATGTAGCTAGTGTGGGACTGATGTGGAATTTGAACCTGCATCCACACGGCCCTGTCAGAGCAGCAAGAAGAGCCTGTGTGATGCTTGCAGGACCCCTGAGGAGCCAGGGTGGCCTCCCTAGCAGAAGTTGCCTATCGCCCCCTGCCTGGCTCAGCCAGCCCTCCCCCCAGCCTAAGTGGGTAATAAGCTTCATGTGGTTTACAACCTAAGTAGGTTTGAATCAGCACAGAAAAGAGGTCCGGCCCAGCCCAGAGTCTGATGTTTTGGGGGAGCCAGAGACATCCTTGTAAAATGCTACCATTTTCCTTCACCTCCGCCCAGGAAACAGGCTTAGAAGCCACCTCCAGGCACCAATCCAAGGACAGGGAGAGCTGGGCTTTAGGTTTTTGCTCCCAGCAGCTGAGACCCTGCTGAGTGTGGCTCGCCTAGACACCAGTGTGTACCAGACAAGTGTAGTGGGGCCATGGTCTCCTTGGCCAGCTCACCTTAGATATTGGGGAGCATGGAAGGGATACTGGAAGATTGGCTTCTGCCCAGAGTCTGCCACTTGATTAGCAACCATAGGAATGCTTCTGCCTCTCCTTGAACCTGAGTTGCTTCAGCTGCAAGGAGACTCCTGATGCTCCCCACCTAATAGAGGGCTTATGTCAGTACAATGGGGTCATTGTGAAGCCCCTTTCTGGGCCTGGCTAAAGTTGGTGACTTGGCGTTGGCCTCTCCCGTCCCTCTGTGCCTTGGTCACACATCTCTAACATGAGGCTAAACCCCCAGAGTAGTGGGACCCTGCTCATGAAGCCTTAGATGTAAAAGCTCTTTGTAAGCTGTAGGGGGTTGGGCACATATGAGAGGTAACCATTGAGTTTTGGGGCAGTTTTTTTCCTTTTTAATAATTTATTTACTTATTTATTTATTTATTTAAAATATATCTTTATTGATTTCAGAGAGAGGAAAAGAGAGGGAGAGAGAGAGCTAAAAACATCAATGATGAGAGAGTCATTGATTGATCCTGCAACCCGGGCATGTGCCCTGACCGGGAATCAAACCCCGATCGCCTTGATCCTAGGTCGACGCTCAACCGCTAAGCCACGCCCGGCCAGGCTATTTATTGATTTTTAGAGAGGGGAGAGAGACATCGATTTGTTGTTCCACTTATTTATGCATTCATTGACTGATTCTTGTATGTGCCCTGACCAGGGATCAAACCCATGACCTTAGCATGTTAGAACAACACTCTAACCACCTGAGCTACTTGACTAGGGCTTGAGCAGTTCTTTGTTCCCGTATCCACCAGTGGGTGGCATGGGATACTGAAGACCAGGTTAGGGGCATGGCTGCCCTCCTGGGGGAAGGGCCTCCTGCCTAGGCCTGGGCCCCTTGCCTTTTCCCCTACAGATCCTGGCGGCAGCTCTGACTGAGTGTTATCGGAAATCCAGTGCCCAAGGCAAGGCGCTGGCCCTGAAGGTCTTCGTGGCTGGCAGAAACCGTCTAGAAAACGACGGAGCCACTGCCTTGGCAGAAGCTTTTGGGGTGAGTGGTTTCTGTCTGTCCTGCCCACTATGCTCACAGTCCTGGGAGTGCCTCCCAGCTCTGGAACTTAGCTGAGAGACTGAAGGCGAGCTGCTTCCCCTCTCCAAGCCTGCTGGCCCATCCTACAGTGAGGCAGAGTTCCTGCTGTGTGTGTCTGGAAGTTGCATGGTCCTCCACCCAAGTGAACTGGCAATCGCTCCCTAGGGTGCTGTTGGAGAACACTGTGAGGCTGCTCTGAGCAGTCAGGGACATCTGCAAGGGTCAGAAATAGGCGCGGTGGTGCTGGAGCAGTGAGAGTCAGCATCTCTGCCCTCTAGTTGACAGGCACAGACTTGCCCTTGAGACAGGAAGGTGGGCAGGAGCAGTAGCCCAGGTGCTCCACCTCCTCCCCCTGGAACATTCACAGACAAGCCCCTGCCTGTGCTGGCAGCAGCCCCTCCCCATGTCTGTGTGTAGTGTGGCCCTCCCACCTGCTGGATGTCACTGGCATGGGCCTGCAGCTGGAGCTCAGGGGCCCACCTTTGTCTGCTCCTTCCTGCCCCTCACAGGTCATCGGGACCCTGGAGGAGGTCCACATGCCACAGAATGGGATCAATCACCCTGGCATCACTGCCCTGGCCCAGGCTTTCGCCATCAACCCCCTGCTACGGGTCATCAACCTGAATGACAACACCTTCACCGAGAAGGGTGCTGTGGCCATGGCCAAGGTGAGGCGGGTTGATACAGGGTGTGACGTTGGCTCACGGGAGGGGCTAGGGTAAGGCTGCACCCTCACCCTGGCCCTCGCTTCCCCCTGCAGACCCTGAAGACCTTGCGGCAGGTGGAGGTAATCAACTTCGGGGACTGCCTCGTGCGCTCCAAGGGCGCCGTGGCCATTGCAGACGCCGTCCGCGGGGGCCTGCCCAAGCTGAAGGTGCCTCCGGGTTGTTTCCCCCACAGTTGGTGGGGTTGTCTGGGGTGGGTACAGAGGGTCTGGTCTTCAGAGGCATGTGGGCCTGGGTTCTTCCATGTCCTCTCATGCTGTTTTGCCAGTCCCTTCACCTCTCTGAGCCAGTTTCTCCATTTTTAAGTTGGGGGGAGGGGAGTGATGTGTTCATCATAGTGGAGTATAAGTAAACACCCTGAGTACCTGGCACATCGCTGGGTAAGTGACGTTTCTCTGGTTGGCGTCATTCTGTCCAGCTGGAGGACAGAGCCTGCCTTACCCTCCCTTGGTGAAATGCAGGCTTCTGAGTGGGATCTGGTCTCCTGCCACTACCCCTTCCTCTCGTTTTTAGGAGCTGAACTTGTCATTCTGTGAAATCAAGAGAGATGCTGCTCTGGCTGTGGCTGAGGCTGTGGCAGACAAGGCTGAGCTGGAGAAACTGGACCTCAATGGTAAATAGTGGCAGTGGCCTCGGCACAGGCCCGCTGGGGGTCTGCTGCCCATCCTGACCCCGTTTCCTTCCCACGAGCAGGCAACGCCCTGGGAGAAGAAGGCTGTGAGCAGTTGCAGGAGGTGCTGGACGGCTTCAACATGGCCAAGGTGTTGGCGTCCCTCAGGTAGGGGACTCTGGGCCTTTAGTGACTCATTCATTTCATTCATGTAAAAAATGGGTTGAGCCCGTTACGTGCCAGGTGCTGTGCTAGGCATTTTATATGTTAAGCAGAGGAACAAAGAAGGGCTGGGGTGATGGTTCCTTTAGAGCGGGGGAGTGGGTGAGCTCTGACGGGATGGTGGCCTGATGCTGATGGATTAGGCGGGGTAGCTGGCAGCGAGGCCGGGGGAGCAATGGGGCTGCGCTCAGAACTGTTCTCAGAGACTGACTCTAAGAAAGGAAGGGACGGTGTAGGAGGTGGGGTTACGGGGTTTGCAGAGCCCATTGGAGGCATGGGATGGGGTGGCGGCTGCCTCCTCTGATAGATAGGACCCATCTCCCCCATCCCTTTAATCTCCAAGTTGGCTTCATTCGCCAATCAGGTCCCTGGTTGTGCGCCCTCACTGCTAGAGCCTGCGCCTCTGCTAGGAGGTGGGGACTCAGAGGTGGGATCAAGAGGCTCAGGATCCAGGGGAGACAGAACGGCTTTCCTTGGGGGCAGGGAAACCCTCACCTCTCCCACCCCTCAGCCATGGCTTCCTATGGCCAGCAAGATACGGGTAGCACAGCCCTGGGCGTGTCAGTCTGGGCAGTATTCCTGCCGGACTCTGGGTCCCCGGGACGGCCCTCCCCTCCTGTGCACCCCCAGGGGACCAGGGCTCCTCTAGGACGGGCGAGAGCTGATGCTCTGCACGGGGTCCCTGGCTGATGAGACATGAGACGGCTCCCCGCTGACCCGCATGCCCCACCCCGGGAGCCGTGGGCCGGAGGGTCTGCTTTAGCCAGCTCCCCTTGGCAGTGATGACGAGGGTGACGACGAGGAGGAGGATGAGGAGGACGACGAGGACGACGAGGAGGAGGAGGAGGAGGAGGAGGGAGAGGAGGAAGGAGAGGAGGAGGAGGAGGAGCCGCGTCATGGGGGGCAAGGAGAGGAGCCATCCGCTCCGTCGAGGACGATCCTGGACCCTAACAGTGGGGTGAGTTCTGTCGTTTGCCAGGATCAGAGCTGGGGACCCCTGACTGAGATCCTGCGGCAGCTTCTCGGGGCCACGGGGTGGGGCGGGACCCACGCACACAGGCCACAAACTGCTTTTGCTGTGTTTGCTTTGAAGTCATAGATGTGGTTGTTGGGAAATTATAACGTAACGTTGCTACGTTATATATAAGACGTATACAAATATTTCTAGAACAGAGTAAAAAAAAAATAAGCACAAATAGAAATTCTTTTTCCACCCATCAGTGGATTATCTTGGTGACCTATAGGGACAGCCTCCCGTCCCACGGACTGGCTGGGACCATGACCCAGCTTGGGCACTTGGTGCCCGTTCCTGGGCCAGGAGGCTGGGAGTCAGGGCTGCCGTGCCCTAACTCACTGATTCCTGTTCCCTCACCGGTTCCCAAGTAGCTTTACTTTGGAGAACTTTGAGTTGGACAAGGAAACCCCCCCCCCTCGTTGAATTTGCTTTTCTAGTTTTATGGAAGCATTTCAACAAATACTCAGCCTTTCTCAGTTTTTCTCTGGGCCCCGCTGGTGCTGACTAGCAGCGCTTATAGGGGGTAGACTCCATCCAGTTCCTGGTGGGTCCACTGTAGTCCCCATGTGCCTCTTGAATCATTTTTGGGACATCACATGTCATAGCAAGGACTCACTTGGTCTCGCCAGGCTTTTTTTTTTTTTTTTTTTTTAATATATCTTTATTGATTTCAGTGAGAGGAAGGGAGAGAGAGCGAGAGATGAAAACATCAATGAAGCCCTGCCGGGCATGGCTCAGCGGTTGAGCATTGACCTAGGATCCAGGAGATTGGGGTTTGATTCCCGATCAGGGCACATGCCTGGGTTGCGGGCTCTATCCCCAATCGGAGGCATGCAGGAGGCAGCCGATCAATGACTCTCTCTCTCATCATTGTTGTTTCTTTCTTTCTCTCTCTCTCCCTCCCTCCTCTTTCCTCTCTCTGAAATCAATAAAGATATATTTAAAAAAGAAAAAAGAAAACATCAATGATGAGAGTCATTGATCGGCTGCCTTCTATTTTCCCCCTACCTGGGATGGAGCCTGCAACCTGGCCATATGCCCTGACTGGGAATCGAATCACGATCTCCTGGACCATAGGTCAATGCTTGACCACTGAGCCACACCAGCTGGCCTCACCAGGCTCTTGGAGTCCTAGGGAGGTGGCTTGTCCCCACCACAGAGACTCCCACACTGGGAGCCAGCGGAGCCAGTGTCTGGGGCTCCGCCCTTTGGGGAGCTGCATTTGAGTGGGAGGAAGAATTCCAGACTCCGGGCCATGATTGGCTCATGTTCTGGGTGAGGAGTCTGGGTTCGGACCTCTGCAGTGCTACCTGTGTCCCTCAGGAACCAGCGCCTGTGCTGTCCTCCCCACCTCCCGCAGACGTCTCCACCTTTCTGGCTTTCCCTTCTCCTGAGAAGCTGCTGCGCCTGGGCTCCAAGAGTTCCGTGCTAATAGCCCAGCAGGTAAGAGCACTTCTGACTGCAAACCTGCACGCCCATGCCTGCTGGAGCTGCCAGAGAGAGGGACAAGCAGAGCACAGGCGACTGGGACAGGGAGGCTGTCAGTGGGAGTGGGGGGGGCTTCCAGGTGTTCCTTTTTATACACAGACGTAAATGAGTGCAGCAGTGCTAACACACCTGGGCCACAGGGTGGGCAGGCCTGCTGCACCTCAGACGGTTGGAATTAGGGAGCAGTTTCTCTTACACACATACACCCCTAGGCTTCCCTCTGAATGCTCTGTAGGACCAGCTTCTAGAACTACCTACTGCCCAGGACTCCTGTGGCCATCACATGTGTATTGCAGGGAGGCTGCCCTTGTTCCAGCCTCACTTGTTGGTTGGCTAGTTGGTTCGGTCATTCCTTCCTTTCTTCATTCATTCTGAGATGATTGTCATGCACCTCCTGTCTGCCAGGCTCTGTTCTGAGTACTAGGCATGGTTTTATTTAACGCTCTTGGCAACTAGAAGTGGAGACCCTGTTACTCTTGTGCAGGTGAGAAAACTGTGGCTCAAAAAGGGTGAGTGATAAATAGAAATAAAATGGGCCCCTCTCAGCTGGCTTGGCACTTTGATTTCCTTATGTTTTATCTGTACTTCTTTTTTCATGATAACTGAGATTATATATAATTATAGTAAACTTTTTTGCAGCCCACCTTTTTATTTACTGAGGTTCATCGTCTTCCTGTGTCAGTAAAACTCTTCCCTTCCCTTTGTCCCAGTGAGTGGGTGCAGCACTTAGGCTTCCCTGTTTCTGGATGTTTATGTTCCCACTTTTCCTTGTTACCGGTACAGCTGAGGTCAGCTTCATTGCATGGGAGTGTCTGCATGCTGGATCGTTCAGGTTGGGTTAGGAGAAGGGGATCACTGAGTCACAGGGATGACAACTGCTCGTTCACTCCCTCTGTGTATGTTGCACACCTGTGTAGGCCAGGGCCATGCCAGGCTCTTAGGGCACCGTCTGGGGTGAGGCAGGACTGTCGTTGCCCAGCAGAACCCGGCACATCGCCACTGTGTGTCAAAGCCCTGGGACTCTGCCCCTGGTGACCAGCCATTGCCTCCTGTGTCCTCAGACTGACACATCTGACCCAGAGAAGGTGGTCTCTGCCTTCCTGAAGGTGTCCTCTGTGTTCAAGGATGAAGCTGCAGTGCGGACAGCAGTCCAGGATGCAGTAGGTAACGTGGGGTATGGACAGGGCTGGCTCCTGCCTCCTTCCTTCTCCAGGGCTCAGGCGACGGTTCTGTTTACTGCGATCCCTCTGCTCCAGCAGCAATGTTTGAGCTGCTCTCTGGCCCTCCCACCTGTTCCTCTGTGGGATTCATGGTCTCCTCTTTGTTTTTTGTAAATGGGGAAATGGAGGCCTTTCCTAAAGTCAGCTCTATACAGGTAGAACTCAGGCCAGGTGGCACCCACCACGGGAAGACCAGCTAGTCACAGCCCCACAGCCCTTGTGGAGGTGGACCTCTCAGAAGGGGTGATGAGCACTGAGCCCTTGTCCCACTTCTGAACCTCTACACATGTTGTCCCCTCCACCTGGAGGTCCCCCTGCTCCCCTATATCTTTCACAGGCTTTCCGGAATCTCTGGTCCCCCTCCCCCAAGCCGTCATGACCTCCCCTCTCCTACCTGGTTCTCTGTTACCTCCATCAGCCTTTTACCTTGTCAGTGTGTGTCTGAGCCTCCAAGGGTGGGCCAGGTTCTGCTAGGCAGGGGCACAGCACACGGGAAAGGGTAGAAAGTGGAAACATGTATGATACTTTGTCCTGGAGTAGTGCACTGCGGGTGGCACTGAGGCAGGAGGGTCTGTGGGCAGCGAGGCTGGGGAGGTGGGTGAGGGCCACATGGGAGTCTCCAGGTCTACTCCCTCAGAGCCTGGCTGTGAGGACAAGTTACCTGGATTGTTTCCCAGAGCAGCCTAGCACAGAAGCAAGTGGCCTCAGTGGTCTCCGCAAGCCCTTGGCCACTCTCTTCCCCGTCCATTCTCCCTCACCTCCCAGAATGGCTGAACCCTCCCCCAGAGGTGGTCTACCTCACTTAATTGCCGCCCAGCTGTGCGAGGTCCCTGAGCCCAATTTACTTGAGAGGCCAGGTCAGGGAAGGGCCAAAGTGTCACAGCCAGTAGATCTAGCCCTTCTCTGGTGCTGGCTGTCCCCTCAGCCTGATATCTGTGTCCATGTCCTACCTCATGTGTTCACCTCCTGAATAGGGTGGGAGGTAGGGCCAGCTCGGGAGGGGCGGCTGCCTGCCCTTTGGCCCATGGGCAGCCCTTGGCTGCAGTAGCATCTGCCTTGTGCTGCTTCTGCCTTGCAGATGCCTTGATGAAGAAGGCCTTCAGCTCAACCTCCTTCAACCCCAACGCCTTCCTCACCAGGCTTCTCATCCACATGGGTCTGCTCAAGGTGTGGCTGGAGGGAGTTGCAGCTGGGAGGGGGTGTGCACCAGTGGGTGTTCTCGCCATGCTCCCCACCCCGTCCATGAGTCCTGCTGGGGCCTGTCACCCTCACTGGCCTGGGCCATGGGGCTTTCTGAGCAGGGGCTGGATGGTGGAGACCCAGGGCCCCCAGGGAACCTCAGAACTCACCTCCTGCTCCATGTGTTCCCCTTTCAGAGTGAAGACAAGGTCAAGGCCATTGCCAACCTGTACGGCCCCCTGATGGCGCTGAACCACATGGTGCAGCAGGACTACTTCCCCAAGGCCCTGGCCCCCCTGCTGCTGGCATTCATGACCAAGTGAGTGTGTCCACACCCACTCCTACGCTCAGCTGAGGCTTCCCTGGCCTGGTCGCTCGGGCTGTGAGAGGCCCTCATGCCTCCAGGCTCTTGGTGTTCGTGTTTGATTCTCACTTCTCCTGTGTGGTCACTACTCCTGTGAGGCTCCTCCCCTGTGCCCAGCTGAGGACACAGGACTCGGGCACAGACAGAGACAGAGGACATGTAGCACTCCCATTTTCCAGAGGAGGAAACCCAGGTCAGCCAGGAGTTTGCCCACATCACACTGCTGGTCAAGGACCTGTGCTTGGCGGCATCCCTGAGAGCAGTTCTGTGTCTATTCCCACAGCAGCCTAGGCCAAGGGGCCTGGCTGTGCTGGCCTCCCCCAGCCACAGGCCGTGAGAACCGTGGCCTTGGCCTGGAGGATCCTGGGGCGTAGTGGGTGTTGGCCACAGTCAAGTAATGAGGAGCCTCCAGGCCACACTGGGACCCACCCCAGATGGGTGGGTGGGGAGGCTTGTCCCCTGTATAGCCCCGGCTGACCTCTGGCCTTCCTTGGGCCTCAGTTTCCTCATTGGCCCAACCAAGAGATTAGGCAAGGTTGTCTCCAAGGGCTCCGACCAGCCACACTTCAAACAAATCCAGCATCTTGGGGGAAAGTGGCTGGGAGGTGGGAGGGCAGGAGAAAGGAAGTGCCCTGGCCACCCCCATGTGCATGTGCATCTCCTTTGAAAAGTCACTGTGAACTAAATCAGTATGTATGGGATTTAGAGTGGGGTTGAGTGAGATGAGGCTGGAGAGGTAAGTATAGCTGTCGTCATGGGTCTTGAAGTCTGAAGCAGTGTGGAATCAAGCAAGGATCTTAAAACAGAAGTGACACCATCAGATGTCCACTGGCTGCAGTGGAGAGATGGCTAAGGGAGAACCCGGAGCTAGGGAAACAGCTCTGCTGTGCGCTTCGGTGCTAATCGTCAGCCGCGGGTGGCTATTGCGCTCTTCGGGTGCGGTCAGCACCCACTGAGAGGGCTGAAGGAGGAACACGCACTGGGTGTCATGGGCTCAGTGCAAAAGTAGCAAAGTAAATTATGTCAATAATTTTATATATTTCAGTAATTTCATACTCATTATATATTGGCATGATATATTGGATTCATTGGGCTAAATAAAATATATTATGGAAATTTTTTTTAAAAAGAAAAGTCATTGTGAAAATTAGAAAAATGGAGTCTGACACATTTCTAGCCTCAAAAATGGCCCCAACCGTCTGCTGTAGCCTGTTCTCCTGGCCTCAAAGGTGCCCACGCCACCCACTGACCCCCCTTTCCCCACAGGCCCAACGGCGCCCTGGAGTCCTGCTCCTTCGCGCGCCACAATCTGCTGCAGACGCTGTACAAGGTCTAGACTTGGACACCAAGCGGCCTCTCCCCAACCCTCAACTGGACCAGTGACTTGGGAAGGGACTTGGATGAAGGACTCTGGCCGGAGACAGGGAGGGTCTTTGTCGCGTGTGTCGTGCTGGTCCCCTGAGTTTGTGTGTCGGTGTGGTGTGCGTGCCGGTGTGTGCTTCCTGTCGGGGTTGGGTTTTTAAAGTCTCCCTGCTGGGCTGGCCCTGGTCCACTGGAGGGGAGCTGGCTCCAGGCAAGAGGGCTGTGAGCTGCGAGCTGCTCTGCCATTAAATTCACCACCATCTGAGGGCGCTCTGCTGATCTGTGACTCAGGTCGAGGCCTGTGGCTGTTCCCGCCCACTTTGCCCTCCTTACCCTCCTAGGCTGCACCGAGCCTGGGACATGGCTGTCCCCGTGCTGTCCCCTCCCTCTGCATTGTGGCTAGGCTGTTTCCCACCCTGCCTGGGGCTGCTTGCTCAGCGGCTGCGGCTGCTTCCTGTTACCAGGCCCTGGTCCTGCAGCCACCACAGTCCCCAGCATCCGTCCTGATCTGATCCCTCGGCATGAGAGACAGAGGCTGCCATGGGTGGAGTCACAGGGTGGTCAGCAGAGGGCAAGACCGTAGTGCCCATACCATGTGGACAGGATGAGAAGGCAGTGGGCAGACACCAGAGGGTCCTGGAGTAGGCGATGCCTGGACGGCGCTGGCTCTGGACTCATGGGGCCCTCCCCTGGCTGCTGAGGAGATGACTGTGACTGGCCTGGGGGCCAAGCTGGAGGGGCACCTGGACAGGCCCAAACCTGTTCTCCAGCCTTGGGGCCAGGGCACGGCCCGCTGCTGCGTGAGCTACATATGTGGAGCATTTAAAGGGCCTGGGGCAGGCGCAGGTGGGGACTGGATGGACCTGTGATGCCTGTGATGCCCTGCAGCCTCCCTCAGCTGCCCTACAGAGCCCTGTGCTTTCCCCTTCATGCTCTTTGTGTCCGGGCTGTGCCCGAGGCTTCACAATAAAGTCATGTGTGACGACAGTGCAGACTGAGAAGCTCTTCACCTAACGTAGGTGGTTTTGGGGGCCTGAGTACCTGGCATCCCACCTTAGTCTGCATGGGGCAGTCGTTCTTGCCAGAGTCCCTGCTCCAACTTCATAGCATCACTGGGCAGGTCTCCCACCAGGGTGTGGATATGTCCTCTTGTGTGAGCGTGCCAGTGCCAGTGCCCCCCTAACAGCTGAATGGGAGGTCCCCGGGCGGGCTCTGATTTGTGGGAGTCGGGAGGAGGGAAGGCTCCCCCTCGGCCTGGTCACCTGCCTGGCCCCATGACGCCCTTTGCCGTTTGCACCACAGCTCCACTGGCCCTGGCGTTGCTCCATTTATCGACCTGGCTAGGCTGGACACTGGCCAGATTCACCACGGGCCCTGCTGTTTGCAGTCAGGATCCCCTGCATCTGGCCTGCTGTAGTCACTTCACAGGGTCGGCCTGTGAAGCCCCTGAAGGATCTTTGGCCGTCAGGCCTGAGATAGAGGACACCTCCCTTGACATTCTTCCTGCTGTGGCCACGTGGTGGAAGGACAGGCCCGCAGACCCTTCTCACCACGTACCCTGGACAGCAGGCACCCTGGGGAGGCTGTGTCTCAGCAAGGTGAAGAGGTCCCTCCCAAGTAGGGGTCAGCTTTTCTTACTGGCTATGGAGCATTCAAGTGACTTCGTTCTTTGCCAGGTGGGGGAGCAGGGTAGGACATCTCTGCCAATGGTGAGTGCTGGGGCTACAGGCTGCCTTTGGGGAGCTCCCAGTCCTGTGCAGGAGACCAACAATCGTGGGCAGTGAGGTCAGGGAAGCTCCAGTTAGGGATGCAAGAAATGAGTGTTGAGATTCAAATAGGACTTCTCACGGCTATTTGACGGAGAAACAGGCTTGAGGCCGAACAGGAAACCTGCCCAAGGCTCTCTGGCCTGGCTGTCCTTTCCTCTTGGTCCCAGGAGTACAGACTGACTACCCCAACACCCACTCACCCTTCAGACCAACTCAGCTGTTGGGGACCGCCCCCCCCAGCACCAGCTTCAGGTGCTGGGAAGCGCTGGGGTGCCTCTAGTGTTCTTACTGAGAAAGCTGCAGCCTTTGGGATTTCCCTCCAGACTCCAGTGCCCTCGAGAACTATAACCAACCCTTAGATTACATAGGCTGCAAGTCCCTAAGCGCTGTGATTTACGGTCTGCGAGATCCTAGGTGCCCTGGCCTGGGACCCCCACACGTGAGGGGCTGCTCAGCACCAGGCTGTTCCCACTAAAGGGAACACAACCACTGCCTCGGGGCTAAACCACCAATTCCGCCCAGGAAGCGTGTTTGGGGGTGCTCCTAGCAGCACATCCTGATGGCAAGAACTGAGAAACAACTCAGGCCAACATTGGGAAGTGGATCGGGTGCGAAGCGGGTCAGTGGAGGGTCCGCCGCGGTGAGAACGGGTCCGCCAGGTTACGTGCACACCACGTGCGCACACGGGAATCCACGGCAGTGCTGAGTGCGGGAAATGCCAGCGGTGCCATTAGCACGTTACCGCTGCTTAGGCGTGCCCTGTGTGAACGTACGTGTGTGACGCTGCTGTTGCCAACAAAAGGTGCTAAGCCCAGCATTCACCATGGGACTTAGTCTGGGAAAGGCAGGGGACGGGGCAGGTGGAAGCGCTAGGCATTCAAAGTGATCCAAGTCCACCCAAGAGCCATATTCTTCAAATGGAAATAAGACACAGGAGAGCATTTTTGACGCACACAAAAAAGCCTAAACCACAAGGAAGTTTGTCTATGTCAAAAACTGTAATGAAAAAATGCCATAAAAGTGGATACAAGGCGATAGAGTAGAAAGACCTAGCAGCATGCACAGCACAAAACAAGGGCTAGTGTGGAGAATACACATCCAACCGGACACCGGACAGGGGACATGAACGAGCATTTCACAGGAGAGGAAACCCGAAAAGCAACCCCCCAAAACATTCCACCTCACTGGCAGTCGAGGAAATGCAAAATAAGGCCACACAGGGACCGGCAAATACTGTTGAGGTGACACCAGGAAAGAGATGTCATACATTTTATGCATTGCTGGAGGGATGTCGCACTAATAAATTGCACTTCAGGGAGCAATCTGATAGATACTGAAAAGTGAGGAATTCATATAACCTGTGACCCCCCAAATCCCATTTCTAAGGATCTACTTCAGAGAAACTCGCACGTGTGCACAAGGCGGCAGGGAGGGGGCGGCCCGATAAGGGGGTGCCAGAAGGTGAAGAAAACCTGAGGGGCCGCCGGCGGGACAGTGCACTGCGGCGTCAAAGGACAAGAAATACGCGCTTCCACTGACACAAGGTACCTAGGACTCTCAGAGACAAAAGGCAGGTTCCTGGGGACAAGAAGGGAGGCCAACGGGCGGGGCGGGCGGGATGGGGAGCTAGCGCGCGACGGGTCCCTCATCGCTGTTCGGGGCGGCGACGGGAGCCCAGCATGTGCATGTGCTCAGTTCCACTGAATTGTACACGTCAATGGTTAAGATTGTAAAGTTCGTGTATATTTTACCACAATACAAACCAAAACACACACATCCTAAATGTAAAAGAGAAAACTACAGATTTTTTTTTTTTATGAGGTAGTGGTGTAGCGGAATGTAATGGAGACCCCGGGAGTAAGAAAAAGATGAATAAATTAATCTACATTAACCTCCTGGTTTGCCATTATTGCAGGAGATTCAGGCAATGGATACTGTGTAGCAACAAGAACAGGTTCCTGTTCATCAAAAGGCATCACTAAGCGCAAGTAAGGCAAGTCACAGGGAGGAAGAAAATAACTATACATATTTTTAAATAACTTAGAACATATAGTTTCTAAAAAATTAAAGCGACAACTCAATAGAAAAATGAGCACAAGGCTAGAATGAGCATTTCACAAAAAGCGTACGAAAAGGCGCTTCATTTCCTTAGTCTTCGGAGAAGCGCACAGTAAGACCGCAAGGTGATGCCACCGCCCTCTCCAGAATGGCTTCGGTACGAAAGCCGGGTGACACCGAGCGCGGGTGAGGACCTGGAGCACCTGGAGCTCTCAGGCGCTGCATTCGTACATCGGTGAACTGTACATTCGTACACTTTGGGAAACCGGCTGTATTCGCTGAAGCTGCAAAGCATATTCTAAAACCAGCAATTCCCCCCCAGGTATATCCTACAGGAATGGTTTGCAATAAGTTCGTGAAAAAACGTGCGAACATGGTACGCAGCACTTCATATCAGCCCGAACCTGGAAACAACCTAGATTCCATCAAGAATGGAATGGATGGCCCTGGCCAGTGTTGCTCAGTGGTTGAGCGTGGTCCCATGCACCGAACGGTCGCCAGTTCCATTCCCAGTCAGGGCACATGCCCAGGCAGCTGCTCAATGACTCTCATCATTGATGTTTCTCTCTCCCTCTCCCTTCTTCTCTTTGAAGTCAATAAAAACATATTTTTTTAAAAAACAAGCCAAATGGAATAATAAAAGATGCAATATCATCAGAAAAACTATAGGATACTGAAATGTTTGCTATGGTCTGGATGAACTATTTCATTGAAAAATGCACATTTCTAAGAAGGTAATTATTTGTATGTTTTTTGCAACATTGTGATTGCAAAACTTGGAGGTACCAGAGATTAATGAGCAAGTAAAGTTGATAAATGTACACCATGAAATACTATACAGCAGTCAAAATGAATGAGTATGACTAAGAATCAATTTGGATAGTTTCCAAAAATCTGATGTCGAGTGAAAAAAAACAAAACTGCAGAATGTATGTATAGTACTAAAAAATGTAGATAAATGTATGATCACAAACGGAAAGGGCAGAGTTAGCCATTCTTGAGTACCTACTATGTGCCAGGTGCCTACCTTAATCCCCACGGCAACCCACTGAGCTAGTTACTAATTATGTTTTCTCCTCACAGAGTAGGAACCTGAGGATCCACGAGACACAGCCTCACCCAGGTCCCACAGCTGGAGGTCCCACAGCCCCTCCAGGCCCCTCCCTGCTGGGCCGCCTGGAACTCGGCTGCCCAGGCCTGGCCCTCAGGCCTGGGCAGGATCCTGAGCTGGCTCTGGGCAGGAGGCCTTGTAACTCCAGCCTCTGCTCCCACCCCTGCCCGCCCCTCCCTCATCTCGGCCTCTGGCTGGGCTGCCCACAATGCCTCCCATTCAGCCCTGTCCCCGCTGCCAGGCCCGCGGGCGGGGAGGGGGCTCCTGCCAGCATCCAGACAGGGACAGACGCGGCCTTTCCCTTGTGCTGCTCCTCCGGGCTGGACTGACCCTGTGAGGCGGCATGGAGGGGTGAGTCTTTGGGCCCCGACTGGGGGGGGGTTGGGGAGCTAGAGAAGCTGAGTGGCTGCGGTCAAGCCCCCGCCGCTCGCAGGGCCGATGGAATCTGCCTGGGCAGAGCTTCTCCAAGGGTCTCCTGGAAGTGGTCTCTGAGGAAGGTAGTGTGTGGGAACGTGGCTGCTCTCGTGGCCTCGTCCCTTGGAGGCTTGTCTGAGAGCTTAGCAGCCCTCTGAGCTCCCGATGCTTGTCCCTTAGGGATCTGTCCCCTCCTCCAGGTCCCCCTCCTTGGCCCACCCCTAGACTCAGCCTCACCACGGTCTGGGGGATGCCATGACCCAGGGACCCCAAGGAGGGTGAAAAACAGATGGTGACAAAGCAGTGAGTGGAAACGGGGGAGACCCAGGGTGGGCACCCAGCCGAGGGATCAGGAAAGGCTGCTGTTGGGGGGAAGCCAGGTGGAGGGGATCCAAGGGGGGGGAAGGGGACATCTGTAATACTTTCAACAATAAAGATAAATTAAAATAAATAAATGAATAAATTAAAAAAAAAATATTCCAAAGTCTAAGTTCAATTTAACTAAATCAAAACCTAAAGAGGAAGTAAAAAGGAAAGGCTGCCAGAGGCGCTGGCCAAGCCTCGCACAGGCCGAGGCGCTGGGGGAGGTTGAGCAGGTTCCCGCTGGGGAGCCAGGAGCCCAGACTTCCCCCCATGGGCAGCAAGGTGATTCTGGGCTTTTCAGCGGGGCTGTCAGGGCCCATCTGTATTTTGGAAAGTTCCCTTTGGTGGTGGGTGATGGGAGCATTGGAGAGGCCAGGCGACCCCCCTGGGGCAGTGGTTGTCCCCAGGAAATTGTAGCATGAAGAGGTCCAACTGGGGGATGGATGGATGGATGAGTGGGGGTGGGGTGTGTGGACAGATGGGTGGACAGACAGGTAAGTGGACAGACCTTGCCCGAAGCTCAGCCCCAAGCCCAGACCCTCCTATTGCAGTCCTGGCCAGCTCGTGACACTAAAGTGAAGGGAAGACACAGGAATAGACAGGAAAGAGGAGGACTGAGGTAGTCGGCTCACCTGTCAGGATGGCTGTGACCAGCCCTCAGGACTTCTTGAGGCTCTCGGACCCCACAATTCCTGGTCCCCCAAGTCTTACCCCACAACTCAGGCAGGCCGAAGCCCTCCCCTCTGGCTGCCAGGCTGTCTTCTCCAGGTGGGTGCCATGCTCCCTGCCACCGCGGGGTTGGGCTGCTCCCTCAGGCCTGGCTGCTTCTCCCTCCACCCCTAACCTCACGCTGGGAGATTGGGGCCTCCCCCTGGACCCAGAGCCTCCCCACAGCCCGGCACAGATGGAGGCCCAGAGTCATTCTTGCATTTAGCAAGGCCTCCCTGAACCGCTGGGCAGACAGCCAAAGGGGTGTGTCAGGTCTCCTCTGAGCCTCAGTTTCCTCCAGCGTAAAACAGGACTAACAATAGAGCCTCTGCTACTTGTAGGGGCTGGGGAGGTGCAAGGAAATGACGGACACCTTCCCTGGGGCCAAAGGACCGGAGCCTGGGCTCTGAGTGGACAATGTGGGACCCTTGCCCCTGTGAAAAACGGACTCTCCCTCTCTCTCTCAGGCCCCAAAGCATCTCCTTGGTCCTGCTGCTTTTTCTGCTGCTGTCGCTGGGCCCACACAGGGATGCAGCCGCCCAACGCTGCCCACAGACCTGCGTCTGTGACAACTCCAGGAGGCATGTGGCCTGCCGGCACCAAAACCTCACCGAGGTGCCCAACACCATCCCTGAGGTCAGCAGGGCGAGGGGGTGGGGGAGGAGAGCAGGAGGAGTCTGGGCTGGCACTAAAGGATTTGCCACTGCCTGGCTGGGAGGAGACCTTGGAAAGTCACTTTTCCTCTCTAAGCCTCAGTTTTCACATCTGTAAACTGGGAATGACAATAAGCAATAACAGGGAGACAAACTATTTAAAATCCTCTGTGGCCCTGGCCAGTTTGGATCAGTGGTTAGAGCATCGGCCCACTGACTGAAGGGTCCCAGGTTCGATCCCTGCCAACGGCATGTACCTTGGTTGCAAGCCTGATCCCTGGCCCTGGTTGGGGCGAGTGCAGAAAGCAACCAATTGATGTGTCTGTCTCACACTGATGTCTCCCTCCCTCCCTCCCTCCCTCCCTCTCTCTAAAAAGCAATGGAAAAAATATCCTCAGGTGCGGATAAATAAATAAAATCCTCTGTAACTGCCACAAGTAGGTTGACTTACAGATAATGTTGGATTAATTACAGACCCTGTGGCAGAGAACTGGGGATGTATTGGAGGAAGGCAGACATGGTCTCTGCTCTACAGAGTCAAGAACTAGTGGTGAGGGAAGAAAACGATCAGTGACAATTCAATGTAAAAAGTGAGGGCCAGGGATGCCCCCGTGGCTGGGGAGGAAGGCTTCCTGGAGGAGGCGTCAAGGAGCAGGATGGAGAGAATAAGAGAAAGGAGAGGGGAGAAGAGTGTCCCAGGTGAGGAAACTTGGCAGGGAGCGCAGGCTGCACGGGTCCTTGTCAGCTCCTCTCCCCTCTCCTGGAGCAGCTGACCCAGCGGCTGGACCTCCAGGGCAACATGCTGAAGGTGATCCCTCCGGCTGCCTTCCGGGACCTGCCTTACCTGACCCATCTGGACCTGCGGCACTGCCAGGTGGAGCTGGTGGCTGAGGGTGCCTTCCGCGGCCTGGGCCGCCTGCTGTCCCTCAACCTGGCCTCCAACCGCCTGAGCGCGCTGCCCCAGGAGGCCCTGGACGGGCTGGGCTCGCTGAGGCGGCTGGAGCTGGAGGGGAACATGCTGGAGGAGCTGCGGCCGGGGACGTTTGGGGCACTGGGCGCACTGGTCACACTCAATCTGGCCCACAACGCCCTGGTCTACCTGCCCTCCATGGCCTTCCAGGGGCTGCTGCGCACCCGCTGGCTGCAGCTGTCTCACAATGCGCTCAGCGTGCTGGCCCCCGAGGCCCTGGCCGGCCTGCCGGCTCTGCGCCGGCTCAGCCTGCACCACAACGAGCTGCAGGCCCTGCCGGGCTCCGCCTTGTCCCAGGCCCGCGGCCTGGCCCGCCTGGAGCTGGGCCACAACCCGTTCACCTACGCGGGGCAGGAGGACGGGCTGGCGCTGCCCGGCCTGCGGGAGCTGATGCTGGACCACGGGGCCCTGCAGGCCCTGGACCCCAGGGCCTTTGCCCACTGCCCGCGCCTGCACACCCTGGACCTGCGCGGGAACCAGCTGGACACGCTGCCGCCGCTGCAGGGCCCGGGGCAGCTGCGCCGGCTGCGGCTGCAGGGGAACCCGCTGTGGTGCGGCTGCCAGGCCCGGCCGCTGCTCGAGTGGGTGGCCCGCGCGCGCGTGCGCTCCGATGGCGCGTGCAGGGGGCCCCGGCGCCTGCGAGGCGAGGCCCTGGACGCCCTGCGGCCCGCGGACCTGCGCTGCCCCGGAGGCCCGGAGGAGGCCCACGAGGACGCGGAGCTGGAGGCCGCGCGGCCCCGCGCCCCGCCCGGCGCCCCCGAGCCGGAGGACGGGGCGGCCCGGCCCTGCCCGCGCGCCTGCGTGTGCGCCCCCGAGTCCCGGCACAGCGGCTGTGAGAGCCGCGGCCTGCAGGCGGTGCCCCGCGGCTTCCCCAGCGACACCCAGCTCCTGGACTTGCGGCAGAACCGCTTCCCCGTGGTGCCGCGCGCGGCCTTCCCGGGCCTGGGCCACCTGGTGTCGCTGCACCTGCAGCGCTGCGGCGTCGCGGAGCTGGAGGCGGGCGCCCTGGCTGGGCTGGGCAGCCTGCTCTACCTCTACCTCTCTGACAACCAGCTCTCCGGCCTCAGCGCTGCCGCCCTGGAAGGGGCCCCCCGCCTTGGCTACCTGTACCTGGAGCGCAACCGCTTCCTGCAGGTGCCCGGGACCGCCCTGCGTGCCCTGCCCCGCCTCTTCTCCCTGCACCTGCAGGATAACTCTGTGGACCGCCTGGCACCTGGGGACCTGGGGGGCATGCAGGCTTTGCGCTGGCTCTACCTGAGTGGGAACCGCATCACCCAGGTGTCCGCTGGGGCACTAAGCCCAGCCCCGGACCTAGAGAAGTTGCACCTTGACAGGAACCAGCTGCGAGAGGTGCCCACTGGGGCCTTGGAGGGGCTGCCTGCCCTCCTGGAGCTGCAGCTCTCGGGGAACCCACTCAGGGCCCTGCGGGATGGGGCCTTCCGACCTGTGGGCCGGTCACTGCAGCACCTCTTCCTGAATAACAGTGGCCTGGAGCAGGTGGGCACAAGGGGTGGGGCTGGGGAGACGGCATGGCCCTATGCAGCGAACATTCACTCAACAAACACTGCCAACCTCGTAGTGCAGGCCCAAGGCTGGGCATGGGGACCCTTAGATAAGCCAGACTACGCCTGCCCCCAGGGAACTCAGGTGTGGGTGACAGCAGGAGAATCCAGTGCCACAGAGAGAGGCCTGCCAGGGAGGGTAACGCTGGGGCACAGAGGAGGAGGAACGTGGGTCCACAGGGTCACCTACTGTTGTTCACTTTGAGGGAAAGGCTGGAGCCCTCAGGCTTTGCCATTATGGGCGGGGGTGTAGTTCAGGCAAAGCAGAAAGAACCATGATCTGGGGTCCAGCTGACTTGCAGAGGGCAAGTGCTTTGGCATCAGACGAACCTATGTTTCCACCCCAGCACTGCCCTTTCTGCTTGAGGGTCCCCACTTCCCTTCTGCTAGGGGAGCATGGGCCACCCTCTCTGGCCTGACAGGAGCTCACACCGTGGCCTGGCACCTCCTTGCAGATTTCTCCTGGGGCCTTCTTGGGCCTGGGGCCCCAACTGCAGAGCCTCCACCTGCAGAAGAACCAGCTGCAGGCCCTGCCTGCCCTGCCTGGTCTCAGCCAGCTGGAGCTGGTCGACCTCAGTGGCAATCCCTTCCACTGTGACTGCCAACTGCTCCCACTTCACAGGTGAGCACGTCCACCTGGACCCCCAGCCGGGGACCCCCCACTGTATCTCCAGGGCACCATGCTTGCCCGGCCGAGCAGCTTTTGGGGGCAGGGTCCTACCAGGGCCAGCGATACTTCTTGGGGGAGCCAGTGTGCATGAGCTTGGGGTGGACGCCTCTGGCCGCGAGTCCCTCACCCTCCCAGCGGGGCTGGGCCGAATCAGTATTCGTGGGCACTTCACATACATGAGAAAGCAACAAGGACCTGGAGTGAAACCGAGCTCCATCCGCCTGACGGTCTGACGGGCCACAGGACCCCTCTGTGCTGGTTCCTCTTCTGTAAAGGGGGTCGTAGTAATCGTGTCCACCTCGTGGAGGTGGCTTGGTAAGAATTCCATCGAAGTAGTTATGTGTGTAGATTGAACAGTTATTGCCCTCTGTTTATCACGATCACCACCCTCTGGGTACAGAGAAGGGATGTGAGGTTGGAAGTGACTTGCTCAGGGTCACATAGCTGGTGAGCGGCTGAACCAGGATTCTCCAGTCCATTCTTAAGCATTAGGCCCCATTGCCCCAAATTCCCGAAGACCCCTGCCCTCTCCTCAGGAAAGCTCAGCACTGTGGGGTCCCCAAACTCTCTCCTTAGGTGGCTCACTGGGCTGAACCTGCGCGTGGGGGCCACCTGTGCCGCCCCTCCCAGTGCCCGTGGCCAGAGGGTGAAGGCTGCAGTTGCTGTCTTCGAAGCCTGCCCGAGCTGGGCTGCCAGGAAGGCCAAGCGGACACCCAGTGCCAGGAGGACCCGCGTGAAGGGAAGACGGCAGGGAGCAGACAAGGTTGGCCACAGGGCAGGTGCAGGGAGGCCTCGGCGGGTGGGTCAGGTTCCAAAGCTTCCAGGCAACAGGGCTCTGACCTCTCTTGGTCCCAGCTTCACGTGGCTCTAGATCTAGGTGACCCCGCTGCTTTCCGTCAGTAATGCCCATCCTTCCTCCTCACCTGTCTCGGGCTGCGCCCAGGGTGGGCCTGTAAGGACTCGCTACTTCATGTTATTTCATCCTGGGGGACAGTGGCCTTTCAGCATGCTGGACCCGTCGTGTCCATGAAACCAATCCCGCTGTGACCAGAATCACCGGGTCACTGTTGACTCAACCCTTCCCACTGACCTCCAGGGCCTGGCTCACCCCTGGGAGAGCAGACCAGCAGTGCGGGCGCCTCCACTGCTTCCCGGCCACAGGTTGGACTCCACTCGGCATCAGTCCATCACCCCCTTGACGTTCTGTTCACCGTCCTGACAAACGCATTCACACTTGAAAGATGAGCTGTAGCAAAACCTTGCAGCACCTCAGGGACGAGTGAGCTGGATGTGGGCGCTGCTCCATGTGGGAGCCCATGCTGTGTGGCGAGGGCACTGGGGGGTCCAGAGGGGAGCAGCCAGCCCTGAGAACAGAACAAGGAGGCACTGGAAGGTGGGGAGAGGAGCAGCATTTTGAAGGTTTGGGGTGCCGGGAACCATTAGGCGGCACAGTAGTTCCCTAGGGCTGCCAGAACAAAGTACCACAAACTGGGTACATTATCTCACAAGGTTAGGAGCTGAAATCAAGGCAGGGCCATACTCCCTCTGACAGCTCAAAGGGAGGGTCCTTCTTGCCCCTTCCAGCTGCTGGTGGCCCCAGGTGTTCCTTGCCTGTGGCAGCACAACTGCAACCTCTGGTATCTCGTCTTCACATCATCTCACTGCATCCTGTGTGTCCAAATTCCCTTTGTAAGAACAGTCATATTGGATTAGGGCCCACCCCAATGGCCTCACTGTAACTTGGTTACTTCTGTGAAGTTCCTGTTTCTCAATAAGGTCTCTGAGGTATGTCTTCTTTGGAGGGACATAATTTAACCCCTAACAGTGTTCCTTGTGGGGGTAGGCTGGGAGTGAGGAAGGAACCCCTAAAAAGACCCCAAGCTGAAGGTGAGTGGTTCTGCCTTAGAAGCAAGACCTGGAACTAGTGTTGATGACAGTATGGATGCCAGCTGATACTCATGAGTGCTCGCTGACTTGCTGCCAGGCCCAGGTGATAACCAGCACCAGGGCTCTCCCTGTGCCAGCCTGGGGAGCTCACGGAGCAGATCTGATGGTTCCACCTTCAGCCCCCGACCATACACAGTGTGTTGGCTGTTGCAGGAAGGGGACACCAGACCACACCATCCGCCACTTTCCGACTTGCAGATATTTCACCAAAGGCCAGCCCTGGAGTTCTAGGTTCTGCATTTTTATTTTGTTGAAAGTGGCAGTTTTCTCTCAGGAACACAGGAATTGAAGGATAAGGGTCCTGAGCTGTGGCAGGAGGTTCTGGGTGGGGTGCTGACCTTGCTGAAGGCACGAGGCCGGACCTCTAGCTTGGTATCCGGCACACGGAAGATGCTTAATGTCAAGTGAGTGAATGAACCAGAGTAGCAGCAGTAACACAGCCGATCAACCAGGGTTTAATCTCACTGCCATCATTTAAGTAGTCAATTTAAGCAACCAAGTTACTAGACCTTAACGAGTCTTTCTTTTCATCTGTAAAATGAAGTCCTGTACCTCCCAGGCCTACTGTGCTGATGCAATTAGCTGTATAAATGTGTGTAACCAGGGCTCGGCATGTGAGACTGTTTTCCTGTCCCTGGAGCAGGGCCAAGGGGCTGGCCTGGGTGACAGGAAAGGTGTGGGGTGCACTTGGATTTGGTCTATCTGCCCTGGGAGCCCTGCAGGTCCAGCAGCAGAGCAGGGAGTGGGAAGGGCTCTTCAGGCAGCTTCCTGGCCAGCAGCCCACTGCTGAGGCTTCCAGGAGAGCTGAGGCACAGGTTTTCTGTGCATTGAGTGGGACGGTCCCAGAGGTCAACACCTGCATCTGCGACACATCAAATTGACCTTTAGGCCCCAGTAACACAACAGTTATATACACTTCCATGTCATACACTCATTGTGCCAGGCCCATCAGAGGGCACGAAGGACAACAAGGCACAGGCTAAGCCTTTGGGGAACTCAGGGTCCGGCAGAAATAAAGAGACTAGGTGTGGTTGCTATGGAGACAGGTGACATTTCTCTCTGCCCCGTGAATTCACTTCGTAACTGTTACTGTGAGGTGGCAAATCAGAACCCAGCTGCCGCAAGGGACGGAAATCTGACAAACCAGGCTTCAGTGCAGGAGGGATTTAACTGTCTGTCTGGGGAGGCCGATCCAGGGCTCAAGTGGCAGCTAACCTGGTCCTCCGACTCTGCCATCGAAACCTCGGGGCCTTTGTGCTCATGGCACCTGTGGGCACCTCTTTCATTCAAGAGGAACCAAAGGCTAACATGCTCTAGTCCCTTTTTGGAGAACTCAGGCTGCACCAAAAGGCTGCTTTCTGGGCCTCATTTCTGCACCATGTGGAGCTGCCTAGTGTCTTGAGCAAAGGGGACCAGACCAAGTTCTCTCCCAACTGACGGAAAACAGGCTCCCCTTTGGCTGGTCACCCAAGCTCTGGGATGACACCAAAGAGCCCAGGTCCTGAACAAGCTGATGACACCCCCCGTGGCAAGCACAGGCCAGGGCAGCCTGACTGACCAGCTCAGAAGGCAGCTGGACTCCAGGCCAGCACAGTTGCAGCCTTAGAGGCCAACCCCTGGTAGTGCGGTTCTCTACCCACATCTGAGGCCAGAAAAGGGCCAAGGACTGCAGCTTGTGCCTTAGGTTCCAGAAAGGGGAGTTAATGAAGAGACAGGATTGATCAGAAAAGAGTTTCAAAGGAGACTCACTGGGAAAACAAAAGCTGTAAGTTGGGCAAACACAAAGAGAACTAGGATGTAATTTCAGAGGAGCAGGGAAATCTAAGTTATGGAGTTAAGGGCTTGGACCGTGAAGGAGAGGGAGTTAGGAAGTGCATCCTGCTACCCCTCTTCTCCGTGGTCCAGGAGGCCCTCCAGGGCCACCTCAGCCAGCAGGGCTGGCCACTCCCTTGTTGGGCCTTGACTCTGGCAGGGCTGTACCTGACCCTGGATAACAGGACAGTGAAAAGGATGGGCCCCAGCCAAGCTGGCCTCTGGAGCAGGTTAAACTCAACACTGAGAGAGTCTCCCTCTCAGGTGGTGCCTCCATCACACTGGCCGACCTCACCTCCCAGACCTGCTACCCCTGCTGCTCCCCAGCCCCACCCACCATCAACCGTCCCCAAGGGGCACGGGCTGGTATAGTCTTCCCCTCGCTAGGCCCCTGCAAGTCCCCCAACACAGCTAGCAGACCCCACCTCTGTCCCACTGTTCCTTTCAGAAATGGGAGTGCTCATGCCAACAGAGAAAACAGGTCAAGGCCACCTCACAAGCCACTGAAGCCCACATCCTGATCACTGCTTGTCAGCTGCCTGCCAGAGATGGGTGTCTGCATGGGGTTCCCAAACCCCCCTAGGCTGCTAGGAGCAGAGCACCAACCCAGGAGGCAAGATAGGCCACTTGGTTAAATTTTTGGACCCATCACACCACTCACCATCAGGTGACTATGTCCCCCTCAAGAGCTGCTGCAGCCTTTATTTATGTGACCTGCCTGGGCACGCGCATGCACACACACACGCACACGCACACACGCACACTTCACTGTCTTGTCTTGCAGTGTGTTGGACGACAGCCTTCCACCCCGGCAGCTGAGGGGCATTCTGGGTGTGGAGGGAGGCCACTGGAAGCTTCGGAAACTCCAGCTGGAGAGGGAGCCACTCATCAGTCACTAGACCTTGCCAAAGAGGGCAGGGGTCACAGGGTGGGTCAAAGGAGACCCTGGCTTGTCCTTCAGTGCCAGTTCCTCAGCACCAGGCTGAATTTATGCAAAAAGGCTCAGTCTCCAAACTAGAGTAGGGTGGAAGGGTGTGCCAATAGAGGAGCCCTGATCTGGCTTCCAGGTGGCCAGGTTGGCGGCAGGGACGGCTCAGTCGTCTGTCTCCTGTTTGATGTTCTCCAGAGAAACAGGCAGCTCTAGACTTGGGGCCTTGTCAGGCGAGGCCACATCCACATGCTCTTCCTTCACGCGCACAGCAATGACTGAAGGGGGGGTGGGGGCGAGAGGGAGTGACTGTGAATGTAACGCTGGGAAGGGTGGGGGCTCGCTCCCTCCAGGTGGGGTTGTCAGGATGAGGCGGGGAGAAGGCCCAGGCCTGTCACATGCCCACCAGGCAGCTGTGCCAGAGATGCTGGCACCTGCCCCTCCACTGCCCACCCTGCCAAGCACCTGAGGTGGGGGCAGAGGCGGGGAGGCCAGGCTGGAGCTGATGGGCTCTGCTCAGGTCTGGGGGGCTCCGTTCGGATCTGGGGTGGGTGTTTGGGTAGCTCTTCAGCCCAGTGGTCTGAGAAGAGCTGCTGGTGCCCAGGAAATTCCCTTCAAAATTGACTGTACCCTTCTGTGCCCAGGTGCGGAAGGAGAGGGGCCTCTGAGCCCTGGAGCAGCCGGCCCTGCCCCGCCCCACCCCACCCAGCCCAGTGGCTCTTACTTTCATCTGGACCAGGCCCCGAAGAGATCTCTGCGGCCTGCGGGTCCTCACCCAGCGGGGGCTTCTTGGACCCCTGCCTCAGGGGCCGGGTCCTGGTCGGAGGAATTCTTTTCCCTTTGAATAAAAACAGATTAAACTCAGCATTAGGGTTCTGTTGGCGTGAGGCTGGAAGGCGGGGTCTCTCTCAGTGGTTGGGCAGCAGAGCAGGGGGGATGGTACCCATTTGAGGGAAATGGCCTGAACTTCTGACGTCACCCCTCAGGCCCTATGCCCCAAGGCTCAGAGAGCCCTCCATACCCTCCAATGACCTTAATCCTGCTCGGTGACCACACCCATTTCCTCTCTGTCCTGTGGCGGGACAGCCTCTTCTCTGCCTGGTGCCTGGTCATGGGGACCACCTCACTGGTCACGGGGACCACCTCACCGCCACCCTCCTCCACCCCTGCCCCTCCAACCTGCTGCCCCGAGCCCATGCTGGGCTCAGGACCTGTTGAGAGTGGGCCCCGCCTAGGGAAATGACACCCAAGTTCCATGGCCACCCTTGCTCCCACCCTTAGGGGGGCAGGAGGGAAGACGAGCAGCCTGGGGGAGCAGCTTCTGTCCTTTAGCACCTGTGACTTCCGCACCCAGGAGCTGCGCACTGCGGGGGTCGGTTTGTGCTGTGGGGCAGCAGGGGTGGGACCCCTTCCCTTCTCTCTCAAATACAATGTCTTTTCCTGGGCATCCTGCCCACTGCCAGGGACTGAAGACTCCTTATTATGCTCTGGGTCCCTGAAGACAGGATGACGACCCACGGGGCCAAAGGGCAGGGGAAGAGATGGAGGGGCCGTCGTCAATGTCTAAGTGACAACCCCAAGCTCTGCTCTCAAGGACACAGGCCCACTGGTCCTGGGGCACACGCCAGCCCAGGTGCTTTAGAGCCCCACTTACTTTTCTTCCCAAACTGCTTCTTTTTCTTCCTCGTGGCCTCTTTGGTCTTCAGAGGTGTGGTTGGCTCTGTTGTTGAAAGAAAAGGACAGAGGTGAGGGAGTGTCCAGAGGCGCAGTAGAGGCACATCCCGAGGCCTGCCCACCCTCTGGCCTCCCTTACACTCGGGATACCCCAAGAAGGAAAGCCAAAGTTGGGCATGAGAATGGGGGAGGGGTTGGGGGAGGGACTGGAGAGCAGCTGTCCCTTCCCACCCTCATCGCCAGGGCTGCTCCGAGGGGCCTGGGTGGTTTACCTGGGTGGTAAGGGCACGAGCATATGACAGAGTGGGCAAGATCAAGGAAGGAGCTCTGCAGGCCAGAGGGAAAGGGAGACAGAGAAGTCAGGAGCAAGGGTGGTCCAGGAGACTTCTCGATCTCATGCCAAAGAATGGGGTGGGCACAGGTGGGCAGGAGGGAAAAAGGAAAGTCAAGAACCCTTAGGGCCGCAAGAACCCAGACCTGTGGCCACAGGTGGCTGGAGCTGGTAGCCGGTGAGCTCGCACCAACCCACTGGGTAGATGTCTGGGGACTCACAGTCCACCCACTGGTCATACTCGCTGTCCCAGCCATCGAAGTGGATGCTGAGGAGCCGATGCACCACCCTCTTCACCGTGGCCACGCAGATGAGCCGGGGCTCCATCAGGTCCACGGCCTCCAGCTTCATGCCCACCTTGAAGCCATGGTTGGGGCAGTCCTGGGGAGGAGGAAGGCAGTGACCTAGCCAGCCCCGGGGAGGGAGCAGGGCTGAGTGCCTTCAGGGAACGGTCCCTCTGACCAATGGCCCCACTATACTTTGTGCCAAAGCACCAGTCCCTGTGGAAAGGGCCTGCTGAACTATGGGGCACAGTGCCTATGTCGGAGCTGGGACTTCTCCCTGGAAGTGGCTGATCTCAGCAGTAGATACTCGCTGACAGTGGGCAGGGCCAGCCCCGGGCCACCCCGGGCGCCCCCATCCGCAGTCTCCTCACCATGTTAAAGAGTCTCGATGGAGCTGCTTTCGACTTGGTCTTCTCCAAGTAGGTGTCCCAGTTGAAAGTGTGTGTCTCGTACCCTGGAGGAGCAGGAGATGCAGAGGGAGGAGGGATGTGGGAGGAGTCCATGAAGGAGCACATTACCAAAAGGGCAACTGTAGCTTGCTCAGGCCAGTCTTACCTTTTGGGGGTGTGAGCTCAATGTCATTCTTTTGGCAAAAGGTGGCTGGGAAGATGGCGTGGGAGGAGGCATGGTAACAGAACCAGTCGGAGCCATCGGTGGAGGGCCCTCCATCCACACAGAGCATCAGGTAGCCGTCCAGGAGAACCTGGGGGTGGCCGAGGAGGGGCAGGGAGACAGAGAACATGGTATCACGAGCTGCACCCCATCCCAGGGCAAGGTGGCTGTGGTGGGGACACGAGGCCGTGGATCCAACCGGAGCTAGATGCCAGCTCCCCTGAGCTGCTGCTCCAGAGCTTTCAGTACTTCTGCAGCCTGCGCTTGTGGGATTATTGACTGTCCTCACTGGGCAATCTGCCAGAAGGGTTAGGGTTATGTCATTCTTTTTACCACTGTGTCCTCTGCAGCAATAATGGAGGAGGTCTGCAGCAGTCAGCCCGCTGAGGCTTTCAGCTAGGCCAGCACCCAAAGGAGATGGCATGTGGCAGTGCGAAGGCCCCCATGGAGGTGATAAGGTAGGGCCTACACCTGACATAAGAACAGGCTCAGGCCAAGCAGCTGATCAATAAACACCTGTCCAGCCCGGCCCGCATGACTCTGCGGTTGAGCTTTGACCCATGAACCAGGAGATTGATTCCAGGTCAGGGAGTGCAGGAGGCAGCTAATCAATGACTCTCTCATCACTGATGTTTCTATCTCTTTCTCCCTCTCCCTTCCTCTCTGAAATCAATAAATACATTAAAAAAAAACCAAAAAGAAAAAACCTGTCCAATGCACCTTGGACCCTGACATGAAAGCAGATTTTGAGCAAGGAGCAGGTGAGCCCCTGCTCACAAAATCAGATACTCCAGAAACAGCCAGCTTTGGGAATGTGATGGACATGGAGTACAGGGCTCTGCTCCTGCTCCCTCCCCTGAAAAGGCCACGCTGGAGGTTGGGGGGCCAGCCACAGGCTCACCTTGCAGATAGTTGCCACGCAGATGTTGCCCAGATTCAGGGGGTCAATGGCCTCCAGCTTCATCCCCTCCTCAAACCAACCACCTTCTGTGTAGACAGCTCGAACCTTGAAGGAACAGGACAGTTGGGGAATCTGGGCCAGCCCAAGGGAAGGGTGGGGGAGGCAGGCCTCATCTGCCACAGGCTGGGAAGGCAACGGGGAGGGCCTGGGTCCTAAGGCCTGGAATGGACCCATGGTCAAGGGAAAAGGTACCCAAGGGCCACGCCTCACCTTTTTGAACAGGTAAGGAACAGCATCACAGTAGATTTTCCGGAAGGTGGGATGGTGGGCCATGTCGCTGCGCCTCTCTTTTGGGGAGATGGCAAAGGGAGTGAGGGAGAGAAGGGAGTTGAAAGCTACAAACAGGGTCATTGCTGTACTTCCCCCAGAAATGTGGGTGCTGCCCTGCATATGCTCTAATCTATATCTCAGCCGCCACTCCGCCTAGACTAGAAAACCAAAAACATCAGGCGCTCTCTCTAGCAACTATTCAGCCCTTAAGACCCCGGCTCTTCCCTGTGACAAGGAAGAAGACGGGGCTTGCGACCGGTCTCTAGTCCAGATCAGTTTTACCACTTATAAGCCAAGTGACCTTGGCCAAGTTACTCAGCCTTTCTGGGCCCCAGTATTACCATTTGCAGGGTGATGATCACCTCTACCACGGAGTGTTGTTGAGGAGTATAAGGGTGCTCCCACCCAGGCCTTGGGGAGGCAGAGCCTGGGGTCTCACTGGCTTGGGGCTCTGCTAACCTGACAGCTTGATGCCATGGCCGACACGCCGTGACCAACCCACTGGATGGATCAGGGGGCTCCACATGTGGCACCAGAAGTCGTCGTCACTGTCACCATCCTCGTAGAGGAGCCGTAGGCGACCCCCAATTACAGTGTCCACCACGGCCATGCGGGTCCGTGACACCTGGGACTTGTCCACCACCTCCAGCCGCATGCCCTGCCGAAAGGGGTACTTCATGCTCTCCACCATCTGCAACATCAGAACACAGGTCTGCTGTGGGCATGGGGGCCCTCCCACCACCTTCCTGCTATCTCTCACAAGTAACCAGAGGACAAGGAAAGTGGGGTGGAGCCACCCCAGCACTGTCAGGAAGAGAGCCCTCCCGTCTCCCAGGTTCAGCTCTGGCCTTCAAGTCCTGAGGATGATACCGAGAAGGCACGTGGCTTACAACGTGCACCCCAACATGCCAGTAAGTCAACCTGATGGGGAATTTAAACCCCTTCAGACTAAGGAAGCAGGCGCCCCGAGAGGTCAGGTGACTTGCCCAGAGCCACACTCATTCGTGCCAGAGCTGAGCCTTGAACCTGGGCCCAGTATTCAGCTTTATGCTCCTGCAGGGATGTGCACTGATCCCAGGGGTACCCCACACTCCCCTCTCCTGCCCGGCCCCCAGCTGAGTCCCCTTTGCTTCCATACATCTAATTCCAGCTCTGGCCTCACCAGGCTGCGGCTCTAAATGGCTTTTGCTTTCGTAGCACCTCAGTAGCAATGCCTGCCCCCTCTGACCCAGTAAAGGACAGTGGCCAAGAGACCCACCAGCTGCTCTAGAGAGTTCTGATGGCAGGCATGGAGGAGGGGGCAGGAGATTCTTTGTTTGCTGTAACTGTGGTGAGGATCAGGGACAGTGAGCTCTGCAGGGCTTTTTCAACTGAGGGCTCAGGGAGACCCAGCCCCAGGCCTGGTACGGGGGCACTGAGCTGTGCTATTTCAAATTTCACCAGGAGGAAAAGAGCCTCAGAGGTCACAGAGCACTACCAGGAAAAACTGAAAGTCCTCCACCACAGACCCTCAGCCCTCAACTTGGGTTGGAACGCACCACCCCACACCAACTGCCTGACTGGAAGGGGAGAGATGCAGGCGAGGCCTGGGCTGGGGTCCCTCTGGGCTGCCTCCCTACCGGGCTTCTCCTGACACATTCCTTTCCTCTGCACCCACCCAGCGCAGCCCAGAACCCAACACTTTACTGCCCGTGTCTACGGTCACAACTGGAGCGTGCGCTTTGCAAGGACAGAAGCTAGGTTCGGCTCGGTTCACGTCTACACTCTCAGCCCGCGCACACAACTAGGCAGAGTGAGTGCTCAGTTAATGATTTTTCTCATCAATGAACAAACATAGGCACACACCAGACCCTGGCTGATGCATCACTCATTTTAGTAAAACATTTTACTAAGCACTGACCATACTGCAGGCATCAAAGGGCATGTTTGTACTGACGCTTCCTCCAGAAGCCCACTCTCTATACTCCCCATCCTCAGTCTCCACAGGCAGCTGCGTATGTGTCCCCCCCGCATGCACTGCACAAGCAGATAGGTGACAGACAGTAAACGCATGCTTGCCACCTGGCTCACATGGAACCCTGTTCTGCCCCCAGAGTCTAGCTCCTTATAATTTAGGCAGAAAAGAGGCCACCTGATCCCCACGGTGGCCTGCACCACCACCACCAGGGCCAGCTGAGAAAAAGGAAACGATCACCTTCAACAGCCAATCTGCCAACTGTGCAAGGCACTGTGGGAAAGCAGGAGAAAAAGCTTACAGTTTGGTTGGAAAGAGAATATGAGAAGATAATTAACAATATAGAGATAAAAAGCAAATGAGTAGCACCCACTGAGTTTAAAGAAGGGAAAGATCATTTCTACTTAGGGAAATAAAGCCAGAAAATGCCTCCCTGAGGTGCTAAGAGCCACCCTTGCCAAAGGCCCGCTCTCCTCCAGTTATGGCCCGTGTGGCAACCTTTATTACAGCTGGTGTCTGGCATCTTGGGTGAGATGCCCCAACTTCCACTCCATCCCTGTTTTCCAATGCTGGCTTCCATACCACCCATGCCCTAGTGATCAAGGTCAAATTCAAATGCTGTTTCCCCATGAAGCCTTCCTTACCTGCTGCTCCTGAGGCAACAAAGCCAGTTCAATTTTGTGTCATGGCAGCACCTGCCCTGCATTCCCTAGCTCACTGCTGTAGCACCCAGGCACTGAGGGACCACACCTGTGAGCATCGGGGTCAGGAGACCCGAGGTTTGGGTCAGGCACCTAGGTGAGCGAGCCCCACAGCAGCAGATCTGGCCTACAGAGTGGGAGAGACTGTCTTCGCTCTGTATCCTTTCAATTCCTTTAAATTTTTATCATGTGGAGGACTCTTTAGGTTAAAAAACTAAATAATTTTTTAAAATTAAAATTCAATGCCACACAGGTAATTCTGAGCACAACCAAGGCTCTTTTATAATTATTTACATGCATGACTTCCTGTCCTCTGCCAGACAGGAGAGTCCTGGTGGTAGGGTCTACATTCCCACAGTGCCTTGTACACAACAAGCACTTAATAAAATCTATTGAATGAATACTCCTGGAAAACGTTATGAGCAAAGGTAAGGATCTTGAAGAACCAATGACAGACAAGGCGGCGTGGCTGATTGGGCTGGATCAGATTCTGGGTGGGGACAAGGCTGGCATCAGGCTGGGAAGGCAGCAGGAACCACCATCCTGCCTTGGGAAACATGGAGCCGATACAGACTGTTAAACAGGGAGATCACTTAGGGGACCCAGAGGGCTCACTGCCAGACCTTGATATGAAAATCCACGGGAAGCGTCCTGGAGCCCACCAACCGCTTCATGAGGTAGCCCTTCCAGTCGGTGAATTTGGCATGGATGGCTGCGAGACAGAAGATTCCTGGTTACATGCTGACAACACTTCCACCGACAGAGGGTGCCAGAGTTGCCCCAGAGATCAGCAGAGAAGAATGAACACCTTATTTCTGCCTTTTCAAGTCAGCAATCGCTTCATCCTATAGAACCTGGCTCTACAACCTGGGGCTGCCACAGGGCCTCTGGGGCAGAAGAGGCAAGTGGGTTCTGTTTGGGCCTAACCTAAGACAGAGGACACCCCTCCTATCAAGGGCCCTGCAGAAACCAGCACCAACTTACTCCGGGGGGGCACCAGGATCTTGCTGTTGATGGCACACCAGCCAATGGGGTGGACATCCACAGTTCCCAAGTTGCACCAGAAGTCATGGCTGGCATCATTTTCAAAGCCCTCATACCGAAGCAGCACTCGGTACCCTAGGAAGAGGGAAAGAGCACCAGTGAGGGAGGGTGGGATGGGGAAAGGTCTTCCTCCTGCAGCCTAACCTGGACTTTCTACTGCCTACTCCAGGAACTCCTTCCGGACAATGTGGTCTCCATTGTCCACAAGAGTCACGGCCAAAACAAGCCCAGTCCACTTACTTGGAAAGTAGTATGGCATAAGGGGGAAAATTAATTTTCTATAGTCTGATTATCCCTGGAATAAACTAAAAAAAATGGGAGTTTCCAAACTTGCCAAGCTCTATGGTTCCCTCTAAAGTAGGCAAGGTAGGGTTGCAAGGGAGCCAGAAACTCCAGGTGGGTTTTTTGGTGTATGAAGCCAATTTCTGCCTGCAGCGTTGCCTGCCTATCTGGAGATGCCACTCTCCAGACGATGCCCCTGCTTTGGCCAGAGGAGCACCAACCTGCAGCCTGGATGACAGAGGCGATCCAGTACACCCGGCTGGGGAGCACGGCGTCACTGTTGAGCACCTCCACCTTCATCCCCTTCATTACATCTTCCCACTGGTCATAGAGCGGGACCTGGGTGGGGATGAGAGAACCCAAGGAACCATTTTTGGGGGTGCCTTCCCAATAACTAATCCTCACTTTGCTGCCACTGGTACCTTCTCTTCATTCTCAGCCTAGCTTAAGCCCATTGGGGTATCCTGTCCCATCTCCCTGGCCACAGAGATAGAGTTCACCAGAGAACCTAGAAATGGTTATGCTACCTGGGCGCACAGGGGCAGGCTTCTCAGAGCATGTGAATCAGGTATGTTAAATGCAAGTGTGATGTTAACTCCCCTGCAGTGAAAATGTTGATGCTGGGAGTGCAGGGAATCCAGGGAAGCTAGGCAAGATGTGCACTTTAACTAGTAATTCAGAGACTTCTCATGGTTCACAGCACCCTGCAGAGATCAGTAGAGGTTCAGAAAGGAGAGGCTAGGAGATGAGTTTACTCTGGTGAGGGGACTCTGAATAAAGAGGACTCCTCATGGATTTCCTGGGGTTTTGGAAATTGGCTTGGAAGACAAAACAGGAGTGCTGCTCTAGGCCTCCCTCCTCGCCTGCTGACCACCGCAAGCTCCAGATGCTGCGTTCAGTACCTCCACTCAAGCCCAGCCCTCAGGGCCTCAGCCTGCTGGTGCTTCTCAATGTAGGGGGTCAGGGAGCCTTCTGCAGCAGTGGGCTCCAGGAGGTAGCCACATCTGCCTCCCAGGGACCAAGGGGCCCAGGGCAGTTCAGCACCAAGCTTTCAATGGGAAAACATGAAAAATGGGGAAGAAAGGAGAAATGGGTTTTAGATTTGGTGCTCAGACATAAACTAGCACAGTCCCATTATGTAAATAACAAAGTGGGGACCTGAGAGGGCAAGCTTAGTGCTACAAACTCTCACTGAGGGTTGGGGGAGGACTTTTGAAAAGAAGTGAACAGAAAGGTAAACGAGTGGCAAAGCTGGGCTTAGACCACCCAGATCCCACCACTGTGTGCTACCGGTGCCAAAGCAAAGTCCAGCCTTGGAACAGTGCTCTGGAGAGGCGAGGTGAGGTGGGCGGTGAGACCTGGGTTCCCTGCTCTCCCTCCCCTCCCTTCCAGGGCACTCACATGTTTAAAACAGCTGACAGGAGCAGCCTTGTAACTGTGATCCTTCAGGAACTTCCCCCAGTCGAAACCCAAGACCAGCGCTGCAGAGCAGAAAGAGGAGTTGAAGGGAGTGGAGTCTGGGAGCTCAAGGAGCAGCTACTCTGGGAACCTGCCCTTGAGGAGCCTGGAGAAGCAGGTCCCTTTCCCACCACAGCAGCATCTCGATCCCAAGTGTGTAAGGAGGCCACCTGTCCCCATACCTGCCCCACTAGCAGCCATCAGGATCTTATCCAAAGGCTGCCAGACTCTCAGGAGTAAACATCCAGAAGGAAATGTCTGACCTTTCTTCCCCCAAAGAAAAAAGGAAATTCAAAGACCCTTGAGATTACATTCCTCAGACCTCCCCTGACCTGTCATTGGCTACAGCCTAGGCCCCTGCAACTCCCCTGCCTGCAGAGGTCAATCTCAGCAGCTCAGACCACTTAGAGCCAAGCTGTTCCGGGCGGGTATTCAATTTGCTCAGAAACTGCTACATACTCAGAAAGAGTTTCCTTTTCTTGCCCCACCACCCCCTCCCAACTAGATCTGGTTTTCCACTGCCCCGGGAAACAAAACCCATAGGGCTAAAATCAATGCAAAACAACAGGGGCTAATTCATGGTTTTTGAATTATCAGTGGGGGTCCTGCCATTTCTGGGTGATTGAAGGGATTTTCTGGAAAAATTTCCACAATACCTACACCAGGTGGGGAAGATGCAACCCACAGTAAGCCCAGGTCAGGGCTCTCTCTGGCTGGCTATCTTCTCCCTCCTCGCTCCCGAGTGGGCTGCCCCAGTCCTGGCACCGCACTCCCATGCCCAGCAGCTTCCTGAGCATTCCTCAGCCATCTTACCGTCTTGCCCTGTTGGTGTCCCATCTGCTAGCTGTCCGGTTCCTTGCGAGTGGAGAAAGGCCCCAATTTTGGCAGACCAGGCTGCTTTGTGCAGGACTTTGGCTTTCTTGGTAGGTGGTTTTCCCTGAATGGAGGAGAGATGTCTGTAGCAAATTGGCTAAGAACCTAGCTCTGAATGTAGCCATTCTTGGCTTGGGTCCAGTTACTTAAGCTCTCTGGGGCTTCAGTTTCTTCATTTGTAAATCAAGGTGGTAATAATAACAATGCCTAGCTCTAAATCGGAAGGGGGTTGCAAGGATGGGAGTTGCGGTGTGAGCCCAGCCCTCATTAAGTGAGAGGGACTGGGGGCAGGCGGCAGAGCAGTGGGGCAAGGAGGGACACCTGTTCCATCTTTTAAACCTTTACTTCCTCTAGGAAGCTTTTCCTAGTGGCCTGAACTCTCAGTCATTACCTACCCCTGTGATTCTAGATTTGTGGCAGAGAATGGGTGTCAGTGGAATTTGTGAACTGAATCAGGAGGCAACGTTCTGTACATATATGAATGTTTTGAAGAGGGTCCCTGGCTTTCATCAGGTACTCAAAGGGGTCGTCGCCCAAAGTTGAAGGACACCAATCCCATCTGTAATTTGTAACTTAAGTACTGATCAGAGGCCCAGATAATTTATGAGAGATTAGTGTAGGAGAAATGTGGGTTTAGAACCCACACAGACCTGGGGCCAAATCCTGGCTCTTCAATTTTATTTGTGTACTTTTGAGCAAGTTACTAAAAATTTTTGACCCTTTAAAATAGGAATTTTGAAAAATTCATTTATAAGACATCATTGGTTAGACTGAGAGTGCCAAGCCCTTAGTAAGTACAATTAATAACTACAATTAACTACAATTTGGAGAAATTGTTATTAACAAAATTATCAGCTCACTGAGGAAGGATTTTCTATGCCTCGACTACAATCCACAAAATGAGGGAAACAACAGTAACCGTCTCACAAAGGTGAGAAAGCATATGAAGCACTAAACAGAAGACCTTACTGACTTCCGTAAACATAGGAGGCTGCAAGCTTTGCTGCACATCAGGGTCACCTGGGGGCTCTTTAAAGCCCGTGTCCAGGCCATGCTCGTCCCAGTTAAATCGGAATCTTTGGGAGTGAGACCCAAGCATTGATATTTTTGGTTTTTTAATCCTCACCTGAGGATATTTTTTCCATTGCTTTTCAGAGAGAGTGGAAGGGAGAGAGACAGAGACATCAGTGTGAGAGAGACGCATAGACTGGTTGCCTCCCACACGCGTCTTGACCGGGGCCAGGGATGGAGCCTGCAACCCTTGACCAGACTCAAACCTGAGACCCTTCAGTCTGCAGGTCGACGCTCTAACCACTGAGCAAAATTGGCTAGGGCGCAAGCTTTGTTATTTTTAAAACCTTCCAGGTGATCCCAATGTGCAGTCAAGTTTGAGATCCAGTGCTGCGGAGGCAGCCATCGTTACCATGAAACAGCGCAGGGCAGGCACCCGAGAGGAGCTTCCAGCCCTGTTCTGCTGCCCTCAGCCTACAGAGCCACCCTAGGAAGTCATTCTTCCTGTCTGGACCTCAGCACGCTCACCAGGTAAGTTAATGTATGGGCTACACAACACATCAGAATCCTCCATTTCTAAAACTTCTATGGAGGTCAATAATTAACTAGACTTTCTGGGTGGCTGCCTATGACATGGAGTGAGAGATGAGGTGTCACTGTCTGAACCCACTGTGGCTGATGAACATTCCCAGATTCCTTTCAGAACATTTATAAAAGTGTGGAGCAAGGACCAAGGGTGTTTTTGTTCAAAATTTACTGAACCTCCCCACAGGTTGAATATTAAACGTATCATACTCTGAGGAGTGAGGGTGGGGAATGAAGTGAATCTGCAGGTTAACGAGCTACACAAATAGATTCCTTTGCCCTCTAAAGTTTGAGATCATAATAAATACTAGGAAATTTACGACATAGGATGGATACAAGCAAGGTCCTTCCCAAGCCCTCCTGGCCCCTTGCCATCAGTTAGCTGGTTGTTCCTGTCTCAGCTCCCCTGGCCCCAGGAAGGGTCTTCCCCAGTGACTGCCTCTTACCTGTAATCTAGCCAAGATACTGGCTTTCTTGGAGTTGGAGGAGTAGCTCCTGGAACAGGAGACGCTGCAGAATCTCTTGGTCTTGGAGAAGAAGGCTTCCCTTGTACCCACGATACCACACATCTCACAGACAGCTGGGAAAGAGAACTGAGCAGGTGACTCACCTGATACAGTCACCCCAAATCAAACAAAACGGTGGGCCCTTCTAAACCTGGGCACTGCATCAGCCAGGTGAGTCCTGAATCTTTCACCTGAGATAAGCTGCTTGACATCCCCTGGCTGTGTGCCAACAGTGGGACTAAGGAAAATCCAAGAGGAAGCAAGTGAGTCTTGGAAAGTTTGCAAAGAAGAAAAAAAGTGCCCAAGTCATTTAACTTCTGAGTATTTTTTTCTCATCTATAAAGAGGCTGAACTAGATCAGTTTTTCAACCCTGACTTCACTTTAGAGTCATGTGGGGGCTTTTAAAAGTGCCAAGGCAGAGAGTCTCCTGTGCAGCCAGGACAGAGAGCCCTGGCCTGGATGCTCTCTACTGGGGCTTTCCATTTCTAAAGCTCTAAGATTCTAAGAGAACAGTTAGGAGACAGGAGGGAGAAAGATGAATGAAAGGAGAGCGAGGGGAAGACAGGATGAACAGAAAGGAGGGAAGATTCAACTGGCAGAGGGTCTTAGATAACTTTTCTAAAGAGTTTAGGCACCAAGGAACAGGAGTGTTCTCACAGACCAGCCTAGCCTGCCTCTTTTCACAGGCAGCCGGCACGCTGGCGACCCTGACATGAGTCCAGCAGCTGTCCAAGCATCACATCACTGAAGCCAGTTGGCTTCCACAGGCTCCACGGGGCTTCTTATCTGCCCACCTCACACTAATTCTCTTACCTGGGAGCCGCTTTATTTTGTATTTCCCTCCCTGTCACTTCCGACCCACAAGCTATTTCCTGTCACTTCCCGGATAGTAATCAGAACAAATTAGGTGTCCTGTCTTCTCAATATCCAGGCTTAAAAATCCACTAGCTATTCACACAAATGCAAGAGTAGCACCATGTTAATGACTAGCATCTAATATATGCTGAATAAAATTAGTTGTATGAAAGAGTGAATGAAATCAGACTGCAGGAGAGGAAATGACTGTTGGGGATACTTGGGATGTTTATGTCTCTCTCACAGGTCCTTAGACATCTGATCCCTTACATTTAAGATCCAACAGCCCTTCACACCTGGATGCCTCTGCCCATAGGGCCTACATCCCCTCTTCCTCCACAGCCTCCTGAAACCTCCCCATCTTCAGGGACACTCTGAAGGTACCTGGCTCAGACCCACTGCCATCCAAGGAGCGAGGAGTCCCGGGGTTGAGCAAATGTAGGGGGGAGGTGGGCAGCTCCCCCGCTTCCCTCTCTTCATTTTCTGCTTCACTTGACTCCTCTAGATAGGAGCTGCTCTCACTGCCCGCACTGCTGTTATAACTCCGGAAACTGTCATAGCCACCGAAAAGCTCCAGGTCATCATCTTCCTCTTCTTCCTCCATTGGTTCTGAAGAAGGAAGCTCCTAGTGTAAGAAAAAATGACACAAACCAGGCAGGAATCACGGCTGGCTTAGTACATGGGGAGGGCGCCCTGGTTGCGGATCGCTATCAGCTCCCTTTCCAGTTCTTGGTCAAGTGAACACTTTTGGGCAAAATGGCAGGCAGAATCAAGTACCCCTTTGCAAACACCAGAGTCATTACTGTTGTTCATACACTCTGCAGCCACAATTCAAGAGAATAGCTTAACAAGACAGAAAAAACATGTTTTAGGAATTAACCAAGCTCCTGTGGATTTGTAAGTGATTATATTTTAACATGATTCAAACAGACTACAATATGAAAATATCCTAAGTGAGGTGCCTCATGACGACTTTCTGGGAAAGATGTATACAGCAGGCCTCCGTATCAGTGGGTTCCACATATGCATAAAGAAAATACCAATAAAATGTTACAATGTTGCTGACATGCTATATAGTTAGGTCTTTGATGGTTGCCTCTGTACTAAACATGTGCAGACTTAATTTTCTTCTCATTAATCCTTAAATGATACAATATAACAACTGTTTACATGGCATTCACATTGTATTAGGTATTATAAGTAATCTGGAGATGACTTAAAGTATATGGGAAGATTGGGTAGATTATATGCAAATACCATGCTCTTTTATATAAGGGACTTAAGCACCTGCAGGTTTTGGTGTCTATGGGGGTTCCTGGAACCAATCCCCCGCAAATACTGAGGGAAAACTGTACAGGCATGTCTCGTTTTATTGCACTTTGCTTTATTGCACTTCACAGATGTTGCAATTTTTACAAATTGAAGGCAAGACCCTCCACAAGCAAAAAGATTATGACTTGCTTTAACTGAACTCAGCAAAAACTTATCCTTCAGCCTTCAGCACACGTACACCAGTAACCTCAGCTCAAAAACAATTTAAGTTTAGCTCACATGTTTAGAGCTAAAGTTCACTTGGGACCCAGATTGCCATAAGAAGGATTTTTAAAAAATATTATTATTATTATTAATTTTATTATTGTTTAAAATATTACAGATGTCCCTTTTTCTCCCCAATGACCCGTTCCCCCCCACCCCGTTCCTTCCCCCTCCCCAGTCCCTCTCCCCACCATTGTCCATGTCCTTGGGCTGTGTATATATGCATATAAATTCTTTGGTTACTTTCTCCCCCTCTACCCACCCACCCTCCTCCATCCCTCTGACATACATCAGTCTCATCTATGCTTCCATGTCATTGAATCTATTCTGTTCATCAGTTTATTAAGTTCTTTAGATTCCACGTATAAGAGAGATCATGTGATATTTGCTCTCGATGCCTGGCTTATTTCACTTAGCATAAAAATATGGAATGCTTCATGAATTTGCGTGTCATCCTTGTGCAGGGGCCATGCTAATCTTCTCTGTATCGTTCCAATTTTAGTATATGTGCTGCCGAAGCGAGCACCATAAGAAGGATTTTGAAGACAGAAGACAGCATAGTGGTAAATACCACAGTTTTGGACTTAGCTCTGATCTTAACTAGTTGAGGGGCTGGGGCAAATCATTTAACCACTCTGGGCCTCAATTTTCTCATCTATAAAATAACATAAAATTTGGAGCACAGGATGTGAGATGTAAATGAGATATTGTATATGAATTTCCTGGCATGTAGTAGAAAAGATGTAAAGAGTTTGGGCTCTAGGTCAAGGCTCAAATACCATCTCTAGGTTTTTTGTTTTTGAATGTTTTTCTTGATTTCAGAGAGAGGAAGGGAGAGGGAGAGAGAGAGAGAAACATCAGTGATGACAGAGTCATCGATGGGCTACCTCCTGCGTGCCACCACTGGGGATAGAGCCTACAACCTGGGCATGTGTCCTGACCAGGCATGTGCACTGACCGGGAATTGAACTGTGACCTCCTGGTTCATAGGTTGACGTTCAACCACTGAGCCATGCTCACTGGGCACCACCTTTAATTTTTACTAGCTATATGATGTGCAGCAAGTCAATCTTTCAGTGCCTCAGTTTCCCCATCTGTAAATGAGCACAATACCACCTATTTCATGGCTTTGGGGGGCAAGTAAGAGTTAATACATGTAAAACACTAGGAACAGAGACTTGCACATTATAAGTGTTCAATAAATGTTGGCAATGTTTACTGGTTAAAAGCATGGCATTTCAAACCAGATTTGCCTGGGTTTGGGTCCTGGCTCTGCCACTTCCCTGTGTGCTTTGGTGTAGGACAGTTAACCTTGCTGCTCTCAGTTTCTTCATTAGTACAATGGAGATAATAACAAGCCTTCTTCCGAAGACTGCTATGGAGACTGAGATACCTAAAGCCTAGATCTGTTTCCAGCAGTTGGTGACGGCTCTAAAAGTGTGAGTTATTCTTTTTTTCTTTTTTGTTAATCCTCACCGAAGGATATTTTTTCCATTGATTGTTAGAGAGAGTGGAGGAGAGATAGAGAAATATCCATGTGAGAGAAACACATCAATTGGCTGCCTCCCGCACGTGCCCCGACCAGGCTAAGGATCGAGCCTGCAACCCAGGCACGTGACCCAGCCGGAATCCAACCCGAGCCTCTCCAGCGCGCCAGCCCAGGCTCTAACCACTGAGCGACGCCGGCCAGGGCTAAGCATTATTCTCATTCTCTATTATTATTCTAGAACGGAAACCGAATTCAAATACAAGGTGACGGGGGCCCTGGCCGGTGTGGCTCCGTGGGTTGGCCATCGTCCGGTGCACCAGGAGGGCGCCAGTTCCCTTCCGGTCAGGACACATGCGCCCGGGTTGCCGGCTCCATCCCCGGAGCCCCAGGTGCCCAGTAGGGGGCGTGCAGGAGGCAGCCGATGGATGTTTCTCTCTCTCTCCCTCTCCCCTCCTGTCTCTCAAATAAAAACACAAGGTGACCAGAAGCCAAATGATTAAAGAGTGGGTGGGTCACGGGTTGCGGCGGAGCGGGAAAAGCGTAGCCGGCAGCGGCTGGGGGCCTGCGGGGCTTAGTGCCGCCTCCTCCACTTCACAGCGGCTCCCGCTCCCCGCTTCCCGGAGTCACCACCTCGCTCAGCCTCAGCTCCCTGAACCATAAGAACGGAACAGTAACGCAGTGGCTCTAACGGGAGCTCGTGCACGTGACCGCTCGAGACGCCGAGTGTTCATTACACTTGAACCTCCCGTCGCGTCACACCAGGCTGTGACAGGCCTCACAATCCCTAAAGAACACGACCACGAAACAGGAAGGACGAAGGCGAGTCGGGAGCCCTCAGGCCCTCAACCCTGCTCCCTTTCCCCCCGACCAGGGAGGCGGTTCCTCCCTGAACTACTCGCCAGACGTCGGCCCCAGCAGCGCGGGACCAAACGGCACCACCAATCGCCTCTGGCCCTGCTCAGCCGCCGCTCATCCATCCTCCCACCCTCCACCCGCCAGCGTCGCTAAAAGGCCTAAGAGAGAGTTCCCCAAGCTAGGCTCTCGGGGTTCCCTTTCCCAGACACCATAAGCCCTCTCCCGCTCACCTCGATGCCCCGGGGCTTCTCCATGAGACTTAACTGTTTTCTCAACCGTCACCAGGCGCAGGAAGCCATATTGGCCTCGCCGCTTTCCCTGCGCTCGCCCATTGGTCACCTTCCGGAGCCGCGAGCCAATCACGCTTCAAGAAAGAGGAACAGCCGGTGCCGCCCTCGCCTGCGCCCCTCCTCCCTTTGAGGCGGGGAAGCCGCGCGTCCGGCGGGACTTGTAGTTCACCCGTGGGTGCCTGTAGAGGGGGAGTCACAATAGCGACGTGGAAATGCGGGGGCGCCGGTCTTTTTATTTCTCTAAAAACAACCTCTCCCCGGGTGACGAGAGTCAGTTACGATTCCAGGCCTCAGGACTAACCTCGCCTTCTTCCTGAGTAGGTGCTCTAGGTGCCCGGATGTCTAGCAGAGGAAACTTATTTCCAGTTCAGGCAGACACTGGAATGTTCTTATGCCCAATGCTGTAAATGCCGCGCATGTTTAAAACCCTGCAACACCGGCTCTACATCACCACCTCCCGAGTAAAACCTCAAGTTTGAGGCTCTCTGCCCCATCCCGTTTGGGTTTCCCACAACCTCCCTACGTGCTGCAACTTCTAGGTGCCGTCCCGGAGCTTTGCAAACGTCCCAAATCCGGGGACGTCCGTCCCCCTTCGAAAGACGAGGAAACAGTAGCTCTTTGGGTCTTGACGCTTTCCAAGATCATACTGGATTGGAATTTAAGAATTAGTCCAAATTCTTTCCCTATGTTATGTACTGTGCTCTGATTGAGGATCTAAGTGTAGTAGGTGGAGGCTGAATATGTGCTAAATATATTTATTTAAAAAAATTGATTTGAGAGAAACCTAACCTTGCCACTCCACCCTTCCACGCATTCATGTATGTGCCCTAACCAGGGGTCAAACCCGCAACCGTGGTGTATCTGGCCGATGCTCTAACCGACAGAGATATGCAGCCAGAGCATTATATTTTAATAATTATAAAAAAGGAATAATTATATTTATTATATCGCTCACTTCTGCCTAGCCTTCCCCTAATTATTTGATAAGACCTTTGGGGAGGGACCAGTGAACGACAGGACAGCACAGTTCCTGCTCTCATGGAGCTTCCGTTCCAATAAGATCCGAAGGAAAGGAGACCAAGGCTTTCAGGTCCAAGCCGCCGGCCCGCACGGTGCTCACTGCGTAGACGGCCGGCCTCAGTTCGCCTAATCTGCAAAATGGGCCGATAGCAGGTAGCTCCAGACCCTAGCGCTCCCTTCCAGGGGGTGGGGTGCAGGGCGCCGTCCGAGGTGATTGGACCACCCACGCCGCCCCCACCCAACCCCCCCAGTCCTGCCAAGCCCGGGGCCCCGAGGGGGGCGGGCGGGGAAGCGCCGGGTCGTCACGTGGCCGGGTGGTGCGAGTCCGCGCGGAACTCCAACCGCCGGCCGTTCCGCCCCGCCCCCCCCGCGCGCCCCGCCCCCCGGCCCGCCCCCGCGCGTGGCCGGCCGGCCGCCCCCACCCCTCTGGAAGGCAGGGCGCCCGCCCCGCCCGCGGGGCCGCAGCGGGTTGGAGCGCGGCGCGGGCTCGCTCGGGCTGCGGAACAGCTGCGGCCAGTCTGACGGCGCGGAGGAGGGGGGCTGAGGGGTGGCGGCAGCGCAGCGGGGAGCGGCCGGCGAGGCCCCCCCCTTTGTCCGCGTTCCTCAGGTGAGAGGCCGCGCCGGGCCGTGACCGGAGCCGGGAGCGCGGTGCCCGGCCGGGCGAGCTCTCGGGTCCCCCGGCGTGGCTGCGGCCGCGGCGCGGGCACGGACCGGGACGGGGAGTGTTCGGTGGCCGAGCCGGCCGAGCTAACTGCCGTCGTTGAGCACCCAGGTGGCCTGGCCGGTGCCCGGCCCTTCCTTCCCGCGGCGGCAGCGAGGACGGCGACAGGCAGACCTGGGTGCGAACCCGGCCCCCGGCTCCTGCCCGGCGCTAGGCTGAGGGGAACGCGTGCACTTGGAGCTGGGACGGGTTTGACGGACGCGGGCCACCGAGCCCCGACTCCTAAGACCCCGGGGAGACTTGCGCTGCACAGCCCGTGCTTCGCTCCCGGGGGCAGTGGCTGGGCTGAGGGGAGCTCGGAGCTGAGAGTAAGGAGCGCTCTGCCGGGTGTAAAGCACTTTCCACGACGCTGGCATAGATACCGCCTCGCACCCAGCTCGCCCAGCACGAGCCCGCATCCGCCTTTCACAGGCGGGGAAAGGTGCCCCGCAGAGGGTTTGGACCCGGCGCCGGCCGAGCGGTGCCCTAGGCGCATTCAGAGGTCTTGCGGCATAACTGCCTTGGAGGGGCATAAAGTTCCGAAACAGCCACCCTGTGACCTCATTATCTGAGCTCCTAGCTACCAATCTGAAACATTACTTTTGCCGGATCTGCTTGCCCCTCCCCAACTACCAACAACCATAGCCCAGCAACCCAGATCACCACGACACAGCAGTTTCTCATGATTATTTTTTTAATCTTTCTTTGTGATTTGGGCTGGACCAACTGTGAGGAGTGCTTTAGGTGAAGTCAAAAGTGGAAGGTAGTTAGTTGGGTGGCGGGGGTGGGGTGGGGGGTGTGTGTGATTGAATTCTGAAAATTCCAACTGAGTGTTTCTGGTTTTCTAAGTAAGAATTATTTATTTTATGGCATTGGTGGTGAATAATAACTTTTGTCCTTTCTATTGACAGGTCCACCTTCTAGCAAATTATTGGAAGGATCATGAGAAGTGTAAGTAGGGATTTTGAAGTATCAGTTAAAGGAACCAAAATTGTTTATGTGTAGGATAACATTTAATTTGGTGATACCATTTCTGGATGTATAAAGTTCATTGGTAGGTACCTATCAAATGCCCATTTTTGAGGGGTATGTTTACTAATAATACAGGCAGAGGTTACACAGGTGGCAGCCCGTCACTACAAATGATGACAAATACACCGAGGGATGCAATGTTTTCCATCCCTTTAGGCCTGTGAAAGGGAAGTGGGACCAAGTGTTCCCTAATGTCTGCAATGAGTGCCAGGTGTTTTCTGGGCTGTTCTCACCTATCCTGTAGCCTTGTTTATCCTCAAAACAAAGTTTAAAGGAGGAATTCTTATCCTTCTTAGAACTGAGGAGACTGAAGCTTAGGAAGGTTAAGTAAAGCAGCCCTGTTGTTGCTGAAAAAACTGTTCACTAAACACCACTTTTCAGCCCGGCCGGTGTGACTCAGCGGTTGAGCATCCACCCATGAACCAGGAGATCGAGGTTCAATTCCCCGTCAGGGCACATGCCTCGGTTGTGGACTCCATCCTCAGTAGGAGGCATGCAGGAGGCAGCCGATCAATGATTCATCAGTGATGTTTCTCTCTCTCCCTCCCCATTCCGCTCTCTGAAATCAATAAAAAACACACACGAAAAACAACTTTCACATTGCTGATCCAGGTTCAGAATCCACAAATATTTAATGAACATCTATTTATACCAGGTGCTTTTGAGTATTGTATTTAATCCTCATGACAACCCACCATGCCTTTTGCTCATTTCAGCTGATCACCTTGAAATCAATTAGTGAGCCTTTAAAAAAAATAGAGCCCATACAGCGCAGGAGGTAAGCGTTTGTAAATCCATTGTTGTTAGATCCCCCTTTGTAAATATGATGCAGTTCTATGGGGTACCAACAGCAATTCCTTTAGTACACTCCTGACATCGTAGAGAGGTGCAAACAAAACATGGGCCTTAGGTAACAAACTGAACTACAAGAGCATTTTCTCCCAATGATGACAAATCAGAAAATACTGGTTTCCTGTGATAAACGCACAAAATATTGGCTAATGGAACTAACCACTGACCTGAAGCTTGGATAAATTAGATATTACTTACAAAAAAAATGTGGATATTCCAAAATAGCCAGTAAGAAAGGAGATTCGTAGAGTGTTGCTTAAATCTGAGCACTGAGGGAAATATTGACCCAGGCAGCCTTCAGTCTGAACCACCCCTCCGACTGATCTCCACAACTCTGAGTGATCAAAAAAAAATCTGATCAGGTTTTTTCCCCCCTGCCTTTGGTGGAAAGGCATTTGCACAGCCAGGAGCAGATTGGGGGTTTCCTGGGGTAGAGGTGGGAACAGGCATTGGATGCAAGCAGGCGGGATCTTTTGAGGGTTATGAAATCTAAAACTGGATGGTGGTGATGGTTGCACAACTCCCTGATTCCTTCTTACTAAGAATGGAATTGTACACAAAACAGAGATGAGTTTTATGGGCTATAAAACCCATTTTTTATACCTCAAAAAAATGGTTAATAAATAAAGAAAACCCTGCATGCTTAAACTGTCCACCCTCCAGCCTCCCCCCAGATGCCCAGCATGTTTCCTGCATGTGAGCCATTCAGAACTAGTTGCAGGTCTTTGGATAAAAGCTGGGTCACCTCAATGCCTTTGCTCCAGCTTCCCTGGGCTCTTTTTCCTGCCTTGCCTGCCTAGGAACACTTAGCCTCTTCCTTCAAGACTCAGCTTGAGCACCTGGGAAAGCAGCGAGCTTCTCAAGGGGCAGCTTGCCAACCATAGTGGTGCATGTAAAATGATTTGCTTTTAATTTTCATTAGCAAGGCATTCTTGTAAATATGTAGGCTCTAAAACCATAATTTTTGTTACTTAAATCACTAATTAAGAAAAAAGCTTTCCTTGACTTTTCTAAGCAAATTCAAGTGACATTGCTGCTGTTTGTAATTTGTAGTTTATATATCAAGTAGCCTCACTAAACTGTGAACCCTCTGACCCTGCTCTGTTCATGTCTAGACCTCAAGATCTGATGCATAGAATGATTGTTGAATAAATGCCTGTGTTGTTAAGATCACCCTGCAGAGCCTACCATGGACGTGTGGTTGGAGAATGATCCATCTGTGGGTCCAAAAGTGATTAAGACAAGAAGCTAGTCCTCAGGGAGTTCCCCATCTGGGGCTGGACCACATGGTGACCTAGAGATGTACACCGTGTAATCTCTGGCTGGTTAATCTTATGTAAACTGGGAGTGGCAGTAGTACCTACCTGAGTATATTTCGAGGATCAGATGGGCTTTTATAGTAAATTGCTTCAAGCAGGGCCAGGCACAGAATGTGTGCTCAGTAATTGCTTGTTAGTATTAGAGTGCATGGTAAGAGTTAGGATAAGGGATCCAGGGGAAGATTCCCAGGGAAGGTCTCACCTGAGCTGGGTTGTGAAGGATTGAGTTGAAGTTATTTATTTCTGTTTTACCTTGAAGCATGTTGAGTGCAGTTTCAGATAAGTTGCAAAAAAAAGACTGTTTGCTTTATTGTTGATGGGGGAAAATATGAGGACAGATAGGCTTAAATCACTTGTACACACATAGGGAAAGATGAAGGAGTATGGCCTTGCTGGAGGCATTCATTTTTATGGTTTGCCCCAGCCCCAAATTCCTAAGAAATCCTGTTATAAAAAGTGGTGCAAGCTGGAAGTTCTGGGCCAAATTCAGCCTGTGCAAGTGCTGTTTGACTTGTACTGTGGTTATGGACATTTTTGAGGTCATATTTAAACTTTACAAAGATAATCTGGATTTCCGACTTCTCTTTTTAAAAATATGATATGAGCCCTAGCCGGTTTGGCTCAGTGGTTAGAGCATCGGCCCCTGAACTGAACGGTCCCGGGTTCGATTTCGGCCAAAGGCATGTACCTTGGTTGCAGGCTTTATCCCCGGCCCTGGTAGGGGACTGTTCAGGAGGCAACCGATTGATGTGCTTCTCTCCCATCCATGTTTCTCTCTCTCTCTGTCCCCCATTCTCTCTGAAAAGCAATGGGAAAAATGTTCTCAGGTGGATTTAAAGTAAAAAAATGATGTAACGCTGGAGCTCTGAGCCTGCATGGTGGGCAGGCCTTCAGCTGAGTTGCAAGCTGTTTCCTCTAGAAAGCATCTGTCCTCTCCAGTTGGCCCATCCTCCCTTTTTTTAAAAAAATTGATTTTAAAAAGAGAGAGAGGAAGAGACATTGATTTGCTGCTCCACTCTTTATGCACCATTGGTTGATTCTGGTACGTGCCCTGACCAGAGATCGAACCCGCAACCTTGGTGTATCGGGACGACCCTCTAACCAGCTGACCTACCCGGCCAGGGCCCAGCCTCACTCTTAAAGAAATGCATGAGTCTGTCTTCACATCCTGCCACTGAGAGCAGAGGCTCTCGTCATCTACACAGTGTTTATCACTGAACAGAGCTACAGCCCACGTACCCGTCTCCTTACTTTGCTACGACGGACAGTCTAGGGCAAAGAAACCCTAGCTTTCTTTTCCCAGAGTAAGCCCCTGCCCTCCAAGGCCAAGCCTTTTCTTAAACAGGAACCTTCTCTCCAGGGCTTGGGAGCATGTAAAGAACACTGGATAGAAATGAGAAGACCTGGATCTGTTTTTAATTTTTATTACTAATTTTGCTATATCTTTATTTTTTTCTGATTTTCAAACAATACATAAAAATATGTAAATGGAAATTTAGACTCCCTCAATATGTACCCCCTACGCCACATAATCACTATGAACAGTCAGCTGTATTTTTGTGGATTTTTTTTTGCACTTTTTAAAGCTACCGTTTACTGAGTGCTCGATGTGTGCCAGGCACTTGGCTGAGCACATTACATGAATTATCTTTTTTTAAAAAAATATGTCTTTATTGATTTCAGAGAGAGGAAGGGAGAGGGGGAGAGAGAAACATCAGTGATGAGAGATTCATTGATGGGCTGCCTCCTGCATGCCCCCGACTGGGGATCGAGCCCACAACCCGGGCTTGTGCCCTGACCAGAATCGAACCTTGATTTCTTGGGTCGTAGGTCGACGCTCAACTACTGAGCCACGCTGGCTGGGCCATAAATTATCCTTTGATCCTTGCAATGACCCTGTGAGGTTATCATTCTCATTTTACAGATGAAGAGACTGAGTGTTGAGTTAGGTAACGGATTCAGGGTCATACAGTGAGTATCTAGTGGAGCCAGCATGTTTCTTTCTGATTCCAAAGCCCTTTCTCCTAACCATGTCAGGGTAAAGCCTCCTTGAGAAGACCACCTGGGGAACTAAGCAGACTCCCTGGAGGAGGTGTATTCATAAAGTTCTCCTCCCGCATCGCTCTCCGTTCACTCATCCAGTGTTTGCTGAGTGACTGCTGTGCGGGTGTTTCTAGAGATGGACCAGCGATCACACAGCTGTGATCTATTTGCCTATCAGCCAAGAGTTCACAGGTGGAGATGACAGACACTTGCAGAGCCATCAGCGAAGCACTGGACTGTGTACCATGTACAATAATAGAAAGGAGGGGAGGGAGGTGTCAAGGTAAGTGATGTTTAAGCTCAGTCTTGACGGGGTAATTGTTTAACAGGTACACAAGGGGACAGGATGCTGCAGCAGAGGAAACAGCATAGGTGAAAGCATGGTAACAGTAGTTTTCCAGGGGACAGAAATGACTAGCATGGCTGTAGGCTAGGACATGGGAAGGGGCTGGATGTGCAGGCAGGCAGGGTCCCAAGTATGAAGGGCCTTGGATGTTATTCTAAGACATTTGGATTTTAATTTGTAGGCCGTGGGAGCCATTGTAGTGTTTATGAGAAGGAAGCGAAATGATTGATTTATGTTTTAGGTAAAGTTGAGGACAGGTTGGAGCAGGTGGAACTGGGGGCGGGAGGTCAGGAAATGAACTCTTGCAGTTAGTTCAATGGAGTGAATGTGGAAATGTCCAGTAACTGATGAGAAGGATGACAGCTAACCACTGAGCTTTCTGTGTGGCTGGGTTCTGTGTGAAGTGCTTTGCATGCATTACCTCATTTAACTTTCACAGCTACCCTTCGAGCTAAGCATCCGTATCCCGTCCTTGTTTCACAGTTGTGAAGGTGAAAGGTCACACTGTGTAAGGTCACACAGTGCTGGAGCCAGAATTCAGTACCCTCGGGCTGCAAATCTAAACCTGTGCTGCAAACTGAAACACTGTGACTGGTGTCAGGCAAACTACCCAGAACTTTGTCCAGCAGAACTCCGTGTCAAGTACAGGTCTAGCTGATGCTATATCTAAGACACACACCAGATCTGTCCTACCTGTCCCCTGCCAGCCAGATGAAGTCACCATCACTCTCGCCTGCAACCCTCGCTGGTCTCCCAACTAGTTTCCCTGTGTCCTCTCTTGCCACCCCAAAACCTGCTCATACAATAGCCAGACAGGTCTCTGAAATGTAAGGCAAACCAGACCCTCCTCCTTGAAACACTCCCCTGGCTCCTCATAGCTCCTAAGAGAAAACCTGATTCCCTACCCTGCCTGTCAGCTGCCAGCCTCGCCAACTCCATTCTCTCCCTCTCTCATTTCTAGCCCTACTGCCCTTTTTGTCACCGGAACATGCCGATTTTGTTCTTGCCTGAGGGAATTTACATTTGTTTCCTTCTAGAATATTCTTTTCCTAGATTTGCTCATGTCTGGCTCCTTCTTGCCATTTAAGTTTTGGTTTAAATGTCATCTCCTCAGAAAGACCTTTCCTGAGCACCTGATGTAAAGCAGTCATGAAGTTCTCTACCACCCTCTTCAATTTCCTTCATCGAACTTATCATAATACAATACCATTTCTTTCTTTTCTGCCCCCTTCCACTAGAGTGAAAGCTCCCTGGATTGGACAGGCTAAAACTTATAGGATGCTTATACTTGTTAGGCACTATTCTAAGTCCTTTAATATATTAGCTTATTTAACTCTTAACAGCAGTTCTAATAGGAGGTGGATACCTTTATTGTCCCCATTTTACAGACTAAAAAACTGAGCCTTAGGTAGGTTAAGCAACTTGCCCAAGGTCACACAGCTAATAAGTGCAGAGCTGGGATTTGAACCCAGGCAGTCCAGCTCCAACATCCACATTCTTAATCAAGCAAAAGAGAATCTTATTTTTCCCACTTCTGTGTCCCAGCACCTCAGACAGCATGGCGTTTAGCAGGTTCTCAATAAAAATTGTGGAAATAAAAGAGTATAGTCACAATAGAAATATAACTCCATTACAAACAAAACCCCAGGAATTATCCTTGATTCTGTTCTCTCCCACTCACAAATCCATCAGCAGGTTCTGAGTCAGAACTACTACTTACCACAAAATGTATCCCAATATGTCCACTTTTCTGCATTCTCACTGATGATCCTGTGCAGGTCATGACCTGCTTTCTCCTGGACCACCTCACCGACCTCCCAACTGGCTACCTAAATCACTGGCCTAGCGTAACTCTTCCAACTGCTGATTAATATCTGCTGAAGCCAAGAATCAGGTGTTATTAGGGCAGAAATGTTTATTTGTACTGAATGAAATTTGCTAGCTGACCCTGGCAATATGTCCACGTATCTCCATTAGTGGTTTGAGTAGGGTCATACTCATGGGATATTTAAGTCCCTAGGTGTGTGGTTCTCCAACTATGTCTTGAGGTCCTCTGAGGCATGGCAGAGGACTCACAGGGATGCTGAGCGGGATTTTAGAGTCTTAGGGGAAACTTAAGGTGTTTGTTTGCTAGGCTGCCATAAAAAAATGCCTCAGACTGGGGGGCTTAAACAACAGAAATTTTCTCAGTTCTGGAGGCTGGGAAGTCCAAGATCAAAGTGTCGGCAGGTTGTGTTTCTTCTGAGGCCTCTCTTTCGCTTACAGATGGCCACCTTCTCACTGTGTCCAGACATGGTCTTTCCTCTGTGTGCATGCGTATTTGTGTCCTAATCTCTTCGTATAAGGGTGGCAGCCCCATGACCTCATTTTACTTTAATTATCTCTTCAGTGGCTCTATCTTCAAATACAGCCATAGTCTGAAGTACTAGGGGTTAGGACCTCAACGTATGGATTGGAAGAGGGGACGTAATTCAGCTCATAACACACAGTGACGTCTGTCTAATCCTGCACAAACTGCTGGCTTGAGGCAGATTTTACATTAGCTCCACTACAGTCCTTTTGATAATGTCATATCTTTGCAAAGCTGAGGTTTTGGAGGTTTTTGTGATAAAAAGCAAGTGTTGTGTGTAAGTCAGTATGGAACAGGAAATGATAGTGGTGTGTTCAGTGTGATTCCAAAGTTCAAGAAGGTGTGTGGTGCCCAAAAGGTATGACGTTGTTAGGACATAAATACTGTTTCTTTGGACTTATCTACTTAATGAACAGAACTGTTACTTATTTCTATAGGTCTAGGGGTATCATGGAGGAATTATTGAAACACTAAAGCCACCATGAATGGAGAAAACTTGGGAAACTTTACTCCAAGTAAGTCAGTGGATCCCCGAGATCAGAAACACCCAAGGGAAGTTACTAATTATACAGGTTTTTCCAAGACCCACTCCAGACCTATTGAAAATATATTTGGGAGTTGATCCCAGGAACCTAGGTCATTTCAGGATCCACTGGTCTAGTCTAACTTCTTCATTAAGGCATAGAAAGGAGTATCTTTTGCCAGATGTCATACAGCCAAGTAGGGGCTGAGCTGGGACTAGAATCCAGATTCCGCTGGAATCCATGACTTTCCTCCTCTTCATGAGCATTTTTGACACCCAGATGTGCAGATGTTGTCATGGACATCTGCTACTTAAGCAGACATGGCCCTGATCTCAAAGGTTGATGTGATTACATGGACAAAATGCAATGGATGTACCAAGTACATGCATTTAAAAAACATATCATACAAGACCTATATGAGGAAAACTACGAAACTTTGATGAGAGATATCAAATTAGAAAAAATTAGCCATGCCAGGCGTGGCTCAGCGGTTGAGCATTGACCTGGGATCCAGGCGATCGGGGTTCGATTCCCGGTCAGGGCACGTGCCCGGGTTGCAGGCTCGATCAATGATTCTCTCATCATTGATGTTTTTATCTCTCTCTCTTCCTCTCCTTTCCTCTCTCTGAAATCAATAAAGATATATTAAAAAAATAAATTAATTAATTAAATGGAGAGATACTCTATGTTCATGGATAGGAAGACTCAATATTGTCCAAGATGTCAGATCTTCCCATCTTGATCTATAGTTTCAGTTTAATCCTAATCAAATACAATAAAATACAGCCATTTAAAATCTACAGTTTGATGTAGACATATGTGTACAGTTGTGTAACCACCACCAGAATCATTCCCATCAACCCTAAAAGCTCCTTTGTGGCTCTTGCCCATCTTCAACCACTTCCTCTGGAAAGCACTGACCTCCTTTCTGTCACTGTATTATGGTTTTATAGAGATTTTCATACAGTAGTATTTTGCATCTTGCTGCTTTCACTTAGCATAATGCTTTTGAGATTCATCAATGTCATGTTTATGTTGATTGCTGAGTAATAATGCACTGTATGGATAGATCCAGTCCGGGCATCTGCAAACCTCTGATGCCTCCCAGTGGTGAGGACCCCTTCCTACACCGGTGGACATGTCTGCAGGCTTCCACCAGCTCTGTGGCTTCCACATAGCCCGGCCACCCTGTGCCTAGCACGAAAGGAGAAGCTAATGGACATTGTTTTATTATTTTTTAAATCCTCACCTGAGGATATGTTTTTATTGATTTTTTTGGAAACAGAGGAAGGGAGAGAGAGAGAGAAACATCAATGTGAGAGAGAAACATTGATCGGTTGCCTCCTGTATGCACCCCAACTGGGGATCAAACCCACAACCTAGGTATGTGCCCTGACTGGGAATTGACCCCACAGCCTTTTGGTGTACGGGACGACGCTCCAACCAACTGAGCCACCTGGCCAGGGCACCGACACTGTTTTAGACATTGTTTCCTCTACTTCTTAGGATGCTCTGAGAAGTAAGCCTCCTGTTCCAGATGAGGGCACTATAGACAGAGGGGTTTGTGTCACTCCACTACGAATTCCCTGTGTAATGTTGAGCAAGTTCTAATCATCCCACATCCGAATTTTCTCATGAGTAAAACTGGAGTAATAACAGCACTTACCTCGCTGGGACTGTGTCAACCGAAATGATGGATGTAAAGACCTTGGCAGTGCCCGGCAGATAGCTAGCTAGTTCTGACGTGGCTTATAGCTGTAACTGTTACTATGTTATCATTGACTGAAGTCACACAGCTAGTGGGATGGTGGGACCAGGATTGAAGCCAATCAACAGGGTCAAAACAAGAAACAGGAAAAATGCCAGTTAGTGACGAGGATTCTGGAGAGCGTCACAACAGGGCTGTGCTAGAGGGCAGCAGTATGGCTGCTTCAGGCCGAGTCAGAGGACCCCTGTGAGGAGGTGATACTTGAGCTGAGAGCTGCAGGCCCAGAAGGAGCTCATCACGCACTGGCCAGGGGTAAGGCGGGCCAGCTGGATGGCACGTGCCTTGAGTGGGCATTGTGGGCACAGGCCCAGAGGCAGGGCAGCGTGGCCCAGGGGTATGCTGGGTGAGCGGGAATGTGGTACCGCATGCAGTGGGGACAGTGTGTGACCAGGACCCATATGTGCTGTGAGAGCAAGTGCTCTGTAGGTTGAAGGGAAAGGAGTCTGTGGGCCAGCGGTTAGGGCTGCTTTCTGGAAGAAGAGGGCCTTGAGCCACCATCGAGTGCTTCCTGCATGTCCCTGGCTCTGTGCTCAGTACCATAGATAGTTGCAATTTGAGCTGGAAAAGAGACTCTCAGAGAAGCTGGAGAATTACCTGGGAAAGGCCAGGTATCCTCTAGACAGATTCCCACCAGGGAACAGATAGCCCTGCCATCCTGTGCCTAGCACGAAGGGAGAAGCTAGGTGAGCCAGCCATAGTCCTTGGCCTGGATCTGTCTGCAGGCTCAGAAACCCAGCTCAGCACGAGGCAAGGAGGGCACTTCTGTCCTCAGGCCCCCACACATGATAAGCAAAGGTGCAGCAGCTGATGGAACAAATGCTAGTTTATGAATTTACCTGGAGAAATAGATAACCAAGGTCGGCGCACCCTTCGTGGAGGAACCCGGGTGTGTGCTCTGACTGGGAATTGAATTGGCGACACTTCTGTGCACTGAATGCTGCCCAACCAACTGAGCCTCACCTGTCAGGGCTCCCTGAGGTTTTGAGGCTACTGCTCTGTGTAACCAGGCAGTGACCAGCTACTGCTTCCTGTCATGTTCTCATCACTAGGCCATGTATGGAAAATGGTGCTCACCCTGGTGCAAGGATTTGCGACAAGGCCACAAAGAGACCACCAGCCGTCTCTGGCACTGTTCTGTGAGGCACTCACTGCCCTCTGTGTGGACTAGGAGGGAAGACCAGACTTCATGGCCAGAAATCTCTCCACCATCCTTATAGGGAACAGTATGTAGTTGGCTCTTTTTGGCTAATTGATTGACAGCATCTAGGAGTGCCGCTGTCCAGCCACGGCAGGAGTCAGGGGTCCTGAAGGTGGGTAAGGCGTCGGCGCTGGGAGACAGCACTACACTACTCGGAGGTGGTCTGACACTGTTCCACTTTATTGAAAATCAGTACAATCTTTTATACTTTCTTTTTTGGCTACGTTTACATTTCTGTGGTTAGTAAAGCAGGAAAATAATAGTACAAGTTTCGATTTCATCAGAATGGAACAATCTTGACTTTTTATGTCTTAGAATAGTGGAGAAAGGAAAAATCAGTGACCTATAAAGTGATAGACACGGCTTTGTCTGCAGCAGCAATATATTGGCTTGTGAGACAGATATCTCATATAATATCTACCTGGGGTTGCTACTAACTTTTCTTGTGGTTATATTTTAACTATGGACCTATTCATAAACTGTTATATTCTTCTTGCCATATTCTTTTAAGAGTTCTTTTTGCCCTGGCTATTGATTAACTGCTTAAGAATGCTTTTCTTTTGTTCCTTAGAAAGCAAGCACCAGTGTGGACACTGCCTTGCTAAGCGTTCCATGAAAGGCAAATTACTCTATGGAACATGCCTTCCATTTACATTAACTATTCTGATTGTAAGCACCTGTATAAGGCAGAGGAGGGTCTGGTAGCCTTTCCATACTGTTAGCCCCTTTAGGGGGATGCCACAATCTGCCGTTCATCCTATATGCTACCCAGGGTGGTCCTTGTGCAGTAGGCAAGGGGCGATGGCCTTTTTCTTGCCCTCGACTAATTTTGCATTCATAGGCGGAGGCATTTGAATATAGGTGGCTGCATGAGCTCAGCTTTCTCTAGTTCTTCCATAAATTCCTTATTGGGGCGCCAGGGGGAATTTTCCTAGCTTCTTCTAATAACAGTTTGTTAAAGCATCTGGCACATGTGGTAGTGGCTGGACTTGGGGAAATCAGGATTTCTTCAGAAGTGAGAACATCATTTACCATTCCCAGGTTTGTGATTGACTTTACGACCCAAAGTCCCCCTCCAAGGAGGAAAAGAGCTATTCCCATTAAGCCAGTTACTGCCACCCACATGCCACGTCTCTCCCCAGAAGATGCCTTCCGTGAAGCTTCCTCTCCACGTCCGGACCCTGTCAGACGACGTGGTTGGGATAGGATGTGGCAGCTCCCCCTTTTTTATTTTTTAATTTAAATAATTCAAGTTGGGTATGGAGACTCTTGATTGAAGATAAAATCACTCGGAAGATGACTGGGAAGATAATAAGATTATTATAATTAGCACCGTTATTCCTATGTGAACTAAATTAGACCACCACATAGTGGGATTAACTGTGTTTTTTAAGGATTGCCATAAGCTTTGTGCCACGGTCTCGCCCATGGGTAGGTCTAATTTAGCTTGACTCAAATCCCTAATTTTTTCCTGCAGGGAATGTAAATCCGGAGCTAACTCAGTGTTACGCCAAATACCCTGCAGATGTGCTTTTACCTTGTCCCAAGGCTCAGTAGCATTATCATAAGGATATGGGGTGATACAGATCCACTTATACTGTGAGTGACAATGAGTAGTCATTTGCGTCTTAATATTTTGAACCTGATTTCCTATATAAAGTACTGTATCTTCTAATGTGTTAATTCTTGTCTCTAATTTTTTATCTAATCTTTCCTGTAGAGAGAGAGCTACAGATACATTACGTGATAAATCATTGACATGATTAGCAGTATGAATCTCCTGGATTAAAGCAGTAGTAGATATAGCTAAGGAGGCAATTAAACTAATTAAAGCAATGATTCCTAAGATTAAGGCTGCAACAAAACCTTTTGGCCTTAATAGTTCATTCAGTCTATTCAAGATTTGTAATCCTGGATCATCAAACCATTCCTCTGTTAATGTGACAGGTATAAGAACATAAGAGGGTTGATGAACTATTACAAATATAATATAATTCTTCGGAAGGGCTGAGTGGATACAGTTTGTTAGCAAGCACCCATTACATTTTATATGATAAGATGATTCTTTTAGAGAAATTTGCATTATATCTGAACTCCCAATTAAAATAGCATCTGGAGTGTTGACACATGCACATACTGAGAAAGTCTCTGATTTATATTTATAAGGTCTTTTAAATATAACCATATTAGTGGCTGCTGCTAATCTGAACAAATCCGGATATAATGTAGTTCTATTATGTTTTTTAGATATGCTTTGATAAATGGGTGAAACCCACCCAGGGGTAAACCATCTGTGTAAGGGTTCCTTGTTAATTAACCCATTAGAATAATTAAATTTGTTAGTATTATTTTTAAATAGTTCCTATAGTCATAGTTAGGAGATGACACAGTAATCATAAATGGTGAGGTTCGAGCTAATAGGCAAAAATACTGTAGTTTGGTGGTCAAACCCACAATCAATCCATTTAGGAAATCCATGGTCAGGTTCAATATAATCCCAATATATATCTAATTTTGGAAATTTTGTATTACAGGATTCTAGCAGAAAAGTAAAATCTTTGGTAAGATTAACATAAGTGTCATTGTAACTATTATAGCCTAAGGAAACAATTTCTAGGTCCCATATATACCGTCTTTGTTCTGTAAATTGAGGGGAATCCGTTAAAAAGGACCTATAATTGATAGGCAAGCATCCCGGTAATGGATGCCCTCTAGTAACAAAACATAATGGGGCATTGTCCGCAAACCCCTCAAAGTTTACTTCTTCAGTAGTTTTATGGGGGATAAGAGAATCTGAGATGCCTCCCATTAAATCTGGATTATTGGTAAATACGTTGAGATTACCATCTCCCCAAGAGGTAGGATGAAGCAATGGTGGATCAGGGAAATAAGCCCAATAGGAATAATGTGCATTAACCATGGATACCTGACAGGAGATTAGAGCTACCATAGCCAGAAATAAGGCTTCTGGAGTAGGCTGATGACCTCCAAGGGAGACCACCTTCTCGGCGTCCGATGTCATCTTCTTTATCTGACCCCAAGTTGGTAGGGTGGCCTTTCTAGTAGCCTGAGCCTGCTTTTTAGCAACCTTCGGCACTGATGCGTCGGGATTATCCTCCTGTAGATCCGATCTTGTCGCAGGATAGGGCTGCGGTGGCATCCTTCTCTTGCTGTGCAGGCCGGATGAGCCGACCCGGGATTCATGTGGGGGAGTCTGCATCCTGTGGGAACACACAAGCATATCCTCGCCCTGATGTTAAGAGAACATCGGGCCCTTTCCATTGTCCTTTAGTAAGTCTTTCCATTTTACCGTGATGATGGGACTTTGTCTGTTCCCAGTGCCTCATCATGGGAGTAAGGCCCTGATCATTAACATTCAGGGCATTAACTACCAACAGAGCATGCTGTAAAATATGATGAGGGGATAAATACTTTGTTATTCCTTGTTGTAATTTGGCAATCTGATTTTTTAGTGTCTGATGAGCTCTTTCTACAATTGCTTGTCCTTGTGGATTATAAGGAATTCCTGTATTATGCTTAATCTGAAATTTGTTGCAAAACTCTTTGAAAGCCTTTGACATATATACTGGAGCGTTACCCATCTTTAAATTCTTTGGTGTCCCTATATATGCAAAGGTTTGAATCATATGCTGTGCAACGTTCTTGAACACTTCTCCGGTTCTGGCAGAAGCAAATATATGTGAGAATGCGTCTATAGGAACATGAACAAATGACAGTTTTCCAAATTCGGATATATGAGTCACATCCATTTGCCATAATACATTAGGCTTCAACCCCTGAGGATTGACTCCCATCTGAGGAGAGGGGAGAAAGGTCATACAAGCAGGACACTGCTTAATTATTTGACGAGCTTGTTCCCTTGTAATGTGGAATTGCTGCCTGAGGGCTGATGCATTTTGGTGGTGATATGTATGAGAGGATGAGGCCTCTTCTATTGCTGTCATTACAAATATGGTTAATTTATCAGCTAATTCATTCCCTTTTGTTAGAGGGCCTTCTAAATTAGAGTGCCCACGAATGTGTCCAATAAAAAATGAATGAACTCTTTGATGGATTAAATTTTGTAACTCCTGAAACTGCTTACTTATGGTGGAATTGGAGGAAATCAATGCTGTCTTGATAGCTTGAAATAATTGAGCAATATATGCTGAATCTGTATATAGATTAAATGGAGCCTGTACCTGCTGAAAGGCAGTGATAACAGCAGCTAATTCAGCCCTCTGGGCTGAGGTTTCCTCTGTCTATTGACTAGTAGATTTGTCTTCAATAATTGTTACTGCCATTCCATTTGAGGAACCATCTGTAAATATTAACACTGAGGGGGGAGGCAAAGGCTTTGCAGAGTATCGAGTAGGAAAAAGAACAGAGGTGTTTTTCATGAAATGTAACAATGGATGTGGAGGCAAATGAAATAATATATCCCCTGTAAACCCTGCAAATGCTATTGCCCATTGGTCCTCTACTACAAATAATTGATCACATTGCTCTCTAGTATAGGGAATAATAATTTCCTGCACATCCGACCCAAAGAGCTCCTTACTACGGATCCTTCCGTTAGTAATTAGTACTGCAACCAGGTGAGGATATGATGAGATCACTTTCCTAGGGGTCGAGGGTAGATGCAACCATTCTAAGGGTAGCCCCTGCCACAAGCAGGCAGTAGGAGTGTGTTGGGTCTTTAAAATAATTAACTGCCATGGCTTAGTATAGTCTACCTGGGATAACTTATTCTCAGTTAATGCCTTGTCTACTTGTTGTAGGGCCTTTTTCCTTCCGTTGTCAGCGCTCTAACTGAGGTTGGAGATGGATCCCTCTTCAATGTATCAAAAAGGGGTTTCAAGTCCTGAGTTGTTAGTTTTAAGAACGGCCTTAGCCAATTGATGTCCCCTAATAATTTTTGGAAATCATTTAAAGTCTTTAACTGATCATGTCTAATAGCCACTTGTTGAGTATGTACTAGAGGAGAATTAATGATTCGTCCTAGATAATTAAACGGAGGGTGCGTCTGAATTTTATCCGGCGCCACAACCAATCCATACTTGCTTAATTCTAGGACCATATTCTGTAACAGTTCCTGAAAAATTGCCTTGTCTTTGTGTGCTATTAAAATGTCATCCATATAGTGAATAATATATGCAGTTGGAAATTGTATCCTGACCTTTTGTAATGCTATATCAACAAATTTTTGACATAGTGTAGGACTATTTTTCATTCCTTGAGGTAATACTTTCCACTGATATCTTTGATAAGGCCTTTGTAAATTGACTGACGGCAGACTGAAGGCGAATCTTTTACAATCATTAGGTGATAGAGGTATAGGAAAAAAAACAATCCTGTAAATCAGTAACTATGATTTGATAACCCTTAGGTATGGCAACAGGAGAAGGGAGCCCAGGTTGTAAGGCCCCCATAGTAACCAAGGTCTTATTTATTGCCCTTAACTCTTGTAACAATCTCCATTTTCCAAATTTTTTCTTAATAACAAAAATAGGTGTATTCCAGGGGCTATTAGAGGGTTCTATATGCTCTAGTTTTAATTGCTCTTTTACTAACTCTGAAGCAGCTTCCAATTTTTCCTTTGTTAAAGGCCACTGTCCCACCCATACCGGTTCATTTGTTTTCCATTGTATAGGGTCTACATAATAGGGAACAGTGGCCATAGTCATAAAAAATTTGGTTCCTGTTTTTCTGCGACTTCTAAAGTCATACCCATTTGAGATAATATATCTCTTCCCCGTAGGGAAAAAGGTAGGGAAGGAATTATATAAGGCTGGAACGTCCCTGATACATTACTGTCTACCCAGTGTAGAATACTGGAACTTTTTGCCATATTAGATGCCAATCCTAATCCTCTTAAGGTAGAGGAGCTCTGTGTCGTGGGCCAGGTATAAGGCCAGTCCTTACCAGCTACGCAGGAGACATCTGCCCCTGTGTCAATTAAGCCCTCTATTTCTTTTCCCTCTATCAATAATTTTTTCATGGGTCTATGCCTTCCTACCTTTTGTACCCAAACTACTATATCACTAGAGTGAAATCCTTGATCTCCTCTCTTTTCTTCTTTTTTTTTTTTTTAATATATCTTTATTGATTTCAGAGAGAGGAAAGGAGAAGGAGAGAGAGAAACATCAATGATGAGAGAGTCACTGATCGGCTGCCTCCTGCATGCCCCCGACTGGGGATCTAGCACGCAACCTGGGCATGTGCCCTGACTGGGAATCGAACCCCGATCGCCTGGATCTTAGGTCGACGCTCAACCGCTGAACCACACCCGGCCGGGCTCCTCTCTCTTCTTTTAATGTAACATTTGGAAGGGCCAAATAGGGGAGTAATAATAATTGAGCTATTCTCTGCCCCGGGTGTATTTGTATGGTCTTTTTTTGGAGGTTGAATCATAATTTTTAATTCCCTTGTATAGTCTGAATCTATTACTCCTGGGAGGACCTGTATCCCTGCCTTAGAACTTGAACTTCTTCCTATAATTAGCCCCATATAGCCCTTGGGCAAGGGCCCAAATATTCCTGTCGAGATAAGAGTCACTTCTGTTTCAGGCTTAATTATAGCAAAATTAGAGGCAGGTAGATCTAACCCTGCGCTTCCAGGGGAGGCTCTTGCCAGGTCATGGATGGATCGCTTCTTAGTGTCTGAGGTCCCCAGTTTTGAGTCGGGGCCTGGGGCAGCCCCCTGGGTCTAATTTTACTACCGGCTTGCCGGGTGGTCTGGCTGAGTCTTGACTACTAATGCTTGTATAACTTTTTGCCTTTTTAATCTCAGAATACAGTGGAACCACTTCCTCAGTAACTTGTCTTGCAAAACATACAGCCTCATGAGTAGGATCAAAACTATCCTTCAGCAGATTCCAAAGTGAGAAAGTGTCTACGGGGACTCTTTCAGGCCCATGCATTGTATAGTATACTTTCATTTCCTTCCCCAATTTCTTCCAAGTCTCTAAATTCAAAGTACCTTCCTCTGGGAACCAAGGGGGGAACATTCTTGTACAAAATGAAAAAATTCTCTAAGTTGCCTATGAGATACATGAATTCCTCTCTTACTTAACATATGTTTAGTTATATCAATAAAGAGTCCTCTTTCTTTAGACTCTGTATGTCCCATGATTACTCGCCCTTTCTACTTAGCCTCCTCTGCTAAGCGGTCTGCAGCACCCAATCGGCGAGAGCCTATCCTTACCATAACTCAGTGACTTACCTTCGGTCCCTGTTTGGGTGCCACTTGCCACGGTCCAGCCACGGCAGGAGTCAGGGGTCCCGAAGGTGGGCAAGGCGTCGGCGCTGGGAGACAGCAGACTACACTACTCGGAGGTGGTGTGACACTGTTCCACTTTATTGAGAATCAACATAATCTTTTATAGTTTCTTTTTTTGGCTATGATTACATTTCTGTGGTTAGTAAAGCAGGAAAATAATAGTACAAGTTTCGATTTCATCAGAATGGAACAATCTTGACTTTTTATGTCTTAGAATAGTGGAGAAAGGAAAAATCAGTGACCTATAAAGTGATAGACACGGCTTTGTCTGCAGCAGCAATATATTGGCTTGTGAGACAGATATCTCATATAATATCTACCTGGGGCTGCTACTAACTTTTCTTGTGGTTATATTTTAACTATGGACCTATTCATAAACTGTTATATTCTTCTTGCCATATTCTTTTAAGAGTTCTTTTTGCCCTGGCTATTGATTAACTGCTTAAGAATGCTTTTCTTTTGTTCCTTAGAAAGCAAGCACCAGTGTGGACACTGCCTTGCTAAGCGTTCCATGAAAGGCAAATTACTCTATGGAACATGCCTTCCATTTACATTAACTATTCTGATTGTAAGCACCTGTATAAGGCAGAGGAGGGTCTGGTAGCCTTTCCATACTGTTAGCCCCTTTAGGGGGATGCCACAATCTGCCGTTCATCCTATATGCTACCCAGGGTGGTCCTTGTGCAGTAGGCAAGGGGCGATGGCCTTTTTCTTGCCCTCGACTAATTTTGCATTCATAGGCGGAGGCATTTGAATATAGGTGGCTGCATGAGCTCAGCTTTCTCTAGTTCTTCCATAAATTCCTTATTGGGGCGCCAGGGGGAATTTTCCTAGCTTCTTCTAATAACAGTTTGTTAAAGCATCCAGCACATGTGGTAGTGGCTGGACTTGGGGAAATCAGGATTTCTTCAGAAGTGAGAACATCATTTACCATTCCCAGGTTTGTGATTGACTTTACGACCCAAAGTCCCCCTCCAAGGAGGAAAAGAGCTATTTCCATTAAGCCAGTTACTGCCACCCACATGCCACGTCTCTCCCCAGAAGACGCCTTCCGTGAAGCTTCCTCTCCCCGTCCGGACCCTGTCAGACGACGTGGTTGAGAGAGGACGCGGCACAGGAGGGAAAGAAATAACAGATGGATCAGTGTCTTATAGTTCACAATATATTTTCATTAACACAGTTTTGTGTAATCTTTTTATTGTGGTAAAATATACAAAACATAACATTTATCACTTTAACCATTTTTAAGTGAACAACTCAGTGGCATTAAGGACACTGTGCAACCCAGACTGAACTCTGTCCTCACTAAAGAAAAGCCCCCAGTTCCCTCTGTCCGCAGTGCTGGAAACCAGCATTCTTTCTGTCTCGATGAATTCAGTTACTCTAGGCACCTCACAGAAGTGGAATTATACACTATTGGACTTATGTGTCTGGCTTATTTCACTTAGCATAATGCTTTCAAGGTTCATCTGTGTCATAGCATTTTCTGCAGTGTGCAAATCATCCTCACAAATACAAGTATTTAACTTTTCAGAGGAATTGCTACAGTTTTCCAAAGTGGCTGCCCCATTTTACATTCCCACCAGCAGTGCATGAGGTTTCGATTCCACTGCTCCCTGACCAACACTGGTTATTGTCTGTCTGTCTGATTATAGCCATCCTAGTGGGTGTGAGGTGGTATTTTATTGTAGTTTTGAGTCTTTGCATTTCCCTAATAACTAACGATGTTGAGCATCTTGCATATGCTTATTGGCCATTCGTGTGTGTGTATATATATGTGTGTGTATATATATATGTGTGTATATATATATGTGTGTGTATATATGTGTGTGTGTGTGTGTGTATATATATATATATATATATTTTTTTTTAATCATTGATTTCAGAGAGAGGAAGGGAGAGGGAGAGAGAGATATAGAAACATCAATGATGAGCGAGTCATTGGTCGGCTGCCTCCTGCACGTCCCTGACTGGGCATCGAGCCCACAACCCGGGCCTGTGCCCTGACCGGGAATCAAACCCTGATCGCCTGGATCCTAGGTCGATGCTCAACTGCCGAGCCACGCCCGGCCGAGCTGGATGTCATCTTTGAAGAGATATCTATTTAAATCCTTTGCCTATTTTTCATTGGGTTGTCTTTTTATTGTTGAGTGTCAGAGTTTATATATAGTCTGGACACACAGATCCTTATCTGACATGATTTGCAAATACATTATCCCGTTCTGTGTGTTGTCTTTTCACTTTCCTCACAGTGTCTTTTGATGCACAAAAGCTTTTAATTTGGATGAAGTCCAATTTTTTTGGTTATTGCTTATGCTTTAGGTGTAATATGTGAGTAACCATTGCCTAATCCAGGGTTATAAAGATTTATACCTATGTTTTCTCCTATGATTTTTATCGTTTTAGTTCTTACATTTAGATTTTTATATTTGGTGTGAGTTAGAGGTCCAACTTAATTCTTTTGAATGCAGATATCTAGTTGTCCCAGCACTATTTGTTGAAAAGATTCTTTTTCCTCCGTTGAGCTGTCTCGGCGTCCTTATTGAAAACCAGTTGACTCTGAATATATGGGCTTATTTTTGGACTCTAGTCCATTGATTTAAAGGTCTGTTCTTATGCCACTACTTTACTGTAGCTTTGTAGTTTAAGTTTTGAAATTGGGAAGTGCTAGTTAAAATTTATTCTTATTTAAAACATTTTATTTATTGACTTTTTTAGAGAGAGAGGGGGAAAGAGAGAAACATTGGTTTGCTGTTCCACCTGTCGATGCATTCACTGGTTGATTGTTGTATGTGCCCTGACTGGGGATTGAACCTACAACCTTTGTGTATGGAGGTGATGCTCTAGCCAACTGAGCTACCCGGCTAGGGCTCCAAATTTATGCTTCTTTCAAAGGTTGTTTTGGCTGTTTTTGCCCCTTCGCATTTCCATATGCATTTTAAGATCAGCATGTCAATTTCTCCTAAAAGAAACCAGATGTTTTGATATGGATGGCACTGAATTTCTAGATCAATTTGGGGAGTAGTACTTTCTTAGCAACATTAGGTCTTCCCACCCATGAATGTCTTTTCATTTATTTAGATCTTTAATTTCTTTCAGTGATGTTTTGTAGTTTTCAAAAGTCTTGTACTTTTTTTACTAAATTTTATTTTATTCTTTTTGATGTTAGTCTGTGTGCTCTTTAATTAAGGTGACATCATCATGAACATAACATTTCAGGAAACCATCTGTCTGGAGATCAGTTTCCTTGGTTGAAAAGAAGCCTGAGTGCCCTACCCGAGTGGCTCATTCGCACCTGTCAGGGTGCGTGCCTGGGTTGCGGGAGTAACCCGTTTGGGATGTGTGGAGGGCAGCGGATCAATGCTTCTCTCTCACATTGATGTTTCTCTCTCTCTCCCCTCCTTTTCCTCTGTAAGCATGTCCTCAGGTGAGGAATAAAATAAAAAAAGAAGCCTGGAGATCTTACCTTTATGATTCCTTAGCCCCGCCCCTTTCAATTTTTAGTATTTTGGATTTGCTTGGAACAGGAACAGGACCCGTGTCACATGTATTAGTTTGCGGCCATCACTAGGCTTCTCTATAGTACAGGAGATGACCTTGACTTCCTTGTAAGCCTTTCACTGGCTGTGAGATCTTGAGCAAGTTGTATCATCTGAGCTGTAGTTTTCTCATTTGTCCATTGGGGCTGTTTGGGGGATTCAGTAAGCTCAGTCAGTAAGAGCACCTGGAATACTGCTGGCTCCCAATGGGTCAATTTCCTGGGTTGGTGTGTTAGAAACAGCCCAACTTGTGGCTTTTAGCTCTTCCCAGCTTTTCATTGTGGTAATTTTCAAATACACAATAGTACTGAAGTCACATTCTTGTATTCCTGACTCTAGAATATGTATTTTGCCCCTCCCTAGAACTACCTCTGGCCTGGGCAAGGGCAGCTTCCTCTCCCCCTTCCCATTTAGTTACACTTCCCCACATTGCAGTGAAATGTGGTCTAATGCTCCAACCTAGATGTCTGTAGTCAGAGGCTAAAGCTGTAAAAGCTGGATATTTGCTGCTTGGAAATGGGCTAGAATTGGACATTTTTGCCCTTTTGGGGATTCAGATCCTGGGCCCCTAGTAACAGAGTAAAATAGGGGTGGGGTGTCTGTCACAGCCATTCACCATCTTCTACAATCTGGTCTCAGCCAAGTGGCTCTGAAGATCTTTCCTCAACAGGATCTAATTCTGCACTCTTCCAGGTGGAGTTCCCCCTCCTTCCTCTCCATCTTTCCCCTCCAAGATCCAGTTTAATCACTAGCCTTTCCAGAAACTTCCAATTCCCATCAGCCAGGTTTCCCCCCTATTCTCTGCATCTTACTCCTGCTTACATCATTTAACGTTTTCCATTTCATCTCATTTCAGCATCATTCCATCTTTTCTGGATCTCAAACTGGCTTGCTCGAGGGCAGGGATACATCCTCTCTGTGCGCTCTGCCTGGCTGGCGGAGAATGTAGGTGCTTCGCCTACATCTGCTGGACCGCTGACCCGAGGCAGGTGTATGCTTGATACGTCTTCTGGGGCGGGCTCTAAAAACACCGTGTGCAGGCTTACTGCACATTAAGTCGCTGGTTATTTTTGATGAGACAATGTAAAATAGGCAGAACAAAAAGGAGTTTGAATAAAGGTACTTGAAGATTTTCTGTAACCCTCAGCTATCATATCTAGTGTAAAGCTTGATGATAAAAACAAGACCTGCCAAATGATGCCAGTCTTCTTTCAAACTTGTTCATAGCCAATGTCATTAATATGAAGTTGGAGGTAGGACCAGTAATCTGTTCTTTTAACACCTGGCAACACACCGGACTATTATAATTAAGCTCTTACTTAGCCTTCCAAGTCTTATTTCCACCCTTTTTCTTCTTTTTTTGGTTAATCTTTACCTGAGGATATTTTCCCCTTGATTTCAGAGAGTGGAAGGGAGAGACATCCATCGATGTGAGAGAGACAGTTATTAGTTGCCTCCTGCACGGGCCCTGACTAGGGCCGGGGATCGAACCTGCAACCCAGGTACGTGCCCTTGACGGAATCAAACCCGGGACCCTTCGATGCACAGGCTGACACCCTAACCACTGAGCCACACGGGCCAGGGCCCACCCATTCTTTCCTACTAGACTGCCTCGCCCCGCCCCCTGCGTTGACTTCTTGGCAGTTAGCAAAGACCAAGTATGACAGAAGAGGGATGTACTGTGGCTCTTAAGCACTGCTTTTTCAGGAAACTGCTGTGACTTAGGTGCTCATTTTCAGCCCTGTGAGAGGTTGGTTGGAAGACGAGTCATCCATAGGGGACCACAGTCGGTCCCATGCCAAGATGTTAAAGGCTAATTAATATCAATTCAAATAGATAAAATTGACATTTGGCTGGTACTTTGTTTTTCCCTGAACGCTGGACAGATTTACCAAAGTCCATGTGTAGCTTCACTTCAATACACAGAGAGGCTCTAAGCTAGTGTTTCTGCTTCTCTGAACCCTGTGCACCAGGGACTTAACTGATGCTTTTTCTGAGACAAAGGGGGGGCGGCAAGAAGTGAAACAAAGTTAGCTGTCTGTCTCACACAGTTTATTTAACAATAGGTAATAAGAAATCAAATTTAACAGTCTATACAGTGATCCAAAGTTCATATTTATAAGTAATCAATTTTAATTGCATGATTTACAACAGTTGAGGGTTTCTGCTTTCTATGTTCAAGTTTTACAGAAAGTGTGTGTGTGTCGGGGCAGGGTGAGGAGGGAGAAAGCAAGCGAAGAAACCAGGGACATTTCGCGTGTTAAAATCATCCCAGTGGAATCGTTTCTTACCCTCTTTTTAATTTTTTTCTGTTAGATGTAAAAATAACAAAAAAAATTCTTCCAAGAAACAAACCACAGTATATAATACATCAATTTGGCAGCTGCCCCTGTATATTTTGAAAAAGTCGTTTTTCTCTCTACATGTACAAATTATTTTAATACTTGAAGTTTTTACGCTCAGACTTACGGAATAGAAAATTTTCTGGAGCACAAAAGTTGACTTGAGGGGAGGAAAGGGAAATTTTTTTTTTTTTTTTTTTTTTTTACATTTTAAAAAGAATGAACATCTTTGCACCCAGAGAAAAAAAATTGGTATTTTAATATATATTTATATATATTTATATATATAATGTAATTTTAAAGTAACATTAACCCCCTTTGTCCTCTGGTTTTAGAAATGTTCTTTTTTAACTCTTCCATAAAGTGAGGAAAACAGGGAAAAATGTCAACCATCTGCACCAGTAAATAATAACTATTAATATTACATATTTTCATTAATTTAAAAAAAATAATAAAACCTATTGGAGGTGCAAGGCAGGAGCATGTGGGTGGCTTCAGACCTCAGCCTCCTCCAGTGCACACTTGAACCACACACACACACGGGGAAAGGCCGGTGGTAACCAGCCCTAACAAAAATATATTCTTTGTGTTTTATCATCCCTCAGGTTCATCTTGCATGTTTGCTTTAAACCACAAACAGCTACTGCACAGTTCTTATGTGTTCCAAGGAAAATTGTCTTTTAGGCTAAGAAAGATTCAAAAAAATTGTTTTCAGTACAAAACAGTCTTGTTAAGAGAAAATAATTTTTTTGCTCCCAAAATACTACAAGGTGTCTCTAGTGTATGTCTAGTGTACTCTGCGAGAGGTTTGAATTCAAGTCTGAGTTATCGGTGCTGAGTCCCAGGTCCGTGGCGCTTGCACCATGGAGGTTTGCCATGCCTGGATTGCTAGTGAGCTGAGAAAGCATCGAATTCTGGTCCGGGCTGGCAAAATGCCCTTGTTCCATGGGGTTGGCCTGGGCAGCTACCAGTCCCGGATGTGGAGAACTGGTCTGTGGGGATACGTGGTGTGGAGAAGGCTGAGGTTGCATCCTTGGGGAAGGGCTGGAGTGGGGGGGCTGAGACTGTGGCCGTGGAGAAGGGACAGGCTGGGGAGAACGCACTTGATTGGAGAGAGAAGGGATCTGCTGGCCTTGTAGATGTGGGGACTGAGCCTGATTTGGGAGCATATGCTGTTGGGGGCTCATGGGGTTGGGCTGAGCAGGGGACCCCATCTGTTGCTGAAGGAGTCGCTGCTGATAGGCCTGCAGACTGGCTCCTGCCTCTGCTCCCAAGGCCTGGGGGAGCTGGCCCATCTGTCCCATGTTCCCTTGTTGCATCTGTTGCATGTGATGCTGCATCCGTTGCTGTTGCTGCTGCTGCTGCTGCTGCTGCGGGGAGTAGCCAACTCCTTGGGGCTGCTGGAATTGGTTGTGGTTGGCCATCCCAGGGCCAATTCCTGGCCCTGCTCCCTGCTGCTGCTGCTGCATCATCTGCTGTCGTCTCAAGATGTCTCGGAACTGTGAAGGCATGGTATTGTGATTCATGTTCATCTGCTGAGCCTGGGGGCTCATCCCTCCCATGGGTGGCTGGAGCTGCTGCTGTGGTTGCTGCTGGGGCAGGCTGGCCCTCTGGACTCCCGCCTGCATGGGATTCATGTTCTGCATGGCTGGATTGGAGTGGACCCCCTGCTGAACGGGCATGGCAGGGGGCTGCAGCCCTGGCTGGCCCTGGGGCATGCCAGGCTGCCCAGGGAGGGTTTGTGGATTAGAGTTGGCATACTTGGCAGCCCGCTGCTTGATGAATGCAGCCAACAACTGGGGGTTGGCGTGAAGGATACTAAGCACCTGTTGCTGCTGGAGGGGAGAGCTGGGAGACCTGAGAGTCCGCAAAAGGTTTTGTAAGGCTTGTTGAGACACAGTGCCTGGTTTGAGAGGGCTCACACCAACCTGGCCCAATCCTGGTTGGGGGGCCATGTTCAATGGCTGACCATGCTGGGCCACTGACATCATGGCTGGCCTTGGCATCCCAGACTGTAGTTGTTGGGGCTGAGGCAATCCTCCTTGGGCCCATGGTGGCTGTTGCTGCATCCCAGTGGGCCCCATCCCTGGCTCTAAATGTCCACTGGGACCTCTGGCCATGGGAGGTGGGTTCATACCCATGGGGCCCATTGGGTTCATCTGGGGCATCTGGTGCTGGATTGGCCTTTGAAAAATCTGCACATGGGCCATCTGGCGCTGTGTCTCAGCTGCCCTCTGAATCTGCATTGCCATTTCCACTGCTGCAGGCGGGGGCCCCGGAAGGGGAGGCTGAGCAGTCTGAGGGGGGGTTGGAGGGGTCACCTGGCCTGGTGCTTTACCCTGGGACACAGGGCCAGCAGCTTGAGTCCTGGGCAAGTAGGGCGGCATGCTGTTAGGAGGGGTGGGCTGAGGCTGAGAAGGGGGCTGGGGCTGGGGCGTCTGTGGGGTGGTGGGCTGCTGGCTGGTTGGCGTGGTTGGCGTGGCAGGAGTTGGGGAGGGCAGGCCCTGCTGCTGTCCTACCACACCAGTCCGCTGCATGCTGGCCATTCTCCTGCGGAGCATCTGGGCCTGCTGGAGCCGGTGCTGCAGCTGCTGCTGCCGGAGCTTTTGCTTGATGTTCAGGCAGAACGGCACAGGGCACTTGTTCTCCTGGCAGTGCTTGGCATGGTAGCAACAGAGGGCAATGAGCTGCTTGCAGATGGGGCACCCTCCATTGGTTTTCCGTTTGCAACCCTTGGTGTGCTGCACGACCCGTTTCATCTTCTGGCAGGAGGGCAGGGAACAGTTGGCATTTCGGCACTGGCAGGCGTGGACCAGAGACTGGATGCAGCGCTGAATGCTCAGGCGGCGAGAGTCTCCTGGGCTCTGGGTGGCCGCAGCCTGCTGGTTGTTGCTCTCATCATCTAAGCCGAGACCTAGTTTCTCCATTTTGTGGTCATGGTTTTTAGTGTTATAGCAGGTGATACACAAGTCATAATCCTGGGGAAAAGAACACAGGTGGCAAGGTCAACTCTCCAAGACTGAAGTCATTCAAAAGCATTTTACATATTCTGCTTGAGCTAAAAAGCCCCTTTAGTTCTACCACTCAAACAGGAAGGCCAGACCCCCAGAACCCTCCAGAGCCCTCCTCTCCCTGCCACCTGGGGCATACCTCACACACAGTACAGTGCCAGCGCGTCTCCACGTGGTGCTTGCACTCATTGCAGGTGTAGACAAAGCGGTCCTGGCTCTGGGTGTGCAGCTCCACTAGCATGCACATGGTGGACCACTGGGCTCTCCGGAGGGATGAGAACTCTAGGTGTTTGTCCCTCGCGAGGGTGAGGAAGGCGTCCCGCCCATCCATCAGATCGCAAGGGATGAGGGGGTCAGGGTCCACAATGGGAGGCAGGGAGTTGGCGGCAGGGCCGGCAATGAGACGGATGACAAAGAAGACCTGCAAAACAGATGTGCTCATTTTGACTTGGCAACTAGAGCACCACGCAGTGCTGGATCAGTAACACTGGACAAGCGAGTCAGACTGGCCGCCTGTGGGGCCGACACACTCTGTTAGTGATACAGCCCCCCTCCTGCTTCATGTCTCTGGTCTATTCTCTGAGACTGTCTACAATGGGCCTAAAATCTACACCTGATCTTTTCTTCCTCCTTCAGTAATTCCTTCAAAATAAGAATGGACCAGGTCAGGTACAGCAGACTTTCTGCATAAGATGCAACCCATGGTTTAATTTGAATCTAATTACCAGACAAAAACACACACGCACAAAAAACCAAAACCAAACCAGACAAATCCAAGTTGAGGGAAATTTTGCAAAACAATTGGCCTGCACTCTTCAACAAAAAGTCCATGTCAAGAAAGAAAATAAGGCCGGGAGCTAAGGCATGGCAACTCAACATGACACATGCTCCTTAACAGATGGTGATACTGGTTATGTTTCCTGAGTATGAAACCTAGTTTGGCCATGCAGAGGCTGTCTTCTTTCTTAGAAGGTACTCGCTGAAATAAAGGAAATGTAATAAAATGTTAACAACTGGTGACTCTAAGTGAAGGGTGTGGGGGGAGGTCCTTTATGCAACTTTCCTGTAAGTTTGAAACAACAAAAATGTTGGTGGGGTGGAAAAGGTAACAAAGCAAAACCTTATTTCTTGCTGTAGCAGCAGCAAAATTTTTGCTCATTGAAGTTTGAAAACACATAACCACCATTAATTCCCATAACCATTAGTGGAAAGGCTGCAATAGGAAGCTGGGATACATGTATTTGAAATGAATTCATATATAACTATAAACTCTTATTAACCTAATAAAATGTAAAATGGTACCTTCATGAGGTCAGGACCCTGTCAGCAAGTGCTGTACTGCCCTCTCTGTATTGTACCAGTTTTTTCAGAGACCGAAAACCTGTGCAAACTGGCAGTGAAACTTAGAATATACATGGGGAAAATGTTTGCATAAAACAAGAGTTTTTTAAGATAAGACACAGGCGAAGGGATATTAGGCCTCTATCATCATAGGCCTGTTGACCTTAGTAGAGTAGTGGTATCTGGGAAAAGATGCTCTGAAAAGCTTTACAGGTCAAGCACCATTACAATAACTCTAAAGAAGGGTTCTGCCATAACCATTTCTCTCCCGGAGAGTGCTTAATTGCTTGTAATTCCATACTCAAGCCTTCAGCTCCCTCTCCACATAATTAGCCACTTCCTGTAAGAACTGGATTACGATGTCTGAACAGAGTTGACTGAGACATTAAAAATCTGACATGAATTACCCTTCTCATCTCACCAGTGATAACGCTAATGGAAAAAGAACCCCAACGCACCCCACAACAAGTAGGTAATTTAAATAATGAAATAATTCAAAGTTTTAACTTCTCTGAGAAGAGGTTACAAGTGTATTTATGAAAGTTTAGCTTTTCTTCAATTCTCTCCACTTCCCAATTCACTTTCAGGAAGGCCAATAGTCAACATTTTTATTCATTTGCTTGGCCAAAGTTCCACTACAGACAAACTAGAGTTCTAAGGAACTTTGTTTAAAATAGCAAAAACATCCAGTAAGCCAATCTTCTGAACAATGGACAGAGGCACACCCACAAGATAAACTATGCTTGTGCTTTCACAATCTATCGTCACGTGCCACTTCACAACTGGGACATGTTCTAAGAAATGCATCATTAGGTGATTTCATCACTGTGGGAAAGAGTATTTACACAAAGCTACATGGTCTATAACCTAGTAGTGTAATTGTATTGTATGTGCTACACTTTCATATGACTGGCAGCACTGTAGGTTTGTTTACACCAGCATCACCATAAACGTGAGATATGCGCTGTGCTAGGACATTACTAAGGCTGTGACATCGCTAGGTGATAAGAATTTTTCAGCTTCATTGTCTTATGGGACCACCGTTGTATATGCAGTCCATCACTGGCCAAAATGTCACCAAGCAGCAAATGACTGTGTAAGACACAATCCAATACCATCTAGATTTACAACAGCTACAAGTCAAAGCCACCTTATCAGTTCCTGTTCCTACCACCCTCTTCTTTCTTCTTCATGTGACTTCTCCCGAATTTCCAGTGTGGGCTCACGCCATACATGCCAACACGGCGGGCAGTGTTTCCTCTCCCGTCCGTGGGGCTGCGTCTTACCTCTTTGTGCTTCTCCATGGTGGCGTAGAGCTTCTGCGAGAGGTCGTTGGACACGCTGGGCATGCCTGGCTTCTTCTTGTTGCCCCTACTCAAGCTGCTCTTGTTCTTGCTCGTCTTCTTGTTATTCTTCTTTTTAGCATTTTTGCTGTCTCCCTTTGTCACCTGCAGGACAGCAAAGGAGACAAGAAAACATTAACGTTCTGTTAGGAAGTGATTTGAATAATATGAATGGTAAAAGAGAATCCTTTCTTTGAAACTAGAGGATATACTATGCTTTCCACCAACTGCTCTTTACTCACAATCTTTATTTTTAAGCTATTTACAGTAAACATTAGTTTTCTCCCAAAGAAGAATCCCTACACTAAGACCCTTCATTAAGACAATGGCAACCTTAGCTTTCTGACCGAAGAGCCCCAGAGTTTGGAGTCCCCTCAGGTCGAGCAATCCTATCCCAGGATTGAGGATGGGGAACAAGGAGTGTGGGGCAGTGAAGGGTGCATGGAAGTGGTGAGTCAAGGAATTGGACTCATTTCCTTCTACTCACATTCTAGAATTTTATGGACCTACTCCAAAAAACTATTGAAAAACATTCAATCAATGAATTTAAACAACAAAGCCGTAAAGAGTTCTTCAACAGACTATTTAAGGGTGACTTTAGAAGGTCAAACTAAATGACGGCAATTCTAGACATGCTATATGAGTCAATAACATCAGGAAAAGCTCCTTAGATGATTCGCCTACAAAACCAGGCTCTGTACACAGGGGACTAGTAAACTGTGGTCCAGGCCTGTTTCTGTTGTTTAAAAGAAGAAAAAGTGTCGGAGACAATATATGTCCTGCAAAGCCCCAACTACCCATAATCTGGACCTTTACAGAAGCTAAAGTTTACCAATCTCCGTCTCTAGATAGGTAATTTTGTATCCACTATTCAGGGGTTCCTTTCTGTTTCCAGATCAGTTTCCAAACTGGAAATCCAAGACTTCATTTACAAAGGAGGGGTCTCATGCTAAAAAGGTTTAAAGCCACAGATATAGAACCTCAGTATTTCTTGCCCAATTTAAAGAGCCCTTTCACAGCTGAGAGCTTTGAGACCAAGTTGAAAGTTTAAGCTCACTTCTGATTATAGATGAGAATCGAGGTAGAAGTTGGAAAGGAAAATGAAAAGCCCTTACGTCTGTGCTTTCATTGCTGGTGTTTTCCTCTCGCTTCCTCTCTTCCTCCTCCTGTTCCAGTTCCTTAATGCTCTCTTCCAGAACATTGGGCCAGAAATCACCTTCAAAATACGGCAATTCCTTTGCACTTGTTAATCGATCTTCAGTAGCTTGTTTAAAAATATCCTGTGAAAATATCCATGCACAAAATGAAGTCTCTAATTTTTAAAAAACGTGTTATACAAAAGCAGTCACAGCTAATGGACATATGAAACACCAAGGATTAAAATGTCTCCTAGGCCTGGCCAGCGGGGCTCAGTGGTTAGAGTGGCAGCCCGTGCACGAAGGATTACAGGTTTGATTCCCTGTCAAGGGCATGTACCTGGGTTACAGATTTCATCTCCGGCCCTAGTTTGGGCTCTAGCGGGAGGCAACCCATTGCTGTGTCTCCCTCATATCGATGTTTTTCTCTCTCCCCACCCATCCCTTCCAAAATGGCGGCAGAGATTTTTTTATCTAAGCACCATCCCTGGGAAGACATTTAGTGTCATTAACAGTAAAAAGGCCATCTTAAGTCAGTATTTCTGGTTTTCTCTCTCCTCCGCCCACGAAGGCAGGGAGATTATCTGCCTTTATATAACCAAGTACCCTACCAGGACCAATCATCATTTACATGTGGCCTTGACCACTCCTGATGACAAAGGCAGTGCAATGTGAGGCACCCCTGCCTGGCACCATCCTTGGAGTTCCAGCAGCTCTCACTGAGAAACACTGTTCAACACAAAGACTACAAATACTGGGAAATGGATAGCGACAGAGATCTGTGCTGCCGGGAAAATACCCAGCTGATAACTTCCTCCCCAAGAGTAAAAACAGGTAAGAAACTCAGTAGTTCAAGTTCTTATTATGAGAGGCCCTATAATTACGAATGGCTACTAAGAACACATTTTTAGTTAGTCACATCTTTAAAACAGAAATTTACTTATCTAAGAAGACTCTTTGAAGGCCTAGTTTTTACTTTGAAGAAGTTTGACTATAGAAAAGAGAATATTAAACACTGATGTACTCAACTGACTGCTAGGTTTGGCAATTTTTAAACATTTTGCCAGATATATTTCACCTTAATAATTCAGGCAAAATAAAAACACTTTACCAAATTAGCATAATTTTATGTTACATGGAAGAGGGAGAACAAATAGAAGCTTTTTAAGACAGTTAAGTGGCAGAATACAGAGCAGCAGGATTAGTAAATTGCTCTTCTATCACTCCCCCAACTCCTCCTGACCTTGTAGTCATGGACAATTCGCTCAGACACGGACTTGTCAAGCATCTTTTTGTACCACTCCTGCAGTCGCTTGGGCTTGGGTATCTTCTGGTCAGGAGGATGGCAATGGAAGATATAGTCGTCTCCCTCACTTGGGGGACATGCCCAAATATGCCCTGTTGTATAACTAACACAAAGAGAAGAAATATTGAAGAGAAATGATCATCCATTCTGGGAAGAATGCCATACAAGGTGCAAGTCAGTACAGAAGCCAATGATTTCCCCCCAAGACAACACAGTACACAATGCAGCATCAGATCAGAGTTCTTAGGCCAGAGCTTCGCATGACTGCAGCACTAACAATGGAGCTCACATGGCTTAGTTCTTAGAGGTTCTATGGAAGCTAGTTGGATCCCAAAATCCCAAATTTGCATTTAGCGACCAAATGAAAGCTACAATGCAAAGGGAAATGGATCCGTTTCGATAAGAAAGCTAAACAAAATCCAAGTTGTTGAGAAGAAAAACCTGCAAGGTGAGGTGGTAAGGAACCAGTCTGACATATTTTTATTACCTCCAGGCCTCTGTTTTTGGTTTTGATACCCAGGTGTAAAGGGATCAAGGCAAATGTTCAAGGTTTGGGCCCTAAATGAGTAACAATCAACTCTGAAATCAAACTGCTCCAAACAGCTTAACTGAACAAAATGAAACTGGGATGGGGGGCAACATCAAAAGCTCTCCAGCAAAAAATGAGGGTCCAGTTTTAGTAGATGAAAACCAAAGCTGAGAAAAAAGTCAAAGTCATATATCTGCATGTTTTAACTTGTATCTTACCACTACACCACAGTGATAGTTTAAACCAACTGCTTTTTAACTTACCCTAATTTCTTGACATATTCTAAATATCCAATTAGGATTTCATAATAGACTGCAGTCCTCAAGCATTTCGGACGGAAGAAATGAACACTATCGAGGTATGATATGTATACTCTCCTACAACAAATGGGGAGAAAGAAACCAAGTCAGGTCATCACATGCGTTCTTATCGATGTGACTAAAAATACAAGCTCTCTCTTCTCTTCTGTGCTTTTTAAAGCTCACCTTGTCTGCAGGGTACTATACTAGACCATGAACCCTTTAGGGGAGCTTAGTGAGCCTAAGGCTCTATTAGCCCCAGCACCCAGCAGTGCCTGAAACATAGTGCATCAGTCAATATTTATGGATCCAAATGTGATCTGGCAGCATTCTTATTCTGGCCTTTATACTATTTTGGAAACAAATTCTAAACCATACGCTACCTCATTTGCATGACAGTCACATACCTCTTCACACAACCTAAATTTAAGCCCACTTTCTGAAAAGTAATGAGTTTGTTTCCCATTCACAACCCTTTCCTCATTACTATGACCACAGAAAGGCAGTACTGAACAGTACTTTATGTTTTTTGTTTTATTTCAATACTACACTTGAGAATTTGCGTTTCCAAACCAAGCACACCAAACACTTTCTTGCCCGTTTTGCTTCCTCATCTCCCTGCCCACTCCCACGCACTCCAGAAGGGAAGGCAGCCCTAGTAAAACCTACCTCTGGTTGGGTGGGGGGCAGTCCGAGCCGTACTCCTGAACGTGCATGCCAAAGAAGCACAAATCAACACCATCAATCTCTTCAAAGGCAAAGAGGGCTTTGGTTCGATAGGGAAAGGATTCGGCCATCTCTCCACTATCCACAAACCTACACAGTTCAGGTTGGAGGGAAAAACCACAGCAACTCATTCAGATCAGAACCGTCAACAGTGAGCACGCACGAGTGAGTGCAGATCCATGAAAGAGATTACTAGATACCTTGCTTTCATGCCTGGTTTGACTTCCACAGTTTTGTCAGAAGCATGAACGACACGAACAGTGACTTCTCCTGACTCAGGGTGATTCTGTCGCCTCAGAAAGTCATTCACACGATTCTCTAGAAAGGTGCCAAGCCTGGTAGATGGCAACCCTAGGAATGTAGAAGTTAAAAGTTCAGTAGCAACCAAGATGCAAATTTATTACTCTCAGTCTTAAGATTCAATATCAAATCTCATGTCTGCTTTTTCAATACAAATAGAGCAATTTGCTGGGTTTTACTAAAAGCAAGCAATGTGGTCAATACTAGAAAGCATTCCCCCCGTGGAAGACTTCACGAATTTGTGTATCATCCTCGCACAGGGGCCATGCTGACCTCTATCATTCCAAATAGAGTACATGTGCAGTTACAGCAAGCATGGTAGTCAATACTTTTTAAATGTTATTTTGTCCAACTTTTTATTTTGAAAACTTTCCAGTTACAGAAGAGTTAAAACATAGAACACCCATATGCACTTTGCCTCGACTGCTAAACTAATTTTTTAAAAGAATGTTTTTATTGGTTTTAGAAGAAGGGAGGGAGGGAGAGAGAAACATCAATGTGAGAGAAAAACATCGATCAGTTGCCTCCTGCACGCACCCCAAGCAGGGACTGAACCTGAAACCCGGGCATGTGCCCTGACCGGGAATCGAACCAGCGACCCCTCGGTGCACAGGACGACGCCCAACCAACTGAGCCACACTGGCCAGGGCTGCAAAAATAATTTTTAAAAAGTTGGGTATTATGAGAAACCTTGCAGGAATTAAAGCAACCTATAGATCAGCAAAGAATTGCAAAGGTACTTATGAAACTAAACCAAATACTGTAAGATAAATTTTAATATTAATTGTATAAAATTTTTGGCCACCACTCCCCCCCCAACCCTCAATTGAAAAGATCATATAGAGGTCTAAAAGCAGCCCCCACTAATGATATGGACAAAACTGAGGGAACCACTCATGGGATGGCAATTCTGGCCAAATATTTCCACACCTACCCCCCATTAAAAAAAATGCCCCAAATATGGAGAAATGCCTAAGTAAGAAAAACAGATTTGCCATTTTACAATCCCTGATCCCTGAAAATGTTTTTCTTAGGTCTATCGAATTTCATACCAAAAAGTACAATACAATTCAATTCTAAGTACATACATTATAGAAAAGTTATTTTTAGTTTGGTTAAATATTTTAAATAAGGCTGAAACAAAGCAATTCATCTTAAGTAGCTTATTCTTAACTATGCATGCTTCCGTGAAGTCTTGCCAAGCTGTACCTGTAAAAATGAAACTTACTTTTAGCAGAAAGCTTATTTTCTTTCCTAGTTCGTGCAGTTTTCTTTAAACAGCCATCACAGAAAAACCTAAAATGTAAACCAAGACTTTGCTTACAAAACTTAGAGAAAAACTTAATGTATACTACACTATCTTAAGTATGTATAAAGTTAAAATTCAAAAAATGACCTGGGAGAAATAGAAACATTTCTAAATATATAATAGTTAATACAAACAATATACGAAGAGCTTGTAGATACCCTTCACACACAAAAAGGGAAAAACCTAGTTGAAAAATAGGCAAAAGACACGAAAAAATGTGAAGGGCATATAAATTGCCTTACATGTGAGTGAAAAGATGATGAAGGATTACAGATTAAGACAGGAATTTTGATTTTTGGGCAATCACACTGGCAGAAGTCTGTGTGCTAGTGGGTATGTAAATACACTCAAAAGTACCAATAGATTTTAAATGTACTTTTAAAAAAAATCCTCACCTGAGGGTATGTTTTGTTGTTTTTTAAAACTGATTTTAGATATACTTTTTAAATGATTTTTAGAGGAGAGGCATAGAGAGATAGAAACATCACTGACTGGCTGCTGCCTCCTGCACACCCCCTACTGGGGATCAAGTCTGCAACCGGAGAAGCATGTGCCCTGAACGGGAATTGAAGCAGTGATCTCTTGGTTCCTGGGTTGATGCTTAATCACTGAGCCACACTAGCCTGGCTTAAATCTGGACTTTAATTAGCTTCTCCCAATCCAAAGAACAATTTTTAGAGACAGTAACTTTGAAGATAAGATATAATCATCACAAAGACAAAAACTCGCTAAAACTCATGGTGAAGAAACAGTCTAGATAAAATACTGGTGTCTCACCCAGTTGGCCAGATGACCTCATGGTGAAGGACACAGATCTGGTGCATCTTTCTTCCACACTCTGCACAATCAACAAACCTGGAAATAAAAAGCCAAAATATCTAAAGACTTGAAATAGTTTTTAAAAGTTTTTAATTTTTTATTTTTTTAAAAAAATATATATATCCTTATTGATTTCAGAGAGAGGAAAGGAGAGGGAGAGAGAGAGATAGAAACATCAATGATGAGAGAGTCATTGATCGGCTGTAGCCCACAACCCGGGCATGTGCCCTGACCGGGAATCGAACCCTGATAGCCTGGATCCTAGGTCGACGCTTAACCGCTGAGCCACGCCCGGCTGGGCAAGTTTTTAATTTTTTAAAAGCTCTTTATTATTACAGGTAGAGCAATTTTCAAAAGAAATTAAGTTCAGTTATTAAATGTGACAATTTTAAATGTGACTATGGGAAGAAGTAGAAAGTGAAAGATCACTAAGCTGAAGCTTCCAAATGAGTCCGACACCATCCTAGCCATTCTAAGGGTGCCTAACATACTGGAACACTTCAGTGCCCCGAAAGGCCTCACCACAGAGGTAGGGACTTTGAACTTGCTTCACCTGGGCCCATGTAACACCAACGGTTACGTGCTTTAGTGCGTTGTAAACGGATACTAACTGTAATGCAGACATCCGCATTTCTACCATCTATGTTAGCTGTATGTATGCAGATTCAGCCCAAGAACACAGAATTATCCCACTGGCCACGCAAAGCAAGAAACTGAAAGGAGGGCAGGTTCAAGTGTAATGACTATTCAGGAAGAATGACTTACAGTTCAGGATCCAGTGTGTCATTTTTCCTCTTGGAAAACTGTTCTTTATTTATTGTACTAAAGAGAAAAGAGGAACATAATGAGAAAAAGTGACACAGAAAGATGAGCGCTCTGACCACTGTCCTATCCCAAGGAACAAATCTCATACTGTAAGTGGATTACTTAAACCTGAGAATATCCTGAGGATACACTGAGAGCAGGTACATTCTTGGCTCCCACAAAATGCATGTTTACACGGAGGAATGCCTGTGTTTTTGGAAAGGGCTTTATAGTAAATCCAATTCTCCTTGTAGGAAATGGAGAAGGCAGGAAGAACTAGGAACGGGAGGTCATCCTTCATTTCCTTTTTAAAGCTCATCTGCTACTCTTAGTGTTATGTATTTATGCCTTTTAATAGTTTAATGTTCCTAGACTGAACTATGAAAGACGGTGTTTATAGAGGCAACTAATCCACTATATAAAAATAATACTCATTTTTCAGGAAGTCTAGTTAAACAACTTTTTATATTCATAGAAAATTTCAATATTAAGAACACGTATTTCAGTTTTAAAGGGTAAAAATTCCTTATTTTATAGTATTTATTTTAAAATTTTCACACAGCCTCCCAGCCCTCCAGAACTGGCACATCACACTCGCGGCCTCACACCACACTCACAGCCTCACAAATACAGAGGCTGGCACTCCTATCATTCTCTATCTAGAACACACTTCAGAGGGCCAACTGACTACTGCTTCTTCCTCACAAAAAAGGGGCCCCCACTGTTTCCTACTAGTTACAGGCTAGAGATGCATCTCTACATGGCCTACGACCTTGTACTCTAAGTGTACTGAAGATCGGCAGCACAGGCAGGCCCTGCTAGTAATGCAGACTCTCAGGTCCACTCCTACAGCATCGGAAGGGGGTTTCTAGACTCTTCAAAGTCAGAGGTGCACTGTCCTAAGGTTTAGAACACATGGTAAGACACTCAACAGTGCAAACAGTAAGGCTGCCTTCCTGTCCTGCATCAGGGAAACCCAGCCAGAGTCCTGACTTCCTGGTTTAGCCAAGGGTCAGAAAATCTCCATAGGGCTCAAGGGGACCCAGTACCTATACCCCAGATTGAAAGCTGACTCTACTATATTGTACTTCAATGGTCATTAAAGTGCAACTTCAAAACTCAATTTGGAAAAATTAACCAGTTTTTCAAAGAAGCCTTATTTTACTAGTAACATAACAATTCTATATTTTTTGGAGTGTTCTGAACTGCTTCTGATTATTATGGGTTAAACCAGGAAAGAAGTTGAAGAATATTAGAAATACACCGAACAGTATTTTCTTCCTAAGACAGTTCAAATTTGAAATACAGTGTCTAACTAAATCTCAGAGATTAGAAGTATGCTGTGGCTCAGTGATTCGATCCCTGGCCCCAGTAGGGGTGCGTGCAGGAGGAAAACAATTGATGTCTCTTTCATCACATCAATGTTCCTCTCTCTCCCCCTTGCTCCCTTCTACTCTCTCTAAAAATCAATGGGAAAAGCATCTTCAGGGAAGGATTAACAACAACAAAAAAAGTATGAGGCAGCAGTTCAGGATATGTTTGAAAACTTTTCCTGGCATTTAACAAAAAGTAAGAGCCTGTAAGATCGCAAAAGCCTAATGAAGTCTCTAAGTCACTCTAACAAACTACCAAAGCCCTAATGCTATTTAATGATATTCACAATTATAGTGATTCTGTATGATTAACCTAGATGAAAAGGCTGTAAGGTTCTGTTCAATTCCCCTCGAATTCAAAACTGTTAATAATGATGTCCTTTGCCCTACGACTTTTCACTTTTAGGAAAGAAGCTAACTGCTTCCTTTAGAATATATCTAAAATGACCACCCAGGGCCAATGCAGTCCCTGAGAGAAATGCTCTCTGTCTGTGCTGATCAATATGGCAGCCACTAGCCATAGGACTTGATATGTGGCAAGTGCAAGTGAGAAACTTGCACTTTAAATTTTATTTACTTTTAAGTAGCCATCTGTGGCTAATGGCTGCCATACTGGACAGCATAATCCAAGACCACTTAGAAGCCTGAGCATGATCACCTGGCAACAAACAGAAATAAGACGGCGCTTTCTAAAACAATGCAGCTACTTACGTTTGAGGCTGGGAAGGGTCATCCCCCAAAGAAACGCTCTCCCCTTGGATTTCATTGAAACACTTCTCACAGAAATGATACCTGTCGGCAAGAAGGCCATACTGAGGTGAACTGTTCCGTCCACACAACACAGCCCAAGCCAAGCAACGAAGCCACCAATCACAGCAGGCCAAGGAGGGGGACGGGAGCAGAGAGCAGGTCATCAACGGCGACAAGAACATTCAATGATGCAGATTTATGGGCCCCACAGTATGGGTTTTGTTTTGTTTTTTTTTGCAATCAAAGCCAAGTGCAGACAACGACAAGCATGAGGGAGAAAAAAAAACACAACACAAAACACACAAAACAAACGAAGAAATGAGGGATTGCAGGACAACAAAAAAACATAAATGCAAGACAAGACAACACAAAGCAGAAAGCCAAGGCAAAGCACAGATTAGCATTAAATATCTCAAATGGGATCACAAGCAGCATATGATTACAGCAAATAAAGTTTCACTTACACAGACCTACACCCTTCATTTTAGTAATTAATGCTAATTGATACAAATAATCAGAAGGAAGGGGGATCAATATACTGGGGAGACAATAACTGCTCCCCTTTTACCTAAACAGCAATCACACACTTCTCCCATTTCCAAAAAATAAAAATACAGCACTGGGCACAACTTATCCAAAACCAACTGTGGCTTGGGAAAAAATTTTCTTTTTGATCCCAAGGAAGCCACATAAAAAAATTGTTTTTCAATGAAAAGTTTGCTCAAGGAGTTAAATACTGATTGTAACCATCAACTGATATAGTTAAAAAGGCAAAAGGAAGGCAGTGGTGTGTGCAGGTACTGATTACATGTTCCTTGGTACAAAGATTACAAACACTGTAGACTGATGATAAAAATCCAAATATAGTATGAAATGTTAAGACTGTAGTATGAGAAAAATCTCATGCTGATTACTTGCTTTTCTGAACCTAAGGTGCTCAAAACTTGAGACCCACTTTTTCCAGGTTTTAATGAGTAAAAAACTATGGACACTAATAACTACAAAGCACTAAGAGAGCACACCTAACTTTTTGTAAATAAAACAAAAAGTTTAAGTGACACTTTCAAAGCTAGAAATGCATCTGTAACACACAAGTTCTGCAAAAAACACCACCAAGGGACTGGTTTTACTAAAAAAGTAAAGTATTAACCGAGCCTTGCTATTTTGCGTCAGAGCCCAAAGTAAACACTCCATTACTGAAGACAGGAGACAAATCATGTTTAAGATAGCTTAGTGAGTGCAATTTTTGTAACTATAGACATTGTCTGGGCAGGGGAAAATAAGGCAGACATGCCTAATTTATTAGAAACCTATCACCCACTGTCATATGCAAATCTCTGTCAGTTAGCAGTCTGATGCAGAGCTATTTTTGGAGGTGTTCCTTTTTATTTGTTTAATAGAGGCAAAACAAATACTCTGGAATCCTCTATCTTCATATACTTCAATAACAACTACTTAGGGATAAGGCCATACACAAAAATGAAACATTTCCAAAAAGATATAGCTGGTTAACAAACTTCTGATTAGAAGTTTTCTCGGTAGTTTTGGGGAAAGGAGGAAGCCAGCAGCAATTTCATGGACAAGTAGAAAGACTTATTAGTTTGAAAATCTCAGTTCTGCTGGAGGCTGTAACGAGCTGTGAAATGACAGTGGAAAGAGAAGTGGGGCCTGGGATGTAATCCCATCTATGCCACCAACTCATAAAGTTGCTTAACTTCCTAAGGCCTTGGGTTCTTGCCTTTTATATTTTTATAAACCAGGGCCCAGACATCTGACACAAGGCTACTTTGTGCTAGAAAACTGTGCAATTCTACAAAGGCAAATTGCAAAACCAGAACTTGTGCTGTACAGTTGTTTTCAGGCAAGTTACACATGAACCATGACCATATGTGTGTTGGTCCATCTGCATGCACTCTCTGGACACATGGACCATGGGCCACACACGGTCGAACTTACCTGTTCTGGTAACTATAGTACGTGGCATCACGAGGGATTGTGCATAACTGTTTGCCATAGCAACAGAGTGTCTGTGGAGAGAATTCCAACTGCAAAAGAAACCATTCATTAAATAGTACACAGGCCGAAGGACAAGCTAGAATATTTACACTGGCAAATCAAAACACAAGTTAGTGAAGTCTTAATCATAATGGGCTGTTTCCAAGACAGTTCACAGAACTGAAACCATTCTAATGTATTATTTCACCACTGTGAGTAGTCAGCAGTTATATCCTCCCACCACTTACCAAAAAACTCAACAGGACAAGAGGAGCTCAACGTGAATTGGTATGCACAGGTAAGTCAGTACCTGACAGGTAGTATGCACAAGTCCCTACTCCAGATGAACTTATAATCTGATGATTAAGGATTCTAATTAGTCAAGTTTTCAACACAATTTTTATCTGTGCAAAAATCTTACCTTTCTGCCACAACAATATCCAAGGCTTTGCATGACTGGGTCAATTTCTTGTTCAAAGACCTCAGACAGCTTGGAGCAGTATTTATATACTCGCGATGTTTTCCGATTATATAACCAGGCATTGTTGAACATAAGCCAAATGTCATCCACATACTGCCAGGGCTCCTGATACTGTCCAGTGTCTAACTTCCTCTTGATTGTAGAAAGATCCATGGGGCTCTTCACAATATCAAAGTAATCCTAGGACAAGTGACACCAAGCAACATTACCAAAGTATCAGTATATTTAAGGTGGATGGCCTCTCTTCCTATTATCAAGTTTCCAGGTAATGTCAAGTCTTTGACCTGTATTTCTAAAGAGTTGACTGATATCGAACACTAAATCATTAGTCCACAGAGACATGAAGCAGCTCAGAGGGCAGAGAAGATAACCGAGCCACCAGATTTCCCACACTGCAGGCTGATGGGCTACTGAAGCAATTCCAGGTGCTTTACCAATCAGTTTAAAGATCCTTAACATTTTAGTACTAGATGAGACCTACAGATAAGGAAACTAAGTCCAGAAAACATCAGCGATCCACCTAAGGCCACAGAAAAATATAGGGGGGAAAGTTCCTAATGGATTTCCACCCTTGAATCACTCCCCTGCTTTGTTCAATACCACTTAACAGCCTCAAATGAAACCTGCTAGGAGCCTGGGGTAAGGGCAACTTTAAATTAAAAGCAGATAAAGCTAATTTGGGTCCATCTTTTCCATTGTCAACTATGGCTACTCCAGTGTTAAACTGTATGACCCAGGAACAACAGGTATATATCCAAGAGAAATAAAAACATACACCACACAAAACTTTGTATGTGAATATTCCTAGCAGCACTAGTGTCAACAGCCAAAAATGAGTAAACAACCCGAATGTCTAACAAATGAATCGGTAGAGGAAATGTGGTATAGCCACACGAACATTGCTGGGCCATTAAATAAAATATTGACTCTTGCTACAAAATGGATGAACTCTGAAAACATTATGTTAGGTGAAAGAAGCCAGTCACAAAGAATCACATACTGTAGGACTCCATTTGATGAAATGCCCAGAACAGACAATTCCAGAGACAAAAAGCACACTTATGGTGGGTTGGGGATAGTGGTAGCAGGGGTTGTGAGGGAAATGGGGAGTGACTGCTTATGGATATGGGGTTTCTTTTGTGACAGGGCTGATAGAAATGATCCCAAACTGACTGTGGTGATGGTTACACAATTCTGTAATTACACAAAACCACTGAATTGTACACTTTACATGAATGACTTATATAATATGTGAATTATATCTGAATAAAGCTGTTAACACATTAAAAAACAAAATCAGAAGAACCACCATATACTTACAGGGATTCCGAGAAGCTGAGGGTCCACAGGTTGACGAAAGGGAAGGGATTCTGGATCCTGTCGGTAAAGTGCCTCCAGTGTTGGCATCAGCGCCTGACGTAATTCTTCTGGTTTGAAAACTTAAGAGTACATTTGAAATTAGTTATCAATTAAGCAAAAGAAGAGAAAAAGTTCAAAAAGTTCTAGTCCAAGCTATGAAAACATCTTAAGAATCACAGAATACAAAAATGTCTCCAGTGTCCCCATGGAAGTATCACTAAGGGTGCACTTCCAATTCCTAATTCCTGGTTTGCTTGGGCAGCACCTTAAAAACACCATGTCTACTCATCTTTAAACACCTTTTATGGCTCAGCTAGTTTTTCAGTCAGAAATTTAGTTAAGATCCCCCCTCCCCCATCCTCACCTGAGGACACACTCATTGATTTTAGAGAGAGGGAGAGAGAAGCATAGATGTGAGAGAAAAATGTAGATCGGTTGCCTCTCGTATGTGCCCCATCTGGGATGGAACCCCCAACCTAGGTATGGCCCAGACCAGGAATTGAACCTGAGACCTAGGTATGTGTCCGGACTAGGAGTTGAACCCATGACCTTTCAGTGTAAGGGATGACACTCTGAACAACTGAGCCACAAAAGCCAGAGCAGTTAGGACGGTCTTGCCAAAGTAAAAAAAGAATCCCAAGCCTTCTAAAAATTTATGAAGACTTGTCAAAATAATATTCCAAAAGATACTGGTGATAGGAGGGGATGCTGTGAAGTAAGAATAAAAAGAACTCATTCACAACAGCAGTGTTTAACACTCCAGAAACTGGACCTGGCACTGTCTCATCTCTGAAGGTATCGGAAGCTCTCAAAGAAGAGTCCCTGAGGTTTCAGAGTGTAGGAGAAAGACATATTCACAATATTAATGGCATTGTTAGGTTTAAGTCTAAGGAAACAGAACTAAATTGTTATTGTTGGAATTACAGACTCAGTTTACCAAAATATGCTCAAATGTGTTTTCAGTATGTTTCGCAAAAGTCAGGGAAGAGTTGCAGGTGTGTCCCAAATGGAATCAATTTAAGCTGTCATTCAAGAAGCTAGTCATGAAAGGTCCTGCTCTGAGCTTTAAAAACACACTCTTGAGCACAGGCCTTATTTCTACTATTTACAAATTAATTTTATCTTTGGAAAGGTATACTTGTTAGCACTTCAAGCATTTTTCACCTCATTGTGGGGGCTGCCCTGAAAAAAAAAAACCAGGCAGAGGGCTTTCTCTCTCATACTTGGTTGTATTCAAAATAAACAGAATTTGAGCAAACTTGTATGCTTAGCTGCTTTAAAGAGAGAATTCTAATAGTAAGATTGGGTTTGTTGCAGCCTACATTAAAACAACACCTCAATATATACAACCTTACTTTTAAATGAAAATAATTTTTTAACTTCAACATTTAACTACATCAATGGAACACTTTTATAAGCAGCATCTCCACGAGCCAAAAGACTCCCTTGAGCTAAGTTCTGCCTGTGCCACTGAAGGGGTCACTAGAGCCACAATAAGTTCTAGCCCTAAACTAGTTAGTTAATTTCTGTGGAAACTGTTTTAGTTTAACACTATGTTAAGCAGCGCTGCCTGGTTGACTTCATTTGTCAACATTCAGCAGAGTGCTTCAAAGAAGAGACTCTGCATTAGTCGACCTGGGTTCACGTACCAGCTGAGTAAGCTGGGGCAAGTTACTTGCTGAGCCTGTTTTCTCGCCTTGTATAATGGGATCGATAGCCTCAGAGTTTTTGTGAAGTTATCAGATGAGACAATGCAGGTGTGTGGCAAAATGCCTGGTACACAGATTAATAATAAATGTTGTTAGTGCTATTTTCTGCATTTCAAGAATATTACTTAATTTCTCTCCTCTGTAAAAGACAATTTTGACAGGGTGTTAACCACCCAACCCTGAAGAAATGATGGGTATGACTGACCCAGTGATTCCAGGAAGCAAATATACCTTAAAACAAACAAATAAATAACTTCTTTTCCATCATTAGTTAAAGAGACCGGGCCAAGGGCTCCCAGCTTAATGAAATCAACATTAGAGTCCATCTCTGAGGTCCAACAAGCCTGATCCCATTCTTCCAAGTTCTTTGGCTTTTCCCTGCTTTCAGGAACACAGAGCCTGAGACTTACTCTTCTTCTTTGACTGTCCCGGAGCTGGAGACGACTGGGTAACTGACGTACTCGGCTGGTCTTCCTCCTCTTTTGTTTCAGTTTTTAATTCAGTGCCCCTCTCCTCTGTTTCTGTAGGTTCCACTTTACAGTCTTCTGCTTTAGTCTAAAAGCCAAGGCAAGTATTTTATTATTCCAAAGACATGCACTGGAAGCAGTAAATATCACTGTCTTACGCCCCTCCCGTAACGGATGTATCTGATGACGCTTTTCTCAGATGGAAATCAATTAAATGAGATCTAATTATCAAAATACTTCCCTGTAACATGTTTAATTGGTTTCTAGGCCGAGTTCCTAACCAAGTAACAGTAACGGCTCACCTCTGGAACATCCGCGGGCTGAGTGTCTGCTGGTTCTGGCTGGCCGACTTCCATTTTGGCTTCCACTTTCACCTCCTGTAGAGGCTGCTTCTCAGAGACCGCCTGAGAACTCACTTCTGTGCTACTAGTAGACGGAGGGTTTGACACCTGCCCCTCAATGCTTACAGCTGGCTGGGAAAGCTAGGCAGAAGGAGGGGACACAAAAATTTTGCCAATCATACAACCAGAATTTAAGCTACACAATAAGGTGGCATGGCTAACCGGTTTCTAGGCTGGTACCATTCCACCCTTTTTCTGTGCCTTCACTTACTGCCCACTTCACCCCTGTGTAGTGAATCATGCTTTACTTTACTTATTTAAAATCCTCACTCAAGGAAATGCTTGGAGAGGAAGCGGTGTACTAAATGTATTAGAGTCTCTCCCCTTGTGGTCCCCCTTATTATATGCCTTAAACCCACAGAATACAACATAAAACAGCATGGTCAGTATCAAACCTAAACAAAATCTCTATGCTAGGTAATACAACAGGAAAATGAAATAAAAAATGGTAGGGGAAGGAAGGAGGGAGGGAGGGAGGGAAAGAGAGAGGGGGGGGGAGGGAGGGAGGGAGGAAGGAAGGAAAAAGGAAAAGAAAGAGAAGAAAGGAAAAGAGTCCCTAACTACGAAGAGAGTCTAGGCTACCTGGGGTGACAAGAAGAGATGAAACAGCAGACAACACAAGCATGTGAACACCACAGTGGAGGTGAAACGATCGGTCACACCCAAACCCGAGCCCCTGCTTACGGGAGTGGCCGGCTGCGGGGGCAGCAGCGGCGCGGTCGGGGTGGCGCCGGGCGCCGGCGCACTCTGCTGAGAGAGAGGCGGCTGCGGCTGGTCCGCTGCAGCAGCAGGAAGTGGAGGCTGCACTTGGGGAGCGAGCTGCGCCGGCGGAGGTGGCGGCGACTGCCTTGGGGGTGGATGCAGAGCCTGGGACTGCGGCCCAGGTGGCATGGCTGGAGGTGTAGGAACAGGGGCTGGAACTGCTGTTGCTGGTGGCTGCTGAGCCCCTAGGCCTGGGGGGGTGTGGTGAGGGGTGGGGGTTCGACTAGGTACGGGAGAGGGTGAGTTCTGATGCAGAGCTGGCTGAGGGAGAGGAGGACAGTGAATGTGGCTCCCTTGAGACCCTGGAGGCATTATAGGAGAGTTCACAGGGCAGGAAGAACTGGACATTTGTGCCTGTTAAAATGAAAAACATAATAAGGTGGCAATTAAGAGGAGGTTAAAGTAATATTTACCTAGGCAGGCTATATGCATTTAAGGACACAAACTAATTAAACAGAAAATGGCAATGGATGCCTCCATTTAAAAATGTGATAAAAATCCTGTTATTAGGGGCGCAGCTTTGGATAATACAGTACAATTAAGTAAACTTTAAAAAATTTAGCAGAATGGCCTCAGTCACTGCAGGGGCATGGAACCGGTGAGTGTACACTGTTTTTTTGGCATTCCTGTGCTCTCTTCAGCTCGAGTTCTTCCTTCTGCATGGCAGTTGTCACTAAGATTTCATCTTAACATGTCCACTACTTAAAAAAATGGTTAAAACTCTCAATTTAACTTCTCTCCTAGTTTATAACAATTAACATAGCTATGCCACAGAGAAATCTCTTCACTGTTCCAAATACCACATGTCTATAACTGTTCTTAATAAAAACTTAAAAAAAAAATAAAATCATTTACTCGTACCCACTACTTGCTGCCTCCCTCCCTTCCATGTAAAAAACCTTGATCGGAGGTTCAAGAATCAGAAAACCAAGTAAGGAAACCCATTTATGAGACATACTTGAGACACTGGTGCTTGACCTCCAGATGGAGCCAAAGGCATATTTGTTACATTCATTCCCTGTGTTGAGAAGGGAGCCTGGGGAAGGAACTGGCTCTGGCTGGAAGGCTGCTGCATTCGAGGCCCATAGCCCATAGGCTGCACAAGAAAACACAGCACCAAATTGCAACATTAGAGTCATTCTATTAGAGCAGCTGGAATCAACTGCTCTGGCCCTGCCGTGGGGAGGGTGGGAGAAGGTAGGAAAGGAAGTAGTGCAACAGCTGTCTTCATGCCAAGATAACGGAGGAAAGCCTCATAGTTTACCTAAACCCATTCTAAAGAAATTACAAAAGGCTACAAACAAATTGATATATAAATGCACCTAGAACTCTGAAAGACTAGAGCAAATTGTTTCCTTGCATACTGTTTAAGTGAGGAGAGTGAATCAAAATTTCACAAGATCTTGCCCTAGCCAGTTTGGCTCAGTGGTTGGAGCATCGGTCCGTGAATTGAAAGGTCCTGGGTTCGATTCCAGCCAAGGGCATATACCTTGGTGGCAGTCTCGATCCCTGGCCCTGGTCAGGGTGCATGTGGGAGGCAACCAATTGATTAAGGATTTTACTGTTCACTGTCTATTCTCATCTCTGAAACACAATCATTTAATCATGTGTATATTAGGGCCAAATACAACCGAATTATAGAAAGACTCTAAGAATCACTTCTAGTCAGCTGTTTAAGAAATGTGAGAATTTTTGTTTATGAAGTAGAAATAAAGAAGGAGGATTTTAAAATTGTCAGGTAAAGGCCAAAAGAGGTCACACTTACTGGGTTGAGAGTGCCAGGCTGAGCTAACTGTCCATGGTGCTGAAGAGGAGAGGTTTGCCGTGGTCCAATGGGGGGCTGGGGCATATTCATCTGGCCAAATTGATTTAAACCTGTGAATAAGTATGAAATATTAGATCTGAACACCTTCATGGGGCCAAAGAATAGAAGACAGAGTTCTTACTTCTGATTCTACATCATTTTACCAGGACAAATAAAGCAACCCATTTTCAACTGTGAATCAATCTGTATAATTCACAGTAGTAATAGGGCATTGTGAATTAACATAAATTCCATATTGGCCAGTTGTTTTTAAATGGATATTTGATCATTTCATGTCTTTTGCCCCTTGATCTGCCAGCCAGCCTGCTCTTCACCCTTCCCTTCCTCCCTGGGCTCCAACTCCAAAGGGTTTTCAGATTTCTCAGGCAGGTAATTATGATTACCTGGCCTGAGGCAAGAATCAAGGTAGCAAGTATAATCCTGTAGTACACCAGGGGCTGTTATCGACCACAATTAAATACATGGATTTCTTCTATAACTTACCGGGTTGTGGAGTCATCCGAGGCATCATCTGGTTTGGCACGCTGCCACGGATCATAGATGGATCAGGAAGGGGGCCATCTAGAGTGGAACAGAGAAATGGTTAGAAAAGCCTTTTTCAGCCAGGTTTCTTTCCCTTTAAAAGAAAAAATCCACAGAATACTTTTAGTTATAGCCTAAAGAATTCAGTCTGAATCACAAAACAAAAAAAACCATGACTCAGGAACCTGAAGAAAGTATTAGTTCTGAAGTATAAAAAAAAATGCCTCCAAATGGTTTTAGTACATTCTTCTATGAACTATGGTGCCTTCAGTATGGACAGGAAAATAATGTAAAATCTTAAAAAAAAAAAAAAAAAAAGCTATTACTTGACTAAGCCAGGTTTTTTGTTTTGTATGCAGCAGAATACCTCCAGACAAGGGCCACAGGTTTTGTTCAGTAACCAAATTTGATTGTGTACCCCAATAATGTGTTTTATGTACTGTGACTACTGACTTTAAATAAAATACATATTATAGCCCTGGAAGGCACAGCTGTGGTTAGAGCATCAACCTGTTTACTGAAGGGTCACGGGTTTGATTCCCCATTGGGGGAATGTACCTGGGTCGCAGGTTTGATCCCTGGCCCCCAGTAATGGCACCTGTGGGAGGCAACCAATCCACGTGTCTCTCTCACATTGATGTTTCTCTCTCTCTCCCTCCTTCCCACTCTCCCCCGCTCCTTTCTACTCTCTCTGAAGAAAAAAATAAATAAACTCAATGGAAAAAATATCCTTAGGTGAGGGTAAAGGCAGAATGCTTCTAGTGACCCAGCTCTATCCCACACACCCCTACCCAGTGTTGTGCACTCAAGCCTTTGGCACACTTGTGGCACACTGTGCTCTAAAGACAAACCCACCACTTCAGACAACTCTCAAATTTTGCTGTCACTTTTGTTCATTTAATAAAATCCCACAATTATGTAACTTGCTGCAATTCAAGTTATTAAGTTCATAAGGACTTACCACTAATACTGTTCCTAATAAAATACAAACCGAAAACAGAAGAATGCTGAACACTTAGTCATGTAAATTTTTTTATCTGCAACTGTGCAAGACTTACAAAACTACATGTGTAACCTGTGTTCACTATATAGAAATTTAGAGACTATAGGAAACAAGAGATAAACCTCTATTAATAGTTTTAATCTTCCACATATGTATTCACATACACTTTATATAAAACAAAGTTTTCACGTAATATAAGAGGAACTTTTTCTCCTGTCAGTAATATGGATAGGTACTGCAAGCTAAATGCCAGCAGGATCAGCAAGTTAGAATCAATGAATGAAAAAGACTAAGCACCTGAAACAACACGGAGGACTGTGGTGAAGCAGAGAAAGCACAACCCTTCTAAACAGGAAGCCACTGTTCTAGCTATAGATAGTGGTGTCCCTGGGGGGAGAGGGCCAAATCTGCAAGATCCTTCCATTTTTAAAGGAAGCCAGAAATTCAGATTTTAATGCAAAACCTTCTGATTTTTAAACATGTGAGACTAATCAAATGACAAAATAGAAACATAACCCTGCTGCCTCCATCTGGCTCACGCACTTTTGCTTACAACTACAATGTGCACGATTTTTCTTTACTGACTGCATGACATAAACTGTCATAAAATCTACTTTTGGCCTATTAGGTAACTCTTAATTTTTTATTTATCATAAACATCTGGGTGGAATGGGTCATTGGGGGAGAAAAAGGGACATTCGTAATATTTTAAACAAAATAATAATAAAAAAACAAATAAAAACATCTGATAAACATTTGAAGGAACATTTTGATGAGTTTTTAAAGTATCTATAGAGAGCCCGGCTGGGCGTGGCTCAGTGGTTGAGCATCGACCTAGGATCCAGGCGATCAGGGTTCGATCCCCGGTCAGGTCACATGCCCAGGTTGCGGGCTCGATCAATGACTCTCTCATTGTTGATGTTTCTATCTCTCTCCCTCTCCTTTCCTCTCTGTGAAATCAATAAAGATATATTAAAAAAAAAAAGAAAAAAAAAAGAAATATTCTGTATAAAGTATTTATAGATAAAGAATACATGTATACATTTAAAACCATTAATTAAAACGTCCACCATTCACATTTAAATAAATACTCTCTTAATGCAAAATACACACACAGATTAGACAATCAAAAACCTTGTAAGACCCAACACTAAGTTATCCAGGAATCCTACCACCCCCATAAGAAACCAATGCAAACAGATTAATATTTATTTCTTTCAGAACTGTTTTCTTGGAATATGCCACAATTCAAAAAAATCAGATAATATATACACTTGGTCTGTCATCAACTTTCTCTTAAAAGTTTTTATATTTTCAAATAATTGAGTCAGCTCCAACTCAACCTAATTAATAATTAGGTTTATCTTTTTCAGACTGTACATATATGTTGCTTATATTCACTTATGAACATCTTTCTAGGCCAATACATAGACCTATACCATAGCCACCCTTTGACTATAATAAATGCATTATTATACTTTGCAAAAAAACCCCCATCAAACTTTACAGAAATACAAAAAATGAGGAAGCTCGAGTCTTCCATAATTCCTCTTACAATCATTTTCTCATGCAAATATAAAAATGAAATAGAAATAAATTTACTCAAATTAATACATCACATTAAGCGAGCATGGAAACTGTCACCCACTTTTCTCTAGTTTCAGGTATACAACATAATGGTTTGATATTTGTACACACTGTGAAATAATCACCATAAGTCTAGTTAACATCCCTCACCATACGGAGTTACAATTTTCTTTTCTTGTGATGAGAATTTTTAAAATCTACTCTCTCAGCGACTTTGTAGTGCAAATGGGCAACATAGTATTGCCCTGGCCGGGTGGCTCAGTTGGTTGGAGCAGTCGTCCGGTACACCAAAAGGTTCTGCAGGTTCGATTCCTGGTCAGGGCACATACTTGGGTTTCAGGTTTGATCCCCAGTTGGGGCACATACAGGAGGCGACCGATCAATGGTTCTCTCTAAAATCCATAAAAACGTATCCTCGGGTGAGGATTAAAATAAAGAGATTACTTGACAGAACACTGAAACTGTCAAGATGAATTTTAAACAACGCTTCTAAAAAAATTGTTCTTAGTTTTTGAATATATTGTGTCAATGTAAATCACATGATAGGCATGTTTAGGTTGTAATGTCCTTGGTTTGTCAATTAATTATGTTTATGATATCTTTTGTTGTCATTTTTTCTTTAAAGCTTTCAGGTGGTTATCTAGTTTAAAGACCTTTCTCATTTTATGTTTTCTTCAGTATTCTGTATTATATTTTGTTTAAAGTTTAAAACTTTTAATTCTTCTATTAATTTTTGTATATGGGATAAGGTAAGGATCTCCTTTTACAAAATGTCAAATTTAGTATAAGCTAAACGTCAACATATACTTAGGGCTATTCTGTTCTATTAGCACGTGTTCCTGCCTGCACTGTACCATACTACCTTTACTCTAACATAGCACAACAATTTAATATCTGATAGACTTTAAATTTGCTCCAATTTCTAAAGAACTCAAGTAAATTCTACCACACCCCAGTATCTCAAATTTGTCCACTTGTCTCTGTACCTTAGTTACACCTCTAGTTCAAACCATTAGCACTTAAGCAGTCTCCTCAACTCTAGTCTTGACTTTGTTTCTGAACATCTGTTCTCCCACATACTCAAAACATATCTGTACTTTCCCTTGCCAGTGGGTCTCTGTGTACACTATTTCTTCAGCTAGAAACAACTGTTGCTCTTCTCAATTCTTTTCATATCATAGGCCAATGAGAAAACGTCTTTAGCACATGGCAGTTAACAAATGAAGTTACTAAAGGCCAGTGGCAACCAAGTTCTCCATTTTACTATGTCAAGGCCTGAGGGGGATGAATCTCTAAGCCAACCTATAAATCCACTAACAGCATATAAGAGTTGGTACATGCTGGCCCAGCTGGAGCTACCCTATAGGTAGTCAGCCTACCCTGACTCAAGAAACACAGCCTTTTCCGTATTGCAGACTTTCTTCACACCATTTAAATAGCCTGTATTGTTTCTCACCGCTGTGTACCTAACTCCACATTTCACTGTTTAGAACCTACCAACCAGACAATGAATGAATAAGGCAGTGAAGAGTAATCCTGACTATCTGGTTAACTCATTAGGCCGAGAAGGCCGCTATAAACAGAACACTGAAAACTGTCAAGATGAATTTTAAACGCTTCTAAAAAAATTGTTCTTAGTTTTTGAATATATTGTGTCAATGTAAATCACATGATAGGCATGTTTAGGATGTATACAAACTGGTGGGACCTTTGAACCTGCTCAGTATACATCTACTCCACATGCAAGTGAGTGAAAACCTGTGGGCTATTATTTTCTACGTGTCACTATGAGAGAAGAATATCTGGGGCTCTCAAATGAAGCCAGATTATCAGGACATGTTAAGCACCATGCTCAGAAATCTTAAATATACTGATCAGCTGTTTTTACCACAGGATAAATGTTTTTCTTTGCACAGGCAAAATAGGATCATTAGAAAACTAGAATCGTTTCATAAGCTAATGCAAATAAATGACCTGGGTGAGAAATCATTTATTACCAAATTTTCCCCAAATCAACTATAACAAAAAGCACTTACTAGAAGTCATTCCTGGTTGTGGCTGCCCCATGTTAGGACCTGTGTTCATGGAAACTGGCACCATGCCTGCAGCATTTGGCAGCATGTTTTGTTTTTGTAGCCTAGTCCTTCGTTTTTCTTCTAGTTCTTTCTGGATTTTATAGATCTTCTCAGCTAGCAGGTGGTAGTATTCCGCCTTTTTGAATTTTGGAAATAAAACAGAGATGAGAAAAAAAGAACTACCATTACGTAACAGAAAAAATAAACTAAGAGATGTTAGCTTCACTTACAGAGGTAGGCAGAAACCAGAAGTGGGAAGAACCTGATCTACTTTCCTAGATCATTCCAAATACAAGCTCATTTCGGAATTATCATGTGAAAAGCAGCTTTACTATGAATCTACACAGTATTGAGTATGACCTCTCAAAGTAGGGATACAAAGTACGTGCTGGCAATTCACAGCACATGCAAACACTATGCTATGTTTTAAGAAGTGCCAGTTTAGAGAAGAAAGTTCAAATGATGCAGAGAAACTACAATACTACTTGAGATGAAAATCCTAAGCGGCTGATTCACCATATTCTAGTGAAAATAGCACAGCTGGAAACAGCTCAACCACTTTCTAAGTTGATAGAAGGCCAACCCAGATAAAGTGCCACATGAGTGCACTGTATTAATAAAAGGAAAAATGTAAAATTCTTGATGACATACACTTTAAGAAAATCACTTTATCTTGACTATGCATAGTGAGAATAAGACAGGACAGCTAAAGGCTATCTTCTGAAGTACATGTTACAAAGGAATAAATTAAGCAACCAGAACAAGTCCAATTCTGACTTTATACAGAAAAACAGGTGCTCACTCGATTATTTGCTGATTCATACATGTCCCCTTCCACTTTCCGGGCATATGCAACAAGGTTTTCCATACGTCTGTCTTTTAAAGCAGCAGGATCCGGAGTTGGAAATATGGCTTGAACACTAAGAATAGAGAATTCTACCACTGTTACATCACGTCAGCTTTTCGATCTCATCATAGAAATATACAGTACTTTAAACTTTATTAGTATTTTCTCATTTTTGTACAGCATACACCACATTAACTAAAATTTAAAAATGAGGGGTGGTATATTCTCACATATAAAATACTGACCAAAATGAAATTGTCCCTTTGTGGTAAACAAAAGGTTTTCTTGATCAGAATAAATGACTCCATAAATATACTCTCTAATTTGAAGCAAACAATTATACTGCGCATTTTGCATTAAGGAAGTGAGGAAACCTGACCTTTGGTACAGCATTAATTAGCAATAGCCCTCAGATCCTTCCACTCTCCTAAATTTATTCAACTTAGTAAAATAAAACCTAAGCATCAGCATGAAATCTTAAAAGATCAAAAACTTGAAGGGGAGGGGGCAGAAATCCATAATAATTCTGTCAAATGTCTTTTATTGTTTCCTACAAAATGCTTGACACTTGTGTCCCTAGAAACTGACTGATGTGATTTCTAGCCACTAATTTGATCATTTGGGTATCTCATGTTCAGCTGTACAGCACCTTAAGGAACCAGAGGGGGAGAAATAAATGGAAGTTAAGAAGAATCCTTGAGTTGGTGAAAAACAAAACAACAAAAACATCAGGTCAGATGATTATCTGTTCATTAAATAAAAAAATATGGATGGAATGAATAAAATCCCTCTACTAGTGGAGAACAAATGAAAAAATGCTTTCTCCAAGAATAAAACGTGTTTGAAGTGTAAGTTCTATAGTCAGAGAGGTCCACGCTCTATCTTTCTGATACTGCGCACACTACATTTTGCACTCAATATGCCTTTCCTCTTTATTCGGACACTCTTTAAATAAGACAGTATTTGTGAGGCAGAGTGTCTGCTATGTATCAACTTCTCAACAAATAGTGCAAACATTTCACAAATTATTGATATATGTACTTTTCGAGGATCAGACCATCCTACCGGATTCAACTTGTCAAAATAGTAAAAGCTTTACCAGGGATAACAAAAAACTGCTGCCAGTGCCATATTCTAATGAGCTGAGACCTAGTTTTTCTTTTTAAACTATGAATTCTGTAAAGGCAAGTAACACTAAAATGGATCATTTTTAAGTAATATGCTTATTACTGAACACTAGGCAGAATAGTTTATACACTATTAAAACTGAAAGACTCCTAACAAATGATGGTGAAAACCCTAAGCAGAAACTAAGAAGCAAGAAAGCCACAGGAGCAGAAATGTGTCAGCAGCAACAGCCAGGCTACAGAAAAAATCAGTAATATTCCTCTCATGGTTAAGTGCCTGACAGTCTGGAAGCATGCTGACATGGTAACTCTTTAAGAGTAAGACATGCCTACAATCTTACAGTTTGTGAACAAGATGATTTCGAAGATCCTGAGTAATATCTTCATGCCATGGTTTCCGAATTCCAGTACTGGATGGTTGCGCTGCTGTTGGCATAGGACCCAGGGAGGTCACACTGGCATTTTCACTCATCATTGGGCTTTAAAAAGGAGATAAAATAGTTTTAGGTAAGAGGGGTAGGAGCAAGATCTCATTTGAGTGGAAAGTGATGACTGCAATGGGTCTAGTATACTGTGATAAGTCTATTTACTACATAAAGAATTCGGGGTTGAGAGGAATAATATAAATTTTTGTGCTTCTGTGAGGGAAAATGTTAATCCACAACATCTCGTTATGTGAAGGGGAGAAAGAAGGCTTGGGTTTAGAAGATTAAGTCTTATGTTTTAAGATTATGCTGTCATTTTGACACAGCTTATCCCAGGAAATTCGTTGGACAATGGACTTTTTTATTTGATTGATTTCAGACAGAGGAAGGAAGAGGGAGAGAGAGAAACATCAATGATGAGAGTCACTAATCGGCTGCCTCCTGCACGCCCCCTACCGGGGATCAAGCCTGCAACCTGGGCATGTGCCCCGACCGGAAATCGAACCGTGACTTCCTGGTTCATGGGTCAATGCTCAACCACTGAGCCATGCCAGCTGGGCTCATTTTTTAAGTAGCTGCATACTTGCAACTTCCTAAGGTTTATGGGAAGGTGTAGGTTACCCTAAATAATTGATACAATTTCAAATAGGTTACAGAAAGCTTAAAGTATGGACTCGAACATCATATTTGTTTTTATTCATCAAGGATATCTTCAAATCAAAGAAACGAAGAAAAAACAACAAACAAAACTGTAAGAAATTCTAACAAATGTTTGGATACAACACAGAGCACAAACCAAAATAAAACTTACTTTTGAGAATTTATGGCTGAATGCAACATCGAGTCAGAAAGAAGATTCGACGTTTGAACCCCCACACCTCCATTTACTCCCATAGGACTAGCATCTAGGTCAAAATAAGAAACAAGATAGAATATTTTAAATACCAGTAGCAAAAAAGGAAAACAAAAAGAATGAAAAGCTATGAAAGTGCTAGAAGAAATTATCACAAGAAATTATCTTTCAAGACCCCAAACTCAGAAGCCCTAAGGACATTTAGAAATAAATAATACCGGGGGGAAAAATAGTAGGAGCATATATAATAATTATAAGCAGTATAACCAGCAACACATATATAAAGGCTAATACATGAAGTACTTTTACAAACCAATTAGAAAAAGATGAGCAATCCTACAGAATAGGAACAGTCAATTTACAAAGAAAGAAATACAATAGTTTAAAAAGTGCAAACATGTTCAACTATACTTAGAGTAAAACTTAAAGCAATGTATTTTTCATATATGAAATTATGAAAACATTTTAAAGTTTGAAAACACCAAGTGTTGAGAAGGGTTTGGGGGAAGAAGCATTTTCAATGAAAATTCATAGGAGCGTAAATCGACACATTGCTGGGAAGGCTATTTGACAACTGTTAACACTATCCATATGCATATTCTTTGACTTAGGAATTCCTCTCCCGATATTTGTCTTACAGTTATGTTCATATATGTATGAACAGACATAAGTACAATGATGTTAAAAACAAAAAGCTAGAACTAAAACTGTTTACAGAACTGAAGTATACATGCATATGCACAGACAATTTATGTAAGGACATAAGGAACCTACGTACGATGATCCCTAAGGAGGGGAATAAAAGGCAGTGTTTGGGTTAAAGTTAAACATTTAAAATGTAATTATTCCTTCAAACTGGTTTAAATATCTCTGTGTGCATATATTCTTCAATTAACAATTTTAATGAATATTGTTTTAAAAAAATCCAACAGCAATATACACAATAAACCATAGTTCCATGTGGTTAAACAAAACTTACTTGATACACAATTCTATTACTATACCTGTATTTTAGTTAAAAACAAGAAACCACCCCTGAACTTGCTCCTACGGCGCTTAAACTGGGGCACATCTATAAACAACGTTTAATGAAGAAAAACACTGTCGCCTTCTTTGAACATCATGCTTCCTAGATGCTTAGGCAGCACTTTGCTTCGCTGACAGCACAGGCTGTCTCTGAAATGTAGTTGCTGAAGTGGTCTTTTAGAACAGAGCTGTGTTGTCCATAATTCGGTATTTGTTACTGTAAATACTCCTTTTAGAAAAGCTATATAGCCTTAACATAGATTTCTTTTATTGGTGGCAATAATATGATGAGGTAAACAAAAAAGTGATTAAACTATATATTAATTTGCTTCTTAATGCCTTCTGAGGGCACATGGAAAACACAGCAAAACAGTCGCTCCAAAGTCTCCAGGTCCACTTAATATTTGGCACTGATTTCAGGTAATGGCTCGATGATAACTTCAAGAGAGATGCCCTTACAGAGGCTAGTAGTTAAGACTGTTAAGAGTGAGCATTCACTTGAGAATGTGAATGCTCAAAATGTAAGAATGTAAGAAACTAGACATTACTGGAACTGCCAAAGAATAGTCGGAAAGAAAAAATGAACACAGAGAATTCGGCAAGACTATGTTTTTGTTTTCTAAGCCCTAGGAGGACTCCCATACTAAAAAATTTTACAGAATAAGTGAATTCAATACGAACCAGAAGACCAAGAATGTGATTGTGGTAGGCTTACAGTAAAAAGCTCTAATTTGGGACTCCAGGGGGGATTTCCTCTTCCCCTCCCTGCTACAGAGTCTCGATAACCTGATAAAGAACAGAGATCCTGTAGCTTTGTCCACATAAGCACTCACCTGCCCATCTAGAGATGTTACAAAGTAGAGAACATGTCCCTTTAGTATGTTTTTTCAGCACAAAGCACATCTGAATGAATGCTGATTATCAATTATTCAAATACCCTTTTCAATCATAGATACCTAAAATTTATAACTCTGAGAATGTTTGAGCATTATAGCCAGTTCTGCCACAGTGGGATACATATTTGTCATATCAAGTTGTTACTGTGAATATATTTTCCCCATGGAAGCATCAGTGTAAATGTTTGCCTAGGATGAAATGCTTCATCCTACCCAGTGCTACACACCTCAGGTAAAGATGGTATGACATAGACCTACCATAACATAAATAATACTTTCTCTAAAATCCAACAGCATGGGAGCAGCATAAAATAGAGGTCGTATCTACCAAGTAAATGAGATACAAAAGTTTTAGAAGAGGGTACGAAACTCAGAAGCTTTTTATTTTATAGCTCCAGAATTTCTATAAAATTTTCTGAAAAATAGCTAACTAGTGATATGGTCAGCAATGAAACTAGATGACAGGGATATCATAAGGCTAAGGGCAAATAAAGAGTACCAAGCAACTTTTATGCTGAAATTACACCACCCACGACAAAGTCATCCCAAAAATGTTTAAGCTGGATCTAATTACAGTTGACCCTTGAACAACATGAGAGGTAGGTGCACCAACCTCCTGCAGAGTCGAAAATCCAAATAACTTTTGACTTTCCCAAAACTCAGCTGTCCCACGGTATACCTAGGGGATTGGTTATAGGACCCCCTGCAGAAGCCAAAATCTGCGATGCTCAAGTGCCTTATATAAAATGCATGGTCTGCTCTCTGCATCTGCGGATTCCCAACTGCAAATCAACTTTGATCTGCAGTTGGCTGAATCCGTGGATGCAAAACCTGGAGATGCAGAGGGCCGAGGGGATATTAATTAAAAAACATCCACATATAATTGGACCTGCACAGTTTGAACTTGTATTGTTCAAGGTTCAACTGTGTAAGGAAACAATCAGACAAATCCAAGTTACGGGACAATCTACAGGGTTCATCAAAAGTAAATGTGTGGCCTGGCCGGGCGTGCCTCAGCAGTTGAGCGTCGACCTAGGATCCAGGTGATCGGGGTTGATTCCCGGTCAGGGCACATGCTCAGGTTGCAGGCTTGAGGCAGCCAATCAATGACTCTCTCATCATGGATGTTTCTATATCTCTCTCTCCTTTCCTCTCTCTGAAATCAATAAAGACATGTGTGTGTGTGTGTGTGTGTGTGTATATATATAAAAAATGTGATGAAAAAATACTAGATGAAAACACATGAAAGACACTTAAGAAAATGTACTCAGAAAGGGAGAAGTCACCAAAATACTACCTTTTACCTTAAACCTGCAATGAAGAACTCAGAATATTTTATTTTTTAAATGTTTTTATTGACGAGGAATCAAACCCTGACCTCTTGGCTCACAGGTTGATGCTCAACCACTGAGTCACAGTGGCAGGGCTTAATTAATTCACTGATTTTAGAGATGGGGGGTGGGGGAGGAGGGAGGGTGGGAGGGAGAGGGAGAGGGAGAAGGAGATGGAGGGGGAGAGGGAGATGGAAAAGAAGAGGGAGGAGGAGAGGGAGGGTGAGGAGAGGGAGGGGGGGAGGGAGAGAGAGACAGAGAGAGAGAGGGAGAGAGACAGACAGACAGACAGGCACTGATTTGTTGTTCCACTTGTTTATGCACTCTTTGGTTGCCTCTTGTACATGCCCTGACTGGACATCGAACCTGCAACCACGGTGCATGAGGATGATGCTCTAATTAACTGAGTTACCCAGCCAGGGCATAGATTTCTAATTATAACATATTCAATCTATCCCCTTGGCAGGGCCCCCAAGAATACTTTAGGGTTAAAATAATATGGGTGAGACCTGACAGCATTAACCATTGTAAAAACATAAAAGACAGACATTGTAGGTTGCTAAGTAAATGGAAATATAATCAAGTACATTGCTTTTGTTCACAAATGGGATATGAAAAAAAAATTTTTAAATATATCTTTATTGATTTCAGAGAGGAAGGGAGAAGAGATAAAAACATCAATGTTGAGAGAATCATTGACTGGCTGCCTCCTGCATGCCCCCTACTGGGGATCGAGCCTGCAATCCTGGGCAGTGCCCTGACCAGGAACTGAACTGCGATCTCCTGGAGCATAGGTCAATGCTCAACTGCTGAGCCAGGCCAGCTGGGCGGGATAAAATTTTTATACTGTTGGAAAACACAACAAAAAATCTTACACCACTGACACAATATAGCCCTAGTATGGATTTCGGTCCAAACCTGAAGTATCCTAAAATAAAGACCATCGGTGGGAAAAAAACAAAAGTGAAAAGAGCTTGGTTTAGTATTTCAAAATCATGAGAGACATCAAAAGAGTAAAAGAATATCGTTATTGACACTAATTTGAGTAATTAATAACTGTGTTTATTCTTTCTGATAACATGGCACTAGGCTAAGGCCAAGTTGCAACTCCAGAGGCATATTTCTGATCACCATCACAACTCTTCCTAGTTCAATCAATGATAAGCCTAATAATGATAGAAGTCTTAAAGGATCACTTTAAGCACCTGAAAAAACGAATTTATAGTAAAAAATAAAATAAAATAAAAAAACCCTGGCCCAAACATCACCTAAAAATACTAAGTTTTGAATAAAATGATAAATTGCTTAAGGCTGTGTTGCGAAGTGAAAAGGCAGTCACATGTTTGTAATATGCAATAAATACTTTCTTAAGCCCCCCTTAAAGACTGAGTAGAAAAAAAATAAATTAAAAAATTAAAAAAGACTGTTGAGAAAATTACATGACTCAGTCATGGTGATTCCATTTTGATATTTATTTCCTTTATATATTATCTAGGTCAGTGATTTTCAGCTGGTATGCATCAAGAATTTTTAAAACATGCAATACCTGACTATTTAGTGAGGGGTGCTGACCTCTTTCCCCTTAGAATGTCAAATTTAAAAATGACAACAGCCAACATAATAGCCGCCCAGTGTGAATGCCCTGTCTTAAACTATAAATATATATATAGGTCATATAACAGAGTTGCATTTTATTGGTCATGTTGCATAAGGTTGCATCTGACCGGTTAATTCTTGGTACCAGAAATCCTTATATACAAGTATAGGCACCTGATTTTCTAAAAAGCATAAAGGGCAGGTAGTTACATTATTTTTTTTGGGGGTGGGGTGTAAATCAATCAAAATCGCACCTGTTTTTGGTTGCGTCAGCAAAAAATGTATTTTTTGGTGTGCTGCAGAATTTTGATAATTAGTTTATGTGTACCATGAGATAAAAAAAGGTTGAAAATTGCTGATCTAGGCTTTAGGAAACTCATAAAAAAAGAAAAAGAGAATACAGGGACACCCTTCAACATAAACATAATAGACAATCTTTAGAAGGGCTTTGTTTTAAAAGGAAAAACACTTCATAAGTAGGCCTTTGCCTATTGGGGTTGTTCCTGGTGAACAGAAATGATGATGTTCTAGGCTAAAAAGTAATGTAGGTTATGCTTTCATGCTAGGTTTCAAGACGGGATCTAGACAACAAAATAAATGAAGTATTTTGACGTTTTGGCTTATCATGATTATTACTAAAAAAGCACCATTAACTGAGTAAGAAATAAAAACTTGTTTAATCTGAAATCTAATCCAAAAATAAAGGCATTAGGGAAAGGGGGAAAATCCCAAGAAGTTCACTTTCAAATAATTTTATGGGTATATACAAATGAATTGCACAGATGGCAAAACAGGAGATGAAAAGAGCAAAAGTAGGAATTATATGCAGAAATTTGAAAAATTAATGGATAATAACCAATTAAAAAATGAAAATTCAGGCGAGGGGCAGCCAACTACATTGGGTCAAGAACATAAAATTCGAGGAAGATGAACTCTTATAACATGGGGAGGAGAGAAGTCATTTTAAGTTTAAAAAAAAAAAAAAAAAAGATTAAAGAGGGAGAAATGAAGACCTCAGGTTTCTTTCTATTTCTAAGCCCTTTTCATGTACTTTTAATAATACTCAAGAGTTTGGAAACAAGCCTGAAAAGGCAGAACCACTCTTCATCTGTTTCTGGTCTAGTGTTTTAAACTCCTCACACGAGAATTATTTCACGAGTTAGCACTGCTTGTCATGAAATAGTATACACTTCCTTAAGTTAAAAACAACAAGAGTTAATGAGATTACATTTTTGGAAGAGTAGTGTGCCCAATTTTGTTTCCTAATTTAGAATAAAAAATGGACAGAAACTAAAGCCTACCACAAATACTAATAGAAGGACAAAAATCAGAGTTCACAGGAAAAAACATGGTGGGTTATTCAGAATCATACTACTTCCTAGTTTCAGAGGAAATTCATCACCAGAATCAATTTTAAAATAAGTATTAAAAGTCACGAACTTACCGGTGCTGGATATCTAACTATTTAAACAAAACAGTTTAGATGTTCAACTGCCTAACAGCAAAGAGACAATCAGAGGGCAAATCTCCTTTATTTTACCATAGAATTAGAGAGAGAAAAAATACCACTAATTAGGCTATTACAACACCACTCAGTCATATCACAGGAAGAGGTTAGGAGAACAAGTGCATTCAATAAACTATTTCAACACTATTTCTGCTACTAGATACGTATGTGGAAATCTATAGTAACAATATCCACACTCATTTATACACATTTCAAACCAAAAAGATACTTCAAGCCAAAACACAACAATCTCTTTGTGCAGTTTAAAATAATAGAAGATAGGGGAAAGCAGCAGCACCGATCCAAGATGGCGGCCAGCAGGAGGCTGATGAAGGAGCTTGAAGAAATCCACAAATGTGGAATGAAAAACTTCCGTAACATCCAGGTTGATGAAGCTAATTTATTGACTTGGCAAGGGCTTATTGTTCCTGACAACCCTCCATATAAGGGGGCCTTCAGAATTGAAATCAACTTTCCAGCAGAATACCCATTCAAACCACCGGAGATCACATTTAAAACAAAGATCTATCACCCCAACATCGACGAAAAGGGACAGGTTTGTCTGCCAGTCATTAGTGCTGAAAACTGGAAGCCAGCAACGAAAACTGACCAAGTAATCCAGTCTCTCATAGCACTGGTGAATGACCCCCAGCCTGAGCACCCCCTTTGGGCTGACCTAACTGAAGAATACTCTAAGGACTGTAAAAAATTCTGTAAGAATGCTGAAGAGTTTACAAAGAAATATGGGGAAAAGCGACCTGTGGACTAAAATCTGCCACGATTGATTCCAAAAAGTGTGAGCAGAGACCCCGAGCAGTGCATTCAGACACCCCGCAAAGCAGGACGCTGTGGAAAATTGACACAGGCCCACCACCTGGTGTTTGCTTGTGGCAGTTACTAACTTTCTACAGTTTTCTTAATCAAAAGTGGTCTTAGGTAACCTGTAAAGAAGGATTAAAAATTTAAGATGTTCTAAAAACAAACAAACAAACAAACAAATAAAATAATGGAAGATAAACAAAAACCTGGAAACCTAAATGTCCATCTGTTTAGAAATTGTTTTATACAATGAAGCACTCAACAACCACTAAAAAGGATATATTGGGTACAGGAAGTTAAAAAATGGCCACATTGTCTTAAAGAAATAGTCTGCTATAGAATAACACAAGAGATCCCATTTCTAGAAATTAAAGTTACATATGCATAAAATGATTTAGAAGGATATAAAGTAGTAGCAGTTGCCTCTGGTATGTGGATTAAAAGGGGACTATAATCTTTAAAAAAGTTTCAAAAATGAATCATTAACAAAATAATTAAGGAGGGTGAGGGAGACGGGTACACACACATAGGGCAAATAACCTAAGGAGTTAATCCTACATATAACATGGCATTTACAGACACAATATCACATTTTCACTAGGAGGGCACAAACTTACTCATGTTGCTCATGGGCCGCATGCCTTGGGGAGACTGCCCAGACTGCTGATTCTGCTGGTTCTTTCCTTGTACCTGGGGCTGTGTGGACATCTGATTTACTTGATAGGGTAGTCCAAGAGCTGCATAGGCTCTTTCTATAGAGCTGGGGTCAATCTGACTAACAGTGCTTAGGCTGGGTGTAGACTGTTGACCGACCCCTAGAGAGCTAGTATTTCCAAGTCCAACTGGCGCTCCAGTTAGAATTGCTACAGAAGACAAAAGAAATGGAATTACAACTTTAAAGATAGTTTTCTTTTTTTAAAAAACGACTAACATGTTTGAATGCATTTCAAAAACCACAAAATTATTGTTTTGTCAAACATCTCAATACATGCATCTTTTTTCTCAATTATTTCCTTGAAAAAAATTTTGATATGCAGAACTGACTGGTCAAAGGAGATCATTGGCTTGAAAAGACTTTTGATCCAAAATACCCAGAAGCCTTTCTGCAAGCTGTATCAATGTTCCCAGCAACAGCGTATGAATGCCTCAGGGCCATACAAACACCAACACTAGGTAGCAGTATTTCTGCACTGTGTTGGGAGAGATGGTACTTCATTTCTTACTTTAACAGCGAATTTTTTGGTATTTCCTCCCTCCAGGGAATTGTCTGTTTCCTAGTCTCAATTTTCTACTGGGCTTTTTAGGATTTCTCCATTAATTTATGAAGTTTAATTCCTTTTCCACATGCTGCATATGTATTTCCAACTTTGTCTTTCAATCCTAAATGCTTAACTGTTTTGTTTCTAGAGGGGAGATGTGGTAGCTGTACTTAAATCTTTCTCCTCTTGACTTGCCTTTTCTCTCAGAAAAGCTTCTCATCATCTCAGGTTTCTAAAAATAATTTCCATCTTTTTCTCTTTAAATAATTTCAAAGTATCTAAATATTTAGCTTACAGGTAAAGAGTAGTAACTTGCCCAGTGTTAAAGCAATAATCTTTTAAGTTTTCATAAATTTAAAAATTTCATGAATTTAAAAATGAGCATAAATTCACCTCATTTTTATGAGGAATGCCTAAGTTTCTGGATCTTATTTTAGGTAATGAGCAGTTCAATTCTAACCTCATTAATATGAAGTTAATGAAAAGTGAAAACTAGGCAGTCACAGGAACTTCACATAATCAAATATTCTAAATCCCATCAAACTACACTGGGGAGAGTTTAGGAATACTTTTGGTATAAAAGCTTCAAAATATTTAATCACTTACACTGCTGATTTCTCTTATCCCCAGCATTTTTAAGGGGGAGACACACAGGACAATCATGCCTTGTACAGTTCTTCCAGTGTGAAATGATTTGTCGAGAAGACGCACAGTGTGCCACTAAAAAGAAGAAAAATAACTTTTTTTTCAAATGCAGGTTATATTTTTACATTATTATCAGCTAACTTAATTGGTCACTCAACAAGTGCCACAGATGTTATTAACTCATTTTATCTTCATAACAGCCCTACAGGATAGCTATTAGTACTCACATTTTATAGTTGAAGAAACAGGCAAAAGTGGGTCATTTGCACAAAGTCATAGAGTACCTAAAGTGGAAGTCAATCTCAAGCAGGGTGGCTCCAGAACCCGTATTTAAAAAATACATAACTATTTTTTTATCCTCACTTGAGGATATGTTTTTTGCATATTTTAAAAAATTGATTTTTTTGGGGGTGGGAAGGGCATTGATACAGCCCCAACAGGGGATGGAACCTGCAACTTAGGTATGTGCCCTGACCAGGATTCGAACCCACAACCTTTTGGTGCACAGGTATCATCACCCAGCCAGGGCCCATACTTTTCACCACACCAAGCTGTGCAATCTACTTTATAAAAACCGATTTCTAGGGATTCCACATATACACAATCTATTACATCGGGTAACACTGTTTTAGTATTGGGATACATGATAGTTAGCAAACCCTCAATAATATTTAAAGTATGCTATGCTGGGGCAAATCAGTCAATAGGGGTCATCATGAAAAGGAAGTCCTTTAAAACTGTCTTCTCCTACCACATCTCTAGACACTCACAGAATGATACCACAGTTTAGAATGCTCTACTACAGAGGAAGACATCATCAGGAAAAGGAGCCTCAGGAGTGGAGTTGATCCCATTTTCTTTTCTCATGTAAACACTGACTTCTGCACACACAAACCCTTCGAGCTTACTCACCTTGGCAAGACTTGCCTGACTGGCAGTGTGTCATGTGGTTTAGGACGTTCTTCATTGTGCGGCAGTGGGGAAGGTTGCACTGCCTCACCTCCCCGTTAGCCTGCTCCCGGCGCTGGCACTTGTGAGCGTGCAGAAGGAGAACAAGCTGCTGCTGGATGAGTTTGCGCTTCTCTGGGTCAGCTGTGTGGGCCCCAGAACCCATCCCTTGGGCTACCGGTGTCACAAGGCCTGGCTGCTGGACCTGAGGGGCTTGCTGTTGGCCCTAAGCGAGAAAACAAAGATACACTTAATGTTAGGTGTCACAATGTGCTACCTATTTAATAAATATGAACCTGGGCATTTCAATTAAAATCTTTTAAGGACAGTCTACTATAAGCTAGACTCCATTTTTTGACACAGGAGATTTCCATAAATAAATAAATGATGGTCCTACCATTGAGAAGTTCAACTTAGTAAGAAAACAAAGTACTATATTGCCACATGATATGATCAAAGGATGTATAATATACAGGGTGAAGGAAAGAGGAGCACACGGTAAATTCCAGGGAGCAGGGGAAAGCAAGAACTCTGTAGTGAAGAGTGTGTCCAAGTTAAGGTTTTGAAGAACCAAGGGGCTTCTTGGGAAGCAGGATCTTTCAGGTGGGTGAAAAATTCGCTTTTAAAAACTCTGGAAGAAATCTGTCCAATAAAAAAAGAAAACATTTCTGAGGACAGAGATGCCATGTTTTATCCATCCTTTTATCTTCAATGCCAACCTTCCTGGAGTATCAAATATAGGCATTCGATGAATGTATGACACAAAGCAAAAAACTAAAACAATCTGAATGAGAAATAAAATTCCTACAGGACAATTTTTCCCAAAAGTGAATGTGGACAACTCAACACATCTGCAACTAGAAATAGTTTTACTTTAGAAAAATAGCAATGTTAGAAGCGTTGGAGACTTTTCCTATAACAAAAATCAATGTTTAAAACAATGTGTAACTTTGAGAGGGAAGTTCCTTTTGTGTAGTATTACCAGATTCAAATCAGCAGATATGTTCATGAGGAGTTGGAATCCTTTGCCAAAGATCCTTTCTAAGGAGAATGGTTCCACTTTCCTATCCTACAGACATGCTCACAAGCAGAAGCTGCATACTATAGCAGACCTCCAGAACTTTCATTGAAGCAATTCCACTTGCTCCTATTTTGACCAGTGTCCTTCTTGATCAATACCACAAGTGACAAAATACCATGTGAACTGGAAGAAGGGTACAAGCCTCCTCAATCATAGGGCCATCTGTTACACTGTAGTGTGCATAGAAGGGATGAAAGTTTAACATAATTCTTTTGTAAAAATACCAGTTTGAAGATGAATTTGTAAATAGATTACTACCCACCATGTTGGGCATTCCTCCACCAGGAACTGCCTTTTTGTCCATTGCGAATGGAGATAAGCTATTGGGCAGCACAGACTTCGTCTGCATCTGGAGACCGAGGCCACTGGCGCCCATCTGCTGTCCAGAATTCTGAGTGTACGGCGAGCCGTACGGATTCGGGTTGCTCATCATGCCCATCTGAGAATGAGGAACAGAAGGAAATGAAATCTTACTCCCCACACGAACAGAACACTGCTCTTCCCTTTCCTTTTCCACTTCCTAAATTACAAAGAAAAATTTAAAGGAAAGCCTCTGCATACAGGAACAGACTGTAGAGTATGTTCATGAAAATATGCTTTTAAGATTAAGATTTAGGGTCCTCAGGTACAGTAAATTTACAGAGCTATTTTCTGTAAATATTTGAGATAAATGTGCTTTAGAAAAACTTAAAAGAATCTTTATTTAGCTCTATCTGCTAAGCAAGCTTCACCGTTCCTCTCCACTTTTAACGCATTAAATGCACTTTCACTTAATGCACAAACTATGGGGCTTAATGAATTCAACTCAGTAATTCATCTGATCCCTAAGTATGTTAGTTTCATACATCAAAGCACTGGAGCACTTATTCCATTACACTGGCATTTTGTTTACATACAAGGTAGATAACTGGAAGATCAGGGTAAGTCCTTTTTTATTTAGGAACATGATGGCACCGTGATTTTAACACTTTTCAATCTGAGTCCTTTATAGAGTCATGTAAACCTCAGAATTCACACTATTTCTTGCTGTCTTAAACCTACCTTCTCTATTCATTAAATTACCTGCTTGGCTCTTCATCTGATTTTCTTTGCAACCTCTATGTACTTTAAAAAGACACCCCCCCCCCCCGTGTTTATGTAAGTCCACCTGGAGCCATCATACTGTATAATGATTAATTGAAACAGAGTATTAATTATTCAAGAGCCAAATGTTTTGATGAAAACAACAATGCAAGCCACTTACAATTCTATTCTTCCATGTAAGACCCCACTGTGAGTCAATCACTGCCTACAGAAACATACAGCAAGCGCTCGACAGGAACTAAGGGCACTGCAGCTACTGCCCATTGAAAGGAGTCGCACCAGATGTTACTCCTTCTCAGTCAGACCCGATTCTACCCAAGGGTCCCTCAGTCTTTCTCTGCACCACTACCCAAATCCTTCCGTGTATCCACGCCACTGTCACTGTCTTAATTCAAACCCCTCGTCGCAGCCTATGTAGTGAACTGTGCCCAACAGGTTTTCTTGCCTTCTGCCCTCACTTATTCAGTTCCTAAGGGGAAAACACCATGGTGTACCAGAGCCCTCACGGTGGGCATGAGGCCAGACTACTGTTCCACGCTGTCCCGTCCTCGCAAATCTGAGGGCATCACGCTTCTTAAATCTCTGGTATTTGTCTTAAGCTTTTCCTTTTCCCTAACCTAGGCAGTGGCATATCTTCCTTTCCTATTTGACTCCTGAATGCTAACCTATCTATAAAGGAAATAAAACAGTCAAGTTCATAAGGAGGCAGTCCAACTTTTGCTGCTTACTCAGCTGGTGCAACTATCATTAAGGGGCAGCTACAGATTCTACTCATCCTTTAAGATACATTTCAAAAGTTACCACCTGTGTGAAGCTGTTCATTTTCCTGAACAGCTAGAGCTCTTTTCCTACCTTGATACAAACGTTCATGCCTTTATTTATAACACAGGACAGGTGATAAAATAATTTGTCAAAATGCATGCCTCTATTCCCAGACCAGGCACAAGGGAAAGAATCTTAATTTATCTATCTTTGTAGCACCATCACCCTAAACCTGATTGACAAAGACCTTGTTAACACAGGAAAACAGAAATTATAAAAGTCATAAAATAGCATAAACCTTTACAAATAAAATTCAGTTCTTAAATCATATGCAATATCTATACTCTGCAAACATATATAAACATGACATATTTATCAGTTCCAAGGTTTGCCTGTAGTGGAAAGGCAAAATAATGAATAAAGAAATTTAAAGTACATTCACATATTCCAGATGAGGCTGAAGACTAGGAGTTAAAGTAACTCATCGTAAGTTCCTCTAACAATGAAAGGGAATGAGACTGAGGGAAGTGGCATGGTTTGGGTGAAAGCATAAAAGAATGGGGCATCCAGAGTAAAAAACTTACTGATTCAGTCTCCAATAATTGGAATTTCCTAAGTGTATCTGGCCAGTAAGATTGTAGGGACAATCAAATAAAGGAATAGGCTTCAATGCCAGTTCAGGTTTCTTTTGGTAGTTTCAAATGTGGCTTCAAGTGCTGCTGCTACATATGCTTTTAAAGTACTAACATTTACACCAATATAGTTCCAATAATATGCACGCCTACACCTGGGGGAGTTATATTTAGCTTGTGTTTCTTATTAGCATAGAAATTTGTGATAGACATAAAATGAAAGCCATTCTATCACAGAACCTGCATGAAAGGCCATAAAAAACAACAGATAGTAAGTTATGCTTTTAAGAGTCCATTATTTACATATCTTGCCTGCCTATTCCAAGTTTCAATTAGTTTCTGACATTGCTTGTTCCTTCAATCCAATGCATTACCTAGAAACTCCAAGTCCACTCTCTAGCAGACTGAACTCAAATACACAGACTGCACTGACTGCTGGTCAGCTGGCAGTAGTCATCCCCCACACTTCTGGTCGCTCAGACCCAGACTCAGGCTTTAGTTTTACAGTCTCCCTCAGAGTTCTGCTGCACCTGTTGGAAAGTAACCCCAATCCCCACAACTCCTTCACCAAATATAATAGGAAGGACATATACTGACTTAACTACCTAAACTGAAAAGGCAAAGGACCAGGAAGCCACAAACAGTTCTAGGAAGCCAAAACAAAAAGGACTTGCAGGGGATTATTTTTTCTTTCTTTAAAAAAAAATTTGACTTTACAGGTTGTTTCTAAGTTTTCAATATAGTAAAAGCAGAAACTAGGGGAAATGAACACAAAAGACACACGACAGTGATTAACAAATCCAAAGAAGTGCCCAAGATACAGAGAATATAACAGTTTAGGAACTGTTTAACACAGGGACAAAAATCCCTTAATAAAACTTGTAGACACTACAGCAACACAAAGAGTAACATGATATGTGTGACTCCAAGGTTCACCAAACAATAAAAACAAAATTAAATGACATTCAGACATTTCCCACTAGCTACTGGATTCAATAAATGCCCACGTTATGTATCTGTACACAACTTAAATGCCAGGCACTATGGAAGTGCTGGGGGTATGCTGGTAAATAGGAGGACTAGGGATCTCTCAGAACATATGCCAAACCTTCAACGTTATTTTTCAGACTCATTCCCATTATTCCTATACCATTGCCTTAGTTTAGGCGGCTCATCACCTTACAGGGACTGTTCCTCTTAAACTGATATTGTGCACCTAAAACCTCATGCATTTCAACTGTCAATCTGGGCCTAAGACCCTCCCATTTAAAACCCAGCAGAGTGAGCCATGCCCCTGTAACTGGTCCTCCCTTCCTGCTTCACTCCTCGCCTATCTAAGGTCACCCGCGTTCTAAAGCAGAGATGCAACAGATCATCACTGCTCTTGCAAAGACCATAAAAAAACTGGTGTTATTTTCAAAAGAGCTCCAAAATTGACAATAGCTCCTACCTCCTCAAAAATTTTTAAAAAGAGAAAAGGAAAATGGGAATTATTCCTAAGGCCAATACTCCTTTGAAAGCTGTTCAGAATTTCTTTTTTCAGCATCAATTTTATCAGTCACAAAGCATGTAAAACTTGGATATGAATCTATCTGGATACCAGGTAACACACACCTCGTCACAGCCTGTGAGGTCAGCAGTCAGAGGAAAGGGGTTAGGAATTTTCTTTTCCCCCAAATCTAGGACTACAGAGTAAAAACTGAAAAGTAATACATGAAGATGTTCCACAGTTGTGTCTGTGAAAGGTTCAGGGACAGTAGAGCAGGATTATAGAAAGCAGGCATGGCTCCTGCTCTTAGAGGTCTCAGTCTAGCAGTGATCACACATAAGGTTACAAGTCAGTCATGAGGTGATTGCTGTTGCAGCAAACATAAAATCCTTGAGTCTGTTTTCAGCTGTGTAGGTTTTATCAATGTATGAGTCATAATAATAGAATGACAGTCTATAGTGATGAGCAACATGGACTTTTAATTCAGAAAGACAAGAATTCTCTACAACACCTCCCCACCAACTTTGTTTCCTCACCTGTATAATGAAAATAAAACTTTCCATTTATCAGGTTGATGTCAGCATTAATGGCCCCAACATATATTAAATACATATTAATATTCAGGATAGCCTTAGCATTTAAAGCCTAACATTACAGTACCTGATACTATAATTAGTATTATTTTGGATCTTGTCACCTTAATCATAAGCTATTTCACAGAACGGATTTCTTTTGTATTTCTACAAAAAACAAAAACTAAATATTCCAGAATATTAATGAACACTTCTTGAATGAAAAGTCCTTAGTTCCAAAGAAAGTAAACCTTCTACAAATTTATATATTAACACACTGAAGTCTGTACTAGTAGCATCTCTACATCCTCCAGTCAACTACTGTTCATGCGGTACATTTAGTCTCTGTTATAGCTGACAGCTACCCCTCTAAAAGACTGTTGCTTAACCACACGATGTAGTTTTGATTTCTCTCCTGCCCCATAAAAATGTTTCGTCATCACAAAACGGGAACTACAATAATACTAAACACTTGCTACTCGTACTGCTACACTAATAAGTGCTCACTATATGCCACTCATAAACAGCTTATTTTATCAACTCATTTAGTTCTCCAACAATTCTGAGGTAGGCTACACCTCTTACTATTCACATTCTACAGATGGGAAAACAGAGGTACAGCAAGCAAATTGCCCAATGTAATATAGCTACCATATAAATGGCTGATCCACTCTAAACCCAGGCAGTATAGCTCCATAGTCCACACCATTAATTATGATGCTTTTATTAGTTAACTCCATTTTTTTCACACACAAAGGACAGCTATTTAAAAAAATTTTTTCCAAAATTTTTTATTTCTTTTTTACCAGCAGTTTTGAGGAGGCAGATGTAATATCTTGTGAAGTTATTTAACCAAAAGAATGAAATGATTTGACCAAGAAGCTTCACAAAATGCAACTAAAGAGGATGACTGTGGCTATAGTTCAGATTCTAACCCAGGTAGTATGGTTCAGAATCTGTACACTCACTTAAAACAAGGAAATATTTTAATAATAAAGTTTTAATATTTAAATTCCTCCTTCTTGTGAAAATAAACCTCCGCAAGAACAGGGAATTTTGTCTGTTTTATTCATTGTATACATCCAGTTCCTCAAACAATGTTGATGCAAGAAATCTGTGATTCAGCCATGGCCAGTGTGGCTCCACTGGTTCAGTGTCCTACTGTGCACCAAAAGGTTGTAGGTTCAATTCCCGGTCAGGGCACATGTCCGTGGTTGTAGGCTCAATCCCTGGTAGGGGATGTGCAGGAGGCAGCTGATAGATGTTTCGCTATCACAAAGATGTTTCTCTCTCCCCGTTCCTCTCTAAAAATCAATTTTAAAAAATCTTAAAAAAAAAAAAAAAAAAAAAAGCTCCACTCCCAACTGAGGCATTCTCCCAATGAGCCTTACCCTTACTTTATTTTTCACTGCTCCATCTTCAGCACCAAAGCTAGGACTCAAAAAATATCTGATCAATCGGTGAAGATTTACTGTCATCCCTCTTTTCCCCACTGGAATATAAACATCAGGAAGGCAGGAATTCTTTACAACTAAGTTCCTAGAACCTAGAAGAGGTGCCCAATAAATATTTTACCTCTTGTTTCTGGTTTTCACTCCAAATATTCTAAGTAAACTGCATCCACAGCAACACAGAAGTGCCAGCAAGGGAGACTCTCTAGTGTAGGTAAGGATGCCAAACAGAATCTCTTCCCATATTTAATGTCAATATACTTTATTGTGTAGTAAAAAAGCTTTAAGGGCTTTCATACATCTACATTTGACCCTAGTCCCCAAACTCCTGATTCATTCCTGTGTCTTAATTTCATCCTTGAACTCTTACCATGATTCTCAGGAACACAGAAATCCGAATGCCTGCTCAAATTACTCCTTACAGAGAAAACTTGCTCTTGACAACTTGTGAGAAGCTTACCCTTCTCCAGTAACACCTTTCAAGCAAAACCATCTCTTTCACTCAACAAATATTTACTAACTACATGCCAGGTAGTGGCAACTATAGTGTGATACCATTTTTTGAAAAAGGAATAAAATATAAAAGAAAAATATGGCAGAATAAGCATAAAAAATGTGTTTATGATGTCTAAATTACATAGAACACATTTTAAAGTCTCATACTTAGCATTCTCTAATTCATATAACTAAGAAAGTAGCCACTGAAACACCTGGAATGTTACCTGAGGTTTCACAGTAAACTAACACACCTTAATTTTCATCAATAAGGAAAAACATTTAAAAAAAATCTTAAAATAAATATCTCTTAAAAAGCAGGGACCTTCAAAGCAGGGGTAACAAATGAAGTCTATCTGAAGACAGTATAATGCCAGTCATCTCAAAACTGTATATTTATAAGCAGGCTATGAAGGCTAAAGTGGGTTTAGAAATAATATGAAAATATTCTAATACTTTTGCCAGAGAACAGGAATTAGCTGGCAATAATTTGGAACAAACTGTGAAGGTATATACAATACCAGGTGGCTGTGTGAAATGTTTTACTTAAATTTAATAAGAGCTTCATAAAACTTGTGACAATACAGAAGAGCCTTGGCATAAAATATGTGGAAAATGCTACACAATATAGATTGAATATGAATAAAAATAAATAACTGACCTTAGCCCTTCTTCCAACATTGGAACACTAAAAAAAAACAACTGATGTGCACACAAACAAAAACTGCACTTACCTTAAGAGGCTGGGTGCCTCTCAGTCCTGCCTGTCCTCCCATTTGGGGAGAGCCTTGCTGCAGTGGCTCAGTCATTAAGCTGCCGGCATTTCCCATGCCTGGGTTTGGGTACTGCATATTAGGTCGTCCCCGGCCTGCTCCAATTGAACCGTTCATGACTTGATTAGGCATCATTCCCTGTCCGTTGCCTGCAGTCAACATTCCAGGATTCATGCCAGCATTCATCCCTGTATTCATTCCCATGGCAGGTTGATTTACTGGACTGTTCATCATACCTGTTGCAGAAGGTGTGGGACCCTGATTTGGTCCACTAGTGCCCATCCCCATGTTGGGGATTGGGCTTTTGACCATGCTATTTATCAAACCTAATCCAGGACTGTTCTGTTGGGCCTGGCTGGCCATGCCTTGGCCTGGACCACCAATCCCCATATTGAGGTTAGGGGAACTACCAGACCGTAGCAATTCTGAGAGTTGTTTATGTTTAGAGGCTGCATCTTGTACTATGCCAAGACTTGTCTGAAGCTGGCTAATATCACCACCATTGGTTAGTCCCAATTCTGTAGAGTTGATTAATTCATCTGGTAAGTCATGCTCCAAGTCAAATAGAGAGCCAAAATCTGAAATTAAGAAGAAAGATAATGGTTAGAGTTTGACAAAAATCAAAATAAAAAACTGCTCTATACTTTGTTCTTGATAAGTATTACATTTCTACACCTCACTCTATGAACTACTATCTACTTGTGGTTTTTCATGTTATACTAAAAAACTTTTTTTTGATATCTACATATTTAAAAATAGGAGAACGGCTTGATTATACCAACAAGTGTAAACACTTAATGAACTGAACTTAAAATAACACAAGGAAGGAGGACTCAATCTCCACACAACCTGTTATGAGCTGCTAAGTTTGTACTGATGGTCAGGAAACAAGTTATGTAACAGTCCAGGATGCCTTAGGTTAAAATAATTTATCAATACACAGACTAACTCAGAACAAAAGATTTAAACTATCATCATAATAAAGACAACTGATACAAAAGACCACTGATCTGCAGAACATTCACTGTGAGCTCCATGAAGCAAGGGGCTGTCTACCATTCTTCGCCAAGTTTTCTCACAGCACCTGCCACAGAGTAGGTCCTCAATTTGCTGAGTGAATTTGCTTTCACCTGACTTTAGCCTACAGATTAGATTTCCTTAACCAAAATGCAGCTGAAATAGGATACAAAACTATGCCTCTAGCTCCTTTAACAACACACAAATCACCCTCACCCTCTCCCCGCCCAACTCCCAGCAAAAAGAAGAAATTAGAAATTAACCCAGGGTTTCTCAATCTTGCTACTATTAAACATTTTGGGCTGGATAATTCTTCGCTGTGAGGGAGCATTGTTAAGATACTCCACAGATCCCTGCTCTCTTTTCTCAATGCCATTAGTATCCATACCCCATTTGTGACAACCAAAAATGTCTTCAGTATCACTAAATGTCTCTTGGAAGGGCAAAGTTGTTCCTGGTTCACCTGCTGAGAGTCTTAACTCATTATATATAGTTAGGTACTTGAGTTTTCCCTTTTTTTCTTTATTGTTGAGTTTTCTTCCCTTTTAATTCTTCAAGCACTTTCACATTAAGAAGGCATTACTGGGTATTTAATAATTAAATATACTTGAATCTACAACTGACTATCCTATTAAAAATAGTTCATCCCTTGAAGACAAAATACCACTTTAAATGATCTATTTGGTCCAATTAATCTTGCTTTTCAAGTAAAACTCTTCCTCTACGTGCCCTTCCTGTTCTTATAGCATTCTATCACGGCATTGAAATTATAAGTGCATCTATCTCTCCCCTCCCCGCTGCCACCTGCCCCCCCCACGCCCACCACCCCATGCACCCAAGCTGTAGCTCGTTGGAAAGCACATGTCTTATCACTTACAGACCAACTCCTTGCCTAATGCCCAACACAGTTAAACATTCTGATCATATTTTAATCGAACCAAACTGTATCCTAGGACCTCAGGGCATGATTTAGAGTCCCGACTTTTACAGAATTATTTTCTTTCCTTTTGAAAAATCTTATGTGCCCATCCATCATAATAAAAGATGTCTTATGAAAATAGTTTTGGAAGATGAAGTCTCAAAATTTATCTTACATCACTACTCAAAGAAATTTGTTTACTATAATGATATATTTCCTTAATCATTTCTATTTACATAACCCACAAAACTAAGATCATACATAGTTTATGAGCAATTTTGCATTCTACTTTTCCCCTGAAGTATACAAATAAATATATACATATTTGAAATATATTTTCTATTGATTTCAGAAAGAGGGAGGGAGAGGGAGACATAGAAATATCAGTGATGACAGAGAGTCACTGATAGGCTGCCTCCTGCATGCCCCCTGGCTGGGGACTGGGCCCACAACCCAGGCATGTGCCCCGACTGGGAACTGAACCGCGATCTCCTGGATCATAAGTTGATGATCAACCTCTGAGCCATGCCAACCAGGCTACAAATACGTATATTTTTATTTTTACTGTTGCACACTTAGGGAAAACTAAAAACCTAAATTTCTATCCATTTAGAAATTTAAAAAACATACATATACCTAAGTGACAAATTAAAGAGAAAGTCACAAAAGAAACTGAGTAATAAAAATACTAGATTTCAAAAGTTAAAGGCTTATATTAGAAAATAAAGCTAAAAATTAATGAGTTAAGTATCCAAGTTATTATATGAGAACAGCAGGAAGATGATCAAAAGATAAAAAGCAATTAATTATCAACAAGAGAGAAATAGATACAACTGAGAGGGGATCAACAAATCAGAAGTTGGTTCTTTGAAGGAGCAATAAAGATAAACTTCTGGGAAAGTTAAGGGGAAAAAAACAAAAAATGAGAAGGCAATACTACTAATCAACTTCATGTAAAAAAAAATTTGAAGAGAAATAAATGGATAAATTCCTGATAAAATACTCACCAAACTTATTTTAAAAAGTTATAAAGGGCCCTAGCTGGTTTTGCGCAGTGGTTAGAACATCAGCTTGCAGACTGAACGGTCCCAGGTTTGATTCTGGCCAATGGCACGTACCTCAGTTGCAGGCTTGGCCCCCCAGGGTGCATGGGGGAAGCAACCAACCAATGTGTGTCTCTCACATCGATGTTCCCCCCCCCCCCCCCGAAAAAACAATGGAAAAAATATCCTCTGGTGAGGATAAAAAATAAAAAAATTATAAAGGATAAATGACCCAGTTTCTCCAACAAATCAATGGCAAAAAGGAGAATGGGAGGAGTTATTAAATAAAAGATTTAAGGACCTTGTTTAGATTCTGATTCGAACCAGTTGTAAAAAGGGGGGAGGGAGGTACACAAAAATACTGGTACCTTGAAGTTATAAGCACCTGGGAGTTCTTTTTCCTATTCAATTGAAATTTCCCATTTTAAAAAGCTCAAAAGGAGATATAGAAAGCCTAAATAATACCATTACTACTACAGAAAATAAATCATTGGTTAATCTTTCTATAAAGAAACACCTGATCTAAATGTTTTTACAGGTATGTCCTGCTGAACTTTCAAGGCAAAGACAATTCAATCTTACACAAACATGTCTAGAAAATAGAAAGAATACTGTAAAAATCACACATGACCAGTATAAATCATGAATACAGAAGCAAGAATCCTTAAAAAAATAAAAGAGCAAACCAATTCATTAGTGCCTTAAAAATGGGTTATCATGATCAAGTTGGTGTAATCTCAGCAATCCAAGAGGGAAGGGTTTGCATTAGAACCTTTCACCATCTATATATGTCATTCAGCCCGGCAGGTATTGCTCAGTGGTTGAGTGTCAACCCATAAACCTGGAGGTCATGGTTTGATTCCTGGTCAGGGTACATGCCTGGGTTGCAGACTCGCTTCCCCAGTAGGGGGTGTTCAGGAGGCAGCTGATTAATGATTCTCTCTCATCACTGATGTTTCTCTCTCTCCCTCCCCCTTCCTCTGTCTGAAATCAATAAAAACATAAGAAGAAAAAAAAGTGTCATTCACCATATTAACAAAGAAGAAAGAAAATATAAGATTCATCTCAATGGCTGTGGAAAAGCACTGGATAAAGTTCATACCAAATCACATTTAAAAAAAACAAATAACAATCAAGGAAGTGATAGAAACTTCTTTAAATTGACAAAAAGGTTTCTTCCAAAACCTAACAGCAAATATGCATAATGGACCAACATGAAAAGTAGACACTTTAGCATCAAAACAAGCCAAAGATGCTCATGACAGCCACTTCTATTCAATGTTGTACTAGAGTATCTAGCCAAAGCAATAATATAAAAAAAATATTATGAGTAAAAAGATTGAAAAGGAAAAAACTTATTTTATGGAGATGATACAACTGTCAACATAGAAAATCCAAAGCAAAATGGAAATAGTGAGAGGTTAAGCATGGTGCCTGAATATATCACAAACATAAACAAATTAAACTGCACTTTTGTATATTAGCAATAAATGTTTAGAAAAAATTTTTTTAATATAATTTATGATAGCATGGGGGAAACTTAGGGGAAAAAAATCTCACAATATGTTACTATAAAATACATGTAAACTGTGAAAGACTACCTAAATAGAATAATATTCCAAACACCTGGGTACAAATTCTTTATATTATATAAAGACATCTATTCTGCCCCCAACAGAGTCAATGCAATGCCTTAAATCAAAATCCTAACAGTTTTTAGGGAACCAGACAAGATTTTTCTAAAGTATATACAGAAGAACCTAGTTTGGAAACTATAAACAGGAATGTACTCACACTTCATAGGTTATTTGTGAGGATTAAATGAGTTAATATATGTATTTAGAATATTGCCAGACATATTAAAAATATAAAAATGTTATCTAGTATTATTATTCAATAAAATCATTACCCTATTATGACATAAGATTGGTTTATAATAATGAGAGCAAACTTTTATCACGCACTTTCAATGAGGCAAGCATTGTTCTTGATGCCTCAATAATTGTATCATTCTTGTTAATCCTCTCAATCTCAGAAATAGGTAACAGACATATACAGAATTCATTGAGGAGAAAAGAACTTCAATAATATAGAAGTCTTACTCTAGGCCCTAGAATCTTGAGGATTTTCATTTAACCTCTACTATAGTCTAATGAACTTATATTTACGCTGTTTTATGTTTATGCAAAACATTTAACATCACATTACAAAGTTAGGCTCCACTTTCAAGCAGACAGGGTTTACATTGGTAGACCTTGCAAATAAAGATTTCGGGGTTGTTCTTTTTTTTAACTGACAATCCTCTATATCCTAAACATTCAACAGACCTAACTGTAGTTATCACTCAGGTTTCAACTCAAAGACTAGTCCCAACAGTCCTGTCTCCCAAGGTGGCTCACTTTTTTGCAGTTCAACTATGTACTTCATATTTCTTTTATTACAGCTAAATAGTATTTGTGTGTATCTTACTTCTTTACCAAATTATAAGTACCTGAAGGATAAGGGTCTCATTTAATATTTACATTTCCCATAGCACCTAGGATATGCTCACAGAATGACTAGATATTTCTAGCAATTCTACAACTGTATACTATCCTTATGTCTGAATTGGTATTTCAACTTTATAAAAGTTCTCTTACCTCAGCTTTAAACCATTTATTTTTAACTATATTGATTAAAACTGGAAGACTATGTAAAAAAGCCATATATACTTTGACCCCCAACCAAACAGACTCTATTATTTCATCTAGTATCACTGACTGTCATTATTACTCCTTATCAATTTTGTGCCTCAAAGTTTTGGACATTTATGATTCCCAAATGTTATCAGCCATCACTGGTATCTAACTTGGCACTGCTCAAGGAATCTAAATACCTGGATTTAAACCCAAGTCTTCAAGCTGACCTCATTTAGCCATCACTTTCCAACTGTGAGCTCAAGTTACCTTTTCTGTCAAAAGGTAGTAACCCACCCCCCCCATGGAACTGTTTTAAGAACCAATGAGGTGGCTCTTAAAGATGTTAAAAGATAGATTCTAAAGCATATAAATGTGTACATCTATTAACCCTTTTTAAAAAAATTATATACCAGGTGGAGCACAGCAAAAGAATCCTTTGGGATCATCTTTAGCAGTGTTTACTTGGGAACAAAAAAATAAAAATAAAAAAGCATAAAAGTTCTGGCTGAAGAGCAATTGGGAGAATAAAGATCCAACTCAGTTCTTTTAGAACACTGACCCTCCCAGGGAGGACCCAAGTGTGAAATTACTGAGTCTCTCATTGCATAGCTGCAGTAACTGATGCTAACACTGGCTTCCCTAAGACTGTATTATTTTGTTATTAAATATGAACCCTATTAACACAACCTGTAAATAATCAATTCTACACTGGTAGGATTAAGAGTACTAAAGCTCAAAAACCTAATATGTGGAGTTCACTTTAGCCATCAAATTTTGAATTTTCCCCCATTAAATCTTTCTACAAAGGCTTCCCAGAAAAAAACCTGGTAGCAAGTTCATGAGCAGCATATTGTAAAAAGGCTACTAAAATAAGAGACTGTATCTTTAGCCAAAGTTGGTCATAAATAGCAAGTGAAACCCAGTGGTCTAAAACTAGCAGAAAAGCAAGTCCCAAGTTCAAAACAATACGTATGAAGATGCAAGGGAACCCTACCACATCCATGAGTGACACACTCAAGGGGCGCACTTGGTGAACACCAAAGCTCCACTGAAGTAAATCCTGCTCTGTAGGGGTGTCTCCAGCACAGCAGCTCTCTGGCTGTAGTTGCAGCTGGTCCTCACAGCTGACTGGCCTGGGGGTCAGTTCCTCCCGGGGACACCAACAGCAACCAAGGCTCAACTACAACAGGGCAGTGCACACAGCCCACACAGGGGAGCACCTAGAAGGCCCAGCTCAGGTGACTGGGGAGGCTGAGCCACTGGACCCTGCAGGACACCTACTACACAAAGCCACTCTACAAATTCCAGGAGACATAGCAGTTCTACCTAATACATAGAAACAAACACCTGGAAGCAGCCAAAATGTGGAGGCAAAGAAACATGCCACAAAGGAAAGAACAGAAGAAATCTCTAGAAGAGGAACTAAATGAAATAGATACAAGCAAGCTAACAGGTAGAGAGTTCAGAATTTTGGTTATAAGGATGTTTAAGCAAATGGTTAGGGAAATAACTGAGAAAATCGATAACATAATAAAGTACCAATTTGAAATGAAGGCTACAGGAACTGAAATGAAGAATAATTTACAGGGAATCAACAGTAGAGTAGCGGATGCTGAGAATCAAATGAGCAATTTGGAACATGAGGAAACAAAAAACACCCAACCAGAAGAGCAAAAAGAAAGAAGAATCCAGAAATATGAAAATAGTATAAGGAGCCTCTGGGACAACTTCAAGAGGCCCAACATTCGTATTACTGGGGTGCCAGAAGAGGCAGAAAGAGACCAAGGAATTGAAAACCTATTTGAAAAAATAATTACAGAAAACTTCCCCTACCTGGGGAAAGAAATCGACTTACAAGTCCAGGAAGCACAGAGGGTCTCAAACAAGAGGAACCCAAAGAGGCCCACAGCAAGACACATCATAATTAAAATGCCAAAGGTTAAAAACAAAGAGAGAATCTTAAAAGCAGCAAGAGAAAAGCACTTAGTTACCTACAAGGGAGCACCCATACGACTGTCAGCTGATTTCTCAACAGAAACCTTGCAGGCCAGAAGGGAGTGGCAAGAAATATTCAAAGTGATGAAAAACATGGAACTACAACCAAGATTGCTCTACCCAGCAAAGCTATCATTTAGAATTGAAGGTCAAATAAAGAGCTTCACAGATAAGAAAAAGCTAAAGGAGTTCATCACCACCAGACCAGCACTACAGGAAATGTTGAAGGGTCTTCTTTAAGAAGAAGCTAATGAACAAAAGAATCTGATGAACTAAATAGATCCAGAGACACTGACACATGCAACAGACGATTATATTTCAGAAGAAAGAGGGAAGGGGGGTGGAGGGTGGGAAGAGATTAACTAAAGAAGTTATATGCATATATACATAACCCATGGACACAGTCAATAACGGGGTGAAGGCCTGGGGAGGGGGTGGGAGTGAAGTGGAGGGGGTCAGTTGCGGGGGAAAATGGTATACCTGTAATACTCTCAACAATAAAGATAAATTTAAAAAGTAAAAAAAAAAAAAAGATGCAAGGGAAAATAATTAAAAATTTAAATGCCGTAATTTAAACAAATCCTATTAAGCAGTGGGTTTTAGTATTGATCAGCCTTGATTTCATGCCTCTTACCAAGCTCCTCTGGTTCTTCCTTTTCCTCCAAGGAAAGGGGGAAAAATAAAGGTACAAATAAATCATCTTTTTAGGCTCCCATCTCAATTTGCCCTTCACAGGAATTAGTTCAGATCAGCTGAATAAAATTTAGATGTTCAACAAATACAAGCAGCAACCGAAAGGGTCCTGTGACATAATAGTTTGGGGTTTTTATTCTAGAGAGACAATGGATTTACTGCAGAATTTTAAGCAGAAATATAATATGGACAAATCTGCCTGTATTAGAGTCTACTTAGGCAAATACGATGAGTAATGAATCAGACAGACAAGTCTACAGTAAGTGACTGGTTAGGAGGCTGCTGCTGGAGAAATAAAGGAAACTAACACTTAAGTCTGGAGAAGTACTAAGGGGAGCACAGGCATCAAAAAGGCCGATCTAAAGTACTCGTTTTGTAACTATAAATATGGGGTTAAGAAAAAAAATAGAAACAAGGATGACTCCTAAATTTCTGGCTTGGACAACCTAAGAGTACAGTGGTACTGCTGTCCAGATGGGCAATCAGAATACATGGTGATGTGAGAGAGAAATGTGGACATTAACTCACCATCAGATATTAAGGGGACCATTGAAAACGCCAGTATTTAAAGAATCATGGGGCCTAGCCAGGTGTGGCTCAGAGGCTGAGCGCCAACCTAGTATCCAGGAGATCGCGGTTTCATTCCTGGTCAGGGCACATGCCCAGGTTGTGGGCTTGATCCCCAGTTGGGGGTGTGCAGGAGGCAGCGGGTCAATGACGACTCTCTGATCATTGATGTTTGTACCTCTCTCTCTCGGTCTCCCTTCCTCTCCCTGAAATCAATAAAGATATATTTAAAAAAAAAAAAGAAGTGTAGGGAGAAACTTAGATTTCTACCTGATTAAAATCTTTAAAAAAATTAAAATAAAATAAAGAACCATGGGCTTAACCAGCAAAGGATGCTAAAACCCAACACTTCTCAGCCTATCCACCAGGAATACTGTCCTGGAAACCAGGTTCCAAGAAGAAAATGTCAGTGGTGTCCCATACTCCAGAAAGAATTCCCTGAATGCAGATAATAGGATATATTTAATAATTTAGGTAAGAGCAGTCCTGGGGAGTTGTAAAGAGGAAAAGCCAGACTGCAGTGGATTGAGAAGCAGGAGGTAAAGCAAGACACCAAGTACTTTTTCTAGACATTAGGGTGAGCTCTTAGATATGTAATCTGCTCACTCTTCCTCCTCTCTCTTTGATTAAAATTTATAAATCTGATACTTATTCCATTAATATCACAAAACTATCACATACAACTGATGAAATGAATGAAATCACACTATCTCTAGTAAGACACTGCCTACTTACTTTCTAAATATCAACCAATATTTGTTGGGCTACTCCTACTGAATAGTTTGTTGGTAAGTTCCCAGACATTCAATGATGCTCAAATACAAAACGACTTCGAGTAAAATGTTTCTTCATCTGAGTGTACATTCAGTCCAAACACAGTGATGCAAACAAAATGTGACTAAAATGGCAGATTTAAATCTTATTTGAAAAATTTAGCATAATACAGAGGGTTTATTCAATGGACTATGTATTAGAAATGTGACAATTTAAAAAAAAACAAGTTTGGACTGAGCAAGTGGGAAACTAGCACTGAGTCAAAACATCCCTTCACTATTACATATTGATTCTGTAGGTCACTCTTGGTATCTTCTATATTGCTGTAATCCTTATAGCAGATTTAGCCATATAATCTCTTGTAAAATAAATACTCAGCTCACTTAGCCTATCCATAAATCAAAAGATCAAGACAATTCCATGGTACATAAAAAGCAAATATTGCCTACCATGAAATATATGAGAAACATAACCTTCAAAACTAACAATATAATTCCAAACACTGTATCACCTGTGAACATAAATAAAATTTAGTTAATAACTAGGATGCAAAACAACTTAAAATTGAGCTAATTTTGGCTCAAAATCTAATTCTACTGCATAATAGTATTTCTTCCAGTTATGCATTATTTGTTGAACAAACAGGCTTATTTTGGTACTTCAGGTAAACTGAAGTAAAATAAAAACTCAGTTCTGCTCTTAAACACTAAGCAAAACACCCATATGAATTATTCTAAAACTAGTCAATTCTCAAGTATCCACTTATAAGAGAGAATCCATGCATGGATTCTCCTTTCAATTAGTTTTCGTGGTATTAAAAGGCTTTCTAAAAATGAACGTTCTAGCTCTCAAGACCTTTCCTTCACCTAACCCAGTGGTAAGGCGAGGATGGAGTAGGGACTGGACAAACAAAGAGTGCAGAGAAAGAAAGAAGGGTGTGAAAGCCTACGGCTCAGCCAGTTCAGCAACCAAAAAAATTCAAAGCAGGGCGAGCAGTGATGAGGAGCCTGGTAGAGACCAAAGCACTCAGATCCCCTAGGAGTTCCAGGTGAGGGGGTTGGGATTTTAAAAATAAGGATGGAGATGAAAAGTCAAAGCCTTGTAACTTTAATAATTCCAGTAACAGTTTGGCTAGACACTGAAACTATCAATCTCACAAAGATCTCTCGTTCTTATAGGCCCGGGACACTCTTACATTCACTCAGCTGGTCGGGGTGCCTAAAAGCATGACATTTTAAAGCACCGCAGCCTTGCCCTGGTCAGGTAGCTCAGATGGTTAGAGCGTCGTCCTGATACACAAAAGTTGCAGGTTCAATCTCGGGTCTGGGCACGTAAAAGAATCAACCAATGAATGTATAAAGAGTGGATCAGCAGCCATGGCCAGGTGGCTCAGCTGGTTGGAGTGTCATCCCGTAGAGCAAAAGGTTGCAAGTTAGATTCCCAGTCACATGGGAGGCAACAGATTGATATCTCTCTCTCACACAAAATAAATAAATAAGTAAATAAATAAATAAATACCGCAGACTTTAAAATTAGGCAATTTTGCAAACGTCACGAATTTATCAGGTAAAACAACTCTCCTAAACTTCATTCAGTACTTTATTTTAGCCCTGGCAGGTGTGGCTCAGCTGGCTGGGCATCATCCTGTGCACCAAAAGGTTGCAGGTTCGATCCCCAGTCAGGGCACATGCCTGGGTTGTGGGTTGCAGGCCCAAACCCCAGGAGGGGGCATGCAGGAGACAGCTGATCGATGTTTCTCTCTCCCCCTCTCTAAAAAAAAATAAAAAAATCAACAAATTATTCTTTAAAAAAAAATTAGTATTTTAGCCTAGCCTGTGTGGCTCAGTGGTAGACAGTCAACTCAGGAACCCCAGAGGGTCATGGTTTGATTTCTGGTCAGGGCACATGCCCGAGTTGCAGGCTTGATATCTGATGGGGGTGTGCAGGAGACACCTGATTGATGATTCTCGTTTCTATCTCTCTCTCCCTCCCTCTGAAATCACTAAAAACATGTATTTTTAAAAAACCGTATTTTAATACTCTGTAGATGAAGCAGAATTAATCTAATCATGAGCAGTCCACCTAACAAGGGAAAAAAGATGTGCACTTAAAACCACTTAAAGAAACACAAAGAAAATTAAATAAAATATCTATACTGGTTAAGACTTGTAATAATTTCCAAAACAACTGGAAGCAACCTGTGAATTATATACAAATTTGGATTAGATAATAATATTAAGTTACACAGGATCACATAGCTATGCATGGTAACAGTTGTTCAATTTAGAAATCCAGTAGAGTCAAAGGGGAAAAGTGCAGCAAATTTCAAAATATGCACTCTTAACACTGTCCTGCAACCATGGCATCAAAAGGTGTATCTATTCTTTGCAAAGTGATCAACTTGAAGTTGACTCAACCTCAACACATTTAAGGTTAAGTCTCAGAATTAACTCAATGACATGTTTATATTAAACCTAAACTGAATGCTAACTTAACTACCACTGATCATTTCTGGATTTTGAGTAGTAGTAACATCATATGAGCAGCTTTGTTGTGAGTCTAGGATTTGTTTGCTTGACTGGGAATGCCTATAGTGGATCCTGATAATGAAAACATCATACTAGCCCCTAAAAAGGGAAAAGAAAAGAAAAAAAAGCCTCCTAAAACTTGCATATCTGTAAAGAAAAAGGGGAGAGAACAGTTTTTGAGTTATCTGCTATATTATTCTACATTTATGACAACTGGTAAACAAAACTTGGATTTTTTTTTTTAATCCTCACCTGGGCATGTTTTTTACAGGAAGGGAGAGAGGGAGAGAGAGGGAGAGGAAGGGAAAGGGGAAGAGAGGGAGAGAGAAATATCAATCGGTTGCCTCCCATACACACCCAGACCAGGGATCAAACCGGCAACCTAGATATGAGCTCTGACTGGGAATCGAACACGAAACCTTTTGGTGCACAGGACGATGCTCCAATCAACTGAGTCACCAGGCCAGGGCAAAACTTGGATCTTAAAAAAATAATTCACTTTGGTAATTATCATTTACTCAAAACTTCAAAGGCAAATGATAAGTGCATTACAAGAGATAAATGACATACCCTTGGTCTTCCTGCCACTATGGTCTCTTCCTGCTACTGATCCTGTACAGAATCACCAGAATTAGTCTTTCTCCTTTCCTTGACCATGTCACTCCCTTGTTCATAAATTTTTATCCTTATGTAAGATAAATGTCAAACTCCTTAGCATATGACTGTCTTTTCATAACAGGACTCCAACATCCTTTCCTATCTGTATCCCATGAAAACACTCCACCATACAGTCTGTGTTCCAGTCACATCAGAACCACTTGTATTTGGCCCTGTGGGTGGCTCAGTTGGTTGTAGCGTCGTCCTGTACACCAAAAGGGAGATCGATGTTTCTCTCTCCCTTCCTTTCTAAAAATCAATGAAAATAGCCTTGATTTAAAAAAAAAAAAAAGAACAAATGAACCACTTGAAACTTGTGTTTGTTTCGCCTGAAATACCCAACTTTCCCTACTTCTATGAAAAGGAAGTTACCTTCAAGGTACACCAAATGAAAACTGACTACTCAATTTAGGAGAATCACACAATTTCAAAATGTCCAAACTTTAACTTATCATAACCGCTCTCCCCATATCCATACACAACTACTTATGTTTGCTTTTTTAGTAAATGACATTCTCACCAATCCAGCTGCCCTAACTTGAAAGTTACCTTGATTCCTCCACTGCAACAGCCTAACATCCAAGTTCTGTTGACAATCACCTTTCCTAAATCTCTCCACTTTTTTCCATCTTCTAATCCAGGTAACCCTCATCACAGCTAGAATCCTAATACAGCCATCTCACTGGCCTCTCAGCTTCACATTTCTCCGTTCCTTTCTAAATAATTCCCCACTTAGTCTATCATCTAAGGAACAATTCTGCCCCATTCATTTAAAAGAGCTAAAAATGGAGTCTAAACTCCAATAAGCATTATAAGCCCTGCATGACAGACTCCTTGTTCATCTCTATGGTCATTTCCTGCTATCCCCTCAGCCAGATGGAACTTACAGGTTCCCTGAATGGGCCACGCTTTCTTTTTCCCAGCCTGGGTCACTCTTACTAACCAACCCTGTATCTATCCTTCAGATCCTAAGACCAGACACCAGTTCCTCAAAGACAGCCACCAGAGTAATAGTAATTACAGCTTAGATCCCCCTGTTTCTCCCAATATACACTGTACTTCCCAAATACAATGATGGTCACATCGGAGTTGAATGTTGCTCTCCTCCCCTTGTCTATAAGTTCTGGGAAGTAAGGGTCTGTCTGTCTGTATGGATTACCAGAGTATTCCCTGTACTGAAGATAAATACCTAGCATAGAGAGTTGGTCCAATACAAGACAACTGCTACCTTGTCAACCTTTCTAAGCCAGTATTTTTCAAATTGTGGGTCACAAGCCAATAGAGGAGCATGAACTCAATATAGTGGGTCACAACTATAAAAGCAACAGAAAATATTAAGAATATATTACAAGAAGTAAGGGTATTATTTGTTCAATTGCTAAGACGGTCTCTGGTTTTCCACACAAAATATAGTTCTTACTTGGGTGTGGTCAAAACATTTTTAGAAGCACTGTACTGCTCCTTCTACTGTCCTTCCTCCTCCTTTATAAGAAAGTGTTCCTTTAAGATGCAGATAAGCAAATACGTAACAGAAAAAATAGTGCTCAGCCACATAATTCTTCAGCAAAAAGCCATTCTTTTTTAAAAAATATATTTTTACTGATTTCAGAGAGAGGAATGGAAAGGGAGAGATAGAAACACCATGATCAGAGAGTCATTGATCAGCTGCCCCCTGCTGGGGATCAAGCCTGAAACCCGGGCATGTGCCCTGACCGGGAATCAAACCTGGATCTCCTGGATCCTAGGTCGATGCTCAACCACCGAGCTATGCCAGCCGGGCACAAATGGCAATTCTTAACTTGAGCATTTCCAATAAGAACAATCTGCTCTCATTATGTCTTAAAATTTTGTTGATTTTCATTTCAATCATATAAATAAGACGTTCTATGTGACAGTAATATATGGAATACTTTTGTTTTTATTTTAATCTCTATTGTCACTTTCTTATACTCTCAAAAAACAATCTCACATATAGGTTAACTGCACCACAGCCTTACTTCTAAGACTACTCTCTGAACTTCAAGCACTTGGCTTTCTTTTTTTAGTCTCTATGTAGTCATTAAAAAATCTACCACTGCCCTGGCCAGGTAGCTTAGTTGGTTAGTGTCGTCCTGATATGCCAAGGTTGCAGGTTCAATCCCAGATAAGGGCACATACAAGAAATCAACCAAGGAATGCATAAATAAGTGGAACAAGAAAGTGATGTTTCTCTCTCTCCCCCCTTTCCCCTCTCTCTACAAAAATCAATCAATAAAATAAAATAAAAAATCTACCATTGCTTTTTTCTGCATATTTAGTAGTAAGGTTAAAAACAGTTAATGCTTAAGCACACTATGCTGCAGCAAGCACCATCTTAACCATTTGATAAAGAGAATTCTCATTTATTCCTTACCACAATGCTGTAAGGTGGGTATTACAGGTGAGAAAGCTGGGAAAGGGAGGTAAGAAACTGGCCCAAGGTTCACAGTTGATAAAGGAAGGTCTGGGATCTGAACTCCAGTAGTGTGAGTCCAAAATTCAATCTCTTAGCCAGTCCCTTTTTTCCAGTAGTTTTCATTTTCTCTCCCAACTAAATTACTCCTAATTGCCCTTTTGGGCATTTATATTAAAAAAAACACACACAAAAACTACATCTAAAAACAAATGAGATCCAAAATTTTTAGAAGAGGCTTAACACCTCAATTAATATTTATTCTTTTAAACCTTTTTTGAAAACTGAGCAATAAAAAAATTCCCATTAAAATTTCAAAAGAAAACTACCATCCATCACATGAAAAAAAAAATCACTGGCAAAATTCAGTGTTGTAAAAATGTTACATTTGGTGTAATTTAAGTTTTAAACATGATCCTTACTTTCTTCTTAAAAATATTTTTAAAATTTATTGATTTTAGAGGGAGGGAGGGAGGGAGGGAGGGAGGAAGGGAGGGAGGGAGGGAAGAGGAGAGGGAGAGGGTGGGGGAGAGGGGGGGGAGGGGGGGGAGAGAGAGAAACATTGATTTATTGTTCCACTTATTTATGTATTCATTGGTTAATTCTTTTATGTGCCCTACCTGAGGATGAAACATATAACCTTGGCATATGGGGATGACACTCTAACCAACTGAGCTCTCCAGCCAGGACTCATTAATTTTTCTAATGTAAGCTACACTAAAAAAATTCAACTTCCAAAATTCTAAAAGGAGGAAACCCTAAAATCTCAAAAAAAAAAAACTCCACCAAAAAAACCCCACACCACACCACACCACAAAAGAAGCATGTCTTACTTTTCCATTAATTGTTGGGTGTTTGACAGAATAACTCCTGAAATGTTTTTGTAAATATACCAGGAAGAAGTTCTACTTCCACTGTATCTGCAACACTTTTGCTTTTATTTTTCCTTTCTTATTTACCACTTAATGCCCCTATAAACACTATGCACCAATTCTCAACTTGTTTTAGTCACACACCCCTCATCTTTTTTATAGACTAGACTCAGGAGAAGGCAGAAAAGCAAAGTAAAACAGAAAATAATACCAAGAGGCAACCAAGGCAGAAACCCTTTCCACCATTCCCTTCATCCACTCGCTAGACAGGCCAATACACCTCTTACCTCTTCAATAGAACATGAACTCCTGCTGGAAAAGGGCACCATATTTTAACACATACAAGATTTACAGTTTAACAAAAGGCACTTTACCTCACTATCAAGCACAGATAGCCTTCCCGAAGCCCTATAAATGAACTTACAAAGCCTTGAGAATAAGCAATTGCTAGAGTTCAAGGCACTTGGTAAAATGTCTTATCCTTTATAACACCTCACTGGGTCAAAGAGCCGTAACTGAAAAACTCCAGAAGCAGAACTCATTAAACACTTGTATAAAAATCAAAACTAAAACATAGTATTGCAGGTTTAAGAGCTGAAAAAAGAAACGGCCTCCCCCAAAAACATTCTGGTTACGATGACAAACCACTAATACACAAAGGTGTTTTGAGAAAGTAAAACTGACATTTAGAAAATCCTTGCCACATCTCTATTGTGTACATTAACCCAGTGCTTAAAATGCAGGTGTATTTTATACACTACCTGCCCCGTGCTTTTAAAATGAAAAGATAGGCCCGGCTGGGTGTGGCTCAGCAGTTGAGCATCGGCCTAGGATCCAGGAGATCGCAGTTTGATTCCCAGTCAGGGCACATGCCCGGGTTGCCGGCTCAATCCCCAGTCCTGGGGGTACAGGAGGCAGCCGATCAATGACTCTCTCATCATTGATGTTTCTATCTCTCCCTCTCCCTTCCTCTTTCTGAAATCAATAAAGATATATTAAAAAAAAAAAAAAAGTTAAGCTGCTACAAAGTTCACGCTCAGCTCAGTGACAGATCAGAGTGATTTATACCGTAGATGCCAAGCACCTGACAAGGTTGTGTTTTTTAAAAAACAAATAAATAAAAAATAAAATAAAATGAAAAAACAGACATGAAACCCAAGCCAATTCTGACAGGTGAGTACACAGTAGGGCCACAAAACTGTACCAAGACCAGAAAGATCTTTACCTACTTAATATGCCAGATCTTAGTGCTGCTGCTGCCACCCATCTTTCCAGAGTCTGTTTTTTCAGTGCATTATAGCATTAAGTGTTTACAGAGGAGTGACAGAACATGTCCAGTGTGCAATGAAGGCAACACATCATCCTCATCATTCCCATCACTCAGGTTATTATTAGAAACACATTCAAGAAATTCTTCCAGGACTTACCTGTTAACTTTTGTCAATAATTTTATCAAAAATTTTTTACAAATGGCTTTTATAATTTGGGGGGGGGGGGGGGAGTGACTTATATCAAATAGTTTTGACCTAACCATAGTAAGTTAAAACTTTCAATGACTCAAGTGCAAATACTGAAACAGGAACATAAAGATGCAAAAGCTAAAAAATAAGTCTCTTCCTCCTCATTCCAACACATGAAATTTAAACTTACAGTTGAATTAACCTGAAAATTTTTTAGAACAATCATTTTTATTCTGCACCAGTGGCTATGCTGATTTGTTTTGTAATACTTTTTCAAATGTCAACCCAAATGGATTCTAGTTTTCTATCCTATAAAACTGCCACATGCAAACACTCTTGGTAGATTCACTTACACAACTAAAATCGCAAGCCTCTATTTAAAAAACAAAAAGGTTTCTGGGGTCTAGAATTATGGCATTATTTGACCAGTTCTAGATAAAATTCACAACCAGTACCAAGGAACAAGTTACTTTCACATTTATAAAATATCTAAGTGACAGCTCAAAAGTAAAAAATGTGTAAGTTACAAGTTTGAAATTTTAAAGTTTTAAAAAGTGAAGTGTCTCTGTTAAAAGTTGGCTGCAAACTTATACTACATACTACTGGATGCAAAAAGGAAAATACAATAGAAATGTAATGGTAACCAACTTGAAGTAAGTTCACAGGGGGACAGTAGTTTCTTTATACATCCCTCCCCACCCCCACAACAACAACAACAAAAACCCCAGACTCATTAGGATTAAAAACTGAACAAAAAAATCCTTGGAATAGAATCTTAATTGGGGAGGTGGGAGGTGGGGGATCAACCCTTACAACAAAATTTAGAGAAAATTAACTAAAATAAACTCTTAGTAATAAATAAGATTTGAGTCAATCTCAATGTTGAGAGTATGTTTTTTATTTTAAAAACCCACTTGATACATTTAGTATTCTTATAACTATTCAAAGATATATGAAGTAGCAAAACAGTTTTTGTGCAATAGACAGGTGAAACACTATACCAAAATGAGTTAGCTAAAGTTACCAAATACACAGATCAGGTATGGAGAATGCAGTAGTGCACCTGAACAGAGGGGTGTGAACGTGAGCAGAGCCTCCCTTCAGGCCTTGCATTACTCCAAGACTAAGCTTTTCAAATAAGGAGTCATCAAAATAATGCACACAAAAGAAGTCTCCTCGAAAATATTCCAAGTCACTGGCTAACTCAAATGTAAAACTCATTATCACATTACATAAAAACTAAAGAAACCACCCAAAAATCTAAGGTGAAAACATGTCTAATGTTGATCTATAAGAACTTCTGAAGGACACTTTAATAAGTGCAAAGGAATACAACTCTCATTACGTGCATGAATTCAGAAGAAAAAAAGACAGGTTAAAAAAAAATCCCTGAAGACTACAGAAACTTCAAGGAATAGGACAGATTGAAGTTCAAGAACTGACAGCATTACAGGCGTGAAGCAGAGGAACTCCACAGAAGTCCTCAAATTCTGCAGGTTATCTTTCTTATAAGAGCAAAGAAACCACAGCATTTGCTATACCCTTACATTTTTGCCCTTTAAAATGAAGTCTTCTTAGAAACGTGCTTGAAAGTTCTCTACAAACTCAAAGGGTACATTTAACTCCATTAGGCACTCTCACTGGCAGATGGAAGGATGACGTCGAGCCTGTTCTTGGGAGTTAAAGAGATGCTCCATAGTAAGGGGAAACATCTTGTGGACTGTCAGATGGCCAGCCACTCTTCCTTTTCATTATCCTGGCACCTCAAACTACGGCGACAGCAAAAAAGGCCAGTGGCGATCAGGATAGCACCAAACTAACTGTAAGGAAGGGATGATGGAAGAAAGTCTCCCAGAGTATCTCTTGAGAAAGGTCTAGTCCCCAACTGAGTGAAGAATTCGTAGAGCTTTTTAAACGGAAATCTCCAAATATGTTTAAAGCATAAAAAGGCAAAAACACACAAATACTAAACCTAATTAATGCACACTTCAAACATGTTAGATCAACTCATGTTTATAGTTCATGATTGGGACTCTTTCAATTTCTTATCTTGATTTCTGAGTACCTAACTCCACAAAATCAGTTATCTCTCTTCCCCCCCACCCCAACGAGAAAGTGACTACAAACTGCGGAGAAAATACCTCACTCTCTCCCAACCTGAAAACCCAGAGTTTCAGACATTTTGGTCTCAAACCAAAGAATGGAAGCTATAAAATGAACTGCGCTCCATATTGATTCTTAAAGCAAATAAAAAAGGAAAAAGGGGGGAAAAAAAGAAAAAAGCAGCTAGGAATGGTACGTGAAAGAACTCAAACTAAATTTCAGGTTTGACATTAAACCTCACGTCAAACCTGAAATCCTGGATCACATTCATACAAATAAATAAAACAAAGGTTTTTTTTTTTTTACACCCTCATCCTCAACAAACGAATCTTGTGCAAAGAAAACCTTGAAAAGGAAGAGTGGAAAGTAGTGGACACAGAGTAAGAGAAACCAAGGAGAAAAGATTCGCAATTCCTCATTTACCAACAACGACAAAATTAAAAGTAAAATTGCATTAAAAACCCTTACACACCAATGCACTGGCATTTCCCAAATTAAACTGCATGGGAGCAACAATAAAGGCCATTTCTATAGCACCACTAAAGAGCTCCGATTCCAGAACACACATCGATATGACATAATGTTGCAACGAATGTATTAGGAAGCAAAGAAAATGGTTGGGCTACTGGACGTCTTCGACCAGCTCATTCAAACACCTTTAAAATTGCTCGAGAGAGAACTAGGAAGAGAGAGAAAGGAAGAAAATATGGAAGAAGAGAGGTGCACGGAGCAGAAAAGATTAAAGGGGATGCGGAGGGCGAGGGCTCCCGAGACTAACCTGTGCCATCGCTGGCCGACGCCGAGAGGGCCGGAGAGGAGAGTTTAGGCCGCTTGGCTGAAGGCGGCCCCGGTTCCACCACATTCTCGGCCATTTTTAATTCTTTCGGAGATACAGGCGAGGAAAACGAGAATCCCCGGGAAATCTCTTCTTCAGATGGGGTCCCCGCCCCGCTCTGTGGGGTGGGCTTGGGGGGCTCCGCCGGCCCCCGAGGGGGGTGGGGGAAGTTCCCTTTTCTCGCCGCCGGGTCGCGGTGACTGGAGGGATGCGGACTCGATAGAAAGGTAGGGGCAAGTGCGAGGGGCCGGGCCTGGGCCCAGGCCCAGAGAAGGGCACAGAAACGCCGAGCCGCCGAGCGGGTCCGCCGCGGCGAATTCCCGAGAACTCGCAGCTCTAGCGGCGCAGTCCCCGGCCCGCCGCGGCCGGTCCCTGCCGAGCCGAGGTCTCTCGGAGCTCCGCCGCCGCCATCAGCCTCTTCCTCCTCGGCGCTGTCCTCCTCCTTCTCATCGCCACAAGGAGGCGGGGGCGAAAAGGGGGGAGAGGAGGAGGCGACGAGACACACTCACCTCCTCCCGGTGCCCCCTCCCGGACCTGCGCCCCCACCCTCCGAGCCCTCCTCCTGCCGCCGCACCGGCCCCTAATGGCCACAGAGAGCTCGCCCGAGCCGAGAGCCAGGCTGGCGCCGCCGACTCACATCGCGCGGCGGACGCGCGGCGAGGACGCCGGGCGCGGAGCTCGCCAGCCCAGAGGGCCGAGTCGAAGAGCGCCGCCCAGCCGGCCGAGGCCCAGCTACGGCGGGTGGCGCAGGCAGCCGCCCCTCGCTCCGCGTCTCCTCCTTCGCCCTCCTCTCCCGCGGAAAATAAATACGGCCGCCGCTCCGGCCCCCACCCCCGGCGGCCAGGTGCGGGGAGCACCCGCCCCCCGGGGCTCCGCTCGGGGCCGCCCTCGGCGGCGGGCGAAAGCGCCGCGGGGCGCGGGGTTATGTAATGGTCCCCCCTAGGCGTCGACGCCGGCCGGGCTCCCGGGCCGCGCTGGGGGTGTGTGCGGGCTGGAGGGGGCTGGGGGTCGGTCGCTTCGGCCCGTGCGCCCCGGGCCCCCTGCTACTGTCTCGGCCCCTGCCGCCTCTCTCCGGCTCGGCTCCCCTCCGCACTCTCGCTCCCGCGGTTCGTACTCTGCCCGGCGTCCCGCTTGCCCACTCTCGCCCTCTCCCTCGCTCCCCCCCAGCCTAGCACACAAACAAGATGGCGGCTGTTGTTTCTTCCCTCTGCCGAATCCTCCTTACGGGCTAGCGGTAGCAGCGGCGGCCGGAAATGAGCCAAGGGGGGGTGAAGGGGAGGGGTTGGGCCTCCGGAGGCAGGCGGCGAGGGGCGGGGCCTGGCCCGAGCCGCTCACACAATGGGGGAAGCGGGCCCGGGGGCGGGGCCAGTTTCAATCACGGGATCCGCCCAAGGCCCTAACGCGGTTGGTGCTTCCGCAAACTCCCCCGGAGTCACCCGGTGGCTCCCTTTAAAGGGGAGGACGCGGGGGGGGGTCGGGGAGGACTCGGGACCTATTTTCAGTCGGTGGACACTTACGGGGAAGGTCCCCGGGCTGGGTCTCCGCGTCGGGGGCCGGTGCGTGCGGGCGCCGCGGCGGGGAAGGCGCCCAGTCTCCGCGCAGGTGGCGGAAAAGGAGCGCTGCGCGGCTGGCCCCGCGCCCGGGCCCGTGGGCGGCGGGCCTTTCGAACCCCGGTTGAGTCCGTCAGTCCGGGGGTACCCCGGCGCCCGGTGTTCCGGGCCAGAGACCTAGTGCGTCCCCTCCTTCCCGTCCATCGCCTTCCCGAAGGAAACGGTTCTCGTCCCCTAATCACACCGATTTCGAGTTGTTTACTTTTTCTCTGAATTTCACCATTTTTTGTTGACAGGGAGCATGTATTATTTCGGTAACCAGACGACAAAAGTCGCAGCGGCGGGACGACGCGTTAGGACCGGACCTAGATTCGCTCCGTGCCCACCGCGTGCCCCCCGGTCCCCGCCAGACGCCGCGGGGCCGGGGCCTCCGGCTGCTGCTCTGAACTGCGGGGCCCGAGGGCGCTGGGGGACCCTGCCCCCCCCCCCAGCTTCATAAAAGACCAGGTTTGCGCAGGGCCTCGGAGACGGGGACACCGCGGGGAAGCGCGACGATGCGCGGGGCTGCGGGTGATGGACGCGCGGGGGGCCGGCCGCGCCCCCACCGCCCTCCCCGGGAGGATCCGCTTGGCCTCGGGGAGCGGGTAGTGCTCCCCAAGGAACCCCCTCAAACCGGCCCGCGTGGAGAGAGTTTAGGAGCTTTTCAGCTTATTTAAAATACGTTCCCCAGTTGGCGTTGGCTAATTGTCGAGCTCACGTCCGTTTTTGTTGGTATTTGCTTTTTAAATGAACGACAGGAATGAATAAGAACCTAGGAGCGGAAGCCTCAAGCAGCCCAGGTTGCCGACGAGGGTGCGCGATGTCGTGTGACGGGCAGGCCTCGTTCACCCCAACTGCAGCCGCGGGTCCCCGCTCCCGGAGGCGGCTGCAGGGCGCCCCGGTGCGCAGGGCCGCGGGCGAGACCGGCCCTCCGTCGCCTTCTCACGGTTCCCACCCGCATTCGCAGCACACGGGACAGAGCACAGGCAGGTGGACAGCACCTGGAAGCAGGGCTGCGCGATTTCCTGGCGGGAGGGTGCTCACCTGGCTTTGAAGTGTCTGACCTTTCAAAAACGTTTGCCTCGTTGTTTTTTTGCAGAGGATCCACCTTGAGTCTCATCAGCATTGGAACATGCCGGGCAAAGCTTAGCTGAAAGCACTGTGGGACCAGGCTCGGGACGCCCGTCAAAGAGCAAAGGAAGGCCTCTCCAGTCCCACCTGCACAGAAGGAAAAGCTCTGCAGCACACGGGAATTCTGCTCCATCCTAGGATGCCCTTCTCTGGGTCTTTACCTGGGACCCCAAAGTCAGCCGTGGAGAAAACAGAATCACACTAATGCAATCAAGATGAGACTTCAGATGGATTCAAGGAAGCAGAATGGAACGGCCAGCCTGGATTACATGTAACCTAATCAAATGAAAGTGTAATCAGTTGTGCAGTGCTATGTGCAGATTAAAAGTGCCTTTGTGAAGAAGGAACCGTCTGCCAGGAGCAGGGGTTGGGGAGGGTGGGAGAGGAGCACCCATCAGGCAACAGAGGCTGTCAGATAAGAGCAGAGGCACTGAAGTCAGCTGGGACCGGGTTTAAATCCTGGTTCTGTCACTCAGGGCAGGCTCCTCGTCTATAAAAGGAGTTTCTTGAGTAGGCCTACTTTATTGTAGCAAAGAGCAAACATGGTAGTTTATGAATAATGCTCACCGCAGTGCCGGGCACATAGTAAGCACTCAGTACCCCTTAGGTGTTCCTAGTCCCTCATTCTAAAAGGGAAAGGATCTCACCTAACTCAGAGAGTTGCTAGGAGGGTGAAAACGCGATTGCTGCGCGCGAGGTGTTTAGCAGTACCCAGAGCCTGGCTAATGTTCCCTGGCTACCACGTTGGCTTCCCCGCGGGCAGAAGGAAATGTCTCACAGGATCATCCAACTTCCTTTAAGACAGTCTCTGTTCACCTTGAAACCTTCTGATGATGAATCCAGCTCTCTGGGTGCCCTGATTGCCAAAAAGGAGACCCCTAGATGGTGGGCACAAAATAGCAGGAGAAAGGTATAACCTCAGGATAAATGCATCAGTTGCACCTGGTCAAGATGCTACCCATATGATCCACAGGCACCGTGGCCTCAGCTCATCCGTACCCCCGTCTCCAGGACCTACACCTTTCTTGTGTGTGGCCCTTACCCCTATGCACCATCCCCCTGGTGGGAACCTGGATGCCTTCCATGAGTCCACACTCCCAATCATCAAGTCCGATGGATGCTGCTTCCTGAATTACATTCCAAATCAAATGGGTGTTGAAACATGTGCAAGTATTGCCTCTTAGCAACACCAAAAAAGGGCGCTCTCATAGGTGTGGCCTCAACCAAGTTTTTCCAAAATACTTGTCATCAAGGGAAGAATGGTTCAGGAACTTGGGTTGCTGCTGCAAATGTGAGTGTGCTCAGGGTTGTGAAAGTGGCTGCACATCTTTTATAAGGAATTATCCATCTAGATACTGTTCTACTCCCAGCATTTGTAAGAATACATTTTTATTTATATCCCACCTTTAATAAAATCTGTCCTTGAGCCCTGGCCAGAGCATCATTCTGATACACTGAGGTTGCAGGTTCAATCCCCAGGCAGGGCACATACAAGAATCAACCAATGAATACATAAATAAGTGGAGCAACAAATTGATGTTTCTCTCCCCCTCTCTCTCTCCCCCCCTTCCTCTCTCTCCCAAGTCAATTTTAAATAATCTGTTCTTGAAAAAAATCTAATAGCCAATATTAGGGAGGACGTGGAGAACTGGTGTTTTCATACACTGTTGCTGGTAATAAGGCATGGTACAAACCTTTAGGTTCATACCAAAGGTTTAGAGACTTTGAAAACCCCAGTATGTCTGGGATGTATTCTACAAACGTGTAGAGGTACACAAGTAGTCTTCCTTTATCTGAGGGTTCACTTTCAGTAGTTTCACTTTCCATGGTTTCAGTAACCCACGGTCAACCATGGTCCAAAAGCACTATGTGGAAAATTCCAGAAATAAGCAATTCATAAGTTTTAAATTGCCTGCCATTCTGAGTAGCATGATGGAATCTCACTCTGTCCCGCCCTGTCCTGCCTGGGATGTGAATCCTGCTTTTGTTCAGCATCTCCACACTGTATATGCATAGCTGTCTCAGTTATTAAATCGACTGTCGAGATACCACAGTGCTTGTGTTCAAGTCACCCTTATTTTACTTAATAATGGCCCCAAAGTGCAAGGCCCAAAGTGATGCTGGCAATTCAGATATGCCAAACAGAAGCCATAACATGTACTTAGTATATGTAGGGCTTGGTAGTATCCCAGGTTTCAGGCATCCACTGAGGGTCTTGGAACGCATGCCCCGCAGGTAAGGGGGGACTGACTGCTGTATATAAAAATGTTCCCTGCAGCATTGTAGTGGCCTCTGCCCCACCCAAGAAAAAGAGAAACCAACAGCCATCTTTAGGTGGATTGTTTAAAAAAACACTATGGATATGATTCCGTTTATATGAAGTACTTAGAGTAGTCAAATTCAAGGATACAGAAAGTAGGATGGTGGTTGCCAGGGCTGACAAGGATGGGAACTTACTGTTTAATGGGGACAGAGTTTCAGTTTGGAAGGATGAGAAACTTCTCGAGATGGTTGTACAGCAATGTGAGTGTACTTAATGCCACTAAACTGTGCACTTAAAAATGGATACAATACATTTTATGTTACATGTATTTTACCACAATTTATTTAAAAATTTTAATGGTCCAAATGTTAACTTTTATGTTATATATATTTTACCACAGTAAACAACAAAACAATGACTACCCCCTAGGCTTACAATGAGGGGATATTATGCAGTCACTTAAAAATGAGTAGTTACATGTGTCCTACCATAGAGAGATGCCCCTGTATTGCTAAGGTCAAAAAGAAAAGTGTAGCACAGCAGGTATCGAGTGGCTCTATCTTTATAAACGTAGTAAATATTAGTAATGAGCTAGAAGCTGAGAGAATATGCGCCAAACTGTTAACAGTGTTGGGGTAAGAAAGTGTTACTAGGAGCTTTCATTCTACATAATACATTTTCTGTGGTGTGTGAAATCAGAACCAAAAAGCATTAAAAAAAAACACCCAATGAAAAACCTTCAGTTGTTCCTCTTCGCTGTTAGGATAAAAGTTCATGTGCGAGAGGTGGCCACTGCCCACCTGCATCGTTCCGCTCATCCTCTCTCCGCACCCCGAGTGTAGCATGTGCCCTGATTTCCCTGCCTGTGGGACGTTCACGCATACACCCCTTCAGTCTGAAACACTCTCCACCCCCACCCCTTTGACCCCCCTAATTCCAGCACCCTTCAGGCCTCAGCCTACACCTCCCTCTTTCTGTAAAGCCCTCCCCAGTCCCCCCTGACCTCTGGTTATGCACTCCGGTGCCCTCCCGACAATCGTCCCCTGCTTCCGAATGGCCCGCACTTCCCACTGTGTTAGAGTCCTTGCCGGCCTGTCCCTGTAACAGCCCAAAGGGAGACCACGTTGTCCATCTCTCTACCCTGGCTCCTAACTCAGGACCTGATGCATAGTAGGAGCTCGGCTCAACCTTCTTGAACAAACGAATGGAGAGCGTTGCTTCGTGAGCCTGGCCTGGCTGGGTGGATCTGTTCTACTGCAGCAACAGGGGCTTTCTGGGCCTGTCATCAAGGTGCCAGCCAGTCAGTCTCCCTTCTCCTGGAATCTTGAACGTCTTGACTCAGAGTCTAATTACAGCAGAAAGAATGTTTGTATTCACTAATGACCTGGGAAAGCGGGGCTCTCAAGCAAGTAAAATGATCTTCATGAGACCCCAAGCTTGAGCTCAGGTCTCACACCACCACATGCAGGCCTCTTTCCACTGAACTCTTCCGGCAGGAAGCAGGTCTTATTCTTCCACATGTCTCTGGTCCTAGTACAGGAGCTGCCACAGAATTCATAGCCAATGAGTGTTTGTTGACTGACTGACTGACTGACTGAATGAATGAATGAATGTCTGCACATAAACACACACATACAATATCTTTTCTATAAAATTAGCATAAGTGCCAATGCCACCAAAGCAGCCACAGAACACATAACTTTCTGTGTCTGTAGGCATGGTGTCCCACCACCAGGAATGAAGTGGACTAGCAGAGCCTAAGGAACTTGCACTCTCTATACCCCGAACCAATCTTTACTGAGCGTCTTCCCTGTGCCCAGCACTTTGCTGGGTTCTGTGGATTCCGAGACGGACGAGACACTATTCCTGTCCTCTGGGCACATCATCTAGTTGGAGAGAAACTCATAGAAATAAATAGTTGCCGGACAGAGTGATGGAGGCTCTCTCAAGGCAAATAAGGATAATTTGTGAAAGCACCTGTCACATTGGCGCCTAGATACTGCTCACCAAGCCTGGAGCACTTGCTAATGAGAGTGTCCAGGTAGGAGAGGACAGGGGGGCCCAGCCAGGCACAAAGAACCATGTGCAACATGCTGGGAAGCTGAGGCTGAGACCTAGGTCTTGCTTTTGTTTGAAATTTGTGGTTATTTGATCTATAAATCTGCACATCGGTACAGTAATTCAGTGGACTATTAAAATATGTTAGTAGTATTGTAAATAAAAATTCTGATTGACTTTAAAATAATAAAATCATGACTTCAAATTTGGTCCTTTGTATTTTAAAAGCATACTCCAAAGGATGGCAAAAGAGACAGATATGCAAATAAGATTTTCAATGCCTTGTACCCCTACACTGATGGTAACTATCACCACAATGTGTGGGCCTATCAGACTGTGACTCTACCTAAAGGATCTCAAAATAGCTCTGCTCTGCTCTCTGCGGCAGGCAACCGTCTGCTCTATTGGGCAGTCGCTCATTCTTTACTATTGTTGCTATGTGACAAACTATCGGCTCAGTGTTAATCCAAGCCTGCCAGAGGAGGGCGGGTAGAAGGCTTTGGGGGAAGCATCTTTCTTAGAATCTAATCTAACATGTCCTGGGCATGTCCTAGGTACCCCCACGGTACCTGCCCCTGAAGATACAAACACCCAGTTCAGTTCAATGAACATTTATTGAATGGCTCCTATATGAGAGAGGCCCTATGCTGGGCTACAGGGATGTAAAAATAAATAAATTTCACATGCTTTCTGCTCTCAGTTGGTCATTCTCTAGTAGGAGAGATAGTCTTGTAAACAGGAAACTATAATCTAACACGCGAGATGCAATGATAGAGGCCGGGGTGCTATGTTGACACTGGAGGGGGTGCTTCAGATAAGTCCAGCTTTGGGCATGGTGATGTGCTTGTGGCACACGCATGCGGAGCTCTCCCATGGACAGCTGGACGGACAGGTTTATAAGGAAATCAGACCCAATCCTTGCCCTGGAGGGTCTTGCTATCGAGTAAAAGACATAGAAATGTAAATACAATAAACCGGCTGTAATACTCTGTGGTAAATGCTAACATGGAGGCGCACAAGGACAGGATGGCACAACTACCTTGGCCTGGAAGTATGGATGTTCCTCTAGGTCTAGGAGACAGCCTAGGAGCTGAGTCTTTTTTTTTTTTTTTTAGATATGTTTTTATTGATTTCAGAGAGAGGAAGGGAGGAGAGAGAGATAGAAGCATCAATGATGAGAGTCATTGATCGGCTGCCTCCTGCACGCCCCCGACTGGGGATGGAGCCCACAACCCGGGCATGCGCCCTGACTGGGAATTGAACCGTAACCTCCTGGTTCATAGGCCGATGCTCAACCACTGAGCCATGCTGGCTGGGCAGGGGCTGAGTCTTGAATGATTCAGAGTGGTTATCCTGGTCGGGAAGAGAGAGAGAGAGGGGGAGAGAGGGAGAACAGGCCTACATGAACTAACTGAATAACTCCTTGGCTCTGCAGTCCAGGCACAGGTAAAGCGAGAGTGCCCAGAGCTGGCACCGCAAATACCATGAAGCCCAGAACCTGGGCAATGGGCACCAGTCATGTGGCTTAACAGAAAATTGAACGTATGGAATCACCCGGTGACACAAGATGTTTTGGGGTGTTGATGTGGTTAGAGGCAAACAAAGCAGCAAACCCACAGCTCCACACTCTGCCAAGCCGACGGCATCCCATATCCCAGCGCTTCAGGGGCATCTCCCCGAGACACAGGGGCAGCACCTGCCTTGTCCTCCCACCTGCAGCCTCATTGCAGGTTTATTCTTTGACTCACCCTGGCATAAATCAAAGTTAGAGCAATTTCAAGTCAAGTCCAAATCAATATTCTCACTGATCCTTGAACCTCAATTACAGTCTGTGCTCTGACCCAGCACAGCTTTCCAGGTAAGGGAAACAGACTGCAAATGCCTGACGAAGTCACTGTTGCTGCAGCTAAAAGCTTGTAGGGCCCTAGCTGGTTTGGCTCAGTGGTTAGAGTGTCGGCCCACAGACTAAAGTGTCCCAGTTTCATTCCGGCCAAGGGCATGTACCTTGGTTGCAGGCTCCATCCCTGGCCCTGGTTGGGGAGTGTGTGGGAGGCAACCAATTGATGTGCCTCTCTCACGTCGATGTTTCCCTCTCTCTCTCTTTCTCTCTCTTCCACTCTCTCTGAAAAACAATGGAAAAAATATCCTCGGGTGAGGATTTAAATAAATCCATCAACAAATCAATAAATAAAAGCACGTAGGACATTGATAAAGTCTTTTATTCATTTATCAAAAATGTATTGAATTGGCACCTCATGTGGCAAACAACGGGTCCATTTATTTAACCCACAGAGCTCTTGCAAATGGATAAGGGAAAGAATTAGGAAAAAAAGTGGGCAAGAAAACCTCCCCAAACAATAACCACTTGTGGCTGACACCCCCTGAGGCGACTCTCAGCAGCTCCCGCCTCCTGGTACCCAGGCCTCTGCTTATCCCCTCCTATGACGTGTGGGCAGAATCTGTGACGCGCCTCTAGCCAGTGGGATGTGGCAAAGGTGACCGATGCTGCTCCCAGACCTCGCCGCATCAGGTACCCTGGCACCAAGCGCGGGCAGGGCTGCCTCAGAGCGTCTCCTCGCTGGCTTGATAAAGTTGGCAGCCACATTGAGCGTCGGTGGTCTCTAGGAACTGCAGGAGGCCAGCTGACAAAAGCAACCGAAGGCTGGGACCCTCAGTCACACAGCTACAGGGAAGTGAGTCCTGTCAACCTTCTCGATGAGCCTGGAAGCAGATTCTTCCCCCTTTGAGCCTCCAGATGAAGACGAGGCCCTGTGCGCTCTCTCTCGGGAGCATGCCCGCTGCGCCTTCCCTCAGCCCTCTTCTTTCCCTAAAAAAGTAAAATAAAGTGAAAATGGCCCTGGCCGGCTTGGCTCAGTGGTTAGAGCTCTGGCCTGCGGACTGAAGGGTCTCGGGTTCGATTCTGGTCAAGGGCACGTACCTTGGTTGTGGGGATGTGTGCTGGAGGCAACCAATTGATGTGCCTCTCTCACATCAATGTTTCTCTCTCTCTCTCCCTCCCTTCTTTCCTCCCTCCCTTCCACTCTCTAAAAAAATCAATGGAAAAAATATCCTTGGGGGGAGGATTAAAAAAATAAAAATTTTAAAAATAATAATAATAAATAAATAAATAAAAATGCAGCCCAATCAACACTGATTACAAACCTGGGAGACGCTGAGCTGAAGACCCAGCTAATCTACGTGGACTCCTGACCCATATAAACTGTGAGATAAGAAATGTGTGAATTGCTTGAAGCCACTGAATTTGTGGTAACTTACTGAGTAGCAATAGAAAACTAATACAACAGATCAGGAAAGAAAATACAAATGGGACTTCTTTTTAAAAAATGCAAATGTATTGCCCTAGCTGGTTTGGTTCAGTGGTTAGAGCGTCAGCCTGCGGACTGAAGGGTCCCAGGTTCAATTCCGGCCAAGGGCGTGTGCCCTTGGCTGCGGGCTGGCTCCGGGGCGCATGCAGGATGCAGCCAACCAACATCAATGCTTCTCCATTTCTCTCTCTCTCTGCCACTCTCTCTGTAAAGCAAAGGAAAAAATATCCTCAGGTGAAGATTAACAATAATAATAAAAATTAAAAATTGTTTAAAAAGCAAATGTGTCTTTAAGTAGGTAACATATTAACGTGGTTCAACACTTTAAAAGGTACATTTTTCCTCCTACCCTTGTCCCCCAGCCCCCCAGTGAGACTCTTTGTTACCAATTTCTTGCATATGCTTCCAGAGCTAATCAGTGCATATTTGAGCAAACAAGTTTATATTTCTTTATAGGTTCCTTAACTTTTAAAAATGTAAATATTATATATACGCTGTTCTGAACCTTTTTATTATTATTATTTTAATTGTAAAATACATCATACACACAGAGGAGTGTATGAAACATATACGTGCAGTTTAAAGACAAAGCCAACACTTGTGTAACCCTCACCCAGGTCATGAAATAAAATAGAGCCAGCGTCTTAGCAGCTCCGGCCTGGCTGTGTAGCCTCTTACCATACTTGCTTCTCTGAAGACGTGGCCACCACCACACCGACTTCAGCCGTGATCACTCCCTTGCCTTTTTAATATAGCTCTTCCTCCGATATATGCATCCTCAGATGCTATACAGTAGTTTAGTTTCACCCATTTTTGGCCTTTACCTAAAGGGAATCATACTCCTCTTTCATGACTTCCTAATTTAGCTCAACATTTTTATGCAAATCAGCCATGTTGAAGCATGAAATTGTAATTGGCTCGCTCTCTCGTTGTCTGGTTTTCCACTGTGCTAATAAACCACGATTTCCCCCCACTCTAATGTAGATGGGTATTTAAGGTTTTCCAGTTTTGTTCTATTAGAAGCAGTCCTGCTCTGAACATTCATTTACATAACTCCTGGTGCACACGGGCAAGGCTTTCTCAAGCAGCCTAGGTCCTAGGAGTGGAATTTCTGGGGTACAGGCCGTTCATACCTTCCGTTTTCCTGAGCGGTTGACCCATTTACACTCCGCCAGCAGTGTACGAGCGTTTCTACTGCTCCACTTCATCGCCACCACTTGGTACTGTCAGATTTCTTCATTTTAACCACTCTCGTGGGTGTGCAGTGCTGTCTTAGTGGGATTTTAATTTGTATTTCTCTTAATGTCCCTCTGGATTTCTTCTTTTATGAAGTGCCAGTTCAAGTTTTTGTTCAATTTTTCATTGGTTTGTTTGTCTTTGTCTGATTAATATAATTTGTAATTTCCCACTTTGTTATTTGTCCAGCTTGCAAGGGGATCTTAAGTATGATAAGATGCTCACCTTCGATTATAAAAGAGATGGCAAAACTATGATGGCATTCTCTATTCTTTGTGTCAGTATCAGATTGGCCAGAGATCATGAAGCTTGATAACATGGTGCCGGCAAGCATGTAAAGAGTGTATAGTAGTGCATTGCAGACCAGGGTGTAAATTGGTGGACTTGCACGGAGACCGGTTTGGCATATCTAACACACTACGTACGAAATACAGGTACAGTTTGACTCAGCCTCATTTCTAAGAATTTATCCTGTGGATACATTCACTTGTATGTGAAGTAACATGTTCAGGGATGCTCAGGGTAACATTGTTGATAATAGCAAAATGTCAGAAACTTAAATACCCAGTGGCTGAGGACTTCTTAAATAATTTATGATACATATTTACAAAGGAAGACTAATGCAGATTAAAAAAAAAACATTTCATATAGGCTGAAAAGGAATATCTTCCAAGATACATTGTTAAATGAGAAAATGGCCAGGTGCAGAATACTACCTATAAGCTGCTACCACTCCCACAGTATATGTGCTATATGCTTGTATTTGCATAGAATACCTTGGAAGGATCCTTGGTTGGAGAATCAGGGTGGAGAGAGACTTATTTTTGCACCTTTTGGATTTTCTACTAGGTGCATGTATTACCTATTAAAAATAAAATTAAAATAAATAAATTTAAAATAAATTTAAAATGTATTTTAAACGGGGTGAAGGAGAGAGAGGATCCATCATGGGCCAGGCCTTTGCTAAATACTAGAGATACCTACGGTGGCTAAATACTAAACAATACTTTGTCCCATGGAGCTCCCAGTCTAGTGCTGGAAGGTAGCCGCTGGAACCGTCACTGTGGTGATATGCGACAAGTGCCCTAACAGGGGCCATTGAGGTACTTTGGAGGAAAGCGACCCAAAGCAGAACATCTAAGAGTCTTGGAGGTGGACAGGCAGCCTGCCGTTTACGAGGGGAGCAGGAAGAAGAGGGAGCCAGCATGCGGGGGGGCTCACAGACCAGAGGCCCCAGCAGAGGAAACAGCATTGTTGAGGGAGAGCAGACTTCTCTCCATTTGAGGAACTGAAAGTTCAGCTCAACCGGAAGCTGACATGAGCTGAGTTGGTTTCCAGAAAAAGCCACACTAGAAATATGGAGAAAAAAAAAGATTGAAAAGGGGCAAGAGTGGAGTAAAGAAGACTGGTTCAGAAGCTTCTACAGTCACCAGACAACAGAGGACAAGAGGCTGGATCAGGCAGGTGGAAGTGGAGACAGAAAGGATGGGACAGATTTAAGAGAGAGAGAGAATGTAGAATCTACAGGCTTAGTGGTGGGATGATGGGGTGAAGGAGAGAGAGGATCATTATAATAATAAAGGCTAAGATTTGGCAAGGAGTTGCCCAGAACTTGGCTTGAGTCTATCATTCAGTCCTCTCAGACCTGGGGAGCGAGGTACTGCCGTCAAGAGTCTACAGATTTAGTCCAAGAAGGTTTAGGAACTTGCTTGAGGTCGCGTAGGTAATATGCGGCCCAGGCAGCATTTGAAGCTATTTATCTGGCTGCCAAGTTCATGCTCTTAACCCATTTCTTTTATTTTTTATTTTTAATATGGTTTAATTGATTTCAGAGAGAGGAAGGGAGAGGGAGAGAGAGAGAAACATCAATGATGAGAGAGTCATTGATCGGCTGCCTCCTGCACGCCCCCTACTGGGGATCGAGCCCTCAACCAGGGCATGTGCTCTGACCAGGAAGAGAACCATGACCTCCTGGTTCATAGGTCGATGCTCAACCACTGAGCCACGCCGGCCAGGCTTAAGAGTGACCCCTAGGTGTCAGGTGTGGGGAACTGATTGGTTGATAATGCTTTTTATTGAGAGAAAACACAAGAGAGAAAAGTTTGAGGAGGAAAATGGTCATCTGTTCTTCAAGTTTCAGGTCCCTACATGGCACCCAAGTAGGTAAGTATAATGGATACTTTTATATATAAAACTAGAGAAAGTTCTGGACTGGAAATTTGGGCATCATCAGCAGAAAAAGCCTGCTGTCAAAAGGAGTGAATGAAACTAGACCGTGACCAACTGAGCAAGAGCTAAGAGGAGCCAGTGTAGTTTTTTTAGCCTGGAAATCACATGATCAAACATTGTTTATGGGAAGATAACTCTGGCAGCTAAAGGGGATGCTAGAAACTGAGATTTCCGAGGTGCTGAGACCCTCATGAAGCTCCCACAGTCAGTCACTAGCACCTTCGGCTGTCAGGCCCCTTTGCTTTCTGCTGCCTGCCCCTGACGGGCCAGATGCCGAGTTCTCCGTGAGTGTGACAGAGTGACAGGAAATGGCAGGAGGAATCCGAGGAACAGTGGTGCAGAACTAGCAGGGAGAGACAGCAGGGTTAGAGCCCAAGGCCCAGGAGGCGAGGGAGCCAGGGACAGAGCCCGAGGCCCAGGAGGTGAGGGAGCCAGGGACAGAGCCCGAGGCCCAGGAGGTGAGGGAGACAGGGACAGAGCCCAGGCCCAGGAGGTGAGGGAGCCAGGGACAGAGCCCAGGCCCAGGAGGAGAGGGAGCCAGGGACAGAGCCCGAGGCCCAGGAGGTGAGGGAGACAGGGACAGAGCCCAGGCCCAGGAGGTGAGGGAGCCAGGGACAGAGCCCGAGGCCCAGGAGGTGAGGGAGCCAGGGACAGAGCCCAGGCCCAGGAGGTGAGGGAGCCAGGGACAGAGCCCGAGGCCCAGGAGGTGAGGGAGCCAGGGACAGAGCCCGAGGCCCAGGAGGTGAGGGAGCCAGGGACAGAGCCCAGGCCCAGGAGGTGAGGGAGCCAGGGACAGAGCCCAGGCCCAGGAGGTGAGGGAGCCAGGGACAGAGCCCGAGGCCCAGGAGGTGAGGGAGCCAGGGACAGAGCCCGAGGCCCAGGAGGTGAGGGAGCCAGGGAGCCTCTCCGCTCGGTGGTTGCTGGGACACAGCCGGGCTGGCCAGGTGCCCGTGAACACGAGCGGCCAGAGGAAGTGGGCTGAGCGTGGATGCTGAGGGGCTTTGCCTGCCGTGGAAGGGGGAGCAAAAGGCCAAGGAGACAAGGTAAGGAGGGGGTGTGAAGGGCAAGGGCACTCAGGACAGTCTAGGGTTAAAGAAGCAAAGAAGGCCAGACACAGGGTTAGACTGCCACAAACTAGCTCCAATATCAGTAACATACCACTATCCCCGTTCAGAGTATCAAAATAATCAGTGACTAGCTTCTAAGAATGCTGGTAAGAATTAGGAATGGAAAACCTCAAAACAAATAAAATAAGGATTTGTTTCTGTCTGTAGTAAAAGTCCAGAGGTAGGAGGCCCAGGGCTGGTGCGAGGGGCTTGAGCTGGTTTCAGGGCCCAGCCTCCTCCCACCCGGGGCCTGCTGTGGGCGCCTCTCCCTGACTACCTCTGCTCTGGGGTCCTGCGGCCGGCAGCCAGGAGGGGAGGCGGCAGGGGGCCCGGCCCGGCCGCCCCGGGAGGGCTGTCCCCAGGGCTGCACCTGCCCTTACATCCATCGGCCAGGACCTGGCCACACGGCCACACGGTGCTGCAAGGCAGCCTTGGAAATACGGATTTCATTCTGAGTGGCCGTGTGCACACCTACATTTTACAGACCAAGTGTAGAACATATATTAGAGAGTGAATAATTTTCTCCGCCACGCTCCACCCATATATCTATGTAGATGAAAGATGACATCCCAACTTGCATGGGATAGTCATGGTTTACACTGTTATCCCGCATAATTATTAACAGCTTTCCTTTTACTCAAAAGTGTAAAAAAGGAAAAACTTTTGGTGGTTCCTCAAAAAGTTAAACATATGATCCAACAATTCTACTTCTAGGTGTATACCCAAAAGAACTGAAAGCAGGGACTCAAATAAATAATGCTATTAAAATGAACATGCATGCATACCTATATTAACATGTGAATCAATAATAATAAAAATAAAGTTTTCAAAAAGTGCCCTAGTTTAGATGATGAATTAAATGGTCGTCATATATAGAATATATATATATACTCCCACATATAAAATACACTCAACTGCTCCCCAGTGGGGAAGCCCTCAAATCCCACTGTGTACAGCTCAAAGTCTATAACCTAAAAATCTGTAACTATCCATCAGGCCCAGATGTAGGCACAACCTATAGACTAAAAGACAAACTATCTTTAAATATATACCAACAGAGTCGGAACAAGAAAATCGCAATAGAAAGGCCCTTCTGAAAATGAGAGGATATGAAACTCACAGCAGATGCTTGACTCCTGCAGTGGGTAGCGTCCTCTGAGCAGGACTGGGGTGGATTCTCTCCTCTGGTACAACCAGTTTCTCAGGGCTCCTGCCTGACAGCCCCTAGCTCTGCCCTCTGGCAGGTTCTCCTTTTTCCATTGTCCCCCAAGGCCACAGGAGAGGCGGACATTGGGGAGCTGGCCTATGGGGGCTGCAGTCTTCAGAATCTGCTTCCTGCTGGTGAAGGTCTTGGAGCCTGGGAATGGCTTCAGGGGTTGGTTGAGTCATCACAGATTTTTGCAGGCTAACCTGGTGGTTTCTCTGGTAATATAATTCTTTCAAACACTTAGCAGGCTTCCAGACTATTTGCTTCATGTGCAAATGACCACGGCCAAGGATCTCACTTAGGTATAACTTTGCGGCTCGGATACTTTGATCTCCTACAAATGAGCCTCCGCTGAGCCTAGTGGCAGTCACCTCCAGTCCCTCTGGAACAGGGGTGGGAAAGCAGCATCCTTAAGCCCACTTTGCCTCCAAGGCCTCTGGGGAAAGTTAGTCTAATCTCTTGCTACTGTTCCCAAGCCACTTCTTATAACTGGTTAAGTGTGAAAGACCAAAGCACATGACTTCTTTCAGCCCTGAAAGGGTCCACGTTACCGGACTCCTGGACAATTGGGACCGCGGACCACCAGCAGAGCACAGATACACTCTTCCCATCCCTGCTGAGGACGGGGGCGCTTCCGTCTGCACCCTGTTCTCCTCGGACTCTGGAGAGCAGCGAACAGCACCCGACACACGCGAAGACTGCCGTTGCCCTGCCAGTTCTTCAGTATCCCTGCCTTGCTGGGAACTTGCCTTCCAAGGACCGCTGGCGCTTGTGACCATGAGTGTGTTGTGAAATCCAGTGGGTAATAACCAAATTTTTTTTTTTTTTTTTTAAAGATGTTGAGTAGAATAGAACATATCAGATGCATGCGGTCCAGGGCTCTGCCCACCAAATTCCCTGCTCAGGCTGCCTCTAGGGCCCTGGCCCACCCTCCGCTGCCTCAGGCACCAAGGCAGTGTCTGCAGTCCAGATGAAAGTTTGGACAAAGATGAAGAAAGCAGGAGAAGGCTGTACCAACAATCTCTTATTTCCTGCTCCCCAAAGCTGCCATATAACACTTCTACTTGCATCCCACCGGCCGGAGCTTAGACACATGGCCACATCTGGTGCAAGGAGGGTGAGAGATGTTATTTTTATTCTGGGTAACTGTGCTCATCTAAAAGTTATATTACAATGTGAAAAATGGAGAGAGGATGCTAATTATAAGGCAACTAATGGTGTGTGTGTGTGTGTGTGAAGATTTGAAAAAATCTTAAATTCAAGGCATCATGGGTGGTAACCAGATATTTCTTTCTATAATCTCAGTGCTCTTCTCACCTAGAAAAAAGTAGACATTATGTTCTTGGTCTGCCTTTGACCCAGTCCCACTTATAGTCTCCAACCAGCAGATATACTGCTCAAATTCAAATGTGGAGTCAAGATTCCCAGGTTCAAATCCAGGCTACACCACTTATGAACTGTGTGACTTTGGTTGATAAGTTGTCTTAACTTAATATCAGTTTTCTTGGCTGTAAAATGATGGATACCAATAGTACCTACAACAGAGTATTTTTATGAGGACAAGATATGAATTTTCATGTAAGGAAGAGAGTTTCAGGCACATGATAAGCTTTTAATAAATAATAATTCTAATTTATTATTCAATAGTTCCTTGCTGTCCAAAGGCTGAACTTCTCAGCAATGAGAGTCTTCTAGTCAGCCCCATTCCCTACCACACGGTCCTTTATTTATTTTCTAACAACATCATTTTCCAATTAAAAAGTAATACAACACAACAATTCCACTTCTAGGAATCTATCTTAAAGAGACTCCCATGAGTGCACAAAGATGCACCTAGTATGCTGGCATTGTTTGTATTAAAACTGGAAAACAACCATCTAAAAGTTATAGGAAAGAAAGACTCTGGGATCCTCTTTAAAAGACTCAGACTGCCTTGCCCTTGTCCCTGTCTTCCTGAGGGGTTCAAACATTTCACGGTTTCCAAATGTCCACCTACACTAGAATGGGTAATCAAATTGCTGCATATTTATGCAATGGAATATAAAACAGCAATGAGAGCGAATGAACTATAACTACATTCAGCAACTCAGACAAATTTCACAAACAGGGGTAATCACCCTCAAGAGAGCACCATCCAGTAATTCAATCAGAGCTTTTCCCGCCTTGCTTTCTCCCACCTTTACGTAATCTTCTTTAGTTCCCTCCTTAATTCCAAATGTATAAAAGAAACTGCAAAACTGTCACTTTCTGGAGCATTTGCGATCTCGCTTCCTGGCATGTTGTCAGTTTGGCTCAAATAAACTCTCATTAAAAATTAAAAAAACAAAACAAAAACAAAACAGCCCGGCCAGCATGGCTCAGTGGTTGAGCATCTACATATGATCCAGGAGATTGCAGTTCGATTCCCGGTCAGGGCACATGCCCGGGTTGCGGGTTTGATCCCCAATAGGGGGCGTGCAGGAGGCAGCCGATCAATGACTCGCTCATCATTGATGTTTCTATCTCTCCCTCTCCCTTCCTCTCTCTGAAATCAATGAAGATGTATTTAAAACAACAATGACAAAAAAAATTCTACTCTTCTTCCTACCAGGCCTCTGCATGAGCCCTTCCTCAGCTTGGGATGTTCTTTCCCTGACAGATTCCATTTCAATAGGGCCTTCCCTAACCTGCTCTCCCAATCCAAAGGAGCCCCTCAGCCAATCTCTAGCACATTACTCTGTTTTATTTCTTATTATAGCACTTAAATTTATAGATTGATATTATTGATTGATTGATTGTCTATCTGTCTGTCTCTCCAACTGGAATGTAATGCCAGAAGAGTAGAGCCCTTGTCTTGTGTACATTTTTGTCCCCACTGATGAAAACCAACCCTGCTGCATAGTGGAGACTCAATAAATATTCGTTGAATAAATAACATTGGCAACACTTATGGAGGCTTTTCTGTTTTCTGGGCATTGTTCTCCATCCTTTAAGTACATTAATATATATAGAAGCCTTACAGCAATTATGTGAGGTATTTATTATTATTACCATGTGATTTTACAGATGAGGTATAGAAATTGTCATTTTCCTAAGGCCAAGCAGCTAATAAGTAGCAGAGCTGAATGTCAATGTTGGGAATTTGAGTTCCAGAGTCTGTGACCTTAACCCTTACAAAACATTGCCTCTTAAATGTCAAGGGCCCAAATGTATAGAATGTAGCTAGAGCAGTGCTCAGAGCGAGATTTATAACGGCAAATGCCTATTTTAGAAAAGAAGAAAGATCTCAAATCAATGATCCAAACATCTACTCTAAGAAACTAAAAAAGGCATAAATTAAATCCAAAGCAAGAAGAAGGAAGGAAATAATAAAGAATATAGCAGAAATAAATGAACTAGAGTAGAAAAACAATAGAGAAGATCAACTAAACCAAAAGTTGGTTTTTTTGAAAAGGCCAACAAAAGTGATAAACTTTTAGTTAGAAAAAAGGAGGGAAGATTCAAATTACTAAAATCAGAAATGAAAGAGGGGCTATAACTATCAAACTCACAGAAACAGAAAAAGATTATAAGAGAATATTATATGAGGAGATGCCGGTCAAAGGGTACAAGCCTTCAGTTATAAGATAAATAAGTTCTAGGATCTAATGTGCAACTTTGTGATGACAATTAATAATACTGTGTTGTATACTTGAAATTTACTAAAAGAGTAGATCTTCAGTGTCCTCACCACACACGCATAGAAAAGGTAACTATGTGAGGTGATGGGTGTGTTGATGACCATGATTGTGGTGATTTCATGATGTATATCTATATCAAATCATCACTTTAAATATATATAATTTTATTTGTCATTTCTACCTCAATAAGGCTGAGAGGGAGGGCAGTGGAAAGAAGGATACTATGAACAACTATATTCCAGCAAATTAGATAATTTAGATGAACTGGGCAAATTCTAGAAAAACACAAATATTGAAACTGACTTGTGCTCGCTTCAGCAGCACGTATACTAGAATTGGAACAACAGAGGGAATATTAGCATGGCCCTTAAAAAGCAAACAAAAAACTGACTTAAGAAGAAAATGAAACTATAAATAGGTTTATAACAAATAAAGACATCAAGGAAATGTCTGTTTAATTTAGTTAATAATTAAAAACTTCCCACAAAGGAAAGTCTAGTCCCAGATAGCTTCACGGATGAATTCTACCAAACATTCTAAGAAATATTAATACTGTTCAGCCCGTGTGGCTCAGCAGTTGAGCATCAACCTAGCATCCAGGAGATCGAGGTTCGATTCCCGGTCAGAGCACATGTTCGGGTTGTGGGCTCTATCCCCAATGGGGGGGGGGTTGCAGGAGGCACTGATCAATGACTCTCTCATCATTGATGTTTCTTTGTCTCTCTCCCTCTCCCTTCCTCTCTCTGAAATCAATAAAAATGAATTTAAGAAAAAAGAAATATTAATACTAGTTATGGTAGGCTGAATAATGGCTTCCCAAAGATATCCATGTCTTGCCCTGGCCAGTGTGGCTCAGTGGTAAAGCATTGGCCCATGCACCAAAGGGTCGCAGGTTCAATTCCTGGTCAAGGGCACATACCTGGGTTGCAGGTTTGTTCCCCAGCCCAGTCGGGATGCATGCAGTAGGCAGCCAGAAAAAGAAAAAGATGTCTATGTCTTAATCTGAAGAACCTATGAATGTTAATTTATAGGGCAAAAAGGATTTTGCAGATGTGATTAAGAATCTCAAGGTGGGGAGATCATCCTGGATTATCTGATGGGGCTGATGTAATGACAAAGGTCTGTATACGAGGGGTGATGACAGAGTTAGAGTTAGAATGCCATGTGAAGTAAGAAGCAGAGTCTAAGAGAGAGGCTGCTACTCAAGGAAAGGGCCATGAACAGCTTCTAGAAGCTAGAAGGGGCAAGGAATGGGGCTCTCCTGGAGCCTCCAGAAGGAATCAGCCCTGCTATACCTTGATTTTAGCCTTTTAGATTCATTTTGGATTTTCAATTTCCAGAATTGTAAAAGAATACATTTGTGTTATTTTAAGCAACTAAGTTTGTGGTAATTTCTTACAGCAGCAATAGGAAACGAATACACCAATCTTCCACAAACCTTTCCAAAAAACAGAAGAGGGGGGGCAATTCCCAATCCTTGTATGAGGCCAGTGTTACTCTGATACCAAAAGCAGACAAAGACATTACAAGAAAAGAAAACTACAGGCCAATTTTCCTTATGAATTTAAACACAAAAATTCTGAACAAAATACTAGGAAATTGAATCCAATGATATATAAGAAGAATTATATACCATGATCCAGTGGAATTTATCCCAGGAGTACAAGGTTGATCTAACATCTTGGGCAGAAAAGAGTTAACCTGTCAAGCTTGAGAACACTATCCTTAGAAATCCTGCTTGTGAGTTTGGCCCTTGGCTGGCATCTGGGAACATGGATTCCAGGACTGGTTAGAGCGGCTCACTGTGCCTACACTGTGTGAACAAACAACATGGTTTATGCTAAACCCCTAGTTTCCTTCTGGGAGTCTGGAATTTTGGTACATGCCAGGCAGAGGGTGCTTACATGACCAGTGCCTGTTGAAACCTTGGGTACTGTCAGACGAGCTCCCCTGGCACAACATTTCACACATGCCCTCACGACTTGTCGAAGGATCGAGGCATGGCCTCTGTTGACTCCCCGGGGAGAGCGCCCTGGGAGCTCGTGTTTGGTTTCCTCTGGACTTTGGCCTGTGCGTTGCTTCCCTTTGGTCACTTTGCTTTGTACCCTTTCACTGCAATAAAACTTAGCTGTGAGTATGAATACTTGCTGACTCCTTTGACTGCTCCTTGTGAGTCACTGATCCTGAGGGAAATCTTGGGGACCCCCCAACACACATTCAGAAATCAATTAATGTCATATGTCACATTAATAGAATAAAGGACAAAAAATGCGATCATCTCAACAGATGCGGAAAAAAGCATTTGATAAAATGCAACATCCTTTCATGATAAAAATACTCAACCAAGGACAGAAGGGAGCTTGTACAGCCTGGTAAAGGGAATACGTGAGAGGCCCATTGGTAGCATCAAACTTAACACTGAAAGGCCGAAAGACGGTTCCCTAAGATCAAGAACAAGACAAGTATGTCCGCTGCTACCACTTCTTTTTAACATTGTTTTGGAGGTTTAGCCACGGTAATCAGGCAAGAAAAAGAAATAAAAGGCACTCGGATTAGACTGGAATAAGGAAAGCTATCTCTATTTACAGATGACATGATCTTTTTTTTTCTTCTTTTTTTTTAATGCAAGGGCCTCATTTTCGACAGTGTGGCCACTTGTAAAACAATATGAATAGCCCAGAGTAACGAAAAGTTTATTCTCTCTTTTGTTGTTGTTGTTGTTAATCCTCACCTAAGGATATTTTTTCCCCTTTATTTATAGAGAAAGTAGAAGGGAGAGGGAGAGGGGGGAGAGAGAGAGAGAGAGACATGTCAATGGGTTGCCTTCTGCACTTGCCTGGACCTGGGGCAGGGATCAAACCCCAACCCAGGTGCATGCCCTTGACTGGGAATCAAGCCCGCAACCCTTTGTTGTGCAGGCCAACGCTCCAACCACTGAGCCACACCGGCCACGGCGACATGATCTTGCACGTAGAAAAGTCTAAGGAACCCACTAAAAAACTATTAGAACTAATAAACGGGCCCAACAGGTTGCAAGATATGAGATCAATATGTGGAAATCAATTGTGTGCTAGCAACAGATATTCCAAAAATGAGCTTAAGAAAATAACTTATTACAATAGCAACAGAAGAATAAAATACTTAGCTATAGCCTTAACAAAAGATGTGTACGACTCGCACAACAAAAACTACAGAACATTCTTGAAAGAAATTAAATAAAATGTAAATAAAGGGAAAGACATTATACATTCGTAGATCAGAAGACTTAACATTTTTTTCTTTTTTTAAAAAAAATATATCTTTATGGATTTTAGAGAGAGGAAGGGAGAGGGAGAGAGAGAGAAACATCAGTGTTGAGAGAGTGATTGAGCGGCTGCCTCCTGCATGCCCCCGACTGGGGATCGAGCCCACAACCTGGGCCTGTGCCCTGACCGGGAATCGAACTGCAATTTGCTGGAGCATAGGTCGATGCTCAACCGCTGAGCCACACAGGCCTGGCAGGAGACTTAACATTTTAAGATAGCATTGCACCCCGAATTAATGTACACATTCAATGCAATCACTATCAAAATCTCAGCTGACTTTTTAAAAAGAAGCTGGCAAGCTGTTCTTAATATTTAAATGAAAATGCAAGGGGCCAAGAAGAGCCGAAACAATCTTGAAAAAGAAGAGAACAGCTGGAGGACTGAAACCTTCTGATTTCAAAATGGGTGGGGTGGGGTGGAGAGTGGGTGTGGGGTGGAGGGGGTCAAGGGGGGGAAAATGGGGACAGCTAATACTTTCAACAATAACTGTAAATTTAAAAAACCTGGTGGGGTACAGGCACAAGGATAGGCATATCGATCATTGAAATAGAACTGACAGTTCAAACATAAACAGAACAGCCCTCGCTGGTGTGGCTCAGTTGGTTGGAACATTGTCCCGTATACTGATAGGTTGTAGGTTTGATTCCCAGTCAGGGCACATACCTAGGTTTCAGGTTCAATCCCTGGTCAGGGCAGGTACAGAAGGCAACCAATGAATGTTCTCTCACACAGCAATGTTTTTCTCTCTCTCCCCCCCTTCCCCTCTCTTTAAAATCAATAAGCCTATCCTCAAGTGAGGATTAAAAATAATAATAATAATAATAATAATAATAATAAATAAACGAACCATTTATGCTTAATTGATTTTCAAGGACGGTGCCAAGATATTCAACGAGGGAAAGAATAATCTTTTAAGAAATGGTGCAGAGCCCATAGGATATGCACATGCAAATAATGAAGCTGTACCCTTGCCTCATACCATACACAAAAATCAACTCAAAATGGATCATAAACTTAAATTCTCAGAAGAAAATATGAGAATAGATCTTCATAATTGGGCTAGGAAATAGTTTCTTAGCTATAACATCCAAAGCACAAACAACCAAAGAAAAGTGGACCAATTGGGTCTCATCAAAAATGTAAAACTTTTGTGTTTCAAAGGACACTATCAAGAAAGTGATTTTTAAAAAAGTGAAAAGATATCCTACAGATATATTTGCAAATTATGTATTCATAGTATATAAAGAATATTTACAACTCAATAATAAAAAGACAACTCTTTTTTAAATGAGCAAAGGATTCAAGTAGCTATTTCTCTAAAAAAGATGTACAAATCAACAATAAGGATGTGAAAACACTCTCAATGTCATTAGCCATTAGGGAAATGCAAATCAAAACCACAACGAGACATACTTTATATCCACTAGAATGGCTATAATCAAACATAGGCAATAGCAAGTGTTGGCAAGAATGTCGAGTAATTGGAACCTTCATTCCCAATGGCAGGAGTGTAAAATGGTGTAGCGATGTGGAGAAGTTTGGTGGTTCCTCAAGAAGTTTAACACAGAGTTGCCATATGACCCGGGAATTCTACTCCTAGGTGTATATACAAGAGAAATGAAAATAGCAGTCTGCACAAAAACTTATGTGTAAATATTCATAGCAACATTATTCATACTAGCTAAAAAGTGGAAGCAACATGAGTGTCAATCAATGGAGGAAGGGATAAACAAATGCCATATACCCATACAATAGAATATTATTTGGTTATTACAAGGAATGAAGTACTGACGTGTACGGCAATGTGGATGAGCCTTGAAAACAATGTTAAGTGAAAAGAAGCCAGTCACAGGATTCAAGTAGCTATTTCTCTAAAGATGTACAAATCAACAATAAGTGATCCCATTCACATATAAGAGATCCCATTTAGATGAAATGTCCAGAATAGATAAATCCATCAAGACAGAAGTCAGATTAGTGGTTGTGGAAGTTGGGGGGGAGCGACTGCTAAACCCTGGGTACAGGGTTTTTGGGGGGAGGGGAGTAGTGAAAATGTAAGATTGGCTGTGGTGATGGTTGCAATGCTGTGTGGATACAGTAGCCCCCCCTTAGCCGTGGGTTTGCTTTCTGGGGTTTTAGTTAACTGTGGTCAACAATGGTCCAAAAATATTATATAGAAAATTCCAGCCCGGCCGAGCGTGGCTCAGCAGTTGAGCATCGACCTAGGATCCAGGAGATGGCGGTTTGATTCCCGGTCAGGGCACATGCCCGGGTTGCGGGCTCGATCCCCAGTCGGGGGCGTGCAGGAGGCAGCCGATCAATGACTCATCATTGATGTTTCTCTCTCTCTCCCTCCCTCTCCCTTTCTCTCTCTGAAATCAATATATACATATATTTTAAAATTCCACAAGTAATTCATGAATTTTAACCTGAATGGGGCTCTGAATAGCGCAGCGAAGTCTGTGCTGTCTCGTTCCTTCCCACTCAGGACGTGAGTCCCCCCTTAGTCCAGCATTTCGGTGCTGTATGTGCTCTCCGCCCCTTAGCCACTTGAGCCACCGTCTGGGTGACCGGGACAACTGCTGCAGCATGGAAGCGCTTGTTTTCAAGTTACCCTGAGAGCAGCCTCATGCTGTGTCACAATGCCTGCCATTCCCCTCACTTCATTTCATCACAGAGCCATTGTATCATCTCCCCTCATCACACGAGTACAGTGCGATAAGATATTTTGAGAGAGAGAGACCACACTCACATAACTTTAGTACAGTATGTCGTTATGATTGTGCTATTTTATTATTAGTTACTGTGCTAACCTCTTGCTGAGCCTAATTTTTTTTTAAAATTTCTTTCTAAATTTCTTTTTTTCTTTAATATATCTTTATTGATTTCAAAGAAAGAAAAGGAGAGGGAGAGAGAGAGACAGAAACATCAATGATGAGAGAGTCATTGATCGAGCCCACAATCTGGGCATGTGCCCTGACCGGGAATCGAACCCTGATCGCCTGGATCCCAGGTCGACTCTCAACCGCTGAGCCACGCCCAGCCGGGCACTGTGCCTAATTTCTAAATTAAACTTTATCATAGGTATGGATGTATAGGAAAAAACATAGTACCTGCAGGGTTCAGTTCTACCCACGGTTTTAGGCATCCCCTGGGCGCCTTGGAATGCATCCCCCACGGTTAAAGGGGGACTGTTGTATACTAAAAACTGTTGAATTATACACTCTAAGTGGATGAACTGTATGGTATGTGAAGTACATCTCGATAAATTTGTTTAAGAATGTCAGGGGGGCAGTCGGTGTGTCCCTTAGAGGAGAAGCTGGAGCAGAAACATCTTAGAAATTATCAGGCCACACACAGGTGGCTGTCACTGGAGACTCATCGAGGGGGAATAGGACTTGGGATCAAGTCCTGAGACCCTTCCTGGCTGGAGGGAGGAACAAGGAGAATTCAGGAAAGAAGGCTGATCAGGGGCAGTCAACAGGGCAGGAGAAACCGGGGTAATGGGGACCAGCTGAGGCCGAGAGAGGACTGCTTTGGGAAGGGGTTGGGTTAAGAGTGTCAAAGGCAGCAAAGCGGGCAGGAAGGGGCAGGGCGGGAGCACAGCCCAACCCAGAATATCCTATCTTTGGCAAAAAAATTAATGGTGCCCGCCCCCCCCCCCCCCCAGCCTCCCTGACACAGCAGGGGGTAGAGTTAGGTGGAAGGAATAGAAAAAAAGCAGAGTTTGGTGTCCAGCACACCAGGGACAATCTCAGCTCTGCCACTCACTGCCTAAGTGACCTTAGGAGATACACTGAGCCTGCCTCCTCAGCTCCCAACGGGGCCAGTGGGACCGGCAAGTACTGCTGGGCTGTGCGGGCAGATGAGGAGACTGAATATTGTAGCCTGTGCAACCGCCTGACTCGCAGTGGGCACTATAGTTGTTAAAAGCTCTGGCTCCAGCCCTGGCCGGTGTGGCTCAGTTTGTTGGGCATCACTCCATGCACCAAAAGGTTGCAGGTTCGATTCCCGGTCAGGGCACATGCCTGGGTTTTGGGCTCGATTCCTGGTAGGAGGTGTGCAGGAGGCAGTCAATTCATGTTTTATTTTCACATCGATGTTTCTCTCTCTCCCATCCTCTCTCTCTAAAAAATCAATTTAAAAATTCTTAAAAAAGAAAAGAAAAGAAAAAAGCTCTGGCTCCAGACAGGCAGCTAGCTGTGTGATCTTGGTCAGTTTTCTTAACCCCTCTGAACCTCGGTTTTTAGGAAGTTCAGGGGAATATTAGTAAAATCAACCTCACTGGCTTATTGCAAGAGTTAGATGAGAAAATGCAAGTAAAGCATTTGGCAGCAGGCCTGGGAACAGTAGGGATCCATGAAGAAGGAACGGGATGTCCCCTTCTGCTCTCAGCCCTTGCCTGGATGCATGCCCTTGCTGGGTGACATCAGGTGGCAGCAGGAGCAATGGAGCAGCTCGGACAACCCAGGATTCCTGCAGGGCTGGCTGAGGATCGGGACTGAGAGCAGAGGCTTGGTCCTTTGCTGGAGTGGGGTGAGTGTGTGCATGTGGGGGGCGTGGGGAGCCGGCAGCCTCTCCTTAGCTTGCATTGGCTCCCAGACTGGCAACATGATCACCCCCTTGACCCCGGGAGGGAACAACTGCACTGGGGCCATCCCCTGGCAGGCGTCCCTCACGTAAGGCCTCTTAACCTTCAGCAGCTGCCGGGTCCACGCCAACAGCTGGGCCCAGCGGGCCATAAATCACTGATGACACAAGCTGAGCAGGGTTGCAGGCTGCTCTGGGGGGTGGAAAATGAGGGGCGGTTGGAGGAGCAGGCAGGCAGGGGCCCAGAAACACTCTCCCTCCGCCCGCTCCCCAAACCCCACTGGCTCCATTCAAGCTGAGGGTGGCAGCTTTGCATCCTTGCTGGGCAAACTTTTCTTAACTAACCACAGCTCTTTCAACACCATACAACAGAAGCAACTTACAGGAGGGGGCTGCATGGATAAGCCGAGTTGGAAACTGGAAAGCCTGACATGAAAGTAGCTCACACACTATGGGGCCAGCGGGGCCAGGCCAGCGAGGCCGCAGGCCCGGCCTGAGGCTCCGCATCCATCTGGCCTCCCCTGGCTGGGAAAGCGGAGGCCGGCTCTCCCCGCAGATTCCACAACCCGCACACCACGCGCTGCTAGCCAAAGGCGAGGGGACCATGGCCCAGGGGACCAGGACACGGTCCGAGGCACGGCAGTGCAGGATATCAGAAGACAGCCTGGGTTTTCCCTTAGCCGATGACAGTGAATCCCAGGCAGTGTCTCCGCTCCTTTGCTTTGCTCCTGGGGAAAGGGCTGGACTGGCATTGTCCCCTTAACATCCTAACAGGCAGTGGGAAGAGAAACAGCGTCAATGATTATCTGCCGTCAGGTTAGTAACGGTGAATTGGCAGGGGCGAAACAAACCTGGGTGTCACCTATATTCTCATCACTGTCAACACGAGTTTATACCTTGAAAATACTGGAAGTAAAAGGGTTTGCCTGTAATTGCCCTCGGCAAAACGAATCTATGGGACCGGCTGATGGCTGGGGCGCGGTGGCTGGGGGCACGGTGGCCTGGGGGGTTCCTGGGCAGCGGCTGAAGGCCTGCCGTCCATCTAGGCACCAGTGTTACATGGGCGTGTTCACTTTATTCAAGCTGTACACTAATATTTATGTGCTTTTCTGTGTATTATGTGGCAATAAAGTGTGTGCTTTCACAAATGTTTGTGAATGATACCTTCTCTTTTGGTAAACAATAAAATCTTCCAAAGGTACAGGCTGAAAGGGACTTGAAGGATTACCCAACCCGGTTCCACTGCTGTGCTGATGAGAAAGGAAGACACAGAACCTGTCATGGAGTCGGAGGCAGGCCCAGAACTAGGCCCTCGGAACCTCCCGGTTTCCAGTCCACTGAACTAGGTGACTCAGCAAGTAAGTTTGGATTAAAAAACATTTTAGAGGACCATGGTCTTATTGATTTTTAAAAGGATAGTGATTACTGTTTTGCATCTTTTTAAAAAATCCTCACTCAAGGATATTTTTCCATTGCTTTTTCAGAGAGTGGAGGGAGAGAGAGAAACATCGACGTGAGAGACACACATCAATTGGTTGCCTCCCCACTCACCCCAACCGGGGCCAGGGATCGAGCCTGCAACCGAGGTACCTGCCCTTGGCCGGAATTGAACCCAGGACCCTTCAGTCTAAGGGCTGATGCTCTAACCACTGAGCCAAATCGACTAGGGCCTGTGTGGCATCTTTTTAAATTAAAAAGTCGTTACTTTGGTTAGTTTTGAATTGGTTATAGGTGCCAAAGTTAAAAAATCGAAAAGATACAAAAAAGTACATAATGTAAAACCTCCTTCTCATTGTTTCTTAGGGGCTCTGTCCCACCCCTGCCCCGGGTGCCACTGTAGGGCCTTTTGTGCATCTTTCCAGAGATAGTCTGTGCATGATAAACATGCTCCTCGCCTATTCCCACGGAAAAGAACATGCTGGACACCCCGTCCTACACCCTGCTCCTATCACTTAACGACACACACTGCACCCCGAACACTTTCTCCACTCGTTTGACCTTTCTGATTTTTCACTGTGAGAACCGTCTGTCCATATCCTCTGTCCATTTTTAGATTCCATTTTTTCACTGGGTTGTCAGTTTTTGTAAAAATCAAATTTTTACTTAGAGAATATATACTTTATAGAATGAAAAAAACTGTACCTCTTCCACACAAAAGCCACCGTTATTTTTGGTGTGGTCCTTGGATGAAGTTCTTTTCCACAGGCGTACATGTTTTTACACTGTTCCGACGGATCGTAATACTATCTACCATTTGTTCAGTGCTTCCTGGGTATCGGCCACTGTGCCCAACGACCGTAGAGGTACATGAAATTTCTAGTTCTGCTTTTTCACGTATCGTAGCAGGGGTGGTTTTTCACGTTGCGACATTATCTTGGTGACTCTCGTTTGTAATGGCTGCTTAGCATGCTGTCAAGGTAGAGTGCATGCCATCAGGTAATTAGCTGTTCTGTAATCATTAACTTTGAGTTGCTTCTGTTTCCTTATAATTTCTGATTAGCAAACCCTTCAAATCTATTTTAAAAATTAAATTCCTACATTGATGTAACTTGCATCTCACTTTAATGTCAAATAAATCTCCTTAAAATATTTATAAATACTCAATCATCATAATTAAAATGTTTGCCTTACGAAATAGAGAGAAATAAAATGGTACAAGGAAGGAGTGGATAGAAAGGGCACACACACATACACTGCTTACCACAGCTTATGATTTCAAATTTGGGGTGGAAACTTATATCACTCAACTTGCTGCAAAAAGGTTTCATTTAATATAAACCTTATTTGTAAACACTTTAAAGACTAAATTAAGATACACACTTTTTAGTGTGACTTTCTCCTCAGTATCAATATAAAAAGCAAGTGCAATTCCCCTTCCTACAGCATAAAATTATAATAAAAAGAGTTACTTTTGCCCAATGCTACCTTTAAAAGTATGGTAGTGAAATTGAAGTGGTCATCACTACATATGCTTATGTGTATAAAGGCTTATTTAACAAAACATTTTATTTTAAGTAAAAATGCTTTTAAATAATGTCAAGTGAAAAAATAAAAATATAAAATTATACATACAATATGATTGCAGTCACAGTTTAAAAAATTATACCCAATCAAGGAGAAAACAAGGCTATAAGGAAATACAGAAAGCCAACAAGTTGATGTTACCAAATTTTCTGTAATGTAATAGTTTGACAATAAAAACCAAGAAATAAAAATAATATTTTTTAGGGAAATAATAATAGCCACTACATAAAACAGTCTGAACATTTAGGGAAAACTTTCTGGGGCCCATGTATATTGTGGCTCATCCCAAACTACATAGCAGGGCCTTTACCCATGCACAGCCAACAACAGAATTCAGCCAAGGCAGGATCTTTCTTCCTTGTAATAAAACAGAGTAGAATTGATGTCAGGTGTAGGCAGGGACAGATCTGAAAGAGGCTTCCCATGTTGGAGGTTCAGGTTCATCTGCTCCATGGACAGACATCAAAATTAGGGGGGCAATGAAGCCCAGCACCAGAAAAGAATCGTTGTATTAAGCGGTTGTGGTTATAGGTGATTCCCCACTCCATATTATAGAATATTTTTGTCTTTTGGTTATTCCTCACCTGAGGATATTTTTTTCCCCATTGAATTTTAGAGAGAGTGGAAGGGAGGGAAGGGGAAAGAGAGAGAGAGAGAGAAACATGGATGTGAGAGACACATCGACTGGTCTCCTGCAGCACATGCTCTGACTGGGGCCAAGGATCAACCCTACAACCCAGGTACGTGCCCTTGACCGGGGACCGGGGACTGAACCTATAACCCTTTGGTGCATAGGCCGACCCTCCGACCACTGTGCCACACCAGCCGGGGCTAGAATATTTTTTATTTAAAAAGTGGGCAGGTGCCCAGCCTGCGTGCTCAATGGTTGAGCATTAACCAGTGACCCAGGAGGTCGCGGTTCCATTCGGGTCGGGGCACATGCCCGGGTTGCGGGCTCCATCTCCAACAGGGGGCACGCAGGAGGCAGCCGGTCAGTGACTCTCATCATTGATGAGAGTTTCTATCTCCCTCTCCCTCTCCCTTCCTCTCTCTGAAATCAATAAAGACATGTTTTTAAAATAAAATTTAAAAAGATCCAAAATCCTGTAGGTCCCCGATTCCCAGGACTGAGGTGATCTGGCCCCCTGATCAGGGGCCATTAGTCAGGTGGGGTTATTTCTTTGCTGCATCGGTGATGGGTGCTCAGCACTCCCTGGCTCCTTCCCAGAGACTCTCTCCCCTAAGACTTTGCTTGACGAGATAAATCTGCGAGCGGGTTGTAGGTTGCAGCTTTCCTTGTATTATGACTCTGAGGTTACAATTCAAGATGAAGGCTAAGTATATTTCTTCTGGCAGGGGTCCAGAGTTACCAGTTATTGTTTGGATAAGTAAAATGCCCCAAGCTCAGTGAGCAAGTACCACATAATTCTTAAGAGCATGGTTCTGGAGCCAGATTACATGGGTTTGTAAATTCACTAGCAGTATAAATTTGGTTATATTACTCAACTTGCCATAAGCTTCATTTCCCTTATCTCTATTTATTATATATGTATTTGTTATTACATTAATTGTGAACTACTATTATCCGCTACAATTAACATTGTTTGAAGTCTTACCCTGTGCCAGGCCTGTGCTAAGCCGTCTCCAGGTGCGATCGATCAGTCGATCACACAGCAGGCGAATGTCTGGGAGAAGCAAGGTTACGAGCCCCTCCTCACGTGGCCGCCCCCCTGTAAAGGAAGGCGCGTCCATCCGAACCCCCAAGGATCACTTCCAGCCTTCCTTTCCCTCCTTCCCTTTCTCCTCTGTAAGAGAGCAGGGGCTAACCTCAGGGTTGGAGTTGACAACCATTTATTAGTGGGCGGCGTCACGTTTAAATGCCTTTCTGTTCTACCTGTGATAAGCTGTGTGGGCCAGGTGGCCGGCCTCACTCGCTTGCAGCTTCTCCACCTACACCTGGTAGAATGTGAGCCCGTTCGCACTGTGGGCCCAGCTATCTTCATTTCTGGTGTTGAGAGCAGGAAGGCCAGACGTAGGCCCAGGCCTAAGCCAAGTTCTCAGCACAGTTAACCAAAAGCCCTGGCTTGTAGGTACAGATTGCCCAGTTCGATAGAGTGCCTTTATACGCTCAAGTACCCTACAAAGATTCAGATATATGGGCTCCACAATACAGGAAGGAGAGGCCGAGAGAAAAACTAATGATTTTAAATAATATAGGGAAATCCACTCACCATTCATCTCTATGAGTTTCTGGACCAGAGGGGAGAGGGAAGACCCTAATCTGCAGTTTCCCCAATCTGCTCAGTTCCAACACGCCCCTGCAGTGTGGACATCTCACCTCACTAAATGCGGTTCTAATGCCTAAGGGTGGGAATTTTCCGTAAAACATTAGATGCCAGCTGAGAAGTATCCTCTGGTGCTCACCAGGGATTTTCTTTCCTAAAATACAAGGGGAACTTGGTTGGGTTGGACTCAGTGTGGGACAGGACAGTGGGCCACATGGCACCTTCCTAGGGATGTTGAAGAGCTGTTTTTAACCATAAGCAACTTGCACCTTAACTGCTGGCTTTAGTGTCTGCTCTGCTTTTCCAAGTTAGACTTCTGTGCCCACCCTGTGGGGCGGAGCCCTGGAGGAGAGAAGAGGTGAGAAGTATCCTGGGCACCTAAACCGTAAGTTACTTGTGCTTCGAGAGGGTGAAGCACCCCACCCACGGTTGCACATCTAAGTGGCAGAGTCTGGATTTAGACCCAGGTCTGCCTGGAGGCACAGCTCAACTCAGCTGCCTCCACGGCGTAGTTTAGCAGTTCACTCAATTTTGCTCTATAGACACACAACCATGGAAGCTGGAGGGAACAGGTATCCACCCAACACAGCCTCACCCAGCACAGCTTAACTCTTCCAGGCATCTGCAGTTGCTGCTCAACTCACCTCTGCTCAGATGCCAGGGATGGTGAGCTCCTATCTCCCTCCAGGCCACCCATCTTGTTGTTAGGAATGCTTCTGTGAGGTCCCAGCTGTACCCTCTGGCCCCTACCTAACCTGTTTGCCACATCTGCAGACTGTCTTTCACTTACCTGAAATCTGTGTTTCCCCGAAGGCATCATTTATGAACATTTATTATTCTTTTATGTGTCAAATGCAGAGATGCACACACTATTACTGCCGTCAGGATGTGCACAGACTACATGGGGAATCAGTGGTGGACACAGAAACCAACAAAGCTTCGAGGGAAGGACAGAGCCAGGGAAGGCCCTGCAGCCAGCAGGGCACATGGGGGTGGCGAGAGCAGAGACTCTTTCACCGATGCAGTCCCAGCACCAGACACACAGCTGGTGTTTAATTCATGCTGAACGAACAGACAAACAGGGATGCCAGGGGAGGGTTCCCGGGGAAGGTGTTCTCCAGGTTGGGGCTTGCAGGGAAGAGAAGTATTGGCCAGGTGGAGACCAAGTCTGAAAATCCCCAGCTTTGTAAAATCTTTTCTTTTTAACATTGAAAAATTGGCCTGACTGGCATGGCTCAGTGGTTGAGCATCGACCTTTGAACCAGGAGATCACGGTTCGATTCCCGGTCAGGGCACATGCCCGGGGTGAGGGCTCGATCCCCAGTAGAGGGCGTGCAGCCGATCAATGACTCTCTCATCACTGATGTTTCTATCTCTCTCTCTCCCTCTCCCTTCCTTTCTCTGAAATTAATAAAGACATATTTTTTAAAAAACCAAAACATTGAAAAATTGGGACATGTTGCATTAAAACCTGGACTTGAAAACTTGGAAGGTCCCGCGACCTTGGGCCCACCATCCCTGCAGGTGACCACCTCCGTGCTGAGGAGCTCACGCGCCCGCCGTCAGCTACTGCCACCTCCGCCTTCCTGCCTGTCCCTGGCAGGTGGCTGCCGACGCTTGTGTTGAACCTGCCCCTTCAGTTTCTTCATTACTCTTATCTAGAAAGCTTGCGATTCAGTGATTCTCCACTGGAAGGATAAAGGAAAGATAGCCCCTTAGGATGCTTCACACTACTTTTCTATGCTGGGAAGATTCTAACACAGCTCCATCGTGCTGTCCTCCCTCTCCCCAGGCACGATGCAGATCCGTGCCAGAAGCCCAGCCCCCCGCCCCGCTGGCAGCCTGAAGCGTGGGACTCCCACACACGGCGCTCCCCCGATCCTGCAGGAAGATGCGGAGATGCTCACCCCTCCCTCTCTAATCATCACTAGAGTTAGTCACCTAGCAACACAGCATCCACCAGGGTAGCAACCACTCACCGATTCATTCATCCCTTCCACAGACCCTGATGGAGCTGCTCCCACGCCTGGGATAGGAAGTGACTGAAAGATTTATTGTATGAATGAATGAAGAGACTGGGACAAGTGAGGCCCCAAAGGAGATCATACTCTGGGCAGGAGGAAAACAGATATATTAAAAAAAAGTTGTGATGCAGGTCATAGTAGATGTGTGTATGTGTATGTAAATTCTAAACAGGAAGCCACAATCCTGTTTAGAAAAGTCAGGGAAAGAAGAGGGGATAATTCAGCTAGGTCTTGAGAGGAGCAGGAGTTTGTTTAGACAGGATGAAGGAACAGGACAAACCATGTTCCAGGGCAAAGGGGCATTGTAGGCAAAGGCCCTGAGGTATGGAGCTGTATGGCATGTCTGGGGCCACAGGCTAGTTCAATATTAAGAGAGCAGAGGGTGGACCAAGGCTCCTAAAGTCTATATCCACAAAGGTTCAAGCAGTACCGAAGTTGAGACAGGAAGATCAGAGTTCTTTTGAGACAGAGGACAGGCGCGCAGCCCTGCATGGCCCCCTCTGAGAACAGAGCCTGGCCTGGCCTGGCCTGACCTGGTCAGTAGGATGTTTGCAAAATAAAGTTGAAGATGGAACAGAGACACAGAGGGGAAACAGGAGCCATCCACATGCCAGGAATGGCCAAGATGCTGTCTCAGTGGCCCCCCAAATACTGTTTCAGTTGCTCACTTCAAGGCTGTTACGTGGCCCGCAGGCTCTGCACCATCTGGCCCTGCCCACCTCGCCACCCCCATTTTAGGCTGTTCTCTTTTTCACTCATGCTGGTCTCTTTCTCCATTCAGGAATTCCTGTATTCATTTCCAGGCAGGAGCGCAGAAACCAAATCAGGGAGACAGTAATGTAGGAAAGTGGTTAAGAAGGTATCAGAGGGCCCAGCCAGGCGTGGCTCTGCGGTTGAGCTTCTACTTAGGATCCTAGGCGATCGGGGTTCGATTCCTGGTCAGGGCACATGCCCGGGTTGTGGGCTCAATCAATGCCTCTCTCATCATTGATGTTTCTATCTCTCCCTCTCCTTTCCTCTCTCTGAAATCAATAAAGATATGTTAAAAAAAAAGAAAAAAAGAAGGTATTGGAGGACTGAGACTGATCTTGAGAGAGATGGACCAGGGAGGGATTATAAGTCTGGAATGGGGGGAAACCCTCTCATGATTCGGAATTTAATATTCTTTTTTTTTTTTATGTTTTATTTATTTATTTATTTATTTACTTATTTATTTAATATATCTTTATTGATTTCAAAGAGAGGAAAGGAGAGGGAGAGAGAGAGATAGAAACATCAATGATGAGAGAGTCATTGATCAGCTGCCTCCTGCACGCCCCCAACTGGGGATCAAGCCCGCAACCCGGGCATGTGCCTTGACCGGGAATCAAACCTCGATCGCCTGGATCCCAGGTCGATGCTCAACCGCTGAGCCATGCCCGGCCAGGCAGGAATTTAATATTCTGGCAAGGGCTCCTGGAGCTGGTTCTGATACCCTTTAGAATGGTCCCTCAAAGCTTGGAAGCGATGATATCCTGCAGTAAATTAGGTGGAAATGTTGGACTTGCTTTGGCAGAGTGTGGAGAAAAGGGTGAAAAAGTTGAGAGGTGAGCATGGATTTATTATGTAGAACCAGAGAACCCGACAGCTGACCACAATCTCTAGAAGACAGGGTCCTCACTAAAGCAGTATGAAATGCACCAGTGAGAGGTCAACACTGTGGAGAAACTCAACGGGGGCCATCGTCTGTGGGCCACATCTGCATAAAAGATGCACCTATGAACCTGGGCTCCCTAGTGCCAATATAGATGATATGGTTCTGAAATAGCAGAGGCCAGGTGACAGCATTTAATCTCAGTGGCAAGGTGGACACAAAGACGGTAATGAGGAACAAAAGTGGACTGGCAATCAGGTGGCCTTAACAGAGATCTGTGGTGATTGATGGCTTGGGCAGATGGCTAATGTCAGAAGTTAACTTGGGAAACCTCAGTCTCTCACCTGTTTGCAGACATGAAGTGGTTCTTACACCCAGAACCCATCAAATGAAGGCAAGGCCAGGTCCCCTCAAGGAAGGACCCTGCAATGCTGTGACAAGTATATACAATAGAGGTTCCCCAACTTCTCCAAAAGACTTGTCGTGTACCAGAGTGAATGTACACTACAGAACAAAGGAATATCCAGATCTTTTGAGGGATGTTAGATACAGGTCTGAGCTGACAGTGATACAAGGAAACCCAAATGCCACCATGGCCCACTGAGTAGGGGAAGCTGGTCATGGTCCTCTGGTCATTTCTTCAATCTTTGAATGAGTAATCAGAAAGGATATGTACTTATCAACAAGCAGAATCCACATACTTATTCCTGGAGAATAAGAACCTTTCTGTTTGGAAAGGCCAAGAAGTCTCTGCTCTAGGGACTTCCTTAAGTCCTTCCCTGGCCAACCCAGTGAATCTGATAAAGTGGTGATTAGCATCTGTTTAATTCACTGGTAAAGCCCTTGCAAAAGACGGATGGGGCATGGAAGATGGCCTTGGACTACCATAACCTCACCATATGGTAGCCTAATCACAGCTGCTGTGCCAGATGTAGTATTTTTACTGTGATAGAGCCACACAGCCTGTAGCATTTAGTAGGCAGCAGTTGATCTGGCAAATGTATTCTTTCCAATGGCTACCAGGAGGAAGGCACAAAGTAGACTGCATTTACCTGTGATGAACAGCAGGCCACATTCACAGCCTTACCCCAGGGCTAAGTTAGCTCAGCTGCTTTTTATCACAATATAGTCCTAAAGAATCTCCTTGACACTGATCCTCCCATGTACCACACCACCATGAAGCTGCTGGTCTGAGAGAATGTTAGGATGACCTCTAGAAGGCACAGCTGCTGTGGCTTCCAGCCGCCACATTCCTCTGTATGGGGCCTGTAACTGCTCATGAGCTGTGGTCCATGTTTACTGATTCCTGCTTCCACTACCCGCCCTATGTTCCTTTTGCCCTCAGCCAGGTCTTCAGCAGATTCTCTGCCTGGTAGAGTGCCTCAAAACCTCATTTCTGAAGGGTCTGAATTTTCAGTGGTCCTGCTTATTGGGGTTGCTTTAATTTCCCATTAACTTTTACTACTGGGCGTGGAAGTCACACGGAATCCTCCGGGTTCCAGACAGAGCTTTGCAGCCTCTATTGTAAGCACCAGTTTGATTTGGCGATTGGGGTGAACTGTCTCAGCCAGCAGAATAACCTCTTTCTTCGCCAACTGAGAAATGCAAAATGTCCAGATTCTAAATCAGTGGAACCACAGCCATGTCCTTAATATTAGGAAATATTTCTCCTTTGGGAATTAAGACCTCCCATCAAGCTGAGAGTTGTGAGAGCAGGATTTAAAAGTAGATGTAATAACGAGAGTCAAGGAACACCATATAATGATCACTGGTTCGAAGCTTTGCTGTGTAAGACAGGCACCATCCTTTTGGGATGTTTTTCTCCTCTGATGCCAGAAGAAAATCTTCAGTAGGTTCCTCCATCATTTCAGGCCAGCTGCTTCTGGGCGATGGGCACACAGTAATGTTAGTAAGTTCTACATACACGTGCTCACAGCTGCAGTTCTTTTCCTAGGAAATGATTCCCCTGATCAGAAGCACTGTTGTGTGGACTCCCATGAGAGCGCATGAGGCGTTCCAGAAGTCCAGGGTGGTGGCCCTGGCAGAAACTCTGCAGGCAGGGAAGGCAAATCCTACCCAGAATGCATATTTATTCTAGTGAGGGAAATTGCTTCCCCCTTCAAGATAAAAGGGGTTCCAATGTAATCAACCTGCCTACAGGAGGCGGCTGGCTGGTCCTCCCGGGGTACATTGGCATATTTGTGGGGAGTCAGTGTTAGTCCCTGCTGTTGGAAAGTTAAACACTCAGGAATGGCAGTAGCCAGGTCTGTCTCAATGAGGGGATGTCCTTGCTGTTTATCCCCCATCTCTGCCACATGGACCCACTGAATAAATGCCAGGGTGGCTGGGGAAAGAGGCTGACTGACATTCACACAATGTGTCATTTAGACACATTTTATTGAGAGCCTCCTCTGCTGTAGATGTCCTTTGAAGACCAGTCACATGGGCCACAGATATGTCCACACAGTGCCCATTCTGGAGCCCATTCACATACTTTGCCCCTAGATTTCCCACCACCCATCTTCCAGTCCTGTTCCTTCAAGTCTCTGTTAGCCAATGAACATAACTCCAACTTCAGGTCATCTCTAAGTCCAGTTATGTGGACACTGATTGTCCACATGGTCTATCCAAGTTCTGTCCCTTGGGAGAATTTCTCTTCACCATTGTTTTTTCAAGAGTGCTCTGTATTGGGGTTGCAATGCTGATGGGGGGACAGGCAAAATGCTGATGGGAAACTTGATACTGGAAGGATCTGGCAGAAAACACTCCTATCAGTCACAAAGAGAGACAATCAGACCTCATGTGATGCAATGGAAAGTTCACAGCACCACCATTAGGATGCCATCAGCAAAATCCAGAATGTGGGAAATCCTAAAAGACAAATAATCTGGTTTCTTAAAATATATTTAAAAGGAAGAAGAGGAAATGTTACAGATTAAAAGAGCCTTAAGAGCCCTATCAACCAAATGTGATATATTTGGCTCTTGATTGTAACAAAACAATTATAAAAGAAATTATTTATAGGAAAGCAAGGAAAATATGAACACTTATGACTAGATGATATTAAGAAATTATTGTTGCCTGGCAGGGCATGGCTCAGCACTTGAGCACCAACCTAGGACCCAGGAGATTGAGGTTTGATTCCCAGTCAGGGCACATGCCCGGGTTGCGGGTTCGATCCCCATTCGGGGGCGTGCAGGAGGCAGCCCATCAATGACTCTCTCATTATTGATGTTTCTGTCTCTCTCTCTCCCTCGCTCTGAAATCAATAAAGATATTTTTTAAAAAATTATTGTTAATATTTTTAGGTGTGATAATTATATTGTGGTTATGTTAAAAAAAACAAAATCCTTGACTATTAAAGATCGAGCCCTTATCTGTTAGAGATACATACTGGTCTGTTCATGAGTGAAATAGGATGAATTCTGTGATGGCTTTCAAATAACCAGGCCAGTAAAGATGGAACAAAATTGGCTATATGTTTTTGTGTGATTTTTTTCCTATAAGAGAGCATTTATTTATAAAATCACAGAGGTGGAAGGAGTAATTCACGGGAGAAATGGGCTTAGGGAACAAGTAATAGAGGCAAAGGAAGGGGCCTAGGAGTTTGGGAGAGAGGAAGCTAATGGTAACATGTCTGGGGGTGGAGGGGAATGGGGAAGGGACAGGGAAAGGGAAAAGGAAGGGAAAGGGAAAGGGAAAGGGAAAGGGAAAGGGAAAGGGAAAGGGAAAGGGAAAGGGAAAGGGAAAGGGAAAGGGAAAGGGAAAGGGAAAGGGAAAGGGAAGGAAAGGAAAGGGAAGGGAAGGAAAGGAAAGGAAAGGAAAGGAAAGGAAAGGAAAGGAAAGGAAAGGAAAGGAAAGGAAAGGAAAGGAAAGGAAAGGAAAGGGGAAAGGGAAGGGAAAGGGGAAGGGAAAGGAAAAGGGAAGGGAAAGGGGAAGGGAAAGGAAAAGGGAAGGGAGAAGGGAAGGGAAAGGAAAAGGGAAGGGGAAGGGGAAGGGGAAGGGGAAGGGGAAGGGGAAGGGGAAGGGGAAGGGGAAGGGGAAGGGGAAGGGGAAGGGAAAGGGAAAGGGAAAGGGAAAGGGAAGGAAAAGGGAAGGGAAAGGGAAGGGAAAGGGAAGGGAAAGCCTGGGCATGCTCCCGGGAGGGGGAGCGCTGGCTGTATGTTGGTAATCACTGAGGCTATGTGATGGGTATGGGTCCATAATGTTATAGAATAGTAAGAAGCTAGGAAAATTCCAGGACAAGCGGAAAAGGGAAACTGAGAAAGGTAGTTACACAGCAGTTTGCAGCCACCTAGTAAATCCCATCTTCCCTAAACCAAGGACCCTTAAAAGTAAATGATTTGCACTCCTCCTCCCAACCAGAGGGTAAATAGTTTAAATCACCCCACTCAGGGAGACTGGCAGCAGAAATCCAAGTAGTGCCATTTGCCAACCACACCCAAGGACGGACAGATTAAGAGCACAAATCTCATTTTGGTACATCAGCATAAAGCTCATGAATATCCAATTAACCCGCCCCTAAGACCTCCCCTAAACACCCAGCCTTTAAAACACTTGAAACCGAAAGCCCCAACACACTCTCCCTCCAGGGAGCATATCCTTGCCATTCCCTTCCCTCTCTCCTTCCCCCACTCGCGTGTATTCCCTAACGTCTAGGGGGCTCCACGGGACTCACAACCAGGGGAGCAATGGGCGGCTCCTCCAGGGCTCACCCCCTGGACCTGTCTCCAAGGCCCTCTTTCCTCTGACTTCCCAGTGAGCCAAAGCAGCCCCTCCTAGGCTCTCCCGTCGCCTCTACGCCCTTCCTTGTTTCACTGTCCTAAGCATATTTTTGCTGCAGTCAATAAATTCTTGCTTTTCTACACTTTTTCTCTTGATTGAAATCTTTCCGTCAAAAAGACAAGAACCCAGGTCTCAAGGTCTCGCCGGTAACAATTATGTCACTCCCTCTACTGTTGCATAAGCTCTACGTTTTCCATATTAAAAGATTGTTTTTGCTTTATTTTGAAATGTGCCTTGACCTTATGCCCTCTTCGGCCTCATTTCTTTAGTTTCCCTTCACTTCAAAACTTCTTCCAAGATTAATCTATCCCTGGCTCGCTGCTGTTGTCAACTCCCTCAGGCTGGCTTTCAGCTCTGACACTCCTGTGAAAGTGCTCCTGCCAACCGCGTCCATGTTACTAAATTCAATGGTCACTTTTCTGCCCTCTTCTTCCTTGACCTCTCTGTGGCATTTCACAGTGGGTCCCTCCCTCTTTCCTGGAACACTCTTTCCTTGACTCCTGAGGGCCCACACTCTCCTGGTCTCCCTCCACCTTCCCTGGCCACTAGCCAGCCCCATGACTCTGAATACACAACCGGGGTTGGGGGGGTGGGGGGGTGTCTCTAGTCCTGCTCTCACCTCTGAGAATGCTTTGTAAACACCTGCCTTCGTGATACCTTCACTTGCACATCTAAATGGCAGCTCTACTCGAGTGTGGACAAGCCCTATTTTGATGGCCCCAGTTCTCTCATGTCTGCTTCTTCCCCAGTGTTCCCCATCACAGTTGAAAGCACTGTCCCCCTCAGTTTCCCATCCTTAAAGCTTCTCTCCCCCCCACCCCACCCCCTTCTCAACCCATCAGCAAATCTGGTCACTTCCACCTTCAGTTGGTGCCTGAGTCTCGCCTCTTCTCACTAGCTGGCCACAGGTTGGTTCTGCTCGGCTCAGGGGGAACCTACCGTCGGGGAAAGCACATACAGGGGGGGCCTTTCACCCATCACCTCCGCCCTTTCACCCCTTTCACCGATTTTATCTCCTTTATCTTCATCTCCACCCCTGAACGTTTTCATCTACTCAGCTTTAGAATGGAGCTTTTCCAAACAATGGGCTTGCCCTCAAAACCCAGGGATTGTTTCAGGGGGCAAACCGGATGGTGGCCCGCAGGCACGGGTTTGTGTCCCAGTGGTAGGGAGGGGCGGTGGGTGGGGGCTGAGGGGCCGAAAAACCAGAGACTCGGGAGTCGGTCGCTGGGTCGGGGCGATGCGCACCTGGGGGCTCGTTTCACCGTCGTGACTTTCATTTATGTTCACAATTCCCCATAATAAAATTAAAGGGAATGCCCCAGATGACCGCCTCCTCTGTACCTGACACTGTGGATGGGAGTCTTTGATCGGGTAATAAACTCACACCGGGTCACGGCGCCGCGGTGACGGTGCGCTGAGCGCTCGCGGTCGGGGGCGACCAGCGGTGCACCCGCGCCCACCGCCCCTGCGCCCCGCCGGGCGCCGCCCAGGTTTCCTCGTCGGGCTCGTACCCGGCTCGGGCGCGGCCGACACCTCTGGGCCCGCGGGAGAGAACCGGGCGCCGCAGCCAGAGCCCCGCCCCGGGCCGGGCCCCCCACGTGCCGCAGCCGCGACCCCCCCGCAGGCCGGGGAGCCCGCCGCTGCGGGCTGGCGGAGACGCTCGGCGAAAGTTCAGGGTCCGCTCCAGACAGACCCCTGGGGTTTGGGCGGCGGGGCCCAGGGGCTCTGGAGTTCAAGTTGAAACAAAGGTTCGAAAGACCAGAGCCGGAGGGCGGGGCGGGCCGGCCGGCGGGGCGCGCGGGGCGCGCGGGGCGGCGCCGCCGGGGCGCCACGCCCGAGACCCGGCTCCTCCCGCCGGGACGCGGGCTCCGGAGCCCAGGTGCCCGTCTGGGTGTGGCCGGCCGGGCCCCGGTCGCCCGGGTTTGCGGAAGTGCCCCGGGCGCGGGCGGCGGGCCCCGGGCGGCTGCGGGGAGCGAGCGCCGCCCCCCGCGCGGGGACGTGCGCCCCGGCCCCCGAGCGCGCCGCCTTTGTCTGAGTCAAGGAACCCAGTTCGCTTTTGGTTTTCTTCCTCCGGTCGAGTTCCCTTTTCAAGTCCCACCCGGGCCGTTGGCGGGGCAGACGCCCTCGGAGCCCCGAGAAAACACTTGTTTATTTAAAAACAATCGCGTCCCAAGCTGAGCCGGGGTGGCGTCCCCATTACGCGCCGCCTCCATACATGGCGCCCGTGTCCCCACTCCAGCCAGGTCACGATTGGGAGACAGGTGTGGCCGTGGGGGCCTGACTGCAAAGCCGAGGGGGACCTAGCGTGTGCGGGTGGTTTCCCTGCCCACTGGCATTTCAGAGCTGGGTGCTGGGCGCAGCCCTGGAGGGCAGGGGACTCGGGCAGGGGCCAGGGTTCGGTGGTGGTGGCTGCCGCCAGGAAGCACGCAAAGCAGCAGGCGAGGTGATGGAGACCTGGCCTGGACGGTTGCGTCATTTATTCCTTCCAAGCGCAGGACTGATGAGCGACCCCCACCTCAATATTGGGGTACTGGGTCGGAGGCACAGGGACAGAGTAGACGGTACACTGATTTAGGGGCAGGATCTGTGTGACCTCACGAACTCGCATCTCTGTGCCTCAGTTCCCTAGTCTGTATAATGGGGGTGGCAGTTTAAAATAGAGCATTTGTGCTTGGCAGCTGTAGTGCTGGGGAAAAAAAGGTCCCTGGCCTCCTTGCTCCTGAGGGAAATGCACGCCAGGAACGTGCCATAACACACTTCAGTGTGGGACAAACCCAGTCACACGGGTTTCATTCCTTCCTCCCATGAAATATTCTGAGGCTTCTGGCACCAGGCCTGTGCTGGGCGGAGGCTGCTCTGATGAAGGCAGCAGGCTGGGCCTGGAGAAGCCAATAAAAGACCTGACTCTTTCCTTTGGACCAGGAAGTAGGCTCTGGAAGCTGCTGGAAGCCAGCCCGCCTGGGGCCCTGCCCTGCCCTGCCCTGCCCTGCCCTGCGCCTTTCAGTGTGTCAGGCCCAGGGCAGTACCTTGCACTTGGAATATTTGCTCCCTGACATGTTTTGTAAAAGGCCCGGTGGCCTGAACACTGTTGGTGTATCTTCCAGATGGTGGTGAGATACTCAGGTTAGCCGTTGAGAAGACAAACCCTGACCCTTCTGTAGGCTCTGAATGATCCTTTTTTCTAACCACCTCTGCATTGAAAAGTTCTGAAGGGAACCCTTCCTCCCCCACTTTCCTAAGTCTTGCGGTGCTTAGTACCTGATGCAGTTTCAACACTGGCTTAGCTGGTCCCGTCCAGGGCCTGTCCCAGGTGTTCTGTGGGTGAATATTGAGTGAATGGAGGAAGTCTTCTTTTGTCTCCCTCTAAGTGCTCCCAACAGAGTCATAACAAATTAATAATCCTACAGTTTACTGAGTGCCTCTGCTGTGCCAGGTTCTATGCCAAGTTCTAAATTCATGCTGTCATATATGAGGGGACATAGCCAAGTCACTCAGGCAGTTCAGCCAAGCCCAGGCTGGCTCCTGGTGTTGGATAGCCTCTGAAGGCAATGGCTTCCCTCCCTGCCCCGCTGGGCTCGCACAATGCCAGTGGCAGCTGGGCAGCCTGGCGCTCCCAGTGCAAGGGCCAGAGTCAGCACAGGGGCCTGGACTGTCATTCTGGAACCTTGCAGGACCATCAGCTCAGCCAGGGTCCAGGTCCTACCAGTTCTAACCCTACTTGTCCCTCAAATCCATCCAGGTCTCACCATTTGTCCCCAGATCACCATACAGAGCATCCCCCCAACCAACCCCAACAGCCGTTTCTCCCTTTTTAATTCATCCCTACCCTACAACTTCTAAAAAAACCAAATTACATCCTTAAAACCCCTAGTGAGTAGGGCCTGTGCCCTCTGAATAAAATCCTCACCCCTTTCAGGCAGCTTATAAGGCTCTGGGTCACATTTTTAGCCTGTTTTCTAGCCACCCCACTGGTGGCAGAACAAAACAGTTCTCACTTCCTTGCCTTGCACAGCTGGGCCTCTGCCTGGGGTGCCACCGTGTCACCTGCCTCCCCAGGCAGGACCCAGTGGCCCAGATGCTTCCATGTAGTAGTTGCCTGTTTGCTCTCCTGGTTCCCCGGAAGGGCTGTGAGCTGCTTGAGGGCAGGACTGCTTTATTCCGCATGGGCTCCCTGAAGTCCAGCACAGCATATGCTGAGTCGAATGAAGAATAAATACATGATGGGGTGCAGGTCAGACCAGCTTGTTCCCGTGGTTGGTCTCCAGTGAGTTTCCAAGATTCACCTCAAGCAAACAACCATAATGCGGTTGCACTCCCACCCAGCAGCAGGGAAGGCCAGAGGCAGGTGTAGGGTGGGAGCTGTCCGCCCACACGGGGGTCCAGGAAGCCCCTGGCCTGCAAGAGGGAGCTGCTGAAGCTCGTGGGAGAAGAGCCCTAACCCTAACCACCGTCCCCTCCCTCTCTCATCTCTTTTGACCATCCCAGAAAACTGTCCTGCACCCCTGTGGCTTTGCTGTGTGAAAACATCTCTGGGTTTCCTGTCAAACTTTTTTGCAGAGGACGGGCGTGGGGTGTGTGTCCAAGGTGATTTAATACTAGCTAACATTTAGCATGGGTGCTAGGGGCTTTCTCTGTATAATCTCATTTAATTTGCACAGTTGCACTTTGCAGTTAAGGAAAAAGAGGCACAGGGAAATTCAGGAACTTGTGGGGACAGGGGTTAGAGCTGGGGTTTGGACATAGGTTGTCGCACTCCACTATGATTTGAATTTAGGATAAAAAGTGGGCCTTTTCTAGGCTAACTGGCTTGCAGGGGCTGCGGGCCACTTGGTGACACACGGGCCTTCACTCCTTCCCAGTGTGGGTTAGAAGCGGAGTCTCAGGGAATCTGCAAAGGCAACCTTGTTACCATGGCAACAGCCCTGTCCCTGCAACTGATTTTGCAGGTGGGCTATGGGCCATACCTGCACACGCCTGGCCTGAGAGGTTCGGGCATCCCCAAAGTGGCCACACTTACTCAGATCCGGGGGGTGGGGGAGGTGGGGGGTGGAAGGCTAAATGGGCTGGCCCAGGGCCCTATTACCTTCAGACTGAGGCAACTTCTAGAATACAGAATGTCAGAACAATGCCTACCAGAGAGCAATTGCTCATCTATAAAATCCTTCAGCGGCTCCTAGTGATCTGCCACACTGGCGAGTTAGCACTTTGGGTCAGATAGAATGGGGACTGGCCCCCTTTAAGAGCAAACATCTAAATTCTACCTCCGGAAATCCTCTCCCGTCTGGACTCCTTTCTCTCCCTCACCTACTGCCACCAAAAACTAGCGCTGACCCAGAGTAGACCTACTTTCACTGGCCGCTGTGATAACTTCTCCACTGGTCTCCTACTACCAGCATCCATTTGCTCAACAAGCATTTCTTCAACCTCTTGCTCTTAGCCGGAGGCTGTGCCAGGAGCTGGGGACTCGGCCAGGAGCAAAGCTGACCCCTCCCCGCCTCCTGGAAGAGAGCCATTGTCCAATCCAGTAATGCTGAGTGTAAAGATGCGGGGAGCGCAGTGCCTTTGAAATGCTCAGAAAGGCAGGGGGAGCTGGGGAGGGACCAGGGCCAGACGGATGGATGGGGAAAGAGGCTGGAGGACCGGGCAGGGCTGGAGCCTGGCGGGCATCGTGTCCATGAGTCTGGAGGCAGTGAACGAAGAGCCCACTCAGGCAACAGAGAGGCGCAAAAAATGTGTTCAAGTTCTAACCTGGCTACTTCTCCATGGAGCTGACCAGAATAGCTCTGGGACCCCATAGCAGCTCCAGCCTTGGTCTCCTTTGCAAAAAGAATACGAGGTGAGATAGTCTTTTAAGCCTTTGAGCAATTTTAAAACTTAGGGAAAGGTCAGATTTGCAACACAGAAAGTACCTCTGCTTTTCCTGGGGCTTAGATTCTAGTGGAAGAAGACAAAACATGGAAAAAACAAATAGGAAAGAATATACAGTGCTATGGATGAAAGGCATTAGTGTGGGAAAGTGGCAGTTTGGGGTAAGGTGGTCAGGGACGTTCTTGCTGAGAAGGGTGACATTTAAGACCTGAGGAGGAGAGGTACTGGAGAGCCACAGAGACATCTAGGGGAAGAGCAATCCTGGCCAGTGCAAAGACCCTGCCTCCAGATGTGGAGCCAAGGTGACTGAAGGAAGGGCAGAGAGGAGGAGAAGGGGGGGGGGGTCCTCAGATTACGTAAATCCTGAGACCATTGTAAGGCCTTAGCCTCTCATGCTGAGTGAGAGAGGGAAGCTTTGCGGAGCTGTAGGCACAGGAGGGACAGGATCTGACTTAAAGGAACCAGTATGCACTGCGAAGGCCCTGGCCAGACAGAGTGTTGAGGACAGAGAGTTGCCTATCAGACTCTGAACCAGCCCCTCAGGGGCTCCCAGGGCCCTCCCCAACCAATTCAGGTTTGCACTGTAGAAAAGTCACTCCCACCAGCGTGTGGATGGACTGGGACACTGCTGACCTGTATAGTGTGTTCCGATAAAGATTTATTAAATAGAAATGAATCAGACAAGTTCCACTTCCAGTCTCTTCTCTTCTTTCTCCTTCCCTGCTTGCCTCCCTTTCTTCCAGAAACATTTATTCAAAGCCCACCATACTAGCAGCAGTACTGGATTATAACCCACAGAATAAAATATCCACAAATCCATACTGATAATAGGGGCAGGGAGGAAGGAACAGCTCTTTCTTGCAGAAGGATTCTGATGAATAAATGCAGAAGGAGTGAGGGAAATAGGAACTCACCACTGGAACACCATAATAATCATTGCAGGCAAGATCCAGCAATGGATGCCTAAATTAGGGGGCACAAATTTGAGGAGAAACAGAATATTTGCATCATCTGAAAATCTCCTCCCCCAAATATTTATTAACTACAAAGGGAAACTAATAATTGGACAGTGGAGAAACCTGGCAGACACCATCTTAACCACGTGATTAAGCTAACATCCCGGTGTAAGACAGCAACATCACATACCTCTGGTGCACCCAGAAGAGGGGCACATCTGGGTTATTTTCCCCCAGAAGGCACGAGCTCAATCTAATCATGAGAAGGCCTGAAACAGACCCAAACTGAAGGACAGTCAACAAAACACCTGACCAGGACTCTTTAAATGTGTCAAGGTCATGAAAGATAAAGAAAGACTGAGGGACTGTTATAGGGCAGAGGGGACAAAGGAGACCTAAGTAAATTCAGTGTGGGGATCCTGGATTGGGTCCCAGAACAACAAAAAGGATAGTAATGGAAAATTTGGTGAAATCCGAATAAAGTTTGTAGTTTAGCAAATATTTTTTTTGTTTTGATCACTTTACTATGTATGGTTATGTAAGATATTAACCTGAGAGGAAGCTGGGTAAGAGGGTATACGGGAACTCTCAGTACTATTTTTGCAACTTTTCTGTAAGTCTAAAATTATTTCAAAATAAAAAGCTAAAAAAAAAAAAAAAAGGCATATTATAACCCTAGCACCCAACTTGTGATCTCTAAATACTATTTCCCTCTAAAAGGAACCAGGGCTCCGTAGAGAATGGCTGATTCCAGGTCCAGGGCAGAACAGTGTCGTCTGGAACATCAGGAAACATCAGCTAGAAAGAAACTGTCAAGGCCCATAACAAGGTTGTGTCTAAAGGCCATAGGAGCCAAGTTGAAGAGATTTCCACAGGCCAAAGATGGGATAATTTGAACATCAATAATAACTATAATGGACTATAAAGTACATCAAATGTTTAAATCTATAAGTTTAAATCCACAATGATAGAAAAATAATACTTTTTTAAAATAAAACTTTATTTGGCGCCATTGGTGGGTGCTAGAGAAGCAACTCATTATTTTGAAGGCTGGTAAATAAAAGGAAAGAATGAAGCATTCATCCCGCCCTTCCTTTATAATTTGTAATTCAGAGGAATGAAGTTGGTGATGTGGGGAATTTTCTGTTCATAGAGGTCTTCCAGCTAATAGTAGAGAGCGGATGATCAAATTCAATTATTTTCATCTTGCAACCCCTCAGGAATTCAGGGATCTAAGTCTTGAACAACAATGGCCATTTATGTCACACAAAGAAAGACAGCCAGACATTATTTCCCTCCTAATGAAATCACGAAACACCTCCTAAGAATGAGTCTCGTCAAAGAAAACTATAATCTGAATCTAATCAGGCTGTAGATTAAACTATCAGTTTACAAGAAATACAAAGGACAGAGAAGCTTGTTAAATTATACCTCGGGGATGCAATCAGCAAAATCCAAATTGTGGGATGAGGTAGAATAAATGACGTGTTTGCAAAGAAAATAAAAAGAGACAGAGGGGGAAACTGTGGATAAAAGAGACCTAAAAGATACAGCAGCTAATTGCATAGTGCGGTCCTTATTTTTATCCTGAGTTTTTTTAACTGTAAAATGGAAACATCTATGCCATTTATGAGACTATTAGAAATGTGATCAATGACTGGTCATTTGGTAATATTAAGAATAATTATACTTTTTTTTTTTAAATATACATTTTGTTTTATTTTATTTTAATTAAAAAAAAAAACGTCTTTATCCACTCCAGAGAGGAAGGGAGAGGGAGAGACAGAGATAGAAACATCAATGATGAGAGAGTCATTGATCGGCTGCCTCCTGCACGCCCCCTACAGGGGATCGAGCCCGAAACCCGGGCACGTGCCCTGACTGGGGACTGAACTGCGATCTCCTGGATCCTAGGTCGATGCTCAACCACTGAGCCACGCCGGCTGGGCAATTATACATCCTTTAGATGTAATGGTTTTGTGGTTCTGTATATGTTTTTTAAAAGTCTTTTCTTTTGAGAGATACACACTGAAAAATTTATTTATTTATTTTAATCCTCACTGGGGGACATGCTTGTTGATTTTAGAGAGAGAGAGAAACATCGATTTGAGGGAGAGACATCGATCGGTTGCTTCCTGTACACCCCCCGAACAGGGATCGAACCCGAAACCTAGGCATGTGTCCTGACTGAGAATTGAACCGGCAACCTTTCGCTGTGCGGGGAACCCTCCAACCACCTGAGCCACACTGGCCAGGGCACACACCACAGTATTTTGAGTAATGGTTGATGTGTAGGACTTACTGCCCTGAAATGCATCTGGGACGTGTGGATGGGGCGCATGAGTTGTGGGTTGATTAGGGGGCTGACGAAGGCTCGTTGTGCTCTTCCGTCTATTGGCCGGTGTACGTGCGATATTCTACACTGTAAAGTCTTTTAAAAACATCTGCAATCTACAACTTAGAACAAGTATTAACACTTTGTAGTCTACTGGTGTCAGTCTTAAAAAACATACGTGTGTGTGTGTGTGTGTGTGTGTGTGTGTGTGTACACCTGTGTATTTTATAAAATTTGGATCATACAACATATATCCTTTGGTAACCTGTTTCTATGTTGCCGTAGCAATAAATATCCTACCACTGTATATTTTTAAGAGTCTTTCATGCCCCAAGTGCTGCAGATGCGGATTTAAGCCTGATTTCCTACGCCCAAGGCAGCCTTTAGTCTAAGACAGTGAGCAAACTCACTTCTGTGACTCAGTTTGTGCCTCTGTGTAATGGGTGTACTCTTTCTACCTCCCAGCTATACAGTTTCAAGGACAGAAATTCACTCTGCTGCCCATTTGCCTCCAGCCTCTGAAGGACAGTGTCCGTGTGTGTAGGCACTTCAGTTATATTAATGAGCTTCGCCTCAGAGCCTGGGGCCTCGTTTGATCATTGTTAAGCTATTGTCATGTACATCTTTCTGTGGGCAACGTCCTGCCTTCCAGGCTGCACGGAGGATTTCTCTGGGGCCCCAGAGCCCCTGGCACCTCCCATAGCTGCAGTGTGGTTTTCCTGGCCTTTCTAGCTTCTCCAGTGGACCCCGAGCCCCTCAGGCCCCCAGTGCCTGCCAGAGTGTTGGGCACAGAGGAAGCTCTCATAAATGTGTGCAGAAAACGAAGCATGAAAAAAAGCCACCCAGGTTGCATGACCAAGGGTGTGTGTTTAATCAAACCCCAAACCCGAACACCAGCCCCTCAGTGACTTTGTACAAAATGAAGTGCCATTGCAGTGGAAGATTAGTTGGTGGAGCTGTTCCCCCCTTTCCTTGGGAGGTGCAGGGGTAAAGGGGGTGAATGGCGGCAAAGGGCCAGAAGGAGGGACAGAGTGCAAAGCTCTGGGCTGGGGAGGAAAGGGAGCTGGAGGATGGGGCCCTTTCTCTGGGGCTGGTGTCTTCCCCATGTGGCAATCGTGATTGCTCCAGACCTAGCACTCCCCCTCGCCCACACTTCCTCCTAATCTTCCCGCCTCTCAGCCTGCACTTGCTTTGTCTGGTTTGCCTTGGGCCTGTGCCCACACCCACAACCTCTCTCCGTGGGGCTGTTGACCTAACAAGGTGCAGAATGCTGGGGGGGAGGGGGAAGCACCCTGAGCCTCACTCAGCCTGGGGGCCAGGGGTCATACCATGGGGCTGTTTTGTTTCTGCTATAAATGAGGGGTGTCAGCTCAGATGAACTCCCGTTTAGTGAAGCTAATGAGGAGTTGCTGGGGAGCGAGAGCCCCCTTGTTCAAGTTTATAAACCCACCCACCAGGGACACTGTTGCCCAGGCTGTGGGACCTGAGTTCCTCCTGCAGGATCCATGACCCACCTATGTGTGGGTCCTCAGTCTGCAGCACAGGGCCTAGCATTTTGGTGAGAAAGAGGTGGAGGAGGCTTGGGAAATAGTGAATGAATGAGTGAACAGTGTTAAATACAGCTGCAGTGCCACAGGGCAAAGCAGAAAAGAGCAAGCGTTCCAAAGCCCAGCAGACAGACCTGGGTTCCCCTCCTTTCTCTGCTACACTGTGTGACTTGGGGCAAGTCGCCTAAATGTCCTGAGTCCTGTTTCTCAACTGTAAAACAGAAGCAAAAATTTCTGCCTTGTTTATGAGATTTATGTGGGATCTTTGTAGAGAATGTGGCACATAATAGGTTTAATAAATGGCCGCTATTGTTATTAGTATTGTTTGCTAATTTAACAAATATGCATGAAGCGCCTGTTATGTGCCAGGCACTTGGACCAGATCACTGAACAAAACACACCAAGACCCCTCCCTTAATGGGGTTTACGTTCAGGCAGGGGAGAGAGACAGTAAACAACAAATGAGCAAATGAAGTAGCTCATTGGAAAGTGATAAATGCCACTTGGGAGTAGGAGTGTGGGGCGATGGGCTGGATGGTTATTTTAACAGGGAGTAGACACTGATTGAGAGGGTGGCATCTGAGCAAAGCCTGGAGGTGAGGGAGACAGACTTGCCAGAATCTCAAGGAAGGTATTCACACAGAAGGGACAGGCCTGTGCAAAGCTGCCCAGGCAAAACCTGCCAGGGGTGGCTGGGGCTGGAGAGAGGAAGTCAGACGTAAGGTGGCCAGATCATATAGGGCACTGCCAGCCATTGTGAACGTGGCTTTTAGGCCAAGTAAAGAGGAGCTACCGCAGGGTTTTGAGCAGAAGAACAAAAAGATCCAACTTACGTTTTAAAAGAATAACCTCGGCTGCAGGGTTGAGCATAGACTATAAAGGGTAAAGGAAGAGGCCAGGAGAGCAGATCCCAAAGCCACGGGCCGGTGCCAAGTGGCAGCAGCGGTGGGGCGAGGAGGAGTCGGATTCTGCACCCATTTTAGAGGTAGAGTCAGCCAGGTTTCCTGAAGGGTTGGACATGGAGTGTTGGAAGGAGAGGAGTCCAGGATGACCCCCAGGGTTTGGCTCCTGAACCAGTGGAAGGAATCAGTTGCCACCAACTGAGACAGTGGAGACTGCAAGTGGGACAGGTTTGGGGAGGGGATCAAGAGTTCAATTTTATTTGTTTGTTTGCTTGGTTTTTGATCTTCACCAGAGAACATTTTTCCATTGCTTTTTCAGAGAGTGGAAGGGAGAGAGAGAGAGAAATGTCAGTGTGTGAGAGAGACATCGATTGGTTGTGTCCTGCACGAGCCCCTACTGGGGCCAGATTGAACTTGCAACCAAGGTATGTGCCCGTGACCGGGATCAAACCCAGGACCCTTCAGTCCGTATGCCGATGTTCTAACCACGGAGCCAAACCGGCCAGGGCAAGGGTTCAATTTTGGATGTATTCAAAATGTATAGAGCGAGAGCAGAACAGACTTTTTGGACACCCTTGACAACCTAATATGGAGTCAGAGTCAGCCATGACAGTTATGTCAAGTGCTATGTCCAGACTGAGATAATGGGTGTAATGGAAACACACTTAGGAGGGGCCTGGAATGCCCCAAACTACAAGTCTGGACACTCAGACAAGGACTCCACCTGGGCACCTGTATGAGTGGGACCTCCACCCTGGTGGGCTATAAGAACTCAGAGTCCAACCACCCAACGCTTGAGCTTGGCTGTACCACGGTCACACCTGGAGCTCTGCTGGACTTCCATTCCACTGGACATGTGCCACCGCTGCAGCCACCTGGCTTGAGACGGACGCCCGCCTCTCCACCTGCAGACACCGCCAGGGACCAGGGCTTTGCGTTGGGCACTCACTGTGTCGCTTCTGTCAGGTAAGCTCTCCCTTCCTGCGTGTAACCTGCGTGTGACTATCGGCTTATTGGAGGGTAAACCTGGCATTGTGGAAAGACACAAACGCGTGTCACTCCTTTCGGGGATGCTCCCTTGCTCACGACACAGATCTAGATGCCAGTTAGACATCCACACAAAGATTCTATCAGGCTGCTGATGTAAATTTGGGAGTTGTTAGCACTCCGACTATTTTCCTCCACTCCCATACCTGACCCTCACACCAGCCAGTGAGGACGGCAGGGCAGGGATGGTCCTCCTAGCTGGACAGAATGGAAATTCTATGAAGAGCACATGTAAGAATCGAAAACAGGTATTCAGACAAATACTTGCACACAAATGTTCATAGCAGCACTATTCACAACGGTCAAAAGGTGGAAACAACTCAGCTACCCATCCCCTAATAAATGGATATATAAAATGTGGTACATCCATACAATGGAATATTATTCAGCCACAAAAAAGAATGAAAGGCCAGTACATGCTACAGGGTGGATGAACCTCGGAAGCATTATAGTAAATGAAAGAAGTACAAAAGGCCACATCTTTATGATTCCATTCATACAAGATATCCAGCCTAGGTAAATCTAGAGAGACAGAAAGCAGATTAGTGATTACCAGGGGCTAGGGGAGGGGAAATGGGGAGTGACTACTTAATGGGCCCAGGGTCCCCTTTGGGGGTGATGAAAATGTTTTGGAACTGGACAGAGGTGATGGCTGTGCAACATTGAAAATGTACTAAATGTCACTGAATTGTACACTTGACAATGGTTAACTTCCTTTTTCTTTTTTTCAATCCTCACCAGAGTATATTTTTTCCATTGCTTTTAGAGAGAGTGGAAGGGGGAGAGACAGACACATGGATTGGTTGCCACCTGCACATGCCCCCACTGGGGCAGGGGGTCGAGCCTGCAACCAAGGTACATGCCTTTGGCTGGAATCAACCCTGCGACCCTTCAGTTCACGACCCAACGCTCTAACCACTGAGCCAAACCTGCCAGGGCTACAGCGGTTAACTTTTTGTTATATGAATTTCACCTCAATTTTAAAAAACAAAAAACACCTCTGTGAAGAACCCAATGCCAGGCTCCATGGCCCCCACACTGCCGGTGGCTCCCGCTGCTCTTCTGCACAAGGCCCAGCAGTCTGTGTGGCCCGTGAAGGACTTGCCCCCTGTGAGACCAGTCGCTCAGAGACGCAAAGGGATGTGTCGCCTGCAAGATCAGTTTAGGACAAGTGGATTTCCCAAACCAGGAAATCTGGTCCGACCAGCACGGGACTGAAGTGCAACGGCCCCGCCCTGGGAAACCTGGGGCTGCGGGTTGCTCCCCGACTTCCTGGCTGGTTCCGGTTGGGAAGGAAGCAGCAGGAGCAGCCAGCCTGGCTTCTCAGAGCTTCCAGATTTAGTCCCAGAGCTGGAAGGGACTTTAGAGAGCATCTCTGAGGAACGGGAAGCTCCAAGGAGATAAACACCTTAGTCACACAGCCTGCGAATGGCTGAGCTGGGCTGGGAGGAGGGGAAGCAACACTTTCGGAGCGCCTACTCCAGCTATGGCCAGGAGCCTGGGGGACATTATCTCACCACCCGCAAAACAGGTGCCAGGGGCTCCACTCTGCATATGGGACTCAGAGAGGCCCAGTGGCCTTGCCGTCATCACACAGCTATTAAGAGGCAGGGCCGGCCCTTGCGCACAGGGCCACCTGACTGCTGGGCTCCTAGGGACCCTGCTCGCACAGTTACCTCCAACCAGACACCAGACCTTTCCTTTCTCCCGCCCTCCAGCCAGATTCTCCCCAAGTTAACAGGCACCCTGGGGCTCTTGCACAGTTGCCATAGCAACTGAACTTTCAGAACTTTTGGAAACAACAACTGCAGGCAGTCCCGGACAAAACCCTTCTCTTGCTAAACTAGAAAGTCAAGGCCTTAATGTCAAAGCAGAGAAAGGTTAACACGAAGCGGCTAGGAGCTAGAGAGAGATTTCCTGACATACCTGTGTTGGTATTGACCATGGTTATTAACCAAGGACCCTTTGTTCGCGCCACCATTGTCACCTTAGCACAGATCACTGGTTTAAAAATGATACCAACTGCCCTGGCCGGTTTGCTCAGTGGTTAGAGCATTGGCCCTCAGACCAAACGGTTGAGGGTTCGATTCCCTGCCAAGGGCATGTACCTGACTTGGAGATTTGATCCCAGCCTTGTGGGGCTCCTGCGGGAGGCAACCAGTCGATGTGTCTCTCACACATTGATGTTTCTCTCTCTCTCTCTTCCCCCTCCCTCCCTTCCACTAAAAAGCAATGGAAAAAATATCCTTGAGTGAGGATTTAAAAGGAAATAATAATAATTAAAAAAAATACTGAGGACATCTGCCTCTAGGTAGAACTATTGTAACTTCACTCTACCAGCAAGCTTACACCCTGCAGGAGATGACCACCACGGCCCGCCGGGTTGAGAGCATTTTTAGCTCAGAGCAGGAAACTGGTCGGTTTTGCTACGTAGTACAAGCCTGTAGGGTTTAGACTTTTTGAAATATTGAAAATAGCTTCTTAAGACCATTCCACACAAAATAAGAAATGAGAATGAGGAAGTGACCACAGCTATAAAAAAAGCCTTAAAAGAATTATGATTATTATGCAAATAAATGAGAAAGCCTGAACTAAATGGACGGTTTTTTAGGAAAGCATAAATTCTCAAAATTGATCCTTGAAGACAATTAAATTTTAGCCAGACCAAATATCACGTAAGAAAATTAAAATGTTATCAAAGAGCTATTCTCCCACCCACAAAGCGAAAATTTTTAAAAGCATCAGGTCCAAACAAGTCACCAGGTGAATTCAACCAACACATTAACAAGTGATGATAACAGTGCCGTTCAAATGGTTCAAGATCCTAGAAGTAATAATAAAACCCTATAGGTTTTGAGTCCCTACATGACAGATGCAGTTTTAAGTGTATGATTCATTAATTGTCACAATAATCCTGTGAGGGAAAAAACTGTTCCCATTTTAGAGATTTAAACAGCTAGGGCAAAATAAGTTAAATAACTTGTCCGGGGCTACACAACTAGTAAGTGGCAGATCCAAATTTGAACCTAATGAGTTTAGTTCCAGAATTCACCCTCTTAACCACTCTGCCAGGCCAACTCTTCCAAATCCCTTTTATAAATATTATATATGAATACCCAAATCTGTCAAAGATAGCACAAGGGAGCAATACACAGACTAGTCTCATTTATGAAAATAGCAGCAAAAGTTGTAAACCAAATATTAGCAAATAAAATCCAGCAGCACATAAAAAAGTATGTAAAACAACCACGTAGGGGCATACCAGGAGGACAGGATGATTCAATAATAGAAATACCATTAATATTATTCACTATAATAATCACACAATTATTACCTAATGCTGAAAAGGTACTTGATAAAATTCAAAAATCCATGATGGAAGAAGAAAATTCTTTAACAATAGGAAGCAAAGAATAGGTCCTTAAAATATAATTATTCACACACACACACATTAACACAAACACATATAGATAAACTTAAGCCAAAAAGCCCATATATGAGGTTAAAATACTAGACTACTAAAAGCATTCTCATTAGTCAGTACAAAACAAAGATATCCCGTGCCATCGCTGCCATCACTTCTCATTTTAAATTGTTCCAAGCCACTTACCGATGCAATTAAGCACACTCACAAAGCAGTATAAAGATTGAAAAAGAGGAAATAGAATTATTATTTGCAGGTGATATGATACAATGATATCTTAGAAAACCTAGGAAATTAAACTAAAAAACTGTAGCACAAGAGAATTCAGTAAGATGTCTACGTACAGATTTAATATGCAAAAATCAAATAGCCTTACTGTATATAGAAAAGACTCGTTGGAAAACATAGCGGAAGATTTCCATTTTGATCCAGAAATCCCAGTTCCAGAGATGTGTCTTACTAACACGCTCCTGCATGTATTCACTTACCCATGCGTTGCTCCAGCAGCTGCTGCCGCCTGCTTTTGAATCCAGTCAGATACCCGCGTGCCACAAATACGCACGAGGAAACGAACAGTAACTACAACGGACCCCTTACAACCTGGTGGCAGGAAACGTGCAATAAACATAATTTGAAAAGTAAATCATAAAGTGTGTTAGAAGATGATGATTGCTATCAGAAAAAAAGAAGTGAGCAGGATAGGGAGACTGGGAAAGCTGGGTGGTCAGGATGGGGAAGGAAAGAGGTAAATGTGTGAACCCCCGTATGGAGGTGCGGCGACGAGGGAGCACAGAACCCCGGGCGGGGGGGGTCGAGCCTGGCGTGTGCACACAGAGGGAGTCACCCCTGCAATCGCAAAGGGTTCCAAGGATAAGTATTCATCCAGAGGGGACCAGTTCAGCACACAAGGGATGGCTACCAATGGAATACTGTGCAGGTGCAAGAATCAGTAAGGAAACTCTATGAAATGACATGAAAGAGCTCCAGGACTTACTGGTTAGTGAAAGAAAGCAAGGAGTTGCCCCGGCTGGTGTGGCTCAGTTGCTTAGGTGTCATCCCATGCAATGAAAGGTTTGATTTGATTCCCGGTCAGGGCACACACCTGGGTTGTAGGTTCGAGCCCTGGTAGGGGGCATGCAGGAGGCAGCTGATCGATGTTTCACTCTCACAGCGATGTTTCTCTCTCTCCCTCTCCCTTCTTCTCTTTCTAAAAATCAATTAAAGAATCTTTAAAATAAAAAATGCAAGAAGTGATATTGCCCTGCCGGGCATGGCTCAGCGGTTGAGCATCAACCTAGGATCCAGGCGATCGAGCTTCAATTCCCGGTCAGGGTACATGCCCGGGTTGTGGCTCGGGCCCCAGTCGGGGGCATGCAGGAGGCAGCCGATCAATGACTCTCTCATCATTGATGTTTCTGTCTCTCTCCCTCTCCCTTCCTCTCTCTGAGATCAATAAAAGTATATTGGGAAAAAAAATAATAAAAGCAAGAAGTGAAATAAATTATATAGTATGTTGACTTTGTGTAAGAAAAGAAGGGAAAGCAATATTGGAAAGATGTCAATTCTTTCTCTATTAATTTACACATTTAATATGGGTTCCCCAAAAGAAACAGAAAAGCTATTTTTTACGGGCTAAGAAAATTCTCGAAGAATAAGGAGGGAGCTTGTTCAACATTAAAACGTTGTAAAACTAGAGTTTATAATTTGAAAATACTTTTTGTTTGGGAACATGGGTGGACAAACCAATAGAATAGAATAGAATAGAAAATACCCAGAAACAGATCCAAATACACACAGGAAATAATAGATTATGCAATGAATTGTTTGGGAAATATTTGGAAACAAACATATTTGTATATTTCCTGCATTACTTACACTAAAATAAGCTTCAAACAGCTCAAAGATATAAATCTAAAATATGAAACCATAAAAGTACCAGATTAAAAAAAAATTTATAATCTTGCAGTGGGATGGGTTTACTTAAGCATGACTCAAAACTAAGAAGTCATCAACTTTAACCACAATAAACATTTTTTAATTTTCCATGGAAAAAAAATCAAAATCAAAAGATGGCCAAGCAATAATATATACAACACATATGAGAGGCAAAGTTCCGTAGCATAAAAACAACTTGTATAAATCAAAGTGCAAAAGACTAAAATCCTATAGAAAAAAAGTCCTGGGATATGAACAAAGAGTTCACAGAAAAGAAAATCAGCATGGCTTTTAAATATATTAAAAGATGCATAACCTCACTTAAATTAAAAACTCAGTGATTGGCAAAGATAAAAATAGTTTGATAACATAAATGGCTCATAATCTATTTTTATTAGTGCTTAGCTAGATTGAGACAAATTTCCCTTGAGCTGCTAAGTCACTGAGCTACAGGGCCCGAAGGCCTGGTCCTTCATATCCACTAGGACCACTGTGGGAGACGCCTGGCCTCAGCCTTCAGAGGCCCAGGCAAGGATGCTCACCCCCCAAAGCTGTAATCCTCCCTCACTGCGCCAAGTAGCAGCCCCCCTTGGCCATCTCTTTTCTCCCCACTGCTCTGTAATTCCTCTTGTCTCAACAACCCCCTGCTTTCCACCTTTCCAAACCTTTTTACCTAGCCCTTTGGAAAGCTAGTTCTTGGTTAAAAATCACTTACACTCTTACTACTCTTTCCCGGCCCAGTCTAGGGTTTACTCTGGGACCAGACAGGTAAGGAAAATGCATGAAGTGTGAAGGGCTAAGTGGCAAGGGATCAGTGCCTGTGCCTGCACTGTGTGTGGTGAGAGCTTGGTGAGCTGGAGAGCCCTGACCCAGCTCCATGGGGGAATGTGGACCTAGCAGGGCCAAATCTTCAGAAGTTTAAGGAGAGGCAAGAAGCCCTCACACACTGCTGGTGGGAATGTAAAATGGTGCAGCACCTTGGAAACAGTTTGGCAGTTTCAGAAGGTTAAACATAGAGTTAGTATATTACCCAGCAATTGCATTCTTAGGTATTTACTCTGAAGAACTGAAGAGTTCACACAAAAACTTGTACATGTATGTGCATAGTGGCAGGGTTCCTGACGCCCCCAAAGTGGAAACAACCTGAAAGTCCGTCAGTGGATGAATGTCTGCACAGGTGGAATATCCATACAATGGAATATTATTCAGCCATAAAAAGGAATGAGATATTGGTACATGCTGCAGCGTGGATGAACCTTGGAAACATTACGCTAAGTGAAAGAAGCCACTCACAAAGGGCCACTTGCGGTGTGATTCCTTTCGGTGAAATGTCCGGAATAGACAAGTCCATAGAGACAGAAAATAGACTAGTGGTTGCCAGGGGATGGGGGGAGGGGGGAAAAGGGGAGTGACTACTGATAGGTACAGGCTTTCTTTTGGGGATAATGAACATGTTCTAGAATTAGGTAATGATGATGGTTGTACAACTTTACAAGTAGACTGAAAACCACTGAATTTCTGTATAGAAATGGTGGATTTTATAGTAGGGGAATTATTCTCAGAAACAATCAGACAAAGAAACAGAGAGGCCGGCAATCTGGATCTTTGTGAGGAACCGCCTGGTGTTTTTCCTATTGACTTATTTTTTGAGCAAGCAAAGCAAACTGGGGTTTGGCCTGCAGGCCACCAGTTTGGAGGCTTTCAACAGAAATCATGCTTTTCCCCGAAGTCACTTCTCAGCCCCCCTCCCTCTGTGGGCTGTTTCCTTTCCCTCATTCCTTTCCCTCTTGCAACTGCCCCAAGGCTTCATCCAGACTTTTATTCTTGGCTGTCTGTCCAATACCCTGTCTCCTCTGAAGCTGTTGCCTCTCAGCTGCAGGAACATTCGCTGGCAAGACCCAGACTTGCTACTTTCCTCTCTCCCCAGACTCTCCTTTGTTCCACTGTCACTATGGCCATGTTTGTGGCCCACACACTGTCTGCTCAGTGCCTTGCCTCCCCTATCCCCAGTCCTCTCACCTTCCCTCCGCTCAGCTGCCTGTGGCCCCCCCTTTCCAGCCATTTGTTTGGTGCTCGCAGGTTCTATTCTCTGACCTCCAGCTGGCCTTCGATTGCACTCCTCCTGCCTTCACTTCCATCCCCCCTCTGGCACGGACCCCACAGTACCTCACTCTCTTGGCAACATCCTCGCTTCTCTAGACCTGTCTTTCTGTTGCACCTGCCTGGAAACTCCGACTGTCCCTCTCCTTGGTACACCTGGGCCCTGAACTATGCCGGAGAAAATCATGTGGCCACAGAGTCTGGTGCCATTAATTCATGGGACCCACCAATACTACACACCAACTACTCTGCCTTCCTCACCAGCTCACCCTGTCAGCCTCCACGGTGGCTACCTACAACCCTCTCCACTGTCCCCAAACCTCTGACTTCACCCTCTATTACACACAGAAACTAGAAGTCTTCCGACAGGAATGCTCCCATCAGCCTGCCATCAAGGTGCCCACCTGATTGATTGCATCCACTTGTCACCTCCATAAGGTAACATGTCCTTTTTCTATTTGCTATGGTCTGAATACTTGTATTTGTAACATAAATATTAACAAATTCACAGGTTAAATCCTAAAGCCCAGGGTGATGGTTTTGGGAGGTGATTAGGGCACAAATGAGATTAGTGACCTTATAAAAGAGGCTCCAGAGGACCCCTCATCCTTCCTTCACCTGGGGCAGTCTGCAACCCAAACAGGGCCTTCACCAGACACCGAATCTGCCCTTGGATTTCCAGCCTCCAGAACTGTGAGAAATAAATGTTTGTTTTTTATAAGCTACCCAGTCTATGATACTTGGTTCCAGCAGCCCGAACAGACTGACACCACCTAAGGCCAGTCCTCCTGCTGAGCTAGATCCTATGTCCCAAATTCTGCCTTTGGCTCTCAGAGGTTCTCTCAGGCTCCTGTGATCTCTCTACTGATTCCTGGCCAAGAACAAACAAGAATCTCCATGTGTCTCCCTCCCTCTCTCCCCTCTGTGATCTTTGCTAGCTACTAGCCTCTTCTCCTTCTAAGCCAGAGACATTTGAAAGAGTTGTCCACGCTGGTTGCCTCCGTTTCCGCACACACCCCTTTTCCCCAAAGCAACCTGGCTTCTGCTCCCAGTTCCACTGAAACTTTTCTCACAGACCACCGCCCACCTCCTCGTAGCCCAGTCTGACCAACACTCTAAGCCATTAGCTCGAGTGGCTTCTCCACTGCAACTACCGGTAGACCTGAGCAGTGGCAGGTGATGCGATAGCGGGGTCTGTGGGAACTCAGGGGAGAGATTTCATCCAGTCCGAGAGGGCCAGAGAGGGCTCCCTTGAGGAGGTGACATCAGGGCAGAGCCGGAAAAGATATGTACAAGTTGGCCAAGCAAAGAAAGGGAGCAAGGGCATTTTAAAAGGTGGGAGGACTGGAAATTTGTGAAACTGCTAACAGTTCATGTTCCTGAGGTTGAACTGGGATACAGATTATGAAGGACTTTCAAGGTTATGTTAAAGAATTTGCTGTTTGGATTTGATTTTGGAGGCAAAGGGGCTACGTCCATGACCTAAAGCAGAGGTGAACAAACCTTTTCTGTAAAGGGCTTCGCAGCAGCTGTTTAAGCCTGTGGCAGCTCCTCACCTCTGACAGTGCGGCACCAAGAAGCTACAGATAATACACAAGTGAGTGAATGTGGCTGTGTTCCAACAAAATTCAAATTTCATATCATCCAAATGTCATATAATCTCTATATGTCATGAAATACTATTCTTCTTTTGAATTTTTTCCGACCACTTAAAAATGTAAAAACCATACTCAGCTCAAGGGTTATACAAAAAAGGCAGTGGGCTAGGTTTGGCCCCCAGACTGACATTTGCCAACTCTGATGGAAGGCTGGAGAGCAACATAATTGGAACTGGGTTTTAATGGTGGATCCGAGTGGGAGCAGGGACGCAGGCCAGAGCGACTGGCGAACAAGCAACCTGGGAGGGAAGATAAACGACTGGGGAAGTGGCAATGAGGATGGAGCTAAGTGGGCGGATTAGGGGGATACTGGGCCAGAAAGGGCTTAGAGAGCTCCCTACACACCCAACTTAGGAGAGGAAGGAAGCAGGATTGGTGCCTTTCCTCCCTACCTCACTCCCTGGGAAAAAGCATGGTCCCTGAAAGCTAGGGCAATGGGAGTAGGTATTACCACTGTCTCCACAAAGGGGGACAATCCCAAGCTAGTTCTGGATAGATTCCCCCCAAGAATAAATCCTGGTGCCCTCCACCATGAGCCCCCTAGGTGTCCAGAGACTCCCTCTGTTTGGGGGAGCACTTATGTGTGTTGTGGGTTTTTGACAAGATCACTGTTCACATGGAGTATTTGGGATAAACTGAGCAAGGCTTTGAGACAGAAGGTCATCCCAGTGGGAAACCAGTGGGAACCCATGGGAGTGGGTGACAGTCATGGTCAAGCAGGCAGCCAGCCGGTTATGGGAGGTCCTCCTCTGAGGGCAAGATGCATAGCTCAGTCTTCCTTGACACAGGTGAGAGGTGACACACAGTGTTCACTCAAGTGGTGGGTGTCTTATGGTCCCAAGAGTTGGTTTAGCTTCCTTTAGAGTCTGGCATCCAGAGAGGATTCCAACTCCTGTTCTTCTCTTGGGTCAGGAAGGCCCCATCAAACTCCTCCTGACTCTTTCTCCACCTGTACCCCCAGATATAATCTCCTCCCACTCCAGGTGAAGCCTAACCCTTTATCTCTTTTCTTTCCAAGCTACTGTTGATGGATAAATACCACGTCCTTCCCCATTCATGGGCTACCTCTGTAGTCTCAAAGCCCAGCTCGCACAAATCCAAACTCTGGCTTCTGCCTCAGCCCTTCCCACAGCAGGATGGGTGGGTGTTCCTCAGAGCTCCTTGCCCCCTCACACTCTCCCCTCTTCATCCAGACAAAAATGCCTAAAAAAACAGACTCAATTGTCCTAGCCAGTTTGGCTCAGTGGTTAGAGCGTTGGTCTGTGGACTAAAGGGTCCTGGGTTCAATTCGGCCAGGGGCACGTACCCCGGTTGCAGGCTCGATCCCCAGCCCCGGTCAGGAAGCATGTGAGAGGCAACCAATCGATGTGCCTCTCTCACATCTCTCTCTCTCTCTCTCTCTCCCCCCTTCTTCTCTCTCTGAAAAGCAATGGATTAAAAAAAACAACAGAGTCAAGAAGGCGGCTGTGTTTAGTACTGATAACTGTCCTACCTCTAAGAGAGGTGGGAGAAGACATGGACCAGCGTTGAGAGGGAGCTGGGTTGCTGTGCAGCACTGAGACACCACTTGAGTTTTGTGTGATAAGTTAAAGTGTGAACCTTCAGCATGACTGAGTGTTTTCTCCCCCGCCACATTCAGCTGTTCAGCAAGAACACATCAAAACGGTGGTCTTGGCTGGTGTGGCTCAGTTGGTTGGAGCGTCATCCTGTACACCAAAAGGTTGCAGGTTCGATTCCTGATCAGGGCACATGCCTAGGTTGAGGGTTCGATCCTTGGTTGGGGTGTGTAAGGGAGGCAACCTACTGATGTTTCTCTCTCTCCTTTCCTCTCTCTAAAATGAATAAAAACTTTTTTTTTAAATATATCTTTATTGATTTCAGAGGGAGGAAAGGAGAGGGAGAGAGAGAGAGATAGAAACATCAATGACGAGAGAGTCATTGATCGAGCCCACAACCCGGGCATGTGTCCTGACCGGGAATCGAACCCCGATCGCCTGGATCCTAGGTCGACGCTCAACCGCTGAGCCACGCCCGGCCAGGCTAAAAACATATTTTTAAAAATATGGGTAAGAAAAGATGTAAGGATAGGAAAGGAGATGATGACCAGTTAAAAGATGGAGGGCTAGTGGCTTAGGGATCCCAAATGTGAGGTAAAATTGTCATATCAGAATAAAGAAAGGAATTAGAAATATAGTTGGAGGTAGAGGTAGAAGACTGGGATGTTTGACCTGGAAGTTCTGGAAGTGTTACTGTTCTTTCTATGACAAAGTCCAGATTATTCCAAGGGTAGCAGATGGCTTTGGCATCATAGAGGTCAAGGAACTGAGAGCCTAGGTGTTGGATGATTTGTCTACATGGATGCAGAATTCATGAAGAAGAAAGGCGGGAAGGGGGAGAGGTGGAGAGAGGCAGGGGCCCTGGGGATGAGGTAGAGTGCCCGGGGAAAGGCAGGTGAATCAGGAAGATCATTTAAGTGCCTGTGCGCCAAAGGTGTTGGGAGCTTTGAGGAAGGAGAGAGGAAGAGGCAACAAGGAGCATGGAAGAGGCTACCCCTACTTCCAGCTCATTAGTACATGGATCTTGGAGAATAAAACAGTCCTCATTTAAGGACTGAAAGGAAACAGTGTCCTCAGGAGAGAGTCAGGTTGGCAGAAAAGAGGTTGGGGATAGAGAGGGTTTTGCTGGGGATAGGCTGTGGGTCCCAAGACATGGTGGGAGCTTTTGGCAGATGAGTAGTGAGGCTGGGCAGATTAGGGATGTTGGGAGCCATATGGGGTTGAGGTCCACGCGACGAGAGGTGACCTGGGAGCTGTGGGCTCTGGGTAGCATGGAGCATGATGGGGTCCTGTTCCTTAGACCCCTTCTTTTCTCTATTGAAATTCACTTCATAGGTGATCTAACACAGTCTCACGCCTTGGAATGCTCTCTGCCAGTGAGTATCAGCTGTGTCTTCACCTCCGGCCTCTCCATAGAGCTCCATCGAGCACGTGTGGTCACCTGTAGACATCCCCGCTTGGGTGTTTCAAAGACCCTTCAAAATGGAAGACGTGAACCTACAAATCCTCTCTTCCCCAAGTAAATGACACCGCCATTCACCCAGTTGTTTAGGGCAAAAGCCTAGAGGTCACCCTAGAAACCTCTGTTTCCTTTACCCTCCTTTATCCAATCCATCACCAAGTGCTAAAAATCCCAGCTTCAAAATCCACCCAGGGAGGAAAACAAGATGGCGGGGCAGGTAACAGCTGCACCCGCTGCCTCCCGCAACCACATCAAAACTACAACTAAAATACAGAACCACCATCACTCTGAGCCTCCTGAGATCTGGCTGAACTGAAGCCCCACAACCAGGGAGCTGAAGAAGCACCGAGACGGTAGGAGGGGCGGGGACAGGGGCGGATCGGGGCTGAATCAGAGACGTGCCGCAGGCCCACACCCGGTGCCGAGGTTGAAACCAGGAAGGAATCTCGGCGGCGGGGGTTTCCCGGAGGAGGGAGGGGTCCCAGCCCCACAGCAGGCCCCCAGCCCAGGGCTCCAGGCCAGGAAGAGACGTCCCCACAACTCCGGGCTGTGAACCCAGCGAGGACTGTTCCTGGGGGTCGCGGAGGCTGCGGGAGCCCCAGCAGTGCCGCTTAAGGGCCCGGCACGGACTCACCCAGACGCTCCCTCTGAGCCCAGCGCCGGGCAGCGGCCTGAAAGGACCTGGGACACTCGGGGAGGAACTAACCTGCCTGGAGTCGGGGTGAGAGGTGGGGGGCGGCTTCCTCCCAGGCAGAAGGGCTGGCGGAGGCCATCGCTTCTTTGGTGAGTCCTCCCCGCACACAGCCGGCAAGCAGGCGCCATATTTGAATCGCCTGCACCTGACTCTCACCTTTGGCCCCGCCCTGTGATTCCCGGAGGCCCCGCCCCTCCCCACCTGCAGCTCATCCAGGCCCTTTCCAGGGGCTTTTCTGTGCAAGTGGCCTCTGGAGCCTCATGCTTAGGACTTTCCTAAAAATCTCTCAAACAACTGCATTGGCTGATAGCTTGGCCTCTCCTGGACACCTCCAAGCCCAGCACAAGTAGCAGCCAACTACGGTTTGCTGTGTAGCTCATGCTGGGTGGCCCTGGGCAAGGCACTGGCACAGGCTGACTTTGTACCTCCCGGGAGGTCCCAAAGACAGTGCACCTGGTGATCAGACTCTACCACACTGGATTACAACCCTACCACATCCACGAGTGACACTCAAGGGGCGCACTTGGTGAACTCTAAATCTCCACTGAAGTAAATCCTGATCCATAAGGGTGTCTCCAGCACAGCAGTTCTCTGGCTGTAGTTGCAGCTGGTCCTCATAGCTGATTGGCCTGGGGGTCAATTCCTCCCAGTGACGCCAACAGCAACCAAGGCTCAACTACAACAGGATAGTGGACACAACCCACACAGGGGAGCACCTAGAAGGCCCTGCTCAGGTGACTGGGAAGGCTGAGCCACTGGTCCCTACAGGACACCTACTACACAAAGCCACTTTACCAATTCCAGAGCAAAAAGAAAAAAGAACCCAGAAATATGAAAATAGTATAAGGAGCCTCTGGGACAACTTCAAGAGGCCCAGCATTCGTATTATTGGGGTGCCAGAAGGGGAAGAAAGAGACCAAGGAATTGAAAACCTATTTGAAAAAATAATTACAGAAAACTTCCCCTACCTGGGGAAAGAAATTGACTTACAAGTTCAGGAAGCACAGAGGGTCCCAAAGAAGAGGAACCCAAAGAGGCCCACAGCAAGACACATCATAATTAAAATGCCAAAGGTTAAAAACAAAGAGAGAATCTTAAAAGCAGCAAGAGAAAAGCAGTTAGTTACCTACAAGGGAGCACCCAAACGACTGTCAGCTGATTTCTCAACAGAAACTTTGCAGACCAGAAGGGAGTGGCAAGAAATATTCAAAGTGACGAAAAACATGGGACTACAACCAAGATTGCTCTACCCAGCAAAGCTATCATTTAGAATTGAAGGTCAGATAAAGAGCTTCTCAGACAAGGAAAAGCTAAAGGAGTTCATCACCACCAGACCAGCACTACAGGAAATGTTGAAGGGTCTTCTTTAAGAAGAAGCTAATGAACAAAAGAATCTGACAAACTAAATAGATCCAGAGACATTGACACATGCAACAGACAATCATATTTCAGAGGTAAGAGGGAAGGGGGTGGAGGGTGGGAAGAGATTAACCAAAGAAGTTATATGTATAACCCATGGACACAGTTAATAATAGGGTGAAGGCCTGGGAAGGGGGTGGAAGGGAAGTGGAGAGGATCAATTGGGGGGGGAAATGGTATACCTATAATACTCTCAACAATAAAGATAAATTTAAAAAGTAAAAAAAACCAAAAAAAACAAACAACAACAAAAAAATCCACCCCAAACTCCCAACATATCTCATGGCCCTCACCACTGCTGTTGTCGTCTTTGCTACAGTCAGGTCTCAGCCGTCCCTGCTGCCAGGCCTGCCTCCCTACAGTCTATTTTCATGGAGTAGCCAGAATGAATTTTCCAAAACATATATCAAAACAAGTGCCTCCCCTCCGTTGGTGTCCAAAGTCATCACAATAGAACTTCAGGTCCATGTCCGAGTCCTGTAGGATCTGGCTACTCTGCACCCTCACTCCTACTGTGCTTACCCCTGTTCACTCCGCTGCAGCCACACTGGCCTCCTTGCCGTTCTCAGACAATCGAGCTGTCCCCATTTGGGGCCTTTGCCTGGAACACTCGTTCCTTGCCATCGCCAGAGCTCTGCTCCAATGCCACCTTCTCAGAGGGACCTTCACTGTCCATTCCGCCCCAAACAGCCCCTCCCTGCACTCTGTCCCTTATTCTGCTGTTTTCTGCACATGTGCCAGGGTACTTCATAGAGCTCAGTACTGTGCTGACTTGTCTATCTGATGATTTTCTGTCTCCACTGGAGTGGGTTCTTGGAGCGCATCCCACCTTTTCTCTGTTGTATCTCCACACTCTGCTTCAAACTGCTTCCATCTCATAGTGGGGGTGTAATAAATATTTGTTTAAAAAAATAGATAAACCATAGGAGGCTATTGTATGTGATATGGGCCTCAAGAGCTCACTGTGAATGTCAAGAGCTGAATACTGGCAGTCTTATTGTATGCATTCCTGCCATAGCAATTCTAATTCTCCTCTAAGCTAATTAATCTTCTATATTAGACAGAGAGTCTGGGAGGAGCAGCAGTAAAGAGCTTGTCAATAGACATTTTCTTTTTTTGTTGATAGCAGGCCTGGGGCAGGGCAGGAAGAGAGCATATCTTTCTCAGCATAATAACAGACATGCCCTTTTCCTAAAGGTTGGGAACAACTTTCTGCTTTCCATGGCATTAGCCTCTGTAACCTCGGAAAAGGGAAGGAAGCAGGCTTGGAGCACCCGCCTTCACCCCTCTCATGGGTCCCATTTTGGAGTCCAGGGGCTGGTGCATGTCAGTGATCATCTAGCTGAGCCCTGGTGGGGTTGGGGTAACTCTACCTGAACTTGAACTTGGGGGAGAAGAAAAGTCATTCTTGTTTGAGAAAATGAAATATGGTATCTTAAGGAAGAGGGGTAGGGATAGAAGCTTTCAGGAGAGAAGGAACCACAAGTGAAAAGGCCTCCAGGAAATAGGAGCTCGGCAGATTGGCTCTAACGGTTGGTACTGCTGGAGAGCCTTGGAGAGTGCCATGACGGAGAAAGTGTCCCTGGCCAAGCCAGGCAGGGCCGTGTGGGCTACAAGAATGACTTTGGGCTTGATTCTCAGGGAGAGAAGTAGCCCTTTCAAGATGTGACAAGATCAGTTGCTCAGTTGGTTGGGCAACCAAAAGGTTGCCGGTTCGATTCCCGGTTAGGACACATGCTTGGGTTGCAGGCTCCATCTGGGGTAAGGGGTGTGCAGCAGATCGATGTTTCATTCTCACATTGATGTTTCTCTTTCTCTCTCTCTTTCCCTTCTTCTCTCTTTCTAAAAAATATATATTTTTAAGGAATAAATATATTTAAAAAATAAAAAACAGATCCTGGCAGAATGAATCAGAGCAGGCTGAGATGATGCAGGGAAACCAGGGAACCTGTTGGCAAGTGTCTAAGTGAGAGATGATGGTGCCTTAGACCAGTGAGAAAGGTGGAGAGAAATGCATGGACTTGACAGGTATTTAAGAGGTTCATTTGATGGATCTTGGTGATAAGTGAGATACAGAGAATAAGGGAGCAGGAAGATCAAGGAGACGCCCGTGTTTCCTGCTCGATCGTAGATGGAAGGGGTGACATTTAGGAGACGGGGAAGACTTGGAGCGAAGAGGCAGGGGAGGAAGGACAGACGCTGAGCCAGAGAAGCAAGAGGGCCCCTGGGGAGTTCTGTGCCACAGAAGTCAAGGCAAACATCAAAGCCAAAGTTAAAGCATGTGTGGTGGGCTGAGAGCAAACCTTGCCACATATATAACAGCTTCAGCATGAAAAATATAGAGGATCATGAAAGAAATAGGAAAATGGCAAATAACCCGAGAGAAACCTGCGCAACTCATATGGAAGGGCTATTCGAAGAAGAAAAGATCCAAATTTCCAGTAAACATGTGAAAAGATGTCCAATGCCCCTAGAATTTAGAGGAATGCAAATGTTATGGATTGAACTGTGCCCCTCAAAAAAGACATGTTGAAGTCCTAAGCCCCAGTACCTCAAAATGTGGCCTTATTAGGAAATAGGGCTGTCGCAGATGTAAGTAATTAAGATGTGCTCGTGCTTGAGTAGGATGGTCGCTTAATCCAACATGACTAGTGTCCTCCTTCTAAAATGAAAGTCACGTGGCGACAGAGACACAGGGAGAGTGCCATGTGAGGATGGAGAACTGGAGGGATGCACCAAAGACTGACAACCACACAGAAGTCAGGAAGAGGGACAGAGAACCCCCCGCAGAGTCCAGAGGGCACAGCCCTGCGGAGACCTCGGCTTGCACTTCTAGTCTCCAGAATTGTGACAATACATTTGTGTGTGTGTGTGTTTTTTAAAGACATGATTTTTTTAAATCCTCACCTGAGAATATGTTCTTATTGATTTTAGAGAGAGAGGAAGGTAGAGAGAGAGAGACATCAATCAGTTGCCTTCCATACATGCCCCGACGGGGGATCGAACCCGCAGCCCTTTGGTGTGCGGGACAATGCTCCAACCAACTGAACCACACAGCCAGGCCTACATTTCTGTTTTTTTAAAAGCCACTGGCTTTGTGGTACTTTGTTACAACAGCCCTAGAAACTAATACAGTAAATTAAAACAACATTGAAATGTCTTTTTATTTCTCTCATCAGCTTGGGGGAAAAAACAACCCACACACACAAAAAAGATTCTAATATCCAGTGGTGACCAAAATGTGAGAAAATTCCCCACCACAACTGCTAGTTGGAGTGGGATTGCCTGACACCTATTTAAAGGGCGATTTGGCGGTGCACCCTCACGTGAAAGTCAAAGGGCCCGGGACCTGGGACGCGGCAGGCCCTGCACTTTCTACCATGGAGAACGCACGTGCTCATGACAGTTACCTATAAGGATGTTTCCTGCAGCACTTCTGTAATGGCAAAAAGCCGACGAATCCAGCAGGCCCATCGATAGAGAATGTTATAGAAAACGGCCTTGTCTCTCCTCGGGGAGGAGTCACCATGAAGTCAAGGAAGCTTAAGCTCCGGGGCCCCTCACTTGCATCAGCTCCTTAAAATTCCCAGAGGGGGCTCTAGAAATTTCTCTGTGTAGCTTTGTATTCTTTTTCTTAAAGAGGTTCCCCACAAATGTATAAGCTTCAGGCCCCACGGAACTTGAACCTGCCCCATTACACTATGGGGCAGCCCTGCCGGAGCGCGCGTCATCTGGATAGGCCGAGGTTGCGGTTTCGATCTCTGGTCAGGGCGCATACAAGAATCAACCAATGGTGCAGAAATAAATCAGTATCTCTCTCTCTCAAAATCAATAAATAAAAAATTGAAAGAATCAAAAATCAAGGCCGATAACTAGAGAGGGGAGGGTTTCACAAAGCGTCTGAGTTGTCCCTGAGGACTGAAACTTGGTTTCTTATCCCAGCGTTCCTGGTGACTTTAGTGAGCATTCCGTGGATAAGAAATGGCAGACTGCTGGGAGGGATGGTGACAAATTGGGGACGGTGAGTGCAGGCAGTCCTTTCAAGAAACCTGGAGGTGAAGGGCTGTGAGCTGCAGGAGAGCCTTGGGAGGGAGGGTGTTTTAATAAGAAAGAGGCCTGAGCCTCCCTGTGGAGGAAAGAACCAGGCAGTGCCCAGCGCTGAGGTCGAGCAGCAGCAATACTGAAAATATTTGTCATTTTGGCAGCTCAGCCTCCAAATACTTTTCCAATTTGGGGAATTATCTTAAGCCCCCACCTCCCATCACAGAAACAGAAATAGATCAGACATCACCCCTTCCCCCACGGGGAGGCCAGCATGGGTGTGTGACCCAGGCTGGGGCTGTCTGAGGCTCCCGAGTGGCAGTGCCAGCGGGCCATTTCTGTGGTTTGGTCTTGGCTGCCCTTAGCCCTTTTAGTTCAGGCCTGTTTTCTAAGCTGCTTCTTTAGCTTTTCTGCCATTCCACAGGCCATTCGATACCCTACCAACAAACCCCTCTCCTGCACAAGCTAGCTGGTTGGTTTCTGCCCTTTGCTACCAGGAGCATGACTGGTACAAGCAGCTTCCCCCCGTTCTCAGGAATACTGCAGGGAATGAACAGAATCTTTCTCAATCTCATGCTTTTTTCCTGTAAATTTTTCTGGAATCTTCGATGTCTGCTACCACTTGCTTCAACTGGAATTTCATAAAAGGGTGATATTTGATCTGGCACAAAAGGTACAGGTTTATTTATTGTGGGTTCAGCACCAACCCCAATCTTGTGCTCAGCCATCCAGGACCCCAGGGCCCTGAAAGTCTGAGATCCTGTCTCACTGTGAGATAACCTGCCCAGTGGGAAGATTCTCGGAACTCTCAGCACTTTGACCTCTTGTTCCCTGTGCAAGAGATAAAATGACTGAGTGGACAGAGCATGAGATTTAGAGTCAGAGGACTGTGCACAAGTCCAAGCTTGCCCTTAACTGTGTGCCCTTAGGCAAGTCTCTAAGATGCTCTGAGCCCCAATCTCCTCATTTGTAAAAGGGGGTAACTGTACTACTGGCAAGTGATCGGAAGACCCCGGATGCTGTCACAGGGCAGCCCCTACTGAAGAAAGAGGCAGGACCGGCTCGGGTGTAAAGTTGTCACGCTTTGTCCCTCAGACCTCAGAAATGTGGCCTGGGGAGGGTCAGGGCCTGGAGCAAGGGCAGCCGGCTTTGGAGGTCAGTGCTGATGAGCCCGGCTAGAGTGGAAGCCCTGCCCAGTCAAGGCGGTGGCTCCACAGGACTGGTTAAATGCAAGACTTGCAGAGACTTGGGCTGCAGAGTAGCAGGGAAACCCAGAGACAGAGAGATGCAAGCTCAGAGGGGAAGCCGGAGCTCTGAGCAGGCGCGAGTCCTGAAGGAGCAGGGCAGAGAGGCAGCTGGTGTGCTGGTTGCAGGGGCTTCAGGAGCCCTGCCCATAACCCTGTGGCCCCTTTCGGTCCACCTGCAGGTACAGGAGGTGGTTCCCTGTGTGCAGACAGCTTTCACCTCCAGTACCCTCATGGCGCTGCCTCTCAGCCTGCAGGCTTTTCCTGGAGCTGTGGGAACTCGCTCAGCCCGTTGTGCAGGGCAGCCCAGGAGGGCCAGAGACTTCAAACCTCCAGGCCGTGGGAGTCAGTGCTGCGGTGGCTCTGTGTGACCCCTCCGCTGGCCCGCTGTGGGACTGAGCCCCACGAAGGTGACCCACTCGCCGGCTTCCCTCCCCTCCCATCTCACTTTCCGTCTCCCTCCCTGTGCTTCCTGGAATCTCTTCCAAAATAAACCACCAAGTTCTCGTCTCGGGGTCTTTAGGGGAATCTGAACTTGGACAGTAGCACAAAAAGAGAGAAGCAGAAACAGCAAATCTACTTCAGGTGCTGAGAAGCAGTGGACACTTGCTCAGGGACAACCAGTGTTGCCTCCTGAGCGACATTCCAGTCTCCATAGGCCAATTGTGCCAATGGGGAGGACTTCCCATTAGCACAACCTTTCAGTGTATCTGAAGGAAACTGAGTTGAGTCTCTGCTCCTTTCAACCTGAAAGCACCTAACCAGACAGCCTCTAAGGATACCTGCTGTCTGTTAAGCACCTACTACGTGAAGTGTGCTAGACACTTCACTTGCATTATCTCTCATTCTCATGACAGCTTGCGAAGGAGGTAATATCATTTTCTAACATACAAAACAGTGTGGTACTGGCATAAAGACAGACATGTAGACCAATGGATTAGAAGAGAGAGCCCAGAAAGAAATCTTCACATATATGGTGAATTGATTTTGGGGTAAAGAACAATCTCTTCCCAAATGGTGTTGGAAAAACATGGTATCCACATGCAAAAGGATGTTGTTGTACGTTTGCCTCACACCACATACAATATTTAACTCAAAATAGATCAAAGAACTAAATCCAAGAGCTAAAACTATAAAACTGTTAGAAGGAAACATAAGGGTAAATAGTTATGATGTTGGATTTGGCAATGGTTTCTTAAATATGACAATGAAAGCACAGGCAACAAAAGAAAAAATTAGATAAATTGGACTTAATCAAAATTTAAAACTTTTGTGCATTAAGGGATATTATCAAGAGTGTGAACCCTGGCTGGGTGGCTCAGTTGGTTGGAGGTTGCAGGTTCGATTCCTGGTCAAGGCACATACCTTGGTTTTGGGTTCAATCCCTGATCGGGTACGTACTGATTGATGTTTCTCATATCGATGTTTCTCTCTCTCTCTCTCCCCATGAAGTCAATAAAAGCATATCCTCTGGTGGGGATTAAAAAAAAAAGAGTGAAAAGACAACCCACAGAATGGGAACAAATTTTGCAAATCATTTATCTGATAAGGATTTAATATCCATTTTATATAAAGAATTCCCACAGCCTGGCTGGGTGTGGCTCAGCGGTTGAGCATCGACCTAGGATCCAAGAGATCGCAATTCAATTCCCGGTCAGGGCACATGCCCGGGTTGCGGGCTCGATCCCCAATCGGGGGCGTGCAGGAGGCAGCCGATCAATGACTCTCTAATCATTGATGTTTCTATCTCTCTCTCTCTCCCTTTCCCTTCCTCTCTCTGAAGTCAATAAAGATATATTATAAAAAAAAGAAAAAAGAATTCCTACAAATTATCACCAAACAACCCAATTAAAAAATGGGCAAGGGACTTAAATAGACATTTCACTAAAGAAGATATAAAAATGGCCAATGAGCACATGAAAGATGCTCAGCATCATTAGTTAGGCAAATGTAAATCAAAACTACAACGACATACCACTTCATACCTGTAGGATGGTTAGTATTTAAAAAATGGGAAATAATAAGTGTTGGCAAGGATGTTACTATGGGTTGAATTGTGCCCCCTCCTGCCCCCCAAGTTCATATGTTGAAGCTGTAGCTCCCAATGTGACTGTATTTGCACGTAGGGTCTTTAAGAGACAATTAAGGTTAAATGAGGTGATAAGGATGGGGCCTTAATCCAATAAGAGGGGCAGGAGCTCTCTTTCTGTTTATGTCCCTGAGTGCTCAAGGGATGAGTGGGTAAGCAACCTGTGGTCATCCACATGCTGAAATAAAATGGACCGAGCTATTCATACACACGACTACTTGGATTAATCACAAAGGCATTGAGTGAAAGAAGCCAGTCTCAAAAAGTGATACACTGTATGATTCCATTACATGACATTCTCGAAAAGGTAACACTATAGGGATACAGAACAGATCAGTGATCGTTAGGGGTTAGGAGGGGAGAAAATATGTTTATAAAGAGATAGCACAAGGGAGGTATTTTGGGAGGTAGACCTGCTCTGTACTCTGTATTCAGTTAAAATTCATAGAACTATTCATCAAGATTTTTTAAAAAGTGAAGTTTATTTTATACTAATTCAAAATAAACAATAAACAGGGGACTCAGACAGATTGAGTGACCTGCCCAAGATCACATGGCCACAGTGGTGGGCTAGGATGTGGACCCAGGTTTATCTCCTTCTAAGATTGCCTCCTCTCCACCACACCGCCTCTCAAGGGCTAGTGTGAGGGGGAAATGAGAGGAAGGCGTGAAAGCCCTTTGTAAGTAGTTAAGGGCTAGCGAATGTCAGGGCTCCTTATTAGTCAGGGAACCTGGCCGTTCCTCCAGCCTCAATTTAATGAAGAGCATTAGTACTACTGATTTGTACACTCAGCTCCGACCTTTTGTATGTTAAGACCTGGGGTTCTAAAAAACAAAACAAACAAACGAAAAACAACAGGTGATGTCTTCACTCTGTCTTCCCTAAAGTTCATGTCTTTTGAAGAGAAAAAAGCTGAAAAAATATCTGGCCACAGTTTAAAATGAAAATATTGCCTACTCTGGCTCATGGGCGATGGCACGGCAGGGTGCGCAGGCCTCTGCAAGGGGCGGGGTCAGTTGGGATCATTATCACCAAAGACCAAGAGAGGGCGAGCTGAATCCTCTGGGTTGGGAGCGGACAGGGCCCGGTGTCACCCCTGTGCCCCGGCAGGAGCAGGAGTCAGGCTGAACCCGATTCAGCCATTCCCTCCAATGAGAGCTTACAGTCACTTAAGCTCTCTGAGCCTCAGTTTCCTGATCTGTAACATGGGGCAGTAATAGCACTTGGATTCTATTTTGGTAAAGGTTAAGTGGCAGTAAAGTTCTCATTGATGGCTGGAACATCATTCACTGCCGGTCAATGAATAGTAAATGATAATAATAAACATCAACAATAATTACCAAGCTCTTAGGCTCATATAACACAAAGATAATTTCAAAGTGAACCACAACTATTACAGGATTCAGAAAAAATACATTTATACCGTCAGTTTAATACTCTTTCCCAGGAGACCACCCAATCCTGATCACTTGGCCTGGCCGGCATGAACGAAATAAAACCAACGGCAGTTCGTTCATTTGTTCATTTCTTTATTTATCCAATGAAAGCACAGTGGTAGGACTGGAGATTCAGGGGCAAACAGGACGGATGAAGTTTTTGCTTTTGTGGAGCTTCAGAACCCGAAGGGTAGACAGACTATAAGCAAGTGATCGCGTAAGTGAGGAAGACCACTTAGACGGCACTAAGTGCTTTCTAGGCAATAAGAAGGGCTGATGTGATAAGAGTGAACTAGATGGCCATTTCCACAGGGTGGCAGGGAAGTCCTCATTGGGGAGGTGACTCTTAAGGTGTGTTCTAAGACTTGAAGACGCCACCCATTTGGAGATGTGGGAGAGTCCCAGGCCAAGGCCACAGGAAGCTGCTGACTCCCTCCAGGGAGGTTGGAGCTCTGTGAAGACCAGAGCGAATGACATTCTTAGTTGAGATCAGGGCAGAGGCCAGCTCCTGGAGATGAGCAGCCTGGGTGAGAAGTTTCAATTTCAAGTTGAATGAGAGGCCAGTGGTGGGTTCTTTAAAGTTGGTTAAGTGATGCAAATATTTGAAGTTATCAGGCCAGCCCTAGCCAGTTTGTCTCAGTGGTTAGAGCGTTGGCCTGGGGACTGAAGGGTCCTGGGTTTGATTCCAGCCAAGGGCACGTACCTTAGTTGCAGGCTCGATCCCCGGCCCCAGGTGGGGGACGTGCAGGAGGCAACTAATTGGTGTGTCTCTCACATCAATGTTTCTTTCTCTCTTTCCCTCCCACTCTCTCTGAAAAGCAATGGAAAAAATATCCTCGAGGGAGGATTAAAAAATAATAAAGTTATCAGGCCAAGCTCTCCAAACTGAGGTTAGCTTTGCGAACGGGCTGAGGAACTCATAAACGAGGTTATGCTGTGGCATTACGGGTGTGAGGTTCTCCAGACCATGGGGTGAGGACCCAGTTTGGAGGGTGGGCAGCAGGCTCCAAAGAGCTGGCTGTTTTTTTTTTATAGCAGTTGATACTAAAAGGGCTTGGAGAGCTCATGGCAGCAGGAGTGTTGGAGAATCAGGGTCAGAAAACGGGCAATCACTGGGACCACAGCCAAAACAATGTCACAAAACTAGTCCGGGAGGTGTTGGCTGTTGACTCTATGCTAAACACTGGATGTCATAACCCATTTTGCCACCTGCAGTGGGCCTTGGGCGCTGCCAGTGCTGCTGCCCACGGTCACAATGGACAGCAGGGTGAATGTCCCTGACTGGCGGAGGTTAGGCAACCACCTTGCTGTAGCTGCAAGGAAGCTGGAGAGCAAGGTTCAGACTGAAGAAGAGGTGCTCCTACGGGGCACAGCTGTCAGAAGGCAGACCAAGAGGGACTGGCCACTTCAAGATCAAGCCGTCTGGGCCCTGTCAAGCTCTCCAGAATTAGCTTTCATCGTTCTTTCATTCTCTTAGCAATCTTCTCCTAGACTGTGAGCTGGTTGAGGGCAGAGACTTTGTCTAACTCAGCTGTGTCCTTTGGGTATAGCGCACAGTAGGCGCTCAGCAAATAATTCCACTAATATCTTGGGGAAGATTTATGTCCACCGGTTTCATGAGGCAACAAAAAAGCTGGATATATATGTTACAAGAAGACATTTTGGCTCCATGTAAGACAAATCCCAGTGAGTCTTCAGGTAGACACCTCTTTTCTGTCCCACACCACTCTCGTTCTCCCGGCAACTGTTACCCTCCATTCCAACTACGAGGTTCTCGAGGCAGTCACTTTTTTCTATGTGAGTCTACCAATTGGTCCAGTTATGGGAACCTGACCCAGCTGGGGTTTTCAGAATCAGAACCTGGAGAGTCCCTCTCATCTCACGTGGCAGGAGCTGTGGAGAAGAGGTGGCAGCATCCAGTTTTCTGCCATATCTCAAGTTAGACTGTGAAGGAGCAGCAGTGAGAGCACCAGCAGCGATTCCCTGGTTCCATTTAGTTGGGTCCCCCTGTATCTCTAGCCCTTTCTTCTGTTCCAGTACATAGCCCCACAGTTCATTAAACTTCCTTTTACCTAAGCAAGAGCTAGGTTTCTGTACTCAGCAGCAGGAGTCCTGATAAAACACCCAAGAAGTCTCCAAACATGTAATGTTGTCACTTGTGCGAAAAGTAACGTGGTTTTCACTACTGAAAGTATTCATGCAGTTTAAATGACCAATGTGAAAGGGATTTAAAGAGGGTATTTCTATCATGGGTGGAAGCCCTAAAATAACAGCAATAGTAGCAGCTACCTCCATGTGAGTGCTCGCTATGAGCCAGGCGTGTATGGTAGCTACACGGGGAAGCTGGCTTGGATCCGGGTTTATTAAGACTTAAAAGTTCAGTTAGAGGTTCTCAAACTTCTTAATCTCAGGATCCTTTTATGATCTTAAAAACTGAAGACCTTAAAGAATTTTTGTTTCTATGGGTTATACCTATATTACCATAATGGAAACCAAAATTGAGAAATTAAAGAACAAAAAAACCCCATCACATGTTAACATAAATATTTTTATTACAAGTAATTATTTTTAAAAACAAAAAAATTAGATGAGTGGCACTGTCGTACATTTTTGCAAATCTCTTCTACATCTGACTTAATAGAAGGCGGCTGCATTCTTATGTCTGCTTCTTCAATCAATACATTGCTTTAACTGAATTGTATAAAGAAGAAAAGCTGCCCTCATAGATCAGCAGTTGGAAGAGAAACTTCATGAACATCTGAAAGGGTTTCAGGTGCCCCCAGGAGTCCTCCGACCACACTTTGAGAACCACTGCAGTAACTAGACTGCTTCTCAGGTAAAGATTATACAGACATTGAATAGTACAACTGGCAAGTCCACCATGGCCAATACAGTTCAAACAAACTTCAAAAGGTGGGGGTAGTGAAGGAAACTGAATTCTCTTGATAATTAAATTTTAAGGGACACCAATTTTTAACTTGGGTTCATAAATTATTCTTCTGCCAGCCAAGATTACATATCAGATTTTTCAAGTTTACTTTTATAAACTAAGAAGAGAAAGCAACATGTCATACACAAAGTTAACATTTGTAGAGTGCTTTTTACAGTTTACAAAGCTTTCTGTGCCCACATGATGCCACTGAGTCCTTAGAAGCCTTCTAGAGGAGGAAAGCTTGGAGCAGGATGTGGGCAGAAGCTTTGTGACTAAGTGATGCGCACACAGGACACCTCTGCTCTGGCTCTAATAACAAACGTCTCACTTTCACAAGCTGGCTTTCCAATCTAGGAAGAGGGACCCTTTATTTATGTTCACTTTTTTCACATACACAAGAAAGAGCATCTATTATAGAATCCAACTGGATTTTATTTGACACAGAACACAACAGGACTGCGGGAATAGCAAACTGAAAAGACAAAGCAGAAAAGACCCGGTTCTATCTAACTTACAATTAAGTAACAGGAGGGCAAGTCATTAAATGAGTAACAAAACAGATGAGCTTGATGGAAGAATATTCTTTTTCTAGTGCCCATACCTGAAAGACAAAGTAAATCATTTTACTAATTCCTTAGTAATTTCCTGTTTTGAGACTATAAACCTGCTTAAACATATGAGCAAATTGGATGAAAACTTAGAAAAGATGTAAGGCTGGGTTATGACACTGGTCTCTCGCCCCTTTCATCTTGCCACCCTCTGTAATACCTTACCTACCACCCTCCACCCCGTTGGTAAAGGTCCCTCCCTGAGACTCCACTATGCCCACTGACTCCCACTTCCAGGTACCAGAGAGATGGCGGTGGTGGTAGGGAGGCGAGAGGAAAAAGTTAGAGCTGTGGTTGTGAGAAGGACTCCACCTGTTGGCTCTGGTCGGTGGCTCCAACAGTTTGAGCTCTTGACCTCACCCTACCTATGGCAGCCTTTTCCCACCCCTACTGCAGTACTCAGGCGCGTTTGGGGTACGGCAAGTACAGAGAACAGTAATAGAACAGCCTTCACTTTCAAGACCTACCACCAGCTGCCATTACAGCTCTGATTGTATTCAGTACTCTAGAAAAACTGCAGAATGTGGAAAAACTAAGAGTGGATTTCAAGTGGTTTTGGATTTCCCCAGAAGCCAAAATCTAACAAGATTATAAAAGTAAACAAAGCTAGGAAATTTCTTCCACATATAAATGGATTTCTACAACACAAAATTCTTCATTATCTTACTTAATCTTTTGTCCTGGTTCTTTCTGGGCAGTTAGCCTCTGATTAAAATATTTCGTTATATGGATGAAAATCACGGTACTTGAACTCCGGGTCACTGCTTCAATCATCCTGAAGGACTACTAGATCCTTAAAGCTCTTTTCATTAGAAATCCACTTGAATATTGTCTAAAAAAAAGTGCCAAACTCACACAGGGTAGAGTTCTAGTGTTTGTTAGTGGGCTGGAGAACAACCTAGAAGTTGCCTATCAGATTCAAGAATGCTGATTTGTTCCTTATGAATTTGTTTTCCCGATGCACTGAAAACCGCTGCCAGGCAAAGTCACTACTGGTTGGATACAGTGACAGTGTCAAAGCCCAAAATACAGAATTCATCACACTCTCCACTTCTTAGGCTCAGCCCTGGGCATATGTAATGGGCAACATGAGACAATTTGGGTCCAAAACAGAATCCTAAGCCTGCTCTAAGGAAAAGCAAGTCACAAAGCTCTGGAGAACTCAGAAAAGTGTTTCTGCCTGGACATGCATTACTATCCTGGTTCCACTCAGAACACAAGCTCCCCAAGAACAGGGACTGTCTCACACATATGCATCTTACACCTTACTCAGCACACACTTTGGAGAAGAGTGCAATGGTATGAGTTAGATACTGAGTATTTGGCAGGTTTCTTAAAAATGAACATGCATTTGATATGACTTTCCAAATTCTTTAAGTAAATAATTCAGTCTAAAAGTGAAATAACTGTTCCAATAAGGGGATTTCTAAACACTTAACAAACTAAAGAACCCTATTTTTTGCTTTTAAACCTAATTATATCCTATTAATCAAAACACATTTAAATAAAAATTCTCTGCCTCATAAAAATTTTAAAAATACAACTAAATACTAATTTTCAACTATTAAAGCAGCTAAGATGGAGTCTCCCACCTTAGTCTTCTAATCTCACTCCTGGAGGTAATCACCAGCAAGAGCTGTTTAGCTTTCCTGCGAATCTCCACATATGTACTTTTATGTACATGGGTGTAGATGCACTGTTTAGGGGGAGTGTAAATTAGTATATATTCTGAAGAAAGGAAAATCTGACACTATTAAAAATAAAAAATTCCTTACTCAGAAATTCCTCTTTTGAGAATTACTGTTTCAGATATACATTACTTACACATACACAAAAAGATTCATGTATAAGGATGTTCATCCTTACACATTGCTTTTAACAGTGAAAAACTGGACACCCAAATGCCGATCAACAAGGATTGATTAAATAAATTATGGTACATCTACATAAAAAACATACTCTGCAACCACTAGAAAGGAGGTAGTTTGATATGTGTAAATATGGGAAATCTGCAAAATGAAATGAAAAAGCAAGGTAAATTATTATATAAGACGCTCATATCTATGTTAAAGAAAAAATTATGTATGTATACCTACCCATATACAAGTACATACATGGAGATAGGCAGGAAAGCTAAGAAGCTCTTACTGATGGTTACCTCCAGGAGTGAGACTAGAAGACTAAATGAGAGACTCATTTTTGTGGTCAGTCTATCCTTTTGAGCATTTGAATTTTATTTCACCATGCCAAGTTTTATTTACATAGTAACAGTAATGTTGAGATAGCCATAAATGCTGTATCAGAATTAATCTGCATAAGATAAACCAAACAAGACAGGTGCATATGATTCTGCCCAAAACCAAGATAACTGACATTCGTTAGCCCCTGGAGCCTTACTATGGATGTGATTTTGAAAATACTTAATAGTTTACAGATCCTCATATTTTCTACTCTCCCAGACCCTAGACAGTTGGGAAACTCTAGGTTGCAAACTTCTAATGTTGGTGACACCGCTGTATTTTCCACATAGGTGTCCTTAATTAACCAAAAGCTGGTTTATAAAACAAGGTATGCTCCATGGCTCCATGTTTTAAGACTATGAGCCTTCAGCCTGAGGTGAGAAAAAGAATGGCACTGACACAAAGCCCAGTCTTACAACACTGAGACAGAGACACTTACTTTTGGAATTCCCACTCTCTGTTGTCCAGTGGACACACCTGCCGTGTTTTGAGCCAGCGAGAGATGCAGTGGAAGTGAAAAGCATGCTGGAAGAGAAGATACATTTTGTTAAAAATTACCGTGTAGGTTCAACCATCCACTAATAACATGTCTCAAATGCAGTAGGGTGGTTATGTACAGGGGGCTCAAGAAGAGCAACGGGAGACAAGAAACAGCGAGAGGCAAAAGGTTAGGACACCTACAATGAAACATCTGCTAGAAATGTCATTACTACTGAAGGGAGAAACTACTTAGGAAGAACGGCGTATGTTCTAGCAGTGAGCTCTCTCCCCTTCTCTAAGGGAGGTGGAATGTGGCTCCCTGGTCCTATCCAGCCTCTACATTCCTTGGACAAAAGCAGATTTCAAACTTCCCCATTCTCGGTCCCAGCTGCACTCCCCTCTCCTTGGAGAACAGGAACCCCAGGGGAAGAGCCTTCGCAGCCCCTGGCAGTGCACTACCACTGCCACCCACCCACCCACCCAGAGCTAAAGGGTACTTCCCCGACCTTCCCACACCCAGCTCAACTCCATTGAAAGAACTTTATTTCCAGATTTGTTCCTAAATATAGTGCTATTACAAGAGCTCAGTACTCAATAAGCCTTTAATGGGTAAAGGGACTTTGTCTTAAAAGGGAATGAGATAAAAATTAGGGTAAAAGGAAGTATTATGATGAGCAAACTGCCCACAAACAGCTGAAAGGGCATCAAAGGACTTATTTCATGATCAAGATAGGAAGTAAAGCCCGGGGCTGGTGTTGTTTAGTGGTTGAGCAATGGACCTATGAACCAGGTGATTGTGGTTCGATTCCCAGTTAGGGCATGTGCTGGGGTTGTGGGCTTGATCCCCTGTAGGGGGCGTGTAGGAGGCAGCCAATCAATGACTCTCGCATCATTGATGCTTCTATCTCTCTCCCTCTCCCTTCCTCTCTCTGAAATCAATAATAAAAGAAACATATATATATTAAAAAAATAGTTTAAAATAAAGATAGGAAGTAAAAAGGCAAGAGTACCAAGAATACTGACAATACTGGTAACTGACAGGGAGCTCGGAGCTGGCTTTCAGATTTGGGAAAAGGACAGCCTGAGTGCCTTGCGCCTTGATGACCTGCGATGCTCATCACAGCCTCGGCAACGCCATTCATCCCCTCCCCTGGCCATACGAGGAAAGCACTAAGATAGAAGGGGCAAGTGTTCCTCCTCCTCTAACCTGTGAGGGGCCAGCTGCAGGGGGACGGGGAGAAATGCTGACACCCAAAAAACGATGGAAGCTCCTGCAGGCTTGGATTAGTAACAGCCTTGAAATCTAGTCAACTGTGTCTCCCGAAACACGCGAGGAATTTAAAGAAGAATCACAGTATGGCTTATTATCTTGCAAACTGTCCTCTGACAAAGACAAAATCTGAATTCCTTAATTAGGAGTGGAATCCACAGCTAGTACACTACGGATATTCAACAGGACAAATACTCGCCCAGAGTGACAGCTTTTGGACAATCCCTTTCCTGTTGACTCTCATACAACCCATTACGGAAAAACCCCCACAAACTTTCTAAAAGGCAGAAAGCTGAGCCATTTTTCTCAACCACAGGGACAGACTCACCGAAGGGTATCCAAGACACCCTTCCCCTCCCCCAGGAAGCACTCTGCAGCAGTACAGGGTCCTTGTGTACCCCAACCACCTCCAAAAATGAGGGAGGGGATGCAAATGAGGCTGTGTGACAGTGACAGCATCCCTGAACGTGCCTGACCCCAACCTTCTTCCTGTTAACAATCTAAGATATATTATGGGAACGTTGAGCAGTCTCAAAGCACGCTGACCAGCCTTCACAGTTTATAGAAGTTAACATTCCATCACTGAGCATTACAGCAACCCTGGCAGGCAAGACGGGTATTATCATCTCCACTTTACAGACAGGAAACCAAAACCCAGACTAGTTAAGTGACCTGCCCATTTCAAGGAGCTGGTTAGTAAAAGACCCAGAACTAGAACCCAGGACTAGCCCAAAGGTTTCTGCCACACCATGCTGGCTCTTCTTTATGGTAGGCTCTCTGAGTAAGTCTCTCCTTAGCCAAACTTGGGGGAAGCTCAATCTCTTTTCCTTCTACCAGAGAGTAACATGGTTCTTAGTATATGCCTGAATGCCAGGGAGGGCAAAGAGCTGTCCCTCAGCCAACACAGGTTTCTGTGAAACTGCCCACAGGACCCTGACAGAATTAGGACGGTCACCACAAGCTGTGGGTGAACCTCAAGCACAGATAACTACTATCTCTCCAGTAACCACCACTACTCCAAATTTGTATTTATTTAGCATTATGTTTACTATGTGTCAGGAGGTATTTTAAGCACTTTGAACATAAAATCATTTCATTCTGATTACACTCTATGCAGTCTATTGTTAGCCCTATTTTACATGAGGGAACCCAGGCTGAGATGTCAAATACCTGCCCAAAGTCACTTCATAAGTTAAGTGGCAATGACAGGGAATGGAGGTCTGATTCCAAGCCCCTTAGGCCTATGCGATGCAAGGGCTGTGGGTCCTCTGTACCTGCAGCATAGGAGGTCCAGACAGAACAATTTTAGGTCATCTGACTAGGACTATATGGCTATAAATGAATTTTAACACATGCTGGAAATAACATATTTGATGTTTGTTATCCTTCACACCTGTCACACCCTGGAAGGCCACACATTTAGTCCAACAACGCTGCACAAAACATTTCTGGTGTGAGCCATGTTAAAAACAAAACAAAATCAAAAACCCAAAATCTGAACTTAGTACATTTGCTACACTTAAAATGCACACATGTGCACACACGAACACTCAATTTATTCACCAAACTTAGTTCCACAGGACCACCTACCCTTTAAAAAAATCTGTTAGGAAGGTAAAGATTCCCCCTAACAGAATACTCCAAAACCTGTGCCATAGGCCCTGAAAGCAGTTCCCAAAGATGAATCTCCAAAATGTGGCTAAGAAAAGCGGCCCACTTTGCAGTTAAGACAAACTAGTGCCTCTGCAATAACTAGTAATTGTTACCTTGTAACAGGTAAACGGCACAAAGATTTCATCTTTTTCACTACTTATATACCTCCTGGGAGAAGGGTGAGCTAGTCATTTCCCCCACATATCTTCGAGACTGGCAAAGCAGTAAAGTGGGAATATAGTTACAAGCCGCACTGAGCGGGAGAGATGCTTCCTTACATTACAGACTCCCCACGCGACGGTGCACTCTTCAGAAGTGGCAGACGCCTGGTTAGCCTGGCATTCTATGCCTGTGGGAACAAAAGCAACAAGGTCACAGACCGCAAGAGCAAACTTTCAATTTATAGCAGTCCTACCTGCACAATCACACAATGGCATGCTTAGAGCAGGGTGAGGCGAGTGGTGGTGCAAACCTGAACGAAACATCCAGTGATTAGTCAAAATTGTTTTTTAATGAATGTGAAAAAGGGTGAAGGACAGATAAGGCGGAACGTGACTTAACAGTGTGCTTTGCAATGATCTCCTACCCTAGTTCAAGAACAGTACTGAAGAAAAAGGCACTTTTAAATTCTGAACATAACCTGACTTGTCCAAATGAAAATGATTCCTCCTAATTTGGTAAACTTCATAAACTCTTAGTCACCTCCTAACTCTTACTGTTTTGAGAACTGGCACCTTTTCCCTATTCTTGCCAAATGCTTCCTTGAAGGCCCTCAGAAAACCCAAGCTTGCCCGCCTGAGGTTCCAAAGCCTAGAGGGGTCAGGCAGACACATGTGAACTGGTACAAAAGCAACATAAAAGGGGTGAAGAGGCCTATGGCAAACTGCTCGAAGACATCAAATCTTAAGTCTTTAAAACACTGCCAACAAAGCAAATCTGTTCCGCCAATGGGTGAGAGGTCTGGGGCCCACCACTTAGTGATGCTTATGGCCCCTGTGGTGATGCCGTCTGGTGAAAAGAGCACATTAATGAAAACGTACACAATATCAATTTCATCAAGGGGAAAGAGAAGGGAACCTAAAGAATGAAAATCTAAGATCGAGACGTGGTGAGTTAAACTTTACTTGGGATAAAATTCAAGGAACAAGAATTACTAATGTAGCCCGGCCAGGCGTGGCTCAGCGGTTGAACGTCGACCTAGGATCCAGGCGATCAGGGTTCGATTCCCGGTCAGGGCACATGCCAGGGTTGTGGGCTGCAGCTGATCGATGACTCTCTCATCATTGATGTTTCTATCTCTCTCTCTCCCTCTCCTTTCCTCTCTCTGAAATCAATAGAGATATATTTTTAAAAATAAATAAATCCTGACAAATTGTGTTTTTAAAAAAACAAACAAAAAAAAGAATTACTAATGTATAACTTGCTTTCTCTGAGGGTGGTAACCAAATGAAGTCTCCTTTCTGAAGAAAAAAAGCTTCAGGGAAGTCTACTTAATAGGAGACAATTATTTCAATCTTCCATAGAAGGAAAATAGTAAAACTAAGAAAATAATGCTGCGATTTCAAAGGTTTTAAAGGAAAAGATACACTGTAATAAGGGTTTTCCCCCACCCTTTGAAAATACGAAAGTCAAAGAATCTGAGATCTCAGAACTTGCTTTTGCTACACAGATTCACACTACAAAGAGAATAACTGGATTTTCATTCTGATAAAAGTGGAGATCCAGTGTCTACACAGTATATTCAAGAATTTATTGGGGCTGTGAATCCACTACCATATAAAGGGATGGCTGAGAAAATCAAATCTGATGTCCTTCAAATTAGATCCTCTCACATACATAAGGACTAGGTGTTATGAAATTAGCTAAATAAAATACACAATTATTTAAGTAAATAACAAAACTGCTTCAAGGTACATTATCATGCTTTTATTTTTTTAGATCTAGGTATTTTTAAATTATTATTATTGATTCTTGAGCCAGGAAGGGAGGGTGGGGAGAGGGGGGAAAAGGGAAAGAGAGGGAGGGAGGGGGAGGGAGGGGAGGGGGAGGAGGGGGAGGAGAGGGAGGGAGAGGGAGGGAGAGAGCCATTGATGGGTTGCCTCCAGCACATGCCCCAACTGTGGGCTGAACCTGAAACCTGGGTATGTGCCCTGACTGCGAATTGAACCCTCCACCTTTTGGTGTATGGGATGATGCTCCAACCAACTGAGCCACACTGGCCAGGGCTAGATCTAGGTATTTTTAAGGGGCTCTATCTTTCTATGCCAAATGCAAAGTAGGCTCTCAGGACTTGAAGAGGAAAACAAAAACCACTTCCATAAACAGAGGATGGGGGACAAGTATACATTTGTTCCTTACCAGAAAATCCCTAACAAGGAACAAAAATATATAGGAGGGAGAGGATTGCGATCCAGAATGTCAGATAAAATGGCAGGAACAATTACTAAATACAAGCATAAAACATTCTCACAAAATGTCTTCAAGCTTTTGGTGCAGAGAGTGTCATTAGTTCAAACAGGGGAAGGAACAGGGGAGGAGTCAACCTAGAGCAGACAGACAAGCAGCATGTAACCGGTTCTATCATACCCCTGGCAAAGGCAGAAGCTTAATTAATGTGATACACAAAGCTTGGGGACTTTTAAATTTCAATAAAAGCTAAGGAAGCAATGGCTTCATTTGGAAATGAACAGATTTTACACTTTCAAACACTGATGGAACCGTGGTTTTAGGAAGAGACTAACTTCTTAGGGACAAAGGCTGGGTCTAAGCCTTTCTGGGTGCCCTCTTCATCTGGAACTAGAGTACCTGAGGTAGTGGAGAAAATAACACCTAGCAGATTGTGTATTTAATCAACTCTGTAAAACACCAAAAAATGGAGCAATATAAAAGAAATATGAGGCTGTAGTATCAATTAAATAAATATGGGCATGTAGGATCAATTTGGACTCAAACAAGGAAGTCTTCAGACCAAGAATGCTTTGTAGGAGTCCAACTGGGGAACATAAAATAATCACTCTTATTTTTTACAGCTATTATATAATTATTCATTTAATGCCAGACCAGAATATATTAGAAAATGGCCATTGCTAAACCAAGAATCTTATTTTCATCTTTAACAAAATGTCTTTTTCAAGAATCACATTCCACTTATTTTTGAAAGAAAGGTCCAGTTGTGGCAATCAGATTTCTCTTTAGTGTCTGTATTAAACAAAAGGGTATGTTTCCTAAGGATAAGGATTTGATCACAGTCATTGTTTTATTCTGATGCTTAGCAAAAGGCCCAGGATATAAATATTTTTTGAATGAATAAAAGCTACAACTTGAAAATACTTCCATAATGTTTTCTTATAGTTCACTATTCTACTTCTTCATCTAGCATTTAAAAGATGTGATAAAGCAGGTGAATACCTCGAGCCTACACTGATCCCCTAAATGGTCAACTCTAGGAGAAGACAGAGTATTAATGTCTTTGTCTGTTACGGTCTTTCCAAGAAGTGCATTCTCTTTCATCCAGAGAGAAACACAACAACTTAGATATAGAGGTAAAAAAATAAATAAATAAATCCGGGTTATAAAATCATTAACTATTTACAGAAGAGAGCCCCAAGAAAGTAAAAATTTCTCTGGGCACAAGTCCTTGTGAAAACACATAGCAAAGAAATTGGCAAGCATGTAATCGGATACTCCACCCAAACACATTTAGAAACGTGCATGTGTTTTCCTGTGATGAACTCCTTCTATCTATATTAAACATCATGGTAGCTGCTGATCTGCTCTGTTGTGTGAAAAGGTAAACAGGGTCAAAACTCAAAGAAACCAAGGGCAATAAGGTACCAACGACACCTGCCACGATCACTTTTCAACACAAAACACTGAATTGTGCTTTCTAAATTGCAATGGTCAAAAACTGCTCCCCAATTTTGTGTTTGTATTACTCACTGAGCAAATATTTAGTGAGAACCTGTAATGTATTGGGCACTATGCTAGATGCTGGGAATATAGCAGTAAATAACATGGACATGAGAGGGGACCAATTAAATTAAATGGTTGCTACAAAGGAAACCACGGGATGTCTTGGGAATATTGAACAGAACTGTCATAGTCTGTGTTTGTGTGTATGTAAGTATGTTCAAGGTGAGATGTGAAGATCAATTATAGGTTAGTTCTGAATTACTCAATGAAGTAGCCACCAGCCACATGTGGCTACTGAGCACTTGATACTGGCTAGTCTGAATTAAGATTAGACTAGATGTAAGTGTAAAATATACTTCAAAGGCCTAGTACAAAAAAAAGAATGTAAAATGTCTCACTTTAAAACACTGATTACATGTGGAAATTAAAATAGTTTGGATAAAGTAGGATAAATAAAATAATGTGGTTTTTTTTTTACTTTATTAATGTGGGTACTAGTAAGTTTTAAATTATGTATGTGCATGGATTTGTGGCTCACATTTAGATTGGACAGTGTTGGGTTAGATCTAGGTAGGAGGGAGAAGAGGCAGAAAGAACAGTATATATAAGGGCTCTAAAAAAAGACCATGGATACTTCAAGAATGGAAAGCCAGAGAAACTACCAGAGTGAGTAGGAGAGTGACTTAAGATGAAGTTGGAGAGGTAGGTGATTTAAAAAATAAGTGCCTATAATTTCAATTCTAGAAAGCTGAAATTTCTTTCTCCCACTTCTGATCTCAGTAACAAACCACTTTAGTATAAAAAAGTATTCTCAACTCTTCCTGGTGGGGTCAACATTCCAGCCCCTATTGCTATAAGGTTACTACATTAGTGCATTGATAGCTATAATCAAATCCACCAGGTGAGGTAGGCTATGTGGGGATTTAAATGAAATTTCTTTAGTGTAATTAATTGCCTATTTAGATGTTGGCAGTGACGTCCTCTTAACTGTTTCTGGGGCTAAGACTGAAAATTCTTACTTCTTAGGCTTCTTTTATTTACAAATCTTGCCCAGCAAAAACTACCTCTGATTGAATACTTTAGCTCAAAGTTTACTTTCTTCCTTTCACCTTTGCCTTTGAGTCTGTGTATGAAATGGAAAATATAGAGGAATCAACAGTGCCTCTGGGTCCACAATTCATTCTAAATATGGCCTTCTCATCTTTAGACTGAACAGATTTATTCTGAGCTGAGTATGCCTCCAAAACATCATAAAAAACTACTCTATTTCAAACATGCCAATGGACTAGATGCAGAAGACCCCAAGTGCTCTATGCTTTATATTTCATAGTGAAGAATAAAATTGGTCACATCAGGATAGCCACAATCTCTGTAACCTTCTCAATTTCCTCCCATCCTCCTGCAATTACTTACAAAGATCCATAATGTGGTTCCTGCAGATGGCACAGTTATCAACCACAATATCCCAGGCCCACAGGGCTACTGCATTCCACTGCAAAGAGAAGATGGGGGGGGGGAACAAAGTACTCTCCTTGTAATACACATACACACTCCAGGATTTCATGCTGCAGCTGCAGTTATCATCTCTTTGGCAACAAGGACCACCAAGCAATAGTTTTTGGATATTACTTTATTCTTATATTAGATAGCAACAGTAAGCTATACATATGCTCACCCATTCTCCAAATGGTTCAGTATATGAACATAAAAATTAATGTTACCATTTAATTTTACTTTTTCCTACAGCTTAAAATAATTTCATCAGTAAGCAAATCAGTAATAATTTTTAAGTGCCTATTTCAGGTTTACTATGCAGAGAGTTGAATTACTGTGCAGGTTCCCCTGGTAGTTGCATAAGAGCTCAATTTCTGCGTAAGTAAATATCTGCTCTTTCAGGCAGCTTTGGATGCACAAGTGGGGAGGTGAAAGCTAGAAACAGAATGAACTAAGATGATGATTGGATCATAAAATGGGTAATCGTGGGGTAAGCTGGATAACTAATTACCCAGTGTCAGTACACAGAAGAAGGTCACCACTTATATGTTACACAAGACTACTTCATAACAAACTAGAATTTTACTTAGCTACTACCATCAAATAACCTGATGTTCTCAACTTTTCATACTCAGACTCTTATATTTAGTTAAGATAATTCCAATAAGAGCTTATTTAAAAGTGGCATTTAAGTAATTTAACCTCCTGGCTTCTGCAATCATAAATATTCCCAAACTTCCTTTTCACCCCCTAATTTGGGGCCACTTTTCAAACTGTCATCTCTTCCAACCCAATTCTTAGTGTCTAGTAACTTCTTCAGCACTTTTCACCCGACAGCTTCAACTTGGAGGAAAAATATCCTACTTCTATTACTCTTCAATATGGCTGCTGGTTGTAACCGAGCACGCAGCGCCCACAATGAAACGCCAAAAAACAACTAGGAGGGGAAATACTGTCTGTGTATACCCAGATGTTCCAGGAGTAACACCAGCAGATTCAAAATCTTCAAATTTGAATCTTCATATTTATTTCATCTTAGGTGGGAATTGGCACTTCTCCCCCAAACTGTTAGCAAACCACTCTAAGGCATTTCATGCAAAAAGACACGTTCCACATTTTTGGCTTTCCCACCTTTAGCAAGTCGTTCGCTACCAGTAATCAAACTTCCCTTAAAAGATGCGATCCGGGCTCGGATTTTTTTTTTTTTTGGAGGGGGGTCTGAATATGTGACTGGAGCGGCTTGTTGTAACAAACCAACAGACCTCTCAAAAGCAACAAGAGTTACACTCAAAACACTTACTCGGCGGGGTTCGGGACAGAGAAGGGGCTAATGGTAACGCATGTCCCGATTAGGCGAGGACCGGGTAAGGGTCCCTCAGGGTTAGAGGGACCCGGACTTTCGGAAAGGGGCGGGGCAGGGAGATCAGCCCGGCTCCTCAGAGGCCTCCAATGCGGTAGGGCTTCAGGTTCCCGGCTTTCGCTACACAGCCCCACCCTCCACCCTCCGCACCGCTACTACTCCCCCTTCCACCCCCCACAACCCTCTTCTTCCCCCAGCCCCCCCACACCACCACCACCACCGCCACCCCACTCCAGTGACAGCTCAGACGCTTGGCTCCCTGGCCAACTCGCAACCCCGCGTATCTCAATAAGCACTTCCGTGATTGGCCCCTCAGCCTCTTAGTGAAACCAATATTGACATTGACAGTGGGCCTCAGTCATGCCGATCAACCCTAAGACCCGCCCCCCAGCTTCCTTTCGTGGTACCCGGTCATAGGAATGCCCTGAAATGAAGCCCTTTCCCTCGCGCCTCGGTCATCCTCGGGCCTGCCAGCCATATAAGCGCCTCTCTAGCTTCCCTGAGGAAGGCGCTGGCGAGACCCAACCTTTTTCACTTCAAAGCGTTTCTTGCCCGCGCCGCTGTTGGTGCCGCTCGGGGTATCCACATCCATTGCTGCCGCCATTTTGGAAACACACCGTCTGCCGCCCGCCCACTGCGCCTGCGCACCAGCGCACTCTTCGCTCCTCCTCCCTCCCCGGCACCGCCTCGGGCACCCCACCCCTTACTGGCCCGCGAGAGGTAGGTGGGGGGCGGAGCACGTGGCCACGCCTCTTAAAGGCGCTGGCGGAGTTTTTCCCCCTCCTGTGCCGGCGGGGGAGGAGGCGGTGGCCTGAGCGGCTGGGGCGGGGCCGGGCGGGGCCGAGCGGGGCCGGGCAGACGCAAGCGAACCGGGTGAAAAAGCTCGACGAGACTCGCTCTTGTCGCCCTCCCGCGGGAAGGCCCCGGCCACACTGCTGGGGCGGCGGCTGCTTCCTCCACCTCGACCGCGACCTGCGGCCCCGCCCCGCCTGCCCGGCCGCCGCGCGGCCGGCGTGCCGGCGAGTTTTCCTCCGCCTTCCGTCGGGGGAGGGTCTAGGGCGGGCGCCGTCCCTCTTGCGGCCAAACCCTGAGTCCGCAAGCTGCCGGTTCGCAGGTCCTGCCCGGCTTCAGGGCCGGGCCCGAGATGCAGCCGCCCTGGGAGACCTGAGGCCGGGGAGAGCCGGGGCCCAGGCACCGTTTGGCTTCCTGAGTCCAATTCGGGAAATGCTCAGGATTCGACGGGGAGGACGGCGCTCCCCGAACGTCCTCCCCGGGGCCGGACAGCGGGCGTTGTCCAGCTCGGCCCTCACCTGCCCGCCTGAGAGCCCCGGAGGAAGGAGCGGAGCCTGGGAGACGCCGCCGTAGCCCGCCCGAAACACCTCTCCGCCGCAGGACGGCCTTTGGTTAAGGGACAGGGTTTCAACTCCCCGCTCTGGAGAGCGCAGCGCGTTTCCCGATCCTCAGCTGGTCATCTGTGGGGTTCTTTCTCCCGAATTTCGGTCCTCTTTCCGCTCCGTTTGCCATAGTCATATCTTTGGTCTCAGTACTTCCAATTTGTGTGACGCATTCAGCTATTTATTCTTACTGGTCATTCCTTCCCAGCCAAAGCACCTGTACTTTATGTACCTGAGGACCAGGATCCCTTTTGCATCTCTAACCTTGTAGAGGTATAACTCAGCGAGGTCACTCCTAAATATTGTATTGGTTTATTTGAAAGCTCATATTTTTCTCTCAGAAAATTGGAGAGCAGTGGAGTGCGTGGACTACATTGCTAAATCAGAATAACTGCGATTTGTTCTCCTGTCTTAGTCATAAACAGGTACAACACATCTGTGAAAACAGGACAGCTTTAACTGGACTTGGAAGAGAAAATTTGTTTGAGGCTTTAAAGCATTATAGGAACCCTGCAAAGTTTTTCTTAGCTCGTTTTGTTAATGATTCCATGATAGGATTTCTGTCATCTGTTTATTGTGTCCCTACAAGCCCCTATATGAAGACAAGAAATTTTTGGTAAATTAAGACATTGAAGGCAGATTTATCCTTCATTCAACAAATTCATTGAGTATGATGCAGGTTCTGTTATAAACAGACAGTGATTAAGGTGTCAAACTCCTAATAAGGAAACATTGACTTAAGTCAGCAAATAGTTACATCAGAAAATCTCTGGTATCACTATCAAGATCATGAGATTGAGGGGAGATGGAAGCAACATTAAATTGGGTTATTAGGCCTCTTCGAGGAGTGACATTTAAGCTAAAGGCCTTATGATGACTTAAAGGGCCCTGCACGACCTGCTACTCATTATTTTATTATGCTTTCCTCCTCCTTCCTAAGTGCTACATGTACCTTCTAACGTATTTTTCATTTACCCATTTATCAGGTTTATTGTGTTGTGTGTGTCCTTACCAAGACGGGATTTTGATTGCTTTGTCTATTGGTAATCAAAACTCCTGGAACAGTGTGCCCGGTACGTAGTAGGTGCTCAGTGTGTATTGAACAAATACATTTGAAGCCTATTGAGCAAAGGAGGGTGGTAAGAGATGTTGGACAGCAGGCAGGGGCCAGATCAGGGGTTTAATTGCAGATGTTGTGGGAAGATACTGGAGGAATAAATAAGGGGAGGGGACTAACAGTGACATAATCTTTAAAATATTTTTTTAAGTTGTGAAGGAGGGATTGCAGGGATATAAGAGAGGAAACAGCAATGATTTCCAAGCTGTTCGATTTGTGTAGAGCTCCAGTAGGGAGATGAGTGATTTTAGGGGTGGTTCCATTAAGCTCTGGAAACCCCACGTGCTGTTTCTCTTTTGGAGATTTGTCTTGCTGTGGCGATTGGCTATGGCATTCTGTACTAGAATCTGCTGCATAAATCTAAGAAAATGTATTGTAGGTTTCATACAAATTCTCATCCTCCTTCATGATTTCACTCAGGTTACAATGTGATAGATTGTAATTTCACTTTAGTTGTATTCCTTTCGGTCATCCAGCCATTCAACAATTATTTCTAAAATATCTCCAGAACCTGCTGTGTGTCAACTACACTATGCTGGTCTAGATAAAAAGACTTCTGATATATTAAGTACTTGCAAAGGGCCCCTTTCATCATTCAACTTAGGATGTAGAGGCAGAGAGGCAAGTAAATTAATGACAATTCCACTGAACTTTAGGAAATTAAGTGCAGGGTGCTTTGAAGTAGAAAGTAAGTCCAGAGGGTAGGAGGATGTCCTCTTAGAGGAAATGGTTTGAGACTGAAGGATGAGCCAGACAAAGAGGAGTGGATGCAGGAATATGCTGGTAAATTTTTAAAAACAAGCTCTTAAAAAAGAAAAAGCCCTGCCCTAGCCAGTTTGATTCAGCGGTTAGAGTGTCGGCTCGCGGATTGAAGGATCCTGGGTTCGATTCCGAACAAGGGCATGTATCTCAGTTGCAGGCTCGATCCCCAGCCCCAGTCGGGGAGTGTGTGGGAGGCAACCAATTGATATGTCTCTCTCACATTGATGTTTCTCTCTCCCTCCCTTCCACTCTCTCTGAAAAGCAATGGAAAAAATGTTCTTGGGTGAGGATAAAGAAAAAGAGAAAAGAAGAGAAAAGAAAAGAAAAAAGAAAAGAAAAGAAACCCTGATTTAGTAGCCAGATTTCAAAATTCCTGAAAGTTTAACAGTTGCTCTTGTAAGGTGATGCAAGCTGGCTCCAGCACTCACACACACTGAGAGATGTGGAAGAAGGTGGCATTCCGGGTAGAGCCAGCTGTGTAGAAGGGGCTGGGAGCTGTAGAATGTTTAGTGTACTGATAAAGAAGCTTGGAATACCTGGAGGGAAAAGAGAAAGGGTGATAGAAGTGAGTCTGCAATGATGTGCAAGAGTCGGTTGTTAGCATCTCTTCCATATTTAGCAGCGTCATGTTGGTAGCTTGAAATTGGCCATAATAGTAGTATGTACACCATGGAAGTCAGCAAACACTACAAATCAGGGTCCCCCCTCACCCCAGAGTTGGTTGTTAAACATTTGCCACTGGTAGGGGCCAAGTCATGCATGACTGTTAAGTGGAGCCATGCAAAGTGTTTTGGTCTTTATCCTCAGTGATTGGAAGCCACTGAAGTGTTTTAACCAGTGAGTTACATGGTCAGGTATGCCCTAGGCAGGACTTCACTCCTGGGAAAAGGGAGTATATATATTTTTCTCTATTCTTCCCTCTAAGTACAACTGGACAGAATATATTAAAAGTAAATAAATAAGACTTAGAGAGATGGAGAAAAGAAAGCAGACCAGTTAAGGACCTCAGGACTTAAGGAGTGATGTGGTAGTGAGTTCTTTTTACCTTATACATCACAGACTTGGAGCTAAAGAAGCTGGCAACCCCAGTGAGTGCAGACCAAAAAAAAAAAAAAGCCCCAACAAAAGGCTGCTTTCGCTAGCAAACAGAACACTTTTAGACAATAACTGCCCTACTCCATCCAAACAATACAGAAAAATGTGGCCCCACTCCCATCCATGCCAGCAAAGCTGAGTGGGGAGCCTAGCCTATACAGCTCAAATCTGTAACCAGGAGTCCCAACACCCATGCCAGGGTGGTATAGGTCAGTTAGGGAGTTGGAACTTTTGTCCCTTTGGCTGATAATGAGCTCCCCTACCCCTGTGGTATAAGAGGGACCCCAAGGGGGGTCTGGACTTTCCCACCCAGCAATCATGGTCACACCCACTGCAGTGTCAGTGGACACCATGTGGGAAGCTGAAACTCCCACCCTTGCTCAGCGGTAATGAGGAGCACTCCCACCCTTGGGTGTTAATGGGGACTAAGTGGGGAACCTGGTCTTCTGTCACCTTCCCCAGCTGGAGTGGTGTAAAAAACAAAAAAACAAAGCAGAGGTTTAAATAAGATCCAGAGTCCCATAACAATGCCTAATTTCAGTTGAAAATCACTCAACTTACCAAGAACTGTGAAATCTCAAGGTGAATGAAAAAAAACTATCAATAGTTGCCAACACCAAGATAAAAGAGATGTTAGAATTATCTGACAAAGAGTTAAGAATAGCAATGATAAAAATGTTTCAATGAGTAATTACAACACACAAGCTTGAAACAAATGAGAAAATAGAAAGCCTCAGCAAGATGGAGAGAAGACTCAAATGGAAATTTTAGATCAGAAAAATGCAATAACTGAAATAAATATCTCAGTGAATGGGACCAGCAGCAGAGAAGGGACAGGAAAAAGATCACTGAACTGGAAGCTAGAATAGAAATTACCCAATTTGAACAAGAGAGAATAGACTGAAAAACAAAAAAACCCGTAAAAACCCCTTTAGAGCCTCAGGAACCTATGGGACTATACCAAAAGATCTAACATTTGTGTCATCAGAGTCCCAGAAGGAAAGGACAGAGTACCAGACTGAAAAGGTAATTGATGCAATAATGGCTGAATACTTCTCAAATTTGGCAAGAAACATAAACCTGTAGATTTAAGAAACTTAGTAAACCCTAAATAAGATAAACTCAAAGAAATTAATGCCAAGACACATTGCAATTAAACTTCTGAAGACCGAAGATGAAGAAAAAAATACTGAAATTAGCCAGAGAGCCCGGCCGGGTGTGGCTCAGAGGTTGAGCATTGACCTAGGATCCAGGAGATCTCGGTTCTATTCCTGGTCAGGGCACATGCCTGGGCTTCGGGCTCGATCCCCAGTTGGGGGCATGCAGGAGGCAGCCAATCAATGACTACTCTCACATCATTGATGTTTCTCTCTCTCTCTCTCTCCCTCTCCCTTCCTCTCTCTGAAATCAATAAAGATATATTTTAAATTAAAAAAAAAAAAAGCCAGAGAGAACGACACCAACTGAAGAAAAATAATTTCAATGACAGCAGATTTCTTACTAGGAACCATGGAGGCCAGAAAGAAGTGGAAAAGTTGTGGGGTTTTTTCAGGACAAAAAGAAAACAAAAAGTGTCAACCCAGAATTCTATACCCAGTGAAAATATCCTTCAGCAATGAAGGGATAATCAAGACATTCTCAGATAAAAGAGATCTGAGGGACTTTGTCACTAGCAGACCTACCCAAAAAATGGCCAAAGGAAGTGCTTTAAACAGAAAGGAAACAATAAAACAAGGACTCTTGGAACATCAAGAAAAAAGAACATAGTAAACAAAAACATGGGTAAATACAGTAGGCTTTCCTTCTCTTGAGTTCTCTAAATCGTGTTTGACAGTTGAATTAAAAACTAGAGCACTGTCTTAGGAAGTTCTAAGTGAATGTGGAGGACGTATTTAAGAAAATTGTATGTTAAATAGGGAGGGTAAAGGGACATAGAGGGCGGTAAGGTAACTGCACTTCACTCAAAACTGGTAAAATGATGACACCAGTAGCCTGTCATAAGAGATATATATATATAATGTAATACCCAGAACAACCACTTTACAAAGAGCAGCCCTGGCCAGGAAACTCGGTTGGTTAGAGCATTGTCCTGATACACCAAGGTTGAGGTTCAATGCCCGGTCAGGGCACATACAAGAATCAACCAATGAATGCATAGATAACTGGAAAACAAATCCATGTTTCTCTCTCTCAAAATCAATTTAAGGCCGGCCGGCGTGACTCAGTGGTTGAGCATTGACCTATGACCCAGGAGATCAAGGTTCAATTCTCGGTCAGGGCACATGCCGGGGGTTTCAGGCTTGATCCCCAGCAAGGGCGTGCAGGAGGCATCGGGTCAATGACTCTCATGATTTATGTGTTTTTTTTCTCTCTCCCTCCCCCTTTCTCTGAAATCAATAAAAAAATATATTTAAAAAAATCAATTTAAAAAATTAAAATATACAAAGAGAGATTGCTACTCATTGTTTGATGCACCTAAGCTCCAAAAGAGGGCCTATCCTTTCTTCTGCTGGGCTCAGGCCAGGTGACCCCATTTTACCTCCCCCAGGCTTGACCACTATGCCATCATCAAGTTTCCCCTGACTCCTGAGCAGCCATGAAGAAGATAAAGACAACAGTACACTTTGTTCATTGCGGATGACAAGGCCAATAAGCACCAGATCAAACAGTCTGTGAAGAAGCTCTGTGTCATTGACATGGCCAGGGTCAACACCCTGATCAGGCCGTGATGGCTCTCAACTATGATGCTTTGGAAGTTGTGAACAAAATTGGGATCTTCTAAACTAAGTCCAGCTGGCATATTCTAAATATAAAAATTTTACACTGTAAAAAAAATACAAAGAGATGCACTCAAAACCATTGTAGATAAAGTGAAATTCTAAACAATGTTTAGGTAACACACAGGAAAGCAGGAAAACAGAAACAGAGAAATGAAAACCAGAGAATAAACAGAAAACAAAAAATAAAATAACAGACTTAATCTTTAATATGTCAGTAATTACAGTAAATTTAAATGGTCGAAATATACCAATTAAGAGACAAAGATTGACAGAGTGGATTAAAAAACATGACCCAAAAATGCTCTCTACAAGAAATTCACCTCAAATACTATGATATAATATAGGCAGGATGCAATTAAAAGGATGGAAAAGGCATATCATGAAAACATTAATCAAAGGAAAGCAGGAGTGGTTGTATTAATACCACATAAGATAGACTTTACAGCAAAAGAGAATTACCAGCAAGATGGGGAACATTCTATAATGCTAAAAAAGTCAATTCACCAAGAAGACATAGCAACCCTAAATATATATGCACCAAAAAAATTGTGCTGCAAGACGTGAGGAGCAAAAACTGATAGACCTAAAAGTAGAAATAGACAAATCCACCATTACAGTTGGAGGCTTCAACACCCCTCTCTCAACAGTGGATAGAACAACCAAACAAAATCAGCAAGAATATGGAAGAAAACAACAACCATCAACCAATGGGAGCTAATTGACAGAACAGTCCAACAGCAGTATACATCTTTTTAAAGTATCATGGAACACATATCAAGAGAGACCATATCCTGGGCCACAAAATGAACCATGAAAAATTTAAAAGAATTGAAATCATACGGTATGTTATCTGACCACAATGAAAGCAAATTAGAAGTCATTAATAGAAAGATAACAGGAAATTTTACAAACACCAAGACACTAAACAACACATTTTAAAATCACCAATGGGTCAAAGATGCAGTCTTAAGGGAAATAAATAAATAAATAAATATATACGTTGGCCCTAGCTAGTGTGGCTCAGTTGGTTGAGCATTGTCCCATGCACCAAAAGGCCTCTGGTTTGATTTCTGGTCAGGGGACATGCCCAGGATTTGTTTTGGTCCTGATGTGTGCAGGAGGCCACCGATTGATGTTTCTCCTCTCTCCTCTCTCCTCTCTCCTCTCTCCTCTCTCCTCTCTCCTCCCTCCTCTCTCCTCTCTCCTCTCTCCTCTCTCCTCTCTCTCTCTCCCCCTTCCTACCTCCCTCCCTTCCTCCTTCCCACTCTCTCTAGAAATCAATGGAAAAAATATCATTGGGTGATGATTAACAGCAAAAACAAGGTGTCAGTTTTCACCAAATTAATATACAGTTTAACACAATTCCTCTCAAAATTCCAGAAAGTTTTTTTGTAGTTACAGATAAAATTATTCTAAAATTCATATGGAAAAGCAAAAGAACTACAATAGCTAAAATAATTTTGAAAAGGAAGAATCACTAATTTTGAAAATGAATCATTTTGAAAAGGAGTCACTTTACCTGTTTACAAGACATTATGCAGCTACAGTAATCAAGACTATGTGCTATTGGTAGAGGAACAGACATATGTGTCGATGGGACAGAAGAGAAAACTCAGTAAAGACACACCCAAATATGCCCAACTAAATTTTAACAAATATGCAAAAGCAATTCAGTGGAGGAAAGAGCATTTTCAACAAATGGTTTTGGAGCAATTGGACATCCATGGGCAAAGAAAACAAGACAAACAAACAAAGCCCTTGACCTATTCTCACACCTTATACAGAAATGAGCTCTTCATGTATCATGAACTTAAGTGTAAAACATAACACTATGAAACTCTTGGAATAGAACATAGGAGGAAATTTGCAGGGTTTAGGGCCAGAGTTCTTAGACTTGACACCAAAAACATGATCCATTAAAGGAACAATTGATAAATTGGACTTCACCAGAATTAAAAACTTTGGCTTTGTGAAAGACTCTGCTAATAGGATGAAAAGACAAGCTACAGAGTGGGAGAAAGTATTTGCAAGCCATATATCTGACAAAGCACTAATATCTAGAATATAGAAAGAACTCTTAAAAGTCTACAGTCAAAACCCAAATGATCCAATTAGGAAATGGGCAAAAGACAAAAAGCTATTTCATCAAAGAGAATACACAAATGGCAAATCAGCACAGGAAGAGATGTTCAACATAACTAGCCATTAGAGAAATGCAAATTAAAGCCACATTTAGAAATCACTACACACCTATTAGAATGGCTAAAATTAAAAAAACAAACTGTGACAGCACACTGTTGGCGAGAATGCAGAGAAACTGGATCCCTTATACGTTGCAGGTGGAGTGCAAAATGGTACAGCCACCCTGGAAAACAATTTGGCAGTATCTTTAAAAGGTAAACATGCAACTACATGCAAGTCAGCAATTGCACTCCTGGGCACTGATCCCAAAGAAATAAAAACTTCTGTTCACATAGAAATCCATACAAGGATTTTAGCAGCTTTATCAACAGTAGCCCCAAACTGGAAATATCCAGATGTTCTCCAATGGGTGAATGGTTAAGTTGTGGTACATCTATACCACTTGGCAACAAAAAGGAATGAACTATTGTTACATGCAACTGATGACTCTCCAGAGAATTATGCTGAGTGAAAAGAGCCAATCCCACGAGGTTACATACTGTATAAGTCTATTTATGTAACATACTTAAAATGACAAAATTACAGAAGTGGAGAACAGATCAGTGCTTGCCAGGAGTAAGGTATAAGGTGGGAGGGAAGTGGGTGTGGTTGTATAAGGGCAACATGAGGGATCCTTGGGGTGATGGCAATGCTGTATCTTATTTTTTAATCCTCACATGAGGATATTTTTTTCCATTGCTTTTCAGAGAGAGTGGAGAGAGAGAGAGAAAGAGAGAGAGAGAGAGAGAGAGAAACATCAATGTGTCTGATTGGTTGCCTCCCATACATGCCCGGACCAGGGACTGAGCTTGCAATTGAGGTATGTGCCCTTGGCCGGAATCAAACCCAGGACCCTTCAGTTTGCGGGCCAACGCTCTAACCACTGATGCTCTAACCAAACTGGCCAGGGCTGTTCATTGATTTTTGGTGAGAGGGCAAGGGAGAGAGGGTGAGAAACATTGATGTGAGAGAGAAACATCGATCGGTTGCTCTGCATGTGCCCTAACCTGGGCCCGGGATCAAACCCGAAATCTAGGTATGAGCCCTGACCAGGAATCGAACCCCTGACCTTTCGGTGTCCTGGAGGACAAGGCTCCAACGGAGCCACACCTGCCAGGGCTATGCTGTTTCTTTTCACTGAGATGTTTATTTGGGGTACATTTTGGTATTAATGGTTGCATTTTGTAGTTACGTTGTGTTTCTATGTGTTGTTATGAGATTCTCCAGGCTAAGATTTATTGTAGAGGGAAATGGATTCTTCTTCATTATTTTGAAAAGAGAGGGAGGACATTCAGGCCTCTAGGAGAGTTGAGGAGAGAGGGTTCCCAATGAGTTATTTTCCTTGAAGATGGAAGGGAACATATTTAGCTAAGTTTGAGAAGGTAAAGTACTGACATCTTGAAGGGGGTGGACGTGGTTTGGAATGAGCTGTGGGAACCAGCGTGCTGAGAAAGCACCCCGATCTTGGAGGTAGGAGACCTCCTTGTAAAGCCCTCTGCATTAACTAGCTTTAGCACTGTGATCTAACAGAAGTCACCCCATCTTTTAGCCTCTCCCATAAGGGGGTTGGACAAAGTCCCTAACACCCCTTTTACCTCTAAAATTCTGATGCTCCGTGAGTGCCAGCCTCCACCCGCCAGTTCTGCTTCTGCCTAATGCAGCCGCATAAAATAAGATGTTCTACACGACAGCTTTTCAAACATTTGGAACCAGCCATCATGCTTCCCTCTACCTTTGTCTCTCCACCCAAAATAGCCTCCACTTTTTCAACCACTTTTTGTGACACTATTTCCTGGTAACTCTCCTGGGCATATCTTTTTAAAAACAGGCAATAGTCTGATTATTGCAGGGACCATGGGATTACAAACTCCTGTTATTTGGTGATACTGATTTAGCACATTGTTAGTTCTTATTTTAAATACTTAAATACGGTCAACCTTGATCTGCCTCTAGCCCTCCTCTTCCTCTTGGCTGCATGCTAATATAGTTAAAAATTTTTATTATGGTAAAATATACGTAAAATTTATCATTTTAAGCGTACAGTTCAGTGACATTAAGCACATTCACATGGTTGTGCACCCATCACCACCATCCATCTCTAGAACTTTATCTTCCCCAACTGAAACTCTGTCCCCATTAGACACTCACTCCCCAGCCCCCTCCCCCAGTCCCCTCCCCCAGTCCCAGCAACCACTGCTCTACTTTCTGTCGCTATGATTTTGACTCCTCTAAGCACCTCATAAAAGTGGAATCATACTGATTGGTTCTTTTTCTGTCTGGTTTATTTCACTCAGTTAATGCCTTAAAGGTTCATCCATCTTGTAGCATATATCAGAATTTCATTTCTCCTTAAACGATATTCCTTTGTATGGATATATACATTTTGTCTAACCATTCATCTGTTGATGGACACTTGGGTGTTTCCATTTTCAGCTATTGTGAATAGTGCTGCTTTCAATTCTTCTGAGTATATGCTTAGAAGTGGAATTGCTGAATCCAGTGGTAATTCTGTTTAATTTTTTGAGGAACCATCGTATTCTTATATTTTTGTCAAGGCAGACTCTTCAGGCTTCTGCAAGTGGACTCTGTGTCTGCTGTAACTACTTTACACAATGTCAAGTGCAATTTATTATGTGTAGTGATCCCTGTGGTGAAGAATTATTTACATATAATGTATAATCACTGCCTAGACTATAATCAGTGCAGGGATTGGCTACAGTTTATTAGAGATCTTAATCTATGTAAAATCTATGTAACATGCAGAGAAGCATAACCAAACATTGAGCAATGAACTATTGAGTAACATTTTTCAGGAGGACTATTTTTATAAACACTTTTTTGATACACCATTGTAGGCTTCCCAATCCCAACTCTAGGGAAAGGGAAGATAGCATTTAGTGACAACCATCCAGAACCACTGGGCTTTAAAAACTGGTAGAAGTCTGGATCAGTATTTAAATAGTGTCAGACATTTTTATGTCCAAGGTAAGCTCTAGTCAGCATAATTCTAGATTTTATGATCTTAAATACCCTAAGTGATGTGCCCTGACATTTGTATGCTGGGAGATACTGATCCCCTCTGGAGCAGCCAGAGCCCGCTTACCTGTCACCATATCACCAGGACCCCTGGACTCATTTAAGTGTGGCCAAGGAGGGGCACTGCCACCTGGTTGCTCACTTCAGCAGCAGCCTTTGAGGGCATTGTTGCTCATCAAAGACAAGGAAGCCGGGGAGTTACTGGAGCAGTTGGTGTTTCAGGTACCCGAGGTCATGCTGGCCATGGTCGCCATGGGCCTGACGACTGGGCCAGGACTCCTTGCAGGCACCGCTCTCTGCTTCACATACACTGGGTACTTCTGACCTTTGCGGTCAGAGCTATGGGCAGGGTGACTATTCTAAAAATACATGTACATTCTGCAAGTTATAGCTTCATTATCTTGAAATATTGGATGCAAATGATTTCAATTTGATTGGAAATCTACATTATAAGAAATTTCATATTACATTTTGTCTGTGAAAATAAGTTATTAGATTTTTTAAATTTAATATCAATTGTAAATTTTTAAGATTTAATTCAGATACCATAACATTCCCTTTAATATAGACAATTCAGTGGATTTTAGTATATTCACAGAGTTGTGAAGCTACCACCACTAACTCCAGACAGTTTTCATCACCTACAGAAGGGACTTTGTACCTGTCGGCACTCACTCTCCGGACCCCACCCTGGGCCCCTGCGACTACTCATCTGCTTCCTGTCTCTATGGATTTGCCTGTTCTGGACATTTATGGAAGTGGAATCGTACAATATGTACCTCTCGTGTCTGGCTGCTTTCACTAGGCTTAGTGTTTCCAAGGTTCATCCATGCTGTAGTATGTGTAAGTACTTCATTCCCTTTGATGGCTGAATAATATTTCATTGTGTGGATATACCACATTGTTTATATATTCATCAGTTCAATTATAAAATTTTGAATGATCATAAAAATTCAAAGTTCTAAGATTTTTGTCACCTACTTGTGCAAACAAGTTTCCTGTTGATGCTTTTTATGAAAAACTGAAGACATTATTACTAAAAAGTCTGGATCAGGAATTGTGTGTAGGTGTTTCAGCCTGTTATCAAAAAAGTCATGTTCCCAAAAGTCAGTCAGTCATTTATCGACATTTTAAAAATTATTTTTTGGAAGTGTTATACAAATGAAAATTTTTCTATAAAACACTGTATGCTATTTTCTTAGTTATATGATATGTAATGAATCTGTCACCTGTATATATTCCCAAGTTCCCCTAAGTGTATTCCCCTGTGCTGCACAAAAATATCGTGTGTGTGCCGGGGGTGAAAAACGTTGGCAAGCAGGCCTTTGAGCGCCCGGATGTTCACGAGGGCTCCTAGCGAGGAGATGGCTACACATCTACGTGGCTCTCTGAGAAAGTTCACATTTACAACCTCGCACACTGGTCCTACCTCCCCGCAAACACATCCTTTATAAAATGCTCATGGCTATAGTTTAGTCTTCAGTGCTACTGGGGCTGCCTGGAGACCTATGGGTCGGTCCATTTTGTGGAGAGTAAATCATTTTTGTCCCCAGCTTTCTTGAGGTATAATTGACAAAATTTTAAGATATTGTTAAAGGATGTCCCTCATCTAGTCAATTAACACTCTTAGTCAACTCACATAATTATCTTTTCTTTTTGGGAAAACATTTTAAGTTCTACTCTCTTATTAACAAATTTCAATTATCTAATACAGTGTTATCAACTATAGTCACCATGTTATTTATTGCACATTAGGTCCTTGAATCAATCTTTTAATGGGCTGGATCTAACCCACTGGTTTTTTCCCATCTGTGACTAGTAAGGTCATCTCAAGTTTGCGATCATGGTTTTGTGACAGCAGTCAATGAACACTCTGTAAAATAAAATATTTTGTAAATCAAAATGTCCTCAAAGTTAAAGCTGTAAACTCTAGATTTGAAAATAACACACATGTGCCATACACTTTTGTTTTATTATTTATTTTTAAAATGACAGTAACAAATGCTTTTCCCTTGTTGGGGAATGACATAACAATTTTCAGTGGAAAGGACCAGAAAAGTAACAGCGTTTTATCCAAATCGAATGTATATAATTGCACAAAAGTCATACAAAGCATTAAGAAATGCTAACAGAGATTACAGTTCTCTTAGATCCTCATGAGCACACCCCAAGGGGCCTTGATTTCATGGGAACCCCCTATCCGAACAACACTGATGCTCACCCCAAACTCTTCCGTGACACAGAGGCAGAGGTCAGAAGAGCAGCCAGGGGGAACCACGTGCTTCATGATAATGAAATTCTGCTCTAACACTGGGTTTTATGGTGTATTCCCCTCATTTTACTAAGAGCACTGAACACTCTTAGCTTGAAGTTTATTTGCCCAGGCTTAAAACTTAACCCTAAGAGCTTAAATTTAAAAAATTAACCTGCCCACTCGGTGTTGCCCACTCAGTGGTTGAATGTCAGCACATGAACCAAGAGGTCACCGGTTCAATTCCTGGTCAGGGCACACGCCCAGGTTATAGGCTCAATCCCCAGGAGGAGGCAGCTGATCCATGTTTCTCCCTTTGATGTTTCTCTCTCTCTCTCCCTTTCTTTTTAAAGTCAATAAAAACATATTAAAATGAAACAGCTTTAAAATATATATATATATATTTAAATTAATATAAATAAATAAATATATATATATTTAAATTAACCATAAAAACGTCTTCCAAACATGGTCCTTTACGCTGTTACCATCCTGGGCCATCACTTAGTTTCTAATATACTTTAACAAATAAGTTACATTACCATCTTTTACATGCCAGCTGAGGTATGCCAGATAGGGTCTGACTCTGTTTTATTGGTAGCAGTTGTTGGAAACACTGTTACAAAGGACTGAGGTCATAGCTGGACTGATGTGACAGTCACTATGCTTTACTTGGGATCTCTGACATGGCACAGGAGAGGGAGAGGCAGATCTCACGCATCATATTTGCAATCTATTATTAAGAAAGCTGAAGAGGTTATTGATTATGTATGTTTTTAAAAATATAACAAGCCCAATTTTTCTATTTAATTTACTATAATATCTTTATCAGAGGATTTAACTTGTTTCATGGATTTTTATTTTTTTTTAAATCCTCACCCGAGGATATGTTTTTATTGACTTCTAGAGAGGGAGGGAGGGATGGAGGGAGGAGGGGAGGGAGGGGGAGAGAGAAACATCAATGTGAGAAACATTGATCGGTTGCCTCCTGTACGTACCCCGATCGAGGATCAAACCTACTATCTAGGCACGTGCCCTGACTGGGTATAAAACGGAAACCCATTTGTTTGGTGTGCCAGATGATATTCCAACCAAGCCACCTGGCCAGGGCTGCTTTAAGGATCTTAATCTCAATTAAGATATAATGTCTATGTTAGGAGTTTTCTCTTTCTGACCTTATAAAAATTAATGAGAAAATAATAATGCTTAGAAAGAAGACCCACCCAGAGAACTTGGAGTCACCATCAGATGTGCCTTCCTAACTTGGATGTTATGACTATGGGAAGAGAAGAATTTTTACTCCGTAGTCTGCTTCCTGATTATGGGGGAAATGGCAATTCCTGAAATAGACACATAAAAGTACATGGCAGAGGGTGTCTAGATATGCTTTCTTCATTTAGATGGTATTGTTAATGACTCGACCTCATCTATTCAATTCAGGGAGAAAAATTCCAGTGGAACATTTGAAAGATTTTTTAAAATTAAGGTTTTCATTATAGGAGAGCCTGGTCTATAGATGAAGTATTTATTATACTTAGGCATGGGAAATGAGGGGCATTTCTGTGGTGTGGCAAAGAATGGATGAGATGCCTGCACTGTGAGTGATTATCTGGTCACAGATCCTGGATATTTGCTCTGAGATGTTCACTATGTCATCTCGTGGTGGTTCCGATAGCCTGATTCAAGTGTTTAGCTGCGGTGGTTAACCTGGGACCCGAAGGACAATATATCTGGACTGGGGACTAAAAATCACCAGAACTCCACAATGGCCATTCTACCTACTTGCAACACCTGCACAGCTTGATTGGAATCTAACTGGAAGGAGTCTGCTTCACGTCCACGTATGCTGCTACACATACAAGCTGCCTACATTTAGCTAAAACGTTGAAGACCATAGGAGATGACTTTTCGAAAGAAAAGGAGCCTAGCCAGCGTGGCTCAGTGATTGATCCAGGAGATTGAAGTTTGATTCCCATTCAGGGTACATGCTTGGGTTGGGGGCCCAATCCCCACCCCAGTGTGCGTCCAGGAGGCAGCCAATCAATGATGATTCTCTCATCATTGATGTTTCTATCTCTCTTTCCCTCTCCCTTCCTCTCTCTGAAATCAGTAAGAATATAATTTTAAAAAAAAGAAGGAAGGAGGGAAGGAAGAAAAGGAAAGTCCTTATTCCAGGTCTGTAAATGAACAAAGGAAACCCAGTCCAAGGGTTGTTGGGGCGACAGAGGCCCAGGGGTGAGAAGCCTGAGCTGTAGATTTATTTTCAGTTCCCTTCTTTTGGAAAGTAGCACAGGACTGAGAAGTTGGCGGGAGGGCAGGCAGGTAAGTCCAGCTGTGCAGCCATCCATTCCCACAGCTGCTTAGGTAAGGTGAGCAAAGCAAGCATTTGTGGGTGACGCTGTCAGGACCCGATCTGTATCATTTTGGTTTATGACATTATCTTCGTCTCCTGATGAAGTCACTGCCTGTCTGCTTTGGGCTCTGTTCCTTGGGTTTTCCTGTTACAGTGGGCAAACCTCTGTCACATCAGGGAGTGTTAATCCCTTGGCCTGTGCTTCCCTAATACAAATATTTTCTTAAAAACTTTCAAATTTATGCTCCAACAATCAGCATGTTTTAAACATCTTGGGCTCGTACTCAGGTGGGCTCATACCCAGGTTTAAAGGAAGGGGACATACTAGTTCTTAAAGCTTCCCATTTTGACAGAAGCTCCCAAATAAACCATCTGCAATAACCTAGCTGTGCTCACTTTGCAAACTTGTATAAGTGAGTTCTTGTATAACTGTGTCCAATGCTGTGTTGAGAGAGAGATGACTCTTCCAGAGGTAACAGCAGAGAAAGAAAAGGATCTTGGGCTGCTTATAGGCACATGGTGGCACAGGAGTATTTTGTTTTCGTTAGCACTAGAGGAAATCACAGAATAACAGGGATATCTGTGAAAAATGGGTGCCATTCCTCCCACTTTAACTGGGTAAGCAGAGGATCTGCCCTTGGCTAGGGCAGCAGCTTCAAGGGTGTGCTCTGAGGGCCAGTGCATTAGGAATCTATAAAGCAAGCACAGAGTCTGGGGAAGGAATCATCTTTCGACTGAGAACAGATGGATGCAGGTCTGGATCTGCATCAGACACCTATACGCTTTTCTTTCTCTTCCTTGTCCTTCCTTATCAAGAATCTACTTTCTAGGCCCTAGGCAACCACGTGGCAAGAAAGGCTCAAAACTGTTATGTCTGATAGATATTGTTGCTGGAATCTGGATGGCAGCTGAATGGTGGGAGGCAGGACACCAGTGCCCATGAGGGCTCAGTGGCTCCAGTAGATGTGCAAGCTCTAGAATAGGTTGGTACGAGTACAAAGGCACATATTGGCCACACACAATCACTGACGGGTGGCTTTTTGTGTAGGCAGAGACCTTGGTGGTTTGCTCAAAATATAAGCATCACACAAATATGATATTAGCTGGGTCTCAGCAAAAGCACTGAAAGGAAAAGAGCTGGAGAGGAGAGAATTTCTGTACATTTAAATATGTTAACTGGAATGCATGAACATATGTAACAAGATCTACCTCTGTGTTTAAAAATTAAACTTGCCTAGGTCATTAATTCTACAGAATTGATGTAACTAAAGCTGCAGTAACAAACAGTCCAAAAATTCAATTTTTCAGATTTCTAGTTACTTAAAACAAGAGCACACACACAATTACATACATTCATAAAGTTCCCACACTGCCAAGTGAAACGCACATAGATGCACCCGCACAGACAACACTCAGAAAGCTCAGGTGCCCAGGTGCCCCGTGAACCTGAGAGGCACATGGGCTGCAATGAGGGTCAAGAGGACCTGCCGCAGATCTGCTCGATGTCACCAATCTCTTTGGGACAGTCTGCAGAAAGGATGAGAGGGGAGTCCTGCGTCACCACCACGTCATCCTCAATCCGTACCCCAAGACCACGAAGCTTCTCGGGCGCTTCTCTGTCATCCTCTGGGATATAAATGCCTGAGATGCAGGAACGAGAAGGGGCTATTCACAAATGGCAGTAACCAGACGATCTGGGGCATGTAAGTTAACCTCTTTGTGTTACAATCACCTGTAAAACCGGGACCTTAACACTATCTACTTAGAGTCACAGGGATTAAATGAGACAATACAGATAAAGGTACCTGGTACGTAATGGTCAATAAATGCTGGCTGTCATTACTAGAACTATTATTATAGCTATTTTGTATACTAGACTACAGGCTCCATATGGTAATTCTGATTATGATTCTGTCATATTCTAGTGGCGCAAGCAGAGGACTGAAGTTACTTAATCTGTGAGTATGTCAGTATATGCTGGGAACTGATAGATCATATAAATGTGTTCTTTCTCTGCCTAATAGTCCCCTGGAAAAGGGAACTTTGCTAAAATAGACATAAGGTATTTTAAAATATATTTTAAAAACACTTATTTAGAGGTTATTAGCCTGATCAGCCAGAAGCTGCAGAAATACTCAAATAAGCCATAAATGTAACTGATGTACACGATGTAAAGTAAGAAAAACAGGAAGACTTTAATGAACATTTGGAAAATTCTAAGAGCCCAAAGTACCCTTTCTAATCATGAAGCCAGACAGACGTCTTTTCACATTAAAGAAACTGTAAACTTCCTCACCTGTACTCACCGTTGCTGCTCTGTGGCAAAAAGAAAAGATGAGCAAAGGAAGGTGTAGCCAAGTCTAAGGAAGCGCCCATGTACCAACTAGACTGGACTAAGTGGCACGTAAGGCCAGGTAGCAATGTGTGACTGAGTTCAAAGGGTAGTATGAAAGATGTGTCCCAGCTATAATCACTGAATTTAGAGATGAAAACACTTGAAATCTAAGAATGAGATCTGTTTTCATGACAAAATCAGCATCACTATTGAAAAACTGACTCCTGTCATATCAATCTTCACCCTCGCCATGGCCAGCCTTTTTCTGCTGAAATCTGCCCAATGCTGCCCAGCAGGCGTGGCTCAGTTGTTGAGTGTGGATTCCAGTCCCAGTCAAGGCACATGCCAGGGTTGCGGGCTCGAATGCCAGTAGGGGGCGTGCAGGAGGCAGCCGATCAATGACTCTCTCTTATCATTGATGTTTCTCTCTCTTCCCCCCTTCCTCTCTCTGAAATCAATGTTAAAAAAAAAAGAAAAAAAATTTTTTTAAAAAGAAAAAAAGAAATCTGCCCAATGCCTAGCATCACGCAAGCCAGGAACCGTTGCCAGCTTTCTCTGAAGCTTAGGAAAAAGGACTTGGATACTAAGAAGTAGGGCAGTGTGGGCAGTTCAAATCAGTTTACAGTGGAGTTGCAACTAAGAATGTAGTGAGTGTGAAGGTCTTTCTGCAGGAAAGCACTGTGGGCTTCAGTAGTATGAGCAGCCTACCACTACTACCTGGAGACTAGTACAAATTGGCCCTGGCAAAGCAGGGTTAATAAAGATGTACTTCTTATTATCTATTTATAAAGAGTAGTCCCCTTCTATTGTTTACTGGAGAAGTCAAATTAAACAAATTGTGTGATGTTAAATAACAAAGCTCAAGAAAAATCCAAAAATAAAGTTCCCTTCTACACTGGAGTCATTCTCTGCCCCCACTCCTAATTATGTTGGCTCAGGTAAGAATAAATGATGTTTACCTTTCTATCTGACACTACTATTATGTGTCCCAAGGGGTCAGAGGCTGATAATACCTCCCACCTCCTTACCTGGCTCCACTGTGATCACCATGCCGGGCTGTAGTGGGAGGGAACGGGGCATGTCTGGAGTGTCATGGACATCCATCCCGAGGTAATGGCCAACATGGTGAGGGCAGTATTTTCGAGCAGCCTGCAAAAGGTAATTGCCACAGCATTAGAACACTGGCCCCTTAAGGGGAAAACTGGGAATGTATAAATCAGTGAGATATGTGTTAATAGCTCCCCCATGGCTCTGCCACTATGTTTAACTTGTCGTTGGGCTACTGCTTAAGAGAAATGATCAACTGCCACCTTTCGTATGAATTCTGCCAATACATTCTAACTAATCCACATTTCCACTCCCACATACATGCTGACTTGGGTAACCCCAGTAATGATTATGGCAAATGAAAATCTCTTTTCTTAGGGGAGGGAGGGTGATTATGTTAGAATAGCTCTCTTTTCAACATCCACACACCGGTCTCAGGAAGTCTACTCTGCAGACCCTAAGTATCTTATAGCAACTTGTGGAGCAGGCTGAAACATCAAATAACACAGCAATTATTAGGCATTTATTGGCCTTGATATTTCTATCCATTAATTAAAGATTTGCTGGCTTGAGCAAGAGGAATTTATAGCTTCTTTCCTATTGATAAAAGAAACTCTGGCAGCCTAACCTGAGAGATGGGAGATGCCTTAATGGTCTCTTTGGCTTGACCACCCAGCATTTTAATTTAAAGAGGAGGCTTTACATTTTTACTAAACACCATTACGTTTTGGATGCAGATGAAATTCACTAAAGACATGCCCTTGAGGATACTGTTAAAGTCTCAACAACATCACTGAAGTGACAAACACCCTCCCCTTTGACCTCTACCTTTTCAAAATTACCACAAAAGAATTAAGAGTTAATCTCTCCTCTTTTTTGTGTCACTTTCCACCTTGTACGCACCAGACTTCATTTTATGTCTTCTGACTGAACTAGTTATACAGAATGCAATGGACCAGAGTGTGCTGCCACCTTCTGGGAGAAGTAAGTACTGACTCCCTTTGTTGTAATCCCAGTTCAATGGAAGTCCCTTATAAATGGTCACAAAGACCATTTCTAAACTAATTAGCTTTACATAAAAACCGAGCAGCATGTAAGGTGTTCTTGAGAAGTGGAGTCAGAAGAAGTGAGGTACCTTGAAGGCATTATTTTCCTTACTGTTCTTCATGATCCCCAGCTCTTTAAGCTTCTGTCCTATCAGGGTCAGCATCATGCTGTAGATGTTTTCCAAGCTTGTTCCAGGGGAGCAGAGGGTCAGACAATCTCGCTGGATCTCTAGAACAGCTTCGTAGAGTTCTGCCTGAGCTGCTGTAAACCTGCAGACAGGAAAACCAAAGAACATGAATTTGGAATTAACTGATACTGCAGGAAGTTTGTGACAAGAGAAAAATTCTGAGATGTTATAAATCAAATTACAGCGGTTGGAGAGTGAGAGGAAGGGACAGGAATAGTTAACCAGTTAATAGCTCTGTGCCAGCTAACAAAAGACTGCTCATATTTGGATGTATGCTGGAGCTCTGAATCAACCCCCAGGTGCCTATGAGCCAATTCCCAGCCACCACTGCATCCAGCATGTGCATGAATTTCCAGGACTGCTGCCTGTAACCAATCAAAAGTAGTAAATATTTCTTCCTCTAGGCTGCATTCCTATCCTAGAACTGCCTCCCCTTCACCTTTTCCCACCTCCCTTATCCATAGCTAATGTCAAGGTTTTTCAAAACAACTTATGTTATTCTTCCCCAAAACATAATGTGTAAAAGTGCCCATCAACTCTAGAATGGCGAACTTCATGCCCCAGGACCTGATCCTTTGCTGGCTAGCAGTATGGCCCAATAAACCCTTTCTTTAAAAACACAAACAGCCCGGCCAGTGTGGCTCAGCAGCTGAGCATCGACCTAGGATCCAGGAGATCGCGGTTCGATTCCCAGTCAGGGCACCTGCCCAGGTGCCCAGGTTGTGGGCTTGATCCCCAGCCGGGGGTGTGCAGGAGGCAGCCGATCAATGACGACTCTCTCATCATTGATGTTTCTATCCCTCTCTCTGAAATCAATAAGGATATATTTAAAAGAAAACAAACAAGCAAATAAACTTTCCACTGTGGAGTTATGTTTTGTTTAACATTTGCTTCTAAGTTTGATTTAGAGAAATTCCAAGGCAATGATAATGGGGCATTGTAGATATTTAATCAGTACCAACACGTCACTACTCACAGGGCCTTAATCATATCCTAGGTGCTCAACAGGAAGAGCAATAACCTTTCACACTAGGGCAGAAACAGTGCTTCAGACGGTCAGCAGATATACATGAGGTGAGGCTAGAGGGTGCACCCAGCCATGAATGCAGACAGAGGGCCAGACCAGGTCCCTCTTGGTCCTTTCCATTTTTACCATTAAAAAAAAAAAAAAGCTTAGGGATCCACTTCTTATGGGCAAAGCAGATGTCATGGGATAAACTAGTCGATACTTTGATTACTAGTAAGTTACTAGTTTCTAGGTATCCTTAGAATAATAATTTCTTTAGCAACCATGGGGAAATAAGGAGAAAAAAATTAAACTGGGGTGGTATATGATATGTATTTTCATGCACTGTTGATGGGAGTGTAAATGAGTACAGCCAATTAAATCAAAGGCCTTCAAAGATGCTCATAAAAGCTGAGCTTGTACTTCTGCTCTAAGAGTCCATCCTAAGAAAACATTTGAAATTTTTAAAAAGCTGAATGTACAAAAATGTTCCCTGTTAAGTTTTTTATAATTATGATAGAATCTAAATGTCCCCTAATAGAATATTTAAGTATAACAATACAATGGTATAATGAACACCTACATAACCCAACTCCCAGGCTCAGCCACTATCAATATTGTTATGTCTGTACCCATACTCCACGCCACAGTACTAGTAAATATTTTTAAAGTTTTTTTAAATGTAAATTTTACATACAGTAGAATGCAGAAACCTGAGCCATGCAATTCTGACTGATCCTGATGAAGCTGGGGACACTGAACCCTTAATTCTGCTGAGTCTTCTTTGCCGGTAGAAGCAGCCCTTCTACCACCATCTGAGATTAATCCAGTTTTGACTGAGAACCAACAGGTATCTCTCCTTTGGTAGTTGCCTTGGTACTTGCCTCTGGACTTTTAACTAGACTGTACTCCTAGCAGGTTCCAAAAGGTTAGGTACAAAGTGTAACTCACATGGAGGTGCATGGCAATCCAAAAAGAACTGCATGATTCCCTATTTATACAGGCAAAAACCTGAGGATTATGTGTGGAAATGGACAGGAATGTGTAGGATAATGGTGGGAGGAACATAAAGTTGGATCAGGCCAAATTTATTGATATGGGTCCACTAAGCAGATTCTGGATTCAATGTTACAGCTCAAGGGGTCAAAAAGGCTCTAAAGTTTGTTTGGTTGGTTGGCTGAAACATGGGCCATAGGTATCCTATACTAAATGAATTCAAACTAGAACTGCCTTGCTATACTGGAGAAAGAATTCTGCCTTAAGACTGCAACATCAACTTTTATGTTTCCAGCCTGACCTACAAATGTGTGAGTCAATTTCTTAAAGAAATCAATCATTATCAATCAATCAATCTACCAACCTACATACATATACACACATATACAGTATACACATATATGTATGTGTGGATATGTAGGTTTTTCTAGGTGCCTGATCCTGTGATATGATGAATAAAACAGTCTTAAAAAATAATCAAGAGCTTTGCAAAGGCAGTTAACCTGAGCTAGAGGGGACCTGTTTATCTCTTTAACCATTTATCCCAAATATAACCATACTCCAAAGAAGCCGTGGGATCTGTAGAAGACTTACCTGCCATTGACAGGCCAGGTACGGGTGATGTCACTCACATAGCAAGAAAATTCACAACCTCCATCCAGCAGCACCATTTCCCCATCCTGGAAAAAGCAAGATAGGTCAAAGTCGGTGACCTCTGGATTGTCAGTTGTTTCTTCTTTTAATTTAAACTCTTTGTGCCTTTCATGTTATAAGTGTTTTTAAAAAGCTCTAATTTAAAGGAGACTAATCGTCTCTGGTTCCTTCTAATAAGAAACAGCATCTAAATTTTTCAAATGAATTCACATTGGCTTAAGATGGGTGCCACTGCACCCTGGCCAGGTAGCTCAGCTGGGTGGAGTGTCATCCGGATACGCCAAGGTTGCGGGTCTGATCCCTGGTCAGCACACATACGAAAATCAACCAATGGTTCATCAATAAGTGGAACAAGGGGATGCTTCTCTCTCTCTCCCTTCCTTGCTCTCTCTAAAAATCAACAAATTAAAAAAAAATTTTTTTTAATTAAAAAAAGAAAAGAAAGGTGCCATTGCATATTGGGTTTGAATTACTAGGTATAAACACCAGCACATCATGATCGTTCGCATCATCACTATCACTATTAATCAACAGAATCCTAGATGAGGGTTTTATCTAGGACCTTATTCAAATACAATTACTGCTCTTAACCATTTAACTTTGGAATATCACTTCTCTTCCTGCTCCCCATCAAAATGCACGTGGGGGAGGAAGAAAACTTTGGGTCTATCTCTATCTTAATACTTGTCATGCTATACTGAAATTATATACTTACGACCTTGAAGGCGGGGCATATCTTATTCATATCTAAATAAGCACAAAACTTGGCACGCGGTAATGATCAAGTGAGTGCATATATAGTAACAGTAACTCTGAAGAAAACATGTGGTGTTTGTTTCTGGCAAAATGATAGAATAAATTTCCCGTTAGAAAATAACTAATGTTATCATGCACTTATGAGTTAAAAATATAGCATATATAAGTTTATATCGTTCATAAGCAAGCAGAACTAATTAATATTGTTTATCATGTATATGTAATACAAGCATTAAAAAAAAATCAAGGGAATGACAAACAAAAAATGTAGGATACCGTTAGTGACCTGTGGGAGGGAGGTAGCAGGACGGCAGAGCATAGGGTACACAGGTAGATACACATATTGGTAATGTGCTAATTCTTTTTTTAAAGATATTTTAAAAAATTGATATTGAGAGACAGAGGAGGGGGGGGGAGAGAAAAGTCGATGTGAGAGGGAAACGCCGGCTGCTGCCTCGCGCGCGGCCCGCCGGGGACCGGGCCCGCCCTCCGCAGGCGCCTGGGCCGGGAATCCAGCCGCAGCCTGTCGGCGCCCCGCGCCCCGCAGCCGGGAGCCGCGGGCCAGGGCGGTGCTCGCCTCGAGGAGAGCCACTGGTTCAAGGGGAGCCATTCCAAAATGTGCTGCGTAACTTACATGCTTGCTCCTTTTAGCCTTTGGAACTTAATACTAAAATAGCTCATTAAAAGTGGACTTCATAAAGGAATGCATAATTCTTTACAATTCTTTCCGTGTACAGTCACTTGGGGAGCAAACCTAGCAGATAAACTCCCTCACGCAGGCGACGAGCGGAGGCCTGGGGGCCCGCTGCCCCCCACGCCCCGCCGCCTAACTTTTCAGCGTTTACGTCCCTCACCTACGGAACAGGCATCTTAATAACGGCGCCTGCCTCCTGGCGCTAACGTGAGGGTCAAGTGAGGTAACGTCGGCAGAAGCACCCGAGAGGCCACAAAGCCCTAACGTCCCGCAGACGCCTCCCCCGGCCCGGGCACCTTGATGAGCTGGTTGTTCTTCACGTAGTGCAGCGTGTTGGCCCGGCTGCCTCCCGCGACCACCGGCGGGTAGGCCAGGATGTCCGCGCCCCGCGCCCGGCACTCAAATTCAAACTGCAAAGAGCGGCAGAGCGTCACTGGGAGCCCGGCTGAGGCCGTCCCGCGCCCCGCCAGCTCCCGGCAGCCCCTCCGCGGGGGGCGCGCCCCGGGCAGCCCCGGAAACGGCCGCCGCCAGGACCCTGCGGCGCTGCCGGGACTTCAGCCACGGCCCAGTCGGTCCCTCAGTGCTGTCATTAGGCCTGCTCCCTTCCTCCGAGTACTCTACATTCCCCAGGATTTTCAAATCAAGTCCAGAGGTGGGCACAGAAAACCTACGATCAAGGCTGAGGAAAGAGACAGTCACGTCAAGTTAGTTCATTCTCATTTAGATAAACGCCGGAGGTGGCCTGCATTTCTAACAAGAGCTCTAACTAGTATCGGCCTTTCCAAGGGCTACCAGCCTGCACGCTCTGGAGAATTAAAAAGCGACGCTAGGCAAGTGGTAAGTCCTAGGAACTTCACTCCCAGGACGGAGCCCGCGGCGGGCAGCCACCCGCCGCCCTCCCGGCTCGGCCTCCTGCTCCTTCCCGCGTCCTGAGGTGGTAGGGCCTCCCCGTCACGCTCGCGCAAGCCCTTCAGTGGTTCCACTCGGCGCCTTTCCTCACTTACCTGTAACTCTGCGGACCTTAGGCTCGGCTAGTAAGTTCCCAGTGACATTTAAGAACCAAATCCTCTCCACTGACTCCAGCGGCGGCACCCCCGCCCGCCCCGCCGTCCCGCTCACCTTCGCGTACAGGAAGCTCTCCCCCACCGGCGCCTTGCTGGCAAACATGGTCTCCACGAAGGCCTGCGGGGAGAGCGGAGCGTGAGGCGCAGGCTCGTCTGAAGGGCGTGCTCACTCAAACGCCCACAGTACCCGTTAGACGGAAGGGCACCTTTCCCCTCAACTTTGCCAACCTGAGTTGTGACTTTGGGGGCATGATAATACAGACTTCCGAAGGGGAACGTGTTGCTTTCAGAAATATTGACTGATGACATTGTCAGTGGACGTGTTATCGGAGAAAAAGGTCCCTCGTCTTTCCCCGTTGCTTGGAGGCCCCCATGAGAGGATGCGATACAATAAAAAGCTTTATTACCGTGAAATTACATCCCTGGGTTTCCAAAGTCCCATTTCCCTTAGTCCAGCTGTAAAAGACGTGTAGTTAGGGGGTCAGTAAAGCTAGAAGCAAAGCCAGTGTCCAGAGTTTCCCTGCCATGTCGGAGCTGGGTCCAGTTCAGCACCAGGCACCCATTAGTCCACTGCGTGGGGGGGCCCGCGTGGCCGTGGGCCACACGGGAGAAGGCCAGGAAGCCAAGCGTGAGCCATGAGCCAGGCATGCCAAGAGAAACCAAGAGAGCTTCTTTGTTTAGTGGATTACATATCCCAAATTCCTGTGCTTTGCAGTGGCCACGCCCTATGCTCCCAGGGGGGCCTGACAGGCAAGCACCTTCCCCCTCATCGCAACTTCACTGGGCATGCTTCTATCTTCCCTGTGTGGTCCCCTTCCCCAGTGTTTTGTAGGGAACATGCTTATAATGCCTGGCCTTCCCTTTGTTCCTTTCCTATTATTAATAACTAGCTAGTTACAGTGGCATCAGGAGGGCACCCAACCTTCCCAGTCAGAATATATATTGTATGCTAGAATAAGCTACATGGAAACACATTTGTCATTCGTGTAACAAAATACTTCAGTAAATTATGAATTCACAGTCCAGTCTACAGTAGGGTTTCCCAAGCTCAGCACTAGCAGCATTTTGGCTTAGATAATTCTTTGTTGTGGGGGCTGTCCTATTTAATGCAGGATACCAGTAGCACTCCTTGGTGACAATTAGTTATTGCCAAATGTCCTGTGGCAATTAATTCTCTGTGATAACCACATTATATGTGTGTGTGTGTTTATATTTTTATAAACGTACCTGTTTATAATTCACTATGGTATCTTGTTCCAAATAGGATTTTCATTAGCTTACGCAGACATCTGTGGTTCCTGATCCAGGAGAGAAAATGCATCCTGCCCAGCTCTTACTGAGGGAAGACAACAGTAGCCTGCACCTGGCTTCTCTGGCCGCTGGCTGTGAGACAACCATTGGCTGTGGCAGGTATTCTTACTTTAATGCTGTACCCTTTTCTTGTAATTGTGGATTTGTAAGCATTGTCACATTGGGTCCTATGAGTCTTCTTTAACCACTGAACTGTTTAACTGCCACTATTATTGCATTTATTGTAAGGGAAGGAAATAAAAATTAATTTATGTTGTTCCAAGGAGAAACAACTATGATCATGGGTAGAAAATACAAGAAGGCAGATTTACTTTGCCTTGCAAGGTACTGAGCAAGTCTCTAGACGTGTTCACTAAACATCAAAGTTGAAGCTAAATGTTCACCTGCCGTGAAATTACTACATTACGTACACAACCTTAAGGTGCCCACTGAACCCTAAGAGCTTAGATTTTTTTCATTTGAAAACAACCTTTTCAGTAGGAATCACACCTGTGACGTCAGCTTCCCAGCAATCTGCATTCGTTCAATTTCAGCAGGAGATTTGATGAGCCGGAGGCGCTGGACCAGCTGCTGGACAGCCCGCACCTTGTTCTTGCTCTTGGTTTTGACGTCAGTCAGGCGCTGCATGTAGTCCGAGTGAAGCTGTGCGTGAGCGGGCCTCATCCAGTCATACCACAGTGTATTTGTCTCAGCTTAAAATGAGATGCCAAAACATCAATTTAAAATAAAACTAACAGCAGCAACAACAAATACCAACTGTCATAATGACTTAAACAGGAGTCAAAACTATAAAACATGCAGTGTGACTCTTAAAGGGTTGAGCCTGAACTCTGTCAGGGCTGAAGTAATTGAAGGGTTTGATTCTAAATCATGGAAAGGTCATTCCCTGAAAATGGCAAGATATTCTGAGACCAAAGAGACAGCTTTTCTGCCCCAATACAAAACTTTGGAACTACACAGATGGAACTAAAAACCCTTATTCAAGCTTTGATTTTATCTATTACTTACTAACTGTTAAAGAACCACTATTGAGCTCGAGGCATTGCTGAATAACTGAACAGAAAGGACAGAAAAAAATGTATTTACACCATGACTTTAGGTTAAAAGCATTCCATCCCTCAGAACTGGAGAAAGGATGTTCTCAGGGGCAATTATTCACGGCTATAGAAACGTCTCAGTTGATAATATGTGCTAATCCACTCTTATCCAGGAAAGCTTTCCTTTCTCTCTGCTATGTATTCTCATTACATACAAGTACTGTTCACCTTTTAACTATAGAGACCCAAGGAAATGGCCTATAACTGGCCTGAAATATAAAATCATTATGAAAATGATTTCCGCTTACACCAAGTCTCCATTTCCTTTCATTTTTTCTTATTTATTTTCTTAAATTGAATTTATTGGGGTGACATTGGTTAATATAATTATATAAATTTCAGGTATACAATTCTACAATACCTTTTTTTTTTCCTGACAGTAGCCAATGAACAGCATTCCCAAACTACGTCTGAAGGGTTGTATGTTTTGTTGTTTTTTAAAAATATTTTTAATTGATTTTTAGAGAAAAGAGAGGGAGGGAGAAGGAGAGAGATACAGAGAGAGAGAAACATTGATGTGAGAGGGAAACATCAATCAGCAGCCTCCTGCACGCCCCCTACTGGGGATCGAACCAAAACCCTTTCAGTGTACAGGACGATGCTCAACCAACTAAGCCATACCAGCCAGGGCAAGGGACAAAGTAATTTGGAACATGACAGCCAGCAACTAGTTCAAGAAAAAGAAAAGCTAAAAAATGATTCTGTGCTCCACGTTCATGAAGACTTCGAAGATTATGAAAGTTCCACTAGCTTAGCTGGGTAATTATCTCTACAGAATTCAAACATATTAGAACAGGTATATTTAAGCAAATATTTTCTTTCCATGGAGTCTTTGTAGGAAAAAAGTCCAGTAAATTCCATGATGGTTGGAAACAATTTTGAAATTCTGTTTTAGAAACTGACTTCAGAAGTTATATATAAATCACACAAGAGAAATCAGACTAAAATTTTACAATCCTTGCCCCAGCCAGTGTGGCTCAGTTGGCTGAGCGTTGTTCCATGCACCAAAAGGTTGCCAGTTCAATTCTCGGTTAGGGCACATGCTTGGGTTTCAGCTCAATACCCTATAGGGGGTGTGCAGGAGGCAGTGATCTGTGTTTCGCTCTCACACTGATGTTCCTCTCTTTCTCCCTTCCTCTCTCTCTCTTTCAAAAAAAAAAAGAAATCTTTAAAATTTTACAGCCTGGCCAGGTATGGCTCAGTGGTTGAGCATGGACCTAGGATCCAGGAGGCCGAGGTTCGATTCCCAATCAGGGCACATGCCCAGGTTGTGGGCTTGATCCCCAGTTGGAGGCATGTAGGAGGCAGCCAATCAATGACGACTCTCTCATCACTGATGTTTCTCTCTCTCTTCCTCTCCCTTCCTCTCTCTGAAAATCAATAAAGATACATTTTAAAAAATTTAAAAAAAAAATTTTTACAATCCTACATTATTTTGTCTAAAATTAGTATTTTCCAACTTGATCATCTATCTTATTTAACACATTTGGCTCTAAGTGACTTTTGGATACTTTAAAAATGCTTCTAGAGCTACAGATTTACAAGAATCACTAAGGAAAGTTTATATGGTAGTATAAGTTCTGCAAAGTTCCAGAAAAGGAATCCCAAAACATTCTGAATGATCATAATTTCACCAGAATGTAGAGAAAATGACTATTTTGAAGGATATGAACTGTGAATAGAAATCACCTAAGAATCTTATTCAAATGTAGATTCCGATTTAGTCGGTATGGAGTGGGGGCCTAAGACTTTACATTTCCAATATCTACTATGCATTTGTAATTCTAATATGCATCACCAGGTGATTCTGATGCTGGTGATGCATGGATCATTCTTTGAGAATACTGCCTCCTTTTGAAGAGTTGGCAAAAGCAGTAAGAGGCAGGGGTCAAAGGTCAAGAGACTGGTCAGTAATCTTGAAGAGTGGCCATGCCCATCCTCTACTTTAGAAGGAAATTCACTCTCTATGATTTCAAACTAGGACAGTTAACAGTTTATGTGAAGGAATAATCTAATAAGATTTAGCAAATGAATAAATGAAGTCTTTAAAGTAGCCCAGTCTTGTGGAAAAAACCTGATGTTCCTTTCTTGGTGCTTAAGGGAAACACTGCTATGGATAATCACTTTAGGACACGAAGAATTTTGTCTAAACAGGCAAGGAAGGTCTTAATCCCGATCTGGCCTATGATTTGACTTCTGTTCCCATTTGTTACCTTTCAGTTTGGATGCTAGATGTTGAAATTCATCCAGCGTATAGGCTTCGTCCACACCAGTTAGAGCTATTGCTCCATCAGGGCCAGATCGTGGGCCATCCCAAAGTTCTCGACTGGGGTCTCTCCGAGGCACAAAAAGCATGGCCTTGTGTGCTGGTAACTGCTTGCCAGGCAGGCTTTGAAGGACCAGAATGCTATCGGGCTCTTGGAATCCACACAGGTACAGGAAATTGTTGTCTTGATGGAAAGTATAGGGGATGTCATTGCTCATGTAGTATGTAGGGTTGGACAGCAAAACCACTGTCTGATCTGTCCCACTCTGGCCTTGTGCTTCCTTGTGGATCAGAGACATTAATTTGTGTCTGCGAAGTGCATATTCCACCTGGGATAGTCCTGGAGTCACCTCCCCTGGAAATGACAAACAACAGTGATGCTTTGCTTTTCTATAGTGCCAATGTATGTAAGGTAGTTTAATATTAGATGAAGACACCCAAGCTCATTTCTTCAATTTATGCCAGATTTCTTCATGGCACATGGAGAATTATGGAGATAACCCGGGTTTAAAAGTTCTGTTCTATTGTAAAAATTTGAAGGGAAAAAAAAAAGTTAAACATAGTTCTGCCTGAAAACTGAGATCATGATGTCTTTAGATCTCTTCCAGCTCTTTGGTTCATTCGCATAGTCATTCAATCAAATACTTATTGAGCATTATTAAGTAGAAGACATTGTCAGGCCCTTAAGTTTCAATATATAAGGTGAAGAGAAGGTCACATTATGTTCCCCAAAAGAACATAAGCTTCATGAGGACATAGATTTTTGTCTGTTTGTTCAATGTTATAGTCCCAACAGCTAGAATAACAACTGGAATATAGTGGGCATTTGATAAATATTTGTTAAATAATCTACAGGTTTTTAAAATTTTTTATTTGATTTGAGAGGCAATTCCACTCCAAGATCTTAGGCTCAACACATGTTTGGTTTTAGACTCTACTTATCTAAAAGGCTTTCCTGATTAGCCCAAATCACATTGATTTGTCCCTTTGAATTTTTTTAAAGTTAACTATTTCATGTCACACCTATAGCTGTATATAAATATAATCCTATCATACTAAACTCTTTGAATAGTTAAACATTTCCTCCCTTTGCCTTCATTGCTTGACTCCATACTAAACTCTTTGAATAGTTAAACATTTCCTCCCTTTGCCTTCATTGCTTGACTCCACTCCCTTTCCTCCTCCATCAGCACCACACCCACGTCTGTCATCTTGTATGCATGCTTTCCTGTTTTCTTAACACTCATAAAATCATACACACATATACCATATACCTGCAGTTATGGATAGTTTTGGATACTAGTGTTTTACAAAAATGGGGTCCTATACACTCTTTTCTGTATCTTGCTATTCTAACACAATAATCATGGAAATCCCTCCCACCAAGTCATCTGGCACAGCTTCAATTCATTCTACTTAATGTCTTCATAATATTTCTTGGAGTGATGCATCGTAACTTACTGAGCCATTTCCTTACAGGTGGGCACGCATATTGTTTTCAGTTTTTTGCTGCTATAATAAACATCTTTGTACTTATTTATTTTTAATCTCACCTGAGGATATTTTTTCCATTGCTTTTCAGAGAGAGTGGAAGGGGGAAAGACAGAGAGAGAGAGAGAGAGAGAGAGAGAGAGAGAAAGACACACACACACACACACACACACACACACACACAGACACCGATTGGTTGACTCCCACTCACACCCCCGACTGGGGCCAGGGATTGAGCCTGCAACCCAGGTACATGCCCTTGGATGGACTCACACCCGTGACCCTTCAGTCCACGAGATGATCTAACCACTGAGCAAACCGGCAAGGCCAAAATCTTTGTACTTATATCCTGGTACTTTAAGTCCTATATACTGGTGCTTTTATTTCTATGGGATAGTCCCAGGAAAGAAATTGTTGGGTCAAAGACCTTTGATTTTTCTTAGTACTCATGTTCAGTTCATGCAACTCAGTTGTTTAATGAATGAAAATACTTTTGTTTTTCCTATGTATAGATTACCTTTCCAGCAAATTCTGTAGTTTGCATTCCACTAAGAAAGTGTTAATTTTTAATTTAACTTTTATGTATCTGTAATATAAAAAACTTACGTTTTTATTGATGAAGTTGGTAAGAAATAAAAGAGAGAAATAAGAGATGGCCTTATTGGCCAGTTTGAATCAGGCAAAACAACAGAGCTGGGCCTGGAAGAGCTCACCTCACATTTCTTTTGGGATTGAGCTGGCTAAGAGTCCCCTAGGGCTTTTGGGCAGAATACTGAGCCTTGTCCCAGAGCCAAAGAACAGTTTAACTATTTATCCCTCTGATAATGATTCATGTTAAATCTGCCACAGTTACCCAACACTGGAAATTTCCCAACTGACTCAAGCAGTAAATACTCTTATAGAAGCAGAGGCTGGTTCTAACTGGTGGGCTATCTGGCATTTCTTTTTTACTTTTTTATTTTCTCCTTTTTCTGTGCTTTGCTTTGTAATAAAGTCCATGTAATAAAACTAAATAAAAAAATCAATGCATTTTGTGTTTTTCTTTTAATTTTGGAAGGCAAGAAAATTCACAATTTTAATGACCTTAATTAATCTATATTATCTCTCATTTTCATTAACAGCAGAGTATGCATTTATAAGTTAGAAAGTAATTTTTGAAAAGAGATATAATTAGCCCTGGCTGGGTAGTTCAGTTGGTTAGAATGTCATCCTGATACATCAAGGTTGTGGGTTTGATCCCCGGTGAGGGCACATACCAGAATCAACCAATGATGCATCAAGTGGGCAACAAACTGACATTTCTCATTCTTTCTCCATTCTTCTCTCTCTCTCAAATCAGTAAATAAAAAATTAAAATTAAATAAATCAAAGCAGGATTAGAAAACCATCTTTCCTACCCTTCAAAGCATTCCTCTCTTTGCTGGATCTAATTTCATAAATTGAATATTTGAGAAATATTTAAAACACTGGCTACATTTTCCCACACTTCCTAATTATCAACACTATGGGGTGGGTCATTAACTAAATGCTTTCAAGCTTCTGAAATACCAAAGTGACAAAGAAAAATTACTATGGTCATAACAGAAAAATTATCCAAGGAAAAATACACCTTCCCTTATCATTTCAAGAAGGGGGGGAAAAAGATGATAAAGTGATGAACTTTAACCCTAGAGGTAAACCTGGCAGTTGTTATGGCCTTTGATCACAGAACCAACCATTACAGAAAACCTCCGCTGAATTTCACCTGAGAAAACTGTGTCTGATAGACATTCTGGCAACTTGGTCAAACTGTAAAGTATTAAGAAACAAAGTTAGTATTCTCTCATGTGGAACCAATTAAGGGCTGAGGGGCCATTCTAACAAGCTTACTCAGGCAATCGAATGCCTAGTTGTCACGAGCTGGACTGTGTAAACAGCAAAGCCTCACAGTCAATTCTGAGATTCTGCAGCCAGGAAGAAAAGCTCTCGCTGGACATTTAAGGATTGGGCCTAGAAAGAGAATAAGAAAAACATTCTTCGTATTTAAAAGCCATGTAGAAAGGCCAGAGAGGAAAACTATGAAGACTGAAAATGGGCAGACAGATGCAGGTCTTTGGTACAATCTAGGTATGTGTTTTAATTATTTCCTGAAATTAACTAGATTAGGATTTGAACATGGTCTGATTCTGAAGCAGCATTGTTGAAAATAATTCTGTTTAATATTAGGCAGTTTTTATTGTATATAAGGAAGTAGTTCATAAACTGATCTACTACTGGATAGTTGGAGAAAGGGTGTAAAGAAACAGCTAGTAAATGTTTCCGTAATAAAATACATCACAGACTTATCTGAAAAAAATCAAATAACCAAATAACTAATAAAAAAATACTCTAAATAGATTTATTTGCATATATTGAAAAAAACAAGCACATAAAAAGGGTACGTATTGTATGATTTCACTTACATGAAATTTAAGAACAGGAAAACAACCCATGGAGATAGAAACCAAACCAGTGGTTAAGAATGCAGGTGGGGATTGATGGAGCGGCATGAGGAAACTTTCTGGGGTGAAGATGTTCTATATCTTGACTGGGTGTGTTTTATATTGGTGTATAACTTTGTCAAAACTCACTGAATTGCATATTTAAGATCTGTGTAATTCACTGTATATAAATTTTACCACATTAAAAGAAAGTATATCACTCTCTAAACTTTTATATCAAGATTTCTCAGTTGAATTTATCAAAAATATTACAAAAGAGACTTTAAAAATATTTCCAGATAGTATTCTTTGGCACAGGTGTTAAATACTGTGCCAAAAACAAACAAACAAACAAACAAACAAACAAACATTTTGTGGTTAAGTGTGGGCTCTGAGTCAGATTGCTATGAGTTGAAATCCTGGCTTAACAACTGACTTGGGGAGAGCTACCAATCTGCTCTGTGCCTCGGTTTCCTTATCTTTAAAATGGAGATAATAAGTCCTGGCTGGGTGGCTCAGTTGGTTTAAGCATTGTCCTGTACACCAAAAGGTTGCAGTTTTGATTCCCGGTCAGGGCACATACAAAGGTCAACAGACCAGTGAGTCCATAAATGAGCGGAACAACAAAAATCTATGGCTTCTCCTCCCCCCACCTTCCTCTCTCTCTCTCCCTCTCTCTCTCTCTCTCTCTCTCTCAAATCAATAAATGAAAATTTAAAAACAACTATAAACAATCACTGAAAGATGGATACCTAACTGTGAAATTTTTTAAAAAAATATATATCTTTATTAATTTCAGAAAGAGGAAGGGAAAGGGAAGTAGATAGAAACATCAATGATGAGTCATCGATCAGCTGCCTCCTGCATGCCCCGGACTGGGGACCAAGCCCGAAACTGGGGCATGTGCCCTGACGGAATCAAACCCCGACCTCCTGGAGCATAGGTCGATGCTCAACCGCTGAGCCACGCTGGCCAGGCTGATTGTGAAACTCTTAAGGGAAGAAGATTTGAGAATTATTATCTATAGCCCACTCTAGAACCAATCTTTTCATCATTTTAAATACTATACTTGATAATAACAATATAATCGCAGCCATTTTAATCCTCACCCGAGGATATTTTCTCCATTACTTTTCAGAGAGAGTGGAAGGGAGAGAGAGAGAAACATCGATGTGAGAGAGACACATTGACTTGTTGCCTCCTGCACACCCCCAACCAGGGCTGGGCATCGAGTCTGCAACTGAGATACGTGCCCCTGACTGGAATTAAACCCATGACCTGTTGGTCCTCAGGCCAACGCTCTAACCACTGAGCCAAACTGGCCAGGGCAGCCATTATATTTGATGAGGTAAAAGCATTCCCTCACATTGTGGGCCCCATGGCAGTAATTCTGATTACTTCCCAATGACTCTGTTGACTGCTATAGTTGGAGGAAAACCACAAAGTGGTTCTGGATATATCTGACAAGATATTCTGACAGCCCAACTTTTGAATAGCCCTTTCTTAAAGCACTCCAAACTGTATCTCACATGCTAAAATTAAGCCTGCTTAGAAGTGTAAAAATGTCAGAAATACAGGTTTTTGGAACAAATGCTTCATTAGGCATGAATGCTTCCCATTCCCTGAGAAGTTGCAGTGTTTGTGGGAGCAGAACACCTTGCTGTTCTGCTAGTGACAGCATTACTCCTGTGGCAATGTCAGGGAACTATGTAAGTGTCTGTCTTGTACAGATATTATAAAAAGTAGATCCACAGCTCCTAATAGTATATAGCTCAGAATCACTTGCCTTCCTACATGGGATCACTTTTATTTCCCCCCAGGTAATAACTCATGATCCAAGAGGATGAACTGATATTTCTGTCTCTAGAGACACAGTCCTTAGCACAGGGATGGATGGCAGTATCATAAAAAAGAAGAAATGGTCTGTAATGCTAAGATTTCTTTAAGAAAATTATAAACTGTAAAGGTCACTAGGACGACCTGGGGGAGTCTGTCTCACTCTTTATTTCCATCTAAAACAGTAGTAGTGCAACCAGAACAGAATTCCTTTATCTCCCATGTTATTCAACTGAGTATTTTCAAGGTTACTGTTGCTTCAGGAAACTTGGGTAGGTATGGCCAAGAGAAATTAGCTCCCCAAAATTCAGAAGGAACTGACACAATAATTTCACTTTAAAAAAATTATTTTAAGAAAATAATTTATTAGTATACAGAGTATACACACACACACACACACACACACACACACACACACTTTACATTCACTTTTTATACCGTTAACATGTATATAACATACATAGCAAACAGTCTAGATATAGAGGTGATCACTCTTACAGTATGATTACTAGTTTCAAGGCCTGGAAAATGCAGCTCACCCTATAAAAGTAGCTCACCACAAGAAATCAATAATTTTCAAAGCTGGTAAAACTTAATATCAATTCTACTTTTTAAAAGAAAATCAAAGCTACAGGTAGGTTGATAGGGTAGAGAAACACTTAAATTTATGTCAGCTGGGTTGCTATTAAGCTTACCTTACAGCTTTGAAAAACTCTGACTTCTTGTGTGTTTCAGTGGTAAGCTGCATTTCCTGAGTCTCAGCCAACTGCCCAGCAGGAATTCCAGTCTGGGGAAGAATCAGCAAAAGGAAGCCCTCACTGAGACACACTGATATCATTCACTGAGTGGAGACAGTGAGAGTAACATATTTCTAAAGGCAGTTTAGGTTATTAATATCTACACTTTCATAGAAAAAACAGATTTAACTTCTCATGGCAGAAGCAACAGTTAATTTCCCTTGAAAACCTGGCTGCTTTTTCTACAGATCACTTGGTTTCACTCTACGTACTCTTTGGGATGATATTCACTCACCACAGTTCATCCCTTATGCTTTTTTTAATAAAACAAAATAAAACAAAAACATTTAGGCATGAATTTGAGCGATAGTGAGGACACATCTAGCAGCAACACTGGAGTCTTACAGCAGAAAAAAATACTAGGGAGGTAAACTTTTATCAAGTATAAAAATTAGTGAAGTAAATAAATATCAAATTTTTGCATCATCTTTACCAGTGCTACCACCTCTCAAAGCTGTGACAACCGGACCTGGAAACCTTATATAACATATATATAGAAATATTTTTGTTAAACAAAATTTTGAAATGAGTATTAAACACTTTCAAGAAAAACACTTTTTCAAGGATGACACACAAATTCGTGACGTGTTCCTTTTTTAAAAAAAACAACCACAAAATGTTTTCTAAAATGTCTTTAACACAGTTCACTAGGAATCAATAGTTAGAACACAACTGTAGAAACTGAGTCTTAGAAAGTAATAGAACTTTTAAAGAAAATCCCAGACATAATTTTCACTGATAATTCTGAATTGTAAGGCTTATAGTGCTGTCAGCGGAGTGCCAGAAGCCACATGTGGCTATTTAAGTTTAAATTTATTTAAAATAAAATAAAACAAATCATTTCCTCAGCTGCCCTGGCAACGTCAGCACTGCAGCAGAGCGAGCATGCAGCGCCCCTGGCGGCGACCCCGCGGAGCAGCTGCAGGTGCGGCGGCGGCCGGCCGCGCCGAGGCTCACCTGGCCGGAGGAGGTGCGGGTGCGTGGCGGGGCTGGGCTGGCCCAGCGGCCGGCTGGGCGTCCTCTGCGGGCTGCGCTGCAGGCCGTAGGTCCGCTGGCGGCACGGTCCGCACCCTGAGGAGAAGCGGAGAGGAGGAAGTGGGACCAGGGGCCGAGGAGGCGCCCACAGTACTTACGTGCGCTTGTCTGCCAGCCTTGGCACGCCTTAGCAAGACGCAAACTAGTGCCACCTCGGTATTCATAGGGCCCTTGGTCTCTGCCAGCCGGAGCCTGTGCTGGGCCCTAGGGTACGGAAATCTCCTCTGGACCCTTAGTGACTTCAGCTACTGCACACGCGTAGGTTATTCCTCTCAGAACGTGCTTCAGGCTCCAGCTTAGCTCCCTTCTCAGCCCGGCCCCGCCCACTCCAGCAGCCAGCCTAATTCGCAAAAAAGTATCGCAGCCACCCTAACCCACGGGAAGAGCCCAGCTAATCAGTGCATCATAGCAGCATTTGCCTTCAAGTACGCAGTTCTCTCTCGTTTTTAATGTTTTCATTGATTTCAGAGAGAGAGGAAGGGAGAGGGAGGGAGGGACATCGATGAAACTTCAACATCCACCGGCTGCCTCCCACACGCCCCCTACTGGGGACTGAGCCTGCAACCGGGGCATGTGCCCTGATGGGGAATTGAACCAGCGACCTCCCCAAGCATGGCTCGGGGCTCAACCCCTGAACCACCAGCCAGGCAAGTAGCCAGTTCTCTTGGTCTAAAATGGCCTTTGCTTGCTTCTGGTTACCCAACTTCTCAAAAGTCAGTTCCCACATCACAATCTCGGAAACTTGACCTTAAAACTCCCCAGCTCTACTGCTTCTGATGCAAATACCCCTCCTCAATGCTCCTGTGCTTAACTCCACTTTAAGACCGATTACACTACACATAACTGCTAATTTAGTTTGCTAGTTTACTATAAACTTTTGGAAGGCAGGGGTCGTTTGTTACTTGACTTTATTTTCCCCAGTGATTAGATTTGGGATGTATTTTTGAAAGTCAAAAAGCCAACAAGTTTGGCTTCTGATTAAATGTAGGGCATAAAAAAGGGAAATTAAGGACGATTTCCAGGTTTTTTGCAAGTGGGTGGAGGGTTGTGCCATTAAATGAAAGGAAAAGACTGAGATAATTATTGGCTATTCCACTGTAGAGGTCAAAAAGTCTTAAATTCAGGGAGAAAAATAACAGATTAGATATGTAAATTAAGGTGTCACAAGCACATAGGTGGTATCTAAAGCCTAGGATTGAATATTACCTGTGTTACACTTTCACACTCTATTGAAATTAGTTTTTCAATGTTTTTCCCCTCAAGTATATGAATTCCTGGAGAGCAGAATTTTCTAACTCCTCTCTGTATCATAGGCTCTCAATACACGTTCGTGTAATGTCTAGAACCTAAACTCTTAAATCCTGGTCCAAGAAATGAGATAGAGTTGGAAAGAGCAGAATTGGAATCAGACAGACCCAAGTTTAAATATCAGATTTTTCACTAATGAGCTAGGTTTCATTAGGCAAATCACTTTATCTTTCAGAACCTCCAGTTTCATATGAACACAGAATATTTATTTGGCTGGAATGCTGTGACAGCTAAATGAGAAACTGCATGTAAGTCACTTGCTACAGGGTCTGACCCAAAAGTGGTACTCAAATAATATTCAATATTATTATTATTGCTATTTATTTTCAATGATAGGCAAACATAATTATATTTATACCATACATACATGTAAGCATATACTCTGTAGAGAAATGAAATTGAGTTTAAGAGTTTTGCAATACTTCTAGTTAACTGGTATACAAAAAGTAAAAAAATATTCAAAGCCGGCAAACGGTCTTGAAAGACTGTCTAGAAACACACACTATTATTTTCTATCTCATTAGACTATCATTTAACCAAGGTGTTTACAAATGTGATGGAAAATAAAACAAAATATAGCGGAGGAAAAACAGAGACAGATCATCATAGGGAATTTCCTAGGACAATAAAGTGAGCCAGGAATAGAATTTACATCTTTTTAATTCAGGTCTAGCCTACTGATAATTTAAATTGCCCCCAAAGAAATCAACTTTGGTTGAGTGCGCTTCTAACTGGACTTTCTATCCAAATTTCCCCACATACAATTGATTCTCTTCACATTATAAATGTAAATCAGATGCATAATTCCACCCCCCACCCCCACCGCATGGGTTCCCACTAGAAATGAATGCTAGCTTTATTTATAATGGCTTAAAAGTGGAAAAAACCAACATGTCCATCCACATGGCTAGTAGCTACTGTACTGGATCATCACATGGCTGACTCTTTGCCACCTATGTCTCAGCTCTAATGTCATTTCTTCAGGGCCTTTCTAAAACCAATCTAAGGTAGCTGTCTGCCATCACACTTTTTTTTTGAGCACTTATCACATTATCTCCAATTATTTTTATTTATTCTTTGTACTCCACGATAGTGTAAATACCATGAAAAATGGAATTTTTTTTTGGTTCAATACTGTTATCACCAGGGGCTAAAACTGTGCCTTGCACAAAGTAGGCATTCAGTAATTATATATTGAATACATAAGTACACAATTTTAAATCTTTAACTATGTTTTTTAGTAGTAACTTTTAAGTGGGCAAAGATACTATGTCAAGTGACTCACCACTGGCATGCAGAAAGCTTGTGTAGCAGGCCACTTCTCCAGAAAGCCTCCCCTGACCCCCCAGTTCTGGGGTAGGTGTCTCTCATATGATTACTTGGCATCCAGTGCTCCCCCATCAATGCCTTTATATTGTAGTTTATTTGTTTTTATGTCCCACTGAACTGTAATAAGGATCTTGACTGAAATGAACAAATGTCAATAGCTTGAATACCTTTTTCACATAGTTCACGGCTTCATTTTTCCAAATCAAAACATGGAAACACTGGGAAGTAAGTGATTACGGCTCAGTTATCTAGAGGTTACATTATGCAAGTGGCATGCTGTGGCCATCAACAACAGGTTCCACTGATTTATGAGGTATTGTTTGAGGCTTCCAAAGAAATATAGGGTAAATCATCCAGGGGGTTCAGGATGGTCTGGAATGACTCTGGACTAGCTCCATTTGGAAGGTCTAGTCCCTACCCCAACCCCAGAATGACACCATAATGCAGCCCTCTCTGACATCAGCTTGCCACACAATCTAGTACCCTATCATCTCCTAGCAGTGGCCCACAGTAACATTGTCTTCAATGTAAAATGTGCCTATTTGCAGTCACTCTACCACCACCACCAGCACAGCCTGAGCTGAGAGGAAATCACCGTTCTCACTACCCAACCGCAGCACCTTCTTCCAACAATTTGTTAAAACATGGTAGATTACTATGAAGTTCTAGGAGTGCAGAGATATGCTTCATGTGAGGACATCAAAAAGGCTTACCATAAAGTAGCACTTAAATGGCACCCTGACAAAAATCCAGAAAATAAAGAAGAAGCTGAGAGAAAATTCAAAGAAGTAGCTGAAGCATACGAGGTATTATCAAACGATGAAAAACGGGACATTTATGATAAATATGGCAAAGAAGGATTAAATGGTGGGGGTGGAAGTAATATTGATGATTCTTTTGAGTATGGCTTCACATTCCATAAGCCAGATGATGTCCTTAAAGAAATTTTTGGTGAAAGGGACTCATTTTTATTTCTTTTCTTTGAAGACTCACTTGAGGACCTTTTAAATAGTCCAAGAACTTCCTACGGAAGCAGAAACAGAGGTGCAAGATCCTTTTTCTCTACCTCCAGTGAATATCCAGTGTTCGAGAGATTTTCTTCATATGATACAAGATATACACCACATGGTTCACTGGGCCGTGAGGGCATTCATTTTTTCTCTTCTCCAGCATTTGATGACAGTGGGATGGCCAACCATGTATCTTTTACAACTTCACATAAAACTGCTAATTCTGGTATTGGCAGAAATACCAATACAAACAGAATTATTGAGAATGATGAAGAAAGAGAAGTTGAAGATGACAGCGAGTTGGAGCCGTTCCTTGTAAACGGTGTGGCAGATGAAGAGGACTTGGCAGAAGAACGCAGCTGGAGAAGGCGATCATTCAATTATTCACCCAAGTCCTACAGCTCCAAACATGCACCTCAATATACTTGTGTGGAAAATGACCAACATACACCTTCGGTCACCAGCAACAGGGATCCCTCTGTTTTCTCAGCAGGACTCAAAGAAGGTGGTAAGAGGAAAAAAAAGAAGCATAAAGAGGTGCACAAGAAGTCAACCAAAAGGAATCATTAAATTGACTCTTCAGACACATTATGTTCATATAACATTTGAATGTGGCTCTTTGTTTTGATTAGTCAGAGTTTTGTAGGTAACTTTTGTTTAATATAGTAAGACTATGTTTTAACACGATTAGCAGGTTGTGGACATCTGGTCAGCGGTTGTTTGGATTAGGTATGTCTGAAAAAGTTGTGTTTGTGGTGACAGTGATGTTAATAATTTGTAAAGTGGCAAAGATTAGTTTACTTTTGTTTTGGAGCTAAATGTTTACATATCAGTTTTTTAGTATAGTTTATGGTCTATTTCATTATTTTTCTTTTAATGAAAACTACAAACTTTCTGAAATATGTATAGCATTAGGAACTAAAAACGTACTGAGACATACAGGTTCAGAATATATAATTACTCATGAAATAACTCTTTTTCCAATAGAGGGAAAGCATTTGACACAGAACTTAAAGACATAAATTAAAGTATAAAGTATTTTCTTTTAAGTTAAAAATAGCCAGACTCATATTTGCATACCCATATTCACAGCAGTTATCATTCACAGTAACAAAGAGTTGGAACCAACCCAAATGTCAATCAATTAATGAATACATAAAATATTTATACATACAGGTATGAAGGGAATATTATTTGGCTGCAAAGAGAGAGGAAATCCTGTTATATGCTACAGTGGGACAGACTTTGAGGCATTATGCTAAGTGAATAAGCCAGTCATAGGAAGACAAATACCTTATGATTCTACTTATATGAGGTATCTAAAGTCAAATTCATAGAAACAGAAAGAAGAATCATGGTTACCAGGGAGCAGGGGGAGAGGGAAAAGAAGAGTTGTTAATTGGTATAGTTTCAGATTTGCAAGATGATGAAGTTCTGGGAATCTGCTTCACAACTGTACATTTTAAAACAATTAACATGATAAATTTTATATGTATTTTACTGTAACTTTTAAAAAGCCAGACTTACCATGAATTCCTCAGAGCAACCTGCCTATGTCACGTGTGATAGGCCATCAGTGAATCACTCCAGACAGGAAACTTTCTATTTTCCTTTTGAGTATGTACACAGGATCTACAGATACATTCCTCTAAAATACCGCCTTTAGCCATTCTAATTGAGGGTTATGACAGAAGGTAGATGAGTTACAGATATACTGGACAATGAGCAAGTGGTTTGAGCTCAATGTTTGAATACATTTGCTTCTTTCAAATTAACCTAGTTTAATATCAACATGATTACTTCTTAGCTTCCTTCAGTTATTTAATTTTCAAAATATATTTCTTTTCAGCCTGTTGCTTTTATTCATTTAACAGTATTTTTTAAAGATTTCTTTTTATTGATTTTATTAGCGAGAGTACCTACTGTTTGTCAGATAGTGTTCTAGGTACCGGAGGTACAGTAATGAACAAAGAGCAAAAACCTTAGCTGTCACAGAGTTCACAAACTGGAGAGAAACGATAAACAAGTATTAAGTAATTATAATGTGAGTCATAGGTGCTAAGGAAAAAAACTTAAGTAGGGGAAGGGGATAGAGGTTTTGGAGTATGAAAACTGAAAAAAAAATTAAATACCTTTTTTTTGAGAGAGAGATAAAGGGAGAGGGAGAGAGAGAGAAACATCGATGTGAGAGCATACACCAACTGGCTACCTCCTGCACGCCCCCTATCGGGAATCAAGCCAGCAACCCTGACATGTGCCCTGATCAGAAATAGAACTGGCCATCTTTCAGTAGGGAGGATGACACCCAACCAACTGAGCCATAGTGGCCAGGGCAAGAGCTAATATTTTAGCTAAGGTAGCCAAGGAAAAAGGATGGTTACATCTGAGTCAAGATCTCAAGGAAGTGAAGGAGTTGGCCATGTAGATACCTGGTGAGAGAACTCCAGGCAGAAGGAATAGCAAGTGGAACATTCCTAAGGCAGGCTGTTTGAGGAACATGGAGATCAGTGGTAGATGATTGAGAAAGTAAATGAAGTAAGAAAGGTCAGACCATGCAGGGAGTGCTGATCACAATATGGGCGTTTTTACTATATGTGGGACAGGAAACCACTGAAGGCTTTGATCAGAAGAGTGACATAATCTGATATATTTATACAGGCCCACTCTGGCTGCTGTCATTGAAAGCAGGCTCAAAGTAGGCAGGGATAGAAGCGGAGACATCAGGCTACTGCTACAAACCAGGCCAGGGATTGTAGTAGCTTGGTCCTGGGTGGTGGAACTGAAGAGCCGTCAAATTCTGGACATACTCTAACAGTAGGGCCAAACATTCGCTAACAGGCCAGATGCTGAATAAGGTAAGAGTCAAGGGTTTTGGCCTTAGCTACTGGAAGCAGGGAGTTGCCATTAGCTGAGATAGGGCTGCAGGTGTTTTTGATGGACTACATTTGAGATGACCCAATTTATTAAGCAACTGAAAAGAAATGCCTGCATTGACTTGTATCCTGCATGTTCCTTGCCACTGAATTCTTCCTTTTTCAGCAATAAGATGCATTGATATTAACCTTTTAGCTCTTACAAATATAATTACTGTAAATTTTAATGTAACTAAAAGATAGGAGCAAATAATCTAGCAGCATGAAAACCCAATCACCTTTGGCAAAAAGCAGTTCAGTGGTATTTAGCAGTACTATAAATTTGGAAACCAGAAAAAATTGTATCTACTATTTTTAAATGACTTGTAGTAGTGTGAAATTCTTTTTAAAAAATATATCTTTATTGATTTCAGAGAGAGGAAGGGAGAGGGAGAGAGAAATGTCAATGATGAGAGTCATTGATCAGCTGCCTCCTGCACGCCCCCTGCCGGGGATTGAGCCCACAATCCGGGCATGTGCCCTGACTGGGAATTGAACCATGACCTCCTGGATCATGGCCGATGTTCAACCACTGAGCCACACCAGCCAGGCAGTGTGAGATTTTTAAGTTGGTAGGTGGGTGGGGAGGAAAGGTCATTTATTCTATAGGAGATAAAGGGAACAATTAGCACTTAAAGCTTATTTTCAGGAAATAAAATCATAACAACCTAGGTATTTTATTTTTTTTAAATGTTTTTATTGATTTTTAGAGGGAGAGGAAGAGAGAGAAACATCAATTCAAGAGAGAAACGTGGATTGCGTGCCCCCTACTGGGGATCGAGTGGGCAACCCAGGCATGTGCCAACCTTTCGGCACACAAGAGGACACCCAAACAACTAAGCCACAAGGGCCAGGGCAAATGATATAGTCTTTTAAAATACAACTTACTTATGCACCATTAGTGCTTTACTTTGCTTTTTCTCACATGACTAGATCATGTTAATATTTGCATATTCCAACCAATGAAATCACTCTTTTTCTTTTTTAATCCTCACCAGAGGACGTGCTTTCTGGTGAGAGAGGAAGGGAGAGGGAGGGAGAGGGGGTGGGGGAGAGAGAGAAACATCGATCAGCCGCCTCCTGTACAAACCCTGACTGGGGATCAATCCTGCAACCTAGGTATGTGCCCCAACCGGAAATCGAACCCATGACCTTCTAGTGTACAGGACACTCCAACCAACTGAGCCACGCTGGCTAGCACTGAAGTCACGCTTTTAATTGCATGACTTTCACAGATGAGAAAGCTTCCTATAGTACTTGATACTATTTACTCACAACCTTTCTAAAAAAGGGCAACCAAGAGCACCACACAGTAAAAGTTCTATTTCTGAGCACTTCAAGTCAGTGAGTCTTCAAATTCTAAAACTTAGTAAAATCCCAGGATAACATACGATTTACAGCCCATTAGTGCCTTTCTTGAGCTCCTATGTCATTTGAGCCAAGACTCTATTACTATTCTTTGCTATAGTGTCACTTATCTACTGTTTATCACCTTGGCTAGACTGTAAGCAACTCCAGGGAAGTGGAGATTCATCCACAATGACTACTAACTCAAAAGTTATTGAATTAGTAGTCATTGTGGCTCAATAAAAAGTTCCAAAAGGACTCTACTAAGCCAGAGTTAAGAACTAGTGGTATAACAGAAGAAGGACTCGATGGCAATACATCTAAAATTCCTGACTTGCTACTTGTGATCCTGTGTTAGTTTCCATTCTCCATCAGTAAAATATCTGCCCTAATTTATTGGACTTGTGAAGACCCAAGTAGATCATTCATTTATTCAAAAAGCCCATGTATATAGTATATAAATAAAATGATAATGTAAGAGGTGGTTAAATTTATTTATTCTACTGAGGCAAAATGACGCATAATATTTTTTTGAAAGACCTTGGTGTGTATAATACAGTATCTAGTCCTAAACCTTGATTAATCAGGTTTTACACAAAGCCTTAAATACAAAAAAGTCACAAGCAAAAGATGGTTCCAGCTCCAAATCATAGGTTGTGGCCCCTGTGATTAAGACTAATTATGACTTGGTGAACACACAATATGATATACAGATGTATTATAGAATTGTACACCTGAAACCTATATAATTTTATTAACTAATGTCACCCCAATAAATTCAGTTTTTTAAAAAGACTAATTGCACATCTATTCAACCACTCCCATGAGCACTTCAAGTCAGTGAGTCTTCAAATTCTAAAACTTAGTAAAATCCCAGGATAACATACGATTTACAGCCCATTAGTGCCTTTCTTGAGCTCCCATGTCATTTGAACCAAGACTCTATTACTATTCTTCGCTATAGTGTCACTTATCTATCACCTTGGCTAGACTGTGACCAACTCCAGGGACAGCTTTCTGCAGCTTAACTATTAGAACTGAAGAGCAAGATCTGTGCACTAGACAATGATTACCTTTTACTTTCTTTTTTACAGTAATCTGCCTTAATTTAATTACCATTCCATTTTCAATAAATTCAAGTATACCACCAGCATAAGAAACATATGCCAAGACATAGCTTTGATGTCAAGTACCATATGCTCTGGTTCACTCACTGTTCACATACCGGCCCCCAAAAGTGAAATATCCAATGGCAGATCACCTGCAAGGTAGATGATTCAGCTTTCACTGAGCAAGTTTTATGTTCATGAGATCAACTGCTTGTGATACAGTACACCCTAAAAAATGGGCTCCCAAATTTCTGGACTCCATCCTGTTTTTACAAACAGAGCTTTCAGACATAACACTTCTCAGGGGAATTGCTCAAAGGATTTGTCCTACTAAACATGTTTCTTGCACATTCTGGACCAGGCTCTTAAGTCAACTCTTTGAAAACACGAAAACTGAATTTTAGGTTAACCTAACAGAAACAAGAGCTACTTGGTATGAGACACTTTGTCACCTAAGCAAATGTAACTGACACAACTTCTATGAGTTCAAGTAACTTTGAAGACCTCTAGGGGATGGCCACACTTTTCTCTCTGCAGTCATTTCAGCTTCCCAGAATACCTCAACGGATACCTCGGCGGGAGAGAGAACAGAGGGCCCATTTCCAGGAGCAGCAAGTAAAGAAGAAACCAGAGGGGCGCACCGAGGGAGTGGAGGCCCCAGCAGAAGGGTCCGCCGAGCCAGCGACCGCCCGAGACCAACTTGGATCCCTCCGGGGCGCCTCAGGCTTCGCAGAGAGCAAACCCTGGAGGGGACACAGTGGGAGGTGAGGCTAACCTGAGAGGCCGCGGGAGCTGGCTAGAGCGGGAACCCGCCTAGTTGCTGAGAGTAACCAAGGCATGCCGGCCTCGCACGCGCGTCGGGAGGAGAGGAGGAAAACCGCGCGACGAGCCGCGGCTCGCAGCGCTGCGTCGCCAGGAAACCGAGCCAGGCGCCCCACTCCTTCCGGCCGGCGCCGCTGCCGGGGCCTTTCTCGTGCGGCGGCGCAGATGCTGACGTCACGCCAGAGCGTTGGGTGACCACCGCTATGGCCGGCCCTTTTGGCGCTGTGACGTCGTGCTCCACTTAATGCTCGCGCTTGCGGAGTGTCCGATTCTAAGTGACTCTGGCAGGGGCTGACAGCTCCCGCCTCCTGGAAAGCACCCTGTGGGAAGCCGATTCCATCCGGAGAACTTGCTCAGAGTTGAGAGTGTAAGGAAGCGTGCGGACAGAGGCAGGCGAAAGCTCGAACAGCCACGCTTCTAGAAGGTTCTAACCAGTGCGCAGGAGCAGAGGTGAAGGGAGTAGGAATGAACACGCTAAGGACCCGGGGTCACGAGACCGTTGGGGGAGGAGCCCGCGGCCGGGGAAGTTCTGGTCTGTTCTGCCTCGCGGCAGCCGCCCCCTTCCGCGCGGTCGCGCCGAGGTAGCGCCCGTGCCTAGAACCCCGCAGCACCCTAGCCGCGCCCGCCGCCTCCCTCGCTTCCCTACCATGGACCCCCGCAAAGTGAGCGAGCTTCGGGCCTTCGTGAAAATGTGTAAGCAGGACCCGAGCGTTCTGCATACGGAGGAAATGCGCTTCCTGAGGGAGTGGGTGGAGAGGTGAGACCCGGGCCTGCGGACCGTTGAGGGTGGGAACCGGGACCACCGGAGGGGGAGCTGGGCCGGGGCTGGCGCGGGGCGGAGGAGCGGCCAGCTCGGCGACAGGGGCCAGCGGAGTCGCCGCCTCTTCGTAGCTCGTACCCTGGCCAGGAAAGGGAGGTGACTTCCAGGGGCTAATGGAAAATCGGGTAGCTTAATACAGAGGCGGAGAAGGACGAGGCAGAGCTGGCTCCCTGCACCCTGAAGTCGCCAGGGGTGTGTTTTGGGCGAAGTATAAACTCAAAAGATTGCTAGGACTTGGGCACTGGGCACGAGGGGGGAGGGTTGAGAGCTGCAAGACTTCGCTTTCGCGTGGAGTTGTTTTTCTTGAAATCTCTGGTGTCCTGATTGGGTTGCAGTGTCGCACAGCAGCTCCTTTACAGACTGTGCCTTTAAGTAGTGTTGTAATATTGGTTACTGATTTCATAAAGTTATAAAAACGGTAGCTGTATTTAATTGCCTTTAAAGTTATAGCGGTTCCAACTGCGTATAATTATTTTGAGAATCACTTCTACCTCCGTAGTAGTAGTGTCATTACTCCCAAGATTTTTCAAGGACCTGTGTGTTTCCATGATCTGTTCTTGTCATCTTTAGAGTACTTCGCTACGTGCATGGAATTAATTGTATAGGCATTGTGCCAGGTGCTAGGAAACAGTATTAAGCACAGCCTAGGGATACAGGTGAATAAATACAAAAATTTGTTTTGATATTTACCATATAATAAAGATTAGTGTTCTACACATTGAAGGGGATTTAAGGGAGAATGAAATCTTCCCCGAAATGATTTTTAAAAATCACTAGTACTGGTGGGGAATTTAAGAGAGATTACATACAACTTTGCACCTCATGGTGGTAAATAGCCACAGTGCGAGGCAATGCGACTTCTAAGATCTGTTTACTTTAGTAATATTTTTATAGGGGATGGTGAACCCATAATTAAATATTTGAGAAAGACTATTTTGAAAGACTATCTCAGGAAGAAACTTAAAATCTATCAGTGTTGTCTGTGAGGGTATAATTTTTTTCCTCACCAGTTTTCTAGTATTTTTCTAAGATTTTTTAAAGTTTTTTTATTGATTTGAGAGAAACATCGAACCCGCAACCTGATTATGTGCCGTGACCGGATTTGAAGCTTCCATGTCTTGGTGTACTGGATGATGCTCCAACCAACTGTGCCACACTGGCCAGGGCGCTACTACAAGAATTTTGCGCATGTTATATATATGAAATTCTGAGAACACTTAAAATTAGTTACCATAGTAGCTTGATAACTACTGTTAATAACTTGATGATCCAAAAGCATCACTTAGGATGCATGTATGCTTTCGTTCTCTAATATTTACTCATTAAAGGAAAGTGCCTACAATTAATAAATTGTTCCTAAAATTCCAGGTGAAGCAGAGACATACCACAGGAAGAAATAGCTGGTACTAAGAGTGAACATTATATTGAGTGGATACTATGTTTTGTTCCACTCCTAGAGAGAAAAAGAGGACACTGAAGAAAATGTTAAAGCATACAAGAACAGTGTTGTAACTTGTGCTGGAGTGATTATGGCTATGTAGAGAATTCCAGTTTAGATTCTGGAAAATATTGTTAGGCATTATTTCCAAAAATTAACCATGTCTTTATTTTAATGTTTTCCATAGGTAATTCCAGTTTTTATATTTTTCTTGTTTCTTCCTAAATTGTTGATTTAAGTATGGGATGAAGCATCTTGGCATGTGTAGGGGCCTTATTCTGAACTTAAATAGAAATATTAACATAGATGCTTTTGCTGTGTCTCTTTCAATCTAAATTAAAATTTTTGTATTCTCTTAAGGCCTTTGCTTCAGGTGTATGAGTTCCTCTTTTGCATAGCAGTCTTAAAGCAGTCCAAGATTGTAGGAGATCTGGCAGATGTGGAGACTTCTAGGTCCAGGAATATTCCTAGGCCTAATCCTACTATGAGGGTTCCACAAGTTGAAACTATTTCAGAGTTCTTTCCATTCTGGGTTAGCCATAGATGCCCGGGCTTAGACAGCAATGGACATTTGCTTATTTGTCATCATTTCTACTATTGTTTATAGCTTAACATTTTATTTGCTATTGAGAATTTATTAGCTTAACAACCTTTTAAATTGGACAAAAAGAAATATGGAGAAAAAATACTCGGCCTAGTAGACAGTGGGCATTCAGGGAGACTACACTGTCTTTGACAAATATGTTTTGACATGTTTTTGCTTTTCTAGAGGGAGAAGCAGGTCTGACACTATTTTCTCCCATTTAACAACTTGGTCTACTTTGTATCTTACATGTGCTTTTCAGTAACTTTTCTTTTCTTGATGAGAGAGAGACATCAATGTGTTGTTCCACTTATTCATTGGTTGATTTTTGTATGTGCCCTGACTGAGGACTGAATCCCCAACCTTGGTGTATCAGGTCAATGCTCTGACCAACTGAGCTACCCAGCCAGGGCTTCAGTAAATATTTTAAATGACGTGAACAGAAAGCCACCTACCGTCAATGAATTTAGAATATAGCACCCAGTTTTTTGAGCATATGCATAAGTAACTATAGCATAAAGTAGATTGAATGTTATAGAATTAAAAGAATAGTGACTGGTCTTGTGTGATTCCATATGAGGAAGGTCTCTGCACCAGTCCTACTTGATAAGAGGAAAAGACAAGAGGATTTAGTCGTAAGCTAGATTTAGAGTTCTTACATTCCAAATTCTAGTTAACTACTGGAAGGTAGCACCAGTTTATAGGTATAGAAATTTTAGTTAATGCTTTCAAGATTTAAAACAAATTAGTTCCCTGCCCAGGTTTCCGGCTTGATCCCCATTACAGCGCATGCAGGAGGCAGCCAATCAGTGTTTCTAAGGCAAGTTTTAGTTGAGTCTTTGTGACCTTCAGCTTTTACTATTGTGGAGTGCCCTTTAATCCACTGAATATTTTAGTCGTTGCACTGTTGCATGTAGCCCACATGCTTCAGAGTCTGCCCCAAATGGAGCATATAGCACTAATTTTTTCTAGTCTTATTTTCCCTGTTTTAGAGTTGTTTGTACAGTTAGTCCTCACCTAACATTGATAGGTTCTGTGACTTTAAGCAAAATGACATGTAATGAAACCAGTTTTACTATAGGCTAATTGATATAAACAAGAGTTAGGTTCCTACAGCATCTCGTCAACCTTATAACAGCATTATATGAAGACCTGGTGTATGTAATTCATGGTGTTGCTCTGGAACATTTGGGGTGATCCTGGAACATTTGGGGTGAAAAGGGCTTGCCAGTGCCAAGAGGAAGTACTAGTGGGTGAAGTTTCGAGGGGAGAAGGAGAAAATACATAATGTGGGCGTGTGAATAAGCAAGAGGAATCTTTATAGGCCCCAGTCAGAGGAAACAGTTTGAATTATTATACAGTGACTTCATAATTGTTTCCTGAAATGTCTTTTTTAATTTAATTGCCATCTTACTGGATTTTAATATATATACTGAATTCTAAACTAACTTGTTCAAATGATTTTATGTTTTTCTGCCTCTTTTCATCTGGGAATGGACGCAGAGAAGCTATGTAATTGTTTCTTAGGCTTATTGAGGCAAAGAATGAGTAAGATTTTCATTAACCAGTACGCTAAAAAAGAAATAAAATTTTAAGCTGAAAAACCCTCTTAATGCTGAATTATTTAAATTAATTGAGTTTTTACTCTTTTAAAGTTTGAAAAGGTAATCTGAATGTCTTTTTTCCCAGTATGAATAAATGTTGCTTGGCTTAGTGAATTTTACTTTTCTAAACAAATATCTTTTTTTCTCATCTTCCTCAAGCATGGGAGGTAAAATACCACCTGCTATTCATAAAACTAAATCAGAAGAAAATAAGGTAAGTTATGAGTTTTGTTTGTATGTTCAGTAGTAAAGGACTATAAGGTCTCTTAGGGATTTTTTTAATATATGTAATTTTTTTTTTAATCCTCACATAAGGATATTTTTTCCATTGATTTTTAGAGAGAGTAGAAGGGGAGGAAGGGGGAGTGAGGGAGGAACATTGACGTGAGAAACATATCGATTGGTTGCCAACCAGGGTGGGAATGAACCTGCAACCCAGGTACATGCCCTTGACCAGAAATCGAACCTGAGACCCTTTAGTCTGTGGCCCAATGCTCTAACCACTGAGCAAAACCTGCCAGGGCTTTTTTATAATTTTCTGAAATACGTTTTTACTGATTTCAGAGAGGAAGGGAGAGGGAGAGAAAGTTAGAAACATCAATGATGAGAGAGAATCATCGATCAGCTGCCTCTGCCCCCCCCCCCGCCCCCGGGGGGTGGAGCCTGAAACCTGGGCATTTGCCCTGACCAGGAATTGAACCATGACCTTTTTGGTTCATGGGTTGACGTTCAGCCACTGGCCAGACTCTTAGGGATGTTTTTTAACTGCTGCTCTTAAATGACCACTACTGATTTCCCCAAGGTCACTTGGATATAAGATTTTTGTAAAATTTCTGTTTGGATAACACATCCCTGGAAACTGATTTAAAACTGAGAATTTGGGGTTGAATGTTCTCTGTGTTTTAGAATAAATAATATTCTTTTTATGCATGACCTGTAAGTGGTAAGCTTTGTGATTGAGTGCATTTGTAGTCTTCATCATTGTATCTTTAGCACCTAGCACAGTGTTTTATGCACTGTAGCTACTTTATTAATATTTGCAAAGTAAATGAATAAATAATCCAAATCAGTAATTCCCAGTATTTTTTAGTGTGGTTCATGGTGTTGCTGTTTTATTTAGAATCCTAAACAAAGTTTTTCTATTTCAATATGGAACTAGAAGTTATATCTTTGAACAAGTGAAATAAAAGAAGTAAAGCTAACACCCCAGAAGTAGTTATTTTCTTAGATGAATTGTCTGTTAGAGTTTGGTAGTTTCTGAGCCCTAGACAGGATGTTTTGCCATGTGATAAACATGTATTAAGACAAAAGTATATTTAACCTATACCTCTGCTCTGCTAAAAAAATTTGTAGTGAAAGCATTTTGATTTAGAAATTATGACTGGTTTGTTTCTCAGTTATGCTAAAGCATCTGGTACCTTGTACATGGTAGAGACTCAGTGCATGGATATACAGACCACACTGGTTACTTATAGGATGGGAAGGATATATGGGTGTACTCTTTAAATTCTTTGAATTTTCATCATTTGTGAATTATAATTCCATAGTTGCTTATTGGGAATTCTAAAACTCAAAAACTCTTGAAAATATTAAACTTAGTAGATTTGTTTGGCACTAAAACATTTGAGTAAACATGAGGCTACTTAAGTTTTATTATTATTATTAAGATATGTTTTTGTTGATTTGAGAGAGAGAAGAAGGGAGAGGGAGAAGGAGAAACAGCAATGTGAGAGAGACATCTATCTGTTGCCTCCCATACGGGCCCCGAATGGGGATCAAACCCGAAATGTAGGTGTGTGCCCTAACCGAGAATCGAACCCCCACAACCTTTTGGTGTACGGGACAATGCTCCAACTGACTGAGCCTCCTGCCCAGGGTGAGGCTATTTATAATTTTAATCCCACTTATTATGAATGCTCAAACCTTATTTTGCAGAAGTAATGTGTTTAATTATGGAGAGTTGTGGACTTCAGTGCCTGTTGAAGGTGTTACATTATATATGCGTCTGTATTAGCTTTCTAAAATCCAAAATATTTTAAATCCTAAAACTATCATCTAAAAGGTTTGGATGAGGGGCTGGACCTATATAAAACTTTAAAAGAAACAAAGACAGAAAACTAAAATTTGTTTACCAAAACAAAACAAGAAAGGAAACATGCATGAAATCCAATGCATGTGAATAGTTTATACATAAAATTGTACAAATTAGTATAGCTATATTATGTTATTAAATACTGATAGTATTGTTTGCCTTCCCTTTGCTAGGAAGAAAAAACAGATAGTAAGAAGGTGGAGGAAGACATAAAGACAGACGAACCATCAAGTGAGGAAAGTGATCTAGGTGAGGAGGTGGTAGTTTATACTTGATAACCCTCATGATGAGATCCTGTGTTGATTTTTTACTAATTTAACTAAATCAGTGCTATCTGTTAGAAATATGATGTGAACTACATTTGAAACTTAAAATTTTCTAGTAGCCACATTAAAAAAATTAGGTGAAATTAATATACTTAAACTGATCTGTCTAAAATATTAACATTTTAATATATAGTCAACATGGAAAGGTTATTAATGAAATCTCTTTTCATATTAAGTCTTCAAAATCCAGAGACTATTTTAGACTTCTAGCATATCTCAATGCAGATGTTACGTTTTTGTTGGAAGTACTTGATTTGTATTCAGACTTCATGAAATTAGTAGTTGAAAATTTGTTATGTGCCCAAGTAGTTACAAATATACTTAGAAGTTTTCCAGTAATGGCATTGAGAACCAAAAAAGTACTCTTTTTTTTTTTTTTCTTTTTAAGATTTTTTAAAAATCGATTTTTAGAGGAAGGGAGAGAGAGAGAAACATTGATGTGAGCGAAACATCAATTGGCTGCCTCCTGCACGCTGCCCTCTACTGGAGATTGAGCCTCCAACCCAGTCACGTGCCCTAACTAGGAATCAAACCAGCAACCTTTCCATGTGTGGGACAACGCCCAACCAACAGCCACACCGGCCAGGGCAAAAAATTATTTTCTTTTAGTATTTGCATCCATGTTAATAAAACTGGTTCATTTTAGAAGAATTGTTACCTGTGTCATGAGTTTGGTGGAGGTTTTGTTGTTGTTTTTTAAGATTGCAAAACTGATAATATAAATCTCTTCGTAAATTTTGAAGTCCTTTGAGAGACTGTAAATACATACTCCAGTTATTCTGGGCAATCTCTTAATTCACAGAACCTATCTAACGGCTAAAGAAAAGTACTTAAAATTTTGAATCAATTGACCTTTGTTGTTATTAGCAAAGGCTTGTTGTTTGGGGGCTTAATTGAAGATCTTTAACTTTTTGTAAAATACCTTTTTTAGTCTTATAATTTTCTAACAATTTTCATAACTAATTTTTTTTTTTTTTACCAACTCTGTCTAAAAACATTTTATTTTTTGTGCATGAATTCAAACTGTTTTATAATTAGATAAAGCTTACAAGTTCAGTTCCTGTTAAAAATTGATTAAAAGAAATTTTTTGTTGGATGTTAATTCTGATTTCAGGTAGCTAATTTTAAATTTCTGTTTTTGACTGTTAAAAGTAAACTTTTTATCAAATTTACTATTTGCTCAAAATATCTCCTAATATTATTTATTGTTTTTAAAAGTTTATGTATGTACACACACACACATATAAAAAAACCAGTTATTTTGCTAGATTTTCTGTAGCAAATTGTGGTTGTCCATTATGAAATTTACAACATACCTCTTTCTAGCCTTCACTATTTTGGTTAGAGTGTGCTGGCTTTGGAGCTTGATTCTGCATCATTATTTTAAAATGAAAATTTATCCAAACTTTTTAAAAACAAAAATGATTATATTAATATTAACTGTTTCATTATGATTCACATCAAAGTATCACTGTAACTTGTGCTATCTGTATAAAATATTTTTTAAAACATTACAATACATTGATGTATAGAGCAAGACATTGGAACTGAATCAGTTTGTTGAAACTGACTAAAATCAGTGGTGTGTCAGTGTATAATACTAGAAAACATGCATTTGCCAATATTCCCACTATAATACAGTGATAAATACCTTACATAATGCAACAGTTAAAATGGAATGTAGTCTTACCAAAACACTAAAGTTGTGTTTAACGGAGAAATATTTTCCAGTGCATTATTTTAAGTAAAAATAACATACAGTAAAAATACTCAGTTAATTAGCTGTACTAACCATAGTTCATTAGTTTTTAATAGCCTCGTGCGTCATTTTTTTCTTTGGCAGAAATCGATAATGAAGGTGTGATTGAACCAGACACTGATGCCCCTCAAGAAATGGGAGATGAAAATGTAGAGGTAAGTTCAATGGCTTACTTTCTACTTTTTGCAGTGATTTTATGACTTAGTAAGACAAGGGTAGAACAACCTCCTAAGTTGGGATGGAGGGGAACAAAGGTACTATCTAAGGCAGAGTGTAGAGAGGAAAATCTGTTGTTTTCATGTAAAAGATTAAAACTCATCCTGTATAATTTCTTTTTTTTTAAAAAATGTTTTCATTGATTTCAGAGAGAGGAAGGGGGAGGGAGAGAGAGAGAAACATCAATGACGAGTCATTGATCTGCTGCCTCCTGCCACCACCACCACCCCCCCCAGGGGGGGCTGAATCCAAAACCTGGGCATATGCCCCAACTGGGAATCCAACAGCAATGTCCTGGATCGTAGGTCGATGCTCAACCGCTGAGCCATGCCTACCGGGCATGTATAAATTCTTATTCAGGTATTATAATTATTCTTTTGGCTTTCTGGAGACTAGAGAAAAATGAGTAAAAGTAGGGTTTGTGACCACCTCATTCCTAAAAAGTCCAAATTGCTTTCTTTTTCTGTTTGCTCTCTTTACTATTCTAAGTCTGCTTTTAATTTTCCCCTAGATAACTGAGGAGATGATGGATCAGGCAAATGATAAAAAAGTGGCTGCCATTGATGCCCTAAATGATGGTGAGTGATTTTTTTTACTCTTTGTTACATTTCTGAGATACTCCAGATACTCTCTTCTGTACTGTAGTAACTGTTAAATAGTGGGGAAGGGAACTTAAATTTATTGAATATCTTATACTGAAGAAGAAAGTGTCCTATTTTCCACTCAACCCCTCCCCATTGATGAAGAGGCTGAAATCACTCAGTTATCAGTTACCTTGCTCCAGGGCATAGACAGATTCTGATGTGATTCACACTCTGCTTGCCTTGAATCTTTCTCCACTGAGAAGAGGCCTTGGCTTTGAAAAGGTGAAGGACAGGACAGGGAGGAAGAGGACAAAAGTAGGATAAATGGGTACGGAAGGAAACTTTGGGTAATGGGTGCACGATGCAGCATGCAGATTATGTTTCGTTGAGTTGTACACTTGAAACCTGTATGGTCTTGTTAACCAATGTCACCTCAACAAACTCAATTAAAAATAAAGTCATTGATTCCAATTTGGGGACATTATTGTTTACCTTTTAAAAAATCCTCTTTTGCCTGGCTGGGCCTGGCTCAGTGGTTGAGTGTCAACCTAGGATCCAGGCGATTGGGGTTCGATTCCCGGTCAGAGCACGTTCCTGGGTTGTGGGCTCGATCCCCAGTCGGGGGGTGCAGGAGGCGGCCGATCAGTGACTCACCATTGATGTTTCTGTCTCTCTCTCTCTCTCTCTCCTTTCCTCTCTCTGAAATCAATAAAGATTTTTTTTTTTTAATTAAAAAAATAAAATAAAAAATCCTCTTTTGTTATGATCATCTCTTAATACTGTTCCAATAAGCCTCTTTTTTTTTCAAGAGAGTAAAAATCACGTAGGACTTTAACCAATGGGATATAAATGGAATCTTGGTCTGGTACATCCTTGGAGGCATGTATAAACTATAAAAGATAAGAGTACAGTGCACCCCGGCCAGGCGTGGCTCAGTGGTTGAGCGTCGACCTAGGATCCAGGCGATTGGGGTTCAATTCCTGGTCAGGGCACATGCCCGGGTTGTGGGCTCAATCAATGACTCTGTCATCATTGATGTTTCTATCTCTCTCTCCCCCTCTCCTTTCCTCTCTCTGAAATCAATAAAGATATATTTAAAAAAAAAAAAGTACAATGCAAAAAAAAAAGTGAAAAGCCCTCTAGAAAAGTATTAGAACAGTGGCCCTCAACTTTTGAAATAGTAACACCCTTGACAAATAATGTTCATAGGCATAACACTCTTGTTGTAGTCTGCATGTTAGATCCGCTTCAAAAAATCCTATCAGAGTGGGAGAGTGCTGATAGTGTTCAGTATATTGTTAATCAGTTACATTTTTTATAAGAAAAGTCATTCATTAGCTTGAGTACTATGCACATCCCTTCATAGCTGTGTGGTAGTGTGTCACAATGCCATTGTTGAAAGATGCTGGTGTGCATTTGGACTTCATCCATAAGCTTCGAAGATAACTTGGTTTTATTTTCAAAAGAGATTAGTATTGATTGCTGTTTCAAGTTGGCAAGCACTATATTTACCTCCATTTTTTTTGTAATCCCACCACCTTCTTAGCTTAGGTTCTTATATTTATACTATTGCAATTGTCTTAATACTTGGCCTACCTGAAATACCTGTTTCCTTTATTGATTATTCTTATTTAGAACAGTTTTTGTTTTTGTTTTTTATTGATTTTAGAAACATTGATTTGTTGTTGTTCTATTTATTTATGCATCATTGGTTGATTCTTGTATGTGCCCTGACCAGAGACTGAACCTGCAACCTTGGCATATTGGGATGACGCTCTAACCAACTGAGCTATCTGGCCAGGGCCTAGAACTGCTTTTTATTGTTAAACACACTCCCTTGCTTATAACCTGCGACTAGTTTTTTGCATATATTCTGAAGATCTTCATCATAACATTAGACCTGCTAGAGTCAGACCCCATATTTTGCCTTCCCAGCCTTGTTCTCTTCTTTTTGAGTATTAACCTTCCATTCCAGCTAGACCTTGCTCTCGTACAATGTTTTTTACTTGTGCTCTACTGTTTCTCTGTAAAGTTCTTCCTCTGTTTCATTTAAAAAAAAAAAAAAAAAAAAAGTTTTTATTGATTTCAGAGAGGAAGGGAGAGGGGGGAGAGAGAGTCATTGATCAGCTGCCCCCTGCACGCCCCCGACTGAGGATCTAGCCCACAACCTGGGTATGTGCCCTGAGACTGGGGGATCCAACAGTGGTCTCTTGGATTGTAGGTCGATGCTCAAGTGCTGAGCCATGCCAGCCAGGCTATTTCAGCTTTTAATTCATACTAATCCATGGACACCAGCCACTTCTCTTCCTGAGTGTTCCTTTTCCATACTATAATTTTTTAAAATTTCCCTACCACATAAGATTTCTATGTACCCAACATTTATTTGGTGCTTTCTACATGCTTGGCAGTTTTATTATGTTTTAATGTATATTATTTATTAAAACCTTATAGTACTCCCATTTTACAGATTAATGAGTAACCTGAGGCTCAGAGAGGTTTTGACTTGCCCAGGATCTTAGTGTATCATATTGTCAATTCATTTATTATGTCACTTATTTTGGCTTACTGTCTTTATTTTTAAAAATTCATTTTCTTATTGACTTAGCAATATTTAATAAAATGAAAATAAGCTGCCACCACCTAAAGTCATGTTCTTGTTTTTCCATATTTGCTTCCAAGCTATGTTTGTTTGTAAATTTAATCTAGTTCTAATTTTAGAATATGTACAATTTTATAGTATATTCTAAAGGGATAAAATACTAGTATTCTAAGTTAAGAATTGTAGGTTTAGACCCCACCTGGGTTTGGAGAGTCTGGAATATAGTTAAACAGTGGACTTACGGAACCATAGTGCTTGGGTTTGAATCCCAGCTTTGGCAGTTACTCGCTAGGTAAACTTGGGAGAAGTGACTCTTCGCCCGTTTGTTTTCTCCTTTGTAAAATAAGAATAAGAGTACCTACCTAGTAAGTCATGGGGAGTAAAGGAGTAAAGGTGTGAGATATGCTTAGAATAGCACCATGTATTCTCGTTAAGTAAGACCTTGGTGTTTCCAGCAGTTACGTTATTAGTAGTATTTTTATTATGCTTTTTCAGTTTAGTGTATTTATTCAAGTATCTATTGAAGGCTTACCATGCTCCAAGCAGTATTTTAAATGCTGGATATATAGTGGGAAATAAAACAGTCCCAAGTTCTTTACCTCATGAACCTCACATACTACTGGGGAACAAAAAGTAACAGGTGCAGGTGATGATAAGTGCAGCGAAGAAAAGTAGAGCTGAGTAAAGGGATAGTCCGTGATGGAAGTTGTGTATTAAATAGGGCTGTTTGGCACTGTGAAGAGAGCAAGGCAGGTGAAAAAGGGTTTTCGAGACAGAAGAGTGAGTACAGAGCCTAACCACGAGGCATGTGTAGTAGTTACATAGGTAGTAGCAGAAAGGCCAGTGTAGCTGGAGTGTGGTGAGTGAAGGGCTAAGTGGTAGAATTAAGGTAAAAAGCGTGCCTGAGAGGCGAGAAGGTGGGGGAGGGCGCTGTGAGGAAGGTGGACAGGTCTCTGACCGTGTAGCCCATGCTGTGGACCCAGGACTTGTCCTTAAGCGTAACAGGAAGCCGTTGAAGGGTTTGACTAGGGGAGTTTTGTAGTGACTTGAATTTGCTTTTGTCTTATTTTTTTGTTTTTATTTCATTTTATTTTATTCTTCGTTTGTTTTGTTATTTTGGATTTGCTTTTGAAAAGGATTATTCTTGCTAGTTTATGTACATCAGATTTGATGGGCAAGTAAGGATGTGTTAGTTCATTGGAGAAGTAAAAGCTAAAACATGAGTCGATGTGCCAGAAGTATATTAGGAAAATAACCTGTGAGGGGAAATGGGGGACCAGAGGGAGCCAGAGGAGTCTGGGAAGGTAGTGAGATGATCGTGTAGGTCTCACCCTGTGTGGGAGACGGAAGGAAGGTTGTGTGGGAAAAGTCTTCAGCTATGGGTGTGTTTCTAAAAAAGTATTAGGAAGCCAAAATTGCCCATTAGAGGGGTTGCACATTTCACAAGAATGGGCCTGCCTTGGTATCTGCTTTATTCAGTCATTAACTGGGAATAGCTTATGAAGTATATGCTTGAGCGCAGAAGATGGGGTGCTCAATCATTTACGCTTCCCACAACAGTTCTAAGGTGCATTTTTATGACCCCCACAGAGGGAAAGGAAGAAATTGAATCTTATTGTTGTAGTTGAGGTGGCTAATGATGGTGGCTTGGATTAGGGCAAAGGTTCCCAAACCCTCTCTGTTTACAGTGCCCTTAGTGTCTTGTCTTTTTCACAGCACTCCTATGCCAAAAAATTTGCATTTAGCATTTCATTTATAATATAGCTTTAAGTCTAAACAATTTAATAAGTATCTATGTCCTAACAAGTTACTGATTATTTGAAAAAATAATTTATACAAATTTAAGAAAAGTATATTTAATTTTATTCTTAACTGACTGTGTTTGTTTTCCAATAAGCTGAGTATATAGGTTGGGCACTAAACAGCTTCTCAAATTTTGGAATCAGATTGGACACTGCCACCCTATTCACGTCTGTTTTTCTTCAGTTCTTAATTTTTATCATAGCAACTATGAAGAAACAGTTTTTCAAAGATACCAAAAGGAATTTAGTGATTGATCCAGTGTTGAAACTGAACCATGTCGAGCCAGTAGTTTGCTAACAAACTGTCCTGTGACCCATTGGTGCACAGGAAATCTTGGGACTAGGGTGATAAATAAAGAGTGGTTGGTTAGGTTCTGGATATATTTTGAAAGTAGAGATAAGACCATTTAGGTTTTAGATTGGGGAGTCAAAAATGACTCCAAGGTTTTGGACTTGATATAGATTAATATAGGCATACTTTGGAGATATTGTGGGTTGGATTCCAGGCCACTGCAATGAAGAAATAAAGTGAGGTGTAATCTTTTTGCTAATGGAGAGTCTTGCCCTCAATTTGTAAAAAACTCAACATCTATGAAGCACAATAAAATGAGAAATGTCTGTAATTGCCAAGCTATTGCCTCCTATTTTGGTAAAAATTTAATGGAACGTAGCCTTACCCATTCATTTATGTATTGTTTATAACTGCTTTCCCACTACAACAGGAGGGTTAAATAGCTATGATTGTTAAGGTCCACAAAGCCTAATATATTATTATATGGCCCTTTGCAGGAAAGTTTGCCAACCTCTTAGACTAAATGGAAGAAGCATTTATTTAATCAGGAATATTAGGGATAGGGATGGGGTGAATAGATTTGGAGATGGGGTAGGAATTAAGATTTAGTTTTGAACATGGTAGGTTTGAGTTGCTTGTTAGACATCCCAGAGTAAGTAAGTTGTAATAGACATCCGTAGTAACTAGTAAGACTGAACATTGTTCCGCATTGTTTCATGAGTTCTATTAGGTCCTTTACACATTTACTAACTGGATAAATAAATTTTCAAAGTGAATTGTGGCCTTTACTTTGAAATTCTGTCTGTATCTTGAGTTCCTGTGTTTCCTATGTCCAAGTAAATTAGACTTTATGCAAAGAACTGTTCTAATTCTATAGTCTGTTTTATTTGTTGAACGACTTCACTAAAGGGACTAATAAACAAAGAAGCTAACTCTGTGAATAGATACAATAATGTGGGTTGTGCTCTTCAACAAGTTCTAGTTTTCTTGAATTTTTATCATTCCTATGAATTAAAATAATTCTTTTCAAAAATAATTTTTTCATGAGCCCCTTGAATATAGTAGGAATACTTTTTTTATTAAATTTAATTTTATCCTTTTAACTTAATGGATAAAAAATTTTAATGGAATAAAATTGATTTATTCTTTAAATTGTATCCTTTTTTGTGTGTGTGTTTATTTTTAAAATATTACAGATTTCCCTTTTTCTCCCCAATGACCCATTCCACCCATCCATTTTTTCTTAATTAAAATTAATGTGAGTCCTGAGAGAGTGATACTGTCTCTGTCTTGAGTGATTTACAGTATAAGTTTGGTAAAGTTTTGCTCTTTTTTTTTTTTTTTAATTTTTAAATTTTATTTTTTAAAATATTACAGATGTCCCTTTTTCTCCCCAAAGGTTTGCTTTTAGAGCTAGCTTTGTATGTTATTTTAGAAACTAGTCCTTTTTTTTCCTGATCTAAATAAAAAATGTAAAAGACTGCCTGGCTGGCGTGGCTCAGCCGTTGAGCATCAACCTCTCATCCAAGAGATCGAGGTTCAATTCCCGGGCAGGGCATGTGCCCGGGTTGCCGACTTGATCCTCAGTGAGGGGTCATGCAGAAGGCAGCCAATCAGTAACTCTCATCATTGATGTTTCTCTCCCCCACTCCCGTCCTTTCTCTAAAATCAATAAAGATATATTTTTTTAAAAAGTAAAGAATGTGAAAGACTAACTGGACAAGAGACCAACAATTTTTCTTTCTTTTTCTTAATTTTTTTTTGTTGTTGTTTAAAATATTACAGATGTCCCTTTTTCTCCCCAATGACCCGAACTTAATATTTTTTATCCTCTGGCTATTTCTCAATAACTTTTTTTTCACTTTAGGTGAACTACAGAAAGCCATTGACTTGTTCACAGATGCCATCAAGCTGAATCCTCGCTTGGCCATTCTGTATGCCAAGAGAGCCAGGTGAGAACGCTAAACAAAATAGCATCCCCTGGTGAATAATTTCCCATCATTTATTTAAATAGACTTGCTTCTGTAGCAGTCCCAAAGTTGGCGTTGTTTTAAATGAATACTTTTTAATACCACACTTATTTTTTAGTGTCTTCATCAAATTACAGAAGCCAAATGCTGCCATCCGAGACTGTGACAGAGCTATTGAAATAAATCCTGATTCAGCTCAGCCTTACAAGTGGCGAGGGAAAGCACACAGGTAAGTAATGGAATTTATTTATTTTCACAACTCTTTATTGAAATCTGATGTTTTTGAACATGCTTTTCTAAAAACCAAAATTGCCTAAAGATTTAATTTCTAAGTAATAATTGTGTGTACGCCATATGAAAAATTGAGAGAATACCATAAGGAACAAATAAGAAAATAAAAATTCACTCCTTTTGTTCAAAGAAAGCCACTGTTACAGTTTTTTATCACATATATCCAAATTTATGGTAAGGATTTTTCTCAAAATTATCTCCGGGAAAAGAGAGTTGCCTTTGTCTACCAAACTCACAGTCGGGACTTTGTCTGGAAATAAATGACAAAGATTTATCAGGGTCTTAGGGGCTTCACAAACTAGAAATACAGCTAAGCAATACCCAGAGTATTCTGAAGAAAAAAGAAAAGCTGAGGGTTCTCAAGTAGAACGTTACATTCTTGAGAAGAATCGGTTCTGCATTCTTAGCCCACAGGTTGGTCCAAGACTGTCATCATCAGATATCCTATGGTCTGAACAATGAAACATTTTCATCTGAGGTCATTCTGAAGGTTTCATGTATGTCCAGGCATTGACACACAATGCATTGATGTACATCTGGGTATTGATGCAAGACTGGAAAGTTTAAAAGTTTAAGTTCCTGGAGTTGGTTAAAACAAAAATAATCATTTCCTTATGCCTCAACCCACTTAAAGTTAATAATTTGGAAGCTTGACCATAGTGACCCCATTTTATTTCTTCACTCTATTCCTCACTTTGTGTCAGTATCCTTACAAATTTTCTCTTATTTTCAGATTTTCTCTTTGCAACTTAACATTAAACAACCAATATATTGTAGAAGAAGGAATTCACTAGCCTCCAACTACTTCAGTCAATGCTAAGTCATCTGAAAAATCAGAAAAAGGGGCAAATAAAGAGGTGAATTTAGCCCAGATTAGTAATCATTCCTGGAAGCAAAACATTGTTGTACAAATGGGTATTTGTGGCTTGGAGATGAAATATCCAATGGCATTGACATCTTACGTGGAATGAACAAGTGCTGTACTTCAAGTGTGGGTGGAGGTGAAGATGATTATACTTGGGCCAACTGTGTTTAAGTGACTCAAAAAAAAAGTAGCTCTAGTGATTATTAAGACACGTGTCAGTGATACAGTTAAAAGGTTGGAATGAAATTTACTAATGCTCTGTTGGTACAGGAAAGCTCATGCATTGCCATTGATCCTCTTGAGGCCCCAGTAGTATTTGAGCATTTTCTTTCTTCTAGTAGAACATAGAATGGACTCATCTTGTAATTTGCCTGTCCTAGACTTGGAAGTAAACCATTTTCTCCAAGAAACCATAGTTAATTTTAGTGGGGATTATATTTATCGAAACTAAAGTTTGGCCACTAGATGTGTTTATTACTTCCGTAATAGCCTTCTGTCATTTCAGTGGACAAAATCAGAAAAAACATTTTTAAAATAATAATTTTATGAATTTTTTAGTTTATACTGATACTTTTGATTAAAACGCAACATTAAATGTTTTTTGTATTTTTGACACTATTACCTCAAGATAAAATCTTTGCCCCTAATATATTTACCTACTTGTGTTATCCTACCATATACATAAAATTTTCAGAGTCATACCTTGGAGATAATATCTTTAAGTAAAGTTTAAAGGTTTTTTTGTTGCAGTTTTTATCTATATCCCACTGAAGATATACTGTCATAATGCCATTTTAAATTACTTGAATTATTATTTTATAAATACGTTTTTATTGATTTTTTTAGAGAGAGAGGGAGCGGGGAGAGAGAAGCATCAATTGGCTGCCTCCTGCGCATCCCCTGCAGGGATCGAGTCCAAAACCCAGGCATGTGCCCTGACAGGAAATCAAACCAGAGACCTCTTGTTGCAGGGGATGATGCTCAACCAGCTGTGGCACACCAGGAGGGCAAGAAGTCAACTAAGGTTTTAGACATTTTTTAGTAGAAGAATAGGTTTAAAGTTAGCCATAAAGGAAATTTAAACTTCTTCAAAGTTTTATAAAGTAGAACATAGTAATTGAATTGGTTCATGAAAATTTTTGGTTCAATATTTAACTTCACCCCCTTCTATAATAATCCTTTTTTATAATAAGGAACAAAGACACCAAACTACATAAGTGAATATGTATGAAAGACTCTAAAATGAGTTTAAATCTGTTTCAGACTTCTGGGCCATTGGGAAGAAGCAGCCCATGATCTTGCCCTTGCATGTAAATTGGATTATGATGAAGATGCTAGTGCAATGCTGAAAGAAGTTCAACCAAGGGTATGTTAAAGTAGAGAAAGGGGAAGTCATTGCTGTAATGCTCCATGGCTCTAGTACTTAGCCCCCATTAGTAAATTATCTGCAAAATAGGTTCAAAGAAACAACCCTTTGAAAGTTTCATCTGTAATCACTGGAGTTTGTGCTCAACTCAGGAAATCTCATTTGGTTTTCATGCTTTCATTTTTCATGCTGTATTATAGCAAGCTCCATTACTTTGTTTGCACGCCTTCAATAGAATTACAATGAAAAAGAAATGAAAAGGGGGACAAATGGAAGATCTATAAAATGCGAGCCAAGACTGAGTTTGACCTGTCCTTATTTATCGTAGGTATATATAGCCACAGTATAAACATGAGGAGCCTGTGATAGTTAACAAGTTCAGCCTTTTAAAAGTGGTAATATTGAATCCAAAAGCTAGAATATTGTTTCAAGGTAATTTCTATCTAAAACTGTTAATTAAATTAATTTTAATGCATTCACATGGTAAATCCTTGAGCTTTGTGGGAAGTTATACTGCCAAGAATTTATTCCCGAAGGTTTTAAGGTAGTGCAAATTTAATTTAGCTTAGCTACTAATGTGAGAGACTTTTATTTTTTTTTCTCATAAGAGAGCTAACTCAGCAAGGTTATTGTGAGATATTCTAGAATATGAGGTTCTTAAAAATCACAAATAAGCTAATGTAATGGTTGAATATGAATCATTTAATTTATTCTTTGAATAAGTAATAGATTCCACGTACTTGTCATGAACAATGTCCTAGTGCCTGGTATACATATTTTCTTTCTTAGTTCTTATAGCATTTCTGTAAGACTTACATGTTTCTCCTCCCCAATCCCTCATTTTACGGATGAGGAAAGTTACATATAGTTAGGCTGGCAAATAACTGGTATATGTGTTCCCAGTTTCTTCCTTCCCATGGCAGGTACCAGACAAGAATTGCCGTGCAATTTGAAACCTAATTGTCTTCCTTGCCCCAGTTAATTGTTTGAGATTTATAACACTTCTAACTTCAAATCCTAGCCTCTTTCCTCTATTTCACAGTGGACTTGTAAAGCCTGAGTTACCTCTGGTCTTTTTCTATCAGGTAAATCTGTCATTATTCATAACTATGTCTTAAACACCTCTCCACAAAGGAAAGTAGTTCTTTAACAAAACTGTAGATATGAATTGGCTTTATTCAACTCTTACAACATTTTTCTGTGGTCCTTTTTTCCTAGGCCCAGAAAATTGCAGAACATCGGAGAAAGTATGAGCGGAAGCGGGAAGAGCGAGAGATCAAAGAAAGAATGGAAAGGGTTAAGAAGGCTCGGGAAGAACATGAGCGAGCCCAGAGGGTAAAGTGTCTATAGCTAAACCATTAAAGGGAAACATAGTAGATGAGATCTTTTAGGATATTCTAGTTCTTGAGGGATAATGATAGAGGGAGTTTTCTTTCTCTTTCCTACTTAATTTGTAGGGATACTTTTAGTCTTTAAATTCTTAAGTGAGTTTATATTTCACCAACTTATATTTAGTTAACAAAGTCATAATATATATAATCTTGAAGAAAAAAAAAGTTATCCATAATTTATCTACAATATTGTTGCTGCTATTAAGATTTCTTCTGTTTTTTTCCTACATTAGCCTTTTTGTATTAATGCCATCAATTTTATCTACTTATTTTTAATATTGTTGAATAAAAGGACATAAAGTTGTATTATAATTATATAGCATTACATCCTAATTTTTGTCACTTTATATTTTTAAGCATTATGCTTGATTTTGGGGATTATAGTTTATAATCTTCAAAAGTAATTTTTACATTTATATATCTCCTGGTGACTTTATAACTGGTTATGAGGGAAGTTTAGGTACATTTCCATTTACTTTATGTTTAAGAAAACAACAAAAACAAAGTCAGTAAATCTCTAGTTGTATTTGTTGTTTAGTTACGTAAGGAGAGTATAGAAAAGGTGAACTTGGGAAACAAAGGTCATGGGAGTTTTAGTAATCTAACCATGTGCTTTTATTTTGGAATTTAAAAATAATAATTTAGTTTTTATGAGCATGGACAGACATAACTATTATAAATTGCTTTCCAGGTTTTTTTTCCTTTCCAAAGTAGAAGTAAAACACTACTTAGAATCATTATCAAAAGTAATGCTTATTGAGAAATCCAATTGGAAATTTGGGGGTGGTTGTAATGGGGTGCATCCTTTAGTCCATTCTTTCCATTTGAAGTTTTTCATTCTTTTAAGTCATATAACTACGTTATTTTACAATTTTTTCCATGATTCTGCGTGGATAGGGTAGGGGTGGGGAGCAGGACTTTGCCCCTCTGTTACATAATTTATTTTTTCTATTAAAGGAGGAAGAAGCCAGACGACAATCAGGAGGAGCTCAGTTTGGCTCTTTTCCAGGTATTTTAAAATAAAAATTAAACCTATTGGTATTGTAAATAATTGGAGAATATTCTGATTTGAGGGCTCTGATACATTTATTATATTTAATACCCTTAGTCCCTAGGACACTGAAGAATCTAGAATGTTAGCCTCTAGAAAGTTTCATTCTAATAAAAATTTTATGTTAGTGGAAAGACTGTTATTTTCCTAACACTTTGAGCAGTATACCTTTTAAAAATACCTGGCATTTATTGAGGCCCAAGCATTGTATCTTTATTAAAAGACTACAGGAATTGGTTGTGATGGATTCAAAGTATTTCTAAATATCTGTAATGGAATTTTGTCTATTAATACTCATGAGATAGTAGGTAAAAGTGCTGTATGAAATTATGAGGCACAAAAAATGCTTTAAGTCCAGTGTAAAAATAATACACACTCTTCCCTTTCCTGTAAATGTCAAGTGATCTGAATTACTAGCGAGGCAAAGCCTTGAATGATACCATAGACCTATATAATACAGGTAGAAGAGCAGTTAAAAGGGCACTCAGAATGAATGAATACTTCCTGAATGAGGCAGTATGAAATTTATATAAAAACCGGGAAGATATTTTTTTCAAGTTAATTATTGTAATGGGGAATCAGCTGTTTAATAGTAACCAGCTTTCTCTATAGGGTTTATAGAGGCAGCTATAGACCGCTTATGCTTCTATGCCATGGCTAAAAAACATAGCCTCTATTTTGAAAGATCATGCGCCAAGCAACTAAAAAGGGAGAATATATATTAGAGATGACTTGTAGTTCGAAAAGGCAAGAAAATTTTAGTTCATAGCTTACTTCCTATTTATAATATGAATGATCTTATGTCAGGTACCTTTGTTTTAGAAAATGACTACTAATGTAGACTAGTAGTAGAGATAATTTTTTTTTACATAGTTTTTATTATCTAGATTTGACAAGCAGGTTGGCTAACTTACTGAATTGGGTCAGTAATTTTTTATGGGTATAAACTAGTTTTTCAGTCAGGAGCAGCAAGAGAAACTAGAAGTTTTTAGATTGCTTAGATCTCCTTATCTGTGATTGTTAGTTACTTACTGGGCATGTTTAAATTATTGAGCCAGGTGGTAATGACTTTGTAGTCCATATTTCTGCCCCCTTTTTTGGTTTTATTACATTGACCCCTGATTTGTAGAATACATTGTTACCTGTATTTCCCTATAGAATTATATTGGTATAATTGTTATTTCAGAATACTTTCAGTGGACATAAAGATAGTGAGAAACTGAGTAGAAAATAATTTTGGCGTATACTAGGAGAATGAAATCCTTTTTGCTACAGCATTGTTCTCAGTGTAAAGAAACACCAGGAGTGCTTGTTAAAAATGCAGATTTTCAGTTTCACTTTCAGAAATTTTGATTCTGTCTAGCGTGGACAGCTTTTTATAACAAGCATTCTGTGTAGTTCTTGAAGGAATAACTGCTCTAGAGGAATATAGTTTTGGGGTTTTTTGATCAAGAACAACTAAACTCTTATGAATTAACTTTAAATTAAAACAAATAATATTAAATTCTGTAATTCCAAGGGACTGTTAGCTTTTTATTTTAAGGTAAGATTAGTTTTCTTTTTTTAAGAGTGTTGTTGCTAGGGTAAAAAATGAATCAAGAAGGTAGCACACTTTGATTTATAGCCTTGTTTTTTAAGAGAAAGTTTGAAGGTAAAAATTGTATCTTGTTACATCGTTAGAATGTTCAGACTGTTTTGTTTAATAGCATAGTACCCTTTTTCTTTGTGCATGTATGTGTGTTATTTTAATGAGTAGTGTTGATGCAAGAAACATCCAGACCTGTAAAGAAGTTGTTGTGTGTGTTTTTTATCCTTACCCAAGGATATGTTCATGGATTTTTTTAAGAGTTTATTTGAGCCAAAACTAATGACAGTTGCTGGAAAGCAATGTCTCAGATGCTTTGGAGAATAACAGTTTTACAATTTCTCCTATGAAATTAAGGAGAAACATACCGCACATTACATGAAGTTGGGGAAAAGCAAGGTGGGGATTGGATTACAGGAGAGTTAACAAGATTATGTGCTCTCTTGAGGGTGGTTACTAGTTTCAAAGGTGTGTTAACCTAGATGCACAAAAATAATGGACAGGGCTGGCTTAAGGTAAAGATAAACCTTTTACTAAAGAAGTTATAAACCTGGGACCTAACTACCCACTATGACCTGCCCAGTTAGTAATTTATGATCGGATCACCCTGTGAAGTTACTTTCTATATATCTCCTTTTTCATCTGTAGTAGAAAATAGTGTACTATTGGATTACTTGGGAATTTGGTTGATGTCTATACAGTGTTTTTCATTTATTTTTGTAGGTGGCTTTCCTGGGGGAATGCCTGGTAATTTTCCTGGAGGAATGCCTGGAATGGGAGGAGGCATGCCTGGAATGGCAGGAATGCCTGGGCTCAATGAAATCCTTAGTGATCCAGAGGTTCTTGCAGCCATGCAGGTGAGACTTAGAAAAACAGAGTGGAACTTTATTAGTACTGCTAAGGCATTTCTTTCATAATTCTGTGTGGGGACAAAGGTTACTCTGTCAGCCAAGTTTTATTGATCTGAATTACCAAGTAGCTAACTCTGCACGTGTGATAGTCTTTTTTTTTTTTTTCCAGAATGAGGAGCTTAATTTTTTTTTTTTAAGATTTTTTATTGATTTTGAGAGAGAGAGAAACATCAGTTGGCTGCTTCCTGCATGGTCCATACTGGGGATTGAGCCCTCAACCCTGGCAGGTACCCTGCCTGGGAATTGAACCAGCAACCTTCTGGTGCACCGGATGACGCCCAACCAAGCCATACTGGCCAGGGCACTTATATAAATATTTTTAATCCTCACCTGAGGATATTTTTTCCATTACTTTTCAGAGAGAGTGTAGGGGTGGGGAGAGAAACAGAAACATCGATGTGAGATAGACACATCGATTGGTTGACTGGGGCCAGGCACAGTCCTGCAACCGAAATATGTGCCCTTCGCCAGAATCAAACCCTGGACCCTTCAATCCAAGGGCTCATGCTCTAACCACTGAGCCAAACGGGCCAGGGCAGGGTGCTTAAATTTTTTAAAATTGTTTTATATTTTTTATATCTTTATTGGTTTCAGAGAGAGGAAGAGAGAGAGACAGAAACATCAATGATTAGAGAGTCATTGATCGAGCCCACAACCCAGGCATGTGCCCCGACCGGGAATCGAACCCTGATGGCCTGGATCCTAGGTCGATGCTCAACCGCTGAGCGATGCCCGGCAGGGCAGTTTTCCTTTTCTTTATATCAAGATTGTAGCCCAGCTGGGCGTGGCTCAGCGGTTGAGCATTGACCTGGGATCCAGGCGATCGGGGTTCAATTCCCGGTCGGGGCACATGCCCAGGTTGTGGGCTTGATCAATGACTCTCTCATCATTGATGTTTCTATCTCTCTCTCCCTCTCCTTTCCTCTCTCTGAAGTCAATAAAGATATATTGAAAATAATAAAAAAATAAAAATCTTAAAAAAAAAAAAATTGTATATGCTTTTTTTCATTAGTTAAAGTGACTTGAGTTTGACTTTGAAGGGGGCATTAATAATAATTTATATTTCAGGGACTTGTCCAAATCCTCAGTAATTTGGCCATGATAAAATTATAGGTCTAAATAAATAGATAGGATTTAAGATAATAAGCTTGGTGACCCATAGAATTTTTAAATGCTTTCTTTGCAGGATCCAGAAGTTATGGTGGCCTTCCAGGATGTGGCTCAGAACCCAGCAAACATGTCAAAATATCAGAGCAACCCAAAGGTTATGAATCTCATCAGTAAATTGTCAGCCAAATTTGGAGGTCAAGCGTAATGCCCTTCTGACAAATAAAACCCTTGCTGAAGGAAAAACAACTTGGATCACCCAATGGATGTCGCAATAATACAAACCAGTGTACCTCTGACCTTCTCGTGAAGAAAGCTGGGGTGCTTTGAAGAGAATCCCTACCCCTCTGCCCCAAATGCAGCTGTAACATTTTACAGTGGTTTGCCATTATGGTATTTGTTCAGATAATGTTTTCCTACTAGGAATTATAAAGTTTAAACACTTTAAACCTTAAAGATATTTAAAAACAAATTAAAAGGGTGTGTTAAACCCTACATTTTTCTTTACTAATCATTTTGGTGTTTTCCTTTGAATTAATTGGGCAAAGATACTTAAGTATGGAAGATTTATTGCTCAGTTTGAGTGAAATAAAGGTTTATTAGTGGGAAGCAAATATTTAAATAGATAAAGTTTGAGTTGGATATATGGTTACCTCAGTAACCACATATTGTGTGGTTAAATACCCATTTTGATTTATCTTCGTAAATGCTTTGTTTTTTAAAAAATGATTTATTTTGAACTAATAGGGACTACCAGTAGAGCAGTAGGACGTGGGTAGGGACTGGAAGTATGAGACAGGGCAGCTGCAGTCTTAGATTTTGTATAACACGTACCCTTGTACAGATGCATTTAAATCTTACACTGTGGTGAAGGGATGATTTTTATAATGCTGGAGTAGAGTTGGATTACTTAGCTCTGTTCTTGTCTGATATATAAAATAAATGTTTCATGTTATTTCCACATAGGGGAAATAGGGAATACTTTTCTTTTTGTATTTCTATGTTTAAAATTACCTGTTGTGGTTAGAAAATACCCACTCTTTGTCAGCTTTCAATTTGTTTTTACCTTTTTCCCCTTCTTTGGCTACAGATAGTCCTTTTTCACTAGCGTCATTGCTGCTAGTGAGAAATTCACAGCATAATTGCTTAAGCATACTCAATGCTGGGTTTAATTTAATATGTAATGCATACAGTGATTGACTACGTAGGGTAGTACCCATAACAGCTGTAGTTTCCTTCTTGGCCAGGAGATTTCATATTTAAGTATTAGATTTCTATTTTGGTGAAATCTTATATCAAAAAATGTTGGAAGGAAGGATTCCCTTTGGTGTTTGGTCTTCTACTTAGGAAATAGCAATTGAGTTTATCTTTGTATTTTGGAGAGAGTATGAGGTTTGAATTAATTGAGATACATAGAGGAGAACCTAAATTCTTGATCCAGCATGAATTATAAAATTGATGAGATCCATGGTGGTTCTTTATTGTAGAGTTACTGGTATTATAAAAGATGTATTGTTCTCATCAGCTCTTAAATACTGCAGCTATATTTTCACCTCTTTTTCCCTCTCCAAGGATAAAGAAAATTGTTTTCTCTTGTATATTGAATTCCTATATTTAGACCAAGTCCAGACACTACCAGGAATTTCTGGGTTTCTACCTGTCTTTCAATTAAAATGCTAGTGTTTAAAAGCAGTTTCAAGGGGTGAGGCCCTGTGTACTTGGCTTAGTTGAAGAATCAGTGGTAGGAACAGTAAGGTAAATTCCATGGAATACATTTCTGAAATAGCACATATCTGAAATCATACGTTGATTCAGATTCTAACCCTTTGCTGTACGCGAGCCGATAGAAATGCATCTGTTACATAAGTGAGAAAAAGCCGTATGCTAACTGAGCATGCTTTTTACACCCTTTAGAAATACTCGGCATATAAACTAGCATTTGAGCTTGCCAGTGTTCTTTTTGTTAAGTGTGTGTGCGCCTTTCCCAGAGTTTGCAGTGTATGCTGTGAACTCAAGAAGATCGGTTGCTTTGGAATTCCAGTTGTATGTGATTTGATTGCTCAGCTCTACGTCACCTGAGCACATTCTAACGTTGCAAGTACTGACCATGAATGGGTAAAAGTAAAATGGGTCTTCTGAAAACGTGTTCTGTGCTTTTAGAGTTTTAAGTTCCACAAATAAAAAATACGTTCATTTTCATAGAAACTCAGTATCATTTATAAGCAGAAATGTTCTTTTTTTTGTGCTAATAATACTGTAAGCAGGAAAGGTAAAGGAGGTGGGGGGGGTTTCCTGCTTAAAAATACATAGTTATTCGTTATTTCTAGCTACATTATTAAAAATAAAGTATGGTTTCAAACTGGATATTGACTCCCCAATCCCCCTTTTCCCCCCCAGCATATGTTCAATTTTTTTGTCTCCAGCGCTCCTCTTAAGTTATTTACTGGCAAAGTAGACTTCAAATTATAAAGTGCTATTAATAAGAACCCACAAAAACACATTAGCCCTAACTCAGCAATTTTCAACCTTTTTTATCTCATGGCACACATAAACTATTACTAAATTCTGTGGCACACCAAAAAATGTATTTTTTGCCAATCTCACAAAATAGGTATGATTTTTATTGATCTACAAAAAGAAAAAAATAATAGTAATTACCTGCCCTTCTTGCTCCAAAATAACACTTTAAAAAATCAGGTGCCTATACTTGTGTATGAGGATGCCTGGTACCAAGAATTAACCAATTAGATGCAACCTTATTATGCAACATGGCCAATAAATGCAACTGTATTATTCGACCTATATATTTGTGGTTAAAGGCAGGGCATTCCCATCAGACAGCTATTGTTGTGTAGGCTGTTGTCATATCTAAATTTGACAATCTATGGAAAACGAGGTCAGTGCCCCCTGATTAAATAGGTATTACATGTTTTAAGAATTCTTGGCAGCACACCAGTTGAAAATTGTTGGCCTAAGTAAAACAGCTTTAATTTTCTTTAGGATAGCATTCCAAAAGTAAGCAATTCTACCATGCTCGGGTAGTTTCCATTTCTGGGTCCAAAGGTACTTGCTCTGGTGCACATCTTCTATCCTGAGGAAACAGGAGAGGGCTCCAGGAGAGCAAATGCTGAAATACTGAGGCTAATATATGGAATTAGCATTGTATTCTCATATCCTATTGGTTAGCTTTTTCTTTGTCTTGAGGCCTAATTTTTTTTTTTTTTTTTTAATCTGTCTTGATTGATTTCTGAGAGAGGAAGGGGGAGAGAGAAACATCAATGATTAGAGTCATTGATCAGCTGCTTCCTACATGCCCCCTACTGGGGATTGAGCCTGCAACCTGGGCATGTGCCCTGACCCGGAATCAAACCGTGATCTCCTGGTTCATGGGTCGCTCAACCACTGAGCCACACCGGCTGGGCTGAAATTCTAATTTTAAAACTGGATTCTAAGTATCAGGCTGAGCCAGAGTAGCAAGGAAGTAAATAATATAATTGATGTTCTGAAAGTCTAGGTATTTGGTATATCAATTAGGATATCCTTAAGGTCACTCACCCAGATTAGTAAGGCATTTTGGGTTGCAGTATAGAGATCTTAATTAATGCTGATTAAAATATTTTGTACACATTTTGTGAAAGTTTGACCAGAGGTGCACAGTCCCCTCCTGGGAGCACGTCTGCGCCTTTCCCTCTCTTTCCCCCCAATAGGTGTGCATATCCTAAACTCTAAGGGACTCAGTGAGACTTGTAACCAGGGAAGCAATGGGCAGCAAGTGACAGCTGGTCCCAGGTTACCCCTTGAACCCCTGTCCCCAAGGCCTGCTTTTCTCTGACTTTCCAGTGAGCTGACAGCAGCCCTGTCTTGGCTCACTTGTTCCCCATAATATTTCTAGAGAGCTAAAACAGCCCCACCTAGGCTCTCCTGTTGGTGGTTGTATCCTAAGCCCTTTCTTGTTTCACTGTTACCAGTTCTCAAAAAACAAACACGTGGGAGCCACATACATGAAATGATCCGTTCTGGCTAGGTTCCTTTAAGCTCATTTTGAACTGATAGCATGGGTGTAAACAGAATGATGCTGAATTTTTTGTTGTTCATAATTTAGGGAGCCCTCTAAGGAAAGTAATTGTGAATTAGATGTAGAAATGTTTAAAACAAGCAAATAGCTCATGGTTTCTAAAAATTGGAAATAAACACAACTACAAAGTTCCATTTAATAAGCAGTGTACCTATCAGAACAACAAAGTTCCATTTATGTGTGATGCACCTATGTAATTGCTACATTTTTCACTACATACTGTATGACAGTTTTATAGTGTTTTCAGTAGAATAGAAGATAATCCCATCTTGAGCAGGTTTTTTTGATAGCTGAATATGCTATCTGCTCTCAGCTTATGCCCTACAAATGGGAATTTGAGAAACTCATTTAATCACCATCATAAAGTTTTACAGCTATTGTTAACTATACTTTTTTTTTTTTAATGTCTTTATTGATTTCAAAGAGAGAAAAGGAGGAGGAGAGAGATACAGACACATCAGTGATGAGAGAGCCACCGATCTGCTGCCTCCTGCACATCCCCCCTGGGGATTGAGCCTGAAACCCGGGCTTGTGCCCTGACCTGGAATCCAACCTGAATCTCCTGGATCATTGGTTGATGCTCAACCGCTGAGCCACGCTGGCCAGGCTTGTTAACTATACTTGTTACCTATTGATTTTAGGGAATTTTGAGGGGTTTTAATGTATGGGAGATTAGGGGAGAATCTCAATAGAATATTCATCAGCTTTATGCTGATGCACCAAAGTGAGGTTTATTCCCTTAACTTCATCTATCCTTGGGTGTGGTTGGCAAATGGCACTAATTGGATTTCTGTTATCTCCTTGAGTAGGATGATTTAAGCTACTTACCGTGCCCTGATTGGAGAGAAGTGTAACCATTTACTCCTAAGTGTCCTTGGTAGGGAAGATAGGATTTTTTTATTTACTAGATGGCTATAAACTGCTTGGCCATTTGTCTGTTTCCCTACTTTGCTTTTCATGGCTTACTAGCCTGCCTCAAATTATTATTTTTCTTAGTTTTTGAGAACACAAACACAGTCCCTCACTACACAAATTATGCAGTCAAGTTTCCCACGTTTGAGGAAGTCACAGGGGTCAAAATATCCAGAGTGCAATGGGAAAACCACCTTAGTGATCATGGTCTCTCTCAAAACGCCCTCTGCTTGACTTTTGCAACAGACCAGCTTGCCTCTGTTTCAGTGCCAGAATTCTATCTTCATTGGACTTTTGGATCTTGCCCCTGATGTCAGGACCCAAGGGAGTGCTGGGATTATTCCTGGAAGCCATTTCTTACAACAGGGTCTCTATCAGTTACTTTAACCATACCTATAGATACCACTAAATCAAACTCTGTTTTCCCAACTAACCTTTTCACCTAGCTTGTGGTCACTGTAGAACCACCCTAAATGATAGGTAGCTTAAGGGGAAAGAGATCTTAACCAATAGCAAGATGTTTTCTGAAAATTTTGTGCATTTGGGCCAGGTAAATTGTTAAGGCCCTCTTCTGAGGAGTAAATGTGATAAAGAGCATAAAGCACTGACCCTGGCATGTACTAAACACTCAAAAATTATCAATGAGGGTATTAAAAACTTGCTGGTACTGAAACTGATAGACACCCCAGTAAAGAAATGAAATTGGAGTCCTGAAACATTGTCTCAATATAATTTAGAGTGCTAGGTTAGAAATATGGTATCTCTAGTTCTGTGTAGTTTGGTTCGTTTTGCAACATGAGAAAAACAATTTAAGTATTTTATAAAGTGTGGCTACATAAATTTCATAATCCTTACAGCAAATGAAGTTGTTAGTACTGTATTAACATTTCACAAGAGGAAACTGCTATAGGCTGTGGGGAAAGGCACCAGATATCTGGGTGGGGTCACACCAACCTGGGTTCAGCAAACTCTGTACTTGAGTTCTGGCTAGGAAAGAATTCAGATCCAAGACCAAAACATTTATTTAGTAAATCACTGAGGTAGAAAAGTAATTCCTAGAAGAAATGGGTTTAGGAAACAAGTTACAGAGGGGCCCTTGGAGCTTGGGAGTGAGGAACCTAAGGGTAAGGCACTGGAGGGAGGGGAGGAGGAAGGGAGAGGTGCAAGTGTGCTTGGGAGGAGGAGAGCACTCTTCATCCGCAGGCCTGTGGGTTTTAAGGGTGGAGATTTTAGGGGAGGTCCCAGGGGAAAGTCTCAGTAGAATATTCAGCTGCTTTCCAGGTGTGTTCTTTCAGGGTCTAGGTCTCCACTGATTGATTGGGGGGGACCAGGGCAGGGGGTCATTGTCCAACGCATCTGGTCCTGAGGTCAGCCATGGAGTCGGCTGTCTGGTTTTGCTGCTTTTCTGGGCCTGAAATACAACCGAAGCCTAGATGTAATCTCTAGGGAGGAAAGGTCAGGGGGTCCAAACCGCAGGATCAGGATATGCTAGCAAAGGAAAGCCATCCTGGGGGTGAGATCCCACCCTACAATTACCAGTTGCTAGACACCTGGGGCTTCCCACCCTGATGGCCTGGCCCATCCTCCTTGCTCTGCTCATGTCCATCTGCCTATCACAAAACTAAAAGGTTAAAGACTTTCCTTGTTGCAGAGTATGTTCCCATTTGCATCTGATCATTTTTGACTTCCTGAAGCTCAATTTCTCTTTCTTCCACACCCCAGGATTTTTCAGAGGGGAAAACCTTGCCCAGTTGACAAATACTGGCGAGTGCCCAGCTGGCGGGGCTCGGTGGTTGAGTTGACCTGTGAAACAGGAGGTCACAGTTCCATTCCGTAGGAGGCGTGCAGGAGGGAGCCGGTCAGTGACGCTCATCACTGATGTTTTTCTCTCTCCCTATCCCTTCTCTCTGAAGTCAGTAAAAACATTTTTAAAAACTAGCGAGAAACAAAAATACTAGCAAGAGAAAACACGAGTCCAGTCGCAGAGAAACAGGGAGATTTGAGCCCCCCATCTTGCCAGTCATCAGCTTGTAGAAAAGGGCCATCTAGGCTTTCGTAGTTCCCACTGTTAAGTGAGTAGGTGCTTTGCACAGCTGGCCAGGTTTCGCGAAGCTCTAGGAGGCTGTCCTACCGCTCTGTGTGGGCTCTGAGTGGTGGAGCCAACACGCTGCTCCGCCCCACGCACTTCCCGGGAGCCAATCAGAGCTAAGAGGGCGTTCCTAGGCCCGCCTTTCAGTCTTCCCGCCCTGGCGACTTCCAGCTGGGAGACGGCGCTCCCTACAACCCGGAAGTAGTAGTCCCGGAGGAGGCGGGCCCGAGAGGGTGGAGCTTGTGACGCTTCGCGCCGGGCTCTGGCTCTTGTCTCCTCATTCTGCTGGCCTCGGTTCCTGCGGGAAAAGTGTGGCTAGGTCTGAGGAGAACTGCACCAATGGCTTCCGTGCTGTCCTACGAAAGCTTGGTCCACGCTGTGGCCGGAGCCGTGGTGAGGCGGGGTCTTCACGCCCGGGCCGCTGCGGGGTGTGGGGCTCTCGGGTCACTGCCCGGGATGTGTCTGGGGGATGAGCATGAGAGGGAGGCGTGTGGGTTAGGGACTGGCGTCAACTGCCGTGACTGTGGGGCGGAAAGGAAGGGGGCAGGGCGAGAAGCTGCTGGCAGAATTTGGTGTGAGGGCCAGCGCTCACCCTCTGGCCCTGGCTGCCGCTCTGGCCCCTAGAGTCTCTCTGGGATGTAGACAGCGGTGGTCCCACATACCCCCAGGGCGTCGGGCAGAGGAAAATTGCAGTTTTCTCTGCCTTGTGAAATTTAAAAGCCAGTCTTCCTCCTACTCCCTACACACCCTGCACACAAACTTCGACTCCCTTGGGCCAGAGGAAAACCTAGGTGTGATGCCCTGCAGCTCAGTCACATGCTTTAACTACAACCTATTTTCACACACTTGCTGCAAGCAAGTGGAAGTGCTTACCAAATAGAATATCCCTTGCCAATATTTATTGGTAGAAGATACATTAAAAAAAAAAAAAAAAATCAAGGTCAGAGTTACTTTCTACCACAGGTGTGCTTTCCTGTGAGAGAGAAGCTGGGTTGCTGGGCTTCTGGATGTCTCAGTTCCGCTTGACTCCCCTGCCCCCTTTCCTTGACACTTTCCACTCTTGAGTAACAGCTGCTTCTGGCTCTCATCTTATTTCTCCAACTGCCCTTCCTCATATCCTTCTGTAGCTGTCAACACGCACCTGTAGCAGTTGGAATCAGAGTGACTTCAGAGGAAGATCACTGATCCGCCTCCTTTGAAACTCAGGGAGAACTCATGTCTAAAATTTCCTCTTGGCTAAAATGTGACGTTAGCCAATAAATGTTCTGTGCAGACGAATCAGGGCTGGACCCCCAACTCCATTATTTGTTAGATAGGTGGCCTGTAAACCTCACTTTCCCAATCTGTAAAGTGGGGCTATTGATACTTACCTCACAGAGTTGTTACAAGAATTAGGTGGCACAGTAGTTCATGGCAGTGCCTGAGTCAGGAATCTCGGTTCATTCCTTAAACTGGAAGAGCCTTTCAGCCAGTGTGAAGAGGCTGAGTTGGAAGCTTGCTTGACATGCTCTAGGATGGGTGTGGATGCCTATGTTCCTGGAGTGGAGGGAAAAAGGCAAAGAGGCAAATATGTTTCAGGGGGCCAAATTGTGTGAGACTTTAACTCTGAGTGGGAAAGAGAGCTAGGTAGCTTTTGGAGGTTTAGAGCATTCAGCAACTTGCTGGTTTACATTTTAAACATGATCACCCTGGCTGCTCTGTTCAGAGTGAACTATAAGGCAGCAAGAAAACTGTCAGAGAGATAGTACATCATCTCAGGCAAGCGATGATGATGGCTTGGACCAGGATGGTGGTCGAGAAGGTGGTGAAATGTGATCATTAACCTGGAATATATTTATAAAATAGAGCCACCAGGGTGTGATGGTGGATCAGATATGGGGTGTAACAGAATGAGGGTTGGTTGACTCCCAAGAGTTTTTGGCTTCAGCAACTGGAAGGATGATGTTCCCATTTACTGAGCTGGTGAAGACTTTGACGGAGCAGGTTTTGGGGGAAATGTGAGTTTGGTTTTGGACTTGTTAAATTTGAAATGCCTAAGTGTAGTCATGGGACTAGATGAGATCATCAAGAAAATGAGTGTGGACTGAGAAAAGTCTCAGAGACCAAGCCTTGGAGCACCACCATCAAGAGGGTAGGGAAATGAGGTAGCACCAGCAAAGGAAACTAAGGAAAGCCCGGTAGGGTAGGAGGAAAACTAAGAAACTGGTGCTCTGAAAGTCACATGGAGAGGGGTGTAGACCAGCTGGGCCAGATGCTACTGATGGGTCAGATAAGGTGAGGGCTAAGAGTGAACCATTGGACTTATCAACAGTTTTATCAACATGAAAAATCCAGGGGTTGCTCTCCCAGGAGGGAGAGTGCTGGAGGGCGCTGGGTCCTCTGTCCTAAAGGTTTTAAGGGTGGAGATTTTAGGGGAGGTCCCAGGGGAAGATCTCAATAGAATATTCGGCAGTTTTCCAGGTGTGTCCTTCCAGGGCTGTGATCTCCTCCACTGGATGATTGGCAGGCACCAGGGCAGCTGGTCCTGAGGTCAGCTGTGGCTGGTTTGGTTGCTTTTCTGGGCCTGGAGCTGAAATACAACTGAGGCCCAGATGTTACCTCTAGGGAGGAAATGTCAGAGGGTTCTAACTGCATGATGCACTCCTTTTTCTTCTTAATAAATGCCCCTCAGTCAACACCTTTATCGCGTGCCTTCTAACTGCCATGCGCTGGTCTGGGTGCTAGAAGTAGAGTGGAGAACAAAGTATTTTTCCTCATGAAGTTTGCATTCCGGTGGGGGAGCCAGACAATAGTTGAGTAAACAACAAAAAACACACAATCATTTTAGATAGTGTTAAGCGTTATAAAAGAAAATAAAGGAGGGTTGGCAAACTTTCTGTAAGGAGGCAGGTGGTAAATATTTTAGACTTTGTGTGAGGTCTCTGGCAGCTACTCAGGACTGCCATGATAGTGTGAAAGCAGCCATTAACAGAAACTAAATGAATGGGCAGAGCTGTGTTCCAGTAAAATCCTGTTTACAAAGCTAGGCAGTGGATTTGATTTGGCCCTTTGGCCAGTTGTCTGGCTCTTGCTATAGAGAGTGACTGGAGGACGAGATGATACATTTCTATTTAACCTACAAAGACATTTCCATTTTCCCCTCTTTTTATTGTCTATTTTTCTCTTGTTAAAAGTTCTGCTTGAGATTATACACCCTGAATTTGCTATGGTATTTCTCCCATAAGCTATGTTAGAGTATTCAATAGATAGACTTGTAAGAATAATTTTTTTCTCTTGCTTTCCCTTGGCTCAGTACTGTTCCTAGCACATACCTGAGTGAGAATTTGCGTCCTTTTGTTACTCGTTTGTTTGCTCAAAAGTGGTTCTCAACTCTTTGCAAACCTCTCTATTAAGTAAAGTTAAACCACACAACATGGGCCCTATTTTCTTCTGGTTGCTACCAAAGGTAAAAAATTTCATTACAGTTGGTAAGAAACTTGGCATTGCTTTTAATGGTAATGTGGTGATGGCTCGTGTTTACTTAAACGTCCTGAGTGAGATGTTCAACCAAAGCTTTGAGGTGATTGAGGAGAGTCAGCTTAGCATGGCGGTTAAGAGCACTTGAGCCAGGCAGCCTGGCCTGGAATCTTGGCTGTGCACCTTCCCCAGCTATGTGACTGGTATAAACTCCAAGGCTGCCTGGATTAGTTGCTTCTCCTCCCCAAAGGATTGTTAAATCGTTGTTTAAGATGTCGATTTACAACCTTTTTGAGTTGATGTTTCATGTTTGCTTTTTCACTACTTTCCAAGTTCTGTACTCTCTCACATCAAGTGTGGTATTATGCATACACACACATTTTAAAAATTAAAATAAACAAATGAGTGATTTTGAGTGTTTTGTGGTACACTGTGGGATAACTGCAGACAGTCTCAAGTATTTGAAAACTAGAATTGTACTGTTTCAGGGTAATGCTATATTTCTAACTGATGACTATTATGTATGATACAATCAATGGCCTCATATGTAAATAATTCTCAATTTTGAGTATATTAGATTAGCTTTGAAAGGTAGATTTTATTTATAGAAATGTATATTTGTAATTAAAAGAGATTTTACTATTCTAGAATTTGAAAAGTGAGATTGGTTCAAATTCCCTGGGGGCGGGGTTTAGACACCAAAACAGACTTTGAAATTGTAATACTAATAATTAGTAACTTTCAGGGACTTCTTTTTTCTCTGTTTTTTATTTTTAAATGTTTTTTAATTGGATAATTTATATTTTAAAAGAATTATATTTCATTGAATAAATGCTGACTTAAAAATTCAAATCACAGAAATATGAGGCCTCCTTTCTCCTCCCACTCTGTGACTCAGTCCAAGCATACCTAGCCTTAGAACTATGTAAGAAGGCTTATTCAGAGCACTTTTCTCAACTTGGTATCAGAAGAGAAAATTAGGCCCAATTGTCTGACCCTGTACTTATACACTAAATATTACACTAAGTAAATAAATTTTTATTTATTTTAGAGAGAAAGGAAGGGAGAGGGAAAGGGGGAGGGAGGCAGGGAGGAGGAGGAGAGATTGCTTGGTTGCCTCCCGTATGCACCCAGACCTGGGACAGAACCCACAACCCGGGCATGTGCCCTGACCCAGAATCAAACCAGTGACCTTTTGGTGCACAGGATGACAATCAACTACCTGAGCCACATTGGACTTTTTACCATATACACAAAGTACCTACCTTTTAGAAGTAGAAACTAAGTAGGGGAACTTCCTGATTCACTGTATAAGGACTTCTGGATATAAAGATCAGTGAAAGAGTCCCTGTCCTCAAGAAGCTCTTCTTAAGTACAACGTAGAAGAGTGTACAAGGCCCCTGGTGGTACCAAGGAAGATGAGGTGAGCTTCACGTGCACCTATGAAGGTGATGGGAAGTCCCCCAAGGTTAACATATTTAGACCAGGCCTTTTTCCCCCCCTAATGTTTTTATTGATTTCAGAGAGAGGAAGGGAGAGGGAGAGAGAGATAGAAACATCAATGATGAGTCATTGATTGGCTGCCTCCTTCACACCCCCTCCTGGGGTTGGAGCCTGAAACCTGGGCATGTGCCCTGACTGGCAGTCAAACTGGGATCTCCTGGATCATAGGTTTATGCTCAACTGCTGAGCAACCCTGGCCAGGCTAGACCAGGTCTTGAAGGAAGAGTAGGAATTTATTAGGCAAAATGAAATAGGAAGGCAATAAGAGAATTTTAGACAGGACAAAAAGCATATTAAAAGGCCCTAATGTATAAATCAGCATTCAGGGGATTTCAAGCTAATTCTGACATAGCTGGTGTAAAATGATTGGAGAAAGTAGAAGGATATGAAGTCGGAGTGTCATACTATGCAAAGATATTTGGGTTAAAGTTTATCAGAAACAGTGTTTGTTAAAATGTGGTTATATCTCCCTCATTATCTGTTTTCTCTGTGTTTATATACAAATAAGCATTTACACATAGTTTTTTTGTTTTGTTTTTATAACTGGTATGGAGTTTCATATCCTGGGTTTTGGGGTTTTCTTAGATGTGTTTGTTTCAGAATATAAAGCATTTCCTCATGTATATCATTTAGAGTTGTCTGGTTGAAAGCTGGAGAAACAGTTTGGGTGATTTAACAAAAAGAAAGTTTATTGGCAGGCTCTTTGGGAGCTCTCAGGATCAGTGGGGAGGCTGAAGACTTGAAACAGGAAGGAACCAGCAGACTACAAAGAGATTTCTGAACCAATCACTAGAGAATGAATGTCTGTTGGGCACCGCCACTGGAAACAGTGGATTCTGTCCCTATTTCTTCTTCCCCTACAGCTCCTCTAGCCCCTATTAGCCATGCTCAAGGTCATATGCCCACCCTTAACTGTAACAGGTGGAGGGTGGGCACCTGGATTTACCATCCTCCCAAGATTGCATGTAGTAGGAAGAAGTAAAGGAACTCAGCCCACCCTTGGGAGAAGGGAATGGTGCTGTATGGCCCCAAACAGGTATGTACTATATACTGTCATTAAAAGACTTCCATAAGTTAATTCTCATTCCTCACAGCAACATCAACAGTTAGGTGTTGGTCCCAAAATTACAAAGGAGGAAATTGAGGCTTGGAGTTTTACAGTCACTTATTATACAGTATGTATTATAACTGGGACCCAAACCTTGGTTTGTTTTATTCCAAAGCCCATGCTCTTTCCATTAGATGCTCAGGTGTGTTATCCACTAGGCCTTTTGTTTCATTTGTATATCTGTCTGTATATAGGTGTGATTGTTACATCAAGAGAAAGACTTATATTAATTCTGGATTGGGCAAATAACATATTGTTTTAATATGAAAGCCACAGTAAGTGGCTTTCAATCTTTGTAATTTCATTAGCTCAAGATCTACCACTGAAAATGCATTTTAGTTGCTTTTCTTTTTTTTAAAATAATCCTACCCAATAACGCCATGTACTCTATCAGGAGATGCTGTACATTGATTTCAGTGGTGCTGCTATGACTCGAACAGTTTTGGACTCTTCTTGGAAATTGACATTGGAACTAGCATTGCATCCCCCCCCCCCCCCCCCCCCCGTTTTTCATCCTTGAAGGGTGAAGCATTTTGGAAACGGTCAAATTTGGTGACTTGGTTGGTAGGCCAACCCAAACATCATTATTTGTACTTAAAAGGCATGATTCTCTGCTTCTATATTTATGTGTGTCTGTCTCTGTTATTTCCATAATATTGCACATGCATAGGGAACAAAGTCTTCACCAGGTTTACCCCACTATTTCATTCTGATTCTGTCTGTGGTATTAAATACTTCAGTTCAACTCCATGAGTATTTGTGTTAGCCAAATTAAAAAGTAGACTTTGGATGTTTATTGACTTTTACAGGAGAGACACATCCCAGAAAATGCGTAAACCATCTATGTTTTTGATATATAATCTGATATGTAGATGCTGATATATTATTAAGAAATCTAGGTGTCCGCTATGGGATTATTTACAACAGAAAGAGAGCCAGAAGTGCCCAGGAACTTAGGCTGAAAATGATTTATGTGACTTTGCTTGCCATTTTCCTCTCTAGCTGTCATCTGTCTCTTAGGCTGCCCTATGGTATTGCCAGCTGACTTAAACAAACAAACAAACAAAACCAGCCTGGGCCAGGTGGCTCAGTTGGTTGAAGCATCATCCCATACACCAAAAGGTTGTGGGTTTGATTCCCGGTCAGGGCACATATCTAGGATTTGGGTTTGATCCCTGGTCGGAGCGTGTACTGGAGGCAACTGATTGATATTTCTCTCTCACACTGATGCTTCTCTCTCTCCCTCTCTCTCTAAAATCAATAAAAACATATCCTTGGGTGAGGATTAAAAAAACAAAATAAACAAAAACTGGGTGGTTGGATTTTTTTGCTATTTAGTCATTAAATAATTACTTGTTGGGTTCCTGCCCTTGAGATTTTTATGGTCTAATAACGAAGAAAAAATCCTTAACAACTAAATACAGCACAATGCAATGATTACTAAGAAATAAAATTTTGTGCACAGGATACATGGTACTGTTAGAACCTAGGTGAGAGAGTAGTTCAATTTATCATCATCTCAAATTCACTATGTCTAAGATTGAACTAGTAATTTCTTTTTTATATATATATTTTTAAATTTTATTTTTGTTTAAAATATTAAAGATGTCCCTTTTTCTTCTAAATGACCCGTTCCACCCTGTCCCATCCCCCTCCCCAGTCCCTCTACCCACCATTGCCTGTGTCCTTGAGTTGTGCATATATGCATATAAATTCTTTGGTTACTCTCTCCCCCTCCACCCACCCACCCTCCTCCATCCCTCTGACATTCGTCAGTCTTATCTATGTTTCCATGTCATTGAATCTATTCTGTTCATCAGTTTATTAAGTTCTTTAGATTCCACGTATAAGCGAGATCATGTGATGTTTGTCTTTCTCTGCCTGGCTTATTTCACTTAGCATAATTTTCTCCAGGTCCATCCATACTGTCCCAAAGGGTACAAGACTCTTCTTCTTTACAGCTGCGTAGTATTCCATGGCATGAATGTCCCACAGCTTTTTATCCACTCATCTACTGATGGGCACTTTCCAGATCTAAGCTATTGTAAACTGTGCTGCTGTGAACATCGGGCTACATATATTCTTTCTGATTAATGTTTCAGGATTCTTAGGATACATCCTAGGAGTAGAATCACTGGGTCAAAAGGCAGCTCCATTTTTAATTTTTTGAGGAATCTCCATACTGTTTTCCATAGTGGCTGCACCAGTCTGCACTCCTACCAGCAGTGCACCAGGGTTCCCCTTTCTCCACACCCTCACCAGCACATGTGTGTTTGTTGATTTGTTGATGGTAGCCATTCTGACAGGTGTGAAGTGATACCTCATTGTGGTTTTAATTGGCATCTCTCTGATGATTAGGAATGTTGAACATTTTCTTATGTGTCTCTTGGCCATCTGTGTGTCCTCTTTGGAGAAGTGTCTATTCAAGTCCTTTGCCCATTTCTTAGTTGGGTTGTTTGTCTTCCTCTTGCTGAGTAGTAATATGAGTTCTTTGTACACTTTGGAAATTAGGCCCTTATCAGATGCATCCTTGACAAATATGTTTTCCCAGACCATGGGGTTCCTTTGTATTTTGAGGCTGTTTTCTTTTGCTGTGCAGAAACTTTTTAGTTTGATATAGTCCCGTATGTTTATTAAAAATATGGAATGCTTCACGAATTTGCGTGTCATCCTTGTGCAGGGGCCATGCTAATCTCTGTATCGTTCCAATTTTAGTATATGTGCTGCCGAATGGAGCACTGAACTAGTAATTTCTTAAATCTAGGTCCCTCTTTTGACTTTCCTATTTTTGTCAATGGTATCTTTATTCCTGTGACTTTCTCTTCTCTCTTGTAATCCACATCCAGTAAATCAGCAAGAAATATTGATTCTCCCTGTTACAGTTCCTCTGGCAGATATCCCTTTGTTTTTCAGGCTACTACTCAAACTGATTCAAATACTTACCATTTTTTATCAGATGTACTTTGCTAGAGCAGTGTTTTTATTTGTGGTCTAGTTTTTCTGGTTGGAAGCTCTTGAGGTTATTTGGATAACTCCTTGAATATCTATTGGTGTGTCTTTTAATCAGATACCTGTGTAGAAAGGGCCTAACTTCAGATTTCTGGGGGGTGGGGGAGTTCCTCCCAGGTTTTATCATTTTTCTAATTTTCATATCCAGGGTAAAATGGTTGCTGTTTTATATTTGTTTTGATTTGCTTTTGTTTAGTATTTGTTACTCTACTAAACTTTATAAACTTTTGGGAGGCAGGGGATTAAGTTAGAAATATATTTAAATATACAGGGAATATAGAAGAGTTGTGTTAGATGTTATGGGGTAATAGATTCAAAATATGATATATTACCAACTTGCCCTTATACAAGTTTTCATGAAATAAAAATGAAGTAGAATAAACAGTAAAGGATAAACACATTCATAAATTTTAAATATTTTAATATTATTTAAAATAATTTAATCAATATTTTAATATTTACAATGTAAAATATAACGCAATTTCTGTTTCTAACTAGGGAGCTAATCAAACTTTCTGAAAATTTCCCTTTATAATAAAAACCTGTGTAAAATGTTTTTAAAAAAATAAGTACTCAAAAGCATTAATAAGGTGACAAGAATATAAGGAACTCTCAGACTGGAGAATGGGTAAAGGCAAGACCCAGGGGCAAGGAGAGCAGTGTTTGTTCTGCATAAATTGCTTTACCAGATAAACATGAACTTCATAGATTTGTAGCTTCCAGAGATTCAGGTAAGGTGAGAAAGTCTGTCCAAGATGACTTTCCCAAAGGAGTCCCAAAGGAATATGCTATAAATGTGAATAGGAAATAATCTTACTTCTCCCCAGGAAAATCAGCTATCTCCAACCTTGGCATTGATTTGGGGGGTGGGGGAAGGTAAGGTGGGGAGTGGATCACCAGTGAGATTTTGAAACCACAAGCCCTCCCTTAGGTTGTAGCCCAAATTCCCAGTACTTGCATGATTTGAAAACCTAAAGCCAGTAATTTAACTTAGAATGATTCCAGGGTGGTGGAGCCCCAAAGTGCCTGACAGATATTCTTTCTAGAGGTACTTATCTTCACGAGGTCTAAAAGAATGCCCCCAAATAAAATTCTAAGGTAAATGACCAGTTCAATCCAACTAAGTAAACTCAGAGAAGCAAGGCATTGTGAACAAGAAGTGTAGACAACAGCAACAATCAGAAAACGGAATGTTTAGTCACAGTCTTAAAAAGCTATTTAGTGCCCTGGCCAGGTGGCTTAGTTGGTTGGAGTGTCGTTCTGTATACCAAAAAGTTGCGAGTTTGATTCCTGGTCAGGGCACATACCTAGGTTTCAGGTTTGAACCTTGGTTGGGCACATACAGGAGGCAACTGATCGATGTTTCTCTATCACATCAATATATTTCTCTCCCTCTCTCTCTAAAGTCAATTAAAAATATCCTCGAGTGAGGATTAGGGAAAAAAAGCTATTTAGTATATATAAGAAAATAAAAGAAAGGCTAGAAAATATGTACAAGGAACAAGAACCTAAGATTGGGTGAACAGATTTGAAAATTGACCAAATAGAATATTGAGAAATGAAAAGTAAAATAACTGAAAATTTAAATGGATACCTGGTAGTTAATTTAAGCAAAAATCTTAACTGAGGAGGGTGGGACAAGAAGCAGGTCTAAATTCTCACACTCCATAATAAAAGGTAAATAATGTCTACAATGGATGGAATCAAAAGATATCAGGATTTTAAAAAATTACATGGAGGTGTGTCAATTCCAAAAGAAATTCTAAAAGACCTTAAAATACTTGCATCTGGGAAGGAAGATTGGGTAAAATGGAGAGGCGTGGGCAGAAAATACTAAATTTTGTCACTTATATTAATTGACTTTTTAAACTATGTGCATGCTTTGCTTTGATCAAATAAAATGTAAAACTAAAATATTTTAATGTGTAGCTATGAATTGATAATTGTTGAAGCTGATTGATAGGTTCAAATTCAAGCACAGGTCTCTCAACATACACAGGTAAAGATAGGATTAGTGAGCTAAAGTATAACTGACACCTGATTCTAATTTGCAGTGATTGTAGTCAGGAAACCATGGAAATTTTTCTTCATTTTGCTGAGAGAATAATTTACTACCTATAATGCCATATCCAGTGATAATCTTCAAAACATAGGTGAAATAGAGACATTTTTAGACCATCAAAAACATTTTGCCACAGGAAGGATTCTCACTAGAAGAAATTCTAAAGGATGTTCTTTGTTTAAAAGGTGAGTGATCCCAGATGGAAGGTAAGCGAAGGAAGACTGAAGAGCAGAAAAAGTTGTAAATATTGTATGTTGCTAAATCTCAACAAACAATAACTATCGAATAATAGCCTTCTATCCCAATCCTCCATCTGGGGTGGAACCACCACCAAGATGCAGATTTTCATGAAAACTCTTACAGAGAAGACCATCACTCTTGAGATTGAACCCTCAGGTACAATAGAAAATGTAAAGGCCAAGATCCAGGATAAGGAAGGAATTCCTCCTGATCAGCAAAGACTGATTTTTGCTGGCGAGTAACTAGAAGATGAACGTACTTTGTCTGGCTACAGCATTCAAAAGGAGTCCACTCTTCATCTTGTGTTGAGACTTCGTAGTGGTGCTAAGAAAAGGAGGAGGTCTTACACCACTCCCAGGACGAATAAGCATAATAGAAAGAAGGTGACGCTGGCTGCCCTTAAGTACTACAAAGTGGACAAGAGTGGCAAAATCAGTCGCCTTTGTCGGGAGTGCCCTTTAGATGAATGTGGTGCTGGAGTTTTTGTGGCCAGCCACTTTCACTTTGACAGACATTGTTGTGACAGATGTTGCCTGATCTATTATTGCTTTAGCAAACCGGAAGACAAGTAATTGCATATAGGTTAATAAAAGTCATGAACAACAATGACAGATTATCAAATAATATTATTTTGTGGATATTAAAAAGAAATAAAAGAAGTTAGAATTAAAATACATGATAACAGTAGCATGAAGGGTAAAGGAAATGAATTAAATTTAAATTTGTATTTGGGAGGAAGATAAACATATTAAAAATTTTTAGAATCAGTGAGCTGGGAGTGTATGCTATAATCACTCAAAAGCCTGTAAAAGGATAGAAACAATATATATATAAACTTCCAGAGAAAAAAATCAATTAGAAAAAAACTCTAGTCAAATAGGAAGCAAGAAAGGGCAGAAAAAGCACGCAGAGCATGTATGACAGATAGCACAAAATAAGATGGCTGCTAAAAATCCAAATAAATGTTAATTAAATGCTTTGGTTAAAATGCTAGATTGGTTTTAAAAAGGGGAAAATGCTACTTATAAAGATACAGCTAAAAGATATGGATACTGAGTGTTTGAAAATAAAAATGTGAAAAAAGACACACCAAACTAATACTAACCAAAGAAAGCTGATAAAACTGTTAACATCAAATAAAATAGACTTTATAGTAGTGTCATTACTGGGCATCAAGAGGATGACATCATTGAGGAAAAGGCTCAGTATCTGAGGAAAATAAGTAATTTTATGTTTGTGTTTTTCTAAATGTTTAAAGGAGAAATTAGCAAAACTTTAAGAAGAAATATACCAGTCTGGCATCAAAATGGAAGGTTTGATATATCTCAGTAATTGATAGAACAAGCAGGGGGGAAAACCAAGAATTTAAAGGATGGAATAATGTATGTAGCAAACTTGACCTAATAGACATATACAGAACATTGTACCCAACAACTGCAGAATACATTCTTTTCAAGCCAGACATGGAAAAGTTATAAAAACTGAACGTTTACCAGGCTGTAAAGCAAAACTTAAACTTTGAAAAAGTTTTGAAATAGTACAGAATGAGTTGTTGCATCATAATGCAATCAAGCCAACAACGAATAACAAAAAGATAAATAAAAAACCCAAACGCATATATACTTGGAAATTAAGAAACATTTCTGAATGATCTATGGGTTAAAGAAGAAATCATAATGGAAATAAGAATTTACAACTGAATGATAGCACAGATAGGGCATATTAAAATTTGTAGGTGTCCCTGACCTGGGTAGAGTTGTACCCAGTTTGGTGGGTTTTGTGTTATATCAGCCAGGGACAAAGTAACTCCTTGTTTATCCCAGGTTGGCTTTGGTCTGTGCACATGTCTGGTTCATGCCCTGGACACACTGGCGTTGTGGGGGAGAAGCAAACTTGTAGGTACATTGAAAATTACAAATCATCTTTGAAAAAATTAAAGACCTGAATAAATGGAAAGACATCCATGTTCATGGATTGGAAGACAAATGTTAAGATGACACTACTCTCCAAATGGATCTACAGATTCAGTACAATCTCTCTCAAAATTCCGGTTTGGTTTTTTTGCAGAAATTGATTTAAGAAATTGATAAAATTCATATGAAAAATGCAAAGAACTCAGAATAGCCAAAACAATTGTGAAAAAGAAGAACAAAGTTGGAGGATTAAGATTTCCCAATTTCAAAACTTAGTACAGAGCTACAGTAATCAAGAGAGTGTGGTACTAGCATAAGGATAGACAGATTAACAGACTAGAATTCAAGAGTCCAAAAAATCTTTCAATTTGTGTTCAATTGACTTTTGGCAAGGATGCCAAAACACACCAGTAGGGGAAGAAAATAGTCCTTTTAATAAATGGTGCAGGGACAACTGGATTTCTACATGCAAAAGAATGAAGCTTGACTCCTACTTCATACCGTATACAAAAAGTAACTAAAAATGAACCACAGATCTAAATGTGAAAGCTGGAAGTACAGAACTCTTAGATGAAAACAGGCATAAATATTTATTACCTTGGATTAGACAATGGTTTCTTAGATATGATACCAAAAGCACAAGTAATAACATATATGTAAATTGGACTTCTACCAAATTAAAACCTTTGTGCTTCAAAGACCTTTCAAGAACGTGAAGACAGGCCTTGACTGGGTAACTCAGTTGGTTAAAGCATCATCCCAATACACCAAGGATGGGGTCTCGATCCCCAGTCAAGGCATATACAAGAATCAACCAATGATTGCATAAATAAGTGAAACAACAAGCCCTGGCCAGTGTGATTCAGTTGGTTGGAGTGTTGTCCTGTACACCAAGAGGTGGTGGATTCAATCCCCGGTCAGGGCACATGCAGGAGGCAACCAATCGATGTTTCTCTCTCCCTTCCTCAATCTAAAATCAATAAAAAATAATAAGTGGAACAACAAATGGATGTTTCTCTCTCTTCCTCTCTAAAACTAATCAGTAAAAAAGATACACAAGTAGCCAATAGATACATGAAAAGATGCTTGACAGCATTAGTCATCAAGGAAATGAAAATAAAACTACAGTGAGATACCATTTCACACCCTCTATGATATCTGTAATTAAAAGAACGGATAATAAGTGTTGCAAAGATGCTGAGAAATTAGAGTCCTCATATTTTGCATGTGGGAATATAGAATTGTGCACCCACTGTGGAAAACCTTTTGGTAGTTCCTCAAAATGTTAAACATAGAGTTACCAATACAATCCAGCAATTGCACTCTGAGAGAATTGGAAACATATCCATGCAAAAACTTACACAAGGATGTTCATAGTAGCATTCATAAAGCCAAAAAGTGGAAACAAGTTCATCAACTGATGAATGGATAAACAAAATGTGATGTATCTAGAATATTTTTCAACTATAATACAGAATGAAGTTCTGATTCCACAACATGGGTGAGTCTTGAAAGAAGCCAGTCACAAAAGTTCATGTATTTGATTTCATTTATATGAAATGTTCAGAATAGGCAAAATAGAGACAGAAAATAGATTATTGTTTTCCAGGGTGCAGGAGGAGGAGAGAATGGGGAATGACTGCTAATGGGTATGGGTTTCCTTTTGAGGTAATAAAAATGTTGTGGAGTTACATTTTGATGATGGCCACACAGCTTGTGGATATATTAAAAACTACCGAATTGTAAAGAAAAGAAAAACTTGTCAGATACAGCTAAAATACCTAGAGGAAAATGTATTGCCTTTAAGTCATATTTGGAAACGAAGAAAGACTTAAAAGTAATGAGAAGCATCCATCTCAAGAAGTTACGTAAGAATATCAAAATAAATCCAAAAAGGGGAAAAAGGAAGGCAATAAAGATAAGAGAAGAAATTAATGAAATAGAAAATATAAACACAAAATGTCCTGGCATGTCATATATTTTTGAGAATAAAAATTTGATTATGAAAATAAAAACTATACATTCACATATTGTTGGTGAAATAATTATCCCACTCATCCCTAACAAACAGAATCCGTTAAGTCATGGTACTGTCATTGTTGTCATTAAGGTAAGGAAATATGCGATATTCTAATGACTTCCAAATCTTCATATTTATCCCAGAATCTCTGGAACTCCAGACTGATAATCTGGTTACCTCCTGGACATCAAGTAGAAGTCTTTGATATGCTTAAATTTTAGCTAATTCAAACCCAAATTCAGTATCTCTTGCTCCAGAATTGCTCCCCCTGCAGTGTTTACCATCTCAGTTAATGACAATACTGTTACCCTGGTTCTTTAAGCCAGAAACCTAAGAGTGGTCCTTAAAGTTCCTCTTCTCCCTCTTCCCACATCTGTTCAAATCGGTCACTAGAATGGTCCTTAATATACTTAGCAAAAGCCTTTGACTTGACCCCCTCACCCCTAGAGGCTTTCATCCCACTCTTGATTTTGCTCGCTGTATTTTAATGATACGAGCTTCTGAATGTCCAGAATGGCAGTTCACTTCCATCCAGACTTGTGCTTGCTTCCCCTTTAGCATCCTATTGGATGTTCTTTATTAGCTATGTAGTACCCATCATTAAAAAAATGCCTCTAATAAATGATTCTCTCTAAGGTGTCAATTCTAGGCTATATTTATTCTTCATAGAGTTACTTACCTTTTAAAGAGTTTCCTGGAGAGGACAGTGGCCAACCCAGAGGTAGTATGAAGTTTTCAACATTGTATATCACACTAGTGTGATACCATCAGCTGAAAGGTATAGTAGAAGCGATGTGTTAAATACTCTTAAAAATTACTGTGGACCCTGAACAGCTTTTGTTTATGTGATTATAACTCAGTATCCATTGAGAAATCATCAAGACATTTATTCATTAAAAACATGAAACCTATTACATGCTAACATTTAACTTTTTAAAACTATCATTTAAAAAAAAAAGAATGGCGTTTTATATTTTTGTAAAACCTCTCTTTGACATAACAGAAGACAGCTGGATCCTTTTATCTGCTTCTACATTCAGTCTGTTGTAATATTACACATCATGTAGCCTCTGGAAAACTTTATTACACACTGAGAAAATGAGAAAGAAACAGGTAAATAATGCCGTAGCATTCTTATGAAAGAAATTTTGATCCTGCAAACCCCTGGAAAGGGTTTGGGGACTTCCAAGGATGTCCATACTGTACTTTGAGAATGCCTAGGCTACATTACTCTCTTGTATTCTGAGGTCTTTAAAAAAAATTTGCTTTTTCTCCACTTCAAAACTAAAACATACTTATTGTTAACCCTTAATTGTTTTCCCTCCCAGTATAATCACTGTTAAGTATTTCTTGTTTGATTTTCTAAGATTTGTGTATGTGTGTTTTTGTTGTGTACACTTTTATATGTGGGAGAAAGAGTAAAGGTTAAAAGTCATTTATATCTTGATTTGAAAAAAGGTAGAGAACTGAGGTAGAACAGTGAACAGTAGTACTCGGAGTCCGAGGGATTCTAAGTCCATCTCTGCCGCTCTGGCTTCAGGCAGACCTCTTAGCTAACCCTGGCCCAGACTCCTCAGTTCTCAGGTGAAGGGACTCCACTGCTAGGTGATCTCTAAAGGCTTTCCCAGCTCCAGGTACCAGTGCAGTGTAGGAACTAATTTATTTTTCCAACACTGAATGGTTAAATGCCGGAGGGAGATGGTAGAATGTTAAGTCTGAAAATGTTTTGGTAAGATACAAGAAGGTTTTTCTCTGGAAATTGATTCTTTTAAATTTTAATAATTGTCAGCAATATAACTCCCACTCAGATAGGATTCTGTGGGACTCAAAACAATGGATTTATTTTTATGCCTCTCTAGCAGAACAGTATTATACATTGTGGTTATCTTCTTGGCATTTTGTGCCTTCTAATTTTATGTAAGGGAACATACAGTCCTAGAGAGAGAAAAAACCTGATTATTTATGTAAAGAGGAACTTAATTCAAATTCTGAAAAATCATGTGCTTATGTAGCTTAGCATAAGACTCGCATATATAATATTTTCCTTCTGGTAACTGCTGCTTGTGAAAACAGTCATCTGTGTGTTTGCTTGGCAAGGAGACAAATATAGCAAGTCCCCAGTGTACAGAATAGCTATGTTTCAAATTTACCTTTAGCATTTGGAATACATTTCCCTGTGGATATTAAGTCTACTTGTAGGTGCATACAGCCAAACATTCATTAACAATTTCAGGGCGTATGCTTTGCCATGCTCTGCTGGGTTTTCGGACTAGTCCACAAAAAATATTTGACACATAAAATAGGCCCCATATTAGTACCTTTTTAAAGTGCTAGCTTTTCATTCTGTATCAGTAATTTTTTAAAAAAGTTTTAATTACAGCAGTGGTTAAGAGTAGGCTCTGGAGCCAGGCTGCCTTTGTTCAAATACTGATCTGTCCCTGGCAAGGTATATGACATTAGACAAGCTGCAAAACCTTAGCATGTTTCCTCGTCTGTAAAGTGGAAAGAATATGGTACCTAACTCATTAGATTGTTGTGAAGATTAAATGCTTTTTAGTAAAATTCATGTGTAATTCACATAACAAAATTAACTATTTTAAAGTGTACAGTTCAGTGGTACTGAGTACATTCACAATGTGTAACTCTTACCTCTGTCTCACTTCAGGCATTTTGAATGGATAAACAAAATGTGGTGTCTGCACATAGTGGACTGTTACTCAGCCACATAAAGAAATGAAGAACTGACACACGGTACAAGGTGGATAATAAACCTTGAAAACATGCTAAGCGAAAGAAGCCAGACCCAAGAGGTCACATGTTACATAACTTTTTATGTGAAATATCCAGAATAGATACATCTATAGAGACAGCAAGCGGATTAGTGGCTGTCAGGGTTGAGTGAAGGGGGAAGTGGGGTGTGCCTGCTTAATGGGTACAGAGTTTTCTTTTGAGGTGATGAAAATATTTTGGAACATGACAGAGGTGGTGGTTGCACAACACTGAATGTACTGAATGTCGCTAAATGGTATACTTCAAAATGGTTAATTTTATGTATGTGAATTTCACTTCAATTTAAAAATAATGGAGTCTTTTAAGCATTTAGACTGACAGAAGATTCTCAGGCAACCAGAGCTGAAGAGCCTGTGGGTTTCTATGCTTAACACTATGGGTTTCTACTCTTCTTTCAGGCCTCAGTGGATTTCCCTTACTTTCCCGTGAGTTCAGCTAAGGATTTAAAGGGTGTTTGTTGTATTTCTTTTTACATTTTTAATATTTTATTAAACAGTGGTAGGTATTTTGTAGCACATTGTCTAGGTCACATATTGCTAGAAATGGAAGCCCCCTTTTCACCCTTAAATTTTCTTTTTTAATCCTCACCGGAGGATATGTTTTCCGTTGATTCTAGAGAGAGATGAAGGGAGAGGGAGAGAAAGAAAAGTCAATGATGAGAGAGAATCATCAGTCGGCTGCCTCCTGCATGCCCCCTCCAGGGGATCGAGCCCAAAACCTGGGAATGTACCCTGACCAGGAATCGAATTGTGACCTCCTAGTTCATAGGTCAGTGCTCAACCACTGAGCCACACCGGCTGGGCTGTGGTGAATATCTTGACTGAGCATGGAGGGTAGAAGTAGTTATCTCTATGATTACTGGATATTTTGGTTTCAGAGCATCGGAGCAGCAACTGACCTGTGAAAGGTTAAAAATCCATTTACCTGCTATCTTCGACATGTGTCCTAGGTTCCAAACCCCTAAGATTGATTTTCATCTCTAGGGACCCACTACATTTTTTTTCAATATCAGTGAGAAAAAATATTTCTTCCAGAAAATGTAGTACTTCTGTTTAAATACATAATTATAGAAGTTTGAACAGTAATAATCCCAATAGGTTAAAATGTTGCATGCATTTGTTTGCTGAAAACCTGATTTGACCCATCGTTAACAGTGAACTTTTGTTGGTTTAAAAGTTGTGGCTCATTGTCTTGTGATGTGTAATGACTAAAGGCTTTTCAAACTTTTTAGGGCAGCGTGACAGCAATGACAGTGTTTTTTCCTTTGGATACAGCTCGACTTCGACTTCAAGGTGAGTTTCTTTTGTAGTCAACATATTCCTGTTCATTTGATGTCAGGAGGCAAACCTATTTCTCTAGAAAGTTCTAAATTAGCATAAGGATATTCTGTTTCATTAAAGATCTGTTGTCCATTTTCACTCCTTTAAATACTCATCATCATTGCTATTTCCTAATTAATAGAGAGGCATTCATGGATGAGTCATAGCCTCAGCCATTTTCTATTCCGAGATAAACCAAGTGGGCTGTCACTAATAAGTTTTGAATCATTGCCATTCTTTGTGATGAATAATATGACTTTTAAAAGGCACAGTGGAGAGTTTTTGCTGGGGGTAGATTTTCTCAAAAGAGAAGAAAAAGTAGGAAACATAGAGGAGCCAAATACCCACTGTCTTTGCTCATGTAGGCATGCACTCCTAGTTTGCCTCTTGCTTTATAGGATTGTGCAACTCTCTATAACTCCTGCTTGTTTTCTTGTCAATATTTCTCAACTTGAAATTATAAACCTATGCTAAAATGTACATGAAAAGACAAGAGTAAGTTGAGCTTTGAATAAACGAATTCCTATGTTAAAACCCTTCATTACTGCTATCTTTTATTTATTTTTTCTTAAATTTTTATTTATTGATTTCAAATAGAGGAAGGGGGAGAGAAAGAAACATCAATGTGTTGTTCCACTTACTTATGTATTCATTGGTTGCTTCTTGTATGTGCCCTGACCTGGGATCGAACCTGTAACTTTGATGTATCGGGACAATGCTCTAACCAACTGAGCTATCTGGTCAGAGCCCTGTCATTTATTTATTTATTTTTTGAGATTTTCTATTGATTTGTAGAGAGCGGGGAAGGGAGAGGGAGAGAGAAAGAAAAACGTTGATGTGAGAGAGAAACATCAATCGGCTGTGGATCAAGCCTGAAACCTGGGCACGTGCCCTGACCAGGAATCGAACTGGCAACCTTTGGGTGCATGGGACGATGCCTAACCAACTGAGCCACACCAGCCAGGGCTCATGACTACTATTATTTTGCTTATTTGTTTGTTTTGTTGTTAATTCTCACTTGAGGATATTTTTTCCATTTAATTTTAGAGAGGGAGGGAGAGAGGGAGGGAGGAAGAGAGAGAGAGACAGGGACATTGATGTGAGAGAGACACATTGATTGGTTGCCTCCCCATGTGCCCTGACCAGGGTGGGGGATTGAACCTGCAACCCAGGTACTTGCCCTGGACCAGGAATCGAACTGTGACTGGTTGGTGCTCAGGTTGACCTCTAACCACTGAGCAACACCAGCCAGAGCATGACTTTTTAAAATTAACTTTATTTTTTAATTTTATTTGTTTTATTTTTTTCCTCCTTTCCTTTTGTTTTTATTATTTTATTTTATTTTTATTTTTAATTTTTTTTTGGTTTAAAATATTACAGATGTCCCTTTTTCTCCCTAATGACCCATTCCACCCCGTCCCATCCCCCTCCCCAGTCCCTCTCCACACCATAGTCCATGTCCTTGGGTTGTACATATATGCATATAAATTCTTTGGTTACTCTCTCCCCCTCCACCCACCCACCCTCCTCCATCCCTCTGACATTTGTCAGTCTCATCTATGCTTCCATGTCATTGAATCTATTCTGTTCATCAGTTTATTAAGTTCTTTAGATTCCACATATAAGCGAGATTATGTGATGTTTGTCTTTCTCTGCCTGGCTTATTTCACTTAGCATAATTTTCTCCAGGTCCATCCATACTGTCCCAAAGGGTACAAGACTCTTCTTCTTTACAGCTGCGTAGTATTCCATGGTGTAAATGTCCCACAGCTTTTTTATCCACTCATCTACTGATGGGCACTTTCCAGATCTAAGCTATTGTAAACTGTGCTGCTATGAACATCGGGCTACATATATTCTTTCTGATTAATGTTTCAGGATTCTTAGGATACATCCTAGGAGTAGAATCACTGGGTCAAAAGGCAGCTCCATTTTTAATTTTTTGAGGAACCTCCATACTGTTTTCCATAGTGGCTGCACCAGTCTGCAGTCCCACCAGCAGTGCACCAGGATTCCCCTTTCTCCACACCCTCACCAGCACATGTGTGTTTGTTGATTTGTTGATGGAGCCCTTCTGACAGGTGCGAAGTGATACCTCATTGTGGTTTTAATTGGCATCTCTCTGATGATTAGGGATGTTGAGCAATTTCTCATGTGTCTCTTGGCCATCCGTATGTCCTCTTTGGAGAAGTGTCTATTCAGATCCTTTGCCCATTTCTTAATTGGGTTATTTGTCTTCCTCTTACTGGGTAGTATGCGTTCTTTGTACACTTTGGAAATTAGGCCCTTATCAGATGCATCCTTGGCAAATATGTTTTCCCAGACCATGGAGTTCCTTTGTATTTTGAGGCTGTTTTCTTTTGCTGTGCAGAAGCTTTTTAGTTTGATGTAGTCCCATATATTTATTTTTTCTTTTGTTTCTCTTGCCCTAGGAGATGTATCAGTGAAAATTCCACTACGTGGGATGTCTGTGACTTTACTGCCTGTGTTTTCTTCCAGGATTTTTATGGTTTCATGACTTACATTTAAGTCTTTTATCGTTCTTGAGTTTATTTTTGTGTATGGTGAAAGTTGGTGGTCTAGTTTCATTTTTTTGCATGTATCTGTCCAATTTTCACAGCACTTATTGAAGAGACTATCTTTATTCCATTGGATACTCTTGCCTCCTTTGTCAAATATTAACTGACCATAATGGCGTTGGTCTATTTCTGGGGTCTCTTTTCTGTTCCATTAAAATTAATTTTAGAGTTTTAGGATAGGTGATAGTTTCATGTGACTCAACTCAAAAAACAAAATATATAAAAAATATATATACAGTACAGTGAAAAATCTTGCTCTGGTCTGCCCCTTTTCCCCTTTTTTCTTCCCTGCAGATAATGTCCTTATTAGTTTCTTAAATAGTTTTGCAGAGTTTCATTATAGAGTAGCAAGCAAATAAGAATATATATTCTTTTGTCCCTTACGCAGAAAGCATACTTTTCACATTGTTCTATATCTTGCGTTTTTCACTTAACAGCATGTTCTGGATGCCTTCCAAATCAGTGCTTTGGGTGCCTGTTCTTCCTTTCTTCTAGCTGTAGAATGTTCCATGGTGTGGATGCACCATAACTTGTTTACCCTCCCCCTATTGGAGAATCTTGGGTTGTTTCTTCTCTTTTGTAGAATAGACTTGTTTATGTGCCGCTTTGTTTCTGTAAGTTCTATGGGATAAATTCTCAGACGTGGGATTGCTGGATCAAAGGGTAAATGTGTTTGTAATTTTGATAGCTATTGCCAGATTTCCTTCTATATAGGTTTCCTAATTTGCCATCTTACAAGCCATATAAGTACCAATTTAATTCTTAAGAAATTGGTTCCTTTCTTCATTTTTATATTTTCAAAATATTCTTTAAGTGTGGGCATGAAATTTGAAGTTAATTAAGGTGGGTTTGTTTTCAGTAAGAATGCCAAGAAAAGTAGAATTCTCATCCTTTTGAGACTTTATTTTTTAGAACAGGAAACAGAGCACAAGACTAAAACTTTGGGAGCTTGAGTTTTAATTCTGACTGCTATCAATCACGTGTCCTTCACAGCTTTTGTGTCTGCAGCCTCTTCTCTAAAAGGAAGATGGTAGTTGATTTCCTTTCTACTTTATAAGATGTTTAGATAAAAATGAGAATATGTAACTTTGAGGAAAAACAACAAGAGAGCCTTATGAACATAAGAAATAAATTTCTCTTGTCACGTCTTTGAATATTAGGTATCGAATTAAAATACTATGGTTCACGAATAACAGATACTCTTTTCTTCTTGTAGTTGACGAGAAAAGAAAGTCCAAAACTACACACATGGTGCTCCTGGAGATCATTAAAGAAGAAGGCCTGTGAGTACTTCTGTGTTCATCTCTGTTAGCCAGAGCAGCCTCATAGTAGATTCACGGCCTGCACTCCTTTCTGTCCATTCTCATAACCTTACAGTGGTGTGACTTTGTAATTGCCCGACTTGTAAGTACATAGGTATTGTCCTTTCCTTCAAGTTCTGTGGTTCACCATTTTGATTCTTGATTGTAGAGTCTTCCATGAAACCAATGTTTTGTTTTATGAACAGTAAACCGAAGAACGTAGTAGTTGTTTAGTTCAGATTCATTCAGACAGATGATGTACTTTTTTTAACTTCTTATTTGGAAATAATTTCAAATTTAAAAAGGTTGCAAAACTAAAAAGAGTACAACGAATACCACTATATGCTTTACCCAGGTTCACCAGTAGTTAGCACTTTTTTTCATTTGTTTTGTCATTTGCTCATGCATTCTCCCTCCCTTCCTCTCTCCCTCCCCTTCTTTCTTTATTACACATACACCACACATACCCCACACACAAATTTTTTCCAAATTATTTGAGAATAAGTTTCATACCATACATCAAAGCCCTTTGCCCCTATGACATTGACATTAAAAAAAAAATTTTTTTTAATATGTTTTTATTGATTTTTAAAGAAAGAGTAAGGGAGAGGGGGAGAGAGAGAGAGAAGCACGCACCCCTACTGGGTATAGAGTCTGCAACCTGGGCATGTGCCCTGATCGGTAATCAAATCTTTGACCTTTCAGTGCACAGGACAACTCTCAGCCAACTGAGCCGTACCAGCCAGGGCTGACATTGACATTTTTAAAGAGTATAGTCAGTTCTCCTCCGGTTTTTAAAAAATAAAAATGTTTCTCATTTTAAGTTTTCCTCATGCTCCTTCGTGATTAAATGAGGCTGTGTATTCTGGGCCAGAAGAATGCATAGGTGATATCATGTCCTTCTCAGGGTGTCACATCTGGAGTCACATATTGTCCACCTGCCCTTCATTGATTAATCATGATTTTTTAGATTCGAGTTAGCCACTGAATAATTTTATTTTCCCTCTGTTGCAACTATAAGTAGTCTATAAGGAGTTACTTTATTTAGTATCAGTATAGACTCAAAAATTTCTGTTTTTCCAGAGATTTACATTTGATTTCTTTACAGTTGATTACTTTATTATTTTGATGCTCAAATTGTTCTAGGTTTGGCCAGTCGGAACCTCTTAGTCTGATTCCTATGCTCTTATAATATGCCCCCATCACTTCTTTTTCACTTACGTTCTATATTTATTTTAAATATTCTTGCCCTGTAGTAAAATGTGAATGATGCTGTATTAGCTAACAGCCACGAGGAAATTGTCTTTAATTTTCCATAATAATTTACTAAAGGAAAGCAGTAAATCAGCTATTGATTGTGTATTGTTTCTTTGGTGTCATTAGTGCTAGAAAAGGTTTCTTGGTTTGGGCATCCTTCAGAATGTCAGATGTGCGCAGTGTGGAGTACGTTGTATAGGAGTGAGCTTTGAGAATATGTGAGTGATGATCAACGTTTCCTAGGACTTTGCCTATTTCTAGTGGATTTTGTCCATAATCTTTACTTTGCTTATTGTTTTTTCGCTAGCCTGGCCCCATATCGAGGATGGTTTCCAGTTATCTCCAGTCTCTGCTGCTCCAATTTTGTCTATTTCTACACTTTTAATAGCCTCAAAGCAGTCTGGGTCAAAGGTCAACGTTCTACCACTGGAAAAGATCTGGTAGTTGGATTTGTTGCAGGTAACAAAGTTTTCTGAGTATGAAATATTTTTATATGTTAACACTTACCTTGTCCGCATAACCTTTATGAGGTTATTTTAGCACATAGTTATGCTACAAAGAATATAATTAGTTTTCTGACTTGGCTGTGTGTGTGTGTGTGTTAAAAACACATAAAATTTACCATCTTAACAATTTTTAAGTGTATACTTCAGTAGTAAGTTTATACACATTGGTGTGAAACAGATCTCCAGAACATTGTCATCTTATAATGTGAAACACTAGACCATTAAATAACAACTCCCTTTTCCCCCTTCCCCTAACCCCTGGAAACTACCATTCTACTTTCTGTTTCTATGAATTTGACTACTTTAGATGCCTCATATAAGTGGAATCATATAGTATTTGTATTTTTGTGATTGGCTTATTTCACTCAGCATAATGTCCTCAAGGTTCATTCATTTTATAGAATATAACAAGATTTCCTTCCTTTTTAAGGCTGAATAATATTCTGTTGTATATATATATACCACATTTTGTTTACCCATTCATCTATTGATGGGCATTTAGGTTGTTTCCACCTCTTGGCTACTGTGAATAGTTGCTGATATGAACTTGAGTTGTGCAAGTATCTCTTCGAGTCCCTGCTTTCAATTCTTTTGGATGTTTACCCAGAAGTGAGATTGCTGGGTCATGTGGTAGATCTTTTTCAAATTTTTCGAGGAACCACCATACTGATTTCCACAGCACTTGTGCCATTTTATAATCCCACCATCAGTGCACCGGCATTCCAGTTTCTCCACATCCTCGCCAACACTTGTTATTTTCTGTTTGTTTGTTTTATAGTTGTCATCCTAATGAATGTAAGGTGATATTTCACTGTGGTTTTGATTTTCATTTCTCTGATGATTAGCAGTGTTGAGCATCTTTTCATTTGTTTTTTGGCCTTTTGTAAATCGAGTTATTTGATTTTTTTATTGTTGAGCTGTAGGTATTCCTTATATATTCTGGATATTAGCCCCTTATCAGATATATGATTTGCAAATATTTTATCCCATTTTATAGGCTGTCTTGCACTCTGTTGATTATATCCTTTAGTGCTCAAAAGTTGTTTTTTCCCTTTTTTTGTTACTCCTCACCTGAAGATATTTTTCCATTGATTTGAGAGAGAGAGAGAGCGAGAGAGAGAGAGCACCATTTCCTCAAATCAACCATCACCATCTCTCACTGATGGTGGACCATTGCTCTGTTCTGATCTCCTTGTCTCTGAGGTCTTCCTCACTAGTTTTCAAACAATGTCAGAACTCAAAGAACTCAAGTTTGAGATTTGTTCACTTGGGAAAAAAAATATTAGAATAGATCCAAGGTTATCCTGTACAGAGGGAACCTTCTTTTTTATATAATTGCAATAAACAACAATCCAGTCTGATTTTTATGATTGAGACCAAGTTTTTGTATTATCTTGATTTTAATGCATTTCAGATTACTGTAGTGTATATGTATTTACATTTAAAAGGTTCTGGCTCACTGTTCAGGGCTCACTCATAACTTTCAGTGAAACTACTAATTCATGAAATATATGATGAGATATTTTCCTTTTTAATTGTCCAAAGCTGTTTGTTTGTGTATCTGACATCCCATTATGCTTTGCTTCTTTCCTTTCTAACTCTTACACAATTTATAATTAAGGTAGATTCCTCCATACCTGACACAAACTAGATTGGTATAGTAAGGCAATTAGTTTTAAAAAGTCAGTTATGTAAGGAATATTGTAAATTCCCTACTTACCTTGGGTGTTTTAATTTAAGATGTATGAATATACTATTTCAATCTTTTTAAAAAAAATATGTTTTTATTGATTTCAGAGAGAGGAAAGGAGAGGGAGAGAGAGATAGAAACCTCAATGATGAGAGAGAGTCATTGATCAGCTGCCTCCTGCACGTCCCCTACTGGGGATTGAGTGCACAACCCGGACATGTGCCCTGACCAGAAATCAAACTATGACTTCCTGGTTAAGAGATGGACACTCATCCACTGAGCCATGCCGGTTAGGCTATTTCAATCTTTTAATGTATGGCCAAGGCATATTGGTTCACTGATGGGAGTTTTGTGCTTTTTTTTCTTATATAACCTGTACCTATAATTCTTTGCCTGCACTAACAGATACAACTGACATAAGCAGGTTTGAGAAAAGACATAATTCACTCTTGGTAAGCATAAAACCCAGTGGGATGGAAGTTGATAAGCATGGGCATACCAGAGAGTGGCCACGGGTATTCGGTATGCTGTGGACATCTGTCAGTATCTTTTAAAGGGAAGGAGAAACACAGATTTATCTAGTGAGTCCATTATATAGACCTGGTTAAAAGTGATTCCAATGTAATAATACCATTCTAATTTACTTACATTCTGAAATGTTTTCTTGAGAAAAAGAGTGGAGTCAGGGTAGACATGCAGGGAGAGCTGATTGTTCAGTGTCAGTTGCGAGTATCATCTGTTACATGTCTTGTCAGATTGATGGCTGAGAACTGCTGTTCTGAAACCCAAATCTGATTGTCTTTTCCCCGACTTCAAAACCCTCAGTGTCTGTCACCTGCATACAGAATAAAGATATGGCATCCTCAGTATACAAGGTCCCCACCATGTCTGGGATAAGAGCCTAACATGTAAGAACTGTTGTGGTGCTGCTTATCTCTCTAGCTGTTCCCATCTCCATGCCAAACTGTGATTCCTTGAATATACCAAGCTACTTAGTAACTCCATTCCTCTATTGCCGCTGTTGTCCGATTGAGTACTTCATTGTCTGTCTGATACAGTCTTACTGCTTTTTTCATCATATTAACTCCTATTTATTCATCCTTTTATTTTTAGTTCAAGCTACTTACTTTTCAAGAAGCCTTCTCTGAAGATTTCTCTACCACCCCCAGGTTTCATTCTGGATTAGGTGCCCATTTTTTGTGCGCCAACATCATAGATGCCTCTGTCTCAGTGCTTGCTCCACTGTATAATCATAGTCTGCACTTTTGTCTTTATCTTTTACTAGGCCTTGAGCCGCTTAAAGGTAGAGATTACACTTTTGTTATCTCTGCATCCCTGGTGTTTTAATACAGTGCCCAGTACGTGGAAGGTACTGATTAATTGTTGAACGAATGAATGAAATTTAAGGGCCTGCTCCTCCTGTAGTCTGCATTTTACTAAGTGGCAACTCTAGTCTTCTAGCTGCCCTGCCAAAAATCTTGAATCTGTCCTCCCTCTCTGACCCCACCTCCAGCCTATGAGCGAATCCTGTGGCCTCTTTCTTCATATGTATGCAGTGCAGCTACTTGTTTCCACTTTGACCTGAGTCCAAACCGCCATAAAATCGTGACTGGGTTATCCTCAGAGCCTCCTAACTGATGTCCTGCTTCCTATTTTGTCCCCTTCAATCTGAATTCAACACCACAGCCAGTGTGATCATGTTAAAACATAAGCAAGATCATTTTATTTCTCAAAGCCCTCCATTTGCTTCCCATCCTGCTCGGAGTAAAAGCCACCAATCCTTACCTTGCCCTATAAAGCTCTGTATGACCTGGGCCTCCTAGTCTCCTTTTCAGTCACACCGCTGTAGCCACACTGGCCACTTCACACTGGCATGCTTCTGCCCCGGGGCCTGTGTATCTGCTATTTCCTCTGCCCAGCTCACTCCCTCACCTCCTTGAAGATCTTTCCCCTAAATGGCCACAGTGCCCAAAATAGACATCCCAATAATCTGCTTAAATTTTCTCCATAGCTCTTGTCCTCTAACAGCTTACATATTTTACTTATTTATCTTATCTCATTACACCATTAGAACGTAAGCTTCACGAGGACAGGGATTTTATTTTTATTTACCGCTGTATCGTCAGCACCTAGAACAGGGTTGATCGCATAGTGGACACACAATATATATTTGATGAGCAGACCATGAATGAATGACTTGTGGAAGAGGGACCCTACTTGCTCTATATTACCCAAAGGAATTGGGCCTGGATCACAATACTCATAAAGTCATTTCAGAGTTGCTAATTCATACCTCAGGTAAAAATCCTTTACTAGCTAAGAAGATAGATGTAATATCCATAAAAATAAAATTTCTAACAGTGTTTGGAAGAAATAGATCATTGGGATGAGAGTGAATTTCTGTTTTTTGAAACTTTCAAAAATAAAGTGAATAATCACTTGGCAATTGGATTGGAACAGTGGTTCTCAACTGAGGCTGATTTGACCCACAGGGAACATATGGCAAATGTCTGGAGATATTTTTTGGTTGTCACAACTAGAGGATGCTGCTGGCATTTAGCTGGCAGAGACCAGGGATACTGCTAACCATCCTACACAGTAGCACCCCTCACACACACCCAAATAAAGAATCACCTATCCAAAAATGTCAGTAGTGTCACAGTTCAGACCCTTGGTCAAATGAATTTCCAAAGGTACTCTTGGAACTTTCTTTTGTGAGTTTTAAACTTCTCCTTAGAACATGTTTTTATATCTTAATACCTTTGCATTCTTACAATAATTAGAATTAGCTTTGTCTTCCTTCTGTGAGTCCTGTTTTTATTATAATCACTGTAGAATGAGTTTCATTATTTCCAAGGAAAACTAGGAACTGTACAGGGGTGGACAAAAGTAAGTTTACAGTTGTGGGTACATGAAACAGAGTTTATTCTTGTATTATAATTATAACCTTCATGTCTTTTTTAACGCAAGCATCTGTAAACCTACTTTTGCCCACCCCTATATTGAAATTCTGCTTGAAACTTAGAAATTTAATTAAATTATTTATTTTCACAGAAGAAAACCCATATAGCTTGATAACCTGGGGAAAACTTGGGGAAAGAACCTTACAGATAACTTAAATGAAGAAGAAACCATTTTAATGAAATGGGGATTTTTACAAATAACTCCTTTTGAATGCCAATGGTGTTACCATTGTTGTGACAGTTCATATTTGTTTCCTGCCCTCCAACCGTACCTCTGGTAAGGCAGATTTGTTCCTTTTGTGCATCTAGTTGCATTCTTTGTAGAGAGACAAATGGTTAGATTTATGGCCTTGATCTGCCATTTTCTTGTATCAGTGGTTGGTGTGCATATTTCCCACAAGTGCGCAGCCAATTAGCATACTTCATTTTTGTTTTCTCTCCTTACCCAAGGAGACTCGCTGCTGATAAACTATTCATTTTGAAGATTTCACAAGTAAATAGCTGTGTTCCAATTATTCCTTGAATTGGTGAATAACTTTAGTGAGTGGGTTCAGTTTTACTGTTTTTTATCTCTTAATTTTGGTTCTGTTTTCCTGTAAATGATTTTTTTACCAAAAAAGAAAAGAAAGAATATAGAAGTATTTGAATTGGGAGAAAATCAGTCTCCTGTCATGAAGTAGGTAAAGTATTAGTATTCGCATCTTAGAGCTGAAGTGACAACCACAGCTTGGAACTAGAAAAAGAGTTTTCTGTACAGGTTCATAAATAAGCGGACGGTGTTCTTTATCCCTTCAGCCTTACCTGTTGTGCGCTAGTAAGAGCTGGAATCGCTCATCATGACCATTTATAGTTGTTTTTCCAACATGAAATGTTGTCCTTTGCTTGGTAACATAGGTTGTAAGTTTCTAGCAAAGTTTTGGATCCTCAAGTATTTTGAGTGTCTTTTCCCAGAACTCATAAAATTAATAGTGTTTAAAAAATACCTCTATCTATTTTGGCTTAGAGGATGAATAGAGTACTTGAACTTCTCGGATAAAAAGCTCTGAAATACAAAATGTTCTTACAAGGACTTTATATTCTCTTTAAATGATGTAGTGCATTTTTGTACTTGAGATTGTCCTTAGTATCCTTGCAGTCTTTCAACTCATGGTAATAAAGGGGATATGAAAACAGAATTTTAAGTAATGGTTAAATCTTAATCTTGGCTGCATTGCCTCTGACATGTTTTATGTCTGCCTACCTCTTGAATAGAACATGAAGGAAATTTTGATTTCTAAAGAATTTATTTAATGGGCAACCTATTTCATTTGTTTAGAAAGGTATGTACACTGTGCCTGGCAAGTATTCATGGCTTGTCATCTCTGGTTCTGATCTCCTGTCTTCATCTTAAAAAAAAAAAAAAAAAATGTAGTCTCCTCAGTAGCACTTTTTAGCCTGGTTTTTCTGGCTATTGACTTTTCTGTTAAGTGATGTGTACAGTGCATTGAATAGGGATACATTATAAAGTCTGGGCAAATAGACATGTATTGATATTTTTCTATCTTGGCCTCTTGGGCACTGGTGCTTTTTAAAAATGAGACCAGCAGGCACCTCTAGGTAAGACTTAATCGAGATTATGACCAATGCCTCAAGTGACAGTGTATGAATATATTGAGTCCTAACTAACAGTGACTCCCTGGTGCTATGTGAGTCTATAAAAATACAACAAATACATCTCATAAAATTATGTGATAATGTCTTTTATTTTAAGAAATGTGTCCTCATAATGTTTCTGAGAGAGAGGTAGAAAAATATTTTACTTTTGCTCTGTATGTGACAGATGAAAACAGTTTTAACCTCTTGGCTGTTGCATAGGCTTATTCTTGAATAGAACATGGGTTTTCTGTATACCTGGCATGTTTTGAGATTCCTTAAATCAAAACATTCTTTCTCTTCCTTAGGATTGCACCTCTTGGTTCTTCACAGTATGGCTAGAGCCAGATAGCTCCATGTATGGTTGCTGAGTTTGTTCATTGGTTCATTTGTTCAATATTTATTTAACAAATATTTATAAAGTATATACTGTGTGTCAGGCACTCTGTTACAACTCTGTCTGGTTTGTTTGTTTTTTAAATCATTTCAGGACTGATGAGGAATATATTAATATCTCAAGATGGTGTTAAATTGGGATCATGTGTTTTCAAAAAGAAGCACCTGACTCATTGTGTTGTTCCACTCTGAGGCAACCTTGGGGGGGCCAAGATCCCCATCCTTAAGCTTGTAAGGATCATGATGCTTGCAGAGCTCTTTCAGGTGTTTTGTGACAGTTCATAACTACTGCTTGCTGCCTGCCTGTCCTAATTTCCTAAGTGATGAGGAACTCTTGTGTAATCATCTAGTCCCTTGTTGAAGCACTTTCCAGTGTCACCACTTTTTCCCACTTGTCACCCATTATACTAGATCCAACTCACTTAAAACCATGTGAGCTACTTATGGGAGAGTTGTAAATTGTGTGTTTTATATGATGTTGTCATGCACTTAGCATGTGATCAATAAACCACTTGTCTCTTAAAGCTGTTTTTGAAAATTTGTATTTAAAACTATGTCAGAATTGCTACTTTGGAATCTATATAAGTTGACAAATAGATTGCCTCCTATTATACAAATAAGGAAACTTATTACTCTTTTCATGTGGAAAGGTACTACTGCCAGCCATTTTGCTATCAGCAAGGCTTCTGAATTGCTTCTAACAGTCGTGGCTTGTGTTGCACCCTGGCACAAAGAGGCACCTTACCTTAGGTGGCCCAGGAGGACAGTGGCAGAAGAATAAATGAAACATTGGTGTGTAGCTTTAATATAAGACAGCAAAGCTTAATAGGTTACATTTTGCTTTGTCTTTGCCCCTTCCTTTTTAAAGGAGTGGTGAATGTGTTGCTGACAACTCCACTCTGGGTGGTAAACACCAGACTGAAGCTGCAAGGGGCAAAATTTAGGAATGAAGACATTGTACCAACCAACTATAAAGGTATTATTGGTAAGTGTCTCTGGGTGAGTTTCTATTGAAGGATTTTCTTTTTTCTTTGTTTCTGGAATTTATTGCCACAGTAATGCTATATGACATACAACCTCAAATCTCAACATCCAATAGTAAGCATTTGTTTAGATCACATGTCTGTGAATTGACAGGGATTTGACTCATCTAAGCTGACCCCAGCCTGGGAGTCTCAGCTCCACGGGTCTCATCATCTTCCTGGCACCTGTTTGAGCATATCCTTCTCTTGGTGATGGTGACACGCAAGAGGACACAGCATATTTTGAGCCCCTTTTTGAATCTTGACTGCTAACATCCTGTTGGCCAAAGCATATCACATGGCCAAGCCCAAAGACAAGGGGTAGAGAAGTAACTGCTACCATGGAGTGTGGGTGGGAGGGTGTGGATATAGCTGAAGAAGAATCTACTATACTTTTTTTATTCTAGTGTTATCTTTGGCTAGAGATACCAGATTAATGTCTTGTATCTATGAGCTTCTGCTTTTTAATAGTATCGCTCTGCCAGGTTCCTCTTTCCTGTGTTTGTAATGAGAACAGTGGTTTTCTTGTAAGTCAGTCCTATAAAATGGACTCGAAGCAACTGTCATCTTATCTGTTTTACGGGCCTTTGTTGTGAAACATGTGGGCTATCAAGTCACAGTTCTCTATGATACAGAGTTCCCAGTGGTGGTGATCACTTAGGAAAACTTGACATTCTGACCCCAGATTGTCAGGAGTTCCCTATGATTGAAGTTCTCTCTCAATAACTTGGTGACTATCAGTGTCTTAATTATCAAAAAGTAGCTAACTGATGAACTTGTCCTAAAATATCATTACAAGAAGGAAATCTTGATAGAACCATTTGAACGGAATTCACCTTGTCTTCTTTAGTTAAGGGATTGTCATCAGATGTCCTTGATTTCTTGCTTAGATGCTTTTCACCAGATCATTCGAGATGAAGGAATCTTGTCTTTGTGGAATGGCACATTTCCCTCCTTGCTGTTGGTTTTCAATCCTGCCATCCAGTTCATGTTCTATGAAGGTTTAAAACGACGACTTTTAAAGAAACGAATGAAGGTAATCCTGACTTTGAAAGCAGCAAACAGTAATCTTCTGTTCTTATTGTTCGGGTTGACATGATTCATCTTTCTTTGCTTTCCAGCTTTCTTCTTTGGATGTGTTCATCATTGGTGCAGTAGCCAAAGCAATTGCCACCACGGTCACTTATCCCATGCAGACAGTACAGTCGATTCTGAGGGTGAGTGCTGGGGTTCTTCCTGCATTTAGTCAAACAGCGTTCTAAAATACATGGTTTCTCTGTGTAAAGAAATGTTAATATTAATAAAGCAATAGGTCAGTTGGTAGGCCAGCGCATTCCTCATTCATTTTTTCATTTGTCTTATATTCTGCTAACCAGCCTATCAGTTGGTTTCATATTTGGTTTGGAAGGAAGTTTACATTTGCAATTTCTTAGGTAACAGTGTCTCAGAAAACGCACATGTGGAGGAAGTTTCTTAAAGGACTCAAGAAAATATAAGTTTGCTTCCTTCTCATTCAAGTTAATTTGCTTGGTGCCCTAGGGCAGACTATCCTTTACAGAAACAGAGGTTGATTCCTTTAGTTTATTCTAGAGGAATTAATGGTTTTGCTTTTTTTTTTTAACTTTTCCTGTCCACAAAAGAGAAACTTTATTGAGGCCCCAGGGTCACAGGCTTCAGGTAAAAGGCTGCCCTGTGGACCCGAGGAGGTGGCGGAGGGGCCTTATTTAACCTTCTTCTTGGGGCACAGCTTGTTGGTGTCACCGCCGTTCTTCTTGAGGCAGTTGACAGCATAGGGGTGCAGGCAGCGGTAACACTTGGGGCAGATCATCTTGTTGCAATTGTACTTTTGGATGAGCTGGCGGAGGGAGGGTTCAGTGATGCCACCCCTCAGACAAAGTGTCAAGTGCAGGGTGGATATTGTAGTCTGAGAGAGTGTGGCCATTCTCTAGCTGTCTGCCTGCAAAAATCAGACACTGCTGGTTAGGCAGGATGCCCTCCTTCTCTTGGATTTTAGCTTTGACATTCTCAGTGGGGTCACTGGGCTCAACCTCAAGGGTGATAGTCTTGCCAGTCAGGGTCTTTGCAAAGATCTGCATCTCTGCGTCTGCTGGGGAGGCTGCTCCGACGCCTCGCTGAAGAAAAAGAGCTAATGATTTTGCTGTTTTGGAACACTTTAAAATTTCTGGGTTATTCATTGAAATGATTGTTAAGTGCCCACTCTGTGTGAAGAACTGGGTACACATGGTGAATAAAGTAATCATAATCCCTACCTTCATGGAGGTAATTGAGGAGAGAACGAACAGATAGATAAGCAAAATAGGTAATTACAGACTAAGAAGATAGCTCCGATGAAGGAAGGAAGCCGCATTCTGTGACTTAGTGGAGGGGTGCTTGATGGGGATCTTCTTAGATAGGGTGGCTGGGGGTGGGCTCCTCAGAGGAGGCATATATAAATCAAGACTTAAAGGGAGGGAAGGACCCAGCTGTGGGAAGAGCATTCTAGGCAGAGAGATCATGATGTGCTAAGAGCTTGGCAAATCCTAGGAACTGAAAGGGCAATGTGGCTGGAGAATGGCTCAGGATGAGATTGGAAAAGTAGCAGGAAAGGTCTAGAGTTTACTCTCAATTCATGGGAAGCCTTTGAAGGGTTTTACACTAGGGAGTAATGTGGTTTGATTTACAATTCTAGATTAGCGAGGCTATTGTGATGTATTGATCAGAGGCTAAGAGAAAGGGGGTGGGGAATCAGGTAGGCCATTTCAGTATACAGGTGAGAGGTGATGGTGGCCTAGAGTAAAGTGGTAGCAGTGGAGAGGAGAGAGGAGACATGGAAAGCGTTATGATCTGTTTTGGAGAAAGAAATTCAAAGGACTCATTGATACATAAAACAGGGGTAGCAATGAGAGTATGTCAGTTCAAAACATTGTTACCTTCTCTTAAAAGTATTTTTACTAATGTGTTATTTAAAACTTGGCACTTAAAATAAAGGAATTCAGTAGCATTCAGATAATGTATTTTGACACTTTTATAATGTAAACAGTGTGAAGCGTTTACACTGTAGTAGTTCTAATTGATTAGCATTTATCAGAACTTCTTAAAGGACTGGAAATTAAGCCATACATACCGTCAAAATCTGTATCTTCATCGTGGGCATGTCTTTTTTTCTTTTGAGGTAGAATTTTCCCCACAATTCTCTGTAAAGTGAAAATTCTTGTGCTTGCTTCATGGAAACATGTTTCTTATTTTCACTCATTTAATTGAAATATTTCATTGAAAATAGAGGATTAATGAAATGTACATACTAATTGGATATTTGGATTACTGTAAGGTTTAAGACATCACTCCCAACAGAATTTCCCCTGAAGGTAGAAACTAAGATAGAGAAAGCAGTACTAAACCGTTTTTATTCTTCTTCCCCAGTTTGGACGTCACAGGCTCAACCCAGAAAACAGAACACTGGGGAGCCTCCGCAATGTTCTCTATCTCCTTCACCAGCGAGTACGGTGAGCTTCGTAGATGCTTCGCGTTCTCTCCTCTTTCAGCGGCCCCTGTGCCAGGGAGCGGTTGGGTTTGCTTACCTTGCACTACTGCCTTGACCGCGGGAGCTGGAAGCCTCTGCCTTGGATACTGTGCTCAGACAGTTTTCATTTTAGGGCCTTGGTGCAGTATGACAGTACTTTGGGAAGTTAGGGAAGAGGTCAGGTCCTTATTCTTTGTTAGTTACAAATATTCAGAACTCCTTTAGAACGGGAACCCTCCCAAATCTAACACAGAGACCGTTCTGCCTGAGTGGTGCTTCTGTCAATGGCATACCCTGTGATCTCTCTCATAGATAGAAATAAGCAGATATGATAGAGCAGTGGTCATAGTGAGGAAGGAAGCAGGGAGTAGGAGGAGTAATACCGATGATGATGACGGCAGTAATGATGATGATAAGAGGAATTACCATGTTTGAGTGTTTGCTTTGTGGCAGACACTGAGCTTGACACTTTATGTGGGCAGTCTCACTTAATCCCAACAATAGTCCTGTGAGGCATGTACTTTAGTCATTTCCCTGTTTCATTTAGAGAAACTGATCCTTAGGGACAGCAAATAAGGCAGGGACCTCCTTTGAAGCCAAAACTGCTATATTACTGGTCCTAGGTGTAAGATACTTGAAGATAAATAAATTTATTATAAAAATAGAACATGCTTGGGATAAAAAATAAAATCAAAGATACACAATTGGTATAAAGTAAAGAACTGAATGCTCACTATCCCATGTGCTGGCAAGAATGTGGAGCAACCAGGACTTTCGTATGTTGCTGGTAGGAATGTAGATGGCACACTCACCTCGGAGAGCAGCTTGACACTTTTGTAAAAAGTTATACACACTTCCCATAGGACCCAGCCATTCTGCTTCAAGGTATTTTCGCGAGAGACATGAAATATATCTGCACAAAAACTTGTACACAAATGTTCATAGCAGCTTTACTCGTAAGAGTCAAAAACTGGAAACAACTCAAATGTTCATCATTGGGTGAATAGATACTTAAATTGTGATATCGCTATAGAATGGCATACTACTGAGAAATAAAAAAGAAGGAATTGTTGATTCATGCAACAACATGGATGAATCTCAAAATAATTATGCCAAGTGAAAGAAGTCAGGCATGATTTCACTTATATAAAACTTAGAAAATGCAAATAATCTGTAGTGACAGAAAGCAGATCTGTAGTTACCTGGATCCAGGGTAGGAGGGAGGGAATGATTACAAAGGGATGTGAGGAAACTTTTGGGGGTGATGATATGTTCACAATCTTGAATGCAGTGATGGTTTTCGTGGGTCTGAACATCAGTCAAAACTTATCAGACTGAAGTCAGTTAAACTTCAATAAAGCTGTAAATACATGTACACTTGCTCTTTTCTCTCTTTCCTCTCCCTTTTCTGAGAGGTAGTCACTGTTAACAGTTAAGAGTATATAGGGTGCCCAGCCGGTGGCTCAGCGGTTGAGCATCGACCTAGGATCCAGGAGATCGAGGTTCGATTCCCAATCAGGGCACATGCTGGGGTTGCGGGCTCGATCCCGAGTCGGGGGCAGGTGGGAGGCAGCCGATCAATGACTCTCTCATCATTGATGTTTCAACTCTCTCTCCCTCTCCCTTCCTCTTTTAAAAAGAGTATATAGGGTATATATTCCCAGAATATTATATAAAACATATATTTTGGGTGTTCATTTTTATGTAAGTTGGATCAGGTGGTAATACTGTTTTGCAACTTGCCTTTTTATAAATTTAATATCACAAACAACCCTTCACATCAATATCTATAAATTTATCTTATTTTTTAATAGTGACAACTTAGTTTTCTGTTACATAATGTACCATAATTTATTGACCAATACACTTATTGATGGATAGTTTTTCCCCCCAGATTTTTGCCTTTACAAACATTGCTGAATAAATAGCCCATAAATTTAGCTTTGTACACCTGAGTGATTATAATTACAGAGAAAATTCCTTGAAGTGGAATTACCTGGTTTAAAGAGTTTGAACATAGAAAATTTTGATAGGCATTGCCATGTTTACCCTAAAAAGTGACACCAATATCCATTTCTACCAGCATTGTGGGAGTTAAGAACAATATCATTAACAAGAACGTTATGAAGGTCGTGTTAACCAGAAATCAATAGGGTTAGGTAAATTTTCAAATCCAGTGTGTTTTCATGTCTTTTATCTTGTTTGGTTCTCCCTCAGCCTTGTGCGTGTGGAAGGGTGACTGTATTCCCATTGTTGCAGATCAGAAAACAGGGTTAGAGAAGGAAAGTGATTTGCCCAACACCAGACGGATGAAGGCAGAGCCAGGTGTTCAAACTCAGGTGCTCATTAAGCATGCAAGAACTATTGGATGAATGAAGAGCATTCCATCTATGATGATGGAAATGTCTGCCCTTGTCCAGTAGGGTTGCCGCTAACTACATGTGGCTGTTGAGCACTTGATATATGGCCAGTGCATCCGAGAAACTGAATTTTTAAAATTAATTTTAATTGCCACATGTGGTTAGTAGCTACCATATTGGACAGTGCACTGTAACATGCCTGGCCTCTCCAGACTTTTGATTGATTAAGAATCACCTGAAGTGCTTGTTAAAATATAGATTCCTGCCTCCCCCTGGAACAAGGTCTTGCAATCTTTGTTTCTAAACAAGGCTTGGTGATTCTGATGAGAGTGGATATAAAGAAAATCTGCACTACACCTGGATATCTCTCCTGTACTACTCACACAGAACACTTCACTCTGACACTCTGGTCACCAAATGTGTGTGGGGTTTTCTCACACCAAGCAATGTTATGCATGACACCAGCTGGGTGTCCTACAATTTAGCTCAATGCTGACACTATCCACCCAGAGGTGGTATCAGATCTCACTGGTTAAGGTTTCAGTCCCATGAGACTTCAGATGCTAATCGCAAGTAGTAGGTCCCCAGGTTACCATAACTTCTCTCCAACTTGGCCGAGTATCGGAGGTTCCCATGACGCCTTCCTCCTGGGATTTAATTATTTGCTAGAGTATCTCACAGATCTCAGGGAAGCACTCATGTTTACCAGTTTATTAAAGTGTGTCATACACATGAACAGCCAGATGAAGAGATGCACAGGGTGAGGTCTGGGAGGGTCCCAGGACAGGAGCTTCTGTGCCCACGGAGTTGGGGTGCATCCACCCACCTGGGAGCTCTTCAAACCCCATACAATGGAGTTTTATGGCGGCTTCATCATGTGGGCACAATCTGTCAACTCTTTGTTTGGCCCTCTCCCTTCTCTGGAGGATGGAGGTGGGGCTGAAAATTCCAAGCTTCTAATCATTGCTTGATCTATCTGGTGATGACCTCCAACTCGCCCCCCAAATCCAGGAGTCCACCAAGAGTCACCTCATTACAATAAAAGACACTGCAGTTACCCAGGATATTCCAAGGGACTTAGGAACTCTGTCAGGAACCAGGGTCAAAGACCAAATATTAGAACAAGAGGTGACCCTGTTGCTCTTATCATTCAAGTAATTTACAAGGGTTTTAGGAGCTCTGTGCCAGGAACCAGGGACAGAGACCAATGCACATATTTTGTTATTTCATAGCAGACCTCACCTTGAGAAACACTGAAGTGGACTTTCTTGGAGGAACATAATTCACGTTAATTAATGAACTAGAGATTCATGGGTCAAGGCTTTTCATTCCTATTTATCACATGATTTGCCCCAAATAATAGGTGTTCACACATAGCAAATATAATAAATACAGAATAGCTTGTGCGTGGAGCACTTGATTAGCTCTACTGTCTCAGTGTTCATGCTGTGGATAGGCCTGGAGTTGCTGATGAACTAACGTATGAGATCAGTTCACTCTCAACAAATAGCTGTGGAGAAATCATTTACTCGGAACTCTTGGTTCTAGCTGAAGCAGTCTTCTCCGTGGTTAGAGCAGTGGTTCTAAAGGGCCGGTCTTCACCTGGGAACTTATTAGAAATACAAATTCTTGAGTCCCATCCCAGGCTTAATAAATCAGAAACTGGGGGGATGTGACCCAGCAGTCTGGTTTAACAAGCCCTTCAGGTGATTCTGACGTGCGCTAAATTTGAGAACTGAAAATCTGGTAACTTAATTATCTAAACCAATTTGCAGCTCTCCTACTATTTGAGGACTGTTACGCTGAAATAACTGAGTTGGGAGAGTGTTAAAGATCTAAAAATTCTTAGTTAGATCTCAGATCTTGGCATTAAGATGGTTTTAGGATCTGCATCCTATCTGGGACATCGTCAGCAATCCGCTAATTAATGATGATTATAAAGACAATGGCTTGGTGGCTCATGAATACTAAACTTTAACCAGTCCTCAAGTACCTCTATACATAGTAAGTACTTTGACAACAAAATTCTGTTAATACCTAAAACTTCCATTGCTTGTTTTGATCCTGAGGATAAACCTTTGCAAAGTAGCTATCAAAGTAGCCTATTTATTTGATGCAGGAGTTGACTTATAAAGAAAACCTTTTCTTTTTTTCAAACTTCTTTCCTTTCAGGAGGTTTGGAATAATGGGACTCTACAAAGGCCTTGAAGCCAAACTGCTGCAGACAGTCCTCACTGCTGCTCTCATGTTCCTTGTGTATGAGAAACTGACGGCTGCTACCTTCACAGTTATGGGGCTGAAGAGTGCACGCAAGCACTGAGACACCTTCTCCGAAGAGTGAGGACAGTGCTCAAGATGCGGGTTTCCTCCTGCAAAGAGAAGCGATTCTTTTTTTACTCTCGCTCTTTCCACCATGAATTTTTACCCTCATTGGCTTCAAAAGTACTTAAGGGTAAACATAGAATATAGCCAGCTGAACCTGTCACCAACTTAATTTTTATGATGGTTGGTTGAATTTTGCGGGGGAGGTTGGACAACGAAGAGAAAGCATTATTGAAAACCTAAAATTGAAAGTTTGTGGGGTTAATTGGTTTTCTTTAGGAGAATGGACTATTGCTCTCATGTGTAATCTTTTCTAGTTAAAATCTTTCTTAAATTTACCAGATGTTCTCTTTCCCTGGACCTTCCCCCTGGTTCTAAGACAAATTCAATACCGTGAAATTCTCATACACGTTTTATGTCTCAATCTTGGTATTTTCCTCACTGAAAATAATATTATGAGTATGCCATGAGAGCGTGATTTTATTTTTGTTGGCTTTTTTCTGCTTAAGGAAAGGTGTCTTCTTTAGTACATAAGCTATTTATTTGATGGGAGAAAGTGAAAATTATTAATCTCAAATGATTCTCTTATAAGCTATTTGTAAACATCACTTATTCATTAGTATTTGACATAATTTTAAAATATTTATTTTGAATCAACTCTTTTATTATGAAAGGCTTGAAGTTTTATGTTCATTCATACAAGCCCCAATCAAGTCAAGCCCCAATAACTTGTCAGCACCAAGGACGTGCCCTTTAATAAGGTGTTACATTGGATTTACAACTAGCTGATAAAAATCACAGAAAAGGGGAAGGGAGCAAATATCTCATGTAGGCTCTGGAATATTATCTCCCTTTGTAAACTCTTGGAGGAGGCTGTATTTTTTTTTTTTTTGACAATAAACATCTGATTGAGATTATTTCTATTTGGAAACATTCCTTAGAGTCCTGCTACTCAGAGTGTGGTGCGTCAAGCAGTAGCATTGCCATCATCTGGGACTTGGTTGGACTTGTGACCTTCTGAATTATATTCTGCATTTTAACAAGATCTACAGGTGATTCATACATTAAAGTCTGAGAGACCTTAGCACACCTGACCCAACAGAAGATATGATTGTTTTCAATTACAGAAACAAAGACAAAGATTTTTCTCAAAGGAAAGATGGACTAATGTTTTAAAAAAGCCTCTAAAAAAAACCGGGACTATGTCATCATTTACTTTTCCCTCCTAGCACAGGTTAAGGTGGTAGGACTTGTATTATGTAGCTAGAAGTAAAGTGAATTTGGACATCTCAAGCCACTCAAGAAACAAACTGTTGACATTAGTAGACCAACTCTTTGGTTCCTATGACTTAGTTTTTGTCCCTATAACAAAATGACAGGTTTTTTATTTATACATGTAATTTGGTCAGAGAGAGTAATAATGTCTGTGGACTCTGGTATTAAGTTCCATTTTGAGAGTGGAAATTTCTTTCTCTTATTTTCTCTGTGGCCACTGTGGTAATTCCAAAATATGTGATTAGCAAGTTAGTAATAATTGAAAGATCATTGTGTTGTTCTGGAAAATAAGAATTAGGAGGAACTACTAACCTGGACACTAGACTGAATACTTGTTCCCTATTTAAGGCAGAATGGTAGGCAGAATTGGCCCATTGCTACTTCTTATTTTACTTAAAGTTTGTGTGTGTCTGTGGTGAGGCTTGGGTGGACAGCACAGAACTGATTTTGATTTTTATGCAGAAAAAATGATCATAAAGGTGCTATGTGTACTTTTGTTTTTGTTTTAATTATATAGCTCACTTTGGAACTTGAATTTTGAGCTCAGGGTATTGTGGATTGGTATGTTTGCATAATTTCCAAGTCAAATTATATAGTTATATTAAGTGTTTATGATGTGAGAATGTATTTGGTGCTTTTTTCTGACTTTTGTGAGGGAACAACTTAATATTGAGGTTTAATGTTCCGTAGGGAAGCTTATAGACTCACTAGTTGAAACTAGGCAATGACTCACCCAGTTTTATAACCTTTGATTAAGAAGTTATTTAAGAAAACTAAGGAGTTGGGAAATTAAAATTTTTCCTTTTGGTTCTTTATGCAGTTTCTCCAGAATGTGAGGATTAAACACCTTAGAGATTATATTAGTGTCACTGCAGTAGAAAATTTAATTTCTGTAAGTATTTAATGTGCGCTTTGAAGTGGACATGAAAATTTCCACCCATGTCTGTTTTATAGTTAAGTTTGAAACACAGAAATAGGATTTGCCGTAAGAACAGAAGCAGTGGGAGTTAGAATCTTAGGTACTATTCCCAGCTCAGCCACTGACTAGCAAATTACGTCACCTCTTTGTGCGTCAGCTTTTTGATAAGTGGAGATAATAATACTCACTACCCACTTCAGAGGACGTTTGAGCACTAATGATGTCAGCTAAATCCCTTTATGATCGTGGGAGAGGAAGATCTGAGTGAAACTTGTGACAACGCTTAGATTTATATAGCAATTTTCCTTCTTAAAGCTTATACACTTTCTCATTTTATAATCCCAATATCTCTGTGAAATAGGTAGGGACAAATAACAATATCCCCATTTAATTAACAAGGAAATTGAGACAGAACTATCAAATGACTTGCCTGATTGGAGCCAGGACTAGAGTGTGTTTCCTGCAATCTAAAGGAGTGATTAAAAAAATGGGTTCTGGAATTAGGTTCAACTCTGGTCCTGTTCCTTACCAGCTGTGGGAACAAAGCAATTACTGAACTTGCATAAAATTCCGCTTCCTCAACTGTGAAATGGAGATCTTGATAAAACTACCTCACAGTGTGGTTGTGAGGATTAAATAAGATCAATAAATTGTTTAGCCCAGTGCTTGCAGCATGAGAAGAGCTAGTAAATGTTAGCAGCGACTATTATTATAATATTATGGATAAGGGATACTGCTGTTTGGATAGATCTGGTTCAGTAGAAAGCACTCTGCGTTGTGAGCCGGACCTGAGTTCAGATTTTCATTCTATCACTTAATAGCATCATGACCCCAGACAAGTCACTTCTTTACCTTTCTGAGTCTACACACACATCTTTAATCCTCAGAACAGCCTTGTGGGGTAATCATTGCTATTGGACAAAAGAGGACATATATGTATGTATATGTGTGTGTGTGCATGCGTGTCTGGCACAGTACATGACATATATAGGCTTAATAAATGCTGTTTTTCTTCATTGAGAAATAATTGATATCACATTAGTTTCAGGTGTACAACATGATATATATATTGCAAAATGATCACCATAATAGGCATCAGCTTATTATGGAAGCCTTTCTGGAACTTTGCTCCCTCCTACCCACCGACCCCTAAAGATCTTTCTACTCCTAAAATAGTTTGTGCTATGTCTATCATTGCACCTGCTACATTGTATTTTGTTTTTATTTTTATTTATTTTTTATATCTTTTTATTGATTTTAGAGAGAGATAGAAACATCAATGCCAAGAGAGTCATTGATCAGCTGCCTCCTGCACGCCCCCTGCTGGGGATCAAGCCCACAACCCGGGCATGTGCCCTGACCAGGAATCTGAATTGCGATCTCCTGCATCATAGGTTAGTGCTCAACTGCTGAGCCATGCCAGCAGGGCCTACATCATATTTTGAATCGCGGTAGTCGTCTATATCTCTGTCTTCCCCTAGATACCAAGTTCTTTCAGGGTGGGAAATGAGTCAAGTAGCAGAGTCACTCGTGGTAGGCCCTCAGTTGTTATACATGAGTGTTTTTGGCTTAAGACAGTGCTGACCTTTCTCTGATCAAATCCATCTGTTAAGAGTTTACATGTTTTTAGAATTTTTGCACTCTTGTGTTTTGTTGGTGATGATTAGTTTTTCACATTTCTTTTCTTTAATTAGTTCTCACTTCTTTGAAGTATACTTTATTTTGCTAGTCACTTGGCTTTAAAGATTTTTTTTTTCTTTTTTTTTTTTGCTTTAATTGGAGTCACCGAAATTATCTACCTCAGTGGTATTGTTTATCTAATCCTTTCATGAATACTTCATTCTTGTTTTTCTTTAGTTTCTGTTGACCCTACTGGCAGAGTAGATGGCCAGCCAGATAGGTGATTCCCTATGTGGGTGTTGTGTGAAGGACTACATAAAATTGTAAATTTCTATTCCAGGAATAGCATTCTATTTACTTATTCAAGAAATCATTTTGAATACCTACCACTATGCCAATTGCTGGGGTTATCCCTGCCTTCATGTAGCTCATTGTTCAACATGGGAGTCAGACAAAAAACAATTTGGAATTCTATCACTGATGAGTTCTGACAAGAAATGTGCTGTAAATATTCAGGAGTTGCTTTGGGAACATGGGGAGGCCGGGCCCAACTCTGTCTTGGTCTATGTGATCAGAAGGCAACATATGATTTAGGAACACACAAAGTAATGGGGAGAAGACCTTCCTGACAGAGGAAATAAATAGCATTTGCAAAGAAGATAATACTTTCTTATTTGTACACGGGTTTGAATTCCCTGAGTTGAACACATGCTGGAATGGGGGAGGGGGAAGAGCATTAGGCCACTGAGAGCCCACATGAAGCAAGGGAGAAAAAGTGAGCAGGACTCTGTCCTGTGTCACAGTTCTGTCTACAGTCAAACTTGGATCTAAAGAAAGAAGATACAGGGCGAGGCCAAAGTAGGCTTACAGTTGTTCTATGGAAAACAATACAATAATTAATAAGTAATACAAGAGTAAACTCCCATTTTGCATACTCACAACTGTAAACCTACTTTTGCCCCACACTGTATATTCCCTGTACTTTATGAATTTAAAATATAATTTGAGGCATACTTTGATAATTAGAGATGACATGAATCATTTCATTCTACCTCTGAAGATTAGGCGGCAGGAGCAGTTTAGGTTAACTGAATTGCTGTGACTCTCAGTGTCTGGACTTACACCTTACCTAGTCAATGTGAAAATGTTTACTTGAAAACAGTTCAGAGCCTAGCTGAGGCTAAAACCCTGAGTACTTTATCATGAGTAACAATTATAAAAGCAGTGGAACCATTAGGGAAAGGGAATTTAAAAATTGAGAAAGTCCTCTTTATTTTTTAATTTGCAGTTAGTTTATAGGTGCGACATTTACAGACTTTCTAACACATTCATTCTCACTTTGTTCTCTACTGTGAAATTTATCTTAATAACTTATACTGTATAGGTGGGGAAATTGAGACATGGATCTGGCTCAGGTCCCATAGCAAAGGATCAGGAGTCAAAAACAGGAATTCAGATCTTTTGATATTCTATTTAATAATCTTTCACTCATACTGCTTGGAGATAGCTCTATTTTTTATTTTGGCTTAAAATTTTTCTTACAGCTTTTGGTTTTTCTTATAATACACAGTCATTATAAAAAAATATAGAAAAGTGAAGAGAGTGAAGATATATGCCTATATATTTTTATAAATATATGCCTGTATTTCTATTGCCTAGAAATTATTGCTAATATTTCAGCATATTTGTTTCCAGACTTGTTTAAATGTGTGCATACACCAATTACATACACAGATATATTTATAGATAGGATTTTTTAAATGAGATCAATCTAATTTTGTAAATTTTCATCTCAAATATAACTTAATATCAGTAAATATCTATCTCATAATTTTAGGTGCTCCATAGAATTGCATTGTGTGAGTATCATTATTTAGACTCCTATTAATGGACTTTTAGGTTGTTTCCACTTTTTTGCTTTTATAAATGTAATGATTAAATTCTGAATTTATGCATCTTTTTAGATTTTTCTAATTATTTCTTTAAGAAAAATTTTTAGGAATCCAGTTACTGGGTCAAAAGATAAGCTGTGTTCAAGTTTACCCAAAGAGAGGCACTGTTGGAACACTAATGAGAGATCATCATGCAGCCCTCTTGGATTTTTTTAATAATGTGTGACCCTTCATCTTTGATCGTCTGACCTGCATTATCTTGGTAACCATTTCATTTTTTAATTTTGATGTGCAAGCTGTAACATTTCATCTCTCGAAGTGTAACAACACATTGATTTCCTTAAATAAAGATATCCCTTTGAGTGATAAATTTGAAAGAAAAAAAAAAGATAAGCTGTGACATAGCCCGGCCAGTGTGGCTCAGCAGTTGAGTGTAGACCTATGAACCAGGAGATCACGGTTCAATTCCTGGTCAGGGCACATGCCCAGGTTGTGGGCTCGATCCCCAGCTGGAGGCATGCAGGAGGCAGTCCATCAGTGACACTCATCATTCATGTTTCTCTCTCTCCCTTCCTTTATCTGAAATCAATAAAGATATAATAAAAAAAAGAAAAAAGATATGCTGTGGCATGTTATTAAATTAAAATGTCATTCTGTCCCTTCATGTTCACTGTCACTGTTCACTATGTAAACACTTTGTTTCTTTCTTCACCTCTATGTTGGCAGAAGTTCCATTCTTAGTGTGACAGGGAGGAAGCACTGTTGTACTCCAGGGGCGGGCCTTCCTTGCTTTTTCATTTAATTTTTACAGCCACCCTATGAGATAGAGTTAAATGAGGCCTATCAAAGGTAAGTGTTACAGGAGTTTAGAGCTGAAAATCATATGTCTTCCAGCAGGTAGCTAAGATCAATAAATATTACATACCAGAGTGTAATAATAATGGCTACTATTTGTTGAGCACCTACTATGCCCCAGTTGCTATAGTGTATGCTTTATGTGTATATATATATGGGGGTTTTTTGGTAATTTTTGTTCAAAATATTACAGATGTCCCTTTTTCTCCCCAATGACCCATTCCTCCCCGTCCCACTTCCCTCCCCAGTCCCTCTCCACACCATTGTTCATGTCCTTGGGTTGTGCATATATGCTTATAAGTTCTTTGGTTACTCTCTCCCCCTCTACCCACCTGCCCTCCCCCATCCCTCTGAGATGTGTCAGTCTGATCCTTGATTCCATGTCATTGAGTCATTTCTGTTAATCAGTTTATTAAGTTCTTTAGATTCCACATATAAGTGAGATCACATGATATTTGTCTTTCTCTGGCGTATTTCACTTAGCATAATATTCTCCAGGTCCTTCTATACTGTCCCAAATGGTACAAGAGCCCTCTTTCTCACAGCTGCGTAGTATTCCACGGTGTAAATGTTCCACAGGTTTTTTATCCACTCATCTACTAATGGGCACTTGGGCTGTTTCCAGGTCTTAGCTATTGTAAACTGTGCTGCTATGAACATAGGGGTGCGTACATTCTTTCTGACTAGTGTTTCAGGACTCTTGGGATATAGTCCTAGAAGTGGGATCACTGCGTCAAAAGGCAGCTCCATTTTTAATATTTTGAGGAACCTCCATACTGCTTCCCGCAGTGGCTGTACCAGTCTGCATCCCCACCAGCAGTGTACTAGGGTTCCCCTTTCTCCACACCCTCGCCAGCACATGTCATTTGTTGACTTGTTGATGGGGCCATTCTAACAGGTGTGAAGTGATACTTCATTGTGGTTTTAATTGGCATCTCTCTGATGATTAGGGATGTTGAGCATTTTCTCACGTGTCTCTTAGTCATCTGTATGTCCTATTTGGAGAAGTGTCTGTTCAGGCCCTTTGCCCAGTTTTTAATTGGGTTGTTGTATGAGTTCTTGTACACTTTGGAAATTAGCCCCTTATCGGATGCATCCTTGGCAAATACGTTTTCCCAGACAATAGGGTTCCTTTATATTTTAAGGCCATTTTCTTTTGCTGTGCAGAAGCTCTTTAGTTTGACATAGTCCCATATGTTTATTTTTTCTTTTGTTTCTCTTGCCCTAGGAGATGTACCAGTGAAAATTTCACTATGTGAGATGTCTGTGATTTTACTGCTTTACGTATATTATTATTTAATTATCCTACAAAGGCTCCAAAGCCCATATTCTTTTCACAGTTTTCCCCCTTGAGGTTTGCTCTAAATGAGAATCACAGTTCCTATGCCTTTGTTAGATGGCAGGGACCTGATTTAATCATTTTTTGAATCACTGTGAACGTGGGATTCCATTGGGAAGTGTCTCTATAGAAATGCTTTATGATTATGATGGTTCTGAAAGTCAAAGAAGACTTTTACAATTTACCTTTGTTGACTTTTTAATTAATTAATTTTTATTTATTATATTTTAAAATCCTCACCCGAGGGTATATTTCCATTGCTTTTCAGACAGAGTGGAGGGGAGAGAGAGAGAAACATCGATTGGTTGCCTGCCACACATGCCCTGACCGGGGCTGTGGATTGAGCCTGCAACCAAGGTATGTGCTCTTGATGGAACTGAATCTGGGACCCTTTAGTTCGCAGGTCAACATTCTAACCACTTAGCCAAACTGGCTAGGGATGACTTTTTAATTTATAAATGAGCTCCTATTTGGTAGAAAATGGCTGGAGTTTTTTATTTTGCAGTTGCAGATATGGAGAAACCTTTAGGCCACCAGAGGGCATTGCATTTGGCCTCCTGTATCACCATCATAAATCACGGCTGTTAGAGATGCCTAGTGAAGTTTGTTCCCAATTAAACCAAAAAAAAAAAAAAAGGCATTCTGAGGCTCGATGAGCAATCTGAATAGGAACTGTGGCTTGAACTTGGTGGACCAAAACCTTGAAGCACCTTTTTTATTATAAAAGCAAAGAATGGAGCATTTTGCTGAAATTATATTTTTACTTTCCTCAAGCATATGCCTGGCCTTTTTATTTGTCACCCATAATTTATAATCCCCTAGCCTGATAATAAAGCCAGTACTCAATATCCACAGAAATTAAAGTCAGAGAAACAAAAGGGCACAGTTCTTGGCCAGCAACATCCATGTCTTTACTGGTTTTTGACATTAATAAAAACTTATTAAAATCCATGTCTTACTAAGGCTTCTGAATTGTAGCCAATTAGAGCTCTTATTGACCTGTGCTCCAGGAGCAATTGAGATATTAATTTATTTCACAAATATTTATTGAGTACATGCGTTCCAGGCACTTTCTAAGCACTGGCATACAGATATGAATAATAATCTTTCTATATTGCTTTGTAGTTTATAGAGCAGTCTGGCATCTACTATCTTACTTGGTACTCACTTCATACCTCTGAGATGATTTGGGCAAATTTTATCTCCATTTTATAGGTGTGGAGACAGATCCAGAAAGGTTAAATGACATAGTTACAGTTACACAGCCAGGGACGAGTAGAACTCGGAGGTCTTCTGACCAGATCCTGTCCTTTCCCACAACACCATGCTGTCTTCCTAGGAGACGTGAGCCTGTCACTCTCAGAGGAGGATTTGAGATATATAATGTGCCAAAGGACCCAAGGTTAGAAATAGAGATATGGTAGCCACTTGGTAAACCTGATTGTTTAGTTTAATAAGCAGCTTAGCCAATAAGTCCAAAAGCTTACCAGTACTGTTTCTCTTTTTGCCAAAAATGGAAGGTAGGTTCAGTATGCAGGCAAATTTTTAAAAAATGGACTCTTACTACTTAGTTGACATATTTACTAGGAATTTAACTCTTTGAAGTCTTTGAGTCCCCGTGTCTTTCCCTAAGGTGTGTATAATTTATGCAGCCATGTCCATGTTAAAAAGAATGGGCCCATCATTTGAGTGTCAAGCTGAGGTAAGGATGTCCCTAACACAAAAGTCCCTGCGTGCATCTTGTCTCTTTAGTAGCTTTTGGAACATAGTGCCCTCAGTAAAGCACTATCGAGTTCCTTCTGCATCGCTTTATTTCCCTGTTTACTTACCTCCCACCCTCAGTAGATTAAGAGCTCTGAATCCTCATCACCATTACTATGTCCCAGGCATTATTCCAGGCACTCCTGTATTTGTCCAGTTAGTATATATGGAGAGAGAGGGAGGTGGTGTAAAGTGCTGAATTTAGATTTGTCTAACCCAAAGTACCTAGAGTTGCTGTCCCTATAATATGTGTTTTGACAAAAAATAAGACATGGCTTTCCTAAGATTTAGTGCCTTAGTATTTCACCACATTAGACACAATATGGTACATGTACTCTTACTTTACTCTGAACTGAATAAAGGGTGGGATGTGTCCAGGCAGAAGGGAGCTGAGAAATAAATGCATAAGCTTCAGAGCCTGTAAGCAGAAAAAATACTCTGTGATTAAAACAAGAATGCTGGTATCATCTTTATCACATTACATTGTTACGATTTGTGCATCTGTCACTCCTGTTCCTGGAGTGCAGGTTTCATTTTTATGTCTTTAGTACCTAACAGTAGACTTAATAATGGTGCTTAATAAACACTGTTGCCTTGTACCAACGATATGCTGCTAATCAAGAAGTCGACAAATAATTTGTGAGCATCTGCCATGTGCCGGCCACTTTGCTAAGCAATAAGTATACATTTTGAACAGGACAGCCAAGGTCCCTGCTCTTGTGGGACTTGCATTGGAATGGAGACAGACAGTGATTTGGTTATTTGGGGGTCCCTTAAAATTGCATTTGAATTTTTCTTAAAACGCTACTTTTATCAGCTTGTCAATTTGTACAAAGAACCCAACTGGGATTCTGATGGGAATTGCCTTGAATCTATAGATCAGTTTGGTAAATACTGCTATCTGGTCTGTTCCATTTATTTATATCTTCTTTAGTTTCTTTTAACAATATTTTGTGGTTTTAAGAGTATAATTTTTGCACTTTTTTGATAAATGTATTATTTCTAAGTATTTTATTCTTTCGATGCTTTTATAAGTGGAATTGTTTACTTAATTTCACTTTGGATTGTTTGTTACAAGTCAGTAGAAATACAATTAACTTTTGTATATTGACTTTGTATCCTACAACCTTGCTGAACTCACTTGTTAGTTCTAATACTATTAGTGGATTCCTTAGAATTTTCTATATACAAGATTATGTCATCTACGCATAGAGGACTTTTTTACTTTTACTTTCCCACCTGGATGTCTTTTATTTCTTTTTCTTGCCTAATTGCTCTGACTAGAACTTCTAGTACGATATTGGATAGAAGTGGTGAGAGCACATATCCTTGTCTTGATCTTGATCTTGATCTTGATCTTGATCTTGGGGAGAAAGCATCTAATCTTTCACCAGTGAGTATGATGTTAGCTATGGGTTTTTGTAGGTTCCTTTCATTGTTTCTTTGCTCAGTCAGTTGGCTTAGACTGAGCATCTACTCTGTACTCGGCACCTTTGGCCATTCTTAGGAGTATGTGATAATACACTGTTTTTCTAGCATCATTTGCAACGCTGCTTCTTTAGGCACAAGAATGTTTTCATTTATTGCTTTGTTTTAACTATTTGTACAGAAACCTTTCTAAAATGTTAAACATCCCTGGCCACTTTAAATATAATAGAATACATGTATTTCAACCATTGCTTTAAAACTTGGACATAATTGGCTCTGACCAGTGTGGCTCAGTTGGTTGAATGTCGTCCTGTGCACCAAAGTGTCACCAGTTCAGTTTCCAGTCCGGGCACATGCCTGGGTTGCAGGCTCAATCCCTGGCCGGTGCATGCAGGAGGCAACCAATTGATGTTTCTCACATCGATGTTTCTCTATCTCTATCTATCTCTATCTCTATCTCTATCTCTATCTCTATCTCTATCTCTATCTCTATCTCTATCTCTCTATCTCTATCTCTATCTCTATCTCTATCTCTCTCTATCTCATCTCCCCCTCGCCCCCCTCCCCCCGCTTCCTCTCTCTAGCATCAATGAAAAAAACACACATTTTAAAAAAAAACTTGGACATAATTGTGATGTGTTACTGTGCTGGCTAATAAGGCGATGATGCCTTTGGGAGGTTATTGGATAGTTTGGCCCTTCAAAGAAATCCCTCTAAACTGCTGTGTGTTTCGCATTTCTGTTCCTACTTTTTACAAATACAGTTTGTCCTGTCCCTAGTTTGTTAATAGGCACTTTTTCTGACCTTAATATGCCAGCCTCTGAGAACATTCTCTTCTAATAGGCAACTTCTAGTTTGATGAGGACCAGGCTGCCAGAGAACTGAAGTATTTAGAAGATTTTGTAAAATAAGAGTAAATAAACAGAGGAAGAAATCTTTCTGTGAATAAAGTGCACGGACTTTCCAATACCTTGTTTGGCTACTTGAATGCCTCTCGTTTCCTAGGTTCTCAGATCTGTTCTGAATGACTCACTGTCAGGTGCCATAAATCATTTTTAAAGGCGTGTTCTGAGCCCTCCCCCGCAACCTTGTTCCTGCTCAGTATTTGAGTGAAGGGATATTACTTCACTGTTGAAAATCTTTGAGGGCTCCTCGGTGCCTGCAGCAGGGTTTCCCAGCCTCAGCACAACGGGCATTTGGGCTGGATGATGCTTCCTTGTGGGCAGACTGTCCTGTACATTGCAGGGTGTTTAACAGTAGTAACCAAAAATGTAACTATACATTGCCATGTGTCCCCTGAAAGGTAGAAATCACCCAGTTGAGAACTGGCTTAGAGCAAGCCAATCTCTACATCAGATCCACCTGGAGAGCTTTAGTATTTATTTATTTTAATCCCCACTCGATATTTTTTTTCCCATTGCTTTTCACAGAGAGTGGAAGAGGGAGAGAGGGAGAAACATCGATGTGAGAGACATCAGTTGGTTGCCTCCTGCATGCACCCCGACCAGGGCCGGGGAAGAGCCTACAACCGAGGTACATACGTGCTCTCGGCCAGAATCAGACCTGGGACCCTTCAGTCCTTAGGCTGATGCTCTAACCACTGAGCCAAACCAGCCAGGGTGGGTTTTGGGTTTTTATTCTCCAACATGTCTCCTGTGTGGAAGCAGGCCGTGTCCAGGAGCTGAAGATGCGTCCCAATGAACAGATAAATTGCAGGGTCCAGCTTTGCATTTCCTCTTGGCTCCCCTCGGGGACTAGCCTGCTTATTTCTGTCTGAAGGAAGCACATCCATTATTATTATTGTATCTCCTTCTGTCACGTTCACACTGGGAGTATCACTTCATCAGTTATAAGTTCCAGGGAAAAACATCTCTAGTTAGGCAGAGATCTGTATCTCATGTGATCAGCCTGGCCTTTGTAGGTAGCCTATTGTGTGGCGCAAGGTGCTTCCTGAGAGACAGGCCTGTAGCCATAGTAACCAAGACCTAAGGCAGCAGTGGTGCAGACTGTGGATTTCTCCTTCACCGTGGCTGTAAACCCCTGGGGGACATTGTGGGATTACTGAAAGCTGGTTCCCCGGCCCCCAACTGAGTCTTTTGTCCTTGTACTGCATTAAATGTAAAACTAAAGAAGACAGCACATAGAGAATTGCATGTTTTCATACCCTTGTGCTAAAACGATACACGGCACTGGGCGCAGCATCCATACCTCGCGGGAATCAGGATGGGGTTGTTCATTTGCTCGAAAAAAACATTTATTGAATGAGTGGCTTTTAGATGAGTGTGAACACAGCTATAACATCCACATTTGCAAAAGCTGCTTTCAGGTTCTGTTCTTGACTGGTACTGCTTTGGCACCAACAGTAGAACATACGGTTTTTTTATAGTGAAGGGAGTAGTTGCGATTTGTCTCCCTCTCTGAGGCCCAGTGCTCCTTGGGAACTGCAAGGATTTACCAAAAGGCTGGCAGGGGTTCGGGGTGAACCCACACTATAAACCAAGCCTGGACATGAATCCAGCATTATTTGATCAACATTTATGAAGTATCCTAACTATGTGCCTGGCAGGCATGTGCTAAGTGCTGGGAATGCAGAAATAAGTGGGACATGGCCCCTGTGTGCTCCCGACTCCATGGGGAATGCAGACATGGAGCAGTGAGGGGCTGCTTAGGGGTCTAGTAGAGCTCTGTGGGCACACAGCCATTGTCTAGCCTGCCAGGCATGTGTCCCTTGCCCCTTTCGTTTCTGCACCTGCTGCTCCCTTGAGGGAGATGCTCTCCCTCACCCTTTCCATTTGGACACTCTTCTTCTAACTGTCCAAATTCAGTTCAAAGGTCACCTTCTCTGGAGAGCCTTCCTGACCTTCTGCCCTCCCCTAAGCCTGTTTCTCAGAGCCTTTCATAAGTTGTTGGTGTGCTTGTTCAGGTCAATATTTTTTGACTGCATACCGCATGGGAATTCAAGCTAGAAACACATGAATTAGCACTATGAAAATTTGGGACTTTTAAAAGTATATATATATCTTTATTGATTTCAGATAGAAGGAGAGAGAGAGAGATAGAAACATCAATGATGAGAGAGCTATTGATTGGCCGCCTCCTACTGGGGATCGAGCCCGCAACCTGGGCATGTGCCCCAAGCAGGAATCGAATCGTTATCTCCTGGATCCTAGGTCGATGCTTAGCTGCTGAGCAACACCAGAAGGGCAAGTTTTGGACCTTTAATCAAAGCCATCAAATCTTAAATTTTTAGACTTGGCAGCACTCTTAAAAGGTTATCAAAGTTATAGCTTCATTTTATTATTGAGAAAAATAAGGCTCAGAGAGGCCAAGTTTCCTACCCAAGGTCACCCAGCAGAAAAGTAATTGTAATTGGTGAGACTGGTACCTGATCTTCTGAATCACCCCACTTTTTGTATATCAAAACATCGGTGAAATAATGCCTTTATGCATCAGCAATAATATCCTTTAGGTTCTGATTTACATGTAAAAGAGTCATTCGGGTTCCAATATGGAAAATAAAAAGACAGGGGAGGGGGATAAAAGCAGGGAGATAGGTATAGAAGCAGGTTCATTCAGTAAAATAGATTGTAAACTCCGTTTGTTACTTAGTGACACCTGCCTAGTGAAGGAAATCCTCAGACTCTCACAGATGCTGAGTTTGTTTCCTACACTAACACTAAGAGAAGCTCCTTCTTGCTCTTATTACTAAAACTCCTGTTACTAAGTCCTGGATCCTCCTGATCCCAGTAACACCTCCGATGTTCAGCACTTGCCCACAGGGCAGGCTGTGCATTCGGACAGGGTTGGTGAGAGCCTATGGATTTTGAAGGACACCAGGAAGACATCTATCGGTTATTCTGGTTAATGTCTCAGATTCACGCATCAGACGCTGGCTCGTCTGTGTTAAGTATTGTCCGTCCCAGATCTTTATCGAGTACTTGCTGTGCACCTGGCCCCACACTAGGTGCTGGAAATAAAGAGATGAATGAGACATTGTCCCTAACTTCGAGGAGCTAACAGTCTAACGGATGTAGGAAGTACAGAAACAAATAGTTATAGTATGTAGTAAGTGAAAGTGTGGATATATGCGCAGCATGAGTACCCAAGCCAGCCTGGGGTGGGAGGCGGCGGGGAGAGGAAGGAGCCAAAGCGTGTTTCCCGAAGGAGGTAATTCCTGCCTCCACTGAGTCGTAGGGAGGGGGGAGAAGGCATTAGCCAGCAAGGCGCAAGGAGACGGTGCTGTCAGAAGATCAGCGTCTGTAGAGACCACAAGCAGCCCAGGGTTGCCTGCGTCGTGTGTGGGACAGCGAGCAGCAAGGGACGAGACTGAGGGGGAGACAGGAGCAGGTGACCGAGAGCCTTGTATGGGAGCCAGGCTTTACCCCACAGATAGTAGAAACTGCTGGGCGCTTTAAGGGGATGAGTGACACACTCCCTTTAGATGGGCTGCTCTAGTTGCTAGGGAAGGAGGCCCTGAGGGCCTGAGGTTGGAAGCAAGGAACCCACTTAGAAGGTGCCTCAAGGAGAAATGAAAAGATAAATTTGAGAAATGTTTTGAAGGGTAAAACCTAGAGGGCCTAATGACTAACGGGACGTGGGCCTTCTCCCCGCCAACCCTGATTATTTTGGAGCAAATCTCAAAATATTTCCTCTGCAGATATTTAAGGGCACCTATTGGATAGAAAAGGATTCTTTTTAGAAAAATAACACAATACTATTTTCAGCTCCCTCAGTTAATAATCACTCCTTCATGTCATCAAATATCTAGTCAGTTTTCAATTCCATCGTTACTGTCTCAAATTTTAAAAAACTGTATTTGAATCAGAGTAAGTAAGGCCCATACTCAGAAACCGGCTCACTGGTCCTATAGCGTTTTCCACAGCTGCGAACTGTGCTGAGTGCATCCCCATGATGGCATTGAAAATGTCCATCTGTCCCCTGCATTTTCTGTAAAGTGATCAGGTTTGATTTTTTTGGCAAGACTAGGTGGGCTGTCCTTCTGTCAGGGCTGACTGTCTCTCTTTTTGTGATGCTAGCAGCCATGGACGATAATTGCTTGGCTCGATTAACTTGTTAGGTTTTGCAAAGTGGCGCTACCTTTTTTTAAGAGGCTGTAATACATTGTCTGTCACTACAGTGTGAATACATTTCTCATGGCCTTCCTCTTGGGGGTTACAGAGAAGGCAACATGTCACTTGTGATGGCCAGGGTTCAAGTTAGAAAGGAGCCAAAGAACTCATCCCTTCCTGCCTCCCTCACAGAGTTCCCCTACACCAGCTCCTCTTAGGAGCGCGCAGTTAGTTCCTCCTGGGGCGGGGGCACCCCTGGAACTGAAAGATCCAGTTTCCTGTGAGTATTTGAACCAGTAAAAGCATTACTTAATGGAATGAGATGAGACTCACTCCTTCAGGGACAAAGCAGGACTTTGCTGGAATGAATCATGGTTACAAGAGTATTTATCGTCTCGGTAAAACAGAACAGAATGTAAAAGCAAGCTGGGCTCTAATAAATCATACTGGGGAGCTGGAGAAAGGCCACGTGTCCGCAAGGAGCTCCTCTACTTATACCTTAGGAAAAGAACAGCAAAAAAGAAAGAAATTAGCAGTAATTACCCAGCGCTAGCTAAGGGAGGGGAGACACCAAATGTGTGGGCGAGAATATGGTGGTCACTAGAGCAGTATATCCTGCCGTGGGGCAGAGACAGGCATTTATTCATATCCAGCAAACACATATTGAGCGCTACTGTGTACCAGGTAGTACGCATCACACACGAGGAGATCAAGGGTGTCAGTGCCCTCACCTTTCCCATTCTGGCGGGGAGGGGGTTAGACAGGGCAATGAACAGACTATTAGAGCTAAGTCAGCGATTTTCAACCGCTGTGACGCAAGAATTGTTAAAATATGCAGTACCTGTTAGGGGCACTGGCCTCTTTTCCCTTAGATTGTCAAATTTAAAAAAATAACAGCAGCTGCCATAGCCGGTTTGGCTCAGCGGTTAGAAGACTGAAGGGTCGCGGGTTCAATTCCAGTCAAGGGCACGTACCTGGGTTGCAGGCTCAATCCTTGGCCCCAGTTGGTGTGCATGCAGGAGGCAACCAGTCAATGTGTCTCTCTCACATGAACCTCTCTCTCCCCGAAAAGCTACAGCCAACACAGTAGCCGTCTGGTGTAAATGGATCAAAATTATACCTTTTTCTTTTGTGTCAGATTGGCAAAAAGTATATTTTTTGTTGTGCTGCAGGTTTTAGTAATTAGTTTATGTGCACCACGAGACAGAAAGGGTTGAAAATTGCTGTGCTAAGTGCCTAGAGCAGGGAGGCACAGCCCCGACCCCCGGAGCAGGTCATTCCGGGTACACCAAGCCCTCTGGGTACTTTATATTGGAAAAGGGTGCTGCCCACAAGAGACCTCAACTGCCACCCCCATATCCACATCTTTTTTTTTTTTTTAATGTTTTTATTCATTTTAGAGAGAGAGAGGGAGAGAGAGAAACGTCAATGAGAAAGAGAAACATCAATCGGCTGCCTCCTGTATGCCCCCTACTAGGATCGAGCCCAAAACCCTGGCATGTGCCCTGACCAGGAATTGAACCAGCTGCCTCTTGATTTCAAAGAGAGAGAGGAGAGAGAGCGAGCACACCTAGTGTAGACAGAGCCCTGCTAGGCCAGCCTGGCCTCTCTCGGAGGGCTGAGCAAGGCCCGACAGCCTGGCCATGACAATTATATGAAATTCACACTTTAGTGTCCACAAGTAAATTTTATTAGAATACAGCCATTTTTGTAAGTAGTATTAGGTAAGGGTCCAACTTCATTCCTTGGCCTGTTGACATCCAGTTTTCCCAACACCATCTGTTGAAAAGACTATTCTTTCCCCATTTAATGAGTTTGGCCTCCTTTTTGAAAATCATCTGATCACAATACACAAGGTTTTACTTCTGGGCTCTCTGTTCTCTTCCATTGGTCTGTATATTTGTCTTTATTTCAGTACCACATTTAAAAAAAAATAGATTTAACCTTTATTGTTGAAAGCATTACAGCTGTTCCCTTCCCCCCTCATCGGCCCCCTCTACCCTGCTCCCATGCCCTCCCCTGGCTTTCCCCACACTATCATTTGTCCGTGGGCTACGCATATACGCATACAAGTTCTTTGATTAATCTCTTCCCGCCCCCCCCCCCCCCAAATACGTCAGTCTGTTGCATGTCTCAATGTCTCTGGATCTGTTTTGTTCATCAGTTTATTTGTTCATTAGATTTCACATATAAGTGAGATCATGTGTTACTTATCTTTCTCTGTTGAGCATTTTTTCATATATCTCTTGGCCATCTGTACGTCCACCTTGGAGAAGTGTCTATTTAGGTCCTTTGCGCATCTGGTACGACATTGTTTTGATAGCTGTAGCTGCATAATAAGTTTTAAAATCAGGAAGTGTGCTCAGCAGCTGAGCATCGACCTAGGATCCAGGGGTAGCGGTTTGATTCCCCGTCAGGGCACATGCCTGGGTTGCGGGCTCCATCCCCAGCAGGGGGCGTGCAGAAGGCAACCGATCAATGACTCTCTCTTATCACTGATGTTTCTGTCTCCCTCCCCCTTCCTCTCTCTGAAATAAAACACACACACACACTAAATAAATACATAAATACATAAATACATAAATAAGTGAAATCAGGAAGTGTGAGTGCTCCAGCTTTGTTCTTCTTTTTCAAGATTTTTTTGGGGGGAGGCTATTTGAGGTCCCTTGAGGTTCCATATGAATTTTAGGATGGATTTTTCCATTTCTACATTGTGAGATTTTGATAGTGGTTGTGTTGAATCTGTAAATCCACTTGAGTATTGGTGACATCTTGACAATGTTAAGCCCTCCAATCCATGGACAAAGAATGGCTTTCCATTTACTAGTGTCTTCTTTGATTTCTTTCAGCAGCAATGTGTAGTTTTCATTGTATGTTTTCCACCTCCTTGGTTAAATTGATTCCTAAGTATTTTGTTTTTTTATGCTATTGTAAATGGAATTGTTTTCTTAATTTCCCTTTAGGATTGTTCATTATTAGTGTATAAAAACAACCAATTTTTGCATTAATTTTGTGCAGTCAAATGCTCTACCACTAAGCTATACCCCCTTGTGTTAATTTTCAATCCTACGATTTTGCTCAGTTTATTAGTTCTAACAGTTTTTTTGTGCAAAAGAAAGGGTTCTGAATTTTCCAGTTCATAGGAAAGGAATGGATCTTAACCAGCAACATAGATCCCCTGCCCAGCAGTCTCGGCAGGAAGCCACTGGGTAAATGACTTCCGTGGAGGACTTGAAGGAAGCTTGAAGGATGCACGGGTCTTTCATTCTCTTGGGCACTTTATATGTGGCCCTTAAGCTTGACCGTAAAGCAGTGTGTGTATGTAGAGCCCCTTTTGTGCGCAGCCCCTCTTAGATTATTTTTGCTTGCATCTTTTTAATGGATTATTTAATTATGTTGAGTATGTAATAAACTCCCACGGAACAAAATTCAGAAGGTACAAAAGGCTGTGCAATGAAAAGTCAGTCTCTTAGCTCTATAGACACCCTCCACCCAGTTCCCCTCCCCAGAAGTAAGTATTGGTATCAGTTGCTTGTGATTCCTTCCAGAAAGGATCTGGGGTATATACAACACACACACGCACACATACACGCACTAAGTAATAAATACATAAATAAATACATGCATAAATAAAGTGTGAGTGCTTCTTAGAAGCTCCGGGTTCTATTCATGTTTTGGACCCTGTGGTTCTTAGGTTTGGTTGTTGTGCACTCTTCTCTTTGGCCACTAGGGTTCCTGGAACCAAGATCATGGACCCTATTAGCAAGTGTACAGGACTGTTTATTACACGCTTACGGACACTAATCTTGCTCCTAGTTTCAGTATCTTCCCTCCTTTATTTTCCTTTCGCTTCAATTCCCAAAGCTCCCTGTTTTATCCCTTGACATTGTGCAAGGAATGGGGTAAGTGGATATAAAGAAACATAGCCGTGCATAAGTGTATCCCTCATATGTAAATAAAATATGAATTTGGGTCACGTACCCAGAGGCTGACTTGATGTCTCTTCAAATTACCTGCTTCCTGGCTGCACCATCAAAATGCTTTCAGACCCTCCTGCCCCAGACACAGGCCAGGAGAAAATCTCACTCCGTACAAGCTTCACCTGGGGCAGGGGCAGAGGGGAGGCGGAGGAGAGAATTCAGCTGTCATTGCTCTCCATCTCAAAAGCAAGTGATGCTCTTAGAAAGCGGATTTGAACGTTGCAGCAACTCTGAGACATGGAAGTCCTCCATAGCCTGCTCTTCAAGTGTGATTCGGGGTTGCCTGGGAACTAGCCAGAAATGCAGCCTCGGGCCTCTCCACCCTGGCCTGCTGAATGAGCTTTTGCATTTATCAGGATCCCAGAATGACGCTCAGCCACCTGAAAGCTCAGAGCCGGCCATCACCCTCTTCCCCAACCCCCCCTAAGACGACAAGTGTCACCAGTTTGGTGGGCATAAGGGAGACTTTTAAAAAGCACACTCTTCTAACCTCTTTCAGTAATTACTCGCAATTTTCTAGCCTCATCTAAAATCAAAGTCATTCGGCAGGAAGCTATTAATGAGCTCATTATCTTGTCTGTCCACTGCTACTCCTGCCCCCCTCCAACCCATCCCCCACCGGCAGCCATGGTGATCCCTTCAAGCATAAATCAGATCATGTCCCTCTCCCGGCCTGGAAGCCTTCCGTGCCTCTCCGCTGTCCTGGGAACTGCCCACCTCCTGGCCTCCTCCTTTTGCCTGTCACTCACCCTCTCCCTCCGGCTCCTCACTCTGACACATGGGCCTTTCCTCTTGTCCACCTCGGGGTCTTTGCAGCCTCTGCTCCTGTGTCCGGGTCCCCTCTCCTCCCTCTTTCCTGATTGATCCCTTTGCATTCTCAGGTCTCGGCTTAAATGTCCCCTTTTCAGAGGTGTGAGAGGAAACAGGGAAAGCAGCCCCTTGCCTGCCAGTGTTCGTCCTCCACTCGCTGTGGTTACGACTGTGTCCCTGCAGGAGTGTAAGCCCCGTGAGGACAGGGACCGACCGTCCCACCTCACTCGCTCCCTTCTACTTTCTACGGCAGGGCTGGGCACAGTGCCTGTGCGCGGTGCGTTAACACTTGGTATCTACCTGTTGCGTGAATGCCTGCCTCCTGGAGATCAGGCATATTAATATCATCACTCTGTATTTATCAGCTTGTATAAATTACAAAAATATAGATGCTAATTATATTTTTTTAAAAGTCTGCAGGAAGGAATAAAATGAAAAATAACACCCTTCTTTAGTTTCCTCAGCTCCTTCCCACTGCAAAAGTAACCACTGGCAACAGCTGATTCTGTCTCCTTCCAAAACTGTTTAACCCTTAAACACACACATTCACACACACACACACACACACACACACACACACACACAAGATCAGGCTACAGTATTGGTTCTGTTCTGCAACCTTCCTTTCTTCCTTCCTTCCTTCCTTCCTTCCTTCCTTCCTTCCTTCCTTCCTTCCTTCCTTCCTTCCTTCCTTCCTTCCTTCCTTCCTTCCTTCCTTCCTTCCTTCCTTCCTTCCTTCCTTCCTTCCTTCCTTCCTTCCTTCCTTCCTTCCTTCCATTAATCTTTATCCGAGGATATTTTTTCCATTGATTTTTAGGGATTGCAGAAGGGAGGGAGGGAGAGAGAGAGAAACATTTATGTGAGAGAGACAAATTGATTGCACCCCAACCCGGGGCCGGGGCTCAAATCTGCAACCCAGGCACGTGCCCTTGACGGGGAATGGAACCCGAGACCCCGCGGTGTGTGGGCCGACGCTCTGACCACTGAACCACACCAGCCAGGACATGCAACTTGTGTTTCTTTAAAATTGTGGTAAAATACACATAATACAAAAGTTACCATCCTAATCATTTTTAAGTGTACTGTTTGGTAGTGTTAAGCACATTGTTGTACAGCTGATCTCCAGAACTTTTCCATCTTTGCAGAACTAAAACAACTCCCCATTTCTCCCTTCCCCGAATCCCTGGCAACCACCCTGCTGTTCCTTTCCTATAAGTCTGAACAACTTGGTGTTGAAATACATCTTTCCATGGGGGCGCCTCCAATCTGGCTCATTATTCCTCCAGCCACATGGTGTCTCACAGTAGCGCCAGCTGATATGTGACCATATCAGTGACACGGAGAATGTTTCCAGTGCTCTGCTATTACAACAGCGCTGCCATGCCCGGGCGAAGTCCCCGAGCTGGGAGGTCAGAGAGCAGGCCCTTCCATTTTGCCAAATCGCTGCTCAAAGAAGCTCCAGGTGACCCTCCGGCTCACAGAAGGCAAAGAGGCTCCTTTCCCTGCATGCGACCAAATGGCCAAGTGAATACTGTCCCATCACAGAGACGGGGACTGGCCTCCTGAGGAGGCGCCAGTGACTCCCTACTGAGCAGGTTTTGCTGGGAAAAGCCTGGGAGGTGCGCTGGGAGCGAGCTGGGGGTATCCAGCTGCTAGAAGGATACACAGGAGGAAGTTCATTCAAAAGCCATGTAACAAGTGGACTGGGAAGGAGCTCGTTGCCGTGGCAACCCGATTCCCCTGCTCCCAGGAGCCCGGTGGCGGGGTGGGGGGGTTCTTTCTTCTGCCCCTGGCAGGAGCTCCTCGCCCCTCAACATTATTTGAGAAAGAGAGTTCCGCATTCTTTTCCTGAGGCCAGTGCGCCGTTGCTGACAGTGACCACCCTGTCAACGGACTCAGCGTCATTCTCCGATGGCCTCTCGGGGGAGGAGCTGGCTGAGCCCCAACCCAGCAGCGCAGGTACACCTGGGTGTCCCACCTGAAACACTGATGTCTTGGACCCCAACGACCTGGGCTGAGGCGCCAGGGGAGCCAGGCCCCCAGGGAGACTGTTCAGGTCCCTTCGCAAGGAAAGGTTTTCTATATTTTTGTGTTTTAAGAAAGCCGAAGGTCAAGGTCAGGGAAGCTCTCTGGAGCAGGCCCCTTGAACCAGTCCCTGGTTCTGTGTCCCTCTGCCAGGTTCCTCCAGGGCATTTAACCCTGAGAATGCTGATTACAGTAGAGCTGAGGCAGGCGAAGCAGACAAATGAGCAGAATTAAATTATTTTCATCTGTTCCCGGCACAGGCTGTAGGCGAGGCACACATTCCTCGTCCATCCCTCTAACGGCTCAGTGAGGTGGGATTAGGATCCCCACTGTCGTGACAATGAAAGCTGAGGCTCTGAAGCCTAAGCGAGTTGCCCAAGATCTCAGTGCAGAATGGGAACTGGGCTCTGCCTGGGTCTCTAGGTCATGTCCCTGCTTTTACCACCACCACTGGCAGATAATTTGCTGATGTGAACTAGACAGAGGCGGGATGGTCCGTTCTCTTGGATGTGATGGCAGCCAACTTTAAATCTCTAAGCAGAGAGGTCTGCGGGGACTTGACGCACCAGCGTCACCTGGTCCCTTCACCTGCTGGTCTCCCCCTCCTTGACTCCCACCTGCCTCCTTTCATCCGGCAGTGGGCTGCAGTGGGGAGAGCCTGGGGTGTGCAGGCTCAAACCGTACTAACTGTGGACCCTGACCTTGTCTGAACCCCAGCCTCGAAGCAGAGACGTGGGAAAGCGGCGCCTCTGGCTTTCCTTTATTTTCTGTAAGGACACCTAGTGCTGTCGGCAGGATTAAGTGAACCGAGGGGAAGGATCCAGGACGTGACTTTTCTATTAAACTCAAACAGCCCAGCGGCTCTGGAGCCGCTTCCGCTTTCTCTTACCCAGGCTCTCCCGTGGGAACGTAGCCTCCAGGGTGTATGACAGCATTGATTGATTTGCGCCTTGAATTTGATTTTTCTACATCTCGGAGGCATCCAACCCTGGAGCCATTCCCAGGAGACTCTCACTGTCACACATATTTAGTCTCCACATTCCAGGCCCCAAGGGACCCCCTTCCACAAGCCCACCCCTCCGGCAGGCCTTAGAAAGGTGGCTCCAGGTGCTCCGTGCCTCCCAGCCTTTGGAGCAGCCGGGGCGACAGTGGCCTGGGCAGCAGGAGCACAGATCAACATCCAAGAACAAATGTTGCTTCTGTTTCCTGCGTCTGGTCTGAGGAGCCCCTGCCCCACTGTGGGGAAATGGGAAGGAACCCTAATCTGCCAATTCAAGGTCCACAGCATCTTCCAGTTTAAATTTCCTCTCCGCCCTGCTGCCTCCGTCAGTGGTGGCCAAGTCCACTGAGGGGTTGCCCGTGAGCTTTTGGGAGTGCTCTGCGGACACCCAGAGCTGGACCTATGCCCCAGGCATGAGGGCCCCATGGACAGTGGTCTCTTTTTCCTGACCCGAGGCTGAGGCCCTTCAGGCCCTTGGGCACTCCATGTCCCCTTTCCAGGTCCCAGGGGAAGTTCAGGATCCCCTGCAGCCGTGGGGAGCAGGCCAGTTATTCAGCTATGTCCCCACCTCACTGTTGTGCGTCTGCCCCTCTGACTTGTGGACCCAGTGTCTCCCGTATGGGGCTGGACGCTGTATCCGCAAGTCCCCTCTACCCTTTTCACACTCCCCTCCTTCAACCCCTGGTTTCGGCCTGTAGGAGGAGATTGAGACCACATGTGGGATGGCCTCTGTCCCCTGCCTCTGCCTTCCTTCATGGTTGTCCTGGGGCCACACCACACACATTGCATCATATCCTGATTTCCTTCCACTCCAGGCTCCTAACAAAACTCAGTGGCCTAGTCCACCGGCCTGGCTCTTGATACATTAATGTGTGTTTAAATTATTTAGGAAATCTTTTCTCTCCGGGCAAAGACTGGCTATCAAGGCCGTTCCCTTGCTTTATACTCAGGAATATTTTTTTGGATGTCTGAAACTGAGCTATCCTCTATCTCTTTGCATTTCTAATCCTCTCCAGGCAAACAAATGCCTCTGGCAGAACAGGAGGGCCGTCACTCAAAAAGGCAGTAAAAAGAGGAAAGTACATTAACTGGTTCAACAGATAGTCCATGTGCTTAGGACCAGATGCATTTAAGGTCCTACCAGCCCTGAAACTCGGTGAATTCTGCCTTCTACCTTGTCGATGTGCAGTTTTGTCTCGTGTTCAAAAACCTTTTCTTTAAGTGACATTGTTCTAGTGACCGCCGTAGCTCTCCTCCCTTTATAGTCAAGGTGCCTGGAAAAGACATTCCTCCTGCTTCAGAAACCAACAAGGTCAATCAACACCCTCTTTGTTTCTAAATCCAAGGCACCCAGCATTGGTTTCCTAGGACTGCAGTAAAAAAGTACCACAAACATGGTAGCTTATAACAAAATAATGTAAGAGAAATTTATTCTCTCACAGTCCTTTTGGCTAGAATCTGAAGTCCAATTGTCAGGCAAGATTGGTTCCTTCTGGAGGCACCTAGGGAGACCCCGTTCCATGCCGCTCTCCTAGCTTCTGGTGGCTCTGGCAATCCTCTGCATTCCTTGGCTGGTGGATACATCACTCCAGTCTCTGACTCGGTCTTTGCATGGCTTGCCCTCTGTGTTTTTGTGTCTCAAATGCCCCTATCCTTTAATAAATATCCAAGAATACCAGTCCTTGGGTTTAGGACCTGCCCTAAATACCGGATGATCTCATCCTGAGATCCTTAACTTAATTACACCTGCAAAGACCCAATTTCCAAAAAGGTCATGTACTCAGGTGTTGGGGTAAAGACTCAGACGTACCTTTTGGGAGGACACTATTCAACCCATTATATACCCTTTTCAGTCCTGAACTTAACCTTTCTGCAGCATTTGATGCTCTTGATTACTTTCTCTTGGAAACTTGGTCGCTTTCTCTTGGAAACTATCTTTTCCATTGGCTTCCAGGATGCCAATCCTACCTGTCTGACTGGTCCTCTAGGAGTTTCCTCCTCTGCCCAGCCCTGAAAAGGGAAGGCCCCTAAGAGATTTTGTCCTGTCCTTAGCTTTCTTCTTCTCTTAATCTCCCTCAGGCAATTACATTCATTCCCATGGTCTTCAATAAAGACATAGCGGAGACATCTGGGATTGTTGCAGACTTTCGGGCTGGAAGGGGTCTTAGACTTAACCTGATGGCAAAGGAAAGGAATATTATAGGGTCAGAAGAGAGGCCAAAGGAACACAATATCTTAAGATTTCTCTGATCTTGGTATTTGGGATGGACTGGATTGGAGAAAGAGATTAGAAAACTGGGGACCCTTTGGGAAGTTACTGCTGTGATTCAGGTATGTGATGAGGAGGGCTTAGACTAGGATGCTGCCGAGAGAGACAGAGACAGAGAGAGAGAGAGGAGAGAGAGAAAGAAGTAATTTCTACAGGGCAGCTACAATGTCAACAAGAGGACGTCCAGGCCTATAGCAAAATTTTATGAGTTAATTTGACCCAGGATTTTGAGGACATGCCTAGAATCAAAATCTCAATGGATTGAGAAAGTGCTCCAGAGAATGGCAGTTTTGCAGCAAACATTATACATTAGAATCAAAGGAAAATATGTAGGGAGAGTCCCATGAAATCCATTGGTGGTAGATTAAGGAGGCGGGAGAAAAAGTAGGGAAATCTCTGGGATTGGACAAAAGGCAAAATGATCGACATGTACTTCTTTTCCATTGGTGGGTGCAGGACAGCTAACATTTAGCATTTACAGCACATAGAGGTGGTTTGCGGGCAAGAAGATAACAATGAGGAGTCTCGTGGGCTCAGGCTCCAGTGGTCTTGTGCTCTGGTGCTGGCAGTTGTGCCTCTGAGGGGTCTGGAAAAAAACAGCTCTGATATTTCAAAGGTATGTTATCCTAGATGCAGAGAACAGTGGACAGGGCTCACCTAAGGTAAAGACTGACCTCTGCTAAGGAGGCTATAGGCCTGGGACGTGACTACCGCCCTCACCTACCCAGTCAGGAATTTATGATCAGACCATCCTGTGTGGTTACTTTAGGTCACTGAGCTTGTCAGGCCTGCCGTGTGGCCCCCCTGAGCTTGTCAGGTTTATTACATAGCCCCTTTGCATTCACAGGAGTGTGCCGCTTTATATATGCTTCAATTCTCACAGCAATCCTGCAAGGTATATATTTTTACCTCCATTTTACAGATAAAAAAAAGCTCAGAGCCCAGCTGGCGTGGCTCAGTGCTTAAGCATCAACCTATGATCCATAAGATCGCGGTTTGATTCTGGGTCAGGGCGCATGCCCGGGTTGTGGGCTCAATCCCCAGTGGGGGGTGTGCAGGAGGCAGCCGATCAATGACGCTCCCTCATCATTGATGTTTTTCTCTCTCTCCCTCTCCCTTCCTTTCTCTGAAATCAATAAAGATATATATATTTTAAAAAAGCTCAGAGAGGTTAAGTGATTTGCCCAAGGTCACACAGCAAGTTAGTGGCCATGCTGGGGGTTTAATCCCAGGTGACTCTGAGTCTAAGAAATCAGATGAAAGGCATGAATCTGTGAAATAATTTAATATAAGGCTTGACAGGACTTTATAATGAAACAGGAGGTGGGGAAAAGGGCAAGGCATAATGTGCTGGAGAAAACGGGACTTTTGGAGTGAGTTGGTGTGGGTGGTAAGTGGTAAAAAGATAATGAATATATGATTTCCATCATCCTGAGCCTGATATGGTAAAGATATCATGTGGACAGATGGAAATATTGGACTGGGGTTCCAGAAGGGAGACAGAGATTGAAGGGCAGCAGTAAAAAGGGGAGGCGGCTGACTGAATGGTCAGAGCGATGACAGAGGCTGTGACTGGTGGTTTGTGGGAGCACTTTACTTGCTTTATCTGAAAGGTGCTGCTAAAGTTCCTGTCCCCAGTTTATTCAGAAAGGCATTTTCTTTCTTTTTAACTTATTTTCACTTTTTTAACTTACTGATTTGAGAGAGAGAGGAAGGGAGAGAGAAACATCAATTTGCTGCTCCACTTACCGATGCATCATTGGTTGATTCTTATATGTGCTCTGACCCGGGATCAACCCGCAACCTTGGTGTATCAGAAGTCGCTCTAACCAACCAAATTAATATTTTCTTAATTTCTGATTTCTTCCTCTTACCTCCATTTCCTGAGGAGGGAAGGAAAGTGGGACATAAAGAAGCTCCCGGGGAAGCTCTCGTTGGCAGGCAGGAGCCAGCAGGTGAGCAGCTGCAGCCTCCGGGCTCCCAGGGGGCGTGGGTGGGGCGTTGGCGCTCATCTCAGACCACTGGCAGCAGGGGGGTGTCAGCTGGCCTGGGAGGGCCAAGCAATGGATGGTGACGAGACAGGGTAGTTTGTGCTCAAAATCGTTTGTCTGACAAGACAGAGCGTTGTCAAGTGTTGGTAATGGAGCTGGCATTTGGAATTTCAGCTTTTTTTCTAATGAGATCCAGGAGAGACGGATGAACCAAAATCTCTTGTTTTTCCCTTTTGCAATGAATTGGTGTGCCCCCGGGCTGCTGCAATTACAACCAGATTTCTTTCTTGTTACACATTGCAAAATAGAGCCCAGAAGAACCTGAGAACACAGCATGTGTCCAACTGAGACATCCCCTTGGTTCACCTGTCAGGGCATCCGTCAGCATTCCCTTAAACTCCCTTCAAACACAAGGCTCTTGCACAGATTGTTCCTCTGCCAGGAAGGCCCCCTCCCTTTTTACCCTTCACAGCTTGGTGGGTGAAATGTCACTTTAGCTGAGCCCTCTTTGACCTGCCTGAGCAGCTCCGCCCCTATCCCAGGGCGCTCATTCCCTCTCAGGCCTCTCCTTTGTAGAGTCCCAGCTGTGATTCCACATTTATTTCTGGAATTATCTGATTAATGTCTTGCTCCCCACGGGCCTGGAAGCTCCAGGAAGGCAAGGACCCTGGCTGCTTTCGCTCTGATGATGGGCATTGTGCCTGCACACTTGGCCATAGCCATCTAGCGTCCAATATCTGACTTGGCTGCCAGGTACCTAGATCCCACATCCAGGGATCGCTCCATTACCAGGGGTCCTTCCTCTGGTGCCTGGGGAGGAGGTTATCAACGCTCCAAACTCACTTGTAGTATTTTATGTGCATAAGCAAATGTGCGTTGGGGATGGGAGTGTGTCCAGAGTTTTCATCAGATTCAAGATTAAAGATTCTTTCCTGTGCAAAATCTCTGACGGCAGTCACCAGCCTCTTTGCTGCCTGGTCTTCCTTGGTCCTTCCTGACCGCTCCTTGCTGTGGTTTTCCGAGCCACTCTCTTTAACGCTAGAAGCCTTACCTGGGGGGATGTTACTGCTTTTGTCTACCCACCAGCCTTCTCTCTACTTGCAGTAATAGAAATTCTCTTCTTTCAGGAACCGCCCCCCCCCCCACTTGCACGCGTGTACACACACACACACACACACACACACACACACACACACACACCTGCCTAGGCCCCATCAGGATGAACACGTCACCTATCCTAGCCAATAAGAGTGTCTCATTTCCCAAGTTCTCGTGCTAGGTTGAGTGGAAATGGGAAGGTATGTAACTCACTCAGGACCAGTAGAGACTTTTTTTGGGTTTTAAAACAAATGTTGGAGGAAAGGTGGCGGGACTGAAGTCCCAGCTAATTCATGGATTGCTGCCAGTGAGGACTGTGCGAGTTCACCTACCTGCTGGTGGCCATTTTTGCTACCACCTAGGAGGACATCCCTTGAGAAGGAAGCCCATAGAGAGGAAAATTGAGCCAAGTGATGGAGAGAGAAAGGGTGTGAGGAAGAGGGAAAGGGAGAGTCTGTCCTGATGGCAGAGTTCGAGCCCTTGGATCCAGCCAATATTTAAAGCTTTACATAGCCCTGAATTTTTCCACTTAACAGGCCAATACATTCTCCTTTCTTGCGCAAATCAGTGGGAGTTGGATTTCTGTCACGACCAAAAAAGCTCTTGCCAGTTCAGTTGTCTCATTCAGCTCGGGCCGCTATAATAAAAACACCATAAACAACAGACATTCGGTGGTGTGTACAGACGAAGGGAGCCCGCATTGCTTCTTGTTCAGTGGCAGTCACCTCAGGTGTGTTCAGTCTGCTGCGGGATCAGGCTGGGGACAGTGCCCTCACCCCCGTTAGAGTCTCCTTGCCCCTATTTGCCCTGACTTCATCTCTCCCCTGATCTTCTCCCCTCTGTTCTGTTTACATCACCACCCACTCACTTTTCTGACTGAACCCACTTCGCTCCCAGTTAAGGTTTCAATGTGGGGCTGGGAGCTGAAAGAAGGGGTGTTGCCCTCCCTAGGAGTTACAGGGCCATCAGCAGGGTGGTCACCCAACTACAGAGCTGTTGACTTGGTCACTTCCATTTCCTGGGAGAGGCCACCTCACCTATTTCTTCTCCCAGATTCCTGGGGGTGGAGGTTGAAGATAGACCGGTGGGCAAGCCTTTCATAGGCAAATCAGATTCAGGAAAACCTCCAGTGGATAGGAGTTGCCTCAAGGCTCCCCAAAGAATCTTTTTTCTTTTGTTGGATGCGCATCTAAAATATACCTGGAGTTTCCCTCCGGCAGCTAGAGAACCCATTGTCAGCAAGCAGGGAAAAGGAACCATCATCAGCTTCCCAACCCCCAAGCTGGATGGAGTGGAAACCAAGCTGAGAAGTACTACTTGATAATGGTGATAAGAAGAGCTCCTGGAACCCCAAGAAGCTGCCCAAAAGTTTGTAAAACAGGGCACCTGCTGCAATTCTGCAAAAACACAATACTGGCAAGAAGAGGCTGTGCCGGTGCACCTGCTTTAAGGGTGCATTGGACAAGTTGGAGGCTCAGAGGCTCCCAGTTTGCTCCTACTAGCTCATCCACATCTGCTGAGCAGTTTGCGAAGGACTCCTGGCTCCGCGCCTCTCTCGGTGAAGCAGCTGAGAAGCGCAGCCTTGGCTGCCGCCCAGCGGCCCCGTCTGTAATCTTCCTGCTCAACGTGGCTCAGTCCAGATCCGAGCAGCTGCAAGAAGCAGGCTCCGGCTGCCTGCCGGAGAAGCCAGCCCTGTGACCAGTGACTCAGCGGGGGAGGTGGCAGTGGGACCTGGAGCCTGAGGGGCCAGCACTGCTGACAACCTAGCACTTTTGAGCAGCAGACAGGAAGCTGAGTTCTGAGAACAAGCCCAGCAGCAGAACTGCAATCTAATGAATTCACAGTAATTCCATTTGTGTCACTGAGTCCTCCCCGTGGGTTAGATAAGCAGAGACCCTGCTTTTTGCTTCCTAAAATGTAGCCTGGACCAACGTCTAGATTCCAAAGCCAGGTGATCCCTCTTGCCTTTTCTGGCACCCACTCCACCCCACTCCACCCCAACCCTCAAGCCCAAGTAGTTACACAGGAGCTTCCAGAGAGATGTGGGTGGAGAGTATCCTTTATTTTTATTATGAGAGAAAGGGTCACAGCAAAAAGATGGTGCCAACACACCGGGCATCAGAATGACCTGCACATGAAGGACACTGATGGGCACTCACTCTGGATCTGGTGATTGACACATGTGCCCCACGGTGACAATGTGCCCGCAGTTGCAAAAACCCCCTTGTGCCTCCCTAGTTTTTTTAAAATTTCAAGACAACCCACCCCCACCCACCCATTTAGCCTTGTCATTCTCAATCGGATCTCCTAGCAAATTGGCCTTTTACTTCTGTGGGCTCAGAACCCCCCACCCCCAGATAATAAACATGCACCTCCTAGAGATACAGGGAGATGGACACAGGATGCTGGAACATGGAGAGACATCAGGCTTCCTTTTTCATCACCGTCCAGCTTGGGAGAAAGGCTGCCTCCACCCTACCAACCAGAGATGGAAAGGGTGTGGGGGCCGCACCACCTTCCCCATCTCCCCAGGGCCCCGCTGCGCTGTGGGGCCCCGCTGCGCACACCCAGGCCCTGAGTGATTTTAAACAAACCTCTTCTCTGGGGAAAAAGACATTTGGGAGCTAGCCAGCCCAGGGCTCAACTGAACATTTAAAGCAAAATTTTCTTCTTGCTCAGTTTCTGTTCTACCCAAAGGTTCCATCCTGCTCTCCCAAGGGGATTTCTGATGCTTGAAGCCCCTAGCCTGGCTTGGAGCCTTCCCAGCAAATTGTGGGCCCCGTGGACGGTGTTTGGAGGCAGCAACCCCTCACCACCTAGCCTCCCAGAGCGGTCTCAGGTTTTTATCAGTATCTCTCCCCATGATCTGCTGTGGGGTCCTGACTTGGAGGTGCCGGGGGTAGCAGGGGAAGTGTCAGGCGCCCTTGCTTTCTGTCCTCTCCTCGTCGTTGCTGACGGCTCGAAGCTGCCCCTGGGCCGCAGGCTTCACCGACAGGACCAGGCGTTTGCGGAACGTCTCACAGAGCACGATGTACACGAAGGGGTTGAGGCAGCTGTTGGCGTAGCCCAGGCTGATGGCCGCGTTGTACAGGTAGACGAAGGTGAGCGTCGGGCGGCTGATGGACAGCTGGGTCAGCTGTAGCACGTAGTAGGGTGCCCAGCACACAAAGAAGACCAGGCAGATGGCAATGGCCGTGCGGGTCACCTTCTTTGTCCTCAGCCGGATGCTGCGTTGACAAGCAGGAGCCACGGAGGACGTCATGCGCTGCAGGATCCTCACATACGCGGCTGTGATGACCACAAAGGGCAAGGCAAAGGCCAGGAAAAACTGGTACAAGGTGAACCAGTAGAGGTCGGTGTCCGGGTTGGGCAGGCGGATGCCACAGCCCACTGTGCCCCCCGGGAAGGGGATGAGCCTGGCATAGAGCCACACAGGGGTGATGCTGATGAAGGAGAGGGCCCACAGGAGGCAGATCACCAGGGTGGCCACGGAGGGCTTCCGGAACTTGGTGGAGGAGATGGGGTGCACAGTGGCCAGGTAGCGGTCGATGGCCATGGCAGTCAGGATGTAGGTGCTGGTGAACTGACTGTTGGCGTCCATGGCCGTGATGAGGGTGCACATGGTCTCTCCAAAGTGCCAGACCCCATTGCCCATGAGCTGGTGGATCATGAAGGGCATGCCCAGGAGGAAGAGGAGGTCCACTACCGAGAGGTTGATGATGAAGATGTCGGGGACGTTGCTGCACCAGTGCAGCTTGGACTTCTTCACCACCGCGAAGATGACCGTGGCGTTCCCCACGATGCCCAGGAGGCAGATGGTGCCGAACACCGAAGGCATGATGATGTTGATGTAGGAGACCCTCCCTGTGCGGGGAGGCGGCCCTGGGGACAGAAGGAGCAAGTGCCAATCACCAGACGTGGACTCTGCTCTCTGAGGGCTGACATCCGGCTGGCGACTGGCGTGCTCACTCCGGCCGCTCTTGCTGGCCTTGCACCCTCCCTGCCAGCCCAGCTCAGGGCCCACCGGCCATTCGCCCGGAATTCTCCCTTCTCGCCTTCCCGGTCGCCCTCCAGCACTGGTGCTGCCCCATCCTGCCCCCCCCCCGCCCCCCCCACCGGCATCCTGGTCAGTCCCCCTAGATCCTAACGCAACACCTGTTAGTTGAAGGACTGGGTCCTTTGCCTCCTGCATTGTTTCATAAGACAGTCAACAGCTACAGCTGTCTGCAGAGAATTATTCTGTGGGCCCCGGGCTTCACCAGGACACCGCAGCCAAGAGGACATGAAAGTGTGTGTGCATGTGCATGCATGTGTGCGCGTGTATGTGCATGCTTGTGTGCGTGTGTGTGCATTTGTACGTGCGTGTGTGTGTATGTATGTACTTTCTCTTCTATTTGCAGCCCTGATCATTTCATTTTAGAAATCACTGGTTGGAGCTGTGCACTGATTCCTGGATCTCTGGGGAGGCTTCTGCCCCTTAGGCCCGGAGCCCTCCCCTCCCCCGGGACCCTGAGCCTGGGCTTTGGGGGGGGGGGGGGGCAGAAACCCAAGTGGTGTGTTGCAGCCCAGCTGCCCAAGAATTCTCTTCACACAAACCTTTCCTTTCTCTCCCAAAGCTAGAATCTCGGGGCATCTCAGCTCTGGAGATGCCAGGCAGCCTCAGTCACCGGGAGAGTGAAGCCCTGCGAGCTGCCCCTTCCCACCGCCGCCGCGGGGGCAGCGGGATGGCTCGGACCCCGTTCCTGCAGTTGGAGTAAGAAGCCAGGGCAGCTGCCTCCCCACACGCGGTCCTGCAGCCCGGGTCCCCCGCTGGCGCTTCCAGCCTCGAGCGCCCCCTGCAAAGCGCGCGGGGGACGCGCGGCGACCCCCGCGAAGGGGCCCCGCAGGCTCCGGCCCCTCGGCCGTGCGCGCCCCGCCCCTTGCCCCGGAGCCCGGCGGGCTGCGGGGCTCGCAGGAAAGTTTCCCAGGCAGTTGGGCTCAGGGGTGAAGCCTCCCCCGCTCCCCCCAGCGCTGGGGGCAGGCTCCCCGCGACCCCACTCACCGGCCGCGGTGAGGTTGTCCGGGCCAGCGGAGGTGTTGCTGGCGTTGGGGCCCGCGGCCAGCAGCGCGGCGTCCAGGTCCATCCCGCCCGCGCCCGCGCCCCGCCGGCTGCCGCAGCCTCGGCGCCCGCGCGCGTCCTGGGCGCGCCCCGCAGTCCCCACGGGGGTCTCCCCGCCGCTGCCGCCCAGCCCGCCGCTCTCCCCGCTCCCTCCTTCCCGGCTCCCACTGACATCACCTAGACTCGTTCACATTCGGAGGCAGATGCACATTAACCTCTTCAGCCCCGCGCTGCAGTGCCCACAGCTGACAGCCCGCGGAGCCAGGGGCCCCGGGAAGCCTGGGGGGACCCTCTCTCTCAGGCCCCCCGGCACGGAGGCGCCTCCTTCCCACTCGCGGGGGCTGTGTCTCTTGGGCTCACAGGGAGCCCTGCCTGCTTCTTGCGAGGTGTCTGCAAAGGCCAATGGGCTGCCTCCCACCGGAGGAAAGACAGAGCCTGGCCTGTCTCCTAACCGCAGGTCGGGGTGGCTGGGCCACCTGGAGGGGACTGTATGACTATTCACAGAGCTTGGGAGTGGAAGGCTTGGACCACAGGGTGCCTGCCCCTGCAAGCCACCCTCAGCCCCTTCCAGAGCCCCACGGATTCCAAACATCCTGCTGGTGAGACTGCCAGTGTCCTCTCCCCCTGAGGAGCTGCTGGCTGCTGGGCCTCTGGCCGGCTCTCAGAGGTGACTTGGGCCCTCCATGCTGGTGACGGCCAGAGTGTCAGAGCCCAGAAGGGATAAACTCCCCTCTGTATGCGATCGGCATGGACTAGACTCACAGAGGTTTTGTTTTCCTAAATGCTCTGAGGTCCTTGGGGTTTTTACCTGGGATTCCTTGAGACAAATTTCAGAACATCAACCCCCAAAGAGATCATCAACCAGGAGCAGCCTTAGAGGGCAAAGCATGGATGAATTCTCTGCAGAGGCATTCTGTGGCCCACCTTCCCGGCCCCTCATGGCCAAGAGCGGCCACCACACCCACTGCCGGACTCAGGAGCTGGAGGTTCAAGGTAGTTATGGCCTGATCCTTACACGCTGCTTCAGCCTTATTTATTTATTTGCGCTATCCAACAAATATTTATTGAGTACTTAATACTTGCCAAGCACTGTTCTAGGTTCTGTATTAAAAAACAAAATAAAACACAATAAAGTCCCAGAGCCTCTGTCCTCATGGAGATTTCATTCAAATTGGGGAGGAGACGGAAAATATACCAAAAAATGAAAAAGACGAGTTATGGTATTGGTGATCAGTGCTGTGAAAAACTTCAAGCAGGGCGAGGGGCCCAGGGAACAGCAGGGAGGTGGAGGTTACTGTTTTACACAGGAAGGCCTCTCTGAGAAGTGTTTCAAGAAGAATCCTGAAGGAAGTGAAGACCACGTTTGGAAATATCTAGAGGAAGAACGTTCTAGGCAGTAGAAATAGCCAGTGCAAAGGCCCTGAGGCAAGAGTGCACTGGGTGTCCATGAAGATCAATCAGTGTGGCTATAGGAGGACAAGGGACAGATGAGCAGGAGAACAACAAATCGGGGGGGAAATATTGGGAGGGCGGGTTCTGTCAGGCCCTGTCAGCCTCTGTAAGGACTTCAGCTTTTCCTTTAGGGGAAATGGGAGCCACTGGAGGGTTTTCAGCTGAGGAGGGATATGATCACACATGCTTTAGAAAGATCAGTCTGCTTCTGGGTAGCAAGGGAAACAAACTGAAAACACATTTTAGCTTGGGTTTCCTTGAAAGCAGAGGCTGAGACAAGGACTTGTGTCCACATGGCTTTTCTGAGAGATGACCCAAAGAGCAGGCATGAGGGGGCGGGGACAGTGAGACAGGAAAGGAGAAAAGTCAACGTAAGATGCATCATCAGCGTCGCTGCTGTGGGCATCAGGAGCTCGAGTTTACCAAGGTCCTTGAGCAATGCTCAGGCTGGTCCCCAGAATCACCCACCTGAAGGATAGGAGGCAGGAACATTTCCCCAGCTGCCCCTTCCCCCGCTGGTTGAAGGTTGCCCCTGGGATGTTAACGCTGCACATCTGGGTGCCTGGGTAGAGCGGGCTCCAATAGCATCAAGATTCAATGGGGCCGAAAGCAGAGAGAGGTGCAGCTCACGCTTGAGGCACAAGGCTGTCAGCACAGGTGAACTTTGTGCTGGAGCCAAGAGGGCCCCCGGCAGCGTTGATGTCCAGGGCAGAAGGCAAACGGACATGGGGGGCACACTTGAGGCCAGACACTGTTGGCACAAGAGCAGCTGGGCTCACCCATAGCTGCTGCAGCTGGGGCTGAAGCCAGAGGTGGCCGAGAGACACGTGGCATGGGTTACGAGAAACATCTGCTGTACAGGAGGCTATTGCAATAATCTAATTGAAGGTCGATGGTATCTTAAATCAGGGAGGTGGAGGTGGGGAGAAATGGTGGGTTTCTGTACATCATGTAGAGCCCAGAGGATTTAAAGTACTGGATGAGAAATGTGTGAGAAAAAGGCATCAGGGAGGGCTCCCAGGTTTGGGCCCAAGCAAGGGGAAGAACGGGGTTGCCGTCTACTGAGCTAGGAAGGTCTGTGGGAGAAGATTTAGAGGAGAAATCAAGAGTTTGGATACGTGGCATTTGAGATGCCAACTAACTTTTGAGTGGAAATGTTGGGTAGTAGTTGGGTGTGAGTCAGGTGCTCAAGGGAGAGATGGTGCCCGGAGACAGAAAGTTAAATTGATAACACTGGGTGAGCTCACGCAGGGAGGGAGGGTGAACAGAGAGGCGTTGTGGGGACTAAACCGGGGACATCCAGGAGTTACGGGCTGGGAAAGTGAGCTTCATGGCCCACGAGCTCCTCCTCTTCCGCCTGCCGCAGTATTCTCATATCCGTCCATGCGTCCGTCCACCCAACAAGTCATTCTCGAGCCCCTGCTCTGTACCAGGTTCTGCAGATGTAGTGAAGAAAAACAAGAGAGAGAAACATCAACGTGGGAGAGAAACATTGACAGGTTGCCTCCTGCACAGGGCGCCCCAACCGGGGGTCGAACCCGCAACCTGGGTAAGTGCCTGGCCTGGGAATCGAACCGCCACTGTTTGGTGTTCAGGATGATGCTCCAACCAACTGAGCCACACCGGCCAGGGCCTGGGATACTTCTATGACGTCTGAGTGGTCCCATGGGAGAGCGGTCACTTGTGCGGCGGCCAGCTCAAAAGCCTTACGTGGTGCTCCGGGCCTCGCCGCTCGGCTCCTTTACCCCCCTCGGGACTCCCAGGATCGCACATCCCAGGAAAACACCCAAACACACCTCTGCCTCTCCCTCTGCTTCCTGGGAGCCCAAGGCCAAGGCAGCGTGTGAGCCATCCTCCCGGCGACGGCAAAGGGGAGCAGTGTTGGGGTGGGAGGCGTTTGGTCGTTTCCCTTGTTCTTCCAAAGAGCTGGTCCCTGCCTCTGACCTTGGCTGTGCCTGGGCCCCAGGACGTGATGCCTGGAACACCTGCAGCCATTTCTAATGCTTGCAGCGGGCGAAAATACCCTCACTGACGGAATCAGTCAGGGTGTCGGGAGAGCACGGAACAGGCTCAAGTAAGGAAAGGAGGCGCCTTTAATACAGGGCCAGTTTGCCAAGGCTGAGGCATGGTGGAGGGAGGGAGAGATGGCGCAGCTGTGCCCGGGTGGCAACTCTTCAGGCTGAGGGCCAAGCGGGATGGAGCTGTCTCAGGAGCTGCGGCCTTGGGAAGGACCCACCCACCTGTAGCGACCTGGCAGAGAGGGAGCCAGAGGAGGAAATGAGCTGACCTCACTCTCACAGTGCCATCCTGGCTCTGCCTGTTGGCACAGTCCTCAGGGGTCAGCCTCCAGGGGCCCAGGGCAGGGTGGGTGAAGGCGGAAGGTGGATTTTGAAGATGCAAACAGAAGATCGGCCCATTGGTCCTGGCCTGTGTGGCTCAGTGGCTAGAGCGTCGCCTGCACGTCGAAGGGTTGCAGGTTCGATTCCCAGTCAAGGTCACACACCTGGGTTGCCGGTTCGCCCCCTGCCCCTGTCAGGGTGTGAGAGGGAGGCAGCCAGTCATTGTGTCTCTCTCACATCCATGTTTCTCTCTCCCTCCCCCTGCCTCCCCCACTTCCACTCTCTCTGAAAAAGCAATGGAAAAAATATCCTCTAGTGAGGATTAACAAAAAAGGAAAAAAGAGAAAATTAGCCACTGACCCGGAGGAGGCATTGGAGCTGAGAGAAGGTATTTAATATACATCATTTTGTTATTAATCCTTGAAACTAGTTATTTAAGGAGCCTCCTTTGACTGGTGGGGTTTTCTGGGAGCAGAGGCTGGAGTGGAGAGAGGAATGCTTACTGTGGGGTGACCTCTGGGAAAGGAAGTTACATGCGTGGGGGGCATAAATTGCGATGCAGGCCTGACAGGGGCTCTGCAGCCCCTTGGGAAGTTCTGGGCACAGCAGTGCCAAGTCGGGTGGGAATGCAAGCCCCGGTCGGCCTGCCCAGCCTGTGGCCAGGAGCCCCTGGAAGAGCGTGCCTAGAGCCACCCCTGAAGCCCGGCTGTGCTCGCAGCTGAGCGCCCAGTCCTTTCTTGAAAAGGAATCAGTGCGTCATCACATCGGCTGCAGCTTTGTCCCTGCCATTGCGTGGGGGGACCGGGCCAGCAGCTCATGGTTTGCTCTCTTCATCTACACAAAGGGCTAATGACACAGATCAAAGGTGTGGGTGAATGTGCAGAGACTGCGTGGCAGGCTGTTTCCTGGCTTTGCGGAGACGCCTGGGGAGCCAGTGGGCAGCGTCCTCCCTCCCTGGCAGGTGTCCCCAGCTTAGATTCTCCTTTCTCCTTCCGCTGAGCTTGGTGCGAGCATGACAGCCCAGGCTGTTCCTACAGGCCGCAGCTGGCCGCAAGGCCGGCGCTGGGATTCAGAGCTTTACAGTCGCCATCGCCCACCCCCGGACAGGGCCCTGCTGCCCGCAAACTCCTCCTGAGGACAGAACCTTTGACCTGCTCCCCTCCAAGCCGCCTGGCTCTTGCCCTGTTGCTCAGCCCTGCCCAGCAGAGTCGTGAGGAAGACCGAGCCTATACACAGCAATAGCCCCCTTTTCCTCCCAGCCACGTGCCCCCACTCACCATACCCTCCCCAGCCCCCCAAGGGTTCGGTGTAGCTCCCTGACTATCCAGCGCTGATATCCACATGTCCTGTACTTTTCAGGAAGACTCCGGCTGCCACCTCCATGTTCTCAAGGCTCGCTGGGGTCGCTGCATCAGATTCCCACTTGTTCCCCCTACGCCTGCCTCGCCTCTTCCGCTACACCCGCCACCAAACAGCAGGAGTGTCCTTGAGACAAATCGCATCACCCTGCTCCACTGTTGAAAACACTTTAGTGGCTCCTTGTTGCCTTCAAAATAAAGTTAATCCCCTAACAGAATGTATCAGACGTGACATTTTTCCGATTACCCAGAAGGTGACCCCCCCACCCCTGGAAACCAAAGCCTTGAAAAAGTCTTTGGGAGAAGTACCAGCACCTCTCAGCCGCCCCAGGTGGGAGCTGCTGCAGGACAAGCAGCAGCTGGAGAGGGTTTCCTTACCTCACGGGATGTGCAGACCCTGGGCTGTGGAAAGCAAGTAGCGGCGCTGAATCTCCAGGGGAAAGTGAGCACCCTCGTGGTAACCGGCAGGGCCAGTGGAGTTACCAGGATGTCCAACCTACAGAGACCGATGTGGCCAATTGGTCATGGAGTCTCTAAAACCAACATAGGTGAGCCGCCCACCCACTAAGTTTCTATTTGATTCGCATATCTGAAAAAAATGTCAGGTCTGGTGAACAGAGGTCTGACTTTAGCCACAATGATTGACAGCACAGTCCCCGCACCCATCCCAAGCCTGAGTCAATCACTGATCCTGCCCCTGGAAAGAAGTGGAAGCTGGGTGGACACTCCCAAGAAGGGCATGCAACGACATGGTAAGTGTGTGCGGTCACCCGTTAGTGTCCGCGGGGGCATTGGTTCCAGGCTGCCCGCGGGTAGCAGAATCTATGATGCCCAGGTCCCTTATATGAAATGGGGTAGAACAACCTGGCTGGCGTGGCTCAGTGGTTGTGCATCGGCCTACGAACCAGGAGGTTGTGGTTCGATTCCCCTGTGAGGGCACATGCCCGGATCAGTGACTCTCTCTCATCATTGATGTTTCTATCTCTCTCTCTCCCTCTCTCTGAAATCAATAAAAACATGTTTTTTTAAAAACGGAGTAGAACAATGTATACAGTCGGCCCTCTGCAACCATGGATTGAAAATACTGTTTTCAATCTGCGGTTGGTTGAACCCCGGGCATATGGAGGGGAGATTGTTTATTGAAAAATATCGGTGAGCAAACGGAGCCTCACAGTTCAAACCCGTGTTATTCAAGGGTCAACTGTACTGTGACTCTACCTCCAGCCTTCCCCAGAGGGACCTGAGGCCATCTACCAGGGTAACTATGCACCATGAAAAGATTAATTCTCAGACCTTTTGGTGATCACTGGGTGATGGCTCTGGCTAATACTGATTCTTAAGGACCCAGAACTCCACTGGGCTCTACTGGTCAGACTGGGAGTTTAGGTGGGTCAAGTAACAAGTGCAGTTTGACTAGAATGACTTCACGATGGGCCCTTCAGACCTATTTATTTCCCTGCTGGGTTAGATATGCTCAGCCACTGGCAGAATTACCAGATTGGCCCTTGGATTAGCAGAGTAAGGGATATAGTGATGAGGAAAGTCCAATGGCAATCCCTCCTTACCAAAGTGATAAGCCAAAAGCAACGCTGCACCCCCCTGGGGAGTGGAAGGGATTAATAATATCATCAAGGCCTTTAAAGAGGCAGAGGTGGTGATTTCAACACATTCCCGCCTCACTTGCAGTTTGGCCAGTGGAGGGGGCAGATGGGCCTTAGAGAATGACAGTGGGTCACTATAAACCTCATTCTGTGGTGACTCCAATTGCAGCTGCTGTTTCAGATGTGGTATCATTGCTGGAGAAGAGAAATGCATCCCTGACACCTGGGGTGCAGTTATTGAGCTGGAGGGTGCTTTGTCCTATATTCCAGAGAGCAGAGAAGACCCGAATTCCTGCTTGTACTTGTCAGGGTCATCAGTGCACTTTGCCACCCTGCACGAGGAGTTGAGTCTCTCTTTTGACAGCTCTCCAGTTCTCAGACTGGGAACTTCACCATTACGCAAGCATTACGCCAAAGCACTGGGTTGATGACATCATGCTGCTAGGGCCCGGAGAGCCGAAAGGATCCGGTGCCCTCAGTGTGATGTAAGAGCCATGAAAATAGGGGCCTGGCATCTCAGTGGAGGCTTTGGGGTGCAATGTTCTGAACATGTCATAATTTTCCCTCCAAAGTAAAGAATCTGACGTCCCCTACCACCAGAGAGGCACCCCCAGAGACACACAGTTGGAAAAGGGGGGGAGCAGTGTGGTGCTGGGATCGCAAAACCAAGGGAGCCCAGGCCACCAGTTGCCCCTGTTATACCCGTGTGCCTTCAGCCCGGGGACTGGGATCCTTAGTCTAGTGTCAGGCACAGCTGCACGTCAGTCAATGGATTCTGAGTCCATCCCAGGTCCCCCGCTCCAGCCCGGTGCCCCCCATTTAGACTTTCACCCTGCACTTTTCCTTCAGAGCAGTCACCACAATTGTAATCATATACTTATTTGTGTAGTCGATCATTTACCGTCCTTCCCTCACTAGATTATAAGTTCCGTGGAGGCAGAGACCACGTCTCCCTTAGCCCTCACTGTCCCCTGTGCCCAGGGCAACGCCGGCACCTGATGGACGGTCAGTGCCTGTTGGGTGAATGAATGGCTAACAGAGGAATAAATGTGAAGGCCCCTGGCACAGAGGTGGGCAGAGGGGAGGGTACACAAGCAATATCGGCCATGCTCCCCCCAGGCTCCTGCACTCAGCAACGGGCCGCAATGCCCGTGAGCAAGCGGTGGCCGTCCTTCCGCTGTGAGGCGCCCAGAGGCCACACCAGGCTCCTTCTGACTGTGAGAAAGACAAACAAGATCACCTTTAGGTTCCAAGATGCCATGACAGGGACTCATCATAAGGGTTGACGGAAACCCCCAGGAAGCCTGGAGAGCAGCTCGGGTGAAGGCACTCGCGTGAACTTCTGACACATGCTACGAAATAAGTATAATTAGGGCCTTATACTAAGTGAAAAGAGCCAGGCACGAAAAGACAGATACTGTACGATTCCGCTTACACGACGCACCTGGAGGAGTCCAATTCATAGAAACAGAAAGTGGGATGGTGGTTGCCAGAGGCTGGGGAGGGAGGAGTGGGGAGTTGCTATTTAATGGGGACAGAGTTTCAGTTTGGGAAGATGAAAAATTTCTGGAGATGGATGGTGGTCACGGTTGCACAACTATATGAATGTACTTAATGCCACTGAACTGCATACTTAAAAATAGTCTATTTTATGTTATGTATATTTTACCACAATTTAAAGATATGTTAAATAGTTTTTTTAAAGGGAGGGGGTTCACGTACAGTAATTCAATTCAAGAACTCTTTATAAGATTTCAAAAGCCTAATATAAACCATATTCTTATAAATTGCAGCTTTGTTCCATGTTCAGTTAAATATCTTTTCTTAATGAAAAATGAAAAAGCTAAAAAACACCATCACCACTCTGGGCCCCGAAGATTCCAAAATATCAGGCCACATGGAGACCTGGGCAGCACTGCAACACTTTGGGAGAGCAGATCGAGGTAGGTCATTTGCCTTCTCTGTGGGCACCCAGCCCTTGTGCTGTCCAAGAGAGAATCTGATTTAAAAAAAAAATTTTTTTGCCTCTATCAAGTACTAGGAACCCATATTAGACACCAAGTCACCTCAGACCATAGGCACTAGTCTAAGGTGCCAGTAACCAGGGGGAGAAAAGCTGGCTTCACTTGTCAGAAATTATAATAGTTGTATAAACCACACATAGAAAGAACTGTTTAAGGTCTATTTTCCTTAAAGAGGAGCTGTGTAATATTGCCAAGACAATTCAATGAGGAAAAGAATAGCCTTTTCAACAAATGATGCTGGGACAACTGGATACACACACACACACACACACACACACACACACAAATGAATTTGGAACCCCTATCTTACATCATATATAAAAATTAACTCAAAACAGGTCATAGACCTAAAGGAAAGAGCTAAAACTATAAAACTCTTAGAAGAAAATATAGGGTAAATCTTAATGAGCTTGGTTTAGATAAAACCTTCTTAGATATACCAAAAGCCCAGCAACAGAAGAAAAAAATAGAGTACATCAAAATTTAAACTTCTGTGCCTCAAAGGACACCATCAAGAAAGTGAAAAGACAACCACAGAATGGGAGAAAATCTTTGCAAATTATATATCTGATAAGGGCCTTGTATCTAGACTATATTTTAAAAACAACAACACTCCTCCAATTCAATAATAAAAAGACAAATAATCCAATTTAAAAAATGAGCAAGGAATCTGAATGGACATTTCTCCTAAAGAGAGAACACAAATGATCAATAAGTGCATAAAAAGATGCTCAACATCCTTAGCCACAGGGGAATGCAAACCAAAACCACAGCGAGGAATGTATCAGTGCCACTGAATTGTACACTTACAAACAGTTAAAATGATAACTAATATGTCACGTGTATTTTACCACACAAAAAACACACAATGAGATACTACTTCACATCCATTAGGACAGCAATAATTAGAATGACAGAGAGTAAGTATTGGCGAGAATGTGAAGAGATCGAAATCCTCGTACACCGTTGGTAGGATCGCAAAATGTCACAGCCACTCCGGAAAACCGTCTAGCATTTTCTCAAAATGTTAAACACCGAGTTACTACACGACACAGCAATTCTACTACTAGGTCTGTACCCAAGAGAAACAAAAACATGTCCACACAAAAACCTGTACGTGAGTGTTCATAGCAGCATTAGTCATGATAGCCAAAAATTGGAAACAATTCAAATGCCATAAACTGAATGGAGAAATAAAATGTAGTTTTTCCATACAATGGAATATTTTTCAGCCCTAGGAAAATGAAGTACTGATGCAGGCCACAACATGGACGAACCCTGCAATCATTAAGCTAAGTGAAAGACACACATATCTTCTGATTCTATCTATATGAAATGCTCGGCCAGGCAAATCTACAGAGGTGCCAAGTAGATCAGCAATTGCCTCGGTCTAGGAGGAAGGCGGGGGTGGGGGGAAGGGAAGTGACCGCTAATAAGAAGGAGTCCTTTTATGGGGTGATGGAAATATTCTAAAATTTATTGTGTGATAGTTTCACCACTCTGTAAATAGACTAAAATCCATGGAATTGTATACTTTAAAAGGATATGCTTTTTGGTATGTGAATTATCTCTCAATAAACCTGTTTTTAAAAGGTGGGTGTGTGTGGGGGGGGTGCTCTAGATATAAGCAGCACTGAGAATGCAGTCTCTTGACCAGTCCTCAGGGCATACATCTGCTCTCTGTCTCCCTTCTTGCCCTGCCTCCTGGGAAGCTCACCCGGCTACATCTTGCCAACCATTTGGAGGATACTGGGGCTGCCCTTTGGAACCACCTGGAACACTCTCTGCTGGAAGGGACTTCCTGGAGACCCCTCCGACACCTGAACTGTAGCGTGAAGTTGGGTTTCTGCTGATTCCGCTGATGACGTTGGAGTCAGTAACGTGGATGAGTTTACACCTTGGCTCTGCTGCCGACTTTGCTGTGTCTTCCAGTAAGTCCCCAACCTGCTCGGTGCCAAATGGTAACTGGAGTAAAATGAGCCTGCTTCAGATTCTCATGATTTTTGTTTGTTTGTTGTTTTGAGGCACATTTACAGTAACTAACATTTGTACAGACTTTTTACACACATGCCTTTATCTTCGCTGACCCTGTGGGACAGATATGATCCCTAGTGATGGATGTGGAACTGGAGGCTCAGAGAGAAGGGTGACTTTCCCAGAGCCACCTGCTGGCACGCTCACCCTCTCCACGGGGTTCCCTTGTGATGATTCTTTCTGCTTCTGAAATGACCACTCAAGAAAACAACTTTTGATTGGTCTCAACCCCTGTGTTTCCGGCCCTTGGAGGTGGCTCCTCTCTGGCTGTCCCTCTTTGGCCACTTGTCCACACTGGTGGCCTCTTCCCCACTTCAGTCCTGCAGCATCTGGGCCCCGATTTCACCCAACTGAGCAGGGCTGAGGCAAGGGGTAAATGTTTGCAGAAAGGACTGGCTTGGGGACGAATGGGAACCCAGTTCTTTTCAGAAGAACTTTAGCCCCCAATTTTTTATTAAGGCACACAGGACTCTTCATGATCTGGCCTCTGCCCACCACCCCCTCTGCCCACCCTATGCGCAGTGCCATACTTAAATATCTTAACATTTCCAGAAAGCACTGCAAGCTCCTGCAACTCTTATACATGGTGACTCTTGGATCTTTCTTTGCTTGGCCACCTCCTAAGCTGTTCTTCAAAATGCAGCAGAATGACCCTCTCCTCCAGGAAGCCCCCTGCCCTCCCTACATTGTTCACCAAACATCCAGCAGGGCACCTGTAGGAGCAGATGCTATTGGTGCCTCCCAGGTGGCTCTACCAGGCCGGTGCTCCCAGCCTCCTGCTGCCGTGAGCATTGGCTCCAAGGACTCACAGTTGTCCCCTGGCATGGAGGAACCTCCTTGCCAGGAAGGTGGCCACCCTCCATGAAACAGAAGCGGGAAAGGCCATCAGGGGAACTACTCTGGGGTGCACCTTGCTCCAGAGCCCAAGACCCTAACCTTCTGGATCAGGCTAAGGCCAGACCTGACCTGAGACCTGCTGCTGGCAATTTCTCTTTCACTGACCCGCTTCACGCTTCATTCCTCCCTCAGGGGTATTTTCCTCAGTACCCGCTCCCTGCGATCACAGTCCATAGTAACTGAGGATTTTCTTACTGTCTCCCACACCAGACTCTGCAGGCAGGGACCACATCCTACTTATTTCTGTGTCCACACCTCCTAGCTGGGGTCCCAGCAGAGAGCTGGTGCTCCGTGTTGAATTCGGTCCAGCTCCTGAGTGGTTGTAAAAAGCACCCATGAGATTCTGCACTGTCCCCTGTCTTCCTGCTACTGGCTCCTTCATTTCCTCTCCTCTCCTCCGGGATCCCCTCCTAACTGGGCCTCCCTCCTCTGTCCCTCCCTACCCTCCCAAGTGACGGATTCCTTCTGTTCTGCTCCTTGCAACATATATTTGAAGGAAGAAATGAGCAGATCTGGAGGAGGGCCTGGAAGAAATGGCTGGGCTGGCTGCAGGGCGGACCTCACTGGCAGAGTGGTGGGGCTTAGGGGCTGGGGCTGGGGGCGGGGCAGCTCCGAGCACACCCCCAGGGACTGGGCAGGCCAGGACCCTTAGCAGAAAGCACCCACAGCCTCGGCGGGCGGCCTTTTCTAACCACTGCTCTTGACTTTTCCCTCACTCTTCCTTTCTGTACATCTTAACTTCATCAATGCTCTAGGAGCCCCGGTGTTCTCACTCTTTCTCAGTCATTCCCACCCACTCAGGGCACCAGCCCACGCCACAGCAGGAACATCTTGCCTCAAAGACTTATTAACTTTCCGGGCAGCATCCAGCTCACGCAGGAGCTGAGTCAGTGCGCTCAGCCGGCTGACGGGGAGCTTCGCAAGGCTGACTCAGCCGGAGCTGCGGGTCTTAGCAGAGGCCTCTCCAGCCGCATGGAGCAGGCAGGGGCACAGGGACCGAATGCCATGCAGAGGCTCACCCTGGGCCAGGCCCTGGGCTAATGCTCCCAGGGTTAATCTCGCCGAATTCCCTGCAGCCAACCTATAGGTCACATCTATTGTTTTTGCTGCCCCATGTCAATTCTCCTCACCCCCCTGGGCTTCCAGCAGGGTGACTCAGCACTGGTGTCCAGGGCTGTGAGAGCCAATGAAAGGCATTGAAACTCAGGTTAAAAATTCTGGGACAATGACCCTCATTCCTTTTGGCTGGACTTGAGACCAGAGAGGATATGGGGTTAGAGCTGCTGGCTCCAGCTTGCTACCATGTGAGGCCTGAGACTAAAGCTATCCCTATAGAAGAGAGAGAGAGAGAGAGAGAGGGAAATGGCCAGAAACTAGCCCTGATTCTCTCCTTAGAGTCCTGGATCCAGCCATGCCTGAAGCTGGCTAATACAAGGACTTTTGGATTTCCGTGGCTCAGTATACCCATTTTGCTCAAGTCGGTCTGGGTTTTCTGTCACTTGCAGTTGAAAGTATTCTAATCAATACCGGTATTTACTACCATATCTAACTAATTCTAAGATATACATTTCCCCCCAGCTTTAACATCTCTGATGTTAGGCATATATCTTACAATCAATGGCAACGTCATGAGGGGTCCACCGTTGTTTGCAAAGCTGAGATATTAAGCACAGCTGTTCATTCTGTCTTTGACTTAGGTACCCGGTTGGCACTGCCCGTGTAAACCTACGTCCAAGCAAGTAGACCTTGGTACTGAGTTCTGGCTAAGAAAGAATTTGGAGCCAAGATTCAAACTCAGGAGACATAACTTATTCAGCAAGCGAAGCAAAAATACACTTGAAGTTTCGGGTGAGCAGTTTGAAGAGCTGCCCCGGGGTGTGGGCTGGGCTCCTTTTGAGGCCCTGAATGGGGCTAAGCACTTTCTTCTTCTAGCTGGCCTTCGGGGGCCTGTCCCTTCCCCTCCTGCCCTCATATGGGAGTCAGATGGGGCTTTTCTCCAGCCCCCTTGCTCCTCTCTAAGGTGTGGGGCATCTACCGGGTGACCAGCTAGTGCTGGGGGAGGAAGCGACCCGCAGGTCCCAAGGTGATGGAGGGGCGGGAAGGGTGCCTTAGGCGGGGTCCTGATTAACAGCACTTACTTCCAATACTTGCTCTTCCAGTTCTGCCCTGTACGAGGCAGCCACTGCTAGATGTCCAGGACTTTCTGCCCTGGTGACATTCCGTACCTGGCCCATAGGCCTGCTCTGCGCATGCCCGTCTGACTGCCTACCACACAGGGACGGAATTTAGTGCTGTTTAAAACGTCTTCAGAAAAATCATATTGCGACTGAACTTTCAGATCAAAAGTGATGCTGTAGAGAGAAAGGCGGGGAGACAGGAGCAGCAGGGAGTGAAATAATTGACGTTAGTGAAACAGCTTTCTCTTTGGAGGAATGACTACTCTTTTCTTACAAAGCAACAGCAAGTGCTTTGCAGAGCCTAAGATAGGAAGATAAACCGAGAGCAGGAGTCGTGTTACATGTTGTTCCTAAGATGTGGGTAGAAAGATTATCATATGCCAAGCGGTGCAACTGAAGGCAGGAGAAATGGCCAAGCTCACAGAAGGGGTGAGAGGAATTTCAAAGCTATGAGTTGCTGTGACTGGTGTACGGCTTGTCCAGGACTATTGTTAAGAGGTTTTCTCATAATGCAATTGCTGGTGTGTTTTCTTAGTGGTGCATTTTGTGACCATTGGAATACACTGTCACTCCTATGTTGCCAAAGTGCTGTTAAGGTCACTTGCTCAAGGTCACAGGCTCATTACCATCATATTGCATAGGCCACACCTTTAAGTTCTTTATTGTAATTATCTGTAATTGGGTCAATGCTTCCTAAAGCAAGAAACACCTTGGTGTGGGGAAACAGAGACAAAAGGGGAGAAAGGGCAGCAGAAACCTCTGGCCTGGAGCCTCTGGGAAGGAGGCATCACACTTAGAGGGGAGCAGAGCTAGGAGTCCAGGTAGCGACCCACACCAAATGCAGGCTGGCCCCCCATAGCCCCGGGGGTGAGCGGACATACAAAGACAGTGAGGACTCAGGAGAGAGCTGAGGGAGAACTTCCGCTCCTCCGCTGTGTCAGAGGAGGCCGAGTTCCAGAGCGGACGCAGGCGGGGGTTTAGTCACAATCGGTATGTTTAGCCCTAATTTCCACATGACCAGATAGAAGCTTGGGGGCACTCAGGAAACCAGGTAGGATCACGTGGCTTTGAAACCATGCCCGGCTTTCCACCGCCCAGCTGCCCTGCCTCTCTCTGCCGTGAGTTTCTTGTGAAGTGTCTGTTTTTTGTGTTTTTTAAAAAATCCTCACCCGAGGATATGTTTTACTGATTTTAGAGAGAGGCAAAGGGAGAGAGGGGGAGATAGAGAAACATGCATCGGTTGCCTTCTGTACATGCCCTGACCGGGGATCAAACCCGAAACCTGGGTATGTGCCCTGACTGGGAACCGAACCGGCACCCTCTGGGCGCTCGGGCCACCCCAGGGGGTGGCCGCCTGTGTTATTCCCACCTTCCGCAGGCACACTGCTCCGCCTGCAGGGAGCTGGTGCTGCTGGTGTAACGATCGCTCAGGCCGAGTCTCATCCGCGTTTTCACCGTAGTTTTCTCAGATGTGGAGGGGCCGGGGCACTGAGTACTCCTGGCCGTTCAGGCGACAAAAAATAGGACAGCAGGAGGAACGCGACTTCAGGACCCGCTGCAGGGAGGCGGGGGGGGGGGGGCCGGAGGAGCCCGGGCGCCCCAGCTAGCTCCTGGAGCCCCTGCGTCCCCCACTTTGTGACTTGCCCCCAAGTGTGAGGGGCTGCGGGCCTGGCTCCATCCGGAGGGGTGGCGGATGTCATGAGGACCCTGCCTCGCTCCCCTCTCATTTTGGTCCTGTTTGTCATTACTGAGTTTTATTCCCAGTCTCCTCCTGCCACCTGATACCAAGACGGCCACTGGCAGCTCCAGGCCACGCGGCCTTCACGGCTTGTGGGGTCCGAGTAGAGGAGGGACTGTCTTCTCCTAGCCGAGGCAGGAGCCCCAGGAGCCCGCCGACCGGCGGCTCGGTTACACCCCTACCCCGGGTACGGGTACTTGGGTCAGAATTTGATTTTGTGGCCTCTCTGGGGGCTGGGGAAGGGCTCAAACCCACTGAAACCACGTGGACGGAGAAGGATTTCTGAGGAGTGGGGGTGGGTCACTCCCCAGAAGGTTCACTGGGCCCACAAAATGCATCCACTTGACCAGGACATTGGGCTGCTTCTGGCTTCAAACAACAACGGGAAATTCAAACGGGCTAAACAGTGAGGAGGTGTGTTTTGCCGAAGGAGTACCATCTGCCGCTTGAAACGCCACAGGGCCGCCAGGGTTTGCCACCTCTCCCCTCCGCCTTCCTCTGCAGAGTCAGCTTCATTTTAAGTCTCGTTTCCCTCCCGGACACAAGGTGGCTGCGGCTCTGCTGGCTGTCACCTCCAGATGCGTCCTCAGTCTCTTTCTCAAGCACAAGAAAACCTTTAACGCCTCTGGAGGTCCCCGGCGGAGGTCTGTTGTGTCTCACTCACCAGGAATGGGCACCTTCCTCATTCCCACACCGGGGACTGCCAGGACACCCGGGACATCGCCTGCAACTGGCTTAGAACAAATACTTCGGGGGGAATGAGAGCCTGGGAGCCAACCATGAAGACCATCTTGCCCTCCTCCAAGGAGGGAGAACCTGTCGATGAAGAGCTTTCTACACCAATTACCTACGACGGGAGGGGAGAAGCAGAAGTATGGCATTTCTGTATGCTACCCAAGTTAAGTTGTTATATAGGAAGTTACATTTTTTGTAAGCCTCCCAGCAACCACAAAGGAAAAACCTGCAGAAGAGATTTTGATAAGGAGTCAAAGCACCCAGCCGCAGAGTCGAATCACAAAGGCGTCAGCCAGGAACCAATCTACAAAACCGAGCAATTCGGGGAAAACGTTCGTGCAGCGTTATTCCCACAGCCCCAAACCGGAGTCCAAAGGGCCATCTGCCCGCGCAGACAAGCAGGTCGCCTCAGCGGGCGATTATCCTCCGAATGGAAATTTTCTCAAGAACACTGCTTAAAGGACTTACTAGCTGGGTGCCCTTAATATATTTACTTTCCTGAGTCTCACTTTTTGTATTATTTATTTATTGTTGAAAGTATTGCAAATGTCCCCTTTTCCCCCATTGATCCCCTCCCCCCATACCCCTCCCCCAGGCCTTTACCCCACTATTCTCTGTGTCCATGGGTGATGCACATATGCATATAAATTCTTATGTTAATCTCTCCCCAGCCACCCACCCACCCCCGCCTTCACTCTGAGATCCTTCAGCCTGTTCCATGCTTCTATGTCTCTGAATCTATTTTGTTCATTAGTTTACTTTGTTCTTCAGATTCCACATATGAGTGAGGTCATGTGACACTTGTCTTTCTCTGACTGGCTTATTTCGCTTAGCATAATACTCTCCAGGTCCCACAATGCTGTCTCAAAGGGTAAGGGACCCTTTGTTTTTAAACCTGCATAGTATTCTATGGGGTAAATGTCCGAGAAGATGCTTGATGTGATTTCAATCTTCTTGAACTTATAGAGACTTGTTTTGTGTCCTAACATGTGGTCTGTCTTTGAGAATGTCCCACTTGAGGAGAATGTATATTCTGCGGCTTTGGGGTGAAATGTCCTGTAAATGTCAATTAAATCCATCTGATCTAGTGTGTCATTTAGAGTCATCATTTCCTTGTTGATTTTTTTGTGTAGAAGATCTATCCAGTAAAGTCAGTGGGGTGTTAAAGCCCCCGGCTATGACTGTAATGCTGTGGATCTCTCCTTTAAAGTCCTCCAGAAGTTTTTTTCCCCCCAGACTGTGTGAGTCTTTTGTTCTGAGAGCCTCACTTTTTTTCATTGATAAAATTGCAATATGAATACCTACCTCTACAAATCTAGTGATAATTAAATGAAGTAATGTAGATAATGTACCTTAACTAGTGCTCAAAAATAGCCATTTCTGGAGTGTCCGTTTTACTTGAAGCATTAGGGGAAAGTCATATAATTTAACAGGGAATTAATTTAATTATTTAATTATTTAATTATTTGCTTTTATATGAAAAAAACCCCACCATATCACACATATATGGTCACCTCACGTGTGGAAAAAAATGTATTTTGACCCTTACCTCATACCATACTAAAAATCATTTCCAGAAGGATTAGAGATCTGAAGCTAACATAAATAAATAATATTTTTAGACTAAAATATACGAATATCTTTATGACCTTGGAATAGGCAGATCTTTCACAAACAGGAAACAAAAAGAATCATAAATAAATAAAAAAAGAACTATATTAAAACTAAGAATCTCTACTCATCAAAAAGAAAACCCACAAAATAGATGTCCTCAACGCATGTGTCTGATGGTCTCAAACCCAGGATTTAAAAAGAACTCCTACAAATCGATAGGGAAGAGACATAACCTACCAGGAAAAGGGGCAAAAGACTCGCGCAGACACTTCACCCAAGAAGCTATCCGAATGCGGAACAAGCATATGAAAACGGTCTTAACCTCATTGCTTTACTTACAGTGGAAATGCAAATAAACTGCAATATGTCACCACCCCACTTGAGTGAATAAAATAAAAACCATAAAAAATATCAAGTCTAGACAGGATGTGAAGCATCATTCTCGGTGAGTAAAAACTGCTCCAGCTACTTTAGAAAGCTAACTGGCAGCAGACACTAAAGCTGAAAATATGTTTCTCCAACGACCCAGCAAGTCCACTCCCCAAGGAAATGTGTTCATGTATGTTAACCAAAGGACATGCATGAGAATATTCATACCAGCATGACGTGTGACAGTCCCACAGGGAAAGCCACCACATTGCCAGAATGGATAAATCTTTTCTAACTTATTCATACCACGCAATGAGGGTGAACAGACTCCAATCACACACACACAGGGCCTAATCTCACAACACAGTTTTGAGCAACATAACCCAGATCATTTCACTCACGTAAAGGACAAAACTAGGCAAAACTAAGGCCTGCTGTCAGATATCAGTATGGAGGCATCTTGCGATGGTAGTGAACAGAAGGGGGCAGGAGAGGGACTTCTGGGTTCCTCTTGCTGTTTTCTTAATCTGGGTGCTGATTAAAGTGTGTGCTCTATTTGCGAAAATTCTTCTTCGAGCTGTACAGTTTTGGGAAATGCACTATTTTGTACACTTCTGAAGCATATATGCTTTAATGACAGGTAATAGAACAAAACCAAAAATGAATATATTATAAAGTCAAATTCAAAATATGCTTAAAGAAAGAGTCTTAAAGAAATTTCTTGCTTATGGCAGGCCTCTGGTTACTCCAACAGGGGATGCTCCCTCTTTTATGAAGGTTCTTTGGTAGAAAAGTCTGAAAAGCCCCACTTCCGTTTCCCATATGAGGTGTTAACGTGCCACCTCCTGGAGTCCTCCACAGGAGAGCTTCGCCATGGGGCTGGGTTTCCTGGAACCTGAGCCAGTGTAGCAGGATTAGGGTGAGGCATCGTAGGACAAGTGCAAGGTCAGATCCTGTCTCTTGTCTTTTAAATTTGATGTTTTGTTCATCTTGGGGCTTCGAGGGGCATTAATTTTGATTTTTTGAAATATTTCTTTGAAATGTACTTATCTTGATTATTGGGGGAGTTGGCATCCATTTAAACTTTGTGTCTGATTGTCCTCACCCTAGATGATGACAGCCTGACCCGCTTTTATTTAAGAAAAAAAGCTCTTCTTTTTATTGTTAAAACAAACTCTTGATGCTCCCCAAGCATGAGGAACTCCCACGGTTTACCAGTATGTCGCCTCGTCTCTAGTCTGGGAAGGAGAGAAGGGGTTACAGGTCTCAACCACGAGGGGGCGCCAAAGAACACCTTATGAAGCCACTCTCTTGGGTAAGGGCGTCCCCCAGGAAAGCCATTCCCCAGCCTGGATTCCTTTTCTCTGACAAAAACCCATCCATTTTGTGATTCTCTGTCTCAAGTCGGCTCCAGATACATGAGCCAAATTCAATATGAGTACGTTTGAATTCTATCCCAAAAGTACCCAAATAAGATATTTATATTGGCGTATCAGAAAGCCAAAATAAAACCTTATGGGGTTTGATTTTGTCAGACTTGTGTTTATTTTTTTTACTTATTGATTTGAGATAGAGAAAGAAGAGAGAGAGAGAGAGAGACAGAGAGAGGGAAACATCAATTTGTTGTTCCACTTGCTTATGCATTCATTGGTTGATTCTTGTATGTGTCCTGACTGGGATCGAACCTGCAACCTTGGCATATTGGGATGACTCTAACCAACTGAGCTGCCTGGCCAGGGCCCAGACTTGTGTTCAAACTCTCACTTGTGTGATGTGGGGCAAGGGATCTTGATAGAGTGACCAACCTTAATTTGACTAGGGCTGTCCCGGTTTTAGCACGGAAAGTCCCTGCAAACTGGGGCAATTGGTCCCCCTACTGCCTTGAACCCTCCGCTTTCCTGATGTGTAAAATGGAAATAATGTCAGTACTTACCATTGGGAGAATTCAATGAGATGATGATATACATAATAGATGCTGAATAAAAAACTAGCTTAGTCTTGTTATCCAGTAATACTGCAGGTGGTGGCAGAAATGAAGTAAGTTCCTATAAAACCATTTAAATGGAGCCCCAGCATTTTTATCACCTCTATCATGCATTCAACTCAATTCCAAAAATATTTGCTGGCTGGTTATTAGATATCAAGAAATTGTTAGTGGTTTAGAGGTTATGGACATATTTAAAAAATGACTGACACTTCTCAAGGATGTTGTGATCTTTAGGGGACAAGGTGGAAGAGTGTTTATAGAACATAGGGAAAAAAAGGAGTCCAAGTTTACTGCCACCACCATCATAGGTCCTTATTTCCTGTGGGTGGATAGCAGTAGTGATCTCCTAACTTATCTCCCTACTCCCATTTCAGTCTCCTATCCAATCAACTACCAGGTAAATATTCTTAAGACACTGTTTGGATCCTGTTTTCAAAAGACCAATACCAACTTTGCCTTGGCATTCTTTACTTTTTACAACAGGGCTTCAAACAAACTTTCAGGCCTTATCTCTAACAAAGCAGACAACTCCCTTGCTCAAACATGTCCCATGTTTTCCTTCCTCTATATTACTCACAGTGTTCCCTAAGATGGCGTGCCCTACCTCATTCCTGCTTGTCAAATGTAAACTCCTTCCCGTGGCCTTATTGGGTTTCCCACCAGGCATGATTTAATTTCTCCTGTCCTTACAGCATTGTTCATATTAGTGTCATTTATGGACTCTGTTTTGGATTGCGGGCAAGCATTGTCTATTTCACTTTTTTATATTTCCCCTAGTTCCTTGTATGTAGTCCACAAATTTTACTGAATCACATACAAAATGCTAATTTTAGTATCTGTACCCTGGCTTTGCTAATTTTTAGCTGTGTGATATTGAGTTACTTAATTAACCTTTCTAAGTCTCAGTTTCCTCACCTGAAAAATGGGGATCATAACAGCACCCACCTCAGGGTTTCCACAAAGATGAAATAAGATAAATGCACTTAGGGTGCTTAGTATTGTGCTTGGCACAGTAGGAGCTATGGATTGTCAGAAGGAAAATATCTATTTAGGCTGGAGGAATAGTGGAGGAAGTGGGGCGTGAGCTGGGATGTGAATAGATAAAAAAGAGAAGCCAGTTAGAAAGAGGGACCAACCTGAACAGAGGCATCAGAAGAAACAGGAAAAAGCAGGATTTGCTGAGGATGGGGGTGGTCAAGTCCTAGAAAATACCTTTAGAGAGATTCCTCAGGAAGAGAGAGGAAAAGAACAGGTAGGGTAAGGTGTTCAGGAGCATGGATTAGCAGAGTGGAAGGGGGGAAATCAGTCTCCAGTGGTTTACTGAAGGTTTCTGTCATTGGATCTGCCACTTTCAGTGATAGCAACAAAATTACAAGTAGTGACCAGTTAGATAGGTGACAGTCTCAAATCAGCATGTGTTTATAGCAAGTTGCAGCAAAAGATGCAAATGGACAAAATGACAACTAGTTATTAGCAGGGTTAAACTTAAACTCCTAATTTGTGTTAAAGAATTTATAGAGGTTCATGAAAGGGTGAATTTGGCTTAGTATCAGTTTGTGGGGGGTAAGCTCTAGAGGAAAGGGGTGGAAAGGATTGGTTATACAGTGTGAGCCACTAAATTTGCTAATGCAATTACTTAGTGTACTAATGGATGTAGGGAGTCAGGCCAAGGAAGGCCAAGGTCTCATTGTACTCTGCGGTGGTCAGATCGAACCTGAGTCACATTTTGGTTTCAAGGAACAAAAACTCAACTGGAAAGGGAAAGTATTGGCCCATTTGATTGGCAGATTCAAATGATGCCTCTCCCAGTTCTCTTTAATAGGCCAGTGTACCCATTCCCCAGCTGCTGTGAATGTTGGCAGCTAAGTGCCTAAAATCCTCAGCTGAAGGGAGCGGCTTTGGTGACCTTAACCCCTTCATGGCTCATAGCCAGTGGCTGACTGATACTGGGTGGGGTACACATGGAGTGATAATTCTGTGGTGAGTGTGGTTTATGCTCCAGAACTCTCCACTGTGGATCAGGCCAAGGTAAGATCAGGCTAAGCCTTGCTTGGCTCTTTCACTTTCCCTTGTCTGCCCAACTTCCTGCCATACAGCTTTTTCCCCCCTCAGTAAATTGCATCTCTCTGTTTCTAAAAACCCTGACCTAAGAAACCTGTAAAATCAAATAGCCAGAAAATAGCTGGATTCAGGTTCTCAAACAAAGTCCTTACCCGTTAAGGCCTGTATCTGGATCTCAGCTGACAGTGTGTTTTAGTATTGGCTTTATCCTAGAGCAAGTTCTCTGTGGCCCTCCCTGCAAACTCCAGGTGCATAGCCAGACAGTTCAGCAGCCCAGGTTCCAGGACTCATTCTGATTGGACTGCCTTGGGTCACAAACCTATCCCTAAATCACTCACTGTAGATGGTGATGATGGGGAGCGGGGAACAACGCTCTGATCGGTTAAGATTGGGCCAAGTCCTCCCCACTGGAATAGTGAGTAATGAAGTCAGAGAGTGGGGAGGAGTGGTTCCCTAGAGAAAATTAGGCTCCCCTTATAGGAGGAAGGGGACATTTGCTGGAAGGACAAAAACAGCGCATCCCTGGTAGATCCTCACAAACTGAAAGATGTCTGTGTGACATCATTAAGCTAGTGAGGCATATGGAAACCATCACCTGAGGAATGGTGGCAAGAAAAACGGACTTGAGAGATGGCTAGAGGGTGTGTGAAAGGGCATAATCATCATCTTCAACTGTTTGGAATGTTGTCATGATGAAGTGGGATTAGACATGCTCTGTGAAGCTTTAGGGGAAAACGTTAGGATCTAGGGTCAGAGACTAGAGAAAGGCAGCTTATCCATAAGAAATACATATAAACACTTTATACACACACACACATATAACATATACACATATGTACACACAAAATCTATACAATTTAAGTTGTCCAAAAAAACCCCAAACAGGCCTATTTGAAAGGTAGTGAGTTTGCCATGTTGGGGAAGCTGTGAATGGGCATATCCCTCTTCCCATGACTAATAAATACGCTTGTGCTTCCTTTTGACCTGGGTTTTTTCACGAAGGCTGTGTCTGGGCAGACCCTATCTGGAAAGCCACTCCTGGGTTTTGTCTTGGGGAAACCCGCCCCACCCCAACAATTCCAACCAGCAGTACTTTTCCTGAGGCCCTCTTGTTAGTCATGACACTCGGGATACGGCCTGGCATGACAGTCACCTCAGCATGTTCCTTAACTTCCTGCAGTTTGGTGAAAGTGCCCCCAGGGCAGTGACTGTCTCATCTTACTCCCTACATACCTTACTCAAGAAATGCTGAATAATGTTGAGTAAATATTTTTATCAGGACTTTTGTGGAAGGATTCTTGCCACGGGGGAAGGTGTGTGACCAAGGGCTCACGAGGATCCTGCCCAACTCCAAGAGGCCGTGACCACCGTGTGGTCCTGAACGTGAGGCTGACCTGTAGGTGAACAACTGGGGGTACCCAGGGCCACCTTGGCCTTTGCAGCTGCAGGAAGGGGTGAGAAGGCCCAATACCCTCCCTTCAGGGAACTGCACCCACGGGCAGTCCCCGGAGACCGCTGGGGGAGAACGGGGATCACAGTAAGAACTTACCCTGGAACGTAAAACCAGTTGCCCCCTTTCAGTCCTTCACCGTCACACTGCTCCTCCTGCAGCCTGGGGGAGCGCCCCAGCCCTTCTTCCTGAGCCACTGTTGCTCCTCTCTGCAGCCCGGCCTGCGGACACCATTCCCTGCAAGCTTTAGGGAAGCACTTCCCCCTCTTTCCCACCCCGCCAGGCTGAAGTTATTTCTCCTTTCCGAGGCTCCCTCCCATTGCTGGGGGAAGGGGAGCCGACGGCCCGCCTCCTGCAAGGCCCTCGCAGCCCGGGACCTCGCTTTGCACCCCCCCTTCCCGGTCAGCCCGCATTCTTTCTCCTGGTTGAAGCCGGGAGCCAGGTCCACGTGCGGGCTCTGGGCTCCGCGCCTAACGCGGCAGACTCACGCGCGCGTGCACACGCGCACACACGCGCACACCCCTCGCTGCAGGAGCGGGTGCCAGCAGCGGGACGCCAGCGTTCTACCGCCCTCTCGGGCAGCCTCCCCTTTGCAGATGCTCTTCCCGCGGCCTCCCGATACTAGCTCTCGGGCTCATCCAGCCCCCTTCTTTCTCGAAGCCCGAAGCACTTTCGCTGTTGATGATCTCAACAGTCCAGGCAGGTGGAGCGGAGGAGGTGCGTGTCGGCGGCCTCCCAGTTCACCGTAGGGGACACTGACTCAGGCGACGGGCCCCGGTGGGGCGGGAGCTCTAACGGGAATTCAGGGCTCCAGGCCAGAGCGAAATTTATTGTGTATCCTCTGGGGAAGTGTGAAAGTGGAGTAATCGATTTACGAGTCCCAGGCGGGACCCTTCAGCCTTCCGGAAGAATCGGAATGGGGTCGGGAGGACTAGTGCAACAGAGGAGCTCGCGGCATTGACCCCCTGGCAACTTTGCGGGGTTCAGCCGAGTCCCCCGCCCTTCCCTTGACTGGGCGACCAATAGGCTGCGGCTTCTTTAAGGCCCCCAGCGTCCCGCCCCCGGCTGGTCGCGGGCCTCCTCCCACCTCCTCGCCCCAGCTCCTCCAGTTCCAGACTTCCCTCAGCGATGAGGTCATCTCCCCGCTTCCCATTGGCTGCTCCAGGCCGTCAGTCACAGGAAGTCCCGCCGCCGGCCTCCTCTCCCTCGTGCCCCTCCCTTCCTCGCCTCTCCCCTCAGCCCGCGGGCCGGCCTTCACAAGGCCTCTGATTGGCCAGTGCCGCTATCACTCCTCCGGCGGGCGGCGTGGAAGGCGGGAGGCGGGTGTGGTGGGAGGGTCCGCAGCTTCCGTGGCTGAGAAGAGCCGGCGGCGGCCGTGGCTGTGGTGTCCGCGGTGGCGGCGAGAAGACAGTCCCATCTTCCCCGCGCTCTCGGCTCCGCTGGCCGCACGCCCTCCGCTCGCGCCGACTTGTCCGCAGCTCTGAGCGTCCTCGCTGGACGTTGAGCCTCGGGAGGAGACGCGCGCGGTGAGAGCCGGAGCGGGGACCGCCGAGCTCGGGCCGGGAGGAGAGCGAGGCGGTGAGTGAGAGTCCGGCCGGGACCCCTCCCCCACCGCGGCCCCGCCCCGCGCGAGCATCCTTTCTCCCCGCCGGCTCTCGGCCCGCGCCCGGTGCCCCGAGGAGGTCGGGCCGGGCCGGCCTCGCTCTCCAACCCCCACCCCTGACCGTCGCCCCCGCCGCTTCCCTTCGCCCCTCAACGCCCGGGTCGCCGAGTAGGGGTGGGTGGCGCGGGGCGCGGCCGTGCACCTGTGCGCTGCCTGGTCGGGCTGCGCGGGTCGGGGAGACATGGAGGTTCCCGCCCCCACTGCGCCCCGGGAGTTTTGTGACTGGAGGGGCTGGGCTTGGGCGCTTTCCCCGAGACCTTGCGCGAACCCTCAGGATCCATGTGCAATCCCAGGATTCTCAAGCGAGGGAGGCTCACCTGGGCTTGTTGATGCCTGTGGAGCAACCCGAGTGCCTCCAGGTGTGAGGGCTCTGGCAGATTCGGAACTTGACGGCCGGGAACTTTACCCTTAGTCTAAGAAAGTGCTTGTCCGGGCGCTTTGATTACAGCCCCCACCCTGGCCGGTAGGAAAGCATTGATTCTCCAGTGGCTGGGCTGGAGCTTCCAGTCAGGCGTTCAGACCTGCCATTCGCCAGCTGTGTAATCTTGGGCCTCAGTTTCCTCATTAGGAAAGTAGGGATAACACCTATCACATGGGGTGGCTGTAAGTTGAGAACTGGTAGCCCAGTTTGTTTGTTTGTATGTATGTATGTGTGTGTCACGCCACCTTTGCTTTATTGCTAAGCACTTCAGGTAGATGTGGATGGATTGCTTCAGCCTCACCACCAGGTGCCTGGGCTGATTGATGCTGATTTACATTCAAGGCCTCCAACCAGGTCACCAGCGGCCCTGTAGGGAGCTATATAGGTCTGGAGGTTAGGGCTTCCCTGCGGGACCTGGGGGGGCGGGGGCAAGCGAGAAACCTGTGCAAACGCTGAGGACTGAGGACCACGGTGGAGCTCAGGCCCAGGCTGGAATCGTGGGCTACACCCCTCAGCTTTACTCGCGCCCAGTTCCTCTCCCGGGTGTGGCACACTGAGTCCAAAAAATAGACATTTTTCAGCCCTGGCCGGTTGGCTCAGTTGGTTGAGTGTTGTCCTGTGCACCAAAAGGTTTCGGGTTCGATTCCTGGTTGGGCGAGTACTGGAGGCAACCAATTGATGTTTCTCTCTCCCCCTCTCCCTTCCTCTCTCTCTAAAAATCGATGAAAACATATCCTTAAAAAAAAGACATCCGTCAGCCTTGTACTTGATCCCAAAAGAGAGACCAGTTTGTATTTAACCACCAGCCCAACTTGGCTTTGTCAGAATTTCTCTCTGTTTTTTCACTATTATGTAGCATAACTAAAGGGCAACTGGTGAACAGTTAACTGCTTACCAGCCTGTACTTGGCATGAAGTGTGTGTATACAGGAATGTGAAATACATCACTTAAATGTAATTTGAAATTACACCTAGCTTCGTGTATTTGTACATACTCTAAAATCCATAAGCTGTCTGAAATGTCCCCAAGTTGCTAGTTTTGGAGATCTTTTCCAGATCTTTTCTACCTGAAACCAAAGTCTGTAACATAATCTTTATTTTCAATAAGAAGCTAAGTTTGTGTGTTTTAAAACCTTTAAAAGACCAAAATAAATAAGTAAAAACCCCTCCAAATCTCACTTATTCGATTTTACTGTTGAAAAGCAGCCTCTCCCCTGGGTGAGGTGGTACAGCCAGCTGGCCCACAGCCCCATGACTGCTGGGTGGGAACCTTTGGCTGAAAGTTATTAAACTAAGTTTTGCCTAATGTCATCTGCACTTTTCATAGTGAATCAAAGGGCTTTATGATACTCCGTTTCTTAATGAAACAATTTAGGAAGAAACCATTACTGCTTTTTTCAAAAACACATGCAAAGAAAAAGTGACCGTAGTCTAGTGCTAGCATTTGCTTCAGTTATTTGCCAACAATTGTTGAAGAACTCCTGTTTAAAAAGGCTTTCAGAAGTCCCATTCATTAGGTTAACTTTTAAATTTAGAGTAAAATTGTAAGATGGAAGAGTAGTATGAATCCCATAATCCAAAAGTATTTATTGCAGACTTTCCATGTCCTTAGTACACTGCTGAGTGGTATGAGGAAGAGATTCAAAAGAAGTATAAAACAGCATCTAAGCCCATAAAGGGCAAAAACATAAAGTTTGGGTCACCCAGTAGTAATTATGGGTACTCCTTAAGTAATGACTTCATCCACTCATTCGTTTATTCATTCAGCAAACTTTTGTTCCATGCCTGTAATGTACCAGATGTTTTTCTAAAAGCTGAGGTCAAGAAAAGTGAGATATGGTCCCTGCTCATCAGGAGCTCACAGTCTAATGGGAGAAGCAGAAAGTGACAGATAACACTGAAGTAAACTCTAAGTACAAGCCCAGAATTGTATGGGAGAGTCAAGGGAGCTTTTCCTTTGGATTTCAGAGATGATGATGATGATGTTTGAGCTGAATTTTAACTCATTGATGAAGGAGAGGAAGATCATTCTGATACTCTCCTGACCCCAGGTGTAAGTCCTAGGGAAGGGGAAGGTAATTGATGTTCCTTGGTGCCCACTATGTAGCAGGCATTAAGTTAGGCTTTTAATGTATTACTTAATCCTCACAACTCTGTGAGGTAGATTTTATCTCCACTTTAAGATAGGGAAACTGAGGCTCAGGATAGTTAAAATAATTTGTCTAAGGTTAGTGATCGAGCCAGGACTTGAATCTCTGTCTTAAAATTGTAATATCCTCTTTTCCTTTTACCACTCTGCGTTATAGAAGTAAATATAAATGAAGTGAGAAAACTCCACCTACGTGTCATTTTATTACATCTGTTACAAATTACTTTCTGTGAAATGTTCATATTTGATTTATTAGAGTTGCTAAAGCTTGTATAATAAATCAAGGCTGTCTTTATCAAATGGTATTCATTTTATGCTTGTAAATGTGGCATTTGCTAAAAAGTGTGGGCCATAGAAACAGTCAGTAAAAATGGAAGTCATTGATTGATACATAGAGATTCTCTATGGAGCAATTCTCTATTGTTAAACAGGTGTGGATTTTTCCTGAGACTGCAGCTTAAATACTTAAGTATACAAAGTAAAATATATCAGACATATAACCGATTAAATAGACAGTGAAAGGGGTAAAATAGTTTTGAGTGATTAATTTTGCAAAGGAGAAATTAGAATTTTGAAGCCATATTAATAAAGGTTATTGTATTGAGTTTAGAGAGACCACTATGAAAAGAATATATACTAGACTATAAACTCCACAAAAACAAGGGTATTCGTGTTTGTTTTTTTATTTCTAGCTTCAAGAGCAATTCTTGGGACATAATAGATGCTCAGTAATATTTGTTGAATAAAAGATGAGCATGAACAAATATATATTTATAGTGAGTAATTGTGTTTATGAGTAGAAATGCTAGGGTTGATAGTTAGAATTGATCGACATAATATGGAACATTTTCATCTGCTGAGAAAAACTTTGTATAGGTTATATTTCAGAATGTCTTTGAAAGGGAAAAAGGAAGACATTGATAGATTATAGGTATAGGTATGGGGGGTAGTTTACAAATGGATTAATTTGGGAATAAAAGGAACATTAAACAAAGGGAATGGCCCACTGACACAAACAAATAAGGCACTGGTTATTTCTAAGGCCTTACTGGAGTTTTGAGAATCAAGGAAATAGTCTCTGCTCTCAGGAGCTTAAAGTTTCATAGTAGTGTGTTAAGATTTCTATTGTTGTGTAACAACTTACCCCAAAAGTTAGTGCTTAAGACAACAATAAACATGTCTCACAGTTTTTGGGAGTCAGGAACTTGGGAATAGCTTGGCTGACTGGCTCAGGCTCAGGGTCTCAGAAGATTGCAGGAATATGTCATCTAGGGTTACAGTCATCTGAAGGCTTGACTAAGGCTGGTGGATAATCTTCCAAGGTGGCTACTTGCATGGCTGACAAGTTGGTGTAGGCCATTGGTGGGAGGTCTCAGTTCTCCATGTGGGCTTCTTCATAGAGCTACTTGAATGCCTTCATGGCAGGGATCTGACTTCCTCCAGAGCAAATAATCCAGGAGACCAAGTTGCATTGTCTTTTATGATTTAGCCGCAGAAGTCACATTCCATCTTTTGTCCAGTATTCTATTGATCACACATTGTGGGAAAGGATTTCACAGGGATGTGAATACCAGGAGGTGAGGATCATCAGGGGCCATCTTGGAGGCTGGCTACTTTAGTGAGTAGCATAGAAAAATAAGTGTTGGAAGAAGGTGCAAAGTGCTAGGGGAGGGGAGGGAAGGAATCAGAGAAGGGAACAATTACTTTTGGGGAAATTGAGAAAGATTTAATTCTTTTAACAGATACTCACAAATATTTATTGAGTGCTTACTGTGTGCCTTCCGCATGGTCATTTAATATGTGGAAGTGAACACTGAATTAGGGCCATTTGAAATGTTTTAAGTATTCTAGGTCGGCATTTACACAAAGGACAAATATTTGATCTCTCTGGGTAAGGTGGGGGTGGAGTAATTTTTCTAATATTGAAGAGAACAGTCACTTAACAGAATGAGAGACAAGCAGTTGCAGAGTGCAAGAAGTTAAGAGGATAACAACTAGACTTCCTGAATTTGAATCATGGCTTCACTACTTGCTAGTTGTGTGACCTTGGGTTTGTGACTATGATACTCTGGCTATTTTTAAAAAATGTTTTTAAAATTGATTTGAGAGAGAGGAAGGGTAAGAGAGAAACATCGATGGGCTCCCCCCCCCCCACTGGGGATCGAGCTCACAATCCAGGCACATTCCCAAAACTAGAAGTGAACCAGCGACCTTCCGGTGCACCGGTGATGCTCAGCCAACTGAGCCACACTAGCCAGGGCTCTACTTTTATCTTCTTAATGACTTACTAATTTTAAAATGGGGATAGTAATGCTGCCTGCTTTATATTGCTGCTTCGAGGATCAAATAAGTTAAAATTATGCCAAGTCCTTGGAACAACTTATATGCATCATCATCATTGTTACTAATTTTTGGCACTAGCATAGAACAAGGGTGAATGAAGTTGGAGTCAGAGATGAATGCATGTAGAGTGATGTATTTAGAAAGAGGTATTTAAATGTCAATCATTGCTGCTTCAGTACCAGTTTTTCCAGGTCAAGTATCTACCTATGTCTAATAATTTTTTTCCACAAAGTAGAGTGAACCAATAATTTTATTTAGCTGAACTCCATAATTCAAACAAGACCTCAGGAAATGCACAGTTGCCTGTTAAGGGCATATCATATCATATCCTTTTGGGTCTTTACATTACTGGGCCCTCTATCTGTAAAATGGGTTTAGCCAGAAGCAGTACTTACAGGTGCATATGCTTCAGAAGAGCTTAGAGGTAGAACTAGGGCCCATAGTAAAAATACCTAGAATGAGGACTTTTGTGACTAAGTCACAAAAGAATCTACAGATATTCTTAAAAATACTATATTACTTCTATGAAGAGGAAAGATCATTGAACTCCATGTCACTGCAGGTGTAAAGCAGAAATTGGGTGATCTGCCAGAGTGCTTTGGGTGGAGCTAATTGCTTACGTTTTCTTCCCTTCTGTGGTTCAGTGACTCAAGTCCGATTCTCATTGTTTGGTTGAATGGAGGCACTGAGAAATTAAATGGTTTGAGGTTCCACAGCAGTCTAGTGGCTGAGCCTGGGTCAGATATTCACTCAGTATTTAAGGCTGGCTCACATAGCAATAATAGGACATCTGCAGAATGCTTCGAAGACTGAGTGTTGTGAAAAGTTTCTTTTTTCTTTTCTTTAGGTACCATATTTTCACTTTGGTGGTATATCTGGTTCATTGCTTCCCCATTCACTCTTGTTCATACGCATTTAGAAATCATTCCCTGTGTAAATGAGTGCTGATAATGAGTAATTTGGATAGCTCATTTCAAAATCTGGAGTGTATCCTGTATTTGTTACTGAATTTGAAGATAGGTGGGCTACTTACAGGTTTTTCTAAAACCTGGTTCTTTATAAAATTTTTTATTAAGTATAGTTGGTATACAATATTACTTACATTAGTTTCAGGTGTACAGTATATTAATTCAACATTTTTATATCTTACATGTGACCACCCCAATAATTGTAGTAATCATCTGTCATCATGCAAACTTATCACAATATTATTGACTACATGTGACTTTTTTTTTTTTGAAAAACCTTTCTGGTATCCAAATTTAAAGAATAATGGGTATAATTTGAAAAAAATTATAAATTCCCTAGTATGAGAGAATAAAATAACTAGTGAGGTAACATGTCAAGGGCATGAACAGAGTTAGGTTCTGATAGCTGTCAACTGTGTAACCATAAGCTCACTTCTTAACCATCTGGTGACTCAGTTTCCTCATCTGTAAAATGGAGTTAATAATTCTTACAGCATGAGTTTGTTGTAAGGATTATGGGGAATTTAAATGGAAGTGACAGCGGCATCATCATGGTGCTACCTTATTAACCTTCACCATCTCTGTGAAGTACGTAGTAGTACCATTTTGCAGATGAGGAAAGAGAAGCTTGGAGAGATGAACTAATTTAGGAAGATCACACTAAGGATTTGAACCCAGGTCTGTCTTAGAATTAAAAGATGCTGACTCCCTACATTAGTATATGAAGTGCCTATTTTTTCCACTAGTAAATGTCTGTTCCTGTTCACTTTATTTTGCATGAAAAATGTCAGTATAGTGAGAATTCTTTCTTTTTTTTTAAAATTAATTATTTATCTATTTTTATATCTTTATTTTGACTTCAGAGAGAGGAAAGGAGAGGGAGAGAGAGAGATAGAAACATCAACGACGAGAGAGTCATTGATCGAGGCCGCAACCCGGGCATGTGCCCTGACCGGGAATCGAACCCCGATCGCCTGGATCCCAGGTAGACGCTCAACCGCTGAGCCACGCCTGGCTGGGCAGTATAGTGAGAATTCTTTATGGTAGTAATCAAAATATTCTTTTCTTATATGTATCTTGTTGTTATTCCTGGAATTGCATAATAAATACTAAATAAGGGCATACTATAATGTCCAAATTAAAAAAAAAATTGTCAGTGTTTCAGTATCTGTAAATGGTGTCAGTGATGCCAAAGTCTCTTAATCGTGGTGAATTTGTACATAGTTTCACTACCACAAAACTTACAGGAACTTGGAAAGTTGTCCTGTCCTTATATGTTAGGACACACCGTGTCCCATTTTGATATGAGTGTGATGTTATCATGGTTGTGAAACTGGTTTTATTGTTGATTTTATATTTCGTTATATGGTGGATATATTTGAGGTTAAATTTCAAAATTTGCCTTGTATCTGTTATCTTGCTTTTCCCGTAAGAGGTAGAGATGGGGAAACAATTTAGGAATGAAAAGTAAGGGTAGTTTTCTTTTTTATTCTTGATACACTTAAAAAAAAAACCTTCACCTGAGGACACGTTCATTGATTTTTAGAGAGGAGAAGGGACAGAGAGAGAGAAACATCAATTGGTTGCCTCCAGTACTCGCCCCTGACCTGGGATCCAAACCTGAAACCTAGGTATGTGCCCTGACCAAGAATGGAACCTGCAACCTTTTAATGCACAGGATGATGCTCCACCAGCTGATCCAACAGCTAGGGCTTCTTGATACACTTTTACTGAAAAATCACTTGAACTAAAACTTCCTTTCAGGAGCCTTTCACTCTTTAATTCTAACAGTCTAGGTTAATGCCCTGAGGTCGTGGCATTGAAGGCGAAGATGTGGTGGTATTTTAAATTCTATTTTATAGATTCAGTGAATCATTTCACATTATCTTGTTAATGTTTCCTTGTGTTCAGATTTTTTGTTTCTAGAGGTTGGGGGAGTCTGGAATGGGAGTAAGGAACCAGGAAATATAATGAGATTATAGGCTAATGATTATTTGAAATTAAAGAATTTTTTTAAATTTTTTCTTTTACCCAGTAGAAGTTCATAGATGGTGTGGTTCATTTGTGTGATATCTATCATGACCATGTTTATACATTGAGTCAAGCAATTTAATCATTTTTCTAAATCAGTTACTCTGCAGCATGATTGACTTTATTATTATTTTAAAAAAATCTTTTGACTTTTACCCGAAAGCTAATTCTGAAAATGAACCTGGCAGAAATGATTTGTATGAAAACTTGGCATGATCTGTACAGTTTGGGTAAATTATTCATGACATTTTATTTTCAACATGTTTAATAACCTGTTGGGTGCCTAAATAAAACTGAGTTAATTATAGTGTAACCTTTTGTTCTATTTGGAGAGTGTTAAGGGATTTTTGAATACCCTCCAAAATTCACCTTCATCAAGCGAGTTTAGAAAACTTTCTAGAACATGGATCCTCAAAACTTTACCTGTATGACCCTCTTTATCTCTTCTGACCACTTCTTTGTTTTGTTTTGTTTTAAAAAAGCATAATAAATTTCCCTACTGTTTGGAGATAGTAGTGATGTGTTTTGGAGTTTAATGCACCTGTTTGCAGTCCTGGATCTACAGCTCACTGGCTCTGTGATCTTGGGCAAGGGAATTAATCTTTCTCAATCTCTATTTCCTCATAGGATGGTTGTGAGGTAAATAAAATTACATGTGAAGTATTTAGCACATAATAGGCATTCTATGCATGTTCATTTTCTAAGCACCCAGAATTTTTCTTTTGTAGCTCTAGCTAAATTGCAGCTAAATAATTTTGTAATTATTTTACATTTTTCTTCTCATAAGTTTCTTGAGGCCAAGGACCATGTCTGTCTCTTCACTGCTACATTTCTAGCATCTAGCATAGTGCTTGGCATGGTATAATAGATGCTCAGTGAATACTTGTTGAATGAATGTGACCCACCCTCTCTCTTTACCCTCTCTTTTCTTGCCTTAAAGGGCAGTGTACTGAATTTATTTCCTTTGGCCCACTTGAAAATTAATTAACTTGTTCCTTGAATTTTGGTCTATTAAAGATTAGAGCTAGATAAAGGGAAGGGCAATGAATAGATGAATAATAACCAGAAAGAGAGAGCAATATTCAAAGTAAATTATAATACTATAAAATCATAGTACTCTGGACTTTCTAAACCCTGCCATATCTGGTGTTCAGCCCAAATTCTACAAAACAGTTTTCAGTGAGGCTACCATTGACTTCATATTGCTGAGCCAGTGGATTGTCCCTAGCTTAGTAAAATGGTAACTCATCTATTATTCAGCAAGAGCTTAGAATCATCTTCTCTTTCTTTCCTACTTAGATATGTCTTCTAAGTATACCCATAATCTGATCACAACCTCCACTATAATCACCCTTGTCTAAGCTAGTTTGTATTAGTTTAATTTCCTTGGCTACTGTAAAAGCCAAATGTGAAATCCACTGGGCCAAAATCAAGGTGTCAGCAGCCCTTCCAGAGGCTTTAGGGGAGAGTCTGTTCATTGTGTCTTCCAGTTTCTGATGGCTGCTGCATTCCTTGGCCTGTGGCAGGATCACTTCAGTCTTTCAAGGCCAGCATCTTCAAATCTCTCTGCATACTTTCTCCTCTGCGTTTGTCTAATTGTACAGTATTTGTCTTTCTCTATCTGATTTGTTTCACTTAGCATACTGCCCTCAAAGTCCATCCATGTTGTTGCAAATAGCAAGAGTTCATTCTTTTATATGGCTGAACAATGTTCTGTGTGTATCACTTTTTCTTTTTCTTTTAAATATATCTTTATTGATTTCAGAGAGAGGAAGGGAGAGGGAGAGAGAGAGAAACATCACTGATGAGAGAGCCATTGATCAGCTGCCTCCTGCACACCCCCAACTGGGGATCGAGCCCGCAACCCGTGCATGTACCCTGACCGGGAATCGAACTGAGATCTCCTGGGTCATAGGTTGATGCTCAACCACTGAGCCATTCCGGCTGGGCTGTATCACATTTTCTTTATTCATCCAATGGTGGACACTTAGGTTGTTTCCATGTCTGGCTATTGTAAATAGTGCTGCAGTGAACACGTTGGGGGGGGGGGGGGGGGAGGCATGTATTTTTTTGAATTAGTGTTTTTTGTTTTCTATAGATAAATACCCAGAAGTGGACTTGCTGAATCATACAGTAGTTCTATTTTTAATTTTTTGAGGTACCTTTATACTGTTTTCCATAGTGGTTGTACCAATTCACATTCCCACCAACAGTACTGGGGTTGTTGGGTTCGCTTTTTACCACAGCCTCACCAACACTTGTTATTTATTATCTTTTTTATAATAGCTATTCTAGCAGCTATGAAGTAACAGCTGGTGCTTTTGATGATTAGTGACAGGCATCTTTTCATGTGCCTGTTGGCCATCTGTAGGTCTTTTCTGGAAAACTGTGTATTTAGATCCTCTGCCCATTTAAAAAAATTAATTAATTAATTAATTTAAAAGGTAAGTTGCTTTATTTTTATTTTTTTATTTTTTTAATCCTCACCCAGGGATATTTTTTCCATTGCTTTTTAGAGAAAGTGGAAGGAAGAGAGAGAGAAACATTGATGTGAGAGAGACACATCAATTGGTTGCCTCTTATATGTGCCCTGACTGGGGCCGGGGATTGAGCCTGCAACCAAGTTACATTCCCTTGGCCAGAATCAGACCCTGGACCCTTCAGTTCACAGGCTGACGCTCTAACCACTGAGCCAGACTCACTAGGGCTCCTGTGCCCATTTTTCTGTCAGATTGTTTTTGTTTTTTTTTGTTTTTTGCTGTTGAGTTATATGAGCTCTTTATATATTTTGAATATTAGCTTTTTTTTGGGTCAGATTTATTCTTTAGCAATTGAAGGATTAAATGACAGTTTTTATTCCAAATCTTTAGTAACATATTCATTATACTTGAGGTTGTTTAGCTTTCTCATGGAAAATACACATAAACTCAAACATAAACCTTTATACTATCCACCTACTCGTTCTGCAGCACAATTTTAATAAAAACGGTCTACTGATAATTGGACAATTTATATGATGTGAGCAGAGAAATACTAAGAGTGATTATAAAGTGGCCAGTCTTGTAAGTCATAGGCTATGATCTTGGATTCATTCCTCAATCCACTTCAATATCTGATTGTATTCTCTAGATCTTCTGGTTTATTGCTAGGCAACTGATGCACTATTTCTTTCTTGTAGGATGCTAATACTTCTTCATAAAGAATTTGAAAAATTTCACACTGAACATTATCTTTTAGTTTCTTCTCATTATAAACCCTTGTTTCAAGCCTTTTGTACAGTACACTGTTATCTGTTTTCAGCACAAAAACTATATGAAACCAGTGTTCAGGGAAGAAATCACAACCATGGTAATCAGCAATAACTCCACCTTCACTCATTTGGTTTTTTAACTCATCAACTACTCTCTGTCTTCATCTAAAATGGGATAGTCATACTCTTCATCATAACCATCATATAACTGCCCCTCTAGAGCTAAACCACTCACATTAATGTATTTCAGTCCCGATCTTGATGCAAGTTCTTTGCCTAGTGTGGTTTTTCCAACCCCCGGTGTACCTGTGAGCAGGATGTTCAGAAGCAACATGGTCCTCAATGCGATGGCTCTAGAAACCTCAGCACAAGGACCGAATTTTAGCCTCTTATCAGACAGAGGATTTGAGAATATGAGAAATATTTTCCCATTCATTAGGTTGTCTTTTCATTTTGTTGATGATTTCCTTTGCTGTGCAGAAGCTTTTTAGTTTGATGTAGTCCCCTTTGTTCATTTTTACTTTTGTTGCCTTTGCTTTTGGTATTTATCCTTACTTTTTTGAAGGGTAGCACGTTTTTGTAGCTGAGTGGTTTTATTAGCCTGTTCTTACCAGTAGAATTTTGGTAGTCCAATAGAGTTCCTTTATTTCATTCTCTCTCTGATCCTTTTAGGTCAAGTTGGCAGTGTTTCTGCTGATATGACATTCTCAGAAACCTTATGGATCTCCTGTGTATGTCTCAGGGGTTCTTTGTCATTAGACAAGAGAGTCCTCCATAGATCTTTCCTATTCTCATGTCTCTTCCTAGCTTCTGTTTAGATGGTTGGTTCAGGGGATCCTTGAGTTATATGTGTAATCTCTTCAGCACTACTCTTGGCTTTCTCTCCATAGCAATGCTTACTTAATAACGCACCTCCTTTATTTTAGCTTTCTGTTTTGTTTTGTGATGTAGATAAGTTGAGAATTCCCAGATTATCAAGTCCTGGTTTCTTTTAACATTTGATGCATCAATTTATCTTTCCTCTTACATTTTACTGTAAGCAGCAAGAAAAAACCAGGCTCCACTTTCAGTATGTTTCTTGGAAATTGCTTTAGCTAAATATCTAAGTTCACTAATAAATGCTTTTCACGCAACTGTAGGATATAATTCAGCTAACTTTTTTTTGCCACTATATAAAAAGTATTTCTTTCCTCCAGTTTCCAATAATGTTCCTCATTTCCTTCTGAGTCCTCACCAGAAGCACCTTTTTTTTAAAAAAAAGTTGATTTTAGAGAGAGGAAGGGGGGGAGAGAAAGAGAGAGAGAAGCATCAATTGGCAGCCTCCTGAATGTGCCCCGACTGGGGATTGAACCCACAACCTTGGGCATGTGCCCTGATTGGGAATGGAACCTGCCACCCTTTGATGCATGGGGTGATAATCCAGCCAACCGAGCCACACTAGCCAGGGCTTACCAGAAGCCTGTTTAATGTTCATATTTTTACCGGCATTCTGTTTGTGATGACATATGTATTCTAGAAAACAATGTAGGCTTTTATCTAGTGTGCTGCTCACTTTCTCCTGAGCTCTCACTAGAAGCACCTTTAATGTTCATGTTTCTACCAACAGTTTGTTTCAGGCAATCTAGGCTTTATCTATTATGCTTCTCAAAATTCTTTCAGCCTTTATCCATTATCCAATTTCAAAGCCACTTCCATGTTTTTAAATAATTGTTACAGCAGTGCCCCACTTCCAGATATACTAAAATCTGTATCAGGTTTCCACCAAGAAACAGGACCTGTAGGAGATATATATTAAAGGATTTATTCCTTATGTGATTGTGGGGGCTGGCTAGGCAAGTACAACATCCACAGTCTAGGCTGTTACGAAGGACAAGTTAGAACTCTCAGCAGGAGATGAAGTTGCTATTCACAGGTGGAATTCCTTCTGGGAAACCTCAGTTCTGCTCTTAAGGTGGCTTTTTTTTTTTTTTGGTTAATCCTCACCTGAGGGTATTTTTTTTATTGCCTTTTTTTTTTTTTTTTTTTTAGAGAGAGTGGAAGGGAAGGGGGGAGGTAGGGGGAGAGAGAAGAGAGAAAAGAGAGAGAGCCAGAGAAACATCAATGTGAGAGAGACACATCAATTGGTTGCCCCCCACATACACCCTGACTAGGGTTGGGGATCAAACTTGCAACCCAGGTACATGCCCTTGACTGGGAATTGAACTGGCAACCCCTCGGTGTGCGGGCTGATGCTCTAACCACTGAGCCACATAAGCGGGGGCTTAAGATGTTTTTAACTGATTGAATCAGGCCCACCTAGATCATCTAGGATAATTACCTTAAAGTCAAATGATTATGAATGTTAATCACATCTACAAAATACCTTCATAGTAACAGTGTTGAATAACTGGGGACTGTAGCCCAACCAAGTTGACATATAGCTGACTGTCACACCATCATTGTTCTGTTTTGCTTGCATTATTGTAGTAGCTTCCTTTGAACTGGACTCTCTGCTCCTGCCCTTAATTTCTTATAATCTCCTCTCTACACGTTATAGATCTTATGATTTGCTTTCCCGAGTAAATTTCATCGTCTACCACTCTCCCCCTTGCTTACTCTGCTGCCATCCCACTGGATTCCTTCGTGTTGCTGGATCATACCAGGTCTTTGTGCTTGCTGTTTCCTCTGCCTGAAATACTCTCTCCCTGGATCTTCACATGTTTTACTTCCTCACTTTTTTCAGGTCTTTGCTCAGATGTCTCCTTATTAGTGAGACCATCACATATAAAAAGCTACTGTACTCCTCAATCCCAGACAGTCCCTATTTCCTTTATCTGCTTCACTTTCTCCACAGGACTTATCACCACTTGACATGTATTTATGTCTCCTCTCACTAGATGATAATCTCTACAAGGGGAGGAGACTTTGTTTATTGGTGTATCCTCACCATCAACAGTACTTGGCATGTAGTAGGTTCTTTTTTTGTAAAAGATATTTTTGTTGATTTTAAGAGAGAGAGGAATGGAGAGGGAGGGAGAGAGAAACATCGATGTGAGAATGAAACATCGATAAGCTGCCTCCTGCATGCCCCCTACTGGGGATCGAACCTACAACCTGGGCATGTGACCAGACCGGGAATTGAGTCTGCAACCTTTCCAACCAGCTGAGCCACATTGGCCAGGGCTGTAGTAGGTTCTTAATAAGTATTTTGAATGGATCAGTGACTGAAGGAATAGACATTTTCATTCTTACTTTACCTCTCAAGTGGTATTTAACATAATTGATCACTTTCTTTCTTGAACCATTTTATATTCTTGGTATGACATTATTCTCTGAGTTTTTTCACCTAATACCTTGTCCATTCCCACAATCTCTCCTGCCATTCTATACCTAGGAGTAGTTTTAATGAAAGCTATATAAGACCTTTACATTTAAAATAAAAAAAATGCTGAGAGAAGTTAAAAAAGACCTAATAAGTAGAGATATACCATGTTCATGCCTTGAAAAATCCAATAATGTTAAACTGTCCAATCTTCCCAAAATAATCTAAAGATTTAGTGTGTTCAACATTAAAATCCCAGCACATTAGATTTTCTTTGTAGAAAATTTACATGGAAATGCAAAGGACCTAGAATAGCCAGGACAATTTAGAAGCAGAACAACAAATTTAGAGAAAGTAACCTGATTTCAATACATTATAAAGCCAGAGTAATGAAAACAGTGTGGTACTGGTATGAGAAGAGTTATGGATCGTTGGAATACAATAGAGAATACTGAAATAGAAACATGTATTGCCAGTTTATTTTTCAACGAAGACTCAGATGTAATTCAGAAGGGGCAAGGGTAGACTTTTCAACAAATGTTGCTGGGTTATTTGTATGTAAAGAAATGAATCTCAATTCTTACCTCTTGCTATACACAAAAGTTAATTTGAAGTGGCTTATAGACCCAGACATACAAACTAAAACCATAAAAGTTGCAGAAGAAATTCTAAGAGAATATCTTTGCAACCTTTGGGTAGCCAAAGGTTATTTAGGATGTAAAAAGCACTTAACTATAGAAAAAAAAGTTGATGAATTGAACCTTATCAAATGTAAAGTTTTTCACCCTGGCATGTACCTTGGTTGCAGGCTCAATCCCTGGCCCCAGTCAGTTTGCATGTGGGAGGCAGCCAGTGGATGTGTGTTTCTCTCACATTGATGCTTCTCTCTCTCTCAATCTTCCCCCCCTTCCACTTTCTCTAAAAAAAGATGTATGGAAAAAATATCCTCAGGTGAGGATTAATAAAAAAGGCCACCACTGGGAAGAAATATTTATGCACACACTATATATATTAAAGGAGTTATATCCAGAATATGTAAAAGATGTTACAACTCATTAATATGACAAATGGCCCAGTTAAAAATGAGCAAGAGATTTGAATAGACACTTTACAGAAGAAAATATATTTGAATGTCCAAAAGCACATGAAAACATGCTCAGCATCACATCATTAGTCACCAGGGAAATACGAATTAAAACCACAATGAAATACTTCTTCATTCCCACTAGAATAGCTAGAATTTTTTTAAATGGACAATTTCAAGTATTGGTGAGGATGTGAAACAACTGGAATTCATTGGTACAACCACTTTGGAAAACAATTGGTCAGTTTCTTATGAAGTTAAACACATACCATGCATCCCAGCAGTCCTGCTCCTTGGTGACTTACTGCCTAAGAGAAATGAAAACATATAGTCACAAAAAGACCACGTGATTGTTTATAATAGCCAAAAAATTGGAAACAACTCAAATGCCGTCAACAGGTGAATAGATAAAAACCATGGATAAACAAAACAATGAATTATTGACGCATGCAACAAAGTGAATGAATCTCAAAAAGATTATGTTGAGTGAAAGAGTGAGACACAAAAGAGAACTTACTCTGTGGTTTCATTTATATTGATGCTCTATAATAGGCAAAACTAATTTATAGTAATAGAAATTAGGTCAGTGGTTTCCTGGGCCTGGAGTGGGGTGGTAGTGGTACAGATTGACTGTAAAAGGACATGAGGAGTAATGGGAATTTTTTTTTTTCTTATTTGGGAGTGGTGACCACACAAGAATATATACATTTGTCAAAACTCAACTCATCGAAAGTGTATACTTAAAATACATGTATTTTATTGTAAGTAAATTATACCTCAAAGTTCATTAAAAAATACTGTGTGGGTCAATACTGTGGACTACACAAAACATGTCTGCATGCCAACTTTGATTGAGATTAGTTGCTAACAGTGCACACCACAGGACTGCACGGCCCATAACAGGTCTTCAAATTTCTGTTGAATGAGTGAGTGGATGTACAGTGTGCCTTCTTGCAGCTCCATCGCAAGAAAATATCCCGTCCTTCGTCCTCTGCAGCTTTCGAACTCCAGTTACTTTATGGAGTTAATTTGTTTGGCATCTCCTTGTGGTAGTGTCTTGAGTACAAATCGGGTCATTCATTCTTTCAAATAGTTACTGAGCATCTGTCATGTGTAAAACCCTGTCTAAATAAAGTACTTGCTAAATGTGAGGAATTAACACCAGTGGCAGTTGGTTTTATATATATGAAGTTTACATTTTACTTATAAAAGCAAAGGCTGGGTGGTAAGCTCTTCTTGCTTAGAATCTGTTTCAGCTACCATTTCTTTGTCTTCTGCGTTTACACTCTGCTATCTGGAAAAACAGCATAGGCTTAATAACAGACTCTATGTAATAACTTCTCAGATGAGGGGAAGCAAACATTTCAGAATATCATCTGGTATAGCTATGGAAATTGCAAGTTTCTTCGTTTTCAGTTAGTCTATGAAGGATGAGTGGACTGACTTAATTTGGTTGCTAGAAACAAATTGCTTTGTGGTCTTGTAGTTAGCCTATAGCCGTATGCTATTTTCATTAAACTGGGTTATGGCTAATGGTTACTTTTATAGGTCACCAAGCAGAACTATTACATTTCTTTTTTCAACTAGGACTTTGCTAACTGTGAGCAATTACACCAGTGGCAGTTGATTTCATTCTGTACTGGTTACCATTCTGTACCGATAATTGTTACTTTCCTGATTTTGGTAAGGCTGCTCTGAATTCTCTGAACAGCCTTCTTCCTCCCATTCTTTAAACTCTGTCCTTGCCTATTTTTAAGTTAGCCTGAGGCTTAACTTCGTTACAGAACAACTGTCTGTCCTTGATTAATACAGTCTCAAACTTTTTTTCAGCCTCCTCTCTCCCTGTAGTGCCTTTTTTTACTTAAAATTTTTTTCCTCATCAAGACCTTTTCTTTCCATTAACATCATAGTTCGCTGCCAGGTAATAGGTGCACTTAATATTATCTTCTCTCCATGTCTCTGATATAAGATCTGTGCAAGCAGGTATAGCAAATAAAAGAAAGAAGATGGGTGGTACATTGTGGCCTGAAGGTGAATAACATGCAGTTCAGAGTTCATAGTGAATGAAAGTGCAAGTCCTTTAGATAACTGTGAACCTCTGTTTTTCTCCTCCACCTTTTCTTGGCACATGCACCTAAAAAGGAAGCCAGGGAGATTAAGAGCTGCCTCTATCTGATAATAGCCCAGAAATTTAAGAGGAGGCAGTTCCCACAGCAGCAATCTGAGTCCAGTAAGAGAGCTTAATGAAGTGCCTTTACCTGAACAGCAGTCAGAGTTTGTCTCTGTGCTGTGATATCACAGGAAATGACTGAGAGAAGTTAACAGGAATATGGGACCGAGGAGAAAAAGTGGGCATCGGAATTGCATGTGTGTAATCTTGATAGTTTGTTTTAATTCGGAAAGGTGTGTTTCCTCGTTAACAGGTTGCTCTGGGTAGAACTGTTTCTACTTATGCTCACACTAGGATTAATATACTAAAGAAGGAGGGCACTAGTTTGTCTGCCTTTCAAAAGATGCTTTTTCAGATACCTGTTAATCTTTGATGGGTTCACAATCTTGGTTAGTCATTTTCACTATCTTTAAGGTTAAATTTATAGTATGTACTTTCATTTTACATTCCTACAACAGTTCATAAGGGTTTCATTTTCTCCACAATCTTACCAGTGCTTATTTTCTGGTTATTTATTTATTTATTTTTTATGGTAGCCATCCTAATGGGTGTGAGGTGGTGGTGTTTTACATTTTTAGTATTTTCATATAAGATTGGTAGCATAATGTTGCCTCTGTAGTTATTTTCACATTACTGTTTCCCCCCCCACAGTACTTACCAGTCATACCTGAAGTGCTTATTTACTTGTTACCATAAACTCCGTAAGGGCAGATACCTTGTCCATCTTCTCACTAATATCCCTAGGGCTGAGGTAGTACCTGACTTGCTTAGCAAGTATTTGATGAGTGAATGAATGAATGAATGAATGAAAGAAAAGCAGAGAGGTAAAGTGTAGTGGTTGAAACCAAGGACTTTGGCATCAAACAAAGGATTCAGATTTGAAACCTGGTTTCCTCATTTATAAAATGGGTTTCATAATGCCTTCCTCATAGGATTGGGTGAGATTAAATGAGGTCATAAATATGTAAAATCCTTAGTACAGCACCTGGCATATTGTAATTAACTGATTAATTAGTAGCTGTTATTATTAGAGAGAGATTAGCTGGCCAACAGGGCATCAGTAGGCTTGGGGCTTTAAACCTCCTTCTGTCCTTAATGAGCTATGCAGTATTGAGCAGGTTTTCTAACTTCTTTGGTCTGAGGTTTTTCCTCTGTAAATTAAGAGAATTAGGTTAGATGCCCTCCTATGATTTTCTTTTGCTACTTAGTTATCACTATATTCACTCCAGCAATCATTGTTACTTCACATCATCTTAACTTTAATTACAGAAGGAGATTGTTAATCCCAGAGTTTGAATCTGAGAAGCATCTAAATGATAGAATTGATTTAAAATAACTTTTTAAAGAGATCATTTACACAGCCAGTGTGGCTCAGTGGTTGAGCATTGACCCAGGAATCAAGAGGTCATGGTTCGATTCTAGTTAGGCACATGCCCGGGTTGCTGGCTTGATCCCCAGTAGGGGGCGTGCAGGAGGCAGCTGATTGATGATGTTTCTCTCCAATGTTTCTAACTACCGCTCTCCCTTCCTTTCCCTCTAAAAATCAATAAAAACATTATAAAAAATTTTTTAACAGATCATTCAATTTCAAAAGTTACACTGTTAAAATAGGTGAAGAATAATTTGCCCTAGTATGAGGTGTTAAGTAATGGTTTAATATGCCAGGTTGTGTGTGACCGCTCAGAGATCATAGAAATGGAGGAATACAGATTGTAATGTTGGTTGTAGTGATAATTTGGTGGTTTTGCTGAGTTGTGTTGTACTCAGCTATCGGGGAGACTTGCTTTATTTTAAAGATACCTTTTTGTCTACTTGTTATGCTGCTGATTGATGGAGGAAATTAAATAATCCTTAAGAGATTGCTGACTTCTGAGATATGGCTGGTTGTATCCCTGTTCTTAGGAAATGTGGGACCAGATACGCAAACTCAATCTGACTAGGTTTTAGAGAAAGAACATTTCATCAGTTTGCCCAACTAAGTAAGATATGACTCATCCAGCACAGTTATTTTTTTGTACAAATTAAACTCAGAGCAGAGAGTAGAAAAAACTAGTTTTTATTATCTGTTTTGTGCTGGCCAACTGTTAGGTGCTTTAATGTATGCTATTTTATTTGTTGACAGAATAGTTGTTTTTGCATGTATGTGTTGCTCAGTGTCACTACCCTAAATCATCACAGACATTTCTGGATTTGAGAATGGTCCTTGTACATACCTTTTGTCAGGAGTCACAGCTGCTGGTCCCAAGAAAGTATATACTGCCTTCAAGGAGAAACTCCTTTGCCTTAATTAAGGGCAAGTAATCCTGATAGCTTTTTTTTTAAATCCTTACTGGAGGATATTTTTTCCATTGCTCTTTTTTCAGAGGTAGTGGGCGGGGGGGGGGGGGGGGAGGACAGAGGGAGGGAAGGAAGGAGAAAGGAAGGAAGGGGGAGACATCTATGTGAGAGCCACATCGATTGGTTGCCTCCCACACACACCCTGACCAGGCCCGGGATTGAGCCTGCAACTGAGGTACGTGCCCTTGGCTGGAATCAAATCTGGGACCCTTCATTCTGCAGGCTGATGCTCTAACCACTGAGAAAACCTGCCAGGCAACCCTGATAGCTTTTGCCACCAAACTCCCTTCAGAGGTGCTATCTGGTAGTCTGTCTCCAAGTAGGAATCCTAAACATTTTCCCTACTGAAAAATATTATAATTGATGATTAGATCTCCAGATAAACACACATGTATACAACATATATGTGTGTAAACTTATTTATTAATACGCTGGTCCTGTGGAAGAATTTCTCTAATTTAGATCTTCATTTAAACATTTAATGGAAAGAGGATGGTCCATGGAAGCCACTTAATAGTTGTGTGACCTTGAGCTAGTGTCAACTTCTCTGGGTCTGTGTCCTCATCAGTAAAATGGGGATATACTTACCTTGGTAGGGATGTTGTCAAAATTAAGTGAAATAATGTATGTAAAGCTCATGGATATTTCACAGACGTTGGTAGTGCTCTTCGTTCCTCCTTTCATTCTGTTTTTCAAATAACTTAATAAAACTCTTTGAGCATAACTTTGTTAGTGCCTTTGTTAAGATTTCTTAGCTACATGCCCCATGGATTGACAATGGAATTTAGTTTTCTTTCCTTATCAATTACAAAAGCTATTAGAAATTTATTCTTGTTTTGACTTTGGAATGAGAAAACTTTTTTAAAGGTAGAAATAAATGGATGTGCTTTAGGCAGTTTTTTGTTTGTTTTTTAATTTTAATGTTAGGCAGCTTTCTGAGATAATTTGGACAGGAAAATTGGAATTGCTTTCATAGTTGAGTTCTCACCTGGAACATAGTTGGCAATGAAGAGAAAGGTTATGCAAGCACATTCCTTATCAGATGTTCAGTAAAGTTTATTGTCTCCTGAAATACTTGAGGAAGTCCCCTGCTCCCGTCCTTTCAGTCAAGACACTGATTGTGGAATAGGCGATGAGTCAATGAAAATTAATCTGACTTTGGCAATTGGAGAATGAGAAGAATGCTAACCCCCAGGCATATGGGCTTGTTTCAGTTTCCCAGAGAGCTCCTCAGAGGTCATGGCCTACTGGTTATAAGCATTAAAAACTAAAAACAAAACTGTAGGTGAGGCCTGGGCTGAGTAGGCAATTTAAAAGATTTTGGATTGTCAGTGGAATGCAGAGATGGTTTTCACTGGCCAAAATCAATTTTGGTGTTTGGTTTTACTCATTTAAAATTCCTCTTGTTAAAAATTATTATTTTCTTTTAATCTATTTTCTTCAGAATAGTAGGAATGATCTTAAAAACATAAACTGAGTCATGTCCCTTCTCTGCTTAAAACCTTCACTTCCAGTGGTTCCCATTGCACTTAAAATCAAGATTTCCTCCCATGACCTACATAGATAAAGCATAGGTAAGCATGCATTATCTATGCTGATCTCACCATCTGGTCTGGAATTCCATTACTCTTCAGTCTATTGCTTTATCATCCCTTGGTCTGCATTTGTTCAACTTATCACCATAACGAAAAAGTAGATACTTTATGCTCATAAAGTCCCTTTTTTGTTTCCTTTATAGCTTGGAGAAGTTCGTAATTATATTTCTGCTTGATAGCTTTCTTTCTTATTTGTTTTTGTCCTTCCTGTGCTCTGAGATTATAAATTCCAGGAGGGCAGAGACCATGTTTTATTCTTTCTGTCTAGCACATGCTGGTGCATGGTAGGTATTTAATAATTATTGAACGAATGATAGTTTGATAATTTCAGCTTTATAGAGAAATGGATGTGTTAGTTCAGAGAGAAACAGGCATTTACTTATTGATCTGTCTATGAGATTATGATAAAGGTCAATTTGGACAAAAAGAAATGATTCATTTCTTTGGGTTGACTCTTTCAGAATTAATTTAAATGGTACCTGGGAGCTTTTCCTGATTGGCAAGAGTTGGATTAGATCTCCCTCTTGTTTGGTTTATGACACCGTGTGCTTGCCTCTTTCATAAGACATTCCCTACTCAGTTCCTTCAGGGAGAGAGAATTTAGTTTACCATTGTATCCTCAGTAAGGTGGGTGCCTGGTACATGGTAGTTGTGCTCAATAAATATTTTTTCAGTGAGAAATAAGTGTTAGAATCAAGGTATGTCTATTTTTTAAAAAAATATGCCTTTATTGATTTCAGAGAGAGGAAGGGGGAGAGAGAGATAGAAACATCAATGATGAGAGAGTCATTGATCAGCTGCCTCCTGCAAGCCCCCCACTGGGGATTGAGCCTGAAACCCGAGCATGTGCCCTGACTGGGAATCTGATTGCGATCTCCTGGATCCTATGTTGATGCTCAACCGCTGAGCCACGTAGGCCGGGCAATATGTGTATTTAAATTTTTAAAAAATTGTTATTGATTTTTAGAGAGGAAGGGGGAGAGAGAGAGAGAGAAACATTGATGTGAGAGAGCACAACATCGATTGGCTACCTGCTCCATGCCCCTGCCAGGGATCACGTCTGCAACATGGGCATGTGCCCTGACTGGGAATCAAACTGGCAACCTTTTGGTGCACCGGATGATGCCCATCCAACTGAGCCACACCGGCCAGGGCAAGGGATGTCTTAGGAAACAATTTTTATTCTGGTTGATTATGGAGATTATTGGTCCCAAGAATCACTTTATTCTCTATTTGTTTCTCAAGTTCACTAGATCATGACATAGTTAAAAAAAGCTTAAATCTTTATTATGGACTATTTCAAACAGGCATAAAAATAAAGAGAATAATAAAATGAACCACCACCGTGGACCTATCACCCAGCTTCAATAATTATCAACACATAACTGATCCTATTAAACCTTGCTCCTCTTTTCCTCCTCAGTATTTTAAAAATAAATCCCAGACATTATATCATTTCATCTGTAAACACTTCAGAAATGCATAATAAATTTAAGAACTAGTTAACTCTTGGAAAAACCTGATGCAGAAATTCCATTTGTCTCCTTGAATCTAATTGTAGATGCCAGCTGGTGAGTTTCCGTGTGCTAAACCACTTCCAAGGCCTGACTCATAAAGCATATACTTCATTGTAATTGCTGAGATAGCAGCAGTTTGCTGGAATATGTGATCGTGGGGAAGCATGTTTCTATCAGACAGAGATTACCAATAAATAAAAACTCATGTCAGAGATAAGTTTTTTCTTTTGGAGATGTGTAAAGACAGATGACACTTTTTGATACTCTGCATTAACAGGTCTTTAAGATTTTGTCTGGTAAATGAAAATGAAATGTAGTTTGTGAATTAATAGAGTAAGTTCCCTTAGAGCTTTGTGGCTGAATTCCTGAGAGTCACAATTAGCAGTAACATAATGAAAATAGGTGTGCCGAAGACCCAGAGCTAGAAAGACTCCTAAGCCTTGGGAGGTGGAGGGTTTAGAACTTGGGCCAGAGGAAAAGTCACATGGCATTGGAAGTGGTTATGGTTAGTTTTACTGTAGGAGTTAAACTTGTAACCTAGACCTCTGTAAATAGGCTAGGTTAAATAAAACCTCCTTTAGGATGGGAAGAGAAAGCATTATATTCTTCCAGCAAATATTTTAAAGGATTAAGTATTATCTCATAAAATTTGGAGATTGGCATTGAGAAAAATAATGGTTGGACTAAAACAATGTTTTCTTATGATCCCAGGTTTTTGTTTGTTTGTTTGGAAAAGAAAGAAGGAAATGATCGTAACCACCCCTAACTATTTTCTTTAACCAAGTACATAAGAGAACAAGACCCTGATTCTAAGAGGTTGCAAGTCCCAGCCCTGCAAAGATTGCAACCTTGCTTTCTCCTTAGCCTGATTCACCACATGAGCCTTCTGCATGCAGATTGGTAGGAGATGGTGGATGTGGTGATCCCAAGTTAATTCTTGGCAATTTAATGTGAAAAATCTTTTTTATTGCCACCTTTGTACTCCCATAACCCTTAGTTAATTTCTCTATTTAAGTACTTTAGCACACAATACCTTGAATAGGAATTTTATCATTATCATCTGTGTACCCTTAGCATTTAGCACACAGTTATTTGGAAAATATTTGTTGACACATGATGATTTCTTTCCAACCCTCAGATGTGATTTTGTGATTCTCAAATGATCTTGACCCAGAGTGTGGGAATAGTGCTGGTCCTGGGTAGGCTCTTCTCTGTATTGTTTTTCTTCCTAGGTGCATTTGTTTTCAGGCTCTGGGCCATTCTCTTCTTTTGGGACCTTCCAGGGAACAGAAGGAGGGAATAATTTGTGTTTAGGACAAGAGGAGTATGTCAGAATGAAATTGATCATATTAGGACCAATCACTGGAATTCTTCAGTTGCCGTCAGGATGAAGAATTCAGTGTTGGTAACAGATGCCAGGAACTCATTCTCTTTATTCTTCTTCTTCATTGACTGAGATTTGACCCCATACCTAAGACCATGAGTTGGAATGGATTTCAGTCTTGATCTTCAGGCTTTACAAACATGGTCAGTCACTGGGAATTAATCAGTATCAAACAATTTAATGAGTGTCTTTTTTTGTGTATATTATAATTGCTGAAATTAATTTGTTAAACTGTAGATTCTAGGTTAGATAAAACCTGTCGTTTATCAGCTATTATAAGATAGTAAAATGGAAATGTTAAAAACCATTATTTCATCAATTTAACCCTATTTACCTGTTGGAAAAGTTAGAAAGCCAACTGTCTCAAAAAATATATACAAAACTAAAAGTAAACCACTCATTTCCTTCTCTAAACATTTTCCCCCCCACGAGGAGCTTTTCCTGACTTATTTGAAGACAGCTCTACTCTTTCAGTTGTTCTGGTCAAAACTTTAGACCCTTATCTTTCTCTCATACCCCATATCCAGGCTGCCAGGAAAACCTACTGGACCTTCCTTAAAATATATCCAAAGTCAACCACTTCTCACTAACTCTGCTGCTACCACTGTGGTCTAAACCACTGTCCTCTCTTGACCAGACTATCTCCCAGCATCCACCCTTTCCTTTATTTTTAACACAGCAGCCCAAATCTTTCTTTTTATGCCTAAATCAGATTATGTCACTACTCTGTTCAAAAATAGTGACTTCCCATTCAAGTAAAAGCCCGTGAGGCCTTATATTGTCTGGTCTTCTATTAACCTCTCTGATCTCACCTACTATATTCTTCTTGTTCACTCTGTTGCAGCCATACTAGCTTTCTTGTTGTTCCTTGAATGTGGTAGTCCTGCTTCTTCCTTGGCTGTTGCCTTTGTATGGAATGCTCTTCCCCTCGATATCTGCATGGCTAACTCATGATTGTCAAATCTCTGCTCCAGTGTCACTTTCTCAATGAGGCCTACCCTGATCATCTTTTTTTTTCTTCTTTTTTTTATATATATCTTTATTGACTTCAGAGAGAGGAAAGGAGAAGGAGAGAGAGAGATAGAAACATCAATGATGAGAGAGTGATTGATTGAACCCACAACCCAGGCATGTACCCTGACCGGGAATCGAACCCCGATCACCTGGATCCCAGGTCGATGCTCAACCGCTGAGCCACGCCCGGCTGGGCTACCCTGATCATCTTATTTAAAAATTATAACTCCTCTGCTCCCAACACTTCTGATTCCCTTTATTCTGATCTACCTTTTCTTTTTTCTAAAACATTATATTTTAAGATCTATATACTTATTATATTTATTTTATTATTTATCTCCCTCTCCACTGCATTGAAATATAAGCTCCATGAGAGCAGGGATCTATGTCTATCTTGATCACTGATATATCTTTTGCAACTACAGTGCCTAGCACATACTAGGCCTTCACGAAATAGTTGTTGAATAAATGAATAAATGAATTGTGAACTATTGAACTGTTTCTTTTGCTTAAATCCATGCTTTTACCGTACCTACAGTCAATACCAACAAAGCAGTTTATATGTTTGAATATATCACTAGGAACATCTTTTCATGGTAATTCTGTAAGATAAGTGGTAGTAGCCATCTGTTTTTTAGGTGAGGAAACTGAGGCTCACAGATGCCAAGTAATTTAGCTCAAGATCATATGACTAAAAGTAGGAGCTGAGATACAAATCCAGATCTGACTCCAAAACACACACATTTTCTCTGCTGCTATATTATCTTCTTAAACCATTCCTTCCAAAAATATTTATCAGCTGCTTATCACGTTCCAGGCACTGTTGATAGTTGAATAACAAATTATTGTTGGTTACTAAAAAAGTGTTTTTAATTTTATCACTTTGTTGTGTTCTTGAGAAGTGAGATGTTTAATATATTTATTTTTATTTACCTGTAAGCTCTGCGTAAATGCAGATAGATGTGAAAATGCCTATGGTAAAACTTTGGTTATCTAGAGACTAACTTTCTGTCATTCAAAAGAATGCTGGCCCAGCCGGGCGTGGCTCTGCTGTTGAGCGTTGACCTGGGATCCAGGTGATCGGGGTTTGATTCCCTGTCAGGGCACATGCCCGGGTTACGGGCTCAATCAATGACTCTCTCATCATTGATGTTTCTCTCTTTTCCTCTCTCTCTCTTTCTCTCCCTCTCCTTTCCTCTCTTTAAAATCAATAAAGATATATCAAAAAAAAGAAAAAAAAGAATGCTGAACCCAAAACCAAGGGAAACAAAAACAAGCACCTTAGGTTGTCAAGAAAGAACTTTTGAGCCCGGCCTGGTGTGGCTCAGTGGTTGAGCGTCGACCTAGGATCCGGGCGATCAGGGTTCGATTCCCGGTCAGGGCACATGCCCAGGTTGCGGGCTGCAGCTGATCAATGACTCTCATCATTGATGTTTCTATCTCTCTCCCTCTCCTTTCCTCTCTCTGAAATCAATAAAGATATATTTAAAAAAAAGAAGAAAAAAAAGAAAGAACTTTTGAGCATTATTGACAATTCCTGAGAAGACTTAAAGTGCCCAGAGTGCTGAGTAGTGGGTTCTTCCAGAAGTTGGAATGTGTTGATTAAACTGATACAAATGTGCAGTGCCACACTGAAGGCGGGTCCCCTGCACAGATGCTCACATTTTAATGATGGTGGAGATGTGCTCTCTCTGGTAGTGCAATAACCAAACCATTTAAGTCATTCATCTCCCCCAACAGCCACATATGTAAGCATAGGAAAGTGATTCAGTAATTAAGAAAATGTTAAAGTAGAAGAAACTTGAAATCATTTCTCTAATGGAGTGCTGGAGTACTGGGATGGGAAAGAGACCTACTTTTCACTACATACTTTTTGAACTATTTGATTTTTTAAAAAAAATCATGGTTATAACATATTTTGAAAAATTAAAATAATTTAGTTATGGGGGAAAAGCAGTGAATAATAAAAAATATTCATTTTAAATACTCTGTTTAAGAAAACAGGAATGCACCCAGCTGGCGTGGCTCAGTGGTTGAGGGTCAGCCCATGAATCAAGAGGTCGTTGGTTCAGTTTCTAGTCAGGGCACATGCCCAGGTTTCTGGCTTGATCCCCAGTGGGTGGTGTGCAGGAGGCAGGCCATCAATGCCCCCCTCTCATTTATGTTTTGATCTCTCTATGCTCTCCCTTCCCTCCCTCTCTAAAATCAGTAAAAACATATTAAAAAGAAAACTGGAATGCACACATTTATCTAAGACTAGCTTCAGAAGTGTTGAAGTCAGGTTCGAGGTCTAAAGAGCTGCTTTCTTATTTAAATAGACCACTGATAGACAAATGGGCTGCTTCTCCTATGACTCCACTTATACTAGAGGCTTTGCTGTGGTTTGCTCTCCACCCATCATCTCGGCAAATAACCACTTTTCAGTGTTAGGAGAATCACATAAGGGAGTAGGTGTTCATATACTTGAAAACTGTACACTGAATTTTGCTTTGCAGTTTGAAGAAGTAGTAGCTATTTCTGCCTGTCTGGACATCTGAGTCTTAATACAGTGAAATGGGAGATGCTTCCCTGGCTGTTACGGGGTGCAGGCAGAGGAAGGCAAAACTGGAAACTTTGATAGAGTTTGAAACTCATCTTATTAGTGGAACTTTTGAAATTTTAGTTTTTTATTTGTATTGTATATGTTCTATTGCCTCAGCAGCATGTTAGGTTGCAGGCCACAGCTGGACTGACCAGCAGGGCTACATGTCTTCCTTACCCCCTCTCTTCATCTATAGCATATATAGTATTGCTTCCCTTTCCCCCTTGTCACCTTAATCAATGTTTATTATCTGTTCTGAAATCTCTTTGCAAGTTAAATTGATAACTAGAAAGGAAAGGTTTTGGTGGATGTGGAAGGGAGCAGAGTATATTGCTTCTTGCACGTTTCCAGTCTCTCTTGGAGGAGGTTGTGGACATGTTTGGGAACACAGTGGTCTCTCTTGGCTCTACTTTTGAGGCTGTCTAATAGCTCCAGCAGGCACCGGCACTTTAACAGGCCACATGGACTACATTTCTCACTCCCCCACTTTCTTTAGGAGACCCAGTCCACTTAATGCTATTCTCTTTGGAAGTGAAAGACCAAATAGAGGAATCAGGCAAAATGAGATTAATATTTTTTTGGTAGGTGTTCAGTTTGAGGAGGTATGTAATCATACGCTATTGAGGCTGATTGCTTAAAAACCACAGTTCATTAATTTAGTTGGGAATTGTTTTTTCCCCTTTTTTTGATATCAGAGTCAAACCTTTGTATTAATTTTCTTTCCTCCTTTTCCCCCTTCCATTCCATTTTTTGGTTGCTTTCATTTTTTGCATCTCCCCTGACCTGGGATCGAACCCGCAACCTTGGCCTATCGAGCAACTCGCTAACCAGCTGAGTTACCCAGCCAGGGCCTGCTGCCCAATTTTTTAAGGGACAGCATTTCCAAATCTTAAGGGCACACCCATCTAATTTTTTGTTATATTTATCTTTATTGTTGAAAGTATTACAGATGCCTCCCTTTTCCCCTCCATTCACCCCTCCATCCTGCTCCCCCGCAAGCCTACCACACTCTTGCCTGTGTTCATGGGTTATGCATATGTGCATGTATGTTCTTTGGTTAATCTCTTTCTGCTGCCCGCCCCCCCTTCCCTCTGAAATTCGTTCGTCTGTTCCATGCTTCCGTGTCACACATCTAATTTAAAAATTTTTTCAGTTAGGGAATGAGCGTAGATATTTAAAATTTTCTATCTTAATAAAGAGCAGTGTTTAGTAGTATGTTGTAGAATAAGTACAGTGGACTAGTAATCAGATTTTGGCCTCAGTGTTTCGTTATCAAGTCACCGAACTCTTTCTGCATTTTTTGAAAAGCCAATAAAATAGAAGATTAAAAGAACTCTGCTTATAATACTGTCCACATAAAATATAAGAGTTGGATTTTAAAGGGGAGTTCAGTCAGTGGGTGACTAAAACAGCCTTTTTATAAGATAGTCTCGTAGGAAATTTTTGAAATCAGTTTCAAAATACATTCTCTGACAACTTTGACCTAAAAATCTAGGATCTCATTTTGAGATTAATAATTGTAAGAAATCTGTCATTAGCTTGTATCTTATTTTCATTTAGCTATTTAAAAAAATTAACTCATCACTGTTTAGGAGTTGGCCTTTTCTGTTAAGGCTTCCATTGAAATAAGATTTCTTTAGTCATTCTCCCTGAGTTCCTTTTGCTGAGGATAAAGGATTGAGCTCATACCTTTGCATAATGATCTAGAGAGTATTTTAAGCTTGGCATGTTCAAACCTGGCTGACTGGATTAATATGTGGACAAACTAGCACATTAGAACATTTTTAAAGTTCCAAGCCACAAATTGTTCTTTAAATGAACATGGGCATGTATAAAATTAATACTTAAGCCTTGAATAGCACAAACATTGAAACTGCCCGTTGCCCTGGGTGACTGATTTTCAGTGAGGCTCCTGCTTGCCCTGCACATTTCTTCTGCTTTAAGCAGTGCCAAGGACAGAGTCAGGAGAGGGTTTGCTCCTTTGGCGCTCTGCTACCTTCTGCTTTCGGCAGGGAAAAAGGCTGCTGTTTTACTTCTTAAGCTCTTACCATATGGAAAGTTTCTATAAATAAACCTTGGATTTAGGATTGAACTTCTAAATTTGTAACCTCAACGATCCATGACTAAAGCCAATATAAATACCTACTTAAACATGCATATTGCACACACAACTGGGGCACCGTTTCAGTGAGAAAGGTCACCAGCACAATACCTAAGTGATCAATTCTGTTAATGTCTCCTGTCTCAGTTGGCATGGATGAGGACCTTGTTTTGTTGTAAAGCAAAAAGTAGTCAGCTGGTAGTTTTTAGTGAATCTATTTTGCCTTTTTTGTGCATGAATTGTTGTCATTATGTAGCAGACATATTCATGAAAATGTAAAAGTGCGTTAGATTTTGACAAACTGAATTGTTTAAATGTACTAAAGGAGCTGACTTTTTAGAAGAATCCTATTGTTACTCATTTTGTAAATTCAAGTCAGTTGGGCCTTCAGTTAACAAGTACATAATGAGCACCCATTATGTGCCAGACACTGTGCTAGGTCTCGGGGGATATTGAGTTGTATTAAAAATGTTTCCTGTTCTGACAAGTAAAAGAAAAAAGAAAACTTAGGGACAATAAAATGTTTTACCACTCTAACAGAGAAGTGGACAAATGCCAGTGAGTGTGGTGGAGAGGCACTGAGTGCATGAACTGGGGAACTGGAAAAGGCTTTAGAAAAATATTTCAATTGGATATTAAATAATAAAAGTTATTTACAACAATGGTTATATTTTATTGAGTACCTGCTGTATACTAGGATTAAAGTTACCACCAGGGAAAAGGGGGAAGAACATTCCATGCACTAGGAGAAGCAATGGAACTATCAAAGATTGTATGTCCTAGAAGTAAGCAGTTTGGTTTGGCTAATGGGGGGAGAGAGGGAGATCAGTGGCCACAGCAAAGGCTAGTAAAAATGGATGGGATCAGATTATGGAGAACCTCAGGTACACTAGGTCGCTGCCACCATGTTTTTGTTCTTCTTTTCTTTTCTTTTTTCTTTTTTTAAATATATCTTTATTGATTTCAGAGAGAGGAGGGGAGAGGGAGAGATAGAGATAGAAACATCAATGATGAGAGAGTCATTGATCAAGCCGGCAACCCGGGCATGTGACCTGACCGGGAATCGAACCCCAATCGCCTGGATCCTAGGTGGACGCCCAACTGCTGAGCCACGCCTGGCCGGGCTGGTCTTATTTTCTTACCTGAAGAGTCTTTCTCTTTACTTTGCCAATGTAACCTATTTTTAAAGGCCTAGGTTTAGGGCACCTTTTATGTGCGGCTTTCTTCCCCTTTTCCCAAAGATTATTGATTTTTTTAAACTGAATGATTGCATAAAGAGAATGTTCCTTATAATAGGGCATTTCATTTCTTGATCCATTTCTTGTAGTTTAGTCTGATCTCCCCAACTAGTTTCTCAATTCCTAAAGGGTAGAGAATGAATCTTCTTTAGCATCTGGTATATGCTCAGCACATTGTGGGGACCCAAGAAATGCACAGTGAGTGGATGAATAAGGAACAGAGATATCAACCATTGAGATAGTCCAGCTACAATGGTTGAGATTGCCTACATTTATTTAAAAGGAATTTTTTATCAGTAAGAGCAATTTTCAGAGGTAAAGGTTAGTTGTTATTTGGATGTAAAATGAGTTAACAAGAGTATCTCACAGGGTTGTTGTGAGGATTAAATTAGTACATTTAAGCACTTAGAACAGTGCCTGGCATATAGTAACTGCTCAATTAGTGTTACCTATTGTTTAACTCCACCTCTCTGGACCTTTTTGCCAGTGACTGTTGTGGGCATAGAAAGGAGATAAGAAACAGCATCTTATCTTCGAAACCAAATACCCTTTAGGAACTGGAAGAAGTGCTTATATTGCGTGAACATTTATTTTTCTGTTTGTGTTTTAGTGACCGAAGGGTATGGTTGGCATGGAATTGAATTTCATCTCTCTGTGGGAATTATAAACAAGGTAGGTCCCAGGTTTATTTGCTCTTTCCTGCCTAAGGTGTTAGTATTTTCAGTTCTACTGAACTAGAATAGATCAGATTTGATTGTTTAGGGAAACACTCATCCTGGCCCTATGGTTTGTCTAATATTGTGGACTACATTTAGTATGTTGTTAGAATGTATTAAGCGTCGAAGAAACAGCACAACCAATATATAAAATGTTGGTGGTCACAGAACAGAACTGTGAATTTACACACTTACACACCAGGATTAAATCCTTAGAGGGCATAGTTCTTATATTGGAGCCAGTATGTTTATAAACCAGCTTGGGGTAGTGGGAAGTGACAGACTAGCTAATTCTTCTGTTCACTCTAAAATTCAGTAGCTTTTGTGAATGGTAGACTAAATGCAACAAAGGGCCTGTCTCGACGGTAGCCAGGCTGTCACTGACAACTATAAATTTTTTTACTGATGACAGAATCTGTCCATCTATAACCACTAGAGTTTAATTTGACATAACATGCTTGTGTTCCTATCTTAAGCTCCAGGGCCTGAACAAAAGTATAGGCTCATTTATCTATCTTGTGTCAGATATCTACAAAAAGAGCTATGATGGCAGCTTCACACAGCTCTGCAAACCTATTTCTCTCAACATTTTGTGTCAAAGGTCTAGTGATAGTTCATGTAGTTCTAGTTTTCCATGATTGTAGGTGTGTGGAGACACCATTGCTTATTGGTGCAGGAAACTTGGATTGCTTGGAGAGTGAACTTGATGGCCAAAAAACCCCAACAACATGACAGTACTCTCCCAAAGCCCCCAACCAGGAATCCTGTGAACATGGGGTTCTATGGGTTGATGACAATCTTTGGACTCTTGCTCCATCTGCACTTAGAACAACATAGGTTTTTGAGATTGGCTTTCTCTTGATCACAAAGAATAGGAACTGATAATACATTGCTACAAGGAAAAACAGTTGAGCCACTTCCTATAGCAGAAGGAACATGGTCCTTGACTTCCTAGGAAGGGAGATGAAGAAGGTAGATTAAAGTTTAACTTCTACAAAAGCATCCCTTCACTGTTGGGTCGCCTGAATTTTTGGGGTCTGATCTGGTGGTCAGTCAGGAAATTGTTTTCTTTCTGTTCTCCTGCTTTATACTGGGGTAATAATAAATAGAAAATATTTCATGGAAAGACTTTAAGAATTAACGGAAAGGATAGAGAGGAACTAACAATTCTTGAATGCCTACTAAGGGTTAGGCATGGTCCTGTAAACTTTAACAGTATGTTCTTTTATTGAAATGTATAAAGTTCATTGATATTACAATTTTTCAAGTCTAGGTGGAAAATAAGCGAATATCACTATCTTGAACTATTTCAACCTTTATTATAGCCACTTAAATAGAATTATATATTGATATACATTATTTAATTTGTGTCTGCTAGAACATTCTTTTATGGAGAAAGAAAATACCTACATGAGTTGGTAGAAGTTTTTGTTTTTATTTTCTGGGCTTGCTACTGATTTAGCCAAAGGCAGAGAGGAGACTAGCAGGTCTGAAATTAGAGACACCTGTGCTGTTTTGGGAAGTTGAGACTCTTGACCCAGGGTTTGTTGAAGTTGGTGCAGGAAAGGTCAGAGTAGGTTAATATTTTCATAGCTTGAAACAAATGTGAATTGTGGTTGTTTATAGGTGCAGTTTTGCTTGATCTCTTTTGCTGTAAATGGGGTAAATAAAATATAGTACTGCTGTTTTGGGAAACTGCAGAAGTCCCTGAACCAATGCAAATTAATCTGTTTCAAAACTACCAAAAAATCCCCCATTTGAATGTTTTGACTGGCTGAGGGAATTGACTGTTGTCATCATGCTTGTAAAGAAGCTACCATACATTCTTTTAAAATAGGAAATTAAGTTGAAGTGTTTCTTCTCATTTTCCAGTTAAAGTTTCCAAATCTATTGTCTTTCTACTCTTAAGATAGTAAGCTTTTGTGGTTTTAGCAAGGTTTACAGAGTTACCCAGAGACACAATACTGTACTTTATTGGGCTGAAATGGAAACATTAATATTTCTTAATTCTATGAAAATTTTCATTTTATTTTCTTGTCTGTTGAATGAATTACTGTACTCTTCCTCTTGGCTTCTTTCTTTAAGATTTTTAAACTGATTTTTAGAGAGAGAGGAAGGGAGAGGGAGAGGGAGAGAGAAACATTGATGTGAGAGTAAAACATTGATTGGCTTCCTCCTGCAGGAACTAACAATTCTTGAATGCCTACTAAGGGTTAGGCATGGTCCTGTAAACTTTAACAGTATGTTCTTTTATTGAAATGTATAAAGTTCATTGATATTACAATTTTTCAAGTCTAGGTGGAAAATAAGCGAATATCAACCCACAACCTGAGCATGTGCCCTGACTGGGAATCAAGCTGGTGACCTCTTGGTGCATGGGACAACGCTCAACCAACTGTGCAGTACCAGCCAGGGCCAGGTGGCTGCTTTCTTTCTTTAGTCAGAGACACCCTACTGTAATTTTTCTGTCTTGCTTCAATGAACAGATAAATACAGGCCTACCTTGTTTTATTGCACTTTGCTTTATTGTGACTCACAGATGTTACATGTTTTACAAATTGAAGGCAAGACTCTCCACCGGCAAAAAGATTACAGCTTGCATTATTGTGATACTTGCTTAATTGTGGTGGTCTGGAATCCTTCCTACAATAATATCTCTGAGGGATGCGTATACCACTTTAAAAAAAACCCATTGATCCTAAGAAACCTGAAACACCAATCACAAAGAATTTATGCACCCCTGTGTTCATAGCAGTGCAATTTACAAAAGCTAAGATCGGGAAATAGCCCAAGTGCCCATCAGTAGATGAGTAGATGAAAAAGCTGTGGCACATTTATGCCATGGAATACTATGCAGCTGTAAAAAAGAAGGATCTTTTATCCTTTGGCATAGCATGGAGGGAACTAGAAAGTATTATACAAAGTGAAATAAGCCATTCGGAGAAAGTCAAGTACCACATGATCTCACTTATATGTGGACTATAATAAAATAAACTGATGAACAGAATGGATCCAGACATAAAAGCATGGAACAGACTGAGGGATCTCAGAGGGAAGGTGGGGAGGGGGGAAGGGGCAGGGAGAGATTAATCAAAGAACTTATGTTTATAAGCATAACCCATGGACACAGACACTGGTCTGGGGAAGACCTGGGGGTGAGGTGGATGCGGGGTAGAGGGGATCAATGGCGGTAAAAAGGGGACATCTGTAATATTTTGAACAATTAAAAAAATAATTAAAAAATAAAACCCCACAGCTTTACTGAGGTATAATTTATGTACTGCAAAATTTGCCTACTTGAAGTGTAAAGTTGTGACTTTTTAGTAAATTATGGAGTTTTATAACCATTACCACTCTCTAGTGTTACATTTTCAGCACCTTTAAAGATCGCTTGTAAGCACTTTTAAATTTCCTTTAATGTCATCCACAGATTTTAAGTTCTGCATCAAATTTAATCATCTTTCTACAAAACTCCCACCACTCTGCCTATTGCATGTCTTCTTTCCCCTTCCTTTTTTATAAGTTTCTTATTACAGGTCAAACATATCACTCCTTTGTTGTTTTTATTCCATTCTTTCACCACTTTTAAAAAAGTGCAACCTTTCTAGAAAAGAAGAGCTTTAGCTTTTATTCAAAGTTATGTGTTTCTTTTTTCTTGGAAGACTTTATTCTATAATGCCCCAGGCCTCTCAGTAAAAGCTTTTGCATTATGTTTGGTTTCCTGTTCACTTCATTTGTTACTTATTTTGAAAGGAAATCATATGTCTGGTTATTTATCTTTGTGTATACAGATTAGAAATCTGCTAATTTGAAGAATTCTGCTCTGTACAGATGCTTAGTAAATGAGGTAAATGATATTTTAGTACACCTGAGCTTTTAAAACTTTTATTGGTGTATGAGTTATCTATTTTAGCAAAACATATTATTCTAAAACTCAGCAGATTTAAAAACAACAATAAACATTGTCTCACACAGTTTCTGTGGCTCAGGAGTCTGAGGCGTCTTCGCTGAGTGAATCTGGCTCATGAGGCTGCATTCATAATGCCTGCTGGGGCTGTGGCCATCTGAAGGCTTGGCTGGGGCTGGAGGGCAGAGGGCCTCAGTTCCTCACTGGCTGTTGGCTAGAGGCCTCAGTTCCTTCCAGATGGACTTCTTCAGAGGACTGGTTGTTACAACATGATGTCCTTCTGTGTAGAACAACTGAGCTGAGAGAGTAAGGAGGATCGGCCACAATACCTTTTATGACCTCGACTCAGAAGTGACATATTGTTACTCTGCTGCATTCTGTGCCTTAGAAGAGAGTCACCAAGTTCAGTTCACACTCAAGCGGAGGGAAATTAATTTCTGCCTTTTAAAAAAGTATTATTGATTTTTAGAGACAGGAAGGGAGAAAGAGATCAGTTGCCTCCACATGTACCCCAACCAGGGATTGAACCTGCAACCTGTGTATGAGCCCTGACCGGGAATCAAACCTGCCACACCGGCCAGGGCCTTTTCTACCTTTTGAATGGAGGAGTATTAAAGAATTTGTGGGTATATTTAAAAACTATCACACTTGGTATTTGAATGACTTTATTTTTGCCTATAAGAGTCTTATAGCTGCTGGCTTCATCCGTTGTTCCTGGTAGCATTTTCATTTATTTTTCTTGAAACTTCTGGTCCTGAGAAGATTGTATTCTTTCCTTTCTTTCCCCTTTCCTCTTTGACTGTTGCTTCTCACTATCTTTGGTAAGCTTCTTGTCCTCTGCTTAGCTGTTTGTTGTGAATATTCCCTAGGGCTGTCTAGTCTCAAGTCTTAGCCTGTAGCTCTCATCACTCTTTGTACTCTTTGAGGATCTCTGCATCAAAACCTTTGATTTCAACCACTGCTTGTTTGCTGTTGATTGCTAAGTAATTTCTTCACCCCAGACCTCTAATAAGTCTAGCTAGACCTATCAATCCAGTTGTCTTCTGGACATCTCCATTTGGGTGTTTCATAGGTATCTTAAATTTAACATGTCCAAGCTTGACTTATTGACCTCTCCCTGCCTGGCCTCCTTCTGTATCTGGTGAGTGCAGCATAAATCACTTCTTCATTCATATTACTCATGTTAGAGACCTGGGAAACAGCTTAGACCCTTTCTGTTATCACCTCAGTTTAGGTCTATTTTTAAAAAACAGCTTTATTGAGATATAATTAAAATACTGTACAGTTCACCCTTTAAAATATACAATTTCATAGTTTTTAGTATATTCATAGAATTTTACACCAACACCAAAATAAATTTTAGAACATTTTTACCAGTCCTCAAAGAAACCCCATAGATATTAGCAGCTACTCCCCATTTACCCCTCCTCTAAGCCTATCCTCCCCCTCCCTTAATATAACCTAATTTCTGACTCAATAGACTTGCCTATTCTGTACATTTCATATCAATGTAATCATATAATATGTGTTCTTTTGTTACTGGCTTCTTTCTCTTAGCATGTTTCAAGGTTCATGGTTTTCAGGCTAGTTCTTTCCTACTTTTAAAATCCCCTCCTCCAGTCTTCCTATGTGTGCCTTGGAAGAACACAGCTCTTAGTGAGGGCTCTGGAGTTAGTCTGGATTTGAATCCTGGCTCAGCCACTTAACCACTAGGTAATCTGGAACAAGTTATTTACCTTTGCACTTCAGTATTCTCCTTTGTAACATAGGGAGGGGAATACCCTCACAAGCTTACTGCAAGTATTGAACAAGCATTTGCCACTGTTTCTGGTCATAAGTACTCAGTAAGTGCTACATATTCTTTTCAGTGTGATAAAACTTGTCACATATTATTCACTGACTTTTCCCTTAAATCTGTACAGTATATATAAATATATCAATATACCTATAGACTTTGTTCAAGGAAATAATCTTAGACATTTCTTTTGTAATTCTCTGTCCCATCCTTTTTTCATGAAACTTAGGGGAAATGTAGATTTACTTTTAACTTAGAATACTTGCAGAGTCCACATATTTTTATTTATTTATTTTAGAAAATTTGTACTTTAATAAGTATAAAGCATATAAACAATTAGGTAAGCTTTTGGAGAAGCTGACCAAGATACATAAATTAGATACAGGAGTCCATCTAAAAATTTTTTAACAGAATATTTATCGAAGTTGTTTAATGTATAGTTTCTCATTTGTCATTTTGGAAGTCCTTTATTGCAAAGACTATTCTTTTGTCTGATAACAAACAGCGCCACATTGTTGGTGATTATTCTGGACCTCCATGTTGGATAAATTTGACTTGAGACAAAAGTTCCCTTCTGTATATTTTTTCTTCAAAGTCTACATTTGCTGCATACCACTTTGAAAATAACATGCAGGGACTGCCTTGTGCTAGGAAAAAGATGGTAAATATTCTTTCTGCTTCTGACCAGATGATTTTAATGCTACCTGGAAATGGTTAAATTCAAGACACAGTCATGATCTAAGGTCACAATTCATTATGTGGCAATGGTTTGATCTAAGGAGTGTATCAGCTAAATTCTTCAGTGATTCTCAGTGAGAGTTACCATATTTCCACAAGATATTTGGGAAAGTATGGGGGCATTTTTGGTTGTTATAGTGACTGTGGGGGAGGGAGGAGATACAGGGACCAAGGATAATAGTCCAAAACAAAGAATTGCCCACCCAAAATGCCAATAGCGTTGCTGTTGAGAAACTGAGCTAATTGAACCTAAAGGCTGGCAAATTAGTAGATAATGTTTTATTTTTATCTCCATTATTTAAAAAAAAAGGTTATTGCTTAAGGCAGGAATTTTCCTGAAAGAATGTAATCTCTGAATTCTTCAAGGAGAATTAGGCTATGTTTTCTTATTTGGGAGAATAAGGTATTTTCCTTAAAATTCTGATAACATTGTCACTATGAACGTGTGTTAGTGCTGTTGAATTCCTGAAGTTAGTAGGAGTTGAATGGTTAGAATGATTTAGTGGTTAAAGAAAATTGGCATTATATTTCTTTAGTAATCTGTACATCTCCCTGGTTGGTAAAAGTAACAAAATTTGTTTCTGGCATTCTGGTGATTCCTGAATACTTCTTGTACTGTTCGTTCTTTTTTTTCTTTTTGAAGACCAAATGATGTATTCTTTTGGCAGATTAATAAGATTATATTTGGTATGTAATTAAACTTGTTGTAGCTTGTTTCTCTTGAGCCTAATGTAGGACTTTGACAAAGATTTTAGGGAACATACATATTCTCAACTTCCTAGGGCAGCCATTTTCAACCTTTTTCATCTTGTGGCACACATAAAATAATTACTAAAATTCTGTGACATACCAAAAATATATTTTTTGTCTCTCTGACCAAAAAATAGGTATAATTTTGATTCATTCACACCAGATGGCTTTTGTTGTATTGGCTGTTTTCATTTTTTATTTGACAATCTAAGGGAAAAGAGGTCAGTGCTCCTGACTAAGTAGGTATTGCAGAATTTAAAAATTCTTGTAGCACACTGGTTGAAAATCACTGTCCTAGGCAGTGTTTCTCAAACTGTCTTGCTGTGACCCATAATTGGAGACATATATTAGGACCCATAAGTATGCAGATATCTGAAACAAAAGTTTCATGAAATTATACTTACCCTTACTACAAATGTGGTATGATCTATCTGCTTTACTACTGCCTTTGGCTAAACCACCTTCATCTCTCTCAAACTTCTCCGATAGCCTCCTAATTGCACTTCCTCCCCCCCCCTCCCCCCCGCCCTGTTCTCTTCTCCTTTCTAGTATCTGAATGCTGATTTAAAAATGTTTTTTGGCCCTGACTATGTGGCTCAGTTGGATGGAATGTCGTCCGGTGCATGGAAAGGTGGCAGGTTTGATTTCCAGTTAGAGTGCATACAAGAGGCAATTAATCGATGTTTCTCTATCCCTTCCTCTCTCTAAAATCAATTTTAAAAAATGTTTTTTGGGTTATAATATCTCAGTGACTATTGCTTTTTGTTCTAAATCTAGCCTTTGTGATTTTTAGAAAGCTTATATAATGTTTTAATAAAATTTAATTAAAAGTTAAAGTAGTAATCATTGACCTCAGATATCTAGAATAAGTTACACCTTGGAGCCCTCTTTCCTGTAGCATTGAGACCTAAATAGAGCCTTCTCATCCTTGTTTTCTTGTTTGTCATATGTATTTGTGAAATCATATGTATTTGTCTTTGTCTGTCTTATTTCACTTAGCATAATGCATTCAAGGCCCATTCATGTCGCAAATGGCAGGAGTTCATTCACAAGAGTATACACACATATCTACACACACATACATACACATATACATATATATCACATTTTCTTTATCTATGCATCCACCGATGGGTACTTGGGCGTTTCCACGTCTTGGCTATTGCAAATAGTGCTTCGATGAACATGGGTTACATATATCTTTTCGAGTTAGTGTTTTTATTTTCTTTGGATAAATACCCAGAACTGGAATTGCTGGATCATATGGTAGTTCTATTTTTAATTCTTTGAGGAACTTTCATAATGTTTTCCATAGTGGCTGTACCAATTTACATTGCCACCAACATTACTGGGGGCTTTTGGGTTCCCTTTTCTCCAAATCCTCAATAACATTTGTTATTTATTGTCTTTTGTTTGTTAATCCTCACAAGAGGATATTTTCTCCATTAATTTTTAGAGAGAGTGGAAGGGAGGGGGGAGAGAGGAAGAGAGAGAGACAGATATCAATGTGAGAGAGACACATTGATTGGTTGCCTCCTGCACATAACCGGACTGGGGCTGGGGATCGAACCTGAAACCTTGGTGTATCAGGAGTATGCTCTAACCAACTGAGCTACCTGACCAGGGTGGCATGCTTACGCCCTTTATCTGTACTTTCTAGAAGTTGTATCTATTACTTGTGCTTATAGCCCATTGACCAGAATGTTGTCATATGATTATACCTAGTTTCAAGGGAGTCTGGGAATTGTAGTCATCTGGATTGCCATTTGCCAGTTATTTATTTTTTAACTTAATTTAATTTAATTTAATTAATTAATTTTATTTTATTATTTTATTTTATTTCTAGGACAGAAGAGGAGAATGGATTAGGGAATATAATTAGGATTTTTTAATTTTTATTTTTTTACTATAGTCCACTCCTTTGGGTGTTCTGATATACACGCCTACCCCTCTCTACACACATAACATGTTCACCTTATCCCAAGAGAGTCTACTCTGATGTTTCATTTAGTTACTGCATTCAGCTCAAAGTCCAGGGTGTCTGAGTCATATGCAGTCTTCTCTGTCAGGGTGGTTCGGGCCTGCAAAACTAAAATACTAGGTAACTGCTCCCAAGCAATTAGAGTACAGTAGATTTAATAGTAATAGGATGATAGCAATTAAAAATTACCATTCAGAAAAGGAAAGAATTGGTAACATATAAAAGTCACTAGTTTGCTGGTTTGTATCGATTATTAAATGCTGCTGTGTAGGAAATTTGAAGATTTTCTGTCCTGATAGAATAAATTTCTGGACTAAGCATTTTTTCTAAGGCCTGATGATTCTGGTCTTTTACTTGCTCTACCGCACCTTAACTTAATTGCAATTAAAGTGACGCTACCTGAAACAATTGGCCTGTGCAAGGCGATCCTAAATACCCTCCCTCCCCCTTTTGTTTTGGCAATTGGGTTCATAGCCTTTATATGGCAGAGCTCTAGTTTTATCTCCTTTTGGCAGCCACTGCTTGCTTTTTTTTTTTTAATGTGTTTTTATTGATTTCAGAGAAAGGAAGGGAGAAGGAGAGAGAGAGAGAAACATCAATGATGAGTCGTCATTGACCGGCTGCCTCCTGTGCCCCCGACTGGGGATGGAGCCCGCAGCCCGGGTATGTGCCCTGACTGGGAATCGAACCGCGATCTCCTAGATCCTAGGTTGACGCTCAACCACTGAGCTACGCTGGCCGGGCAGCCACTGCTTTTAACTGCACCACTTTGGTGTGCAGAATGGTTTACTTTTTCTATTTGATAAGACTCCAAAGTAAAAGGCTTTTAGTCAGCTTAGATTCCAGGCCACAGGAAAGAGTACCCCTTCCTTAGCAAAGGTGTTATTCCTTTATATCTCTGCTCTAGCCTGAGTTTTGCCTCTCTGATACAATTTTGTTGACAGTTCCAAGAAGCAGCCAACACATGCAGCATTCTGAATCTTTCCTACTATTTCCCTTAAAGCCATAGCATCCTGCTATAATCAGGCAGGGGTTTAACCAGGTGTTTTGCCCAGCTGCATAACAGTGATTGCCTTTTCAGCCTTCAGTGTCTCATGCTCACCACCTACACATTATTAAGCCAATGCCACATATATTATTCTGTTTCTCATGAAGCATCTACTCCTGGCACCAAGTTCTGTATTAGGATTATGTCCAACCATTTGTGACCAAAAAAGTAAAATATTAGTGACTGTAAACATGATATAAGTTTATTTTTCTCTTACATAAAAGAAGTCCAGAGATGAGTAACCCAAGGCTGGCATGGTGCTCCACAATACAGGGAATTCCCAGTTTCTTTCTATTTTTGTTACCCTGTCATTCTCAATGTGCGGCCTTTTCCTTGTAGTCTAAGATAGCTGTTTGCCCTCCAGCACCTCATCCACATTCCAGCCAGCGGGAAGGAGGAAAGTCCAAAGAATGATGTACCCAGTTCCTTTAAGGACAGTTTTTGGAAATCACACTTAATACTTTTATTCATACCCCATTGGCTTGAATTACGTGGCCACACCTAACTGCAGGAGAGGCTGGGAGATGCGGCCCTCATTCTGGCAGGCACTTAGCTAAAGCTCAGGTGTTCTGTTACTAAGGAAGAAGTGGAAAGTGGATGTTGGGCAACAACCTCCAGTACCTGCTGCAGTGAGCCAGATGAAGTTCTTTTACTTCCTGCTTATTGGTAGTCTGTAATATTTAAAAATGTTCATTTATTCTCTTTTCATGCTGTCTAAGACTTTTGAGTGATTACATTTAGATGCTTTCCCCTTTTTTTAGACATGGATCATGAGTGTTTTTCCTTTCTCCTTGATTAATTCAGGACCTTTCCATTTTATCATATGCCACCAAGGTATTTGAAAGTTTTCATGTTGGTACGTATTTACCTTTTCTTTTTTGCTCTTTGTATTATGCTTGTTGCCTACACAGATGCCTTCAAAAGCTATTGCACTGACTGCGGAGTGCTGCTATAATGTGTCTTAGCATTTTTTAAGTTCTACAATAATTGCGCTTAGATGTAGTTGTAATGTGGAAACTCCTGCAGTGCTTTGAGAACACTTTGTTGTGTTATTCGTCTTTTTGGGAAATGGATTTCTTTGCTTCCACTCCCTCTTCCCTTTTTATTCTAAAGCTTTAAATATAATTGTAATGAAGTTAAAGTTGTATTTACTAATGTCTGTTGCATTTTACTTCATCAGAAAGTCTCAGCACTTTTTTTTAGAAATATTAATTGGCTGAGAGTAATACTATTTGAAACAAAAGGCTGTGAGAAGGGAAGAGTGAGCCATGACTTAGAAGCTATTTTTATTTAAGTTGCTGAGATTCATTGTTTCCAGAGGTTCTATGTTGATTGGAGCCTTTAATGACAAATGACAATAAGAACACTGAAAATGCATTTTAAAACAGACTCTATACCTGTATACTGTGAAGGTAAATGTGAAGAGCCAGTGCTTTTTTATGGTAACTGACCTTGCCAGAGTAGATTGTTTTAATTAATAAGTTAGCTTTTGTAATTAAAGTGTAATCAGAAAAATAATTGAGTATGATGGTGATATACCCGGGTATTTCAGCTCTAATGCTACAGTGCTGTCATAGGTGTGTATGTTGCCCTGAGGGTCCCCTATTGTCGCACTTGCAGGTGCCTGGCCTCTTCTGTCTTGAATGTACATTTTCTCTAGGTGTGGGTTGTTGTATTTGGGTGTTCTACAAAATTGCAGCAGTTTCTGGATTTCTTTTTCTTTTTTTATGGCAAGATATTTCATTCCCAGTGTTTTAAAATATTTGATCAAGAATTAGGAAAATACTCATGGCTCCTTTTATTAAAACGGAGCAGCATTTCAAGATATGGAAAGAGGGCTCACTGGGAAACCTAAAGATATGAGGCTCTGCTACCAGAAAACAGGGCTTTTCTTCAAATGCTTCATTGTTGTGTGGAAACAAAGCACAATACTGTAAATGTCTTCCCTTTTTCCTAACTGCATCCTAAGTGAGGTTTGTCTCAACAAGTTTTTCATTCCAAAGTTAGTATGTTCAAGAAATTTCATATTATTCGTACCCGAACAGGATCACTATGGCAGATTTCTGTACTGTGGCTTGTCAACATTTCAGGGTGTCCTCGCTTATTGAAGTATAAGGTTTTGGTGTAAGAGTGGAAGTGACAGAAGAACTGAAAATTGTCTCATGACAGATTACATAATTTTGTAGGTAAATACACAAAATATGGTTAGATCATATTTAAATTTATTTAATTTTTTTTATACATAGTGTGTGGACTTCTAAATATCCATCATCCTTTCTCTTAGAGAAGAAATCTCTAAAAGACAGATAGAATTCCACATTTAAAAATTGGAATGCGTTTGAACACCATAGAAGAGGGATTAGAAATCATAAGGAAAGCATGTCTGTAATGTTTGTGGGTATGAATATATTCAAGGAATGTAACCAAGTTATCTTGTCGAAATAATGCTTTATATTTCAAGTAGCCTTTTCTTGGGGAGGGGGTGGTTTGGGGTGAAGGGATTAAGGCACATTGTCAAATTTCTGTTAAATGTTTCCAACAAAATACCACCTCGTAGTTAAACTCTGTACTTTTTAGAGTAATTTTTCATAAGATCCTTTAAGATAGTAACAATACATTTTTATTCAAAGTGACTTACTCAAGGTTATATTACCAAACTCAGTTATATGATGTATCGAGAACTGGGTCACATGGGTCATCATAACTTTTCCCAAAACAACATTATTGCAGTTGTTACTAGGGCCAGGCAGAATGGTAAATTATACCAAACTCAAAGTCAGGCTGAAGACTGAGGTGAACAAGTTCCACTACAGTCTGTTCTCTCCACAGCTGCCAAAGTGATCTTTTAAAAAACATACGTCAGATCATATCACTCCATTGCTTAAAACCTCTCAGTGGAATCCAGTTTTTCATAGAATATACTTCTCCCCTCCTGCTCTGTTCTCTGGCTGTGTTGGTGTTTCAGTTCCTTGAAGATGCCAATCTCATTCCCACCTCATGGCCCTTGAACCTGCACATGCTATTTCCTCTGCATGACTGGCTGCTTCTTATCAAATTCTGGTAGTCAGATTATGTAGTGGTTAGGGGCATGGATTCTAATCATACTTCTGATTACCCACATTCAAGTTATTTAACCTCGCAGTGCCTTTGTTTCCTCAACTGTAAAAAAAAATTGGGTAATACAAGGTGGGACAAAAGTAGGGTTAAGTTGTTCATAGAGAAAATAATACAGTAATGAATAAATAATAATACAAGAATAAACTTTTGCATACTCACAACTGTAAACCTACTTTTGCCCCACCTGTATAAGTATATATCTCTTTAGTGTTATAAAGATTGAATACATACATATGACGTGCCTCACCTTACAGGAAGTGTTCATTTAGTATTGGCTATTATTCAAGCCTCAGCTCAGATATCACCTCCTTAATGAGACCTTTCTTGACCATTTAATCTAAATTAGTCAAACTGCCCTCTATACTGCCCCCATACTGCCATAATATTTAGTTATATGAAATTATGCTACTGTATATTTATTTACTTTTATTTATATGTCTCTCTCCCTATAATGTAAGCTTCATGAAAGCAGGGATATTTTCTGTCTGTTGTACTCCCAGTGCCTAGAACAGTGCCTGATCAATATATATTTGTTGAGTGAATTAATGGAAGTCAGGTCCACCCCAGAAGATCTTAGGTGACATAAGACTAAAAGGCAATTTGTCAGTTAAGAGATGTTCCCCTGTGTACCCAACACCATTAGGTTATGGTGTGCTGCAAGAATTTTTAAAACGTGAAGTACCTGACTGTTTTAGTCAGGGGCACTGACCTTTTTTCCTTCGGATTGTCAAAAAAAAAATGACAACAGCCAACACAACAATAGCCATCTGGTGTGAATGAATCAAAATTATACCTATTTGTCAGATCAGAGAAATATTTTTTTTGGTGTGCTGCAGAATTTTAGTAATTAGTTTATGTGTACCATGAGATGGAGATGGTTGAAAACCGCTATTCTAAGCTATGGATATCTGGCAGGGACTTGTCAGGAAGGTGTAGAAGTAATCAGTGGAGAAGGAGATGAGCCTAGGGATAATATACATATTTTACTTTTTTTCTGTTTTTATTTATTTCGGCTGCTTCCAGCTGTTAAGTTCATGTCCTTTTATATAAGCCCTTGAGCTTACTTGTGTCTTTAAGTTTGGGGACAGCTGGTTGCCCCTCAGCATTATAAAGTTACAGCTTTATTGAGCTTCTAAAATAGTGTGAGTAGAAAGTACTGATATGAAATTAGATACTCAGCTGTATATGATAATTTTAGGAGTCAGAGGGATGGTCTAAGACCCAGAGTAGGCAATCTGAGACTGGGAATTCCTGAGTTATCAACAGGCAGGTTTCATAGCAGCTTTTCTTTCCCTTATATCAGTACCTCTGCCGCTTTCTCTTACTCTTCCATCTTTTTTCTGTTCTCTTCCTATTCGTGTATTCTTTTTTTGTTTCTGTCATGGTACCTTCATTTCCATGTTTTCCTTCTCATGTACCTAATGAAAACTCAAATGATATTAGGGAAATGATTTGGCTTTGGCTCCTGGATCCAACATCCAAAATCAAATTTATCATCTCCTCAGATAAAATTCCTTCTCCTTTTTTCCCATTTCTATTAGCAGAATCATCATTCTGACATTCGCTCTAGGTATCATCTTTGACACCTCCCTGCCCATTACCTCCACAACCAAACACAAACCCATCCCACCACATACAAATTCTGTTTCATTCATTTAACAAAAATTTGAGTTCCTGCTCTGTGCCAGGTGTAATTCTACATTGTGTGGCAATTCCCTTTCTGCATTTACTACGCAAATTCAGGATCTCAACACATTGTACTTTGCCTGTTGAAGTAGCTTTGTAACTTTCCCCCAACCTCATATTCCTTTTTTTTTCAATCCAGTGTTGTATTGACTCCACTGCTAGATTAATTTTCTAAAACATGGTTTGATCATGTCACTCTCTGCTTTCTAGAGCTAAACTCAGGTTGCCATTCCAGGCACATCTCATGTAACTTGTACTTGAACCATGTCATCTGCCAAACTGGATTGCCCTTTTAGAATATTCTCCACACTTTCTCACATCCATGTTTTTGTTTGTGATGTTCTGTCTCCTGGAAGAATATAAGCTTCCTGAAGACAGGAATTTTGTCTTATTTACTGTATTATCCTCAGCACCCAGAACAGTATCTGGCATGTAGTAGCTTCTTAATAGATATTTATTGAAAGAATGAATGAAAAATAAATGAATCCTGCCAATCCTATTCATTTTTTATGACTGTTCTCAAATATTAATGTTGCCTATCTCAGGAAGCTTTTTCTGATCTGTGTATTTCTGTTTATACATAAATATCTACATGTGATAGAACCATCTTCCTTCTCTTTTTCTGAATTGATGCTGACTTTGATTGTATATATGCTGTGGTTGCCGTGAGGGTAATATAGTCAGTAAACGAACAGATATTTATTGAGTTCCTATTCTGTATCAAGTATTGTATTTAGGTACTTGAGTCAAAAAAGACAATAGAACAGAATTCCTTTTCTCAGTGAACTTACCGTCTAGTGGAAGATTAATTTGTTAAAATAGAGGTAAAAGTAAGCAGTGATAGAAGCAAGGTAAAAACTACCAGCCCTCTTAAAGTCTATACCTGGAACTGGCACAGCATCACTTTCACTGTACTCCATTGGTCAAGGCAATGACAGGCCAACTCAGACTCAGGGGAGGGGAAATAAACCTCACCTATCAAAGGGAGAAGTGTTAGTGAATTTGTAGCTATCTTTAATCTGCCATACCACTCTTCCATGTGCTTTCCATTGTTTTGAGGTCAATGTTGTATTTTTCTGTCATTCTTGGTTTTGGGTGATTTCTAAGATGAAGAGAGAGGCCTTTTCTTTGCCATTTCTTGAAGTCTGAGTAGTTTTTAAGATATCTGAAGATGATGAGGGTGGTAATGATGGAGATAAGGGCAGCTAGTTAGCCAAGACTTGATATTTTCCTCACCTTCTACTGTAGGACCTAGAGCAGTACCTAGTACATATGTATATAGTAAGCTCTCAGAAAGTACTTGTTCTCGAATTCCTTCATGTCTAATTTTATATATATGTCTGCTTAGACAGGATGAGTTTTAAATATTTTGGTTTATTTACTATGCTGAAGATAAATTGAGGAAAATAAAACTAAAAAAATCTGTCCAGCTAAAAAAAGTTCATTAATTGATTAACAACTCTTTTTATACACACTTTTTTCCCCCCCAGAAGAATCATATAATTTGGTTGCATGAAACTAACTCTTCGTCATGGGTCATCATAAAGAATCTTGCTAGTATATACTTTTTTAGAGTTATCAGCTGTCTGCCTGAGCCCTTCCATTTCCCTAACACAGTTTGTGCTGTTGCTTCTAGTGCATATGTACTCAGCACCAGCAGAAGGCTCGCAGCCCCAAAAAGGGGTGGGGTGGAGAAAAGATGAGGCGGAATCAAACAAGCAAGAGAGGGAAGCAGATGGGTTGTGGGAGATGACCCTGCCCCCATGTCATTTTTGTTCTGGCTGCTACTGATCATACATGAATCAGCAGCCAAGAAACGAGTTGGTGATCCTATGATAAAAAAGAAAGTTTGATCTTGACTCAGTAGAATTATAAATTTATAACTAAAACATGATGCAGATTTTTTTTCTTTTGGTTATTTTAATTACTTTTCCTTTGAAACATTTCAGAAAGTATTTTGTTTCAGATAAAACCTTTTAATTTTTCTAAATAATATGATACCTAGATCCAGAGATAAATATTACTCTTTTAGGTTTTCTTGTTCATGCAAGTTTTTATGGTAAGTAAAATTTTAGTAGTAGTCAGGAATTGGTAGAGGAATCTTGATACATGATGGCTATACCTCACATTTTTGGATCTTGTCTCTAGGTGTCAGAGTTTACTAGGACTTTCTCCTGTGGGTTAAAATGAGTAGAAAGTAGTGTGTTTTTGCTAGAGAAATCAGTCTTTCCAGTGTATATGTTTCATGCTAAATATTCTCTCTTTTGTCAGTGCTTATACTTGACTTTTGTTTGGCCCATTTTCTAAGGTCAAGATAAAGGAGACCTTCCTTTATGTCTCAAGTCTTCACTTTGTTCTATGGAAGTATCCTATTTTTTTACAAAAAAATTATAAGAATGTTATCAAACATACACCAGTGTAGACAGAATAATAGTATAATGAATCTTTTATACCCAGTACTCAGCCTCAACATTTATCAACATTTTGCCGCTCTTTTTTCATCTCCCCTCACCCCCAATTTTTATGGAAGAATTTTATTGTAATACAGTTTAATATTAGCATTTTTAAAGGATATATCCTGAAACTTTTGAAATCTGTAAATTAACAAGTACCACCATAGCATATAATTTACCCAATAAAAACGTGGTAAAGTATATATATAAATTTTTAAGTGACCTCTTCAAGCCCTTAATGATCCTATAAATATGAAACTCAATTTGTTATTAAGCTATTAAAATAAATTCTGAATGAAACACTCACTAAAAGAGTTTTTCAAATTGCTTTTTCTTTCATTCCAGGCAGTGGCAGGTACAATCATGATCCAGGTTACTACAGAATTTGACACTCTTTTCTTCAATCTACTAAAAATATATGTGTTCTAAGAAACATTACTTTTAAACTTCTTCATTTTCTCTTTATGTCTAGCTCTAGGCTTGTGTTGACTTTCTTTTGGGAGCCATTTTCCACAGTTTCTTTAAAAAAATCATTTTCTAGAATACTGTTTACATGCAGTAAGTGTATACCAGGATTATAGACTCCTGCAGTTTAACCTCATGCTTTATTAGAAAAATCATGACATCATGTGATGTATCTTTATTGTCTCTTCGGGAGTAGTAACACATGTGGATGTCAGATCTCTCAATCTCAGCAATAGTAATAATAATCAGATTCAAAGGAGGAGGAAAGTATGTTCTGAATTAGTGAAAAGTAAAGAATATTTTAAAGAATAGATAATTTATTCTTTCAAGTTCGATGAGTAATGTGGGTTAGCTTAATAAATTTTTTTAAGAAGGAATCTTGCCAGGTCATTTTAAAATTATTGTGGTAAAAAACACACACGTTAAATTTACCATCTCAACCATTTTTAAGTATCCAGCTCTGTAGTGTTAAGCATATTCACATTGTTGTACAACAGATTTCTAGAACTTTTTCATCTTGCAAAACTGAAATTCTGTACACAGTAAACACTATTTCCAGGCCATTTTTAATGAAAAATAACTCATTTGAAATGAGAAATATTCATTTACATGTTAACATTGAATGTGTTAGTCTCTTTTGTAATCATGTAAAGAATGAATTATGAGGCAGTATTTTAATTTTTCTCTTAATCTGGTAGATGCTATAAAATTACTGGTACTTTTTTATTTGACAGCCCCCCTTCAGTAGCACAAAGGTTTACTTAATTTCAGACTAAATTATAGTACCACAGATACCAGTTAATTCAATAATGGGGTTTTGCTGTTTGGATAAGAACTTTTTATGAAACTATGATTCTAGCTCAACAATTTAATTTAGCATACTTGAATGAGGTTTGCTGGTTCCTTTCCTTTCCTTTTGCAGACATTATTGTGTTTCTGTATCTTTCATGCAGTATCCTAAATCCTTCCGATTTTCCTCAAGATTTGCCTGTCTTGGGTCCCAGATTATCTTCATGTATTTTTCATTTGCTTCTGTCTTTGTTCGGACAAGTACTTACTGAGTTCCAGTTAATGTGCAGTTGTTACTATCTCAGTTAAATTTCTCAGTTTTCTAATGAGAGGAATGACTCTCATAATCCATGACTGAATAACTTTCCCTCCCATATTTATTGAGATATAATTGACATACAGCAGTGTGTAAGTATAAGGCATATGGCATAATGACTTAACATACATATATTGTGAAATTATTACCACAGTAAGTTTAGTAACATCCATCATCTCATACAGATACAAAAGGAGAAAAAAGAATACAACTTTTTTATCTTGTGATGAGAACTCTTAGGATTTACTCTGTTAATACCTTTCAGATAGAGCATACAGCCTGATGTGTTGTACATTACATCCCCAGGTCTTATTTATTTTATAAAGTGGAAGCGTGTACCTTTTGACCACCTTCATCCAGTTTTCCCACTCCCCTCCTCTCGTACCCACAAATCTGATCTCTTTCTTTTGAGTTTGGGTTTCTTTTAGGGAAGCATTTTTTGTTTTTAGATTCTACATATAAGTGAGATAATACAGTATTTGTCTTTCTCTGTCAGACTTACTTCATTTAGCATAATGACCTCAAGGTCCATCCATGTAGTCGCAAATATCTGGATTTCCTTTCTTTTAATGGCTGGATAATATTCCATTGAATATTAACAACTGTTTATTGAAAACCTATTACTGTATGTGAAACCACCTTTTCTAGGTCTTAGGTCTGAGGTCTGAAGTTTTGATACTATCCTTCTGCAACTCACTTAAGAGTTTTGGTGTGTTTTTTTTTTTAAACAAACATCTTAGTACTGTCATTTACATGCACATATGTGTGGTCACATACGAATCAGCATGGGGAGGGTATTTAGGACTACTGTCCTAAGGAGGTCAGATCTCAAGGGATCTTCGAATATCATAAAATTGACTCTTTTTAGTTTTAAAAGGCTGCTGCTAAGGAAAGCAGACATGCTCTTTCAGGGTCAGTGGCAAAGAATACTGAGCCAGATGGATTAATCATGCATAACAATTATTTTTTTCCCAGTACACACACAGACATGGCTTAAATGATGGCAAGTCATAGGTAAGATGGAAAAAAATTCTTTGAAGGTTTAGAGTCTAGATTTTCTTAGTAGACATTTATTGTTTTTTAATTCCTAAAATGGTTCAAACCCTTAAAAAAAATCCTTTTCCCAGTGTTTGCCCATACTACCTCTTAGAATATTGAGTTCCTAAAATTTTTGCTTTTGAACTTGCCTCACCTAAGTCTTCTTCCAGCCTTTTTTGAGCAGAGAGTCATTATTATTATCTTTATTCTTTTTAATGCCACTTCCTCCCACCTGAGTCGCTCTTCTCTGGACCTTTCCCCCAGTCCATGTTCTGTTTTGTGAGGTATAGCAGCCAGAACTGCACTCGTGTTTGGACACATTCTAGCCTTACCTGAAAGTGGAATATGACGGTCTTCTTTTTCACGGCCCTTCTTCATTTCATGGCTTCCCAGTATCTTGCTGGTTTCTTCACCAGAAGCAGATTAGACTGAAGTCCTCATTAAGTTTGCAGGGAGCTGACTGCTAGACCCCCCTTTCTAAAGAACTATAGCCTTTTCATTATAAAAGCAATATACATTTTATTACAAAAGCATTATAAAAGCACATAGTGTTTAAGAGAAAATTTGGAAACTAAAATAAAAAGAAAAAAATTTTCATGATCCAATCAAACCTGTTTTGAGTTTTGATATACTTCCTTATAGTCGTTTTAATCTGTATAATATTTTTATATATGAGAATGCATTTTATCTTTTCTTTAACTTTAGATAAATATTTTCCACATTTTAAATGCTTTATAAAAATGATTCTTAACTGCATAGGATTTGGTGAATAAATATATTCTTAATTCACTTATTGTTGAAAATACTTTCATATTGTAGATACTCTTTGTCATTTTTAAAGATCTTGTCCTTTCCCATGTTGCCAGGTGTTTTGTTTGTAATATTCTGTTCCTGTATACTATGATTAAATATTCATCAAACATGATTAAATGTCATCAAACAGACATCTCTATATTTCTATTTTTTTATGGAATCTAATGGCTTAGGAATTATTATTATTATTTAAAAATATATCTTTATTGATTTCAGAGAGAGGAAAGGAGAGGGAGAGAGACAGAAACATCAATGATGAGAGAGTCACTGATCGAGCCCACAACCCGGGCATGTGCCCTGACCAGGAATTGAACCCCCATCGCCTGGATCCTAGGTCGATGCTCAACCTCTGAGCCACACCCGGCCGGGAGGAATTGTTTTCTTAAAGAAATTTTCCCCACAAATTGTGTTGGTAAAATATGACACTTTCATACCTTGTGAATACTCATTTAAGTGTTATTTCTCAGGATACTTTCCCTTACTAGTTGGAAGGTAACACTGATCTCCGCTATATCTCCTTGGCCACTATTTCCTTTTATTTCATTGTATGTGTGTGCATGCTGCTTTTAGTTCAATTGTATGTTGCCCTCCTGAGTGATATAGTTGAGGACAGTATCAGACTTTCAATCTCATGCACTCTGTGAGCATAGTTAATATTAATTTAATAATGATGCTATCTTTACCAAAAGTTTTTAAAAATAATGGTAGTTTGCTAATAATAGAATTTATAATATTAGTATTCAGTTTATTTTCAGTAAAATAGTCTCTTTACGGTGACCTCTAATCTTTTGGCTTCTCCTTCCATTTCTAGGTTGCCATCACGAAAGCCAAAGTGGATTTCTCCAGTGTAGTGTGCCTGCCCCCTTCCGTCATTGCTGTGAATGGGCTGGACGGAGGAGGGGCTGGCGAAAATGATGATGAACCAGTGCTGGTTTCCCTGTCTGCGGCCCCCAGCCCCCAGAGTGAAGCTGTTGCCAATGAACTGCAGGAGCTTTCCTTGCAGCCCGAGCTGACCCTCAGCCTCCACCCTGGCAGGAATCCCAATTTGCCTCCACTTAGTGAGCGGAAGAATGGTGAGTAGACGTGGAATTACTGCGTTGCGATTTGAATCAGGGTCCAATAGAGATTCTTACTTTATTTTATGTGTCTTAAAAGTTTCTTATAATCTTACTGTTCCTGGTAAAACAGAAATAGTAAGTTTAGGTGATCATTGTGAACCCAACATCATCTTTCTGGGTTTATTATAATTGCTTTCTAATTTGTCTTCCTACTTTTCTGCTTCTCCTTCCCCACCCCTTCCATAAATTCATTGATTCAGGAAATATTTATTGAACATCACCGTATTATAAACTGTGCTAAAATTAGGGAGTGATTTGTGTTGAATCGTATGTGGCTGTAGTTCATTTTTGTTGTTTTATAATCAATCCATTTTATGAATATAATTTGTCCATTTTACTTTTTTAAAATTTATCTTTATTGTTGAAAGTATTACAGATGTCCCCCTTTTTGCCCCATTGATCCCCTCCACTCTGCACCCGCCCCACCTCCTCCAGGCCTTCAGCACACTATTGTCTGTGTCCATGGGTTATGCATGTATGCATATAAGTTCTCAGGTTAATCTCCCCACCAACCCACCCCCTCCTTCCCTCTGAGATTCATCAGTCTGTTCCATGTTTCTATGTCTCTGGATCTCTTTTGTTCATCGGTTTATTTTGTTCGTTAGATTCCACATATGAGGGAGATCATGTGATACTTGTCTTTGTCCATTTTACTTTTGATGGATATTTGGGTTGTTTTCATTTGGGACTATTATCAGTCATGGTCCTATGAAATTCTTGTACATGTCTTTTGGTATACTTGTTGGGATTTTTATTTGAAATATATCATCTATAGGTTAATGGGTAGAATACACATTTAAAATTTTTTTTAAATTTATTGAGTTTAGAGAGAGAGGAAAGGGGGGAGAGAGAGACAGAGAGAGAGAGAAACATCGATTTGTTATTCCATTTATTTCTGCATTTATTGGTGGTTTCTTGTATGTGCCCTGACCAGAGATCGAACCTGCAACCTTGGTGTATGGGGTATTCCCAGTTAGTTTTATCTCTCCAATTAAATAGGCTTCCTTTAATGTCTTTCCATAGAGTTTTATAATTTTCTCCATAAAGGTCATGCAAATATTTTACTAGGTCATTTTTGTGTGTGTGTGTAGACATTATAAGAGGCATGTTTTTATAAAATATTTTGGACTGTTTGGTGCTGGGGAATTGAAATACCAAATCTTTTCAAAACTCCTGTGGCTTTTCTACATCTATGCCATCTGCTTGGTATAGACCCCCCTACCCCTTTTCTTGCTCTTTTTTTTTTTTTTTTTTTAAATATATCTTTATTGATTTCAGAGAGAGGAAAGGAGGGGGAAAGAGAGAGATAGAAACATCAATGATGAGAAAGTCATTGATCGAGCCTGCAACCTAGGCATGTGCCCTGACCGGGAATCGAACCCCTGTCGCCTGGATCCTAGGTCAACGCTCAACCGCTGAGCCACGCCCGGCCGGGCTCTTGCTAACTCTTGTTTAGGCATTACTCTTTTGGAAAAGGAGTCATTGGTAGGGGTTTCTCTTTTGGTTTGCCCAGTTGCTCTTTATCATCTTACTTTATCACCCTGTATTATAATGGGAATTATCCACTCAGCAACATGAGTAACCCTTTTTTTTTTCAAATGTTTTTTATTGATTTTAGAGAGAGAGGAAGGGAGAGAAATAAAGAGATAGAAACATTGATGAGAGAGAGACATCGATCGGCTGCCTCCTACACGTCCCCTACTGGAGATCAAGCCCAAAACCCTGAGCTTGGGCCCTGACCAGGAATCGAACTGGGAACCTCTTGGTTCATGGGTCAGCGCTCAACCACTTAGCCACACCGGCCTGGCATGAGTGACGTTTTGAAAACTGAATCGGACATTGTTACACTCCTCTTAAAACCCTTTAGTGTCTTCCTATGAGGCTTATGATGAAGTTATGATTAGGTGCTGGTACCCTCTCTGACCTGATTTCTTATCTTTGTTCCCTAACTCCTCTATTCTGTTCCAGCCACACTGACTTTCTTGCTGTTTCTTGAACACATCTAGTATGCTCCTGTCCCAGGGTCTTTGTACTTGCTGTGCCTTTACCAAAGTTCCTGCACAAAGGTCATTTCCATAGAAAGGCCTTCCCTGCCTATTTTATAAAATAGCACCTCCCATTACTCTCTGCCCTGCTTTATCTTCCAAGCACTTACTAAGATGTGTGTATGTGTGTGTTTATTGTCTATACCCTCCCTTCCCCCTTTGATAGATAAATTTCATGACACCGGAAACTTTATTTTGCTCATGGGTGTATATCCAACTCCTAGATCATAGTGGGCACCAAATAAATATTTGTTGAATAAATAAATGAATGGTTTACTTGTATTTTTATATCCATAGTGGGAAGAGTAATGGAAACTCAAGCAGTTTTTACTTTGGGAAATAGTGGACACTCAAGCAGTTTTTTTGTTCTTTTCCCATTCCTAATTTCTACTTTTTTACCCCCATATTGCAGAGACTTTAGCTTATATTTTAAGGGAAAAGAGTTAGTCCAGAAGGAAAAGCTGAAAGACAGAAAAAGAGAAAGGATAACTGACCGAGCAAGGTTCTTGTGGAGCTAGGAGAGAATTGGCTTTGTCTTGAGAAGGAGTGAAGACCAGCATTCCTCAGGCACAGGAGGAATGGCAGTGAAGGTGGTGAAGGGCAGCATACAACAAACTTCTTATATTTTGGGCAGGAAGTGGAGAAAATTGGTGCTGACAGCTGTGATGGTCTCTGGAGTAGAAGGCAGCTGCTGCTGTTGGGGCAGAGGTGGTGGTGTATCTTCAGCCTTTCTTTCTCAACTCTTTGTCATATAAATCAACTGAATTTTTTCCCATTTTGAAAAACAACTCTAATCTTCCCTTTGGAGACAAGTTCCTAAAAGAGTAGTTTTCAGTAACAGTCCCTACTTTCCCACATTATAGAGACTTGACCGCATTCTGGCTCTCTTCAGAAACTGCCATTTAAAAGGCCATTAGTGTTCTTTTCGATGTAGATCAGATAGGGATTCTTTATGTTATTGACTTCTCTGCAGCATTTGATACGGTTGGCCACTCCCTCTGACCTGAAACTTTTCCTCCACTGACTTCTGTGACATTACTCTTTCCTGGCTTTTTAAGCTCTGTCTTTCTACCCACTCTTTTCTGCTCAGATCTTTTGCTGTCTTTCTCTACCCATCTTTTAAATTTTGTTACTTTCTAGTGTTCAACCCTAGGACTTCTTTACTTCTTACTCTGTATCTTTACCTTGAATGATTTTCCCCAGAACTTTGGCTTTAACCGTTATCATATGCTTTTGATTCCCATCTTATACAGAAGTGGGCAAAGTAGGTTAATAATAATAATAATAATAATAAATAAATAATAATATAAGAATAAACTCTGTTTCACCTATTCACAATTGTAAGCCTACTTTGGCCCACCCTGTATGTCCAGGCCAAGTCTCTCCCCTGAGTTCCAGATTCATATGCTTGGCTGTCTGTTCAATGTCTCCACTGGATGTGCCACAGACTCAGTATGCTCAGAGTTAAACTCTTTATCTTACCTGCAGTTCCTACTGAATTCTCCATTGTAGGAAATGGTACCACCCTCCACCTAGATGTTCAAACCATAGGGTTGTTTTGTTTTCTTCCTAAATGAAAACTTTAAAAGTTTTATTTGTTTTATAATCAGATAAAGTATAGGAAAAAAATAAAATAAAAATTTCCTCATAATTAGTTCATTGATGGCCAGTGGCAGCAGTCAATATATTCTGTCAGTCATTTATTTGTTTACTTTATACAAATATACTCTGTATAAATTATTTTCATAAAATATTTTATGAGGTTTTTCTATATCATTCACAGTCTTAGAAAACATTTTTCTCTGCTTGATATTTGAATTGGGTGTGTATAACATTTAGGCAGTCTCCTATTATGAGATCCTTACATTGTTTTTATTTTTATATTTTTAAAATGTTTTTATTGATTTTTTTAGAGAGAGAGGAAAGGAAAGGGAGAGATAGAAACGTGGATGTGAGAGAGAAACATCGATTCGCAGCCTCCTGCATGCCCCCTACTGGGGATTGAGCCCGCAACCTGGGCATGTGACCTGACCAGGAATCGAACTGGTAACCTCTTGGAGCATGGGATGACCCTCAATCTACTGAGCCACACTGGCCAGGCTGTTTTTATATTTTTATGTTATAAATACTTATGTTATAAATACTTATTTACAGGATAAAGCTTATGCTATGCTCCTCAACAGGGCAAACCAAGTCCTTCATAGCCAGCTTCTGCTCCCCCCGCCCCTCATCTGTTCCCACTCACACTAAATGATTTGGGATTCCTCCTAATAGACACAAGTTCACATCTCAGTTCCTCTTCCTTCCTGGCTTTTTCTTCCTGGAATGACATCATGTCATCCTTCTCTTCTGACTGATATTTCTGTCTAGTCAAGAATCAGGGGAAGGTACTTTCTGCAGAACTTCTTCCTCAGACTCCCAATTTAGGTTAGGGGTTTGCACTTTCATTGTTCTTCCAAAGTGCCCTGTGCATAATTATCTACTTATTTGTTATTATATTTGACTAGATGAGAAGCTTTGTGAAAGCAGGGATTATGTCTGTTTTATTGTGGTATCCTTAGTGGCTAGCCAGAAACTTAGTGTCCTAATGAGTTCCTAGGGTGTTTGTTAAATGCAGATTCCGATTCTGTAGAGCTGAATGAAGGCCTGATATTCTAACCAGCATCCAGGTGATGCCAGTGCTGTTGCCACACTTTGAGTAGTAAGGTCTTAGAATATAATGTTTGATAAATCTTTGTTGGATACATGAACAAATGAATGAATGGTGAAACTAAAACTACTAACTCACTGAAATATCGACTTTTTAGATTTAAGCAATTAAGACAAGAAAGTGATCATTGATTCTATCACTGGACAGAAAAAACAAAACAAAATTTGTTTAATTCAGGGTTTAGATTATTTAGAAGAAAGACTTTGAGTCTTTCCCCGTACAGGTGAAGTGTTTGGTGGAGTAATTATTTTATTCTCTTAATTAGAGATAGGACATTTAGATCAGAAGTTTTAAATATTTTTTTTTTAAGTTGAAGAACTCTTTTAAAGTTGAAGCCCAGTATGTAAAAATTTGCTCTGGTTGAATGAAATCCGAATGGAGGAGCCAGACCCCCACTTACTTGGCATCATTTATACTCTCAGGCAGCTCTCAAAAGAGCACAAGTTGAAAACTTCTGATACAGATTATTTATCTACTACTTTAGTTTGAGCTGTGTCTGAACCAACCTCTTCAGATGCTAGAATGGTTTCTTAACTGCCAGGAGCCCCAAATTGATTAACTGTGATCATGCTTGATGGGGAATATGGATACCAGCATACAAGCATAATGGTGTATACAACGAAATTCTCATTTTGACAGGAGAAAAGAAACCCAAGAAAGTGACATTTTCCTCTCTAAATATTTTCAGCATTAAAAAGGAAACAATGGTGAAATACCATTAAAAAGGAAACAATGGTGAAATGGTGTATTAGAACAATGCTGAAGGGTAAGAGAGGGGCTTACTAAAGAAATAATCTATAAGAAGTTTGATGACTACAGAAAATACTTTGTATAGTAGAATTGTATATCAGTGATCAGGAATACTAATTGTTTAGCAGAAATCACTAAAGTAACTGTCAAAATCAGATTTTGTTATTATAGAGAAAATAGAAATGTTTATCAAGTTAAGAGAACTAGGAAGTTGCAGAGTAGCTGTTATCTTGATGAAACATGCATTATTGTTTTCTTTTTTATTTCATCCATCAGCTATCAGGTGAATGTGTGGACAGGGGCAATATTAATGATAATGATAAATGATTAATGATTAATAATGATTAATGATTAATGATAAAATCAGAAAGTGGGAAATTTACAGCAGAATGAATTCTGGAGTTAGAGGAACTGTTTTTTTATGGATGGTGTACTGTGTGTTGAAAGGGTGGAGTGAGAAATTTACGTTTTATATCTTTTATTGAGAAGCTTATGTTATATAGAAATTGAGTGAGTTAGCAAGGGTCCTTACAGGGCAGTAGGCAGTCAAAGTCCTGAAACTCTATTTTCTAAACAGAATCCTCATGAGAGGAGGTGCCTTTGGTTAACCCAGCCTTACTGGCCTAATTGGAAACAGTTGATAGAGAAGCTTCAAGGTGTATTTTTAAATATTACTTTTCTGTCTTCTAAGCTGAGCACTTAGGTCTAAAAGATTAATTGATCCATCTGTGGATTCTGTCCAGCCTGAGCTTGGAGAAGCCTGAAGACACCTCAGTAATGATCTACTCCCATCCCCTTTGGCTCTAGCTAACGGAATTCTGGCACACATTGAATGAATGTGTCATAATGGAAAATTTAAGTTTCACTTTGCTTCTTCCTTTAATGGTGTAGTGCCGTTTGGCTGTCTTTTCCTTACATATCTGTTCCTTCTTCATAATAATCTGATATCAGTCTTTTAGTATGAATAAGTTTTGGAACTGGCTGAGACTGCATAAGGCTATTTTCGGGAGCCTCTAGAATGGGAGCTGAAATATGTTTGTGCTTTTTCTCATTGCAAATGTATGGCATTTTAGTTACCCTGTAGGCTTTTGTGGGAAAGCCTGGGAATTTTGCCATAATTCATATTTCATGGCTTCTGTGGGAAAGTGCATTCCATGTTCCAAATGATCAAATTACAAGTGAGCTTTTGGCATATAATCCATTTATAAGTTGGGGACTTGCTTATATCCTGAGATGTGCCTCTTAAAGATTTGGAATTAAAGAATTATGACACAGTGAATAGTAATTACATGGAATGCATTACTTAGAAGGCATTGCAGACAAAAGTTGGATAAATTGATGGATGACAAGTTCATAAAGATTTCCAAGAGAAAACTGTCATTTTGGGGGTTGCATTCTTGACTTTTTATTGTCCTTGACTTTTAAAATTTTATTTCAGGACAGTCATTTGTGCCTTCCTGCAGTTATTTTCACTGGTTTGATCACTATGGAAATTAGTATTCAGCAGATATTTATAAAGTGCCTATAGTAAATGAGACACCGAGGAAGACATTGAAAGGTTAAAGAAGTAGCACAGCTACTAGTTTACTAGTTTTGCCTCCTTCCCTCCTATTCCTTTAATGAACAAATCATTAGCTCTTTTATCAGATCTAATAAATACCAAATTTCTTTGCTTTTCCTTTCCATTTTAGGTAACACAAATTAAATTTGGGCCTATGATCTGTTTATGGGGGATAATTTTTTGGGCCCTGGATAGAGGTTGAATACCAGGCAACATTTTTCAAACTGGTGAGATTTATCTTTCCTCTTCGCTGCTTAGTCCCCCTTCCTAGGCATCCCCTTGGTAGCTCTCCTGCAGTCCTTGTGTTCTGGTTAACAAATCCTTGATTGGATATTAAAGCAGATGAGAACTTTGTATGATTTGGATTTTTGCATTTTGAAGGGGGTCTCATTATTGAGAAAGTGCCTTTTTTCAACCCACCAATGATTGAATAAGTAAAAACTTGAAATGTTACCCACAAAAAATTACTTATATCTACACCTATAGGAACCTTCATTTCTGAATAACAGATTGTTCATGATCCAACCAACACATATGAATATACTTAAGAGAACAGTAGGACAGAATATTTGAAATTAGGTCTGCAAAACTGAAAAAAGCTCCTTATACTAATCACCTTCCTTGAAATTAGATTGGTGACATATATATTTTACCATTCAGGCCTTGTTTTCTTTTATTTTTTTGGGGGGGGTTAAATACATATACAGAAAAGTACATAAGTCACATAATAGTTTACAGAATAATCACAAAACAGAGCTGTGTAACCACTGCTCAGCCCAACAGTTGCTCATTGTGAGCACCCATGCACTCCTCTTTGATCACAACCCCATCTTTCCTTCCTAGGAGTAACTACTATTCTTGACAATCATTTGTTTTACCTGCTATATATTTATTCCTAAAAAATATAGTTTAATTGAAGTTTATATGAATGAATCTGTATTCTTCTTTTGCTTAACATATGTGGTATTTGTTCATGTATATAGCTTTAGTTCACCCATTTTCATTACTGTATAGTGGATGCTCCCACAGAAAATTACTCCATAATTTTATAAAAATCCATTTTGTTGATGAACATTTTGGTTGTAGCGAGGTTTAGGTTGTTACACATTGCTGTGAATGTTCTTCATGTATCCTGGTACATGGGTACAGGCCTATATACATAGGAGTGGAAACTCCCATTTTATATATATTCATATATATATAAATATAAACTTATTAGGTAATACTAAACTGTTTCCAAAGTTGTTGTACCAGTTTATATACCCTCCAGCAGTATGTGAAGGTTCTCATTACTCCATGTCCTTGACAATACTTGGAATCGTTAGATTTCTAATGTTTACTACTCTGCTAGTTATATAAAGGTATTTTGTGACTTTCTTGATTTTCAGAACACTGTTTTCTAATGAGGTTAAATATCTCCTATATTTATTGGCCATTTGGATTTCTTCTTTCGTGAAGTGCCTACTGAAATCTTTTGCCTATTTTTTCTGCTGTTGTCAACTTTTTTTTCTTGTCAACTATATTTGAAATACTAGTTTGTTGTTCTTAAATGTACTATAGATAGCTTCTCCCACTCTGTGATTTGTCTTTATCATTCTCTTTATGGTATCTTTTGATTAAGAGTTTCTAAATTTAATGTAATTGACTTATGAGTCTTTTATGGTTAGTGAGTTTTGTGTCTTAAATTTTTTGTATGGGGTAAAGTAAGCCCCAATTTAATGTTTTTTTTAAATGGATTCTCATTTATTGAAAATACTGTTCTTTCCTTACCCATTAGCAGAGCTACCTCTCTCATATATGAAGGACCTACCTCTATGTGATGGGTTTCTGAGCTTACTATTTGTTTGCATTGGTCTTACTTGTCTGTCTGCACCAGCACCTCACAGCCTTAATAACGGTAGCTGTGATGGGCCCTGTTACATGGGAGAAGTCCTCCCACCTTTTTCTTTTCCAAGAGTGCCTTTCCATACGCACTTTAGAGTTACTGTGGGATTTTGATTGGGATTACATTTACTCTATAAACTAATTTGAGGAGAATTAACATCTTTAGAATATTGTACTGTGAATGTGGTATATTCCTTCATTTATTTAGATTTTCAGTGAGGTCTTCCAAGGAGGTTTTATAATTTTCTCTGTGGTGGTCATATACATCTTTTATTAGATTTATTTTTAGAGGTTTCATGTATTCTAATGCTGTTGTGTTATTTTTTAAAGAATTATTTTCTAACTGTTTTTGCTGATTCCAGATATTTTTCTGAAACAAAGTACAGTTATCTGCTATGCTGGTTGGGATGGGAAGAGTTATTTTAAGAGAAGTAAGGAGAGAGTGGAAGTGAAAAGGACATGCTTGGTCCCCTTTCATAGGCTTTTTTTCCCTTTGTGTAAAACTTAGGAAGTACTCATTTGTTTTCCACATGTGTAGCCTATAGAAGAAAGGGCAGATAATGTGTTTTTCCCCCTGCAAGTCCCTTTCATGCTTTAGTGTTACACAGGAGGTAATGAACTGCTGGGAGAAGTAAAAATTTTGAGTGGGCAGTTTCTGATTCAAATTACGATATTTTCTTGGGGAAAGAAAGAACTTTGTTACTTACGCTCCTCAGGAAGCTTGGTTGTCAGGGATTTTGTAGATTAGGCCTTGCAGCCAATGTGAAAATGCCCAGATCTTAAGCATCTGAACTCATTGATTCAGTTTATAATGTGATTTAGAGAATTTCATAACTTACTTCATCTCAGTACTTAAAGACAATTTCCTGTTCTCATGTATTTGTCAGATGTTGTGCTAGATTCCTAGGGAACAAACAGATACCAGATAGACTCCCCCTCTTTAAAAAACAAAACAAACAAACAAAAACTTCCCAGTGGATTCTGTCTTCCAGAGAAAATTGTTATAGTATATGGTTTATTTCCCTCTAGTCTTCTTCCAAATGTATGTTTTAAAAATAACTAAGCTAATACTATGTGTGTTTTTTTCACTTAGCATTATATAATTTAAGATTTTTCAGATGGCACTGTAAGTTTTATAAGTAGCCTTTTTAATGAGTTTATGACATTCCATTCTGTGCCATCATTTATTTAATTCCCCCACCCATTGGACATTTGAATCATTTTCTGTTTTTCACACTTATACAAGTATTTGATGAACATCTTTTGAAGCCTACCCCCCCCCCCCACTTTGAATTATTTCCTTAGTAGTAGAAATATTGGCTTAAAGAATTTGACCATTTTAATGTTGAAAATTTATTCAGTGACTGATGAGCACCATCTGTGTGCGCTAAGTATTGGAGAGATAGTAAGGAACAAGACAGATAAGGTTCTCATTGTCATGGAACTTACAGTTAGTGAAAGAAAGATTAAACAAAGACTGTACAAGTAGTGATGGGCAAACAATGGGAAGAGGGACTAGCATGTGTGTTAAGGCTGAGGGAAAAGGGAGTGGGGGAGGGAAATGGGAAAAGTAAAGGTTATTGGGGAAAATTTGGCACAACAAAACTAAGAGAATACCAGTATGTCAGTGGAAGGATTGAGAGAGGCAGTGATGTGAAATAAGTAGGTATATAGGGGTTAAATCACACCACACCAGCCTTTGTAGGCCTTGTTAAGAATTGAGGTTCTTGCTCGGCCAGCATGGCTCAGTTGAGCATCAGCCTTGATCCAAGAAATCAGGGCACATGCCCTGGTTTCAGGGTGTGCAGGAGGCAGCCGATCAATGACTCTCTCATCATTGATGTTTCTCTCTCTCCCTCTCCCATTCTCTGAAATCAATAAAAATATATATTTTTAAAAAAAGAATTGAGGTTCTTGAGAAATACATTGTCCCATTCCATTCCATAGTGGCCTCCTGATTTATACTTCTTCAGTCCTGTATGAGTGCCTGGTTCACTTATTAACATTGATGGTGTCATTTGTGAAAGACTGCTTATGTGATAGATGAAATGTTTTCATTTCAATTTATATTTCTTTGATTACTAGTGAGGAAGAACTTTTCCCTGTTTTAGCTGGTGGGAGTTTCATTGTTTTTGGCCATTCAGTTCATTTCCTTGGTTACTAAAACATTATTTTTAAGGTTGTTCCACAAGTACTCTAGTAACAGACTGGGCACTTGTCAGGAACTTATAGAAGAGTTTTCCTACATCTATTTCACTCTTAGTACTCTGGATAAAGGGCTGGATTCCATCAAGACTGGGTTTCTTTTGACTTTGTTATTTTATAATTCATGGGTATACAAGTCTGTGGAGTTGGAATTTTGAAAAGAAACTGATAAACTCTGGTGCCTTTATTTTTTAACAGGCAGCTCACATCATCTTTCCCCAGAACGAATTGCTGCTGCTTTTATATTTGTTTAGCTCATTTGTACTTTTATTTAGCACTTCATTTTTCATTTTTATTTTTTTAAATTGTTGGTTAGAGGTTTTCTACCCTACTTCATTATAAGGCCCTTGAAGAAAGAGGCAGTGTCAGTCTGGTTCGTCTGTCTTTGTGTCCCCATTGGCATTGACATTGTACATAATGACAATATTTTGGACATACAGTATGAATAAGTTGGCTGTTTATATTTATGGCTGTTATAGCCCTTAACACTTATTATACTTTGAAGAGTTAGCTGAAAATATAGTCTTCATCTATCCTGAGGCCAAGGAATAGCGTATCTTTGGTAATGTGTGATCCTCCCAGGTCTTGACTGGATTTTTCATCAAGTAGGAGGTTGTGGTCACAGGAAATAGAAGCTGCCTTGAACCTGTAGCAACTTGCCGGGGTGCTGGGTTATGTTATCTTTTGGGTGTTTTCACTTTGCCCAACGCTAGATGTCTGGGGGAGAGACTTAACTGGTTAAATCCTGTAAAATTTCAATATGATGATAAGATTTTTGTAGAGCTGAATCTCAGTAAACTCATACATGCATTTGTGAGAGCCCAAATCAGAACTGGACATAGGAACAGGGTTACATTTCAAGTGTTCTGAAATCGCACAGAGATCATTTGTTATTTTGTGTATACCTGTTTATACTACAGTCCATCATAGAAATTGATATCAGTTGTTAGTGAGGTTGACAGCTTTTGAAGGTTAAAGGATTGCTTATTTTGTAAGTGAGGTAGGCTCTCTGCTTCTCTGGTTTCTCCTGCTCATTCCCTACAATTTGGGCATTTTCATTGTCATTAGCACTTAATATTGCTGAGGGCATTATTGTGGATGTCCTTATTTATGTTAACCCTATACTTCATTGCTATGGATAACTTGTCTTCCTAAGTAGTTTTCTAAATAATAACACCTTCAGCATGTGTTCTAATGAAAATTGTAGCAAACCACCTGTCTTTTCCGGGTAGGTAGGGATTCTTTCATTGTTATGAACTTTACCCATGCTGTTAGAATTTTCTGTGATAAATAGGACTTTTCATTTCATTTGGCGTGCATTTATGAATGCTTTAACATTAGATACTATGCTAGATCTTTTAGTGCAGAGGCATTACGTCATGTCGTAAAGAACAATAATATAGGTGGGCACAGACAGGTTCTGGGGGGAGTATAAGCGAGGGATATATATCATATTCATAAAGAGTGTCAGGAGGGTGGGGGAAGTGCCAGGATCAGGGAAGGCTTTCTGGAGAAGGCAGCACTTAAACTGAGTTTTGAAGGATGAATGAGAATCAGGTGGTAGCAAGGATAGGTTTTATTTTATTTAAGACTGGAGAGAAAGGAGCACAGTTAAGAAACTATTGCTGAAGTACTGACCCATGAGATAGTCTTGTGAAAAACTTGAACCTGAATTAGATCAAGCCTGTGTATCTAACTCGTAATTTCCTGGAAATGCAGGGTATGGAGCATGGTTAAATAACACCAAGGGGATAGAGTTAGAAAAATCCAAAATATGGGAAAACAACCTAGTTTTTTCAACAAAGAAGAGAGGAAGGGGTGGGAATCTATAGATTAAGAGAAGTTTAAGAGACGCATCAATGAAAATGCAGTGTGTTTTCCCTGTTAGACTCTGATTTGAATAAATTATCCCTAAAAATATTTATGAATCAGTTGGGAAAACTTGAGCATTGGTTGGATAGTTGATGATATTAAGGGATTTTTAAAAATTTAGTATGGTAATGGTGGTGGGCTTCTGTTAAAAAATAATTCTAATCTTTTATATATATAGAATAAAGATGAAATTAGATGATGCTTAAATTGGCTTCAGAGTGATCCGGTGTTGGCTGGGTGCTGTGTGTTTGGAAGGGGGGCACATGTCGATACAGTTTGAATCTAGGTGCTGGGGTACGTACAGCTTATGCCCTTCTTCCTACCGTCGTGTATGTTGGAACTTCCCTATAATATATATATATATATATTTTAAATATTTAATAGATGCAGTATTTTTTTTAAAAAATATATCTGTGTTGATTTCAGAGAGAGGAAAGGAGAGGGAAAGAGAGAGATAGAAACATCAGTGATGAGAGAGAGTCATTGATCGGCTGCCTCCTGCACACCCCCGGCTGGGGATCGAGCCTGCAACCCGGGCGTGTGCCCTGACTGGGAATTGAATCCTGATGGCGTGGATCCTAGGTCAATGCTCAACTGCTGAGCCACTCCCGGCCGGGCTCTATAATATTTTTAAAAAGCTGTTGCTATACTCCAGACAAGAATTATTAAGGACCTGAAATAAAGCACTGGTTGTAGGAACAAAAAGGATGGATTTGAGGAATTAATTATGTGATAATTAGTTATACTTAGATGTTTGGGGCTGGAGGGATGGGAGTGTGAGTTTATGGTTTGGGACCTGAGTACTGTTACCTAAGCTAGGGAAAATGGAAGCAATGTACTTGGAGGGGTTGAAAACAGGGTGATGATATTCGAAGTTTGCTTTTGGATATACCGAGTTAAGAATCTGGGTAGAGGTGCATAGTTGGTAGCTTACAGGTGAAGTCAGAGCTAGATATGGATCAGTATGTAGATGGTAGTTAACTTTAAGAAAGCATGAGATTGGCCAGGGAGAATATGTAAAAGGAAAGGGGAGTGTGTCTGAAAGGGACTGAGAAAGAGGAGCCACTTAGGATTCCGAGAGGAAAGGTCAGAGAGTTAGGAAAGTAGGCTTTTTAAGAAAATCAAGGAGATAAGAAGTTTTCAGAAGAGTATGGAAACTCTGACAAATGCAGTAGAAAGGTCAAGTAGGATTAGAACTTGTTTCATTCCTCTTGATTATAAACAGTGAAGTCCTTTCAGGGACTGAGGGGTGGTGAGAAAGCTTTGTGAGTAAACTATTGATATCCTGCAGTTATCAAAGTCCCTTTGGAATAGATTAATAGAGACTGTAGATCAAATTAGACTTGTGTTGATTGGCTAGAGAGTTATGATTAAAAGCAAAAGAGCTTTGGCCTGGCTGGTGTGGCTCTGTTGGTTGGAGTGTCGTCCTGTACACAGAAAGGCTGCCGGGTTCGATTCCCGGTCAAGGCACATGCCTAGGTTGTGGGTTTGATCTCTGGTAGGGGCGAGTATGAGCGGCAACCCAATCAATGTTTCACTCATATGTCGATGTTTCTCTCTCTCTCCCTTCCCCTTGCTCTTAAAAAAAAAGAGAGAGCTTTTATTTTACTGGAAATTAAGATCATTGCCCTTCATTGCCTTGGTGCCATTAACTTGAAAGTCATGTTCACTTGTTCAGAGACCTGTCAAAGTTTACTTTAGGTCTCTATGAAATTTTTGCCGATTTGCACAAAAAATAGTGGAACCGAAGCTGCCATAGGAGTTCAGATTTTTAGAATTGTGAAACCGTTGTTGTGCTGATACTCCAGCAGTAGGCAAAGATTATGTTGCTTTTTGTTTCCCTTTTCTTTAAGATTAATTTTTTAGATTTTTGTTCTTAAAATTGTTTTTCTTTAGATCCTTTTATCCCAAAGGGCAGATGAGGTAGATAATGGGTGTGGAATTGCTGTGAAAAAGTAATGTCAGTTGAAATGTGATGTGTTACTGTTACTCCCACGATATGACCGTCAGTATCTGTGAAGGGGCTGGAAAATTGTGGCTTTCTGAGCACTCTCATACAGCAAAGAGAGAAGTTTTGGCAAGAGGAACACAGCCCTCTGCTCTTCCAAACATCTTCTGTGCAGGAATCTTATAATTTGTATATATTTTCCTGTAAGTACAGAATTGTGAGAACTTGTTTTATTTGAAAAACCTTCACACAGCAGATTATACAGCCCACATAGGGACAAAGGAATGACCCAACCTTTTAGGGATGCATTTCCTTTAGTTGCTAACCTCTGACCAGACTATCATGTAGTATGAGAGTTGAAATTTACCCATTTTTCATAAGGCAATTTGTGAGCTTGTTTGCCAGAAGGGGCCAGAGAGAATGATTCTGTCTTTTCAAAGCAGCATTTAGCCCACACTGGCTGCCACTCTGTTGCCTGTTGAGTCATCCCTACAGTTCTATATAGAGCTTTTCTTTTAAACATGATGTTCTTGGAGTGAGAAAGAAAGGAAGTTTTTCTCTCCTCCCCAGAATCTCCACCGCCCCAAATTTGAATTGCTTTTCTTTTCTAATAACTAAATATTGCCCTCAATCATCCTTAGAGTTTTCTCTTTTAAGGTGTCTTAGTGCTTTAATTTATCATTTGTTTGACATATAAGCATTTAGGCATTCACTGGTCTGAGTTTGCTGCAGTAGGCTCTCAAGATACAGGCTGAGCCCGGCCAGGTGTGGCTCAGCGGCTGAGCATCGACCTAGAATCCAGGCGATCGGGGTTCGATTCCCGGTCAGGGCACATGCCCCGGTTGTGGGCTCGATCAATGACTCTCTCATCATTGATGTTTCTATCCCTCTCTCTCCCCCTTCCTTTCCTCTCTCTGAAATCAATAAAGATATATATATTTTTTTTTTAAAAAGATACAGGCTGATACTTAACCAGGAAGATTGAGGAATTCTAGGTAAACATACTAAACATATGGATTTCTATACACATTTTTAAAATTTACTTTAGAGAGAGAGAAAAGGGGAGTGGAAAGAGAGAGAAACAGAGAAACATCACTTTGTTTTTCCACTTATGCATTCATTGGTTGATTCTTGTATGTGCCCCGACCGGGATCAAACCTGCAAAATTGGCATATTGGGACCACACTCTAACCAACTGAGCTACCCCGCCAGGGCCTAAACATGGATTTCTAGTTTTGAGCTGTTTAAAAATAAATTAAATATGCTAGAAAAGTACTGTGAAGGAAATGAATGAGCTTTTAATTTTGAATAAGTGAAAATTGCTATAATTTAAAAGGATTTTAGTTTTGTTTTTGCAATGGAACGTAAAGTCCCCATGCTCATACTTATTCAGAAGTTCCCATTCTGTGCTAGTAGAAAAAAGATTGAAGCTTATCAGGAAAAGGAAATTCTTATGTATTGGAACTGTCTTCTTATGTGTTCCATATATCCAGCAGGATCATAAAGCATTTTAGAAAAGTTAAATAACATCAGTAAGCTGTCTATTCACAGATCACATGTCTCACATAGGAACAAGTCAGAGGCTCTTATAGAAGATTGGCAGATCTGAAAGACAGATTACAGCTTTGGAATGTATTGAGATGACTTTTTGAAACAGATATTTTAATTGGAGTGGGGGTGGATAAATAGTTGAGCTTCTGTAGTTAAATATTCAAGTTCCTCAGCCTGTTATCTATAAATATCACAGATGAAAAAGCCATTGGAACTCTTTTTCAGAAAACTAGCTTGCCATACATATTCATTTGTATGTATGTGTTTCTGCGAGTCCAAACCTCACCCTCATCTCCCACCAGTGGGTCAGCAGTTGGGCTGTCCTTTCACAAGATTGAGGGATTGTGTTTAATCTGTTGCTCTAAATTGCATAGCAGCAGAGTCCTTTCTACTAAGATTTTGAACAAAACCTCCTCTTCCCTTCTTAAAAAGACAGGGGAAAAAGCAGTTGATTGGTTTTTTGAAGTTCTCTTTCTGTATTTCTCTCTCCTCCCCCAGAGACAAATAGCAAGGGGAGGAGCTCACTCCCTGTTCTAACCACACTTCATATGTCTTAACTTGAGAGCTTTTTTGGTTTCCTGTCAGCAGTAATTCAACTCTGTGCCATCTTGACTTGCCTGAAGGGTGGATAAACTGGTAACTGCACTGAGAAGGGGAGTGAGTTCTCACAGTCTGATTTGAGCATAAGGCATGAGATTGAATTTACGAAAGCTTCGGTAGCCTCTGAAGACAACATCTTTTTTCTGGGACTTTGAATTTTTTCATTATATTTGTGGGCTGTTGTTTCTGAGAAGAATTTGTCATGACTCTACTGGAACCTGAGATGTTAATGATGGCTGTGCAGTCCGGTAATTCCCTTATTTCCTGCAAATCCTATTTGCCATAGGTTTCTTTAAAAAGGTTGGGAATATTTGTGCTAGGATTGGATGGAGATGGGGAGGAAAATAGATAAAGGTAAAGATTGCAGTTTTAGGTTTTTATTGCAAATTCTAATTATTCAGACACAGCTTTGAATTAGATGTTTACTGACCTTAAAACTGTTCAGTGAGGAGACTTATGTGGGAAAAAAATAACTATTTTCCTTTAATCAATTATCTTATCATCTGAGGCACTGCTTTTAATGTAAGATAATTGACTTGTTTTTGCTGTTTTATACAGTACTGTCTTTAAACAATTCTATACTCTATTTTTATGTCTTTATGTGAAAGCATATTTAAAATTTTTTTCTTAGCTCTTCTTTCTCTTTTGTGGCATAAGCTTCTTTCTATATCGTCTTTTGGGTCTTTGGAAATGCTCTTGATAACACATAGGATTGGGACTCTTAAATTTTGGAGATGGAAACGTTTGAGCAAGAGGTAGAAAACAGAAAGAATGTAGGATTTTTGAAATTCTCTAAAAACAGTTTTCCCAACTCAAAAGTATCTTATAAAGCACTTTAAAATTCCAGTTTGTTTTTAATGGTTTGTTTTATTTTTAGTGTTTTTAAACTTGTAAGTTAGATATCTAAAAATAGGGAATGTTCTTTTGTTATTTTTAGACTTCTGCTAAAATGTAGTCTAGTGTTTTCTTGTTTCACAGCATATCTTGATAGATCCGTACAAGAGGCATTTGATGATCTCTTCCCATCCACTGGCCTTCACTCAAAGGGGAATGAGACTCCTTGGGTCTGGCAGATACTTGCCTCTGGCAGAGCTGGTCTCCTCGTCCTCCTTGGGGAGCGCTTAGGTAGTTGTTGAAAGACACAGATACCCATGTGAGGGTAGGATCAGATGCTATCTGGTGAAGCTTATGGACAGGTAAGGGGCAAAGAGAAAAGATGTTGCTACTGGTCTTTTTTTTCTTTCTGGTTTTACAAATAAGACCATGATGAGTTTTTCTGTTCATAATATGCTATGCATTCCAGGTTGCCTTTCCTTTTCCTCCACCAGATCTGTTGAGCTTTGTGTTCTAAACAAGATAATGTGCTCATCTGAATGTTTCCCATCTGTCTTTGATGAAATAGCTCCCAGTTACACTGACTCGGATTATTTTTTCCTCTCTGTATTCTAGTTCTCTGTTGTCTGCGGGCAAGTGCATTGTTCATCTTAGGGAGTAGATGTTAGCATTTGAACTCCCTTCTTTGATTATCTCTTACTTACAGATTACCTCAGTCCAATAACTTTTCTTAATGAAGGTTAAAAAATTGTTTGCTTTCTCCTAAGGGGTCTCACTGTTCCCAGCTGGATATTTTCTTTTCTTGCTTTAGAGCTGTTTTCCCTATGACATATGTGGGGCACAGCTAGCCACCCATCTGTTGGACCAACTAACTACTTCATAAAACTTTCAAAGGATAATAGTTTGTAAGACAGGTATAGATGAAATTGACAAGGGTGTTGGATACAGGTAGAATGAAAGGTCTGCAGAGAACAGCATGTATGTGGACCTCTTTCTTTTGCCTGTGTGTGTAAAAGTAGAGAACCTGGGTATAGGAAGGAGTAATAGGAAACCGATTTCTCTAATAGTTGTGATTTCTAAACGTGCAAAAATTTTAATAATGTGTTGGTTTTGTGAAATTGTTACTGTTTTCTTCTGAGGCTTTAGCCTTCAGAAGAAGTTATGAGTTACGACAGTAGTATGACAGCTCTGCGATGGGAAATGAAAAAGCATGTTATGATGCCTTAATAAACTAAAAACTAACCTTTTATTTTTTTTTAAGTCAAGACATTTAGACTATGTGAGCCATAGGTTTTCTAGCAGTAAAATATTTGGGCTGTCCATGAACATATGCTTTTTAGGTGAAAATGTATAATAAGATTTAGAGTAATTAAGCCTCTTTAAGACAAGATTCAAGATTCAAAGTCTTTATCCTAAATTAAACTTTAGGTTGCTGAATATTATAGCAAAGTTCCAGGGTGTACATTGTATACTTACTGACAGTTTTTATTTAGTATTTGGAGCTTGGAGATTTGGTGGGGCATTCTTGTATGTAAAGACTTTCATCCTTCTTACTGACCCTTTGAGATCCAGTTCAGACACTGCCTTTCTGTGAAATCTCTCTCAATAGATTCAGCCCTTCTCCTCTCTGTTCCCACAGCACCACCTTTACAGTGAAGACTAATTATCATTTTTACCTGCCTCCCTAATTAAATTATTAGCTCTCAAAGGCAATATATTAATCTATATATTGGATCCTGACATTGGCTCACGTAGACCCTCAGAAAGTTATTTTTTTTGTAAACGAATGAAGAATGGTTTGGCATACTTCCCCTAATAAATAGGCATAGCCTTTTATTTTATTTTTTTAAATGCATCTTTATTGATTTCAGAGAGAGGAAAGGAGAGGGAGAGAGAGATAGAAACATCAATGATGAGAGAGTCATTGATCAGCTGCCTCGTGCACGCCCCCAACTGGGGATCGAGCCCGCAACCCGGGCATGTGCCCTGACCGGGACTCGAACCCCAATCGCCTGGATCCTAGGTGGACGCTCAACCACTGAGCCATGCCCTGCTGGGCTAGGCATAGCCTTTTAAATCAAGAATTTATCGAAGTGTTTTGAGATCTGTTTTGCATTAAGAAATGAATCCATTTCTAACCACCATCCTGTGTCTTAGCCAGTCCTTGTCCAAAGCAGGTGCTGTTGAAAGCATGACTTTCAAAATTGAAATTCTTCCACATCTCAGGATGTGCAGTGTGCCCTGTTTTCCTATGATGTGTATTGCTAAATCTAAGTGTTCTGATCAAGGCACAGTTAGAGGATTAAAGCATCTATCATCACTATGGAAACCTATCTAGATCATTGTGATTAGAAAACTCATGATCTTAGATGGATATTTGGAATTTCTGAAGCTAAGACTAAGGAAATAATTGGGACACAGCACTGTGTCTCATGTGCTTTAGAACAGATAAATTTTGGGCCTCAGCTCTTGACAGCTAACATGCATTCAGCCAGTGCAATCTTATTAGTTTACAACTCTGCATAGTGAGACAGAGTTGCCTTGTAAAGGAAAGGATTGAAGCAGTTCTCTAGGTATGCTTTGGTCCCTGACATACACCTGGTCTTGATGAGGCACAGTTAGGGAGTCAGTTCATTTTTTCTGTCTCTTTTGTGCACATATGTGCGCGTACCCACCCACTCTTACGCACTGCAACCAGACACACACCCTCCAGCCCTGGGCTTGTCTATGTATAGGATATCTCTGGAAGGGCCATAAGAAACTGGTAACAGTGACTACCTCATGGGATTGGAATGGAAGAGAATTTTTGTTCCACAAATGAATTGAGTTCTCTTTTAAGTTTATTGTGAGTATGGAATAGCTTGTAAATGCAAAGAATAAATAGAGTGCGCACTACAACAATACACACAGTTCACAAACCCATGGACACATTACCCAGCCTAAAAATAGAGCACAATACACACTGGAGTCCCTAAGTGCCCTCTTTGATTTATCCCTTAGAAAATGGTTTTGTGTGCTTTTAACTGTATATACCTTTTGACTCTTTTGTTTTGTGTACCACATGCATGCTACCTATTAAAAAATATTACTTCATTAATAATTTTAAAGTGTTTTCTTAGTCCACTTACTCTCTCATACATTGATATGTGTTACTTAATTCTTGCGTATTTGTTTAACTTTTAGTTCCTTGACATTACAGTTTGCTTCTGAACTGTATGTTTTATAATAGGTTGGAGAGAGGTGGGTAGTAATTCATAAAATTAAAGTTGAAGGAAGATGGTGGGCAAACAACTTTTGCCCTTTTTTATAATATGTTAGCCCCTCTTTGTGTTGATATCATTCAGGTGTCTATATAGCTGATGGAAAACTCTAGAACCTTCGCTAATACCTATCTTTTGGATCTCCTAATACACTAAATATTAACATAAGCTTTTAAAAAACATGTTTTTGCTTATATTCAAGAGATTTGAGAGCTTGAAGGAAACCTTAGGTATTTTCTTTTCTTCTTTATTTAAATGGGGAAATCGGCCCATTAAGGTTAATATGTTCCCTGAAGTCACATAATTAGTGGCAGACATGGAAGGAGAATTCATTTCCTTACTCCATGACAGTGTTCTTTTTGCTATATCTTACTTACAAAGAAACCATCAGAGAGACCTTTAATCTATGAGATTGCTTATAATTTTCCCTGGAGATCTTGGTTTTCCTTGGGGTTTTCTATCGCAGGTTTCCATCAGTACTCACATTGACTCACATCTCAAGAGGTAGAGATAAAAACAAGTGCCTGGGTGTCCACTTCCTGCCCCCAAGAAGCGGAGTCAAATGCTTCAGGCCCCGCAGTTCTATGGTGGACCTCCACCTTGCCCTGCCTTCTCTGGTCTGGGTGATGATCTCATACCTTGATGATGATCTCAGAAGACAGGTAGGCAGACAGACAGCTGTTGTCATCAGTGTTCTGGATTACATCTTACTCCCCTTTCTCTGACTCATTGATTTATCTGGGGTCCCCTTAGAGTTAGGACCCAGATCAAAGGAATTTGAATTCATCTGTCTCTTTTTTTTCCTCCCTCTTGTTTCCTTTTGGTTAAGGCAAGCTGTCAAGACCATGAACCACAGTGCCAAATTAAATAAAGATGAGTCTTATAGTCTTGGTTTTTAAAAATTTTTTTGGAACATCACTTTTATGATTATCACATGCATTATTTTTTAAAGGATTTCCTTTATAATAACAAAGAAAAAAATACTAAAAAAACCCCACTCTGCCATCAACAACAGAAACTGGTTTTCTCTGTCTTGCTCTCATCCTGCTAAAGGACAGTATTAGGATGAGTTCACGGTATCAGGCGTCTTGGGCATCCTTAATCTCACGGCAGTTACTACTTACATATGTTCATTTAAAATGAAAGTCAGATCATATCCCTCCTCACTCAGAACCTGCCAGTGGTTCTCATTCGCAGAAAAAGCTCAAGTCCTTATAGTACCTACTGGGTTCCGCGTGATCTGCCCCCACTCCTGTAACTCTCCGACTGCATCTCCCCCTCTTCCCTTGCTTGTTCTACCCCAGCTCAGTGGCCTCTTTGTTGTCCCCGCCCACCTTAGGGAATGCTCCGGTTTCAGGGCTTGCGTGCTTGCTGTTTCTTTTACTTGGTGCACTTTTTGCTGGGTAGCCTCCTAGCTTGCTCCCTCACCTTCAGATCTTTGTTCGAGCGCCACTTTCTCAGTTCAGACTTCCCTGACTCACCCAATTTTTTAAAATCCTGCTTTTATTTTTCTTCATGCAAGTTATCATCTGACAGAATATGTGATTTGTTTATTGATTACTGCTCTCTCCCGACTAGAATATAAATACCTCAAAGGGGATTTCTCTCGTTTCCACTTGTGTACCTGGCACTTAATAATAATTCTTGAATAAATGGTTTACCAAAAAATTTGGAATATGTCATAGGCAGGTATGTTCCTTAGGCCATGTCTTTCAATTTTGTATTGCATGCACTGCACTAACTAGTGTAGTGGTTCTCCAAGTGTGGTCTGGGGACCCCCTTGGGGGTCCTTTTCGGTGGGCGCAAGATGAAAACGTCATATATTTATACTAAAATGTTATTTGCCTTTTTTGCTACTGTTCTCCCATGAGTGTACAATGTATTTTTCTAGAGGTACATGATGTACAATATCCCAACAGATTGAGTGCAGTATCATGTGAAAATACAGCTGTCTTTTAGTAAATTATACAAGAAAGATTTACAAAAGTGATAAAATAGTGATATTCTCTTCACTATTGTTTTTTCATTTTGGAAAATAATAGTTTTTTTCATGTTAACATGTTTATTGTTGTTTTAAAAGAAATAGTAAATCTTTTAAATGGTTTTTTAATTTTTAATTTCTTACATGGAAAGTATTGATATGTATAACCCACATAAACAAGTGTGTTATACATTAGCTTTTTGAAGATCTCAGTAACTATAAGAGGGTAAAGGATTCCTGACATTAAAAAATTTGAGAAGAGTAGGGATAGTTTTTAAGAGCATGGACTTTGGAGTCCAAGTTTCTTAACTCTGCCACTAATTAGCTGTGTGACCTTGGGCAAATTAATCTCTCTGTACCCATTATTTTGCCTATAAAATAGTAATAATAATAGCAATGGTAATAGTAATAATGCCAACTCTCAGGAATTTGTTGTAAGTATTCCTTGAGTTAATATATGTAAAGTGCTTATAACAGTTCCTGGCACATAGTAAGTGCTTTATGTTTTTTCATGTTACCGTGGTTTTTGTTTTTTTTAGTTGTTGTTAGGATTTTGAATTAGATGCAGAGAGTTGTGTTTTTAAAAAAGTCTTCCTGGATATTCTGACGACTTGCCACAACTCTCTTGATATTTGGCAACTCATAAAAATTTTAAAAAATATTTAACCTTGAAATACTTCTGGGATATTGTTCTAAGGAAATTATAAAAAGTATATAAGATTTTATATATATATGTATATATGTGTATATATATGTGTGTGTATACATGCTTATAGAAGTATTATTTATAATAGTGAAAACAAACATAGAAGCAATCTAAATTTTAACAGTGGGAGACTGGTTAAATGACTTTTATGGTACATTCAGATGCTTGAATACTAATGTAGTCGTAAGATTATTTAAAGATGTGAGAAAATGTTTACCATTTATCTATATAATCCTAAAATAATGGCTGTAAGGATGTACACCAGAATATTAATAGCCGTCTCTGGGTAAGTGGAATTTCTAGCAGGTTTTTTCTTCTTTTGAGTTTTACTGTATCTTCCTGATTTTCTATCATAAACATTCATTTCTATTGTATTCAAATAAAACCCATATTAAATAGGCGAGAGAGAGGACAAGGGAGAGAGAGCATGTGTGTGCGTGCGTGCGTGTGTGTGTGTGTGTGTGTATGTATATGTACCCGTAGGTATGGTTAAAAGAGAGAGAAAATAGCTGAAAACATAGTGTCTTGGATTAGAAGCTAGAACTGTTAATTAGGGACCCTGCAGTTAAAGCACTCCACTGACCAAACAATGCATGATAAAGAGGCACTCCATCCCATTAAGCTGTTCCTTCTGACAGTCTAGTTTGTATAAATCCCTTTTACATTTTTTGCCTTTGTTTCTATTTTGTAAGATTTATTGAAATTTATTGTTGCAGTGTTTGTATTAGGTTATGTTCTTGGCAGAGCTGTAGATCCTTCCTATGCACACTAACTTACTCTCAATTTGCTGAACCTTTCAGATGTTTTTTATAAACTAAAAGCACACTAAGTTATTTTCTTTTTGTTTCTGATGGGTTAGAATAATTTGAGTTCTCCTAGGCATAAAATAGTGGTGTTAGTATAAATTTTTAACAGTTTTTTTGAAAGTAAATTCCTGTAATATATTTTGTCCTTTGACTTGAGGGTAGGTGTGAAAATCCTCATAACAACCCATCTACTCTTTATCAGAAAACCATAACTCATATTGCCTTATCTTTGCCTTATAAATAGGACCTAGAACACTTAATTCATGAATTAAAATATTAATTAGCCCTGGTTGGTGTGGCTCAGTGGTAGACCATCAGCCTGGCCTGAGAACTGAAGGGTCAAGGGTTTGATACCTAGTCAAAGGCATGTACATAGTTTGCAGGTTCAATCCCTAGCACTGGGATGAGTACGGAAGGCAACCAGTCCATGTTGCTCTCTCACACTGATGTTTCTCTCTTTGTCCCCTGCCCCTCCCTTCCACCTTCTGAAAACCAATGGAAAAATATCCTCAGGTGAAGATTAACAAAAAAAGAATCTTCATTTTAACAAGATCCTCAGGTGCATGTTAAAGTTGAGAAGTATTTTTTCAACAGATATTTTATTTTTATTGACCTTTTTTTTTTTTTTTTTAGGTGAACAGGTGAAACAAAGATGATTTATTGATGTATTTCCTGAGTAGTAAGCACTGTTCAAAATGATAAAAATCAGAAGATAGGACTAAAATGGTTGGGAAGATTATATGATGTCTAATTACTATGGAAACATTGGATAAAATAGGCAACAAAAAAGAAAACTTGCTCTTAGTACAGTATTCACCATTTTACAAATGTTCACAATTTGACACCTTTTTTGGGTCATTTTTCTTGACTTTTGGAAGAAAGAACAAATAGGCTTCTTCTTGGCATTCTAGAATGTTTAATTAGAAAGGGATATTAAGAGATGACCTGATGTAAAGCCTTCGTTTTACAGATGAACAAACTGCAGACTAAGAATGTTAAGTGACTTACCTCAGATCATATAGCTTGGACCTGATTTTCAAAGTACTGCTCTTTGCTCCTCCTAGGTTACCCCTCTGTGTTGCTGAAGGCCATATTGTTAGTTGCTTCTATTGATGTTGCTTGAAACCACACAGAACAACCATGCGTGAGAATAATATATTCAGTACACCCTACAACATCTTGGGAAAATGGTGGGGGCTTACTCTCTCTTTCCCTTTCTGCGCGAATTCATGTAATAGCTTCAGGAAAAGATACTTACTTGTCTAGAAGTTAAGCTGCTGCTTCTCTGAACCATTGGAGCTTGCTGCTCAGGCCTATGCTCTCTAAAGTGAGAAGGTATAGGAGTGTGAGGAAGGTGTGGGAATTTTCTGTTCTGCTGAAATAGCAGTACTTTTGAGTATTTAGAAGTAGTGTTATTTTTCTTTCCTTTGTTTAAATAAAAGATACATCAGAAAAGGAAACCTTTTCAACAAAGAATTCTGGAAGAACTGGCTGTGTATGTCCCCACAAACTCCCAAAACAAAAAACAAAACAAAATTCCATTTATCCTTACTTCATACCATATATAAAAATTACCTTGAAATGGTTCACAGACCTAAATGCAAAATCTGAAGGACACAAAAAGCATGAACGATAAAAGAAAATTCTTAAATTGGACTTCTGAAGTTTAAACACATTGTTTCCTCTTTGTACATTGCTGAAAATGAAAAGACAAGCCATAGCATGGGAAAAAGTATTACAATACATGTATCTGACAAAGGGGTTGTATCTGTAATACATAAAGATGTATTAAAACTCAAAAATAACAAGATAACCCAATAAAAAAATAGGAAAAGACTTGATCAGACATGTCAAAAAAATATGCCAATAAGCCCATGAAAAGAGGCTCAGCATCACTGAACATTAGGGAAATTTAAATTAAAACCATAACAAGATACCACTACACACACACTAGAATAATTAAAATTAAAAAGACTGTTAATACCTAATGTTGGCAAGACTATGGAGCAATGAGAATTCATACACCACTGGTGGAATATAAAAAGGCATAATCGCTTTGGAAAACAATTTGGCATTTCTTAAAAAGTTAAACGTATTTCTCATATAACCCAGCAATTCTCTTCCTAGGTCTTTACCTAAGAGAAATGGAAACATATTCACATTTGTACATGAAAGTTCGTGGCAGTTTTATTTTTGATGACCCCAAACTGGAAAAACCAGATGCCTGTCAACAGGTGAATGGATGAATTGTGGTACACCCATAAAGTGGAAAATTATTAGCAATAAAAATGAACAAAGTACTGATTTATTTTAAAAAAAAAGGTGTGTGTGTGTGTGTGAATTGCAATAACATTATGCTGAATGTAAGAAGCCAGACTCAAGTGAGCACACACTGAATGATAACATTTGTATAATGTTTTTAAAAATATAGGCTATAGAATACTAAGCAATTAAAATTTTTAAAAAAGGACCAAACTATTGATACACAAAATACCCTGGGTGAGTCTTCAGGGTGTTATGCTGAGTGAAAAAACCAATCCTAAAAGGTTACATATTATATGACTCCATTCATATGACGTTCTTAAAATAACAAACTTATAGAGAACAGATTGATGGTTGTCAGGGGCTAAGGTGCATATAGCTATAAAAGGTCAATATGAGGGATTCTTGTGTTGGAAATGTCCTGTATCTTGACGATATCAATGTCAATATCCTGGTTGTAGTGTTGCCCTATAGTTTTGCAAGATGTTATAGTTGTGGGGGAACTGGGTAAAGGATACATGAGATAAGATCTCACTGTATTATTTCTTAAGACTGCATGTGAATCAATAAGTATCTCAAAATAATAAGTTTACTTTAAAATGAAGACAGTGTGGCAGCTTTTTAAAAAGTTAAGCAGAGTTACCATATGACCTAGCAATTTTACTCCAAGGTATATATACCTAAGAACATTGAAAACATTTTTCCACACAAAATCTTGTACGTGAATGTTTATAGCATCATTAGCCAAAAGTGGAAACAACCCAAATGTCTATCAGCTGATGAATGGATAAACGAAATGTAGTATATCCTTACAATGGAATATTACTCAGCCATAAAAAGGAATGAAGTACTTCTATATTCTGTAAAATGAATGAACCTGGAAAATATTATGCCATGTGAGTGAAGGTAGTCACATATTGTACAATTCCATTTATATGAAATGTCCAGAATAGGCAAATTCATAGAGACATACAGTAGATTAGTGGTTGCCAGGATCTGGTGACAGGGGATAGGGTGGGGAGTGACTGCCAATGGGTATGGGTTTCTTTTGGAGGTAATGAAAATGTTCTGAAATTAGATAATGGTGATGGTTGCAGAACTTTGAGAATAAACTAAAAACTACTGAATTATATATATATTTTTAATCCTTACCCAAGGATATTTTTCCATTGCTTTTCAGAGTATGGAAGGAAGAGAGACGGAGACAGAGAGTCAGACAGAGACAGGCAGACATTGATGTGAGAGATGCACAGATTGGTTGCCTCCTGCCCTTGGCTGGAATCGAACCTGGGACCCTTTAGTCTGTGGGCTGACACTTTAACCACTGAGCCAAACCTGTTAAGGCCTGAATTATATGTTTCGAATGACTGAATTGAATGGTATGTGAATTATATCTCAATAAAAAAATCATATGGGGGAAAAAATGCAGGTTCTCTAGAGTGACAGCAAGCAGATCAATTGTTGCCTGGGGCTGGAAGTGGAAAGAGAATTGAAAAGGGACATAAGAGAACTGAACATGTGTACCTTAATTGTGGTAGTGGTTGTGGCAGGTGTATACACATTGGACTGTGTGCTTTAAATGGGCGAAGTTTATTATATCAAGATTAAACTTCAATAAAATTGATTTTAAAACTTATAAAAATTCTCTAATTCTTGTAAGCTTAAAGTGTCTTTTATTAATAAAGGCTAACAGCTGTTAACAAATATTAACTTAGGGATTCTGACTCCTGTTGCTAATTTCTATCTCTCTTTTCCATCTAGTCAGTTTACAAAGTGAAATTAGATTAATCAGTTTTAATCAGACCGTGCTCTTGTGCTTTTGAACTAGCATGATTCTGTTGCTGTGCATTTTTCAAAACCTGTGAGTGGGTGTAATTGTTCTAATTATTTTTAAGCTTGTGGAACGTTCTATTGGCTTCTATTGCTTTTTTCCTTTTATGTACAACAGAATAATGTGCTATTGGGTATTTAAAAAATCAGGTCAATTACCTTTCACCTCCACTGTGGAGTATCTGGAGCTAATTTGGGCTCTAGGATGTTGGAGTTCAAGTCACTTTTCAGGGAAGTGAGCAAACAGTGAAAAGGAGGTAGCACTGCTAGGTAATGCTAAAACCAAACAAAAAAACCAACAAGTGTATGAACTTCTTTTCCACCTATATCACCTCTGTCTCCCAACCCTGATATCTTGCCAGGAAATGTGTTATAATTACACAAAACCCTCCAAGGTTTGAGAACAGTTCTGGAAGATAGTCTCTTAAATTAAAAAGACTAACTCTGTAGGTGGCTCCTGAGCTTTCTTCCTGAGGTTTTCTTTCCCTGCCCTTACTCAGTTTTTGGGCATAGCCATGCCTCAAACCAGGGGTTTGGGTATTTCCCATTAAAAAATATGCCCCACAGGTGGCCAAATCTTTTATCATTTTCCTTAAGCAAAGCTGAGGCAGCCTTATATTTTAAAAACATACCATTGAAAACTAGTAGAGACCAAATAGGAAAGTGCAACAAAGACAAAACAAAACAAAAGCCTAAACCCCATACGTAAGAGACACATTTCTAGATTATGGAATTCTTTGTGGATTTTGTAAGAATTCCAGCAAAATATAAAAATATATTTAAAATAAAATAGTAGCTAACTTAAATAGGATTTACCATGTGCCAAACAGTGTTCCAAACTTCTTACCTGTGTTAACTCTTAATCTTGACAACAAGGATATGAGGTGGATGCTCTTATTATCTCCCTTTTTGGGGATAAATATCCTCAGTGGAGGATATTTTTTCCACTGATTTTTAGAGGGAGTGGGAGGGAGGGGGGAAGAGAGGAGAGGAGAGAGAGAAACATCGATGTGAGAGAGTCACATCAATTGGTTGCATCCTGCAGGTTCCCTGACTGGCTGGGGATCAGAACTTGCAACCCGGGCACATGCCCTTGACTGGGAATCAAACCCGAGATCCTTTGGTGCTCTGGCTGACGCTCTAAGCGCTGAGCCACACTGGCCAGGCCTTATTATCCTATTTTACAGATGATGAACTTGAGGGTGCAAAGGAGATAAGGAATGTGTCCTGCGCCACGGACCTGGTAAGTGATAGAGCTAAGATTGTGTGCTCTATCACTGCGTTACATCGCTTCGGTGGGAACTTGAAACCCTTTTATCCCCAAGTAGTTAAGTAAGTGCTCCTGACAGGCCACCCAACTTGTCTAGATTCTTTTGTCCCCTTCTTTCAAGACATAGTTCTCTCTCTTGTCCCCTTTCCTCCCAGCCTTACTCTTCCCCGGGACACTGTGACATGATAGTCAAGAACAAAAAACCGCTAACCTTTTCCTCTTTTTGAATACCTGCATTAAATTCTGTTGTCCTAGACCTCCTCTCTGCATAGAGATGACCTTTTTTCTGCACTTATTTAGAAAGCCTTCCTACAAGCCCTAACCTTTGCCTAGAAGCTTCCATGGTTTTAACAGTGACTTGTACCTGTTCACAAGGATTAGAAAGGATGCTGTTTTGAATTACAGTGTAGTAAGATTTCTGGCTCTGCAGTCATGCCAAAACCAGCGTCATATGTTTGAAACTAACCAAAACCTCCTGAGTGTCTTGCCATAAACATGCATTAGAAATTTTTTCCGATGTAGCAAATAGTGTCTGTGGGTAAGAAGTAAATTTAAACCTGCATATCCATAGAGTAGGAACATTTTCCATGTGAAGGTCTTTGCTGGGTCTGGTAAGAAAAAAGGTCCCTGGCCTCCTTCCCCCTTTTCTTCTGAGCTCTGTAGTACAGAGCTTTCAGGAACTTTTAACAGCTTTTATATCTCCTAAGTCAGTTCATGAGATGTTTGCAGATAATTTTCCATTAGCTTTATCCTGGAGATCCCCTTGGAGTTAGGCTTTTGGTCAACTGACTTGGTATTACTAAATTTATATTTACTTCCAACAGGTTAGTATGGTTAGATGGTTAGTATGGATTTTTTTCAAAAAGTCTTTATAAATTTAAAGAAAAATTTTTTAAAGAAAAAAATTTTTTTTGATGTACTCATAGAATTTGCTAGGTGTTACATGGAAGGTTTTTGAGAATCTAGAAAAACATATGGGATCATAGGGATCTTATTCTAGTTTAGATAGTTTAGAATAAGAGTTTAGATATTTATTTAGTCCTGAAGTCAATGTTTGTACTCATGGACTAGTAGGTGAGTGTCCCGGTGTGCGTGGCCCCACTCCCTCTGTTCCTGCCTCCCTCCTGGGCGTCACTTCCTGTTCTTCGCCCTTTTGCTTTGTAGATTCCATCCGCCTTTCCCTTCCTCCTGTTTCCTACTTGTTTATTCCTAGTCATCCTTAAGGTCTCAGATAGTGCCCCTCCCCCCCCAGGGATTTCCATGTTTCTCTTTTCACGCACTTATACTTTGAGATTATAGTTTGTTTATGGGATTTTTTAATTGTTTAATGTGTATTTCCCTCACTAGATAATAAACTCTACGAAGGCAGGTATTTTATTTGTTACTGTTAATTTTGTTTTACCATTTTATATCCAGCATCTGTCTAGCTTGATACATAGTAGTTGCTAAATAAATGTATGTTAATGAATGAATGAAGTGAACATGAAATATTGGAAAGATTGGGAAGAAGAAAGCCACTCCTGGAACACTCGATATTCAGGTCCCCCAATCAAAGTCTTTCTCACAGAACAAGTACAAACCATCTTGCTAAGGGTGACTTTAGTTCTTTTATAAGATGTAGCGGTCATGGTTTTCTGTACCATCTTTCCCTGTCCCTCAATCATTTTGAGAAGAGTTGTCCTCAGTTTTTGTGAAATGGTTAAGATATATAAACCTACAGAGTATTTGTATCCCTATCACTAGATAGATACTGTTCTGCTCAGGGTTGAACCAAAAATTCTCTTGTTTCAAGTAGGGCACTAGCACGTATTTGAGAGCATTCTATGTTCCAGTAATTGATTTTAGATTAATTTTTTTTTGTTTTTAATGTACTTAGTTTTGCCTTAGGATTTGGGAGATCATCGTGGCATATTTAAGTCAAGTGACTTAACAATTTTTATTAAAATGGCAAGCATTCATTTTGAAATTTAATACCTTAAGCTCAAATCAGGAGTGTTAGTGTCTGAATACTTCTGCTGCTTGCCCACTGATTTCTTACCTCCTGCATCTCAGAGCACTTTTAAGGTGAAGATTGACAATTTTTATGAGATATGTGGTGCTTCTGAAAGCTCTTGGCTTAGTGTACTCAGTTTCAAAAATTGTTTTCATAAGGACATCAGACAACTTTAAATCTGGTGCGCTGGTAGTAGGATTAAAGTACCACAAACAGACTTTATTCCTTGGAAAACTTCTCTTCTAATTTCGTTTGTTACTTTAAGCTTTCTAAATTGTCTTTGTTCTTTGGAGGTGCTTAGAAATTTCTTTTCCTAACAAAAGAGTTGCATAAAATAAGATTTAGAAAATTTCTAGTTTAACAAATGCTCTTGTAAACTAGTCATGATAAAGATGGATCAGTTCAAGTTTACAAATTACTTAAGATTCAGATTGCTAAGTGGTGGTGTTATGGGTCTGAGTTTCTTGGCTTTTCGGGATGTCATCCTTTTTAGCCCTGTAGCTAAATATCAAGAGGCTACATGTTCAACCATAAAACGTTAGCCTCTGCCAGCATTACATCATCCCCACAAAACATCATTGGCTAATTATCCCCTGGGACTAGGACATGGATTTGGCAGCTTGTGAAAGCTGCTTTTTCCAATTTCTCTCTTCCTGGCTGTGACATATCCCAAAGGAATGAAGTTGAGAAATAATCTTCTTTTGATAGTTCTCAACCTCTCATTCCCACAGTGGTTCTCATGGTCAGGGATGGAAGATTCCTTATTATTCTACTTGAATCCTGTAGTTGGTGATGTATTCTTTAAGTAGTGACTAGTAAATGAGCCATGGGAAGGGCGAATGGCAAGGAGCCTCTTGTTCTTTGAGGTATATTTCTGGGCGGTTGTCTACAAGGATCCTAGTACTTTTGTTAGGATCCTCTTTATACTACCTACCTTGAGAACCATACATGCTCATCATCTGCATTAGTTGACATTTGGTATAAGAGTTAGTATAGACATTTAACATCTCCTTAAACGAGCATCTATAAAGTAACTTTCTTGAGGGCACCCTTGGATAGTAAAAAGAACTGTATGACCTTAAGCAATCCTCTTAATCTCTTTTAGCCTCAATTTTTTCATTAAATAATTAAAAACAAACCCGATGTAGTATGTGTTTTGTCTTCCTCAGAAGGTGTTGTAAGGATGGAGTGAAGTAACACATGTGGACGATTTCAGCAAGGTTACCCCTGATCTCCTGGTCTCGCTCTTCAGTGAGCCCGTTTTAGGCCGCGTCTTGCTTGATTTGTCTTTACCATTGACTCTGTTCAATGTTCTCTCCTCATTCGGCATGACTTGGGGTTCTTTGTATAATCTTGATTAATCTAAGCATAAAATATTTTTTTGAAGAGTATTGGGTAGTGTACAGCCTTAACAAGAAGGTTGGATAATAAAGGTCAGAAAATGAGCAGAGGCCCTTGCCAAGTAGCTTGTTGGCTAGAGCATTGTCCCGATATGCTCAGGCTGTGAGTTCGATTCCCTAGTCAGGGCACATACAAGAATCAACCAGTGAATGCATAAATAAGTGGAAAAACAAATTGATGTCCCTCTCTCTCACTTCCTTCCTCTAAAATCACTAAATAAAAATTAAAAAGAAAGAGAGAAAAAGAGCAGAAAATGAGCAAGGTAAAACAGTGATGACCATGTCACAGAACTGGTCTGCTGAGGACTCTTTCACTGGCACTGCTTACTGGACCTTCTTTGCCAATGCTGCTGGCCTGGTCTCCAACAAACTCTTGTTGCTGTTGGCACTGCCACCAGTAGACAGTGGCAGAGCCATGATTAATTTCTGATTATATTTTCCACCTTTGTGCCATTTCCCCAATTTTTGAAGTTCTAGATGGGAGGACCCTATTGGCTAGACTTAGGCTATATTTGTGACCTAGATGCCAGGATGCTGAGAGAGGGACTACCTGTTCCTCTTCAGCTTCTGTAGTAGGAAGAGGGGCCTGCCTTCCCCCCTAACTTGGAATTTCCCCCAAATAGGAAAGTTACATCCTGGGCAACTAAACTATAGACACTGTTCTCTCTCCAGCTTGCCTTCTATCTCTCGATCTACTCTTTCTGCCCCTAAAGGTCAGTATTTCCCAGGGTTAGTCCTTGACCCTTTTTTCTTCTCGGCCTATACATTCTCCCTAGCAATCTCATCCCAATTTGTGGCTTCAACTATCACCTATCAGGATGTCTGCATCTGTATCTCTAGGGTGTCTGTATCTGTATCCTGAGCTCTGGATTCATTTAATCTGTGAATTCTTCCCACCTGGACGTCTAGATGACTCACATACACTTCAGCTTTTTACATATTTAAAATTGATGTCACCATTCCATGACTACCCCTGCATTCCCTAACTCAGTACCAGTTGCCTAACCAGAAAATTAGGAGTCATTCTTAATTCTTCTTTTCCTGTATTCTTCACATCTATTTGGTCTCTGAGTTCTGTAGATTCTACTTCTATTTAGACTTTCCCTATTTTGTGTCATTGACCTAGATCAGACTCTGGTCATTTCTCACTGTGGTTTCAGTAACCTTCTTATTGGTCTCCCTGCCTATAACCTGACTCTTCTTCTAATCTGTCCTTCACACAGCTGCCAACATACTTTTTCTAACAATTGGTTCTAATCATTTTTTCTTCTCAAAATTCTTCAATTTCTTGTGGGGTAAAATTTAAACTATTATATTTGTCTTATTTGGCTTCTAATTATTCAGTCATCTCCTATCACTTTCAACATCAGTTTCCAGCAATGCTGAACTGCTTTTATAGAACATTCTGTGCCCTTAACTTTCTGTTTCTTTTCATATAATCTTTCCCCTGCTTTGACCTGTTCTCTTTCTGCCTGCCAGCCTACTAACTTCTACTCATCTTTCAGGTCCCAGCAACAGCTCTCTCTTCCTGAGATGCATGCTCTCTTTGATTCCAGACATACTTAGGTGCTCCTTCTGTGCTCTCCCCGTACTTGGTACAAACCACCAGAGCAATTGTTTAATTACATTATTGTTCCTAGCAGGTCTCATCATTAGAAGTAAGGTCCTTCAATGCACGGGAGGTGTCTTATTTCTGTTTCTCCAGTTCCAGGTACATAGCAGATATATAATACTTTTTATTTAAAGCATTGTACAAATGTAACAGTATTTTTAACATAGGAATTTTCTTGTAAGTAATAGGCCCTTTCTAACTCTAAAGTTCTATGATCTATAAATCAATTCCAGGGGAGCAATTCGGATTTTATTTCGTTCTTTTATCTAAATGCAGGGGCCAAAGCTTCAAGACGCCTACCAGCCCTTCAGATGAGTTTACCTTCTCTGTGATCAGCCTTATACTCTTTCCCCAAGACTTAGTCGATTAAGCATACTACTTTGCTTTAGTTTTCTGTCTTTCACCTAATACACATTTTAATCCTAAGTAATGATTTGCTCCATGTGTGACTCCATTTCCTTACCCCACAATCACAATTCAGTCACTATGCTTTAGTTATAAATTATACAGTGGTTGGGAAACGTGTATTAATATTCTAGAGATTCTCTAGAGAACCTGGAGATTTATTTATTGATTTCGCTGGCCTGCTGGTTCTGAAGTCACTTTTTCTCGCATCCCACAGCTCTCATCCTGGTTCTGTGCTCCTACTGGGGGCCTTAGCAAAGCAAACATTATATAGTTTAACGTCACTCATATTTTATTTTTTAGGAGTTGGCTGCTGTATCTTGATTTACTGCACCGGGAAGAATAAGTCTTGATTTTTATTTTTCCTTGTTCCTCCCTCTGAGGGAGCCTGCGTCACTGAGAAATGTTTAACCTCATGGCCTTGCACTGAGGCTGGAAATTTGCCTAAGGGAACTTGAAGCTGGCAGAGTTTTTACTCAAATTCCCCTTTATGGGGAGGGGGATTTCAGCAGGGCCTGCCAAAACAGGAAGATGTTGGGAAATTTTTTTAGTAGCTAAGCTGTTGCCATTAGGTTACTGAAAAGTATTTGAAGAGTTTTCTGGAGATAGGCTTAGGCCTTTTGAAATCCTTCTGGGAGAAAGCTGTATCTTCTACTAGGTATAGACAAAAATTCAAGCTGAGAAACTTAGCTTTTTAGTTGTGTGATATGTTTTATAAGAAAACTTTGACCACTTGGATGAGAAAGAGAAGCTAACCAGAGAGAGTTTTAGGAGTTTAGAAACTCTCACTTAGGCAAAATAGCTGTGGGCCAAGGCAAACCGCTAGGGACTATGGGAAGTACTTGGCTTGTTATCAATTCTGGATTATACTAAGAGTAGATCATCACAGGGATTTTCTTTGGCAAATCTCTCTTTCAAATTCTTATTTTTATTGTCTCTATATTCTGTTTACAAAAGCACTTTGTTGATACAAACAAGATATTTGCCCACTAAGAGTTAGAATAGATGATCTTTTGTGTCCAAACAATGATCTCCCTATTAGGAAAAGGTGTGAACCAGCAAATGTTTAGAATATGACTACCTCTGCTTATTTTTATCTTTGTGTCACAGATGAGGAAAAGTTATACAGTTGTTTGCCACTATGGAATGATAAGCTGAGCAGGCTCTGGGCCTTGACAATGGAAGGATTGTGTAGTTAGAAGACCATTTGTGGCAGCTTTGTAACTTTCTGGAAAATTGGAAACAACTGCATAGTACTTCATATAAATACAGGCATTCCTGCCCACTCTAAAATATAGCTGAACTCCTCCAGCAGGTTGTCATTCTATGCAATGGCTTCTGCTGTTAGCATGGATGGTTGAGAGTTGATAATATATATGGCTATTGTGAAATTTCTTTTTTAATTAGCAAGTATGTATTGTTCATTATATACTTAACATTCTGGGAGGTACTCTGAGGGATTTCTGAGAAGTAGAAGGAATGATTCTGAGATTCAGGAAATTTATATTCTTTTTGGAGATACGGGGGTTACAGAGGATTATAACTTCCTAAGAAAAAAGAGACCAAAAAACCCTTCATAGTAGAGGTAAGAGTCGAGCTGGACCTTTAAGGGAAAGAGCAGTTCGGATAGGCAGAAGGAGCCCGAGGAGGTAAGGGTGAGTGAAAGGTGTGCAAGCAGGGAGAGGATCCCTAAAGCAGGATCTGGAGATAAACTAGGCAGGGCATGCGAGGAAGAATAAGGTTTTCTCCTTGACTAGAATTATAGGTGTGGGCTAGTGGGAAAAGAAGATTGGTTTGCATAGATAATAAGGAGCTGGATTACTGAGGATCCTGAATGTTAAATTGAAGAGCTTAGTCTTCACCAGATAGTGGGGAGTCATTTTAAACTCTTGAGTAATTATTTATCCATCCATTTTTTTCAATAATTACTGTTAAATTGAAATTTTTATTGAGTTAATTGTAGATTTACAGGCAGCTGTGAGAAATAATACAGAAATCCCTTATATACAATAATTATTTTTTAAGTACTAAGTTTGTGAAAGTCACTCTAAAAGTTCCATAAATATATGATACTGTACTTGAATTTTACAAGCATATAGGAAAGAATACATATATACATTATTTTAAAAGCTATATAACAAAATATGAATAAATCGCTTAAAGTCATGATTAATCGCTCCCCGTGTAGGGGATTATTATTATTTTAAAAATTTACTTAAGAAGTCTTTATACATAATCCACATATATACATAATTTTACATAGATGCATAAATCTGAAAATCTACATCCTTATTTTTTAAGTACAGACTTTTTTGCTTAGCATTCCCTCACCTTCTTTTTCTGTATACTCCCACATGGGTGTGTCTTTACCCCCAAACCATGTAAACAACCTAGTGTATATCCTTCCATATTTTTCTCTGCAATCGCATAATCTTATACAGATCCATATGCACACACAAATGCACACAAGGTATTTTCTTTATGCTACTGATTTTTATTTCTTAATGTTTTTATTGATTTCAGAGAGAGGAAGGGAGAGGGAGAGAGATAGAAACATCATTGATGAGAGAGAATCATCAGTTGGCTGCCTCCTGCACGCCCCCTACTGTGAATCCAGCCCTGAAACCTGGGCTTGTGCCCTGACAGAGAATTGAACCGTGACCTCGTGACCTCGCTCTACCACTGAGCCACGCCAGCTGGGCAAAGCATGGTATTCATTTTGTTTATAGATGTAGACTTTTATTTCAGTGTAAAAAAATTATAGAATGTACTTGAAAACCATGTAGGTTCTCCTCTGCTCCTTAAATTCGTCTGATTGAGCTGAAGTGTTACTGCCTGGTTTCATTGTTCAGGGAAGTTTACGGGGGAAAGTTTAAATAAAATTATTTTGACTCTTAAGGTCTGAGGTCACAGAGAAGACGTTTTCTTTTTGTGTTGTATTTTCTGCCTTCAAAATCTTTAAATGACTATTGTTTTCAAAGTCATTTGTAAGAAATAAACATTTTTAAAAGGTGGTTAAAACAGTTGACTGATTATAGGGAGGCAGCAGGGTTTTGTTTTCATTTTTGTTTGCTTGCTTGAGAAACATTAATTGCTGTGCCTCTTTTCTCTTGGAGGTTGTGATTATTCAAAGGCACAGTTAGTTAGAAAACTCCCCTTCTATCTTGGGTTTCCTGTTTCTGCTTGCAGTAAATGGTCAGCCTGAATATGCAGTGTGCTCTGGCAACTCTGCTCCACATTTGTCTTCAGACTACTTATCAGTACTCTGTGTTGTATCTGCTCTTTAAATGACTCAGTGTTAGAGTCGGAACGATGACTCCCAGGAGAGACTGTGACTGGCTCCCTATTTTGGGTGATGGTTTTTATTTAATTTACTAGGTTCTGTAATTTAGGCAGATATTAACAGCTTGAGAAATGCTAAAGGAATGTTAGTTCCAAGCATAACATCTTTACAAGAAAACAGTTGTGAAATCACTAACATGTTAATTTAGTAATGTTAAACAGATTTTTTTATACCTCATTCCCCCTATTTTCAACCCTGTATTTTTGCCTGTATAGTGAGAAATCATGAGCTGTCCTAAAGGTGAAAAATTATAATTAAATAATAATAAAATAAAAGGAACCATTTGTGGAACATTTTCTGTATACCTGACATACTAATGATTGATTGTCTCATTAAACTCACCCTAAAGCCATATGAATTTGGTGATGTTATCCCCATTTTCAGGTGAAATGAAAGCTCAGAGAGGTTAAATGACTTACCCAAAGCCAGACTGGTGGTTAGATGATAACAGCAAGAATTTGAACAAAGGTCTGTGTGATTTTGGGTGCAGAATTCTCAGCCACTATATCCCACTGCCTCTATCCTGCTTCTGAGAAGTAGACATCTCAATAGGCTTTGAGCAGAAGAAAAAGTGATCTGGTTCTCTTGCTTGCTTAAGTTGTCCCTTTGTTTACTATCTGTGTCTGTCTTCTCCCCAGTGCTTAGCATATGAGTAACATAAACTCAATAAATATTTATTGAATGAACAAGTGTGTACTATTAACCTTGGAAAATGGAAGTGAACTGACATTTTTGTTTATAAAATTTTTGTAAGTATATGCTATATTTGTAAATACAGTAAAGTACATCTTAGACTAATATTTATCAGATTGATTTGTGGCATATATAGACATTTGAATAGGAGTAAAACGGTTAGAGTCCATTGATTTCTGGAGATTATCAGTCATCTGAATGCTCACCTCCCTCTTCCTGACCAGCCTCCCCTGTTGCTGGTCTTGACCCTCCTCATTTCCACACTGCTGTCAGATGCCCTTTCTCTGTACCCTCCATTTCCCAAGAAATTGCTATTTGCACACCTTTTACTTTTGTACATTCCTTTTCCTTTGGTTAGAATTTCCTTCCCCATCTCTTTGGTTGATTTTTTTTTAAACCATTCAGTTCTTGGCTCAGGTATCTTCTCTGACTCCTACAAACCCAGCTAGGCTGCTTCTGTGTTCCCTTGAGAGCACTTGTCATGCTGACGGATTGGATAATTGGATATAAGTCTGTGTTTCTTTGAATAGCTTGTTTTATACTCTCCATAAGGGCAGAGACTTCGGTGTTTCATCTGTCTTTGACACAGTGCCTTGTATACATGGTAGGCAGACTATATATGGAAAGAAAAAGGAAACAAAATAAAGGGTATAACTCGCCTAGTCTCACCAAAAGTCCTAGAAAACCATTCCTTTTTAGAGATGAAGGTGACACCCTTAGATAATACAACTAAATAATTAGCACAGCTGAAAAACAGGACTCCTAAATCACAGGCCAGTGCCCTTTTATTTTTTTAGAAGAAATTTTTTGTGTGTGTTGCTTATTATAAAGGCAAGAGTTGTTTAATATAGAAAATTTAGATGATTCAGATAAACAACAGGGAGAGAGAAAATAAAATCATCCTATTTCCACCAACCAGGTAGTGGCCTTCCTTCCACTCTCTTCTGTGCACAGAGACATATTTATGTATGTGTTAAATAGTTGTGCGATGACAACAGCTTGCATGCACTGGATGCTTATAGAATAGGCACTGTTCTAAGTGTATTAGCTCATTTATTACAGTAACCCTTTGAGGTGAATATTATCCCCACTAAATGGAGGCATAGAGATGTTAAAGATCTCAAGGTTGTAGAGCACAAGATTTAAACCCAGGCACTCCAACTCTAGAGCCTATATTCTTAACTATTCCATTCTGCCTCTATGCCTAATATTTCATAATCTGCTTTTAAAAAAATTGAGATCAGTTTATATACAACAATGGTCACCCTTTTTAGGGGTACGGTTCAATGAGTTTTGATAAAAGGTAAACCACCATCACAGTCAAGATACATAGAGTATTTCCATAAAAAAGTCCCATCATGCCGGTTTGTAAACAGTCTCCTTCCCCATTCCCAACTCCTGGCAGCCTCTGGTGTTATTTCTGCCTTTATAGTTTTCCCTTTTCCTTAATTCCATGTAAATGCAACCATTCGGTATGTAGCCTTTTGCATTTGTCTTCTTTCACTAACATAATGCTTTTGGGGTTTGTGTATGTTGTCTGTAGCAGTAGTTGCAGTTTTTATAGTCAGTAAATAGTAGTATGGATGTACCACAATTTTTTGTTCTGTTCACAAGTTGAAGGACATTTGGGTTTCTAGTTCTAGTTTTTGGCAATTAAAATAAAGCTGCTATGAGTATTCATGTGCAGCTCCTTATGTGGAATATGTTCTAATTTCCCTTTGTTTAAATATCCAGGAATGTGATTTGCTGGGTTGTATGGTAAGTGTAAATTTAATTTTATAAGAAACTTCCAACTGTTTTCCAAAGTAACTTTACTACTTCGTGTTGCCCCCAGTACTGCCTGAGAGTTCCGCTTGCTCATCGCCCTGGCTAGCAGATCGATTTTTGGAAGTATTTGTACTCTAACGCTGGCCGAGTGTAGTCAGCCCTCACATACTGTTACCAGGAAAGGTCTGTGACTTTACGCTAGATGATGTGTAATGTTTTACACAGTTTTACACAGGCTGATTGATAGAAACAGAGTTAAACTCCTATGGCATCTCATCAATGTTGTAACGAAAGGATATTATTTTGAGGACCTCCTGTAATAATTATTTTGGCATGGTCATGTTGAGGAAAGGTGTTGGCCAAATTAATGATTTCTGGTATGTGTATTTGTGTACACACACACGTATTTCGTTTTCCTTTCCATTTTATACATATTTATTGAGCACCTTACGGTGCAGGGGGGATGGCCGAGGATGAGTGACTCTGGTCTCAAAGCCCCCAGTTGGCGCTGTGTGCAGGGACCATGCTATACGATGGCAGCACAATTGATTCTTACACTTCACCTATTCTCCTACTGGAATAGATTGCTCAGCATAGAGGTTTTTGCTTCCATGCCTCTACGCTGCCTTGCTCAGCTTTCAAGTGCTGAGGAACCTTGTTAAGAACCTGGTGGCACATCTGGCTCCAGCTGTGCTGCCAGCCTTATTATCTACCTCTGCCACTCCAAAATGAAAATGGCAGCGAGTGTCATGGAGGCGGCCATTTCCGTAGTTAGCTGGGTAGGTTTTTCGATTCATTCTGTTGGTGTAGTTGCCCTGATTGCCTACCCAGTGATTTGAATGATGGGCCTATGATATCTAAGGAGTAAAATCAAATTAAGGTAAGTTTAAGTTGACAAGGAAAGGGTATGATTCTCAGGTTTTAGGTGGGCTGGCACTTTTGTTGCAATTCATTGTCTCTGACACTAGCCAGCATCTTAAGAGCCATTATTTTCTTTCTAAAGGAAAAAGACAAATATGTTCTGAGCTATATCTTCTTTTAGAGATTTTATCAGCAAATATTTACAAATTGTTAAGAAGTGTCTATTCACTCATTTGTTCATTCTTTGAGTACAGTTGCCAATTAACCATTCTGTTTAATGGTACTCTTAATGCTGTGGTATGGCTTATTTCAAAGTAAATTCTTCCTGGTTTTTCCATTGGTACCTCCCTCTCCCAGTTTGGTATGTTTCATCTTAAAATATTTTAAAAACAAATGTCAAGTGAAATAAAATATTGCAGTGTTTTAGCTCTTTGTTCTACTTTGGTGCAGACTTTGCACCAAAAGGGAGGGAGGCAGAGGAGAGGAGAGGGAACCTGGTCATGTGATACTGCTTGTCTGGCAGAAGTCTTTTGGTTCTGAGCAGAGGAACCAGCTGTTTACTATTTTGGGTGAATGAGGTTGGTTGGTTGCTACGAGCATTTTCTCTAAGGGAACCCTCTTCTCTTCCAGCTCTACACATTGAAATCAGCCCTCCTTTTTGGCATTTGGGTAGAGGAGGAGGTGTCTGTGTCAAGGCCCAGTGCTGACAGGAAGAAATGTTTTCCAGGAGACTTACTGATTCTGACCTTCTGCTGTCACTGTTTTTAATGCCCCACTCCCTAAGTGAACTTGGGATCTAGCTGTTCTTGCACCCTCAGTGCTGCAGAAATGAAGTACCCACTTTAACCTAAAGAGCAGTGCTAGTCAGATCTTCAGCAGATAATAAATGGCCTCTTTAAGGAGTGAGGGAAGGAAGACGGGTTTATTACAACACTGGCCTTTGGAGTCTCACATCTCCCCCAGTATGCTGGAGGAGAAGACCAAGATTCATCAGCCCACGTGCAGGACTCTGCCACTCTCATGGATTGTCCTGAAGCCGGGAGAGGACAGCTACTCAGCAGTGTGCCTGGCCCCTTATCACAGTTTGCGGGAAGGTTGGCCTGTTCCCCCTTGGGGTTTGCATGCTCTTTATCCCCCTCAACTTGCTGCTGTCTTTTACCCCTCCCCATCTTCCTGTAGCCTCCCACGCATTGGCTTTTGGAGGTGTATTGTTCCAGGGTGTTTATTAAAGCTTTGTGAGCACTCAGCAGATAGATAACTGGGCATGGTACTGTGGGGCGTATTCCATGACCTGATCGGACAGTGTTCAGGATGTTTTACTTTTTTACTCCTCTCCTTCCACCCATGCAGAGCTCATATTACCAAACCGAGATTATAGAAGAAGAATGAAAAACTTTTCTTCGTAAGGAGGGATTCTTCTGCTTTGTGGGTCCAGTACAGTGTTTTACCAGTAAAACATACTTTTGCCATAGGTACTATACAAATAAACAGGGAGCTATTGATGATAATGGCTTTAGTTTCTTCTCTGCTAAATACTGAAAGCACATAGATAACCTCTAAGATCTCCTAACACTAAGATAACATAATTTAAAATAACACTTGGAAGGCTTTTTAGTTGTTTCCATGTTAGTTTTGATTTGGGTAAACAATTTGGACTGGCCTTACTAAATCTTTTTAGTAATTGTCAAATTACATTAGAATTACATCCAGGTGTGTGAAAGATAACAGGAAACTCTTTATTAGGTTGACACCCATAAAGGAGTTTTTCTTTGTGAACATCCTCCTTTGTATTCTGAAACTGCTAAAAAAAAATTCTGTGGGAGCAGAATGGATACATTTGAGTTGTGCAAAAAAGTTCAGTTTTAAATTTGAGGCAGATTCTTTCAGAAAAGTTCTGGGTTATGGAAAAAGGGGGGGTAGGGACTTGACCCAAATTCCATCAGATGTGACTGGGAAAGAAGCGACATTCTTCCTCTCCTGTCTTGGAGTCTCTCTATTGTCCATTATCAGAATTTATGTACCGTTGTAAATATTGATACATAACTGCCCCTTTTCTAAGAACTTAGTTCTTTTAAAGTTTTGAGATCTCTTTGGGACTTTACAAGCATCTGACAAGATCATTTGAGCACGTGGAATTGGCAATGAATGAATCCACTGAAGAGGAGGAGATGAGTGATTATCAGTGCCCAGTTTGCAAAGAGAATAAAAAAACTGGTTGAGAGCAGTTGATTTTTCTTTGAATATGTAGATGTGTTCTGCACTAATGTCAAACACTGCAGCAACAGTAGGGGGAAGATTATTTGAGAGTCAGAGAGGTAGTATGGCCCAGGACTTGTATCTTTGGGCTGATTGTTACTGTTGTTTTTTTTTGTAATCCAGGGGAGAGGATTGTAGTGTTTTAGATTCCCAATCTGACCATTAAGAATATCTTTGTTTTATGTGTTTTATAGGAATTAGAAATGTAGACTTGTTGTCATAAGTAGGATCAGAATGGTAATTTTAGACAACTACCTTAAGCAGTGGACTATGTTTTTCTGGTTTTACACTGTGCTTAGAACCTGTACTTAGAATTCTGAATGTCTACTGGTTCTTGAGAAGACTCACATTATGTTTTCTACAAATGTATTATACATATTGTTGTTGTTTTTTTAGAAAAAATGACTGTCATTTTGTAAACGGCACAAAAGAAATAGATTGTGCGTTAGATAGTGAAAGTATGAAGGATGTCCAGTGTTACTCCTTTGGGGCTGAAGCAGGTGTTTGAGGGGAGGGATAAAGATAAGTTCTTCCTTCAAATACTCAGGGATACCCAGTGGAAATGACTCCTCTTAGTCTTGTGCTTTATCATTATAGATAAGTCCTTAATAGTCTTTTTCTTCTTTCATAGTTTTCTTAGTGCTTTCTTTTCCTTTTCCTAATAAATAAAAGATTCTAAAGGCTAGCACACATTTTTGAGATGATTGTTTAGGATTATTAGGAGGCCACATGTGATACTTTTCTCATTGTTTTAGTTCACAGTTGGAAATGCCCAGTAGGATAGGAACCAGACTTTTAAATTTACCTCTTATGGCATTAGGACCTATGGTTTTCTTTATTAATAGGTTTTGGCAAGGATCAGATCTGCACTTTTTATGATTGAGCCTTGAAAGACTGATGTTTTGTGGTTTAATACAACATGCTGGTACAGCACTGCTTAGTACTATATCTGTACTGTCCAACACGGTAACCACTAGCCACATGTGTCTATTGGGACTTAAAACCTGACTGGAGTGACTGAGAAGCTGAAGTTTTAACTTTAATTAAATTTAAATAGCATATTTGTCAAGTGGCTACAATATTGGATAGCGCAGCTCTAGACCCTTCACAGTCCTACCATAACCAGCCTTTTCAGCTACCTTCTACTACTCCCTTTCAAGCTAAATTGGAGCATATTATGTTCTTAACCTTATAGTATTTCCTACCTCCAGGTGTTGTTCGTCTCTGATTTATGAAGTCCTTCACAGATGGCTGATATGCTGCTGCTCCCATGAAGCTTACCTAATCCTTTTTGTACTCTAGTAATTTATTATCTGCAAACTCTTTTTTTTTTTTTAATATATCTTTATTGATTTCAGAGAGAGGAAGGGAGAGGGGGAGAGAGAGAGATAGAAACATCAATGATGAGAGAGTCATTGATCGGCTGCCTCCTGCGTGCCCCCAACTGGGAATCGAGCCCACAACCCGGGCATGTGCCCTGACTGGGAATTGAACCGGGATCTCCTGGATCCTAGGTCGACGCTCAACCGCTGAGCCACACGAGGCCGGGCTATCTGCAAACTCTTAAAGCATTTATAACACTTTCTGATTACTATGATTTGTTTTATATTTCTTATATTCTCCATTATATTTATAAATTCCTTGAGGGGCTTATATAGTTTTTATGATTGTAGCTATGTGGTAGGCTTAGCCTCCCTACCTCACCCCCACCCCAAAGTGCATAGCAAAATATGTTTATACGTAGTAGGTGGTTAATATACATTAGCTTAGTTAGTCTCCTGAGGTTACTGTGCTTCCTGGCACTAGAGGGCAGTATCATGCCCTTAAACAAAATGTTTATGCCAAAGTGACAGATATATTTTGAGCACTCTATCCTAATTTATTTTATTCAGTCTCATTAATAATTCTAGCCTTCATAAGGAGCTCACATCTTTTAATTGTCTGCAATGAATAACCTTTTTACATAATTGTCTTAAATTAGATTCAGAATATGATTTTGAACCATGAGATTGCTGAGATTCTTACTAAGAGGAAACTTGGTACATCTGAGAAACACGGGCCAAGGCATTAGGTGTCAGAGATTAATTCCTTGAGGGCAGAGGCCTTTTTCTGATAGGTAGCTAGTGTTCCAGCACTGAGCTGATAGTCAAGAACCTGAAGGTCTTGGTTTGATCTTGCCAATGGTGAGCTTGGCTAAATTGCTTTAAGCTTGGCAAACCAGTTTCTTATGTTGTGTAGTGGTTGTAATGTCTGCCATCCTAATTCATAGGGTTAAATAAGATTACATGTGTGAAAGTAGCTTTGTAAAGTATTATATAAACGTAGAGGGTTATTTTCCTTCTCAATTCCTACCTTGTACCTAGTACCAAGGCATGTACATAGTAAGTGATTGATTATAAATATTTTTCACATTAATTTTTTACATTTTAGGTGAAGAATGTACTCTGTTAAAGATTGATGAACGCTATATTGATATAATTACCCCCACGTAGGCTGCACACACTGAGAAGTGATTGTAGTCACAGTAGTTTGGTTAGCATATATCCTGTCCTTTGATGTTATATAGCCTTAAAATGAACTGTATGTGATATAAATGTGTGTGTGAATTATATATAGTTTAGACTCTCTTTTAGTTTCCTCTCTAGTGCATTTATTTTTTTATATCCTCTACCTCCCTTAATATTAACTTGAAATACTCAGAATGAGCTAATTATTGTGAGGTTTTTGGACTTATAGAAAACCATGTTCAAATACAGTTACTTAGCCAAACTAGTGTAGCTGGAAAATTCATTAGCATATTTTCTTTTCAGGCTCGTGGATTTGAAAGGAAGCAAGCCATTCTAGAAGAGGGCAGTGTAGTGGTTGCTTTTTGTTGAGAATAGCCATCAGCCTGGAGCCTTCTCTAGTAAATCATTATATGCATCAAGTTAAATATTCAGCTGAAGTTCATGCAACCTCACAGTTACCAAACACTCTTGCTAAAGAGAGTTGCAGTCATAATATCTGCAATCGAATCATTTCCTGTTCAGGCTTGCAGGTGGGGCACTGTCTGAAACTGCAGTTCTGTAAGATTAGTTATAAAGAGAATGCCTTGGTGTGAGAGCCTTGATATTAAATGACAACTTAGCAAGTGTGGCGATAGAGAGGGTACCCCAGGATCCTGGGACTAACCAGGCTCTGCAGTCCCACTCCCATGGGGTGATCTGATTAAAGCTCCTCTGGGGCACCAGATATGTGTTGATCACACTTGGGCAGTGGGCCCGGAAGATAGCACATTCCTCTACCGACCTTTGGAGGCCTGCCAGATTACAAAGCTAGCATTGGAGCATGGCTGTTCTCTGGCACGAATAAGCCCGGAGCCTGCATTTCGTCTAGTATTTGGTCCTCTCCAGTTGAGGGGATGCCTTGGGACTGGGTTGGTCTCTGAATCCACTTAGGGGTTGGCATATGTTCTTATACCCGTTGCCCCTACCCCATCTTGGAGTTGATTTTTACTGTCAGCATAGTCCCAGAACTGACTCACACCCTCTCAGTGATTCCTCCAGACTGGGATGACCCAGGGTTAGCCTTTGAGATGCCACAACTCTCCTCCCCTCCCACCGCAGCCTGTCTTCACTGACCCAAATTTTTAGGCTTGACTAAACTGTCCATCTGAGAATAGGTGGGGGTTAGGCAAGTTAGGCTGCAGTCACTTGCCCCTTCATTTGCTTCAGTGCATCCCTTTGCACTGGGTAAAGGAAGGTTGGGTATGACACACTCCTTAGGCTTCACCTTTTCTCTCCGCCCCTTTCCTGTTGCCCTTTTGATTTTTTAAAATCTGATACTCCCCCCACTCCCCCTCCTCCCCACACCAATGGAGTCTCCTAAGCTATTTCTGTCTGTTTAATGATCCCCAGCTGTTGCTGTAGTTCTGGCTGTTTTCACGGCTGGGAGAGGCAGAAAAGCCACAGAAAGATGGGTCTTGCTTATGTGTCACACATGGTGTCAGACAAGTCTAATGCATTTTCCTGAAACAACTATCTTGCCGCTTCTTAGGGAGGGATGTTAATACTTGGACAATTTGAAAATGCAGGAAGAGGGAAACTACAAGCTACTATTGGAACATTTTAAAAATAGGCATTCTGCTGATAGGTGTGGCACTGTCTGTTTCACTCAAAATTACGCTAGAAAAATGGGGTATGTGGTAACTGGGTAATAGTTTGATCCCTTTGCATTCTACTTTTATTTTAGCTTCGAAGCTGGAATGTCTCCTCCACCCATGGTGTGTGTTGAGGAGCCAAACATCGAAATAAAAAGGATTCTGTGATAGGAAAATATATGGAAATCATTCCTGAAGTGTCCAGAAAAGGCATTGATTTCAGTTCTGCTTTAACTTAATGCAGGTTTGTTTCGTAAAATTTTGTGCAAAACCTGCAATAATGAAATGTCCCACTTGCAAATTCAACCACACAAACTTCAGGAAATAATAAAGTTACAGCTCTAACAACATGAACTCCTTTACAGTTACATACACATTTGCTTTTGAGATGTCTTTACTAATCTTGGGGGATGAGGAGTGGGAAAATCCTACAATTAGAGGGGCTGCTAGATTATAATAGACTGGCATTTCCTTTACATGTTTGATCTTGAGAATTTTAACCCTTCCAGTTATTTTAGCTGATAGACCTGTAGCTGATAGACTTTTACACTTCATATGCTGCACGAAGTTTAATTTTATGGATTTTATTCTTCTGTAAAGAAGAAAAACTTTGCTGTAGCCTTTACCAAAATTTTATTTTAAAATATTCCTTTAGTTTTTTGAGACAAATAGATAAAATTTTATATCAGCTAGGATTTAAGGGTGAGAAATTATTGTTTTTTTCTTTACATATCCATAGAGCACTTTACACATAAACATTTTAAGAACTTTTAGATTATATGTGTGTGTATTGTTAACCCTTTTGGCCAAATTTTTAATTTCTAATCACCTCTCTGCTCCCTAATCCTTCCCCTGGAAAATTTCTTTTAATTTAAAAATTATTTAAATCAGAATATACATTTTTATTTTTCTCAATGTCAGTTAAATGAAATGTCATTAATTACTATAAACACTGAAAAATTAATTCCAAAAATATCAAGAAACTAAATAGGAAAGCCTCGCCCTGGCCAAGTGGCTCAGTTGGCTAGAGCATCATCCCGTACACCAAAAGGTTGTGGGTTTGATTCTGGATCAGGACATATATTTAGGTTGTGGGTTCGATCCCTGGCCGGGGCACATACAGGAGGCAACTGATCGATGTTTCTCTCTCACATCAATGTTTCTCCCTCCCTCTTCTCCTTCCTTCCTCTCTCTCTCAAATCAGTAAACATATCCTGGGGTGAAGATAAAAATAAATAAATCAGTGAATAAATAAATTGGAAAGTTTATCAGGAGAGTTTGAAATACTTTACTAGAAAAAACAACTTTCTAAGTATTCACAGGATTTATATGAAGATACAGGTCTCCCTCATTATTTCAGTCATGATTATTCTACCATGCTATATGTTTTTCAAGTGCATATTATAAAGCTATAGAAAGAGTAAGTGCTTTAGTATAGTTTTAAGGGAAAATTTTTGGTCACTTCTGACTTACTGTGGAATAACTACCCTTTTCCAGGTTTTAAATCTGCTAACCTGTCCCTGCCCTCAAGAAAGTTGGGTATAAAGTCATCACCAGTGATACCAGCAGGGAATAGCAAATGAGATTCGAGGCTGCCCATATTTTCTGGGCAAGTGTACAGAACTAATGCGGCTGGGAAAATGCTGTTCCTGGTGCCTTTGACTTTGGGAGGGATTGTTGAGATGGCCCTGCCAGTCTGAAGGAATCGCATTCCCAGTTTATCTTCACCCCTTTCATACATCTGGCACAGGTACATGTTATGCTTAGTCTCAGGTGATGGGGTTGAGCATTGTCTTATAGGTCCTTGGAATAGGGACTCATGGCATTGAAGCAGCTGGCGGTTTGAGATCTGTGTGCTAGTTAGAAAAGGAAATGACTTCTTTTTCCCAAGGGGGAGATGAGCAACTACCTGAAATGAAATGGTAGTTCCATATCTTTGAGGATGTGGGAAAGAGTCTGATTTATTTACTTATATATTTATGTATAATTAATATTTTTGCTGTGACTCTTTATATAGTATGTATAATTTATAGTACATTGAATGTGATGTAGACTAAAAAGCTCAGACTTTGATATCAGGCGAATCTGTGTTTGAACTCCGGCTCTGCCTCTTAATAGCTGTGCAGACAGTTACTTAATCTCTTTGAACCTTTGTTTCTTCATTCATAAAATCAAGGTAGTTCATAGTTCAGCTAGCTGCTGAGATTAAATGAGCCACTGAAGTAGTACATCCAACCCAGTGAGACTGCATAATGTAGGAGTTGAGCATATTAAATTCCTCATTTTATATCTGAGTTTCTTTCTCAAGACAAGCCTTTGCTCACCTCAGAGCCTTTGTATTTGCTATTTCTTTAGATCTTTTCATGGTTTATCATATTATTTAGGTTTCTCCCCAAGAGTCACCTACCTTCTTAGATGGGCCTTTCCTGTGTACTCTGTCTGAAACTACCACCCTCAGTCACTCTCTGTTCTCTTAGTTCACTGTATTTTTCTTCACATAATGTACCGCCAGAAATTATGTGTTTGTTATGTTTTTTCCACTAGAACATGTGCTTTGTGAGGGCAGGGACATCATCTGTTGTTCATTTTACTGCTATATCACCTAGCCCAGTGCCTAGCATATGATAGGTCCATGATAAATATTAGTTCAATAAATGAATGAATCAGTCAACCTAGAATTTCCCTAGTACCAGGGAAGAATCCTCGGCAGAATACAGGAAGGAAATTGTACCAGGAAGTAGCTGCTCTTTGCCTTTTACTATGGCTGTTTCTGCATTAAGAACAAAGTGGCAAGTAGGCCTGTGAAGTTCTCTTATAACCTTCCAGACTGCCTCCTGTCTCTGGGAGGAGCCCCTTTAAATAACCTTTATATGTTACCACTATTACCCTGTTAGAGTTTCTATTCCTTTTGGAATCTGAATATAAGTATTCTTTTCAGATTGTAGAGTTGTGAAATGTCATATACTGTTCACTGAAATCACCTGGATTTTCCCCGAGTTAGTAAGTATATAGGTCTTTTCCAGCCACATCATGCAGATAGAGCTATTAGTGTAGTGTCATTTTTAAACACAGGGAACTGGTGCGTTTTATGAAAGGGGAGAAGCACAACATGTAATAGTGGCTAAGGGCTCAGGCTGTAGATTGAGATGGATGACCTTGGGCACGTTGCTTAATCCCTCTAGTGCTCAATTTTCTCATCTACAAATGGTATAATAATAGTGTCTTCCACATAGCTTTGTTTTAAGAGTTAAATAAGATGATGCATGCATGTTTTTACCATTTTATTGTATTACGCAATATAGAGATCTTTTATTTTCCATATTTTAGTAGGTCACATTCAATTTTCATAAGCATACTCTTTGTAAATTAGCAAGTTTGATATATAAGTAGCCCACGTTTACCAAACTAGGAAGATCCCTCATCTCTCTGCCTGTATTCCTGATGATACTCAGATTAAATAGAAAATATTTACCTTTTTTGATATTATTTCTAATATCTAAAGCTGATTATTTGAGAGAGAATTTAACTCATATTTACATATTATATACAGAGATGGGAGAGAAGTTTATGGAATTGTGAAAGGGATGAATGATTTAGCATATTGATAAAACTTAAACTTGAAATCTCATTATAGATCGTTTTTGGCATTGTGATTGTAAACAGAATTAGGAATGCCTCTCCAAGTCTTTGCAACATTACGTTATTGTGTATTGTATATGTTTATGCCACAAATCATTTTATAAATTGAATTTATTAAAAGGCTATTATTATTTATTCATAATTACTTAATCATTTATAGAAATTAATTTCTGTGCAAGAGAAGGTAACATTTCAGTTTGAAAGAAACCTGACCTTTGATATGTTTTAGTAATTGATTCATAAATCTTTCTGAAGGGATAATCAAATCCATGGGTTTTTAAGTAAAGTTTTTCCTTTCAAATAATTTTAGACTTACAAAAAGCTGCACAGATAGTACAGAGTTCCATATACCCTTCACCTAGTTGCCGCTAATGTTAGCATCCCACATAACCATGGTACATTTGTCAAAACTAAGAGATTAACATTGGTACACTACTAAGCAAACTCCAAACTGTATTTGGATTTTATCTGTTTTCCCACTGTTGTCCTTTTTCTGTTCCAAGATCCAGTCCAGGATACCACATTGCATTTAGCCATATGATTTTTATTTTTATTTTTTAAATATATCTTTATTGATTTCAGAGAGAGGAAAGGAGATGGAGAGAGAGATATAGAAACATCAATGATGAGAGAGTCATTGATCGGCTGCAGCCCGCAACCCGGGCATGTGCCCTGACCGGGAATCGAACCCCGATCGCCTGGATCCCAGGTAGATGCTCAACCGCTGAGCCACGCCCGGTCATGCTAGCCATATGATTTTTAGATGGTGGATCAGTAGAATCCCAGAGAGAATTCACTTTCTTTTTCTCACTTCCACTTTCTTTTTTTGGTCTTAAATCTGAATTTGAATTTCAGCAGGTCCCTCTTTCTCTGGTAACACATGAATGGACCTTTCTGGGTCCTTTAACCACTATTTCCATATTGACAATTTAGAATTTCAGGAGCGTCCTTTCATCATTCATTGTATATTTAATTTTATTCGTGAATGAGTAGCGATTCTTCTCCTTTCTGAGTCTTGCTTTATTCATACCAGTTTGTCTAGAGTCTGGGAACAGAGAGTGCTTCTTCACTGACTGCATGTTCCAGAACTATCTTCCAAAAGGAAACAGTTCTCCCCTTCCCTTCCCTTCCCTTCCCTTCCCTTCCCTTCCCTTCCCTTCCCTTCCCTTCCCTTCCCTTCCCTTCCCTTCCCTTCCCTTCCCTTCCCGTCCCGTCCCGTCCCGTCCCGTCCCGTCCCGTCCCGTCCCGTCCCGTCCCGTCCCGTCCCGTCCCGTCCCGTCCCGTCCCGTCCCATCCCCCCCTCCCCCTCCCTTCCCTTCATCTTTCCATTCTTTCTCTCATGTTTTTTGGTCTCCACTTAAAGGTCAATTCTGTAAGTATATTGAATTCAGTTGGAACTTATAAAATATTCATATAGTCAATTAAATATACAATGCTTGCCCCTTTCCCCAGAAATCATAGTTAGGTTGACAGTAAACCCTTCTAGTTAAGGGTAGGGCTAATTATAGAGTACGTAGGGCCTTTAAAATGCTGTTGTTTATGTTAAAAGCACAAGCCAGAAATACATTTTTGGCATAGCTTACACTGTGCCTAACTCATTCAGGCTTGTTTCCCAAGTTGAAGGAAGAAAATTAATCATGAGAAGGGTTAGAGAAACTTAGTTTAGAAAGTTTGAGGAAATTATATATAAGAAATAGAGAGGGGAAAATCCAGAGATGCTGTAGGACAGGGTAAGGATTGAGAACTAGGGAGAATCCAGGCTGTATCAAGAAAGACATGTGAGAGTTTATAATAATAATAAGTAAGGGGCCCAGAGGAGTGTTACTTCTTGAGAATGATATCAGGAAATTACTTGAAACTTTAATAAAACTGACCCTGACGACAAAATATTTTTAAGGCCCTGTTTATATGTTCACTAGTCCTACCCCACATAGAAAGGATCTTGTTTCTCTTTCTTTGTGACTTCCAGTGTTTGGTTGTATGACCTTTGCACCTAAAAAATAGATAACTATTTGAATTTTTATTGTTTTTAAGAAACCAGCATTTCTTTTTATTATTTATGCACACGTGTATCACACATAAGACCAGGTGACTAGAATTTGGCAGGGACCCTTAGTAGTATGGCATGTGTGCTAGCTGAAATTGAATTTTCCTATGACTTTTTAAGTAGAACTCTGTATTACAGATATCATTATTTCTCTTAATACACTGTAATGACATTTGAGTCCCTTCCCCCCATTAGATTTAAGAATCCCACAAGGACGAGAACAGTGTCTTACTCACATACGTATCTCTAGCGCCCTGCCCTGGCTTTGAGAGTCCAAAAGATGCTTGAATGTAGGAACTGAATCATGGGAACAGTCAGGCTGCTGTCTGAGTATGTTTTCTTTGAAAATACTTTTCACTCTTAAGTACTTATTTGATGGATGTTTCCTCCACAAAAGTGTGAACTCCACTGAAGGCAGCTATTAAATTGGCCTGGTAACTACTATACTCCAGTAGCAAGCACAGTGTTTGGTGTGTAGAGTAGACCCTCATATTTCTTGAATGAATGCCTAAGGGAATTTTTGACAGGGAACTGAGGAAGCACTGAATAAGGCATGAATATGAAATGAATGGATGTGCTGACCAACTAGTATGTGCACCCTGGAGGAACTAAGTAAATGTGTGTAAAGAATAAATGAAACTGTGTGCCTTCTCTTACTTATTTTCATCCGGCTTACCCTAAGCTCTCTGTTTTTCAAGGAGTTTTAGTATCTTAAACAATTGACTGTACTGTAGTAAAGAGGAAATGTGGAAAGTTAGCTATCCCAGAATATTAAAGGAAGAGAAACTGGATCCCAGGGTCTGACCTATCACAGGGCCTGACGCAGAGTGTAGGCACACCTCAGAGATACTGTGGGCCCACTTCCAGACCACTGCGATTAAAGTGAGTCATAACCCTTTTGCTGGTGCAGGGCCTTGCCTTCAATTTATAAAAAAGAAACACGACAGAGAAAGACCAGTACCATATGATTTCACTCATATATGGATAGAGAGCAGGCTGACAGCTGAGGGGTGGGGGGGAGGGGGAGGGATTTAGTGAAAAAGTGAAAAACTGAAACATACACACAAAACAAAAAACCACAACATTTGTGAAGTGCAATAAAGCTAAGTGCAGTAAAGTGAAGTATACTGGCAGTTGTCTAGTAAATATGTGTTAGATGAATGAATAGAGAACTCTCTGCCCATCCAACTCCTAGTTCGTATTTGGGTGGTGATGCTGTAAAGTAACCCAGGCAGCAGAACATGAGGAATACCCTCTTCTGGAGGCACCCTTCACCTACTTATTTATTTTTTTAAAAATATATCTTTATTGATTTCAGAGAGAGGAAAGGAGAGGGAGAGAGATATAAACATCAATGATGAGAGAGTCATTGATCGGCTGCCTGCTGCACATCCCCAACTGGGGATCGAGCCGGCAACCCAGGCATGTGTCCTGACCGGGAATCGAACCCTGATCACCTAGATCCTAGGTCAACGCTCAACCACTGCGCCGCGCCCAGCTGGACCTTCACCTATTTTTAATCATATATTCTAGGAATGAAACTAGTTAAGTGTTCAGAGAATAATAGCCTTTGTTCTGAGTGATAGATGGTGTGGTTTTACAATTTGGGTGTCACTAAATGATTTTTCAGGCATGTAGGATAGACTGAAGTATAAAACACACCAATAAAGTAGGCATAATTCACTGCTGCAAAGATGAATATTCTAATTATCAGCATGCTAAGCTTCATATAAGGCTAAAATCCACATTGTTCCTTCTCCAATCTTCCCAGTGGAAGCCATGGAGCTGGGCTTGAGAACACAGCACTTACTATTTTTTCCCAGTCCTGATTGACCCAGTTGTTTTGATGGCATTACCACCTTGAGTGCCATCAACATACTTCCATATTCTTACAGGGCAGGAATGTGTGATGTTCATTCCTTTGCTTTGCTTTCTCAAGTAGCCAGTTATTTAAATAGCAATTGATCACTTTTGTTTGAAACAGGTGGAAAACTTATTTCCACTTTATGGTCCAGTTTCTTTTCTTTTCATTCCAATCCTTTTCTGACAGACAGCTCAGTTGATTTACCATCCGTCAGCTTTAAAGACATCTGTTCATCTATATATAGGCTGCTCGCACAGGCCCTCTTAGAAACAGATGATAAATTTGTGGAATTCAGTAACACTGGACTTTTAAAGACTAGTCACTTGTATACAAATAAGTATTTTTGTTTAGTTTTTATTGACTTGGAGAGCGGAGAAGAAAACTAAATGTTGGTGTAAGTGATAAGTGAAATAGAGAGATTTCATTGAATTCTTTTTAAAATCTCCTTGGTCTAGTGCTGTCTGTGAAAATATTAATTTGAACAAGTGTTAGGTAATTCTTGGTGAAGGTGGATGTGCATTAAATATTTGGCCTCTGAAATATACTCCTGATTAGGGTACCTTCCGCAGTGAACACAGAACTTGTGACTTGTAACATTATTTACTGAAAATGAGTTACTGAATGATTTCTTCTAAAATGAATAATCCCTAAGACCTGGAAACAAAACCATTTTATTTAGAATGTTTAGAATTAAGAGGGAATAAGACTAAGGAAAGTAGATATTCATATAACTATCCATTTCTTTGTAGTTGAAAGTCTTAGAAGAAGGATCATTGCGCACACACACACAGGCAAACAGGTAAATTACAAAACAAAGTATAGATTGACTACCATAATTCAGAGGTTTTTCCCTTCTCCTTATAAAGATTGCTAGAGTTAATAGGAAAGGTTATATAGTGTATAAAAATAACATACCTACAATCAAGTTGTAATACCCAAGATAATACTGATCAGGGCAAGTTCTGTTACATGAATGGGGAACTTGGTCAGATTTCAGATAAGCATGGAATTTGGAGTTAACTGCTGAGAGGAACAAGATGGAATTTTCAAATAACTAAACTTTAATTTCATTCAGTTTTAGAGATGGAAAAGGTTTATTAGATTAACTTTCCTGTTTGAATTAGAGCTGTTAAAAAAAAAAGCTTAAAAAGATCTTTATTTTGTTCTCCATAAAAAACTTAACTCAGACTTAAAGTTGGCTTTCAATCCAGAAGCTTGCATAAAATATTCCTATGGCCCTATCCATATGAGGTTTTTTTAGGAGGGCTGCTGATTGATATTTCAAAAGTTATTCTTGGCTAACAGCTATAGTTTTCATTGATTTTTTTTCTTTGAAGTGTTTAGACTTATTGAATTGCATTAGATTTCCCTATTCTCTGAAATCAAATTAATTTGTTGTGTTTTATAATTTGCTAATAGCTCATCTTACACTGGCCTTGGAAACACTATAGAAGATGACAAGTATTTGTCCTTTCCCCTCTGTCTTGCCTGGCACTTCTCTTTCTTTCATCCAGGGACACATAAGGGGTAGTTAGTATTAAGTGCCCACACTTTCAGAGTCACAGAGACCTGGGTATGAATTCTAGTTCTAGCACTTTTGAGCAGTGCAACCTAAGGCAAAATTTTAAAATTTTCAAAATCTTTATTTTCCTCATTTGGAAAATGGATATAATAATTATACCATCCTCACAGGGCCTTCTTAAAAACAGCTCTGTGGGTGGAAAAGGCAGATATTAGGGTAATATGATTCCTCATAGAGTCAGTTCCCACTCAGATGTGACTTGCAGGGACCTTATAATTGAAGACTTCTCGTGGAAGGTTACTGCCCTTGGCCCATGGGACCCTTCTAGCCCTCCTTTTTTTGAACATTTTCTCACCTAACTTCTGAATGCAGGCCGTGGCATCATCATTCTGCATGGTGTGCAGTGATAATACCCTTTAGGTTTCATTGGCATTTGAACTAGAGATCATTGACTTTTAATTTTTAAAAATATCCCTAATAAGTTGTCTCACTAAGTGGTGTTGCCAAAGTGAAAGTAGGAGAAACACCTGTCACCCTCCCCTAGCCTGCTGTCTTTTGAGCCATCTAGTTTGGTGTTTCACCTCACGGAAAAGGGGTTTTAAGTGAAGAGGAAGAGGAAGAACAGAGTTGTATTAATGGTAAAATATTTTCTGGTGAAAATAGGTATGATTTTTAGATACAGATGAAAAGATTTTACCAGTACTTCTGATCTGCGTGAATAACTATCATTCACTATACTTATGGTGGTAAACATTTGCTAACAGGAAGAAAGTGTGGAACATCTGGGAAACTTTTTCTGCTGGATGGTGGTCCTCATATTTTCTTTGAGTTAAATTAAGCATTTGTGTGTTTTCAGCCTTAAGAGGAGGACAGTGTTGTAGGAGGTTTTGAGCAAGAGGCAAGAGTGTGGTACTTTGTGGATTGTTATCGCCCTGCAAGACCCTTCGCAACTTCCTCTCGCCGCCCACAGCAGAATACGGAAACCCTGCTGTATCAGGCCACTTCTGCAATTACAGTCACAATTTGAGGGGATCCTTCTTTTACACTACCCCCTCCTGTTTTGAGACTTTCTTTGCATTTGAAAATGTGTCTTTTGTGGTGGAATGCCCTACTGAGTCTTCATCTCTCCTCTCTCTTTGCTGCCCTGCAGTGCTGCAGTTGAAGCTCCAGCAGCGGCGGACACGGGAAGAACTGGTGAGCCAAGGGATCATGCCGCGTAAGTACCACTTTCTCTCTTTCAGCATTTGATTGAGTTGCTTTTAGGACATACTTGTGTGTACCCAGTATGCCACAGAAGGCATCCAACAGAAAATAAGGGCAACAGCTTTCATCTCTGACTCTTCTTTCTTGTGTTTTTCCAAGTTCAGGGACACTCAGTCACTAATAGTGAAGATAACTGCCCTAATTGATTGAGTTCAGTGAAACAAACAGCAGAAGGTTTAATGGTGTCATTATTAGCTTTTGAATTGCACTTTTTAAAGGGTTTCTACACCCTTATACTTCCCTTTATAGGAGGAGCAGATCTTGAACTGGAGTATTGTGAGGAAGAACCTACTTCATGCATATGATATGCCTTAGTGTTCAGATTCTTTTGGAAAGAACCCGGTGTTTTGAATCAACTACAGGTTGTTTTTTTAGAGTGAGATCCTCAGATACCGTAGGGCTGGCATGGGTGTGAATGTACTTGAATGAGACTTAGATGGGGTTGTTGCAGAGCTGGGCACAGTGGGTGTAGAAGTGCATCACTCAGGGAGAAATGAAACCAACTTTGGAATCTGTTAGAATAAAAAAATTTGCTTCTGACACTAACAGCATTCATTACAAACTGAGTGGAAGCTGGAAGCCAGCAAGATTTTGCTCTGACATTTCTTTTTAAGTCATCAATAGTGGACTTAGGCTCTCCTTCTTTCTTTCATCTTTGTATGTTATGACTACTTGGATACATCCTAATAAAGTAAAAAAAAAAAAGTGCAACTCCTAGTTTCAGGGAAACTGAGATAGATAGATAGATAGATAGATAGATAGATAGATAGATAGATAGATTTTTTTTTTAATATATCTTTATTGATTTCAGAGAGAGGAAAGGGGAAGGAGAGAGAGAGATAGAAACATCAATGATGAGAGAGTCATTGATTGGCTGCCCCCCAACTGGGGATCGAGCCTGCAACCCGGGCATGTGCCCTGACCAGGAATCAAACCCCAATCGCCTGGATCCTAGGTCGATGCTCAACCTCTGAGCCACGCCCGGCCGGGCAAAACTGATATTTTTCACATTAACTCAATGCCTGCTGACTTACTGCCGCTGTATTTTCCTAATTCTCATTCATTCATTCATTTATTCATTCAAATTTTTGAGTACCTGGCGTATGCCTACTGATAAAGCAAGATAAATCCAGTTCCTGCTCTCAGGAATTTTATATTTAGAAGAAGACTCATCATTAACAGAGACAAATTAATAAGATAATTTCAGAGTATGGTAAGTGCTATGAAATAAATTAACTGGTTGGTGTGTTAGTAAGTAAAAGGAATGAGGTAGAGTCACTTTGGATAAGATGGTCAAGAAAGGCCTTCCTGAATAGGAAGTATTTGAGCTGAGATCTGAAGGATGAGATGGAGTTAGCCATTCAGAAGTAGGAATAGGGCCCATGGAGCAGGAAAAGCAAGTGTAAAGGCCTAGTGCAGGAAAGAGCTTGGCATGTTGAAAACCTCAAGGAAGCCATTGTGGGTGGGGCCTGGTAAGTGAGAGGAAAGCAGGGCCAGTTAAGATTGGTAAGGTGAGCAAGACCAGAATGAGGGCCTTACCAGCCACACACATGAGGTGGATTTTAAGTACAATGGGGAGCCATTGTACTTAAGCAAGTGAGGGTGGGATTTAATTTATGTGATTGTAATGGCAGGTCCATTTTTTAGAGCTAGAATTGTGCGACAGGAATAAGGAGTCTGAGTTCTATTTCTATCCTAAGCTTCAGCCAAGTGACTTAAGTCTCAAATTCATCTTTTTGTTTACTGCAATTAACTACCAAGCCATTTACCCACATTATGCTTTCTTCTTTTCTGGCCCTCCAGTGAGGGATTCCCTACCCCCAGATAGAGCAGATGGCATGTGCAGTGGATCAGTAATGTGATGAGGTAGGGCAATGTTGTGCTTTATAGAACACTCCAGATCTGCTTTGTAGAGGAACAAGTTACCAAGAGTCTCATCTTCTTGTCCCTTTCACCAAGGAAATCGTGTTTTGCAGCTACTTTGTGCCTGTCCTAAATGGTATAGAGATTAAAGAAATATGTCATGGTACCTGCCGTCAAGACATTTAACAGTTTATTTGGGTAGCTAAAATTTACCCATGCACAAAATAAAGAGCAGTTCAGTGGTGAGCAATGACATGTTGAATGTAATTACAGTACTAGTTCTGAGAGCATACTGCTACTTCTCAGAATCTAAAATCCGTGCAGAAGTGCCCTGCGCTCTTTTCCCTTTCTTTCATTTGATACCGGGGCTACTGGAGATCACTGTTTTAATAGGATTTATTGAATGCAGTCTACTTGCATAGCGTTCCATGTTAAGACAAATCATGCTTCAGTTTTTGCAGTTATCTGCTTATGTGTTTGTCTCTCCAACTAGACCGTAACCTCCTTGAGAAAGTCTTATGTATATTTTTGTCTTCAATGCCTGGCACTGAATGAATGAATGAATGAATGAATGAATGAATGAATGAATGAATGAATGAAGACAGCCAGTTGTAAAGTGTGCGTGTGTATGTGTGTATGACAGACAGAAACAGGTACCACTCAGTTGCAAACATGTTGGATTTCTGCACATGGAATTTGAAACAATACTCCTGTTTTGTCAGGAGCCTAGGTTCTAAAATGTTCTGAATATCTAATTGTATACTTTGGTTTATTCTCTGTATTTGTGAAGTGAGACCAGTTGTCCTTCCTATAGAAAAGAAACGACCTGCTTCTGTGAGAATATTGCATCTTCCCTCATAGCAAGAATCACCTTCAGCTGTGGGCACAGTCTTGGTTTTCAGCTTTTCTAGTGAGGGAAATAGGTAGCAAGCTATTAAGATTATGAGAATGTTGAGGCCTGGGAATAGCTTCAGGTATGAAATTCCCTGCTCATCCACATACCTGGTGATACACATATAGGGTCCTGAGTTCCCAAAGATGCGGCTTACTTTTTGCCAGCCCCCCACACTATGAGTAACCTTGCTTTCTCACCACAACCCTGCACCTGCTACCTTAATTCCTATTGTAATCTCCAACATCCTCTGCCTCCCAGACATCACCACCTGCCATCTTCCACCAGTCTTTCAAAGAAAATATGAGCAGTGCTGAGGGCAAAGTGTAAGTGACCAGCAAGTTGTTGTTGATTATTGGAGATTTTGAGACCTGAAAAAGTAACATTTGGTTTGCAATGCCTGCTTCCATTCCCATCTTGCTGGCCTGAGGAGTTTCTGAAAATTGCCTTTATATTTACATTTGTTTGACAACTTAGGAACTAGATTGGGCCCTCAAGCTGGGGGAAAGGAGCAGTGTAGTCATGGCTATATTCTGCCTATCATTTATGTGTTTATATTGTTTATCAAATTCCTCTCATCCCAGATTTTTTTTCTGGCTCTGGGAAGAAAAGCCTGCCCACCTCATTTCCTAGAATACTCATGCACAGTTCCCATGTAGGACTGGCTCTCAGTTCTGACATCACATCTGTAGGACACAATGTCTCTCCAGTGGTGCTCTCACCTTTGGGTTGGTCATATTTCTGCATGTTGTTCAAAGTTAGGGTATGGCCTTTACGTAAAGTTCAGGGGATTTAAGAATCTCTCAATTCCGACGCACTTTTCTCTGCTGCTTGATAAACTCTGTTCATGGCATCCAAACTATGGGGTATAGAAGTTGGTTTCTGATGTATTTTTAAACAGGATCATTTCCCAGAATCCTTCATTCTCATCATATAAACATGTCTCGTTTAACACCACTTAAACCCTACCAAATACAGAGTGCCAGATAGCAAAGGATTACATATTCCAGGCCCTAAGCTTTCTTTAATGATGTCTGAAGCTCTGCATATCTTGAGGGAGAGGAGAAATGGCACGGACAGGAAGCTGGTGTTTAAGTCCAAAGATTAAGATCAGGAATGCTTCTGTATTCAGAGTGAAGAGTCATAGAAGAGATGGGCCTTGTGTGGTACACTTTGTTCTCAAACAAGGCATCCCCCACAGCCTTTCTCTTTGACATTTAAAGGTGCACAGGATCATAAGGTTAAGGTGAAAATTAAGAAAAATGTTCTGGCAATGAAAGCTGCTGCAGAGGAATAACCTTTTAAAGGAAAACATGGAAGTTCCGACCCAGACAAATGAGAAAAAACGTCTCCTGTAACCTTTCTGGATATGAGAGAAGACACTTATTTGTCTCTTCCTCCTCCGCCTTTTGTTATTCTGTTGTGAATCCTTGAGAAGAGCACAAAGTAATATGTTTCTGATGCTATATAGTTAACCCTCAGTTTATTATTTTCCCAAATGCACGTAGTAGGAAAAGCTTGGTACCTTGGCAAGCACATGAAGAAATTATTATTTTTGTCTTAAAGATTCTCTAAGGACCTTGCTCTGTTTCTTGAGTGAGCTTGTTTTTTTCATTTTAAATGGTGTTTCTGTGCACCCAGCCAGTGTCATTGGTAACATTAACTCCAAATGGTTGGGAGAGTCCAAAGAGTGTGAGGGCAACACAACTCAGGGCAGCCAGTTAGTGTCATTCCACAGGCCTCACAGACTACCTCACCGTTAAAGGTGCTCAAACAAGTTGCTAAGTGAAAAAGTGAACGAATTGGCCAGCTCCTTGTGACTGGTTCATGGGTCTCTAAGTTGGCCCCCTGTGTCTCACATTGAAACTGGAAAGAGTGGCTTCATGTCATGAGTTCCTGCAGCTCTATATTTTTATTATTTTTTTAAATTTTCACCTGAGGATATTTTTCCATTGCTTTTCAGAGAGAATGGAAGGGAGAGAGAGAGAAAAAAAACATGGATGTGAGAGAGAGACATCAGTTGGTTGCTTCCCACACATGCCCCGACCAGGGCCAGAGATTGAGCCTGCAATCAAGGTACGTGCCCTTGGCTGGGATCGAACCTGGGACCCTTCAGTTGGTGGGCCGATGCTCTAACCACTGAGTCAAAGTGGCCACGGCCAGCTCTGTATTTTTAATAAATTTTGCCACATCTTCACTCCCTAACCCTTCAGTCCTACAGTTTCATCTCTTTGTCATGCTTCAGCTGTCAGTGTGAGCTACGTGGTCTACACAGAGACAGTGTGGCCCAGTTGCAGCACTTATAACCAATTTAAGCTGTTACTTTACTGGACCCCAACAAATGTTAGCTGAAAATCTCCTGGTCATCTGACTATAGGAGTCTCTACACCAAGAAAAAATTTACTCTCTGTGAGAGATTATTTAATGGCTGGAAGTGTCAGGTTTGATTACTGTGATCCCTTTTCTTCTATATCTAAAATTCTTCATAATAGTATTTTTATGATTTGTAACTTGGAATTATTATTTATTCTTCAGCAGATATGCAAACCGAGTTTCAGGACTCTCCTTCCTGACTACTATGGATCAAATGCATTCTCTCCCTCCCCCTCCATCCCTCTCTAAAATCAGTTTTAAAAATTTAAAAACTAGTTTCTGTTTTTGTAATTCCTAAGAAGATAAACCAACCTGAAGTTTCAGACTTTCTTGTAATGAGAAAGAGATGATTTAACTTTGTCACTTTCAGTCCATTTTTATTAAGCCCTGGGATGTCATGTGATCTATTCCCCACGTTACCATGAATTCAGAAGAACTAGCCTCTAGACCATCCCTGCCCAATAGCACTTTCAGCGATGATAGAAATATTCTGTAACATTAGGCACATGTGCTGTTGAGGAATTGAAATGAGACTAGCTTGAGTGAGGAGCTGGATTTTTTATTTTATTTAATTTTAATTAAAGTTTAAATGGGTACATGTGGTTGATGGCTGTTTTATTAGAGTTTTAGACCTTACTCTGCTACTTAGGAACAAGGTGACTTTGGACAACTCAGTTAACTCTTTTGAACTCAACTGCAACTTTTATAAAAAGGGGATAATAATACCTGTCTTACTTGCCCCACAAAATTCGTTTGGAGATACATGAGATGATAGTTGTTCATGCTTTTGAAATACAGGCACTGTTATTCTTGGCAGACAGTGAGAGGAACATTAGCTTTGATCTGCCATCTTGTGAATCTGAAAGCTGCTTTTAATATATATATCTATATATTTATATATAGATATATATATCACTAATTTCTGTCAAAACCAGTGTTTGAGAACAGGAACTAAGTTCAATAAATAAAATCCTCCTTAAATCCACTTTTCTCCCTACCAGTGGATTTCAAAACAATTTCTGAAAATTGCTAATAATCAAAGAACCACTAACCAACATGGTTCTCTGTTAAGATTGTTCCCTTTTTGGTCCTGTATTAACAGGACTGTTATTTAATTAGCTTGACCTCTCTATGGTAGTGGATGCTTCTTTTTTAAATTCTCTGAAAACAAACAAGTGGCTGGGTTGGAAATAATGGGTTTGTTTGTTTGTTTCTGGGCAACTTGCCAAAAGACAGAAATGTTCACCAGTGGGTGGTGATTCCAGTGGGGACATAGATAAGATGGTCTGGTTTGAGGCCACGTTGCCCCCCCCCTTTTTTTAACGTAAAAAGATTTAAGATGACAAAATTGTAGGCTTCAAGGAAATGTCATTTGTTTTGCTTTTAAGTGAAGTGTTATAATGTTGAAGAGATACATGTTTCAACATAGACTGTAAATTATGAATTTGGGTGGGGTCTGTGGTCATTTCCCATTGGCTCCAGTCCACTGGGAGTTGCTGGAAGCTCCATGTGGTAGTCTCTGAACTGCTGTCCCTAGAGTTCAGAAAAGGTGTCCCCTAAGGTCTGTAATTGGCCCACTGCTCCCCTCCAGTCAGTGCCCTCAGGCTCATGCTTCTCTCAGAACCCCACTCTAACACACATTAGTTTCATCCATTTGGCTCTTTTCGATACACAGATATCTTTGGATGAAAGAGCTCGTTTCCTTTTTTGTTTTTGTTTTAATTGAGATATTATTGATGTACAGCATTATGTTGATTTCAGGTGTTTGTACACCATAACTTTTTTTTAAAGAAGCAAAGAACCCTACCTCATTGAGACTGTGTAAATGAGCACAGGAATGTGATTGTTTAACTGGAGTTGAATCCCAAGTTTAAAAGGCGTTTGTAAAATGTGTTCTAGGATTGTGGCTAACCTGTTCCCTAGATTTGAAGCCGAGAGAAAATTGTGTTAGGCACGTGGCCTCAGAAATCTTCTGTTTTGTCCCAGGCATTTCTGATAGAAATCTCTTTTCCTGCTATTGTAGGTATATTCCTACCTCAGTGGTCAGTGACTAGGATAGAACCTCCTTGTTGGCCAGTTGCTAATAAATCCTAAAACAGGACTCTAGAGTGAGTTATGTATGTGTTCACGTTCTGAGCATATTCATTGTTGAATTAAAAGAAGGATCAATCCAGCAGGGAGCTCTGTTGAACAAGCTGTGGAAAATAGTCTTCTTGTTACAAGTTCTTGATACAATTTAATATCTGAAAGGTACAGTAGGTATTCAGTTTCACCTAATAATTAGTTTTGGAAATATCTAAGCTATCCAAGGCTGACTTCTTTTCAAGATAGTAAATGAAATAAAGTTTATAAAGTCATTTGTTGAAACTACTCACTAATTTTACCTAAACAATGTCAATCCTAAAGCATTATACACCCAGGGGGGAGCCCTGATAGATATCTGATGTTGATGGTAATTTAAAATTCTTCAGCTTAGTGGGATGTTATTTGCAGAAGGGCAAGCTGATTTGGAGCTTGTATCTAAACAGATGATTTAGGCATATTGATTATGGGGCTTCAAAAAGAGGGGAGCCCAGCCAAAGTGGCTCAGTTGGTTGAGCGTTATCCTGTGCACTGAAAGATTGCCATTCAGTTCCCAGTCAGGCCACATATAGTACCTGGGTTGTGGGTTTGATCTCCAGTTGGGGAGTGTATGGAAGGCAACTGATTGATGTTTCTCTCTCACATTGATGTTTCTCTCCCTCTCACTCTGTCTCCCCCACCCTCCCTCTCTCTCTCCCCTTTTCCCTTGTCTCTCAGCATGTCCTTGGGTGAGAATTAAAAGAAAAGAAAATCTTAAAAAGAGGTGATAGCTTATGTGTGTATATACTGGGATCACAATTGATCTGGAGCATTAGACAGGGCAATGGTGCGAAAACCAGATATAAACAGGGCTGGCATTATGTTGAAGAGAAGCTTGGAAGTCCAGGTTCAAAATATTTGGCCCCTGATATGTTAACCTTTTGGAATTCACTGTACCTGTTGATATTCATGCTCTACAAGATTGTGCACTGACCTTTTCTCCCAGTCTGGAGTCTCTTTCATCATCACTGGGTCAAGGGTGCGAGACTGGAACAGCTTGCACTTCTGGGAAGGTAAAGATTTAGCATCCTTGGGTCTCCACTTCTTATATTCATCTTGGTACTTGGCTTTCCTGCTGATTCGGGTGGGGGTGACAGCCCTGGTGCCAAAACAGGGTGGTGGCAAGCGTGAGCACCAAAACAGGATGTGTATGAAGCACGTTTTCTTACTGTTTGAATCCTTGCTTGCCTCAGAATATGTGGTCCCTTCCCTGTACTCCACTACCCAAGCTCTTTCTTTGATTCACATGAACTTACTTCTGGTTTTCATGGTCAAAATGTTGACACAACTCTTTGGTTAATTGTCTCTGTTGCAGGGTATTTGTTTAGGTATTCTGGTATGATAGCTAAAACAGTAAAACAAAAAGTGGAAGTCAAGCCCACTTAGCTCTCAGCATTTGACTCCACGTGCACTGTTTCCTTCAGAAGGAGGATGGCACAGAAAAAAAAAATTAAAGCAATCACAATGTCTCAAGCTTAACAGAGCTTCTAGCAAAGTATTTTCACTTCATTTAATGCTAAGTCATTAGAGTAGTTTGTATAATATGCCATTTTGTGCCATACTGAGACTCACAGGGGTTATGCGAGTTGCCCAGGGTCACACCACCACTAAAAGACAGGCAGATCCCATCCAGGTTTCTGGCTCCAAACCCCATGCTAATTACTGAAGATCATGGTCTAATGGTCCTTATTGACATAGGAATTTTATGATGGTAGCCTGCTGTATTTTCACCAAAATTTCAACTTTGAAAATAGCGCCAAATCAGGACCCCTAGTTGGTGAGGTAAGGTGAAAGTTGGTGGGGGTGAGAGTAACCCTGTCATTTTTAAGTCTTCCAATAAAATTGCTTCCAAGTTGCTGCTGTTGTCTGCGGGTTGTGACACTTAAAGACCAAGGGCATGCATGTTTCCACATCTGTCATAATAACCCTCAGTTAAATCAGAGGGTCTTGATTTCTTTTGTGCCATTGTTGCTCCTTGGAAAATCTTACACATCCTCTCACTAGACAGTTGCTTAAGCAAGCACCCCAAATTCACACAGTTTCTAGGGATTCATAGATAATCTAAAGCTGGTACAGTGCTCCCCAGATTAAGAGGCTCTGCTCTGCTTGGATACAGAATCCTAAGAAAAATTGTCTAGCTAATGATAATAATCTAAACCCTCACACACCAGTGACAGCCAACCTCTGTGCTTTCGTTGCTCAGCAGGTAAGTGACCCTCCCTATTTCCTGTACTGACACCAGTGAACCTCTGTGCTCCTCACTTGCTGTGCACTAAGACCAAGGACTACATTTCTGTGCTGCCTTCCATTGACTGTCACGGTCACGCCCTAGATTCGAACAGCAGTGTGCAGAATCCATCCCTGCTGAATCAGGCCCTTGCCTGGGTTGTGAGGAGAATGGCAAAAAGCCTTGATCCTTTGACACTTAGAAACACACCCTTTGTAACTCAAAACATTGATCCTGAAAGGGGTTCAGGAGATTAAACTGCTTGCCAATTTATGAGCACCTACACAGGCCAGAGTGGAAATTTTGAGTAAACTGTTGAGGAAGGTACTCTTTAGTCACTTTGCCCCTGCTGGTGGAGAGTGGGCAAATAAAGACCTTTCCTTTCTCATCAGCAGTATCACCTTTCCTCTACCTTTTGGATAGGGAAACAATGGCTTCTTAAATTTTAGTTGCACCAGAATCCTCAGAGAGCTTACTAATGGTTAAAATTCTTGAAGCCTAGGAGTCAGCACTCCAGAGACATTCTTGAACTACACTTGGAGAAACACTGGACCAAGGGCTGCTGGTATCTTTCCCCTTTTCATTTTTACTGATGGTGTAGACGGTGGCTATTCTCCTCTCCCCAGGAGTTCTGGAGTAGAGGCTGGCGCTGCCCGCATAATTCAGGAGTTGATGGCAAATTTCTAAGGCAGTCAAGGCCGCATCATATAAAATGATTGCGTATGGAGAACTCCTAACCCGTCTCCAGTGCTGGGAAAAGCCTGCCTCGCCTGCCTCTCTGTGGCCTTGTACCATGTCAGTGGTCAGTTTGGCAGAGTAACTGAGCTGCCCTGAGCGTGTGACAGACTTCTGAGCTAGGCCCAGGGGTGTGGCAAAAGACTCAGTTAACTTTGGAGAGTGACTCCTCCCCCCCGCTGCCCTGGCCCCTCAAGAGATGGCTGAAGGGAAGAGGAGTGGGGAGCGGGCCTTGTGCTCGCTGAAGTCCTCCCTGCCGTCCCACGGCCAGTATTAGAGAAATGGACAAGGCGGCGTTTCTTTCCAGAGGAGTAACAGGAGAAAGCAGAATGTGGAAGATCAGATTAAAATCAGTTGGGAGTGCCCTGGTCAATTTGGCTCAGTGGCTAGAGCTCCGGCCTGTGGTTTGATTCCGGCCAAGGACATGTACCTCGGTTGCTATGAGTCCACTAGCCATGTCCTTAGGATAAGTAATCCTCTAGACACGTTGCAAGGCTTACTTCGTCTGCCCGTCCACTATTAGCATCTCTCTTTTTCTACCTACATGCTTTTTCTTGATGCTTCCTCTTTGCCTAGCCCTCTCCTGCTCTGTGAACCTCAGGTTTCTATGCTGGACTCTATCACCTGTGCTTAAATTCTGGGATTTCCTTAGATTCAGCCTTGGAAATAATTGTCTTCTGTCTCTACAGATTGTATCACATTATCACTAGATCTCTCACACACACACACCTGTGTATACACACCATCTCCCCCTACTTGCACATCTCTTAATAGGATGTCTCACAATCAACTCATGCCCAAAACTGAACACAGTTTCTCCCACCCTGTCCCAAGCTTCCTCCTGTATCCTCTGTCTGGGAGTTTTAATGGCACCATTCACCCAGTCATTCCACTTTGTTTTTCTAAATGGCCTCTTGATCACTACTAAGTGATCTTGTAAAAATGCAGTTCTTATTATTTTGCAGTTCTTGTCAGAATTGATTTCATGCAGGGATCATCAGTAGATGCTAAAACCATTAAGTAAATGGTGGTTAGGGAACAGGATTTTCACATGTCCTCAAAATATTACCCCACAGATAACATTAATTACAAAGGGTGAGATGCTCTGGTGTCACCTTTCAAACTTTTAGCACCATCAGTGGTTGGATAACATGACATATGTGCTCCTGATACTAAGAAGTACGCATCACCTATGTAGTCCTCTTGTCAAAAATGTTTAACCTAAATCTTCTCATGAGGAAACAGACTCAAAATATAGGACATTCTTTCTGCAAGACAACCGGCTTACATACTTAATTCAGTTCCATTAAAAATGGAAAAGGTAGGAATACTGTTCTAGGTTGTGACTAAGGAGACAACCACTAAATGTAGTGTATGACTCCTGATTAAATCTTGGATTGAGGGGGGAAAATTCAAACAGCTATGAAAGACATTTTGTGGGCAATTGAAGAAATTCACATTTGGACTAAATGAGATTATATTACTGAATTAATATTAATTTAGGTGTGATACAGGTATTTAGTTATGTAAGAGAATGTCCTTTTCTTAGGAAATGTGCACTGAAGAATTTAGGGAAGAAATGTGATTGTTATCTGCAGTTTACTTTCAAGTGATTCTGTAAACAACAAAATGTGTGCATTCCTGTGTGCAAATGAGAGTGAGGTAAAACAAATATAGCTAAAAAAGAACTGGTGAATCTAGGTCAGTTATAGGGCTGTTCATTATTTGTTCTTTCAGTGTTTGGGGGTTTGAAAAATTCTAAATTAAAAGGGGACATGGCACACGGCCAGGCGTGGCTCAGTGATTGAGCATCGACCGAGGATCCAGGCGATCGGGGTTTGATTCCTGGTCAGGGCACATGCCCGGGTTGTGGGCTCGATCAATGAGTCTCTCATCATTGATGTTTCTATCTCTCCCCCTCTTCTTTCCTCTCTCTGAAATCAATAAAGATATATTTTTTTAAAAAAAAGGGGGACATGGGAAAGAGAGCATGTGAGTGCAGCCATGGAGGTGACAGGAATATGTGCCAATTACCAGGTGTGTTTCTGCTCGTTTTATTTTTAGCGTAAAATATCAAGTTAGAAATAACTCCCCACCCCCACCCCACCCATGCAGTTCTGGCCGCCTTTGACACTGCATGGGCAAGGGTATTGGGGTACCTTATTACAGTCGTGCAAAGGGAGAAGGCTGGACTCCTGATTTGGCCTCTGCTGGTGAGGGTGAGGCTATCTTTTTTTCTCCTTCTGGTGTCTGGCTGGAATAGAACGATTATTGTCTAAAAATTTTCTGTCTTGCTAGGCTGCCCTTTTCGTGGTCCTTTGGCCAGTGAGAGTATGTTTTGTTGAGGGTTTTTTGGTCCGCCTTCATTGGCATTTCCAGGTTGCTGACTTTTTCAACTCCAGGTCTGGGATGTATGAAGCAAAAGGAAACACAGGAAACTCACTGCTGTGTTACTCTTTGGATCCCAAGGGCCCTAGCCTGTCTGCCTTCTCTCCACCTTTCAGAACCTGCTTATGTTTGTTTTATATGCAATGTGCAGAGTTTCTAGTTGTACTTAGTGCGAGGAATAGAGAAAGATATGTCTGCTACATCTTCCCAGACGCAGAAGTCCCTGCAGTAATACATTAAATAAAGCTCTTCATGGGCTGGGCCCTGCCTCCCTTTCCAGCCTCATCGTCCCCATATGAACTCCTAGGTCCAGCCATGTCAGACTACTTGTAGTCCCTTGAAATTGAGCGTGGTCACACCTTCATGCTCTGCCTTTGCCCCAGATGACCTCCCGACCCTCTTCCTTGTCTGCCTGTAGGGATTCTATTCTATTCATTGGATTTTCTCTGTAAAATCTACCTGGATAGTTCACATACTTCCCTCAGGCTGAATGTTGCCTCTTCTGTCCTAGGTAGCACTTAAAACTACCTCTGTTTTCATCTTTTATTTGTCTTTTTTTCCTAAGCAGACCATGAGCTGCCTTTGAGGGATGGGACCCTATCCTTGTTCTCACTAACTAGCATAGTACAGTGGGTCCTCGAATAACATCGCTTCCTTCAGCATCATTTTATTATAATGTTGATGAGATGTAGGAATTTTTGTTTACATCAATAGCCTGTAGTAGAATTGGTTTCATGATATATCGTTTCGCTTTAAAGTTGCAGAACCTCTTGACACTATTAAGTGAGGACTTACTGTAGTTACTGTGGTCATTGGATAGATGGATGAATATATTTTAGTTTTCCACCTAGATTGTTAAATACACACACACACCCCGCCCGCACCGATGCACTGTGTATGCCCGTTGCTTCTGCAGTGAAAAGGATCCAGCAGGCTTGCCTAAGAGATGGGTTCCTTGGACCATGGCACCCTGACCTCTGTTAGCTATTCTGTGTTCATGGCCTTTGAGTTTCTCTGAATACAGAGTTGGTGGAGAACTTCTGGCATAGTGTCTTATTGAGGATGAGAACTATTATTTTCATTATGTCAGCACCTAATAAAGTGACATTCAGATCCAGGCACCTAATAAATATTTTTTAATGATAATGACAAGGAAATAAGTTTTGATGGTTAATTGTTATCCTTCCTTGCTGAGATTTATTTCCAGAACTGCTTTGTGGATCCTAGACTTTCACTTGCCTTCATGTTTACATAAATCTGGGGCTGGTGATGGGAAAGTGCTGTTTAATGCCCTAAATTAATGTGGTTGGTTGGTTGGTTTTCAAGGGTTCCTATATGTACTCTTCAGTGCTAGATTAAATCAAGACCAATCAATCCCAGTGCTCCTGCATCGTATACCACAAAGCCTGTAGACACACTGAACATGTCTTTGAACGCCCCCTTGGAAGTGGATGGCAGTGCAGTTGGTCCTCCATACCTCCAGGTTCTGCATCCATGAATTCAGCTAACCTTGGGGTAAAAATGTTCAGGAAAAAATGTTACGTGGTTGCTGACGTGAACTGTGTAGCCAGGCCTGTGATGGTTATGTCTGTACAGAACAGGTACAGGCTTTTTTTCTCTTTTCATTGTTCCCTAAACAATATAGTATAACAGCTGTTTATATGGCATTTATGGTATTATAAGTTATCTAGAGATGATTGAAGTATAAGGGAGGATTGCCTAGGTGATATGCAGATATTGCGCCATTTTATATAAGGGTAGTTTGGTATCTGTGGGGAGTCCTGGAAACAGTTTCCCACAGATACTAAGGGACGACTGTATATTTTTAAATGGAAGTTGAAACCATTTCTCTTTTTAGTTCACAATGACCTCATTTAATTAATGCAGCAAACGTGTAAGGGGAGAAAGAAGGCGCTGGAGGGAGGGAGCAGAGTCTTAAGCAGTGGGTCAGCCAGCCAGGGGTGGGGCTCACATCAGAACTGAAACTAAGAGCGCCACACCTCTTAGCCACTTCTGTGCATTTGACTTCCGTGGAGAGTTTGGTTATTTTCCTTTCAGGACGTGCTGCACACTTCCCTTTGTTCGCACAAAGCCATGCAAGTGTTCCAGCAGAACCAGCTCTGGAGAGTGGGAGGAAAGGATCGAGAACTGCCCTCCAACAGCAAAAACGTGTATTCCTATAAACAGTATGCACAGCTTTGGGGTTTGTGGTGCTCTTTGGGGGCTTCTCTTTCAGAGACTGCCTTTTAGGAGTTTCTGAGAAAATGAAATTTCTGAGTAACATCCTGGCTCCTCTGACAGAACCATTAAGGCAGCCAGGCAGAGGGAGGTGGAGGTCCAAGATGAATGCAGCCCTTCTGGTCAGACACATTTATAGGTTGACGTTCAGTCTTGGATTTTTCCACAACTAGTAAAAGCATAAAGTTTACAACCTATTTTCTGCTTTGCTGGGCTTTCTCGTGTTTCATTCCCTTAGCATGGAAGCTTGTTGTGAATGCCATTTGCTTCTACCCCAGGACCTACCTGTTTATCACCCCTCCATCTCGTCCTACCTGCCGCACCCATGGCTTTTAACAAAGCTGTCTGGACACGCATGGGGTGCCCTCCCGAAATCACACACCAGTGCACGATGAGCACTGGCTGCCCCAGCTCCTGTCTGTCCCCAAACGAACCTGAGAAGGCCTGACAGGAGCCTTGACAGAGTCCTGAAGGAGGAGGGGTCATTGCTCCTTTCACCTGTCAGAATTAGCTGTTGAATTGCTGACCTTGCTATCAGAGAGCAGAGTTAGAAATGGAAAGAGCTGCACAAAGTGAGTGGGCAGTTCAAGGGCTGAGAGAAACCAACACAGTTGTCAGAAGGCTTAGAGAAGGAAGAAAGGGAAGATGGAACTAGACCTGGGTTGGATCCACCACTCGACAGATGACCTCACAGCTTGTTGCAGTGCTGGTTTTATCACGTATAAAACTGGAATATTTGTTCCTCCCACCAGAGGATTCAATGAGATGATAATGATGTGCTGTTGGTGTTACAAAATGGAACTGTCTTTTGGAATTGGTAATTCCTGTCTGGAATTCTTTTCTTGGCCCTCATTTCTGGTTCTCTTAACCAGGTCCCGAGCAAGTAATGAATTCCTCTGGTTTTCTCATTCCCCTCCCAGCTCATCTGGTGTCAGTGCCGAAGGCTGCCCCTTAAGTTCCCCAGTGAGACCTGGGTCTTGAACCATCTCTTTCTGTGCTTGTCACTTTGAACCCTTCTGAGCCTTCCTTACACCCATGCTCAGTGCTGTGGTTGAGCTGACCTTTCCACGCTGCCTGCGCTCAGCCTTACATGTAAGCGCTGTGTGTAATTGAAGCCACCTTGCCGCCCCGTCTGGTGGGGTCATTCTTCTCTGCTTTTTGAAGAAGTTAAGAAACCAGCCCAGAGGAGTGGAAAGAACTATTGACTTGGGGGTGAGACTGAGGTTATCACCCTAACTCTGCCATTTGCTAGCCTCTCCTGCCCTTCCTGAGCCTGTTCTTATCTGTAAAATGAAATATGACCTACCAGCTGGAATCTTTAGGAGTATTAAAGTACCTAGAACAGTGCCTGTGACCTAAGTAGGCACTCGGTAAATACTAGTCTCTTCCTTGCTGTTATGTGAAAACTTCCTTAGCGCAGTGGACCCAAACAGGAAGTCACATACACTACAGCCAGCTCACCTGCCACTTGTCCCCATCAGTGCTGCGTCCTCCTTGTATGTGAAGATGATACACCTCCCTTCCGTCAAATTCTGGGCTTCGCGAGTTGTTTTTCCAGAAGTTGGATTTATGTCTTAGCCCTTGAGATAGCCAACATAGGTTGCTGAGGCAACAAGTCAGCCAGGTTTTTAGACAGATAATGTGTGACTATGGTACAGAAACTAGCTGGCCTGTGCGGGAATCGAACCTGTGATTCAACCCAGTCACTGCATTTGATGACAGCAGCACCTTAAAGGCATTGCTGAGTGCACCGTTTGCTTCTGAGCACTGCCACTCTTGTTTCACTCTTGCAAGAGTTCTGGGCGGTGGACAGATTCTTACTGTACAGAAGGAAGAAATGAGACCCCAAAAACAGTCATACTGTGTCACACCAGTAGTAACTGGTAGAACCCGGGGCAAGAACAGGATGCCTTGATTTTTCTTTTTCTTTTTTTTTCTTTTTTAAAAAAATATATCTTTATTGATTTCAGAGAGAGGAAAGGAGAGGGAGAGAGAGAGACAGAAACATCAATGATGAGAGAGTCACTGATTGAGCCCGCAACCCGGGCATGTGCCCTGACCGGGAATCGAACCCCGATCTCCTGGATCCTGGGTGGATGCTCAACCGCTGAGCCACACCCGGCCAGGCGCCTTGATTTTTCTATCAGGACTTCTGTGAGGTTTTGAACCCAGATGACAGCCATAATTCTGGCTGTCCAAATGAGAATTTAGTGCCACAGAATCCTCTAGTTTTCCTGTCACGTGTATACTCTGTATTTGTTTCTTACAGAACATTCATTCATTCATTGAATGAATTGTGTGCTGGGTACTCTAGGCGCTGAGGATACTGTCAGAAATGAAAGACATGGACAAAACCCTTGCCATGCCTGGATGAAGCTTCTCCTATGGTAGGAGGCTGACCATAAACAAGAAAGAGAGGTAGTATTACTGTAGAGGATGTCAGCTGGTGAGGAGTGCCGTGGAGAAAAGGCAGAAAGGAAGGTGGGATGGGGTAGGGCAGACACTGTGAGTTTTCCCTTTGATTCTTTGTGCTTATTGTCTCATCCATGTGATAAGCTCTCTAAGGAGAGAGTAAGGCTGTGTGTTCATTCTCTGCTGGTCCATATGCCTAGTACAGATTCCTGTGTATTAGGGCTTTTGGAGACTGATTTTGGACATCAACCAGCCTTACCCAGTAGAACCAGCTGCTGGGTCTGTTTGCTTACCCACCGAGATGCCCAGAGACCTCCCAAGAGCAGAGCTGGGGTAGCCTGGATAGGGCCCTGGAATGTTCTGTTCAGTTGGGGCTGGAGCCTGTGCTATTTTTTCCTTAAGAGATCATTTGTTAAATCTAGAGCTCCCCCTGCTGTTAGAAGATGGGGTGGGTTCTCAACTGGTCTTTTAAGAGGTGTGTTTTTTTTTAATGCCAAGATTAAATTTAAAAAAAAAAAGTACTAATGGGACATTTGGAGCTTTGTTCTGGGACTGCTGTTGCTCGGGCTCAGCAGCCCCCACCCGGGGGGCAGGGAGTGTTGGGATGGAGGGAGGAAGTACAAAGGCTCAGGCAGGATAGGGTCATATCTATGCTCTTGCTACTTTTAGTGTCTCCCTACCCCTGCACTCCTACCACAGCCAGCAGCCTAGCAAAAGTTATCTCCTTGCACAGTTTTGCAGCTGTTCTGAAATTCTAGGGCAGCAGAAGTGAAACTGACCACTGTCTTGTAAATGTTTCTCTTATTGCTGCTGTTCCCTAGTTGAAGTGAGTCAGGCCTCTTCTCCTCTTATCCTCAGAGTGTCCCAACTCGTCACTTCTCACTGTAGCCGAGCTTTTGACACAAAGTTCTCTTCATGGTGCCGCATTTGTAGAGGGTCCTGGAATGTTCTGGTCAGTTTGGTCTCCACCCTTTGCGTTGTTTGCTGAGTCAAGAGCTGTGGTCCCGGTGGTGGTGGTGGCCCCAGAATAGAGCTGAGTCCTTGACAGGGACTGCAGAGAGCCCTTCTTGTCAGCTGCTGGTTGTGTGTGTGCACCAGGGTTAAACATACAATCACTGTGAAGTTCCTTTAGTCCTTAGAGATGAAATTCAAGTTAGTTTTAGTAGCACTATTAATATCAGCTGAAATGAAGAAGGAAATGGTACCCGAGTAGACATGTCTTTTTTGTTTAACAGCCCCATTCAATTTGGTCACTTTGTGGTTCCTCATGAGGTTGAAGTCAGGGGGACCCAACATGCAGCTCTGATCCTCCCAGAGTCCCCCCTTCCCCAAGAGTAAGGTGAGGCCTAGTAGCTGTTTGTGGAGGTTGACTGATCAATGAGGATTGTCCAGCTGACAGCACAGCTAATGGGTCCAGGATATTTTTTAAAGTTATATTCGATGGGTGCACTTTATAGAGCCTAAGCTTAGGCCAATGACTATTCCTGTTATAAACAAAGGAACCAGAATTGTTTCGGTGGGGCAGCTGAACCATAGAGGCATACGCTCACTCGGGTGCGTGTTCTTCATTTCAGCTGATCCTAACAGAACTACTAAAATTAACTGGAATTCAAGATGCCTTCTCCATGGTAAATTGTAGCAGTAGACATATGCTTCCTTAATAAAGCAATTCTCTTATGATTATTCTCCCAACAGCTTTGAAAAGTCCAGCTGCGTTTCATGAACAGAGAAGGAGCTTGGAGCGGGCCAGGGTAAGACACAGAATTCTCCTCTAGGGCGTCCAAAGGGCATTATCAGAGCTCCCTGCATTGCTGGTTTTGTTCCTTCTAGTCTCACATGCCTCCAGGGCCAACCCCTGTCTCACAGCTGTTCTAAATAGCAAGCTCTGCCTTGTCTACTCATCCACCACCACCACCACCCCCAGCCTCTCCCAGTTCACTGATGCAGAACATGATCAGAATGAGTTTTCTCCTTTACTACATTTAAGAGTATGTTGTGATCACCAATCCTCCCTCCTATTACTTTGGAGGCCACTAGTATTTTCCCATTTTTAATTCCACCTTAACCTTTTTTGGATGTTAGGACATGAACACCAGCCGTGGTGCCTCCATGTCAGTGACTGCACTGCCCACACCTCTCCAGAATGGGCATTCACTGGTCTTGATGTGCCCTGAGTGGCCAGTGGCCACTGGAGGCTGTGGAAGCAGAAGCTAGGCCTGCCTCTGAGCCCAGGTTCATGCTGTAGCACCTGGCTTTTGCTGCCTGTCCCCCCTTGGTTTCAGTTCCCTCGGGGGCCTCAGGGGGATATTCTGCTGCCCAGTGTGGGTGGAGATGGGGAAGTCGCCAAAACACGCTTCCCCCTCCAACCCCCTTCACTTTTGCCTTTCACGTAAAAGATACGGAAGAGAACCTTCCAAAGGGAGGGCCACAGACTGAGGTACCCTAAGACCCACAGCTCTTTCAGAGACTGAAATGTTTACCTCTGAGACTTTTCTTACTGCCTTCCCTTTTTAAGCTATTTATTTTAATGTTCTAAGGGAAAGTCATGATTAAATCTTAGAATGAGAGGAAAGAGGTCATAGGTACTGGGAACCAAAGCAGTAACACACTGCACTGTTTTAGTGCTGGGAGTGTTAGAGATACAGCGGGGGAGAAGAGGAATGGCATTGCCTGTGCCCCCCAACCCATTTGTAAGGCTTGGCACCATTTCCTGCACTGCTTCTCAAGCAGGCAAGGAGTAGATATGAGCCCCTTAGAACAGCTGCTATTTTATTGAGCACTTTTAATGTAAAATTCTATCATTTTCTTGTTTATGCTCACATTGGCACTTGTGAATTAGGTGTTATCTTCATTTTATAGCTGCAACTAAGAGAGGTTAAATAATTTTTCCAGCTAGCAAGTGGCAAACCTGGGACTCAAACCTTGGTCTGTGGACTCCAGGTATTTTCTTAATCAGTACTGTATTCTGCCTTGTCCTTGGCCACTGCTCAGAACTTCAGATGGCTTAGCAAATACTCCTGCCTCTGATGGCTGGGAAGATCTGCAGTGTCCGACACCTGTTCTAGCATCTTCTATAGGAGCCACAGCATCCAGAGCAGTTTTTCTTCTGCCCACTGCAGGTGGAGTGATAGACCCAGAGCCCATGGCTGCTTTAAACCATCTTCTGAAGAGCTCAGCACCAACCCAGGGCTGGCACAGGCTGCCCAGTCAGAGCCCAGGCAGCTGACAAGGGCCAGGCAGGGCAGAACCAGGTCTTTATAAACTTTACTACATGCAGTGTGCTCTGATTCTTTATTTTCTGATTTTACTCTACTCTGCTCTACTCTACCTTGTCCTATCCCATCCTCTGCAGGTCTTGAACTAATGGTCTTGACCTGTGGTTTGAAAATTTCTGGAGCAGAGGTTAAGAGCCCAGGTTCTGGAGTCGGACAGATCTGAGGCCACATTATATACATTATAACATGAGCGCCAGGCAGTGGGATGGCTCTGGGACTGTTTGTCTGGAGCCTCAGAAATGGGGAAAGAGGACATTGGACTTTAAGGAACTGCAGCTATGACACCATGTATCAAAATTAGTACCCGTTTGGCAGTCATTCAAAATGAATGGGAAATGCTTATAAGATCATGCACATTTTTGAAACAAGATATAACATTATATTCAGTATGATTACAACTCTGCAAAATTAAACTTGTCTTCTGCATGGAAGAATGATTAGAAACAAATACCCCAAAATACTAACAATGGATGATTCAAATGTTTTATTTTGTAATTTTCTCGTTTTTTTTATGAACATGTATACTTTTATGACAGTAAAAGTAATAGATTTTTAAACATATATATCAGTAGTCCATCAGAATGACAAATGGTCTTGATGGATGGTGCCCTTGGCAGGTACAGTTGGAAGTGGATACACCCTCCCTAGGCCTCTCTGGGCCTCAGAACCCTGCACTCTGAGGTCATGGGGACTGCAGAGGTGACCAACAGCCACAGCTGCTTTTTGATCCTGTCTATACCATAAGCTTGTGACCTGGATCTGAGAGCTTCTTGTTATGTTTTTTCTATAGACAGAGGACTATCTGAAACGGAAGATTCGTTCCCGGCCAGAGAGATCGGAGTTGGTCAGGATGCACATTTTGGAAGGTGTGTTAGAATGGAAATGCTTCTAAACCTTTGTTCTCACTGTGTGTTCACCACCTCATCACCCACATTTCTTCTTCCCTTTCTTATCACTCCTATTTCTGTAGGCAGTGGGTTAGCCAGAGCCTTAACATGGTAAAACAGTAGCGCTGTGGTTGCCATCACTGGTTTGGGAATTCCCATAAAAGCATGACCACATTCTGCTGGGCTGACATACCCTTCTCCCCTGTGGCCATGAGGAGGCCCTGGGTCTCATCATCTCTCCATATAAAATTCATTCCTCCAAAACCTGTTTGTAATATGCATTTGCTTGTTTCATTTTGAACTATCTTTGGGGTTGAAAGAGAACTTTCCTAGGGTGAACCCCACATTTTGCAGACAAAGACACTGAGGCCCAGATCAGGGAGGTAAATTGCCCCCATAACACAGCAAGCTTGAGGGAGAGTAGAGAAGGGCACTTCATTGTCGGTTGCTCTTTCAGCCCTGTAGCTCCACCTCAGAGAGTCCTCTGGCCCGGCCTGGGCCTGGTGACTGTTGTTTGTGTGACCACATATTGCCCACAATGGGGGCCCCTTCTTCTGTCTTCGTGAAACTTTAAGCTGGGCCACCCTTTTCTGCCTGGGTTGCGCTTTGCATTCTGATGGCCTCTGCTCCTTCCCCAGAGGGAAGGAGAGCTGCTCTGGAGTTCCCAGGGCAAAGCCAGGCCCATTTCTACACCCTCCTGCACTCCATTCTCTCCCACGGGCAGAGACCTCGGCTGAGCCTTCCCTCCAGGCCAAGCAGCTGAAGCTAAAGAGAGCCCGACTGGCTGATGACCTCAATGAGAAGATCGCACAGAGGCCTGGCCCCATGGAGCTGGTGGAAAAGAATATCCTGCCTGTGGAATCCAGCTTGAAAGAAGCCATCATCGGTGAGGGAGCCCCAGTCACCCCTGTGGACCCGCAGGCCAAATGTAGGGGGCTGGCGGGGGAAGGCTCTGGGCTTCTTGCCCTTTGACTTCCTGTTTTGACCTGGGGAACTGAGGTACAGAGTGCGAGAGCCTAATAAACAGGTTGTATTAGCTTGGGAGAGTGTCAGTGGCCATAGGGATCTTGCCAACAAGCACATAACAGAGAGGCCTCTGTCCACCTTCATTTCTGTAAATTCAGGGCTTATTCCTCTCCCGTAGGGTAAGTGGATGTCAGGATCGATGTGTGTGAATATGTGGAAATGACAGAGATTAGAATCTTACTGGGGTTTTTTATTAGTGAAGTCTGTTTTTGAGCCTGGCACCTTCCACAGATAATTTCACTTTTCACATATTGATTGATCTGAGCAGTGCTAAGACCACACCCCCACAAGGCAGACCCAAGCACCTCAGCCTTACGAAGCTCAAGTCTAGGGGTAGACACAGGCAGGTAAAATAGAAGTAAGTTCTGTGCTGTAGGGGGCACACAGAGAGGGCCTCCCAACCCAGCCCCTACAGTGGGGTACAGTGTCAGAGGATGCCACGGCCAAGGCTGGGGCTGCAGGGTGAGTACAAAGTAGTGTGTGCATGGGAGAGAGGTACATGCTCCAGGCAGAGTGAGACTTGGAGCTGGAAGAGGGGTGTCAAGACATGAGACAGGAGCCTGGCAGGGCTTCATTTGCCACAGTCAGGTGGTCAGACATGATTCCCTCAGATTTTGGTAATTGGTACAGATATGTCTCCTTTGCAACAGTGGACTCAAAACTTGAACGTGAGCAAGGCTGTGCTATGCAGTCCTGCCCTCGAGAGATAGCTGTGCCTTCATGGGAAGGTGGCTCAACTGCTCCACCAAGATGAGTGAGACTTTGGGGAGGACACGAGAGGGGAACACAGGAGTAGACCCCAAAGCATGGCAAGTTGTGCTCTGGGCCTGGGTCAGAGGAGACTGGTTTTTAGGGCATTTCTGCACTGCAGACAGTGGTGTCATAGTGTAGGAACCACCATGCTGGAGGTGGGCATATCCTGGGCCCCCAACAGCCCTTTTATCACTGTTTTGCCCTGGCATCCATCTGCCTCATCTCAGTGTTTTTCTACCCAGATCTTCACCAGACTCTGACAACAGCCCCTAGTTTACAGGCCAGTGTTTGGGCCAAGGTCAGTTCTGGACTCTCCAGCCAGCCAAAGCCTTATAAATGTTGGCCGAGAGTTGGCAATGCGCCAGGTCCCACGTGAGATCCTGCAGGTACAGGGATGAACACACTGACGCTTCCCTCAAAGAATTCGGTCTGACAGGTGAATGATATATAAACAAGTGACTTCAGGATCTGGCTCCCGAGCAGATGCCAGCACTGTGTAGCAGAAAGGCACATGGCCCTGTGACATAGCGTTCACCTAGATTGCAGGGCAAGGGGCCCAGCACAGTCCTTGATGCCTGGGGAGACTTATGGGCGGGCTGCTGCTGTTAGCAATCACATTCATCACAGGCCAGCTGGCAGTGCCAGCCGTACTTGACAACATTGTATGGTGGGCTCTGGGTCAGGTGCGGGGGGAGCTCTGCTGAGATGGGCTCCTCTCAGGGATGGGGACGGTGGCCGTGGCTAAGCTCCACAGATGATATGGCACATTTGGGGTCAACCCAAATGTTAAATCACATTGTTAAGTGGAGAAGTACGGAAGGACATTCCAGGGAAAGGGGACAGTAGGGGCAGTGTCCTAGAGGCCTGGGGGAGCACGGCTTGTTTAAGGCCTAGGAGTAGTTTAGTTTGGCAGTGAGGTCATCACTGGTGACCGGAGAGAAAGAAGCATTTGCTAGCAATGGCAGACCATGAGGGTTGAGGAATGAGAAGGAGGCAAGGAAGCGGTGGCAACAGATGCCGCCCATTCAGTCACGGGGTGAGGGGAAGGAGTGGGGTGAGGACTTAGGAGGGGCGGGGATAGTTCTGAAGCCTAGGAGAAGGGGGCCATGGGAGGAGCTTTCCTTACCCACAGTTGCTCACACTCACACCCTTTCCTCCAGGCCACCTCCAGTTGATCTGTGAGATTCATGCCAATGCCCTCTCTTCCAGAAAGTCTTCCCTGAGCCTCTCTTCAGCGTCTCCTCAGTATCCGTATGTCCATGTTTCCCTCTAATGGAGCATATACTGTGCTCCAAGGCAACGGGACCATAAGCTCCCAGAGGGCAGGGACCCTGTCTCTGTCCCTCCACACTCCGCACCCAGCCCACAGCTGGCCACAGTAGAGAGGAACAGACTGCTATGACCCTGGCCTGCACCGGGCCTCGGGCTTCTTCAGGGTGGCCAGCAGCTTCTTTGGCTTGGATGGACCTTGGGGTGTGCAGCTGCAGCTCCTCCATCCTGGTTCCATCATGTGGCTGCTGTCCCATAGCAGGTCCCCTCACTGGGTACTAGTTCATGGGAGAAAACCTGGATGTGTGATTGGCAGGAAGTCCACGGTGGTCAGCAATCTCTGTTCCCTCTGCACACGGTGTGCATGCCCTTTCTAGGACAGATGGGGGGGTGAGCCAGCCCAGCCACGGGCATTTGTGGCTCCATCTCCGCAGTCAGCTGGTGGAGGAACAGACTCAGGGGCTTCCTTCCCAGGTCCCAGGGGAGGAGAGAGCCTCAGGTCACGGCCCTGGAGGGGAAGTCTGCTGGGAGAGTTACGGGCTTGTTCTTGTTCCTTTTCTGTGGTCTTCCCACCACAGCAGATTTCCCCAGGTGTGGCCGGCAGCTCATGTCTGTGTCGTGGCCACTGCTCAGTTCCTCCTGTGTGGACAGCAGCTTGGTGCAGAACCTCTTCCCCGACAGTGCTGTGGCAGTGTTGTGACATGGGTCTTTTGAAATATCCTACTTGCCCCTGTTACCATCTTTTCTTTTGTCTGTATCCTGGGATTTCCACATCAGGACGCTGCTCCTCCTGCTTCTCCCTCCCAGCCTGGCCCCAGCCAGCCCCACAAGCACCTGGAGTGGCCCAGGGCAGGGCAGGGTGGGAATAGCCCATAGGATGGGTTTTACTTCTGGTGGCCTTGGGATTCTGGGAGTCACTAAAGGGAGGTCACCATACTTCCAGTGCTCCTGTTTCACCTGTGCAGGCAGGTGTTCCTTTTCCTAGAAGCTCCTTGGAATGCTCCTGGCCCTTGTTTAGGCAGCCCAGGGGAGGAGCTGCACTCCCAAGGCTGTTGCCTGTGTTCCTCAGGCCCCTCTTCGTAGACTCAGAGCCCTCACTGCAGGATCTTCAAGCCTCTGGGAGAAGAGGAGGAAAGTTTTGTGCAGCCATAGGATGGAAATAAAGTGCCTTTAACAGCAGAGAAACTGAGGCAGAGGAGGCAGCAGGCTGCAGAGAGGGAGGGGAAAACTTTACTTTCAAGGCTGACTGTAGTATAGAGTTAAAAGAGGTGGGAGAGCAGGCCTCTCCTTGTCCAGGGGGGCGCTTGAATGGCCTAGTAAGACTCTCCCTAGCCTTCGTTTCGGGGTCATGATGATGAGCTTTTCTAGAGCTCTTTTGGACCCACCAGGCAGGATGGCTGTGGGTCTCCCTTCTGTCTGCCTTGTTGGGCTGGGGCATTGGGGCTGAGGGGGCTGAGGGGCAGGCGCCTTGCTGGGACAGCCTCTGGGTGGTGAGCAGCACCCCTCTTTCCCTTCTGGGGGCCAGAGGAGGAGTCTTAATCAGGCTTTGGCTTTCAGTGGGCCAGGTGAATTACCCGAAAGTAGCAGACAGCTCTTCTTTTGATGAGGACAGCAGCGACGCCTTATCCCCTGAGCAGCCTGCCAGCCATGAGTCCCAGGGCTCGGTGCCGTCACCCCTGGAAGCCCGAGTCAGCGAGCCACTGCCCAGTGCCACCTCTGTATCCCCCACTCAGGTGAGCTGACCTGCTCCACGTACTTCCCTTGCTCCTCAGGGCCCCAGACTTGCTGGAGCTGCCCAGTGTGAGGTCCCTCGCTTGGACCAGGCAAGTAAGGGAAGTGGGAGGGGTGTTGGCCTGGGAGCTTAAGAGCTGGCTGCTTGAGGAGGGAGGTTGGCAGCCGATGCCTATCTCAGCCAGCCTCTGGTCCCAGGTGGCGGACACTGGGCTGCCTGCGGTTTGTTAGCCTCCCTGCCCCAGCCCCCCCATCCATTCATTCAGTTCTGTAATCTTTTCACCACCCTCTGCCTTGCCCTCTTCTAGTTCTCTTTGCCCCCTGACAGTGATGGTGTCCAAGGAAGTGACTGCTACCCACCTCCAGGCAGGGCAGGGCTGGGATTCACTGCTACCTGGAGACCGCCCCACCCTCTGGAACAGCCAGAAAGGGAGGTGTCCTCACTTCCCCCTTCTCTCTCAGGTTGTGTCTCAACTCCCAGTGGGCCCAGAGTCCGGAGAAACCCTTTTCCTGGCAGAGCAGCCTCCTCTGCCTCTCAGCCTCACCAATGGAACCACGGTCCCCACCGCCAAGCCCGCCCCCACGCTCATTAAGGTACAATTCTCCAGCTGACAGTCCTCCCTACCCCAGGCCCCTCTGAGCCCTGCCGGGACTTCATTCCAGTGTGGGGACAACTGCAGGGGATGGGGTGCGTATCTTTTCTCCCAGGTCAGGGCTTCACACAGGTCACTGAGGTAATGCGGGAGTGCTTCCTGTTCTCTGGGGACTGTCACAGTTATAGCCACCATGTACTGAACACAACGTACCAGGCTCTGGACAGGCCTTTATTCCTACCCTCCCCATGGAAACACGCCCACCCATCCCACCTGCGTCACTACAGCCTCAGGTGGCAGTGAAGAACCCTGTTCTACAAGTGACAAAACAGAAGTGAGGTGATGGGCCCAAGGTCACTCAGCTGGCAGTGTTGGGGGGCATGTTTCGTCTCCTCCAGAGCCTGACCTGAAATACCTGAAGGGGCGGTTGGATTTACCATCAACCCCGCGAGACACCTACTGGGGACCTTGTGTGGGGGCACTGTGCTGGGCACCAAGAGCTGCGGCCCGGTCCTCTCTGCCCTGCAGAGCTTCCACTGCAGGGTCTCTGAGACCTTAGTGTGTGCTCCTGCTGGGCAGGTTCCCTTCCTTCCTGCCCCCACTTGCTTCCCTGCCTTGTCTTACTCTTTAGTCCCCCTGTCCCAGGTGGGAGTCTCGGGTCGTCCATGATCCTCTGCTCCTGTCACAGCCTGGGAGCTGACCAGGTGCCTGTCTCTCACCTTAGCTGAGACCCTGCTGTGCCTCTGGGTGTTGCCTGTTCATCTGTGGAGCCCCCTGATGCCCTCCTGTGTGCGCCCTGCCCGGGGCCTGCCGCGTTTCCGTGGTCTCTGTGAGGCTTCCCTCGTCCTAGTGCCTCCCAGCTGGTCACCGGCGCTCCAGAGCGCTTTCTGGCTCCGGGCTGCTCCCTTGTCATCGGGCACCTCTCGCCTCTGTGGTCTGTTCCTGACTGGCCATAGATGTCAGAGCTTTCCCCCCCAGATTCCTTTCTCAGACTTGCTTCTCGTCATATGACCAGTGTCTTCCTTTTGTCACCACACATTCGAAAGGCAGTGTACGTGTGCTTGTCTCCATTTCCTCTTCTTTGGGTAGGGCCGCAGCTACTCCGGCCGGCTCCCCAGCCGCGCCAGTGAGCCCTCCTCAGGGGTTCCTAATTCCCACCCCGGTCCCCACCTGCCTCTGACACCCCTTGGGCTGCGCTCCTCTCTCCTCTCTCCTCCTCTCCCCTCTCCAGCCTTCCTCAGCCCCTCCTCTGCAGCTGCCCTTCCCCTGTCCCCGCCGTCAGCCTCCTTCCTCCACCCCTTGCAGCCGGCTGCACCCCTCACCCGCAACCTTGCTCTGGGTCCTCTTCACAGGCCCATGTCCAGGTACCCGGCTGCTCTGCCAGCTCTGCTGTCTTCTCCCTCTTTCCATGTTCCACAGCAAAGCCAGAACCTCTTCCTGACTCCTATGAAGGGGCCACCATTGTCACAGTTGCCAAAGCTCAAAGCCATAAACCTTTGAACTGCTCACCTGTCACGTGCTCCTGTTGTCCCCTCTTCCTATAGCCTGTCTACCCAAACCTTCGCATCAGTCCCCATTGCCACCTGGTCGAGACCCCAGCTGATCCTGCATCAACCCTCCTCCCTTTTTTCTGGCATTCTCCGCTCAAAAACTAATAGGCGCCACAGGCCTTGCCTGGCTGCCCCTGCTGACTCCTGCCCTTGACCAGCTCCACCCTTCCTGACTCATCACAGGCCTCCCGGGCATGACCTGTTGGCCTTCTTGGTCTGCTGGGTCCTCACTGACACTCAGGTGGGAGGCTCTGTGTACCAGCTAGGAGTCTTTGAGGCCCATTTGGTGAAGGAACAGAGCTGGAGACCTGGGTTTGGGTTCCACCTTCACATGGTGAGATCAAGATCCCTGTGTGACTTGGGAAAGTGACTTCTCTGAGCCTGTTTCCTCATCTTCAGGTAGACTTGCTGGTTCCTGCCCCAGCAGGGTTCTTGCAGGTGTGCACGACAAAGTCTTTGTGATGTACCTGGAGTGGACGGCACAAGCTCCAAAAAACAGCTTTTTTTACCTTCTTGTCATGTACACTCTTCTGGGGAGGACAGTGACCTCTGGTTGATTTTTCCCTTCAGCCTGGAAGCTGCCCCCTCTGCCAGCCCTTGCCCCTCCTTGGGACACTGGGCACTGATGAGGCCTCAGCTTTTGGAGGGGGTACGCTGTACGGTCCAATAGGCAGAGAGTGGAACCGGGTGCCTCCTCAGAAGCCACTCTGTTCCAGTAGGATGGCCACCAGCCTCCCGGCTTGGGGGCCTCCCTCTGAGAAGCCCAGGACTGCCTCCTGATGGCCCCTCTGTCTCCTGTGCCCTCAGCAAAGCCAACCCAAGTCTGCCAGTGAGAAGTCGCAGCGCAGCAAGAAAGCCAAGGAGCTGAAGCCAAAGGTGAAGAAGCTCAAGTATCACCAGTACATACCCCCGGACCAAAAGCAGGACAAGGGCGCGCCCCCCATGGACTCCTCCTACGCCAAGATCCTGCAGCAGCAGCAGCTGTTCCTCCAGCTGCAGATCCTCAACCAGCAGCAGCAGCAGCACTATAACTACCAGACCATCCTGCCGGCCCCACCAAAGTAGGGGCCCACCTCCCACTCCCCACCTGCCCCACCTGTGGGTGCCCCCAAGACAGGCAGATGCCAGGCCTGGGGTGGGGGAACCCCAGTCTTCAAGGATCCTTTGGTCTGAAGCCTGAAGGAGTGGTCCTGGGCAGGGCCTGTGGGCAGGCCCCTCATCCCACGCCCTCTCTACCCAGCCCTAGGAGTTGGGGTGGGGCTCGGTGGGTGCTCATTCCTGCCTTTTCTTTTTCTCAGGCCAGCAGGTGAGGCTCCGGGAAGCAGTGGGGCGCCTCTGATGCGCAGCCTCTCCACTACCAGTACCAGCTCCAGCTCAGGCGGCCCTGGGCCCAGTGGGCTGGCACGTCAGAACAGTACCTCTCTGACTGGCAAGCCGGGGGCCCTGCCTGCCAACCTGGATGATATGAAGGTAGGTGGTCACCCCAAAGTTAGGGATGCAGTCAGCGCAGGGCCCACGGGCTCAGGTCTCTTCTGGCAGAGGCACCTTGAATCTGTCCCAAGGCCTGCCTGGCCCCAGTAACCCGTAATGACAGCCTTGACGTCATGGTCATTAACATGAATGGCATCAGCCAACATCTTTCCAGGGCCTTGGGGCTTACCTAGCCCTTGTATGTCTCGTCCCCTCCTCAGCCTCTATGGTGCAGTGTGGGAAATGGGAAGTGTTCCCCCAATTTAAGGATGAGCTGGCGAAGGCATCTCAGGATGGAGTTCTGGCCAGTGGCAGAGCCTGGATTCAGACTTGGGGCCATCCACCTCAGACCCCCACCTTTTCCACTCTGCCAGTTAATCCCCCTGAATTTGCTGGGCAAGTGCCAAGTCTGCCTGAGAAGGGCGTGGCCCATGCTCACTTTCAGGGGCCTTGGACAGAGGGGTCACGTTTGGGCCCTGGCTTGTTTTCTCTGCCCCATTCAGAAGATACAGTGGATCAAATTCTCCCTCAAGAATTTGTCCCCTGAACCAGGCTGGCCCCTCCTGAGTCAAGGCCTGATTCCAACGAGACACGGCCCTCGTCATGGCATCTGGGCACCGGCTGTAGAGTCCCCAGACCTGGCCATAGCTCCTCACTCTGCCACTCATTAGCTCTGTGATCGCAAAGAAGTTTTTCTTTTGTGAGCTAAATTCTCTTACCTGTAAAATCCAGTCTCTTCATTAAGTATGTGTTGAGTACCAGGCATCATGCTAGGATTGGGACAGCTGAGAGCATGTCTTGCCCAGACACGGGGTAGGGAGCATTTTAACCAGGCTCCTGGTGTGGTGAGGACGGGGAAAGGGAAGAGGCTGGTCCTGGGGGGGCATGTGTCTCACCCTCCAGGGCTATGGGAGGGTCAGGGGGTTGATGTATGTGAAATGGCCAATGAGGCCTGACTATATGAGGCCTAACAGACAAAAAGCTTGTCCCTCTCATCCTTCCCTGGTGCCCTCTTGCCTGGACCCAGTTCCCTTCATCCTCTGCTGCTCTGACTCTCCGCCCCTTGCAGGTGGCAGAGCTGAAGCAAGAGCTGAAGTTGCGGTCACTGCCTGTCTCCGGCACCAAGACAGACCTTATTGAGCGTCTGCGTGCTTACCAAGAACAAGTCAGCCCTGCCCCAGGAACCCCCAAAGTCCCTGCTGCCACCTCTATCCTGCCCAAGGCTGGCGAGGTGGTGGTAGCCTTCCCGGCAGCCCGGCTAAGCACGGGGCCTGCCCTGGTGGCAGCAGGCCTGGCCCCAGCTGAGGTGGTAGTGGCCACAGTGACCAGCAATGGAGTGGTGAAATTTGGAAGCACGGGCTCCACACCCCCCGTGTCTCCCACTCCCTCAGAGCGTTCGCTGCTCAGCACGGGCGACGAGAACTCCACACCCGGGGACACCTTTGGCGAGATGGTGACGTCACCACTGACACAGCTCACCCTGCAGGCTTCGCCACTACAGATCCTTGTAAAGGAGGAGGGTCCCCGGGCTGGGTCCTGCTGCGTGAGCCCTGGGGTGCGGGCAGAGCTGGAGGGGCGTGACAAGGACCAGATGCTGCAGGAAAAGGACAAGCAGATCGAGGAACTGACCCGCATGCTCCGGCAGAAGCAGCAGCTGGTGGAGTGGCTCAGGCTGCAGCTGGAGCAGGAGAAGCGAGCCCAGCAGCCCACGCCGGCCCCTACCCCATCCCCTGCGCCTCTTGGTGTCCCTGTGAAGCAAGAGAACAGCTTTTCCAGCTGCCAGTTGAGCCAGCAGCCCCTGGGCCCTGCCCATCCCTTCAGTCCCAGCCTGGCAGCCCCCACTGCCCACCACATAGACACTTGTGCCCTGGTGCCCCCTTCGGTGGTGGTGAAGCAGGAAGCCATGCTGCCTGAGCTGGAGCCAGCCCCCACACCCCAGCTGCTTCTGGGCCCACAGGGCTCTAGCCTCATCAAAGGGGTCACACCTCCCACTGTCATCACTGACTCCACAGGGACCCATCTTGTCCTCACCGTGACCAATAAGAATGCAGACAGCCCTGGCTTGGCCAGTGGGAGCCCCCAGCAGGTACCTGGGGGGGGGGGCAGGGGACACAGTAGTGTGTGATGGTACTTCTAATGACACCCCTTGTTTACTGGGAGCCCCCATGGCATGACAGGTTAGGCTTGCTTCCCTTAATTTTCCCTTCAACCTGCCAAACTGAGGGACCTCCAATCCTATGTCCACCAAGGAGGCACTAATACCTGGGACAGTTAAGGGGCCTGCCCAGTTACAGTTAAGTAACTGCCCATCTCCTCCGGCCATTATCAGAGGGCTCTTGAGCAACCCCCACCCAGGCCTGGGCTCACCTCTGCCTCTGCTCTGTGGGCATGGGATGGGGCCCCAGGTGAGGGTCAGGGAGAGGCTCAATTCTCTCGCCCCGGGATCTGGCTTGGGGGCCGCTCGGCTGAGCCTGGTGTGATCTTTGCTCCTCTCTCCCCCTTGGAGAGGCCAGCTGCCCCACACCACGGTGTCATTGGCAGCTGACTCCCTGCTGATGCCATGTTCACAGCCCAGACCCTTCACCCAGCCTGCTTTAGGCTTTGTGTGGCCTCTCAGCCCTGCACAACTCCATGGTAGAGGGGACAGTGACGGGAACCAGGCACCTCAAGATGGGAGACAAGAGCCCTGAGCAACCTCAAACAGAAAGGAGAGGAGCAATCAGCGCAGAGCCCCTTGCTCTCTCCCATGTGGCTTGTACCAAACCCCTTGCCTACCCCTCCCTCTGCAGGGTCAGAGGTCAGGGCCTCCCTCAACTCTTATTCCTTCTTCCCCAATGGCTTCCATGAAAGCTTCCCAAAAGCCAGTGCAGCTGGCCAAGTTGGCCTGGCCTAGATGGTAGGCACCCCCATGTGCTCCTTGAGTGTGCAGGGCCCTGAGGCTGTTTCCCGTACGCCAGTCACAGCTCTCACTGTTCTGTCCAGCCCTTGTCCCAGCCTGGTTCTCCAGACCCTGGCCCACCAGCCCAGATGGACGTGGAGCACTCGCCACAGCCCCCCTTTGGGACCTCCTCGTCTCTGCTGAAAAAGGAGCCGCCCGGCTATGAGGAAGCCGTGAACCAGCAGCCCAGACAGAAGGTAGACTGAGGCCTGGCCAGGTTGGGCGGTGCCTAGACTGGTGGAAGATGGGGGCGGGCAGGAGCCAGCCTGGTAAGGTTAGCGGCTCGGCTTGTGTGGGGAGGGGCAACTCCGGGCTGGTGTGCCAGGGCCTGGTCTGATGGGGAGAGCGTGTTCCGGAGCCTGAGCCTCGGCGGCGGGCCTTCTGGGCCTGGTTGCTGGCTCGGGCAGAAGGGAAGGGGGCCTGCCCTGGGCCCAGCCAGGGGCCTCCTGTTGTTGATTTTTCTTGTTTTTTTCCTATTTTTCTCCCATAGGAAAATGGTTCCTCCAGCCAACAGATGGATGACCTGTTTGACATTCTTATTCAGAGTGGAGGTAAAGCCCCTAGTGCTCCCCAGCCTCCTCCTTTCTCTGTAGGTCATCTCCAGCCCTCAGTGGGTCGATCTGCTGCTCTTTTGTTTGGTTATTGAACACTTAACAGGCCATAGGCCTTGTACTTTGGATATAGCAAGGGCTGAGACCCGTACCCTCCGGCACCCGGGGGAGGGAGCTGTAGCCTCAGCACACTTTGGTTTTACCCAGCACCCACTGCCTGGCAGGCACTGTCCTTGCAGCCCTGGGACGTAGCAATGAGCAAAATAGTGAATGCCTTTGTGGGGGTGGTAAATGACAGAACAAATCAATTATATCATGTTAGGAACAAGTGCTATGAAAAGGAGGGAAGAGTCTCAGTGAGCGGTGGGTGGGTGGTGAGCAGGCACAGTAGTCAGAAGTCAGGGCAGGGGCAGATCTTGAGGCCTCGTGGGTGCAGGGTAGAGGGGCTTTGACTCTGGATCCAGGCGCCAGAATCTGCTGCAGAGCTTTGGGCAGATTGTTCAGCTGGAAGGGCAGGAGCAAGGAGACCACTGTAGTGATCCAGGCCAGGGGGCGGGGGCTGGGAGGTAGCTGTGAAGCAGAGAATTCTGGAGTTTGGGTGTATTTTGGAGAGCGCCATTTTTATTTCCTTGTGGATTAGAAGTGTGGCAGAGGATAAGAAGGCAGCCAAGTATGTCCCGAAACAAGTCATGCAGACAGCCCAGGTGAGATCTGGGCTGAAGGTAGTACTTGGGGAGTTGGTGTCTAGATTGGCAGTCAGAGCCATGGGGCTGGTGAACAGAGAGAACGAGGTGGAGCTGGGAACACAGATGGGCGGTCTAGGAAGATGGGGGGACCAAGATCTGGTGGCCGTTGGTGACCTCAGCCAGGGTGTTAAGTGCCTGCTTAAGTACGTTGAAAAGGAACTGGGAGGTGTGGGAAACAGCAGGTCTGGAGAGCCCTCTGCAGAGGGCTTCGTGCAAAGGAGAGCAAAGGACAGCGTGTTTGCATGCCAGTCTGTCGTCCTGGTGGGGTGGGGGTGGGGGACACCTGAATGCAGGGAGGGCACCGGTCAGCTTCTGGTTGGAGCTTGGGGATTTTGGTGGCAGCAGGAAATAAGGCAGTGTGTGGAGAAGTTCTCTTTTAATTGCATTAATTGTCAGTAGGGAGAGGGTTAAGTGAGATGGTAAAGTGAGAGCCCAGCTATGGAATCATACACTTTAAAATAGTGAATTTTATCTCAACTTTTTTAAGTAAAAAGAGCTCAAATGCTGACGTTCCTCTTGAGGTCACTGATTGTGATCTTAGGGAGACTCCCTGGATGCCAGGGTCTGCAGTGGCACCTGAGGTGCATTTCTGACCAGGGCAGGTGGCAGTGACGCTGCTGGGTTAGGAGGTACTCTGGGGCAGTTGGAGAGACCTGGGTGTGAACTTCAGGAGTTCCTGGTGTCCAGACAGGAACTGAAACTAGGAGGGATGAGGCAGTCCAGGAACAGAGATTATGCAGGAAGTGGAGAGGGAACAGGCCTTGAGCTCCGGCATTGAAGAGATGGCAGAGAGAGGGGAGAGCTGCCTACACCCAAAGGAACACAGAAGTGGCCAGAGAGGCGGTGGCAAGGATTCCAGGAGAGAACATTTGAATTTGGTGGGTAGGGCAGCAACATCCTCAGCGGTGGCAGTTGGGCAGGTTGACAGGCTTATTCAGAGGGAGCTGGTTATCTGGTGAGAGCAGTGTCCAGCTGGGACTGGAGCTGAGTGGGTAGGACAGGACCTAGAGGGTCAGGGAGCAAGCTTGGTTTCTGCATTATTTTATTTTTTAAATATATCTTTATTGGTTTCAGAGAGAGGAAGGGAGAGGAGGGAGGGAGAGAGAAATATCAGTGATGAAAGAGAGTCATTGATCGGCTGCCTCCTGCACGCCCCCGACGGGATCGAGCCCGCAACCCGGGCATGTGCCCTGAACGGGAATCAAACCGCGATCTCCTGGATCCTAGGTCGATGCTCAACCGCTGAGCCATGCCTGGCTGGGCTGCATAATTTTTATTTATTGTAAAATATACATAAAATTTGCCATTCTATCCATTTTAAATGTACGAGTTTGTAGCATTAAGTCCATTTAGTGTTGTGCAACCATCACTATTCACGTCTAGAGCTTCATCATCCTGTCCCGACACGTGCTTACCCATTTCACAGTAACTGCATGCCTTCCTCCCCCGTCCCTGGTAACCTCTGTCCTGCTCTTCCGGTCTGTCTCCATGGCTTTCATTCCCCTAGGGACCTCCTGTAAGTAGAATCTTACAGTATTTGTCCCTTTTGTTTCTGGTTATTTCACTTAGCATAGTGTCCTCAAGGTTCCCACACACTGTAGCATGTGTCGGGATTTCCTCTTCATGGCTGACTACTACTAAATCGAATGGGCGCACCACATTGTGTTGATCTGGTCACCCACCGATGGACACCCAGGTTGTTCCACCTCTTGGCTGCCCTGAGTAGTGCTGCTGTGCACATGGGTGGACAGGTCTCAGTCCCCGCTTTTTACTTCGAGGTGTATCCCCAGAAGTGGGGTTGCTGGGTCATAAGCGTTTCTATATTTACCTTTTTGAGGAACCACAAAACTTTTCCCCAGCAGCTGCACCTTGTCATGCACACCAGCCGTGCACAGGGCTTCAGATTCCTCGTACTGCACTCGGCTGCAGCCTTCCCGGTGGGTGTGTGAAGCGGTACCTCACTGTGGTTCTGATTTGCATTTCCCTGATGACTAGTGATGTCGAGCATCTTTCATGTGCATCTTCTGTTGGAGAAGTGTCGACATGAGTCCTTTCTCAGTTGGGTTTTGTTGCGCTGTAGTTCTTTGTTATGCATATGAATCTCGTATCAGATATGATTTGCAAATATTTTCTCCCAATTCCATGAGTTGTCTTTTCACTCTCTCAATAGTGTCCTTTGATGCATGTTTTAAATATTACTGTAGTACAATTTTTTTCTTTTGTTGCCATAAATCACTACCAAATCCAATGTCATGAATACACCCCCCCCGCCCCTGTGTTTTCTTCTATGAGTTTGGTAGTTTTAGCTCCTAAATTTAGATCTTTGACCCACTTTGAGTTAATTTTTGTACTTGGTGTAAGGTCGAGTCCAACTTTAGGTCCTATTCAGACCTGGTTTCTGACATCCACTTTCTTGACTGGCAGAAATTTCAGCAGATTTCAAGGAGCCACCATCCCTGCCAGGGAAAGAGAAGCCCCCCTTGACAGCAGCCTGCGGGTCGCCCCTGGCCACACAGTCCCCACCCCCTGCTGAGCTTCCCCAGGCTGCCCTGCCTCCATCGACCTCACCTGCCCTCCCTGGGCGCCTGGAGGACTTCCTGGAGAGCAGTACTGGGCTACCCCTGCTGACCGGCGGACACGAGGGGCCAGAGCCCCTCTCCCTCATTGATGACCTCCACAGCCAGATGCTGAGCAGCTCTGCCATCCTGGACCACCCCCCCTCGCCCATGGACACCTCGGAACTGCACTTTGCCCCTGAGCCCGGCAACATGGGCCTGGACCTGGCTGATGGACACCTGGACAGCATGGACTGGCTGGAGCTGTCGTCAGGTGGCCCCGTGCTCAGCCTGGCCCCGCTCAGCAACACGGCCCCCAGCCTCTTCTCCACGGACTTCCTCGATGGTCATGACCTGCAGCTGCATTGGGATTCCTGCTTGTAGCTCTCAGGTTTGCCAGGGGACCGGAGGGGCTGGAAGCTGGGGCGCCTCAGGAACTCTAGGGAGCTCGGCTCTTTCCCGCCTGGCCCAGCTCCTCTGCGTGGTGGTGAGTCCTGACAATCACAGCCCTGCTTTCCCCTCCCTGGCTCGCCCGGGGGAGAAGCTGCCGAACAACAGCTCCGGGTCCACCCGGGGCTTTGGAGACCCGGACAGCCAGGGCTTCTACTTGACCTCCTTTTGCGAGGTTGGAGGTACCCTGTCTGGCTTCAGTTTGCTCAGCTGGGCGAGGTGTGAATTCTCTTCCCTACAAGGGAAAGAAACAAGCTGGGCCTCTCCCTCCCCATCCCCATCCCCCCGTGATGCTAACCCCAGGTTTCCGGGGGTGGGGAGGGGAGGCACTGCCCTGTTAGTGTGTTGGTGTAGTGTAACCATGCAGTGGTTGGTGGCAGACATGTTCTGTACAGGTGTATATACCTCTATATTATATATCGCCATACATATATACATATATTTTTTTGGGAGGTGGATACAGCACTCTCCCATCCTACTGTGCACATATAGAAGGGTCTGGAGTCCCCAGCTCTACCCCTCACCATGTTTGACATGTAGACACCCCATCACATCCTGTACCCCACCTGTCCTGCTCATAATCAGTGCCACAAGGGCAGAGGTGCATCTTGGCCACCTGCCCACATTCCGTCCTGCTGCCTCACTGCAGCCACCACGGCCCTGGGACAGGAGGGGCATTAGCCCCATAGTGGGGCCAGATGTGGCCCTTCCGTCCCGGGGCCTGGCCTCCCTTCTGGCCTGTCACTGTTGTTATAGGGGTTTAGGGAAAGGGGAGGGCACCAAAACCAGTGCTGGGACAGGGGTGGGGAAGCTGTGTGAACTTTTTAAAATAAAAGCAAAAACACCAGCTTGTTAATTCCTCTTATTCAATCTGTGGAGAGGTGGGTGGTGTGGCTGGGCCCTAGGCGTTTTCAGCATCTGGGGGCCACACCATAACCCCACCTGCCCAGCCAGCTGTCTATTCCAGGCCATACCGTTCTATGGCCCCGACTGGACTGAAGACAAGGCGCTTTCTTAAAGATAATTTATTTACAAACCAAAGACGTCAAGGAGCCCTTAGCCACCCACATTCCCTTCCTGAGCAAAAACTGACAGAGGTGGCTCTCTACCTCCTCACGAGGTTTTTGGTCAGTACAAGTAGTGAAATTGAGGCCCAGAGCCTCCAGAAAGACACTGGGATGAACAGACTGAGCTAGGCCCCCACCTTCTGCTCCTGCCACCCACTGCCCTCTAGTCACGCTTGGCAACACCCAGGGTGGTGTCCCCAATCTCCCTACCACGGTGCCTGGCCAAAGCTCCAGTGTCTTCTTCCCTTGGTCCCGTAGCTTGGGTTAGGCCTGGGCCACCTCAGCCCCATCCCAAAACTGTTCTCTTCTTAAGGAAGCAGCTGCTCTGGTAGCTGATGGGTTGGGAGAGGCCTGGGTGTGGTGGCCACTGGAGGAAGAGCATCACCCATCTATGTCCCAGCTGAAAAGGTGGTGCTTCACCAGCATGTCCTGGACACCCTCCTTCAGGGGCTTCTTCTCCTCCTGCACACAGGACAGCCCCTCACTGTCATGGGCACACAGCAAGGAAGCCCAAGATGGCAGGGGCCAGACTGGTTCTTAGAGGTGGTGCCAGCACTCAGGCGATACCACCACGGGGCCCTGCCTTGGCCACAACAGGAAATGTTTGGACTGATCTGCCAGCGCACCCACCACAGCCCCTTCAGGAGGAAGGCAGGTTGCTGGGCTAAGGACCAACCCCAACCACCTACCTCTCTCTTCACAGGAAGTTCCCAGTCCTGGGAGAGGCTGAAGGCAAAGCAGCAGAGGACACTGGAGGGGAGGAAAGGGAGGCTGTCAGTCACCCTCAGGTTGGCTCTTTCCGTCCCCCTACTCCCAGGGCCACTGGGCCTGGGCTCCAGAAACCCAGCACCAGAGCGGGTCCTCACCGGAGCTCACACTTGATCTGGACCCAGCCAGGGCTGCGCAGGAAGGACCAGGGCTGGTACCACTTTTCCACGGTTGGCAGGCTAGAGCAGAGCACCTCCAGCCACAGGTGTAGGACCTGCTCACTGGGGACAGGAGGGAGAAGTGGACCATCTGCAGGATTTCCTGAGCACATTCTGAGCTTGTCTTGGGGATATTTGTCCCTCTGTAAACCACTCCTCCCACCCCGGGTGGCAAACCCAGAAACATCTTTCACCCAGGCCTGAGCCTCACAAATGCCCAAGGCCTCTCAGGCAGGTGCCCCCTCCCTAGTTTGCGGCGGCAGACTTATTTCTGGGGAGCCCCTTCACTGATCAGGCACACTCACTTGAGCCCCACACAGATAAGAGAGCGGAGCTTGACATCCATTTGCGCGTGTGCAGCGTCATGGGTCACATTCACAGACTGCACAGCCTGGGAGGACACAGCTGTCACTCAGACATCCCCAGAGGCCAGCCCAGGAACCAGACCCCACCCATGGCCCTGCCTACCCGATAGAGCAGCTCCTCCGGGGTCAGAACTTTGCCATCTTCATCCAACCTGGGGAAGGGGGGGGGGGTGGAACCGAAGATGCCAGTGCTGCCAGATGGGCAGGCTCGGGCTCCTCTTTCCCCCCATGAGGCTGCCAGGGTGGGGGACTGGTGCCTGGTTACCTGTATGTCTTACACAGCACTAGGCGAGAATATACTGAGTCGAAGTCTCTCTCCACCTCCCGGCCTGCTGCCTAGGGGCAGGGGGGAAATGTCAGGGACAACGGGGTAGGTCCCAGGTCAAAGCTATAGGATCCAATTAAGTGCACATCACCCCATGAGCTCCTGCCGCCAGCTCCACAGAGCCCAGGGGCTTATGGAAAAGGACTGTAGGGGACATGGGTCCAGCCACTGACTCACCTCCTCGATAAACAGCCAGGGGTGGCAGGCGCCCCCAAGCAGGGATGGCTTCTTCAGGCCGTGTTCAAACAGGGCTTTGAGGGCTGGGCAGAGGGTCCCTCGCACAAGGTCCGTGACCCCCTCTGTCACAGTGTCATCCCCCGCGATGGAGTACTGTTGGTGGGGGACAGGGTCTAAGAAGCCCCATGCCTGTAGCCAGTCACCCTCCCTGTCTTCACATCTACTGCCAAAGCCAGAACTCGCTCAGGATGCAGGCCTTGCCAGGGTGGAAGCAGCAGCTCCCAGGGCAACCCTGCCCTGTGCCCCACTTACCTCTTTGCTCCGCTCATCTAGGACTTCCACAAACTTAGCTGGAAACCAGCCTGTGGGAGAGGCAGGGTCCTGTGAGAAGCCTGGTGTCCCCACACTTCCCCCCCATGGGGCTGAGGACAGGCTCAGCCCAGTTGCTGGCTGGAGGAAGCAGGAGTGATGCAGCGGAGTGACCAACCCACCTCCCCCAGCTGGAGTCCAGACTAAGGCCTCACCTCTCAGGCCATTCAGCTCCCCCACCCAGCAGTGCTCGTCCTTCTGAGAGATGATCTGCAGAGGAAAAGAGGAGGCAAAGCTTTGGTTGCCTGAGCCCAGCGCCTCGCACACTGGTGTCCTCCTCAGCCAGGCGGATGGAAATTCTGGGCAGGGAGAGGGCTTGGATGGGGGTGAATAACCTGGCTGTGGCAGCCAGCAGGTGTCAGGACCAAAGGCACCTGCTCCCAGCAACCAGGTTCCACCTGCCTCTGAGCACCCACCTCCTGAGCCTCACCCCACGCACCGTGATGATGTCATTCTTGCGGAAGCCCAGCTCATCATCGTCATGTCGCTCAAAGTCTAGCAGGGCCTTGGCCCGGCGCCGGTGGCTGCGTGAGCAGGCCACGTAGTTCTCGTGGTCCCGCTGGTGGCTCTCCATACTGTAGTCTGGGGTCAGCTCCTGCCAGAGAAGTGGAAAGGCCCATCAAGGAAAGGTGCCTCAGGACAGGACTGGGAAAGGAGAGGCCCCCTAAGTTGAACCATTGAGCCCAGGACTGGGAGCCCGCGACTCACCACATTACAGTTTTTGGGGTCAGTGCACTGGAAATGGCGTGCCACTCGCAGGATGGCTTCCCGGAGGTCAGCCACCAGTTCGGTTTGCTTGATGTTCTTGGCCTTGAGCGCCTCTAGGTCGACCTCCCCTGAGAGGTCCAAAGAGCTATGACAGCCATGGCTCCTGCCTGGCCCCCTTCCCAACACCAAGGAAACTCCACCCTGGGGTGTGAGGAGGAGACAGACGCCTCCTGGTCTTCACATCCCCCCCCCCCCAAGGCTCTAAGAGATTAGACAGCTGGTGGGGAGGGAGCTATTGAACTGAGCCCAGTACTCACCAAAGAGCAGGGAGGTGAAACCAGACTTCCTCCTCTGGGTCCTGCGACGAACCACCTGCAGGCAGGAGAGCCGGTCAGCAGCAGAGGGAATCTCAGTACCGGAGAAAGGGAACAGAGCCCTCTCATGGGGCTGCTCAAGGCCTCCTGTGTGTACTACCTCATGGGAAATGGCCTCTAAGGCCAGCTCAGGGTCAGAAATGTACTGTCAGTTCAAAGCTGAGTCTGTCCTACACCCAAACTGGGCGTGCCACTCCACAGCTGTGGCCTGCCAGGCTGTGCCTAGCCCTGGGTGCTGGGCTGGGGAGGGGGCGGCACAGCAGGGAAGGGCTCTCACTCTGGGTTTTCTCAGAGGACCTCCAGGCTGTGGGTGAAGCGGGGCCTCCTCCCTCACAGGCCCACCTGAGAGAGGTTGGTGGTGGTGCTGGTCCCCAGGAGCTGGCCCTGGTCTGCAATGAGGTAGGCCAGGTGCTTGCGGCGCTGGGTCTCCACAGCTACGTCAGTGAGGGAGCCGGCCAGCCGCATGGCCTCCCCCAGCAGCAGCTCCGCGTCCTCAATCTGTGAGGGTATGTCCGACAGCGTGTTGAAGATGGAGGCCGAGTTTTCTGACTGGATCAGCTCCTCCTCCTGGGCCACGGGGGGGAGAGGGGAGTCACTGCCTGGCTCCAGGTCCACGAGCTGACGCCAATCACCATTCCCAGGCATGTGTGACTTTCCTGGATGATCAGCTGAGCAACGGAGTCTGTGGCCCCAGGAGACTCCCCCCCCCCCCCCCCGGGACTCAGGAGGGGCTAGTGCTCAGGCTACACAATACTGAAGCCTGGACCCTACTGCATCCCCTGGAGGAGGGGCACAAAGACAGCTGCGTCTGGCACATGAACTCCTTCCTAATCTTCAGCTGGGAAGCTGGGCAGCGTGCCCCGGGTGGGACGGGACTGCAGTGGCACCTTGAGGCGCAGCATGCCCAGCGTGGTCTGGAAGAGCACCAGAGAGCCCTCATAGAAGAACAGGTCCCAGAGGCGCAGCAGAAGCTTGATGTGCACCACACTGGCAAAGGCCGTGAGGAACCAGTGCAGCGTGATCAGGGACAGCTCTGTGGACACAGACCAGGGACAGTGCCATGAAACAGTCTGAGAGAAGGGGACCCCCAGGCACAGGAGCTGGGGAAGAGGTGAAAAGTGCCTCCCAAAAAGCAAGAGGCCTGCCCTGCTCCAAGGGGAGGGAGGAGACGGGGGTTACGGCGCTGGAGAACAAGAGCAATGAAGACTGCGCCATGTCCACGATCAGTCATCATCAGAGGAGCTCCTTCCCCCCAAGGTGGCCAGCTGCCACGTCCCCTGCGGGCTGTCAGGAAGCCTCAGGTCTACAGTATCTGAGTCAGAGCTGCAGGACCGATCCAACCCTTCAACCCCAGGGAAGAGGATGGGCAGCCCTTACCGATGTCATGCTCCTGGAGCAGCTTGTCCAAGCGGGGCAGGTACTGGACAATAAGGTGGCGCAGGACCCGCTGGTCTGTCTGGACGCCCAGCAGGGTGGTACTGAAGTAGGAGGCAGGGAGCAGGTCCTCGATGATGGCGCACATCATCCAGAAGGCGTCCTCCTCCTCCAGGAACAGCAGGAGGCAGGCGGCCACCTGGCCAGGGCAAGGGGACAAGGGGCCTCGACCCAGGTCTCCATGAATTAGAGTAGGACCCACTCTGAGGATCATTATCACAGACCACGTGACTTCCTCAGGATTAGAACCTCCATATTTGGCAGCCACGGCTCTCCTTGGGTACTCCCACCTCCACCTCTGCTTTCTGTCCAACTGCCCTGGATGGTGAGATTATCTGTCCCTGGGGGCCTCAAGAACACCCTTGGGGACACCTCCTCCCCTTCCCGGACTGTGCTCACCATGCCTGTGCCCTGGCAGTAGCCAATCTCTGGGTAGAGCCAGGCCAGTGCTCGGAGAACCCTGCGCAGGCGAGGCACCCCGATGCTGCTCTCGTTGGCAAAGCAGGCGTTGCTGGGCATGGTGCGGAGTAGGTCCTTCTCAATCTGTCAGCAGCCCCATCAACAAGACCCTATGAGATACAGCTGCAGGCCTGTGGGCCCACACACTTCACACTGTTGACACCCTGAGACCTGGGAGGGAGGCAGGGAGACGCCTGTGCAGAGTACACCCCAGGCGGACTTCTCTCTCAGAATGGGGATTCCTTGTGCTCCTCTCTTCAGGATTAGCACCAGCTAGTGTTTATAGCAGATTCTACCAGATTCACCCAGGGAACTTAAAAACAAACAAACCCAGCAGATTCCTGGGCTTCAGGCCAGAACTATGGAATGAGAATCTCTGGAACGAGGCATAGAAAAATCTGTATTTAAAAAATCTCTAGGTGATCCTAATGTGCACCAAGTTAGATGATCTTTTTGACAATTCTCTCTGCTGTCTACAGAGAACTCGGCAGGGAGCCAGAATGCTCCAGGCACACATCTGTGGGTGAAAGGAATGCCCAGACCAGGTCTGCTATGCAGCTGCTGTGCTCTCCCCGGGGCCACCCCTGCCAGAGAGAAACCAACAAGGGGACTCCTGTAACCCCAGGCAGAGTACTGCCTGCCTGTAAGACCACCCACAGTTCCCAAGGGTCCCTGTGCCACCCTCCCTCACCTGTTTGGCAGCAATGGTCTCATCATTGGAGCTGTTCTTCACCATCTCCCGGTAGGACAGCTCAGAGTTCCTCTTCTTCTGCAGGGCCCCGGAGAGCCGCATCCACAGCTGAGGGGAGGAGCCGATAAGCACTCAGTCTTTGGTGAGACATCTGAGCCCTCTGTGGACTTTTGTGGTCTGGCCTCCATGGCCTCACCTGTGGCCTCATGCTGTGTGGGATGCCGGCCAGAACCAGGGAGCGGAGTTTCTCTGAGCGGGGCAGGGAGGCGGCAATCTTGTCCCAGGTGAGATCGCCCACGTCGTGGTTATGGGTGAACTCCAGGTGGGCCTGCCACTGCAGCCGTTGTGGTGGGTCCTCCATCAGAGACAGAGTTGGCAGCCTGCTGGAACTAGGGTCAGCACCCTCTGCCAGGAGAGTACCCAGGGACAGGGCGGTGAGTGGGGAGGAAGGAAATCGTCTGGGCTTTCAGTCCAGGGCCAAGATCCACCATGGAAATCCATGGCCCCAGCAGCACTCAGCACTTGAACCAGCAAACCTGAGCTTTTCACTTTCCCCCATGATCTCTCCCAGATCCACCGGCCTGCCTCCATTCTCGATACTCGAGCCTAAACCTTGGAACCACCTGTGGCTTCTCCTCCACTTCTACCCGATGGTCAATACTGCAGCTGGGCCCTCAGCACAGGCAGCACCTCACCTCTCGCCACCTCTGACTACTGCCCGTCCACGCCATCACCTTGCCTCTGGATGACCACCCCTGCCTCCCTAAAGGCAGTCCTCCACAGAGCAGAGTGCCCGTGAAGACACAAGTCAGATCATGTCACTCTGCTCAGGGCCTCTAGTGCCACCCACCTGCCCGCCTCACCTCCTCCTGTCCCACCTTCCCCTTGCTTTCTCCACTCCAGCTATTCCCCACCAAATCCACTCCTGCTCCCAGGGCGTTTGCACTTGTTCCTCTTCCTTGGCTACACTCACTCACTGCCTCCCTTCCTCCCAGTGTCTAATCAAATGTCTCTGCCTTGGAGAAGCCTTCCTTCACCACCCTATATACAATCCACCTCCCCTCCTCTCTAGTTCCCAAATTTTTTCATAGCTCTTCTTGCCCCAGCATATGATATAGTTGTTTGTTTATTGCTGGGGAACTCCATGAGGCTGGGACCACCTTCGGTTCTGTTCAAGGCACTGGGGATGCAGCAGTGAAGACTGGACAACAGTCGGCATCCTGAAATGCTCACGTCAACGTGGAGGAGGCTTTCATAGCCCCCTGCCAGTCTTGGTGTGAGGTAGCCCCACAGTGAGCCTCGTCCTCACTCATCCTAACGCCACAGCCTCAGCCTCAACTTTCTAAAACTTCATCTTTAGTGAATTTACATGTAGAAAAATGCACAAATTTTAAGTGTACAATTTGGTGAGTATCAATAAACAAATGTTTAAACACACTGTCCCCATTGAGATAGAGACTATTTCCATCATATTAGAAAGTTCCCTGAATTCCTCTCAGGCCCAGCTTTCACTTCCAAATATCTGCCTGCAAACTAGAGAACAAGGACAACTTATGGCAGAATTGGAAATATGAATGACCTGAAAATGACTGGTTTCAACCAATTAAAATCTTCTAGTCACAGTTATATCCTGGTGACAGACCATCCTGGGCTCTAGAAAATGGCTTTCCCAATAGCCCACTGGGGAACCAACAGGTGTATTTATAGTAGAAAATAATGGAAATGGCTACAGCCCACTTACAGAAGCATGGTCATAAAAACATTATGATAAACCCACTATAATGTATGCAGCCACTGAAAAATATGCTTTTAAAGAGATCTTAACTGACAGAAAAAAATGCTCATGGTATAATGTTGATATAAGAACAATATAAAAACATGCAGCCTGGCTAGTGTGGCTCACTTGGTTGAGAGTCGTCCCATGCACCGGGAGGTTGCCAGTTTGATTCCTGGTCAGGGCACATATATGAAGACATATTTTAAAGAACCTACAAACATGTATATGAGGGCAGTGGGGGGTGGGTAGTAAAAGGTAAAAGGGGCCAAATATATGGTGATGGAAGATGATTTGACTTTGGGTGGTGGGCACACAATGCAATATACAGATCATGTATCAAAGGAATGTACACTTGAAACCTATAGAATTTTTTTGTGTTAACCCTCACCTGAGGATATTTTTTCCATTGATTTTTACAGAGAGTGGTGGAAGGGAGGAAAGAAGAGGGAGAGAGAAACATCCATGAGAGAGAGACACATGGATTGGCTGCCTCCTGCATGCGCCCCGGCTGGAGCCAGGGACTGAACATGCAACCCAGGAACGTGCCCTTGACTGGGTTTACGGGTCGATGCTCTATAACCACTGAGCACAGCCAGGGCAAAATGTATATAATCTTATTAACCAATGTCACCCCAGTATTTTTTAAAAAAGAAAAGTAGTACAAATTGGCAGTTACAGAATAGTCATGGGGATATAGAGTACAGCACAGGGAATACAGTCAATAATATTGTAATACCTATGTACAGTACCAGGTGGGTACTAGACTTATTGCAGTGATCACTTCATAAGCTACATAAATATTTAACCACCACTATGCTGTACACATGAAACTAATACAATACTGAATATCCATTGTAATTGAAAAATGAAAAAAATTTTTAGGGTAAAATAAAAACAAAACATGTACATGTACATGATAAATATATACTGATAATAAACACAAAGCCAGAGGAGGATACACTAAAATGTTAACAGGTATCTTCAGGTTGTGGGATTGTAGGTTAATTTGTTTCAATCTTTATACTTTCCTGTATTTTCAATTTCTCCACAAAGAACATTGCTTTTATTATCATATGAAGATTAATAAAATTAATCTAAAAATAATCACAGATCTCCATACACAGCTGACCTGAAACAACGCAGGGGTTGGGGCACCATCTGGCTCGTGGTCAAAAATCGAGTATAACTTAGGTTGGCTCTCTGAATACACAGATTGCCAACTGCCAGTTGACCCCTGAACCACCTGTGTTTGAATGGCGCAGGTCTACTAAACTGCGTGGGTCAACTGCATAATGAGGGTCACCGGAGCTGGAGTCTTTCCCAAGAACACATGCAAGATTACACACAAGGGGCCCAATCTCACCTTCCTTGTCCACCCGGAAACCGAACTCATCATAGTAGAACTCTGGTTGCTCCACTGACTCCTCCTTCTAGAACCAGGATTAGGAAGAATCAGTCATGTAGCCTACAGTCTAGGACCACTGGTTCTGGAAGATGCCACCCAGATACTGCCTGCTGAAATTCCACCCAGCCCTCAAGACTTAGATCAAAGGCCACCGTTCCTCTGAAGCCTCTGTGTTCATCACTCAGCTACAGGGACCAGTACCTTCTCGAATTCTCCTGGCATTTTCTTTGTTTTCCCCACAGGTCAAACGAAATAAGATCACACATTTTATGCATTTGTGTCCCCATAATATTGAGCGCCTAGTGCCATAATACTTCAACCTAATTACTGATTCACAGAGGACACAGAGCTAAGATGTCATCTCTGATGGTGGCCTCTGACCCTGTGTGAACAGGGTGGTGTGGCCACCCACTGGGAGCTTGCAGTGGCAGGTCCCCTTAGCACCACAACTTGGGATCACAGCCACCGGTGCCTAGCTACTATCACTGCTATACCTGCGTGTACTTGGCTAGGATCTCCTGGGGCCACATGCTCGGAGTCAGGGCTGAGAAGGGACCAGAAGCAGAAGGTATGTGGCTTCCTGAAATCAAGGAAAACCAGGAATAGGAGGTGAGGACAATGCAGAGCACACAGGGAAAATTCAAGTTGAGATATCCACCCCCACCCCTACCCCTCAAGAGCTCCAGCATAAAGGGACTGACTGCAGCATCTAAAGTGAGACAGGTAGGGAGAGGAAGAAACCCAGGAATGTACAAATTTCTGGAGGAAGGAAAAGAAAAAAACCAGCACATTAAAAATACCACCAAACTCCATCTCCTTGCCTGTCCCTCCTCTAAGAGTGAGACTTCACAGCTGGAAGGAGGGAAGAGAGAGGCAGCAGGCAAACTGGAGAGCCGAGCTGAGCTGCAGCTCTCCCAGACAGCCCGTTAGGAGGCTCCTCTTCCCCACCTCCTACTCCATGGTCCTGACCCTCAAAACTATGTGAAAAACAAGTCCATTCACCCCCCTGGGTGGGTCCTCCTGAGTAAGAGCGTGCCTTCACTCTGCAGTCTCACCCCACTTCCAAACCCAGGGCCCCGGCTCCCACCTGACATTGTGGAGAGATGAGGCAAGGCTTCTGCAGATCCAGACTTAGAAGTTTTTCTATCCTAGTATCTTACAGCTGGAAGGCTTCTCAGGCTTCATCTGGTCCAGAAACATCTGCCCTGGCAGGAAAGCAAAGGGGAAAGTCATCCTGAGGCAGCCCCTCCTGGGAGTCCTTTCTACTCACCAGTCTGACTTTGCTGGCCCAGAGGCGGTGGGGAGGAAAGTTCTGGCCACTGTTCAACAAAGGAAGGAAAAATGACACTTGAAAAAGCCTCCTTTTCTGAACATTTCACCTGAGAGAGGACACACTCTGAAGAAGCTGCAAACCAATGTTCGCAACAGCTCTGTGAGCCAAGGGGAGTGCCCGTTCAGTCCCCATATTAAGGAAGGAGAGAATCACACATACAGACTTCCTGATGCCCCATGCTCAGACAAATAATAAAACCCAGCCACCACCAAAACCTCTGTGAATAGATTTCCCTGAGCAAGCATATTTGAGGAATCCTTTAGATAGAATACAACTGAACTTCTGAGTCAACGCCGACACTGACATATTTCACCTCCTCCAACAGTGTGCTCTGCCACATCTTTCACTAACTTCACAGCTGGGAAACTAGGAAACTGCAATCTAATTCAGATCTCTCCTGTCACTGCTTAAACCCTTGCTTCCCTCCCCTCACTTTTTTGTCCACTTAAAAAAATAAGATTTGCCCTGGCTGAGTGGGTCAGTTGGTTACAGCATCGTCTCCATACACTCAAATTAGGGGTTCAATCCTCGGTCAGGGCACATACAAGAATCAACCAGTGAAGAATGCATAAATAACTGGAGCAAATCGATGTTTCTCTTTCTCTCTCCCCCTTCTCTCTCTCTCAAATTAATTTTAAAAGTATTAAAGAAACAAGGACTCAACAATAAAAAGACAAATAGCCTAATTTAGAAAATGGGCAAAAGATCTGAATATACATTTCTCCAAAAAAGAGATGTGAACGGCCAATGAGCAGGTAAAAAATGCTTAGTCATCAGGGAAATGCAAATCCAAACCACCATGAGACACCATTTCACACCCACTAGGGTGGCTAGAATAAAAAAGACAATGACATGTGCTGGTGAGGCTGTGGAGAAGCTGGGGGAACATTACTGGTGAGAATGTAAAATGGTGCAGCTGCTGTGGCAAACAGTTTGGCCATTCCTCAAAAGGTTCCATTACCCAGGAATTCTACTCGTGGTTGTTCACCCAAAAGAAATGGAAGCACGTGTCCAAGCAAAAACTTTTCCATGGATGTTCATAGCTGCATTATTCATTACAACCCAGAAGTAGAAACAACCCAGATGTCCAACAACTAATAAATGGATATACAAAAATGCATGGAATATCCGTATAATAAAATATTCAGCTGTAAAAAGGAATGAAGAGCTGAACACAGATGCTCTAACACAGATGAACCTTTAAAACGTATGCTCAGTGAAAAAAACTAGTCACAAGAGGATGAATATCGTATTATTCTATTAAAATGAAGTGTCTGGAAGAGGCAAATCCACAAGAGAAAGTAGATTAGTGACAGGCAAGGGCTGGGGGAGAGGAGAATGCAGGCTAACTGCTAATGGGTATGGGAGTTTCTCTTTGAAGAGATGAAAAATGTTCTGGGCCCTGGCCAGGTGGCTTGGTTGGTTGGAGTATCATCCCATATACCAAAAGGCTGAAGGTTTGATCCCAGCCAGGGCATGTATGGGAGGGCAGCCAATTGATGTTTCTCTCTCATCCCTCCCTCTCTAAAATCAGTGAAAACGTATCCTCAGATGAGGATTTTAAAAAAACGTTCTGGAATTGCACAGTGGTGATAGTTGCACAACAGTATGAAATACTGAAACCACTGAAATGTACACCTTAAAATGGTAAATTTTATAGTATGTGTATTATATCTCAAAAAAATAAGAAAAAGCCAGCAATAAGGGGCTTCCTCTAACCAGCTTCTGTTAGAACCAGAAGAATCTATTATCACTCACTTGAGCTTCAACAGAAATTCAGTTGTAGGGTAGCTTCTTCAGACTTTTTCTGATTATTAAGCCTTATATTTCTAACCAAATAATAAAAAGACCTGACTCTATGAAATAAATGTGAGGTAAACAGGAGATGTGGTTGAAATATTTAGGACAAGCTGCCTTCTCGTTTTTGAAATCATATTTACCTAATCCTAAAAAAACCCCTCCTTTTGCCATTTTTCAGGTGATGGGGAATTAGAGGTGCCAGTTGTTATTCTGGGCCAAAGCAGACCGATAGTCTTCTCTATGCCACCTGCCAAAGAATTCTGGTGTTGCTGGGGATGCTGGGTTAACTAGGAGGGTCCGGTGAGTGAGAAAGGAAAAAAAAAGAAGAATCAAACAACCACTTCAAGGGAGCTGGGAGAACACATCGCCATGGGGTCCCGTTACTCAAGCATATGTTGAAAAATCGGCACCTGAAAAATCCCAGTTCTCTTTAGACATACTTGCAAATTTGGGAGCAAAAGAGTCATCTTATAGCTCCTAAGGGCAGCTTAGCTGGGTCATAAACCTCTATGTCTGCCCCCAGACACACCTTGACCATGCCAAGTCTGGGTTAAATGACCACCGTGGAGACTTTGGTACCCAACTGGGAGAGCTGCTCCCTCCTGCTTCCAGACAAATCCTGCTGAGAACCAGATTGCAGAACCCACTTCCCTGAAAGGTCTGGGTTGTGTGAGGATAACAATGAAAATGTCTTCCCTCAGTATAACAGGTATGTGGGGAGTGATTTAAATCAAAATTAAAAAATATATATATCTTTATTGATTTCAGAAAGAGGAAGAGAGAGGGATAGAAACACCAATGATGAGAGAGTCATTGATCGGCTGCCTCATGTACACTCCCCACCAGGAATCGAGCTTTCAACCTGGGCATGTGCCCTGAACCGGAACTGAACCGCAATCTCCTGGATCATAGGTCTATGCTCAACCACTGAGCCACACTGGCTGGGCTGAATCAGAATTTTGTGCTGGATGGAGCATTACATATTTTTATATTAAAGGGATTGAGCTGGAAGGTTTTAAAATCACATCCCTCAATCCCCACATTTTGAAGTAGATATCTCTATTTCTTATACACAAGGAAATAAACCCAGAAGAGACCCACAATCAGTTTTCCAAATACATTCCAATAACTGTGCCCTCTCACAATATGGTACTGCTCCCCATCCTGCGACATGAAATGACAGCACAGGGCCACTAGCTAGACAGCACTGGGAAATAATCCAGTGCTCTGCTATGCATATGGCTGTGACACTAGCCTTAGGAGGGGACAGCTTACCCTCTGCACTGCCTTCGCACAGAGACCAGATAGCGCTACAGTTAAAGTGAAGACATCTCCAAGCAGACAGATGTGGATTCAAATCCCAGCTCTGCTGTTCCCTGCTTGTTATATAACCTTGGGCAAGTTCACTTTGCCTCTTTAAATCTTTAGTTTTCTTATCCATAAAATAGAGGAACAATACCTGTATCTCACAGTGGTTATGAGGATTAAGTGAGAATGCCAATTTAGACCCTTAGCACACTGTCTGAAACATACCAAGTACTCAGTAAGCATCCAGCAATTAGTAGTAGTATTAATAATTTCTAGGAAGTTATTGCTAGTATCTGGGCCTTCTACACTGAGGTAGAGTAAAAGCTGCATGATATTGCTGATATTCATCCATTACAACCTAAAAAGTGACAATTTCATATGGTTCAATGTAATATATGCCAGCTGAGATCATGAGACTCATCACTGACACCCCTAAGGTAGTGATTTGATTGTTTCTTCTGGAAGGGCAGAGAAAGTGTGAAGGAAGCAGATGTTGCTTGCAGTGGAGGAAATGAGCTGTCTCTGGTTGTGGAGGACCTAAGGGCTGGGAAGACAATTCTCTCCAAGCAGCTCCCCTTCCTGATCTTAGCTTGCCTCCCACCCATTCATTCACTCCACAATTACAGAGCACTGCCAAGAGCAAGGTGCAATCCTCATGGCTGAGATGAAACAGTGGGAAACAAAAGTCCTGGCCATTACATTAATCAAACAATGAACATAAAAATAGTTGTGTCAGATCATGACCACTGCAGTACTATGAGGAAAATTAAGCAAGGGAAAGGTATAGAGTGTATCAGAAGAGAGGGGCTATATATATAAAATGGCCAGGAAGAGCTCTTTGGGTATGAGATGACATCGGAGCAAAGACCAAAGCAAAAGGAAGTGAGGGATCAAGTCACATGACTATTGGAGGGAAAGGGGACCCAGGCAGAAGGAACAGCAAGTGCAAAGCCTCCAAGGCAGGAACATACTTGGCAGGATGGAGAAGCAACAAGTGGGCTGGGGATGAGAGAAGAGGGGGAGACACGGTGGGAGATGTAGCAGGCGTCATGGAGGGCTGGAGAGTGAGGCACAGACTTTGGATCTCATCCTCAGTGAGTTGGGACATTATAGAAGGGTTCTGAGCAGAGGTAAACCCAACTCCGACTGATTTTAAAAGCTCTCTCTAGCTGTGGTGCAGAGACAGCAAGGCAGTAGGGGCAGGAATTATGTTGGCTTTGCTACAGTGGGACCAGTGAGAAATGATCAGATTCTGGATATGTTTTAAGGAGTCTCTGCAATAATATATATGTCATATCTCCCATCAATTGCCTTGAGTCTCTGAGTTCCCAACAGCAGCAGGATGTGATACTGCTAAGCTGGGCAGGCAGGTTTTTCCTGCCTTTGGTCACTATGGAAACCATCCTGAAAGCAGCCATCTGGGAGCCTGCGGAAACAGCTGAGGAGTTAGCCACGTCACCCACTGCCTTGCTGTTGTCACAGAAGTACCGAGAGGCAGAAACTTTTGAGAAACAGGATTTATGCAAGCAACTTCGAGGTGCTCTAGAAAGAAGTTTTAAACATTGAATTTACATCCTTAAAGGTGTCAGTCTTTTTACTCTGACTCCAATATTTTTCTTTCTAGTTTGTCAATCCCACATTTCCTAAAAGACAAATTTTATTCACAAAGCAAAGATCACCAGATGCCACTGTAAATCCCTGGGGTGTGGGGAGGTGGGGTGGGGTGGGGTGGGGTTGGTGAGGGGCTCTTGATGAAGATCAAGGAGATCCAGTCCTTCATCCGCTCCTGACCTACTAACCTGTTCTCCTAGTTTTCTTAATTCATCAGGGTGGCCCCTACTGAATAGGTGGTCACACATTTTCCAGGGAACACAAAAGCTGTAAGCAGCAGAAGCAAAAATACTTGTATTATAAGAGGCCTCTGAGATCCTGAAGACTGTTTTTCTGTTCAAGGAAATGACAGAGGACACTGAAAGCTATCGATAACAAGCTAGCAGAGAAGCACAAAGACAGGAAAGTCCGAGAAAGGCTGGAGAAAGATGATAATGTGGCTACTAAAGATGCTTAAAGAGTAAAATCGGACACTAAATGCTCAATAGGATATGAACATTTTATTGGAAAATGAAGGAAAATATATGAGCACTTTTTTGAAAGTAGAGTACAAAAATACTGGGATTCTTCCCGGTTTTCTCTTCCTCAGCATCTAAAATATGTGTGGGCTCCACCCTCTGCCCTTGCTCTTCTCATCAGAGCTATTCCTGGGCAATCTTATGCTCTGCCAGAGTTTCCACAACCACCTGTCAGACTCCTTCATCCAGTGACACCTTCTTGTAAGCTCCAGACTCCTATTTTCAGCTGCTTCCTACAGCCAACATTCTCTTCTAATGCAGATGTGAAACTCGCACCTCCTGCTGTACTCTTTCAATGGCTTGCCATTATCCCCCAAATAAGGGCTGCATTCTAAAGCAATATGAGGTTCTACATAATCTGGTTCTATTCCTCTCTTACCATCCCCACAACTACCTTACACAGAGTGGCCTACTTATAATCAGCTGCCCAATGTCTCCATTTGGTCTCTAATGGTCTTCTCCTTATCTGTCAGATAGAGTCCTACTTATACTGTAAGACTCAACTCAAACGACACCTTGTCACTGAAAGAAGCCCTCTGTGGTAGCCAGCCTCCGAGATAGCTCAAATGATTCTACCTCCTGATATTCACTCCGTGTAGGCCCTCTCTGCACTGAACCACAGCTAACTTCTGCAACAATGGCATACAGCAGCAGTGACCACGGATAACGTCCAAGGATAGGCCATAAACGGCACTGCAGCTTCCTTCCATCTTGGTTTCTTGTATCACTTGCTCTGGGGAAAGTCAGCACCATGTCATGTCATGAGAACACCCATGGAGTCCCAAGGAGAGGCACCAACTTGCCAGTCATGTGAGTGAGCCACCTTGGAAGTAGATCCGCTAGTCCCAAACCTTCAGATGACTGCAGCCCCAGCCAACGTCTGACTACAATGTCATGAGCAACAACAACTCTCTCATGAGCCAGAATCTCCTGAGATGCTCCTGAATTCAATTAATAGAAACCGAGAGAGAAAATAAATGATTGTTGTTGTTTTAAGCCACTAAATTTTGCGGTGATCTGTTACACATCAATAAACAATTAATACACCTTAACGACTCCTCTCTGCCCATACTTGAGGCTCTCTGTGCTGTAAAGCCGTGTGAATAAACCCACCGCAAAGCTAACCTCACAGCATTTCATCCCTCTTTCTTTTTTGGCCACTGACTCCACGAGACTCGACTGCATCTTGTTTCTCTGCACCCTTGGCACTCCAAAGTCTCTCAATTATTGTTAGATAAATTAGGCAAATGAATGAACAGCAAAATAAAAAAGTAAATAAAGTCACATTTCATGCCACAGTAGTAACTAACTAACGTTTTATTTACTCCATCTTCTCCTTTCCTTTGGGTGTCTGGAAACAGCAAACCGCCTACCACACTGACCCCACACTTTCTGAAACTGCTTCTTTACTCTTTACAACTGCACGGTTCTGGGAAGCTGTTGATATTTATATGACTTCATCTTCCTGAGCCTAGCTGACTGGCTTTAGGAAAGTACAGACCTGAGTTGTGACAATCATAACACTTAATAGCACTGTGATCAGACTAGGTGCGAACACTTGACCCAAAATCGTCTAACAGATCCCTTCTTGGAGGTTCTGAACTTGAGAACCAGAGAGCCAAGAAGGTCTATCCCCTTTGGTGTTGGAGCACACGCACACACACACACACACACGTGGGGCAAAAGGAGGTTTACAGTTGTGAGGATGTGAAACACAGTTTATTCCTGTATTATTCATTAATTATTGCATTATTTTCCATATGAACAACTATAAACCTACTTTTACCCCACCCTATGTGTATGTGCATGTGTGTATATATATATATGTATATACACACACACACACACACACATGAATGTATGTATTGGTATAATTATTTGTAGATACATATTAACATGTAAATATACATATTTTAAAAATTAAAAATAAATTTTTAAAGTAAAATAATGCCAACAAAAACTAGTTTTGTGATAAAAAACTAGTTCACTCAGGAATTGCTGTAAACTGGTATACTCCTTTAGGAATGGAATACCCATAAATATTTCTATATCATTTATTTGGTAACTATTCTCCTGGAAACTTAATAATTCAATTAAAGCAAAAGATATGTCATGAAAAGGTTTACTGCAGCATTACCTATACAGCAACAATATGAAATAATTTAAATGTCAAACATTAGCCCAGCCGGGCGTGGCTCAGCGGTTGAGCATCGACCTAGGATCCAGGAGATCGGGGTTCGATTCCCGGTCAGGGAACATGCCCAAGTTGCGGGCTGCAGCCGATCAATGACTCTGTCATCACTGAGGTTTCTCTCTCTCTCCCTTCCTCTCTCTGAAATCAATAAAGATATATATATTTTTAAAAAGTATAAATGTCAAACATTAGGCAAATTCATCAAATTTTGGTATACTGACACAATAAATGTGATTCACTCACTTCATTTTCCAACTGTGTACTTCTGCATTTGGCTAAGACGGAGTTACAAGGACTGGATTTACTCTCCCAACCTGAACAACTAAAAAACTGGAAAAATACATGAAACAATGATTTTTAGACAATGGATGACAAACAGCTCAGGGCAGTGAATCCTGAGAGAAAATGACAATCTCCCCAGTCACCATTTGCTCAGAGTCTGTAGGCTACACAAGTGCCGGGAGTTGGCCCTGAAGATGAAGTGCGAGCTAGAGGCCAAAGCAGCTTAAATGTGTAGAGCAGAGAACTAGAGGAGAGGACTGGCACAGACAGAGCTCAGAAATCTGCAGAGGGCACCCAAATCTTCATCTGAATACTGGTCACAGCATATGTGTGAGGCAACTATCCAAGGCTGGGAAAAAAACCACCTGAAAGGAACAAGAGGAATAACACCTTAAACTCATCCCACTGAGTCATCATGATGTATTAACCTTTTTATGTATTTGTGGCATGCAATTTACTAAAATTTTGTTTAGAATTCTTGCAGCTATATTCATAAAAGATATTTGATCTGTAGTTTTCTTTCCTGGTAATACCATTTTCTGGTTTTGGCATCGGAAAAATGTTTGCTTTATGGAATGATTTGGAAGCACTCTCTCCTCTTCAATTTTCAAGAAGAGTTTGTATAGAAATTGGTATTATTTCTTCCTTAAATGTTGAGTAAAAATAACCAATGAAGCCATCTGTGCCTGGAGTTTTCTTTGTAGAAAGGTTTCCAACTACAGTATCTTTAACAAAGATAAAGCTATTCCGATTATCTTTTTCTTCTTGAGTGAGCTTTGTTTTGATAGTGTACTTTCAAGAAGTGTGTCTATTATCTAAATTGTTGAATTTATTGATGGATTTAATCCAAAGTAGGTAGAAGAAAGAAAACAAAGATAACAGAAATCAATGATGTAGAAAACAAAAAATAGAGAAAAATCAATGAAACCAAAATGTGCTCCTTTAAGAAGATCAATAAAATCAATAGCCTCTGATCAAATTGAACAGGAAAATATACAAGACAAAGATTACCAATGAATGGTATGAAAGGATATGAAAGGATATATCACTGTAAATCCTACCGGCATTAAAAGGATAATAAGAGAATATTATGGCCCTGGCTGGTGTGGCTCAGTGGTTAGAACGTGGATCCTTGGGCCGAAGGATCTTGGGTTCGATTCCCTGTCAAGGGCACAGACCTGGGTTGCAGGTTGGCTCACCACTCCCGGCGGTTAGGGAGAGTGCGGGAGGCAACCAGTCGACATGGCTCTCTCACATCGATGTTTCTCTCTCCCTCTCCCCTTCTCCCTTCCTCCCTTCTACTCTCTCTGAGAAAGCAATAGGAAAATATCCTCAGGTTAGGATTAACAAAACAAAAAAAAAAGAGAGAGAATATTATGAATTACTTTCTGCCAATACATAAAAAAATACAATAAAAACAGTACCATCATGACCAAGTGAGATTTATCTTGGGAATGCAAGATTTGTTCAATATTTAAAAACCGTATCAACAGACTAAAGAAGCAAAACTATACAATTAACTTAATAGAACAAGTATTTGACAAAAGTCAATATCCATTCATGATAAAAACTCAACAAACTAAAAGCAGATGAAAGTTTCCTTAACCTAGTAAAGGGCACCTACAAATATCCTACAGTTAACATCACACTTAATGATGAAAGACTGAAGGCTTTCCCCTTAAGACTGGGAACAAGGAAAGGAGTCAACGTAATTCCAATCAAAACCCAGAAGGATTTCTTGGAGAAACTGACAAGCTGAATCTAAAATTTAAACAGATGGGCAAAGGAACCAGAATACTCCAAACAATTCTGAAAAAGCAGAAAGTTGGAGAACTCACACTACCTAACTTCAATGTTTTACTATAAAGCTACAGTACAGTGTGGCAAAAGGATAGACATATAGATCAATGGAACAAAATAGGTAATCCAGAAATAGACCCAAACATATGATCAATTAATGTTATGGGTTGAATTGTGTGCCTCCAAAAGAGGTTGAAGTTCCAACCCCCAGTACCTCAGAATGTGACCTTATTTGGAAATTGGGTCTTTGCTGATTTAGCCAACTTAAACTGACATCATTAAAATGAGCCCTAATCCAATATGACTGGTATCCTTATAAAAAGGGGAAAGGTGGACACAAACATATATAGAGGAAAGACAAAGTGAAGATGCACCAGGAAGATACTATGTGAAACAGAGACTGGAATTATGTTACAAGTCAAGAGTCTGGGACTACTAGAAGCTGGACTAGGCAAGGAAGGATCTTCCCCTATAGGTTTCAGATGAACATGGCCCTGCTGACACTTAGATTTCAGACTTCTGGACTCTCAAACTGTGAAATAATATTACAGCTGTTCTAAGTCACACAGGTTGTGCACTTTGTTATTGGCAGCTCTAGGAACTAACATAATTAATTTTCAACAAAAATACAAGGCAAATCAATGGAAGGAGGATAGTCTTTTCAACAAATGGTCCTAGAAAAATTGGACAGCCACTTGCAAAAAAAAAAATCTTAATCCATACCTCACACCATATACAAATATTAACTCTAAATGGGTAAAAGGCCCTCGTCAGGTGGCTCCCTTGGTTGGACTGTCATCTGTGCATCAAAAGTTTGCAGATTTGCCTGGCCAGAGTGGCCCAGTGGTAGAGTGTCAACCTATAGATCAGGAGGTCACGGTTCGATTTTTGGTCAGCGCACATACTCAGACTGCAGGCTCGATCCCCAGTACAGGAGGATCCCTGCGCAGGAGGCAGCCAATCAGTGACTCTCTCATCACTGATGTTTCTATCTCTCTCTCTCCCCCTCTCCCTTCCTCTCTCTGAAATCAATAAAAACATATATATAAAAAAAAAAGGTTGCAGATTCAATTCCTGGTCAGGGCACATACCTAGGTTGCGGGTTTTATCCCAGGTCCGGGCGAAGAGGGAAGACAACAGATCATTGTTTTTCTTTCTCTTTCTCTCTCTCCCTCCCTTCCTTTCTCTCTAAAATAAATTTAAAAACATATCCTCAGGTGGGGATTAAATAAATTAATTTTTTAAAATGTGTGATAGGCCCTAGCCAGTTTGGCTCAGTGGTTAGGGTATTGGACTGCTGACTGAAGGGCTGGCCAAGGGCACATACCTCAATTGCAGGCTCAATCCCCAGCCCCAGTCGGGGCTTGTGCAGGAGGCAACCAATCGATGTCTCTCTCCCACATCAATGTCTCCCCACCATTCCCTCCACTCTCTCTGAAAAAGCAATGGAAAAAGTATCCTTGGGTGATTAAAAAAAAAAGAAAAAGGATGACAGACCTAAATGGAAAAACACTATAACTTCCAGAAGAAAACATAGGAAAAAAATGTTTGTGACCTTAGTTAGACAAAGATTTCTCACATATTACACTAAAAGTATGATCTAGAAAACAAAAAAATTGATAAACTGGATTTTATCAAATAGAAGCCACATATGGTAGAAAATATATTCAAGTCACATATCTGATATAGGACATGTATACAGACTATAAGGAATTCTCAAAATTCAGTAAGGAGAAAACAACCCGGCACCTTCTCACTCTCTGGAGTGTGCCCGTGCCTTTCCCTTCCACCTCTTCTTCCTCCCTCAGTGTTACCTTTGCCCTTTTCTCTCCTAAGCTCCAAGGACCCTTCTTTTGCCTCCGTATCTTATTTTCTGAGCTCACGCAGCCCAGCTGCCTCACCTTTTCTACCTCTATGGCTTTCTAAATAAACTTTCTCTTATAATTTAAAAACAAACAAACAACCCAATTAAAAAAAAAAACACAGGAAAAAGATTTTAACAGAAACATTACCAAAGAAGATATACATATGACAAACAAGTATGCAGAAAGATATTCAACACCATTAATCATTAAGGAAATGCAAATTAAAATCACAATATTACCAATACCAAAACCTAACAATATCAAGTTCTGGTGAGGATGCAGAGCAACTAGAACTCTCACGCACTGCTAACAGAAATTCAAAATGGTACAGCACTTTTGGAAGAGGGTTTGGCAGTTTCTTATAAAGTTAAACACATACTTACCATACAACCCAAGAATCCCACTCCTAGGTATATTTATCTAAGTGAAATAAAAACTTTTGTTTACACAAAAACCTGTATGTAAATGTTTACAGCAGCTTTGTCTGTGATTGCCAGAATCTGAAAACAACCCAAATGTCCTTTAACTTGTGAATGGATAAAGCACTGTGGTACATGTGCATAATGGAATACTACTCAGCAAAAAAAGAACTACTGATACACTCAACAACATGAATGAACTTCAAGTGCATTATGCTAAGGGAAAGAAGCCAGGTTGAAAAATTTACATACTACATGATTCCATTTATATGACATTCTGGAAAAGGCAAACTATAGGTACAGAAAACAGACCAGTAGTTTTTATCGGATAGGGGCAGTAGGAAGAGTGTATTACATAATGACATGGGGTAATTTTTCAGGGTGATAGAACTGTTCTATATCTTGACTGTTGGTAATTACATGACTGTATGTATTTGTCAGAGCATGCAGAAATGCACACTAAAAGGGGTGAGTTTTACTGTATGTAAAGTATACCTTAATAACAAAAAAGAATAGTATGCTTAGTGAAATAAGCCAGACACAAGAGTATAAAAAGAATTCCAATTACGGGGACTAAAGAAATACTGAGTCTATGTAGAATCTAACATTATGGGAAACACATGGTATAATATAGCATGTACACCCAGAAGGGTGTATAACACTTGTCATTTGATCCCCAAATATTTCTCTAACACATATTATGTGCTAGGGCAACAATGACTTACAATCTAGAGGGGAAAATCAAACAGATAGATAGATAGATAGATAGATAGATAGATAGATAGATAGATAGATAGATAGATAGATGATAGATAGATAGATAGATAGATAGATAGATAGATAGATAGATAGATAGATAGATGATAGATAGATAGATGGATGATAGATAGATAGATAGATAGATAGATAGATAGATAGATAGATAGATAGATGATAGACAGACAGACAGACAGATGATAAATGACAATTTCAGAGTGTGGTAGTGCTCTGAATAAAACAAAAGGCTGATGTGATATAGAATCCAGGGAAGAAATCTCTGAAGTGCTACTTGAGTTGAAACCTGAAGGACAAGAAGCCAGTCCTACAGAGACCTAGGGATAGAGAGTCATGGGCAGAAGGAATGGCCATTCCAAAGACTCTGAGGTGGGAAGATCTTGGAGGAACAGAAAGGAGCTATGTCAGTGAAACACAATGAACAAGGGGAGCTATGGTAAGAGTAAACTGGAGAGACAGAGGCACCTAGATCACCAAGAGATTGTAGGCCAGAGTGAAGGGTTAAGATTTTTATTATTTTTAATTCTCACCTGAGGATATTTTTTTCACTGCTTTTCAGAGCGAGTGGAAAGAGAGAAAAAAACATCCACGTGAGAGACACATTGACTAGTTGCCTCTCACACACACCCTGATGGGCTGGGAATCGAGCCTGCTACCGAGGTATGTGCCCTTGGCCGGAATCAAACCCGGGACCCTTCAGTCTGCAAGCTGATGCTCTAACCACTGAGCCAAACCAGGCAGGGCAACCAGGGCTATTTGAATAGGAAGCCTTTGGAGAACTTTGAGCAGGGGGATGACAAGGTCTCTGACTTAGGTTTTTAGAGAAATCACATTCAAATGGTGAAGAGTGAACTACGGAGGGGTTAAGAGTGGAAGCTATTATAGCTATCCAGGTGAGAGATGCTATCTTGGACTAAAATAGTTGAGATGGTGACAACTAACTAGATTCTGGATGAAATCTGGATGTGGTGCAGAGGTAGGTAATGGAAAGCAGGAATCAATGCTTGGTCCCATTAACCAAGATGAGGGACAACTTGGGGGAGAGTAGGTTTAAGGGTTAGAAATCAAGAGAGCTCACCGAAGTCAGAACTGGAGATAGTGAATCTGGGAATCATTAGGACTAGAATCATAGCCGAGGAGAGAATGCAGAATCTTGGAACCTTCCAATATTTAAAAGTCAGGTAGAAAAAGAAATAGGAAATATAATTTGAGGAGTAGTCAGTGAAGTAGAAGGAAAGCTTGTAATGTGTGGTACTGTAGAAGCCAAGAGAAGAGTGTTTCCAGAGGAGGGATGATCAGCATCACATGCCACTTGGAGGTTGAGTACTATGGTTTGGCAAGATGGAGGTTGTTGGTGATCTTGACAAGAGTTCTAATACATGATTTCTTAATTATTTGGAATATTATACATACGTTGAAGGTAACATAAAAATGAATATGGCCGGATTAGTTGGTAGGAATATGGTTTACTGGTCTTGATTTTTAATGTTTTCTTTTTTGACAAAGTATATAAGTATTGTGTTTAAAAATAATTACATCACATAAAACCTGCACACAAATATTCACAGCAGCATTATTTATAGCCTAAAAATGAAAACAATCCAAATGTTTGTTCATCAGTGGAGGCATGGATAAACAAAATGCGAATATTCATGTACTGGGCTATTATTCAGCCATAAAAAGCAATGAAGTACTAATACATGCTACTACACGGATGAACCTTGAAAATATGCTCAGTGCAAGAATCCAGTGATATTTATATGATTCCATTTATATGAAACGCCTGAAATAGACATACCTATAGAGACAGGAAGTAGATTAGTGGTTGCCAGGGGCTGGAGGGAGGGGAAATAGGGAATGATCCCTAAATGGGCATGGAGCTCCTTTTTGGGATGATAAAAATATTCTGGAATTTGACAGTGGTAATGGTTGCACAACACATTATATACTGAATATACTGAAAACCTCTGCATTGTATACTTTAAAAGGGTGACTTTGTGGTGCTTAAATTATATCTCAATTTTTTAAACTACAGTTTAAGTATAGTAGAACATTGAGGAATAAGAACATGTTCTCCCTGAGTTTTTTCTGAGGTCCACAAATGAAGCACTGAACTTACAACACCCATGTAGCCTGTCTGTCTTCCCTGCTCATTCCCTGTCAGAGCTACTACCTATCACCTTAAATATCCATCTCCTCAGGGGATTTAATGTTTATACAAAACCAAGGAAAGCAAAAGTGAAAAATAAAAAGGTGTAAACTATTTGAAATAGCTTATTTATAACTGTGAAAAGGATCCCTTTCTCTCTCATTTGTAACTAACAGTTTACTTACACTGCTCAGCATGAATTTGACATCTTAGCAACCTGTGAAGTCAAGAACTCCCTAAACTGCTAAAAGGTAAAAATCTGTTACTTTACCTTTTAAAAGACTGTAACAAGTTTCCCAATAGTCTAAGTAATCACTGGAAAAAGAACTGACAATACTTTAAAACTTGGTTTCCAAGCTATTAGTTTTTTTTTAAATATATCTTTATTAATTTCAGAGAGAGGAGAGGGAGAGACAGAGAAATAGAAACATCAATGATGAGAGAGTCACTGATCGGCTGCCTCCTGCACGCCCCTGACCAGGCATGTGCCCTGACCGGAAATCGAACCCCAATCACCTGGATCCTAGGTCGACGCTCAACCACTGAGTCACGCTGGACCGGGCTGGTTTTTTTTAAAGGTTAAATCCCCAGGTGTGTGACTTCATCTGGGGTGGCTGTTGCTTTCTAGTAGGAAGTCCTTTCCCAAAAGCAAAAGTCACTAAAAACAGTTTAAAAGAAGAGAGATGCTTACAAACCAACAGACCAGAAAAGTACAACAATTTGTAAGATAAGCTCTAAGAAAAAAAAATGCTATTTCTGAATCTTTTACAGAAATGCCTCCACATGTCCTGGGTTTCCTCCATAGTCCAGGCAACTGGTCCCCAGCCACAACCTAAGCTGGGTCAGGTGGGACACTGGCTTGTTCTGGACTCTCCCTCCTCTGAATTTTGTATTTATTCTAACGTGACAACATAATAGAAATAAAAAAATATTTTTAAAAATTCTGCCACAAGTTTGCCACCCCCAGTAAGTCACATTTTGCTCTCTCCTATGCTCTGCTCTTGTTTTTTCCCTACATACACCATTTTCCTATTATAGATTTTAAAATAATTTTTCTCCACTGACCATTAAACTATTAGCATTTCCCCAGTAATTATACGGACTTTACAGCCAGAAGTTCTATGATTTACTAATCGGGTCATCTGTTGATAACTTGGTTTATAGGACCCTGCATGACCTAGTAGTCCCTGCTAACCACTGCAGCTTTACCTCTCAGTACCTACCTCTCCTTCGCCCTCCACACACACTCTGTGCTCCAGCCATAGAATGCTTTTTTCAGACCTTGGAACCCACCTACCTTCTCTCAGAGCATGCTGCTAAGTAAAGCAATTCTTCAACAGTATGTAAAGAAAGTCTCAAACCTTGGGCCCCACCGAACACCATGATAACACAGCTAATTGTGCTCATCTTCCAGAATGGGCTCCCTGCTCCAGTCACCCCAGTCATCCCTGTTGAAAACATGTTTGTTAATCATATCACCCTTTATCTCCCTTAGTGCCAAAGACATATGAGGACCCACTGTATCATCCAAATTTCTCAACTGACTCCCCCAAAACTGGGGTTAGCAGAAGAGCAAAATTACTCCAATAATCAACTCTACCTTGAGCTCCACTCCTGCTCCTGCTCCTACAGGCTTATAGCTAGGACTGCTTTCCCTTCCCTGAGTAAATATTTCCTTTGTGACCAGGGATAGTGTTTCTTTAGGCAAGAGTTGGGGGTGAATGTGCAAGGCAGAGCAGACTGTGGAAACACAGACCATGGAAATAGGAACCTCACCCCAGAATTCCACAAGCCCAGGTACGGCTTCCCCTTTCGTCCACAGCAGCACCAGCTAAATGAAGTTCTGCTGTGCAGACTTCTGAGCCATGCTTGTCCACTCTAGGTCTTCCTGTAAAATAATTAATCGTCCAAGGTAATCTGGTTACCTCCCTGAGTCCCTCCCAGGATCATTGCCCTAAGTTTACAGCCTGGTAGTACCTGGGTGGTGACAAGGAAGCAAAAGCAAGGGACTGCACGGGCCTTCTGTCATTCCCACAACCAGGGCTGGGGGCACACAACCTCCTCAGAAGTAAAAGTGGAACAAATAATGGTTAGCTAACTGCAACTCAACATTCAGGGAGCTCTGAAAAATAGCAGGCAAGAGCCTTTGAGAAAAATAAATCTCCTTGAGGGCTGACTGGCAAAAAAGGCCACTGAGAACTTTATATTGAATGTTTTATATTAACATAGAAGCATATGGCACTTAAAGTGAGATCATAAATGTAGTTAATAAAGTCCCTATTCCTCATATAATTAAACCATAGAGGTCTACAAAGGATCTTATCTTTAAGGCATTTATTTGGCCATACCATCTATATAATTAATTACTGGAGATGTTTCGATTGCAGATATGAAAATAATTACATAATAACCCTAAAGTATGGTAATCCAATCCTATTTACTTTGTGGCAGTGAATGGATTGAGGTATTAGAAAGGAGGTACCAAGGAAAGTATTTACTAAGCATTTACCACTGAGCTAGGAAACCTGAGAAAATCAGGGCTCAGAGAGGTTAAGCATTGCCCATATCAAACACAGTGACTCCTAAGCTGTCCCTCTGTACCATACTGATAGTACAACTGTAGTTGTCAAATTGGGGCTTTAACTTAAGCAGAAATCTGTTTGCAAGTAATGTCAACTTTTTTTTTTTTATGGACATTGTACACTATATGCTTCAGACATCTGAAGATAACCTTCAGGTCTTCTCTGAGATTTCTCTTCAGGTTAAAGTTACCGGTTATTTTAACTCTTTTTCTAGGTGACATGGCCTCATGTCATGTAACAGTAAGTTAAGGGAGTCTCAGCTTCAAGGCACAAAGACTGACTCTGGGTAACAAATTATGTAATATAGGAATGTATTGAAAGGACATGAGGTAGGACACAGAACTGAGGAAAAGCTGAAGAATCAGGTGTCTGAGAACAAATAACAGAGTAGCTCCAGCGTCTATATATTAGGAATGAACCTGGATGAAGGAGCTGTGACTGTCTCTGTGTCATTCAACCTAAGATTCAAATTAAAGGAGGAACACATCAATTTGCCTAACTACTACTGGCCTAACCTGGGTCATGTGCCCACCACCTACTTGTTCAGGTGTTTCCTCAGAGCAAAACTGAGCTACTATTCTCACAAAAACCTGGACTGGATGCCGGGCAGGCCAAAACAACACATGTCCACTAAACTCTGAAAATGTGATGCCTCGCCCTGGGCCAGTGTGGCTCTCAGTTTAGCATCATCCCATGCACTGGGAGGTCCCTGGTTTGATTCCCCATCAGGGCACATGCCCAGGTTGCAGGCTCAATCCCAGCAGGGAGTGTGCAGGAGGCAGCCAATCAATGTTTCTCTCTCTCTCTCCCTCTCCCTTCCTCTCTCTCTCTAAAATAAATAAAAACATATTTTTAAAAATGTGATGTCTCATATTCAGCATAAAAATCCAGGTGTGACCCTGGCTGAGTGGCTCAGTGGGTTAGAGCGTCATCCCATACACCAAAAGGTTGTGGGTTCAATTCCCAGTTCAGGGCACAACCTTTGGCTGTGGGGTTCGATCCCCAGTTGGGGAACATACGGGACGCAAGCAGGAAACCAATCGATGTTTCTTTCTTTTCACATCAATGTTCCTCTCTCTCTCTCTCTCTCTCTCTCTCTGATATCAATAAAAACATATCCTCAGATGAGGATAAAAGAAAAAAAAAAGGTGTGGAGGAACAGCAAAGCCTTCATGTTTGCTGTACAACCTGTGCAAATGACCAAACTCAGGCCTCATTTCCTATCTGTAAGACGTTGGTCACAACAATGTATTGTTGTAATTAGGACAACCAAATTAAGAAATGTGAAATGTCCTATAAACTCAAAGCTAAATCTAATAGCTAGCACTTATGGGTTGCCTGTCGGACATATTACACAGATTTTATCTAATCTTTACAACAACCCCATGAAGGAGGAGGTGAGCACACACTCAAGTCTGACTACCAGGGTTCAAATGCTGATCCCACCACTTACTTGTGTGGACTGAAGCAAGCCACTCAGCATTTCTGTGACTGTCTCCTCAACTTAAGTGGGCATAATACAAATAATAGAGAGGGTGGTCATAAAGATTGAGTTAATATAATAAAATTCTGTGCCTAGTATATGGTAAATACCCAGTAAATATTTACTATTATGAGTGGTGGTGGTAGTAGTAGTGATTATTCCAATTTTACAGAAAAGGGAAATGAGGCATTGGGAAGTTAAAGAGCCAGAATTTTAACTTCATTGTCAGGTGCTCCGAATTGCTATTTTCTACTGACTTAAAAAGTTAAAAAAAAACACTGGTATTTGGACTTTAACCCTAACCACAAATTAAGGATATTTACAAATGAAACTCAAACACAAGAAGAGGGAAATGATCTGTTGTTTCATGTCTTTAGAATGTTAGCTAGAAGGCTAACTAGGCATCTAGACAGGGCCAGGAATAGTCTTATCATTTTGTTAAAAAAAAAAGAAAGAAAAAGTTAGCCCTATCTGGAAATCAAGCCATTCTCAAGAACAAGCCTGATAACTGGATTGGTGTGTTCAATCTCATTTCTGATGTTAATTTTTTTTTTTAATTTTCACTCAAGGATAAACACACACACACATTTAGAGAGAGGAAGGGGAAAGGAGGGAGGGAGGGAGAGGGAGATAGAGATGTGAGAGAGAGAGAGAGAAACATCAATGTGAGCAAGAATCATTGAACGGCTGCCTCCTGTACATGTCCTGACCAGGGATCAAACCTCCAACCTAGATATGTGCCCTGACCAGGAATCAAACCCACTCCAACCAACTGAGCCACCCTGGCCAAGGCCTGATGTTACCCTTATTGATAAAGCTATTTAATGACGCCAAAGAACTTTCCAAAACAATTCATATCATTAGCTCAGAAAAAAACCATACATACAAAACTTACATCACACTTAAAAAAAGCAGGAATGTGTTTATAAGTGCAAAAGAGCATAATGTTAGAAGTGAAGACACAGTTAACAGTGCCTATCGAAATGAATGTTTCTCTCCTGATTTATGAATTGTGACCATACGTAATGTTTCTCTCCTGATTTATGAATTGTGACCATACGTAACGAGCCTAACTGGTCAAAAAGGGGAGGTGATACTATTCGAACACTGGTGTCTTCAAAATCAATCCATAAGCCACTGAAAGTAAGAGTCACATTCTCAATCACATAGTACTACTAGATAGTACCTACCACGTGCAGAACACAACATCCTAGGAAGTGTTCATTCAACAAATATAGGGTGTTCCAAAAAAAATGTATACACACACTTTGAAAAATTATAAAGGCAGTGTTTATTAAAATACATTTCATTTTCAAAATTAAGCTATCAGCTGTTAAAGTGTGTATACATTTTTTGGGGGGGACAACCTGTATTTACTGATCTCCTACCACTATTCTAGGAGGGAGAAGTGAGGTGGTGAAAAAAGACAGACTGCTTTCATAGAGCTTACATTGTAGGCAGGTATTATAAAAAAAAATTAGCCCTGCTGGCATGGCTCAGTGGTTGAGCAGCAACCTATAACTGAGGAGATTGTGGTTCGATTTCTGGTTAAGGCATATGCCTGGGTTGCGGGCTTGATCCCCAGGAAGGGACGCGCAGGAGGTCGTGATCAATGACTCTGTCATCACTGATGCTTCTCTCTCTCTCTCCGCCTCTCACTTCCTCTCTCTGAAATCAATAAAGACATATTAAAAAAAAAGAAAAAAAAAAAAAGAAAAGAAAAATTAAGGGTCAGTTCCCAGGCCTGTCAGACTCTAAAGCCTACACTGTATATTTCAAGTGTATAATCTCTCACTGGCAAGATATAGCTTCTCCTAAAAGTTCACACACCTAATTATGCAGTCCCAACAACACTGTCTAAAACAATTTAGGGTTTCTCTCTGTTGGCAGTCTCGTGTCACTTTCTCAGTGAAGTGTTCCTCCCCCAACTCCCAAGAGCAAAGATTGCTCGGTCAGCAGTTAACACATCACATTGACATGTATGAATTTGAATTTCTTTTTCTCCCTCATTAGTCCCTAAACAGGGCAAGAACCATGTTTTGGACTCTGTAAGTCTAGAAGATGGTACGTACAGTAGGTATTTAATAAATGGTTGAATGGAGCTCATGAGAGCAATTTCAATAGAGTTGAGGGTGGAAGCCAGGCTGCAATGAACTAAGGAGTAAATGGAAGAGAAGGGCAGGAAATGGTAGTAGTTTGAAGGAGAAATGTCATCACAGTAAAGTTTTATACTTTTTTAAGAATGAGAAAGACTTGAACATATTTATTGGTAAGGCGGTACAGCACATGAGAAAGAGCAACAGTGCCAGAGTCAGACTTGAAGTTGAATTCTGGCCCTGTCACAATAACTAGGCAATTCACTGAATTTCTGTACTTCAACTTACACATAAAATGAGAATAATACCTATACCTCATGGTGATAATCACAGCACTTAGCAAACAGAAGACATTCAATAAATGTTATCAATGATTACTACTGTATGCGGAAGCCCGGACTAATTTAACCATATAACCTGTGCTTCAGTACAGGTTTCCTGTCTCAGTCTCTGTGTACTGTATGACGGCAAAGAAACAGGATTTCTTCTGTGTGAACCACCCTCTGTGCTATTCCACTTCCTTGTGACGGTCTGCATGAGCTCATGAATGGCTGCTATGGAAAATTACTGATGCCACCAACTGAGGGACAGATGAGGAACAGGGGCAATCTGGAGAATAAGTAGGTGAAACTGATGTTAAATCATTAAATGTACAAGATTTTGGGCTTCTGCCAAAACTCTCATTGAAAATTAAGAGGAAAGACACACAAACAGAGAACATTAAGTGTCTAAGCCAACAGGTGCTCCCAGCATCCACTCCAGGCACAGAAAGATGGCTGGTAAGATTAGAGATGATTCTCCCCCACCGTCCTTTCTCAATATACTTCCCTAATGTGAGGTTCATTTCTGCGAGGCACTACTCTAGTTTATGGACTTTTCTGTCAACCTGACAAGATCCCAAATTCACAAGGTTAGTATGCCCTTTTATATTCACAGCCTTTTAAAGTTAATGCTCTGGTCATGCACCTGTTACCTATATCTGATCAACAGAAACAAACACCACCCCACCCACACCACCCCAGATCACACACCTCCACGCTTGAAAAGAAATGAGGGACAGGGGACTAAAGCCCGGCTAATTCGACAATTAGTGATGAAAAGGCTACACACATTGAGGATTACCAAAAGGCAGGAAAGATATCGACCTTTACTTAGAATCAATACAAACTAATCGTGGAGAACAGAAATACATAAGTAAAACAAAGAGGGTATAACTATCGTTTAGAGTTCAGAGAGAACTGGAAGTAAGACATGAGGAGGAAAAGAAGAAAGAAATATGGGTATATCCACAAAGAATCACAAACATAACCACAAAAGCTACAAGTAAACAAGTCAAAGTTAAAAATTCAGTTTTTTCAGTCTGATTAGGAACTTGAATTTACCAAGAAAGAGTAAGACAGAAGGGTAAATACTCCAGGACACCTTTAAATACCCCACCAAAAAACAAGAGCCAGCAACCCCCCACAACCTCTCGTGCAGCACCAAGGCTGGAAAATAAGATAATCACTAACTGAAAGAAACTTTACCCCCACCCCCACCCCCATATAAGCAGCATCCTGGATCATTAAATTGGGTATGAGAATAATTTTCCAAATTCCAACCCTAATCATACTGGGTGATCTGACTAATACATGCTCAATTTCCCCAAAGTTAAAACACAAACAATATTCCTATGTGTTCAGACCCCGGACACGCAGTTACAAGTTATTCCTGAGGAGTTTGCTGCTGTAAATGTGCTCGAAGCAGCGGTTCTTTCAAAAAAAAAAAAAAAAGCCCCCCGCACCCACCCCCCCGACCATTTGGCGCAGTTTCTGTAAATTGCTCCCAGCTGCCTGAGGGCGAGGTCTGTATTCGGGCTCCAGCGCCCCGCTCCGCCCCCGGCACTTAAGCTGGGGCGCTAGCGGCCCCCCCCCACTAGGCCAGGCTGAGCCACCCGGGGGGTCCCGCCACCTGGAGGCGCCCCCGCCCCGAGGAGGACGCGAGGGACCCGCGGGTCGGAGCACCGTCCCCGCCCCGCAGGCCCCGCACTCGGGCGCGAGAGCCCGCGCCTGACCGCCACCGGCCGGGGCCCCAAACCGCGCGTCGCACCAGCGCGTCCGGCCGGGCGCTGCTTCTCCCCTCCTCCGCCCGGCCGTCAGTCCTCCGGTCAGTCAGTCCGTGCACAGCCGCCCCCGCGTCCCCACCCGAGGGGCACGTGTGGGCCTCCGGCCCCGCAGACCTAGCCAGTCCCGTCGACCTCTCGCTGCGCACTGACCTGCCCCGCAAGAGACGTCCAGCTGCCCCGCCACCGCGAGTCCCCGCCACCTCGGTGCCAACGCGGGTCTGGCTCGCGGCTCCGCACCTCGGCTCCAGTCAGGGCTCCGCGGCGACACCGCGCACGCGCGCGGGGCCGAGCCGGGCAGCCGCGGGGCATGCTGGGGGCTGAAGTTCTCCTGCTCCGAAGGGTGGGAGAGTCCGGGTTTGGGCGCCCCCGACCTCGCTCTCGAGTCTCCTTTCTAAGCCCAGCAACAGTCGAGGCCCATTTTTAGCCTAGCAGTGCCCACCGGCCTCTCGTCTGCACTGCAGCCCGAGGAACTTTGGGCAATATGGGGTGAGCCAGCTGTCAGGATGCGGGATAGACGCGACAGGTCTCTGGGAAGGAGGGGCACTTACTTGATGCTCATTTTCCAAACAATTCAAGCACCTTCTTTACGGGTGTATAGAACCAGTCAGTACATGACCAGCCTGATCCACTCATACACAAATTGGAAGCCCCAAATTGGAACAAATTGGTTGAGGTCAGGCCCAAGAAATTTATTCCCCCGGGGCATGCATAATGCAGTGGGTGTAGTCGGAGGCCTGCATTTGAGTCACTGAACCACGCTGACAGTGAGCGCATCCACAAAATGAGAATGTGAGCTTACGGTTGTGAGAATTGAATGCTGTTTGAGAAAATGTTAATGCACAGTACAAACTAACAGTCCAAGAGGGTGGCAGGCCCATTTCTATTTGATATCCACGTCCCAGTTGACATCAGGCTCTAGGTTGGGGAAAAAAGTGCTGGCCACATTTTAGAAAGGTCACCAAAAGCTACAATAGTATTACAGGAATGTTCTAGAAATTTCACCCTACTCTGAAGAGATTTATAGTTTTAGAGCTGCTTACTAACCTAAGCATGGATTCCCTAATGGTGTTCCAAGGTGGTGATGCCCAGCGTGAATGAATGGGAACCATAGGCAAAGCCTACAAAATACAGCAAGGCAGTCTCAGTCATCTTACTGTTTTATGATCACGTAATTCACAACATTCCTGTGCTGAAAGCAGGAAGAATTTAATCATTTTAATTTTACACAGGACCTTGCCAAAATAATAACTGATAAACTACTAAGAGTCAGAGATCTAAACTCTTTCTGTGGCCGAATTCATTTTTCTTTCCAAACCACACAACTAGCTCTTACATATTCTTTCTTTTAAAAAAAAAATTTGCTTTCCCAATACCCCAAGATTGCAGGTGCAATCCCTGGACAGGGCACATACAAGAATCAACCAATGAATGTATTAATAAGTGGAGCAACAAACTGATGTTTCTCTTCCCCCCTACGCCCGCCTGTAAAATCAATCAATAAGTAAAAATTCTTTAAAAATGCCTTAGAGCAATGAATTCCAGCCTTTTTAGTGTGGTAACACCCTTTTTTTCTCATATCACAACTTTCAGGGGCTGTATTTCTTAAATGTATCTTTATGGGAAAACAATTTCTTGAGATAGTTGTAAGATAAGCTGAAGAGTCAACTCAACGGCTGAGTTAATACTAGTTTCAGCATAGGCCCCTTAAGTTTTTGCAATAAACCATTAGCATTTCACTTTTGCCTACTTTCCCTACAGACTTAATAGGGAACTAAGGACTTGTCCCCTGCACTCCAGTGGAACATTTGTCAGAGTTCAATACTGAGCAGGTCCAAAGGCCACAGGAGACAGAAAACGAGTCCTTCCCTTTTAAGGAGTGATAGACTAGCTACCAATTCTATGAAACTTTCTTATTTGTAAATGCTGTGTAAGAATTCTGTATACACATTTAGCCTCCATTAGATAACAAAAGGGAGAAAGGAAAATTGCCAAATTCTTAGCTTCCTAGGACAACACCCAAGGCAAGGCCCCTATTAATTCATGCCACATGAAGGGTGGATGGAGAGCCAGGTGTGTTGAAGTAATTCAGCCAAGCACCGCGCAGGTGGGAAAAGCAGCATCTCCCTCCTGATGAAGAGTGAATTACAAGATGCTTAAAACCCAGCAGTGTGGATTTCGTGTTGAAGTTACATCTCAGGAGCACCTTGTCTCAGTGGAGCTTACGGAACTTTACATGCGTTCAGATGTTAAATTCTGTACGTTCCGTTATTGAGGAGCCATTCATCACTTTGTGTAGGCTGCTTCCAGCCCGGGATGTACAGCTCCAGGAGGGCAGACTGTCTTGCTCACTCACCACTATTCCTAGTACACAGTAGGGTGCCGAAAAAATACCTGTTAAAGTATGAAACCTGGATCAGAAACAAAATAGTTTGTAAATACTTATTTCCTCAGGTTATCACTAAAGAAATAAAGCTTTCTAAATGAGAAGTATAATATATATTATTTTACACACCCCTCCTTTTTTTCCGAAAGAGCAACTTAGTTATTTAAGGAACTATGGGATGAATTCTTCTGAGATGTTATTTGGATTTCTGCATTATATGTTTTAAATAAACTTGGCTTGTATTCTTACAATTGGCACTATCCTAATTACAACTTCTAAAGACAGCTGTCCTATTAAAGTTTAAAACCATGGAAAAGGCATAACAGTTTCCCATTGTTTTAAATGTCTCAGTGCCCTAGAGCCATAGCAATGAAAGGCTAGATCACTCATGGATGGAAACTGATTAGTAGGCCTCACGGCTCATCTTCTTCCCAGTCTCACATGTTCCCACTTAAAACCACTATTCAATATGAGCTTGTTTTTTCTATGAAACACTTGTGGGAATTTTGGAAGGGGGTGGGGGGTCTACAGGAGTTCCTAAAGATGCCTTCAAACCCCTCCTTCCATGCTATCCTGGGCTGGGATGTTGCCTAATCACAATTTCTGGCCCTCTACAGAAGAGGAAGGCCTAATACCACCACAAATGTGACAACAAGTACAGTCAGAATCTGAAAGGGCAGGACAAACCTCGCTTTCCTAAGGCCAAAGGGCCTTGTTATATGAGATATAGAGGGCTTATTTTTACCCACCCACTCATTTCTCATTTGACCTTTTGTCCAAGTTGTCACCAGCAGATCATCTTGTCTTCTGATGAGCACATCTTGAAAGCTTAACCCTCACATCCACCTGAGATTTATGTTGCCATTCTGGAGGCACCTAATCTGTGCTTCCACTTGTCATCAGATTCTCCTGGTTATTAAATGAAATGTACCATCAGCCAGGGGAAAGGAGGGCAGTAAATATCCAGGACTCTGAATGCAGCTGAACAGAAGCCAGTTGTCCCAGAGTTTGTCCAGACCCTGGTTTCTGGATGGTTCAGATCCTGGTTTGCATTGTTGGTTAACTGAATTCAACCTAATCTTCAAGAAGGCATGAATGTTCTCTCTTCTCAGCCAACCTTCAGTGCACCCAAATGCCTTTAATTAAAATGTTAAATGGGAAAATAAGATAAATTGTACTTAAAAGTATATCACAGATATATAAAAATGAGAATGAAAGAGGAAAGAAGAAACACACAAACCAATATACCCATTCAAATAGCTCAGGATCACCAATCCCTAGTTCAGAAGTCCAAGAGAATTGTCAGAACAAGACTGTTAAGATCTTATTTCCTCTGAGGATATTTATTAACTAAAATCCATGGTATCCGATATCCCCAGTGTGTCTACTATGTAATATGCCCTCTGATTACGGATACACTGATGGTAGCTGCTTCCTCTGATGTGGTCTGTACTAGAGAAATAGAATGATCAGAGCCCAGTGACTGAATTCCTTGTGCCAGACCCGATTTAAACATCCTCATGAGAGCAGTAACAATCCAATTGTTTCTGGAAGAGTTGAAATGTCATGTGGCTCAATGCCATGCTCGCTTGCTTGCCACAATGAACTGTACTGTAAAATTTGGTTTTAAGCATTGACTTACTGTTTCTTCCCAACAACTTGAGCTCTTTACTTCTACTGCCTTTGATTAGATAAAATTGGAGGCAATTAAGCCTCTCCTCCCTCAAAACATTTCCATTCCTGACTAGGTAGCCTTCTGCCTGAATTGAAGGGGTAGGGTGGGGGAAGAATCGCTAACTCGTAGCAGCTCCAGTGTCTAGGTCAAAACCAGCCTCAGACTTTCAACAATGGGTACTGGTCTCAGGTTGTATCTCTGGGGACAACAGATAATTATGTCAATCTTCCTCCTCACAACTGTATTTGAAGCACTGACAAATTTTCTCCTACAGGATAAAGAGACCTAACATTCCTTTACCACTCATGACAAGGTCTTCTTTGGAGGTTGGCTCTCCAGTTGTCTGTTCCTCAGACTGGGTGTCCAAAATTGAACATAATGCCATGAGTGGAACAATAAGACTGGCAATTTTTCTGGATACGTACCATTAATACATCCTAAAACTGTCTAAACTGTTTATACTCAGTTTAACTTATTCACATTTATCGTAATTAAAAATAAATATTTTTATTGATTTCAGAGAGAGGAAGGGAGAGAGAGATAGAAACATCGATGAGAGTAATTGATTGGCTGCCTCCTGCACACTCCTCAGTGGGAATCAAGCCTGAAACCCAGGCATGTGGCCTGACTGGGAATCGAACCATAACCTCCTCGTTCATAGGTCTATACTCAACCACTGAGCTATGCCAGCCAAGCTTATCTTAATTTTCTGTTCTTAGTTTTGGCCACGTCATTTCAGCCTACGTAACGTTAGATATTTGAAATCTTAGTTATTTTATCAAATAAATGTATTGGTTAACTCTCCTAGTTTTGTGTCATTTGCAAATCTGATAAAGCTTTCTTCTTTTCACCTATGCTGAAAACATACAGAGACACGGCTAATGATAGAGAGCTGTGGCATAACACTAGTGCTCTCCTTCCAGTGGATAATTCATACCTCCATCTTCTTTAGCTACAGCCGATTCAATAAACTACCAGTTTGTGTAACCAGGATTAAAGATTGTCAAATGTCTTGGTGAAATCAATATACCCTACTGGCTTTTCCTTGATATACAAAAGTCTTATCAAAAGATGAAATAAGGTCAGGTACAACTCGAGCTCAGTAATCCTGATGATCAAATCAGTTTCTTTGAGAACTGATTGTATCTCCAAATTTCATTACTTATTCTAGTCAAACACAACTGAACTAAAGATATCCAACAGTACGGAATGACTGAGTCCAGGTTACTTTGCGTCTTAGACCCAGATCAACTTCACCTTCAAAAGAGAGGAGCAGGATCTTGCTTACTACCTGGAACTCAAGTGAGCATGTGAAAACGACTAGACTAACTGGAAAGTATGTCTCGAAAGAACAGGGGGCAAACTATGAGCTATATTTATTATGTAAGTCTGTTTTGCTGGTAAAAAACAACAACAAAAAACCAGAGTCCAACTACAATGCAATTTATTTCTGCATTATAAACCTTGAGAAATGTGAAAGTGCCACTGAAAGAAGAAAGGGCTGTATCAACTTAAGGTAACGATTTTGAGGTAAAATAAGGCACTGTAGTTAACACAGCCAACAATGATCTTTCGTTTAATTATCTTCCAACTCTACAGACATAATTCTGCTTTCACCTTCATCACGTGCTCATATGGTTTTAACAGGGGGTAAACCTCCTCTTCTAAGAATCTCCATACCTGCCAAAAGGGAAAGCAAATGTAAAACAAAAGAAAACATTAAGACAGAAGTTTTGATAATACTTTTCCAAAGTCAGTTTATATCACCGAGACCTAATGTGATGGAGAATTAACTCCACCGCTGAGCTGTTTTCTCAGCTGCCTGTCAGAACGCTCTCCCGAGACACAGGCAGCTTAACTCGCCGTGCCCATGCACGCCGTCCTGAGCCGCATTTCCAGGGGACCTCACCATTCTCCGCGGCGACCTGAGCTAAAATCAGCCCTGCTTCTCCCTCCCTCCTCATGCAGCCAGCTACCTTCACCTTCTGAAGCGCCCTCAAGTCTCCTTTCTGTGTCTGCCACTGCCTTCACTCAAAGCTCTCGACATCCAGTGCTCGGCCCATGGCAGCAGCCTCACTGGCCCCTGAGTCTTTCAAATACAAAACTCCAGAGTGATTTGAATATAAGTGATAAACTTCTGTCTTCAACTTTAAATCCTATACTTCTGGGGCACTTGATACTCCGGCAAATGACTACAGTTTCGGACATCTCCTCTCAGCCAGGTGTTCCCAGGTTAACTTGTACTTGTCCCGAAGATTCAGCTCAGATGTCATGCCTTCTAAGAATTTTCAACTTCTACTATTCTAGGGTTGTGTCATCCTTGTGATACCTAAAAAGATGTGCTTCTCTCAATTCCTGTAGGTACTGCTTGGTATTATAATGAACTATTTACAAGTCTTCATTAAGTTTTGAGCTTCCTGAAGATAAGGATTATCTATACATCCTTAAAGCCCCAGAATTAAACACAATACCTGAACACATACTGAGCACTTAGTCTGCACTTGATAAATGCTTTTGAATTGACTCCTGTAGTCCCCAAAAGATCAAGAGGAAAAATGACAAACACTTGCTGAATACTCACTATGCACCAAGCACCATGCCAGGCCTTTCAATCTCACATCACTCTATGAGATGTGTATTTTTATCCTGCCAGCCAGTAAATGACAGAAGTCAGGACTAAACTCAGATCTATCTGATGATAAAACCCAATCTTTTGTCCATTATACCACATTCTCTAGACCAAAAGGGAATTCAGAGAAATCCTCACAGAAAATGCTTAGGAAAGCTCAAAACCACCAAAACTTTACAGTTTACCCAGCAACCTGCCCTGAATTCCAACTGGCCCCGTTCTCATCACATCTCCCATACAGTAGAAACATTCCAATATTCCAGGTTCTGCAGCCCAGCAGTGTAAAAAGAGGGCATTTGGGGAAGACTGCTGCTCCACAGGAATGTTCTGATGCTCACCTGCTGGGATGCACGCCCGGTGAAAGAAGAAGGATCCAGTAAACGGTCTAACTGGGAGTGAATGGGGCTGAAGTAGGCATCGGCGAGGATACGCTCTATGAGGTCATTGTCACCCCCTTCCTGCTTGACCACAGCAGCTGCCTGCTGGGAGAGCACTCTAATTTTCTCATGGCAATCCTGGGAAGACAGTGAGGTATTGTTGGTTCACTATTAGCAGGGCATCTGAATGTCTTGATAAGTAACTGACACTTCACATCCATACTGTCTCTGGCTGGTACACAAAGCCCCTCCAGGCTGAGGTGGTTCCCCTCACAGTCTGACTCCACCAAGATCTTGACTCTCTGACCACAACCTAAGACAAATGTGGAGTGGATGCCCACCTGGCACAGGCTCCTCTAAAGCCTCTTGAACCATCTGTTCTTGTGTCCTGCCTATTTCCTATCATTTCCTATGGAAATTCAGACCTAATTCCTTCACTAAAAGTGGACCTTTTCTACAAGCGATCAAGTGATCCACTTCTAATAAACTGAGTTTACCACAATCACCCTCCAGAATAAGCCTACTCTGTTGCAGAACATGGTCACTGTTCTGTACCAATAGCATGACTAAAGGTAATGAGAGACTCCTTCCTTCATCCATTCTTCTTCAGGACTAAAGGTGCACTCTCAATTTATCCAGGAGTACGGAAGTTACGAACCTGGCGGTTACCCCCAGCTTTCACCATGGCCATGATGATGTTCTCTGTGGCCATGAAAGGCAGCTCTTGCCGAATGCGTCGCTCAATTACCTAGAAGAATGAATGAAAGACCAAAAAAGATGCCTCGAAGTTCCTAAGTCATCCCTGGCTGGTGTTGCTCAGTGGTTAGAGCGTCGGCCCACACACTGAAGGTGTGAAGGTTTGACTACTGGTCAAGGGCACATACCTGGGTTGCAGGTTTGACCCCTGACCTCGGTCAGAGGTGTGCGGGAAGCAACCAATCAATGTGTCTCTCTCACATTGATGTTTCTCTCTCTCTTGCCCTCCCTCCCATTCTCTTTAAAAAATCAGTGGGGAACAAAAAGTCACTAAGTCATAATCACAGAAAGACATAAACTATGACCAGCGAAATGTACATCAGGGACATGAAAAAAAGAGTAGAATGGATTTTTATTCTACACCATATTTTTAATTTTTCTTAGTAATCCAGAGATTATTTTGATTTAAAAAATATTGATTTAAACCTAAAATTTTTTTAAAAAAAAGTTTTTATTGATTTTTAGAGAGAGAAGGGAGAAGGGGAGAAAGAGAAACATGGAGAGAGAAACATCAATCAGCTGCCTACTGCACGCCCCCTACTGGGCACTGAGCCTACAACCTGGGCATGTGCCCTGACCAGGAATCCAACCAGTGACCTCTTGGCGCATGGGCTGATGCTCAACCACTAAGACACACTGGCCAGGCTGATTTAAGTAAACTTTTAAAAGTTGCTTCACTGAAAACAATTCCTAAAACCTCAAGCTGTGAAATTACAGTGTCGACTGCAAGAGCTGAGTATATGACGGAAAAGAACCCATTTGCCTCAGGTACTTAAAAACAGGCAAAGGGAAGAGTCTACTCGTGAGTCACCCCATACCTGATGATTCTTGCTGGTAGTCAGTTTAGGCCAATTCAAAGCACTTTTCTCCCTTTTCTAGAAACGTGTCTATAAATTCCATGTTTGTTCCCTAGAGCTCATGTCACAACCTGAAGAATGAGCTCTGGTTGGGAAGACCTCCTACTGGACCACAATATAGCTCCCCCAACATACCCACTCCAGAGCAGGAAAAGGTTACATCCCTCTTCCCACATTCCAACCCCTCCCTAGTATTCTGTTTTTTAATTGAGGCCTCTTACTTTGGGGTATACCACCAATCCTTCAGAAATGTTCTGCAACGTATTCAATATAGTATCTGCAGTGAGAAATGCTTCAGCCAAACAGATACGTCTAGAAAACAAACAGCCAACTCAGTTATCTCTTTAAACAAATAACAATTTCAGTGAAATGTACAGTGTGTCCCAAGAAGCAGTCCTATTGACTTCTTATGTTATATGTGTTATTTGGACAATTTCCTTCATTCTCTGACTTCAACTACCCCAATATCCTGATGACCCTCAAATCTATTTACTGCCTCTTGTCCAGACCACTTGCCCAAGCACCAGACCATATACTCAAACTCCACCTGGTTGATCCATAGGTATCTCAGACCCCAAACTGAATTCAGCCACTTTTCCACTGCCTTCTGCTCACCATCTCAAACCTGCTTTTCCTCTCCCTGTAGGCTCCTGGCTCAGTAAATGGCGCTAGCACCTCATCGCCAATCTAAGTACTCACTCCAGTCAACCACCAAGGCTGGCCCATCTGCCACTGTTTTTATACCCACATCCTTTCTTTCCCTTCACGTGGCCCTGTGGCAGTGGGGACTTATTTTTAAAGTAGTTCCCTAAGTTGTTCTGACTAGATTAATGTCCCCTTATACTGACTGTCAAATTGTTGCAGGGTGTTTTAGTGGGCACATCTCACTAAGTCACACCCTGCTAAAAGGTATTCAATGGCTGCTTTCTGAATGAGTTCATACGACATATTTCCATAGGTAAACCCTGGATTACACAGAGATCCCAGAGAGCTAGCTTTAACTATGTATCCTCCATTCAAGAAATCCCAGTACAATGCAAACAAACCAGTGTAATGTGAAATATGCTTTAAATAAGTACACACATAAAGTAGAAAACCGTATGCATGTTGGTAGTTTATTCACAGCTAGAAATTACTTCTCACCCACCCCATACCTCATGAACATGCCATTGTGCCAGACACCACAGCTGACATCTACCTGTCTCCAGAACATTATCTAAACTCCTTTCAGGGCCTGTAAGGCCTTTCATAACCTGGCTGTAACTCCTGATTGTGTCCTACCCCATCATCTCTGCCACATACAGACTTCATTCCCTACGCTACTCATCTATCAGTAACTCAGTTTACTCTAAACGCTCCTTCTCCTGCCTTTGGGCCTTTATATATGCTCCCGATCTTAAATGTCTTTTAAAAAACATCTCTTTATTTCATAAGTCTTAAGCATCACCTCCTCTGTGAAGCTTTCCCTGACTCCTCACAAAGAGTACCTTGTACACACTCTGACCCTAACACTTATCACACTGTTCTTTCTATGTTCCTGCCTCCCTGCTAGACTCCAGGCTCCCTGGGGACAATGAGAAAATGCAGGGACACTCAAAACATGCTTCGTGACATCCCCGTTCCACTGACCGGTTGGCACTGTCATCCAGTGTGCGTTCAAACCACTGCACAGATGCCGTCTGCAGCGGGTCCATGATCAGGGCCATGAGGTGACGGGCAAGGCTGCAGCACCGCTCCGAGCGCATGGGGTTCCGCTTGTATGGCATCGCACTGGAGCCTGCCATGCATGAGGAAAGAAGCAAAGGCAGAAGGACCTCAGAGGACAGTGAGTGACCGAGCCTGCTGGCGGCTGAACTAATAAACGCCTGCAAGCCTCTCAGCACCTCTACGGAGCACCGGTCTTCACACACACTCACCAATCTGTTGTTTTTCAAAGGGTTCCTCCATTTCCTTGAGGTTTGCCAGGAGTCGTATGTCGGTGCAAATCTGGGGAAAAGCAGGGGTAGAGGCATCGCCTCACACTCTTGACTGCAGGAACTGGGGGCAGGGACTAGACTGATGAAGGAGATAGCTCTGTGAGTGTGCTGTTGCTGAGCCTGAAGAGCTCATCTCCTCCATCAGCACGGCCTCCCCAAGAGCTCCTGGAGAGAAGCTTACTCAGGCTCCTCCTGACTCCTGAAGAGCTGGGACGACAAGCTCAGGGAGCATGGAAATGCTTTTGAGAAACACTACACAGGACATCACAAAAAGACAAGGCAAGATGAACTTTAACGAGAACACCAAAACTAGTCCTTCCTTTTAACACACCTTAACTAAGAGGCTTCATTTATGGGCCCCAAACTGTTAAATATGACATCTGACATCTCTTGAGCGACACAATTAAGTAAAAGTCTGAGACTGATCTGGGCTGTCTGTGGTGTCCCAAGCTCTCACCCCCACCCCCACAAGCTACCACCACTCACCTTGTGCACTGATGCCCCCAAGCTGGCCAGCACAGACAGCACTTCAATATCCACTTTTCGTGTATAGGTCTGTCCTGTGATGATGAAAGCCCTAAAAATAAATAGAAAAGAGCCTTAAGTGGAAATATTTCAAAATGTGACTGTGTCAAACAAATGAGCAAAAACAGACCCCAAGTGGAAGCTTGGTCTCAGTAAGTCACATTCAGCCCAGAGGACCTCACTGATTACAAGTTCCTGGCACAAACTATTCTTCCACCCTTTTTGCTAACACCCAGACAGCTGTTCTGACCCAAGAAGGAAATACGGTCCATGTGTCCATGTCCTATTGTAGCCTGACAGAAGTGCCTGGAAGGAGCCACAGTGGAGCCTGGAGGCCCTCAATGAAAATGGCCAGATTTAGATTAATCTACTGGAGGTCCTCAGTAAATAAACAAAAACAGCAACACGGGTAAGGCTATTATTCTAAAAATCTCAGAAGTAAAAGTTTCCTTTTTTCTTACAGATTGTAAGAAAGACAATTCAGGCTATAAGAAAATAAAGCCCATGCAAGAGTGGAAGGAAATGGGTGGAAGAACCAAAAAAAAAAAAAAAAATCCAAAAAAAGTTAGGGTCAACTCTAGAGGCATACCGAACACAGGAACACAGGCCGTTCATCACTTAACAGGGAGGCAACATTTTCCCCATTTACCTACCTCTTAAATCCTGCCTTTTCTGTCACCAACTTGTCAAGCTGCTCTACCTTGGAAAGAAAAGACATCCCTAGAGTAATCCAGGTGTGTCTAGAATATCTCAACATCCTGCCCAGATTGCATTCCCCACACCCCTTCCAGTCCAAAGACTCCACTCATCCCAAGATCAACCTCCTACAGTCCCAGAGATCCACTTTGTCTCTGGTGCTCCACTAATGAGTTTCTGGGTCCCCCAAGTCACTTTTAGAATACCTTTTGGTGATCTCCCTCGAAGAGCTGCAGGAAGCTGGCTTGAGTGCCAGTGGTGCCTTTCACTCCTCGGAAGCGCAGGTCATCTCGGACACGCTTCAAGTTCTGGAGATCCATGCAAAGATCTTGAATCCAAAGACAGCAGCGTTTTCCAACCGTGGTCAGCTGAGCAGGCCTAAAAGCAACCCAAAGAGAACACAAGGAAGTTCCAAACCAAGAAATAACTTTCATAAAAGCTTCAATGCTTCATCGCTGTTACCCCTGGGAAGAGTTCATGTACGAGAGAGAAAACCCAGTATAGACAAAACAGGAGCTAAAAAGTTTGATCATATGATAGCTAAGGAGATTCTATGTCACAGATTATAAAGCTAAAGGGCTCCTGACACAGTTCTTTCTTCATCATCAAGAGGAAATGTAAGGGTCAGAGACAATGTCTGTTTTGCTTATCCCCAGACTTTGGTAAGAAATATACATATACTCATGTAAAAAACATTTACGAGGTATCTAATGTGTTCTTGATTTTGGAAATACAACAATGAACAAAACAGACGAGATCCCATCCAATGGAGCACACATTGTAGTATAAAAAGTAAACAAACAGGCTATTGATTTGCTATGAAAAACTGAAAGAAGAAAATGAGGACGAGGACCATGGAGGGCGCTACTGCAGACCACGGCCAAGGTCTTTGCGAGGAGTCGGGCGTGACGAGGGGCCAGCCACGCTGCGGAGACCTCAGAACACAAGCGAAAGACTAACATGGCAGCTACTGGCTGTTTCTAGTCCGAAGTCTAAACAAATCCACTGCAGGTCTGTTTCTGAACATAAAACATAATGTGAATAAATTGCAATAATGCTGGATTCTAATAGATGACCTAGCCCATCCCAGACAGAATTTCTCTATTAGGCTAATGATACTGATAGCTGGAGAAATCAAAGAAACACCACCAGGAATGTTTATGGTAGGGAGACCACATGCTACCATGTATTCCAAAATCAATCTTATGGTAGTTTTCTTTTCTAACTCCTGCTAGTAAGTTATTGGTACAAGCAAGTAAATAAATGAATTTGCATGGATCTGTTCACAGCAGCATTATACATAATAGCCATAAGCAGAAATGACCCAAATATCTACCAACTGATGAAGAGACAAAGTGTGGTATATCCATATAATGGTACTATTATTTGGCTGTAAAAAGAAATGAAATACTGATACACACTAGTGTGGATGAACATTGAACACACTACCAAGTTAAAAGAAGCCAGTCAAAAGAGATATTGTATGATTTCTATTCAAATAAATGTCCTGCATTCCCTGAGCACTCTCCAACAGATGCAGGAGAGGAAGAGTAGCTGCAACCCAGGTAATGCAAGGTGTGTGGGCAGGCAGCAGAAGGGAACATCTGTTGTGGCCAAGACACGCACACTGAGCACTGACTCCTTCATGTGAACAATTTCTTCAGGCTTCTACCAATAAATACAGGCCCTAACTACAGGATATAGGAGATGATATCCTTGTTACCATAGCGAAACCCCATCAAAATATACGGCACTTGCTAATATGCCACTACTCAAATATCATCACCTGAAACCTGCTATTAGCATTCCAAAAATGACATCAACTTTTAAAAAGGATTTTTGGGGGGTAATCATTAAAATATTTGCACATTTCAAAAGTCAAAAGTTCAAAAAGGAGTAGAGAAAAAAATTAATTACCCTATTATCTCATAAACCATAGCAATCACTATTCATAGCTTGGTATAATTTCTTCCAATTTTTGTGCTATTTATAGGCTGTCTTTATTCCCTAACAGTAACCTAAACACATTTCCATGATATTAGTCTTACCAGCATCATTTTAATGGCTGCATATTATTTCAACTTGTGGATATACCATATATCTTAATTATTCTCTTATTGTGGGACCTTTAGATTATTTCCAATGCTTACTATTATAAATACTATTTTAACAAAGATCTTTGTACATAAAGCTTTTCCCACAATTTGGATTACGTCGTTGGTCTAGATTCTCTAGAATGGAATTACTAAATCAAGGAGTATGAATACTTTCTAAGGCTCTTGATACATGTTTCCCAATCCTTCCCAAATAAACTATTATATTTACTCTCTCACCACTATAGCTTTTAGGATAGGTATCAGGTTCATCCCTCGTAAGCATCCCAAGGTATCTGCTTAAGCTATGTTTTGAGGTTATTTACTTCAAGATTTCCCTGCAGAAGAACTGAAAAAATAAATGAAAGCCATGTGCACATGAACAAGCCCCATTCCCAAGAAGTAATCATACCACTTACTGGAAATGTGTGAAACCTAAGGTGGGAAGATCGGCTCGTTCCTTAGCAAAGTCAGCAAGCCGAGAGATCACTCTGGCAAGCTATAAGAAAGACCACGTGGTAGAAAGAGGGTGAATTCAGGTTGAGCTCATTGCATAATCAGGAACTAAACTTTTAGACAATATAGAATTAGCCTCCAGCTCATGGAAGACAGAATCCATATCTTTTCATTTTTGTATATATTCAAGTGCCTTAAAGAGTTCATAGTAACAAACATTTGAAAACTGAATTGACTACCTAAAGTCATGAACTTTTTCTGCACAATTTTAAAACCACTGACACACTCATGCAGAAAAAGAACAAAATCATAAATTTGACCCACATATTCGAGCAAAATGCCACTGGTTACATTTCCTCATTTAAAAGGCTAGGCTTTAAAAAGCATTCACTTTCAGTGTTTTAAGCCAAGGAGAAAAAATTAAAATAGTTCTACAGATTAGATATAGGATGATTCATCTGAGTAAATGATCATCTATTTAGATTTCTATTGTATTGATTTACTCCTAAGTGGTGCCCATCCCCTATCACAGGGAATCCAGGGCTGGTAGGAAATCTGTGCCAACTCACCTTTGGCAAAAGCAGGTCAAATGCATTCCTAAGAATAATCAGGTCCTGCAAAGGAAAACGTAACGGTCTTATATTAATAAACAGCTCCACCCAAACATTATTACATAACACTTTTTGGCCATCATAACTGGGCTCCTCAGCTAGTCACCTACCTCACTATGAGCAACCCACTGTGCAAGTCAGAAGATGCTAACAGAAGTCATTCTTTTCTGATTACTGCTTTAAAAGCCCATAAAGCCCAATTTATGTGGTATATAAACTTAGCCCAGCCAGCATGGCTCAGTGGTTGAGCATCAATGCATGAACCAAGAGGTCACCAGTTCGATTCCTGGTCAGGGCAAATGTCTGGGTTTAGGGCTTGACACCCAGTAGGGGGCGTGCAGGAGGTATCCGATCAATGTTTCTCTCCCCCATCAATGTTTCCATCCCTCTCCCTTTCTCTCTCTCAAAAATCAATAAAAACATTAAAGGAAAAAAAGCACACCAACTTCTAGAGTAGTACTATTGGAATCTATAAGGAACAAAACCTTTATACTCATAAAGCCCAATTTATGTGGTATCTAAAAGGACTGGAAAACAGTTAAGGAGTAACTCCCATCCTAAATACTGTGAAGATGCCCAGGTCAGTAAGGTTTCCATTTTCCCACAAACAAGTGTTTAAGTCTCGAGAAGATTCCACAGGGCACATTCCATTGGTTTCCTCTCCTTTTTGTCATGTCTATCATTGCTAACAAAAAAGACATAAACCAGAACATCGAGGTTTAGGAAATTAAAGCTGTTTTTGAGGGAGACAAGAGGTGTATTTCAGACAACTCTTGAGACTTGCTTATACAAGACAGTAATTGTTGAGCCCAACTACACACTGGGTACTTTTTAAAAGTATATCCCAAGTGAGAGGATTGTTTTTCTTCCATTATTTGACTTACCAGTTACACATAGATGTCTTTAATTATGTACCACTTAAGACTAAAAGTGTATTTGGGGCAACTTAAAAGTTAGTGGCTTCCTTCTGAATTGGAAGTGTATCTGAAATCTAACTTCTGGTCCCACGGTGTACTACACTATGATTAAGAGCACAACTTTGAAGCCATTCTACCGAGGCTAGTATCGTTTCCAGCTGTGTAATCTTAGGCAAGTTCTTCAACCTCTCTTTAAGTTTCTTCAGCTGTAGAGATGCAGATAAGAGCCAGATTCCAAAGACTATATATTCTGATTCCATTTATATAAAATTTCTAGAAAAGGCAAAACTATAGAGACAGAAAGCAGGCCAGTGATTGTATGGGTCTGAAAGCAGGAGTGCGGACTGACTGCAAACAGGCACGAGAGAACTTCTTGGGGTGAGGGATGTGCTCTAAAACTGGAGTGTGGTGAAGGCTAACAATTGTATAAATTTACTAAAACTCATCAAACTGTACATTTAAAATGGGTAAATTTATGATATGTAAACTATACCTCAATAAAGCTGTTTTAATATATATTTTTTGTTTAACATTTTAATTTTTATTTATTTATTTTTGAAATATATCTTTATTGATTTCAGAGAGAGGAAAGGAGAGGGAGAGAGAGAGATAGAAACATCAATGATGAGAGAGTCATTGACTGGCTGCCTCCTGCATGCCCCCGATCGGGGATGGATCCTGCAACCCGGGCATGTGCCCTGACTGGGAATTGAACCCCGATCGCCTGGTTCCTAGGTCGACGCTCAACCGCTGAGCCACGCCTGGCCGGGCAATAAATCTGTTTTAAAATGGAGATAATAGCATATTTCTCTTATGACTATCATGAAGAATAAATAAATATATATATAAACTGCTCAGAATAGAGCCAGGCACCCAGTAAGATCTTAGGAAAATACATGCTGGTGCTTTCTCTAGTTAAAAGTTTCATTTAAGAATTATAATGCAATCCTTTTTTTTCTGAAGTCACAGTAAAGAACTGTAATGGGCTTGGGAAAGAAAAATCCCTTTGGAAAATTACTTTGGTCATGAAAATGCTAAGACCTTGGCTTATGTCCAGAATACTAATAGGTAAACAGTACCTGCAGTCTATGGAGGTGAGTGGGGGCTTACAGTTTAGATCGGAGGAATACCAAAAGCAGATAATTCCTGAGCATTAAGATACCCCTAAAACTAAAGATCCACGGAGTAACAGTTTATAAATGCATTATAATGATTGAGTCCTAAGTGGAAACAAAACAACGCGGGCTCCTACTGTATTATCTCCAACATAGCAGGAGGTGGCTCCAAGATGTATAATGCCGGCAGCTTTGGGACAGCAGTGGCCAAATGTGTGCACATGAGCCATCACATCATGTCGCAATTGTTTCTCTTCCTCAGCTGCCATCTTGAAGTCGATGTTGTCCAGGTTTGACTTCATCTCTTGGATTTGTTCATCTGTGATAGGCAAACCCAGTGTCTGCAGGACACACAAGATAAAATGACCTAACTTCAGATGTCGCAATTATTTGAACTGAGGTGACACTGAGAAAAAAATTGGTTCATGTTAGCATTCATGCTCTGTCTCCCAATTCTTAAATTAAAATTTGGTGTAAGTCAAGGTTCATGGTGAGGAGGGGATGACTTTCTCAATGAATCTTGGTAAGTCATATTCTAAGTAAACTCCAATATATATAACAACAATGTAATTCTGATCATTGTTGTTTTCTCTGGCCCTGTATCTCTGCTCACTCCCTCACATATTTTGGTCTCTGGGCTCAAATGTCACCTCTTCAGAGAGATTTCTTTCCTGACTCAATGCGAGACATCCTTCTGTGTCTCTCTATCCCTTTAGCCTGGTTTTACTTAGAGCACTCATCACATGACATTTTTACGAATGTATTAGCCCATCCCTCCCTTTAGAATGTATACTCCACAAGGAGAGTGCTGTTGTATTTATTGCTTACTCCTTAGCACTTGGCATGTAAGCACCCTAAGTGTGGCATCCAAGCCACAGCTTTACATTTGACCCAGAAGAATTCACTCAGAGAAACTAAAACTATGAATGCTGTAAGTTGTTTTGCCAACAAATTAGGTATAGAAATTCAGTGCAACTGAAAGCAATTCCAAGAGATATTGATGAGAAAATAAACACACCAACATCTTACATTCACCCATTACTGGAAAAGTCAGGCTGGCAAAAACAGCTGGCTGCCCACAGGCAGCTCAGAACCCTGGTGAATATGAACATTGGTGAAATTTATTCAAACCTCACCTGAAACTCTCAAGCCTTGGCCCTGGGGAGGATCTTGCATCTTAGAACTATCTCGTCCAAGATGGTAACTACTGGTCAGATGTGGCTATTTACATTTAAACTGATTTTTTAAAAAAGTAAAAATTCAGTTCCTCAGTCACACTGGCAACATTTCAAGTGCTCAGTAGTCATATGTGGTTTGTGGTGCCTTTGATCTTTAGACAGTACCTATCACATTTCAGGGCTCCTCCCAAAGCAAAGCAGCAGGGGGCAGTGTGACCAAACTGCTTCCTACCCCCAAGCAATTTATCTTCTCAAAATTCATTCCAGGTTCCTCATTTTCTGCACTCCTAATCAACCATTCCTCATTTTTTCCCCTTCACTACTAAATTATTATATAATTTATGCTGCTAGTTTTGACACCCTAACTAACAGATAATCCAAACATAGGGGATTATATCAAAGTTGTATGCATTTCAGGCAATATGCAGACTGGGCAGAGGAAAGAACACATATTCAGACAACTTTTCATTTCAATTCCAGCTTGAAGCCATTTACTAGCCATGGTGACCCTGCACAATCTTCGAACGCCACTACCCTAACCTATATAATACAGTATCAAAAGATATAGAAAATAGGAGTACATGCTGGTACATAATAAACCACAACACACTATTAACTTCCTTTTACTATCCATTATTGTTATCTGAGCCAATAGTTTAAGAAATCTCTGTGCCCCCACTCCATCATCTGTAAAACCTCTGTAAAACAGTACTTATCATATGGGTTGTTTTGAGGATTAATAAGCTATTAATATGTAAAGTCTTAAAACAGTGGCACATAGTAGGCACAATAGGAATGACTGCTACTATTATGTCACTTTATTTCCTTCAGCACAGTGATAAGGAGGCGGTAATCTAGGATGAAAGTTTCCTTTTTGGGAAGTTCCACCATACCACCATCCTCGTCACCTACTCAAGACTGTTTCCGTGTTTACTCATGCCACTTCGGAGGACACTGCTATCTTGCTTGTTGTAGCATTTTCCTCTGAAACTTTATAGTCCCTGGATCACCTTCAGTTTCCTTCCACTGCTCTGGGAAGGGCGCTCTGGAGCTGTTTCTGAAACCTTTGGGCTGAATAGCTCTACATGCAGTTATTACACAAACCATAAATCCCGTCTAATAAACCTTGACTTTGATTCTCCCTCATCAGAGGGAACACGCGGACGGGCGAAGAGGAAACAGTGGCCTAAGGAAGACGGGTTTTGCAGTGACAGTCCGGTCACCACAGAGACACCGTGGAAGACGAAGCGGCGGAGCGCTCAGGCTCTGCCCTGAACCCCGCCAGGTTCGCATCCTAGGGCCGTCCTAACAGCTCGGTGGCCTGGCGCACACACGGGCTTGGTCATTAGCGAGGCTTGGTTTTCTCCCCTGTAATGTGGGAAGAGCATCACCTACTTTGCAAGGGCTTCGAGGGTTAAACGAGAAAAGATATGCAAGGAAATGAGCACAGCGGCACGTCGCGAGCGCTCAGTGGTCAGCGGGGTGTTCCTGAGGGAAGGGCCAAGATTGAGGACCTGAAATCACAGACTGTACTTCTCCCCGCCGCCTCCGCGTCTCTAACCCTCCGCGACTAGAAGCATGTGAGGCAACAGGTGGCGGCGCCCGGGCTCGTCACGAAAGGGAACACCCGGCCGAAAATAGTAGGGCAGCTGTCCCCAGCGGCTGCACCCACGCTGGGCGCCGAGCCCGGCACGTGCTGGAGCGGGCCCGCCTCCCTTCGCTGGGTCCCTCGGCTTCGCGGCCCGTTACCTGCTCGGCCTCCGCCAGCCACAGCCAGAGCTGCCGCCAGGTCCGGAATTTGTACTTGTCGCTAAACACGAAGCACATCTCCGGGCTGGCGTAGCGGGAGGCAAGCGGCGAGCGGTAGCTGTCGTACGCGCAGGCCGCCTGCTGCCCGCCACAGTCGCCTCGCGCCGCCATCCCGTCCACCGGACCCCACCGGAGGGGACAGGACAGTGAGGGCGGAAGCAGAAGCCGGGAGGCCGGGACTTCCTCCGCTGGGGGCGGGACTTCCTCCACGTGGCCCCGCCCCTGGGGCTCCAGAAAACATGGCGGTCAAGGCTGCTGAGATTCGGCTGCCGGCTGCCCGCTTAGGGTTAACGAATTTCTCTTCGTTTACAAGAGACGTGATTAGCGCTTCATAAATTACTTAGCCGCTCTGTTCCTCATCTTCCCATCTGAAAAAGGTACATTAAGGCCGGCCCTTAAGACTTGTGAGGATTGAGCATCAGATCGGTGTCTGGGACACTTAGAAAGCCCTGTTTGTTGTTATTGTTATTCTCGCCTCCCCCTCCCTCCCTCCTGCCCGTCTGGCACTGAGCGCGGCTCTGAGGTGAAATGAAGATGCCTAAGGGAAATGGGCATTTATTGAGTTCCAAGCGACCCCCTTGCACGAAACTGCGGTAAAGATGGACATCGGCAAGCGCTGGAAGTGAGCCTCAGAAGCTGCGAGAGAGGCTGAGGGTCACCCAGCTACGTGGAGCCGCCTGACTTGAGATGCTGCACTCTCAGCCATTCAGCGGCGTGGTTCGCAGCACACACCCTATGGGGCCACACCGCCTTCTGCAGCACCTCTCTTCTCACTACTTAAGACCCAGTCCAGACAATGTTCCCTGATGGTCCCGCTCTCTCCTCTGGTTGGCCAATAATAAAAGTCTTTAGCGTTTATGGAAGTCTTACTAGGTATCACTGCTTTACACAGGAGATCTCATTTAATCCTTGTGTTCCTGAGTTGTTCTGGTATTATTATTAAATGAGATACTACAAGGAAAGCCCTTGGTGCAATGCAGAGAGTAAGTGCTTAATAAATTATCTCTTTAAAAAAAATCATTAATTTCAGAGGAAGGCAGAGGGAAATAGAAACATCAATGATGAGTCATTGATCAGCTGCCTCCTGCATGCCCCCTACTGGAGGTGGAGCCAGCAACCCGGACAGGTGCCCTGACTGGGCGAGATCTCCTGGATAGGTCCATGCTCAACCACTGAGCCACGCCCGCCGGGCTTATTATTTTTTTATATGTATCATATTTTTATTTCAGGCCTTAAAAATACCTGGTTTCTTAAACAATTCTTGATGTAGCATCCTGTTACCCATTAGGATCATTCATTCCATGATGGTGCATACTGTGTGCCAGGCATTGTACTAGGCAGTGGGATACAGTGGTCAGCTGATGAGGCTGGAGAGGACAGGGGTGAGGGGAGAGGGAGGTAAATTTGGAGAAGTGGATGGTAGCCAGATTATAAGAACCTTGTTGAAAATTAGGATATTTGGTGGTTTTATTCTAAGCAGTGGAAGCAAATAAAAGGCTTTAGGCTGGAGGATGGCTCTGTCAGATTTGCTTTGAAAAATATATTCCCAGCTATTATGTATAGAATGAATTGGGGGCAGGGGAACTCGCATGAATGCCAAGTGAGAAGCCTGTTGGGTTAATGCAGTTGACTAGATAAGACCTAGTGGTGTAGGCGATCTAGCTTGCTTGCACAAAGGAAGTGGCAGAGGAAATGAAGAAAAAGATTGAGAGGGACAATCAATCCAGCTTGATGGTGAGTTAGTTATGAGGAAGAAAGAAAGGGGTGGGATGAGGGATGCTCCTAGGTTTCTAGGTTTTATTACTGGATAGTAATGCCATTTACCACAGGGTGGGAGGGACAAATGGGCAGGATGGACTTTTGGGGTTTATTTAGTTTGCAGTGCCATTAAGATATCCAGGTGTTTTGAAAGGTTGAGTAGACAATTATATACATACAGGTGTGGAGCTCAATGGTAAGGGTTGGAAATACAAATTTAGCAATCATTAGCATATAGATCGTAATGAACGTCATGAGGGTTTCAGGCCCTGGAGCTGGTTACATTCCAGTGAGGGGGATGGATAATATGGAATAAGGAAGGTAATTTTAGAAAGTGGTTAAGTTCTATGAAGAAAATATACAGACCAAGAGCATGGAATAGCTTAGGGTGGGGATGTGGGTGGTGACAGCTACTTTTTGATAGGATATTCAGGAAAGAGCTCATATTTCATCAGAGACTACACAAAGATGCAAGGAAAAGAGCATCCAAGGCAATGGAAAAATAAATATAATGGCCTTGAGGTGAACACCAGCTTGGTGGGATTAAAAAAAGGAAAGCTAATAGGGCTAGTGTAAGACTGAGATCAGGAGTCAGAGGGAGTGAGAGTGCCTGTGGGATTTGTGTGTTTATAGATCATAGTATGGAATTTGGATTTTAATTGTAAGGAGAAACCAGTGGAGGGTAGTGACATGAACAAACAGAGAACAGTCTGGGTTGGGGCTAAGGGAAAGATGGTAGATTGCTAGGAAGTTACTGCAGTGGTCCAGGTGAGCGCATAGGATGCTTGGACCCACAAGTTGGTTGTGGTGGGTGTGAGAGATGTGGACCATTTGTAGATATATGTTCAGTACAGAATTGACTGGACTGCATGATGGACTAAATCAGTGATGTGAAGCAGCTATGGTTTTGGACAGCTGGGTGAAATGTGGTGTCATTTACTGAGATGGGAAAAGATTGGGGAAGTAAATTTGACAAGGAATTAGATTTGACAAAGAAGAAGGGATTTGTCCATTAGACTTAAAGGTAGATAGGCCATTAGTCAAGTAGACAGGAGATCAGAAAGGCCAGGGTTGGAGATATAATTTAGGCAGGATGGGGATGTGTTTTATTTAAAAAAGTGGGGCTGATTGAACTCATCTAGGGGGAGCAATGTGACTAGAAAATGAAATTCAGGACTGAGCCCAGGGGCACTCCAAAATTGAGAGCTCAGTCAGAGGCAAAGGAGAGAAAGGCCAGGGAGGTGGATTTCACTGCCTAGGATTTCAGCATCAATAAAGGAGGGCCTGGATGGGAACACTGATGAAACCCAACATTTTAAGACCAGACAGAAGAGTATGAAGGGGACACAGGAAGTAAAGAAACATGTTAGAGCATAGTAGAAAATCCAGGAGTTGTGGTATCAAGAGGCAAATGGCCATGTCCACTGGACTAGAGAGGTTGTCAGTGACCTCAGAGATAGCTCTTCCAGGGGAATGACAGAGGCACAAAACAGATGGGAAGAGACTCAGGAGGGGAGGAGAGAACATTTCTCCAGGGGAAAAATGGGACAGTAGCTGGTGAGGCAGGAATTAGAACGTGAGCCCAAAGGAGGGCTTTTACCATGGGACGGACTTGGGCATGTTGACTGGCAAGAACCCCAGCTGAACATGAGAAGAGGCAGTGGATAATGGAGAGCTAAAAGGACTCAAGGGGGCAGGAAGGCAAAGGATCCCAAGCACTGGAGGAACCAGCACTTGAAGGGGAAGCACCTCTCTCTGTTCATGGTTGGGAAGCAGGGACGTGGGTGAATTTTCTGGTTCCTGCAATATTCTCCATATATTAGTGGACACAGGACGCTTGCTGGGCATTGTCAAGGTCTCACTGCTGGTTGGTTACAGTACATTTATAGGAGCCCTTATTTGCCCTGTAAGGACTTTTTTCTGCCAACAATGCTGCTTTTGGGTGCTTGTGGAACACAGAAATAGGGTTTTTCCAAAGTGGGGATTTTGTCATGTAGGTGTCAAAAAACAGGAGGGGGCGGGTAAGGGAATTTATAGGTATTAGCAATCATGTTATTGAAATTATGGGCAATAAAATCTAAACTGGATTAGGAAGAAAGTGAGAAAAAGGAGAGGGCTGATAGATTGGAAGAAAGGAAATAGGTCAGCGTCCTGGAGTGGCTGATGAGGTCACAACACAGCCAAAGAGGTGTGGGAACCAGTTGGTTGGGAGGATAGGAAGTCAAGGTCAAGAATGCTGAAATTAGTGATCCTGGAGAGAAGGTATTTTGGGTGAGTATAGGAGTGGCTGGGGTGGACTGCAGGAATGTAGAGGTCTGCTGTTAGCATGGATTTTCCACGCTAAGAGGACGGCAGGGCACGTGAGGGAGGAGGGCCGAGTACGATGCTCAAGTCTGAACAACCACCTTTAATTCTGCAACACATGCCCCCTTAGACATTGATCCATTTTTAAACTAGCCAAAGTCTTTGTTGATAAAGCTCTTTGTAGTTTTTGCAATGATCTTTATTTCTTAAAAAAAAAAAAAAAAAAAAGCAAAAAAAAAAAAGCACTTACTTGTAACAGACTGGCCCTCAAGATGTTTTTGAAGAGTTCACCTCTTCTCATTTCTGATTTCCCGGTTCACTTATTTTATGATGTTAGAACTGGATGGCATGTGGCCTACCACTGTGTACAACAGGCCTGTTTTAAGACCATTTTCTCAGAAGCCCAGGTGTTTTGCAGCAGGGGCATTCTGGCATGGTAACTTCTGAATCCTATCTGGGTTCCTAGTATGGTTTCACCAGTGACTAAGACAAAGTTAAATTAAGTGAGTGAATGAATATAAATAGTGTGCTTGGAGCAGTGCCCAGCTTATAGTAAGCAATCAATCAATACTACCTATTATCAGAGAATTAAATTATTCTGAGCCGCAGTTTCCTTATGAAATTGGTTTGCTCTCTGTTCACACAGCATTCTGAGAATTAAGTCAAATACCTGGGAGTTAGCATTAGTTTCCCTCACTTCCTCCCCTTTGCTATTCTGGAGGTGTTCCATAATGCCATGTCCCAACAAGTCTCTCTTTTAGCAGCTAACGATAAGTAAGCCATCTGGATGGGGAAAACCTCGCCTTTAGGGGAAGGCTCTAATGCTCCTGGCAGCAGCACTCAAAGCGGGGTAAGGAGCGCCGAGGTGTTTTCTGGTCAGAGCTGGCTGCTTCAGCCCTAGGCAGGAGTCTTCTCTCTTCTTTCCTCTACCCTCTCTTGGGCTTTCATTCCAAATGCAAGTAAGGATTAAATGAGACAACAAAAGGCAGGACAAACCTGCACTGTGGCCGGCAGCAAGAGCAGGAAGCAGGAACCCACCACCAACCGGCCAACCCCAACAAAGAAAACATACCAAGGCAAGATAGACCAAGTTAAGGCCCAATTTAGATGCTGAATTTTGGATGGCTTTTAGGTGTGGAGCAGGGAGAGAAAGAAGAGTAGAAAAAACGTAAACATTCAACAAATGAGCAAATTAAATTGGCAGAATAAAACAGGAAACCTCAATAAATGCTTAGCAGCCAAACACATTTATTAGTCTTTTTTCTTTTTTGTTTTCCAGGAACCCAAAAATATTTTGTAGTTATAATGTAAGCAACTGAGTTGCACATAATACAATCATATCTTTCCAAAATAAAATAAAATAAAAAACTAAACAAAAACAAAAATAAGCCGTTTAAAAGCCCAAAAAACCCTTCAGAAAACTCTTATATATGCATTACATCATCTCTCAGTTTTAATGAAATGACGAAGACTTAATTCCTTATTACGCAACCTGTCGCAATCCAATAAAACACCACCCTTTAGTTTTTTTTGTTTTTGATTTTTTTTTTTTGAAATCCAGCATGAGAAATACAGTACCTGCTATGGCAAAAAATACACATAAAATGCAACTTTTCAGCTTATTTGTACATTAGTAGAGTTTAACATTTTATTGTTTGTTTTTTAAGTGAACCAGTGATTTTAAGTACCACTATACTAAAAAAGTAAAATAAAATATAGAAAAGGGGGGCCCAGCCTGCCATGCAAGTGCACCTCTAAAGTGCCTAGTTTCTGTGTCCATGTAAAACCAGTAATATGAGGAGCAATTTCAACATATGGGAGTTTGATTAAACCTCTATGTTTAAGGAAAAAAACAAAAAGACAATGCCATATCCTTCCTTTTCTCCCTTCAAACTTCCTTAAACCCCATCATACACTCTCTCTGTGGCCCACCAGAAGAGGAAAGAAAGCCACCAACAATATCGTCAAAGCTATTTCAAGTATAAGAAAAACAAAACACTTCTGGGTAACCTGCGGGGCACCGATGTGCGCAGCTTCGGTCACGCTGGCAGGTTGTTTCTGCTGACAGTGTTTCAGACGAGAGGACTTCTCCTGTACCTTCCTGTTACGTTTGTGTGCAAAGCTGGAAAGCTGCCTTTGAAAACTCTAGCCTCTTTCTGAAGCCCTTCTCTGCACCTTCTGTTCAGAGGCGGCAAGAGGGGAAGTGGAGGGAGGAGAGCGGAGGAAGGGAGCACAATGTCATGAGACTGAAATGGGACTTCTCCCTCTCTCCTCTGCACCCCCAGACTCCTCGCTTCTCTGGTTCACCATCAGTGACCTAACTCTCACTGCAGAGGTTCCATGATTCAGTTTCCTGATTTGGTAGGATGTATTTTACTCTGTAAACATAGCCCCCTAGGATTATGGAACCCAAAGCAGCATTTATATCTCCATCTAAATGGAGAAAGACAAAATAGTCCAGAAATCTCTCCTCAGGTTGCTTGTCTGTTTTTGGTTAATCAAAATGGGTGGGGGTGGGGTGGGCACAGAATTTGAAGCTGTAAGCAAATAGTGGATAGTTAGAAGCCAGCACAGCTGAGTTCTTGTGTCTGCTTTTTCCCCGCCTCCCAGAAGGGTATCTTTTTTTAAACCTGTTAAAAATGTTCCTGCACCTTAAGTCATACTGAGGTTAAGGCCAAGGGTGCAGAATCCTTGTGCACGTGTCTCTGTGAGCACATTCGAGGTGCATGCACCATTTTTGATGTCTTCTGTGAGATCACTGGACACACTTTGGTCACAGGTGTGTGTGCAAAGGGTGGTGGTGGGGGAGTGAGTGCCCCAGGAAAGAAGTGCAGAGGTTAGCAAAGCCCTTTGGGAGGATTGTAGAGGGATGAGCATGGGAAGGACTTTTGAGGGTTCAGAGGAAGGAGACTGATAGAAAAGAGGTCTCCAAACAAACAGAAGGAAAGCCCAAAGGGCCAAAATCAGGTGGGTGGTGAATATGCGTGCATTTATAATCAAGGTTCTTCCTGTCAAAGGAAGTCGTCACTATACAAGTCAAAAGTAAAAAGGGTTCTTGACGGATACAGGGTTTCTTTTTAAAATGGGGGAAGGGGGTGTTTGTGAAGAAGCTGCTCAAAATGATCCATTCCGACCCTGCTGTGTAAGTGGCCAAATCTAAGAGAGCAGCAGCTGACAGATCCCTACAAGCAGCATTTGTTAAACTTATGTCCCTCTACCTAATGTCAGCCAAGCCTCACGAAGGGGGGAACAACTGAGGGTGCACATGCCTTTTAGGGCGGTTGTTTGCACATCTCAGATGAGTTTCTTTTTAAGTAACAGATCAATACATTTCCAGAGTATCACAAAGTGACAAGGCTATAAATTCTAGGGACTAATTCCCTTTGTGAACTACAGAATGCTACACACTTACTGTGCGTATGTGTGTGAATCAAGAAAGGTTGAGGGCTCAGGGTCTCCTGTGGAAAACATTCTGGAACCCTGGAGGGGATGGATCTTCCGGAAGAGAGAAATTCTGACACTCCCCACCCTGGAGCTAGAAGGCTGGAAGAGATGGTATCTATTATAACAGGCTTCAGACACTGGCCTGCAGTCGCTGTGAATGGGAGGCAATGGAGAGAACACCAGCCCACAAATGCAAGTCCATGCCCTGACCTGTTCTGCTTTCTCCAACATGAAAGAGTAAGATCTGAAACTTCTAACGACTTAAAAAAAGAGAAAAGTATCATATTTTAGGGTTACTTTCACAGCAAAAAAAATTATAGAAGTTATCCTGCTATTTACATGTTCATATTTTCAAAAGGATAATCCACTATTGTCAGAAAAGGAGAGGGGAGTCAAGGTCTACACTGTAAGGGAAATGTACCTCGAGGTATTGTTTTGTGTTAGACAGTTGAAACGCCAGGATTTTACTTTTTTTGTTTGTTTTGTTTTTTTGTCTGAAGGCAATCTAACAGATTGGAACCCTGATAAGATCGTGCCCATGCACCGTTGCCCGGGCACAAGGAGACTGTGGTCAAGTCTGTGACTCATTACAGTACTGTGGACAAGAGCTGCTGCATGGAAACACTGAACACGGGCAGAACAATCTCTTGTGTACGATACTGTGTGTTGCTAATAATGCCTAGACCAGAGCAAAGCAGGTGCCACGATTCACCACAGGCAAGATCCACAAAGGAATTCTGTTAGGACAAAGAGAAGGCTGTTGGCTTGTCTGTGTCAAACACCTCCCTGCTCGCTAGCTATACATGGCTGGATGCCAGGGAAGCAGAGGTCATGTTTGGCTGAGGGGCAGTGGATGGGGAAGAGAATCCTTTTGCCTGCCAAGCAACAATCCCCTTCCCCAGGCTTAGAGCAAGACAGTTTCCTTATAATTAAGTTCTCTAAAAACGATTAAGAAGGAAGAACAAAAAAAAAGGAGCGAGGAGGAGGTTTTCGAAGTTGACATTAAGGTGAACTTGAAGGTCAGCACGAGTGAGGCATGGTTTCCTGAGCTTGAAGGGGTTCTGAATTCAGGAAAGGATGAGTACTTTTTCCAGAGAACACTGGAGCCTGTGGGGCCCCACTGTTGCACTGGGTTAACACTGCACGGCTAGGACGGAGAATCCTGTACCACACTGGTTTCGCGGGGCCACCAGGCCTGCCAGCGTCCGCGGGGGGACCCAGAGGTCTCTGCACCTCGCTGTGCTGTGCCGACCTTACCGCTTCATGCTCCCACTCCCCTGCCCCGTCAGGACATGGGATGCCATGGACACAGAAACCACAGAAGATGCAAAGCTACTCCCTTCCCCTTTCTGCCCTCTCTGCCCCCCTTTTGCAGAATGCATAGTTACAATTCACGGCACAAAATAAAGAAGCAATGATGACCACGTATGGGACTTTTTTTTTGAAAAAAGAAAAAAATCCAACAACCTCTTCTTAAATTCAGTATCAAAATTCACATTTGCATAATAATACATTTCAAGGCCATTCGAGAGGAATGAGAGTGAAGCACAGAGAGCTGCAGCATCTCTCCTCCCTTTGTCTTCCTGAAGGAAGCTGAAGGAAGCTGAAGGAATCTTGCGGGAGGGATTGGTTTCCTCTTTGGGGAGTTCTGAGGAATTATGGAAATGGCCCTTAGCATTCACTTGATATTTCTTTAGAAGATTGGGAGTGGGGAGAAGAGGTGGAATTGTTTAAAACAAGTAAAAACAAATGAAAAGACATTGCAGGTTTCTATGTTTTAGCTATAATAGTTCGGAAGAAATAAAACATGATTTCAGATTTTTCTTTCTCAAACACTTCAATCTTATTCTTTCAAAAGCCTTTTCCTTGTGTGTAATACCCTGTTCACATAAACAGCAACACAAAATGACTTCCATTTGGGAAAATAATTGCCTTCTCAGGACACAGACTCAGAGGGTGGAGATGCGCCGCCCGCTCCGCGTGCAGAAGCCGGGAAGCGCCTTCTTGACATGCATGAATGTGTCACGAACATCACCGTATTTCAGTTCTCCAGTGCTCACAGAGAAACAAAAAGACAACCAGACGTGCACACACACATATACACGGAGAAAACCAGGCAATGTAGATAGGTAAATTCAACCTTCACTCTTGGACTAACCTAGGTCTCTGTCACCTGTGCACCATCACCTCGCTGCCCCCTCTTCCAAGTCCCAGAGCCTCTTCCACACAACTCTACACTGTGCAATATTGATGCTAATGAAAACTCACCAGCTGCCCCTGGAGATGGCCAGGAGAAACGCTGACTTCCCTAAAGACTAGGCTGACCGTCTTTCTGTTTCATCCTAATGGACAGCTTCTTCCTAAAACAGACGGTCTCTGTACTCACAAAGGCACATTCAGAAATACTACACTTAAGTAATTAATTCCTTAGACAAAATTAAAAAGGGGGGATGGGGTGGTGTTTTAAACACATTTATTCTAGCTTATCCCACAATTTCTGGCAAGAAGTGTATGCTAAATGTATCACTTAGTGAGAAACGATACTACCTTTAAAAGGTATGTAACTTCTTAAACGGTTCCAAAGGTTTTTGCCTTGGTCTCGCATAAATACCCCCCCTTTTCACTTTTGGCGAACACATGTAGGATACCTATCTTCCTCTCCATAAAGCTCTGCTGTAAGGCTAGTCCTGCAGTAAGGCCGCTCTATCTCACCTCGGTCACATCTTACAACCCAGCCCTCAGAGAACTGCGCACGCCTTTCAGTAGCCCAAGGAGAAGGGCTGCCAACTTCAGTAAGTGGCCGGAGAAAGCACGGGAGGGGAAGGGAAGGAAAAGCAGTTCACTTCGCAGCTCTGCCGCAACACCGGAAGATACCCTCGCCACTTGTCTTTGCTGCTCACCATTAGTTATAAAATACACAATCCCAACTTCTTAATATTGCCCCCAAATGGGTCAATTACAATTGGGATTTTATTTCCAAAGCAATGATTTATTAGGGAAACACTTTCTTTTTAAAATGAAAAACATTTCTCGTTTCTATCTGACCTTTCCCTTCCATGATGAAAACAAGAGCTGGCAAAATGAAGAACCAACGACTGAGTCTTGCAGAGACCCTTTGATCAGGGTAGTACCATTTTTCCTGGCGTGCAGGTTCTCGTTAATAATAACTTCAGGTGTACAGCTAACTGACAAGGGAACCATTTAAATTCTGTGAGGCAAACACTGGCAGTTTCGGTCACTTTTGCTATTTTTGGTGGTGGTAGCGGGTTACTACAAGAGACTGACAATTTAAAAACCACTCAAATGTTAGAACACTTGCTAATTACTCCGGACCTAGTCTGAGTGACCGCCTGAAGGACAGCATGGATGCCCAGCTGATGGGGAGTAACAGTTTCCTGACCAGTGCTCCCTTCACCATCCTATAGGTGCTCAGGGCCTCTTTTCTTTGGCGGTGTGGGTGGGGAGGAGGCATTCTGGGTGGGCTAGGGAGGGCCAATCTTCAATTTTTAAGTTATTACGATGTTCATAGATTTTGACGTTGATAATTATTTCAAATTTAAAGAATGGGATGCCAGCACCTCCTCTGTCAAACTTAAGGTCAAGAAAACATCACCACTGTTGATAAACGGGGACCACTTCTGAAAATACACATACCTTTGGCACTGGTCATAAACCTACAGACCACACCACAGGGTGCACTCTAACTGTTTTTAATAGCTGAGGATGTCCTTGACAACATTATATATATTTGCCTGTATCTAGACTGTGTGGACACCCTGTACTTGTGTAAGAAAAGCAGAGGGGGTGTGGCATGGGGTGCAGCAGAGGAGAAGGGCAAGGACACCCTATTTTCTGAATGATGCTGAGGTCAAAGGTTGACAATTCACTGTATACACACAGGCTAGACTATGTTCCTCTGCACACTGCATGTAGCCTGGTTGTTATACACTCACAGGAGGAAAAACAACAAATAAGGTTTCTTTTTGCAATAGCACTAAGAAGTGTAGTTAATGCAGAGACATGAAGTGTGACGAAACTTGGCAAAAACACTGGAGAAGAAAAAGGTTGATTTTTATTTTAACAAGCTATAAATGTATCTCGACTCCTAGCTAACGACCTTATAGATAATTAAAACAAAAGAAAAAACCCAAACCCAAAACAATAACCTACAAAGTGTCAAATGTTGAATCTGAACTCTGAGGAAGGGGGAGAGGGGACCTTTTCCACATAAAGACTCAATTGTTCCCTAACCTTCAAGATGGCTGTTCCAGCCAAGTCTGCGGAAAACATCCTGTGTACACTGCAAAAGCAAACAGGCTCGGCTGAAGCATTCTGCTCAGCACACAGACATCTTCATTCTGTTTAAGAGTCAAGATGCCAGAATATAAAAAAATAAAAAGTACACAGCATCCGAGGTCGATATGGAATCTGGCTGTTAACTCTACAAAAACTGCCCCCTCTCCCCAAAGTGGTGAAAGTGAGAGTGAGTATTTGTAACAAGTTAACAGCCTGTGAAATTTTAGTTTCTGCTAGATGTATTAGTAAAAGCTCTTCCAAATTCTTAGGCAGGAATTTCTTTTCCTTTCTTTTTTTGTTGCATATCTTATACACCACATTCAACCCACAGGAACTTGGAAGAACCAACTGCTAATTTTTGCTACATTCATGTCAGAAGAGGTGGGAAAGTTCCTAGAACAGGAGCTATAGTAATATAAAATCAAACCGCTATAAATACAACAAGTTGAATGGCAGTCAATGGATAATGCTAATTTACTGGGGGACACTGATGAGATAATTCGTCTGGAGCTTGAGCTTACAGCACTGCTAGTTAACCTCTGTGAATGTTGTAAATGAAGACTGTCAAGGGCTAGGGACTGAGGGATCAGAGATGCCACATCCACTTTTTCACAGTGTGTTGGAGATATGAACTTTGCTTTTTTTTAAAAACACCTAAAATTAGGTCATGGCACTGGATCTCAACTGCCAGAAGAGGTCCCCAGTCTGATGGAAGACATCCCTCCCTTTCCCTACTAGTGCTGCTTTTGTTTTGGCTACTCATGTGGTAGACAGAAACCAAGTTTGTGATGTATGAGAGATGGACACCTCTAGCCACTAGTAATCAAGTGTTTAAAGAAATAAGGGGAAACTAGGAAAAACTGGAAAGCTCAAATTTACATGATCAAAATGTTTATAAAATCAATCTGTGTAAAGAGAGGTGACCAGCAAGCCTCTGTACACATGCCAGAGTGTGGTGGAAGAGACAACGCTCCCACCAAATTCTCTAAGTGTTTTGAAGCCACATAATCTCTCAGCAGACATGGCTTTTGCCAAAGAATACCAGGGAAGGAAGTTTTTCTCTCCCATTACATCTCACTATATCCTGTTCTTAGGTCACTGCCAACCAATAAAGCAGAGCTTCCAGAAAGTTGACAAAGGAAAAAAAGAAAAGAAAGAACAAGGGCAGGGAAAGGGAGGAGAGGAAGGACAAGAATAGAAAAACACAAACCCCTTTCTATTGGCCCGACACAGACTTTCCAGATCACTCTAGCTGTCACACTGACACACCTGGAGAAGTCAACGCACAGTAAGGGAGGGCACCAACACAAGGAAAGATCTTGGCATTCCACATTTTCGAGACATAAAAGCATATTTAACTTCCTTGATTTCTGCTTATTTATTTTAAATTTAGCCCACTGCCTTTGGGGCCTGTCCAGAAACACTCCAATTTCCTTAATAGGCAAGTGTCTTAATGTCTGTGGAGTGACTGGACGACATGCACACACACACACGTGTTCCCCCTGCTTAGGACGCCTGGGTGTATGTACGAAGGCACTAACGCGGTTTTAGAGAAATTGCAGGCAGCAACGCCACCCACTCCCTTTACCTGTCGAGCGGGAGTTTCTTTCCCACTGGGAAGCTTAGATGTTTAAAAGAAGCTGCGGTCATGCTAGGGAATTCTGACCCTGGGCCCCAGGAGGGAATACAAAAGGAGAATTTGACATTACCCAAACTGAAAGGAAACACTCCGCATCTCCGGCTGAGGGGTGGGGATAATTAAGCAGCAGATCTTCAAAATAGCAATTAAAATGAGCACAACAGTAGCTGGGAGCGAAAAAAGTAAAATCACTTGTTCCTTATTAGATATTCTATTATTTTTGCCTCCTGTCATAACAAACGGAGGCAAGACAGTTTGTCTTCATTAACAGAACAGTCCATAGATACTTTTCCTCTAGTAATGCCTATATTTAAAATTTGTTCCAAAAATTATTAACCTATATTTCCTAACTCTTTACATAGATTCTCAGCAATCCAACAGTACTATTTTACAGAGTAGAGTTACTTTCTTTTTAAGCTGTTGTTTCTTTCTTTCTTCCTTTCTTTTGTTGGTAGGGCTGGGGGACAGGGAGAAGGGTTACTTTAAAAAAAAATGAGTAGGGGAGACTTCAGTCCGGTCTTAAATGGAAAGGAACAACGTATGGAATTTCCATTTATATACACCAAACGCTCTCCCGTTAAATTATGCTTCCAAATAAATCTGCAATAGAGCTCTGATGAAGCTCAGTCCTTCTCCTGTATTTTTAAAGATAATGAATTTACCTGTTGCTGCTAAATTGATCATTTTTAAAAAATATGTCTACATGTTTTAAAATGTGTGATTCCCCAGTATGACAATAACATTTGGAGACTTTTCTTTTTACATTTTCTTAAGTAAAAATTGTTTAAACTTTTTGAAGTTTCAGGAACTTGTAAAAGTTTATTAACAGGAAAGAAAGAGCTGTCTATCTAGGATAAGATACGGTTAAATAAACCATCTTCAAAAACTGGCTTCCTACCCTAGAATTCCTGAGAATGCTTGCAAATTTTAAAGCAGGAAAATAAATGTTAAAAACGAAAACAAAAAACACTGTTAAATGCTCCCAGAGTTAGTCTTCATCTAAAATATATATTTATATGTATATATATATATATATATACGCACTTTTTGGTCTTTTTTAAGTTTTTAATTTTTTTCCCTTTAAGCTTATGATGGAAGAACATTTTAGCTTCTCATGCTAATTTTACATATTTCAAATCCCTCAGTATGTCTTGTAAACAAGAGGGGCTTCTAGCACCCGGCTTTCACCGTAGTATCGTAAGGAACTCAACTAACCCATAGTGCAGGTCAAGGAACCAACAGGCTGGAAGAGTGGAGGGTGGGGCAGGACACGGCAGGAAACCAGAGCGGCAGGGTCACCACTGGCTCTTGGGAGCCTTGGGACATGCTCCTAACCTAGGGAAACTAAGAGTTAGCCTTCTGTAGGTGTCTGAACATAGCTGCTCTTCACCTGAAGGTCACCACGACAGGGTTTTGCTCCACAGAGAGAGCAGTCAGTGGGGCTGGGAGGAGACACTGTGTATGTGGGCAGAGGTGGAAGGGGCATGGTGGTGATGAAAACTGGAGAGCAGGAGGAGGGCACAGTTAGTTTTCTACAAGGCATCCAATGGGACCAAACCAATGCTGGAAACTCAAGTTTGACCACCTACCCACGAAGGGGTCATAAAGACTTGTAAGAGCGAATGCTCACTTGAATTACGCACGTCAATCTCTTTTGAGGCTAGGCTTATAATCAACAGGGTAAGCCGAGAGGACTACAGAATTCCCATTCTTTGTCTCACAAAACCACTTAAATGAGTTTTTGCCTTTACTATACATACCCACCCACCCACCTACACAAAGACACAAGCTGAAAGTCAAATACATTAGGCATTGTTATACCCTTCACTGAAGATGCTAAAGAAGAAAAATCCTTTGTCCTCACTAGCAGCAAGTTCCGGAGGACAGTAGAGGTCTGCTCCCACCAAGGGCTGGAATGGGCAGGTATTTGCTGGTACAGAATGTCGGCACTTTATGTTAAACAGTATAATGCAGGTTGGGATGTCCACACAAGTGCTAGCACGTTACCGGCATATGACCCTCCCCCCCATCTGCTTTGTATAAAGGGTACCCCTTCAGGGCTGCTATAGCTCTCTTCACAAAACGCAGTTTGATACATTTTGATTCCAACATAAGTACATACATGTTGGTGGTAACTGTGGATTAAAAGTTGCCTCCTACTCGGCCCAGAGTACTACTACATTGATGCTTTAAAAAGTCTTTAAATACCGAAATAAAAAAAGCAACATTATAAGGGAAAAAAAAAAAATAAGAGGTCAAAACCAAAAAAAGGTGCAATACTTAAAAGTCTTTGCTAAGTTATACCTGCCTAAGCAAAACCACATACACAGGAAATACACAACACAGAGAACAAAAGGAAACGCTTGAAGTACACACTGGTTTAAGAACATTCGTTAAGTAAACGTTTCTGTCAGTGATGGCCTGGTGCTGTAACACGCCACGGCCTGGCACAGGTAACGCTCAGCAAGAAAGGAGCAGAGAGGGAGAGCTGCGGATGCTTTCAGGAGGCTGCTCACAACTTACTTTTTTTCTGTTTTCACAAAATGAAAAAGAATAGAAATATTTAATTCAGCATTACCTGACTTTCTGATGAATTTCTCATACCTGATTAGACAAGAAAGGAGGGGAACACAGTTTTTCCGCTTTTGAGACGTCACATAATTAAAAACTATCTCGTCACCTGTTCCCATTCAAAGTAACGAAAAGGCCGCATAAAACTTAACAGATATTCAGATGTGCCTAGTGGCCACGCATTTTAAAAAACAGAAATAAACACACAGCTGCTCCAAGAGGTACCTCCTGCTCTCCTAAATTTTTGGACTTGGCAGTGCTCCACTCTACTGCTAGGTCAAAAGAAAAGCTAGAGAAAACTCACACTCAGGCTAATTTGCAGATGTAAAGGAGCTCCCTGCTTTCACTATTAAAAAGCACTCTGTTCATCTTAATGCAGCCCAAAGGAGTTGCTTTAGTATAAGCAGTGGCTCCCCATGCTTGTGTGTTCTCAATTAAAAAAAAAATAATAATAAAAGTAAAAAGTAGATGGCCGGCCAGCCAGCCTGCAGACTGTCAGCAACGCAGCTTTCTGAGAAACCAGGGTCAGGAAGGAGGAGGCAGAAGACACAGGCACACACACAGAGACAGAGAAAGATGCACGCGAATGCACAGGAACACGTGCACACACATACCAGAACGAGCATGCCTGGGCAGTTACATGTGCCAGAACACACTGGTATTTATCAACCAGCCAATCACAAATTTTTTCCTTTTTTTTTTTTTTTTTTTTTAGGTTTTTTTGTTTTTGTTTTTAAAGTGAGGCTCCGTCAAGTCTTCCCTCCCCCCACCCCAACAATTCTTTTGAATTCCCCTCCCTCCCAAACATGGTAGACCTAAGGACGGAAACACACCCAGTGCAAACAAAGTTAAAAAGCTATTTTTTCAGTATATATGTTTCTTAGCAACAACTTCCATATAACATGAAAAAAGTGAAAAACTAGAAACTAATTTTTTTAATTTTTTTGAGTTTAAATTTAAATGGTATGTGTACTTGCTTCACATTGTCTTTCTAGGTTGGCGTTCATGATTCAAGTATTTCAAGAGTGATATGTTCTCTTTTTGGATTCATATTCCAAACGAAAAAACTGAAGTTATAAGGGAGGCAACTATGTGCTCAGACAGTCTGTCAATGACCCACCTTTTTTTCTCTCTCCGTTTTCTTTTTTCCTTTTAAAAATGTATTTATTGCAAGTTGAAAAAAAAACGAAAAGGTCAAGTTAGTGCTGCTGCTGTTCCAAAAAAGGTCACGAGGTCAGAGTTGAAAGTTCTAAGTTCAGATTGAATCCGACCCTCCTCCTAGAAGGTCACCAGGTAGTAAAGGAGCAGGGCTGCCCATCCTATGGGGATCTTCCACAGTTGGGACTCCCCACAAGCTAGAAGAATAGTTTGGGGGCCCCCACAATGAAGCGCCAGCAAGATCGGCCCCACTGCTGCCGCCAGCACTGCTGCTCCACTGCCCGAGCCCTGTGGACCCACCGAAAAGATTCAGAGCAGGTCCAACGGGATCTGACTGGGTCTGGCTGGTCTCCAGTGACTGCCAACCAGCTGCAGGTGCACTCGGTGTTGCTGCAGGTGTAGGGGGCTGAGCTTGTGCCAGAAAGCGGCTAACTTCATCATCGGTAGCAAACTCAGCCAGGATGGTAGTGTTTCCCAATACACACCTGGAAAAAAGGGGGAGGGAGAGCTATGGGTTGAGGGAAACCTTAAAGCACACAAGGACTGAGTATTTCAGTCCTTCTTATACACAGTGCAGCCCTTTGACAAGAAGTGTCCACAGCCCCCGGATGCTTTTGAAAATGCAGAATCGCAGGATCAGAACCTGCATTTTAACCAGGTTGCCAGGTACTGATTTAAAGCATTAAGGTACCACAAAACCTCAGGATATCCAAAGACTACTCTAGGATACTATAGATCGATAGCCCTTGGTATGTGAAATTTATATGTCAAGAATGATGTCACCTCTTTCCCCCCCAATGGGAGATAAAAGATCACACACAGCATCAAGGTGACCCAGCTTCAAACACCTGGAAATGCTGCTCTGTATCAGTGGCAGGCTCACTTGCTTGTTTTGTGTGCAGCTGCTTATTGTGGCATCTGTAGCCACAGGGAGTCAGTTCTTTCTTGTTCACCAGTTTGAGAGTGGCAGGGAAGGGGATGGTCAAAATCTGATCCAGTCCCACCTACTTCATGGAAAACCCCTGCCATCCACCAAGACCACAATATTTCACCATCACCCACAAAGAAGCCAAAGTAAGCAGTTAGATACGATTATGAAAAGAGACTATAATTATGGTTTCACATTTTCGTAGATATTGGCTTTGTTTTATGGTACTTAAAATTTATTCACTACTTCACAAATTCTTCACTTGTGGAATTTTGTTTATCGGCCTATCATATACACAGGACAATCCATGCTTAGGCAGGTAAAGATCAGCCACCTCAGTACCAAACAACTGCTTATGCAATCATGTCATTTTGGGCATGTCTCATGCATCTTTGTTTAATTAAGCAGGTGCCAGAATACTCATGTGTACATCTTCCTGCGTGTTTATCTCAGTGAGCATAGGATAGATACTCACATGTGCAGTGCAGTTTGGGCCTTGGCCGCCTCCTGTTTGGTGCTGTATCGGATCAGGGCGGTGCCCTGGGTTAGGTTCAGATGGAATGTCAGCAGTGGGCCATGCTGCATGCAGATGGTTCTCAAGGTTGACCCATCAATCTAAGGAGTAAGACATTCGTGAGGTAAAATCTGGGGGGGGGTGTGTGAAAGGAAGTCAAGTGACCTTTTTTACATATGAGAATGAGACGGGCTTCTGGTTTGTAAATAATAGTATCAGTAAAGTCTGGGAGGGATGAATGAAGAACTCTAAGGAAAGAGTGCATTGAACACAGAGGTCTTAAAAGGAAATTTTAAGATATTCAAAGCACTGGGCTGAGATCTAATGTGACCATTTTGCAAATAAAAAAGTTTGCACAAATGCAGCTCAAAACAAAAATAAATGATTCAACCCATGGTCTATATTCTTTAAGAGGCAAACACGTGAACATGTGCTGATTTGTAGAGCTTTAAAAAGCAGAAATAAGATGCTACACAAATAAGAGTTTAAGAAAACATGCAACGTTCTCAGCATCATTACTAATGTAGTATTCTTCCACTTCCCCAGTTAACAATCTCACAAAGAGCTAGAGAGGAAGCCACAAACAAGAAAAGCACTGCTAACCATCTGATGATTTTGAGCAGGCACGGGGAACCTTTTTTCTGCCAAGGGCCATTTGGATATTTATAGCATCATTCAAGGGCCATACAAAATTATCAACTTAAAAATTAGCTATGAAAAAAGCTTCTAGATTTATTGAATTTCGAGTCCCGCCTGTGGCTGTGTTGGCAGGGTCAGACTAAATGATTTTAGGGGTGTACACGCTCAAAGGCTGATGTTCCCACCTGACTTAAGAGCACTGCTGGCTGCCCCAGCTCACAGACTACTCCCATGTCCTCTTACTCCTTTTGGCCATCTTAAGGTGAGACTGATTCTACCTGCTTCTCTGTCCTCTGCTGCCTGCTGCAAATGGGACCAAAAGTTATAGCTGCTTACCTTAGCCAGACTCTCACCACTAAGATGTACAGTGATTGGGGATAACTGCCCTCCCTATGACTTAAATGAACAAATCTATTTATTCACTCCGATTAATTTATTTGTATCAAGATCTCAACTATGTTTATTTAAGCTGCTCAGTCCAACATTTCAGTTCATTTCTTTGGAAGTGAACAGATTACTATTGGAAGAGCCTTCAAAAGTTGTGCTACTGGCGGCAGCAGTGGAAACATTCTGTGGTTTTACCATGGAAACCCTGCGGGATGAAACTGGCAGTTTCCCCACAGTTCTTTATAGAAAATGATTGGAGAAACAGCTCTTAGCAGTTTTTAAAGTGACAATTGTCTACAGAAGCATATCAGTGTAGGCCACTAGTGATTTTTCAGGACAGACGTCTTTTAAACAAATTTAGGTAATAAAAGGTAAATTTATCCAGGTCCCAAGGATTTGACCTTATAACCTTCTTTTAAGCTACAACTGAGATGAGTCTGCTGTTAGGCACTGTTAATCTTTAAAATGAATGAATCCTTTCTAATACAAACACAGCCAACCCCTATATTCTTTTTACATACACATATAGATGTACGTACTATTTTTCACATTATAAAACAGAAGTGAATAGCTGGTTGGCTTGCCCAGGCTCATTTCAATACAGTGTACCCCTTCTCTCATCCTAACCACACTATACCCACCACACAGTGTGACTGCTTTGAAATAATGAGAAAGATATAGTTTTGAGAATGGTTACAGAAAATATTCATGTTTCAGTCAACTGTTAGCTAAATAACCTGGGGCTTTTAGCTGAGTTATTAGTTACAGAGATTAAGAACCAATCCAGACTCCTTCTCATGTTAACTGTATTTAGGAAACTGCCATTCTAAACATGTACCATGAAATACAAGCCCTGGCTTTACTCCCCTCAAATGGGTTCACTGGGCAAATATATTTCCCCACAGAGGGTAAATACATGTTAGCATATTAAAGGAACTAAAAAGTCTCATAGTGAAGAAACCTGCTTAATTTTATTTAACCAAGTATACAGTTCAAACATATTAGGCCAGACACCTACTAATATCCCATGAGAACCACTATGGAAAGTGCTAGCTTAGTAAAGTGTACAGGAACCCGTTTATGAATTAAATGCTAGACAAATCATTCTGTGTGTCAAAGGCAGGGAGGCATAACTGATCCCTTTTAACAAGGTGCTGTAAAGGTTGTGCTGGCAAGTCCAAATGAAAGTTATGGGCTCAGTTTCGATGGGTTCACATAACGCTGCTGCAAATATGTCAGTTACCAAGCGACCAGTGTGAAGAGAGGGAGCTTTGGTACAAATGAAGTCCCACTACAGTACAAACAACCCTGTGGGCATGTTCTGATGATGGAAATGAGTAATGCGATCTACAAAGAGGGTAACAGAGAGAAAATCAGAAGTACCCACCAGGTAGTTAAGCTATGAGATAGACACATTCCTTCTGCAGAGGTAGATGATTAATTATTAATGAAGCAGGAAAACAGTTAATATCGAGCCTCAAGTCTTTGATTACCAACATAAAAATAGGTAACGTTTTTTGCATGTGGTTAAAACACTTAAACAGCCATCTCCCACTTAAGTTCTAGATTCTCACAGGCACATCTACATAGCAAGTTATCTCTGCTAAACAGAATTCACCAGGTAATAATGCCCCACTGTCACTATTTTATAAACTGCCCGTGTTAACATCACCATGAAGGCAGGCGTGAAGCTGAGTGGCCAACATCCCCCATTCAGCAGTAGGCTTTGAGCCTTGGGTGAGGAGACACACCCTTGCAGGCTGGACCCCTCTGCAGTGACAGGAAATACATGAGTTTTCGTGTCTTCCTACATCTGAGTTTCTCTCTCTTAACACAATTAAGTCCCATGTAGAAAATCACAAGACAGCATGGTTACCTGTGGAGTGAGATTGTGAAGAACCAGCCAGTAACTAGGACGAACTGAACCACCATCACTCCAGGTAGAGGCTGTAAGCAACCAAAAAACAGATTAGAAAGAAGCATTAAAGGCATGAGTGAGAAACATTTTCATAGAGCCCACATGCTGCTTCTCTGCTTGTATAAATCATTCTCTTTTCCATCTCACTCTGACCTTTATCTTGTCACTAAGTAGCCAGCTCTCTTCTCTTAGACCTTGATCCCTATGCACTCTTATGTCTTCTCTACAAGACATTTTCCTCCTAGAGCTCTCACTTTGCTGTCTGTCACTTTTATTCCATCAGTACCTTGGGGGTTCTTGGGTCCCTTTGCCTTAACCTGACTGCAATTTTCCACTCCAGAGATACTTTTTCCTCTACCAGCCAACCTGAATTTCCTCTCTGGTGAAGACTTCATCTTGTCTTCACCATTTGTGTTAACGTAAGACCCTTGTGTTTGAACAGTGATGCTCCTTTAGGCAGATCCTTCTCACCGGAGGCAAGCCGTGAGTCCTGTGTCCCCCACCCCCTGACTGATCGCGGTGCTGTGCTGCTCCAGGGAGATGATGGTTTGGGGTTGGTCAGACCAGGAGGCGGGCGGGGCAGCGGTGTAGTGTTCCTTGAGGAAATATGGTTTTTCCACATCTTGTTGGAGAGATGAGTGGGGTTGTGTCCTATGGGATCTGGGGACCATGTTGATTTGTAATCAGGGAACTTTGCTGTAAGAAAATTGAGGAAGGAGTAAGGTTAGATAGGTCATCTTTGCACCAAATACACATAAATTTTGGACTTACACACACATATATTTATTTCTAAAAATAGCAAGTACGCATTTTAAAAGCAATACAAAAAAATATTGTTTTTTGAGCTTATTATATATAAAATTGTCAAGGACTACTACTCTGAATTGACAAATTAACAAATGGACTAAAGATTTAATAAGGTAACTAATTCCCCACTGCTTTCTTAACTAAACACAACCTGAAAGGGAAGATAAATTCAAGGAAAGTATTCCTGAAGCCGTTAGTCTTTCAGATACAGAATGTGAACCTAGCAGAACTGAAATATTCTAGAAATACTTATTGACTTAATGGAAAGTACATTAGAAAATGACATTTTTCTCGATCCAGAATATTAGATATTAACATTCAAACACATTTTAAAAAATACAATCAACAAATATTCACTAAGGGCTTACTATGCTTTAAGACACTAGTGGGTAATATAAGCAGTTATTCTCAAGAACTTCAAAGTCACGTGGGAAGACAGAACAGATGAACAACAAAATTGGTGACCCCACGGAACACCACATATGTTCAAAACACAGGAGAAAGACAATGCTGGGCTGTCAGCAAAGGCTTTGCAAAGACAGGTCTTGAAGGATTTACATAAATAGATGAGCTCAGAGAAACTGGAAAATATAAACAAAGGTTCAATTTATACCCTTTCTATACCAAATATGTTTTCTCCCAATTCTGGCTGAACCACATTTCACAGGGGCAGAGAGGTAAAGGAGGCCATAAAGGTAGGCTGGGGGACTGATTAAGATAGTAACAGTAGGTTTTGCAGTAGATTCAGTATGTAGTGTTTAAGCTAGGGTCTAAAACCTGGGTGACAGCAAACAGAATGGAACAGAAGACATGGATAAGAGAGATACGACGACAGACTAAACCATGTGTGGACACCATCACTGCTTGGATCTAGAGAGCAAGGGAGAAATGAAAGAGCGATAAAATGCTGAGATTTTGTGACTTAGTGATACATGGGAGCATCACTAAGAAAAATAGTTTAGTTAAAAAGGAAAGATAATTTTGGAAGTGGGACAGTATATGTTCAGTTTTAGACATATCTGGGGCGATTCTTGGGTCATCTCTCAGGTGAATGTCCAATTGTAGACAAACAGATCAACCTGAGATATGGGCAGTTATAGGAACAAAAGAGTTAGGTGAGAATGAGTTTTTACATGTAAGGAAAAAGTCCTATAAAAGTATAATGTAAGGTAGAAGCATGAAATACTGAGTTGGTTCCTTTACACATGCATTCAGGGATTTGAGGCAAGTTATATCAGTTCTTTGAACCTCGGTTTCTTCATCAACAAAATGGGTTAACACCAGGACCTCCCCATAGACTTTAGTGAAGGTAGGATAAAAATTCATGCTGAGCCCTGGCTGGTATGGCTCAGTTGGTTGGGCATTGTCCTGTGCACTGAAAGGTTGCTGGTTTGATCCCCAGTAGGAGGCATGCAGGAGGCAGCTGATTGATGTCTGGCTATCATACCAATGTTTCTCTCCCCCCTCCCTCTTCCTTTCTCTCTCTCCCTAAAAACATACGTATATACGTACATACATACATACATACATAAATAAATAAATTCAGTAGAAAAAAATCTTAAAAAGAAAAAAAACCCACTGAATTCACACTGACAACAATGTGGTAATAGCTGGGGGGTAGGTGGAGGCGGGCAAAGGGGGTAAAATGGGGACAGAAAGAGACTTTGCTTGGGGCTATAAGCGCACCATGCAGTGTGCAGATAATGTTTTATTGAGTTGTACACTTGAAACCTGTACAGTTTTGCGAATGTAAGTCATTCCAATAAATTCAATTTTAAAAAAAGAAGCTCGAGATAAAATACTGAGTGATGAGGCAGCACATGAAGTGAGAGAGGGCACACTGGGGAGCTGAACAGGTGACTTCTGAGTGAAGCCTTCCAGTTCAGTCCCGCTGCCATCGACTGTAACTTCATGAGACACCCCAGCTGACCCCAGCTGCAAAAGAAGAACTGCCAACTAGGCCCTGCCCAGACTTCTGATCCACTGAGTCATTAGAAATAAATAAGTCATTTACTGTTTTAAAAAAATTCACGCTGAAGGCTTAGTATGCTGCCTGGTTTGCAGGAGCATTCAATAAATGATAGATTATTGCACTGCTGAGATGATACAGAGGTAGATGGAAAGAAAAAAAATAGAAGACAATTAGTAAGGTCATTAACCTGCAGTGCCTTAGTAGGTAGCTAAGGTTTTGTCTTATTTACTTTTGCCTGGACAAAGAACAGAAGCCTTTATGACTTTAATGGTTTAAGGTCCAATTTTCGCAAGACCAAAGTGCCAATTACTAAAAATTTGTCTTCCAATCTGTAAGGCACTGTGTTAACTGAGTGACTTCAAAGGCTCTATTATATCTATTAACTTCCATTCCCTATTGTCTTCCCCCCAAACCCCAAAAAACAAAACAACAGAAAAAGGAACTCAATAAATGTTGGTAGAATTAATAAAGGTCCTCTTTTTCCCCTTGGCCATCTGCCCTTACTCAGCCTTTTTTTTTTTTTTTTTAAATTCTTATTTATGGATTTTAGAAAGAGAAAAGGGAGAGAGGGGGAGGGAGCAGGAGAGAAACATGGATTTGTTGTTCCACTTACTTATGCATTCACTGGTTGATTCTTTTATGTGCCCTGACTGAGGATCGAACCTGCAACCTTGGTGTATCGGGACAGCACTCTAGCCAATTGAGCTACCTGGCCAGGGATGCCCTTAGCCTTTGTCTGTAAGTGGAAGGATTTTAGAGAAAAGCAAGCTATAATTGGCTGCTGAAGGAATAACCACCTGGACTTACCTGGTTCTTCCCAGGGCTCTCGATTCTCTTGGCAGATTGGTCAAAAGAAAAGCACTTGTGCCATCAGCATATAATCTCTGCCCTCTCAACACCAACAGCTTCCTGCAATTATGTCACCATCTGCCTTGTCCTAAAGCTGTATGTGTCTCATCCTGCCTCTCTGACACTGGAAGCTCCTTGAGGACATGGCCAATACAAGAACTGTGCCTCCATCTACACTGGCTTATGCTCTTCAACTACTATAAAAGTATTCCTTAAGGAATAAATGCCACCCTAGCCGGTCTGACTCAGTGGTTAGAGTGTCAACCCTTAGACCGAAGGGTCCCGGGTTTGATTCTGGCCAAGGGCACATACCTCGGGTGTAGGCTTGATTCCCGGCCCCGGTCGGGGCAAGTGCAGGAGGCAACCAATCAATGATTCTCTCACATTGATGTTCTCTCTCGATCTCCCCCCTCCCTCCCACTCTCTCTGAAAGCAATGAGATTGGGTGAAGATTAAAAAAAAAGAAAAGAAAGAAATGCCAATTTCCTCTGTAAAAGAGAACCTGAAAAGCGCTAACCAAAAGGAAACAGATCAGTCACACTCATACCTGAAGTGCTATGAACGTTGGTAAAGGAGTTGTCAGAGGCACTGTAGGGCCAGGCACCAGGTGAAGGCAGCGAGGTGTTGAGGGAAGAATTAGACCCTTTGAGTAACAGATGAAAAACAAGATGAAAATACTGCAGATAAACGTCAGTATAAGAAGTGAAACTTTGAAGTTTATTTAACTTTCAATAGAAGGGTGAACAAAATATATTTAAAAAAATAAATGTAAAAAGATTTATGTTCTTGTGTTTTCTGGTTAAATTATTAGATAATGATAATGGCAAGTATAAATGAAACCACAGATTGATAAATTTGAAAATGTTGGGTGCTGAATCAACACAAGGGATGTCTGACTTATTTACCTGTGGTGTTATCCCGCAGAAGTTGGTGGTCAGTATCTACAATGGGAGATGTGGCTGTACCCCCCAGCACACTTCCTGGGGTGACATAGGGATCAGATTCAGGGTCAATGTTTTGGATACCTTTCCATGGCACTCCTGGTTGGAATTCTGAGAGAAGAACAACAAGTATTAGGGGTAGAAGGGTGTTCAAAAAATGGTATAAGTTATTTTTTGATATAAGAAATAGATCTGTAAAAAGTCTAATTACTCAATCTATTTTATTTCAGATTTTCATCAGTAAAAAAAAAAAAAAAAGTCAGCCACTCTGCCAGCAACACCTTTGTGTTATCACAACATGTCAACCTTCTGTCTCTCTATGGCTGTGAACTTGATGCCAGAGCTCATCAGTGCCTAGTCCCAGAACCTGTTCTTCCTGCTCCCAGGAAATTCAGGCCTGAGGGCAGGGAGGCAGGATAAGTGGTCTGGTGCTCACAGAACTGTTCAGGCATCTAGGACAAGAACTGGGAGAAAATTTACCCTGGAGATCAGTGACTGCTCCCATTTATCTCACAGGAAATTGGCTCAGATGCACAAAAGGAAACAATACAAATGACCACTACGTGCAGGGAAAATCAACATGAATAATTTGGCTTATCATGAAAAAGCCTGGAATATGTATAAATAAGTGTTTACAATTTTTTATTGGTTCATTTAAATCATATTTAAAGCTATGTGATAGTGTTAATAAACCTTTTACTTTTCTAATCATGATGAGGGAAAGCAATATGCATTATATAGTCAACAGCCTACATATTCGTATCACAAATATAACTGTATACAGAGACATTTAGAAGGATATATACCAAATATTTTAATTTTTGCTTACTATATTAAAAAGGTTTTCTACAATGAAAACAGGTTATCTGTATCAAAAGAGAGAGAGAGAGAGAAGGAGGGAGAGAAAAGAAAAAGAGTAACAAATATTGTCATTCACTCACTACTGTGAACCTGGAACCTAACTGATAATAAATACTTGCTTTAAAAATAAATCAATTCAATGGATATTTCTGAAGAACCCAGGTTACAAGGCATCCTATGATGAATGCATGCCAAGTCCTGGCTCCAAGTCACCTACTTTTATCCCCAGGTTCCCCTCCTCTGATTTCCTTCAGCGTATCCAAGTTCGTGCATTATTTATCACACAGTAACTACCTTGTAGGTGATCAGTGTCAACACCTTACCTTCCTGCCTGAATGCTACAGAGCAGAGACCCTATCTACTGAAAATTTTCTATCTCCCCACTGCACAGCACTCCTGCTTTTATCAGACTGTAATTACTAAATGAAAAAATGAAAGTGGGTGACTTAGTAAAGTGGGTGGCAAAAATAATCTGTTCAGAATCTGAAATTAACAATTAAAAAACAAACGATATCCCAGAAAAAACACTTCCTGGACAATACCTGGAGGCCAACTGGCATTGCTGGATTTACTTCCGATTTTATTTGTTGGAGGAGATTTGGCAGGTAACCAGCTATCACCAGCAGGACCCGTATGGCCACCCAGTGTGTCACCTGGGATGATATCAAACTGGTTGTATGGTGAGCCTCCGCGGGTCTTACCAGGGGCCACTATAGCGCCTGACAAGAGAGAGAGGAAATAAATTCACACCTGGTAAGGACTCCTGTGAACAGAACTTGTCAACTTTTTATTTAGAGAAACTCAACCAAATACAGAATTGTGAAGCTTATATAGCAAAAACAGTATTAGAATGAGAGGTCACACTCAAGAACAGCATATAATCGGTAAGTGGAGTGACCATGAAAAATTCATTTCACCTTTCAGTTTCTTACGCATGCACAAAGCACCATTTTCATTCTTGACTGTTCCTCTCGGTTTTAAAATTCTATGGTCTTATGACGTTAACTGAACTTTCATAAACTACGAATCATACCATTATCCCCACAGTTTCTATACTAATGACTCAAGAATGAGAAATAATAAAAACACTCAACAATTTGCAGCATGTAAGAAGGTTTTTAACTACATTTGTACCGACGATAGCCACCCAAGTTCTTCAGTGCTGATCAGACTAGTTTCTCTGGAAGAAGCAATACAAAGGAGGGGAAATCCACTGGAGAGAAAAGCATCTGCAATTGCTTTAAATTCCAAAGCAATGAGATGGAATTCCTGCCCAGGGTCTCTGCCAGCACAAGGCCAGCAGTGAGCTCCGCAGCTCTGGGACCCATGGCCCCACACACGAAGAACAGCAAATCCTTTGTAAGCATTTTCCTGAGAGCATTTCAGCGGTTTTGTCAGTGCCCGCTTCATACATTTTATATGCCACGAGGCAGGAAAAAGCTGAGCAGCTTAAAATTCCCTTAAACTAACAAAAAGTGAGCCTTACTTTACATAAAAATACCAGCACTGTGAGACACCACCCTACCTTTCCTTCAAACAAATCCTACACACCATTCTTAGGGCCCTAGTACGAACTGGTAAAGCTGGCCCTGAGGCAATGTATCTGCACGCACGTCGATTAAAAGAGCCCGGTTTCGCCTAGCAGCAGTATCACCAAAACTACCTCTATGCTCAGCTAACAACAAGTCGCTGACTTTCTGGAGCCTCTGGAAGAAATCTGATTCAAGGGCAGGCAAGCACAGTGAAGTGCAACATAAGCAGCTCGATTCTCTTGGGGGCTGCCGAGGCAATGGGGAAGGTATCATCTGTGAGCTCTAAAAAGGCAAGTGGCTATTTTCCCTTCGAGATATCCTCTACATGCCATTTTGTATTTATTGTCATGCATCTATCATGTCTTTGGGGAAGGAAGCAGTGTAAGTGCCAGAAACTATGGATGTTGAGCTTGGATTACTGAGTTCAAAAACAGATCTTATAGCTTCTACAAATTGTTCTTGATTTTGTGCCAGAAAATCAAACGACAATGCTTTGGGGTAGCAGGCAGAGAACTCCAAGTGGCCACTTGAGCAGCCTCTGGATGGGCACATTTTAAAGAGTGGCTTATAAAGGAACCCTGGAAGGCTTTAGATTGATGGGGCTGAGGCCTGCCGGGGAGCTGCGGCAGTAGCAGTCCCCACCTATTTATACTTGATTCTCACAGATAGGAGTTGAGTCCAAGCGAATTACTGTCAATTTAAACAAACATTCAAACAAAGGCTGAAGGAAGACTCCAAGACCTTGTATCTGTCTTACAGGGAAATGGAGGCTCTTACAGGGAATTATGGAGATGAAGGGCTGACCCACGTTTATAACCAAAGCCTGGAATGCCCTCAACTGCTGTGCAGCAGACCCTGTAATTCATAAAGAACAAGAAAGCTTTGTGGAAAGTTCAAAAAAGTTGTGATCTGCATCTAAAAAAACCTGATGCTGTTTTCTCAGCCAGTTCATTAGGTAAAGTTTTACCTTAATGGGTGCTTAAGTTCACTTCCACTTCCCTCCATCCCATCCCATTGCAGGTGGGAAATTTTGCTTTCTTTAATTAGAACTAGCATTTTAAGTTTCTTATAATTTGGAAAATAAACACAATCTTCCTTCATAGGTGATCATAAAATTTTGGGGAGGGGAAATCAAGAGGCTTGCTAAGATAAAGCTAAAAACCCACACTTTAAAATAATTTTACAGGACACTGCTGAGGGTCAGAAGAGCTCCAACTCATGCTTCCTTGCTTGCTCTTACCATTTTTGTGCATATTGGCTTCCTGTGTGGCTACGGAGGGCAGTCCCTCCATCATGGAGGTCCACTGTTTAAAGCGAGACTCTGTTCCAGCCTCCTTCCCACCAACCATGCCGTAGTCCATGCCGCCAGAGCTGAATCCTAAAACAGAGAATCACATTTTATGCCTTTCTATAAATTTCTAGTATCAGTAACAAGAGTTCTGAGGCAGAACCCATGAACAGCTTCATTTGTAACTTAAATACTAATTCACAAGGAATTTCACTCAGAAATAGATATTTTAATTCAAAATGCTGATCTTGGCTCTTGCCTGCTAAAAACATAATGCCTCTGTTAAGGTATGAAAATGTGTATGACTGCCATGCAACTAGGACCATCTCACTCACATGTTAGTTTAGCTAACATCTGTGCCAGATAGAATGTTGGGGCCAGTGATTCTCCAACTGAAATGGAGGTGTCCACACATCAAACTAATATGGAATAAGAGCAGCTACGAGGTTGTGGTAAGGGTTTGAGGGGAGGAAAGGCTTTGCAGAAGAAGGGACATTTGATCTAGGGCTAGGATAGGTACGTAAGTCAGGGAAACCAAGTACAAAGCTCTAACTCATGACAATATTTAAGGAATGCTGAGAGTCCAACGTGATTCCAGTGCTTGGCTAACTATGGATGAAGTGGGGCAGAGTGGCAGGAGATGGGGGAGAAATGAAGAGTCATGTCATGCAGGGTTGTTATATATCAGGTAAAGGAGTTTGGACTTTTTCCTCTAAGACAGGAGGTAAAACGTTAAACAAGTGAGGGAGAGATAACTAGGTTTGTATTTTAGAAAGAGAATTGGCAATATGAGAATGGGGTAGATGAAGGTCAGGATAGAATCTTGAGAGATCAATTTGAAAAAAGTTTTTATGCAGTAATGAAGACCCCAAAGCTTGAATAGGATATTAGTAAGAGGTTCATAGTTTACTTTGCCATGAGGCCCCAGGTAAGCCTCAGGTGTCAGGCTTTTCACAACTTTTGGTGGGTAATGTTTTCCACTGCACAGGGCTGGACAGGTGGAAGCTAAAGTGAGAGGCTTGTTGTTGGAGTCTCACAAGGTCCGCCATCCATTTTGGATCCGAATGTACTTAATATCGTTTAAACTGATTCTCATAAAAGTAAAATAAAAGACTAAAATAAAGAAATGAAACAGTGAAGGGAAAGACCAAAGAAAAACCAGAGACCATTAAGAGCCATAGTAAGTGTAGCAACCCAGAGAGGTGACCAGGGCTCCCACCATGGCAAAGCTTAGGTGGCTGAAGGAGCCAAACACCCATCTCTTCTTCCTCTAGAACGTGCAGCTCTGGCCAGGCCCGGCTCTGCGCAGTGTCCATTCTACCCTCCTGCCATCTGCTGATGTCTTACTGGCCCCGAAGTACCATCTATCCAAACCCCTCTGAGGGTCCAGGTCATGTTTTTCTCCCCTGTGCTTCTCCTAGTTGGCAGGTATAGCTTTACAAATGCATAATAAATCAAGTTCAAGTCCATTTCTAACACCCTCTTGACCTACGTTCAAAATGCTCCTATAAATATAAAGAACTCTGTTCCTTCACACTGCTTGTAATTGACTTCACTAGTCCAACTAACTGAAGGGCAGAGAGCAGAAATCACTGGTATGAGCTGGAAATATTCCAAATTAAACAAGCTTTTTAAAAGAGGGGTTTAAGATATTTTCTTCTTTGTCTTATGTAGCTGAGCTGAAATGAGACTGGAGGGCAGGAAGTTGAAAGGAACAAGGCTTTCTCTGACATAAGCTTTAATGGCCTAAGCGTGTTACTCCTTGGGCAAATTACACCTACACCTTTGACAGAGAAAACCAGCCCAAGGTGCTGGATTCCAGGCCATCTGAAAGCTGGTTCCAGTCACTGGGAAAGAGCTTTTGAAAATAACCCAGGACTCTGGTGAAGATTAAAACAAGAATGCAGGGGTTAGTAAGAGGATAAGGAACCATTCCTTACACATTAATTTTCTTTAAAGCTGCTCTAAAATTTCTCTAAAACCTAGTGAGTAAAAGATATTAAATTTCAGCTGTTTAGAGTGCTTTTGTGACACATGAAGTGTAGAAAATTAATAAGAGTTATAAATCTTGGTAGAGGGGAGTGTTTGAGGAATCCATCTGAACCATAATTAAAGTGGGAATCATGCTCATTAGAAACTTGGGGATCAAATGCCACCAAAATGTGGCAGCACCACAACTAAGTAACAAGGTTTGGTCAGGAAAAAAAAATTAAAGGGGCGAGAGGCAGAATACAAGATAAAACTGCCTTGAAAGGTTTACCCTACAAACCCAAAACCATGACAGGATAAACACCAGGGCAAGGCTGGACGGACTCTGTGTCTTTCTTGATGCCACACAGCAGTTGGCATGACATCAGGATATGGAACGCATTCACCAGCTCTGGAGGGAAGGGACTCTGGAGCGCTGTGCGCTAGTGGCTGCTTGAACAGAAAGCAGGGGGCACACCACTTGTGACCTCTGGGCTATTTATGAGCTATCATATCTCCAATCCCAGGAGAACACTGACTTTATCATACTTGCTATTTCATTAAAACCAAACTTGCTCAGTCCACCCAGTAGCCTCCCTGTAATTCTCCAGCTCACCCACACTTTAATTCAAATCAAACAAACCATTTAGTTCCGTTTAATGAATATTTATGGAAAGCCTAATTTGTGCCAGGTTTGGTGTTAGCAGCTGAGGTACAAAGAGATAAGACATGCCCCTTGCCTTCCCAGGGACTCATTTCACCAGTATATCCCTTTTACCATCTTATCATTTTTACAAAAACAACCCTTTGTGTATCTTATCTGTCCTTTCTCCTGCTTCCCTGCACCCTAATTCATCATCTGTTCATCACTACCACTTGGCTTAGAGCTTACCATACAGAGGAAACTCTCAAATGAACTTGTCCTTAATTGATCACTTTTTCACTCACTTTGTCTGTTATTTTCTGCTACTCCTTTTATTGTAGATTAAAAAACAAACTACTGCTTTTGCAATAATTATAAGCAATAAATTATAAGAGAAATAAATCACCCTCAGTTGCCCAATGAACACAACAGCTCTAATCCATGTCCACGTGTACATGATATTGCCACATTCATGATCCCAGGGTAGATATAAATTGCTCTCCTACTATTTTAATACCTGTAATATTCATAACTCTACTTTTACTGGGTATACCACATATATTGTTAAGTTTCAATACATTTTAAATATAAAAAATAAAATTTTATTGGCAATGCATTTTCTATTAAGATGAGTGACTGTTTCCTGATTAGCTACTATAAATGACTATAACTTATGCCTAATTTTACAAATTTTTGTAGACATAAGCACTATGAAATCTTATGTGAATAAGCAGACTGGAAAAGGAGTCTTGTTATATAACATCACTTATTTCTTTTAATTCCTTTTTAAGTATATTCCCCTCCCCTCAGGGTTTGATACTAAAACATAATTTTTAGATACGTCATTATCATCTGACATTCAATTAGGTATATTTCTCAATTTTGCTACAAGCTGAGAATTTAAAAAACATCTCTTTTATAAAAACAATCAATTAAGAATTAGTTAAGCAGTCAAAAGTCATTCAATTTGTTACTTTTGTGAAATTATACCAAAAAAGAGGCTTTATCAAAACTTAAGATCTTTTTTTTTTTTAATATACCTTTATTGATTTCAGAGAGAGGGAGGGAGAGGGAGAGGGAGAAATAGAAACATCAATGAGAGAGAGTCAATGATCGGCTGCCTCCTGCATGCCCCCAACTGGGGATGGAGCCCGAAACCCGGGCATGTGCCCTGAATGGGAATCAAACCACGATCTCCTGGATCCTAGGCCGAAGCTCAACCGCTGAGCCACGCCCCGCTGGGCAAAACTTAAGATACTTTTAATTATTCCTGCTACTTTTACCCACAGGTATCTTTTTTAGTTTGATACACTCATCATTAGAAAGATTAAAATACTATTTTGTTACATCTTTGCCATATAATCTTTTTTGAAAATAATTTAATCTCTGTATAAGCTTTAAATATATTTTCATCAAAATTTTATAGCTATAGATCTTATTCAAAACAGGCAGCCAAATAAGCCTTACTTTCAGTACCAAAATATATTTTTCAATTCAAATAAATAAGGTAATATACATGAAGAAAAATGATACGAAATGCATCTTGTAAGGAAGGCTAAAACTGGTCAGACTATAATTAATATGATAAAGATCTAATAAAATTAATTTAGCTATTGTTCAATAAGTTATCAAATGTAAACAAGTTAGTAAGTCAGTATGTTCTTTCTCCTTGCTTCATTTGGATTCTAAGACATAGCTAAATTTCTAAGTTATTTATAAAACAGGAGTATGACAAAAATCAGAAGATTTCTTTTGTAAATGCACATATGTGTATATACTGAACTCTGCTCCTTTAGCCATTAGGAATAGTTAGGACGAGAATCATCACACTGCTAATCTAACAAGACATCATGATAAAGCTGGTCTACATATTTAGTAAATAAGAAATATACCTGTTGTTAAAAACTAACAGATTCTCAGCCAACATATAATTTTACTTTTTAGTGGGAGCTAGAAAATATTAAAGCTGCTCTGAGAACTGAGTGTCACTGGGCTAAATACATCATGATTTTAGGTCTTTAATAATTAATTGACTAATGTATGCCCAGCCTAAAGGAAATCACGTAGAAGTTTATCCACAGGCTTTACCTGACGCTTTGTGAAAATGTGTTTTGAGAGTGTCACTAACCTATATGCTTGAGATGTTTGAAGGTGCCTTTCTTTCTCAGATAGGCTCTAGGCATGAGTACTGAGAAGAACCAAAAGGAACGTGTGCACTTAAACATGTGGAAAAGCTGCTTGCAGCTTCCAGATGCTCTCCTTGCTTTGAACTGACTGGACTCTACTTTGAGAACTACGTACTCTTTGACAAAAAGGGACGGAAGAAGCAAAATTGCCCTGCTTTATTATCGCATATGGAGTCTAAATTCAGAACTCAGCACATACCAAAATACCCAGGTTTTTATGTCAAGCTTCATCCTTAATAGAAAACATGATGAAGGCGGCAGACTGGAAACCCAGGGGATAACAACTCCCTTCATTTGTCAACATGGGAGGCCGCCTTCTTGCTTGGTACCCTGGTGTTCTACACCCAGATGAGCATGTCCTGGTAAGATACGCGATGGTGGAGTTTGCCCTTTCATGTCAAGTAGTATAAAGGTTAGATTGAATTTAAATCAGTTCCCAGATGGATCATTTTTAAGAAAGACTATAGCTGACGGAAGTTAAAAATCTGGAAATTAACTCCCTTAAAATTATCCAGGATCAATGAGTCCTTGAAATCTCTGCTCTTCTCTGCATGTGGACACCCCAGTAGGAAGTAGATGCCTCAAAGAACTAGAGCAAAGAGCAGGGTCATTTGTCTAGGGTCACTTTGTCACCTAGGAGCATGGGTTTCAGGGCTCCCTAACTCTTGTTTTTGAGTTTGCACAGAAGAGTACCTTCTTTATCAACATAAAATCTAAATGTGAATCTGAGAAGAAACCCATGGTGGTGTGTGGTACCTTTTTAATTTTTAAATTTTATTTTTAAATCACTGTTGCCTCACGGATTGGCTTCTGCTTACATCATGTTCCCCAGTTCTGAAAGAGCTACAGTTTGCCTGCCAGCAAATTCTTTATGAATGTCAAAGGTGTAACCTTACTTGTGCTAATTCTATTTAACTCAAATGAAATACAAATATCAGAATAATTTCATCAGTTTGCCTTATAAATTTAATTTTAGTTCTCATTTTTTCAAGAGAAAGTAATTTTATCAGTCGAGTGAAACACCTCAACTTGTATATATTTTAATAGATTATAACTTCAGGCACATGTAGCACTCATAGCATGTACAAGCATTTAATCCAGTTTTTAAAAATTCCTAGTTCAGGTGGAGCAGATTGCCATTTATAAGTATAAAAGACTGCTTTGGGGTCAGAAGTTGGAGCCCTGTCTCTGCTATTTATTGATCGTGTGGTAAGCTTCTGAAACCCATTGAAACTCTTGGATTTTGATAACTCAAAACCTCATCTGTAAGACAGGGATAAGACTATCTACACTTTGTATGGCTGTTGTGAAAACAGAGGGGAATGTAGGTCCAACCCCTATCATAGGCTTAAAAAAAGGTAATTCTTATTACTGACAACTCACCAGAACCATATCCAGGTATTGGCCCTTTGGTTTGAAGGTCTGGGAGCCCCACATTCAGAGTGTTGGGTACCATGTTGTCCAGATGTGGCTTGGGCCCAACAGGATGAGATGGCGAATGCTTCATGCTAGGCTGCCTCTGCTGCTGCTGCTGCTGCTGCTGGAGTGCGCTCACCATTCGAGCCAGCTGGAGGTGGGCAGTCCAGAGCAAGGAGGCCCAAGGGAAAACAGATACACGATAAGCCAACGTGCTGAACGTCACAGGAAAATATTGCATATTTGTTTGTGCCATCAGAGGATAGGCAGAAATGCACTCCTCACAGAGAGCACTAGAGGGACCCTCCCAATCCCTTGTACCTGTTGTTCTTGCTGCTGGCGCACAGCTTGAGAAATCTTTCTCTGGTTCTGTAACAACTGCTGCTGTTGCTGCTGCTGCAAGAGAAGCTGACATGCCTACAGGGAGGAAAGAGAGAGGCCCTAAGTTTCCTAACATGGACTCAATGAGGACACTGAGAGGTCTGTGCGCTGAAGGACAGATCATTGAGTCAAGTGTCTATGAGGAAAGTACCACCAAGTTCTTGGTCTACTGGTCACATTTACCCCCAGTTGAGCACACATAAAATGAAGCAAATCAACTTAAAGAAAAAGTACATAACCTTTTTAGTTATAGGAGGGAAATCTGCTACTTACCAACTGAAACTGGGGAATCTGTGGAAGCTGGCTCAGCATGGCAATTTGTTGAGGAGATAACTGGGGCCCCACATTGAAAAGACCTGGATTCAGGCCACTGTTGGGAAACTGCTTGAGCATTGAGGCAGAAACCTAGCGGGGGGAAAAAAAAAAAGATGAACTGCCAGAATTTAGCAAAATAAATTATTTTTGTGTGAAAAGAATCCTAATAAAGCAAGAGCCATTATTTTCCTTGAAAAATATTATATGATTGGTAGAAATACATGAAAGTGTTAACAATGGTTATCTCTGAGTGGTAATATTGTATGAGCTTTTAAATTCTTTTCTTAGCCTTTCCAATTTTTCTACAACAAAAATGATGAATTTTACAATCATGAAGACATTGGTAAGACCTGAAAATTTTAATGACAATATGACATTTGTCTGAGAAATTATTACCCAAAATGTGCCATAAAACAAACTCTATCAAACCGCATAAAGCTACTAAATAAATGCTTAAAATAAAGTATTTCTGTTACACAAATAAAATTTTTAAAAAATCAACCTATAAACAGGAGACACTGAAGTTTCAACTCATGACTTCTCATACCAAACACTCAGAGTTGCAGGGAGGCAGAGAAGAGCCTAGAAGATCAAATGGCTCAGCTGGTTCTTTCTCCATGGTTTTCAGGAGTGAATAAGGCTAGGCTGCAGGAACCTCCAGGGATAGAGACAGGACTCCCTCCCACTTTTGGACTGCTTGTTTAAGATGTTTTAACTGACCTGAATTGTTTCTCTGTACTTTCTTTCACTGAACCCAGTGAATGAGCTGGTGCCAAGGACAACAAACTTAATCCCTCTTCTGTGAGTGGCAAGCAGCACACTAGTTAAGAAGTTAGTTCTAGAGGCAGGCTGCCATTTCTTAGGTGTATAACTCAGGGCAAGTGAGTTACTTAACCTGTCTGAGCTTCATTTTCCTTATCTCCAAAACTGGAATAATAATATTAACTTCAGTGATTGATTGAGAATTTTATGAGTTAATCCACATCAAATACTTAGAAATGCAACCCATAAATGTTCTTATTCTACAAATGTCTAGAGACAATGATTACAGCCCTCTTGCGTCTCATCTTTAGGCTAAACAAGATTAGTTTTTTACCTGAGTCTCATTCAATTTCTCAGTGCAGAGCCCAGAACAGAAAGCCATTTCCCAGAACAGTTCAGTACTGAGTAGACCTGGCCATCACTAACCCTTCTGTTAAAAGCCATGCTTTTGTTAACAATGCCTAAGGATCTGTTTCTCTGATGACTGCATCATAACTCCCAATTCACACACTAAGCCTATTGTCAATTAAAATCTACAATATTTAAAAATAAAAAAATAAAACCTACAATATTTTTAAATGTTTTGCTCCCCTGTGTAATATTTAAGCACCTGGGTTTTAAAAATTTATTAATTTATGCTTTGATCTTAGAACCTCACATTTTATCTTTTTGTGCATGGCACATAGGAGATGCTTGATAAATACCTATTAAGTGACTACTGTATTTTAATTTAATAACAGTCTCCCCATCAAAATCTTTTCTACCCTATTATTCTTATTCCCAGTTTGTGTTTCCCGATCTGGTCACTGATGAGAATGTTGAACTTGAAGAGCTGAGGATAATCTAGTAGCGTGCCACCAAAGACTCCTTTCCGACCTTGAAACTGATCGGCCTGGGAACAGTCTGTCAGTCATTTACTAATCCACACAACTGTTTCAGCATTTAGCCTATATTTTTACATCTTGTCTAAAAAAAGAGATAGCTTGTCAAATGGCCTGTCAAAACAGAGATACAACTGTATTGTTCTTATAACCCAAGATGTTTTTACCAACCATGAAGGACATGAGCTAGGTCAGAACTCGTCAGCAAGCTGTGATTCCTGACTCCTACGCACAGGTGCTCGAAACCCACCTTTCTGATAATCTAAGGGCAGAATTTCCCCTGGAAGTGGCACAAGGTTCATCAGTCTTTAGGCAACTTTCCTATTCTTTCAAAAATTGTTTTAAACATTTCCCCATTCTTTACACTTCCTTGTAGGGAAGGGGTGCGTCTTTCTCGTTTCTGGTGTGAGGCTCAGCAGAGGGGGACCAGCCTTTATCACAGTCACAACACTCCAGCCTCTTCCCCTTCTTGTTGGCAAGCCTGCAGAGGGAATGGCCCCGTTCCAGTTACTGGGGGAGCTGGAATTCAGTATTAGGGAGCTCACGTTCTCCAGTATCAGCTTTCTCAGTAGTAAAGAGGTATTTTGGACCCCACGTGCCTTCTTCTTTTGTCTTAAAATTTCAGGATTTGGGCAGCAAAGAGGGGTTGTCATTAAACTCCCCTTGAAGACTCCTAGCATTCTTCAAAGATCACAGATAGGGCTCCGCAATTCTTTTCACAAGTTCCTTCTCTACTGTAGAATTTACATTCCCTAATTTAAGGAATCCTACCTTTTCTGTTTAACATCCTTGTTCTTAACAGAGAAGACAAAAGCAATAAAATTTTTATTTCCATATAATCAGTCAGCATTATACAAATAGTCCAAATAAACGCCTTTCCCAGTCACCAAATTTCACCACACCAAACTCAAAAGGCTCTTTTTATCTGCCTACTTCTTTGCAACCCTCAGTCTATTTTATGTTCGAATCCCCCAACTCGGATTCTTCCACGTATCCATCCTTGCTTGCATTCCTTTACTTTCCATCTTTTGAAAATTCCCTTTGAAAAGTCATCAGAGAGCTTTCATCAGGAGAACCACTGGGCTTCCCACTGCCTCTTGCTCTAGCATAATAGAGGTGAGTTCGGCAGTTTCCTAAGACTTCGGAGTCAGCCTCTGCTACATTCTCAAGAACGTTTGCCTATCTTTTGACACTTTCTAATCTAGAAACATCTAAGTTCAGGTTTCTTTTTTTTAATTTTTTTAAACATCTTTGTTGATTTCAGAGAGAGGAAAGAAGAGGGAGAGAAAGAGAGAGACAGAGAGAGAAACATCAATGATGAGAGTCATTGATCGGCTGCCTCCTGCACACCCCCGACTAGGGATGGAGCCCGAACCCGGGCATGTGCCCTGACCGGGAATTGAACCCCGATCGCCTGGATCCTAGGTTGACGCTCAACCACTGAGCCATGCCCGGCCAGGCTAAGTTCAGGTTTCTTATGCTTCGTTCACCAACTCATTTTCTTCTAAGATCTCAGTGACTTTCACTTAACCTATCAAGTCTGTCATTTTGGAAAGTTTTTTGGTTTAAAGCAATAGTTCTAGCTGTTTCCTCTCTATCCTCTCAGAGATACTGAGTGTTGCCAACTAATTAAAAATTTTGTTTGATTTTCTATTTTAAGTGTCAGACTCCTAGCAGATATGAGCACACCACTACGGTGCATTTTGCCTCTGAAACAGTTTTATGGCCAGTAGACCAGACACAACCCTCTATAATTTCCCCCAAATAACAACTCTTCATCATCTCTCCTTTGAGTTCACCCAAATGGTCACCAGTGTGACTTAACTTATTGTCTCTGATATAACAGTTCTAATCTCACCATATTAAGATTTTGGGGGGGAGGAGGGGAAGACTACAAGTGTAAGAGTATGCTACACTGTCTATCAACACTATATTCCAAACTGTAGTCTCGGTCCACTATATTTCAGTGACCCATGAAATTATATTTACTACCTTCAGTGTGAGTCTTACATTTAATGTAGCAACTGTACTGGGTTGAACAGTGTTTCCCCCCCAAATTCATGCCCACTTGAAACCTCATACTGTGAACTTATTTGGAAATAGGATCTTTATAGATAGGATCAAATTTGGATTAGAGTGGTCCCTAATCCAAAGACTGGTGTCCTTATAAGAAGGCGGCAATTTGGACACAAAAACAGAGAAGAGAAAGTCACGTGAAGAAAGAGACATGGGGAAGAACACCATGTGAGTACGGAGACAGAGACTGGAATGATGCGTTTGTACATAAAGGAGCACCAAGGACTGCCAGCAGCCAGTAGGAGCTAGGAGAAGGGCACGGAATAGATTCTTCTTAACAGCCTCCAGTAGGAACCAACCCTGATGACACCTTGATTTCGGGCTTCCAGCCTCCATAACTGTGAGAGAATAAATTTCTGTTGTTTCAAGTTACCTAGTTTGTGGTAATTTGTTATGGCAGTTTTCAGGAAAGAAACTAATATAATAACTATGTTTGTAACCCTGTGCTGTCCAATGTCAACCACTGGTCTCATGTGGCTACTGAGTACTTGAAACAGGGCTAATCTAAATTGAGATGTGTTGCCCGGCCGGGCATGGCTCAGCGGTTAAGCGTCGACCTAGGATCCAGGCGATCAGGGTTCGATTCCCGGTCAGGGCACATGCCCGGGTTGCGGGCTGCAGCCGATCAATGACTCTCTCATCATTGATGTTTCTAGCTCTCTCTCTCCCTCTCCTTTCCTCTCTCTGAAATCAATAAAGATATATTTAAAAATAAAATAAAATAAAATAAATTGAGATGTGTTTTAAGTGTAAAATACATTTGAGATTAGACTTGGTATTAAGAAAAAGTAAAAATCTCAATAATAATTTAACTGTATTGGGTTAAAGAAAATAATGTTAAAATTCATTTCACTTATTTCTTTTTATCTTTTTTAAAACTTCACAAGATTTTATTTTTTTAATCCTCACCTGAGGATATGTTTATTGATTTTTAAGAAACAGAGGACAGGAAGCAGAGGGGGAGGGAGGTAGGGGGAGAGAGAGGGAGAAGGGAAGAGAGCGAGACAGAAAATCATCGATTGGTTGCCTCTCACAATATGCTCCCCAATCAAGGATTGAACCCGCAACCTAGGTATGCGTCCTGACTGGACATCAAACCTGCAACCATTCTGGTATAGGAGATGATGGCTCTAACCAACTGGGCCACCTTGGTTGGGACTCTTTTTATCTTTTTAAACGTGGCTACTAAAAACTTCAGATTACCTTATGTGGCTCATTTATATTTCTATTGGACAATACTATTCTAGGCTATCGGCATTGTTTCTTAACTTCTTTTCCAACATTTTCTTCTATGATCCATGGGAAATCTCCTCCGCTTGTTTCCCAATCTTCTGGCCTCCAAAATAAACATCCACTGCCTGACCTTTCATTTTTCCCCATTTCTTCATTCAGTTTTAAGAGCTCTACTGACCAAATCAGCTGGTCTCCTGATCACAGCATCTCTCTTGAGAATGCATGCCATTCCTTGCCAAGAGCCCATTACTCTCTCCTTTACTATTCCTACTACTCAAAGTTAGCGAGAGAAACTACCATTGCAGGTAAACCATGCTCATGACATAACATAACCTAGAGAAATTCTTCCTCAGAGAGAAATGTGATATCCACAGCAGCACTTCTCATAACAGCAAAAGTCTGGCAACAGCCCAAATGTCTCCAGACAGAACTGGTAAATAAATGATGGTGTATTCATACAATGAAATACTGCATGAACCGCAACTGTCCAAATCAACATGGGAAAATCTCAGGAACATTACCAAGTTAAAAAAAGGCAAAATGAAACAATATATTGTTTAAAGAGAGACAAAGAAAGACTACAAGAAATGCTAACACAAGGTCATTTTATAATTTAATTTAAATTCCAGCATCTCATATGTTCTATAAGTTGACAGTTACAAAGGCTACAAAGGTTACACTTTGAGGATTTCACTCAACCTTTCCCTTCTTCAGACTGTACATGTACTGTCCTTCTCTGATGAATACAGAAGGACCAGAAAGAAGCATGACTAGCTCCTGGCAAATGGCTATTCGAACCTGGGTTGCAGAGTAATTAAAGTGTAGGTTTGCACATGCCCATAGCAGGGAGTTAATTATTCTGGCTTAAAAGCCATCACTCTCCAGCAGGGTTGGAGAAAGTGAAAATCTAGTTGAAGCCAATATGGCAGTTAAACGAAGCACTGCAGGTGCAAAATGAGAGCAATTTAAAAGCAAGACAAAAGCCTGCGAGAATCTGTTACTTTCTGAATATTTGAGTAAGGATGAAAAAGGTACCGTAGAAAACCCAAGGACTGGAACATTTGTAGTAACAAATCTTAAAGACTAGTTTCAATGTCTTCTTTCTACATTTACATTAAATACTGACTGCCTCTATTAAGTAGTTAACATGGGTGTAAATTTTAAAATATTTATAAAAATTTTAAATGTTTATGTGCTTTGACCCAGGAATTTCATTCCAGGCAACTAAATTTATAAATAATGTGGGCAATAAGTACACATCTATCAACAATCAAATCTACAAAATGAAATAAATGAACAAGCAGAACAGAAACAGATTCATAGATACAGAGAAGATTTTGATGGTTGCCAGATAGGAGGGGGTTTGGGGCGTTGTGTGAAAAAGGTGAAAGGATTACAAAACAGTTACGAAATAGTCACGGGGATGTAAAGTACAGCACAGGGAACATAGTCGATAATATTCTAATAACTGTGTGTGGTGTGAGATGGGTACAAGATTTATTGGGATGATCACTTAGTAACTTATATCATGTCTAATCACTGGAGTGAATACCTGAAACTAATATAATATTGTACGTCATCTGTAATTGAAAAATAAAAAAATGATTTAAATAAATAAATAAATAAATAAATAAATAAAATGGCTTCCTAAGTAAAGGCCCTTTTTGCTAGAATACATATACAGCTGAGTCCTTACTACAAACTGCTATGCTCTTTTTTCCTTAATACCACTGAATATTTATTTCCCAGAGAAAAGTATCTCCAGCTATTGCTTATTTCATGCCTGATGTCAGGTGAGGTACATCAAGGACACTGAATTAAATTTAGGGTACAAAATATGATCATTGTTAAAGAGTGAGCAAAGATGGTAATGAGAAATAAAGGTAATTTTTACGGTGACTGGATATAAACTAAATGTTTACTTGCCACTTATTATTTGTATTGGAAAATAAGAAAAGAGATAAATAATAAGAAATAAAAGTAAACAATTCAACAGTTAAAAGAAAAAAATGAGGGCATGACCGACTGTTTCAGGTGCTGCTGATACACTGAGTAAGAAGAAACCGGAGAATAGACCATTGTATTCCACAACACAAAGATCACTGGTGACCTTCACAAGAAGGTCGTCATTCCCACTGCCACTGAACTCCTGGACTAGCCTCATGACTGATTTCCTTTGCTCTAATAATTCTGCCATTCAAACATGTCCTCTACATTACTGTCAGTATTATCGTTCTAAAAGATAAATTTTCCTCCATTGTCACTCAGCTAAAAAAGTCTTGCCCAATGCTATATAATCTATAGCAGTGGCAGCCAAACTTTAGGGTACACATCAAAATCACCCAAGATTCTGTCCCAGTATACTGGGGGAGACCTGGGACTCAAATATTTTTAAGTCATAACCCAAATAATGGTTATAAACCATGCAGACCAAAGGACAAAGTCCAAACTTCTCAGCAAGGCAAACGAAGCTTTTCCAAATTTGGCCCCAAACTTCCCGACTCATTTCTTCCTATTCCACTCTAGACAGCACCTATATGCTTCCACAAGCTCAAACTAATTATTCAAACTAAACGCATTTCCCCAACGTGCGCGTTCTTCCACATATTGCCGCCTTTTACACAAGCTGCTCCTGCTGCCTGGAAGGCACCTTCAATCTGGCTACCCCCGGCAAACTCTGACTCATGCTTCCAGACCAGCTTAAATGTCACTGCTAGTGTGAGGCCTTGCCCAGCTCCCCAAACTCTGTTAAGCATTTCTATACACTTATCACACTATTTGCTGACTCTTCTCCCATCACTGCCACCAACTCCAGGAGGCAGTGATCGGAGAGAGAGCATTTTATTCATCTGTGCATTGTCAACAAACTGCCTGGCACACTGCAGATATTCAAAAACCATGGACAACTGCTGATCTGATACTAAAGCCTCCTGGAAAGTGCCCCAAGAGTTAAGACGCTGCCACTGTAAGTACTAGGGAAGTCAGGAACAGGTATGTCTGGAGAGCATACCACTACCTGGGACATGAAGTATGACTGGAGCTTTGAGAGTATGAAGGGGAAAAGGGACTCTAAGAGGACTCCCAGACAGGACCATGAAGATGGGGGTTGGGGAGCGCACAATGAACATTTCTTCCTCTACAAGACAGATGTGGATTCAATGTCAAAAACCTGATTTGAAATCTACAGATTATGGTTTCAAATAAATATTTTAAGCTTTTGTCTTAATAGACATTTCAAAAAACTAAACAAAACCTGACCCTTTACTACCTGTTGGCTGGATCTAGTAAGTGCCCCACCCCCTTTTATAGGATGGGACTCAAAGCTCTTGCGCCTACTTAGTTCATTAAAGGAACATTCTAGGGAGTCTAAGGTCATACACTGAATCCTTACACAAGCTTTTCAGCTTTTACTTGCTCCTGAGATGTGTTTTTTCACAAAGAGATACAAGGGACAGTATGTGGTAGATTGGCACAAATCTCTCACCTGTACCCCCCAAACTCTTTCCGTATCTCCTACTAAGAAATGGACCTAAAAGGTTCCCATGGTTCCCAAAGTCTGTGTTTTACAGAGCGCTGCTCCATGAATAAGTCTCTGTTACTTCTTTAGTTCTAAAACTCCCCCCCAGAAACCTAGTCTGTATTTCAGCAGATAGCTCCTTAAAACTTCTCAGAATAATGAGAACCTGGCAATTCTATGGTTCATCTGTAGGTGAATCCTTGAGGGCAACCAATTTCTGAATGCTGGTACAACAGAATTTATAAAGTAGTTTTAATCATATGCAATTAAAAAACCAATATAGTATTAGAAAATATATAGATGTAAGAGGAATATAACCATAATGCTTTTCATGCAAAAACATCTACTTTGTATGCGTAATACAGTAAAAAAGTAAGATTTGAAGTTTTGTTTTAAAAATCTTGATCCTTGGCATTTGGGTTTTTCAAATTTAGGACTACTATTATTCCCACAAAACCAGTCAGTTAACTAGTAACCACTTGGATGGCATTTACTTTTGAATTGTGGAAACACACAATTGCTTACCTGGGGGGAAATAAACTGGGGAGGCACTTGCGCCCGGAGACTAGGAGAAGAATTTAGTGGTTGCACTGGTGTGTGCATACCTCGCGATTGTGCTGTGCTATTTCCAAACAAACCATGATTGCCACCCTGCAAACATAACGCAACAGTAAGGCTTTTTGTTAATATAAGAAAATGAAAATAAGAAACAGTCCAGGTTTTCTATCCCTCAGAAGAATCATATCTTATGTTCCATGGAATCACAGAATTTCATACCTGAAAAGTTCCTGATTTTGGAATGCTCAGGAATATTATTCAAATTCAATCATGGGCATATCATCGTTACCACCCCTGTAGTATGATTAATTCTATAAACCAAAAGGGTTAAATTTAGTCAAATGTTAAAAAAGTCAACTCATTTTAAATAAAATTTTTTTTTGGTAATTGAAAGGTATAGGCTATATAAGATTTATTTCAACTTTCTTTAACACTGGGTTTACCAAATTTATTCTCAAGTCTTATAATCTGAGCTCCATCTTGAAGGACACATGAATAAAAACGCAGGCTAATGAATAATATCATTGCAAAACAACACAATATTAGTTCTCTGCATTGGTTAGTTCAATTATAAAATCAGTGCCACCCAACGATGAGCCTAGCTCCACGAGAACCCTACTCCAGATCTGAACACCCTTCCCTGTCTTGGGTCTGCTTGGTCCCTTCTTTGCTAGATGAGGAAATCTGAATCAATCACAGAGTGAGATTAAAAGAATGGGGGAAAAGAGAAAAATCATTACAGGGACACCAAAACAAACATTACTCACCTGTAACTTCTCATTCAAATGTATGACTATTCATCTAGTTAAAAACAAACTCAACTCCCCGGTTTCTGGAGGACCAACTCGCTGGAGCACTTTCAGAGTGTTCCAATCAAAGAGCCATAGAAAGCAGGGCTACGTAGCCCTTCCTTTCTGAGAAAATCCTTCAGCAAAGACGCCGTATGTGACACTTGACACTCTGTTCCCTGTGACTGAGGTAGTTTTCTACACCACCTGTACTTGGCCTCCTCAAGGTGCAGTTCAGGGGCATCCTCAGCAAGACAGTTTTCCTCAAAACCTTCTTCCTCATTTCACATTCAAATTAACTAAGCCCACCTCTATGTTCTCAAAACACCTTAGAACTCTCTGATAATATACATCATCAAATCATATTTTTTTCCATTCGATCTTTCCACCACCAGCCTAATACCTCTTCTTTTGTATTCCTAGAGCTCAATAAAGCCCTGGTCTGTAGGATGAGCACATCATTTGCAAACATCCATGACCCACCAATTTCATATACTTGAAAATGTCCCACAGAACATCGTCAGTGAAGACAGCTATACCACTGCTTATACCAAGCAGGTGTACAATGAACTGAAGGCACCACCATCAACTTATCCCTGGAATCGTGGGGATAAGGTATTTTAAAAAAGAATTTTGTAATGGGACCATTAAGTTCTAGAACACTTAAGACATTCTGATGGCTTAGTGATTTGAAATAGATTAAGAGACCGCTACAGGGAAATTAATAAACTCAAAAACATTGAAAATAAAAATGACTATGAACATAAAGTAGAAATGGCAATAAAAAATCTGTGTATATTTCAAAAGAAAATCAAAGATCTGCCATGAATTTTTAATCTCCCAAAGGATTGTTTAAACATGAAAAGACCTTTCATTAGAAAAACTTGGTTATCTCTGCTTCTCCTGTCTTACTAATCAAACTGTCACTCTAAGGTGAAAAGGCTTGGCTCTAACTTTTCTGTGATCATGGTAGTCAGTACTTAGCTAGTAATCATTCCCAGGAAAATAGAAACATTTATTTTGCTAAGAATATTCTGCAAAGTCAGGATGACTGAGTGGTCTAAGGTGCCAAGAGGTCTAAGGTGCCATGTGCAGAATATTTTGCTAAGATCGTTCTCACTTACACTTAACTATCAAACTAATAATCTTGTTATTACATGTTTTTTCATGGACTGGTCCTTGAATGGTGGGGTTTCTGGTAGCTAAAGTCCTTGCCATATTTCATGTTTAGACAAGTCCAAAGCTGCTCTGTGTCATTTTACATTTCAACTCTTTTGGTAAGAAGTATTAAAAAGAACTTACTGTTTTTAGTTTTTGTAAAATCAAGCCCTACTTTCCTATTCCCAGTAGACAGATTCTACCCCAGTTCCACCAAAGATTTTAGGTTTTCATTATCAAGTGTCTTGAAAGCCGTACCAAGCACTCTGATATAACTGATGTGGTTACTATTATAGAGAAGTCAATAGTAGTCTATCAAAAAAATACCTTCTCTATTTTTTTCTTTTCGTTTTATTTTTATATGGAACCTTGACTTTACAAGGTGGTCATTTTCTTGGCTCAGAAGTAGCTATCATGCCCGGCTGACATGGCACAGCGGTTGAGCACTGACCTATGATCCAGGAGATCACAGTTCGATTCCTGGTCAGGGCACATGCCTGGGTTGCAGGCTCGATCCCCAGTGGGGGGCATGCAGGAGGCAGCCAACCAATGACTCCCCCATCAATGCCGTTTCTCTCTCTCTCTCTCCTTCTCCCTTCCTCTCTCTAAAATTAACAAAAAGACATATTAAAAAAAAAAAGTAGCTCTCATGCACAGCAATGTATTTAGTGGCAACCATACTGGTCAAGTCTTTTAGAAATTAGGAAAATTGTCATTAAAATGTACACATTAATGGTGGTTTATCTGGGTATTTCTAAAGCTTTACTGTTACATGTGAGACTTTTATGATGACCCAAGTCCTAATAGTTATTGGTGAAATTTACCACAGTATTTAACACAGAAAAGTACATAAATGAAAAATAAAGTTACCAAGCTGATTGAGATCTTCTGTGATTTGAAAAGAAAAACCTTAAATTTTAAGTCTGTATAAGAAAACATTGTGAAAAAACCATGACCACATTTGGATAGAATGTGTATCAACCTGGCTTACGCTGGACTTTGCAGCATTCCACAGATCAACAAGACAGAGGAATGACCTTTTCACAGAGTCCAGTGCACAGCTAGTGTGGCTGACCTGTTACACTGAAGTTTCTGTACTAACAACATTTGATAATCATGTGATCCTGGAAGCATGTTTATAATTACCATTAACCAAGACTGTTCTGACTACTTGATATTTTCTATACCTCAACCCAAAACAAAAGAGCCCCTTCAAAACACTGATATAATTGTTTCTTCTATGTTTACATAATACATATCCATGTCCTCTGTGGAAACATTAAGAGAAAGTGAAACATAAAAGGAAAAAAACATTACCTATAAATCCCAATCAAGGGATAACCAAAATGAACACATGGATATAATATAATCCATTTTAAAAAATGTGCTAAGGCAATAAATAAAAAACATACGAAAGACCTATATGCATCCTGAGGAGTATGGTGTTAAGAGGTGTTTTATGCTATTCTTTATATGTGAAAGTCATCATGTGGAAATAAATTGAATGCAACCATGTCCTTCCCTGAGATCTCGAGGTGAAAGTCACAGTGACAAGTGCATGTTCACAGAACTATGACTAGGAAAATATCACTGGAGTCACTGTCACAAAGGAATTATCTCCAAATTCCTGGTTTTCTCCACAAAAAATACAACAGAACTCCTGTGGGGTGACCGACAGAGGCCTGCTACATCCCCTCAGTCCTGCGAAAGCAAGTGGGCATCACCATGCCAGCCTTGCCAGTCTTGTTTCTATGGCATGCCTTTCCTCGGAGGACTGACAGATAAGACCCTAGGAAAGGGACTGCTCCAGGCTAAAGGAAACACTACCACGTATGAGAAGCATCCAGTCTTTTGAAAGCTTAGTTATTTAATAAAGTTAACTTTCTCTGGGTAAATATTATATTTCATACTTAAGACACTGGATTTTAAGATGCTGTAACCCTCAAATACTTAATCTTACTAGTTTTGCTATTTTCGAATCAGCAGTTTTATTAAATTGAAAAGACCTCAAAAATATTAGTACTTGACACTTAATGTTAAAAATGGCAAATATGTTGCTAAATTAGATGATATAAGGTAGCTCTGTAGCCTCTTTAACATTTTCCTTAGGTAGTTATTAGTTAACTAGAGAACAGGGAGCCTCATTCCTAAATGTGAACTTACAACCAAAAATGAGAAGACAAAAGAAACAGATTTAAAATAAAATCCATGTTGAGGAATATGAAGAGAGATGGGTTCTATAGGCTGAAAGATCTAAAGCCTATACTTAATATCATTCTGTGCATTCAGTAATCAACAAATTTCCCAAGACAGACAAATGATGCAATAGACTGCAGACCAGGGCCAAGGCAAGGCCACAGCCAAGCAGTTATAAATTTGAGAGGCCTCCTTACTTGTCTAGCAGCGAAGTTTTGGGGGTTGAGCCCTGTGCCGATTGCTCCAAGGCTGACGTTGGGTAGTGTGGAACCAGAGGGAGACAGCTTGTAGCTGGGAGAAGGGGAGAAGGGAGAGCAGGGAGCCTCATCCCCAAGGCACCCATCTTGATTGGAGAAAGGCAAAGTCAGCTGAAAAGTAGTAGTTAGCCAATCACAATGAGTGTTGGTTAGTGAAGCAACAGAATGCAAGAAGGGAAGAGAAAACACTAGGAATAAACAATGTTAGAGTATATTAGCAACAAACCAGGATAAAATTTGGATCTGATAATAATCATCACACTTTGCCCAACAGACACCATCTGTCATCCTCTTTGATATAGATTTCTCTTATCCTCTTAAGTTAGTAACACATTCTGTCCATTGCACTAAGACAAAAATTGCCAGACACTTTATTTTTATGCATCTAATATTGATTACTCTTTGCAGCTGCTGAAATAGAAGCCAGAGTAATCTTGTGAACATGTTGCTGTCTGGACCAGCATCAATGGCGTAAAAAATGTGCCAGATATAAAAACCTTGGTTTTAACTGCTTTCTGAAGACCACGAACACTGCAAGTTGCTATTCTGAATCAAGGAATAATCTCCATTAGAAATGTTAAAAATCGAAACAAATGGGTATACATGACTTGTTTAAATCAGGTGGTTGAGAATCTGAAATTCTATCACTGTAACTAAATAGATCACCAGAGAAATGAAAAAAGACCACAAAAGAACTCTCTTAGAAACAGCAAAGGAGAAAGTTTTGAGTTATCTTGACAGCTAGAAGCCAAGGCCTTAGGAGACAAAGAGTGTTTGCATAAGATCTTGAAATTTAATTTGTAACGGTACAAAAAGTAGCAAAAAAATAAAATTCAGAATAAATTTGTCTCTAAAACAACTTCTGCATGTTTTGTGTGCGCATTTCCCCCACTAGTAAAGTCGGGTAATTTCTCCCCTCCAAACTTCATACATTTTCCAAAGCTGAGACCTTCTTCACAATGCTCATAGCCACATCCTAGAGACAGATGACTACAGCTCCTGCCTAATCACCTGTTGACATCAATAGTTTTCACGTCACCATTTAAATCAGGTGATATTTATGTTTTGTTCATTAATTTAGTTCAGTGATTCTATGCTTCCTCCTGGAAGTAATTATCAAAAGACAAATAGAAACCAAAGTGGTTCTCATGAATTATCTTAAACAAAGGATTCAACTCACCTTCTCAAAATAAGGCCCACTATCTGTGGTTCCCATGTCTTTGGAATTAGGTGGACGGAACCCAGATCGATCCTTCCTCATGATATCATTAAAATCCCCGAGATTCATTGCTCGCTTGTCCACATCAAATTTTTTATCTGTAAGGCTCCCTGAAAGGTACCACAGAAGAAGTAAAAATTTCAAGAATCAATGTCTCCCTCATGATCAAGAGTGACCTGCCCCACTTTCCTCCCTGGGGTGCTAGGTATAAGACTAGAAGAGCTCTCAATGGTTCAGTCTGCTGGTGATCCTCCCTGAAACACATGTGGGTCCTTTTTGTTTAATTAAACACACACACACACACACACACACACACACACAAAAAACCAAAACCAAAACACCACACAACCCAATATGTATCAGTTAGAGTTTGTTTTCTATGGAAGACTGAAAGAGAACCTTAGGGCTAACCTGGTAAAAATCTGACTTAAAAAATTTAGACTGGTTATTGATATGTTTGATGAGTACATCTTGCTCATAAATTCAAATGTCCCCAGTGAGAGTAACAAATTCTGTTGTTACTCTTATAGCATCTGTTAAGAGATAAATGACGGGTTGTGGAACACAGTTATTAGGAATAAAAAGATCAGAGGTGTAACTGCTGCTTCTAAAATTGAGAACTTGAACACAGGGGACGGTGTGCCACATTATTTGTGCAATGTAGTTTCCCAGGTGCAATGATCATTTCTACTTTTCTTTCACAGCTCTATAAATTTGCTAGTGTACATCGACATGATCAGCACCCCAGGAAGCTTATTTCTTAGTTATTCTCATATTTAAAATATTATAGAACAAAGACTATGCCCTTATTATATTACCCAGGACTGTTTTATTTTCTTGGTTTGAGTCTTTTTAAGGTCCTCAGAGTGAGCAATAGCATCATTTTGAAGATCCCACAGACGAAGGGCTGACCCTGCATCTGCTCTAGTTGTAATGGGAGAATTTGTCAATAATGAAACATCCCAGGGCAGACAGGACAGGCAACCTGAGAGCTGAGTCTGGCAGGGCCAGACATATTTTGTTTGGCCACACACAGGATTTTTAAAAACCTGAATTAGCTTCCAATATTTAAAAATCAGGATATCAATATACATCTGAATTTCTTTTGGCCTCTCTTCAAAAAACAGAAGACCTGGCAAAGCTGAGCCTGAGCTCCTTCATGGCAACAACTGCTAAGAGCCGAGCAAGGCTGATTCCTTTAGGTGGTACATCCGCTCTCCACAGCTAACCAGTGGCCTCCAGGTCCTGATTTCTAAAACTTGACACACATCACTCACTACAAGTAAGTTTACATTACTTTCTTGGCATCTGAGTTTGCAACCCCTTCCTAGTGTCTGGCACAGTACCATCCACAGAGTGAATGTTTAATACGTGTCCACTGAACTGCACTCATCCCAATTCAAACTGAGCGGGGGATCCCAACAGGGTGTTATTAAGAACAATATTCCATTCGTACTAGAGGAGTGATACACACCTACAGACAAATCCATTTTGCTGTTTGGATTATCTTCAGTTTGACTCTGAAAAGTAAAGAACAGTGAGAGAAAATTAAAGGTTTGAATTAAATGTGTGAATCAGAAAAGAAATGGCATTATTCTTGTAAGTCACGTCTTACTACTGGCACTATACAAAGACAGTAACACTTGGAATAAAGACAGTAACTTTTAATATGACTAATTTGAGCTGCTGGTGCCTATATTCCTAAATTTAATTTTCATATAGAATTAGCTTCAGTAAATCAACAGACAGAGCCTCGCTAAACAGCTGCATGTAGAAATAAATCCCTGTCCTCAAGTTCCAGTCAGCTCAGGATCAAATTTCATGAGTGGCAGCCAAATGATGACAACTACTTCTCGTGACTTGTCAAGTCATCAAATCCTGAAATGTGCAGCCAAGTCAAAGCCATTTGTCTTTTGGCAACCAGGGAAAGGGTGTCCCCATAATGCTCCCAAGAGATAAAAAAATTAGAAATTCTACAAGAATTCCCTCTATAATTAATCACAAATAATTTCTCTAGTTATTTTGCTGTTGTTCTTTTTTAAAAATGATATTATCGAAACTGGTACAGTAGTTGGGAAAACTATATAAATTTTAAGTGCCTGTTTCTTTCTTCCCTAGCTGCCTAAAGAAAAGGATACAAGGACTACAAATTAAAAAAACAACCATAACCTTTAAATATTGGAGCATTTCATTAAGAACAGAGAACAAATCTAATCCAAACAAATTTAATCCAAATCAGGAACACTGTTTAACCAGTTTCTAAATCTGTAATTTTGTATACTATATGTGGCAGTGATCTTAAAATTTGTACTAAAATTAAAAGTAGGGATACACTGCACATAGGAAAAAATAAAACTTACCAGTAATCCCATATTTGAAAACTGTTTGGCAAGAGGATTCATCCATGAATCATTGTTTCCTCCTTTTAGTGCGCACTACAGGAATGAAATATGTAGCCTCAGAACCAAATAATTTATTTTTTTTCAACTTCATATCTGAGTTACATAAGTACTGATTGAAAATGTAGAATCGAGAGCGTACCTTTTGGAACCTTAATTATTCCTCTTTAACTGTTTATTTTTGCATTTTATATATTAGCCTAAAAGAGTAATAAGCCTTAGATATAGCTATGCTTTCATTCTTTTTGTCACGCTGAATTAAAAGTAACTGGAAAAATATACAATCAATATCAGATTTTCTAAATTATAATGTTTGCATGCTAGCAATTTCCCTTTTAGAATAGTTCCTTTTGTGACCAGGGTAAGAAAATAAAAGTCCTTAAAAAGGAAAAATTCACTTACAGTTTTTTCTTTTTAAGGACTTTTATTTTCTTATTCTGGTCACGAAAAGTAAAAAACCACACAAAATGTCTAATAGCAACAACCTGTATTCTTATAAGAATCACTATATGAAGAACAAAATTAATATCCTGTAGGCCAAGGGGATAAAGGCACGGCCCTTAGCCAGCTGAAGAGGGCATCTGGTATTTGAAACCTGGGAGGGTATCAGCTGTGAAGTGTTTCACAGGGCAGCAAGGCTCCCATCCTGAAAGTAAGTATATGGCTGCCCATTTCTTATTTCCATCAATTTATTTGTGGAATGAAAGATTGGAATGAAAAAAGAGTGCTTCTGCTGAGAGTGGTTCAGGTTCAAAGACTATTGTTTTAGATTGAAAACCAAAGTCCTCATCAAACTATGCAAACCCAATGAGACACTGAGCTATTCTAAGATATGGAAAGTGAGAGGTTTACAAACACAACTGGCACAGGATGTAGACAGATCATCTAGCTGCTGCAGAGGGTTACGCTGTGGCACTTCATTTTTTTGGGAGAAGGCTCTGGGCCTTGGATTTCCTGAATTAGATAAAAACCAGATATGCCGATTACCACCGGAGAAGCTATCTTACTTTTGGTTTCTAGACATATTCATGGGGATTTACTCTAAGGGCTTCCTTGGCTTTATTTATTTATTTTTATATCTTTATTGATTTCAGAGAGAAGAAAGGAGAGGAAGAGTGAGAGATAGAAACATTAATGATGAGAGAGTCATTGATCGAGCCCACAACCCGGGCATGTGCCCTGACCGGGAATCGAACCCCGATCGCCTGGATCCTAGGTCGATGCTCAACCGCTGAGCCACGCCCGGCCAGGCGGGCTTCCTTGGCTTTAGAAGGCAAAAGCATAAGGCATTTATGAAGTGTGCCTTGAAAGCTTCTGAAGAATAATTCTAATATGGAAACTAAAAGCAAAAAGGGAACTCTGATCTTTGACAAGCCCGTTCAACCCCCCCGCGCCGCAGCAGTTCCGCAGCTCAAAGGCACGGGGAAGGGAACAGGCATTGAGGGGGCAGCTGCTCGTTACCGAAAACACGCTCCCCTTGCTCAGGCCTCAGGGCTCGCGCCCTGCTTCTCCCATAAGAAACCCTCCGCCCGCCTTCCCAGCGCGGGTGGCAGGGGAGCCTGGGTCCCAGCGCGGCTACCTTCATCTGCTTCTTTCCTCCCTGTCCCCAGCTCGCGGCGTTGTGGCAGGAGGCGCTTCCCTGAGAGCCGGCGGCCCAGACTCCGTCCTCCTCCTCCTCCCAGCTGGGGTGCCGAGCTCCCGCCACCGGCCCGTCGCTCTCCCCCCAGCCGTCTTGCATAGATTTGGAATCTTTAATAGAGGAAGGAATCAACTGTGGGTGATGCTATGTAACGATAACCACAACAATCATTCCGTAAACATAGCAGTCTATGTAACAACTCACAACAGTCACTCCCTGTAAATTAGTTATGCATAACAATAACAGCAATAGTCACTCCACCACGGAAATATAGTTATACATAACAATAACAGCAATAGTCGTTCCTTGTTAACACATTCTGTACTTTTATCTAATACATCTGTATGACAAGGCACATGTTCATATTTTAGAGAGCAGGAATTGGAAACCCATAAAGGTTCAATGCTACAGATTAAGTTAATAAACCACAGAATTAAGAATTCTAGTTCAATGATGTTCCTTATACAAAGTTGATAGAAATTCCAAAACTGAAAGAACCTATCACTACTTATAAGAAATTTCGTATCTCAATGAAGAGAAATCTGTTCCTCTTAATGAGCACAGAGTTTACTGTGGTCCTTAGTCTTACCTTCCAAAAAAAATACACTGTGTGATTTATAATGGACATTTCAAATATGAGGTATGATAAAGAACACCTGTCTAACTTGTTCAGAATGAAGGTAAGAAAAGAACATGAGAAAGGGAAGAAAAAAAGATTTTGTTATATTTTAAATATCAATGGTGAAAGAGAAATACCCAGATAACCAATATTATGGTGAAAGAGAAATTCACACCTTTACTTGAAATGTGTTAAGACACTCACTAAAAAAGATCCTAGGCAAAGACAACGTGTAAGCAATGGTGTTTTTGTTTGTTTTTTAAATATATCTTTATTGATTTCAGAGAGAGGAAGGGAGAGGGAGAGAGAGAGCTAGAAACATCAATGATGAGAGAGTCACTGATGAGCTGCCTCCTTCATGCCCGCTACTGGGGATCGAGCCTGCAACCCGGGCATGTGCCCTGACTGGGAATTGATTCGTAATCTCCTGGATCCTAGGTCAGTGCTCAACCGCTGAGCCACACCTGGCCTGGCTAAGCAACGATTTTCAAAAGACAGTTGTAGAAAATCAGAAGATAGAGAAGGAGGGAGGGAGGGAGGGAGGGAGGGAGGGAGGGAGGGAGGGAGGGAGGGAGGGAGGGAGATCAGTGATGAGGGCTCTAATGTTCGAGGAAGTAGGATGTCAGTATCCATAGTCTACTCTACCAACATCTTCTAAACAAAGGTCTTTAATTTGGAGATTGGGATAAATCATTAATTTCCCTCTAAAAATACTGTATAGAATTGAAGGATACTATGTGGTAATGAGACTCTATAAAACAATGGAAGAAGGGAAAATGCACTATCTTGCCTACAAGCCTCCATCCATACCTTCACTTTACCAAATGACAGAACATTTACGGAAGGGGTAGTTATCTGATTTAGATAGCTACATATGAAGAGTCTAAAGCCAAAAAAAGTGGCTCTCCTTGAATGACTGTTGCCATCCCCTAGGACCAGGCCTATGACAGCCATGAAGTACACAGGGCACATGGTGGCTGGTTTCTTCTAATTGTGGCATCCCCCGCCCCTGCACAGCCCAAGTGAACCGAATGGACCCTCCATCAGGTTCATCCAGCAGTACATGAAGGGATTTCTGACTGGACAGCAAGAGGCAGGACTTGGGGGCTATTCTCCCTGCTACTGAAAATGCCACTGACAACCAGGATGGTTCTGTATATGGGGCTATTCACTGTTACGTAAGCATAGGCCTTTTATGCCATCCTCTAACAAGCAATAGGAATTAAAAGCCCAATATAAATAACATACTGACCCCTTTATAAAGATATCCATATAACCCTTCTTTTAGAGGAAGGAGCTGAACTTTCAACAAATGTCTTCTTATGGAAAAAGTAAAAAAGAGAACTTATTTTTAGTTACAGATATCTGTAGTCTAGAGGCAATGATAACAGGTTAAAGACCAGCAACAACTGGTAGGCTGTGATGATCTAAGCTCCTTCCTCGAGTATTACATATTTATATTACCCAGAGAAAGGGTAACTATAACTATAGCTATAGCTGTGACTATAGATAATCCTGAAGAGCAGAAAACATTTTTAAAATCTGGAGAAAAGTGAGGGTTTTATGATGAAAGAAAGGTGATTCTGAGGTTGGAGAAGACATAAAAATCCTACAAGTACTGCTAAAGCACCCCCTTGTACCAAGGGTCTCTTAATGTCTTCCAACAGCTTTTTGGATCTATTTCAAATCTACAGGATGGTAGTTCCCATGACAATACAACCAATTTTACAATGAAAACCTTTATAAAGCTATTTTATGAAGTAGAAGAGATTAATAATTTTTAAAATGCAGGTGAGTTATATACAGAATATACCTAAGATCATAATCCTTCATGTAGCACTGTAAGAGTCCTAAATATCATACAATAAACTTGACAGGGGAATTTTTATTCTCAAATTTTGAGCATTCAGTATGACCACTGTTTTAAATCAAAAGACAACTTCTTAAGTCTGCAACGTGGTAGAAAAGAGATGTTGGAATACTTTTTAGGAAAACTACAAACAAATGAAAATGGGCATTTGAATTTGAATTTTTCAGTTGAGGAACATCCACTGAGACATTCCGCAGCATCGGTTTACAAAGTGCTGCAAATTACTGTGACTACGCATTGCCAGCTGGATCAAGTATAGCTCAGATTTTCGAAGTATGACGTGCTTTGTTTAAAAATTCAAATGAAGAAATCTTTGTCAGGTTCAAGAAACCTAAAATGTTCCTATGTGGGTGGATGTACAAGAAGAGAGACAAAGGGAAAAAAGGAAGGAACAGAAGGATAAAGTTACTGGGCAACAGAGACTATGTCCTACATTAAAAGCCAGAAAATTCTTTTGAAATTATACTAAAAAAAGAGTAGAAATGCAAAATAAATGTAAAAAGCAGTATTTCAGTTACTGGGGGGGGGAGAAGCGCCACATCAACATTTCAGTTCTGGCCAGATACTAAACCTAACTTAAAAAATCAACAAAGTTAACCTGTGACTTTTAGTTTACAGTATATATTTTAACATATGCTAATTCAAGCCACCACCGTTTGCTAAACCATTTGTTAAAGGTTCAAGGTCCTGGATCTCACTGTAACAATAGTTTAAACACTAATCAGCCTTCCCCAAAATGTCCGACCCCCAAATTAACAGAGAATCCCTCAAAAATAACGCTGTATACTTACTAGTTTTCATGGCATTTGGAGCGTTGGAAGGTGCGTTCCCCCAGCCTGTGGTCGATGCTCCTGTGTCGTCCATTTCACCCCACCCAGGACTGCTTTCATTTGGCTCACCCCAAGCAGAAGTACCATTATCTGGAGCAGGTGGTGTGCTTTTGCTCCAGACTGTAAAGACAGGAAATGTGTCTCTAAGAATGATGTATTAAATCAAACACCATAATATCCAGTGGGGGTGAAGGCGGGAAGAACAGGCATTCTGAAAAATATAAGTGGGTTCTACCTTCACGGAGGGCATTAGGTATTATCACTTTGGTCCAGTAATTCCACTGCCAGGAAATTATACCATAGCTAAATTTATAAAAGTAGATGAAACTACATGTCCAACAATGCCCACTGTATCACTGTTGGAAACCATTTGGAAGCAACCCAAATATCTATCAAAAAGGGACTGGTTGCACCAATCATAGATGACCCATAAAATGAATACTATATACAAAGCAATTACAAGACAAAAATGTATGTGGTAATATAGAAAGTTTTTAAGTATAATGAAAAAAGCAGGGTGAAAAACAGTATATATACTACAATCCCTTCTGTGTAAAATTATTAAAGCATAGATATATTTTGCTATAGGTATGAACAAAATGTTTAAATGAGATAAAATTCTAAGAGATTATCTGTGGGGAGATACCCTAGGGGCTAATAAGATTCATTTATTTTTTACCTTTTTTTTTTCCTGTCTAGTTTCAAGGTTTGTACTATACAGACATCCCTTGGTATCTGAGGGGGACTGGTTCCAGGACCAAAACAAGGATGCACTAGTTCCTTATGTAGAATGGAGTAGTATTTGCATATAACCTATACACATCCTCCAATATTCTTTAAATCATCTATGGATTAGTTATAATACCTAATACAATGAAAATACTATGCAAATAGTTGTGATACTGTATTACTGACAAGGAAAAAGTTTGTACATGTTCAGTACAGATGCAACCATTGTAGGCCTAACTACACAGTACACAATAACGTAATTCTGGATTTTTGTTTTTTCCAAATATTTCTCATCTTTGGTTGGCTGACTCTGTGGGTGAGGGAATCAGTGGATACAGAGGGCCAACTATGTGGATAAAGTTATTTTTTATGTGTTAGTAGGTTTTATTCTAGATAAGGAATTAATGAACAATCTTCATTTCCTTCCTCATTCTTTTCAATATTTGGGGGAAGAAAAAAAACTAGTTAAAAGTAATCATTTTCTAAGTGGCCATAATTAAATCCACTAGACACTCTGGGGAGTGGAAAACTGAATATTGTGATTAATTTTAACAATGGGGAAAAAAAAAACCCAAAGGGAAAAAAGCCCTATTTGAATAGTACATCCCTTTAGTTGAACTATATGCCTTATGGGGGCATTCGAGTTGACAATGCCAAACTAGAATATTACCAGCGCTACTTTTAATTTACTAGGCATGGTGTTCCTAAGCGGGAAGAAATTTAAATTCTGGACAACTGATTATCATGAGATAACAATCTCTCATTCAAAGTAATCTACTTTCAAAGGTAATCATTAAAATTATCTGGAAAGTGACCAAAACCTTCCAGGTCCCAGCTCCACTACAGTATTTGGATGGCATCTGCAAGAACACACAATACTTCCCTTCACTGGGGAGAGAAACACTGGGGATATGGCCACATGTAGAGCAGAATGGAAATCAGGTCTACTTCAGCTACTATTTTAATTCTTTACTTTTAAATGTAGAGCACAGTTTGTTTAGCAAGATTTGTCTTTAGGATTCTGCAGACCAATACAATTACAAAAAAAAAAAAATTTGGGAGACTAACACAAGGATACCATCTTTTCCTTTTGCCAAGAAAGAACATTAAAATGTACTACCAGCATCTGTTATCACTATCATGTTATAAAAAGAGAGCTTCTGTTAATGTAGGAAAGATTCCCAGAACACAGCTAAGTTGAATAAATGCAGCTTAATAAAAATACCTTGGTTTAGAATTTATTTTCATCAAAACCTGCAAGAAAAGCCACTGCCTACCTGATGCTGATTTACCGGTCATCGGGGTAGGCAGGTTTGGTTCTCGAGGTGCTGGGCCCCCTTGGGCATTCTTATCCCACAGATTCACATTCTTGTAGTTATAACTGTTGGGGTCTCCCCATGCTGAAGTGCCATCATCAATGTCCATTTTCCGACTAATTGACTGTGGGGATGGCTCTTCCCAACCACTGGGTTCCTCATCCTTAGGGGTTACTGGCTGCGGCCCGCTGCTCCAGTTGGAATTGGAAGGTCGTCCATTGCCTGGAGGTGGTGGGTGTGGGCCTCCCCATGAACCAGAAGCCTCTGGTTGTGGTGGCGGTGGCTGCTGCTGTTGGTGCTGTTTATTCCAGGAATTGGGCTGTCTGCCTGTTTCAGTCCATGCTGGAGATCTTTTGCAATCTTCCCAACCGCCTTTGGAAACTAGGCTTGCATTCCCGCCATTCCCCCAAGTTCCAATTTCATTCTGCCCTCCTTCACCCCACCCCGACACAGGTTTACTCGCAGAACTTTCCCAGTTGCTGTTTTTTGCTTGATCAACTTCCTCTCCCCAACCATTCTTTCCAGAAGCCCATCCTTGATTGGGCGGGCGTCCGCCCCCCCACCCCTGATCCTTGCTGGAATTCTCATTCCAAGAGGAAGATGTCTTTTCGTCTGGTCGTCCCCCTCCCCAACTGGAAGAGTTGTTCTTATAATCATTCCAGCCTCCTGTGTTCTTGGGGTCTTTCCACTCTGTAGAGGCTGAGAGCTCCCCCCATCCAGACTTCATTTGATTGCTTTGGCTGGGTGCATCTCCCCAGCCCCCTGAGTTCTTGGTCTGTGTGGCAGCGCTCTCCCACCCCTCAGTTCCTTTGTCAGATTTCCCCTCAGGCCTTGGCACCTCTTCAATATCCCACACCGTGTCCTGCTTAATTTGAGTTTGGCCCCAGCCAGTGTTTGAGAGCACCCTGGGGTCCAAATCAGTTCGGCTCAAAAGAGTCTGCAAGACAGCCTGACAATCAGGATGTGTGGGCCTATATGACCGACGGCCAGAATTATGACTGTCACTACTTCCTGCTTTGTGGTTGCTTCCAGTGCTTTGACCTCCAACTTCACTTCCTGTGGAGCTGGAAGATCTTCCCCAACAGGGAGCCTGGGCATTGCCTTGGTTTTCAGGGAGGGGGTGGCCCTTTTGATTGTCCCATGCTCCAGTGCTAGAATTTGGTTGGTTTGGACCACTCCATTCTCCAATTTTCAACTCATCAGACCCAGTCGGCTGTTTCCATTCTCCCTGAGAGACCCCAGATGTTATTTTGTTCCCTTCACCCCATTTGTTGTCATTAGAGTCCTGAGGGCCAAAGTTCCAGGACCCACCCGTAGACCTGTTATTGTCCCAAGAGTCATTTTTTGACCCAGTTGACTTCTGAACAGAAGCTCCTTTCCAGGAGTCCTCTCTATCCTTTCCATTGTTCCCATTGTTTCCAGAATTGCTTTGTCCAGAGGCTGTGTCAGTTCCAGAAGGCCCCCTAGCTGCACCCCAAGATCCAACACTCCCAGTCTTTCGATCTCCAGTGCTTTGTGAAGGGGCATCAGTGCTCCTGGAGGCGTTCCCCAAGCCCATTCCAAAGGGCATTCCCTTATTCTCCATGGGGTTTGGTGAACTTAAGTTCAAGGAGTTAGTGTTTCCATTTTTTGGTCCATCAGTGTTATGAATCTGAGCCTGTTCTCTGCCAGAAACAACAAAATTAACACCCGCATTTTCCATCTTTGACTGCTGTTCCCTGGATGCCTGACCTACTGTGCTAACCTGTGCACTGGAATTACAAGTATCTGTTTCCAATGCCCCTTTCCTAGAATTTCCTTCTTGGACCAGTGCTGGCCAGGCAGATGGGTTGCTATTTGGGTTAAAGTTGCTGAAGCCGGAGCCAGGTCCAATTCTATCCTGACCACTCACATTCCTCCAATTTCCTAGTCCATTGTTGCTCTCTGCAGTAGAGTTGGAAGATTGAACAGGTTTAGCCTTAGAGTCAGATTTCCAGACCCCAAGATTACATTCGTTCCCAGAACTTGCTGACTGGCACTGGCTCCCTTTTCCTTTGTTACTAGTGGTGCTTCCTGGCAGAGTGCTCTTCTCAGAGCCAGGGTTCGAGGCACTATTGTTATCGGTGGTGTTTTCGGAAGAAGACTCAGTGTCTTTGCTGGCAATACAAGGCCACTCTTCCATGTTAGACCTATCTGCAATCACCTTGTCCCAGATGTGAATTGGGTTGGGGGAGGTGCCGTTGTTGGAGGAGGCTCCCGGGCCCCAAGTGGAATTTGCATAATTTGAAGCAGCAGCACCTCCAAGGGTTGACTCTGGGAAAGAGATTGTCTTATCAATCACAGATACATATGCACACTCTACTAACATCTCAAGCTCAAACTGCAAGAGAACTCATCACATTTCCCCAGAAACTAGATTCTCCACCCAGTTGCCTGTCTTGGTGAACTGTACCATACCTGTTTTAGTCATTTCTTCTTACCTGGTTGTTGTACTAGCTGCTAAGTCCAACTCCACAGCATCTCTCAAAGCTATACCTCTACCATTTCTACTGACAGAGAAGGGACTTCCTGTATCAAGACAATGCAGTAACACCCTGCTTGCTCTGTATCTCCAATCTACTCGTAAGCACTACTGGCTGGGGGCATTTTTCTAAAGAACACTTTTGATTGTATCACTGCTGTATGAAACACTGTCAATAGTTCTTACTGCACAAGAATAAATGTAACTCTTTAATCTGGAGTTTGATCAAGATACTCCATGACCTGGGACCAAGTGACTTTTCTAGTCTCATCTTCTACTATTTTCTATGGAGACATCTACATTCCATATTACTTGACATTCCACAACTTGTGCCTTCTCACCCAGACACCATTACACATCAGCACTTACTGTTTTTTCCTTCTGAATTCTCAATTCATACACTGAAATTTGCCCACTTTTCTGGGCCTAGTTCAAGTGCCATTTTTTTATGAAGATTTTTTTTTTAGCTCATCACCCGAAAATAGTCTTTCCCCATCTAGATTCACTTTGCTTAGTGCCAGAATATTGTGTTCATGTCTTCCCTTCCCTATGTTAGCGCTTTTTAGGCAGAGACCCTATCTTGATAATGTTTGAATTCCACAGTGTCCGGTACATCGCTGCTCAGTGAGCATCGGCTGAATAATGAATGCCGCCCAGCTGGATGTCAGGGGCAGACAGGAATTAGTCAGACATTTTAGTGGAATTTACCATATTCAGTGGGGAAAAAATGACATGTTTTAAACCTGATAATTTCTTCTAAACTTATTTAGCTCCTTTAACCAAGCAGCTTAAAATCACTAAGAAGTTGAAAAAAATACAACATAAAGCCATATAAAAGTAAGGAAGCACAGAATCTCAAAGTCTTGAGATTTAAGGGCCTCCTTGGCTTTAAAAATGTAAACAGGAGATTCTTGCTCACACTGGAACCAGGTCTACATTTAGGCCTGGCTAGACTGGGCTGTAGAAATGCCCGACACAACTGCCTCTCACATACTTTCTTTTGTATCTGGTTACAAGGGGCCGGGAAGGAAGGGCCAGGAGGCCTTCCCTGAGGGTTTTGGGCCTGGCCTGATGGTCACCACAAGGAAGCCTCATGCATGGGGCTTATCTCTGCATGAAGCTTATGTCATACCAGGTTTCTTTCCACCCTTACTCTGCACATGAGACAATGAGAGAATTTTTCAGGCAATTCTATGTTCAAACTTAGACTAGAATAAAGCATCCTATTGTTAACAACCACAATTCATTGTCCTTGTCTTGCTTAATGGTGCTCAAGTTCTGAGTTTTAATATAGTCTCAAAGAAACATTTTAAGAGATAAATCAGCTTATGAGCTAAAAAAATGTATTTGGAAGTTTTTAGCTGTTAACTGATTTAGCATTCAAGCCCTAGCCAGTATGGCCCATTGGTTAGAGCATCGGCCTGCACACATGAGGGTCGTGGGTTTGATTCCTGGTCAAGGGGCACGTACCTGGGTTGTAGGTCTGATCCCTGCCCCTCACTGGGGTGAATGTGGAAGGCAACCAACTGATGTGTCTCAGTCACATTGATGTTTCTCTCTCTCCCCCCACTTCCACTCTCTATAAAAATCAATGCAAAAAATATCCTTGCTCCTAGGGAGAAGATTACAAAAATTTTTTTTTTTTCAAAACTTCTAGTGGAACCCTTGAACTAAAGACCCTTGCATCTACATACAGTTTTTAATAATGCTCAAAATCAAGGGTGCCCTAAAGAAATAATGCTTTAAAAAAATCTAATAAAAGATTATAGAATGATATTATTTGTTATCCTCCCAAGATTCTAGAGAGTCATCTAAGAGACCATTCTTTCTACCTGCCTAGCATTGTGGGAGCATAAATATGAGCATCTAAGCATCGGAACACGCCCTCGCACTAGCCTCACTTCTAATCATACTTGGAGCACACGTGACGACAGCTGGAACTATGAAGGCTTGAATTTGTAATGCTCTTGTTTGAGAAGGGAAAAAAAGGCTCCAAAGAGTGATGACAAACAGCAGCTATGTTAGCCTCTCACGCAAGAGCACGCACTCACTAGACATTAAAACCCAGTTTCAGAAGAGAAATGCTGATATACATTTCATACTGGGATTCTTTCCCATCTTTTGAATAACTCCAACAGCCTATATAATTAACGTTTTTTGCAGACTCTACACCAGGCAATACTCAAGAAGTGCTCTCCCTCTCTAAAGCTGCCATGAATTCAAGACAGCAACACTCATTCCTCACCTGGTGCAGTCCCACTCTCACTCTGCAGCAGCGTTCCTGTCACTTGTGCGTTGTTTGGGTTTGCTCCGGGTGCTGTGGAGGGAGGAGGCCCTGCCCCGCCCCCGAGGAGCATGCAGGATGGTGGAGGGGGCTGCCCACGTTTTAGTAACACTTTGTGGTCCTGCTGGCAACGGAATCGCGGCGGCACCTCCCGAGGCATGTAGCGGGCGGCGCTTGGCGGTTGTCCGTTCGGCACTGCCACCCTTTTGGCATTGTTGCCACCATTGACTGGTGGCGATGGAGAGCTGCCAATTGGGCTGGCGGCCGTTGGTTGGCTTAAACTTGGTTTCGTCACTTCGGGCACTGAAAGAAAGATTGGGAAATAACCTTTGAAATCAAATACATTTTTCTAAAGATTTTAAAGAATGCTTACGTGGGACCAATTGCAGTAAGACATCCCTCCTTTTGTCCAATTCCTGATGGACATGCTCTTTCTGAATTGCAAGCATCTTTAGTTTACTGAAGGTAGGGTGGAGGTGGGGAGTGATGGTGACAAGGATTCAAAGACACCAATATCATGGAATTCCATTCCATTGACTAAGGAGGAGATCTGAAGCAATCCCTACTCACTCCCCTAAATCAATAGTGGGAATCCCTGAAGGGCTGCCCAGTAGGCCTACGGATACACATGGTCCCCAAAGTCCTTGGTAAATGTTTAAGGCTCTCAGCCCAAGGGCCCTTGGGCCCTTTCCTGTCATCCACATTCTTAAAGACCTACCTCTGAGAAGCTTTTCTTGAAATCCCTGGACTAGGTAGGCTAAGCACCCTTCACTTGTGCTCCTAAAACACAATGTCCATCTCTCTTTACCACTGAATTTACCATATTATATTAAAATTCTCCCTTTACAGGCCCCTCTTCCTCAACATGCCATAAATCCCACAAAGCCTGAGACATCTTTCTTACAGCCTGCCACAGAGAACCTCAATATAGAGGATCACAAAATCAATGTGTTGGTTACTACAGCTACCTGAACTCAAAGACTCTTGCTTGGCACTGTGTGTGTAAATATTAGAAATGTTATAAATCTTTTTGCTTTTGCCCCCCTCCTCCCATTTTAAGTGTATCTTGTGGGGGTTTTTCCAACTCTTTATTTAAAATAAAAATTTCAAAATGTAGATACTTTTCCTATTGACTTTAATAATTTATGTTTTAGCTTACTTTTAAAAATGGCATAAGGAAGTGTGGGCATGTGCTGGACGACTGTTAAGCTATACTCTGCAAGACCCTCTGGCTCAACCCTACAGAGGCTGTTCTCCTGGATCTGCACCTCACTTGCTGCATCCTACCAAAAGACTGCCACCCTTTCCAAGAAAATTTACCTGGCAAATAGAGGCTGGCAGTAATACAGAAACAATCATTGAGCCTGATAATTCAGATGATTCTGAAGCCAAAATCCCTGACATCCAGAGTAATGTTAGGGCCAGCTCTGGTGGCAGTACCGTTCTGACTGCTGAAATGATGCTGGGCCAGCATGCTGCTCGTTGAACTGGCTCCTTTATGAGGAGAGAGATACATCGTCAGAAATCAGCGGGCCCAACCTACACCCACTGGGCATTGGTGAGTGCCGAGTAACAGGAGAAATGAGTAGATGCCTGAAGTAACATCAAAGCAATCCTTAGGCCTAACCTTAGCCCATCAGGGGGCTGCAGGGGGCCTCCTGGTAAGGAAGGTAGGTCGGATCAGCCATAATCTGACGAGTAGAATAAACATATGACTTAAGAAAATAAACTGGTCATTGTCTAATATTTTTAACACAGTACCCTCTGCATGAGCTACAATAGCCAATGGATAAATAACTGATAAATTGATGAATAAAGATGAATTATTTAATGATTCATTTTCTATCTGTGTCTTGAAGATTTAATACCACATGGAATTCTCAATCCCCTTTCCTCATCATGAGAATATGCAAGGAGATGGCGAAGACTGGGGGGATTCTTCCCAAGTGGTTCTTAGGATGGAAAGAGCTATGTTCCTGCAAGGCTGCTCTTCTACAAAAGGGCTACAGTCTTCACGTTAGTGAGGTCTGTCACATGCCTTGACTCATTTCCCCAAGATAGCATAAGACACAGTAAGACCAGCCTACTGGAGTGAGGTCTGCACACTAGTCTGACCAACTCTACAACACTCACAGCACAACCAAAGAAATCTGGTGAGTATCATACATTGTGTAAGATTCCCTGCTAAAGCTCCTCGGGGCATTTTCTCACCATTACATCAAAGACAGAATGGAACATAAATCACTCATTTACTCCTCCAAACCATTTATTTACTCTAAGGATTGAATCTTTTCCCCTTCCCTATTGCTTTAAATATCTTATAACATTCTCATCTCACAGTTTGAACTTCTAATTGCTTCGATTTCTGAAAAACTTCAATAAGATGCTATGTTTTCAGATAAAAAATATTAAGAAAATTCTGAAACAGGCAGAACGAATACAAACTACTATTTTCTTTAAATACCTTGATGGTACCAAACATTAAAAACAATCTAGAGCCCAGCTGGTGTGTCTCAATGGTTGAGTGTCGATTCGACCCATGAACCAAGAGGTCACTGGTTTGATTCCTGGTCAGTGCACATGCCCGGGTTGCGGGCTCAAACCCCAATGGGGGGCATGCAGGAAGTGGCTGATCAATGATGTTTCTCTCACAGATGTTTCTGTCTCTCTATCCCTTCTCCCTTCCTCCCTCTCTAAGAAAAAATTAATAAAATACATATTTTTAAAAATCTAGAAAATGTTTAAAGTAATAGTTGAATATAAACAAGTCCTAGAAAAGACATTATTTTAGACTGAAAATTTCTTGTAATGAATAAGCAGTTACAATGTAGTACAAAAAAATCTCAAAGATTAATGACACACAGTGAGTGGCCCATGCACACTGAGCAATTTTCAGTGACCTCTAAGCACTGTCTCCATTTCTTTACCTTCCACTCATTCTCCAAAATCAATGTATACTGGCTTTTTCCCTAACATCTCTAGGAGTTTCTCTCATCCTTACATCACAGTGATCTTCATTCTCGTCTAATGGGCCACTCATTGGACCTATTTTTTTCTTGGACTTTTCTTCAATGTGACACTACTAGTTGTTCACTCCCTCTCTGTTTTTGTGACTCTCACTCCAGCTAGCTCTTCAGATTTTCTCTCTTCCTTTGTGAGTTTGTCATATTCTTTTTTCAAACATTTTTTAAAAGCTGAGTTTTAGACATAGAGGAAGGAAGAGGGGAAGAGGGAAACATCAATGTGAGAGTGGAACATCGATCTGCTTCCTCCTGCACACCCTCTACTGGGGACCGAACCTGAAACCTGGGCCTGTGCCCTGACTCGGAATCAAACCAGCAAACTTTCAGTGCACAGGATGACGCCCAACCAACTGAGCCACACTGGCCAGAGTGGTTTCTCATACCATTAATCAGGGGTTAGTAAATGTTTTCTGTAAAAGGCCAGAGAGTAAATATTGTAGGCTTTGCTAGCCATATGATCTTTGTCCTGATGACTTATTTCTGTACATTTAGGGCAAAAGCAGTCACAGACAACGTATAAATGAATGAGTGTGGCTGTGTTCCAGTATCATTTTCATTGTTGTAAAATTCTTGTTCTTTCCCCAACCATTTAAAAATGTACAAAACATTCTTAGCTCACTGGCAGTACATAAACAGGCAGTAAATGTACTGCCCTTGAGTCAGTTTGGCTCAAGGGTCACAGCTGGCAACTCCTGCTTTTGACTATACCCTTAATAAGAGTTTCAAGATGGCAGCTGAATTTGGTCGTAAGTTGGATCTTTTAAAAAAATCTTAATATGAAGGGGGGGCCTGCACCCTTCCCATATTTAAGTTACTTGAATAAAAACTCTCCCAAGCTTAGGCTTCACCATGTAAAAATGTCTCCCAAATCACTATCTCCAACTCAGAACTCTTCCACCTTTCCCCTCACTCTCAACTTGTTCCCCTGCTCCCCTCCCATTATCTCCTGGTTCAAGAAATAGAGTCATCATCCAACCAGCTGCTGAAGTCAGAAAACTGGAAGGTATCTTAGCCTTTGCCCTTTCCTCCACGCACCATTATCTAATTGACATTAAATTCTACTGAGCCAAAGCATCTCTCTCATTCCTTCCTTCCTATCACCACTGCTTCTAAACAGGCTCAAATCCTCATTACCTCTCATCTGGGCCACCTACCCGAGCCACATGTCTTATAATACTTCACATTCATTCACTTTCTAGAGCAGGGGTGGGGAACGTCTGGCCCAAGGGCCGTATATGGCAGGCAAAATCAGGTGGGCAACCTCAGGCAGGACTCAAAATTCAATAAATCTAGGAGCTTTATTCATAGCTAATTTTTAAGTTGATAATTTTGTATGACCTGCAAATGATACTATAAATATCCAAATGGTCCTTGGCAGAAAAAAGGTTCCCCACCCATTTTCTAGAGAAAGCCAGTTCCATCCCTGAAGAAATGGCTCCCACCACAGTGTTAGAACATACAGGTGTCTCTTCTGCAACTAATTTAGATGTAAATTATTTACTTGGGGGAAAAACCCCACCTCAAATATTAATAAATTAGAGTAAACTCAAAATTATCCCAACCACCAACATGTACTCACTGTAATATGCCTTCTAGAATAGGCTCAAAAAACAGAGTTGTGGCCAATGCACTGCAATGGTCCATCACCCAGGTGCGCTGATAGAAAGGTGCTGTCCCTCAGCTGTGTCCCAAGAGGATAGAGGTTATGAATTACTGCTTTGGACAACAATATCTAATTTTTTTAAACTTATATTGAGCTGGAAGCTTTTCCGTGTTGCTTTCACTCACCATTGGTACTTTGGGATGAGAATGGGTCTCAATGAACAAAACATCCAACAGACATTTACCAAGGAACTGCTAAGTGTTAGGTACCACAGCAGCGCTTCAAATCTTGGAAGACAGTTACTTGATCTTCCCCAGGTGGGAAGCCTTCCCCGGGGGCTGATCATCCCTGGGTGTTTAACCTTCCTAGAGGTGACACAGGTTCACATTTCTTAACCAATCTGGCCCAAATGCCACACGGTCCACAGAGGTTTATCTCTGTTCTTTCCATAGTGTGGTACCCATTACAGGAACCACATGTCCCTTTCTAGGTACTGTATTTTTACCAATGCAGCTAAGGTCATGCTAATCTTTAGAAATCAACCATTTCATAGATAACTGCCATCAAGACAACCATCACCTAAATAGCTTTTTAAGAAGGCTAAATTGCTCTAAATTCTTCCTTTACATAGTTTATCTTTTTTTTTTTAAAATATATCTTTATTGATTTCAGATAGAGGAAAGGAGAGGGAGAGATAGAAACATCAATGATAAGAGAGTCATTGATCGGTTGCCTCCTGCACGCCCCCAACTAGGGATCGAGCCTGCAACCGGGGCATGTGCCCTGACCGGGAATCAAACCCTGATCTCCTGGATCCTAGGTCAATGCTCATCTGCTGAGCCACCACTTGGCCGGGCCATAGTTTATCTTTTTAATTCTAATCTTACCCTTCATCCCTGTAAAATCTGATCTATTGCATCAATCCCAGAAACTCAACTCTAAGGCTAATATCCAACAAGGGGCGATATCAGCTTCTACCTGACGTGCTTTTATTATGTTACCTGGGCAGCAGAACCAATTCTAGTCCACACCTTCACATAACTTCCAACAGAAATCCCTGTCCTGTTCTCTCCAGAATTTTCACTTAAAAAAAAAAAATGATGGAAGAAAAGTTTTGAAAAGGTTCAGTTCAAAATGTGACCCATATTCTTTCAAAAGAGGTATCACTTTTTCTGAACTTTACTTCCTAAAAAAATTTAAGGTTAATACAAACATCATGATAAGTACTTTTTATTTGTCATTACTGCTCTTCAGTGACTTCAAACAACTAACCTTAATTACTCTATATTCATTCTCACTTATTAAGTGGACTGGAGGCTGAGTCAGCAAGGGTGTAAAATCTAAACACAAAAGGTTCTAATGACTTAAAAAGGGGAAAAACAAAAAGAAACAGTTTACCTTTGGTTTTTTGTTCTGTGACCTGCAAAATAAATGAAGAGATATAAGTAAATGACATTTGTTTTCTAATTCGGTATTATAAGACTACTTTAATTCCGATAACTCAAGTAAATGCAGCTACCAGATACACAGGCAAAGTTAAAATCCAGAAAAAGCAGCTAGGAGTCAGTTCAGACATCCTTTTAAAGACAATGGCCATCATAACTTACATGGCATCATTATGAAGGATATTAAAAATTAAAACAAAAAGCATTCCACTCTCATTAAATGATGAGGTACCAAGAATGCTGTTTGCCATTTTCATTGTTACGACTCGAGAAAAGCAAATGGATATGGCACAGAAACTAAATTAGCCAAAGGGACAAAAAGAGTCCTCCTATGAGTATGGACTCACACACTGATCTCAAGTCTAGAAAGCAAAAGTTGAGGCCCATCATCAGAGGCATCAGGGATCATAGGAGGAGAACAGGATTCAGAACCAAGCTGTGCTACTTCCTGGATGTGCAATCTGAGTTTTCTATTTATTGACTGGAGATAATAATAGCATCTCCCTGCAAAAGGGTTGTTGTAAGGATTAAACAGATATCCTATGCCAATGTTCAATAAATGTTTGCTATTTTTATCAAAGTTAATATAAAACAGTAAGAAATACAGCAAGAGTGAAATATGTAAATTTTGAACAAATAAAGATTCCTTTGTTAAAAGTATTTCTTTATATAGTAACTAATATATCAATGGAAGTGATTAACCTAAAAGGTTGGACAGGCTGAATATAATAATGGCTTATTAGAGAGTTTGGAAATGATGATTCGGAGACATGTGGAAAACTGTTTCTGCTAATAAGACGGGAAAATAAAGGAGGGCACCTAATTATACATGCCCTATAATATTAAAACAAAATCACAAAAGGGCACACATAAGAAACCATCCAAAAGAAAATGCAAAAAAAAAAAAAAAAAAAAAAAAAAGGGCTCCAGAATTCCAATAGGGGTTATATTACATTATTGAGAGCATAGGTAATTTTGAACCCTTTTCCCAACTGTCAATCTTCCAAAGTATTTTTATATTGTTTCTCTGACTTTTATAATACAAACAGTCATACAGAAAAGAAGAGGTTTGATTATTTGTGACTGGTAATCACACAAAGGTACTGCTATGGCTATTCATAAAAACACGCTCTCTTTGGAAGGTTATGTCCTATAGCTAACCAGCCCATTTCACAATAAAGTCCAGCATACCAGTGTCAGACATTGAATCTGAATTAAACAATCTACTTGCGTGGCCTCTTGGAGTGTTTCTTTTTACATTCAGCATTAGAAGACAAGCTAATTCTACTGTATTGAATTCCTGGCAGACAGTGTTTCCCAGTAGTAATTGTTACAGAGCTCAATTCAACTGCATGCTTTTTGTATAACCCCACTTATCCAAGAATGAACAGATCTGTATTCACATACCAATTCCTTAAGGCAATTTAGGTTTATACCATTGTAAATATTTCTTAGAATGCAATTATGAAGTTATACAGAAATTCAATGTCTTCCCCAATTGTAAATGACAAACCCAAATAATGTCAATGTCTTATAATGTGGGTTCTGTTAGAAGAGCTGTCCTCCAGACGGTGAAAAGCTGGATGATCAAAGCATGTGTTTTGCCAACACTAAACAATGATCCTTTAGCAGCATCAGCCTAATGAATGTTAATGGAATCCTTCTTTGACACCTCTCTTATGAATGAAAATCTAAGTTTGTTCAGTAATGGCTCTAGAAAGAGCAAATTGCCACAACCATTGAACACAATGGAAAAAGCTCATATTTAATTTCTGTGTGGAAATAATTTAATTTAGGTTTAAATAAAAGTCAATTCTTCAAGAAAATTGTTTGCCAGTACTCATTCTTTTTGTTTTGTTTTGTTTAAAATATGTTTTTATTGATTTTGGAGAGAGGAAGGGAGAGGGAGATAGTTGAAACATCAATGATGAAAGAGTTATTGATTGGCTGCCTCCTGCATGCACCTGACTGGGGATCGAGCCCGCAACCCGGGCATGTGCCCTGACCTGGAGTCCAACCACAATCTCCTGGATCCTATGCTGATGCTCAACCACTGAGCCACGCCCGGCCGGGCAGCCCTCATTCTTAACCATTCACTTATTAAACATTTTTTGAGTGACTCTTATCCATCAGGCACTCACTATCCTAGTTACTGGAAATATAAATATGAATAGCCTGGCCGGGCGTGGCTCAGCGGTTGAGCGTCAACCTAGGATCCAGGGGATTGGGGTTCGATTCCCGGCCAGGGCACATGCCCGGGTTGCGGGCTTGATCAATGACTCTCTCATCATTGATGTTTCTATCTCTCTCTCCCTCTCCTTTCCTCTCTCTGAAATCAATAAAGATATATTTAAAAAAACAAAAACAACAACAACAAAAATATATATATATATGAATAAAATCCTGAGAAATTTACAATCAGTTTAATGGGGAAGACAGGAGCCAAGAGATGATTATAAAGCAATGGGCTAGGCAGCCAGAGAGATGTGGAAGGAGTAAGCAGCACCACCAACGCTTGCTGACTGACTGACTGAAGGACTGCATAACAGAACCTCTGGCACGTTCTACACAATTCTTTGCATCACAGCACATTTTATGCCTCCCAGCTGAGGTATCATCTCTACAATAAAGTTGAAAACTACTAAGACAATCACATAATGAGCTTTGTGTTCTCTCCTTAAAACTGCTAAATCACAATTTCATTCTGAAATTTTACAATGGTTCAGTATGGTAAAACAATACTAAAGTCCATGTGTTGGCCTAGATTCTGTGTCAGCCAATCTAGAACATTTTTGAACAAAATGACTGCATTTTTATTGTTCATAATTAACCATTTGAAATTTTATTTATTTATGGTGATTTTCCTCTTTACCAAAACTCTTAACCAATTCCTGATGCAGATACAGGCACACAGAAATCATCCAGTTAAATAAACTAAATTCTCTGCATAAATAATCCCAATTCACTCTTTTTAAAAGTTTTTAAAAAAATTTATTGATTTTAGAGAGAGAGAGGAAAGAAGAGAGAGAGAAACACTGGTTTGTTATTCCACTTATTTATGCATCATTGGCTGATTCTTGTATGTGTCCTGACCAGAGATTGAACCCGCAACTTGGTGTATTGGGATGACGCTCTAACCAACTGATATGGGGCCAGGGCCCCAATTCACTTTTTTTTTTTTAAAAAAGGGATTTAATTTTTTAAAAAAATATATCTTCATTGATTTCAGAGAGCAGAAAAGAGAGGGAGAGACAGAGATAGAAACATCAATGATGGGACAGTCATTGATCGAGCCTGCAACCCGGGCATGTGCCCTGACCGGGAATCGAACCCCAATCGCCTGGATCCTAGGTCGATGCTCAACCTCTGAGCCACGCCCGGCCGGGCCCCAATTCACTTTTGAATAAACCCACACCATCTTTAATTTTGATGGTTTTTCCATTAGTAGGATCCACAGTGGAAGTTTACAGATGCATAGTGTATTCATTGTTTCTAGATATTGACATTTTCAGGTTAAGGAAATACTGTTATCTCTGTGGGGAATGAGAACAGGCTGCACATACCCTAGTCAACTGCTCTATTTGACATCTTCTTGTTCCCAGCCTCTGCTCAAGTTCCCCAGCATCCAGCCTATTAACCATCCATTCCCAGACTGCACAATACAATTTTTGTACCAATTTAGTAAATGAAATGTGAATGTCCTAAATGAAAGAAAGCCTTCACAGAGGTTCACTCTCCCATCACTCCAGTTGGAGGGCCAGCATGTGTGGGGCACAGGGGCAATGCCGTATGGCTGGTGGACCTGCTTAGTTGCAACCTCAATGACCTGAAATGTGGCTGCATATCCAAAAGAAAGTATAAAAAAATTATCTGGGTCATTATCTGACAACTTTAGTCTAATTCTTTACTGTCAATTTAGACAATTCTAACAAGCTTAGGTTAGAAGGAAGACATCAGAAGCAGGTACCCTGATAGCAGGAAGATGTGATGGTGAGCACACCACTATTAACAGAAACAGAAACAGTTAAAAGCAGACAAAATCTTAAAGAGCACAGCAGTCTATTACAGCAACAAACAATAATGAATATTCGTTTTAATTAAGTCATGAAGATAAATTACATTTCATAGGTTTAATGTGGCAGGACCATACGCAATCCAATTCAGAAAACATTTCGTATTGGTTTTATTGCTGGCACTCATAAGTGAACTAATTTCAATAATTCAGAAAACTTAACTATGGGAAACGCTATATCCAACAATGCTGGGAAAACTTGCGGTGTCCCTTTTACGTTACATAGCATTGAGACTGTTCTAAATCTAGAGTTCCCTCTGAACCTTTTAACAGTTTCCACCTCCCTAAACTTATCTTCAATAACCTGGGACCATGGCAGGGTTTTACTGTTTTACATTAGTAAAAACAGGTAAATGAATTTCTTAACACGCGCATTCGGAAGACCCACTTTGTTACAGAGCAGACTTTGGGCCTTAACGCCCGTCGCCTGGATCGGTGTTACTCTGCTGCCTGCCATCTGGGCTTTCCCTCCCAGCCTACTGCGGGCACCCACCTTCTGAGCGGCTTCTTTCTTCTTCTTGTCCTCCTTCTTCCTTTTCTTGTCTTCCATCAACTGCTCCGCCCCGTCTTGCTCCTTCTCTCTGTTAAGGTAACGTCACACCAGAAGGTTAAACATCCATATCTGTGGCGAATCAAACGTTTGCAGATGGTATGCAACCAACATTTCTTCTCTGTGACCGAGCAGAACACAGTATTTTACTTAAACTAAGAGGGTGCAAGCACTCACCGTATTTATCCCCAAGTCTGACTTGCCACCCTTTGCAAACATGACATTAAGTTTGCTTTCAAAGAAATCCATTAAAGTGAGCTTGTATGAGATCGCCCTAAAAGCGAGCACTCGGCGCGCACGGTTTCTGTACTTCATTCATCCAAGAACTCGGCGTGAACATGACGGTATCCAGCTGGCGTCCTGCAACCCTCTCCACAGTAACACGGACCATACCGACTCAGTTACGGTACAAGGCACCGATCATACTCAGAGGTTTCCCACATTGTCAGAGTGATTTAACACGATACCCTAGGTTCTATATCTTGTGTTTTTAGGCAGGTGCCAAGTGTTCTACACATCAGGTATTTTTACTGGGTGAGCTTGCTGTTGCATCTTCCTGGCACACCTGAGTAAGGACAGGCAGGGTTTGCTGCCCTCAAGTAAAATAAAAGAGACATGATGACAGACATCCTACCAGAAAAAACATGATGAATCGTAAGAAACTAAGATACTATAATTTATACCTCACATGTGAAAAGTAACTTTAATATGTATTCTAATATAATATATATAGAAAGCTGCCAACTTTCCTCTGTGTCAACTGGGAAAAAGTATAAGGGACCACTGGCATAACTTCAAAGTTCAAGTGAGGAGGCCCTGGATGCCTTGCTTATAAAATTCAGAATCTGAAGGAGAGCTGGAGATCTAGTTCCCAGGTCCCCAAGTATCAAACAGGACTTGTGATTTTAGGGGATCAACACATCAAATCCATGGTTTCAGAGATGTTATCTAGAAAAAGGCTAAAAGCCAGATAAATTAAAGACAAACATTAAGGTAAAAGTTTGCAGACACGGCCAAATCATGAAGGTGGCTCCGGAAGGACTCGAGTCGGGGGGTGTGGAGGTCACTCAGCGCACACAGGAGGACTGAGGGACAGCGCTGCGGCGGGAGCTCATGAGTAGGTAACTAATGCTATATTTACAGAAAACAACAAAACCCTAAAAAGAGTTTCACCTACACATCAAGTTTTCAGTTGCTCTGTCCGAAAACATTCACATTTTGTCCTTGCGTACCCTCCTCTGGGCATAAATACACAAAAGCCAAATGTGTACAATTCACACTCCAAAGGTAACTTTCATGAAAACTTTAAAAAATACAATCATGAAAGAGATGTCATTGAAATTTCCTTAGGTTTAGAGCTGGATTTCTTTGGAGGCAGATCATGTGCACATCAGTCTCAGTGCGGAGTTCTTGGTGGAAATCCACTTGGGGCCGTGCATTCAGAAAATGGATTTATAAATATTGGCAAGGTGGATGCTGACCATCTAAGGTCGGCTGACCACAGATCCATTAATTTTGGCTCCCAGGGCCTCCTGCTTCCTCTAGATGCAAATGGAAGAAGATGGGGCTCCTCATGACCCAGTTACCGTTACTTGGTTTCCACATTTTAAAGTGCAACTGACCTCAGAAAAAGAGCAAACCCAGCATGACTATCTCCTATTTAAATATTCAATGCTTTAAAAAGTTGCATTTTTCTAAATCTATTCTAAAATTAAAAGTTCATTTAAAAAATGCAATCTAAAAGAAGCAGTAAGTCTTTAATGAGACACATTCTTAAAAAACAACTAACCTTTTCAAATTTTTTTTCCTATAAACAGGTAATTCAGGGAAAGGGATTGAAATTCATGTTCTCTAGAGGCAGATTTACTTCCAAAACAAATATTTTTCAAAGCTTTCCAGGAGACAGACTGTGCTTTCACCGTGATCTTTTAATGTGTATATTGGTAGAATTGAGTCTTCTCTTTAAATTCCACTTCCTTCGGAAGAATTTATTTTCTCAAACCAAAACTGAATTAAAAACCTGCCATTTACTTAATAATGGATCACACAGTGTGGGGTTCACCTTTCTTCTAATTCAGTTGTGCTCTATTCTTGGCTGCACATTAGCATTGTTTGGGGAGCTTTAAAATATCCCAGTGCTGAGTCAGAGCCCAAGCAGGGTGAAGAGGGCGTCCGTCCATGAACGGAAGACATCTAGGTGGTGTTGATGCAGGACTGGTTACATAAAGGGGAACTGATCAATAAATAAGTATATAAGGATAGTGACAGGTTTCTCACTACTGCAAAAAGGAGTTAACAAAATGAAAAGAAAATGTACCCTGTGGAGCTGGATCAGAATTAATTATTTGCATGAACTCATGGCTTTTTAATACACTATAAGCACTTGCCTGTTAATCACTTTGTAGCCACCTCAGTAATCAGATTGACTGTCATAGCACAGTGCTTATGTTCAAGTAACCCTTATTTTATTTAATAATGGTCACAAAGCACCAATATGCTAAAAAGAAACCTTAAAGTATTTCGGTTAAGTGAAAAGGTGTGTACAGGAAAAAACACAGTATAGAATTTGGCACTATCCGTGGCTTCAGGAATCACTGGGAATCATAGAACATATCCCTTGTGCATAAGTGGGGACTACTGTACACACACACACACACCCTAGCTCTATTACTGAGAGGGCTTGAGGAAGAAACACCCAAATACCAATGAACACATCTAGCACCTAGATTGTGGCTTCTAAATACCATTCTTCACTAAAAAATCCGGAGTTCTTTGGAAAAAGAGTAATCTGGAGGCTAGGGCATGGAAAGTATAAGATGAGCCTGGAATACTTGGTTTGTCAAGAAGCAAGGAAATGTTCAACAAATGATGAGACAGGTCAAATGGTCAGAGGCCAGTTTGAAGGGGTTCCTATAAGCTAAATCTGGAAAATGCATTCAAAAGAAATGCCTCAAAGCAACAAATTAAATCATTTAACAAACATACACCGAGTTAGGCACTGACCTAAGCACTGGGGATGTAACAGAGGTGAGAGACAGCCAGCCCCTGTCCTCAAGGAGCTGGCATTCTAGATGGGAGACAAACAAAAAAAACAGGCAGTGCCAGGAAATCATTACAAATGCCATGAAGAAAATAAAACTGAGAAAGGGACTAGAGAGTGCCCAAGAGGGAAGAGACAGGGAAGAGGGTGGGCTACTTGATACAAGAAGTTCATCAAAGGCCTCTCTGAGGGGTCTGTATCTGAGTGGAGACATAAAGGAAGAAGCTATCTGGGAAATGAGCGACTGTCCAGGCAGACAGACTGGTGAAAAGGCTCCTGGATAGAAAGTACTTGGTGTGCATCTGGAGCTTTTTTTTTTTTCTGGGGAGGTGTGGGGGGGGAGTAGTACACTTCCCTCTTTCCCTCACCTCCCTCCATAGCAACACCCCCAAAACACACACCCTTCAGAGTTTTCTGCATTTACTTTGTAATAGTCCTTACTCATACCAAAAGAACTGGGCATCGTATTTCTTAAAAGGTTCCCTTGTCCTTCCCTCCCTCTCTCCCTCATTTCAGTGCCAACTTGATGCCAAGCACTGTGCTGGAGGTCTAGAATTCAGCAGCAAACAAGATGCACTGCTGCTTGCCTTCCAGGAGCTCTTAGTTTAACTTATTTATTTATTTATTTTAAAATGTTTTTATTGATTTTAGAGAGAGAGAGGAAATAAGAGGGGGAGAGAGAAACATCAATCGGCTGCCTCCTGCATGCCCCCTCCTGGGGATGGAGCCCGCAACCTGGGCATGTGTCCTGACTGGGAATCAAACTGGTGACCTCTTGGTGCATGAGACAACACTCAACCAACTGAGCCACACCAGCGAGGGCTTAGTTTAACTTTTTAAATTACTGTATCTTGCCTCAAAACCTGTTCAACAGCTTCAGAGCAGGAGCCTCTGTTCTTCTTGCTCTGAAGACAGCTTGTAGTGCCTTCGGTGTTTTGAAAGTACCAGAATCTTGGATGTGAAATTATGGCTTGTGATAATCCAAGTAATAGATTAACTTCTTTCCACAAACTAGAACCATGATCAACGTTTCTTGAATACATGTGTCCAAGCCCATGATGCCTCAAATATCAAGTAGAGGCAGGGCTGAATGACAATTTCTTACCTGAAAGCGGTAATCACCAACATGCTGAGTGGAGTGAAAGATTATAAGAACCCAAACTCAGCTAAACAACCAGGACTCATCTTGACAGGAAAATATCTTCAGATATAAAGAGAATTTTCCTTTTCTTTAAGTTGTTGATAACTGGCTATCACAGCAGCAAACCCCATCCCTGATGCTCTGTGGTAAGTGTGGCGGTGCCTTTGGTCCCAGTTTATAACCAACTCCACATAACTGAGGCAGACAGAAATGAACATATACAACGGATCCACCCAACACATCAAACATGTCAGAAGCAAACCAATACTGTAAAAGAACAAAATATTAATACATCAACACCTTGGATGAATCTTCAGACAATTATGGTAAATGAAAACGCCAATTCCAAAGATTACATACTGTGTGATCCTATTTATGTGACATTTTAAAAATGACAAGTAGGGTTGTCAGGGGGTGGGTGAGGTGGAGTGAGGCAGGTGTGGTTATAAAAAGGGCAACACTGATCCTTGAGATGATGGAACTCTTCTGTATCTTGATAGTGGTGGTGGATACAGGAACTTACATGTAATAAAACTATACAGAACTAAACACAAATACACAAATAAGTACAAATAAAACTGAGGAAATGTAAATAAGATCAGTGCATTGTATCGATGTCAGTATCTTGGTTATGATATTATACTACAAATTTTCAAGAAGAAACCATTGGTGAAAACTGGGTAAAAGGCACATGGAATCTCCGTGTTATTTCTTACAAGTACATGTGAATCTACCCTCAATAAAAATTTTAATTTTTAAAAAAGCTTCCACATTGACTCATCTTTTAGTCATCCTGTTTAAAATTTTTGAAGGACTTCTTCTTTAAACAATTTTAAAATAGCTCTTTGTGAAAGTCACTAAGAGTCCAAAAGAATTTTAGAAATTGTTTAGTCCTGACATTCACAGAAATGAATTTCCAAAAATATTCTAGAACCTGCACTTCACCCTAATACATTCAAATTGTTATAGTTTTAAAAATCAAGGTTCTTTGTCTTAAGTATGTTATGTGATAAATATACCACAGGGGTATTTAAAATATTCCTTTACCACATAATTCACAATAATTATTATTTTTTTTAAAGTATATCTGTATTGATTTCAGAGAGAGGAAGGGAGAGGGAGAGAGACAGAAACATCAATGAGGAGAGAGCTGTCATCGATCGGTTGCCTCCTGCCCACCTGACTGTGGGTCAAACTGCAATCTCCTGGATCCTAGGTCGATGCTCAACCGCTGAGCCATGCCCGGCCAGGCAACAATATAACTCTTTAATTGCTGATATAATAGTATTAGAAGCTATTACTTTTTTAAAAAAAATTTCTTTACTGATTTTAGAGAGAGGAAGGAAGAGGGAGTGAGAGAGAAATGTCAGTGGTGAGAGAGTCATTGATCTCCCTCCTGCATCCTGCCCCCCCGACTGGAGATCAAGCCCACAACCTGGGTATGTGCCGACTGGGAATCAAACTGCAATCTCCTGGATCATAGGTTGTCGATGCTCAACTGCTGAGCCACACCGGCTGGGAGCTATTACTTACTTTTAGTAGGACATATACATCAGCTTAGTCAACTCCAATTCCAAGCCCCTTCTGGTCTATTTCCCTGACTCCTTTATAACTAGAGATTGAGATGTGACTTATGCTCTATCAGTAAGTTGCGCTCATGTGTGACTTTAACAGGGAACTGACAGGGTGCAGGGCATCATCCTCTCAGGGAGTGTGGCAGAGATGACGTGGTCCTGGAGCCGACACCCTAGCGGTGGTTTCCTGAATGGGTGGGAAGAGGAAACAGCTCCTGTGGGGTCCCCCGTTCCATGGTCTCATTCCCAAGGATCTGTGATATAGCATCGCCATTTAATAGACCCCTGGCATAAGTGACAGTAAATTCTACTGTCTGCATACAAGAACTCTGTTCAACACAGATTTATATAAGGTTTCCAAAGCAAGTACATCTAATATATGTGACTTCTGTATTTATTTCCTTAAAAGACAGCTGATAATCTTGGCAATTTATAAAACAGTAAGAAAATCACTAGGCACAAAACCATTAACAATCATAACCAATTAAGTATTAATGATACTGCACACATATTTGGGGTGAGGAAATTAACAAAAGAAAATAATGAAGGGTTGCCCGGCCGGGCGTGGCTCAGCGGTTGAGCGTCGACCTAGGATCCAGGCGATCGGGGTTCGATTCCTGGTCAGGGCACATGCCCGGGTTGGGGGCTTGATCCCCAGTTGGGAGCATGCAGGAGGCAGCTGATCAATGACTCTCTCATCATTGATGTTTCTATCTCTCTCTCCCTCTCCTTTCCTGTCTCTGAAATCAATAAAGGTATATATTTAAAAAAAAGAAAATAATGAAGAGTTAAAGAGCTTGAAGTACCCATTTAGTGTTTTTAATTAAAAATGCACACAAAATGCCCGGCCAGGCGTGGCTCAGCGGTTGAGCATCGACCTAGGATCCAGGAGACCAAGGTTCGATTCCCAGTCAGGGCACATGCCCGGGTTGCGGGCTCGATCCCCAGTCGGGGGCACGCAGGAGGCAGCCCATCAATGACTCTCTCATCATTAATGTTTTAACTCTCTCTCGCCCTCTCCCTTCCTCTCTCTGAAATCAATAAAGATATATTTTTAAAAAATGCACACAAAAAAAGATAGCAAGTTGGAATATATCCATTAGGGCAGAGGAAATTACATAGTAGGGTACTCCAAATAAATGTGTTGGATTTGTTCTTAATGTTTCTTCATTTGCAGGATCTGAATGAGGGAATTTAATGGGATGCTAATTAATTTGCACATGATATTAAATTAATAGACAGGGCCAAACAGCAATGAGGCATAAAAATCATTCTAACACTGAGTAGCTCACAGGAAGAAAAATTTAACACAGCTCCTTTTACATATGGGCTATCATCCTATATGAAGTTGTGTACAGCAATACTTCTCAAACTTTAACAGGAATCTTGTTAACATGCAGGTTCTTATTTAATAGGTGTGGACTGGGACCTATGACTCTCCATTTCTAATAAGCTACTGATCCCTGGACCTTACCTTGAACTGCACAGGTATAATGCACTTGGGTTGTTTCTTCCCAAGAAAAAATATGGAATTGTAGTCATTTCTCCAAAGAAAAATAACTTTACTAATATCAAACTTATGCCTTGTTATTCCCATCTGTGTTTCAGTGCCAAATTACAGTTTAATCTTTATGGAGATAGTATATTAAAAGTCAACTAAACAACTAAGGTAATACAAAATATGCATGGAATTCCAATGAAATAACAACATTAAGAATAGTTAGGACCAAATCTGTGCATGTTAGAAACAAACAAACATCTGGATGACAGCAAATGTAAAGCATCAATAGCTGAAGGGTGCCACCAACTGCATGCCGATGTCAGAAATATCAAGCATGTAAAGAAGGGAGTTTCAAAATCAATGAAATATAGCAATAAGACTTTTGCACACACAGCTTCTGACTCTTTTCAACTTTCCATATTTTGAGGCACATTCAAGGAATAAACTTATTTGGAATTACTCAAACCAAATAAAGTAAGATAATATATTAAAAAGAACTTGTTTTCACTTTCAGAAATTCCATGTGGCAAAAGCTGTAACCAATGATTTGGGGGATTTTTCCCTGCTAAGAATTTCAGGGTTACAATGGTGTCTGAGGAACATCTGATTAGAAACTACAACTCTTATATCTTATATACTCTTGCCAGGCAGTCCAGCAATCTCTAACAAAGGAAACTCTGACTTTCTATTTAATTATAGTGTGGCTGTGTAGGAAGTTTTTTATATTGCCTTGGAAACTGTCTCCTTATAGCCTCCACCCACTGGTCCTAAGCCTTCCTTTTCAGACTGAAAAGAGCAAGTCGTCTAAATATTTGTAGTCATCCATTATGCATCCCTGACGCATTCTTAGTTCCATCAAACATTCCACATGGGACCTGGTTTCCCAACCTCTCATTAGTGGGTTCATTATCCCCTAAACATGTTCCAGTTTGTCTACATTCACCCAGTTATTTGACAAAGCAGTGCCATATAGAGTAGGCCTGCCACTTCCTTGTCCCAGATTATATACCAATGCTGATACTGTCAAAGAACAAGTTTGCCTTCTTAGAAATCATATCTTATTGAGTTACAACCACCCAACCCCAATATTTTTCACAGTACTGCTAAATCAGTTCTCCATGGCCAAGCACAGGATCTCTCATATATCTCTATTACTGTCCTCTGTGACCACCACTCTAACAGTCTTCCCAGAATCCCATTCTCCATTTGTTCTAGGTTAGATGCTGCCAGTGAGAGGGACCCACTTGATATTTGGAAGGCAGAAAAGTCAATAATCTTTGAAAGCAGTTGCAAGCAGATAACATAGGCATCAGTACACAGGACTTTCCACTTTTACAGCAGCTTCCAGATGAGTTAAAGCCATACTGGCACCGCAGACAGCTGAGATCACTGCTTTCTTAGAAAACTAGCACTCTAATTTCATCAACAATAACAGTGGCCTCCTTGAATTCCCCCCTCCCCTAGACTTTCTAATGGTTGTGTAAGCCTTTAATTCCCTACATTAAAGTCTTCTTGAAAAATATAATACATTCTACAACAAAAGCTACCAGAATTAATAAATGGCTTTATCAAGGTTATAGGATATAAGATCACATATAAAACCAATTCTGTGTACTAGCAACAAACGATCAGAAATAGGAAAATTTTTAAAATCTTATTTACAGTAGCATCAAAATATGAAATACTCAGGGACAAATCTGACCAAAAAGTGTATGATCCCCACACATGGAAAATTATAAAGTGTTGATGAGAGAAAAATTTAAAAACCTAAATAAGTTGAAAGATATACAGTATTTATGGACTGAAGACTCAATATTGTTAAATGTCAATTCTCCCAAAATTGATTTCCAGATTCAAAACAATTCCTATCAAACAAAATCCCAATATGACTTTTTCGGTAGAATTTGACAAGCTCCTTTTAAAATTCATAAGGATCCAGAATAGCCAACAACTTTTTAAAAAGAACAAAGTTGTAGGACTTATACAACCTGACATCCAAACTTATTATAAAGGTACAGTAATTAAGACAGTGTGATATTGGCAGCAAGATAAACAAAAAATTTAATGGGATAGAATACATTCCAGAAAGAGACTGACAGAGGATGGGCAAATGATTTTCAAAAAAGATGCAAAGGCAAGTCAGTGGAGAAAAGATAGTCTTTTTTTTTTTTTTTTTAATTGATTTTGGAGAGAGAGAAAGGGAGAGGGAGAGAGAGAGAAACATTGATTGGTTGCTCCCCCCCCATGCCAGAATGACGCTCTAACCAACTGAGCAACATTGGTCAGGGCAAAAAGATAGTCTTTTCAACAAGTGTTGGAACAATTGGATAGCCATATGTAAAAAAAAAAAAGAACTTTAATCCATACCTTGTACTTCATATGAAAGTTAACTCAAAATTAATCACAGACCTAAATATAAAACCTAAAACTAGAAGAAAAGAAAAATGACATATGTTTTCTTCTAGGAGAAAATCTTTGTGACCTTGGGTTAGGCAAATTATTTCTTAGATACAATACTAAAAAGGTGCAACCCATAAAAGAAAATGGAACAAACGGACTCTTCAAAATTAAGAACTTCTGCTCTTTTAAAAGATATAGTTATAAGAATGAAAAGAGCTGCAGACTGGGAGAAAATATTTGCAAAGCACTTATCTGATAAAGAAGTTGTGTCCAAATATACTGTGTAAAGAACACTCAAAACTCAATAAGAAAACCACCTAATTTTTTAAATGGTCAAAAAATATGAACAGACGCTTCACCAAAGAAGATATACAGATAGCAAATAAGCATATAAAAAGATGCTCAAAATTATCAGTCATTAAGAAAAGAACAAATTAAAACTACGAGATGTTACCACATACACACTTATTAGACTGTCCAAATATAAAAAGTCTGACTATACCAAGTTTTGGCAACTGCAACTCTCTCATGGTGGGAATGTAAAACGGTACAACCATTTTGGAAAAGTTTGGCAGTTTCTTTTTTAAAAAATATATCTTTATTGATTTCAGAGAGAGGAAAGGAGAGGGAGAGAGAGAGATAGAAACATCAATGATGAGAGAGTCATTGATCGGCTGCCCACAACCTGGGCATGTGCCCCGACCAGGAACCGAACCCTGATCGCCTGGATCCTAGGTCGATGCTTAACCGCTGAGCCACGCCCGGCCGGGCAAGTCTGGCAGTTTCTTAAAGTTAAACATACACCTACCATATGACCCAGTCATTCCAAGCCTAAGTATCTACCGTAGAGAAAAGAATCTGTCCAATACAAAGACCCCTAAATGAACATTCATAGCAGCTTACCTATAATAGCTGAAAACTAGATAGTACTCAAACATGCACCAGTAGGTGAGTAAACCAGCTGTGGCACAGCATGCAGCGAAATACTGCTCCGCAATCGGAGGAACGGACTACTGATGCACACAACACAGACAGACCACAAAATCATTACGCTGCGTGAAAAAAGCCGGCCAAAAGTACTGCACATTCCATTTGTATAAAATTCTAGGGAACGCAAAATAATCCACAGAGACACAAAACAGGTCGGTGGTTTCCTGGGGATGGGAAGGGGCAGGAAAAGGTGGGGAGGAGGGCTAACTGAAGGATACAGAGAGACTCTGGGGGACCAAGGATACGTGCATTGTCTTTTGTGTACTTAGTTCAAATGTTAGTGTCAAATGAGCATTTCAAATATAAGCAGTTTATCACACCTCAATAAGGGGCTAAAATAGATACAAAAAGGAAAAGAAAGAGGAAACAGATCTTTCCCACATGGAATACCTAGAATGACCTGTGTTCCTGACAGAGCCTGACTGATACACCAGTAAAAGTGAGATCTCTTTATCAGCTGAAATTTCACCCTGGGTGTGCACACTGTTCCCTAAGATGGCAAATCTTTAAATCGGAGCTTCTGCATGGATAACGTTCCTACAGTGTACAGTTTCATTTTCAAATGCAGTGAAGCCTCCTGTAAAAGCTTACCAAGTCAGCGCCTGAATTTTCAGACCTTTATTTACCTTTCCAATTCATTGCTCTAACACTCTGGATCCCATTAACTATGGGCATCTTCACTGGATTTTCTCATGAAGTTTCATTCAACTGGGAACACCTATATGACATGTTTGTGCTGTAACTCTGAATCAAATCTGCTATCTTTTCAACCATTCTTGTGGTTTTGCTTGCCTTACACTAAGCCCCAGTAAGCTCAAAAGAACCCTTAGGTCTTATCGTGCTAAAATTTGGTAAATAAATCTTTGTTAACACAATCTCCCATCTTACTCCTGAAAGTACTTTCTCATACACTACAATTAGTACGCCAGGCTCCTAAAGACAACCTGAAATTAGGAGTAATTTTATAAATATCCAAACAGGCCAAGGAACAGCATCATGATGAGGGCTATACCACATACTCTAATATTTATATCCTGGAACCATTAAAAACTATGTTTAAACCTTAAGGGCCAGACAAACCCACAAAAGCCAGAGAAGCAGTCTTCCCTTAGCATAACAGCAAAGAAAGTGAAAAGAAATGAGATATAGGAGTCTAAGTCAGAACTTTGCGAATCACTACAGAATAGTGATAAAATATGGTTCCTCAGCAGAAAAGAAAATGTTTACCAATCAGAATCCACAGTTGTGAAGCACGTTATTTACAAAAATTGACAACTTATTAACGGTAGGTAGTGGGGCTGTTTTCTTTTTTTATGTAGCTCTTCCCCCTCCTTTGCCTCTTTCCATGAATGGTATGACACAATTATGATATTAAAAGAATAAATAAGTGACACTTGAAATCAATAAGATTGTTAGCAATTCAACTAAAATTACAGAAAGTTGAAACTCCATTAAAAGGCAATAAAGCAACTGAAGTGTAACATAACCAAGTGCACCGAGGAGTGACTCAGTGGCTAGGACATCAAAATGCCAGAAGTGCTTTAAACATATCTAACCACAGCAGGGCCTCATCGTCGAAGGCTGACTCGGAAGCCTTGGTCTGAGGTTCAGATTCTGTGTGTACATTCCCAATGGAGAGCTATGGAAGGTGCTGGGAGGTCTACTGCCCACCAACACAGGGGAAGGAAGTTGGGTAGTGTGTGTCTTCAACTGGGAGCCGTTACCCTCAATCTCTGGATCCTTCTCTCTCACTAAGCCACTTTCTCAGGGCTACACCTGCACATAAAAAATGGGGCTAAATAATGAAAAACAATCTTTAATTTGGCTCACCTCTGCCCATGGGCTGATGCATACCACACTGACCAAGAGACAGGTAAAGTCAAAGGGTATAGTCAAAATGCGGCCCATCAAGGAAAGTAATTCTTGCTCACATTTCTAGATGTATCGTAAGAAAAAAACAAGCATTCTCTGTAAGAAATTAAATGGAAAAGATTTGGACTTTCAGAGGTCACACAATACTTACTACAGACAATGAGTGAGACAGGCAGCGTGTAAGCTTCCTAATTCTACTGCACCACTACTATTTTATTAAGCTTGTGACTGTTATTTTAATTCTGGAAACGAAACCGTCTGAGAAAGGGTGCTATTTGTGACACTTATCTTGGTATTGAAAAAATTAGCAGAGAAGGAAATCAACTCCAAATTCAGAATTCCACAGGTGACAGTCGTACCCTACTTCTCAATGGTTTTAATTTGCGCTCTATTTTCAGAACAGTAAAAATGGAAAGTCGTGTTCCTGTGTGCCAGCAGTCAGCATTTAAATTTAGTAAGCTAAATGCTAATAACTGAATTCCTTTGAGGAAAATGTGTATTTCTGAAAAATAAGCATGTTTAATGTTAATAAGTAACCAACTACAGAGTAAAGCTGACTTGTGAACATACATGACTCAATTCTCCAACTCAAATGATATACCAGTGGGGATATGACTCAAAATTTAAAGTACTATTTAGATACAGCCTTTTGGTAACAGCTAAGCCAACACATACCTGTGTTTAACTCGCTAGGATCAGATATTAGATACTTAACTCCATTTAAGATGATATTCAAGTCTGTATATGATAGTTTTTTACCTAATTTCTACTTAAGTGTCCTGAGGAAAATTTTTAGAAATTGATCTAACCTTGTAATCTTTAATAAATAATCACGGTAATAGCTATGTGTAAGTATATTTTTCTGAGAATTATTAACTTTCTCTTAAACAAGGTATCAAGAATATATTTTTTCCCTACTTCTAGTTTAGAATTATGCTTTCTATATATCATTTGAGTCTAGGGACTCTCTTAACGAATGCTTGCAGTATTTTTTCTTTAAGATTTTTAAATTGATTTTTAAAGAAAAAGGAATAGAGAGGGGGAGAGAGAGAAACATCTATCAGCTGCCTCCTGCACGCCCCCTACCGGGGATTGAGCCCCCAACCTGGGCATGTGCCCAGACTGGGAGGGAATCTAACGGGTAGCCTTTTGGTGCACAGGATGACACTCAACCAACTGAACCACGCCACCCAGGGTGAATGCATACAGTACTTCTGTTATTTCTGTGTGTTTCAGGACCCCCAGTTTCCAACATCTTTGCAGTTCTTTTGATTCTACCTCCCACAATCCCATATCCAAACATGGTCAGTTACAACGAGCAGAGCCCTCTGCCTAGGTCACCAGGTAAAGAGACAACACACAGGCTTTGAAGTTTGACTGTTCTAAGGTCAAACTGTATTTATCTCAGGTCGAGATGCTAATGGTAGGAACTTGGGCAAATTATCTAAGTCAGTTTCCGTATCTATAAGATGGGGGTTATGCTACTTATCTTGAAGAGTGGCTGTGCGGATTAGAGACAATGACTGGAGATAATTAGAGAGAGAGATAACAACACTGGGCCTAGGGTTGCTGCTGGGCTGCTGGCAGCACTCTTTCTCCACATCACGCACCTATTATGCATAAAGCACTAGAGAGGGCACAATGGATAATACAAAGAGGTACGAGACACACACCATTCCTGAGAAGGCATGCAAGAACCTCCAGGACTTTCTCTATAAAAACGGAATCCATACCCGAGATGTGCAAATAAATTCCAGATGGAGGAAATATTTAAAGGTAAAGGAAGGAAGGAAACCATTAAAGCACTTGAAGAAACTGTGGCTAATTTTTCTTCACATAATTGCAGAGTAAACGAAGACTTTTTAACTATGACACAAACATAACTATGACATAACCCATAAACAAATGATTGCTGTATCTGTATAAAGTACAGATACATAAAAACTTCAAAACAATTATTATGATAAAACCAACCAGGAACAAAATCAGTGTTTTCTGGGAAAAATATATTAACAATTTATATCACAAGAGCTAGGTTCCATAATACATAAAGAGCTCCTAAAAGTCAATAAGGAAAAGACAAACAATCCACAGGAAACTGGGTGAAAGAAATGAATAGGCAGTTCACAGAGAAGGAACCAGAGTTCTAAAGCACATGAAAAGGTGAGCTACTGCATTCCCCATGAGGGAACAGCATATTGAAACTGTACTGAGACACCACCTTTCACCCACCAAATTGTCAAAATTTGGTTAAAAAGACATAAAACACAGTGCTAGTAAAGGTGTCAGGGAAAAGGGCATTCACATATATTGTTGGTGAGAATATAAACTGGTACAATCGCTATAAAGGACAATTTGACAGTTAACTGTCAAAATTAAAGTGTTATGTATCCTTTGATCCAGCTATCTCACTTCTAGGAATATATCACAGGAAAATAATTACACATGTGGGAAATTATGTATGCAAAGTATATTCATTGCAACATGTTTGTAATGGCTAAAGATTGGAAACAGTACATGAATTAGGAGACTGGTTAAATAAATTATAGCTTATCCACACAAGGGAATACTATGCAATTATAAAAAGAAGCTCTTTATGTACTAATGAAGATAGATCTTTAAGATATATTGTTAAGTTTAAAAAGATCCAAAAAGTGTACTTTATGGTACCGTCTGTAAGAAAAAGAGGGCTTATATGTAATTCTTTATTTATGAATACAGACTCCCTGAAAGGAAAAAGAAACTAGTATCACTACTGTGTCAGAGATGGAAAAGGTAGGTGGTTGTAAGACAACTGTATATACTTTTTTCCAGATAATACAGCAAGATGTTACCACTAGGGGAAACATGAGACTAGTTCTTACTACTTTATTTATTTTATTTTTAGAGAGAAACATCTATGTGAACATCAGTTGGTTGCCTCCCACACTCGCCCCGTCTGGAAATCGAACCTGAAACCTTTTCGTGTATAGGACAATGCTCCAACCAACTGAGCCATATCGGCCAGGGCCTACTTTATTTATTTTTATTGTGTTATTTCTTACAGCTGCATGTGAATCTACAATAATTTCAAAACAAAACATTTAAATAAAAATGATAATTCAAAATTTTATTTGAATAAGCAATATAAAGTAGATTTAGAAGTCAAAAGCATGGTCAAGGTAGTAATGCTACCCTGAGCTCAGAAGAAAAATGACTACTGGGCCTCACCACAGGAGCCCCGATTCCTGAGAATCCTCCAGTCCCCAGATAAACCCCATTCTTCTCTGCTTCTATGGCCCATGCGGCCCCCACAGCTAGAATGCAAATTCCCCTTTCTTTTGGTTCCATTCAAAGCCTTCAAAAGTGGCCAAAAAATTTCCCCTTGGTCATCTCCTCAACTCCTTTAAACCTCAGCATTTTGTATAGTGGTACACAGACGACTGTATGGTCTACCACACATGAACATGCAGGCTGTCCAGATCAGCCATGATAGAACGGACCCCCGCCTCAGCAATAAGTTCAAAGGGACAACTAAAAGGTTTCACGGACTCCCTACTTTTACCTCCATGAGGGGGCTATGAGATGGTGTGAAGGCAGAATACTGCATGAGAGAGACGGTCAGGGGACACTCCAAAGAGTAAGAAGAACTTACATTGTCTCCACTTCTCCCAGGGTGGAAAGTGCCCCCATTGTTAGGTATGAGTCATCCTGCCTCCTGGCTACACCTTAAAATGGAAAGAGATGGATAGGCCAGGACCTTCATTTCAGGACATTAGCCACTAAAATATTTCCATTAAATCACCCCTTATATGGCTTCCATGTTCACCAAACAACCATCTAATTCAAATACACAGGATACTTAGAGTAAGGACAGGACAGAGCAGAAGGCCCAGTGGGAACCTGGAGAGAGGGGCAGCAGGAGGTAGACAGAAGGAGTCGGTAAAGCGAGTAAGAAGAAAGCCAACTGTCTTCACCTGCTTGCACTATCTCCAAGAGAAAGCAAACAGGTAAACAAATTTGCACTTATCTATTTCCTGAGTAGTCAATTGGTGTAGGAACACGACTCCTGACACTGGAGACCTGTCTTAGGAATACAGGTAAGTACTACTGTCAAACAATTCATACACCTAAAAGAAGGAAACAAATGCCCTGACTAAAAGGAAACTACGCACTACACTGTGTCACAGGGGATGATGCAAGAACTGGCATCTTCCACACGCTTGGTCTGGCCTGAGTGTCTAGATACAATATAGAATATTACGCTTTGTTGACAACAGAAATGGGGGTGAGGCAGGAGTGAGGTGGGAAGGGCTGGAGATGGGATACCTTAGAAGGACGCCGAGGTCCTCAGGAAACCTTAAAGCTGCCAGAAGCAGCCAAGCCTCTTCACTAAGAGCATATTTGGTGTGGCTTTGGGGTTAAATTTTATAGTTGTTTGCTTTCCTGTACATGCCTGCTTTAGCTTTACCTTTTCACTCATTTTATTTGACATGCTCAGGGCCCTGACCAAATTCGACCAACGAGTCCAGTCTTGAAAAGCTAACAACTGCTCTCCAAACACACCAATTTCCTTTTCCCTAAAACAAAGGCTTTAAAAGGGAAAGGAAAGTGAAGAGAGCACATTCATAATGCCTGCCAATTCTTTGGGCCAACTTGGGGTTTCCATAGTTATGTACGCATCTTTTGCTTAAAAAAAAAAAAAAAAAAGATAAAAGGAGATAGGAAATGAAACACTGAGCACTAGAACTAAACTATAAAGGTGCTAACCAAAAAGTAAAATAAATTCCAAGAAGATAAAATAATTTATGCAAACACTTGAACAATAGTGTGCACACATACAAAACTATTTACGGCCTCCTGCAAGGTGATTCAAACAGTCGTTCCTTCCCTCCCTCCCTCTTCCAAGTCACTCCAAGAAGGGCAGTGACAAAAGGACAGCTAAGAAGGACAGCTCCTCAGTAGATGGGGAATGTAGGGGACTCAAACCTCCACCCCTCCCTCAAAGGGAGAGGAAAATCCACTGAGTATACCTACTGCCATGCCCTAACTCTAGCTTCTGGTCACACTCAGGATCCTGGCTTTGGCTCCAGGACCACTGTGGCCTGTCCATGGCTATCAAGAGCTTGGGGATCCTTCAACAAGGATTCCCTACTACAAATTCCATAACCCACAAGCAACCAGCATAGATTTAGAGTTCAAAAGGTCAGACCATTCAAGCTAGAACATACTAAAATTAATGCACCCAGATAAAAGCTCCACCCCTCATCTACTATAGCAATAGTTCTCAATGAGATCAGTTGTGAGCTACATCATCATTTGTTCCTAATAAAGTTCTTAAGTTTACACATTCGTTTAAAACAAAGGGATCTCCCTCTGTAATAAAATCTATTTCCCCGTCATGCATTCACTTAGTGCCCCCTACAGGCCATACCTTGTTCTGGGTACTCAGAATAGAGAGGGGGGGAAAGGTCTTTTCCAGAAAGGGAAAGCAGGTATTAAACTGGCAGGCTGTACGGTTTTAGTGTTAAACTATGGAGAAAATAAACTAGATAGGGTACTGGGGCAGAGGGTGAAAAGGACAGACTTAAGGTGAGGGAAGGCTTCTGAGCAGGGTGCTGAATGTTGAGAAAAAGGCACATGTGGGAGGAGTCATCCAGGCAGAGGGAAGACCCAGTCTAAAGAGCACAGGGCGGGAACCAAGTAGTTGAGTGTAAGCCCAAGTGCAGGGTAGATCACAGAGGAGTAGGTGCTGGCTGTGGGGAAAGGGGGTCCAAGGAGAATGCCTAAATAATACAATAAGGACCCAGCACCTGCCCTCATGCCCGGGACTCTTCCTTTCCTTCTGCAGCAATGAAAGAACCAAGAACCTCTGGCCTCCCGTTGGGCGGCCTCCTGTCCACATTCCCAAGCCTGGACCTTTGCTTAGGGTTACTACTCCCTCCAGAAATGACTTCCTTTCTCCTTCTTATAGTTTCCATCTAGCTGAAGTTTCTCTATGAAGTCTCACCTCCTCCACAATGTTCCTGTTAGCCCTGAAAGGATTCCTGAAAGCCCAGAGCACTTACTCATTTTTTTCTAAGTAGATGTTTACTGTCCACCTACTCAATTAAAGGCCAGGTTATTATCCTGGTCCTGGGGATAGAGAAGTGAACAGACGTAAGTCCCACCTTTGTGGGGGCTCAGCCTGGTCTCCCAGGAAGAGGGATTTGTAAACAAACAATCTCTATACAATGGAGTAACTGTAACAATAAAGGTTCATTTGACTTTTAATCAGATAACTGCCTCTAATAGCAACTTAATTCTTTTGTGGGTGTATATGATGTCATCTGCCCAAATCAGCCTAAAAACTCAGGAGGCAGATGAACCCTCTTCCCAGAATGTATAGAAAGTCTGGTTTCTACCTGTTGCTCAGAAGGTAGTCCTGGTTTGGAAAATGAATTCACCCTACCCATCATGATCAAGCCTCCACTCCTGAACCTGGCTCTTCAAGCCCACCATTCATGTGGCCTATTATTAAATTAGGTCATCATCTCTAAGATTATTATAAGCATGCTGAATATAGGAGCCATAACTCTGTAAACTATATTATAAAGAAATAAGCCTGAGATTTTAATAATCATACTAGGATTTACTGAGACAAATAAGTTTTGTCCCCTTCAAAGCAGTTATCTTGAAGGGTTATATGCTTATTCAAGTCATATTTTCTTGGCTCACAGTGGGAACCTCCTCTTTTAGAATGTACCAGCGCTAGGGCCCTTTTTCAGTATCTGCACAGTTTGCATTTTAAAAGCAACGCTGAGAGGATGTGTCAGTTCTAGAGGACTGGCCTAGAAAGAAATTACATAGTCACATTGTGCATCCTTTCCTGACACCTCCTTACACAAAGTAGGTTTATGGCCCTCGCTGACACTGAACCCAAGAGCCAGGGTGCCTGGAGTCCTGGGGAAGGCCACTCATCTGCTCTGGCTCACACATGTGTGAGAGGGAATTGGACTAGATGATGTCAGGTTCCTTTTAGCCCTAACATTGAATGGTGGCTTAAGAAAATTAGTAAAATCCAATTTCAGCAAAAGAATAATCCGGGAATTTCCATGCGGGACAAGTATCAAGGGTCTACTTTTTTTTTATTATTGTTAATTACAAAACAGTTGATGCCAATAATACAGTGATGGAAGACAAAAAGCAATGAAGGAAATGCTTCCAAGGTAGGAAGAAATTTTCAGAGTGTGGCAATGGGCTTCAGGAAGGATATCAGGGTGGGGCAATAGTAAGTTTACAGTTATGAGTACAGGAAACTGTTTATTCTTGTATTATTACTTATCATTATATTATTTTCCATACAAACTGTAAACCAACTTTTGCCCCACCCTATATGTAGGGTACACACACCTACCTAGGGCTTTGCCCATGTGACCAAGAACTTGAGAGGACTCAGAGGGGAGGAAGGCAAAGGCACAGCTGCATCAAACACAAGGCACTGTACTGGATTAAGAGAAAACGTTTTAGAAGAGAAATATCCATACATACGGGTTCATGTTATAGCAAAATCTCCAATTTGAGATCAATGGCCACTCAAAGAAAGAAACTAGGATAACTTCTTATTTGTCTTTTATTTAAGGAAGGGTTGGTTATATAGAAACTACTATAAGAATTAGGCTTCATCAGGTACACAGGTTCTCATATTCTATCTTTTCATCTGAATATTATAGAAAGCTAATATAACATGCTATGACTTCCACTTTAATAAGTGAATTTTTTCCCCTCATGGTTTGGTTCTTTGTCAGTATTTTTACTGAAGTAATTTAATGCACGGCAAGAGAGACTTTCTCAAAAATTTTGGCTTATAATAAGAACTGATATCACCAAGATACCATTGACTGGTCTCTTCCTACTGTTCAATCAACAAATATTTATTTAGCACATACAATGTGCTAGGCACTTGGGGACACAGAAAAGAAACAAGAAAAACCCCAAACACTGACTCAGTCCTGTCCTTATGAAGCTCACTGTATAGCTGGGGAAAGAGACATTCACTAGAGAAAAAGTCATGTAAATGTGCACTGAGGCTGCAATAAGAGCTAAGGGCCACAAGGTACTGAGAGTGCATGTGGTGGGGGTATCTGCCTGAGAGGGTGGAAGTATGTTCCAGAGAAGCTTACAATTAAACTGGGAATAGAGGAAGAAATAGCTAACTAGGCATGGGGGTGGCAGAAGCAGTCCAAACGGAGGGAACTCCATAGGCAAAGGCTGTGCAAGCAGGAAGAAACCTGGCTGTTGAGGAACTGAAATAAGATCAGTGCGGCCGGATCACAGAGACCGGGTAAGTGAAGTGGAGAGATGAGACTGGGGTAGTACATGGGGCCAGCCCACCCATGGCCCTGCAGTCCTCATGAAGAATTTTCTCTTTATTCCTCAGAACATGGGCATCCATCCATAGGTTTAAGTAGGAAGAATATCAGATTTCTAATTCGACAAGGTCACTGGATGTAGAGAACAGAGCATGTGTGAGAGGAGCTCAGATGCAGTCCATGCACATACTGCCAGTTCCGTTGACTTCACTGGTATCAGTCAAGGTCCACCCAGGAGACAAACCACCCTCATTATTTTAACAGAAAGATTTTAATATAAAGAATTCTTAACTAGGTATAAGTTACTAACTAGTCACAGAAAGGTGAGAGAGAGAGAGAGAATGAACTCATGTATTGCAGAGGCCACAGCTGCTCCAGGGCTGGGGAACAAAGGGAAGAGGCTCCAAGAAGGGGCGTGGGACTCTGAGCAGGGGGCTTGGTCAGGTGCCAACACTTCAGGGGTGCAATGAAGCTGGCCCTGCAAATACTGGAAAAACCAAGAAATGGATCCAGCTGCTGCTATAGGAAGGAACTGCTGCTGCTTCGGGGGCGAAGTATTGCTCAAGTAACTCATGGGAAGAGGAAGCAGCCAGGAAGCACAAAGTCCCTTCTTCCTTTCCTGGCCCTACAGTCACCCTCACACCTCCCTGTTGCCACTGCCTAACACACAGCCAGTTAACCAGAGATGTGGTTGCTAGAATCCCAGCTTTGACATCACAAAAACAGAGTACAGAACCGTGGGCTTGGTTGGAACTAAGAAACAAATACTTAATAACCAATAAATCACACACACTAAACATGCCTAACAAAACTTTCACCAGCCACTGCTCTTTCCCAGCATGGCTGAATGACCCGCTCACTAACCAAATGTACCAAAGCTAGGGTACCAGTGACTGAGACACACTAACATTTTAGATGCCAATAAGAAAAACTCCAGCCAAGGAAACTGACTCTATGCCAAGTCCCCATGAATTGTAAGATGCATTCTTGCCTGGCTGGGCATGGCTCAGCGGTTGAGCGTTGACCTAAGATCCAGGCAATCGGGGTTCGATTCCCGGTCAGGGCACATGCCCGGATTGTGGGCTCGATCCCCAGCTGGGGGTGTGCAGAAGGCAGCTGATCAATGACTCTCTCATCACTGATGTTTCTATCTCTCTCTCCCTCTCCTTTCCTCTCTCTGAAATCAATAAAGATATATTAAAAAAAAAAAGATGCATTCTTATTTCAAAGATGTTAAAAGGTGAAGAAAAAATGTATTATCTCAGAATTGAAAAAACAGCTAAGTATTTTTTAGCAATGTGTCAAACTTAAAACAAATCATTTCTGTACAAAATTATTACTGAAGAAACATCCAGATAAAAGGAAAATACTGAAAAACCAGGAGTTCCAAGGGAGACTTGTTTTATTAAATTTTTTCATTTTTAAAATTTTTATTTTGAGATAACTGGATTCACATGTGGTTATAAGAGAGGTCCTGCCTGTATACTCTTCACTCAGTTTCCTCCAATGGTAAATCTTACATAACTACAGCATAACCACACAGCCAGGAAACTGACATTGATACAATCCACCAATCTTACTCAGATTTCATCTGTTAAATGTACTGATTTGTGTGCATGTGTTTAGTTCTATGCAAAATATCATGTATGAACTTGTACAAGATACAGAACAGTTCCATTACAAGGACCCCTTGTGCTACCCTTTTAGCCACAGTCATCTCTCTCCCCCACCAATACCTATCGGTATTATCTGGTAAGGAAAATAACAGATATTATTCTGTTATTATTTGTCAGGCGAACGAGTGTTTTTTCCTCCATATTTAAAGAGTGATTAAAGAAGATATTTCAGTTGGCTTTGGGTTAGCTATTCCTATACAGCAATGCACTGAAAAATGGGTGAAGACCTCTCCAAAGAAGGAAATCTTATTTTTCAAATAATAGACAGCACCTTTCTTAACCCCATCACTGCTCTTTCAGTCTCTCATCATCTCCTGAATCATCGCAACACTGAATGTTAGCTGCTATTATTGTTACAATCGGAGTGATTGTTATTAGCCTGATTATGTCTCCCATGATCCAGTTTTGCCACCCTCTGATACACTTCCCACAAAGCAGCCAGAGTGAGCTCTATAAAAATAAAATCCAAACATGTCATTTGCTTGCTTAAAATCCCTTCATGGCTCTCCGGACCAAACCTCATCTCTTCAGCCTGCCATTTGGGGCTCTTCATAGCCCTGCACCCCCACTTGCTGTCCAGCCTCTCTAGGTCCAGGTCAGGAGCCACTTGTCCTATCTTTCCCCTGGGCCACACTGCTCATACCTTTCAGACTCAGGATGCTGCCTCCTTGGTGAAAACCTCCCTGATGGCCCTTCACTGCAGGTTTTGTGCCCCTCACTGTGCAGCTCTCTCCCTCTTTTTTTTTATTGTATGCATGGCATGAAATTCACCATTTTTAACAGTTTTAAAGTGTACAGTTCAGCGGCATTAAGTACTTCATTCAATTTTAATATATTTATTACTCTAGATGCAGCAAGCAAGGCAGTGAAGTACAGAACAGTTTTCTGTGAGAGGAAGAGTATCAAATGTTACAAATGAGAGAAGACATACAGTCTCATTTACTAGGAAGGGTTAAGCTATTAACAGTTAAGACCGAACTGTCCAATATGGTGGCCACTGGTCACCTGTGGCAATTTAAGTAAAATTAAAAAATTACTTCCTCAGTTACATCACTCACATTTCAAATGTTCAATAACCACAAGTGGCTACTGGCTACCACATTGGACGGCACAGATATGGACTATTTCTATCACTACAGAAAGCTCTACTGGACAACACTTGCTTAAGACTATTTGAAAAAGAAGAAATACCCAGCTGGTGAAAGCAAAGGCATAAAGGTGGGAGCAAAGCCACAGCTATAGGGGAAGCTGATGCATGCTGGAAGCATGTAGAAACCCAGCACACAGAAACCACAACCTTGGCCTGGGTCCATACCCAAAGGGCATAAAAACTCCAAGCGAATCTGTTCCCAAATGTATACTTTTAAAAGTAACGAATGCCAGCAATAAGGATACTAATAAGAGTGCTAACTGCAGTTTGTACAGAGGCTAAGAATGGAATGGTTAAGAGGGTAGAGGCATTAAGAGGCCATCCAACGAAGGCAGTGTTCACAGTCTTAAAAGGGGGACAAGATGGGTGGGGCACTGCAGGCAGGGTCTGAGGTCACAGAGCTAGTAGGTGGTAGTGCCAAATCTCAAGGTCTGTCTGTTTCCCAATGATCTTGGACCACTCTACTAAACCCAAGAAACTGCAAAAGCACGATGATTTGAAGCAGTGGTGGCTAGAGCCTAAAGTACAGATAGGGAAATGACAGGAGATAAGCCTACTTAGATAAGTCTAAGATAAGCAAGAGCCAATACAAAGGGCTTTGCCTTTCAGGCTAAATTTGAACTTTATCTTGGTGAGGAACCATTGAAGAAATCTACTAAACAAAGTAATTAAACAACCAAATTTGCATTCTAGAAAGCTAATCTTTGAAGTGAAAGCTATCTGGCAGGAGGAGAGATAGACAAAAGGATAGATGAGTTAGGCCTTAGCACTCAGCATGGGAGAGTTAGGCTTTACAGTCAAACCCCACACAGGATCTCAGTTTCCTTACAAGTAAAATGGGGATCTCTTTCTACACAGTTTTAAAAATTAAGCAGTTTTCTTTTTAATTCTCACCTAAGGATATGCTTTCATTGATTTTTAGAGAGAGGAAGGGAGAGAGAGAGGGAGAGAGAGAGAGAGGGAGAGAGAGAAATATCATCGGTTGCCTCCACTATGTGCCCTGACCTACAACCTGGGTATGTGTCCAGACAATCGAGCCTGCCACCTTCTGGCATACAGGACACTGCTCCAACCAACTGAGCCACCCAGCCAGAGTTCTTCCAACACATTTTTGTTGTGGATGAGGGACTGGCCTCTTCTGAGGACAGCTGCCAGAGTTCTGATGAACACCCCCTGCTCTCTGAGGTAGAGAACTGTAAGGACAAGTTAGGCTAGAAGCTGCCGGACTAAGCAAAACACAGCCTAGAAATATAGAGAAGGGTGGAGTCTGGGCTTCCTAGTAACACAGGCCAGTGAAGTCCTCTTTTGGTTTTAAAGCTTTGAGCTAGGTTTCAGTTGCTTGCAACTCAGAGACCTACAATAAATTTGAAGTAAGGATTACATATGATACATGTAAAGCACCAAGCACGGTGTCTTCCGCATGTCAAATACCCAATACAAGTGGTGTTCTTAATACTACTAGAATAGTTCAGGCAAGAGAAAAGAACCTGAAGTGAGATATGAACAAAGAAAATAAAAAGATGAAATCTGAGAAAGATGTTCAGTAAGCAGCATCAAAAGGGCTTGGTAACTGACTAAATGTGGGAGGTAAAAGAAAAAGAAAAATGTGACACAGTCATTTTCAACAGGAATGATTTTGCCTCCCAGGGGGCATCTGATAATGTTGAAGAAGACATCTAATTATCATGACTGAGGGGGCCAGGTCCTACTGACTGACATACAGTAGATAAAGGTCACAAATGCTGCGAAACACCCTACAATACACAGGACAGGCCCCCAAAACAAAGAATTATCCTGCCCCAAATGTCAGTTCTGAGACTGAGAAACTCTGCTCCAGGATAATTTCCAGGTGCCTGGACTAGGGTAACTGGTAAAGAATGTGCTATTAATTAAGAGAGAGCATACAGGAGGAAGAATATAGGTCTGGGGCTGGAGGAAGGAGGCCAGGGAGATAATGAATTCAGTTTTGGATGTGGTAAAACTTGTGTGCCCTTGAGGCATTCAGATAAAGATGTTGAGTAAGGGCTTGGAAACTTATCAGAGGAACAGTCAGCTGGTAGCAAGAATAAGGAGTCTTAAGAGTGCAGAAACAGAAGCCCAAGACCTGGAAGAATCCAGGAAGCATGAAGAAAGGATGGTAAAGGATGAATCCAGCATAATATAAACCTCAGCAAACCGTGCCATAGAAACAACCACATCTTCCTGATAACTTAAGTAAGTTCTAGGAAAGCTGGGCATCAAAGAATGTTTGTTACCAACAGTCTGTTAATAGTTTCCAATCCTTGCCTTTAAGACTGTCTCCACTGCCAATAAAGAGGAATACTTAGGAAGTGTTAAGACTTTAGACTCATGTACCATTTTAACTGCTGAAAGCAATACATAAAGAATGTTAGAGAAAATAATTCTGACCAAAGTAGTAATAGTTCTCAATGAATCTGAAAGTGGAAATTGATTTACAAACCTCCTTACCAATTTTAAGACTATCCAAGCCCTGGCTGGTTTGCTCAGTGGTTAGAGCGTCGGCCCGCGGACTGAAGGGTCCCGGGTTTGATTCCGGCCAAGGGCACAGACCTCGGTTGCAGGCTCGATCCCTGGTCTCAGTAGGAGTGCATGTGGGAAGCAACCAACCGATGTCTCTCTCACACAGATATTTCTCTCTCTCCCCCTTCCACTCTCTGAAAAGCAGTGGAAAAAGTGTCCTCAGTGAGGATTAAAAATAAATAAGTAAATAAATAAATAAATAAATAATGCCCATTTAAAAAAAGGACTATCCAAGCCACATACCTTCAAAGGTATTTTATAAAGATCAAAGTCTGTATGTTCAACAAACACTCACAGGCCTGCTGGGGAGGGAGGCTGGTTGCTGGCTCAGGGAGTACAGCCGTCAGTGCCCCGTGCCCATCGTGTGTTACGGAGGACAAAGCATTTTCACGTTTACTGCCTCATCTCACTTGGCTATTTGATCTGTGTAGCAAAACTGTGACACCTATACTGCCATCTCTGTTTTATAGCTGAAGAAACCATCTTGAAGATTTTATGTGACTTGCCAATGCTCACACAACTAGTTCAATAGTAGAAAGGACGAGATGCCCAGTGAAACCTGAGGGGCGCAGGGGAGACGGGAGGAATAGCCAAAGGATCCAACCTGCCCTGCTTATGGTAAGAAAATTAGAACAACAGCAATAGTTACAATATGTGCTTTATATGTATTAGTCCTCTAATCCTTCAACTATGAACTTGAAACTATTATCATCCCTGTCTTACAAGTGAAAAAACTGAAGTTCTGAGGCCTAAAGTAAATTACACAGTTTTGCCACTGAGGCTTGAACCTAAGTTTGTGTGATGCTAACGCCCATGTTCTTAATTTACTCTCTTTCTTTTGCTTAATATTGACTTTTCCATGTCGTTTTGGTGAGATAAAGGTTTGGGCTTTTTCAATTGCTAGCTAGATGACTCCAACCAGAAAAGCTGGAAGAAATGAAAGCTAGTGTTACTTATTGTGTTCTTACTCTCTATTAAGTATCTGATTTAAACAGAAGGGGGCCCAGAAGGGGGCCCAGCCGGGCGTGGCCCAGAGGCTGAGCATCGATCGACCTGGGATCCAGGCGATCAGGGTTCCATTCCAGGTCAGGTTGTGGGCTGGATCCCCAGTCGGGGGCATGCAGAAGGCAGCCTATCAATGACTCTCTCATCATTGATGTTTCTATCTCTCTCTCTCCTTCTCTTTTCCTCTCTCTGAAATCAATAAAGATATATATTTTTAAATAAATAAATAAGTAAAAAATAAACAGAAGGGGGAAGGTGTAAGCTATCATGAAAGGCTTCTGTACTGGAGAATTTAGTAGGAAAGTAAATGTTCTAAAGGAAGGCTGCCCCAAGAACAGGCTGCTATCAACTTTGATGATAATAAATTGTACTCTAAGTCAACTACTCACATTTTGAAGTCTTATCAACAGATTAGGGACAGTAAAATTAAATGGCTGACATGGTGAAAGAAAACCTAGTGTGGGAAATGTTTTCCATCCAGCTCAATTACTTAGATGCCAAGAAAAAATAAAATGAACAGGAGATAGGCACGTAGTTGCTTTACTAAATTGTGAATATGCTTTCACATGCAGCTAAAACACAACGTCAATGTCAAGTCTGCAGGGGCAGAAGCCTTCTCAGTGACAAAGTCATGGGACAAACAAGGGCCTCCCTTTCCCTTCTCCCTTTTTCAAGCCTCTCTCATCTACAAAGAATTCAAAACACATGTAAAAATAAGTATTGAGCACCTGAATTACTTTTTGGATGAAGACTTGACATTTCTGTTATTTTTCCACTCTCAAAAACAATAAAGCTTCTGGAGATAATTTTGAAAAATTTTGTTATCATTAAATATTTAGTACATACAAAAAAACCCCCATGTACTGACTACTCAGTTGAATAGAACATTTCCAGTACCAAGAGCCCCCTCGTACCCCTCTGTAATCCCACCTTTTCTTACACCCTGCAAGTCCACTACCTCTCAACTGAGTGAATGTTTACTGTCCTGTTTTGTAACACATAATGTTTTGTACGTAAACAATTTATCTTTCGTTTTATACACTCTGAATTTTATAAATGGAATCATATTACAGTTGACCCTTGAACAACATGGGGGTAAGGGCTTTGAACCCATCACGTGCAGCTGAAAATACGTGTTTAACTTTTTACTCCCCCAAAATTGAACTACTAATAGCCTACTGTTGACCTGAAGCCTTACATAAAAGTCGATTAACACATATTTTGTATGTTATATTATATGCTGTATTCTTACAATAAAGTTAGAGAAAAGAAAATGTTATTAAGAAAATCAAAAGTAATAGAAAATACATTTACAGTATTTATCGAAAAAAATATGCATTGTAAATGGATGTGCCCAATTCAAATCTGTGTGTTGTTCAAGGGTCACCTGTATTTTATTTTTCTAAAACTTGCTTTTCTCACTCAACACTGTTCCTGAAATTCATTTTTGTTATGCTGTGTTATATTTCATTCATGTAAATGCTGTAGAATTCCATTGTTAATAAACCACAATGTAGGTATCCATTCTCCTCCTGATGGACATTTAAGGTTTCCAATTTGTACTAATATATTGCAGTGTTACTGTAAACATCCTAGCATATGTCTCCAATATAAGCATATTCACAGAGTTCTTCAGTGGGGTAGGTTTGTGTCTACAACTCAACCTGTTGGGTCACAGGGTGTCCATGGTTCCCAAATTTATTGGATATTGCTACACTGTTCTCAAAATCGTTACTACAATTTACCTCCCACTGGAAGAGTATACAAATTCTCCTTGAGTATAAAAATTTCCATATCCTCAACGGATCCTTGGTATTTTCAAATCTTTTAATGTTTGCTAATTTGATGAATGCAAAATAGTATCTCATTATGGTATAACTTGCATTTCCTTGATTACTAATTAAATTGAATGTTTTTTCACTCTATTGGCCATTTGGATTTTCTCTACTGTGAAATTCCTTTTTAAAAAATTTTAATTTTTTAAAATCCTCACCCAAGGACATGCTTAGAGAGAGGAAGGGAGAGAGAGAGAGAAACATCAATCAGTTGCCTCCTGCATGCGCCCCAACCGGGGCAGGGGATCAAACCCACAACCCAGGTATGTGTCCTGACTGGGAATAGAACCCACAACCTTTCAGTCCACAAGACGACGCTCAACCAACTGAGCAACTGTGGTCGGACTACTGTGAAATTCTTATTTATCTATTTTTTCTTCTTATTGATTTGTAGTTCTTTATGTATTCTGGGTATAAACCCTTTGTCGATCATATGTGCTGAAAATGTTTTCTCCTAGTTTCTTTTTCACTTCCATTAGTGTTACTTGATGAAGGTAAATTCTTACTTAAACGAACATGAATGTATCAACTTTAATTCATGAGTTGCTTTTTGTATCATGTTTAAAACATTCCTCTTCCAAGGTCAAAATAGTCTCATATATTTGTTTCTAGAAATATTAAAACTTTTCATATTTATTTGATTCTATTTGGTATTATTTTTGTATATGCTGTCTGACTTGATCCTTATACAGAGGGAAATGATCATGTAAAGATGGAGGCAGAAATTGGAGTAATATGGCTACAAGCCAAGGAACACCAAGGATCGCCAACAAACACAGGAAGCTAGGAAGAGACAAGGAAAGATTCCTCCCTAGTGCCTTCTAAAGGGAGCCTGGCCCTGCCAACACTTTGATTTTGGACTTCTAGACTCCAGAACTGTGAGTATAAATTTCTGATGTTTTAAGTCAACCAGTTTCTGGGATTTTGTTATGGCAGCGCCAGGAGACCAACATAATAAGATGGAGCATCCCAGCACCATTTGTTGAAAGGTCTGTGCTTTTCCCTACTAATCTGCAGTGTCATTTGTCACCTCTCCCCACTGACTGACTGGTAAGCCAGTTCTATCACAGAGTCTACATACGCATGGTCGTCTGAGTCTAGGACTTCCATTCTGAACCACTGATCCATCCCTATCCCTGCTACACCACACTGCCTTCATCTGTGGAGTATACCTGAAATTAACACCACCATGAAAATTAGTGAATGTTGGGCAAAGTGCCCTTTGCTAAATGCTTGTACATGGTTTTGAAAATGATAAAATTACATAGTGCTGTTTAGTAAGATAAAAATGCATCGTACTTTCAAAAAAAAAAAAAACTGCTGAGAGTCTTTTAGTATCAATAATTTCACTGGGTAAATGAAAATAAAGATTAGAAAGCAACTACATTTTTTCCTAGGCCCATATCAGTGAACTGCTGGTATCCTACAAAACTCAGTAATTGGCAACCTATTAAAAATAGAACAAGCAGCAGCAGTGGCAGCAGAGAAAGAACAGCAGCAGGTGACATAAATACAGCATTGCTTCTTGATAACCACAGGCGGCTCTGCAGTCATCAGCCCATTAGTCTCACAGAAGAGAATCAGCAAGGCCAGGCCACCCCCATTCAGCTATAGGTTACCATTCAGAGACACAGCATGCTTATTACAAGGAGTGGTGCAAGCCTTAAAACCCAAGTTCCACAAATTGCTTTGCAACACGTAAAATGTACTCAAGCTAGTCACTTGGTAGCATTTTCTGAACACAGTGGGACAGAGGAAGTATAAGGGTAGATCAACAGCCTTGGCTCTGCTAGTCCCTGGGAAGCAAAGTGGCAATAGGAGAATCTGGAAGGACTGGCCCTAGACTTGGCCACAGCATCCCCACAAGGAGGAAAATAATTGAACCTGTCTGCCCAGTTCATCCTAACAGTCTGTGAATAGATACCAGACTCTTAGGTTTCACAGGACTGACAGAAATTTGCAAGTATATAAAAAGATCCTGCTCCCCATACCTCCTTCTCTTAAAATTAAACAAGACCCACAGAGTCTAAACCCAGTACAGAGTTTATGAAATACAAAAGACAATGTTCATATCCTCTAGAAATTTAAGAGATATGACAACATGAAGACAGAGTTAAATATTTTGCTCAAAACTTTGCATTATAAAATGTTTCTTCTCTCTTCCCTTCTTCCCCCTCCTTTTCTTTCTTTTTGATTCTCTTTCATTAATGAGGGTCTAGTGGGGGTGAGAAGAAGGAAGCTGAAGGAGAGCAAAAAGGAAAACTGAGGAAGGGAAGGAAAAGTGAGAGAGGCACATAATAAAACGCAGTAAGAGGCCAGAGAGAGGTCCAAGTTGAAGCTAGTCACTAGCCTCCCACCCTGCAGCTAACAGCCCTTCTGCACCTGCAGAAAGACAGGGCCAGAATTTTCAGTGGTTTCTGAAGGTACTTCTCAGATGCGCCTGCCATGTAGCAGGAAATGAAAACAAAACATAACAAAATTGCACAAACAGAAGCCTTACCACCTCACCATATGAGAATGCTCTCATGACTGAATCAAGAAAAAAAGAAAGAACAAAAGAAAGAGAAAGAAAAGATAAAACACCAGGTCTCAAATTTTCATCTTAAATATAGAACTTATTGTAACTGCAAAAATTTTCCATAAGTGGCCTTTATCAAGTGATCATTAAGGAGTTTTTTGGGCTATCTTCCCAATTCTGTTTACTTCACTGCACACTTGTACATCTTTATAACATACCTGGAAGAGATTAAAGTAGAAGTGAAGAGTACTCTCATGAAGCTGACTTCTGTTATGGAAAGATAAGGAGTGGTACATGGATTGATGGAAAGAGGAAGCAAGCCTGATGGGAATACATTAAGGGTACAAGCCAGACCCCCGGCAGTAGGAAAAACCTGGCATGTTGTGACATGGGAGGTCTTTGTGATGCACTAGTGTCCTGACACCTGGCTGGAAAGCACCAATAGCTTAGGACCAAATGTGTTTTGTCTTGAGCTATTGGTTAAGTTTATTAAACACTGTGAACACCAATAACTAGTTCTCTCCACTGCACTCAACAAGTCAAGTTAGTAATCAGTGGCCAGCATTTTTTGAAACTTAATAAGCTAATGCCAACTTGCAATGCTGTAGACCACATTCAACACAGACCCTGGCCTCATCACAGTCTAAGGCAACAGACCTGATGTTTTCCTCACTGAATTCAAAAGTGTGTTAGATCAAAACGTTAGTGAAAACCTGGGCAAGAAGAAAGAGGCTAGCAAGAAAAGATAGTAAGAGTAAGTAGGAAAGAGATGGAAACAATGGTGATGGGCTGTAACTTTTGAGATACACAGCAGTATAAACTCTCAGACAGATAATCAGTAATTGGAAGAGTAAAGTTCCCCCCCACTGCAATGACCCACTCCACTCAGTCCCCTCCTGTTCCTATTTCAGCAGGCATTCTACACATAGGCCCCTCCAATACATCTGCAAGAATTTTGTGTAACTGGGCCAGAGACACAGCGGAAACATTTTGGTCTTCACAAAGCTATGAGGGTGATTATACAACACCGTGGGCTATGTGTCCTCAAAATGGGAAGCAAGTCATTCCCTACCCTGAGGCAATACATAAATCAGATTAATCTCTAAGAAATGAATCCTCTCCTTTTGAAAGATAGCCTCCCTTCTGCTTCACAGTTTTTAAGCATCTCCCCCATCCTACATAAATTTATATACACACTCATAGCTAGCAATGGTTTACTTACATTCCTTCACAGAGTAGAGGAAAATCACAATCTACATACAATTACAATACTCTAAAAATAAGTCATTTGATTCTTTCAAATGTGAAAGTGGAAACACTCAAAATAGAAAGTTGGTCATTTGCAAAATAGATCTGCCAGAGGCAAACAAAATAAAAGCCATTCAGAGGTTGAAAAACCTATTCTGGTTTTTAAAGCAGCGTTTGAAGCAGGGTGTACAAGAATATAAACATCAAATTAAATGACTTTAACTAGAATAAGCTAAAATATACAGGAATTCTCTGACTTTCAAAATCTATCAGGTAAAGTTTTCAAAACCTCCTATGCAATATTTTCTTGGCTTATACTAACTAATTCAGACAAAGTAACTTGACATTTCCTAGTGATTAGCATTACGTAAATGTTCCTTTCCAACTTGGGCAAAACTCACCTAACTATTCTAAAACTGTATTATTTGAACACGGGCAAATTTCAAGATAAAGACAACAATGTTAGTAGACAAACACTTGAGTAGAGATAAATCTGGAATTAAGCCAATATTTCATATTCCTCTTTGCCCAAGTTCCAGCTGTATGTGGCAAAGAATTTCAGACAAATGTTCCCCATTCTTTAAGTTTTCCACATCACTCTAACAGGCTAACAAATCCACTAAAAGAAAAACTTCATGATAGTAAGGTAGCCAAATGTCTTTTAAAATTTCTAAAGCATAAATATGCAAAAATGTGTACAACGCAATTTTAAGATTATAGTAACTTAAATGTCCATCGGCAACAGCTAATAGTTACTGAGTGCTTGCTACATGCCACATGCAAGTGTAATAAGCATTCTACATGTCTCAAAACATTTCTGTTAGATGGGGACTAGTAACATCTCCAATTTACAGATAAGGAAACTGAAACACAATGAAGTTGAGTAAGACTGCATATTGCTGGCAGAGCCAGGATATGAATTTATAATTCAAGCTCCCACCACCACATTCTACTGACTCTCCTGACAGAGAACTTAAAGAAACAGCACCTCAAAAAAACAACACACAATGCTATGCAGCTAATACAGGGGGGCAAGTACTGTGCCTTTTGACTGCTGAACATTGTAATTCCTAGGAATGCAGTATGCACAGCACATTATTAGTAGTCAATACAATCTACAATATATATACATTCATACATACATAAATAAAATGCCTGAAAGAATATGCCTTAGTTGTTATCAGTCACGTCTCCAGGGAACAAAAGTAGATGTGGGTGAGTTAAAATGAGAAATGGAGTACTTTTTAAAATTTTGAAACAATCTCAAACTTAGAGAAAAGTTGCAGTCATGGTACAAAACTTTCTCCTGGAACCATTGAGAGTAAGTTGTCAATTTGATGCTTCACCACCCCAAATACTTTAATGTATATAGTCCTTAAAAAAAAAATCTCCTATGTAACTACAATACAACTATCAAAATCAAAGCATTAAAACTGATACATTACTACCATTTAATCCTCAGGTCCCATTCAAGTTTCACAAGTTCCAGCAATGGTCTTGATAGCAAAAGGCCCCAGGTCAGAATCACATGTGACATTTAGCTGACTGTCTCTTCAGTCTCCTTCAGTTTGAAATAGTTCCTCAGTCTTGCTTTGACTTTCACGACCTTGAAACTTTTGAAGTTGATCGCAGGCCATTTAACTTGTAGAATGTCCCTCAAAATGGGTTTGTCTGTGGTTTCCTCATGATTAGATTCAGGTCATGCACCTTGGCCCGAATATCACCAAAATGATGTTGTGTTCTCACTGTATCCTATATCAAGTGACAAAACTTCAATCTGTCCTACTGCTGGTGATCACTCAGATCACTTGGTTAAGGTGGTGTCTACCAGGCCTCCCCACTGTAAAGTTACTCTTTTCCTCCCTTTGTACTCAACAGGTGTTCTTAAGGGAGGTACTTTTAAATTTAAATAACCCACTCCTCAAACTCTGAATTTATTCATGAGCATGTTTTACTGCAAAGTAGGTGACACTGTGTGGGAACCCTGTTTTCTCTTTTATTCAACAGGTCTTAACACATGACTATAACTTCTTAAATTTTGATGATCAAATTATCCCAGTTTGGCCAGTGGGAATGCCTTCAAACTGGGTCTGTGTCCATTTGCCGTGTGCCCATCATTCATTCTTTGAAGACTTCTTTGCTTTCTAGCACAAGATATTCCAGGTTCATCTTAAACTTTTCTGCTCTAATCCTGTTATCAGCCATTTCTCCAAGAAGCTGAGGTTCTCTTTCAGTTAAAAAATTGTATATAGAAGTCACGATCTAGGCACGAGATGTTCTCATTGCAACTGGGGTATTGCTCCTCCTAGGCACTCACCCTCTCTGTGGACAGAGCTAAGAAACGCATGTATATGTGTGTGTAGATAAATATACATGCATGCATTTTACACCTATATCATTTCTGTATTTGTAAATACTTATTAAAATCCACGAGTTCACACCCCCATACCTCTGAGTCTACCCTACCATCACAGGACTCATTCTAGTTTTCCCCCTTTCTGTATGTGTAACTCCCTGCTCCATTCTCCATAACATGTTTGTCTGACCCATCCTCCTGTATTTAACCAATCTCTCAGTGCTGCTGACACTTCAACCCCACGTGCATGCCATTCTTGCCTCTCTTCAGCTCTGATAAACTACATTAAATCCACCCTTTATGTGAAGATCTCCTCAGTCCACATGGGCTTTGACATCCCTGGATAGGCCACCTACCTTCTCTGACTACCTAACAGGCTTTAGGACAGAACTGTTAAGAGAGGAGAAGAGGAAAAGAATACTTTTTAAAATGCAACGTAAAAATACATTTTTAAAAAGAGTACCCATTAAATTAGAACTGAGGATAACCCAGACAGCCAAGCAAAGGCTCACCTTTGCATCATCTATGAAGACCAGGTTTGCTAAGTGAAGTAATTGTGTAAACAAGCTCGCAATCCAGCTGTTTGACCTACTTAAGAACACTAATTGTTTTCAAGCACTTTAAAATCACTGGGCATGTACTTGCCTTTAATTAATGCCTAATTACAAATAATTTCTATTTTCTTCATTATAGCTTTGATAACCCTCTATTTGATTAGACTGTAAGAATTACTACTTAAACTCGATGTAGTTAAGATCCTTTTAAAAATGTCTCTGTATTAATCAATTTGGCTTTATAGTTAATCATCTAAAATAAAGCTTTTAATCATTCAGTGATTTCTCTTTTTTAGGTAATCTATCATGCTGCTCAAAAAGAAAAATGCCTTTGAATGGCCATGCAGGCCTGCCCCTAAAGACCTCCTGCTCTGCACACCACCACTCCTGGCCTAATTGTCTTCTGTTATTTATTATGAATGCAGTGCTGAGAAGCCCCATAAAGCCATCAGTTCCCGTCATTTGAGTCCATATTTTATTTAAGACACTCCACTTTACAAAACAGGGATTCACCCAATCAATTAACAAGTTAGTCTGCCCTGCATTTAAGAAGGCTTGCTTGGGAAGAGAATACATTCTAGAGTTACAGCACCTAGTTCCTCCACTTCCTTGCTGATGTGGCCTCAGATCAGTTACTAAGCTTTGGAAACTCCATCTTTCTTATGAAGATCAAACCACTCTTCACATCAGGTTGTGTAAGGACTAAATGAAGTAGTGGGAAGTACTTGTTATATAACAAGCATTTAATAAATATGAGTTCATGTCCAAACACCCCCTCCCCCCATCTCATGGAAAAACTCAGTATGATTAAGAGCAGTATTTTAAAATTTGGTTATAAACCTGGGCAGGCACGGCTCAGCAGTTTAGCATCGACCTATGATCCAGGAGATCACAGCTCGAATCCTGGTCAGGGCACATGCCCAGGTTGCAGGCTCGATCCCCAGTTGGGGGGTGTGCAGGAGGCAGCCGATCAATGACGACTCTCTCATCATTGATGTTTCTATCTCATTCTCTCCCTCTCCCTTCCTCTCTCTGAAATCAATAAAAATATATTTAAAAAATAAATAAAATAAAATAAAATTTGGTTATACAGCCTGGCTGGAGTGGCTCAGTTGGTTGAGCGTCATCCTGTGCACAGGGTTGCCAGTTCAATTTCCTGTCAGGGCACATGCCTGGGTTGTGGGTTCAATCCCCGGTCGGGTACAGAAGGCAATCAATTGATGTTCTCTCTTCCCCCCCTCTCAGCATGTCCTTGGGTGAGGAATGAATGAATGAATGAATGAATAATAAATAAAACTTGGTCATACAGAACCTCAGAGGGAACCCACAGAACACGCCAGCTTACACTGTGTCTGCCCTGACCAAAACCAGAGGAATGTGAAGCACCACCAGCAGGAGCTCCATAACCTAAAACTGAGCGACCAACTTCGCTCTTACCCAAGAGAACAGTATCAGTACTGGGGGTGGGAGGACTGAGGAATCAAGACTATAATTTCTACACTGACTTCAAAATAATGGTGCCAACGAGTCCTAGTGACCCCAATTAATCCTCGCTTGGGGGCAGTGGGACTATTGAAGGTACTATCTCAGTAGTGGATTATCTATGCTTTTGCCTAAGCAGCTCTGTCAAGTACCAGTGATTAAATATTAGCATTTAATATCTGATGAAAGAAGATCATGATAATTAAAAATCCATTAGAGCCCGCCCGGGTGTGGCTCAGTGGTTGAGCGTCAACCCAGGAACCAAGCGGTCATGGTTTGATTCCTGGTCAGGGCACATGCCTGGGTTGTGGGCTCCATACCCAGTAGGGGCCTGCAGGAAGCAGCCAATCAATGTTTCTCTTTATCTCTCTCCCTTCCTCTCTTTCTAAAAGTCAATAAAACCTTATTTTTTAAATAAATAAAAAATCCATTAGAGGTAAGCAATTTTAAAAACCAAAGGTGTTAATAATGTGATACACTATGGGCCAATCTAATAGTGCTTTTAAAAAAGACAAAGACAAAAATGCTAGTCTCTAATAGTGAACCAAGCAAAAGTTCCAGTAGGTAAGACATTTCAAACACATGGCCTCAACAAAAAACACAGGAATTAGGAGTGAATCTAAAACTTAACAGCAAATATTGCCAGGTGATCTATTTGCCTGTGATTTCAGTATCTGAAATATCTAAGCTTTTTTTGGCATGTAAAATTATGTGGTTTTGGTGTATTGTTTTTTTTTAAATCATGAGAATTTGTTTACATCAAAGGGATGGAAGATATTCCTTCCAAACTGCCTTAAGAGCAAAGCCAGATATTAAAACACTACGAGAAAAAAAAAAAATGCTGAGGTACCATGAATTTACATGTTGTCTCTGCAAATAATCCTTTCTTTATAAAGGATAAAGTTGCCTACACGTTTCATTTGCAAAGCCTCCGTGCTTCTAAATGGCCTGCAAGCAAAGGTCAGTATCTCCCCTGGGTTTGCAAAGGGCTAGACCCTGAGTAATATGTTAGAAGCCTCAGACACAGGTGGAGGGCACAGAGCCAGGAACTAAATTCCTCACCCAACAGAAGTCCAACTAGTTATCTAGAAGAGCCTGTGTAACCTAAGACACAGGGGACTCTCCCCAGGAAGAGAACACATTCCTGTTTGTCAAACTAGGAATTGCAACCACCACCACCACCACCACCAACCCCCAACCACTGCAGACATTACCAGTATTTCTGCAACAGGCAAAGCGGAAAGAAAGATTGCCTCCTTTTAGGTACCACACATCAGACATGCTTTTCTTCAGTCTCTCCAACCCTCAAGTGGCAGACCAAGCAGCTGCTCTGGCTCCTCTCTGTTTAGAGGGGGAAGGAGGACAGGTGCACAGAGAAGTGCTGCAGCTCAGAGAACTCAGAATGTTTGCATTTAAAGTCTTCTCTAATTATGCCATACTCTTTCCTGTTAAAGGACATTCAGATGTGAGCACAGGAGGTGAGAAAAACTGAGTTTACAAAGTACACTGTTGCTAAAATAGATACTTATTTTAAGGGGGGGGGGGGGCGGCACCAAACAGTCCATATCTCCCTTCCATGCCACCTCAAATATTTCTCCTAGAAGGAAGAGAGGCCCAGCAACCTCAGTGAGCTACTGCAAACCTAGCTAGCCTGGGAGAAGTTTTCGTGTCTTGTTTCCTCCTAAGGCAGTGGAGTACAGTAATCAAGAACACAAACTCGGCAGCCAAGTCTGTCTGGTCACTTCCCACCTGTGTAACCTTGGGCAAGATACTTAACCTCTCTGCAGTTAGCTTACAGAGTCTTCATTATGAAGATGAAATGAGTTAGCATATGTAAAGCACTTAGAAGAGTGTGCCTGGGGTTCATTACAGGAAGCACACAGAAACTACTATTACCTTCCCCTCTCATACGTAAGTCCTCACCTCCTCCAACCCAGACTTTCTCTCCCTGTTCTTTCAGGTCGCTGTCTGACCTTGACTTTATCTTACTCCCAGCCCAGCCTGGACTTTTTCGTTCACCAGCTTTCTGAACCTAACTCTCCCCCCCCCCCCTTTATCCCACACTACCTATCTAGGCCAATCCTCACTCAGCCTCAGATGAACCCAACTAACTGCGCTCTTCACCATGACCTGCTGGGAAAGGACTGAACGGCCACAGACCACTGCAATTACAAATAAAGGATCTCCCCTCTCAGCTAAGCCCTTAGAGCTGGTAGATGGTTCTTTTTTTTTTTTTTTTTAATATATCTTTATTGATTTCAGAGAGAGGAAAGGAGAGGGGGAGAGAGAGAGACAGAAACATCAATGATGAGAGAGTCACTGATCGAGCCCACAACCCGGGCATGTGCCCTGACCAGGAATTGAACCCTGATCGCCTGTATCCTAGGTCGATGCTCAACTGCTGAGCCACGCCCAGCCTGGCTAGATGGTTCTTTATATAGGTGTTTTTTTTCTTTGAAGGTGGGGGCGGAGGCCTTAGTTTTCTAAATGTTTTCTCTTTCTTTTTACTCAGACTTCATCTGTTTTACAGAGAAATGCCTTCTATTTAGAGGTGAATGTCTCCCTGGGGGAACTGTCTCAAATACCCTTTTCTCTGTTTCCAAATTGACTCTCCCCCCTCCAAGGCTAACCTGTCATCTATGCAGCAAATCTCTTCCCATATCTCAGTTCTCTTTTTGGACCCTCTCTCCCATGTTTAAGTCAGCTAACTGTACCAAATGCCTACCAAGGATGCCAAGCTCAGTTCATGGGCATTGGGGATATAAAGCTTATCCTTGTACTTCCAAAGCTACCTCTCTACTTGCTCCTTCCCCTTGGCCTTCTGATTCATGCTTTAGAATGTAAGTCCCACAAGGACAGGGATTTTTATCTATTTTGCTCACTACTTTAAAAAAATTTTTTTTGTTTATTGATTTGAGAGAGAGACAGACAATGATTTGTTGTTCCACTTACTTATGCATTCATTGGTTGAGTCTTGCACGTGGCCTGACCAGGTATCAAACCCACAAACCTTGGTGTACTGGGACAATGTTCTAACCAACTGAGCTACTTGGCCAGCGCCTGCTCACAGCTTTATTCCTGGAGACTAGCATAGCTCCTGGAACACAAAAGGCACTAAAAAACTTTTGTTGAGTTAATTCAAGTCATCCCTGATTCATTTATTCATTCAACAAATGCTCAGAGCACTCACTGTGTATGTGTCAGGTGCTGGGGTTACAGAGGTGAGCACAACCAGTTCCTGTCCTAGAGCTGTAGTGACAAAAAGAGACCCAAGAGCTCATGGGGAGACTTCCCAATGTGACAGTGACAAGCAGGATGAACAACAATGTGCTGGGGCTGCTGGGCCCCAAAGGAGACCCATGGACAGAGCATGCACTGAACTCATCAAGGCCAAAACGAAATGCCCATATTCAGGGCTTATCTCAGTTGACCCAATGAGGCAAGGGCCCTGATGACTATCTTTCATACTTCTCTAAACTCCTTCCTGTCTGGGTTCCTCTTACATCACCCCTTTTCCTGTTTCATCCCACTGTCCTGAGGATGTATTGTCATTTCCCTGGCCTAGTGACCATCTCTATATGTAAATCAATGTCTCCAAAACCTCTCTCAAGCTCCAGACCCTTATTTCCACCTGCCAAGTTGTAGTAAATGTCCATCAAACATCTAAGACATCTCTCAAGCAAAACCACAGCCTCTCAGCCCCCAGCCTCGCCCTACTACATACTCCAAACCCCTGTTCCACCCACTGGATGCCTTATCCTAACTCACAGCATCACTCATTCACCCAACCTGGGGCTTATCCACAACTCCTCCCCCCTTCTCATCATATCCAATGGATTTCACTTTAGAAGTCTCTAAAATCTGGTTTTTCGTCTTTACTGTCACTGACTTAATTAACGTTCTCCAATTACTCCTCTTGATTTGACTCTGCCCCAAAATCTCCCCCTCCATCAGACTCTCAACATGGAGATCAATGGTAGCAAGTTGATTTATAAAACACTGCTTTCTATAAGATAAATTCCAAATTTCTTAAAATACAAAACCCAACCAACCTATGCACTCTTCTCTGGACAGCCTACACTTGTGTCCCACTAATATCTCACCATTTCCCAGACTCTCCTATTCCCTAACTCCTTGCCTTTGTTTGTGCTATTTCCTCTGTCTAAAATGCTAACAATAAAAATAATGACAACAGTAGCTTACACAGACTCCTAACAATATGCTAAACACTTTAAACAAATTCTCACTTAATTTTCAACTCTTCTTTGAGGTCCGTACTCTTGTTATTACCCATTTGCCCAGTGAGGAAGCTGAGGCACACAGATATTACCTGCCCAACACTGGGCTGACCTAACCGCACAGCCGCCTTGACTTCAGAGCCTCGGTTCTTAACCACTACACTACACCGCCCGGGACTTACTCACCATCCCATCACCAAGAAGCTCCTAATTACCCGTTAAGACCAGCTCAAATGCTTCCTCCTTTGGAGACTTCCCCAGTGCCCTTAGCCCTCTGTCTCCATCCTCAGACCCCTTGGCATACTTCCATCTTTATTACATACAGCCTCACCAACCGTTTATATCACTCAGTCAGTCCCAAAGGTAAGTCAGGCCTTTTTACCTTTGTATTCTCAGCACTATATAGTGTCTGACACATAAATACTTACGTAACAAACAACTTCTTCCAAGTACACAGGACCTAGAATACATTCTGCTCAAACTCAAGTCTACCCAGCACGTTACTGCCTCCAAACACCCTACACTGCTAATTCCAACCTCTCTCCTCCTCCTCTCTGCCCCAGGGCCCTTTCACATGAAGAGTCAAAGCCCTGGCAGGGCCTGCCACCCCACAAACAGCTGACAGCATTATCACAGATGGGGCAGGCCAGTGAGCTGCTGGCAAGCTCCCTTTCAGTTAAAGGATTAAAGTGTATCTAAGAAGCATTTTCTCTCGATGAAGAAAGAGAAGGGACATTTGATGTGGGGTTGCCAGATTTAAGGACTTTGTCACTTAAAGTGTCAGGGTGGGATGGTAAACATAAAAATGTACATAATATGACAGAACATCTGCCATGGCTATTATTCATAACCGAGAAAGAGCCAACAGGCTGGCAAAAACATAAATAAGTAATTCTATTCAGTTCTGTGACCTACTTGCCACCTTTATATAATCACCACGACTATACCTCATTAAATCAGATAAACTTTGCTAGATCCTACAACTGCTCAGCACATAACGGAGTTGGCTTGTTTTAGCTTTTTTTCTTACACTAAAGTAGAATGGTTATGTTTACAGTATATTCAGAGGGAACAAAGTAATATTTTAAAAAGTGTGAGTCATTGAAACCATTATCACTGTAGTCAGTAAATAAGAATGAATGAAGTAAGGTTTATTCTTATGAGTGAGACTAATAAAAACCAGCAAGCACATAGTTAATTGTAATACATGCTAAGAGATGGTCTATAATTAAGATGTGCTTCCCAAATGCTGAACTTTAGTACCTATGCTCATCTATATTCCCTATGTAATGGTTTTCATAAAGCTATATTCAAATTACTGAGATATCTATTAAATTTTTTCTTTAAAATGATTATAATAAATGATGGGTTTAAAAATTGCCTTCACTTGGCAAATTTAAAACTGTTAACTCACATTGGATCCCAATATTGCTTTTGCAATGTTACAGTTCCTGAAACCTAAGTCTGGGAAGCACCATGTTAAAGTATCCTAAGAGACTTGGGAAACAGCCAAATCCAGCTTGCCTGACTAGCAGGTAGTCTTGGAAAGGAATAATTGAAATGGAAAGCTAACCATGCATTTCACCAAATTGTGCCTCAAAAACAAAAACCTGGAACATTAAGATTTTATATATACACATTGCTTAAGATTTTCAATGCACATTAGAATCTTAAAGACTGTAAATCCTATAGCAAGCAAAGACCAGCTTAATTCAACCTAATCTGGAAAATAACTCCTGCCCCCAAGCAAACCTATTAGTACCCCATCAAACAGCGGGAAATGTGGAACTAATCAAATGTATTGATATGAGTCTGGAAATAGAATGTGTTAACAGTGGAGAAGCATCTTCATGAAACCTGGAAAAGGGATGGGGAAGCACATCCCCCTCCAAAAAGAGTATGGCAATATTTTCTGTTGGGCTTTTCCAAGAAAGAACACATATTCTGGTAAAAAGATGTTTTCTACTTAAGTTTCTCTAAAATCTGGGGAAAAATACGTATGTGTATCTGTCTTCATTCCTCAATATGGATGGCCAGCTCCTTTTGATCCGCATGGGATGCTTTGGACAGAGAGGGCAACATTCTGATCATCAAAAATATCTATCTCCAACATGTTGAAGTAACAAAATAACTTTTTTTTTAAAAAATCACTTAAAAATTTGGTTGGTGTGGTAACTGAATAGACTGATAAATTTGATTTTCAAGACCAGCAAAACTGGGAATCACATCCTGGAATACGGCAACTCATAGGTCTTAAACCTTCAATCCTCAGTGAGACAACCCTTAGTGAATCATTAGATCAATTTAGTTGGTTAGGATAATCAGCTCTTTGGGGTTTTGTTTTGTTTGTTTTACAAAATGGACTTGAATAGAATATATCAGAATATATTACACATCAGAAAGTAAATACTTTTGCTTCAGTGTATACATTCATGTATGTACAAGGTCTCAATGCAAGTTATAGCTTATTGTAGATCCAATAAAAAAGTTTCAAAGCCACTATTCTACCCAATTATTTGTCTAACTTCAGCTTATAAACAGGAACTTTTTGTTATAAAAAGAACAGCAATTATTTTCTGTAAGCAAAGGGGTAAAAGAAACAATGGCACTGAGAATTACAAGACTCGCTGCTCTGGGCTCTTGGAAGAGGTGACAAGGAATCTTCTGCTAGGTCTCCTTACTAAGGCATTAAAGGTATTAAGCCCACCACTATACAGTCTGGTTTTAACAAAGGCATAAAGAGGGAACCACAATGTACTTCTAAAGCTGGGGGGGGGGGAATGTCCAGCCCATGAAATCATTTTGTCTGGTCCTACCAAGGCACCTGAAGGCGGGACTTGAAATTCAATAAATCTAGGAGCTTTTTTCATAGCTAATTTTTAAGTTGATAATTTTGTATGACCCATGAATGACGTTATAAATATCCAAATGGCCCTTGGCAGAAAAAAGTTTCCCCACCCTTGTTCTAAAGGAAAGCAAAAGTGTATGAAATTTCCATACTGATTAAAAAAACAACCACCCGCACTTCACAGAATAGCTGATACCCCAAACTCTTAGAGGGCAATTCATAGAAAAATAAGCTCCTCTCTCAGCTAAAATAAAATTATGCAGCAACCAAAAACCAACATATACTCTCTAGCGTGAACAAGGGTTAGTTCCAAGCACAATTCAAGATCATTTCTCCCTTTACTGATTATTACAGACATCCCTTGGAGATACTGTGGGCTCAGTTCGAGACTGCCACAATAAAGTGAGTCTCACAATAAAGCAAGTTGTAATCTTTTTGCTTGTGGAGGGTCTTGCCTCCAATTTGTACACATCTGTGAAGCACAATAAAGTTAAGCACAATAAAGCAAGGTATACCAGTACTTGGAAGGTCTAATAAGTAACTACAAAGCAGTCTAAATCAATGAGATGATTAAGTTAAAATCTCTGAACCTGCTTTTTTATAAACCACCCATATTTAGTAAATTATTATACTGGCCCAGGATGGGAAGAAATACAAAATGAGTGTTATAGTCTAAGGCCAAGCAGCCTGCATATCACCAAAAAGAAGTGAGACAGAAGCACAAAATAACTAGCCCTTTGGCCTTGTAGTGTGGGTGATGTAGAAGGGGAAAGGCTGGGACTACTGACTGAAAGCTTCCTAGAACATCCCAACCCTAATTTCTTATCTTCCCATCTGGAGCACCAACTCACTGACACCACCAGTTCAAAAAGGGGTGGGGAATGCTCCCACCCCTCCAACTAAATCTGTTTTAAAATGTAAGCCTCGCCTGGCCAGGCGTGGCTCAGTGGTTGAGCATCGACCTAGAATCCAGGAGATCGCAGTTTGATTCCTGGTTAGGGCACATGCCTGGGTTGTGGGTTCGATCTTCAGTGGGGGGAGTGTAGGAGGTGGCTGATCAATGACTCTCTCTCACCATTGATGTTTCTCTCTCCCTCCCTCTTCCTTCCTCTCTCTGAATCAATAAAAAAATATATATATTTTTTAAAAAGTAAGCCTCTGCATCTAGCATATTTCTGAACTATGACACAAACTGGTAAATTTTAAGAATTTCTACCAATGTACCACCCTCCTGACCTTGGCCAAAAAATTTTTTAATTCCTGTTTTAAATTTTGGAATCTGTGCACTTTCATAAAAAGTTCATCTTTTCATATGTAAAGGTAGGATTTGACCCTTCCAATTCAAAAATACCATTAGTATAAGCCAATATGTGTTCCAAAAAATACCAATCCTGTGAAATGCTTTGTGATGCTTTGGCTACTTTCAAAGTGCACATGAGCTGTAACGTAACCTACTTTACTTTGCATAACCCTGTGCTGTCCAATATGGTAGCCACACATGGCTAGTGTGCACTTGTAATGAGGCTAGGATGACTGAGAAACTGAATTTTCAATTCTATTTTAGTTTAATTGACTTAAAATTTAAAGTCGATACTTATTTCCATTACTGGAAAACTTGTGTATGTTTGGAAAAACTTTGATACGAGAATGTACTATTTCAACTGTAAATTTTTGAGCTCTAAATACAGATGAAGCATTTCTGATAAAAATTTCATGTTCAGATTCCTGGTCAGGGCATATGCCCGGGTTGCGGGCTTGATCAATGCCTCTCTCATCATTGATGTTTCTGTCTCTCTCTCTCTCTCCTTTCCTCTCTCTGAAATCAATAAAGATATATTTAAAAAAAAAAAATTTCATGTTCAAAATGAAATGTGTTATAAGTATAAAATACGTACCAGATTTCAAAGACTTCACATGAAAAAATGTCAAATATCTCTTTAATATTTTTCAATCACATATTAACTTGGCATTACTGTGCATACTGGATTAAATAAAATAGACATTAAAATTAAATTCAATTGTTTCTTTTTACCTTTTTAATGATTCCTGGTAAATGTAAAATAACACATGTGGCTTGCACTCTATTTCTACTGGATGGTGTTGGTGTAACCTAGTAATGTTTCCCAAACCTGTCCCACTGGAACATGCCCTGACACCAGGTTCAGGAACAGTATTTGCCATAACCAAATATTGTTCTTCCTGTGCAGCATCAAAACCTGCTGACCACATTTGAGACTGAGAAGACCTTCCCTCATTTTCAGTAACTATTACTGACTGTCCTACACAACCACCTCTCTTTGACTCCTTTCCCAGGTCCTCTTTCTCTTCCCTTCCTGTCCCCAAGGCCTAGTTCTCAGTTCTCTTTTTCACTCTCTACACTTCCATGGTGACCTCATCCACTCTCTCAGCTTCAACTATCACTTCTATGTGGATGACTTCCAATTCTTTATCTCCACTTCTGACCTCTTTCTCAAGCTTCAGCTCTACATTGCCAGCTGCTTACTAAACAGATCCATCTGGAAGTCCCACCAACTTCTTAAATTCAGTATGTCTGACCTGGAATCCCTTATCTTCATTTCTGTTGAAGATTCCCTTCATTCATTCACCTTGAAAACCTGGAGTCTCTGGTCCCCTTTCTAGTCTTATAGCAGGTTCTTTCTTTCTTTAAAATTTCATTTTAATTTTTTACTGACTTTATTTGGGTGACATTGGTTAATAAAATTATATGGGTTTCAGTTGTACAATTCTGTAACACATTACCTGTATAATGTATTGTGTGTTCACCACCCCAAGTCAAGTCTCCTTCCCAGGCCCTTTCATAAGAGTCCTTTTTGCAACGGACTCCTAACTGGCTGGCCTATCTCTAAATTCTCCCCACTGTCCTCCCCACTCCAGTCCTCCTCTTGTCCAATGCCATATTAGTATCCTCAAAATTACCACTTTCATCACGTTGCTGTCAAACTTTTAACAGGTCCCTACTATCTACCATGGCAATCCAAACTACTGAGCAGGCACTCCAGCACTCTTGTACACATTCAACCTCCCATCAATCCTACCTGAACACAACTAATCCTGCAGCTAGAATGCCCTACCCTCTAGATCCACTCTTCACAAATCTGCCAAACTTTAAGGCTCAGCTCAAATACAAGGTCCTCATAAAGGCTTCTCTGATCAACCCAGCTAACATTAGACTTTCTCAACCCTCAAAACTCCTTTGGTATGTCTCACAGCAACCACTGTGGTAATAGGAGTATGTGGCCTTATCTTCTCTATAAAATTGTATCCCCTTAACAGCATCCAATAGCACCTTGTACTCACTGCACATTGCCATCTTTGGACATTTTACCAAAGAAATCAACTTAAAAAGGAAATCCTGGAAAACTTGGGACTACTGATGATTCTCAAATCTTCATCTCCAGCGAAATATCTAATTACTCCAGATCTTCATTTAGATGTCCCAAGATTCAATAACTCCAAAATTAAACTCATTATTTCAACCCCACATCTCTCTCCTGTCTAAATGGACTCTAACTCAGTGAATGGTACCACCATCCCATCCCATCAATAACCCAGGCCAGAGACAGAGGTATCATCTTAAATTTCCCCAACCTGCACCTTTTCACACTCAATGATCAAGTCCTGTGAAATCTTCTTAAATGTCTCTGAATTCATCCACTTCTTCTCAAGTGTGCTATCAGTCCAGGCTACTATTACCTGGGATTACTGAAATACCATCTGGTCTTATACTAATCCCTCCAGCCATTTTCTATAGTACAACTAGGGTCATCTTTTAAAAATCCATTCTGAACAGGTATAATTCATGCTGAATCCTTTCAGTTATTCTCAAGATAAAGATTTCCAAACATGGCTTCTGCATTTGGCCAATGTTTACCTTTTCAGCCTTATTTCTTATTTCCCAGAAACCTTCCCTTATACATTCCAACCATGTCCAAGTATTCCATATGCAGTCCTCCAAATATTCTAATGCCCTCTCTTGCCTCAGGGCTCATGCACAAGCTGGTAGGGTTGGGTGTCCCTCCTTTATAATCACCCAATACCCCAGCACTGGCTAACCTTGCATTCAGATTCTTTCTAACTTCAGCAATGGTGCCTAAAGAAAAGCTTCATGCTACTACTATGCTAGCGCTTATCTCAATATATGGCACATAATATACTCAATAATTATTTGTTGAATGAATGAGTAAATACATAATTGTTTTGTTCTTTTTAAAAAAAATTCCAAGGTCAATGAATGAAAGTCATTTCTATATCATCTATAATTCAACAGCATTGTATAAAGAGGTCAATTGATCTACATTTTTATTTGATCTATCTTTTGAGTCAAAACTATTGATAGTTTGGTTAAATACATAGAATTTATATAGTAAGCTTAGAATAATAAAAATGAAGGAAAACAGAACGCTGCATTTCATGTTCTCCTTTGCCTTATAAACTCAAGACCAATTCATTTGAAACTGTTGAAAACCTTTTGATGCAAAACACAAAATGTATGAAAAGCAGCCAAGCAAAAGTGGATACATCAAGCAGCAGAGCCTGATGAGACAACATCAGACCATAGGAATGTAGGGACTTCAATAAAAAGAAAAGGCTCAGCACTGTTCCTGTCCTTGTCCAGGCTGAAGCTCAGTGCGCTAAGTGCACTCGCTTCATGATCCTGGGAGTCATGAGAAAGAATGGAAGTGTCTGTGGGGCCATAAAAGCCTTTCTGGTTTATTTAACTAAGGGGAAGGAAATACTTGCTAAGCAACAAACTAGGTGCTGGCCCTTCCGTACGCATTTCCTTTACACTTCACAATGTATTACCCCCATTTTACTGATAAAGAAACAGGGGCTTATGGTCACGTAGCTGGTTCTGGTGACTTTATAACTCAGGTCTAACTCAAACATTTTTACTGAGCACTTACTCCTGCTAAGCCCTGTTCTATATGCTGGGGATTGAACAATGAGAAAAACAAAGTCTGCTCTTACAAAAGCTTATGGCTTAGCGGGGGATGATGCACCACAGACAAATAATGTAATTTCAGATGGTGGTACAATTAACGAGTATTAAAAAGAAAAACTGAGTTATGTTATAGAGTAAGTAGGGAGGTGACTTAGGTTTGAGGTTTTCAGAAATAATTCAAAAGATAATTTTGAGGAGACATTATGTAGGGTTAAAGAAAATGAATAAAGTGACTATCTGGTCAAACCTTAAATGGAAGTCTCTAGAAACTACTAGAAGCAAAAATTACCATTCACTCTCCACTTATTAGTAAAGTGACCATCAAGTGAAAGGAACTATATATAGCCTTATGCTTGTCATTAACTCAAAGCAGTAGGTTAGATGATCACCAAATAGCAAACAGTTCCACATGAACCAAATGGCTGTTTAGGGCGATGGGCCAACCAAATTAATTCTTGGATTCCCCCATACCTGCAATGGTACCTAACACACATCAGGGCACAACAAATGACTGCTGAATGAATATATGAAGGAAAGGAGAAAAAAAGAACACGCTAAAATGGGTTAAATCCCTTTTCGGTCCATGTGGCTTCAATTCACCCCACCTCACTCCACCACCAGCCTTACTCACAAGAAGCAGGTGAGGGAAGTACGGTTAGTGTAAACCGAGGAAGAAGGCTGTACTAGGAAACAATGAGCATATGCTGCCCCTCTCCCAGCCAACAGTCAGAAACCCCATCTATAAGTCCCTAATTTCATTTAAAGAAAATCTAATATCCAAATGATGACTAAAAATTAGTAAGGGGTAATTATTTGGCTTCTTTAAATAAGGACTGTCCTAATGCAGATCCCGAGGATGCTGTTCTAGCTGCTGCACACAGGGCGCCTTGCTGGCCTCTTCACTGGAGTATCTCCCGTGCTGGACTGGCATTCCTGGAGGACAGGGACACTCATCTGCATTGCCTCAGGCCCTGTCCAGTCTATAGTGCAGAAGGTCAATGATTATACTGAGCTATAAAAATTACATTTCTTCAAAACTTCTCAGTCATGGCGCAGGTGGGTAGGGTGAGACCCACCCTTACTACTGTTACCTGTTAGGCCCGCTTTGCAGAGCCTGAAGGTCTCATCACCACGTCACTCTCTGTGTCTCTCGTAGAGTTGAAGAGCTAGAAGAGCCTTAGAAGTCTCCGCTTCAGTTTTTTGTTGCTGTTCATCCTCACCTGAGGATATTTTTTCTATTGACTTTTAGAGAGGGGGGGAGAGTGAGAGAGAAACATCGATGTGAAAGAGACACATCGATTGGTTGCCTCCCACACTTGGCCGTGGGGGCCAGAGAACAAACCTGCAACCCAGATCCATGCCCTTTGGTATGTGGGTCAACACTCTCCCACTGAGCCACACTGGCCAGGCCTCTGCTTCAATTTTAAGTTTATGTTTAAAGGGTTGTCTTAAAGGTGACAGAGAATAACAAATGGCCATTCAAAGCTGAACAACAGAGTTGAGTTTGCACCATATACCAAAGTTCCCAATGCTTCCTCTCTGGCACCCAGATGGAAGGATTAAAAAACAGTTTAAAAATAAGATGCCACTTCTGATAGATGAGTGCTACCAATTTTTGTGATGTTTCAGTAAAATCTTAATAAGGAATCTGTGACACTTTTTCCTGAGACAGAGCAGTGTTGTGAATAATGATATTACTATAACATCACAAGTAGACCCAACATAAGGGAACATGGATTGGGGAGAGAGGAGCTTTAGCAAGGATTATGTTTATTTTCTCCAGTTAGAAACTTCCTCTGCATATGTCATCTCATTTTTAAAAACCACAACAGGGCCAAGCTCTCATATCCCTGGGTTTTGCTCTTCATAACACCAGCCACATCTCTGAAGTTTTTAGAGCTTCATTTCACACTACTGACAGAAAGAAAACTTCAACAAAAGACATAAATCAGATACTATCCACCCGCACACTTGATTTATTACTCATTTTCATTTGCTTCTGAATTACCCTAGTTTTGGGGTGCCATAAGGACTGGCTCTGCAGAAACTGAGATCCAAAATGGCAGCTGAGTTTCTAAAACTCACCAGAGCCGAAACATGTAACATGCAAAACCAGGTCTTATTTATCTCACTTTTCAACCTGTCTTGGAGAAAAGAATATTTATAAAAACATTTCTAATAATTAGATGGCATTTGTTAATGTTCATTAAAGCATTCTCTTTCTTGCCTAAGAGAGCAGGCAACCTGCTTCTGGTTCCTCCGCTCTGCAAACTGAATTAACCTGCTATTCACATGTTGACACAGTCCACAAAAAAACAAGCTAATGGCAAAACATAGAAAGCCTAGGTTTTTCTCATTCTTCTGTAAGACCAACTTAGGAAATGGGTGTAAAATGAATCATCAAAGAAGTAAAGCCCCAAATAAGCACTTTCATTTTCAGAAAAATAACAGCAAAATCAGAGCTCTAATTTTTCTTAAGTCCACCACAAAGCAACACTCTCTATCACTATGGCACTGTCTATGTCTTTTTCCTTTAAACTGAAGCTGCAAAAAAATTTTAAGAGACAAATTTGTTCCAGACTACCTCTTTAATGTTTCCAATCCTTCTTACACAAAAGCTGAACTTGTATCACCAAAAAATTTACAATGAATTTAAAACCATCACTTACTTCTTATTTCCATTACTAATAACATTAGTTTTAGAAAAATAATAAAATACTTGCTCTTTAGAGACAGAGCACTTTAATTATCTTTATGTATTCAAATGGAAAGTCTTTTTGTTAAATTAGCGTGAAAGTCCCTTCATCTACACACACAATTGGCCCAAAGAAACAGGCCATTTTCAGCACAAGAGGCCAATCCATTTTAACAGTGAATAAAGCTTTTGAAAGCACTACACACCCTCTTCAAGACTGTCAAATTTTCAAAATGGTCCAGTATTTTTTCCATTTTTTTTTTTTTAACACTTTCAGGCCCAGCAAGCATCTTGTAATTAATTAAAAATGAACAAAAAGCACACAAAACCCCAATGCTCCCTTCTGATTAAAATTATTGCATTTAGGTATAATTAGCTTTAATCCAAGTCTACATATTTAATGATGGGGATATGACAATTCAACCAATTTGCATATTTTAAATACCTTTCTAAACTATACTTTGTAACAGATTTAGAAGAACAGTCTCTTTTTCATGCCAATATTCCCAGGCATAAATCAGGATACAAATTAGGGGGAAAAAGAAAGAAAGAAGAAAATGAGGCCTCTGAGCCTGGGATGTGCTGAGGGGGTGGGGTCATTTACGCCAGGGGTGGGGGCAATTTACCCGCCAGAGCACAAACTACAATCCTTTCAGCCCACCAGACCGAGAAGCATTACATCACACTCTCACAATGATAGGGGGAGGTGGCTCTGAGAAAGCAAGTTTTCAGCTTTCTTCCCTCTCTGCTCCCAGGCTTTCTAGAATCCTGCATTAGGAGTAATGGAATTTAACTTCAGGGCACTGCACAGTTTCATAGGTAACGAACAAATGTACGTACACAGATAACTACTTATTTATGTGACCCTCAATGACCAATTCACAATGGAAACATGGCCAAAACAGGCCAACGCACACACAGATGCTGAATTTGTGCTAAAAAGCCCAGTTCATCTGTATAAAATTAAACAAAAAATGTAATCCGTGAGAAATGGAGGCAGCCAGTCTCCAGGGAGAAACTGATAAAGAAATAATTCCTCATCAGGGTGAATAGCTGTTTATATCTTTTAAACATTATGTTTACAAGATAGTCCAACCATTGGGTTCAAACCACGATCAAAATAACAGCGCATCTGGCTGCACATTTGAGAACACACAGAGACCCAGTGCAAATGAGCGCGCGCAGGAGAGGGGTGATCCACACATTGCTCCGGAGGTTTTCAAGCAGGGGAATCTACAAACCCCAAACCTCCCGGTGTTCACTTGCCCCCAGCCTGATGTCTAAAATGTATCAGGTCTTATTTTAGGTTTTATATCTCTCTAGGAAGGATGGCCTAGCTTTTTTTTTTTTTTTTTTTTTAAAAAAAAAAGGCTTTCCCGGGGTAGTGCTTGCCCTCCCAGATCCTTTGTCGGCCTTAGCAGCCGAAAGAATGCAAACCCATTTATATTTATGCAAATTTTTGCAGCAGATTTAAGGGGGCAGGGAGAGGTCTGTGTTTTTTAAAAACCTCTTTCTAAATACCAAATTTCCAATTACTCACAGCTTCATTTATTGGCAAGACAGAAACGATGACGAAAGTCCCAGACATTAAAAGTGCAATTAAATCACTTCAAAATCTAAATATTTTACCAAGGCTTTTCCGTTTCTAAAATGCCGAACCAAAAGTACATCACGGGTCTGATTTACACAGATTCACGAAATGTCTGAAGCCAGTCTCCATGCTAGACAAATGTCGATTTGCAACACCACTAGTGAAACGGTTAGACAAAATCCATATAAATCAATTGGTTTTAAAAAATTGAAAATATTTACCAACCTCATAAAGTGCAGCAGTGCTTAAATCCAGCAAATTGAGGCATACAAGGTAGAAATGGAAATGAAAAAAGGTCCAAAAAATGATTTCTTTTTGTCTATCTGTATTTGTATTTTAAATATTCAGAAACCAGCAGAGACTCTGTCGGCCATTTTGGCTTGAACTAACTCTCTCACTCACTCTCCCTCTTGCTCTCTCTCTCCCCCTCTGTCTCTAAAGGAAGCAGCTTTTTGTGACCTTCAAATAGAGGCGGATCACGTGACTTCGGGTAGATTTGTCAATCAGGAAAGAGGAGGGAGCTGGGATGAAGCTGCCTTAAAGGGAAAGCGTCCCTTTTCCACTCACTTTCATTTGTGAAGCTGTTATCTCATTCTCTCCGCCTACGCACACTGAATATGAAAGTGGCAACGGCACAAGGGTAACAGATGAACAAAATATAAAAACCTTTATTGGTTTATAGAAATATGCTCAGTTGCTAACGATTCTTGTAGATCCTGGAGCTTGGCTTGCTTGCTACGGTTATTCTCTAGATGTTTGGGCAAGCACAGACTGGCAAACTGCTCTTTAAAAGGGGGCTTAAACAACGCTTTATCCAAACAAGAGACTTTAGTTTTTAAAGATCAAGGTGAAATATAGGGCACAACTGATCTCTAGCAAGCTCCTAAAATGAACAGGGAAAGGCTGAAAGTAAATATACCAAAGTATAAACTGTGAATGGCAATTCAGAGAGGTTAAGTGACTTACTCCAAATTACACAGCTAGACAGCTGCAGAACAGGGACTGGCTTCCCAAATGAACCACACTTTCACTGTTTTGGGAGTATATGTGTTTGGTACCTCCTTCCCCCACTCCGAATAAAAACTATGCTACAGCACAGCAAACTGAGTTTCTCTAGGATAAGGCAGATCTGAGTCATTAATCTACTCCCCCACCTGAGGAAGTAGTTCTGCAGCTGACATGGAGTAAGCACTAAATTAAAAACCTGCCTGGTTTCCCCCATTCGTAGGTCCCTCCTTATCACTATATGCTTCTAGATTTTCTAATCACCCAAGAAACCCACACTGGGTTTGTGTCTCTAGCCCTGGGGCTGACAGGCTGTGTAACCTTAGTGAGGCAAATCCTTCATATCCCTGGGCCTCAATCTTCTCATTTGTAGAATGTAAGGATAAGACATCACTAGATGGTATCTTTGGTTCCTTTCAGCTCTAAAACTAAACCTGACTTTTTTTTTTGCAGCTCTGTTCATCTTATCCTTGTCATCTCAATAGTAAGCCATTACCCTGCGAAAACTTCCCTTGTCCTTCCCAGTCTAGATCAGCCTTCCTGTTCAACACTCCCGTAACATCTTTTGCTACTTCATAGCCCTGGTCACAACAATTTGTTATTTGTGAAATAATGTGCTTACTGCTGGTCTTCCCCAGTATGTATGGGGATAAATATCACATCTTCTTTCATGGCTCTGTAAAGCCCCACACCATGCCCAAAATAGGTGAGTGAATGAATGAATGAATGAATGAATGAATGAATGAATGAGACCTCCATTTGGAACTGCTGGGCTGAACAGAAGAAATCTGCCACCCAAATATAAGGAATAAAAATCACAGAATTTCCAAAAACTTGCCTCCATGTATTTGTTTAAGGATTAATCGAGGAAATAAAGTAACTAAAATGATAGGAAGTGGGTAAAAGTACTCTGTGTCTATCAGACTCCATCTATTTCTATAGAGCAGAACAGGTGGGATTCCAGTGGGATTCTTCCAAATGAACTAGACAGACGGAGTGTAATCTGCCCTGCCAGCCAGCAGAGAACTGATGGATTCTGTAAGCCTGATATTCCTTGAAAAGAAACCTATGAACCCTTTCTAAATCCCACATTTGTCATCCTGGCTCTGGGCCTTATACAGTCTCCATCCTTCCATATTCTTTTACTCCCACAGAAGAACAGGAAAGGAGCTGTTTCAGGAAAGGCAGAGGGTAATACCTAGATGATCTGGCAGCTTGAATATTTATGGCGTAAATGCTTCCACTGTCTTTGCTGAGTGGAGTAGGAGCCAGGAGTTGGACTGACAATTGAGATGTAGGCAAAAGCAGGAAACTCCTAGGATGGAAATTTTGAATACTTAGTCTATTTTTATCCCTCCAATACCTTCCAGATGAGTTACGGAAAGATTACTTACGTGGAGCATGCTCAACATGTTAAAATGCATGAAGACTGTACAGCTGCCTTGTTTCAATTTGTGAAGGACATGATCTCTTCATAAAACAGAATTGTGCTAAGTCTCCATTCCCCAATGCAGAATATTATTGTATGAATGTGTATATGTTACCTTGTGTTAAGTAACAAGGTGCACAAAGGTGGGAAACATAAACACATTTTAAAACAAAATATTAGTTCTATTTTCAAATCATATGATCGATAATATTTCTTCAATATCTTGTCTTATTTATTTGTGAGATACCTCTACACTTAAAGCAATTAGTCCAATTGTTCATCTAAAAGAAACAAGTGCAATAAAAACGCTATTTCCCCTGTATTTTCAAACATTTTGGACTCTGTGATATACTTACTGTAATTTTTTCATATTAACAATTAGATACCAGTTTTAAATTATATTATTACAAAGTGAGGAAATGAAGTAACAAAAAATGAGTTTACTTTTTTTAAACAAATAGACCAGGACTTATATATTCAAATAAGTGTACTTTTTCAAAGTTGTTATCTTTGGTGACTATATACCACTATTAAAATATTTTTATTTGGAAACAAATTGAAAAATATAAATTGAACATTTAACTCAGAAGTCCAGAAAACAAGTAACAGACCCAAAAAAAGAAATTAATAATGACAAAAGCATAAACAAATTTTTTTCTAAAAAAGCGTAGAATGGCTCAATAAAACCAAAAACTTTTTTGTTTTAAAAAATTAATAAAAGTAATAATCCTTTGGAAAATATCAATTTTAAAAAAGAGAGAAGTCATAAATAAACATTAGTACAGAGAAAGAGAGCATTTTAACTACAGATTTGGATAGGATTTTTTCAATTGTGAAAGAATTACACATAACTTAAAGATTAAATAGAATGGATGAAAATAGAAAGTACCATATCAACTCAAGAAAAGTTATGAGCCCGGCCCGAGTAGCTCAGTTGGTTAAGCATCCTTCCATGCACTGAGAGGTTGCTTGTTGGATTCCCAGTCAAGGCACACACCTGGGTTGTGGGTTCAATCCCTAGTCAGTGAGTGTATGGAAGGCAACTGATAGATGTTTCTCTCTCTCCTCCCCAACACCTTCCTTCATCTCTCTAAGCATGTCCTCGGGTAAGGATTTAAAAAAAAAAAAAGTTAACGAAAATAACAAAAATCCATATCAGAAATTTGTAAAATATTCAACCTAAACCTACATGAGCCACAAATGGTTTTCTGGATGAAGTCTACCAAACTTCTATCAAACAGATAATTTTCCATGTTATCCCTACTGTACACAAACTTATAGAGATAAGAGGGAAAGCTTCTTAATTTCTTCTATAAGGCTAACATATTCCTGATACCCATCTGGGCTAATATGGTACAAAAGAATAAAACTATAGACCAATCTTCACTTGTGAAGACAAACACAAAAATCTTATGTAAAATATTTGCAAATAGAATTTAGCAGTTTTAATAGAATATTATGACCATGCAAGGTTTGTACCAAAAATGCAAGGATGGTTATATTATAAAATCTATTAACATAACTCATTTGTTCAAAAAATATGTACTAAAATGCTTTCTGTGTGTCTGACTCTGCTAGGTGCTGGGGGCATAGCAATAAACCAGATAGGAAAGGTTCTTGTCCACATGGAGCCAGCATTTTCATAGGAAAAGAAAATAACTGAGAAGAAAATAAAGAGTTTGATGGAATATGAAATAACTGAGGGAAGCTCACTTTAGATAAGGTGGCTAGGGAAGGTTTTCTCAGGAGGGGCATTTAAGCTGAGTTGGAAAGCAACTGCTTGAGTGTTCAAAGAACAAGAGGGATGGATGATCAGGACAGCAGGACATGTGAACAGAGGAGAGAGGGATGAGATGAACTTGAGAAGGTAGGTGGAGCTAAATCATACTGGGTCTTGCAGGCCACAGTAAGGATTTTATTTTAAGGACAGTGGAAAGTCACACAAGAATTTTAAAGCAGGAGAGTAAACAGTATCATTTTATCTATTATTCACCCTCCACCTAATACCTAGGGTCAACAAGCTTTTCAGGGGACTAGGAACATGTCTGGGACCTGAAAAGATACATTTGCAAGTCCAAAATACAAAAAAAAATTATAACCATAAAAATTAATAAGTGCTTAAATATCCTCAAAATATAACCCAGCAATTTTATTCACTATTAAATTTAGCATTTATAAAATTTCATTACATTTGAAAACAATTCGTACTTTGCAAAAATTCTTAAATATGTTAACTGTTAAGAACTCTTAGGTAATTATAATTTAAGTCAGCCATTTGTAGCCAAAGAATTTCAAAAGCAAAATAGTACATTCTCTTAACATGTGATAACAAAAAGAAATAAATGAAACCACATATTATGTGGGTACCTTTTAATATGTTTTCTATAAAATGGGACAAAGTCTCTAAAAATCTCCCAAAGTAAGAATTCCAAGGACCCTTGGAGGTATTATAATCACTTTAGGAGAAACAATCAGATTTATGTTTTCAAAAGCTCATCCTGGCTTCTATATGGAGACTACATTACAGAGGACCAAGAGAAGAAGCAGAGACAAGCTGGACTGTGACAATCACCATCTAGGTGAGAGGGGGTAGCCTGAATCTGGTGGAGGTGGTAGAGGTAGAGAGAAGTACACAACATATTTTGAAGATAAAACTGATTCTAACACCAGATAACTGGTTGTGTGAGGAATGCAATCTGTGACCATGAAATATAGTAAGGCCAATCAACTCTAAAAAAATAAAACTCCGGCCCCTGGCTGGGTAGTTCAGTTGGTTGGAGTGTCATCGCAATACGCTAAGGTTGCCGTTTCTGTCTCAGGTCAGGGCACATACAAGAATCAACCAAGAATGTATAAATAAGTGGAACAATCAATCAATCTCAATCTCTCTCTCTTCTTCTATCTAAAATCAATAAAAATTTAAAAAAAGACCAAACTTGACTCACCATTCATTCATGCAATCAAAAACTATTTTTTGAGCTTTGACTATTTATTATACTATGCTAGAACCAGGCCCAGGGGGATACAGGGATAACTGTTAACACCTTGAAGGACAGAGGCATGTAAATCCATAATTAAAACATAGAATGGTTTGGATTTTTAATAACCCTGCCTCAGATTTTCAAAGTGAGTATGTAGAACAGGGATTCTTAACGGTCAGTGGGAACTTAATGACATCTTCATTCATCCAATATACAGTATATTTATTGATGCTTTCTGTAGAGACCAAGCCACAAAAGTCTGTCATTGAAGAGCTGAAGATCTAGCATAAATCCTTAACCTGACCTTTCACTGCCCACCATCACGTTGTACCTCCTCATTACTACTCTCTCCCCCTCTACTTCAGCCAGATTTTAGCTCACAGACATTCCTCCGGGAAGGGAAACCCAAACTCAGGCAGAGTGCTCAGGGCAGAAGTTGTGTCCTTAGCCTCTAGTGATCATAAATTTGGGGGGAAATAAACACTAGCTTCTCTTCATGACACCACTGGAAATTCTTGCGGCTGAACATGTATTTCTTTACCTATATTTACACAATGTTATGTATTTCAAAATGTTTTACAACTACATAACAGTAACATCTCCAAAAAAGAAGCCTTAAAACATCAATTTCAAGGAACTACACAAATACATCTTGCCTTTCAAGTAATGTTTTTTTCATACAGGCATATTATTTGCCCGTAAATAAAATATAAGCTAAATAAATAAGACTTTTATTAAATTAACTGCAGTTTTTCTGAGAGCTGCATGATCTACCCTATTCATTGTTTGTTAAAGTCACCACCTTAACCTGTTAGTAGCAACCCATACAGTTTGTAGTCATTTTCAATTATGACACATGTATCTTCTGACGTTATTCTTATTGTAATTAATCCCAGATATCCAAGGAAAACCCCATAAAGTAGATTTAGAACTCATTTATTATGATTCTGAGACTCCTGGGGAAAAATACATTTTCAAAGAATTAATTTTTTAAAGTAACTTCAAATGAGAATTAGAAAATTTATTAGTAACTGAAAAGTTCCCAAAGACCTAGTACAAATGTTTATGGTTACTCTAAAATTCTCAGCAGCAAAAACTCCATGATCATAACTATCATCTATTGAACCTATTTGTGACATTTTCAAAATACCAATTAACTTGAAAAAAAACACCTCATTTCCTTTCTCCCAAAAACAATCTGAAAAGATTATACAGAAATCCAACTATTCTTCTGAGGTCCAGCTTACTGCTGTCTAATAATGATTGAATTTATTCAGTCTTTCAATTTGGTACTTCTTAATCAGTTTATTTCAACATGTATACATTTTAATGGTTCAAAGGGAAAAAAACTGATGAAAAACTGATAATAGAATGCAGAAAATTTAAAAAAAAACCACACATACAACTTTTCCTATGGCCAAACACCAAGGTTTGTGTTTTGATGATAATTATCTATAAGTAATTTGGAAATATTTTATTTTTTAAAAAAATATATCTTTATTGATTTCAGAGAGAGGAAAGGAGAGGGAGATAGATAGAAACATCAATGATGAGAGAGTCATTGATCGAGCCTGCAACCTGGGCATGTGCCCTGACCGGGAATCGAACCCTGATCACCTGGATCCCAGGTCGACACTCAACTGCTGAGCCACGCTCGGCCGGGCTATTTTATTTTTTTTAAATCCTCACCTAAGGATATATTTTTACTGATTTTTATGAGAAGAAGGGAGGGGAGAGGGGGAGAGAGAGAGAAACATAGATGTGGAGAAACACAGATGTGAGGTCAAACCTGAAAGCCAGGTATGTGCCCTAACCTAGAATCGAACCTGAAACCTTTTGGTGTACGGGATGATGCTCCAACCAACTGAGCCACTCGGCCAGTGCAAACTGGCCAACTTTTTTTTTTTTAATCCTCACCAGAGGATATTTTTTCCATTGCTTTTTCAGAGAGTGGAGGGAGAGAGAGGGAAACATCGATGTGAGACAGACACATCGACTGGTTGTCTCCCACACATTCCCCAACCAGGGCCAGGGATCAAGCCTGCAACCGAGGTACATACCCTTGGCCGGAATTGAATCCGGGACCCTTCAGTCCACGGGCCAACTCTCTAACCACTGAGCCAAACCCGCTAGGGCCTGCCCAAAGTTTTTAAACAAGCACCCAAAAGAACAATTAAGTTGGGTGGTCAAATATGAAACAAAGACTATCCTAATAAGAGGACTCCTTACTATAGCGATTGGGGAGAATAAACTTTAGTGTAAGATGAATCCAAGGGAAACAGAGCTGTAGGTTAAGGAGTTAGAGTGGGAACAGAAATAAAGATAAGGTGAGGCCAAACTGTTAGAACTTATGGAAGGTCTGTAAAATTAGTAATTCAGAAAAATTAAAAGGGCGTTTTATAGCTAGACATTTATGTTGGGAAGAATGTAATTAGTGGGAAGAAAATTTAATCAAGACATTGGAGCTAAGACATTTAGAAAACAGCACCTCGAGCACAAAGCCATGTCGCCCCACAGGGAATGAAGAGCAGTGTTTACGCCACATATTTCGTTCCTTTCTCTCAGTCAATACAGAACTGTGTTCAACACCGATTTCCTCACAGGACTCCAATGCGAGCTCTGAATACTCTCCCTTAAAAAGGGAAGTAAAAAAATGGCATCCCCAGGGAGTAGAAATAAAGGAACTGGTACAATTAATTCTATCAACAATCCCTAAAAAGGGGAGTCTATAAAACACATTATTAAATGAGATGTTTTTTAATTTTAATATGCTTTATTTAGTACAACATACACAAAAGATTACCATTTCTATATTCTTTTTTTGTTGTTCTAAAGGTACCTGGTACATTTTATACCAGGCTGTATTCCAATTTGGTTGCTAATTTTTTTTTTTTACTGGGGTAAAAAACAGATAACATTAAATTTAACATCATAACAATTTTAAAGTATGAAGCTCGAGAATAAAGTATATTTGAATTGTTTTGCAACAGATCTCTAGAACTTTTCCATCTTGAAAATCTAGAGCTCTATACCAATTAAATACTAATTCCCTATCCTCCCTCCTCGTAGCTCTTGGCAAACACCTTTCTACTCCCTGTTTCTATGATTTTGACTATTTGAGATACTTTGTATGCGTGGAATCATACAGTATTTGTCCTTTCTGACTGGCTTATTCTGTTCAGCATAATGTCCTTCAGGTTCATCCACGCTGCAGCACATGACAAGACCTCCTTCTCTTTAAGGCTTCATAACATCCTAGTGCATGTGAGCACGTTTCCTCATCCAGCCACCTGCAGTGGGCATCTGAGTTGCTTCCACCTCTCGGCTACAGTGAATGCTGCTGCAATGAATATGGGTGTTTGAATAACTCTCTGAAATCCTACTTTGAGAGATCTGTTTCTAATAATGACCTTTTGTAAAATTAACTAAAAGAATTAAGAAAGTTCAGTCAACAAAAATTTACTAGAAAAACTGAATCATTTTAGTAGGTTAAAGACCTACTCTTTTGAGAATATGAGTAAATTTCAGCACAGAGATTTAAAGCTCAGACTTGTTTGTAAGTTATATTTAAATAAAGGAGGAGAGGAGATCCAAAAGAGGCCAAACTCATTAATATATCAAAACTGATATTCAACTTCAAAAGAGTTTATAACAAAGAATCTACCCACAAACATCTTGACCATCACTGGTATTATAAATAAAACCAAAACAAAAGCCTGCCTAGGAAGAAACATGTGATCTGAAATGAGCTTTCAATAAGCATTATCAAACACAATCTATGGGCAAGTATCTGCTCCTGCTCCTTTTTGAAAAGCTGTAATAGTTTTATATTTACCCCTGTGTTAAACACATCGTGTGATTAATACTGTGTGAGTTTAATATAGTAATTATATGGCAATAAACTTAGCTTGCTGATTGGCTACAGTAGCTGGTAAACTGGAATATCCTCAGAAAAGTGATTATATTAGATATACTATTAGTAAATAAACCTCATTAAAAAGCAACGGTAGATAGAGACAGACAGACAGACAGACAGACAAGGTGTTTAAAGTTACACACTCTACTAAATCTTATCTACACATACACCAGAATTCAGCACAACTGGTCTAAATATTAACCATTAGGCATTGATATTTTTCAGTATCAAGTGAATTACTTTTCAAGAAAACATTCTACATGCATAGCCACCTTAATCTACCTATTAAAAGAACTTAGTTTCATTACAGTAAACATCATGGAAATAAAATAATTTTTTCAAGACTTCTAGAACTTATAATAAAAATGTTAAATGAAAAAATAGAGAAAGTGGCACAAGTCAGCTAACAAGAGTAACTTTAGACTGAATCCTTACAAGAATTTGTTTTGTGACCTTGAGAAAGCTGTATTACCCCTGTGCTCCCTCTGCTCCCCATAAGTAAAACAGGATATTCATATAAGCTAATGCCAATGAATGAGACCCATTCTGCAAACGAATTTAGAAAAAGTATGTTAGATTTATCTTTGCCTCACACCATACACAAAAAAAGGTCTAAATGTAAAATAAAGCAGAAAAATTGTGGATATTTCATCATGTTACGGTAGGGAAAACTTCTCTAATCAAGCACAAAACATAGAAGCCATAAAGGCTGACTGATTTTACTACATAAAAATTTAAAATGTATATTACTATGAAAGATACCCCAATGTTAAAAGAGGAGGACTGGGAGGAATATTTAAAACATCTCAGCAGACAAAGGTTAATATCTATACTTTATAAAGGGCTCCTACCAAACTATCAAAATAAACAATCCAAAAGAAAAATGCCATGGAATACTATGCAGCTGTAAAGAAGAAAGATCTTGTACCCTTTGGGACAGTATGGATGGACCTAGAGAAAATTATGTTAAGTGAAATAAGCCAGGCAGAGAAAGACAAACATCACATAATCTCACTTATATGTGGAATCTAAAGAATTTAATAAACTGATGAACAGAAATGATTCAATGACATGGAATCATGGATCAGACTGACGAATGTCAGAGGGATGGAGGAGAGCGGGTGGGTGGAGGGGGAGAGATTAGCCAAAGAACTTATATGCATATATGCACAACCCAAGGACATGGACAATGGTGGGGAGAGGGATTGAGGAGGGGGATGGGACAGGATGGAATGGGTCATTGGGGAGAAAAAGGGACATTTGTAATATTTTAAACAAAAATTTAAAAAAGAAAAGAAAAAAATGGTAATAATACACAAGAAAAAAAAATCAATGGTCAATAAACTAACAAAAGATATTCCATCGTATTAGTAAGCAAAAAATGCAAATTAAAACAATATTAAAGTGGCAAAAATGTAATGATAATTTTATTGTCATCAAAGGTGTGGAGAAATGGGAACTCTCATATACTGTTGATGGAAATGAACACAGGTTGGTTTTTTTGGAAGGTAATTTGACAGCAGCTACCTACACGTAAAAAACACATGCCCATGAACCAAACGGCTCCAACTCTAAGAAATCTGTTCTACAGAAATGTATCTGTGTATAAAGACGTAAGAGCAAGGGGTGTTCAACAAAATACTCTTGGTGCCCTGGCCGGGTGGCGCAGCTGGTTGCAGCGATGTGCCGCACACCAGAAAGGCTGCGAGTTCAATCCCTGGTCAGGGCACGTACCTAGGTTTCGGGTCCAATCCTGGTCAGGGTGGGTAGGAGAGGTAATCAATCGATGTTTCTCTCTCTCTCTCTCTCTCTCTCTCTCTCAAATCAATAAAAACATATCCTGGGGTGAGGATTAAAGTATATATAAATATTATTTGTAATATCAAAGAAGTGAAGACCACCAAAATATCTATTAGAGGAGAATGAGTATAGTACATCAATTCAACAGAATGTTTTACAGATGTTTAAAATAATGACATAGTCTGCGAAAGATGTCAAATTTAAAAAGCACATTTCAGAAGAAGTATGTCAGAATTGTTTTAAAATATACAGAAAATACTTACGAAGATTAGGAGGGGAAGTAGCATAACAGAAGAATCTCACTTTTATTTCTAAACCCACATTTACTGTTTAAATGTTTTATGACAATCATGTATTACTTATATAAGTAAAACAAATAAAAGAATAAATGGGAATTTCCATTAAGTCATTCAGCAATGTGTCGCTTTTAGGATCTACAATGTAGATCCTCCAATTCAGGATTCAATCATCCTTTGCTGACTACAGTTCTGACGTACAAATATATATATATACACACACACACACACATAAACATATATATACATATATATATTTCTGTTGCCTCAAGCAAGAACGCAGCACCTCCTCCCCACTCCCACAGAAGAGGTGGGTAGGTCTATGAGAAAAACACCTAGTGAGAAGATTCAGTTTTGCTTTATTATTTCGATGTATGATAGCAGACCAAGCCCAGAAAAACAAAACTAAAACTAAACAGGACTCATGTGAAAAGGCAGTACGGGACGTGTGAATACAAGACAAGGGAGAAGGTAAGGACATAACACATGATGTTTCAGGTCCGCTGCGGCTGACTGAAGCTCTCTCCAAAAGCAGCGCAGTTTGTATAACATAAAACTTGCGGGGGAATCTGCCCTTAGCAATGTTTCCTGAATACCTGAAGAAGCTGATTCAGGAGAGGGGTTACTGGAGCAGGTTTTTAAAGATAAAGACTGGTTTGTTTGAGAAATAGATACCCTCCAGAGAACAGAACTTTCATCTGTGTTTTAAAAACAGGCTTAATGCCATTTTTATTGTTCCCCTCAATTCCCTCTTATCCATGAGACTTTGATCTTGACAACTGCATTTTACTAACCAGAGTACTTTTCAGGAACATAGCTCTCAACGTTGGCAAAGGATTTGTGTTTAAGAGATATTATAAAACATTTTAAAGTCAGAAAGATCCGGGTTCAAATCCTAACTCCCATTTCAAGCTGCATTACCATGGGCAAGTTAGCTACCCTGATCTCTGAATTAAATGGAGAAACTGTAATGAGAAAATTATTTTGTGTACAAAAAACCCTTGTCAAATGGGAGCTATGATTTTTATATTATAAAGACCTCCAACCAGAGTGTAGGATTTGGGGAGTGGGCAGAAGGGCAGAAAGAAGCACTGGAAGTGTTCTTGTAACTCCACTGGGACTAGATGTGTGGTATTCTAATTTGTTAAAGATTAATTGATTCCATCAGCCCATGCAAAATATAAGGCATCTGATAGAATACAGCAAAGCTAGGATTTATATTGTAAGCTATTTTTAAAACTGTCAGGTTAGCAAATAGAACCAGCTGTGGAAATATCCTGGTTTCCATTCACAACAAATAGAGATGAACATTTTCCTTTAATGAACCTGGCCACGTGGCAGCAAAGCTATTCTGCATAATTCATTCCTAAGGTTGCAAAGACATAATTTTCATAAGGCAAACCAAAACTATTTTCCAGGAAATAAAAAAGGCGAGAGAACGGAGTCCTTCTACAGATTTTGGGTAAATTCCATGAATCACTAAACCATTCAACTTAGGAGACTACTGTCTAAATAAAAAAATAGTAGTTATGTCAGTCCTTGAAGCCAGTCTTTTTTTTTCTCTTTTTTTTTTTTTAAATATATTTTTATTGATTTGAGAGAGAGGAAAGGAGAAAGAGAGAAACATCAATGATTGGTGTTTGTCACTGATTGGCTGCCTCCTGCACATTCCCTGCTGGGGATGGATCGAGCCTGCAACCCGGGCATGTGCCCTGACTGGGAATCGAACCATAATCTCCTGGATCACAGGTCGATGCTCAACTATTGAGCCACGCCAGCCAGGCCTTTAAGCCAGTCTTAACTATCTTTTTCTTTAAAAGGACAAATGAAATACCAGTATGCTCTGCAACACAATTTTTCAAGTTCTGTGACAGAGGGCAAAAAAAAATCAAAAAAAAAAATCTACTCACTGCCACCCAAAGGACTCACAATCTCAGATTTAAAACTTAACCACTTTTAAGTCAGGAAGGGAGAGATCCTGAATTATTCAGAATGCTGGCTAAGTTACATTATTTATAATTCCTATTCCGTTAGGGAAACAATTTGTGATTTAAACAAAGATGAGAAGTATAAATAACTCAATGAAATAGAATTTCAGGAAGTCCCATTCAAATAAATTCACACTTGGAATGCAGGAAAACAGCCTACTAATTTCATCACTTCATAAAGACATTGCTAAGAAAAGGATACACAATTTTATGCTTTCTTTGGAAATCAACCAGACTGAATTAGTTCCATTTGGAACATCCTGAGCCTTAAAGCCTTTGCTAAAGTGTAACATAAATTTTGATTAGTCAAGTGTGAAGAACTACAAAGCCAACTTTCTTGTCCCTCCAGTTAGTCTGTCTATAAATAGAAGCAATGCATTAACAGCCACCAAAGCAACTGGTGAGTTCCACGATGTGCCCAACATACACATCCCTGCAAACATGCTCTCAGCATGCTGATCCAAAGTGCTTTTGAAGATCTGTAATAAGACCCTTTTTAAATAAAATGTGACTCACTGTTTGCTTTCTTCACCAGGAGGTGGAGTCTTGCCATGCCCTTCCATTACAAAATCCTCCTGTTCCACCTGCAAAGGCAAGCATTACAGGTCAGCAGAGGCCAGATGTAACTCACTCGCAAGTGCAGGGGCCTGCCCTTGACCACATGGCCCTTTCACTAGAGTGCCTAGTACAGAAGCCTAGCCAATGGTTTCACTCTCTAGGTTTGTTCAAGGCATCTATCTCTCCTTGGGTGTCTAGATTTGCAGAATAAAAAAAGAAGCATGTTGATTTTTAACTCATAATACTGTGAAAAAGGACTAGCATCCAGAATATAATAAAGAATTGCTGTGAATCAATAAGAAAAAGACAACCTACCAGGAAAATTTACAAAATAACGGAGTATGAGTGTCACTGGAGAGGACGCATAAATGGCTCTAAACCTAAAAAGATGTTCAATCTCGTGTCAATCAGAAAAAATGCAAAGTAATACCACAAAGAGTTTTAATTTAATCTAGCTCACAACTACCAGGTTGGTTAAAATTTAAAAATTTGGCAATACCAAGTATTGACAAGGGTGCAAAGCAATAGCAACTCTCATCCATTCCTGGAGGGAGGGACAATTGGTACAACCACTTTTACAAAGTTTGCCATTGTGTTGTACACTTGAATGTGTATTTACTGTAGAAACGACTAGCTGTACTTCTAGGTATATACCCTAGAGAAACTCTTGCACATACTAAGAAATATTTTAGTAGCATATTTTTAACAGAAAAAAAATACAGAGACAAGCATCTATAAACAGTAAAATCGGTAAATAGGCCATGGTGTTTGCACACAACAGAATATTATCCTGCATGAAAATGAATGAACTATAGCAACATACCTCAATCTAGATGAGTCACAAAAGCACAATGTTGGGTGAAAGAAGCAAGTCACAAAAGAGCATGTTTGCAGTATAATCCCATTAATATGCAGTTCAAAATACATTTTAGAACCATATATATGTGTTTATGTAAACACTGATGTCTATATATAGTTTATGAAACTGTAAAGAAAAGGGAGTGACTATTACAACGTTTAGGCTAGTGAATGTCTGAGGGATAGAGGGAGGGAGGGGATTCAATCAGGAAGAGGCACAGGGTGGGTTCTGGGGTACAGTTACATTCTATTTCTTGGCCTATGTAGTAGGTATATGGGTATTTGTTTTATAATTATTCTTTTAACTGTATATTTTTCTTTTATGTTATGGTTTATTTCTCAATACAAATTTTCAAAAAAAAAAGCACTATTTCACTATTCCGGATAGTTTACTGATCAATAAAGGAAGGTAGGTGACAGAGTGAGCTACCTCCACAAACAGGATAGTCTGTCAGTCCTACAAAAACTCCCCAAAAGGCATAATTAAAATATCAAACAGATGTAATCAAGGAGAGAGATACTATTCCCACCTTAGCAAACTACAGCCCATTTCTTATAGGAGCAAATAACCTGGAAGACAGGCCACAGTAACACAGATACACACCATAATGAAACCCAAGATAAAACAAGATTTCCAGCTCTGCCATCCTCTCCTCAGTTTTCATTTCTCAGAAATACTAGAGAAGACGGGATAGTATTAAGAGGCTATTTCAAAAAAAGACAGAAAATTGAGGGGTTTACTTTATTTCCATTAAAAATAAAAACTGAAGGAAGTGTAAGCAAGAATAATACACATACTGCATTCTGGGAAATTCAAACCAGATTTCGGTATTTTCGGAATTGATGTTGGTGGTGCTGTTCTGCAGTTTTGTAACTATTTGACAATCAGCAGTTAGCTCTCTTCTGCGTTAACCGTAGGTTTTTGAAAGCGGGGATAGGTACACAGGTGACCCACGCACAGAACCTGTTTGGTGACTCTTCCTCCTCATTACATTTTCTGGACAACCGCACCAGGATACGGTATGGGATGTTCCTTATTCCTCTGGCCCAGACAGCTCTGTTGAGTCCGGTATCAATATGCACTCCGGAGTTCCCATCTCCTTCAGGCAAATGTCCAGATCTCTCTGAGTGCCCGAGGGCCACACTTCTTGAAGCCCACTCCACAAATGTGCCTGTGAATGTTGACGGTGTGTTCTACTTCTCTGCGGCTACCTCACTGATGGCAGAACAGCCCTTCTTCTTGCTACCCTTTTTTGCGGGAGCCATCATGCTGGGCCCAAGGTGGAAAACCAGGTTTTGACTTTTATTCTTCTCTTATGGACTTCTGATTCTGCAGCTTATAGGGCTTTACCAAGGAGAGGGAGGATTCTCCCATCCTAAGTTTACATAGTGATCTAAAACTTCTAGAATAAAAACTAGGGTTAAAATGTTCCAAGGGAACCTTATGAGGAGCTAGAGATGATCTTGATCTTCATTGTGGTTATAAGAATGTACACATGCATGAAAAAAATCACTGAACTGTGCATTTTATGCACTGAATTGTATAAATGTTATACATTATTAATTAGAAAAAAGTGACAAATTGAACTTTATTAAGTTACTTGAAACCTCAAGCCTAAATCATTTCCTCAAAGACAAAAATGGTTATTTTCAGAGTATACTACATTATAAAATTTTCTTGATCCTTCATCTTTAACGATCCTCTTCAATTTCTAATTAGCACAATAATGAGAAGAAATAATCAAAAAGCCCACAGCTTCAATAACCTTCTTATATTGGCTCCCAAATTTTTAACTCCAGTCTTCTTTTGCATACAAGTCTTCTCCACTTGGATGGCCCAATAGGACCAACCACCTTGCCTCAAATTTCCTCTCTTTTTTATATCTCCTATCTCTGAGAATGGTACCAACATTCACTAGGATCCCCAACAGGAAACCTAAAATTGTACAAGATTCTCCATCTTCCTTCCTTAACTCCACACATCCTATTAATCACCAAGTACTGTGCCTCTTCCTCCTAAATAGCTCTCATATCCATCACCCCTTCCAATCCCTTTTAACTGCCAGAGTCAAAGCGAGCTTCTCTAAATCTCACTACTATAAAAGCCTTCTCACTGGTCTTAGTGCTCTGGGTCCCATCTCATTTCAATCCATCTTCTAAACCACTCCCATGAAGTGGACTTGGTAACTTGCAAATCTGATTACATCATCTCCTTGAACTTCTTCAATGGCACTCTATCACTTATCCTGAAGGAGAGTTCAATTCATTTGCCTAAGTAATCTTTTTTATCTGCCCTGCCTCACTCACCCATGAAGCACACACCAACTCCTCAACCCTCTCTGCCTTCATATATAATGTTCCCTCCTGCCTAGAAGCCCTGGTCTTCCACAACCCGTACACTTCAAATTCCTACTCATGCCTTAAAGCACCAATTCAAATACTGTTTCCCAGAAGGCACTGTCTCCTTCACCAGGGTTCACACCGTCTCTTGTTCCTCACCATCTCGGAAGGCAATAAACAGTCCAGAAAGATCACTGCTCCATACTGACACTTCCCATTTTCCTCAAGTCCATTTCTAGTCTCTCTGCATTCTTATTTAGTTTTTCTACAAATTTCTCAAACACTTTTGGACTTAATTTGATGACTTTCACCACTCCTCCTCCTTGACCTCATCTTCAGAAGTTTCAGTATCTTTTTTTTTTTTTTTTTTAATATATCTTTATTGATTTCAGAGAGAGGAAAGGAGAGGGAGAGAGAGAGACAGAAACATCAATGATGAGAGAGTCATTGATGGGCTGCAGCCCGCAACCCGGGCATGTGTCCTGACCAGGAATCGAACCCCGATCATCTGGATCCTAGGTCGACGCTTAACCACTGAGCCACGCCCGCCCGGGCTCAGTATCTTTATTCATAAAACTTACACCATATCCTCACCTTTTTTCCACTATTACTTACTCATTCAACAAATATCAGGCACATATTACATGCTAGGTGCTGTGCTGAGATAATGAAAAAGAGTGTTTGCCATCAAAAACCTTACAGATTAGTGGGAAAGACAGACAAAACCAGTCAATTACAATACAGTGTGAGAAAGCAATGAAACAACAGGAAGCGCACTTAACTCAGTCTAAAGGAATCAGGTACTCTCTACCTTAGACAGGTGACCATCTCCTTCCGGGCACGACCAGGGGCTGAGCCTCACCAGCAGTCTGTACTGCTGCACAGCCAGGTCCAGGAGTTCTGAAATCTGCCTCAGACGACAAGCATCTCTTCCACTCCCTCCCTCCATCTGAACTTGTAAGGCAGGGGTGGGGAACCTTTTTTCTGCCAAGGGCCACTTGGATATTGATAACATCATTCGAGAGCCATACAAAATTATCAACTTAAAAATTAGCTATGAAACCCAGCCGGGAGTGGCTCAGCAGTTGAGCGTCAACCTAGGATCCAGGCAATCAGGGTTCGATTCCCGGTCAGGGCACATGCCCGGGTTGCGGGCTCGATCAATGACTCTCTCATCGATGTTTCCATCTATCTCTCTCTCTCCCTCTCCTTTCCTCTCTCTGAAATCAATAAAGGTATATTTTTTTAAAAAAATTAGCTATGAAAAAAGCTCCTAGATTTATTGAATTTTGAGTCCCACCTGCGGTCTCCTTGGCAGGGCCAGACCAAATGATGTCGAGGGCCTTATACACACGGCCCTCAGGCAGGCGTTCCCTACGGCCGTAAAGAGTGGTCCTCATAGTAACTTCTAGTCTGTGGTTCTTCTTTTCCTTCAGATTCCATGCAGAGCCTCACTTGACAGGCACAGTATAATCAAATTTCCTTTCTTATACAATTTCTTGTTTTCCCTGGAACTACAGTTACTACTTCCTCTTCTTTCCATTTTTTGGGGCTTAGTATTTATTATGTATTTTTCATTAATTCATCCTCAACTCTATAATGGAGCTATAAGTCTCCTCTATATCAGTTCAAACACTTCAGGTAATCTATCAGTTTCATTGCAGGCTTGGAGACTGTCCTCAGGGTTTTTCCCTTTTCCAGTCTAGATTGTTTGCTCTCTGGGCTGCTAAATAGCTGACACCTTGCCAGGGATGTCTCTTCCCCTTCATCTCTGGAATTCCCTGCTTGCTCTCCTATGCTGGAGCATCTGTTTCCCAGATCCTTTGTCTTTCTCTTTCAGTAGTATTCCCTGGTTGACGTGGGGCATATATTCCAGCGATTTCCTAATAAAAAGTATATGGGAAGTGAATTTTTGAAATCTTGAATGACTGAAATGTCCTTATTTAATCCATACATATAATTGACTTACAGAATTTTTTTTAACCCACATACATAACTGAATACAGATATTCAAGTTAGTAAACATTTTCCCCTCCAAAATTTTGAAGGCCATGCTCCATTGTCTTCTAGCTCCCAGAGGTGCTGTATAGAAAATCGATGTATTCTAAATCCTAATGTTTTGGATATGACCTGTTTCTTCTATAGAAAATTTTAGGAGCCTTTATTTCTCCTCAGTTTTCTAAAAATATGTTTCTTTTTTATTTATTAAGCTGGTACTAGAGTACTGGGTAGGTACTTACAATCTATAAATTCAGGTTCTTCTGGTTTGGGGTATTTTCTCTGCTTATTTATTGATAATTCTTTCCCCTCCAATTTATTTTCTCACCTTTAGGAATTTCTGTTATTCAGTGTTACATGTATGAAACCAACCCATTAATTTTCTTCTTTCTCTCCCATTTTTGTTACTTTGACTTTTTATTTTACTCTCTGGAGATTCTCTCAACTTTACCTTAAAATACTTCTAATTTTTTTAAATTATGCTATTGTGATTTAATTTTAAGATCTCTTCCTTGCCCTCTGAATTTGTTACATGAGTATATCTTCTCTTAATAGTGAGAATATTACATAGAGTGTTTTGTTTGTTTTCATTTTCATCTGCTCCCTCTATTATCTATTTCCTTCAAGTTCTTTTATATTTGGTTTGGTCAAAATCTTTCATTCACAGGTTTTTATCAAATGTCTGGTCATCTTTGGCTATCCACTTCGATTTAAGAGTTAAGCCTTAAAGAGCCTGGAAGTGCCTTTGGTATGTGGAGAAGGAAGGGGAGGTTGCTTATCCTGTGTTTTCTCCTGGACATCAGGGGGAGGACCTAGCCATTTCAGATACCCAGATCTGTATCTTTTTTCCTCTTGGGCTGTTCAATTGCCCGAGAGGTACCCTTCAGTCCTCAGCCACATGGGTATAAGTCTGGCTTCCAGTGTTCTAGGACTGAATTTCAGGAGACAGCTGGCACAGTGTCATATCAACATGTAGACTGATTTAATCCTTCTGTTTTCATGTAGGTGCCTGCCTCTGTCCTCAGCTTTGCCAGGGTCAGAGCAAAACAGCTATCTATCTGTGGATATGAGGGGCATGCTCCTTGTAAATTCTTCAACAGCTCTTGCTGCTTTCAGTGTCACTCCAAAAGCTTTCTAGCTTCCAAAATTTTGTTGGCATCTCTTATCTGCTTCATCTCCTCTTCCACCCCCTTTTTTCTGGTGGATTTATGCTTGCTGAAATCATTTTGGAAAAATAATTTTAGAGGAGTTTTAGAAGGGAGCAGAGATTAATAACTGGGTTTAATCTACCATGTCTAGGTCTACTTTTAAAACCTTTTTGCCTGTACTTTTCCCATTCTATCAAAACTGCTCTATTTAATGCCACTAAATTTTTGTTGGTTTTCTTCTACTAAAAAAAATTTTTAAGTTATTTAAAATTTTAAATTTTAACAGTATGATGAGGTATAACTGATATATATTAATAAACAGTATATCTTTAAAGTATATAGTTTGATAAGTTTTGACATATGTATATACCCTGAAACCATCACAATGAATAAAGTGAACACATTCACCACTTGTAAAAGTTTCAACATGCCCCTTCTTAATCCTTCCCTCTTGTTCCTCCTCCCAGGCAATCATTAATGTGCTTCCTGTCATTATAGATTAGTTTGCATTTCTAGGGTTTATATACATGGAGTCACATAGTATATACTCCTTTTTTGTCTGGCTCCTTTTACTCAGCATAATTATTTTCAAATTCATCCATGTGGTTTCATTATCAATAGTTAATTTCCCCTTTACAGCTGAGTAGTATTCCATGGTAGAGAATATACAATCTGTTTTCCATTCGCCTGTTGATGGATGTCTGGGTTGTTTCTAGATTCTGGCTACTTCAAACAAAGCTGCTATGAACACTCATTTAGAAGTCTGTATATGCTGTATGGGTTCTTTTTTATTGGGTAAATACTTAGCAGTGTATTTTAGTTTGGTGGGGCTGCCATAGTGAAGTACCACAAACCAGGTTTCTTACACAACAGATTTATTGTCGCACACAGATCTGGAAGTAGAAACCAACTGGAAACCAAGATGTTGGCAGCACTGGTTCCTTCTAAGGGCTGTGAGCAGAAAATCTGTTCTAGTCTTTTATCCATGGCTTGTAGATGGCCATCTTCATGTTCACATGGTGTTCTCCCTGTATTTGTGTCTCTATGTCTAAATTCCCCTTTTTATAAAGACACTAGTCATATTGGATTATGGCTCACACATTCTGAGGTACTGGGGGCTGGAACTTCAACGTGAGTGAGAGGGGCACATTTTAACCCATAACAGAATGAAATGTGTAGTTAGATCATATGTTAGCATATGTTTAACTTCTAAAGAACCTATGTTCCAAAGTGGCTGTAGCATCTTTCCCACCAGCAGTGTATGAGAGTTCTAGCTGTTTCATATCTCACCAACACTTGGTATGGTAAGACTTTTTAAACATATCTTTTTTATTGATTTCAGAGAGAGGAAAGGAGGGGGAGAGAGAGAGATAGAAACGTCAATGATGAGAGAGTCATTGATCGGCTGCAGCCCACAACTCCGGCATGTGCCCTGCCCGGGAATTGAACCCCGATCGCCTGGATCCTAGGTCGATGCTCAACTGCTGAGCCACACCCGGCTGGGCAAGACTTTTTAATATTAGCCATTCTAATTGTGGTTTTAATTGCACTGAAGTTGAACAACTTTTCATGAGCTTCTTTGCCATCCATTTTCTGGTAAAGTGCTTTTTAAATATTTGACCACTTTTTAACAGCTTTATTGAGATATAATTTACATACTATAGAGTTCACCTGTTTAAAGTGTATAATTCAGTGGCTTGTGTGTCTGTCTTCTTTCACTTATGATTTTGAGCTTATTTATTTATTTACTTATTTAATCCTCACTGGAGGACATCTTTCCCATTGATTTTCAGAGAGTGGACAGCAGAGAGAGAGAAAAAAACCAATGTGAGAGAGACACATCGATTGGTTGCCTCCCTCATGCACCCTGACCAGGGCCAGGGATCGTGCCTGCAACAAAGCTACGTGCCCTTGGTGGGAATCGAACCTGGGACCCTTCAGCCTGTGGGCTGATGCTCTAACCATTAAGCAAACCAGCTAGGGCATGATTTTGAGTTTAATCCATGCTGTAGCACATACCAGTACTTCCTTCTGTTTTATGTCTGAATACAATCCCATTGTAAGGACAGACCACATTTTTGTTTATTGACATCATCAGTTGAATATTTAGGTTGTTTCCATTTGAGGGGGGTATTATGGATAATGCTGCTATGAACAACCATGGACAAGTTTTTGTGTGGACACATGCTTTCATTTCTCTTGGTTGAATAACTAGCAATGGAATTGCTGGGTCATGTGTTAACTGTACGTTTAACTTTTTGAAGAACTGCCAAACTGCTTTCCAAAGCAGCTGCACCATTTTACATTCCAACCAGCAATGTCCGAGGATTCCAATTTCTCCATAGCTTCACCAGCACTTGTGTGAAGTGGGTTGTGGCTTTGATTTGTATTTCCCTCATGAGTAATGATGTTGAGCATCTTTTTATATGCTGATTGGCTATTTCAATATCTTCTTTGGAGAAATATGTATTCCAATTCTTTGCTTACTTTCTACTTGGCATTTGCTTATGTTAAAAATTGGGTGCCCGGCCGGGTGTGGCTCAGTGGTTGAGCGTTGACCTAGGATCCAGGCAATCGGTGTTCGATTCCTGGTCAGGGCACATGCCTGGGTTGCAGGCTTGATCCCCAGTCGGAGGCGTGCAGGAGGCAGCCCATCAATGACTCTCTCATCATTGATGTTTCTCTCTCTCTCCATCTCCTTTCCTCTCTCTGAAATCAATAAAGATATATTTTTTTAAAAAATTGGGTTCTTTAGCTTAGAGAGTTTTTATTATATTCTAGATACAAGTCCTTAGTTAGATATATGCTTTGAATATATTTTCTTTCAGCCTGTGGCCTGCTTTTTCATTTTCCTAACAGAATCTTTCAAAAAGCAGTTCTTCATTTTGATGTATCAATTTTTAAAATTTAATAGACTATGCTTTTACTATGGTATCTTAGAAAACTTTGCCTAACCCTAGGTCACAAAGATATTCTCCTACATTTTCTTCTAAATATATTAGTTTTAAGTTTTACATTTAGATCTAAGATCCATTTTGAGTTAATTTTTATGGTATATGGTATGAGGTACAGCTCCATGTTTACTTTATTGCAAATGGATATCCAATTGTGCTAGCACCATTTGTTTAAAAAATTAACTTTTCTCCACTGAATTGATTTCATAAAAATGCCTTTGTCAAAAATCATCTGTCCATCTATGGGTAGGTCTGTGTCTGGACTCTCTCTTCTGTTCCACTGGTCTATTTGTCAGTCATTTCTCCAATAGCAAAGGGTTCTGATTACTGCAATTTAAAAAAAAACCAATGATTTTAGAGAGGGAGTAAGGGAGAGAAAGAGAAAGATTGATATGAGAGAGATACATCAATTGGTTGCCTCCTGTATATGCCCCGATGGGGGATCGAACCTGCAACCTCCTGGTGCACAGGATGACGCCCAACCAACAGAGCCACACTGGCCAGGGAAACCCTTCAACATTCCTTATAATACTGGTTTGGTCATGATGAACTCCTTTAGTCTTTTCTTGTCTGGAAGCTCCTCACCTGTCCTTTGATCTTAAATGATAGATTTGCTGGGTACAGTAATCTTGGCTGTAGGTTCCTACTTTTCACCACTTTGAATATTTCATGCCAATCCCTTCTGGCCTGCAAAGTTTCTGTTGAGAAATCAGCTGACAGTCTTATGGGGGCTCCCTTGTAGGTAACTAATTCCTTTTCTCTTGCTTCTTTTAAGATTCTGTCTATCTCTAACCTTTGGCATTTTAATTATGATATGTCTTGGTGTGGGCCTCTTTGGGTTCCTCTTGTACTTCCTGGACTTGTGTGTCTTTTTCCTTCATCAGGTTAGGGGAGGTGTCAAGTCATTATTTCTTCAATAGGTTCTCAATCCTTTGCTCTCTCTCTTCTCCTTCCAGTATCCCATGATGTGAATGTTGTTATGCTTCATGTTGTCCCAGAAGTCCTTTAAACTACCTCATTTTTTAGAATTCTTTTTCCTTTTAATGGTTCTGATTGGGTGTTTCCTGTTACTTTGTCTTTCAAATTGCTGATTCAATCCTCTGCCTCATCTAATCTGCTGTTGATTCTTTCTAGTGTATTCTTCATTTCAGTTATTGTATTTTTCATTTCTGACTGGTCCTTCTTTATGGTTTCTATATCTTTTTTTATGCTGTTCTCACTAAGTTTCTTGTGCATCCTTTCACTAAGTTCCTTGAGCATCCTTACAACCATTGTTTTGAACTCTGTATCTGGTAGCTTGCTTGCCTCCATTTCGTTTGGTTCTTTTTCTGGAGATTTCTCCTGTTCTTTCATTTGGGACATGTTTCTTTGTCTCCCCATTTTGGCTGTCTCTCTGTGTTTGTTCCTGCGTATTTGGTAGGGCTGCTATGTCTCCCAGTTTTGGTAGAGTGTCCTTATGTAGGAGGTGCCCTGTAAGGTATAGCCACCCCAGTCACCTGAGCCAGGCACTCCAGGTGTGCCCTCCTACCCGCCTTGTGGGCTGTATGCACCTTTCTGTTGTACTTGAGCCTTGATTGCTCTTGGTGCATCAATGGGAGGAATTGACCCCCAGGCCAGTCAACTGCAAGGACTGGCCAAGACCACAGGGCTGGCCCCAAAAAGCAGGACTTGCTGCAAAGGACTTGCTCTGTTGCCCATGAGTCCGTCCCATGAGTGTGTCACTCATGGAGGTGACTGAGTGGTGCTCTGTTGTGGCCTGAAGCTGGCCTCCAGTGTCCTGGCTCTGGGGACTCTCAGGAGGAGCAAGCCAAGGTCAGCCACCACCTGTTTCCTTCCTGGAGTCATTCAGCATTAGCTGCAAAGCTATCTAAAGATGGCTACTTGTTCTGGGCTTGAAGGTGCCCAGAAGAGGCCAAGCTGCAAACCAAGTCTGGCTGCTGCTAGTGCTGGGCCTGGAGCCTCTTAGCAAGTGGTACAGGGCATGCCAAGGCAGATGCTGCTTGTTTGGGGTTTGTGAACCTTTGAGAGATTTTAGGAAAGTTGGCAGCATGAGCCAAGACAGGCTGTTTGTATGGAAAAGCCACTGGAAGCAGCTTGGGTGGGCCTGCAAGTTGGGTAGGGCAGGGTCTAAGGAAATCACCAGGATAGCAAACAGTATTAGCCTGGAGACTCAGATATGACGCCTGCCTGTGCCTGCAGGGGAAGGGCTCAGCAAAGGAACAACAGCTTCTGCCAGCACTTCTCTCTGAAAGCTGCCCTACCACCCCTTACCCTAAAGCCACACAATTCAGTTTCTCCCATATATATGTCCCTGTCGCCTTTCAAGCTGCCACTCTAGCACTGGAGCTCAGAGCAAGTGTGTCCAACTATGTCCATCCCAGTCCTTTAAGAGGAACTCCTGGGGCTCCAGCAGCCTTCCTTCTCACTCAGCCACAATCTCTGCTGGTTTTCAGAGCCAGAACTTATGGGACTTCACTTTCTGGCACTGGAACTCTGCACTGGGGGGTCTGGTGTGGAGCTGGTACTTCTCGCTTTTCAGGAGAGACCTCTGAAGCCCAGATATCCCTTCTGATTTTTAACTGCCACATGAGTGTGGGACCAGCCCAATCTCAGTTGCTGTTCTTCTTACCAGTCTTGATGTGGCTTCTTCTATATATCCTTAATTATAGAACTTCTCTATTCAGATAGACTTCAGGTGTTTCCAATAATGGTTGTTCTGCAGTTTTGCTGTGATTTTGATGCTGTCATGCGAGGATGCCACTACAGTGTTTACATACTCCACCACCTTGATCAGAAACCATAATGGTATTTTCTAAAATTTCGGTTTCTGATTTTTACTAGTTTTACAATAAGAAATGCATTTGGTCTTTGTCCCCGATTCCTGGCATAGAGATCCTAAAACCTTTAGAACTTCTTGAGTGTAGTAGTGTTTTTTGTTATTCACAAGGAGCTCCTTTGGAGCACACCTTTTTTCTCCTGGTTTTAAAATTTTTTCTCTATCACTGGTTTTGAGTAATTTGATTATGATGTGCTCTGGCATGGTTTTCTTTGTGCTTCTTGTGCTTCAGGCACATTGAACTTTTTGGATCTGTGGATTTACAGTTTTTAACATGTTTGGAAAATTGGGGGCTATTATTTCTTTTTTTACAAATATCTTTTTATTGATTTCAGAGAGAAGAAGGAAGAGGGAAAGAGACAGAAACATTAATGATGAGAGAATCACTGAGTGGCTGCATCCTGCACGCCCCCTACTGGGGATCGAGCCTGCAACCCGGGCATGTGCCCTGACCGGGAATCGAACCATGATCCCCTGGTTCACAGATTAACACTGAACCATTGAGCCAACCTGGCCGGGCAGGCGCCTATTATTTCTTAGGTATTTTTCTGCCCCCCGTCCTCTTCTTCAGAGACTTCAATCACATGTATATTAGGCTGCCTGAAGTTGTCCACAGCACACTAATGCTCTTTTTCCCCCCACTTTTTGTTTTTATTCTTTTTACTGTTTCTTGTTAGATAGTTTCTATGTGAATGTATTTAAATTCACCAATCTTTTATTCTGCAATGTCTAATCTGCCACTAATCCCATCCAATGCACTTTTCATCTCAGATATTATAAACTCTAGAAATTTGATTTGGGTCTTTAATATCTTCCATATTTCTTTCTGCTTGACTTTTTGAATATTTGAAATACAGTTACAAGTTTTAAAAATATTGCTTATTAAATCTAATCTGTATCAGTTATGAGTTGATTTCAATCAACTCATTCTCTCCCTCACTTTGGTTTGTATTTACCTGGTGTTTACATGCCTGACAATCTTTGCTTGAATATCAGACATCTGAATTTTACTTTTTGGGGTGTTAAATATTTTTGTATTCCTATAAATATATTTGGGACACAGTTAAATTATTTTGAAACAGCCCGTTCCTTCTGGGTCTTGCTTTTAGGATTTGCTAAGCTGGACTACAGTAGTGTTTACTTTAGGGCTAATTATTCCCCACCGCAGAGGCAAGAACTCTACAGGGTGTCCCCAAAAGTGTATGCACACTTACAGCTGATAGCTCAACTGATAATTTTTCTTTTCAGATTTAATCCATTGGAACTAATAATTATTCAAAGTGTATGTACATTTTTTTGGGACACCCTATATTAGTACCACTACTGAGTCTCAATCTAATGATCCATGAATTATGAGGTATTCTGGTCTACAGAAATAGACTCTCTTACCTGCACTGTTTGAGTGCTAGACACTGTTCCTTCTAATCCTCTTAAATGAGCTCTTCCTCCTGCCCCAGCCATAAGTAGTTTCCTACTATGCATGTGCCCAAAAGTACTCTGCTAAATAATCAAGGTGAACCGTCCACAGATCTCCAGAGTTCTCTATGCCACTCTCCTCTCCAGTACCTTGTCCTTAGTACTCCAGTATTCTATCCTTAGTCTCCCCAGGCCCTCAGCAAAGTGGCCTCAACTGAGAGGGTCCACTGGGCTTTGCCTGGGTTCCCCCCCTTTCGTGCACCACAGGCTGGAAGCTCTCTCAAGCCAGTACACTGGGGTAGAGGGCTCAACTTACTTGTTTTCCATTTCTCAGCAATCACTGTCCTTCATTACCTAAAGTCCAGTGTCTTGTAAATAGTTGCTAAGTAAGTCTCACACACAAAGTCTCACCCACAAAGAACACATATTGTATAATTCAGTTTATATGAAATGTCCAGAATAGGCAATTCTGAGAGAGCGAGAGTACATTAATGGTTGCCTGAGAAACGGGACTAGGAAGTGACTGCTGATGGATACAGGGTTTCTTTTTGGAGTAATGAAAATGTTTTTAAACTAGATTATGGTGATGGTTGTACAACTCCGTGAATATACTAAAAACCACTGAACTATATACTTTAATTGGGTAAATTTTATGGTATATGAAACTTACCTTAATAAAGCTGTTCAAAAAAAGAAAAGAAAAGAAAAATACCCAAGGTAATTCTTATGCATACTAACATTTGATACACAGCCTGTGGTTCAGTTCTATACTTGGGTTTTTTCTCATTTCCCAGGCCCTAGCTATTCCTATATGCTGAGAACTCCCAAATATATAGCTTGATGTGTTTTCTCTCTCTCTTCCCCTCCCTCCCTCCCTCGCTCCCTATCCCTCTCAAACTTCTGAGTTCCAAAAATGCCTACTAAATATCTTCTTCTGGGTGCCTGAAGGTGCCTTGATATTTCAAAATCCAAACTCTCCATACAAACCCTGTTAAAAACAACAACAGTAACTACAGCTATAACTAATCCTGTACTATTTCCTGTATTACATGGTGTATCATTCAACCCACTGTTTCAAGCTAAAAAATTTAGACTTATCTCTAAATGCCCCATCCTATTCTCAAACATTTCTCCTATTAGTCCTCTCTTCCTCAGACACTGCTAGTGCCTGATTTCAAGCCTTCTTCAACCCTCGTGAGGAGACTCCTAACTCGTCTCTCCATGTTATCATAGTACTATGATGAATTCTACATTAACATCCAACATTCCAAATGTAATAAGGTTTTAAACAAAGAAAGGCAAAAAAATTAACAACCACAAAAACATAAATTAAGCTAAGACTGATGAAGTTAAAGTTATAATCTAATTTCTGATAACAGAAGACTCTACTTAATGCAAGTATAAAAAATGTTCTTTTATTATTTAGTTTGATTTCTAAACTGATAAACTATTCAATAATTTAAAAATTGAGAAAGCCAATCTTTTTTTTCCTCAGAAAGAAGGTGGAAACTAAGTTTATGACACAATAAAATATTCTATGTTGGTCTAATTACATGCTCGCCAAGTTCCAATTACAACTTAGCTTTCTAAGGAGAGAGTGCATTAGCCAGAGGATCCAAGAGTCCAATCTTCCTTAACGTTATAGTTCATTATACATTAATAAGTTAGGATCCTGAGGAAGGGTCTATGTGTACTTTGGAAATCCTGAGGTCTGTGTATCTTGGTTGCCCTGGGTGTCTATGTCTGTGTGTGTCTGGGGGAGATTCCTAGTGTGTGTGTGAATCTCAGACTCTGACTAACCCTAAATGAGATTCAGGATCTAGATGAATCTGATAAAAGTCTATAGGCTTCTGCTTTGGCTACAGAAAGAGGAGATATGGTAAGATGGGGAAAAAACACACAAGAGGACAAGATGATATCTATTCCTCTACCCAACCATGGACTATAGAGAGGGAGGATTCAGAAAGAAGCTCAGAGAGCTGATTTCACGAGGGACCCCCAAGACTCAGGGTACAAGCAGTACTTCCGTGAAGCCCAGCCCACAAAATACAGCAGAGCAGAGAAGGGGGTGGCCTCTCCAAAATTCAGTGAAACACTGCATGAGGCCAATGGGGCAGTGAGGGCTGGTCTAATAGGAATTCACAGGTATTTTTTCCCTGTCTTTAAAAAAAAGAAAATAATTTACTGATGTGAAATTCACATAACGTAGCCCAGCCGGGCATGGCTCAGCGGTTGAGCATCGGCCTGGGATCCAGGCAATCAGGGTTCGATTCCCGTCAGGGCACATGCCCGGGTTGCGGGCTCAATCCCCAGTCGGGGGTGTGCAGGAGGCAGCTAGTCAATGACTCTCTCATCATTGATGTTTCTCTCTCTCTCCCCCTCTCCTTTCCTCTCTGAAATGAATAAAGAGATATTTAAAAAAAAAAAAATTCACATAACATAAAGTAAACCATTACAGGGTGAGCAATTCAGTGGCATTTGGTATATTCACAGTGTTGTACAACCACCACCTCTATCAAGTTCCAAGGCATTTTCCTCACCCAACTAGAAACCTTATACCCATGAAGTACTTATTCCTCATTTTCCTTTCTCCCCAAAACACCAGTCTATGCTCTATCTCTATGGATTTAGTTATTCTGCATATTTCATATAAATGGAATCACCCAATATGTGACCTTTTGTGCCTGGCTTCTTCCACACAGCATGATGTTTTAATGGTTCCCACTGACACTGACGCCTTTCCACTTTTACTCTGGTGAAAGAATAAGCCTTCCCACAGTGACTACCAGTAGCAGGGGAAGCAAAAAAGGACTCCCCTGAGGAGGAGTCCAGTGCAGCCAATAATGCTACAGGTGCTGGGCACTGCCCTGGACACAGTGTGAAATACCCTTGGAACACCCGGGGAGGCCTAGACACAATATTGAAAGGAGAAAAAGGGAGGTGAAGTGAAGGTGGCACTGAGGGTTCCAAATAACCAGGCAGAGAAAGAAACAAGCAGATTTAGGACACAGAAGCAGATATAGAGAGGCATATGTAAATACACTAATAACTATTTATATACAGTGACAACAGTCCTCAAGGCTTTAGCTTGAAAAACCAAACCAAAGAAATTACCACTTAAAAATGTATAATAAAAAATGTCTAAAAGTAATCAGTGATGCCTCTGTGCAACAGGAATAAGGGCCAAACTTTTACTTTTTACTGTATGCACTTATTTGTTTTAATTTTTCAAATAAGTATATATAACTTGCGTAACAAAGCATTAAAAGATGAAGTGTTAGTATTCTACAAATTAATCATTAAGTTCTTTAAGAGGTCAGTAAAATCTGTTTTGAGTTTCTCATGTAGCATAACAAAAATGGATATTGAGAAGAAAAAAATCTCAATCTAAGGTGAAGGTCTAACTTAAATCAATCTAATTTATAAATTCACCTAAAACAAAACACCCACTCCACTCATTCACTACCTCTGTTGTTTCATTTCTACTCAAATTGTTCGCAACTTTAGTAATTCACTGACCTTGGAACCACTTTCTTCCGATACTTCTCCCTCATTGGTTTGCATGGGAACAGACTCTGTGCAAAACTCTGCAGAAACACACAAATACTGCCTAAAAGAGGTAGGAAGAGAAAAACACATAAGGAATTCAGTTCAGACATTTGTTTTTTCAAAGATTAGACTGAAATTCTGTTACTGAGACCATAGCTACAGTACAGTAAAGGCTTAAGTGACGTGTGTGTGTTGTGAGTGTCTGTCTGTATATATACGTGCATCTGAGGTGCAGAGGGAATTTTCCGCACCTTAGGAAGGACAGTTAGAAAAGGTTTAAGACACTGGAGTATTGAACAGTTCTAGATAATTTTCCTCTTTTTATTTGATTTTTGGCAGAGGTGATAGAGAAAGTCTTCAGTAACTCATATAGTACAAATACTAACCTGTCAGAAAGGATGCCCACCTAAGTAAAGCCATGAACTAATCATTATGCGGTAGCCAGTCGTACTGCCTGGATATTACGCTAGGCTACTGAAATTGGCTGGTTTTCTTAGGTTTATAATTTATGTTCAACACTTGTGGTATTTTATGATTGAAGTTAAGGTGTACTCTAATAATTTATCCTACTTGTTTTAAGAAAATTTTCTTAATAAACTATATGTCTATTAACTTATTTTTATATGAGAACAGGCTATTCATAGAGCAAGACAGTAAAAAGAAGGAATTTTTCCTCTAAGAATAAAATGAGTCAAGTAAAAATTTATTAAAATTTTATTAATTAAAATGTACAAAAAGGAAACTACTATAAGTTTAGGCAACATTCAAGTCAATTCATTAAATATGTAATTATTGAGGAATCATTACTCAAACTGACACAAAATAAATTGCTATTATAATATAGGTATGAATATTTGTAAATGTTTCAAATACTTTAAAAGGCTCATAGCTACATAATATAAGCTAAAAAGATGCTTCATAGTGTATCTTTTTGTGTGTGTGAAGAGAGATCTCTTTATGAATGCAGCACCTTGGGAGGTCTGGCGATCTGGTCCTGGTGCAGACTTCTCACTAACCAGTCACAAGACCCGAGGCCAAGAACGTAGTTCTGGGAACCTGTTTCCTCATCAGCTAGGGTTATCCAAATATCTACTGTGCTCATTTCACGAGGCTTTTTGGGAACTAATGTGTATTTATCTGATGTAAAATATAAAACTGGTACAGTGAAAGCTCTCTCAGTCAACCCCCATTCACTCATTCCAAATGAACTGACACTGCCCATTCCCTCTGTAAAACATAAGACTGATACAGCAAGTGAAACAGGTTTTCTCCAGCTGGTTTTAACCCTTGCCCGTTTATGACACTTGTTCAAAAACATAATTGCTCTTTCTATAAAAATTAAATTGATAGCACTGGAAAACTCAATTAACAAATCTAGAAAGATTTGGTATGCAAATTGCTTCACTAATGTCTTTAAGTTCTCATTCTGCTTCACTGAAATGGAGACTGTATTCCGTAGGTAATGCAGTATAGGCACAGCTAACCAAGAAAGGCACTGGTTATCTCTGTGCCATTTCCATTTGAATGTACTGGGAAAAGGGAATGCTTCCTCCCTCCCCCAAGGTCACTGCTGGCTCCTCTCCACCTCCACACACACTACTGCAGAGGAGGTACAGGACCTTATCTGAAAGGTGAGTTCAGAGGGAGAAACAAGATATGGGAGCTCTCTCTTCCTTTTGGAAGCCAGCTGTCCCTAGGGAGCACACATTCTCCTCTACTCCTGTCCCTATTAATGCAGGTCCCTCACAATTACCTGTGACTCGGTAAGTCTGATGAATTCTGAGGTTCAGTGTTAAGTTCACTTGCCTGCAGATGTCAGCTGCATTCTCCAATTTACCTTCATTTATAACAGAGATGATATTTTGGTCTCCCAAATGCCTTTCTCTTCTATCTTATTTCTCACTAGAGTGCTGTTATTGGCTCTCTCACAGGCCCTAACATATACTGCATGAGACTAGAGTCTTGATAAGTAGGCATGAAGTAAAATTTGGGGAGTAATATACATGTGGAATTTCTGAGACTTCTGTTGGGGCCAGGACTTAGGGCCTTGGTCTTTATTGAGGGGGCAAAGTGTTTTGACCTTGAAGAGGTTTACATTAGGCCATGAGTTTTTACAGTTGTACACTAGCTTTTAACTATTAAGGCCGAATTAGAAGCTTATAAACCACAGGCCACACCATATTTTGACCTTAGTGGTGACTGTAGCTATGACAACTTTGTCTTCAGGTAGTGGCGGTTTCTATAGAGACAGGCTGCATTATCAGCACATAAGCCTTAGCAAAGGCTGGGGGGCTTTGCCAGTTTCAGTGAAGAAACAAGCCACACTCTGCCATGGTGGCAGTACTGAAGGCTCATCTAAATGTCAGCTGCGCAAGTGGTCTCAGCATACACTGGCCACTCTGGCCTAGCAAGCAAATGCCAGCTGTGCTGGCCTCAGCAAAGAGAATAGGGTATTAGCAGGCTTGGGTGGTTTCAGAGCAGAAGGCTGCTGCCTGACCTTGAATTACGCAGGCACAGCTTTTCCTACGCAGGCATGGCTGAGGCAAAGATTAGACTTTAGGAAAAAAGGCTTTCTTCATACAGGCCTTTTAGATATTAGTGGTTAGAACAACTATTTGATGCATGTAAGCTGCAAGGTAGCCGAATTTGAAACAGCACATGAGCTATAAAACCAGTGAGCTTCTATGTTTAAATCGTTTGTGCAAGGCTTACATAGGCAATTCAAAGGGGAAATAGAAATTAAGAGGTTTCTCACAATACTTCATAGAGGGAAGGAAGGAAAGAAGAGAGGGAGGGAGGGAAGACTAGAGGTACGCAGGGAAGGAATGAACTTACAGAGGAAGAGAGGGAACTTGGTAGCTGGGGCTGCCACTGTAAGCCTCTAAATTTTGCAAAAAGGTGGTGATATTTCAAATAGTAATCCTTAAAAGAGAAGACAGTGTGCACTGGTTGTTGTTTTTATCCAGACATGGTAAAGGCATAGTTCCATACTTAACCTCTTGCTGGCAGATTGTTTCAAATTGGTGGCAGTGTCCAAGTCATAAATTCTGGACACTGGCATAGACTAACTGGGTATCTTGATGAGGCTCAAACCAAGAGGACCTCACCCATTCTTCCCTCCCTCCAGTACCAATGTGTCTCTGCTACAATCTTTAGCAAGGCTGAGTGATGCATTCACGGAACATAAATTTCACAGAAACACTGTTCTTGGGCTAGAGGTAGGCTTACTTTCTGAATTTGGTGGCTGTTGGCACAATGTTGAAATGATTTTCTTTAGCTCTGGAGTTCATAAAATTTATATACTATTCTGATTCATTTTAGAATCTTCTCGGGACAAAAATCTATTATTGGTCCCAAGAGAAGACCCGACAGAACAGTAGTTGGTAGTGGGGTGTTGTCCTTATAAAAGTGGGAGTAGGACGGTCCTGAGACCGCCTCTGCCCTAAAGGGATAGGCACACCCCAACTGACTGACATTTACTGTGTAAGAGACGAAAGCTGGTGCGTGTGAGAGGAGGAACCTTCTTCCTCACCCTTGATGCTCCCCTCCACGTAGGGCAGTAACAGTTTGTTTACTATTCCTGGTCTTATCATACCCGAGTCCTGCGGTAGGGGTGAAATGCCTGGTCTGATCAGTGAGCCCAGAAGAGGAAACTGTGCTTGGGGAGTCCAGCCCCTTCCCTTCCCTTTCCCTTGGGGGTACCTATTCTGCTCTGCTCCTTCCTTCCTTCTAGGTAGTGGGTCTATCCCAGACTAGTGCTGCTGAGAAAACCTGTTAAGTTCTGGAGTCCAGCATTAGAAAGCCAACTGGCCCTTAGAGATGAGCCAGTTCTCCAACGTCAACTTCTAGTAAACGTGAATTTTGTTTCCCACCTGGCCCTACCCCTTCATGCTCTCTTTCTATCAGTTCAGAATGCAAGCAAGCAGGAAATAGAATATCATTATTGGGTCCCCTTCAATTCCAATTTATATCTGAAACCTCTCCTCTTCAGAATTAAGTTCACTTTTCTGTGTCAGTCTTATCTTCCCAACTATCCCATTACCATAATATTGATAACAATTACTTCATAAGCTTTCCAGCACCATTTCTAGTTACTTCCAGTGCACACACTCCCCTCCAGTCAGGCACATCTCCCTTCCATTCTCTCCACACAACCGGCTAATTCCTACCTACGCAGCCCATGCCCCACTGGAAATCCCTTCCCTTCACCAATCCACATCTCCACCCTTCTAATACCCAGTCAATTTGTATTTCTAAAAATCTGTCCTGATTAACACCATATAACCTGCCTATTTACTACATGTCATGTCGATACCTCCTTTTATTTGTACTTCATTTAATTTGCTCTCATTCTTTTGTTATTTTGAAACTACCTTTAGTATTTTTAATGTTTCTTGATGACATTCTTGTTCGAAGGCATAGCTTATAATTATGTCTAAGGTTCTAGGTCAGTTTTACTGTCCCTTTGACAAAACGGAAGGAGAGTCAGGCAATGCAGAAGTACACGGTTAAGCCAGGGGTTCCACCTGGGAAGTGACAGGAGGTCCAGTGTATCGGTGCTAACAGAGTGGTGAAAAAGTCAAGGCAAAGTCCACTTAAGTGAAATTAACTGGAGGGGTGAATAAGTGGTGGTAAAGCTGTCAAAAGTGACGTGACAACATATGCATTTCCTTCCTGCTTCAGCACATCATTTCACAGAGCTGTCATCAGTTTGCCATACACAGTAAGTGACAGATAGTTGTGACCTGGCACAGTGCTTCAGCACACACAGGACAGGACTCAACAAATGTTAGTGACCAAATATGAATAATGTCATACAGCATGTGTGCTGGGTCTCCTCTAAAAGTTGGTAAATATGTTAATGTTTTCAAAGCCCTCCAGGATCTAGCCCTCACCTGTCTCTCCGGCGTCACTGGCCAGGCCTGTTTGTTCCTTTTGTTCCAGCCATACTCAACTACTTATAGCTTCACAAATATGCCAGATTGTTTCAGGTTTCCATGTCTATGTTCATATTACTCTCTCTGCCCTTTCCTCCCAATACTCCTCATTAAGATGCAGCTTTTTAGAAAGTATTCCCTGACCCATCTCTAGGTAGAACTGATGATTTCTTCTTCAGTGTCCCCAGTAGATCTTATTTGAATCCTATTATAGGATCTGCAACTTATTGGATTTCTTTGCTTGCACAGATGCCTTCCCTATTACACTGTCAACCCTTTGCTACCAGACACTATATCTCACATAGGCACAGTTTACTTAAATTGTGTACCTGTATTTAATAAGTATTCAATAAATGTCTATGTAAGAATGACTGAATTAATCAACTAAAGTCCTTTTCACTTAACCTGCAATATATATCAATTCAATAAACATTTACTGGGTACCAACCACATGCTAGATGGTGCTGGGCTAATGTGGTGCGGTACAATAAGCACTGGTTTTGAAGGGGCAAAATCATTACTCTGAGACATTTACTAGCTGTGTAATCTTGGGCAAGTCACTTAACTTTCTAATCTTCATTATTTTCACCCATAAAACTGGTCAGGAGGAAGTGTTATAAGGATTAAATTAAATACTATATGTATAGCACTGAGCAAGGTGTCCAGGAACAGCCAATAGGCACTAAAAAAACAATTCCTTTCCAAAGTCTCAACGGGTTTATAGTCTAGTAAAGGAGACATAATACAAGTAAATAACTCTAATGTAAAATAATGAATGCTTTGTTACTGTGATAATAACAGGTGCTCCTAGAACACCAATGAAAAGGCACAATGGGAAAGATACAAGGGTAGGAGTGGATGCTGCACTCTCCTCCCCCTTCCAAACGCGAAGCAAAGAGCAAAGTCTCAACCAGGGCACAGAGCTGGGAAGACAAACCAAGTGCCTGGGAAACAGAAAAGGGTTAACAGATAGGGATGCAGTAAAAGAAGCAGTAATGCTGACTGCACTTAAGTTCTGAAGGGGGTTTGCAGGATGACATCTGCAGCAACTGGGAGCCATGAGAGCTGTTGCAGCAAAGGAGTGACATGAGTAAATCTGTCATTTAGAAAGCTGACTCTGGCAGTAATGTGGACTAGACTACAGCAGGGGCAGACTAGGGACAGAGGAACTAGGAACATGCTCACATAAAACTGTGGAATTGCTAAATCCTAACAAATTCCAGCTTTAAAAAACTATGAGGACCAAGTGTCAGTGTAGATTTAAACACAAGTGCTTTTCAACGGGACCTACCAAAGTAGAAATGCAAAGGGCTGATGTGACGGACACTTTAAACACCCTCTGTAAGAATTCATAAAAGAAGCAATAAAGTCAAAATATACTTTTCTTCTTTTTAAGATGAAGACTCTCTCATTCATTACTAATACTGGGTGGGTATAAATTTTAAAAACTTACCTTTGACAGTATCCTGGGGCAACACACGCCCGTGAAGATGAATCTAGACTACATTCAGTGCAAAAACCAAAACCCTGAAAAGAGAGAAAAATCACAATGAGCCACACACTTGTAGTAAGACGCCGTGGCAAGTGGCAGAGAACAAATTCAGAATTCAGGCAGCCGAGTACCAATTCAGGCTCCTCCAGCTACCAGCTACTGATTCTTTGACTAACAGCCCAACCTCTCAAACCTCAGCTTCCTCCTTCAACACTGGGAACAATAACAGTATCTTCCTCAGAGGGTTCTCTGGAAGTTTAAATAAAATATGTATAGCCCTGGCTAGCAGGGCTCAGAGGCTGAGCTTTGACCTAGGATCCAGGAGATGGCGGTTCGATTTCCAGTCAGGGCACATGCCTGGGTTGTGGGCTTGATCCCCAGTGGGGGCACGCAGGAGGCAGCTGATCAATGACTTTCTCATCGTTGATGTTTCTATCTCATTCTCTCCCTCTCCCTTCCTTTCTCTGAAATCAATAACAATATTTTAAATAAAAAATAAAATATGTATAAAATACTTAGTACAGGGCAGCACCAACCACATGATCAATAAAGGCAAGTGGTTATTAAGAATGTGAACTGGAATATGCAATACTTGCTGAAGAAACATTAAAATCTATATTATACCTTTATTATTTATTTTACCTTATTTGCCCTATCAGAAAAATACCACATTACCTTTTCAACTTCTCCATTTGACATGAGAACATCTCATAATCACTTTAGATTTAATACTACATCCCAAACTGCCGTCTTCTTCCCCCACCCAGACCTCAGTCTCCATCTCCACTGTCTCAATCAAGGGTGCCATCCTCCACCCAGTTGCTGGTCAGAACCTCAGGTTCATCCTCGATTTCCCACTCAACCCCAGTCCTCTCACAGCCCATCAGCAAGTCCTGTCATTTCTGCTTTCACAATATATATCTCAGATCCACCCACAATCCTTCCCTTTCATTGCTATCATCATTTCTCACTTGTGAAGGCCTCTTCGCTGGCCTCCCAGAGACTATTCTTGTTCCTCCCTGATCCGTTCCCAAATAATGACTGGAATGGCCTCTTCAGAATCAAATCAGATCATACCAAGATGCTAATAAACGCAGTGAAATGTTTATTTCAAGACTGAATATCTCTTAATACATATTTATATATCTGTGAATATACAAATATATCAATAGTTATGAATAGACATTTAGAGACCCCAAGCCAGTCCCTTCATTTTACAGTGGCAAAAACAAATGTCAGAAGGATAATTCTGCTCAAGGTTGGACTGTGTGTATGTGAAGACGGGCGGAACAATGCCGGACAAGCCTAGCAGAAATGTATCTGTGATTAGCACCCACACTGTGTCAGAAAGCCTGTCACTGTTTGGAAGTTGGCCCCTTAGTTTCACAATCAATGTTTCTGTCCAAGAAAGTGCATTCCATTCCCCATGGCTACAGATTGTAAATTACAGCTTTAGTCCCACATTATGTCATAGTGTTTGAGGTGGTACTTTAGTGAAACTTGAAAACATATGCTGCTCCCTTATCTGTCATCACCTCTATGTTGGCTTATTTTTTCCAGTGTTTGAATAAATAAATCTCAGACAGAATTGTTTTGTAATGAGTATCAGTAATACTTTAATTATTATCCCTATCTTCCTACTATACACAATGCTGTCCCAGCAATCTTCTAAAAAGCAAATGTGACCTCTGAGTATATCACTGCCAGAATTCACTCAAGAGCTACCCATTACCTTTGGGGTAAAATTCAAGATCTCTCTTAGCTGCATCATCACTTCATGCTCTATTCACATGGATTGCACATGGTTTCCTTGCCCACATGATTTCCTTACACCAATGTCTTTGAGGACCCTTTGCCTAATTCCCTTCCACTACTCTTCTAAGATCTGCCTCAGGTGTTGTCTCTTGAAGTTTTCTGTACCCTCCCTGGCTGCACTAAGTGTTCCTCCTCTGAGGCAGGCCATATAATATTGGCAATATCCATGGGTGTGTTTCCTTCACTCAACAGGAGCTCCTTGACAGTAAAATCTGTCTTATACATCTTTGAATTTGGCATCGGGAAGGAGTTTAATAAACATAAGCTGAATTGAATCCTGACATGATCCCTATAACTCAGTACTCCAACACGGATGCCTCCCCACTAACTAGCAGTGGGGGAAGCAGCAGCAGCTAGCTGCAACTATCAAGATGGGTATGGCTCTCACGCAGAATGTGAACTATGTGGTTATGTGTGACCCTTAGCACCTCAGAGACAGACTGGATTCTTTAATTTTTTTTGCCAACCACAGACTATCAAGATAACAACCCTGACTAATTTTCAGTTCTCTATTCTGATTAGTTTCTGCCCAGGCTAAACAGTACTGCTTCTCTAGACTTATCTTCATAAAGTAGCTCATTATTACATATCTTGTTAACAGACAAGCTTAGGACACAGTGGCCAGCTTCGTCCTTTGCCTGCTTGGCAGCTGGTCCCAGACGCTGACGTTCAGTAAGAGAAAAGGGGAGAGGCAGGCAAGGGAAACTGGGCAGTGTTCCAAGGACTCTGGAAACCAGCTTCATTACTCTCTCGGCAGGGCTGTGAACCTCTGTATCAGATGTACTCACACTCAAGATAAACATAAAATTTAATTCTAAAATCAACATTTGAAATGATCTAGTTGAAGTTACCTATAGCACTTTTTCCTTCTAAGGCCTGAGTAACGGCGAACGCCGTCAAACATCATTTTGAAACATTCAGAATTATTTACTGCCATCCTGCTACCTGGTCACACACAGCCGCAGCAGTCCACTATGTGAGCTGCTTGTTTTCTCTCTTCTCCTGCAGAATAACCAGGTTGGTCTTGGACTTCACATAGGAATTGGGAAGGTTCAGTGGTTCTTGGGCTAAATCAACTCCCAGGACCTGCTAAACTGCAAGTAGATTTCCAGAATTCCTCCACAGCCAAGCACCTAACTAAACTTGCAGGATGTAATTAAAACTGAATCTTTCCTAAGGAACACAGTAAGTTAAAAAAATGCATATTCAATAAACTCTATTTACTAATATCACCTCCGATACGGTAAGGTTTAATTTTCAAACTTGGTTATTCAGCATAATTCTTTTAAATTTAATTTTAATTATTTCAAAAAATTCAAGCAATGTGGGTAAGACTGTCTTCTCTCACTCCACCCCAGTCTTCCCAAGATTCACCACTGTTTATCTGTTTGATATCCAGCATAATTCTTGGGATGCAGACTATTAAGAATATACTATAAACTTTTAACTGAGTCTCAAGTAACACTGAAAACCCTGACTGCCTATGTCATTGGCAACTGGCCTAACTTCAAGCACGACATCAGGAAAAGATGTCTTAGGTGAAGCAGCAGATGTGAGGGAGGTGCAAAATGCCAGCAAGGAGGTGGGGGAGGTCTCCCCAGGAGGCAAGCATGGACCAGGAGGGTACCACAAGTCCAGCTCTATAAGCAGCACACCCAGCCCACGTGGGAAAGAAGCCCATTTAATTAAGTAACAAATAATAATAACAAATGCCTAAGGAGCACTGCTCTAGGCAAATGGGTTTATTTAGCTACCAATACACAAATTCTTGTTCTTGTTCCAAGATCTCAGCAGTTTCAGGCCACTTCTACCTCAGTTCGACACTTTGGAAATTCTGTAAAAATGTCCAAGTCTGTCCATTCCTAAAAACAGCCCCGTTAATCATGTAACCTCCTTGAGCTTTTGTGTACTCCCTCCCCTCTTTTCTCTCCTAGTCAAGCTTTTTTAAAAAGAAGTTTTTATTTGTGGTCTCAATGTCCTTAGTTCTCATTCACTTATTAATCATTGCAATTTGATTTTTTCCCCTATCAGTCCCAGTTGGATATTAGGGATATTTACAATGGATATTATTCAATTGTTTTTGCTTTAACTTTGGCACTTAAAAATCAGAATGACCTGAAACTGTCATTTGGAAGCTCCTTTCCTATCTGGATATTAAGGATAATGCAGATCCAGCCATTGGGCCAGGGGCACCTTCTTTTAGTTGCCGGTTTCTTGGCTGTGCCTGGGTCCTCCTGCCTCCCTGGGTTTGTAGCCAGCCCAAGACCTTTGTCGATACTGTTGATTTTCAGATTCCCACCATGGGCATGGTGGGGCTGGGTACAGGGTTGCTGCTTCTATACACAGGAGTTGGGGGGGACAGGGATTGTGGTGAGAGAACCAAACTTAACTCCTAGCTTCAAGGATTGAGCTTAGTTCTGCCAAACTGACATGGAACATGTTTAGTCCCTTTACCCTTCAGGAGGGACCAAATTCATCAGTTTTTCTACCTCTTATACCATTTCTTACCAGTTTCTTTTGCTGGACTGCCCTTCTCTGCCTGTTCTTTCATCGCTGCTATGTCCCTCGAGAGCTCGTCCTTCCCGGTCTCTATTCTCCAGGCATGTGCTTATCCTCTCCTGCAGACTTAACCACTTCCTGTACCTTGATGACTCCCAAATCTCTCCCGTGTTGACCTTTCTTACAATCTTCAAAGACCCCTATACAACTACCTCGTATCAATGGATTTCTCCCCCTTATGTTCCACAGGTCCCTAAAACACAACGTAACTAAAACTAAAACAATCCTCCCCAAAACTGGGTCCTCCTTCTGCCACACTTGGAAATACTATCATCCCACTCAAAGAAAAAAACCTGGGGCCATCATTAGCATCTTCCTCTCACCAAACATAGATATTTCAGGATGGGCTTTTTCCCCTGTTCCTACTGCCTTAGTGTCTGACATAGTTTCTCACCATATTTACTCCAATTGTTTTTTTAATTGGTTTTCTTACCCTCAAGACCACAGGAGTTGGGGGGACAGGAATTGTGATGAGAGAACCAAACTGCCCACTTACCCACTGCCATTAGAATTACCTTTATAAAGTGCAAACCCACATTGCCTTTGCAATGTCTCTCATTCATCTTCAAGATAAAATCAATTCCCAATGCGTGATATTGTTACAAGGCCTGGTACCTGTTCACCTCTCAGCTTCGTCTCACGAAACCACATTGCTTTAAACACCACAAGGTTTCATGTGCCTGTGACTTTGAATATGCTGTTTCCACTTGGGACTGCCTTCCCACTCACAGGGCAAATTTCTTCTCAACCTTCAAGATGCAGGCTTAGGGAAACTTTTTCTATGATGTCTTCCCTGATTCCTCTCTCTTGCTATAGGTAGTGTGGATGGGTCCTTCCTCTGAGTTAGCCACTGTACTTAGTATGCATTTCTACTAGGCTGTGTATGTTGTTTATACTACTAGGTTATAAGCTTCCTTAACACAGGATCTAAGTCTGATTAATCACTGCATGACCATCATTTAAAACAACACTAGTACAGCTCTGGCCGGCGTGGCTCTGTGCTTAGAGTGTTGGCGTATGGACCAAAAGGTTGTAGGTTCGATTCCAGTCAAGGGCATGTGCCTGAGTTGTGGGTTCATTCCCCCCGCTCTGGTGCAGTGCGTGCAGAAAGCAACCAATCGATACATCTCTCTCACATCGATGTTTCTCTCTTTCTCTCTCCCACCCTACGTCCCTTCTGCTCTCTCTAAAAAAAAAAAAAAATCAATGGAAAAAATATCCTCTAGTGAGAATTAACAACAAAAAAGAAACAGTACTGGTACAAAGGACATCCCAATAAACTCTTATGGAATAAAGGGGGGGGAAAATAAAGTCAATTCAATAAAATATTCATGCAGGGCCACAGTACAGACTTCATTCATTCATTCATTCATTCAGTGAATGAGCCACCTGACAGGTATCATGCTCTGTTCCAGGAACACCATGGTGAAGTAATGCTCGGGTCTCAGGGCAGTATGCTACTTGTAAGGGACCCTCAGACTTCAGGGAGAAGCTGTGAAGGAAACCTTGGGATTAATAGCAGGACTCTGGCACAAAGATGTTAAATTTATTCTTACGTCTTGTAAGTCAGGGAGTGTTGCTTAAGAAAAACAAGCTCAGTCTGCAGCAGGGATGAAGAAAAAGGCATGTGCCTCACCTTCAGCTACAAATCCAGCTAGGTCAGCTAATGAATGTCCTCTAGCTTAGTCCAAGACAACTCGTCCAACAGAAAGGGCTTCGGAAAGTAAGGCTACCTTCTGAAGACCTGAACACAACTGCAAGTCACTTGGAGGTGGAGGCAGGGCTGGGAAGGAATAACAGTTGCCTGCTACAGGAACAGAAGAGGCGGCTGGCGACTGAAACAGCAGATCAACTCAACCAGCTTTACTGAATGCTTACTAAGTGCCTAGCGCTATGCTCGGTGTTTTCAGAGCAAGGGCCTATGGCCAGGTTTTACAGCAATTGTTGGTCACACAAACATACTCAGCTTTTGCAGCCAATTTATTGACAATCTATGATCAAAAAGGCTTTATTCTTTTTTCATACTGTGTGTTGATTTTATGTAGTTTTTTTTTAATTAAATAGCTATTTCTATTAAGGCTGTTCAAAAAATTTTAAATGTATATCGGTTCTTCAATAAACCAGTGAGTCTGGGAAATTTTAATATTGATATTGAAGATGATAATATTAATAACCATGACGAACTGTTTATGTTGTGCACAGCAATATGTATCATGCATGTCTCAAAAAACTCTCATTTAAGATATCCCTGTCCTCAGAGGTCTTAAACTATTGATAAGGAGAGGAAAACTAGCACATCAAGAAGTAATTCCACAAAAACCTAGGCAATAATTAAGCTGTGTGGCACAGAAGTTTAGGGAGTGCAGGAAAACAATGGGCTAGCCAATCTATGTAGCCCTCAGAGAAACTAGGATTTCAACTATAGTTGAAAGGATTTAGAGCAGTGATTCTCAAACTTTTTAGTCTCAGGATCTCTTCAGATTCTTAAAAATGATCAAGGTCCCCAAAGAACTTCTGTTTATTTGGGTTAAAACTGTCAATACTTACCATATTAAAAATTAAACTATGAAAAATTTAAAATATTTATTTATAAGTATTCATTAAAAATTACAAATAAACATTTTGAAATTAAAAATAATTTAAAAGATAAAAAATCTGAGAAAAGTGCCATTGTTGTACATTTTTGCAAATATCTTTAATTTTGGGCTTAAGAGAAGAGCTGTATCCTAATTTCTGCTTTCGCATTCAATCTTGCAGTCTCTTATGTCATGTAGCATCTGGAAAACTCCACAATCATGAGAGAATGAGTTTAAAAGGCATATATCATCTTAGTACTAATAAAATAGTTGTGACCTCACAGACCCCCTGAAAGGGTCTTGGCAGCAGGGTGGGGAGGGATCCTCAGACCACACCAGCTAATTATTAATTTTAAAAGAGAAAGAAAATGGTATAAGCAATGGCTGGGCAGGAAGCATGTGGCTCAAGAGCCATAACTTCCACATACGCACATTTATTCCTAATATCTTGGCTACAATCAAGCTCACCTCCATTGTGAACCTCAGAAACAGAAATGGCAGGGCAAGGTGGGGTTCTGGTGACAGTGGGACAAGGAGCCTCTCCCTCACCATGTGTTGTGTACTTCCCCTGGCAACATTCCCTGGAGGCCATGTCAGGTTTTCCTCTCTGGCGCCTACACGGTGCTCTCCTTGAAGCTGTAAACGGCTCTCAAAAAACTGCCTTGCCATGGCTTCCCGAGGCTGTGTTTACTAACTGAAAAATCATCTCACTGCTACAGTCTCAAATTCTTCAGACATTTCTTGATCTGGTTGTCTTAAAAAGCAAATTTAACATCAGCCACGTAGCCAGTTTTCCCTTGCCAATAATCATGTGAGTTTGCTACTCCATTCGCGTGCATCTTGTGCACTGTAAAAACAGTTCCTGGAGCATCATATGTCATGGATCTAGTTGCCATAAACTAAAAATGTTTCCTTCATATTTGGTGGCACAAACTAAAAGCATTCTGGATGTGGTTTGCATACAGTCCATCTCTGGCCAAAAGAGAGGTTTAAATATATGAATAGACAGAGAAAGGGAGGTAGCTATTACCCTGGTTAAATTGTTTTTTATCATTAAAGTCAATGTTCAATATAGGTGTTTTTTAATTTAAAAATTTACCATGATTAATGTTCTAAAATTATCCTGAAATCAATACAATTGTCCATTTTATGTAGCAAGTTTTAAACTAACAGTATTTTATAGCTGAGAGAAACACAAATGAAACAAGCTGCTTTTTATCTCAAATTTAAAAAAAGAAAAAACTATGAATCTATGTATTTTTCAGTCTTTTTAATTTTATTTTTGTAGTAAACATATTTATTAAGGCCTCTGTACAGAACAGATCTTTTTGAAGTCAAAACGAAACTAAAACTTTGGAAGAGATTTCTGCTCGGCAAATGGTCAACTACGTAATTCAGGCCAACCAATGCTGAGGACAGCCAGGAAATCTGGACAAAATATAAATAATATCTTGAAGGCAGAGGAGCACTAAGAAGTTAATTAAGAATTACCATAAACAAAAATCAATTCTAGGTGAACTACACACCCAAATGTGAAAGATAAATAATAAAGCTTTTAGAATATGGAATAATGTTTCCATAACCTGGGGGTAGGGAAGGCTCTCTTACACAGGATATAAAAAGCACTTAATTATAAAAAAAAACAACAACAGATAAATATGACTACACAAAAATTCAGGACTTTTGTTTATCAAAAGACATCCTCAAGAGAGTGAAAAAAAGCCACATAAAACTAATCAAGGGTTTATACGCAAAATAATAGAGTTCTAACAAGTTAAAAAAGGTAACTCAAAAGGAAAATGGGCAAGAGGTTCTATGAGACACATCACCAAACAAAAAACTATTTTATCTAAATGGCTAAAAAACTTATGAAAAGGTATCTAGCCTCAATAGTAAGTGAGAAAAATACAAAAGAAAATCATAATGAAAAATACCCCCCAAATCACAATGATCTATACCATTATATACCAAAATGACTACAAACTTTAAGGTCTGATAGTAACAAGTACTGTCGAGGATATGGAACAACAGGACCTCTCATATACTACTTGTGTGAATGTACATTTCTACATCCACTTTGGAATGCAGTTTGGCATTACTGTTCTAAAGTTAAAGACAGATATACTTAGGGATCCAGCAAATTCCACCCCAGGTATATAACCAACAGAATTCATGCACATGTGAACCAAAATACATATATAAAAATATTCAGAGCAGCATTATTCATAAGCCCCTAAATGGGAATACCCCAAGTATTCTCATAGAACAGAGAAATACATTCTGGCCTATTCATAAAATGGAGTATCACACAGTAACGACAAAGAAACAACAGCTACACACAACATAGCTGGGTCTTGCAAACATAACGACCGGATTAAAAATATACATACATACATACATACATACATATATGTATCTCATGTGACTCTGTGGTCAAAATCAGCCAAACTATAATGTTTAGATGTATATGGGTGGTAAAAGTAGAACGGGAAGGGAAAGTCACTAAAAAGGGGCTGCTGGGTCCCAGCAACATCCTATAACTTCACCATAGAGGTGGTTATTTTAAAATAATTAAGTTTTACATTTGTATATTAGGCACTTTCCTGGTTGTGTGATATGTTTTACAAGAAAAAAGAATGAAAGCCAAAAAAAGAAAAAGCAAATTAATACTACAGGGAAAGTGGTATCTTTGGTATTCCAGTCCTTCATTAGCCAGCCCTTTCTTTCTAGTCTCATCTCTTGCCAACCACCTTTCTTCAAAAGTAGTCTGCCATACTCTTTCCCAACCCTGTGCCTTCTTTATTTTTACTTGTGATATTTCTCTGTCTAGAAAACCATACAGACATATCCCAATCATCCTTCCGCTAAAGTACAAACTGTCATTCAAGATACAGCCTGAGTGTCAACTCCTGTGAGAGACCTTTTCAGGAGACATAGATTTTAGAGGAACACTGTCTAGTTCAAATTCCAGATCTGCCATTTACTGGTACTGTGATCTCGGTCAACTTACCAACCTTAGTTTTGTAGCTTTCATCTGTAAAATAGGATAGAAATATTACTTGCCTCACTGGGTTGTCATGAAGACGAAATGAGTAAGTATATGCAAAATGCTTGGAACATGCCAAGCATTAGCTATTATTATTAACTAGGTGTTAGCTATTATTATTATCATTAATACACTGATAACCTTCTCCCTACCTCCCCAATCCCCTTCACATTTGATATATTCTTCCTCTGGGTTCCCATAGTTAAGTTCTCAAGAATTAAATCTTTCACATCTCAATCCCCACCTAACAAAGTGCCTGGCAGGTACTAGATGCACAATAAATATCTGTGGCATGAATGAGCTACAAAGACTACAAACACGGATCTGTACCACACACAGGAGCAGTCCTTGGGTGCTGCCTATCCTGTGTGCAAGCCCCAAACTGGAAGCTTAGAGCAGTCTTGATGAGATTCCTATAGCAATTACCTCCAAATATGAGCGTAGATTCCCTCTGGTAGCAACAAATGAGGGACAAGTAATACTTGTCCTATCTAATCTACCTGATGTAAGGCAATTGTGAGGCTCAAATGATAACGACTATGAAAATAATTTTTTATAGTGTGAATCTCTACTATATGAGGTTTTATTGCCTTAAAACAACAGGATTATTGTTGAACTGCAAGTCTGGAAAGCATGCTAAGGGATGATAAGGAATTAATATAATGTAGAAATGCAATCTGATAAGGTCTAAGATAAGATTTTGATTTTCAGGTTAAAATATTTTGCAACGAAATTTCCCGATTTTCTCACTTGGTTATTAATGATTTATGTAATGTCAAAACAAACATTTGTGTGTGTGAATGTTCACTGAAGCATTATTCATAATAGCCCAAAAGTGGAAACCCAAATGTCCATCAATTGGTGAATTGACAAACTATGGTACATCCACCTAGAGGAAAACTACTCAGCAATAAAAAGGAATGAACTACTGATATATACAACATGGGTGAACTTCAAAAACATTACATTCAGTGAAAGAAGCCATCCCCAAAAGACCACATATTGTATGACTCCATTTATATAAAATATCAGAAAAGGCAAATCTATAGAGACAGAAAGTAAATTAATGGATGCCTGGGGATGGGAGTGGGAACAAGGACTGACGGCAAATGGACAAAAAGGTCTCTTTGGGCTGGTGGAAATGTTCTAAAATTGGGTTGAGATGATGATTACACAACTATGTAAATTTACTAAAATGCTTTAATTCTATACCTAAAATGGGTGAATTTTATAGTATGTAAACTATACCTCAATAAAGTTGTTTTTTAAAAAACAAATATTTGGCATTCTTTTACAGCCAGCTGTAACTCCCACATCTTTAAAATCACACCGACATATGGGATCAAATAACACAAGAATAAAGCATAACAATAAAAATTAGCTTAAAAAAAAAAAAGGCACGTACTGAATATCTTAAAAACCCAAAGCACCATCTCTATATTCACTTTTCAGTCCAGGAGCAACAAACAATGACCTTGATAAGCAGATCTTTCAGTGTCATTTGTTTATTTCATCCCACCTGTACAAACACAAACTCTGGCTTCATCTGCATTTATAATTGCAAACATGAATATTTGGCATAATGCCCTCCCTTTTTATGGCCAAACAGCAAGCATAAGAAAAAGGTAAATACAGAAAGCATAGTGTATAATGAAATAAAAGAATAATGATATATATACAATAAACAGGATTTTTAAATAAAGTTTAAACTAACCCTTAGAAACTGACAGTTCTTTATACAAATGTATATCAGATTAAATTCTACAACAAGTCCTAAAATGCTATCCAAATTAGTTTGCTGAACTGGAATTGCAAAATTGGATATTGCCTAAAGTAGGTCACTGGCTCGGGCTTGAAAGTATTTGGAAATGCAGAGATCTACTTGCAAAGTCATTTGTCATAATGAGATTTGACTTAGACAAAACAGGAGAAGCCACACTGGTTGGGTGTCAACTGTCAGTTGTATTTTATTCAAATAAATTTCATTTTAGATTTATCTCACTGCAGATTTCTGAAGAGGGAAACAAGATGAAAGAAGTGTTCTCGAAAGAGTAAATCTGGTGGCAATGTTTAGAAAATGCCTCCTGATTTCTGTTCCTTTGTCCCTCACATCTACTCAGTTTCCAAAGACTATTAATCTTTCTTTCGAAATGTTTATTCCTTTCTTTCAACTTTTACTCTCACCAATATAATCCTAATTTCTGTCAAGAGGCATTGAAGGGCCAGAAAACTGGGAAAAGAAGCCAAACTAGAGACCATTAGAATAATCTACGCTGAAAGTGAAGAGGACTTGTCAAGTGGTTCTCAAAAGTGTAGTCCTCTGGCCAGCAGCAGCAGCACCGAGGAACTTAGTAGAAATGTAAATGACCAGGCTTTACCCAGACCTACTGAATCAGAAACTCCGGGGGCCGGGCCAGCAATCTGTGTTTTTAAGGAGCCCTCCCGGTGATTCTGATGTAGGCTAAAGTTTGAGAATTAGTGGCTTAGACAGAAACAGAAGAGGAAGGAATGAGCCAAGAGGAGCAGAGAATCTGGTGACCTACTAGGAATTTCTACCACAATGTCCCTCTACTCTCCAACTCAACCTATCCAAAAAGAACTCTTCCCAAAACCTGCTCTTCTAAGTGATGCATTTCTGGTATCACAACCCTCTAGATTACTTACATTCAATCTCCCTTCCCACCAGTCTTCATCTAATATACTAATCTTATTGATTCCATGATTAGGGCTCTAAGCAGTCAAGGAGAAAAAAAATGCACGACATATGGAAAATTATGCTTAAAAGGGCCTTTCAAATTGGTGGAGGAAAGATGAGTTATTCAGTGAATGATTTTGGAGTAACTGGCTAGTCATTGTGGGGGTGGAAAGTGGAAGCTATATTCCTTTACTTTATACACCTTACTCAATACACCAAATAAAATTCCAGGTAAATCAAACACCTTAATAAAAAAACATGAAAGTAGCCCGGCTGGGCGTGGCTCAGCGGTTGAACATAGACCTAGGATCCAGGAGATCAAGGTTTGATTCTGGGTCAGGGCACATGCCCAGGTTGTAGGCTTGATCCCCAACAGGGAGCGTGCAGGAGGCAGCCGATCAATGACTCTCTCTCATCATTGATGTTTCTATCTCCCTCTCCCTCCCCCTCCCTCTCCCTTCCTTTCTCTGAAATCAATAAAGATACATTTTAAAAAAACAAAAAAACAACATGAAAGTAGTAGACAAAATCATCATAAAATATTTTTTATAATCCTTAATGCAGAAGGTCTTCCTAAAAGCATAACTTCACCCAGAAGACATAAAAAATTACTAATAAATTTTACTACATAAAAATTAAGACTCGCCCAGCTGGGCGTGGCTCAGCGGTTGAACATCGATCTAGGATCCAGGTGACTGGGGTTCGATTCCTGGTCGGGGCACATGCCCGGGTTGCAGGCTGCAGCTGATCAATGACTCTCTCATCATTGATGTTTCTATCTCTCTCTCTCCATCTCCTTTCCTCTCTCTGAAATCAATAAAGATGTATTTAAAAAAAAAAAATTAAGACGCTTCGATTTCTATGGCCAAAAAAGACCATACAATAAAGATATACAGGAAAAATATTTGCAATGCATAACAGGTAAAGACTTCTCTCATATTATTAAGAAAAAGATGAACAAATCTAATAGATAATTGGACAAAGAAAAAGAATACACAATTCACAAAGGGAAATTTTATATATGAAGTATATGAAAAACAGAAACCTAATACTTAAAAAAAAAAAAGTTCTTTACCTAGCAAACTGGCAAAAATTAAGAAGACAGATAATGCCTGGGCGCGGATACATTGCCTTTCTATAGCATAATATGACATCTACCAAAATTTAAAATAGGCATTTCTTTCCGAAAGCAATTCTACTTCTGAGGAGGAAGTCTACAAAAATACTCACAATGTATTTGTCATTGCTACTGCTGTTGTACTATTTGTAATCCTGAACAATCTTAACGCCAATCACTCAGGGACTGGTAATAGAAATAGAATATTATGCAGACATTAAAAGGAAGGCAAAAATAATATGGAGTATGTTTATAACACCTTATTAGATTAAAAGAGCCATCACAAAACATTACGTATGGTTTAATCCCTTGTTGGTTAAAAAAAATGTTTTTAAATATATATATAACATTATATACTATATGTATATACAGGGTAGGACAAAAGTAGGTTTACAGTTGTCTGTATGGAAAATAATACAATAATTAATAAATAATAATGCAAGAATAAACCTTGTGTTCCTCATACTCACAACTGTAAACCTACTTTTGCCCTACCCTCTATAATGTATAAAATGTATAGTATATATATATATATATATAATAAGCTAGAATAAAAGTTAAAAGTTTGGGGGAAAAGTCTGGCAAGATATACAGCAACCTTTAAAAACACCTACTGCTGCCCAGCTGGCCGTGGCTCCATGGTTGAGCATAAATCCAGGGGATCATGGTTTGATTCCCAGTCAGGGCACATAACCTGGGTTTCGGGCTCGATCCCCAGCAGGGGGTGTACAGGAGGCAGCCGATCAATGACTCTCTCATCACTGATGTTTCCACCTCTCTCTCTCTCTTCCTCCCTCTCTCTGAAATCAATAAAGATATATTTAAAAATAAAAAAATAAAAACAGGTACCGCTGCCCTGACCAGGTGACTAAGTTGGAGCGTCATCCCCTGCACCAAAGGGCTTTGGGTTCGATCCTGTGAAGGGGGAGGAGTGGGCAGCTGACTGATGTTTATTTCTTGCATTGATGTTTTCTCTTTCTCCCCTTTCCTCTTTTTCTAAAATCAGTAAACATATCCTTGGGTAAGGACTAAAAAAATAAAAATAAAAACAGGTACTGCTGAGAAGTGGGATGGAGGAATTTTCCATTTTCTCCATAAACTTAAAGTTCTTTACAAAGAACATATTCTTACAGTAAAAAATAAATCTGAGTATGTCGCTCCTTTGTTCAAAAAGTTCTAAAGCGTCCCAGCCCATAGAGAATATAGTCCAAACCCCTTAGTCAGATGTAAGGACGGTCCAGCTATGCCACCCTCCACCACCCATCACCAGGATGAACTCTGATGGAGCGGGTCGGGAAGGGATATCTCTTCCCCCTCCTTCATTGTATCCCTCCTAAAGCCCAGTCCCTCCTGGTCACCCGATAACCTTTCCTGCCATTATCAAAGCTTTTATCGTGGTGGAGCACGCTGGAATAGCATTCTTATTTGTTCTTTTCAGGACAATGTTAATAGAGCTGCTCAAATAAATTTAAATAGATTACTTCAGTTGTTTTGTGGGAAAATAAATTCACATGCCAATGTATGGGCTGACCAATACAATTCCACCACTGAAACCCCAAATTTAACTTTTTTTGGTTAATAAATACTTTAAAAGGCCCCTCCCCCCTGTTTTTCATAGCCATTTGTTGACATATATCCAGCATAGTATGAAACCCATGGATACAAAAATTACAATTGTTCAGGAGGAGGGAGAGACTGAGAGAACATTTCTAAAAAACATGAGAGGTGGAGCCAGTTCTGGCTGGGGTGTAATGGGGGCCATCAAGTACTCAGACAGTATCTTGGTCAGGTTGCATTCACTACTCATTGCACCTGCATGCCCAAGCTCACTCAAGTTACCAAGGCACGGCAAAATCACACCATCTACATGCCAGCGCAAGTTTGACCCAGGGTTCATTCAATTAATGGAAACATCATGTCTCTGCAGGAAATCTGGATGCTTCCAAAATATATATATATAATGCTATGCTTAAGTAACAAACACTTCTCTCATCGTAACAATAGTAGTTTCTCAGATTTCACTAGGTAGTACCTGAGCTTTATTCTAACCCACTCCTTATGGCTGATAATTGTCCTCACAGACCTGAGAAAGAATTGACCATTTCAGTAGTACCCTGTGTCTAAAGATCTAGAATATAGTCTTATAAAATTTTGGCCACCATTAGTGCTCTATTTATTATGGGCAACAGTGTATTCAATATGACAGACAGTACTTTCTGAAGTTGGTATGGAAGTCATGTTTATATGTTTCTAAAACAATCCATTCCATAAAATACAAATACTTGTGTTTGGGGATCAGAGGGGTGCAGAGGAGTCAGAGTACATGGAAGGCCAAGGGGCTAGAGTCATTAGCTCAGTTACCTGGTGATGAATGGATAAACTACTGTAATTTTCAATCACATGTGCCTTGAGAAGGTTATTGGTTATAGTTCTTGTAATTTTTTTGTTTTGATATATATCTCCCCTATCAACTATGGCAGGAATAGGGTCTTACTCATGTTTGTATTCGCAATGCTTGGCACAGAGCAAGTACTCAGTAAATGCTTGCTAAACTAATGAAGCATATGCTTTAGGAAAATATACATCACACAATAAAGGGTAATATGGCAAAAAGCTGGTAGTTGCCTACACTTCCTATTGCAATCCAGATTTGGTTGGGGGTAACCCTGTACTCAGCTAGATTTCCCAACCTTTTTTTTTTTTTTTTTTTTTAATATATGTTTATTGATTTCAGAGAGGAAGGGAGAGGGAGAGAAAGAGGTAGAAACATCAATGATGAGAGAGGAGTCATTGATCGGCTGCCTCCTGCACCCCCGACTGGGGATGGAGCCCGCAACCTGAGCATGTGCCCTGACCGGGAATCGAACCGTGATCTCCTGGATCCTAGGTCGATGCTCAACCGCTGAGCCACACCTGGCTGGGCCCAACCTTTCTTATAAATAGATGTGGCCCAGTATCACAGCTCTGGTCAATGAGATGTACATCATTAGATGAGGCACATCTTTTGTATTTCACCCTTCCCACTTCTTCATGGGGTGGGGGGGGTAATGCAGAGAGTGACCATGCCACTATCAAAAGACAGGAATCTTTGACATTAACACCGCTGTGGGGTGACTGCAGAACCTTGGACTACTTCTCAATTTTACGTGTGTAAGAGAAAATCTCTGGTTGGTTAAAGCAAAGTTGGATTTTCCATTATATGTAGTCTAATTTATTCCTAATTGATAAAAGTACATAGTGGTAGGAAGAATAATGAAGCTACTGTAATAATCCCAAGAACAAAAATTTTATCCTAATAACTGAGTGAGTATAGTCTTCTTTTTCTTTGTGGCAACATAACTGTAAAGATTTCTAGACTATATGATATCATTAAATGACAACACTCTAGCTAGCAGCTTCATAATGACTTGAGATGATCTAACCAAATCAAAATGTTTGGAAAGAGTACTGATGCTTATATGTACTGACACATATTGCAGTATCATCAGCAATAAAACCAACTAAAACAGATCAACTCCAAGTTCACAGGAAATTAGCAATAATCTCTCAACTACATCGAAGTGGTAATCAAAACCCAGAGTGGAAAGAAAACTGAAAACATTTCAAAAAACACCTGCAGAAGAATGCTATTTTAGCTGCATACTAAACTCCTCCTTTATGAAATATGTTATACATTCAACATCTGTCCTTTCCACAGCTAGTGCCTACCAATTTGATGTTAAAGAACACTTTTTGTTTAAGTAACCACCACTGGGAAATTTTAATCCCTCTCAAGGGCAGTTCAGTTGCAGTTCACATTCACTTCTAAAGAAATAAAAGTAAAACAGCTGTCTTAACCTTCAATATTTTATACAAATTTTATACAAATTCTCCATCTATGGGTAATAGATATTTAATTATTTCATCAAGTTCTCATTCAAACTGTTTTTGTTATTATTTTCATATATTTCATATGTTTTCTCCTGCACTGATGAGTATTTGCTATCAAAATACTGCATTTCATCAATTCTGAAATGCACATTTTTTTCTTCATGTTAACATCTCTGAAATCCACACAGGTTTTATAACTAATGCCATCTTATATCTTACAACTAATTGGCAGCATTCTTTCTTAGTAGAGCATAACATAACAGTATGTCTTACACTTGATGGCATCTTATATTTTGAAAATATGATAATAGTAACCCCTAACATTTACTGGATCCATACTATGTGCCAGTCACAATGCTTTACATGCAATAATTCATCTATTTATTAAGACACTCCACAAAATAAGTACTACTGTAATCCCATTTCATAGAGAAGTTAACCGAGGAAGAACAGTTAAATAACATAGTCACTGGAAGTAGAACTCAAACTGACTCAAGTTTCAACTCTTAACTATTGTGTAATAAATGAAAGCTCAAAAACACTCTTGTATTTTCCTCCATTCATCATAAAAATGGCCTTTATTTCAAAATGTTTTGATTTTGTCTTCATTCTTAAAAGATGGTTATTTTTCTCTTGCCACTTTGACAACAGCATTCTGTTTTGTGGCTTCCATTGTCGCTAATGAGAAGTCAGCTATCAGTCTATAGTCTGAGGGAAGTTTGCTTTTCCTTTCTCGCCACTATTAAGATCTTATATTTGCCAATATATCTAGGGGTGCATATGGGATGCAAGCGATCGATGTTTCTCTCTCATATCAACATTTTTTTCTCTCTCTCCTCCCTTCCTCTCTAACATCAATAAAAACATATCCTCGGGTCAGGATATATAGTCCAAATAACTGAGTTTTAAATGTTAGGTTCTCTGTTTATTGTTATTTTCAATTTTTAAGGATTGCTTTTTAAAAGAAAATTAACTTTGCCTTATCATTTAAATAATTGCATGAAGTGCAATCTACAAATAAGCTATATTCAAAGGAGTCTAGTTCCTATCCCTGTCCCTTCTACTCTAGTTCCCTTTCTTCCTTTCTCATTATCACTTTTTAAGCTTTTATGATTTATTCTTCCGTTAAAAAACATATATTGCAAATACTGATATCAAAATTTATTAAAAACATTCACGGTCAAAGTGAATGGAGGGACAGAGCACAAAGACCACTGGTTTTGTAGGTAGAAAACTTAGTGTCCAGTTACTGTTTCACTACTTACTAGTTTACTTTGGTGGATTATCTAATTTTTCAGAGCTTCAGTACCCTTTTCTTTATTATGAGAAAAATAATAAATAACTACCTTATATGGTTGCTGTGAGGATCAGATGATACATAAAAATCTTTGAAAGGTACAACTATATATGAGTACATCCTTGGAGCTGCCCAAAATAATTGTTTATAATAAAAATCTCTTTCACTTTTAGGTATAAATCAAGCAGGTATAATTTTTTAACTATTCCTTTATGAAGAAGGAACCCAAAAGAAGCAATGGAAGAGAAGCTGAGCCCAGAAAGGGAGTTCCCAGAATTCTCCCAGGAAAAGCACCCAAGGGTCCTAGGAACCATTATATGGAAGCCTGGTCCTTAGAGTCCGGGTCAACAACGGTTAGGTGGCTGTACTTCTCTGAATCTCTAAGGGAGATTGAGGCCGGCAGTGCCCTGTAAGGCCTGACCCTGCTTACATCTCTAGCTTCTCTCCTACCATACCACCCTGCCTTCCTCTTCTGTTTCCAGCAAACCAGTTTTCTTCAGTTCCTCCAAAGCTTTTTCCTCCCTCAGTACCTACAGACATGTTGGTCCCTTTGCCTGAAAGCTATTGCTCCAAATGATCATCTGGCCAACTCCTACTTTTCTTTCCAATCTTTGCTTAGGTGTTACTTTCTCAGAGAGGCCTTCCTCAACTCTCAGACTAACTCAGATCCCTAATCACTTACAGCTCCCTGTATTTTCCCAAAAGGCACTTATCGGGATTTGTTATTACATATATAGTAATATGACTGCTTGACTGTCTTTCTCCCACTGGATAAGAGTTCTGTGATAATTAGCATATGTTTTGCTTATATCTTTATCCCTAGTTCTTAGTACCATGACTGGTATGGAGTAGGTTATTTGTTGAATGAATGAATGAGTGAATGAGAAGCTTAATGCATCACATAAAACACTGCTGAACTAGATCCTGAATACTGGGAAAGAGGGAAGATCAAATTGTTAAATATTAGAGAAACTACATTTCAGAGTCTTCTCATAAAGGAGCAATATTCTATTCCCCTCTGAGTTATAATTTAAATATATAATCATTCCAATTGTATAATACATTTCCCTCTCTATCTATAACAAAGTGCATTTTAGGGATCAAAATATCCAGAAACAAGGCTACCTTGTGCCTGTCACAAAAACTAAGATATTTCACTACTGATGCAGAATAAGCTGAGGGTATGATAAAAAAGCAAAAATTCTCCAAATAAAATAATATACCTTCCTAAAAATGCCAAGAAAAAGATGTGTATGTGGAAGAGAAACCTACAGGGAGGGGAAATCTAGAGATAAAAAGAAACTTAAGAAATATATCAATCAAATGCTATAATAATCATCTTTAAACACTATCTGGTTTTTATATAGCCAGAAATACAGCAAGCTATTAGCATTTCTCTTCACTAGACACGAATAAAGTATGGCAGAGAGAGGACACAAAATTTAAAGCTTAGGAAGTTAAAGCTTCATAAATTTTTTTCTATCTTAAGCCTTCATTTTCCTATTTCCCTGTAAACAAATGAAAACACCCCGTATTTCTTACATTAAGAAAAATAATAGTATTTCTATCCATTTGAACTCAAAGTGAAAGACGGCCTTTTATGAACTCTGCATAAATTCTGATAAGCATCTATTTACACGTCTTCTATAACAAAACCAAGTACCCAAAACTCACATATAGCCTTTCCCACTGAAAGGATCCAAAGCTCCTTAAAAAAATGGCTGATTCAGGGCTGGGACAGAAAATATACAAGATGAGCCTAGACATCTTGTCATACCTAAAAGCAAGGATGCTGACCAGCCAGGTGTGGCTCAGCAGTTGAGCATCAACCTAGGATCCAGGAGATTGCAGTTCGATTCCCGATCAGGGCACATGCCTGGGTTGTGGGCTGGATCCCCAGTTGGGGGCATTGCAGGAGGCAACCGATCAATGACGACTCTCTCATCATTGACGTTTCTATCTCTCTCTCCCTCTCCCTTCCTCTCTCTGAAATTAATAAAGATATATTAAAAAAAAAAAAAAGTCAAGAGGCTTGATGAAGAGGCTCCTCCCACTAGTCAAGAATGGGACAATATAAAGGATCAATAAAAATAATCACTGCAATGGGTTCACATCTATCAAATATGTTTAAAATGCACGAGTTTATAATGTTATTTTCTAAAAAAAATAACTGGTCTCCTTTGGATGATGCTAGGAAACCAACTTATTTTAAAAACTGGTAAGAGAAAGAGTCAAGCATTTAACCTGCCTTTCTGAATGAAGCGTACCTAACATTAACCACAGAGTTGATACAGGGAAGTTTCTCTAATTAATGAAGATAAATTACAGAATTAGGATATCACCATTTTGTAACATAAATTAACACTGTTAGGCACTGATCTTCAATACTTGTTAACATCATAGTAAGATGAGACAACTGCTTATTATGTGCCTCCTAATGGGAGTAACATTACCTCCTATATTCTTTCCAAACAAAAAGAACTGAACTAGATCAAGCCTCCAGATACAACTGCCAATTTACATGAAATACAAGACTGAGGAACATGTTAAACACACCATAGGGATGCAATTAGCAAAATCCAGAAGGTGAGATACTATAGGACAGATGACCAAATTTATTTTTACAATAAATTGAGGGGAAGGAAAGAGGGGACCCTACAGATAAAAAGAGACTTAAAACACATATCAACCAAATGGTGCATTGATTCTTGTTTAGGTCCTGATGCAAACAAACCAACTTTACAAATTCAGGGGAAATGTGAATACTGATTTTCTTTGGTGTGATATTAAGGAATTAATTAAATTTTTAGATGTAATAATTATATTATGCTTACATTATTTTTAAAAAGAGTCCTGTCCGGCCGGCGTGGCTCACTGGTTCAGCATCAACCTATGAACCAGGAGGGCACGGTTCGATTCCCCATCAGAGAACATGCCCAGAGAACATGGGGAGGTAGAGGGCTCCATCCCCAGTGTGGGGCATGCAGAAGGCAGCCCATCAATGACACTCTCTCATCACTGATGTTTCTATTTCTTTCTCCCTCTCCCTTCCTCTCTCTGAAATCAGTAAAAACATATGTATATATAAAATAATAAAAAAGAGTCCTTACCTTTTGGAGATACACATCAGAATATTTACAAATAAAATCTGTGTGAGACTGCAGTCATGGGAAGGTTTGTCTAGGACTAGAGGATCTTCTTCCACAATGGCTCCCTTATATATGGTGGTTGTTAGCCAGTGACCTCAGTTTCTCTCCATGTGAACCTTTCCACAGGCTCCTCAAATGTCCTCCTCACAATATGGCAGGTGCCTTTCCTCAGAGTGAAGGGAGCAAGGCAGAAGCTGCAATGTCTTTTATGACCTAGCACTGGAATCACACTCCATCACTGCTTCAATATCCTACTGGTTACATGGATCAGCCGCATTTAACATGAGAGAGGATTACACAAAGGCATGAATACCAGGAGGTGAAGATCATTAGGGCCATACCAAAGGCTGGCTACCAGAGCATGGAACTTAAGTTCCTGACCATGATGGTCAAAACCCTTTATCATCTGGCTCCTACTGAGCTCCACCCTCATTTCATTTCACCCTTTCTTGGTCCAATAAGCTCCAGCTTTACTGGCCTCCTTTCTGTTTCTCAAAGATGAGGGGTTTGTATCCAGTTTAGAGTCTATGTACTAGCTTTTCCTTTTACCTGGATTATTTTCTCCACTCATCATCTTATCATTCAGATGTGACCTCCTCAGGAGGCCTTCCCTAGCCACCCAGTCTGAAGAAGCTATCTACCCCCTTTCTAGCCCAGACTTAAATTTAATTCTTTGCAGAACACTTATTACTATCTGATATTTTAGCGCATATGGCTCAGTGTTAACCTTTCCAGCAAAATTAGTCATCACACTCAACATAACTTCAACATCCGAATGGGTAACCTAGCCAAACACCCTGGCCTCTCAGCTCTGTGAACTGCTCAGCTCCAGCCCTTTCATTCACTCTGCCTCAGCCATACCCTCCCACTGTCACACCAAACTCAAACCATCTTGCATCTCCTCCAAACTCAAGCCACTGTTTGATCCTTCTAGTTCACTTGTTCCATTACCCCACGAAAACAACTTTCAATTGCCGAGACCTTCAATCCCTGACCCCATCTTCCCTCTTCTGACTTCATTTTTCTCTTTATCTAGCTTGATTTCACAGTAAGAATTATAAACACTCCCTTGCAAGAATCCTCAACTCTCCTCCAAGGTCTCTTCCAAACTCCATAATCACAGAACTCAAGAAACTGCTTTACTCATATCAAAAATATTGACAAAAAAGCATTTAACTAGGCAGATTATGTTCACCACACATTCCAGGTCACTGAACGGGCGCTCAATCTAACTGGCAATCACACTATATCTCACTAATAAACTGGCTTCCTAATTCCTCCCCTCTGCGAGACGGCTCTTTCTTACCCATTTTCCCCTCATGTACAACCCTCTCGTCACTTTTAGCTAATGCGCTTGACTCTTACTGAGAACTAAAAAGCCTAAACCTAAAAATCTGTCACCTTCCCATGAATAATTACATAAACTTACCTGAATCTTCCCCCATCTTCCAGTTTTTCCCTTCTTTCAAAGAAGTGGTCCTCCTCCTTCTGAAGGACAATCCTCCCACTTACACCACTGATCCCATTCCTTCCTCCTACTCATAACCTCAAATCTTATCGTTACCCCTCTTCCCCTCCATCACCCATCACCCACTCTTTACTGGATCATTCCTGACTGTATATATTTTAAGCTCTAGTATATCACCATTTGAGAACAAAAATTCTTCTTTGAGCGCATACTGTCCTTTAGGTACTACTCCATTTCTCTACTCCCTTCATAGCCAAACTCTGTTAAAGTGGTAACAACAACAACAAAAAGGCAGCTATTTTACACTTTCTTACCTCCTATGCATGCTCTGTTCAATCAATTCCAATATGACTGTGTCTCTATCACCAACAATACCCATCCTGCCAATTTAAAGGCTAGTCTATGTCCTCATCTTACTGGGCCTCTCAGCAGCACTAAATTCTGTTAATTATTCCCTCCTTCTTGAAATAATCTCTTGCTTTCATTCAAATAATGGTTACTGTCTGTGCTGAGCACTGGCTGGGATACAGGGCTTCTGTGGCATATCACTCCCCTAGTCTTCCTTCTGTGACTTGACCCCTCTTCCTTCTCATCTTCACCTCCTGATTGATCCTCTAAATGTTCATTCAGGACTTAACACCAAATCCCTTCTTCTTTACTCTCGCCTTAAGTGACAATCAATTTGCATGGTTTTTATTATTATCCTTATGGTGAAACTTTCAAATTTATATATGTAGTCTGGAATTTTCCTTAAAACTGGTTCTACTATATTCAATAGCTTACTTGACATTTCTACTTGGACATCTAAAACTTAATATAAAATTTTTTAACTCTTGACCCTCTTCCCAAACATTCCTGTTAGTAAATTTCAGGAAATAACACAACATATAGCTCTCGAGTCATTAATCTTGATTCCTATCTCTCATTCCTTTTCCACTTCTAATCTATCAGCAAGTCCCACTGAGTCTATCTCCAAAATTATCTCAAATGTATTCATCTTTCTCAATCTCTCATGCTATTATCATCTCTTGCCTCAACTACTGCAATAGCTTCCCAACTGGCCTCTCTGCTCCCATTCATGTCTCCCTCTGATATACACCTTTTAAAAAAACAGTAAATTGTCCTAGACAGGTAGCTCAGTTGGTAAGAGCATTGTCCCAATATGCCAAGGCTGTGGGTTCGATCGCTGGTCAGGGCACATACAAGAATTAACCAATGAATGCATAAATAAGTGGAACAACAAATAGATGTTTCCCTTTCTCCCCACTTTCTTCTCTCTTTAAAATCAAAGAATAAAAATTTAAAAATAAAATAAACATTAGGTCATCTTGAACCCTGCTTATAACTCTTCAACAGCATCACTTTGTAACAGGAATAAAATCTGAACTCAATATTGCAAGTGATGATATGGGCTCTGCTTATCTGTCTGCTTTCTAACATCATTTCTCTCCATTCTTTGTCACTCTACTACAGCCACAGTGACCCTTCAGTTTCTAGACTATGTTAAGACTTGCTTTCCTATGGCCTGGCACTTGCTACACCCTCTATCAGGAACACCCTCACCACCTCTGCTTGGCTCCTTCTCAATTTCAAGTCTCAGCTTAAATGTAAACTCCCCAGAGCACTTGATCTCTGAAAATTTCTAACAGGCTTTATTCATTTTTTCATAGCACATGACATTTTATCTTTATATATTTACTTAATAACTTATTTTGAAAATTTACAAACATAAACAAAAGTAAACAGTATAATGAGACGACAGATTTCAGTATTTTTCTTTTATACTTTTACTTCCCCTGTTATACTGGATGCTCCAAAGGATAGAAACTATATCTTTTTCACCCTAGGGCCTTGCATAGTAACTGGCTCATGATAAACGCTCAACAAATTTTTTGTTTTCAATGAAACGGAAAGTTCAAGATTACTCTAAAGACTATGGCACAACTGAGAAAAGCAAAACGAGGGAAGAGTTTTGAGGACAGTTGGTAATTTATTCATCAGTCTACTCCCTGCCAGGCTCTGTGTTAAGTATTGGGTTTCAGAGATAAATAAGAGAAAGTCTTATACAAAGTCTAGTGGAGACTAGATATAATAATAAGTAGTATTTATTCAGGGGGCCACCTACGTTCTAGACAGAAGGCTAAGCATTTCAGAGGTATTGTCTCACTTATTCTTACAGCAACCCTGTAAGGAACTATTATAATCCCCACCTTGCACCTAAGGAAACTGTGGCTTATAAAGGTTAAATAATTGGTAGCAGGTTACAAAGCTGGAAAGTGGTAAAATCAGGTTTAGAACTTAGGCTATTTAATTCTAAAGCTAAGCCACTAAATAGCACTGTGCTGCCAGATGTGTACTATCCTACAGAGCACTATGAAAAACGTTACAACAGAGGCACGCACAAGGCATGATGGAAGCAAGCAAGGAACTCTGAAGTAAAAGGCAAAAGGTCTCTTCCAGAGGTGTTCCCTGAGCAGAATCTGAAAGTTTAAGCAGGAAATTGCTAGGTGATGCAGTCACAGGAAATAGTATGTGCAAACAAGTATACAGGCACTTGAAGGAACATGGTATACCCAGGATACTTCAAAAAATTTCTGTTTTATTTTTTAAAACTGAGTGTAATGAGTAACATTATGCTAGGAGCTTTGGATATGAGACAAGAGATGAAACACTGTGAGAAAGTTATGCATGAAGCACTATGAAGGCATAAAGGAGGAAGGGATTTTATTGTAGCCTCAGGAGAATCTGGGAAAGCTTTACCGAAGAGATGAACCTTTGCTGGATCTTGAAGGACAAATAAACCATATTAGAAGAAAAGGCAGGCAAAGGGAATGATTTGCACAAAGGTGTGGCTATTTGATAAAGCAAGGAACACCTGGGGAACAAGAGCTGAATATGGCCAGACCTTGAGGGAGTAGATTTTGGGTGAGTGGCAAGAGATGAGGTAGGTAATGAGGTTATAGACGAGATCTTCAATGTCATTTTTATTATTATAAAATTAAACAACTGCCTAACAAAAATGTTTCAAAGCCATAGTTATTAAAAAAGCATGGTTCTCATGCCCTGGCCAGTGTTGTTCAGTGGTTAGAGCACTGACCCACACCCCAAAGGGTCACGGGTTCAATTTATGGTCAAGGGCACGTACCTGGGTTGCAGGTTCGATCCCAGCCCCAGTTCAGCAGGGTATAGGAGGCAAGCAATTGACGTGTCTCTCTCACATCGATGTTTCTCTCTCTCCCTCTCTCTCCCTCCCTCCCTCCCTCCTGTTCTCTCTAAAAATCAATGGAAAAAATATCCCCTGGTGCAAATGAACAAAATTTTTTAAAAAGTTAAAATTAAAAAGCATGGTCCTCACAAAGGAATATATAACTGAACAAAACCTAGAAATAAACCTATATATATGTACATTGGAATTTGGTGTACATTATAGGTGGCATTCAGATCCATGGAGAAAGGATAAATCATTTAATAAATCCCATGGGGACAACTGGATTTGGGGAAAGAAAAAAAAAAGCAAGTTAGAACCCTTCCTTCATATTATATAAGAAAATAAACTTAATTTAAATTTGGAATTAAATATAAATAATAAAACCACTGAATTCTTCTTAAAATAAAATATTTTATGGAATCGAATATAAATTCTATAGGAATTTTTCAGTTAAAACAGTAGACTTCAAAGAAATTTTGTTCTGGTGGCAGACTAATGTGGCTTGCTTACAAACATGAAGGCTATCAAGTTCACCCTGTTGGAAAAAACAGGAAGCACAGGTCCAAAGCAGTGCTTCCGACACCTTCCTGGCTAGTCAGAACTACCTGGGGAGCTCCGTAAAAGCCCCTAGAAGCATACCAGAGCTTCTAGGCTGACGGAGAGGTTTAAAAGAAAGACCTTTCTTTAATAAAAGTCTTCATTTAAAAAAACCCACACATTGATTTTTCCAGTTGTATTAATCTGTGACTAATCAGTAATTTTATTGAGACTGAAAAAGTAAATGAGTCTTCAAGTAGGAAGGTAGTATGGACACTTCGTGAGAGAAGTTTTCACTTACTATCGAAACTTTACCTTTAGCTTGACCAAGTGCATTTTTAGAGCCTTAAAAAATACACATGTACCCTGTGACCCAGTAATTCTTCTTATAGAAAGTTGGCTAATTAACTATGGATGTGTGCAAAGACAGATATATAAGCATACTTGTTACAATGCTGTCAATAATAATAAATTGGAAATAAGCTAGAATCAGTATGGGAAATTATTATATATTCATGTAATGAATACACTGCAGCCATTAAAAATGAATTCTATTTAAATGGAAAAATGTTCACAATATATATTACGTAGATAAAGCAGATCTTGATGCAATTATGTATTTACTGTTCACTTTTGTGGAAAAATATTATACATATAAAATGTATATATTATACATATACCATATTATATATATAAAATATATGAAGGGTCATTACCAAAGTGTTAACAGTGCTCAGTGCAATGGGATTACAGTGATCAAGGGCAATGCATATTTTCTAAAACTGTCTATAATAACTTTACTACTTGTGTAATAAACTGTTTTTTAGTTATCTGTATTCCATTCCCGTCACACAAAGTAAAAGCTTTGAAGATCTCCTGTAGCCCAGCAAATGCCAAATACTGAATCACAGTATTTGTGATTCAGAAATGAAAATTTCTAATGGTTATTCTAAGAAAAGGGTAAAGGTCAGCAGACTGTTACTTTCTTACAGACTGGAAGTAGAAAGTCTCTAGTGTTTCAGTGGTTATGAAAGGAATGACCTAGCTTCCTGTTGGAAAGGAATTATTTCCTTGGTCTAACCTGACTGGGTTCAGTAAGATCAGGAGTGGAAGCTGTTTAGTATTTCACTTAGCTCTCAAAAACATACGTTCAGCAAAATGTCTGAGGCAGACTGGGAAGAGCACTTAATTTGGAGGTGGAAGACATGGGCTCTAGAAATTACCACATAGTAGCTGTGTGGTGCTAAACTATTTACTTAGTTACTTAACTTCTCTGAAATGCAACCTGATCATCTGTAGACTGAGAACGATGATAATCCTAGACTCCTCTCCCAGAGAAAGCCTGCAGTAGGAATTGAATGACATCATCTTCCTTTGTAAACCACTCCACAAATATTTGTAGAGTGAGTAAATGAATATACCATATACAGTAAGTGTTTCACACATCTATAAATACAATGAACACTACAAAATATCCCCCCACTCATAGTTATAATGACCACTAAAACAACACAGTATAGATTCATGTCTAAAAATCTATAGTCCACACGCTTCATGCTTCTAAAACACACACCAAGGATGTGAGAGTCCTAGGGAAAAGGCGGTTCCACTGCTTTTAGTTTCCTCCCCCTCTCCTTTCCACTCCTTTCCTCTCCTTATCCCTGCCATCAGAAACAGTAGAAAGTGAAAGAAGGACTGGTACTCTCTGTATGACTCAAGTCAATGAAAGACTCTCCTCTTTCCAAATATCTTAATCATTTTAAATATAAAAGTATTCACCTTTCTTCCTGAAACATGACAGAATTTCACCACTATAAATTCAAAACTTCACTTCCTATTGAAATAAGTATTCCTTAATCTCCCAAATGAATATGCTGTCTTGTCCCCACCTCCATAAGATATTTGGGGGGAACGGGGTACTTCTCTTGTAGTACTTCTCATAGTCATCCTTTGTTATAAATATCTGTACACATCTTCTCTCCTCATTGCCTCACAAGTGCCTGGGGGCTGTCTTTGAGAGCTTGTGGGGCTTAGCATATTATAAACTACCTGATAAATACTCAACAAAAATTTAGTGTATGAATGGATGACGACACACTAGGATTTAATATCACCTTAAGAGGTTGAAGCCTGAGTCAAAATAATTAGGATGACAGTAACTGAGAAAATACACAATTTTACCTCAATATATTCATTTAGTAAATATTTAATAAGCATCTACAGTACACCAGATATAGCTCAGGTACACCAGATATGCCATGAGTAAGACCCAGTTCTCTGTCTTCAAGAAGTATATAACCCTATTAACACTCAATTGTATTATTTTTACATTTTATTTTGATATATTTTTAGTACAGAAGAGTTGTAAAGATATTAGAGTTCTTAGATCAACTTCACCCAGCTTTCTCTAACGTGAATACCTTCTGTAACCATGGTATAATCAGTGAAACTAGGAAATTAACATTGCTACAAAATATAAACTACAGCCCTAGCCAGTCTGGCTCAGTGGTGAGAGTGTCAGCCCTCAGACTGAAGGGGCCTGGGTTTGATTCCAGCAAAGGCACATACCTCAGTTGCAGGCTCTATCCCTGGAGACTCGTGCTGGAAGCAACCAGTCACTGTGTTTCTCGAACATTAAGATAACCCCCTCTCTCTCCCTCTCTCTCTGAAAAGCAATCTCAGGACAGTTTTCTGGAATGTCTCGGAAATCTCTAGCTCTCCACTGTGAAGCCAGTTCTTGACACAATATTCAATTAGTGTTTCTTGAACTAAACAATAAAACAATCTGGATTCCATATAAAAAAAAATTTACACTTTCCCTAGAAGGACATTCATGTTTAGATGCAGTGTGTTCTTACATTTATCCTGGGTTTAAGAACATGAACAATTTCAATAATATTCATGGGAAATCACTGGGACCAGGTCTGCATTCCATTGCCTATATGCTTACCTTGAGAACCACTGACTTGGCAACTAATGAGTCAACACAACACTTCTTTAAAAGTGCTCCTGCCCTGGCCGGGTGGCTCAGTAGATTGGCACGTCGGTCTGTGCACCAAAAGGTTGCAGGTTTGATTCCCCATCAGGGCACATACCTAGGTTGCAGGTTGAATCCCAGGTTGCGGCATGTACGGGAGACAATCAATCAATGTTTCTCTCCCCCCCTTCCTCTCTTTAAAATCAATAAACATATCCTCGGGTGGGGATTAAAATAAATAAATAAAAGTACTCCTTTGGCTAACCCATAAACACAGACAACAGTGAGATGATGGCCAAAAGGAAGGGGAGCAGGGGCTGGGTACAGGTGGGCAAAGGGGGGGAAATAAGGATATCTATAATAGTGTTAACAAAAATAATTTTAAAAATAAAAGTAAGTGAAAGCTCCTTAAAAGTGCACGCTGTCAAATATGTGCAATTTTACAAATTATTTTGCTAAATAAATCAATAAGTCATTGTATTTCTACTTTTGTACATGGATAATAAGACACTCAATTTGGAGCAATTAATATTTGAAAAATGTTTAACATCTCAAAACTATGCAGTTTGAACAAACTACAGCTTTAGAAATAAAACTTATACATCGCAGCTGGAACAAAAAGGTCATCTCAAAAGTTTAACATACAATGAATATAAAATCAGTCCAAGTGGGGTTATAATGCTTAATCAGAATTTCCTGAACTGTCCCCTGTAATGTCTGAACTAAAAAAAAATTAGTCAAAAAGGAGTGGTCAAAAGCTGGTTGGGTGAAGAGTGTCACAGGACAGGAAAAAGCTTCTACTTTTTATTTAAACTGCTGGACCATTTGCATTTTGGTTTTACCATAACTATGTATTCTTTTTAGAAAGATTTATTTTTTAAGCTACCACACCTAAGCTGATAAGAGGCAGGGTCAAGCCACAGAAAGCATGGTGCTCCTTGTGAAACCTTACTCCATGAGATAGGGTGCATACTACATGAAGTATTGCACATTTTAAATCTCTCCTCCTTATTATTTGTTACCACAAAGCACTTCTGAAAGGAGAATGTAGAAGGAACTATGAGGTTCTTAACATAAAGCCAGTGAATTGTGAAGTGTCACGTGACAGTGACAGCTGCCTAAGGTATCAAGCTTTGTGAAGAGGTGTCCTAATTTCTATTAACTGGCCTGTAGAGAACAGATTTAATCTCATATCCTGTAGAAGAAAAAAGGAAAACAGGTTTCATTTTCTGAAGGCAACAAAAGTAACCAAACATTAGAGCTAAGAAAGTAAATACAGGTCCATAATCCCTTAGCCACAATTCCGAAATCCAAAAACTTCTGAAAACCAATAGTTTTCTGTAATTCATTTTGTGGCAAAACTTGATCTGAACTTAACTGGCAGCAAAATCTGACCTGAACTAACAGACTATTTATAGTCTACCTACTAAAGTAAGGATAGTCATAGCTTTGGCTGCCGAAATATAAATGTATTCGACTATGAAGTGCTGCCCCTGACTCTGCAGGGACATTATATAATATATGTTAAATGCATCTTATTAGCTTTCCAGTAAGGGACTAAGAACCTAAAAATGGGCTTTTATTAAAATGGTCCAGCTGACCTCCACTGAAATATATAATTGCTTTCTAAAAATATCTTAATAAATTAATTTGAACTAATTTCTTTTTTAAAAAGTTATCACTATTAAAAATATTCTACTTTGAATATCTATAAATCTATAACTGTACTGTTAGACTATTTTATAGCACTTCAACATTATTTTAAGTTAACCTCTCTGTGAAGACATTACAACTGACCTTTGGCAGGAGGGTAGTCACCTCTGAATGGGATAAAGATAGTAAAGTTAAAAAGGCAGACCTCTGTCAGTATGTTATGATTTTTCTTTTTCATGTGAAAAACAAAACAAAGGGCATGAGATTTTCTCAATGTATTAAAGAGGAACATAGATTTTAAAAGTTAATAAGTACCAATTTAAATCATTAAAATAGTCAAAATAAAAAGAAGTCATAGAATCCAAGCTGTTATCAAGAAACAGAACACAAAATAAAAATCGAGAAACAGAACATGTACAAGTAAGGAAAATTATATATTTTAGCCCAGTGATATATCAATTCCATTATAATGTATGACTAAATGACAAATGATAACAAAGCTTGCAAAACTCAAAGGTCTCTATTATAGAAAGAAAACTGTAAAACCAGATTAAAGCAAGAACTAAGATGTAAGACTACTAAGAACCTATAATTAATTACAGTGAAAAGTAATTTAGAAGATTTCCCATGAAAAATAGGAACAGAATGAACATTTTAATAACCATAAATACAGTATAATATTTTAAGCCTTTGTATCTACATAAAATAAATTTGGTTGATTTTTATTTTTTTAAATTTTTTACTATACACCAATTAATCCTACCTCCCTCCCCCACTCTCTCACAAACACAACTAACAAATGCTGGAAACAATGCAGCCAAACAGGAACCTCATTTCACAACTGGTAGACATGAAAGCAGTGAAAACCTCTTTTAATAAATGTGTGGGATAGAGAAGAACCCCAAATTATTTCTGACTAAAGGAAGCTCAAAGAAACTAAAGACTGAGAAATAACTCAAAACACTCTTAATGCGACATTAGTGACAAAACTGGTTGTGGCTACATTCTGAAAACAAAGGATAATGCTATCTTTACAACTATTATTTACTAAATTATGGTTTTAAATATCCAAGAAAAATATGCAGCATCAGAAATAGTATATATAAAAACAACACTGATAGTATGGAATTCTAAATTAATTAAAAATAAAAATCAGCTTCAGGGTAAATATGGATTTAAAAGAAAAATTTCTCACTATGATCTCCCTTTTGCTTAAACAAAACAGAATTGGAAGAAAAGAAGACAGACTAACAGACAACAAGGACCATGACTCTGTGCACTTACTCGTTCCGACCAGTGCCAAGCCATGGGACCATAGGAACAAGGCCACACGACCGGGGGCAAGAGAAGCCCCAACACAAGATGCCCTGCTCCCAACACAAATTTGGCCCCCACCGCAAACACACAGTCGGAACGCAGGGGAGGTAACAAGTACCATGCCTTAAGGCTGGACATGGGTAACTTCTCCTGGGGCTTGAAGTGTTGTACACACACAACAAGGATTATTGATGTTGTCTACAATGCATCCAACAAAGAACTGATCTGCACCAAGACCCTAGTAGAGAACTGCATCATGCTCTTTGACAGCACACGGGCGGACAGCGGTACGAGTCCACTACACACTGCCCCGGCCGCACCCCTGAGGAGGAAGAGATTTTAAACAAAAAACAATCAAAGAAAAGTCAGAAGAAATATGATGAAAGGGGGGAAAATGCCACAGTCAGCAGTGTCCTAGAGGAGCAGTTCCAACAGGGCGAGCTTCTTGCATGCACTGCTTCAAGACCAGGCCAACGTGGCCGAGCAGCAGATGGCTATGCGCTAGAGGGCAAGGAGCTGGAGTTCTATCTGAAGAAAATCAAGGCCTGGAAAGGCAAATAAATCCCCTTCCCTCCTATCTCAGTTCATGTAATGAAGAAGAAGAAGAGGAAGAGGAAGAGGAAGAGCATGACAAAAAGGGACTATGGTACAAGACCATCAAGGATGAAGAGCAAGCCAAGGTTGAGCATCGACCTAGGATCTGGGCAGTCGGGGTTCAATTCCTGGTCAGGGCACATGCCCGGGTTGTGGGCTCGATCAATGACTCTCTCATCATTGATGTTTCTATCTCTCTCTCTCCCTCTCCTTTCCTCTCTCTGAAATCAATAAAGATATATTTAAAAAAAAAAAAAGGAGCAAGCCAAGAGGACATCACATTAAGTAAAAGAGTATCCAAACTCTCTACTACAAGATCGATTATAAAAGAGCTATAAAGCTATAAATTCAATTAACTAAAAATATAAAATTAAAGAAAATAAAAGTTGAAAGCTAAAAATCTAAGAATTTAATCCATTAAGGATATTTTATAGCCTTTGTCTCACCTTGGCCGGGTGGCTCGGTTGGTTGGTTGGTGCATCATCCTGTGCACTAAAAGGTTGTGGGTTCGATCCCCAGTTGGGGTGCATATGGGAGGCAGCCAATCCATGTTTCTCTCTTATATCAATGTTTCTCTCTCTCTCCCTTCTTCTTTCTCTAAAATCAATTTAAAACACACACATATCCTTGGGTAAGGATTAAAAAAAAAAGTCCTTGTTTCCTAGTGGGGGGTGAGAGTGGGGCTAATGGGACATTCAGGACCTAAAAAACAAAAACTATGGGAAAAGAATTTTACTCCCTCCCCAAAGAATTACATAAGGTTGCATATAATGTATTATATATATACACCAATCTACTAGGTTCTAAGGCTAGTCCTTGGTTAATTATATAACAGATACAGATTCAAGGCATCTCTCTTTGAACTAGGTCATTTGCATAATTCGTACAGTGTAAACCAGATACAGATATGCTCTCATGCTACTGGAATTCAACATCTTACATGAGTAACTTTAAATTTAAGTAATAAAGGCATTAATAATGCTGTACAGGCATCAAAAACCAATTTTACATCCTTAATATCATGTAGCATATTTTGATAGAGTGCTTTTAGTTTCCATACACAGAAATTCACTAGCTTACCATCATGATTTGAGGAGCTACTACAGTTAAGAGGGAAATGTAGTGAGGAAATAGACAAAGGTATCTAGACATCAGTTGGAGAGAGAATATCACATAAAAACAATTTAAGAAAGCTTACTAAGCCCTGGCTAGTGTGGCTCAATTGGTTGGGTGTCGTCCCATGCATGCACCAAGAGGTTGCATGTACCCGTCAGGGTACATGCCCAGGTTGCAGGCTAGTCCCCGGTGGGGCCATGTAGGAGACAGCCAATCGATGTTTGTTTCTCTCTCCCCGCCTTCCTTCCTCTCTCTCTCTCTCTCTCTCTCTCAAATCAATAAAAATATATTTTGAAAAAAAGAAAGTTTACTAAGAAGCAGTTAAGTGCAAGTTGTAAATATAAACTGATATTAAATGTATACCAATAAATACATAGAAATATTCAAATAAAAGTTATTTTTCAAAATACACATCCCTAAGAAGTTTTATATTTACCTCAATTAGGCTGCCATCACTGAAAATATTTTGCAACTCCTATTTTGCTTCCAAACTAGTTTACAAATCAAATCACACAAGGAAATCTGCCTCATAACTCTGGACTCATTTTGGACCCCAAACAGTATTATCCAGACAAATTATTTAACCAGACCCAAAAAAATGATTCTTGGTTGCCCCCACAAATCAAATCCACCCTGAAAGAATGAAGATTTTCCTCTACGGAAATTCCAAAGAATATCTCATACTTTGGAAGCAATTCCTAAATAATTCCTTAGATGTTTTAAGAAAAGGCAGGACTGCCACTTCCAGAAGAAATGGAATAACAGGGACCAGATGTACCCTGCACCTGAAACAACTAAAAATATGGACAAAATATATTTTCAAAGCATTGGACATCAGGCAAAGAAGGACAGCGATCCCTGAGAGATGGTAAACAAGGTGAGCCACACAGCTGCTGGAGCTTGCTGCCTAGGTTGTTTCCAGGCCACAGCACAGGAAAGGGGAACCCAGGTGGAACTCAGAGACCTCTCTTAGTTGAGAAGATAGAACTGAGATCTGGAAAGGCCAAGACAGATAGAATTTGCAGTGTACAGTACTGGAGAAGAAAGCTGCACAAAGAGAGATCTGCAGGGGACCCCTTGAGTATTCAGCTGAGTTTTAGCTGGGTAACTAAAGAAAACACAGCTAATATCACACTTAATGGTACAATGCTTTCCCCCTAAGTCTGAGGGGAAAAGCAAGGATGCTCATTCATACCACTTCTCTTCAACATGGTACTCGAGGTCCTAGCCAGTACAATAAGGCAACAAATAGAACTCAAAAGAAAGTAAAATTGTCTTGTAAATGATATAATTATGCATGTAAAAACAAAAAAAGCTGCCTACATAAATGCCACTAGATGTAATGAAGCAAAGTGTATTTTTATTTAGTTTATCAGAGCCATAATCATATCAATAAAAACAAACTACCCAAATGAGGAGGTCTTCAACAAAGAAAGGCTTCCAAGAAGAAAAAGTTTAAAGAAGGCTTTTTGAGAATGAGAAAGAAAATGGTTTGAAAACCAGAAACAGAATATTTTATATAAGGCACAGCCCTTATAAAGTATGGGGGAAAAGGGAGGAAATCATATGGAAAGTAGAGAAAAACTTGTATGAAAGAAGGCAAAGATTCAAAACTAGAGAACGATCATTGATAGATGGAAACAGTATCGGAGCCTGGCTCAGACACAGGGGTTTGGATTTCACAGAATAAGAAAGCAAAGGTTGATAAAGAAGGGAAAAGAAAATAGAATGTAGGAAATGTTTTCTGGGCCGAAACTGGGAAGAGGACAATTGACAGGAAGCTATTTTAACAATCCAGACATAGCCTGAGGATGACAGAATCAGGATGGCGGCAGGGAAACAAAAATAAGAGGTCTGAAGTCCAAAGGCACAGAGAAAAGAGTTAAAGAATTTGGCAATATTTCAAGAGTCAGTGTTTCAGGATTCCAAGATTCAGGTGTTGGGAGGATGGGTTACCAGTGATGGGACCGGAAAGAGTCAACAACTAACTCTTTAAGGGAGGTGAAGCAGAGGCCCCTCTCCAGCCTCCAGAGTTACCCTTTCTGAAAAGCACCTTGAATGGTAAAGCCAAGGTCTAAAACACAGGAGGTTAAAGGAAAACAAGAGAAAAGGACAGTAAATACACATTTTTAAGTACAGTAAATAAAAGTCTAGAGAGCATTCACTTCAAAAGCAAACACAGGGCATCAGTGTTGAGCCCTGGCTCTGTGGCAGGTTCAGGAAGCGTAGGGTGGTGTCACAATGTGCTGAGGTCAACCCACAAGCTGTGTGTGGGGCACAGGATCCCCTTTTTAAAGTTTTTGAACCAGCCCTTACTGGCTTGAAATGTGATGTCTTTTGCATTTTCATTCTCTTGTTTTGGTGTTGTTTTTTTGTTCCTACAAAGAGCCTTTTCACTAACACTCTTGGTGTTTTAAAAATAACATTTTCCCTCTGGGCCCATGTTTTGGCCATATATTGGGACTGTAGGGGCATAAAAAGATCTCTCTTTATACCAACCCACAAACCTACCTGCATGGTTTAAGTGGGAATCAGTAATTAGTGTGCCCTTTTTTAAGCGAATAGAGAGCCAAACTGCAGATAAAAACATCATAAATTTTAAACACTTTGGTATAAAAATATAAAACTCTTACGGTGAAAAGAAGGTTGACAAAAGAGTAGTTGGTGAAAGGTTTGTTTTAAAATCTGTTGTCCATGGTACATCTAAGTAGAGAGATTCTATATTTAGAAGTCCCACAGAAATATGCATCTAGGTAAAATATCTCTTCATGAAAAGGAAATTACTAAGCATGATACACTATCAGCAAGATTTTCACAGGAGGAAAAACAAAGCTCCTTGGAGGGCTTCAGTTTCATGTTTTACTTTGTATCTCGTTCCTCCACTTTAGGATGGGGCAAATGCTTAAGACATTTTTTCTTTTTTTAATTGCTTTTAGAGAGAGAGGAAGGAAGAGGGAGAGAGAGAAAAAAAAACACATGGATGAGACAGAGAAACATTGATCAGCTGCCTCCCGTATGCACCCCAACCCGGGATCAACCCCAAAACCTAGGTATGTGCCCTGACTGGGAACTGAACCCGAAACCTTTTGGTATACAGGACAATGCTCCACCCAACTGAGCCACACCGGCCAGGGCTCAAGACATTTGTCCTGATATACTGACCTGGGCCTAAGTTAGGAAGCCTGGGTCACTTCCACTTGTTGAGGTTCTATTATGTTCTTAAGACATGCCAAAACAGCATTATAAAAATGGTGGTATATTTTAGCCCTGGCTGGGTGGCTCAGTTGGTTAGAGAATGGTCCTGTACACCAAAATGTCTCTGGTTCAATTCTGATCAAGACACATACCTAGGTTGCAGGTTTGATCCCTGGTTGGGCATATACAGGAGGCAACTGATCAATATTTCTCTGTCTCCTCCCTCTTGCTAAAAAAAAAAAAAAAAAAAAAATCAATCCTTGGGTGAAAATTAAAAAAGAAAAAAATTCGTGGTATATTTTAAATGTATACATTTAATCAATTAAAACACTTTTGGGAAAAGAATCAACGTAACTGTACTTTTCACAAGATACAGGATCATAAACCACCGATAGTATGAGCTGGTAACTAAAACAAGTTTAAAGTTATAATCAATATCTTCTTTTAATCCTGTGGATTTATCTTAGATTTTACACCTACTACGTGCAAACCATTCTGCTGGGGGCCACAGAAAAAATAAAGTAGTATAAGCTTGTTTTCAGCTCAAGGTATCCAAGAGAGAACCCCTAACATCTCCCTCTTCTCTAGTCGAGCAACTACGAGGAACTTCTAACGATTATCACTCCACCTATGCCCTGTCAATTACTTGCTACCTTCTCCAAGAAGCTTTAATTTCTCTTTCTCTCCTGGGTTCTTCTTATATACCTTTAAACAGATTTTCTCTTTTTACCTTAAAATACTGCCTTCCCAGCCTTGCCTAGCTTCTAGTTTCTCCTTCCTTTCTTTTCCAAACATCCTGAAATAAACTACACACAGCTATCACTCTCCCCACCATCCATTATCTCCTTAGCCCCTAGTAATCTACGCCAATGAATGAACATACAGAATTTGTAGCAATCAACATTACAATAGGTCAATTAGCACCTTCTGAGTGTGATCAGCACCACCAGAGCTTAATCACCTCTTACAGTGAAAAATATCAAGCTCCTAATATGCAAAGCTGAGAATCACTGGTTAGCCAACCAAGCGCAGATATTCAGCAGCTGTACTTGAAAACAACTTAGTGATAATAGAATGAAAGACAGCAAGAGGTGGGGTGGATTAGGGAAAAGGAGACGCCAAGAGTAACAGCTGAGAAAGAGATATGGAGGGGACGTGAAAGTAAAGAGCTACTGAACTAAAGAGTAAAATGAAGGAAAACAGGCTAGGTTTCCATTCAATGAACCCTCCTTTTTTCATTCTGGCTGAGAATAAAGTTGAACGAATGCTGAGAACATTAGTTCAGTGAGTACTTGGAAAAGTTATAAATATGTACTGTAAAGACTTTTGAGCTGTAGGAATCGTCTTTCCCAGTACATGTACCCAGAGATCCTCTGGGCAACCCTTTCTGATTCCATGCCTTTCACTGGTTCAGTATATGGCCCTTGTGAGGCATGCAGATTAGCACTCACTCCAGGTGATCAGGAGGTCGCTGCCTTTACTCTCGGCTCCTAAAGATAAGCTTAAATAAGGCGCCACTTTCTAAAACTCCACCGATTTAAAATCATCTGCATGGTTGTAAGTACCGCCTGTCTTCAAGCAAACACATTCACCAGGAGCGACAAGCACCATTCTGGTTTATGATTATCTTCTTTGACCGGTACTTTATGATGCCTTTATGAATTCAAATATACGGACTCACATCATTTCTAAAGCCATTTCCAGTTGTAAAATGCAGTATAATCAAAGAGTCTGAGTGTGAAATGTCACAGTTAGCCCATCTAAGTTAGCTGTTGGCCCTGTACCCCAACACCAGCTTTATAAAGCATACCACTGTGCTAGTCACCATTCTCCACAGACTGTCCTAAATATGCTCCTTCGTGTCTCTGCACAGAGTGTTCCCTCTGCCTGAACTGCCCTTTCCTTCAGGACTTTAATGGGAATGTCGCCTGTCCTGGAAAGGCTTCCTTGACCTCCAGTTGTGTTGATGACTTTTTCACCTCTGCCCCATCCCTTGTACTGTTTATCACAGCAAATGGCACTCATCTATCTGGGTCCATGTCTGCCTCACCCACTTGGCTGTGCCCCCCTTGTGAGGCAGGATCTCTTCCCATCCCATCCTTGTAGTCCTAGCTTCTAACACAGCATTCAGCACATGGTATGCCTCCAACGTTCAGTGAAATTGTCGTCATGTCAGTCCCTAGCATATGAAAAGACTTTTAAAGAAATAACCATTCTGTTCATTTCTGCTAATAAGGATTAAAGGGATACTCGTTAAAGTCTACAATGACTAAATAAAAATTTCCAGGCAAATTAAAAATTTTAATTACAATATTCTTTCTGTAATCTTAAAATGTTTACCTACTACAAGTAGAAACTAAAGAAAAATATAACCTGGAGACAATTTAAAAAGGAGAGCCACATCCTGCCCCCACGTATTTGTTTAAACCATTATAATGACTACGGGTTTTTTAATTCTATTTTTAGTTTTCTTCCTTAACCTCATTTGAAAAATACTTATTGAGGACCTACTATGTGTAACCTACAGTGCTAAATACTGGTGATACAAATGTGAACAAGACAGACAAGGTAGTTTTATTCATGTCACTATGTTCTAGCAGGGAAACAATATACAAATATTTAACTACGATTGCATTAGTGCTCCGAGTGTTTAAAAGGAGTACATCTCCTGGTCTGGGCTGGGGGTGATTAGGAAATCACTAAAGAACTGACATATAAACTGAGCTGAAATTAAAGCAGCATCAGCTAAGGTCAGGGTGGGGGGCTTACAGGCCATAGGAACAGGAAGTACAAGGAAGAGACCTTGAGTGAGGAGTAACAGGCATCTCAAGAACCAGAAGGGGGTCAGTGTGGCAAGAGTACGCAGCAAAGGGAAGAGTGGCCGGAGAGGAGGCAGAATCTTCATTGGCACTAAGTGAACAAGACAGACCAGATACTTATTCTCGTGAAGTTTATATTCCAGAGAGGGTACAGCAGAGTTTTGGGGACTCATTAACTGTTTAAAGTAGGGAAGAAATGTGATCAGATTTATAAATTGATAAAAAAATTCAAAGATTGTTTTATTTTTATTTTATTTTATTTTTTTAGAGAAAGAGGAAGGGAGAGAAAGAAAGAGAAACACCGATGTGATAGTAAAACATCAATTGGCTACCTCCTGCACACCCCCCACCAGGGATCGAGCACACAACCCCGGGCATGTGCCCCGACAAGGAATCTAACTGGCAACCTTCCAGTGCGTGGGAGGATGCCCAACTGACTGAGCCACACCAGCCAGGGCTATATTTGTTTTTTAAGTAAATGTTTTATATTTGAAGTATAACATATATAGAACAGGTATGTAGTTTTAAAAGATTATTCTTGCTGCAGTTTTGACAATTCTGAGGCAGAGAATTCCCTACTTACAGAAGAAAAAACTGAGGTTCTTCAAAGGTAAGTAATTTGAGTTTATTCAGACATTTGAGTGCCTGCAACATGGCAGGCATAGTACAGCATGTGCTTGGGGATGCAGAGACGAATGCAACAGTCTTGCTCTTAAGAAACTCACAATCTGTAAAAGAAACAGATCTTGAACCATGATATAGTGCAGTCTATGCTAGAAATGAGTAAAGTATAAGCAAGTAGAGAGGAATTAAATCTTCCTAGGAAGAATTAATCATTTTATCTCTATGTTAAAGGGACATTTTTTTCATACTATTTATAGTAGCTGAATTTGCAATCATTCCTTGCTTGGAACATAGTGGGTACTCAAGCAAAAATCTACAATACAAACCAGCCAAGAACTTTTAACTCCTAGTTCAGTGCCTTTCCAGTAATCAATTGTGTCCCTAACTCTGGAAGAGTATGCATTAATTCCAAGGAGCTCTCCTTTTGAAGCTGCTTTCAGAGCTAGTTTACAAACCACAAAAGAAAATAAGTCTCATTAAATTAAAGCTCAACCTCATTTTTGACTCAGCCTGAAAACCCATAGCAATATGTAAACAGTTATTTTTTAAAAAAGCAAATCTTTATTCAGAAGAAATGCTCCTATGAAGACAATCAAGAAAATATGCCATATACTCCTTTATAATTCATGATCTCGTCCTCAAAGGAGCCTGGGCTGGGTAGCTCGGTTGTTTAGAGCATCATCCTGATACTCCAAGATTGTGGGTTCAGTTCCTGGTCAGGGCACATACATGCATCAACCAATGTATGCATAAATAAGTGGAACAACAAATCGATGCTTCTTTAAATTAAATTTTTTAAAAACAACTTATATTTTAGTTTCTAAATGCAAAGTAGCATTTGTTCATTTATTTAAAATATAAGTTGCCTACTACAGGCCAGGTCAGGAGCTAGTCTTAGGGATGCAAACCTGAGTAAGACAAAAGTCGACCTTCAAGGAACTCCCAGTCTCTCAGGGAGAAGCTGATAATACACACCCCAAGACAATCCGAGCTGTAATTCAACAGGTATACACAGAGGGAACATAGAGGCTTTGTACAGATGCCATCGGATCCATTTCATCAGGTACCTATTCCTGTTGGTCAGTGCCCATGCCTTATCAGTTGTTAGATATTTTAATATTACCCCTGGTTACAACAAACTAACAAATATTATAAGTAATTGCTATATGAAAAAATAGTGACACAAAAAGTTAATGTTAAAAGGGTTCAGTGGATATGTTGAGAAATGAAGTTTAAGAGTGGTCTTGGGATCCCCTGGGTTTCTCAGCAAAGGAGGTTAGCATATTTGGAAAAGGAGCTGGTTCTAGGTAAGGGGAATAGAGTTATCAAAAGGTCAATGGCTGAAAATACCCAGGTATGGCCTTTCAACTATGTTGAGGATATGGTTTAGAGGTGTGTTGTCCAACATGGTAACCATCAGCCACATGTGGCTACTTAGAACCTGACATGTGGTTAGTCTGAATTGAGATGTTGAAAAATACACTCCAGATGTCAAAGACTTAATATGAAAAAAGGAATATAAAGCATCTCAATTTTTTTTTACTGATGACCTGCTTACATAATAATATTTTGGATATATTGAAGTAAATAAAATGTTTATGAGAATCAACTTTACTCTCTATTTTTAATGTGGCTGCCAGAAAAGTTAAAATTACCTATGTGGCTCATATTTGTGGCTTGCATTCTAAACTATCTGGGCAATGGGACACCACTAAAGGTTTTCAAACTTAAGTGCCTGGGGTAGACTTGGAGAGGGGGCAGGAAACATAAACAAAGATTAGTATGGGGGCAATCTGTAGGGTCAAGACACTAGAGGCAGTTGTCAGTGTCGAAAAGTAGTAAATGTCAAAGAGTAAGCAGACTCAGCTGGAAAGCGTACAGTGTCTTTAGAAGTCCACACTGGGTGGAGAGAGCAGGAAGAAACCAAGAGCAGGGTGAGGTGAGGGAAGAACAGCTGCAAACGCTGACCCCGGTCTGTATGACCAAGGTGCATTGCTCAGCGGACTTGGCAAGCTCAGCCAACAGTTTAGGTTAGATCTAGTCTGGCTCAGTGCGAAGGGCTCCCAGGCAGGCACAATTCAGAGGGAGAACAGTATCAGGGTCCTCTTCAGCAATTTCCGATCTATCACTACTTGGCAAGGCCTCCAATAGTGGTTTCAAGTCCCAGAGAAGGTAAGAGAAAACAAGGCTACCAAAAACTACAATATAGCAATAAATTATAAAATCCAAAGCCTAGACTCACAACACAGCCAACAAACATTTACTGGGAGTTTTCTGTATGCCTGATTCTTGGCTAGGCTCTGGAGACATGGGAAACAAAACAGACATGGTCCTGAATCACAAATTGTGGTGAGAGCTGTGAAAACAGAGCAGGAGCTCTAAGAGATGTAATCGAGGGTGGGTGGAGGTAGTGGTACAAGGTCATAAAGAAAAGCCTCTCTGAGGAAGTTACAATTTAATCTGACCCCTCAAGTCAGTTGGGTGAAGACAAGGGGGAAGTAGGGGGTGAGGGTTAGGAAGCAGGGAGGGAAGAATAGCCCAAGCCAGGAGAATGGTAGGTACAAACACCTTGAGGCTGGAAAAGGAACTGAAAGACGAGTAGAATTAGAAGGTCAGAAAGAGATGAGAAGGCTGGAGACAGGCGGAGGCCAGATCTTACAGAGCCTCATAAAATGAAAAATAAAATCCCAAACAACCTGAGTGCAATGGAAGCCATGAGGGGTTTTGATCGGGAAAGCAGTCTGATCCTGAGGGGGCTGGAAGTGCTCCAACTGCCTATGCGCCACACAGCCTAAAGAACCAGAGACGGCTTGGCAACAAAGGGGCAGAAGCCAGTATTTGTATCTGAGTAGCAGGATATCAGGTCTGGGATAAGAGAGTTTATTATAAGGCCCTCCCTCCAAGTGTTCCCAGGTTGCAAGTTTGGGAGAAGAATAACACTACTGAAAATTACAGAAAAATCTGATGAAAGAGCTAGTTTAGGAGGCAAAGTTAGTAATAACTTTAAACACAGTGCGTATAAAGGAGCAGTGAACTGCAGCATGTAGGCATGAATATTTGGATTATGGAAGAGAGGCCGGGCATGAATGTGCAGGTTAGTAGATAGAGAGGTGATAGGTATTTTAAGTACCAAAAGTAAGTAACACTTTCAAGGAGTAGAAAAGAGAAAAATAAAACAAGGACAACAAAAGGAGCCCCAGCCTCAGGAGAAGTCAGGAGAAAAGTGTATCCAAAGGGATAGTGTGAGAGAGTTGGGGGGTGGGGAACAGTAATACAACTGTTCGGAATCCTAACTGTGGTGGTGGTTACATAAATCTATACATGTGTTAACATTCATAGAACTGTATACACACTAAAAGTCAATGCTACTACATGTTATTTTTTAAAATAAAAATTTAAAGAGAGTGGGGATAGTCAAAAGGACAGACTGCTAAAGGCAGACAGAAAAAGATGCTCTGGGAAATTTAACCATTGGGAACCAACTGATAACCTTGGGAAATGCCTCAGTGAGTGGTGAAGTTGGAAGTGGGGCTGCAAAGGTTCAAAGAAAGACTGAGTAGTAAAGGGAAGCAGTCATTATAGCCCCCTCTTTCAGAACTCGAGGTGAAAGGAAGAACAGAATGGTGCAGCAGCTCAAACAGGTACGTAGACTCAGGAGATTTAGCAAACTGGCAGAGCCAAACTTCCAAGACCATATGAGTTGTTCCATTTAAGTATTCTAGAAAAATGCGTTTTGCACATGAACTATTCATGTTTTTACTGTCCCATTAAACTAAAACTGCTAAAATGAATCCAAAGTCATTACATTTTAAAATCTGCTCCTTAGTCAATGAACATTTACTGTCCCCTACTATGTGCCAAACACTGTGCTTAGATACAAAAGTTCCTGGTCCCTGGAAGAGCACATAGGATTAATCACAACAGCAAGGTAGTGAAGCGGACATCTGCACAAAGGACTCTGAAAGCTTTGACCTCTAATTAAATGCATTTTATTTATCTTTATAAAAATTAAACAGGGAGGAAATAAAAACAAAGCACAGACGTACTTTGATACAAATGCTCTTAATTTTTAAAAGCTAAGGAGTTTAGCATTAGATTCTTAAATTAGGCAACCTAATCATTAGTGGTATTTCCCTTTACTATGCCTCTCTACTTTTCAGTGCCTTTTCCATACTTCTTCCTCTGGATAACTTAGGGGGCAAAATGGAACAAGCACAAGGCTTTGAAACCAGACAGACTTGAGACTAAATCTATGTCCCCGAACCTTCTAGCTGTGTGGCTCTTGGCAGCTTTTTCTCAGCCATGAAACAGTAATGATACCTACCCCATAGGCCAGAGTGAGGTAAGGATTAGAAAATATATCAAGAGGCTTGCATATGGGAAGCATGCAATAAATGTGTTACTACCATTTGAACAAATGATATTGTTCTGATTTTAAACATTTTTTAAGAGCTTCCTTTTGAATGAGGAAAAAAATTACTTTGTTTCAAGGGTATGACATTTATCTGCTACCTTAGAAAAACAGCTTGGGAATTTTTTCTCCCTGAGTCCTATCACAAACTATTCTGCTCAAATAATGTTTGGGACAAGCACTTAAAAATGGTCAAGAACTAAGAAAATATATAGGCATCCCAAGTGGGACAAGCCAGCCTGCTCTGTGTTCCGGATACTTGCCTTAGTGTAGGCACCTACCACGTTTACATCCCTTCTATTAACTACCTACAGCAATACTACACATTGTAGAATTGCAAGACAATATGCTAAAGTTCTGATTTTTAAGGGGTATTTACATTCACACTTCCAAAAGAATAGTTTCAAAGCCAAAATCACCAATGCTTCTCCAAATCAATAGGAAACTATCATTCTGATGAAATTCCCCACAACGATGAAGGACACAGTCTCTATTGCTAAACTTTCACAAAATGCTAAGATACACACCTTACTTCTGGTATGCTTAACTGCTGGGGGGTGGGGGGCGCAACTAACAACGTTTATTCAATGACTATGGAGAAATCTCTGGCAAATATCGGTGTATAATTTCGCTTATATTGTAATACAAACGACCAACTTGAGATTCGCCTTAACCCTCGCTCGATCTCTAGCACAGATGCTAAAAAGCAATAAAATGGCAAAACATGAGAAAGCGAGGAGTCTGAAAAAAATGCAGACTGATACCCTGTGCCCAAAGAATGGAAGATGGGCTGGTCCTTATAAGGCGCGTTCACAAGAGGCTCCGTTCCTGGGTGTCTTCCTGCCCCTACAGTGGATTTCGCCCAGGGTGGGCTAATAACCCCGCTCGTTTGAAACTAAAGGGCGCCAGACCACAGGAAGGCAGAAAACACTCCTCCGGCTGTTTCGTACAATGTTATACCCCTCGATTCCTCCTGGAAAGTCTGAATCGCCTGTCGAAGAAGGCCACACACCAGTCTCTGGAATGAGGGGTGAGGGGGTGGTACCCCCGGCCCAGGTTAAGCAAGGGACACGTTCACTCGCCACGCAGGTCGTGCACACAGGCAGGCAGGCACCCGGAGGCTCCGAGGCCTGACGCCTCTCTGACACGCGCCTTCGCGGGCCTCGGCTCTCCGCCGCGACGGGGACCCCTCCCTGCCCCGAGGCCCCCCAGCCACGGGAAGCGAACCCGACCCGGCCAGCCCACCCGGAAGCCCTCCCCAGCTCACACCTGCCGGCGCGTGACGCCCACAGCCCCGCGCGCCGCCCGTCCCGGCCTTGCCATTCCGGCAGCCCATTCCCCGCGCGCGGGACGTCGCTCGCGTCCCTACCCGCCCCGGGGTCAAACCCCCCAGACGCCCGCCCCCGCCGGGTCCCGCGCGCGCTCACGCCCCTCCCGGGCCTCTCCCCGCCGCGCTCGCTCACTCGCGAGGACTCGCGCACTCTGCGCCTCAGCTTGACAGGCCTGCCCGCGCCGCGCGCTCCCGCGGGCGTCCTCGCCCACCCGGCCGCCCAGCTCCGACTCGCGGTGTGCGGGGGAGGGGAAGAGCGGCGGCGGCCGTCGGTCCTCACTCACCGCCGAGCCGTGCCGGTTCCGAGTGCGCGGCGTTCCGCTGTGAGGCGATGCGCTGCGATGCGCGCGGTCCCCGCTTCTCCGCAGGCTGTGGAGGCGACGTAGTAGGACGACTGAGGGGAGCTGGGGTCAGTCCCTCCCGCTTCACCTCTCAGAAACGCGGGGACCCCAGAAACTAAAAACAAAATAAACAAACTTTCCCCTTCGCCTCCCTCCCCCAAAACCACAACACAAACACTCGAGAGGCCGCCCACAGCCTCATTCCATTGGCTTCAGGAAGGATGCCTCCGACTCTCACTGGCTGGCTTTTGTGCTCGTCAAGCTGATGCTCCGCCCCTCCAATTCCTCGCCGCGGCCGTCGCCCCTCATTGGCCAAGTGCTTCCCGTTTGACGAGCTAGGATTGGCTGAGCTGCCTGCACCAATCATTCGGGGACACACCCCCTTAGCATCCCAGAGGCCGCTTCCTCGGTTGCCGACCCGGAGAGGCGAAGGGGAAACTAGAGCATGATGGCGGCCGAGCTCAGTTGGCCCAACCATCGTCTTTTTTCTTTTTCTTTTTTTTTTAGCTCATTAGTGCTTAGCCCCTGCGCATTATCCCCCAAGTTCCTCTCTGCATCGAAGTTCTGCCTAATAACGGAATGTATACGTGCCGGCTCCTTGATTTATCTCCCTCGAAGCGCCGAGCGCGGGCTGGTTGTACGTCATTGGACCGTCAGAATGTCACTCCCTAGTCAGACCTTCACACTATTGGCGGAACAGCAAGAAAGCCCGTCCAGCAACAAGGGCCAATGCCATTGGTTTGACTCCACGCAGTTCTTTTCTGGTCCCTTATTGGGCAAACGGGCGCGTCGGTCAGACGTGGTCTCCGCTCTGCTCGCTAATTGTTTACTGGGGAGTTTGGATGAGCCTGGTCCTTCGGCCTGCGGTTGACGATAATGATGACTCCCACTTATTGCGTGCCCGCTTTGTGCCAAATACTGTGCGGAGTCCTTTGCAGGGATGGCCTGTGCGTTTTACAAATTCTCTAAATTTTATAGATAGGAAACCAAGGTGCCGGAGAAGTTGGGAAACTCTCCCAAGGTCACCCAGAGAGAAGGCAGTTGCTGGGCCCCGCGTTTGGCCCTGGATCTGACTCCAGAACCTTCTCTCTTCTCATTGTACTTTAGTGCCTTTCTCTTAGCCCAGAATTGTACCTGGCAGCCAGCCCAACATCTTAAAAACATTTCATTCAGAACCCACGTTCCTTCATCAGTTTCTAGAAGTGACATTACTGGGAACTAAAGCTATGGAGAGGTTGTCATCGCCTCCACCACATCCTCCGCCCCAGGGCCCACCCTAAAATAAACAATCGTGGTGCTTCGGGACCAGAAGCCCATCTCTCTCTCTCTCTCTCTATTTTCTAAAGCTTTATGAATGGGCATTTCTACCATCCTTGTGTGCCAAGCCTACCTCCTCGATCCCCACCCTCTCTTTGGAGATAGTCCTCAGGAGCTGGAAGCAAGGAGCAGAATTCTAAAGGGAGAAAGAATAAATCGCTTTAGAAGTAAATAATTGATTGCATGCAAAGGGAACAGCCCTTCGCCTCCTGGAAAGCTTCCAGAGTCATCCCTGACGCTGTGTCAGACGTGTGCTCCTGGCTTGCGGCCACTGGATTCTTTCTCTGTGGCAGCTACAGAGAAGTGAATCCAGCATTCCAGCCAGGGGAGGGCAGGATGCTCAGGACCCACTGCCAGAGAGCCAGCCCCAGCCTCTGGGACTGAAATGATCTGCAGGAGGACAGTGCTGGACTCGAGCCTGAATTCCATCTCCAGTAATTAACATTTTACCATCCAAAATCCCCATCCTCTGTAGCTTCAGTGGAATCAGCACCCTCATGTCACTTCCTGATCCAAGCTGTTGTGTAACCTCATTGGCAGTGCTTTAATAATAAAACCACCACTGTAACAGTAATAATGCTCAACACTTAAAGCCTTTCCGCAGAGGAAGACAAGGCATTTCACAAACATCAATTAAGATGAAATGGCAGGTATTCCTAGAGCAACTGACAGCAGAAAATCATGTGTCAAATTTCAATAAAGGTCCTAAAATCTTGAATCCTTATAACCACATGTACACACCCCATACTAGCATTCCAATATGGGATTCTGATCTAGAAAACACAATGGATGAGAAATGTTCAAGGTCCAAAACCTTCCTTATCTTTATAGTTGGTTGTCTGTACCTCCATTTTAACCCCTAAACTGTACAGCACTTGGTTTTATAGTTAATTGTCAGACACATCTATCTCCCCCAACTCATTTGTGAGTTCCTTGACAACTAATGGTTTCTTTTTCATCTTTGTAGCCCTTAAATTGCTCTGATTATGAAAGTTCTCCAAATAATAATTATTTGGTAAGTGAAACATTGCTGGAGGCAAAAAAAAAAAAAAAAAGACAAAACTGGAGCTGTCCTACTTCAGGCACGTCATGAGAAGGCAGGCTACTTTGGAAAGGATAATGATGCTGGGGAAAACACAAGGCAACAGGAAAAGAGGAAGACCAAACATGAGATGGACTGGCTCCACAAAAGAAGCGATAGGAATGAGTCTACAGGAGCTGAGCATGGCTGTTGAGGACAGAACACTGTGGACATCCATCACTCATTAATAAGGTTGCCAGAAGTTGGAGCCGACTCAACGGCATGTAAGGCACGTAACACACACAAATGTTTATTGAGCCTGTTGGCACTTTCCTAAGACATAAAGGCTACACGGATGAATAAAACACCTCTGCTTTCAGGACATCAGTCTAGTGGGGGTGACCAACAGGTAAACAGATAGTCACAGTGCAGGTGGCTTATAGCACATGGGAGGGACACAGAACTCAATGTTGGATGGACAGGGATGGCTTCCCAGAAGAAGTGATGTCTACAAGGAGAACTCAAGGATCAATTGTGGTTGGCTAGGCAAGAGACTGGAAATATGTGATGACCTGCCACATTTGCTCCTGGGGGCAGGGAGCAGGATAGAAGTATCCAGGAGTGACCAAAGATCCTTCCTTTAATCTTGTCTTTGAGGGCCTTCAGCTATATGTTCACTCCACCTCAAGGTACTTCCCTCCCCAGGAGAAAGCAGGAAGCTAGAATCCCTGTCATGTTTGCCCATTTGAGAATAGGAAAATAATTTTCAGATTAGATTGCTGGTTTCTTTTTGATCATAAAAGTAATACTCAGTGAAGATTTCAGACAATACAGAAAGTTTTATCATAGGAAATAAAAGTTCCCCCAAATCCCACTACTAGAGCCACCCACCATTAAGGAGAATTTCCTCCCAGACTCTTTTATGAATAGATTCACACATGGATTTCTTCCAACAGTGGGATGTGGTTTAGGGTCTTGTCTGCACTCTGAGAGCTCCCATTGCTCAGAGCTGAAGCTTTGGAAGGAACCTGTCCTCACTTTCTATACTTATGGGAGGGAAGCCAAATATTTATTGCAGAGGACGATGGTTTCAAATTCCTGTCACAGCAAATGACAAATTACCACCTGTTACAGGACTTTGGGGCTTGCTCAGCCTAGTGTGGAGACAATGAACGGCAGGAGGAAAGGGAGGGGGGCTGCTGTGTTTACTGCTCTAGGGCTCACTGGCATGCTTTGGTGGCTATAGAGTCAATCCATGCCTAGACAAGGCAGCCCAGGTCAGAGAATGACATGCTAGGGTGTTCTCCTCTGCTCTCTTTCTCATTTCTTCTCTGCACGCTACTTGGGGAAAATATTTTTTGTTTGTTTGTTCCAACCCACACTTTGGAAGTAAAAAGACCCATCAAGCCTCTCATACCTGCATGCAGGCCAAGTACAGTATGTTCTTGGAACTCTATACTATTCTTAGAGCTCTATATGTGGTGTTCTATGCAGCTGGCTTTTTGCTGGAGGGAAAGGCAGATTTAATGAGTGATAGCTGCCTTGGATGGCTACCAAAAGTGCTCTGAGCCATTCCAAGCAATAGGCCTTCCTTTTTTCCCTTGAGAGAGTGTTCTGTGATCCCTGAACACATTGCATTGGCCTGGACAAAATCCAATGCAACAGGAATTTCTGCAAATGATTCTGCATTGACCCACAAGCTAGGGGTGACATAGCCAGCTGGATCTGCTCCAGCTCTGATTTCTGTGGCACAGGAAAACTCCCTCTACCCTTTGCACTGGCCTCTTCATTGCTGTGAGACATTTGGAAGTGTTTGCAAAGCATTCTTCAATTCTCCAAACTTATAAACATGGGAAGATCCCTGCAAAGGAACTCAATCCAAAAAGACAAGAGGACGAGACAGCTGATACTGCTCACTTGCACAGTGGTTGTGGCCAGAGCCAAGGCCATGAGCAGTGGGGGAGGGGAGCTTTCTAAAGGGTGCCAATTACAGAGGACATGCTCATAAGCATTTATTACATGTCTGGTAGCATTTATTGTGCAACAAAGCCTTTGTGACAGACGCTGTACCACTTCTAAGACACCTCACATTTCTTAAGACCACACTTCCTGAAAAGCTCCCAGTGAAGCAGAAGACGCTGAACTGCTCCTGTGCGCCACTGATGCTCGACCACAGCAGGCTCACGAAAGAACAGGAGAGGTGCCTGTTAATAAGAGCTACGCTTTCATGAATACCGGCTGTGTGTCAGATCTGTGCGAGGGCTCTTCAAGGATCCTGGCAGTAAATCTTCACAACAAATGTGGTTTTCCTATTTCCAGATAGGGAAACTGAGGTGCTGAAGGGCTAACTTGCCCTAGGTTACCACAAGTAATAACCTTGCAGTTGAACCCAGGTAGTCTGACTCTAAACTCTTTTCCATGCTGCTATGTTGCCATGAGATGTCTGTCCTAAGAAAGCTGCAGTGCCACTGGGGAGACAACCAGCCTCCCAATGAGCACAGCCTTTATGAGCTCTCCATGCTCTTCTCCCTACAGACTCAGGGAAAGAGGCCCACCGCTTCCTGGCTAAATTATTCCCTTTGATGGTCCTTCTACTTCCTAATTGAGATCTGGCTTTCCTGCCACTCCCATCAAAATAGCTCCCCTTCCCTTCCCTTCCCTTCCCTTCCCTTCCCTTCCCTTCCCTTCCCTTCCCTTCCCTTCCCTTCCCTTCCCTTCCCTTCCCTTCCCTTCCCTTCCCTTCCCTCCCCTCCCCTCCCCTCCCCTCCCCTCCCCTCCCCTCCCCTCCCCTCCCCTCCCCTCCCCTCCCCTCCCCTCCCCTTCCCAACCCTCCCCCCTCCCCTTCCCCCCTCTATTTCCTCTCCTTAGCTATAAAATAATGACTTGTGTCCGTCTCCACCCTTGGTGCCCTCTCATTCTTTAAACCTGGCTTCTAGCCCTAACTCTCTACTAAAATTCATTTCTCTAAGTGCATCTATGACCTCTTGGTGGCCAAGATCCAAGAGACTTTCTCAGTCCTTGTTTCCATGGCTTCACCACTGTTTTACTCTGAGAACCTTCTCTTGGCTTCCCAAAATAGCCAGCTTCCCTCCTACCTCTACAACTGTTTATGCCTGTTTTCCTACCACCACTTTCTCCAGCTCCTTCAAAGGAGTCTGAGCATTCGTCTTTCCTTATGTCACCTTCTGGGGCGTGGGGGAGGGTTGGAGAGCTGCTGGTCATTCATTGTCCTGCCTTCACCTCTAAGACTGTGATTTTCATCTCTCCATCTTCAGCCTTCCTCTGCAGCCTGCTTGCTGTGTGACCTTGTGCAAGTCGCATAAACTGAATTTCAGTTTCCTCATTTCAAAAATGAATATATTTGTTATTGTAGACTCTGAGATAATGATAAAACTTAACTTTTAAAAGCACACACTGCCGGGCAGGACCACCTACATAATTTATGGCCATATAAAATGAAAGCATGGGGTTCATTCTTCCAAACTGATTAAGAATTTCAAGACAGCAACAGCAGAGCACTAAATCAGATGTGGGCCCCTCTGCCTTCTGAGTGAGGGCTTTGTGACACTGCGCAGGTTGCATGCCCATGAAGCCAGCCCTAGTGCCACGCACAGTTAACTGTATATGTATTAGCTTATTCAATCCTCATTACCACCTTATGAGGGCGATCCAGAGATGAGGAAACCAAGGAAGAGAGACATTAAGTAACTGTCCAAGGTCACAGTTTTTAATTGGTGGAGGGGAGAAAAATACCTGTCTGGTGGGTATTGTGAGATCCACACCAGAGAAGAACGGCTCCCTCCTGGGGAACCCTCAGGAGGACTTCCTAGTGGCCCCTCAGCTGGGTCATATCCGTTCTGTCCTCAGTGAGTTTGCACACGGTTTCTGCCGCCCAGGATGCCCCTTTCTCCTTCCCTGTGTCTGAGTCTACACTTTCTTCAAAGCTCAGTTCAAGCCCCTCTTCCTCGCAGGGGCTTCAGGAGCAGACAAGCCAGGCTGACATCTCTCTTCCCCCTGGATTTTCTCAGTACCATGTGGGGTCAGACACAGCCCGGCCATGGGGATTATGTATAGCCTTCAGAGCTTACCTTCAAGACTCAGTGATAACCAATCCTACAAGGCTGGTGAGAAAATTTCTTTAAATCTTTCTCCACATTACAATAGCCTGTCTCACCCACTATCCCAGGAGGCCTTGAGGGCAGATACTATATCTGAACCTTCATTATATCTTTAATGCTTATAATTCTTTTGAAAGAATTCTTTCTGGGCTCTGGACCTTTTCCTGGAAAGTCTTGCCTCAGCCTCCCTTCCTCCATTCATTCCTCAGATGTCAGCTCAGAGATCACCTCCTCCTCCAGGAAGCCTTCCCTGACCTTCACCCCCAGGTTGAATTTAGTGCCTCTTCTGCGCTTCCACACCCCCTGTACTCCACCATCATAACACTGCCTTCCTGGGTCCATATTCCCAACAAAGTTATAAATGTCTTGAGGGCAGAGGCTGGTCTGTCTTATTACGTGCCTGGGATACAGTGAGTTCTCAATGTTTGTTTGAACAAATGAATGAATGAATGAAAGTAAATGTTAAATATTGGTTAAAACTCCAGATTCTTTGTGGCCCTCAGCACAGGCCTGGGCACCTAATGGATACTTAGGTAAACTTACGGAATGGGTGAAAACCAAGGACAACTCCAGCAATCTGGTTGTCACTGGAACACGACCACACTCACTCGTTTTACATACTGTGGTTGTTTAGTGCTACCGAAGCAATAGTTGTGACATACTGCATGTCTGCAAAGCCTGGAATATTTATTATCTGGCCCTTTACAGAAAAAGTTTGCCCACCCCTTGCCTTCTCTGTCTGACTTCTCTTACCAGGAGGAAATACGCTGCCAGCTGGCCACAAGGTGTCAGCATTTCACCACAGTGGATTCAGCCCCAAGGGCCCCTCTAAGAAGCCAGAGCCAGGGGCTAGCACCTTAGCTCCTCCCAGTCTGGCTGGAGGCTGGTGTGGGAAGTCCAGTGACTTGGTGCAGGTGGCAGGCCTTTCTGGATGTGCTGTTTGTTTTTGGTTTAATTTGTATTTTATATATGAAGGATTTTCCAAACAGACTAAAGTTGTTAATTTTACTCAAAACTATAAATCAAGAACAGTTGTCGGACTTTTGCACAACCAGATAAGACTATGACCCTCTTCCACTCCTGGAACCAATAAACTCGAGGTGGGAATGACCGTGCACGAGGCAGAGTGGCTCCACGTGGCATCTCTGGAAGGCTTTCTCCGTCTTTCAAAATGTGGACGGGCCTGTAGCCCTGTGTGCCAACTACTCAACAAGGAAATGGCAAGTATACAGGGAGGGAGCAAGGGGTTGAGAAGTCAGGAGAAAATGTCCCAATAGGGAAATGATAAAGCACCCGATGTAACACACCACCTGAAGTGCCGCGGGTTACTGAGCTCCTCCCATGTGTCGGCCACTGTGCTGAGTGCTTTACTACCCAGAGCCTGCCCATTCTGAAGACCGTCCTCCGGCCATCGCACGCCTCAGCTAAGATCACAGCAAGAAGCATGCCCCACCACCTTGAGCCCAGCTGCGAGCACAAGGGCCTTCCTTGCCCACTGTGCACCCCAGGCCTACTGCACAGTAAACGTCCACTGAACCAAATGAATAGTGCTGCAGTGAGGTGCCTTTCCCCGCTCAGTCACCCCACTTCCAGGGAGAGACGAGCCAGGGAGCCCAAGCTGCATGCAGGGAATGAAATCACGAGGCTCGGGTCTGGTTCTCAGCCCAGGACGGCGCTTTCCCTTGCTGGCACCCGGGGAACCGTGGCCTCCTCGGGCATACTGCCTGCTCCTGCCTTTCCCTCCGGCTTCCCCCATGCTTGCTGGCTTCCGCGGCGGACCCTGGCTGGCCTCCTGTGACGCAGGCGGCTTATTCGCGGGGATGCTTTTTAGAGGCTGGGGACAATGCCCACCTTCTAGCCACTTTTCTGATGAAAATTTGTTCCAGCTGGCTGTCACTTGGAGAGGCCACATGACAGTGCTCTAAGGAGGACTGGACAGCCAGGTTCTAGCCCTTCCCATAACTTGTGTGACTTCGAACAACTTCCCTCACTTCAAGGCCTGTCTCCTCCTCCCCTGCTTTTGTGTTGGCCATTTGAAAGGAAGGGCACAGACAGGGTCGTCCCTGAGCTGCCTGGAGACCTAGGACTGCCCAGTCTGGAGCGACAGGGTGATGAAGACTGTCCACCAAGGACACACACTGGAAGGAGAGTTTTCCCAGAGGAATGGGTTGGATCAGGAAGGACTTTTATGAACCTGGTCCTTGAGAAATTAAGTAACAGAGAGCAGAATCCTGTTTGGCTTCTATGGAGTCTCAGAAGTCAGGAACAAGACTGAAAGGGTCCTGATTAATTCTAGGGACCCTGACACCCCCATATCAATTAGCCTGGCTTATTCTATCCAGTGACTGCCAAGTTTTTAACCACTGGACAAATATGTGTTAAGCAGATACAGGTCTTCAGGCTCAGAAGCCCCAAGGATGGAATGGGTACCTACTGTGCCAGGTGGAAGAACGTGCTGCCAGAGCAGGTACCAGGAAGCAGGGCCTTCCTCAGTTCATAGCCGGGAAGACAAAGGGTCACAGGGGAGGGGTGAGAAGTTCAGGCCATCCTAACTTTTCTAGGCCTTCTGGCTGATCCAGCGATTACTCAGCCTAGGAATGCCCTGGTGCCTGTACCTGCCACCTCTCGACTGTCTCTAAGGTGCACATCCTCACAACCTTGGTGTGGCTCAGCTTACTGAGCCCAGGGTGCCTGCTCTGCACCAAAGCTCCTGCCACTGAAACAGCAGTGCAGATGATCACAGGGACAGCGGCTGGGTCCTCTAGGCAGGGAGACTGACTGTGGCACACAGTTGGATGATAAACTCTATCTATGGGCTAATGAGCTGCTGAGGGGGCTTTGTTGATGTTCACTCAGAGTGCTGTCCTGACGCTCCAGGTAGCAGCTCCCACCTGGCCTGACTCAGGAGCATGGAAGGCTCTCTGCTGTCAGCCCTGGCTGCCTTCTGAGGTGGGAACACTGCTAGGCACACACAGATATGTCCAATTTCCATGCAGGACTTAACTAAGATGGAAGGAAGGGGGACAGATTGGGAGGAAATGTGCCAGCACGCTGAGTAGAGTAAGGCAGACATGTGCACGTAAACACATCTGTTCGGGAGGACTAGGGGTGCAGAGCTAACAAGGTAGCTAGAACAAAGATGGAAGATGCTATTATGTCAGTCACAAAAAGCACAGTCCCTGACAAGTCAGCCAACCTTTCTGGGCCAAAGCAGTTTTAGGGGGGATGTACATGAAAGCAATCTGTGGGCCTTCAGGCTGCAAAGTAGAGTGGTCTTTCTCCACTGGGGCAATTTGAGCCCCCCCCCCCCCCCGGGGGGTGACATTTAGCAACATCTGGAGACATTTTTTGTTGTCTTATCTGGGGGGGGGGGGGTTGTGCTACTGGCATTTAGTTGGTAGAGGCTAGAGGTGCTGCTAACATCCTACAGTGTGTAGGACAGCCCCTCCCCCAACAGAGAATTTTGTGGCTCCAAAGTGTCACTAGTGCTGAAGGTGGGAAACCTGGAGCTAGAGGCAGGCGCAGAGCTGATGGGCGTTTTAGCAGAGCTGTATACGTCATCTGGAAAATGGGAATAAGACCTGAGCTTCTCATCACACAACTTTGTGAAGCCCAATCCCTGAATATATAAGAACAGTTTTTGTTATTTTGTTAAGAGCTCTTTCCTGAGCTTTTCTTAGTTTGAAACCTGCAGGTGATCAAAGCATCTAGCACAGTGACTGGCATATAGTAAGTGCTCAATAAATTAAAAAGAGAAAAGCAGCATAGTAAAAAAAGAAAAACAGCCCACTCCCTCTCTGGCATGTTTCCTCCACATCGCAAGGCCACCTCTTTTTGTCTAGACTGTCTATTATTAGGTTCTATACAGATAGAGGGCCATGGTGTTAGCAGAAGTTGCTTTGAAAGCACTCTTGAGAGATCAGGACTAACCGTACCTAAGGACGGACAGCTGGCAAGAGACTGGGAAGTTTTGCTAAATCTCAAGGGAAAGCCTTTCCAACACTATGCAGGAGTCCTGTGCTTCTTGCCTCTATGGGGCAGGACCTAGGGTGGCAGCAGCCCCAGGAACTCAGGCCTCAGGTACCTCTGCTTCTAGGAGGTCGGCCTTCCCAAGCAGTCACACCAGTTGTGGACACTCAACCTGCACAAGCTGGACTCAGAAAGTGGGCAGCTTGCTGGTGGTGGTGGTGGGATGGGGGCAGCAAAGCCAGGCCTCACAAGCACACTCACTCCTCTCATCCCTGTCCCTCCCCAGCCCTTCTGCCGCCACCAGCCTTGTGCAAGCTGCTGCAGATGAACCAAGGGCATGATCCACCCTTGAACTTGCCACCCAACTGGGAAGGCCAGATGTGCCCTTGAGATTTGAGGAGAGAGTATTTCATGATGTGTGTGCTAGTGCTGGAACAGAGGGCAGATGCACTAAGAACGGAGAAGCTCAGCAGCAGAATGGAATGGGTGGAGCTCAGGCAGACAAGCAAACGTTAGGAGCCGCATTTTAGGACTTCAGGATCCGCAGCCATCTTTGGATTGATTACTGTCTCTTCACAAGCATCTCAGGGCTGGAGGGGGTCAGAGGCCATGTTGCATGACCCTTCGTAAGCGGATGAGGAGACTGGGGCTGCAGGGGAGGTGCCTCGCAGGCCATTCTCTCTCCCATTTCACTGCACTTGTCTCCCACCCACTCCGTATCTATGAATGATATAACCCCACCTTGGCACATGGAGAAACTGGGGCAGGAAGGAGCCTGGCTCAAGGCTGCAGTGACTTGGAACTTCCAACCTGGATCCTCCTACACTCAGGTGAGGACGGGAGGGAACTGGGCCTGCTTTGGGGCAGGAGAAGGGAAAGGGGCCGTAGCTGCTTCTCTCGCAAAGGAGGCCCTGGAAGCCCTTGCAGAATCGCTTAGGAGCTGGTCCCTCCCAGCCTCCTCCCTTGTCCCCAGAGTTGTCCACTCTCCTCATCAACAGCAGCCTCTCTGCCACACTGCAATTTACCCACCTTGTGTCCCACACCGTCGAGGTGACCTCTGTGAGCTGAGGTGTAGTACTGCCACATCCCCAGTTTTCCATCTCTCCCTCCCTCCCTTCCAGAACAAGCACATGCCACATTGCCAGGCGCTGGCACATAGGAAGCACTTCCCAGAAAGTGTTTAATCCTCACAAAAGCTCAGGGAGGTGGGTCAGGACCTAACCTCAGGATGAACAGAGGAACCAGGTTCAGCCCCCCCACTCCCCACTCCCCACCCCCAGCTCCCCAGCGGTTTGTCTCCAGTGACTGCACTGTGCTGTCCCACTTCCTGCTCCTCAAAGGACATCTGTTCACCCTCAGTGCAACCAGGCTCCCCTTGCCAGCCTCCTCACAGACATCTGGGCCCCTCCCCAGGTGCTGCTGGTGCCCCAGGGTTTTACAGAAGGAAAGACACAGGACAAGAGTTTGGTTCAGAAGGGAGAGGCTGAGCGGCTGAGAGGCCTGGTTCATGGGTTCACAGTGTGGGCTCTGACCCCAGCAACCTGCCCCGGGGGGTGCTGCTAGCAGAGCCTGCAGTTTGGCAATTTCTCTGGTGTGCATTTGCAAACTCTCCTCAGACCCCCAGTTACACGAGTGGGGTGAGGGCAGTGTGTGATTTTAGGCAGACCTGCTGGCCTGGCATCGTGGCAGTTAGGCCCTTGGAGAGGCTGAGGGTCCTAAACACAGTCTCCCTTTTGGCAGGGAGCTAAGGCTGTCTTTGGCTGAAATGTAACTAGAGAAGGAAACTAAGTCCTGGCTGGTGAAGGGGATTAAGGGCCTTCTCAGGGGTGGGGAAAAGGCCAACGCTCCTGTCCTGTGGGCCCAGCCTCCCACACCACCAGAATCTAACTCTTGGCCAAGCTCTCTCTCTGCCTTGGGCTGCAAATCAAGGCACATTAAGGGGAGGAAGTGGCCCCAGGTAAAGGCACTAGAAGAACCTGTAATGGCTTGCAGCAGGCAATAGCCAAGGAGGCCTGGACCCCTTGGGGCAGAGAGCTCCAAGATGGGGAAGAGTGAGGGAAGGAGACCTCAGCACAAGGGCTCTCAAATGGCAGTGTCAACTTCTGCCACTGGCCCCAGTGGAGGTCTCACCTCAGTCTAGTGCAGGAGCCTGCAGGGACCACCTGGAAGGCCACAGTAGCCAGTGTCCCAGCTGACCTAGCATCTTCCACCTTCATTTCAGAGGCTAGAGCGAGACCGGGTCCCTGCTCAGAGCCCTGTCTTCCCTTTTATTTCGCCAAACCTGTTGGGGGGACCAGAAGCACCAGGAAGCCCAGGAAAGGAGAAGGCAGGGGGCTGGGGCTGCCCTGGAGACCCTACCACATTATGATAGAAGAATACGGGCTCACCCTATCTGGGGCCCTGCAGGGCCCGGCTGGCCCAGTAGAGGGGGTGGGGCATAAAGGAGAGAGGACACTAGTCAAGCTTCCACTTCATGTAAACAAGGAAGAGCGACCCCTGCCCAGCCACCAGCAGTTTTGTGGAGGCGTGTGACTGCCTCAGGATGTGGCAGATCCTCACATCTGGGATTCAGGGTCCCTGAGGCCACATGGAGGCTGCCAGGCAGGACAGTAAGGATCTGATGTGCAAACTGGTACAGGGTTTGACCTGTGTTCTCCACAGAACAGGACAGCGGGGCATCCACAGGTCCTGCCCACGGCTGGCCCACGGCTCAGGAAATCACACAATTGCTGGTCTTGGCAGGACTGGGACTTGTTTTACCTGCAGAGACAAGGGACACAGGCACGGAAGGATGTAAGTAAAGTGCTCAGTGGATTTGCCTCCAGCCCCTCTCCTGTACTCTGCCCACACCTCAGATTGAGGGCTGGGGTCACTGTCTCCCCCCAGCTGTTGATCAGGAAGCAAATCAGTAGGGCCCCCAGGAAAGCAACAGAAGAGATCCTCCTTGTCGTGGCAGCCTCAGCAAGGCCGCCACTGGTTGGGACATCAAGGGATCTGCCTTCTCCAGACCTCAGCGGGTTGGGGAGAAGGGTGTAGACCCCAATCCAACAACTACACTCAATGATTTAAAGTCTTGTCAAGAGGCAGTTCACCTGCAGCTAATACCAAAGGCAGCCTCACAGCCCACAGGGTATAACCGGTCATTCTCTCAGGTATTCCTCACAGGCAGCCACGCTCTGAGAAGGTATCATCAGCCCTGTCTTACAGCTGAGGGCAGTAGGGTCACCAGCTCCCAGAGCCAGTCAGCTCCAGAACCTGATTTTCCAAATCCAGTCATAGCTCCCTCTGCCATGCAGGCCACCTAGGTTGGAAGAGGAATAGCCCGTGCCTCAGTAAGGTCAGTAGGCTGAGAGCAGGCACTGTAGCAGGGACCACGTGCTTAAGGAGGTGGTTTTAATGTACAGGATGGAGGGAATACATTTCATTGAAAGGAGGGGGAGAGAAAACTATGTTCCTCCAGGCTAGAGAAGCACAGCTCTCCTCTTCCCCGACTGCTTCCTTTATAATCCCTGCAGAAGTCAGAGGTCGGTGGCTTCTTTGGCTGGATTCCTGCTCTGGGTGGGGGGCATGGAGATGGGGATGGGGGGTGCTAAGAGGCAGCCGCTGACACCTCCTGGCCTGCCTGCTGGGTGTTGGCTGTTGGATCCACAGCCTCCTGGAGTGCTGGCTGCCTTTCTCCCAGGTGGAAGCTGCTGAGCTATTTCCTGCCAGTTCCTTTCTACACTGCAAGGGTCAGGTCCTCTCCCTGATTCCCACACCACCTTCCCACATCACTTCAGCTGTGAATTTAATTAAGGTGGTGGCTGCCTCTTCTGGGCAGGAGCAACAGAACCAGACAAGCCAAGAGGGGACACTCCCCCCTCCCCCCCAGGCCTGCTCCATTAACCACTCCTTGGGATTTACTACAAGTCCAGCTTAGCTACTTGGAGACTGTGCTGAGAGCATTTAGAGCTTAGAGGAGGTGGGAGGGGGCCCAATGACTGTGCCCTCTCCCTCCCCGAGGGTCCCAAGGGTTAAGAAGCTCAGTCATCTTCCACGGTGGGGCTGTGGCCACCTCTGGTGCAGCTCTGCAGTGATTACAGTCTGCAGTCCCCTCACTGCTGCATGGACATGTCCATCCCCACCTCTCCTTAGTGGCTCGTTTTATTTGCTTGGCCTCTTGAGCAGATGCCAAGTTCCTCCCCTCAGGCAGCAGCGTTTTGGAGGCAGGTAAGTGACACCAGCTCCAGACTGGGAGTGGGACAGGCAAGGGCGTCAGAGGAGCCTGTGCAGCCTCAGCTCCTGGAGAGGGCAGGGATGCCCCTCTCCCGCTCATTTGATCAGGCTGGATGGAAGCCTGGGGAGACCCTTTATACTCAGAATTCATTTCCATGCCTCTGAAAGAGAAACCGTCTGAGGGAAAATTCTTTATGTTCCACAGTTCCTTCAGTGCACAGGGATGGGGACAAGACTCCGAGGCGAATCAGACCTGCTCAGATTAATAGGGGAGAATCCACGAACAGCCAAATTTTTTTTTTTCAGAGTATCTGTAGCATGGGTGCCTGGAGGAGGCTTATGAGAGAAAGACTTCAAAGGGAGGTCACACTGGAGTGAGACTAAAACTGGTGGGAAGTGGGAGGAGACAGCATGAAGGAAGGGCTGAAGGGGACGCAGCCTGGGGTAGGGAGAGAGGTCGGCGGGGACACAGATATGGACGTCAGGACTAGGAAGAGGGGCTCTACCTTCCTCCAGGTTTCAGGGCTCCACATACCCCTTTTCTGGAAGATTCTTCCCCCGGATGTCCACCTGGCTCTCTCCCTCCCTCTACTCAAGTCTCTGCTCAAATCCCTTGGTCAGAGGCCTTCCCTGATGACCCTTTATAAAATCGTCATTGCCCTCCCTGCTCTCTCTCTGCAGTATGGTGTTCACTCCAGAAGGTCAGGGACTTTGCTCATTTTGTTCACTGCTGTGCAGGAACTTAGAACTGTGCCTGGCACAGAGCAGACTCTGCACAGGTATACATTTGCTATGAATTAGATGAATGACCAGCAGCCCTGGCCGGGCGGCTCAGTTGGTTGGAACCTCTTCCCGTGCACCAAAGGCTGTGGGTTTCCGGCCAGGGCACATTCCTAGGCTGTGGGTTCAATCCCCAGTCGGGGGTGTATGGGAGGCAACTGATTGATATTTCTCTCGTTCTCTCTTCCTCACTCTGAAAACATATCCACATGTGAGGGTAAAATGAAAACAGAATGGCATCAACAGATGGTGACATACGTGCCCTCACTCACCTTACTTGCCTAGATAGTGGTGCAGCCCTGGCTAGGCCCAAGAGAAATGAGAATGGCAGAAGTGTGACATCTGCTAGTGAGAATAAGGATGGCTACCTCTTCTCTAGAGCTGAGCAGGATCAGTTCCTCAAAGGAGGCTCACTTGGGTCCTTTGTCTGTGCTGTGTGACCTGGCCCCCAGGGGTAACAACCCTCAGGTTTGTAACACGAGACCGCAGTTTCCAAATACCAGCTGTGGTCAGGACCCAAGCTCCTCAGGAATAACCCTGAATTTTGAAATTCTGTCTTGACAAGACAGCTCTTGAGTAGACCTCCCCAGGAACTGGAGTTCTGAACCTCAGAAGTACGTCCCTAACCTTCCATCCTGGCTAGGAGAGCGATCTGAGACCTCCAGTCCCCAGGGATGACAGACATGGGTCTGAAGTCCCCAAATCCAGGACCCTAGCAGCCACATCACTAGAAGCCAGGCCACACTGCCAGCCAGGGTATCCCGTCCACGCATAAATCAGGGGAACCCAAGGGAGATCTGGAAAGGCAACTGCCACTGAAGTCGCCTCAAAGAACTCAGGGAAGAAAAACGTGGGCCCAGTGGACCTTGAAAGATAACGACCCAGAAGTACTCTAGAGCATGAAGGATCACTCCCCTCTTCCTCTGCTGGTGGGCCACCAGGGGGAGAGCCAATCATCTACCTAGTCTTTAAAGATGTGGGGAAATGGTACCAACCCTAACCTTCTGGAGACAGACTTAATGCTTCATGCAAGGCCCTGGAAGGCAGGAGAGCATGCTGACCTTTTCTCACTGTGTGATGGTGGGCACAGGAGCTCGCCTCTTGTCTGTGAAATGATGCCATCAGGCAGGAGGCTGTGAGTTCTGTGAGAAAGCACTTAGCATCCATCCACCCAGCACATGCCAGGCACTCAGTGAGTCTGTGCCTTTCTTCCCTCTCCTAACCATGTGCAAGAATGTTGGCCATTTCTCAGTGATTTTCCTGGGGGAGCTGGGAGGGGCTTCAGGACATCTCCCAGAACCTCTTTCCCTTGCCTGGCAGCCCTGAGGGCAGGGCTTTGTCCCAGTGTCACAGAAGTCTGCAGCTGGGGGGAACCCTACGTGGGAAACAGGGCACTTGTTTAAAATGCAGATCCCTCAGCCCAGTCCAGTGGTACAGCCCCCTCACTGCATTTTAACAGGGCTCTCTCATGATCACTGTTCCCTGAGGCTGGGATCTCCAGTTAAGAGGTCATGTCTGGAGCTCCTGGATGGACTCTGCAAAGGTGCGCAGGAGCAACGAAAAATCAGACGGAAAATGTGCTTGCTCAGTTTCTGCCAGTAGAGGGAGCTGTGAGCCTTCAAACCACCAGGTAGCCCCCTGCTGAATCCCAGACCTAAAGGTTCTCCCAAGGACCACACTTGGGTTTGACAAGTATATACTTCTTATCAAGCAATTTTACAGTCTGTCAGCACTTAGCTTTTCTATGTCTTTCTCTTTCACCCACTCTGTCATCAGCCCAGACTCTCCCTTGTCAGAGGGCAGCAGAGACAGAAAGGACAGGTCAGAATCAGAGCTCACAGGTAACTTGGAATCCCTCCCTGGGTCAACCAACCCCCCCCCCCCCCCCCACACACACACACTTCTTGACCAGGAAATGGCCCTGGGAGGTGAAAGGGTGTGTCCAGAGGTTGAGGAGCAAGGTATCAGGAGCTGAGGTCCTTCAATGGCTATTGTGATGATGGTCTGAATGTTCACTGCAGGACAGGGAGCCTTTCCCTGGGTGGGGGCTCTAAGGGAGCAGCAAAGGGATTTCCTTCCAGCTGACAGTTACAAGCACATCAGAATTACTATTGCCAACCTTGGTGGGTCGCCCTGCTGTGAGGAGCCTGACCCTCTGGCACACAGAGTTCTAGAGACCCAGTTTCCTGGTGACTGAGAGGAGGCACTAAGACAGCACAGCTGGAGGAGAGGAGTCCCTGCTTCTTACCCTGCCTTTGAGGGAAGAAAGCAGCACGAAGAGAAAAGGTCTCATTAGGGACTTGAATTTCAGGCCCTCATGTACTGGGTGCCCATCCAGGTGGGCAGAGGCTATGCTGGACAAGGCCACTCTGTGTTCCTACTAAAGAATGGAGAGGAATAGGGTGACCTTGCTGGGCACCCCTTTATGTGACTCTTGAGTTCACTGTCCTCTCACTGCCTCTTTGGGTGTCACTCTCCCTCTGGGCATCAGGCCGTCAGGAGAGAAGCTTCCCCAGGGCACAGTCCAGGTCTGCTTGGCTGGCAGCTGGGCACCGCGTGAGTGGCACAACTGGGCAGAGAATGTCCAAGTCATCCAAGCTGGAAACCCGATGCTGAGAGACTCAGGAAAGGCAGCAAGAAGGGACAAGATAATGGGCTTTTCGTTTCTATGGAAACAGCAACTCAGGGTGAGGGGTGTAAGGAAGAGAAAGCTTCCACTTCACCTCCATCAGGACTTTGGAAATGGCCCCTTTTGTGGTTGGGCTCAGCCCTCCCCCTCCCTTCCCTGCCAGGTGTTCACCATGGCAACCCTGCCTCCAAACATGAGGTGCTAAGCAGCAGCAGCATCTGGTGTTGGGGGAACCAGGGAGCCAGGGTGGAAATGAAACTGGGCCAGTCATCCCCTCTGACAGGACATGGGCCCTGGCTTGGGTGTGAGTCCTGGCCCCAGTACTACTTACTGTGCCTGGGGACCACCAAATTCACCTGTCCAAGCTTCCACCTGCCACCACTGAGGTTATTGTGAGGGCCAAGTGAGAGAGAAAGCACCTAGTAAAGGCCCAGCGCATGGAGGCGCTCAAGAAATGCTTCCTGGCCAAATAGTGGCACAGCACTGGAGCTTCTCTTCTGCTGGGCCCAAGTTCACCGAGACTCTTAGGCCTGTCCTCACTTTAAGAAGCACAGAGTATGTCAGGCTCTGTAGCAGGGCTGTGGAATGAGCAGAATGAGTGGAGGGGAAGATGGTTAAGATCCTTTCACTCAAGCCACTCACTATCAGGTCAAAACTGGGGCTGTGGGCGATGCAGGAGACCTGGAAGTGCTCAGACTGCCCAGGACAAGACCTCAGGCCCTGCCATCACTAGCTGGCTGACCAGGCAGCCCAGTCACACTGCTGCAAGGCCTCACGGTCACAGAGGGAGAATACCAAAATGGAAACCTTTTTTTCTCTGAGATGCTGACATGAGAAAAGTCGCCAGCAGTAGTCCTGGCTGTCACCACCGCCTCTGGAAAGGCCACACTGGAAACTGCTCCAGAGAAAGAGATATAGGCTAGGACCTCTAGGGGATCCCAGAGACAGCCAGAAAGATATCACCATCAGGAACAATCTCTCCCAGAGGCGAGCAGCATGGCAAACACAACTTATCAAGTAAACACAGGGAGGAACCAAGTCTAACTACTTTACAACAGAAACGAGGAAAGTGGGTAAGGGCGTTGGTGGGGCACAGGGGAGGGTGGGGTATGTTTGAACAGGTTAGATCCTGATGACAAGGAACAAGCTTTGCTAGACTGAGCCCTAGACTCAGAGGCAGGGTCGAGCCTTAGCCCTCACTCAGCTGCGCTGTGCCTCTGTGGCTTCATTTGCAAAGTAGCAGCTTTCTAAGGCTCCAGTAGCAGTAATGGCAGCTCTTAGACTACCCCATGCCCGCACTGTTCTGAGCACCTTATAGCCTCAGGACAGCTGGGCAAGGCAAGCATCATCCTCTTTCAGAGAAGAGAAATGGAAGCTCAGACCTGCAGGGCCAGGCCCAGGCCATGGCCACGAGGCATATGAAAGCCAGAGCAGAATGGGAAACGAGGACTGTCTGACCCCGACCCACTCTCTCCACGCCAGCAAGCTGCCTTTCTGCAGGCACAAGGCAATGCTCTCCGAGAAGGGCCAGAGGCCAGTGGAGCTCTGGGCCCAAGCGGGCGGGCTCACCTGAGGTGTCAGCACTGGAGCTGTCGTTGGGCCTCTTCCCCATTCTAAACTCCACTTCAGCAAAGTTCTCGGTGGACAGGGAGCTGGCCATACCGTTGGGCGCTGCAGGCCTCTTGGCCCGGCGGCTGAACAACCTACAGCTAAAGCGCTTGCCCTCCTTGGCCGGGGCAACCTCCCCGTTGGCAGTTTCTCCCTTGCTATTTTGGGCAAGAGCCTCTCGGGGTTTTAGGTCCATGTGCAGGTGAGAGACCATCTTGACATCCTTCCGACTCAGATCTCTTGAGGGTATGGGCTCCACGGGGGGCAGCACCTGCTCCAGCGTGACCAGGTCATTCAGGAAGTTCTCCAGGCGCTTGGCTGACTCGCCTCTGCTGCTCTCCTCCTGCGCCTCTGGGTTGCTGCCAGCCTCCCGTTGCCGCCGGGCAGCCCAGCGCATCATCTCCCCTGGCGGCTGGTGGCTGCCGGACACCAGGGCATACTTGGGGTTGATAAGCTTTCGAGCCACAGTGGAGGAATAGTTAAGGCCAAACCTGCCTGCGCCTCCTGCCAGGCCCAGCTGCTGGTATAAGTTCACCTCCTCAGAGATGGCATACAGTTCCCGGAACTCCACATCAAAGGGTTCCACGTTCTGCCCTGTCAGGAGGAGGAGAAGGTTCCTGTCCACATAGGAGGAACTCCAGGTGAACCTGGGAATGTGGGGACAGAAAAGCAAGACACATGTGCTCAGGCCAGTGGCCTCGCCCTGCCAGCAGCCCCTGGGCAAGCCCATTTTGACACACTGCTGCGACCACCCCAGCCTGATCTACCACTGAGGCCAGAGGCCTCGCTGCCCGGCAGAAGGCACCCCCTGGCCTTCATGCTGGGGTGCTGTCCTTCCAGTGGCCCAATCCTCCCTTTTTTTAGGTCTTGGCCTCAAATGCAGAAAGCAGGCACTGGGTGCCAGGCAAGGACGTGGGAACTCGGGCCTGAATTCAAGCCTGGTTTCTACCCTGTGCGCCTTGTAAAACGGGCTCACAGGGTGTACAAACAGAGTTGTTGGGAGGCTCGAGTGAGATAATGTGTATAAAATATTTAGCTCAGTAGCTGGCACAATGCATACATTTCATAAGTAGTCACTGCAGCTGCTACAATTGTTGATATTGGTCCATTCCTTGTTGGTTCCCCTCTGAATTTTTAGGGTACTGAGTGTCTGCAAAACCCCATACTTTAACTGTGTAGGAGGACTTATGTCATTTATTCATTGTTTCAGGGGCCCAGGTCTCTTTTGGGCACCTAGATTTTAATTTACGTGAAGGGCAGACACTTGCACCCATACCGTCTCTCATGTTCCTGGTAATTTACTTCAGCATCAGAATTTGGGAGACATTCCTTCCATGACACGCCCTCACATTCCTTTCCCAGGTCTGATTTATTCTGCTTCCAGCTTGTCCCTCCTAACAACTAGCCTCGAAATGCAACCATTTGCTGTGGACCATGAAAAGTAGGTTGTGCTTAATGTCCAGTAAGAGTTGATCTTCTTTCTGGAATAATCTGGTAGCCACAAAGTGTGAGGGAAGGGACCAGCGAGGAGGCTCTTCTTTGCCATTGGATCAGACAATACCTCTTAAGCCCATGGCCACGGAGCCTCCAGTCTAGCATCTTCCTGAATATGAACATTTATTACAATGAATAAAGGCCTCCCAGGCCCTTCTCTGACCTGGCCCAGCTCACCTGTAAGATCCTGTAGCTACTTTTTCACCATCTACCATTAAGAACTTTGACGACAGGGTCCCCTTGATCTTCCCCATGGGCATGTAGAAGCCGACACCTGTCACAGAGCGGACACGGATATTCTGTTGAGAAGAAAAGACACTGTCACTCAGGCTGGGGCCTGTAAGCCTCGGAGCCATGTCTTTGCTTGGGCAGAGGAGGAGCTCTCTTGTCCACCAAACCCTGCCTGCTGGCTCCTGCCTGCACTAAGCTATCTATGGTCCCTATGGCCTCATAGTAGAAACCCACTTAGAGAGCAGGAGCAAGTCAGCAAATCTTGCTCCGGGTGTAGATAAGCTCAGGGTGGTTCCTGCCTGTTCCCAAAGCTCCCCAGAAGAGAACCACAGCCCTAGCTTTGACCTTGGGCTGCAGGATGAGCACCCCAGATCTGGGCCAGAGCTGCCTCCTTAGCCTCAGCAGCCTTGTGATAAAAGGTAAGCTTGGCATGTAATTTAGGGTTATCAGTTCACAAGATAAGGTTTTAGACAGAAGGGGTTGAGATCTTCATGTTCATCTGAGCCCCTGAACTGGAGAAGAGGCAGAGAAAGGGGCAGAGGCAGTTTCTATCTCAATTTCTGCTCCCCACATCCCCCACAGTGGTACAACTCACCCGAATACGGTAGTCAGTGAGCTCCAGGCCCTGACACATCTCCAGGAAACACTTCACGCCTGCCTCGTCCAGGATGATGTACACAGGGACCTGGCGTTTAGAGGCAGCATCCACAATGTCCTGGAAGATGTCGCCATCAGAGAAGAGGTCCATGACCACAGCAATGACCTGGATAGGGAAGGGCACTGGTGAGGAGCATGGTGACAACACACCTACAGAGACACGCCTTGGCCCACAGAGGACCAGCTGGACCTGGAATAACTGGTAGCCAAGAGTTAAAAACCCCATCTGCACCTCTCCTGGGCTCCCCACATCCTCACTGATGTCTGAGCTCATCTGAGCCCAGGAGATGGGCTCTGTGCTCTAGGAAACACCCGAGGGTGCAGGTGGTGCCTGACAAAACCACACCACTCCACCCTGAGGCTTTTCTGGCAGCTCTTCAGAAGCTGTACGGCAGAGATCTGGGAGGCTGAGGACAGTTGCTCGTGGTGCCCTGTGGAGACCAGCAGACTCAGAGGATGTGATCACTGAGACACATGGAATGGACTCATTTCCACAAGCCGCAGATCTGCTCAAACACCACTTTCTCTGCAGCCGCTTTGATCTCCCTGTAGCTTCCCAAAGGCAATGCTAAGGAAAAAGCCTTGTGCTTCCTTAAGGGCCGATCTGGACAGAGCTCCAGTGAGCGTGGACTTCCCTGGCCTCCAGGTGTGTAGACCATCCCACTCCATCCTCAAGTCAAAGTCACTACCTCGGACCCTTGATTTCCAAAAGTCAGTTTTGGTCATCCATGCTGGCCGGAGAGGCCTTCTGCAGCCTGAGGCAAATCTGCCTTTCTGACCTTAGCCTCCTCTATTTTCCTAGGCGTCCCCTCCCACCCCAGCTCCAGTGCAAGGGTTTTCTTGTTGGCTCCAAGCACTGTGCACAAGATGCAGAATGGAAAGCATGCTTTGGGGCAGGAGAGATCTGATTATGTGACCTTTCCATTTACGTGACCTTAGGCAAGTCACTTAATCTGATGAGTGTCCTTATCTGCAAAGTGGAGATTCCCTGTACATTATACTTTCCCCGTTAGGATTACAGATAATGTTTGTGAAGCATCAAACACAGCGCCTGGAATGGAGTGAGTCCTCAATGAACGGCAGTTGCTATGTGGTTGAGGGCACCCGCTGGTCATTGTAACTGGAATCCCGGACTCTGCGGTCAGACAGACTAGGCCTGGGTGCCAGCTCACTGCTGACTCATGAGAGCCCTGGTTTCCTTGGCAGGAAAATGGAGCTAATAGTAACACCTATCTCAAAGGGCTGTCGTGAGGGCTTAGAGAGATAAACTGTGAAAACACTTAACACAGTGCCTGGTACCCCTGACACCATCACCCTCATTTTTATCCCCACCTTCATACACGTGCATTTCCATTGCTCCTGCCTCTAAAGAACCCCACCCCCAACACCATTTACACAATATTATTTAAGGCTCTTCTTAGCTCCTACATTTAACACTCAACTATTCATATAAGTAACATTTACTGAGCTGTCCAGGTAGAAGGATCTAAAGACAAATAACCTATAATCCCTAACTTGAAGGGATTAATCCAGTTGGAAGGATAAGGCACTTGAACAAAATAACTAAGACATAAGGTAAAATGAAATAAATGCCTTAAGAGATACACAAATGACCTGTGATGTGAATTCAGGGGCAGGCGGGGTGAAGGAGGGAGAGAGACTGATTACTCTCAGCCAGAGAAGAACAGGAAAAGGCTTCAGTGAGGAAGCTGAAACCTGAGGAATGGGCAGCCTGGGCACTAGGGAAATGAGCAGAGAGGGAAATGGAGCAGGGACGTGGGCAGGGCTGCCACGCATGGCTATGCAGCGTGTGCACTGCACATGGGCACTGGGCTGGGGGTGAGCGGGAACAGTGCTTGCCTGAAGAAGGGATACCTTTTCTAATCTGCACACAGGTGCCACATGGGCTAAGCAGGTGCCCAGGAGGTGGACATTTTAGGCAAAGAGCACAACCAAAATGCCCTGAGGACAGGGGTTAACATGCACTGAACACTTTTAATGGGCCTCAACATATGTTGTTCCAGGTGCTTTAGGTAGAAAATTTGATCCTCACAATGAAGAGGACTGTAATTGCCATTTTACAGGTGAGGACATGAATGCAAAGGGGCAAAATAATGTGTCCAAGGTCACAAAGCATGTGACAGAGCAGGGACTCAGGTCTGTTTGACTCCACAGTCTTCATTTCACTGCATCACAATGGTTCATAAAGATGGTACAGCTGTAAGTTATTTTAGAAACATCAAATAAAAAACTGACTTTAAAAAAACCTAAATAAGATAGACAAATTTCTAGCAAGACTAACAAAAACAGAGAAGATGCAATTAAAATACTGAGTGAAAAAAGAGAAATAACTACAGATATATGTGCTTTTTAAGAAATTCTTACTTTTTAAGAAATAGTAAAAATGGAAAAAAAAATTATATTGGGACCATTTACACATTCATGAATTTAAAAATAAAAATGACCTGGATAAGTCATTAAAAGTGCATTAAACAGAATACAGCATAATCAAGTTTATCCTAGGGATGTAAGAATGCTTGAATATCACAAAATGTATCATTTTAATTTATAACATTTATGGTGTCAAGGAAGGAAAATCATACATTATCTTAATAGGTTTTTTAAAAAAATCTGATAACACTAGATCCCTGTTTGTGATTAAAATTTCAAAAAAAAAAAAGGAATAGAAGGGACCTTCCTTAACTTGATAAAGGCTATCTACTAAAAATTCCCCTTAAACATACTTAACAGAAATTTTAGATTCAATCCCTTTAAGTCTCAAGCAAGTCAAAAATACTATCACCATTGCTCGTTAACAAAGCATTGGAGGTCCTAACCAATGCAGTATGACAAGAAAAGAAATACGAGCTAGAAGGATTAGAAGAAACAAAACTACTAGTATTTAGAGATAATATTTTTATAGAAAACCTAGTACAATGCAGAGGAAAACTATTAAAATTAATAGAATTCAGCAAGTTTGCCAGATACAATAAAAATTTACAAAAACCAATAACATTCTTCTACTATAGAAATAATCAACTAAAAAAAAAAAAAGAAAGAAATAAGATTCATTCAAAATTGCAACTTAAGCATATAGTATTTAGAAATTAATACCTTTATGAAGAAATTTGTAAGACTATTAAAACACCTTTTCAAATAAGTGAATAAAGGAAGAGATAAATCATGTTCATGGATAATATTTGATATTTAAAAAATCCAATTCTCCCATATTAATAAAATTCAATGCAATTCCAATAAAAGTTCAGTAAACTTTTTTGAGGAACCCAAATACTTCTAAGATGTAAGAAAAAATAAAGATCCATAATAGCTAAGTCAATTTTGAAAAGAAAAGCTAAAAGGGGACACTTTCCTACCAGATAATAAGACATAATGCAGAGCTATAGTAGTAGAAAGAATTGTGGTACTGAGGTAGGAAGCAACTAACAGATAGAATGATGGAATGGAAAGACCAGAAACATATGTATACCTACACACATGCATAAAACTTCAAGTCTGATAGAGTTAGAATCACAACTCAGTGGAGGAAGGATGCTGTTTAGTAGATGCTATTGGGGAAATTGGCTTACTGTATAGAGAAAAATAAAGTGAATCCTTACCTCACACACTATATAAAGGTGAATTTCAGGTCGGCTAAATACCTAAATGTGAAAGATAAAACTAATAAAGGAATTGATGATACACAGTAAGATATCTTTGACATTGGTAAGAAAGGATTTCTTAAGATTCCAAAAGCACAAATCATAAAGCAAATAAAAATTTTAAAAGATGCATTCCACAAATTAGGGATTTTTGTTCAAAGAAAGATTCCATAGACAAAGGTAACTGGAGGGTAACAGGGAGAAGATATCTGCAATGTCTACAACCAAAAGGAATTAATAATATAGAAGAGATCCCTACAAATTAAAAAAAAAAAAATTTTTTTATTGATTTTAGAGAGAGAGGAAGGGGGGCAGAGAGAGAGAAACATCAATTTGCTGTTCCACTTATTTATGCATTCATTGGTTGATTCTTGTATGTGCCCTGACCCAGGATCGAACCTGAAATCTTGGCGTATCGGGAAGACGCTCTAACCAACTGACCTACCCAGCCGGGGCCAGGATCCCTGCAAATTGGCAAGAAAAATATAGGAAACTAATTAGAAAAACTGGCAAAGGATATGAATAGGCAATTCCTAGAGGAGATACCTGAACGGCTAATAAGTATACAAAGAGAAGCATACCTCATTAGCAATCAGAAAAATTCAAATTAAAGCAAAGAAATGAAAAGTGAACCCTCATTCCCTGCTGGTGGGAGGGAATACTGTGCAGCTATTCCCTAGAGCAAGGAACAGAGCTTAGTGGATTTAAGGATGTGCCTAACTACAGCCAGCACCCAGGGAACCTCCTAGATCTTTGCACTGGTTAATAGGGGGCAGGGACAAAGATATTCACCGCAGCTTTCTTTAGGATAGCATAGAGCTGGCAACAACTTAGATGTGAATTTCTAGAAGAATGGGGGTGGACAATGCGAGGAAAGTACAGAGTAGCAGACAGAAGCAATGAACTAGTTCTGCAGACAGAACTTGAATAGTTTTCTTTAAAATGGATAGTTTAATTTAAAATGTTAGAGGATAAGATCTATAGCCTGATACATAAATAAAATAACACTTCATGTTTTTCAAGGATACAGGTTTGTCCAAGGACATATGCTAAATACATGGGAGGAGAAAGGAATGGGAGGGAAGGAGAAAGTAAAAGAAGAGGGGTCTTCCGTGGATTGATGATGGCCGTGGACCAAGAACTGAGGCTCACAATCAGCTCTGTGTTTGAGGTCCAAAACAAACAAACACAAATAAACAAAAACAAACAGTTGGCCTGGAACAGTTCTGGGTAGGTATGGTGGGGTTGGGCTTAATTACAGAGGGTTTTAACATGACACTTCAGACCTCATTCATCAGAACACGGCTTCCCACGATCTTGGAGGGCTCCTGATGTCTCATCTCCCCAGTGCTGTCTAAGGCCAGAGTCCATCATTTGCTCATTTCCAAACTCTCCACAGTGTCCAGCTTAAAGGTGACTCTCAATATATGGCTGAGGATTGCTTCACTGGCTGATGGAAGTGCTTTGGGATTCACACTCTGGCTTTTGTTTTGTGCATGGAGCCAGCTGCCCTGCCCCCTCCTGAGAAGGCTGTGATGTGAGAGGATCACAGACTGGAGGGAAAGAGAGAACAGAGGGCCCCACTTTCAGGAGGCTTGATCTGTGGAACCCTGCTGAGAGTCAGCCATCTGTGTCACTACCAATTAAACAGTAAAATATCTGTAGTGGGGAAAAAATCAATTGCTTGCTGACTCCTGCAATTTCGCTGTGGAGAAGTGATAATTACCCTCTGCTTTGGTCTCCAAGGGCTCCCCTTGACATCCAGCTCCACAACCATCAGGCCCAGGAAAACCAGCTCCCCACTCTCTCTGCTCGGGTATTTAACGTGCCACGTGATCATCCGCACTGAACCTAACTTCAAGGCTCCTGGTGTCAGAGGAAAATCGGGTTTTAAAAGGACGTCACAGGCTCAGAACCGAGGAGACAGATTTCATCAGGAGAGAACAGTCACCCCCTCCTCCGGGCAGGCTCGCAGTGTCCTTTACCCGGTTACCCAATGATGTGCCGCACCAGGGAAAGAGGTTAATTCCAGGTTGCAGGAGTTTTTAGAAGCTGTCGCAGGCGCTGGCAAAGTGGCTCTGATGCTATAATTCTTCTCATCTGGTGTTTGCTTAGCTTCACATCTCCTGCTTTGATATCCTGCTGCAGTGGGGGGGGGGGGGGGAGAGGAGCAGGGTGGAATAGGGAGCCTCAGAATTCCCCTCTATCTGTCATTCACCTTTAATTAAACTGCCAGCTTTTCAGGTTCTTTCTCCACTCCTTAATTACCACCATGTAATAAAGAACAGGACTCCCCCTTCCCCCATGCCCTCCACGGCTCAAGACAGCTGACGACTGGCACCCCTGGTGTATTAGATGACTCAGACTAGACCTCAGAGCCTGTTCACCAGCCTCCCCCTCTCCCCTTGCTCAGGCATCACCAAAATCAACATCCGGTCAGTTACCCACATCCACTGGCCTCCTCCCTACTGACCGAATCCAAGTGGTCATCAAGTCCAGCAGGTCCCACCTGCTCCTGCAGCTTCTCTGGGTCAACTCCTTTCTGTTCCCAGTGGACTGCTGCCCTAGCCCAGGCCCCCCTCATTTCTTACCGAACTTCTGGAATAGATTCCTCACTAGTTTCCCGTTCCTACTCCATCTCTGCACTCCAGTTCATTCTCCACAGCAGTGATCCTCCCGAATCAAGAGAGGTCCAAACCCTTAACTTGGCATTTCACCTCTGCCCTTGTTTCAGCTGTGCAGAATGACCTACAGTTACCCTAACACAGGATTTCTTGGCAATATTGGCCTTTCGGGAGCAGCGATTTTTTTGTTGTGAGGGCTGTTCTGTGCATTGTATCCTGGGTGGTGACAACCAAAAAAAACACACACACACAAAAAAAGTCTGTAGACGTTAATAAATGTTTCCTGGGGACAAAATTGCAGCGTCTCACCCCCACCCCCACCCCCACCAACATTTTTTTTTCAACCCTCACCCAAGGATATTTTTCCCATTATTTTTCAGAGAGAGTGGAAGGAGGGGGGAGAGAGAGGGGGGGAGAGAGAGGGAGGGAGGGAGGGAGGGAGAGAGAGAGAGAGAGAGAGAGAGAGAGAGAGAGAGGAAACAAAACACTGATGTGAGAGAGACACATCAATTGGTTGCCTCCCGCATATGCCCTGAGTAGGGACTGGGGATCGAGCCTGCAACCGAGGTATGTGCCTTTGGCCAGAATCGAACCTGGGACCCTTCAGTCCTCAGGCTGAAGCTCTAGGCACTGACCCAAACCAGCTAGGGCACCACCAACATCTTTTGAGAACCACTACACATATCAGGCAATTTTGGGTCCTTTTGTTCCTACCCCTTCCACACCCCTGTGAAACATCTATGCATCTCTCGAGACTCAGCCAAGAGCTTCCTGAATTTCCCCTACCCAGTAATGTTCACTACCCCCTGCATCCTGCCCACCCTGTATGCCAGGGAAATCACACAGTTCCTTGACGTTTTACTGTAACACCTGCCGAATGGCTCTGTCCCTTACCGGCTGTGGGCTCCTGGATGGCAAGGATCATCTGATTTCTCTCAGAATCTCTACCCTCAGGATATCTCAACACCAAGTCAGTGCTCTATGCTTGTGGAATGAATGTCTAAATGGAAGTTGTTTCATGTTTATTGTTTTATTTGGAGGGTATGGATGTAGCTTTGTAGTTATCTCTTTTATTTCATTAATAACAAGGCACTGGGGTGGAGAGAAAAAGGAATGCCTAGCAAGATTCCTGGTTAGATCATATCGCTGGAAGGCAGAGTTGAAGCTCTTCCTCCAGGGTGCAGAAAAGGGAAAAGAAGTTGGCGCCTTTGGGGGCTGCTGCCTGAGCCAATAGCTCTGAGATCTGGTCTCTCTGCCTCTGCTCCATCCACTTAAGATGCTGAAGGAGCAGCCAGCCCATGAGTGAGGACGGTACTTAGCCAAGGGGTAGAAGTCCACACCAAGGACATCAGGCCAGGAAGCAGGGCTGCCATTGGTACATACAGCAGGCCCCTTTGGGCAACTTACAAAAGGATGCTGTCCTCTCTGTGATAGAATGCAAGCCAGTCAGTGGAGCGTGGGCTGCATGGCAGCTCCACAAGCCCTTGGCTGTGCCTGTCTGAAGGGCATAGGCTGCACTTCTGCACTTGGCCCCTGCACTGAAGGGGATTCCAGATGTGCAGAATCTCAGAGCTAGGAGGAAACTTAGCTAGAGGCTAGCCTGGAGGTTAAGTTACCCATCTGGGTCTTGGCAGAAAGGACTAAAGCTCAGGCTTCTGACACTAGTCTGTATCACCCCAGACGATGTGGTTACAGCAGGCTCTGGGGACAGGTCTGCTCTGGCTAGGAGCCCAGGCCACCTCTGGTCAGACAAAACCAAGATGCACTGGTAGAACTGGACTATACCACCCTCTCCCTCACTGGTTTCTCCAGCTCTGCAGAAACAGAGCTCTACATACTGGGGTGGATGTGGTTGCTGTTCCCGCAAAGACCCACCCCTTTCTCAGTGTAGTGGTGGGAAAAAAGCAAGAGGTCATAGGCCAAGCCTGTTCATTGAGGGGTGTGCTGGTGAAGGTCACTTCCTAAGAAGGAAGAGAAAGGAGCCTGCTGAGGCACATTCCTGCTTTCCCACTGACAACCCAACCCATGTGAGCCTGGGGCCCGATTTTGTCCCCTTCATGCTCACCCTGCCTACTTCCCATGTCTGCTGAGAGGTTCAGATGAGATCATGCCCGGTACATCCTAGGAAAAGGCTGTGCAGTTATGTGGGACCATTAAACTCACTTGCTACAGGTGAATGGTGCTAACTCCACATACCTTAAACCCTAAGGTCCCTCAGGGTAGGACGGGGAGCAGCTGGGCAAACTGGTCAAGCTGCTGCCTCCCAGAACAGCCATATGTCTGGCAGCCCAGGGGAGTCAGTTTGTCTGGGACCACACAACAGGCCTTCCTGTTCCCATGGAGGGTAGTGCCAGGCCAGCTTGACTAGCCTCTGCACTGGTCATCTCCAACTGTGGAATGTCCTTTTCTGAGCTCCTCAAAGAGGGATCAAGGGCTACAGGTATACTTAAAGGTGGAGTGTGCGTGTTGAACATGCAGATCAGGGCCCCGTCCTGAGAGATTATGATTCTGCAGACCTGTGAAAATGCATTTGATAGCATCTTCCCCTCAGGTGCTCTGAATGCAGGTGGTGGATGGATCAGATTTTTGTGGGAGGTAGTTAGACAGACATGAGCTGAGCAAGGGCGATGGGCCAGATACAGAAGGTCACCAAGGCAGAAAGCCCCAGGTGCCTGGCAATGAGCAAAACTGGGAAAATCAGGACCTACCCCCAGGGTAACCATTTCTCCCCTAGCATATCGCTGGTCATGTGGTTTGAACCCCCTGACCTTTCATATCACTGGTCATGCGGTTTAGATACCCTAACCTCTCCTCCTTCAGGATAACATCTAGGCCTCACTTGTATTTCAGCTCCAAGTGCAGAAAAGCAGCAAAATCAGACAAGCAACACCATGACTGCCTCAGGACCAGCTGCACTGACTAAAAGGACCCTTTGGGGAGCACACCCACACCATCCCCTGCCCCCTTTTCTTTTTTTGAAATATGTTTTCATTGATTTTAGAGAGAGAAAGGGAGAGGGAGAGAGAGATAGAAACACCAATGATGAGAGTCATTGATCGGCTGCCTCCTACACGCCCCCTTCTGGGGATCAAACCCACAGCCTGGGCATGTGCCCTGACCGGGAATCAAACCACAGTCTCCTGGTTCATGGGTTGATGCTCAACCGCTAAGCATTGCCGGCCAGGCCCCTGCTGCCATTTCTTCCCCCACAGGAACGCGTTTCCTAGACTCTGAGGGACCAACGAGACTTGCAACCAGGGGAGCAATGGCTGCAGCAGCTCTTCCCAGGCTAACCCCCTGGACCTATCTCCAAGGCCCCTTTTTCTCTGACTTCCAGGGAGCCAAAGCAGCCCAGCCCAGGCTCTCCTGTTGCTTCTATGCTAAGCCCTGCCTTGTTTCACTGTCCTGAGTGTGCTTTTGCTGCAGCCAATAAATTCTTGCTTGCTTTGCTGCACTTTGTCTCTTGATTTAAATCTTTCCTTCAAGAAGACAAGAGCCCAGGTCTCGTCATCTCACTGGTAACACTTTGCTTATCCACTGGTGTTTTTCTATACCCCCGGGAAGCAGAAAGTCTTCCTGCTAGTGTGGCCTGGAGTAAGTCACTTAACCTAAGCCTCAGTTTCCTCATTTTAAAGTGGAGAGGTGACACACTCACAGGGTTGTTCTGCATTTTAAATGAGATGGTAAGGGAGGCACAAGGAGCACAGTGCTAGGCCTCTGAGGAGCAGTAGGTAAAAGCGCCAAGGCCTCTTCTCTCCTCTGAGAGGGAACCCAGAATAAAGGGCCATCACTTCAGAGGAGGGGGTGGGAGGGAAGGAAGCAGCCAGTGTGGGGGTGCTGAGCTCCCAGGGAACCTGCAGCCAGAGTCCCCCCCACACATGCAGACATCAAGGTATCAAGGCGGAGATGTTTTCCTTTTGCTTAATCCGGTGTTCAGCAGGCCCAGCCTGGGGCGCTGATTAAAGCCTGGGTAACACTGCATTCCCACAAAGGTCAAACTTGAACTAATTGAGGGGAAGGGCAGCCCAATTAAGGGAAGAAGAGTCTGTATGGTGCACTGATGGTGAAGCAATGCTGGGTGTCCACACCTGCACCCTGAGTAGCCAGAGTGAGCTGCTAAGGAACCTGAAGCCAGAGTAGAGACTGCCTGGGGGTGGGCTCCGGGAACCCAGCATAGAGCTGTGCTGCTGAAGAATGGAACAATTCATCTCTGGGGTTTGGAGGCCTGGCCTTGGGTACACCACAGAGACTTTCTTTGGTCATCGAGGCTGCAACGGGCCCCATCTGAAGCATCATCAATTTCTGCACTAGTAGGGGGCAAATCCCCCAGGTCCAAGAGCATATAGCAGTGGTGACCACTGACTTTGGAGTCAGGAGTCCCACACTGGCAGTAAGACAAAAGGTACTACTTAACCCTTCTGAATTCTACCTGAAAGGTGAGGCTGCCTTGTGGTTCTGGTGAGGATGCAAAGATATGCTGTGATGCCTACACAGAATCTGGTGTAACGCCTGCCCCACAGCCAGGCTCTGTCCTTTCTGACAGTGTCCAGCACACAGTAGGTGGGCAGGGTCAGCTTGGTGGGGTACTAGTTTCACAGTCCTGATCATGTTCCCTCGGGGCAGGTGGATCCAATAACACAACCCTAAACATGTTGTTCCCTTGCTCAAACACTCTGACCCCCAACTGCCTACAGAATCAAGCCCTCTGCCTGGCTGAAGACCCTGAATGTACTTCTAACCTACTCCCTACTCTGACAATCAACACTGTAAATTCTCAAAATACATCCAGAAGGCTCTGTCCTCATGACTTAACTCATGCTGTCACCACCCTATCCCTGTGGCAATGGGAATGCCCATTCCCAGTTGAGGTCACTGGTTTCACTCTTCCCTGAGGCTGTCCCAGGACCTTGCTCTGTCCCGGTCCCCAGGATGCTTGTCTGCTCAGGCCTGTGACTGAGCACTTGGGGAAGGGGGAGTGTAAAGGACAGAGACCTGTCATTCCTTCCTGCACAGGGCCTGATGGACAGTAACTGCTCTAAACAGAATCCCTCTGCAGTAGGGGCTCCCCTTGGGGAGCTGAGGAAGCAGCTTAGACCAGAGCCCTGGCCCATCAAGAGGGCAGAACCAGGACCAATGGGTCCTATTCTCTGTTTGGAGGCCAGGCTGCCCCTGTCCCACCAGCAGCGCATCTGTGCTTTGTCAGCTGAGGCTTCCCAGCTGTCTGTAGCCATGTTACATTGTTTCAGGCTCACTAATTAGACATCATTAAACACAAGGCTCCCTTGCTGCACTGGCAGCCACTGGAGCCCAATTCTGCCAAGCCAGGCCTGTTCCTCTCCTAGACCCCTGGCCTCAGTGCCGGGCTCTGCTCCCAGCCCTGTGGGTCACATCTCCCTGTAGTGCACCACTGGGGCTCATTCCCTGTTGATCTGACCCTATGAGGCCATCGCTCTTCACACCCATACACTAAACTAGGTTGCTAAAGGAGACATACATAGGAGACCCAGGCTGGCTCTCCAGAGAAAGAGAACAGACTGTACCCACATGAGTAAGGTCAACTAATTCAGCCGTGAAGAACCATATGTGATTCGTCAGGGAGTGAGCATGGCAATTCTTTTTAAGATCCTAGGCCAGCCTTTGTCTGCCCCATGGCGTGCTTCTGGGATGACTTCCCCTGCACTAAGTTGGTGTTAATTAGTGAAAATTATCTAATGCAAGCTCATTTTAACATTAGCTTAAAGCTAAACATAATTAGGAAGATAAATCAGCTGCTAAAAAAAAAATCCAATGAAGATACACAAAGGATTCTTAGGATCAGTGGCTGGTTTGGGTTATGGCCTGGGGCTCTGAGTACTATACAGTGCATGGGCAGAGCAAGGCAGGACTTGGAAAGTATTTCCTGATTGATCCATCAGAGCAAGACAACTGGAGCTGGCAGTTTGCCTGGGAGATTCTGAGAAGTAGCAAGGATAACTCTGTGGCCACCACCAGGTGATGCTACCTGGGAGGGCTCCCCAGAGGCAGGTGGAGAGTGCAGGGAGAAGATCTGCTGGGGAAGGTGCTCAGGAAGGTGTTGGAGCCCTGGCTCGTGTGGCTCCACAGTTAGAGTGTCAGCCTGTGCACCGAAGGGTCACAGGTTCATATTCCAGGTCAAGAGTACGTAACTGGGTTGCAGGTTTGATTCCCAGCCCTGGTTGGGGTGCGTGTGGGACGCAACCAATCGATGTGTATCTCTCTCTCTTTGTCTGCCTTCCCTCCCTTCCACTCTCTCTAAAAATCAATGGAAAAAATATCCTCGGGTGAGAATTAACAAAATAAACAAACCAAAAACACAAAGGTGTTGGAGTGAGGGGAACAGCGTGAATCCCTGTGTTCCTAGGCCGTCCTTCTTGCACACACCTGCCCGCTGCCTGCCCTCTCCGTCCACGCTGGCTCCTTCGGCTGTCAATTCCTGGGGCCCTGTGCTCCTCCGGGGCTTGGTGGAAATCAGATTCAACTCAGGTCCCACCCAGCTCCACTATTTAGTGGCCTTATCCTCCCTGACCCTCAAGTTCCTCACATGTAAACTGAAAATTTAATGATATGATATATTCAGGGCTGGCACATGTCTGGTATTTAAGTGCTGAATAAATAATAGCTATTGACCCTCCTAACTATATTGCCATTTATTTTCTTTTTATCTCCCCCACTAGAATAAAGAGTAGGGTCCATTTTTTATTCATCTGTATATTTCTGGAACCTGGCATATATTAGATCCTCAAAAAACATGTTGAATAAACTAGCAAGTGTGGGGAATCTCCAGGCAATCTTGGAACCCTCCTAGGAGGGGAGTTAGGACACTCGCAGTCTGTCCTCGAAGACTCACCTAGAGGTAAAGAGCCCTGGTCCCCACCCCACCCCACCCCAACCATCTGCTGACTCGCTGATAAACAGAACAAGGACATTCCTGGGGAGCCCCCACGTGCCCAGCCAGCACTGTGAGACGCCCAACAGAATGCTGACCCCTCAGCTAGCTACCCAGGACGAGTTTACAGAAGGCTGGAAACTCGGGCCAGAGAGACTATTAATCTGAAACACTCTTTTCCGGGGCTAAGATTCTGGGATCATTGGCAAGTCCACAGACTCCACGGATTTAGCTGACTGCTCCTGGCCCCTGGATTGGTGAAGTGTTGGAGGGGGAGGAGCCAGGATCCCTGAGTGACTCAGCCTAGGGGTGGGGGAGCTCAGGACAGTGCCAGGACCCACCCTGGGCTTGTTGGTTCTCTGCCCTGCTCCCTCCACCCCCAAGAGAAGCTTGCCCCAGAACAGGCTCTGCCTTGTACACTCTGAGTAAAGGGAGGTGGATCTGGCCCCCAGCCAAGCTGAGGCAGCATCCTTGGGGGTGACAATGTAGAAGGATGGGGGTTGCTGGCTGGGAATCCATCAAGGTCTCAGTTTGTCAGTGAGGGCACAAGACCCATGGGTCAGAAAGTGGCCATTAAGAGGACAACAGGTCCCTTACACCCACTTACACCCAGCTTCCTGGTGACACCTGCCTCCAGGCAAAAGGGATCCTCTCCCCCACTTGCACAGATCAGAGCAGCTAAGGCAGCCCTGTACTTGTCTGTCTCCAGACAAACTTGTGAGTTTCTCAGGGCATGGCTGGCAACAAATATATTTTGTTTCTGGAAATTTTAGAGGGAAGTGGTGGCCCCAGGGGGCACTCCCCAAAGGTAACCTGCATTTGTCTTTTGTTTTTGTTAATCCTCACCAGAGCATATTTTTCCCATTGCTTTTCAGAGAGTGGAAGGGAGGGAGGGTGGGGGGAGAAAAAGAGAAATATTGATGTGAGAGAGACACATCACACTGACTGGTTGCCTCCTGCACACATACCCGGACTGGGAGCAGGGAGTGAATCCGTAACCCAGGTACGTGCCCTTGACTGGGAATTAAACCCAAGACCCTTCAGTGTGTGGACCGATGCTCTAACCACTGAGCAACAGGGCGGTAGCCTGCATTTGTAGCAGAAGGACACAGTCTTGACTTCAGAACTGTCTGGAACCCCAGCTGGTGTCTTATGAGTTCTATGACCTTGTGCTTTCCCCAAGCCTCCAGGAAAATAGTACTTCCCTTGCAAGGTGCTGAGGATTGGATTAACCAACAGAAACCACATGTGAAGCACTTATCTTTCAATAATGTTGGTCCCTTTTCATAGAAATCCCTTTTATCTGCAAACATTACTCATCTTTTTAAAAGTGGTATCTCATAGTCTTGTACTAGCATCTCAGGGCAGTCTTGTAAGCAAGAAGGCAAAAACTATCCCCACTTTACAGATGCGGAGATGGAGGCCCAGCAAGGTCAAATGATTTGCCTAAGGTCACCTGGTGGGTGAGGAAAGAGCCAGAACAAGGACAAGGACATTCAGGTTCTAGTTCCCAGCTGTGTACTCCTCCCCGGGTCAGTGGCCTGGCCTCCTGAGACCCTGCCCAGCAGACCTAGCTCTGCTGCTCATGACATCAAGAGAAGCTCATGAAGCCCAGCCGGGCGTGGCTCAGTGGTTGAGCGTCGACCTAGGATCCAGGTGATTGGGGTTCGATTCCCGGTCATGGCACATGCCCAGGTTGCGGGCTGGCAGCTGATCAATAACTCTCTCATCATTGATGTTTCTATCTCTGTCTCTCCCCCTCCTTTCCTCTCTCTGAAATCAATAAAGATATATTAAAAAAAAAAAAAAAAAAAAAGAGAAGCTCATGAAGAAGGCACCAACTTGCCTTGGCTGGTTTGCTCAGTGGTTAGAGCATCAGCGTGTGGACCAAAGGGTCGGGGGTTTGATTCCCACCCAGGTCGGGGTGCATGTAGGAGGCAACCAGTTGATGTGTCTCTCTCACATTGATGTTTCTCTCTCTCTCCCTCCCCCTGTCTCTCCCCCCTCCTCCTTCCCTTCCACACTCTCTAAAGATCAATGGAAAAAAATATCCTTGAGTGAGGATAAAAAAAAGGCACCAACTTAGTGAGGCCCCATCTTCTACTTCTGAACTCTCAGAGTTTCAGGTACTCAAGATTTCAGAGGAATCAAGCCTAGCTTTCCCTTTCCAGAGGAAAACAGCCTCTCTATCCCTCCAGGCCCACCACCCACTGTCCCTGTGAAAGCTTGAGCTGTGGGGAGTGTTTCCAGACTGCCCTGGGGCTCTTTGGGCTGGGCCTGTGTGGCCAGTCAGGCCCTGCTGGGTGATGGTGCAAGGGGAAAGCCCTTGGGCATCCCCCCTTTAGGAACCAGGGAGCTCTTGTGCCTTCCTGTCTTGTCTCTGCACATGGCATCCAGAGAAGATCCTTGGCTCAGGATTCAGCTGCCACAGCCTCACAGACAGCAGAGCCAGGCAGACAGACAGCTGCCATGACAAACCGCCACCACTAAATCAGGGCCAACAGATGAATTTGGGGGAGGGACATGGGCAGCTGCTCCTCTCTCATTCAGGGGAAGCAGGAAACACACCTGCCCCAACAATCTAATCTCCTGGTGCAGGCACCCCCACTTCCTGAGAGGAAATTCAACCGCACTTCCCTCCCGGGCTCCCAGAGAAGGCGACAGTTACTTCTAAGTGCGTGTCTGTCACACAGTTTCTCCGTTTTTCAGAACCATCCAGGAATCTAGGTATCATCCTCCCATTTTGCAGGTCAGGAGCCTCAGAGAGGGAGGTGATCTACCCAAAGGAACACAGCCAGCAAGCGGCCAGATCAGGACAGAAACCAAGACCTTTAGACTTCAGAGCCTGTCCTCTGTCCCTGGGGTGAAGCTGGGTGTCCACTGTTCAGAAATTCCAGCTCCTGGGATCAATGATTGAGCACAAAGGGCTCTAATAGCCAATGCACCGGGGGCTTGGCAGGGATGCCAGGGCAGGCTGGGGCAAGGTCCCGTGAGGGCTCCTAAGTGCTGGGTCCCCAGAGCTATAGCTGTGCCATTATTACCAGCGTCCACAGACAAAGACCCTGCAACTGTCCAGTGCCTCTGAAACAAAGCCCATGTGGAATGGTCACTCATGGCAGGAAGAAGGGTCAGGCAGAGGAGGGGGACAGTGTGTGGGACCCGCAGGTCATAGGCTGCCCAACACTGAAATCAGGCTTTAGAGAAAGTCAGTGGTCCCTGTGAGACGGAGGGAAAGAGGACAGGAAGGGAGGGAGGGAGGGGGGAGTCAGGAGCAAGTCTAGGGTAGGAGCGCTCGCCAGTGAGGTGGTGAGGTGGCCAATGAATGCATTATCAGACTCACATCTCACAAACCAGTGAATGTTTTTGTTTTGTTTTATTGGTTCTTTTTGCATCTGATTTGTTTCTATATCTGATGCCCAGCATGGTATCTGTACGGAGAAGGCACCTGGTACTGTCTGATGGACATACTTCAATGAGAGAAGGACCAATGAAGGCTAATGGGGGAAGACAGTGGGCTCTACCCAGTGGCAAAGGCTGCCACCTGCAAAGCTTAGTCTCCTGGTGCCCTGAGCTGCTGACTCCAAGACTTTGCCACACTACCGGGCATGTGTACCCAGCTGTTCACTCATATCAGCTGCCCAGATCTCTAACAAGGCTGCTAACCTGGCCAAGCATGCCCCCTGCCTGGAGCCTTACCCCCAACCCCCCAATTTAGAGCATTCTCTCTGCTGCCAGACAGCCTGTTACGATGGGGATTAAAGGGGTTCCCTGGGTGATGTGCAGTTCAACAGGAGACTTCTCCAGACATTCGCTTCTCTAGAGGGACAGTGGCCAACAGGAGACAGTTTCTAATCATTTAAACAAATCATTGACTTCCTGTGGGCCCTGCAAAGGAGACAGAGAGCAATAAGGTGGAGTCTTGGCTCTTCCAAAGCTCCAAGTTCCCAAAGGATAAAATGGGCTCTCCCAAAGCAAGCGGTGTGCCAGGCATGCAGGTGGCACAAACAAGGAGCCACATCTGAGAACAACAACAAATCACTTTTGAATTGAAAATTTATAAAGTGCCAAGGAAGAGGCGGCATCTGAGTTGGGCCCTGAAGGAAAGGGGACAAGCCCTTCAATAGGCAGAGATAGGCAGGGCCCAGTGGGGCTGCCCATGACCCTCTGCCCCCCAGTTGATAAAAGCTGCTGTGTCCAGCGGCCTCCATCTCCTGGGCTGTGCTTCTAATCTTTGCGGGTCATTGGTAATCCTGCCCAAGGACTCAGGGAAGCTGTGTCATCTCCTTGTCGTTGGTCTGAAGATAAGTTGTTTCAACCTTTTAGACCTGACGCTTCCTCTGTGAAATGAAGACAGCACTCTGCCTTACAAGGTGATTGAAGCTCAAAGGAAACGGCCCAGAAATGCAGAGGTCAAGTTCAGTCTGGAGGGTGGGGCAGTAAGCATCCTCTGTTCCTGAAGCACAAGCAATAAATACTCTCTAAACCCACCCAGCAGCCTCACAAATGGATGCTGTTCAGCACCGGTCACCAGGGAGCCTGGGCACAAGGAGGGGTGGGTGGCTTGGTGCAATCTCACCCTTCCTGCTGGGTTCAGACTTGCTTGTGCCTCAGCATGTGACCTCAGCACCAAAGGTCCTGCCCTAATCTGACTCAGGAGCTGGGTTAGTGGCCCTCCTGCTACACACTCTAGTCAAGCACTCAATCACACTGTATTATATAGATGGTTTAGCAGACTATTAGGCTACTTAAGAGCAAAGGTGTGTTTAATATGTCTGTTTTCTACTGAAGTGCTTAGCACACAGCAGGCCTCAAAATAGCTGTCCAGTGACCGAATGGATGCATTACCCTTCTAAGTCAAAAACTCACCCAAATGAGAGTTGTTTGAGCCTCTCACTCTGCTCTTGTATGTAAGAACCAGGAGTTTCCCAGTCTACACGTGGTCCTGCTTTAAGCCCATCCCCTGGCAGTTACAATGATCTTAGGAGCCCAAGAAGCAGCAACCTCCCCTGGTCATCCCTGCCAGCGTGGGACAGACCAGGGACTCATTTCTGGGTCTCTGAAGGCAACCTTTCAGCCTGCAGTTTAAGCAGACAAAATACATCATTCAGTGACACTAAAATAAGCAGATAACTCAAGGGGAAAAAAACTCATAAAAAACCCCACCCCATAAGTAAACATGGCTGAATGTTTGAATGCTGGCTATCCAGTGTGACTGGGAGGGCCTCCTGATATTTGCAGAGGCCCAGAGAGCAGATAAGACTGCCAGCCTCAAAGACCACCTCCCATTCCACGTGGTCCCACCTCCATACCTGCTGCGCTGTTTCCTCCTGGGCCACAGTCCTCTGCCCCTCTCCAATGGTATTTTCAAACTGTTCCCTAGTTAGGTTCCTTTCCCTGAATCCCTGGCTGGTCTTCGGCTGCGGGTAAGTCATAGCCACAGAGCCTTAGTTTCTTGTTGTCACTGAGGAATAACCTCATGAAATTATTCTGAGGATTAAATAAGATAAAATACAAAACTCTGGCCTACAGTTGGATATGTATATCCTGTGCCTCTCTTCCCCAGTCACCCAGTCTCTGCACTTAAACCATCTCAGATTCACTGGAAACAGAGAAACTCCCTCCCTCGGGGTGAAAAGGGAGGAGGAAGGATCTAGTAACTGCCACGGAGGGTTGCTTGCCAGTTGGACAAGTTGGGGTAAGGGTGGGGGCAAGTCGTCAGAGGTATAGCCTTCAAAGCAGAGGCTAGGGATTGGCATCTTTCTATAACCAGCCATGTGACCTTTGGGCAAGGCTCTTTCCTTCTCTGTGCCTCAGTTTCCTTACCTGTGAAACAGGGTCAAGCTCTCTGCCCTACCTACTTCACAGGGTCTTTAAGAAGGCGCTGTACAGATGTAAGCAGCAGTGATGAAAAGAGGGGACCCAGAGGGCCTGGGAGTCAAGTGGGCACAGACAGGGGCAGAAGCTGCTTCTTCCAGGGGGGTGGTCACCCGCTTTGAGCCCAGTTTCAGGACCCGCACACCAGGCCCCACACAATACTCAGCTCCCACCAGGACAACTCTTCCCTTCTGCTGATCAAAGCTGCTTGCTGTTTTAAAGCAAAAAATCTCGCACTCCTGCTCCTGAGAGTGCGAGATTACTCTTTTACTCTTATAGAAAAAATGTCCATTTCAGTTTCCCTCTCTCTCCCTGTTTAACTCAGCAATTCACCTCCCTCAGGAAGCCCTTGCAGATTAAGCACATCCAACCTCAAAAACTCTTCCTTCCAGCACATCCCACAGCCTTTGAGTAAACTTTTGGAAGGCAAAGGCCACAGATTATACCCTCCTATGGCTAGCGCCTGACAGACACTAGGCACTCAGGAAAGAACCATTGGTTAAATAGGTACGGGTTGTAATACTGGATCAGTTTACAGTTGTTAACATTTCTGTTGTTAAATATTTAAAGAGTTAAGAACACTCCACTACACAAGAGACCAGAAGCCCCAGAGGGCAGGGGCCCTGTCTATCTCTTCTTGTAACAGGGGTATACAACCTGTAACCCAGGTTGTGACCAGGCTAACTCCACTCAAGCTCCTTGGTTTAATCCTGCTGCACCATCATCAGACAGAGGTCAGGGTATCACAGTGGTTAAACCAGAGTAAGGACTCTGGCGTTTGAATCCTGGCTCAACCACTTACTAGCTATGTGACCTTTGGCAAGTAACTTAACTGGTATGAATCCAAAAATGAGATACCCATTTCTTCTAGTTGCCATGAAAAGCAAGAGAGAAAATACAGGCAAACCATTTTCACTGTGGCTGGCATATATTAAGTGCTAATAAATCGAGGCTTGTTAGTATTACAAGCCTTGACTCCTGACCCTAGCTGCAGCCTGCCGCAAAATAGTCACCCACGTCCTTTCTCCTCTGTTCAAACTTGCCTTTGTCTTTTGCAGAATGCAACATACAAAGACAGCTCAGGCAGACAAAGAGGAATTACGTAGAAAGAGACGGGAAGTATGGACAGTGCAAGTTAATCCTTCCTTCTGGTAGCCAATCTAGCCAACTCCCTGCATCACCACCCCTTCCTGGAAGAGGCACCCCACCACTGGCCTTTCCAGGTTAATCTTCCCTCCCCACGCCATTCAGCTGCCAGAGGTAACCCAACTCCAACCACATTCAATGAGTTGAATTAGAACAGTGAACTCAAGCCGCTTCTGTTGTATATTCTGAACTGGACACCAAAGGCTGCTGATGTTTCCTAACAAATCTCTGTGTAAGGGAGCCAGATTTAGTAAATAAAAAACAGTCTGCCCCATTAACTCTGAATTTCAGATGAATAACAATTAACTTTTTAATATCGGTATGCCCCATGTAATATTTGGGGCATATTCATACTAAAAAATTTATTTGTTGTTTATCTGAAATTAAAAGTTAATGGGGCATCCTAAATTTTATCTGGAAATTCTACCCAAGGATACAGAGTCAAGATTAAGGTCGTCTCTCTGCCTTGCCACCTGTATTCTAATCAGCCAACCTAGAAGCATTTCTTCCTTTCGGCCCCCAGGGACAGCAAGCAAGAGAAGTGGGAGCTTTTCCCTTCCCGAGCTGCTGAGTCCAGCGACCTGCCTTGTCCAAGGCCCAGCACCCAGCCAGGCACACAGTAGGTGCTCACAATAATCCCTCATTCGTTCCGGGCTGCTTGGGCCCCGGCGCCGGGCCCAGCGGGGAGTGTGAGGGTGATGGGCCCGGCCAACCTCGACTCTGCAGCAGACTAGGGACCTCACCGCCGAGGTGGGGCCAGGAGGCCGAACCACTGGCTTCCTGGGGTTGTTCTGAAGATCAAATGAGAACACAGCCAGGGATATGTTTTATAAATGTTACGTATTATCACGACCTCCGAGCGGCCCATTTTCCCGCAGGGCCCCGGGGACATAGAAACACATGGCGGACGGAAGCCGGTGCCTCTGGACACGGTAAGAATGGCTAACAACCGCCCATTACTTTGTAATTTGCCAAACACGCTCCCAACATACATCCTCTGGAGGCCTTACCATGGCCCCGCGACGCGAGTGCGGTCTCCGGGGCCCTTTCCCCGAGGGGGGCTGGGGGGGCCCGGCCCGGGGGGTGGGGCCTGGTCCAAGGGACGGGGCGTGGGGCCCCCCCGGGCGCGGCGGGGGGCCAGGGCCTACCTTCTGGGCCTGTTGGATCATCTGCCGGATCACCTGCTTGAGGTGGGGCGCCTTCTCCTCCTTGGGGGGGTGGGTGAAGAGGGTGACGCGACTCACGCCGCGGTAAAAGCCGGTGTCCGTCCAGCCCAGGTCCAGCGGGGGCACCTCGGTGTCGGAGCGGTCGGGCCAGTAGGCCAGGGACTCGGCGGGTTCGGCCGCGGCCCGCGGCGCGGCCTTGGCCTTGGCCTTGCTCTTGCCCCGGGAGGTGGCGCCGGCGGCGGGCGCGGGGTCCTCGTAGGGGCTCCAGGAGGCGCGGAGGGCCTGGCGCTCCTGGCTCGACAGGAAGTCCCGCAGCTGCTCCTTGCGGACCCGCTCGCGGTAGGCCTGCTCGCCGCCGCCCAGCAGCGCCTCCAGCGCGGCCCGCCGCCGCTCGCAGTAGTAGAAGGCGGCCTGCGCCTCGGTCACCCGCTCGTTCACGTGGGCCTCGTCCAGGCAGCTCAGCTGGGACTCGGCCATGGTGCCCGCCCGCCCGCCCGCCCGGCCCCGGCAGCGGCAGCGGCCCGGTCCCACCGCCGCACCTGGAGCCGCCGAGGGGCGGGGCGCCTCACCTGGCCGCGAGGCCGGCCAATGGGCGCGGGCGGGGCGCGGGCGCGGCCGTCGGGCGGGGAGGGGCGGCCTCGGCCTCGCCTCGGCGGGCGCGCGCGGTCGGGCGACCTCGGGGCTTCGCGGGCGACCCGGCGGGGCCCGGGCTGCGGGGCTCGGACGGGCCCGGAGCTCCCTCGCGCGGCCCCCGGCCGGCTTCCACCTCCCGGCCCGGCCCTTCGTGGGGAAGAGGGCGAGGCGCTAACCCGGCCGTGCCCGCCGAGCCCGCCGCGCGGCCCCCGCGGGTGGGCCCGCCCGGGGCGCCTCGGGGCTGCGGACCCGACCGCCCCTCGCCTGAGAGCCGGGGCCCCGGGGCAGGGCCGGACTGTAACGGCTGAGGGCGGGCGGTGGCGGGCGAAAGCCAAATGCTAATAACCACGCGCCGCTCCCGGCGAGGCAGCCCGCGCGGCCCAGGCGAGGTCAGCGGCTCTGCGGAGGCTGCCAGCCCAGCGCCGTCACCACCATAAGCACTTGTTTAAAGAAACAACGAAACCACCCGGCTCCAGCGAGGATGTGAGCAGCAGGGGTGGACTTGCCCCCACCCCCATTTTAATTCGAAGTGGGGTGTGTGTGGGGGGGCAAGACAGGCCGCCAGAGGCCTGATACCGTACTAGCGATTCAGAATAGGTGGTGGAGCTGCAGGGAGAGAGCCACACACGCAGGACACGCAGGACACGCGCACGCACACATCCACACATGCAGGACGCGCGCGCACACACGCAGGACACGCGCGCGCACACGCATGACACACACGCGCGCGTGCACACACACACCCCACCCCCAGAGCTGCAGCTCTGCTGTTTCCCATTGGATTAAACAGAATCTTCTTAGTCATTAACATTATTTTGTTCAAGGACTGCTGCAAATTTGATTCCCTACATTCAAAATATTTTTAGATCATAGCAACCAAGGGTTCACATTTCTCTCATTTTACAGCACAGCTTTAGAAACTAGTTCAACCCCCGCATTTTACAGACGAGGAAATTGAGGCCTAGAAACATACGGTTTGCCCAGGCTCCCTGTAAAGAGAAACAGCCCTTGGGGTTCTGCGTCTCGGAGCTCTTTGCCCTACACCACAGCCACCTTTGTCCTTTCTATTTCTCTTGTGAAATGGCAGGATTTGGGACCTGATTTTAACCCCAGGAAATTGGAAGAGGTCTCCTACTATTTCTGGGCCTGCCTCATGAAAACATGAGGGCTGGATTTTCAAATATAAGCACGTTTTGTTGCAGTGGTCAGTTCTGCCATCCTGTGTCAGTCCAAAGATCGGGGTGGTGAGCATCGAGGTACCTATCCCCTCACCTGTGCCCTTTTCTACTCTTGGGAATTGGAAAGCCTCCCTCCTGGTAACACTATTCGAAAGTATAGACAAAGTTCATCCTTAGACTGGAGAGCATTTCATTTGTTTCCTAATGACTTGTACCCTGGGAGCAAGCATTTACTCAAAGGCCTACTATGTGCCTTGCGCACAATATGTACTCAGTACAGATTTCTTTAAAAAAGAATGACACGGGGATGTAAAGTACAGCATGGAGAATATAGTCAATAATATTGTAACCACTATGTGTGGTGTCAGAGGGGTACTATACTTATCAGGGTGATCGCTTTGTAAGGTATCTAAATGTCTAATCACTATGTTGTACACCTGAAATTAATATAATATTGTATGCCAACTGTCACTGAAAAATAAAATTAAAAAAGAGAGAATGAATTAGGGTCAAGAGAAAGGTATGAGCAGGGAGCTGTGGGGACTGGGGGAAGAAGCAATCTATCCAATGGGATGTGGACAAGAAAGGCTTCACCCAGCAGGAAGGGATTTTGACTGGAGCCTAAAAGGGTGAGAATCCAAGGGGGAGAGGGAGCGAGGACATCTAGGCAGAGGGAGTTGAGATTGGGTATATCGGAGCATCAGACTGGTATCAGGTGCATGCGGGCTCCGTTTAGGATACAGTCATGTGCCTCATAGCGACGTGTTGGTCAACGATGGCTGTCAGTGGTCCCATAAGATTATAATGGAGCTGAAAAATTCCTGTAGCCTAGTGTCGAAGCTGTGGTAAGGTCATGGGAAGGACGCAGCGTCACTCACGTGTTTGTGCGATGCTGGTGTAAACATGTGATGCTGGTGTAAACATACCCACTGAGCTGCCAGTGGTATGAAAGTACAGCACATACTGTTACACACAGTACATAATACTTGATAATGATAATAAACGACTATGTTACTGGTTTATGTATTTACTTTTTTGTTTTGTTATTTTAGAGTGTACTCTTTCTACTTATAAAAAACAACAAAGTTTGCTGTAAAACAGTGTGCCATGTTCTTCTGGTAGCAGCCTCATACAGCTCGTGTTTACCTGTCTCTCAATTGTATCATTTTCTCCGTGTTTAATTTACTCTCATGTTGTTTTCTGCAGTCACATGCTGTACAGGCTTGTAATCTAGGAGCAACAGGCTATCCCGTACAGCCTAGGTGTGCAGTAGGCTATACCATTTAGGCTTGTGTAAGTGCTCTCAGTGATGTTTGCACAATGACGAAATCACCTAAGGATGCATTTCTCAGAACGCATCCCTGTTGTCAAGCGGCACACGGCTGTACTTAACCCTCAGAGCCTTTGCATCCACATCTGTAAGAAGGAATGATAATTTTGACCTCCTATGAGCTCCCAGATTGTTGCAGGGATTAAATGAGATCATGTATTTGATTTAATTAGGAGCATCTGACTGGGAGAAAGAGTTTACAACCTTGCTTCTGAAGCTTTACTGTGCTTAGTAGTCACCTGGGGAATCATGCTCAAGTGCAGATTCTGATCCCATAGGTCTGAGGTGAGGCCCAAGGTTCTGCATTTCTAGCCAGCTCCCAAGTCGTGCTGGCAGTGCGGGTTCATAGGCTGCACTCTGCATTGCAAGGATTTCAGAGGCCAGTGAATAGGACCATGAACTTTCATGTCAGAGAGTCCTGGAATGGAGTCCCACTATCCTGGGATAAGCTGTGTGTCCCTGGAAAAGTTACTTCCCCTTTCTGAGCCTTGGTCACATCATCAGTGAAATATGTACAATAAGTCCTACTGTAAGGAGCTGTGTGAGAAAGGGAATGAGCTAATGGATATATATCACTTAGTGGAGTGTCTGGCAGCCAGTGAAGGGTAGTTAGTGTTAAAGTATGGAAGATGGGACTGGAAGAAAGGGACACTGGGGCCAAACTGTGGGGACCTTGGCTTTAGATCTTACTCTGTAGCCAGAGGGGAACCGCTGAAGGTTATAAAGAGACTGATATGGTCATTTAAAAAAATAGCAATTACTATGTGCCAGGCACTGTGCTAAATATTTTAAGTATCCTTCAAGTGAATTCATAAAATCCTATTAGGAAAATTATTATTATCCCCATTTTACAGGTGAGAAAACTGAAGCACAGGGAGGTTCAGTAGCTCACTCTAGGTTGCGCTGCTAGTAAGTTAGAAGAGCCAGGATTAAAACCTGGACCATCTGACTCCAGAGCCTGCCTACCTACTCACCTTGTTTTAGTGCCTGAGTTGAGAACACTAGAAAGGGACATTAGTAAAAGATAGTGCTCCCTTGTTTAATAATTTATTCATTCAACAAACATTTGCTGAACACTTAGCATTATGCTACGGGTTACAAACGGTTCATTCATTGCCCATATTCTTATTGAGCCTTACTACACAAGGACATGTTCTAGGCACTGGGGTACAGCTCTGATCAAAACAAAGTCCTGGCCCATGTGGAGCTCACATTGATGTGGAGCGATTAAGACATGGTTTTTGCTCTCAAGGAGCACCAATGTTATATGACACAAATTGGAATAGAACAGAAGGTGAGAACCAGAGCAGAATATTTAGTAACAGTTCACACTGGACAAGATCTTCCTTAGATCTCACTGACTGAAACACCCTGTGGTCTTCTGTAATGTTTCCCTTTACATAGCAATGATTTATTCAATCAACATTTTTGAGCAGTTAATGTGTACTAGATAACATGTGGGAACGAGACATGATAGCCAGCTGCCCTCGTGGCTCCCTCAGTCTGATACCTGTCTTTACAAAGCAATGGCCTTCACAGAGAGGTTTCAGGCTATGGAGGTGTTGTAATGTACAGTTATCTAAGCTGACTGCTCCAATCTGGTAAAGTAGACTGTGAAAGTGATTACTGTCCGGTGTTACAGATGAATCATCTGAGGCTCTGAAGGTCTATTCAAGGTCATCCACTGGGATGGGAAATGCTGGGACACGTGCACACAGCCTGACCCCAGGGCCTGAGATTCTTCAAAAGCCCTATCAGCCAGGAAACATTCCTTTCAGGCACAGGCCCTATTGTGCCTGGGGACACTCCATGAAGAACAGGTGACATCCTAGGAAGCCTCTGGCCCTCTGCTGGTTCCCCCTGCCTCAGGTCTGGAGTGTCCCTGAGCTAGGTGGGGCTCCTCACGGTTGCATTTCCAACTCTGGAGGCCACCTTGGGCAATTGGCTGCGCCTTCCTGAGAAATCGCGCCTCCTCCTCCTCCCCCCTCCTTCCTTGGCAGATGCCTCTCCCTCCTGTTGGGTACTTGGCTCCCCATTCACCTTCCTCTCACCGTCTGCGCTACTGGCTGCGTGCGCAGTGAAGATATGACACCTTGTAGCTAACAGCAACTGTCGCCAGCTCACCCCCACACAGTCGTTTGCCCGGGGCCGCCCTGGGTAATGCGAGTCCTCAAGTGGCCCCCCTCACCATGTCTGCTTAGACCAGTTTCGCAGGGCTGACTTTTCCCCTCTGAGGCAATTTGGGTCATGAGGGCTCTGCCCAGCGGAGTGTGGCTCGGGGTTCTGAGCATCGACCTAGGATCCAGGCCATCGGGGTTCAATTCCCAGTCAGGGCACATGCCTGGGCTGCGGGCTCCATCCCCCGTCGGGGGCGTGCAGGAGGCAGCCGGTCAATGACTCTCTCAGCATTAATGTTTCTCTCTCTCCCTCCCCTTTCCTCTCTGAAATCAATAAAGATATATTTTTTAAAAAATTAAAAAAATAAAACTCTGAGGGCTCTCTCACGCCCCTGTAAAATTCCTGCTTGTGGCCGCTGTTCCCAGAGAGGACGTGAGAATGAAAGGAGGGGGTGCAGTGGGCGCAGTGACGAGGGGGGGGTGGTGTCCTAGGGCTGAACTAGTCGAACAGCTTTCGCTTCTGACCTGCTCTACGGCCTGAGAGATGAACTCACTGAGCTACTCCGCTGCCGGACACGACTTACCTGAGGCCTCTATCTCCTCATTCAGGACGGATTTATTGAGCACCTATCATGTGCTAGGCAAGTTCCTGCCCTCCCGGACCTTCCAGACTTGGGACTTTGTTGTATCTGTCACTTTGGAAACATCTAGGCTCCTCTCCCTAACCACTTTGTAATTGCCCAGGCTTCCTGGACGCCCTGACTCCCTGGCTTTTCTGCGCCTCCTTGTCACTCATTCTTAGTCCTCTTGGTTTGTCCCCTAAACGTCGCTCTCCCTGCTGTGCTCCTCGGGCAGCAGGGAGAGCCGGGAGCTCCTGGAGGCCGCACCCTGGAGGCCGCACCCTGGAGGCCGCACCCTGGAGGCCGCACCCTGGAGGCCGCCGGTGGCTGGAGCAACCTTTAGCCCTGCAGCGCAGAGCTGCTGACAAGTGCCTCCCCCTCCAGCTGCCGCAGGCGCCGGGAACTGGGGTGTGTCTGGAATATTTGTGGACACATTTTTAAAACAGCTCTGGCCCCAACCAAGGGACCTGAGCTGGAATTGCTGGGTGTCTGTTCATTCCTGTCTTTGGGGACGGGAACCTAAATGTCACAGGGCACAGGCCCTGAGCGCACGCTCGCCTCTAGGGCAAGGGTCGAAGAGCACATGTCGGGAGACGGCTCAGCAGAGGGACAGTTGCTCTAGGCTGAGGTGGAACGAAGGAAGGCTTTGCAAGGACATGACATTTTCCCTTTCCTCGCAGGCAAGCTAGGGTGTGGACAGAGGTCAACGGAAAGGAAGGGGCATTGCAAGGTAAGGGGCCTGCATGAGCACAGGCACCTATGAGGGACAATGCAGGGCAATGTTCAGGGCACAGAGTAGCCCAGAGGTCCTGCCTCCACCCCCACTTCCACCCCACCCCCACCTCTGGGAGACAGCTTGAACCCAAGCCAAGGATGGAGGGGAAAGGCTTTCTAGTAGAGAAAGCCCCCTGATCTGGGGGCCTGATGTGTAAGTGTGGAGAGCCTGGAGGCAGCAGACGGGCCAGAGGAAGGCATGGTGGCTCCAGCTGCTGCTGACACCTCTGCCTGGCCTGCACTTCCCCCTCAAGAATCTTTCCTTCGTTCTTTGTATCTATGAGTTTGTTTGTTTTATTTGTTCATTTACTTTTAGATTCCACATATAAGTGAAATGATAAAGTAATTGTCTTTATCTGACTTATTTCACTTAGCATAATACCCTCTAGGTCCGCTCAAGTCTCAAATAACAAGATTTCATTCTTTTTTATGGCTGAATAATATTCCATTATATAGACATACCTATCTTCTTTATCTGTTCATTTATCAGTGGACACCTAAGTTGCTTCCATATCTTGGCTATTGTAAATAATGCTGCAACTGACGGTTGCCAGGTAACAGGGGGTTTGGGGGATGGGGGAAAAAAGGTGAAGGGATTGAGAAGTACAAATTGCCAGTTACAAAAATAGTCACGGGGATGTAAAGTACAGCATAAGGAATATAGTCAATAATATTGTAATAATCATGTATGGTGTCAGGTGGGTGTTCGAATTCTCAGGGCCGTCACTATGTAAGGCATGTAAATGTCTAATCACTATGCTGTGCACCTAAAACTAATATAATATTGTATGTCAATAGTAATTGAAAACTAAATTTAAAAAAAGAATCATTCCTTTATTTGTCCAACACCCTCAGCACTGTTCCTTGCTGGCCACCACTGCAGGGCAGCCATCACCTGGAAGAGGGTGGGTGAGGCGCAGGGAGGGGACCTCTCCCAAAGTGATTTACTATATCAGTAAGTTACCAGTGTGACAGGCTCAGAGAGACCGACCCTGAGGGGTGCTGAATATAGGACAGGGGAGTTTCAGAGGAGAGGAGGCCTTTGCAGAAGCTTGTCCCGGGGGGTGGGGTCAGGTAAAGAAGGCTGTTTCTGCCATCTGGAAGGCATAGTGGGACTGCTTACCATCTGCAGGGCCCTTACCAAGCAGTCCCTATCATTTGTTTACTTCTTATGACAACTCAGTGCTATTGGCTCTGGTTCTCTAGATAATCTCAGAGAGGTCAAGTGACTTGTCAGGCTCACATAGTCAGTGGCAGATTCTAGACAAGGACCCAGGTCTGTCTGACTCAAAGCCTGTGCCTTCTGCATGGGGGTGCACAACTCAAAGGCGGGGCTCCTCTCCAGGGCTGGGAGGTTGTAGAGCGCCTCAGATCACAACTAGCAGCTGAAAGGCCGCTTGCCCTGACATCCCAGTGGTTCCCACCCTTATGTACAAGCTATGAATTCCTCCTCCTGCCTCCAACCAGCGGGTCACTTGGCTATTGAGTGGGGTTGGAGAATGTTTTGTGATATGACTCCAGCATCCTGAGTCACACTTGGACATACCCTCTTCCTCACATGTGCATGGTGGTAGGGAAAGACTGGGAGTGGTGGACACTTAGAACCCAGCATTGGAGGCAGGGTCTGAGGAGAAAGGGAAAGAGAGACCAGCTACTAGGGGGTGGGATGTGGTCCAGCCTCTCTTCTGGGGTCACAGGGGCCACATGTGACGGTGGGTCAGGTAGTGGTGGTGGGGTGGAGCAGCCAGCAGCATCAGGAGCTCCAGCACGAGGTCGCTGGAGTGGTGAGGGGGTGCGGCACAGACGGGAGGGAGCAGCAGCCTGCAGCACTCGGAGATTAGGCAGGAAGAGAGGCAGGATGGCAGCCCGTGTTAGGGATCTTCAGCGGGAGGAATCTGGACTCTGAAAAGGTGCTTGGCATGGACAAGACAGGGGAGGGGAGGAGCTGAGTACTGTAGAGGTCCCAGCATCTGGGCCTGGACAGGGATCTCCTTATAGGAACCAGGGCAGAGGATGGGGCCGGTCTCAGAACAAAGACAGGATCAAGTAGCAGACTCCAGAGGCTTGTGCAGAGGCCCACCCTGTAAGAGTCAGGGCTGGCCCAGCGACCTGGAAAGGGCTGGGCCTGTGACGTGGCTCTAGCAGGAACAGAGAGACCGTTAGAGCCCAGGAACCAATAGACCCTGTCTACTAGGACATCACACTTCAGCAAGCCGGGGACCCTAAGGTGACATATCCTTAAGAAGACTTCCTAAGGAAGTCTGGATTTGGAGGAGGACCTAGGGAGCCCCAGAGACTCGTGAATATCAATTCCAGAAGCTAAATGTCTGCTAATGGAAGGGAGAATCTCCATAACTTTTGCTTGTCTTAATAGAGACACAGGTTTGCTAGTTTCTCTATTTTATTTTAAAGACCATCCATTTCTTTTCTGCACCCATCTTGAGTCACTTACCTAAGAGGAGTCGAGGGTCAGTGTTTATTTAGTTTATGCTGGCTGCCTACATCAGCAGCTTAGAGCAAAAAGAGACCCAGGCTCCGCTTCATTTTACTGGTAAGGAAACTGAGGCCCAGGGGGATGAAGAGACTTTTCTAAGATCCAGCGGCCCAGAGAGAGTGAAGGCAGAATCCAAGCTGCAGGACTCCTGGCCAGCACTCCCTCTCCTCTGCATGCCCCCCCCGCCCCCCCCCCATCTCATCTGGACTTGCCATGGTAACCAACCCTCCTTCAGCGTGGGAAGCAAAGGCTGCCTAGCGGTTACCTAGCAACTCCCCATAACCAGGTCAGAGCAGGGGGAGGGAGGCACCGCATGCTACCCACCCTGGGGAATTCTGATTGTTGAAATGGGATTGCCCGCATAAGAATGTGGCCACAGATGACCCTGGGTTGAGCCATACCTGGCAGAACCTGCACTGGGGAGGTTCACGTAGGGATCAGTGAGTTCCTGGGATTTGTGACATAGATCAGGCTGGCTGGGGCCTCTGTCCCCACAGCAGACACAGGACAGCATTATGTACAGTTCTAGTTTCTGTGAATAGCATGGGACCTGTCTCCATTGACATGCTGGCTTAATCTGCATGTGGGAATCCACAGGGCAGATGGAAGGGTGTATGTGTGTGTGTGTGTGTGTCCACACAGGCATTTCGACTTAGAGGGGAAAGCTGGGGAGCTGTGCTTCCTCACACTGCCATCTTGTTCCTTAACTATCTCAAGAAATGTTTATGGAATGATCTGGTCATTTAATATGTGAATCTTTTAATATTCCCTGTAGATTGGGTCTTGAGAGCCAATCCCCACCGCTGCCCTCCCTCCCTCCCTTCTTCTTTCATGTGGGCAGAACCCTGTCTGGGTTCCTAGGTTCTGCCTCTGTAGGGTCCCACCGATTGGTCTAAGCCAATCAGAGTGGTCTTAGTCTCTTGGAAATGGTTGGCTTAGGAATGGCATGTGATCTAGTCATTGCCAATGAGATCTGAGGGAATGGCTGTGGAAGGACTCCTGGGAAAGGTTTTTCTCACTAATTAAAACCAGGAAGGAATGTGCCTCTTCTTCACTGGACATTGTCAGTCTGCCTGTGATGTCTGGGACTGCCCCTGCCACTGAGACACCACCAACACTCAGAGGAAGGCACTGTTGAGCCATTGAATTCAGCAAGCCAGGGACTGTCCTCCCTCTGGACTTCCTGTATGGGAAAGCAGAAACCCCTTGTTCAGGATACTTCCAATCACGGTTCCATTTTCTCGCAGGCAAAAGCGCTTACTGAAGGACTTCTTGGTTGGTTCCAAGTTTTGGCCATCATGAATAAAGTTGCTATAAACATCCATGTGCAGGTTTTTGTGTGGACATAAGTTTTCAGGTCCTTTGGGCAAATGCCAAGGAGCACAGCTGCTGGATTGTGCTAAGACTGTGTTTAGTTTTGTAAGAAACTGCCAAGTTGTCTTCCAAAGTGGCTGCACCATTTTGCATTTCCACCAGTGGTAAGGGTTCCTATTGCTCCATATCCTTGCCAACATTTGATGCTGTCGGTGTTTTGGATCTTGGATTTTCTAAGAGATGTGTAGTGATATCTCATTGTTTTAATTTGCATTTCCCTAGTGACATAAGATGTTGAACATCTTTTCATATGCTTACTTGCAATCTTATATCTTCTTTAGTAGGTGTCTGTTCATGTCTTTTTCCCATTTTTCAATCAGGTTGTTCATTTTCTTATTGCTGAATTTTAAGAGTTTTCTGTATATTTTGGATAATAGTCCCTTATCAGATATGTCTTTCACAAATATTTTCTCCCATTCTGTGGCTTGTGTTCTCATTCTCTTGACATGTGGTAGAAATATTTATACCACAGAATTCGCAAACACAACAAATTAGGGCTTTCCATCAGAGAGCAGTTGTTAAGCCTGTACCAGCACACCAGTACATTCAGGCATTAACCACTTACTGGGTGAACTGTTTGCCCTTGCCCTCAAAAATATTCAGTCCGGGGGGGAGTCAGGTCAATGAAAGACTGACTATGGTACAGAGTTCTGAGTCTCAGGATAGAAGCAGAGCCAGGTTGCTACAGGAATGTAAAGGAGGGGCATCTGTATCAGCCATGAAGTTGGGATGGCTTCCCAGCGCAGAGCTGGAGCCCTGAGCTAAGCACTCTAAAGTGAGTAGCAGCTGTCTGGATCCGTACTGCCCAGCAAGGTAGCTGGCCACCTGCCACATAAGGCGATTGACTCGCTCCCACTAGCCACATTGCCAGGACTCAATAGGCACATGTGGCTAGAGGCTACCACAACAGACAGAGTGATACAGAACTTCTCCATCATCTCAGAAAGTCCTATTAGACAGCCCTGGTCTAGACAAAAAAGTGAGAGAGAGGTGTTCCAGGCAGAAGGAACAGCATGGGGTGACACAGCGGTCTGTGACCATGACTCATTCCAGGGAGAGATGGGAGTTGGGCTGAACAAACAGGCAGCAGTCAGATCACACAATGTTTCTAGTGCGAAGGAGTTTAAGCTGTAGTCTGAAAGCTGTGGGGAGCCCCCGAAGGCTTCTGAACAGAAGCCTGATGTCATGAGCTTTGCGTGTTAATGAGATTCCTCTGGCAGTCAGTGGAGGCTGATTGGAGGGGCCAGGCGGCAGGCAGGGAGGCCAGTTTTGAGACTATATCCTGGGAGAGAAGTGAGAGACATTTGAAATGAGGAACCAACTGTGGCACAGAAGCAGAGAGAGGGCAGAGTCAAGAGACGGGAAGGACCTACTGGCTGACAGTGTCTGGCCCTTAGGAGGTGCTTTGTAAATATTTGTTGACTTGAGGAATTAATTCTAGCTGAACCCAGATTGTACAACTGGGTACATATCCCCTGGGACTCTAGGTAGCATCTATTGCACAAACATGTAGAGATGTGTTTATTTTCAGCTGAAGGAGAAAGGGCCAATAGGGAGAGAGACAGACAAGAGAGATGTAGGAGGCTACATCACCTGTCCTGTTGATGGCTCCAGTGACAATGGAACAAACTATGATCCTGAAAGACTGTGAGGGACACTGGCCCCAAGAGTGCCTCTCTGGGACCCAGGGACAAGCTCTACTCAGAACTGGGTATAGACCATTCCTTCCCTAACCCCTTCCCTTACTCCCTTGCCACATGGACTGCAGGGCAGGTTTGGTTTCCTGAAGGATCAGGCCATTTCACCAGTAGACAGATGCAATGCACAGTGGGTCCACACACAGCATCAGGAAAGATGTCAGCATAGAATGTTTGGGGCAAGCAAACATGCCAGAGGAGGAGACACAAGCAGACTGTACTTGAACACATGAGAACTACCAGCCTCTCGCTCCTGGACTCTCAGAAGTGACTGGAGGAGATTTGGCGGGCAGGTGGCTAAAAGCTATTGTAACTTGGGCATCAATGTTAATACCACCTTGTTTGCACCTATGGCTCTATAAAGCTGGGGATATTAGGGTTACAGAATGAATGATATAGGTGACATGAGGCAGGTTTCACTTGTTCCTTCATTCAACAAATATTTATTGAGCCCCTGTATGCCCTGCACAGTGCTAGATGCTGGCGTACGATAGTTTACAAAACAGATGATCCCTGCCCCCAGGGCGCTCACAGTCTAATTAGTCATATAAATCAGTCTAGTGCCATCATCTGTGTACTACTCGGGAAAAGCACCGGCAGCCATGAGACGGTCTAATGGGAAGGGTTATTTTAGAGTAGGGGTCAGAAAAGAACAATTTGAGAAAGTGACATTTAAATCAAGACCTGGGGATGCACAGAAACAGCAGGTTAAGAACAGGGGATATGCATTCCAGGTAGAGGAAACAGCAGGCGCAAAGGATTTTGGGGACAAATCCTTGGCTATCTGGAGGCTGAGAGAAGGCCGGTGAGGCAGGGGCATGAAGGCAAGGAGGGGAGAGGCACAGGAGGGCGCTGGGGAGGGAGGCAGGGGCCAAACCTCACAAGGCCACATTAGGACTTTGCATTTTAACCCAGGATGGGCAGGGGAGTGACGCGATCAGATTTGTGTTTTACGGGCTGCTCTGGCATCTGCGTGGAGAAAGGAGTGGGAACAAGAGGGCAGGGAGAGCAATGTGGAGGCTAATTCAGTTGCCTAAGGGAGATATGTTGCTGGCATGGCTGTGGTAATGCAGAGAATTGAAAGAAACCTCAGCAATATTTAAAAGAAGAGTTGACACTATGTTTTTCTCTTGCCCTTGCCCTATTACAGATAGGCCGAACTGTTGACTTTAGACAAGACAAACGGCAGTTTTTGACCATGTTAATCTGTTTGGCTTTGGGCTAGCTCAGATCTAATGATGCCGCATGGGCCCACGCCTGATGGGAATCTATTTTGTTTAAAGATTTCCTGAGAAAGCTTTCACAACTTCTTCAGTAACCTCTGCTCATGTTTAAAGTAATTACTATTAGGAAATCCCTGCTTGTACTTCGCCTGAAGGCCTCTCCCCCTAAAATTTCCTGGTTCTTGATGGAGATAAAGACGCTAAAATAGTAAGTCAAATATGGGCAGCCAAATATGATGTCATAATGACAGCTCTGAACACGTCTGTCTGTTCCACAGCCAAAGTGACTTATTTGTTAGCAACAAAGAAAGATGCCTAATATCCCTAGAAAAGGGATCCAATTCAATTTTTGTAGCTGTTTAGCTCACTGCCAAGTTCTCTGCCCTTGCCACTCACTCCAAGTGTGGTTGGTGGACACAGCAACATAACTTCAGAGACTGGTAGACACGCAGGATTGAGTCAGGACCTGCATTTTAAGGCACTTCCCAGGCAATTCATAGGCACATTTATTTTGGGAAGCACGGCCTTAGCTTGCCCTAAGGCTAAAAGTGGGTGGGCAGGGGCAGGTGCCAGACATTTGAAAGGCAGTGAGTCTCAGCAAGCGGGTGAGGGAAACCAAACTGGTCCAACAGGAACTGGATTTTCCCTGGAAGTTCCCTGAAGTCACACAGGGCATCTCAGCTGGATTCAGAGACAATGTGCTGCTTCCTGGCTGTTTCCTGGCTGTGTGGCTCTGGAGAGGTGCTGGGTGGAACCCCGCATGCTGAGATGCTGTCCGGTGGCCAGCGCTCCACAGGTGCCCCGCCCCCAGACAGCACCAGAGGTCACGGGAAGTCAACCCTCCCCCCTCCCCCCCCAGCGTGGACGGTTGGTCCCTGTCCTCTTAGCTTGGTCTCTGAGGGCCCTTGTTCTCTGGGTGGTCAGGGCAGCACCTTCCTTCTGAACTGAGCCGTAATGTGCAGGCTGTTTTAGCACCTCAGTTAAAATGACTCCCACAGCAGCCTCTGGGGGGATAGAAGATCCCGTTCCAGGGGTCCTGAAAGCTCTGCCCACACTGTGTGCTCCGCCTCTGAAGGCGAAGGACCCTGCATCCACCTGGGGAGGCATGTGTGACACAACCCAGACGCCAGGCACAGCGGCGAAACAAGCCCGTTTTATTATTGCTTTCTTGGGAAGTGTTTCAAGGCACGAAATCCAGGCCAGAACCAAACCATCTCACTCTGTCTTCACTGGGGCTGATCCTTCCACATAATCAGGCAAACGGATGGAGTTTGTGGGCTGTTTAAAGCATATGGCTTATAAATACTGTAAAAGCAAACATTAATTTTGGCTTTTACTTACCGTAACATGTTCACAGTGCCTAGCACCGAAACACCGGCTCGGTCTTTGCCCGTCGTCTTCATTCCTGCGGTGACTTTGCGCCGACCCCCCAGTGCTCACCCCTCTGCTCTAACTCCTGCTCCGCCAGCCGCCTGAGCGCCTGTCTCCCTGCTGAGTCCAGCGCCCTCCTCGCCTGCCGGCCCTCTACCCTCTGGCTCTCGTCCCCCTGTCTGCCTGCTGAGTCCAGCGCCCTCCTCGCCTGCCGGCCCTCTAACCTCTGGCTCTCGTCCCCGTCTGCCTGCTGAGTCCAGCGCCCTCCTCGCCTGCCGGCCCTCTACCCTCTGGCTCTCGCCCCCCTGTCTCCCTGCTGAGTCCAGCGCCCTCCTCCCCTGCCGGCCCTCTAACCTCTGGATCTCGCCCCTCCAGGTGCCTCTCCTGCTGCTCCCGCTTCTTTTGAAATGTTTTCGCGCTCATTCTGTGCTCTCCTTTTCAGAGGCTGCAAGAAGCTCCTCACCCACGCGATGCCTCCGCTTCTCTCAGGCTATCTTCTCTCCCCTCCCGAGACCCAGCACCCAGTCCCTTCTTTCCCGTTTTTCTCTAAGGGTGGCGTGGGGATCAGAGACTTGTGGAATTCAGAGTCAAAGGACACAGCCTACGTTATGCTGACAGTTGCTTCTGAGTCACACTTTCTTCTTCTTGTATCATCTTCAGGGATGGCTGTCCCTGTCTCCCCTTAGAACAGAAAGGAGGTACAGGCCCCCCTCACCTGCATGCCCCTTCACCACTGCTTCCAACCCAATGCCTTCTTTCATGTCTCAGCCCACGTGCGCGCACACATATGCACATACCCTTTCTAGGTGCCCTTAGTGCAAAGGTATGCTCCAGGCTCCCCTACGACACTGAGCTTTTTTTCTCCAGGGTCCCTTTTCCCGGCCAGGCTGGTCTGTGTCTCATGCCCCTGGGTGAGTACTAGGAAACAAAATTCTACTTTGAGGTGTTAAGAGCCGTGGCAGTGGGGTTCCTCTTCCCAGGTGCATCTCTTGGTTGGGGGGACGGTACCAGCAGAGGTCTAACAGTCAGGGGAACAGGAAGCTCATCTGAAAGCCAGATCCCACCCAGGGTCATGTTCAGCCAACCAACCAACCAACCAACCAACCAATCAGCCAATTCGTCAGTGCTCTTGTGGAGTGGGCTTCTCTCTGTGCCACTGGGCAAGGCATCTTTCAAACACAGAAAACCAGGAAAGGAAACAAACAGAGCCCCGAAGAGACACCCTGGTAACCACAGGACAATGACTCTAACATCCGGTGTTCTCAGCCAGGGCTTACCCAAGTGCTTTACAGAACCTAGGATGCTACTTTTTCTTTCTTTCCTTTTTTTTAATATGTTTTTATTGATTTTTAGAGAGAGAGGGAGAGAGAGAGAGAGAGAGAGAGAAACATCATCAATCAACTGCCTCCTGTGCACACGACTAGGGATTTAGCCCACAAGCCGGGCATGTGCCGAATGGGAATGGAACCAGTGACCTCTTGCTTTCTGGGTTAACGCTCAACCACTGAGCCACACTGGCAGGCCAAGGATGCTACTTTCTTAGAAGCAGGGGCATGGAGGTCACACCCAAGTAAGCCCCTGGGAGATCTGGGAAAATCCCTCCATTTCCCAGGGCTTGGCCCCTCATGGGGTCGCAGTTTCCATGTCAGCCACAAGGAAGAGGGTTAGCTAAGGACAGTCATCTGAAGGGGATGAAGGTCTCAGCGGAGCACCGTCCAGGAGGTGGCAGTGCCCAGGCTTCTGGACGGCTGTGCTCCAGTCCCGCCCTCACACCCTAACGGCTCTAGCTCAGACTTGTGTGGTTGCGTTGATTCTCAATCCAGCAGTGTTCACCCTTGGAGAACAGAAGGGAGGCTGCCCTGCAACCCCCCAAGGTGAGTAGGGCTTGCAGGTAAGCCAGAACATGCCCCGCCAAGTCCAGCTCCACCCTGCGGTTTTGCATCCAGCGCTGGGGTGTGGATCTCTGCTCAGCTACTCAGTGAGAAGTCCCAAGACGAGGAGGGAGTGGTGCCATCTTTAGGATGGGAAGAATTTCAGTTTCATTTCCCTGCCCCCCACTCCCAATCCCCACCGCCTTCTGCACACCCCTTGAGTAGAAAGATAAATATGAATAGAAACCTCCTCCTGAGCTCCTTTCATATCAACTAACCAACAAAATTGCCAATAAATTACTATTATAAAATGTGTGTATACACAGGCATATATGTGTGTGTGTATGTGTGTACACACACACACACGGATACATATATGTATGTGTATGTAGTTCTAGCTTTTCCTTCTTGCTTCCTCTCTTGCAGGCAGCTTCAGACAAAAGCTTCTGACCCCTCCAGAAGGGCTTCATCGGATCATGGGTGCAACATAGTTGGCAGGGAAGAGGCCCAGTTTATTGTGCAGGCGGCCAGTCCACCAGGACGGGTTGGAGCTGTCCAGGACCTCAACCATCTCTCCGGAGCGGAACCCCAGCTCGTCATCCTCAAGGGCCTCAAAGTCATACAGCGCCCGGGCCCATCGCACTCGCTGTTGGGGGAAAACAAAAAGGGGTCCTGCTGAGCTGGAGGCTGGTGGGGCTGGCCTTTGAGCCACCATCACACAGAAAATGATCTGCTGGCTTTGGCATCAAGACAAAGTCCTCTGTAAGCAGCTGCCCGGAAGGCTGACGGATGGCTCTCCAGAGACAGTTCAAACCTCACTGCAACTGAGAGCAGACATAGGCTGCACAGCCCTGAGCACGAAGTTAGCAGAACTCACCAGAGTCACCACTGAGACTCAGGACTTGGGCTGAGGGAGATGTAATTCTCCAAGGCCCCAAGAGAATCCTTGAGACCTACTCACCCAGTATCAACAGGTCGTATTTCTACTTTCTTCAAGTGACACAGAATGGCAGTGTGCCCAAACGAACAGCCCCGGTGCTAGCACACCTGAGTCAAGATAGATCTCAGTGATAAAGGCAACACATCTCCCTTTACTAGAACCAGAACCAAGAAATGTGAGACTGACAGAGCAAGGCCAATGGCCAAACGAGAACAGACTGGATGGGGCTAGGCTGGGACCAGCTCCACCCTGGAACACTGTCCTCACTGTCACTATCTGGGTACCTACTACCTCTAGTGAGCTCCATGCAGTTTGGTGTCTCTCCTGGAGGACCAACTGTTTCTCTAGTTGCCCATCTTGCCTCCTCCATTGAGCCCAGAGGGAAAATTCACATACCCCAGCCACTTGGAGTTGCACCGGGTCTGTGTGTCTTCGGTGCATGAGAGCAGCATTCATTTCGCTGCCCATGCTCATGCCACAGTGCCCGTCGTTTATGTCAAGGCTGCCTCCACGGCGTTCCTAGAAATAGACGCAAGAGAGGACCTGTCACAGCACTGTCAGAGCTAACCTCACTGTCTCCCCCAGTGCCCTGCTCGGATGCCATAAACACAGCCAGTGTTCCAAGAATACTTGCTGCTGATGGCAATAAACCCTAGATGACAGTGAGAGGGGGAAGGATGACAAAGGGGCCTTAGATTCTGAAGACAAAGATAGTGGCAGGTCTCATTTATTCAATCAAGAAATGTTTATCAGGCACCTACCATGTATCTAGCACTGTACTAAGCAATGGGATATGTAGCTGGGAAGAGAAGGTCCCTTGTCTTCATGGAGTGTCAGTTCAGAGGAGGAATCATGCACATTTAAGTGATAAGTGAGCAGAGAGAAGAGTGTCTAAGTCAGCCTGGGTAATCAGGGAGGGTTTCATAGAGGAAGTGATGCTTGAATTCTACCTTATAGGGGGATCAGCCAGGAAAGGGCATTTTAGGAAGAGGGGGCAGCACATAAAAAGCCTCAAAGGCATGAAAGAAGATACAGTGGACCATTCTGGTAACTAAAGGTAGTGTAGCGTTGCTGGCATGTATGTCTGTGTGGGGAGTAGAGGGAGGTAGCAGGAGAGGAGGCTGGGGAGACAGATATGAGCAGCTCACAAAGGACTCTGTATGCCCTGCTAAGGAATTTAGGAGTGATGATATCTGGCTGCATTGTCCATCTCGGTAAGCCACCTAAAACCCCATCTGGAACAAGGTGGAGAGAAATAAATAAATAAGCAAGGCTCCATGGCAGGTGTTAATCCATTTTTCTTGTAAATCCTGACAGCCAGGTGGGTTAAGGGACATGAACAGATTTGAAATTGTACTGACAGGAAAATGAAGCAATTGTTCACTGAGTCCTTGGGGTAAGAAGGGGTGTGTGTGTGTGTGTGTGTGCGCGCGCGCGTGCGTGGGTGCTCAGGCAGGGAGCCATTGGATTCACAGAGGCTTCTTTGCCAAAGCAATTTCCGTATTATATTTCTGCCATCTGGGGGTCCTAGGATCTTCTTTATGAACTTGGTGAGACCTGATGAGGCTGGGACAGGCCAACAGTCCTGGGACCACAGGAGAACCCTGGCATTTATTTGCTATGGTTGTTTCCAGTGTTGTGGGGAGCCTTCACGCAGTAAGTGGCTGTGGGAACAAGGTGGCCTGAGCCTCAGGGAAGTGGGGGGAGAAGGAGAAGGACCTCCTCTCCACGTCACTGTGCCCCGCTCCATCCCATCCAGATACCTGATGAAAATGGTGCTGCTGTAGGTACCGCTGCTGTGACGGTGGAGCCGGGGGATACTGTGACGGAGGGGGTGGTGGGTGATCCGACAGCTTCCTGTTCATTGCAGGCCGGATTTCTTCTCCCACAGCCCCACTGAGGTGTGGGCCCCCCTGGGGCCTCCGGTCCAGGCTGTTGCCCCGGCGACCCTGAGGAAGAACAAAGATGATGTGGATTCGTCATCCTCCCAGGCCTCCTGGCTCTACCCCATGCTTCAGGCAGCTGTTCCCAGACTTTGCTCATGACAGTTCCGAGAGACAGCTGATGAACCCAGCGTAAAGAGGACGGATGGTCCAGACCCTCTGCATTCTCAGATTCTCCCACTCTGGGGATGTCGGGTCTCTGGTTCACAGACTGACACTTTTCACATGGTATCCATTTACCATTCCTAGTGGGCTTCTCTCTGTGTAATCAAGCTTAAATATTCTATTTTACTGACACGGTGCCACCCCTCCTTATCGCATGTTGCCACACTGCTGGACATCCTAACCTCCAGATAAGCTCTGCTATCGACTGTGCATGATTCTGAACTGTCATTTACAGCCTGGTGATGAGACCCAAACCAACAACAACACTCTTGCGGCACCATGGAAACCAGGCCTGCACTGGGCATGCTGGGAGGAGCACAAGGTCTTCTTTTAATGCTGCAGCCACCTCAGGAATCAGAGAGAGTTATTTTTGTTTAGCAATTACAGAGGGCCCTGGGCTTAATATACGCCAGGCACTGTTCTGAGCACTTGACAGATACGAACTCATTTAATCCAGTTTAAGGCAGTTTTATGTTGCCTCTTATCTCTGCAGGCACATCCTGGTAAATTAATATCTCTGTCCGTTTCCTGGTTAAGATAATTCATGAGGTCTTAGCTAACCTTTGTTTTTCTTTCTGAGCTTCTGTGTGCACTTGATGGGAATACCCTTTTCTCCCTTGATGGTAACTTCTCAGGCTTAAAATCAGCCAATTACTTGAAAGGGATGGCTTTCTTTATTGCCTTGTGGCATGTGTTGCTTTCAAAGTCTCAAACCTGACCCTGGGACTTCAGCAACTCCAGTCAATGCTTCTTCCTATACTTGTTTCTTACAACCATGCTATTTCTCCTTTGAAAAGTATTGTATAAACTGTGTGTGTGCATGTGTGTCTGTGTATTTACTTATGGAAGGTAAGTTAGTATTTTCTTTGCGCCTACTATGGACCAGACTCGGTGGCAAGTGTTATATTTTCTCACTTGATCCTCATAACAGCCCAGTGAAGGAGATATTATATTCTCTCCATTCTACAGATGAGAAAACTGGTACTCAGAAAAGTTTCTTTTTTGTTTTTTAAATGTGTTTTTTAATGCTCACTTGAGGATATGTTTTTATTGATTTTAGAGAAAGGAAGGGAGGGAGAGAAGGAGGGAGAGAGAGAGAGAGAGAGAAACATCAATGTGAGATGTACACACCCTGACTGGGGATCGAACCTGTAACCTGGCTATGTGCCCTGACCAGGAATCGAACCCACAACCTTTTGGTGCATGGGACGACACTCCAACCAACTGAGCAACCCAGCCAGGGCAGAAAGGTTTCTTAACTTGGCTAGGTAATAGAATAGCTAGTGATAAAATCAGAATTTAAAGCCAGGTCTGTCTGATGCATTTTCTATGAAAATAATGCTCTATATTCCAAATTTTTCCAAGAGCAAGAATTCCAGTACTATGCTAAGTACTCTGAGTCCTGCACTCTGCTAAGTTTTCTACTCCAATGCCCCCTCTCCACCCCAAATCCTGTCACTATGCTCTAGCTGGCCGAAAACTGTGATGTAGTAATGTCTGTAACAAAACAGTGGCATCTGCAATAAGAGCTCCTGTGCACTGAGTACTTGCAGTGCGATCAGGTATGAAGTGCAGGAAGGAGACACAGCATCCTCTAACCTTCACAACCACCCCAGGAGGTGGATATCACCATCATATCGATTTTATGGACGAGGAAACTGAGGATTAGAGAGCTTTCCAAAGTCACACAGCTAGGGGTGTTAAGCTAGGACTTAAACCGAAGTGGGGCTTTAAAGTTATTCTACCTTTCAGAGTCCTTAGAGGACCTGCCCATCAAATACATCATCTTGGTGGTTCAGGTAAGACTCTGGCTGCCTAAAATCTCTAATGGGCTGCCTGGGACCCACAGCATACCTGATCCTCTCGCATCCTATCCCGAAGGAAGATCTGCTTTTGCTTGGAGATAGATGTGGTCCTGTAGTATTCCACCAGCTTATTTAGGGATGGGAACTTCTCTGTCCACAGGAAGTAATTCCCCTTGTTGTCTCTCATGACCTTGAAGTGCTGAACATCATCCTCATGCCTAGAGATCGAGGCAGATCCACATGGTATGTTACATGGTGACAGTGCCCCCTCCCTCAGCGTTGATGGCATCCAGGGATGCTGAGGGATGGGCAGTTCGCTTATCACTAGGCAGGTGAGTTGGCGCAGTCAAGCTCTAGGGGGAGATTCAGTGAAGGCTGCTCAGGACACAGGCTGCGCAAGAGCAGGAGGTGATATGTCTTCTGACACTGGAGCCAACCTTTTACAGGAAAAAACGCTCCAAGTGCTTTAAAGACTATGAGGTCAAGGACCTTTTTACAATGCTTATCTGAAACGTGGCAGCCCCTGAGCCCTGCACTATGCTAAGGGCTCTGCCACGGTTCAGAGGGGAGAGGTTTTCCAGCCCTTGTTATCTTTCTGTTATCAGAAATACTGTGAGCCAGCTCCTTCAAGCCCAGACTTGCTCTGGACAGCAAGAGACCACCTTGAGAAATTTGTCACTTTGTTCTCTACACAGATCTCTTGGTCTTGGCTTATGTTTTGCATAAATTAGGTTGCAAAGTATTTTGAGCTTTTGAGGAAAGAACCATTATATAGAATTGTAGAGTTTTCATTGGAAAGGACTTGAGATTGTTTATCCTTATGTTTCCATGTTACAGCTGAGGATGAGGGGGCTTAGAGAGATGGAGAGCCTTGGTCAAGGTCACCACAAATGAATGGCAGAGCTGACGCGAGAACCCTAGGTCTCTGGTTCCAGCCTCACACCATGTATACATGCTAACTTCTTTTAGATGGGCATCTTTTGATACCAGCTGGACTCACAAGAGATGGGACATATTGTAGCAGGGTTGGAGAGACTGGATTTTACTCATCGGGAAAGGAGGGACTGGACCTTTACCAATAGCTCTAAGTCATTCTCTTTAGAATACCAAGTTTATTTGTAAAATGGTCATACATTTATCTTTAAAAATTAACTGACAATAGTACCAACTGCCTGATCCAGCAGAAAAGTCAAGAATTTAAAGAGTGTTGGAGAGTACAGATACCTCTGAAGGTTAGTGGAGATTTCTTGGGGATGGATTTAGTGGTCTGTGCTCATTGGGGACAGACCATGTTACATGGTGATAGTGTCCCCACCCTCAGGAATTCTCATTGCCAGTCTCATTTATGTGCTGGGCTCTGCTTGTGGGCAGGTGAACCTATGCAGTGACATCTGCTTGGCTGCTCTGGGGTATTAACCAGCACTCTGCAATCACGGTGTGGCCTTCCCCTTGGTTTTGGCCATGAACAGATGTTTTCTTCACTCTAACACCACATGGCTCAACTCATAGTCATTACTCCTCATATTTGGGTGAGGGGGAGGAAATACACATGGGGTATAATTATTCACTCACTGCCTCTGGGCAAAGAACACAGTGAGGAACATTAACCCTTTCACTCTGGGGAGCTGAGAGGAGGGATGCCAGGTTTTCGGTGGGTCATCTAGGCCTATGGGGAGACTGTGTTTGGGGGCGGGGGGGGGGGGGCAGAGAAAAGGCTACAGCTCAGGGCTCCAAATGCTAAAGTACTGTTTCAGACCCTAATCAAATGCTAAGTGATAGAACTACAATTAGCTCTCAATTATCTGTGCCCATGACAGAAAGCAAATGTATAGATAGAAATGACTTCGCTCTGGAATACATTACACTGCACTTCTGTGGAAGATAACAACTGTGGGAATAGTCACCTTAACCAGAAGCTGCGTTGCCTCAATAGCAGGGCAAGGCTCAGGCAGAAGCAAGGATGACTGCTAAGGACTTACTTTGACCAAGGAAACAGAAATCACAGCTCCTAGCTGAAGAAGCCAGAGTGAACTTCATGCAGACCAAAGGCACCAAGAGATGCCCTTCAGACTAAAAATTTACTTGGTCCATTCTATAATCAAGTCCCTTAAGAAATAGGTTAGGCTTGGAAGATTTATTAATAGAGCAAAATTTTTAATTAAGACCTAACAAGTTTAGAATTTGTGACACATCAATATTGGCCTGACCTAAAATACACGATCGCCCCAAGCTGTGAAAAAGAAAGGAAAATTAAGTGATCCAGAAAGACTGCAAGGGCAATGTGAACAAGCCCAAGCTATCTTTGAGCACTTTAGATGCGCATGAGCACACAAGTGGTTGACCCATTATTTTTAAGTCCCTACTACCTACTCCTTAAAGTATCTTTCTAAATAGTAAAGTGCCCTCCGTTCATAACCTGAGATTGGATTTACGTACTTAAAGCACTGAAGCTGCTTGCCTTTCAAAATATACTGAATAATCCAGACCGGTGTTTCCTGCCAACTAACTTGACAGCAGGCTTCACAGTACAGGCTGTCATCCGCCAATACTGCCATCAGCATTACTTCTTGCACTTTCACATGTGGTCACCGAGTCAGAGCTGTGACTGGCAATCCCAGACAAGCTGACCACACACAGTGTGTTCTGACTTAGGGCTTCTGAGTGTGAGGCTGTGTCATGTTTGTGTCTGGACTGAGTCACTTCCTCCCAGATGCTGCTAGTCTCCCTACCCCAGCCCTCTGCTCAGCTCTACTGCCTTCCGTTGCAGGTGGCTGCCCTTCTTTTTGTGCAGTCACCCTCAGCTCCATATGTATCCTCCAGCAATGCCTTGGGGTTTTATTTCTCTCTGGCCATCCTTTAGACATCCATCAGTAGTAAAATGTTAATATTTAGATCTCGAGATGGATGTGGACAATTCTCTCTTCCCACTTCTTTCCACAAATACTCATCAAGCACCTACTGGGTACAGCGTACTGTTAAAGGCACAGAGATGAAGTAGATAAAAATCCTGTCCTTCCAGAAGCACCTGGGCCAGAGGGGAAGGCAGACAAAGGTACACATAATTTTGGCGACAAACCAATGTGCTGAGAAGTTACATGCATTTGTGATGGGAAGGAAATGAATAGCATCACAGTTGATAAGATGCCTGGGCCTCTTGGCAACCGCGCTCCCCAGCAGTAGGTCACGTGTAAGAGGTCACCTTATGGCTTTAGTGGTCTGGGTTAGGGCGGTGTCGGGAATGGCAGGTACCTGACGGAAATGGAGAAGTCGCCTGGGGAACTCTGGCTGGCCCGAATGATGAAGAAACCAACCTCCTTGCCCATGAGTAAGTTCTCTGCCTGGTGTCGCGAGAGGCCTTCGTGAAACCACCTATTGGGTGAGAGAAAACCAGAGGATGCTGGTGAGATGCCAGAGTGATAGAAGGAGGAAGGAGAGGTGAGCAAACTCAAAGGAGAGAGGCTGGGGGCTGCTCACCAGAGAGCAGAGAGAACGAGGGGCCAGGAGCTTCTGAAACCCAACAAACGCTCTGGGCAGTTTCTAGGCACAGCAAATGAGTATTCCCCGGATGTCCCCCCATTTCCTCCAGGAGCAGACTCTCCAGCTCGGAAACCCTGAATCACAAACTGTGCCACTGCACCAAAGTGGGACAGCGTGGGTGTGACTCACAGTGGGGAACAGCCTCCCGCTGGTGGCTGCGACTCACAGTGGGGAACAGCCTCCCGCTGGTGGCTGCGTGAGGGATGCTGCTAGAAAAGAGCTGCAGGGACATTGATGAGCCAGGAGGACAGGGACTCCTTCAAGAACTAGAGGTGGCAACCTTGAGCCAGGAAGGATCTTGGGTGCCGGCTCCAGGCTGAGACCTCAGTAGCTCCAGAAGGATGTTATAGCCCAGGGCCCTGCACTCTGGCTCAGTGCACTACAGAGGAGGCTGCAAGGAACCTGGGGAGCCCTGCACACACACCTGGAAATGAGAGAGGCTGGCAGCAGCCAGAGAACCACATCCACAGAATGGGCTCCTGGGCCTCCTCAAATATCCAGGCTGGAAAGAACCTTTACTGTGGAAAAGGAGAAACTGAGAAGCTCCTCTTTTAGGGGGGCAGTGAGGGTGGCAGCCTCCAAAGTGCCGCTTCGGGCTGCTTGTCGTGTACAAAAAGACCGTGTGTGTATTTCGTCATTAAGAGTACTTGCTGGAAACATCTTTGCCTTTTTGCCGCAAACGTTTTCACTGCATAACTAATTGGCCGCAGGCAATTTTGCTGTAAAAAAAAGTTAAAATAACAACAAATAAAAGAACATAAAATTTAAAAGGCTTTATTTGAACATATTTAGAGTGTGTGTAGCTTCACGGCAATTCTTCGAAGATAATTGGTTTTATTTTGTGGATTGTACCTAAGCACTTGTCTTTGATCTGTGGGTAATGTGGGTTTAACTCTGTGCCCTCAAACAGAGCCTTGCCTCTCTCCTCCCAGTCAGTGTGTTTCAGAATCAGAAACCAACTCTTGGGGCAAATCTTCCTCCTCTGGAAGAAACAGGATTTTAACATAGCCTGTCCTCTCACTTACAGATGAGCTAAGATTTACAGAGAGTATAGAAATGAGGGTAACTGTGAGAACACGGTGACAACTAGCTTCAATGCATTGTCTGTGGAAAGCAACTGATTGATTGATCAATGGATGAAACCAACCAAACAAAAAAATCAAACTCAAACTATCAACCAGTTATTTTCTTTTTTGTGGCAGTTGACTGATTCATCAATAAAGAAATGAAACCTAACCAGATAAAATAAAATAAAATTGTCAACAGTTATTTATCTTTTTTTTTTTTTTTTTAGTGGCAAAATTGCCTTCAGCCAATTAGTTATCCAGGGACAATGTTTGCAGCAAAAATGTCTACAGCAAAGAGGTGAAGACTCTACTAGAAAAGTACCCAGAAGGGAAAGGCCACACACTTCCATAGGGGCCAGGCAGCCAGTGGCTACAGCCCCAGGGCAGGAGGCCAGAAACCTCCCTCAACCACAGGACAGTGAGACAATGTTTATAATCCCTCAGTGGCCAATGATGGGACTGCCCCAAAGTGGCTGCCCTGATTGCTGCCACTGGAAGGCTAACGTGTGGGTACCTTTAAGGTGAATGTCCAGATTCCTTTGGGAGTCTCTTAGAATTTAGGAATCTGAACTGACCGGGGTGGCAGGAGGGACATCCTAATTCCAGACCAGGGGCTGCAGGGGGAGGTGGGCTGGGCTTTGAGGGGCTGGAAGCAGAACGTCTCTGGTGGTCACTTGCTTGGAGATCCTGCCCAGAGCATTTGCCATACAACCCTCCAGGGATTTGCGTAGGAAACCCAATGGGGATGGGGAAGAGAGTGGGGCACGCTCCACAGCAGCCACCCCTCAAAGGCAATCTATCAGAAGAGGCAGCAAGCAGTGTGGGGACTGTTCGGAAAATACACATTTGTACTCCACCTGGGAACTGAGAGTTGACTCTCTTCAAGACTTGCAAAGTTGTCCATACACTACACATTAAATGAGTGGCCAGGGTTTCAGTGTTACACATCATTCCAAAGCTATTCATTCATCATTCATTCAACAGCTTTTATTAAAAAATGCTGGGCCAGGCTGGGCAGGGTAGCTCCATTGGTCAGAGCATGGTCTTGATACCCTAAGGTTGTGGGTTTGATCTCCCGTCAGGGTACATGCAAAAATCAACCAATGAATGCATAACTAAGTGCAACAACAACCCATGTTTCTCTCTCTCTCTCTAATCAATAATTTTAAAAAGTGCTAGGCCCTCTTCTGGGCACTGGGGATAAATAGTGAGCAGAACAGACAAAGCCCCTGCCTCATGGGACTTACATTCTGGGGGGGCACATAGTAAATGGCAGAATAGTTACAGTACAGTATGTCAGGTAAGAGCCGTGGAGACAATGGAAACGGAGGAGGGATGGGGAGTGGGGAGTGATCTGAGATACCATGTTGTGTCTGGGAGGGCCTCGCTGGGGGTATTCTAAACCTAAAGGAGTTTGGGGAGATGAGAAAGCAGCAAAGGGGATGAAGGAGGAGCAGGCAGGAGAAAGGGGGCTCCAGAGCAAAATGAGCAAAGTGTTTTGATGGGAAGGAAAGGTCCCCCACGTCAAATTGTGCTGAGGTGATGGTCAAGAATCGACCACTGGGACCAGTAGTTCACTGTGACCTTGACACAAAGGGTTCACAGAAGTCAAGGTTCTAGAGAGAGTGGGAGGAGAGGAGTTAGAGATACTGAATATAAACAATTCCTGTGAAGAGTGGAGCGGTAGCTGGAAGGGAATTTGGGATCCAGAGTTTTTTGGTTTGGTTTGGTTTGGTTTTTGGTAGGATGGGAGAAGCTGCAGCGTCTTTGTTTGCTGATGGGAATGACTGAGCAGAGAGGGAAAGAAAGTTGATGTGGAACAGAGAAGGGAGGATTTCTGCTAGAAACACGGACAGTTCCTTCCAAGCAGTGTCCGAGCGCAGTTTCAGGAGATGGGTGGATGTAGTGAGTCAGGGAGTGGAGTGGAGGGGCTTTTCTGGTGGCCTCCACTGTCCCAGTGAACCTGGAAGCAAGGTAGTGGGCTGAGAGTGCGGTGGGGGAGGAGCTAGAGGTGTGAGGAGCAGGGAAGGTAGGACGTGGTCATCTAGAAGATTACAGGGCAGCATCGGGGGCCCAGGGGAGGTCAGTGGTCAGCACTGGTTCACAGAGAGAGGTGCTACCGTACCTCCCCAGACTCACCAATACCACTTGGGTGTCTAGTAAACCTCTGCTTTTTGGATTAGTTCCTGACTCTCAGGCAAGATTAGGTTTCTATCTAACCCTTGTGGTCAGTTCTTGAGACAAATGAGATTCAGTCTCAAATTTTCATTTCCTTTTTATGAAGGGAATTTCCCCTTTTCTCCTGCTGACTTCTCTTTTTGGTGTGAACGTGGTTTAGGGAAGGCAGGGAGTGTCCACATGCCTGATTAGGGCCCAGAGCTTTTGGGGATCCCTGATTAGAACGGAAGGTGGGCTGGGAGATGCTCTGAAGCAGCGGCTGTTGAAGTAGAATGGCCAACAGTGCCCCCAGTGGAATTTTTGGAAACCCTGTGATTACAATTATAGATGATTTTAGTTTATAAACTTCAAATAGGCGATATGAGCACATGGTATAAAATTCAAAAGAGAATGCAGTGAGATGCAAATTTCCCTCCCACGGCAACCGTTTTTGACAGTACCTTGGGTGTGCCGGATAATTTTACCGACTGCAGAGAGGTAAGGGGAGTGTGCGTAGGGAGGCCCAGCTCAGCAGCCTGGAAATACTTACTCAGGAAACTGGATGTCTATGAAATTCTTGGGCACATATCCTTCTTGGCTCCCAAGCTCTGCCTTAAACCACTCCTCTTGGTTACTTAAGATCTACATGGAAGAGAATGAAGGACAAAGACACTGTAGGGAGGACACCAAGAAGCAATAGACAGGGGCTGCAGGGTGAAGAATGCCCTTTTAGGGTTAGAGAAAATAAACCACAGAAACCACACAGCTGCCCTAGCGGGGGAGCAGCAGGGTTATCTCTGGGGTTTAGCTTCTCCTGAACCCAAGCTATTTCTGTCCATGCCTGCCACCTACACGTGACCCCACCATGGAGTGGCCTCCCAGACTCAGCACTCAGGGCCTCCTCGGAACTCCTTTCTTTTTCTATTCTGTAAATCATATGTTCCAGACCTTAGCACCTAAGCTCATCATCTCAGCTGATGGTAAGAAGGCAGGTGCGGCTATTCCATATTTTTTCTTCTCTGCCAAGTAAGCAGGAAACTTTTAAAAAATTTAATTTGTTCTAATTTTTTTTTTTGAAACAAGATGATTAAAACTTAAATATCCACGTGGGGCCAGCTTTGAAAACAGTAACTCTTTGTTTTCACACTCCATGTAGTTCACAAACAATTTGGATATAACTCAAGATATCTGGAATGCCTTTTCTAACCTTGCTTCAGAGTCAAGTTAAGGGCAAAACTAGAGTTCTGTCTCCTTACTGCATAGTCCTACCTTGACCATGATCCCAAATATTATCACCTACCTTGATTACTCATGTGACTGGCCAGACATGGCTCTATGTGGCTCCTGGTTATTTCAGGAAATGTTTCACCATTAAAAGACAAATATTTGCCCCCCCCCACACACAATGTTTCTAAAGTATGTGGAATAGGCTTGAACAATAATTAAAAATGAAGATGGCAGAGCAAAAAGATGGGAAGAACCTTGATGATGTCATTGGGCCTCAGAATTAACCACCCAGGAACCCGCCTACTTCTGGATGAAAATTAATAAATCTTTGTTACTATTTAAGCCACTTTTAGTTTCTGCTTCTTGTAGTTGAAAGTGTCTTAACTGATAGAAGTGCTACAATGAAGGGGAAAGCAGAGGATGGATAGGAAAGACTACTTGGAGGAGGGGACATCTGGGTTGTCCAGGCAATGACAGGAGTTACCCAGGAGAAGTCTGATGTAGAAAGAACTAGTTCTGGGATACAAGGAAGTGCCGTGCATTCTGGGAGGAGAATACCTCAGTCTGGTGGGAGTTTAGGTCGTGGCCCAGAGGTAGAGAGAGGGGAAACCAGAGACACCTGGCTTTGTGGCCCATGGTGAAAGTTTGGATTTTTATCTTGAAACTTGTGGGGAGCCATTAAAGCAGGGCGATAACACAGTAAGAATTAAGAGTTAAGAAAGAGTGTTGCATGAGAGTGTGGAGACAGAGAGGAGGGGTAAAGCCGGGGAGAAACCGTAGGAAGACGACTGCAGGTATCCAGGCGAGAGACAAGGGGATCTGGGCCTATTTTAGAGTAATCGGGAAGCAAAATGGGCAGGATTTCATGACTCCTCCTGGAGCTAAGGGAGAGTGGGATTCTGGGACAGCTCAGGAATTCTGGCTTGGGAGGCTGAGTGGGTGGTGATGCCTTTACTAAATAGAAAATATAGGAGGAAAACTCATGGACCTCAGATTGCATGTGGGTGAGTCCACGTTGCCCCTGGGACCATCTGAGAAAAAAAGCTCAGTGAGCAGTGGACTCAGCAGTGAGGTTGGGATTTTAGAGTCATTGGAAGGTGGGTGGAGTTGAAGCCACAGATCCCCTGGATTTCTCTTTCCCAGAGATGAAAAGAGAATTAAAGAGAGCTAAGTAATTGAGGAGCAATGATGACCTATTTGTAATAACCCTCCTGAGGTGGAAGGAAGGGGATGGCACGGTGAGTTTGGAATGAGAAGATCTGCTTTCTGGCTTGGCCCTGTCACTAGCTGTATCACCTTTGGCCAGGCAACTGACTATTGGAAAATGGGGACCAAAAAATGGGCTAATGCCTCACAGAGTTGATATTGAGGATCAAATGAGCCCTGTACCTGGAATTCCTTCAGAAAGTGTGTGCTGTTTTTCAAAAATATAATTCTATAGAATGTGATATTCTTATGAGGGAGGACTTCAGCTCTTAAGGACACAGAAGGGTTTATAAATTCTTTAAAGTGTTCTGTATGCATGTTTTGAATTTAATCATTTGTTCTGAAGAAATAAAAGTGTGTCTCATATTTGAGTTCTAGAATTGCTGAGAAAAGAAAACGTTAGTTTCCAACATCAAATGTGACTGTTGGTATCACTAAGGACGTGCGGGTATGTGTGTGCCGAGGGAGGTGTGGGGGGAGCAGAAAATCTAGGTCAGAAGAACTAGGAAATTCGGCACCAGTGCTTGGTATTCACAGAAGGGACACGAGGACATTTCACTCTGTGCCATGTCCCTGCTTCTATGGCTTCAGAATTCCTTCCTCCCATCACGGGGAATTTGGAGTTTGGCCTGGGTGGCAAATGTCAAACAGGAGAGTGAGCAGGGGTGAGGTAAAAGAGGCCTTTTGGAAACTGGCTCCTCACGGTAAGAGCCACACTTTGTGCTTGGTTCTCTGACCTGAAACTAGCTGTAATTTTAGTAATCGCGGCTCACACCCATCTTCCTCCCCAGCAGCTGAAAGATTATCGCACGATGCCGGCCACTTCTCCCCACCACCTGGCGTTCGGTCTGCCTGAGATCGTGTTCCCAGGGAGGTGAATTTACAAGCTATTTTTGGTGTCAAGAAGATGAGGTTTTAAAAAATCCACTTTCTGCAAAGCGTATTTGGGGGGAGGTGGTTTCCTCCTGCCGTTGTTGGCTCAGGGCCCCAGGCTTCCTGTTCTCATCTCTCCATCTACTCGGCTCCCCTATCGCTTGTCCCCATCATGTAAACCTGAGCAAGGAGTTCAGCCTAAACACAGGTCTGACGCTTCACTATCCTGCATCTTAATTCTCGTACCGCTGCCAATCGGATCACACTACCGGGCTGCAGGCCTGACGCTAGGTCAGATGCGGGAAGCAGACAAAATGTGTGGCGGGAAGAAATTAAAACGGTATGCAACTGCAGCTCTGGGAGGCATGCAGCAGTCTGAAAGGCTGAAGTTGGTGACGTCGGATTAACTCCGTGCTTTTAGGTCGCTGTAGCAGGGAGAAATGGGGTCGGGTTTGATGCACCACAGAAGCGCAGAGAGAGGGGCTGGGTCAAGGGACTTGTTTTAGAAAGACTGACAAATTCGGCTGGTGCCGTGCAGCTGCAGACCCTAGGCTCGTGACATGAACACAAAACCCCACTCCTGACTTTTCAAATGTTTCTCACAGAAGCAGCAGGATCAAGCCAGTTGGCAGGAGTTCCCTGCCCACCATCCCCTTCACCATTCTGTGATCAGCATCTAGTGAGCACCTGCTGTTTGCACTCAGGTGCTGGGAATGCAGAGGTGAATAAGCTGGGGCCTTCGCCCTGGGGAACTCACAGTCTGGAGGGGGAGGCTTGGTGGTGAGCTGGGCAGACATTTTTTGTGCCTTCTAATGAAAAAGTCTGTTTAAGTCTTTTATTTAGCACTAAAGGCCACACACAAAAGAGTATCCTGGGAGTGAGTTGCTGAGTCAGTCAAGAGATGGCTTTGAAAACATTGTGATGCTCCTGGGCATGTTACCCAGCTCTGGGGGGAAGGGACAGACATTGCAGTCATACTTAGAGAGACCCACAGGCAGGGCCACTAACCACCATGGGGCAGACACTCCGTGAGGCTCAGCCAGCAAGCCCATCTCCGCTGTTCTCATTATGGCCGCAGCTGCAATGGACAGAATATGAAAAGAAAGAGGTGTTTGGCCTTCTGATGGAATTCCAAACGAGCCTGCAGAAATGCAATTTAGCAATTCAAGAAATGTGTGCAGGGCACCTGTTTGGGGCCGTGATATGTATTAGATGCTGGGAACATGCAAAGACGGCATGGCTCTGCTCTCAGTTAGCTCAAAGACCTGTGGAGGAATCAACCATTCATCATTTACCACATATTAGGGAGGGTCACCTCTTGCTGTCTAGACACTGAGGCAGACCCAGTCCCCACCCTCACAGAACTGTGTCCAGTGACCAACACATAAATGACAACCAGGATCCCATGGGGTAAGGGCAGCGACTCGAGGTGGATGCACTGGGCACATGAGAGTGTGGAAGCTCGGCCTGCCCATAAATAACTGTCACATGAGGTGGGCTCCTAAGTGCCTTGAACAAAGTGCGTGTAAAATACTGAGGAATTGCAGAAGAGGGAGTGATTAATTTTCCCAGGGCAGTAGGGAGCGGGGAGGATTAGTGAGGATTCCGAAGCAGAGGTTGTCAAATCTGTGTGTGGGGGAGAAGGGAATCTGGAGGCTGGGGAAGAGCCTGAGAAAGGGTGGTATTCGTACTGCAGTGTGACCTGGGAGCATTAGTACACAAATATGTGTGTGTGTGTGTGTGTGTGTGTGTGTGTGTGTTCCTTGCACATGAACATGATGAGGCTGGGACCAGATGGCTTAGATTTCAACCAATTAGTAATGAGGAACCACTGAATGCTTTTAAATAAGGAAGTGATATGATCTGATTTCTCTTCTGGAAAGATCCCTCTGAGACTAGTATATAGAATGACTGAAGGAGGAAGATTCAGGAGGTGATGAGGTCAGTCAAGGGCTGTGGCAATAGTCTGAATAGTCAACGGCAGCAGGAGTAATATTGATAATATGGTGGCCATTTATTGAGCATCCACTTTGGGATGGGACCGTTACTTCTAATCCGTTCCACAACCCTGCAAAATAGATACGGCCTCCACTTACAGATGAAGACACTGAAGCTCAGAGAGGGCAAGTGATTGGCCCAGGCCGCACAGCTAGTAAGATGGGATTCAAACTCAGATTTATCTGGCTCCGAAGTCCATGCTCCTTTTTACTGCATCAGGCTCCTCTCTAGCAAAGGGGTCTGAGAGGTATCATGCAAGAACAATACTCAGCAGAGGACAGTGTTTGTGAGTCAGGCAGAAATCCATTCAGACCCAGGAGCAGGGCAGTAAGCAGTGTCACATTCTACAGGCATTTTAGTAGGGTCATTATATTCCACATAAGGGCCTCGCTGGTGGATTTTAAGGGAGTGTTGGGGGTGAAATTCAGATTCCAGAGGGTTGAATGAATAGGAAGTGAGGGGGTGGAGGCACCCAGCATAGAGAATCCACCCCAGTACTGGCAACAAAAGAGAGCAAAGAAATTGAAAGCTGGATTGGGAAGCAGAGTTGAGGCAAGTTTTTCTTTTAACTTTTCTGGGGAATAGGGAAAACTTAAGTAAGATACAAGGTTCTATTAGCAATGAGAGATGAGGGGTGGGAGTTGGCCCCTCCTCCACTCTAAAGTCACATGTTCACAATACCCTATAGATAAGAGATTGCCCACCACGTGGCAGATCCCTCTGTAACCTTGATAAGATCCCAAAGAATTGAAGGTCACCTTTTCCTGGGTCAGCAGCCCAAGGATATTTTGACCTTGAGAAGCTCCAATATCGAAGGTACACTTTTTGCAACCATTTCACTAGATTCTTGCAGGGTAAGAACAGTAAGAAGGGTAAATACTGGGATGTTCAAGTTCCAAACCAAGTCATTCTACCTGGTTTGTGCTCCACAGACACTTTCTGAGTCACCCTCTCACGTACCGACAAGATTCTTTCTATAACAAGCATAATTCTTAGTGGTGAGACTATGGTGACCTCAGTCTGCTGGGCAGGCCAACGTGAGCTGCTGAGAGCCAGGGGTCAGGATAGCAGAGGGGTCAGGACAGGAGAGGGCCCTGACATCACAGACTCTCTAGTGGCTTCTTGAAGGGCTTGTGTTCCTTTGCACAAAACAGGGCTAAGATGCAGAGTCTGTAAGTGTGGGGCATGAAATTTGGAAGAGGTCCAAGGCCTCTTCAGCTTAGCAAGTGGCTGCTACAACTCAAGTGTGGGCTGGGTGTGCATGGCCCTTGTTGAGCCCTGCCTCCTCCAGCTGCCTTTCTAAGGCTGTCTCCACCTGCACTCTCCTCCTGTAAGTCCCAGTCATGCAGAATATCCCAATGTGAACACAATTCCACATGGGCTTTCTGAGTTTTCGCTAAAAAGTCCAACTCACCTTCATTCCGTCCTAACAACTGATGTTAACACACTGCCTACAAACCCATTTTTCAATGTGGGATCACCTACAACAGCCCTTTGGATGGATTTGTTTCTCCCTCCAGAGGCCATGAGCATCTCAGGACAAGGGTGGTGGCTTAGACAACTGGATTCCCATCACCTGACCTGGTAGCTGGCATACAGGTGCTCAGAGGAGCCCTTTTGATTGAGGTGAACTTCTTTTTATGAAAGGAACTGTGTGTAGTTCTTAAGAAACAAAGGCACGTATTGTTAGATTAAGTCAGTGACCAGAGTAACCTAAACTCCCCAGGGTGCCCTGGGCCCCTGCATCACCTACCTTCAGAATATCTCCGGTGTGAAAGCTCAGTTCATCTTCACCCGAGGCGGTGAAATCAAACTTGGCAATGGCTTCCATGCCGCGATGTGAAGCTGGAAGAAAAAGAATGTGCTCATTGTGACCTTTCTGCCAGGAGGCGGCCAGTGAGGCAGATGGTGCTGCAGAGCCAGCTGAGCAGTCGGTGGGGGAGTGGTCTCCAGGCCCGAGAGGGAGGAACAGGCAGACTCTGAGGACTTTTGTTTTCGAGAAGAGCTGCTGGAACCTTTAAGACCTGCTTCCTAGCATCACTCTGAATCTCCAGGAGCCAAGAGCAGGAAATGAGAGCCAGAGACAGACTCTCCTTGCATCTCCCTCTGTCTGTCTTGGCCGGTCACCATTTCTGGGGCACCTCCATTTCTGGTTGATAAGGCAGGAGGCTCGCTATCATCTCTAACTTGGGGTGTGAGGCACTGAGAAGACTGTTCTGTAATCACGGTCGGAGGCTGCCACTTGGCAGCTGTATGTAACCAGGCGATGTTAATGAGACAGATGCCACTGCATCTTTTACATCTGAATCATTTAAGAGAATTGGCCAGTGCTGGCCAGTGGGGCACTTCGGGGCCTTCTGCATGGTTTCAGAATAGAAGGCATTCTGGTATTAGAATTGGGAGACTTGCCCTGCCGGGCGTGGCTCAGAGGTTGAGCGCTGACCTAGGATCCAGGCGATCGGGGTTCAATTCCCGGTCAGGGCACATGCCCAGGTTGTGGGCTCGATCAATGACTCTCTCATCATTGATGTTTCTGTCTCTCTCTCCCTCTCCTTTCCTCTCTCTGAAATCAATAAAGATATATTTAAAAAAAAGAATTGGGAGACTCAATTAGTCAGCTTCCTAATTTATTAATACAGTGTAAGCCAAGTATATTTAGAAAATTTTCATCTTAATACTTCTGAATTGAGTTAAAACATTGACCCCTCCTAGTAACAGAGGAGACCTTTGTAAAGATAAATAGGTCAGCCTACAAATGAAATATAGGTTTCTGTTTTTGTTTTTGGTTCTAGGAGACAGTGGGGATGTAATAGGGAACCGAGACCTGATTTCGGTGGTGAAGAGCTGTATGATCTTGTGCAAGTAACGAAACCTCTTGGAGTCTCCGTTTCCTCTTCTGTAAAAATGGGGGTCATAATATTCAACTAATACAACGTGAAATTAAGTTAATAGATGCAAAATGTTGTAGAAGATAGAGCTAAGTAGCATTTTTGTTTTAAAATAATCTGATGGGATGAATTTATCCTCAGCAAAGGTAGCCTGGCTGGCAGCAGCACAAGTCTTCTGATCTCTCCCATCTCCTAGAAATTTCTCATTGAAATATGATGTCTATTCTCCATGACCCTCAAATCCTTTGGTCCTCTGCTAAGATGGCTCACTGTCAGGACACAGTCTTGAAAGCTGTTGTTTGGCTTTTATGTTTCGCAAAATTTGCCTAAGTCCGAACCCCTTTAGGTCAGTAACCCTCAAACCTAATTGACTTTCAGTGATCAGTAAACTGGTACTATGATTGTCCTCTCAGTGGGGATTTCTGCGTAAGTGACAAGATTTGGGTAAATAAGGTAAGGTGGCCCGCCGTGGGTGGGAGGGTACAGCAGCTGAGATCAGGGGATTAGAGCTGACTGTAACAGTGGGGATAGCAAGGGGCTCATTTCTTTGATTTTCCACATTTGCCTGGTCATTCAAAGGCAATCTGTAGAGATGAATATTACCAATCCCAAAGAAAGATATTAAACAGAAAATATTTCAGGAGCCAAAGTAAAATGTCACTGCTAACTCTCTGAGCTCTACCACAAGTCAAAACGATTTCCAAACCAAAAAAAAAAAAGGATACTTTTTGTACATTTTCTTCAAGATCTGTCCATCTAAGGCAAATTAAAATTTTGGTGACCCAGGATGACCCACTCAACAGGAAGGCGTATTCTGCCCTCCTTAGTGAATGCTAAATGTCTTTGCTGCTTTGATTCACCCCATTACTTTAACATGCAAAGCTTCCCCTAATTAAGGCCTTGCCTCTGGTTGGCACCACATTAAGATGTGGTGTCTGTGGGTCACCCTCATGGTATCAACAGCAGACACTGGTCACTCCAGGAGATCAAGTGTCAGGTGAATGGTCCTGAAAACCAAGATCCCATTTCTATGCAAATTTACCTTAATAAGCAGGATGGAGACAAGGGGAGTGCAATGCTAAACATATTAGAAAGTCACATAAATTACAGATGAAAAGAATATTCAAGGCATGCTCTAGATGTGACCTTGAGCTTGGGAAGATCTTTCCTACAGTACATGCAACTCAGATCAGGCCTTGGTCCAGGCTGGCTGTAAGCCACTTCAATGAGAGGGCTGAGGCAGAAGTAGAGCTGCCTCTGAATAGTGGCACTTTTCTCTGCCTTCCCCCAGGAGGCAGGTGGCTGGCTTTCAACAAATGACACAGGCACATAGCAGAGCTCCCCAGCTTATAATATTAATCCTGGCTCAAAACACCCAATTAAATAGGCCCACTCCTCACAAAATCACTTTGAAAAAATTTGTTTGCATCCCATTTCCATTTGTGAAATGAAATCTGTTCAGATGCTGTTTGGTAGGAGGAAGATGCTCAGGGTGGAGTGGGGGATGCTTTGTTTTTGTTCACATTACAGGGCTTTGCAAATTCTTCCCCTGACTTTACCAACTTTCTGATTCCCTAACAGCAGAGGATGCTAAATATGCCACCCCTAGGGGTCGGTCTCCTGTTTGATCATAGAAATGTGTAAAAATTTATATCCCATTCCTTTATAGCCATTAGTTTTAATTTTGAAAAGTTTAAAATTGCCACCAGGGAAAAAGAACATTGAACTAATGTAGTTCATTCAGTATTTATCTATTTATTTTATAATCTGTACCTACCACCACTACATACGGCACCTGGGAAACAAAATATATTATGAAGATAAAAACATGATAGCAACAGTTGAGAGAGAGAGAGATGAGAGGGGGGAGGGAAGGAGGAAGGGGAGAGAGAGAGAGAGAGAGAGATGAGAGGGGGGAGGGAAGGAGGAAGGAGAGAGAGGGAGGGAGAGCGTGAGTGAGCAGCTGTCCCTAGAATTCGAGGGAGCAATGGCACCTTCTCAATGCTGTCTGCATAATAGTGCTTTTGATCGCATGAGGAGATTAGGGCAGAACCACCCTTCAGAGAACCTCCCAGATGGATTAAATGTGCATTTCCTGCCGGTGATCAGCTTTAGAAATGGCTGAAATGCAACCTGCCACAGAGTATGAACGAGAAGTGACAGTATCCAGGGGCAGGCAAGCCACCTCCAGCAGCCTCCCCCTACCCACCTCAACCCCCGCGGCAATGCCATTTATCCAGGAATCTTACCTCAGAACCGTGCAGGGTCCTGCCCCTACTGCTACCCTTGCTTCTCACCAGCCCTCTGCATCTGTCTCACTTCCCCCTTTACGAATGGCAAGTAACATCCATTAACAGCCCTGCGACACACATCTGCCTGGCCACAGGGCAGCCACCACACAGGACTTCCCCAGGCACGATTTTCTCTGCCCTTGCATTTCCACTGAAGCTTTCTTTACCACCAAAAAACCTGAAAAAAATATTCAGAGTATATACCAGGAGTGCTTACCTACTTCTAAAATATTGTCACCACAGAGGGTGAAAACAAAAGCCACGAAACAGTTCTTTAAAACATCCTTCCTTAATCAGTGTAATGTACCTAGATATGAATACCTTGTCACACATACAGCAATGTACGTGAAAATGTGGCTGAAGAAGCATCTCGTCTTCTGCAATTTCGAATATTGCTCTGACAACAGAATCCTATAATATGAAATTAGTTGGATTTTGCAAGAAGAGCTCCTCTGACAGAACTCACAGCCTTGCTCCTCCTTCCTTTAGCAATTTAGTATCAGGAGCCATTGATAATTTTGTGGGTTTTTTAAAATCCAGAAGGTATATAGAAGCCTTTTCAGATTTTTTAGCCTGATTTGTTCATGCAGGTGTAGTTCTATCAAAATACCTTATTTTACCTTAAGATATTTGTCGCACAGGCAGACACTGCTGTTTAGAAATTTCTATTTCAGTTCATTAAAAACTGCAGAATCAATCTGTATCATGTACCAAACTGATTTAAAGTAAATCTACATGTTTACTGGGGGGAAAAAAAATCCTTAATTGAAAGTCAGGTTAAGTGGATGTGTTCAGGAACATGTAGTTACCATCAAAATGGTACCAGGCAAGAAGCTTCTTGAAAGATGTCAGCTCCTCCTAAGTTGGCTATGAATAGCCAAGGTTTCTGCTTTATGCATCTCTTAAAAAGAGCAATTGCATAACACTAGAAATCTGTTTAAAGATTCAGGCTCAGGATCCATCGAAAGATGGATTCAGGTCCTAAACTGAATCAGTGACCCCACTTCCTATTTTTCTGGGGAGAGTTCTAATTTGAAGATTATATGACTTGCCCCAGTTAATGTTGTAATTCAGTTAAGATAATGCCTTGGGGGGAAAAAGAAACATAGTTGACTCTTTATAAGTATAGTTGACTCTTAAACAACATGGGGGTTAAGGGTGCTGACCCCCACCACAGTCGAAAATCTGCGTATAACTTTTGATTCCCCGGAAGCTTAATCATCCCTTGTCACTTGGTATCCATGGGGGACTGGTTCCAGGACCCCCACAGGTGCCAAAATCCGAGGCTGCTCATGTGTCCTATATCAAGTGGCATAGATCAATGCATACAGTAGGCCCTCCACATCCATGGACTCCCCACCTCGGACTGAAAACTGTGCAGGTATTTATTGAAATTAAAAACAAAAAACCCACGTATAAGTAAACCAGCACAGTTCAAACCTGTGTTGTTCAAGGATCAACTGTATTGCTTATAGCCTATTTATCAGGACATTAGCAACAAATGTAATTTTCATGAATTTAGCTTGCGCATCAAATAAGGTGATAGAATAGTGAGGAGTTAACATTTTGGGATTTAGGCTGCAGCTAGGAAGAGAAGCTTGGCTAAAAATGTAACATTATAACAGCCGCTGAACTTCACCTAATCAGAAACTTGGAAGCCGGGCCTTTCTGTTTGTCAGGCACAGCCCCTCCTGGAGATGACAAGCAGGCAGAACATTTACTGGCCTCTGCAACTGAAGGGTCAGCTCAGTGACTTGTCAGGTGGGGGAAATGTTATTCTGCCAGGGAAAACTGCCTATAGGAAGCCTCACTGTACACAATAGATCTGTTCTCCAAAAGTTGTTATGAATAGAGCATTTGTAAATGAACCATATTAGCATACATATGGAAGCCCATTCCATAAAAGCACCCCGTGGTGAATCCTTTTACAAAGTGAAAAGGAAAATTTGTTATGCAAATCACTACCGGTTAATTTACCTCCCTTAAAGTCTGGATTTTCCTGCACTGAGTGTGAAAACAGAGCACACCTGTGTAACCCTTGTAGCACATCACACCCTGGGTTAAAGAAATGCTACTTTTCCCTCTTCTTAACTCTCAAAACCCTTTTTAAAAACCTCTCCTATTGATATATATAGCTTTCACTTTGGAGTATAGGCAGGGAGTCGTCAAACCTTTTCTGTAAGGGCCAGAGAGTGAATATTTGTGCCTTTGTGGTCATACTGTCTCTGCCACAACCACTCGGCTGTGCCGTTGTAGCTGGGAAGGCAGTCGGAGAAAAGGCAAAGGAATGGGCGAAACTGAATTCTAATAAAACTGTATTTATGAACGCTCAAGTTCAAATATAATTTTTACATGCCACCAAGTATTATTATTATTCCGATTTTTCCATAACCATTTAAAAATGTGAAAACCATCTTAGCTTGTGCTCAAAAATATGTGATGGGTTGAATCTGGCCTACCGGCCATAGTTTGCCAGTCCCTGGCATAAATGTTTATACTCATGTCCTGTCTCTTCTAATAGTTTGTAAACATCTAGAGGAGAAGGGCTGTAGCTTAGTGGACAGAGTGTGGGCTTTGGAGTTGATGGGCCTGGATTTGAATCTTGGATATGCCATTTACTTCCCAAGTGCCCCGTTTCTTCATTCAATAAGAGGAGTAACCACACGTACTTCGTGGGGGTGTTTGCTATGCATTAATGTGTATAAAGACCTTGGAACATAGTAGCTGCTGCTGTTATTTATTCTTAGATTCCCTATGATACCTACCCAGTGCTTAGCAGGCCCTTAGTACATATTTGCTGAGTGAATGAAAACACAATAGCCTGGCTAGTATGGCTCAGCAGTTGAGTGTCGACCTATGAAACAGGAGGTCATGGTTCGATTCCCAGTCAGGGCACATGTCTGGGTTGTGGGCTAAATCCCCAGTAGGGGGCAGGAGGCAGCTGATAGATGTTTCTCTCTCATGGATGTTTCTATCTCTCTATCCCTCTCCCCTCCTCTCTCTCTAAAAAAAAAAAATCAATAAAAATCATATTTAAAAAAAACATAAAAACATGATAAACGACCTGCCATCAGAATTACAACCGTCATTGATTTCCTAGGGGAAGGACAGCAGATAAGACCCATTTACAAGGATCAATTAATTTCCCACTCAAAGGTGCCCCGACTTCTCATCGAACTCAGCAGAGATAATGAAACACACACTCACACTAACGGTCTGATTTATTTAATCCAATAGAGGGCAATGGTGTACCCCAAATCGTCAATTCTATCTTGTAACTTTTCTTTGTATCTTGAGTCCCCACAACCTTTATCTAGACAGTTTCCCCAATTGTCCTCATTGTCTCTTGTGCATTTGAAGGCATATAAACTTTAATATTCCAAAGAGTCTAAAACCCATAAAATACAGAATTGCTTAGGTGGAAAAGAATTGGAAGCCATCTGTTCCTACACATTTCCTGATGCTTAAATTCCCTCTGAGTCTCCTGAAAAGGCGGTCCCTATTCACCTCAAAGTGACTGGTCCCTCACTCCTGCTTCTGAGTCTAGGTTAATGGCTTGTGTTGAAACCCCTACTGTGTGTTTTTCTTTTGTCTGAATCTTAGGCTGTGGCCAGAGCCTTTCTGCCTTGGTTTACTTCAGTGCCCTGTCCCTCTGTCCAATGCCAAGTAAAGGGTGATAAACTGAGGCAGAAAGGCTCCAGTCACACCTGTACGGTTACGATAAAAGAAAAACATACAGTAGGGGTTTCAACACAAATCATTAACCTTGAAAATTCGTAGGCACAGGATAAACAACTGCCTATAATGCACCTATCAGCCACTGCTTAAACAGCCTTCTCGAGGCCCAAACAAATCTGTTCGGGAAAAGAAGCAAAAGGCTGAGTGTGGCCAAGAGGTTGAGGGCTGGCCTTGCCTCATTTTGGGATCTCAGAAGACAACACTTTTGCTCTATTCTAACCCAGCCGAACCCCTGCTAAGGAGATCTCTTAACCAGCTCGCCATGTTGGAAATGTTAACCTTCTCCCTGAATGTCTAACAAGGCATATATGTTTGTTTGTTTTTTACTGTGCTTGCTCTTGAATTACCTCTAATTCATCCTCTAAAATAGAGACCCTCAAATGCTATTCCAGTAAGATCCTTCTGTGGTCTCCGGAGACTCAGCTCTGTGGCCAGGTGCAGAGGGTGAGGTGGGCGTTGAATCATGGCAGCTACAACCAAGCTTGCAGGTAGCCACGTACTTGGGAGTGGCCTTCAGGGGCCTCTGCTTTAAAAGATTTCCAACCAACAGTTCCTATGCTTACCGGGACCTCCTAAGTCAGGAGCAAGACCATTTCTTTTTGGGTTCAGAATCCCGGGGGAATAAAGGGCCTTCTCAGGGGAACCTGGCCTGTTTCTGCAGGTGCTCTCTCCATCGGATATAAACATTTCTGATTTTATTGCAACCAGAGTAAGTCAAGACAAGTGAAATATACCCCACCAAACCATTTCTGGTTGGTTGGCTGAGATTTTAGCACCCTCTGAGAGCCTCCACTTTACAGGCATTTATGTACACAGGGCATTCTTACTTTCCTCTTGTTCCAGGTAACTCATTATTTCCCCCTCCAAAGCCCCTTGCATGACAAGTGGGTGAACCCATGGAACTAGAGGGCCCTGCAAAGCTTGTGTGAGAACAGCAGTCCCTTGATGCTGATCTGCTGATGTGGGTCCTGGAGACCACAGGAGGTGGCTTATGAAAGAAGCAGTCAGGGCGTTCCCCATCTTTCTGTGCAGGTGTGTCCCCCACATAACATTCATCCTCTGGTTGCTTTGCCCCCAGAAAGGAGCAACAGAGCTGTCTCTAGTAACAGGTAACTAACGGGCAGAGGGTTTTTCAGGTGAAACAGGAAATGTGTGCAGGAGAGGTGTGCTGTTCTCTCCTTGGACATCAGGCTTGGCCCATCGACCCCCTCAGTGAGGCTGGCTTTACACACTCTCTCCACCTCTTAGGGTTTCAGTCTCTTCCTTTGGCCTTGCTGTGAGATTTCTTCCCATTTTCCCAATGGGAACCATCTCTCCAGCTGGAGGCACTTGGTTTCTAGGTTTGGAAGCCAAATAAATATATTTCAAAGACTTACAGACCAGCTTTACACAACTGAAGAGCTCCTCTAAATCCTACATATCCTTATTTAATCAAATTGCTGTTCTGCAGGTCCCTGTCTGTCACTGTGGATTAGGGAGATTCTGCTGGTCTCCAGGATGCTGTCTTCTTTTTAAATTAGCTCTTTTCCTGCTTACGTTTTTTTTTTTGTTTTTTTGGGGGGTGGGGGGAGAGCAGGATAGTGAGGGGAAGTAATAGAAGAGGAAGGGAACAAATCAGGAGTCTGTCCCTGTGCAGGTTCCCTCCCCTCCCCAGCCTTGTAAATTGAGCGATGCCCAGACGAAGGGTCATTCGCTCTTCCTTTTGCTGATTTATTTATTTTTTTAAATTATTTTTTGCTGCCTGGCCGGTGTTGCTCAGTGGTTTGAGTGTCGACCCAGGGACAAAGAGGTCATGGTTCGGTTCCAGGTCAGGGCACAAGCCGGGTTGTGGGCTCGCTCCCCAGTGGGAGTAGTGCAGGAGGCAGCTGATCGATGATGTTTCTCTCTCATCAATGTTTCTGTCTCTCTCTCCCTCTCCCTTCCTGTCTCTAAAAATCAGCTAAAATATATTTTTTAAAAATTATTTTTTGTTAAAGCACAGTTGACATACAATATTTTATTCCCTCTTCTGATTATTTATTACCTCACTCTTCTTTAATCAACACCAGTCTGGCTCATAAAACAACTTTTTCTAAGTTCCAAGCATGTCACATAAAATCTTATTTATCTTCAAATTTTGTAAGAAAACTATCTTTTTCTTTAAGTGTAATGTACATGTTCTAACAAACTCAAGCACATTCTAGCCTTTTCTTCCTAACTCGCCACTCTGCAAGGTGAGGCTGCCAGCAATTGTGGAGGTTCACGGGACCTGGGTGTCAGACAGATCTGGTTTCAAATCTCAGGTCCTACTTGGTAGGTGGGGAGACTTAGCTTCTCCGTACCTCAGTTTCCTCATCAGGGATCCAAATCATAATCCTTACCCCATAGCTTTGCAGGGAAGAGGGTAGAGAATGCTTGGCTCTTCGCTGGTGCTCAACAGTTTAGCTTCTCTCTCTAAAGCATTTCTGCATCTCTGCTATCTACCATCCTTTCTCATAGAGAAAAAAATTTCAAAACTGTTTTTGAAAAGTGATAACCACCAAACATATACTTCTCTTCAGCTTTTCAAGTCCCTGCTTTTCCTCACTCACCCTGGGCTAGGGCTAGCCGCTCTCTCCTTGCCACTGGGCCCTGGCTGCAAAGTCATCGGAAGGTGCAGAGCTCTTGTAATCAAGACAATCTAGTGAGTGAAAAGATGGTGCTCACCGAAGGGAAGTGGAGAAATGGAAGGTTGAGAAACAGAACTGATTTGGCTTCTAAACCTTGCTGTCAGCCCAGAGCACAGCCACTGTGTAGCTATCTTTAAACAGGAAGCCCTAGGGCAGCCTCGTTGGGAGAGTACACGATCAAGCCTCACCTAAGTCTAGAAACAATCAGTTAAGCCTAAGTTCCATGTATTCACATGGTCCATCACGGGCCAAGGGCTTCACAAAGGTCCCCCTTTGCAACATGGATTATTATTGCTATTAACATTCACATTTTATAGCTGAGAAACTGAGGCGAGAGATGACAGTACCTGTCTGCTGCTCCTAAGGCTGTGCTCTCTGCTTCATCAAGTGCTCTGCCAGTCCTGGCAAAATGGTGCGAGTCCTGCACAAGTTCCCCGTAATCGCTAACTAGCTCAGGGCCTCTGAACCTTCTTGGGCAGCCATCCTTCAGCCAAGCAATTGATGGCAACAATTCTCACATACCCACAAAATTCAAGCCCATTGCTCCTCCGTCATAGAGGCAAAGACTACAATAAACTGGGCTGACCTCAGACCAGGCAATCATGTGCTTGAAGGCAACTGCAGAAATGGAAACAATCTCAGCTAATAAACTCACACGCTACTGCTATGTTCTTCCTTTCCTTTCTGTTCAGTGTTAGTTTCCCTCCCTTCCTTCCCCCCTCCTTCCCCCCTCCCTCCCTCCCTCCGTTTTCTAACCTTTCCCACCATCAACTGTCTCCACAATATATTCTGCTTTTTTTCAAGTTCTTTTTCTTTCTCCTCAAAACATTACTCACAATGAATCCAACTGGAAAGAACATGTATTTAAAATGCTTCTGTTTTCAAGTCTCCTCCACTTTTCTTTTTAAAAATGACACCATAAGAAAACATTTATCCAACACAACAACAAAAATGAAACAGAAAGAGCCCACTGATGCTGCTGGAGATGTTTCTCTTAGTCCCACTCTGCTGAGACACTAAGAGGTCAGTTGCATTTCCTCATTTTATCCTCAATGTTTGCTAAAGCAATGACAACTGTCTGCAGAGACACCATGAATCCTGCTGTCAAAACCCCAACGTGAGTGAAGCCTTACAAATACCCACCCGGAATCAGAAACTATCTAATGAGCCCCATAAGAAGAATGGGGTGGTGGTGGATATGAGTGGAAGGTGAAAAGGAGACAGACAGACAGACATTTGGCAAATCCCCAGGCTTCATTTATTTTTTCACTTCCTATTTTCTATTCACATCACAATTTCCCCTCAACTGTATCACCAGGACATTACAGTGCCTTTATGTTCTCTTTTCTGTTTCTCTCCTTCTGTTCACTTCGTGTTTGCTTTTACTGATTCGGGCTCGGGAAGCGTGGCTCATTTATCATAAATTTGAAAGCCTCCATGGTCTTGCTCTGTCATCACCAGGGCTGTAATATCGTTCCTAAACGCTGCAAATACGCTCAGAGTCCTTTCCCCTTTCCCTCACCGTCTGTGCTGCCTTAATTCTTATTTGCCCAAAGCTCGAAAGGGTGGAGTAGATGACTGCAAGACCACAACTACTTTAATCTTCTTGTCACTTTTACTTACATTCCCAAGCCTCCATTTATTATTGGAATGTGGGTAATTTTTCAGTTCACTGGTCATAAAACTCACAAAAGTGAATATTAACTCACATAACAGCTTACCTTGCTTAATTTGATACGTCTATCCTGAAAAGTTGGCAATAATTACATCTTTATATATTAAGTCATCTCATAAAGGTAGTAAGACGCTGCCAATAAGAGGAATGATAGTGTAAATTACTTCCATCAAGTAGAAATTTAGGTATTAATCTGAGTTTGCTTAAACTGACTAACACCTATATTTATCTTGTTTGAAGTAGTTCTGTTTCTTTTTAATTGCCAATTTTGAACAAGTAGGGCCCTAAATCTTAGGTTCTCTGGCAGTGACCCCAAAAGTTGGTCCAGTCTTTCCCTAATTTATTGCAATGTCAGAGAATGGGCACAGAGAGGGGTGGGTTTGGAAGGAGTTGTTAGAGTGAACCAAAATGTCCCATTATAATTTTCAGTCTGAATTCTGGCCTAAGAAATAAAAACACTGAATATATGAAGATGAAGTCCCAATTTCTTATTTATAGGCTTAAATACCCCCAGGGTCCTCTACAACCTTCTGTGTGACAAGGTTCAGACTCCTTGCTCTCCTGGTCATTCTCAAGTCACATCACAGTTTTTCCATGTTCTTCTCAAAATGTGTTACTGCAGTTGAACCCAGTGTTCAAGATGTGGTCTGAGCTGGACTGAGTAGGAGAGGGCTATTTAATTACTTTATCTGTGCAGCAGATTTCTAACGATGCGTTATACTGTTGACTGCTAGGGAGTTTAACGACAGCAACTATGACAAAACCACAACTGTTCCCCACCAAGAGGGGTGAAGCCAGGCCTCTCTACTCTGCAGGGGATTTTTGGGAACCAAAATGGGAGCCTCACATTTAATCTCTTTGACATTCATCTTGTTTTTGCCCTGCCCCCTGGCTGTTTCTTCCGTCAGCCACAGTCCTTTTGGACATGGATTTGTATTCCTACGCTTTGGTTATCTCTCCCAACTCTTTTTTCATATGCAAACCTAATGCCTTTTTGGTCTTTATGCCATAATAAAAAGAATATGGCCTTTGGAGTCAGGCAGAGCTGGGTTTGAATTCTGACTCCTTCCTTCATCAGCTGTGTGATCACAAGCCAATCAGTTACCTCGGAGCTCGGCTTCTTACCTAGCTTCCCTCCAGGCTGTCGTTAACCTATGAGTCAACATTCTCTGAGTATCAACTCCAAACCCACCCGATTAAGTAGTTATCCTTCCGCCTGTTTCTGCATTTTGTTCTCTAGGGTATCATGAAAAATGTAATCCAAAGCCTGGCTAAAATCACTGTGCTGTGCAAGTGGCCCTTTCCTTACATGCCAGTCTACCCTAGGAAAATAAAATAAATCAGAACAGGGCCAACTCTTACTTGGGAAAATGCCAAGTGGGAGAAATTCATCTTCTCACTCACTTTCCCTCTCGTGTTTTCTGTTCCCTACTTCTTGTCCTCTTTTCCAGGCTATTGAGTTTCCTTTTGATGTCTTTTAAACAGGCTGCTGTCTTCTTGCCTACCATGCCTCTCTCCACCCTACTCCTCCTGCTTGATGGAGCAAAGACCCCTGTGTTGAAGCTTTGTGACACATGCCTTCTTGGAGTCATCTTCCCATTCGACCCACTACCTCCCAGATCCACTCAAGACCCTCCTGTTGTCATTTCAGGCCTTCGGCAATCTCCCCACATCCTGCCTCTCTAAACTGACTTCAGAAAACCACATGCCCCATGCAGTGTGCTTTTAGTAAATGTTTTCTCATTACTCTCTAAGCGCCCCCCGTACATCTTTGCCTCTGCATTGGTTTTTCTCCCACCATCTAACTCAGGCTGTCATGTACAGTTGTGCAGGTTGCTCACTGTACAAGGGCCCCTGGCTGAGACTGCGGTGGGATTCAAGTCCACCTGGTGCTCTTCTAATCAGGCTGTGCACTCTGGTATGGGAGTGCATCTGTCTAAAGTTAGGGGCACACTTTTCCAACTTAAACAAAGGCACCTGGTCTAACTTCACTTGCTCCTTCAAGGCCTCACTCAGGGTCTGCCTTTCATATCCTGTGCTCTCACTCTATTATTCTTCTGGGGACTCAATGCATCTACCCCTGGCTTGGTGCTGTGGCCATGTCAACTGAGGTAGGCAAGCACATGGGCTTTTGGAGTCAGGCTGCCAGAGGTAAAATCCTGGCTCTACCACTAGCTATCTGGGTGACCCCTTGAGCAAGTTATTTAATCCTCTGAGCCTCAGTTTCCTTATTTTTAAAACAGAAATATTAATAGTGCCTGCCTCATAGTGTTCCTGTAAAGAATATGTGAAATATCTATCTAAGCCACTTAGCATGGTACTGGCACACAGTGAGCACTCAGTAATTGTTAGCTACTGCTACGGTATGCACCAATAGCTAACGACTGAGACATACGGTGGCTCTCGGGAGGCATGGATGACAAAGCGCATACCTCACCAAGGTGGGCTGCTAGATAAAATAGAGTGCCCAATTCAAATTGAATTCAGATAAACAACAAATAGTTTTCCAATATATCTCAAATTTTTACCTTCTCCATGGAAATTTCAAAGTGTTAAGAACCACGGCAAGGAACCATTCCATCTTTTCATCGCCTTGTCTTGCTTGTACCTGCTGCTGCTGCCCCTTCTGCTCACACAGTGCCTGTCCGACAAGGTCTCCTACATGAACGCTGGGAAGTGGGCTCATCTGTGGAGTGAGACCTGAGGTCTTGGGATGAAGCCTTCAGGTGTTCTTGTGAAGGTTAGGGTTTGCACGCAGAAGTACATATTTTCTATGTTTCCTATGACCTTCAAAATATCCTACTTCCTTTCCCTACCTTTCTTGTCTTATTTGTTCTTTTTAATACTGTGTAGGTCAAAAGGCTTCCTTTTATCAGTATGCACTCTGGAATACCACGGGTTTTGATAAGTGGTCTTTATATACTAAAATTTCTGTTTTTGTAAGTAAATTTTCCTGTAATCCAAACTTGTGGTAAAGCAGGAGGCCTCTAAGCCCTCTTACATATTCAGATATCCCTCGTGATTATTCTGGCATTTCATGTCGTTATTCTCAAATTCACTATCTGCTTTCTCATATCTATAACTTGTCAAAATTTTCCATGCTTGGCATTTGCACCACAGTAAAAAATTCCTAGGCAGCAGCCCCAGTAAATTATTAGTCCCATCACGTAGTCACCAGGTTGACATTTGCTTGTATCACCATGCACCCAGTCCGGATGACAAACAATCCTCAAACCGGTCGCTGATACCCCGTCCTTTCTGTATACGATCTGTGCCTTCCTAGGGCCTGTCTCTTCCTGGAACCATTGTAGAGGAAGTTACTAAACCACCAGCAGTACCAAATGTGGTTCTGTTTTATTCACGATCCTTTTTTTTTAGTCTTTTTTTTAGTCTTTCACTTCAAATCCTCCATTACTGACTGCTTGCCCAGATTATTTTCTCTCTCTCCCAACTCTGTCTGCATGGTCAAGAGGCAGTGATTTCTCCTTGGGCTAGTCTTCAGATTTTCTGTCTCTTGACTCTACTGGGCTCTCATGGCCCTTATTTTTGTCAGGAGCATCTCCTATATACTTTATGCATTCGCTCAACAAACATTTACTAGGCCCTACTTTGTACCAGGCACTGTGCCTGGTACAGTGAGATCCACAGTGGACTAAAGGGCACATCCTAGGCTTCACTTGGCTCACAGTCTTGTAGGAAGGACAGATCAGTCAATCAGACAAGTGAGATCAGGGTGATGATGGAGCCAAACCTTAAGTGGTTGAGGAGCCCAAAGCAGTGGTTCCTAATCCAGCCTGGGATGGGCACAGGTGCAGGAAGGACCAGGGAAGCTTCCCAAATGAGGTGACAAGTAAACTCAGTCTTGCAGACAAGTAGAGGGCGTGTACATCACAGATAGAGAGAATGGTATGTGTAAATAGGAGTTGGGGAGTTCATTTGGTTCACTGTGGCCATTGTGGACTGGCAGGGATGGGATTGGTGAATCGAGTGAAGGCAGGCCATGGAGGTTGCGTAGCATGCCAAGGACTTTGGACTTTATCCCAAAGGTGTTAGGGAATAACTAAAATATTGATGATACTTGCATTATGAAATGCTTAATCTGGTGGCAGTGTGAGGGATTGGAGGGCAGGGTGAACTGGACACAGAGAAACTATTATAAGCAGTCTTGGCTAGAAATGATGAAGGCCTGAAATATGACAATGAGAGACCATGCTCTTTCTCTTCACACTGGGCCTTTACACATGCTTTTATCTCCATAGCAAGTGTTTTCCACATATCATCTCATTTTATGCTTGTAAGAACCTAAGGAGTAAGACTATTTTTATATGCATCTACAGATGAGGAAATTGAGGCTCAAAGAGGTTATTAAATACATGTCCAAGTTCACATGCATCAAAAAATGTGGAGCCAGGATTCAAATTCAGCCTGTGCACTTAACTAATATTGTCCCTTGTCTTGACTTGAGAGAATCACTGTGACTTCTTGGCCAATTGGGAGTGGCTGAAAGATAAGTCTAGAGTAGCACTATCCAATAGAAATACAATGCAAGCCATACATGTAATTTTAAATATTTTAGTAGCACATTGAAAAGTAAAAGGAATTATTTTTAATAATTTGTTTTATTTGACCCACTATATCCCAAATATTATCATTTTAACATGAAATCAGTGTAAAATACTATTGAACTATTTTCCATTCTTTTTTCTGAACCAAGTCTGGTGTCTATTTTACACTTACTGCACATTTCAGCTTGGATCAGCCATATTTGAGTACTTAACAGCACATGTGGCTAAAGGCTGCATATTGGGCTGCATGGGTCTAGGAATGGCTCTTATATTTCTGCCATGAGCAATACGGTAGATGGCGACAAACTTCTCAGAGACAAGGGAATATAGGAAAAGATAAATTGGAAGGAATTTGAAATGTGAAACATGTAGGCAGAGATTCCCAGTCAGTGGTTGAGTATGCAGGTGCAGATCTCAGCAAAAAGTCTGAGTAGACATAAATTTGGGAGCCATTCTCATACAGGTGGTAAAACACCAGGTAAGAAGGAACTTACAAGGGGAGATTATGTTGAAGGACTGAGCCTTTGGAGCCAGCAAGAAGGGGGATGGATGCCTTGTGCAGGCGAAGGAGTTTGTAGCAGCAGGTGAGACATCTCCTCTTGAATGAGAAGGACCGACAGGTGAATGTGGATACAGAAGGTAAGTGTGTGGAGGTAAAGGGGGTGGGGAGAGGTAGGAAGTAGGACTTCTAATCGGAAGCTGGCAGGGGTTCTCCTGGCTCATTCTAGTTCTTTCTTCTCTTCTATAGAAAAATGAGCCCTAGCTCTTACATCTGACTGCTCACAAAGTCTGTAAGTGAAAAGGGGAGGAAGAGGTAAACAAAATGTAAATATTTGTCCAGACAGGGACTAAACCAAGATGAGCACTCATCTCCTAATTGCAACCCATTTATATTCTCTGTCATTAAATTTTTTTAAATTTTGAAATAATAAACCCACAGGAAATAGCAAAAATGGGGCAGAGAGTTCCCCTGTACCCCTGGTAACATCTTACATCACCATAGTACAGTGTCAGCCCAGGACACGGACACGGGTACAATACTGTTAACTGGACTGCTGTCTTCCTTTTGCCACTTCCTAGAGAGAAGTACCTTGAATAAAAACAATCAAAATGATACCAGATGTGGTGTCCAACCAGACAAGAGCTCTGGGTGTGTTCGAGGTTTGTCTCCTTAACTGAGTGGCATGCATTGGATACACCACTAAGTGCTCAAGCCAAAAGTACCTTCTTACAGCCATATGTAATTTGTACCAAGTAGTTAGACCAGGCTCTTCACTGTCTGTTTGGCTTTATCTCATTATGGAGAACAGCAAAAAACAGACTGTTCTGTTGTTCCCATCAGTATTTATAACTAAGAATGTGAGACTCAAGGTGCCCAAGACTGCACTGCTGAACAGCCTAGGTCTTGCTGACTACAGAGCTTAAGCTCAGTATGACATCCCACTATCTCTTGGTCGATGGCTATTTCAGGCCCCCACCTTCACAGCAGAAAAGCAATGGATTAGAAGGGAGTTAGCATTCAGATTAGCGACTTCATCTAATTTTCAAGCAGGGAGGATTTCAGAGGAACCCACAGAACCCAACACAATAGGCTACTCAATAAATGTTAGGGGTTTAATCCAGCCAGCTTATGAAACAAACAGCCCAGAGGAGACAGGTCCATTCCTCAAAAGCAGAATCAAACAAAGAACCAAGAATTCTCTTTGCTATGAAGCAACAAAATGCAACAAGAGAAAATTAAGCCAACTCAAAGGGAACAGTGACTGTCCATCAGCCAAGGCTCAACCAAGATGGATGACCCCATTTATCGAAGAGTGAGAGAGTTCCTCTGTATTTTCACTGTAAGTGGTAATTTGTTAACGGGTAAATATGGAATGACTTTCCTTCTTCCTCGGAGATAAATGAGCTCTAGTTCTCCAAAAACAATACAGCTGGCAAGAGGCAGAAGACAGAAAAAAGAAGTGTTTCGTCCATCATGACCTGAAAAGCAAAGGAAATACATATTTCTGGTAGCTACGTGAAAAGACTTTGGCCTCACAATTTTTGAGCAGCTGAGGAAGGAAACATGTAGCAGGAACAGGCTGAATGAGAGTGGTCAGATGTCTTTAGGCTGCGTGATATCTACAAATGACGTTTCTCCGAATGGGCCCCTTATTTATTCTGCATATCTACACCTTCCCTTATATGGCTGCGTATTGTATCTGTTCTATCAGTAATAAAATTGTATTTTAACTACTCCAGAAGACAGGCTGAGAGCAATCTGCAGTTGTGAAGACAAACTGAAGGGAACAGGACCCAGGGAAGGGGGTTCCTCACTCTGTTGTAGCCGGTGGGCAGCATCTTCAGTCCTAGAGTGCGGAACAGAGCAGCACACACGAGGAGGGCTGAGGAAAGTACCTGAAATCAGCTCAGCTCTATGACTACTGTTATCCACTAGTCAAGGGTGAGAAAAGAAAAGTCACATGTGTGATGGACTGGCCCTGCGTTGGCTGGAGTTCAAATTCAGCCACGAGTTGAAATTCAGTCGTTGACCGCTTCTATAACAATGCAATTCGGCCATTTGTCTGGGGATGAATAGATGCCTTCATTTTGAAATCTGTGCAGATGCTTTAACAGACCCCACTCTCCAGTCAGACAAGAATGCCACCAGATGAGACTTAAACACCGTCCTCCTTTTCTAGCTGTTGAAATGTGAGAAATCCCTTCCATATCTGGTCCACTGCAGGTGACTATTTTTATCAGGGTCTTTCGACCCCAGCTCTGAGATACATCACAGATATTCCCAGGAAAGTTCCACAAGTTCACAAGGAGACAGACCCCATGCCTAGCAGACTTGTACACCCAGGCAGGCAGAGAGGGTGGTGAGTCCCATCTCAGCACTATTCCCCGAGATCACTTTGAACTGCAGGTAAGCTAAGTGGGGGTGGCATGGTTGACAGGGCAGAATTAAAATGTGATCAACGTGGCATCTGGTTTCTCTTCCCTGTTTGGCTTCTGCAAAAGCGAACGTGAAAAAAGGGAAGAAGAGAGGAGAAAAGTAAGGAGAGACAGGGCCCCTTCTGGGAAAAACAATTCTAGTTCTGAATTCTCAACTGCGCCTTCCGCCTTAGAAAGCCAGTGACTGCTGTTACTGAGCACCCGGTGACAGACACAGAATTTGATACAAGCTGGAGCCAGGAAAGGGGTGGCAGCTTCTGCCCCAACCTCTCTGCTGTCTCCCTTCCCCATTCTAATCACAATAAATATATTTATACTCACTTGATTGTGTCAGCCAGACAATGCTCCCTTAATTGGCAGTGATCAGGGTTCCAGAATTGCTTGGGTGAACCTGCTGTCTCTCTATCAGGCAAAGCAATAAGGGGCCGCTAATGCAGTCCCCATTAACAATTTCCAGCGGAATAAAAACCAGTCCCCTGACTCCTGCATGGCAATGAATTTTCCTAACAGCTTCTAAAGCCAACCCTTGAGGAACTCAGACTTACATGAACCTGCCCAGCCTAGAAGGCTTTGATGAATCTCCCCCACCCCCGGCTCCAGTGCACAGAAAAAAAACATAGCCACTTCCTTCTGCTCAAGGTTCTTTTGTTCTTTTGCATTTTTTCTTTTAGTGGGCTTATGGAGGTAACTGTCATTTTTGGTTCTTGGGGCTTTGTAAATTTCAAGGACATCTGGCACGCAGTTGACTGCATTTGCTAGCTCCGGTATGTGTGGTAATGTACGCAGTCCCTGCTGTGTGTGCATGTTAACACTCTATATACATAATCGATGCATGCATAATTTGGAGCTTGAGTACACTGGTATATTTTGACATTTAAGTGTGACTACTGAGGTGCATATAAGTAATTGCTCAATAAATATTTATTAAATGAATGAATGCATCCAGAAGGCAAATGTCATTCATTCATTCATTCATTCATTCATTCATTCATTCATTCACTCATCAGACATTTAAATTCCTAGTATGTGCCAGGCACTGGGATGTGGGCTGTTCAATGATGCAGACCCACAGCTCCTGCCCTTCAGGAGCTCAGAATTGAAGGGCGGGAGGCAGGTTCATCAACAGACGACTACAAGACATCCTGGAGACATAGTGTAGAACTGTGTGCATGTAGTGTGGAAGCTCTGTGGAGGAAGACCTGAGTCTGCCTAGAGGAGGGGCTGAGGCCAGGGGGCATTTCCTGAAGGTGGTGAGACCTAAGCTGGGGCATTGTAGGGTTCCAGACAAAGAGGACAGCACAATCAATGGCAGGCCATGAGGAACCACAGGCTTCCTCATGAAGGACAAGAAGCCAGAAGTGTTGCAGGAAAGCATGGAGCCAGGGAGGTGGCAGAAACGAAGTGAGGGCTCAGGCACAGACTGAATAGGGGTAGAGGTCTCTGGGGAGTAAAGGAAAGGAACTTCAATTTTCTCAGTTAGGGGGCCAAAAACTTCTGGATTCTGCCAGAATTTGTACACACACACATCTCAAAGCAGAATCTGGACCAGCTTTGGACATCTTGCTAGAGTGCGGTAAGGAGATCTGGTCATGCTTTGGATCTGCCATTGATGAGCCGTGTGAACTGGGCAAGGGCCAGCTTCTGTAGAGACAAGCTGAGGAGATGGACTTTGCAGGCGCCAAGATTCCTCCCAGCTTTTATCCTGCAAGTTGCCTAGATTCTGAAGTCTGCACATAGAACACACCTGGGCCTGTTCCATGAACAAACCATGGGGCTCTATGCACACAATAATGTCACAGTACTACTGACTCAGAGCGTGGAGAAGCTAGGCACACTGAGCACAATTTTACAGGAATCCCTAAGAAGTATTCACAGAAATGTACCGTAGGATGGAGGTATCCTACTGTCCCCAGCCTGGGTCAGGGTCTCATTATGTCTATTCTGAAACATCCCCAATTAAATTCATTGCACTGATCCCTGCTTGATTAAGTTTCTGTGAAGCACTGTTTAGCTCACATAACTTTCTGCTCAAAAACTCTTCACAATTCCAGTTGACTTACAGAATCAAGCCCAAAGTCCTTGGAGTGGCATTCAAGGCCATCCCCAATCCATCTCCTTCCTTACCTGCCACAACCTCCACCTCAGCCAGGTGGGACTCCTAGCAATGGCATCCATAAATGTTCCCACCACTCTGACTTTTCTCACTCTAGACTCCACTTAAGGTCCAAATTCAAGTCCATCTCCTCTAGGAATGCTGACCAGTCACCCTGTGTGGCACTTACTGACCATGCCGTTCATTTGTGACTATTAATTTCACTTTGTGGTTTGTGTCTTCCCTCCCCAGCTAATTTGTAAGCCCCAGAGGATAGGAACCTTACCTCATCCCCTTGGTAGTCTACGCACTTGGCACAGTGTCGTGCTCATGGTAAATATTCACTGATGATACGTTTCCTACATTGTAGCCTATGTAAGACTATTGAGTAAAATCCATGGGAAGTATGATTATTATAGGTATCACAGTGCTGTGGCCTGGAGTTCTTTTTCTCTCCTTTTGGGAAGAAAAAAAGGAACCTTGGAGACAGGGGTTTGGAGCAACCATTTTGGAGTAATGAGATTGTGAAACATTTCTCCCACGATTCATAAACAGTATTTTATATGAGCTACTTCAGAGCTTAAAGTTCATCCAGGAATGAGCTATTTCACAGATCAAAAGGAGCATATGTGCAACCCACTGGGGGAATAATCACTCTGTTAAATTTAAAGGGGAAAATGCTGAACACTGCAGACTGAAAGTAGAAATGGCTTAACATCACCTGACTAGAGAGGAACACGAGTGACTTACTTAACTCTGGCCCTGATGTTCAGTTTTTATTGTCCATGTTCCATTGAGTAGCACATGGGATTTTTCACAAAAGAGGAACTGGCATGAAATCAATAAGGAAAATCACCACTTCCTTACTGATCCAACAGCATTTAAGGAAGCTGAGCTTTGCCAATATGGACAACTGTGCAGAATTTGTAACTGGGCAGTTAAAACCACCATCTAAGCTGGCAGCCGCGATTTTCCCAGAAGTAGAGCTTCAGGAAAAAAAGAGCTTTTAAACTTCAGTTCCATTTTTGCATATTGGATCTGTTCATGAAAACTGTTTTAAGTCCAATTTTTTTTCCTTTTCTTTTTTCTTTCTTCATTAGTAAAGGACAGGATTGTTTCTTTTTACCCATCATGAGTCAAACACTATTTTAGATGCCGGGGATGGAGATGTGAAGAAAAGAGGCAAAGTCCTTGATCTCGTGGAGCTCGTTTTCAGCGGGGGGGGGGGGGGGGGGGGGGGGCGGGGTGTAGATAGTAAGTACACAAGCAAGTAGACATATACTATGTCAGGCATGGAGAACTGAAATAATGCTAACACTGTGTTTGGAAAATTAATTTCCAGACAATTAAAAATGAAGAGTCCCACATAAATATTATCTTAGCTCATATATGTCACATACATTAGGGGGTAATTTTAAAAGAATAAATAGTAAGCAGTATATATATACTGCTCTTTGCATGTGATGCTAACATTCCCTACTGACTTTCAACAGGACATCAGTCTTTGAGGAGCATTTCTAGGAGAAGGACTTGTACCAACTTGTATTTGCTCCACTATGGCACTACATGGTGCCATGGCCTGCAGGATGGAGCTCAGGCTTCCTGGTCTGGTCGCTACAGGCCTGGCCCCAGTTAACCCAGGCATCCTTCCTAGATCCTGGGCCCCACTCATACCTGCGCCGTGGAAGGTTGCCTGGCAGTACAACATGCAAACTGCTTCCTCTTCCCTGAATGCGCTGTTCCTCCTTCCTCTCAATCCTCGCCATCCTTCCCTGCGGTCACCTTCTCCATGTAGCCGTCCTGTTCCCACCAAGAAGAGTTGAATTCTCTCTCCTGTCTCTTCCAGGGTTATCCTGACACCTTCTCACTGCAAGTACAGCATCTAAAGGCAGACTTTTGCAATGGTCTGTTTACTTCTCTGTCTTCCTGCCCAAGCTATAAGACCCTCCAAGTAGGGGGAGTCTTATTTGTAATCTGAAACATAGCACAGTGCCTGGCACACAGTAGGCCCCTGATAAATATTTGATGAATGAATGACTTATGGTCTCTTCTGGTTTGGCTTGTGCTGAACTATGCATGCGAGAATTAGGTGACTATGGTGACATAACAATAAAACCAACTGGCCAATATGGTAAAGAACTTAACTTTGCTCTTCTGAACAATGGATTTTAAACATTTGAGCTAATGGATGCAGAGACAAGGCATTTCAAAGCCAAATTTCTTAGACAATATTTCTGTATGTACTACAAATCTGGAGATGGTTGAGAAGTTCAAATAAAGGATTAAAGCATGTAAAACAGAACCATTAAGTAATCTGGATCATTTACTGCAGAAAAGAAACTTGGAGACACTTAATAAAGGCTTTTAATGAAAGATTGTACTCCAAGGATGACTAGCCATCCTCCTCTTGCACACACATAAAAGAAGAAGAAATGAGATTGAACTGCCACAAAGATTAAAATTGAAAACAGAACAGAATGCAATGGTTTCCTAACTGGGATATGTGAGCCATTTCAAGTTACTATAATAAATAACTCACATGTATTGAGGACTTACTCCGAACTAGGCATTGTTCTAAATGCTTTACCATTTATTTCATCAAATCTTCACAACAAACCCATGTGGATTCATTTTAGTTATATTATTCCCATTTTACAGATGAGGAGATGGAGGCGCAGAGCGGTTAAGTAACTTATCTGGGATGTACAGCTGGGAAATGGCAGAACTGAATTTCCAGCCACGGCAATCTGGCTCCTGAGCCTCTGCCCTTACCTCCTCTGCTTACTGCCTTACCGGCGGCTGAAATCGATGCCAGGCCTCTATCTAAGGATGGAGGCTTAGAGCTAAGCTCGAGAAAGCTCAGTAAGTTCATGCATGGGACTGGTCGAAAGTTAACATGAAAATCCTTGAAATTGCCCTTCATTGCCAGGGCAGCTGTCTTGTGGACTTCACTACACCAATGTGTGTGTGTGTAAGTTAGAGTACCCATTTTTCTTTATTCTGGTGAGTTGGCCTACCAGCTCTTATCTTTCTAATGAGGCAGTATGTTGTTTTGTTTTGTTTTGAGCAGTCAGCATACATGGTTTAAGCATCCACATGTGTGCATGTATTTATAAGATCTGACATAAATCGGATCAAATTTAGATGTTATGATTTTATCTTCAAAGTGATGGATTCTACTCTTGGGGGCTGAAAAGCCAGCATCTTCTCCCATTTTTTATTCCAAGGCAACCTTGTTTAGCCTGGCTCGGGGACAGAAGCAGTGGGGTTGCTGCAGCACAGACAAGAGGCAGCTTGCCCAGCAACTCAAATGCCTGTGAAAAAGGAAGTCAGGGTTCCTATCCTCGATCCTTGGAGTAGAGGGTGATTAAGTGCAGAGCTGCATGTGGGCTGCAGGCCTAGAGGCTGGTTCAGGAGAACCAGGTGGTGGCAGGAGCCCTGTGAAAAGGCTGTGAATGAGTCACTAGACTTTTCAGGTTGACTGAGATGATGTCTGTTGATTTTCTCCGAATTTAGATGTGTTATCAGTGTTCACATGTTGGGCATAACGGGAAGATGAGTGAACATTTTCTTGATAGTGTCTGGCTTTGGTGAGGTTGAGATAAGATGTAGGGTACGATGTGATTCTGCAAGAATGCCCTGGTCAGTGCATGTGGCCTGTGTCCCCATGAGTGTCAGGGACCTCACAGGGCTGCGTCTTAGTGTCTTGGGCTAGGAGGAAACCCAGTGTGATAGGCTCAAGTGTTTTCTGACATTCTACCCAAGTTGATATTTGCTATTTTAGGGTATTAGAAGGCACTGCTAATTCGTCACACTTTTAGTTCTTGGTCTGGGAAAAGCACTTGCTTTCTAACATTGGGTCCCCTACAATAACCAGATAAACTGTTGGTGTCTTGGTTAAGCATTTGGGTTCTAGAAGCTCACTTAACCCCTCTGGCCTCAGTTTTCTTCAACTTGAAAATGAATGTAACAATGGAATCTACCAGCCTGGGTAGGGTTAAATAGATTAATGCATGTCTAGTGCTTAGAGCAGTGCTTGGTCTATATAGTCAGCACTACATTTGTATTTACATTAATGTATACACTTTTGTTTATAAAACTTCATATGTGGCAAAGGGCTCACTCCACTGCTTGCACAAAACAGGTGCCTGGTAAATATTTGTTAAACGTTGATGGAACTAGAAGAATGTATTTAGTGGAATATACATATGGTTGTTCCGATTTCTCAGTAACCTGATTGGCAAGACCGGATGTTAGCTTTAATCTCCTATAGAGAAGTATTTCCAAATACATGGGGTGTTCTACAACCAAACATCTCTGCAGAAAAGAAGGGACCAGAGATGGCAGTTCTGCAGGAGGATCACTAAGGAAATGGCATGAAAACTGAGTTGGGGAATATCACATTTGAAGAACAGGTAGCAGGTTCATGACTCTAATTCAAATAAAAGTACCTGATATAATAAAAAACTTTAAAACTACAAAATACATATTACTTTTGAGTCTTTAAAAATAAATATGAAAAACAGGACTCAGATCTCTGACCTATATTTACCTTCTATTGATTGCCTAATAAGGACAGCTTCAGCTTAAAATGAATCATTTAATTTTAAAAATAGAAAGAAAATGAGCAGTATAATGTTCACAACAAGAGTATCTTAATATTAGTTGAATCATATGAAATCGCCACATCTTTTGGTAAAAAGCTGTCAGATGGTTCCATCTGACAGATGCAAGCTAATTTGACACTAAATCAAAATACATATTACCTTGCCCTTTATTGCCTTTTAACTATGACTATAAAACTTAATTAGCCAATTTATTTGTCTTCGCCTCTTTTGCCTCTCAGAGGTTGTGCGCAGTAGGTGCTAAACAAACGTTTTATTAATTGAGTAGTGTTTTCTGTTATCTTCTCTCAAAAATAGACCTACATTTTGCTACACTACCTAATGCTGAGACTGCCCTTAAATTATATCTAACAAAGTGCTGGCTTTGTTTCGTGTTTCATGATTTACATAAATCCGTTCCGTTCCTTGCTGGGGCAGCGCTGAGAAGCTAATTAATACATTATTAATATATTGTAAAGACAAACAAGACTCTGCTTGTGCGCGCAGCCATGACAAGAATAAATTCAGGTCAGGAATATTTTTGCAATTAGGGAAAAATGTTTTTACAATAATGAGAAATTACTGTTTATATGACACATCTCCGCACACTAAAACACATTATAGACTCACAAACAAGGTGAATGACAGAATCAGGCAAGTGCTTTCCTGAAAGTTCTGATCATTCAGGACCCAACTGGGCCATCCAAAGTGCCCTGGAAAGAACTAGAAATGGTCACCTTTGGGATCCCAGGAATAAGTAGCTTCATTATTATTCATATAAGATTTCATAACAGTTGGGATTGGTCCCAAATGTAGGAGCACATACTGAAATAACTGAGCAGGCAGCATGAAATGGTTTTCAATTCAGAAAATAAAGAACTCCTTCCATGGTGGAAGAGATGGGCAATGTTCAGGGAGGAGAATGAATGAGGCATGAGTAACTGCGTCTCCATGGGCCTCAGTTTTCCCACATTTGTTAACTACCTCCTAGAGAATATTCATTCTCTGTAACGTCTGCTGTTGCAAGGATAAATGGGATTATGTCTTAAAATGTTATGCATTTTTTTTGGAAAAAAGCTTGATCTCTAAAATGTATTATTTTGGTTTTGGTTGACCCAGAACTGTGACAACAGCCCCACCATAAAAGCAGAGTTCCAAGAAAACAGAATTGTTTTCATTTTTCAAACAAAGAACCACAGCCCTCTCTATGGATTCTCATACAAATCAAATATATGAGCAAGAAAGGGCTCATGAAAGCGTTAATTTTAACTCTGCTTCCAAAGCCACAGATTTTTTTTCAGAGATTTCTTTTTAAAGCACTGGAGCATGCTCAATTCTGCCAGATTTGTGCTGTCTAATGAGATCCTAGCCCAAGGTGATGTGCTCCTACAATAATGTCTTCATGCTAATTACATTTTTGAATGGTTAGGGTGAGAATAGTTCCAAACATACTTGAGGTAATAACTAGTCATATATCCAGAAGGTCAACAGTTCAATCAAAGAGAGAGAAAAATTAGCATATCTTAAGAAAGAGTTTGAGTGGTTTTATACAAGAGCTCTCATTTCAGTCTACAAGAATACTTAAAACACTGATAGAGCCAGGTAATTCTATATTTCCCTTTTTAACTCACTGACAGCCCCGATTTTCAGGGTGTAATGTTTGAGAACAAGAAGCATCCTGCAGGTGAAAGGGAGAAAGTGTTAGGGAAGTTGGCTGGAGTTCAAGGTTAGGGGTCTGTGCCAGGACTGCATCACACAGAGTTTGGGGGGGGGGGGGGGGAGGCCTGGGCTGCTGATGGAAGAACAGAGGGAGTGCTAGAGTTTGGCATTGGACGAGGGCAATCTTCTATTAAAGTAACAACACAGTTTTAATCCAGGAGTACAATAAATTCCTCAAATAATTGTGTATCAAATCACTATAAACAAAATTACAATCTGCTCTCATCAATGCTGTTTCCATAACAGTTTCTGATTTCCCCCCAACTTCCCATTTTACTATGATTTCTAATGGGCACAAACAATTAGCAATTGTGAACTATACCCACTGTGTTCTGCTTTAAATGACTGAAGCTGTCTTTCATTCAGAAGTGCATAGCATTTTAGTTTATTTAAAAAAACATTTACTGAGCGCTTATGTACTTGGCAATAGTTACATGGCTTGTTGGTTCAGAGATGATTCCTAAAAATGACTTTCTGCTCTGCCAAAGATAAAGTATTAAAATATTAAATCAGTTGAACTTAAAAAAATGTGTTAAAAAGTGGAACTTTTCACCCTCGTCAGTTTTGCTCAGTGGTTAGAGTGTTGGCCCGTGGACTGAAGGGTCTCAGGTTCGATTCTAGTCAAGGGCAGGTACCTCAGTTGCAGGCTTGATCCCCAGCCCCTGTCTGGGAATGTGTGGGAGGCAAACAATCAATGTGTCTGGGCATGTGCGGGAGGCAAACAATCAATGTGTCTCTCTTACATCGATGTTTCTCTCTCTCTCTGAAAAGCAATGGAAAAAATATCCTCGAGTGAAGATTATAAAAAAACAAAGTGGAACTCTTCATCCTCCAAGAGCCCCACAGCCTGCATAGAGCTTTCCTTTCAACAAAGGTGCATGTAACCTGGTATTGCGTGAAACAGTCTAAGAACTAACAATTTTAAGGGGTACCATAGTCAGTAGATAAATACAAGTAAGCTGGGAAGCGAAGAGTGACTTTTATAATTTAAACTACAAGGAAACTTTTAGGCTAAAAATCAAATTACAGTGACATTTACTCAACTCAGTAACTTTAAAATAGAATGCGGTCTTTTTATGATCATTTTTAAACAGAAAGCACTTAAAAATACAGAAAAGCACAGCAAAGAAGAAAAAGAAGCTTCTGTGTACCCACCACTCATAGGGTTTTTATGAGTCCATTTATCAGACACTGTTCCATTTCAGAGGGGTCTTTCTTCCCAGAGTTGCTCACCCAAGGACATTTCCATATCTGAGACTAGCCTCTGGGAAGAAAACCTTTTTGTGGACATTTCTGGCCTGTGGAGTTTTCTCCTTTACTCTCTGGCCACTCTACTTTGAGCTGGGAGGGGAGTGCCTGGCAGATGCCCTTCAGCAGGCCCCAGTCAATCCAGGAAGATCAGTAGCCACATAAATAATTCTACCGTAAGGCGGAATGAGTGCTGGGAAGAAAAGGTTAATTCTGTCTGGGGAGGAGCTGAAGAGAGGGGTAGGTTTAGGGTTTGCCCTTGAAGGTTGGCTGGGATTTTGGAAGGTGACTATGTGAGGGACCGGAGAGCTCAAGCAAGAATGCGGCCTTGCTCCAGAATGGTGAGCAGACGTGGTCCTTGGAACAGCGTGTGTTCTCGGTGGAACGGGCGTGATTTGGCTGTAAGAAATGTTGACGGCCTTTAGCTTACTGATGGAGAGGCCAGTGCCTCAGATTCTCTAATTTTCTTTTTTAACAGTGCTACCGAGTCTTCCTGAATTTTAATGTATCACTCAGCTGCCTTTTCTCCACAAACTATTTCCTTTGAAAGGAACTACTGTTATAGAAACTACTAGCTATGGAAATCAGAAACATTTCCACTTGCAGCCTTCTTGTGTTAGAAGTGCAAGCCAGGATAAAGCCAGCAATGCAGGAGAAATGAAAGGAAGATTCCTGAGATAGACAGAAACGGAGCCCGGGAAGCTGATGGGATGGTGTGTGTGGGAATGGAGAGTGTGCAGAAGAGACGTGTGCAGCAGAAAGTAGAGGAGGAGTTACTGGCCGGCGGTGGCCCGCTCCAGGGTGGCACTCAGCACAGTGCTGCGCACACGTAAGCCCACAGACAGTGCCTGCCCAGCCACAAGTGGGTGGGTGTGCATCTTGAGCAGACAATTCAAAAATCTAAAGTGGTGGCTTTTAGAACATGGGTACAGAACAAAATGCATACTTTTTTATAACGCTGAGGAGTGGACAAATGGTTCCAGCTTGGGGAAGGGGAGGAACACTCCTCTCATTCTGCACATCTGCGCTCTCTCTCACTCTGCCACATCCCCATCTACTGTAACTTTGACAAGCTGTTTTCAACGCCTATACTGAAGTGGTGCACTTTGCAACTACTTCATAGAAGCTAAAACAACGGGCCCACCATGATGGTTGTAATCTAGTTGGCATAAATCTTACTGACGTTGGATGCATCAACATATCCTTTCAGCCTGCTGAAAATCAGTTTACTTTTCTACTTAGAGACATGATGTGAAATGGAATTAATTCAGTAGCAACAAAGCGAGTGAGTTCTGTTGAATAAATCCCTTTCTGTGGAAAAGAACTTGGTTTTGCTGCTCATTTGAAACAAAACTCACATGGCAGTATAATGCCTTCTCTGGAACTGAGCAAATGCATGTACCCCTGTTTTATTTAGAGCTAAAGTCACATTGGAGCTATTTTATATGATAGTGCACTCTACTGTCCTTAGGTGAGGGACACAGTGAAAGCATCTGAAAGGAAAATCAAAATGTTACAATGGAATTTAGCCTAAGGACTACTGCTCCAACTAGACTATGAACTCGGCAAAGATTGACAACTCCTTGGAGAGAGAAGAGAGACTAATAAAAAACAACCAAACCATATATATCCTTTTATATTTTCCCTTCTTTGCTTTCCATGGTCAAAGGGCTGTCTACACACAGTATATATTTAATAAATTCATTTTTGTGGTGACTATCGTAAGCAGACAAAACGTGGAGAGGGCACGGAGAATAACAAAGGGCTAAGAGGTCTGGCAGAGACTCAGGGTGGCAATATTAATGGGACTGAGATTCTTCAGCACAGAGAAGGGAAGGCTGGGCTTGGCACTTGTGGAGGTAGTTCACGTTGTTTACCACCGCTGAATGTTAGAAAGCACCCTGTGTGCAGGGTAGGATAAAAGAAAGTCAACTTACATTACATTCCAGTAAGGGGATGTAGGGTTAGGAACGCAGAAGTTTGGGGTTAGAATGGATCAGGCATCAATGCAGGTCCTTAAGAAATCTTTCTCTGGGAATTTTACGCTGGAAGAGTAGATAATCTTTCTGAAATGATTTAGGTGCCCTGCAGGAGGGAAATATTGTGGAGGGCCTCTCAAGATCTATTCCAGTTCTTATCCTGTGATTTTTCAGCAGCCAGTGTCGGAACTCAGATTGGTTCTTGCCCCACTATCTCCATAGCTGGCAGCACTTGACCCCTTCCTGCAAGTGAACCGTACTGCAAACACAACACTAAGCGTTCTCGGTAGGGAGGGATTTAAGAAGCTCACTATAGCTGAAAGCTCAGCTAACTGAGCGTGGTCACCCCCTGCTGCTGGCTGGCTCTGAGGTGTCCCAATTTTAGCAAGTGGAACTCTGCCTTGCTCCCAAGTCCAGGTGTTACTAGATTTGAAATCCACTGTGTACTCCTATGCTATCACCTGAAATCCTTTCTTGTTTTCCAGATCTCACCTGATTTTGAGATCATACCTAGTATCCCCTCTGGGAGCTTTGTGTCTCTCCAGCCCATACCTCCCTCATGTGCAGCCTCTGAGCCCCAGCCCTGTTACCTAAAGCTGACTGTCTTAGTGCACAGAGCACTAGTTACTATCTCTCCTAGATGTCTCCTGTCACCAGTGACTGGATTTTCTACTCCCTTCCTCCCAAGACCCCACCATCATCGCCCAGGCAGCTTCCAGTCTATCTGCTCTTTGCCCGGCCATATCATGACATGCCACATGGCTCCATTTTCCTATGGAATTCTGTTATGCATGGCTGCACATCTGACTCTTTCCCTACAGACCATATGCCTCTATAATAGGGTCCCTCAACCTCAGTACTATTGACATTTGGGGCTGGTTAGGTCTTTGTTGTAGGGACTGTCCAGTGCATTGTAGGATCATTAGCAGCTGGCCTCTACCCACCAGGTGCCAGTAGCACCTCCCCCTCCCGCCTCAAATTGTGACAACCAAAAAGTCTCCAGGCATTGACAGGTGTCCCTGGTGAGGATAGGGTATGACCCCTTGCACACACCCTAGCCAGTGTTGCTCAGTGGTCAGAGCACCAGCCCATGCAACAAAGAGTCTCGGGTTTGATTCTAGGTCAAGGGCAAGTACCTAGGTTGCAGGCTTGATCCCTGGCCCTGGTTGGGGAGTGTTCAAGGGGCAACCGATCAATGTGTCTCTCTCATATCGATATGTCTGTCTGTCTCTCTCTCTCCCCTCCCTTCCACTCTCTCTAAAAAAAATATTCTCAGGTGAGGATTTAAAAAAATGAATGACCCCCTGATGAAAACCTCTGCTCTACAAGAACCCAGAAAGGCAAGAGTATTTTAAAGCCAGTTATATATACTTTGAGAAAAGCTGGATGTACATAAGCTGAATGTATACAGAATATTTAAATCTAGTAAAATTTTACCTAACAACTATAAACTCTTAGTAAGCACCAAATGAAATTTTGTAAGTTTTGTATCACAACACAAAGTAGATACCAGGTAAAGTGGGGTGAAATCCCTTCACCCTAGATCAATTCTTCTCAGATTTTATTGTGTGTAAGAATTACCAGGGGAATCTTTTTAAAGTTAAGATTCTGACTCGGTAGGTTAGAGGCAGGGTCTGAGATCCTTATTTGTGCCGGGCTCCCAGGTGGTGTCAATGCTACTGATCCCCTGATCTCCCAATGAAGAGCAAGGCCCTAGACAAAATCCATGGGGAGGGGTGGGGAGGAGGTTTGAATCTTAATGATTTCAAAGTCATGACAGCATTAAAATTTGCATTAGAATGGCAGATTAGAAAGACTTGCACCTTTCTATAATAAATGAAACTGCTCATAGGGATGTGTTCTGAAATGTGACATTTCTATTAGCTTGACATTATAAATATTATACAAGTTACCTGTGAGTTCTCTGCTTTGGCCAGGAATGAAAACCTATGAACTGCTAAGCTAGACTTTTAGAGGCAAGACTTTTAAAAGTTTCTAAAAGTCTTATGGAAACCTAAACTTCAAGGTCTTTGCAATCCTTGTTTTACTAATGGAAGAGGCTAGGAGTGAGAATGGGGCTGGGGGAGGGGACGAAGAGAGGAGAATTGCTTTAAACAGAGCCTTGCAATAAAACAGATACACCTTATGGTGTTTATGCAAATTACAAATAATTTTGCACTGAAATTATACTGACATCACATGATGTTACTACAACTGCAAATCAGACAACTCAATTATAACTTTAAAACAGTTGCAAAAAATGAATGTTATTTACTGTATCGTATCATGATAAGGATAATCGAATTTTCTGAAAGCTGCTGAGAGCTTAAAATAAAAATTTCTTCCTTTCATATATACTGCCTCTGAGTAACTTTTACTTCCAGTTTTGTAGATATGACTCATTGTTGCATATCCTTGGGAAGGAAATGGACATTCATATTTGCTCCTATTTTGCTGTTAGGAAGGTTGATGCTCACTAATTTTTCTAAAGATGCAGATTTGTGCAGGGTTGCAGACAATTTATCAATAGGAAGGAGATAAGTCCTGACCTTTGGGAGGTCTCTTCCAGGGACCCAGCAAGAGACTAGCTATGCCCTCATAGCAAATAAGTATGCACTCACCTGCTGGGAGGGCGAATTAATATACTAGTTCTGAAATATTTTGATAGGTTGTTACCAATACGATTACGTATAAAGAGGTAAATTTCTCTACATTTAAACCTCTGTGGCTCAGTACAGAATAAAGATCTGGCTTAATAGCAGCGCATGGGAACTCATGGGTTTTAGTTGACCACAATTTCACTATGAGTCAGCAGTGTGACATGAATGCCATAAAGACTTATGCAATCTTGGGCCATATTAACAGAAGGATAAGGTATACATCAAGGAGGCTACTACTCCATGGTGTTCTGCATTTTTCAGACTACTACTGGGGAGCTCTGTCCCATTCCGGGCACCATGATTTAGAGGGACCTTAAACTGAAGTCTGGCAGAGATGAACACTTAAGATGAAGAGAGCATGTAAAACCACACAAGAGCATGTAAAACCAGCATGTAAACCAGAGTTAAAAGGATGAAGGATATTTGTGTTGGAGAGAGAAGACTTACAGAGGGGCATAAATGGAAGTGAAAGAAGAGAAGTCTTCCTGGAAAAAGAGCTTGAGGTACAGTTTCTAGTGGCAGAAGTTTAATTTCTAGATTCCCAAGGGAAAAAACCCCACGAGAGCCTTCTCAACTCTGTCATTTGCAAAATAAACAGATTTTCAGTGAAGAAGACCCTGTTCCTCCTATGATTTTCTTGAAATGTGCAAATTTGCGGGTGCATTTATGCCTCTTTGACAAGCTACCTCCCTCTACCCGCAGGTGGACCTCCTTCAAGAAGCCCTCTCCACAAAGCCCCGCCTTAAGCCACTTACTCTGTTATCTCATCATGAGATTTGCACTGCAGTAGCATTTTCTTTTGTTTGTCCCAGTTTCCCTAATAGCTTGCTAGTTCCTTAGGGAAAAAGACCCCATTTTGCTTTTGTTTTTATTACCCTAAATGATCTCAGTGCATCTGGGTACAGTGAATTAGAGACTGAGGGGATGTCTGTTGACGGGAACCAAAAGATGAATTAAAGTAACCAGACAGGTAATTTTTTACAGGGTCTACACGACAAAGAGTGACAGCTTGCTCTCTTGATGATAGTAACATCTAATTGGACCTTCACTTTATAAAACAATATGAGCTTACAGAGTTGGCTGTGTAGTAAAACTTACTTTTTCCTACATTGTTCATTTTAAAATAAAAGTTGTGGCCCGGCCAGGCGTGGCTCAGCGGTTGAGCGTTGACCTAGGATCCAGGCAATAGGGGTTCAATTCTTGGTCAGGGCACATTCCCGGGTTGTGGGCTTGATCAATGACTCTCTCATCATTGATGTTTCTTCTATCTCTCTCTCTCCCTCTCCTTTACTCTCTCTGAAATCAATAAAGATATATTTAAAAAAATAAATAAATAAAATAAATAAAATAAAAGTTGTGTATCCATGCTGCAGAAAGCCAGAGTTTACATTCTAATAGCTCCATGTGGCTTGTTTCATGTCTTGGGAATTATTTTCCAGCTCAGAGATTCTTTGACTTCACACTTTCTCCTTTTTTATTTGGATAGTCACAGGGTACCAAGTGTCAAGCGTGCAACATCACACATTCTCTAGTTTATAAAATGAATTAGTAGTCTACTTAACAATATTGGGTCTGGGAGACAGAAATTCCACAAAATGGGGTTGTTTACATAAGAAAGTACCATGTTATGCATTTTATAAATGAAGTACTAGTGTTTATATCAAAGATATAAAAATGCTTTTGGGGTAACAGTGCCTGTCTCTTCCTAAGTCTCCTAGGTAGCAGGTTAAAGAATGGTATCATTTCATTCCAGGACAGAGGAGTGGATGGGCACCCTGAGTCATCCATGAGCCTGAGAACAGAACACAGAATACAGGACTAAGTTCCCGCTCTGTCACTCTCATCCCAGACAGCATTACCTCCCATAGTCCAATGGTACACAGTACACGGCAAATTATACGCTTCTCTGAAGAAGTTGATATAACACCATTTGCCAGCCTGAAGCTCTTTTAGAAAATTGAGAGAGCAAAATGACTGAGAAACAGGTCCCCCAATTTCCTATCATCAGCTGATCATCACAAATAAAGACTGTCACCTTCCTGGTTATTGAGGTAGCCAGCCAGTCCATGCTAATGGTGTTTGGTTTGGATTAGTCCAAGGGCCAAGAGCAGGGGCTTCCTGCAACATGTGGAAGACCCTTGCTTCTGCAGTTCCACTGTTTGACAATTGATGTTATAAAACCCTAGTTTACTGACATATGGAGCATAAGAATTTTCTACTTGTTTTAGCTTCCCGGAGAGACTCAGAATTAAACTGGGACTATTATCATGGATTTTGTGTACTTGGCAACATATGCTATGGACACTTTTTATAAATCTGAAACAAATGTTAACAAACTTGTCCTAATTATACTGACTCAAAGATTCTCCAAATACCTCCAAAAGCTGGTCACATCTTTCTTGCCTCAGGGCTTTGCACTCAGTGCTGCAGGCCCTCTCATGAGTCTCAAATTTCCAAGCACATTTCAGGGATATTAAAGAAATATAAAAATAACTCTTAATAATGAAAAATCAGGTGGAAGGTTTGGGTCCTTCAAGAGGAATAACCTTTTTAGGAGGATAAGGTCTATCAGCCCAAAATAAGTCCATCAACATTATTTATTTCCATATTATACTCTGAACTACCCAAGAGGGACAATAAAGCATCGCATTATGTCTGTATGATGCAGAGCAGAGTTAGAGCAAAATCGCTGTGAGACAGTCAGCCCTGCAGGAAAATGAAGCAACCAGCAGAACGACACACAAACAGCCATCAAAGCGCTGTTGATGTTTATAGTTTCTCACAGGATTTGGACATTGCAAAGAACCCATCAGGAATTGGATGCCAGCTCTTATGACCTACAGGGACGGGTTGAAAGGTCTTGCCATCTATCATAGAAAAGGTCATTTCTCAGACCCAGCGGGATTAGGTAGTTTGCAACAGAACAAAAAGGGCTTTAGAGAACATGTGGTCTAACCTCCTATTTGACCAAGAAAGAAACTGAGGCCCAGAGAGGTTACAGTGTTTTGTTCAAAGTCACATGGGTCGTTTCTAGTAGAACCAGAATTCAGATTTCCAGAAGCCCCATTAATGGTTCCTGCAACTCCAGAATGCTGTGCCCAGGCCACTGTAGCAGAAGGAGCCCTGGGCTACAACTTACCAGCCTTGGTACTGTCTTGGCAGACATTAGCAAAATTACCTTGAGCAAGTTGCTTAACCTGGTGAGCTTTCCTTTTCCCACTCTGCAACACTAGAGGTAAAATATGTGGTCTGCCTACCTCAAAGATCACAGCCAGATCAACTGAGATAATGTGTGAAAACGCCTTTTAACCCTTTATAAGGCTCAGGGTGAAAAAAAGACAAAACTCCAAATAAAGAAAATTTCTCCTGTCAAGGACATGTGAATGGACTCCAGGGATCCATGGACCATTGGAAATTCTGTGTAAAGGAGTGTGTGGATGAGAGCTAGGCATATTTCCCTCCTCCCCACCCCCCGGAGAATTTCTATAGCTTTCTTGGCTTTGTAAATGTGTCTCATAAACCCCTCTACCCCCATCTCACCACCGCCAGTAAGAAGCTATGTGCTCTCCTGGATATCAACATATTTATGATCAACTTAAAGAGCTTATATAATGTATTAAAATATGACCATATTCTTAGATTTAGCGTACCGTTGAGATCTTCTTGCAAGCCTTACTGATCCAATAATTCATATTTTTAGAATATAAATCTCTTTGGGGGAGGGGAGCAAATCTGAACTTATATTTTGCTCCATAACGTGCTAAAAATCTGTGACCTACAAAATGGTGAATACAAATTTCAAATGACAAATCAACCAGATATTTTCTACCTGTACTTCCGTAGTAATATTTCTTAGTTATTTAAAAATATTTTCTTTAAAATCATATTGAACAGGAGAATTATCTGCTTATTATGTACGAAGTTCCTACTGAGTTCCCAGCAGACTGTTTCCAGTATTTTCTCACAAAGCACCAGACAATAGACACAAATCATAAACCATTTGCAGGCTGCCACATTAAACCTGTGGCTCTGGAACGCTGAGAGGTGTGGAGAAAAACAAATGAAAAAGTATTATTCGTGACCAATTGATCAATTAAGCCGCTTTTCATTAAAATACATAAAAAGGCAGAACCAATTTAGCAATGACTGTGTTCAAAATGCATGAAAACATTATTAATGTTGGATTCTTTCTCATTTATTTTTTGTTCTCTTTAGAAAATTACACTTGAGAGTTTTCTGTAATGGTAATCAAAGGAGCAAGAAGACAGCACGGGAACCCTTTTGTAATGTTAATGAAGGGGTAGGGACTGATAGATACCCAGCTTGCAAGGCCTTCTCTGTATACAGTTGTTTCAGAAGCCAGAGACTGATTTACAGAATGTCTGAGTGTATGCAGTAACCAATTAGGGACGTTACCTCGTATCAAGACTCATCTATTATCCCATGAAGAAATCCAATGTGGTCTTTTATAAATCTGGCAATGGCTACACTCTTGTGTTTTAGTGGTAAAATCGTATACAGTACAGAAATGTGTATACAGTACAGTACAGGAATGAGAGGGATTTTTCCCCTTGACTATATAAAAATCTCATCTTGTGCCCCGAGGCTCTGAGGTCTCCTAACTCCCCTCTCCTAATATTCCTCTCCGTTTCTTCCTTCCTGTTCATCGTTCTACAGTTTTTATTCCTGCAACTATCTTTTATGTTTAAAGTGTCTTATACAGAGCCTGAAGCTATACAGATGCAATAACTAAACTCATCTATGCTTAACAGACGAACAAAACCAAAAATATATTTTGGTAGCAACACTCCTAGATTTTCAATAACAGCTTAAAACCTGGATGGTGGTGGTGGTTGGAGGTGTGGGGGTTCCTGTTGCTGATTTCCATTCAGTTTCATTTGTGTCACTTCTCATTACATGTGCCAGTCTTCAGAGAGAATGCTCTGGAACCAGACCACCTGGGTTCAAATCTGGACTCTACCACATACTAGATAAGTGACCTTGTACAAGTTACCTAACCTCTCTGTGCCTCAGTTTCCTCGATTATGAAAGAAGGATGATATCAGCACTTACTCTATTATGAGAAGCAAATGAGTTAATACTTGTAAAGTGTCACACCAGTGCTTGGCAGATAACTGACACTGTTTTAGGAACTTTATATGTATAAATTATTTAATCTTCAAAACAATACGATGAGATAGCTGCCATTATTACTCTCATTTTATACCTTAAGAAACTAAGGCACAGAAAGACCAAGTAACTTGTCCCAGTTGGCCCAATTAGTAACTGAAGGACTGGCCCCAAACCTAGACTGTCTGTCTCCACAGCAAGCATTCAGTAAATGTTACTTATTATTGTTGCTGTTGTTGTTACCTGAACTTATATACTCAATAAGCATCTGCTGTTGCCCTGGCCAGGTAGTTCAGTTGGTTGGGTATTATCCTGATAAACCAAGGTTGTGGGTTAGATTCCCAGTCAGGGCACATACAAGAATCAACTAATGAGCACATAAATAAGTGGAACAACAAACTGATGTTTCTCTATCTCTCCCCCTCCCTTCCTTTCTCTCTAAAATCAATCAATAAATAAAATTTTAAAAAGTAAAAAAAATAAAATAAAAAATCTGCTGTTGCTGCTAACGAAGATTTTGTATGTGTAATCCTTCGAAGTGTACTAAAATGTGTATGACCCCTAATGGAATAGTCCATTTAGGCATTATCATCCAAAGTCACTGGTGAAGTTTGTTGAGAAATAGGATATTATCATTGTGCCGAAGTGTCACCTGCTCAGACTACTTTTTAATTGCAAAGGAGAAAAAAGTTCCTTTGCAACAGAGAATCCTGGAGTGAGATTGCTACTTTGAGCCATGATTAAAATGAGCATCACAAATAGAGAGACAACTTGGCATTCTGTGCCTCCTGATGAGATGCAATAAAGAGCACCTTGTAACAAATGCTCAATTGAAATCTAATCAAAGCTTTAGTTCTAACTTGGAGTTTACAGGAAATACAAGGGGTTAAGGAAGAAATTAAATGATTCCATGAGGCAACAACAAATCCAGAATGTGGAACATTCCACAAGATAAATGGCCTAACCTTTAAAAAAAATTCAGTGTCAAATAAAAAGACATAAAACACAAATGCAAAAATGCGCTTTCCTTTTTAAAAAATCAGGTACAGTTGTGTGTGTGTGTGTGTGTATTTAAAGTATGGAAGACATTTGAGGGACAAATGGGAAAAGTTAGATATGGCCTAGATATTAGATGACATTAAGGAATTACTTTTCATTTTCTTAGGTATAATGATGGTATTGTGGTTATACAGGAAAATGTCCTTATTCTTAGATGTGTACTAAATTATTTAGGGGTAAAATGTCATTTCATCTGTAACTTACAAATCAGGAAGAAATACATACAGATGGAACAATTATAGCAGTAAGTTCACACTGCTGAATCTAGGTGATTATAGAGGCATTCACTGTACTAATATTTCAACTTTAATTCTGAACATTTTCTTCACTTTCTTCATAAGATATATGCCTACACCTTTGGAGAACATGTAAGACTTTTATTTTCATGTGCTTCGTAATGTTTTTTTAATTCTCTAAAATGTTTGCCTCTGAATTCGTATTTTAAAAGAACAAATTTTAAAAATTTACTAAATTCCTATTGGCTCAAGTTTATTGAAAACTGGTATTAACATTGTTGGAGAGAACTCAGTGCCTAACACAGGGCCCAACACACAGTAAATGCCCAATTAGTGTTTGTGATTGGTTATTTATGTACTACACTTTCCTAAGGATTATAAAGTGGTGAGGGGGGAGGGGGTTACATGAGATTGTATTGTTTCTTTACAGATCAAGATATGTCTGGCAAATACCTGAAATGGACAAAATGGGGGCCAATCGACCCTATCCTTTGATTCAAATAACTTAGGTCATGAAGATTCTTGACCAAATTCTTTTGAATTTGTTTTACAAGGGCACAAAAATGAAGAATCTATCTCTAGGACTAAACCAGAAGTAACTACTACTACTTGTTTAAGAAATCCTGATGGAATCATACTTAATGACACATTTTTTAACAACTGCAGACTTTTCTTGATCCAAGAAAAGGCAAGTTCTGCTCAAGTTTAGGCATGAACCCTAACAGTCACCAACACCAGTGGATGTTATTCTCTGATAATCAGTAAATACGTGGAAACTAGGCTCATTTTCCGCTCTTCTGGAAGGCAATGGGTCTCAAAGAGATGGCTTCAGGCAGTTAAGTGAGATATACTTGGTATAAGAGGTGGGAAGAAAATGATGAAGATTCAAAGAAATAACAATGATACTTTGCATTTGCATAGTGCCTTTTTCTAAGACACTTCATATCTATGTCAACTCATTTAGTATAATATCCCTATAAAGTAGACGTAGAACAATGGAAATTAAAAAAAAATAAGAGGGATTTTCATCAGGGTCTAAGATGTGGAAGATATTCAAAAGGATATTATATTAGAAATAGAGGTATTTCTTCATATTGAACAAATCGATCACCTCCTTCCAGTCTGCTTCAGTAAAGTCATTTTAAAAAGATACAATCTATTACAATTTAGGGAGGATAAGATTACAGTTTACTACATGAGAGACTTTCCAAGTTCAATCTAAAAAGGTACTTTTAGTCAATGATATAGGGCTGTCTATCATTACAAAAAAAAAACCCCAAAAAGTTCTCAAAAAGAGTACAAATCAGAATTCTTAACACTTGAAATTTAAATGCACTTAGATGACTATTTACATAGTGTTCTTTAATTGGTAATGGGTCCTTCTGTAAAAAGAGTCACTTTAAAATAATTTTATACATATGTTGTTTTATAAACAATACTGGCTTGTTAAAGCAGGATGTACTTAACACTAAATGTTCTTCCTAAAACCAAAAATAAGGGAAAAAAAGGGGGGGGCATTAAAGAGCTAAACAATCTATGATAAATGTAGTTGTATAGAACAAGAGTCTTTAACCTGAGGTTTCCCACTCTCGGATGATATAGCATGAGGAACATGTAATCTTTTCCATTGGATTTTCGGACCCTAAACATTTCCCCTCTTGGGGATGCTTATTTTCAGTAATGTGTAAATTAAGCAGCATATGTTTTACTAACAAGGCCTAATTTGGGGAATACAAATACAATATTTTAAAATTAGTAAAATCCTTGGTAGGTATATTCAGTCCTCATGTTCAGAAACAGGTGGGGCAAAGAGCATAGGGGAGTTGTCTTAAGACTCAATACCTAACCTAAAGACAGTTTTAGGGATATAGCGTTAACTGTTAATAGAAACAAAGATAGACAATACTCTTTCAAAATCTAGTTCAATGTAAAGTTTTCTTTTTGTAAAGGAACCCAAACTGGAATTCTTTATACAAATAACATACAGAAGTAGAAATGAGAGCAACGAGAGAAATCCTGGCTCAGAGTACTAGTGTTCATTCTTTGCTGCTCAGCCCGTCACCTCCACTCCCCAGTTTGAATGAAATGTTGACTATGGTGAAGTGAAATTCCACCTTTTTAATCCCAGGGCCTAAAGTCTCTCTATGAGATGGCTCAGAAGCCATTGAGTGGAGCTTTTGTCGAATGGGCTGGGTAAGGACCAAATCTCCTAGTCCACTTGTTAGATAGAAGTCAAGTCCTATCATCACAGGCATTGCTACAGCAAAAGATTTAGAGACCTTAGCTAATGGACCAAAATATTAAAAGCAATATTTGGAGAGCCCATGGGATTCATTTTAATTAGATATGACTCAGAGAGAGCATTCTGAAAATTATAAAACCGTTCAAGATGTCTGGAGTACGTGGACCAACGTATAATGACATACCTTTCAGGAGAGAATAGGTTGAGTCTTTATCTTGGCTTCGACACTGAGTTATTAGAATCCTCTTTTGCAAGAAGGAAGGTGAGTTCACATCCAAATTACTGCATTTCAGAGTACAGGTCCACCTTGTGCCGTCTTCCAACCACCACCCCGAAAAGAGGGTACAGGCTCACAGACCCATTAATAGAGCCCCCTCCTCCCTGCGTCTTACTCCCTCCTCCAAACTACCCCCGGCAGTCCTGCAGTCTGTAGGCAAACCACACAGGAACTAGCAGATACGGGGCTTTAGAGGGTTGGGCGTGAGCCCTAGATTATGTGGTTTTGTTTTCTTGCTGCCAGAGTTGAACGAAAATGCAGGAGGTTCACTGAAACATTTTTGCTTCTTTATGTTTGGTTTCAGTTTTAACAATTCCCTCCCCTGAACCATTATGTTCACATAAGAAAATTTCTAATCCCAGAGATCATCCATTGGCAAGCTGCTGCTGGTCTCAGGGAAAACTCTCATTTTCTCTTGGTATAGCCATGCATCCAGAGAAAAATGAAGAGTTCTCAGGGAAACTTACTTAATACCACTCTGGATCACTCACAATATTAAAATCCCAGGGAAAATGCTTTCTCAGTGCACTTAGCCCATAATATTAACAAAAAAAAGAGAGAAAAACTCTGAGCTAGGATGAGTCCCAACCTGTTTTGCCACGGTCAGACGTGAGCGAGGACTGGCTTTGACTTCTGGGGTTCACCTTCTCTTGAGTTGGTTGGACTAAAGGATTTCTGGGATTTTAAGATTATTTTTTCACTGACTTAAAGTTTCTGTCACCTTCAACCTTCTTAGTTCTTACCTTCAAATTTATAACTCATCCTCCTCTCTAAGTTCCTCCCTCCCATAACAAGTACAACTTGTGAAGGCCTCTTCCTCTCTTTTTTCTCTTGCTAGAAAATGGATTGCAACGTTGCATCTTTTGCACAAAATTAGACACGTTGCTACCTGCTAAGTGGCACCATTCAGAGTTGGGGACTGGACCCAAGATAAAGAGGACAATGTTGGCTCATAGGATGTTCCTAGCTTTAATCCCTTGAAGGTAAAAGGAAGGTATCATATATGACTCAATTTGGGGTTCTAAAATTTAAACGTATTTTATACTGTGAAATGGTATCGTTTTCTATCTCTTTGCCCCTTTATACCTAAATCTTGCTGAAGATTTACCCTTTTCTTTGGTTATGATTTTCACTTTTTAAAAATTGAAATAGAAAAGAAAAACCTGGTATAGAATCTGCAGAGCACCTTGGTCATAAGTAGGTAGGTGCTCAGTAAATATTTGTGGGACGAGTTAAAAGAAGTAATTTGCTACTCCTAACTCTTTAAAGAAGGACTTTCTTTTTAACAATGCTAGCTTGTTGAATTTCCTTAAACTAAAGTTGTGTCTGAACAGTGTCCCCATTATTTCCACATTGTAAAGATGGAAATTTCAAGATAACATGTTGCCGATTTTACTTTATTATTTTATTTTATATATATCTTTATTGATTTCAGAGAGAGGAAAGGAGAAGAGAGAGATAGAGACATCAATGATGACAGAGCCATTGATCGGCTGCCCCCTGCATGCCCCCAACTGGGGATCAAGCCCACAACCCGGGCATGTGCCCTGACCGGGAATTGAACCCCGATCGCCTGGATCCTAGGTAGACGCTCAACCGCTGAGCCACGCCCGGCCGGGCTGTTGCCGATTTTAAAACAATGACATCTCCAGGTTGGCCTCAGTGTTCTTTAGTGTTCATGGTTTAAGGACCTGGGTCATCATTCACTCAACAGCTCCAATGCCAGTTTTCAAACACTGAAATCCTCTGGCCATGGTCCTTATCCTGTCAGTGGTTAGACACTGAGTCCCTGAACTTCCATGCTGGGGGTGGGAAGGAGGAAAAGCTGAATAGTGCTCTGTAGGAAGTATCACGGTGTTTTCAACTTGTACCCTAATGAGGAAGTTACTTTTCCACAGGGTACTGCACCCCAGGGAGAACATGACCCCTCCCTTTATAATTATGGGGCAGAGTACAGAACAGAAACATCTCAAAGGGTAGTTATTTTGGTAGTAAGTGATGATTAGCAGATGTGTTCTAGAGCATATTGAGAGGAAAGGAAGGTCATTTATTGGTTTATTTCATAACAGCTCTGTAACTGAACAAGTGCAAAGGGAGAACCTAAGGATAGACTGTAATGTGAAAATGTGAGCATTTCAGTCCTCACTATCATGGACACTCAGAAAATATCCACAAAATTGGGGGATTTAGGAATATGCAAAATCTCAACTCATCTACAAAGGAGAAATTTTCTTTTAAAACCATACTTGTTAAAATTTTTCAGCAATTCCTTTTGAGGGAATCATCATTAATATCAGAACGTCTTGTACATAATTACATTTAATCTAATTTTATGGTAATATGTACTTCTCATTCAATAGTGTAGACCCAGACATTATCTTTTCATTCATTCAGTAAATAATGTTTAAATACCTACTCTCAGGCATGTTCTAGGTGTGGGAATGTATCAGTAAACAAAACATAGTCCCTGCCCTTCTAAATCTTACCTTCTGGCACAGGAAGAAACAATACGTATGTCAGATGGTTGTACTACCATGGAAAAACATAAAATGGGGCAAGAGTCATAGGGAGTGTGGCTGAGCTGGAGGGTTGTGATTTTACTGGGACATCAAAGGACATTTGAGCTAAGTCCAAAACAAAGTGAAGGAGCCAGCCTAATAGCTATCTGGACAGCTTTTGCAGGTATAGGGCCCAGCAGGTGCAAAGCCTCAAGGTGGGAGCAAGCCTGATGCAGTTGGTGAGGTAGAAAGCAGTCGGGATGGAGGACAGAGAGAGATGGGGCCAGAACACTTAGGGCCTTGCTAGCCATGGCAGGGTCTCTAGGTTTTACTCTAAGTGAGATGGGAGCCAACGGACGATTCTGAACTGGGTTATTATATGATTTGACTTGGGTTTTAAGTTTTAAAAGGATCACTCCCGTTGTTGTGTTGAGATTAGATTGTAAGAGAGCAAGAGTAGAAGCAGGGAGACCAGTTAGGAGGCTACTGCAATAGTCCTGGCAAGAGATGATGGCAACTTAGGACAGCTGGTGGGAAGTGAAGGTTGTGGGAAGAAACTGAATTCTGAATATACAGGGTGACCATAAAGTCTGGAAACATAGATATTATTTTACTGTGTATTAGAACGTGGCATTGATAAACCTTTTATTAACTACTGACCACATATTACCCAGACTAAATATGAAAGGTGAGCTGATGGATATGATGTGCGGTGAGACGAACAGAGGAGACAATGATGACTCCAAGGTCATGACCTGAGAAACCAGAAGCAAGAATGTGTCATTTACTGAGACAGGGGAGCAGGTCTAGAAGATAAGGAGTTTGGTTTTGGACATACTACATTTGAGATGTTTATGAGAAATACCAGTGGGGGCAGTCAGGAGAGGTTAGAGTTGATAATAAAACATTCTGAGAGTTGCTGAATGAGAAGGGTGTTTTAAGCTATGAGACTGGATAAAACCACCAAAAGAATAAATACAGAGAACAGACTCCTCTAAAGTAGAGAGGTCAGAGAAATGAGAAGAAACCAGCCAAAGAGATGAGAAGGAGCAGTGATGCCATTGAAACCAAAAGAAAACTTTACTTTTATAAAACTCTGAGTTCAGGAGATGGGGGAAACACACCGAGTTACTATTGTAAAATGATGTATTTGGTGAATGCTACAGTATTGCCACTAAATTATGGTGCCCCCAAATGGAGGAAAGCAGATAAAAAGGACTTCTTACACAATGTCACTTTAACAGAGTTAATTCCATTAAGTAGGTAACACTACACTTTGGCAGAGCCTAATCAGCTCTTTTAAACTCACCCAGAGACTCATTCTAAAAGAAGACAATGAATGGGTTTAAAAAGAAAAGATGGGATCTCTGACCTTCTCAAAATGCAACAGGTAGACTTATGATTGAGAATATCAATGGAGCTCAACATCAAGGACCAAAGATTAATCCTTAGGGTAGGGGAAAGGGCACAGAATTGGACGCAGCAGATTTATGTTCAAGTTCTAGCTAAATCACTTGCTAGTTGAATGCTACTTGAATAATTCTGGGCAATTCATGTAACCTTTTGTTCCTGCAAACTCTGTTCAAGTTCACCTACTCCAGGAAGCCTTACCTAACTTTGTAGATTTAGACAAATCTCCTTTTTACTCCCATATCACTTTATACTTGCCTTTATCATGGCAACTTATTATAATTGCTGATTTATTCCTGTCTCCTCTATAAGACTAATAGACTATAATTTCCTTGTATTCCCGAGGCTCAGCATATTGTTTGGGACACAGCAGGTGCTCAGTCATGTAGAATGAATGCATGTTCCCCAAACTCACTGCCTCATATGTAAAATGGGATAATTAATGCCTACTTTTCAGAGTTCCTTTGAAATTTACATAAGATATGCTTAGAAAAAAATCTTCACAAACAATAACTCAATATATAAAATACTTGTTTCCCCCCACCCTCCTGCATCATAGAATAACACCTTAGCATGGTATTCAAGGCCCTGAACAATCCCTCTCCAGGCCACATTTTCCATTTCCCTCTGGCTACTGCCCCACTACTCTATATTATAGCTGGTTTCGTAATATTTCAAGCAGACCAACTTCTTTCATATCTCCCATCATTTTATATTATACGTACCTATCAATATCAATAATGTGGACTGTTATAATAATAATTATAATTGTAGTAAGAACTAAAAACAACTTACTTTCATCTACTAAGCATTTTCCTACTCTAAGTCTTTTCCTGACATAGTCCATACAACCACCAACATGCTTTAAAACATAGGTTTGATTATATTTTGAATGCCTAATGGATACAACTGCCCAGTAAGTATGGACGAGGTCCTTCAGGATCTGACTCCTCTGCCACCTCCTCTCCCTCTGCTGTGCTAACAGCCTTTGCAACAGCCCTAGTAACTACAGTACTGGCACTTTTCCCAAGGTAATAAGCCCCCTCAGCTTTCCAGCTTTTCCACCTGATGGGTCCTTGGCCTCTAACGGCCTCCTCTACTCGGCTTATTCGTTCTTGAAGGTGCAAATCAAGATGTAAACTCCTCGGTGAAACCTGCCCTTATATACACCCTGGCAGAAATAGACGCTTGCTCCTCTCTTATTACGCCATACAGATCGTGTCACAATCTTCTGTGATGGCGTCTGTCACCTCCACTGCCACTAGCCTGCAAACTCACGGGCGCACTGGGTTGTGCTTCACGCCTGGGCCCTTAACTGCTCAGTGGGCTGCCTGGCACACAGTGGGTGTTCACTGAAGATCAGCTGAGTATTTCAGCGACTACCCGAGGCCATTCCCGGAGGCACTCCATCACTGCCCACCACACTGGCACTGCCCTTTTCATCTCGAGAGACGACTTTTACATTCTTTGTCCTCTGAGGTGGAAATCGGCGGCGGATGGCATTTCCAGTCAGCTAAAATTACACTAACACAAACTGTAAAATTTCTTCTTTGGAAGGAGAACTAGGGCAGCATCACAGCTCAACAGATTGTTAAATGAAGACATTTACCTTCGTTCCACTTGATACCCCCAAGCTGGGGTATTTTAACCCCTCGCATCCGTCTAGTCACTCGAGGCCTTCGGAGCCGCACGCACTAGACCTGGGAGGGCTGGCAAGCGCGAGGCCGGAAGTGAGGGGCCGGAAGTGAGAAAGCGGAAGTGGGCGGGGCGGGGCACTTGGGCCTGGTTGGAGGAGGTAGGGAGGCCTGGGGAGCAGAGGGCGTGAATTTGAGAGGGAAAAGGACCCGGCGCGGGAGCTGGACTTTCTCCCCAGGTAGACTCTCTTTGGGAGGGGGTGGTGGTGACGGAGGTCAGCCTGAAGGGGCCAGCGCAGCCCTGTGGCCCATGCTCGTGCCGGGCCGCCCTCCGAGTACCAGCGAGAGGGGTCGAGGCCCGCACAGTCTTCGTGCTGTGTGACGCCATCACATCACTCCCAGTTGCTAGAAGCTTCTCCGCTCCAAGTAAATTGTGTTGCTCTCAGAGGGCAGTCGCGGGAAGTCGATTCCCTCTCGGCCGCCACCCTTCGCGTTCAGAATTCTTTCCCACGCATCTCATTTCTTCACCTCAACCGTCCTCGCAGGGTGGCTATTAGTCCTTTTGCTGCAGATGGGGAACTGAGGCCGAGTGGAGCCGTAAGCCTTAATTAAGAAATGGCAGAGCAGGACCCCAGATCCACGCCTTTGGAATCCTAATTAAAGTAATGAGATGAGATGTGTGAATGTGAGAACATTGCGAGCACTCGATAAAGAGCAGCCAGTTACTCCTGAGGGTGGTGACTGTGTCGTGTGCCCCTGTTTCTCCATGTCCTAGCGTGGAGCCCGTCACATGGTAAACTCTGAAAAACTAATAATTGAGTTAGTTAATGAACACGGAGGAGGGGCTCAGACAAGCGGGTTTCTCTGCCCCTTGCAGTGTTCTTTCCCCGAAACAGTTACTTTTCCTAATGTCACGGTATTCTCTATAATCGTTCTACCGTAACAATCTTGGTCAGACCTTATTTCCTCCTGAGTTGAGCTCATGTCTACAGGCAGAACCTATACAAACACATGAGCTGTTTTCTCATTATTGCACTACCCTAAATCCATCTTTCTAGAGATACTTCTTGGCACTCAGCCTCTTAGATGCGGTGGTTGTTTACATCTTTGGAAACAGTCGGTTCAGCTCCTTAGTCCCCTATTCTCAATTCTAACACCCAAAAAGTTTTGAAAACCAGTTTCCCCCCAACTTATTTGGCAGCAAGACCTGAACTGAAACGAGCCATTTGTCTTAATTTATTCCATATATTTGCAGGTTTTTGTTGCAGTCATGTTAATGTGATTGTTCAGAGTGGCCCCACACCGTACTGTGGTTACCGTGTAATATATGGTATAGGCATGGGATTACCCTTCAAAAGTAAAAAAAAAAATTTTTTAATTGAAAAAAACTGAGTTTGAATTCCACAACTCATCTGGCCTCAAAGGATTCGGGTAAGAAATTGTGGACCAATAGTTTAATGTCACTTGATAACTTAAATGATTTCCCGTTATGATTCAGGTGGGAGGAAACAGCCTTTGGCAAAACATTGTGGAAGTGGATAAACCTAAAGAGAAAACAAAGATATCTTCTACTTCATCATCTGTGTATTATTGTAATTATTTAAGGGGAAAAGCTCCTTAATGATGTGTGCTTTAATGTAGGGATCATGTTTTATATTTCTTATGTCTCCCAAAAAGCTGTATAAATGGTAGGTATTCAAGAAGTATTTATTGATTGATTTGAAAATATTTGCTCAATACTCTAGAATTTTACTTGACAATTACAAGAGCTGGATTATATTTTTTAAATATCGTATTTATAATCCAAAGATGTAGAATTGAGGCAGGTTTATCTCAAAGCAGAATCATTCAACCGTTTGGCCACTCACCCAACACCTGTTTCTTCAGTACCTGCTATGTGCTACGTACCTTAGTCAATAGGATTACACTGGTAAATAAGATGGTCAGGGTCTCTGCTCTCAAGGGCCAGGCTGGTGCTGGAGAAAACCAAAGAGCAAATAACAAATATGTATGTACAGATCATGATAAGTCCATGAAGGAAATACACCAAGGGCTAAAAAGAGTTTGATGGGAAGACCTAAGTAGTTAGCAGGGTCAGTGAAGGCTTCTCAGAGGAGGTGACATAGTTTTGTGACATGGAATATCTTATTTCCCTCCATTTCTACATGTTATAGGGACTTGGGTAGCCACACTACCCAAATTCAAGTTTGAATATGGACCCTTTTGGGCACTAATTTTGTCTCATCAATGTGATAATGTCAAGTTTTTAATGGTATGAGTAAACAGTGTTTGCATGTAGTCAGGTGTCTAAAACACATAATAAACCAATGTATAATCTACAATACAATTAATTGAACGTCTTGTTAGTGTGAAAACATATCAATAGTAGGATCATGTCTTATATATTCTATATTCATGTCTCAAAGTACCATATATTAATAAATGATAATAATTCACTTATCCAGACTTTTTTCTTTTTGGTTTTTCTAATGGTTGGAAATGTATTTAATTTTGGTATGATGTCAACAACATCCATTTTAAACTTCTCTGTTGGATTGAGGGCTATTATTTAGATAGTTATCTGGGGCAGAAAATTCATTTAAGAAAACATTTTTTTTAAATTTAAAAATGCAGGTTAGAGAAAATAGGAAAACTAAAAATTAGGGTTTTGTCCTACCAAAATATAGATGGGTAGCTATCCAAAAAAGAAAAAAAAAAGGGTTTTAATTACTTGTTCTATTACAGAAGGTTATGATTTTAACAGTATGTTTTTTAAATAGACTTGTGAGGATCAGATCAATATTTGTTGCTCTAAGCCAATGTCACAGTGCATCTCTGCATTGAGTGAGCTTGGTAGAGGAGAAAAAAGGACAATAGAAAAAGAAAACCCTCATGATTGAAAATTTTAATAGCTTATTGATACACACTATAAATTGGGTTTTTGTTGCAGTAGTGATCAGCTAAAAATGCTTATATTTGAAGTGCAAATGAGAGAAAATCGGAAAAATTTAAAGACACCCAACTTTTTTTCTTTCTAGGGTTGATAATAGTCTCTTTCTGAGAAATCTTAATTAAACTGATACATTTTCTATCTTGCTTATTTGAGGATGTATTTTTACAAAAAACCCCACAAACATTAATTATCTCCTCTTATTTAAAAAAAAAAAAGACATAATAGGTCATTTAGGATGCTTCTGAAAATCTATGTCTTCCTTAAATACACACAGGAAGTAATCAAGCCTGAGTTGGCAATTGAGAAGGTCAAGGAAGAGAAACAAGACAAAGCTAAAAATAAACACATTTGTTATGGATTTTAACCATTTTCTTTTATATATATACAGTTTCTCTGGCAAAACCTGATTATCGATTGTGGAGGCTTCATTGGGTGTATATGCTCACAGGGGTTGAAATCAATTTGGTGTACACTATTTTAGTGGTCATCAGTGGTGAATCACTAGGGAAACTGCAAACCAACTGACCCACCTTAATGCAAAAGAATGAAAAAGAAGAAAAGGAATAGTTTCATATAAACTTGTGAATTGATCATTCACAAGCATCATTTAAAGTTCTGGGGCTGCGTACCCTGTTTAAGTTTTAATGTATTTTTGTGTCCACCTACATGGGCCTGCCTTTGTGTACTTGTTTCGAGATCTGAGAGAGACATGCCAGTCACTTCAAATTTTAGGAAAATTCTTAACACTGTTTGAATCATACTATTGACACTGTTTAGTTCTAAACTCAGACATCCTCTACTAAAGTTGAGTAGAGAAAGTAATTTAACCTTTCCTTGAACTTACTAGTCTTACCAGAACTAAATATTGATTTACAGTACCATGAGTCAGATGTGGAGTCCACAGAGGTGCAACTACTTGTCTTAATAGTTGGTGACCCTTCCCCCCTTTGAGTAATGGGAAAACAGCCCATATTTAGATCTGGCTTGTAGCTCTAAAAACAATATGACCATAGGGTTACTTGGTGATCCTAAGACTAAATTTTTAACATAATTCCTTTTAGAACTTAATATTTTTATACATGATAACAAATCTAAAGCATGATATGTCAAGCCCAGGTTCCATTTTCTTATACTAAGTTGTCAACTGTCCATGAGATGCTTTGTAATAATTTTATTTCTGTCCAAAGAGGATGAATGGTATTTTCTGCAGGAACCTTTAGAAAGACCACTTAGCCCGGCCGGGAGTGGCTCAGCGGTTGAGCATCCACCTAGGATCCAGGAGATCGGGGTTTGATTCCTGGTCAGGGCACGTGCCCGGGTTGCGGGCTAGGCAGCTGATCAATGACTCTCTCATCGTTGATGTTTCTGTCTCTCTCTCCCCCTCCTTTCCTCTCTCTGAAGTCGATAAAGATATATTTAATAAAAAAAAAAAACCACTTATATTTCTCTAAATTAAGTAAGCCAATCCCTTATGAGAGATTTTCCCATAATGACCCTAGGAATATTTACATGGTACCCCTAATTCTAGCTGATTCTAAAACTAAATTTAGTTTTAATTCTAAAACTAAAGCTAGATTTTTCAAACTGACTTGGTGTTCAGTAGATATTAAAACAATAATTAACTTACTTTTTTGTGTGTGCTTTCCTTTGCAGGAAATTGATGCCTTGTCAAGATGATGATTAATCATTTGTATTTGGGAACAGCAGAAACAGAGGCCAATTACCTATCAAGGGTTTTATAAACTGGTTACATAAACTCGTATTCCATTGCTCTCATCCCGTCTCACCTTCAAACTTGTCTTACCTATGGCATTCAGGAGGCAAGTGAAAAACTTCGTGAAAAACTACTCAGATGCTGAAATAAAAGTCAGGGAAGCAACTTCTAATGATCCTTGGGGTCCTTCTAGTTCTCTGATGTTAGCTATCAGTGACCTGACTTACAACGTGAATTCTCTCTCAGAGATTATGAATATGCTATGGCAGAGACTAAATGACCATGGGAAGAACTGGCGCCATGTGTATAAATCCCTTATGCTGATGGATTATCTCATCAAGAATGGATCTAAGAAAGTTATTCAGCTTTGCAGAGAGGGGTTCTGTAACCTTCAAATGCTGAAAGATTTTCAACACATAGATGAAGCTGGAAAAGACCAAGGTAACAGAAATTTATACAGTGTGCCAATAAAGAATAGGAGTTTGAGAAGGAATCATTTTAAACTAGAAGCTGGGGGAAAATTGTTCTTAAATATATTAGCTACCTTTCCTCTAGGACAGTTGTGGTTTCCAGTTTAATCCTTTGTGTTGCCTCTTGAGAGCCTTAGAGAGCAGTATTCTTTCCCCCAAAAGGATGTGTAAAACTAACACTCAGGTTCATGATAAAAGGACACCACAGAAAATGAGCAAAGTGAATAAACAAGAGGCATGGCAAATTGGTATAATAATGTCACTGTAATTCATAATTATAATTAGGTTGGAATTTAGTCTTAAAAGTAAGGAAATGTTTCCAAAGACTGTGGAGTCTTCAAAGACTAGGTAGATTCAAGTAGTTTTATAAATACAGAAATCTAGGTCATAAAATAATTTTGTAGAGGGTGGAGGAGGAGGTGAAGTAGGGAAAGGGCATATAGAATACTGAACTGAGATGATTCAGTAGTCCCTGATTTTCTACAATGGTTAAAGAATCAGCACTTCCTCCCCATCTGATGTAAAATTATCATTTGTGTTTAAAGTGAATAATCTCATGAATCATGAGAAAAGGGTATAATTCAGTGCAGTGTCTGTGTTAAGTATACATTTTTAAAAATAGACTATTTTTTATAGCAGTTTTAGGTTTACAGAAAAATTATGCAGAAAGTACAGAGTTCTTACATACCCTTCCCTACCCTCACATGGTTTCACCTATTAAGCATCTTGGATTAGTGTTGTACATTTGTTGTGAATGATGAACCGATATTGATACATTATTAACTGAAGTCCTTAGTTTACTTTAAGGTTCACTCTGTTCTGCAGTTCTATGGGTTTTGAAACGCAGTGTTATGTATCTACCATTCCATTAGCCTACAGAATAGTTCACCACCTGAAAGTGCCCTGTGCCTAGTCATCCTCCCCTGCCTCACCCTCCCCAGCTCTTGACAACCACTGATTTTTTACTGTCTCCATAGTTTTTGCCGTTTCCAGAATGTCATATAGTTGGAATCATATGGTATGCAGCTTTTTCAGACTCGTTTCTTTCCCTTAGCAATATGCATTTAAGATTCTTCCATGTCTTTGTAGCTTGAGAGACCTCATTTCTCTTTTTTTTTTCTTTACTTTTTTGTTGTTGTTAATCCTCACCAAAGGATATTTTTTCCATTGATTTTTAGAGAGAGTGGAAGGGAGGCAGGGGGCAGAGAGAGAGAGAGAAACATTGATATGAGAGAAGACACATTGATTGGTTGCCTCCTGCATGCACCCCAACCAGCGCTGGATAGAACCTGCAACCTAGGTACGTGCCCTTGACTGGGAATTAAACCCACAACCATTCCGTGCATGGGCCGATGCTCTAACTACTGAGCACACTGGCCAGGACTTTACTTTTTAAAAAACAGCTTTATTGAGCTATGTCATACACAGTACTATATAATTCACCCATTTAAAGTGTACAATTCTATGGCTTTGATATATTATTTTAAATATATATATAATAAAATTTGTTATTTTAAATGTATAATTCAGAGACCTTAATTACATTCTCAGTATTGTGTAACCATCTCTATTATTTCCAAAACTTTTTCACCTGTAAAATTTCAAAGAAACTCTGTAACCATTAAGCATATCTCCCCTGCTAACTTCTAATCTACTTTCTGTCTCACATCAATGTTTCTTTCTGTCTCTCTCTCTCCCTCTTTCCTTTTCTCCCTTTCTCCCTCCCTCCCCTCTCTCCCTTCCACTCTCTAAAAATCAATGGGAAAAATGTTCTCGGGCAAGGAGTAACAAAAAAATAAAAAAAATAAAATCTTTGTTTAAATCCTATAACAATATAGATTATTGATTTATAGAAAATCCTAGTCTTGTAGAATACTGATCTATTTGGAGTGAATTTGTTTTGATTGCTCTTTTATTGACTTAGTGTCATATTTTTAAAAAACCTATTTTGGAATTGTAGTTTTCAGGCTTATTTTGAGATGTTATTCCCCAACGACCCATGTTCACTTTTCCCTTTATGTTGGTTTTTCTGTTCCCACGACCCAGCTCCCTTACAGCCTTCAGTACAGCCCTTATAAAGGTGGCTCAGGGCTCATGCCTGAGATGATACTAGGGTGTGTGTCATGCATGAATTCAGTCACTGAGCCAGCAGGTGGCTTAGTTTAGTTTCAGGCCTTAAGGCTGCATGTGTGTCTTCTTGTTCTAGATCCACAGCTACAAATAAATTATAGCCCAGGAAGCGATTAGTGGCCTTTTCTTTTCTTCCCAGACTTCTCTTACAAACATGGATAACCCCTAACATCAAAGAGTGAGATCAGCGCTGATTCCCTAACACCTGAACTCCTGGTGCCAGATCAAGAGCCCAATAGCCTGTGGCTTCAGCGCTGCTTACTACCTTTTCATTTCTCTTATATTTCTGGCTCATGGTGATTTTTATCTTGTTTTTGAGACTGGTGATGTCTATTATTGCTGTGTATTTGGAGCAGAGCAGAGGGGTACTTTGAAGCATGAACTTACTGTTCCAACGCGACTGAAGGTTTCTTAACCTAAAAATAACTTAATCAGATATTTTTGGGATACTTCCCCCCCTCCCTCCCCACCCTCACCCCTGAGGCAGTGTGGAGGGTAGATTGGAAAGGAGGCTAAAAGTAAGTAAATACTTTAGAACACCACAGGCAACAAGTGATCAGAGAGATGGAGTGGAGAGAATGGATTTAAAAGATATCTAGTATGTACAATCCATAGGCATAGATTATTGAATTTGAAGAAGTCAGTGTTCATATTTCTGGCTTAAGATGGAGATAAAATTCACTGAGAAAGGAATATGGGGAGAAGAGTCGGTTTTGGTAGATTTTGGTGGGTCAGGAACAGAGAGAGGAGTGTTAAGATGTTTTATAACTTCTGTGTGAAGCTTAATACATATTGTTCTAAAAATCTGGTCTGTATCTTTCATGATGGTACATCTCAGTGCCCAAGATCTGTGAATTTACCATACTTCTAAATCTCTTTACTTGATGTTCAGTTATGAACTTACATAGAGTCCTCTGTATTTGGGAAGTTTTTCTTCTGCATTCATTCATTTATTTAACGAACATGTCTTTTTTTTCAATCCTCACCTGAGGATATTTTTTTCCATTAATTTTTTTAGAGAGAATGGAGGGGAGAGAGAGAGAAACACCTCCCCCACACACCTGACGGGGATCAAGCCACAACTGAAGTATATGCCCTTGACTGGATATTGAACCTGGGACCCTGTGGTCTGTGGGCCAATGCTCTAACCACTGAGCAAAACTGGCCAGAGCAACATTAAGTATCTCTTAAGCAAACAAGTATAGTTCTAGCCTTCATGGATGTTATACACTAGTGGAGGAAAAAAACATTTATCAAATAAATAGGCAATTACAAACTGGAAATACTATAAAAGATAAGTGTAGGTGCTAAGAGACTGTGTGAAAGCAGGGCCTGCCCAAGTCTGTGGCCCTGATGTGTGTGGGGCGAGTGGGGGGGGTTGTTATCTCTCAGCTAAAGGCTTTCCTGAAGAAATGAGGTCTGAGCTGTTCCTTCTACCAGGCGCTCTCTTCTGGTACATCTGCATAGCGGGCTTTTTCTTGCTGTTCAAGACTCTACTGGTGTGGTACTTCCTCAGCAAGACATTTCTTGACCACACTCCAAATTAATGTGTAGCACATCACTCTTCTTTATTTCCTTTAGAGCATTTACTTTTATCTGGAATTACCTTGTTTAGGGAGCTTGCCTCTCTTTTCTCACCTGTGCCCTGACTGCTTAGAACATTTCCTGAAACTTAAGTGTTCAAGACATGGTTGAATGTGAATAACCTTGGCTGTTGGCCTGTTGCATAGTTGCTCTGTGACTTGCGCGTCCTCTACTACCTCTCCTTGAGTTTGGGAGGACTCCTGAGTTGGCCGCCTGCTTGTTCACTCTTCTGTCCCGTTGACCCTCCCCTCACAATGCTGTGTCTTTCTAGTGGGATTTGCCAAGGGTAACATCCCACTCTCTGGCCATAGGGATGGGCATGTGACTGTCAAAGCTGGGACAACCAGAGTTATTCTCCTGGATTTTTCAAATTTGAAGGAAGGGAGAGGGAGACTTCTCAGGTGGCAGACTATGAGGTGTGAACCTGGAGCTGTTTGTAGCTATATCCACATCCAGATTGAAGAACCAACCTGCAACAGGAGAAAATGAAGGCATTACACAGGGAGAAGCAGAGACAGAAAGGAGAAAAGAGTCCTTCCTGGCAGTTTTTCAGACTCTGCTTCATTTGGACTTGAGGCCCAGTTGCAATCTCTGATTTTTCCATGGCCTTTGCCTTAACCAGTTTAAATTGTGTTTCTGTCACTTACAACCAAAGGTTTCTAATTAAAAACAGTATATAACTTTATTTGTACTTTAACCTTTACCTCAACTAACAGGCTTTTCATCTTGATGTGTTTTATACAATATCTTTGGATATTGATCTCTTGCATAGTTTAATTTCTTACTTCAGAGAATCCATATTTTCTCCCTCTCTCTGTCTCTTTATCTCTCTCCCTCCCCTTCTCTCCCTCTTACCTTCTCTCCTTTCCCTCCCCTCCCACTTGCTTTCTCTCTCTCTCTCTCTCTCTCTCTCTCTCTCTCTCTCTCTCTCTCTCTCTCAGATACAACACAGTTGCTGCCCAAGCTTATTTTATTTCCAGTACTATTCTTTAGTAGTACTGTGCCCTCTTTCCTTTATTTAAATACATATTGGTTAGAAGTGAGGTAGATGCCATCTTATTTTTACTACTGTTATTATTTAACCCATCCTTGAAGCAGGTTTATTGGGTTCTTGAAGTTTTTCACCTTCAACTTGGGTGTTTTAGAACAGCCAGGTTTGTATTCTCCAGCATCTTGAGGGTGGTGGGGAGGTAGCCAGGGCAGTGGGCAGCTATGAATGGGAAGTTCACATCTGGGTGATTTCTTCCCAATTTTCAGTAAACTTCTGTGGCCAGACCTTACTGATCCTGCAGACAGCTACCTCAGGGAGGAGCCCTGGTGGTTCAGGGAGAAGTCTTCTCTTACTGCCGTTGCCTTTCTGCTTGTGTACAGGCTTGTCCCTTTGAATGAGTAGAGCTGCCCTCAAGCCCCATCAATCCATGCAGACTCCAAGTAGAGTATTCCATATCCGTCCCATAACTTCTAAATTTTTCTAATTAGGGTTGTTGCAAGAAGTTATTTCAGTCCAAGTAGCTTCCTCAGGCAGCTAGGTTGTAAATTGGTGCTCATTATCTTTCATCCATTTGCACTATGTCAAGGAGAAAATTGAGATTTTTGGTCATTTGCTTCTTTTACTGAGTCATTTAGTAAGTATTTATTAACCATCTACCATATGCAGTCACTCTTCTAGATGCTGGAGATACTGGGTGAATGGGATTCTCTGCCCTCAAGGAGCTTACATTCTAGGTGAGGAAACAGTAAATGAATGAATATGTAACACAGCATTAGGTAGTGAAAAACGCCAGGGTGAAATATGAAGTAGGGTGAGGGAGTAGAGAGTGATGGGCTCGGGCCATTTTAGAGAGGGTGAGCAGAGGAAAGGCTTCTCTGAGGAGGTGACATTTGAGTAGAGACCTGAATGAATCGGGGATCTAGCCATGCAAAGAGGTTCCTGGCAGAAGCAACAGCCAGCACACAGCTCTGAGGAGATAAAGAGTGTGGTGGGACTATAGGATAACACAGCTAGGTGGCTAGAGTAGGGGGAGTGAAGGGAAAAGTGGAAGGAGTGAGCTCCTGAAGTTAAGGATGGGAAAACGAGTTTTTTGTACACAGCCCTTCCCCTTGCCCTGGCAAACCAAGCTATGTCAGTTATAGCGGGTAGAGGGGGTCATGTCTGGTGTGTTGTCTAGTCCCCAAAGGCCAATAGTCACAGCCGGCTTCTGCCCATCATAGACAATGAGCGGAAACCCAAAACACTGTGGAATATTTTGGTTGTGAACTGCAAGCTAATTATAGGAAATTAGGGTGTTTAGAATGATAAGGTTTGAAACAGTTACACAAGAAGTTTGAAAGGAAGAAATGACTAAGAAGTGAAATTAGATAACATAATCTTGGAAAAGATGGCAACTTGAGCAAAGGTTTCTTCTGCAATCTCTGTCAATCCCTGATGAAATGACTGGAACTTAGAGAACATTGTTGGCCCCTCTTCTCTAGATATGGAGTGGGCAAAAGTAGCTGTACAGTTGTGAGTATGCAAAACAGAGTTTATTCTTGCAGTATAATGTATTACTGTATTGTTTTCCATACAAACAACTGTAAACTTACTTTGCCCACCCCTGTAATACCCTGAATTTGACCATTTCAAATTACTTCCACTATTAATAAATTATAGTTGGAAACATTAACTCTTAATTCATCACACTTGGAGCCCAAAATGAACATAATAGTGGATCTTTAGGGACTTTTCAGCTTACCTCAAAGAAGGCTTGGAACAACATGAAATGTTAATATAAGTTGGTTCCAAGATGTGGAGAAGTAAGGGATTTATTTTATCATTTCTCATTGAAGAGGGTTGAGAATAATAATGATATTACCATATATTTGAAAGAGAGTACTTTTATATCTGTGACTTAGACTGAACAGATATGCTTATACTGGTTTTCAGATAGGGAACTCAGGCCCAGACAGACTGCCTGGTTCACAGTCACACCGATGATAGAGTGCAGCAGCATGGCTAGAATTCAGGTCTTAGACTGTGCTCTGGACTCCATTAATGGCATCAAGCTGATAGGAGTTTATGGCAAAGAAAAGTCAGTTGTCCTCCCTTCTCTTTTCCTACCCAGTTGTACCCCTCCAGGGTAACATATTAACAGTGTGGGTACATAGTGGTTGTCTGCCTGCCCATCCATCCACCCACAAGTTTTTTCCCTTTATTCACATATTCATTTTTCCTAATTTTCTTTTGAATAAAAATTAATTGTAGCCTTAATTAATTTTTTTTCTAAGCAAATTCAATGTGTTTTTCAGGTTATTATATCCGGGAAAAGTCTAAGCAAGTCATAACATTGCTGATGGATGAGCAATTGCTGCATAAAGAGAGGGAAGTTGCATGTCGGACTAGACGGCGTAGCTCCTACTGTATGACATTCTCTAAAAGATTACCTCGTACAGGTAATTCACCAACAGCCTGGACTTCTATCCCCACACCAGAAACTCCTGCTTCACAGAAGAAGTGTAAGCTTCTTAAGGTTGCAAGGCTACGTAAACGAAGTGCGTATAATGAACATTGACCTAAAATGCAATAGGTATTTAAGAACGACTGAAATATGTAAAACATAGCTTTAGTACTAATGTGTTAATGTTACGCTAGTTCTAATATTACTTTATTACACATCATACTGTAGAGAACAAAGATGAAGAATAATATTTAGAAGAAAATGTTATGGCTATTTTCTGAATGCAGTTATCTAGGATTCAAATAAAATGATTTTGAGCTTAAAAGGTATTAAACAAGTGGCTACCCTATTTTGCATCCTGATTGATTTTTAAGATTTTTATCTGAAATGTGAAGGAGAACTGTTTTCTGAGACTAGGATCTGGGTTTTTGCGCATTTGTGTCATTTAATCCTACAGATCAGGAAATTGACATTTTCTTAAATGTGCCTCAGAATTTTAAAATTGCTCTAAAGCTTCTAGGATAATGCCTTGTGTTACATAACACTGTCCTTTGCCTAAAACATTAACTCTGGACTATTAAACTTTTTTTAAAAGGGGATTTAATTGTAATGTTATAATAGAAATCAGCAGGAAAAGGAAACCTTTTCCACCAAATTTGCTCAAACATACAGGACTGTCACTTTGCCCTAACTTCTCTAGTACAAACCCTGTTTTGATAAGCTGTGTTTAAGGAATGGACAGGTTGAGGAAACAGAAACATTAATGAAATGTGGCTTGGATAACTGTCCCTTGAAAGAAACTAAACTTTGTGCCATAAGTGAGGGGCATAGTAGGAGTAACATATAGTTACAAGTATTTTCAGAGGCTTGCCTCTAGCTTTTTGTAAATCTGTTCATCATGATCTTGAAAGAGATGCAGGTATTCAATATGAATAAATATTCCAGATGTCAGTTAAGTATGAAAATGTAAAAATGTTAATAGTAATACCAACACAGACTAATTCTGCTAGAAATCATTAAAGTATTTGACTCAGTCAGGAGTTCTCAATCTGTACTTGTGTGGACTGGGGAGATACAGTAAAGAAGTGGCCATTTGTAATTATAATGGTAAATACCACCCAAATACTTCTAAGAGGTAATGGAACCTCTTTCTTTAGGGTACCCATTCCTCTGGAATAAATCTCCAAAAAAGACATAGACCCATTCTGAAAATTTCTCTCATAAGTCTTGAATTCAAACTGACACTAAAAAGGAGTAATAGTAAAATAACCAATGATGGCTCATCCAGAGTTTCTTCGCCCCTTTTGCTACTACTCTGTTACCTTCCTTGCTCTTCCAGTGTATGGGGCGATGCTCTAACCACTGAGCACACTGGCCAGACTGAATGCTCCTTCCTTTTAAAAACACTTAACTGAAGTTGCTCTTGACATTTTGGCTTACATATTATTGTTTAGCACTTAGTCACATGGGCATTCCTAGCTGCAAGAGAGGCTGAGAAATGTAATCTTTATACTGGACAGCTATGTACCCAGATGAAAGTTAGAGAATGTATTGTTAAAGGAGGAGAGAATAAGTAAACATAAGGGACAGCAAATAGTCTCTATCATCGTGGGAAAGAGTACAAACAAATGAATTAATTATTGTGATACATGGTTGTCATATTACATAGGACATAATGAACAGTATTTGCCTTATGTTAACATTCTCCTTTGCCTAAAATGTTAATTCTGGACTATTAAACTTTTTTAAAAAGGGATTTATTTGTAATGTTATAATAGAAATCAGCAGGAAAATGAAACCTTTTCTACCAAATTTGCTAAAACATAAAGGACTGTCACTTTGACATAATTGGCAACTAGGAACCATTGTAGGCCTTGGAGAACAGAAGGGATGTTTAGCTTAGTCACAGAACTTAGCTTTCTTATTATTGAAAACAGCTGTTGGTAGAAGGTAATATTATTGCTTGGTGTAGAAATGAAGGAGAAACAAATGGGAGGGAGGCTTGTAAGAAACAGTTGTTTGATTCTAAGCATCCAAGACCCGCTCTAGGGTTATTGAAATGAGGAAAAGGTAATGTTTTAAAGATAGACTATAGAGAGGAAATGTGGTAAGCAGATGATGTATTGGAGAAGAAAGAAATTGAAAACTACTTGAACAGAGAAAATGGAGGCAAGTGATGGTATCATACAGGTCAATTTCCATCAGAAGGGATTTAAAGATCTCTAAATTATTTTGTTATAATGAAATGTAAAAATGAATGCATTGCAAGAAGTATGATTTCCAGGCTTTAGGATCTAGAGCTGAAACAGCTGTAATTAGCTTCTTTGTTGTAAATTAGCAAGGGAAAAGAGGTACTTTAGAGAAGGTGTTATGCACACATCACTACTTCTCCTTTTTTCTATTCCTGGATGTTTTCCCCAAGTTTTAATCTAGTAGGTAGCTTGGGTGGTTTTGTTTAGATGATTTTGATGTTTGTAGGAAGAGATGAGCTAAGGATAATTGCTGCTTGATGGAAAGACAGAAAAATATATAAAGCACAGTTGTAACTCAGCTTCTCTGAGCTGTAAGCATCAGAGTTAAGTCCTTACCTTAGAGGTAATAGTTATAAAAACTGTCACCCCAGACATTGTGTACAACCAGATTAGCAAAGCATTATCTCTCTTGGTCATCCAATCTTCCACAAAGAGATCTTTAATAGTAGTATTCTTTGCAATGGAACTTCTATTCGAGAAGGATTATTCTAGTCTGTGTCATGGGAATATTTTCCTAAAACTGATAGGATTCCTGTTGGACCAAAGTTAAACTTCAAAGTAGTAGTCATGCTTTTATAAGCAAAAACACCAATGTTGCTGATACGATTCCTACAGTGAACTCGGTGCTAACATAGTTGACTTGGAGTTATGCTTCGTGGCCTTATCACACACAGTCTAGATGTCAGGGCTTATGGTACAAATGGTGGTCGCTACTCAAACATTTTCATAGATGAATGTCAAACAGTGATTTTTTAAAAATTTAAAAATAAGCAAATGTGCAAAAAAGAAAACAGTATTCCTTCTACCCTAAACCAACCACTATTAACATATTAGAAAATTGCTTCCAGTCTGCTGCTTTTTTTTCTTTTTTGTTTCATAAAAATCACTCTATGCAGGTTCAGTATAATCAGTCACTTTCAATCCCATCACTCAGAAATAGCCATAGCTAAGATCAGATGAACATAAATTCTAGGTATCTTTCTATCCATACATACATATCAAAAGATGCATAACTAAAGAGAAATCATTTTTATAAAAACAGAATTATACTAGATGCTGGTTTTTACTAAAAAATATTTCAGGTCTACTTCTGGCAATAAGATTTACTAGGAGCTCCAAGAAGCCCATTTATTGCACAGTAACCAAAGACTGGAAATGATACACTATTTGAGAGATTTCTGGCCTCACCAGAGGTATGAGAAGTCTGCAAGAGTTTCTCTTTCTAAAAATTAAATTAAATTAACTTAATAAGCAGAATAAGAACAGGACATGTGAACTAGGGACAGAGTGACTTTGAGCTGGTGCCTCTGGGTCACTGCGAGTGACTGACTACTATAAGGGTTGAGTTGCTTAAGGGCAGTGTCAATAGTTAAGAAAATGAGTTTGGGGCCTGCCTTGAGCAGATTGGTAGTTACAAAATAGTCACGAAGATGTAAAGTACAGCGTAGAGAATATAGTCAATAATATTGTAATAACTGTGTGGCGTCAGGTGGGTACTGGAAATATCAGGGAGAACACTTTGTAAAGTACATGATTATTTAACCACTATGCTGTATACCTGAACTAATTCAAAATAACATTGAATGTAAAGTGTAATTTTAAAAACTTAAAAAATTTTTAAAAATAGATATAATAAATTTTAGCAAGATGTCTGGCTATAAGATCAAAATATATATAAATCAAGTTATATCATCAACAAACAAACATATATTTAAAAATATCATTTATAATAGCAAAAAATTATGTTCTACTTAGGGATAAAACTTATAAAAGATGTATAAGATCTGTACATTGAAAATTATAACACTTAATTGAAATACATTAAAGAGGACCTATATAAATGGAAAGATTTATATTTGTCTATTGAAATACTCAAAAAATATAAGGATCAGTTCTCTCCAAATTGAAAAGATTTAGTGGAGGGTTTCTTAAACTTGGTACTATTGACATTTTAAGCCAGATAATTCTTTATTTTAAGGGCTGTCCTGTGCCATGTAGGGTGTTTAGCATTCTCCTAGCCTAGATGCTATTAGACACATCCCCTCCTGTTGTGAGAACCAAAAATGTCTGCAGACATTGTCAAGTGTCACCTGGGGGCCAAAATTGCCCCCAGTTGAGAACCACTGATTTAGTGCAATTACAATCAGAATCCAAAAATGATTTTTAAAATAGAATTTGATGGGCTGATTCTAAAATTTATCTGGAAGAATCAAAAGGTCAAGAATATCCAAACATTCCTGAAGAAAAATAGGTGGAGAGCTCGCCTTTCTAGTAACAAGACTGCAAAATTTGTCATCTTGACAGTGTGGTCTTGATGCAGGGACAGGTGTATGGACCAGTGGAACAAACTGTAGAGCTCAGAATGTGGACCTGTGCAACTGTGTTATCTTAGTGTATGACAGGTGGCATTTCACTTGGGTGGGAAAAGATGAATTGCTTAACACTGGGGCAATTATTTATCCATATTGAAAAAAATGAAAGTAGGTCTCCACCTCATCCTCCACAAAAACAAGTTCTAGATGAATTAAGGACTTCAAAGTGAAAAGAACACTTGAAAATGTTTAGAAGAAAATATAGGAGAGTATCTTTTTTACATTAAGATAGGGTAGGATTTCTTAAACATGACAGAAAAAGTACAAGCGTTTTTTAAAGAGCATTTACAAATTTGACTGTGGTGGTTGGCACGATTCTGAGCATAAGCCCCAGTGGCCCTGGCCTTCACATAATCCCCTCCCCTACGGGTGTGGGTATAATTGTGAATAAGCTGAATCATCACTGCCATGATTATGTTACATTATACAGCATTTCAGTTCCCCTTGTGATTATAGAACTGAAGTCCTCATTTCCTTACTGGCTGGCAGCCTATTATAGAGTTGTTGTACGAAGTAAATGGGTTAATATCTGAGCAGCACAATAAGCTTCGGCAGTTATTTGCTTGGAGACACTTAGTGATTTCTTGACTCTTCCCACCATCTCTGCGACCTGTTTGTTTTCTCCACCAAGTTGCGGTTTGTGGGCTATTACTTCATCCCCTTTCCTGCAGCACGAGGAATGGGAGCCCTCGTTAGCACATGCAGTCTTGTTTAGAATACCTGGAATCTGCTCTGTCTTCTGAGTCTTGTACAAGATCCTGCTCATTCTATCTAGTTGGGAAATGTATCCTGTTCCCATAGGTGGGCAGCTCATCCACCAACTCAGCGTGAAACAGTGGATTTCACTTCCATTAAAATGTGAGCATCTTATTGACTCACTCTGTTGCACCTTTCTTTTCTTTAGCCATTTCTGCCTCTTTTCAGTCATAAAGAGGGAAAAGTATTGTTCACTCAGTTCCCTTTTTTCCAGACATTCATATATTGATGAGAAATCTCAGAATCTCGTCAGCTCATCAGCATCGCCTTTGAGAAAGAAGGGATGTCTTAGATCTTGTTTCTTTCCATGGCCACCAGTTATTTTCTTTTTTTCTTTCAAAAATTATGTTTATTGTATCTCTTTCTGTGTTAGATTGCTGTTGTAAATTTTTTGTATTAGTTTTAACTTAAAAACAAACAGTACTCACAATGTATCCCCTGTCCCTCTGCAGCATTTCTCAGGAGTAAATGGGATCATAGAGGTTGCACCTGTAGTGGGTGCTGTGGTGTCTCCCAGATCCTTGCTTCAAGTTCAAGGCACTCATTTCTGCTGGGAAGGTTGGTAGCTCAGGGCTGTCAGCAGAGTCCTTCTCTGAGCATTCCCAACAGCTGAAGAGAGCTTCTTTGCCCAAGGTCACACCCACTTCCTGAGGGAACCTAGCTCCAATGACCTGTAGCTGTGGCCAGCCCCCTTGCTCCAAGGCCCGACAACTGTGAAGAGCCATTCCAGCCCCAAAGCTTCAAGTAGGAGGTTGGCTAAGGCCTCTGTTGCAACTGCTGCAGTTGGATTTCTCCCTGGCCTGATCCTGCCTCCCTCCCTCCTCACAAAGATTGTTTCCAAGAGCACTCCCCAGTGAATCTCCGTCATACCAATCTGAGCCATGGGTCTGTTTCCTGGGGAACCCAACCTAGCACAATGGCTTTCCTCAAGACTCAGGCTATAGGACTATCATAATATGTACCTCAATGAGGAAAGAGAATTATAAAACTAATGGGGCAAAATGTTAACAACTGGTGAATATGGATGAAGAGTATATGGGAGTCCTTTGTACTATTCTTATAATTTTTCTGCAAGTTTGAAATTATTATAAAATGAAAATTTTAAAAAGTGCGACAAATATCAATTACTTGAAGATGCTAAAGCGTAAGACAGTGAAATTGTTAAGGTTCCAAACTCATGATTCTGTGAAGGTTAGAAACTTAATTGTTATGAGACTTTTATATCTTATCAGTTCTTCATTAGCCCACTATTTTCTTTTTATTTTTTTATTTGTGACACTATTACAGATATCCCCCATTTTCCTCCTCTTTGCCCACCTCCACCCAGCCCCCACCCTCACCCCCACCCCCACCCCCACCCCCAGCGCCCAGCCTTCACTATTGTCTGTGTCCATGGGCTATGTACATATGTTCTTTGGCTAATCCCCGCTGACTATTTTCTATGATGGATTTGTTTGTTATTTAAAATTATTTTTAAAAATATGTTTATTCTTAAAAATTAATTTTGTTAAGTAAATGACTAATATATTTAAATTATACCTGAAAGGACACTGTCAATACATAGCAACAATGTTTATTAGATGCTAAATAAGAAAAGGAACAATTTGTGAATTTGTTCAACTTATGGAACATTTCATTTCTAAAATGTGCTGTTGCATTGTTAATGTCTGATAGTTGGAATGTCAGTTTGATATCTCATCTAAGAAACATCACAGGGTCTACCAGTTCTGCTTTGTGGTGTTATCTGAAGGTACAGGCTCAACAAGATGGATGGCTTCTCTCTAGATAGTTTCTACAAAGTACCTACAGCCTTGGTATCTAAGCCCTCATCTTCGAATGACTCAGTAGCATCATTTCCTGCAGCATCTGCGCTTCTTCCTTTGAGGTTTCTCATTCATGTACTAGTCCCCTTGGCATGTGAGTTCATGGTCTCAATTGATACATAGCTTATGATACCAAAGGGGCTTTATTTCCACCAAGGAACTAAATGTGTGTTATCACGTTCCATTTGCTTGTGAAAATTCAGAAATGATTTAATTTCATTAAACACACCTCACTTTCAGTGTTGTGCTGCCTGATACTAAAAGTAATTCTAAATGAGTTTCCATAGATCCACTATTTTATCACTACTTTCCTTCTTGCCCCTATGAAATTAATATAGGTGTGTAACATTTTAGCTATTCTGAGCTAAAATGCATCTCCTAATATGTAAGGTGGTTTTTTCTTTCACAGTTCTTGCTATTCTTCAGCTTCCTCACACTGCAACATCAACTTCCTGAAATTTTTATTAATCTTCTGTGATGTCTAAAACCTAGGTCACTATCATTTCAAGGCTGATTTTGTTGCAGAATTCTCAGAGTGGTGGTATAGTTCCTGATTAAATCACATGAACATGCATACATGATCCAAGCCTGTTCGCCAGTACTAATTGTAAAACCCCCAAGCCCCAGATAAGCTCATTTTAATTATTCATTTTCGTGTGAAGGTTTAAGAAAATGCAGAGTGAGAACCCTAAATGCAAAGTTTTATCCTTCAGTGTCTTTGGTGTGCACCCCACTTGCCACTTTTGCCCACGCAGGCGCCCTGCCTAGAATAATGCTTCCCTCCCTCCCTGTTCATCAGAACACCAGCCACCTTCAGAGCTTATTCAGATTTTACTTCCTATTCGAGGCTCTTTCTGTTGTTCTGGTGTACATTGATTTTCTTCCCTCTGCATGTCTAGTCCTAAAGTTGGCTAATTTCAAGGAGTTTGGCATATAATTACTCTCTTTTAATTGTTTCCATAGCCTGTGTGTTAGACTTATCTTCCCAGTCAGGCTAAACTTTCTGAAGGCAAGGACTAGCCACGTCTTGTACCATTGTTTGTTTCTCAAGCTATTTTTCTTGCATAACCCATAAAATTATTTTGAAAAATTATATGCCTCCTTACACATTCTTAAGTTGACATGTGAAATATTGCCATTAGTATAAGTAACTGCAAAGGATGTAATTCAAAATATTGGCATTGACAATAAAAGAAAACAAACAAACAAAAACTATCCCATGAAACTTTTAGGTCTATCTAAAGGAATCTAAATACTGTTGTGATTGATACTTGTAGTTCTTCATTTAAAAAATACACGAAGTCTTCACGTTATTCCCTTTCCTACTTGAAGTCATGTTTCTGTTCTATATCCTTCCCAGAACTTTATCCTAATAGAAAGTGTTTTTATGCTTGAAAGTCTGCTCTGTATCAATAGGTATATAAATTGAAATTATTTAAAAAATTTTTCTGATCAGAGACTTTAAGTGGTAAAATATTCCTTCTAGATTGACTTATTCCAATTATTTTTAGTACACAATCAGGGAAAACAAAACCACATAAATATATTATAAATACTTATTAAACATAAAGGAGCCCTGGCTGGTGTGGCTCAGTTGGTTGAGTGTTGTCCCATGCACAGAGAGGTCTCCGGTTCAATTTCTGGTCAGGGCACATGCCTGGGTTGTGGGTTCAGTCCCCAGGAGGGGCTGTGGTAGGAGGCAGCTGATTGATGTTTCTCTCTCTCTCTCTCCCTCCCCTTCCTCTCTCTCTGAAATCAATAAAAACATATTTAAAATAAAAAAAACCATAAAGGATACAATTTTATTGGAAATACATGTTTTTATGAGATGCATGGAACTGCTCATTTATCTACGTATGAATATTAGCTATTGCTAGAAATAAGCAGAGTTCAGCAGGAATTCTGTTTCTGTTTTATATTTTTATAAATGAAAATGCTGAGAAGTCTTGTTCACATAAAATTGTAGGTGGGAATAGGAGGTATTTTATTATAGCAATGTCAATTCTATGAATACCTTCCAAATAATATGCCAAAAATTATAGTGATTTATTATAAAAATGTTTTTCATTCTTGTCAGCTGTTAACTTGATTAGGCCTTTGTTGAAAGCAAAGGATTAGAAACACCCTACTTAGTCATTAGGAATAATTTACTTTCTCAGTTTCTGAGAATACCAATAAAAACCATTACTAAAGTTTATCAAATTTATTAATTATACCTCTTACACTTAACACAATATACTCAGAATGTATGGGAAATAGAAAAACATTCATTGCAATATACCTGTCAATGCAATAATTTTTTGAGAAAATGATTTTATTGTGTTACATGCTTTAAATATATTTTCATCAACTCTTCAGAACTATGGATTTGGTTCATTCAGTTTTTGGAAATTATTTACCATATTTACCTAGTGGGCAAAACCAGACTTCACTGTCAAAACAACCAGCCAAATCAGATTGACTTAAACTAAAATATCTTACTTTATTCAAATAAGCATGCAAGCACACATCACTCTGGCTGTATTCACACTCTTGAACTCTATTTCTAAGGTAGATAGCCATGGCGCCTTGTCATAAGGTTGTTGCATTGATGAAATAAGGGTCTCTGCCCCCCCATGCTTTTTGCTTGCTTCTCATGGACCTCTTTCTCAGGAATGATGCGTTCTTTGACAGTAGTCGGGAGGTGTAAAGCACAACCAACTGACATGAAATTTGTCAGTTGTCCTGCTTCTCCATACTGTGACATATCTGAATACCAGACATCCCTGTATGGACCAAAATTCCCCGTTACTTATGCCATACTTTGCCATTAAAAGAAATACATGTAAGACAGGACAAACTTTGAAGCTCTACTTTGGGTTTTTCATGCCTTGATTAAAGGAGGCAACCCTATCCCAGTCTTTTTATTGTTGTCTGGAGTTCTAGAGGCTCTTGTGCTTGCACCCTAAGGGAAGATGCCGCTTAATAAGATTAGGTCAGGGATAGGTCCTTCTTCATAAAGTGGGAGAAAATAGATTATGGAAGGGAAGGGGAAAGAACTAGCCTGATGCTTCTACACAGTTGCAATCTCTGGATGATCAGTTTTTGGAAAGAATATATACAGAAGTTGTGGATCTGGATATTGAGTCCTTAAAATGATCTGTGCCCACCTAGCCCTTGGGAAGTCTTCATGTACCCCCAGTGGTGTGCATATACCAGTTTGAAAATAGCTTTCCTGCACTTCTCATTGTACCCAATAAAATGCTGAGATAGAGTTGGTACTAATACTTTATTTACATAGTAACTGACAGGGAGGAAAATGCTAGTAAGACTACAAAAATGTTCAGTTCAGTAAAAATATATAAGCAGAAGGATCTGTTTATTTTCATTGGCGTATTCTTTTATGTTCGAGTTTTAAAATTTTTTGTTTAAAAATCCTTTTTTATCAAATAATCTATACATTCCTGATTAGTTTTGCTTAGAACACATGAAGTTCACACAGCAGTAATCAACTTGTTTTAAATGTTACTTTAGAATAATTATAGTTGTTATTCCTGTTTTGCTAAAATTTCATTTGAATCATTTTCACATTTTCAAACTCTATTTCTCTACAATATTATACCTTATATTAAAAAAGATGTTTCAAATAATAAAGCTATAAAATAAAACTCTTGATGGGAGAAGGGCTAGAGTTGAAGTTATATTTTTGAAATCTGTCTCAATTATTATAAAGAGCTATATTAAAATGATTACTATTCATAGGTAACCACTGGTAGATCATGTATATTTTGTAGACAAAATGGATTTTCAGAAGTGGTTAGCTTAAAATTTGTGACGTAATATAGAAGCAATACTATTTTTTGCCAAACTAAAATCTTAGCTCTATGTCATTGACAGAGAACACAGAGAGCACTCCCAAGGCAGGATGGAAACAAGAGCAGTGGCAAGACATTCCTCTGCCTGGTGAAGCGGTGCTGTCCCAGGAAACACTACCACTCAAGTTGAATGCTTGGAAATCAACAGAGGTGAGTCACTGTAGTAGTTTCCTACTGCTCTAAGAAATTACCACAAACTTAGTGCCTTAAATCAACACAAATGTATTATCTCACAGTTCTGCAGGTTGGAGGTCTGCATGGTCTCCCTGGGCAAAATCAGGGTGTCCGCAGGGCTGCATTCCTTACTGCAGGCTCTAGGGGAGAGTCTGTTTTCTTGCCTTTTTCAGCTTCTTATGTTCTAAAGGGAACTGCTTGTCTTTTAACTTTGTTTTTGGTGTCTTTTGTTATACAGAGTTTTAAATAAGAATATGATTAAATTATATAAAAGTTTCCCTTTATAGTTTGTGCATTTAAAAATCTTATGTAATACTTTTTACTCTAATGTAATAAAGATCTTGTTATTTTTCTTCTAAATGTTGAAATCCTTTTGCCCTCTAGAAATTTACCAGCTAGCGTGAGATAGGGTCTTACATTATTTGAATCTCTGTGGAAAAACAGTATTTATTGAATTGTCTTTCTCTGCTCATTTTTAAAAAACATTTTATGATGAAATAATTATAGACTTATAGGAAGTTGTAGAAATAGTATGAAGTCCCACATATCATTCCCCCAGCTTCCCCCAATGTCGACACTTTACATAGCTGAAGTACAGTATCAAAACCAGGAAATGAACATTGGCATGTTACTGCTAACTAGGCTACAGACTTTGTTAGTTTTCAAATTTTCAATTCAGTATTTAGTTTTTTAACTGCATTTATGTGTGTGTGCATGTGTGTGTGTATGTATGTGCATTTTATGTACTTTTGTCCTAAGTATAGATTTGTGTAACCAGCACCAAAATTTAGATACAGAACTGTTCTATCCCCACGAGAGAAGTCCCTCATGCTACCTACTCCATCTCATCCCAGACAATCTTGTCCCCTGGAAACACTGATCTTTTCTCCATCTATAGTTCTGTATTTTTCTAGAATGCTATGTAAATGTAACCTTTTGAGATGGATTTTTTTTCACTCATCGTAATGCTCTTGAGTTCCATTCAGGTCGTTGCATGTATCAATAATTCATTTATTTTTATTGTTTAGTAGCACCCCATTTTATAGATGTATCAGGGTTTATTCAGCTGTTCACCCAGTGAAAAATATTTGGGTGCTTACAGTTTGGGGCTATTTATGAATAAAGTTGCAGTGAACATCTGTGTACAGGTTTTATATGTAGTTTTCAGATCTCTGGGGTAAATGTCCAAGAGCATGATTGCTAGTTTTGTAAGAAACTGTTAAACTGTTTTTCAGAGTGGCTGCACCATTTTACATTCCCACCAGTAGTGCATGAGAGATTCATGCACTGCATCCTCACCAACTTTTGTTATTACCACTATTTTTATGTTAGCTATTCTAATAGGTTTATAGTGACATATCATTGTGGTTTTGCTTCCCAAATGGCTAATGATGTTTTACATCTTTCCATGTGTTTATTTGTGCCATGAATAACATCTCTTCGGTAAAATATATCTTCATATATTTTTCCCATTTTCTAATTGGATTGATTATTTTTTATCATTGAGTTTTGAGAGTTCTTTATGTATTCTGAATACAGGTTCTTTGTCAGAGATGTGATCTGCATATATTTTCTTCCAGTCTGTGGCTTGTCTTTTCTTTTTAACAATATCTTTTACAAAGCATAAGTTTTAAATTTTGATGAAGTCCAACTTATCAATTTTTTATTTTATGGATCATGCTTTTGGTGTCATATCTAAGAACTCTTAGATCTGCGTGACCTAACCCAAGGTCATATAGATGTTCTCTTATGTTTTCATATGAAAGTTTTATGTTTTAGGTCTATGATCAATTTTGAATTAATTTTTGCATAAGGTATAAAGTATATGTCAAGGTTCTTTAAAACAACTTTTTTTGCCTACAGATGTCCAGTTGTTTCAACATCTTTTTTTGAAAGATTTTGAAAACTTTAAGTTTTGAAAACTTAAATTTTACTGTAATATGCTTAAGTGTGGTTTTTCCTTGTAACCCTGTGAGACTTTCCAGTGGGAAGTCTTTTGTCTCAGTTAAAATCTGAGAAAGTTATCTCTGGTTCAGATATTTCCTACTGGTTATTTTCATTTTTCTCTATTGGGCTCTTCTTATCTGGATATTAGTAATTTTCTTTCTGTCTTTATATCTCTTAACTTTTCTTTAAAGTTTCTATTTCTTTGTTTTCTTTTATTCTTCTTCTAGAGTTTCTCAGTCTGATCTTCCAGCTTACTAACTTGTTCTCAACTCTGCCCATTCCACTGTTTATCCCATCTGTATTCTCTATTTCAATATTCTATTTTTACATTTGATATTTAATATTAAATATTTCTCTCTTTTTTAAAAAAATCCTCACCCAAGAATATGTTTTTTATTTTAGAGAGAGAGGAAAGAGGAGAGAGAGAGAAACATTGATGTGAGAGATAAACATTCATCAGCCACCCCCTGCCATGCACCCTGACCAGGGATCGAACCCAAAACCCTGGGTATGTGCCTCACCTGGAATCGAACCAGTCACCTTTTGGTGTATGGGACAATGCTCCAACCAGCTGAGCCACCTGGCCAGGGCAAGTGGCTCAAGTTTTTAATCTTCCTTCTCTCTGAGTGTCCTGACAGTCTTTTCCTGCCTAACAGTTTTTCAGTTTCTTCCTCCTGACACCTAGGATCACAGATCCACATTCAGGTCTTACACTGGCAGCTTGGGGCTCCTTCCTTGTGCTCATATCAGAGATGTTGTAGATCCTGTCCCCAGACCAAGGGATGCTGAGGGTCAGTTGTTGGTGAAATTTAGTTTGTGTCCTCTCACCTACCTGGGTATAATATTTTAAGAGGACATTGTTCTGGGCTGTGGTTGATTCCCAGTTATTTCAGCTTCTTCATAAGTAGGAGATCCCAGTGCCTGGGCATAATTTCAAGCAGGGAGCCCATATTCAACACTCCTGTCTTGGATGGACACTTTAAACCTGTACTTACCCCTCAGGAGTTGAGCTCCTGGCTCTCTGCCTTTTTTTGAACCCAAAACCCTGAAGGTCCACACCTGCCACCTCCTTACCATCACGTGCTTCTGTTCGTGCCCTCATCCTTGAAGATATTCATCTTGTTTTTCAGCATGACTGTGTCTTCAATTTTCATGTTTGTTTTTTCGCATTTATTGCTGTGTGTTTAGAAGAGGAAGGTATCCCCAAAGTGTGAACTTACAGAACCATCTGGGCTGGAACCTGTCCCCTTGAGCACAGGAAATCACCTTATTTACCACCCCCTCCCACCCCCCCACCCCCCGCCTTATTCACTCTTGCTTTGCTGCATGGCAGCTTGTGTTTCTTCTGCCAGGAGAGCTCCTGGAGAGTAGGGACCTTTTTAAGTTTTACTCACTACAGAGTCTTTAGTTGCCAATTTTGTTAATGAAGAAATGAATGAATAGTAGACATTCTGTGGTAACTTCTTTCTCTCCTTTTCCTGTGAAAGAGGCTTTTTGGTCTCCTGCTCAGAGTGCTTTGTGTAGCATTCCCTGCCACAGTTCCTGTGAGGGAGATTGGAATTAGTTGCTGACCTTCCGTTCCCAACTCTTTTTCCCAGCCCAATTAGGTTTTGAATTTATAGCAGCTCAGAAAAGTACATAAAATTAAAATTTCACTGTTTCTTAATTGCATAATAGCCCATAGATTGAAAATGTGTAGATTATTTTAAAAGATATGACATTAAGTTAAAATTATTTTTAAATTTGAGATCAGTTTATTTGCTGCCAATGGCTTTTAAGGGAGAAAGTAGACTGGAATAATCTTACATGCATTGGAGCCTAACAGAGATATAAAATGTGACTTAGTTTTTTTGTATCAGTCAATAAATTCTCATTGTTATTGGTTTATCTTACTTTAGAGGAAGCTACTGTAATTTATTTAAATCTTTCCAGATCTTGTATCAATGAGCAAAAAAGTGATTCCCTTCCCTCAAACGAAGTTTAAAGCTGGATTTCCCTTTTTCAAAATATTACTACTGACAAGCGTCTCCTCTAATTACTGTCAGGAACATTGGACGCAACCCAATATTGTCCTCTTCAGTCTTCTGCTTTAGAAGCAGAAGACAAAAGCTATCAAGCTGAACAGTACATCTAATTGTTGTTGCCACATGTACTGTATCTACATTAAAATCCTCATGTTCTTAATACAGAATGAAGAAGAAATGACATTGTTGATTGCTTAGACAGAATGAGAGGTGCTTAAAAATATCTTTTAAAAACTTTAAATAGCAACCTCTTTATTCTCTTTCTACAAATGAAAGAATTACCTCAAAGCAGTCCTAGACTAGGGCTTTCAAAAACAGAGCAGTGCTCGCCTGTGTAAAGGAACACAATTCTTTTGATTTATGATGCTTAGACATAGCTGTGCATACTGTCCAGAAATTTTATGATTAAATCTGCTAATTCATAAGGCTGTTTGTAGTTTTTCACTGCCTCGAAAGACCTTCCTCATTTCCTGTTGGAGGAGATTCAACAAGGAGGGTATGACTTTCCTTCACAGCTGTTCCCCTAGCAACAGATAGGGATGCTATGAATTGGTTCACACAAAATAAAGTTGACCAAAGCCTTCAGTCTCATTGTGAGTTACTAAGTTGCTGGTGGTAGAAGATAAATGTTTATTTCCTACTGCCTTCATTTATTACTTTGCTAAATTAAGAGTAAACACTTTTTATCTTTGGAGTTATTAGCATGTCATGTAATGTGAAAATTTGACCTCATCAAAGCTATTAGAAAAATGGAAATTATACTTATTTTAGTTATGTTAATTTATTATCCCTTTACCTTCTGCTCATTGCTTTATGCTTGAGTTCTTTTTTATTTTCATGTTTGTACTTTTATTCTTTTTAAATTAGAAAATACTTATTGAAAAAAGTTTAAACGATATAAAAGGGTAAAAAGTGAAAAACAAAGTCTCTTCTTCTCCATATTCCTTCAGTTCCTTTTCTAAGAGACAACTACTACTAGCAGGTTTTTTATGAATTTTGGGAAGAAATTTTCTGGGTCCCTACATTTCTTTCACCCAAATGGATTTTTTCATTACGTACTGCTCTGTGACATGCTTTGAACTAAGCAATGTATCTTGCGTATCTTTCTATAATAATAAGTGCAATCATTCCATGTATATTGTTTCAAAATACGCTTTTATCACTAAACTACATGTTATGGACATATTTTTATATCAGTACATATAATTTTGCTGTATTCTTGATATATAAATGAATGTTAATTTATTTGGCCATTTCCTATTGGTAATCTTATAGGGATTTTTCATATTGGTGGAGGGATAGACACTTAGATCAGTAAAACATAAGAGAGAACCAAGAAATAGACCCAAACAAATATGGCCACTGATTTTTGACAAAATAAATTCAGTAACCTTTTCAACAAATGATATTAGAGCAATTGGACATTTTATAGGCAAAACCATGACTCTCAAACAGAAATTCACTCCAAATGGGTCACAGACTTAAACGTAAAATGTAAAACTATAAAACTTTTTTTTTAATGTTGGAGAAAACTCTTTCATGTAGAGCTGGCCAAAAAATCATGATATAAGACATCATCACAATTTAAAACTTTTGCTCTAGGAGTAAGATCACCAACAAACTTATAGCGTAAATAGGGATAATTTGTGACAGCAAAAACAAAAGGGGAGGAGGTAAAGGTCTGAATTTGCAAAGGAGATTGGAGATCAGATGCATTCAAAAGAAAAAGGACTACTGTACATATAAAACTTTCTTTTTCATAAACATACGAGTAACCACACACACAAAAACCAAAACTGAGACACATACCTTTAAAAAAGAGGAAACAAAGAAAAAAGTATGGAACACCACCAAATAAAAACGACAGAAACACAGAGGAAAAGAACCAGTGGAAGCACATAGCTACCAGAAAACAAAAGGTAAGGTGGCTATAGGAAATCCTCATACATCAATAATTACCCTAAATGTAAATGAACTGAATTCACTAATAGAAAGGTGCAAAGTAGCAGATTGATCAAAAAACAAAACTCAGCCCTAGCTGGTTTCGCTCAGTGGTTAGAGTGTTGGCCCACGGACTAAAGGGTCTCAGGTTAGATCCTGATCAAGGGCACATACCTCTGTGGCAGGCTCAGTCCCCAGCCCTGGTCAGGGCATGTGCAGGAGGCAGCCAATCAATGTGTCTCTCTCCCATGGATGTTTCTCTCTCTCTCTCCCTCCCCCGCAATTATCTCTGAAAAGCAATGGGAAAAATATCCTCTGACGAGGATTAAAAAAACAAAACCCCCCCAGAACTCAGCCATATGCTGCCTTCAGGAGACATATCTAAGCTGCAAAGACAAAGGTAGACCTAAAGCGAAAGGGTAAAAATGGTTCTCTCAGCAAATAGCATGCACAGAAAAGCAGGTGTAGCCATACTTATATCTGACAAAGTAGATTTCAGGATAACAAAGGTAACGAAACAAAGATGGACATTTTATAATGATAAAGGGGACACTACAAGAAGAAGACATAGCACTTCTCAATATATATGCACCCAATCAGGGAGCACCAAAATATATAAAGCAACTACTACCAGAACTAAAGGGAGGAACTGACAAAAACAAATCATAGTAGGAGACCTAAATACTCCATTGACAGCTCTGGATAGCTCATCCAAAAATAAAAATAAAATAAGGAAATATTGGCCTTAAATGACACATTAGACCAAATGGATATAATTGACTTTTATAGAGCTTTTCATTCCAGAACATCAGATTATACACTCTTTTCTAGTGCACATGGAACATTCTCAAGGATAAGCCATATGTTGGGTCACAAAACTAGCCCCAACAAAGTTAAGAAGATTGAAATTATACCAAACATTTTCTGACCACAATGCTTTGAAATTAGAAATCAACTGCAGAAGGGAAGTAAAAACCCCAAAAATATGTGGAGTGGAAATTAAACAACTAAAAAATGACTGAGTCAAAGAAGGAATAAAAGGTGAGCTCAAAAGATATAGAGACAGATGGGAGTGGGAACAGGACATATTAAAACTTCTGGCCAGACTCACTGAGGGAAAAAGAGAAGACTCATATAAACAAAATCAGAAATGAAAAGGAGACATATCACAGATGTCGCAGAAATACAAAGGATTATACTAGAATACTACAAAAGACTGTATGCCACCAAATTCAATAACCTAGAAGAAATGGATAAGTTCCCGGAACTATATGATCTTCCTGGATTAATCATGAAGTATTGCAAAATCTAAATAGAATGATCAACAGTGAGGAAATTGAAAAACCCATCACCCTCCCCCCCAAAAAAGTCCAGGACCAGATGGCTTCATTAGTGAATTCTACCTGCCATTCAAAGAAGATTTGATACCTGTCCTTCTCAAACTCTTCCAAAAAACTGAAGAAGAGGCAATATTTTCTAACACATTTTATGAGGCCAACATAATCCTGATACCAAAACTGGCAAGGATAACACACAGCAAAGAAAACTACCATGATGAGATGAAGTGAGGTGAATGATGCAGGCACTGAGACAGCATTAGGCTACTCTAAGAGTTACTTGAACACAACCACTGTGATACCATGACAGTCAATCTGATCACCAAGACAGCTACTAAGTGACTAACAGGTGGACAGTATATATAGCACAGATATGCTGGACAGAAGGATGACTCGAGTTCTGGGCGGGATGGAGTAGGACAGCACACGATTTCATCACGCTGCTCAGAATGGTGCACAATTTAAAACATGAGTTGTTGATTTCTGGCATTTTTTATTTACTATATTTGGAGCATGGTTGACTGTGGATAATTGAAACCACAGAAAACAAAACTACAAATAAGGGGGGACTCCTTGTACACAAAATATGGATGAATATCACAACCATTATGTTAAGCAGTGGGAATCAGAAAAGAATACATAGTGTATGTTTACATTTATATGAAGTTCAAGAACAGGCAAACTCATTGATGGTGATAGAATACTGTTTACTAGTGATGGAGAGATGGTATCAATTGGAAAGGAACTTGGGGGAACTTTCTGGAGAGAAGGAAATGTGGTTATGTAGGTACATAAAGTTAAAAGTTATGAAGCTCATACTTAAGCTTTATGCCTTTACTTTATGTTAATTATACTATAATAAAGTACTATTAGAAACCCCCATTCATGGGGAAAAAGACTCATCAAACAATCCCACTGTGTAGACTTTATTTGGACCAACCTATACTCAGCAGACACCCAACTGTATAGATAACTTATGTGTGAATTATTTCAATCAAAATGTGTTTATATACATTTTGCATATAGCACATACTGATTATATCTCCATAAATTGCCTGTCCATTGTAACAAATTCAGGCAATGAGGTTCATTTCTTTTTCAACTTTAACGTGCTCTCTTGTTTTCTCTAAGGACCTGATGTTATTTTATGAGGATGATCCAAAGCCACTTCTGCCGACAGTTGCTCCAGCCATTGTCTCATCACCTACATGGTTGTCAGAAGGGCAAGCAGAGGATTTTAAGCCCTGGGATGCAGGTAAGTTGATTAAAGAATAGGAAGTTTACTCAGAAACATGAATAGGAAACACTGGGCAGGAATTTTTTTCTTCAGATTTTATTTTGTGAAATATAGGAGCAGTGGCTTTAATTTAACTTTGAATGTCAGGGACAGGACTAGCATGGGCAAGTTCAACCTACATATGGTTCTGTAATCTTATTTTACCGTTTGTTTCAATGATTTTTTTCTTTATTTTTTCAGTTTTGTTTCAAAAATTATTAACTACAAATCTTAAATCTTTTATGAGTGGTTAAGAGCAGAAAAAATTAATTTCAGTTCTTTTCTGTTTGTATTAAGATCTCTTTGATAAAGAGATTGAATTATGATGTTTTTCAGAAGCAAGTATTAGATGAAAAGCAAGATGCATATAGTATCCCACAAATCGGTTAATCACTTCTTGAATAATTAACAGTAGAGAAAGGCACAGTAAAATTATATAAAACTGACCTCCAATAAATTCCACTGTTAAATTCCACTGGGCTCTGCCGCTACTCAGGATCTGAGGGATTCATTGTTGCGCCTCTCCATCCTGCCTACTCTCCGTGAACTCTCAAGTTCCAGCACATTCTTCCTCTTGATTTTCTCGAAAAATAGGATGAAAGATCTTCTGCCAAGATGAGAATGAAACTTTTTCATTAGTGTTTTTCATCCCCTCATATATCTTTGCTTTTATATTCACCCAGGCAACCTTTCCTTTATCACAGAGCTGGTTCCTTATGGTCTCCCTCATCTTTGGACCATGCACCTCACTTTCCCCCTTAAATAGATTCCCAATATCCAGAATAAAAAACTGTAGCTTATTAGTATAAATTTGTTTTACAAGTTCTTGTTTATATAGTTTTCTCATAAAACCAGTCGTGAGAATGATGAGGATATTTTAATAGGCACAGAAACAAGTTGTGGGTTACGGTGATATTTGTAGCACAGGATGGCATTATTCACATGGATAATTGGTTGTACATGGTTACAGTTTTGTAGACACCTTGCTTTGTATTTTTAGAATACATTTTATGTGAGCTGATCCAGATCCAGAAGCTTGAAGGAAGAGCAATAAGGAAACATTTTTGTATTCTTATTAATAACCCCACACATTTCCCTCACCCCAACATTTTTAATAGATTATTATTTTTTTTTAATCCTCCCCTGAGGATATTTTTTCCATTGCTTTTCAGAGAAAGTGGAAGGGAGAGAGAGACATTGATGTGAGAGAGACACATTGATTGGGTTGCCTCCCACATGTGCCCCAACTGGGGACTGGGATTGAGCCTGCACCCGAGGTATGTGCCTTTGACTGGAATCGAACCTGGGACCCTTTAGTCTGCAAGACGATGCTCTAACCACTGAACCAAACCAGCCAGGGCAATAGATTATTTTTAAGAGCAGTTTTAGGTACACAGCAAAATTGGGCAGAAGGTACAGAGATTTTCCATACACCCCCTACCTCTAAACAAGCACAGCTTCTCGCACTATTAACATCCCACACCAAGTGGTATATTGGTAGCAGTCAGTGAACCTACATTAACACTGTGATAACTTGCATTATCATCCAAAGGCCATAGTTTACATTTGGCTTCATTCTTGGTGTTGTACATTCAAGGGGTTTTGACAAATGTGTGACAACATGTGTCTGCCATTATAGTATCATATAGAGAAGTTTCACTGCCCTAAAAATCCTCTAGGCTCTGCTATTCATTTCTCCCTCCCCCTCTACCCCTGTCAACCACTGATATTGTAACAGTCTCCATACTTTTGTCTTTCCCAGAAAGTCATATAGTTGTTATAATAAAGTATGTAGCCTTTTCAGACTGGCTCCTTTCACTTAGTAATAGGCTTTACTGTTCCTCCTTGTCTTTTCATGGCTTGATAGCTCATTTCTTTTTAGTGCTAAATAGGATATACTAGAGTATTCATCCACTCACCTTCTGAAGAACATCTTGGCTGTGTCCAAGTTTTGGCAGTTATGAATAAAGCTGCTGTAGATATCCGTCTACAGGTTGTGTGGACATGCTTCCCCCGGCCAGCATTTTAATGCAAGTGAAATTGAGTATAAATGAGCGTCACTGGCAACCCTTAAGAGGAAAAAAGTCACAAAACCTGTCGCATGAGGGATGATTCCACCATTTTACTTGGGCAGGAGTCATGTTAATTGGAGGAGCTTTTCCTGTTTATAAATCTGTCTTTTCTCCAGTCTTTCCTTTACACTAAACTCGGAGAGATCTTTCTCAAACGCATATCTTAGCATTTCACTTTAAGAACTTTCTGCAGTTCTCCAGTGCCAATAGGATGTCTAATTTTTTTGTACTGTCATATAAGACTTTTCATAGTCTGGTCCCAGCCAGACTCTTTGGCCTCATCACCCAATAACTGCCAGGATTCACAGTGCTCTGTGACATTCTATTACTCATGTAGTTTCTTCTCCTTAGAATGTCTGTTCCAGTTACTCCAGCTGTAAAACACATTGCTCTAAAACTTTGTGGAGGAAAATAACCACTTACTCTGCTCACAGGTTCTCTGGGTCAGGGCACAGTGGGGATGACTCATCTCTGCTCCAGGATGTGTTTGGGCCTTAGCCCGAGACCACAAAGGCTGGGGACTAAATCATATGAAGGCCCATTCACTCGTGGACCTGGGAGTTGATGAGCACTGTTGGCTGGCCTCTCAGTTTCTCTCCACATGGGCCTCTTCATGTGGCCTCTCCATGTGGGCTAGTTTGGGCTCCCTCACAGCACACAGCATGTTGGTTGGGTCCCAGGGCTGAGCATTATGTGAATAAAAGGACCAGGCAGAAGCTGAATAATCTGGAAAGTCACTCTATGATATGTCCTCCCCGCTCTGCTCATCAAGGCAGTTAAAAAGTCTTGCTCAAGTTCAGGGGGAGGAGATGCAGAGATTCCCACCTCTCCACTGATAAGTGTCAATATTTTGTTGAAAGAAAAGCATATGTACCCAGCTGATGTGGCTCAGCAGCTGAGTGTAGACCTATGAACCAGGAGATCACGGTTCGATTCCTGGTCAGGGCACATGGTTGGGTTGCAGGCTTGATCCCCAGTAGGGGGCGCACAGGAGGCAGCCAGTCAATGATGATGTTTCTTTTCATTGATGTTTCTCTCTATCCCTTTCCCTTCCTCTCTAAAAATCAATAAAAACATATTTAAAACAAACCAAGAAAAGCATATGGGATGGGATGAGTGTTAGTACAGTCATCTTTGGAAAATACAGTTTGCCACAGTCCACCAAACTATGAATGCTTGGCAGCATCCTGTTCGAGCAACAAGGCCCAGCTCGGATGTCACCGCTGCTGTCAATCTTTCTACACACTGATTTCCCTTTCACTGTGTTCCCACAGGACTCTGCTCATACCCTTAGTATAGGATCTATAGCTTTGTATCGTAATTATTTTATAAGTTTTATTTATTTTTAAATTACATAAATATTAAGTGAATATACTCTTATTGTGTGTGTGTTTAATCCTCACCAAGCATATGTTCATTGATTTTTAGAAAGAGGGGAAGGGAGAAAGAGAGAGAAAGAAAGTGAAACCGATGTGAGAGAGAAACATCGATCTGTTGCCTCCTGTGTGCAGCCATACCGGGGATTGAACCCACAACCTAGGTATGTGACCTGACGAGGAATCAAACCCACAACCTTTTGTTGTATGGGACGACGCTCCAACCAACTGAGCCACCTGGCAGGGCTATACCCTTACTTTTAAAAATTCAAACAGTGTAGAATTAAAAGCCCCCTTGACTGTTCCTTACCCTGACACAGTCCCCTCCCCAGAGTTAACTTTTATTATTAATTTGTTGGTTACTTTCCAGACCTTTCTCTGTACATTTACATACATTCATGTATCTTTAAAAGTATGTAGAATTGACATTATTTTGTTTTAAAACATTATTCTGTATTTTCCTGAAACCTTTTTTCTAACAATATCAGTTGGTAATCCTTCAGTGTATGTCAGTATTTAGAAGTTTACCATATACTTTTTAACTCTTGCATTGCCTGGATATTTTGGTTTATTCCCCTGCTGATAAACATTTTGATATTTTATATCTTTCACTGTTACAAATAATGTTTGAGTGAATAGCTTTGTGCACGTGCGTATGTGAGTGTATCTTTAGAGTAGATTCCTGGAAATAGAATCCCTGGGTCATAATGGATGCCCATTTTTATTTTAATTAATTCTACCTAATAGCCCCTCAAAATATCAATAGATTGCAGTATTTAAGAGTACTATTCACACACCAGCACTGCTCGCCAGCACTTGATATTTTTCAAGTCTTATGCTTTTACCTGGACAAAGGTTGCATCACATGGTAGATATAATTTGCGAATTTCCATGTGTTCATTGTGTATTTGTTTACTCTTCTGTGGACTGCCTGCTCATGTCATTAACCTATTTTTATTTTGGATTGTGTGTTGTTGTTCATTTAAATTGATTTTGTAGCATTTTTGTATAGGTGTTATAATCCTGTTACTTATGTTGCAGGTATCATCTTACAGGCTGAGAATTGTCTTTAAACTTTCTTTATAGAAGTTTTTTGGTTTTGTTGGTGTTTTTATGGTTTTATGTTTTTATAGTCATGTTTTATTCCTCTTTTTCTTCTGAGCTTTGTTTTTGTTTTTAAGAAGGCTTTTCCTACACAGGTTCAGAGTGCATATTCACGCACATTTCATTTTAATTGCTTTAGTTCTTTAACCTATCTGGATTTAAAGTATTTGTGAATGTCTTTAGATAGGACAGTGGACATCCAGTGTCTCAAAAACATTTATTGACTAATTTATTTTTCCCTTCTGTTTTGAAATGACTCTAACTTGTACTAAGTAGTATCTGTTTAACAACTCTGTCCTGTTCCATTGATCCATTTTTCTACTCCTGGTCTATTTAATATTTTTATATGTATGTAATAATATGCCATAGTATGAATGTATCCTATTTTATTTAACCAGTATTATGTTAATGGTTACTAAAGTTATTTCCATGTTTTACCATTATAGATAATGATAAAATGACAGCTTTCTCCTTTCTCAAATAAAGTAGGCTTTTTATTTATATTTTCCCACAATTTAAAACAGATTCTGAAATACATTACTCAATTTCTTTTGGTAAATTCTGTCCAGCTCACTAACTTATCCTGTCAACAGATGGTTCTAATTTCCATGTTATAATTTTGGCAACTTCAGCCCAAGGCGAAAATAAAGTAGGAAAGTCATTCTGTTACAGCATCCTCAGTTCTGCCTTCTTCCTGCCTCTCCCCTGCTTAGGCACACGGCCACCCGCTGTTTATACTCTGGCCCGTGGTGTGTGGGAGTACTTCCCCCACCAACACTTGATCTTTTGCTTCACGGAGCCCATTCCTTTTCTTTTACCTCTGAGCGACCACTCTTTTGAATTTTGTGCTCACCATTCTTTGCTTTTCTTTATAATTTTAATACATATGTTATACTCTGAACACTATATTATTAATTTTACAGGCTTTTAAATTTTAACTAAATAGACTTATTTAGAATTTATTTTTCTGTGACTTTTTATCACTCAGTAATGTCCTTAAGATTCATCCATATGTGTACCTGGTTGTCATTTGTTTTCACAGCTGTATGGTATTTCCTTGTGTACGTATATTAGAATGCATTCATTTAGTCTACTCTAGAACACTATCATCAGTATGGTGTCTCAAGTTTTTTGTATTGTAAATAGTGCTGTTTATGAACATACTTGTCTATGACTCCTGGTTCTCATGGACCAGAATTTCTCTAGGGCATATGTTTTGGAGTGAAATTGCTAATGGATCAATATGAACATCTTTCAATTCACTAGATAATGCCAAATTGTTCCCCAAAGTTCTAGTTAGTTGCTCCATGTCCTCACCAACCCTTTATAATGTCTTTTTTTTTTTTTTTTTATAATTGCAAATCTTTTGGGTGAGGGTTGGTATCTCATTTGTTTTAAAATGTATTTTTGAATAATTAAATTGAGCATATTTTCAAATGTGTATGGCTCATTCATATTTCTTCACCTGTGAAATGCCTGGTTCATGTCTTTTGACCATTTTTCTATTTGGTTGTTTGGCTTTTTCTTAATTGATTTGTAGGAATTCTTTATTCTGGAGGCTAACATTTCAGTTTTTAAATACCTTTTTCTAGTTCATGACTTGTCTTTTCACTTTGTAAAGAGTCTTTTGAATAACGGAAGTTCTCAGTTTTAATGAGGTAGAATTTTATTCCTATGGTTTGTACATTTTGTATCTTACTATTTTTTAAAATTCTTTCTTGTCTCAAGACCATAAAGATACTTCTATGTAAGTTAAAATTTTTATACTTTTGCTTTCCACAATGAAAATTTTAATGCAGCTGGAATTTGTTTTGTGTATAGTGGAAGCAAGAGTCTAATTTTACTTCTAAATGGATATCCAGCTGTCCCGGCATCATTTTATTGAAAAGTGTTCTTTCCAGGCTGAACTGTAATGCCATCTGTATCCTAAAGCAAGTTTACACATATGCATGGGTTGGTTTCTGGGCTCTTTGTTCTGTTCTATAAGTTATTTGATTATCCCTGCACCAACAAATAGGTTTAATTACTCTACCTTTGCAATAATTCTTGATGACTTCCTTCATCAGGAGTGTTTTGTCTCTTTTTTACTTTTTACTGTTCTACAAAAATGTCAGGTTCCTTGAAAAAACCCTAATACAGTTTTGATTGGCACTGTCAATCTTTAAATCAATTTGGAGAAGTGACATTTTTACAATATCAAATTATTAATTTAAATATTCTTTAATGTATTATATTGTGTTTATTTATTTATTTGTTTTTATCCTCACCTGAGGGTATATTTTATTGATTTTTAGAGAGAGAGGAAGTGGGGAGAGAGAGAGAGGACTCGATAAGAGAAAGAAACATCGATCAGTTGCCTCCTGTATGCACCCCGGCTAGGAACTGAACCTGCGGCCTTTTGGAGCGTGGGATGCTGCTGCAACCAACTGAGCCCCTCAACCAGGGCTAATGTATCATATTTTATAGTTTGCCCCATACAGGTCTTGTATAACTTTTGTTGGATTTGGTCCTAAGTACTTTACGTATTTTTGTAGCTACTGTAAAATATATCATTTTATAAATTGTATTTTCTAATCGTTGATGGTGAAAATGAGTGAAATCAATTTTGTATATTGACTTTATAACTAGTAACCTTGCTTAATTAACTCTTACCAATTTTCCTAATTTATCTGTAGATTCTGCTGGATTTCTTACATTAAAAATCATGTCATCTGTGAATGATGGCGGATGTATTTCTCTGTTTGTAAACCATACACATTGTTTCCTTACCTTATCATGTAGGTAGAACCACTCAGACAGTACTGAATGAAAGTGTGGTCATGGGCTTCCTAGACTTAATCTGTATCTTAGAGAATGATTTCACCATTTGCCCTTCAGGCAGGTTTATTGTATGCATTGCTGCATATCTCCATTCCTAATTGAATACTTTGATCATGAACGTATGTTGAATTTCTTCATTTTTAGCATCTGTATTAATGGTTATAGGTTTTTCTCCTTTGAGCTGTTAATTTTGTTAGTTGATTTCCAAATAGTAAAACAACCTTGAATTCCTGGAATAAACCCAATTTTGCCATGATATATGATCTTTTCTATATATTGCTAGGTTTGATTTGCTAATGTCGTGGTTAGGAGTTTTGCATCTGTATCTGGGAGTAAATTTCACCAGTAATATCTTTTCTCATATTTTCTTTGTCATGTTTTGAAAGTGTTTTTTTAATTCTCTCGATAGTTTGTGAGATGCTGAGAAAATAGAGAAGGTGTTCTGTGGGTTCACTAATGGTGATGCTGTCAGGAGGGCTGCAGGCAGGGAAGGCAGCTCTGCACCCAGAGCATGAAAACAAAGCAGCTTCACCCTTTGTAATAGAGGGTCCAGTATAATCAGCCTGACACCAGGCAACTGGCCACTTTCTCTGGAAAATGGTGCCATGCTGGAGGTGGAACGTTAACTCTCCTTTGGGCAGGCTGAGCATCAGCAGATGTGGTACCAGGTCACTCTGATGAGGGGGAGTTCATGTTATCACGCCCACGCATAACCTCCATCCCTGGGAGGTGGCCACATCCATTAGACAACCACTGGAGTGACTGGGAAAGAGGGTGATTGATGGCCATTAAACAGAGCATCTCGCCACCTGACTTTTGAGGGCCTCTTCCACAGTGAATATCCCCTTGTAGGCCTTTATACGGGATGTGAATATCTTCATAGAATATGCACATACATCCTGAGAGGACCATCCACGTATTTCTTTGTTATCAGTCTTCCAGTCTTATTCTTTCCAAGTCCCAGAGTGCACCCATCAGCCATTGCCTGTGAATTGCATCTTGTCTTCCACATGAAGCATGTACCCAGAAGTACTGTTTACAATTCTACAGTAGGAGAACTTTCCTACTGTCTTTCAGGGGCACTCTGAGCAGAGCTATAACTAAGTAGTTTTCCACTTCTAGCTAGTGCTGGAATACCTTACAGATTCATTTGTAAAGCAAGCCTGAACTTTTCCCTCTTAACTGTCATTTCCCCAGGGAGCTATAGGTGTAGGTTGAGGGGAGGCAGCAAAAGAGTGGGAAGAGCTTCCAGAGAGTCTGAGCCACCTGTTTGTGTGGTTTACGTGGGCCTTCTGGACTGGCTTGATCTGGTCTCATAGATGTCATTTTGATTTAACAATGGAAAGTTACTGTTCATGTCCAATATTATGTTCTGTGGCCCAAATAATACCATTACATCATGGCCGCATAGTTATTTGGTGTCATGTGGTATAGGCAGAAGGCTTGGCCTTAATCCAGAGCCCTAGTGGTCAGCTTTGTGATTTTCCTACCGAGGCTCATGAAAAGCTGCTTTTAGCATCTATCTCTGCCTAAGGCACTTGCATTGGTTCTAGGTTATACTGTCAGGGCAGCCTACATAGTGGCCTGGGCCTGCTGCAGATGCGCACTCAAAACTGAAGTAAATGATCAGAGCAGAACACCCAACTGTGGTATACATTGCCTCCAAAATCAAAGAGGCCTTGATTACTGTGACTTTTTCTTTGTATTGGGCAGCTCCAGGTGCAACAGCTTGCCCCTCACTTTGGAGGAGACATCCTGATATGCTTCAGACCACTGTATGAACATTGCACAGGCGTGGCAGGCCCTTGGACTTTCCCAGGACTCATCACCCACCTTTTGCATGCAGGTAGCACCTAGAGTACTTGCTGCTCCCTGCTTAATAAGTCCAGTTAGCATTATATCATCAATGTAATAGACCGTGTGGTGTTCTGTGGGATATCCAGAAAGTCCAGGTCCCTCTTAATATAGCAGAGTTGACATAGCTGTGAGGCAGAGCAGTAAAGGTGTACTGTGTCCCAGACACATGAAGGCTGGCTGATTCTAATTATCTTTATTAATAGAGATTTTTAAAAACATTTCTAGGTTGAGAGCTGTATACTAGATGCCAGGGGCTATGTTGATTTGCTCTAGTAAGGATGCCACAGCTGGAACTTCAGCTATTTATATTTGCAATAATCAAGTCATTTTCCACAATCCATCTGGCTTTTCAGAAAAGCAGGCGGGTTATATTGGAATGTGATAGAATCAAGTCTTTGATGGTGGTAGTCATCTCTGCAGTTTTCCCTGAAAGACTTTTTGGGGGTGAGGGAGTGTCATTCTAGGGGCTTCCTTTTTAAACTTCCTGGTCCTTCAAAGCATAGCCTGAACTCTATGGGTCATGGAACCGATGTGGGGATTCTGCCAGTTACTAAGTGTATCTATTCCCGTTACATGTTCTGAGACCATGGAAATAACTAGAGGTAGGTCTGTGATATTACTGGGCCCATTGCAAGGTGGAGCCTAGGCCAAGGCATATGTGCCACCTGATTTCCTTAAATCTCTACTCACTAGACTATAATGGAATTGTTGGATCTCCAGAAATCAGCGTCGGCTAAGAGCCAGTGTCTAACAAGACCTGGAAATTGTGTGTATTTCCCTTTCCAAGTACAGTTGTAAATGGCTTCAGGTGCCTCTAGGGAAGGCTTAGGGAAAGATTTACTATACATACCTGAGGTGGCATTTCAGGATTCTTCCTCAAAGGGATCTGACCTTCCCCTCAATCAGGAGATTCTGACTCTGGGAACTGGCTTAGGTTTAAGAACTGGGTAAAAGGCCACGACCCCCACCATGATGATACTAGTTAAGTCTTCCACCTATGTATGTCAAACAGCACTAAGATCTATTTCCTATAGATCTTATGATTCATTAACTATTGCCATACATCCCTGAAAATAGAAAACCCCCACAAAGCTCATTGTGCCTAGCTTGTCTCCAAGAGTTAAGCACTACCATCTGGCTTTTACCACTCCAGGATGCCATCATTTCCACTGAGATCAGGGTACCTAATTCCACTGCATCATCCCTACAGTCATTTTCAGCCTACAGATGACAACCCCCACAAAGCTCTTCAGTGGTGCTGGTGCCCGTCACTACATTTTTTATGCCTTGGTGAAAGGGGTATCCTCCAGGGTAATTAGAAGGTTACTGAGCATGTCGTACATAGATTTGCCCCACAGTCCCATCATAGGGAGCCTTTAAGCTTCCTTTCCAGTGTGCTGGAGAAGGGCCTTTTTTTTCCTGAAGGTCACTCCTGAGTCCTGCACGCATGTTGCTCCCTCCCCCCCTCCCCCTTTTTTGGTCCTGCTGAAATGTCACAGTCTAGGGAGGCTTTCCGGAACATTGCATTAAAAACTGACACCCCACCACCACCATTGGCACTCCCTATCCCTCTTCTCTACTTTATTTTATTTGTAGCACTTACCATCACCTGGTATGTGTCCGTTTGATGTAGTAAAAGAATAGTCCAGGAGCCCCCTGACCACCCACAGGTATCAGAGTGCATCTGCCCTTAGTTAGCACAGCGCAGCTGCATATTATTTTTATATGTGCTCATGAATTGGGCACTAATGTCCTCCATTTTGAAGGCAGTGGCTGCGTGCTTTCACATTTCCCTGAAATAGTCTATGTCAATCACTAAGACATTGCAAAGCATTCTTCAGTTATAGAACTTAGGTTATCAACATAGTAACTGTATATTATATGGTTGGCATTAATAAAGCCAATTAAAACCTTTTTAAACTTAATTGTTCCTTCTTTTTACTTCAAAAATATGGGAAACATGATTCATGCATGAAAAACAAACATAGAGGAAACTATTAAAGGCTTACATTGAAATGCATGGGTAAAGCCACAATTGTTTGCAGAACTCAGTTAAATTATTAAGACTAGAAGGATGAATGGTAACTACATTTAAAGCTGCCCCCTTTTGGAGAGCGAGCGGAGCTGGTTGAGCCTTCAAAGTCTTAAAATGCGCGGCAGTGGGTTCGGGTTTATTGATTGAATTACGCCGACGTGGGAGCCTCTGCAGAGAGAGAGCATGAGAGATGGACATGGACAAGTGAATTCATTTAGGACTGTGAAACAGGGCACCCTCCGAGGTGAAAGAGCTTGTCCTGGACAGCCGTCGGTCTAGTGAAGGCAAAATCGAAGGCCTCACAGATGAGTTTGAAGAACTAGAGTTCTTCAGTACAATCAATGCAGGCCTCACCTCAGGCCCAAACTTACCAAAGTTAAACAGGCTTAAGAAGCTCTATCTAAGCGATACCAGAATCTCAGGGGGCCTGGAAGTATTGGCAAGGTGTCCGAACCTCATGCATCTAAATTTAAGTGGCAACAAAATTAAACGCCTCAGTACAATGGAGCCACTAAGAAAGTTAGGAAACCTCAAGAGCTTAGACCTTTCAATTGTGAGGTGACCAACCTGAAAAGCTACCGGGAAACGTGTTCAAGCCCCTCCCACAAATTAACATCTCCATGGCTGCGAGCAGGACGGCAGGAGGCCCCTGTGGCGACTTCGAGGGCTGTGTGGGGGCCTGGGTGATGAGAGGAAGAGCAGGAGGCCTGTGGGATGCTCAGGCAGTGGGAGAGGCTGAGGAGGAGGCAAGGAAGGCGGAGAGGTGGTGGGGGGAGGAGGGGGGGAGAGGAGGTAGGGGGTGGGGGAGGAGCAGGATGATGAAGGTTATAACCATGGGCTGGGCGCAGGCGATGAGGGAGACGACCTCAGTGAAGAAGGGTCAGAGCAGAGATGAGAGCCTAAGATGAGGGCAAAGATGATGATTAAGTGGGCGACCTATTTTGAAAATTTCCAATTGTGATTTGACTGTTTTTACCCATAACCCCCAAATCCGGTCCCAAAACTTATTTTTTCTGATTGTAATGCTGTGGGAACAAGAAGGGAAAAGTGTACCAGGGGTTGTGGAGGGAGGGTGGGAGGGAGGGAGTAGAATAAAATACTATTTTTACTGCCCCCTCAAATAAAGATGCCACTTTTTATTTGTCACACAGTGCCCATTTTCCCCATCATTATGACGACTAAAAGGAAAATTAAGAGATGCTGATTTTTAAATTATTTATGAATTTTAGGTCAAGAAGCCAGCCAACATAAATCTTTTACTACATTACTAACGAGTGTATATTAAAAAAGTCATATAACCCTTCTGACAGTTCAGATTAAGAGAATCAAGCTTAATCTAAGCTAAAATGACAGGTTCTTTATCAAAATGATGTGACTTCTCAGGTGTGTAAGTCCCAAGATGACTTTAGTTGCGTAAAACAAATGGCTGTGTATCTGTTGCCAAGAGTGATTAAGTTACTCATTCTGCAAAAATTTACTGCTGCCTACTGTGTGGCAGGTACTGTGCTAACCGCTAGATATCCAGTGATGAACAAGATACCTGCCTAGTGGTCTAATCAAACCTGACCAGGTCTAATCAGACAAGTGTAAGGAGGGGGGAGGGTGCAGGAAGGCACCTAACCCTGACTTCACATGGTAGGGGAGGCTTTCTGGAGAAGGCGGTGTTCAAACTAGAACCTGAAGGATAGGTAATGATAAATGGTCAACATGTGTTGTGTGTGCTGGGTATAGTTTTAAGCACTTTAATTCATTTAATCTTTGTAACAATCTCATAAGATAAATGAGGAAAATCCACACAGTTTAAATAACTTGTCCAAGGTCACAGAGCTAGGAAGTGGCTAAGTCAGGATTTAGATCAAAATAGTCTGATCCCAGAGCCTATGCTGATGTGTTTCAAACCTTTTGACTGTGATCCAGAGATGCTTTTTATGCCATGACCCAGTGCGTGCACACACACGCACCTGAAACAGTGTTTTACAAACAATAGTTATTGGCAATGCACTCTGACCTATTTTATTCTAGACAGTTTTACTTTTTTAAAAAATAATGGATGCAACCCACAAAATTGATTTTACAATCCATTAATGGGTCGTAATCCACAGTTTGAAAAATAGTTCGCTACACTATTTTCCCTACTACACAAAATGAACAGACCAAGTGAGGAGAGAAGAAAATAGGCAGAGTGAACAGTGTGTGAGAAACGAGGGGTAGGAGGAAGCTTGGCAGGTCAGAACAGCTGAGAGAAATTCAGTAGGGCCTTAGGATTGAGTGGATGGCAGGAAAGGCACCAGATGAAGCCAGAAAGGTAAACAAAGTCGTATCAGTAAAGGTGACCATAATTTATTGTCCAAACCATGACACTTTTGAAGTAAAAGGGGGCACAGTGAATAATTATGCCAGGATAACAGATATAAACCTGGAGCTTCCTAGGCAGAGTGGCATTGCTCTGGTCTGAATATTTGTGTTCTCCTCAAATATGTTGAAAACCTAATGTGATGGAATTCGTGGGGCCTTTGGGGGGGGGGGGGTGATTAGGTCACAAGGGTGGAACCCTCATGAATGGAATTAGTGATTTATAAAAAGGGACCCCATAGAGCTCCGTAGCCCCTTCCACCATGTGAGTACATAGTAAGGAGTCAGCAGTCCGCTGCCAGGAAGAAGGCCTTGACCAGAACCTGACTATTGCCATCACCCTGATCTTGGACTTCAGCCTCCAGAACTGTGAGAAATAAGTTTCTGTTGTTTATAAGCTACCCTACCCAGTCTGTCATATTTTGTTACAGCAGCCCTTCCAGACTAAGACCTGTATGCCCAGTTTCTCTAATACTTTTATTTCTTATCTCTTTGATCGTAGCCATTCTAACAGGTATGAGGTGATCTCTCGCTGTGGTTTTGATTTGCATTTCCCTGATGATTAGTGATGTTGAGCACCTTTGCATGTACCTGCTGGCCATCTTATGTCTTCTTTGGAAAAATGTCTATTTGGATCCTCTGCCCATTTTTAAAATCAGATTGTTTGTTTTTTTGTGTTGAGGTGTAGGAGTTCTTTATATCTGTATATTAACCCCTTTTCAAACACCCCTGTATGGTTTACAAATATTTTTTCCCATTCAGTAGGTTGCCTTTTCATTTTGTTGATTGTTTTCTTTGCTGTGCAGAAGTTTTTTAGTTTGGTGTAGCCCCGCTTGTTTATTTTTGCTTTTGTTGTCTTTGCTTTTGTTGTCAAATCCAAAAAATCATCGCCAAGACCAATGTCACAGTGCTTGCCACCTGTTTTCTTCTAGGACTTTTATGTCTTACGTTCAAATCTTTGACCCATTTTAAGTTAATTTTTGTGTCGGTCCAGTTTTATTCTTTTGTGTGTGGCTGTCCGGTTTTCCCGACACCATTTACTAAAGAAACTGTCCTTTCCTCATTGTATATTCTTGCTGCTTTGTAGTAAATGACCATATAGGCCTGGGTTTATTTCCAGGCTCTCTGTTCTCTTCCATTGATTAGACTATGATTTTTTGGTTACATAAATTAACCCATTTGTTATAGTCTAGCAGTGTTTCAAATTGTGGAGCTTTTAGTTCCTTCAGCCTTCTGATGGCAGACTTTACTGTGATGGCAGAAGTGATGTCGTAGGTCCAGGCAACCAACTACTGTTTTTGTACAGGACACAGTGCCTGATCCCCACAGCTCATCTCTCCATCTTGGTTTTGCCACAGAAGGAGCAAGTGTACTGGCATGCTGGCTGAATTCAATTTTCTCCACCCTTTTCCTGAAGAAGCCCTAGCGGGTTGCAGATTTACCAGTGATTCTGGCCTTGGTGTGTTCAGCCGCGGTGCCACAAGTAGGTCCTAGTCTATGATTTGTGTTGAAAGGAGCCTACGTCTCGTCTATCATTGTACTCTCTGTCTCTAACCCAGTGCTTAGCCACCTAATATGGGCTCCACTAAATGCTACTTGGCTAAATAAGTATCATTTGAAGTGATGTTTCTGTATTTTTGCATATACTTTCAAAGTGTCTTCTGAGAAGATTCATCGTAGTGTTTTGAAAGAAGAGCAGTATGAGTGGCACAGCAGATGGGCTCTAAGTTCACCAGTGAGGTTGGCTGCCAGCAGAGTCATCTTTTGAAGACTCTTCTTCATCCCGAGTTGACACGGGATTGTTATATTGGCTAAAGAGAGTCTTTTTAAAGGGTGGAAGTACTCAGGACACATACCATTTGAAATAATGTTGAAGGATATAGAGCGGGAATGCACACGGGCATTGGTGTTGACCCAGACATTATCCATTTAGCTTTTCCTTTCATATCACTTCAAGTCTGGTCTGAAACAGGATCTGCCTCTACTGTGGCAGGAACCCGGAGACACAGCACAAGTTTCAAAACCCGGGGGTTGGGCAAAAAGGTTCACTTGTTCCTAGAATTACAGGGAGCCCAGTGAGGCTGGAATGCAGCACATGAGGGGAGGGTGGTGTGAGAGGAGGTCACAGAAAGGTAAGGTAGGCAGGAGCCATGTCATGGGGAGGGGTTTCAGACTGAATTATGAGTGCAGTGGCAAATTTTGAAGCACAGGAGTGCTATACTCTGATTGGTGTTTACTTAAACATAAACCTGGGGAGAATTAATTATGGGGGAAGCAGAAGCAGAAAGATCAGTGAAGCTACATAGACTGTCCAAATGACCCTGACGGGGGCCAGAGGCCGGGGTTGTGGAGAAAAGTGTGCAGATTTGAGATATATTTTGGAATCTCCTGATAATTGATTGGCTGGCAGAGTGAGGAAACAAAGATGACTCCTCTTTTTCTGCCTTTGGGAAGTGGGTGTGTGAGTGAGGGTGCCATTTAGTGAGAAGCAGAAGACCGGGGAGAGAACAGGTTTGGGTGACCTATTATGAGTTGCACTTTATATATAAAGTATCTATTTGAGGTGCCTATGAGACATCCACTTAAATTCGTGTATTCTGGAAATTATCGAATATCAGTTCACTAAAATAGATGATTGTTTCTCCCACTTGTTTAATCAGCCTCTCTTTCCATGAGACACATAATTTTAGAAAATTCTAGCTGTGCTGTTTAGATGGTGGTAGTATGTCTGCTGTGCACTCGTGAGATCTGAGCGCACCCCATTACTGAAAAGAAGCAGCACACGCGCCTTGAATGTAGGCCATCACCAGGCATGCCCAATCCCGTAGCAAATTCTGAGGACTAGTAAGTAGCTAATCTTTTTTCCCTTGTTGTTGATTACAATCCAACAGGTCTAACATGTTCAAACTACAGCTTCATTTTCCCTGAAGTTAGCAGTTTTAACAAAATGGAAATAGCAGTACTTAATTTTTTCCAGTTCGTATTACTCTCTTCCATACAGCAGAATGTGGATGCTTCAGAGGACTGGGCAGAGTAGACAAGGAGTGACCTAGTTTCTGAGAAGTGGATTAAGCTCCTGCAGATGTTCTCTTTTCCTTTCTAAAGATTTTATAGTGCGTGTGTGTGCGTGCATGTGTGCTCGTGCGTGTGTGTGTAAAATGGCTGCACTATTGCACTACAGAGGTGCTCTGGAAGCGCCTTAGACTTTTGGATCAGCATGTGGTTTGGCATGGAGACAAGATAAGCAAAGGGCCACAGCAGTTACAAACCCTGATAGCTCAGTTTTGCCAAGGTCAAATGTTTTTAGTAAATATAAATGAAAAAGGTGTTCTGCTTCCTTGGAGGTGTTAGGGATGGGAAACTTTCCTCTTTTCCCACTTGGTTCTTCTTTCTGGCTGGTCAAATAATTCAGTGACATGCAGCAGATTAACAGGAGAAATCAAGTTTTAATGTGTGTACATGGGGAATTCACATGTGCCTGAGTCTCACTCCTGTCTGTCTGCCATGATCTCCACAGTGATCTGTATAACACACAAAACTTCAAAACAGCCTTTACTGGCTTTTCATTTTCTGCGGGATAAAACTATACTACTGACTTCCTTCATTTTCAGCAATGTGGTGGACTAGACACTCTGAAGGTCCTCTTGCTGCTAACACACACACACACACACACACACGACACACACACACACACACACATGACACACACACACACGAGCACACAAAACTAGATTCTGGATAAAAGATACCTTTCAGTGCATTGTTGAATTCCTGGGAGTTAAAGGAAATCTCTAAGGGCAAAGCAGAACAAAAGCCGACAAACACAATAGACTGAGAACTGAAACCTGATTGGAGCAGGGGCTCTGAGTGTAAAGAAATCTCAGGGCAGGTTTCTGTGCAGGCTGCTGTTCAGCATCACAGAACACCAAGGCCAGAACCAAGCAGGAGGAAGTGGAGCCTCTAGTCTGCCGTAAGTGTAGTGCTCAAGGTGGTAGACTGCCTCTAGGTCTTTAGTCCTGCTCCTGCCGGTCATGAGCTCAGTGTCATCTCCAAAGGAGTCACTAACACATTGTGTCTTTCCGCAGTGCCAGGTTTATTAGGGAAGACCTTCCCAACAAGCTGATTAGCATCACAGTTACACGTAGAGGGGAGCTTATGAGATAGAACTCAGCAGAGCAAGCTTTGGGCACAAAGTGCCAGTTACCAGGTCACCCGCTGTGTCCCTTGGTGGAAAGGCAGGCATTGGTCTCAAGCCAGGTGGCTGCAGTGGTGGTTGCAGTGGTGGCAGCGTACAGTGAAGTGCAGTTGGGCAGGGCTCCGAGTGTGACCGTGGTACAGACAAGCTTGAGCATTGGGTGGTCAGAGCTCTGAGATCTTATCGCCCACAGCAGTCCCACTCATATAGGCATTTAGGTGGAGCCCCTATCCAAGTGTCCAGACTTGCGGTTTTGGGCATTCCAGGCCACTTCCAAAGGGCGTTCTTGTTACCTCAGTCCTGACATAGCACTTGACATAACTGCCCTGGCTGACAGTGACTCATTATTGGATTGTCAAAGGTGTCCAAAAAGTCTGTTCTGCTCTTGCTCTATACAGACCCCTGGACTCTTACAGATTAACCTCAGCCAAGCATGATGTCAGCATCAGTGATAGCCCAAAAGACAAGAGAACAAGCCTGCATGAGTCAGAGTCTAAAAGATGCAAAGCACAGGCTTAGCCTACAAGCATTTCAGCTACGAACTATTAGCTGCGGAATAGTAAACAGCGGTGTGTGAGATGTTTAAGGGAGAAAACAGATGGAATCAATGAGGGACAGATGATCAGACAGACTTGAAAAATAACCAAATAAAACCTTCAGAAAGGAAGAAAACAAAGTCATTTGAAAGTAAAAACTCAGCAGATGTGGATGGGTTAAACAATAGATTAAACTGAAGTGAGAATTATCAGCAGGGAGGTGGTTGGAATAAGTTGAACCAGACCTGGATGCCCCACATTAGGGGACTCCCAGGGTACACTCACATTCACCCCACAAGAGAGCCAGCATTTGGGGACCTGGCATAGAGAGGGCGTGGAGGCCCTTTTAGCCAGAGAATCCACAACAGCCAACAGATAACAGGGCCCAGATGAGGAAGAGCAGGCACTTCTCTCTCACTCCCCCTCCTCTGTTCTGATACCAGAGTAGAGCTGAGCTCAGAGGAGGGAGCTGTGCCCCACAGGCTGCCCTGCCCCATAAGTGGACCTCCAGAAGAGGGAAGGGAAAATAAAATAAAAGAGGAGCCCTGGAGGAGAGAGCAGCCAGCCCAGAAGCACAGAGGTGACAGCATCTGGTGTGCTGCGGAGTCTTGCAGAGTGGCTGAAGTGTAATGGGGCAGGGGACGACACTGAAAGGAGAGGTGGAACTCCGATTAGACGTGACTTTGGCCTCACTCCTCACACCCATATTTTTTTCCTCCTTGATCTCTATGCTGTATTTTTGAATGATTTCTTTGTACCTATCTTCTAGTTCCCAATTTTCTCTTCAACTGGAGTTAGTCTGCTGTTTAAATCAGCCATTTAAAAAAAAAAAAAAAAAATTCAGTTATTTTACTTTTTATTTTTAGAAATCTACTTGGATCTTTGTCAAATCTACTTGGTTTTATTTTTATAATCTCTAGTTCCTTGCTCATATTTTCCAGCTTTTATTTCTTTAAACATATTAAATATGTCTGTGGTTATTTTATCTTCTGTATTTTGTAATTCCAGTGAATGACAGTGTCTAAAGGTTTTGCTGGTCCAGTTCTGCTGGCTTGTGTATTTTTTTTTTTTTTTTACATATATCTTTATTGATTTCAGAGAGAGGGAGGGAGAGAGAGAGAGAGATAGAAACATCAGTGATGACAGAACCGTCATTGATCGGCTCCCTCCTGCACGCCCCCAACTGGGGATAGAGCTTACAACCCAGGCATATGCCCTGACAGAGAATCGAGCCTTGATCTCCTGGATTCTAGGTCGATGCTCAACTGCTGAGCCATGCCTGGCCAGGGTGGCTTTTGTATTTTTAGATAAATTACAATACAGTGCTATAAGTTCAGTTATTAAAATATAAGCAAAGAGCTATCAAACAAGGACCATACAACTGCCTCTATCTGGGGGGAAGAGAAAGGGAATATATCATCTTAGGCATTCAATGAAGTGTTTTCTGAGGGACATATATATTAAGTTTTAATAGGTGGGCTTTTTGTTTCTTTGAGGTTTTGTTGTTTGTTGGTGGTGTGTGCGTTTTTGCTTATTTTGAGTAATAGAGTACTCATGCTTCATGAGAAGCAGCACTTTGTCCGCTTGCATAACTTAAATAATATTTAAAGGTTTGTGTTGCAGACTTAGACAGGATTTTTACTCAGTATTGAAGTAAGACATTTTATTGTTGGTCTGTACATCTAATGGAGAAAATGTTTAAGAATTACAGTTCTTCTCATTGACATCTTTCCCCAGGGCACCAGTTCTCTTGGCCTTAAATGCAAGACACAAAGGCATGCATCATGCTTGTGGTCTACAGATATACGATTTCTGGGGGGAAGGGAGAGAACCTGGTATATTCAGATTCCCATCTGCTTCCAGTCAGGCCCACGGCAGGAACTCCCTTGTGATTCCACTTCTTTTGATTGTTCTGTAACAATACCCTACAGTAACTACATAGCGTTTACTGTGTGCCAGGTACCATTCAAGCATTTCATATATTTCATTCATGTCAGAATTAAACCTCTGACCCAATCTAGCTTAACTTTTCACTCTCCTAGAGTCACCTATAGGGTGTCATTGTCATTATAAAGATTGGTCTGACAGTTACAAACACTTGGCCTTCAGATACCAGCTCATCTGTTACCAGTATGGAATGTTCCTGTCTGTAGGCAGTCTGTTTGGCCCGGAGTGTTCTCTGTAGAGCATGGAGACCTTAGCCTGCCAGAGACCAGATTCCACTTACACTCCATCCTGAAAGATAGAAAACATTGAGATATTAATGATCGCCAGCTTCCCAGAGACATTTTCAGCCTCAGTTCTTTAATGATAATCTATTGAAGAAAACTATGGTTTTTATTATTGATGGAACTATATAATCACTGTAAAATTTAATAATGAGAATCCTGTACCTGTTTCAAATGATCCATTTTCATGGCCTGAAAGTCTCAGCTGTCCACTTGAAGAGATTTTTAAAGAAAAGCACCTTTAAATGTGTCTATAAAGCTATTCTCCTATGAGAAGTTAAACCTTTAACTCAAATTTATATTGAAAGTAGTAAGTATACTTGGCATATTTCATAGCTACAGTTTCCAAATGTTTTCTTATTTTAATATTTGGATATAATATAGTGCAATTAAATGTAATGATATACAATAAAAAATTCTTAGAACCTACATATATACACACACATATACACTTAACACAGACCATAGGGAAATTATAGCTATTCCAACTTATTATGATGATTTAGGGTTTCATATATATATATATATATATATATATATATATATTATATATATGTATATATATGTATATATATGTATATATGTATGTATGTATGTATATATATGACAAATGTATTAAGATTTTCATGTCAAATATATTAAGTTTCACATTAAATATCAATTTAAATTAGTGGCATGTCTACTTTAAACCAATATATCAATGAGCAATTTAAATAATCCCTCTATATTAATAATTTATAACTGAGGCTTCTTAAAAATGGCCTTATTATCTTCTGATCCTGTTTCCTTTGATTAACATAATTACTAAAGCAGGAGCTCCCTCAGTTACACATTTTTAAACCACTGAAAGACACATTTTGGGATCCATCTTCTGTCATGCTTGCCAGCTCTCTGCTCTGTAGCTGTAATTGGATACTATTTATTAGACCAACAGGAGAATTAATCACAGCAATAGCTCCTTTGGAATATAACCCCCATTATTAGATTCACAGTATAATGGAATATAAAATAATATTCAATGATTATAGTACCTGGAACGAGGCAGTGGAATTATTGAAAAGTGAAAAAGAGTTACCAGTACGGAATGTTCCTGTCTATAGGCAAAGTCTCTTAACTCAGAATTAAATCTGAAGTTCTCTTTTAGAAATGATTTCATCATCTCCTCCAAAACTATTTCGGTACCTTCAGTAGCATCACTGTGCCCTGTCGTCCTCAGGCTCAGAGCATGGTGGCGTGTTGCTGCTGTGTTGTTCTCCCCTAGGGTTTTAGTGATCATGTTTAAATCCGCAGCCTGATGTCTTACATGAGACTAAGCTGCTTCCTAAGGGTAACTATCAAGAGCAATCACCTCAGCCTGGATATGGCCAAAATTTAAGGTCCCTTCTGCATTAGTCAAATATATTAGCAGGTGTAAAGCACTGCACAATAAAGAAAACTGGCTGTAGTCTCAAATTAGTACCGGGCTTCCCATCCAGCAGTCTGCTGGGCAGATACTTGAGAACAAAGCTCTTTGCCATTCAGGTTTGAATGGAAAGAAAATGAGAAACTAGGTAAAGCAAGCCAACCAAATTAATTCACTCTACTCCTCTCTGCCTTTTCAGTGGAATTCAGAGAAATTCTCTCTCAGAGAAAGTTGAGAAGCCCTCACGAAACAGTCACTTTAGTGTTTACAGAGTATACATTTATGTGCTTTGTGTTGAACATATAAAGACGATATTGATTGCTGTTCTCCATCAGATCCCCACAGGTTCTTCTAGGCGTCAGAAAATTTTCCGTAAATGCTGTTCGTTCTTTTTTCCATTGCTTTTCAGAGACAGTGGAAGGGAGGGAGGGGGGAGAGAGAGAAACATCGATGTGAGAGAGAGACATCGATTGGTTGCCTCCTGCACACTCCCAACCAGGGCTGGGGATCGAGCCTGCCACCAACATTCATGCCCTTGGTCGGAATTGAACCCAGGACCCTTCAGTCCACAGGCCAACACTCTAACCACTGAACCAAACCAGGTAGGGCTTTTGTTCTTTATATGGATCCAAGGTACAGAGGCCAGCTGTGTGCTTAACTCAGTCCCCTCCGCATGGCCCTGCCTCTGAAAGCAGCAGCAGCAACAGATGGAGGGATTCCCAGGTGGACTTCAGTCACTTCACAGTTCTGAACCGCTAGAAAAGTTAGTAAAGAAGTACTTGGTACAGCAGCTTCTACCAGATTTTTTGTTCCTCCCTTTATGTAAATATGGTGATGCACACATGTCCTTAGAATACTGTAAATCTAGTATTCTACTAGAAATATATTAGTAATTTTAGTAGAAACTTTACCAACTAGATGCAACTTGATCATATGCAAATTAGGAGTATTCTAGAAGTTGTTTTCATCTACCGATTTTCTGTTTCCTTTCATCATTATTAAGTAAACTATATTAGATTTAGGCAAACGAAGGCCTTACTTTTTCTTTATCCTGTGCTTCAGTCTGTCCTTTCACTTGATAAGCATTTATTGAACGCATCCTATGGGAAGGGCTTTTAGGTGCTAGGATACAAAGATGACTCCTAACAAGGTCTCGTCGAGGAGCCTGTTTTCAGGTGGGAGTGGGAGCCTTGTAATAAATGAGATGAAGTGTTGTAATGACTCACAGGGCTCCAAACAGGTTATGGCAAGACAGACAACAATTGGACACAGGGAGGAAAGGATACAGAGGAGGCGATACTTGAATTTTGAAAGATGAGAAAGTTTGGAGATGAGCGGGTTGAGGAAACGAGAATTCCTGGAGAGGCAGCGATGTGCGTTCCCTAAATTGTCTTAACTGGTATCCCAGCAGCGGTCTTGCCCAGGATGGCCTCCAACTGTGGGTGAAAATGGAAAGGAAGGTTTTTAGAGTCTAAGAAAATCTACTTTTCTGTAGTAACTCAGAGCCTGGAAGGGATGCTGCTAGTGTATGAATGTGCGCGATGAGGTGTGTTTTGATGTACATCGTGATATGTAAACACCTGGTAGTGAATTACACAAGTCCTGTAGCCTCTTCTCTTTTGGGAGCTTCGAATGCCGTCATCTTCCTTCTGCCTTCACTCACCCAGCTATGCTTCTGACTTCTGGAACTCTCTTAGAGATCGTTTTCCTCCTTTCTGTGTTCAACTTCAGACGAGGAGGAAAGCACTGAGTGTCGACAACAGCGTGCACCTGGGAATTTGGACCAGGCTCATGATTCATGGATTCAGGAGACATTCCCGTATCTGACCCACTTACATCTCAATTCCTTATAATTCCTCCAGTTCCTTCTATTTGTAATAAATATTATTTGTCTGTTGTAGCCCAAGTACTTTGCTGAATTCTAGGTACTTTGGTGATATTAATGAATGAATTATACAAAGGTCCCTGACCAAATGGAACTTTTTAGTCATCAGCACAGCGGCTCTGAAAGATCGCTGCTTCTCTCCCACGTAGAGAAAGGATTCATTGAAAGTAGACTGGTGCATAAAGTAGTGATTTTCTTTCATGGGCTTTGTTGGGGCACTGGGGCAAGAAGACATTTTTTATTTCAGGAGAGAAAGACTTTTTCTGTGACTGGCGGTTCTGTAAGGATAGACCAGTATGATATGGCAAATTTTCTCTAGTTTATCTTGTTAAAAGATGAAAGTTTGAAGGTACTAAAAATAGAGTGGTTTCAGAGACAGATAAGTAGGTGAAGGGAAAATATTTTAAGACAAGTTGCTCGAAGCTTTCCTTTTCTTGTGCTTCGTGAAGAGAGAAGGCAGCCACCCGGTGACTGAGGCATCGGTTCTGGTGTGGGCTCTCTTCAAAGAGGCAGAGTAGGAACATTGTAAGAAAGCAGAAACAGCTGAATAGGAGAGAATTCTGTTATGGCATAAAAAAGAATTTGATTTATTAAAATTGCAACAGATTTGAAATAGAGTGTTTTCAGTTTAATTTTTTATTTGTTATTTTACAGATGCTGCACCTACTCCCTCAGAAAAAAACCCATCTCTGCAGACAAATGTGAGTTCAGGAAAGAAACCAGGCAGCACCATTACGAATACTATAACAGAAAACCCTTCACAAATGCCTCTAGAAGAGCAGTCAGCTGCAAAAAAATGTGAAATATTAACAACTTCACCAGCGTTTTGGTCATTGAGTAAAGAGGAGTCTAGTCATCCAAATTTAAGAGTATCCAAGTCAGATTCGACTTGCTGTAACCAGGCCTCTGTGGAGACCCTCTACGTCTCTCCCTCATTCAAAATGTTTGACCCAGTGAAGGAGACTGCAGTCGATAAGGACTCTCAGAAACCAGACAGGCCCAGCATCGTTCAGAGGGGTGATGAAAACCTCAGGACCTTAGCAACATGGGGTAAGTCTAAAAACCCACCATGAACAAACCCTCTGTTGAAGCATCTTCATTCCCTTCTCTCTGCCTCCCGTCCCCGTTTTGCTCCCTCCTTTCTCTCTCCACCCAGTGCTATTACGATTTGCCCCACACAGAGGAACTTCTCTATGGGAAAGTGCCTTTTATTAAGGGCTAATAGGCAGTTAGATCCTCCTTGTGGGTTACAAGTGCTCCATTGAAGCTCATGTTCTGAGCGATTTTGTTGGGGAACAAATTAGAAAGAACTCACATTAAATAAGAGTTTCCTTGTGGTTGTTTCCAAAAGTACCCAAGAATTTCTCACGCTCAGGAACAAGTAAACTTCTGTTCTTCCCGAAGGGCATGCAGGCCAGAGAATAATACAGAGCTGTGGCCTAGCAAGGACATTCTGTGGCACTCCTGCTGCTTCTCCATAGAGTAGCCGAATGGCCTGATGGCTAATACTCGCCACTTAAACTGTGGACCGCTCACCATGTTCCTGAAGATCCAGGAGCTTCCTGGCCCTGTGCAGTCTAGCTTCTGGCTCTTTCTGCAGCCTGATGTTCTTTCCATTTGTCAAATAAACCATGTCGCGTCACCACCTTTGGCCTCTTGTTCCCTCTGACTTCTAACCCACCCCTTCCCTTGTTCCCTCCTACTCATCCTTTAGAGGGCAGCTCAGACATCACTTCCACTTATTATTATATCCTCAGCACCAATCACAATGCCTTGCACTTCGGGGGCGCTCAATATTTAATAAGCAAACTAAAAGCGTAGTGGAGAAGGAGTGGGAAATATATGTGGAAAAGTAGTAGAAGAAAACATTGGACGATTAAGCCAAAATAGATGAGGAGGAGCTATGTATGCCAGGTTAAATTTGGACTTTATTTTGGAGGCAGAGCAAGTCACTAAAGGTTTTAAGTCAGGTGAATGACTTTACCGACATGTTTTAGAAAAATTACTGTCAGGGAATGTGGAGGATTGATATGGAGGCAGTGAAACAAGGAGGCAGCACTTCAGAGGCTCTTGTAGGAAAGGAAACTGGGTGACAGATAGGAGACAAGAGAGGGTGAGATAGAGGGAGATAGTCCCAGATGGAGCTTAATGTGGAGGAGGTGGCCTAGAATCAGAACAGAAAGGGGGTCACCTCATCCTGAGGGCCTGTAAGGAAGGAGGAGGAAGGATGTAGCAATGTGAGGAAAGGGTTTTGTTGATTTTAATAATTAAGATGCATTAAGCCTTTGGGCGCCATATATTGCATGTCTTGGCCTCGAGATCTTACTGTCTGATGTCACCTGCCAAGACTGAGGAGTATGGAGTAATATAATGGCTGGGAAGAGACTGGAAAAAAATTAGCATAGCCACTCTAGAGAATGGAAGAGGGAACTGATAAAACACTGATGAGATGAAGGAGTGGTCATTTGCAGCAGTCCTAATTTACGGGGTCCTGTGCTTTTCTCCGGTAGTGCTGAGCAGCCTGGGAATAGGAATGAAAAAGGGAGAGACTTAAACTGGAATAGGATTAGGACAGGGATTGGCGAACTACAGTCCCTGGGCTGAATCTGGCCTACTGCCTGTTTTTATAAACAAAGGTCTATTGGAATACAACCACACTAATCGGTTTACATACTGTCTTTGGCTGCTTTTGTGCTACAACAGAGCTGGGCAGTTGCAGCATACACTGTATGTCCCACAAAGCCTAAAATATTTGCTATCTGGTCCTTTACAGAGAGGTTTGCTGACTCCAGATTAGGAATTAGCAGCAGGTAAGGCAGAAGACACAGCAGCAAAGGGACCGCAAGCAAGTGTTTAAAGTGATGAATAATGGGATTGTAGACTGGACAAGAAAGGAGGCAGAGCCAGGCAGGCACTGGTAGAGTGAGAGAAATAAAAGCATCGTGGGATCTGTTGTCTCAGGCCAAAGGGTGGATATATTTAAAGGAATGAGGAGGCTGGAAGTAATCCAGAAGGAAAGAATTGTTAGAAAACAAGATTTCAGACCGAGGCAGTTCTGAGTGATGACATGTTCTAGGGAGTGCTCAGAGGAATGGCTGGTGAGGATTCAAGAAATGATGAGATGAGGGTGGATGGCTAACCTCCATGGATGCTGGCATCACTCGGGATGATGGTTTGCATTTCAAAGTTTCACCTACCACTGGTCAACTGCAATTCAAAAATAGTCAATGGAAAATTCCAGAAATAACAATTTATTAAATAGTTCATAAGTTTTAAATTGCATGCTGGTCTGAGTGGCATGGTGAAATCTCATGCCATCCCCCTCCATCCCACCCAGGACATTTACTCATGATCCCCTTGTCCAACTTGTCCATAATATATATGCTATCTGCCCATTAGTCACCAAGCAGCCATCCCAGTGATCAGGTGGACTGTGTGGTATCTCAGTGCTTGTGTTCATGTAACCCTTCTTGTACTTAATAATGGTCCCAAAGCATAAGAATAGTGATGCTGGCAATTCAGATATGCCAAAGAGAAGTCAATAAATGTGTCTCTTAAATGAAAAGGTGAAAATTCTCTGTTATAAGGAAAGAAGAGAAATCGTATGCAGAGGTTTCTAAGATCTATGGTAAGAACAAATCTCTCCGTGGATTGTGAAAAAGGAAAAAAATCTGTGCTAGTTTTTTTGTCACACCTCAAACTGCCAAAGTTACAGCCATAGCGAGCGATAACTGCTTAATTAGGATGGAAAAGGCATTAAATTTGTGGGTGGAAGACGTGAGCAGAAACCATATTCCAACCGATGGCAGTGTGTCGCATCAGAAAGCATTGAGCTCATATGGAAACTGCAGCAAGGGATCCCCTGAAACAGGTGGCCACATTCACATAAATTTTATTATACTATGTTGCTATAATAGTTCCATTTTTTATTGTTAATTTTTCTACTGTGTCTAATTTATAAATTAAACTATCATAAGTATGTATGTATAGGAAAAACAGTACAATTGACCCTTGAACAACACGGGGGTTAGGGGCACCAACACCCACCTGAGCAGTTGAAAATCTGCATATAACTTTTAACTTCCCCAAAACTTAACTACTAATAGCCTACTGTTGACTAGAAGCTTTACTGAAAATATAAAGGGTCAATTAATACATATCTTGTATAGTATATGTATTATATATTATATTCTTACAATAAAGTAAGCTAGAGAAAAGAAAATGTTATTAAGAAGATCAAGAGTAAGAGAAAATATATTTACAGTATTTATTGAAAAAAAATCTGCATATAAGTGGATCTGCACAGTTCAAGGGTCAGCTGTAAATACAGGCCTTGGAACATATCCCCTGCAGATAAAGGGTTCTACTCTATCTACTGGTTTTAAGAACTATTTGTTTATATGCAGTGTCCAGGTCTGATGTTACAAACTCTTTGCAGATAATGAGCTGGGCAAATTAAAAAATACTTGCGCATTCATATTTTAGCAGATCTCAAGCATCAGGGAGGCTGCCTGTGGCAGCTGCCTAACGCACCTTAATATTTTTACTGAATGAGAGGGATGGATGTGCTACAGCAACCTTTTGACCTTTTGGTACAAATAGTTCTGTTGTTAGAACAGCCCGTTCCTTCTGCTCCTCTGTTTAAATTTTGTTATTTGTCACTCAAACCATTCTTTTAGTCCATCAGATAGTTTATCATGTGTCCTAAAATGGAAAAAAGAGCTAGAAGATTCTTAGACGCCAGATCTGGTGGCAGGCCGCTTGCTTTATATCCACATGAGCCCCAGTTAGTGTGTTAGATTGTGCTGGACTTCCCTTTCTCATGTTTTAGGAGGAAAAAACTCTATGCTTTCCCATGTTGGGATAATGGTAAGCATTCTCTCTGGCTTTGTCCTTTGTTTCTGTTTCTCATTGTTTCCTTTTTTTTTTACCCTGCTTTTAGTAGCAGTTACTCTGTATTTTTCAGTTCATCTTTGCTAGGAGAAGAAACCAAACATCACACACACTCAGGACTCAGTGACCATGACCAAAAAGGCTCCAGAGCCAGAAAAATTAACAGTTTCCTTAAAAGAAACCAGGAAACTGATAGAAACAGTTTTGCAAACCATCCAACTAACCCTGAGCTGCTGGTCAGGCTGGCTCAGAAGCACCATGTTGAAGGGAGCCTTATCACACCGGGAAGTCACAGCCACCCTGCCCCCAGACAGCCCAGTAACTCCTCTAGCCGTACATTTCCATCACCCCAAAAGCCCTGTATTCATTAGCAGTCACTCTCCATTTCCCTTCTTCCTAACTCCTGCAACCACTAATCCACTTTCTATCTCTATGGATTTTCCTGTTCTGGACATTTTATATGATAATATCATATAATATGTGACCTTCGTGTCTGTCTCCTTTCGCTTTGTATAATGTTTTTAAGGTTCATCCATGTTATAGCACGTATCAATTCTTTGTCCCTTTTTAGGGCTGAATAATATTCCATTGTAGAGAAATACACATTTTATTTATCCATTCATCAGTTGATGGACATTTGAGTTGTTTCCCCTTTTGGTTATTATGAATAATACTGCTATGTATGTTTGTGTAAAATATTACATTTTTAACCACTGGACAAAATTAGAATAATTAAGTGTATAGCTAACTTGACAGCCATTACAAACCAGCTAGAAAGATTGAAAGAAATTAATTGGAGCCCGGCCGATGTCGCTTAGTGATTGAGCATTAGCCAGTGCACCAAGAGGTCCCTGATTCGATTCCTAGTCAGGGCACATGCCCATGTTGCAGGCTTGATACCTGGCAGGGGGCATGCAGGAGGCAGCCAATTGATGTTGATGTTTCTCTCTCATCGATGTTTCTCTCTTTCTCTCCCTCTACTTCCCTCTCTCTGTAAAATCAATAAAAACATATTTTAAAAATGAAGAAATAAATTGGAGAATGAAAAAGAAATCCCTGTGGTTTATAATGAACCATTTAAAGTATTTAATTGACCAAGGACCTACTGCTTACAGAAAAATTTACATTTATAGCTAAGTCCTAAAATATTTCTAGAAATATATTTGTCATTTTACTTTTGCACCCAGTAGTTCTAAATGCTTTTTAAATTTAAAGTTGTAATATAGTAATGGTTCAGTGTTACTCATGAGTATAAAGTTAGAGATAACATAGCATTTAGGATAGTTTTATTGGTGCTGTCTTCAGGCAGGTGCAGCATTAATTGGTGTGCATATATCACACAATGAGATTTTAAAATACAGCCATTTACTGCAGCTTATTTGCAATAATTGCTGTATTTCAGCTTTGGCAGGTAAACTGTATGAAGGGGATGAATGTTAACTAGATACCCACATAACTTCTGAGTGAGCCAGAGAAGGGTACCGGAGCAGGCAGGGAGATGAACCCCAAGTGCAGCCAGAAGAGTCTCATACAGCTGTGGAGTATTTGGAAACAAAAATAAATTGATGCTCAGCAATTAAAAATGAAGTGGCTCCTTAGGAGAAGGCATCGCATAGCCTGTGAATCAAAGCTGCAAGACTAAACAGTGAGAAGCTATTTAGTCAGCCACTGCTGCTACAAAGGAAACAAAAGGTGGACGGACAGTGGAAAGTAGGATCCTCAAACGGTAACACCCCGGAGACACCCGGAGGCTTGTTAAAACTCAGTCTTCTGGGCCTGTTCCTCAGTCTCTGATTCAGTCAGTCTGCAGTGGGGCCCAAGACCTTCATTCTAACAAATTCCCACGTGGTAATGCTGCTGCTGCTCGTTCAGGGACCAGCTTTGAGAACCACTAGCATAAAGTTAAATCAGGTTGTTTTAAAAAATTGTTGTTAAATCAGGTATTTTAACCACATTGTTTTTACGTGACTAACATAACTGTGTTATCTCAAATATATAAGGTAACACCATATTATTATTTGACTCAAATGTTATTTCCTCTTGGCCTACTTAAGTGTTTCTCATTAAAATCATTCTTTCTAACAAGCATGAACTATATTTCTAGGATAGTTTCTTAGTAATTTAACAGATATGTTTTGAGTCCTGGGATTTTAGAGTCTCATCAAGGACATATAGTTCTGTCTGCCTGGTGTGTGGATCTTGCCTGAAACTGTCCTGCCAAATAGCCATTCAGGCTGTGCATGAGCCCCATGTGTGTCAGGAAACTCACCGTTTCCCCGTGCAGCTCATTTCATGTGTGGAGAACCTTTAAAAAGTGTGTTTTAAATTGGGCTAAAATCTGTTTTCCTTTGACTTTCATCTGTTAAGCCCAATTCTAACTCGAGCAATTTGAGAAATGGAATATAAATATTGCTAAGGTTTTGTGACTACCTTCTAATAATTAAGGATAGCCTTTTTGGGTAAAGATTTGCATATCTGTCAACCATTCCTTATAGATAAGATATCAAATCCCCTCACCTTCCTGTCTGCCTGCCTCCTAAATTTCATACAATTTAGCATAATCCTATACTAGAGTAAAAGTAATTCTACTGCAGTGGGATGGTGTGGACGTGTAACATAGTGGTTTAGATCATGTGCTATGACATCAGAGACTTGAATTTGAGTCTCACCCCTGCCTGTTTTAGCCTTGTGATCTTGGGAAAGTGTTTTAGCCTCTTCAAGATTTCTTTGCCTCATGTTTTAAATGAGGTTATAAAACCTACTCCACATATTTCTGTTGGAGGGTGGTGCTAGAGAGAGAGAATAAAAAACAGCTATTTGAAGTGCAGTCCAATCTTTAGACTTCTCCTCCTTGCCAAACAGATGAACAGTTGCCCCAAATCCCCACTTGCTCCCACACCCTCTGCAGAAGTCTGAGGATGTGTTTTCTGGAGAAGGCAGATGGTGGGTCTCTGAAATGAGAGATCTCAGGTACAGTGGAGAGCGTGGGTACCGAAACAACCGCTACAGCATTAAACAAGCGTGCGCAAACAAATGCTGAATGCTGGAAACCCAGCCCCTTTCCCTGCTAGACTGCAGCTCCCTGGGAACCACATCTTCATTTCCTAGGGAGGAGGTAGGAAAACTATTCTCACAAGAGCCTAAGCCCCTTGGGGGAAAGAACTAAAGATACTGACGTTAGAAGTTCCCCAACCAGTGATCCACCCAAATGACCGGACATTGAAGTTCAAAGCTGGCAGGTCCCACACTCACACTCAGAGCTTCCAGTCAGCCTTGTAATCCTCCCTTCTTAATCATAAGTGGAAAGCAGGGAGCACCAACACCTGAACCACATTTCTAACATGGAACATGAGACAGGAGATAAGAGAACATGTTGCATCTATGAAACACAAACAGGGTGTTACAGAAAGAATTCCTGAGAACCAAAAAAAAATAGCTCTTGGAAATTAAAAATGTAATAGCAGAAATTAAGTCAGTGGTAGGATTGCAAGCTAAAGTTGATAAAATATCTGAGGAAGTAGAACACAAAGATGACGGAGGTAGGGAAAGTGGGAGAGAAAAATAAGAAGATTAGGGGACTAGTCTAGGAGATCTAACGCCTGAACCAGAGGAGGTTCAGAAAGAGAACAAGAGAACACACAGAGGAGAAAATAATTAGTTACAGCATTCAAGGAAAATTTCTAAAGCTGAAGGAAATGAGTTCCCTGATTAAAAGTCAGTTGACTTTCAGTTGACCTCCATGAATGAAAGTAGTACCCCGCAGGGGCAAATGGAGAAGCTTCAGAAAGCTGGGGACAAGAGAAAGTTCTATAATACTTCAGAGATAAACCACATTATGTATGATGAATGAGAATTCGAACGACTCCAACTCCTGAACGGCAATACTGGAATCAAGATGACAGTGGAATTTTGTCTTTAAAATTCTGAAAGAAAAGGGTTTCCAACCTAGAATTCTTTATCTACCCAAACTGTCATTAAGCCTAAAAGTAGGATACAGACATTTACCTTTTTTTAAGGGTAGAATTTAATCTTTATTTACAGGCCACTACAAGATATGAAATTCCACATAGAAATAAGAAACCCATTGAGAGGAGAAGCTTCATACAGTATGTACAGTTAGGAACTTGTTCAAGTGTAGTTTTGTTGTAAAAAGCGTTATAACAACAAACCACATTGAAAAAGAGTTCTTAGTAGAGAAACAAGAAGACAAACTTATACCATAGTACACAACAACCTGCAAATCCCAGGAATGCCACCCTGAACTGGGAACATACAGTCTCAGAGGTGATTTCTGGCACATTTTAACCTTCCTCAGCCTCTACAGAGAAATATTTCTCAGTCAAGTTTAATGAAGCTTTGTACATACGCTCATTTTCATGGTTTTGTAGAGCTTCCATTTTATCCAAACCCCCACATTCTTCAATCATTATACCAAGCTTCCCAGTTTCACCTAGTTTCTCAGCAGCCGGATATTTGAAACGGCATCCAGAATGACCACAATAATTCTGGCATCTTTCGCAGTTAAGAGGTTCATCAGTGGTTCTGTTGCACCACAGTGAATGACCTGTACAATCTGTTCAACTGTTCTACCACTTCTCCTCCTGTGTCTTTAAAGCCTGCCTTTGAGAAAACACCAGTGAGGATTGGGACCAGTCCATGATTCACGACTTGCGATGTCTGGTCCTGGTGGCCAGCTGTGACTCTTGACATTGTCCATGTAGCTTCTTTCTGAATGTTAGTTTTGGAGTTGGTTAGCAGACTGGGAAAGACAGCAAGTGCTCCTGCATCTATTACAACCTGAGTCTTTTCATCTGTCCAGTGACAATATTTCCTACAGCTCTTAGGGCAGGAGTCACGATTAGCAAATCATTAGCTCCTAGGAGCTTCACAGTTGGGGCACAACTCCTGTTTTCATGACCATTTCAATCTGTTTGGATGATTGGTGAGGTAAGAAATGGCCCAGCGGCTATCTGCTAATACTTCTAAATCATTGTGATGCAGGAGACGAATTAAGTAGGAAGAATCTGCTCAACAGCATCTAACGGGGTGCAGGATTCTTATTGCAACAAAAGCCTAAAAGTGTCCAAGTAAGAGTACCTAAGTAACCCACATGCTAAAGATGATGTATCAGGAACTGCAAGAAGAGCCAACAGTGGGCCACCTGCCCCATGCTTGACAACCAAGTCTCAGAAAAGTGAACCATCACCTGCGACGTTTCCTTGAGCCCATATAGCTTGTTCACTGACGTGAGAGTGGGGAGATGCCAACAGAAATGAATGCTGGGATAGCAGCTCATCTAATGCAGCCTTGGTCTGTTCCGATGTCCCAGAAGCAGCGTTCATGAGGCCCAAACAGATTCACACTGAACGGGACTGCAATTGGTTCTGCCCAAAGACACAAATTTTGGAATCACACCAGCCCAAATTATGTTGTCTATGCCTGGCTGACTGTCCCTAGAAGGCAGTTTCCTCTTCATTTGAGTAGCTTGGAGTTGGCTTTCCAAATTGTTGCTTTTATGCCCTTGATAGTGTCCTCACAGACCAGTTTACAGCACCCTGGCTGTTGCGGTTCTCCCGTGGTGAAGTAGTACCATCGGGAAACAAGCAGACAGGTCTCCTTTTCAGCATCTGGTCCTTCTTAGCTTTCCTCAGCTCCACGTTAATTCTACTCGGTGACACCTCATGTCTTCCTTCTTTCCCCTTGGTCTTGAATCTCTTAAGGCGGGCAGCTGGTGAGTCCGCTTTCTCGTTGTTGGATATGGTTATGACAGAGGAAGAAAGCTACGCAGCCGGCTCAGGCCTTCACAGGACGCGGTGCGGGATGCACAGGCTGCGGTTTGGTTGCTCTGAAAATATCCACCACGGATCAGCCTGAAGATTGTGGCTGGAATATAGACATTTCCAAACATGCAAGTTCTCAGAACTTTCTCTTCTGCACCCTTTTCCAGTGCCTGCTGGAGAATGTGCTACTCCAAAGTGAGAGTAAACCAAGAAAGAGAAATACACAGGGTAGAGAAAACGGGAGAGCTGACACGGGAGGATGGCGAAGGGACATGTCAGATGACAGATCTCTGTGATCCAGACGCGCATGCATGTAGTTGAGAATGTAGCAGTGTCACTCAGGATGCAGATATGCTGAGCTTTTGTCATTAGCCTGCCGACTACCATCAGACCCTTTTCAATCCCAGGACAGGCTGTCTGGATAAGCTGACCTAGATTCTCGAGTGTACTCGTCTCCTCTTGACCGTGTGCTGATGAAGTTCCTACTTTCCTTCCATATCCTGCTACTGCATCAGCTGAAAGTACTCATTTTACCCCAAAAAGTTCCGTGATTGGAATTTTTCCTGAGAACTAGAGAGCTTTGAAGCAGAAAATAGAAACCGCCTACCCCAGCCATAATTGTTACAAGAGGTCCAATTTGGTTTAGAGGGGCGTGGATATATAAAGGAAATAAAATAATATAGGAAGATAAGTCATGTGTGCTAAGTGGTAAACGCTGATTTCCCTGTTCTATGACTTTAGGGAATAAGTTGTTGTTTTTTAATTTAAGTCCAAGGAGACAAGTTCTGTGTCCAAGAAATTTGGAGAAATACTTGAGTAAATTACTGTGCTAATGGACATTGTTAACCTCCCAATGGGAAGCCCAGGATGCAGCCACCCGTCTGCTCTGACTTGGAAGCCCATTTTCACGAGCATCTTTTCACACCATCAGGAACACAGTACTCCTTGGACATAGTTCGGGCAATAATGAGTTAGAATGAAATGTGAAAAAAGAGATTTAATATGCTTTTGCCTGAAAGTTAAAATGTTATTAAATCTTTAATTTGATGGAAAATAGGTTCAGAATGCTTTTTATTTTATATATAGCTTCTTGGTGGAAAAACGAATTGTATACGTTGCTAGTGTTTCAGATCTCAGATGCACTGGGCTTCAGTCTCAACTATATTTAACTATTGAGAAAAAATTAGTTTCACAACTTTTTGTAGTTGGTTGTTCATTTTGCCATAGTACTCTCTGTAGGAAAAAAAATGGAGCAGGAATCTAAGTTGCATGTTTCTCAGCCTCTCTATCTTAATTGCCAACTTAAAATGCCACCAGTAGAACGGGATGGAATATTTCACTTTTGTGCTCTCTCTGATAAGTGGAGTATAAAAACATGTTAGTCAGGATCTGAGAGTGAAGAGGAATATTGATCATTTTATTCTAGTTTCATTTAGAAAATCTTCAGATTCTCTCTATATCCTGCTTTGGGTTTATTTAGGTTTATTATGATTATTTAGCGTATAAAATTCTGAGCAGTGTATTTATGTTGAGGCCTTTCAGATGGGATTTTACACTGTGAAATTGCTTTAGCTAGTGTTCACACTCGAATGTTGCATAATCTTTCTCTCTCATTTATACATTTTAGTTTCAACCACCTCTGAGGGAACATCCTTTTCTACTCTGTCCATGTCATCTCCTGACTCAGCCTCTCCAGAAAAATCTGCTCCTCTCTTACCCCCGATTTTGGCTGGACCTTCCTATTGGACTCTGTCCCAACAACAGTCTTCTTCTGCCTCCTTTAAAGATAAAGATAAAGACAAGACAGCCAGGGTTCATCGCCCCTTTGTTCCTAGGGGCCCTATGTCTTCTGATGAAGAAACTGACAACTTCAATCTCCTGGGAATTCTTCCGGATAACTCTGATTCTGCCGAAAAGAAGATAAGTCGTATTTCCAGCAGTGATTGGGTAGAGTTTTCCACCCAAAATGTAGACCATTTCCCCTCTATGTCCTGTTCTAGTTTTCAGACAACCAAAGGCCTGCCTCGGGAGCCTGAAGGAAACAGTTCCATTCAGGGTCTCCTGGGGGAGGTAAAAAATGCAATAGTCAAATTACATGAAGATCTGAGTATGGTGATACAAGAACTTGGTGTCATCAACAGCCATCTGGTAAGCATGAGTGTGAACAGCCCACAGCTCAGCACAACTTCACAGTGTCCCCAGTCTTCCGAGGGGAGCTCAGATCAAATCGAATCGTCTGGTAGCCATTTCTGATAGAGCTCATATGGTTCCGCTGCCCAAAAACTGAGTTAACCTGTTACAGATTCTCATTACTATGGCAAAAATAGAGTGATGGTTTGATTTTCTTTGTCAGGTTTATTAGCAAGTATCTTTCACATCAGTAAATTCATTTGGGTGGTTTATTTTTTAAAACAGAAAAGGTATCGCCTTTGATAATATTTTCAGATTTAGATATTAGTTCATTTGAAACCGAAGAGAATTTCCTTCTTCCATGCTCGGTACTTTAAATCAAAATACACTAAGCATTAGTGAGAGATGTGGTGAGACCTCAGATGGAAATGGCTCTTTTAGAGCTTGGGATTAGCTGGCAGCAAGAAGCCCTTTATTTTCACCTGTGTTGAGTGTCATTGTTAACAAGCCTTTGCCCTGAGTTAGGAAGATTTAGTCTGGGGTACATGTTTCACACGTTCTCATGCCAGGTTTCTGGTTCTGCAAACCAGGTGCCAGAATCTTCCCCTTCGTGTGGATGCCACGTGGGTTGGGTGTTAAGCCGAGACAAATAGAACACGGAACAGTTGCTTTTATTGTTAATGTACATTGCAAAGTGAATTCAAATCCATACTCTTTTTTTCTTGTATTTTTAAAAATAAATTTGATATTTTTCATCTTATAGTATACTTTTAATTCATTAAAACATCCTTTCAAATGGAAATGTCTCAATTATTATATTTATGGATAGAATGATCTACTTTAGGGATTACAGACCAATGCTTCTCAACCCTGCTGCACATGAGAATCACTGGAGACATGTTTATTTTTTACATTTGGTTGATAGAACTGTGTACGGGGCTGCATGTACCCATCACTCAGTTTCAACAGCTATCTATGAAAGGCTAAGATGATATCTGATTATTTTGAAGAAATATGAGATGTGTAAAAAATATTCTAATGCCTGAGTGCCACTCCTAAACCAGAACTGATTTTCATGCAAACTGAGTCAAGAACTGGAGGGAACTCTTAGTGCAAAGACTCGAAAGTGGGTGGATCTCTGGCATGTTTGAGGAATGTCGAGGAGGCTCGTGGCCAGTGGCCACTGAAGTGAGGAAAGAGGAGAGCGGGAGGAGGCTGGAGGCCAGGGAGGAAGGAGCAGGGAGTGCCAGACGGAACAAGTTCTTGAAGACCATTGTTAGAGTGTTCTAGAACACCCAGGTTAATCCAGACTTCAATTCCTCATAGGCATGGTTCATTTTCAGTTCATTCTCACTGCATAGCCATTGGGTTCAACTTTGTTGTAAGGAGCATCTCTTGCTAGACTTACACTTTGTGTGGGGTGATTTCTGTTCCTGTCACCTGTCTAGGTTATCAGAATGAGAGTTGGAATTTGTTGAACTCAACAAATGCCCTTGGGGAAAAGTGGCTCCTGTGATGATTTACCTCTGTCTTTTCAGGTCCTATTATTCGTATGACTCTGCACAGGCCCTGGGGATTCAGTGGTGAGCACAATCAGATATAGCTCCTGTCCTCACAGAGCTTGAGTTCTAGAGACATTTGGTTGATCAAATTGTTTTTCAAAAATGTAAAGGTTAATAGTTCTGGAAAGGTTATTTAGGGTTTGACCTGGCAAAGGAATTTTTAAGGAAGTAACTTTTGAGCTGAAATATGAATTCTAGGATTATTGAAGGAAGTGCCACTAATGACATGTTGGGCAAACCAACTTCTTTATGGAATGAAATAAAGCATTAAAAAGTCCTAAGGCATCTTCTGTTGGCTTTCTTCAGGCACCTGGGAGATCCCCCAGTATATTCTTAGGAGACAGGAGGATCCGGTAGCTCCTTTGTGTACTGGCTAGAACATTTCTGAGCTGCACCTTGGTAAGAGTTGAGAAGAAAAACCCTCCAGAGATAAAGCAATCCTCCCTCCCCATCCCCATCACCAAGATGTGCTGCATCAAGTGGCTTGAAATTTACTTAGAGAAACCCCACAAATATCTGAGATGACAAAAACTGTCCCTCTGTGAAACTGCCTTACTGACCTGTGCTTATTACATGCACATGGTAACTTCAGATTTTAATGAGGTTTCACATGGCTCGTGTATTTTAATTCAATGATTTGTTAATTAGCAAGCACTTACCTGAGTGCCTAGCCAACTCCATTAAGCAAATAGAACAAACTCAGCTTACCTTAGCAGTGGGTATATTCTGATTGACTGCAGTTATCTCAGATTTTAAAATACTCCATTCGCTGTTACTCTCTTACATACTTTACTTGGAACTTGAGGATCTTATAAGGCAGTTATAAAAATATTTTACAGTTTACTTACTGTCAAATTGCTCGTGTGTTCATTCTTTAACTATTTAAGCAGCCCCCATTATGAGCCTGCAGTTTGCTAGACTTTGGGGACACAATCCTGACCATGATGGATGTGGTCCTGCCTCAGAGTTACAGCCTAGTGCAGACACAGAGAAATAGATGGGTAATTAGGGTGCAGTGCGTAAGTCCTAGGAATTCGGAAAGCACAGGATGGTGTGGGAGAGCCTGGCAAAGAGTGACAACCAGCAGTCAGGGCCTGCTTCTGGAGGAAATGAAGCCTAACTGAATTTGAAGCATAAGCAGGAGTTTGTCAAGCAACGGGAGTTAGGGCGGAGAGGGAATTTTCTAGGCAGCAAGAACAGCGTGTTCACAAGCAAGGAGCAAGAGAGAAGTTGGTGAGTTTGGGGATAGGATGTCCAGAAACCCAAAACCGTAGGTGAGAAACGTGGGCACCTCAGTTTCCCTTACATAGCAGCGCAGTGGGTGGTGGTGAAGTAGCCTAATAACCCAAGTCACAGAAAAGGACTGAGTGACAAGGAAGTGGGTCACGTGGAAAATAGTGTCCTAGAAATCTGGGAGTTCAAGGGTGCCCAAAATCCATTCACACACTGACTAAAATAGACTTTAAAAGGGGGTTTTGGAGACCTTGGTGACTCATCTCCCCACTGAGTTCAGTGTGACAGTGGTTTGCGCCTGGGTGTGCAAGGACCCCTCCTTTTGTGCACCCTCGCTTTAAAGAGAACAAGAATGGTGGGAACAACTGGGTGGACAGGGTCCATACTCTGTGTACTGGGGACTGGTTTGCTCGGTTTCGCTTTATTTTTAATAAGTGGGTTCTGAGATGTGATGAAGGGGCCTAGAGATGTGGAACTGAGAGGTTTTTATTTCTTGCTGAACAGCAAGTAATTTGAGGAGGCCACGCATATTATGGTTATGGCAGATGCTGTAAGCCACCTTTTATCAGCAGGCAGGCTTAGAAAAGAGTAAATTGGCTCAGAAGAAACTAGGTTTTCAGGATGATTTTGTTGGGTAATTTTGAATTCTGTTTTCTCACTGATGGTGCAGAAAGTTCTGAAAGATATGGTAATTATTGCAGAATGGTGGCCTCAGGCACTTGCAGCTATTCACTCAGTAAAATTCCATTATAAGATAACACAGTCTTTGTGTAGGACTGTGCTGCAGCTGAGAGCTCATCTCCTGTAGTGTATACACGTCGTCCTCGTACTGCGGGGCCCCCGTGGCAAGATGCACAAGTCCAAGCTCCGGGACTTGGTGATTAATTACAAATGTGCGGTGAGAGAGGGGAAGAGTGAAGGACGAGCTCCAGAAGTCTGCTCTATTACTATTACTACAACAGTCATAGTAATGGTTGGCACTTACTGGATGCTACCAATGTTCTAAGGACTTTTTTTAAATCCTCACCTGAGAATGCGCTTATTGATTTTAGAGAGAGGGGAAGGGAGAAAGAGAGAAAGAGACATCGATGTAAGAGAGAACATCTATCGGTTGCCTTCTGTATGTGTCCCAACTGGGGATGGAACCCGCAACTTAGGTATGTGCCCAGACCGAGAACCGAACCCGCAACTTTTTGGTGTACAGGACAATACTCCAACCAACTGGGCCACACAGGCCAGGGCATTCTGAGCACTTTTTAGTTCTCTCAGCAACCCCACCAGGAAGGTCCTAGCATTATCACATTGCACGTGAGAAAACAGAGACTAAGAAAGGCTAAGGAGCCTGTCCAGGATCACACAGGTAGTAGTAAGGGTCAAAGCCAGACCTTGAACCCTGGTCTGTCTTGGTGTGGAGCTTGTGCTTGTAGCCACTTGGTCACACTACCTCACAATTCAGGTGGGCGGTGGTGCCATTGGTGAGGAAAGTGGGGAAGACAGGTAGACCCACTTTCTTGGGAAGCAGCTGGAGCTCCTGCCTTCTTCCCCATTCGACTGCTCTCTAGCGGGGCACCGCCTTTAATTGGGGATGATTTTCACTGGTTCTCCCCAGCAGTGGAGAAGTTTCATTTATGCACTTGAAAACCACATGGAGCAACCCAGAAACAGCTGATAGAAACTAACAAAAAATTAGTTTTTAATTCAGTACCTGTAGTAGTAGTAGTAGTATGTTCATATTTCACTTTTCGAAAACGGTGGGGAGCACTTAGTGTCTCTTAGCCACTAGTTTCGTTATCTCTGGCAGTAATGATGGGACATTGCTTCACTCCCACACCCCCACATAAGAGAGGCTCAGGGAGCAGCCGCCAACCCCAGAAGAGCTGGCTGCTATTAACCCTAAACCTGCCTGTTCTGCCTGTGTGCCCCCAACCCCCAAAACGCAGAAAACAGGGAGGAGTGAACTAGAAACGGTAACACGGGAATGAGCCAAGTATGGGAATAAACACACAGCTTGAAAAGCACAAAGTCAAGATAGAACAGGCAAAAGGGAGGAAGCTACCCGACAGGGCTCTAGCCCTATCCCACGGCAGAAGGACAAGCCAATAGCAGACCCATTGCCGGTGTCAGCTGGCACCTTGACAGCATTCGGAGAAGGGACAGGATGGGACACAACTGAGGAGCTGATTTGAAGCTGAAAGAGGTGGAGTAGGGTGGGCTGTTGGTCTGGGATGGAAGGCAGGGAGGCGTGGCAAGACCTGCAGGCTGGTACCGCAGGCACACTCCCCCACCCGACTCCCGTGGGGACGGTGAAAGAGGGCACAGTTCCCAGGGCTGTCGGAACATGAAGCCCAAACTTCCTATGTCCTCGAGGCGAGGGGCCCTTACAGAAGATGCACAAGCCACATCTTACACCGTCCATCAGCATCCACGTGGTGCCCCCCAAATGAACAGGAGCCTCTGGACCCCACGGGGAGGATGGGCTTTTCCAGCCTGCACAAAAGCTGCAGAGGGGACAGATCTGTGATCTCCCCCCCTCTGCTGAGCACAGCTGTCCCGGGCCACTTGGTGGCTGGCCAGATCCACCCCATTTACTCGTTTGCTGGGAAACACTGCTGAGCACAGCCTCTAAACTGCCACTGCTCTATTGAAGGGGACAGCAGCATTAACTGCCTTAACCAGCCACAGTCCCCATTAGGGACTGTAATGCCATGCGGCTTAGGAACAAAAGGTCCCAGGGCTCTTACCTGCCCTGTAGGCCAGGGTTGGCTGACAAGCCTCATCTGAGGCCTGTAGATTTATCTCCTCTTTTAAAGTATTTTAGGAAGCTGCAGAGGGAGAAACTCAGCACATGTTCCCTGTGCTCGCTGGTTATTTATCTCAGGTTTCTATTGCTCACAGTTCAATCCCCTTGCGATTGTTCAAATCTCCTTGGCTTTGTGCTTCCTAACGTTCGTAGAGCAATGTTGGCAAAGCACTTGAATACATTTCTACTTAGTCTCAGGCTCTTCTGGGCAGTTAGGCAGGTGAAGGATTGGGGCCTCAGAGAGGCGGAGTCACTAGCTCAAGGTCACACAGCCCTGAGCAGTGGGGCTGGGAGCCTCCTCCAGGCTTTGGATGCTGGAGAGGCGTTGTCTCCTGCTGGCCAGGCAGGCGCCTCCAGCTCCTCTCCTAAAGCTCCGGGAAGCATCTGGATTCTGATCAGCTGCCAAAAACTTACTGTGGAGTCTCTGCCCTTAGAATTGTCTGTTATACTTTAAATCTTGTACATTAGCTTTGTTTGAGCTATTAACATATTCCATTATCCCTAAATATGGAAATTAGTATTTCCTTGTGGCTCATTCATCTCCACTTCTTCCCCTACAAAGCCAAGGTTATTGAAAAGAATGTTACACAAAGACCAGACACCTCACATTCTTGAGATGAGCCGAAGGGCAGGAGGGTGGTTATCACTGTCTAGATGCCTAAGTGACAGTCATTAATGGGTGAACTTTGGTGACTAATCTGCTGAGGTTTTCAGCGATACTCCCCTGCCGTTTAACGTGGGAACGTAAACAGTGTATGCCAGCTTCCTAGCCCATCACCTTTACCACATAGAAAAATAAAGTAGAAGCTTGAATATTAATGAGCAATTAATTCATTAATAAAAACTCCCAACTTTAAAGAATGTTAAAATAACCCTTGGCATGGGCAGGGTCGGGAGTGAGCAGGTGCCCTCCTGGGATTTCTGTCTGCGCAGCTCGCCCTGCAGTCGCGCGGGTGCCTGCCTCGGGCCTGGGACTGCTGGCCCGCCCTCGGCCAGGGTAGCAGGGCTGGACATGTGATGAGAAGGTCATCTTTACCACAGCTCCCCTGATAGAGGGAGGGGTGGCTTTCAGTGGCGACACCGGTGATACCAGAGCTGTCACCAGGGGCAGGTGGAGCTGGTCTTGCTGAGGAAGTGGCCTGTCCAAGCATGACCAGGGCTGATGCGCCAACAAGAGAGCGGAAGCTGAGCCACAGCCACGGTCCCTGTAGTCGTGTCCCAGAGCTTCCAGGACAAAGTGCCACGTACTTGGTGGCTTAAAATAACAGAAATTTTATGTCTCCCAGCTCTGAAAGCCAGAAGTCTGGGACCAGGGTGTTGGCAGGATTGTACCCTCTGAGGCCTGAGGGGGGTTGTTCCAGCCTCCATCTGGCTCTGGTGGGGTCGAGCAATCCCGCATTCTTTGGCTTATAGATGCCTCCCTGCAGTCTTCTGCCTCCTCTCAGCCTTTTCCCTGTCCCTTCCCATGCCTCCCCTCTGTGTGTCGGTCTCTGTGTTCAAATCTGCCCTTTTGATAAGGATGCTCAGCATATTGGATGAGGGACCACCCTAGGACTGTATTTTAATTTGATCACCTCTACAAAGACCCTGTTTCCAAATAAGGTCACATTCTGAGGTCCTGGGGGTTATAACTCAACGTGTTTTTTTTTAGGGGACACAATTCAGCCCATAAAAGTCCCCTTTTCCCACATGTAGACGCTCCTGTACTCACATGTGAGCAAACATTTCAGTAAAGACAGGCATCCACCCGGCTCAACTCAGTCCTGATCTCAAGAGGAGGTAGTGTCACCCAAGGCCAGCCCTCCCCTCCTTGTGTTCCCTTTTAACCACCGGAGACTCTGCAGGGTTGTGGGAAACGCACAGTTTGGGGATCAGGCAATGTTGATTTGAGCCCAGGCTCTGCCCCTCGGCCCTGCAGCTGCTCAGCCCTCCTCAGCCTCAGTTCTTTCATCTACATCAAAAGGAAATAGCACCCCCCTTGCCTGGTGCGAATTCAGTGAAAACATGCCTACACCATTCCTTGCACATAGTAGACACTCAATAAAAATTAGCTCCTTCCTTCCATCTCCATGTTTCCCACATATCTCACCTAGGTCTGGGATTTTCGGTTGACCTGACGTTGTTATGCAGGCAATTCTACAACAAATATATGCTTTCTGAGCTGAATGTGTGGCTCAATTAGTTGACAAGGAGAAGCATTTCTCAGTGCCTGGGTTTTCAGAATCCACCAAGGGGCACCAAGCCAACTGGCAAGCTGCCTTCTTTGGAAAGGACACAGGTCGAACGCTGTGCCTGGCGTTAATTGACTGTCGCAGTGTCTCTCCAGGTCCCACGTTGCGTGGGCTTTTGTGTCCGCCGTGCAGAGATCAATTGCCCTGTTCCTGGGAGCCTGCATCCCAAGGAGCAGCATTCAGAAGAGAGGAGCCTCGCCAGACCACGTGTCTCTCTGTTCAGGGCTCCGGCTGACACTCACTGAAAAATGACACTGGTGGGAGGGCCACCCCTTGCTGAGGCCACCACTGCCTCAATTTTACAGGTTCAGAAATGTCCGTTTTATCAGCTTTTCCAGACGTGCTCAAGCTAGAGGAGACTGGTTTGTAAAAACGCCCTGGTGCCTCTCAGGTTGTGTCCTGAGCTTGTGCCCCTGAGTTGCCTTTTTGGATCCCCTCTTTGCTCATGCACCAGATTGTGTGAGAGCCCCCCCACTCTCCACGCTCCACCCAAGGCGCTGCCTGGCACCTGAGGAGTTGGGACGTGGAGAGTCGGGCCCACCCAGTGCTGGGCTGAGCCAGGGCCCTGTGTGCTGAGCTGCCAGGCAGAGAACACAAGGGTTTGGGGGACCCCAGAGGAGAGTGGCCCTGGGCCAGGGTGGCCGGTGGGTGAGGGAGAGGTAGGACAGAAAGGCAGGAGTATGTCATAGTCACACAGCAAGCTCTATAAACTAGGTGTTGCCTTCCTGGTGCTGTGGAGGAAATCAGGCTCAGAGAGGTTCAGGAATTCTCAGGAGCACATACCCAGTAAGGGTCAGAGGCAGAAACTGAACGCAGGTCTGCCTGACGCCAAGGAGTTCCTGCAAGTGCATTGCCCTACGCTTCCTATCAGAGAAAACCTCGGGCTAAACGTGTGGTGGGGGAGGGGGCTGGGAGGGGTGAGAAAGAAAAGCCATCACCGGCTCAAAGGAGGGAAAGAAAGCTGCTGGGGCAGGGCCTCGGCTGAGGGAGAGCAAAGAAACACAGTCGCAAGCGGAAACCTAAGGACAGGCACGTGGAAACTTTGAGCTTGTCGGGCTCTTTCTTGATGAGTTTTTCCCAAAGCCCTGCTATTCGTCCTGTGGCATAACTTTGGGAGAGGGCCAGGGACAGCAAAACAGAGACAATTAAATGGGCGCCCGCCACTGAATGTTTTCCCTGAAGCCTCTCAATGGGCTCTGCAGGGCCCAAGCCCCAACGGAATGGAGCCAAAGCCACGTGTTCATGTCACAATGTAGAGACCCAGCACTTGCCGTCTGTAGCTGTGCATCACGATGCTGCGTTCTCAGGCTCTGGGGCCCAAGGCTATTAAGATTTTGATGCATCTGTGGCTTTGGGATTGGATAATGATAGAAATTCCAGCAGAGGAGAAAAAAAAAATCTAAGCACTGTCAGGACACCAGGAGTCAAATGCATTCCAGGTCGGCTCAGCGCCTCTGTCCTGATGGGAAGAGACTGCCTCCCGTGACTTTGGGTTGACGGTCATGGCTGGTTCTCGGGTGGTGGGAAAGACAGGAAAGATTATTAATATCAGTAATAATAACAACAATAATAATACATTCATATTTTACATTCGTATTCCACATGTGTAATTTACGTCTGTGAGGACTTGATGATCTGTGTGTCATATACAACTCCTCCATCCTGACAACAGCCTAGCAAAACAAGCAGGAAAGGTACGTGCTAACCGAATCGTCTGGTTCCCCTCCTCCCCAGCACAAGGCAAAACTGAGAGGTTAAGTGTGGCTATGTCACTGAAGACAGAGCCAAAGCCTTTACTTTAAGAGTCACATGTTCCCTGACATGGAATGGCCTGGGTACACGCTGATGTTGTCGCTGCAGCAGAGCCTAGCCATACTGACTGATAGAGAATTTCATGAGTGAGTGAGTGAACGGAGGCACACACTGGCCTAAGGCCTTTTTTGGAGCTGGGAGAACTTAAGTCAGGCACCACATGGAAAGCCCGTGGCTGTAATCAGCGCTCCATGGCGCTCTGTTGACTCTACCCAGGCTGTGTCTCAAGGCTCCTGTAGCTCAGGACGTTTCCCAGATGCCCTCGCTGGATTGCTCTCCATTCTGCCCTCAGCTAAGTCCTGTACAGTTTTTATCCCTCTCTGGGCTCCGAATCTGGAAGGTGTCTCCTTTGTGTCCAATGAGAACATTTTTCATTTCAAAACATATTGTTGGCCGGGACAATGGCATGAAGCGGAGCTGAGCGGCTCCTGAGGACAGAAGCAGACGGTAAAAGGCCTTCTGGGGACAGTGGCACCTCTGAGTGGCCCCTCTGGGCTCTGTACCCACTGAGCCCACACCAGGTGTCAGCAGGAGAGACCCTGTAATTAATTTTTAAATCTGCTATTATCATGCATTTAGGCAGTGGGCCGACATTCCACTTGGTTTTGACCTTTAAAAATGTTACAGGCAATATCAGCTTCTCTCCAATGTGAAGGATGCTGACTTAGAGGCTGTAAAAGCCACAGCCTCGTGGGCTGGCACCTTCCTTTGAAAGTTTCTCTCAAATCCCTTTATTTTATTTGTCATCTATATAAAGGAAATGCACGTGCACACACACACACACACACCCCTTTATTTTTTTCCGGAAACGAGGTGTATGTTTCCATCCCTTCACTTGCCATTTCCAAAAGTGGCTTTTTTAAAAATTGTGGTAAAATATACATAAAATTTACCATTTTCGCCATTTTTAGGGAGCAGTTCAGTGGCATTAAGCACATTCTCATGGGCAGCCGTCACCACCATCCGTCTCCGCAACTTTCTCATCTGCCCGAACTGAAACTGTGTCGCCGAGACACGCACTCCGGGTGCTCGCCCCCCAGCCCCAGCAGCTGCCGTCCTCTCGGTGCCTCACTGAAATGGAAGCCGATGGTGTTTGTCTTTCGGCGACTGGTTTATTTCATTCGGCAGAACGTCTCCCAGGTTCATCTCTGTACGCGCCAGAATTTCCTTCTTTTTAAGGCTGAATAATGTTCCATTGTGAGGACGCCGCACACACTTTCTAAATGGTAACAGCCTCGGTGGCTCGTAGTTATGCACCGTTTTCCAGTTTAGAAAGTGGCTTCTTCACACATTGTTTCATTTGCTCCCCCAACAAGGTTTGGAGAGAACCTTTAAATTGGCCATTCTGATGCACTTAGGCAGTGGGCTTACAGAGCACCCCGCCTCACCCGAGGAGCCCGTCTCTGAGAAGCTAAGGGACCGCCCAGGGCCACCCTCCTGCAAGGCCTCCTCCCGCCTCCACGCCTGCCTCAGGTTAGAAAGCAGAGCTGCTTTGTTCAGGTTGATGTTTACTTTTCCATTTTCTTTCACTCTCCGGCTACACCCGTGATTCAGAGGGTTCCAGCCAGGCTCAGACAAGATCAGGGTAGTGATACAGCCTCATTGCAAAGAACCTTGGAGAAAGACGGAAAAAACCACCCCACTCTCAGCCCCCTCCCTTGAGCCGCTGAGTCTGGCTCCGTCCTTTTACAGGAGAAGGTCGTAATGATCATGGGGAAACGTGACAGAAGGAAACCTCATTTCACTTAAACCCGCTCGGGTGAGCCTGTGGCCAGGCCGCGGCAGGGACGCACCAGGCTCAGGCCGAGAGAGCGGTGAGGTGACAGCAGCCGCGGACGGCCAGTGTCTCCGCCAGAGGGGAACACTTGCCCCCATCTTAGGCCAGCCACCCAGGCAGGAAACGTGGGGAAGTAGGACTGTGAAGTTCGCGATTTGGGGTCTCATCATCACCAAGCTGGAGGCGGTGGGATGAAGAAAAATGAGACCGGCTTCTGGGTCGGGGTCAAGTGCAACTGGAACCTGTGACAAAGCTCAGACTCAGGCTCTTTCTACTGCTGCCACCATGGGAGGGCCTGGGAACCCCTCCTGGGGGACAGGACTCTAACGTCGTCCCACCCCGCCCATGCTCTCTCCTGGGCCACTTTCAGGAAAGGAAGTATTGACAGGAGTCCCCCGAGCCGAGATCCTTCTTCAGTGGATTTAAATAAGCCGCGGGCATTTCCTGAGTGCCTCTGCTAAGTGCAAGGCTAGGCACCACGGACGCCAAGATGAAGGTGACCTTGTCTGTGACCTTGAGGGCAGGAGAGAAACAGGCCCCCTGCTGCCATAGAGTGGAATGTTCTAGAGACAGCTGTGCTGTGCTGGGGCAGAGTGACTAATTCCGTCAGGGATGGGGAGGTGGCACGCAGGTCCCGGGAGATGTCACAAAAGACATGCTATTTGAGCTGGGTCTTCAAGGCTGAGCTCACCGGGTAGAGAAGTGGGTGGCACCCTCGGGAGAGGGCACGAGTTATGCATCGATGAGCAGCCTGTCTGCAGGGAGGGGCCAGCTGGTGAGTAACAAGAGTGTCCTGGAGAGCAGGCAGGTGTCCCATCTGCAAGACCCTGAAAGGGGAGAAACATGGGAGTCTGGACTTTCTCTTGAAGGCAGTGTGGAGCCAGGAAACGACTGTAGGGGGACAGTCAAGGGGCGTGTGGACGCCCGAAGGATGGGCACGGGGGTGGGAAGGAGGTGAAGTTAAGGGCAGAGCTGGGAAGGCATGGGACACTAAATCAGCCTGCCCGTTCCCTGCCTCTCCCACCAGCCAGGGCAGAAAGGGTGGGATCGGAGCTGGAGACTGTCACAGAGGCTTCTTGAGACCAGATGTGTCCTCTGAGGCTTCAGGCCCTCAGAGCAGCATATTTGTTAACAGCCTCAGTAGCCTGGACTGAAAAGGCTCCACACTCCAGCTGATTGAGGGCCAGCTTGTTACTGTGAAGAAAATACCACCCACGGCTGCACAGTGGGGAATTGGGAGGCTTTCAAATGGAGCTGAAAGGCCCTCTGGCCAGCCCAGCCTTCCAAGAGCGCTCTCTGGGGTGTCATTTAAGGGGCTAGAGCCATTCTCTCCCAGACCAGACCAGCCTACAGAGGAGCCTGAAATGTCATTAGAGGCTCATTCCTCTGACATTAGTATTTCCTTTCCAAGCACCAAGCTGTAGAAGCGGCATTCAACCTGGCCCCTCTGGTTAGCTGTGTGACCTCAGGCAAGCGCCTCCAACTCTCTGAGCCTGGTTTCTATAAGGAGTTTACCACTTTCCTTAATAATGATAAGACCTCGATCCTCCAAGTTTGGCAGCAAAGGGACACTTCTGGTGGGGAGGGAGGTGGACAGGGCAGCTCTCCATAGCTCACCTGGCGGCGGCTCTCTGATCTACTGCCACAGCCACACGGACCTACCACATCCCCTTTAGTGCTCTGATAAGAGGTGGACACTTGCCCTTTGGCCCAAAGACTGGAAAGTAAATAAAGGGACCCAAGATACACAGTATAGCATCGTCTCCAGGTTCACAGGCCCTATTCCATTTGAACAAGTCCCTAAGGAAGAGCTGCCCAGCAGCAGGGTTCTCACGCCCGCCCACAGGCAACTGGAGTAGAAACACTGCCTGCACCTGCTGGCTCTGGTAAACCCTGGGAGTCTGGGCCCCTCAGCATCTCCGAAGGCTAGTACAGACTGGGACCAGAGAGTTCTGGGTTCCAATTCCCCGTTTCCGCTGCTGCAGATTGTCACCTAGACACGTTGCTCCCCTTGCTTGAATCTCAGCATCCTTGCCCCTCTGTGGGAACCCTGAGGGCTTGTGACTCAGCCTGACAGACAGGCTGCCATCTGCTGCCCCCCGCAGCCCTGCCCTGAGCCTGGTGCTCCCTGGCCTGCCTCCCACTCCCTCCTGGACCCACATGTGGGGGCCAATGCCCTCCTCCCCCAGAGTCAGCCCGGGCCCTGATCTAGACCATGGCCACATGCCTCTATGTTTGAGGGCAATTTGTTAAAGGTTCATCATATCACTAGCAAGCAACCTGCTCCTTCCTGCCAGAAAGGTGCCAAATAAGTTTGTCTACTGTTATGTTATTTTTCAGTCTTAATAACTGCTTTTGAAACTGAGACAGAAATGAAAAGGGGGAAAGCAGAAGGGTTTATAATAAGGGAGCTTCCTTCCTGGCTTCCCGAGCTCTCCACACGAGCGTGCCTGCACCTACACATGCCCTCCCCCCCAACCCCCCCACCCCCCGCTTTCTTCTGCGCCAGTGGTTTTCATTTCACAATACATCTCTCAGCTCTGCTCGTATCAACCATGCTGATGGACGTCCTTCTCGCTAATGGCTTCTGCAATTCCATTGCATGAATGCTCCATGGTGAACAGTTTCAACCCCATGTGGATGGAAATTTAGGTTGCTTCCATGCTGTAGTAAATATCCTTGTGAATTTGTGCAAGTAATTCTGTGGAAGAAATTCCTGGAAGTGGAATTACTGAGTCAAAGACCACAGGGCCTCCATAGACCACACACACTGGCTCTCTGCTCCCTGCAGGGTCGGCCCAGAGCCTGCTGGGTGTCCTGCACTGGTCCTGCCCGCCTGTCCACCTCCCCCTTCCCACGAGTCATTTATTCACTCATTCATTCACTATCTTCTCTGGCCAGGCCTGTGCTAGGTGCTAGGGATTCACAGAAGGCCTAGCCCAGCCTTCGGAAGCCTTTGAACTTGGGGAAACCCTCTTGTTCTGTGAAATCTCCTGGGACACACACGCCTACACACACCCCCTGCAGGGCCTTCACTCTCCTCTGGCCTCCCACAGCAGTCAATGAACGGTTTGCGTATCTTTTTGTCTGTAATAGAGATGCATGTATGCATTGTCCAAAGAGATCTTGTTCTACCCCCTGTGGCGAAAGGAGACCTCCCTCCATCCCAGGGGACCAGCCCCTGTGCACCCCTGATGGGTCCATGGCTAACAGATTCTGGGATTCCGGAGACACTCAGGGGCCCGCAGATGGTGCTGGCTTTGGGACCCTGGAGGCAGAAGGAGAGACAAGTTAAGGCAAAGTCAAGGGAGAGCGAGAGCAGCACTGCCTGCGGCCGTCAGAGAGGGCCAGGTGGAGATGTGCCCTCCTCCCTGCAATTAAGGAAAGCAGGGGACATCTCCGGGACCCTGACAACAAGCTCACGTTATTTAATCTGGCTCCAGAGAGATTTGCAGACAACCAACCCCAGATCCAACCAACCCCACCAAGCCTCTCTCCCAGGCCGTGGGCTCCGAGGGTGCTGACCGAGCATCCCTTTCTGCATCCTCAGCACCTGGGTGCGCTGACCCCCCCCGTCAAGGGCACCCACTAAGAAGCCTCACCACTCGCTGTACCAGGAGCACCACCCAAGCCCTCCGCCCCTTTGAAATCAGGTCCAGTTTCCTCCAAGCTCCTGTCTGACCCCCTGACCTAACTGTGCGCCTGAGATCCCTGTGCCTTATCATGGGGAGGTTTGGGGCCGCATGAGCATTTCTGAGAAATGGAAGGAACACAGACACACGTGACAAAGCAAATGCACTTGAAAGGACCATGCTGTCCAGCATCACATTGTCCCTCGGGTGGTCCCGTGGCCCCCGGGGGCTGTGAGCGCAGCTGCCGCCCTGCAGTCCTTTGCTGGGCCCTTGAGGCCGCGGGGTAATGAGGAGAAGGCGAGGAGCCCAGCCTCGCTCCAGATGAGCGTGGGTTATTGTCCTTCTGAGGCTCTGCGGCGTGGGAACAGGCAACATGGCGTCTCAGGGGGCACATTGTGGCCAAGGCTTATGTAAGTTGGAAAATAAAAGTTCTCACCCAATGTGGCATTTCACAGCCCCGCAAAGCCCAGGAAATTGAGGAGGGGAGGGCACTCAGACCGGGGAAACAGCATAGGTGGGGTGGGGGACACCGTGAGAAGTGGGGGGTACCGAAAGCTGGCATGGATTTTGAGACAGGAAACAGAGAGAGCGGGAAGAGTGGGCAGAGGGCAGCTGACGGGAGGGAGGGGGAGCTTATTTATTCTGAAAGTACTGGAAGAGAGGCTGGTGCAGTCAGATTCATTTGCACTTAAAGTGGATCCTACGGAGAGTGGGAAGGGGGAGGCTGGGTCCAGGGGAACGATGAGGAGGCGAGTCAGCAGTGTTTCTTGGTGTAGGACCCCAGAAACCTTGAGGAGGCCAGGTCTCAGGCCTTGAAGCTTGCTTTTCTTGGGCTCAGGGCCTGATCACAGAGACCTGGAGACCTGAGCAGGTCCCAGAGCCCAGGGGACCTCAGCCTGCAGGTGGCCTGGAGACTCAGTAAAACGGGGGGGGGCACACACACGTGCAGGAGGCCTGGGGGAGGTGACAGCCCTGGCAGGCTGTTACACTTGGAGCCCAAGGGAGGGAGGAGCCCCAAGCTATTAAACCTGATCCCTAATTTAAGGGCAGTGGAACCTTCTCTAATGATTGCTACAGGCCAGGCCATCCCCAGCAGCCTGGCTCTGGAAGGCAGGATGCTGCTTGGCAGCTCTGGGTAAGATAAATCCTATTAACACATACTAATAGCTGCAGTCCCAAGAGTCTGCTTTCATGTTCCGATGGCAGAAGATAAATGGCCCTCACTGTTTTTATGTAACCGGTGTCACTGCGAAGCTACATGGGGAGCTACCTGAGCTGCTTTTGTACCTTATTTATCAGGTACTTCGAGACGTTTCTCCAGGAAAAGGAGGCATCTGGGTTGAGAAATGACTCCTTGTTTAACATGGCCCACCTCCACAGGACCCATGCAGAGGCGCTCAAGCCTCCAACTAAAAGTTAGGGCAAGTCTGAGCACCGGGCGCCTGGGCTGGTGCCCCCATGCCCAGCAGGCAGAAGCGGGCATCCACCCGCAGCTAGCCTCTCTCACCAGCAAGGGCAGGAGGGGAAGGGGCGCTTAGAGAGAGTGGGCGGGGGCCTGGCAGCCTGCCCCGCTCTCTGAGAATCCTCAGGGTTGCTCCAGTCTCCTGGCAGGAAGATGCCCGCCGTTCAACAGTGAGGACGCCGAGGTCCAGAGGGAGGTCACGGGCCCAACGCTGGCTGCAGCCTGGAGGCCCACGTGGCCCCTCCACCCAGCGCCCTCCTCTCCTTTCCAGAGGCTAGAAGGGCCGGGGGCCTGGTCTTCGATGGCTGATGTTGCTGAGGGATGTTAAGGCCACCCCGCTGGGCAGAGCCTCTTTGGGCTTGAGCCTGGTGTATCTGGAGACCTCTGTGAAGGTCCGACTGACGCTTCAGTGCCGTTTCCCAGCTCCAGGCCACGTGACTGGGACAGAACCCATCCTCTTCATCACAGACGTGGGTCCTTGTCCATCCCTTAGGCCAGTGAGAAATCTTGTTGGATGTGTCGGGCTTGCATAGGACGACATCCCTGTTTTGTAGCCCAGTGGCCTCCGCAGGTCCCAGGAGCACGGCCCATGCTGGTCCTCAGAAGGCAGAAGAGCATCTGCTAACGTGGCAGACTGGACATTTAGCTCCCGGGACCTTGTGGGCATCAGGCCCTGCCTGCTTTCTCTGGGAGAGGTCGGGAGGGATGAAGCAATAACAACAGAGCCAAGTGTGTGACCTGGGGCAAGGGGGCAACCGGGGTTTGAAGCAATCTGCACTTAGCAGCCAGGGATCCCAGATGGGCAGGGCGCTTCCCCTCCCCTGCTCCCTGCCTCTCATTTGCAAAATGCAGAGAACAAGTTTGTGCTTCCCCAAGGCTCAGGTAACGTGGTAAAACCGCTGGAAGCTGGGGCCTGGCGGTGAGAGGGGCCCCCTGGCACTCACAGCCTGTGCTCCCCTGTTCTGGGCCCTGAGTCAGAGCGTGAGTCAAGCTGCTCTTCCAGCCAGGGAGCCACCTTGGCAGACACCATCGAATTACTCAGCGCTTGGCCCTGCGCGGGGGCATGTGAAGCCTGGGCATTAGCTGAGGAAGGTTCAAGCCACCTGCTCAGGATGGCTGTGAGCGCGTCCCGGGCGCAGCAGGTACCCGAGCACCTCACTGCGTCTCAGAGGTGCCTGGGGAGGCTTTCAGGAACATTCAAGGGGCGAGGCCAGCCTGCCTGGGCTTTCCCCAGGGGCCAATCTCCGGTCATAATTTGCTTCAGGGACCCAGAACAGAAAGCTGGGCTCCGGAATTAGCCTGCTCGGTGTTGGAATCCCGGTGCTCCTACGCACCCACTGTGCTCCCTTGGCCCCCCACAGGGTGCTGGTGCCTGCCTGGACCCCCACACAGGCAAAGGACAGTCACCAAGAACAAGCACCTGCCCCCTGCAAGAGCCACTGCTGCTCTCCTCTGTCAAACAAGTGTCCCTCTCTGGGGCCCCCACCCTTCCTGGGTGCTCCTGGCCCTCAGCGGCCCACAGATGTAATTCTCCCTGTTCAGGTGGGGGATGCAGGCAGGTGTGACTGCCAAGGGACAGGGTGGCCCAGGGTGGCAATTGCAGCTTCGAAGAAATGGCCTCGGGGTGATCCGATTAGTCTCCCAGGCCCCGGCTTATCCCACATGCGCCTCCCACACCTGGTGCAGCCAGAGTTCCAGATTCAAGGCAGGGGGCCCTCGCCTTCCTGTCAGAGCCAGCTTCCAACCGTAACGATTTCCCAGTCAAGATATCTCTCCTGCTCAATTTCACCCATTACTCCCCGTTACTCCCCTGAACTGCTCCTTATAAAGCTCCCCCTCCATGTCTGGGCCCTCCGAGGTTTGCAAAGACACTCATATCTTGGCTAAGGGACAGGCCATCAGTCTTCTTAATCTGGACTCATAAATCAGCCACCTGGGCGCCCCACTGTCCCCTCCAACCCCTGAGTGCTCTGGACATCTCCCTGGGACCTCATGGGACACCCAATCCCTCCAGGAGGGGGTCATGTGCCCCTCGCTCACGCAGTATTGTCCTTCCTCCCCCTCGCCAGGGTGGGAGAAGGTCACAGCCGCTCCTGCAGGAGTCTCACCAGCAGCCTGGCAGCTGCCTCTCCCGTCAGCAGGGCCTTCTCCTGGAACAGAACATCTTAAGCTTGTTGGGATCGATTGCCCGTGGTGTCCCACTTAATTTCCCCGCCAGGAGGCTGACAGCTTTGGGGGAAAAGAGGAGCCAGAAGGACTTTTTTAGGACCCCAAACCAATCCTTAGGGGACATGGCCTTCCATGGGGGGCGTTGGAGGACAAAGAGGAGCTAGAAGAAGCACCCAGGGTCAGTGACCTCAGTTTTAGAAAAAGCCTCTGGGCAGTAGCCCCTGGGAGCCCTACTTGTCTCAAGCATAGGGGCAGTAGGACTGAGCAGAGTCCAGCGCCAGGCCCGATGCACAGTGAGCACCGGAGAAGGCTTGCTAGGAGCTGGAGGAGGTATGCTGGCCCTGGTGAAGAGTGTGTGTGTGTGTGTGTGTGTGTGTGTGTGTGTGTGTGTGTGTGTGTGCGTGCCCGCAAGTGTGAGTAATTTCTTGGTAGGGGTAGAGCCCAGAGGTATCTCTGACTTCCACCCCCACCCAAAGACCCACTGGCAGGAATATGCCCTTTAAGATTTAGAAAGGCAGTCATTCCACTAAAATTGATTTAGCACCTGCTCTGCTCTGAGCAGATAATGGTGAAAGCACACAGATAATCATGAAAAACACAGTCCTTGCTTGATGAGGTGTGCATTCTGGAAGGCTTCCTGAAGGAGGAATGTTTACCCTGCAACAGCCTGGAGAGACTTGGGGATCACTATGGCTAAAGCAGTGGTTCTCAAACTGTGCTCTGGGACCCTCAGCGCCTGGGAACTTATTGGAAATGCAGACTCTCAGGCTGCATCAGACTCTAGGGGTGGGGCTCAGCCACTGGGATCTAACAAGCCCTCGGGGTGATCTGGTTGAGAACCAGTGGGCTGGGGCATGGGAAGACTGGTACCAGAGAACCAACATCCTGGGAATTCTCTCCCGTGGCTGAGAGTTTGGGGCCTGAAAGTGCTTTCCAGGCTCCTGTCCAGGCGCCCATCCTCCTGCAGGTTACCTGTGTGCACTTGGGGCATAGGAAAAGCAGAAAACATTCCTCAAAGAATTTCCTTTTCAGTGTTTTTCCAAAAAGCATTGGAAGCATCACCATGGGAAATACCAGGATCTTGCTGAACATTTTACCTGTTTTAGCCCCCAAATTAGACACTATTAGAATTGCTCTATAAAGTCAACATGTGTTTAAACTTCCCCGCACCTCAGGCCATGCCTTTGCCCTCCTGCACCTGCCTCTGGGACCTTCCCTCCCTCAGGGATCACCGTCCTTGAGAAGTGGCTCTTGTGAGGGGCGCTGACACTTGCAGGGTCTTGGCTTTGTCTGAAGATATCTCCATCTTGTTCTTGAAGGACAGTTTTACTTGATATCGATTCTAAGTGGACAGTTCATTTATTTGTGTGTTAGTATTTGATGACATTGCATCCAGGCTCCTGGCCTCTATTATGCTGTCCAGGAGTTTGCCTTCCATTGAATTATCATTCCCCTGGGTGTCCTTTTGTTTCTTCCCTCCGGCATCTTGTAAAATCTTCTCTTCACTGTTCTGGGTCATTGTGATGGGTCCACATGTGGTTTTTTTTTTAAATCCTTTGCTAAGGATCGATTGCATGCCCTGGACTGAAATTCATGTCCTTTATCAATTCTGGAAAATCCTCCGCCATCGCCTCTTTGAATAATGACTTTGCCCATCCTCTGTTCTCCCTCTGGAACTCCAAGCAGCTGTGCATTTTTCTTCTCACTCTAATTTTCTTGTCGTTTAACCTCTATTTCATAGTCTCTGTCTTCTTCTGCGGCCCGTCATTATGCATTCTGCTAATCGCTTCAGCTCCATCTTCCAGCCCAGCCATTCCCTCCTGAACTGTGTCTATTTGCTGCTCAACCCATCCGGTGAGTTTCACATTTCAGTTATTACATTTTCCACTTCCAGAAGTTCTACTTGGTTCTTTTTCATCTCTCAATTCTTCTCTCTTTACGAACATCTTTAACTCATTTTTATTCTCATTCTGATCATTCAAACATCTGAAATTGTTTGGTCTAGTTTTGCACGGTGGTCTGACCATCATGGACCATTTTCTCCCGTTTTGCCATTTGAGACTGTGAGCTTGATGGTTTTCAGACAGGGATGTGCTCCAGCCATGTGCCTCAGTCTACAACATAAAACCACTTTAGGTTAATGTCTTGGCTTGGGGTTTTCTGGACCCCAAATTTGGACCTCAGCTTACAAATTTGGACCTCGAGCATGAGCGAAGGCCAGCTTAAGTAAACACGTTCTCATGAAGGAATCCTTTCATCTCTATTCATTGCTGAGGCCAGGACAAATGAGTGCCTTGCTATCTCTTCACTAGAAGGTTGGTTTTTATAGGCCACCCTTACACTCAAGGTACCACTTTGAAAGTCCTGGCTCTAGAAGAGGGTCTCACTTCCTACTCCTAACCTTTTATGAGCTCAAGGTAAAATGATGTCTTCAGTTCCCTGTGCCATGGTTAAAACCCAAGGGTCTAGGTTCCTGTTATGGGCAAATGGTTTGTCACAGCCAGAGGTCAGCATTTGCTTCCTGGTCTGGTGTCATTTGTTTCTCAGGAATTTCCCTTAGTTCCCTGCAAACTTAGCTATTCACTGAATGAAGAAGTTTCTGATAACTGATTGTGCATTTTTAGGTGTTTTGTAACAGGAGTGTCTCCTCCGTTCCTCCCCTCCCCCCAGAAGATCTGACTACAGCAGAATAGCTCTTGCTGTTCCCCAAACCATTTCTCCTTCCTTTGGGGCTCACATCCCCAGCCCCCTGTGGCTAAGTGTGCTCACATGACTGCATCCTGTCCAGTGGGACCAGTTTAAGGTCGGCCCACGGAAACCTCCCACAGGATCCACTGAAGGATGATGGAGGAGCCGCCGGATGTATGCGCCTGCGATCCCTAGTTGCTGCTTGAAGAAGAACTGCTTTCCGTTTCAGGCATTCCATGAGCAGGAAAAAAGCCGCTGGGACTACTTAACTAGAGCTTCTTAACTAGTACACCGGCCCACCACGTTGCCAGAATTAAAGTCCCACATATAGTTGTTCCACCGTTTTGTATTACACACGTAATCTCTGCAGGCTTAGGGACTCCATGAGGTTTTATCTGGCCTGGCTCTCAGGAGACAGGACCACCAGTCACAGAGTCTGAGTCCGAGAAAGATCCTCCTTCCCTTCCCTGCAGTGTCAGCACCCTGGGCCAGGCCCTGCGCTGGCCACCGAGTCCCCAGACCACTCACACATGGCCCTGCTCTTGAGGAGCTCCTGGGTATGGAGAGCACAGACACAGGCACAGGTGACCCCGGGGCAAGAAGATGACGGCTGCAGTGGGGCTGTGGCGACTCGGGCAATGGCCCGCTCAGGCTGAGGTTTGGGGCCTGGCCGCAGGGAGGCAGAATCAGGGAGGCCCTGCCCCGGGCCCGAGCAGGCAGGACTCCAGGGGCAGCCCCAGCACGTGCCCCAGAGCTGGCGCAGGGCGCAGAGCATCTCCACCAGCCCACGGTGTCCCTGCCAAACTCACTTTTCCTGCAGCCTGGACCGGCCCTCTGAGCTTGATGGGGACCTATTTTGGTCACTGCACTGCACTCCAGAAAAGAACTCCTCCTCCTTGGCACCTTCCTCCTCTGGTTGCCCCGCTTTAGAGCAGAGCCTCTGGGTTTTTATGATAAAGAGCACTGGGAAAGCCGTGGACACAGGTTCGCCCGTTCACTCAGAAGGATGGTTTCCTTTCACTCACATTCTCCTTGGACCGGTGGAGCCGGCCAGAAAGGAGCCAGGCCATGGAGTGCGCTGATTCGGGCAGGAGTCCTGGTGCTGCCACTGACTGGTGGTGGCCCCTGGGAAGGTCACATCATCTCTCGGAGCCTCCATTTCCTGCCCACAGAAGTGGGGATGACAACATCGGCTTCGCCAGGCTGATGCGAGGGTAGAGGGCCGAGTGGCCCCAGTCCCTCTGTGCCCAGCCCCGTAGTCCCGCCTCCTGTCCCTCCCTCTGTCCTTGCCTGCAGAAGCTTGTGGGGACACAGGACATGTAACAGCTAACATTACTCCTAGGGTGTGAGGGAAGTCAGGGCTGTGGCCGGAGAAGATGACTCAGGTAGTGGGGAGGGACTTCGGGTGGGACAGCCTGAAGCAGGGACTATGTTCTCCATCCCCTCTCTTCCTGCCCCTCGCTGGCCAAAACCTGGGCTTCGAACGCACAGTCACAGGGCTGGTGCCCTTAGTGCAGCCCTTCCCGTGTCCCACTGACACTGTCAGGAGCAGGGGCTCGAGGCAAAACCGAGCAGCTTTCTCCTCCTGGAAAGGACTGGGCCAAGGCCCTGGGGGCCTGGGGCTGTGAGGGGCGGTCGCCTCTCTGCTAAGTCACTGCCGGTGTGGAACCCAACCTCGTGGGAGTGAGGTCCCCAGAAACCCCCGGCTGAGGGTCTGAGAAGCACACCTGGAAGAGGAGGCCTGTAGGGAGAGGCCAGGCCGAGGGCAGACAGTGCCTCCCTGCTGCGGGGTCTCCACACCTACTGCGCACCTGCTCTGGGGGGAAGCGGGGCCCCCTGAGGCTCCACAGCTTCTCCCCACTGCAATGTGGAGTCGGCACAGATGCAACCCTCAGACGCGTACGCTGCTCCCCGATTTCACCCACACGGCAGCTTGCATCTCTGCTTCAGAGATTGGGAACTGAGGCACAGAGGGAAACGACAACCCCAGGCTGACACAGCTCAACCCCTCTGAGCACCCATACCCAGGGAAATCCCAGCTTCGCAGCTTTCTTGATGCATGATGTTGATGGATTGACTCACGTATGCCTCAGTTTCTCCATCTGTAAATTAGGCACCACCACTGCTTCCTCGTGTGCTGACTGGGGGGATGAAATGAGCTAACACGTGTGAAAGAGCCTCGTCAGATGCTGGCACACAATAACCTCAGTTACACTCACTGTCAGAACACAGTGCTATTATTCTAATTTCCTCCCATTAAGCACTCTGCGAGTATTTGCCAAATAAGTGATTTTTCCAGCATTTCATTATGAAACTTTCAAACACACAGCGAAGTTGAAAGGATTTGTAGTGAACACCCACACACTGTAATGGCAGACTTCTACCATTTACCTCTCATAACACTTGCTTTATCAGTACCCACCCACCAATTCATCTTATTTTTTTACATCAGTCCAACTTCCTCTAAACAATTCAGTGTTTACTGTTTGGGGTATAAAATTTGCATACAACGAAATGCACAAATCTTGAAAGTCAATCATTGAATTTTGACAAATGCATACGCCCGTGTAACACAAGCCCCTATCAGAATAAAGGACATTCCCATCCTTCCAGAATGTTCCCTCATGCCTCTTTCACTCAGTCCTGCCCCTACTCCCAGGAGGCAAGCACTCTTGTGATTTTTTTCCCACCATGGACTAATCTTGCCCGTTGTAGAATTTTACATACTGCAGGATGTGATTTCACAGCACAGTACAGTTTGTACTTGTATCAGTTATCTATGGCTGGATAACAAATTACCCCAAAATTAGGCAGCTTAAAACAACAACTCACAATTTCACAGTGTCTGTGGCCTCCTGGGTGGGAAGGGGATCCTTCCTATGGTTGTGGTGGCCTGAGCCCTGGCCCAAAGCTGACTGGGGCCCTGAGGTCATGACCTTTGCCCCTCCTCCCATCCTCCCAGGAAGACAGAACACTCCATTCAGGGAGTATATAGAGTGGGGTGCCCTGGGGTTGGGGTGAGGGGCTCACCTAGCTCTGCTTCTAGCTGACGAGTCCTGATGACTCTTGTCCTCCAGAGAGACTGCTCACCATTGTCAGCACAGTGTGGCAGGCTGTCCCCCTGATTTGCCCAGGGAGGGTGACCTGGGCCATGATCACTCAGTGGACTGATGGCAGGATGGGGACCCTATCTGAGTGGCCTTGGCGTTGGAGGCAGGAGGCGAGTCGAATGCTCATCAAAAAACAGTGCCCTGGGCCTGGCCAGGCGGCTTAGTTGGTTGGAGCATCGCCCTGAACACCAAAAGGTTTCGGGTTCAGTCCCTGGTCAAGGCACATACCTAGGTTGTGGGTTCGATAGCCAATCAGGACTTGTGCAGGAGGCAACCTACCAATGTTTCTCTTACATTGATGTTTCCCTCTCCCTCCCCTCCTCTCTCTGAAATCAGTTTAAAAAAAAAAAAAAGGGCAAATACCGTGTGATTCTGCTTATATGAGGCACCTGGAGGAGTCCAATTCATAGAGCCAGAAAGCCGAATGGTGGCTGCCAGAGACTGGGGCAGGGGAGGATGGGAGTTAGTGTTTGATGGACAGAGTTTCCGTCTGGGGAGACGAGAAAATCCTGGAGACGGGTGCTGGGGCTGGTGGCACAACAGCGTGAGTATATGTAATGCCACTAAACCACACGCTTAAAAATAGTTAAAATGATAAATTTTAGGATATATATATATATATATATTTTACCACAATAAAAAAGATACATGGCTAATAAAAGAAATGTGAGGAGCTGAGAGTCATCAGAGGGCGGGGACACGTGGAGTTGCAGGAAGCTTCCTTGAGGCTCGATGTCCAAGTTGGGGCTTGGAGGCTGAGGGACAACCAGCCACATGAAGTGGGGCAGGAGCGAGGGGAGGCGGGCAGGAGAGGACCAGAGCACCCAGGGCCTTGCGGCCTCAGCGCAGGGCTGGGAGCCCCGGGAGGCTCCGAGCAGGGTGGGACAGGCAGAGGCAGGATCCGATGGTGTTTCACATCGATGTGGCCCAGCCCAGGCTCCGTGAGAACGGATTGCAGGGGGTGGCTGGCAGGGAGACCATGAGCCGTCTTCCAGGGGGACTAGGGCAGGGTGGCCAGGTGAGCGGGCGGAGTGCGTGCCCATTCACACACTCTGCTGCTGGCAGCCTGGGCAAGTCGCCCCACTTCGTAGGCTTGCCAGATTGAGCAAATAGAAATGTGAATTTCAGGCAAACCATGGATAACTTTTTAGTGTATGTCCCAACGTTACATGCGACACACTTACACTAAAAAACTTGTTCGTGGTTTATCTGAAATTCAAATTTAACTGTGTCCTATTTTATCTGGCAACTATACCCTGAGGACTAGCAAAGCCTTTGCCGGGCTGTGTCCCTCCTGTCCTTTAAGCCCCAGCTCAAACAACCCCTCCCCAGCAAGGCCTTCCTTGACCACCCTGGTGGCAAGACCCCCTCGCTCCTCTGCCTCCAGTCACTCCCTCATATCACCTGCTCCAATGCCTTCCTGACACCCCCGGACCCTGATGTGTCTGGAGTCACTTGTCTGTTTGCTGTTTATTACCTGTCTTCCACTCTGAGATACAGATTCATGAGCTCAGGGACCTGTCACTGCTGTATCCTTAGCACCTAGCATTAGTCTAACACATAATAGGTGCTCAACAAATATGTATTGAAAGATGAAGGAGATACCTCCCTGGCAATCAAAAAGGGGAGGGAGAGGATGTGGGTGACCTGGGGGCACTGTGCACTTGCTGACTTTGCCCCCCTCCTCCCACTGGTGACTTGCCCATCTCCTGTGAGGTTCGGGGACAGAGCTGAGCCCAGCCCCTCCCCACAGGACCAACCAGTCCCTTGTTCCCAGATTCCCAGGATAGCCCCGTTACCATGGCAACAGCAATCTGAGTTCACAGTGCTGGAAACGGGAGGACGCCTCTCCTGCAACGCCGGCCCTGAGTCAGAATCTAATTTTCATCACAGCCATAGTAGTGGTTTTGCATAATCGTACATATATTAATACCTAACGCGCCAGTGTTTATTTGGTTAAAATTCATGAATTCAGGTCTAAATAAAAAGTGCTGGTGGCTAAAGTTTTTCATTTTCTTAAATGTTTCTGGGTTTCTTTGTGGGTTTGTTTTTTTTTTAAGTCAATCACTCTCCTTGGCAGCAACTTGCCTTTAATCCCATTATTAACGGGTAAAGGAGAGAAAACAGACGTCTGCTCCCCAGGGTCGGGTGAGCGCAGCGGGAGGGCCGGCGAGCCAGCTGAGGGGTCAGGACTTTATCTCAAGGGCAGCCCAGAGCCTGGGAGAGGTGAGGTGGGGGTTCGATGGGCCTGGTGGGGACATGGCACTGGAGACCGTGGACCGTGGATCTGGGGGCCTAACCCTGACACTGGGAGGTCTGACAGTGTCGGGGCCTCCAGGGGGAGGAGACCTGGGCAGGCAGTGGCAAGGGGAGGAGAGGGTAAGCCGCTCAGGAGAGACCTGCAGGGGGTGGGAGGGATGGCTTGGTGATGGTGCTGGAGGAGGCGACAGGGGGAGGAGTCGAGGCCAAGGCCCAGGTTTCCAGGAGGGGATGGGTACTGGGGGAAGGCCACCTCCAGGTTCTGGACACGTGAGGTCTGAGGCACAGGGTGGAAGAATCTGGCTGGTCTGTCTCAAGGGGGTGGGGGAGGAGGGGCTGAATTTGGGGTCTCCCTGGGGAGCCAGGGCTGGCTGGGGCCTCTCTAGGCCATGAGATCCACAGCCGAGCAGCTAGACCAGGCCCACTCCTGAGGAAGGAGGCCCAGGGTGGGGAGCGACTGGCCCTGGGCCACACTCGGACCAGGCCTCAGCCTGCTCTGCAGAGGCCCTGCCCTGCCTCAGCTTCCTCACCTGAAAATGGGAAGAGCCCTCCATGGATGGAGGCAGGCAGCTGGGAGCTGGGACCGGGCCTGCTCTCATGGATCGAGGCGCCAGAGCAGGTGTTGGGTCTACACACACGTGCACACACACGGGTTTGGCTCCCTCCTGGCCCCCCCTGCTCTGTCTGGTGAGGCAGACATCAGGTAGAAAGGCCTCTAAGGGTCCCCGTGAGACACACAGAGCAGGGAAGCCCGGTGTTCTGAGCAGTCCCTCAGTCTGCGTGACCAAGGCGCCCAGATGTCTACAGTGATTTCTCTTTTATCTCCAAGAGCTGCAGTGGCCATCAGAAAGGGATCACAAGCAAAAACAGGAGACGCAGGAGTGAAAGGAAAAGGAGTAATGACAGGACAGGGTCACTCAGGGCTGGGGCTGGGGGATCAGGCCTTCCTGCAGGGTGGCCTCAGTTTACCCCATCCTCCATGTGGGTAGGGCCTCAGAGAGGGAGGTGTGGCACTAGAGGTCACATCCAATGCTCTCATGTCCCTGCCCTGATCGTGCCCCGGAGGAGGGGAGGAAGGACACATGAGGGGGACAGAAGGCCCAAATGAGGCTGGAGGGAGCCGGGCAGGACCTCCAGCCACCAGCAGCCTGTCCATGTCCAGGTGACCTCTCTGGGCTTCCTGCCTCATCCTGAAGGGCCGGAGGAGAGTCGCTCTTCCCAGGGACAAAGCCGCAGGGAACTCAACCTGCAGGAAGAAACCCCAGGTCTTGCCGGTGCCCCACATTCGTTCCCTCCTTCCAGCAAGCACACAGTTTCTCTCTTTCCTGTTCTCTGGCCATGATGCAGGTGGCCACCCCCATCCCTGGACCCGAGAGTCCAGGCCTGGCCCATTAGAGTGTGGCAGATTCCGAAGCTCCCGTCTCTGTCCACTTGGGGACTGGTGGACAGGCCTGAAGCCGGGCTGCTGGCGGCCACTGGGAGAGGAGGGAAGCAGACGCAGGAGGCAGAGCCAAGAGGTGAAGAGAGAGGGTCCTAAATGACAATGTCCTTGATCCAATTGTGCCTGAGGCCAGACCACCTCAGGGCTCTTTAGCTGATTTCCTTCTGGTTTCTTTCTTTCTTCCCGCCCTTCCTTTTCCCTCTCTGGCTCTTTCTTCTATTCTTAAGCTCCTTTGAGTTGGGTTTTTGTCTTTTGCAGCCAAGAGACATAATACGCATAATACACATAATACCCATAATACGAATGCAGGAAACAGCGCCAAAGAGAAGCAGGTAATTATTCCTGGGTGGCCCTTCCACCCAGGCCCAGCATCTCAGCTACAGAACCAGAGCGTGAGAGCCAGGCCCTGCTTTCTCCCCAGCCAGCAGACCCCGATCCATACCCCGGCCATGAGAGGACCCTGCCATGGGGCACTTCTCTAGATCTAGACACCCCAGGCCCCGGCCTAGGCTTGCTGGGGAACCCCACCTGTGGGAACCCCCAGCTCAACACCCACCTGCGGGAAGAACAGCACAGACACAGAGATTCTGAAATAGGCTTCTGGGTTTTATTCTGAACACTGGCGGCAGCTGCCACCTGGTTTCTCTATGCCCGGCCATCTGGGCCAGCAGGAACCAGCGCCATCAGCAACTAGGAGGGAGGTTCATTCACACCATAGAAACTGTACAGCGACTGGGAGTGCAGCAGTCACAGCAGCAGAGCCAGGCCAGGGGCTTCCCGGAGGAGGTGGCCTCCGCCTCCTCCTCAGGCCCCAGCTCATCCAGGCTCCACAAGAAACACTGATTATTGCACAAAGACAAAAAGAGTATGTGTATCTGGGCTAAACAGCGGCTTCTACAACCCCAAGCCCTTACACAGTGCAGCAAAGGGGACCCTGGAAACAGGAGGCTCCAGGGGGAGGACCTGAAGGGAAGACAGGCAGACAGACTGACACTGTGTACGCTTCATCTATTGAGGTGCTGCCTGGTGCAGGACTGGCAGGTGATAGGAAGAGGCTTTGGCTGGGGTAGGCCACAGCCTCAGCTGGTCTTGGGTCCATCTGTGGCGATACCAAGGTGCCTGCCAGCCACAACTCTGCAGAGCCCTGCAAATAGACAGCTCGGGTGTCCCACACCAGCGTCTCCATTCGTCCAGGGCCAGGCCCCTGCGGGTCAGGGTAAGTTTGTGCTTTTGTGATAGACAGGCCATAGGATCAGGAAGGGCAGAGGGGCCATCCTCCCAACCCTATCACCTTGTCCTGGCCAGCCAGTCACAGCTTCTGTGTCCCCCCATGCCTGGGAACAGCATTGGGGTCCTCCAGGAACCGGCTCGTCCCATCTGCAGACATGCTCTGTTCTCTCCTGCCCTCTCACCCTCACACCTTCGCCCAGGTAAGCCCTTGCCATGTGTCTGCTCGCTTTGGGACCACAAGGTTCAGGATAAAGGGATAGCTTTGTGTCAGACACACCTGGCCTGTGTTTTCTGCCCAGCACTTACAACCCGGTGACAACAAGGACGTCACCTCCCTGGTCTGTGCACACCGCCCTGGGCCACTGTGCATATTAAACAGGATGATGCCTGTGCCCAGAAAGTAGAAGCTGCTGACCAGTGTCAGATGCCGTCCCCTCAAACCCAAGCAAGTTACCCAGTTAAGTTAACCAGACAGGTGAACCCATAATGAACCAATTAGCAGAGCAAGAGAGGCCGGCCCAAGGTTCCATGGAGTAGCAGCTGTGGACTTGTGCCTAGCCTCCCCGACTAGGTGTGGGGCACCCAGGGGCAGAAGTTGACAAGACCCCAGGCCCACCAGCTCCCCAAGAGGGAGAGCCCGGCTGACCCTTCACCCTGGAGGCTGCAGTCCTGGGAGGGAGCCCAGCGCTTGGGCAGTGCATCTGTATCCTCGCCGAGGCCTACCACCCACACTTTAGGGTGAGGAGAGAGAAGCTCCGGGGGTGCAGGGGCAAATCCAGGACTGACTGCCATGCCGGCCCAACTCCACGGTGCCAAAAGAGGCCGTCAGCAGTGCTCTACCTTCTGAACCCACCCTGTCTGAACACATTCAGAGGCCAATTGTTCACATTCCAGATAGTCAGGTGTTGGCCCCCAGAGGTGCCTCAGCCTATTTGCTGCCAGGGCCCTGATGGATCCTGGATTGGCCACTCTGCCTCTCCAGGCCTCAGTTTCGTCACCTGTAAAGTGGGCCTGACCACCCTTCCCCCCTACCTCCACCAGCTATTAAGAGAAGGGCTTTGCAGGTCACTAAGCTTAAGTCCCTCATTACCTCCTTCCTTTGCCACAGTGCCCAGGCCCCAAGGGTCCCTATGCCAGTCTGGGAGACGCCCAGAGCCTATCCACGCAGCCTACCCCCACAAATACCCCTGTCAGCCCAGCCTGAAGCCAAGCGCTTTAAGGTCAGGGTTTGGGAACAAGAACAGGGCCCCCTAGGTGGGGCCCAGCCAAAGCATCTGAGATCTCACAGGCAAAAGGCCTGGTTATTGCTGAAGTGCGGTGTGTCCCAGACTTGCAGCAGTTCCCTCACCGTAACTTGGCCACCATGTTCCCAATCTTCTTTAAACTTAAAAACTTAGCCTTGGCCTAAGCAATATGTCTGTGAAATCAGGATTCAGTGTACTGCTTTTTTCCTAATAAATATTGAAATAAATGCATAACTATTCAAAGAAAAAAATGCCTGTCTGCAAACCGTGTGAGAAGCTTTGCCATAGTGGAACTGCTCTCAGCTTTGGGAAGGTGGGAAAATGAGACAGGTGTGTGTGGGAGGGTACTGTCTCTAGGTGACAGGGTATGAAGGAGCTGAGGGGGGCAGGCTGGTCCCAGAGCCCAGGCAGGTGACCCCCTGCTCCCGCCTGCAGGCTAAAAGGCCAGCACAGGCCAGGCGGTACCCTTTGCTTGCAAGCATCTCAGGGCCTGCTCAACCCTCTTCACTCTCCTGCCTCCTGCCGCCTCCATTCCTGCCCTCAGCTTCCTGGGGACAAGGCCATGGCAGACCCCCAGCCTGGGAAGTGCCCACTGGGGCAGGGGCCTCACCTAGGGCAGAGCCCCCTGCCAGCCTCAGAGCTGCTCTCCACCCCCACCCCGGCCCTACGAAAATACAACTATCACCCTGATTTTTCTAAAGAAACACATCTAACTGGTTGACTAAGAGTCTATGGACTCTGGGCGCCTACAAGACTGTTCACACAACTAGACAGTCAGGAACAAGACAGACACCCCAATATGTGGGGGGGGGACGGGTAGATCTTAGCAGCATTTCTTCTTTAAAGGGAAAAAAACACACCCTGAATGACATCTCTCCTCCTGGGCCTGTGTCCAGGGCCATGGGGCCCTCAGAGGCCTGAGAGCCCTCTCCAAGCTACTCCAAACCCAGGGGAGACACCGGAAAGTAGGGGTGCCAACGCCTCAGCAGGACTGTCTGCCCTGGGGCCGGCGGGGCGGGTCTGGCCTACGTCCTAAGCATCAGGCAAAAAGCTCTGTGTGGGCCCCGGCCCGCACTCCCCAACTTTAGCACTTTCTGGAAGTCATAAGCTCTCAGTAAAAAAAATAAATATATATATGTCTGTCTCTCTATATATATGCATATATATATATACATGTGTCCGCACGGGAGGGCCACGGCCAGGCCAGGCCTGGGCCTCGGCCCACCCAGACCCGGCTGCACCGCGCGCCGGTGGCCGGCGCTGGCTGCCCCGCACGGTGGCCGGTGGCCGGTGGCCGGTGGCCGGTGGCCGGCCGGGGACCAGGTATTGCTGTCTGGCCCTGGCTCCTGAGGTAAAGCAGGCGAGACGGGCTGGGCGCGGCCCGCCCGGCCCTCATCTCTTCCTCTTGCTGGCGTCTGCGGGCTGCAGCTCCCCCGGGGGCTCGGCCGCGCCCGGGGGGTCCTTGCTGCGAGCCGCGGCCCACGAGGGGCTCCGGGCCAGGCCGGGGGGCGCGGCGCGGGGGCGCGGGCCGGCGGCCAGGCTGCTGGTGCTGCTGAAGCGGCGGGCGCGCGGGAGCCCGGGCGCGGGCGGGCAGAACAGGGACGTGAGCGACAGGCTGCTGAGCGTCTCCGAGTGCTCGCTGCCCCCGCCCGCGCCGCCGCGGCCCGCGCCCTCCTCGTCCGAGGGGTCCATGGAGTCGTGGTGGGTGCACCCCGGGCTGGTGGAGCCCCCGCTGCTGTGGCTGCGCTGGTGCGCCCGCAGCCCGCGCCGGCTGAACGGGCCGCGGCCCCGCAGGCTGAGGCGGCGGCTGGCGGCGGGGGACAGGCCGGCCCGGGGACCGGGGGCGGGCGCCGGGGGCCCCAGGGCGCGCCGGGGACTGTCACTCAGGGTCAGGCTGTCCTCCAGTGTGGTCTGCAGGCTGCCCGCTGAGCTGCTGCGGCTGGCCTCCAGCGAAGTGTCGCTCCCTGTGGCCTGCGGGGAGACACAGGGGATGGGGACCGCCCGGCGTCCCCTCACCTGCTCCCCCAACAGCCTGCCCATCTCAGCGACCTGCAGGCACAGCAGCCCTCCGGTCCCTCAGGAACTGCCTTCACCACACGCCCAGTGCCCCATGGCTTCTCCCTCCCACGCCACTGCCCACCTGGGCTCCTGGGTGGCTCTCATGACTGTCACTGAAGTGGCCTCCAACTAGGCGATCAGGGGCAGCCAAGAGCACCCTGCTCAAACCCAGTCAGACCCTGGCCTAGGCCCCTGCCTGCCCCTCTGGGACCTCACTTCCCCCCACGCCCCCCCCACCTCTGTTCTGCCTGCTGCCTGGAAAGCTCCTCCCCAGATGCCCACGTGTTTCACCCTCAGGGCCTTCCCAGCCCCTCCACCTGAAGGACCAGCAGCCCTGCCCCCTCATAGACCCCTTTCCTGTGCCATATTCTCCCCAGTGTGTCACCATCAAATAGATTATACTTTTTATCCACTGACTTTGGCATTTCCCGTCTCCTCGCTCACTTCGGAACACACACGTCGTTAAACACAAACTGTGAGCCCAGGGGCAGGGATTCTGCCTCTGTAGCTGCTGCAGCCTCCAAGCCCAGCACATAGCCTGGCACACAGTCGGGCTGACAGCCACTGAATGAACAAATGCCTGGATGAGCCCTGGGCTCAACCCTGCCTCCACCACACCGTGTGATCTGGGGCGGCTCCTGCCTCTCCTCGAGTCCTGGTCTGCCACCCACAGAATGGTACTCTCGGGTCCGCAGGGCCCTCTGCATGCCCAGGTATGGCTCTGGCCAATCCAATACAGGTGGCCTGCAGGCCAAAACCTCCCATCCCTGAGACCTGCCCCTCCACCTCCACAGCGAACTCCACTGTCCTACTCAGATGTTCCCCGCAGGGGAGCTCTTGGAGTCAGGGAGGTGCCGTACCTGCCGGAGGAGGGTGCAGTTGACACTCGGTGACCGCAGGGATGCCCAGGAGCCCTGCAGGGCAATCTTGGGGAGGGTCCCAGCACCAGCACCCTTCTCCTGCCCTTTCTGGCTGGAGGACACAGCAGGGTGGAAGAACTCCGCTGGCATGGGCAGGAGTGGGCTGGATGCCTCTGGGGAGAAGGGGCTCGGAGGTGCTGCTGGGGAGGGAGGAGAGGGAGCTGGGGAGCACGCTCGAGCTGGCGGGCCCCTGGAAGGTGGGCTGGCGGGGAGGGGACTACCTAACAAGCTGGCTGTGAGACTATGGGCAAATCCTCCCTGAGCCTCGATGTCCCCACCATGAAAGCAAGAGAGAAATAGTAAACCTGCCCATGTGACTCCTGGGAGAACAAGCACCAGGCAAAGGCACAGCTTCAGAATGGCTCTTGGGTCCTGTGTCCTGACTTTTGGTTCAGGAAGTCTGGGGCCTTAGCACCTGAGCACCATGTTCAGTCCAGAAGCCATTGGTTTTAGGACAGGTCCTTGGAAAAGCCACTCCACCCCCAGCCCCTGGAAGGTGTTCAATGCCAGGCCTCCCAGAAGAGCACTGAGGTGAGCTCAGGGTCTTGGAGGCTCCTCTTCTGCTGAGCTCATCTCTGTCTCCTTCCTCAGCCACTGCTTTGAAACCAGGTTCCTGTCACCTGTCACCCTCCAAGAGGACTCGAGGTGAAGGTGAGCCCTAGTGATGGACAGGCCAGCTCAGTTCTCTGTCCTGGTGCCCACAGCCAACCACGAGCCCATCTTGTTTTCCCCCCACACAATGTAACAGTCTTGGGGGGTGGGAGGAAAAAAACTCAACCAGCTGCCTCTGAAGCAGCCACCGAGAACAGGGCTGGGGGAGCTGGTGGGGCACCCACCCCTCACCTTGGCTGCTCTCATGTTTCAGCCAGGATCGGACGGGGTTGAAGGAGACTGCCTCCATCTCGCGCAGGAAGTTCTCAGGCCCCGAGGATACGGCCGTGTTGGACAAGGGGAAGAAGCACTCACCCAGATCCCCCACACGCACGGGCTCAGGTGGGTCTGGCTCACCCTGCAAGAAAAGGGCGGTAGAAGGGTTAGGACGGTGGAGACAGAGGCAGGGGCCAAGCCCACCAGAGCTGCCTTCATGCCCCTCATTCACAGCCCTTTGCTCGGGCTGCTCTCTGTGCCTGAGATGGCTTTCCCCTCACCCTGTCCACCTGGCCAACAATCGTCATCTTCCAAAACCCAGGTGAAAGGGCCCCACCTCCAGGAAGCCTCTCTGATGTCCCGGGCAGGTCAGTTTACTGCTCACTCCCCTCTTGACTCTAAGATCCTTGAGGGCAATGGAGGGTAAAAAATACCCAAAGCAACAAGGAGTGGCCAAGGCCACTGGATGCCATGATTGGAGTCCTGGCTGAACTTGTTGCTGTGTGACTTCAGGTAAATCACTCCACCTCTCTGGGCCCCACTGCCCTCATCTGACCAATAAGAGATGTGGGCCTGGCACACGGCAGGTACTGCTTAAATAGTGCACTGGGAAGAAGCCATGTCCTGGCTGAGCAGGGGGAGGCCCAGCCTGCAAGGATAGATTCACCTGTCCAGGAGCCCCCTGGGGCTGCTCACCTTGCTGTCTTTAGGGTGAAGTGGGCAGGCCGTGAGGTCCTCGAGACTCAGGTCATCACCCAGCAGGATGGATGAGGACCTGTCTGAGTTCAGGGAGAAGGCTTCTGTCTCAGCGAGCTGCACCTGCAGGGAGAGGTGGCAGCCTCAAGTCACACATGGGGCTGGGACTAGGAAGGCCTGGTCCCCCCGAAAGACGCAGGATGGTAGTCAGAGAGGTTCAGAGATCTGCTGAGCATGGATAGTATGCCCACCCTGGGGAGGGGGCCCAGCCTAGGCAGGGGTGGAGGTGGGGGAGACATGATGACATCACAGCCAGTGGAGAGCCAGGCCTGGGATGGGCCAAGGGCAGGGAGTCCCATGAGCCATGAACTCCAAAGCTGGTCCACTTGCCCACAGACCAAATGTCCCTAGAGGCTGGCCACTGTGAGCTGTTGGTGGGCAGGCCTCTGCCCAGAGCTGGGCTTTTCCCTCTGGCCAGGCACTAGCCCTACCTCCTGCTTGTCGTGGTGGCACTTCCTGCAGCCGGCCGGCGAGGAATAGTGGTGGAAGATGGAGCCAGACAGGTTGTCGATGATGGTCAGCTCCCCATCCAAGGAGTCCTTGATGATTAAAGAGACGCTGTCCAGCCACAGGTTCTCCTAGGCGGACAGGACGGGTGGGGACAGGTGGGGTTATCACTGGGTGGGGACTGCGGGGTGGGCAGGGCACAGCTGCCCGCCGGGTCTCTGCACCTATGGCTTGGGCCCGACCCCCTCGTCGCAGGGTCACACAGAGCTGAGCAGGGTGGGGCTCCAAAAGACAGAGTCTCTGCCCAAGGCCACCTGGGCCAGCTTCCTTGGCAGCCCCGAGATCCCACCCTCGGCGCCCCCAGCCCCTGCCCACCTGGGCTGGAGAGTAGCAGTGTGGGCACAGGCGGCCTTCTGGGTCACCCCCGCCGCCTGGCCCGCCTGGCCCTCGGCCAGGCGCCCCCGGGGAGCCAGCGGGCAGCCGTGGGCCGGGACCGAGGCCCTGGGCCATCTCGAGCTCGAGCTCGGCATCCATCTCAGCGTCCTCTTGGGCCTCCTTGTTGCTGTCATCCAGGTGCTTCATGAGCACAGCCACCACCACGTTGATGAGCACAAACTGCGCCGTGAGCACAAAGCTGACGAAGTAGAGCGGCGACACGAACTGCAGGCTGCTCAGGCAGCTGCGCTCGTCATGGGTGCAGTCCCTCAGTGTGTCCTGTACCGGGCAGGTGGGCAATGAGGACCCCAGGGCCTCGAGGCTCAGGCCTTTGTCCTCTGTGAGCCCTCCTGCCCACTCCAGGCTGGAGCCAGAGGGCCTCCGCTGGGCGATGGGCAAATGCCAGGGCCTAGCGGCAGGAGGAGCAGTGACTGCAGCCGCTGCCCTGGGCTGTGGGCCCCCAGCCCCCTCTGGCCTTGGGTGGAGTCATGTCTCCTAACACCTGAGCACTGATCTGAGCACTGTCCAGCATGTCAGGGTGGACAGAGAACCCCTTCTGGCCGTATCTGCCCCCCACTGTGCTCCCAGGCTCCGGGCAGGGCCCCCTGCTTCTCTGGGCCCTGCCTTCTCCTCCCATGTACCATGGGGTTCTGGGTGGGCAGAGGGCCAGGGGCCTTGACTGTTGGGACTGTCACCAGCACCCTTGCCCCCAGAACCTAGCCTGAGTTCTCCCTCCCCAGCCTGCCCACAAGTACCTTCATGATCCCGTTCCAGTTGTCGCCAGTGGAGACCTGGAAGAGCGTGAGGAAGGCCATGCCGAAGTTCTCAAAGGTGGCATGCCGGCTCATGCCCTCACACGGGTTCTCATCGTTACAGACTGAAAGGAAAGGCGATCAGCTGGCCCACTGCTCAGAAACCCCACTACAATCCTCGGAGGTGCTTGTGGACTGTGCCCAGCCCATGGATGGAGAAACTGAGGCTTGGGGAGGTGGCACACAAGCTGAGGCTCAGGTTCAGGTGAGCCTGGCTCCTCTCCCAACTCAAGTGTCAGTTCCAAAGGGAGAGAGGATGGGGTGGGTGAGGGCTGGCTCCAAAGGGAGCCCTGCTTTCTGGAGCTGACCCTGTGTTGCCCTGGCTGCTCTGCTTGTCAGGATGGCCCTGGCCCAGGATGGACACTGGCTTGTGGGGCCAGAGGGGGCATCCCCAGAGGTCAGACAACTGGGGGGCTCCAAGTGGGGGTCCATGGCATAGGTCTGGGGTGTGCACGTGGACCCAGGCTAGCACCTCCCAATAGTTCCTACTCACACGGGAGGGGGTGTGGATGGTGGAGGGCCACCCCTCCATCCCCTCAGGGCCCGCTGTGGGGATATCTCCCCAGTGATGGGACAGTCTGGGAGGCCCTCCCCCAGACCTGGTCCACCCCCACCCCAGGCCTGCGTCACTCACCCAGCTTCCCAAAGAGCTCCACTCCCAGGGCGGCGTAGATGAAGAAGAGCAGCATGAAGAGGAGGCCCAGGTTGCCCACCTACGGAGACAGAGGGTGGGGAGGGAGCTGCAAGGCCTGGGACAGGTTGGGGTGGGGGACAGCAGCCTCCAGGTAAGGGCCAGCCTGAGGGTCAGGGCAGCAGTAACTCCTCACCAGGCTCTCTCTGCCACCCCATACGACCTCCCGGAGGGCAGGCTGGGCCAGCGCAGGGCACTGGATAAGGATAAAACACTTGCGAAGGCTTTACTGTCAGCAGCCTGGACTCAGCACTTCACATTCATTAGTTCACTTATCCACACGGTGACCCACAAACCCCCTTTTACCCCTGTTCTTCAGATGAAGAAAGAAACTACTGAGAGGTAAAATACCGTGCCCAGGATCACACCTCACACCACTAGGACTAGGGTAGGACTGAGATTCAAACCCAGCCCGCTGGCCCCAGGGTCCAGGAACACGGCTCCATACACCTGTGAGTGGTTAGTGCCATCCCGTGGGTGAATACAGAGAAGGGGGGAAGGATGTCTCAGCAATAATGCCACCTCCTCCACGAAGCCTGTCTGGATTCCTCCAGGCAGACTGGGATGCAGTCTGACAGTGTGAGTGCAACTGGTGTGTCCCTGCCACTGTCTCTGCCGCTCTGGGAAGCCCTTGAGAGCAGGAACATGACTAGATTAAGTCAGATCTGCTTCCTCGGACCAGCAGGGAGCCTGGCCTCAGAGAGGAGTGAACACAGGAATCATGCATGCCTGTGGGCCCCAGAAGCCTCCTGCAAACCCCGGCACCTCTGTCCCGCAGCTCCTGTGGGAGGAAAATGTCCTGGATCCCAAATCTATTTCCAATCTACCCATATGCTAGAGACCGCCTTTAAGTCACACTATGGAGAAGACAAGGCTCAAGCACATTCTTGCCTAGAAATGAAATCTCTCCTGGACCCCTCAGGAGACCTGCATGGGTAAGTCAGAAGACGTTCGCATTAACTGCTGAAAAGTAAACGGCATTAATCACAGCCTCCTAATGTGTTTCTGCTCCAGAGGAGGGTTGCCTTCCTCTACAATCACACCAACGATGTCTAATTAAATGATGCTCGTTCATTAATGAAGTGAGCACTTACTGAGCACCTGTGAGGCAGGGGTGAGGCCCTGGCAGCCAGGGGATCATGCGTGAGTGGCCTGGGCTTTCGGCTCAGCTTCCTGCCCTCTGCAAGGCCCCCATCAGCAGCATCTGCTAATCAGCATCCACCTCACCTTTCCTACCAGCCTTCCCTCTTCCCTCAGCATCTTCCAGAGCTGCAGCGACTGCCTCCCCACCTCCCTGCCTCCAGCCTCTCCCTCCAACACATTCTCCTCTGAGTCCCCAGAGCAACCTTCTAAAAGGATGAGGCCTCCCTTGTCCAGAACCTCCCTCGGTGCCCACATCCTGCAGGAGTTTGCTGTCTTATCATCAAAGGCATGATCTACCCCACAGACCCGCTTCCAGCCTGGTGAGAGGCATGTCGCTTTCCCTTTGCAACTGGGCTGCTGGGAAGCTCACACCAAACTCGAGAACAAAATTCAGTGATGTTCTTAGCCCAGGTCATAGCGAGAATTGGCTTTGCTTTCATCTTCCCTGAGCTGTTCATCTTTTATCCCCATTTTTAGTGGGCTGTGTCTGTGCCTTGTATTTTAAGACGCCTAAAGTTCTTAAGACTACATGAGTCATAAGGAATAAATGAATGTGCTCGAGGCTCACCTCAGAGCAGAGGCCACAGTGAGGGGAGGGAGCAGGGGAGCCTTAAGGAGTCAGGACAGTAGGGGAGGGAGAAACTGGGATCACAGACTTCCCAGAAGAATGAAAGGTGACCCCTGTGGCCCTGACCTTACCTCCCTTCCACTGACCAACGGGATGAGGGCTGAGTGGGGGGGCACACCCAGGTCGGGGGGGGTCAAGCTGTCCCCTCCTAGAATGTCAAAACAGAACCTCTCGGCCCACATCACCACCTCCTTCTACCAAGCCACCCTGCAAGGTCAAGCTCAAAGTCCCTGACAACCTCCCTATTTCCCCAGTTTGTGTCAGGGCCCCTCCTCTCTCCCCAGCACAGTGAAGGCCCCTTGCCAAAGTGCCCTGGGCATCTGCCTTCCGTACCAGCTTGGTGACTCCTGAGGACAGGCAGAATGTGGGTCTCCAAAGGCCAGCCCAGGGACCAATAAAGAGCAGGGTTGGGGAGTACTTGGTGACATTAGGACTAAAGAGGCAGAGGGACCTGTTCCATCTCTCACGGCCCCAGCTCAAACTGCTTTTCAGGAGACAAGGTTTTGTGCTGGTTCTGGGCAGGTTTAGGGAGAAGGGAAGTCAGGGCCTGTGTCCCCCAGGGCCCAGCATGACACCAACAATAGGCAGGAGGGGCCGCTGGAGGCAGCGGCTCTTACCTGGGGCAGGGCTTGCACCACGGTGTCCAGCAGGGCCCGCATTCCCGTGGCCATCTTCAGCAGCTTCAGCACTGCGGGTAAACCCAACGCAGCCCCCTCAGCCCAGGCCAGCGGGGACATGCGTGTGGACATGTGGACATGTGTAAATGCCACAAGAACGTAGGTGCAGCTACAGGGCGAGTGGGGGTGTGTATAAAAATGTGCTGCACAAGGTGTGGACATTGATGGGGACCAAGAGAAGGCGGGTACACCCAGTGGGCACCGAGGGATGTAAGTGTGTGAGTGAAAAAAAGTGTACAAGTAACTGCCTAATTCACGGCGACAAGGCAAAACTGACCAAGTGAGTGCCCATGTGTCTTCCTGTGGCTAAAGAGGCCTCCAGCGGAGGCTGAGTATCTCCACCCCCATCCCCACCCCGGAATCTGGAGGCGACATGTGAGTGCAGGGGAGTAGGAGGCACCTGCGTGAGCGGAGGCAGGAGGTTCTGAAAGAATTGTGGGGACAGCCCTGGGGTGAGCGGGAAGTCTGGGGGGGTTAAGAAGCGTTGAGGCCCGTGTGTCCCAGCTGGTGTTGAGGGACCACGACATCCCAACCTGGGGCTGGACCACATGGGTCGTGTTATGATAAGGAAGTGGGGTGCAGCGTGCTGTGCAGAGCAGCCTGTGGACCCCTCTCCCATTGTGCCCACAAATCCCCTCCCCCATAGTGCCCACACTCCTCCCCCATCGTGCCAAGCTCCCCTCCCCCGCCTATCCTCTGCCCTCACCCCGGGCGATGCGCAGAACCCTCATGATGCGAATGATGGTGGGGTTGATGGGCAGTGCCGCGTTGATCTCGATCTCCTCCAGCGTGATGCCCATGACCGAGAGCAGCACGATCGCCAGGTCCAGCTGGTTCCACCTGCTCAGGGGACACAGGAGGGCAGGAGTGGGAAGCAAAGTGAGAGTCACTTTAGCTTAGATACCTCAGTTCAGAGGAGCTTCCCAGCCCTCCACCTTCCTGCTGTGGCGGCGGGGATGTGGCCACCCTTCCAACTAATCCCTCCAGACCCCACTAGGTCCAGCTCCCTCTCTACCCCTGGACAGCCTCCAATTCCTCAAGCAAGGGGCTAACCAGGCTAAATCAATATCTCTGGCCTCCTGCAGGGGAGAAGAAATGGGCTCTGACTTCTAGCTGTGAATCTTGAGCCTGCTGTTCCCTCTGTGTGGCCTAGGGCTAGTCTGTCAAGCTCTCTGAACCTTATTTGTTTCCTCTGAAAAGGAATGAGGCGTGTCCTGCTCTGTCTATGGGATATGGAGGGCCCATGGGAGATGTGCTGAGGAGACTTGATAGAATGCCCTGCACACATCAGGTAGCACCATATCTACTTCTTGTTCAGGACTGCAGACAGCACCCAGGGGCCCCTGGCCATCAGTGCCCAGACCCTTATTAGTTCCCCTCTTCTGGGTGCTCTAGGCTTCCCCAGGGATCAGGACGGCTTCCCCATCCTGCAGCCCCTTCTGTGCTGCCTGGCCCAGCCACTCACCTGTCCTTGAAGAAGCGCCTCAGACCAAATGCCACCAGCTTCAGCACAGCCTCCAGCACAAAGACAGTGGTGAACAAGTAGTTGCAGTACTTGAGGGCTGTCTCCAGGGACTATGGGGGAGGGCAAAGAGAAGCATGATCCAGGCCCCATGACCTGCCCCCCATTTTCCTCCAGTCAGAAAGTCTCTGCCTTTTAAGAGAATTTAATCCATTCACTTTTAATGCAATAATTTATGTATTTACTTTTATTCCTTCCATCTTATATAATGCGCACTATTTATTTCACTGCTATTTCCTTTTCCTTATTTCTGCTGGTTTGGTCCAGATACCCCTCTTTGGAAGTAGTGCTCAGTAATGGTTAAGGGTCATGGTTAAGAACCATACTGCCTAGATTTGAATACTGGCTCAGCACTTACTCCATGTTCACTATGATTTTGGGCAAGTCACTTGACCTCTCTGGGACTTAGCGTTCCAATCTGTAAACTGGGGATAATAGTACCTTACCTCAGAAAGTTGCTGTGAAAATTAAATGAGCTAATAGCCCTGAACCAGACTGGACTGTATACTTAAATACTTGGTAAATGTGAGCTATTATTATTCCATTTCTTCATGTTAATTTGGAAGTTCTACAACTACTAATCCTTTCTGCCAGTGGTTGCCTTCCTTTTCCCTGCACGTATAACATTCCTCTCCTATCATTTAAAATAAGATACTAACTCCTCACCTGGAGGCTCTGTTCCTCCCTTCATCCCAACCTCTGATAAGAAGCTCTTGGAATGCACTTACCCCTACAAGCCCCTCACCTGCCCTTCGTGCACACTGCCTGCAACTAGCAGGGAGCTGGTCACCCTCTCCCACCTCTGTGTTTGCCCCCAACAGTCCTGCCACCTGGAATGCCCCTCCCCCAGGCCCCATATGCCCAAGTAGCAGTGGAGGCCGCATGGCAGTCCTTGAATGTAAATCAAAGTTCCAGTCCTGGCTCCACTACTTACTGGCTAATTGGGACAGCATCTTTTACCTCTCTGAGCCTCAATTTCTTCATCTACAAAATCTGGAGAAAGTCTCTTCCCCCACCTTAAGGTTGCTGTGAGGATAAGAGTTAAAATCTATAGCATGCCTTGAAAGAAGTCACATTAAACACACCACAGCTACTGCTCCCCATGTTCAAGGCGGGGCTCAAAAGGCACCTCCCTACTCACCAGAATTGAGACCTTTCTCTCTGGCCTTTCTCTTTCATTCATCTGTCCTACCAGGCCATGAGCTTCCTGAGCACAGGGCCGAGCATGGGGAGACCCTGCCCCACCCTGTCCCTGAGGTGGAGTCCTGCTGAGGCCCTGCTCCCCGTGGAACCTCGGCCAGGGGCAGGACTGGGCTCACCGTTGGCTGGTTGTAGTGCTCCAGGGACATGGTGACCACATTGAGGCAGATGATGAAGGTGATGAAGATGTCCAGGTAGTGGCTGGTGCACATGGAGTGGATGAGCAGCCGGGTGGGACAGTAAGTGGCATAGTAGGGCAGCCGCTGGGCCTCTGCAGGAGGTGCACAGGGGAGTGGCACAGACCACAGAGGATGGCCAAGGAGGGAACAGAACAGGTGGAAGTAGAGGCAGAGGGGAGAGGAAGCAGGGAGGAGGCATGTCAGTCCACCCAGTCCTGGGAGTCAGAGTTAGGTCCCCTCCACCCAGCCCGGGGGCCACAAGGGAAATGGGTAAGATGTCGGGGTGGGTGGCAAAGACCAGGACACTGATTCTCCCTATCTACCCCAAAGTGCCCACAGCAGGGGCTCCTGGTCTGCTGGGGAGAGAACAGGGGTCCCACAGCTCAGGGTCGGGCATCCGGGCTCTGCCTTTGCCCTCTGCCTGGGCTGGGACACCTGGCTGGCATTGGTGGCGCCATCAGACTCCAGGTGGGCCCGTACAGGGCTCAGGGAACCCAGACAAGCCGACACTGGGGGAAGGGGCGGGCCAGGGACACGGGTGCCCAGAGGCTGGTGTGGGGCCCAGGCCTCGGCCCCTGCGCCCGGGGTCAGTGAGAGGGCAGGGGAGGCCCCGGGCTGGGTGGCTCCCGCCCGCGGCGTCACCCACGCACTGCGGCGCTTCTTCTCCAGGCGCCGCAGCCGCTTCTCCTCGCGCCGCCGGGCCTCCTCGGCCTCCTGGTGCTGCCGGCACTTGTGGAAGTTCTCCACCACCACGCCCACGAACATGTTGAGCACGAAGAAGCTGACGATGAGCAGGAAGGAGATGAAGTAGAGCAGCATCCAGGGGTTGTGGTTGGGCACGGGCTGCAGGGAGCCAGAGGGCTGAGGCGGGCTGGCGCGCCCGCGGGCCAGCTGGGGCACCGCGCGGAGCCCCGGGCGCTGGGGCCCCAACGGCGCCTGCCTCCTGGGGGCCCTGAGGCTTGAAGGGAGCGGGTAGGAAGCGCCCGCCCTGGCCTGGCGCAAGCAAGGTGCTCAGCAAAGACAGCCCTCCCCTTCCCCGCTCCAGCTCTTGCCCCCGACACGGATCTACCTGTCCCCTTCCCCTCGTCCATCCCCCACTTACTCATCTGCCCACCCATCACCCACCCACCCACCCACCCATCCATCCATCCAGAAACAGGCAGCCAGCCGAGGGAAAGCACATTCCTCATGGAGTCCGTGTGAGTCTACGTGTGTGTGGCTGGGATGGTGGGCAGGAGGGGCGGACAGACTAAGAAGTGGAGGAAGATGCCTCCGAGTGCTCTCATTCCCTGCCTAGCCCCAGATGGGACCCCTGCTCTCAGGGATCTTGGGAGCAAGAGCTCAGGCCGCCTCTCAGGCCCAACCTCCCCCAGACCCTCTTCCACCCACCCCACCCTCAAATCCACCCGCACCCGGCAGCCCACAGCAGCTCGCACAAGCAAACTCGATGCTGTCACTCCCTTGCTATGACACCTTCACTGACTCCCACTGCCCTCAGATAAACTCCAGCCCTTGCCATGCCCGGACCATCCAGCCCTGCTTGCCTCCTCCACACCTCCTGCCATTCTCCTCTCACTTTCTACTCCGGAGCCTCATCTCAGGCCTCCCTGAATTCGTCACTCTCTTGCCTCCAGCCTGCACCTGCTGTCCCTGTCAGCCGACTCAGCCCCTCTCCACCCACAAGGCTCTGCACCCCTCCAGGCAGGAACCAGCTTGAAGAGCTGTCCCCACAGAGCAGGGGGCTTGGTTGAAGCAAATGGAACAATGACTTTCGCTACCCAAGGGGTGGCCCTACTGGTGGACTCAAGCCAGGGTGGTGAGGGGTGGGCCGCGGCTGAGCTGGGGCTGTGGGTCTTGCTAACACCAGTTTCAGACCACTGGACCCCAAAACCACCGTGTCCCTTCCCCGTTGCCCCACTGACCTGGCCCCAGCCACACCAACCTGCTGGTCCACAGCGACAGCATCCAGTCCATTGTACATGATGTTCACCCAGCCATCCTTGGAGGCCAAGACAAAGAGGGACATCAGGGCCTGGAAGACACAGGGAGAGGAGGGTACAGAGGTGATGGGTTCAGACAGGGTCCCGGACCAGCAGAGATTGCCTGGCAGTCACACACCCTACTCTGGACACCTCCCCCATCCCGTGCTTCCACCACACTGCTCGTTTGTTGTAGCCCAGGGCCCTGGGCCAGGAAATGAGGTTCTGGAAAGGAGAAGTCACAGGGTGAGTCCTGGTAAGGCAGGATTGGACACTGGTCTATAATCCCAAGCTGTTGGCATTGAAGAGCCACCGACTGGGGTGATCAGATAAGGAAGGGGTAGGTGGGCAGAGCTCACCTGGCCCAGGTTGTCGAAGTTGTACTTATGATGGACCCAGCGGTAGTTGGCGGCCATGCAGTCAGAACGGTTGGTGATGTTTCGGGTGTCTACACCCAGACAGTGGTAGAACTTGCCCTTGAAGAGCTGGGAGGAAGGGACACAGGGTGAGTGACTGTCTTGCCAGTGCTCCCGGGGATGGGGGTGAGGCGTAAATCAGAAGAGGGACACCTCTTCTGTGCACAGTCAGGGCCAAGCACTCAACCACGCCATCTCCCCAAGTCCCCCAACATGAAGTGGAGCTACTCTCGTCCCATCTCACAGATGAGGAAACTGAGGCCTGGGGGGACAGGTAATCTTCTCAAAGTCACTTGAGGTTTAGAAGCGGCAGAGCCAACTTTCACACCTTGGCTTGTCTGATTCCTGGGTTTTCCACACACCCAAGATCAGACCCCAGTACCTGCACTGGAGATCCAGGCAGGGACCCCCCGGGAGAAAGATGTCTGCATATCCCCAGGGAAGAGAGAGCCCCCAGGTCAGCCAGCACAGGGTCGGGGAGCCGTGTGGGAGCGAGGAACCTCTTCTCCAACCTTGGAGCCAACCCCACCGCCTGCCCAGTCTGGTCACCCCTCACCTGCACCCCCAAGATGCCGAAGATGATGAAGAAGGCACAGCAGATGAGGACAATGTTGCCAATGGGCTTCAGGGAGGAGATGAGCGTCTCTACCACCAGCTTCAGGCCAGGCGCCCGACTGATGACACTGCAGCCAGGGAGGGACCAACGGCCCTGTTAGCCCTCAGCCAGGTCAGGAGACAGCCCCAGTCATCCCAGAGGCACCAGGGTGGTGGTATGCACAGCAGGGCACTGTGCCTTCACCCCGTCCCCTTGGGGTCCACACACCTTCATGTAGAGACTGAGGCCCAGAGACAGCTGTGAGCCACCCAGAGCTATACAGACAGGGGGCAGCTGTCCTGGGAGCCACTTTCAGCCCTGGTCTTCCAGCAGGCGCATGTACACACACACAAACACACACACACCCTCCAGGCCTGGTGCCTGGCCCCGCTCAGCTAGTGCTTGGCACATGCTAGCAGAAAACTGACTGGGTAGGGAGGGCAGGAGTGGTCCACTTAGACCCCAGGAGCTTCTCCAAACATGGAGGAGTCCTCACCGCAGGGGTCGTAGGGTGCGCAAGAGCCGCAGGACCCGGAGGACCCCCAAGATCTTGGCTCCGCCGGCGGAAGCCAGGGAAACCACGATGTCAATGATGGACACGAAGACTAGAAAGCCATCCAGCACGTTCCAGCTGCTGCGCAGGTACGCCTGCTCCCCGAAGTACAGACCCAGAGAGACCACCTGGGGGCAGGGTGATAGGCGGGGTCAGTCAGCCTCCACCAAAGAGGTGGGTCAAGGCGAGAGTCAAGCAGGTGGGGTGGAATGGAGCCAGAGGGTGGGCAGGGGTCACATGCCCGGCTGCCCACTCAGAAAGTGGACAGTGGGTGGGGACCAGATGGTCTGGGTGCATGGTGCTGCTCCCAGCAACGTAGGCCCACGGCCTGTTCCAATGTGCTCTCCCTGCACATCTGGCAAACCCAGTTCAAAGCCACGCGCTCTGGGAAGCAGAGGGAATTCTTCCCCTACACCTACGCCTCAGCAGGGACCTCCGTGACACTGTAAATGTCTCCGTGCATTAGCCTTTCTGGCTGGTTGTGACCTCCTGGAGAGCAGGGATGTGGCTGACCCCACCCCTTGGGTCCCAGTAGCCCAGTACTGGTACCAATCGGAGGCTGGTCTTTGGGTCCCCTGTGGAATGTTGCCAATGGGCAGGTGAGTGACAGGCTGAGGGAGGGCTGGGCCAGGGCCAACACCCTTACCCTCCTCGGGGGGGGGGGGGGGAGAAGTCCCAGGTGAAGACAGGGGCTACCTTTAATGTCATCTCGCCCACGAAGATGGCTGTGAAGATGTAGTTGGACACGGTGAGGAATATGCGTTCCTGAAAGAGCCAGGAGAAACCATGGGCCTGGGGCTCCCAGAACTGCCAGGCCACCTGTGCCTTTGGCCAAGGGGCATCCAGGGGAGGCTGCCATTTCACAGTCCAAGGAGGTGTCCCCCTTCCAGAGACAAACTCCTGGCCACACCTTCCTACACAGTATTGATATCCACCTTGCTGAGCTCTCCTAGCCCCCTTGGCCCTGAACCATGTCCCATAGCAGGCCCCAGTGGCTTGCCCCTCTGCCCATCCCTTGCCCTGCTCGAGGGCCCCAGCCACTCACGGTGCTGCCAGCCTCAATCTGGGGCCGCTCCAGGGCGATGGTGATGCAGTTGAGAAAAATGAAGGCCAGGACGACATAGTCAAAGAGTTTGTGGGCAATGATGGTCTGGCACAGGACGCGGAACCTGAGCACAGTGGGCAAGGGCCATGAGAGTCGGTTTGCCCCTCACCTCAGCCAGAAGGAAGGTAAAGGGCCTAAGCTTAAGGGTGGCCTGGGAAGCTGACCTTTCGTAACAAGTGGCAACTTTACACCTGCTCAGGGTGCCCACCCGAGCTGCCTCCCCGACCACACACCCACGGCAACTCCTACAGCCACAGGCTGAAGGGCACCCCCCTTGCCCTGGCACTCAAGGCTTTCCAAACACTGGCCCAAATCCCTGATCCCTGCCCTCCAGCTGCACAGACACACAGTGCCTGATGCCCTAAGCTTCTGCCCCAGACCTTCCCTCAGGCTGCTCCCTCCACCTGAACCAGCCTCCACCTGTTCACAACCCTTTCCCTGCAGAATACTATAAAGGCCTCCTCCTGCAGGAAGCCTTCTGATGCCCCCTCCAGATGGGAGCACCCCAGGCTCCTTGAGGATCTGTCCAGCCTGGTGCCCAGCACAGGGATGGCTTAGGCAAATATCCCCATTTAAACATTCCCCCTGCCCTGCAGCCTCTCTAGCACAGGGGCAGGAGGGCCCTCTGAGGTACAGGGGCACCACCCCCAATGGCCCTGCCTGGCTCTGTAGTACTCTCTCCCTCCCAGACCCATTCACCCCCCCCCCAGTCTAACCTCACCCCAAGCCTGGTCTCCCCACCTGTTCTCGGGGGAGAAGAGGTAGACAGACCAGTTCTCGCGGACCTCGCACCAGTCAGGCTTGTAGACGTCAATCATCTTGCGCACTCGGAAACACAGAGTCTGGCAAGGAAAGTGGGGGCGCGGGCTGGTCAGCACTGCCCAGAGCTGCCCATCTCTGCCACTCCCTCCCAGTGTGCTGGGGCGTCTGGGTGACCGAACTCTCCCAGGGGGACCAGAACGCTTACCCCACACAGGGGGCAGGAGGGCTTCTCTCCCAGGGGAGGCCCAACTCGGGTACCACCCGAAGCCCAGGACCGGCCACGCCCCTGGGGCTGTCCCGTCAGTCCCGTCGGGCCCCCCCACTCTAGCCCGGCTCCGGGGGCCCCTCCTCCCGTCCAGCGGACCTCCTCCTCGCCCCAGCCTGGCCACTCCGCAGGACAACTCACGTAGTCCACCTCCCCCTCGTCGTCCCCGTCGTCCTGGCGGTCGCCCATCTCGGTGAAGACCTCCTTGGCGATGCTGGGCATCCTGCCATTGCAGTCCTCGTGCCCGGGGACCATGCCCACTGTCCTCCAGGCCGCCCGGGGGTGGGGACCCACCGCGGGCCCCAGCTCAGCCAGGTCCACCGAGTCTCTGGTGTCGAGGGACAGTGTCCGGCGGTGGTGGTGGTGCCGGTGCATCGGGTGGGGACCATGATGTGCGTGGTGGGCGTGCTGGATGTGCAGGGGCACAGCCCGCGGCGGCCCTTCGTCCCCAGCGCCCTCGCAGGCCCTGGCCCCGCCACCGCTGCCACCACCGCGCTCCGCGGAGAGCAGGGACTCGTGCTCTGCACACGGTGGCTTGTGCTTGAGGCTGTTCCAGCTGGAGCGGCGGCTGGCCCAGGCCCCGCTGCGGCCCCACGGCCCATAGTAGGAGCTCCGGGTGCTGGACTGGGAGGAAGCCACACACACCCACACTTGTGACTGAAGACAGCCTCCAGCCCGCTGAGGCCCTAAAAGGGTCCCTGGCCTGGCCAGTGGGTGGCAGAACCACCTAGACTCCAGGGGTCCTCTCCCCACCCAGCCTCTCACTCCATCCACACCCATGGACATGTGAGTGTGTCCATAGTGTGATTTCATCTCCTCCCGCCACCTCGTTTCCTTTGAGGAAGGTACAGCGAGTTAGGGCCACTCTCCTCTTTACAGGTAGGAAACTGAGGCTCAGAGAGGCCTGTAACTTCCTCGTGGTCACATGGCTTGAAAGTGTCAGAGGCCAGATTCAAGCTCCCATCTGCCTGACCTCCCCAAGCCCAGCTCTTTACCCTACACATTGGTGCCAAGATAAAAGCCCCATTCTCCACCAGATCCACTGGCCTCATTCATCATTCATTCATTCATTCATTCATTCATTCATTCATTCATTCCTGAGTGCCTAGTTGCACTCTGGCACTGGGAACCCAGAAATGCAAGGGAGACAATCCCTGCCTGGTTCCAGCTGGACAATCTGGGTACCATCCTGAAGCTGGACTGGCAGGCAGCCAGGGTTCCTCAGCACACACCCAGCAGGAAGTAGCTATCCAGAGCACCCCACAAGGACTCACCAGGGAGCGCTGGTCGTAGCTCACCCTCCCCAGTGACATGACACTGCTCTTGCGGGAGCCCAGGGCCACCAGCATAGGGTCCGGCTGCAGCGACAGGCGGGCAGGTGCCACAGTCCCAGTGGGGCCCAGATGTCCACCCAGGGGAAGACTGAGGTCCAGGTGCCCATTGGGGGTCAGAGGAATTGGGTAGAGCTTGGGATCTGGAGGGGTGAGGTGGAAACAGAGGGAGGGCAGACAGAAAGCCAGAACAAGAGCAAAAGAAGCCGTGAGATAGAGACATGGACGATAACAGAAATGGAGAGTTTTTCTGGGGAGACCTCCTCCACCAGGAAGTCTTCTAGGTTGGACCCCATCACATGTACCTCCCCTCTGCGCTGCCTGCAGGGCTCTCAGCTTAATTTTGGATAAGTGAAACCCTTGCCTTCTGTGTTCAGGGCAACCACCGAGCTTCACCCAGCATGAGAACTTTACTGCCATGCCAGCTGTGGAAAAGCAAGGCAGAGACCATCCAGCCAAGCTACCAAGGGCACAGCTTGGGTTGGGGAGGTTTGCTGTAAGCTGCCCAGTGGTGTCAATCAGGACCAAAACCCAGGCGTCCTGAGGCCCAAGGCTCTTCCCAACAGGCCACACTGTGTGGAGGGGTGAGGGAGGGCTGTGGTAACCTTGTGGCTAGAATTCAGGAGGGTCATGAAGGTCACTGACTTTTTGAGATTTAGCATTTCTTTCCATTATGAATGTAAACAACAAACCACAGAAATTAGCAGTCACAGAGCCTGGGCTTGAGGGAAAACCGGAGGCTGTGCCCTTTGCCCACCTGGATCTCTGGGGAAGGGTGCTGGCCCCCTAGGGGACAAGTGGAGGTCTGTTTACCTCCACCGCTGTCCAGGCCCTCTTGGAGCTTCTCAAACTCCTCCGCGTTGGATAAACTCTGGTCCTCCTCCGAGTAGGAGCGATTGGCGTCACCCTGGGGGACCGTCCCTCACATTGGAACACAAGTCAGCTCAGCCCTTCCCTCCCTCGAGAACTTTTCAATGGGTGTTTTTACCCCCACTAACAAATGCGGAAACTGGGGCTCAGGAAAGGGAAGTGAGAAGCTACTAAGGACCTAGCCCACAAACCCACATCTGCGATGCAAGCTCCCTGAAGCCTCCGAGGAAGGATGGAGGAGGCACAGCCTGGACCCCAGGTCGCAGGGACTGGAGAATCTCAGAGATGGAGAGGCCTAGTCTTCTGCCCTTGGGGGAGACGCAGGGACCCAGATGCTGCCTCTATTTGCATGCCCCCTATGATGGGAAGCTCACTATTTCATTGGCAATCCCCTTCTCTGGAGATTTGCCTGCTAGACGTTTGAATTGAAGCCCTTCCCCATTCAGACACCCTCCCCTCACCCAGTCTCCTACACGCCCCTGGTGACCCCTTCACCAGGGTCAAGTCACCTCCGCCTGGAAGCCTTCCACCAGGATGGCCACCAGCAGGTTGAAGAGCACATAGTTGCCGAAGGTCATGAGGGCAACAAAGTAGAGGGAGGCCCAGGGGGAGGTAGAGGCCATGCCATTGTAGAGGACAACGTTCCAGTCCTCCTGGGTGAGGATCTGCGGGGGGAGGAGCACAGCGCTCAGTACAAGAGTACCCTCAGGCCCCCAGCCAGCCCAGGGGTAGAGGGACCCCTCTGGGTGGTGCAGCTATGGGCCAACAGCAGCCCGTGCACACCTGCCGCATCCTCTCACGGGCGCTCGGGCACAGCCAGGGACCTCGAGCATCATGCCTCTAGCTGGGGGCGTGCCCGCCTGGCAGAGCCTCAGGTTCTCGCTCACACGCTCACACACACACACACACACAGCCTGCTGCCCCAGCTTGCCCATATCCTCAAACCTGTGTCACGCACTCCTGCGCTGACATTCACTCCCCACTGAACAGCACTCCCTCCTAGCTGCTCCCATACCCATCCTCTGTCCTGCTCATGCCACCCACCTGTGCCCCCAGCACAAGCCCACCCTTTCCCCCCTTGCTCCTCTTGCCCCCACCACACTGTGTGTACACACTTATTCAACCATGTCCATGTTACGGGGGAGGAACTATCTCAGGGAGGACTCCTGAAGTGCCTGGAGCCTCAGCTCAGGGCGGGAATGGAGGGGCAGGGATGGGCACCGGGCAGCGGTCCAGCTCCCACAGCCTGCCCGCTGAGCCGGAGTTGAGGGGCCTCCCTGTCAGGCCGCGCTCTTCTCTGGATTCTCCGAGGCTGGGGGCACCAACGAAAAGAGATCCTGGGTGAATCGCCTTCCCCTGACACATGGGGACGTGTGCTTACCTGGAACACCGTGACGATGGCCCACAGCAGGGAGTCGAAGTTCTTTCTGTCGGGGATCGTATCTCCCGAGTCTGTGCGGAGGCTGAATTTGCAGCCAAAGATGTGCATCCCGAGAATGCTGGGGAGGGATGGAGGGAGCTGAGGGCTCACACAGGCCAAGCTCTTGCCCTTTCACTTTGTGTCACTCGGACACAACCCAGTAAGATGGGAGGGGCCACACTGGTCCCATTTTACAGAAGTGAACACTGAAGCTCAAAGGGGAAGTACTCGCCCAGAGCCACCCGGGATTAAGGGACGGTGGCAGGATTCAACACCCAGGTCCAGGGTGTGGCCTCGAGAACTGGTGCTCCCGCTTACAGCCCTGGCAGGTGTGGTCCCCGGTGAGCAAGGCTCACCTGAAGATGAAGATGAACAGCATGAGCAGCATGCAGAAGGTGGCCACGTTGTCCATGGTCTTCATGAGCACCACCAGCTGGCGCCGCAGTGCGGGCATGAAGCGCACCAGCTTCAGCACCCGCAGCAGCCGGAAGGTCCGCAGCACCGACAGCCCGCCATCAGCCTGCCCCACAATCTCCCAGATGCTGCGCAGGGAGGGGGGGCGGGAGGGGAGAGGCAGGTGGGTCAGCGGGAGGCAGGGAGGGGGCAGGGCAGAGGAAGAGATGGGGAGTTCCATTCATTCACTCACTCACTCACCCAACCAATAAGGTTTCACCTGCTGCTGCTCGAGGGCACCCTAAGTTGGGGGCTCTTAACCTGGAGTCCATGGACCCCTCCCCCAGTATGTCTATGGATAGAATTCGGGAGGTCCACGAAGGTCACTGAGCTCTTTTTGAGATTTAACATTCTTTTGATTATGAGAGGGAACAACAAAATATGGGGAATTAGCAGTTTCTATGACCTCGTGGTTAATGGAAATCACTGTTTTTACATCTGCATCGTGGCTGATGCAGACATTTTTGAATACAGTGTATGCTCATCCCTTCTTTGGGATAATGGTAGTCAGACTGGCTGCTAGATCTCGCTATTTAATGCATTAATCCAGAAGCACGTAGGTGGCGAAACCACAAATTTTTAAATATGTTCGTTAACTGTATTTCAGTGTAATTGGGTTTCCTTTGATCTCATGTACTTCATTACAGGCTGGGTCAACCCCCTCTTCCCTCGCTCTGCCCCTGGGCCCACAGCCTGGGATGGGGGGCAGGGGGCACCTGATGATGACAATGATGCTGTCGAAGATGTTGTAGGGGTTGCGCAGGTAGTCGAAGAGCCCAAAGGCGGCCAGCTTCAGGAGCATCTCCAGGGCAAACATGCTGGTGAAGACCACGTTGCAGATCTCCAGGACGTTGGTCAGCTCCTCGGGCTGTGGGGCGTGAGGGGCGGGACAGGAACTCGGTCAGGTAGAAGGCAGCCATGGGTCCCCTATGGGAGTTCATCGGCTCTAGGATCCCCAGGGAGGCGGCAAGGCCTGGCTCTGCCACCCTGGCTGCGTGGCCTGGCAGGTCAGTGTCCTTGCAGGAGCTCCAACTACCCTTTACACCATGGCCTTGAGGACCTTGCAATCCTGCTGCCCCGGGTCCTGAGAGGTCCACTAAGATGGTGGGACCCTCTGGGGCTGACCTTCCACAAATTTGGAAATGGTGCTATTGCTGCACATTGAGGGAGGAATTACAATACCCATTTTACAGATGAGGAAACTGAGGCTCAGAGGCTGGTCTGAAGTCACACGATGCAGAGCAAAAATGGAAGGCAGACCATTTTATCGATGAGACGTGAACGGACTTGCTCAGAGTCGCCCAGCAAGGATGTGGCCACGCCAGGCACTGAGCCAAGTCAGACTCCAAACTGCTCTCCTCTCACACCCCGAGACCCGCCTGAACTCATGCATTCCCTCCTTCACTCACTCACTAGCGCATGTGTTCCCCAGGCCCGGAGCCTCGCCGTGTGCTACCCAGGGTGGCCGGTGTGGACGGGTCAGGACACTGCCTCTGCCCCCAGGAAGCGCGGGCTCTGGTGGCAAAGCCCAACACCCAAGTAAACTAACAAGCCAGTGTGGGTGCTAGAAACGGGAAAGCTGAGGGTGGTTTGGGAAACAGTGATAGTGGAGTAAGGAGTGACTTCCCGGAGGAAGTGACGTCTCTGCAAAGACCTCAAAGCTGGGAGGGGGCGGGTGACAGCGAGAAGAGAAGGTGTGGGGGCCAAAGGAACAACCAGGGTCAAGGCGGGACGTGCAAGAGCTGCCGTCCATCAGCACCACCCACCCCCAGCCCAGCCCCTCTCCCTGGCCACTGGGCACCTAAGGGGCCTGGTTTCAATTCCACTTGGGTTAAAAGGAGAGGAAAAAAGAAAAAAGAAAAAAAAAACAAAGCATCCGCTTCCCGCCTGGTGCCTGGGAAATGTAATAAAGCGGCCAGCTGCTCTCCAGCCCAGAGAAAGGAGAAAGCCTCACTCCCGCCCGTAATTACATTTGACTCACAAAATGGTCCCAAAGAGGGAGGGGGACGCTGAGGGGGGCCCTCACTGGGGGGGGGCTGGGCCCGGCCTTCGGGGCTAAGTCAGAGCCCAGATGCTGTTCGGAGCCACCAATTTCCCCGTCGGCCAGCGACATCCGACATTCGGGAGATGAAAAATGCGGCTGTTGACAGTCCATAATCGCACATCACCCGCTCTGAGCCCCACGCACTGTGCACACGCACACGCGCTCCGCCCGCAACTGATGGCAGAGCCCGCGCTCTCCCGGGAAGGTCACCCTCTCGCTTCCCTCCTTCCTGGCAACAGCTGTTTCTCAGTCAAGTGCACACCTGTTAATCTTTTTCTAATGGACCCTCTATCACTCCTGCAAGCATTTTCCTGGGAAACAGTGAGGGGGAGAGACAGACAGATAGACGAATATAGACACAGTGAGTGAGACCAAGTGTGGTATGTGTAGAGAAACAGGCAGCCATGAGAGAGGTGGGCAGAGAGAGAGACAGACAGACAGACAGACACTTACAGGCATGGGGAGTGAGAGAGTGCAGAGACAAGACAGAAAAACACAGATCAAAATATAATGGACCAAGATCATGATACTGTGGGAATCAGTCAGAGCCAGATAGTGAGAGAGAGCAGGCAGGGCAGACAGGCTGACAGAGGCTGTGGAGAAGTGGCTGGAGATGCAAAGACCACCCAGTGGAAGAGATGCCAAAGGGCAGAAAAACAGGTTAAGCCAGAGGCAACAGAGTAGAGGGCAGGTGAGGGGCTGCAACCTGGAGGTGGGTCCAGAAGCAGAGGGAGAGGGGCAGAGGCAGGGCCAGCTCATCCCTGCCAATGCCAGGCTTGGGACGCACCAGACAGCCCAGTTTCTGGCCATTTCTGCAGGGGTAGATAAGGGACGACCAGCTGGGCAGGAGTCTAAACTACCCCCAGGAACCCTCAAGCCCAGCGCCATCCCCATGGTAAGTTAGTATCAGTTGGTGTTAATATCTCCCATGTGCCAGGTGGTGCTAAGCACTTCCCATGAATTACCTCACCTAAGCCTCAAGCATTACCCTATGGTATCCCCGTTTTACAGACAGGAAACCTGAGGCTCAGAGAGAAGAGTGGCTGCCCAGGGCTACAGCCAGCCAGTGGAAGAATCGGATCTCGAACCCAGGTCTCCTCCCTGCGGCCCACATCCCTCCCCATGGCCCAGGCACCTACACCTGTCCCAGTTTTCTGACTCGCGGGTCCAGCTCAGAGCAAATGTGTCGCTGCCCTGCTTACAAGCCTTCATGGTTCCCACTGCCCTAAGGATAAAGTCAGCCTCAAGGCCCTTCATGGATGGACAGCTCTCCAGCCTCCTGGGCTGTCTGCCCTGCCCTGTGCGCACATCTTCCCGAGGACTCGGGGTCCTTTGGGTGGACGCCTGTGCTCCTGGTCCCTGTTGCTGTCCCTCCCCTGTCTCACTGATGAAATCCTAGTCATCCTTCAAGATCCATCTCCAGTATCACTGACTCCAGGAAGCCTTCCCTGACTGTAGCCCATTTGGTGTCTCTCTCTCCTGAGCCACTGCAGAGCTGGAATGTCAGGCACTAAGTCACCTCAACCTCATCTTCCCAGGGACACCTGAGACCTGTGTCAGCAGTGACTTGGGGGCTGCTGAAGGGAGAACTAAGTCGGCTTTAACCCACCCACTGACCTGGAGGCCTCAAAGGCAGTCCCCTGGGTGCTGGGGCCAGTGGGCATACCCCAGCCTGGGTCACCCCTGCCCCAGGAGGCTCCCTGTGTCCCTGCCTTGCTGCCTATTCAGCCCCACCCTCTGTTTTTTGTTGTCTAACTTGGTGACCATCCTCCAACTCCAGGACAGTCTTGCCCAGCTCAGGAGGGGTCACTGGCTTGGACAGGTGGCCGCTGGGAGAGGGAGAAGTGGAGACATACATTTCTCCCAGGTGCAGTGTCTCCCCATCTTACCTCCTGTCTGCTTTGTGGAACCTCCAATTCAACCTCAGAATCCCAGCTCCAAAAGCTGCTCTCCATGTCACATGGGGCAAGCCATCCGACCTCTCTGAGCCTCAGTTTCCCCATCTGCCCAGTGAGGATAAGACACCCATTCTGCCTACCCCCCAGGGCTGCTGTGAGGATCACTCAGGAAAGAGATGTGACCAAACATGACAGCAGGTTATGATGGAGGATCTGGTGCCCAAGCTGACCCCACCCACCTGCTTGTCACACAGCCTGAGTTATGGACAGTCTGGGCCCACTCTCCTCCCAGGATGGGGGGTAGGTAGACTTTGGCACCATCTGACCACCTCGTGGGTCACGAGCAGGCTCCTACCTGGCTGACGCTCCCTTTAATCTGTTACTCTCCCAGGCCAGTCCCTGAAGGAACAGCATCTGCGGCCATGAGGAACCTGGTGATGCAGTGACCACCTAAAGGCCACTGGTACCTGTGATCTCACCTCTCATTTGAGCACCGTGACCAGAGCAAAGTGGTGGCCCCCATTTTACAGATGGAGTTGGGAAGTAGTGCCCAGGCTCTGCCCCCTTCACCACCTGCCACTGTGTGGTGGCCACACCAAGCTCCCTGCCAGCAGAGTGGGCAGCCGCAGCATTGCGGGGCCCCGGAATGCCTCCCCTCAAAGTCACCCCTCCCCTGCAGGAGCGGGGCTGTGCTCACCTGCTTTCTCTTCCTGCCTCTCCCCTTCTCTCCCTGCCTCCTTGAGGCCCTGGGCCACCTCTCTCTGCAGGCGCCTCTCAGACAGGGCAGCTGAAAATAAACCCGGGTGGATCTTTCCCACTGAGCAATGTCTAGGAGTCAGGGGAGAGGAAGCAAAAATACCAGCAGCCCACAAGCTTGCCCCGCGCAGAGCTCTGCCAAACAATGGCTGTCACTCGGAGCTGCTTTAAAAAGGGCATTTTTAAAATTCTCCCTGCCCCTCACTTTTTCTTTAAGAAAGTTTTTGAGACCCCAGACAGCAGATGGTAAACTCACCCCAAAAGTGGTGGTGTAAGGCTCCAAGAAAAGATTCGAAAATAATTCCTAACTACTGAGCACCTGCTATGTGCCAGATTTCTTAATGCATTTCACCCTCCCAGCCACTCTGTGACGAGGTTGTGAGGATTCAGCATACCACACAGGCTCAGGGCCTGGCACTTGGTAGGTGCTCAGTTAATGGGAGCCAACCCCTATAAGGGAAAGGGCACAAAACTAGGACACCTGCTTCATAAAGAAAACGGGGTGGACCCTATGAAGGGGCAGGAGACTAGCCAGTGAGAACAGCGACTCCCAGCCTGGTGGGGGCCCAAGAGGGTGCCTGCAATGCCAGAAAGAAGACGTTCCACTATATTTGAGGCTAGAAAGCTTGCTTGGGCAGGATATAGCACAAGTGAGGGGGAACAGGCCAGGCAGGAAGACCCTGTGGAGGCTTGGTCAGGGATCATGGCCCAGCCTGAGGTTGGGGCTAATAGGTAGAGTGAGAGACCAGACCCAGAGAACAGACCTGCTGCAGCTGCTGTGTTGTCCTGGAGGGGGCAGCTGAGAAGACAGGACCAGTAGTAGTAGTACACTGGCAAACAGGCCTCTGAAGAATAACCCTGATTGTAGATATGCCAACTTCCGTGGTGTAAATACTTCCAGCATGGCCAATTTCAAGCTACCAACTGTTTTTAACAATGGCCTTGCAAAATTCCTCAGTATTAGAGAACTGCTTTTGCAGCTGGTTCCAACAAGCCACTGGCAGGGACGGTCCCCAGGCTCTGTGACAGATCTCCTTGGTGCTGCCCCACCAGAGACAGCACTCCCACAGCTCCTGTTCCCTGTGGGGCCTTCCCCAGGAACACTGGCCTCCTGCAGGCCTGGGCCAGGCAAAGGCCACAGGCTGGACCGCAGGCGAAGGGTTCCAGGCTGCCTGTCTTACCAGCTTTCCCCTGCAGAAAGCCTTCCCCAGCCCTCCCCAGAGACCTTTTTAATTAAGCCAGAATGGCTGGCAAACTAGCAGCTCTGAACAGAGTGTCACGGCAGCCCCAGGGGCCGCATTTAAGTAAATTGAATGGGGCCCACTCTTGGCGAACTAATGAAGAGGGAAATGAGAGTGTGGCCCACCGCAGGGCACAGCAGGCAGGTGGGGCCTCTGCAGAAAGAGGGCAGCAGGGAAGCAAAGGGAGCATCCAAATCCTAAACGCTGCAGGGCCTGGCCGTGGGACCTTGGGCCAGTGACATCCCTTCCCTGGGCCTATGGTTGCCAGCTGCCGCGTGAAGTGGCCTCCTGGAGCTGGGGTCACCTAATGGGCTGGGGGACACCGGGAGCCAGAAAATGGTGTTTTTCCAAATAGAGCCAGGGCCAGAGTTGTCATCCAGGCTGTCACCTGGGTGTGACCTATAGACTTGGGATATCTAGGCTACCCCCCCAGCCCTCCATCCTGCGTCCCTTCACATAGTCTCCTCGACCCACCATATTCCTGCCACTTCCTGGAAGCCATCCTCTCTTCCATGGGCTACTCCCCCTTGGGGACCCCTTCTCTCAACTCCTCTCACCTCCAAACCCCAGCTTACCCCCAATGGCCTAAGGGGCCTGGAACACATCATTCAACTCAGGCAAAACCTCCTGCACCCCACGCACTGGAGCTGAGGACAGAAGAAACCCAGGGTTGGCCAAGGAGGGAGATGGGTGACAGCCTTTGCAGGGCAACCACAGGGCCACCCTCAGTGCCGTGGGGCTGTGCAGAGGGTGGAGTGAGTGGGGGCATCAGGGACAGGAGGACGCTCCATTAGCTGAAAGTATGTTGTGGGCAGAGCACGAGGAGAAGTGACTGCAGTGGAAAGGTCTGTGTTTTGTGCCAAGGGCAATGGGAGCTGCAGAAGGTTGTGGGCAGAGGAGAGCCTGGCCTCTGGGAACATCACTCCAGCTGCCCTGGGAAGAATGGGCAGGAGGGCTCACGTGGAGAGCTCATGGGGGGATGCGCTGCGGGTGACTTGGGGTCCATGCTGAGCTGCTGAAGGGGAAAGGACCCGGATCTCACTCATTCCTGCCCCAAGTGGGCCAGCCCGAGGACCGCTTTGCTCGTTCACTCAGCCACCCATTCCGCAGGCACCCTGAGCTCCCTCTCCGCTGTGCGTGGCCCTGCGCTGGGCATTAGGCCCCAGTCAGTGGGGGCGGCAGACACGCGCGGGTGTTTGGCGGCCCAGCCCCCCGTGCCCGCCCCCACTGGCCTGCTCGTGGTGCTCAATGCCCATGCTGACAGTGTTGACGAGGATGGCCATCATGATGCCCCGGTTGAAGTACTTGCTGTCCACGATGCCTCGCAGCTTTGCCCGCGTCTCCCTCCACAGGTCCCCGCACAGCCGGGCGGCCCCGTCCGCCTGCTCCTCCTCATCTTTCTCCAGCCCCGAGGAGGCCCCGTCCTCGCTGCTGCGGGCCCCATCCCCGCCGGCCTCACCCTCTCCGCCACCGGAGCCCCCCGAGCCCGAGCCCGAGCCTTCCCGGCCCGAGTCGGTGCTGCCCAGGCCCGAGGGCCGGTGGCCCACTTTGTGCTGGCAGTGGGGGCAGCTGCTGGGGTCGGAGGCCAGCATGGCAGAGATGGGCTGCACCAGTGTGTGGGGTGCTGGGTCCAGTGGGTTGTGTCTCGGGCAGGGCTCTGAAAAGCAAGCAGAGGGCAGGGTGAGCGCCTCAGGTCACACTTGAGGGTCTCCAAGGAGGCAGCACCCGTCTACACCAGGCCCGGCCTAACCCTGGACACAGTGGCCTGTGCACTTCAGGCTCCTGCTGCCCACGGGGTCTGCCTGGAGCACGCCAGCCCCACGCAGAGGTGGAGCGGCCTATGGTTCCTGAGGAAATGGGCTCACCCTCTGGGCTTGGCCAGGAGCGCCCACCATGCGGGGCCGCGGGGTCTCTATGGGGTGATCACACGATGTGTCTAGAACACTGCCTGGACACACGTTAGCTGCCCTCCCTTCATCACTTCCTGGCCTGTGGCCCCCGGCCCAGCCCTGAACAGACACCCCCCAAACCCCAGCTCCTCCCACCACCCTGGCTGCTGACTTCCTGGAGTTTGGGAAATGGCTGGAGAGTTTCTCCAAGAGCCAGGAGGATGTGGAGGGTGGACGCCCTCAGAGGCTCGGTGTTCCTCAGGTCTCCTTCCTGCACATGGGGCTCGTGTCCCAGGGAGGGAAGGAGGCAGGAGCCCCGGGCAGGGAGCGAGCCCTCCCCTGCAGGCCCCAGGCCCTCCCTCCGCACAGGCCGAGAGGCCGGCTGGCCCCAGGAGAAGGAAGCAGGACAGGCCACCAGGGGCCCGGGAGGGGGAGGGGGGAGGGAGGAGCCTCCTGGAGCTCCGTCCCCTTTGCTTTCTGGGGCGCGGAGGGTGGGAGGAGCCCGGGCTAGGCTTACACCGAGTTATGAGATCTGTAAACCATTTCAAAGGGGTGCCGGAGAGGCTGTCTCTGGGTGGTTTGGTTTCTTTTTATGTTTGTATTTTCCTAGAATAAATACGTTTTGCTTGTATAAGCAAAAATAATTATGCTAAAGGGAAAGAAAACATGTAATGCCCGACCTTCAAGTCTGCACTGGCCTCCAAATATCCCCCAGCGCCCAGGACAAGGCCTCTCATCCATTGCCGGGAGCCAAGCAGGTGGTCAGAAGCCCAGGGGTCGGTCCCACCTCAGCTGGGAAACAGGGCAAAGCCCTTCCTCCTCCCCTACACCTCCATCCCCACATGTACTCTGGGCTCCGCTCCCTGACACTTGTGTCCCAGGGAAGTGGGAGGGAACAGAGGCCCAGGGGCAGGGAAAGCCTCTCTCCAGAAGTTCCCCTGGGACTTCCCTCCACGCAAGCTCCCTGGAGTGGGCAGTAGCAGGAGTCCCCTTGCAGTAAGTATGCCCCCCATGTCACCCAAGAATGCCGGGTGCCAGTCTTGCCCAGAACCCACCTAGCTCCCTCATCCGAGTGCTGGGCCAGCCCACGGGCCACCTGGAACCTCCTCCAAGACCACGCCTGGACATGTGGTGCCCAGGCCGGGCAGCTCTCAGCATGAATTCTCCGGCTTGCCTCAGGAAACTCAGATGCCCAGAATGTGAGAGCTACAGGAGCAGGGCCTGGAGGGGGCTCATCCCACTGCACATGGCCTCATCCTCCCTTTCCAGGGGGAACACCGAGGCCCACAGAGGGACCAGGGCTATCCCAGGTCACACACCTGCTCTAGGGCACAGTCCTGATTGGGGCAAGAGTGGGCCTAGGGTAGGACCCGCCTACTGTGGCACATTTCCTTCCTCCTGGGGCTCATTTCCCCCTGGAGGTGGCTTCACTAAGCCAAAACTCTGACATCTCTGGCACTGAGTTTTTGTCACTGACACACTGTGTGACCTAAAGTCCTCTCTGGGGACAACCCTGCTCCTCTGCCCCTTCTAAGGTCTGTTTGAACAGAAAGCCCTTTCTGAGCCTAAAGTGCTAACACTCAGAAACAACCAGTGACGGTCTGGTGAGTGAAGAAATGGACCTGAGGCAGATCACGGAGTGGCACCGGTGTCCACGTGCCATGCCTTTGCAGGGTTGCCAGGCCCCTCCATTCCAGGGAGCCAGGGATCACTGCTCAAGTGTGTTCGCGAACAAGTGGTGGCAGCAGGAACCCACGCATGGGCAAGGCCGACTGCAGTGGGGCGGATCTTAGTTTCACAAGACTGAGGACAGACTATTGTTCATCTTTCCAGAGTGGATCGCAGGGGTGGAGCCTGAGTCCACAGGCACCTGCAGGATGGGGAGGGAATTCTTCCAGGGCCAGCCCAGGCCAGGCACTGGCAGGTGGCCGGGATACAGGGGGAAGGAACGAGGGGTGCGGACCGGAGCTCCCAGGGGAGACCTGGGTTCTCAACCTGCTAGACCGGACAGCTCTGCCTGTGCTGGGGAGGCAGGGAGACACGCTTGTGAACAGTTCCCTGATGGAGGCCCACGGGCCCACGTGGGGCGCCCTGGAGGCCACGGAAGGCAGGACCACTTACTGAAGTGCCTGGGCTCCTTGGCGTGGGGCCCGGGCTTGGCGGAGGTGGGGCCCCCCGGGCCCAGGGCCTGGCGCTGGCTCTGCAGGGTCTGGTAGAGGCCAAGGGTGCGGCGCTTGGCCTTGCGCAGGATGTGGCAGACGTACTGGAAGATTTCCTCGTAGCAGTCGCCCGGCTCCGCGTAGCTGGCCACCGTGCTGGACGACAGGTAGCGCTGCCGCTGCTCCAGCATCAGCCGGTGCTCCCGCTGCTTGGTCTCCGAGAACTGGGTCGCTATGACAACGAGGCACAGGTTGATCATGAAGAAGGAGCCCACCTGTGACCAACGGGAGGAGAGGACAGGGATAGAGGGGACAGAGGGGTGGAGAGAGGCAGAGTGAGGGTGGGGCGAGAGGGAGAGGGAGAGAGGGAGAGAGACAGGGACACAGCGATGGACACAAGTGACGAGGCAGGGCAAGGGGCAGAAGGGAAGACAGGAGGAGGGGCAGGGACACATACGGGACAAAACAGGGAAAGGACAGAGTGCGAGGCAGACAACCAGAGACAGGGGCACAGAGACACAAGAGCAAGGAGAGAGAGAGAGTGAGACAGGCTCAGGGAGAACACAAACAGAGGGCACAGGAGACACAGAGCGATAGCGACAGGCAGAGACAAGGAGACAGAAGAGGAAAGGGGGGTGGAGGGCCCAGAGAGACACAGAGGCACAGCACAGGTAGGGACAGGAAAAGAGCGCTGAGGCCTTGCTCCAAGAGGAGGTCAGGGCCGCAGGCGGCGGTGGCCCAGGCAGCTCCCCAGGCTCCGCTGGGACCGGCTTCCAAACCCACTGCCCTGAGGCCCCTCAGCTCTGGCCACAGCTGCCCTCCTGCCGGGAACATCAGCACTGAGGCCAGGGAGGAAGGCACAGCCCCTGTCAGGCTATCCGGGCCCTGAGCCCCACGCCAGCCCTGCCCGCTCTCTGACCTTGCCTTTGGTCCCAACTGGGAGTCCAGGCAAGAACAGAGAAGCATCCCTGAGAAAGGGCTTGCTTGTGTGGCTTTATCTGGGTTTGGATGGGGTGGCCGGGGAAGCTACCCAGTTAGCGCTAGGGGTCCTCTCCACCTCAAGTCCCAGGACTCAGCTCCAGGGGCCCCTCCCCCTGATTTCCAGAGGGTGGGCCCCTCCCCTGGCGTTTACTAAGCCTCTGAATGGGCTCAGAGCCTGCCAGTGAGGAAATGGGTGGGTGGCTGTTCACCCTCCTCCAGGCTGTCCACCAGGAGGTCCCTGCAGCCCCAGTCACTGACTCATCCTTCCCTACACTCCCCTACAGTATGGCTGGGGATCTGGGGTTCTGGGGTCATGAGGTGAGGGCTTCCAGGCTGAGAGGACTCGGGAGAATTCCCAGGTAAGAACATGCCCCACTCATTCCCTCTCTCGGTCATTTCTTCCACAAGTATTTCCTGGAGGCCTGCTCCGGACCAGGCCTGTGTGGGGCAGACAGATCCTGCTCTCTGGGGGTTTACACCTGCCAGTCTTCCACCCAGCCTGTCCCTGCAGCTGCTGCCCCTGGGGGACCCGGGCGGCTCCCCATCCCCTCCAGACCTCCATCTCCCCATCTGTAAAATGGAAGGCTTAGGCAAGATCAGCTTAGAACTTTTCCAATCAGAGGGAGCTCTGGGGATCTGGGTCTGAGAGCCGAGGCCCCTCACAGGCATGGTGGCCCCAGGCCAGGCACCTCACCTCTCTGGGGCACAGGCTCCTCACCTGAGGAACAAGCAGGTGGCACTGCATGGCCAGGGTTGATGGGGTAAATGACAGCATGGTCGCTCAGGCTCTGTCTGGACTATCACTGTCGCCATTTCACTATGAGCTCAGGAGTGAAGGGGCCTGCCCTGGGTCACGCTGGTAGTTACTGACCCCAGAATCAGCCCTAACTCCATCAGGAGGAGCAGCCAGAGCATCCTTCAGCCTCTCTCTGAATTCTAGGCTTGTATAGCAACCCCAGTGGTTCCCTGTCCCCACTGCAGGACTGTGTCTGCTTCAGGATCTCTGTGAACAACCCCTGCCCAGAAGGCTCTCCCTCTGGCTGTCACACCCACTCCCCATTTCCCCCACCCCTGAGCCTTAAGGCTCAGTTCTGGTGTCACCTCCTCCAGGAAGCCTCCTGCTCTCCTATGCCTCCTCTGAGGTGGGTTGAGGCCTTTTTGGGTGTCCCACTACCATGGCTCCTAAGATGCTGTCTACTTAGCCCATCTTCCCCATGAGACAGGGAGCTCCTCCAGGGCAGGACCCCGTCTGACCCACTGCTCAGCTCCCAGCACTCTGCCAGGGCCTGGTGCAGCACAGGCTTCCCTGGACGTGCCACAGAGTGACTGGACCAACCAGGGGATGAACGGCAGCACTGAGCAAAGTCTACTTTTACCCAGGGTATCTCCTATGGGTCCAAGGTCCCAGCCTCCCCAGGAAGGCACGGAGCAAAGCCACCAGCAGATGTGTCTCAGGTCACCTGTCAGCTTGTCCTGAACCCCAGTCAAGGTCCCATCAGCCCAGGATGGGGTGCTGCCCTAGTGGACCAGGTGTGCCCTCTCCCACCACTGGGAAGCCAGAGAAGCCAGCTCACAGCAGAGAGCCAGCAGCAACTCTCCCAGGAGTGAGGCACCTTGACATTTGGGGACTGTGTGGGGACTGTGGCTGCAGCTGCAGTCAGGCCTGACACGGTGGATGAGCTTGCTCTGGCGAGACTGTGAGGAGGAGGGCAGGAGGGGCTGGCCTGGAAGGCGCCCTGCTCTGTGAGGCAGATGGAGTCCCTCCTCCATCTCCAGGTGACTCCCACAATGCAGGGCTGCCTGAGAGGTGAGGGTCCCTCCCAGAGTCTCAGGGAGCTCCACCATGTGACAATAGGCTTGGTCTCCTCTCCAAACCCAGCCTGGGAAGCAGCCCTGGCCTGTTTCAGGGAATCCTGTCTTCCCACCCGGGGAAAAGAGGGATATGCTGGAGCCCTGGAGAAGCTTCCATCCTGGGGCTGCCCCGGCTCAGGTCAATGGAAAGCATGTATTCCCAGGGACTACGAGGCAGAGAAACAGGAGCGTGAGCCATGGGCATGGGGAGGGAGGCACTCAGGTACCAGAAATGAGAAATGAAGGCAATCGGAAGTGATGGATGCCCCCTGCCGCCGTCCTGACAGGTCCCTTCCGTCAAACGCTAGGAGCTGCATTTAAAAAATTGCCCCTCCTGCTCTCTCTCCCACCCAGCTCTTCCAGCTCTGAGGGGCTCTCCAGGGACTCCCAAAGACGCCACACCCTGTCCCCCATCCATGTGTCCTTGGGCCTGCCCAGGAGCCCGCTTCCCGGCACTTACTATGATCAGCAGGATGAAGTAGATGAAGTTGTAGAAGGAGTGCGCGTCCATCACGTAGTACATGATCTCCACCCAGCCTTCCAGGGTGATCACCTGCGGCCAGGGCGGAGCAGGGGGGAGGGGGCCTGAGCCGGGCCGCTCCTCTGGAGGGCGGGAGGCAAAGGCGGCGCCCTGGACAGAGGCCCCCCGTGCGCCGGGCACTTCACACACACCACCTCTGGTACAGGGCGCCCATCGCCATCCTCATTACAGGTGAGAGGTTAGGGCCCTTGCTCAAGGTCACCCAGCGGAGGATTGGAACAGAGGCTTGACCCTGCCCCTGCTGCTCCAGAGCCCACACCCTTTCCAGTCTACCACACCAAGGCCAGGGGCTGGAAGTAGGGGTCCCTGGACTCCAGCTCCAGCTCACCGGCTGGGCCACTCTAAACCTCAGCTCCTCTCCAGTGTGTGGGGCTGAAAGAGCTGACCTAGCCGGGCTGGCTGCGGCCCAGCTGAGCCTGGGAGTGTGGCAGTGATGAGGCTGTCCCCACACACTCCTTCCAGGAGAGAGAGGCAGAGCAGCTTTGGGTGAGACAAACACAGGGTCCTCCCCAGCACTGCCATCTTCTTCGCTTCTGGCAAATGCACGAAGCAGGAGTCCCCGGGCGGCCCACCCACCCTCTCCAGCCGGAGGGTACCAGACTGCAGTGCTGGACTGTGATCACATGTCACCTGGACGCTCTGAATTCTGGGGTCCTGCTGCTCCCAGAGCAAAGTGAGCAGAACAGCCACCTCAGCAAGGCCCAGCCCCTCTTCGGGGGCTTCTCACCACCACCCTCTGCTCCTGCCCCTTCTTCCTTCTGACAGCAGGAAGGTGACCCTTCCCGAGCACTCCCTGCACCCTGGGCTGACTGCTCCACTCACGGCCTCTGGCTCATTCTCAGCCACTCAAGGTGGGGGGTGGGGGATGGTTACCCATTCTAGAGACATGAAAACTGAGGCACAGAGACATCAAGCAACACATCCAATGTCCTCCTACAGCCCTTTCTTTTCTACAGTTGCTCTGTCCGTAATGTGGGCATGACAGTGCCTATTGGTGCCAGCAAGTTGGGCAGATTTCAATGAAACAAGTGGCAAGTGCCTAGCACAGGGCCCCGCCTGCCAGGTGAAGCTGCTCACTCCACGCCCTCCCCACCAGACCTGCAGCCCCCCAGGACCCAGCAGCATGGGGGCCGGCGTCTCACCTGGAAGATGACAATCCAGGCATAGCCAATGTTGTCGAAGTTGATGGCGCCTTTGTGAGGATTGGCACTGCCCGTGCGGCACACATTGTAGTAGCGGTTCCAGTTGACACAGAGCCCGCTGGCGTTGAGGTCCTGGCGCCCGGCCCCGAAGTCGTAGACGTCATCCTTGGACAGGCAGCACTCGCGGCCCTGTTCCTTGAGTGGAGGGATCTCGTGGCAGCCCATGATGCCATTGTCCCCCGAAAGGGAGCAGATGAAAGGCATCTCGTCGTCCTCCTCTGGCTGGTAGTAGGGGGGCAAGGCCACATCCCCTTGTCTGTCCACAGGTGATGGTGGGTAAAAGAGAAGGGGAGGGGTCACTGCCATTACCTCCAGGCCTTTGCACATGCTGTTCCCTCTGCCTGGGACACCTTTCCCCACCTCTGCCATGGTCACAAAAACTCCCCCTGAACCACTGTGATCAGTTCCAGGGTCACCCACAGCCTCGGAGGCTTCCCTGAGGGAGCTTCCCCAGGACCAAGCAGGCTGATCCTGGGCCCGCTGTGGCCAGACTGCCCCCTGCACATGACTCCACTATTGCTCCTGGGGCATATGCATCCAGCTTCCTTGGGAAGCTGGGCTTTTTTAGGACAAGGACTGGGTCTCAGCACTCCTAGACCCCACACACTGTTCGGTCAGCATAGAGTAGGTGCTCAATTAGCAGATGCTGAATTTTACTTGATCCACCCTCCCATCTATGGGACCTGGGACTAGTCACTTCCCCTCTCTAGATCTTGATTTCCTCATCTGTAAAACAGAGATAACAATCCCTGTCCTGCCCTCCTGCAGGGTTAATCTATGGTTCACCGGCATCCCAATCAAAATCTCAACATGATTTTGTCTATGGAACCTGGCCAGATGGTTCTAGGATTTATCTGGATGAGAGAACAGTCAAGACAATTTTTAAAACAAGAAGTATGGGTGGATTCCAGACCTGCGAGAGGGCAAAATACTCTACAATTACAATTATTAATACAGTGATGTTGTAACCACAACAGAAATAATCATGGACCATCACAGTGCACAGAGGAAAACCCATGTTTAAAAGAGAACTTAGTATATTACAGAGATGCCTTTTCAAATCCATGGGGAATGGAAGGACTAAACAATAAACGGTGTCAGGACAATTGCTATCCATTTGGAAAATAATAAAGATAGATCCCTACCTCACACCATAAACACAAATAAACTTCCTGAAGACTTGGTGTTAAAAGAAAAAAAGAGAATGTAAATTTCTCATTATTGTTTACACTGATTGCATATTGCAAATAATATTTTGAATATATTAGGTTAAGTAAAATTTATTATAAAATTTTTTAAAAAACAAACTTCCAGTGGATTAGAAAGCATAGCAACAAACATAACTACACAAATATTACAAGAAAATATAGAATATTTTTGTTAACTCGAGATAGGTAAAGCCTTCCTGGATGAGGCACAAAATCCAAATTAGCCCGGCTGGCATGGCTCAGTGGCTGAGCATCGACCTAGGATCCAGGAGATTGCGGTTCAGTTCCCGATCAGGGCACATGTCCTGGTTGCGGGCTCAATCCCCCCGTACGAGGAGTGTAGAAGGCAGCTGGTCAATGACTCTCTCATCACTGATGCTTCTCTCTCTCCCTCTCCCTTCCTCTCTCTGAAATCAATATAGACATAATTTTTTAAAAAAAACAAAAAGCCCTAGCCGGTTTTGCTCAACAGTTAGAGCGTCAGCCCAAGGACTAAAGGGTCCCGGCTTCGATTCTGGCCAAGGGCACATACCTCTGTTGCAGGCTACACCCCAGTCGGGGCTAGAGTGGGAAGCAGTCAATCAATGGGTCTCTCTCACATCAATGTTTCTCTCTCTCTCTCTCTCTCCCTTCCATTCTCTCTGAAAAGCAATGGAAAAAGTATCCTCGGGTGAGGATTTAAAGAAATAAAACAAAAAAACAAAACTGTGTACTAAGTAAAAGTCATTAGGAGCTGAATGAGCATCTAAGGGCTTAGTTTAGACTGGGACTTTGTGATACCAATTTTGAGAGCTCAGAGGCTTCCGTGCTCATTTCAGGGTCCAGCCATTCAAGGGAGACCCACCATCAGCTCACCTTGGCACACGCACTGATCTCCCTGCACCCCTGGGAATAAGGATTGGGACCAGGTGCTGAATGAGAGGCCTTCCTACCCCTGAAATACATTCAGCACCAGGCGCCCCCAGGTAAGGCTGGCTGGAGCCGCCTGGGCAGCGGGCCTCACTCACATGGTGAAGTTCTCCTCCAGGAAGCAGCGGTTGCGCAGCAGGCCCGCCCAGAGCTGCACGCCGATGATGCCGAAGATGAAGAAGACGAAGAAGCAGAGCAGGAGCACGTTCCCCAGCATGGGCAGTGTGTCCAGGAGCAGGTTCACCAGGATCCGCATACCTGGGGGGCAGAAGGGCGGAAGGACCGTCAGGCAGGGAGCGGAGGGCCCAAAGAGAACGGGGTGGGGGATGCGGAGAGAGGGGCAGTGGGAGGAGAGGTGGGGACACCGCCGTGCATGGGAATCTCAGGTTCCCTTCGCCTACAGAAGCTGTGGGCTAAGTCGCTGGAAGGTGGCTCATGAATCTTATGAAACTGCTGTAAAAGATGCATGTGTGATGCCATGAATTTTCCTGGGAGAAGGTCCATGCAAGTGTCTGTGGCCCCAAAGAGGGTCAAAAATTTGTGTGTCACCCTTGATTGCACCTCCCCCAAGATCCTGTGAGAGCCAACACTGCCTGCCTCTCTAGATTCATGTCTCTCTCTCCTGCTCTCTTCCCAATTCGCACCCTGTGCAACACCAAATCACTTGACGCTCCCTACATATTCCATGGGATTCCACCCCCTGTACCTTCACTCCTGTTACGCTCTTTCTTCCGCCTCTCCTTTGCCTGGAAAACCCCCACGCAGCACCACAGCCCGGGTGAAGCTCCGCTTTCCCCTGTGGAGGCTTCCCACACCGTTTCTCGCTCCATCCCAGGGAGAGTTCTTCCCTCTCTCTTCTGCTTTGGGAAGTCTCAGCGCCTCTGGCCTGGCCTGGCCTGGGCTGCCCTATGCAGTTGTGCAGGTCACATACCCCACAGCCGTGAAGTCCTCATCAACACTAGCCTTCTTCCAGCCCTGGCGTATGGTGATCCATTTACCCCTCCCATCTCTTCTACTGGGCTATAAGCTCTTGGGGACAGGGCCTGGGCCTGAGTGACCTCCGTGCTCCCAGAACCCAGCAGGTCCTGGCCCAGAACAGAGGCTCAGCCAACATTTGTTGAATGACTGCTCGTGAATGTATGAAGTGGTAAGTCACGGAGACAGAGTGGAAGCCAGCACAGGGAAGGTTGGAAAGATATGAATAGAGAACAGTGGCCCTGTCCAGACTTTCATTTAGTCCAGGGGCGACGCTGAGATGGTTATTAACAAGGCCAATTATTTGGGATTTGCATCATGAGCTCTGTGTGGGGTGGTTTCCAATCAATAATTAATGCCCACCCCCATCCTCCCTCCCCACAAAATTAGGTCAGCCTCCTCTCGGGAAAGACAGTGGGGCTCCCTTGCAGGCAGCTGCCTCCAATTGATAGCAGAGCATAGTGAGGGCTCAATGCCCCAACTCCACACATCCACCCCCCAAAGGGTAGCCAGGGGGTGTTGGGAAGAGGGAAGCATTTTTTTAAAAGCGGCCTATGATCCATCTGAATACCAAGTAAGTCATCACAGAAAGTGGGCTTTCTGGTGCCCACTCATTCATTCATTCATTCATTCATTCATTCATTCATCAAACACTTATCAATACTGCGTACTGGGGGGTGCCGCCCACATGGCAGGTCCCAGAAAAAACAAGTCCCATTCTCACCCCCTCAAAACTTGCAGTCTAGCAGCAGGGGAACAGGGGGCCACAGTGCTGGGGGAAAGGACTAAGCCCGAGGAGTAGGGCAGCTCTGGGCGCATTCCCCAAAGGGCTGACTTGCACTGGGCCCTCCACGTGACAGGAGCTGGTGGCAAAGGCACAGAGGTGTGACCATTCAGCGTGCACCAGGTCATGCTTGGGGGCCTAAGGGGTGTGGGGCTCTGTGCTACGTGACTAGTTGGGGAGGCCAGTGGGCAGATTTCTAAGCAGGCGGAGCCCTTGATGGGTTCTGGGGTTTAAACAAGAAAGGGCAATCCTGGAGGCCAGGATGAGGCCAGAGGCAAGCTCAGAGGGCCAGGCAGCGGCTGCGAGAAGGGGCTGGATCAGAAAGGCCTCAAGGAGGCAGCTGGGCACAATCCCCGCCTGGCAGCTCCCCTGGCCCAGCCTTTTTGCTCAATTAATTGCATTTCCCTTGTTCTCAGGGGTATTAAAATTCTGAAAGACCCCTGAAAACCTGCGGGCTGGCTTTCCTGAGTGGCAGCCCGATCCCTCCTCCTTCCCTCCTCCTTCTACCGAGCTAGGCCCCAGCTCATAGTCCTTCCTGGGGCCCAGGTAGTCCCAGGGCCAGGGAGCAGAGGCATAATTAGCTAATTAGGGACTAAGAATGAATTCATCACTTCCAATTAGGGCCTAAGAACGAGTTCACTTCTGTGCCAGGGACAGCGAGCCATGGAATTAGGGAGTCCAGGAGGACCCCAAGAAATCCCAGCTAATCCTCCTCTTATGCCCAATCAAGGAATTGGCCAAGGCGAGCTGGATGGTTCCACTGGCCTTCGGTGCCCCGGCACTGAGCACAAGAGATGGAGGCAGAGAGATGAGGGAGAAATAAAGACAGAAAGAAAGTGAAACAGAGAGAGACAGAGAAAAATGGAGACAGAGAACAGAGATGGAGAGAAAGAGAAACAGAGGCAGAAACAGAGAGACTGCCTTCAAGACCCATCATGTATCTCCCTCCACATCTTCCCCTAGCCAAGTCCTCCTCCTCCAGGCAGTCTTCTCTGATTCTCGGCCCCAGTTAGCCATGAAGCCCTCCTGGAGCTTACCTGGTTCTGCTCTCTTAGTGGCTTTTCTGGCCTTCAGCCTAACATAGGAGTCGGGTGGGCCTTGATGGGGGCAGTCTGCAGGCAACCCCATGAGTGTGGCTGAGGACCCTGCTTCCTCCAGCTAATAAGGGAAAGAGGGCCCCTGAGTCCCCAGGACACCCAGTGCAGCCTCTAACCCTGTGAGCACCCAGAGCACCAACCCTGGACAGAATATCTGGGTCTCAGTCTTGGCTGGGCAGCTTTGAGCAGAGCCTGCCCTCTCGGGGCCCCAGTGGCCTCATCTACAGAAGAGGACAGTGGTTCCTGTCCAGCCAGGCTCTCAGGAGTACCACAGGGTAAGGGTGAGGTGGGTATAAATTGTGGGCCAAGAAAGGCCTCCTAGCAAGATGACATAGAGCAGAGACTCAAAGGAGGCGAGGGAGCCAGCCGAGTGCACACCTGGGGAAGAGCTCTCCAGGCAGAGAGCATGGCCGGGGCAGAGGCCCAGAGGTGGGAGCGAGCCAGGCACCGTCGGGGAGTAAGGTACGAATGCCCGAGTGTGACCTCATCTCTGGAAAGGGCCAGGCTTGTGGGCTCCAGGGCCAGGAGCATGACAGGGCCACATGGTGGCTGCCTTCTGAAGGAAGCTCCCACCTTTCCCTAGGACAGAAATTGGGAGTGCTGAGGGTGGGGTCCAGGAGGGATGTGGCCCCAGCCCCAAGCCTTCCCTGCTGAGGTTGTCCAGGCCAGAAACTGGGCTTCCTCCGTGACTCCAGGGCAGAGACTGGGCCTTCCGTCCATCAGCCCTTCTCTGTCCCGCCCAGCCTGGCCCAGCCATCGCTAGCCTGCCCTCAGGATAATGCACATGTGGGTGGGTCCAGATGAAGTTGGTGAAGGTGGGGGCGTGGCTGGCTCCCGGAGATATTTTAAAGGTTGAGAAGAGGGATGGGAGGTGGGATGTAGGAGCAAGAGAGGAATTGGGACATCTCCAAGGTTTGGGACCAGCGGCCAGAGGCATGGAGCTGCCCTCAGTGGAGATGGGGCTGTTTGGACATGTGGAGTTTGGGGTGCCAGGTGTCTATCCATGTAAAGTTGTTTCGTAAGATCTCGGGGTCAGGGGTTCAGGAGAGAAGAGTGTGGAGTATCATGTGGGTGGCACAAGGGTAGAGACAGTCTCTGGATGGCATTTATAATCAGGAGCTAGGAGGAGACAGATGACAGATGGCAAACTGGTGGGGCCACTCAACCTTTTCACCCCTTTTCACCCTGGACCCCTAGGCAGGACCCTCTGTTCTAAGGGAAGCTGGGTAGCAGCCCGGCAGGGGGACCCTTTGGTAGCAGTAGGGGACCTGGGAGGAGATGGCGGGTGTGCTTCCTGACCAGCATCTCCCCCGGAGGTCCCGGGGGCTCTCCGCAGACAGGAGCTGTCAGCCCACGTTAGCGTGGCCACCCTGCCAGGCCAGCTCATGTAGAAAAGGCCGGGGTCACAACAGCCTCTGCCCGGGGCACAGCCTGCAGCCAGGAGGAGGGGAGTCGGGCCGAGGGCAAGGGGGCCAGGTCTGGCCCTGTGAGTGGAGGGTGCTGAGTGGCCAGGAGAGGCCGTCTGCTGCTCCTGCCACAGCCAATGCCAACTAATCAAGGGCACAGTGGGTGCCCAGGAGGTCAGGCCAGGCAGCACACAACCCAGCCCTAGGACACAGCTGCTGCCCCAGCCCAGCCGGGGGTGCCGATGAGCTGATGAGGGGCCTCAGCACTCACTCCTGAGACAGAAAACAAACCCCGGCCAAGGAATGCGCACCCCTGCACCCTCCATCCCGGGAGAGGCCTCGGGTTCCTTCCCAAGGCCATCATACTATTGCCCTAGGGTACCATCTGCCTGGTGTGCTGCTGAAGGGTCCCGTGCCCACTGTGGTACAGAGATCTGCTCGTTCTTCAAGCGCCTCGTCCCCACTGTCCTGTGAAGCCCTTCCCCTTGGTCCCCACTGCCTCCATTAGAGCACGTGTCCCACTGGCCCATGGCTCCTGGCTCACGGCTGCCTGCAGAGAAGGGGCTGCATCTGAATCTTCTCCATGACCCCACACCGGACCCAGGGCCCGGCCCGGTGGCCCCTCAGTGGATACTGCTTTGGATGAACGGATGGATGAATGAATTAATGAATGAATACATACATGTCTACATAGTGTTGCACTCCCTTGACCTACTGTCCCACCCAGGAATCACTCCCCCCTGATTTGTAGAGTAAACATGACCCTGGCGGGTAGAGGGACCTGCTTTCACCTTACCCCCACCTCCTAGCATTTCTCTTTCACAGTTCTGGCTGCCCTTTCTCCCTCGTGAGTCAGGTTCTCACCAGATGTTCTAACCAGATGTTCTCCCACCTTCATCTCTTCAGAGAAGCCCAATTCCCTGGGGAAATCGGGCCCCTTCACTCCATCTTCTCTCCCCACCTCCTTCCTTCCCTTCCTTCCCTATGGGAGCTGCCAGGCCTTTCTCCCACAGAACAGCTTGGGGACACCTTATGGGTGCCAAGAACAGACAGCCCTGAAGTCCAGGGTACGCCTGGGGTCAGAGCCTCCTTCAGCTTCCCTCCTGGTTCCAAGTAAGCACACACTCCAAGCGACAACATGGAGATTTCCATCAAGCTCTGTTTCAAAGTGTATCTCCCAGCTCCCTTTCCAATAGATGCCCCCAGGACAGAGACCAAGAAGAAGTCCTGGGACCTCCCTCTTCTGTCCTCAGCACGACTGGCCAGGCCCAGCATAGAGCTGGCAAACAGTCAGAGCAGGCCTGGGCTGCAAGGGCAGGGGCCAGCCAGGATTGCCCTTCAGTCTGATGGGGAATCAAAGAGCCTGTATGCCCAGGACCAAATTGTTCGGAGACTTCTCCTTCTAAAACCAAGAGTCTAGGATTCTGCAGCTGGGTGAGTCTAAGATTCTCTGTGGTTCTCAGCAAGGCTGATTCCAAGATTTCAGGGGTATGAGACTCCCAGACCATTAGTGTCTAGCAATTGAGGGCTGGGACCCCATTTTATAGATGGGGAAACTGAGGCACAAAGGGTGGAGTCAAGCCACTGGACAAGATCACAGGCACAAACCCTGGTCTAACTGCCTCGGATGCTGCAGTCTACGGCCCTGACACTGGGGCCCTTCCACGTGAGGAAAGCTGGGATGGGGCAGTTGGCTGGGACCTGTTCTCCACCTGGCACTGCAGACTCACCCATGTGGAGGTGCTGCGTGCCATCCCATTGTGTGGACAAGGGACCAAAGCAAGAGAAGAGTCTTTCCCCAGGCTTCCTGCTAATTAACACAGGACCAAGCTTTGAATGCCGGCAGGGCGGCTCAGAGGCTAATCTCTGTGCTGTGAGCTAACCACTGTACATCCTGCATCCTGCCCTGACTCATCCCCCTCAGGTACCATGAGAACTCTGCACCCTGGCAGTGAAAGGCATTCAGTGGGGGCCTTGAGGGCATCTTTTCAGACTATGGGGCCTTCCCACATTGACACTGGGTGTGGGCAGGGGTCCTTCTTGATGCCCTGCAGCCGGGGTGGGTGGCTGGGGTGCCTACATACTAAAAGGAGAGAAAGGAAGTCATGGAAAGGAGTAAAAAGCTCTGGGGCTGTGCAAGCACAGTTTCAAATCCCAGCTCTGCTCCTGGCCAGCTGTGTGGCCTTGGGCAGATTACTCAAGCGCTCTCTGCCTCAGTTTCTCTATCTGTAAAGTGGGCCAATATCCTAGGGCTGCTGTGAAGATGAAATAATATCGCCCGTGTAAAGCACTCTGGTGGGTTTGTTGTAAGCCCCCTATAAACTGTCACCATTTATCGTTATTACCTTGGAAAGTCACCGCCCACTCTGCCCACCCGCGGTCCTTGGTGCAGCCACACTGCTCCCAGGCTGGTTCCTCCTCTCCGCCTTTGCACATGTGGGCTGTCTGCCAAGAACACGCTCCCAGCCCTCCGTGCGCTTGGTGAGCGTCTTTCAAAACCAGATTCTGCAAAGACGTCCTGGTGCCAGCACCCTCCGTCCTCAATGCTCCCAGCACCTCTTCATAACAGTCGCACAATTAACCACTTCCTGCCCTCGAGGCTCTCGCTAAGCTCCTTACACACATTATGGCATTTCATCCTTTCAAAGCCATATGAAAAATTGGTATTATTAACCCCAATTTAGGAGAAATGGAGGCCCAGAGAGGAGCGTGGCTTGCAAGCAAGTGAAGGGACGAGACCCTGCGCCTGTCAGTGCAGAGCAAACCTCCAGTTCCTGGTCCTGTAGCTGGGGTCTGACAGTGGCCTTCCCACAGCACTGTCAGCTTTGCCGCTCTGTCCATGGACCCTGTCCTGGGAGCTCGCTCTCCACCTCTCTGCACCAACCCATCCCAGGCCTAGCCCAGAGACCGTGCCTGGAGATGAGTTCTTTTTTTAAAAAAAAAAACACGTCTTTATTGATTTCAGAGAGAGAAAGGGAGAGGGAGAGAGAGAAAGAGAAACATCAATGATGGAGAGAATCATTGATTGGCTGCCTCCTGTACGCCCCACGCCCCCGACTGGGGATCGAGCACACGACCTGGGCATGTGCCCTGACCGGGAATCGAATAGCAATCTCTTAGATCATAGGTCAATGCTCAGCCTCTGAGCCAGGCCAGCCAGGCTGTAGATGAGCTCTTGCTGAACCAGGGGTTGTGGCTGGATGGGGCTCTTGGGGTGGGCAGTGGCCCAGGCCAGGCTCAGCACAAGTGCCCCTGAGCTCCCCAGGCCTCTGTACGTCCCATGCACAGCCTGGGCCCGGTGTGCTGTGGCCAGGCCCACACGTGGGCCAGCAGCTCAGACTCAGCTGGCTCAGGCCTTAGCAGTGACTGCCCTACTTTCTCACTGGAGGGAAAAAACCACCTTCATATTTAAATGGCTTGGCCAATAGGCTTTGGGAAGCACTGCACAGGCTTAAGAGGTGTGTAGGTCAGGTGAGGCCTGTAGTCGGCTGGTGCCAGAAGGGGGCGCTTTTAGAGATAATCCAGCCCTATCTTGCCAAGGCCCAGAAAGGACTAGTGACTTATGAAAGGTCACACAGCAAAGAACCAGGACCCAGCCTCCTGACTCAAAGTCTGGTACCTCCTTCCTCCCTCCCCAACCTTCTCCTCCATCCTGTCTCCTTTCCTTTATCCATCAATGGCACCATGACTTCCAGGTCCCCCACCCATCCTGGACAGAGTTTAAAACCATGCATCTAATCAAGTCCTTCCTCCTGCTTTGTGCAAGGGGGGAAACTGAGGCCTAGAGACACTAAGGGCCTTCCCAGGTCACACAGCATGCTCCTGGCAGAGCTGAAAACCAGAGCTTGCATTCCCTGATGACCCAACTGAGTCTTCCTGGTTGGTTGTTTTTAAACTACTTTTTAAGCGGCACGCAGCCGCCCCACTCTCCACAGCTTTGTAACTAATAACCTATAATCTGATTTTGCCTATTCCTCACTCTCCAGCCTGCCATCTAGCGGCGGACTTGAAAGCTGCGAGCCAGCGTTGAAAAGACGGAGTCTCAGGGTAGAAGGGGCTCTAAAGATACAGGGAGGAAGTGGAAGTTCCAGGGAAACATCTAGAAAAACGGAGGCAACCAACCAAGCCTCTCCAGGAAGCACTTCAGAGAGCCTGTGTCCCCCATGTCACTCATTCCCTGGTGACTCTGGGCAGAGGGCATGGCACCTGGGCACAAAGCTGCCCCTCCTGTAAATGGGAAGCTGGATCAATGGACCTGCTCTACCAGCCGAGGCTCCTGTCAGCTCAGTTACTGGAGAACATGAATTTACCTTAAGCCCCCTTCCCAGGGGGAGCCATGGGAAGTTCTAAGTCGGGGGAGGGAGCACATTGGTTATATTCTGGATCCCAGCACTCCCCACGCCAGGTCCTGAGAGCAAGACTCATTTGTCAGCTGGGAGGTGGCATCAGCTCAGCACAGCGGCACTCCCAGCTCTGTCCGCCCTGGGCCTCGGTGCCGCCTATTAGCAGGACGGAGGCCCCTGAGGAAGGACTGGAGCCCTCTCTGGGCTCTCTGGTCCCTGCAGCCTCCCAAATTGGAGCCTCCAGGAAGGAGCACAGAGCCCATCCTGCCCTTCTCCAGAGAGCCAGGCAGGCTGGCACCAGGGATTTGAAAGTGACCTCCACAGCCAGGAGCCATCTAATGAGCTCCTACACAGTGGGAGAGGGTGGAAGGGAGACACACATGCCCACACGTCCCTCATGTGCGCATGTATCACATACGCACACCCCCCTACATGTGCACCCCTCACATGTGCACACTCCACATGTGCACACCCCTCATGTGCACGCACCCATGTGCACACCCTTCATATATGCACCCCCCCACATGTGCACACCCCCCTCACATGTGCACACTCCACATATTTACACCCCTCACATGTACACACCGTTCACATGTGGGTGGGTAACAAAGCTCAAGTTCTAAGTCACTTAGCACAGTGAGGGGCTCTGGGGCCCTTCCTTGGTGAAAAGCTGCACAGTGTCCTCCCTCAAAGTAAGCAGCTTCTTTTCACTGTGACAGCCACCTCCCCACGAATGAACCTCGCTCCTGAAAAGCCAGACTCCCAGCATTCTGCAATCCAAGTTTGATTGGGACTCAGAGACATCGAGGCCACCCTCCAATGTCTTCAGGCCCATGAGCCCTGTGGAAGCAGGACCAGTATCTGTCCAGTCACTGAGGGGTCCCATGCCCAGCACAAGCCTGGCACTGAAAGGTGCTAGTCAGCCTTTTCTGGGTAAACAGGTGATTGTGGGCTAGGGATGGGGGAAGGGGCGTCAACTCACTGGGCACACGGTTGATGGCTTTGAGGGGCCTCAGGACACGCACAGTGCGGATGGCTGACAGGTTGATGTTCTGAAGGTCCAGCGAGTACTCCACCATCCTGTGGAGAAAGGGGAAGAGTGAGGATGGTGCGGGAGGGACAGGCGGGGCCACGGGCCAGGCCACAGAGGTCTCTGGCCACCCACCCCCACCCACGTGTGCCCACTCCTGCCTGGAAAGCAGGAAAAGATCAGATCCGGGCTGTGCCCCGTCCTCAAGCTTTCGCCTCTTCTGTGAGCTGGGGGCAGGGGGCTGGCGACATTGCCCCCTAGACTGCCCTGAGGACCAGTAGTTGTTGGGGGCAAAGGGATAGAGGAGCAGAGACCTGGGTCCCCACATCAGGACCCTCATCTCTGGCCACTGAAATCTTATTTATGCTTAAGGTTCAGAGCAGTTACCCTGGAGTCCTGGGAGTTTTCCACACCACAGTCCACACTGAACCAAGCCAGTGTGGGTGAAAGCGAGCCCAAGAGTGACTCAGGCCCAGCCCCTACCCTCAGCAGTACCCACTCGGGCAGGGGCAAGACTCAAACTGAAGCCCTCTCTATGGCCCTAGTTTTCTTCCTGGGGCCTCACCAAACAGATCCACCTTCCCCCTCCATGGTCAGCAGTCCTGCAGCTCCATGGAGGCAGTCTGCCTCCTCCAGGACGTCTTCCCAGATCTCCGCAGGAAGCAGATCTCTGGGGTCCCCTCTGTGGTTCCTTACCCTTCCACCAGATCCTACCTACTCAACTGCTACCTGCCCCCACCACTGACCCAGGGCCTGCAGCCCCAGCCTGACTCCAGTGTCCCGCTCACCAAACCCTTCCCCCAAAACTCCCCCCCCACCCCAGGGCTCCAGCACTGCTGCCAGCTGCACCTGCCATCACGGTCAGCAGGAAATGAAGGCTTTTTCTAAGTACCATGCAAACCTGTCCTATTGTTGTAAAGCTGCCACCCCCTCCCGCTGCCTGAAGAGTAATTGAGTGAAAGCTTCCTTTGCCTGAAATGGCTCATCCACCCCCCAGCTTTCTAGGGCACAGGCTCTGGCTCTGTTCTTTATCTGTTTCTCTCCCTCTCTCTCTCTACCCCTTACACACACACACACACACAGAATCACACGCCTGCACACAACCACCATCGGTGCACACACATCCTCACTCCTTGGACGCCCTCATTAACACACACCTACCAGAGCCCAAAACCAGATGGGGGGGACAAAAAAAGAAGTGACAGAGACCTAGAACTAGAGACAGAGACCTGGGAGATCAAAGGGGGAGGGAGGGAGGGAGGGAGGGAGGGAGGGAGGGAGGGAGGGAGGGAGGGAGCCAGGGGTGCCAGGGGCAGCAGCCTGGCAGAGAGGGGGAGGGTTGAGGTGGGGGGGAGGGCAGTGAATGAGGGCAGAGGGCGATCTGAGAAGGGGGCATCGAGGGAGTGGAGCTGTGTGAGGATTCCGCGCGTGGGTGAGCCAAACTGTCATTTTCATATTTTGTAGAAAGAGCTCTAAAGGCAGCCAAGGAAATATGTGTGATGAAGGCGCTGTGGGGGTGGCACACATGGGCACACAAATGGGCACTCTTACACAGATGTGCGCGTGCTCACACACACACACACACACACCAGGCTTAGGAGAGACACCACATCACCCCAATCACAGGCCGCCAGGCTCAGCCCCAGCCAGCCTCTCCCACAAGCCCCATCCCTCTTCCTCAGGCCCAGGCTCTCTTGTCCTACCAAAGGGGACAGCACCAGGCCCTGGGGAGAGCTGGGTCACCCAGGCTGTTGATGCTTTGCGGGGTGTGCCGGACATAGGGGTTCTCAGCCCATGCCAGACTGAACCCACCTGGTACTATGTTCCAGGAGCCCCAGGGCTCACCTGCTAAGCTCCAGCAGGTGCCAGACGGAGATGGGTTCCCATCCCCATAAAGTCTCACAGTAAAAATAAATAGATGCTTCATAGAGGACGGGTAGGCAGAAAAAAGCAAATGGCTTTTGAAGGCCTGCTGCCTGCCAGGCACTGTTCTCATTCTCGCCCTGAGTTAACTGTTTGAGCCTCCCACATTGCCTGATCCCACCTCCACCCTCGTCATCCTCCCCTGGGCCAGGGAAGACCATGGCCACAGGCCACCCAGGGCACAGCTGCTATGGGAGCCCTCAGGACAACCCTGTCTGCTCTCTGACTGTGGGTCCTTCCAGGTCATCCGTCTGCCTCAGCATTTCTCCCAGGTTCTAACTCTCTCTTTCACTTCCATGGACCTCTTGGAGGTGTTTGCTGCAGCTGCCTCCCGCCCGGGATGACAAGCCGGGGGTAAGTGCACTCAGCAATAAAGAGCACACAGCAAACGCACAGTGAAAACGCTGGGGATTCTCATTTTTCGCGGAGAGGAAGAGGGTACACTGGACAGGATGGGGAGGGATGCAGTAGGGAGGTAAACTGTGGGTGTCCTGGGAGGCGCACCATCCTGATGCTGACTCCATGCACCAACAAGCCAATGCGGGGCGTCTGCCCCCAGCCCTGTAGCCATCCCTCTCCTGACAGCTGCAGCAGCCTCCTGCCCCCTCCACTCACAGCCCATCCTCAGCAGGAGAAAACCTCCTAAAACTGTGTCACTCCCCAAGTTAAACCTTCAATGTCTCCCCATTGCCCTCAGATCAAAGACCAAGCCCCTGGTGACAGCTTTCAAGGCCCTCCAGTGGGCCTGTGTCCCCTCCCCCCACCCTGCTCCTGCTCCTGCTCCAGGCCCTTTCCTCCCTGCACCCCTGGCTCCTCCCACACCCTGGCCAGTCTGGGTTCCCCCACAAGCAGCCCCTGAGCCAGGATTTGGGAGCAGCAGTTTATCTGGGAGGTGATCCCAGGAAGCACAGTGAGGGCAGAGGGAGAAAACTCAGTGAGGGGCTGTTCACGGGCAGGTGACCACTGTGGGCAACGAGGGTGCCATCCCAGCGGGACCCCTGAGAGACCATGTGGCCCTCAGAATTGGACCAGTGAGGGCATGGGCTGCTGGAGTACTGGCCGGGCACCTCCGCCTCAGCACAGCCCCGCACCAGCCCCGCCGCACACAGTAGGCACTCAGGGAACCTAGTGGCACGAGTAGCACCTGTGACAGGTGTTCTCCTACCCTCTTCTACCCCCTTCCTCCTACTCCCACCCTGGATGACAGCTGTGGGAATGTCCCACACTCAAAAAAGCGGAGGTGAAGAGGGGCCACTGTGGGTCAGTAACCACCAGGCTGACTCCCCTCGGACCCCAAGTTAAGACACCACTTGCAGGAGTGAGAAATTAATTCCTAATTACACAGTTACATTATCACGCGGCCTCAGTGCTAAAAGTCTAAAAAAATCAACAATCCCCCACTATCTCCTGCCAGCTCCCGAGCCTAATTAGGTGAGTAATTCTGCTGTAAAGTGAGCACTTTTGTCCTGACATCACCCCAGGGGGAGAGTAGCTGCCCCCAGTTCCCAGGTGTCATCCAGGGAGTGGGACTCGGTGCAGCCAGTCTGGGGGACAGACATTCACTGTTCAGGACACAGCCCCACTTATTCCTGCTGAGGAGCCTCCCTCCCCCACTCCCAGTTCTCCTGGATCCCAGGAGAGGCCCAGAAACCCAGGCGGAGGCAACCAGGGGACACCACCCATCAGCCACCGCGACGGGCTCTAGATGGGCATATGACCCCAGGTAGACCCAGCCCGTGAGCTGGCCCTGCAGGGAATTGGTTAACTCCCTGGCTAAGCCCCTGCCTGGGAACCCGGAGGCGCTAATGGCCATCTTGCCTCTGTGGTGGCCTGAGAACCTGCCAACACAAAGGAAGGCCGAGGCCAGAGCTGCAGAGAGGCAGGATCCTGACCATATGGTCTGACCCCTCCCTCCAGCTGTACCCGAGTCCTGGTCCGCCCCTGTACTTCCCGCTTCTGTGAGCCAGTCCATTCCCTTTGGGACTTGGGGCCCGTTTGCACTGAGTTTCTGTCACTGGCAATGCAGAGTCCTGGCTGATTCCCAAGGGTCCCCTGAGCACTCACTATGTGCCTGTGCAGAGTGTTTTATATCCCTACCCATGGGGGGATCATGGTGCCCACTGCGGATTAGAAAGCAGAGGCTCAGAAAGAGCCCAGGTCACATAACCAGGTAGTGAGGCATCCAGGGGCTCTGTGTGACAACCCCCCCACCTTATCAGTCATCAGGCCAGGCGGCCTTCTGGCTCCTGAGCACCCCCAGATGGCCAGGAAGCACAACACAGATGGCAGCACACGGAGAGGGGCCAGCGTGGGGCAGTGTTTCCCAGTGGTTAGAGCATGGAGCCTGGGTCTCCCTCCCAGTTCTGCTGCTAGTGCACCACGTGACCTCGGGCAAGTCACTGAGCTGACCTCACAAGAGTGTGGGGAGGGTGAGTGGTCCTCTGTGGATTCAGTGCTTAGAACTGGGCCAGGAACAAGTCAGAGCCAAACACTGTTGGCTAGCATTATATCACAGTCGCTCGCTCGCTGCCTCATCACTCTGGCCCACAAACCACACGATGCCTTCCTCAACCCTTCCCTGGACCCGCCTCCTGCCAGAGAGAGCCCAGGCAGCAGGGCCTCTGAAGCTCCCTGGCACAACCCCAGCACTGCCCACCACGAGCCCTGCACTCAAGGGACACCCGAACCTCTCCAGCTTCCAGAGTGCGCCATGCTGTTTCCAGCCTACATGCCTTGGCATTCGCCCGGCCTTCTACCTGGAGTGCCCTTCCTGGCTTTCCAGATCCCACGCCTGGGGCAGAGCTGAGCTCTCCTGACCTGTGTCCCACTGTGCCTCTGTTAAGGCACCTCTGGCTCTGTGGCCTGCTCTGTCATGTCCCTGGTCCTCAGAGCCAAGGCTAGCTCAAGGTCCCTGCTGGGTCCCCAATGCTCAGCCCAGGGCTCCCCATGCCAGCTTGTCAAACAAATGACTTGAAGGCCGAGATCAAGGAAAAAAGCTTGGAGCTAACAAGAAACAACATCACTGACTGAGATCTAACATCTTTTCAGGGAATACCCCTCCCAGGAGACGATTTCTGTGTGTTATTGATAAAAATAGGGTGTTTCCTCAAGCTTTTCAAGGGGCCCACGGGGGCTTTCTTAAAACGTAATTTAAGATGTAGCTAATGGAAAGGCAGCCGAGAGGCTGGAAACAGAGGCTCATCTGTCAGGATGCAGCTCTGTGATGACTCAGTCTCACGTTGGTTGATAACTAGACCAGCAGCCTACACCACTCTGCCCGCACCCAGCACATAGGTGTTCAGTGGAGGAAGGAAGGGAGGGAGGAAATAAGGGAGCGTGAAAATCAGTAACAACATTAACCCTTACCTCTAGCCAGCACTGACTTATGGGTCATTTTCAGCCATATATCGTCAAGGATGCTCTGAAACCAACTCAGGTCAAGTTCAGAGTAAAGGGGGAATTCGAGGCTACAAAGTCGAAGGAAGGGTTACGTGGACAGATCCCAGGCAGGTGGGAACCAGGGCAGCTCCAGGGACCTCAGCAGCAGGAGACCCAGGACCTTCTCACAAAGGCTACATTCAGGTGACAATAGTCCAGTGACTTTATCTCTGGGTAGAGTCGCTAGATAAATACGGGATGTTCGGTTACGCTTGAACTTCAGATAAATGACAATATATGATTTTTTAGAATATGTCCCAAATATACCTCATATCTACCTCCCATGAAATTTAGCTTCATTTTGCCATGAAGTAGTCTTGGCACCACAACATAGAGACACTCTCAGCTCTACCAAAGCTTGGGAGAAATGTCCCTCTCTGGGGACCCTCACCCTCTGAGAGCTGGATTGCTGCCCAGGTCCTTCAGGGCAGGTCAAGTAGAATATTTGAGCCTCGGAAAAAGTCAAACCCCTGACACTGTGAGTCAGCATGGGCTCTGGGGGCCGATGCACCTGGGCACAACCCAGATCTGGCTCATACAAGCGCTGTGACCTGGGACAGCCGCTAATCTCTCTGAGCCTCCATTTCTTCATCTGCACAACTGGGTTACCAACCCCAGATTCTCAGAACTGTGAGGATGTAAGAGCGCCCAGCCGTCAGCAAACCACCTAAGAGGATGTGGTTTCTGCCTGCCCGGAGGCCCGTCTGCTCTTAGGGGAGGGTACTGGGGATGGCCAAGCAGCTCCCCGTGCCCAGGCCAGGGGCCCAGTGCAGCTGGCCTCCGACCAGGCGCTGATGCCCTGCTGTGGCCTGGCCGATCAAAGCGCTGCCTCGCCCCGGCCACGGTGACAGGTTCGAGTTGAGCACACGGCCCACGCAGCCCAGCCAAGCCATGCAGGGTGATTCCGCACTCGTGGGAGTGTCTGGGAAAGAAAGGGGGCTTTGTGTGGGACCTGAGGGCGTGGGCTGTGAACTCCAGGACCAGAAAGCTGCCAGAGAGGGAGGCTGGCACACATGCATGAGCAGCTGTGGGACGGAAGGACACAGTGTCTGGTGACTTATTTCAGGATTCTGGATCAAGCAGGCCCTGAAGCCAGAGGCCCCTCGACTTTTGGTCCAGATGATAAACTCTCTTAAACCAGGTTTGGCGGATTCCCAGCCCGTGTTACTGAGAGAGTCCTGCCTGACTCATGACTGACTGGTGTCTGGCTTGTCAACCTGCGGCCTGAGAGTGTCTGGTGACTAACCCTCCTCCCCCATGGCATCTAGCATCCTGTTTCCATAGAGACAAACCTCAGCAGTGATCATCACTCTCTCCCCCACTCTGCTCCACATGCAAATGAGAAATCATCCATACCAAGGTTCCCACTGGAACCGTCCCAAGTCCACAGCCACCCAACGGTCAGTTCAGCCCAAAAACAATGGCCCCAGATACCCTCCCCCCCCGCCCCCCCCCCACTCTGTGGTGCCTGGACACAACAGATATGAAACAAACATGTCATGGAGCTTCCTTCTCCATGCTGGCCAGGGCGAGGCTGTGGGGACTCCAGGATGATGACAGCCTCGGCCCTGGCCTCAGAGCACCCAGTCCTTGGAGCAGAGAGACCTGTAGAGCCCAGGATAAATAAGGGCGTGAAGTCAGGGTCACGGCCTGAAGGGTGCCCTGGGCCTGCTGACACATGAAGTGTTTCCCTGACCCACAGATAATGCACAGAGAGCTATGCAGAAGGGAGGCTGGCTGCAATGGCTTCTGAAAACAGCCCCAGTGATGACCCTCTGATGCCCATAACCACAGCCAGGTCTGCTGGCAGGCACAGACCTCTGCGGAGCTTGCATCGGTTAGTATTTGACTTTAGATTTTTCAACAGATCACACACGCTGCCCAGTCAGCCCAGGCAGAGTGCTGAAGTCTCAGACCAGGGTTTGGAGACATGGTAGGGCCACAGCGTTGGCCGAGAGCAGACAAAGAAACTCAGGTCCTAGGACAGGAATGTGGCAGACTGAGAGTTGCCCACCCATTCTCTCCTTCCAATCTTACCAGAGGACAATTCTTGGTTGATTTAGCCAAATTCAACGATGCTTCCTATTCTCCTAGCTTCCCTTGCAGCTAAGGGTGGCCGCAAGATCCAGTTCTGGCTGAGCGTGCTGGGACGGGGGAAGGATCTCGGAAAGAAAATGTTGTTTCCCTGACCCAACTGGACAGGTGCAGCTGGCGTAGCTTATCTCCCTGTCTCCCTGCCTTCAATGCAGACATGACGCCCACGGCTTCAGCAGCCACCTTGTGACCCTGAAGAAAGGTCTGAAAAATCACAAGGACATCGCAGAGCCATCACCAGTAACCAATGATCTCAAAACTTCATGTTATATCAAAAAAACACACCCCAGAATTTGCTCAAGCCATTATTGGTTGGATGTTTGGTTACTTGCAGCCAAATGCATCCCTGACAAATACACCCAGCAAATTACACAGAACCAGGACTCGATCCCAGCCTGTGGAGCCCAACTCCCTGCGTTCAACTCCAGCTGTGCCCCTTACCAGTCCGTGACCTTGAGCAGGTCACTCTCTGTCCCTGTGCCTCCTCTGTGAAATGGAAGGGTCCCTCCCACACAAAGCTAGTTGGAAGATTAGACCAGATAATGCACAGCATCGGCCCACAGTGAGTACTCAACAATCAGTAGATGCTCTTATTTTTATCACACCCCTGGATGATGCCTAACAGGATTCAATTCCCTTTGCTTTTTAAAATCCCATTGATGGGGCACTTTGAACAAAAGGAACTCTCAGCAAGCAACCGCACGGGGTACGTGCCTGCCTGGTCTTTTTAGAAAGCTCTGGTCCAGGGCTGAGGAATAATTCTTATTGACATTTTGTTTCCCAAGAGCTTGTGAGAGTCAGGGTAGGAAGCTGCGCCCTCGGGAGATGTTTCCAGACTGTGACAAATCCTGACCCCACCTCTCCTTCCCACTCCTTGGCCAGGTGCTGAGTGACTGACATTACTGCTATTCGTGTTAATATTATTAATCATAGAAATTCTCAAGAGGAGTCCCACTGTTCAGTTCACAAAGTACATCTACTTGTCATAAGAATTAATTTAGATCCTGGATACAGATCAGAAATGGAGCCCTCCACACGCCTCTTCCCCTCCCTGCTGTTCCCAGAACTTCAACTCGTGATCCCCACTTGCAGCGCTCCCAGTGAGGGGTTCTGGAAGGGTCAAGGGAACTGGAGCACCTGCAGCAGGGCCACCTGGGCATTTGGCTAAAATGCAGGTTCCCAGGCCCTATCATACCTGCTGGGTCCAGATCCCTGGAGTGAGGCCTGGGTATCTGTATTTTAACATGTGCCCCAGTAAATCTGTTGTTCCTTGAATTTTGAGGAGCACTGAGTAGGGTACAAGGCCGTGCATGTGTGTGAGGACTGGGGAGGTCACCCTTTCCCAGTCCGCTCACGCTCGGCCCTCGGCGGCTCCATTTGATGCCTTCACAGTCACAGTCGGAAGCTTTCAAAGGCTTTCAAAGATGCAGAGCGGCTCCTGTCCCTGCACCCATCTAAGGCAGGGCCTGTGCGGCTGTGCCCGTGGCCAGGCTCTGCCGCAGCTTTGCTCTAAAGAGGTGCCTGCAGCCCGGCCCTCCAGTCCTGGCGCACCCTAGAGACTCGGCAGTGGAATTCTTAGGGGAATTCTTTAATATGAGGGGGCCCAGGCCCCTCCCTGCAGCTGGCAATGGCCATTCTGTGGTTTTGGTTAGGGGAGGAGGTGGAATTACCAGCATAATGCACCAGGAGAGATATGTAAGGAAAGAACGTCTCAAGTTCAACAGGAATATCATCGACTATTTCATGACCTCCTAATGGACAAAGACAGAACAGTGTAGCCGGCCGGTGTGGCTCAGTGGTTGGGTATTGACCCATGAACCGAGAGGTCGCCAGCTCGGTCGGGTCGGGGACACGCGTGGGATTTGCCAGCATGATCCCCAGTGGGGGGCGTGTGGGTGACGGCCCGTCAATGTTTCTCTCTCATCGATGTTTCTATCTCTCTACCCCTTCTTCTTTCTCTAGAAATCAATGAAAACATATTAAAAAAGAAAAGTGTAGCTTAAATAAGACAGTGCGGTGGGCTCAATTATTACCTGATGATTTCCAGGGCTTTGTCACACGCTGGAAGAGTCTCCAGTGAGATGCCCCAGGGCCTGCTGTCCTGTGCTGATCAAGCACAGGAGGTAAATGTAATGAGTCAGGTCTCCTGGTGATCAATGTAAGATGAAATTAATAGCAATGAATTCGAAGTTTGGTATTTGGGCTTTTAAAAAGTCAACTGTAGTTCCAGGGTGGGAGAGACCTGGCTTGGAGGTTGAACGCCACGTGGGGGTGGCAGACAGCACAGCTACTCAACAAGTCACCAGAATCCAGCATGACACTCAAACAGAGGCAGCCCATCCTCACGTCATCACTGGGAGGCTGGGCTCCCGCTCCCCACCAGGACCTTGGTCACTTGAAGCAAGTTCAGCAGGTGAGGCCTCTTCACCTGTCCTTTGACAAATGGTGGGAGGTTCTGGGGACACTTCCCGTGGAGAACGAGACACCTGGAGGAAGGGAGGCACCTTCCAAATTCTGAAGGACTGTCCTGGGTCTGTCAGGCTCCAGGCCCCCCTGTTGTATCAGGTCCCTGCCCCCTCTCTGGCTTCATTCCTCAGCACCCAGCATCCTCTCTGCTCTCCCTCCCCTTCCCCAAGCAGCCCCCTCAGGCCCTCTGCATGCTGTCCCTCCCCTCTACCTGGGATGCCCTTCCCCTACCCTCTGGGGTCAGCCCTTCCTCACCCCCAGGCCTCTCCCTCTGGAGCGGAATGCTGATACTCCTGCCTAACTCAGGTCCCTATTCCATACCTCACAACCCTCTATACTTCTTTGCTACAGCATTGATGCCAATTTAGAATTTACTTAGAATTTCACTATCTGTGTTACGTCCATTTTCTAAACCGTGAGCTCCATGAGATCACAGCAGCATGTCTTGTCCGCACTGCCCAGCACAGGGCCTGGTATGTAGTAGATGCTCAGTAAGTGCTGATTTTGTGATGAACACGTGAATGAATGGTTCCATCAGGCGGGAGCTACAGAAAGACAAAGCTGAGCTCAGTGAACAAAAGAACTTTCTAACATACCAGGCTGTCCCAGTTTGGGATCGGCTGCCTCGGGGGAAAGCTCCCTCAGCGGCAGCATGGAAGCAGGGGCCGGGCTGGATGCGAAGGTGAAGGTTCTGACCTCTAAGGGACCTTCCAGTGTGGAGTTTCTGTCTTCTCCACAGCTTGAAGGAGGAGACAGTAATTTGGGAATGGGGAGGAGCAGGAAGGAAGAAAACAACCTTTGGATGTCAGGCCTGTTACTCAGGAAACAGAACATTTATAGCAGCGAGCCTGGCTGGGACGCGGGGGATGAGGGGGCAGCTCTGGGGACAGGTCTTGAGTGGGAGCAGAACTGGGGGGCTGGACTCTGGAGCCCGGGGTTGCGGGTTCCCATCCTGCTTCTTCACTCATGCACAAAGGATGGAGAGGACCTGGAGGACGGGTGGGTCTGAGTCACCTAAATCCACAGCATTCCACACACGGGTCTTCATTATGCCTGCCCCAGCCAGGACCAGCTACATAATCTGTGGGGCCCAGCGCTAAATCAAAATGCAGGGCCCCTGTTCAAAATGTATAAAGAATTTTTACATGGGGACAGCAGGGCATTAAACCAAGCCTGGGACCCTATGCAACCCTGCCTGCGCCCAGCTCTCCCTCAACCCCAGCAGGATGGTGGCCTGTGGACCCCACCTGAGGACCAAGAAAAGATATTTGACAGAGGCCTCAGCACAATGCTGAGGCCGGCCGGCTCCTCCCTCTGCTCAGCTTGGGTCTTAATTTATAATGTGAGCAGACACAGGGTGGGGGGGGGGATCACTAAGCAATAGAGAAGACTCTTGAAGTCAAAAGGGCAGGGTGGGGATGCTCATGGGAGACAGCGAGTGGAGCCAGCAAAACAAATTACTTCCTCGAAACAGGAGTTAAGAAAAATTCTCCTAAAATTTGGAATGAGGCAAAGGGGGGATAGCATTTCTCATACGCAATGTGGTTTTGGAGCATTCATTAACAGACTCCTCTGAGGCTGAATTCATTAGGGGAATATATGTGTGATTCACCGTTTACTGTTAATTAAAGGTCTGGCTGCTGTGAATTTACGTATTAACTTGTAGATTTTTATTAGTGATTTCTTCCCAACAGAAGCGATAACTCCAAAGGTTACGGCTTTACGACCCTGAGGCTTGCTAACGAGCCCTGATTCTAACCTGCGCTCTCGCCCCGCATTCTCTCTCCCTGGCTCTTGCTCACCCTGCGGGGTACCCTCCTGCTGGCTCCCCAGGACTGAGCCAAACAGACCCATGATACATCTTCCTTCTAACACGGGTGTGAGGGTCATCTCATAAAACTTTTTGGAAATCATGCTTTGACTTTGGGATCAGGAAAGGACGTCTAAGGAGTCTAAATCAGGATCTGCAAGGAGATTCGGGGGAATATGGCATCCAGAAAACAAGGACAGGCCCAAGCTGCTCCGGAAGATGAGAAGCCCAGAAGGAGAAGCGACCTTGGAGGGAGCAGGACGCGAGGAGAGCAGTGCAAGACGGAGGCAGTGAGCCCGCTGACGAGGCGGGAGTGAGCAAGGAGCGCGGCCAGCGATTCGGGAGCCGGGGTCCCCTCCCGCACGGGTGAAATCTGCGCGGGAGAAGGGCCACGGTGTGGAGGGCAGGCAAAGGAGGGCAGCACCCCTTTAATGGGAATTGCAGGAGACCAGAGAAGAAAGGGCAATGACCAAAGAGAAAATAAGAGAGCTTTTCCCTCACCTCGAGTTCTAAGAGGCCCCACGGGGAGCCTTTTCCCCATGACCCACTCTGGTGAAATGTCTGAGTTCCGAAGGTAGGGAGAAAGCCCTAGAAGCCTCCAGCAAGAGGAAAGCAGCTGCCTCCCAAGCAAGAGCCAGCCCTGTGCCCGACTCCCTGCAACGCTCCGCGGTGAGCTGAACATGCTGTGTGCCGTCTGAGGGACAGAATTATGACTCCAGAACAATGCGACAAACTGTCCTTCACTCACAAAGATCAAAGGAGAGGCAGGACTGGAAAATGACACCATCCAAATACCTTTTCTTTAACACACACACACACACACACACACACGTGACTTAATGCCAGCCTCCAGCCAAACCCGAATGGGAAAGAGGAACTCGCCAAAGGGGTGGCGTGGGTCCCAGGAAACCACACGAACCCAGCATGACTCCTACTTAGGCCTACATGACTGTCGACAGCGGGGCTGCGACATCGAATACGGTTCTTGGAAAGGCTGCTCAGAGAGGTCCAACACCAGTGGCCATGTCATCTCACTTCAGAGCTTACCTGCGGAATTTCGCAGACTGAGTGTAACGACTCCCTCCCAGCGCGGGCCTGTCTGCCCTCCCTGCCCCTTCCCGGTGGCATCACACACGCACACTGCACGCACACGCCCTCACATCCACACACGTGAACCACACTCGCAGGCCTCCAGCCTTCTCTCCCCTGGTCACCTCTGCCCTATCGCCCCATTGCTGGGCAGGGCTAGCGCCAGCTCGTCCTCCAGCTCTGTGCGTCACTTCCTCAGGGAAGTCCTCAAGCCCCCGACCCTGGAGCGAGATGCCCTCAGAAAACCCTGACGCCTTGCCCAGAGCCCTCGTCTGTGCGTGTGACGCGTTCACCCATGTGGCACTGGATGCCTCTCCGCAGACGGCAGCTGGCAAGGACAAGGCCTCTGTCCGGTTTGCTGTCCTCCATGGCCTGCCCCCTCCGCAGCCCGACAGTGCTGACGCTCAGGAGCTCATTCAAGCCCTGGTTGTTGGATGCGAGCGTGAATGAGCCGCCAGCCTGGCTGGACCCAGGAAAGCAGGAACGAGGCCCCGAGCAGAGCAAGACACAGGCTCTCCGATGAGCTAAGTCGTGCCCTGGCCTCTCTTTGGCTGTAGCTTGTGTCTTGGTAGAAACAATCATAGTTTGGAGTCAGACAGCGCTTGAATCCGGCTTACCTCTGACTTGCTGAGTGGCCTGGGGTGACAGTAATGCTAGCAGCTAACATTTATTGGGCGCTCGTTTTGAGGTCGCTACTATTATTATTTCCATTTTACAGATAAGGAAACCAAAGTCTCGCTCAGGGTCAAGCAGTTAATTAGTGGAAAGCAGGCCGAATATCAGCTGACAGTGCAGGAGGACTCACGAGTACCGGAGAGGGGAGGAAGGCATGTCAGTTCCTACATTACCATGCAGCTCCGTCATTGTCACAAGGATGTCCACGGGTTATTGAAATTAGGTCTGGCAAACACCAGAGGCTCAGACCTGCCTGGGGCAGTACTTACCCAGCCATGACAATGAAAAAATCCAGTCGGTTCCATGTGTCCCCAAGGTAGCACTTCTTGCCAAAAATGCCCAGCGCTACCATCTTGAGCACCATCTCCATGGCAAAGAAGATGAAGATGAAATCATCGAAGACCTGCAGGGCAAGAGGAAGGCGAGAAGTGAGGGAGTGGGAGGCTCCAGAGCAAGACCCACTCCAGAGATTCTGACTCTGCAGGCTTGGGATGGGCCAGGGGTCTAGATCCAAGTACCCCAGGGGATTCTGAGGCCCTGGGTTGCTTGGGAACCCCTGAGCCCTGTGGAAACACAGGAGGTTGGGGGCAGTTCCTCCCGGGAGGGTCTCTTTCCCAGGGAAATGAATGTTTCCACACTTGTAACATGGGTGTAACCTGAACCCCTGCACTGCGGCGCACATGCACTGCACAGGGTCATGGCAGGTGCGAGAGGTTAGCCCCACCTGGGACCTCAGGAGATGAGAACAGGAGGGTACAGAAGGGATACTGGGCCCGCTCATAAAGGGCATCGAGAACCAATTACGGAGCTTGACTTTACTCCAAGAGCACCGGGGAGCGAAGGGAGGCTTCTGCAGAGGAATGTTGGGGTCACTGCACACTGAGTAGACCAGGAGGAGGAAGTGGGAGAAGATGGGGGCCTGGACTAGGGCAGAGGCCCGGAGACGAAGGTCGTGGAGAAAGGGCAAAACCGCCTGGGCGCGAAGAAGACGGCCAGTGTAGCCAGGGCAGGCAGGGGCGGGCACGGCTCGGCTGTGCCTGGCTGTGGGCGGGCTCCTGGGGGAGGTGAGCAGGGCACTGCGGGTAGGTGGGGCAGGGTGGGGACGGGTGGGCGGGCCGTCGGGGGTGGACGGGGAGGGCAGGCCGGCCTCACCTGCAGGATCTTGCAGCGCTCTGACAGGCAGTCCATGTCGTCGCAGGGCTGGTACATGCCAAGTGTCACGCAGTTTAGCAAGATCACCAGCATGCTGACACACTCGAACCATGTGCACACAGAGTCAAGGACAAAACAGTGGGAACGGTGGCCATGACGGCACAGGGCACCCTGGAACGAAATGCCCCCCCCACCCCCGGCATACCCCTATTCCTGTTTCTTCCCTTCTCCAGGTTCCTTCCCTGGATGGGCCAATGCTCAGTTCTCCAAAGACCTTGGAGCCAGCCCTACCCTCATCACAACAGACATGGCCACTCATGTAGAACCCACCAGAGAACCCAAACCCCACCAAGCCACCACCTGCTGGGACCCCACCCCACCTCCTTGCCCCAGCCTGAGAGTTCCCTTGGGGCCCAGGAAGAGAGAGGCCCCCACAGGCCTGGCTGGCAGGCCATCTCGGGACTATCCGAGCCTCTCCACCTCTGACCACCTCCCTCTCCCTGTCCCTGCCTCCCTCCCCTGACCACTTCTCCCTTCCCCTCACCCATGCCCCCTCCATCTCTGCCCGAGGCCTGGATCTGGAGCCCACAGAAGGCTGGTCCAGTGTGGCCGCGATTGACTGGACACCCCTGTCCCTTTCTCCTCACCTGTGGCTGGGTTAGAACTCATCTCCAGGCTCCAAGGTGCCTGTACCTAGGCCTTCCCCAGCCCCTGCACCAAGTGAGGTAGGTCCCAGCCTCCTCAGGCTACCCAGGCGGGAAGTCTCTTGTGGCCAAGGAGTGTAGAGACCATCTCTGAGCCCAGCCTTGGGCAGGGCCTCTGGGCACATGTTTAAAATCAGAATGAGTGGGCCCTCCCCTTTTTTCCTGCCAGGCTGCTCTCATTAAAACCCTCCTCTTTCCCTTCCCTCCTGGCAGCTCCTGCCCAGTCTTAGAACACGGCCAACTGTGGTCCAGTCCCACCACTTAATCCACCTAATCCCAGAACCAAGGGTCAGCTGGGAGGGGCCTCAGAAAATCTGTGTCTCATTCTAAAGAGGGCGGCCTGAGGTAAAATGGACTTAAGTAGGTTCCCCACCTTTAAGAGGAGAGGTTCTGATAGAACTCATCACCCACTGCCCACCCAACCCCGTTCCTGCCCCCAGAATCTGAGCCACAGGGAAAGGGTGGACAGCTCCTCATATTCTATGAAAGCAATAAACCAGGGGCCTGCATCTGAACTCCAGTCCCAGCACTGATGGGGTCTGAGGCCTCGGGCAAACCCCTCCCCTTCTCTAAAACTCCGGAATTCCCCACTGGAGGACCAGGAGCCTCCTCACGGGCCCCACATGGCCTGCTCTGAACTGTTGAAAACAGTAGCCTGATCACCTCCCTCCTGTGCTCAAAACCCTGGCATGGCTCCCTGTCTCTGTCAGCATAAACTTCAGAGCCCTCGCTGCAGTCTGCAAGGCCCTACCTACCACCCCTCACCATCTCATCTCCCTCCTACCCTCACCCTGGCTCTCAGGTGCATTAAGCACACTTCACCCCAGGGCCTTTGCACCTGCTGTACCTTCTACCTGGAAGACTCTTCCCAAGACCTTCAAGAACTGCCCTTTCTGACCCTTTAGCTTCATTGTCACCTCCTCTGAGAAGTCCCTACCCAATCTCTCCCCCTGCAATGGTCACCCTCTCCCACCCCGACCACCACCCTCTCCCAGTTTTATGGTCTCTGAGCACTTATGCCATGAAGTTGTCCTGGTGACATGCTCCTTGCCTTTATCCATAGCTAGATCCTACATTCCAAGGAGACAGGGGTTTTGCATTCACAGCTCTGACAGTGACAGGCATCTGGTAAACGTCTGTTGCATGAACAAGCAAATCTCTCTGGGCCCTGCCCACCCTGACAGCCAGTGACTCTTGAGTGTCTCCAAACGAAAACCCTCGCTCCTCAATTTCACAGCCTTGCTCTAAGCTCAACACCACCAGACCCTCAGCCAGATCCCACTCACAGGGTGCTGAGCACCTCTTGCCTGACGGGAGACTGACCTGGTTTCCCTGGCAACAGCCTCCCTCCCATCCCTGGGCCCTGGCTCACCTTGGGATACCGCCTTCCCTTCACCTCCCCTTCAGACCCTCCTTGCCCCAGCCCTGCTCCTTCCTGCCCACCCCCTCTCCAGCCCTGCTGCCATTCTCCCGCCACAGCCTGTAATTAATTTCAGTCACTGCCGGGGGGGCCCCCTTCTAGCCTGAGCATGGGCTCCAGCAGCAGCTTCATCATTAATTAACTTTTTTGAAGTTCAAACGTTCTAATTACCAGTGAACGTCCCCCATCCCCCTAGTTTTCCCCCCTGCCTGTCGTGCTTTCTTGCCTTCCAGTCTCCTCCTCCTCTGCTCCCTCTGCCCTTCCTGCCAGTTTCAAGTTCAAAATGCACTTAACAGGGCTCTCCCAGGAGCCTGGCAGCCCCACTTCTTCCTCATCAGGACCCTGAGCAGTGGAGGGCAGCAGGCCCATTTCACAGATGAGAAAAACTGAGGCTCAGAGAACCTAGGGGCTTCCCCTGCATCACACAGCTGGGAGGTACCAGAGCTGAGATTCACACAGGCCTGCTGGACTCCAAGGCCAGTGCTCTCCTCTGTGAAGCATGGCCTGTCCCTGCCTGTGACCACTCTCCCTCCAGAGTCTTCTCCAGCCTACCCTTAGGGGCTCTCACCTGGACCCTGCACAGCCTCCCTGCAGCTCCCAGCAGCTCCCTGCCCTTCCGATGTGCCCCGCACAATAACCAGGCACACTGTGCGCCCACCACTATCAGAGCACTTTGCAAGTGTCTAATCCTCTCGGGACTATTTTAAGTCCTGTTTACAAATGAGGAAATTGAGACAAAAAGGGGAACATGATTTGCCCAAGGTCACCAGCTGGGAAGAGGCAGAGCTGGAACCAAACCAGGGGCTGTTTTTCTTGTCCCCACACTATTCTGCCCCTGCCAGATTAATGTGCCTGAACTACTCTGAGTACGCCTCTCCCCTGTTCAAAACCCTTTCATGGCTCCCACCGCCCTCCTTAGCTTGACACCCAAGGCCTCCTAGACTCCGATCTTAGTGAATTCCTCCGACCTCACCTCCCTCTGGCCCGGGCATGCACTGAACTTCTTGCTGTCCCCAAGCATCTCTCCCAGGCAAACTCCAAACCATCCTTCACAGCCCAGTTCACTTGTCACCTCTTCTTAAAGCTTCCCTTGAAGCACCTGTCCCCACTCACAAGGTGGTAGTTCAGCCTCCTTGCTGGAAGTGCTCCCTACTCACCTGGTCTAGCTGCTATCACAGTAATGAACTTGGCAGTAACCCCAACTACTGCGTGCCAGGCCCCTGGGGATGTGGCCCTAGTTCTCCCCACAGCCTGCTGGGGACAGATGAGGAAACAGGCCTGGAAAGCTGGACTGACTTGCCCAAGGTCAAACAGTCAGTGAGCAGCCCAAGGGGTCTGACTCGGTGGTGCCCGAAGTGGCTACGTGGCACTGCCTCTGTGGCTCGCCCAGCTTGCCCAGGGCACTGCGTCCCCCAAGGGGCCAGATGGATCGGTTTTCACCTCTAGATTGCTCAGCTGCAGACGTTCAGAGACGGGCAGTCTCGGCTCTGCCCTGAGGCGCTCGGGGAAATCCCAGATGGCAGGGCCTGGGCCCTTTCCAAGAGCCTGTGAGGCTCAGAAGTCAGGCCAGAGCTGGCATCGCCGCCACAGTTCCTGACATGCTCCCCACCGGCTGGGGGATCAAAGGCACCAGCACTCCTTGAAGTTGAACCAGATCACATAGTGGGGCAAGGAGACTGTCACAGGGAGTCTAGGTCTCCCGGCTGATGGACTCCATGGCCTGGCCCAACTCCTAATGTTCCCACCATTAGTCACTGGAGAACTCTTGGAGAGCAAGCTCTGGTGTTCTGGGATAATTTGAGGGAGGACAGATGCCCCAAGAGGGCAGCACAGGATTTCTGGGTGACAGGGAAGGTAGGGGCTTGAGTGCCAGCCACATGAGAGCAGGGGGTCTTCAGCGACTCCCCACTGTCTCTCACAGCAAGGCTCAAAGCCCCACCTGGCACCGGAGGCCATGCAGGTGAGACCCTGCCACCTTGCCTACTTCATCGCTCAGACTCTCACTTCTGTCGGGGTGACCTTGTCACATAACAACCCCACCGAGGTCTTCACAGAGCATCTGGTCCAGTCACCCATTGCACAGATGGGAAACTGAGGGCAGAGAGCCATCTGAGAGACACGGTGAGCCTGAAGCGAAGGGGCCTTCAGACAACAGACTCCCTCCCACCCCCACGGGGGCCCCTGAGCCAGGCTGAACCTCCAACCCACTGTAACCCCGCATTTCCCTAAATGTGCAGGCTCCGCGTGTGTACCGTCTGCTCGGCATGGCCACATTTGCCCATTTGAAGCTGATGAGATCCCTGACAGGCAGTACAGGTGCCTTTGAGGAACACAGATGGGAAGGCACATCAATAGCAATCCATTCAATCCCCAAAACCCACCCGGCTTGGGGGAGAAAAACAAGCAAAGCGTCCGTCCTTGGGGCTGCTCTGAACCCCCGCCCCACCCACGGCCCCGGCTCAGCCCCACCTCCAGCCAGCCCCCGCCTGTGGCCAAGGCCTTCACCCCACACCCACTCTGCCCACAGTTCTCAGGTCCCCACAACTGGGGCCAGGAGCCCGCAGTGAATCGGTGAGCATGTACTGAGTGCCCGCTGTGTGCACGGCACAGGATTAACCACGGCGAAAGTGGCGACAATGGCAAACATTTCTCAAGCGTTCTTGAGTGTTTGTTTGTCAAGGAGCTCTCTAATCAAACTGCACATAGTGCCTGGCTGATATGGCTCAGTGGTTGAGCGTCAACCCAGGAACCAAGAGGCCATGGGTTTGATTCCAGGTCAGGGCACATGCCTGGGTTGCGGGCTCAATCCCCAGTAAGGGGCCTGCAGGAGGCAGCCGATTGATGTTTCTCTCTCATCGATATTTCTATCTCTCTATCCGTTTCCCTTCGTCTCTCTCTAAAATTCAATAAAAACATATTTTCAAAATATTCTTTTTAAAAAAAACTGTGTGTATTATCTCATTTAAACCTCACAGCAAGCACATGAGGCAGGGAGCCCAGAGGCCTGGAACCCAGGGCCCCGTAGCCACATGTGCTGTGTAGCAGAGGTAGCCCCTCTCTTGCCAACCTCTCCTGTACCAGGGCCTGGGGTCTCTCGTTCTTTGGCATTTGGGGGGAAAACAAAACTAAACCTCACCAGCAGAGGACTGAGAACCCCGCTCTGGTGTTGTCTGCTAATTACTTAACATGAGTTTGAGTAGAAATAAAAGACACTATCCCAGCCTCTTAGGTGGGCATCTGCCTCACAGCAGCTGAATCTTCACTCACAGCCTTTCAAAAAACTTGACCTGTTCAGGCCTGGCAATGCAGAGAGTCACCCCAGAACGTAAGCAGTACCTAAAACTGGCAGGTACTACTGTTACCCCCACTTTACAGATAAGGAAACTGAGACACAGAGAGCTGGTTCCAGGGCCCGAGTCACACACAGCCGCCCAGGTTCATACAGCAGGGGCAGGATTTGATCCTGCCTCTTGCTGACTTCAAATCCCACATTCTCAGCCACGTGCTCCGTGGACCCCCGGCACAGGGCCTGGAATGTGAGGGACCCTGAACTGGGGTGTGCTCAGTGGAGTAGTCACTCACGTTTCCCTTCTCGCCCACACTGTCTCCTCCCGAGTAGGCCTGGGTCGGCAGTGAGCTCAGCATCAGCCCATCTGTTGGTGCCTCGTGGGGTCAAGAAGGCGGATATTCCACCCCTGCTGAGGCTGGCAAGGAAGGACGTGTCTGCAGGAGAGAGTGGGAGGGGTGCTGGCTCAAGGCCCCCAGTAAGAAGCTGAGCTGGGTCAGAACCATAAGTCCACCCCATGTCCGGGCCGCTGAGTCTCTAGAAGGCTGGGATGTGAACTGGGGGGACAGCATCACCATTGAAGGCACCATGCCAGGGGTCCCCGCAAACCTGCCACCTCCCAGAGAGAAGAGTGACCAAGTGGAGGGGCAGGCCCTGACACCCAAGCAGGCCCCTCAGGACAGTCTCCTCTCCAGAAACCGGAGCCAGAGGCCTAGACAGTTACCATGACAACCACCACCCTCATCCTGCAGGCCCAGCTGCCAGTCATGGTTTCTGTACCTGGGGGGCTCTAGAAGGGTGGGTGGGGGTGAGAGTGCTGGGTTTGGCTGGGGCGATCAAGTTTGTTTTTATTTTTGTCAAATCCGAAATTTAATCCATTTCCCAGGGTGGGCCTCAGTTGTCTAAATAAATCAAGCAGAGAAAGGAGTCTGGGGGCCGCACCCTTCTGGCCCAGGGAAGCAGGGAGGCTGGGCCAGCCTCTATATGGGAACCGCTCCCGTTGGTCCCCAGTGGCTCCAAGGATGGGAGCTCAGTCCTTGGGCCTTCACAGGCTGGGGCCTGCGGTTCCAGACTTTGGTTCTTGGTCCCGCTCTGTGCTCCTCTGAGGCCGGGTCCACAAACCCTGTATCCGTGTTCTGAGATGAGCCGATTACTCCTGCCCTGCAGGGGCCCCGAGTGTGTCTCTGTCCAGGGCCCCGCATGTGAGGCCATAGAGCCTGCTCTATAGTAACAATGGCTACCGTTCTGAATGTCAACTATGCTCCAGGCCCTGGGCTTTAAAGAGGAAATCCACTCATTCATTCATGCGTTCATTCAGTCAACTTATCTTTATGAGCAATGACCACTGGACAGCTTCTTGGCAGCATCTATTAAAGCAAAACAGAGGCCCATGCTAGGATCTAGCGGTGCCACTCCTAGGTCCACACCCCAGAGAAACACCGACATAAGTCCACCGAAAGGCACATGTTAACAGCCCCATCCAGGGAACACCTCAAGTGCCACCAACAGGGACCACCAAAGGAGGACGATTCAGGCCAGATTTTAACTGGGGATGATTTTGATCCCCAATACACAGAACAGCCCCCCACAAAGAATTATCCAGCCCCAAATGTCAACAGCGTCAAGGCTGAGAAACCTTGGGGCCCATCCATTGAATGGAATGCTACACAGCAATGAAAAAGACTAAACTACCAAGATGTGCAACAGCATGGATGGAGTCCAAGAACAAAGAGTGTATGAACCCAAGCATCTAAAGCGAAAACTCAGGCCCTGGCCTGTGTGACTCAGTTGGCTGGGCGTCATCCTGTTCACCAAAAGGTTGCTGGTTTAATTCCTAGTGAGGGCACATGCCCAGGGTTACGGGTTCAATTCCCCGTAGGGGGCCTGCAGGAGGCAGCCAATCGATGTTCCGCTCTTACATCGATGCTTCCCTCTCCCTCCCTCCCTCTCTCTCTCTCCCTTTCCCTCCCCTCTCCCTTTCTCTCTCTCTCAAAATGAATAAAAAATCTTTAAAAAATAATAATAAAGTGAAAAATCAGGCAGAGTTAACCTACATGAAGGTTTTACAGTGGTAACTTAGGGAAGTTTCCATCAGGGGCTGGAGGGGAGGGAGCTTCTGGGGCTGGAGACGTTCTTCTGGGTCTGGGGTAGCAGGAGCGTATTTATATGGGAAGATGCCGTGAGCTGGACGTTAAGATTTGAGAGCTCTACTGCATGCAGGTTTGACCTCAATAAAAAGTGCAACAGAAAATAATGAAGCGCAGCTGCTATAAGGAACAAGAACAATGCGACAATTAAAAAAACACAAGCACCTGCTGGGGTGCCCGCTGTCACAGGCCCTTCACCGCAATGCTGCAAGGGAGGGGTGCCATCCCTGCTTCACGAGCTTGCGCAAGGCCGCAGCTAGTGAGGGACAGAGCCGAGATTTGAACCCCACACCGCCGCCCATGTGTTTAAGGATTTGTGACAGTCACAGGCCTTGGGAGACAGGCATGGCAGCTGTTATCATACCCATTTTACAGATATGAAAATGAAGGTCCGGAGACAGCAGGACTTGCCCAAGGTGACACAGCGGTGAGCTGGGAGAGTTGCTTCACATAGTGGACAGACCTGCAGGGCACACAGTCCCAAGCCTCTCTCCACTTACATGCCTCCAGCACCGAGGAGCTCCCCTCACGCCACACAGCCCCGCCCAGGCTGACCGGCTCTGCTTTTAAGCCATGGAGCCTCGTGGGCTGAGACCTCTCAGGGGGAGGGGACAAGGGAGTGAGCTTTCCCTTCCTTCCTTGTCCCTGCCCCCAAGCCCATTTCTTGGAGTCCCCATAATTTGAGAGCTCATTGAATTTGGCCAAAGCCTCTGATTCCCAGATGTCCAACAGGCCACAGTGCCTGGTGCGGACAGCCGGCATGGGGGAGGTGATGGCGGCGGAACAGGGGCTGCCAGCAGGGAAGAAAGCCCAGGGTGGATGGTCCCTGGGAAGGAAGCTCCAGCCAGGGAGACGCTCCAAACGCCACCGCTTCAGGATGGGCCAGAGTCCCACTGCCTGCGGGCTGAGCCAGTCTCAGGAGCCCACCGCCCACAAAGAAGATGTGCCTGCAGGGAAGCCCCTGGAGTCCTAGGCAGGGCTTGTAGACGCCTCCTCTGGGCCCCACAGAACCTTGGACATCCCCCGCTTAGAGCAGCTACGAACTGAGTGTGGACTGTCCTGGCCTCTCACCCGAACCCCGCTGTGCTCTCCAAGGGCAGAGCTCTCCATCCTCTCCTGTGCCCCGAGCCCTACCTGGAGCAGAGAGGGGCCCTGCAGCCTCAGCAAGGAGGGAGATCACTGCCACTTGGCGGCATCAGGAGGGCTAGGGAGGGGTTTCTGCACTGGAGGGCTTTGCAGCGTCCTTCCCACCCTGCACCCCCTCCTCTCCTTTTCACCTTGCACCGCTCTGTAGTCACTTATTCAGCACCCCCTCACTGGGTGAGGCCTACACTGGCTCTGGGAACCCCAAACGAAGAGGACATGGTCCCTGCCCCCCAGAAACCACGAGTACACGCTCAGTGGAGACAGAGGTTGAGGGCTGGATGGAGGGTGATGGCATTCTCCCCCGGCCTCCTGAGGGCCTGCCGCCCACCTCATGTCTCCCCTGCCTACCCCGACCACACACAGATACATGTTCATGTGGGCATCCCTTCCTGCACCTGCACACACTACCACACGTGACACCCCTCCTCACCCACCAGGCCACCAGCAGGCACGGCCTGCCCACTCCCCTGCAGGGCCCACCACTCCCCTGCAGGGCCCACCACTCACCTGCAGGGCCCACCACTCACCTGCAGGGCCCACCCACACACCTGCAGGGCCCACCACAAACCTGCAGGGCCCACCACTCCCCTGCAGGGCCCACCACACACCTGCAGGGCCCACCACTCCCCTGCAGGGCCCACCACTCCCCTGCAGGGCCCACCCACACACCTGCACCCCCGCCCACTCACCCACAACAGTGCTTCCTACCCTTTCCTGTGCCCCCTGGGGGAGTTCACAGTCCCTTCTCAGAGTAATGTTTTGAAGCACATACATTTTTTAATGCTTAGGAGTAGAAAGGAAGGGAGCCAGTTATGTTAAAACAGTTGTCAAAATATTTTTTTTAAAAACAAATTTGTGATAGAGAACTATACGTGCCTCATTGTCAACACAATGAGTAACCAGAGCCAGCGGTGTGTCTGATGCTGTGCAGCTGCGAAGCAGTGACGACTGCGGGCGACACTGGGAGAGCTCTGCAACAGCCAGGATGCGACACGGAAATATCAGCGACTGCTACTGGTGACAGTCACAGGCACTGCCACTGAGCCCACTGTGGTTTGTTACCTCCATTCGCGACAGAAAGAAAGGCCAAATTTCAGTCAGAAGTCACTGAAAGAAACATGCAACCTGTCCCCATCCAAGTTCACGAACCTCAACTTAAGACCCTGTTCTAGAAACTCTCCCCCTTGGACCCCAGGGACGCGACATGGCCCTGGGCAGGTCCTCCTCCTACTTTGTAAGCTCCGTCCTTTTTAAATGCTGGGCCTTCTCAGGCTCCCCAGCGCCCAGTCTCCCCTCTCCTGTCCCTGACCCCACACCCACTCCCAACGACTGTCCCTGGGCTGACCAGTCCCAAGCCTGTCCCAGCCCCAGGCTTACTCACTGCTGAACAGCAGGCTTCCCAGACACTGCCCTGGGACAGCCCTAGGAACCTCAAATTCATCATGTCCAAAATGGGTATGTCATATTCTCCCCAGACACCAAATTTTCCCCCTGAGCTTCCCACCCACATGAAGAAACCCCCAGCCATCACCATTCCCGGGAGTCGTCCAGACTATAACTCTTTCTCCCTCGTCCCCACATCCATCTCAGAGACCTACCCGTTTCAGCACCTAAGTCTCTCTTCTCTGTCCACCCAGGCAGGTGGCACTCTCTCACTCACGAGTCTCAACAGCTTCCTTCTCCACCCTTGCCTCCTATGATACATCCTCCACTCAGCAGCCAGAGGGCTCCTCCAAAACCAAAAGGTTTCTGTGGCTCTCCATGCCTCCCAGAGAGTTTCCAAACTCCTTTGTTTGGCATTCAAGGCCTTTATATTAGTGTTCTTGGCTAGATGGTTGGGAAGGTGGGTGGATGAATGCATGAATGTAAGGGTTGGGTAGATGGATGGGGTGGGTGGGCGGATGAATGGAGAAGAGCTAAAAAGATAGATGGATGGGTGGGTGGATGGATGGATGGATGGATGGATGGATGGATGGATGGATGGATGGATGGATGGATGGATAAGTGGGTGGATGGATGGATGGATGGATGGATGGATGGATGGATGGATGGATAAGTGGGTGGGTGGGTAAATGGATGGGTGGATGGGAGCTGTCCCTACCGCACTCCTGGAGAAGCCAGTCACAGCAGTGGGCACACTGCTCCATCCGCCTCCACCCCAGCCCTCTCCAGCCCCCCAGCCCAGTACCCTAAACACTCACACAGCACCTCACAGTTAGCCAAGCTTTCTCCTGCTTTCCAATCTAGATGGAAACTGGTGCCCAGAGAGGCTAAGTTGTTTGCTCGGTATCACACAGCAGTGAGCACCAGCGTCAGGATTTGAACTTGGGGAGAGAAGAGGGAGATGAGAGGAGCAGAGCAGAGCTCCACAGGGCGGATGAGGAAGGAAGTGGAAAGCGGTCCCACAGGAGAGCTGGAGAGGGGTGAGCAGGAAGACATTCTGGCCGACTAAAAAGACATATTGATTTCTCTCCGAGGGACACAAATGCAGCCGTTTTCTCCCAACAGGACAGGGAGGCAGTCTGAGGGCAGTGGTGGGTCAAAACTGGCTTCTCACACAGAAGCCAAAGCCCAGGCTCGATGGACGCGTAAAAATCCAATCATGCTTTAAATGCCCCAGGAGGGGTGAACTCATTAGCCAGCCAGCCCTCTTCCTAATTCTCGGCTCTCTATCAATTACAACAAGACCTCCTGGAAGGCCTCGGGGGCTCGGGGGCTGCGTGGGCCAGGGCCCTGGCCAAGCCCCACTCAGTGACCGCCAGGCTCGGTGGCCTGGACAAGCGCTTCACCTCTCCGGGCCTCATCTGTCCAGTAGGCAGTCTCTAGAGCCAACATGAACTGCACCCAGTGCATAGTAGGTCCTTAGTGAACGCCAGTGTTCTGCCTCCCCAGTGCAGTACTCCCTTTGCCTTCCAGAATCTGGACAACAAATGTCCTTCCATACTCAGCGCACACTCCAGGCTGTCATCAGAGACCCTGATGACCCCAGCTCAGCTCAGAGCCCTTGACCAGGCTGTTTCCACTCAAATCTAGAACAGTGTCCAACACATAGCTGGCTTCAATCAACACTTTTTGGATGAATGAATGGATTGATCAATCATCAATCAGTATCTGTTGCAGGAGCCTCCTGCCTGGCCTCCAGACCTCAGTCTCTCTCCCTCAAGCAGCCTCCATTCCGCTCTAGGAGCAACCATTCCAGTAAATGAATTTCCCCACACCCCACCCTGCTGGACACCCATCAATGGCTCCCCAGTGCCCACACGATCAAGTGCACCCTCTAACCTGGCATCCACACCCTGATATCCAGCTTGTCTCACACTGTTCCAGCCACACCAAACTCCTCTCTGTTCTCTACACGATTCCCTCTGCCATTCCTCCACTGGTCTCCTGGAAACTCCTACTCACACAGCAAGACCCAGGCTAAATGCCGCCTCCTCCAGGTAAGCTTCACCAGTGCTCCCAGGCTGGCCAGGGGCAGTTTCTGCACCTGCAGCTCTCTTTACACAGAAACCTCCATGCGACAGTTCCTGAGGCTGCCCTGTGGGTCAGGCTCTCCCTGGCCAGCCAGGTTCCTCTGACTGGCTGTCCAGCTGCCCTGCTGACCGATGCCAGTGCAGCAACCACTCTGGCCGCTGTGAGCATCCCCAGGGCACAGCTTGATGCTGACTTTTACTTTGGAGAAAAACAACTTTCTCTATACCAGATGGAGGGAAACGGACAATTTCCCAGACATGTGTTGCTTCTTCCAGCAACACTTGTCGCCCCGTCTGGGTGTTCCCATTAGGCCAGGGCTGAAGGAGGAGGGGACAGCCTCCTCCAAAGAACCCCTTTCCCAGCCATGGGCAGGCTGGGTGGGCACAGCACTGAGTAGGAGAGTCTGGGGTCCTAGGCTCCAGTCCACCCTGGCATTGTTGACTACTTAACGTGGGCAAGTCATGCTCCCTTCTGGGCCTCAGTGTACCCAGCTGTACAATGGGGAGTTAGCATACTCCCGGGCCTGCCACCTCACAGGAGGTGCTGAGAGAATCTGAGAGGTCACAGCAGGTGGGAAAGTGCCATGGGAACTGGGAAGTGATGCACAAGCCCATCTGTGCTGGGCCAGTGTTGCCCCTTAGAGTAAGTGAGCCACTGGGCACTCTAGGACCTTCTCCCGCCTGGTGGGAGATAAAGCAGCAATTCCCCAGAGGCAGAAGGCAACACGCTGACAAAGGGCTGAGGGGTTCTAGAGGAAAAGAGCTGGAATCCAGGAAAACTTCCTGCAGGTGGCGGCAGGAAGCTGGGCCTGGTGCAGGATTTGGAGCCCGGAGATGGGGGAACAGGGCATGGTGGGGGCAGACCCAGCCTAAGCTAAGGTAGGGAAGCAGGAGCCTCAGGAACCGTCAGCAGCATGTCGGGGCTTCAGGGCAGAGTCAGGAAGGGAAACAGCAGAAAGGCTCTGGAGGACACCCAGCCTGGAGCCCGGAAGGCCTCGGGTCCGGGTGAGGGGGTGACAGAGAGCCACGGAAGGTCTTAGAGTGAGGAAAGAATAAGCACAGGAAAGAAAGCGGGCAGGGAGGCAGTGAGGGGACACAGCCCCTCCTGGCACACAGCACTGGAAGGCAGTGTCTACACAGAGAGCCCAGGACCCCCAAGGGGAAGGTGGGTCAGGAGGAAGGAGTGTGTCCAGGGGAGAAGTAATCACCCAAAGTCACAAAGCTTTGGGCCTCTGTCTACTGTGCACGGGAAGAGAGGGAGGGTGACACCAGCTGTCACGTGGGAGAGGAGGGGTGAGACCCAGGGAGCTGCCCATTTATATAGGAAGAGATGGAAGAACTCCACCCAGATGCTCCCAATGTCCACACCACAGGGAAAGGGCTCGGGACAGGGGGGATGGAGGTTAGATTAAGGGGAAACTTCCTGACAGGAGCCCTTAGAAAGGTCCTAGAGGCCTTGACCCAGTGACCCAAGGCCCCAGCTGGTGCAGCAAGTTTGAGAGGTAACCTGCAGAGGTCACCTGAGCAGCCTGGGCCTCTCAGACCATCATCAAGGACACGGGCCCACCGGTCTTCGGGACCCTTGTCCAGAGGCTGGGCACCGCTTTCCCTGTAGCCAGAGCCACCCCAGGTGGCTCCCTGACAGCTCCACTGTCATCCCCAGTGTGCATGCAGCTGCTAGTCTGCACTCAACAGTTTGCCCCATCAATACTTGCCCTGGATTCTCACTTGACCTCTTCACATTCCCAACTGGGGTCACTGTGACCCCCATTTCACAGGTGAGCAAACAGCAGCTCAGCAAACACAAGAAACTTGTCCAAGAAGCCAGGAGCAGGTCTGCATTCACCCAGCAACCAAGCCACAATCCCTGGGCCACCTCTGAGTCCTCTCCTTCCAACACCAACCCCAGGCAGCCAGACCTCCACCGGACCCTCCTCTCCAGGCCCTGCGAGCACCCTGGACCACCATCATTCCTCCATCCCACAGGTGCCTTCTCATGACACTCTCCCAGCTGATGTGGTCCCCATGGGCACCGCAGTGACCTTGTCCTGCACAGAACGGCCATGGCTGTCCCTGGCACATGCCTGGTACACAGCACGTACTCAGTAAAAGGCTTGTTGAATGATCTCATGAGTGGGCGAGTGAATGATGGGTGAACGGAGCCCATCACTTCCTCAACAAACACCCGGACCCTCACAGTGAACAGCACAAGACTTGGTAGCCTGGGGCTACAATGAGACCCTGGGCCCGCCCTCTTCCTGTCCAGTGATGGGTGAGGTCAGAGGGCCCCAGAGGCAGGGATCTAGGCCACGTGGACTTCAAAGTGAGAGTACCCACAGACCCCAACCTAGCAAGAAGAGGGCCGGAGCCAGGCAGGGGGTCAGAAGCAAACAGAAGGGGGCAGAGGGGCAGAGGAAAAAGCACAGCTTGAGTGAGCCCCCCACAAGGAAGGCGGAGCCCAGGAGACACCACTGCGATGCCTCCTTAGGAGGGTAGCAGGGAAACAGGTTCCCTGGGCAGCCCCTCCCGACCTCACTGCCCAACTCTCCCATCTCCCATCTCTCCCAGCTCTCCCATCCTGAAGACTGGGAGATTGAGGGCTAGAGAAGGGGAATGACTTGTCCAAAGTCACTGGCAGCTGGCGCCTCCTGCCTCCCCACGCAGACTGGCGCCCTCCCCCTGCCCGGCAGAGAGACAGCCTTCACAGCCCACTGGCTTCCCACCATGCCTGGATGATTTGTCACGGATGATTCGAAAGCAGCAGAAGTGCTGGCTCAGCATGCTGGGAGGGAGGGGCTGCAAACTCCTCAAGGGGGTGGCCCCGGCAAGCCACAGCAAGCTGGCTGCCAAATGTAGACGCTGGAACCCAGGGCGACCCTTGTCTGACCACCCGGACTGCAAAGCAAACCTCCCTGCCCCGTGGAGTGTGGAGAACCCGTGCTTTTCCTGGCTCTGCCGGGGGCCGCAGCACCCGGATAGAAGCTGAGGCTGGGGACACAGGACAGAGGTCTTCATCCCAGCTCTGCCACTGTCTGGCTGCCAACCCTGGAAAGAAGTGACTCAACCTCGCTGAGCCTCACTTTCCTCGTGTGTAAAATGGGGTTGCCTCTGGGTGGTTGTAAGAGTTAAAAGTGATAATGCAGGCAAAGGATTTAGCACAGTAAGTGCCAGCTCTCCTTACTGTCACCCCGAGCTCCTCCTCTGTGCTGGACACACCACTGGGTGCTCTACAGAAACCTCTAACCGTCCTAAAGGGTCCCATTGCCAAGATGAGAAAACGGGCTCAGGGAGGGAAACTCGAGCGAGTACACGCACCACTAGCCCTCCTTCCACAGGCAGCCAGTTACAGTAAGCCGGCTCTCCAAGTCTAATCCAGGGGGAAAATAGGTTCCCAGCTGATTAGTTCTGCGGCCGGGGCGCCCCCTGGAGGGTGCGGCAATGGATTAGCAATGTCTGCACGGAGGAGGCCATGGCCACTGGCGGCACAAGCGGCACAAATTTACCTAAATCACAGAGACTGAATCTGATTTTCCCTGGAAACAATGTCCTCTGAATGCATTATGTTCTATCTAAAGCCTTGATGCCCAATGTCTTACTGAATCTACAGGAGCAGGGTTCACTCAGCTACACACAAGGGCCTTGTTCACCTTTCAGGCACAGAAATGATGACCACGTTGTGGCGGTTTTTCTAGTCTGCACAGCTCCTTTTTCACATGTTCCTCATGCGATGGCTTTGGTCTTCATTGCAACCCTGTGAAGTGGGGATGACCACCCCTCTTTGACAACTGGGGAAACTGAGGCTCAGAGAAGTTAAGAAACGGGCTCATGGTCACACAGCAAATAAGAGGCAGAACCAGCTCCTGGGTCTATCTGACTCAGGTCCACAAGCCATACCCCACTTGCCCATGAGTCAAGCGGTGCAACCAATCCCCTGACATCTCACACCCAGACACCTGCCTGCTGAAGCCCAGGCTGACGACGCATGCCCAAGGCTGGGCCAGGCACGCACTGCTGCTGCCATGTGGGTGAGTGAACCTCTCCTGCTCGCCGGCTCAGGGTTCTCCAGTGAGTCAGGTGGTGACTCAGGGCGTAGCCCGGGCTAGATGGGGAGCTGAGTCAGGGAGCACCAAGCTTCAAAGGGCCGCTGGCTCTGAGCCTGGGCCCCCCAGCACCAGGGACACTAGTGCTCAGGACAGTCTGTCTGGGGCAGACCTCCCACATTGCTCTGGGCCTGCTGATCACGAGAACTACTCCCGTTAGCCTGACCCTGACGCCTACCCGCCAGGCTTCCTCTGGGTTCTTGATGGAGAGCAGAGTCTGGGAAGGTGAAGGGTCACTTCTGGTTGTCACAACGATGGAGGAACACTGCCTACTAATATTACCAAACGTCCTGTAATGTACAAGACAGCCAGGGCCACAAAACATGATCACGACCCAAAGCCAACAGTGTCCCCATTGGGGAGCACCGGGTTAAGCAGTGCCCCTGCCCTGAGCTCCCTCTCAGAGAAAAGGGAGGCAGGGCGATTTCTTCTCAGGGAAGAATCCTAGAGGCCTCAGCATCTGATTGGAGACACTCACAAACACACCCCAACCCCTAAACCAGCCTGAGCACCCCACGACTGAGTCTCTGCTGCAGGAGCCCCCTGTGGACACCAAGGTCGCCTGGGCCTGTGTTTGTAGAAACCCACCTGGCCTCTCTCCCCCCACCCCGACTCGGGCTATGAAATCTTAGCACCGCAGCACCGTGTTCACAGGGCCCAGAAACACGGGGCCTCCAACCGCAACTCCCAAACACACGCCGTTGCAGTCAGGCACATGTTTCAGACAGAACTCTACAGTTTGGGGATCACAGAAGCTTAGAATTTTAGTGTCACTGAGCTTTAAATGTGAACTGTGAACCCTTTGACTCAACCACAGAAACCTGGAGCCTGAGAGTCCCAGAACTTGACACTTTCGAGATTGCTCCGCACTGGAATCTGTCCAGAAGGCAGCCCAGCAGTCAGGCGGCCAATTCAAGCTGAGACCTCCATCCCTCACCCCAGCCTCTGCAGCCTCTCGCTGTGGGGCTGGGGAGCCCAACGGTGCTCTGAGCAGGTCCCAGTGCTGGGGCATCCCTCCTAAAGAGGGGGCTGAGTTCAGCCTCACCCCCTACCACATGCAGCTCCACTCACTTGGAGCCTGGGCTCTCCCTAAGACAGGACAGAAACAAGCCCAGCTCTGCCTAGAATCCAGACCCTTTCCCTTCCCACAGTTGCCCCCAACCCTAGGCTCTCTCATGCCCTGAGGGTGGAAGCCAAAGGGGTGGTAAGGACAAAAGCCAAAGGTCCCCAGGGACTCTGTTGTTTGCCCAACAGGCCGGAAATGTGGCAACCTGGAAAGGTCTACGTGTTCTTCACCTTCTCAGGTCCCAGGACGCCTAAGGTTAAGGGTGTAGGTGAGTGTGGTTGGCATCTTGGGTCTCAAGGCTGGAGGGGGCACCATCCAGCCCTTCCTTTTCAGATGCAGTGGAGGTGCTGAGACTCAGAGAGAGGGCTGCCCGAAGTCACACCTGCTTCGTGGCAGACTCAAACCTACTCTCTGTCCAAGGGCTTCTCCAGCCCAGCCAGACCTGCCAGAGCTGTCAGAGGGTGAGCTGGGGCAGACTCACACGCCAAGGTCATCTGAGCCATGACTCTGCCTCCAGCCCAGGGCAGAGCTGACCCAGGCAAGGTCCCTGTGACACGGTTGCAGTGTTTCCCTGCTCCTTCAGCCAGCTCTCTCTCCCTGAAAGGCTCAGACAGTTCCCCCTTCTCTGGCCGGGCTGCCCCCCAGCTCACACACTGCAGGTGCCTATGGTTTCCCCAATGGTTTGTACTAAAACTGCGCCTGTGGCTGGTGCCTGCTTCCTCCCCGCCAGGAGCTCCCCAGGGTAGACCAGCTCTGCTTTGTGATCCCAGGGGAGGTGTCAGGTGAACTAAGTTACTGAGGGACCCTCTCGTGGTACCTGAGGCCTCCTGAGCTGTCCCACAGAATGAACATCAAGGTTTTGGGCCCACTCCCAGCTGGGGGCCCCCAGCCCTGCACTCTGCCCACTCCAGCAGAGACTCTACGGTTTCCCAGATCTGGGTGGTGGGTGGTCCAGGGCCCATCATCATCTCAATGCCCAACACAGCAGAAGGCCCACAGATGTGGGATCAGCATGTGCCTCCCCCAGCCTTCTGGGGCTAGCCTCACCACCCCTGCCTGCACCCGGGCACCCCACCAACAAGGCCCAGCAGTCTCAGGCTTCCTAACCAGGGGCAGGCATGACAGGCAGAGCTCCCCCAGGAAACAGCCTGGCCCCAGGCAGGACCCCCACAAGCCCAGGCACACAAAGGATATGGGTTACACACCATCTTGATACACCAGTTCCGGGGGCTGGTGGTCTGTCGCAGACAGAAGAAGGCAACGGGCGCCAGGTCCGGGTGGGGGACATCTGGATCGGCTCCCTCCGGGGGCTCCTCCAGGCCTGGAGGGGAAGGAGGGGGGCTCCGGGGCCCCGGCTGCTCTGTGACTCCTGGCTCAGGGGCCAGGGCCACTGCAGAAGAAGAGAGCGGCGAGGAGCTCTCAGCCATGTCGGCGCTGAGCAGGGAGCCTGAGGGAGAAAGAGAAGTGACACATGGCGGGGGCAGGCCTGGCACAAGCTCCACAACCAAGCTCCGCAACCAAAGGGGACAGCCCAGCCTCAGGCCCACAGGCCCTCACTCTGGCCATGAGGATTAGGAAAGGACGGAGGGCCCGGGTGCCTCCGAGTTGGAATCCACTTCCAGGCTGGGTGGTCCTGGGACGACTCTGGTCAACCTCGCAGAGCCTCAGTTTGGGGAGATAAAGAGTGGGGCGAATAAAACCTCCATAGAGTGTACTTGTGATATTAGTTGGAGGTCTTTGTTGTTGTTTTATGATACTAGAGTTGTGTGTTCATTGCATCATCAAAGGTAAAGAAAGTTCGCAAGAAAAAAGGGAAAGTTACTGTAAAGGCAGACGTTATTGCCACAATGGCACGTGTCACAAGGAGAAGTTGGGGTGCTTTGGGGCCAGAAACCAGGGGACCTGCGCAAGCAGAGAGGAAATCAGGGCAGGCTTTCCTGAGGACAGCTGAGCTGAGACCTGCATTTGAGCCAGGGACCCACCGCCCACTGCACACGAAGCTGAGAGCCCAGGGACCTACACACCAACCTCTCTGCTTTACAGATGGGGAGACTGAGGCCCAGAAAAGGGACAGACAGACACACAGCCAGGTCACAGCAGAGACAGAACTCCCTAAGGGCCAGCTTCCTGGGTGTCCGACCTGTGCAGCCACCCAGGGCCCCATGCTCAGAAGGGCCTGTGTTTGCATTAATGCTCCACTATCACCAACTTCAAACTTAATAACTTATGATCCAGGGGCCCCATTTTCATTTTGCACTGGGCCCTGCAAGCCACAGAGCTGATCCTGACTCCATGTCAGGGTTACTTCCACATCCTGGACTCACAACAACCCCAGCAGGGTCATTATGCCCATTTAGCAGACGGAGAAGCCGAGGCCCAGAGAAAAGCATGGCGTGCCAAGTCTATGCACTGGAGCATGTTTAGAGGCCAGAATCTCATCACCAGCCTCCAGGCTCAGTGATGAGTGACCGTGGCCTCGCTTGTCCCCTCTACAGCCAGGCAATGCCAGGGCGGGAAGAAGAGCACTTCTCAGGGCCTGCGCCTCACCACCTCCTCCAAGAGACTACCAATCCCTGAATCTTTATCCACCAGGTTCTCCTGAACCCCAGAACCCTGACAGTGCCAGACCGGGCAGTGGGCATTGAAGATGCGGCTCAAATCCCCTGCGCCCACCCAACTGCCACCCATGGCTGCTGAGCTGTCTGCTGAGCTGCCCAGAGCTGATGCATTTGGACATTTTCCTGGCTCCTGGGGGCAACAGACGGGATTTGGCACCTCCTGCCACTTCGCCCAGTTGGTCAGGGAGGAACAGTTTCCACTCAAGCTCCCGGCTTTGCTCTTGGTTCCAGAAAAACAGCCATGGGTCTTACATAAGCTCCCAGGCACCTTGGCCCGCCACGTGTCAACCCCTGGGCTGAAAAACTTCCTCCCGAGGGTGGCTCCAGTCTTGGAGCCAGCCTTGGAGTCCACTGGCCCTTCGCTCCGGCCAAACTGGACCTCTTCAGATCCTACAGCACTGGCTGCCTCCTCCAGGCCTCTCCCTGGAGCACTCGCTCCTTCATCTCCCATGCCCTCTTCTCCCAGGCCCTGGAGATTCATTCATTTGTCCAACAATATTTCCAGAGCACCTACTATGTGCAGACATTGTGCAGGCTCTGGGGCTATGCTGGTGAATGAGCTAGACTTGGCCCCAACCCTCATTCACAATGCCAACACTCCAGCAAGGGAAAAAGACACAAGTCAATTAATCGCTCTCTCCCCGGGTTTCCAAAGCTCTTATCACTACCAAACATACTGTATAATTTATGTGTTTACATATTTATGATTTAGTATCTGTCCCCTCACCTGAAAGAAGGCTGTGAGAGAGCAGGGACTGTGGTCTCTTTCATTCAGTGCTGTATCTCCCAGTGCCTGGAACAGTGCCTAGAACATACTAGGTGTTCAATAAATATTTGTTGACTAAATTAATAAAAAGTGCTGGGAAGTAAATAAACAAGAGGGAAAGGTGAAAGTGGGGAGAAACCACCTTGTCTTCTCTAAAGAAAGAGATGTTTATGATAAACAACAAGAATCAGAAGGCATGGTCGTGGGCGATCTGTGGGAAGAGTGCTCCAGGTAGAAGGAATAGCATAAGCAAAGGTTGGGGAGCTGGAATGAGCTCCATGTGCTTAAGGAACAGAAACGAGGCCAGTGTGGCTGAGCTTAGGGCAGGGAGCGGGCTGAGAGTGGAGAGTCTGGCAGGGCCCCTTGAGAGGCCACGGAAGGAGCTTGGGTTTTAGTCCAAGTGCAACGGGCAGCCGTGGAAAGGCGTTTATGCCTTTAAGCCATCCGGCTGAGGGTTGAAGGGGGACAGGGCGGAGGGGCAGGGGTGGAGCTGCGAGGACCAAAGGAGGCTGGAAAAATGGGCGGGCCTGGCTTGGGATGCTGGTGGAGGTGCGAAGAAGGGGCCAAATTTGAGATAAATTTTAGAGGCAGAAGAGCCAGGCCTTGTATCAGTCCAAGGCCACCCCAGCCAGCACTTCCAAAACCCTTCCTGCACCCACACAGGCGGAAAGAGCCGCCGTGGCCTCTGGGACCACAAGCGATCACCCTCTCTCCTCACCCCTTGTGTAAAGCTGTCACACTGTGCTGTTGTCCCTTGTCCTCTCACCTCTCCCACTCACTGTGGGGCTACTAGTGACCACGACTGCCAAGGCCACCCTCAGCCCACTCCCCAGTGCTCACCCGGCTTCCAGTCTCCAAACTATTCCCCAGTGTTCACCCAGCTTCCACCCTCTGATCTATTTCCAGTGACTATCCAGCCTCTACCCTCTGACTTGCTCCCCAGTGGCCACCCAGCCTCTACCCTCAGACCTGCTCCCCAGTGACCACCCAGCTTCCACCCTCAGACCTGCTCCCCAATGACCACCCAGCTTCCACCCTCTGACTTGCTCCCCAGTGGCCACCCAGCCTCTACCCTCAGACCTGCTCCCCAATGACCACCCAGCTTCCACCCTCAGACCTGCTTCCCAGTGACCACCGAGCTTCCACCCTCTGATCTGCTCCCCAGTGGCCACCCAGCCTCTACCCTCAGACCTGCTCCCCAATGACCACCCAGCTTCCACCCTCAGACCTGCTCCCCAGTGACTACCCAGCTTCCACCCTCTGACCTGCTCCCCAGTGACCACCCAGCCTCCACTTTCTGACCTATTCCCCAGTGCTCACCCAGTTTCCACCCTTTGGCCTGTTCCCCAGTGACCACCCAGCTTCCACTTTCTGATCTATTCCCCAGTGACCACCCAGCCTCTACCCTCTGACCTGCTCCCCAGGGACCACCCGGACCTCAACACCTTGATCTTCTCCCCAGTGACCACCCAGACCTGCTTCCCATTCCCAATTCCCTCTGCCTTGTGCCTATAGCCCAGCTCCTGTCCCCAGCTGCCCATGTGCTTATGGCTGGAACCTTTCAGGGGTTGACAGCTGGGCCCACCTGGGCTCCAGCCTGTCTGCAGATGGAGCTTCACTAAGTTGAGAGGACTTGCATTAGGTGGCAGCGCTGGTGGATTCAAACTAAGGTCCATCTGGCCCCAGAGTCAGAGCTGCCTCCACATCCCAGCATCCTTCCCCTGGATGCTCCCAGGGAGGGCCCACCAGGCAGTGGTGTGGTAACTGGATGGGCCTCCATGAGCAGGGGCTGGGGCAAAGCAGGACCCCACTGTGTCTGGAAGATACACCCACCCCTGACTCCATCAGCCTCTTGGAGTCTCAGCTTTCCTCTCTATAAAGCTCAGCTCCCCTCCTGCCTGCCTCACAGGCCCTTGTGAATACATGATGTGGATGGGAAGGCGCTCTAGGACCCATGAAGGAAGGTGTCCAAGCATGCATGGAGCCAGCTAAGCCATCCTCAGGGGCTACTACCCCAGCCCTCTTTCTGCCATTGCTACCATCTCTACCACCACCATCACCACCCCATCACCTCCACCACCTCCATCACCTCCACCATCAGCATAGCATCATGGAGGCGGTGCATCTGACTGTACCAGACAATGGGCAAAGGGCTTTCTGTGCATGTCTAAGTCGATTTCCACCCAGCCCATGATGTACAGACCATGCTTATTCCTACTTTATGTGGAAGGAGACTGGGGCCCAGGGAAGGCCAGCAGTGCCCAAAGTCACCCCTTTGGTACAGGGCAGAGTCTGGGTCCCAGCTCAGGTCTGCCACTCCTGACCCCAAGCACTGAACCATTACAGGCACCACTCTGGGACAGGGACAGATGCCCTGAAACCAGGCCTTTCCTCCAGCTGAGTCACCAGGCGGTGGAGTTATAGCTGCTGGTCCAGCCAAGACCTCCAAGTGTTCTAGAGTCTGTGGGGAAACCTGCCTCCCGAATCTTCCAGCTGGGGCTCCAGAGGCCTTGGAGTACAGTGTAGGGGGCCTGTGCCTGCACAGCCCAGAGTCTGGGTGGAGAAAGACCTGAGGCCTGGCCTGGTCACCACAGGCTGTGTGTGTGTGTGTGTGTGTGTGTGCGCGCGCGCGCACATTCACAGGCACACACAGGCTACTTATTTATCCCTTTGTCAACAACCGCACATGAGCTAATGTCACAGCTAGGAAGACAAGCAACAAATTCATTCTGAGGCTCCAGGACTCTCAGAATCATACTATCTTAGAATCCCTGGAACCTCAGGGGCTCAAGATATTAACTACAATGGCCTTAGGCTCTGCACGTAGCGTTTCAGAGCATAGGTGCTGGAGGCCGAGACCTGTGCTAGAGTCCCGGTTGACACCAATCCACCTGGGCACACAGCTCAGCCTGGCAGGGGTCCTCGGTGACCCTGTCTATATGTGAGAGTGACAAATGCTCTGCGACATGGCTGCTGCGAGGATGAACTTCACATATATGAAGACCTGACCACACACCAGACACTGGGCCAGCGACAGCGAGCCCCATAATGGTCTCCAGTGCGGGTTAGCGCCATCAGCCACAGAATTCCAGCATCCTGGAACGCGGGAGTCCCAGAAATACAGTGTCTGGTCTCAGACTCTCGTGAGCTCCTGATCTTCACACGGGGAATCTCTAAAAAGATGGGTCCCCAAAGTGGCCTGATGTCACCACACACTGACACAGTTGCACACAGACGCAATCACACACAGGCACACACCTCACACACATGCACACACACACCAATGCAGAGGCTGCATCTGGTGGCCTATAGACAAGTCCTTGTGAGGCCGCGGGAAACCTGCCTCCCAGAATCTTCCAGCTGCCGTCGCAGAGCCCCTGGAATCCGCTGTCTGCTCCCTCTTCCGCATGACAGCCCTGCAGATGCTTGACGACAGCCGGCCCACCCCCGAGCCTCATCTGCCCAGGCCTCTTGTCACCAGCTTCTTCATCCATTCCTTGGGTGACAATTTCCAGATCGCCTGCTCCTTGGGACCCATCCCCAGTCACATCCACCTTTGCCTATTTTCCCCCCAAAGCCCTGGGCCAGGTTTGCCCCGAGCCACCCAGAGGAGAGCAGACCAGTCGCCTGCCTGGTCCTGCAGGGGCCCTCTCTTGGTGCAGCCTGGGAGCCCACAGCCCGTCTGGCCACCCAGTCAGACTGCAGCACTGTGGGGCATGTGGTCCACTGGCCCCCTCAGATCTTCTTCAGAGGAGCTGCAGCAAAGGCAAGGCTCCCCAAGCCTACAGAAGAATGACTGCCATTTGGTCCCTAAGTGTAACACCTGACACAAAACTTGCTCTGGTCTGGCCAGCTGAGCCTGCCCACATACCACAGTCATCTTGATCCTGTCACCAAAATCAACAGCAAGCCTCCCAGCTTCGCTGTGTCAATGAACTGGATTAGCAGCTCCTCCCCTGATGGGCAAGAGGAGTCATAGACAACATTCTCTGCCGAGCACTATGTGCCAGACACCTTGTTACAGCCCAGCGAAGCGCTTTTACTCCCTCCACTTTATAGACGGGAAAACTGAGGCACAGAGAGGTTAAGGAATTTTTCCAAGGTCAAGAAGTACTTGGTGAAAGAGCTGGGATTTGGATCCGGGAGGCCCGAATCCAGGTCACCAGCTAAAGGGCAGGCTGTGGACAGGAGGCTGCAGCCCACCCACCCACCGCTCGGACCAGAGACCGGCTGTTTGATATATGGGGTGCAGATCACGAGAGGCCCTGACAGCGCTAGGTGTGGGAGCCCTTAAGCAAGTGCTGGGTGCCTGGGAGGCTCCAGAACGCGTGGGTACCTGTCCATGTGTCTCACTAGATGCTCCTATTTGTTTGTCGGCTCTCAGCCTTATGACAAGTGCCAGCAAGTGAGGCTGTGTTTGAATCTCCACCAGTGTGTTTGAACATTTCCCAGCAGGCGACCCTGCCGATCAGTTTCCACTTACTCTGCAGCAATTAGGGCCTTGAGTCTTACTTCCGCTAACAAATCAGGGTGAGCATGGCCCCTGATGGGAAGGAGGGTGTTCTAGAAGAAAGAGCACTGGATCCGGAGTCCCAGGGCCCAGGTTTGAGACCCAGCTCCACCCTCGCTGCATCACACAGTCTCACCAAACTTTTTCCTCTTGTATAAAATGCAGACATGATTCTTTCTCTATCTCAAAAAGGATAGCAAACTAGAAAAGAGATTTGGGAAGCACCTTAATGAAAGAAAACAGTTTCACTGTACCAGGCCCCGTGCTAGGCACCGGAGAGACACCTCTACGCCTCACAAAAATCCTTTAAGGTAGGAGGTACTGTCCCAATTATACAAGAAGCTGATGTTCCGTGATGCTAAGTGCCTTGGCCCTCTGGGCGGTGCTCGCAGTTGTGGGCTTGCTCATGCCTCTCCAGCTAGGACAAGAGCAGAGTGATCCAGGGAGGAGCCCTAAGTCCCTGGACCACCAAGGGTGGAACGTGGCCCTCACTGCCCATCAAGGCCAGTGGTCAGTGGCGAGGGGAGGGAAAGCCCGATGCTCTTCTCATAATGCATCATCAGCGAGAGAGCCCTGGCCAGAGTGCAAGAGAAGAGGGTGCTGGCAGAGGGAGGGCCTCCGACATAAAGGTGGAAGGCTTGTGAGGCAGGGCCAGGGCTGTGCCAACCTCCAGCCCCAAAAGACCGTGGCCTCTACCCTGGAGAAACCACTCCCTGTTAATCCTCTCCTGCCCAAGCAGCCCAGAAGCTCCCGGCACTTGCTCAAGGGCATCCAAACACCTTGTGTTTTCAAAGCCTTCCATGATCTGCCCCCCCATTTGTTAAACACAGCCCAGATCTCCCCTCCAAGAGCACACGGGGAAACCAGGCCCTATGGCCACGTGCCCTGCACAGCACCTGGCAAGGGGGAGGCCCCAGGCAGCTCCCAGGGGCACAGAAGCTCCAAGAGGGCGGATTTTGTCTGTTCCCTTTTGTTCACTGCAATGTCCCCCAGTGACCAGAACAGGGCTTGGCACATAGTAGGTGCTTAATAAATATAAGAGAGAAAGAGAGAGATGGGAATGAGGAAAACAGATTTGTTTTCTTCCTTTCTTATCCTGGCAGCCACGAGGGGGAGAGACTCAGCCTACCTCTTCCTGAATATCAGGACCCACAGATCCATGAAATCACGCACCCACAGGTTCACAGACATGTACGCCCACAGACCTGGAGATCCACGGACCAGAAGACCTGAAGGCCCCAGGCCCCACACACTTACACATTCACAGAGACCCACAGACCACAGACCCTGGAGCACATGTCCACAGGCCATGTACCCACAGATCACACACCCACAGCTCCCTGGGCTGTCTCTGAGCCCCCAGCCCAGCGCAGGGCTCCTGGGGGCACAAGGATTGAGGGTACAAGGCTAGATCACATCCTACGAATGTGTGGGAAGGAAACATTCTGCAAAGAACAGGAGGGAGGGAAGGGGTCAGAAAGGAGCGGAGGCGGGAAGGACAGGAAAAGAAGAGGAGGGGCAGGAGAGACAGAAGGAGGGACCGGCCGGGGGTCTCCCTGGAGCCCTGCACCCAGCCCAGCATTCCCTCTTTCCGGGTGTGCTTTTTGAGCACTCGGGGTGGAGGTGGGCACTCAGAGAGCAAGGCAGCTGAAGGAGAGCGGGAGGGAATCAAGGAGCCCACAAGAGCCTGTTTCTTACCTTGGACAGCGTCAGAAACTGCTGGGGGTGGAGTTCCTCCCGGTGGGGGAGGGACAGAGTGGTGCCCAGAGACAGGCTCTCCTGAGAGGGCTGAGGCCCAGGGGAGCCCCACTTGGGGCTCAGGGTGGAGGTGGAGGAGATGGCACTGGAGGAGGGCTGGGGGAAGGGAGCCGGAGGTGACCCCCATGGGTTCAGATGTGGATCTGGGTTCAGCACCGTAGAGAGGCTGCAGTCACACTGGTTGCTGAAACTGCTTCCAGCTTGGCTGTGGGCTCAGGAGGAGTAGGATGTCTGGAGCCAGTGACAGAAGGTGGGAGAGGAGGGGTTCTCCCAGCAACCTCAGCCTCCACCTCCCTACCCAAGGTCAAGGGGAGTCGAAGAGCAGGAACAGGGGAACCTCTGGTAGGTGCCTCCTGGTGGATCTAGACTATGCCCTCCCAGAGGCAGAGAAGGGTACAAAGAACCTTGGTCAAAGGAACAAGGAGCGGCCTTCAGCCAGGCCTATAGCCCCTCCTCCAAGCTGGCCATCATGGTCCCTAGGGGCAGGCCTGGGCAGCTCTGAGCAGATGGGAAGGGAGCTCCAGGCAGTGTGGTGCCCAGGCCCCATGGTGCTTTGTGAGTGTGGTGCCAGCTCAGCCCCATTCCCACCACCCCATGCTCTCTCCCCTCCTCTCCCTCCTCCCACTGCAGCCCCAGAACTCATCCCCACTCAGTGTCACCCTGCCTTGTCACCCATCGGCATCCCTTCCCTCTGGCTCAGCATGAATAGTGGAGGTGGGAAGGGGACAGGAAAGGCTCTAGACCCCGTTCCCAGTCCCCATCCCAGGACCTTCCTGGAGCCTGAAGAGAAAGTTTGTCCTAAGGGGTGGAAAAGAGTGTACGAAGCCAGTCCTTGGGGCTGAGGGAACACATTGATCCAAGAGGTGACCCAACAGTGTGGGCAGGGCCTGCGGATTGCAGCCCAAACTCCTCAGACAGAGCTTTCCCACAAGGCAAAGCCCATGGACCCGCACCCCATCTTCACAGCATCTATCCCTGGTATGCCAGTATCTGCTGGGTGAATCTCCCAGGTGGTTGGTTAGAGACAGAAGGACAGACTGGCTCCCTGCTCAGGCCAGCCTGGCCACTCCACCCCTAGGACACTCCTCACATGGCGTGTCAGACCCCATCACACCACGCAGGCACCGACGCAAGCTCTCTCTCTCTCTCTCTCTCACATACACACCGCACACACACACACACACCCCTAGCCCCAGAACACAGACTCCCAGAGCCAGAATATAGCTCAGGGGTCTCCCCACAGCCAGTCTCATCCACAGTTCAGGTACCCCCAGGACCCTGAAGGGGGAGAAAGACACAGCAGAGCACCTGACCGATGCTTCAGCATGGGCCTGTCCAAGAGCCCCCTCCTCCAGGTATCATGACCCCCCCCCAGGACTTCCCACCCCCTGCCAAGACTTCTTTGCCACCCCCCAACACCCCCCCCCCACACCACCCCACAGACAATTAAAACCCAATCATCATAAACACTCATTATATAACCAGCCCCAACCTGCTGAGGATTCTATTACCCCCTAGAGTCTCAGCTTTGACCAGGAACCTGGCTTCGCGCAGTGAGGCCTTGGGTACCCCCTGGGGTGCTAACGGGGAAGGGTCCGCAGCCACCTGGGCCTCTGGAAAGTTCACGCTGCCTGGGAGCCCCCCCAGCCCCTGCCGCCGCTCTCCCTTCCCCAACACCCCGGCTCGGCCCCCTGGCCGGCAGCGCCAGCTCGGGTCCAGCTGGCCGCAGAGGCGCAGCGCGGCGGGGCGGCCGGACGGACAGACAGCCTGGGCCCCGGCCGGCGTCCTGACTTGTTGAATAAATTTCTGCAGCGCTGGCTCAGCTGCTTTCAGCATTGGCACCGAGAGAACTTTCGTGGCCTTGGAGAAGGGACCGGTCAAAGTTTCCCATCCTTTCTCCCAAGGCACCGGCCCCCAAGGCACCGGCTGGGGGCCCCGACCCGAGGGGCACGCGCGGGAGGGGGGACCAGTCCCCAGAAATCAGCGCCTCAATAAAGGAAGAACTGACGAGCCAAGAAATTGGCATCGGAGCTGAGCCCTCCCTTTCTCCCCCCACCCCCACCCCACCCCACCCCCACCTACCTGGGCATGGACTTGGCAGCGCGCCGGGGGTCGTCCAGCTTAGAGACGCGGGGGCGACGCGGTCCCCCCCAGCCGGGAATCGAGGGGGACCTCCAGCCCCGCCGCTCGCCCCGCGTCAATTCCGGATCAGCTGAGCCCCTGGGGCGCCAGGGGCGGCGGGCGGTGGGTGGCGGGCCCCGGGGCCCGGGCCATGGCGCGAGCAGCGGGCGCGGGGGGCCGGGGGCTCCGGCGGGCGGCGAGAAGCGGGCGGCGCGGAAGAGCCGCGGGCGCGACGGAGCCGGAGTTGAGCGCGCGGCGGGCGGCGGGGCCGGGGACCGGGCGCTGCGGGACCGAGGACAGGCAAGTGCGGGAGGGGACCCGCGTGGCGGCGGCGGGGCGGGGGCGGGGCGCGGGGGCGCGGGGTCGGGGCCGCGTCCCCGGCGCGGATCGGCCGCGGGCGCGAGGCGCGGGGGCTGCGCGGCGGGGGCTGCGGAGGAGCGGGAGCGCCGGCGGTGCGGGGACGTGCGGCGGCGGCGAGACCCAGCGCGCCGCGTGCGAGGCAAAGCCGTCCCTATACTGACACCAAATGTCTTCGGGGAAAGCTGCAGGCGCGGGACGCTGGCGGGGGAGGCGCGGAGGCGACGGGCAGACAGGGCGCCGGCGGGCCCCCGCCCCCTCTGGGGGGCAGGAAGCCCCGGCCTCGCGGCACCTCCTTGGAACCCGGGGTCGTGCCTGGGGGATGTCCTGCCCCCTCAGCACGGGGGCTGCGTCATGTGTGCAAAGGGAGGGACCCCGTTGGTTACTGACCACCCCCGTGTCCAGGGTGCCCCGCTGGCCACGTTGCACTCTGGATTCGCCCTGAGATGCTGTGAAATGCAAGGGCTGGGGTCCCCCACCACTCCAGGGAGGGGCTGCCCTTCTAAGGAGACCGGCTCCACTCGACTCCAATGGTTTCTCCAGGGACCAGGCACCTCCCCACTTCTCGCCCACACCAATGTTTCTTCTCAACCCTCAAGGCTTGGCTGAAAGACCACCTCCTCCAAGAAGGTTTCCAAGATGGCTCCGAAGAGGAACAGATGCCTCTTGCTCCAGCTGCAAAGGCCTCGGCCTCACCACTTCCTCTGCGCAGCCTGGGCCACGGGACCTCAGCTCAGCAACCCCCACCCCATCTCTTCTTGGAGAATGTGGTAGAGGCAGGCACTGGGCTGGGGCTGGGCTGGGGGTAGAGGGATGCTGAGGCCTGCCCTGGGCCACTTGGTCTGGAGATGGGCAGAGCTTTGCAGGACGGTGCTCTCAGCATTTGATCCCAGCTCTGCCGATTCCCACCTGAGCGCCTTGGGCAAGCCCCTTTAAGTCTCAGGCTCTAGTTTCTCATCTGTGACATGAGGATAAAAATTCACACTCTGCAGAATGAAACCAGCCTAAAAAAATGCCCAGCCTGGCACATAATAGGTGCTCAAGAAATATTTATCTTGTCCTACCTTTTAATCTGTCCAGGGAGACAAATCAAACCTTTGTCACCAGACCACCTTCGTCTCCAGACCAAGGTCATGTAAGCACACTGGAGGCTAGCAGGTGTCTCATAGGTGTGGACTGAGCAGGCCAGAAGGCGCCCACAGGTGGATGGATTTATTTCAGGTCAGAGTGGGCTTCAGATCAGGAGTCTTCAGGGAAGACCTCATCAAGGCCAGAGGCTTGCACTGGGCCTTGAAGGCTTGTGTAGGGTTGCGATAAGAGGAGAGGAGGCGGGGGAGACATGCATCGGCTAGGACGGAGAAAGGACATGAGCAACGTTGTGGAGGCAGGGTTAAGGTGGCCCGGGCAACGTGGCCCGGGCGGCCTCTCCAGACTCTGACCAGCTGAGCGCCCTGCTGGGGAGCCCAGGCCTGGGCGGATGAAAGCAATCTGGCAGCAGGGCAGAGAGAAGATAGGGACCATTACTTTCTCTCCACTTTCTCAGGCAACATTTTCATAAAGTTCAAAATGCTGAACAGGACTTTCAGAAACCACCAGATGGTGAATTCTCAGGACTGGATCCTTTCAGCTACAGCGTCCCAAAGTGGCCACCCAGCTTGCACACCTGGGGTGACAGTCTCACCACTTCTTGGGGCAGCTCCTTTGTTCTCTGGGCATCTCTGATCATTCAGAGCTCTTTTTTTATATTTAAGAAGAAATGTGGCCCCCTCCACGATCCTAGTCCCTTCCCTGTCCCAGCAGGACTCACAGCCTCTCCCCGGCCTTCTTCAAGCATCCACACTGGCAGGAAGTCCTGCTTTGTGTCCAGCCTAAATGCTTTATGCTTCAATTAAGCCTTCATTGTCTACTACTTCACTCTTATGCCCACCACACCACACCTCTGAGCAAGGAGTGGGCTCTGTGGACATGGAGGGTGCAGATAGACTAAAGGTCATGAGAAAGTGGGGTGAGAGATGATCCTCAGACTCTCAAGGGGATGGGAATGCAACTCCAGGTCTCAGCAAGAAGCAAGTCTGCGGCAGTCCCTCCCGGAGGCCCGCACTGGCTGCAGGAGCTTCATTTATTCATTATTGCTATTTATATTGTGCCTGGTATTTACAGAAGGCTGCAGCAGCCACACACACTAATTAGGCCCTGCTATGTCCTGGGAGCGGAGGCCTGCCAGGAGGTGGGCAAGTTGAACCCCATCCTGGAATCCCCTAGTGCACCCACCTGGCCACCGGCTGGGCTCCCGATACCCTCCCCCAGGGACAAGGCCCATCTAGGCAGGTTCTCACTCACTACTGCATCAGCTGCTGGGCAGAGCATACCAGGCCCACCTCAGTCCCCCAGAAGAACTTTCTGGCAATTGTAGGGACAAGCAAGTTGGGGTTGAAGAAAGCTGGGGCAGGATTCCCGCCTCAGGACATGAGATGAGGTCCCTTTCAGGCCTGAAGATCCTAAGTTCAGAGACAAAGATTACAGTATCCTCAGAATCCACATTGATTTCTTTCTCAAACACTTACGAACTGTTTATCTGCACCAGGCCCCAGCCTAAGCCATTGACAAATATTAACACATTTAATCCTTTCCACAATCTTATAAATCTGTTTTCCAAATGAGGAGCCATTGGCACAGAGAAGTTAGGTAAGTTGCTCAAAGTCACACAGCTAATAAATGGCAGAACTGGGTTTTGAATTCAGGGGGCCTAACTTCAGAGTCTGTGCCCTTAAATAGGGTTCTGGGTTCTCAGATTCAAAACTGTAAGAGTCAAGATTTCCAGGATTTCAAACTGGCAGAGTGGCCCCACCTACTAGAGGAAGGAGGGGCCTGGCCCGAGATACCCTCACATGGGCCACCCCTACCCTGTTAGAGCACGTTCCCCCAGGGCATGGATAACTATTCTCAGCCCAAGCAGCAACCTGAAGGCTTAAGAACCAGGCCCTGGGAGCAGCCCATCATGATAGGAGTAAGCACAGGAGGAAATGGGTGGCAGAAAACGAACTTCAACATCCCAAAAGCTTCCATTAAGCATCTACCCAGTAGCAGGCCTGTGCCAGGGCTGGAGAACATTACCAGATGGAAAGGTCCGGAAGCACTGACTGTGGGTGAAACAGGGAGGGAATCTAGAGTCAGACTCAGAGGGAGGGCGGGCCAGATACTGGGCAAGCCAGCCAGCCCATCCCCCAAATGGACTAGGTAGGCAGAAGCGGAGGTCAGAGCCAGGCGGCTGAGGAGGGCAGGGTATTCTGGCATCCCCCCCGAGTTGCTGTGGCGACTGGAACCCCACCCAGGTGGGGAAAAGGGGAGCGTGGTGTCTTTACCTGGCTAAGGAGAGGGCACCCTGCCTTCCTGCTGACAGGTGCCCTTTTACTCAGCCCGCTTAACCCTGGCACTGTCCCAGGTGAGAGGTATCATGCAGCTCATTTCCCAGATGGGCGAGCCAGGGTCCAGAGAAATTAAGTAAATTGCCGAGGGTCTCACAGCTAATGAGGGGCAGAAACAGGATTCTATACCGGTGGGGGGGGGGGAGATACCCTTCTCCCACCTGCCCAGGAAAGGAAACTGGAGATGGGCAGGGGGAGAAGGCACAGATCTCAGGACCCCAGGTTCCTGCCAGGTGGGAGGCCCCTGACTCTCAAAAGGCAGTTGATGCCCTAGAAGCTTCCTTGGACGGAGCTTGAACAATCCAGTCTGGGTGCATCTGGACAGGGCTACTAGATGCCCAACAGTCTGCAAGTGTCAAGGGGGTCGTGGAGCAGCAGCGGGTTTATTCCAGCGAATGTCAAAGAGAAGACCGGCAGGGGAACTGCCCCGATACCCACCCAGACAGAACACCAGAAACCTCCCCTCACACCTGACTGGCACTTGGCAGTTGGCACTTCGTCTCCTTTCTGCCTCACAATAGGCGGTATGGCATGCACAACCTGGCATGCAGCAGGCACTCAATATTTGCTGAGTGCATTTCTTGAATGTCAGGGCTCCAAGCGGTCATTTCCAGGTTCATGTCACTGATGAGGAAATTGAGGTCAGGAGAGGTGATGTGACATGCCAACAGTCACCCTAGGTGGTCACTTGGTGACGCATATTGACCACCTGCTGTGTGCCAGGTGTTGGATATGCAGAGATGAACGAAATTCAGTCCAGCTGGGACACAGCCATGGTTAGGCAGTCCACGTTAAGCCCAGTAGAAGAGCGGTGGGGGACCCTGGAGGAAACTGTCATTGCTGGGAGGGGACAGACAAGGAAGGCTTCACGCACAGTGACCGAGCGAAGGCTTGGAGACGGTGGGCAGTGAGCTGATGACCCCTCTCCTAACAGACTTCTGAAGGAGGCATCCCAGGAGGGGCAACAGCAGGCAAAGGCCCAGGGGTGTGAAGGAGCCACAGGAGGGCCGTGTGGCTTTGAAGGCCAAGCTCAGGGAAGTGTACCTGAGGGGCCGCAAGGTCAGGTTTGTTATGAAGCCCCACTGGGTGCAGCATGAGAGCCAGCTGCAGACGGCAGGGTGCTGCCTGGGGGCCTGAACTGGCCCGGGCTGCCCTGCCCACAGGAGGGACTGGGCGGAACAGATTGGGACAGATTTGAGGGATGTTTAGGAGGCAGAGGGACACAACTTGGAAACTTGAGGGAGGGAAGCTGGGAAGACCCTGGTTTCTGGGCCTCCCCTGGGTGGATGGCGGTGCCTGCGGCTTCCCTGGCAGAGCCCGGGGCTCCCCCCAGCCGGGCACCAGGAGCTCCGCAGCTGGAGGCAGGGCCCTGAGGGAGTGGCACGGGCGCCGTGAGGGAGACACAGCGAGTCCGAGATGGGAAATGAGGTCCAGAAGGACATGGGAGGAGAGGCGAAGGGAGAGAGGGGTTCAGGGGTGGTGGGCCGGGAGGGAAAAAGAGGAGGCACGGGCCGCCCTCCCCCTCGCTTTCCTCGCCCGGCTCTCTGTGGGCATCTTTCTCCGGCTCCTGTTCCTCTTGCCCGGCTCCCTTCCTCCTGGGCTGTTTCTCTGTCGTCTGCTTTCTCCCTCCATCTTTCTCCCTCCATCCTGCTGTGTCTCTGTCCCCACCGCGCTGTGCCCCCCACTCCGCGTGGCAGACTCCCTCTGTCTGTCCCACTCTCGGTCTTTGTGCGGGTGAGTCTCTCACGCACGTGCACTGTCTCTCTGTCGCCCTTGTCTCCGCCACTCCTGCTGCTGGAGGAGTAATAGAGCAGCAGCTCTTCCTTTTATCCCCGCAGGACAAAGGCTGGCGGCCCTGGTGCCCAGCAGCCAGGCTTCCAGGAAGCCGCCTTCAATGTCATCACCAAGGAGAGGTGACTGGAGGTATGTGGGTGGCAGCAGGGCCCTGGGCTGGAGAGACTGGCCCAGGCTGGCCTTGACCCCCGCCCTGCAACCTTTTGACCCAAGGTAGCTCAGGATGGGCATTTTAGAGAGCAGACTGGCTTTCAGGGTGGGCAGCTCCTCTGCCCCCCAGAGTGCCTGAAATTCCTCCATCGGGTCCAAAGTCCTTTCTTTTAAGGTACTGATCTTTGTTAAAACTGGAACCCTCCCTGGGAAGGATCATGGAGCCCAGAGCTCCAGCTCTGTGCCTATGCCCACTTTGGGTTAGAATAATGCCCAGCTCTGCCCTCTGCTTGGCCATGGTCTTAGGTGGGGTAGAAAAGACTGTAATTGAATGTCACCTAGAGTGTGCTTTCACATCCTCAAGCCCAACTCAGATGCCTCCTCCTCTGGAATCACACCAAGCCAAGCCAGGGGTCCCTCCCTCCACACTCCTGACCTGTCTTGGTGGCCTACTTATCTGCCCTACCCCCACCAGACTGGAGAGTAGAGCTGGGCATAAAGCAGGTGCTGGAGGTTTGCTGAATGATGGATGAGTGAATGGATGTCACAGAAGGGTGTGGCAAGGCAGCTTTGATTCTTTAGCAGCTCTTCCCTGAGCCCCAACTGTGTGCCCAGCACAGTCCCAGGCCCTGGGGGTACAGCAATGACCAAGAGGAAGTCCTCGCCCTCATGAAGCTTATATTGCAGTGAGTTAGGAAAATACATAAGGTAAATATGTGCACTACATAGAACATTAGATGATATCAGCCTATAGAGGAAAACAAAGCAGGAGAGACAGAGTGAGGATGGTGTGGGTATTTTCAGTGAGGTGGTCAGGGACAGGCGCTGACTCAAATCCTAAAAGACCACCCTGGCTGCTGTGCAGAGAACGGACTGGGGGAGGTGTTGTCATCAGTTGACACACACCCTCGGGTGAGAAGACTGATGCTTTCTCAGCAGGTTCCTTGGCCCCTGACTTCTGGGCCCAGCTACCCAGCTGAGGGCCCAGGCACTCCTCCCTCCTGGTGAACAGAACCTGGGGTTCAAGCTGCCCCGCCGGCCTCTCCGCCCGTTTCACTCCCTCACACCCATCTCTCACCTCTCACTCTCTTACACCATCCCCAGGGCACGCAGATTCCCTCTGGAAAACCTTTCCAGGAATCCCTTTATCGGGGGCAGAGACACAGACCATGGTGCAGTGTTAGAGAGGCCCATGGAGGGAGGGATGGAGGGGCAGGTGCACCCCCTCGGCAGACATCTGGGGAGGACTCATGCAGAAAGCAGCTTTCAAGATGTACCTCGAGCCCGAGCCATTGTGGCTCAGTGGTTAGAGCATCGGCCTGCTGCTGAAGGGTATCGGGTTCAGTTCTGGTCAAGGGCACATACCTCAGTTGAAGGCTTTATCCCAGCCCTGGTCAAGGCGCAGTCAGGAGGCAACCAATCGATGTGTCTCTCTCACATCGATGTTTCTCTCTCCCTCTGTCTCTCTCCCTCCCTTCCACTTTCTATTAAAAAAAAAAAAATCAGCCCGGCTGGCATGGCTCAGTGGTTGAGCATTGACCTATGTAGGATCCAGGAGATCGAGGTTCAGTTCCCAGTCAGGGAACCTGCCCGGGTTGCAGGTTCGATCCCCAGTCAGGGGCATGCAGGAGGCAGCCCATCAATGACTCTCTTATCATTGATATTTCTATCTCTCTCTCTCTCCCTCTCCCTTCTGCTCTCTGAAATCAATAAAGATATATATATTTTTTAATTAAAATAGATAAATAAAAATAAATCAATAGAAAAAATATCCTCAGGTGTGGATTAACAAAATAAAACAAAAATAAAGATATGCCTTGAAGGTGGCAGTGGCCAAGCACAGATGAAGATGGGGAAGTGCTTCCAGTGAGGGGGTCCAGCCTCCAATTCAGTTTAAACATTGGTATAGTTATAAATGCACAGTTGAGGAATAAATATGAGCCAACCATTGAGGCAGAAAAGCACACATCTGACAGAGGCCTCTGGTGACCCAGTGACCAGCCTGTCCTCACCACCATCTACCTGCACCTCCATACTCATGAGTTCCCTTGCACCCCATCCCCAAGCTTAGTGAGGTGAGCAGGGTCATCACAGTCCTCTGGCAGGCAAGGACCAGAGGGGCCAAGAGACTGGCCCAAGGTCACACAGCAGAAAATGGAAGAGCCCAAAAGCCAAGCCTGGGCTCACTCTCTAGATAGCTTGGAGCCTGTGCCCGCCCTGCACCCAGTCTACAGGAACCTGGGGATCCCCCTGCACCACAAACCTCCACAGGAATGCCCAGCTTAACCCAGAGCATTCAACTTTGGGGCACAGAGCTGCCGTCCCCCAAAGGAGAAGAAACACACGAGACACTGACACACGATTCTCCCACTCCCCTGGGTGCGCATACACAGACACACAAACTGACACACACAGAGACTCACAAACGCCACAGACACCCTCACACGTACACCCAAACAGATACCGTTTTTATTAAATACACCCTCACACCAAAACACAAATTCACACGGATACGCTCACACTCCTCTCAAGTACACACAGCGTGTTATTATTATTAAGTTCACACAAACACAGAGACGAGCGCACATATGCCCTTTCTCAAATGCACTTGGGAAGGAGGGAGACATTAAAGTGTTAGAGAGAAGGCGGGACAGCAAAGAGAAAGACGGAAGGCAGAAGAATCAAGGGGAGAGGGCTAGGGCGGGGCAGGCAGGTCAGGGAGCCTGTCTAGAGCATCCAAAGGGAGAGAGCAGGGAGCCCGTCTAGAGCATCCAAAGGGAGGGAGGTTCAGGGAGAAAGATGGGGGGGGATAAGGCGGCTGTAGGGACAGAGAGGGGAGAGGGAGCTGTGATTGCAGCCTAACTTTAGCTGCAGCAGCCCTGGTGACTCACACTTTGGGGGAGGGGGGGCGTTGAGTCGGCTCCAGGTTTCTGTTTATATACCTCGATGAGCTAAATATACAGGCTAAGGGGCTCTTCTGTTCTGGTCCAGCAGCTCCTCTGTTCTTCCTCCCGCCCTCGCCTCCCCTCCCCAGCACACACACACTCACACACACACTCACACACTCACACACTCACACACTCCGTGCCGCCTGCCCCTCCCTCCCAAGCCCACAGGACTCTGCCTGTGCCCTCCTGCCGCACGAGCACACGTCCCGCCCTTGCCTGCCGCTGTCCCCACCAGGAGCTGACCGTGGGGTTTGGCCGCAAGCTCAGAAATAACGTGGTCCAAACTGCCCCTTCCTGATGTCAGGCGGTCAGGTGGGAGGGGGTGACACTTGCCCAAGGTGACACAGAATGCAAGCAGATGAGCCACACCAGAGCCTCCTGTGACTGTCAGGCCAGAAACTGTCAGGGGATGGGGGGGAGAGCTGAGGGGGGGGCTGTGTACCCCGGGGTAGGCCGGTGGGGGCTGGAGAAGAGAGAGCAGAGCATGGAGGGAGAGAGGGCACCAGCCAAGGCCTGCAAAGCAAAAACGAAATGGAATGGGGGTGGGGGTCAGGGGAAGGTGGTCAAGGGTCTTGGGAGCAGAGGAGAGAGAAAAGTCCATTGGCAAAATCACCTCTGGACCCACAAGAAGCTCCTCCAGCATCATCAGCCCCCACCCCACAAGGTGCCCCTCCGACATCACGGCCCCCAAGTGGACCCTCAAGGCCACCCAACCGGCCCAGCTGGCTCCCTGAGGAGCCGGGCGCGGGTGCTGTCCGTGGTGCTGCATCTCCCACCGCGTCCCCCAGTCCCCGCAGGGTCCATTTCCACCGACGCCGACGCCGCCCAGTTCAGTGGGTGCCAAGGAACAGGTGGTGGTGGGGAGGGAGGGAGGGACTGAGGGAGGGAACAAAGGACAGGGCTGGGGGGAGGTGGCCCAAGCCAGAGATTTTCTTCTTTGATATCGTGTTCAAACAGCCACAGTGACCAAGAGCACCGCAAGCGAAGATGCTGAGAAGTCGAGGGGCAAGGCGCGGGGGACGTCTGCAGAGCTGGCCAAGTGGCGACACCTCGCAGGAACGCAGGCCGAGGGCGGCCGCGCAGAGCTGGCCAGAGAGCCGCCAGCTTTCCTGTGTTTATTACCCGTCTTGATGAAAAGGCTGTGAGTTTTCACACTGTCACAGGGCGGATAGAGCTGTGACTTCCATTTCCCAGGGTACGTGGCTGTTTCATGTACTCCTGACATTTCCACCACATTTCTGACAGTTTCTTCTTTCTTTTCTTTTATTTATTGTTTATTATTTGGGGGGGCTCTGGAAACGTAAAAGGGCACTAACCCTCCCTCTCCCTGTCACATGCCAGGCTCAGGAGCCTCGTTCTCTGGCACACACAAGACCCCCCCAGTGGCCGAGTCACACTTGCCTCACCTTGTGCCTCCAGGCCTTTGCACGTGCCTCGACTCCCCACCTGAGTGCCTTCTTCCCCCCCCCCCCCACCTCCCGGCTTCCTCTTCAAGGCCCAGCTCCTCTGTGCCCCCATGGGACACTGCAGGACAGGAAGTGCCACATTCATCTCAGTATCCCCAGCAGCTAGCACAGAGCCTGGCCCATCCATTCACTTAGTTTCCTTTCCTTCTATATGAATGAGCTGAGCAGAAAAAAAAAAAGAAAAAAAAAAGCATGGCTAAATATCCTAGGATGGGGGAGGGGTGCATACTGACGCCTGGAGCAAACAGTGTTGGAGGTGTTCAGAGGGAGAGGTCTCCAAGTTCTTTGATAGAAAGGTACTGCTTAAAGCAACCTTAAAGACAACTTCAAGTGCTCTCCCCTCCCTACTTTGTCTCATTTTGTAGAGGAGGAAACTGAGGTTGAGAGAGAAAGGGCCTTGTACAAGGTTGGCCAGAGAGACAGCGGGCATCCTGGAGCTGCCCGAGACTGTGGGCATGTCCTGAGTGGGAGCAGGTGGGGCTCCCTCTCCCAGGCCCCTGGGCCTGTCTTGGCCACACACACCCCTCAGGAGAAAATCTTTGGGCCCCTGGCAGAAAGATTGCCCGGCCTCCCCTCCTCCACTACCTCACCTGCTAGAGGATCCCAGCCTTTAAATAATGAACGATTCCTAATTTAATTACATCTTTAATTAATCCTGGTCTCCCAGGAGCTTTGAGCTGGAGACTGAGGAATCGCTCAATAGTTCCCAAGAGGGAGGGAGGGAGGATTTTCTTTCCTGTTTCAGGGAAGGGAGAAGGAGAGGCCAGGGTCCCATTGTCCTCTGGGACCTTTCCCTGCAGGGAATCCCTCCATCATACTTGGGCTTTGGGACAAGCAGGGTTCTGGGCAGAGGGTGAGGAGGCGGCTGGGGGAGGAAGCAAGGGGCAGCGGGGAAAGCCCAGCCTTGTGGGCTCACAGGCAGCCAGAGAACTGGGCATGGGAGCATCGTAAGCATCGTGATCATGTCTTGAGGGTCTTCTCTTGTGGAGCACTTTATCCAACTTACCTTTAACCTCACAGTATTTCCATCTGCACTTTGCAAAAGAAGAAACTGATGCTCAAAGGACAGCAAGTGACTTGCCCAAGGCTACAAGATAGGTAAGGGGCACAGCCAGGACTTAAAAGTGCTGTTTCTGGCTTGAAGCCCCTGTCCACAGCTCCACGCCCACAGGGGCCTCTAACGCACCCACACCCTACAGCTGACTAGGGATCCCTGGACACCCCAGGGACGAACCTCCTGGAAATGTCTGGAAAATCTTGCTTGTATGTGGAAATTACATCAACAAGTAATAATATTACTACTAATAATAACAAACACTTATACAGTCTTCGTTATGTGCTAGATCTTGTTCTAAACACTTTCCATATAAACTCATTTCAGCTTCACCATAGCCCTGAGGTATCATCACCTCATTTTACAGATAAGGAGACTGACAGACAGGCAAATGTGGATTCTCAGAACCCTGCAAAGTAAGGCTCATCATCCTGACTCTAAAGATCAAGAAACAGGCTCAGAAAGGGGAGGGTATTCCCCAAAGACATACGGAAATGACCGAGCTTAAACTCACACCTAGGTCTGACCCCCAAGTCCCAGCCTCTCCACGGCATTGAGCAGGTGGAGACCTCAAAATCCACATTTGTCAACCAGGTCTGACACCTGTGTCATGGATTAAGTGTGCGGTCTGGATGTTAATTGGTAAATGGGTGGGCACCAAAAACATGATAGCCACATTGAAAAAGCATGTGATCTTTTAATCCTCACAACAGCCTACAAGGGTGACATTATTAAGCACAATTTATAATGAGGAAACTAAAGTAATTTTCCCAAGGTCACACAACCCATAGATGGTGGAACTGGGATTTGAACCCAAGAGGCTGGCTCCCCAGTCCTGCCCTCAGCCACCATGCTCTGCTCCCTCCCCCAGGAGATCAGAGAAGGGAGAGGAGGGACCGGAGCCCACACCCAGGCTGGGAGGACACGGGAGGAGGTCACCTGGCAGGATGAGGGGAGAACAGAGGCAGAAAAGGGGGTGGTTCTGGGACCAGACCTGGGTGGGGACACAGCTTAGCCCCCACCCAGGACCAAGGGAAGGGGTCTTGTGAGCCTGTCTGTGCTGAAGCTGTGGGCCCCGGGCAGAAACAGCTTGTTGAGGGAGCAGGAGTATTGCCAACCCAGAGGCAGACAGATGAGGCAGCAGGGACTCCAGAGGCCATGAGGGTCACCAGCTGGACAGGCAAAAGCTGCCCACCACTGCCCACTCCCCACTGGGCCTCCCAGCAACTCCTGCCTAAGGAGGCATCAGAAGGCGGCAAGCCTGGGGGCAGAAGGGAGGTATGGGGGGGGAGAGCTGGTGGGCTGGGCTGGGGGTGTGGTTCTGGGCTGGAGGGAAGGGGAGAGTCTGAGGGTGGTTTAGAAGGTTCTATGGACAGGACAGGTGGCTGCTCTCATGCAGGGTGAAGGAGAAGTGAGATGTGGCACCCCCGTTTCTGGCTAGGGTGAGGGGAGGGGAAGGGAGGAGAGGAAGAACAGGTTTGGGGGAGGAAGCAAGCTCTATTTGGGACAAGTTGAGGCTGAAAGGTCTGTGTGACATGTGGGAGCAGGAGGACAAGCCCAGAAGGCTTTGAAGATGCGAGTCTAGGGGCCCAGAGGGAGGTCTGAGCTTGCAAGGAAGCCCCGGAGCCTTGGATGGCTCAGCCCAGGGCTGTGGACTCTCCAGCCCTCTTTGTACCAGCTTCTCAGGAAAGGAGTTGAGTGGAGCTGCCAGAACCCGCTGGGGCCATCTCCTGCCACTATCCGCCATGCCAGGGCCCCAGCAAAGGGTGGCCACCCAGGACTCACTCCTGAAGTCAGGCTGCCAAGGTGTCTGTCCCCAGAGCCCTCTGGGCAATTCCAGGGACATGACCTCAAGCACAGAAGTTGGCAGACGCTATGGGCACCAGGCACTAACCCCAGCCTCAGGGAGAATCTCCCAAGTCTGAAGGCCATCCGGCCAGGTAATAGGCCGCTCTCCAAGGAGTGAGCTCCCCGTGACAGTGTAGTCACAGAACTACCAGATGCTCCCTCCTGCCATCCGCCTTCCCATCCCTGAGTCTGCAGACACCCCCTGCACCACCGCCCCCAGCTCCTCCAGGCTTTCCCATCTCTCGTCCACAGTGTCACTATGCTCCCCTCCCACCTTCCTGCCTCAAACCTGGCTCATGCTGAATCCCTGGCACAGTGTAGGTGCTAAATGCATATTTTTTACCTAATGAATATATTTTTAAATATGTTTTTATTAATTTTAGAGAGGAAGGGAGAGGAAGAAAGACAGAACATTGAGGAGAGAGAAACATCAATCAGCTGCCTCCCGCAACCCGGCATGTGCCCTGACCGGGAACGGAACCGGTGAACTCTTGGTGCCTGGGATGACGCTCAGTCTACTGAGCCACACCAGCCAGGCCCTAATGGACATTTTTACTTGAAACTCATCCTAGAAACATCTGTCATGCACTTACTATGTGCTGGCACCAGTCTAGGCTCTGCAGCGACAGGTGAGAACAAGACACATAGAGGTCCTGTGGTCCCCACATTGTCATTGAGAAGACACATGACAAACAGGAATAAGAAGTCCCATGTGCTAGTCAGAAAGTGATAAGTGCGATGGAGAAGCGCAGCAGGGAGGGGCATGGGGGGGCAGGGGGAGGGGGGGCAATGGTCATTTGAAGAGCCACCACCTGTGGACTGGTTTCTGCCCCAGCCCCTGGCTCAGGCTTTAGCCACTTTAGCCCACAGGATCCTCACAACACCCCTTGAAAGTGGGTGTTATTCGTCTTTTCATTTTGCAGATGAGGAAACTGAGGCAAGGGCAGAGTCTCTGGCTTCTGGTCCCAGCTGGGTCTGCACAGGCCGTCTGGCCCCAGTCGGAGCTAGAAGCCGCCATGCTAACCAGGGTGGGGTGGAAGGTGGCCTAGGAAATGCCGAGCTGAGCGCCCTCCCCATGCCCTTGGGCCATCACCTCGGGCTCCCCCCCCCCCCGCACCCCCCACTCAGAGGGCCTCATGCTGCTTGAATGCTCTGCTCTCACCAGCTTAATCATTTTGAACAAGGAGCCCCACATTTTTTTTCTTTTTGTACTGAGCTCCACAAATATGTAGTTGGCCCTGCACTCAGGGTCGCAAGGCCTCCAGCAGTGCCCTCCCCCCTCCTCTCTTCCTCTGGCCTGCCAGCCGTCACACCAAGTCAAGGGGCACTGTTGCTGTCTACCTCCCTCCATGGTGGTAGTGACAGGCGGTTCTTCTCTGTGTCTCACTGCAAAGCCCCCCTAGAACCAGGCACAGGACAGCGACTGGAGAGTGTCGGCCAGCTCGGACCAGCTGGGCAGGGTAGGATGAACCAGCCCCTCTTGGGGGTCATCGGGGAGCTGCTGATGCAATTTCTAACTCTGCTTTCCACTTAGAGACCCTGCAATTCCCCTCTGGCTGCATCCTGACTCCTGTCCTGTCCTGGCTCCTCACCCAGATGCAGCCCCTCAGGACTAAACCCAGTTAGGGGCTCTGGGGTCCAGAGAAATGTCCCCTGGGGCCTGTTTGGAGTGAAGAGAGAGACATTTCATGCCTCCTTTTCACAGGTTGGCAAAGGAAGCCCAAAGGGGGCTGACTCTCCTGCTAGCAAAAACAGGTAGGGGTAGGATGAGAGCCCCAGCCTCTGACCCTTGCTGCTCTCTAAGTATCCCCTCCAAGCCACCTCAGGACCCTCAGGGTTCCTCCTCTGTGGCTGAGGAAGCCCCAGGGGCCTGGTCAAAAGCTCAGCACACCCACAGGCCTCAAGCCCCAGCTCCTGGCCAGGGAAGTGGAGGGCAGAGGCCCAGGCTTCTTGAGCCCCTGCATCCTTGAAAATGCCCCTCACATGACACAGGTCATCCCAGAGCCCCAGCCTGGCCTCCTGGGGGCTCCTGAGGAACTGTCAGGAGGTGAACCGGGAGGTGTATTAGTCAGGATATGATAGGCTATGCTGATCATACAAACAGATCTCAAAGCTCTGAGAGCTGTGACACAACAATAGTTTATTGCTTAATTGTGTCACGGTCCTACTGGACAGTCCCCTGCCATCCACACTGTACCAAGGTCATGGTAGCAAGGAAAATGAGCTGGAGATTGCAAGGGATGCTTTCAAGAGCCAGGCCAGGCTCAGAACTCAATTCCTGGCCCCACCTAATTGCAAAGAAAGCTGCAGATGTGTAAACGCCAAGCTCTGTCCTCTCCTGGTTGGTAAGGGAGTTAATGTGCATCTCCTCTGGGAACTGGGCCCCATCTTACTATATGAAAGTCCCCTCCAAAACCAGCCCCTCAGCCCCACCCTTGTTCTTGCTGGGATGCAGTCTTATCAGCTTAGCATTAAATATTCAAAGTCAATCAGACAAAATCCCTTCACTCCCCACCCCACCCTTCCCCTCCCAGCAAGCACTTCGCCAAAGGCCACAGTCACCCAGCAGCTTAGGAGCTGAAAGGTTTGCACAGAACAGCCCATGCTCATTTTTTTTTCTGTCACAATTGTTCATTTATAATTTATACTCTCAGCTATTTCTAAAGAGGATTTCTTAAGAAGTAAAATAAAAGATCAGAAATCACTTAGGGAACAGGAGTGAGCTAAACGTACTAGAGAGTTGAAATGAATATTTATTACAGTTGAATAATATAGTAAAGTAATACAATACTATAATAACTTACATGTATTCCTGTAATACAGTAATAATACTATTCTATCTGAGCTTCCTAGAAGCACAGGCAAAAAGGGAAGGAGAACTTCTTTCTCCATGTATTCACCCCTTCCTGCTTCTTTTGCCAGGTCTCTTTCCCCTTCCTAAAGTCCCCTTCTCTTTATCTTCCCTTGTTTTCAGATTCACTGAGAGCAGAAAGATCCCCCCCCCCCCCCATTTTTTAGATACCCACATCCCCCTTGCAAGGAAATAACGCGTAAAGTCAAATGGCTACAGGATTCGTGTATGGGAAGCCTCGGCCTGCAGAAGTGGGCCTACGCAGGACTGGAAGGTCATTCCCACACCATCTTTGGCTCCTTCTCCAGGGATGGAGCAGAGGCTAGAGCTCCAGGGCACAAGACTCCACAGGGGAGGGGTCCAGGCCATGGCGTCATCAACTGCCCTGGAACTGCATTTGGAGGGCAGACCCCCTTCCCTAATGTCCTAGACATTAATTCACTGAATCTCCAGATGACTGTGCAAGAGAGGCCTGTCATGTTATCCCCAATTCACAGATGGGGAAACTGAGGCCAAGAAAGGGAAATGACTTTTGCAAGCTTACCCAGCTCCCTTCCCCTGCCCTCAGGGCAGGAGACCCCCAAGCTGTGGGTGAGACACCCAGAGCTCTGAGAGGGGGAGGGGCATCCAGGCAGTCCTCAGCTTGGTTAGGAAGGATCAGGAGGTGGAGATGGTTCCCCTTCCCCACTCCCAGGCTTCAGTTGCCCTGACAACAAGGCCTACGTTCTGAGGGTTTATTGGAAATTTATATTTTAATGGAGATGTAATTAGAATGAAAAGGCTGAGGTTGAAAGGGCAGAACCCATCCCATCCCCTAGGGAGCCAGAGCTCCCTCCCACTCCCCACCTGACATTTTTTCTACCACCACACTCCTAGTATCTGTCCCCACTGCCCAAATGGGGACCCTGAGCTTTGTCTTTGGCTGGTCAGAGTGGAGCCATTAAGAGATCCCACCTGTGACCCCCAACCAGAGTCGCTGTCTGACCCCAGATCTCCATGGAGAATTTCTTTTTCCAGCAGCTTCTTCCCGTGTCTTTTTTTTTTTAAGATTTTTTATTGCTTTTTAGAGAGAGGAAGGGAGAAGGAGAGAGAGAAAGATCAATGTGATAATGAAACATTGATCAGCTGCCTCCCCACCGGGGACAGATCCCGCAACCAGGACATGTGCCCTGACCGGGAATTGAACCAGCAAACTTTGAGAGCACAGGATGACACCCAACCAGCCGAGCCACACCAGGCAGGGCTCCTCCCATGTCTTTATTAAGTTCCTAAAATCAGTCATGCCAATAATTTTACCTTTTCATTATCAAATCATTGAAAAGAGCCACTCTGTTTCTGTCTGGATCCGCCCCCAGATAGGTCCACAGTCCCTAAGTGCCACTCTGAACCCTGAAAACCCTGGGGTCACAAACACAGACCCTTGAAGGTCAGCAGAGGCGCACACTTGCTGAGAATGGAGCATGAATGTGTGAGCACTTCCCTGCCCACAAGCAGCCCCGTGTTTACCCCCAATCTACCTCTTTGCACATGGTATGTGCTCAGCAGATGTTTGTTGAATGAATACATGACTAAGGGGCAGGCCCAGGTGCTGAGCACATTCCATGCAGCCTCTCACTGCACCATGACGGACCTGTGAGGGAGGCACTGCCAGCCCCCACCCAACTCCTCACAAAGTTCAGAGAGGTGATATAACCTCCCCCAGTCACACAGCTGGTAAGTGGCAAAGGCCGCATTTGAACACAGGCCTGCTGACTCCAAGCTCTTGAGCATTACTGTCTGTGGCCTCAAACCACCCCGTGTGCTGATCACAAGAGCATGGGGCCCAGCAGCTACATACACACGCAGGTCATGCACACAGACGTGGGCATTGGTCCCACAGGCACACTGCTGGCCCACGTGGCAGTCATTTATTTACAAACATGTAGCACATACTCTGTGCCCAGTGCTATTTCAGGTACTTTGCACTTAATCCTCACAGCAACCTTATAAGGTCGGGACAATTATTATATTTAACTCACAGATGAGGAAACCAAGGCAGAAAAAGGTTATGTGACTTATCCAAGGTCACACAGCTAGTGAGTGGAAAAGCCAGGATTTAAACCTGCACAGCCTGGCTCGAGAACCCATGCTCCCCCCAGACCTCAGGACCCAGGAGCTCTGGGCCCCTACCACCATCAGCCCTGGGAAGAGGGCTGGACAATACTGCTCAAAGCCCAATTCACAGAGGAGGTTAACAGGCCCAGAAAAAAAAGGCAGCTTGCTTTTGGGCACACAGCTGTGTGAGCGCAGTCTGTCAACCCAGAGCATCTGCGTCAGCCCTGAGGATCCTCCCCCACCCCCCTACAGCCCTGTCTATCTGCCAGCATCTCCCACCCAGGGGGACAGTGACCCAGGACACTGAGGAGGAGTGATTGCCCGGTGACAGCATGTTCAGGAGGAAACAAGATGTGAGACACAAGCATCACTTTTTAGAAAAGAAAGCCAGAGGCTGAGCCAGAGCCAGAGAGACCCTGAGAGGGATGAACAAGACCAGACCAGAGGCCTAAAGGAGCCCACTCCACCGACAACCTAGGACCAGACAGTGTGGAAGCGGATTTTCTCTCGAGCTCTCCAGTAAAAGCACTTCCACGCCACGAATGGCAGGAGAAGGAAGTGAGAGGGAGAGAGGGAGCCGCTCTCAGCAATAATGCGGGGCGAGGGGAGGCGGCAGAGCCGGGAGCGGACATGGGGACTGGAAATCACCTGCCCGGAAAGACAACGGAAATTCCACCTGGGTTTTCAATTGAAGGTGGAGAGAGGCCAGGAGTTTGGGGGACGGGGATGACTGAGGAAGAGACAGAGAGAGGAGAGTTCAGAGATAAAGATAAGGGCATAAAGGACACACAGAGACAGAGACAGAGGGAAAAGCAAATGCAAATTATAAGCCCCAGGTGCCCCTCAGCACACAATTCAAAAAGGCCACACACACACACACACACAGGCACTCTCTCACACATGCTCACACACATACGCACACTCCCGCTCAGCACTCCAGGCCTGGGCTCCAGTGTTGACTCTGCTCCTGAAAGGCTTGGTGACCTTGCAGAAGCCCCTCTGAGCCCCAGGTCCCCCATGGGCATTGGCGGGGTTAAGGTGCTTCCAGGGAGGCCAGGCGTGTGGGCTGCAGGGGCTAGGAAGGCAGCCGCCTCACCCTGCTGTTTCTTCTATGTGGCAGAGGGCGACGGCCACTGAGGGGACCTAAGGAGGGGCCCTGAGCAGGCAGGGACCCCCGTCCTTCCGCTGCAGAGGCCAAGACAGGCTCAGAGCAGCGAAGCAGCTGCCTCAGCGTAAAGCAGCCAGGACAGGAACCCACCTGGGAGGCTCCATGAGGCCCCTCTGCCAGGGAGAGGGCAGAGCAGGAGGCAGCTGCCTTTCCGGGCCTGTCCCACCGGGGGCCCCAGACAGGCCTGGCACCTCATTCTTGCCCAGAGCGGGAGTGGGCACGTCTGTAATATCGGCGCAAACAGTCGCTGGGCACTGCCATCCACTCCCTGCTCTAGTTGGTTTATGCTGTTAATTTACTGGCTCTTCACACCCACCTTGTTAGCACGCTAAGACCCATTAAACAGAGGAGTAAACGGAGGCACTCTGTTAAGGGACTGCCTAGGGTCGCAGGCCCCTGCAGCCCCCCAAGGCTGAGCGCCCTTCGCCCTTTGCAGAGGAGGCCTCGCCTCCCCGGGGCAGCCCAGCCCGCGTCCTGCCTCCGCTTCCCACGCGGTCCTCCCAGGCTGGCCAGCAAGGGCGCGTGGCCCGGCCGCGGAAGGCAGCGGGGCGGGGACAGCAGGAAGCCGGGGCCACGCGGGGCTGGCTGCAAAGAGCCAGCGGAGACCCAGGGGTGTCCCGGCCCCACGCTCCTACCTGGACACCCCGACCCGGAGGGCAGCTCACCGGGCTCCGCGGCGCGCGGCGCGAGGCTGTCCTGCGGCGCCCCCTAGTGGCCGAGGAGCCGCCTGGCCCGCGAGCAACCCCCGCCCCAGGCGCCCCTGTTCGCCGGGCCAGTGGAAAGCAGAGCGCCCCTCCGCCTGGGACCGCGTGCTGGCCGTCCCAGATCGAGAGGAGGAAGCGGGTACGGTAGAGCGTGGCCCCTGGCCCTCCCGGGAGGCCAACTCACACGTCCCACGGCCACCTGGACATCTGTCAGCGGCCCGCAGCCGCCCCAACCCCAACCTTCCTCTCTCTAATTCGTGCATTTATAAAGCACTTATATATGCCAAGCACTGTTGCAGGCGCTAGAGATACCACGAAGAACAAAACAAAGGTCCCTGCCCTTGGGGAGCCTGAGGTGGGGCGTGGTGGGAAAACAAAATAAACAAACATAAGAAATAAGAAAACAATCTGGCCATTTTGCAAGCAGGAAAAAGGAGCATGTCTGGCAAGTCACTGGGCTACACACACACACACACACATACGCAGCCTTGGGGCAAATTCAAGGAGTCTGACGCCAATTAGACCATCCTGCCCTCTTGGCTCCTCTGGGAACACTCCTGTCCCAGGGGATGTAACCTCACCACAAGGTCCTCCCGACTGGGCCTCTCTCCTTTCAGAAAGCTCCTCTTCTCCACTGGAGGTCTGTGACCCCAGGCTTGCTGGGCCCCACCCAGTGCACAAATGCTCAGGCCAGGCTGTCTTGATTCCCAGCTCTGGCACCACCTGTGACATGGACAGGCTCCTTGGCCTCTCTGTTTCCTCATCTGCAAAGCAGGATACAAGTTGCTCCTACTTCAGAATCATGGGGGAGAGGAGGAGTGAGTTAACAAGTATCAAACATTTCAAACAGCATCTTAACATAGTTTTGTTGTTATTAACATCTGTTTAGGTGTTTCTCTCCTTCCTGGCCTGGCTGATGGAGGTTAGATAGTGAGATCATGCAGGAAGGACCACCTGAGTCAAATCCACATCCCACACTCTACAGTGTCAGGTATACAAAAGGCCCTCAGAACATGTTTGCTCAGTGAATTCAGTGGTTCCTCTTCTCACCATTCATTTATCGAGTGCCTTCTGCATGCCAGGTAGTACTGGACTAGGAGCTGCAATGGAGTAGTGAAGACAGGGCTCCTTTCCATTGCAAGAAAAGTAATTTCTAGGCCAGAAGTTCTCATATTTTTGGTCTAAGAACCTGCTTTTTGACCCAGTGATCCCGCTTCTAGGACTATATCCTAAGAGTCCTGAAACATCAATCAGAAAGAATATATGCACCCCTATGTTCATAGTAGCACAGTTTACAATAGCTAAGATCTGGAAACAGCCCAAGTGCCCATCAGTAGATGAGTGGATAAAAAGCTGTGGTACATTTACACAGTGGAATACTATGCAGCTGTAAAGAAGGATCTCACACCATTGGGGACAATATGGAAGGGCCTGGAGAATATTATGCTAAGCGAAATAAGCCAGGCAGAGAAAGACAAACATCACATGATCTCACTTATATGTGGAATCTAAAGAACTCAATAAACTGATGAACAAAATAGATCCAGCGACATAGAAGCATGGAACAGACTGACGAATGTCAGAGGGAAGGGGGGGAGGATTAACCATAGAATTTATATGCATATATGCATAACCCAAGGCCACAGACAATAGGATGATGAAGGCCTGGGGCAGGGGGTGGCTGTGGAGTAAAAGGGGTCAATGGGGGGGAAAAGGGGACATCTGTAATTCTTTCAACAATAAAGATAATTTTTTTTTAAAAATTCACAATCCCAAAGAGCTTTTGTATATGTTAAATCCCGGGTGCTTTTTGCCGTATTAGAAACTAAAACTAAGAAAACTTTTCAATATTTATCAACTCACTTAAAGTAACAACAAACTCATTGCATATTAACACAAATAACACATTTTTATGAGAACAGTTTTTTCCAAAACAAAACAGTGTGAAAACACGGCTATTGTTTTGCACTTTTGCATACGTCTTTAATGCCTGGCTTAGTGGAAGACAGCTGAAGTCTCATGCTGCTCTCAATCTGTGCGATATGTTGCTTTGGTTGGGGTATATGAAAAAAAATCCTGCTCAACATTCTCCTTTTTCGTAAAAATTGATAATACTAACACTCGGCCCCACCCGCAGCCTCTACCACTACGCACCGGCCAGATCCCAGAGGTTTAACTAACCTGGCTAGGCTAGTTGTGAACGGTTTTCCGGGAGAAGGCGTGGCCTAGCGCCCAAAGGAAAAGTTGGGCTGGGATTGGACAACACATGCGTCTTTCTGCGTATTTCCCCGCCTCCGGCTCCGCCCCTCTTCCCTCTCGGTGGTAAATCAGCTAACCCTAACGCATAGGGAGGTGGGCACTTCCGCCCGCTCAGCCCGGAACTTTCAGTTCCCGCTCCGGTTTCCGCCCAGACAACACGGGCTGCCCGGACGGAAGTAGCGTAAGCGTGTGGGCGGGGTCAGGGGGCAACAATGTCGGCTGCCTTGCTGCGGCGGGGCCTGGAGCTGCTGGGGGCGCCCGAAGGTGAGGAGAGCGTGGCCAGAGACTTCAGCGCGGGCGGGGGGCGGCTGGGGCTGAGGGCAGGAACCCGGAGGGTGTGGAGCGATCCAGTCCGACCTCATCCCCGGTGGGATGGGAACCCTGCGCGCCCTCCGACCCGGGTCCGTCCCTCTCTCTCTTCCCCTACAGCCCCCCAGGCCGAGCCTGGCCAGGCCAAGCAGAGCGGGGCTCCGGGGAAGCGGGCCCGGAAGGCGAAGGCGACCCAGGCCGGGAAACTGAGGAACTCGGCCAAGGGAAAAGTGCCCAAGTCGGCGCTAGGTAAGCTCCGGAAGGGGCTGGACGTGCTTCCCCCGGGGTCGGGCTCTGCGCCTTGGAGGTAGGAGCTCTTGAGGGGGGCTTGAAACATTTGCCAGACATTTCTAGAATATGTACTGTGCCCCGTGCTCAGACGAGTCCTGGGAATACAGAGTGAGCGAAACACATCGCCCCAGTTCTCATGGTCCCCAACCCGGGCGAGGAGAAACGCATTAGAGTTTCAAAACCAGCTAAGTGCGATGAGGGCTTTGAGGAAGACTTGTGCTCTGAGAGGGACTTCGAGTAAAAGGCCAAATCATACTTCTCCGAGGAAGCGACATTTAAGCCCAGATCTGAAGGAGGTATAGAGTGAACCAAGGGGAAGAGTATTCTAAAGATAATGGTATATGCAGGGTCAGAAAGAAGTTCGTGGCCTTTGAAAATGTGAAAGAAGCCTGGCAAAGGTGACGTACAGTGAACAAGGGTCAGAGGTGGAGCATTAACAGTTAATGGTCGGTGTGCCAGGAGCTGTTCTAAATCCTGTACAAATGTTCACTCGTTTAATTCCTCACAGCAACCCTGTGAGGTCGGTTCAGATGGTACAGGTGACAGCCAGGCAGTGTGTTTCTAGAGCCCTGCTCTCACCTATGCTGTTCAAGTGGACAGCACTGTGACCTGTGCAGTGGCCAGGGTGCAGAGATAAGAGAACTGTGCATGCCGAAGATGTGGTGAGGAGGCAGCACTGATGGACTAAAGTGGTGAACTGGAGAAGACGACACCGAGAACAGAGCCCAATTTCTAAAGGCCCATCTTGGCAGATGTGATGCTGGGGTGGGAGGTGGGTAGGATGGTGGGAGGATAATATGTGGCAGGACTGGATGAGGTCCTAGGGTGTCTTTGAACCTGGGCCTAGTATATGAAAGATGTTTGTTTGTTAAAAGAACTATGAATTCCAGGGAGGAAACAGCCCAAGCAGAAGTGTGAAGGCAGAAAAGTTGAGACCCATTTGAGCAACAGTGATGTTGGTATGAAGAGCATAGGACACTGGAGGTGCCCCCATCCAACCCAGACCTTGTCCCATAATTGGTACTCAGTTGACGAGTGAGGGGACTCTCAAGACTCTCAAGTCTCAGTGGCCAACCTAAAGAACACCTCTTTGACTGCCACCTCTGCGAACTACATCTCTTGCCTGGATTACTGTGAAAGCCTCCTAATTGGTCTCACCTTCCACTCCCCCTTCCCCACTAACTGTTCTCAGCACAACAGCCAAGTGATCGTATAAAATGTCAGACCTTTTTCTTCTCTGCCCCACACCCTTCTGTGAAAGTCCAAGTTTTCAAGGTGAGGCCCCACATGATCTGCCCCTTCTCTTACTGCTCTCCCCTCCCCTTCCAGCCATTTTCTGTTCTTCAAATACATTAATCACACCTCTGCTTCAGGGCCTTTGCACTGGCTGTTCCCTCTAGAATGTTCTTCCCCCAGGTACTACACTCTCCCTTGAGTCTTTACTCAAATATCATTTCACTAAGGCTTCAGACCCTCAGATTTAGAATTGCAACCCTCTACCCCTGGCATTCCTCAATTCCATTTACTGTTCTGTTTTTTTCCATAAAATGCATCACCTTCTAAAATGCTGTTGACCACCTCTTCCCACAAGGGCAGGAGGTTTTGTAAGTACTGAGGACATATTTATTGAATAAGTCACTTGAGCAACTAGGAGCCAAGGGCAGCTTTCAGCAGGATGTGTATGGAGAGTGGATTTGACAGAAAAGTGCCCAGGCTATGGCAGCAATTGAGGAAAGGGATGACATAGCCTTTGCAAGGCTATGGGGGTTGGGCAGGGCAGGGGCGGGTAATGGAGAGATGTCAAGATAGGACCCAGAAGCCTTCCAGGGAGTGAATCTGATATGCCGCCCTGCCTACCATCCACAGCCAAGTTCCAGAAGCAAGAGTGTCGAAGCTACCTTGGAGTGAACCTAAAGTTTATGACCAGTGCAAGAAGCACCGTGCCTGAGTCCGTCACCCAGCAGGTGTGTTGGGGTGGCTATGAGAAGGAACCTGGGGGGGGGGGAGAGCTGAGGATGTTCCTGGGGATCCCTGAGGGTCTCAGCCCTGAGCATAGGGTGAAGGTTGGGCCACCCCTATCCTTCCATATTGCTGTGCTGTAGGGAGTCTCCCCGTGAAGGGCTGAGAGCAGAGCAGGGTAGATAGAAGGCCAGGCCAGGCCCTGCCCCCCAGGAGGCAGGTGTGCAGACCAGGTAAGGGGGCATCACTCTGCCAGCTGTGCGGCTCCCTCATATCCTGATTCCCACACGCCCCCAGATTGTGCGCCAGAACCGGGGCCGCAAGGCCTGTGACCGGCCTATGGCCAAGAAGAAGAAGAAGAAGGCCCAGGGCACCGTGTTCACTGAGGAAGACTTCCAGAAGTTCCAGCAGGAGTACTTTGGCAACTAGGCTCCCAGGAGGGCACAGTGGGAGAGGCACTCCCAGCTTCCTCCTCTGACCTCACAGCCACCCTGGCCCTAGGACTCTGCCATGCGCAGAGCGGGCTGGGCTGAAGCAAGGAAGCCCTGGAACTGCAGCCAGGGGCAGGCTGGAGTGGAGCTGGTGAGCTGGAAGCCTGAGGGAGGATTTAAACTCACACTGGAGGGGTACCCCGCAGACTTGGGAGTTATCTTCCTGCCAGAAAGGAACATTTCCCACTGTTCTTTTTGCTTTGGCCCAAGTAGGACCTCTTGGCTATTTGCTGTGGAGAGACCAGTTACTGGGCCCTCGGGGGCCACACCTCTAAGAGTAGGAGAGCTGCTGGGTTTGCTAATAAATGTGCACTCAGGAGCTGGGTGGGCTGCTGATCTGACTCATGCGTCTCTCATCTCCTGTGGCACCAAGGGGCCTTCCTTCCAATCTCCCAGTGTGGTTCTGAGTTCCAGGGCAGAAGTCCTCCAGTCCAGCCCCAGAGCAAGCAGCTACCCAGAGTTCACCCCACATTGCTGGCATAGCCCAGAGGAACCCTCCTTCCCTGGGGGAAGCACCCACAGCTGCCAGGGGCTTTGTTCCAGAGATGCCATTTCAAGGTCTGGGAAGAGGGAGTGTTGCTAGCCCATCACCCAGGTCCTGTACTCTTGTGAGCAGGGTTCAGGGGTATGTGTCAAAGGCTGCTTTTTTTGTTTTAACTCTGTCACATGAGTTGGGGGACTGGTGGGGTGACTCAGGAAGTGACTTCAGGAAACAGGATTTTGCCTGGCCGGTATGGCTCAGCGGTTGAGCATCGACCTATGGTCCAGATCAGGGTTCAGTTCCCTTCAGGGCACATGCCCAGGTTGTCGGCTTAATCCCCATTAGGGGGCATGCAGGAGGCAGCTGATAAACAACTCTTCATTGATGTTTCTATCTCCCTCTCCCTCTCTTTGAAATCAATAAAGACATAATAAAAAATAAAAACCTTAAAAAAAAAAGTTTCACGGGTAAGTGCCCCAGCAGAGAGGCAGTTAGTGCTTGGGGCAGAGGCTGGACCATCTTCTAGCCAGCACAGTTCTGGGCACAAGTACATGATCAAATGTATGAGAATGGTGCCGACCACCATTGCCTTCAGGGTCCAGATGAGAAGTCCTGGAAGCCAGGGGCCTCTTGGGACTGGGGACCTCCTGGACAAGAGGGCCCTGGACACCTTCAGGCAGCTCTTTTACCTCTTCCCCCTCCCCCAGAGGGCTCCATAGGTCATGAGGTTAGAGAGGACTTCTGAAGGGTCCTCTGTGGCTGGAGTGACAGCAGTGGGTTCTAGTGTCAGAGAGAGGGCTCCTCTCCCTCCCGCACTGCCCTGGAGGCTGTTCCTGGTTTTAACCTGATTTCCATCCTGAGCCAGGACAGGAGGGGCCGCTGAATGGCCTCAGGCAGAGCTGGACCTGGCCTCCTTCTGAGCAGTAGTTAGCCAACCATCCAGATCAAGGCCCATCCAGGAGGTCAAGGCCGCAGAAGAGGAGGGTGCTGGGACTCCAAACTGGCTTTTACCTACCTTCCTGTGTCCTTTCAAAGGGAGCACCTGATACTCAGCCTCAGACCCGCCCTCCGCTAAAGCTGAGCTTTAATGACTGGGGAACTACACATCCTTACTCCACCTTTGAAGCAGCTTAACAAGAGGCTGGCTCAGCTGTTGGTGCGTTTGCTTCTCAGAACTGAACTCCAGGACCCCTTTCTAATGACACCTGCTGTTTACCCAATCACCACAGGCTCCTGACCCCTCCCCCCTCCCAGATGTAGACAGCCACTTCCAGCAGGAAGAGCACAGGGCTTCACCACTTTTTGTGGGTTTTCCAGTCTTAACATTTATGGAGTGGGAGGGTCCATGCCCCCTTTGCATGACTAAAGTTTATAATAGTGTCCACCCCCGAGATTCTGGTCCAGTAAGTCAGGGAAGGATTCAGGGTATTTTAACAGTACCCTGAACAAATCTGTGTAAGTGGTTAGAAGGTGGCATGGTCCCAAGTCCCTTCTCCCAGCCATCTGCAGGGAGTAGACTGCTGCAGACAGGTGGCCCCCTGGGGAGTACCAGGTTGTAGCTTCCTGGCAAGCTGCCCAGATATGCCTATGTGGCCTTCCCTCTTTGCCTTTTATTCACTAATTATAGCAGTATCAAAACCAGTTTTTCTCTGAACAAAAGTTCCTTCTGGGAAGAGGCCTCTATAGCAGTTAAGAACTAAGTAGTAAAATCTACTCATCAGTGCACCCAACTCATGGGCTGTGGGGCCTTATCTAGTCGACGAGACATTGACAAAAAGCTGGATTGAGGGAACAGGTAGAGCCTGGGCTGCTTCTCCCTGCCACCCAGTTCCCTCGGGCTCAACTCCCTAAAGCCTTACCCAACCGAGGCCTACTGTAAAATCTAGCCCGCCAATTCTCAGATCTGGGAAAACCACCCAGGCACCTGCTGTGGGGGCTCTAGCCCAACCCCTCTGTGGCCCAGGGTCCAATGGAAATCACCAGTGCTAGATCCTGACACAACTGGGCTGAAACACATTTCACTCTGGGCTCAACCTGAAGCATGTTAAAACCCCACCTCTGGTTTAGGATCTAGTTCCAAGTTGGCTGGGTTATTTACTTGACGCAAGCAACCAGATAAAGCAGCAGTCTGCACAGTACTTTCACTACAAAATAATTTATTGCAACACACAGCTCCAGCACAAGCCTATGTACATGCACACTGACTACCCTACCTAGTGGGCCCTTTTCTTCCCCCTGGCCTTGCGGACCTCTTCTATCAGATCTTTCAGATACTGTATCTCCTTGGCCAAAGAGTCTGCCTTCTCTTTCAGAGCTTCGTTTTTCCTTTCTAGCGCTTTACACTCATCAGTGAGGGCCTCCTGCTCTGCCCGCTTCTTCTGGCGGTACCTAGTGGCTGCTGTCTTGTTCTGCTCCATTTTTTTCAGCCTTTTATCCTGTTTCTCACCCTTTACTTTTGCTGCTACTACCTTCTCTATGGGAGGGTCATAGGGCTTGGGGCGAGTAGAGCCACAGGGAGTACCTTGAGACAACAGGTTCCTGTGTGGAGAGGCCCTGGAGGTACAGGGACTATGCTGGGGAGAGCCCAGATAGGACTCAGGGCTCATACAGACGCCACTGTCATCTGAGGTGGCATCTTCCTCCTTTATGCACTGAGGGGTTAGGGCAACATAAGCAGTGGAGTCTGACTTCCTGTCTCCTTCAGAGATATCAACTTCACTGCCCAGCTCTAAACTAAAGGAATGATCCGGAGTGGAGGACAGGGCCCCTGGGGAAAGGGGAAGAGGCTGCAAGAAGGTGAAGGGGGCAACCTGGTCAGTTTTTGCTAAACTTTCTGGAAGATGGCCAATAGGGTTCACTGTCTGGGGGGGCTCCTTATTAATCTCCTGGTCTAGGGGGTCAAAGAGATCACAGGTGTCATCCAACGTGGCCAAAAGCTCATCGGGCATGGTTTCCAGGTCACCGAAACTTAACAGGGCATCAAAATCAAACTCCTTGAGATCCATTTTCTCCACCATCCAATCTGTCCCGGAGAAGGCATCCTCTGCAAAAGATATTAGAGAATGAAATAAACTCAGCCAGATGCACAACGCAACAAACTCCTATGACGAGACCTCACTGGCAAATAAAGGATGGGCACTCACCCTTGCCGTTGTCTGAGGCACTGACCAACCCATCCACAGCCAGCCATTCGGAGGAGCCCGCCTTAGCCTTGTCGCTGGAGAACCCATGAGGTTTGAAGTGCTTGGCCACCTCCAGGTAGTCGTCTAAGAGACCTAGGCTTTCTTCAGCCCCCAAACCCGACTGGTCGAAGGGGGACATCAAGCCCCCCACCAACACCTCGCTGCTCAGGAAGCTCATCTCGGTCATCTTGTGGGGCTTTGCTCGAATCGAGGAATGTGCTGAATTCGAAGGTGTCTTTGTCGGTTACAGCAATGCTGCTGCTTGATGCCGTGAAAAGCCTGAATAGAAATCGGAAACCAAGTACCATTAACAATCAGCTGGTCTGAGAATTTCATCCTTTTACTCCTGAGGCAGGATGGCCAAACTCTACTTGGCTGCTGAGAATCGGGAACACGTGGCCCCAGGGCCATTGTGCCCGTCTTTCCTGCTCCCGGGTCAGGCGGCCCAAGATGGACGCCCTCGGAGCTCGGCCGTTTCCCCCACCGGCCACAAGAGGTAGGCGCTGCAGCCTCACATCCAAATAAGGCAGCGCTGCGCGGCCGCGGCCTGGCCCGGCCCCCGCCCCCTGTGACTCACGCCGCGCCGGCCGCCGCCCTGCCCGCCGCCATCTTGGCTGCTGCCACGTTTGCCCGGGCGCCAGGAGGAAACTCGGAGGGGGAACGGGACGAGGCCACCGGGCCCTTCTGCCCCCGGGCCAGGGCGCGCTTCCCCATCTCAGGAGGGCGGTCGTCCCGGGGACATTCAAACGGGAGCGACGCGTCCCCAGCGCTCGTAAAACGGCTTCCCCCTCCTTGACGACGCCTGGCCACAGGCCGCAGCCAAGCAGGTCGCAAACCCTCGTCGCCCCAGCGGCGCACGGCCAGAGCAGTCCGTCCCAGTCCGTCCCCGTACTTACGCCATGGCTTAAGCCGCTGGGGGGTGCCGCTGCAGAGCCTGGTGCTGCTGCTGCCGCTGCAAAGGCCAATGCTGCCGCAGGCACTGCTGCCTCTAATGCGCCATGGCGGCAGGGGACCTGTGGGAGCGGAGGGAAGACTGGATCACAAAGACTACATGGGCAGGCAGGAAAAGAAATGGCCGAATCCGGCACGCCCAGGCCCTTTATACATTTCGTCTCTATGCCACATCACAGGGAAAATCCTTCCGCCGAGGTCACGTGGCCTTCACCTCCCAACCATTTATTTTCATCTGTTGACGCCCTATCTTTGCCAACCAACGGCTTTTTAGTTCAGGGCGTAGCTTGGAAGAGAAAATGAGATATTTTAAAGGCCTCATGAAAGGAAAGACGCACTACTTTACAAGGCTTCTAAGATCAAAGAGTCACTTCTCCCTGCTGCTGGGAGCGCGGAGGGATCCACCAGCCACGCTTCGGCTTGGACGTCAGCTGAAGGGCGGGGGGAGGTCTTTCATCCCAAGAAAGGTTTTTTGGGTGAAGTCCGAGGCCCTCTTATTGTCGCGCGAGATGCCGGCGGAGAGCGCGCACCGAGCTGATTGGTCAGGCATGGTGAGTCACATATATCTCGAGCTTTTATTGGCTCAGGTTCCGAGGTGGGTGGGCTATGCGGTGAGACAGCCGGGCGTCAGCGAGGGAACGGGTGGAGCGGCCGAGGCGTTTCCCGCGTGCGGGCTCTGTCGCTCGCCTGCTCTTCTTGGTGGCCCCCCCCAGTGACATCGTTGTGTGGCCTGTAGCTGACCACAACCGGTTCCAACCCAGCGAGCCCCAAATAGTGGCGTCAGGCCCCAGCCCCTGCGGTCGCTAGTTGCTTACTTAGTGTAGTTCCAACTAGGGACCAGATTGCGCCTGGAAGATGAAACTAGGCAAAAGGAAATGTCATTTCGCGTGCGATTCCACCACATGGAAGCCCTTCAGTAGCTGAAGGGGGAGACAAGACCTACCGCGATCACCTGATCCAAGCCACCTACCGTCAAAGGCCAGCTCTGCCTCCTTACTCTGAGCTCTCTAAAATTGAGCCAGGAAGATGCATAATCCTACATTTTTACATTTCCATTCTGCTGTTTGCTAGTCTATTAAAATATGCAGTCTATCACAGGGGAATTTTTTTGGTTAAGTAAGTTCAATTTCTCTAACAAGGAAAGTTTATTCAACTGGGATCTCTCACTCTAGGGTAGTTTCAATTACCTACCAATTCTGTAACTCCCAGGCGTCCACTTCCTAGCAAGTCCTCCTAATGGCCCCATGAGGAAAAGAACCCACGTCCACCGGCAGGGGCAGGGCCAACAACTTGCTCTCTACTGGGGAGCTGTTAAGAGTGCTGCGAAAGCTCTCTCTGCCATCCTGCATTCAGGCCCTGTAGGGACAGAAACCTTGGGGTTCTGCCCCCGTATCAGTGGGCCATACAAATATTTATATGAGTGCTGTGCTGTGCTAACATTTGGGAGGCACTGTCCTAGATAACTACCATTCATTGACTTCATTCATCTAGCTCAGTTTCTTTACAATGGTAAACAGAGGACTAATGAGATGAGATGTCTTGCCCAAAGTCACAGCTCCCAGTGAAGATAGGATGGAGTAGGGGTTAGAAGACAGATTTTAGGAGGCAAACCCAAAAGAATCCTGGTTCTTTCATTTATTAGCTGAGATGTTTGGTTAAGTGACTTATTCTTGCTGAGCCTCAGTTTCCTCATCTGTAAAATAAGGCTAATGATGAGTAGTATCCTTACTCTTAGAAATAAAATCATATATGTGTAAAGCACTGAGCAAACTGCCTGGTACCTGATAAGTGCTCAATTAATGATTACTATTAGCACTCAGGTCTTCTGACCTGACCTCCCAATAACCTGCCTCCCCATCTCCACCACATCATCCTGCTTCCTCAGAGGACTCTTGTTATTTACTGAGATTAAGCCAACAACTATAAACAACTGGTAAATGTACAGCATACTGGATGCGGGATAAGTGTGGTTTTTCTTTCCCCTTGGGGAACCCCAAGTATTGAGATACACAGAAGTTGTCTAATCTTTCAATGCAAAGGTGGTAAGAAACCCTGAGCCACTACACAAGTCTTCCAAAGGCATAACTAAGAACCCATGGGGCATGTCCTCTTGCTGTATTGAGAGACTTGTCAGTGCCTTCTGAGGGATGTCCATGCAGATGGTTGAGAATTAAAGAGGGTAACACTGCCCCAGTCTGGGCACTGCAGAGGTCATGGAAGAATGGCTTCAGTAGCAATTTGTCCCATCCATTCTATTATGGAAACCCAGATCAAGCACTTCAACGTTCTAGCTGACATGAAGAACCAGTAGCACTCCTGTGGGAAATGTTTCATACCACACACAAGTCAAAGCTGTTGGAGACTTATTTTCTTCTTCACGTGCTGTGGAAGGACATCATGTGTCCCCGGTCTATTTCCTCCCTCCAGGAGAAGGGACAGCAGTCTCAGCGCTAAGCTGCTTCTATATGGAGCTAACCAAGACAGGACAGAAAGACTGGTCCCAAATCTACCAGCCAAACACACCCACTGCTGCTGAAGGGAAGGCAAGTGACTGGAAGGAAAGTTGTGGACTTGGCATCAGATGATGAACTCAGACTACAAGGTGGTCAAAATGAAAAGGTAAACGACACGCTGTATACAGTTAGCCCCAGAACCCACACCTCTGGTACTTCGGCCACTTAGAACCAGCAGTATCTAAAAGGGCTACTGCCTCACGGCTCTAGTCCTAGGTGTCTCTTTGGCCTGGAGCTTCAGCAGCAAGGGCAGAGTTCTAACAGACCCTGTGACAACAGACACTCTCTGCCAGGGTCACAGTCTCAAGGAAGACGTACCACCACAGAGGACTCGGGACACATGCAGGGATTCCTACTTACAGAAACCCCTTGGGGCCTCTCCTGGGCCTTTTGATCCTGAGGCTGATGCCTCCTCAAAACCATTTGTGCTCTCAGCTTCAGTGGTGTACAAGGGAGCAAACTCAGCTAATCTGGAGTGTCAACCAGTGGACCACCAGGGGCCAAGGCCCAGGAAGAAAGTTGTAAGCCTCAACACAGCTTTTCCAAACATGAGCTTTGATTATTTATTTGGAAAAAAAGTCACATTCAACTGTATAAAAAATACTGTTGTCCTGAACTCATTTTTAAAAAGGGACACCTCGGAACACCAAGATACTTTGGAATTGATTAGAATTTCAAGGTAAGGAGTCTATTTTTTAAGCATTAGTCTATGTGGTTTGCTAACCTAGATGATGTAAAAAAATTCCAGATGGAGAAGTAGGACTCATTACTTCAGAAAAGGTGCGATGTAGTAGTAGAAAGAGTGGCAGGAAAGGCACCACATCTTTCCCCTAAGATTAAAGGGGGCTGGGGGATGGGGGGAGAATGTTGCTCTCTTCCACTTGAGAATCTCAAGAATACTTGACTACTTGACTGTCTTCCATGTTTTATGATGAGGTTTGCTGAGTTGGTCAGCAAAACCACAAGGCCCAGGGCCGGGAATTCCCACTGCTTCTAGTTCTGAGGACTTCTAAGAGGCTCTTGCTTGTGAAATGGCAAAGTTATGGTTTTTGGTTTTGTGAAACATAATTAAGAGACAGAGATGCCCTTAGAAAGAAGTTCTTTAGAGAGGAGATAGCCAGCATATTGGTCTGCAGACTGAAGGATAGTGGGTTTGATTCTGGTCAAGAGCATGTGCCTCGGTTGCAGGCTCAATCCCCAGGCCCGATCCAGGCCGTACGGTGCAGGAGACAACCAATGGATGTGTCACTCCCTCTCCTCCCCACTCCCCTGCACTCTCTAAAGAAATCAATGGAAAGAATATCCTCGGGTGAGGATTAAAAAAGAGGGGAGATAAGCTCCAATCACAGTTACACTCGGCTTTGATAACTTGGGACTTGATATTTAAAATCTTTTCTTTTTTGAGCTTTCCTTCCAGTGTTTTATATGGAATTTGGGGGGACACACCAGCTTAGGAAAATTGTAGGTTTTATAATACATTGGGAAAACCAAGTCCTTTAATCTCAATGAATAATAACCCGTGCTTTGGCAGTACTTCACCAGCTCACCCCTTTCCTGGATGCCATGCCAGGCTCCACCCATTAACCCTCTACACCACTCACAAGGGCAGCTCTCAGGCATAGAGATTTTTAAAACTCCTATTTGATTCTGATGAACAGCCAGGTTGGAGAATCCCTCTCAGGGTTCTGGGCTTTATATTTTTCATTCTCTCCCAATACCTTCATACAAATGAAACAACTGAAACACTTAAAGGAACATTTGCATATATATGAGAGGCAGGAAGATTCTCCAAATATAGCTAAGGTTAACCCTAGATCTCAACCCCTAATCCATGACAAAAAGGGACCAGGAATCTCTACCCTAAATTCAGAGGATAGCTGAGGTTTCAGTGCTATTTATGGAGTCATTTCATGTCACTCCTTGGGAAGGAATGAGACAGCTGCTGAGCGCTTCACAAGAATCTCACTGAGTGGAGAGGCAGCAGGACAGAAGAACAGCAACACTTGATGGAAGGACGACAAAATACTGGTGCGCGCGCAGATCAGAAACAGAATTAGCAGGCTCTTGCCACAAACAGGAAAAAACCACACACAAAACAAGATGCACTGGCCTTGTTATTAAACTCTTCCCCACTCTCAGGATACGTTTTACATTGCAATAAATAGTGCAATTTTAGCAGCAGGAAACAAGGAGCGTAGGAAGTCCCCACCTCCTTCATATGCATTTTATCCATGTGCATTTTTCCTAGGTAGCACCGATCTCCCCAGGTGCTGGGTGAGAGAGAAGGGGGGAGGTCTGAGCATATGTGCTTGGCATTTGGCCTCTGGAGGTGCCTGCAGAGTTCGGCAAACAGCCTTCTAACATTCCTGTTAGGCCTGTTCTTGCTATAAGACAACATCCTAGAAAGGCAAGGCCTGATGGGAGAGAAACATGGTCACCAATCCCCAACTCGTGACTGGATCTTCCAGCTGACGTCCCGCTGCCTGGCAAGCTACCTCCAACCTCCACAGCTAAGGCTTTCTTGAAGGTTTTGTCCTAATCGCCCTCGCAGCGCCTTCCCTCCCCATGTTAGTCTCACTCCTGCATACCAGTGGCGCTGGTCTGGACCAGCCACATGAGGCGGAGACTCCAGGCACATAGACCCTCTCCCAGGCTCCCTTTACCACCTCCGGCTCCCCCGCCCTGCACTCTCACTGATGGCCACTAAGAAACAATCTGCAGATAACTTTGTGTCTACCTTATCTTGAGCCCTCACTCCTGTGTGGGCCAGTAAGGATTCCCATGAGGGATGTTCTCAGCACTGTGGATGAGTTGGTTAGGAGGGCGGGAGTATGGGCTTCTTTTCCAGGAACCTGAGTCAAAGGCCAGCTCTTCCGTCACTTTACCCCCAGAAACCCTAAATCCTATCTGACCGCTCTGCAGAGTTCCACTTGGAAACATGCAATCGTAACTTCAGTGACGTTCAACTAAAGGCAACATCTTGACTAGGCAGGTGTGCTCCAGGGAAAGGAACAAAACAGAAGGCGCAAACAGGAGGAAAAGGAGAGAAGACACTGAAGAGAAGCAGGCTGAAGGGCAAGGCGGACAGACAGGAGCAGAAAACCTGGGTCACATGCAGAACGCCAACTGGTTTCAACAGCTCAGGCCAGTGCTCCATCTTCTCAATTCATTCCAGAAAAATTAGCCTGGTGCAAGAGGGAGAGGAGGAGGAGGGAGCACAGTGTTTGGTAACAAAAATAGAAAGGGTTGGGTTTGAGAAAATAGAAGATTAAGAGATGTCATTCTAATCAGCATGAAGTGACCAGGGCGATGAACAGCAAGACAGGAGGCACCTAGGGACCCTGTGAGGCACCAACTATGCAGCCAAGTGTTTCTAATGGAGAATCTAGGGCCTGACTGCCCAACATCCACTTTGGCCTTCACCTGCCCTACGTCTGCAGCAGCACCTCTGGCTCAGACAATGAGCAATAGAGAGTGTATCCCAATTCGTCTATTTCTTCAGGGGTGAGCTCAGCAAATAAGTTCACCTTGGGGTTTAGGGCACTGGGCAGGACTCCGGCCTCTAGGTGCCTGATGAGTCCCCTCAAGGCCTGCAGGAATCGATCGGCCAGCATATCTGGAGACCAGTCAGCCTCCTCCTGGGCCAAGTGGAGGATGACATTGGTGAGCTGGCTGGCAGTGAGGTGGCCCAGAGCCGGAGTGGACTTGCATATGGCCTTGAGGATCTTGAGGCACAGAGATCGGCAGCCAGAGTCAGCCTGGTCCAAAGCCCGTAGGCGTGCCGTCTCAGCAGGTCGCAGGCTCAGCCGCCACAGGTTGTCATACTGGGCTAGCCGGTGTGGTCTGGCCACCAAGACAGTGTCGCCAAGAGTCACTGATGGCAAGAAGTCAATGACAAGATGTTTGTCACGCTCATACTGCACTTCCAGAGTCAGGGCCTCTGGGGGGGGTGCTGGTCGGATCACATAGTCCAAGAGGGACCCTATGGCTGGCCAATTGATGGAGCCAGCCACTACCTTCTCAAATGTGTCTGCCACTATCTTTGGGGAGAGGTAGCCCCCTACTACACAGCGGTCCCAGTAACTACTACCACGAGGAAAGTATTCTGGGTTCTCACGACGAACCAGGAAGAAGCCAGGGACATTCATGATGGTGTCCTCACCAGGAATACACGACCACAGGTTCTGCTCCAGCACGAGGGGCACAATGAGCTGGATGTGATCAGCTGTCACCACCTGTTGGAGAAGAATTAATAAGGTTTCAAAGGACTTAATCTGCTTAAGAAACCTGCTTCCATATTGTAAACAGAGGTCCTGCCATCTTCTATTCCCTCAACCATAAAGGAAACTAAGGATTCTTTCAATTCAGATATAAATATAGTAAGGATTTAAACCCAGGTCCGTCAGACGCCAGAGCCCATGCTCATTCCACATGCCACACTGTCTTGGCACATGAAGTACACGGGACATCTGCCCAGCCTAAAGACCCAACAAGAGAGAAAACTGAAAAGGAGGGGCAGGGGTAGGGATACAGGAAGAAGGAGGCCTCTTATGGTTTCCTAGAAGTTGTATGACTAAAAAACAAGGGTTTTTAAAGACCAAGATAAATTCAATAAATAAATAAATGAGATCTATATTTAAAAAAACAAACAAAAAAATAAAGCATACTGATCTCCAAAAGCTCCCACGGTGCAGAATTCAGAAGCAGTAAGATTTCAGTCTTTCTGGAGGCCTGGTCACTGACCTTTTGTACCAGTACCACTATTGAGAAGCATCTTGGTCAGTACCCAACCCTACCCCCCTTCATGAGAACCGCCTTGTTACCTGCAGGTCGTCATAGAGGCTGCCACTCAGGTACATGTCCCGAAGTGGCATGTCAGGCAACTTGGCCCGCAGAAAGCTCCGGAGCTCAGCACATATGTCCACAGCCGCTTGCTTGGCCCGAGCCTGCTCACCAGCAGGGATGGCGGCCCGGTTCCGGTAGTAAGAAAGAAGTTTCTCCTGCAGGGACATGCGGAGTCGTGACTTCTTCAAGTCTACCTGGCCCTTCCTGGCCAATGGCTTGGGCTGGGGAGGGCAGAATGTATCTGCCAAGGTAAGAGAGAGAAGCATGTCAGCTCTTCCCAGGCTGCCTCAATCCCAGAAAGAAGGGCTTGGCACCAAAGGCAAGTGCTAGCATGGCACCTGGCATGTTTTCAAGAAATGTTTGCTATATGCAGGAGTAGTACTGAGAGCCCACAGATAAGACCCAGGAAGGGCAACAGGCATTCTCACCCATGTCAAAGGCCGAGGAGTCCGTGGGAAGGGTCTGCAGGGAACGGCTCAGGCCTGTTTTCATGTCCTTGTTCAGCAATCGGGGGGAGCCCATCCAGTTTGGTTCTTCCCAGCTCCTTTTCCCTGAATGGCTCAGGCGGGTGGGGCTGGTAGGGGCACTAATTGCCCTATCGTACATCTGAAATAGCAGAGAAGACCCCACATGTGTACCTTCCTTCCTGTTTCCCTCCTTCCCAGCAGTTTGCCCTAGTGAGTTCTAAACCATTATTTTTCAATACCTTTCTTTTATTCTAGATTATGGAATCCTTTTCTCCATGTAGAAAGGTTCAGGAAATATGAAATGATATAAATAAGAAACAGATTTATCCATGATGTCACAATCCAGAGATAAATGTTAATATTTTGGTATGTTTCTTTCTGGAAAAATAGATTTATGTAATTAGGATCCTACTCTATATATACTTCTGAAACCTGGGTTTTTCACTTATGATTTTTATCATTTACCTGTATCAGTAAAAATGAACCGGTGTTCAACATTATGGTACACTTTCTGACTATACGACATTGTATCTTATGAATGTAAGGGTGAATACTGATTTACTTAACAAATACTTAATAAATAAGTAGTAGTGGCTACTACGTGCTAAGCAGTGTACTAGATAGAAGACTAGAGCACTAAACAAAGAGACCCAAACCCTGTCCTCCTGGAGTTTTCAGTCTAGTAGGACACAGGCAAAACATAAGTTAAATACAAAGTATGCAGAAAGAGGTAAATACTAAAAATAAAGTAGGAAAGGGAAATAGGAAGTGTATATGTGGTGGGAATGTTGCTTTTTAAATAAAGTAGTCAAGAGAAGGCTATTTTGGTTATTTACAATTTTTTATCCACTGGGATAAACTTATTTGTATCTCCAACGATTTCTTTAGGGCAGAGACCTAGCAGTAACCTTAACTAAATTCTCTCAAGGTCTCATCTAATAATGCCAAATGACCAAGTTATACTCCCATGAACAGCACCGAAGTCTTGTTCCAGGTCAGCTCCACTCTGTAGAGGCAGCCTCCCACCTGTCCTACCCCTGGCGCAGGCTGCAGGCACTTACCCGCTTAACGGCCAGTGTAGCGATACCCAGCATGGCTGCTCCACCCACCCCCAGCACCAGCCGGGCATTGGAGAGCACAAAATCGATGGCTGTGCCGATGCCATTGTCATCCTTCTTGCCTTTGCGCTCACCAGCGCCTGCCATTGCTTACCTGAGGACGAAGGCAGAACACACCATCACCGCCTGGGACCTGTCCCTCCTGTCTCCCTGCTATCAGGCCAATCCCCAACCAGTTCAGGGTACTGAGTTCCAGCAAATCCTCCTGCCTCTAGCACTGCATGCTCCTGGGTGGAGAGGGAGATACCACGACCCGTGGCGTATGTGGATGTGAAGGGAACTGATCGTGCTTACTGTGGGAGAACCTCTCCACTGGTCTACTGAGACTCCAGAAAGCATTAGGCTTATTTCAGTCCTTTCTTGCATTGCAGTAAAGTACTTCATCACGCGATACAACCCTCTCCCTACCTCTGCCAACATTATAATGCAGACTGTGTTTTGATCCTTTAGCTTCTGCTTTGTGGAAGGTTAGGTTTGAGAAGGTCTAATCTAACAGGCAGAGGAGGCTCATCTTATCCTATTGCATCACTTCATACATAGGGAGGTAACTTGCTAGAGGTCCCAGAGAAAGGAAATGGTAGAGCCACCTCCAGAACTCAGGATTCCCAACTCCTACTACAATACTTTTTCTGCATCATACTTACCCTTACCCAAATCAAACCCTTCCTATTCTATTTACCTTTTACAAAACAAAAAACCCACAAAATAACAGGGACTGAAAACCCCGCACACAGATACATGACTACAAGTCCACACGTGAGAAAGGTCCAAAGAAGAATAAAACTCTCTGTGGACACTCCCACTTGACAAATGTTGTGTTTCTTGGGGCAAGTGTGAGGGGGAAATACAACGGGCTCAAGTGAGACTGTGAGACTGAGAAGAAACACAAAGGATACTTGGCTGTTAACTAAAAAACAAAAAAAACCATCTGCTCAAATGCACTTGAAAAATGAACTAAAAATGTGAGCACCTAAAAGGAGTTCTTGCCCTGGCTGGTTTGGCTCAGTGGTTAGAGCATTGGCCCACGGACTGAAGGGTCGTGGGTTTGATTCTTTCCGGTCAAGGAGCACGTACCTCAGTTGGAGGCTCGATCCCAGCCCCAGTCAAGGCTCGTGCAGGAGGCAACCAATCGATGTGTCTCTCTCACATCGGTGTTTCTCTCCCCCCCCTTTCCACTCTCTCTAAAAAGAGGAAAAGAAAAAATACCCTTGGGTGAGGATAAACCAAAATAAAAAAGGAGTTCTTAGGCACACACAGAAGAGGCCGGCCCCCCGAGCACAGCTCAGCACACTTGCTCCCTGGCAACAGTGCAGTCATCCTAACTGAAGTTCTCCTAGGCCCCAAAAAGCCCATTTCCCATGGAGTAAGAACCCTGGGCCCTGCCCAGATAAAGGATGACAAAGTGGTTCAGCTCTGAATACTGGTCTTAACACTGCTACTCTTCTATCTCCTGTGTCCCCTACACCAGGAATTACATAGGGAAAAACAGGTGTATTCCATTCAGGATTCCAACAGACCAAGAATGGGAGGAGAGAGAGACAAGGCCCTGGTGCACCTTCCACCGTAAAGTAACACTCTTTCTAATATTGTGTTACACCTGGGGTTGCCAGTTTCACAGCTCATGCCTGTTTCCTATACCTCCACACCCCCCCAGAAAGAAACAAAACAGTTCCGACTCTACTTATTCTAGCAATTGAGTTAACTAACAGTCACTGTCAACTCCAAAAATATTTTTTCCCTAACTAGAGTTCACAGCCTTGGCAGCCCTTCTCTCCACCTTTTATCGTCAATAGAAGCATCACGGTAGAGGCATGAGACCATTTGGCCAAATGAAATATAGCCCCACTTCAAATGCACACAGCAAGCAAGGCCAAGGAGAAGAGTCCACCTTTGTATTTACAGGTGGGGTGAGGCAAGAATGCTAGTCATCCCCTTTCCACAGACCACTGAGACAGAGATGGGACATAACAACATATCAAACTCAGCTGAGGCAGAGTAATCTAATCAGGACCACGCAGAACATTTCCCTGTTCCCGCACATAACAGTGACCACTGTTTTATTTTTTAAAACAAAAGAACCTTTACTGATACATTTACAGTAGGGAGAGCCACTGGACGCAGGCACCCTCGAAGTGAGCCCTGGATGTGATGCAGTAGACCAGGAAGGCCACATCCTCCCTCCGAGCAGAAGCCAGAAGCAGCATCCCTGGGCCACTTAGTCCTTGGTCCATCTGATGTGACGACTAATAAGAGCAAGGCGGTGACATGGCAGAACAGAAAAAAGCCTGGGTTTTCGGGTCAGAATCCTGAGATGGAGTCCTTACCTTTGAGCCCTGACTTATTAGCTGGTGACCTCAAATGAGTTACTTAACCCCTCAGCTATGAAAAGTGGATAATGATGCCTGCATGGTCTAAATCATAGGGTTGTAGTGAGGAAAAAAGATCTACTAAAATACTGTATGGGAACACTTTAAAACTGCAAAGTACCCCCCAAATTTGGGTTTATCATTAAGTCTTTCAAGTTTTACACCCACAGGACAAAAGGTCGACTTCCAGAAGGCAGTCAGCAATCCAGACTGTCCTCTGAGTTGCATCTGACCTTCTGAGACAAAGCTAAGAATGGCCTCTAAAACTCATACTGATGCTATCCTGGGCTTGAGATCAAAACTGTTGAGCCCTGGCCGGTTTGGCTCCGTGGTTAGAGCATCAGCCCTCAGACTGAAGGATCTCTCAGGTTCAATTCCAGTCAAGGGCACATACCTCAGTCACAGGTTCCATCCCCAGCCCGTTGGGGCATGTGTGGGAGGCAACGAATGGGTGTGTCTCTCTCATCGATGTTTCTACGCTCTCTGAAAAGCAATGGAAAAAATATCCTCACGTGAGGATTTTAAAAAACAACAAAAAAAAAACTGTTAAGTGGAGCAGGCTTATGAAAAGGCCTTCCTACTGCAGTGCAATATGCTCCCCCATCCAAGGACCTGGTGACCTGGAAGAGGAGAGAGCATCCACGAGCTCCAGCAGGTAGATATAAGCTCTTATTTTATTTCTTTTTATTATTATTTTTTTTTATCCTCACCCAAGGATATTTTGTCATTGCTTTTCGGGGAGAATGAAAAGGAAAGAGAAAGAGAGAAAGAGAGAGAGAAAGAGAAACATCAATGTGAGAGAGACATTAATTGGTTGCCTCCCGCACTCGGCCCTGACTGGAGTCAGGGATCGAGCCTGCAACCAAGGTACGTGCCCTTGGCCAGAATCAAACCCAGGTCCCTTCAGTCTGCAGTCCGATGCACTAACCACTGAGGAAACTGGCCCAGGCTAAGGTCTTATTTTAAAACTTAACTTGTTACAGTTGAAAGTGCTTATCCACTGTGCATCCTCCACTCAGGTTCTGCTGCACTAGCTTGGCGCCTCCTAGGAAACAGGCACTGCACTTGGCAAGGAGAGGGGCTGGCTCCTCAGTGCAATAAAAAAGGAGCACTGTTGTTTTAATGGGTAGAGTTTCAGTATTGCAAGATAAGAAAGTTCTGGAGATGTTACACCACAGTGTGAATATTCTTTTTTTTTTTTTTACCATTTTAAAAATATAACATCTGTTGCTTAGATGGTTTGATACAGAACAGCTTTTCTTCTCATTTTGAATTTAGAAGTACTACACAACTGAATACAACTATACTATTGAGGTACTATACAGCTGAACACAAAGAGGAACAAAAAGTACCAAAACCAAATTTGTGATTCTGTTCATGTGGCATAAACAATGTGAATATTCTTAATACTACTGAACTATGCACTAAAAAGTGGTTAAAATATTTAAAAGTAGAAGGAACACTGACCTGGTGGGCAAGGTAGGGGATGGAGAATCTGAGTGCTGCCAACATTTCAGGCAAGTTATTTAATCTGTCTCCCTAGATACAAAAACAGGAATAGAAATACTCATCACCCCAATATAGTGGAGGTGATGAGTAATGGAGGCCTGCAGGTTCCTTGGTTTGACAGCACAGAACTATGAAAATTCCAAGGGGTCACCGGTTCGATTTCCAGGCAGAGCACATGCCCGGGTTGTGGGCATGATCCCCTGTAGGAAGCATGCAGGAGGCGGCCAATCGATGTTTTTCTCTCGTCATCGATGTTTCTCCCTCCCTCCCTCCCTCCCTCCCTCCCTCTGTAAATATCAATAAAAACTTTTTTTTTTTTTAATTCCAACTTATTTTACTTAAAAAGGTCATATGACTTAAACATGTCTGGCTTGAGTACACATGAGACTAGCTAACATATATTGAGTGTATATCATGTGCTGGACATTTTACACATATTAATTCCCTTAATCCTCACAACAACAATCCTATGAGGTCAGTCATATTGTTATCTCCTATTTTCAGATGAAGAAACTGAGGCAAAGGTTAAGTAACTGGCCCAGGGTCGCCATGTTAGAAAGTTGTGCCAAGATTTGAACCTAGAGCTCATGCCGCTGGGGAGAAGTAGTTTACAAGGGTCTCAGGTAGCTTGCTCACATTTCCTCTCTATTAGCCACTAGACCACAAGTTTCTTGGGGGCATTTTGGCTCATTCACTGCTACTACCCAGGGCCAGCAGTGTTTGACACACAGTAAGTATTTGTTGCACAAGTGAGCTATTAACCTTGTGGCCTTTTTTTTTTTTTTAAGGAGGGGGTGATGGCAACCTGTAACCCAATTCAGTCAAAATAGATTAGGAGCACAAAGACTATTTCATTCCTGACCTGCCACCCTTCCCTGTGCAGACAGGCCCCCACGGGCATCAACCCACCCCAGCCCTATGCTGCCAAAGGCTGGTCTGCCAATCAACCTAAGTGGCTGAGGAGAACCAAAAGCCATTACAGAAGGCTCCTCCCTGCTTTCCCTCTCGAAGTTGAAAACAGTACCCTCCACCCAGCTGGCAAGCCCTACACCTCAGTTATCCATTCTTCTGTCTCCGCCTCCTGCCTCAGCCAACTGGTCACCAAGTCCCACTGCTGTACATGTTGTACTTATGTGCGGCCACCCCACCACTTCAATCCCTCAATCTCATCTGGCCACACTTGCTGCCTCTATTATCTCTCACCAATTTATTCTCCAGGCTGCCACTGCCACAATCCCTTTCCCATGACATTCCACTGCTTTCAAAGCTGTGATGTCCCCCTACTATCAGATGTCACAATCTCCTCAATAGGGGATTCAGTGTCCTTCCGGACCTGGCCCAGCCTCACCTCCAGCCACCTGCCTTACAGGTGCACAATTCTAGCCGTGGCAGACTCGAGTTTCCAGACTACAAAGAGCAGCTTCCACCTCCAGTTTGCTTATTCTTGCCCATCTACTCAGCGGCCTATTTCTCACTGGAAGCAGACCTCAAATGTCCTTTCCGACTGCTGCCTGTGATTCCCCTACCACCTCCCCAAGACAGGTATGTTCTTTTCCTTGTCTCCAAACTCTGGACCCAACCCTTTACTACAGAGCTGCTCAGGCTGGAATTACTTCCTGTCCATCTCCGCTTTAGACCAAGTCCCTTGATGGATGGTATCATTTATCTCCACTCCCAGGGCCTGCCAGAATGCCAGTGCCACAGAAGGCCCTCTGGGAAAGTTGCTAAATTAAATATAATCATTAGATTATATTTAGGGAGCCTTCTTAATAACACTGGTATCAGGAATAAACAGCACTGACACCACTTGCCAAGTAATTCTAAGTGCTGTGTGTGCAGTCTCATTTAATTCTCATAATAACCTGAAGAGGTAGGTACTGGTATGTCCTTTCTACAAATGAGGAAATGAAAGCCTGGAATGGTTCAGTGATTTGCCCTAAATCCCACAGCTATCAGCAGCAGTGCCAGGAGGTGAACCCAGACACTATCCCCTGACATCTGTACCCACAAACCCTGGTGTGTTACAGACTATAGTTATGTTTCGGGAATGTGACCATGACGACAAGAGAACTGAATGAACTGAAGGACGAGCCAGCCTGGAACTGAACTCTAATAGTTTTAACCAATGTCTTTTCTAACATTTTCATGTGTAAACTGTTCTGTTTGAAATAAAATGGTGATAACAATCCTATTCTGTTAGAGTTTGAAACTCAGGGCCTATTGTTTTCTCAATAAGGGAACATACTTCTGTTAATATGTCTGTAGTTTCTCCATTGACTTCTAATGATTAAAAGACTTTGGTCACTAAAAGAAAATGGTCTTCCTCTCCTGGTCTCCTGCATCAGAAAAAAACAAAACCTAAGGAAAAAAGGATCTACCTACCTGAAGCTTCTTACTGCATCTGTAAGGTGGGGGTGGGAGAGAGCAGGAGTGTCTACAGAAGGCACCTTTGCCTTCTTTCCCTGGGAAATTGGATGGGAGAGGAAAGGAGAGGATCCTAAATAATCCCCCCCAGTTTGCTGTGGAGGAAGACTAGGCCCTTTTCCAGCTGCCTCTCCCGGGCCTCAGGATCCTCTAGCTTCTGATTTTTCCGGAACTCACGGCGGATGGAGGCAAGATAGAAGTCCCGATCAGTGTAGCGAAGCTCTCGGCCCTGGCGCAGCAGAGCCCGGTAGAGACTCAACACGGCCTCTCGGCTCCATGGGGCCATGGGGAACTGGCAGGTGCTGGGCGTCAAGCTGTAAGCAAAAGGGAGAAAACAGAAGCCTAGAATCAGAACTAATAACAGAAGGGCCTATAGAACCTATCTAAAATTCAAGAGTTCTTAAACTAGGTCTCAGAGACCCCCCCCCAAGGCCACACTACAACTTAGTGGCAGGGTTTGGACTAGACCCCAGCCTCTCAATACCCCCTTCTGGGAAAGTACAGTTTATGCGGAAGGGCCAGGGTTTGGAAGCTGAACTGCCTGGGCTTGAATCCTGGCTCTGCCACTTACCACATGACTTTGGGCAAAGTACTTAACCCCTCTAAGCCTCAGCTTTCTCACTTGTAAAATGGAAATATTAACAGTACCTGCTACATAGTTTTGAGAACTGTGTGAGATGATACATGTAAAGCACCTGTACCAGAATTTCACCACAGGGGTGAAGGACTCTCAGCCATACTTGAGTCCTGGCACCACCACTAATGAGCTCATCACCTTGGGCAAGTTTCTTAACCCCTCTGTGCTTACCTCAGTTTCTCATCTGAAAAATGAGGATTAAATCTGTATTCTGCCCACATGGCTGGTACGAAGATAAAATGAGTTAATGTATGTAAACGTGTTTAGAACAGCACTTGGCACCTACTAAGACTCTAACAGGGACTGCTATTACTAGCGCCACTGAGCCTGGTTTGTAAGTGCTCAGTAAATATTATATTTAATTCCACATAAACAGCCACCGTCCTCTTTCAGAAACAGTAAACCCTTTCACAAGTACAGAGTGTGATCATTTGCAAAGTGCTTTGTCATCCATTGTCGTTTTTAAATTAAGGAACCTATAAGGGTCGGGGCTCATAACAGTAATAGTGAACACTTGCTGTTTATTATATACCACGCGTGTTCTAAGCGTGCCCCACATCTATCAACAATCCCAGTGTCATCACTATCTCCATTTTAAATGGAGACTGAAGCTCCGGGGGGCAGTAACTTGCCCACGGAACACTGCTGCACCCCTGACCCCGATTCTGGCCTCCGTAAGGATAGTTGCCTCTTGCCGGGCCTTAGCACGTGTAGAGCACAAACTTTCCCACCACATACCAGGAGCTCAAAACTCAGCTGAATGAAAGAGAATCCTCACAGTACCCCTATGTGGAAGAAACGGCCACCCTTGTTTCAGAAATAAAGAGACTGAGTGGGGAAGATATTTGACTGGTAAACAGACACGGACTTTGCGCCCAAAGCCCGCTGGCCTTGCGCGTCTGGCCTTGCTCACTTCCTGCGCAAGCCTGGGCAAACCACTGTCCCTGTCCCTTTTCCCTCAACTGTACAACGCCCCGCGGCCCAAGGGCCTCCCCGAGCGGGAGATGACTCCGGAACACCAGCAGGGAAAGTGCTTTATGAGGCGGCAGGCGCCTGTCACGTAGGGGCTGTTCGCGCTGGGTCTCTCGGCGAGCGGGCGGCTGAGTCCCGGCGGGTCCCCAGTTCCTCCGCGGACACTGGGGCGATAGGGCCAATTCGGGGCGAGGGACCCAGAGGCCGGGGCAGGGCGGCTCGGGGCGCTGGGGTGGCTTCGCTGGGAACGCCCGGGGCGGGCTGGGGCGAGCCCCCCGGCGTCCTGCCCGCAGCCCCGGCCCTGGCCCTCACTGCTCCCCTCACTCACCCGCGGGCCGCGCGCTACCACTCCTCGGGATGCGCCTCTCGCCCGGTACCTTTCCCCGGGTCACCCGGCAACATGGCCTCTTCACTTCCGGGACACGACCTTGTGCGCGGAGCTGAGGGGAGGGACCGAACGGAGTCCGGAGGCGGACGGAGGCGGGAGGACTTCCGGTCTCCCTGGCCACAGCCTCCCGGGGCGGGGCCAGGAGCTCCGCAGGCCACGCCCCCTTGACTAGACCCTGCCCACCGGCCTGAGCCCCACCTCCCGCGTGACGTCACCAGGGACCGGGCGGCCGAGAGCGTTGGGGCCCCGCCCCCGGGGGGGTCGGGGTGCGGAGGACCGCCGCTGGCACCGTCGGGCTGAGGCCCTGGGGCCACCTGCGGGAATTCTGACCGTATGCCCCAGCATAGCATTCAAAGCTCTTCCAAGCCCATCTTCTCAAATCAGCTTCACATCTTTTCGTTCCTTCGTGCTGTTCCAGCTGCCCAGGCCCCTCGGCCCCTGGCAAACTCCTGCCCTGCGAGGTCCGCCTCAAATGTCCCCTCTGGAAGTCTTTTCCAGCCCCTTCCTTGCCGCTCATCCAACACGCTGAGGTACCGCCTTTGGGCCCTAAAGAAATGTCTGCACACAGGATTCTTAAGCTGGTCAACGACAAAACATATTTATTGGCGCCTGTTATTTGCCAGGTACTGATTTTTTTTTTTAATTGATTTCAGAGAGAGAGGAAGGGAGAGGAAGAGAGAGAGACATCAATGATGAGAGACAGTCATTGATCGGCTGCCTCCTGCACAGCCCCTGCTGGGGATCCAGCCCGCAACCCGGGCATGTGCCCTGACTGGGGATCCAGCCTCCATCTCCTGGATCCTAGGTGGATGCTTAACCGCTGAGCCACGCCTGCCTTTCTAGGCGCTGATTTTTAATGTATCCACTGGCTTCTTGGCCTCTCGCCAGTTTTGAGAGCCGGAGTCATGTCTTATGGAATCTGTAACCCCCACCCCCAGTGTCTCACGGGTGCCCAGCTCTGAGTGAAGCCAAGAGTCAGCCCACTGGCTCCCAATTCCAGCTCTCCCATTTAAGGACAGCTGCCCTATGGCAAGTTTCCTAATCTCTCTGAGCCTGGGGTCTGCTGTGAGGATTAAAAGGTATCTAGCACTTAAGGAGTAGTTGCTCATCCATTCATTGATGCAAGAAATCCTTGTTGAGGGTCTCTAATGTGTAAAGCACTGCCACAGGCATTGCAGAGAACAGAGAGATCAAATCCTGGTTTTTAGGTGGCTCAGCCTCCAAAAACTTCCAGGATCTGACCACTGCCACCTCCCTGGTCTGAACCCCTATCTGGTTTTTTAAAATGTTTTGATTTTTTTTGAGAGAGAGAGGAAGTGAGAAGGGGAGATTGAAACATCAATGCATCGACATCAATTGGCTGCCTCCTGCATGTCCCCTGCTGGAGATCGAGCCCACAGCCCAGGCATGTGCCCAGGAATCTAAGGCAACCTCTAAATGCATGGGCCAACCCTCAACTAATTAGCCACACTGGCCAGGCCCCTATCTGATTTTATAGATGAAAAAAACAAAACCCAGAGAGGTCGGTAATTTCTCTAAGACACTGAGCTAGGCAGCAGAGAAGCTTGCAGTGGGATCCAAGTCTGTCTGACTCCCAAATGTATTCTTTCCACTCTTCCAGACTGCCCTACTTTGCTCTTTACACAAGTAATTTAATATTTGTGAGATTTCCAGCTGGAAGACCAGGTGACCTTTCATATCCCTCTTGACCCTGCTGTTCTATAGAATATTATTTTTGGAAAAGAAGGAGGGGGGGGTCCCTTGAGAGTTCTCCCCTTCAGATCAGTTCCCCCAGACTATTCCTGTTCTTCAGGGTTTTCTCTTTACTTCCAAACTCACGAGGCTACTCCTGTTTCCAGTGCTTCCATGGCAGTGTGTGGGAGAGGAGAAGACAAGGCAATGAGGCAGGCCTCTGGCACCCACATGTATCCGTGGTGACTTTGTAGACTGGAGACCCCAGCAAGGGGCACTGACGCAGATCTCAAGGCTCTGCTGGGTTTAACAGGACAAGGGGCCTTCTGGGATATCTCTGATTGATACTGTAGTTTTGATATAACCCCTGGTCTCACATCTGGATGATGGCAACAGCCTCTTATGGGATCATGGCTGGAGGGCGAGAGGGAAGCACTCATTCAACAAAACAGTGAATCACCCAAAGTAGGCATCGTTTGGGGTTGGAGCGATGGCACAGAGGAGACAGAGGGGAGAGTGAGAGAGCAGCCCAGTGCCTCTTTATCTGTGGGGGAGCAGGGCAGGGTGGCCTCAGGCTTCCCTACAGAGGCAGCGAGGGTGAGTTCCCTGAGGCCTTTATCTCACCTCTCATTCCCTTCACTTCCCCCAGTAGGGTCCCTTATACAATCGAGACCCTCTGGAAATGCTCGTTGCCCTGAATTGGAGGGATATTGCTCCTGGATGACAAGACAGAAAGCTCAGGCAGCCCGCCTCCGCCTCCCCAGCCCTCCCAGGGGAGGGCCCAGGGTGGAGTGAAGGAAGGTACAGGCACTGTTACTGCCCAGCTGATGGAGGAGTTGGCTGTAACCGGATCAGCAGGGCCCTGGAAATCACTCTCAGAAAGAGCCGCCTCCCTCATAATGGGATTTGCTCTAATCAGATGCCATCGACCCTATAATCACCAGACTAAAATCTGATATCCCTGGACAGGAGTGAAGTTGTAAGTGAAATCTTTGCTGCCCACGTTGTGTCAGGTGGTGCTGAAAGGTGAAGGGAATGTAAGCTTGTTTGCTGAATACCCTCCCTTTGCCAGGCAGCAGGAGTGGGGGCCGGGGCTGGCAGATGCACAGGCTCAGAGCCTAGATCCCGGCATCTCCACTTCCCACCTGTGCTAGGGCACCACACCCAGGGGGCACTTTACACACCATAGACCTTGGGAAATTGTATGTTTTTTCTGACATTTCTTTGGCAGAAAGCAGTGAATTGTCTTGTTCTAATGAAACCAGTACATTATGGCAATTTTTCAATAGATGGAAATAAAGTGTCTTGAGGAAGGGGTGACTGCCCAATTTGCACAAAGGCCTGTGTGGACTGGGGCAGCCCTGTGCGGAGGACGAGTTGCTTGGAGGAGACTGGAAGAAGGAGAAGGAAGGGCAAGGGGTGATTTCTGCATGTCCAGGTCAGGGTCTGGGCGCTCTGGCAACACCACTAAGACGAGATGTGTTCTAGAGGGTGCGCAGAGCTGGGAAAGGGCCTGAGTGTGGTTCAGATGACCAGGCGTGATGTTTGTACATGTCCTTCATCCTCTGAGTCTTAGAACTTGACCCACCGATGCCTTCCTGCTGGGTTGCTGGCAAAAGAGCCTTCCCTTCCCTGGGGGTCTCGGCATCCACAGGCCAGGCGCAGGCTAGAGAGCGGGAGGGGCCCTCTCCAGACACAGCTCCTCAGTGGGAAAGCCTCTGTCCTCGGTGAGACAGAGAAGGGTGAACCCCGACCAAGGAAGGGAGCAGCCCTGGTCTGCCGGGGTGTAGCGGTCTTTGGGGTCTGATGTGTGGGGACCTGCTGGTGGGGCGGATATCAACATCTACTACCATCACTCATAATACAAGTTAGAGGCCTGCAGGGTTTGGTGAGCACTTGGGGCCCTGGGCCGAGTGCTGGGGACATAAAAGCGAGGAAGACAAGCCCAAGAGACAAGACAGATGCTCCAGACGTGCCCGCTGTGAGTCTTCATCCCAAAGCTCAGCCGCATCCCATGCAAGTTCTGGAACCTTCATTTTCTCATCTGTAAAAGCAGAGAAGAGGACATGCCCCTCTCTGCGCCTTAAACACTTTGATGTTCCCCTAGCACTGCCTTCATCATTTCCTGTTGTTCCGTAGGCTTGGTTTTCTTTTCTAATTACATTTTCCCATGATTCTAGTTTTTATACATTTGCTTGTCCACCTCGCGGCACGCATTTGTGTAAGCTGCCTCAGATCCAAGGTGGCATCCAGGGAGAAGGAAGGAAGGAAGGGGGAGCGGGAGCCGGGGCCTGTAGCCGACATGCCTCTCCTTTCCACTAGGAGGCGGTGCAGACCATCAGAAGGGTGGCGGAGACCCGGTCCCAAATCCTGCCTGGGAGCTGGGTACCTTTGAGCAATTTCTACGCTTAACCTCCCTAAATCTTAGCCTCACCACCTCCACTCTCTGACTGAAGAGTGGGAAGACAACCCCCCAATACCATTAAATTCCACAAGAGAAAAACTGACCCTCCAATGACCAACATCTACCTCACAGGATTCCATGAGGTGACATGTGCAAAGTGCCTGGCATTACCCAGCAGAGGCTCCACAGCTGGGCACTGCTACTCCTGTGGTTCTTAACCTGGTGATACTGCACCCCAGAGGACATTTACTTAGAAATGTCTGGAGACACAGTTGATTGCCACACTGGGAGATTGAATACTACTGGTGTCTAGTAGGTAGAGGCCGGGGATGCTGCTAAACACCCTAGAACAGACAGCCCCACACAAAGAATGATCTGGCCCACAATGTCAGTAGCGCTGAGGTCAAGAAACCCTGGCCTATTCCCAATCAATTTTGAGCCCCTGGAGAGCAGAAAATGTGTCTTGTCCATTTCTGCACCTTCCTCAGGACCTGCTGTCCAGCAGTCGGTAAATGAATGTAGGATTGGATTGAAAGGCAAGCAGTGGCAAAAGGGTGGCCCAGATATGGTGGGTAGGACCAGTGGGTGGCAGAGCAAAAGGACTGTCACAGAGCGGGGTCATGTGCCTAACTGCATTAGCGTGGGGGCTTCCTGAGGGATGAACTCGATTTGCAAAACCAAAGTTGCTTCCTAAGCGTCCTACTCAGGTTGTTTAAATGCTAGCCGTCAAGGGGACCCTTTAAGAGCTTTGTAGAATTGAGACTCCCCCTACGGAGCCTCTGCCCCAGGAAGTGGTGATGTGAACCAGGCCTGCTGAATTAGGAAATCCCCCCACAAACCTCAGGAACGTTGTCTCCTTCCTCCACCAACCGCATGCAAAGCGCTCGGCACCTTGTGAGCGTTCAGGACACGCGAGCCCCTGCTCTAGCCACCAACAATCCAGTCACTCCTTCCCGTCTCCAGACTCGGTCCCCCATCTAACATGGAGGCTGCACAGCCACCCCACAGGGGACAAGGGCAGAGTTCAAAGTGTCCACTCCCACCACCTCTGAGACCCTCCTTAGAAAATACCCAGAAGGCCTTCTCCCCAGGACAATGCCAGTATCCACGGGTCCCAGAGGAAGCCCCCCACATCCCACTGCTCCAGGTGCCATCACCACGCAAGTCCACGGTCAGCTCCACAGGAGAGTGATGACTGGTCGGGAAGGCTGTGGCCCTCACCTGCCCCAGAGGATTGATGACAGGACCAGCGCTGTTAATCCAGGTCCAGCCCTGTTCTGCCCAGTGGCTGTATGATCTTAGGACTCCACAGGCAGAGGGAGGAAACTGAGGTGGACACGTTGGTCTCGATGCCCCAAGAGCACAACTGTGGGGGAACTGCTGCCCTCTCGGTAGAGGCACCAAAGTCTTCATCCAGATCCCCAGAGGTCCCAGGCCCACATCTCCCTCCCGGGGACCCCTGTCCAGCGCCTTCCCTTTCTCAGCCCATTTCTACCAGGGGGAGGGAAGGATGCCCCCTGATGCTGGTGGAGGTAAGTGCAACCCTCCTCGCCAGCCAGCAGTCCTGGGGAGGCTCTCACCCCACAGATCCAGCACTCCATAGCAAGAGTGGCTTTGGCAAGGCAGGAGCCACCCACTTGCGACCCTCCCTGCCCCAGAGCACCCCCAAACCAACCACACATGCACACTCTGCAGACTGTAGCTGTTTTTATTATTAATATTATCTTAAGCATCCCTTTAAGGGTGAAATGAAATCCAACCATTTACAGAGAAAATGATTTCAGAATATACATATTGATTTTCCCTTACAAAAAAAATAATGGCGTCAGGTTATACATTTCCCAGGGCCCTGCTATTTACTTGGGCAAGTCCTATCTCCCCACGCCAATTGTAACCTTTGTCCCCAAAACTCTCCCACACCTGTCCCTGGGAACCAACATGACCTGCGGGTAGGCTGGGCCTCCTTGAGTCTCCAGGTTATAGGGCAGGTGTTCATACCCTGGGAAAGAAATCTGGGTATGCTGGCAGGGCCAGCGGTGTGCCAGCATTCACATTCACAGCTTGGTTTCCCTTCATACTGGGGGTGTGGCTCAGGGCTCCCCTGACCCCCAAATTCCCAGTGTATGATGTGATTATATGTGAAACTCTTCAACCCCATGCTTTGGCCCCCAGCCCTCTGATAGCTGTCATCTCCACCCAATGACCAGGCCTCCTCTTGACAGTGACCATGAACAGCCCTCCTGGGTCTAAGGAAATGCAGGGCTTGGCAGGTCTGAGCGCCTCCCTTCTCCTTCCCCTGCCCGAGCTGGTGAACTGGAGGCTGGCCTGGGAAGGAGGCACTCCACAGTAGCGGGAGGGAGCCAGCAGCATGGGGTAAGGAATCTGGCAAGGAGGGAGACTTCTAGGATGGGCCTCAAGCTTGACTCAGGAGCCCTGAGACTGCCTGTCCAGGGGTGAGCAGTGGTTGCTGACTTCTTGAGCCACTTCTGAGCCCCAAGAGGGATTAGAGAGGGGCTGCTGTGTCTCCAAGGGAGGAAAGTGGGGACAACAGAGCCCCCTCAGCCTTCTTCACTCCTGCCCACCAGAGACTGCTCCGAAGTCAGCTCCCCAGTCCACGCCCACACCGAACTTCCCCAGAAAGACCTGTGGCAAAGGGGACAACCTCTTCTTCTGGCCCAGCAGGAAACACCCAGAGAAAGTCCCTGCTGGAGGCTAGAGGGTACTGGGTGGAAGGATGTGGTTGGAGCCAAGAGGGGCTGGAAGGTAGTGGGTGCTCAGCTGTACAGCCCTCAGGTCAGGAGGAGTCTCATCCCTTGGACTAAAAGACAGACAGATGGACCCTGCATCCCCTTAGCCTTGTTTTCCAGGCTCCCCAAGGGTTTTGTGCCTCCGTCATTTTGGGGAGCTGCAGGTGTGGCCACAGGCTCCAGATCCCAGGGAAGCGCCTGGACCCTGCTCCCACATCCACACACAAGCATCTATGTACAGGGACACACCGACACAGACACATACAAGTACACACAAGCATGCACCCATGCCCATAAATACACACACACGCACAAACATGTACCATTCCACAGGCAGCCTCTGCATCCTGGTATCACTGGTGAGCATCCAGTGGGGAATTGGAGAGGGGGTGTCTCGTCCTTCCCATAACTGCAGGCTCTCACTGCACCTCAGCCCTGGGCTGGCAGTGATGGGAGCAGGAGCAGGTTGTTCCAGGAGCTCCGAATATGAGGATCTTATGACTGCAACAGTCATTTCTACCCTCTCTCCCACTCTCCGTGCCAGAGAGGCTCCTTGTCCCCTGTATCCACGCTTTCCGCCTTCCTTTAATAAGAGAGCTAAGCTAAGGCTGGGCACATGGCAGCCCAGCTTCCCTTGCAGCTGCTTGTAGCCATGTGACTAAGCCCTGACCAGCAAGGTACGATCAGAAGTGACTCTGCCATCTCTGGCTCATGCCGTTAACAGGAAAGGGTGTGCATTTCCCATGCCCTTCTCTGCTTCCCCCAGGCTTGGACGCACATGTGACGGTGGGAACTGGAGCAACCAGAATTGGAAGGTATGTATGAGGAAAGCAGAGCTGCCCTACTCGATCCAGACCACCTCCCTCTAGACAGTTAAATCAGAAACAAGCTTCCATCTTGCTTAAATCACTGTATTTCGGGGTCTCTTAATTACAGCAGCTTAGAATATACTTTAATGAATACATCTCCTGCCCCCATGAGGCAAACAAAGTGGAATGAGATGACATACAACTGGCCTTAATGTCCCTCTTGGGCCCAGGGCAGCCTCATGGCTCCTTTCTGGCCCCTACCCAACACCAAGAAGGGGTACAAGGGTAACTCCACCTGAGACAGTGGAGAGCTGGGGCTGTGGACTCCAGCAGGAAGGGGTGATGGGACACCCCCATGTCTGACCTACTAGGCTGGCTGATGTCCCATCCCACCCTGAGAAGTGGACTCCTGACCTTGCAAGTGGGTAGCCCGCAAGACAGAATATAAAAAGTAAGAAGGAACATCAGCGCCAGGTTCAGAACTGAAAGGAAGACTCCCCGGCTTCCCTAGGCCCCATGCCTACGTCAGCTCAGAAGGGTCCGGGGCGCACCGTGCCATCCCACACAGCAGCGTCCTGTGGGGCGGGCAGGGGGAGTTCTCAGCTCCTCTGGCCCAGCACCTCTGAGGACACCCTGCTGCCTCTCAGCTGGATGCTGTTTTTATCCGCTCCTTTCTAGGTGCCTCCCCTTCCCTCCCGACCCAAATACAACTACTTACAGAGCTGGGGACCTCCTGGCATGCCCCTTTCCCACTGCAGGTCAAAACCCCAGGAAGCCAAATGGTGGGCTTCTCCTCAGCAGGGCTGCAGCTCCCACGTGGCTTGTGGGCGTGCCTCCAGCTCCCTTCCCCACCCTCCCCCGCCACCTAGTTACCATCAGGCACTCTCCACTGGCACCTCCTGGGCGCAGCACTCTCGGAGGGTGGAAGGGTCAGGCTCCCCTCTCCTGACGAGGAATGATGTTTCTGAGCTCCCGGGCCTGACCCCTGGTTCACGAGGGCTTGAACAGGGGAGAGTCTCCCACTCAGCCCCTCCTGGTCCTCTCAAGAATCCCCCTAAAGGTTGGAAGGAGGCAGGGAGATAACAGGAGGGGCGGTCACCACCCCCTGCCCCGCCACGGGCCCTGAAGATCACGCAGCCTTAGCCTTCCGCCCCCTCCAGCTCGGGCCTGGCGGGCGGCCTTCCCGCGGCGGCCCTGCTCCGCGGCCCACCTTCCGCCGTGCTCTTGGGCTCCCGGTAGGGGTTGTCCAGCAGGTAGCGGAACTGGTTGTAGTTCTGGAGCAGGTACTTGGGGGCGTACATGTGCTCGCCGGGGTCGGCCGGCGGGTATTCCTGCTGCGTGCCGTCGAACCAGCCCCCGGTGCGGATCAGGCTCCGTATATAATTGAGGTCCCGCTTGTCCTCGTAATCGCCCCAGCGGGGGAAGTCACCGTTCTGCGCCGACACGAGCTTGAAGTAGATGCCCTCGGGCGTGAAGCACCAGGAGCAGTGCCAGCCCGCGAAGTGCAGGGGGCTGCCCAGCGACCACTGCACCAGGATGTGGCCCGTGCGGTTCTCGTACTGCCGGAAGCCGGGCATGGTGTAGTACTGGCGGCGGCGCAGGCGGATGCCGTCCAGCCCGTACACCGAGCGCAGCATGTCCACCGTGCAGCCCGACACCACCTCCAGGGTGCCCGGCTGCTTCCAGAAGAAGCCGTAGAGCGACTTGCGCATGTGGAAGGCGAAGGGCTCGGTCCAGCCGTCGTAGAGCTTGAGGAAGAGCACGCCGTCGCGCGCGGGGATCTCGTCCGCGTCGTCGATGATGAAGACGTCGTCGGGCCGCAGGTTGCGCAGGCGCGCCACGCCGTCCTGCGTGAGGAACGTGCGCAGGTAGTCGTCGGCGATCCAGCCGTCCTGCCGCCCGCCCGGCGGGAAGTGGTCCAGGAAGACGTACAGCACCTTGTGGCGGATGTACTCGAACGTGCCGTTGCGCAGCATCTCGCGGAACTTGAGCGGCCGCGGCTCCCCGTAGGCCGTGAAGTTGGACTCGCACACCACGAACGCGTCCACCACGTCGCCCAGCTCGTGGAAGCGCACGTCCAGCAGGTCGAACTCGTGGTTGATGTTGATGGCGTTGATGACGCGCCGCGGCACCTCCCGCGGCACCAGGCGCTCCTTGGTGGGCAGGTTGGAGTACTGCACCACGGTGGGCACGCCGCAGCTCGGCCCGTGCCAGCCGGGCAGGCACACGCACTCCACCCACTTGCGCCGCGCGCCCCGGGCCCCCGGCCGCGCCCGGGCGCTCAGCAGGCGCCGCACCGGACCCCGGGCCAGCGAGCCCTCGCCCCCCTCCGCCTTCTCCTCCGTCCGCCCAGCCGGCGGCCTCTCCAGCGTCCTGGTACCGGGTTTGAAGCAGACACCCCCGGCTTTGGTGCGGACGAAGTATTCCGTGGTGTCCTCGGGAAGCACAAAGTCCATGCGGTGCAGCTCCTCGGCGGCCCTGCTGGGCGGCAGCGGCTGGAGCAGGGGCGAGTGGGAATAGAGGGGGGTGCGCAGCAGGTCGGGGCTCCCCGGCTCTGGGCTGGCCTGCGGCGTGACGGGGGCATTATTCCAGAAGAAGGTGGACACGAGGTTGGGGCTGAGGGAGGCCAGTTCTCGGGGGAAGGTGACGTAGGACAGGGTCTTAAAGAAGTGCAGGAAGGAGATGAGGCACAGGCCGGCCATACAGAACACGAGGAAGAGCTTGTAGCGTCTCATCTTCATTCTGCGGGAAAGGGGGGGAGAGCGCGGTCAGGCCCTGCATTCCGGGGCGACCCGAGGCCCCTCTAGGGGCCCGGCCTGAGGACGCCTCGGCTGCACCGTGTTTGTGCAAGTCCCGGCCAGGCGCTGGCGACCCTGCGTGAAATCACCTCCACCCCCCCACCCCCCCCTCAGGCACCAAGCCCGCGAGACCAACTTGCTGTATACCCAGTACCCTGGGAAGCCCCACTATCAAGTTCAGGACCCCTTCCTCCCACAGCGCTTCCTCTCAATGACCACCAAGCCACCACACAGGCACAGCCGCCCGCGGGCTCACCCCACCGCGACCGGACCCCCTGCACTGCTCCAGGGACAAAACGCACCCTGGGAAACGCTTGGCCTTGCAGTGCCTAACCTACCCCAGGGGGCTTACAGGCCCCAAAGGACGGGGGAGCAGGCTGCAGGCATGGGGGGCCCTTCTTTGCACTGCCCAGAGTGATGTTCTTGGCATGTTGGTTCTTCCTTTCTACCTGTTCTACCTTTTCTTGTGGAATATTGACAAGTCTTCTGAATGCCTTTTCACTGAAAAATTCGCACGTCTCAAGGGATGACATTTAATTCTAACATATTTAAAGAATAAAATTAAGTAAAATTCCCCTCATTACCCCACGCTTTAAACTAGATTGAGCTCCAGGCATAAACAGTTTGATCTATTAGAGGTGTTTCGAAGGTTTTAGATGCAATTCTTCTGTTCTTGGTTTAATAGTTTTCATAAATATCATATTGGGCACTAAGTCCAAATTTTTTCTCAATCAATAATAGATTGAAGAGATTTTCAGATAAGTAGAAATAAATTTACCACCTCCTTTTAATTCCTACATAATATTCCATGGTTATTTTGAAGAAATCATTCTCTGTGCATAAGTGATTCATGAGCAGAGCCATTCTCTATTTACACAGTCTAATTTATCAGTTTGTTATGGCTGTCGAGGACTTCGTGTATGTGTGTGTGTGTGTGTATATATATATATATATATATATATATATATAAAACAATTTAAATAGACTTTCTATTTTAGATGATTTGCAGTTTATCAGAAAAGTTGTAAAGACAGTACAGAGTTCCCTACACCCCTCGCCCAGTCCCGCCTAGGGTTAACCTCTTACATCACCAGGATACATCTGTGACAACCAGGAAACTGAACAGGCTCGTTGCTATTAACTCAACTCCGCACTTGCTGTGCACGTAGTTTATCTCATGAGCGAGCCTGCGCAGCAGGAGAGCACTCCCACTATAAACCCAGCTCATTTTGTCCTTGAGCCCATGGGGCTGGGCAGGCAGGCAGGAATGTTATACTCATTTCGCTGAGTGTGACCAGTGGCTTGCTTGGGGTGACCCACCAAGACACAGGACGGGTTGGGAAAGAAACCTGGCCTTTGGCATATGGTGTCATTTCCCATTCCATAGATCCCCGTGAGTAGGGCACTGTCCTTCCACCTAGAACATTCTTCCCCTTAAAATGGTCCTTTCTGCCCTGGCTGGGTGACTCAGTTGGTTGGACCTTCGTTCCCCCGTTTCTCTCACATCGATGTCTCTCTCGCCCTTCTTCTCTCTCTAGAATCAATGGGCATGTCCTCAGGTGAGGGTAAAAATATTTAAAAGTTCCTTCCTGTGGCTTCTCTGGTTCTTTCTCTGAGTCATTTGGGTGTCGTCCTGTCATACTCCCCCTTTACTTCCTAATTCTGAGGACAGCAGGGTACAGTGGAAAATTAGGCACTTGGCTTTAAATGACTGTGACCTAATACAAGGCTCCACACCATTCTGAACCTCAGTTTCTACATCAGTGAAATGGATAGAGTTCTTGGTGTGCAGTGGGTGCTCAGTCAACTTTCGTTCCTTTCTGGGGTTTTTTCCTCCAAATTACACGAGCAAGTTTATTTAGAAGTTACAGAGGTAGTAGAAGTGAGCCGCCTGGGCTGTGTAGGCTCAGGAAACAAGTTACAGAAGCCAAAGAAGGCCCTTGGAGCCTAGGAGAGGGAAAGGCAGAGGTAACGTGCCCGAGGGGGAGGAAGAGTGGGACGGGAAAAGCGGGGGCATGTTGCAAGAGGAAGAGCATGCCAAACGAGTTCCTTTCTTTTTTTAAAAGTTTTTTATTGATTTTAGAGAGAGGAAAGGAAAGGGAGAGAGAGAAACATCAATATGAGAAACATCAATCAGTTGCCTTCTGTACGAATCCCGACTGGGGGTCAAACGGGCAACCAGGAATGTGCCCTGATGGGAAATTGAAGTGGTGACCTTTCGGTGCACTGGGCGGCGCTCAACCGAGCCACACGGGCCAGGGCAAACTTTCGTTCCTTTCAATTCTCAAGGCTGAAAGGTTCCAACATAATTTACTCTAAGCCACATGGTCCTAAAGCACAGAATCATAAACGGTTTGATCTAGAACAAATTTTAAGGACCATTTCCTCCAACCCTTTCATTTTACAAAGGAGGAAACCAAGGGATTTCAGGGTGAACCTGGGTGGCTGGACTCCTATGCTACACATCCTTCCTGGCCTCACCTTGGTGAGGAGTCCTGAGCAAGCCAGTCAAGAACAGTACCTGCACTATCACCACTCCCCTGGCCAGGTCAGGACTTGCACTCTCAGGTCCAAGCTGCCCCACCTCATTCAGTTTGAATGTGTGCCCTCCCCGGAGCCTGCCGAGTGGCTAGCGCAGCTGACTGCAGGCAGGCAGGGCAGTTGGGGGTGGGCCTAACCTCTCCTGAGGTCAGCTGTCCCAGGGCAGAGGTAGGGGTGGTCTCCACTGGCGTTTGGGAAGGCGGGAGGGGTTGCTCCTTGGCAGCATTTTGAAATGGGTCTTCTGGGCTCCACCGCAGATTCCAGCGCTGCTCTGGCAAAGTGAGCCCAGGCAGACCAGGCCAGCAGGGTGAGTGGAGGGGCACCGGGGTGAGGCCAATAAAGGCAGGCGGGGAGTTGTTGCCATGGCAGGAACCAGGTCTAAGGCAACTGAAAATTGAGGTCAGCACAGCAGAAGCCTCCAGAGTGACCCACCTAAGGATTTCAGGACCTGGCAAGAGAGCCCTGGTCCTTCTGGCAGACTGTTTTCCCCTACTTGGGACCTGCCTCTCCAGGGCACACCTTAATCCCTGCCCTGGTTGGACTGAACTGGCTTGTGGGCTGTGGAGAGCAGGGCAGGGCAGGGCAGGGCCAGGACTAAATCCCCTGGCAGCAGTGAACAAAAGCCTCAGCAGGTAAGAAACTCAGGGAGGCAAGTGAACACACCCTGCTTTTCCCAAAGGGCGCCCTTTGACCCCACCGAGGTCACAATGACCCAACTCCCCTGGCCAGGCTGGCTTTCAGGATCTGGTTACACCTGGCCAGCTGTGCCATTCGAAGGACGGACTCACCAATGCCTGGGATCTTCCTCACTCACTGCGACCTTCAGAGTGAGGCCCCTTCATAAGGTCCCAGCCTAGCTCGCTGCCGAGAATCATGGAACTGAGCATGTTTCTCTCATCATTTGGGCTGTCAGGAAGCTCAAAAGTGCACAGTGGTCAGCTAGAGCAAGTCAGTGCCCCCATTTTGGGGAACACCTTCACTCAAAGCTGCCTGTAGTTTTTAAACTTCCTGGCTTCATTCCTTACCTTATCTTCACATATTTTGATAAGTGCTTCAAATACATTTTTTTGACTAAGAGGCATATAAGTAGGAAACAGGATAAAAGAAAGCATTGGGAACTAGGGTCTCACGTCTCAACCACCCTGGGAGGTCACTGTAACAGCTTTGTTTTTACAGATGGGGAAATTGAGACTCAGAAAGCCAACGAGATTTTCCCCAATGACATTAAGTAGATGGTCAAGACTTGAACATAAGTTCTGTTCTCAAGCCAGCACCTATATCCCTCCTTATAGCTGAGACCGTATTTCTCCCCAGTGCAGCTGGCCTGGCTGTGGGCAAAAGCCATGGAACCAAACTGGAACCTAGCCAGCAGCATTTCTGGGTCCTTTGTAAAGCTTCATGGAGCAACCATCAGATGTAAGCATAAAGCTGATGGTCACTGATACAACCTAGCTGCTGTCCTGAGCACATTATACGCATGACTTCACTGAATCCTCCCAACATGGAGCAGGTGCGATTGTCATCCCCATTTCACAGATGAGAAGACTGAGGTGAGAGAGATGATGTAACTTGCTCAGTGTCACGCAATTCATAAGGGTCAGACTTGATTCTGTGGGGTCAATAGTGGGATTTAATCCAGTGATAAAGCTAGCCTGAGCCCCTTCCATCTGCCAAGTTCAACCCAAGTAGGTGATAGGGTCCTACAAAGTGTCTATCAGTGACTAGTGAAGACAACCCACTGGATGGAACAACCACCATCTCATTTGGCCCACACAACACCCATAGGGTGCTCAGCCAACCTATATCATCCATTTATCCACTCAGCAGTGACTTCTCGAGAGCATGATGTGTGCCAGGCACTGTGCTGGGCCCAGGAGCACAGATGCCCACCCTGCGGAGCATGCTTGGGGTGAGCGGGGAAAGGGAGTGCAATAACCTAAATAAACGAGTCAAGTAATATTGTACATTAGGAAGAGTAATGCTCTGAAGAATAAAGCTGGGTAAAGAGGGGGTGATCAGTGACAAATAGGGTGGCAGGGCAGGCCTCACCGAGGAGTGAGACTTGAAGATGAGGGTTCAGGGAAGAAGATTCCAGGCAGAAGGAACAGCCAGTACTCAGGAGACACTGCAAGGAGAGCAGATCAGAGGGAGATGGACGGGTTCAGATCACACAGGGTCTGGGGTCACAGCTGGACACACGGTTGTCACTGGAGGACTCTGAGGAGTATGCTCTGCCTTGGGTTTGAACAGGCTCGCTTGGGCTGCTCTGTTGAGAAGAGATTGTCTCCTCAAGGGCAGAGCAGAGAGGTCTCCCAACCCTCTTCTTGACTGTGCGCTGGGAGCACTGAACCAGTCTTCTGAGTTCCCATGACCACTGTGAACATGAGCCTCAGGGTCGCTTGTCCCCTCTCAGTCTAAGTTCCCCATCTATAAAATGGAGTATGTTCACTCCTGCCCTGCCCACTTAAAATGAGACACTGAACTGGGCAGACCAGTCCATCTCCCCTCCCGGGCAGCAGAACTATAAGCTCACAGGGTGGGACCTGTACACAGCAGGTGCTCAATAAGGTTGCCCTGCATTGCCCTGGGCCACCTCAAAGGCTCCCTTTCACTTCCATGTGCACATTCTGGAACCAGACTACCCGGTTCTGATCCTGGCTCTGCCATTTCCCTGTAACCCTGGGCAGGCTAATAACTTTTCTGCACCTTCCTTTCCTTACCTATACAAGGATTCAATAATAATCATGGAAAGTACCTAGTGCATGCCAAGGGCTCTTCCTACTGCTATTGCTGTTCTCCAGCCTGGCAGAGTAAAGAGAGCCTGGGGTGGGGGAGGAGCAGCTGAGGCAAAGACTCGGGTCTGCGCCCCGGTGGGTGCTGTCCTGTCTCAAAGTAACAAGGAGCAGAGTGGGGGGGGGGGGGGGCTTAGCAAGTAGAGCCTGGCCAGAGTCTGAGCCTGATGGGGGGAGGAGGGACAGCACCCTGCTTCCTAGGGCTCCTGGGAAAGGAGGAAAGAACTGTGAGGCTGTCTGGGAGCCTCCATAGAGGGACCCCCAGATATTCTGGGAGTTGCACTCAGCCTCAGGGGCCAGGTCTCCCATTTGAGTGCATGAAGGTGGTGGGGCATGGGCCAGGTGCTTCTTGAAGCTGACCCTGACCTAGGATGACAGCAGGACCAGCCCATTCTGGGCCTCCTGCTCCTTGTAGCCTCATGGTGGCTGTGGCTGTGCCTTAGCCAGAAGGTCCCAGCTGGGCAGATTTTTTTCTTGGCCCCCCTTCTTCCCACTTCTGCCCCACATGCTTGGAAGACTGATGGAGTGAGGTGGGGAAGCAGATGAGCCCAAACCCCATGACACAGACGTGACGTCAGGGTTGGGGCTCAGACTGAGTCCAGTGAGGGCTCCTGGCCAGAGAGGAGACAGGCGCTCCCTGGAGGCTGCAGGCTGTGACTGTGGAGCTGGCCAGGTGGGCAGCAGTCTCCCAGTGCAAACAACCCTGACAGCTGTCAGCTGTCACAGGGTGATGGGAGTCCTGTGGAGCTATCCATGGTCCTGAGTTTGCCTGCGCTGACCAGGGTCCTAGCTCAGCGGGGGGGGGGGGGGGGGTACCCTAAGGCGGCCTCCTCTGTGGTTCAGCCGCTCATGTCCTAATGGCCACTTCCCCTGTTGGCCAACTTCTGGCCTCCTTCCTCGCCTGCCTCATGACCCTGATTCCTGGTGTCCTCATCTCTGGGACAGCCTTGGGGCATTCAACTCCTTCAACTGGGAGAAGGGGCAGCTGTGGTCTGTGTCCAGCAGCAAACAGGCTCAACCCCTAGTAGGTACTCAGAGCACTCTGTCAATAGGGGGAAATCTTGGATGTCAGCCCACCCACCTTCAGTCTCCACTCCTGGGAAGGAATCTGCCCATCTGAACCCCCCAGCCTGGGAGCACCCTCAGATAGACCTTCACCTCTCACCAAGAGTTCATCTGTTTGAAAGGGCAGCTTGACTTTGAGCTGAAGTTCACCTCCCTGTGCTCACCTGCCCCATCTCAGTTCTGCCTCACATGACCCAAGGGCTCTGCCCATCTCCGTGAGGAAGGCGGCAGGTGCATCTTTGCAGCCAACTCTACCATGCTCAGCAGCTCCTAAGACAGAGTAAGCCAGTGGCGACAATGTCAGATCTGAACACTGTCTCCGATTTTGGAAATTACTCTACCTCTCTGTGCCTCAGTTCCCCCTCTAAGTAAAATGGAAGTATAACACTCCCCGTCTCATAGCGTTATTATGAGAATAAAATTAGTTAATCCATGTCAAGGATTAGTAACTGGGCCTAAGCATACAGCAGGTGCTCAATAAATACTGGCTTCCAGTGTTACTGGAACTCAGAAGGATTTGGTTTGAATCCCAGTGCTGTAACTTAGTAGTTGTGTGTCCTTAAAAAAGTTAGCCTCTCTGGGCATCCATTTTCAGATGAAGATGGAATATGTCATCCTCTCCCTTGCAGTCCTGTGAAAGATCTGGATGAGATGAGGTATTAAAACACCTGCATGGAGCCTGGCACTTGGTAGATGGTCTAAAAATGCCTGTTTCTTTCCTTTCGTTTGGGGTTCCTGCCAGATGACCTGACTGAACACGTCAGGCCTGGTTCCTGGCCAACTCTGTTGAAGGACTAGGCCAGTTGCAGGGCTACTTACCAACAACTGGAACCTACCACCTCCTGGGGCATTTCCCAGTGACTCTCTGGGCTTTCTGGACCCCAAGCAGAACCTGGGGAATCTAGAGCCCCACGGAGGGTTCAGACTCTTCTCCCAGGGCCCTCAAATAAGAATATTGTCCAAACCTTTGCCCCAGGCCAGTGTCCCTGCCAAGTGCCCATCTGGCTTCTGCTTGTCCGATTTTTAGAGCTGCCCAGTCCAAGCCCTTGGGCTGCTAGAATTCTCCTGTTGGCCTGAATCAGCCTCCCTGGAGCTTCTGCTATTGCTTCCAGGTTCTTTCTTAGGATTGAGAAGAACAAGTCAGCATCGCAGGGATCAGAAGACAGCGACCATGACCTCTATACTCCCTTCGTCTCTGGGTCTAAATAAGGGGTTTTCTGACATGAGGTTCCGTGATCCACATGGAGAGATGAGCAGCGGAGGTAGCTGAGAACACGACAGATTCTGGAGTTCTGGCAAGGTGCACGAAACTGACGCTGCTTATTTTTTCACCTCTGGTCCCCGTTCACATCCATCAGGCAGGGCTCCAAAGGTCAAGCCTACACGCAGGGGTCACTCTACAACCAGGTCATTATCCAGGCTACTGGTGGGCATTTACCAAGACCTTGCTGTATGCCAGGCACTGCGGCTATGACGGCTGGAGAGAAATTAGGAGCCAATTCAGGGGGCCAATCCTGGAGGAGCATACTTTTGTCTCCCTTTTACAGATGAAAAAACAGAGGTTTGGGGTGGTTAAGGTATTTGCTTAGCCACACTGGACTAGTGGAAATGAAACAGATGGGAACTGAGACACCCCTCCCCCATGCATCCTGCACCTGCTGATAGACCAGGGCCCAGTAGGGCTGCAGATTTGGGGGTCTTATCCTAAGCCAAACACAAATGGCCTGGCTGAGGGAGGGTCTGCTGTACCAGGACTCCCAGTCCCCAGGAATTCTACTCCCCTGGCACTCTCCAGAGCAAAGGAGTTGGCTCATGAGGCCAGCCCTGGCCAAGGACTCCATCTGTTCCAGGTGACTAGAGTCCTGGCAAACCCTGTTCACCATGAGGAAGCAGCTGTCCCAGCCACAGATAAGGAAACCAAGGCCCAGAGGGAGAGGCAGGGCTACACTGGGAACCAGTTATTGGACTAGTCAGGCAGTGTTGGAGGAGGACAGGGCACCCGTGCCACCAGAACACACAACTTGCCTGGGCACAAGGGTCTGGCCTCGCTGAATGCTCAGTCCAATGCCCAAGCCCAGAAGCCCCTTCCATGGTGAACCCCACCTCTTCCCCTGCTCCACAACCAGCCCCTGTGCGTCCTGGCCCTCTCCTTCCTCCAAATCGCTCCACCCATTCCCAGCTCCTGCCAGCTGCCACAGAGGGAGAACATGTGGCCTGGGAAAGTTGATTCCCAAGGCTGGGACCTGCCCTTGCTCCTTAGGGCCTCTTCCCCTTTCCCCATCATTGGCCCACCCAGGATATCAGCTTCTGGTCCCTAGAGGACAGTGGGCAGTGGAGATACAGAACATTTCCACCATCCCAAAATGTTCAATGGACAGTACTGTTAGCTAAACAGATTAGTCATCCTCAGGTACCAGCCAAGGGGGCAGTTATGCTCAGAAGCCTGCAGTGGCTCCCACCATCCAGCACTGAGGCTCACAGCTGCCCTCTCTAGATCTGCCCCCACCCCGCCTTATTCATGTTAATGCAACAGTCACCACTTATCACATGCTTAAATATATGCCAGTTGTTGGCTGGGCTTTATATATACTTGACCTTCACAACCATCCTTGGAAGTAGGAATTATTTTCACATTTTACAGATGAGGAAACTGAGGTTCAGAGAGTAAAGCAACTTGTAGAGCATTTCTCTGATCACCTGTATGAACCCACTGCTCTCCAGGGCTTGGACCCACACAGCTTCCACTTAGAGGGGCTGGGGCAGGGTGCAGGTGAGGTTGGCCTCAGCCACGGGCCACTGAAGGCTCTGAGCAGAGCAACAGCATCGTCCTGGGCCTGAAGATGACTAATCTGTTAGCTTTCAAAGCTATCCGATGACATGATCTTTGATGGTGGAAACATCTAGGCCTATGCTGGCCAACCCACCAGCCACTAGCTGCACATAGCTACTGAACACTTGAAATTGACCGAGGTGCCCTGGCCGGGTAGCTCAGTTGGTTAGAGCATCGTCTGGATACGCAAAAGTTGCAGATTTGATCCTTGGTCAGGGCACATACAAGAATTAACCAATGATGCATCAATAAGTGGAACAACAGGTCGATGTTTCTCTCTCACTTTCCCTCTCTAAAATCAATTTAAAAAATAAAGAAATTGACTGGGGCAACTAAGGCACAGGACCTGAATTAACACTTCTCCAAAGAAGACATACAGATGGCCAATAAACATATGAAAAAATGCTCAACGTCACTAATCATCAGAGAGATGCAAATTAAAACCACAATGAGGTATCACTTCACACCTGTCAGAATCCACCATCAATGTATCAACAAACATGTGCTGGCGAGGGTGTGGAGAAAGGGGAGCCCTGGTACACCGCTGGTGGGAGTGTAGACTGGGGCAGCCACTGTGAAAAACAGCATGCAGTTTCCTCAAAAAATTAAAAATGGAACTTCCACTAGACCCAGCCATCCTACTTCTAGGAAGATATCCCAAGAGTCCTGAAACGCTAATCAGAAAGAATATATGCACCCCTATGTTCATAGCAGCGCAGTTTACAATAGCTAAGACCTGGAAACAGCCCAAGTGCCCATTAGTAGACAAGTGGATAAAAAAGCTGTGGGACATTCACACCATGGAATACTACGCAGCTGTGAAAAAGGGTCTCTTACCCTTTGAGACAGCATAGAGGGGCCTGGAGAGTATTATGCCAAGCAAAATAAGCCAGCCAAAAAAGACAAGTACCACATGACCTCACTTATATGTGGAATCTAATGAACAAAATAAACTAAGGAACAAAATAGGTCCAGAGGCATGGATGCATGGAACAGAGTGACAGATCTGAGAGGGGAGGGGCATGAGGGGAAAAGAAGAGGTTACCAAAAAATTTATATGCATATATGCATAACCCATGGCCATAGACAATAGTGTGGGGTGGGGCAGGAGCTGGGTGGAGGGGGAAATGAGGGACATCTATAATATTGTCAACAATAAAGGAACTTTCAATTTATTTTATTGTTGAAGGAACTTATAATTTAGATAAAATGTTAGTTTTAATAGCCACATGCAGCTAGTGGCTACTGAATTGGACAGAAGAGGTTTAGAATGGACTGTGGAGAAAGGAGGCAGGGAGCCCCACCAGGCCCTCGGGAGGAGCAGTGGGACGGTCAGTGGAGGAGACGGTGGGAGGAGCTGAGAGCAGGACGCTCTATCCTGCCAGGGACAGGCAAGGGTGGGGACAGTGGTAAGCTGTTGCTGAGGTGTTAATTAGACACTGAATGAGGGGGGAGCACCCTGGGGGCCACCTGACATCACGGGCCAGGAAGAGGAGAGAGGACAGGCTGGAGTGGGGAACTGATAGGACCCTGGGTGGGAGGAGAGAGCAGATCAGTCTGGGCTTGGAGCTGGGTGCAACAGGGAGCAAGAGATGGGTGGATGAGGTCCTCATGGACCTCAGTCCAGTGAAGGGACAGAGGACAAATGAGAAAACTGGCCAATAGAGGATACCAGGTGTCAAGAAGGGCCTCCAAGGAGAAGACATTTCAGCCAAGACCCAAGGTCCAAAAGGAGCTACTACAGACAGTGGGGACAGCACCCCAGGCAGTGGGCCGAGGGCAGAGAGGCCTATGTGTTGGGAACCCCCAGTGCCATGCAACAAAGTAGGGGGTCCTGAGTCTGGTGAGGGGCATGCGGGGTGACAAAGATACTCCCCACACCTTAGGGGCTGCTTGGACACAGCCTGGCCTCTCCATCTCAGTAGCCACCCTCCTGGGTCCAAAATCCCAATGCAGGTAAACCCTCTAGCAGGGCAGGGCTGGAAGGCAGTGGTCTGGAACATTCCTCCCAGGAGATGGTGCCTCTACCATCACCTTCTTGGCACCTGGCATTTACTAAGTGCTCCTGGGTGCCAGACGCTGTGTGCACTCGCCTTACTCCATTTATCCGCACAGTGACTGGGCGGTGAGGAGGTGGCGCAGGGGGCTGAGGGACCTGCCTGAGACTCAGCTGCAGCAGCAGGACTCACACCCATGCAGCACCGCTGGGGGTCCTCACTCAAGTATTCGGGCACAAGGTCTAGGCCCTCTCACCTCTGCCCTGGTCCCAGCAGCAGCCAGTGGAGAGCTACACTGGGCAAACCCCTCTGCCAAGGCTCCCCTCTCCACCCAGCCTAAGCTCTGCTCTGTGAGGCTGTGCTACACTGACTTACAACCACGTCTCACTAAGCCCAGGGTTCCCGGAAAGGCGGAGGGCACCCAGAGCTCCTTCCCATCCCCCATGGACTCCAAAGAGAACAAACTACCCTGGTCAGGTCTCCAGTAGCTTGAAGGGATCGAGTGCTCTGGAAAGTCGGGGAAAGCTCTGCCTTGCAGACCTCTGCCCTGGGCTGTCCCTACCCATCCATACTGCCCTCTTGTCCACACCCTCCTGCTCCATGAGTTTTCCCCAAGCCCTAATGGCTGGAAACTCAGAGGCAGCAAGGAAGGGTCCCACCCTGGCTGCACTCACCACCCCAGGGGTTTCGCTGGTTTCCTGTTTGCCTGACCTGGCCTCCAGCCAGTGGGGCCTGGCTGCATGGCCTGGGGACACCCCAACCCACACCTACAAAGGAGGAGGGCATGACCAAGGCCTACCCTCAAGCCACCCTGGGCAACAAGCTCTAAGGGCTTTAGCTCCTTCTTTAATTGTGCCCTCACATCAGCCACATCCCTATGACAGAATCCCAGTGGCCAGCCTGGCTCGCTCCTGGCTCCCCCTGTAAGTGGCAGCGGTAAGTCGGTCCAGACCCTGGGGCTTCCTGCTCCCTACCACTCTACCGTGCCTGGGTCCTGCCTGGTTCCTCCTTGGGCCCCTCCAGGCGCCCCCCTCCCCCAGCCTCAGGCACCAGGTCCCAGGCCACAGGTGAGGTAGTGTCCTATCCCAGCTGCTTTGACAAGCTCCACAACCCTGTGCCTGGCCTTTTTGGCTCCATAGCAGCTATTTCTTACCTAGAGGCTGTCCCCTGCTCCCAGGCCCAACACAGGCAGCAATTAGGTGGCTACTTGAGGAACCGACCTTGGCCCTTCCTGGCTCCATCTCTTCCCAGCTGAGCTGCCCAACTTCTCTGGGCTTCTCTTCTTGTTTGTACAAAAGGCTAACCAAACAGCAATGTGAGGTGCCCAACCAACTGGAGCTGCTCCTTGACACTGGGTGCTCAGGAGGTGGAAGCACTCAAGGTTTCAGTCTATAGGTGAGAGCCCGTCAGTGCCCAGTGTTCGTCAGTGCCCAGTGTTCGGCAAACCATGTGCCCATTTCCTTTTGCAGCCTCACCTGCTGTCTCTCCAGGCAGGTCACCCTGGACTGTGTCCTCACTCTCAAGGGGCTACTGGGCATTTTCAGTAGGACACAGATGGAAACAGAGGAGCAAGGTACACGTGGGAGAGGTTGAAGGAAACTCTCTCCACCAGTGGGGCCCAGTGTCTCAAACAAAGTGGGGCGGGGAGACCTGGGTCTGAATCCTGACTCGACCTCAGGGAAATCGAGCTGCACTCCTGCCCGTGGGCCCAGTGCTCAGGAGCCCCATGGGGTGGGCACAGTCGGGATGAGGGGCTCTTAGTGAGTGGAAACAGACTGGGCTGTGTGTGGCTGCTCCCAGATGAGGCACTGGGAGGCCAAGGAGACCCTCAAACACAGCTCTTGCACTGCCTGGCTCGATTCTCAAGCCTACCACTGGCAAGGCATTCTTTCTCTGTGTTGGGAATTACCCTCTCCAGGCTCTTCGGAGGGTAAAGACACAAATCTGGCTCAGAAGAGGGTTGGGCAGTGGAACTGCCCGCATTCAGGCTGTTGGGGGAGGGGGGTGCATTGAGGGCCTTTAAACATGCTGTCCCCTACTCCCCTGTTCCTTACTCCATGCCCCAGTTTAGCCCCTGCCTCCCCTGGGGGGGCTGCCTTCCAACCCAGCCTGCTCAGGACCCCCATCAGCCTGGAGAGATGCTCCCCATAGGCCTCTCTGCCTGCTCCGAGGCAGTGAGTGCTAGAGAGGTGAACAGCCAGCGAATGCATAAGGGACACACTCTTGGGCAGGTCCCACTGCCCTCTGTGCCTCAGTGTCTCCATCTGTCAGATGGGATAACGTCCGCCAAGTAGGGTTGCTGAAGGCCCAGGTGAAAAGGAGAGTTGAGAGAACTCCAGCATAGGGGGACTCCCCAAGGGCACAGGGGCCTGGTCATCTCTGTAGGGAGAGCCTGGCTGGGACCGATGGCGGGGGGGCAGGGGCGGGTGAGGAGTGTCAGGAGAGAGAAGGAAGGAGGAAGAGACGGGCCGGCCAGAGCAGAGCCAAAGCAGCTGGAGGAGCGGGACAAGCCTGTAATAATTAACTGAGCAAAGTATAAAACATTAACAGAGCTTCTGATTGTAGAAAGGAAAAGAACCCAGCTTTTTCCAATTCACAAACAAGGACACGCTGCCAGTCTTTGGGTAAATGTTGACCAAGCCAAGCCCCATGCAGGCTGATCACTCACATCCTTACAGAGACCAGGGGCCCCTGTACCTCCCAAAGGCTGGGCCTCCAGACCCGAATAACCCACCCTGCCCTATCCAGGCAAGAGAAGGCAGCAAGCAGACAAGTCCAGGGGCCCAAGGCCAGGACCAGCTCTGTCCCACGTCAGTTTCCACGTCTGTGGGGCTGCAGTCAGGACACCCACACCTCCCAGGCTCAAGGTGAGGAAAAGTAAGGACAGCGAGGCCGGGGCTGGGTGCTTCCTGTCTTGACAAGAGCGAAAACTCTTCTGGGCCAGGGCTATGTGGACGCCCTCAGGCCCAACTTCTCAGGAGGCAGAGGAGATGGGACACTGCAATGGGACAACAGCTCCCTGGAATCAGGACTCAAAGGAAGCTGGATTCAAATCCTGTCCCTGCCCCTCCTCGACCCTCTGTGTGACCAGGTCACTTAGTATCCCCAGGCCTCAGAGCTTCCACCTGCAAATGTGGGACCAACCATCTCAGCCCCTCATGTCAAATGAAGTAACATCCGAAAAGCCTTGACATAGACCAGTCCTCTGAGCTTCTGAGCTGAGGCTCACGTGCCCCTCTCCACAAAGCCTCACCATGGGCTTGGTTGGGGTGCTCGCTGCAAGGCCTGTTGGCGCCTCCCCGCAAAATGCTCCCAGGACCTAGCCCCGATCTTCCTCCTCACTGGTCTCCCTCCTGTCTCCCCCCTTTTTAAAATTCTGTCTTAAAGTTCTTAATTTTTGAACAAGCAGCCCAGCACTTTCATTTGGCACTGGGCCCCACAAATTCTGTCATCACCAAGTTCTCATCAGGCCACGTTCCCCTCTGTTCAACACGCCCCTATGTCCCCACTTTCCCTCCTGCCCCGCACACTCAGTATGAAATCCCAACTTCTGTGTCCACAGGCCCTGCCAAGCTGGTCCTTGCCTCTTTGCGGACCTCACCTCCCTTGTCCACTCTCTAGCAATCCTTGCCTTTCTGTCCCTCCCACACCCCAGGTCTCAGGGTCCTCGCACTGGCTGTTCCCTCTACTTACAATGCCCTTCCCTCAGATCTCCACATGTCCACCACCTCTTCAGAGGCCTTCCTGACCAGCCAGCTAAGGAGGCTATCCCCTCCCCAGGTCATCTGCTCCACAGCACTCCTCACTGTGGAAGCTCTCTGTCTCCCTAACCCACACCCTGCTCACTAGGAACATCAACAACAGAACAGGGTCACTGTGAGCCTTGGATACTGGTCACCACTGCTCCCCACCCCCTGACAAAGTCTGGCCTGGCTGGATACAGCGCTCCATAAACAGCTGCTGAATGATAGCGAAACTCTTAGGAGAACTGATGACAGATTCTGAGTGATAAGTATCATCTGGTTTGGGGGTGCGGGGGCAGCAGGCTTACCCAGTGTGTGCCCACACCTAGCAGGGGTCTTGCCCCTGCTCCAAGGGCCCAGAGAAATCCCCTGCTGAGGTCAGCACTGTCCTGCCCAGGCAGTCCCAGCAGTGCCAGCCCCTCCCTCCAGGCTTGCCTGTCCGGGGACAATACACAAAGGGCCACTTCAGTGCGGAGCCTCAGCTCCATCTCCAACCCAGAAGGCCTGAGGGTAGGGGGAGGGGGGAAAGCATGCCCCAGCCCTCCTCTATCTTTGCCCAGCATCAAGCTAAGGCTGGAGAGGCTTCATTCCATGCCCTGCACCCTGGGGTGTGGGGGTGGGGATGCCCCCATGCAAAGCAGAGACAAAGGTTGGTTCCTACATATCTAGGCAGTAGGAGTGGAGTGACTCTCCCATGGGCACCTTCCCCATGTGTACAGGGTGGCAGGTGGTGGATACACCTGTGTACTGAGAGGCCTGAGTGGCAGCCGGGGTAAGGGAGACAGGAGCAGATCCAGTGGGATCTGGGCCTGAGCTCTAGTCAGTTTCCATCCTGCCTGGGACCCTCCGCTGCAAATTGTTTGTTGTTCAGCAACCTCAGCTGATAACCTGTGACATAAGCTTGACACCCACGGACACTTGGACGACTCTGGGAATTTCCAGCATTCCTCATTTGGGGCCCCATCTGTGATGTGACCAGCCACCCAGCCACCAGCCACCCAGCCCCCTCTCGCTGACCCCGCACACCTATCACTGAGCCCTGTCTATTCTATAGCCTATATTTCTCAAATCCCACCCCTCTCCCAGTGCCACTGCCCACCAGCACTCACCAGGACAGCAGCAGCGGCCTCCCTGAAGGGCTCCCAGCCTAGTCCCCTAGAGCCGGATAAAAGCCACATCTGACGCAGCCCCTCCCACCTTGGAACACAGCCTTCAGGATAAAGTTCAAATCCTCCAGGAGGCTTGATGTTGGTGTATAAGATATGCCCATGTTCCCATACCTGTTTCAGGGGGGGTCAGATGAACTGCACTTCCTCCAGAGCTCCATGACCTAGGCTTTAGAAAGGCCTAGGCCTGTACCCCCAGGGTCCCTCACCCCACACAGAGGCTGTGCTGCCCAAGACTCCTGGGTTGCCCCAGCCTGTCACAAAATAGGTGTCAACCTCAGTTTGTTGAATGAATAAATGACCCCCACACACCTGTAGATTTCAGTAAATGCTGCTGGGCTCTCAGGCCTGGTCTGGGGTTTGGAAACGTAGCCTCAGGTCTTAGTCGTGCATGCAGTGCAACCAGGGCTCACACCCTACAATGAACTGGCTCATGTCCATGAATTCCCAGGGTGCCTTCCAGGGTGGGGGTGGGGGGTCGGGGGGTGGAAAGGAGAGACAGGAAATGACTCTGGCCTTCAGAGTCCTCTGAGCAACCTGATGGCGGCCGGCCGGGAGCATGTACAGGAAGAAAGGGGGTGGAAAATGAAGCAACAGCTCCTAGTGGGCTAGGATCCTCCCACAGCAGTTCATGGCTGTGTGCCTGGCACACAGTAGGTGCTCAACAAGTCACTGCTGAGTGCGGGAATGAGCTTGAATTCTGGCTTTGCCGTCCCAGCTCTGGGACCCCAAGTGAGAACTTGACCCTCTCCCAGTCTCTTTGCTGAGACATAAAAGGGGAGGTAAGACCCATCTACAGGGATTTGGAGAGATGATGAGGCTGCACCTGGCCCAGAGCCTGCAGCTCCTGGATCTGGGAACCCGAGTGCCACAATTAACCTCCTGCTGGGAGCGGTCTGGATGGGGCAGGTGCACAGCTGGTTGGCTCTGCTGCTCTGGGCACCTGGCGAGCCTCCACAGAGCTGGAACAATAGCCCCATTCTCTTCCTCCCATTACTCTCTGTCCATCCGTCTGTGAGGACAGCAGCAGCCCCCTTGGATAAGGACCTATCTCCACTGGGGACACTCAGTAAGCCCTCCCCACATGGCAGGAAACACCATACGCAGGGCTGCAGGAGCTGGACCCCTGCTCCTTAATATCATGGGAACCACCAATCTGCTCTGGTTACGTGACATGCTTCCTCCTTCCCACCTGCCACATCCAGTGCCCCAAACAGGCCCCAAGCGCTCATTGTCCCACCCACAAAACCATCCCCGCAAGGTGAGATCATTCCAGGAGTCAGGTGGCCAGGGTCTCAGTCTCAGCAATGCCACTAACCTCCTGGGAGGGCCTGGGCACCAAGAGCAATGCCCCCTTCCCAGGGCTGTGCTCCATCTCAGCTCATCCTCATAGCTCCACATCACAGACAAGGAAGCTGAGGCTTGGAGAGAGGACATGACTTGCAAGATCAGGCACCAGTAGGCTGAAGGGAGGGCTCTCACCACGGCCTGGCTCAGCAGAGACCATGAGAGTGCCTATTGCTCACCAAGGCTCAAGAAAATCCCCCCAGACCACTAGCAGACATCAATGTTCCATGTTCCAGAAGGCCCCCAGTCGAGGTTTGCTGCTCCCGAACCCCCTTAAGTTCCGTATTCCAGCTTCTCTGGTCTGAATCAAGGGGTTCTACTTTCTATGCATTGTGTTCTGGTGTCTGGTCCCCAGGTTCTCCTCTTAGAAAGCTCTACAGCCTGGAGTCCCCAGCCTGCCCCTGGGTTCCATATTGTGTTCTCCAGCCAACAGGCTTCCTCTCCAGGGCACTGCATTCTCCTCCCAGCCCCCTGCCACAGGGCTCACAGCCACCGCTCCATCAGCCTTCAGGGGCGTTCTCGAGCAGCAAGGAGGGCTGGCCCAGGGTTCCCAGGGGCTGGCAGAGCACACAGAATGCTCTTCCCCACCCTTCTCCCCTGTGTCTCCAGGATGCCGTTCTGACTACCCCCACCTCTAGTGGTCCCTGCCCTCACCAGTCTGCCCTGCAATGGCCTCACGAGATGGGCACTTACCAAGGGCAGAGAGTACATACTTCAGGGTCAGGGCCTGGAACCTCCTTGATGGGCACTCGATTAACACTTGCTGAATGAATTAAGCAGGAATGCCCAAGGTACTAGCAAGATTGCAAGTGGACACAGCCTGAGGGACACACATTCACATGTGACCGAGATGCTCGGCTGTGTGCGTGTACAGGTGATATGCACAAAACGCACGCAGGAAAACAGACACAGTACACCCTGAAGAGGGCAGACCTGTGCTCCTGGCACCTAGCTCAGCCTCTGGCACAGAGTAGGTACTCAGTGAACAATTGATGGATGAATGAATGAATGAGTGCTCTGTACCAGGTAGAATCAGGGGCCATGGGTGAGACAGAGATTGAGTCCCCACCCAGGAGCAGGGCTCAGCTGTGATGACAAACACCTTTACCACAAGGGAGAACTTGACCATGTTGTAGGAGGGTCACTGGAAAGTCGCTTCAAGGCACAGTCAGTAAGGGAGGCAGTCAACAGAGATGCCACCCACTGGGCATGGGGGATGAGGGAGGTGAGGTCAACAGCCCTGGGGCCACTGCTGGCTGGGAGGGGCAGAAACGGCTTCCCTGGGGGATGGCAGCACCAGGTAGAGTGGGCTGGCTTTCCAGATAGAGGGCCCAGCACAGCAAAGGCCGGAGGTGGGCAAATGAAGACTGTGTGCAGAGAACAGCAATGGTACCAAGGCTGGAACGTGGGTGCATAGGGCAAGAGGAGCGAAGGCCAGATCGGTGCCATAAGAAGGAGGTCACAGGTTTGGACTAAATTCGAGCAGAACTGCATCCCAGTAGCCCCAGGGCTGGACACTCACTGACCTAATTTCTGGGAATGAGAGACATTAAATTGGCACACAAGCTGTTTGCCACAGGTGCCCCTGTCCTGGGGGATGTGCCGGGGGCGAGACAACTCCAACTGGTGAGACCCCACAGCTTGTGCCTCTGAGGCCCAGCACAACTGGTGACCCCCGAATCGGACAAATGGTGAGCTGGCTGTTCTTAGGGCACCTTTTCTTACCTCTCTCCTTTAGAATATAACTTTACCCTCCTGGTTATAAAAGCTTATCATACATTCTAGAAAATCTGAAAACCACAGTGGAAGAAAGATAATATCACATGCTATCCTGCCACCTCTCAGGCTAACATTTTGGCCTAAGTGCTCTCCTTGTTGCCCATCTCCAGCTACCATTATTCACCAGCCACGATTCACACAGGCAGCAAAAGGAGGGCAGCTACTAGGGATTTATCCAGAGCATTAAGCAAGTTGTGGGGGGGGATCCACGGCCATCAGGGACCTATTTCCCAGAAGAGGCAGCAGCAGCAGGTGTTCCTGGCAAAAGGCAACAGGGGTGGCAGGAGGGGGGTCATCTTAGTGTGTCCAGAACTAGGGGTTTGGGGTAGCAGGGAGCAGAGGCCCAGAACACAGGCGCGGCTGAGTCACAGGGATCTGGATCCCAGGGGATAAGCGGTCTCATAAGGCAGCCTGGACTCCATGGATCCAGGCAGTGGTTTTTGGAGTCCACAGGCCTCTAAATCCCCAGGGCACCATTTTAAAAGCTGGGTTCCCCCCTTCCCTCCCATGTTGGGATTCTAACTCAGCAGGATGGGTGGGGCCTGGAAAATACTTTCCCCGAGCCACCTTCCCAGGTGAGGCTGAGCAAGCCTTCCAGAGGCAGGGACCCAGGACTTTGGGGAGATTGGAGTGATACCAGGGCTTGGAGGAGGGTGACGCAGAGGCCAGAACACAGGTGAGGCAGCTGTTCCGGGTATCCAAGTCTCAGAGAATGCTCCCCTCTGGGTGACCTAGGGGACCTAGCTAAGCAACCTGTCTGGGGTCCTACAGGCTGGTGACAATCCCAGACCTACCACTTCCCAGCCTGAGCCCTGGGCCCCAGACCCCTCAAATTGCTTAATAGGGATAAACAATAGTATCTACCTCTTGGGCAATTAGGATACCTCCATGGGATAATGAAGACAAAGTGCTTGGTCCAGCACCTAGCACATAGTAAGTGCTCAATTAAGAGCAACAAATTATCATGACTGGAATGTCGAGGTAGGGAGAAAAGCCTGCAAAGTCATCCATCATGGGTCTCTCAACCAGAATCCGGGAGCCTGCCTCTGCCTCCACCTCCACCTCCCCACACCCCCTTGCTCAGACTCCAGTCTGTGCTGCTCCCTCTGGGACAGTCCGGGAGGCCTGCCCAAAAGGGCAGCTGGAGTGTCAGCACAGCTCCAGCATCCAGTCCTAGACCTCAGCCTGTCCACCCACCCAGGGATTCCCACTCCAGGAACCAAAGTCTTGAGCCAAATAAGCTCTATATCCCTAAAATAACAAAGTAATTAGATGTGTAAATGGTTCCTATTGTTCCAATTTTATTTTTAGGGAAAAGATCAAAATAAGTGAGAAATTTCCATTTCAGGCACTCTGTGAGCCTCCTGGATTACGGGCAAGGCCTTGGGCCCCCTGTGGGCCCTATTCTAGACCACAGGAGAGTGCATTACTACCCTTCCACCAGGCCTGCTTCCAGCTGGTGGGAGCTCTCAGCCCTCCTGAAGCCTCACTTTCCCTCTCTGGGAGATGGGGACAAGCAGGGTCCCTGCGACCATCCCACCGTAGCCTGAGGCTGCCCTCTGGAAGGTCAGTCTCCTCCAGCAGGGATGGAGAAAGAAGAGAAGTGAACAGAAGAGCAGGGCTGCTCCCCTGGGCTGCGCATTGTTCATACTCATTCATTCACCCCCCTGAGCTCCTGCAGGTCTGTGGGAACCGTGCGACAACAAGCAAGCTAAAGAAATGGGGGTGGTGCTCGGTGGGCCCACAGCAAGGAGACCAGGGCTCGGACAGGCTTCCCTACATGAGTGATGCTCAAGCTAAGATGTAAAGGATGGGTCAGTGCTAATAAGACACTGTGCCTCAACCTACTCATCTGCAAAGAGGGTTATCATGGTATTGTCACAGGTTGCTGTAGAGATGCAAAAAATGTTTGCTATTAATGTTTTTATGGATAGGCACATGAGAGGGGCTGTAAGGCCGGGGATGACAGCAGAAGGGAAAGAAGAGTCTGTGTGGTTTGGGGTGGGTGGCTGGCATCATGGAGGAAGCCTTTAATGGGTGAGAGTTTCAGGAGACAGAGGAGAGGGTGAGTGTGTGACCAGAAAGGGGACCTGGCCCTGAGAGGCCCGCCTAGGTGGGTTCTTGACTTCATGCAGGAAAGTTTTTACAACCCAGGTGCAGGTGATTTTGAGGGTACGTTTATTAAAGCTGGGGACAGTGAAACAAGGAAGGGCCTAGCATAGAAGCAGTAACAGGAGAGACCTAGGTGGGGCTCACTTGGAAATCAGAGAAAAGGGGGCCTTGGAGACAGGTTCAGTGGGTTAGCCCGGGACAAGCTGCTGCTGCCCATTGCTCCCCTGGTTGCAAAGCTCATGAGGACCCTTAGAGTTTAGGAGAGGTGTGTCTGTGGGAGGAAGAAGAGGGGGGAAGGGAAAGGCATGGGCTTGTTCTCAGGAGGGAGGGAGAGCGTGCCCTAGGTCCTTTGGATCCTTTGTTTTAAGGTTTTTCTCTCTTTTTTTCAAAAAAGAATCGTTTATTGATTTTTAGAGCGAGAGAAAGGGAAAGGGATATATAGAGAGAAACATCAATGTGAGAGCACAACATGTTGCCTCATGCACACCTCCTACTGGGGTTCAAGCCCACAACCTGGGCATGTGCCCTGAGCTGAATCCAACCGTGTCAACCTCCTGGTGTGTGGAAAACACTCAACCAACTGAGCCACACCAGCCAGGGATTTTATCTTGCAGGCGGGAACCTTAGGGGAGGTCTAAGGGTAGGGTTTCAAACTAACATTCATCAGTTTTCCGAGTGTCCTTGATAGGTCATGGTCTCTACTGATTGGTCAGCGCCAGGGCAAGGGGTCATTAGTCACTGAAGTTGGTCCTGGCATCTCCTACCTGGTTTTGCTACTTTTCTGGGCCTGGAGCTGAAATACAACTGAGGCTTAGATGCTATCTGTAGGGAGGTGACCTTCTGTATCAGGCTGTAAATTGCTCGGCTAGTTTGCTCAGCCATCTGTCTCAGTTTCCCCATTCCACTTGCCAAGGAAATTTCCTTGCTTCTTACTATCCTGCCTCAGGTGGAAGAGACACTCAGGCAGAGGGAACAGCAAAAGCAAAGGAGTAGAATTTGAGGCTTCAGATCCCTTTGGAACACATCTCAGAGTTCTATTAAGCTAAAGCTTGGGGTCCAGGAAGGCCATTCTGTGCAAGCCCCAAGGCCAGGCCAAACTCAAGAGGAGCTCCTGGGAGAAGGGGCTAAAGCAAAAGTGAGGCAGGGTTAGAGGTGTGGAGCCCCAGAAAAGGAAGACACCAGCCCTCCATTTCCTCTGCTCAGTCCTACTTTGGGTACTTATTCAGGGTGGTCTCTGGCTCTACCCTCATCCTGTCTAATGCCCACCCTTGCATGCCCCTCTCTATTACAGTATGGCCTGGCAGCTCCCCAAGTCCATCTGACCAATAGTCCCTGAGGCCTTTCCTTCTTGTTCAACCATCATTTATTAAGCACCTACTAAATGCCTGGGTGCTGAAGCTGGTGTGTACCTGATCCCATTAGGAGATCGTTAAGCTGTTGGCAGCTCAAAAGAGGCCCTGCTGGGAAGATTTACACCACGGAAATGGGCCAACACTGCTCATCAGAGAGCCAGTTGCCAGCATACCACTGCCCCCTGCCCAAGCAATGGACACAGAAAGACAGGCACCTGCCTATGGGGACTCACAGACGGAAGAAGACCACAGGGATGTGAATAGCACATGCATCAGAGTAGGCTGTGTAGTCTCTGAGGAGGTAGGGGTGGGAACAGGGAGATTCATTCTAGAAGGAGGGTAGTGAACACCCTCTGGAAACTAAACCAAGCTGTTCAAATAGCAATAGTGTGCACTGTCTCCACTTTACAAACAAGGAAACTGAGAACACAGAGAGGCAGGGTTATTAGTCAGCAGTCACATAGTAAGAAGTGGTAGGGCTAGGATCTGAACCTGGGCCACTGGATCTGGAATCCTTGCTTTTTAACTTCTGCATTTGACTGCCCCATGGCGAAGCTACTGCAACTCTTCTCTGCCCCTCAGCAGATAGCACAGGGCTGGGAAGACTATGGGTGCGCAGTGATGTCTGCTGCCCAACTGGATTCTAATCTGAGGGCACGGCCTGCATCCTCTCCACCTGGCTACCTGGCACAGTGCCCCTCACAGGAGGACATCGTGTTTGTTGACCTGAATGTCTGAAGAAACTTCTGGAAAGGAGCCCTGGTCCCCATGTGGTGGACTAGAGCTGGATGGGAGGGGGTGCACCGTGCAGTATGGGGAACAAAGAGGCTTTGGCCTTGGAGAGCACAGTAGGATCCCTTGAATGCCATGGCTGGGGGCCAGAAGGTGGTGGGGGCCCAGAGGGGCAAGAAGAGGCTGTCTGTGAGGACCACCCTGCCCCCAGCCACTCCTCACTGCTTCTCTCCTCTCCTCCTAGAAGGAGGGCATGAACACTCAGTTCCCCCTGCCTTTGGTTCCCTCCCAGTCACATCCAGCCCTCACATGATCCTCACCACCACCCAGTGAAGTGAGCCTGGCCTGCCAGCTGGCATCGATGTCCCCGTTTTACAGGTAAAAATACCAACGCAGCAGCCAGTCATTTCCCAAGTACTTCTCATGCAGTGCATCATCTCATGCAGGCCTCTCCACAACAGTGTGGAAGGTTCTCCCCATTTGACAGATGTGGAAAATGAGACTCAGAAAGCTGACTGCTTGAGTCGGTCCAGCTACCACAGAAAAGGGATCACCAGTGCAGGTCAAGCAGCCCTGACCACATCAGGGGCACTGGGCAGACCCTCAGAAGAGGGGTGGCTGAGGCAGCCAACATCACTCCTGGCCCTGTCAGGACAGAGTGCCATCTCCCAGGTGTGACCCACCACCTACTGGCCATCTGGCCCTCCTTCCCTTCAGCCTTGGCTCATTTTGGCCACTTGCAGTGCTTGACCATCCCCCCACCTCCACCTCTCAACACATACCAGGCACTCAAATCTCTAAGCTTTTGCTCATGCCATTCCCCACACCAGAATGCCCTTCCCACGTTCTCTAGCTCTCTAATGAGTGAACAAACTCTTCCAGCTTCCTGCTAACATCTCTTCCAGCAAGTTCACTCTCCCCCTTGGGGTGGCAGCCCCTCTTTCAAACTTTCCCAGGACCCAGTGCCTCTGTCCCCAGCACTGGGAAGCATTAATGACTCCACAGAATTGCCGGCTCCTGGGGGGGGGGGGTGTTGTCTTGCTCTTCCCTCCATCCTCGCGCTTGGCCCCAAGCCCAGATCTTTAGTAACTGCCCCGGGAGGCGACACACCAGAGCCCATAACTCCCCCATCAAGGCAGATCCTGACTGTGTCCCAGGAGTGAAAAAGAGTGCTGTGGGGATGTGGAGTGCCAGTTCTGGGGGACCATGGAGGGACCTCACTGAGGCCGTGTTCCTGCCCACACCCCTTCTGGGGCATCTTTCAGAGCCAGGAGAGTCACCCGACCTCAGGCCACCAAGGCTGGCTGAGACCCATCTCAGCTTCTCCTGGCACCCCAGCTCAGGCACTCCCCCCAACCCCCATACACCCAGACTCGCTCCCCTCCCCACCCCAGGTTCCAGAACTCACTGTTTGCAGATATTTATAGCGCCCTCCCCCAGCCAGGTTCCTTCCCCCGCCCTGGGCAGTGCAGTGGGAGAAGCCGGAGCCTCCCCGCAACGGTTGGGGTTTTCTCCCCACTCCCCTCTGCTCGGTCCCCAACGGCAGCCACAGTCCCGCCCCCGCCCAGCACCGCGACTGCGCCTGGGCCTCCACCTCCGCCGCAGCCCCGGGTCGGAGGGCTGGGGGGTGGGGAGCGCGGGCGCTCGGGCCTCCCACTCCCTGCCCCGCCCCGCGCCGGAGGTTTGTGGGGGTCGCAGGGCACAAAGCACGGCTCTAGCCCGGAGCCTCGGGGACGCCCCCCGCCGGGGCCGGGGGAGGAGGGGTCGGAGGGATGAGGCTCTGCCCTCGGGGGCCGGGGAAGCTCCGCCGAGCAGCCGGTTGGGGGAGGGGGCGCCTGAGCCCCCGCATCTCGCCCCCATCTCGGTCCCCCGCCCGGTCCTCCAGCCTAAGGCTCCCGCCCCGGCCCCCAGAGGTCACGCTCGGGGAGGGGGCGGCGGGAGCCGCGACCGGGGGGGCGCGGCGCGAGCGCTGAGGAGGCAGCGGAGATGGAGGCGAAGGGCCGGGGGCGCAGAATGAGGGGGCTGCGGCGCGGGGCCCCGGGCGCCAGGGTCAACTCACCCATCGCCCGCTGGGTCTCAGCAGCGGCGGCAGCAGCGGCGGCGGCGGCTCCGCGGCCCCCGGGGCCCCCGGCGGGGAGATGCTGGCATCCGCCGCAGCCTCTCGCCCCATCCCGGGCTCCGGCGGCTGCGGCTGCGGCGGGCGCCCGGCATCGCAGGCGGCGCGGCCCCGGCCCGGCCCCGGTCCCCGCCCCTTGCCCCCACCTCCACCCCGTCTCGCGGGCCCGGCGCGGCCGCCCGGCTGCACCCCGGGACCGCGGCGGGGCCCCGGCGAGCGGGCGGCGCGGGGGAGGGCGCAGCGGGAGGCTGCTGGGGGCGCGGAGGCGAGGCCCGAGCGCGGCGCGCGGAGGTGCCCGCTCCCGCCCGGCTCCGGCGGCCGCGGCCCCCGCCCCGCCCCCACGGCGCCCCCTCCCCTCCGCCGCCAGCCGGGCGGTGAGCCGCGCGGGGCCGGGGGCGTCTCGGGCCGGAGTCTCCCGCAGCCGCAGCTCCGCGCCTCCCGCGTGTGCGATCAAACGAGGGTGCGAGTGTGTGTGAGCCCCTGCCCGCCGCCGCGCGTCCCGTGGGCTGCTGTGTGTGCGACGGGAGGCGGGGCGGGTCAGGGAGTGTGCGCATCTGGCGTGTGCCCTGGTGTGCGTGCCCGGGTCTGTGTGCGTGGATTTGTGCGTCTGCGTTTGGCAGTCTGCGTGGGTCAGCGTGACCTACAGTGTGTCCCCGGGACTGTTCGGTGTGCGTGGCTGTGCACAGCTGCCTGAGCGTGGACCGCGGCCGTAGGCGCACAGCAGGGACCGTGTGCAGAGAGGCCGCTCGGTGCTGTGTGGTGTGCGTGCCTGGCCCCGGGAGGCTGTGACGAGGCGGACGCTCATTTGTGATGTTGTGCAAAGGCCTGGACTCACACCCTGTCGCGTGCATAGCGCCCGCCTGCTATCCTGTCTACACAGGCCTGTGTGTCCTTGGGGGTGGCCGCGGTACACTCGCCTGTGGTCCAGCGGCCCCAGCCTGGCAGGATCCTTCCGACCCCCTCCGTCCATGCGTAAGCCCGACGGCGCTGTGTGCTTGCCCGCTCCCCGGCCTCCGGGACTCCCCGGCCTCGCGGGGTTCCCAGGCCTCGCGGGGTCCCCGGCCTCGCGGGGCTCCCAGGCCTCGCGGGACTCCCCGGCCTCGCGGGACTCCCCGGCCTCGCGGGGCTCCCAGGAGCAGGTCTTCCCACCCTGCTCCCCGCAGCCGTGAGAGGGAAGCCCGCCTGCCCTGCTCACCACTGAGCCTCGTCTCCGGCTCCTCTAGCGCCCACCATTTCACACTCTGGCCCATCATGCTCTTGCTGGGGACTCCAAGGCGGCCTCGGCCAGCTTGCCGTCCTTCCCGCGGTTCCTTCCATTCTGGAAGCTCCATCCAGCCGTGACCCGATCAAGCGTGCAAGTCACTCTCGGTATGCATCGGACACGACTGCGGGCCATGAGCCATGGTGCATGGGGCAGGGCAGGGAAACACCTCAAGGCGAGGTCTTTGGCGCTGGGACTGGTCTCCCTGCTCCAAGTGCCCACTGCCTACCTTCACCCATCCTTACCAAGCAGCCAGTGACCCTTCTGCCACATTCATCTGAACAGGTCACTCTCCCTGAACCCTGGATGGCTCCCACTTCCTTAATTAATCTCTGTGCCTGGGCAGGGCAGAAAGAGGCCCTGGTGACCTGGTCCTGTCCCCTTCTCCAGCCTCACTCACTGCTCTCCTCTTCCTAGAGGCTCCCTCTAAGCCAAGGGTGGGCAAACCATTGTCTGTAAGGGCCAGACGGTAAATATTTTAGGCTTTGCTGCCCATAGGGTCTCTGTCAATTAACTCAACTCTGCCACTGTAACATAAAATCAAGACAGTAGCCCGGCGGGGCGTGGTTCAGTGGTTGAGCGTCAACCTAGGATCCAGGCGATCAGGATTCGATTCCCAGTCAGGGCACATGCCCGGGTTGCAGGCTCGATCCCCAGTCGGGGGCATACAGGAGGCAGCCAATCAATGACTCTCTCATCACTGATGTTTCTATCTCTCTCCCTCTCCTTTCCTCTCTCTGAAATCAATAAAGATATATATATATATATATATATATATATATATATATATATAGAAAGACAATATGTAAAGAAATGATCATGATTGTGTTCCAATAAAACTTTATTTATGGACACTAAAATGTGAATTTCATATAACTTTAACATGTCACAAAACATTATTCTTTTGCTTTTCCCCAACCATTCCAAACTGGCACTGCTCTAAGCACATGACTGCACTCTTGGTACCATCCCTACGACTCACCTGCTTCAGGTACTCAGACACTCCCGAAGTCCCATCCATTCTACCCTGAATATGTCAACCTCTTCCCCCCCCACCTACTCCTCCAGCTGATTCTGCCCTCTTTCCACCTCCCACGGAACCCTCACTACTGCTTATGCATTCTCTCCTCCAATTCTCCATGATTTGCCTGGGCACTCCTGCCATCTGGAAAGGGCCAGCTCAGAAACACTTTTCCTTGCCCCTGACTTCTCCAGGAGACTCTGCTTTCCCTCCCTCAGCCTCCTGTAGCAGCCCAGGCATCCCTGGGACTATGAGAGAAGCACTGTGTCAGGCCTGGCTCCCCCAGTGGATTTGTTCTGGGCATCTCGGAAACCTTGAAGGGGCTCACAATGAGCCTCCCCAAAATGTGCCACTTTGGCATGTGGATGACTTTGGGCATTCAAGATCCAGCAGGCTCAAAAAGATATTTACCTTTCCCTTAATTACATAAAAATACATAGATGGGGGCCTGGCCTAGAAAGAGAGATGACTTTTTATTTGAATGATCTTTCTGTGTGACAGGACAAATATCTAAATCTCAAACATGTCTCTTCTCACCCTGTGAATTAGCCTTCTCCCCTTGGAAGCCCCAGGCTTCTGTTCCATTCCTTAGCTCAGAATGGCATATAAACCTCAATTGCCCAACTCCTCCTCGGGTCTCATATTCTTATGGGGCCCCAGTATGTATGTAATTTTGTTTTTCTCCCTTGAATCTGTCTTATGTTAATTTGACCAGCAAGAGAATCTAGAAGAGTAGAATGAAATGGTTTCCTCCTTTATACCCCCAAGCACTAAGCTGGGCTTAAATGATCATATCCCTTAATTTTCACAGCTCCCAGCAAAGTAGAGTAGGTGAAGTGACATGCCCAAGGTAGCAAGACTGGGGAGCCCTGGAACTGGACTCGACCCCAGGTTTGTGGGGCTTTCTCTACTTCACTCCTTGCCAGGATGTGAGGGCAGTCTGTAGCATTGGTCTGTCACCCAGTGTGTGCTCTTTCTGCCCATGATGAGCTCTGCTCCCCCCAAAACTATGAGCCCTGCAGGTCTGGATCAAGCCTGAGCCACAAACACGCCTTTTTGCCCTTTGAAAATAGTTAATTGATTTGGGTGAATAGATAATAGTCATGCAGTACAAATTTGAAAATTATTGAAGGGCGTCCAGTAAGATTAGAAAGAAGCATCCTGGCCCCCACCCTGGCTTTTTATCCTTTGAAAATATGCCCTTTTGTCCTTTGAAAATAGTTAATTGATTTGGGACAATAGTTAATAGCCATACATAGCACAAATGTGAAAATTATTGAAGGGTGTCCAGTAAGACCAGAAAGTAAGAAAGAAGCATCCTGGGCCCCTCCCTGGCTTTTTGTCCTTTGAAAATAGTTCATTGATTTGGGACAATAGTTAATAGCTACACATAGTGCAAATGTGAAAATTATTGAAGAGTGTCGAGTAAGACCAGAAAGTAAGAATGTGAACGTCCCAGCCATAGCCACAGCTACCCAGTTTCCCTCTAAGTAAGAATTTCACCTTTGTGATGTTTTTGGATGCAGTCTGTTTGATGTGAAACCATTTTATTGTGACCTAAAAACCAATCCACTACACTTATAGCTTGACTCCTTTTTTTTTTTTTTTTTTAATAAAGTACATAACAGACATCCTCACCTGTCCTGGAACCCCCAGGCCCTGCCCATGGGGCAGAGTGGGAGGTAAGGACTCGTGGGGAGGGTCCTACTGCACAGTGGTCACTGGTTTCAATCTAGGGTTTTGTACAAGTTACTTAATTCTCAGTTTCTTTGTGTGTGAAATGGGAATAAAGAGGTTCCCTCATCAGGCTGCTCAGAGGGTGAAATGGACCCTATATAAGAGGTGCCCTCCCTGGGGCCTGTCCTCCAGTCTGTCTTAGCTGGCACCATGACTGCAGGGCCACTGTCTTCTGAGCCCAGAATACAGGGCTGGGCATGCAGGACACACTCAATAAATATTTGGTGAAAAAGTGAACAAATGGCCCAGCTGGCGTGGCTCAGTGGTTGAGCATCGACCTACGATCCAGGAGACCGAGGTTCCATTCCCGGCCAGGGCACATGCCCAAGTTGTGGGCTCCATCCCCTGTGGGGGGCGTGCAGAAGGCAGCCAATCAATGACTCTCTCATCATCAATATTTCTGTCTCTCTCTCCCTCTCCTTTCCTCTCTCTCTGAAATCAATAAAAATATTTTTTAAAAAGAAAAGAAAAAATGAATAAATGAATGCCATTTGTGTGCAGATTACTTGTCATTAGCAAAACAGTGATTGTCCATTTTGGTCTAAAAATGGCTACTTTGGAAAACTGTGTCCCCAAAACCCTGCTGCAATGGGCTATACCTTGCATCCTTCACAAGGGCACCCCCACCCACATGTGGGTGCTATTGGGCCCATGCAGGGGGAGGGGCCCCAAGGCAGCCTCCCCCAGGGCAGAGCTGGCCGGGTCAGGAAATTCCTGTGGGCCTCCTCCTGGAGCGCCATCCTCCCCCTTACTCTGGCCTTTGTTCTTCTGACCTTTCCAGATTCCCAAGCTTCTTGGGCAGCCTCAGGAGAGTCAGCCCTTGGTTGGGGCCCTGTCAGAGTCAGCCTCTGTCTTCCCATTGCACTCTCACAGTGTCTAGGGAGCTGTGTGTGAAAATCGCTTGCCCTTCCAGCCCAACAGAGATGACAAGTGATTTACTTAGTCACACACAGCCTGCCCCTGGCAGAGCCGAGCACACCGGGCCTCCGCGCCACCCTCCTGACCCGGCCCTGCAGCACCAGGCGCCCACCTCTGAAAGAGCTGGCCAGGAGTGGGAACCGCTCCCACAGGCTTCCCTCTCAGCCTCTTCCCCTCCAGCATCTATAGAGGTCTGGCACACAGAAGGTGTTGGCAGGTGGGGAAGCTAAAATTATTGTGATTAAGACCTGGGTTCAAGTGGCAGGTAGCTCACTTGGTTAGCGTGTCGTCCTGATTTCAGTTTCCATCTTTGGTCAGGGCACATACAAGAAACAACCAATGAACGCATAAATAAATGTAACAACAAATCCATGTTTCTCTCTTTCTCTCTAAAAATCAATAGTAATTTTAAAAGATCTGGATTATAATTCGGTTCCAGTCATTTCAGTGCCCTAAGCCTCAGTTTCTTCATCTGGAAAAATGGGGAAAATCACTGCCCTGCTATGACAGTGCTATCAGTGGAATGGGACCTTTCCGTCCTCTCCCGCCCTTTATGTCCTATCTCCAAGCCATCAGAGGGGGTGTGGGGAAGGGCTGTGGCTCAGTAGGTGGTCCTCCCTCCCCACCCCCTCCTCTGGGGCCAGGCTGCCTGACAAGGAGGCTGTGGGAGCCTGGAGCCAAGAGGAGATACAAGATTAGCCAGCCTAAGGTGGTATCACCTTACAGCTCTGCTGTCCCCTTTCACCTGGACCCGATTTAGCTCTGGGAACAATTGCTAGGCCTGTTACCTCTTTCAGGCACTGCTGCTTGGCCCCTGCGGGAGCACATTCACCCTCCGCCCTCCGAGTCCTCTCAAGCCTAGCCCTGGGCTCCAGGGAGGAGTCCCCGGCCCTGTGCTGCAGGCAGAGTGAGCTGGCTCCAGAGTTTTGGCTTCATCTGTAGAGCGGTCATGAGGGCGGAGGCTTCCTGACGGCTGGCAGTAGTGGTATTCCAGTAACGTTTGGCCCCTTCCCTTCCTGAATTTCACCTTCATGGCCCACCCCAGGTGTCTGGGACCCTGTTAGGACCCTGAGCACTTCCCGCCTGGTATCCTGGCCTCCCTGTGAGCTCTTTGGGCACAAGGACTAGAGGGGTTTCCCCTGGCAGGGGTCTCGTCATGCTCCAGGTTGGCTGTTTGAGCCAAATCCTGCTGGCTAGACCCTCTCTGTCTGGGTGACCTTGGACAAGTCCCTTTCAGCAAGCCTGAAAGCAGGGGGGGTGGGTTAGACGGGTTCATTCCCTGGGGGTAGCACGGTGTGTTTGTGAGCATGTGAATGTGCTCGCCCATGCGTGAACATGGGTACGAGTATACTCTGTGCATGTGTGAGCCTGCCTGTGTGTGTGGATGTGTGCGCACGTGTGCATTTTTCTGGGAAAGCGTCCATGGCTATTATTGGATTCTTAAAGTGCTCAGGACCCAGGTGAGGGACTCCTGGCTCTCCCCTTTCAGAGGCCGGTCCCCCATTTCTCCTTGCTCCTCCCACAGCAGGGAATCCTGGGGGCTCCAGAAATGCACTCTCCCCCCTCTGTTGCACGCTCCCGCCTGTGTTTTTGCCATATCTTCCCCACTGGTGTTTCTGCTTCTGCTCCTGCCCCACAGAGCAGCCAGGATGATCCTGGAATGCAGGTCCCCTGCCTCCTTTGCTCAAACCCTTCTGTGGCTCCCACCTTACCCACAGTAGGGCCTGCGTCCTTCAGGGCCACAGGGTCCTCCCAGCCTGGCCTGGTGCCTCCCTGGCCCTTCCCTCCACACCCCCTGTTTGGACGGCTCTTCCTCCCAGTCTCGGTGCAAATGCCCGACCTCCCCAACCACCCCCTTCCCCGCCCCTCGCCTGCCCTCCTTTCTCCCCTAGCACTTTTCCCCTCTGTCACACTAGGTCATTTCCATACTTCTTATTCTTTCGCTTGCCTCCCCCTGTAGAACAAAAGCACTACCAGGGCAGGGCTCTGCGTCCTGACTTTGCTGTTGGCTCCCCAGCACCTAGCACAGCCGGCACATAGCTGCTCAGGAAATGCTGTTGCTTAGGAAGGATCCTCAAGAAGCTCCTGTGTTGGCCTCTGTGAGTGTGTTTGCGGGGATGCCCCGCATCTGTAAGTTCTTCTGTGGGATGTGGGAGGGTTGGTGGGATCCTAGAGAGAAAAGTGCCAGCCTTCCAGGCAGGGAAGACCTTTGGACTGGAAAAGTCCTCCCACGGTCCTTGGCTGCCATGTGGTTGCCGATGGATGTGACCCAGGATCCAAATTGCCTTTTATACGAGGAGCTGCACATGCAGCTGGGCCCTGGCAACCACCCCTGGAAACTCGGCTCTGTCTCCACCCTCTGCCTTCCCCAGGCAGCCCCTACAACCTCACATGCCTAATCCCCAGGTGAGGAAATGGAGGCACAGCACAAAAAGACTGGCCCACACAGAGGGAATAACTCATCCTGAGGACCCCACAAGCTCCAAGGACGCCACAGATGCTGAGAGTTAGGCTGAGTCACCAGCTGGAAGCTAAGCAAGTGACCCACTGCAGCCTATGGCCAGCACATGCCTGGCACGCCTATGGAGTGGGCCCCCCATCTGCTGGCAGGTGCACCCACTGGGAGACTCCCCACCCTAGTGTCACACACCCACATCCACACATACACACCAAGTGTACACACTGACTCACAGACACACTCCATGTGTACACACACGGGACACACTTTGCACCCACAAAGCCAGGCTGGGCACTCCCACAAGCTCATATGACAACATTCCACAGTGCCACCATAGGGAGGGCAGGGCTGGGCACGACCCATCCAGAGACCCCTGTCCTGACTCCCACCCCCTGCTCTCATCCCTCCACCATTTCTCCTCCCAGGTTCTTTATTGGTCAAAAACGGAGATGGGGGCACAGCCCAGTGATGCCAACTCACAGCCTGTCCATCTCTAGCAGCTCCAGCTCCTGGGGCCATCAGTGAGATTCCATCCTGACAGCTGCCAAGTCCTTGCCTGTGATCTTTGGAACATCCAGTCTGTTTTCCCTTGTCCGAGCCTGAAAGCCACAGGCCCAGAGGTGGCCTGCTAAGGGTCTCCGAGGTCCTTTGGGTCAGCAGGCTGTCTGGTCCTTTTTGATGACCAGAGATGTAATTAACAGATGCTGCTAGGAGCCCTGATCAGGGGGCCTGGCTGTTCAGCTGGAGCCAGGCTGATGGGGGAAACTGGAAGAAGAGAGAAAGTTGCCCATGAAATGCAGGGTAGGCCACAGGAAAAGGCCACAGGGCTGGCTTTCTGCCTGGTGGCCAGAGCTAGCAGCAGGAGGCTCAGCCCTGACCTTTAACCCATGCACACCCTGAGGCTACCAGGAATATTCAAATGTGGCTCCGTTGAACCTGCAAAGTGGGGGAGCAGTCTCAAGGTCACCTCTTCTGGTCCTTGTCCCCCCCCCCATGCAGGGTTGATTAGACGCCTCTTGTGAGGTGACACTCAAGCTCTCCCATGGCAGCCCTTTATCATGGGACAGCTTTGGATGCTAGAAATCCTAGACCCCGCCGCCTGGAGCCAGTCAGAGCAAGTCCGTTTCTGCGTTGGCACCAGGGTTCTTCAGAAATTTGGCGAGAGCCCCTCCACCATTTCTCCTCCCAGGTTCTTTATTGGCTCCTCCCATGACAGAGTTTCCAGACCTTTCCACCCCAGTCACTGTCCCATGTGCAGCTTCTTTCCCCAGTCACAGCCTGACCACATGGGCCCATGCAGAGGGCCCCTCAGCTCCCTGACCGGCCCATCCCCCAGTTCACGGGGCCTGCCTTTCCCGTAAGGTTTCTGGCTGCTGTTGTCCACATCCTGCAAACTACTACATGAAGGACAGGGGCTTGGCACTTGGAAAGGCTCAGGGGCTCAAAAAAAAATCTGGTTTCAAAACCCCTCCGCCCCACAATGGTAAAGGACTCTGGATTAGAGCATGGATTAGGAAGGCAGGGTTTGAATTCTGCCATCGCTGAGGCTTTGGGCTGGTCACTTGACTTTCAGTTTCCTCTTTAGTGAGATGGGGATAATAACTGCCACCACTGAGGTGGGTTGTTGCAAGGATTAGGTAAGTTTGTACATGCTAAGAGTTTAGAACACAGAGAGCACCCTCATTTCCAGAAACTCCGTCTGCTCAGCTTCTCTATGACTCTCCCTCCCCTTCCTTCTGGAAGTTTAGACTCATGGAATCTTCTAGTTGAGAGGGGCTTTGGAGGCCATTCAGTTCCAGCCTGTGCCCATTACACCAGTGAGGAAACTGGGCTCCAAGGTTGGGGTAGGGCCGGGGTGGAGCTGTTTGGAGGAAATCTCTTAGTATGGGGGAGGCACAGGGCAGGGCCGATGGAGGGCACAGGCCACAGCATGCTCTCTGCCAGCAAAGCCAAGGCAGGGCCCGCCTCATTCCCCACTGGGGCTTGGCCATCTCACCCTCATAGGGCAGGGAGCAGCGGGCAGGGGCGCGGGGTGGGGGGTAAGATCGAGCCTGAAGAGAGAGGCTCTGAGACCTCTGGGTCCCCTGGGCCTGGCCAGAGCCAGCCTGTCCTTCTCGTCCCACTGTAGCTGGGCCCCGGAGCCCCCTGGGCCCTTCCTCCACCGTATTCTCTGGGTCACCATTCACTCTCCACGCTTTGTCACACAAGAGTTGTCAGCAGGCAGCAGTCTGCTCTAAGGGTGAGATCCTTGCGTAGAATATCTGCCAAGACAGCTCCCAGCAATTCCTCCCCAGAAGGTAACTCGGGCCCCAGGCCCCACTACCTCCCCTCCCTTGGAGCCTGGGTGGCCTGTGTGCAGCTTGCCTTGACCGGTAAAATGGGGTGGAAGTGACTGAGAGATTCCAAGCCTAGGCCTTAAGAGGCCTTGCAGCACCCATATTCTCCAGCTTGGAAGCCAGAGGCACGTGAGCAAATCTGATCACCCTGCTAGAGAGAAGCCACGGGGGGGGGGGGGGGGGGGGGGGGGGGCTGAGAGACCGTGAGGGGAGCAGAGAGGCCCAGCCCCTGGCTGCCGAGCTGCTCCCGCCAGGAGCCAGCCTGCGGGAGGCCAGGCGCTCACCCCAGCCTACGCTCACACGGCAGAGACGTGCGGTCCAGCGCGCCCGCCCAGCTCTGTCCAAGCTGCAGAACTGTGAGAAAATCCACGCTGGGGGTTGCTTGTTACTCAGCAGTAAGTAACCAATACACCTCAAGTCCTGAAGTCTCAGGCTCACAGCAACATGACAGTCAGCTTCCTTCCACTGGTGGCCTGGGCAAGTAACATCACCTCTCTGGGAAACGCTTTCCCTCCAACAGGGATAACAGCACCCCAGGCCTGGGGTGAGGGTGCACGGCCAGTGAGTGTGGGGGCAGAGCCCAGGCGGGCCCAGAGGCTGTGTTTGAGAACATGAGCGAGGTGTGGGGGCCCAGCTGCTCCGGCTCCCTGGAGGCTCCCTGGGCCCAGCCCTGCCCCACAGGACAATGGTTTCTCTCTGCCTGACAGACAGACAGTACGGGGCTGGCACTGCTGCTTCCACCCAACCTGCTGAGGTGGATGGAGGGGGAGGCAGAGAGGGTCATCCTCTGCTCCCACCTCAGGGGAGTCATCGGGCCCCTGGAATTTGGGTCTTTTGAGTTAAAAAGTTCTCCAGGGACCTGGAGACACCAGGATCCTATCAAGGCTATTGCTGTGGGACCTACTAGGCGCCCTGACATCACTTCCCCTAGGGTCTAGGTGTTTGTGACTCAACCCAGACAGGCAGCTCCTCACATGTCCTTCCAGCCCACCTGGTCCTTTCCTGTTCTGAGAAAGATAGAGGGGGGTCAGTGGCCACCTGCCCGTGTGAGGCCACCACCGGCCATACCTCTGCAGCGCAGCAGCTCTGCGGTCAGCACTTCCCCACTGAGCCACTCTTGGGGGGAGGCGTGGAAGGGCTCAGCTGAGATGGCCCTGGAGGGCCCCGAGTCCCAATGCCAGGCCAGCAGCCCAGCCGGCCCCTCTGCTGCACCCCTTCCCCTTCTCCCCCAGCTGTCTCCAGGAACAGGGGCGCTCACCCCCACGGAGGAGCTGTGGGACCAAGTTTCTGCGCAGCAGGGCTTGTGCAAGAAGAGGCCTTGAGGAAGAGCGGTGCCCAGGGCTGCTCTTGATGGGGAGCTGCCTTTTTTTAAAACCTCAATTGTATATTAACTCGGGGCTGGGGAAGATCGGGGGAGCTGGTGGAGATTGGGGGTTACCAAGACCCCCTGAAGACCGCCTTGGTGCTCCCACGACTGCTGTCCACAGGTGTCTGCGCACCAGTCATGGGTCCACACTGACCACGTGCCCAGCTCTGCCCTCCCATCTTCCACCCCCTTTCCTGTGGGCCCGACCGACACACTGGCTGCCTCCCGAAAGCCCTGTCCCCACGCTCTGGCCCCAGGGAGGGGGTGGTTCCAAACAGCTGGGGCCTGGGGCTGCACCTGGGGTGCCGGTTCCTGAACTGTCTTCAAGACCAGGCCGCAAAGAGGAAGCAGAGGCCCAGAGAGGGTGCAACATGCTCATATCACACAGCGGGAAGGACACTAGGCTGGGCCTGAAATCCGCCCCCCCCTCCTTCCCGGCTCACAGGAAATGGCTCCTCTGGGACTGAAGGGAAGATGTGAGGTGGCCCCAGCTGACCCTAACCACCTCTCCTCTGCCACCAAAATTATCACCAACTTTAAAAACCACTCATTCCTAGCAGACGGCGCTTTGCCTTACCTCCACTTGCACCTCTGGATCGGGAGGGACCATCTCCACACAGGAGGGGCCATCTCCACTTTACAGATGTGGAAACTGAGGCTGGGGAGAGGTTTGGAAGTCCCAGGGCTCACAAGTGTGGTGCCAGCCCTGAACCCAGGCCTGTTAGGGAGGCTTCAGAGCTCCTGCTTTCTGACCCTGTGTCCTCCAGTGCCCAGCTCAGAGCAGGGAGTTTGCCCTGCCTGCCTCCTTCACCCACAGTCCCAGGCCTATGGGCATTGACAGTCACATGGCAGACCCTGAGGCTGCAGGAGGGGCATCTGCCACCTGGACTCCCTGGCCAGGCCTCCTGCATTTAGGTTTGCAAACAACTGTGACATTCTGGAGTCTCCAGCCCTGGTCTCCAGCCCTGGAGCCAGGAGAAGGGCTGCTTCTAAATCAGGACAAGATGCCAGTCACTCCTCCCTCCTTGAGCTGCCCCTCCAGAGTCCCAGGAGAGTTCCAGGCCCTGCTGATTCCTGTGTGTTCCTGTCCACCAACCCTAAGCCCATCCTAGGCTAGAGAAACTGAAGCTCAGACCTAGACGGTGACCTGCTCAAGATCACACAGACATGCCAAGTATAGTGACAGCCAAGTGGGGTCAGAGCCCTGGGCCCCTGCCCCAGCCCAAGGAATACCCCCAGCCCCACACCCTAAGGTATGGGGGAGGAAGAGGGAGTGTGGGGCTGACTCCCCAGTGGGGTGTCTGATGGGAAGTCTGGCCCCTTGGCCACCTACTCATGACAGCTGGGCTCAGGTTGGGTGCCGAGTATGACATCGCAGGGCAGAGCCAAGCTTGGTCTCTTTGCCTTGGGCAGGGACTGAAGCCTCACATCCAATAGGCTCACCAATAGGCTCACCCACACCCCATCTACTCAAACTTCCTCTTGCAGGATACACACCCCACCCCTGGAAGCCTTCCCTGATTCCCCCCCTCCACACCCAGCCCCACAATGAACTCCTCCTCCCTCTCCATTTGCATCCATGTATCTACTCACTCACTCACTCACTCACTCACTCAGGAAACAATCCTGAGACTGGCCCTAGTGCCAACCCCATGGGGACACAGAGATGACAGTGCCTCAAGCGAGACAGACCCAAAAGCCAAACCACAGTATTAATCAAAACCAACAATGCATGAAGGCTCTTTTAAAAAGAAAATATCTCATGGACCCGGGGTTTTCTGCAGTCATTTTTATTGCAGAGTTTAACTGTGCAGAGCTGGCTGTGACCTCCTGCACTTGTGCGCACCTCCATTAAAACCAGAGCAAACTTACAAAACAGGGTAAAAATATTAGCAGAACCAATAAAAATTCAAATTGACAAGAGGAAGGGACTTTGCCAGCTCTCACCACAAACAGTCGAGGGCCTAGGGCCTCAAAGAGGGGCTGGTTCTCTCCGGCCAGGTGGCCTTGACCACAGTGTGGGGGCCTCGCTCCTTCCTCCTCTGTGCACCCCCACACACCTGCGAGGCCCTGGCTGGGTCAGATCCTGGGCAGCACATAAGTCTCTCCCATCTTTTACCAGCCACCAGTGACTATAAAGTCTCAGCATCCCAGTCCACGCAAATCCAAACACGCTAGACTTATTTTTTTAATAGTGGTAAAACATACATAACATTATATTTACCATTTTAACCATTTTAAAGTGTGCAATTCACTGGCATTCAGTACATTCACTTTGCTGTGCAACCATCACCACCATCCATCTCCAGAGCTTTTCCATCTCCCCGAACTGAAACTCTGTCCCCATTAATCAGCAGCTCCATCCCCCTCCCTCAGCGCAGTAGCCACCATTCTCTTTCTGTCCCTGTCTCTCCGAGGGCACACGAGTGAGTCACGCAGTGTCTGTCCTCCCTCGACTGGCTTATTTCGCTTAGGGTAACGTCCTCAAGGTTCACATGCTGTAGTGCATGTCAGAATTTCCTTTCTTTCAATGAGTTATTTCCCATCGTGTGTGGACCACATTTTGTGTTCAGTGGCCCGTCCCCGGATTTCACCCAGCGGTGGGTCGTCCTCCCCTTTCCACGCTGGTGAACAGTGCTGATCAGCATGCGCGCAGAGATCTGTTCAGGTTCCCGACTTCAGGGGCACATGCTCAGAAGTGGAACTGCTGGATCTGATGGCAATTCTACGTTTAATTCAGGGCTGATTTGTTTTTATTACAGTTTACTTTCAGTATTATTTTGTATTAGTTTCAGGTGTCCAGCTCAGTGGGCAGACAATCATACACTTCACAAAGTGCTCCCCCCGATATTTCCAGGACCCACTGGTCAATATTATTGACTAGCTCCCTATGCAGTACTTTACATCCCCAGGAGTGTCCTGTAACCACCAATCTGTACTTTGTAATCCCCTCGCCCTTTTCACCCAGCCCCTCAACCCGCCTCCCCTCTGGCAACCAACAGTAGGACTTACTGCTGAGGCGACTGTTCCCAGGATCCTAAATAGAATTACAGCCAATTTATTTTTAATTCATAGACTCAAAACCCACTAAATTTTAAAACCCTCATAAACCACAGACATGTCCTGAGACTCCAGTTTGAGAGCCTCCAGATCTGTACCCAGGGCGAGCCTGGCTCTGCAGTGCAGGAACGCCGGGGCCCACAGGGAGGTGTTCTGTGTAGGTGAAACGCTCCCATATTTCAAAGACTTGGTATGAAAAAGAGATCTCATTAGTAATTTTATATATTGATTAGTAACTAGTAATGTTGCTATATTGAAATGATAATATTTTGGCTATATTGAGTTGAAGAAACTATAGCATTAAAATTAATTGCACTTGTTTCTTTTTACTTTTTAAAATGTGACCACTAGAACCTTGGCCGATGTGGCTCAGTTGGCTGGAGCTTCGTCCCATGCACCAAAAGGTTTGGGGTTCAATTTCTGGTCAGGACACATGCCTCAATTGCAGATTTGATCCCCAGTCGGGAAGGCAATTGATTGATGTTTCCCTCTCTCTCCCTTCCCTGCTTTATAAAAATAATAATAAATAATAATAATAATAATAATAATAAATGAAATGAACTGTGACACTGGCAAATCTAACATGGAGTTTGTGGCTCACATTATGTTTCTGCAGGAAGCTTAACCTAGTGGCTTAATCCAGGTGCTTCCCAAGTCTAGAGGAGCCGCTTAAAACCCAGAAGCCGTAGCTGGTGCTTTTATGTACTTATTTTGAATGGAGGTGAAGTTCATATAACATATAATTAAGCATTTTGAGTGGCACTTAGTACAGCTCTAATTGGTCAGTACAATGAACCGATTCTAAGTGGCATTTAGTGCTTCCTCCATGTTGTAGGACCACTACTTCTCTCTAGCTTCATACTTTCTCATCCATTAAGTAAGCACTCCCCACCCTCCCCTCCCTGGCCCCGACAACCACCAGCCTGCTTCCTGTCTCAGTAGATTTGCTTACCCCAGACATTTTATTTAAGAGGAATAGTACAACATGTGACCTTTTGTATCTGCTTCTTTCGCTGAGCAGAATGTCCTCAAAGTTCATCTGCCTTGTAGGAAGTGTCAGAACTCCATTCCTCTTTATGGCTGAGTAATAATCCACTGTATGGATGGTACCACCATCAGTTTATCCAGTTTTCTGCTCCTGGACATTTGGGTTGTCTCTGCCTTTTGGCTATTATGAGTAATGCTACTATGAACATTTGCATATACTTTTTGTGTGGACATATCTTTTCATTTCCTGGGTAGAACTGCTGGGTCATAAGGTTCTGTTTGTCGTTTTAACATTCATTTTACTTATTTATCAAAGTTCGAGATACACCCTGTCGAAGAGTCAACTTGGTCTTTAGGGTGTGTTGGGACAGACCCTTGAACTCCACTGAAGGGAGGCCTGGGGGGTGTTGGCTGGGGACCCCCTATGTCAGTGCTTTTAGGATTTTGTTCCTGGGAGGACCAGGTTCTCCAGGGAAGACACTTCAGTGTCCTGCCTGGAGGGTAAAGGCCCCACGGCCACTGGGAGCAGGGCAGGGGACCAGGCAGGGACTCGAGCACTCAGAAGCCCCAGGTACTCAGCTCCCTGTTTTGGGTGTGATGCCCCTCCCCCTAGGCCAGGGACCCCTGGCTTACCATCACCCGAGAATGACCAGTTTTCTGCCATGGTTGGGAAGGGTGAGTGGCTGGCAGTTCTGGGAGGAGACCTGAGGGACTGACTGATCATTACTTTGCCCCCACCCATTACCCCTGCCTGGGGTTGCCAGCTGGGGTGGAACCCTTGGCAATTTTGGGGTTAACCATGCTGGTGTTCAGCCCCACTCACTTGGGATGTGGCTTTTCTGAATCCCTTAAAGTTAGGTGGGCCAGGTATGGAAACCCAGGTATAGAAACTCACCAGGGCAGGAAGCCCCGATGCCCAGCAAGGGGCAAAACTGGGAAAACAAGAACCTCGTCCCCAGGGTAACCTTTCCTCCCCAGCATATTGCTGGTCATTTGGTTTAGCCCCCTGGAGTGTTTCCTCCCTAAAGATAACATCTAGGCCTCAGTGGTATTTCAGCTCCAGGCCCAGAAAAGCAGCAAAACCAGACAAGTGGCGCTGTGGTTGCCTCAGGACCAGATGCATTGACTGATGCCCCGGCACCGACCAATCAGTGGGGACCACGACCGTGAAAGAGCACATCTGGAGAGCTGATGAGTATTCTGAGACACTCCCCTGAGACCTCACCTCAGAGTCCTGTCTGCAAGAAAGCGACAAATAGGCTCAGGACCCAGGACCCAGGGCACACTCCCCACCTGGGGAGCACTCCAGTGTCATTTCCATTCCTCCAAGGGGACCCCATGAGACTTGCAACCAGGGGAGCTATGGGTAGCGGCAGCTTGTCCTGGGCTTAACCCCTGAACCTGTCTTCAAGGTCCCCAAACCTGCCTCCAAGGCCCCCTTTTCTCTGACTTCCCCGTGAGCCAAAGCAGCCCAGCCCAGGCTCTCCTGTGTCCCTTCCTTATTTCACCTTCCCACGTGTATTTTGCTGCCATCATGGACCCAATACCCTTTGACTCAGTGCTGTGTCGCCCATCCCTCCGGATGTCCCCACCCCCTTTTAATAAATTTAATTTTTCTTTGTCCCGTGTCTGGGATGGTATTTGGCCTGCCTGAGCACCTCCCCCAGTGACTGTCAACCTTCCCCTCCAGCCAGCTGCCACTCTACACCTGCTTGCCAGATTCAGAAACGGTGCAGATGTCGCCCCGTCCTGCTTGCCCATCTTTGTGGGCTCATACCTAAAAAAGAAAAAAAGAGAAAAAGTCTTCACGAGGCTTTAGAAGGGGAGAGAGTTGGTGCATGGGTTTAATCTGCCATCTTTAGCAAAGCCATCAAGTCAAGACTAGCCCGGCGGTAGCGGATGTCCCTACCCTTCAGAAAACATTCCAGGGCCCGGCGCCAGGCCCCCCCTCTGGGAAGCTTCCCAGAACCCACCAGGGGGAAGGGCCTCCCCTTGGCCTGGGGCTCAGGGCCCATTCTGTCTGGAATTCCAGGTGCTGGTTTATCTCCCGGGGAGACTGGGAGCCCTTCCAGGGCAGGAGGGCTCCTGACTCTTTTATGAGCTGTCCCCTCTTTGCCCTTCTGACCATGGTCCCCAGCGTGGGCTGCGCAGCGCCTGTGCTCAGGCTGCTTTGTTGCTAGACAAAGAGAAAAAGAGAAGGGCACGTCAGGAAGAAATACAGCCTGGGCGAAGGCCATCATCTCAGATGCTCTTTCACCTGCTCTTGAACCCTCCTCGACCTTCTCCCTGGGTCTAGGACCGACCCCAGGACGCTTGCAAGTTCAGGAAGGCTGGGCCCGGGACCTCAGCTGCAGGCGCCCCACTGAGGGAACTGACCGAGGCCCTCCTGTTCCCGCGTGGCAGGCACAGCAGGCACGGAGCCTCGGGCCCACCATACTTTCATGGGTCCACGGAAACCGTTTGCTTTCTTTTAAAGAAAAAGAAAAAATTTAGCTCAGTTCAAAAAAGTTTTAATAATAAATTTATTTGTCTTTATACCAATGCAGCCATGAAATACAATGTTTAATGCCTTTTTGTGGAAGAAGAGGCCACGAAAGTCACCATGTTTCCTTGCCCTCTGCTCAGGATCTGAGTGGGGTCCTGTTCCTTCCCTCAGAACATCTGGGTCCAGCTCAGTTCAATGCCACAGACACGGCTGTGTGCTGGGCACCTGGACCCAGAGGCCAAATGTTCATGGGACCTCACCAGGAGCCCCAGGTTCACTGCAGCCCTGCCCTGTGCCCAGGAGCCAAGGAGCCTGGGAGAGGGGTTGAACAGGGAAGGGAGCCCTGGAGAGCGCCGATGTTAGCTGGGTCCTAAAGGATGGATAATTCTCACCCTGTGAAAAAGGCCTCCCAGGCAGCAGGGACAGTGTCAGCAAAGACAGATGCACAAGGCTGAGCCCGTTCCCAGCAGCGTGGGGCCTGCAAACCAGGCTGGGCCGGGCCCAATCCTCGCCCCCCGCTGAGCGCCAGGCAGGAGCGGCCGGCCTCTGCTCCCCTACCGTGATGGCTGGGGCTCCTACCGCCCACGGGCAGCCCTGCCAATGTTCAACAACTGATATGCCACTGGAAAGTTCTTTCCGATTCTCAGCCGAAATCTGCCTCCTGATTACTCTGCCGAAACCCCTTAACCTATCTGTGCTCTAATTCCTCATCTCTAAAGTGGGGGCCAGCAACGGAACCCAGGGGACCTTCGGACATAGTCCCTGCCTGGCGGCCACCAGGAGTCCTCCCGTTGGAGATAAATGCCTTGCAAGTTCCCACCTGGCCTCAGCAATGATCATCACCTGGGCCCCTCAGCCTGGGCCCTGCTGGGTTCCCTGTGATGTGCTGAGGTCTACAAATCTATAGGCCTGAATCAGTGCACTTCCTTAAGTATCTATCTGATAGTAATTTTAAACATTATTTTTGGAAAAAAAGTTGCTTCTGTACCAAAACAAGCATGGGATATTATGGATTTGACTGCAGAATTCACCTAGATATTCGAAATAAATTAGGAAACATCTGGTTTCTTACAAACCCCAAACTTTGGGGGTCCTGTGGTGAGAGTTGTTTTCTGTAGGGTAAAGGTATTTCCTGTAGGAAAGTTCCAGAAGCTCTTCACAGGGTAACTCATCTATCTGTTCCTTCTTGTACATGTGACATTGCTGGGGGCAGGGCTCTCAGGGCTGGGGGAGATAATGAACACAAGTGACTCTGGTACATGGGGGGCTGGTGCCATGGAAGCTGTTGAGCTCAGCACTGTCTGGACCACAGGACAGCTTTGCAGAAGTGACAAGTGTGGGAGCTCAATCATGGAGGATGTGGAAACAGCAAAGGGGCTCTGGCCTTGAGGCAATAGGTGGGCTCTGAGGTCCCGGGCCCAGCCTTCCTGAACTTGCAAGCGTCCTGGGGTCGGTCCTAGACCCAGGAAGAAGGTCGAGGAGGGTTCAAGAGCAGGTGAAAGAGCATCCGAGATGATGGCCTTCACCCTGTCCCCTACCCCCGCCCACTCTGTGACCTGGGAGAATAAACCAGGGCAAGAAGGGGCTGCACTGGCAGCTGGTCCACATGGCCCTGGGGCCTCTGACCCCTCTGGGGATGTCAGGGCAGGAATGGAGTTTGTGAACTGGTGTCAATATCCCTCAAAGCAACTGCCGGACACTGTGTCTGCCCTGGAGGAGGCCATCGGGCTCACGGAAAGGGCACGCACCTGTCTTTGCCCTGGGCTGACATGGCCTCTGCTCATGCTGAGCCTGCCCAGAACGGCAGTGATCTGTGTCCTTGCTGGGTTTCAAAACAGGGGCCTCGGAAGGAAGAATCATGAAAGATGTTTTTGTTGAAAAAATGTTTGGGGGCCCATCTGAGAGCCTCTCTCTGGGCTTCAGCAGGGAAGAGACAACATCTGGGCTCCAGGAGAAGCCGCAAGTAGCACCTGCTACATCGGAGGCCCCAGGTGGAGCCTTCACTATGCATGACTTTATAGTGTGCGCCCACGTGTGGTGGCGGTGGCAGTGGCGGCGGGTGAGGGGCAGAAATCTCAGCTCATGCTCTTGCAATGTGTCCCAGTCCTTTTCAACATCGTGGGACAGGGCCATTCTTACCTCTGTGGTGGCTCAGACATATCAGGCCATCTTATGAAGTAGTGGGTCAGATCCTCATTTTATAGATGAAGAAACCGAGGCTCAGCATGGTCAGACGGCTCGCCCAAGGTCACACAGCTACTCACTTATTCAGTCATTCAACACACATGTGAAGGGCTACTACGTGGCTGGCACTACACTGACCCTGGGGCCAGGACCCAATGGATTAAGGTAGACAAAGACCCACTCTCCTGAGTGAATGAACATCTTAGTGAGTTATAGAGACAGATAAATGAGCAAGAAATGCTGACAGTGAGTTTCTGTGAAACAGATTAAACAAGGAGACGGGGCAGACATGGCTGCGGTGGGACCAGGGCAGGCCTCTCGGAGGAGGCAGCACTGGTGCTGAGGCCTGAGCAACAGGAAGGAATGAGCTGCATAAAGAGCACGATCAGGTGCCTTTCCCTAGATGTCAATGTCACAGGCCCAAGTGGCTCCTGACAGGTCTCGCTGCCAATGTATCTATTAGTGGTGGGGATAGAAACACCAACACAAACCCTACTGAAGATGGCCCATGGGCATCCACGAAGCTCCTGACGCGACCAGATGTGTTCCTTCTGCCCACCTGCCTCTGCCCCAGGACAAGCAGTGGTTCCCTATGGCTTGGCCCCATCTGGTCTGATCCAGGCCAGGCCCTCAATCAAGCCTGTGACTGAGTCCAAGGGACTCAAGGGACAAGTGAACACAGGCAGCAGGTGGTGGGTGGGCTTCCCTGGTTCTACCTGACCTGACCTCAGGGAAACTGGGCGCCTTCCCCACTGAGGCTGTGGGAGGGGGTCAAAGGCCAGAGAGGGGCTCCAGCTGGCTCCTGGCAATCTGCCCACCTCTTGTGTGAGACAAGGGGTGTGCTGGCCCATGGCTGCGCAGCTCCACCTGGCTGCCTCGGTTCTTCTTGTCCTGACCCTTGCCACTTAAATCTTAAAACAGACTCCTGAGCTCCCCTTCTCCTCCCCCTCTTACTCCACCAAAGGGAACCCGGAGGCTGATGCAGTGCCCCTCTTGCCCTCAGGAGGCAGGCTTAAGGGGACAGGGCACACAAAGCCAGCAGGGCAGTGCCCTGCCCCCACATGCCTAGGGCAAAGCAGGTGCTGGGAGGCCCTGGGGCCTATAGGGGCTAGACAGAGCCATCTGTGCTGGGACTTTTGCCCATATATCTGTGCCTCAGTCACTCATCTGTGAAATGGTTCGCCCTCCACTTCCCTCTCAGGGAGCTAGGCTGACACTGTGGCTGCAGGTCGTCAGGACCCTCTGGGGGACGGCCTCCTCAGCCAAGAGGCACAGATCCTGAAAGGCAGTTCTGCCTCTGCCCCACCTAGAGTTGCTTCCCAGCAGAGGGGAGGGAGGTGTCTGGGAGCCCACCACCCAAATGCTGAGCCTGGCTTTGTCCCTAAGCCACACAGCATTTGTTTTAGTTGCAGAGGTGGCTGTGAGTAGATGAGTTAGTTCTTAAGTCCCCCAAAACAGGAAGAGGCACTTTATGGACTGGTATTTATAGAATATTCTCCACCCAAACAGAACCAAAATAAAGCAAAGGAACCCCTGAACATCCACTGTCCTCGTGACCTGAAGCTCTGGCGGCCACACCACCACCGGTAGCCAGGAACAGGGCACCACTGCAACCACTGCCAGAGAGGCTGCAGCAGGGGACTGTTACCTTCTCCAGCTGTGCAGCCGCAGCCCAGGGGCCAGGCAGGAGGCCAGGTTCAAATACCAGCTCTGCCATCCTCAGCCTGGGAGCTGGAGGACAGGAGGCATCCGCCTCCCCTGACCAGGCGAGTTACACAAGACAGGAGTGAAAGCACCATTAACACCACTCTGTATAATACCACCATTTATTACCTCTTTACTGCGGTAAAAAGGTGATTCTATTTCCAGAGACCACACAGCATCACCAAGACATTCCTGGAAGAGAATTCCCTTTGTTCCCATGCCCTTGTGACTAATTTTAAATCTGTTCACCTGAAGAACAGAGGTGGCTTCAGTGGAGGGGAGGGAGGGCTCTCTGCTGAGAAGCGCACTTCCGTTGCTCCTCCAAGCTTTCCTTGGGAGCCGTATCCCGGGACCACAGGCCGAGCAGGTTTGGATCCAGCTTTTGACTTTTCAGAGTCCAAGCACACTAGAGGCCACACACAGTGGCTAGTCCCTGGTGAGCAGGGGTGAGGGCGGGGGGGCAGGGTAGAATCCAGGGGCCTCGGAGACTGACAGGTCTAAGACCTGCTCCACCAGACTGTGTCACTTGGGCACAGTGTGTCCCCTGGGCTTGCTTCTCCTGTGAAAACAGGACAATCTCTTCCCCAGAGGTCAGAGAGCACTTGTGAGGTGGTCTACCTCTGAGCCTGGCTGCCTTGGGCCTGCCCATGGCTGTAAGAGCCGTGCATGCCTCCAGCCCTGGCCCACAGTGGCGGGGTCTCGAAGAACCTCTTCCCTTCCAGAACCACTTTCCACGGCTTCCTCTCACAGGAGCCTGGCCTCACTCAAGACCTGTTCCCTACGTGGAGCCAGCAGCTCATCGTCAGTATTAAAGGTGGCTGATCTCTGTGGCTCCTCACCCTGCAGCCTTCCCAGCTTCAGGACAGAAAAGCACAGCGTAGTCTGTGGACACCAATTTGGGGCCTCCCCGCACTGGAGGGACCTGAAAAGAGGCCACGGCCCCCGCTCGGTCTGGACACATCTGCTCTCCTGCACCCCCATCTCTGGGGAAGCCCACCAGCCCAGCCTACCCTCTTTGGGGGCTCCAGGGCCAGTGCTCCTCTTGGACCAGCTACCTCGGTTCCTTTCCCCCTCACCTGCCCCTTCTGCAGCCATCCCAGACCCCAACATCTCCCTGGTCTTCCTGAGCAGTTACCACTGACAACGGCCCAAGCTGGCCCAGGGAAGGAGCCCAGGGACCGGTGCTGGCTTTGAAGGCATAGATATCAACTGGAATTTACTCTGCAGGTTGAAGAAGAAAGGGGGGACCCACCAGCCAGTGGTGAGGGGGCACTAGGACCAGCCATAAGCCCTTTCAGGGGGAGATGGTGGCGGGAAGGGGTAGCCTTGAGAAAGCAGTGGCTGCTGAGCCTGTGATATGAAGGGTCACAGGAGAACCTCTTCACGTTCTTCCCCACTTGGTGGCTTGTAGGTCAGCCCGGCTCCTGTACTCGAACCCTTTGTTCTGAGAAATGGCGATGGTCCTGGCTGAGGCTGCCTGAGGGAGTGACCTCCAGCTCCCTGTGCAGTGAGTGACAAGGCATATCTAAAGGGTCCACTCTACACTGGCGCTAAGAGGATATCTCTACAGCACTGGGAGCTGGGGGTGAGAGAAGGTGCAGGCTGAGAACTGGGCTCCCACTGGCCCCCACGGCATAGGCGATTGGCGAGGAAAAGCCCATCCTGCTCCAGCGGTGGGCTCCTTGTCCTCATGCAAGGTCCTGCTCGGGCTGCACTCCCCAGCCTGGGCTATGGTGCTGTCATCACACTCTGCTCGCCATGGTCCACGCTCCAGAGGCGGTAAAACTCAGCAAAGTCCACGTAAGGTTCAACGCGGCCATCCTCGCCAGGTGGGAGTGAGTGGACAGGCCGGGAGCGGAAGAGTCCCCCGTCCGAGCTGGAGCTGCTGCTCTGGGTATGCGTGTTGGTGGACTGCAGGGTCAGGGTTGGGCTCTGGCTACAGGGATGACAGGGGACAGAGTCAGTCAGGGCCCTTGGCTTCCAGCCTCCGGACAGAGAGGCCCCTGCCTCAGGCCACAGGCCTCTCTAACAAAGGTGACACAGAGCCAGCCCAATCACATGTTCTTAAGGAGCAGATGAAAAGTCAAATGTGCTTTTCAAGCTCTAGCTATGTGTAGCTACGTAAATGAACTAAAACTAAAATGGGTCACTGCATCTAGTATTCAATACTAGGCATGACTACTGGCTGCTGTACAGGACCTACAACCCTCAGAGCAGCACTGAGCTGGAGGTCATCCATCCCAATATCTCTGGTCCACCCTGATCCAACCCACCGATCACAGGCTGGCAAGCGCTCTTCTCTCAGAAAACCTTCCTTACTCCCTCCCTCTCATCGGTTGAGAAGATGGGTCTCCCATGTTCTCAGAGTTCCCTGGGCACCCACCCTCTGTCACAGGGCATGTCACAGCTGGGAAGTATCTGCTGGCCCACCAGCCTGCAAACTCCCAGCACCGCCCAGCACCCAGAACTGGGACAGCCCACAGTGGGGCCCAACTAATGCTCCAATGCAAAACGGAGGGAAGGGGCTCTTTAGGGGCCCACAGGGAGTTAGGGGGTTCTTCTGCCTGGTCTGGGACCACTGCTATCACGTTCTGCCTTTATGGACACAGCGGCTTCCTCTGGGCAGCCCTGCAGGGGTGGGGAGGCCACCTCAACTGTGCTCGGGATGCCCGACACTCAGCTGCCTGGCAGGCCCCTTCAGCCCTCAGTGGTGGTGGCAGCAGCAGAAGCAGCGTGGGGGAAGGGAGAAGGGAAGGCCCCCCCTTGGCAGAGGGAAACAGTGCCACTCCCTTCCTAATGGCCCTTCCAATTGGCCACTTCCTCTGAGTGGGCTGAGTATGGCATCTCTGTTATTCTGTGCAGGGCTGGAATGTGGAAACCAGATCCTGGTGTCCTGGTGCGGTGGGGAGGTGTGGGGGGCATACATTCCACAGAAGTGAAGGGGGTGGGGTGAACAGCAGACCTGCAGGCAGGTCCACAGTAAGGAATGGGCCTGCCACCCCACCTCAGACTCCAGACCTCCTGCTGCCTCTTCCCCACCTCCCTGCCTTAAACTAGAGAGCTTGCTTCAAAGCTAGATCAGAAATTTTAGTCAGAGCGCACTAGCTCTCACAAGCCAGTACAGGCCAATGTCCCCCAGGCACGGATACCACTGGGGAGGCCACCCCACATCACACACTTCAGGACCAGAAAAGAGGGGACAAGAGGAGAATCTTCCCATTCAATGAAAACGCATACACGGGATCCGCAAGAAAATGTGACCAGCAGGCTGTCAACATCAGGTGCCTGTCCCTCCCGTCAGCCTCAGCCATTCTGCCCCTGGGAACCTGCCCTCCCCTCCCAGGTCCCACTCTAGCAAGCTGCTGGAACCTGCAGTGCTGCCTCTGCTCCCTCTGCATCTAGGAAGGCCTCCCAGGAAGGGAGGTGGGCATCTGAGAGGTACAAGACCCCAGGGCATCTCATCCAAGACCACTCAACTATGGGACCTGGCCACCAGCATCCCTGTTCCAATACCAAGGGCTGTCCCCAGGGTGCAGGCCTGCAAGTGCTGAGGTGGGGTGAGGGCTTACTTGGTGAGAGTGGGAGTGGTTTCGTCCAGGGTGGAAGCACTGTGGGCCCCGTTGACCAGCTGGCCCTGCGAGGGCATGACGAGGGAGAGGGTCACGCTGGTCTTGCTGGTGCTCTGGGCGCTCGAGTAAGGCACGGACACTGGGTACACACGTCCTCCTGCAGCTTTGGAAGGAAGAGAGGGTGGGCCACAGGGAGTGACTGGTGTGATGGGAATAGGGCTGCTCCAGGGCCTGACGGGGGTGGTGTCTGTGGGCTGAGAGGAGAGGGTGGTGACCCGACCTGGCTCCCCAAGCTGCAGGTTGGCCCTCTGCCCCTTAGGACAGAGAAGGAGGATCCAGTGGCAAAGATTTCTAGGCCAGGCAGGGGCTTGCACTTGGCAGCACAGCCCGTGCTCAAAGCAGGAGCAGAACCAAGTGCTAAGCTGCTTGATGAAAGGGTTACTGCCTGGCTTCCCTCAACAACACTTTAATCTGAGGGGATCAGTGTGCTCCTCGTTGAGGCTGGCCCAACAAAAATATGGCTGCAATAACAACAAGCTAGAGAAACTCCAGTAAGCCTGGTGTCTGCGGGAGAACAAACCCATCCGGGCATGTTTGAGCACTCAGGCTTGTGTGAAAAAGAAAGAAGTGCAGGCAGGCCCCAAGCGTCTAGACGCCAGCAACATGGGAAGGAAGTGCAGAAAGAACCGCCGCCTTGCTTCCCCAGCAACTTGGTCCCAGAACCAAGAGTATGACGTAAAGCGCGTTCCTCTTCCCCCAACACGGCCCAGGCACAGCGCCAGGCTCTGGGACCTTCTGTCCACGTGCCTAGGCTCGCTTAAGTCTCTTCCTCCAAGCTTCCCTTTCTGTAAAAGGGGGTGCTATCCTCTTGAGGGTTGTTAATGAGGAATCATTTGGGTCAAGGACCAGGCCCTCAGTCAGTGGAAGCCACTGTTCTTATCACATGGCCTGGTGTCTCTGCAAGTACTTTGCATTCAGGTCATTAGGAGGCAGTCAGGGCAGTTGGTGTTTCCTCATTTCACAGACAAAAAAGAAGAAGCAAATAAAGGCAGCTCAGAGAGCTTGAAAGTCAGAGAGCCTGGATTAAAACTGCTCAAAGCCAGGCCTCCCCACTCTACCTGCTCTGTTTCAGGCAGCGAAGCTCATCGCCTCAGCTACTCTGCTCCCCACCCCTACCCTGACGGCCTCCTTATGTGGCTTCCTATCTGCACTGCACACTCACCTGGGGCTGGGGATGCTGTAGGCTGGCTCATTTCACCCAGCGGGTAGCCAAAGTTCCTCACCAGCAGAGTCATGTCCTCATGCCTTGGGCAGAACTTGGCACGCTCCCCGCCGCTGGCAAAGGTGTCACCATGGATCCGCTTCACCCGGTCCACCACGGCCTGGGCCACTGCATCCAGGGAAGTCTGCTTGGCGAACTCAGTGTCGATCATGGCAGCGATCTCCTGGGAGCGGGCGGGGGAGATCTGGTAAGGGACAAGAGGCCCAGGGACTGTGGGCCATGACTCTGAGCCTCCTCAGGACACTTAGGGTCACTGGTCAAGCAGGTGAAGGACGTCTCCATCAGCCACACCTGCAATCCGAGCTTTTTAAGGTATCTGGGATAATCCTTCTGGAACTTTCTCATTAGAGAAGGTGTGACCTTGTTATCTCTCTTATTGTTGGCCTCCACACCAATAAAATAGGGAAATTATCCACCTCACTGGGTTATTACGAGGACTAAGTAGCTTTAATGGATGTGAGGGCACTCTGGGAACTGCTAAAAAGCCCTGTATAAATTGTGGTCATTAAGCTTTCTTTCCTGGAACAAACTCATTGTAGGCTATGATATGCCAATTTTGCCAGAAAATGGGGACACAGAATGAAGACAGGGTCCTAAGAGAAGTCCACTGTCCAGTATATTTTAGAGCCCAGTAGAAGCCACTGGATAATTCTATCATGAAGCCCAAAGAAAAGAAAGAAAGAAAAATCACACTGATGATAAGATCAAAAACACAAAATCCTCTACATGCTGGATGGCCAGAGTTCCTTGGAGGTAGGGGGGCAGAGGCAGGTAATAGGAAATGACCTGGGGCCAGTCAGGTGGGCTCGGCTCCTCCACTGAACTCCGTGAGCCCCCGGCTCCCTAACTGGGTGTGGCGGCGAGCTGCTGCCCCTCTGTAGTGCAGGGCTACCAGAAGGAATAAGATAAAATGGGTGAACACAGGCATCAGAAGATAGGCAGGCACATGAGTTACGTTCCTACAAGACTCACGGACAGAAGGAGAAACACAATCTGAACTTATATGACCAACCCAATCACCCAGGTCAGGGAAAGGCAGCTTCTCTTCAGTCATCCTTGCAGCGGCTGCTCTAGTGATGACTGTCTGACACGTATGCACTCCCAGGTGCAGGAAAAGTAAGCACTTCCCACCAGCCCGGGACCTAATTTATCACACCTCGCCCTCACCACGATCCCATGAAGGCAGGCGCTATCGTCCCACCTTAGACATCAGGACAAATGGTAAACTATCCGCAGCTGAGAGGAAGGTGAAGGAAGGGTGAGGCGGGACTTGAACGCAGCCGGCACGACTGCCTGGCCAGTGCTCTGTGTGCGAGGCCTCCCCACTTCTGCATTCTCACCCTCGGCCCAGGACCTTTCCCTGACAGGCTCCAGGGCAATGTGTGCCCACAATTCATGCCCACCTCACCCTCTTCCCTTTAGGCTTGGCTCAGGGTCCTGGGGGCTGACAATGCTTCAAGCCCTAACAAGCAAAGTTTTGAATGGGATGGAAGTTTTTGGAGCTGAGCTTTTTCTTCCCCAGCTCTGAACCCAGAAAAGATACCTGGCAATGGCATTTGAGAATCAGAGCTCTGGGGCCCTGAGCACTTTGGAGCTGAGCAGGAGGGCTGGCAAGGTCCCCATGGGAGCATGCCACCCTGCAGGCTGGCAGCTGCTCACTGCTTAGGCCCAACTCACCTGGTTGGCCTGTCCAGGCCCATGGGCTGCCTCCAGGGCCTTGTACAGCCCCTCGGACATCAGCACCAGGAAGCCAGTCACCCCGTCGAGGGGCTGTGCGCAGTGGATTTCAGGCTCCGCAATGATCGGCTTGGACTTGGAGGCGCTGGGGGAAGAGAGAGTAGAGGGGACAGCTGTACTTGGAATGGCCCCCAAGGGACATTTATTCTGCTAAGGGGAAGAATCTACCCCAGAATGTAAAATAAAACACACATCTGACAAGAAGAAAAAGAGAAAAGAGAAACCAGAAAAACAGACCTGTCTTCTGAGTACAGCCACTAAAAACAAGTTCTGAGGGTCAGAAAAGGAGAGGGCGGCTGGGCTCAGGACGGCAAAGGTCAAATGTCCAATCCTGGCTCCACACTGCATCTCCTGTCCCCAAAGCCTGGGCAGTGCCGGGGGAGGTAGACAGCGAGAGGGTGGGGTTCTCTTTTTATAGCCCACACCTCCTGGCCTCCTCCAAAGCAAGTGTCAAGCTGACTCAGACGCACCGACACTCTATCTGCACAGGGTCATTTCTGATGCACTATCAGAGCCAGCAAGTGTCAGAAAGTTCCTGCAGGTGTACGTGCACACAGGCAACTTGGAAGAGCAGAGTCTGGAAACATCCTGAGGGGCCATCAGTAGGGGCCAGTAGTTGAGTGCTGACACAGCCACACACTGGAATCTTAGCAGCTGTTACCAGATCGCCACCAGCCTACACTGTAAGTGGCAGGAATGGAGCAATGGACACCTAATGAAAAAGTGAGCTGCAGAACACTGGAAAGGGTATGCTAGCATTTAGTGGGTGTTTTGAAAAGGGTGCCCGCCCCTGCCCCCACTCCACCAAATACACATGCACACACACAGGAACTTTAGGCAGGGTACACAAGAAACTAGCAGCATCTAGAGAAGGAGTCCTGTCTTGGGGGTAGGAGAAAAACGTACTTGGCACTGTTTGAATTCCTTTAAATCACATATGTACTTTCCAATAAAGAAACAGAACCCTACAAATTAGAAACAAGAGATTACAAACTCAACTGAACAAATCCTGTGAGAGTAAAGGGTTCTAACTCGTGCTTCTAAGACATGACAAGGTCTAGCCTCTGATGATGGGTCTTTGGCATGATTCCTCCATGGCTTTGACTGTGACATTAAATGCCCTACACGTGCATGTATGCGCGTGCGCGCATACACACACAGATGACTATTTTTCCAATCAATGTTAAAGACATGTGCTCAGAGTTCAGGCTGCCTGGGTTCAAGTCCTGCCTCTGCCCACGGCTAGCTCTGTGAACACAGAGGCTACCTAATGTCAACATGTCAGTTTCCTCATATGAAAATACCTTTAGATAGTAACAGTACCTACCTCCTAGGGCCTGAGGGAGGGCTGAATAAGAGAATGTATGTACAGAGCTGTGTACGGGCTGCCACAATAAAGGCTCACAGTTATTATCGTTGTTCACTTGCTGTTATGAGCACTGGATGGCAGCTGGAAGGGAAGTGTCCTTAGAGGGAAATGTTCAACTTGTCTCGCACCTCTGCCCTGGCCCTAGCCACAAACAGCACTGACAACAGGTGTTTGGTCTCTCCCTGCCCACACCAGGCAGCTCAGGCTAAGCTTGGCCTCTGCTGCTAGGTCCTGTGGCACCAGCTGCTGCCCTTGGCGCTGACCTTTTGCCAGCCTAGCTCTACAGGACTCTGACTCTGGCCCCACACCAATGTCTCTGGGAGGAAGGAAGAGTCTCCTTGGGTTCTGAGCTACCTCAACTGCACCTTCTGTCCCTAGAGCCTGGGGTGGATGGGCATAGCTGGGCTGGCCACCTACCTGAGCAGGTCGATGTCAGTGTAGCCATATTTGACCTTGTAGTCCCCAATGCGCCTGGTGCTCTCCTGCCCGCAGATGATCCCGACTTGCTTGATCTTTCCTGCGTCCAAACCTACCAGGCGAAGAACACAACAAGCCAGGCCTTGTTCAGAATGAAGAACAAGAAGAAGGGGACATCACATCCATGAAAAAAGGGGCCCAAGGAACAGGAAATAAAGTTATACCAGCTGCCCTGGAGAGCAGCTGACCCAATGTCCCCCAGTGTCCTCAGTCCTCATAACACCCCCTCACTGGGAGTCCTTCCTCCATGATCCATCAGATCCAGCACCGCCCAGTACAGCTGCCTGGGAAGGGCGGCTTCTGTGGCAGTGGCTGAAATCTCAGGACTCCTCTGGCCTCTCAGTAACAGTGAGCATATGCCAGGTACTCTCGGAAACATTTTACATGCATTAACTCTCTTAATCCTCACCACACCGAGGCAGGTGTTACTATTAGCTCATTACACAGATAGGGAAACTGAGGTACAGAAAACTTGAGTAAGTTCCAAACATCACTAACTAGTTAGCAACAGAGCTGGGATTCAACCCCAGGCAGGCTAGTCCCAGGCCCAGGGGCACAGCCCATCCACTTCACACCTCTCTCTACATGACCACCAGAAGAGGGCAAAGGTGAGCCACCAGGGGTGCCCTCCCACCACTGGCCCCTTGGCCCATGTCCCCACTCACCCAGCTGTGACAGGCGGAAGAGCTCATCCTCATTCTCTGTGGTGTGGTCCACGTTCAGCTGTGTCACCTGTAGCCCGTCCACTGTGGATTTGCATAGAAGTGCGCGGTTTGTACCTGCAGCAGAATGTGAGCAGCTGAGCAAAGACTGAGCATTGGGAGGAAAAGGCCATGTTGAAGAGAGAAAGAGAAAGAGAGAGGAAAGGCAGTCATCGCACACACAGAAATCCTTGAAACAAGCAAAGAAAATAGGCTCAGACCCCCGGGTGAGCAGGAGTCAGGGAGAGTTGACTTTATTAAGGAATTAGGTTAAAGTTTTCCAGTGTCAACCTAGGATGATTATGATTATGGTTTTAATAAGAGACCTTTTGTCTAGGGAGATGTACCGAAATATTTACAGATACCAGGCCACCAGGTGTCTGGTGTCTGCTTCACAACAATGTGGGGACAAAGGGCTGTATATGAAATGAGAGTGGCCGTGAGGAGGGGACTCTTGAGGCTGGGACAGGCACACGAGGGTTCACTAAATGCTAGTCACTCTATTTTTTTTACATTAAAAATTTTTTTCCATAAGGAAATCTTAAGGAAAGGGGGAAGAAGAGAGGGATATTATCAGTGAGATCTCTATAGAGCCCCTATAGTAATCGGTACCCTGGGGGTATACCCCTCTGAGGTTCCCAGATGGCCTCTTCTTTGCCCACAAATCCCACAAAACATCCCTGTGACTCCTCAGCCCCTGGCCCACACCCAGCCCAACTCACCGCCCTCCATGGGATGCCAAGTGGTCTTCCACAAACGACAACCTCTTCCAGAAGAGGAAGCCACTGAGACGATCCAGAGAGGGACACAACTCTCCCAAGGCTACAAGCTAGTTAGGGGCAGGATGGGGACTAGAGCTGGGCCACCTGCATCCCAGCCAGGTACTTCCAACTCCGCCCACTGGGACTGAGATGCTCTTGTAGAGTAACAGGGAAACCCACCCAATGGCCTCAGCAGACCTGGGCTGGAGGTCCCATGTGCCTGGAAAGCAGACTGCCCAAAGAACGCACGGACCCCCAAAGCCGACCTTCTCTCCCAGCCTCCCAGCGCCCCCCCTTCCCCCCCCGGGGCAGACAGATGGCTCACCGACATTGGCGACGTAGAGCTTGTTGTTGAGAAGGACAGCCACAACAGCCATGGCCCCTCCCGAAATCTCCCTCTCCAACACCTTGAGTCTTTCAAGGATCTTCTGATACTGAGGAGGTAGCTGGTGCTGGGGGACACCCTACAAGCCACCACTGGGGGTAAGAGCAGGCTGGGTCCTCAAAGACCTCACCACCACTCCACCCCCCTTAAAGAGCAGGGGCTGGAGGCTGGGCTGGGCTGGGAGCTGTACTTTCAGGTAGGCTTCTTTAGGAAAGCCAGAGATGACCTCACTTGTCCTGGCGGCTCTGAAAGTGCTGGTGGTGATGTGAGTGGGTAGGTGACAAGGCTGTGGAGAGACTCAAGTTGAGGACTGACCTCAAAGGGCCTTTCCTCACACCCTTCATTGCCTGCTCCCTGCTCAGCCTGAGTACAGCTGCCCACAGCAGCCAGGGAGGCCCCTTGGAAAGAACACCCATCACCTATGTCCCCAGTCAGAACTGTCCCCTAACTCATGCTGCTCTGGCCCAATGGTGTCAATGGCTTGGGAGTGACATGGCAGATGAGTCTTTGCTCCTAGCAAAGCCAGCCTTGCTGTGCATCTGCGGGGGAGCAGGTTAGGGAGTTACCTCTGGCAGCTGGGACTGCAGGCTCGCCTTCTCAGCCAAGCCATCATCGATGGACTCCAGGAAGCTCCTCTCCACCACATCAAAGGCCTAGAGGCACAGAGAGGCCAGGGACAGGCGTCAGGGCAATGGCCGGTTCAAAACACCACTTTGGCCCGGCCGGCATGGCTCAGTGTTTGAGCATCGACCTATGATCCAGGAGATCAAGGTTCTATTCCTGGTCAGGGCACATGCCCGGGTTGCGGGCTCAATCCCAAGTGGGGGGCATGTGGGAGGAAGCCAATTAATGACTCTCTCATCATTGATGTTTCTCTCTCTTCCTCTCCCTTCCTCTCTCTGAAATCAATAAAAGACATATTTAAAAACAAAAAACAAAAAACACACCACTTCACCTGATGCTGTAATGCACCTGACTAATAGTGACAAACTGTATTAAGTGCAGGTCATCATGTGGTGGGGGCTTCACACAGCACTGCAGAGTGACCAGAGAGGTTAAGGTTAAAGACGTAGAGGTTAGGAGCATAGGCTCGGAATCAGGCCACCTGGGAGTGAATTCCAGCTCTGCCGCTTGCCAGCTGGCAGCCTCGGTCTCCTCATCTAAGAACAGAGGTAAGTGTTGTTCTGGGTGACTGAGCACTCAGTACCTGGCTCGGAGTATGTCTAGATCAATGACAGCTGGTGTCATCACTACATCCCGCTGGCTCCTGAACACTGGGGGGACCAACTCAGAATTGCTGGCATGGGGCCCTGAGGTTGGGAGGGTGCTGGGCCTCTGGTGCTGAGGCAGGAAAATGGCTGGGAACGCTGTTTTCCAGGAACAGGAATCCATCTTCCTCATCCAAACTAAGTGCCTCCAGATGTGCTTCCAAGAAGAGATGCCAGGAAGAAAACCACCAAGACAGCAGCCAGCAGAAATGCAAAGCTGGCAAAGCAGTACTACACAACCAGAAGCGAGGAGGCGAGGCCCGGGGTGCTGGCAGTAACTAGAGGCTAAGCACCTAAGCAACACCCAAAGGAAAGGGACCATCCTAAATAACTCTAAATCAGCACCCCACTACACCCCTTTGTCCAAGGTTCCATCCCTACTTCCCCATTCCCAGGACTATCTCCTCCAGAGCTAACCCTGCCAGTTGTGGATAAGGACCGCTGCCAGCTGCCTGCCCTTAGAATCCCCGGAACTGGGGAGCTCTGCCACTGGGATAGGCTCCCAAAGCTGGGTCTTCTGCAGGAGAGAAGGAGCAGCAGGGTCTTCAGACCAGCCCTGGCTAACCCCACACTTTATAGTTGCAGTCAGCCGGCCTGAGCACTGTACCTGCAGCAGCACACGCCGCACATCAGCCTCCGTGTGCTCAGTGTTGAGCTGGCCCAGCAGGAGCTCTGCCGACAGGCGCTGGGCCACAAAGTTGGTCACCCGGTTGCCATCATAGCCGTTGAAGACCCCATACAGGAAGCAGTTGTTCTCACTCCTGACAGAGAGAGAGGGGCAGGGGGCGGCGTGAGGCCAGGGGCTCACAGAAGAATGATGCCAGTTCCCAAGTGGAAAGGGAAGAGGGAGAAAAATTGGGGGAGACCAAAGATACAGCAGCTGTGGCTTCAAGTGCCCACCTGAGTCCCCCACTTTGACCATCATTTTACTCTGGCCATGACCTTCGAGGATGCTCCCCGCCCCATCGTTGCAAGCCCAAGACTGGTCTGAGGTCTAGCTTAGGAAGGGACAGCAGTAGTTACCACCTCCCACGGGCCACATCTCACTGGCAAGCCTCACGCAAGACAGTTGCAAAACTGCTGCTTTTTCTTGCTTGCGAACCTACTTCCAATGCCCAGGAGAGCACTCCTGACACTCGCACCTGAACTTGAGCCAGTTGTCCTCCGGTGGGTGGCTCTCAATGCCTTTGCCATCAGCAGAGTAGCTTCGGTTGGAGGCTGAGCCCACCCCAGAGAGGTGGCAGAGGGGCAGGTCGTCTGTCCAGCTTGGCTGCTGCTCCTGGGAAGGACACCAGGAAATTATGAAGTGTTACCTTCTCCTCCAGGGCAGACCCCACTTCACCTTTTCTTTCCCAACAAAAACCCAGCAGGCCCAGAACCCCACACAGAGGGTTCTACTTCCTTCTGGAAATGAACTTGGATGAATAGACATCTACAGAGGGTTGGCATTTTTTTATGGCTAGTCCACAAAACTGTTCCTTGAAAAAGACCCGAGTTCCCAAATGCAAGGCTCAGCAGTGGGTTCCAGGCGTGAGCTATGCTACAAAACATGAATGAGACACACACACAATGAAGCAAACTCCTGGTAGAAAACTCTTTGGTGGCTCCTCACCTCTCACTGCAATGGCTCTGACTCCAGTCCCCTGGGTACTGGTTAAAACTACAGATTTCCAGGCCCCACTCCCGGAATGTCTGCTCCTGGTGGGACCCCCGGTATCTGCATTATAGGCAGCTCCTCCCAGGTGACTCTTGAGAAACTGACAAGTTGGCCTTAGTGACAGTCCCTATCCCTGGCACTGGGGCCTCCACTGCCTGGTCCCCGCTCCACTGTGTTCTCTCCCATCGCTCCCTGCCACACTTCTTCACCTGTACCAAATGTTTACAGTGCCCTGTCCACACACCACTCTTTCCCTCCACATGTGACATCCTCCTTGTCCTTGTCTAGCAACTCTCCATATCCTTTGGGACACTGGCACAGGAATCGCCACCTCCAGGAAGTCTTCCTTCAGAAAGACCCTCCCAGGCTTGGTTGAAAGCCCTCTTTTGTATTCCTACTACCTCTGTATACCTCACTCCTGCCCATCTGCGCCTGACTCCCATTTACCCCAAGGATGTCAAACCAGGCTGCTTAGTATAATCACGACATGGCTTTAAACACACACACACACACACACACACACACACACACACACACACGTCCGTCCGTCCGTCCTGGCCACACACACACACACACACACACACACACACACGTCCGTCCTGCCCCCCCCCCCCCACACACACGTCCGTCCGTCCTGGCCCCCCCCCCCCCCCCACACACACACGTCCCTCCGTCCGTCCCTCCGTCCGTCCGTCCTGGCCCCAGCCCAAATATAGATTTTGAATTTCCTAAATCTCCTTAGGGTACATTCTGAGCACCTGTGTTTTTTTAAGCCCCAAAACGACTCCGATTCTGATGCAAGGCCCCAGCACAATCCCCTGCAGCAGTGAAAGCCTCCCCACACTGCCCCCCCCCCCCCCCCCCCCCCCCCCCCCCCCCCGAACCGTGCCTGGTTCCTAAGGGCATTCCCAGGACCACAGTGTTGAACTGGAGCTGACAAAAACAAATGGGAGGATCCAAGTTCAACTGCAAGGAGAATAAAAGCTGGATTGAAAGCTTCACTGAAAATTTAAATAAGCACGAGCACTGCACATTTACAAGTTAGCAGTAAACCTTCAAAGGATGTGGGAACTACTTCAATAGGCTTTTGCAATCAGATGTTTAAAAAGCCAGTGCTTGGCTTTTGTGGCAAATTTCACCTTCTGTTTTACATATTGATGGGGAATGACTTTATGGCTTTCTCTTTTTCCCTCATTTTAATTGCTTTAATGCTGCATTTATTCCAGCACTTCAATTCTGTGCTCTGCACCCTGGAGCGACTTCTGTAGGGTTGTGGGAGTTTGCTTTTATTTTTAAACTAACATATAATAAAGTGGACATTTTTAGGTGTGCAGGTCTATGAATTTTAGCATGTGTAGAGATTTGTGTAACTACCACCGCAATCAAGATACAGAACAGCATCATCCCAAACTCTCCCTGGTTTTGCTCCTTTGTAGTCACGTCCTCCCCAGACCTTCAGCAACCACTGACCTTTGCTCCGTTACTACACTGTGTTTACAAGAATGGAATAAATGAATTAAGCAGCACATAACCTTTTTCTTTTTATTGGGATAAAACACACATAACATAAAATTTACCATTTTAAGTGTACAGTTCTGTGGCATTAAATACATTCACATGCTGTGCAACCATCACCACCACCCATCCCCATAAGTTTTTCCCTCATCCCAAACTGAAACTCTATACGCACTAAACACTAACTCCCCATCTCCCCCCTCCTCCCACCCCAACCCGACAACTACTTATTCTCTAGGTCAGAAGTGGGAAACCGTTTTTCTGCCAAGGGCCATCTGAATATTTATAACATAACGTCATTCGTGGGCCATATAAAATTACCAACTTAAAAATTAGCCTGCTATATTTGGTCAAACATTTAATTAACTCACCCCTAATGTGGTGGCTGGAACTGCTTCTCTTTGGTGAGACCTTGGCAGGGCCAGGCCAAATGATTTCACAGGCCGTATACAGCTCGCAGGCTGGACGTTCCCCACCCCTGCTCTAGGTCTTTAAGTACATAACCTTTTGAGACTGGCTTCTTCCACGCAGCTTTATGCCTTTGAGATTCATCCAAGGTGTCACCTGCATGAACAGTTTGTCCATTTTTATTGCAGAGCAGTATTCCATCAGATCAGGGTAGCATACTTAATCCACTCATGGACACCTGGGCTGTTTCCAGTTTTTAGCAATTATGAAGAGAGCTGCTATCAAGATTCATGGGCAGGTTTTTGTGTGAGCAGTTTTTCATTTCTCTAGGGTATATGGAGGAGACTGCTGCTTCACTTTATCAGAAACTTCCAAACTGTTTTGAGTGGTGTACCAATTGCATTCCCACCAGTAATGCAAGAATTCCAGCCTGGCCGGGCGTGGCTCAGTGGTTGAGCATTGCCCTAGGATCCAGGCGACCAGGGTTGGATTCCCAGTCAGGGTACATGCCCAGTTGCGGGCTTGATCAATGACTCTCTCATCATTGATGTTTCTTTCTCTCTCTTTTCCTTTCTCTGAAATCAATAAAGATATATTTTAAAAAAAGAAAAAAAAGAATTCCAGCTGCTCCACATCCTCACCACCACACGGTCTTCTTTTGTTTTATTTAATTCAGACACTGTTAAGAGGTATGTGGTATCTCATTGTGGCTTTAATTTGCACTTTCCTAATGGCTAATGACAATGTGGAGCATGCTTTCATGTACTTACTTGCTAAATCTTATGTCCATTTTTAAACTGGGCTGTTTGTTTTCTTAACTGTTGAGTTTTGAGAGTTCTTTATATACTTTGGATAAAAGTCCTTGGTTGGATATGTGATTGGCAAATATTATCTCCAGTATGTAGCTTGTCATTTCATTCACTTAACAGTGTCTTTTGCAGAGCAGGAGCTTTTAGTTTTGATGAAGTTCATTTTATCACTTTTCTTCTTTCATCGTTCATGCTTTTGGTGCCATGTCTCCGAACTCTTTGCCCAGTTGCGAGTCACAGAGATCTTCTCCTATGTTTTCTACTAAATAGTTTTACATTTAGACCTGTGATCCATTTTGAGTTAATTTCTGTATAAAGGAGGTTTATGTCAATGAGTTATTTTTTTGCATATGGATGTCCAATTGTTCCAACACTGCTTGTTGAAAATACTATCCTTTCTCCATTAAATTACCTTTGTACCTTGGGCAAAAATTAACACTCTTAAAATGAATTTCACCCTTTGACAGATTAACAATCTCACTCAGCTGTCTATCTTGTACAGATAAGTTTTTCTATACAGTATTTCAAAGGATTTCTAAAAAACTATGACCAGAACAAAAGGTGTGGAAGGCTAACCCTGGCAGGTGTCCACACCAAACACAGGATGAAAGTAACATTTCAACTAAAGGTTTGCTCTATTTGAAAAGCCAGATGTATTTTGGGGCCTCAAATGAAGAGGCTACACTAGAGGTGCAGTCACAGAAATAAGCATACGCTTTAAAACAAACCAATTGTTAGCATAGATGAACCTTGCCTGCTGCAGATTCTGACCTGGACCCCTGTTCTCTCTGTTAACAAAAAAGAGAGATTAGCAAGAATCAGGCAGGTGTTAAGGACATAGTAGGAGCAAACCAAGTCTTTCTCTTGATGTATCATCAGTTTGAAAGAGAACTGAAAAGTAAATAACCTTCTCAATATGTAACGATGAGTTTTATACCGGCACACACCAAACTACCTCAATGTATGTGTCCCAGACTCTGGGAAAATACCGCCAAAGGCCACAGGACCCTTTCCTGAGAAATCCATCCCTGTGGCCTTATCATGCCTATTGGTTACCCCACTCACTGGCCCTTAACAATTTGGCTTTGTGGCAACTCTCATGCTACAGCCTGAGCCTGGTATTGCTGATTAGCTACCTTATTTCACTGATTCAAATACATATATTTTCAACATTTTAATATCTCTGAAGTTGGTGGTACAGTTATTTAGCAGCGTGTTTTCTTTCTCAGCAGTATGTAAAATTATGACGTGTCCTCACAATTAATGGCATCTTAAATCCAATGACATATGAGCAACTCAGACACTTATAAGCACTCCTTCAGTGGAAGGCCCTGCCTAGAATGCAGTCCCCCCAGCACCCCAAACATTCAATAACACTGGCCAGAGAATTACAGGAGGTTCTACCCATGTGGGAGTGGGAAATCAGTGGTTCTCCCTGATTTCAGCAGTGGCCCGGATGTCACTCTCACACTGCTGGGGCCGGGTGGGTTGTGACCGTGTTCTCCCATTTCTTTCCACCTCCACAGGGATTTTCCAAACCAAGCAGCCATGGCTGATTCTATTACAACACACCAGACTCCCAAGTCTCTTGCTTCCTTCCTCCATATTTCTGAACAATTTTCAGAAAGGTCATGGATTTTCTATTCGCACAAACCACCCACCTCTCCACCCCAGCACACACTGATGCATACTTTCTCCCACACCCCAAATGCCAGGCCCGCCAGCACCAGCAGCAAGTGGCGCTGCTACACCCAGCACGTGAGTCCACTGGGAAGCTGAGAAGGGGGTGTCTCACGCTCACAGAGCAGAGTAAACGCATACAACAAGGAGCACGGGCCACTTTAACACTTTAGCACTTACAAATTAATCCCTCACAAGAAATTTAACAGAAAGTATGGTAAGAAAGAATGTTGTTTCAAAAAGCCTAATTTTAACTTGATTGTATGAAGGAGTTTCCGAGATTCATATTTTGGTATGAAAAGTTTCTACAGTGATCCAACTATATTTAACCTCTTAAGGGTGTTATAAACACCTTGGATAAATATATGTATAAATTAGCTCCTCATATACAAATGTGAGCACATCACATAAAAATAGTCCATTACAGCCCTGGCCAGGTAGCTCAGTTGGTTAGAGCATCATCCCGATACGCCAAGGTTTTGGGTTTGATCCCAGTCAGGGATCAACCAGTGATGCAAAAATAAGTGGAACAACAAGTCAAAGGTTTTTTCCTCTTTCTCAAATAAATTTAAAAAAAAAAGTCCATTACAATCCCCACAGAGACTCATCTCAAACTCTTGGGCAGCAGAAGTGGACAAAGCACAGTTCCAAGTTCAGGTCACAGCTTGAATATCAAATTATAGTATGAAAAGACCAAGTGTTTTTGTGGTGAAAGCACGCAAATTCCTTAGAGGCTAAAAGGAAGCTCAGAAAGGGAGGATGATGCCCCAGGAAGATGGCTGGGGGGGGGGGGGGGGGGCAGCAGTTCTTTCTCTCCAAAAAGCCTAAATACCCGATGTCTGTTGCCATCATTCTTTCTGAATGATCCCCTTTTCCTTTCCTACTTCTCTGGGATCAGCTCCCCTCTAACACCCCCATCTCTCTCACCAGGGTTTTCATCAAAGGTTCTCTATGTCTTCATCACAAATCTAGTCCTAATACACTCTTAAAGGGACTACTAAAAATGGTGGAGCACTTACTATGCGCTACAGCAGGTGGACCACATTCCGCCAGCGTATGAGATGGCTGTAGGTGAAGGCCTAATGAAGGTTTTATTTTAATGGGTACACACTTATTTTAATGTACATTAGAAAATCATAGCTAGCACTTATGATTGTATGGATATAACTGCTCAGGACATGTCTAAATTTTAAAAATTTGATTTCAAGTTGATTTTTTTATAATTTATAACAGTACAGGCAAAATCACAGTCCTCATTCTCCCTGCCCCCAATGCACTCCTGGATTCCGCACCTCAGTAAAGGGCACTGCTGTTGCTCTAACCAAAACCTTGTAGCCCTTTTTGACTGTTGTTCCTGTCATGTACCCCACATCCACTCTGTCAGCAAATCTTATCAGCCCTTCCTCCAGAACCCAGTACTTCTCACCACTCCTCTGCCTTCACTCTGGCCAAGCCTCTGTCATCTCACATCTGGACAACTGAGTACCACTCAGCAGGTCCCAGGCTTCTCCTCTTGCCGCCCAAGTGCTTCTCAATGAAGGGCTTTCTCCAATCACAAATCAGATCACATCATGACCCTACATAAAACCAGACAAGAGTTTCATATCACACTTAGAACAGAATCCAAAGTTCATCTGAGGATCCACAAGTTTCCCTTGAACCTCAGCTACTACCCTCCCCAACATATTCCATTCCAGCCACACTGGCCTCCTTGCTGCTCCCCAAGGAGTGTCTGTTTCCTTGGACAGGAATACTCCCTCCCATATGCCCCACTTCATCTCATCAAATATTGAGAGGTCCTCCCCTACCAGTTGGTATGAAACGGCCCCTCCACTATTCTGTGTGAATCCAGACTATTCCTCCTCACAGCATCCCCTGATGTTATGTTACAGATATTATTATATCATATATAATATGTATTTGTTCACTGTTTAATGTCTCCCTTCCTAGAACATAAGCTTCATGGAGGCAGTGTCCCCTGCACCTCCATGGTACCTGCCACATAGTGACATTTAAGGCAATGAACAGCAGGCACTCAAGGCAGAACTGAAGGTGGACCTTCACAGACGCAGTGACCATGCCAGGCTAGAAGTATAACATGGTAACTCATTTAATACTAACAACACGTCTGGAAACCCTCTTGGCTGGGGAAACCAAGGTTCAGGAATTTTAAGTGACTTGCCCAAGGCCATACAAGATTCATACTCTGTTTTATCAGGCAGCTAGATTCTTCTGTATACATCAAGTTATCTTCAAAAGCTCTTCTTTTGCCCTAGCCAATTTTGCTAAGTGCTTTGAGCGTCAGCCCATGGACTGAAGGGTCCCAGGTTCTTTTCCAGCCAAGGGCAAGCACCTTGGTTGCAGGCTCCATCCTAGCCCTGGTTGGGGTGAGTGCAGGAGGCAACCAATCGATGTGTCTCTCTCACATTGATGTTTTCTCTCTCTCTCTCTCTCCCTCTCTCTCTCTCTCTGTCCCCCTACTACTTTCTGAAAAGCAATGGAAAAAATACCCTCAGGTGAGAATTAAAAAAATAAATCAATTAATTTAAAAAAAAAAAAGCTCTTTTCTTCAAAAGACCTTTGAAGGTACCACACTGCCTGGGGAAGAAAGGAGAAACTCCTTGGAATGTCATTCCTCTAAGTACTCTGCCATCTGGCCCTAGTGCACCCTTCCAGCACCATGTTAGCAATTCCCTAGCCCTTCCTGCAAGCCTCCACTGGCCCGCTCAAATGAGGCCACCCACAGCCCCTCAACACATTGACACTGGAATAACTTACACATTGTGTTAGTTGTACATGCCCCTTCTCTCAAGCTGGTGTGCAAATGTAGTGAGGGTGGGCAAATGTCTTATTTATCTTCATATCCCCAGGCCCAGACTAGCAACCCTCACAGCCATCTGCTGAGTGATGGTGTTTGAGCTGCCCTCACCAACTCAGGACAGTGGAGGGCAGGACAGCAAACCCTACACACTCAGACATCCTGTGAGCAGAAATGTCTTGTTCATCATTAGGGTGGGAGGGGGCTTGTGTAGACATATCTGGCATCCCTTTGCCTTTCATCAGGATGCTATGTGCTTAAAGCTAACTGTCCTATCTTTCAAAGATTCCACCACCACCCAGGAACACCTACTGGTGGCTAATAAAGCTCACCTTCTGTCTAACCTCAGTCCCTTGGGCCCCATAGAGGGAAGGGAAGCTGGCAGCCAGTGCCCGCAGCAAGCCAAGTCAGCCTACAGTGGTTATCACTTTCAGCATTAGCTGCCATCCAGCCAGTGTTTCTGGGATGTTTATTACAATGGGGACATTTACACTGTCCTCTGGGAGCTTACAAAGCAGAGGGCCAGGTCTACCTAACTCAATGTCAGGGCTGACCTGCCAAGTAGTAGTAACAAAAAGGGGGTCAGTCAAAGGTGTGGAGAGGAAGATATCTACACTCCTCCCCAGCCAGCCACCCACTCACATTGGGAGCTGCTGTCCTGGAAGTGGAATTTCAGAGTCTACTCCAGGGGTAGGGAACCTTTTTTCTGCCAAGGGCCATTTGAATATTTATAACATAACATCATTCGTGGGCCACACAAAATTATTGAGTTAAAAATTAGCCTGCTAGTCTGGCCGGCGTGGCTCAGCGGTTGAGCATCGGCCTATGATTCAGGAGATGGAGGTTCGATTCCTGGTCAGGGCACATGCCCGAGTTGCAGGCTTGATCCCAAGTGGGGGGCATGCAGGAGGCAGCCGATCAATGACTCTCTCATCATTGATGTTTCTCTCTCTCTCTCTTCCTATCTCTGAAATAATAAAGATATATATATATTTTAAAATTAGCCTGCTATATTTGGTCAAACATTTAATTAACTCACCCAGAATGTAATGGCTGGAACTGCTTCTCTTTGATGAGGCCTTGGCAGGGCCAGATCAAATGATTTCCTGGCAGTATCCAGACGTTCCCCACCCATGGTCTACACAAAGCCTGTCATTAATATGCAGCAGTAAAGGTCACCCCCCACCCTCACACCCAGCCTGCAACACAGACACTCCAATTCTGATGCTTCAAGACCCTTAGGGGCAGGAGGGCCAATTGTGAGCACTGGACCCAGCTACAAATGCTTTACTCATTATTTTTTACAAATATTTATCAAATGCCTGGCACCTAGTGGTGGAAGGTAGCGGTGACACTATTCATTGCAAATCACAAGTCCCTGTCTTCAAAGAGTTCATTTTCCAGTACAGGAGGCACACAAGTCCACAGGCAATTACAACAGACTGCTATGGCTGGGAAGGACCCAAGGGAGAGGCACCCTGGCTGGGCAGGTGAAAATAGGCCCAAGGTGCCAACATGTGTGTGCATCGATATGCACAGGTGTCAGGAGGATGCAGGGGCTGGAAGACTCCAGCAACAAACCCATGAGGGTCCAGACTGCAGGTAGGGATGAGTCTCAAGAGAATCCTCCCACTGCCTGCTCTCACCTTATAGCTAAGGAAACTGAGGCCGATTGAGGCATAGTGAGTTACAACCAGGACCAGAGCCCCGGATGCCCGACTGCAGTCATTCCCCTGGTATAGGTTAGAGGCTAAGAGGAACGACTGCCTGATTTTAACTCTGTCTCTGCCACTCACCAGCTGTGTGGCCTTGGGCCTCTCTGTGCCTCAGTTTCCTCATTTGTAAAACAGGAAAAATCACAGTACCTATCTCATGGGGCTGTCATGAAAATTAAACTTACAAATGTAAAGCAACTGGCGCAAAGCCTGGGATGTAGTAAGCGGTACACCAATGGCTACTGCTGCTCTGATTATCATCACCCCGCGAATGCTCAGTGCCAGGGGTGGGCTCACCGCCCCGGCTCTCCCCGCCGCCGCGCGCCGCATTCCCTTCCGGCTCTAGAACCCGTCCACTCTCGACGTGCCCCAGGCGCCCGGCAATCCGGGGCCTGGAATCCGAGTGCCCGGCGGCCGGCGGCAGGTCCTGGTGATGGGGCGGGCCTGCCCCGGGAGGGGAGGGCGGCGGTCACACCCCGTCAGGGAGAGGTAGGGCCCAAGGCGAGGAGAGAGCCGCGCCTGCACCAGACAGTCCCCCCACAACCCCCCGGACTCCCAACCCCCGGCCCGGAGAGCGGGTTGGTTCCTCACACTCTGCAGTAGGCTTCTCCTCTGCGCCGCCATCTTGGAGGGACCCGCGGGCGCTCCCTCCTCCCGCAGAGCAGGCGAGAAGGGCGGCTAGAGCGGCCTGAAGCCGGCCGGGAGGACCGCGCTGCCAGGGAGCATGCGCCCAGTGCCAGTGCTCCGCCGCAGGGGGCGCGGCCGTAGCAGAGCGTGTGCGCAGGCGCGCGCTTCCACCTGACCGCTACCAGGGTTCCTCACGCGGCTGCTCCTCGCCCATAGGCATTTGCACAGTTTCCCGGGGTGCTTTTCAGGTGGGGCCCGCAAAGCGCCGGATTAGGGTTCCTCATGAACTATTCATTCACTCAGTAAGGGGTCGCTGGGCGACCATGCCTGGCCCCATAGGGGTGAAGCAGCAGGCAAGACAAGCCCTCCTAAAGCTAACGTCATTGGGGAGGACAATATTTTACATTCGTAAGACTTTCAAGTGAAGCTAAATGCTAGGAAGAGAAGTTCATGGATGTGGCGTGGGAGTGTGGTGTTCACCGGCAAAAGGGAAGGGAAGGGAAGGGGAGGGGAGGGGAGGGGAGGGGAGGGGAGGGGAGGGGAGGGAAGGGAGCCGGAGTAGGGAGTGGGGAGTGGGGAGTGGGGAGCGGGGAGCGGGGAGCGGGGAGCGGGGAGCCGGAGTAGGGAGCAGGAGCAGGGAGCGGGGACCGTGTGGGTTCTAGAAGACCTGTGCTGGGTCGGAGGGGAGGGGGAGTGAGCTGGAGCAGAGCAAGGTGGGCGGGCTCTGACAGTGGGACCCACGCAGGACTTGGGCTACTCATCTGGAGGGCAAGGGGAGGTTGTGGACTTCTGAGCAAGTAGTTGATGTGATCCCATTGGTAGAAAGATCCCTTTCACTACTGTGTCCAAAAAAAAAAAAAAAAAGATTTTTCAGGGGATTGGAGTAGAGACAGGAAGACCAAATAGGGGACTGTTGTACTAGTTCTACATGAAAAATGATAGTGGTTTGAGTCGGCTGATGGCAGTGAATGGACTTTATTTAAAAGAAGAAATAGTCAAGGCTTGAGCAGGGATTGGTTGTGGGTGGTGATGGGAAGAGATTTGTCAAAAATTCAGATTTGGGGGAAGAACAAAGATTTGGGGGGAAGGAGAAGAGAATGACTATGAGTTCACTTTGGACATGAGTTTGAGGTGCTTTTGAGACATGCAAAAAAGAAGTCGAATCAGTCCAAGATGGGGAAGATCTGTAATACTTTCAACAATAACATAAATAAAATGGAAGTCATCAGTCCGTATGGAGTGGATTAGAGCTCAGAGCAGAGGCCAATCTGGCAAAGGTGACAGAACAAGCAACTGTAAAGGCAGGCGGAGCAGAGGCAGTGCAGACCCCAAGGTGCGGAGTGCCTAAGGAGGGTGTGGGCAACCATGTGAGATGCTTTTGAGAGGTTTAGCTAGAAGGTAACTGAAGAAAACCCATTAGATGTAACTGTCTTTAATTGCCTAAGCAATTCAGGTAGAGTGGTAGACCAAAACCCAGATGCAGTGAGTTGAGGAATGGCTGGGAAATGGAGGCATGGAGACCTTGAGAATGGGCGCTTCCCCCCAACTGCTGGACTGGGAAGAGGAAGAGAAGGGAATATGGGACTGAGGAAGGGTTTTTCTTTAAGGCTGGGAGAAACTTGAGCCTGTTTCAATGCTGAAGGAAAGGTTTAATAGAGAAGAGCTGATGATTTTGAAGGGGGAAGGGGGAGCAGTCAGGCTGGGATGGTGACTCGCCACCTTGCTCTGGTTACCAAACTAAAGGGATTCTTTCACCTGTGAGCATCAAAGCCAATCAAGTGTGAACAGGAGTTTGCAGCAAAGAAAGTAAAAGTTTATTTTAAGGAAATGGTGACAAACTCGGAGCCACAGGTGAGCTATTAGCTCCAAAATCTGGCTTTTAGGGGATGGGTTACACAGGGGAAAAATCATTAATCAGGGTGGAGTTAGGGTTGTGGTCTCTATTGATTGGTCGTTGCTAGGGTAGGGGGTAGTTGATCATTGCATCTGGTCCTGATGTCAGCTATGGCGTAATTCTGTCCAGTTTTGCAAGGCTAGAGGAACAAGAGAGTTTCCGTGTCTGGGGATTTTGACTAGGAGCTTAACCAATGGATCCTTCAGGATTTGGTGAGTTTGCAGTGACTCCACCCTCCTAGCCAATCCATGGTTCCCCAGACTAGACTGACAGGCAAATGTGTGTAGTGTCAGACTGGTTGAGAGTCAAGCGGAGGTGAATGGACATATTGGTAGATGAGGCAACTGGGGGACAGGCAGTCACAAGGACCCCAAAGTGACTTAAGAGGGGAGCTGGACTTCAATTTGGGGCTTCCAGATGCCTCTACCCCTCTTCTTACACCTAACTCCCTAAACTGTGCACTGTGGCAGGTCCTCCTTCCAAAATTTCTCAGATCTCAGTTTCAAGGTAGCAAGAAGACACTGGACTTAGCCCGGCACTTGGGAGAATAAGCATTATGTTGGGACCTCCTGTTTGCAGGGCACTGAGCTCCCAAGGGTTGGGGGTTGACACAAGGAACTGCTGTGGACAGGCCCCCTTCTCCTCTGGGGATAGGTGCCTGGGAGACAAGCTGTGGGTCCTGTTTTCCTAGAACAGGCCTGTGAGTCACATGGGTTTACAATCAATCCAAGACAGGCTTCTGCCAGAGGAACTACCACAAGTATTGACCTTGAGAACCGTTTAAACAGCCTGAGTGAGCTCCGGGCCCTATCACAGGCACCCAGATGCCCTATCACAGCTGCCCAGATGGGTGGGCCGCCTGGCGGGACCAGTGCCCCTCTGCACTGTGAAAAGCATGCATGACCCGAAACATCAGATAACTCCCTGCCATTGTACCTTGACCTTTCCGAACCCCGGACTCCAGAAGAATAAAACAGCTATGAATGTCAGCCGTCTTCTGGGAACTGAGAAGGGCTGCAGCCAGGCTTTCTGTGCCTCCAGCCAGCTCCCCTGTGGAGCCAGCACATTCCATCAGTCCTTTGTTTGGCCTCACAGACTGCCGCTGCGACTCCCGTGGGCAGATAACAGCTTGGAAAGATGACGTCAAGGCCACTGAAGAACATGCTGAAGGCAGAGTAACACATTTGCCTATCACCCCACCATTTTCATCCTCACCTTCCTCCTTGGCCTTCTCCGTTCTGGGCAGGAAACCAGGCAGGTCTTTCGGTTTGTTTGCCAAACGAGAGTGCAGAGACCACCTTGGACCAGGTTCTTTGCCTTTCTGGATTTTTCTCGGTCACAAGCATTTGCCACATGGCTGTGTGGCCTTCACATTGGTCATCTTAGTGGATGTCCCCTTTGACTGGATACATCCTCATTTTCAAATGTTAGCTAGCAAGCTTGTTTCCAGTTGGGGCTGTTATAAATAGCTCTGCTCCTGAACAGTGATTCATGGGTTTAAAAACTACTTACCGGATCTCTTTGTGAAGCACAATGAAATACGTAGGGGGAAATCACTTGCTTTCCCATACTTTTTCAAAGAAAAAATAAAAAGGGGAGAGATGGAACCAGTGGGACAAAATCTGTAATCTGGGGTGGTGGGTGTATGGGGTTTCATGGTACCATTCTCTCCTTTTATGTATATGTTTGAAAGTTTTCATAATAAAAAATAAAAAATAGAAATGTAAACACAGTCCCTGCCCTTAGGGAGCTCACAGTCCAGCAGGGACGCAGACAAGTAACAGAGCCCTGGCAGAGCAGTGTGGCAAGTGCTGGGACAGGCCTAAATGCATTAAAAAAATAGCATAGGATTACAAAGGAAATCAATTATATTGAGACACATTAATCAAAATATATATTTAAATTGGGCTACCGGTGGCCCAAAGAAAGTGTGAGATATGTGGAGCAGAGCAGCTCCAGCCAACCACAATCAGCTGAACCCCACAACACCCACCGGTGTGTGATCATTGCTTTAAGCTACTGAGTTTTGGAATAATTTGCTACACAGCAAAGGCTGTCTGATACAACAAGGGAGGGTATCTGCCCACACAAGGCCTCACCTAAGCTTACACTTAAACCTGGAGCAGAAATGGTAAATAAGCATGTGAAAAGATGCTCCACAGCCTATGTCATCAGGGAATTGCAAATTTAATGAAAATGAGAGACCACTACACACCTATTAGGATGCCTAAATCCCAAGCACTGACACCACCAAATGTTGGCGAAGATGTGAAGCAACAGGAATTTTCCTTCATTTCTGGTGGGAATGCCAAATGGCACAGTCAGTTTGGAAGATAGTTTGCTGGTTTCTTAAAATGCTAAACACAGTCTTACCATATAACCCAGCAATTGTGCTCCTTAGTATTTATTCACGAGTTTAAAATTGCATCCGCACAAAAACATGCACACAGGTGTTTATAGCAGCTTTATTCATAATTGCCACAACGGAAGCAACCAAGAAGTCCTTCAGTAGGTGAACGCGTAAGCAACTGTGGTGCACCCAGACAATGGAATATAATGAGAGGTAAGAAGAAATGAGCTATCGAGCCATGAAAAGACATGGAGGAACCGTAAATGAATCTTGCTAAGTGATAGAAGACAATCCGAAAAGGCTAAAAACTGCATGGTTCCAACTATATGACATTCCTGAAAAGGCAAAACGAGAGACATGAAAAAAACAGCGAATCCAGGGGTTCAGGAAGAAAAAGGAAGGGTTGCATAGGTGAAGCTCAGGGGAGTTTTAGGGCAGTGTAAATGCTCTGCATGATACTATAGTAGTGGATACATGACGTGCATTTGTCAAAACCCATAGAACTGGATGACATAAAGAGTGAACCCTGACGTAAGCTCTGGACTTTAGTTGATAATAATGCATCATTACTGGTTTGTCATTGGGAACAAGTGTACCACACGCAGGGTGTTAATAAACAGGGTAAACTTGGGGGGCAGGGAGATGGGAAGTATCTGGGAACTTTGTTTTTCCTGCTGAATTTTTACGTAAACCTAAAACTGCTCTAAAAATAAAGTCTATTTTGAAACCAAAAAAATTGGGCTATAGTTATAGATGTGCTTCTTATTAATGCGTTTAACGGCAAGATCTCCTAGCAGGGCTCATGAGGCCAGAACTTTGAAGGGGTGGTGCGTGGTCCAGAGCTCTGCTACGCCACGGGCCCTGCTGACCCTACTGTGCTTTGCTGCCTACGTTCACAAGCGAAGGAAGCGCATAATTTCACTGAAAATAAAGACGTAATGTTTTTGTTCCCCATCCAGGCTCTCAGATCCTTGTGATACAGTAACCTTTCTTTGACCTTAGGATGTACTCCTAGAAACGGTTTTATTGAGTCATAGAATGTGCACATTTTTAAGGGTTTCTTTAGCACTTGGAAAGTTATCCAGTCTGAAGGTGTAGTTTTCACTCAGCCAGTGAATAAAAGGGGTGTTTCCCTGCTTTCTACCTGTAGGGGTCCTCAGATTCTCCATTCCCTGGGCCACTCTGCTCTTTCTTTGACACTAAAATGAAAACAGCCTGTGTGTCAGCCGATGAGACCAAGCCTTCTCAGGTTCGCTTCACCAGGTGACTTCCAAGCAAGGCTGCCTGTTCCTTGCTCTGACCAGGCTGCTCGTGACTTCAGCCACCCCCCTTCCTCTGGACAACTGTCCTGCTCCCCAGAAATGAGTCACCTCCTGCCATCTGGTGACATCTCCAGGTTTCAGCTCCCAGGATGGCTTCTCCTGGCTCAGCAGCCTCCTGAATTCCCTAAAACACAACTACCAACAGCCTAAAAAGACCTTACGCAGATTTGGGGAGAACAGAAGGTAGATTTAAACTGGAGGGCCCTGCTATCAGAGTCCACAGGCTGAGATTCCCCACTGGGCTGCCCTGGCTGCTTTCTTCTTAGCCCCCATCAGCGCAGGGATTGGCTGACCTCCCACTGTGAGTGCCCTTGACTGGCTTTCTATTTCCCAGAGTGCAGACCTCCACAGCCCCCCACCCCAGGGGAGGAGAAATCTGGGCCTCCTGTCTGAAGCCTGTTTCAGCTCCTGATCCTGCAGCATTGACTATGGGAATATTCCTTCTCTTGGGAGAACCCCCACCTTCATCACGGGGCCTGGTCAGGCCAGAACATAACATATGGCTGCGTATCCCAAGGTCAGGCTTGCTCCATTGCCTACAGCCCAACAGCCTGGGTCAGTGGTTCCCTGTTAAACCTGGGCAGGTTCCCTCCAGTGGCCTGCTGACCTCGGCCATCCCCAGTTGCAGGTGGTGGGACCAACACACACACACACATACACACGATTTTCTGCATAGAGTGGTCCAAAATCCAGAGTAGAAAAAAAGTTCTTCCCTGGCTGGGTAGCCCAGTTGGTTACAGCATCATCTCAATATGCCAAGGTTGCAGGTTCAGTCCATGGTCAGGGCAAATATAAGAATCAACCAGTGAATTCATAAATAATTGGAACAACAAATCAATGTTTCTATGTCTCTCAAAAAAAAAAGGAAAGAAAAGAAAAGAAAAAAGAAAAGAAAAGAAAAAAAAAAAAAAAGTTCTTCAATCAACAGACCTAGTTTAGATAACTGAATGGGATACTTAACATCTTAGTCTAAAGCAGCTGGCTTTGGGCTTCCCCAAGAGCAACAGGAGGCCCTCACTTCACAGCTGCCTGACTGAGAGAGCCCCCAACGTGGTCTTTCCAGAATAATCCAGAACAAAGGGAGGGTCTTCTCTGCAAATAGATTCCCTCTTCTGCCCTAGACTGCAAACGCTGTTTCTAACCTTTGAAATGGCAGTCTCCAGCATCAGCAGTTTGAAGATACATTCTCCCATGGCACCCCAGGACACTATCATTTCATTGAAATAAATGTGTGACAATTTGGCAGATTAAAAATGGTACCTCAATTTGATTTAATTTGTATTTCAACAATTACTGGGAAAATTGAACTTTCTTCCCATGTGATTGTTTAGATTGTGAACCTATATTTCTATCTGCTAACACGTGGAACATATTTTCTCCAGTTTTCCATTTTCATTAACTTTATTAATTTATTTTTTACATGCTAAACATTTACTTTTTTACACAGACAAATCTCTCAGTATTGTCCTCTATAGTCTCTGCTTTCTGTGTTATGCAGAGAAAGACCTCCCTGACCCCAGATTCACATAGACACTCACCTAAATGACCGTGTTTACTCCATTTGGAGTTCTAATGTGCTGTAAGGACTCCAACTTGACTGTTTCCATACACATGGCCAATTTTGTATTAAAGTCTTTTATTGCATAATCTCTTCTTTCTTCCACTGCGTTGAAATGCTGCCTTTATTAGTTTTGTAAATCTTATACACCGGTTCCTTTGTTTTTAAAATCCCTACCTCCCAGGGATGTTCTGTGGATTAAGCAAAGGGGTATTTTCGAAACCTTTAACACGGGAACATAGAGCCTGCTCCAGACATGTTGGTTCCCCTCCCATCTCCTTGTTCTTCTCTTTTCCAGGCCCGTTTCCCACTCCTCTGCCATATGCTTCTACCATTTGATTTGGCCTTGGGGTTGTGGGGACAGATCCAGGCACACAGAAGGTGCTTACTAAGGCCTCATCGCTGCGCCCACAAACTGCTTGTTGGCCTGTTACTGCCTCAGCCAAAGTGACCTTGGTGGGTGAGCTCCCCTCCATGAGATGGTAATTAGTGTCAAAGCGCGAGGAAACAGCTCATACAAACGCCCCGAAGCAGGCACATACTAGGTGTGTTCTAGGAACAGCAGGGAAGCCAGCGTGGCTGGAGCAAGGCGGAGACTGGCAGAGCATGGGGCAGAGAAGTGGCAGAGGCAGATCCCGAGGGGCCGCGTAGGCATTGAAAGGACTGGATTTTATGCTGAGAAAGACAGAAAAACTTTCTGAAGCACTCTGAGCAGAGGGGGACCTTGAGCTGACTTGTATTGTAAAAGCTTAGTGGCTAAGAATTCCTTGGTCTTTAGGTCCCAGTTGCACCACTTTCTAGCTGTGTGACCTTGGGTAAGTTGTTTAATTTCTCTGTGCCTCAGTTTCATTAGCTGTAAAGTGTGGATAACAGTACTCACTTTGTATGGTTATTGTGAGGATTAAAGTTAATGTAAAGAAAGCACTTAGAAGAGTACCTGGCGCGTTCTGAGCACTGTGTAGTGGGAGAAGTTATTATCGTGATAATATTATCATGGCTGCTGGTGCTGAGGACAGACTGGGGGGGACCAGGGTGGAAGCAGGATGCCATTTGGGCAGCTCCTGCAGTGGTCTGGGGAAATGACTGGCCACAGGAAAGGTAGAGAGAACTGGTCAGATTAGGAAGAGCTGGCAGGATTTGCCGATGTAAAATGTGAGAGAAAGAGGAGCTGGGGCGGCTCCAAGGGTTTTGCCCTGAGCACTCGGAAGCTGAAGCTGCCATTTGCTGAGATGGGGAGGCTGGGAGCAGCAGCTCTGGGGAGCAACACGAGGAGTTCAGCTTGAGCATGTTAAATGAGAGACGTCAGCTAGCTAGCTCAGCGTGAGGCAGTTGGGTATACACATGGTCCGAGGTGGGGGTGCGCAGTCGGGAATGGTCAGTGCACGGTGCATATTCAAAAACCACGAGACCAGATGGTGTCACCAAGGATGGGCCTGGGAGTCTGCCATGTGGACAGCAAGGGCTCAACCAGTGCCACCGCCCAATCGACATCACTTTTGACAAGCCTGCAGACTTTTGAAAAAGCTTGAGGAAAAGTGCTTTTGGGTTTTGCCGGGGCTCTCTCAAATGCTGGGAGTAGCATTTCTAGTACCTGTAAGACGGACAGGCTCGGGGCAAGCACAGAGAAGGAGGGGTGGGCACCAAAGCTCGAGTCTTTGCTGATCGGCAAATAAGCAGAGCTTTTGCATAAAGCTGGCTTTAAGGATATGTGAGTTACCAGGAGTGTAGTGTATGAAGATAATTTAACAAAAGGCAGCACAGTGGCTGAGAGCGTGGGCTTTGAAGGTGGATGCACTCTGGTTCCTCGGGCCCCGCTCCTCAGCTGCAGAATGGGATCAGCTCAGTGCCTCTGTCACAGGCGTTGAAAGAAGTGACATAGATGATGCTAACAAATGCTCAGCATAGCTCTGGCCCTAAAAGGAAACACACTGTTGTCTTTACTGTTATTCTCACCAACACATCTGACACCAAATGTGTGGCTTTTTCCTACATCAACCAATTCTCTGGTACAGGACGGGTGTCCCACAGTTCAATTCTGTTCTGACACTGCGACCTGGAGTTAGTGTCAGATCCCACAGGTTAAGGGCTCAGTCCCACTAGGGTGCCCTCCCTTCAAGTGCTTATTGTGAGTCCTTATTTACCAACTGTAAACCAGGGGTTCTCATGGCCCCTTCCCCAGGCTCCATAATTTGCTAAAATGGGTCACAGAACTCAGGAAAGTGCCTTACTTACTATTACCCATTTATTTGAAAAGGATTTGACTCAGGAACAGCCAGATGGGAGAAATGCACAGGGCAAGGTATGTGGAGGCGGCGGCAGAGCTTCCCTGCCCTCTCTGGGCGCACCACCCTCCCGCACCTTGATGTGTCCACCAACCAAGCAGCTCTGTGAGCCCCCTTGGTTAGGATTTTTATGGAGGCTTCATGACATAGGCATAATTGATTAAGTCATTGGCCATTGGTGCTTGAACTCAATGGCCAGGCCCTCCCCCCTCTCCAGAGGTCAGGGAGTAGGGCTAAAAGTTCAGACTCTCTAATCACAAGGTTGGTTCCCCTGGCAACCAACCCCCCATCCTTAAGGGCTTTCCAAAAGTCACCTCATTCAAGTACACTCAGGTGGAGTGGAAAGGGCCTTGTTTTAAATAGCAGATGCTCCCCTTAATCCTATCACTCAGAAATCCCAAAAGTCTTGGGAGATCTGTGCCAGGAACTGGGACTGGGTGAAGGCCAAATATATATTTCTCATTATAGCGCAGTGTTATAGGCCCACAACCAGTGCAGCTGTCCAATTGGCAAGGGGACTAAAAGCAGAGGAAAAGGTACCCCCTAGGGTAAAAGGGAAATGGACAGGGCACTGGAGTCCGTGTTCTGGGCAAGGCTGAACTCATGGGCATATGACTGGGTCAGTCGCATAGGACGCCACTCTCAGAATGGACTCAGCTCTGGGCTTAATGCTCTGCCCTTGTAGTCTTGAAATTCTTAGTATTTTGTCTTTCAACTTGTGTTTTGTGAGCTGAAGTCCAATTCAGCAAAGAAGCACGTGTGTGAGCTGAGACGATACACCAGGTGGCAGCAAGCAGGCTCCAGCCAGCAGGAGCGGCGGGCAGTGGGCAGCATGGGTGCTGAGCAGCTGGCCTAGCCACCCGGCGCGCACCCACATGGCTGGGCAGTCCGGGACGCCATGGGGCCAGGATCTGTGCCCAGAATGGCAGCAGCAGAAGATGGCTGCAGTCCACCAAGGCCGCGGTGAGAGAAGAGTCTGTCCTGTAGCATCTATACAAAATAAGCTCTACAGCCTAAGTCTGGGGCAGGAACTGTCACGCAATAAACTGTCAGTAAGTTATTACAAAACCAGAGCATACACGTGGACGTGGCAATAAAGCATATCAGAGTTAGAGTTCTTCAGGGTCTAGCATCTCTGATTTTGAAAACTGCTGCAACATTGCAAAGCAAATAAATAGTCACAGGCTTTGAAATAAAAATTAAAGATCACATTCTACAGAAAAAATTTTATCTTTATGTGAAGTTTTGTTATTAATAAGGAAAACAATTTTTAAATTAAGTTTTCTGCCCTATCTGGTTTTGCTCAGTGGTTAGAGCATCAGCCTGTGGACTGAAGGGTCCCAGGTTCGATTCCTGCCAAAGGCACATACCAATCAATGTGTCTCTCTCACATTGATTTTTTTTTTCCTCTCTCTCCCTTCCACTCTCTCTATAAAGCAATGAAAAAAATATCCTCAGATGAGGATTAAAAAAACAAAAACAAAATTAAGTTTCCTTGTAATAAAAGATATAGCAATCAAATGTATAAAGAGGTTATTAATTTTATATACAATTCATGAAGTCACTTTCAGTTTCTTGTACAACCTCCACAAGTTACAGAAAATGTTAGAGGAAATGTTAAAGTGTCACCATATACATTTACATACAAAATTAAATTCAGACATATGAAATTGATTTGTATGGATAGTTAAATCTTTTTAGAAAAATTATACCACAAGAATCACCAGCTAAAATTTATATTTTGAAATAATTTATCAGAAATTTCTCCTAATGTGACAGCCTATGAAATATTCTTAACAACTCCAATAACAGTTGCATCTGCAGAAAGATCCTTTCCCAGACAAAAAATTATAAAAAATTATTTGTCATCTTGCATTTGTCAGGAATGCCTGTTGTAGCTTTCAGTTACAGGCGTGCTTCTGAGTGGGTTTGGTTCCAGGCCACTGTAATAAAGTGACTGTTGCAATAAAGCGAGTCATAATCTTTTCACTGGTAAGGGTCTTGCCTTTAGTTTATTAAAAAAAACCAACATCTGTGAAGCTCAACAAAGGAAGTGCCACAAAACGAGGTCGCCTGTATGTCCACTGAAATGAAGTTGGCAAAGTATACATTTTGATCACCTAATAAATGAATTTGCAGAAAAATCTAATGATCAATCAGATATCATATTAATAAATTATTTATTTTATATAAAATTAGGACAAAATATAGTCATTTTAAGTTTATGATATTACTCATGCATCACTATTACCCCATTACACTGTATAAGTAATAAAATATTTTGAAAGGAAAAGGCTTTGTATTTTAGCACCTTTAACTACAGTATTTTTTATTTTATTTATTTATTTTTTTACTGCTTTTTTAATATGAGGCGCTGCATTTTCCTTTGGAACTAGGCCCTGCAAATTATGTAGAGCCCTGATTCTGAAAACCAGTATTTCTTTGAAAGGATTTTCATATTTCCCCAAATTTTCCTGACTCTATTAAAACCCTTTTCAGTTTTTAATGACTTCTCTCCAGTCCAATGAATGACAATCATGTTATAACTTTTTAAAACCCACATCACAGTGGGACAGCTGGTCCTCTTGGAGGCTGACACTCTCGTTGTGCTGAGACTCATTCTCTTTTCTTTTTAAAAATATTTTTAAAATTGATTTTAGAGAGAGAGGAAGGGAGAGAGAGAAACATCACATCAATTGACTGGCTGCCTTCTGCCTGCCCCCTACTGGGGATCGAGCCCGAAACCCTGGCCTGCACCCTGACTAGGGGTCAAACCAGTGACCTCTTGGTGCCTGGGACAACTGAGCCGCACAGGCCAGGGCTGAGACCAGTTCTTCTGAATTGCCCCAACCCACCCCCACCCCCACCCCCATCCCAACCCACCCCCACCCCCACCCCCATCCCAACCCACCCCCACCCCCACCCCCATCCCAACCCACCCCCACCCACCCCCACCCCCACCGGTAGCGGATCCTAGTCCTTCCGATGTTGATGTCAAATTTTGAAGTCCGTTTTAGAGGTGATATATGTGACAAGTGCTCTGGTAAGTGTAAAGAGCAGAGGAAGTGATGAGGGAGACAGAAAGTGCACTTGGAGGGCCCCGTGGCTATTGAGTGACCACAATTCCATTCATCTTCTGGAAGATGGGGGGGGGGGGCTGTTGCAGTCGAGGCTCAGGCCCAGCAGCGTGCGGGGCTTGGCTGGGCGTGGGATCCCAGCCCCGCCGCGTCCGGGGTTCTTCCTCAGGTGGCAGCAGCCTCGGGGGTGGGCCTCCTAAAGGGGGGAGGGCTCTGGGCCGTAAGCCGCTGCAGCCCTCAGGCCCCCCTAAAGCAAAGCAGGTAGCACCTGGGTAGACGGGAACTCGCCACGAGCACTTTCCCTCTGAACCCTCAGCTCCTCTGGAGTCTCCGCCTTCCTCCCCAATTGACCAATCCCTCCGCCCCATCGTGGAAGGAAGCAATCCGATTGGCCCAATCACGGGGGCCCTTGGAACTAAGACACTGGGACCTGTGAGCCTATGAAAGAGAGGCCGGTGGATCAGGTGTTCGCCTCTGTCCAATCAGAGGCCTGCTGGCGCTTCCCACGCAGGGCTGAAAGCGGGGCTTGCAGGTGAACTGGGACACGGACACGTCCGGCACCATGACTGACAGGCCCACGCAGGCCAGACTCACCTGCTCCCCCCTCCTATGTGGGAGTGCTCACACCGGCCTCACCCCCTCTACTCAGTCCACCAGGTACTGACGGGCTACTTCCTCAAATACACCTCGGCGGCTGCTCTCCCCGTCGCCATGGCGACCTTCCTTCCCGTCTGAACAATGGGCAGGAACCTCTTGACAGCCACCGGCCCACTGGAGGGGTCTTGTGAAGGCTCGCTCACCCTTCCGCGGGTTCCGCAGCACGTGGTACGCCCCAGGCCTCCCGCAGTGCTCTCTGCCCACCCCTCGGCGTCTCCTCCCGCCAAGCTCCTCCCGGCCAGGGGGCGGTGTTTGTACCTCTCTCCAGGACGCCCGTCAGCCTCGCCGCGGAGCCCTGCTCACCCTGGAGCTCAGGCGCTGGGGCACCTGCCGGGAGGGGCTGCATCCGCACCGAGACTCCGCATCCGCACCGGGACTCCTCATCCGCGCCGGGACTCCGCATCCGCGCCGGGACTCCGCTTCCGCGCCGGGACTCCGCATCCGCGCCGGGACTCCGCTTCCGCGCCGGGACTCCTCATCCGCGCCGGGACTCCGCATCCGCGCCGGGACTCCTCATCCGCGCCGGGACTCCGCATCCGCGCCGGGACTCCTCATCCGCGCCGGGACTCCGCATCCGCGCCGGGACTCCGCTTCCGCGCCGGGACTCCTCATCCGCGCCGGGACTCCGCATCCGCGCCGGGACTCCTCATCCGCGCCGGGACTCCGCATCCGCGCCGGGACTCCGCTTCCGCGCCGGGACTCCTCATCCGCGCCGGGACTCCGCATCCGCGCCGGGACTCCTCATCCGCGCCGGGACTCCGCATCCGCACCGGGACTCCGCATCCGCGCCGGGACTCCGCATCCGCGCCGGGACTCCGCTTCCGCACCGACTCCGCACCTGCGGACGCGCGCTCAGCATTGACGCAACTTGCATGTCCACTTGTATGTGGGTTTACCGTTCGCCTCCCCGGCTAAAAGCGTCTCTGCGAGGGCAAGGCTGCCTGCCTCGTTCAGTGCTGAACTCCTAGGGCCCAGCGCAGTGTCTGGCACTTTAGAGGGTCTGGGGGCCACTAACTTTAAAATCAGCGACCTGCCCAGCCAGGCATGGATCAGCGATTGGGCATCGACCTAGGATCCAGGAGATTGCAGTTCAATTCCAGGTCAGGGCACATGCCCGGGTTGCCGACTCCATCCCCAGTCAGGGGCGCGCAGGAGGCAGCGGATCAATGACTCTCTCAGCATTGATGTTTCTATCTCTCTCTCCCTTCCTCTCTCTGAAATCAATAAAGATGTATTTACAATAAAATGAAATAATAAAATAAAAAGTGTCCTGCAATCATATGCAAACGTAGAAGTACAGGAATGGTCTGGAAGGGACCAGGATACGGTATGGTGATGTGTGTGCACCTGTATGTGGGGAGGTGGGGGTGGGGGGACAGACGCCAGCTTTCACTGTAATGATTTTACTTTTTACTAAACAAAGATGAACGAAGCATGTATGTCCCAGGTCAGGGGAGATGGCCGGTGAGCAAACCCAAGCCACACTCTCTAACAACAAAAACACACCGTCACACGCTGCAGTCCACTAGTGGGTTTTGAGTCTTCACTTTATTACTGTCACCAGAAGTCACCACCTTCACTTGGTTCACCACAAATAGACAGATGTCATAAAGGGGGGGTGCCATGGGGCCACTGGATTCACTCTTGAGAGACTTAACCAGGTGGTGGGGGAGTCCAGAGCGGGGGCCCAGGATGGGGACCACCATTCACTGCACACACGCACACACACATATATTTGTGGAGCCTTATATTATACATCTTATATATAGAAAATATATGTATTTATACTATACACAGGCAGTAACGCTGCGGGAGGGGCCGGACACCCAGACAAGGACTTGGGCACCAGGGACGGGGAGTGTCACATCAAGGCGCAGCGCTGGGAGACGGCTGGACCAGCCCATCCTCCTACCCCCCTTCGTGCTCCTCAGAGAATCAAAAGGGGTCTTGGGCCAAGGTTGGGGGGCCCCCATGGGTAACAAGTGGGGGCTCTTGGTTATAGGGGGGAAGCCTGGGACCCCAAAAGTCTTTGAAGATCAAGACTCACCAGGGAGGGTTGGAGGGGGGAATAAATGCCTGTCTCCTGGGAATTAGTCCCTCAATTGTTATACCCTGGGGGAGACCCAGAGCCACAACCAGACAGGTGGCCTGTGACTGCGAAGGATGTGTCAACTCAGAGGCAGGAGGCCTGGATCCTGAACCTCTTGACTTTGGACAAGTCACTATCTTCCTGGCCCAGAGTCTTCTGCCTCCAGGGTCCTTGCAACTCTCAGCCTGCATGAAACCCAGTTTTCCTGGGCTGCCTCTTGTGCTTGATGGGAGGAGGAAACCCAAGCTATGCAGGGTCAGGATGCTGGGGGGCCCTTCTCCAAGGATAGGCTTAGAAGCAGGGGAGAGGTGGGGTGGGGGAAGGGCAGCAGGGAGGGAAAGGGGGATACCGTTGGCCTAAGAGCACACACTTTCGGCTTGGGCTCCCCAGTGTCCTTAGCAACAGAAAGAATAGGGCTTCCCCACCAACTTCCCAGCAGGGTTCAGGAGCCTTGGGTCTTCTCTACACCCTGCTCTCCGACATCTCTCACCCTTTTTTGCAGCTCTACCGTGGGCTGGCTTCTACCTGGTGGTGGGGTGTCTGGGCTGTCCCCCAGGATGAGTGAGGAATGCTGAACAAGATGGTTCAGCAACCCCCACTCCTGGCAGGGGTCTTGTAAACTTTCTCACTCCAGAGTGGCAGGGAGTCTGCAGAAAACACCCAGGGCCTGGGTGAAGCTTAAATGTGCCCTGCCCTCTAGCCCAGCATCACCAGTGCTGGGTAACCCTCAGGGAGAACAGCTGGGTAGCACCCGGGGTCTCCTAGTGCCTACCTGCAGGGGAGGTTTTTGGTGGCGAGAAGGCAAAGGGAAGGACTTCTCACAGCCTCCTGCGGGCATAGAACTTCTGCGAGAAACACATCCACAGTCACCCACCCCTTTACCTGCTGCAAGACCTCTGGTCTGGTACAGCTGGGCAGGACCATGACCCTATTCTGTGGCCACCCGGGCCACCCAGGGGAGATAACCCTTCCTCAGATGTGGAAAACTGGGCAGCAACAACCAGCTGTTGCTCGCCCGTGTGGGGTCCTCTCCCCCCACTCCTGCCTCTTGGGAAGACTTGAACAGATCTGAGTTTGAATCCATGCCCCACAGCTAACTCACACTCTAAGTCTCAGTTTCTCCTTCTGTTAAGTTCCTTCTCCCTCCCTCACCACTGTGCTGATTCCTCCATCCTCGGGACCCTCCTGGGGAGCCTCAGCCCATCGTGCACCCTGGTCCAGTTGTAGCCTTAGCGCTCACCTGGACTGTCAGCTCCTGATCCCCAGCACAGGTGCCCCATAACTGTGAATAATACCTGCCTCTTCGGGTTGTGTGTGGGAATGGGGTGTTAGTGGTAAGAACACCCAGCACCTTGGCGACCCAGTCCCCTTGCCTGCTCCCTGAGGCACTGGGTCCACACCTCTCTCCACTGTTCAAGGCCTCCCTGTCCCTTAAGGCTCAGCCGAGTGCACCTTGTGCAACACTCTCCTCAATCTTCCTTGTATCTTGGGGACACCTGCTACCCTCTCCTCTACAGCCTGTGGCCTCCTGGAGCCTACCATGCACCAGGGGCCCTCAACAGTTATCTTGGCACAGTCTGTACCTCAGCAGCCAATGCAGGCCATGCAGGATGGCATGCAGCGTCCACAGTCCTTGTCCTCTCTACTCAGCCTCCCACAGGAGACTGCCCCTCGGTGGGCCTTCTGGAAGGCCAGGGAAGGACCCTCCATTCTTTTGGCGATCAGAGCCCCTAGCCCCCTGGCTGACCCCAGAGGAAAGAAAGATGAGACAATGTGCCAGACCAGTTGTTTCCTGGGAGGTCACAAGGGCAAGGAATTGAGACACCTGCTGGGCGGCTGCGGCCAAGAAACCCAGGCAGCAAGCCCAGCTCTGCCACTCACCCACTGTGACCTTGGGCCAGCTGCTCCCCCTCTGGGCCTCCTTACCCCCAACTGTGGGCAGGGTCGTAGTGAGCCTGTCCTAGCGGCAAGGACAGTGATCAGTCCTTTGGGAGGTCACAAAAAAGGTGCTGAGTTCCTAGTGGGACACACAGTGGAATGCAGGGGACCTCCCACCTTGGGAGGGGCCAGTGGGGATGTGGGGAGAGGGCCTAGGGGCACGGCTGTCCAGGCGAGGAACAGTAGGGCAGAAAAGGCCCTTAGCCTGCAGCAGAATCAGGGTGTCTTATGGGCTGAGATTCCCAAGGCCTCCCAGAATAATGGGAGCACCAAGCAGTGGAGCCCCAGGCTGGGGGAAGGGGGAAAGCAGGGAAAGGGGACAGCAGTGCTCTGTAGTCAGGCAGCCTAGGCTTGGCCCCACCTCCATCACTGGCTGCCTGAGTGACCCTGGACTAGTGACCGTGACTTCTCCAGGCCTCAGTTTCCACTACCATAAAATGGAGACAGCTGCAACACTCCTAGCAGGGCTGTTGTGTCACTCCTGGCAGGTGACAGCCCCCCCAGGGTCCTGCAGGTGTTCAATTACCCTGCAGACAAACCTTCCCAGCATCACCCATCTGTCTTTCCCACCATTCTACCTCTGGCACCAACAGGGCCTCCTCCACACCTGTCTTCCCCCTTCCCAAAGACCATTTCTCTTTTACACCCATGCCAAGTGTGGGCTAAACTCACAGTAGGTGCTCAATGAATGCTTGATGACATAATGAATGAATGCAAACACCCGAGGCTCCTGCTGGACACACTTGCACACACAGGTAGACATCCCCCCGGAACGGAACTCCTTACTGCCCTGTCCCACCCGGAGCTGCCCTGGGCCTCAGTGGAACAGCTGGGAGGCTGATGAAGTGCTGGGCAGGGCAGCCTGGGAGGGAGCAGAGGGCCGGGTGTGGAGGGAGGGGGCAGGGGGCAGTTAGGGCTGGGGCAGGCGGGGAAAGGGGGGGAGGAGGAGGTGGTCACGGCGGCTCAGTAGCCCTGCGACTGGTAGCCCTGGGGCTCGGTGTCGAAGGCGTTGGCTGGCTGCTGGTAGGTGCCACCCATGCCGGTAGGATCTGGCCCGGCGCTGGGCTCCACGTAGGGGGCGTAAGGCATGCTGGAGTCCTGGCTGGGGTCCATGTAGTCCTGGGAGAAGAGGGCCGAGTCGGCGCCAATCTGGTACCGCTGGAAGGCCAGCACAGCCTGGCCTGCCTGGGGACGAGGGCCGGTGGGCCAAGGACAGGTGGGAGGGGATGGTTAGGGGAGAGACAGACAAGAGCACCGGGTTAGTGGCGGTTAGTTCACCAGACACAGGCAACAGAGGGTTAAATATCCTCAAAGCACCAAAGACAAACCAAGCTGACTGGTGGGGAGGAAAGGGGTCCTTGCAGCCAGCCCTTGAGAGGCCCAGAACCACATCGTCCAGCCAGAAAGAGCTTCAGAAGTCACCTGCCCCATGTCACCAACCCAGAAGTCACTCTGGGCCACCAAAAATTCTAGTCTCCACACTGGAATGTTAAAGTGGCCCCAAAGGCCCACTTTCTTTTCAAACTGCTCTCAGCAGTGTTGTGTGGAATGGGGAAAAGAAAGTCTCTTGGTGGGACAGAGAACTGTTGTCATCTCCTAAAACTGTTGTTTCTCTTGCAGCTCAAGATGCAGTCATGTAACTAAGTTCTGTCCAATAGATCACCCCAAGTTCTTTGTTCACCCTTTCACCTGATGCTTAGAACACAGATGTGATAGCTGGAGCTCTAGTTGCTATGATGGACCATGAGCTCCAGGAGCCAAACCGTAGGGATGAAAGAGGCCTGAGTCACTAGACTTCTGGAGCCACTATGCCAGCCTTGGACTGTCTTCCCAGACTTGGACTTTGTTTAAACAACGGTTACTTGCGGTTTCTGTCATTTGCTGCTGAATCTAATTCTAACTCAAACAACTTGGTCTAACAAGTTTGGGAAACTGAGTTAAACAGAGTGAGACAAGTTTCAGGACCACAGGACTTGTCAGAGCCTTGACCATTTAATGTATGCTGGGATCCCCAAGGGGGAAACTACAAGACACATTCACCAACCTTATCTGACCACTGAAGCCTTTTTTTTCAGTTGGAAAACTCTTGTCTCCAGCATCCATGTATAGTTGGGAAATGCTTTTTTGGTGAAAGCAACTATATTGTTATTAAGGACAACGACAATGACTGCACCAAGCTAGGGAGTAAGTTAAATGTCACTATACAAATAGTTTACAGGTTTACATTGAAAGCTCTCCAGAGATCTCTCCAATCCAGGTAAACTGTTCGTGATGGAAACATGCTAATGCCCTACATATCTGTTTTTGAGCTGGAAAGACTGAGGCCTAGGGAAGGGAGACCTCAAGGCAGAGTTAGTGCCAGAACCCAGACCTCCCTAGACCAGGGCCCTCCCCACCTCCTTCCCTTTGATTAGCCCCCTGACAAGGCACCAAATCAACCAGGAACTCAAAAGGGCCATCAGGTCTGGTGTTTAATTCCAGAAAGTTCCAGAAGCCCAGTGACTAGGCAGTAACTTCCAATCTGTGTCAACAGAGAAAGTTCTGAGGGGCAGCCCTTCCTGGGAAGTGGCTGTTTAGAGCAAAGTGCCAGGGGCCTGGGGAAGGCGGGCCTAAAGGAGCTGGCTGAGGAAATCAGGTGGGGCCCTCTTGTATCTTCTGCTATGTTGGTATGAGATCCTGGCTGCTGGAGGTTCAGATGCAGGAGCCTGGAGAAGCAGGGAAGGAAAAGGCGCCCCTGGGGTAGCGGCCTGGTCTTCAGCACCCCAAGTCATCAGCAAGCCCACAAGAGCACATGGGGAATGAATGAGTCCCTGAGAGAAACATCTGCAGACCTGGATCTCCCGGAGATCCTGGATCTATCTAGGGTCTACTGTCCAGGCTGGTGTCCTGCAGGAAGACAGAGGTCTGGAGCAGATGACCCCCGAGGACCCTTGCAGGGAGGGGCCTCTGACTACAGGCACCTAGTGTGGACTGTGGGTTCTCCTCTGCCCTCACTGAGTCAAGGCCTCCCTTAGCATCCAGCTCAAGGAGCAAAGGGGGGACATGGGCCCCTGCTGGACTGGGGTGCAGAGGGGAGGCTGGGAGCTCTGCTCAGAGCCCAGGAACCTGGTGGTCCACCTGCCCTGCTTCTTCAGATCAGGTATTCTCTTGAGCCCCTCCTCGAGACTCTCCACGTGCCGTAAGCAGCCTGTATTTGTATGCCTCCAGTGTCAGGAAGCTTGCTCTGTGTGCTCTGCTCTGGGGCCTGCCTGTGCTCCATTACCACCTCAACTCCTGCAGAGAGTGGAGGGGAAGGTGGGTTCCTGCCCAGGCAGTTGAGGGCCCCAAGGAGGGAACCCGTGCTGAACTGGAGGCGAAAGTCCTTTGGAAGAACAAGGACTCGCCACGTGAGACTCACCCCAAAGTCGAGATTGTGGAAGTGTCCCTGACTCCTTGGACAAAATGAGTAAATGAATGATCAAGTAAATGAATGAGCGAATAATGAATGAGGGAGTAAATGAATGAGCAAGTAAATGAATGAGTGAATAATGAATGAGTGAATAAATGAAAGAACAAAAGAGCCTACATTTATTGAGCATCTCTGTGCCAGCCTTTGTCTCATCCATATAATAGCCGAGAGGTTGGTCCATTATCACTCCTCAATCCAGGGAATTAGACTGAGGCTCAGAGAGGTGCAGGGGTTTGCCCAGGGTCACACAGCACGAGAGCAGGGCCAGGCCAGGAGTCCTCTGATGTCCTCGGCCAGGCCTCCCTTGGCAGCGAGCCTCCATTGGGACTATAAAATGAGCCTTCCTTCCCCAGCCGTGGGACAGGATCTCACACGGTGTCCATGGCTCAGCACCCCGAAGCCCACATGTGGAGCCCCCTCCAGCCCTCTAACGGCCCATGGAAGTCCATTTGAGGGAGATTTCATTTGTCTGTCCTCCCTTCCCAGCCTATGGGCTGCTGGGGCCAGGGACCCTGTCTGATTCATCACTAGGCACAAATCAGCTGCTCAATAAATGTTTACTGAATGAATGAACACATGAAGAATGAACAAAAGAGGCAATGACTAAGTGGCAGGTCTTAACTGGCCTCTCAAGCCAGCCCTCTGCTGCCCTGGATGCCCTGGCATCCTGGCCGTTCCAGGCAGTGGGCTGCCCCCACATCCTCGCCATGGGGGAGGACACAGGGCTCCCTGCCCCTGGAAGCCGGGCAGGCCTACGGCTGTGCCGAGGCGGGGAACAGCGTGTTGTATTCCTCCTGGAAGGTAAGGTCCTTGAATCTGCGCACGGCCAGGGCTGCAGTCAGGCTCTGCCAGGAGAGAGCAGGGGTGAGGCCAGCAGGGAAGAGCTAGGAAGCGCAGAGGTGCCAGCAGGGAGGCAGGCTTCAGTGGGCGGGGGGCGGGGGGGCACCTATAGCCCTCCTCTGTGAAAGTCCTAGTGTCCAATTACCTACTCCTTCTCTGTGAGCCCCACCCCATCTCAGGGCTTGCTGCTCCCAAACTCCTCCCTGTAGGACTGGACGGGCCCCACTTCCAGGAGACCTTCACTGGTCTGAGATACCCTGGGGCCACCTGGTTTTTCCCCCCATCCTGAGGACACAGAGATGTGGAGGGACCATGGCTGGCCTGCTGGCCCTGAACCGCAGGTCTCTTCCAAACTCTAGCTCCCAATATTGTATTAGGGCGAGGAGTTCCACAAGAAAATGGATATTCAGGGGCCCTCCAAAAGAGAAAGAAGTCTCCCTGGGGCAGACCCAGGAGGTGGGGGCACAGGGGCGCCCCCTTGCAGAAGGCTAGGCCAAGGGCTGCTCGAAGGCCTGGAAGAGGGGGTTGTGGCAGCAGAGGGAAAGCTCTTGGGAGGAGAGTCGGTGTGACTCCAGGTATCTGCAGGAGGGAGATGAGGAGAGAAGGGATAAACTGGGATGACCTGAAGCCTCAATTCCAGGCGCAGTCTTGCTGTCCCGCTGGTGGGTGCTCAAGACCACTGGGTTCATAGCCCACAAAGAGCTGCTCTCTGGCCAGCCCGGCACAGAGACACGCTCTCCTTGATCCACATGGTATATTTTTTTTTAACGTGAATAAATTGCTAACACATAAAGATCAGATTTCACATAAAAATTCATACTTCTGGCTTCTCTGGAAAATGGAAGACCTGGCCTCTGCAGGTCCGCATTCCTGCTTCAGAACAGGGGGGAGGAGAGGGTGCCCTTTAGGACAGATACGGAGTGCCACCTGGCCTGCCCACACCTGCTCACGTCTTGCCTGCCAGGTGGGCAGCTAAGTTTTTGATACCCGATTTTATAGATGGGAAGACAGAGGCCTGGAAAATTAGAGGCAGCTTCAAGGTGTGGCCCAGGTCTCCTGATTGCTAGGCCTGGGCTCCTGCCCAGCCTAAGACCTCAAAGCCTCATCAGCCCAGGTGGCCTCCGCGTTCTCACCTGTCAGAGTGGAGAGAGAATACCTGCCACCCAGCTACGGTGGTGGGCGCCCTGCACCAAGCAAGGGTCCGCCATCACTACGTGACTGTCCTCTCTGGCAATGGCAACAGTCCGCTTCCTCGGGGGCAGCCCCGCCGTGGGCATGGAGGACAGGAGCAGGGTGGAGTCCCCGGCTGTGCGAAGGCCACAGCCCCGGAGCCAGAGGCGGCTGGGCGGGCGGTGTACTCACCCACGTGAAGATGGAGAAGAAGGAGAAGGCGATGGCGGCCCGGGCCGCGTCCGTCCCCTCGTTAAGTGGGTTGTCCTTGGGCTTGGAGACCTGCCACTGGTTGGCCAGGTAGCAGAAGCCCACAAACCAGAGGAAGGCCCAGAAGGCTGGTGCGTCCACCAGGGCCAGGCAGAATGGTCCACGTGTGGGGAGAGGGGGCAAGTTGGGAGGAAAGGGGACCAGGGAGAGGTTCAAGAGCTCATCTCCCTCACTCCCCAAGCCCCAGAGGGGGGCAGAGAGGGGAGCACAGGGAAGGTGAGGTGAGAGCAGAGAGGTCAGCAGATGTACAGCCAGAGAGAGATCACGGAAAGGAGCCAGCCAAGGCCCAGGGAGAGCCAGGGGTGGTGGGGGAAGTGGAGGGAGGAGGGGAGGGAGAGAGGGAGGGACAGACAGAAAGAAAATCAATCAGCCTGGGCCAGCCTTTCTCTGACCTCAGCCAAACATAGATTTCCCAACTGTCCTTGACTGGCCAGCCGTCCACCCCGAGGCCTGCAGCTTTCTGGAGGAGTGCCCCGACCCCCCCGACCTCCAACTGCAACCTCCCAAAGAACTGGGCAGGGGGAAGTTGAGGGGACTATGACAAGAATCTGGCTCAACCCCAGCGGGTCTAAGCCTCAGCCTCGAATGTGCTTGCAGCCTCACAAAGTCCCTGAGGTCAGCAAGGGGCACTTTGGGAGCCAAGGTCTGGGGAGCTCTGCAGTGGGAGCCCTGCAGTAACAAGACTTGCAGTGCCCAGGGTCTATCCAGAGAGGCCTAGAGCTGCTCAGAGCATACATGTGCCCAGTGGATGGGTATCTAGAGCCCAGACCCTCCCAGAGGCACTGCTGCGGAACCCTGGGGCTCTGTGGAACACAGTTTGAGAACCATTAATTTTGTTCTAGTTCCTTCAAGACTAAGAGACCCTAGACCTTGCTGCCAGGCTCATCCTGAGTGTCCCAAGCCTGGAAATGGGGGGAGGTCCCTGCCACAGACCCTAAACCATGGCCTTAGGCTAGTGAGGCGAAGTCTTACTGAGTCTTAACCTAAGACTCCCTGAGTCAGATTCTTCAAACTCATGGGATGGAGGTCAGGGCATCTCTGCCAAGGCTGTTTCTGAAGGGCAAGGGCATCAGGTTACCTAGGCTCCCAGCTCCAGGGTCTGACCCTCCCCAGGGCCTTCAGTCACCAGGCTGGTTAGTTCTCAGGGGGCCCACCAGGGAGGTGGCCACCAAATGGAGAGGGCTCCCCTGGATGCTGCACTCCCCTCCCCTCCCTGCCACGGAGCTGTGGCTATGCTGGGGTTGCAGGCCAGCACTGGTCCCACCCTTCCCTGTTCCCAGCCATGTGACCCCAAGCCTGTCCCTTCACCTGCCTGCTTCATAGGTGTGTGTGAGGATTAACAGGCCCAGGCCTGGGACAACCCTCTGCAGACGCTGCTGTGAGGAGGGGGTGCCCTCTGGGGCAGGGGGCTCACCCGAGACACCGATGTCGGATAGGACAGCCTTCTTGCGGTCCTTCACGCTGCTGATCTGCGGGAAGTAGACGTCCAGGGCCAGGTAGAGCAGGCAGGTGATAAAGGCGAGCACGCCCACGGTCACGCCGTAGCTGCAGGCGTTGGGGTTGCGGTTGTAGATGCAGAACTCCTCGCCCTCCGCGGGGGTGTTGAGGTAGCCCTCGTTCACGATGGAGCCAAACACCACGATGGAGAACACCTGAAGAGGGCAGGGAGGGGCAGGGGAAGGCATGAGGCCCAGGCAGGCCCCACACAGTACCAGCCCGGTATGGTGGGGTTGCCCACCAACACCTCTCAGCTTGCTGCCTGCCTTTCTGTGAGCCCTCATCACCCCAAATAGCAGGCATTTCAGAGGGAGGCCCAGAGAGAGAGGGCAACTTGCTTGGGGTCACACAGCACAGGGCAGGGTCAACTGCTTCTATCCTCAGGCCCAGGCACTGAGGACCCTCTCTACAGAGGGTCACCCCCTGCCAGCCAGGTCCTGAGAGGTCTTCTTTCACCGACACCAGGGTTCCTCTAGGACTAGACCCAGCCTCCCAGAACCAGTGGTCTCATGCCCTCCTGGGCAGGGAATCTGCTAAGCCTCTACCCCCATCTTGTGTACCCACCCCTTCCAGCCACAGAGCCATGGGCTGTTCTGGGGTCTCAGGCTCCACCCTTCTGTCCTTGGTACCACCCTTCCCTGTTGTCCAGGCCCTGACAAGTAGAAGGAATGATGAATGAAAAAAATAACACCAGGCACAATCCTGCCAATTACTGGGCCACCTGCACCACCCTGAGAGAATTACACGTGGTACCTCATTTAATGCCCCCAAAAGGTCTATTTCAGTTCAGTTGGCAGCCAACTAAGGTGGCCCCATGACCTCCTGGTATTCACACCCTGGACTGTGGGCTGGGCCTAGTGATTTGCTACAGAATATGGCAAAGAGTGATGGGATATCACTTCTGTAAGGAAGTTACAGACTCTGGCTCTTGGCCCCTCTTGCCTGCTCACTCTGATGGAAGCAGCTGCCATGTTTTGAGCTGCCTCACGGAGAGGCCTACCTGGCAAGGAACTGAGCGATGCCTCTGGTCAACAGTCATAAGGGACCTGAACCCCTCAGTCCAACAGCCCACAAAGAAGCAAGTCCTGACAGCATCACGTAAGTGAACTTGAAAATGGATCCACCCTCAGCCATCAGATGAGCCCTCAGCCCTGGCTGACACCGCAATTATAGCCTGTGGCAGACCCTGAGGCAGTGGCACCTAGCTAAGCAGATTCCTGACCACAGAAACCGTGAGATAACAAATGTTTGTTGTTTTAAGCCACTACATTTTAGGGCAATTTGTTATGCAGCAATAGCTAATTGATACAAAATCAGTATCACTGGCATTTTGCAGATGAGGCCGTTAAGACGCAGGTATTGGTAAATGTGCCCAGTGCCACACAGTGATGTTTGGTCAGTGGCAGAGCTGGCTTCAAACCCAGGGACCTAACTCTAAAGTTCATGCTTTTTCCTCCTGCCTCTCACGGGCCCTGAAACTGTGTGAGGATGTGGAGGCCCAGAGCCGCGGACACACATTCAAGAAGGCAGAGCCTCGGCCGGAGGGATTTTTATTGTGCGCTTTCCACTTTCTCTTTGATTTCCAATTGTTGTACAAAAAACTACAACTTCAATATAAGCCAGACATAGTTTCATACTCAGCTGACACATAGTGACTCCGGGGCAGGTGTGTGAAAAAATATGAGCAGCAGTATTTTTTTTTTAATCTTTTTAAGATGTCTACACTTTACATGGGTTTTTATAATGTACTGAATATATTAGTGTGGTTGTAATACATAAAAAACAAATAAGTCTACATTTAAGGGGCGGGTTGATTTGACAATTTTTCCTGAAGGAGTGCAGACCACTGGTTCATGACTCCCTGTATTCAGAGGATTCTGACCCAAATGTCCAATGGATGAATGGAGAAGCAAGTGACAGCACATCCATGCAATAGGGTATTATTCAGCCATAAAGAGGACCACAGTTCTGATACGTGCCACAAACAAATGAACCTTAAAACAAGTGAAGGAAGCCAGACACAAGAAATCAATATTATATGCTCTCTTTTATGTACTATATCCATAACAGAGACAGAAAGCGGACTAGAGGTTACCAGGCTCCGGAGGGGGGGGGGGGTAATTACTTAATACGGTACAGGGTATTTCATGGGGCGAGGAGAAAGTTTCGACACTACAGAGAGGTAGTGGTTATGCAACGCTGTAAATGCACTAAATGCCACTGAACTGTACATTTTATTTTATTATTTTTTTTAATCCTCACCCGAGGGTATTTTTTCCACTGCTTTTCAGAGAGGGTGGAAGGGAGAGAGAGAGAGAAACATCGGTGAGAGAGACACATCGATTGGTTGCCTCTCACATGCGCCCAGACCAGGGTCCGGGATTGAGCCTGCAACTGAGATACATGCCCTTGGCCGGAATCAAACCCGGGACCCTTCAGTCCGAGGGCCGATGCTCTAACCACAGAGCAAAACCAGCTAGGGCTGAGCTGTACACTTTAAAATGGTTTACTGTATGTTATTTGAGTTTTTCTGCAACTAGAAAAAGGGGAAAGGATTGTGGGGCTGTGTCCTGGTTCAGCCACAGCACAGAGGTGGGCTGTGAGCCACACGTCTGCCAGTCCTGATTTGGGAAGGTACACAACCCAGTCCTTAAGCCCCATGCAGTCATCCTGGCTCACAGCTCTGCTCTGTGACATGGAGGGCAATTTGCACTGCCCCTAATTTATAGATTAAAAAACTGCGGTTCAGAAAGAGGTGACACTGTTGTAAGCAGTACAGGCTGAACTTGAACCCAGGTCTCCTGACACTCAGGTCTCCTGTGCTCTTTCCCACCTGACCAAGCTCTCAGCCTCAGGAGGTGGGTCCTGAAGGAATGGTCTTTCCTAAGACCTGAGAGGTCAGCAAGTAAGCACCCGTGTGATTGGATCAGGCAGTATGACTGGATCAGACAGTGTCACTCGATCCGGTAGTGTGACTGAATCCCGCAGCGGACTGGATCTGGCAGTGAGACTGGATCCTGTAGTATGACTGGATCCCACGGTGGACTGGATCCCACAGTGTGACTGGATCCTGCAGGGTACTGAGACTGGATCATGCAGTGTGACTGGACCATGCAGTGTGACTGGATCAGGCAGTGTGACTGGAGTGCCAAGTCTCGTGCTCAGGGACACAGGAGGGGAGAGACAAGAAGTCCTGACTTCAAAGCACTTCCTGACAGACACAATCCCTGAGGGCTGCTGCCCGAGGTGGGAACAAGGGTGGACCCCCTTCTGAGAGAACAACAGAGGAGATTTGAGGAAAAGAAAGAAGGCACAAGCCCTCTGAGGACAGCAGAAGAGGAACCATTAACATGGGGCCCCCCTGGGGGAGAGAAGCAGGAGGAAAGTGCTGGAGATCATGTGTCCCCATGTGTCCCCAAGAGGGTAAGGAGCAGAAGGCGGAGGCTTCACACTAGCTCCCTGCTATCTGCCCTCAGGCCCCGGGGCGCCCGGGGCCCCCAGCCCTCCTCTCCACCCCAGGGTCCTCTGGCAGAGGAGGGAGGTGGTCAGGGAATGGTACCTGAGGCAGTGGTTTCTGAGCTGAGCTGGGAAGGAGCCAGCCCTGCGTGTTTCAGGCAGAGAAACAGAAAGGGTAGAGCCCAAACATGGGAGGAGGAGCATGGTCAGAGTGTGACCAGGGAGCTGGGACTGGAGAGGTACGAAGGGGAGGAGGGACAAGGCCTGGTAGGTCACAGTGGGGACACTGAATTTAAATGCAGTGAGAAGTTACAGGGGAGGGTGACAAGATCTGGCTCTGTGGATTGCAGACACCCCTCTCCCTGCCCCCATGTGGCACAAAGGTCATGTAAGTGGTTCCCCACTGCCTTCTGGATACAATCCAAGCTTCTAGGGGTGGTGGTCAAGGCCTTGCCTCCCTACACTTCCCACCAACCACCTGCTCCCCCACCTTCTCCGGAAGCTGGTTTCCACCCACAGGTCCTGAGCTGGAACTAACTTTTCTGTTTATGTTCCTGGAGGTGGAGTGAGCTGCCAGGTGACGCCTCTGCTGGGCATGTGCTATCTGACCTGACTGCTTTGTACCCACAGGGTCTCCTGCATCCGGGGCCTGGGAGGTCACATCCTGGAGGCCAGAGAACTGGGGCTTGTCACCAGTTGTTCATTCATTTGACAATATTTCCTGAGCACCTAGTATGTGCCAGGCCCTGTACAAGAGGCTGAGGAGGTGGCAAGGTCCCTGTTCTCACCAAGGGAGACAAATGCTAGGCTGACAAATATGTAGGTAAGTCCTGAAAAAGCATAAAGCAGGGCAAGAGGAGACGAACTGGGGGGGGGCCTCTCTGATGAAGTGACCTTTGAGTAGAAGACCAATATTCCAAAGAGAAGCAAGTACAAGTGCAAAGGCCCTGGGGCACGAATAAGCTTGGCTGTAGCAGGCCAGTGTAGCTGGAGCATAGTCAGTGAAGTAGGCAGGGGTTGGCCCCCAGTGCCTTCAGGGGCAGGGGGAATTCAGGAGCCACTTCGGGCTCAAGAGCAGGCAAGTAACTTGCTCTGACAGGTTTAAAAAGGATCACCCTGGCTGAGATGGAGAAAAAAAGACTAGGGCCAAAGGTGAAAGTGCCCAGGCAAGGGATGAGGGGCAGGGCTGGTGAGGGCAGTGAGGTGGTGAGAAGTGGTGGGGTGCTGAATGTATTTGGAAAGTAAAGCCACCAGAACCTGCTGCCAGGTCTGCTACAGAGAGAGAGAGGAGGAGCAGAGTAGGCTGGAGAGAGGTTGACAGTTAGGAACAGAGGTGTACATGTCAGGTCCTCTGCAGGCTGCAGGCCTGGCCAGGAACAGGAGCCTCACCTGGACTGGGCCTGACAAGTCTACAGATGGAGAAACTGAGGCTTGGAGAAGGGAAGAAATGTTGCCAAGGGCACATGGCCAGCCCCTTGCAGTCTCCCAAACTCCCTCCGGGATCTTAAGTCCCGTTTAACTTCTCCACTTAGCTGCCATCTCCCCACCCCGAGTGGGAGGGAGCACCCAGGGGCAGAGCATGCACCTCGGTTTCTGTCCCTCGGCTGCTTACGGCCCAAGGCAAGATAAACGGGGATCCCTCGGGACCCACTCTGTGACTCTCGACTAACTCCACGTGGCCCACGTCCTTATTCCCATTTTACAGCTGTTTCCAGGGACCTGCCTCGCTCACACACCTGGTCAGGGTGGATCCAGTCTCTAACCCGAGTCTAAATCCAAGTGGGCGCCCTGTGGCCTCCAGGGTGACCTGCTCCGGTCAATCTGCAGGGACAGCAAGGAGCACACAGAGCACACAGGGTAACCGGAAATTAAGCCAACGAAATTCTACGCTGTGCGGCAGAGGCGAGGGGAGCTCATCCTAACAAGCGGGTCTGCTGCAGGGACCGAAGGCAGGTCTGCGGAAGCCGGAGGGGATGCAGGGCGGGTACCTGGGGAGGATCTAGAAGGGCAGCTGGTCACCGGCAGGCACAAGAAAACAATCTTCCTTTGTACTACAGAAAAATGCTAAAAAACAAACAATCCAAAACCAAAAACCCACCAAAGTAAACAGGCCAGGGCTCTTTTTTTCTTTCTTTTTTTTTGCCATCTTTATAATCCAATCCTGGGTCTTTTAAAAATGGATTCCAGTTGGCACCTGGAGCAGAGCTGTGTCAATCTCAGAAAAACAGAAATTCTCGAAAGGAATTTCAGAATTTCAGAATTCAGGATCTTGGACTATTAGATTCAGCTACCAACAGAAACAGAGAACTGCCAGACCCCGCCCTGGCCTCCCCCCTCCCGCCCCCACTCAGCCATCCCAGGGGGCAGGGGCTGGCACAGTTTAGTAATTTTGTGCCTGCTGTTCCCACTTCCCCAAATGCCCTTCCCCACCTTTTTCATCTTTCAAACAGGAGCAAACTCCTTCTCACCCTCCAAAACCCTATGGGGGTTGGTGACTCCCTGTCGCCTTCTGGGACACGCTCTTTCCCAGTCACTCTCCCCAACCCTGACCCTGCACACACTCCTACTTGAGGCTCTGTTACCGGTCTGTCTCCCCAATGGCACCCTGAGACAGCCCACACCCTCCCTCCACAGGGGCCTTGCCTCAATGGGAGTGCCTGACGACAGCCATCTCATTTAACCCTAACCCAAACCTCTAAAGATAAAATAAACCTAAACACCCCCCCACAAAACAGGCCTACTTAGTCCATTTCATAGAGAGGAAGGCTGAGGCTCAGAGAGGTCTGGGTGTTGGCCTCCTGCCCAGGCCTGCCCCTCAGCCCCATCCTGAATGGAGGCCAAGTCTCTGAAGGAGTGAATTCCAAGTTCCAAGCTCTAGGATCGGCATGAGATCCAGGAGGGGTCACCTGCTGGCCTGCGCCATGTCACCAGCCCACAGTGTGGGAGGAGCCAGGCCCACTTTACTCCCATGTGCACACAGAGCCACAGGCTGTGTGGGGTCACCACTGGGCATCGGGCTAACCCAGGCTCCGGGGCGAGGTGGGCCCAGCCAGCATGGGGGGTGCAGAGGCCTCTGCTGTTCTCCCAGAACTTCCCAGAGGCCTGGCTTTAAATATCTTCGGGCATATGCTGAGTTTTCCCCCAGAGAAGCTGTAGAGAGATGAAAGCTGGATCCCATAGCCCTGTGGGCCTGCCAGCTCCAAATGGCACCATCTATCTCACCCTGCACAGGGACATCTGTTCCGAAGCCAAATGGCTGGAAGGAGTTCCTGGTCCTTGCCCCATGCTACAGGCAACAGCTAGATGACCTGCTCACTGGCTCTCCACTTTGTAGTCTCAAGAGCTGCCCGCTTCCCAGAGGCAATGTTGCTCGCCTAACCCAGGACAGGCTCTTCTCTGGTGTCCTTATCTCCCCCAAGTCGACTCCAGCGCAGTAACCCCAACTCTCACCAGTCTCTCCCCTAGGCAGGCTCTGAGATCCCTCTATTTGGGCTACTGGTCTCACCTCCAGTCTCTTCCAGCTTCCCAGTGACCTCAAGCCACCCTCACCCTGGCTCCCACCCAGCTGCTAGGACCCCAAACTGGGCTCATCCTCAAGTCCCATCCAATCTGGCAGTAAGACCTATGGCTCCACCCTCCCCCAAATAACTCTCAAAGCACTCCACGCCTCCATGCTGGTCCAGGCCAGCATCACCTCTTGCCAGGCGATGACAGCAGCTTCCTGTTCTCCATGTGTCCACTCCTGCCCCCTGCACTGTCCCCTTTATATCAGTTGGAAAGAGCTCTTTAAACCTAAATCAGATCATGTCACCCAGCCCCTGCTCCATCCCACATATCCACCCCCACATTCCCATGGTGAAATCCCTCCAACTTAGGGCTCAGAATCCTTTCCTACCACTCTCCTCTTCTGGCTGCCTCCCAAGCTCCTTCCTGCCTTTGCACTTGGCTGTTCCCTCAGCCTGGGATATGCAGTTCCCCAGATCTTCCTGCTGGCTCCCACTGGTTCCTTCTCAACATCTAAATCTCAATGCATGACACCTCCTCAGAGGAGCCCTCTAGACCAGACTCCCAGATCTACAATATTCTCCAATAACTCCATTTATTTTCTTGATAATATCATTATATACTTTTTTTTTTTTTTTTTTGCTATTTATTGGTCACTTGTTGGGTGTACATCTCATCCCGAGCCAGAGCCAGAGGGAGGGTCAGGAAAGGCTTGGAGGGAAGCAAACAGCAAGCCTGATAGAAGGATCAAGGCACAGGCAGCGTAGAAATGGGGAGAAAGCAGTCTTCTCTCCTCAGCATCCCCGGCTTGTGCCCCCATTTGCACACCTGTGACCAGGGGAGCTCCCTCCCTCCCGAACAAGGGGGCTGCTGAGTCCAGCTGAACCTGCCTTCCTGCCAGTGTCCCCGCCGAGGTCCTCCAGCCTGCCTCCTGGGCCCCAGGAAGAGGCTGAAGGAGGAAAGGAGCTGCCATGCTTTTGAGGAATGAGTCAGGCTGCCCTTCGTGGAAATGGGGCCTGTCCCCACCCAAGGTCATGTGAGGATAACGACTAAAGCCAAGGCAGGGGCGCGTGACTGGCACTGGGCAGCCACTCAGCTTCCTGAAGAGCCGCACGCAGAGCCGCAGGGCTGAGGCCGGGCGGGTGGGGCACGGGGTCGCTTCTCTCCTCCCCTCCCGAGCACCACGTTCTGGAGCCTTAGACGTGACCTGCTGGGGATTTAGCTGTAATCCTCCCACAAGCTGTCCTGTCCCCTCCGGTTCTCAGTGGTGGGGGTGGGGAACGATCTCTGCTGGGCAGGGGCCTGATGAGCAGCCCCCTATCCCCAAAGTGCTGAGGCTCAGCCGGGGTGATATAAAGGCTCCCCCTTCTCTCCACACTGTCCCTATCTTCACCCTCCTGTGGCTGTGTGACAAGGGGGCCAGTAGCCTCACTAAAAAGGGGGAAACCAAGACTCAGAGAGGGGTGAGAACTCACACTTGGTGGCAGAATTATCCAGATGCTCATCCCATATTCTATATCCCAGGTCTTGCCACCTCTGCCCTTTCGGAGGCGAGGAGCAGTGGGGGTGGTGAGCAATGCCACCCCTGGAAAAGGGACGTAACACCAACTAAACACAGCTGAGCCCTCCCCTGGCAGGACCTCATGTGTGCCCCCATCTTGCAGGTGGGAAACTGAGGCTCTGTGAGGTCTCTCAGCTGGGAAGAAGGGTAGAGTAAGCTACCCAGTGGTGTCTGCTCTTCCTCACCTCAGTGCCTGCCTCTGCCTGCCAGTCCCTACATGCCTAACACTGTTCCCTGTTTCCCTCTCTTTGTGAAAGTTCCAGGTCTTCCAAGAGATAGTCTGGTCCCAGGCTCTGACTTGCATTCTATTTTTGAAAAAAACATGTTTTATTGATTTTAGAGAGAGAGGAAGGGAGAGGGAGAGGGAGATAGAAACATTGATTGGTTGCCTCCAGCATGCACCCCAACTGGGGACTGAACCCGCAACCTGGGCGTGTGCCCTGACTAGGAATCGAACTGCTGACCTTTTGGTGCACAGGAAAATGCTCATCCAACTGAGCCACACCAGCCAGGGCCCTACCTCACGTTCTAGAAGAGAAAAGACACAAGGAGGAAAAGTCCTCTGCTTCTGAGAGTTCTTACAGCCAGTCATGCAGCAAAAGGGAAGGGGAAGGACAAAGCAAGCTTGGAGGAATCCTGGAGGGCTTTAAGGGAGAGGTAATATTTGAGCTGGGCCTTTAAGGCTGGGTGGGAGGCTGGAATAGGGATGGTGGGTTGAAGGAGGCAGGCACAGCAGTGCACTTCACAACACAGTTCACCCGCATGTGGAGTCCTTACGAGATGCCAGGCATGGTCTAGCACTGTGGATGTGACAGTGATGTAACAGACAGGATCCCGGGCAGCCTCCCCTGCACCTCTCAGCCTTTCTGTCTGCCTGGGACTTCTTCCCCCTTCTCCCCCAGCTGTCCCCACCCCTCTCATCTCAACTCCATTGTCACCCCATCCCTGAGCCAGTGAGTGCTCCCTCACTCTAGGTCTTATGCTCACCTCCGTATTTTAAACGGTTTTCCCACCACATCACCCTCACCGAGGAGCAGGCACCCAGCACACGGCGCACACAGAGGAGCAAGTCAAGCAGAAGACGGTGGGGTGTCTGCATCCTGCGGCTGTTGGGCCCAACGGGAGGCCAGCTAACCCTCACTGCCTGCCAGCTGCGGCTGAGAGATCCGTTAATAACCATCAGCCACGGGATTTGGCAACACGAAGGTCACGGATGATGGAGCTGGGAGAGGACGCCTGGCGAGGGGCCTGTGAGAGAAACCGGAGGAGAAACCCCGGGGATGGTGACCGCAGGCAAATCTGCAGGACCCGAGGAGTGGGCCAGGGGATGGAAGTAACGCATCTGTAAGGTGATGAAGGGAAAGAGCCAGAGAGGGGAGGGAAAACTGAGGGTGCAGGAGAGGGAGGGAGAAAGGGCGCTGGGAGTGTCGCTGGACCCGAGTCCCTGAGTAGGTGAGAGGAGGTCTAGTGACAGGGAGGACCACCTTGGTGAGGGCGGCTCGTGCAGCAGGAGGGTCAAGGCTCAGAGGGCCCAGGCCCAAGGACCACTGGTACCAGGGCAGGTGAAGAGAGAGCTGGAAAGACAGAAGGGGTGGGGAGAGGCAGCCACCTGAGTGTGTGCAGCTACAGGAGGGAGGCCAGGCCTAAGGTACACCTGGTGAGTGGCCGAGGCAGGTGAGGACAAGACTGTGTGAGGCAGGCAGGCCAAGAATGTGAGGGGCCAAGGTGTGAGAAGGATCGTGGCAGCGGAAACTATAATGGCCGGGAATGAAGGCGGGGTGGCACTGGGGTACTGGAGTGAGCAGCCACCAAGCCTAGGCATCGCGAGGGAGAAAGTGACCTGAGGCTGGCCAACCACCAGGGGAGTGGCCAATCCTGTACTGGTGTGAGATTCAAAGCTGGGGAAGAATGGTCTGGAAGCAGCCTCAAGAGCCAGGAGCCCTGCTGTACCTCTAGGAGAGGGGGGTATGAGGGAAACAACGGCCCCCACTGAGAGGGCTGCCAAGGAGCAGGGTCCTGGTCACAGTGCAATTTACAATTAGGGATACTCAGAGGGTGCTGAAGACTGGGGGACATAGGTCATGTCCTCTGGCCCTTCATGAGTTACTGGAGGAGCGCTGGGTTGTTGGGGTTCCTGGAGGATGTTCCGAACAGTCTGGGTCTGAGAGCCTAGAGCTGTCCCAGTCCGTTACCCCATCCCCAAAGTCCTCTTCTCTGACACTGTCCTCCCCCGCAAAGGGGAGTTGAGCAAAGGTCCATGCCAGGAGGGAAGACACCTTCAAAAACACAGGGCACCGCTGCCCTACCAGGCCCCATGGCACCGCTAAGGCTCACACACATGGACCTGGGGCCCAGGCCCCCCGCTGCAGGCCCCCCCAAAGCACTGGGGATGGGGGGACAGTGGTTCTTAACATCACTTCTTTAAAAACCAACCCACCCAAAAGTTCCCAACCCACAATCCACTAGGAGCAAGAGTGGGGGCTCTTTGAGTGTGGAAAGGTTGGGAACCATCAGCCCAACCTGGACTACCTTTTTCCAATCTGACAGACAGGGAAACTGAGGCCCAGAGAACATGGTGTCTTGCTCAAGTCCATTGCCAGTCAGGGTCGATGTGGGTGTAAAGTGGCCCTAGGCACTTCCCAGCACCCTGCCCTGCCTCTCTGTCCCCTGGACAGGCAGCTTCTTCTGTGGGTAGGATGTGTGGCTCCCTCGCCAGCGCTGCCCTCTCCCTTTCCTCCCTCCTCCTGGTTTCAACTCCTCGCCGACTTCCCTCACCCAGCCTTTGTTCTTTCTCTCCGGGCTCGTGTCAGCCTGCCAGCCTAACAGCTTTGCACAAGCAGACCTGTGGCTGGGGACTCCCGGAAGCAGGAAGCAGGGGCCGTGTCCCCAAGGTCAGCATGGGCTGTCATTCTGGCAACTCCAGTTATACTCTCTGGGCCTCAGCTTCTCACCTAAAGTGGAGGCCACAAAACCCACTCTGACTGGGATGTCACGTGCCTAGGAGGAGTGAATTGTATGGCAGGCCCTTCACCCAGGCACTGCAATCCCATGTCACAGATGAGGTAATGGGGGGCTCAGAGAGGACTGGGGTTTTCCAAGGTCCCGTTCTGGGGGTCCTGCTCTTGATGTCAAACTCTCCCAGGAACCCTGGGCTCCTGCGCTGCCCTGTACACTGGAAATGTCAAGAAACCTGGCAGAATCCTATCAGCAAACATCTCATGAAGACCCCCTTGCACTGACCCCACCCTACACCTGAGATGGACCAGCCAAGGCTTAGCCACAGGCAGGCGAAGAGGGGAGAAAGGCTCCAGTACTGTCAACAATAAATGCCAAAGGAGCATTGGACATGCCTTCATCGACCTTGCTTTCTGAGTAAGTGACAGGGAAGAGACCGGTGCTGGAACAGGACAGGCTAGATAAGACCACACATCTCCTGCGAGGACACCTGCCTCAGAATCCTCTCCAAGCCACACTTCCACATGGCAGCCACAGGGAGCTTCCAGAACACGCCACTTCTGTGCTTAAAACCACTCTCTGTGGCCCCCAGGGCCCTCGGATGAAGTCCAGCTTGTGTACCTGTCACTCGAGGCCCTTCCTGGGCTATCTACCCCTACCTGCCCCTCTAGCCTTTGACTCATCACTCTCACTCACATACCCGGGGCCCCCAAGAACCCACCCTCATTTCTGAAACCCACTCAGACCTTGTGCACACTGTTCCCCCTCCCCACTTATTTATATCAGCTTAGGAGTCACCTCCTCCTGGAAGCTCTCCATGCCTCCACCCTGCAGAGGCAGCTAGGCCCCACTGGATCTCCTTGTAGCGTCCCAAGCCTCCTGGATGGTGCCTGTTGACTCAATTCTGTTCTCACTGGACTGAGAGCTTCTCGATGGGACACATGGGCCGGCACTGACAGGGACTTGGTATATGTGGAATGAATGAACGAAGGCCAGAGCTGGCCAGAGGCTCTGTCTCCACCTGGACCCTTTTACCCACCCTTCTGACGTATGAGGACAAGGGTGTGCAATCTGATTGGGAGCTGGGACAAGGGGTCTCAGCTTGAAGCTAATGTGTTTGCAAAGCAAGGTCAGCTTTTATACTCAGTGTTGACTTGGGATGGTTAAAGGGGCTGATAAAAAAGAGGGTGTGTTGCCCGGCCGGGTGTGGCTCAGCGGTTGAGCATCGATCTAGGATCCAGGAGATCAGGGTTCGATTCCCGGTCAGGGCACATGTCGGGGTTGCGGGCTAGGAAGCTGGTCAATGACTCTCTCATCATTGATGTTTCTATCTCTCTCTCTCCCCCTCCTTTCCTCTCTCTGAAATCAATAAAGATATGTTTTTTTAAAAATTAAAAAAAAAAAAAAATAGAGGGTGTAAAGCCTCCCACCTTGAGCCACCCTTTGGTGCCACTGTGACCCAGACAGAGAAACCCACGAGGAGTGTACTGAACAAGAACCCTGACAGTCTGAGCCCTGAGCCAGTAGACAAGTTCCCTCCATCCTGAGCCTAGCTTCTGTCTCCTGGTGGGGACGACATACATCCTACTTAGAGAATCCTGGGTATTACAGCCAATGCCCTTAAGAGATCAACCCTGAAAATGGCAAAATTTCATACATTTCATTGTTTTGTTTTGCCAAAACAGAGAATTAACTTAAAAAACCCTCTCATCGCTCGGCTGGCATGGCTCAGCAGTTGAGCATTGACCTAGGATCCAGGACATTGCAGTTCAATTCCCCATCAGGGCACATCCCTGGGTTGTAGGCTCGACCCCCAGTGGGGGGGTGAGCCAATCGATGACTCTCTCATCACTGATGTTTCTCTCTCTCTCGCTCTCTCTCTCTTCCCCTCTCTGAAATCAATAAAGATATATTTTTAAAAAACAAAACAAAAAAACCCCTCTCATCTACCAGCACCAATATTCTTTTCTCCTGGGTCATTTCAACCCTCTAAAAGACTATTAATTCTAAATAGAAGGTGGTCCTTTATATTAAATCAGTTAGTTCCCTGCTGGAACTCCCCTTGTCCTGCTTGGCTCCAACATAAAGAAAAGAGTCATTACAGGCTGCAGTCATGGAGCAGTTGCACTTCTGACCTAGCCTGGCCTCCTCCATCAAAGGGGGACACCAAGGCACAAAAGGTGGGCACAGCTGGTGCCTTCGGGAGCAGGGAGTGGCTACAGATATCCTGGCCCGCTGCCAGCACAAACCCATCTTCCCCCCCACCCTGGGTTAGAGGCAGCAGCTTGGGTTCGCCCTAGACACTGCCCCAACTCGGCCATCTCCTCTTGGCCCAGGGCAGGAGCTGCAAGAGGGCTCTCCACCTTTACCAATGTGGTCAGTTCCTGGGTTCTTGCTGTAATTACCCTGACGGGTAGGTAGGTGTGTGTGGAGTGGGGCGCACAGAGGCAGAGGGTAGCTGAGAAAGCCTCAGGCAAGAGAGACAAGGGTTGTTCTAGGACGTGCTTCTGCCCCAAAAGGGCCTGGGGGCTCAGAGGGCTCAGGTTCCAGGGTGGGTCCAGGTTTGGTGAGGCCCTGAAGCTTATATAGTTTGGGGCCCTTTTTCAGAAAAATATAAAAATTTTTTTTTTTTTAGATTTTACAAAATTACCGCCCCACTACATGTTGCTGGGCCTCTCCGGGGCTGCGGAAGGAGTTTAGGCAGCACAAGAGGAGTCCTGGATAGAGTAACCAAACGGCTGGGTTTGTCTGAGACTGGGGGGCTCTCAGGACATGGCACTTTCAGGGTGAATTGGGCAGCCTAGCCCTAGAGCTCAGGTTTCATCAGTGAGGGTGAAACTTATTGCCAACCTGCCAGACCCACTAACATCCCCATCCCCATTTGCTGAGGTAGCATGAGGGTGAAGGGTGTGCCCCCCAACATGCTAAAATGTCTCAGCATACCACTAATTTTTGAAAAAGACTGGAAGGAGCCCTGGCCGGTGTGGCTCAGTTGGTTGGGCGTTGTCTGGTGCGCCAAAAGGTTGCCGGTTCAATCTCCAACCAGGGCACATGCCCAGGATGCAGGCTGGATCCCCGGTGCGGTGTGTGCAGGAGGCAGCCTACTGATGTTTTGCTCTCACATCGATGTTTCTCTCTCTCCCTCTCCTTTCCTCTCTCTCTAGAAATCAACTTTAACAATGTTTTTAAAAAGAAAGAAAGAAAAAGACTAGGAGGAGACAGCAGCCCTCCCTAAGTGGTGGTATCACACATGATTCCCCAGCCCCAAGTTTTTCTTTATTGTGGTAAAATACATGTAACATAAAATTCACCACCTTAACCATTTTTAAGTGTACAGTTCAGTGATATTAAATATATTTATACTGTTGTACAACCATCACAAATGATTTTTATATTTTCCAGTAACTGGCAGATATTATTCTCCTGATTAGGAAAAAAAAAACTACATTTAAAGGTATCAGGACCAGGAGGCTGTGGGTGCAGGAAGATTTGGGTTTGAATTCTCCACCTGCCACTGGCATACTCAGTAACCATGGGCTTCTCTGAGCCTCTCAGTTTCTTCAAGTGTGACACAGGCTGGTGGGGGAAACTAGCTGGGTAATCATGACAGCGCCCCTGCATACAATGGGTACTCAATCAAAGTTACTTTTCTTCGTCCTGCCTGGAATGTCCACCCCACACCCCAATGTGCACATATGTAAACTCTCCTCATCCTTCCAGGCCCAAATTGACATCATTTTCTCCATGAAGTCTCCCTGATTCCTGTTACCACCTCTGTCTGGGGGTGCATGGCTCACTCTGCAGCGGGACTAAGGGTGGCCTCTGAGTCATGCCACCTTCCCTCCGGGCCCAGCAGACTCAATGAAGCTTTGTTAAATGAAGCCTTCACAGGCAGAAGTAACCCAAGCAGACAAGCTGCCCACACCTCCTCACAAAGCCAGTGGCTCTGTGCTCCCAGCCTCGTGGCCCAGGAACCGGCAAAGGGGAGCAACACGCACAGCCAGCCCACCTGATGAGGCAGGTGGCGCCTAGAGCTCTACCTTTGCCAATGGCCGGTCGGGACTCTGGGGAGCTAGAGGCTGGCACAGATGAATGAATTCAGTGCCACAAACCCTCATAGATGTGCCAAGGGTGCCAGGCCTTGTGCCAGCACTGGGGACCCAAAGACTAACAGAACAGGGCAGGGTAACAGAACAGGGCTTCCCTGCCCTCAAAGAGCTCCCCCACCCTTCCTGTGACACAAGAAGGTTTTAATAGTTTTAGACCAAAAAAAAAAGGTAGCTCCACCAGGAACTAATATGACCCTGAAAACCCAGGAAATGGGAGCTTGAGCACCCAAGGCTTCACAGGTGGCTTTAGGTATAGCCCCCAGTGTCACCGACAATGCCACTGACCAGCGCCTCCAGTCCAGGACCTTCTGGTCTGGGTGAACAGGAACCGGCCCCAGGCCTGTAGAAGCAAGACCCTCTCCTGAGGAGGTCTGGGCAATGGCTAGCCAACCCTCAGGAGCCCCAGGCACCTCCTCCCCAGACCACAGCAGGCCTTCTTTCCCTGGGGTGCTGCGGGAGCTATGGGAACCCCACCCTCAGTCCCATCCTCCTCTCCCCCTTCCCAGGTCTGAATACGGACCCCACTCAGCCCTCTGACCTGGCCTATTCTGTCCCCCACCAGGCTGGAGGGCCAGAAAAGGCCTTTCTTCTGTTTTTCACGGTGGGGCGGGGACCTTTCCCCCGGCCCCCAACCCCCACAGGCATCCAGGTGTATGCTGGGGGGGCGCTGTCAGGGATTCATCAGCTCAAGGAGGCCTCAAGGAGGCTCCTCCCACCTCTCTACAAATCGGGAAACTGAGGCTTGAGAAAGGAGGTGATGCTCCTACCTCGGAATTTAACTTCTGGTTTCCCGAGAACATTTCTTGGGTGGGTTCCAGCCCAAGGTCACGCTGGAAGGAGAGGCCGTTTCCGGGTGGTAGCCAGGTGTCTGGCTCCCAACGCATCGCTCCACACCGTCCGCACTCAGCCATAAAAACCGGGTTCCCTGTCCTCTCCTCCTTGAACGTCCACCGCCAGCGCGGCGTGCACCCCCGCGTGCTGTCCCACGCCCTGATCCACCACCCAAAAAACGCCACTTGAAACCCGGACTCCGTCCCCGCGGTCGCCGGTCCGCCCGGGCGGCCGCGCGCAACCCGAGCCGCGAGCTGCAGGGCCGCGGCCTGGAGGTCACAGCGATGGCTGGGGACGGAGGGGGCGAAGCGCACCAACTGGGGTCACCGGGAAGCAAGGGCCCCACGAACGGCAGCGGACGCCCCCCGCGAGCGTCGAGACCCCCGCCCCCGGGGCCCTGGAAGGAAAGAGGGGCGGGCACCGGTAGCCCGCAGGACCGCTCCCCGCCGGCTGCCGCGGCCCGGCCCGGGCTCCGGTGCGGCGGGGGTCCGCTCGGGCACGCCGCCCTTGCCCGCGGCGCCACCCCACCCCCGGCCTGGCCGGGCCACCCAGCGGTCCTTACCCACGACACGACGCGCAGGATGGTGTGCGGCTGCCGGACCAGCGTGTGGGGGTCGAAGGCGCCCCCGGCTTTGCCCGCTCCATACGCACCCCCTTCCATCGTGCCTGCACCCGCACGGTGCCCCCCGCTCGGCGCGCACCGTCGGGCCGTGCGCGTGCGCGGCGCCCCCGCCCCGTCCCCTGCTCGCGGGCCCGCGCGGCCGGCGCAGCCCCGGGCTCCCGCGAGGGGGCGTTGTGCGCGGAGGGCGTGAGCGGCCGTGGGCGGGCCACGCGCGCCCGCGTGCGCCGGACGCGTCGGCTGCGGCCCCGGCGGAGGGCGCGCCCGTCGCTAACGCCTCGACCTCTTCGCGAAGTTGGGGGCCGGGGGAGGAGGCTGTGCGCAGGGAATGCAGACGGGGCCCCGCCCCCGGGCTGCGGGTCTACCTGGCCGCCCGGCCGCCATCACTGCCCCTCGGACCCTGGGGCGCGGGCCGGAGCCGTGGCCGTTACTTCAAGGCTCGTTTCCCGCCGCGCTGTCCGCTGCAGCACGGCGAGAGGGCAGGGACGGCCCTGTCCCCCTCGGGGGTGCTCGGCGCACAGTAGGTGCGCACGGAGGTTCCGAGAACGAGTGAAGGAGCCGCGGGTGACCAGCCTCCTCTGCGCCGCCCGAGCCCAGCCGCTGCCCGGGGGCCGCGCGGGTCCCTGTGCCGCGCGCCGCCCACCGCGGCCCGGAGGGCACCGAGGGGGAGGCTGAGGGGAAGCAAACTCTGTGAGACGGCCGGTCTCTGCCGTTCCCCTGGCCGTCGCTTCCCTCCGCTAGCCTGCGGGCTCCGTCCGGCCCGTTCACTGCCGTGGCCGAGGGCGCGGCACACAGTAGGTGCTCAGTAAAGAGACCCTAGTCCCCATCTCCCGGCCACCGCATGCGCTAGAGCTGCAGGTTCCATGGAAACGGCTGGAGGGCGCAGCGCGCGGCCCAGGGAAGAACCCCACCCGGGCGCGGCCCGGCGACCGCCCGCCGGCGGGGGGCGCCTCCGCCGCCAGCTGCCTCCACCGGCTCCGGAGCGCGTGGCAGGGGGATATCTGCCGAGGCTTCTGCCGCCGCGGTGACGACAGTGCATCCTGCATTCTGTGGCCACAAGACGCCACAGGAAATGTGTGGTGGGTGTGAGAGCGCCTTCTACACATTTTTTTTTTTTTTAATCCTCAATACGTTTTTTATTGACTTAGAGAGAAACATGGACTGGACGCCTTCCGCAGGCACCCCAGTTGGGTATCAAACCCACAACCCAGGCATGTGCCCTGGCCAGGAATGGAACCCACAACCTTTGGATGCACAGAATGATGTTCCAACCAACCGAGCCAGCTGGCCAGGGCGAGAGTGCCTCTTAGGAACATCACAGAGACCAGTGCCCAGTGTTAACTCTGTGCCAGGCCCTGTGCGAAGGGTTTACATCCACTATCTTATTTAACACTGCAACCTTATGAGGTGACTGTATATGTATATGTATATGTATATGTATATACTGTATACACATATATGTATACATATGTGTATACAATATATACATATATATGTATATATCTTTTAGAAGAAAACAGAAAATTTTTGTGACTTTGGGTTGGGCAAAGAGTTTTTAGATGTAACATCAAGAGCATTACCCACGAGAGAAAACGAGATCCAGTGGACTCCATCAAAATTGAGAACACTCATTGAAAGACATCGTCAAAAGGATGAAAAGGCAAGCCACAATGTGGGAGAAAATATTTGCAAAACATATATCTGATAAAGGATTTGTATCCCAAATATATAAAGAACTCTAAAAAGTTAATAATCGGTAAACAACCCACTTCTTAAAAAAATGGGCAAAATATTTGAACAGGTACACTTCACCAAAGATACACAGATGGCAACTCAGCACCTGAAAAAGCTGCTTGACATCATTGGTCATTAGGGAAATGCAAATTAGAACCAGAATGAGATATTTCCGCCCACCTAATTAAAATGGCTTAAATTTTGTAATTTGACAATATCAAGTGTTAATGAGAATTTAGAACAACTGGAACTCTTTCTTTTTAAAAGATGTTTTTATTGATTTTAGAAAGAAAAGAAGGGAGAGGCAGAAAGAGACATCAATGTGAGAAACACCAATGGACACCCCAACTGGGGATTGAGCCCACAACCTGGGCATGTGCCCTGACCAGGAATGAGCTGGCTTTGAGGTGCAAGGGGCGACACTCAACCAACTGAACCTCACCAGGAGGGCACAACTGGAACTCTTATACAATGCTGGTGAAAATACAACAAAAAGGTGCAGCCACTTAGGAAAACAGTTTAGCAGTTTCTTATAAAGTTAACAAAACATTTACCATGAGTCTGCAGTCTCTCACCTTAGGGATTTACCCTAGGGAAATGAAAAGTTAGGGCCACACAAAACTCTGTACAGCAATATTTATAGCAGTTTTATTTGTAATAGCCAAAACCTGGAAACAACCCAAATGTCCCTCAACTGGGAAATGTATAAACAAACTGTAGCCACATAGAATACTACTCAGGTATAAAAAGGAACAAATCATCAATACACTCAACAACATGGGTGAACCTCGAATGCATTAGAGCCAGTGAAAGAAGCCAGACTCAAGACTCCAGATTTCGTGACTCTCTGTATGTGACATTCATGCAAAAGCAAAACTACAGGGAGAGAAAACAGATCAGTGGTTGCCAGGGGCTGGGAGTGGGGTTGGCGTGACAGGGGAGGGTGTAGAATTTACTACTAAGGAGCATGTGAAATTTAGGGGGATGATGGAATCATATCTTCTTTATGGTGATGATTACACAATTAACTATATATGTTTGTCAAAACGTGCAGAACTGTCCATAAAAAGGGTGATTTTCACTATATATAAATTATACCTAATTTTTTAAATTATAAAATAGAGGGGGAAAACTGCAAGTGTGATGGGCCAAATCAGTAAATAATATTCAGATCAGTGACTAATATTCATTCACTTGTTTAATAAATATTTATTTGCAGTCCACCTTGCACAAGGCTTTGTGCTGGGCATAGAGGCATAAGAACTGAAGAATTTAGAGACTGTCCCTAATCTTCCAGTACTAAGATTTGATCACACTAATGAATTAAATCTCAGAAAGGGAGGTGTTTAGGAACCTGAACTTCAAACTCAGATATTCTTGGGTGAAGGTCCTGGCTTCTCCCCACAGTCACTGCATGACCTTGGGCAAATGGTTTCTCCTCTCTGGACCTGTTTCCTCATTTGAAAAAATAGATATAAATAAGCACAGTAGCTACCTCTGAGGATTATTGTCAGGATTAAATGAGAGAATGCACAAAATGTGCTTAGAATAGTGTCTGATGCAAAGAATGAGCTTAGTAAACATATCAGCCTCCCCATCCTGGTTGGTTTTCGAAGTAGTTATGTACTACAAGGTATGTAGACATTTTCTAAAAATCTGTAAATGGTGAGTGGTATCAAGGTTCCTCCACAAACCTCTACTTTCTAGCTATCACTGCAGGTTATAGAAACCCCCTCCCGTTCTCCCGTCTGTATTTGTGTTCTGCATTGCTGCAAGGCCAACGGTAGAAGTCAGGCTGCTCTTTGCAGGTCAAGCTTTTGCAAACCCAGAGGTAGCTGCCTACATCTGGGGCCTGCCTGTTGGGTAATTTCGAGTTCCCAGCCAGGCCAGGCTGCGTCTTGCCTTTGCTGCTCTGCCGCCCCCTTGAGGTCTCTGGTGTACAAGGCGTTAGGTCTGTTTTCTGTGAGCGTGGAGCTGGCCCCGCAGAGGGGAAATGCATTCATGGTATCTGAGCGCATGAGCCACAGCATAATTACAAACTTAAAAATTTGCCTCAGGTACCTTTTTGGAGAACTGTTTTGCAATGTGTTTCCGATTGACTAAAGAATGTGCCGAGCACTGGCCAGTGTGCTCAGTGGTTAGAGCACTGGCCTGGGAGTTAGATTCCAGGTCAGGGACAAGTACCTGGGTTGCAGGTTTGATCCGGGGCCCAGTCAGGGCCGTGCGGGAGGCAACTAATTGATGTGTCTTTCTCACTGATGTTTCTTTCTCTTTTTCTCTCACCCTCTTCCACTCTCTCTAAAAATCAATGGGAAAAAATATCCTTGGGTGAGAATTAACAACAACAAAAAAAGAATGTGCCAGTTGACCAAGCAATTCCACTCTTTTCTCTAGGAAGAGATGAACTGAACACTGAATTAAGGGAACACTTAGCTCTAAGCCTATGTCATTCATTCAATATATGTGACACCACTGTGTGCCAGGTCATTGAGGATCCAACAATGACGCAGCCATGGTCTCTGCCCTAAAGGATCTTATAGTCCATGGAAAAAATGAACAAGGGTGGTGGGTGAAATATGGTCACAAATTCTTTGACCCTTCCCTCTTGAACATGGGCAGGCTTGTGATTGGTTGATCAATAAAATGACATTGCACCACTTGTCTGTTTCCTCATGATTGTGCATACGTTAAATATTTGGACATTAGTAGTTTACAAGTAATGTCATGCACTTCACCTATTGGGAGGGACACGATGCCAGGTTGTCCCACCTAAGAGTGGTGCTGCTTGCTCGAAGTGGTGAGCACCAGTCTCCTGTTGCTGAAGAACACTTTCCCTTGGTAATTAATGTTATCTGTAGGTGATGATTTGCACAAATATCCTGTTTCTCAACTGCGCTTCACCCAATGGTTTTAATGTCTCTTGGAGATCCTTACCTGACTCAATTGGGTTTTAAAGGGGGGATTTTCTACTTTTATTCTGTATTTATTAGCAGAGCAGTCATCTGATTTTGTTTCTAACAATATAATATTAGACTTTGGTTGGCTGGATTAGAAACACGGCCCATCTAGAATCCTAAAGTAAATGGAAGGGACTGGGACCATCTATTAAGGACACTCTGGTCGAACCCCCTTATTTTCCAGAACGGACTCAGATCCAAATACAGAGAGGGATTTGCTCAGAGGCTTCCAAATTTACCATCTTTTTGGTGCACAGAAAAGACTTTTACAATTACTTGGATTTTAAGTTCAAACGATTTGCCCAAACTCGCCCTAGCTGAGTGTGCCCATCAGAATTACCTGGGGCTCTTCTACAACATGGCTGTGCTCCCCCTTTCTTCCCCCAGCTCTGATTCAGCAGGCCCCGGGGTGGTATCTATATTTTGAAAAAGTCCAGATGATTCTTGTTCTATTTTTTCTCAAAAGTTCACTTTGATTTTTATTTTAAAAAATTGCACAAGTAATTAACAAGTAGATTCTTGCTGTGAAGAATACAGCAGGGTGTACAGAACCATCTGGAAAAGCCGCCTTCACACCCACCCCTTATGCTCACTGGACTCCTCAGAAATATCCAGTTTATTAAGCCACCTTCCTGCCGGCTGTCTATGAATTTACCCACTCTATGTGCGTGGACAGGTGTCTAATCTTTAAATAGATAGGATTATAGCACTGTGTTGTTCCATGACTTGCTGTTTTTACTGAAAGTTTTTTCATGTTGCTGTATATAGATCTGCCTACTGGTTAACAGGCTGTGAACCATTTACTGTGCAGAAGCATCATTGGAGGAAACCAGAATGTCACCCCAAGATATGCCTGTTGGACACAGAATTATTTTGAGGCCACATCAGGGGTCCTAGGTGGATATATATTTTGAGGAACACTATTCAACCAACTACAAGATCTGTATTTGTTTATTTTCTCATGTAGTGAACCGGTTTCTCCAACTCCACCTGCTAAATGGTCCATGCTCTCCCCATTGGTTTGTGATGTCACCTTCTCATGTACCAGGTTCCCATTTGTAGCCAGCATATGTTTGGGCTCTGCATTCTAGCCCATTTGTCTGCCTGTTTTTTCTGCCTCTACATTGTTTTATTACTGTGATTTTGTAATGTCTTAATATTTGGCAGAGCAAGTCCTCACCTCTGCTCCATTTTTTCAAAAATGCCTTACATTTTTAAGGACCTTTTCCATATATATCTTATAATCTGTTTATAAGTCCCCGCCCCCCAGCCAATCCCTTGGGATTTTGGTTGGAATCCTTTACAGATTAATTTGGAGATAATTGACATTTTAAAGACATTAGGTTAGTCCATCCATGAATTGACTATGTCCCTCCATTTATTCACGTCTTCTTTTTATGTCCTTTAATAGAATAAGTGTCCTCCAAGGAGGCCTTGTTAGGGTAATTAGGGAAGAGCACTCTACAACTTAAAATTGGCACATTTTTATATCCCCTCTTTCCCTGGGGCCCTATTATCTCTACTTACAGAAAAGGAAACCGAGGCTGAGAAGGGTGAAAGGACTTCCCTAAGGATACATACTGGTGACTGAGCTGAGACCAGGTCCCCCGGCCCAGCCCCTGGTATGCATATGGCTTGCATATTGCATACCACCCACCCTTGCCCCCTGCTCAGTAAAGGCCTAGGGGACAGATCTGATGCCATTCGATCTCCCACTGACACAGTGAACCAGGGACATACCGGAGGCAGGTTTGCTCGATCATTTATTTTAAGATTTGTACAAAGAGCAACATGGCACAGATATACAGAAGCATGATGAGAACACAGGTCACCTTGACCTGCTGTGCGAAGGCCTGCTTGGGTGAAGACCTGAAGGCCACCTTGCTTGTCCCAGTGCTCCGGAACCTGGTGCTAATGGGCACCTTAGTGGCCCCAAATCTGCAGCCTGCTTTCCCCTTGCTGGTATTCTTGGCCCCAACCACAAGGCATAGGTTGATGGGGGCTGGTGTGAGCCTGCTCAGGGTGGCTGGGTCAGGTCCAGGGAAGCGCCGGCTAAAAGGGACAGTGGTGGCTGGAAGGATGGTGGTAACTGCATCCAGGTCTTTGGAGGCTGCCCAGCATAGACTGGCCCGCCCCAGGGGTTGAAGGCCACTGCACCGCATGGCCTGGGCCACCCATCCCAGGGCCACCCACAGCTTGTCCAGGCAGCAGACCAGCAGGGACACAGCTACCTGCTGCAGCACAGCCTGCAACAACTGCTCTGAGGCCTCGCTGTTCTCATGGTGGAAGCTGACCAGGCTGTAGCCGGCCCGCTGGGCCACAGAGAGCAGGGCTAGGCCGGCCTCCCACTGCAGGAGCCTCAGGATGCTGCCACAGGCTCCTCGGATCAGAGTGGTGAGCAGCTGAAAGCCCCAAGCCTATGTGATGGCCAGTGGCTGCCACAAGGCCTGCTGGACATGTAGCTTCTGGGTCAAGGTGAGGGTGAGCCCACCACCCAGCTGCAGGCTGCTGTACCACATGATGCAGAGGCCCAGCAAACAGGCCAAGAGGCACTGGGAGGCGGTATTTTCCATGGCCTCCTGCAGCCCCAGCAGGGGTGCATAGAATTTCATCAGCCCGGGACCCCACATGAGCAGGGGCAGGAGCAGGAGCAGGAGCAGGAGCTGCCAGGTGCCCTTGGCCAGCCGGCTCCTGTTCTGAGGGGCATCTCTCTGGCCGATGGTGGTAGAGACACAGAGAGTGGGGACCTTCATGACCCAGAGTGTCTGTGCCCAGGCTCTTGCCCCAGGGACATGGGGCTGTGCTCATGCCACAGGCTCATATTAACTGATCCTCCAACCCAAATACCGTCACCTAGGCCAGGTGGTTTTGCAACAATCAATGACAGCACAAAAGATCAGAATGTGAGCTCATGTCAAAGGGGGAGGGGGTCATGAAACACCCTGGTGACTAAAGTGGCCTCACTCAGCAATTCTCTCCCCATTCTGCTCCTCCTCACGTCCTCCTGACCTTCGCCATGGTTAGACCACACCAGGGATTTTACCTGACCGCAGAGAACATCTGCCCTTCAGATATTTGAGCAAAACCTTGGACCCTTTTCTGCTCCTTACTAGAAGTTCCATTTTGAAAACGGTGCTGATGGAGGGCCATTTGTAAACAAAATCAATCCATTTCTTTCCAGACTCTGGATTTTATCTTTGGATTAAAAACCAGCAATCCAGGATTGGGTAACCCAATGCCTTTGTTTTGGCCCCTTGTAAACAGCTTGCACAGATCGGATGGGCGTGGTACCGAGTCCACCTGTCCGCACTGAGCGTGACAGGCCATGTGTGCTAACTGTGGGGTGATGTTCAGGGTGTCATCGGGAGCATTCCACTCCTTTAGGAGAAGCTTGTCTCCCCACAGAGGTTTGTTTCAAGTCTTATTTCAGGCACAGTGAACTCCTGGTCACTGTTTTTTTTATCACGTAGATATTGTAAATCTCTACTCATATCCATCTTTTACATTTGGCCTCACAGAGTCTCAGAACCAACATCGACAGAATTCTGCAATGTGTGTTTGGGTGAGAGCCCTCTCTGGCTTTACCTTCTTTCCCTTTCTTCACTTCTTTACTTTTTTCTTGGTATGCGGCCTTAGACATGTTCTTGGAAGGAGAAAGGATACACTTAACCCCATGAATGAATCCAAACCCACATATATAAATTAATCTCTCCCTTCTAATGAACACTATCTACCCAATATTCCAAAATGGATATCCTGACTCGAGGACTCTTCCTGCTTCCTTTCCCCACCCTCAGCCCCAGTGACTCATACAAATAATCTCCAGATCCGGTCCATCTTAAATATCTCCTAATCCTGCTCCTTTATGTCCACCTTCAGTGCCCCTTTTCAGGTCACCCCCTGTGATGGCGTGCACAGAATGGTGAAAGCCCTTCTTTTATATCCCCCCTCCTAGCTGGCTTCTCCCAATCCAGTTGGCTCCTTAGCGTCGTTAGGCAGAGCAGACTCAGTACACATTCGTTAAATGAATGGATGAGTCCCTTGTTTGGCAGATGGGGAAACTGAGACCCAAGGCGATATCCCAGTGAGCTATATGCACAAGTGGCATGGCGGTGTGGGTCTATTTATGCTGTCCTTTCTCGTGACTGCAGCGAGGGAATTCCTTTGGGGAACAGCTTGTCCAGGACCTTCAGTGACATTGTTTGTTAAATCTTTTTTAACCCTCAGCACAATTTTAAATCGTCTTATTTGGTCTGTGATGTGGCCATCTTGATCCCCTCTGTAGTCCCACAGCCTGGCATGGCACCGGGCACAGAGCAGGTTCTGTAAGAAGTTCTTGTTGAGTGAATGAGTGACTCAGCGCCCAGAGCTCCTTTTCCAGTGAGGGAGCTACTGAGCCCGGAGTCTAATATGAAACACTCAACCTAGATTTCGTCAGACTTGAGTTCTGTCCTTCACGAACTGTGTGATTTTTGTCAAATTATTTCCTCTTGGCCTGAAACTTAGTTTTCTTTGTAAGAGGGGACAATATGGGCCATAATCCCTTTTTCACAATTCTGAAATCAAAAAACATTCCAAGTCATTTGGTGACAAAAACCAAACTGACCTGAATTTTTTAGGCAGCTAGGTCAGCCTTCAGTTGATTGATGGGTGGCTATTTCTATTTATCTCGCTTCATGTGAATATTCATGTTTCTCTGCAGAATTAATGTTTCATCAAAGAGTTTTGGGACGATTACATAACATGCAGTATGTGCACCATACTGCACCATGTTATCTAAAACATGAAAAGTGCTGAATTTGGAAATACACCTGGCCTCAGAGATTTTCAACCAGGGGCTCGCGACCTGTCAGCTCTGCCCCTCAGGAATGGCGTGAGCGTTAAGTGAGAATATTTTTTTAAACAACGGTGTGAGCAACGACCAGGCCAGAGTCAAAGACCATGCCGGATGGAGGTGGAGAGCGACACAAGGGAGAGTCGGTGCTCGCCCTCGGCAGGCAGGAGTAGCCCGCTAGGGCAGGGTTCTGGGTGGCGGCCTCAGAGTTAAAGCTCTATCCTGAGGTGGTGGGAGCGGGGCACGGGAAGTAACAAGACTAAACTGGTTCTTAGAAAGATGCGGAGGGTGAAGCCTGAGACAGGGCGCGAGGCACCCGGGGGCCCAGCAGACGTCAGAGAGGGTCCTTGGCGCAGAGCGTCCGGACCGCAGGGAAGCCCAGGGTCCGCGAGGCTGGCAGCTGGGCCCACGATCCCGGGTCAGGAGTCGTTTCTGCCGCCCCGGAGACGGTCAGAACCACGCTCGGGCCCCTGCAGCTGGACAGTGGGGGGAATGGCGAAGATGGGGTTTAAAGGAGGGGTGCCCCAAATCAGGACGCATTAAAGGCAAGCTGGTGTCGTGGAAGCGGCTCTCGGTTGGGAGCCAGAAAACGAGGGGTTCAGTCTTTTCTCTCCAACTTAGAGCAGGTGAGAGCGGTGCAAGTCGTTGCAACTCAGGGCTCAGGGTGCCTGCAAAATGGCAACGCCGCCGCTCTACAGTGTGGGACGGAAATGGGAACCGTGTGAGATGGTTTTGGACGGAAGCCCACAGCAGGGTTATTCAATTCCAGAGGTGACAGCATTCAAGATGAAAAGAAGCGACGCTGCCACCTTCCCTCAGCGGAACGGCGTGTTTCACCCACCTGGCTGCCGCCCGCCGCGGTAGACTGCGCGCATCCCAGGCCTTCGCGGGCATTTCCGAGGCGCTTCACTAAGTTTGAACCCAGCCGCTCGCCGTAGGAGCTCCAGCCCGGGCCTCTGAAATTCACGTCTGGCTGGGAACGACGCTAGGCGAGGACGCGCGTGCGTGGAAATGGCGATCGGCCTCCCGACCCGACGTCCGCCGCGGGTGTGCGCTCGCACGCCGGAAGGGGCGGAGCCAGGCTGGGCTTTATAAGTGGCTCGCCGAGCACAGCCTGACCTCTATCGGCAGCGTTTGGCGGCAGCATGGTATGTAGGGTTATGGCTCCTTCCTTCTTGGCTGCGTTGGCGGCGTGGCTGAGTCCGCGGCGCATCGCCGCCATCTCGGCTCGCCGAGCGCCGGGGACCTGCCCTGGGAGCACGGGGCACTCAGCAGGATCCGCAGTTGGGCCTATTTTCGGGAAACACCCCAGGCCCGTGGTTGGCTTTGGGCCTACCGGTCGGCTGGCGAGAGAGGCCTTGCCGCGGGAGCTGGGCTGCGGAGCCCGGGCCCGACAGTTCTCAAGCCCTGGATTATTTCTGGGTCTCGGCCTCACCAGTTTAGTGCTAGTCGAGATCGGAGTCCATGAGCACTTAAGCCCGGAGGGCCTAGACGTGGGGGCGCTTGGCCCTATAGTTGTTGCGAAACTGGGAGGTGCCGAGGTCAAAGCAAAGCAGTAGGCAGGAGGGGAGACTTGGGAGGCTGTTGAGTCCTCATTCTGAAATGTCTGGGACGATTGGGACAACTCCTCAGGCCTCTAGAGTTCCCAGAAACCACACGTGATGAACTTACTGACGGGCGGACAGAGACTCTGTGCTGATTGTCAGGTTCTGATTTGGCTCTGTCGAGTTCTAGTGGCCTATGTATCAAGGCAGCCAGAGGAGCCTTTAGTGTCGTTAATTGCTACCCGTCCATTTGTCCCAGAAGTCCCTTTTGTGGGCAAACTCTCTGACTTGACTGTAAAACCACCTGCTAAGCTATTTTAAAATTTGGTGTGCCTTTTTCTGATTTAGAGAAAAGTGGGTGGTTCATTTTGCTGAACTATAAAATGAGAATTTGAGGTGACAGTTCAGCTTAAGGATATGTGACCCTGTGAAAAGCGAACCTAATTCAGCATTTACGGGGGTTGCTGGATCTCTGGTTTGGATTCAGCATTGCTGAAACTCCTCATAGGACCATCTAGATAGCTGGGAATCAAGAAGTGAGTTGCAAGTTGAGGTACTAATGTTGGTCGTTTTCTCCTAGTCTCACAGGAAGTTCTCCGCTCCCAGGCATGGGTCCCTGGGCTTCTTGCCTCGGAAGCGCAGCAGTCGGCACCGAGGGAAGGTGAAGAGCTTCCCCAAGGATGACCCTTCCAAGCCTGTGCACCTGACAGCCTTCCTGGGCTACAAGGCTGGCATGACCCACATCGTGCGGGAGGTCGATAGGCCAGGATCTAGTACGTACACACTGTGTCCTCCAAGCTGGCGGGGGTTTAGGAATTGAGAGTGGGACAGACTAGTTGGGGCCAAACTGTCAGAGAGCAGACTTAAGAGGTCAATAGAATGTTTTGAAAGCAGGGTGGAAATTAATTTTCCCAGGCCACAAATGGCTGGCACTGACTGCAATTTGTATTGAAGTCAAGGAGGGTGATGTGGGTAAATTTGTAAAGAGCCACAGCATATCCTACGCTAACCTAAAAAGCTTGAATACTACTCATGTCCCTGAGTTGTGAGGTTTGAAAGAAAAGTCACCAAGTGAGACAATAGCACTGGTTACTTAATGATGTTAGCTATTAATGTTTGGCAGTTACTGTCTATCTGAGCATAGAGCTATTATAATAACACCCTGTTACCTAGGTAATAAATTTGTCTGCCTCTGGAGATTTTTTTGATAGACAAGAACTGAAAACCAGGCCCTTACTTTGCCTTACGAGAGTCCTATGTTTTTGAGTGTCATTGTATGCAGACAGAAGTATGCAGTTAAGGGCAGTCCTGAGGAGACTGCTGACATGGGCCCTGTTCTGTAATATTTCTTGTTACCTGAAGTAAGTTGCTCTCTTGGCTACTTGAGCAGGTTATGTTTCTACAAAACACTAACCCCTTGCTGGGTGTTCAGGTTAGCCCACATAGTCTGACTGCTGCTTGCTTTGCAGAGGTGAACAAGAAGGAGGTCGTGGAGGCTGTGACCATTGTGGAGACACCGCCCATGGTGGTTGTGGGCATTGTGGGCTACGTGGAAACCCCTCGAGGCCTCCGTACCTTCAAAACCATCTTTGCTGAGCATATCAGTGATGAGTGCAAAAGGCGCTTCTATAAGAACTGGTAAGGGAGGGGGACACCATGCACACCCTAGTTAAGGGGCTGGAGAGAAGGAACACCTGTGCAGGGCTCAACTAGCAGGGAAGGGGCTGCTCTGGTGATGGGGTTAGTTGCCTCTGGAACAGAACAATTCTTGGAGACAGACCTTGTGAGTCGCTGGTGGTTTCCTGAGCTGGGAGCATCTTAAAACCTTTCATGTTCAGCTTAGTGTGTGTTGGCTGAGGACTCAGTTTTCAGTATTTTCTTGGTTGCTGGGAAGTATTGAGAGTCCTGCTAGAAACCAAGAGCCAGTAGTGTAACTCCCCCAGTCCTTCTGCCTGGGTGTGTGGTCTGGGTAATGACTAGGTCGGAGCAAGAATTAGTGTGTGCTTGAATGTTTATGATGTACATTAATCTTGTGGACCTCTGCTCAGCTCCGCTCGGCTTTGCCCGATGAGCTCCATCCAGGCTCCGCTTGCCGGTGGAAAAGGCTCCTTAGAAGCCGGCAATGAGCCCCATCCCCTGTGGTGCCTGTGTGCCTTCCTCTCACCCCTTGGAGGGGTGATGAAGGCCTGCACCTGGCCCCCCCCCCAACTCTGCTCTGCTCCTGAAGGCATAAATCTAAGAAGAAGGCCTTCACCAAGTACTGCAAGAAGTGGCAGGATGACGATGGCAGGAAGCAGCTGGAGAAGGACCTCAACAGCATGAAGAAGTACTGCCAGGTCATCCGTGTCATTGCACACACCCAGGTGAGTGCGTGCCAGTGTGCCCAGGGTGGCAGCTCCACCGGCTGCTTCTTGTCTGGAGGTGACTTCAATCACGTGGCGCTTGGAATAGCAGATGCCGCCTATTGGGAGATTAGTTACCTTCTGAATCAACCCTCAGCTCAAACTGATTTTATGCCAAGCATTGGGCTTTGGGGGGGTTGGCTAGACTGGTTCAGGTTCCTCAGACTTATTTCCTAGTAGAGGAGATGGGCCAGTGAGCAGCCTGGGGTTGTTCGAAGTTAAAAGCAACACAGTGGACACTGCCCTGGGTGAGGCGTCTAGTGCCTCCACCTGTGGGTTGGTCTTTCACTTGCCAGCAGAGGGCACTGTGTCCCTACTGGCTGTTAACTGGGGAAACCATACCCCATTTTAAGGAAAACTGATTGAAGGAATTGGTGATTCATGAATATCACTGTCAAGTACCTGACTGAAACTGGTGGGCAGCCAGTGGCGCATTTCAAACCTGGCTGAAGGAGCCCTTGGCTGGCTTGGAGAGAGTGGGTGCCTCCTTTGTGGTCTGGGCCATTACCCTGGGTGTATGCCCTGACTCCTAAGTGCTGAGTGGTCCTGTGTAGTTAGTGACAGCCACATTAGCACAGATGTATAGTGGTCCAGCTGAAGAAAGCTCTGAAGGATAGCAGCTAAAAGCTGTAGGCTTTGGTTTGTTTCCTGTTCTAACTCAAGCGGTTTACACTGTTGGCTGTAGTGCTATCCTGCTCTCCAAAATGTGAGTGTGTTGTTGATAATTAATGGAGTGATGCAGATGGCCAGGGTTAACTGGGGCAGTGCCCCAAAGGACAGTAGTCAGGAGTATCCAGCTAGTTGGTGCCAGGATCTGGTTAGGTTGGCCTGTCTTGTTGTGGGCCCCGTGTGTCTTAAGAGTTGGCTCATCAGAGTTGACAGGGATTTGAATTGTACCCAGTGGGGAGTCATGGCACAGGGGTCTCTCTCTATGGGAGGAGAGCTTGAAGCAGAGAGCTAAGCTACACTTGCTTCCTTCTAGATGCGCCTGCTTCCTCTACGCCAGAAGAAGGCCCACCTTATGGAGATCCAGGTGAATGGAGGCACAGTCGCCGAAAAGCTGGACTGGGCCCGTGAGAGGCTAGAGCAGCAGGTCCCTGTGAACCAGGTGTTTGGACAGGATGAGATGATTGATGTCATTGGAGTGACCAAAGGCAAAGGCTACAAAGGTGAGCTTTGCAGTGGCCCAGATTGCTGTGGTTAAACTCAGGAGGAGGGGTCTCCGGCCCAGCTGTTTAATGATGAGGCTCTGGAATAAGCGCTGGGCACAGCGCCCGAGTGAGACTGCGGAAATATTCCTTGCTGCCTTCCTTCTGAAAACAGCCCTGTGGGTGGGGGGCTGGGGGTGACCTCTAGTTAGCTGATTCTGCAGGGCCTAAACTCAAGGTTCATATCTAGACAAGTATTTAACTTTGGATGATAGGCCATTAGAGAGTAACATGCACCTCTGTCCTTGAAACTTACCCAGTCACTGAGTGTTTGTGCATGAACCAATGAACTCAAGTGGGCTTTCCCAGGAGGAAAGGCCCAATGGCATGAGTGTGAGACACCCCAATAACACCATGTGTCCATTCCAGGGGTCACCAGCCGCTGGCACACCAAGAAGCTGCCCCGCAAGACCCACCGAGGGCTGCGCAAGGTTGCTTGTATCGGGGCGTGGCATCCTGCCCGCGTGGCCTTCTCTGTGGCCCGGGCTGGGCAGAAAGGCTACCATCACCGCACTGAGATCAACAAGAAGGTGAGGTGCCTTGGCAGTGTCACGGAGGGTTCAACCCTGGGAGGGAAAGGTGATCCCATTACTGGGAATGAGGGTTCTAGTCCCTGTCATACCACTCCCATTTGTTGTGGAGCTTCTGGGCATCACATGGATTTAGGTGCCTGTGTGATGGGCACAGTTCTGGCTCTTGGGTGACATGATTTATAAGGTGCCATCCTCAGAGGTGGTTCTGGTGCAGCTGACCCTTGGTGTGACCGATGACAGCCTTGCCCTTCCCATGAAGTGTTGGGGAAGCCTCCATGCACTCAGTTGGATAGCAGTGTCTTTAGAGCCAGCCAGCTTTTCTTTATCTTCAGAGCCTAGGGCAGCCTATCGGGACCAAGGTCAGAGCTTCTTTCCCAGAGTCTTTTGCAGGCTAGCCCCGCTGCTCAATGGGGGTTACTGGTCCCTAATGGCAGTCCTGCCATCCTGTCTTGCCTGGGGGAAGAGGGCATGTGAGTCTCCTGCCTGTTTCTTCCCAGTGTTTACACGTGTTCCCTCGTTCAGATCTACAAGGTCGGCCAGGGCTACCTCATCAAGGACGGCAAACTGATCAAGAACAATGCCTCCACTGACTACGACCTGTCGGACAAGAGCATCAACCCTCTGGTGAGTGAGCAAGCCGTCTTCTCAGCCTCGGAAGCTCTCGCTCTGGCACATTCAGCCTCATTATTGGCGAATTTGCCCCAGACCTCGCCTGTGGGGCTGGTGTCCTCGTGCTTTTGGGGCCTAGCTGGTTTATGAGGCCGTGTTTGCAATCAGTTAACTAGTCTTCACGGCAGCCAATTGTTTCCTGTAAATGGCTTCACATCAGTCCTCTGGTTGGGATAGCTGATGAGAAGTGGGGTCTTGGGCCTGGCTGGGGACCACCTGAACCTGAAGGTACCCCGTGCTTGCTATGTGCTGACTTGGTGGCCTTGTTTTTCCCAGGGTGGCTTTGTCCACTATGGTGAAGTGACGAATGACTTTGTCATGCTGAAAGGCTGTGTGGTGGGAACCAAGAAGCGAGTGCTCACCCTCCGCAAGGTGAGACTGGGGCCAAGGGGACCAGCGTCAGGGACCTGTGGGGGGTGGGAGAGACGTTTACTAGCATGAGGAACACAGGCCACAGACAGGCCCGTTTTGTTAGGGAGGGGAGGTCAAAGGAAAGGGGGGGTTGCTGCTCCTTTGAAGTTCCGGGAGGAGGAAATTCCAGTCTGGCCCGGCTGTTTGCTCGTTTCACGTGTGAGGCCGGTTCCTGGATACAAGCAGCCAGACATTTCAGGCCTGTGAAGTAAGACAGTGCAAGACAGCTGCTCTTCGTAATTAACTGCTCCTCCTGGCCCACAGTCCTTGCTGGTGCAGACCAAACGGCGGGCCCTGGAGAAGATCGACCTTAAGTTCATCGACACCACCTCCAAGTTCGGCCACGGCCGCTTCCAGACAGTGGAGGAGAAGAAGGCGTTCATGGTGAGTGCCCACCGTACCAGCTGCCCTTGGGCTGGGTCCGGCGGCTCCCAGCGGCCGCCACCTGGCAGCCTGCCTACTGCCCATCTGGGGCTGGGATACTTGGCCCAGAATCTCTGGTCTCACGAGGCTGTAGCTTATTCTTACACCTGCCTTCCTTCACCTCCTAACCTTGTCGCCTGCACCTTTTCCCACAGGGACCACTTAAGAAAGACCGAATTGCAAAGGAAGAAGGAGCCTGATGCCAGGAACAGATTGTGCAGCTGGTGGGGTCTCAATAAAGTTATTTTCCAGTGATAATCTGCCTCTGATTTCATTTGACCTTTCCCGGTCTTGGCTGCTTCCACATGGATGGCCCTTGTGCTCCCACAAGCTGCCTGCCCTTGGCCTTGTAGCTCCATGTGGTCTCCTTCGCCTTACCACCTGTCTGGCCCGGTACCTGGAGCAGACTAGCTATAGGTAGGAGTAGGCTAACGCCGAGGCTGGGTCTGCCTCTGAACTTCTGAAGCCAGCCTGGGGCAGTAAGCTTTGTGCAAAGTGTTTGTCACTGGGGTGAGGCAGCTGGGGCTCAGCTGTAGAAGTGTTTGTACAGCTTGGGTGGCAGCTGGGAGACGGGAAGAGGTAATGATGGGGACTGGCTGTTTCTGGTGCTTTTGGTTGCTGATGGGCACAGCAGGGCAGACCCCTGGGTCTATTGAGGGTACAAATGAGTACTTTATTCATCCGTGCAGGAGTGGGATCCAGTTAAGGCTTGTTTAGGTTCTTTTGTGACTTGCAGCCAAGTTCTGGCACTGGGAGAGGACAGGCGGGAGTGGGAGAGGGGCTGTCATGTGGAAGGCCTGCACTGCACCTGGAACTGAGGAAACACGAGTGTTTACTCTGAGGAAGGCCCTGGTTTTAACTTGCTCAGCCAGTGTTACTCTACGGGCCAGAATGTGGCAGTGGTTAGTTTCCTTGTCCAGGCTCACCTGGCTCAGTCAAGTCGGACCCATCCTGGCCTGGGTCTGGCCCAGCCCCACCCCTGCAGGAGGTACCTGCCCTGTGCCATGCTGCCCAGCATGTTCACTTGCTATTGACCAGGTTTCACACCAGAACGCTGCTGAGGGTTGGCTTTTCTAAGCGCAAGACAGCCAGGCCTATGATCTCTGACCCCTCCCACCTACACTTTGGGATGGACTAGACCTCAGCCCCAGCTGGCATTTCAAGGCTGCTCCCACATCTGGCTGGCATATTTTGCCTCAGCATACCCACGTAGCTGAGGGCAGACACCATGGCTAGAGCAACTGACAGCTCTGTCCAGCAGTCTAGTAGCTGGTGGGACTTCCACCAAGTACCTGGGCTCTGGTTCCCTCAGCCTTTCATCTGAAAAGGGGTAGTGATGGGGGGGTGGGGGGGACTGGTGAATTGAGAGCTCGAGGATAGGGTGCTAATGGAGGTGGTCCAAGTTGTCCTGGTTCCCCTTGAGCATGGCACCTCCATGAACGAAGGATCTAGGGTTAGGGTCCAGAGGAGGTTGACTGCAGGTCCTGAGGCAGAGGCTGGGTGAGGCTTGGAGTGCACTGAGCAGGAATCTGTAGTCTGGGGCTCCCATGTGTCTGCTGGCTCAAGATTTTCTCGTACTAAATGGCCATTCCCGGGCTAATGCTGAAAACTGCCCCCTACTGACCTTGTAGTGCTTCCCATCTCAGGATTCAGGGCCCAGAGGGGCTGGAGCTGCACTGCAGGATGGAGCCACCAGGGGGTGAGAGTGGGTGGCACCCGGCTGAGGCAGCCCCTCATCCCTGCAGGATGACCTCCCTACTGGCTTAGAAGGGGGTCGAGTCCCCTCCCCTCAGGGTGTCCTCTGATGCTTTACTCCTGGGAGTCAAGCCCACAGCCAGATGGGTTGGGACCTGCCCAAGGCAGAGCCAGGCATGGAGCCTGCGCTCTGCTTCTGCGGGAGCCTATGTCCAGTCAGGTCCTGGGGAGGATGCCGGGACGGCCCCACCTAGTCCCCTTGCTCATCCCAGTGGGCCTCCCTCCCACTCATTAGGCCAGTCCTAGAGCCCAGCTGCCCACCCAACCCAGGTATGAAGGGTGTTGCTGGTCTGACATCCTGGCCAGGGCTCAGATACACTTCCAGGTAACAGGCTGTCACCACACTCATGTCCCCACACGTGACACATGCATAGAAAGTCATTTTCAGAGGCAGACTTGTTTGACCTGGGGGCTGAGCCCTTGGCTGCTGACCAACCCCTCATCCCCATCTTCATTTCTGCCCTGCCCCTGGCCAGTGAGCGACTTTGGGCACATCCCAGAACAGTTCCAAGCCTCAGTCACATCTGGTGGTGACTCGCTACCTCAGTGGTAGTTGTGGCACCAAATGAAGACCCAGTGGATGCACAGAATGGCTGGAGTTATGTGGGTAAGATGAACAATGAGGGCTTCCTGAGGGCAGTGGGAAAGTTCAACTGTGTGTGTGTGTGTGTGTGTCTGTGTGTGTGTGTGTCTGTGTGTGTGTGTCTGTGTGTGTCTGTGTGTGATCAGCTTCACCCAAGAGATCCCGAGTGCTGCTGTAGACACAGCAGTCCTCCAGGTGCTGGGAGCAGTGGCACACTCAGGCTCTTCTCTCAAGGAGCTTAGATTCTAGTTGGGGGTAGCAGACAGTAAACACTGGCAAACAGTTTTAGAAGTGACGAATGTGTGAAGAAATAAAACAGGCCACTGGGGTAGAGTGATGGGGCAGGGAGGCCTCTCTGAGAGTGTAAAGGACTCAGCCTGATGGAGTTCTATGGGGAAGACAACCTGAGCAGCGGAAACAGCAGGTACAAAGGCCCTGAGGTGGGAATGAGGCTTCTGGGCTCAGAGTCTTGGGAGGCAGCTTCTTAGGGGAAGGTCTGTGGGAGCTCAGGGAAGGCAGGACTGGATCCCCTTTGCCTCCCTAGCCAGGGCCTGGTATATAGTAGGTGCTCAATAAATGTTACTCTGTCTCTGGGACTCACTCATGCTTGTGCGTGTGTTTGGGTGTCCCAGACCAGGTCCCCAGGCATTTCTGTGGGCCTGTCGTCTGTGCCTGTGCGTGTCACTGAGGGTACATCTCTGAGTGTCTGTTGGCATGTGTTTCCTGTCACCAGAACCCTCAGACGGCCTCGCTGGAATCTTGCGGTGACAGAACAAAGAGTCTCATTCCATTCCTCCTGGAAAAAAAATTACCTGCTGGGAATTTCTGAGCAAGTGGGAACAAGGAGGTGGCAGGAGCCATCATCGCCTTAAAAGGCACGACAGCCAGTGACTTCGCTGAGCTCATCTGGGGATGGCCTTGGGCGATGGGGGGTTGGGCAGCTGGCTGCCACCTTGTGGGCTCATCCCAGAGTGCTTTCTCCTGGATCCTTGCTGACAACCTTGGCAGTGGGGGCTGCCGCTGGGCCCTCTGTTCTACCTGCACTCCCTACACCCCCAGGTACCCAGCCCCCTCCCACTGACTCTCAGCACGCAGCTACTTGTCTGAATCTTTGGTGGGTCCTCTGCCCTCCATGCAATGTCTCGCTGCTCAGGCTGGCACTCAAGGTCTCCAGCATCATGCCTCCTGCCACTGCCATCGGGTCCAGACTCCTGGGCTGATCCCAGGAGCCCAAATAGCTTTCCCTGCCCTGTCAGCAGCGGGCCCAGAAGCAGGGCTGGACGGCTGACAGGCCAGCGGCCTGACCCAAACCTCACTGGAGGCAGGAGAGGAATGTTAACTCATGAACTGTTAAAAAGTCAGAATCATTACCGTGATCTCCACATCCATCAGCCCCCTGGGCCCACCAGCACCATGCTGCCCAGAGCCCCACTTCGTCAGTCCCTGGCCCGCAGTAACCAGCCCTCATAGTGGCTTTGAATGCCTCCAGGGGCCAGTGCCTGAGCCCGCAGGTAGAGATAGCTGGACACCCTTATCAGGCAATGTCCTAAGTACTTCATGTATAGAAACTTGAACTTCTTTTCCTTCAGGCAGCTTCTGTTATTACCCCATTTCACAGATAAGAAACTGAGGCTCAGAAAGGATGAGCAACTCGCCCAGGGGCACACAGTGTAAACTGGTAGGGCTGGAATTTGAGACTTGCACCCCTTCACCCTGACGCTTCTTATGCTACTAGGGGTCTGGAAAGCGTATTTAGCCCAAGAGGAGTGGGGTGCTCATCTGCTGAGTGCCTACCCGAGCCAAGCTTTGCTAGCCCCTCCAGAGTCCTTTGATCTAATCCTTACAACCACTGTCCCCATCTCACGCTGGGCGGATGCGGGCCCAGGGGTCAGAAGCCTCTGAAGTCGCACAGCCAGAGCAGGCTCCGCCCGCATCTTCGGTGCTACAGCTCAGAGTGGTCATAACAGCCCTGTGAGCTGGGAGCTGGGAGTTGCTGCTCTGCTTCCACTTCTGTTTCACAATGGGGAAACCGAGGCACGGGACAACAGCCCCCCAGGCGAGACTCTCAGGGGCGGTGAAGCAAGAATTCAAATCCCAGCTCCAGAGACCCAGTGTTAACCACTGGGCCGCACTGCCATCAACCGTGAGATGAGGGCCAGGGGGCGGGGGGGGGGAACCACTTCCCAGCAGCCATTGCAGCCCCAGCCCCTCACAGGCTCACATGGACCCCCACTTGCTTGAGAGATGGGGCAGTAGGGGATGTCATCCTTAGGGCTGCTAGCAGACAGGTGGGGGTGGCAAGTGGGACACGGCCAGCCCCACCCTCCTGGGGCCCTGGCCCCACAGCTGGCCTCCAGGTCACTGGCTTCATGTGACTTTGCAGAAGTGGCGCCACCATGCCCAGGCCCGCTTGGCCAGGCAGAGAAAAGTGCTGTGAGAGAAGACGCTAAAGATAGCCGCCGCCGACTTCCCCATCCTCGCTGGCCCCACCTCGGCCCTGGCTCCTCTAGCAGGCCCCCGCCCCACGTCCGGCCACTCCTTGAGCCTGGTCACCCAGCCTGGGGTGCAGCACAGGGACCCAGGTAGTTGTCATGGTGTGAAGGCCCACCACCCCGGGGCACCCGCCAGGCAGGGAGGTGCCTTGTCCTGCTCATGCAGTCCCTTCCAGGGAAGGAGTGCTATCATCACCTCCACTTTATGGGGGGAGCCTGAACAGAGGGGACACCAGCCCAGTAGCACACGAGTGTCTGTGGCCATAGCTTGACACTGACACAAGCTCGCTATTTTTCACCATGACCAGGGCCCTGACCATGCCGGTGTGGCAACACCGAGGCCCCTTAAGACATCAGAATGTCACCCATTCATCTGCAAGTCCAACTCCACCGGGTGGAAGCGTTTGTATCAGGGAAATCGGTCGCACTGCATCCGGGCCTTTCTTCCAGAGAGTTGGTTGTTCAACACTTACTGACATACCACCAGCCTCCCCCTTCTGATCTCCTGATGGGCACTCCCAGTGGCTGAACCCAACTGGTAGCCTGCAGAGGAGCTGGGCTGGTGCAGACCCTAGAGGTCAGCATCCGGGGGCACAGGGCAGGGGTGGAAGGGTGGACCTCAGTCCGGAGGGGCAAGCACAGTGAGCCAGCACCATGCCCAACCCCTGGAGTCACAGATGCAAAACATTTATTAAGCACTTACTATGCATCAGGCACCTTGGTGTGGCCTTCGAGGCTTCTCACAATTTCGCCCCAGTCCACCTACTGGCTCATCACAGGCTGCTGTGCCTCTACCATGTGGGGCCACAAGGTCTCATGGTTGTGCCATGGAGGCTCCGTGTGGTGGGGGAAGAGCCAGCAGGGGCTAGGTCCTGGCTCAGGCTCCTCCCAGGGCCAACAGCACTCACAGGACTGGAGGGAAGATTTAATGGGATCCTGCATAGGATGTGCCCAGCCCAACTTCTGGCACAGGGTCCATATTCTCCATCAGTAAACACCGAGTGGATGGCAGCCATATGAGAAGGCAATATTACTTCCATTTCACAGATGGCAAAACCAGGGCCCAGAGAGGCTCACACAGCTGACTGGTGGCTCTGCTGGTCTGGCACCCATGGCCCACTAAGCCAGAAGCATCGATCAGCAGCCAATCAGTCCCCGGCGATTGGTTTGACTTTCAGGGTGAGCTTGATTTACATGAGGCTTTGAATTTGAGAGTTTACAGCTTTGCTTTTATCTTTTTTATTATATATTTATTTAATTAATTAATTTGTAATCCTCACCTGAGGATATTTTCTCCATTGATTTTTAGAGAGGGTGCAAGGGAGGGAGAGGGGGAGAGAGAGAGAAACATTGATGTGAGAGAGACACATCAATTGGTTGCCTCCTGCATGCACCCGGTTGGGGTTGAACCTGCAACCCAGGTACGTGCCCTTGACTGGGAATTGAACCTGTGACCTTTTGGTGCACAAACGGATGCTCTATCCACTGAGTGACACCGACCAGGGCTGCTTTTATCTTTAAAAGCCTGATCAGCCTGGCCCAGCAGCTCAGTTGGTTAGATCGTTGTCCAGATACACCAAGGTTGCAGGTTCAATCTCTGGTCAGGACACATACAAGAATCAACCAGTGAAGGCATAAATAAGTGGAACGACAAATCGACCTCCCTCCCTTTCTCTCTCTCTCCCTTCCTTTCTCTCTCTAAAATCAATAAATAAGTTAAAATAAATAAATATCTCAACAATCACTCTCTTACAGTGACATAAAAAAAAATGTCTTAAACACACAAAACGCCTGATCAACAGCCTGGTCAACGGCACAGACCTGGACACAATGTAAAGGTCCAGTGACCCGAGAGTCGCTAAAGGAAAGCCAGGCCAGGTTTCCTCAGCCTGGGGGTTCCTTTCAGCAGGCGGACGAAGGAGCACCAGCTGTGCAGGAACCCGCTGGCCAGAGCATTTTCCAGAGGAACCCTGAGGCCGGCGGTGCCTTCGCACTTCCTCTGTATTGTGAACCCCGATGGTAAGTCTCACCTGCACTGGCTGGGTGTTGTATGGACAGTGACCGGGCTGGGCATGGGGATGGCTTGGCCCCTGTCCCAGCTGCCCTGAGAGCTCAGTGCTCCGGCCTTAGTTTTCTCTTTTGAAACATGGGGGCTCAGGAAGGGCCAGGTTGGACAATTTCTCAGGGCCCTTTCTGCTCTGAGGCTGGGACTCTGAAGGTCAAAGGCCAGTGCAGAGTGAGGAGAGACGGAGACAGAGACACTCAGTGCGCTGCAGCAATCAGGGAAGGCTTCCTGAAAGAGGGAGGCTTGAGCTGAGCTGTGAAGGCTGAGCAATGCCCTGACTGGGGCTAACCTGAATAGGAATGGATGGTTCTGGACGGGAGGGAAAGCACGATTCAAGGGGTGAGTTTGATATACTGTAGAGAGATTTCAGGCACAGCGGGAAGCAAGTGGGGAGGGGGTTGAGGGTGGGTTGTGGGAAGTCTTCCCTGAGATTCTCCCTTGCACCTCATCACGAGGGGCCCCACTTCCTTAGACCAGAATGGGGTGTGTGGAGGTGGGGAAGTTGACCTCGTGGCCCCGAGTACAGCCTGTGCCAGGCACCACACCTGCCCTGCACTGGCTCACATACTCCACATCGGGGAAGGCAGGCACTAGGAGAACCCATTTCACAGAAAGGGAGTCTGGCTTGACTCCCAGGCTCCTCTGGGCCTTTACCTAGATGAGAGGCAGGGAGAAAGCCTTTCGCAGAAGCAGGAGGCCAATGCCTCAGAGCTTCTGCACAGACTGTTCCCCCTGCCTGGAATGCCTTTCCTTCTTTTCTCCGGTGGGTAACCCCAGCTCACCCTCTGGGCTTGGCTCCAATGTCACCTCCTCCTGGAAGCCTCTGCTGATCCCTACCTGCGTCAGGGTCCTCTGCTGTTTGCTCTTTCTGTCCTCTCTGCTTCTTACTTACCACCCACACCATGACTGTCACCACATCATCATTTCTGCTGCTTTTGGCTCCGTGCCTATTTTCCCAGCCAGGGGCTGTGTCTGTTCTGCTATTTTTGTGCCTTCTGCACCCAGCACAGTGGTGAGCACACAGTAGGTGTTCACCAACTATCTGTTGAAAGACCAGTTGACTGAAGGCGTGAATAAACACATTTAAGAATGAATGAAGTGGTTTTCCTGAAGTTCACCTACATGGTCAGGGCAGCATGGCCTCGGTGGAGCCCAGGGGTTCTGCCTCCAGGCAGTGCCCCCCACAGCCGTGTCTGGTTTCCCTGCTTGCGTTCTGGATGCTTCCGTCTATTCTCCATCCAGCAGCCAGAGCGATCCTGTGAAAGCTCAAGTCAACTTGCACTTCTCCATAGTGTTTCAGTTTCACAAGATGAAAAGACTTATAGGAATGTATATATATTTAACACCACTGAAATGTATATTTAAAAATAGTTACGATAGTAAATTCTGTGCTATGTGTATTTTTACCACAATAATAATAAAAATGCATCCATCCTCTGCTCGAAACCCTGAAGAGTCCCCCACTGGAGGCAGAGGAAAAGGCCAGGTCAGCATGATGGGCCAGCCTCCCTCACTCCGCACTCATCCACGGCCGCACTGCCCCCCTTTCCTAGCGTTCCCCTAACAGGGCAGGCTGGCTCCTGCCTCAGGGCCTTTGCACTGGCTCTCCCTCTTTCTGGAATGTTCCTCCTCTAGCAATTTGCAGACATGCCTCTCTCTGGGTGAGGCCTCCCTAAGTGCCCTATTTACAGTTGCCCCCACTCCCCACCCTGATGCCCCGGCCCTGCTCACCGCGTCTCTTTCTCAGCACGCTTCGCCTGCTACCATCTGAACTCACTCCTCGTGTTTATGTCTCTTTCCCGCTCCCTTTTTTCCTGTCGTGGTCTTCAGGCTTCCAGAGAATCAGGGTGGGAAGGGATGTGGTATGGAGCACGTGAGAGAGGGGGAGAGCTCCAAGGCGGCAGCCACTTCCCCAAAGCATTTTTAGGAAAAGTTGAAGTGAAAAGGCTTCGGCAGCTGAGTGCTTCCTGCAGCCGGTCCCAGAGGCCGGGGCGTGTGTCTGTCTCTGTCCCTCTGTGTGTACTGTACATAGGGGGAGGTTTCTGAGCCTCAGGCCCTGGGGTTGAGCCATGCGCTCTCTGGCTCCTGGGTGCTCCCAGACTCCCCAGTGCTGCAGGTCTTCTGTCCTCTCCCTCCCTGGACAGTGTCACCTGCTGGCTCTGGAAGGAGACTTTCAGAGTTCCAACCCCAGCTTTGCCACTGACCAACTGTGTGACCTTGAGGAAGCAGTTTAACCACAATGTACCTCAGTCTCATAATCTGAAAATGGGGGCGATTAAACAAGAACCCATTTCCTATCATTGTTGCCAAGATTGGATGAGTGAAGGGTGTGAGGGGCTGCAACCAGCAGGGGGTCCTGTTAAATATTCATGACTGGTATGGGTCTAAGGTCCAGCTCCTGAGAGGCCCAGCTCAGCCTCAGGGAACGGGCACCTAGGCAAAGGCCAACTGCCATGGAGGGAGGCTGCACAGGAAAGCCCAGCATGCCCAGAGCAGGCACCTGCCCAGGCAGGTGGTCTCAGGTGAGGCCTTAGGGATGAGGTTCTCTGACCAAGGAAGGAGGGAGCAGGGGGGACTGCAGGGAGTGGGCAATGAGGGAGAGAGATGGCCTTGGGGGGCTGCAAGGGACTCCATGAGACCCAGGTTGAGGCTGGAGCACAGACACAGGACCCTCCTTACCTGAGTGCCAGGCTGTGCTGGACTTTGTCTGGGGCAGTTGGGAGCCATGGGAGGTGTTTGAACAGGGGCCTGGGGGATTCAGCCCAGGGCTTCTGGTTCCAGGCTGATGGGGAGACGTCACGATAGCACAGGCTGAGAAGATGAGACATTTTTGCACAAAATACTTAGAGAACAAGGCCCGAGTAGTTAAAGCACACTGCATGGTACAGTGGTCAGGTCTTAAGGGATAAAGGAGAGTATGATTTATGAAAGCTTCCTGGAGGAGGAGGCCCCGGAAGAGAACCTTAGTGGAGGCAAAGAGAGACGGCCACAGTGTGCTGGCCAACTGGGCAAACCGCTGCCCTCTCTGGTCTCTGCCCTGCTAAGGCTGACCCAGGCTCCTCCCTGTGACTCTCAGCTGTGACATTCCGCGGGCAGGGATGGGGACCGCTGGAATCTGCCAGGGGCAGCTTCAGGTTCTTGGTTTAGACAGAACCTCTGCCTGCCTCGGTTTCCCCTCTGCGCTGGACGGGGTGAGGCAGGGAGGATAATAATGCTTGATTGTTTAAGATCTCACACACCTCAGGGGCCAGATGCCAAGGATTGTTTCCATTCATGGGAGGGTGGGCCCTTCCTGCCAGGAGAAAATTCCAAGCTCCTGCAGCTGGGGGGGGGGGGGCTGCCACCCCCTGTGACCACATATCCGCCGCCCAAACCTGTGGCATCAACAGCTTTTATTTTTCTTCTCCTCTCTTGGCAAATGTAGCAGCCCAGGGCCCCGAAAAGAGGCCCCCATCTCCTTCTGTTTGCTCAGAAGCGCCACCTCTCTTCCCCCCGCCCTTCCCATGTTTGCTGTTCCAAGGCAGGGGCCAGGTGGACAGCCCGGCCAGGGCCTGGCTTCTTCTGCTCCTGGATTCTATAGCCTGGGTGGTGGGGAGCACACGGGGTTCATTTTGGATTGTTGTTTGGGAATTTGCTGCTTTTAGGAGCCCTTACTCCCAGAATTCTCTAAATCTGTTTCTGTGGTTTTGATCTTTGGTTGCAAGATGCTGCATTTCTGAAATTATTTGGTTCCAAGAGTTCTTGGGGCTGGGATGAAATGTCCCAATATTTGATGGTCCTGGAGTTTTCTGGTTGTAAGAGCCCACAGTTCTAAAATATTCTCCTTCGAAGACACTGTGATGCTAGAGGTTTGGACCCAGGTGCCTGTGTTTCTGATACCATACCGTGGGCAGCTGGTGCCACAGGGGCTGGGGGCAGGAGGAGGAGCTGGGGAGGGGACCGTGGCGGGGTGGTGCAGTGGCGGCCAGGTGTGCTGGTGTGTGTGTTGGCGGCAGCTCCAGTGCTGACAGCTGGGCAGGGGCCACTGCCTGAGCTCATGGCACCTGGCCCTGACCCAGGACAAGGAGGGGATGGGGGGCGGAGGGGAGGACCCAGAAGAGGCCAGGCTGACATCCATCCACAAGTTCTGCCACCTCCTTCTCTCCCTGGGACCCCTCTCCTGTTGCCCACCGAACTCACAAGTAGCTGAGAGTTCTGGGCTCACCCAGGGCAAACCCCCCATTGAACAAGTGGGGCCTCCAGGTACAGCCAGAGAGGGAGGGGCTCTCCTGGTCCCACCAAGGACAGGGGCAACTCAAGACCCACCCCCTTCTGCTCCCTGCTGCCAACTCAGGGCTCTCTCCAGGGGGTCTCATGTTAACTACGCCCTCAGACACCCCGTTTCTGTTTGGATGTTTGGTCTCTGGTCACAGACTGTCTCCCCCAACTCCTCTCAACCCCATAACACCCCTGTTCTCCAAGACCTTTGACCAGGGAAGAGGCAGGAGCTCAGAGTTTGACACCAGGGGGCCTCAGTCTTCCCATCCGGGCTCTGGGAGGGGGTGAGCTATCAGCCTGCGGGCTCCGACCATGGCCACTCTGTCCGCTTCTTCCATCCCCTGGCCCTTCCCCAGGCTCCCCTGTGCCCTCCTGGCTGCGAGGAGGGGCTCCCTGCCCCTCCCTGGCCCTGCTTGGCATGCTCCCAGCAGGCTCGTGGGAGCTGGAATTTGGAGCGGTCCCTGGCGTGTGTGTGCTGCCTCCCGCCTGCCGGGGCACCTCCCCTGACTCAGGGCCAGAAATTCCTCCCGCTTGCTCCCAACAAGCTCCCGGGGAAGGAGGAGCTGTGGGAAGGGGCAGGGAACATGCTGGATGTCAGGACTGTGTTAGGGGTAGGATGGAGCGACAGTCTGGGGACATCAAAGGTAGGATAGGCTGGTGGAGGCAGAGGAAGGGTAGAGCGTGGGTTCTGCCCACATCCCCCAACCCTTGGTTTCAATCCCATTATGTGCTCAGATGAAGACAGTCTTAGAGTTCCTCGATGTCCTTCTATGGATTCAATTCACTGATTCAAGTATTTAGTGAGCACCTACTATATTCTGGGCATCGAACTAGGTGCTGGGAATACAGCCATGAGCGGAACAGAGAGGAACCCTGTCCACATGGGGCTTACATTCTGTGTGAGTGAGGCAGGATAGTAAGACGAAAGGAGATTTCCTTGGCAAGTGGAATGGGGAAACTGAGACAGATGGCTGAGCAAACTGGCCTGGCAATTTACAGCCAGATACAGAAGGTCACCTCCCTACAGACAACATCAGGCCTCAGATGTAGTTCAGCTCCAGGACCAGCTGCAATGAGTAATCACCCCCTGCCCTGGCGCTCACCAATCAGTAGAGATCACAACCATGAAAGGACATACCTGGAAAGCCGATGAATATTCTGCTGAAACCTTCCTTCCCTGGGGCACCTTTCCCTTCCCCCCTCTCCTTCCCCCACAGGCATGTATCTCCTAAACTCTAAGGGTCCCCACAGACTTGCAACCAGGGGAGCAATGGGCAGCAGCAGCTTGTCCCGGGCTAACCCACTGAACCTGTCTCCAAGGCCCCCTTTTCTCTGATTTCCAAGTGAGCCCCACCTAGGCCTCTCCTGTTGCTGCTTCTATGCTAGGCCCTTCCTTGTTTCACTGTCCCCAGCTTTAATAAACGTACCCTCAAAATCACCTGGACTCGTGTTGTAAAAAGGTCAAGAACCCACACACTACTGGCTGGCCCTAGGGAGACCCGCTCAGGGCTAGGTCCCCTTTCTGGTAACATGAGGACACATGATAAACACAGATGTGACCTGGGAGATCAGCACAGAGAGAGATTTATGCAAAGATACAAAAAAATGGGTGCTAGGGGTGGCTTCTGCAAAGCAGAGAGGGCCCCTTGGAGGAGATGCCTGGGGAGGAGACATAAGTGATGAGAAGAAGGCGACCTGTGCTGGTGGGGCAAGTCATGCAGGTCAAGGGGCGTGGGAAAGGCTGGGCCAGGATCCTCAGATCAGTGAGGACAGAGAAACTGGAGAGGCAGGGTGCGAGGCGGGTCAGAGGGGCACAGGGAGAGACATCTCTGTCCCCTTCTGTTTGATGTCATTGGTCCTTTAGATTGAGAAAGGTTTTTCTGGCTGTTGGGTGGAAGATGGACTGTAGGGGGATGTGGCGGGGTAGAAGCAGGGAGAGAATGAGGGGCAACTACAATAGTCCAGGCAAGAAAGGATGGCGACCGGGACCAGATGATGGCCATGGAGCAGGTACAAGTGATCAGCTTCTGGTACAATTTCAGAGGGAAAGCTTTGCTGATGAATTAGATGTGGGCAGAGGTGAGCCAGTTAACAATTGATTCTTTGGGTGGCGGGGGGGTGGTGGGGAAATCCCTGATTTGTAGCATTTGCCAATTTTCTTGGTGTAAATATGCCCACCATGATCAGTTTCAAGCTACTGATGTGGAGCTCCTGGACTTGCAGTGGGGGAGCACACCATTCTATAGCATTTCAACTCCACGGAGACCAGAGCCGTAAAAAACCTTAAGAGCATAGATAATAGGAAAATGTGGTAAAAAAAAAAAATTAGTAAGTGATGAGTTTTGAGTATATATTTACTTGCAAGTTTAAATACTTTAATTTTTAATAATCACTGTGTTTAAAAGGCGGCTTGCAAAATTAGTGAACATTGAACAATGGCTGAGGGGGCCAGCTCCCTCACATCGCCCGACGTGGGATCCAGGATCAAGGAGGCTGCATGCTTCCTGGGCAGCTGGTGGACAGAGCACCGAGGTGAGGTGGTGGGAGGAGCAAGAGGTGGGAAGGATTCTGAGTTGTGAGTTCTCAAGGGCATGGACCGCGGATTAGCCTTGCAGCCTCTGGGCCCCTCCTGCGCTCCTCATGCCTCCCCTAATACCCTAACCCAACAGGGTGTTGGGGAGGGTGGCCCTTAGCTGGGGAAAATGTCTCAGGGAACACGCTTGGAGGGCAGAGCACTGTGCTGGGAGACGGGAGGGCTGGGTTCCTCCCTGGATCTGCCCCTAACTTGCTCTGTAACCTTGAGAGAGACACTGTCCCCTCTGGGCCTCTGCTTTCCTATCTGTAAAATGAGGTACTTGAAACAGAGGTGATGGTGATGGGCACTTTGATGGCCTTTCCTCTAGTTTCCAAGGTACCTGGAGGCCAGTCATCTTCCAAGGGTTTTAGCTGCTGATGGGGGTTGGCCTCAGGGCTGATGACATATTTCCAGCCTCCCACATGGCCCCACCCCGCATGCCTGGTCCTTCAACTGTGTGGCCCAGAGCAGTCTGACTAGCCAGTGATGTCACTGTTGGGGAGACAGTGACTTCAGGTGGGGGTTACCCTGCCCCAGGCTCCTCAGGCCCAGCGCCAGGCCTGCTTTCTGTGGGGAGCCTTCATGGGTTACTCTGCTACTCTGAACACCTCCCAGCTAACCCAGACGCCCACTGTGGGCTAGATCCTTTTTTGGGTGGGAGTTGGGGCTCCCCAGCTGACCTGGTGCACCCAGAGGGCAGGGTAGGGATCTTGAGGTCGAGCAAGGCTCAGCATTACCAGCTGTGTGATGTTGGGCAAGTCACTGTCCCTTGCAGGGCTTCAATGCCTCTCCTGAAGTAGGGCTAAGTTTCTAAACCAAGTCCTTTAGGCAACTCTCAGCGAAGAGCCCTGAGTCTGGCAGCAAGAGATGACTCTCTGATATAATTTGCACACTCGCCTACTCTCCTGGCTTCAACAGCATTGATGAGCTAATGTTGCCCAACTTTCATTTCCAGCCCAAGTCCCGTGCCCGCTGCCTGCTCCACACCTATGGCCCAAGAAACAGAACTCTGGGTCCCACCACAGCCTTGTACGTGGCTGTCCCACTGCCTACCTAGTTGCTTAAGCTACAAATTTCCCCGTCACAGGGCAATTCAGTGCATCTCACACCGAGAGCCAAAAGCCAGGGCATGAAAGGAGTGCATGTGTGGCTCCATGTCCAAGCAGGAGGACATTCCCCTCAGGCTGGGGGTGGGGACTGGCCAGAGAGAGGAAGGGGGAACTTCTGGGGGCTGGAAATGATCTGTGTCTTGATCTTGGAGCTGTTTTTGCAAGTATGCTGGGTTAAAAATCTAATCATCGGTCCAGATTCGTCTCTTCCCTCATCTACCTCGTATAGCAGAAGATAAAAACCCCACCTCTCACATACCTTTTGTCCTAGTTGGAGAGGGGCTGGGGGGAGGCAAGACAAACAAGCATATATGTCATCAGAGATCAGACGAGCCAGGAGGCAAAGAAAGAGGGTCAGGAAGCTGGGCCCTGAAAGGTGCAGGAAGGAGCCATGAGGCTCTCGTGAGGTGTCCAGGGAGGGACAGCAAGCAAAAGAGGGAAATAAGGACACATGTCCTGATAAATACAGTAGTGGGTTAAAACAGGCCACCATGAGTACTAAGGAGAAATAGAAACGGGAGGGCAATTAGATGTCATTTTAGGGGTTGATATATTTAGGGGGTGATATTTTAGCTCCAGTTTTATTGCCCATAGAGCAGTTATCTGACTCAATCTGAGTCTATTTTCTCTCCTACTGGCCTCCCTGAGTCCTCCCCCCACACTTCAGCCTTCAACTCTGCCTGCCTGGGACGTGGGCTCGGTACATGTGTCATGGACAAGGGAACCAACGTGGACAGCTTTTGTGGATCGGGCGCACGTCCTTGAGGCGAGGTCTGGTTCGGACACCGCCTGCCGCTGGATGCTCTCTCGTGCCGCCCACCAGGCCTGCTCTGTGCCCGGGCTGTTCCCTGCAGGAGGTGCAGGGTGTGGGCCAGATCTCATCTCAGGTGCTTCCTCGCTGGGTGGCCTTGGCAAGCTCCTTGCCTCCCTGGGTTGGCTTCCTGGACTGCAAATGGGATATTACACGTGGGCAGGGGACGGAAAAGGCCAGCACAGGCCTGGCCCACGGGAGGAGCTAGGAGCTGGGTGCCCAGAAACCTGCCGGATGTGGGGTGGGAAGAGGAGGAGTTGGCCTGTGTGACTTGGGGCAAGTCACCTCCCCTCTCTGATCCTAGCTTGGTTCCAAGATAAATGCCACGTCTGCCCTTTGGGCCTGGGCACCAAGACAGGGGCCCTTTGGCTTGTAAGTCCCACCTGGGAACTGGAGGGCGTGGGGCGGTGTCGGAGGCCAGGGGCATGGCAGCTCAAAGTGTCTGGGGCAGACAATGGGCACTGTGTGCAGGGGCACAGGGTGGGGTTTGGGGGTGGTACGGTGGCACCCCAGCAGGAATGTGCTGGTCTGTCTGGGAATTCAAGCGCCTGGCTCCCCTTATGGCCCACTCCCCCACAGTGAGATCCCTCACTGGGGTCCCTCACTGGCCTCCCTCACCCTGTCACACATGGTTGAGAGCCTGGAATGGCCAAGGGAGGTGCTGAGTTCCGGAGTTCCTGGGTCCCCACCCCCTGCAAGCCTGAGCCACCTGTCTGCCTTGGAAAAATGATGCGGGTGGGGCACAGAGCTTCCCATGACCCTGACTTGCTAGGTGACCTTGAGCGAGTGCCTGCCTCCCTCCAGGCCTCAGTTTCCCCATCTGTGGTCTCTGATCACCCTATAGGGACTTCCTCAAGTTAAAAAACCTCTCAGGGCCCAGGCACCTACCTCACTGCCCCATTCTTCTCTCGGTGGAGAGGGGTCTGGTCTGTCTTAGCTACCACTCTGTCCCCTGGGCCCACAGCAAAGCTGGGCCAGCGGTGCTCAGTAAGCACTTGCTGAATGAAAGCCTTTTCGTTATGAGTCGGGTGTTTTTCTGCTTGCTGCCCTCGGGTCCTTTCTCTGCCCTTCTTACCCTGCCCTGGGGGCTGCCTTCATTCAGTGGGCTCTCGGCAGCTCCTAGTGGGGCTCAGCCAGTGGGAGGCACTGGCTGATGGGAGGGTGGGAGGAGACAGGACGGGGTATTCCCCCCCCAAAAAAAGTTTAATAAAATGAAAAAACAATTACAATAGAGTGGGCTGGCCCTGGGCTGCTTTAGAAGGTCTGATGTGTTGGCCGGCCTGACATGCTGACTCCGGGTGGGTTCTAGGAGGCCGGCCACGGGGTTGGTCCCTCACTTCCCTCACTTGGCTTGTCCCCACGAGGGAGGCCTCTGTCCTTCCGCTGTAGTTTTTGAGCAGGCTTGCTCTGAGCTCCCTTATCCTGTGAAGAGCATGGCCCCAGTCTGACCTTCGCCCTTGATGACAATGCGCGTTTCCATTGCTTTCTTAAGTCCACGCCTGCACCCAGTTCTGGGCTGGCAGACAGGTGAGAGCCCGTTTTATGGACAATAAGAGCTTTGGGTGGGTCAATTGTCCCGGATTTACAGAAGGGGAAACTGAGGGAGAAAGGACGGTATGGGTCTGGCTCGAGGTCATGCAGGGGTTCACAGCAGAACGAGGACTGGACTCGCCTCCCTGACTCCTGGTCCATCTGCCTCAACCTGCTCCCTGCCTTGGCCCCAGCTGCACCTACCAAGGCTCCCCTGCGCGTGGCCTTCCTGCACCCCTCCCTCTCGCTGGCCAGCTTGGGCCCCTCCTTGCCCCTCAGCTCTGCGGATGGTCAGAGGCAGCACCCCCTCCCCTCCACCACCTCCCTCCAGGTGCCTCACACCCCATCTGCCCACAGCTCAGAGTGGTCCCCTCCCAAGATTTCTTCTTCTAAAGCCCCCGAGGTCTTTCTTGCCAGGATGCTGACGCGGGCCTTTGGCCCAGGTGGTTTTCACGATGCCCGTTTTACGGATGAGGAACAGCCCAGAGCAGTGCTGTGAATGGCTCTGGGCCTGGCAGCGGGAACGCCGAGGTTTGAACGTCTCCTCCCCTCGTGTCGGGGCCTCTGGTCCTGGGCAGACTCGGTTTTCCGCTGCTCTGGTGACCGCGGTGCTGCAAAGGCTTGGAGGGCTCAGGAGGAATGCCCGGCCGGCGACCAAACCACGCGCGGTCACGCTCCAGGATTCCCACGCGGGCAAAGCTCGGGGCCCGGGGCCCAGGGCCCGCTCGAGATGCCTCCGCTCCTCCGTGTGGCTGGGGCTGGGGACAGGCGTCCGGGCAGCCAGGGGACTGCAGCCTGGGCAGGCGGAGTGCGGGGCTGGGAGCCCCCGGGCTGGGCTCCGTGCTCAGTGGTCCGCGGGCACCCTGCAGCCAGGCGAGCAGCCGGCGCCCCCCCGGGCACTCCCCAGCTGGGGCGTCCAGGGGCCAGACACTCCCGAGGTGGCCCTGGCTGCTGGATAACTTCACGGGCCTTTCCCACTCATGAGTCACCTGCGCCTCACTCGCTGACCCCTCCGGCACCTTTGAGGGGAGGGGAGGGGAGGGGGGCCGAGGCCCTGGTGGGCAGGGCCGGGCTCTGTTACATAACAGGGCAGGGGAGGCAGGGAAAGAAGGTCCACGGCCTTGCCCCTGGGGTGCTGTGGAAGGGGCATCCCAGCCCCTCTCTGAGCCTCAGGGACCGTGTCACCCCCCCCGGGGACTTCATCTAGAATCCCAGCTTGGGTCTGCTGGAATTAGCCAGCTTGGGACTTCGGATGTGACGGTGACACGGTAAAGGAATATGTCCCTGGCTGGCTGGCTGTCCGGCACAGGTGTGAATCAGCCCAGGAGGGGAAGCTGACTCACCCTCCCCACCTGGCCTGGGAGAAAGGGCTGATTTCTCTTCCTGTGGGGCTGGAATAAAACTAGAACTCGGCTGTTCCTCTCAGAAGAGAGCGACTGTGCCATGGGGCGGGGAGGAACACAGCGCCAGGACTTTGGGTGTCAGGCCTTGGGAAGGAAGACATTGAACACCTGAGGAGCTCCAGGCTTGTGGCCTCCATGTCATCTTAGAGAATCACAAGCCAGCCCTCTGTCTGTGGCCTCATTTGCGGATGAGGAAACTGAGGCTCAGAGGGAGTGACCACCCAAGGTCACACTGCTCAGATACGTGCCTGTCGATGGAGGGCTGACTGCCCCGGATTCTTGTCCTTGGAAAAACTTTCTTGTTCCACGTCACACCCCCGGCTCCCCAGCCCCCCAGAGACCCGGGAGGCTGGGAGGGGCAGAAGCAGGGATGGGGCTGCAGAGCCAGCCTCCTTTATACCCCCACCCTGCCACGGTCCAGGGGTCACCAGCGAGGGGTTAGCTCCGCCTCTGTGCCCCCATCATGGGTAATCCTGTCCGCCACCGCCGGGCCGCCATTAATCTTTAAACAGCCTGATGATTAATTAATCACCAAGGCCCAGGGGGCTCGGTTGAGTGCACCTCATGCCTGTGACCAGGGTGCCCTCTCCCCAACCTCAGTTATGTGGGGTCTGTTTGAAGCGCCAGGGCACTCTGGGAGCTTTGTGTCCGTGAGCCCAGCGTCAGTGACTGGACAGGATGGACCCAGTCTGAGCCTCAGTTTCCTTCATCTACCTCACTGGCCTGCCTGCCTCCGAGGGTAAACAGGGAAGAATGAATCTCGAGTGGGGACACTGGGGCTGCAACAGCAGGTGTGGGGTGACCTGGGGACAAGGTTCTTGCCGAGAAGGCGTAGGACAGGACAAATGGCTCCTAATGCAGGAGGCGACTTTGGCCAAGTCCTTCCTTCTCTTTCAGACTTGGTTTCCCCACCGTGAAAGGAAGGTTGGGGACCCGTGGATGCCCAAGCCCTTGAGAAGCCTCTAATGGGCAAGTGGGTCCACACAGAGCCCCCAGTCCACTGCTCCCCTCTGTCCCCACAGGCCCCAGGGTGCTCAGCCCACACCCCAGGGGGGAGCTGGGCTGTGAATGTCGGTCGGCCATCTCCAGTGACACGGAGGGCTTGTTATCCGGAGGTGGAGGAGCCCAGGCGACTTCCAGCCTGGTCGGCCAGGGCAGGGGTGGGAGAAAGGCGAGCCCTGCCCACTCGGCCCCTTCCACCTGGTCACCGAGGGGCCCAGGCTGCTCAGAAAACCCCATGCTGACCCCGGGAGGTGAGGGATCTTTGAAGATATCCGGTCTTCTGGGATTTTAGAATTTTTTTAAAGTTGAAATGAAATAACACAAGTAATACCTAAATTCATACACATACTTTCATTGTTAGAAGGCATATTTGCCTTCCCACCCTGTAGAGGTCGAATAGTGCCACCCCTCCCCCAAATTCAGGTCTGCCCAGAATAAGACCTTATTTGACGTCAGGGGTTTTGCAGATGTAACTAGAGTAAGGATCTCAAAAGATCATAGGGGAATTAAGTGGGCCCTAAATCCAAAGATAGTGTCCTTGTAAGAGAAAGGAGAGGCACATGTGAAAACGGAGACACAGGGAAAGCCATGAGAGACCGAGCCAGTGACTGGTGGGTGCGGCCCCAAGCCAAGGCTGATGGGACTCACCAGAAGCTGGAGGGGACAGGAAGGATTCTCCCCTTGATTTTGGATTTCAGTCTCCAAAACTGTGAGAATAAGTGTCTGTCGCTTTAAGCCCCCCAGTTTGTGGTGCTTTGCTACCAGCAGCCACAGGAAACCAACGTGCACCCCGATCCCAGGGCCCTTCGCAGCCTGTGTGTGCCCCTCCTCTCTGCTCTCCGCGTGTAATGACTGTACTGCACGGACAGGGATGCGTCCACAGCTCCCACAGGCGCACGGCCACGCAGCCCTCGCTCATCTGGGGGCAGGCTGGAGGTTCTTACCCCTACAGCCGACATTATCCTTTCTAGTGGCTGCAAAGAGTCCATGTGTCCCTCCACCATCCTTATTTTTTTTAAGTATGTTTTTATTCATTTTTTTTAGAAAGAGAGGAAGGGAGAGATGGAAACCCCAATGAGAGAGAAACATCGATCGACTGCCTCCAGCACACCCCTTACTGAGGATCGAGCCCCCAACCCAGGCATGTGCCCTGACCAGGAATCGATCCAGTGACCTCTTGGTTCATGAGTTGATGCTCAGTCCCTGAGCTGCACCGGCTGGGCCACCATCCCTTATTTAAGGAGCCCTCAGTGACGGTCATGAGGCAGTTTCCAGCCTCTCTTGGTGACACCCAGTGTCACAGTGAACACCTTCACGCCTCTCTTCTGCACAAGCTTGATGATTTCTGGAGCATAGAAGATTCCCCAGAATTGCTGACTCAAAGGGTAAGCTCCTTTATAATTTAATTCGTTTTGTCAAATTGAGTCTGAAGTAATCAGAAACTTAGACTCTTGAGAAGGAGGGAAGCATGGAGATAGACTTGGATTGTACAGTGTTGGATACTTCCAACCCCAGAATCATGAAAATTTAGGTCACAGGGAGAGGGGGCCTTGGAAAGAACACTTATGCTGGGGTCTCACTGGGGGGACCCAGGAGCGACCGCTCCCAAACCCTGCCTGGGTCTCTGTCCCCCTGAAGTGGGCAAAGAGAAAGCAGCGGAGATAGGACTGGGGGCCCTGGACTGTGAGGGGCCTGAGGGATCGCTGGCAGGGAGTGAGGCACTTCCCCAGCCTGGACACGCAGCCCCTCTGTCCCACAAGGCTGCCCCTTTCCAGCCGAGATGCCAGGCCAGTTGAGCCTCTGTAGCCACACTCAGTGGCCTCTCTGTGTGTGGCACAAAAGAAGATGGGAGTCGAAAGCGCAGGGTAGGGACAGAGGAAATGGGGCCACTTGCTCCAGGACTCATTTGCTAGCCCTGGCTGGAGGTCTAGGGTTTGGGGGAGGGCAGGGGGCTCTGGACTAGACAGCGGTTGCCTGCCTTGGGGTCACCCCCATCCTCACTCTGATGGTTTTAGAATATGCTGCCCCCCATTATTTGACACCCCTCTTACTGAAGGTGGGGGTCTATGTCCCCTTCCCTTGAATCTGGGCTCTGTGGCTGCTTGAGCAACATGGTGGAAGTGATGGTGGGTCAAGCCCAGGCCCAGGCGGTGAGAAACTGCAGCTTCTAGGCCCCTCTCTGAGCATCCTTGCTCGGAACTCAGCCACCATGCTGTGAGGAAGCCCCACAGCTCCATGGAAAGGCCACGTGGACAGGTGGACAGGCACAGAGGTTGCAGCTCTCATGGCAACAGAGGTCATGGGTCATCCAACCCCAGCTGCTTTGCCCCAGGTGATGCCAGCTAGAGCAGGGATGTGCCTTTCCTCCTCAACCCTGCTAAACTTGCAGCTCACTCTTATTATATGCCACTAAATTTGGGAGCCATTTGTCACATAGCAATAGAACACTGGAACACCCCCATGGCAAGAAAGTCACCACCAGTACCTGGACATGGGCTCTGGGGTCAATCCCACCAGCCATGTGCCGAGACCTCTCTCAGTTTCGGTTTCTTCATCCGCACATAGTGACGGTACTTGCCCTGTAAGGGGCTAAGATGATGAAGACGATGATGCAGGGGGGAGGCCAGACATACTGTGAGCACATGGTAAATGGTAACTGTTATGACTGTGACTGTTGTCATTTTCATAGGAACTAGAAAATTACTCACTCCAGGCTTCATTAAAACAGATGGATCCGCCCGGCCGGGCGTGGCTCAGCGGTTGAGCGTCGACCTAGGACCCAGGCAATCGGGGTTCGATTCCAGGTCAGGGCACATGCCCAGGTTGTGGGCTCGATCAATGATTCTCTCATCATTGATGTTTCGGTCTCATTCTCTCCCTCTCCTTTTCTCTCTCTGAAATCAATAAAGATATATTAAAAAACAAAACAAAACAAAAAAACCCCCAAAACAGATGGATCCTTTACTGCTCCTTCCTTCAGGGGGCTCCTCCTCCGGGAAGCCTTCCCTGGCCACCCCAGGCTGAGCTGCCACCTCCTCTGTGTACTTATAGCCCCCTGCTCTACCCACTGCCACAACATGTGTTCCACCGTGTGGTCATGGCCTGTTTATAACCGCTGGGCTGGGAGCTCCATGAAGGCATGGTCAGAAGGGCCAGCGAGTGGTTGGAATGTCTAAAGCGAGGACAAGGTGTGTGTACACACAGGTGGCCTGGGGGTGCATACGTAGCTGATGACCCTCGCCCAGCCTGCGCACCGAGTGTCCACTTGGGTGGGCCTGGGGTGCAGGCCTCTGTGTGTTTTGGTGGGCCTGCACGAGGTGCCTGCCTGCAAGTCAGTGCACACATGAATACTGTACACGTCTGCAGGTACGTGTGGGCATGTCTCTGTGCATGTACATGGGTGCACACTCATGCATACACTCCTGTGCGTGAACACGTTCATATGCATGTGCTCATGTATTTGCACGAGTGAGTGCTATGTGCATGGGTGTGTCCATGTGTGCATGCGAATGCCCAGGGCCAGGCTGCTGTACTGAAAAGACTCCTTGTAGCAGCTGCTACATCCGGGGCCCACCATTCCTCATTTGAGAACTAAAAATAACCATGCCCAGCCCTGCCCCAGCAGGCAGGGAGCCGATGGGCAGCCCTACAGGGCACCCTGGCCAAGCTGGTGACCTCCTCCCTTCTTGGGCCCCCGCCCTCCCTGCCCTTCCCTGCCTTGGGCTCCCATGAGCTCATGCAGGCCCTGCTGGGCCAGGCCAGGGAGAGGGTGGGGAAGTGCCGAGGCCCTGCCCATGTCCAGGCCACTGGACATCAGCAAGGCCTGATAAGGTCAAGCATGGAGTGGGGTCCGCCCCCTCCCTCCAGCCAGGGCCAGTAGGGCGGGCGGACATGAGTCAGCACAGGGGGCATTGGATGACCAGGCCTGACGGCTGGCTGGCGGCGGGATGCCTGGGGCGGGGGTGGGGGGGTGTCTCTCGGCGGGGCAGGAACTGGGGGAGGAACCACTGCTTGGTGATGGCCGAGCCCTGACCTCACTCTTCACCTTGAGAACCTACCTCCACTTCCGCCCAGAAAGCCCCTCGGAGGCCCCTGAGGGCTTCTGCCCTGGTCTGGCCATACTCTTGGCCTCTGGAGGGTTGATGTCAACCCCGAAGAGGGCACTTCCCAGTTTAGCTGTGCTGCCCCGGGGGCTTCCCAAAGCCCCTTCCTCAGGAAGTGCTCGCTGACCCCCAGGCTGGCCTGGCGGCCCTCTGAACTCCCCACTCCCCGTCTGGGCCGAAGCTGCTCACTCTGGGAGTCAAGACTGCTTTCTTGTCTCTAGGGCCTGAGCTTCTAAGGACAGGGAAGCGTGTCTTTTCCATCTCCTTGTTCTTATTGTGGTCCCTCACTCCTTCCTTTGCTGTCACAAGAGGTGTCATTCTGTCCTCTGTAGGGGAGCCGAGACCCCGCTGAGATGTGACCTGCTCAAAGTCCCCATTTGCTGTGTGACTTTAGGCTCATGGCCTAACCTCTCTGATCTTCTTATCAGAGGAATCAATGGGACACTAATCTCCTCCTGGTGATGCTGTTTGTTGTCTAAGGGGACACCATGAATTCTTTTTTTTTAAAATCCTCATCTGAGGATATATTTTACATTGATTTTTTAAGAGAGAGTGGAGAGGGGTGGGGGGGAGAGAGAGAGAGAAGGACAACAATGTGAGAGAGACACATCGATTGGTTGCCTCCCACAGGCGCCCGACTGGGATCGAGCCTGCAACCATTCACTGAGCCAAACCAGGTAGGGTGACACCATAAATTCTTGAGGCACAAATCCCAGCTGGGGCAGGATGCATTAGGGGCTCCCATCTTCACAGAAACGTCCTTCCTGGGGTCTGGAATGGGAGACTTGGGTTTGAGTCTGGGCTGCTATGCGCCACATGGGGAGGCTTGCAGGTCTTGCTTCTCTTAGCCTCAGTTTTCTCACCTGTAAGATGGTGATTGCATCAACCGATGAGATAATGTTGCTGACCAGTGGCCTGCGGGGCTGTATCCTGCTAATGGATGTTTCACTCCCTTAGTTTTTCCAACATCTGCAGATTTTACATTAAAATTCGGATTTCTGGCTTCTCTTGAAAAATCAAAAGTCTGGCAACAGCTGGCTAGAGCCCTTTGGATGGGGCAAGCGTGCTCCACTTGGCTACAGGCCCCACCACTCCCCATCGCTCACTTACATTCATTCCTACCTGACCTTGGCCGCCTCCTCCACAGGAGGGTCTTTGATGCTGAGGTTTGAATTACACAGACCTAATGGGGGCTTTGTGATCCCCCTAAGGGCAGGTTCCCCAGCGCCCAGCATAGGCCCAGCTTCACTCTCTGAAGTATCTGGGATCGGTAGAGGGAGCCAAAACTAACCCAGGTTTGGGGACCCAGGTTCTGAGCAAGAGGCTCCAGAGTGTCTCCCCGAGCAGAAGGGAAGCGGAAGTGCCGGCACCATTTCCGGGACATGCTCTGGGCTCCGAGCCAGGCGGCTGCCTCCTGGGAAGCTGCTGCTGAGGCTTCTTCTCCAGGCTCGAGCCGGAAGCTGGGCTGCAGGCACCTGGAGTTCCCATCTCCTGGTCCCCAGGATGCAGATTCCTGTGCACGACCCCCCACGCTTTCCTCTTCCCCACCTACATTTGGCAGCCACATCCTGCCTTCAGGGGTGGGCCAGGCCTGAGGGGAAGCAGGGATGTGGGTGGAGTCCGGGGAGACCTCAGGCGCATCCTCTCTCAGGGGGGTTTGAAACCTCTTCTTGTCCCAGGGTGCCTTGGAACACAGTTTGAAAACCACTGCCAGAGCCCTTTGGACAGATGGGAAAGCGGAGGCCTGGGGTTGGGAATGGTGGCAGTCAGGCCTGGGCCCTTGCAGGCTCCCGCCCCATCTAGTGCAGAGTCTGGCTCGCAAAGGCAGCTCCCAGTGCCCCCAGCCCATCTCCCCTGGAAATGCTGTCCTGGGGGCCCCACCCTGCGCTCGAGCTCCAGGCCTGAGCTCTAACTATATCCCCAGCTGGCGCCGGGAGCATCTCATTTGTTAAAACAGGTGTATTGACATATAATTTACTTACCATAGAGCTCACTCATTTAAAGTGTTTGGTTCAGTGGTCTTTGGTATATTTACAGAGTTGTACAACCATCCTCACAGTCTAATTTAAATTGTCCCAAAAACATACCCAGTGCCCATCAGCAGTCACTCCCAGTCCCCCCTCCAGCCCGTGGAACCACCAATCTAACCTCCATGGATCCCCCTATTCTGAACATTTATCTATGGAATCACAGTACGTGGGCTTTGTGACTCTCTTCTTTCACTTGGCATAATGCTGTAGCATGTATTGGCACTTCATTATTATTATTATATTTATCCTCACCGAGGATATCTTATTGATTTGAGAGAGAGAGGAAGGGAGAGCGAGGGAGAGAGAAATGTTTATGTGAGAGAGAAACATGGATTGGTTGCCTCCCTTATGAGCCGACCAGGAATCGAACCCACAACCTTTTGGTGTTTGGGACGATGCTCCCACCAACTGAGCCTCCCAGCCAGGGCGCGCTTCGTTCTTTTTATGTTTGAATAATATCCCACCTTACAGATATACCTCATTTGGTTTATCATTCATCCGTGGCAGACATTTGGGTTGGTGGCACTCTTTGGCTATTATAAAGAACACTGGCCTGGCCGGGCATGGCTCAGCGGTTGAGCATCGACCTAGGATCCAGGCGATCGGGGTTCGATTCCCCGTCAGGGCACATGCCCAGGTTGTGGGCCGATCCCCAGTCGGGGGTGTGCAGGAGGCAGCCGATCAATGACTCTCTCATCATTGATGTTTCTCTCTCTCTCTCCCTCTCCTTTCCTCTCTCTGAAATCAATAAAGATATATTAAAAAAAAAAAAAGAACACTGCTCTGAACATTCCCGCATAAGCCTTTGTGTGGACAAAAGTTTTCCTTTCTCTTGGGTGTATACTTAGGTGGGGAATTGCTGGGTCATCCGGTAGCCCTATATTTAACATTTTGGGGAACTGTCCTACTGTTGCCAACATTGTTGAATCACCTTACGTGCCCACCAGCGAGGCGTGAGGATTTCAGGCCCCCACCCCCTCGCCAGCACTTGTTCCTGTCTTTTTGACTATGGCAGTCCGAGTGGGTGTGAACTGGCGTTTCATCATGGTTTTGATTTTGATTCCCCCCCCCACTAATCATGCTGATCATCTTCTCATGTGCTTATTCGACTTTTTTTTTTTTAATCTTCACCAAAGGACATTTTTTCCGTTGCTTTTCAGAGACAGTGGGAGAGAGAGAGAGAAATATCCATGTGAGAGAGATACATCGACTGTGTCTCCCGCATGCGCCCGGTGGGTGAACCCACAACCCCAATATATGCCCTTGGCAGGGAATCGACCCCCCGACCCCTTGCAGTGCGTGGGCCGATGCTCTAATTATTGAGCAGCATTGGCCAGGGCTTATGTGACATTCTTATATATTTTTTGAAGAAATGTTTATTCAAAGGGCAGCATGTCATTCAATTCTCACAGCACCATGAGATTTGTACTATCATCAGCTCCACCAATGACAGTGAGAAAATTGAGGTTCAGAGAAGATCCTGAGATGGCAGGGCCAAGGCTGGGGGCTCTGGGTCTCTATGCTGGGGCACTGAATCTGGGAAGGAAGGGCCCCATGTATTACGAAGTCGCGGGGGCAGGGTGTATGAGCAGTGCTCCCCGCCTTGGAACTGCAGACTGCAAGACCTGAGCTCCGAGTCTGTGCTGTCTGCCTGTTTCATTCTGTGACCTTGGACAAGATGCCTCCTGCTCTGGGCCTCAGTTTCCCCATCTACCCATGCCTTTATTCTGCTGTGAGAATCAGATTTGGTGCTACAGGTGAATTCAGTGAAGGCAAGAGGAGGGCTTGGCAGTTCCAGACTCCTGGGTGTTCGCCCTCCAGGCACTGGCCTGCCTGGGTTGGCTGTGGGCAGGGGCCTCTGTCTGGGTCTCGGGCCACCCTGCACTCATTGGCACCACACGCTGGGAGGTGCTGGGCCTTCGGAGAGACCTTGCCCAGGCTGGTGGATAGTGTGGGCAGTGCCTGGGCTGCCTGTCTGTGGGAAGCAGCACATTTGTCCCTGGGTGAGCATGTCCTCCCCACTGTCCACCTGCTGCTTCCACCTGGGGGCGGGGGTGAGGCAGGAAGCTAAAAAGGGGGCAGGGTGGGGTCAGGCCAAAAGGAAGCTAGGCTGAGAGCCTCTCCTCTGGTAAGACACTGAGCAGATTGACTCATTCATTCGTTCATTCTATCCCTCACTTATTCATTCGTCAGTCATCCGTTCAAGCCCTCACTTCACTATCAAGATGCTGTGTGACGCCCCCCCCCAACCTCTCTGGTTCCAGCTCCTTCATTGGTCAGCCAGAGGGCTGGACCGGATGCTTTTGAAGTGTCCTTGGTAGGGGTTGTGTCTTAGGGTGGGTCAGGGTGAGTTTCCTGGGGGAGGTGTGGGTGGAACCAGGCTCAGGGAAGGGCAGCTACAGCCTATGGGTCATTTTCCAGGGGACACTGGAGACCTGTTCCCTCCCCACCAGCTTTGGCCCCACTTATCATCAGCCTGTCTCGGCTGCTCTTCCGAGCGGCTCCTCAGGTTTCAGCCTGGAGTCTGTGCTGGTGGGATCGTGGGAGACCTGGGGGCAGTGGGTGGCCCTGCTGCTGGTAGGGCTCCGGGCACCCTGTCTCCCCTGGGTTATCTCTGGTCTGGGACAAGCTGGGAACGTGAGAAGCTGTGTTATCTCCTCCACTTCCCTCCGGAGATAGAGCTGCCTCAAAGCTCTCTTGTTCTGCCCCCTCATGCCCACTGGCCCCCCGGGAAATGGGGGGGGCACCACTGCAGCTCTGAAGCCACAAGGGAGACCGAAATGAGAGTGAGTGGACCAAGCACAGGAAAGGGAGCGAGGGGGCTTCGAGGGTTTTCAAGTCCCCTCTTCACTCACCACATACTCACTGAGCACTTACTATGTGCCAGAGCCAAGGAGAGATTTAAAATAGTTCACACCCTGTGTGGCCCAGGCACTGGCCAATCAGGGACCTGGAAGCGGGTCCCGAGACCCCCTGCTGGGACAGGCTGTGTAGTTACTGACTTGGGAGGGGGCTGGGGGCTCTGGGGAAGGTCCTAGCAGCGTGGGGGGCACTAGGAGGCCTGGGGCAGAGGTTAGGTACCAGCTGCTTCAGGTGTATTTCAAGATTTTAGCAATCTGTAAGGCCTCCTGGTGACTGCCATGCCCACAGTGTCATGGTGAGGAACTTGGGTGCGAACTGCCCCCCCACCTGTCCCCTGGGTAGCCCATGATCCCACTAACACCTGTGTGGGTGTGGCCTCAATTTCTTACCTGTAAAATGGGTGAGAAATTGGAAGTGGCTTGTTCTGCTCAGGCAGTTGAGGGGGAAGCTGGCTTCTCTGTGCCCATGACTGCATGCCGTGCTGGCCCACTAAGGGTGACCTGAAGAAATTGCTGCCACTTGACCACTTTAAAATTTAATTTAGTTTTTTTGTTAATCCTCACTTGAGGATATTTTTTCCATTGATTTTTAGAGAGAGTGGAAGGGAGGCAGGGAGGCAGGCGGGGGGTGAGGGTGGAGAAACATTGATGTGAGACAGACACGTTAATTGGTTGCCTCTTGCACTCAGCAAGGGCCGGGGATCAAACCTGCAACCCAGGTACATGCCCTTGACTGGGAATCGAACCCATAACCCTTTGGCATGCGGCTGACACTCTAACCACTGAGCCACACCGGCCAGAGCTTTTTGACCATTTTCTACTACAATGGCCATTTCCTGTGCTCAGGCTGGAGTGAGTGCTGGTGAATGTAATTCAGGTTTCCCAGGCCTCCTTCTAGGCACTGGGGACACAGCAGCAAATGAGGTCAGCAGGCCCTGCTCTCCCGAGCCCAGGTCCAGCCAGCGGGCAGACAGGTAATCTTGGGTGTGAGGTGGTGGCTCCAAGGAAGGTGTGGCAGACAGAATAACAGCCCCCCAAGGATGGCCACACCCTAATTGCTGGAATTTGTGACCATGTCACCTTACAGGGCAGAAGGGACTTTGCAGATGTGATTGAGCTAAGAACTTTGAGATGAGAGATTAGCTTGGATTATTGAGGTGGCTCAGTATAATCACAAGGGTCTTTAGAAGAGGTGACAAACTGACTTGTACACTTAAAAATGACTAAAATGAGCCCAGCCGGCATGGCTCAGAGGTTGAGCATTGACCTAGGATCCAGGAGATCGAGGTTCGATCCTGGGTCAGGGCACATGCCTGGGTTTCAGGCTTGACCCCCAGTCGGGAGTGTGCAATAGGCAGCCGATCAATGACTCTTTCATCATTGATGTTTCTATCTCTCTCTCTCCCTTCCTCTCTTTGAAATCAATAAAGAGATATTTATTTTAAAAGAATGGTTAAAATGAGCCCTGGCCAGTTTGGCTCAGTGGTTAGAGCATTGGCCCGTGGAATGAAGGGTCCCAGGTTCAATTCTGGCCAAGGACACGTACCTCAGTTGCAGGATTGATCCTGCGTGCGGGAGGCAACCAATCGATGTGTCTCTCTCACATCAATGTTTCTCTCTCTCTCCCTCCCTCCCTCCAACTCTCTCTGAAAAACAGTGGAAAAAATATCAGGTGAGGGTTAAAAAAAAATTGTTAAAATGACAAATGTTATGTTAGATATGTTTTACTGTGATTTTAGAAAATTAGTAATGTAATAAACCCCAAAGCATTGAATTGTACTCAAAACTGTATACTTTAGAGGTATGGAATGTGAATTACATCTCAATAAAGCTGTTTAAAAACACCAAATGAATGGGTATTTTACAAATACCCAAGCAGCACGCCTCAAAAGTGTCAAAGTCAGAAAAGAGTGAGGAACATCACAGATAGAAGGAACTAAGGTGACAACGACCAAATGTCATGTGGGGTCCGGGACAGATTCTGGAACAGGAAAAGGACCTCAGTGGCAGAGCTGGTGACATCTGAATGAAGCTATAGTTTACAAGGTAGTATCAGTGTTAATGTGTTCACTTTGATAAATGTAGCACAGTTACGTTAGATGAGGGGAATCTGGGTGACGAGGTCATGGGGACTCTGAATTATCTTCATAACGTCTAGAAAGCTAAGGTGAGTTCTAAATAAAAAGTAGAAGAAAAAATAGAGGGAGGGAAGAGGGTCAGAGTCAGAGAGGAGATGAGACGACAGAAGCAGAGATCGTCAGCTGCATTGCTGGCTTTGAAGATGGAACAAGCGCAGGAATGCAGGGGCCTCCAGAAGCAGGAAAAGGCCAGGAAACCAACTGTCCCCTGGAGCCTCCAGAAGGAACACCGCCCTGCCGACATCTGGATCTCCAAAACTGTGTTGTTTGAAGTCACCAGGTTTGTGGGCATTTGTTACAGCAGCCACAGGAAACTCATACGGGAGATAAGGAGGTACTGCTGGTGATGAGCACTTAGGGCCGGGGGTGTTCTGTAAGCACTTTACACAGTTAACTCAGTAACCTCCAATCACCTCTCTGCAGAGGCACTATTCTTATTCCCATTCTACAGATGAGAAAACTAAGGCACAGAGAGGTTAAGTGACCTGCCCAAGGCCACACAGCTGGAAGAGGCAGAGTGGGATTCTCACCCAGGTTGCTTGGGCTGAGTGTGTGGGTGTAGCCGCTATCCTCACTGCCCCGTGTGAATTCTGATCCCATCCGGTTGGAGTTAGGCCCTTTACAGAAGGGACTGGGTTAACTTCACAACTACCCTATGGGGCAGATGTTCTTGTTCGCCATTTTATAGGTGGGGAAACTGAGACACGTGAGGTGGAGCTCCTTGTCACAGGAACAAGCCCGGGGAGTGCTCCCCAACGGTGCTGCTGCCTCCAGCTCGGGCCTCCTGCCTCCATCTCCACATTCCTGTGCTCCCTGAATGGCAATGGCATCCTCATCAGATGTCCCACGCCCCTGCATGCCAGAGGCAAAGGGACATCCCGGCCCCATTGTTCAGGCCAGGAAGCCATCCCCTCCCTCCAGGGCTAGGGGAGGAGGTCTCTGGGGGGAAAGTTCCTTCCCAGAGAGGTGAATGCTCAGGGAGCAGGTCCTGGCTGGGCCCAGGACAGAAGACGCTCGGTGACCCTTTAAGGACAGGGACCAGGCTGGGGACTACTCACCCATGGGTCACTGAGTCTCTTCTTATTAGAAACTCCTTCTGGGGGGATGGATGCAGGACCTAGGACCCAGGACCCAGGACCCAAGACCCAGGACCCAGGACCCAGGACCCAGGACCCAGGACCCAGGATCCAGGACCCAGGACCCAGAATCCAGGACCAAGGGCAGCTAGTGGTAGTAACTGGGGTAGGAGTAAGGGGCTCTTGTTTAGACATGTCCTCCTCCCTGTCTGGGCTCAGTTTCCTCAGCTGTAAAGTGGGAGAGTGGGTTGAGGCTCTCTACCCCCCCAGGGAGCCTATGGCCCCATGGGTGTGCCCTCTCCGTTCATTCATGATAAGAGTGAACACTTGCTGGGGTGTCCATGCCAGGCCTGTTCCTGCTGAGTCTCACAGTGACTGGGAGCGAAGCACGCTATTACAGTCTGTTTTAGAGGTGAGGAAACTGAGGCACAGATGGAGAGGTTGAGGAATGTGGTGAACGAATGCCTGCCTCTGTCACTTACAGCCCCATCACTTGGCCTGAGTGACTTTGCCTTCTTGTTACTTATCGCAGTGTTACTATCGGTGTTGTTATTACCGAGTCCCTCCAGCCCCGCTCACGTTGAGAAAGGCCCATGGACTGAACGTGCGTGGCAGGGGCGGCCACAAGGCTGAGCTGGCCAGGCGGGGCCAGGGCAGAGGGGCACCTATGCTGAGCATTGGTGCCCAGGGACCATCTGAGAATCAGGCCCAGCACGGCCGGGTATGTAGTGTTCAGGGGATACCATAAATCCAGGCTCCTGTGAAATCTCCCAATTTTGAAGGAAAGGCCAAATTTGAGAAAACAATTTGGGGTCAAGTAAAACTGGCAGGACTCTGCTCGTCGGGCTGCCAGATGCCACCCTCTGCCTTTTGGCCTCTGATATGGAACTGGACTAGAATGTGGCTTTATGAGGCCCAGGACTCTGATATGCAAGTGGTACTTGCCGCAGCTGGACGCCCTGCTTTGCTTATAGCCGGGCCAAGGTGGGTGAGAGGCACCTGCCCTGCTTCCCGTTTGCTCCTTCCCTGCACGTCTCTGGGATGGAAACGCCTGGAGGGGTTTGTCTGTTTTGTTCACTGCAGTATCTCCAGGGCCTAGACCCGCACCTGGCACACAGTAGGTGCACCGTATCTTTTGAGTAAATGAATGAATGAGTGAGCGAATGATTAGAGGTGATGGAGAGAGGTGAGGTACAGAGGAAGGATCTCAGGCATGGCTGAGTGACTGTTTGTGGTGCCCCTCGGGGCCTCTTTTTGCTCATCCGTAGAATGGCTCAGGCCCTTCGGAAAGCAATTTGACTGAGTGTGTCAGAAATGTGTATGACTCACTGACCCAGTAATTCCACTCCAGCTGTGGAGCTATCCTTAAATATGGACAAGGAAAACTTTCTGTAGAAAGATCTACCCAAACATATTATTTATAACATCAAAAAGCTGGAACTAACTGAGATGCCCGACAATAAGGAAACGGCTAAATAACTATGGAACTTCCACTGCACGAAAACCAGGCATCCAATAAAAACGGGACTCCGAGGAGAGGGAAGGAAACGGGGTTACGGAGAGTAGGCGGCCTCGAAATGTGCCCGTGATAGAATGGCAAGTCCAAAGGGCAGGATACCACCGCTTTGGGTTTTTCTTTTAATATACAGTATGATCTCAGCTATGTTTTTTAAAAAAGTCCCCAAACAAAAAACTATGGAAGGAAATACATCAAACCTTAACAATGATTGTCTCTGGGTGGCGGGGCTGTGGGTGGTGATTTTTCTTCCTTATTTTGACTTTTCTGCATTTTTCAGACTTCATAAGCAAAGATGTATTGTTGCTTTGATGGTAAAGCCATGAAAAAAAAAGAAGACTTAGGATCCGGGGGTGTGAGTGAGTGCATGCTTGTCTAAGATCTGCCTAGGTCTCTGAGAAGGAAGGTCAAAGTCACCTCTGGGTGTCAGGAAAGGTTCTGGGCTTGGGATTGGCCACCCGAGTGTCAGAGTCAGGGTTGCCTGTGTAACCCTGGGTGAGTCACCCTAGCCCTTTGGGTGTCAGTGGTATCACCTGTCACACAGGGCCTGGTCCCCTGTTTCACAGCGGTGTAGCAAGAACAGGACCAGAATGTGGCTTTACAAGGTCTTCGGGAACTCGGACCGAGTGAAGTGAATGGCATTATTATCAGTTCCTGGGGAGGCCAGCTCTGCTATCAGACACCTTAGGAAGATGTCAGCATCCTTGTCACGGAGCCCCAGGGGTATTTTTGGCCCCTAGAGGTCCAGATGTTCCTGACTCATTTTGGAAAGTGGAACAGGGTGATTTCCAGAAGCACATCACCCTGTGGGGGTTAGAGTCCTGGGTCCCAGCTCTTCCCTCCCTGCTGTGTGACCTTGGGTGAGTCACTCAGCCTTCCTGGCTCAGCTTTCCCTATGCCACGGGCTCTGGACATGGAGATCATTAAGATTCCTAAACTCTCTCTGTTTAAACAAGGCCATCTCATCCAGGCCTTTCAAGGAAGGGCCCCAGGAATCTGAGAGGCAGTCTTGCAGGCCGGAGTCTCCAGAACCTCCCATGTTGCCTACGACCTGTTTTCAAGTCCATCATCCCCTGGGAGGGTGTGGGGTGGGGGGACATCTCCAAGCAGGTCCCTGGAAGCCCAGCCTGCCATGGTGGGATCACCCTCAGTTCCCCTCAGCACCGTCTGGCACTTTTGACCCTTCCGAGGGTCCAGCAGTTCGAAAAGGGTGGAGGCTTTAGGGCAGTCGTGTGTACAAGCAGCCTGCATACTCCCAGCCTGGGGGTGACGGTTGCCCCTGTCCTTGGTGCCACCAGCCACCTCAGAATCCCTGTCTGGACACTCAGCCTCCTGCTCTGACATGCAGTAGATGTGTCTGCACAAGCCTGTCTCATCCCTGTAGACACAGATCAAGGACCCCAGCCCTCGTGATGGTCTAATTAGCCCTGCGGTTAATGGTCCTCCAGGGCTGCCCATGGGCTGGGTTTCCAGCAGGGCCCGCCACAGGGAATCCTCAGAACCATTCTGTGGGACAAGCCCCAGTGCTCTTCAGCACTTATAGATGGCAAAATGGAGCTCAGAGGGGTTAAGAAACTTGCCCAAGGTCACGGAGCTAGTGAGGGGGCAGGCCCAGTATTTGAAACCAGGCGGTTTGACTTAAGTCCACACTTGTGACTGTGATGCGTTGAGATCATTCAGCCTCTTCCAGCTGCTGTTTTGGCAAATGAGGAGCTCAGCACAGGCCGGTGGCTTCCCAAGGTCAGACCCAGCTGCTCCAGACCCCTGGATCTGGGGAATGGGCTCTTTGCACATGAATGCGAGTGAGTTTGTCTGTCACAGTCATCCCTGGCTTCTGTGCCCAGCACACACTCGGCACGCAGGCCAGTGGACGATGGGCCGATTGTACCGGAATAACTTCCCTGTTCATGCGTTCACTCATCCATTTCTGTACTAAGATTCCTCTTGGTGCCAAGCCCTGTGCCTGGCCCTGGGGGTAGAGAGTGGAGCAAGATGCATCTTCTGCTCATAACAGCTGAGATTTGGTCAGAGGGAGGAGGGAAGAAAGGGCGCTCTGGGCCTGGGGAATGGCTGATGCATTTGGGAACCCCCATGGTTTCTGGCAGGATTGGTTAAAGGGAGAGGATACTGTCAGGATCTGACATGGCCAGGCCAGTGGGTGGGTGGGGGGTGGGGAGGCAGATGGGAAGTGTGAAGGGAGTTAGCCACAGGCGGAGGGTCAGCTGCTCTGTCCCCTGCTCCACTCTGGAACTCTGAGGGAGGGGGGTGCCTATGAGAAAACGATGCGGTTGCTGCTTTTCTGGGTCACAACTGGAAGGGGAAGTGGGGGCTGGGGCTGGGTGGGGCTGAGGTCACAAGGCAGGAGCTGTGGTGGCAGAGCAGCACCCCGGCTCAGGTCAGGGGGGGTGCAGATCTGCAAGTGCTAGTCCCTCAGAGGCCGGAAGGGGGAGAGGGAAGTGGACCCAGCAACCAGCTGCTCTGACCTCAGCTCCCACCGCTCACTTCCTCACTCACTTCCCACTGTCCTTTCTACCGCTTCTCCAATGCATCCAGCTCATTCCCACCCCAGTGCCTTTGCACCTGCTGTTTCCTCTGCCTCAAAATGGCTTTCTTCTTTTAATCATTCATCTCTTCAAATGTCACTCCTCAGATTAAGTCCCCCGCCCCCTCTAAACTGCACCACCCCCTCCCCTTCCATCTTCCCTACCCCCAACATTCATTATTGCCCTTCTCACTGCCTGCCACTCAGTGTCTGCTGGCTCACTCCTCCATTGTCTGTTCCCCTCTCAGTGTATAAGTTCAGTTGGGACAAGGGCTTGATTTATCTTGTTTACCACTAAATCCCGAGATCCAAGCACAGTGTCCGGCACACAGTGGGCCCTGCACAGCATAGCACTGAGCACTTGCCCTGTGCCAGGCGCCTTCCTAAGGGCAGTAACTCATTTAATTCTGAAAATGCTGTAAGCAGGGGCCAACCCAAGACCATGGGGGGCCTGTGGGTCACTGTCAGGACTTGAGGGAGATGGAAGCCACTGGAGGACTTTGAGCAGAGGTGTCTCTGCTCCACAGGGTCACTCTGGCTGCTGTGCAGAGAACAGACTGCAGGGAGTGCAAGAGGAGGGAGACCAGTCAGGAGGCCACTACATTTGTCCAGGCAAGAAATCATGGCCAGATTAAGGAGGTGGGTGGAGATGTGAGAAGCAGTTGGATTCTGGATTATTTTTGAACATCAGTTAGACAAAATTTGCAATGGGTCAGGTTCCAATGAACTACTGCTGTGTAACAAACCAACCCAAAACTTAGTAGCCTAAAACAACAAGAATAATTTTATTATTTCTCATAGTTTCTGTGGGTCGGAAGTTAGGGATGAACTTGGCTGGCTGGTCTGGCTTGGGGGTCTTTCATGCAGTTGCAGTCAGTGGTTGGAGCTAGAATAGCAGGGTAGGAGCAGTAGGTGCTGACGGGCGTCTTTCTCCACTTCCTGTGCTCTTCCTTAGGGCCTCTCCATTTGTTCTTTCCCTGTGAGCTGATTGGGCTTCCTCACAGCATGGCGGCTCAGAGCTGCAGAGGCCAGTGTCCCAGGAGAACCATGCAGAAGCAACATTGCATTTTGTGACCTAGCTGAAAAGCCAGAACATTGCTTTTGCAAGTTCAAGTCTACCCAGATTCAAGAAGAAGAAACACGGGAGAAGCACATCTCCATGGGAGGAGCACCAGTGTCCCACTATAAGAATGAGTGGGATGAAAAATATGGCTGTGGTCCTCTCTGGGAAATGCAACCTGTCACTGATTGAAAAAGCCAATTTGAGTGTTGTCACTGCATAATGTGACCAAATTGCTCAGCCTCCTCACGCCTCCGTTTCCTCATTTGTAAGAGAGAGCAAATAGCAGCTACAGTCTAAGGTTGGGATTGCACAGGAGTCTGCCTCTGACTGTGACAGGCTCGGTGAACTTGAGCTTCCCCTCCCCACTTCCCGCCAACTGTGTGCTTCCACACCCTGCAGCCCGGAGGGTCTCCTCCACAGAGAAGACAGAAGCAGGTGCGGAGCGGCTGTGCCTGCAGGGCTGTGCTAAATTTGCGCCACCTGCCTGGGCCTGGGCCTGGGCCTGGGCTGCCCTCCTCCTGTGTGTGTGTGTGTATGTGCCTGTGGCCATGTGTATGTACAGGTGTGCCTGTGTGCGCACACCCATGAACTCATGTGCCTGTGAGTACATCTCGCTCCCAACCAAGCCACAAGGAGCACTCAGCTGCCAGCCAGCTGCTCCTTCAGGAAGCCTGGCCATGTCCTCCTGAACCAGATGCTCACCTGGTCCTGAGGCTTTCTCTCAAACCCAGTCCTCAGGTGCCCCCTTCACCTTTCCTGTCACCATCACCTCCGACCTGCAGGGGCCCTCCATCCTCCCGGCCCTCCTCTCCAGGGCCCATATGGCTGCCTGCGTGATCCCCTCAGATACAGGCATGGATTCTAGAAAGGACAACACTGCAGTATTGGCAGGCAGGCCAGTGGCTGCCAGGAGCTGGGGGGAAGGGGCAGGAATGAACTTTCAGGGTGACAAAAGTGTTCTATGTCCTGATCGAAGCAGAGGTTATATAACCGCATGCACTGAGTTTGATAACTAGTGACTTTTATTGTGAGTACACAACACCTTGATGAAGATCACAACAACAAAAGCTTCCCAGACTCCTCAGCCATCCAAGTTCTTGTTGAGTACCTACTGTGTACCTGGCACTGTTCTAGGCACAGCAGTAGACAAAATGGACAAAATACCCTTTCTCACAGGGCAGCAGGAGACGGCAGACACAATTCCTACAGGGAATATAACAGATAGCGATGCTCTGTAGAAAATCAGAGCAGCCCAGGAAACAGGAGAGGCCAAGCTCATTTCAAGGTCTTCAGGCGACCTGTTTCCTCCCAGAGGTATCCATCTGAAGCAGTTCCCCAGCAGCCTGAAGGGGGGCCAGGCTCGGGGGGGGGGGGGGCCCTGGTGCTTCCTGTCCCAGCAGGAGGAGATGACAGAGGGAGGAGACACATGGACACACCTGTGCTCCTACCTCAATGTCAGGGTGCAGGGACTCCAGCTGGTTCTGGTCCTTGTGATCTGGGCCTGGGGACACACGTTCTCCTCAGACACCAGGGCACACACACTGACATGGGGCTCTGGTCCGAGTGCAAGTCCATAGCCCAGTTTGGGCGCTCGTTTCCTTTCACACAAATCCTATGGCTTCCACACTCTCTTAGAGCAGAGCCTGTGGGCACAAACATGTACCGGCTGGTGCACACGCAGCTCACACGCCCTCGGCTCTGCTGCACCGCAGCGGGAGCGAATGCTTGCTGAGCTCTTACTCTGTGCATTCTCTCTCAGTCTCCCCAACAGCCCTACGAGGCAGGTTCGCTCATGATCCCAGGTTACAAATGGGAAAAGAGAGGTGCCAAGGACAGGTGCCCAAAGTCTGAGCCTGACAGCGGAGAGCCGGGATCTGAAGCCAGGCTGTCTGGCCCTGGGGCTAGTGTCTGTGGCTCTCCATAGACACCACCATGCATTGGACACCTGTTTCCAAAGTCTCCTACCCATCCAGAGGCCCTGTGCCCCACATGTGCTCAGCACCTCAGAGCTTACAAAGCCCCCTCCCACCCTAAGATGGGAGCAGGGTGGGTCAATTGTCCCTGATTTACAGAAGGGGAAACTGAGGGAGAAAGGACGGGATGGGTCTGGCTCCAGGTCTTACAGGGGTGAACAGCAGAACGAGGACTGGACTCACCTCCCTGACTCCTGGTCCATCTGCTTCAACCTGCCCTTTGGAAGTGTTGAGCCCCCAGTCACCACCAGGTGCAGATCCCCTGCTGCACAAACCCAGGACCTTTCTGGAGAGCTGCGAGCGAGAAGCAGGAGTGGGCGACAGTGCATCTCAGCGCTGGGCGGGGCGGGAGCCTCCCGGGAGGCGCGGTGCTCAGCCTAGTCTTGGGGGCTGTGGGGGTGAAGAGAGAGACTGAAGGCCGGGTGACCTGGGTCCTGAGGCCACTCCTGGGACTGGCCTCTGTGGGGGCCTGAGCACAGCAGGTGTGCCTCATTCATGCTGTGACGGGTGGGCTTGTTCCAGCCAGGGGGACAGGGACTGCGGATGACTCTGGAATCGGGACTCCCTGAGGGAAAGCAGGCTCTGTCCCCTTGCACCTGTCTGAAGGTGAGGCGTGCTGGCCCAGAATGTGGCTCCCAGCCCATCCACGCCCTCTCTGTCCTCTGCTGCGGCCATGCCGTGCGGGCCCGGCATTGTTCTCAGGTTTAAAAATAAAGGCATCTTGGCCTGGGTGCTGCATCTCGCTGCAAAAGGAGGCCTCACCCAGCTCCTCCACTAGCATAGCTGGGAGCGTGGAGGGTCCCCAGAGAATCACCAGCACCTCAGCTTTTCCTGCCACGAGAGGCATGAGCTGTGGGTGTCTGGGTGCTGGCTGCCTTCGGCTGCTTTCTCCTCACTCTGGCCACTCACAGCTGCTCCTAACCCTCACCAGAAGCTTCCAACATTTTGGGGCCACTGCAGGAAATGCAGCTCCCCCCAATACCCTCTTTTTCCCACCAGCTGATAATGCTGATGATAATAGCTATGTCCTAACAACTCCAGTGGGGAAGGCACTGTTATTATTACCATTAGACAAATGAGGAAATTAAGGCTCAGAGTGGTTTAGTAACTTGCCAAAGGTCACACAGCTGGTCACTAGAGGAGCCAGGGCTCGAACCAAGGTCTGTCTGACTCCTGAGTGAGAATCATAGCCAGGTGGCCCACTGCCCCTCATCACTCCAGTGCTGCACCTCCCCCTGCTCCTGTCCCAGGCTCTCCCGGGGCCAGCAGAGGGAAGAGGCTTTCCAATTCCCCTATGTGGACAGGGATGGGAAAACCAAGTGGGAGTGGGAAGACGAGGGAGGGAAACAGCCAGGGCCTGTGTGTGTGTGTGTGTGTGTGATCTTATTAAAATCTCACACCAAGTCCTGGCACAGTAGATTGTCTCCATTTTGTGGATGAGGAAACTGAGGCCCAGAGAGGCAGTCACTGTTGAGTTGGGATTTGAACCCAGATCAGCCCAAAGCTCTTTCTTTTGCACCCAGAGTCTGAAGGGTTAATATGAATCTCCAACATAGAGCACTGCCTCCCCCCTTCCCCAACAGGGTTCAAGTGTAAACCTAGAGGCATCAGTGGGTGTGGGCAGCAGGAGGGAAGAGTGTGATGGGGAGCACTGTTGCTAGGGAACCAGCTCCCCCACTTCTGGAGGGACGGTGAGTAGAGAGAGCAAGCCAGTAGTCAGGGCAGCTCCAGTACAGGATGTCCCCCACCTGAGATGAGGCAGGCAGGCCAGCCCTCCCCCCGTGGCTCATGGCTGCCAGCCTCCCCATTCCAGACAAGATCCGGTGATCCCCCATCCGCCCCCGAGGCCTCTGCCAAGGTTGGCACAGTGGTGCTGGCACCGGAAAGCGACATTCCAGAGGCCCCCCGCAACTCCCTGCCAATCCGAGATTCTTGGCAGAGCAGGAGAGCGGGGGCTTCTGGGAAATGCTCAGGGCAGGAGCATGGGGGTAAGGGTTGCAGTTGGGGAGGATTGTGGAAGGGTCCAGGGTCAGAACACCTGTCCACAGGATGTGGGAGGAGCCAGGCCAGACCCAGGGCAGACCCCCACCCATCCCCTAGGGACTGTGCATCCCCCGTCTGCTCCCCCCCCACCCCAACAGGAGCCCGGGCTAGGGTGACAGTGCAACCTTCAGAACAGGGGACTGGGCCCAGGGCAGTGTCTCAGACATGTGTTCTTCAAAAGACACATCCTTTTCAGGTGCAAGGTTTCTCTTACCACCTGCTGTAAAAGGTTTTCCAGGCAAAGCTCTGCCTCCCTGTGTGACCTTGGGCAAGACCTATGACGTCTCTGGGCCTCAGAGGCTCGGGAGAGGAGTGAAGGGGGTCAGTCTTGAAGAAGCCCTCTAGCAAACAGTTTCTATTATCCCAAGGTGTTGTGACTTTGGTCTCCTCCCTGGTCTCCCTACACAGCAGCCAACAGATCTTTTGAAATGTGTGCTCCAGGCACTGGCTCCCCTGCTCATTGCCCTGGGGAGGGACCACCTCTCACCTAGAGTAGGCTACCTCAGGACCCCTGGGCCTCCTGGGAGTGGTGTCCCTGCCTCCTGATGGCCCCAAGCCAGACAAGTCTCTTCTCTGCTGGGCACCTGTCCTTGACCCCTCTCTGGCCTAGATGGCTCAGCCCCACCCAGACCTGCGAATAGTTCTTTCTGGTCATCCAAGACAGCTCAAATGTCACCTCTCAGAGAGGCCTTCCTTGACCCTTCCCTGGACCAGGGTCCTCTGCCCCACCAGGTTTTGTGATCTCTCTGATCTATTTCCTTCAGAACATTTGTCATGACTAAAATGATCTCCGTCACTTATTGTTTACTCGCTGATTGTCCTTCTTCCTCTGGACTGTCTACTCATGGAGGTTGTGGTCGGGCTTTTTGCCCAGGGGTGGGCCCAGCATGCAGCAGCCCTCAGTAAATCGGTTTTAAATGGATGCCTGCGAGGCTTGGCTGTTTTTCCCAATTGCCCAGGTCCCTGGTTCTTCAACCTGCGCTTTTTCCACGGGTGCTTGACGCTCCCTCCTTCCCTCTGTGGCCTCCCCTACCCAGGCTAGTGGTCAAGTTCTTGGGGACTCAGCTCTGGATGCAGCAGCCAAGGGGCTGGCAGGGCAGGGCAGGGAGGGAGGGAGGGAAAATCCATGACCCTGGTTCCCTCGTGGCCAGTTCCCCAAGAGCAGGAGAGCAGCCCTAGACCTGGAAACCCCCTGGGTCTGGCTGCTGAGGTGGTGATTCCGGGGTGACCTCATCGCCTTGAAAGGAGGGCAGCAGGGGCAGGAAGTGGAAAATCAGAGGAGCATTTGATTCAGCTCAGGCCCGACAATATTCTTGGAGTCCCCATTGTTGTGAGGGGCCAGGGGGCAGATGTCCACTGAATGGCTGGGTCTGAGCCATGCCACGTTGTCTGGGCACGAAGGGGTTGGGGGCAGCGGAGGGGTGGTCCCCTTCCTGCCAGGGGAGAACCCAGGCCAAGGGTCGTCAGGTGGAGCTTGGGCGTGGTGCAGGGTCTAGAGCTGCCCTTGGGATTAAGGCTCAAGGTGGAAGGAGGATGCCTCCCAGATGGGGGGCTCTGGGTGGATAGCAACCGCTCAGCTGTCCTCCTCTCTGCTCTGCCATTTGACAGGCCAAGGGCCCGCGGCTCACACCCAGGGAGCTAGTTGCTGAAGGCGCCATAGACACAGTGTCCTGAGTCCCAGCCTCAGTCTGCAGCAGTCAGCTGTGCCCCTGGCCCACTGCCCTCCCACCAGGCCAGGCAGCCTGGGTGACAGCAGAGGGTGGCTCTGCCTGCTCAGGCTCTAGAACCTGTTGCCATGGCAACCCAGGGTCCAGGCCTGCCCTGCTCTGGAGATGAGCCCGAAGCTGAGGATTTTCTTGGGTGAGCATGCAGGGGCTGAGGGTGCCTTCGGACCCTGGCCTGCCAGAGCCTGGGACCGAGCCAGCAGCCCAGCCTAGCTGCCTGGACTGACAAGGGCTAGGCCAGTGATTCCTGCGGGAATCCTGTTTCTGCACCCACACCTCATGCCTGCACTGCGACCAGGCCGCTAAAGAAGGGTGATGACTGTCCCCAATTCAGGGCAACCCTGGTGTGGACAGGCTCAGCAGGCCAAGTGTCCAGGAAACGCATGCTCCTGTTCAAGCCCCTACCTCCCATCCTGCAAATCCCACCGATGCTCAGGGAACTTTTGGGGCCACCTGCCTTGAAGATGGGGGAGAGGACCAGAAGTTCCAACAGACCTTCTCTTCCTATTGACCTGTGACAGGCAGAGGGAGAGGACCAACGATGCTCAGAGGGTGTCCCCTGCCTCTCCCTAGCTCAGGAAGGGCCTTGAGAATGAAGCCAGCCCCTCCCCCACCCCAGCCCATCAGGGGTGAATAACCGGAGGGTCAGAGCTGGGAAGAGGCTGGTCCGAGGCCTTCATGGGCAGCAGCTTCGCCTGCCCTCCTGGGCCTGCCCACTGCGTCCCCAGGCGCCAGATCTCCTCTCCCGGCAGCCTCACTGCCTGGCCCGGGGCGGGTGGCCGGAGGCTGCTCACTGCTCCTCTGGATTTCACACCATGACTCATGTTATCATGTTCTCAGGAGCTGAGTAACCACCTGAGTTATTTATACCCTGGCTTCCTTCCCTCCTCCCAGCACCGGGCAGGGAGGATGAGGTGGGGGTAGGGAGGAACCTGGGAGGGGGGATTCCGACTGGGAGAAGGCAGCTGAGCGCCCCCCACGTGCCCTCCCCTGGGGTACCACCCCCGTAAAGCACCCAAAAATAACCGTGGCTCTCTCAGCACAACAGGATGGGCCTGGATCCATGGCATCGATACATAGGTACTATGATGGTTTGGGGAGGGGGGAATTCCTTTCCCGAGCGAGTCACCCGTCTGGAAAAATAAAGAAGGAAAAAGCTGAAATTTTTTCCTTCCATCAAAACAGGAAGAAGCTGGGGGCAGTGGGAGGGTGGACAGGGAGATGCTGGGTGGAGGCCGAGATGCACCCTGCACCCTGTGGTGGTCTTCAGGGAAGGGGAGCCCCCAGGCGCCCGCACCCTGGGCAACCCTGTGTGGGCCAGCCTCAGCTGCCCGGGGGTGGTTTTTTGCTCCTTTCCTCCCAGCCCGTGTGCTTTCATGGACACACACAGATGCTCACATACCCACAGACCGTGTCCCTCCCCCCCCCCCCCCCCGTTCCCATGCTGCACAGACACGCTTGCCCATCTCCGAACACCCCCTCCAGACCCCACAGGAGAAAAGGTCTCACTCTGGGTGGGTGGGGCTTGGGGGGTCTTCCATTCCCCTAGAGCATTGTCCTGGGAATCCTGCGACTTAAGTTCAAATTTGACTTTGCTCCAACTCTAACTAGCAGATGATCTTAGGCAAGTCTCTTTCTCTGAGACTCGGTCTTCTTGTCTGTAATAAGGGTGGGGACATTCCCTCTGGGCAAATCATGGGGATGGCCTGGGTCAAGCTGGAACCACAGCTTCTGTCTACCGAGTACTCTATGTGCTAAACACCAATATTCTGTCACAAGATCAATCTTATCACCAAATGTGGTAGGTTCCAGAGTTATCCTTGTCTATGGCCCAGAGGGCAGGGACTGGCCCAGGGTCAAAGGGCTGGGACGCGGTGGAGGTTGGTGGGGAACTGTGGGTTCCTCGGCGCTGTTCTCATCCAAGAATGAAGGAGATGTCATGAGCCTGGAGGAGACGGGGGAAGGGAAGAGGGGACGAAGTGAGACGAGGGCCACCCAGCTGCCTTGGGCCTTGTGCTCCTACCTGGGACCTTTAATGACAATGCCAGCTTCAGTGGCATCAGCAGGGATGTGCCCCAATGACCAGGGGGCACATCTTTACCCAAGGAACGTTGCGCCCACCGCTGTGGTATAACTGTTAAGATGGTTAGTCACCCCCCTGGGCTGCCCTCTGTTTGCTTATTGACTGACGTAAGCACCGTCCAAGGGCCTTTGTACAGTGTCTCAGTCTTTCTGTCCGTCTTCCACCTGCCTGCCTCAGCCTGTAAGCTCCCTAAGCACAGGGGGCTCAGAGAGGTGAGCTGGCAACATAAGACCCAATTCTGTGTGAGGACAGCCCCGGAGTACCATGCAGGGCACGTCTGCACATCCTGGTGTTGTGCCCCAGGATGGTGTTGGGGCCCCATTCTACAGATGAGGACACTGAGGTCTTGGGCCCAGCACAAGTGCCGGGGATGACTGCTCCCGGAGGTGTGGCTCTGACACCCATGACACTGGTTCACATCTGCCTCAGCCACCTTCTGATCATGTGGATTAGGGAAGTCAAATGATCTTTCCAGGACTCAGTTTTCTTGTCTGTAAAATGGGGATATAGTTCGCTCTGCCTGGATTGTCAGGTGGCTCAGGGGCTGATGTATTAGTAGTTACAGCCCTGTGAAATCATAACCCTTTGTGACCTACCCTTTGGATCAGTGCTTCTCTACCATGCACATGAGGCTCTGGGATTCTTCTTAAAATGCAGATTCAACTCAGCAGGTCTGAGGTAGGCTTAACACTGCATTTCTAACAAGCGCCCAAGTGAGGCAGCTGCTGGTCAGTGGGCCACACTCTCTGGAGCAACAGCGTAGATCTAGACCATGCACCGGACTGTGCTAGGCACTGCTCTGGTGCCTAGGCCTGTCCTCACATCCCATCCTTATGGCATCCCTGCAACGCAAATGTGGCCATCCCATTTACAGGTGGGGAAGCTGAGGCCCAGAGAGGTCAATGCCCTACCCAAGGACACACAACCAGAGACTGGCAGGGCAGGGTCTCAAAGCCAGGCCTGTGGGGTTTCAAAGCCAGGATCCTTGTCCATGAATCTGAACCTTTGCCCAGGCCCCCGGCCCATGCCCTGGAGAAGCTCACAGTCCTGATGGGGACCTAAGGTATACCCAGGACATGGAAACATCTTCAAGTGGCCTCCAGGCAGTGATGGGAAAGGACAACTGCTACTTTTGGCAACTCATCCCAGGGAAAGCTCTGCAGTGGGCAGGCAGGAGTGGTGAGGAAGTGGGTGAGACCTGAGTTGGAGAGGAGTGTGAAGGGTGCTCTGGGAACAGTACAAGGTGTGTTTTAGGGTAAAAAGAAGCCATCCACTAGTCCTTGTGAACCCTAGCCTCATCCAGACCCCTTCTCTCCTCCTACCTCCTTCCCTCCGTCTCTACCAAAAATACTTCCAGAACCACTGCCCTGGGGTCCTGCCCCCCAGCAGAGGAAGGCTGGGGTCCCTGGAGTTGGCAGGTCTGTCACCCCATTTCTTCCCCTGACTCGCTATGTGACCTTGGGCAAGTCACATGACATCTCTGAACCTCAGATGTACCCTCTGAACACCCTTGGCTTGTACTGCGGGGACAGGGTTTTGAACATCGACACTGTGTCAGACCTTCTCCCAAAGGGGAGCTTCCTAATAGTGGCGGGAGGAGATGAGGGCCTGGGGTGGTAGGATGAGGCAGGGTGAGAGGAAGGCAAGGACAGAATTATCTGTAAGGGCTGCAGGCCACTGCACCTTCCACCCACGTTTCCTTTTTAGCAGCCTCTAGGGTCCCCTGTCCAGCATCAGCCCACCACAGTGGGTCACTGCTCGCCACAGTGAGAGGAGGCTCCTTCAGCCAGGGGTCCCTAACACCCACCCCAGGGCCCTCCCCAGGCAAGGTAGAGCTCAGCCAAAGTATGAGGGTGCGTGAGGCTAGGGCCCAGGTGAACCAGGCAGCTGTGTTTTCATCTTTGCCTGGCAGACGGGCATAGATGCCCTGAGAGTGACACTGGCACCAGGCTGCCCAGGTTCAAATCCCAGCTCTGTCCTCAGTCATCCTGGACCTTGCAAAGCTGCTCCAGACCTTGGGACCCCCATCTGTACAATGGGGTGATCATAGCTCCTCTCTTTCTTATAGGCACGTTGTGAGGCTTACCTGAGTTAATACACCTGTAGGGTTTGGAGCGAGCTGCTGACACAGTGAGTGCCACGTAAACATTTGCTCTTAGGAATATTGATGAAATGTTGGTGACATTTACACCATGTCTGGCTTCCCTTTACAGGCCCATCAGGTTTCCTGCAGTTACAATATCTTCCTCTGAAAAGCTGCTGAGGGTCTGTGCTGTACTAGCCAGACCCCCACCAGAGGGGCTGCTGCTACCTGCCTGGCCCTCTCTCCCTCCTGGCCCATCCTCCCCAGAGTCCCCAGTCAAATCCTCAGAACAGGGCAGGAAGGACACCCTGGGCTGGCTAACCCAGATCTCCTGCCCAGCTTCCCATCTAAGGGGGCTGCAAATGGCTTCTCACTCTGGGGTGGGGGCAGGTTCTGGGGGCCCACTGACTCCAGCCCTGCATAGCTTCCTCCATCTAGCTTGTTTAATTCTCTATGTGCAAAGTGACATGAAAAGATGGGTGGCTCTGATCAAGGCCACACCGGGAGGTATCATGTAACAGGGAGATGGCAAAAGTGTAGGTTTGACATCACAGCCCTGATTCAAATCCTGGCATTGCCAGTTCCTTGTTGGGTGATGCTGGACTAGCCAGTATCCCTCTCCGAGCCTCAGTGCCCCGTCCTCAGGTATGAACGCTGTAAGAGGACCATGGCTCCGGGAAAGGGGTAAGGACTCAGCTAGCCTTGGTCCACAGTAGATAAAATGGGAATAATTGCTGTACCTCCCTCATTGTGGTCAGTTCAGGTAAAGCACGTGGCCCAGGGTGAATGCCCTGTAAATGGGATTGTCACCATCATCAGAGTGCCCGAGGCCCAGCAGGTGAGCAGCAAAGGGTGCACCGGGAATGAGCTTTCTCGCAAGATTCTGGTGGGGTCATTTCCCAGGGCCAAGTGGCCCAGCTCCCCTCACCCTGGGGGGCTTGGCTCCATTTCCAGCCAGCCTCCAGGACAGGTAGATCTGAGCTGCCCCGTCCAAACATCCCCTTCCTTGTCTGGAGACTGGAGGAACTAAAACGCATCGCTTGGCCCAGGAAAACAAACACTGCGCTTCCCTTGCCTTTGTATACAGGACACAAGGCCAAGGCCGCAGAGGCCGTGAGGTGGGCTCCCCCAGGCTGTCCTAGGTCTGGGGGTCGGTCAATCAGTCTGTCTGTCTGCCTGCCTTCCTGGGGTCTCTCCTGCCTCCTTGGTACTCATAGCCACAGTGGCCAGAGCCTCCCAGGGTAGGGGCTCAATGTGAGGACACCCCCTCACCCCAGGGGATGTGCCTGGCTTTCCCAGCCTTGGGCTCCTCTCCTAGAGCTGCCTTTGGAGTTCACGGCGTGTGTGTGTGTGTGTGTGTGTGTGTGTGTGTGTGTGTGCAGGCCCACGCCCGTAGTAATGACACTGATCATCCTGATAGCCAGCATTTGTGGATTGTTTATTTCATCTTCTAACACTAGGGATGCAATACTCATTTGCCTCCATGTGCTAATTGCCATTGTTATCCATTTAACAAAGAGCAAACTGAGGCTCAGAAAAGTGGAGTCACTTGCTCAAGGTCATGATCGAATAAGTGGTAGAGTGGGACTTTGAACCCAGGTAATCTCTGACGAGTAACCTGGTCCCTTACCCTCTCTGAGCCTTAGTTTCCCCATCTGTAAAATGAGCACGTACCATGTACTGCCTCCCTTACTGGTGACCATGAGGGTGAAGCGGGGAGAAGCCGTGCAGACAGGGAGGAAGGGACAAGGTAGCCAGGCACTTGGGGGGCCAGACTGCAGCTCCAAGGTGTGGGGCAGAGGATGCACTTGGCTCTCATATACCCTGGGGCTGGGGTCTCAGGCCCTTTGTGACATGGCCTTGGACTGTCCCCACTTTGGAGCCCCATGTCCTTCTCCATCAAGCCAGGAAATGTACACTTGCCTGGCACGGGTGCTGCCAGGGCCCCCGCCGTGGGATGGGGGTACCTAGTACACGGCATTCCCAGCCTCTGGACCTGACTCTGCCCCTGGGATTGAAGGCAACTCCTTCCTCAGCCCTGGGGCCTCACTCTCAGGGTGTGAGATTTTAATGGACACAAGGGTGTATGGCTTGTTCTAAACATCCAGTCTTTTGGGCAGATCCCCCTCCCCAGCACTTGGCTGAGGGCTGTGGCCACTTGGTTTTCCACTTGGTTCAGACCTGTCAGAGGATTGGGGGGTGACAGTCATGGGGATATGGCCCCCATCCCACATAGACCCGCTCCCAGCCGTACTGGAAAGCCTGATTCCTTAGTGGCCCCAATGCCAGAGATAAGCTGTGAGGGCAGTGCCCCTGCCATGCCCTCTGCTTCCAACTTTAGAGCATCAAGCCCCTCCTCGCCTCTCTCCACCCCTCAGGCAGGGTCTGACACCTTTGCACGGGCCAGGACTGAGAGAAGCAGGTGAGACGCTCGCTCATTTATTCATCCCTGCAGCAGACGTTTATAGGGCAGCTACTGCACGGTGGGAACCGGAAAGAGGCCCTTGCTCGTCTGGAGCTCAGTCTAGTGCTGGACCTATCCATGGGCAATGACAACACCACGGGTACGCGCTATGGGGACCCAGAGCAAACAATAAGCCAGGGTAGAGGGCTTCCTGGAGGAGGTGCAGACTAAGCTGAGCCTGACAGGAGGATGAGAGGAATTGTTCTCTAGAGAACTCCTTGTGTGGAAAGACCCACACATTGACATGGTGTCTGCAAGAGGGTACAGGGAAGGGGTTCCCCTTAGCATGGCACTTAGGCTCCATGCCATGTGGTCCCTGCTGCCTCTGTGGTCCCTGTCCTGCCACTTCTAACCAGTGCACAAAGACACCTGGATTGTAATGATTTGTGTCTATCTCAGGAGCCAGGGAGGTCCCAGACTACAGGACTGGGTCTCCTTCCTCATTCCATTCCCCAGTGCCTCACACAGGGCCCACACACAGTAGGTCCTCACTGATGCTCTGCTCAGTAGTCCTCCCCTCTTTGCATCTCCTCCGAGGCTGAGCTGTGTGCTCCCTCCTTTGTGCTCCTACGGCATTCTGTATGCAAGTGAGAGCTCATGTTGGTAGAGCATTTTTCACTTGGCAAAGCACTTTTACATATTAATGTGTTCGATGCTTACACAAGCCCTGTGTAAAAAGTGTCATCATCATTACCTGCCAGGAGTCAGAACATCATGGTGGTTTAGATGTGTGGGCTCTGCCGCTGGACTGCTTGGGTTCAAGTCCTGGCTCTACTGCTTAATGGCTGTGTGACCCTGAACAAGTTGCTTAACCTCTCTGCACTTCCAATTTCTCCATTTGTAAGATAAGGATAACAGATCTCATAGGAGCAGTGAGAGGCTGCACACAGAATAAGAACACTACCTACCACATGGTCACCTCAATATTAATGGTAGCAAGTATCATCTCATTTATAGGTAAGAATATAGAAGGTCAAGGTCAAGGTCAAGATCACCTAGCTGTCCAATGGAACAGTTTTAAGAAGATTTATGAAGAGATGCTGGGGTGCTTGTCTCAGTGGTGGAGGGTGTGTTTATGTGTGAGGAGCAGGCTGCCACTCCAGAAGGAAGTTTGGGTACAAAGGGCAGTCAAGAGACATCACGCGGGGACCAGATAAAGTATCCTCAAGCCAGGAGCAGGGTGATGCAGTGAGCTGGGTGCTGGGCTCAGCGGGTATGCATGTGGCTGTGACTGTGACCGTGTGACTGCTGAAGGCAGGGACATAGCAGCTTCCAGAGCTGGGGGTGGAAGGTGTTAACTGTGTGAATGCTGGTGTGGGTGGGGGGCCCTGGGTCTCAGGGGGTTCTGAGGGAGGTAGTAAACATCAGGGTGACTAGAATGCTGCAGGCTTGTGGGAGTTTGTGTGACTTTGCAGTTCAACAAATTCAAATTCAGCCAACGCTAGCAGCACCTGCTATGTGCCAGGCAACCAGCTAGAAGGAGATATGAACCCAGCTTTCAGCTGAATGGTACTGGCTGTGGGGTTTGTGTGATCACCTTGAGGCTGGCTTGGAGCTGGGTGCTTTCTGCCCTTTCTGGCCTTAAATCCCCACAGTAGCCCTATCCCAAATTGAGGCTAGATGGAGGAATACGGGAAAGGAAATGACTTGCCCAAGGTGACCCAGCTACCACTCCAGAGGAATGTTTGGCTATAAAGGGCGGTCAAGAGACACCACACGGGGACCAGATAAAGTATCCTAAGGTCCACCAGGGCAGAATCTGAACCAAGCTGCAGAGCCTGAGTGTGTCTCCACCATGCCTGTGCCAGGGTGCAAATGTCTGGCCCTGGAGGAGCCGTCTTGGACTCCTGGTTGTGGTTCTGGTGACATCTCAACCATGTGAAACCATGCTACCTTCACCGCATTGAGGGGCTCTGAGGTTGGTCACCCTTAGCTCTCCCTTTCCAGGGGCCAAATTCCTGAACAGAGGGGCTGCTGGGCTCCTGGAGACCCCTAAGCACCCCATCGTTGCCTCAGGCCCTCCGGAGCGCCTGCCACCCCCCCTTCCCTCCTGGTGTTCACTCTCAGCCAGAAGAGGAAAGCCTGTCTCCACCCACCTCTCGCTCTCCCTTCTCTATAAAGGCCAGAACAGCTGAAAGGGTGGCAACTTCTCCTGCCGGGAGCAGCCCGCCTGCCTCCCCTCGAGCCCGCCAACCCCCGCGGCCTCCCTGAGGGCTCTCCTCCAGCCGCCAGCGCCCATCTTTCATTCCCGAGATAGAGATATTTTGCACACACGCACACATACACACACGCAAGAAGGGGGGAATAAAAGCCCACCCTCCAGCCTCATTGCAAAGAGAAAGCCGGAGCCGCCGCAGCGCGCAGTCCATAGAGGACGCCCAGAGTGGCGAGCGGGGCGAGCAGACTGACCGACGGACTCGCGCCACGTCCACCTGTCTGCTGCGTCCGGCGCGGAGCTCAGCGGGCACGCAGCGCAAGGAGCAGCCGTGCCCGCCGCGCGGGGCCCCGAGCCAGGGCGCACACGCTCCGGCCCCCCCGCACCGCGCCCGGGCGGGAGTCTGCACCTCTCGCTGCCTGGGTACTCGCGCGGCCGCTGCAAAGCCAACTTTGGAAAAAGTTTTTTGGGGGAGACTTTGGCTTTGAGGTGCCCAGCTTTACGCTTTCCGACTTCGGCGGCCTTCCCAGAAAATGTTGCAAAAAAGCTAAGGCGGCGGGCAGAGGAGAACGCCTTTAGCCAGCAGCGAGAGAAGACGAACCATCGACTGCCGCGTTCCTTTTCCTCTCGGAGGTTGGAGTCCCCTGGGCGCCCCCACACGGCTAGATACTTCGGCTGGCTCCCGACGCAGCCCCCTGGCCGTGGATGCCTGCTCTGGCTCGGGATCCGCCCTGGTAGTGGCCTCGGACCCTGGTCTCGTGCTCAGGCCCTCCCCAGTACCCCAACGACGGAGCCGGGGCCGGGGGCGGTGGCACCCGGGGGCCATGCGGGCGAGCCGCGCCAGCGGCTGCAGCGGCCTGAGCGCCTGATCGCCGCAGACCCCGACAGAGCCCACCTCCCTCCCCAACCCCCGCCCTCCACCCTGGCCGTGGGGGCGGCACGCACGGTCCACGCGTCCGGGGCCCAGCGCGGCCGGGCCCGGAGTCGGCATGAATCGCTGCTGGGCGCTCTTCCTGTCTCTCTACTGCTACCTGCGACTGGTCAGCGCCGAGGTGAGTCGCGGCGGGGGGGCTAGTTCGCTTCATTCATTACCCCCACCCCGCCCCCACCCCCACCCTCGGCCGCCCTCCCTGCAGTGAACTTTGGACCCTTGCAGCCCCTGTGCCTGGCGCTGGGCGCTGGGTGACCTCCGAGGGCTGAAACGCGAGGTCCCGGAGGTGCCAGGCTCTAAGGGGAGGGGGCAGAGGTGGCTTTCTTTCTCAGGGGCGATCCCAGGTCTCCCCGCCTCTAAACGTAGGGGGAAGGTGTGTGTGGTCTTGTCCCCCACCCCTCAAGAACTGAGCAAGCCCCTTCCCTGCCGAGCGGAGAGGGGGTGGGGTGGTGCCCAGGGTACAGAAGGCAGCGAGTCCTCGCGAGCCCACTTGGGTTCCAGCTCAGGCTGTGTCTGGGACCCGGCTTGCAGGGAGGTGCGAGCTCGCACACCGGTGGCAACCTTTGGCAGGGTTTTGCGTCCCAGCCTGGCTCCCACTCCTGGTCAGGGTGGGCACCCTAGGGCCAGGGCAGGGCATGCCTGGCCCCAGACCTCGGTCCAGGGCCAGCTTGTGTCTTGGGCGTGGTAGAAGGGGCGTGGGGGTGAAAGACAGGTTTCAGGCAGTTAGGATTAGGGAGGAGTGGGGGCTCTGAAGGAATCCAGCCCCAGGGCGGTGTGTGCCTGAGGCCCTGCCGTACCTGCGCCCGCGCCCTGCGCCCTGCGCCCTGCGAGAGGAAGCACCTCTCTCCCCCGCTTGCAGGGAGCAAAGCGCGCAGCCTGGAAAAGCCTAGCTGCGAGGGAGGTGGGGTATGGAAACGTCTGCCAGAGCAGTCGGGGCTGATCAGTCCCACACCCCTCCCCGCCTCACGTAGCAGTGAGTTGGCAAATGTACCCGGAATCCAGGTGGGAAGGGGGCGGGGCAGGGAGGAGGCTCGAGGTGGAGGGGAGGAGAGGGCTGCGGGAGCGCGGCGTGCCTGGGTCTGGTCCCGCCGGTGCTCGGCCGAGGCCGGGAGCCCGCATCTCGCCCGTTCCCGGGAGGGCGGGCTCCTCTCGGCCTCGGGCGAGGCTGGAAGGAGGCGGAGCGGCGGCAGCAAAGGGGTTAAGGTGAAGGGCTCCGAGGCCGCGGCCGGGCCTTGGGCCGCCGCCAGCGCAGGTTGTTTTGACCACGGAGGCGCAGTCGCCGTCTCCTTTTGTTCTCGGGGCTCCTTGAGGGCCGCCGGCCGCCTGCCCTGGGGCCCCGCCCTTCCGCAGCCGCCCCCAGGGGCCCGCACCCGGGAGAGAGGATGCGGGGCTCGGCCTGGCCGCCTGCAGGCCCCTCCCGACGCCCCCTCCTCTCCTCCAGCAGCCCCCTGGGCCGCGGCCAGCTGTTCTGGGGGGGGCGCCGGCCGGCCCCAGCTGCCGCCTCGCCGCGGGGCCTGGGGGCTGGGCCCGGTGCCAGGGCGTCCTGGGAACCGCGGCGTCCCCGCCGCCGCTCGCCGCAGCCCACCCCGTCCGGCCCCCGGACTCGCTCACTCACCCCACGCATGCACGCTCTGGGCCGGAGGCGATGCTGCGCTCCGGCGGGCGGGCGCGCAGAACCACGGGCACGCACTACTGCGGCCGGGTCGCGCGCCCGCCGCCGCCACGCCCGTGCACACGCGGGGCACACGCGCGCGCACCGCACACACGCACGGCCCCCCTCACACGCGGCTTGAGCACACGTACGCGCACACCCACGCGCGCACAACCCAGCGCCAGGTGCCCACCCCAGCGCCACAGGTGGGCCTGGGCCCTGGAACCTCACCTCTGTAGCGACTCCATTTCCTTCCCGGGTGCTATGAGGAGGGGAAACAGGCTCCATCAGTCCCGACTCCACGGCACCCACTTTTTTTGCCTGATGAGGACAGCTCCACGCCCTGCAAGCATTACTCTTCAACGATTGCTCTTTTTCAACCACTCCCATGTTGCTGAAAATGGTGCTGATGTGCTTGGGGGCCACTCTCTTGTCCAGAGCATTTCTCCCTTCAATTAAGCCCTTCTTTGAACCTTCAAGACTAGAGGATCCAGAGCCAATGAGCGCCCCCCCCCCTGCACCCCCTGTTTTGTCCTCTTTGCTGATCCCAGCATGCTCTTGAGAGGCTGGGTGACAGCTGAGTAGGGCTTTCCCAGGCCTGCCCTTACCATTCCCAGCTTCACCCAGCACCTCCTCCTCCTTTCATGCAACTCCAGGGCTATGTGTGTTTTGGGGGGGACAGGGGGAGGCTATGGCACAGAAGCTGGTGCCTCTCTCCTCTCTTTAATCACAGCATCCTTGAGCACACGGCCCTCAGGAACCCACAGTTGTGTAGTGCTTTGCAGTTTACAAAGCACTTTCCTGCTAAGCTGAGCAAGCCTCAAGGCAGCTCTGGGAGAAGAAACCTAAAGGGAAAATCTATGGACATGGGGGCCAGTTCAGGAAGGACTCTAGGAGGGCTTGCTGATGGAGGTGGCCTTGGGGCTGGCCATGCCCCAAGCATGCCTGTACTGAGCCTCAGGTGGAGGCCTCAGCAGCTGGGAAGGAAGATTGGGAGGTCTGAGGCAGGGCCTGGCAGGGGGTCCTTGAAGGCCTGTGAAGTCCTATCTCCATCAGCTGGGCTGGCTTCTGGGGAGGGTGACTCCCACTGTCACGTGATGCCTCTGGCCTCAGCACTTTTCTTCTGGGAAAGAGTGAAGGGGCCCCACAGCCCTTCACTACCCAGCTTCCATCTGGTTTGTTAATGCCTTAGGTGGTAGACCAATTTGCTGGAATCTCCCAGTCCTAGAAGTGTCTGCAAAGTTAGGATCAAACAGAATTTGGAGGTTCTGGTGCAAAACCTAGGTGTGTGTGTGGGGAGAGAGAGAGAGAGGGAGAGAAAGAGGGGGGGGGGGATTTAGCAAGACTGGTAAAGAGGTGTTTGACGTGGGCCTCATAAGCCCCTCTCAAAGTCTTCCCTCATCGCCCCCCCCGCACACATTGAAATGGACAGCTCTTTTCATTTTCTGGTTTGTTTAGTTGTTTATGATCTGTTTTTCCTCACTGGAGTGTAAACTCCACTAGAGAGCTTTTGTCTGAGTAACCACTGTCTCCCATGCTTAGAACGGTGCCTGGCCTATGATGGATAGTCTGTAAATATTTGTGGAAAGGACAATGAATCCTGGGAGGTGGGGAGGGACCAGATATGTGCCCAGTGCTTGCTAAGTGCTTTATAAACACTGCCTCATTTAGTCCTTACCAGGGCAGCCCAGCATGGCCACTGCCTTCTACCGGGCATCCTCATTTGAGCGCACCCCCCCATCTTGAGAGACAAGCACGCCTTTCTTTTCCATGTCTTGGGACTTGGACTCCCAAGTCTGGACAGGACAGAGGGGAAGGAACAAAAGGAAAATCAGACTGCAAAGGTTCTGTGTATCTCGAGATGGGCCTCAATTTCCTCCACCTAAAAACGTGAGACGATTGGATTAGCCCAGAGTTCCTCAAGAGCAGAGTTACCAGGCCTCTTGAAAATGCAGTGTCTGGGCCCCACCCTGTGCCAGAAGTTGGGACAGAGGTGGGGAGGCAGTGATTGCCATGGGCTGCCAGGATTAGATTGCTGCACTGGCCCCTCTCTCTCTGCTCTCAGTTTTTTCTGCTCAAGGGAGAAATGGGGAGCCCAGTGGGAGGCTGGACTCACATTAAGGAGAGGTGGGGTCAAGGGAGGGTCCCAGGAGCAATAGGGAAGGGAAATGGTAGGTGGGAAGGTCTGTTCTAAATGGCTTCTGTGGTCTGCCCAGAGGAGGCTTCTTCAAAGGGCTTGGCTTTGGCATTGAATCTAAATTAGGCCTGAGACTCTCAGGCAGTCAGGCAGGCAGGCGCTCAGAGGCCTGGTAGGCTTCTCCCTCTGCCAGCCACAGACAACGCCCCTGGTTGCTTGGGCTGAGCCTGTGTCGTCTTTCTCAGCTGAAGGGCAGGAGGGCTGGGGAGAGTGTATCTGTGTGTGTGCTGGGGCCCAGGTGGAGGGTGGGGTCCAAGCCCCTTTGATCTGCCAGCCTGGTTGGGAGCAGGTAATTCATCTAGCCTCACGATAGCTGGTGCCCTTCCTACCTTCTGCAGCTGGCGTTGGGGGTGGGGCGGGGTGGGGAGGAGGCTGTTTGCCTTGGCTCCGTGGCTGGCTGTGCCCCAGCTGCCTTCTTGCCACGCCCTCACCCTGCCAGGAACCCCAGGCCTGAGATCTGGGGCAGCTTCTTCAGGGTGCCCAGCCTCCTTTCCCAGGTCCGAGGGGAGCTGCCCACCTAAGGAGGCTTCTAGAACCTGTGCCCAGGAAAACCCTTACCCTGTGCTCACCTTCCCACATCAAGAGGAGCCTCTGGCCCCCAGCAGGTGCCCAGGCAAGTCTGCCCCCAGGGCATTGCGTCCTGGAGCTGACCACAGACTGAATTCCATCACCCTTCACCTACTCCCAGCCCACACTGCCCAGGCACTGCCATTGTGGGACTGGGGTGTCATTTCCTGTGGCCCAGCACAGGGGATAGTGCAGAGCCACACACTCAGCTACGGGCAGGCAGCTCTCCACCCACCTATTGTCATCCTCAAAAATGTCCTGTGCTGCTGGCCCCGGGCGTGCTGCCCTCAGAGGAGCTGCGCTGAAGGACCGACCACAGTGACAGCTCATTAAGTACCCGTTATTTGCTGGCTGCTCTGCTAGGTGCAATTAAGCCTGCTGAGGCATTATCAGCCCCATTTAAAAGATAAAGAAGCTGAGATTTTAGGCTGTTAAATGACTTATTCCAAGAATCCTGGTTTCCCTGGCAGCTGAAGCCTTTTCTCCTTCATTAGCTGCTCCTCGGCCTCTGCACTGTCGGCATTCGGCGGACAGGTCTTTATTGTGGGAGGCTTACTGTGCGTAGTAGGACGTTTAGCAGAATCTCTGGCCTCCACCTGCTAGATGCCAGTAGCACCCCTGTAGTTGTGACAACAAAAATACCTCCAGACACAGCCAGGGTCTCCTGGGGGCCACTTGCCCTTGGTTGAGCAGCTCTACTCTCACCTCCACAGGGGGAGGAGAGAGACGAACTGAAATTAGTGCTGGGGAGCTCCACGGTGGGCTGAAAGGGGGTGGGGCCTGGCTCTGCTACTTACTAGTCTTGGTGACCTGTAGCTATTTACTTAAAATTTTCTAAGCCTCAGCTTCCTCATTTGGAGGATGGGAATAAAAATAGCGCCTGCCGCGTGGGATTGGTAGTACAGCATTTAGCCCAGTGCCTGGCTCATAGTCAGCACTCAGTAAAAGTCAGCTGTGGTATTATTATCAAATCCAGGGGCTCTTATTGAGTTCTGGGCACCCAGTGGCCAACTTAATAGAAGCATGTGTAGGAATGACCTCCATTTAGAATAAAGTGGACTCTATTGGAGGCAATTTGCTTGGGTGGTGGGGGAGACTATCCCAGGTGGTCCTCCTGGTGGAGAAGGTGGGAGAATCACATAGGAGAGAATCCCAGGGAGAAGGGGAGAGTCCTTCATGCATTCTCCTGCTGTTTATTGAGCACCTACAGTGTGCTTCTCCCCAGTCTCTATCCTGGGCTATTCCCCATGCAACCTGGGAGGGGTTCTGGGTTTGTTTCCATAAGATGTCATCTTCTTTGCATCGTAGGCCAGGTCCAGGGCCCCTGCTGGGCCTGATTAGGGGCCTGCCTCCTCTGCCGTCGCTGGCAGCTGCAGCCAGCTCTCCAGTAGGCAAGGAGGTCTTGGCATGAGTGTTACGTGCCATTTGGTAATGGGCCTTTAAGCTCTTCTCCTGGGGGGTTAATTGAATCATTACTCCACAAACAGCCTGGGAGACCTGGCCGGGTACCCCCATCTCACTTTCCTCTGCTGCCTCTCCTGCCACCCCTGGGCAGCATTAGAATTCAATTAAATATTTTCAACTCCCTCGAGCCACAGGTGAGAGCCAGGTACAGAGAGGGGCAGTGACCAGCCTGAGCTCACGGGTGGTTAGTAGCAGTAGAGGGTGGACTCCAGCTCTCCGGACCACCAGTTCTGGGGGAGACAGAACCCTCAGGACTTAACTGGAGACCTGCCGCCTGCCTTCCATTCTTGGGTCAGGTTCTGTGTCCACATTTGGAGACCACAGAAGGTGTGGTCTCTCTTCTGGGGCTGGAGATGGTGGATGGTGGAGATGGGGGAGGAAAGCGAGGGGCGGCTAAGCCAACGCTTCTCTTTGTCTCAGACATGCAGCCCCAGGCTAGCTGGCTGCACAGTCATGGGCCCTAAAGGAAAGACCCCAATTTCCAGCCAAACTTATTGCTACACCCCCAATGTTCCCTCCCTTGAACCTCCTGACAGCCTTAGACACCAGCCAGGATGATAAGCTCCACATTCAAATGAAGTACTGAGCTCAGGGGTTTCAAGGAATTCGTTTCAAAAGCAGTTGTGCCCACAAAGTGGACTTGGGTGGCCACAGCTAGACATGCTGGAACGCCTGGAGGAGAGAAGCCGTGAGAAGTGGCTAGCAAATGAGCGTTGGGGGGAGGCTAGGAACTGATCAATCACCAGGCTCCTATCAGAGCTTCTGGGAAGAGCCTCCTGGGCTGGCCACACGGTGAGATGACCTCTCTCCTGTGGGGCAGTGAGGGGAGGCACCTGTGCTAAGCTTCCAAGAACTCGAGTCCTTGGAGTGTTCAGTGAACCAGCTAGAACAGGAGGTCCTCCCTTCCTAATCCAGGGAAACCCAGATGCAGAGCACGCCCTCCCCAGGGCTCCTTCCACGAGACCCAGGTGGTCCTCCTGGTGGAGGTGTTGGTGCGTGCAGGTGCATGTGTTCACGTGGGAGTGTGTTTGGATGTGCAGCAGCATCTCACACATTTTCTTAGCCCCAAGGCGGTGGGTGTCCAGATTGTGCTTCTCAGCCTCTCATCTGCTCTAACCCCTTTCTCAAGACCTCTGTCATCAGCCCCTCAGGTCTCCCTGGACCGCGGGGGATGTGGCTGCATCCTTCCTATTGGGCTCCTCTCATGTCATTGTGGGACCTGTGGTTTCCCTGGAGGAAGCCTGGCTCCGAGTGGGGCCTGTTAAAGTGCTTATTAAGTTTCAAGTGTTTTTGGTAAGAGGCCAGAGGGGCTCTAAAAATAGGGTTTGGTTGGGCACGGGGCATGGGTAAGCTTTCAGGTTTCCTGGCCGCATCTGAGGATTCCCTGCTCTCCTCGAGTGAGAGACTAAATAAATACCTTTAGTACTTGTGGCCTCCTGAGACCATCCAATTCTCAAGCATTTATTAAACACCTTGTGTATCCAGGAGGCTGGGACTACAGGCTCTGCCGTCTGAAAGACTGGGGTTTGAATGCAGATTCTGCTGATAATCAGCTTAGGAGTTGGACAAAGAGTGTTGCCTCTTCGAGCCTCTATTTACTCATCTGCAAAATGGGGCTAATGAGACTTTCCATGACAAATACTGGCTGTCATTAGCTGTCAGGTGTGGAGGAGAAGCAGAAGGACTGTGGAACCTCCCAGAACCTGCAGTGTGAGGGGAAGAGGGATGTGCACAATCAAATCATACTCGGAGCAAGCTGGGGTTCCTACTGGGGGGGGGGTGAGGCACCTGAGCTGGGTCTCAGAGGCTTTGGCAGGTTCTGGCCCCCAGGACTTTGTGCTCCTGGTTGTCAGGCCTGGAATCTGCCTCCTGCCCACCTCCAGCCTGGTTGTTCATCTGTCTGTGGCCAAGGGGCCCTTCCGGAACTTTCCATAGGAGGGAGTGTCTGTGTTGGGGGCAAGGAGGCCATGGCTGGAGAGCCCTAACTCCCAGCTTACTTGATCCCATGGTGTCTGCCCGCAGGGGGACCCCATTCCTGAGGAGCTCTATGAGATGCTGAGTGACCACTCGATCCGCTCCTTCGATGACCTCCAGCGCCTGCTGCACGGAGACTCCGTAGGTAAATTGAATCCTCATGTGCTGCTCTGGGCCTCCAGAGTCCCTGGGAACTGGGAGCCGGGAGGGGCAGGGCAAGGGCCATCCCTTCTTCCCTGACGTACGGAGAACCGGAGGCTGTGGCGGCCCAGGGAGGGCTCCGCCACACCTGTCTGGGGCAGGGCTGAGTAGGCAGACGGGTTGGTACCTGGGACATGGGGCGCGGCAGGAGAAGCACCCACATGTGTCTCTGGCTTGGTGGAGAGGGTGGGACGCCCGGAGGGGGTGGGCAGGGAGAAGATGCCCAGGGCATCTGCCCAATGAGTATCCAGGTGTGAACTCAGGCAGGGAGGGTGGTGCTGGAGGAGCCGTCTCCCTGCCCCTCTGGCCCGGGGCCAGCTCCGCAAGGTCTCCTGGGGACACCTGGCCCAGACCAGCAGGCTGCCCTGCCCGTGCCCAAGAGCACACTCATCGAATGGGCACGTGCTCGGTGGCACACACGTGGCGGGGCTGGCGGTCTGGGTGGGGAATGTATTTATAAACGCTGTCTTCAGAGCAAATTCCATTCTATTCTAACCTCTGGCCTGTTCCCTGGAGCCCTGGTCATCACCCCCCTGCACCCCCAGCTCCCCTTCCCTCTGGGGTTTTGTCTCTTTGTCACTTTGTAATCCTTGCCCAGACTGCTATCTACGGGGGACAGCATTTCCTGCCTTTGTTTCCTCTCCCTGTCGGGCCCCTGGCTCCCTCTCAAAAGCATTCCCGGGCCCTTTCAAACCCGCCTGTGCTGGAGGCTGGTGAGGCAGGCGGGAGGGGGCCCCAGCTGGGCCCACCTATTGTTCAGCAGGCCCCCCGCCCGATGTCTCCCACACCCCCACCCCATGCCCGGCTGGCCAGCCCTGGCCAACACAATGGGGCAACTTCCAAATTTAGCCTTTCTGCCATTTCTTTCCAAGGGCCTTCACCCCCACCCTTGGACAGCCCCTCCACGCCCCGGGTGGGGGTCGGGCTCAGGGAGACGAGGTTTTCAATAGCAAGCCTGTTTCGAGGCAACCATGTGGCTATTTTTTCCTAATCGACTTAACCTTTCCACAAAACACATCTTTTCCCCATGTCCTCCCCACCAGGGACATTCCAGAGATGGCGGAGAGAGAGGAAGGGAGCCAGAGGACAGACAAACGCGCTGATGTGGGACAGTAGGCTAGACGGAAACGCAGCAGTTACAGGACAGTCTCCTTCAAGCAGGACCCCTTGGGAGCCTGCAGGGATGAGCAGGGCCAGTGGGAGGCGCAGCCCGAGGTGCTGCGTGGAGGAGGCAGGAACCGGTGCCGACACCTCTCAGTTTATTTGCTGGCTTGCAGCCACCAGAGAACTAGACGAGTCTGCCCACCAGTCAACAGCAAGTCAAGTCCTCCTGCTCAACCCTCACCTCCAGCAGCCAGCTTCTGGCCATCTCTCTAGAGAGAGATGTCTTCAAGGGGCGCTGATGGCACTGAGATGAGGGCTTCCCAGCTAGAGAAGGGAGCTGTAGCTGGGACTTTAGCAATAAATGGACAGCTTAGGACAGACATGGGGCAAAAGGTTAGAGGGGGAGAGACAGAAACACAATGAGAGGCTGGGAGGTAGAGAGAGACCAAGATCTAGAAGGGCACTGGGTGAGGCCCCCCTATCCCAGCAGCCCCGGCTCCCCACCCCTCTGCCTTCAGCCCCCACCCCCGTTGTTCTCCCTCCCTCCTGCCCAACTGGGCCATTGTCAGGGGCTCCAGAGGGGCTGTGTCCCGGGCATGCTGGTTCCCCCTGGGGATTCTGGGAATTTCTCCATTCAGCACTTCCTATGGGAACGCTGGGCGGAGGGGCACTGGAAAGTGGCCTTCAGAGCTCTGGGCCTTTGCCCTGCCCTGGAGGCCGAGGAGGGTTCGCTTACAGTAGCAAAGGGAAGAGTTATTTTTAACTCCATTGACATGGGTTCTGTCCAAAAATGTGACCGAAGAGCCCAGAATGGGGCTGAAGCCCCACCCCCTCCTAGGCCCCATGGCCACCTGGGGTTTGCCTGGAGGGCCCCTCCTCAGAGCTAGGACCTCAGGTTTACTGGGGGCAGGAAGGGGAGTCTGTTCTCTAGAGTGGGGTCCTGGTGAGGGGTGAAAGTAATCCTTCCTGCCCGAGTCCCCATTGGAGCCCCCACCCTGTGGTCAGGCCAGCCAGCAGTTTCCAGGGTGCATCTGACTGTGCCTACTGTTGCAGATGAAGAGGGAGCCGAGCTGGACCTGAATTTGACCCAGTCCCATTCTGGAGGCGAGCCACAGAGCTTATCCCGAGGGAGAAGGAGCCTAGGTAAGACTGAGGGTGAGAACGGGGCGGGGCCCCTGCAAAGGTGGGAGCCAGGGAGGGAAGACTGGGGCATGCAGCCTGCCCAAGGCTGCGAGGGTCCACTGCGTCTGTCCCACACTTAGGACTGAGTTGACCTAAGGGACGATAACATCCTTAAATACCTTATATTAAGTTGGGTCACCACCTTCCAGCACACGCTGTTTCTTAAATATGCTTTTAAACTTATTTTCATTACTTCAACCCTAGAAATAGATATTATTAACCCCATTTTATAGAGTTGGAACCTGAAGCCCAGAGAGGGTAGAGAAGTGGGCTTGGTCACACAGCTAACAAGTAGTAGAGCTGGGATCCCAGCAATGCTTCTCAGTTGAACTCAGTGCCCTCCTGGCTGTGTGTCTCTGCTGTGACCGAGGGCTGTAGCCTGGGACAGAAGGATGGAGCAAAGCCTGGGGCCTGCTTCTTGCTCTATTGCAGAGACCAAAGGACAGTGTAGATTACTAGGTCCCATGGAAGCCTTCCCAGGAAAGGCAAGTGCCCACTCTTCCCACCTGCAGTCCCCAAATCGCTGTAGATAGTGCCTGGGGGACCTCCAGATACGAGCTGGTGTCTTGGGTTCCACTCCTCGCTCTGCAAATTGGGGCAGCTAATTCAGCTGTCAGGGCCTCAGTTTCTCTATATGGGGATAGTGACAAGCCCAGCGTTGACTGTATGCTTGCTGTAGGCCAGGTGTCACTCACACCACCCCTTAGGTCCGCAAGTGCTGTGTAGGTTGTTGTTATCCCATTTCATAGATGAGGAAACAGGGGCTTTGAAAGAAGCAACAGTGTATGAAAAGATTACAGTGTAAAACAGCAAGGTAAAGCACTTACAAGATGGTATTTCACGAGAAGGGCCACATGTTGGGCCAACCCATGAGCATGTGAAATCACGGAGGGAAGTGGGTGAGGGCTGGCGGGAGGATGCTGACATTTACAACATGCCAGCACCCTCTGAATGATCCCGCTTGATCCTAGCAATGGTTCTTGGGTGTAGATCACCCTCATTTACACATGGGGAAACTGAGGCTTAGAGCCTATCAGCAACTGCTCAAGTCCCACAGCTGATAATAGTCAGGACCCAAAACCTCTCCTGAGCTGGAAGAGGGAATTGGCCACTTAGGAGGAGAGTGGTCCCAGAGGTGCCCTGCTGTACTTTCCTTCCAGGTGGGGGCTCTAGGCAGGCCCTGCCTCCTGACAGAGGCCCCCTCTCCCCTCAGATTCCTCAACAGTTGCCGAGCCCGCCATGATTGCCGAGTGCAAGACACGCACGGAGGTGTTCAAGATCTCCCGGAGCCTCATCGACCGCAGCAACGCCAACTACCTGGTGTGGCCGCCCTGCGTGGAGGTGCAGCGCTGCTCCGGCTGCTGTAACAACCACAAGGTGCAGTGCCGCCCCACCCAGGTGCAGCTGCGACATGTCCAGGTGAGCAGCACCTCCCCGCCCCTGCACGGCCCAGCTGCTGGCCAGGCTGCCCTGCCGGGGCTGGGACGCACTGACCAGGCTTCTGGATGGGTCGGAGGGCTTTCCTGGCAGGCTGCTGGGCTCTGTCCAGGGAGGGCACTCAGGAAGCTCTTTGGACATTTGTGCTGAGGTTGCTGTGACCAAAAGCCATAGGCAGACCCCAAGGCAGGCTGGGTGTGAGATGTTAAGTAAAGGATGCTGCCTTGTCCTTTACAGGGATAAAATCCCAAAATGTCTCTTGAAGGGACATGTTCTGGGCAGCTGCTCAGGTTCCCCCAAAGCTCTCCCCTGTCCTGGCCCGTCGGTTTTCTTTATTTCGCAGAGAAAGGCTCCCCTGTGTCTGTAACGCCCACTCATCTCCCTTTGACAAGCTGTGTCTTTAATAAGGAGGGTGCAGAGACCAGACCAAAGGCACCACAGTTGGGGCAGCCCTAGCAGAGTCAGAACGCAGAATCTGCCTCTTCTCGGGAAATACTGGGTGTCCACTCTGACTCGAGGGATTTTAGAGTCGAGGCCATCCTGGGGAGCTCCTGATTGCAGGCCGGGCAGAGCAGTGTCAGAGGGGTCTCAGCCGTCTTCTGACTTATGTGGAAAGGTTTCTGCACCCCTCGGGCCAGCCTCACCCGCACGCCAGCTCAGGCTGGGCCAAGCCGCTGAGAGCTGCTGAGCGGTGGACACACCGAGGGCCCAGGGGCTGGTATTCTTGCTGAATACTCTGCGGCTTCACCACGCCCCCTTCCCTTCCTCGTGCCCACCTCCCATCCCAGGCCTGGGCCCCGTGCCCGAGATGACGAGTGTCACTCTCCACCACACTGCCCACCCTCATGGTATCTCCTGTCCCCAACACTTTCAGCTCTGTAGATGGACACCTGACAGCTGACCTCCCCCTTCCCGCCTCCCTCCTGGATAAAGCCTCCCCCCACTTCCTTCCAGACAACCATCTCCCCGCCTCTGCCACAGCCCCTGACCTTGGCTGGCGCTCCAGGAATGAGGACACCGCGGGCCCCACGCTCTGCCCGGAAATGCCTTTCTCCCGCTCTGGGGGTGCCGAGGGGGCTGTGGCCAAGCCGAAGGCCAGGTTGGGAGGGCTTGTTTTGATGGAAAAGCTACGAGAAGGGCAGAGGCCAAGGTCCTGCTATTGTTCGGGCCACAGTGTCTGCCCCGCTGCTCGCAGCTCTCCAGGCTTTCTAGGAAAGATCCCTGCGGGGGATGCTGGGGTGGGAAGAGCAGGCAGGTGGCTCCCTCAGCCCCTTCCCACGAGGTCTTACAGAGGCACTTGGGTGGTTCTGTCTTCCAGGTGAGAAAGATTGAGATCGTGCGGAAGAAACCGACCTTTAAGAAGACCACAGTGACCCTGGAGGACCACCTGGCATGCAGGTGTGAGACAGTGGTTGCTGCACGACCTGTGACCCGAAACTCCGGGAGTTCCCAGGAGCAGCCAGGTAACTGTCCAGGGTGTGCCTCTGATTGCTCAGCCTGGCGGCCCCTTCTCCCGTGGCTGCCTTTCCTCCCTCAAAAGTTTGCAGTGAGGCCCTGGCAGGTGTGGCTCAGTTGGTTGGGTGTTGTCCCATGCACTGAAAGTCGCTAGTTTGATTCCCAGTCAGGGCACATGCCTGGGGTTGCGGGCTCGATCCCCGGTAGGGGCGTGCAGGAGTGAGCCAATCGATGCTTTGCTCTCACATCTATGCTCCTCTCTTTCCCTCTAAAAAAAAAAAAATCAATAAAAATATTTTTTAAAAAGTTGCAGTAAGGATCAAATGAGAATCATTAAGTTAATATGATTAGATGAACATAAAAATATCACCCAAGTTATCATTTTGATTTTCAGTAACTTTCTGTTGTTAGGGGACAGAACAGTGCCACTATTATTTCTTATTAACAAGCCTCATGAAGGCAGGGCCGCCTCTTAGCCTCTTTGTCCAGTTCTCAGAGCCCAGCAGAGGCCTGGATGCCCTGGGGAGGCTGATAATTTGACAGCTCCAAACTGACGTGTTGTGAATTATTTATAGAGTTAACATGGAGAATGACTTTTCTATCCAGGAAAAATTCTATTCTTTATGTTTAGAGTGGGGGTTTTTCACATGCATTGTTTCACATGATTTTCCAAAGCAGTTTCTTGGGAGGCATGTCAAACCGGTTAGTATATAGATAAGGTCTTGCCATTTCAGATTTAGCATTTTTGTCCCCGTGGGACAGTACTTCTGGCAGCTGTCCCCGGCTGGGCTGAGGCCTGGTGGTGTGGCCCATGTGATGTGGTCAATGTCACACCTCTGGCCTCAAATCTCTGCTCTACCTCTTGTGAGCTGTGTGACAACCTTGAGCTGGCTCAGGCTTTGCCAGCCGTGTCCTGCTGGTGGCCTGGTCTCTGGAAGGGAAACTCCAGGCCCTTCAGTGGCTCTCCTGGTGCAAAGGCCCTGAGTCCCTGAATCGCAGAGACGGGGTAACTGCCTCATGGGAGTTTGTATCTTTGAGGTGAAAGGTTAGGTGTTGGCCCCAAAGAGCCAAATGGGCCAGGGAGAACTCAGAAGTCTCCAGGAAGAGAGGAGCCTTGAGCTTGAGAGAGAACGTTTTCACTACCCTGATTTACAGCAGAGCGGTTGACAATATGGACTCTAGAGGCAGATCCCTGCTTTAAATCCCAGTCTCTCTGCCTCAGTTTTCCCACCTGTTAAATGGTGATACTTATACCCTCTGTGAGGACAAATGAGCTTAAAACATTGCCAGGTGCATGGTGAGTGCTAGCTAGGAGTTTCTGGCTATTTCCATGTATTATTTGTTAATTCCAGGAGGCCAGGGCTCCTGGCGGCTCAGTTTTAAATATGTGGAAATTGAGGCACAGAATTTACATGGCTTGCCCCAAAGAACACAAACAATTTGAATCCAGGTGGGCCTGCCCCGCTGTGTTGCTTCTCCAGATGTCGGGGACCAGGCAGGTGACAGGTGCAACCAACGGAAAGGCCCAGCTCTGTGGTGGGGGGTCTGGTTCTGGCCCAAAGCCCATGACTTCAAGGGGCTGAGAAGTTGGTGGGAAGAAGCCTCAGTGGGGGTCAAGCGGAGGAAATAAGAGAGCAGTGAGTAAGAGCAGCTGCAGGTCGCTGATCAAGGCCGACTCTGAACTTTGTAGCAGGGACAGTAGCCATTTCCTTCTCTCTGGTCTGTGGGCTGACGCGGCCCAGCTGGGCAGCTCTGCTGGTATCTCTTGTAGTTGCAGTCAGTCATCTGGAGGCTGCCCTGGGACAGCTGGGCTCTGTCCCTCCCCCTGTCACCTAAGGCCTCTTCTGCCCATGTGGCCTCCATAGCAGGGTAACCAGACTTCTTATGTGGCTGCACAGGGCTTCCCAAAGAGAGAGTGGCCAGGCCTTTTTAAAGCTTATGCCTGGGATTGGCACAGCACCACTCTGCATCCTTTTATTGGTTAACAGATCCAAGTTCAGGCCAGGTTCAAGGGGCCTGGAAATAAAGGGCATGTCAGTGGGGTAATGACCAAGAACTTGAAGCTATAAACTATTTCCCCTCTGTTTTTGCCAACATACTGTCATTTATTTCTTCCACTAGTCATATATCGTAGGCAGTCTTATTACCCCCATTTCGCAGATGGGGAAACTGAGGCACAGAGTAGTTAGGATAATCATTCCCATGGCACATACAGCTGGTGAGTGGTATAGTTGGGATTGGAACCCAGTCTGACCCCTTCCCTTAACCCAGGGACTCTGGGGAGGCCTGTGACACGCCTTAATGGAGAGGGATAGACCCCGGGGATAGACCCTCCCCCACCCCCACAGTGGTTGTCAGCCTGCTGACAAGACCTTTCTTTTCTTCAAACAGCCAAGATGCCCCAAACTCGGGTGACTATTCGAACAGTGCGAGTCCGCAGGCCCCCCAAGGGGAAGCACAGGAAGTTCAAGCACACGCATGACAAGAAGGCGCTGAAGGAGACCCTGGGAGCCTAGGGGCATGTGCAGGAGAGTGCGGGCAGGTAAGGGCCTGGCGGGGACATGGAGGCCCAGAGCCCTGTGTTTCCTTCTCCCTGGGCTGGGGCTTGGCTGCGGAGGGGGTGAGGGAGAGGCATTTTTCCATACGAAATGCAAGCCCTAAGCCTTGATCCCCTCTGCGCAGCTATCAACTGAGTTTTTCCAAGGGGCAGGTGGGTGGGAGGCTTTGGAGACCCCAGCCCAGCTGTATCCCAGCACATCCTCAGAGGGTGGGCCATCTAAACCTCAGCTGCCCAGCCCTAGCGCTGCTGGAAGTCAGGGTTGATGGTTGACCCCAGCTCCCTGCGCCTGGCAAGGAGGGCGTGTGCGTGCAGCATGGAGCTCCTAGGCTGTCTCTGAGCCCCTGTGTCCCTCTGCTTGCCTTATAGGATTATTTAATATGGTATTTGCTGTATCGCCCCCATGGGGTCCTTGGAGTGATAATATTGTTCCCCTCGTCCGTCTGTCTCGATGCCTGATTCGGACGGCCAATGGTGCTTCCCCCACCCTCCACGCGCCCGTCACCCCTCTGCCAGCGGGTCTCCCCTCGGTGACCTCCAGCGTCTTGCCTGGAAGTTTAAGAAGGAAATGAAGGATCTGGACTCCATCAACGGCTTCCTCCCCCCGACCCCGAGAAACTGGGATAAGAGTGCAAGAGACACTGATGGGGGAAGAGGCTCCCTTCCCCAGTGCCTGGCCAGGCTGCCCCTGAGCACTGTGGAAATGGCTCGAAGAACCCTGCCCGCTGCCCTGAGGACCCCCAGCACGGCCTGGTCCCTGGACTCCCAGCCAACTCTGATGGGAATCCCCCAGGCAGGCCAGAGTGCCTCATGCTCCTGTGGCTGAAACCAGGTGGGGGAGCACAGACTGGAGAACCCCTCCCAGAGGTGCCCAGGCCTAGTCACCTCTCCCTGGTCACCTCTGCGCACAGTGGCTCTCTTTCATGTTATACATATGAAATCTTTGAAGATGCGAACTCCTCTGGGCAAGTGTGGCCTGAGTGCCCGGCAGCCAAGTGCCCTCTCAGATGGGTCAGAGATGAAGTTTGCTCTGGAGGGGAGTGTAGATGGTGACCTGGGCATCCACTGCCTCCCCAGCTCCCCTTTCACTTCCTCCTGTTTCATCTCTCTACCTCCCCCCCGCATCTCCCTGTTGTCCTGGTCCTTCAGTCTGCTCCACCAAGGGGAACACCCCTTACTGAGTCTCCTGTGACCCCAGAGACTGCCCCTAGGGCAGAAGACCAGGGCCCAGGGCAGCAGGGGGCCTGCCCATCATATTCCAGCCCAGCCGAGATTGCCATGTGAGGCTGGGCAGGGTGTGCACCGCACAGGGCACTGAGGGCAAGGACCACTGCTCTCATCACAGACATGGCCAGTTTGCGTATTTATTCTGACAGTTTCCTGGCAGGTGGAGGTAAAATGTGCTTTTCCTAATTGACACAAAGGCTCTGTGTGGACTGGCTGTGCCCCTGACCCGGCCCATGGCTTGGAGTGGTCGGACAGAGTGAGCTCATGGAGGGCGGGGAGGTAACACATTGTCCATCTGGCCTTTCTGTCCCCAAGTCCTCAGCTCAAGAAGTCCCCCTTCCAGGCAGGTGTGGAAAACCCAGAGAGTCTCCAAGGGAGGGAGCAGCCCCTGCACACTCCCCTGTCTTAGATCCTTTGAGCTCCACCTCTGGTGGCTCCCGCCAGGGAAGCAGCTCCTGGGCTGGGAGTGGGGAAGAAAGGAATAGATCCCCAGGGCCCTGGGGGTGGGCTCTCAGGTCCCGCCTCCTTCCCATCCTCCACTGCACTTTCCCCTCCCCCTCTCCAAAATCTGCTTCCTTCAGTTTGTAAAGTCGGTGATTATATTTTTGGGGGCTTTCCTTTTATTTTTTAAATGTAAAATTTATTTATATTCCGTATTTAAAGTTGTAAAAAAAATAACCACAAAACCAAATCAAGTGAATCCACTGGAGATCTGTCTGTTGGCATCATGCGTGGCGGTTACCCTTTCCACGTTGGCAGAATCTGCTGACAGCTTGCTGCGTGCTCCTCTCGCTCTGGGAGGCTCGGCGCACACTCGTGTACACACTCACACATGCGTGCGCACACACATGGGCCTGCTGTTCTGCGGGAAGCCTCCGTCTGCGGGTGGGCAAGAGCCACACAGCCCACTGTGTAGGTCTTGGTGCCGCAGCAGCTCCTGGCACCCAGGTTCCAGGTCTCAGCCTTGTGCCTCTCTCTGGCAGTGGCCAGAGATGGCTTTCTCCAGCCTGAGGGTCTCCGTAAGGGAAGCAGATCCTCAGCATCACAGAGTTGGACTGGCTGTTGGGAGGGGGTTCTCAGTGTGGGGAAGGCTGGAGGAGGACCCCAAGGGGCTCTGGGATTTAGAAGGAACACAGCTGAGAGTTGGGTCTGCAGTCTGATCTCGGCTCAGCCTGTAGCCAACTGTGTGGCCTTGGGCAAATCACAGCCCCTCTCTGGGCAAAACCTCATTTGAAACACAAGAAGATGACCAGGAGACTGTGGCGTCTAAAGTCCAGCTGTGGGGTTCTGTGCTTTCCTTTGCCTGTGAAGACTGAGGTACCATCCCATAAACAAGATTTTAAAGGTGTTCTGGGTCCCATCTGCAGGCCGACTGGGGCTGATGGGGAAACCCAGGAGGTGGAGAATCTGACATAAGGATGATCTAAAATGGAAACCATTTTGCTTCTTAAGGTAGTGAGCTTCCCGTCACCGGAAGTGTGGAAGTGGAAGCTGGGTGACAATTTGGCCGAGGTTAGGCTGAATAGCATTTGGGTTCCCCATTACTGAGCAGTTGGTTGATTGATTGACTCATTCATTCATTCACTCATTCATTCATTCACTCACCTCCTTGAACCCCTAGCAGTTGTTTGCCTCTACCCAGGGCTTTTACAACAATGTGGTTTAAATTCATCCTAGGATTCCTAGCCCTGTGCTAGAGGAAGTGGAGTCTGCCTGTGGGGTGCTGGCTGATGCATCTCAGAAGGGTTTACCTGGAACCTCCTCCCCCTGCCTGCCCAACCCCGTGTCGGACACTCCCCTCTCAACCAAACCCCCCCCCCCCCCCCCCCCCCCCCCCCCCCCCCGTGTCCTGGGTTCCTGAGGCTCCAGAGGAGGCACTGGCTGGGAGGAGGAGGGGACAGCCTCGCCGGGAGATGGAAATGAGAGGGCAGCTGGAGGGCTTGCTGTAGGTACTAGAGCAGTGCTCTTCGGAGGCTTAGTGTTTGCCTCCATTAAATAACGAAATAGTGAATGTTTACCGCTTATAAAGTAAAATATCTGTGAATTCTTAATACTCGCAAGATGGCATCTGGTGTGTTTCCACTCTGTTTTAGGGTCAGGCCAGGAGCCCCAGATCCCCAACACCTGTACATAACCTGGGTTATGGCCCTGATTGAGCTGCCTGGTTACTGAGTGGCCCTAAGAATGTCACTGTTCCTTCTAGATCTTGGCCTGACTTCTAGGCGTGCCTGGCCCTCTTCCTTCCTGCAGGCCTCCAAGCAGGTGTCCACCCACCAGAGAGGGCCTGCCCTGTCCGATCTTTCCAAAAGAGCAGACCCTGCCCCAGAGCCTCCTGTGTTACCCTGCTTTACTTATGTCCATGGGACTTGTCCTCCTCGGGATCACCCCCACCTACATCTTTCCTTGTCTCCCCACGGAAGCTCCACATGGAGTTATTTTGTTCACGACTCTGTCCCCAGAGTCTAGAATAGTGCCTGGCACATAGTAGGTGCTCAGTAAATGCCTGTTGAATGAATGAACTTAAAGGTCTGTTATTGGAAGGATCAAGAGTGTCGGTCCCAAGTCACAGCTTGTCTGACTGATCATCACAAGCACTATGGTGTGGCTGGAAAACTGCAGACTCTGAGGGTGTCACGAACTACAGATAAGATACCCCAGCTTCTCAGCTGGCTCCCTGCTTAGCACTGCATCTTCCTGGATGGGAAGGCCCTCGCTCAGCGTTGAGTCGAATCCGTCTTCTAAGTCTAGCCAGTCATCATCTCCCTCCGTGCCCACACCTCTCCATCCATCCTCATTCATCCGACCATCCATCCATCTATCCATCTACCCAGCCATCCTTCTATCTGCCTACTCATCCATCCATCTGACCATCTGTCTGTCCACCCACCCATCCACCCATTTACCCACCCACCTGTCCCCCTCCTTCATCTCCTCTCTATCACTGTCACCATGTCCCAAGCTCTGTACTCGACACCCCATTTTATGAACTTCTGAGGAGCTTGGTGCCACAGTAGAGAGAACACAGGTTTAACAGCAGCACGTAACCAGGTCCCCGTGCCAGTGTTGCCACCTCCCACTGACGACCTGGCAGAGGGTTGCGTAGGTTAGAGACGTGAGGCCGAGCCCCGCGCCTGGCACGTCCTGCACCTGCAGTCAACGGTAGGGTTGTTTTTAACTCTCAGCACCCAGCAAATGGCTGATCACAGTATGCGGGGTGAAGATGGAAACAATGGAAAGAATGAAACGAAATCACAGAGGGATTAGAAGTTCAGCTGCAGCCAACGCATGCATTGGTCTCCCCGGCACCGTCCCATTCTGCTCAGTTAACCCGCAGTCCTTCCAGGCAGATGTCACTGTCCAGTGTCACAGATGAGGAAACAAGAGCTCAACGAGCTCCAAACCTCTCCCCACCCCGCTCCCCTGTAAGCGGCCACAGTTCCCTTGTGGCTTCGTGGCACAGACTCTCAGTGTCACATCAGGTTCTTTCCTCATTTGGGGAACCCTGCACCTGTGAACTGACTGGGCTCTGGGACTGCGGAGGGACCAGGTCTGCATCTGGGGGTCTAGTCAGACCTCTGTCTACCAGACCTTTCTGGTCATAAAAGCCACAGGTCCTTGTGGGTCGCTCATCCATTCTGCCCTGGGGACCTTGTGACCATTAGCCGCCCCCCAATACCTGCCTGTCAATCCTGGGCAATTGCTGCTGCTACAGGGCCTCTGCTCTCCCAGGGTCTTAGTTTCCACCCCAGACAACTCCCAGATTACTCAGAGGCCTTTGGAGGGCTCTTGTGCCACCCAAAGGTGGTTTGTGCCATCTTGATGAAGGGATAAGGGTGTTTGGGGCTCTCACAGGGGTTGAGTGAGGTGTGGTGGTCGCCTGTAGTTAATTTGCACTCTGTCTCTATGGTATACTTGGCATTTCTGTCGTCTCCACTTCAGTGAGCCAGGGCCACTGCTGAGTCAGGCTTCAGTGCCCCATGCCAACCAACAGACGAGCCCCAGAAAAAACTAGAGCCAACCCCAGCTATGAGGCTGGCACCCCAAAGTCAGAACTGCCAGTTGCAACACTGTATTAATAAATTCCACTCAGTCAAACCATTCACACATTGTCACCAGATTTTTTACAATATGAAATAGCAAAGTTTTGCCCAGATCTTGGTTTGGGTTCTTCTCAATTCTGCCCCATCCTTTTGGTCTGCCCCAGCTGTGGTCTGAAGACACTGAGGGGTGGTGGGCACTTGGGGAGTCATTCCAGAGGCCCTGTTAAGGCAGGACCAGCCTAATCAGACAGTGAGAAGAGGCTCCTTCAGGCTGCAATGGGGGCTGGTAGGGGTTGGGGGTTCAGTAGGTTCAGCGTCACCCAAACCCTCCTCTGTGACTCCACGCAAACGCTGAGCTCACCCTTTCAGGCTCAGAAGTCTTGCTTCCACGGGGCACAGCTGATATGGCCACCGCGTCAGCTAATGATGCCGATGGCCATCCTGCAGGCTCAGATTTTGAGTTTCACCTTTGGGTGCACATCCTCGGGGCTGTGAGAATGAAGAGGTATTTTCAGCAAGCATAGAAGTCTCGGTTTCTGACCTGGGTCTTGAGCCAAGAGCTTAGGACTTGGGAGTTGTCTTCTGTTTCTTTAACCGGCCAGCACTGTGAGAATCAGCAGCCCACGCCCACAGTCCAATTCCCGGGCCTTCCCTTCCCTCCTAAGGCTGAGTCTCAGTCTCAAAGCTGTGCCTTCAGTGGGCTCTCCTCCACCCCCAGTGACCCGGGGCAGTGTGTCTGAGTCTCCGTTTCCCCTGCATGCCCCAGGATTCCAGACCCGATCCCTCATTACATGCTGGATTTTACTGTCTCCAGCCCAAGCAGACCAGATAACCCACCCCAGCTTCTCTGAATTTCTTCCAACACCCATTGTCTGCAACCACTCTTGGCACCAATTTCTATATAAGGCAACATTCTTAGTTGCAGGCATTAGAAACTAACTCAGGTGAACTTAAGCAGAAGAGGGTGTTCAGAGAATAGATATTCGAAAGGGTATTCCAAGAATGTCGGGTGACTTATGAGTCATTTGTGAACTGGAGACCTGGGCTGCGGTGTGCAGACAGGTTCAGCGCTCTCGGGCAGCCCATGAGGTCAGCACTGCCAACATCTGCAGGACGCGGCGGCCCCTGCCACCAGCATGCCCCACACCTGCCACCAACACCGGGTACCGCCGCCCTGGCTGCTCCTTTGCGGCACAAGCTCTGTGTTTAAATCTTGGGTCAGGGCATCTGGTTGGTGAGCCTCGAAGGCCCTGGGTGCAAGGAATTAGAGACCATGGGTGGCTGATATTTTTCGTTTCTTCAGAGGAGAGTGGTCCGTGGGTTCAAGACCAGTGACGTAGGGTTGAGGGTGGGTGGGCAGAGCAGTGAAGCAGAGCAACAGCCACACGTCTGTCTCCTTCCGCACCGCACTTTTTTCATTTCCTCCAGGCTAGCACAGGATGAGACCTGCCCCTGGCTCTGTCCCCTCCGATTTATTATCTCTACTTGGCCATAAACTTGAGGACAGAGAACTACGACCTGAACTACTTCACTTATTCGTGGAGCCCCGGACCCCGGCGCAGTTGTAGGCACATCACTGGCACCCAGCACATGTCCTTGGATGACTATGGATCTGTCCCTCAGCCCAGGACTAGGGCGGGTGAGTGAGGTGCTCACCTCAGGAGCAAAGTTCCAGGAGGCACCAAAAACTCAGTGATCAAGATAAGTAATATTTTAATGCAATATATATATTTTTTCCTCCCCCGGCCTCTTGCCTTCCTTTGCCAGTGCCCCGAGCTGGGAGACGGTGAGCCCCAGGGAGTGGGGAACAACAAAAGTGATCCATCGGACTTCCTTTTCCTACGAACAGGAAAAGCACGAGAAAAGGGGTTGGTGGAGAGAAAAGTGGGGGTGCCAGGATTGAACCAGGGGCCTCGTACATGCAAAGCAAGTGCTCTGGTGAGCTATGCCCCCAACCCAGCATTTCCTCAAATAAAAGTGAATGCAAAAATGCTGCAATGAACCAGGCACCAAATTTCAACTAAAGACAGGCCCCAACCCTGCACTTGCGCAAAGCCTCTCCCTAATCTCGACCCCGTCAGTCCCTTTATTTAAAATTTTCTGCCCGAGGTGAGTGCTTCAACTGGCCTCACCCTAGCCCCTGCCCTGCTGTCCTGGCTCCATTGTCACTGTTCTCTGTTCTTCCTTTTGTGGCCTTGGTTTCATATCTTCACTCTCTCGCTTCAACCATGCAGAACCTCCTCCTGGGTTCCCTGCCCCCCAAATCCTCTGCTTCGCTCTCAGTGCCCAGTGGTTTCCGGGGGCAGAGTGGCCAAGCCCTTGCTTCGCGCAAAACCTCCTGTGGCCCTGGCCGGAGGGGCTCAGCTGGTTGAGCATCAGCCTGTGCACCGAAATGTTGCCGGTTCTCTTCCGGGTCAGGGCACATACCCAGGTTGTGGGTTCGATCCCCGGTCAGGGTGTGTGCAGGCAGCCAATCAATGTTTCTCTCTCTCCCTCTTCTTTCGTCTTTCTCTAAAATCAATAAAAACTTTTTTTTTTTACAAAAAAAGCTGAAATGTTTAAACAAAACAAAACAAAAAACCCCTGTAGCTCCTGTCCCCAGGCGAGGGTCACACTCACTATTAAGACGTGCAAAGCCCTGGGCCCTGATCCCATTCCAGCCGCTTCCCCTCCCTCCCCCCCATGCAGCCTGCCCTCCTCAATCTTCAGGCTGCACCTTCTCTCTCCACCTCCTGTGCGGAGTGCCTTTCCCCACATCCAAACCCCAAGGATCCTCTTCAAGGTCAAACTCAAATTCACTGTAAAACTGCCCCTGCGGGGATACAAAGTGGTGCAGCCTCTGTGGAAAACGGTATGGCAGGTCCTCAAAAAACTAGAATTACCATATGAGCCAGCAATCCACTTCTGGGTGTATATACACAAAAGAATTGAAAGCTGAGTCTTCCGAAGAGATATCTGTGCGCCCACGTTCACGGCAGCACTATTCGCAGCAGCCCAAAGGTGGAAGCAGCCCGGGTGTCCATGGACGGATGAATGGATAAGCAAAACCAGGGGCATCCATACAACGGAATATTATTCAGCCGGGAAAAGGAAGGCAGTTCTGACGCCTGCTACCCATGGATGAGCCTGGAGGACATTATGCTCAGTGAAATAAGCCAGTCACAAAACCGGTATGATCCGCTTGCATGAGGCACCCGGTGGAGTCAAACTCGTAGAGACAGAAAGAATGGTGGTTCCCAGGGGCCGTGGGAGGGGAAGTGAGGGGTTAGTGTCTAATGGGGACAGAGTTTCAGTTTTGCAAGATGAAAAGAGTTTGGGAGATGGATGTGATGATTGTTGCACAACATTAGGAATGTACTTAAAACCACTGAATTGCACGCTTAAAAATAGCTAAGATGGTAAATTTCATGTTATATGTATTTTACCACAATAAAAACAAATTGGGGAGAAAAGACTGATCTGTGGCCAGAAGTGAGCTTTTTCTCCTGCAAATCCCTTCAAACACCTGCCCAGGATTTCCTGGAATCAGGAGAGGCAGGACCTGAGCCCGAGCCGCCAGGTCTGGCGGTGCCCGGCGCTGGAGGACGCTGGGTGGGTGAGGGAACAGGGCGTGAGGGCCCAGCCTCGGGCCGCAGGCCCGCGAGCCCAGCAGCCGCAGAGGCCTCCAGGCCGCAGACTCCCGCCCTCCGCACTCGGCGCACAAGTTCCCCACTCGGTGGCACGGAGCAGTGGGCATGTCCTACCCCTGTCGGACGGGACTCGGTTCCAAGCTGTGGGTTGGGTCCAGATTTGCTCCACCTGCCTCTCATCCTGTTTGGACCAGTGGAGGGTCTTCTCTTGGCGAAAGGCAGGAGCACGAGGACAATTGTCAAGCACTTTCCTGACTTCTGCTCACGTCCTGTCCCTTTGGCCAGAGCAAGTCCCATGGCCAAGCCCACAGTGCAGGTGTGGGAGAGCCTGAGCCCTGCTCCGGCCGATGACAGCTGGGGCAGCACTCCAGTCCCGCCCGCCAGCTGTGCCACGCAGAGCATGGCACGCAGTGGGCACCGGAAGAGCAGGAAGCTTCTGTCACCGCGTCAGGCACAGCAGCGGCGCAAGATCAAGTGGAGACACCGTCACCCTGCCCACCCCTCAAGATTCAGCATCAACACTAATTTGACTCTACTGTGTGCCAGGCCCTGGCTAGGCCCTGTTGGTACTGGGGCATGGAGACCAACAAGACAAGGTTGTGCCCTCAAGAATCTCCTGGGCCGCTGGGGTAGACAGGCAGGTAAACCATGTGAAGGTGGAGCGACAGGGCTGTGAAGGTGGGAGGCAGGGAGGCTGCGGAAGCCTCAAAGAGGTCGGTCCCTACCTTTGCCAGAGGGGGGAGGGGTTGGGAGGGACCCGGAGAGGAGACACCTGGACTCGGGCTTTGGGGGTGGGGTGGGCACTGAGCGTGGGGATAAGGGAGGAGGGGATGAACCGGCATGAGAAAGGCACCCGAGAGTGAGAGGAGGGTGGCAGAGCTCGGGTGGTTAGGGCCTCGGGTGGCAGAGTTCTGCGTGGCTGGAGGAGAGGCAGGAGGTTCAGTGTCACCTGCTGACATCGCACCAGGGGCTCAGCGGACCAGCCACAGGAAGAGCCAAGTGACCCAAGGGGGCCATCTCTGCTGGGCGTCACCGCCTCAGGGCCTCCACAGCTCCTGTGTGTCTCCCATCATCCGCACCCTGTGTTGTCATTGCCTGTTTGCCTTGGGCCCTGAGAGAGACTGAGGGTGCCCTGTTCCCTGCACAGGTCCAGGGAAGTTTGGAGCCTGGAGGGGGAGACAGGCGCGGCCTGGGGTGACTGGGGAGGCCGCCTTGAAGGAGGGTGTAGGGGGAACCTGGCCTCGAGGCAGGCTGGCCTGCAGGGAAGTGAGCAGGGGCAGGGCCAGGAGGCGGGGTGGGCAGGGCCATGTCCTAGGAGACTGTGGGGACAGGCTGGGGAGTTGAGGATAGAGGGTTGTGTGGGTCAGATGGTGGCAACTCCCAGCCAGGTGAAGGAGGAAGGGCTGGCGCACCCCGGACTCTGGGAGGCTTGTGTGGTCACATCTGTCTGCTGTCCCCGAGAAGCAGGCAGCTCTTTGGGAGCCTGGGTTGGGGGATGAAGGTGGGGATGGCAGGACTGTGGTTGGGGCTGGGCCCAGGGTAGGGCTGCTGATCCATTCATTCAACAAGCAAATGTTTAGCGAGCACCTACTATGTGCCAAGCCCTGTGGTGGCCGCTGAGATACAGCTGCAAATGGGAGAAAGTTCCTATTTGTGTGGAACTCATATCCTAGTGGGGGGAGGGCAATGAAAGTGGGTAAAAGAAATGGGGTGGAAGAGTCGCTCACTGCCCACCTACTGTGTGCCAGATGCCGAGAGCCGAGCTCTGCACTCCAAGAGCTCAGCCTAGTGGGCTTGTGCATTCCCCCCTCTCTGTGGGTTTGTGGCCAGTGGTCTGGTCTGCGTGTCTGTGTGCACAGCTGCCTGTGGGGGTGGCTGTGAGCGCATCCTTGATTTGCTGGCCGCCCTGTGTATTCCTGAGTGTGCATGTGTGTGTGTGTGTGTGTGTGTGTGTGTAAGGAGGGAAGGGAGGGCCGTGACTCAGACCTTCCCTGGCTGTGGCAGAAGCTGAAGTCTGGGGGGGCTTCTCCCACACACCTGTCCCCTTGGCTCTGGGGTGGGGGTGGGGCGCCCTGCGGGTGCCTGTGACTTTATGGAAAGAAAGTCTGGGTGCAGCCAGAATGTGTTTGCGTTTCCCGGGTGATTGACGACGGGGAGCAGGCTGTCTTGCTGTGACAGATGTAGGAATGTTTCCGCTAATCAGGCAGAAAGCTGGGGCGTGGGGGCTGCTGCCTGAGGCCTTCCCCCAGCCCTGCCCCACGACCACCTGTCGGGCCTGGGAAGCAGTTGGGCAATGCTGGGGAGAAGCTCCCAGGCCCAGGGGACTCCACTGCCCACTCCCACATCCCCAGAGTCTCCGCACCGCTCACCTGCGCCCCAGCTCCCCTCCTGGGTAGGTGGGAGAATGGGTCCAGGGTCAGCCCAGAGGATGACCCAGGATGTGGAGGGGTTTGAGTGGGGCAGTGAGACATGGGGTGTCTGTGGGAGAGCAGGGAGGGGAAGTGTCCATCTTTCCGAGGTTCCTCCTCCTGAGCCCCCTGTCCCTGGCCAGCCCTGACAAGAGCAGTCCCAGGGGGCCCTCCCCCTTTACAGGGTCATAGTGTAATAGATGCCCAGAACAGTCAGTGATGGTGGGAAGTTACCCCGACAGGGAAACTGAGGTGGGCCCCAGGCCTCAAGGGGGTGACGGCATGGTCATTCCAACCCCAGGGGGTATCGGTGACGGTTGGCTTCCAGGCTGAATGTCTGAATGTCTGAATGGTGCCTGTCCTGCTGTCACCCTTTTCCCTCTGTGTCGAAGTGACTTTCTCAAGGGCTTGTGGGGCTCGTGAAGGAAGGAAGAACTTGACCTGGTGACTTGCCCTGTGTTCCAAGCTAGCACAGGCAGGCCACCCTGGACTCCCAATGTGACCCCAGCCGTGATCCCAGCCTTGACCCCTGCAGTCCCTCAGCCCAGCTGTGTCCAAAGTCACTTTCTCAGGTTTGACCCTGAGACATTTCTTCTCCTTCTCCTGTTCCCAGCCCCCCCCGAAGATCAGGGAGGAGGGAGGTACCCATGAGTCACCCTATGATTCATGGGAGGCACAGCCAGGGCAGTGTGTGTGTGTGTTTGAGCGTGTGCATGTGTTTGCAGTAGGAGCCTGAGCTGGGGTCTGGGACATGCCTTGGCTTTCTCACTGTTAAAAAAGTTCAGCTCATTGTAGCTAGATCCCCACTGGTCACAGTCAGAGCAGGTTGGTCACCTTGAGCAGATGGGTACCAGGTCTGTCTTGACCAGGAGGTGCAGACCCTCCAAGCTCGGAGCCCAGTGGCTGCTTGGATGGTTCTCTGGGGAATACTGGATTCATCCCCAGTGGGAGGCCCCAGCAATGAAAGGCACTAGAACTAGAATTCACTTAACAAACATTTTACTGATGGATGAATTAACTGGTTGAACCAATGCGATTGGGCTGGGGGTAAGGGAGATTGGATTCTGTGCCATAAGACAGGGCTTCTCAAATATTAATGTGCAAAATAATCCCTTGGGCGTCTCATTAGAATGCAGGCTCCGGTTCAGCAGCCTGGGCAGGGCCTGGGACTCTGCATTCTGACAAGCTCCCAGGCGAGGCTAACTCTGCCGGTCCGGGAACCACAGCTGGAGAGGCAGGAACAAGAGTGTTCGGAAGGGAAAGCCCTGGGTCAGCTCAGCAAAGTTCCTGGCCAGTCATGAATCTTCCAGGCAAGTCCTAGAACGGAGATGGAAGATGGAGTCGCGCATCTCATGGCAACTCTGTGTCCTACACCTGTTTCCAGAAGACCTACTGTGTGTACCTGAAGGGCATGAGTTGGGGGGAGTCACAGACCATGGGGAGCTGAAGTCTGGTAAGGGGGATCATGGAGTTAATTTTGAAAGGGACACTGGAGGCCACCACCCTGTTCCCATTTTACAGATGGGGAAACTGAGGCAGCAAAGAGGGAAGGAACTGACTGACTCAAAGTCTCAAAACTAACTGGTGAGGCTAGGACTTGAGCCTCAGCCCTCGTGCTCTTGGGTCAAGATTCTTTCCCTTACCATCCCAGAGGAGAGGGCCCGGGAGGAACAGGGGCCTGGGCGGAGGAGGCTAGGGCTGGATTGGGAGGGGGCCGGTGACCCTGGGCCTCACGCAGATCCAGAGGGGCCTGAAAACTTCACCTGGCTGAGGCTTTTGGTTATATCGGAAGCATGAAGAAACCCAAACAGGACTAGGGAAGTCGCGCTGTGCTTTAGGGATGTGACGCTGATCAGATCAGTGCCTCTGGCACAGCACCCCGGGCAGTGACTGCATGTGGGTCCTCATTTGGAAATAACCTGAGAAGTCAAAGTAGGTCTTCCCTGAATAAGAGGCTGACACCCACGGGCCTCCTGACGCCCCTGGTGACCAGGAGCCTCCGAGGAAGGATGGAGGTGGGAGGGCAGGGTGGCGGGCCGGATGTGAGCGAGCCCTGAAGGGTGAGGGTGTCTGATTCTGTTGTGCTCGCTGCTGCTTCCCCAGAGTCTAGAGCAGGGGTGTGGCTGTGGGGACAACAAGAGGGACAAGGCAAGGACTCTTATCCTGGGCCCAGAGGGGGCTCCCCTTCCCTCCAGCTCTGACCGAGTGAAGCGGGGCCGAGAGCCAGCGCCTGGGTTCTGATCCTGGCCTGCTGTGTGATGGGGGGGGGGGGGGGGGGCAGTTCCCCTCTCTGAGCATCAGCACCCTTGTCTGTAAAACGGGGGGTGTCACCTTACACCTTCGGGGTCTCAGGGCAGCATCGGACAATTCCCTGAGGCCCTTTCTAGCTCTAGGGCCCAGGGGAAGGCTTGGGAAAGGGGAATCCTGTGGGGGAAACAGAGACAAAGGGGACAGGACAGTCTGTGGCCTCGATACTAAGCGTCCTGCAGATGCAGGAGTTTTACAGGGCTGAGTGGAGCGTGCGTGTGGTCCCCCATGGACCAGCACACGCAGTGCGTGGCCACAGTTTCCAAACCATCCCCACAACTAGATTGCACCCATTGGACCAGTTATCCCCCGCAAAGCTGGGCCGTCGGTGAGCCCCGGTTCTTTGCCTTAACACTGGGATGCCTGAGAGGGACCTTCTCATGCTTCAGCAAACTTTCTGCACACACGGCCCCTCGCTTTTCCTTGGACCCCGGCCTCCTGCGCAGCCCCGGGCGGTGGCCTGCCCGCTCCACTGCTCCTTAGAGACCCGGGGCTCCTGCGGCTTACCGGGTCCCCCCGGTCCCCTCCGACTGTCCGCGTCCTTGTTGACCCTGGAAGTCTGCCAGGGCTATGTCCAGCTCTCCAGTGTCTATTTTCTGGTATCAGCGTTTCCCTCCTCTCGACATTTGGAGCCTTTTCGCGCCTTTAGCGCCTGGCTTCAGTCCCATTCTCTAAGCCCTCACGGATGATGGCAGTGGCCCGGCGCCCCAGCTCCCCAGGCACATGGGGACTCGGTGGCAACCCGATCCCCGCAGCTGGGCGTCCACCGCAAGTCTCACGGAGCGGGGCCTGGGGGGGGGGGGAGGCCATTCTGGCTAAATGTCTTTTTATTTGGAGATAATTGCCAATTCACATGCGGTTTTAAGAAATAATAGAGAGATGCATGTACCCTTTCCCTGGTTTCCCCCAGGTGACATCTTGCAAAACAAGAGCACAGTATCACCAGGGCATTAACGTGGACACGGTCAAGATACAAGGTCGCCCCCACCACAGGGATCCCTCCCGTTGCCCTTTCAGCGCCCCACCCACTTCCCTTCAATCCCTAACCCCCCTAACCCCTGGCCAGCACGAAGCTGTTTTCCATTTCTGTAATTTTGTCATTTCAAGAATGTCACCTGAATGGAATCCTACAGTATGTAACCTTGTGGGACTGACTTTTCTCACTCAGCATAATTCTCTGGAGAGTCATCCAGGTTGTTATGTGTATCAATAGTTCATTCCTTTTTATTACTGAGTAGTTTTCCATGGTATGAATGTCCCCCCGTTTGTTTAACCATTCCTTCGCTGAAGGACATCTGGATTGTTTCCAGTTTGGGACTATTATGAATAAAGTTGCTATAAACATTCCTGCACCGGTTTGTATGTGAACAGAAGTCTTCATTTCCCTGGGTTAATGTCCAGGAGTGCAATTACTGGGATGTATGGTCGTTGCACGTTTAATTTTTTAAAGAAATTGCCAAACCTTTCCAGGGTGGCTGCCCCACTTTATGTTCCCACCAGCAATGTAGAAATGATCCAGTTTCTCTGCATCCCTGCCAACATTTGGTGTTGTCACTATCTTTTATTGTAACTATTCTGATAGGTTTGAAATTCTATCTCCTGATTTAATTTGCATTTAACTAATGGTTAATGATGTTGGACATATTTTCCAGCGCTTATCCGCCATCTGCGTATCCTCTTTGGTGAAATGTCTCTTCATGCGTTTTGCCCATTTTCTAATTGAATTTTTCTTTTCTTTTCTTTCTTTTTTACTGTTGGGAGTTCATGATATGTTGTAGATACTGGTCCTTTGTCAGATGAGTGGTTTGCAAATATTTCCTCCCAGTCTGTAGCTTGTCTTTGCATCCTCTGGACTTTTTCACAAAGGAAAAGTTTTACATTTTGATTGAAGTCCAATGATCAGTGTTTCCTTTTATGGATCATGGTTTTGGCATTTAAGTATAGGAACTATTTGCCTCGCCCTAGATCCCAAAGGTTTTCTTCTGTGGTGTTTTCTAAAAGTTTTGTAGTTTTACATTATTTCAGCCCGTGGTCCATTTTGAATTAACTTTTGTATGAGGTGTGAGACTTAGGTCAAGGTTTTTTGTTTTTGTTTTGCTCATGGATGTCCAGTTGTTCCAACGCTATTTGCTTAAAAGCCTGTCTTTCCTCCACTGATGACTTTTGCATACTTGTAAAAATTTAGTCAGGCACGTGTGTGGTTAATTTCTGGGTTTTCTAATGTGTTCCACTGATCTTTGTGTCACTCGCTCTGCCAATACGACACAGTCTTCATTCCTGCAGGTATATAAAAAGTTTTATACGCCTTGGACATACGTTTTATAATAAATCAAGTAGACTGATGCCTCTCCTTTTGTTCTTTTTCAAAATCGTTTCAATGATTCTGGTTCCTTTGCTTTTCAACTTAAATTGTAGAATAATCTTGTCTATACCTACAAAAAACCTATTGGAGTTTATATAGGAATTGCATTAAAACTGTGTGCCGATTTGGGGAGAATTGACATCTTTATCATGTCGAGTGCTCCAATTTATGAACATAGTATGTTTCTCCATTAATTTATCTTCTTTGATTTTTTGGTCAGCATTTTGTAGTTTTCAGTATGCAAGTCCCATATCCATGTTTTGTTAGACTCACGTCGAAGCATTTTTTTAAAAGAATAGTTTATTGTCTTTTAGAGAGAGAGGAAGGGAGGGGGAGAGAGAGAGAAACATCGATGTGAGAGTGCAACATGGATCGGCTGCCTCTGCCCACCCCCTAGAGGGATGGTGCCCACAACCAGGCATGTGTCCTTGACCAGAACGGAACCAGCGGCCTCCTGGTGCATGGGACACGCTCCAGCCAAATGAGCCACGCCAACCAGAGCTACTTGAAAAGGACAGGCCGCTGCTGGGTGCAGGGGAGCCTCCTAGAAATGTTGATCGGATACTGTTGATTGGTGGTATTTCTGAGTTCTTCTATAGCCTTCTGACCTATTTGTTCTATCACTTATTGAGAGACCGTGTTCAAGTCTCTAACTATAAATGAAGATTTGCCTATTTCTCCTTTTAATTTGATAAGTTTTTGCTTTACATATTTTTGCAGTCCTATTATTCGGCGCATACATGTTTAGAATTGCTATGACTTATTGCTGGACCGACCCTTTTATCATTATACAATGTTTCTCTTTCCTCTGCTTGGAAGCCTACCTTATCTTACATTACTATAATTCATTGTGCTTTCTCTTGATTAATGTTTGCACGCTGCATCCTTTTCCATCCTTTTACTCTCAACCTGCTTATATCATTATATTTGAAGTGATTTTCTAGTAGACAGCATAAATTGAGTCATGTTTTTTAGTCTACTCTGCCAGTCTTTATCATTAACCTGTATGCAATGTTATTAATGTAATTATTGACATATTAGGGCTTAATTCTGTCATTTTTATTTTTTCGGTTTTCTGTTTGTTCTGTGTTTAGACATTTTGGGTATTATATTATGAGACTGTATCTTCTTCAACTTTCTTTAGCTGGTTTCCTCCGATACTGCTTCAGCAAGGGAGGCGGGGATGCTGCCTCATTACTGTCAAATAAGGTTAGAAGTTCAAGTTCCTCACTTGGCCTCTATTGATACACGAGGTCGTAGGGCTCCTTTTGACTGCTTAGGTGGGGAGAAAAGTCCTAGCTCCCTACTTGGCCTTCTCTGACAGCACCCTGGCAGGGAGATGGGAGCACCTTGTCATAACCTGTTGAGGGTGGAAATCAGTCTTGCTGGCATGGATGAGGCCACAGATTTTTTTGGAGGTGTGTGGTTAGAGTGAAGTAATTATTGTCTTAAATGTTTCTGTCTTGCTAGCTGCCTCTTTTCTGGTTCTTTGGCCAGAGAGAGAAGGCTTTTGATGTCCAGGCCCCTTGGCATTTCCAGGTTACTGGCTTCTTCAGCTTCAAGTGTGAGATGGGTGAAGCAAATTGAAACACACACACACCAGGTAACTCATCACCATGTTGCTCCTTGGATTCTGCAATCCCCAGCTAATCTGCCTTCTCCCCACCTTTCAGAGTCTCCCTATGCTTGTTTTATCTATTATGTCTGTGGTTTTTAATTGTACTTATTGAGAGGAATAGGAAAAAGAGTATGTATGTCTACTACATCTTCCCAGCAACAGTAAACTTTTAAAATGTAAATTTTACTCTTTACTTCAAGTGGAGATTGTCAAGTTATTAAAATCCTTAATTTTTAGTACACTTTCATTGCCCGTGCAAGGCCCTCTCTTATTTTATATAAAGCATATATGTGTGTGTCTTAAAAACAACTCCCCTCATCCCTGAACCAACTCTTTCCCCTCCCTCCGAAGGCTCCCCCTCTAATGGACTCAATGTACGCCCTTAAATATGTATGTGTCCTTGACAAGTATGTAGCTTTTATGGGGGAGTGTATGTATGCGCTTTGTGTTTTAAGTTTACACAAATGGTATCATGTCAGACATCCTATTTTACTTATTTCCCTTTTTACTTAAAACTAGATCTTTTGGGATTGACCCATGTTGTCCTACAAATGGGCTACCTTCTAGGCACCACACACATCCCCACACCACACTCTGAGGGATGCCCGAGTCTCCTCCAATTCGCAGCCACAGCAAGCAGTGCTTCCAGGAGCCTGGGGCATGCCCCCTGTAGACCTGGTTGGTGCTCCAAGGTTCACACCAAGGGGTGGGATCGCTGGGTCACGGGCACATGCTGCCGTAATTGCTTCAGGTCCTGGCAGATTGCTTCTGGGAGGGCAGGACCATGTAAGCTCCTGCTAGCAGTATCTGGAAAATCCTGTTGGGAAAACAAACTGAGAGAACTTTGGGAATTCTTTGATAAAGCAGATATTATTTTGGCAAAATGAAGAACTGCCCCCCTGAATGATGTTTGGGCTTATAAATAGCTAGCAGCATAACTCAAGGTTCCCTGGGTCTTCCCTGGTGATCAGGTCAGGGGAGAGTCCTGACTGGCCCACTGGAGGGGACTGAGATAGGGGGTGGGAAAACATTCAGGAGCAGGGAAAGACTTCAACCCCAGAGATCCCAGAAGCTGAAATAGCTGCTGGGAATCTGGCATGAATGGGAGGTAAAAGGGACAGCCCCTAGTATATGCCAGCACACAGTAGGTGTTCAATTAATATTTATCAACTGAATGAATGAAGGAAGGATTGGTTTGTGCCTCTGCAAACCTGTGTGGGGTGTTCTGTGCTGCTGGGAGTCCCAACCTTTATTTCCTGCACTGGCTGTGCCAGCTGGGGGTGCACATACGTGAAGGGACAACCTGTGTCCTTGAGGCCCAAACGCCTGCCTGTGATCGCCCTGCCTGTTACTCACTCATTCATAAAATATTCCCAGACAGCAAACTGGGGGAGGAGGGCCTGTGATAAGCTCCTAGGGAGTCTTATTCTCCAATTGATTGTTTTGACTTTGTTTTTGGGGCATTTATTGCAATTTGTCCATGTCTTTTTATTTATTTCTGTGATTATTTTTAAAAATGTTAAATCTAGCTTGTTAACTTGGGACTGTTTTACTACAAGTGCAGGTGCCTGGCACATAGCAAGTGGTCAATAAATGCTGTGGAGTGAGTGTCAGGTAAATCAAGGGTGAAATGAAGGTCCGTATAGATCTTCAAGGAGGGATGGCCGTCTCTGTCTGGGGCCAGGAGGGAGGGCTTCCTGGTGGTGGTGGTGACCTCACAGCAGAGTGTGTGCCAGCTGGATAAGAGAGTCCCAGGCAGAGAACTGCATGCTTGTCCGGGAAACTGAGGACAAGCTGGTGGGACCTGCCAGGGAAGACATGGGCGAGGTAAGGGAAGGGCTCTTCAAAAGCTTTTCATCGAAGATTAATCTGTGTAAAGAAAAGTGCTCATGTCGTGTGTCAGGCTCAGTGAACTTTCACAAGCTCCACACCCTGTGTGACCAGTGCCCAGATCAAGAGACGGGACAGTGCCAGCACCCAGGGACCCCTTGCGCCTCCGGGCCTTGTTCCTCCTTTCCCCCCAAAGGGGACCACTGTCCTGACCTGGGCGAGGTTGCGTCTGTTTCTGAAGTTCACGGAAATGGAAGCACCCCGCGCACACTCCCGCGCCCAGCTTCTTCCTCTGCCTCGCCCACTCTCCTTCCCTCAGCAGTGGAGGGGCAGCTGGGGGGGTCGGGGTTCGGGCAGCTCCGCGTGATGCGGCGACATGGATCCCGCACAGCCTGGCAGAGGCCGTGCGTGTGCATTGCTGTTGGGCGCACACCAGGAGTGGAATTGCTGGGCAGCGGGGGCCGTGCTCAGCTTTCGGAGACAACGCCCAACCGTTTCCCAAAGTGGTTGTAGCAGGTTCCACCCCCTTCCGCAGCGGTGCTCTGAGAGTCCCCGTGGCTCCGCATCCTCAACAACCCTTCATATTTTCTAGGATTTTTCTTTTTAGCAATTTGGGTGGGTATGTAGTGGTAGCTCGTTGTGGTTTTATTTTGCATCTCCCTGCTGACTAATAACGTTTTCACGCACTCATAGGCCATCTGAAGACCCTCTTGTGGGAATGGCTTGTTCAAGTCTCTTGCCCTTTTCTGCTGGCTGCCGCTTTTTTTATTTATTATTGATTTGTAGACGTTCTTTATATATTCTGAGTATGAGTCCTTTGTCGGGTACATGTTGTGCAGATAGCGAAGGATTCTGAACCTGGGACTGATGTGGCTGGACTGTGTTTCTAAAAGCTCCCCCTGGCTGCAGGATGCAGGACAAACTGACTGTGGGACCAGGAAGGAGGGTGTGATGGCTGAAGTGACCAGGGCAGCAGCTGTGCAGCTGGATAGCAGGGGCCGGGATCCAGAGATACTTCAGCCGCAGAATTGACAAGCAGCACCTGTCATGTCATGACAAAAACAAGATGCGTGTGGTGACAGACAGGGGGCAACAAGGCTGACTTCCAGGTCTCTCTGGCCGGCTGACTAGCTGACGCATTCTGCCCGCCTGGCTTGGGCAGCCAAAGGCGGCTTTGTCTTCCCCGGCTCCACCCAGGCCTGTTGGTGGGAGATGCTCTGGGGTCACCGTCGGGACACTGGAGAGAGCACCCAGTGTAGAATCTGGGTCTCCCCTGGCAACCAGAGGACAAACGTCCCCTCCACCCCAACACATGGCTGGGCTGGTCCAAGATGACCCTATGCCCCAGATGGGTTGGCAGCTGTGAGATCTGGGCCCAGTCGGGATGGACAATGACCCCCTGTCTGCAGCTCCTCGCCCCTGCTGAGCCCAGGCTCTGGCCCTGGGGATGGGTGGGAACGTCCTGCAGTAGCTGGGCTTCTGCTGAGCAGCGAGGATCACGCTAGAACTGGACCTGAGTCCCTCCCAGGAAATGAGGACCCCACGCCTGGACCCCTGCTTCATTTCTTGACCAATGTCCTGCCCCCACTCTGTTTCGCGGTGTCTACTTGGAAAAATCCCCGGCCTTCTGCACCTTACACATTGGGTTCAGCGCGTCACAGCCCTTCTTTGCTAGTGGAATTGAACCTCACACTTTCTTTTCATTGCACAAGGAACATAACGCTTACCATGTGCCGCACTGTGTTGTTGCTTTGCCTATGGGATGTCCGTCAGGCCTCCCAGTGACCTCTAATAGAGGTATCCATTTCTTCCCCTTGTAAGTGAAGACACGGACTTGCCCAAGTTCACACAACAAGGATGGAGGAGGCAGGATCTGAACTTTGGCCAACTGGACACTGCAACCGCTTTCCTCTACCTCCTGGGGAATTTGAATGTCCTCTGAACTAGCGGCCTCCCCTTCATGCTCCTCTGTGTGTGGGGATGGGCCTGACTCTGGGCTGTGCTATGGGGAGGGGGCAGTCTTGAGAGAGCTCAGGTTCATACCCTGGCTTTGCCCTACTCCGCTGAGTCACCTTGGGTGAGTCACTTTTCTCAGGGCCTCAACCTCCTCATCTGAGCAGTGGGGTCATCCCTACCCAGCCTTGCTCCGGGGTTCTTAGGTGAGCAAGGTATGAAAGGACCCGACAGAGCTGAGCCCAGAAGGAAGAGGCTACTGGCTTTTGTCACATGCTACTTGTTTGGATCCCTCCTGGTGCCGAAGCTGACCTTTTCTGTTCCCTTTTTTGGTGTTAGGGACGAGTCAGATCACTTCCCCACCCCAGCCCTCTCCAGCCTGCACTTTTCCCAGATTAATCAGTCTCCAGCTGCCCAAGTGTCCCATGCAGGCCCTGGGTTCCGGCCAACAGTGGCCGCCCCCATCCCGGGGCTCTAGGACGGCCAGATGGGCAGCTGGTCCTGGTGACTGGAAATAGCCTAGATGGGAGATTTCCCACTTTCCGGTGCTCAACCACTTCCTCTGACAGAGCATGCAGTCTCCAGAAGGTTCTGCGGGTGGCTGGGGTCACGCCTTGGGTCTTTGTCTGTTGTTCATGAGTGTGTCTTGTAGCAGCAAATATTGGGGAGCTGCCTCCTTGACATCCATTCCAATGGAACCCCATGTTTCCCAGTCCATGGCTGATTGAGGTAGGCACAGTCCCAGCTCCAGGTGGGTCCTGGTTGGATTAAACCAATTAGTAAATCCCATCGCATGGCCACTGTGATTGGTTCAGGGATGGACACATGACCCAAGACCCCCTACTTGAGGTCTTCAGGAGGTAGACTTGCTCTCTCTCTACTGGATGTGAAGAGAAGCAAGTGGACTCAGACCAGACTGGGGGCCATTCTGAGACCCCCAGGGGAGGTCAGCCTGGGAAAGAAACAGAGATGGAGGCCGGGAAACCAGGTCTTGTCAGTCTGTCTGCATGGTTGGATGAAGCTTCACCTGAATCTCAAATACCCCTGTGCTTTTCAGTTTCTATAGCCCATAGATTTCAGGTTTTAAAGCCAGAAGGTGACTTAGAGGCCTTAAGTTCAAGGCCCCCATTTTTCAGATGGGAGCACTGAGGCTCTCCACTCTTCACCCTGTCCCAGTTCACTGGCTGTGGGCCTAAGGGCCCCAGCCCATGGGAAGAGGGTGAGAATCCAGCTGTGCCCAGAGTCCCCAGGCTTCAGACCTGTGGCCAGGCCTCTGGGGAGACCTTTCTCTACCCCACTCCAGTTCATCTGAGGATGGCGGCTGTATTCTCTATTGCTAAACCCAGAGTAGGCCCAGCATGCGCATGGACTGTAAATAGCTCTCACTGGTGTATTCTTAGTGGCCCATAAGGTCAAGTCCAAACACCTGAGCCTGACATCCCAAACCCAATCCCCTCCACCGTCTCTCCTGCACCCTCTTTACTCATCCCTTGCAGCAAGAAAGGGAATTGTGTCCCCTGTGCAGCCCCTCATTCCTGAAGAAATGTGTTGTCTCTTGCCGGGCCAAGGGGGTGTGTTACCTTAAATTCACAGCCAAGAACCTCAGGTTGGCCCTGCGTGTTTGCTCCGATGAGCAATGTTTGTACCATAAAGTGAAGGCTTAAGGCAACAATGATTTTACCACCTCCTGTGGGTTCTGTGAGGCGTGGGTTTGGCAGGGGCTTGGCACGGTGACAGTGAGATGGTGGCTGAAGCTGGAGCTGGGTGCAGGCTGGACAGCTCTCTCTGTGGGGACTCGCAGCCTCCATGTGCCCTCCTGGCCTGGGCTGGGCTCGGCTGGACTTCCTCACGGCGTGTGGCTCAGGGCCCAGCACGAGTGTCCTCCCAGGTGGCAGGTCCTCTCACAGAGCCTCAGAAGCATGGCATTCCATTGGTAACAAGTGAGGCACAGCGGGCCCAGGTCGATGAGGAGGGGAATAGACTTCACTTAGTGGGGGAGCAGAAGGTTCCAGAAGTGCTTGAGCGGTGGGAGGTGTTGCCACGATCTTGGAAAACGCCACCTGCCAGAGCGCTGGTGGGTACCGCTGCTAATTTCTCTGTCCACTTGCCCCTCCACCCGAGAGGCTCTTTCACACCCTCTCCCTTCTCCGAGAGCCTCCAGGGCCGCCCTCCCTTCTTGGAGCACGAGGCCTTGCTGCTCTGTCACTGAGATAACCAAGGAGCCGTCGGAGAACCTCCACATTCTCCGGCCCCGCACTGCTGGGCTCTGCGCACCCCCATCCTGTGGATGGCTTATCCGTGTCTCCCTAAGGCCAGCCCTACAGGGTGCCCTGGACGCCATCTGTCCCTCCAGTAATCCACACCCCCTCCTGCACCACCGATGCCTCCTCTCCGGAATCATTCCCCAGGAGAGGCTGCTGGCTCTGCTCTTAAAAACAAAGCAAACACCCAACCAAGCCCAAAGCAACCCTGTCTGTGCCCATCGGTCAAGTTCTCTGCTCCCGGGTCAGCTCTTCCATCTGGGGGCCGGGGACAGGAGTACAGACGGAGGCCCGAGCGCACTGAGTCTAACCGTCGAAGTGGTGTAGACACGTTGGCCAGCTGGTGAGTCAAATATCGCCTGTCTTGCTGCTTGAGAAGATCTTCATGAGGACTTGGAGCTCGACCTCTCCCATTTCTGGAGCGTGGGGGCCTTCTGGGGCCCAGCCCAGCCCCTTTCCTTCTCACCCCCTCACCTGTGTGTGGACACCCAGCCCAGCCCAGGCCAAGCTCCGTCCAGTGTCCCCGAAGAAAATAGCTGCCCCGTGGCCACAGTTTGGGAGGGCAGCCGGAGGACACCACGGGGAACCCTCTGGCCTCTTGCTACTCCCCGGTTGCCTCCTGTACGAGCCCCGACAGGGGATCAAACCCACGACCTTTCTCGTGTGCGGGAAGATGCTCCAGCCAACGGAGCCACCCGGCCGGGGCTCCACTTGCCCTTCTGATGTCCCCTCCCCCATTCTTTCCCGAGCCCCCCTCCCCTAGGCAGCTCACACCGCTCTCTGCAGGAACTGTGGGGTCTCCGTGGCCCTCCAAGCTGCTGAATGCTGAGGGCCCGCTCTCCTGGGGCTCCCCTCTCCCTGGCTGCTCAGGCTCCTCCGCTGGTCCCCTCTTCATCCCCCCCGGCTTCTGAATATGGGGGGAGGGGCGGGCATTGAGAAAGATTACTCGTAATATAGCAACCTAGAGATAATCATTATTGACATTTGGTGTCTTATCTTCAACTTTTTCTTCTGGGTGCACATTTTTTCTTTCACTAAAATCTTACGTTGTGACCATTTCTTGCGTCTGTTCTTCAGACATCCTATTTCACAGCTACATAGCATTCCACTGTAATGGCTCATTGTAATTTATTTAACTAAGCATTCTATACACAAATGACCCTGACACGTGTGCGGCCTCCCGCCCTAGACACACACGCACACACACGCACACACACACTCTCCAGCACGCACAGGCCCCCCGCCTCTCCCTCAAACACGTCAGCACACACTCCTGTGGCTCCGAATCGCCACAACAGAGGTGACTTCCCAGCAGAGGGTGAACAGTGCACCGGTCGTGTGGGCCCAGATGGGTGGGGCTCCAGCCTTTTCCTCTTACTGTTCTTCAGACAGACAGATGTCGAGACAGACACAGACAGGACAGGCAGACAGGGAGAGCAGGAAGTAGGCGGGGGGGGGGGCAGGGGAAGGTGGAGGCAATGGCTTTGGGGTGTTCAGGGGGATCAGATGATGGGGAAAGTGGGGTTGCTGGGAGCAGGGCCCTGGCTGCGCTCCAAGGGACAGGCCCCGGAATGAGACTTCCTCTGCTTGATGCCCTCAAGGGCATGCAGAGGGAGGCACATGGTCACTTGAAACTCAGAATCCTAGGACCACAGAGGGTCTGAGTGGGGCTGACCAGGAGGGACCATCGTGTGCAGCCTTCCAATGATGGTCTTTGCAGGACCAGTGGGTGGGGCCTCTTGGGGCTCCTGTCTTGAACAAAGAGGCTTTTCTGCCTCCCCATGTGGCCTGGACCAGGTTCCCTTGGTCTCTGTTCCCAGAGCTAGAGTGAGCCATTGACTGCGTTGAGCGCAGACCATCTGGGGGCCTCTAGACTGGGCACAGGGGCCCGGGGTGGTCCTTGAGCTGCAAGAGAGGAGAGAGACTGGCACCCCAGACTTGACCTCAGTTGTGTCCTTCTAGTGCCGCCCCTCCCCCACCGGGCCTTGAGCAACTCCTCCAGGATCCTCAGCGGTGCTGGGAGAGGCAGAGGAGCCAGGGCCTAGGGCCATCTGTCTCTGGGCTCTGCATTCTGTGGAGAGAAGGTCTCCGAGGCAAATTCCTTCCCAGAGGGCTCTGGCTCTCATGGGGCTGAGACCAGAGGCTCTTTGCAGAAAAACATGGAAAGAGCAAACTCAACTCTGGGTGGCTTTGCGGAGGAGTAGCAAATACGTGGGGTGCAGACTCAGCTCGACCTGGCTAACTGGGATCTTAGACAAGTCATTTCCCTCCAAGGACCCCCAAACATACCCAGGCAGGAGGCTCCGGAGCCTGACCACCCTGGGACTGCATCGTTTCTAGTTTTCCTCTGAGCCTCAGAGGCTGCAGGCCATTGCTGCAGATGGAGTTGGCCCCAGATACATAAACAGTGGGAACCACCATGCCTGTGTTAGGCCAGGCTCTGTGCAGAGAAGGGCTGGGTTTCTGCCCTTGGTCAGGCAAAGAGGCGATTACTAGAGGGTGACACCACAGTGTAGCGGGGAGAGGAGGGAGACAATGTCCCAGTTTCTCTGGAGACATAAACGCAGGTGGTCTAACTCCCAATACGTGGCTATACCACCGTGAGGGTCGAGAGACACTTTAATTCAATGGGACCGAGCCAATAATTCAAGTTTCAAGAAGGGAGACAGAGACAAACATGAAGCAAATCACACAGGGTTTATTTACCAGTTCCCAATGGTTCTTGGCACCAGCAGGCCACCTGGAGGATCCGCTGAAAGACACACACGAGGTCTGGGGGTGCGGCCCGACGGCGTCGGTCACTGCGGCCCTCTGGAAGCTCCCGCAGAGAGGTGCAGGCAGAGCAAGGCAGGGTCAGCTTTCCCGGAGCTGGGGACGAAGTCTGTGGAGGGCAGACAAGCATCCAAAGATGTGGCCGAAAAGCCCCTGCTTTTAACAGCTGAGCTGAAGGTGTGGTGCGTCTTCAGTGTGTCTCATCAGGGTCCTACAGAGCGCGGGCCTGCTTGGAAGCCGGGGCTGCAAAGTGTTCATCTTATCGTGGCAGCAGGCATCACAGTTACACTCGGTCACACAAGATGAAGTTACTTATTTCAAATCTAATACACACATCAAACTTATATTCCTGACTCTAATACACACACAAATCTATTTCTAATACAGACAAGCCTCCCATTTTGCAGGTGGAGAAACTGAGTCTGGAGTGGGAAAGCAACTGCCCCAGGCACCAGAGAGAGACTAGAACCCAGGAGTCCTCTGCCTCTTCCCTCCCTACCCATCTACCCTGTCCCCTGGCCACGCTCCAGAGCTTCCCTGGGAGTGGGAGGTGGGCTGGGGGGCCTCACAAGGTAGAACTGAAGGCAGAAACCCCCTCTCCTGTTGACTGACTGCCCGGGCCCTCCCAGTTCTCTTTTTCCAGGGTTGTGGTTTGTCTGCTTCTGTAATAACCTGGGGTGAGTGGGACTGGTACGAGAGTATCCCCTGCCCCCCTAAATCCAAGGGGCACCCCAAGTGGGATGCTGCTCTGCCTTGCCGGGACAGAATGGCACTGGGCCAGTGCCCCAAGCAGCGACAGTGAGAGGCAGCTGGCGGGGCTGCCGCCAAGAATGTCAAGAATGCAGAGCCAAGAATGCAGAGCGGCTGTGTCCTTCCCGCTCCTCTTCCTCCCCCCGACGGGAGAACAGGATATTCCCCATCCAGGGAAGCCCAAGTCCTGCCCCCTTATGGGAAAACCGCGGGCATGTGGGCTCCCCTCCTGCCCTGGGACAGGCACTCAGCATGGGGGAGCCGGGGGGAGGGGGCTGGCACTGCTGGGGACACAGCAGGTCAGTGTGAGTTCAGCACGTGTTGAGGACCTACTATGTGCTGAGTGTTTATTCACTCAATCTCACAAGCATGGGGGATTCTGTTTTACAGATCAGAAAATTAAGGCTCAGAGGGGCCAAGGAACCTGCTGAAGGGCACCAACTGGCAAGTGGCAGAGCCAGACTTGATCCAGGCCAGTCTGACTCTGATGCTCTCAGCTATTAGGCCACGTGGCCTCAACACCACTGTAGCTGCTGGGGGGCTGGCCCCTGGCACCCCCATTGCCCCTCAGAGGATGAGGGGCATGCTGCAGAGAGGCAGCCCCTTCCTGTTGGCAGCTGGTCTTTCTGGCAGTTGACAAAGAGTCAATGTGGGGGTCTGCCTCTGAGGTACGGGGGCTGGAAGCTCAGCTCTGGGTCCTCTTCCTGCTCTTGCAGGGTCCCTGCACCAAGCAATCCCAGAGTTTGACCAGAGCTCCTCTGGGCCCTCTGTGATGGCAGGGGGGGCTGTCGCTTGGGGAAGGGGGACCAAGGATAGGAGGTAGGGCTCTGGGAAGGCTGAAGGCAGACGCAGGGGTGGGGAGAGCATGAGCTGCACCCAGACCCCAGTCCTGCGATTCTAGAGGTTCCCCCTGCCACAGCTGTGTACCCATCTCTTCCCTCCTTCTGATCCTGGCCCTGTGGCTGGGCTGTGCCTCTGGGCATCACCCTGGCAGGTTCAGGAGCCAGCTTCCCACCCCCTGACTGAACCAGGCCCTGCTGGCAGGTGGGGGACAGACTGGACTACAGAACCGTGGGCTGTGCTGCAGGGCCCAGACCCAGGCCCACCCCAAACCAGGCCCTGAGTCATTAGAGAGCAAGGAGCCATCCACACCGGGCTTAACCCGTTATAACTGGGGGAAACCAGGCTCACGGGGGCCAGGGGACCTGCTCAGAGTCACAGAGCTGGAATCTGAAACTTGGTCTTGTCCCTGGCACCCACCGGCCCTCACCTTCCCCTGGTCTTCACGCCAGGTCCCCTAGCCCCCGAGGTCTGGCCGGTTCTGTTCCAGTGTATGGCTCCTGGTCCCCTGGGAGGACCAGGGGTCAGGTAAACAGGATCCCAGCCGCACTCCCTGACCTTGTTTACCTCCCGAAAGAATGTGAGGGCACCCTTCCCCTTCCCAGCCCGTGAGTCACCCCTCAGCAATGTGCCAGGGCGCTGCCGCCCCTGAGCCCCTCGGGCCAGCCCCTCGCCGCCTCGCCGGTGATGTCAGTCCAGGCACCCCCTCCCCATGCCGCCGGAGCCCACCGGCCTCCAGTCGCCATGGCCACAGCTCACAACAGGAAGCCGGGCCAGGAGGCCTGCGCTGGGCAGAAACACAGGAAGCCGCCGAGCTCTGCGCAGCATGGTCAGCCCCGTAAAAAACAACACAGAACAAAAATTTAATGAGAACAATTAGCCCAAAGAAAAAGGGGGAAAAAATAGGCCAAAAAAACAAACAAAGCCAAACAGCCTGGAGGCAGGAGGCTGGCGGGGCTCCAAGGACCCCGTGTTTCCCCTCCCAACACAATGTCAGTTAAATAATACTTCCTTCTCAGAAGGCTCCTGGGGCTTGGAGGGGGGTGAAGGGGTTTTCCCAGGGGCTCCTTTGCTGAGCCCCCCAACTTCTGAGGCCCCCCCCAGGCTAGCGTGGCCCCCTTGGCTCCTCCCAGTAGCCCCGACCCAGGCCCAGCTCTGTGACCTCCACCGAAGGCTTTGGGTGACCAGGCAGGAGGGCTAGTCATCCCCCCACTGCTGCAGCTCCTGAGGCCACCCCCAGGTATCAGTGCTCCCCAAGTCCTGCAGGGGGCGGCATCCAGCGCAGTGGGAGAGAGCACAGGCCCTGGGGCTCAGCTCCTGGCCCCCTGCTGCCCGGCTGTGAGATTCTGCGCAGTGAGGACCTCTCTTGAGCCTCAGTTTCCTCGCTGGTTTCCCATCATCAGCACCATCCGCCCACCTCGCTGAGGTTTGTGAAGCGTAAATGAGTTGGCGCCGGAACAGGCAGCAAGTTCGTGTGTTGACTGAACCAGAGAAAATGAATGAACCAGGAGGAGTTCCAGAGGCCGGTGCCGCTCAGCACGGACTCGCCCAGCCCCGGCCAGGCGCCCAGGGGGGCGAACAGAGGCTGGGACGACTTGCGGGCCCTTGCAGAGGGGACTGGGTCCCTGGGCGGGTGCGGCAGAGCGTCCTCAGGGCTGCCTCCCTCCCAGCAGCTGAGGGCTCTGGCCCAGTGGTTCTGTCTGGGTGACACAATCTAGCCTGGTAGCTGGCTGGTGCCGTGCCTGTGGAGGGAGCCTGCAGCTTGGGAGGGCAGCTGGAGGCAGTGGGACCCCGGACTCTCTCTCCATTACCCGGGCAGGACCAAGACCTGGGACAGAGTGGGCTCTGGGCCGAAGGAGGCCGCCATTCAAGTCCTCAGGAATGTGCTGAAGATTAGTAACAGTGGCGGGACAGTGGCGGACCGAGGCCATCGCCCGGCGTCGGTTGATCCAGCACTTGCTGCGATGGTCAGTGACAGAACAAGGCTGTGCAGGCCGAGGGTGGGCTGTGGGAGGCTGGGTGCTTAGATGACAAGGTTGACTGAGGTTCGGATTCGGCCCAGGCAGTCAGGGAGGCCACAGGGAGGAAGCGGACCAGGAAAGCTGACGGCAGTTTGTTGAGCAGTCGTGAAAGGGGTAGCTGTGCCGCGCAGGGGCACAGCCTGGGCACAGGTGTGTTGGTGAGAAAGCCAACACCTGGGCATGGAAACTGGATCCATGTGACTGCAGTGGCATTTGGTATCACAGCATTAAGTGGAGATGTGATGGGAGAGAGTTGAGAACCAGATCACGGAGGCCTTGAGTGCCACACCCAGGAGTCCGATCCTGATACTCAAGGCACCAGAGGGCCACTGTAGTATCTGGTATTTCTGGACAAATGAGGAATGGAGAGGGGAGACACATCAGAAAAAAGCATAGGAATGGAGATCAGGGAATCTGGGGTCTGCTGACCTGGTTCCTTTTCTTTTAAATTTAATAATAGTGACACATAATAGGTACTCAATCAGTATTCATTGACTGAATGAATGGTAACCACCTTACACTGAGATATACGTTTGTACACATGGTCTTATTGATTCTCTCCTCAACCCCATGAAGTAGGCCTCATTCTCCCCCGTTTCTACAAATGAGAAAGTGGAGTCTCAGAGAGGTTGAGGGAGCTGCCCCAGGCTGCACAGCACGGAATGCTGGAGCGAGATTCCAGCCCGGCTGACTCCACCTGCCACCTCAGGCATGCCACACTGCAGTGTTTACCCTGTGCCGGCTGGAAGGCTGAGACAAGGAGGGAAGCCTGGAGGAGATCGGATGACTGTGGGGGTCCCGCAGGAGGAGCAGAGCCAGGGCTTCGTGAGGGGGAGGAAAAGCAGGTGCAGTGAGGGGCAGGAGCAGGGGTAGCCGGGGCCAGGAGGAAGTCGTCTGGGTTCCAGCCCCTGTCGCTTGGGCTCTGGGCCTGCTCAGCTGGAAACCAGGCCTGGAACACAGCAGGTGGGGTTTGGGGCCACACCTGAGGGCCTCACGTGGGGCCTGGGACGGACGTGCCTGCCCACACCCATCCTCCTGCCTCCTCACCCGGTGTCCCTCATGCACCTGCCCCGGGGGGGAAAGGACACGGATCTCTTCCGATCCCCGGTGGAAATCCTCGTGGGGGCGTTGAGATGGGCTGCAGGAAAAAGACGTCCTGTGGGCGGTCTGTGTCTGCAGCAGGTGAGGGCCAGGGAGCTGGGTGCTGCAGGGAGGGGCCCCTGGGAGCCGGACTGAGCGGGGCGTCTCCTAGGACAGGAGGGGACAAAGGGCCATCGCAGATAGCTGAGGGAGGGGCACTGGCTCTGGAGAGCCAGAGTCCTTGTCTTGGTTCTGCTCCACACCGGGGTGGGGTCTTTGCTGAGATGTTCTCCCCGGGCCTCAGTTTCCCCATCTGTGCAATGGGGCTCTGTGGGGAGGGAGAGGCAGCAGGCCGGTCTGCGCCGAAGAGCGTGGGCTCGCAGCTGGCCTGTCGGGACGCAGTCCTGGCTCCGCAGCCACACCAGACAGACCCGTGGGGAGGCATTTTAGTAACACACGATGCAGATGGTCTGCAGTGTGGAAACGTTCTGGCTCCTTCACTCACTAGCTGTGCAGCTTGGGCCAAATGCTCAACGTCTCTGTGCCTGTTTCCCTACCTGCAAGGACTGTAACAGCACCTACCTCCCAGGCTGCTGGATGCGGCAGGCTGCGAGTGCCCAGAAAACCATCCTAAGGTGCTTCTAACTGGGGGTCCCCGAGGCAGCTTGGCTTCCAGACCCTGGGTCCACTCTGGCCCTCAGGACAGAGGTGGGGAAAGGTAGAGGAGGAGGGAGGGAAAGTGGAAAACTGACCCGGAGTTAGGACTGAATTCCTCGGCCTCTGACCACGGTCATTGCGGGCTTGGGCCCCTGGGTCTGTCTGCCTGGCTCAGTCCATCTCTCTCCCTGGACTCGGGGTGCGCTTGGCCTGCAGCAGGAGCTGCCTGGGAGGCGCAGGGCCAGGGGGAGGAAGGGGTGCGTGGCTGCTTTTCTCAGGTGACACCTCGCCTCTCAGCCTTCAGCGAGCAGCTTTGTAGAATGAGAGCTGGAAACAAGAGGATCTGGGGACATCACACAGGGGAGGGCCTGCAGGGCTGCACCCAAGAGGGGCCCCTAGGGCGCCTGACCTGTGCCCTCCCTTCCAGAGTCCAGTTCCTCCCTCTTCCCCCAGCCATGCGCCCTCTACTGGTGGGGGTCTGTGCCCCCTCCCCCCCATAGTTCAGACTCAGGTGCAGTGTCTGCCCTAAAACAGTGAGCCGCGATCCCCAGCTTCCACCACCCTCCCCTCTTCCCTGTGTCCACACTTCCTCTCCGCCATCTTCCCAACGCCACTGGGGTTGCTCCTTAGTGGCCACATCCTCATCAGCCTTCAGCACCTCCTGTGTCTCCCCTTCTGCTTGGCCCCAAGACTCCCGCTCTGCTGTTCTCTGACCCCTCAGCGGCTCCTCCTCAGTCTGGTTGGCTCCCCCTGCCGGCCCGGACCCTCTGGCCTTGTTCCTGGGGCCTCTCCCTCCTCCCAGTCCCAGGCACTGCACCCACATCTAATCCCTCCCCAGCAGGATCTTGCGGGCCAGGGCCCGCCTCTTAGCTGCGTAACCTTTCGCTAGATACTTAACCTCTCTGCGCATCAGTTTCCTCATCTGTAAAATGGGGCAATAGCGCTTCCTGCATCCTAGGGTAGTGGAGGGATTGACTGAGTAACAAAAGCACTCAGCCTGCACACAGCAAGATCGAGTACCCAAGTCACACAGCCAGTGAATGGCTGAGGGGAGACCTGAACCCAGGCCTCCTGGATCCAAGTCCCGTGCCCCTCCATTTTTATGTGTGACACACCTGTCACCAATGCACTCTTCCGTAAAAGGTTTTGCTGTGTAAAGCAGGCACCCCGTCTCCTGTGGTGGGATCTCAGGCACAATAAAGCAGATGGAACAAGACCCCCTGAGGACTTGAGGTGACATCAAGGGCCATCCTAGAGGGGCCCTGTTGTGTCCCTGCCGTGCATCCTGCAGGAGGCTTTGGCTTCCTCCGGCTCCATCCCAGGGGGGAGCTGGGGAAAGCTCACGGGACACCTGGGAGTTTGGCGCCACCTGGTGGTCGGAGCGAGTCGCACCGTCCTCCGGGACACGGTGGGAACCCTGGGCGCCCCGCAGTGAGTGCTCGGCCACTCAGCAAACGCTACCCGCCTTCTGTGCCTGGCCCCAGGCAGAGCACCGGGATGGCGAGGTGAGTCAAACATGCTCCCCATCCTGGACGACTCCCAGTCTGACGGGGAGACACACACGGACCGACAGAGACCCAGAACTGAGACTGAGAGAAGCCCAGAGGTTTTGCTGGGGGGCAGGCAGAAGGGTAGTCCAGGAGGCTTCATGGAGGAGGAGACGTTCAGAGGAGCGGTGGGGAAGACTGCCAGGAGGAGAACAGTGTGGGCAGGGTGTGGAGCCACCGTGCGTGTTTTCAGCACCACCAAGCAAAATCACCCAGTTAACACAAACTCGGCGGTTAAAACGGGTTATTAGTATCAAGATGACTTTGCCACTCTCATAACTTAGGAGCTTCCAAGGGTGTGAGGAGCTCTGAGCTACAAATGGGGAAGAAGACAAAATATGTATTTTTTGTTATAATCACAATAATTAGTAGGGAGCGACGCTGTCGCTCTGGCTGCTCGTGCTGGATGGAGGAGGTGGCAGGCACTGAAGTGAGGGGTGCTGGTTGCTTGATCTGGGAGAGGGGGTGACGGTGTGCTGGCGACCACAGGGGTGGGAGGAGGGGATGGAACTGAGAGATGGGTTGGAGGTGAGCCAGAGGAGGGTCTGGGACACCATTCGGGGGCTGAGGACCTGCATTTTTATATTTAAAAATCAAACTTTAAAAGAATATGTTTAATTTTATTATTGATTTTAAAAATCAAATGTTAATTCACCATTAATTAACTGAACCAGAAAAAGCATTTGATCATCCCAATAGATGCAGAAAAAGCATTTGACAACATTCAGCACTCTGTTATAATAAAAACTCTCAGCAAACTAGAAATAGAAACTGTCTCACTCTAATAAAGGGTGTCTACAGAAAAATCTGTAGTTATAGCTGGTATCATAACTACTGTATTGGTGAAAATATGAGTGCTTTCTCCCTAACATCAGGAAAAGGCAGAGATGTCTGCTTTCAATACTTACGGTCCTCATTGTGCTGGAGGTCTTAGCCAGGGCAATAAGGTAAAAAAAAGAAAGGCATACAGATTAGAAATAAAGTAAAACAGTTTGTATTCATAGACATAATCATCTACCTAGAAATCTGGGTGGAGTTTACAAAAAAGCTAATAGAACTAATGAATGAGTTTAGTGATGCTGTAGGATATAAGACCAACATTAAAAAAATCAAATTTAGTTTTATTTAGTATTCCTAAAAATTGGAAATTAAAATTTTAAAATACTGCTTACAATAGCAATGCAACACTTAGGTATAACTCTGACTAAGATGTGTAGCAACCGTACCTCCCAAACTACAGAACACTGCTGAAAGAATTAAGAACTAAATGTCAAATGTTGTTAAATGGAGAGTTATAACATTTTCAGGGACTGGGAAATTCAATATTGTTAAGACATAAGTTGTTTCCAAATTGAGCTACAGATTTAACATAAACCCAATAAAAATTCAAGCAGTCCTTTCTTTCTTTTCTTTTCTTTTTCTTTTTCTTTTTTTGGTAGGAATTGACAAGATGGATAACTATATAGATAAAAATGAACCTTGATCCTTACCTCACATCATATACAAAAATTAACTCATAATAAATCATATACCTAAATGTAAGAGCTTCTGTGTTTTGAAAGACACTATTAAGAAAATAAAAGACAAGTCACAGAAAATATTTGCAAAACACATATGTGATGAAGAACTGGGAATATATAAATAATTCTTATAACTCGAGAAGAAGAAGACATACAACCTGATCTTTAAAGTGGGCAAAAGATTTGAAAACACAGTTTACCAAAGAGGATATATGAATGGCAAATAAGCACATGAAAAAGTGTTCACCATCATTAGTCATTGGAGAAATGCAATTTCTCTACATTATATCAGTACACATGCAATAAATAGTTAAAATGGAAAAGATTGATGATATCAAGTGTTGGCAAGGATGTGGAGCAACTGGAACTCTCAAATAGTGTTGATGGAAGTGTAAAATAGTCCGGCCATTGTAGGAAACACTTTGACAGTTTCTTTTTTATTATTAAGGTTGACATACAATATTATATTAGTTTCAGGTGTACAACATTGTGATTCAACATTTATATATCTTATGCAGTGGTCACCACAACAATTCTAATAACCTTTGTCACGGTACAAAGCTATTACAAAGATATTATTAACTATATTCCCTATGCCATACATTAGATCCCTATGAGACAGTTTCTTAAAAAGTTGCCATTTACACCCCAGTGATTCCACTCTTAGGTTTCTAGCCAAGAGACACAAAAACAGCTTTCTAGGCTTGCTCAGGTATGGTCCTGAGATTTCTTTCCTCTGGATTCCTGCATAAATCCTTTTGTTTATTTCCAACACCTTCCTTCTAGTTGGTTTCCACCTCTTACTGCAGGTGCTCACCAGAGCCCAGGAGCTCTTCTGTTTCTTCAGAGTGTGGGAGATGACTCAATTCCTCACACCCATGTTGGGTCACAACGCTAGTTCTGGCCAATGAAATGTGCCTGGAAGGTGTATTACTTCCATGGAAGTGATGTGCTTTCCCCACTCAATTTTTCCCTTGTCCACCAGCAGAACTTTCCTGTAGGTGACTCCGAGGCCCCAGGGGATGGCAGAACAACTAGATGAAGGAAGTCTGGGTCCTGAATGACTGTGGGGAGCAGCCGCCCTCACTTCCTGCCCTGGCCCACACTGACCCACACTGACCCACACTGGACTCTAAGGCGGTCAGAAACGAACCCTCAGTGTATTTAAATACCCAGACTCTGTGTGTGTGTTTGTGTGTGTGCGTGTTTGGTCTAATAGCTAGCATTACTTACCCTGACTAATACATTGCCATTCTGGCTGAAGTAGATTCTCAAATAACTTCCTAACAAAGGGTGTTGAGGAGGTAAATTTCCAGAGCTCTTGAATACTCTTGCACGAGTTTGGCTAGTAAGGCTAACCTGCTAGTTGCCTGCCTGCTATGAAAGAAACGTGTAATGTCTGGAGCTGGATCTCCATCATGTGACCATGTGGCAGCAATATAAGGTAAAGGCCTGTGAGGTCACGGAGATGCCAGCCCTAATCTCTCTGATCTACTGACAAAGTGAGCAAAGCTTCCTACGAATGTCCTGTTAGATGAGGAAAGTAGCCCCCTATTTGTTTAAGGCACTAAGTTATATTTTCTGTCACATAAGACATTTTTATTTTTTATTTATTTATTTATTTATAGATTTATCTTTATTGTTGAAAGTATTATAGATATCCCCCTTTTTTCCCCACCGATCCCTTCCCCTCTATATCTCCCCTCCCCCCAGTCCTTCACCACACTATTGTCTGTGTTCATGGGTTATGCATATAAGCATGTAAGTTCTTTGATTAATCTCTCCCCACCCACTCCCCCACCCCCTCCTTCCCACTGAGACTCATCAGTCTGTTCCATGCTTCTGTGTCTCTGGATCAATTTTATTCCTCAGTCTATTTTGTTTATTAGATTCCACATATGAGTGAGATTATGTAAAACTGAATCAGAAAGAATTAGAAAACCTGAGTAGGCCAATAATAACTGATGAAATTGAAGCAGTAATAAAAAAAAACTCCAAGCAAACAAAAGCCCTGGTCCAGAAAGCTTCACAGGGGAGCTTTCTAATTCTTTAAGTTGTAGGGTTAGTTAGTTAACTAAAAATTTTCTTGCTTTTGGAAGTAGGCCTGTAGTGCTAGGAACTTCCCTCTTAGGACTGCTTTCGCTGTGTCCCATAGATTTTGGGTTGCTGTGTGTTCATTTTCATTTGTTTCCAGGAAGTTTTTGATTTCTTTCTTGATCTTACTGGTAACCCATTCATTGTTTAATAACATGCTATTTAGCCTCCATGTGTTTGAATGTTTTTGAGTGTTTTTACTGTAGTTGATTTCTAATTTCACACCACTGTGATCTGAGATGCTTAATATGATTTCAATATTCTTGAACTTGTAGAGACTTGTTTTGTGTCCTAACATGTGGTCTATCTTTGAGAATGGCCCATGTGCACTTGAGAGGAATGTTTACTCTGCAGCTTTGGGGCAACATGTTCTGTATATATCAATTAAATCCATCTGATCTAGTGTGCCATTTAGTCATTGTTTCTGTGTTGACTTTCGGTCTGGAAGATCTGTCCAGTGAAGTCAGTGGGGTGATAAAGTCCACAACTATGACTGTATTGCTGTTGATCTCTCCCTTAAAGTCCTTAAGGTTATTACTGAGAGGTCCTTATTTATTGCTATTTTAAGTCTTTATGCCTATATTTCTCTATTTCTTATTATTATTACAGCAGTCCCTTTAACATTTCTTGCAACACTTCTATTTCTACTTCTAATTACAGCAGTCACTTTAACACTTCCTGCAATGCTGGTTTGGTGGTGATAAACTCCTTTAGCCTTTTTTTTGTCTGGGAAGCTCTTTATTTCACCATCTATTTTGAATGATAGCCTTGCTGGATAGAGTAGTCTTGGTTTCAGATCCTTGTTTTGCATCACCTTAAATACTTCATGCCATTCCCTTCTGGCCTATAGAGTGTCTGATGAGAGGTCAGCTGACAGACTTATGGGAGCTCCTTTGTAGGTAAGAGATTGCTTTTCTCTTGCTGCCTTTAATATTCTCTCTTTGTCTTGAATTTTTGGCATTTTAATGATGATGTGTCTGGGTGTGGGCCTCTTTGGATTCTTCCTGCTTGGGACTCTCTGTGCCTCCTGAAATGGTGTGACTTTTTCCTTTACCAGGTTAAGAAAGTTTTCTGCCATTATTTCTTCAAACAGGTTCTCTAACCTTCGTTTACTTTTGACCTCCTCTGGCATGCCTATGATGCAAATATTGTTACATTTCATGTTGTCCCACAGCTCCCTTAAACTGTCCTCCTGTTTTTCAATTGTTATTTCTTTTTGGATCTCTGATTTTTTTTCTACCTTGTCTTCTAATTCACTGATCCTATCCTCAGTTTCCTCTAATCTGCTGTTTATTCCTCCCGCTGTATTCTTTATTTCTGCTATGTCATTTTTAATTTCCTTCATAGTTTTCATATCTTTTTTCATGCTGTTGAGCATCCTTACGATCAGTATTCTGAACTCTATATCTGGTAGATTGCTTATCTCCATTTCATTTAGCTCTTTTCCTGGAGACTTCTCTTGTTCTTTCACTTGGGGCTTGTTTTTTTGTCTCCCCATTTTGGCTGCCTGTTTGGATTTGTTTCTATGTATTAGGTAGGGCTGCTAGGATTCTTTTTGGAAGGTCTCTGGTGCAGGCCAATGTTAGACGCTGTTTGTGACTGGCCTTGAGTACCTTATTTGGAGCTATCAACAACCCACAGCTTGAGGTCCCCTCTGTTGGGGCTGGGTATGTTTGGATAGGACCAAGATGCACACCAAAGTCTGCTTTTCCAAGGCCAAGGTTGAACAGCAGATCAGGCAAAGACTCAAAGCACTCTAAGATCTGCCTCTAGCTGCAGATTAATCTGATTCTCTTAATGAGTCTCAGGCTGTAGAAACTCCTTAGGGTAAGGCAAGAGGTTTTCCAGCAGGGTGGGGCAATTGCTTCTCCCTCGGGCAAAAGCTGCTTGGAAGGTAAATGTCTGCCTCTGCAGTATGGGGGAATGGCTCTGCACAGGAATCCACAGGGTATTCCCGAGCTCTATCTCCAGAGCCCACAACCTTAGATTCTCCTCACACAGCTCCAGTCCACTCTGCCCTCCCTCTGTTGGAGCCCAAGGTGAGTGGCTGCACATGAAACGCTGTGCATTGGCTCTTTAAGAGGGTGCTTGCAGTTCCAGCTGCCTCTCCCTAGCAGACAGAAACCCAGCTGCTTTTTGTAGCCAGATATTATGTGGGCACCTGTCTCAGGTCTGGTGCTCTGGGCTGGGAATCCAAGCCTGGGGTTTAGGCCCCAGAGTCCTCAGTGGGAACCCCCCACAGCTGAGATCTCCCTCTGGGCCTTCAGCTGCTGCCTGTGGGAGCCCAGCCAGCCCTCTCGCACCTCTGCACTTCCTACCAGTCTCTATGTGGTCTCCACTTTTCCTCCTTGGTTATGAGGGTGCTCTCCAGCTCGTCTTCAGTTGCAGTTGGTTTTCAGGATGGTTTTTCTATGTTTTAGTTGTAATTCCAGTTTGGTCCCAGGAGAGTGTCAGCGTGGCTCCCACTCAGTCTGCTGCCATCTTTAATCCCCCCACATAGGACATTTTTAACTGGCCCAGAAGGTATATAATTTTAGACTCAAAGTAATTTCCCTTAGAATCTGAACAACTTTCTCTGCTGCCTCTGGCCTCTCTGTTATCGGTGATGCCAGACTAATTTATGTTCCTTTGTGACTTTTTTAAAACAGAAAGCTTTAAAATTCATCTTCATTTTGTCCTTGATATTCAGGCATTTCTTGGTGTGTCTACGTGTTAGGCTTTAAAAAACTCCATTCTGCTCATCACTTGGGCTTTCCAATTTGATGTCTGTGTCTCTGTTTGGCTGTGGGAAATTCTTTCCTACCATTTCCTCCCCCTCGTTCTATGTCCTAGGGTCCACTGACTCTTCTTTCATTTTTAAAACATCAACAATGTTTTTAATGTTCAAGAACTCTTATTTCTGGGTGCTCCTTTCCCATAGCACCTCGTTCTTGCTTTCTGCAGGTGGTGTCTCCCAAAATAGCTCTGAGGCACTTTTACCACAAAGTCATCTTTTATATCCTGAATTATTTTTATTTTCTTTTGAGTCAGTTTTTTTCTGTTACTCTTAGTATTTCTCTTTCAGCTGCCATTCTCCCTCAGCTCTCTGGTACTTTTAGGATAAAGACAAAAACCCTTAACACAGCCGAAAACGCTCCGTATAGTCTGGCTCCTAACTTTCTTTTTTTAAATCCTCACTTGAGGATATATTTTTTATTGATTTTAGAGAGAAAGCAAGGGGGAGAGAGAGAGAGAGAGAGAGGGAAACATTGATATGAGAGAGAAACACTGATCGGTTGCCTCTCCTAGGCGCCCCGACCGGGTATTGAACCCGAAACCTGGGTATGTGCCCTGACCGGGAGTGGGACCTGCAGCCTTTCAGCCTATGGGACGGTGCTCCCCCCAACTGAGCCACCTAGCCGGGGTCTGGCTCCTAACTTTTCACAGGCATTTCTTTTAAAGTTTCAGAAACACGTCTTTTAAATTTAATTTAATTTTTGGAGTGTGATACACAGTACATCCATAAGAGTGTCTAAAACATACAGATATTCAAATAATAATAATAATAATAAAGCGAACGTCCACACAAACAACTTCCAGGTGGGGAAAGGGCACGTCCCTGCACCCTGGCCCTCTGCATCCACACCCCCGCTCCCGTCTCTGCCATAACCGTCTCCTTGCTGCCCCTTTAGTTTTACCACCGACACGCGCGTCCCTAAAACAGCGTTTGGCTTTGCCTGCTTCTGACCCGGACAGGGCGAGGCGCAGGTAGCTTAGCAGTTGTGAGTTCACGAAACAGAGCTTGCTCTTGTATTATTTATCAGTGATCGTTTTATTTTCCATACGAAACACTGAAAGCCTGCTTTTGCCACGCCCTGAAATGCGGGGCGCCGCCGGGCTGGCCGCCCCGCGCCTTCTGCTCCACGCTGCTGTGGGTCACTCGGGTCGCCGCGCGCCCTGCAGCTCCTCCGGCGGGCGCTGGGTGCTGGGTGCTGGGTGCTGGGTGCTGCTCCAGGGCCCAGCCCAGCTGTGGGGCCCGGGGCTGTTTCGGGCGTTCACCAGCGCTGTCACCGGGCACATTTCCTAACAGGCTTCCGGTGCACGTGCGCGAGCGCTCTGCCAGCTGTGCCCGGTGCCCACTGCGGGCTCCGCCTGCGCGGGTTTGCGCCGACCGCGCGCCGCTCCCCGGGGTCTCCGGCGCGGGCCCGCCACCCGCGCGCTCTCAGATGCCCGCTCCGGGCGCGGCGGGTCCGTGGGCTTCACCCGCGAGGGCGGGGCACTTCTCTGTCCCGGTGGCCGCGCTGCCCTCCGCCGCCTGCCTGTCCCGCCTCTTGCCCCCCCCCGGACACCCGCCCACCCCCCCCCCCCGGCCTTTTTGCCCCAGCAGCTTGTCGCCCCGCCTTGAGTCCCGGGATTCTTCACCCGGTCTCCTTGGTCAGTTCCTACGTGATTATAGTATCTTCTTTATCTTTTTACCCTATACAGTCTTTTTGGTAAAGCAAATGTTATAATTTTAACGTAGTCAAAGTTACCAATGTTTCTATGCTCTTTGTTTCTGGCGTAAGAAATAGTTCTCTACCTCATGTTAATAAAGATATTTTTAAATACCATCTAAAAGCTTCAGAGCTTTGCCTTCCACATTGACACTTTTAAATAGTGTGGAGTTAACTTGGGGTATGTAGGAGGTCACACTTCATTTCCCCCCCGTATGGCTGCCCAGCAACCGCAGCACCATCATTGTGAAGTTCAAAACCACTGACCCGCAGACTCTGTCTCTGTCTCTCTCTTTTGTGGGCTTTCATGTCTGTTCCATCGTCCTGTTTTCTGTTCTTGTGTCAGGAGCGCACCGCCTTAGCTGCCGCTGCTTCATAATGTCTTGGTATCTGCCGGAGACGGTGCCCTCACCACCATCCCCCCCCAGGAATTCCTTGGCCAGTCCCACCGCACCTCCCACCCCCGTACTTCCATCTACCTTTTGCATTCAGCTTATCCAGTTCCAAAAAAATACCGTGGTGACCTCATTAGGATTGTCTTAACTCTGTAGACCAATTTGGAAAAAACTGACGTGGTTCCAGTACTGAGTCTTTCAATCCATAAATGTGGTTTAACTGTCTGTTTTTAGATCTTCTCTAATGTCTTAAAATAAAACTTTATGATTTTATTCCACAAGGACCTTGCACATTTTCATTAGGTTAACTCCTAGGTACTTTACATATTTTATTATAAATGATATCTTATTTTACTTCACTTTCTTCTTGTTTATTGCTGGAATAGAGAAATACAAAACTGTTAACAGATTTTTGTATGCTGATATTTTAAATTGACTAATAAATAGCCTGAAGAATTTTTTGGATTTTCTATATAAACCTGAAAATAACGACAGTTTTATTTCTAATCTTTCCATCTTTGTTTTATTTTGTTATCTTACTGCCTGGGACAGCACTGTCCAACAGGAATCTCATGTGAGTCATATATGCAGGCCACGTGCATAATTTGAAAATTTACAATAGCTACATCTAAAAATTAAAAGAGGCAGGTGATGTTAATTTTTATATTTCATAGAGCCCTATGTATCAAAAATACTATTGTTTTAATATGTAATCGATATAAAATTATTAGACATTTTACTGTGGTTAGTTGTTTTGTTTTTAAAATCCAACATGTATTTATTTTACTCTTACATCTCAGTTCGGACTAGTCACAGTTCGAGTTCTCAGCAGTCACAGGTGACTAGTGGCAAAGTATCGGGCAACCCCGGTCTGGGCTACCCAGTGCGACGTTCAGGGGAGATCGCAGTCATCGCCGCCTTGTTACCGGCCGGAAGGGGGTGCTTGTAACGGGTCACCATTAATTCAGGTATCTGCTGGTTTCTTGTGGACGCCTTTACCGGGATAAAGACATTCCCTTGTATTTCTAGTTTGCTACAAGTTTTAAAACATAAACAGATGTGGAACTTTTCCTGCATCTTCCGAGGTGAGCGTGCCTTTCTGCTTTAACTTTTAATGTGGCTAATTGACTCATTTTCAAGTATTACGTTAACCTTGCATTTCTGGACAAGACCCCATTTTGTCACGATGTATTATCACTTTTACACACCGCCAGATTTGGTTGGCTAATGTTTTGTTTAGGGTTTTTTTTAAAATCTATATTCGTGACAATGGACTGCTTTTCTTTTTTTGTACTGTATCTGTCATGAAGAGAATTGGGAAGTATTCCTTCTTTTTCTTTTATGTGGAAAAGTTGGGGTAAGACTGGAATTCTTTTTTTCTTTAAATAACTCATAGGGGAAGCCCTCTGGGCCGGAGTTTTCTTTGTGGAAACTGATGATTGATTTGATTCCTTTCATGGTTATGGGAAGGTCTGGTGTTCAGCTGATGCCACGGGACTTTGGGTAGCTCAAGTACCAAAATAGCTTCATTCCAGTTGGCACATAACTCCCAACCCTTCACCCCCAGACCTTCCAGTGCGGAGCAGTGAAAGGGTTAACGCCCGACGAGCCAGGGGCTTCCCCGGCTGGCCCAGTGCTGAGGCTGCACCTGTCAGGAATGCTCAGCGTCGGGGGCTAAATACTTTGGTCCCACCACTAGGAAGGATGCTCATTCACGTTTTCTCTTGTCAGTTTTGGCAAATTATATCTTTCTAGGGATTTGCTCATTTCATTAAGAAAATTCCAGCTATTGTAATAGTTATTCATAATATTGTTTATATTTTCTTTTTCTCAATCTCTGCAGCCTCTCTAGCTTTTCACCCTTGATTTTGGTTAATTGTGCCTTCCCTTTCTTCTTGATCAACCTCATCAGAGGGCTGTCGAAACTACTAGTCTTTGTGGGGAAGTAATTGCTGCTAATCTTGTCTCATTATTTTCTGCACTTATCTTTACCCTTCCTTTTGTTTTGTTTTTTCTAGCTTCTTGAGATGGGTGCTTACTTACTACTTTCAGCCCTTTGTCTTTTCTAATATAAGCATTACAGGCCATGAACGTCCCTTCAAATTGTGCTTTAGTTGTATCCCATATTTTAAAATGTAATATTTTCACTCTCATTCAGTTAAAAATATTTTATAATTTCCATTATGATTTCTTTTCTGATCCATCAGTTATTTAGAAATATACTTCTTAATTCCCAAACATATGGGGCTTCTGAAATTATCTTTTTGTTATTGATCTCTGGTTTATTTGTGTGGTGGTCAAAAAAATATACTTATCTGATTTCAGGCTTTTACTTTTTTTGGTAAATATTCCATGTGTCTTGAGAAGGAGAGCATCCTGCAGCTGAAAAACCGTGGTGTTCTCTAAAAGTCCAGTAGACAAGTTTCTTAATCACACCCTTACTGAATATGTCTGCTTATTCTACCTATTACAGGGGATGTGTTTTAAGATCTCCCACTGTACTTGTGGATTTGTCTATTTTTCTGTGTTCTCTTTTTTGTGTTTCTTGTATTTTAAGACTGTGTATTTGCAGGCGAGTTTGAAATGATTCTATCTTTCTGGTGAACTGGACCATTCTCATTATGAAGTGACCTTCTCTACCTCTATGATTTTTTCCCCCTGACATTGAAATAACCGCATTGGCCTTCCTTTCGTTGGCCCTTGCATGCTCTTTCCCCCACCCATTTACTGTCACTCTTCCCGGGTCCTTGCGTTTTGGAGACGTCTCTTGTAAACTGCACACAGTTGGATTGTATCCAGTGTGAGAATCTTTGCATTTGAGCTGCAACATTTAGCCCAGCTGCATTTACTGAATTACAGTGCATTTGAATGTGTATCTGTTTGTCATCTGTCTGTCCCAGCTGTTTCGTATTTCTTTTTCTCTCCATCCTTGCTGACTTTAGGATGGATTGGGGGTTTTCTCAGTCGATTTCTGCCCTCCAGTAATTTGGATAAATATCATATACTGCGCTTTCATTCTTTGACTGTTTACCCTGGCAATGACAGTTGCATTATTAACTCCTCAAAGTTTCAACGTCTTTGGCATCTGTCTTCGCCTTCCCCCGAAGACCAGAAGGGCCTTAGGGCGCCAGCCCGTCGCCCAAGCGCCCGGCCCGGCGGGTCCTGCTCGGCAGCGTCCGCGCTCGCGGTCCTCGCTCCGCGCACCCGCCCTCGGCCGGGCCGCCCGCCTCCAGCCTCGGGCGCCGCCGCAGGAATGGCCTTGGAGGCGGCTCTGCTGGAGTTAAATCTGAGTTTGGGCACTTGTGAATGTTATGATGTCCCTTCGTTCCGCCCAGATATTTTCACTGGGTACCTGGTTTTTGAAAGAACTTTTCCCTGGGCATAGCATTCTAAGATGATGGCTAGCTTTACGTAACGTTCCCCTGCCTTCTGGCTTCCGTGGCTTCGGATAAAAAGTCACTTTTTTTTTTTTTTCTGTGCGCAAGACAGAAGCGCTTGGACTTTGCTCTGAGAGGAACAGGGAGCTGCGAGGGTCGCGTAAGCTGTGGGCTGACGCAGTGACACGCGCTCGTGGGAGCGCGCGGGGTCGCCGCGCGGGCGGCCCGGGGGAGCCGTCGCTGAGGCCCGAGACCCGACGAGGCCGGACGAGGGCGGAGGGGGGGAGGGGAGAGGAGGGGGGAGGGGAGAGGAGGGGGGGAGGGGAGGGGCGGGGCGGGGCCGGGAGCCGCAGCGAAACGGTCGGCCGGGGGAGCGGAGGAGCGGGGGAGGGGGGGGCACGCCGACGTCTCCGGGTTCCCGGCGGGGGGAACGGAGGTGCCCAAAGGAAACAGAAGGCGTGGCTTGGGGCGGGTGGATACGAGTTCGTCCCGGACTTCAACATCCATTCATTCCACAGAGAGTTGAGCACCTACTGTGTGCCGCGCGCCCCCGGGGCGGCGTGGCAGCGAAATCCGCTCCCGTGCGCACCTTTTATCCGCCGCGGCCACACCGGACCGACAGACGGATGGATGGAACGACGGACACGGAGCGGCCTGCTCAGCGCTGACCAAACAGTGCCGCTCGGGCGCCGGGAGACGGGATCTAGGGAGACGTCGAGACGGGCTGGGAAACCTGGCCGCCTCCGCCCTCCGGCAGCGCGGGGTCCCCGCCCCCGCCCGCCTGCTCCTTTGTGGGGGGGTAGGGCACGCGGCCTCCCGGCTCTGCCCGTTTCCTCATCTGCCCACCCCGGCCGTGCCATTTCCGGCCCATCAGAGTCGCCGGGAGGCTTTTAGGAAACGCGTCTGGGTGTTTGGATTTCGTGCCGCCCGGGAGCCGAGAGGCGCTCACGCCAATACGTTCCGCGGGCTGGCGGTTCCTGTGAGCTGCGCTCGGACCCGCCTCCCGGGCGGGGCGGGGCTCCGGCGGGGGCGGGGCCTGCCGGGCGCGAGGCGAGTCCCCGCCCCGCTCACTCCCCCCCTCCCCCGCGCGCTCCTTCGCTCGCTCGCGCGGAGGAAAACGTTGCGCAGGTTCAAAAATGGAACGTCGTCGGCGTGAGGGAGCGCGAGGGGGTGTGCGCGCGTGCGCGTGCGCGTGCGCGCCCGGGCGAGGGTGACCGGGACCCCGCCGGCCCCAGCATCGCGCGCCGCAGCCGCGGCCCCGCAGCTCCGCCCCCGGCCCGGCCCGGCCCGGCCCGGCCCTGGGCCCGCTCGTCCGCTGCCCCGCATGGAGCTGTCAGCCATCGGCGAGCAGGTGTTCGCTGTGGAGAGCATCCGGAAGAAGCGCGTGCGGAAGGTGAGGCTGCCGGGGGCGGCTCCCAGGACCCCTCGGAGGTCCCCTCGTGTGCCCAACACCGGCCGCTCCACGCTGGGGGCGTGGGGAAATGTGGGGCGGGGGCTCAGGCAGCCACACGCTGCTGGGCTTGTCTCCCCAGCCCGTGCCTCAGTTTCCCCCGCCACCTTGTAGGGCGAGTAGAATAAAAGTTGTCGCCCTGGGATGCTGGGGGCAGCGAGCCCGCCAGAACTGGAGAGTAGGATCGGACTGTAGGGATCCTGAACGCCATCCTTCCTCACCCTCCCCCGCTTATAAATGTGGGGAGACTGAGGCCCAAGTTGAGGAACCGGCCTGCCTAGTGCGTTAGCGTCGGAACTGGGTCTCGAACACAGGACTCTGGACTCCTGGTACCAAGACCTTTGAAGTTGGAGGTGGGGCGTCGGAACAGCCTCCAGCCACTGAAGTCTAACTGCTGGACTTGGACCTTTTCCGATTCTCTCTACACCCCTACCTCCATCTTTCTCATTCTCTCCCAGCGCACACCCCTCTGTTTTCCCCACCCGAACTTTCAGCCCCGCCCGGCAGGCCTCGGTGAAGCCGCCTACAGCGCTCTGGCTTCCTCGAAGCTCCTCCCCCTTTGCCTCCAAAACCTACACCCTGCAATTAAGGAGGTCCTGCTGGGTTCGGGTCCCCGACCCTGCCTGCTGGACTTAGGCGGACCACACTTCCTGTGCACGTTTGCAGAGTGGGCTCGCCTCAGATGGGAGGTTGGGGTTGGAAGTCCTGGGGAAAGTTCCTTTCCTGGCACTCACCACCGTCCTTTTCCCTGTCTCCTTTCTGCAGCCCCTTGGGAGGCTCCATCGGCAGGGTTGGGAGGGGTCTTAGAGGTCATTGTCTCCCTTTTGTCTGAGTCTGTAACTGAGGCCCAGGCGGGAGAAGTGAACTGATCAGAGTCACAGGACAAGTTAGAGATGGAAGTTGAGCAAGGAGCCCAAGTTGTCTGATCACCAGCTCATCTTTTGAGAGAGAAAGCTCAGTCCTGGCATCTTGGGCCAAGGCTCAAGGTCAAGGTGGGCCATGAGCTTCTTTTCTTGCCCCATCTCTGATGGAGTTGAACACTGTCTTCAGGTTGGGGTTGCCCCTCCTCCCATCCTCCAGTTTCCTTGATTTTAATTGATTGCACAGAGCCCAGTGAGTGTAGCTCAAACAGGTACAGTGATTCCCCTCTTCTACACTGGGCCTAAGGGGCAGTTCCAAAGAGTGAGAAGCATCATTCTTTCAGCCATTCATTCAAAATAAATTTATTGGGGATCTGTTTTGTACCAGGCACCATTGTAAGCCCCAGGGAGGGATACACCCCTTCCCTCACAGAACTGGCATTCTGGCAGAGAAGACACAATGAACGAGGAAATAAAAACATGCCTTCCCGTGGGGCTGTGTGCTACACAAAAAGATAACTGTGAGGTGGGAGGGATGGCTGTAGAAAGGGTGGCCCGGACAGGCCTCTTTAAAGAGGTGACATCTTGGTCTCAAAGTTCGAGTGCGGAGGGATTTCACCCAATGGGGTTGGACTGGAAACTTTTAAAGGCCCCTGTCAAAGTAGTTATTTTCTAACTACTGGAGGGGTGACCACCATTTCTGTAGGTGGAGATTTTGTCAGCCTTCTCTGGGGTCCTGCCAGGGTCTTTTGAGTTGAGAGGCCTGGCACCTCTGGGTCAGAGGCAGCCTCCCCTAGGAAGGGGGCTGGTGGGATTAGAGCTGAGGAATTTTCTACAATTTGGAGCGTTTTCTGATCTAAGAGTTATGATCTTAACACTCAGATTCTAGACACTGGATCTTTGGTGATGCACGCCCCCATGTGGTCCCAGTTTCCCTATGTATAACATGAGCTCCAAGCTTCTGCCCCAGGAGCCCCAGAGGTGTTTGGGACCAGATGCACTTATGTGCTCTAGTAGGGAGGGCAGTCCAGGGTGGTCATGCAGCAGCCAGAGTTTGGGGGGGGTCTCTGGGTTGGTGGGGATCTGGTCTGTGTGGGGGATGTCTGTCTGCAGGGGGCGATTAGGCCTTACTGTCCTGTGAGTGGTCATCTGGGCAGCTGTGTATCTCATTGTGTCTGCTTCTCTTTCTTCCCAGGGTAAAGTCGAATATCTGGTGAAGTGGAAAGGATGGCCCCCAAAGTAAGGTCCTTTGTGTGTGTCTGCCTGCCTGTACATCCCTCCATCTACCTTTCGCCCTCTCTCCTGCCTAGCTTTTAGCTCTAGCTGCTCTGGTATTTGGCCTGTGGGTCTTGATGAAATCATCTTCTCCAGCTTTCAGTTGCCCCTCTGCCAGCTGAGGGGCTTAGAGCACATGAGGGTCAAGGTGGGCCCCATCTTCCCCTTCCCTTCTCACCTGCTCCGCTTTGGTTAAGTTCCACTTCTAGTTGGCTGCACCCCTCCCCCACCTTCTGGGTTTTCCTGGCACCTGGGAGGTGAAGGCCCAGCATCTTGGGTTCAGAGATGCCTGCCTGCCAGGTGGAGGCTCCCCCAAGCCACAGCAAGTACAGTGCTGGGCAGGGGTTTGTGAGACTGGGTAAGACAAGGCTAGCCAGCAGGACATGAATCCTCAATGCCATAGAACTAGAGACAGAGTCTGAGCCCACCTTGCCTTTGGACAGCACTCTCCAGTCTACAAAGCAGGTTCCCATACAGCCTTGTGAGGCAGGTGGGATAGTAATCTCTAAAGATGAGGAAACAGAGAAGGTAAGCAGTTTGCCTTAGATCACACAGCAAGTGGGGTCAGAGTTGAACTAGGCCTCCCCATTTTCAGGTATCTCTTCTGTGCCTCCTCCATCTCAGAATTGGGGGCAGGGAGCTAGTCTAGGACCTCTGGAGTCTCTCCACCTCTCCTGCTGAGGCCCAATCAGGAACCTTCACACCAACCAATCACCTCCCAGCAGGGAGTTGACGGGGGTGGGGAATGAGCAAGTCGTGGGGCCTCCCCATTGGTGTGTGGGTGCCCCACCTCCCTGTCCTGCCTTGTAGAAACTGACTCCTGGAATCCCCCTCTACCCAGAGCCTCTACTGTCTGTGCCAGGTGCTTTCTGCTGTGCTGGGGTAGAAGGGGAAGGGTGGGGAGCTGACCTGGTATTGGGTCCTGGGAGTGTCTCAGGAGCATGGTGGGGAGAGACAGCAGAGAGGAAGATGGCCCATGCTGCCTCAGCTTCCATATCTGCAAAATGGGTTTAATAGCCCAGGCCCTGCCCCAGTCACAGGCTTCTTCATCTTGTGGGGCATCCTGGTGATTGGAGTTGGTGGCTGGCCAACGAGATAATGCACTTTTCCATTCCTCCTGCCCCTGGGGCCTCTTCCCAAATACCCCAGGACTGAAGGAGTGTCCCTTTCTCCACTGGGCAGATGAGATGTGGACTTCCAGCCTGGATACAGGGGCAGTAAGAGTTCAGGAGAGCTAGAAAAGGAAGATAGATGCCAGGGCAGGCAGCAGGAGCACTGGCTTCCTGAGCACTGCCTCCCCCTAGCTCCTGCACTAGAAGGCATTGCATGGGAGTGTGGTCCCAGTCCCTTGGCCTTCAAGGCACTGTCAGCTATTTTTCCTCCTAGACTCAATCTTTTGAAAGATTACCTTTTCTAAACAGAGGCACTTATCAGAAGTTTCTTCTCCCACTTTTATTAATCCTAAATGAATACGTCTGCCAGTCAGAGCTTCCATCAGCAGATAAAACTTAGCTCCCCAAAAGCAGCCCCCCCCCATGTTTCTGCAGGCCTGAGCCCCAGCCCTGGGACCCACCTGTTTCTTAACATGATGAGACCACCAGATGGGCCCTCATGACTACCATTTATGACCCCCTAAGGGGGTTCTGGGAGTCCTGTTTGACCAGATGACCAGGTGCACCTGTGGTTCCCCAACACTTCAGTCCTGGGTTCCTGTCCAGTTGCAAGCCCTTGGGCAGGTCCCCAACATAGTGGGACCTTTGCTTCCCTCTCTCTAAACTAGAATAGTAAAGCCTCCATCACAGGTTGTTGCAAGAATCAGATGATGGCTAGAAAGTACTTGGTGCATTCTCAGCCAGCCAAGCGTTTAGTAAATGTTTGCTGTCAATAAATTTAGACAGCTCAGCTTCTCAGTTCCCTGCCCCACCCCAGCTAGGAGGGGGACTTGGAGGGTTCCATTCCTCACAGGAGCCCAAAGTTGCCTAGAAGTCATTTAGATCAGTCCTCAGATGGGGAGACTGAGGCCCAGAGAGGAGATCATTATAAGAATATAACTGCCAACCCCATGCAGCATGGTCCCCACTTCATGCCATCCACTATGTCACCCACTTCACTTGAGAGGAAACAAAGCTTCAGTCAGAGGGAGAAGCAGGAGATCCAGGGCTCCTTTGTAACCCTTTTGGTCTTCAGTCTTCCCGTCGGCAGGGATCTGGCTTGGCATAGAGGCTGAGAAAGCAGGTGGGGAGTGGATAGTTGGGCAGGCTGCAATCTGCAGGCCTGGGAGCCTTAGCTAGGGCAGTGCCAGCCTCAGTGGGGAGGGGATTCAGATTCTCCTGCTCCACAGCCCCTCCTCACCTGGCCAGGGAGGCTTATATTAACAACGGAAACAACAGGATACTTGTTCTGTGGTAGGCCCCTGTTAAGCCTTTATATACTTCGTCTATTTTCTCTCCAAAAAGCAGACAAATGACTGCCCTTGCTCCCCAGCAGGTGGGGCAGAGGAGCTGTCTTGCTTGTTAGAGAAGGTACAGAAAATGGCACGGGAAGGGCTGGGGGCACAGGGAAGGACTGATGTCAAGGGGCAGGGGATCTTAAGTCATAGGCTGCAGGTACTCTCAGCCCCGAAGAGACTGTCAGACATCCCACTCTTGTTGCAGTCTGCTCAGGACTGCTGTCCTCGCTTCATTTCCCACTAGTGAATGCTACCACATCTTTTAGAGTGGACTGCCTCCATGGAGCTTTCATAATGATATTGTCAGTGGGCACAGCAATAACCAGGCTGCTGCTCATCAGTAAGTCCCTAGTATGATCAGGCATTAGCCTATTTAAGTTACAACAACCCATTTTACAGATGGGGAGACAGAAACCCTCAATAGGAGTCCTTGCCCAGGGTCATATAGCTGGAATGATTTGAGCTATGGGCTGCTGACCCCAGGGCTTGGAGGCCTAGTCCCTTTGATACACAGTGGGCTCTGGCAAAGGTGGCCGAGGATTTCTTGTGTTGGCCTGATGGGCAGTTCAGTGGGAAGTGCTCAGGCTGTGGAGCCAGACCAGGCTGCCTTTGAACAGTATATATTTAACAACTGTGTGACCCAGGGCAAAGCCCTCAAACTCTCTGCACCTCCATCTCGCCTCTTGTAAACTGAAGCTCTAGCGTCACGGAGCCCAGCCACGGGCTGCCCGAGACAGCACAGGGTTCATAACGGTGCCAGAGGCAGAGAAGGTATTTATTTCTCCTCGAAGGCTGGATTTGGACAGCAGCAGCAGCGTCCAGGATTCGGGCCCTGGCAGGTTTTTGTGCTCTCTAGGCTTTCGAAATTGACTTAATGGTTATTTGCTTTTATTATGTACCACACTGCACTAAGTGCTTCACAGGGCTTAACAGAACTCAGTCACAACCCTAACAGATTGGGACTTTAGCAGCCCCCCCTTCACGCATAGGTAAATCGAGGCCACCCTTGCCGGCTCGCCCCTGAACCCCGTGACGCCGTGCCCCATTTCGAGCGGCATTCTACTGGAATGGGGGGCGGGGGCGGGCCTTGCTTTGCGGGGCGCCCCACCTCCAGCACGGCCGGAGCCTGCGCACACCAGGCTCTAGCAACCGCCGAGGCCTGTTCACCCCGCCGGGGCGGGCTGGCGGTCACGTGGCCGTGTTTACCTCTCAGCGGGCACGCGCTGTCCCCGCCCCCGCCCCCCATTGGTTGGCCAGGTCATTGGGACGCGCCACTCCTGCGCGCGCGCGCGCTCCGGGCTACGGAAAGAGGGAAAGGGGTGGGCGAGGCAAAGTGCGCCCCCCTCCGTCCCCCGTCCCCCATCCCCCCGCTGCCGACGGAGGACTCAGTACCGCTCAGCCGGTCCCTGGTCCCTGGTCCCCCTTCACGCCCCCCCATTCTCGAATCGGGTTTGCCTCCGGATCGCCACCCTGCGAAGGGGCGCTAGTGGCCTCCATTTTAGGGGAGCCCAGGGTGTTCGACAGATGCTTGTGCACTGCACCTCCCTTTCCCCTCCCCTAGCATGGAGCAGGGCCGGGCCTCCTGCTGCCAAGCCTGACCCTGTGCTATTGTCCCAGACCCCACGGATGGATGCCCCAGGCCTGTAACAGTCCCCTCTGAATCTGCCAACCCTTTCCGTGTACCCACCGTGTGCCAGGCCCCCAAGTCAGACACTGAGGACTTGATCAGTCAGGCAGTTACCCTCTCCCAAGGACATCCCAGCTCGGTGTGGAGCCAGATTCAGCTGAGTTCCAACCACAGACTGCAGTCTCACTATCTCAGCGGCCTTGGCAAGATGCTTACCCTCTGGGCCTCAGTGTCTTCATCTGTAAATGGGTCATCTACCCTCGAAGGGTGTGAGGAGGAATGGATGGCAGTAGTCTGCTCTCACTCCTTGCTGTCACTATCTGTGGTGGTGCTAGTGATTCTAAGATGAGGAAACTGAGGACCAGAGAAGGTTAGGGACTTGCCAGGAACCCCACAGCAGTCACATCAGCAAAAATGAGCAGGGCTGTGGGGAAGTGGGCAGGGCAGAGAGGACTAACTAGAGCAAGGTAGAAACATTTAAACAGCTAGAGAAAGAGGGAGGACGGGGCAGCCCACAGCAGGAACACAAAACTCCCCTTTCTTATGACTACTTCCCGTTGAGGAAACTCAACCTTTGTTTTGGGGGAGGAAGGTTTGGAGTCTCTGCTAGCCTCTGGTTGCTCATAGTTTGGGTTTTACCCAAAATATACTGAATATAACCAGTTTCAGTTTCACATGTCTTTAGGGTGAGCAAAACTCTGCAGTAGCTTCTAGAGCAATTCCCAGAGCATCTGGGGGCTGGGCCTGGGCTGGGTGCTCTGGGGAGGGGTTACAGTCTGCCTACCAGGACACCAGCTGTATTCATCAGTAATTACGGCAGGTGCCAAGTACAACAGCCGTGAGCCAGGCCACAATGCAAGGGCACTTCAGACCTGGTCGCGATGGTACAGATGTGTGCCCAAAAGAAAGTTCAGCCTGGCAAGAGAGGCTGTGCTGGGGCTGGGGCTTGAGGAGAGGCTGGGGAAAGCAACAGTGATAAGCACAGAGCACTTCCTGTGTGTCAGGCCCACTCTAAACACTTAGACACATGAATACTTTTTCCAGCACAGTCTTTTGCACATGGGGAAATCGATGCACAGAGACCTTAGGGAAATTGTTCAAGGTCTTATAGCTCTCAAGGGCAGAGCTGGGACTTGAACCCAGGCAGTCTCTCTCAGAGCCCCTGCCCTTTACCACAGGCTCTTCTTCCATGAAGGGAATGTGGGATTTACTGGCCCTGCCCTCTTCCAGGCACCCTGTGCTTCTGAGGGGGACATAGGGTCTAATCAGGAGTTGGACACAGACGTTTATAGGGTGGTGTGATCAGTGCTTAGAATGAGGGGAGTTCTGGTGTCATTAGAACCCCTTGGAGGCCCGTGACCTAGCTTGGCTGGCCAGGGACAGCTCCTAGGAGTAAGTGACAATTTCCTGGACCAGGAAGGGGCAAGGGCCTGCAGACAGTCGGCCCTGGTAGAGCAGCTGAAGCCTCTGATTGCCAGGGGAGAGCAAGGCAGCTCTGACTTCTCCTTTTTCTCCCAGGTACAGCACATGGGAGCCAGAGGAGCACATCCTGGACCCCCGCCTGGTCATGGCCTATGAGGAGAAGTAAGGGGCTCAGCCTGCCCTGGGGCTGCTTGACATACAGGCTCAGAGGTTTCCTAGGGAGCCCGCTGCTGCCTTGGCTCTGAACAAGGAGCAAAGGCTCAGGAGTGGGGTTTGGTCTAGTCTGCAGCTGGGGGAAGGTGGTGGGCACCAGCTCCAGGGCAGCTGGGGGCCCTGGTTACTCTCCTGTTGCTGGGTGATGTCGGCCACTTCCCTCCCCTCCCCAGGCCTCGGTCTCTCTGCTGTAACTGGGCCACCCCAATAACTCGTGCTGCGGCTTCTCCATAAGGTAGGGGTTTCAGTTGCAGTGATGAATGTAAAAATGTGTCATAGTGATGCCCTGCATGTGAGGGGCAGCAATATCAGTAATTCCCAGGCAAGCACCTGGGGAGAGATCAGATGTGCTCCCTGGAGATTCCCTTACCAGGAGAAACAGTCTGATGAAGCTCAGGAAAGGCCTGGGGCTGGGGAGGGGGTGGCTTTGGAGCCAGGCTAGCTGAGTTCTGGTCCTCCACACTTTGCCTCCTCCTAGCTGGGTGGCCCTGGGCAAAGCCACCTGGGGCTCAGTCTCCCACATGTGCCAGCACTCTGCTGAGACCCATAGGTTGGTTAGTGATTGGCAGCTCCTCCCATACCCACGGGGGCCCATCTCACAGGGAGCCTTTGATAACCTGTCCTTTATGCTGGTGGGGGGGCCCTTTGAGCAGAACCCAGCCATTCCCTTCTGCTGTGTGAGTCCAGGGTTACTGACCTCCTGCCAGCAGGCAGCCCATGTCCTGCAGCTTCTCCCCAAACACTGACCTGTGCAGTGCAGACCATTTCCTAAAATCAGCCCCTCTGGGAACCTCCTGAGACAGGGCTGAGGGTCTCGTGACAGATGGGGAAACTGAGGCTCTGAGGAGCTGTGGGACTTGTCCAGGAGCCTCACAGATGGGAAATAGCCCAACCAGGACTCAACCCAGGCTCCTGACTACACGTCAGATGCCCTTCCTCTGCCCCTCTTGCCCCCTTCTCATCTCTTCTCCCCCAGCACATCTCCTGCTGCCAATTCAAAAGACAAGTCCTCACTGCTCCTGCCTTTAAAAATGAGGGTGTCCCTGCCCCATAACTTCTTTCTGGTTCCCGAGTGCTTGTGGGGCCTTGACCCAAGTGGTTGTGAGCCTGGGAGAATCCCCTGGAATGTGGTGGGGAGAGAGCTGGGCAGTCTTCAAAGGCCTGGATTAGACTCCTGGCACCTGGCTCTGCCACTCAGCTGCTGTGAGGTGTCAGGCAAGGCCTTTCCCTCTGAGCCTCGGTTTCCCCATCTGTGAAATGGGGATAGTGCACTGACCTTGAGGGGCTTTCCTGGGAAGCAGAGGTATGTGAGGGCACTTTGTAAAGCCACGAGTGTGGGCACACAGGTGAGAATATCTTCCGATGGGGATTAGGGGTCAACTGGTCATTCTTTGATTTGTTCAAAAGTCTTTACTGAGTCCTAGTACGTGCTAGGCACTGTTCCAGGTGATGGGGTTCCAGCAAGTGTCCCTACCCCCCATGTGGCTCACATCCCAGTGCAGAGACACGCAATAAAAGTACAGTAATGAGCGCATATGATATCAGATGGTGACCACTGCTGCAGTGACAAGACAGGGGACAGGGAGAGGGATGGCTGGTTTCCCAGGGTAGTTAGCTGGTGGTGTTTGATCAGAGACCTGAATTGAGGGAATGAGCCTAGTGAGAATTTTAGAGAACATCCAGGTGATGCGCAGTGAGTGCAAAGACCCAGGGGTGAGGGCCCGTGTGTGAGGAGCAGCATGGAGGCAAGTGTGGCTCTGAGTGTGGCTGATGGAGTGGTGTGACTGGGAAGCTGTGGGGGTGAGGGAGGAGTGGGGACAGCCATGGGAGGACAGGGGCATCTAAAGAATGGGGGTGGCACAGTTCAGGGAGGGCAGAGTGGGTCCTGGTAAAGGAATGGCGTGATATTTTGAGGCACAAGTCAATAGTTAAGGAACAAACTCGGAGCTCAGAGACTTCTGTAGACCCACTGTGTGCCTGTCTCACTCCTTCCCTCAGTCTTGGTGAAAGGGAATGATGTCCATTTGACACATGCTTTGCAGGGTTTAATGAGACTCAGGAGGCTAGCAGGGGGGCTCTACTGGGGATTCCCTGCTTACCAGGAGGGTCTGAGGGCACTGATGGCTTGCTGGGGTCACAGCCCTGTGGCAGTCTCTGCCCTTAAGCCCCGGACACAAATGGTCAGAGTGTCCAGGTGTTCCGGATACCAGACTCTGAGTTGGTAAGAGCTGGACAGGATGCAAGCCCCCACCTCACCCTCTCACCCCACTCCCTGCAGTTTGCAGGCAGGAATGGGTATGCGGGCTGCAGACTGGAAGCCAGAATCTGATGGCCTGGACTCCGGGTCTGTCCTCGTGACCCTGACTGGGGTCCTAGGCCTGACCTTCCAGGGTTTGGAACCGGAGCTTAGCATTTTCACCAGGGGCGGAAGATTCCCTTCTCAGCTCATCACCAGGGCTCTGAAAAGGGACAAGAGACATCCCTGTTATTTATGAAAATGGGAAGGAGAAAGGTTAAAATAATAAAGAGGAAGAAGAGAGAGGGGAGAAAAGGGAAAGAGAGGAGGAGGGGAGGAAGCAGAGAGGAAGCTACATGTTCCCAGGAGCACGTAGAGCAGAGCTCTGTCCTAACCTGAGAAAGGCCACAAATTTTTGGAGATGCCATCCGAGTCCCGCCCCAGCAGTTGGGACCAGTGGCTGTGCTGTTGCCTTTGTAAGCTGAGAAGACCGAGGCCCTGGGAGTTAAACATGTGCCCCTGTTGTTATGGCCTAAAGAGAGCGACAGGAGGAACCCCTACCCCAGGATTGGAGGTGGCCGTGGAGGATGTCCCCTCTCCCATAGACTGCGGAGGGCAGGGTGGAGCAGACACCTTACTTTCCCTTAAATGTCACCAGTGTTTTCTTTTCTTCTGCCATCTGCTTTGCACCCCAGGGAGGAGAGAGACCGAGCGTCGGGGTATAGGAAGAGAGGTCCGAAACCCAAGCGGCTTCTGCTGCAGGTAACCCGCCAGCCTTGGTGCCCACCCACAGGTCCCCTGCTCACCCTGCAATTGCCCAGCTAGTTGAGCTGAACCACTCCCCCTCCTTGGCCTCACCCAGGGCGCTGTGGGCGGGAGGCACTTGGCGGGTAAGGTCCAATGGAAGTAGTTGGGAAAAGTCGGAATGTGGGGCTGGTGCCCCAGGAAGGCAACCCCGGGGGAGGTGCTGTGGTGGGAAGGAGGGTGGCTATATGGCTAATGGGCTCCTAGGATTTTAAAAGCTTAGAATCTTATAAATGAGCCTTTTTTGATATTCAGATTTCCCCAAACTCAAAATTATAATATTTGAGATCCTTAAAGACAAAAACTTTAGAATTGTAGAAACATGGGAGCCTGGAATTTTAGAATTCAAGGAAAGGAGACTCTTGACATTCTGGACCCACAGCCTTGGAATGTCTTAGAAACGTGTCATTTTTGACTAAGAACCCTACAGGCCTCCTTTTCCAATTATTTGCCACAAGCGGGGTCTTGACTCTGTGGCATCCTGTTGCCCAGGTCTTGGGGGAACTCTGCTGACTTCACTGCTTTCACTGAAAAGAGCATGGAGTCTGAAGGAATGCAGTTTTGTGATTTGAAATAATTATGTGTGATTAGCTTCTCTGAGCCTGAGTTTTCTCACCTGTAAAATTGGAATGATAGGAATATCTGCTCTCCTTATCATTAAGGCCCATCCAGGTGTTTGGAACCAAAAATAAGTCTTTTTGGTCCATGTGCAGTGTGAGCCCTGTCCACTCTCCTGCCCACTTTTGATAGTATATCATCTGAGGCTTTTGCCAGATAGATGGGCCTCCCTTCATGCAGTGGGCATGTTCCATGGGGCTTGGTGTAAATTGGGTCCCAGGAAGGAAAGTAGCATCTGTCAGACATCCTCTCCATGCTCAGCTCTGTGCTCAGTGCTCTTCACAAATGAACATACTTCGTCTGCACAGTTAACCTCTAGGGGAGGCGTATTATCATCTACTCTGTAATAAATTCCCCTGTAACTAAGCAACTTAAAGCAATAAAGACTTGTGATGTCACGTAGTCTCCGTGGGTCAGGAATTCGGGAGTGCTTTAGCTAGGTCTTTAGTGATTCTAGTTTGGGTGACAGTCATGATGTCAGCCAGGGATCCACTCATCTGAAGGCTTGACTGGAGCTGTATAGTCTTCTACCAAAGTGCTATTCACAGCACTACCTACGGGTGTGTCAGTGCTAGGTGTTGACAGGCGACCTGGTTCTTTACTGTGTGGACTTCTCAGTATGGCCACTAGCTTCCCCCAAAGGGGGCAATCCAAGAGACGGAGCAAGGAAGAAGCAGTGTCTTTAATGACCAGCCTTGGAAGTCCCACAGTGTGGTATTCAGTGTGCGAGGGGATGCACACGGGTGTGAGTTCCCAGGGGTGGGTACTGTTGGGCCATCTTGGGGGCCGGCCAGTACAGCTTCTTCATCTTTTCCCTGAAGAAGAAACAAGCTCAGCTAGGCCAGTAGTTCACCCAGGGTCACACAGCTGGATTAAAGGTCAGACCTGACTTCTGCTGCTCCTGGGTCCCTGTTAGTAGCTATAGTTCTCTCTGGTGAGGTGGAGAAGCACAGAGATGGGTCCATCTTGCAGAACTGTGGGAGTTTACACGGCTTGTGATGCCTGCAAGCCAGGCTGAAGGAGTGGCTTTTGATAAAGCTGCATATACAATAAGCCCTCCTAGCATTGCAGTATTTTCCCAATCCCCACCCAGTTCAGCCCTCATCATCACCAAGACGACCTGCACCCCATGCCCACTGATGGACATTAGCAGGTGGGACTAGAGAACGGAGCCTGCACATGTGATCTTTGCTCCCACCTGGAGATGTTTGGCCTACAGGTGCCATCTCATGGCCTCACCCTCTTCCTGGGTGCTCTTGGCCTCTGGTGAGAGGTGGCAGTAGAAGGTACTATCCCAGAGTGATCTAGGCCCTCCCAACATTTTAGCACCAAGGATCTTTCCTGGACTTGTATAAATTACTCCCCAGAGTCAATAAGACAAATCCCCAAATTGTGAAACACCAACCCTAGAGTCGTGGAACAGCCTTCCTTTCAGCCAGTTTTAACAAGAGTGGGGCAGGGCATCAACAGAGGCCTAAGCCGCGTGCGGCCATGCAGCATCTCAGGGCTGAGCTGTGCCCTGAAGGGATCCAGAGGTGTCTGAAGGCTGCTGGCAGGAAGGCGCCACTCAGTGCTGTGTCCCCCTTGGTTAACTTGCCCCAAGAACCTTCAGAGCCCTGCCTCACACCATCTCCCTGGGGAGCTGGCTGTCTCAGCTTTGGGGGCCCCTCAGTGAGCAAAGATTTCTTTCCTACAATGAAGAAGAACCCCTCCCCTCCATTTCTCAGCTTCGTGCATCAGATCTGGTTTTCATACCTCTGGCATGCTCTGCTGTGTACCAAAGGCATGCCTGTGGCCCCCATCCCTGAGCCCCTCATGGCCCCGTGGGGAGATGAGGCTGCCCTGTGGGGCTGTAGGGCTGGGGCTGGTTAGGGCGGCTCGGGGTTGGACGGGGTAGGGTGGTGGCTGCCTCTGGGCCATCAAACATGGGGAAGGGCACTCAGGTGGGAGGAACAGCATGAGCAAAGGCGCGGCAGCAGGTGGGAGGGCAGGGCTGACCCGCCGTGCCCTGGCTTGCCCCCGCAGCGGCTGTACAGCATGGACCTGCGGAGCTCCCACAAGGCCAAGGGCAAGGAGAAGCTCTGCTTCTCCCTGACGCGCCCACTCGGCAGCGGGAGCCCCGAGGGGGTGGTCAAGGCGGGGGCACCTGAGCTGGTGGACAAGGGCCCTTTGGTGCCCACCCTGCCCTTCCCGCTCCGCAAGCCCCGCAAGGCCCACAAGTACCTGCGGCTCTCACGCAAGAAGTTCCCACCCCGCGGGCCCAACCTGGAGAGTCACAGCCATCCACGGGAGCTCTTCCTGCAGGAGTCACCAGCCCCGGACGTCCTGCAGGCAGCCAGCGAGTGGGAGCCTGCTGAGCAGCCCCCCGAAGAGGAGGGTAAGGTGGCTCAACCCAAGGCCCAGGCCCAGAGACCCTCAGAGCTGGATAGATCCCTTGAGTCATCAGGTCCACTTGGCCTAATGCCCAGAGAGGGCATGGGGTGCTCCGGAGGCCACACAGCCTGTGAGGACCCTGGCACCCAGCCCAGAGCGCTCTCTGTGGTCCCGCTCGGGATGAGCTCTGGCCCAGCCAGGGAAGAGAAATGTAGTGAGCCCCTCCCGTTTGCCCAGTCCTGAACTAGGCCTGGCCTGGCTGGGGAGTCAGAGGGCAGCCTGAGTTTGGGGGTACGGAGTAGTCTGCATGCTGCCACTATTCCCACCTTCCCCGCCTGTTGTCATCGCTGTCCTCCATCTGTCTGTCTGTCTTTCTCCCATGGCTGTAGCAGATGCAGACCTGGCCGAGGGGCCCCCTCCCTGGACACCTGCGCTCCCCACAAGTGAAGTGACAGTGACAGATATCACCGCCAACTCCATCACCGTCACCTTCCGCGAGGCCCAGGCTGCTGAGGGCTTCTTCCGAGACCGAAGCGGGAAGTTCTGAATCACCGTTTTTTACTTTTCTTAAACTGTTTTCTTTTGGGCTTGGGGTGGGGACTTCCAGAGATGGGGAGGGGTTAAGGGTGGGGTAATTATTTTATTTAAAAATACGGAACAGGAGAAGGGGGAAGATCCGTACACTCTCCCACCATCCTGCCCCTTTTTCTGTGGGCGATGTTTACAGAGAGGCCTCCTGGTCTGTTTCTGGCTGGGGATGGGGAGGCCTGGCACTGCTCTGTCAGTTTGGGTACCATCTCCAGGGCAGAATGGGGACAGGGCCACCCTCCCTTGACCACCTCCATCACCATTCTTTAGACACAGCAGCTAGTCCTAGGAGCTACAGGAGGTAGAAAGGCCCCAGCCCTCTGCCTCGAGCATCCCACCCAGCCTTTCTGGTTGACTTTTCCTTTTATTTTTTTGGTGGGGAGGGGTCTTTATTTTTAACCCTGCACTCCAGCTTTCGGTGAGGTTGGAGGCTGCCTTTGACCAGAGTGAGGGTCAGAGAGGAGGGGCAAAAGGAAGGGTTCGAGATCGCTGCTGTGCATCCTGTGTGTCCCATACCCTTTAGACAGGTCTCTACCTTTCCCTGGGGCACTGCCAGCAGAGCTCCTGCTGCTGAGAGCTCCACCTCTTCCCCCATCCCTGGCCTGTGAGAAACACTCCCATGCACACTCAGCTGCAGCGCTGCACACACCCTGCCCCTCCTCCCCTAGTGAGTGCGTGCATGTAACTGCAGGAGTGCACTGGGTCTTGCAAATCTCCTGTTTAGAGACCCTGATCAGGGGAATGTGGGGTGAGTCACAGCGCAAAAGACCTTGCCCTGGGCACCACACACTCACCCCATCTGGCAGGGCTCATCATGTGACAGGATGTAGCCCAGCCGGTTTTGCTGGAAGCTGTCGGCAGGGCTCTGGCCACAACAGATGGCTTCTGCTGCTCCAGGGACAGATGTGCTTTCGAGACTTTACCAGGTGTGTGAACATCTGGGCAGATGGGCTGTGCATCAGCACAGCGCTGGCTCGGAGGCGCTCAGACCCTGTGCTTCCTCCTGAGGGGCTCTGTTCTCTCTGACTCAGGTGACTTCTCAGCCCTTGCCACGCCCCCCTTTTTCTGCCCTCTTCTCAATTCAGCCAGTGTTGGGTATGGGTGTGGGTGGTTAGGGAGGGAGGGAGTGTCCCACCACCTTCTCAGGGCAGCCTCAACTTCCTGCATCCTTCCTCCTTGCATCCTGTGTCCCCTCTCTACCCGCAGAAGCTGGGGCTGGCCTTGTTTTCCTGTGGCAGGGCCTCTGCGTGTCTTCCTGCGGTCAGGCTCCGGTGGATGGAGGGCCAGGCTGTTCACAAGCCCCACTCCACCTGCCTAGCAAGCAGCTGTATCTGCCAGGCGGAACCACCTCTCATTTTCTAGCTTGCACAAATGCACCCTGTGGACTAGTAGCTTCCCTGGCAGTGAGCAGTGACTTCTGCCCTATCCCAGCCCTGTAGGGGAGAAAAGGCCACATGTTGGGGAGGTGAGGGGGATGCACCAGGAGAGCAAGTAAATGCCTGGCTCCCTCCACCCTCTGCCATTCTGCTCGCCCTCCAGGGCCATCTCCCACCCTGTTGTGTCCTGAGGCAAGGATGGGGCCCCTTCTTCCCGAGTTCCCAAACCAAAGACAGCCTGCACCCCATTTCTATTTTGGGTGCCCTGCTGGCAAGATTCTCAAATCCTTGGTCTCTCTCCCCTTCCTCCTTAATCCTTCCTTGTCCAGGGTCAATTCAGTGCTTCCATTGTGGGACAGTCCCCTCGGGGGTGACTTGATTCACCCCCAGACTGGGGAGTTGAATCTAGAGGATTAAGTGGGATGGGTCAGGGAAAGGAGGGGCAGCTGTGGGACCCCTGGGAGGGGCAAGGCAGCTGGAGTTGGGCATTCTCCCAGGACAGGGGCTCCTAGCAGAGGTGAGGGTGCTGGAGGGTGGGTGGGCAGGGAGGTCTCTAATTGAATGCTGTTGGCTCATGGCTTTGGGACAAGGCTGGCAGCTTCCAGTGTAAGTCATACTCCCCATTCCCTGGGGACACAGGATCTCTTCCTGTCCCGTGGGCACTTCCAAAGAGCCGTTTGTGTAATTTGCAGAATCGGGGCTTGGGGGCCTTTTGTGGAATGAGGCAGCTGTTTCTCTTTCAGCAGCAACGGAACACTTCTCATCTCTTACTCAGCCCTTCACGGCCCACGGGGGTCCTGTGTCTCAGAGAGGGCTGAACCCTGCCAGAACTGGCTCCTGCTCCGGCTCCCTGGGGGCAGGGCTGTGGCCTGTTAGGACCCCCCCCTCCCCCCAGGACAGACCTCTATGAGGGGTTGGGTGTGGCCTTGCTGGCCACCTCCCAGCCCTGAGTGTCCCAGCAGGGCTGCCACGCCTGAGAGGGGGCAGGAGCACACTGACCTCCCACCTCCACCCAGAAGGCCAGTACTCGAGGAGATGGGGGCTTAGAAAGATTGGACTACCTGCCTCTCTCTCCCCCACCCCCACCCATTTGAATGTAGTTGGTACTTTTGCTGTGGGATTGGACAGGGAGAATGTTCTCCACCCCTAGCAAGGCCACTCCTAATGCAGAGGCCAAGCCCTGTTGGGCAGCACAGCGATCATTGCCCCGTTGATCCCAGTGCCAGCTTTCTCCTCTCCTGCGGGGGATGGCCCTATGCTTGTATAGCTTCTGCTTTATAAGTGGCCAGCCTGGCCTCCAGGTCTCAGCACAAGAACGCTTCCTTTGCACAGAATGAGCAGTGAGCTTTGTTCAGACGACATGAATGTATTTGGGAGGGCTGGGCATGAATTGATCCCCCGCACATGCCTTTTCTGAGTGGGTATGTGCTGGAGAGAGCCAGAGTGGATGCAGAGCTCGGTTTTATTTTTGTACTGATATTGGTAAGAGACTGTATAGCATCTATTTATTTAGATGATTTATCTGGTAAATGAGGCAAAAAATTATTAAAAATACATTAAAGATGATTTTAAAAAAAGTTCTTGGGCATTTATTTTTTTCTTTTGATGGTATCACAGCTATGCTGAGGCAAGACCACCAGCCCTCAGGGCTCAGCCTGGGACTTAGGTCCCAGGTCTGCCAGGTACTGCCCATAACCTTGGACAGGTCAGTTTTCTGTGACCTTCAGATGTAAAGATCGATTCAGTAATGGGTGGGAAGTGGTTGGGAATTGGAAACTGGAGTGTAGATAGGCGCATGCCCACCTTTGTGGTCAGGCTTCAGGGGAGAGGAGTGGGGGGGGTGGCCAAGGGTGTGCTTCTGTTGCCTCTCGGTTCCTGTGTGGGTGGGTGGGGCAGCGTCAGGCCTGCTGGCAGCTCCTAGATAACTCCCTTTCGAGTGGGGACTTACCATGCCTTGTCCTTAACTTTGAGCACTGACCCGAATTTTGGATCCCCAAGAAAAGTCCCGTAGGCACCGTGGTACAAATGTCCACCCTGCCTCTCAAGTATGTTTCCTGAGCACACCTGCGGTGGGCGCTCTTACTGCACCCTTTTTTATGGGTGTGTCAGCGGTGGTTAGGGTACCCTCTGGCCAGAGGCTGTACTCTGCGTCCTCAGTTCTCGTCTTCCTGTCGGAACGAATTCAAACGAGACAAGTAGCAGAAAAGCAGGCGAGAATTTATTTGCAGAAAAAGAACACACTCAGACAGTGGGCAGCTCAGCCGGCCAAGCCAATCCAAGTGTCCCACTCAGTTCGGGCTTTGGGAATTTATACCCTAGGCTGGAGTCTCCCTAAATAAGTCTTCCCCTCTCTTATTTCTCAAAAATATTTAATCTTCAAGCTATAAGGCTCCTTCACCCACATGTTAGATCATCGGCTAGACCGCATCCTGGAAGGGCTCTAAGTCCTCTCCTCACACAGGCGTCTGTCGCGTCCATTGTCTGATTCTGGTTTGTCATGTCTCACACGTGTCCCTCCAAGCCTAACACCTTACCCAGCGCTTATCTCTCGTGCCTGCTCTGACAGGTGGAGGCAGATGCCTAAGTTATGGTCGGCTCTTCAAGTCTGCAGCTAGGATGTGCTGAGCCAGGAATGGGCGCCCGTGTCTCGCTACAGTAACACCCCTTACCCACAGTTTTACTTTCCATGGTTTCAGTTACCCATGGCAACCATGGCCCAAGAATATGAAATGGAAACTTTCAGAAATAAACAATTCAGAAGTTTTAAATTGTGTGCCTGTCTGAGTAGCTTGATGAAATCTTTGGCCTCCCCTGTATGTCCTGCCCAGGGCATGAATCACGCCCTTGTCTAGTGTTTCCACCCTGTGTGTGGAACAAATTCTTCCCCACCCCTTGGTCACTTAGGAGCTATCTCTGTTAGTGTCCAGGACTCTAGGGCACAGGCCCTGCTGGTGGTGTGACCCCAGCAAGCCATCAGTGCCCTCAGACCCTCCTGGTAAGCAGGGAATCCCCAGTAGAGCCCCCCTGCTAGCCTCCTGAGTCTCATTAAACCCTGCAAAGCATGTGTCAAATGGACATCATTCCCTTTCACCAAGACTGAGGGAAGGAGTGAGACAGGCACACAGTGGGTCTACAGAAGTCTCTGAGCTCCGAGTTTGTTCCTTAACTATTGACTTGTGCCTCAAAATATCACGCCATTCCTTTACCAGGACCCACTCTGCCCTCCCTGAACTGTGCCACCCCCATTCTTTAGATGCCCCTGTCCTCCCATGGCTGTCCCCACTCCTCCCTCACCCCCACAGCTTCCCAGTCACACCACTCCATCAGCCACACTCAGAGCCACACTTGCCTCCATGCTGCTCCTCACACACGGGCCCTCACCCCTGGGTCTTTGCACTCACTGCGCATCACCTGGATGTTCTCTAAAATTCTCACTAGGCTCATTCCCTCAATTCAGGTCTCTGATCAAACACCACCAGCTAACTACCCTGGGAAACCAGCCATCCCTCTCCCTGTCCCCTGTCTTGTCACTGCAGCAGTGGTCACCATCTGATATCATATACTGTACTTTTATTGCATGTCTCTGCACTGGGATGTGAGCCACGTGGGGGGTAGGGACACTTGCTGGAACCCCAGCACCTGGAACAGTGCCTAGCACGTACTAGGACTCAGTAAAGACTTTTGAACAAATCAAAGAATGACCAGTTGACCCCTAATCCCCATCGGAAGATATTCTCACCTGTGTGCCCACACTCGTGGCTTTACAAAGTGCCCTCACATACCTTTGCTTCCCAGGAAAGCCCCTCAAGGTCAGTGCACTATCCCCATTTCACAGATGGGGAAACCGAGGCTCAGAGGGAAAGGCCTTGCCTGACACCTCACAGCAGCTGAGTGGCAGAGCCAGGTGCCAGGAGTCTAATCCAGGCCTTTGAAGACTGCCCAGCTCTCTCCCCACCACATTCCAGGGGATTCTCCCAGGCTCACAACCACTTGGGTCAAGGCCCCACAAGCACTCGGGAACCAGAAAGAAGTTATGGGGCAGGGACACCCTCATTTTTAAAGGCAGGAGCAGTGAGGACTTGTCTTTTGAATTGGCAGCAGGAGATGTGCTGGGGGAGAAGAGATGAGAAGGGGGCAAGAGGGGCAGAGGAAGGGCATCTGACGTGCAGTCAGGAGCCTGGGTTGAGTCCTGGTTGGGCTATTTCCCATCTGCGAGGCTCCTGGACAAGTCCCACAGCTCCTCAGAGCCTCAGTTTCCCCATCTGTCACGAGACCCTCAGCCCTGTCTCAGGAGGTTCCCAGAGGGGCTGATTTTAGGAAATGGTCTGCACTGCAGAGGTCAGTGTTTGGGGAGAAGCTGCAGGACATGGGCTGCCTGCTGGCAGGAGGTCAGTAACCCTGGACTCACACAGCAGAAGGGAATGGCTGGGTTCTGCTCAAAGGGCCCCCCCACCAGCATAAAGGACAGGTTGTCAAAGGCTCCCTGTGAGATGGGCCCCCGTGGGTATGGGAGGAGCTGCCAATCACTAACCAACCTATGGGTCTCAGCAGAGTGCTGGCACATGTGGGAGACTGAGCCCCAGGTGGCTTTGCCCAGGGCCACCCAGCTAGGAGGAGGCAAAGTGTGGAGGACCAGAACTCAGCTAGCCTGGCTCCAAAGCCACACCACTGGACCCAGCCTTAACTAACTACCACAAACTGGGTAGCTTTTAGCAACAGACATGTACACTCTCCCAGCTCTGGAGGACTGAAGTCTGAAATCAAGGTGTCAGCAGGCTGTGCTTTCTCTGACGGCTTCAGTGTCTGCTACGGTGGTGGGGGTGGGGTGGGGGTGTCTTTTCCCATCCTTCCAACCTCTGTCTTCACAGGGCCTTCCCCCTGCGAGTCCATATCTCTGTGTCTCTTCTTACAAGGACACCAGCCGTATTAGATTAAGGGCCCACCCTACTTCAGTATGCCCGCCCTCAACTTAAATAACTCTATCTGCAAGGATCCTATGTCCAAATAAGGTCACATTCTGAGGTTCTGGGAAGGACATGAATGTTGAGGGGATACTCTCCAATCTAGTACATACATAGTTTACATTTACTGTTGAAAACTATTGCATATGTGGTTCAGACCACTAACTGTCCCACTGTATTAATGCTCCTATTTCAGAATGTATAACACCTGACTTTTAGCAAGTTATCCAGCCATCCAAAATAAAGGCTACATTTCCCAGAGTCCTTTGCTGCTAGGTGTGGCCGAGTGGCTAAGTCCTGGCCTAGTAGATGTGAAAATAAACTCCATATGGCAGCTCCTGGGACCCGTCCTTAGCAGCAGCTAGCTTGGTCGTCTGCCCCTTTCCTCTCCTCTTCCCCCATCTAGCTGACAGAACACAGATGTTATAAGTGATAACATTTTGGGACACGAGGACAAAGTCCGTACACATCCCGAGGATGGCATAGCAGGAAGCTGGATACCATGTGGGTCCTAAATGACTGTGGAGTCATCGTCCCAGCTCTGCAGCTAACACCTGGACTTTCCTGTTGGAGGGAAGCGACCACCCAGGGCTGCTGGGCTGCACAAGCCCAGGGACACCATCCATGGTAGACAGCGCTCCTGCTCTGGCCTGGAGGATTCGTGCAAACTGAGATAGGCAGAGAGTGGAGATGTGCCCAGAGAGGGAGAGAGTGGAGGGGAGGGAGAGAGAAACATCAATTGGCTGCCTCCCACAGGTGCTCCAACTGGGGCCAGGGATTGAGCAACTGAGGCACATGTCCTGGGCCAGATATCGCACCCGTTGACCCTTCCATGCACAGTTCAATGTTCTAACCACTGAGGCAAACCAGGCAGGGCTAGGAGGAGGTATTTAGAGCTGACCACTTTGGCCGGGTTTAATGACCCAGATGGGCAAGAGTGTGGTCCACATGGTGCCGCTCTGTGCCTCCCTCCTTGGAGGAAACAGGGAGAGGGGAGCACCAAAATAGACGAGCTGAAGCAGCCAGAGAACACTGGACTCTGCCCTACAACCCCAGGCCGCAGTGCAGACAAGGAGGGGGTATGAAGGGACAGGCGTCTGCCAACTTACACCTGGACAGCCAAAACCAGGGGAGAAACAGCTGATCCATGGAAGACCCAAGAGATTCTTCAAAAGTGTTAAGGGCAGAAATATTAATCATGCTCTGTTAACCATGTTTGTTCTGTTCTGGTTAGAGAAAGCACATTCTAACCTGGCTGAGAGTTGTACGTTTGGAATGTGGTCCATTCTCCTTAACTGCCTATCTTCATGGAGAGATTAACAACCTTGTTGCAGAAACAAAGGGGACTCAGAGGCGCCCCACACTTTTGCAAACCCCCAGCCCACATTTCCTGTAGCCTGTAACCATTATACCCATTCTTTCTCCTTTTGCCTAAGGCCCCATGTAATCTTTGTCCTTCTACCCAATATAAGCAGCTGGCTTATGGGGGGCAGGTAGAGCAGATTTTTGTGCATGACCTACTGCTCTCCCACACTGCCGCCATGGTTGGAATAAGTGCTCATATATGATTCAACCTTGTCTCTGCTTAACTGGCTCAAGTAGCGACAGGCAGCCCAGACGCATTAGTTGTCTGGTTTCACAGGGAGGCTTTAGGAGGGCAGCTCAAGCAAACCGGGGACCAGCTACAGGATTTAGTGGCCTGGTTTGCTCTCCTGAGGGGGAAGAAGCTGAGCACCCTAGTAAGTGGGAGCCTACTGCCGAGACTGACTCTGACTCAGGCAAGGAGATAGTAGCCGAGACAGACGCAATCTGTGCTGCCCCCGAACCCTGTGCCAGCTGCGGCTGCCGGAGGAGCATGTGAGGGGGGAAAAACAGGCACTTTTACATTCTGCTTGTTCTCTTGGAACATTACATCTTACAGAAAAGCAAAGTTCTTGTCAACTGCATTACAATCAGATCTACAGCTATGTCATTTTAAGTTTTGTCATTCACCAGACAGTCACTGCTGCATTTACAAAGAGATTTTAGCTTAAAGGTCCATGGAAAGGACTGTGACTTACTCTAAACTAGAGTTTTCCTGAGAATAAATTTTCAGATCAGCGCCTTCAAGCTGGATTTGCAGAGGTGCTGGTGGGTGGTCTGGCTGGGGGAGTTGACCATGTGGGCCTGGGTGGACTGGGCATGGTTATTGTTTTTGTGACTTTGTTCAAAGTTCTGCTGGCTTGGGGAACATGTTTTGTTTTCCAGGTGTGGGGGCGCTTGTCTTTCCCTTCAAGCAGTTTGGTAAATTATATCTTTGTAAGCGATACCATTTTCTCCCTACCTGATCCCTCTAGAGTTTGGAAACTCTTAGTGCATGAGTATTATTTAATTTTCATGCAACATGGTTGTTTGCATGAATTCAATGAGAATCTCTCCTTCTTATAACGGGACACAGTGAAAACTGGACCATGACTGATTCCAGATCTTGACTATTATAAATGAAAAACTCACAGACAACAGTATGGTGATTACCAAAAGCAAAAAGGATGGGGGAGGTGGAGAAGGGTAGAAGGAACGGATGGGGGTGGAAGGAGCCCGACCTTGGTGGTGGGTGCGCAGTGCAACATGCAGATGATGTCTTACAGAACTGCGCACCTAAAGCCTTTGTATGGTCTTCTAAGGGAAGAACAACAGTGTGATTGGCAGGAGAAGCACCAATGGGTTTTTGAGGAGGAAAAAGAACAGTTAAACAGGTTCAGGGACTTGGTACCTATGATCCAGCCTTACCTGGGGAATTGGATGTGCATATAGCTCGGGGGGGGGGGGGAGCGGGTGTTGGGGGGTCTCTGGCAGCAATAAGAGACTCTGCATCCCAAAGGGTTTTGACCGCTGGCATGGAAAGGGGCTGAAGAAAAACGCAGCCTAATAAAGAAACGGCTCTATGCCACCTACCACGCCCTGCCAGCAACAGAGCCTGTAACTGAAAGCCCTGCTGTAACAGTGAGGCCCACCTATCCCAGCAGGGGGTGGCTGCCCGATGTGTCCCACACGCTGCAGTCTGGTGCAGCACAGACACAAACCATAACGAGATGGAGTGTTTATCTGCAGCAGGGACATGTCAACGTCCCCTCTTAGCCAGGACTTGCAGACATTGTTGGGGCCAGTCACCTTCGTGTCAGAAGGGGATGCATGCTGAAAAGGCACTCGAGGCCGTACTGGCCCTTTGCCAGTTAAAGCAGGGACAGTTCCAGTGCCACCTGAAGCAGGTATACTGATGGCCCCTGCAAAGACAGTCACCAAAATAGCACTCACAGGACTGGACTATCAACAACAGACCTCTGTGGGGACAAACCATGTGGGCTGACATATGGACGGTTGTGCAGACTAAGGAGGTGAGCCTATAGCATGTCACAGGACCTCAAGTGTTACAACGTCCAGGGAGTAATGAAATGGATGCCTTTGCTGGCATTCAATGGCAAGAAGACCTGGCTACATGGCTACAGAGGAGAAGGAAACACACAGGGCAGAAAACCCTGTGAGCAGCAGCTAAAGCCTGGGGCCTTCCACGGAAAGTGACTGATTGTTACAGCTTGTCAGCAGTGTTCTGTGTGTGCCGAGCAGCACCCGCGTCCCTTGGCAGCAGCGACGGGACATTGTGTGCAGATTGTGCCGAGAGCCACAGCCTTGAATGGCGACTGCACCTCCCTTCCAATCCAACAGGAGCTGGGCTGATAGACGGTTATAACCGACAGTTGAAAACGGGGGGAGGGTCACTACGAGGATGGACCCCAGAATCTGACTCACGACTAACCATGAGAGAAAAGCCGCGACCAGGTGGACCTGCAGCGGTCCCGATGCAGCAGCGGACGTGGGCATCCCCTCCGAGAGCGCAGGTCGGAACAGTGGACACCAAGATAAGACCTCCTCGGGAGCCGACAGTAACCTGCTGTGGCAAACAGACAAGATGGCGGCGCAGGGAGCAGCTGCGCCCGCCGCCTCCCGCAACCACATGGAATTACAGCTAAAATACAGAACCACCAGCACGCAGAGCCTCCTGAGATCCGGCTGAACAGAAGCCCCACAACCAGGGAGCTGAAGGAGCATCGAGACACTGGTAGGAGGGGCGGAGACGCGGGCCGGTCGGGGCTGAATCGGAGACTCGGAGACTCGCCGCGGGCCCACACCCGGTGCTGCGGGTAAACCCGGGAGGGAATCTCGGCGATGGGGGTTTCCCAGAGGAGCGAGGGGTCCCAGCCCCACAGCAGGCCCCCAGCCCAGGGCTCCAGGGCCGGGAAGAGACGTCCCCACAACTCCGGGCCGTGAAACCAGCGGGGACTGTGGCTGAGGGTCGCGGAGGCTGCGGGAGCCCCAGCAGCTCCTCTAAAGGGCCCGGCTCGGACTCACTCGGACGCTCCCTCTGAGCCCAGCGCCGGGCAGCGGCCTGAAAGGACCCGGGACACTCGGGGAGGAACTAACCTGCCTGGAGTCGGGGTGAGAGGTGGGGGGCGGCTTCCTCCCGGGCAGAAGGGCTGGCGGAGGCCATGGCTCCTGTGGCGAGTCCTCCCCGCACAGCCGGCGGGCAGGCCCCATGTTTGAATCGCCAGCACCTGACTCCCATCGTTGGCCCCGCCCCGTGATTCCCGGAGGCCCCGCCCCTCCCCACCTGCAGCTCATCCCGGCCATTTCCAGGGGCTTTTCTGTGCAAGGGGCCTCTCGAGCCTCATGCTTAGGACTTTCCTAAAATCTCTCAAACAAGCAGCAGCGGGCCCTGTACAGCTGGATAAGGGGCCCCAGGCCTGGCCCTAGTGGCAGCTGCATTGGCTCATAGCTTGGCCTCTCCTGACACCTCCAAGCCCAGCACAAGTAGCAGCCAACTATGGTTTTCTGTGTAGCTCATACTGGGTGGCCCTGGGCAAGGCACTGGCAGAGGCTGACTTGGCACCTCCCGGGAGGCCCCAGAGACAGTGCACCTGGTGGTCAGACTCGACCACGCTGGATTACAACCCTACCACATCCACGAGTGACACTCAAGGGGTGCACTTGGTGAACACCAAAGCTCCACTGAAGTAAATCCTGCTCCATAGGGGCGTGTCCAGCACAGCAGCTCTCTGGCTGTAGTTGCAGCTGGTCCTCACAGCTGATTGGCCTGGGGGTCAATTCCTCCCTGGGGGTCAGTTCCTCCCAGGGCTCAACTACAACAGGACAGTGCACACAGCCCACACAGGGGAGCACCTAGAAGGCCCAGCTCAGGTGACTGGGGAGGCTGAGCCACTGGACCCTACAGGACACCTACTACACAAAGCCACTCTACCAATTCCAGGAGACATAGCAGCTCTACCTAATACATAGAAACAAACACCTGGAAGCAGACAAAATGTGGAGGCAAAGAAACGTGTCACAAAGGAAAGAACAGAAGAAATCTCTAGAAGAGGAACTACATGAAATAGTTCCAAGCAAGCTACTAGATACAGAGTTCAGAATTTTGTTTATAAGGATGTTTAAGCAGACTATTAGGGAAATAACTGAGAAAATCGATAACATAATAAAGTACCAATTTGAAATGAAGGCTACAGGAACTGAAATGAAGAATAATTTACAGGGAATCGACAGTAGAGTAGAGGTTGCTGAGAATCAAATCAGCAATTTGGAACATGAGGAAACAAAAAACACCCAACCAGAAGAGCAAAAAGAAAGAAGAATCCAGAAATATGAAGATAGTATAAGGAGCCTCTGGGACAACTTCAAGAGGCCCAACATTCATATTACTGGGGTGCCAGAAGGGGAAGAAATAGACCAAGAAATTGAAAACCTATTTGAAAAAATGACAGAAAACTTCTCCTACCTGGGGAAAGAAATCGACTTACAAGTCCAGGAAGCACAGAGGGTCCCAAACAAGAGGATCCCAAAGAGGCCCACAGCAAGACACATCATAATTAAAATGCCAAAGGTTAAAGACAAAGAAAGAATCTTAAAAGCATCAAGAGAAAGGCAGTTAATTACCTACAAGGGAGCACCCATACGACTGTCAGCTGATTTCTCAACAGACACCTTGCAGGCAAGAAATATTCAAAGTGATGAAAAACATGGAACTACAACCAAGATTGCTCTACCCAGCAAAGCTGTCATTTAGAACTGAAGGTCACATAAAGAGCTTCTCAGACAAGGAAAAGCTAAAGGAGTTCATCACCTCCAAACCAGCACTACAGGAAATGTTGAAGGGTCTTCTTTAAGAAGAAGCTAATGAACAAAAGAATCTGACGAACTAAATAGATCCAGAGAGATTGATGCATGCAACAGACGATCATATTTCAGAGGAAAGAGGGAAGGGGGGTGGAGGGTGGGAAGAGATTAACCAAAGGAATTATATGCATATATGCATAACCCATGGACACAGTCAATAACAGGGTGAAGGCCTGGGAAGGGGGTCGGAGCGAAGTGCAGGGGGTCAATTGGGGGGAGAAATGGGACACCTATAATACTCTCAACAATAAAGATTAAAAATAAAAAAATAAAAATAAAAATAACCTGCTGTGGCCAGCACCCCAGGACATACACCCTGGAGCTAGTGCATGAACCTGGCCCTGGGAATCTCATATTGATACCCGCTGGTGCACTCTCCTAGCCCCATGCGGGAGAGGGTCTTGCCCAGGGCTTGCTCATACCACCCTCCATGGCTGGTAAGTGGCCAACTGCTGTGGCATCTGGCAGATTGGTAATCTTCCTGATTTCCCTCCGTGGGTGCCCACTAAACACATCTGATCCTCCTTAGCTCAGTGAGGCTAACAGTCTGCGAGATGGGCTGATGAAGTGGCTCTCTGCTCCAGTGTTTCAGACCGCTGGGTGTGTTCGGAGATGCCCCCCCTGCTACTGCTGGGCTGCCTTGGAAAACAAATCAGTCAACGTGACAGAACAGAGCCACTGGCACCTGTGGAGTGACACTGCCCTGCCTCAGAAAGACAGAACAACATCCAAGAGGTGGCACGTTCCCTGTCCCTCGGGGGCCTCTCTGGGTCTGCGGGACATATGCCTGGCCATATTTCCCCTATGACTGGACAGGGAGGCGCTCCGCCCTTTTAGGGATGGTGGGTCTCCCCCTCCTGCTGTTAGTCTGTGCTTGTAGCCTGGGCTGCATCTGTGGGATTTGGATGCAATGTGCTAACACCGTAACCACACAGGTCCCTCCCTGGAGACTTGTGCGCAGACCATGAGGGTGGAATCGGGGTTGAGTGTGGGGGTCAAGCGAGGCTATAGCCCAATTCCCCTGCCAGTCAGTGGAAAGGTGTCTGCCTGGCCAGAGGCCACGTGCAGCAGAGCAGCGCGGACCTGTGTCTCCCACGTCCTTGACGGCTAAAAGCCTCGCCGGCTCGGTTTGTCCTTGGCCTGCGCGCAGGCCTTTCCCAGCACGGCTCCCTCCCTCTCCCTCTCCCTTTCCCTTCTGCTAGATAAGCCCCTAGCCTACCCTGGCCTAGGGTGGAAACTCATGTGACTGGCCTGCCATCAGGTCTTCCCCAGATGTACATAATAAAGGTCCCCTGCGTGGTTTTTCCAGACTAGCAAAGAACAGGGTGGTGCTCCCTGTTGGGGCTCCTACAGTACAGGGGGCTCCTGGGGCAGCAGTCTGGAATGGAAGCAGGTGAGTTGGAGCCAGGTTGGATATAACCTGGGAAGCAGACACACAGGACAAGGCTCAACATGCTCTTACCGCACCCACTCACTCAGAAAGGTCCTTGGTCATTGTATGGGCTGAACTGTGGCTCCCACCCCAAATCAATAGGCTGAAGTCCTCTGAAAGGGACAATATTTGAGATAGAGCTTTAGAGAGGTGATTATGTTTAAATGACACTTAGGGTGGACCCTGATCCAATCTGACTGATGTTCTTACAAGAAGAAGAACTTGGGACACTTAGAGGGACACCAGAGTCATGCACAGAGGAAAGACCACGTGAGGACAGAGCAAGAAGACGCCATGTGCAAGCCAAAGAGAGAGGCCTCAGGAGCAACCAACTGCCGACACCTCGATCTTGGACTTCCAGCCTCCAGAGCTGTGAGAGTATAAGTGTCCATCGTTCAGTCACCCAATCCGTGGAGTTGCTACTGAGTCACCTCCCAAAATTCAGGTTTGTGTGCTCGATATGCTAGTAGCCAAAACACTGAGACACCGGTGCTTGGAGACAGAGAAAAGTTTATTCAATTTGGCCAAAGTGAAAAAAGAGGACAGCGGGATCTGTCAAATTTGTCTTCTCCAGAAAGCAAAAGTAGAGAGTTGTTAATGGAGCAAGGGAGTTGGGGAGGGGAGCTTGGGAGAACTTAGGGAGGCCTGTCTCTTCATTCTTAGGGAGCACTTTTTCATATCAGAGCGGGGGCAGCCAGCAGCGGGTGTCAGATAACTTGGAGACAGTCTTTCTTCTGCAAATCAAACTCATAAATTCTCCGCAGGCCCCGAGGTAATCCCCTGCTTGACAAAGAGAGACACACATCAGCTTCATGACTACCTTCCTGAGACAAAGGGAGCTGGGCAGGAAGAGCTTTCACCCCGCCAACAAAGGCCTAATGAGGAATTAAATTATTTAATTCTAGCTGCCCCAAAGACTAGGGGCATTAAAGTCACCAGGGCCTGGGCCGAGAGTCCCTTGCGGAAGCCCTAGCAACCAAAAGCAGTCAGTCTGTGGCAAGTCAAGTCTGTCCCACTGGTGCACATCCGTGACCATTTAGGTTCAGTTTAATAACAAGTTTTCGTTACTGTGGTGAGATGGGAGGACCCAGGAAAGGGGGGGAGCACCTTTACTGGCACTGAGGGGTAGAGGGAGGAAGTGTGCGGGAGGCGGGCGCCTGAGGCAGCGGAGAGGCCAGAACTCGGGAGCAGAGTGAGGGGAGAGGGCTGGGGAAGCTGAGGAAACTCATACCACAGGACTTCTTTAAGCATCCGTTTCATGTTGTAATAACATCGACGCACATTCTTCCAGTACTTGAAGGGCATCTCCTGGTTGTACACAAACCGATCCCAGCAGTATTTAAAGTCTGTGGTAAAGAGGGGAGGAAGCAGGCAGGTCTGGCCTGGCAGCCTTTCTCTCCTGAGCCTCCCCTGGCCTCCCCCACTCAGGGCCTGGGCTCCTCCCTGCCAGGTGTCACCCCTCCTGCCTCAGTTTCCCAAGTTCCCTTCCACTCGCACTCCCTGGGGAATTCTCAGGCTCTCTGACACACACCCCCCCTGCCCCGCCTGGTCCCAGTCTCTTTGACAGCCCTGTGCCCACCCCTTCGCCTCTCACCCTCGGGGGACATCACATCTAGCTCGGCGCCTGCTGCACACAGGTCTCGAAGCCCCTGCTCATCGTCCTGGTCACGCAGGTAGAGGCGGGCCGCGGCGACCCGCAGGCTCACGTTCCTGTTCTCATTCAGGAACCTCTCCACCACCTTTGCACACTCGAAGCAGGGGCTCCAGGATATGTACCAGGTGACATGGTAAGACACGTTGGGGGACACAAAGGTGTCACAGAACCAGTCCAGGAAGCAGAGTTCTGCATGGCCTGGCGCCCCCTGGCAGACCTGGAGGGCATGGAGAGGAAACAGGGACCTCTGGCTAGTAGGGCTGGCATGTGGCAGGACCGGGGAGCAGGGAACAGGGGGCAGGGAGCACTAGTCCTAGGAGCGTGCTGTTGATTGACTGATCCGCTTTTAAACTTCACCCCTCCGCCATTTTTATTTGGCCCTCCCTCCCCACACTCGCCCATGAACTCCAGCGCCCCCCGCCCTGCGATCCTGGCACAGGCCTCTGAGTGCTGCCCCAGGCCAGGCCCCTGCGGCCAGGCTTCCCCGCGCTGCCTGCTGGGGAGGCCACGCAGCTGCGCTGCCCACGGGGCGCCAACAGCCGCGGGTGTCTGCTGTGCTCTGGAAATGCGGCTCGCCTGCACTGAGGCGAGTGTCAGCTGTGAAGTACACACCTTGTCTCCATGACGTAGTCTGCAAAAGACTGTAAACTAGCTCATGAAGAACTTTTGGAGTCCTTACTGTATGTTGAAATAAAACCTCAGATATATTTCAAAGTACATTATCAACATTACATTCATCAGTTTCTCTTAAAGTCTGAACACTGGGTGCAGGAAAGGTTAAGTGACCTAAGTGACCCCGATCGCGCTCCCGTGGGTGGGGACTGCTACCCTGCCCATCCCATGATGGGTTCTAAACAGTCTGCTGTCTGGGTGGCGAGGGGAGGGCTGGCGTGTGGTGGGACATTTCACAGGAGACCTTAGTGGTTGGCTGCAGGGTGGTGGGCTTGCTGTGTGTCTGCTGAGCCTGCAGTCATCCAGGGAGACCTGGGCTGAGGCTCAGAGCAGGCTGGGGGGCAGGCAGGATGTGGGTGTGGGCTCTCCCCTGGGGCATCACACATGCTGGGCCTGGAGGAGGCAGGGGTGTGGCTGGGGGAGGACCCCGCCAGCAGAGCACTTCCTAGGGCCAGATAATGCCCTTTCCTCCAAGGAGGCCCCTGGGTGAGGCGGAGACTGATAGCCAGCAGATTCCCTAAAAGAGGCCTCATGGATAAGTCAATGCCATCGTGTGTGGGGCTTGAGGAGGGTCAAGCGGAGACATCAAGGGTTAGAATTTAAGACTATGTTGTGGGAAGAAGCCTCTGGCATTTTACATATGATAATCTTCCCACATCCTTCCCTGGCTTAGCTCCAGCCTCTGATGACAGTATCATGGGGCACCTACCTCGTTTTGAAAGACACCCTTGTAGACTAAGTCCTGATCCCGTCCTTCCACTTCGAAGCAGAGGTAGGTGGCTTTCCTCCCCATGGCAGGCAACATGTTGTGGAAGTGGAAGTAGAAGGTGTCGGGATACATCCTTCTCATGGGTTGCAGGGGGCAAGAGAGAAACCAGAAAATGCAGTGTTCCCTGGAGTTTCTCCCATCTGGTGTCTCCTGAACACAACTCCCTGGATGCCCTGTGGCTGTGCCTCCCCCAAGCCATTCCCTTCAGCTTTCCTGCAGCCTCCCAGGCAGGAAGACTAGGGGGGAGGAGGAGGAGAGGGGCTGCAGGGAGAGCGGAGACCCGTGCCGTCTCCCATCGGCCCTGGCTCTGCTGCTTCCAGCAGCCCACACCCAACCCCACCCCAGATCCTGCCCACCCATCGCCCAAACCATTCAAAAATAGAAATGAGTAATGAAACCCTCTACACCCCGAAATTACCGATTTGAATATCAAGTTTCAATTCATGGCTGACTTTTCACCTATGTTTGTTTATTACTTTTCAAAATATCAGGCTAACACCTAAAATCACAGGCTCTGGCTACTGTTCTTAGAGCTTGTATCTGAACTCCTCTATTCCTCCCCAAAACTAGGAGTGTCACGCCATTTTATAGAGAAGGAAGCAGGACACAGAGAGAGGAGTGGCCTGCCCACGTCACAGGGCTGCTAAGTGACAGAGCTGGTCCTTTGCCCAGGCAAAGCCCTGTCCAGCCGTTGCAGGTCATGTCGGGGGAGAGGCTCTTTTCTACCCCACTGTAAACCGGGAGCATGTCTCCTGCCCACGGCATGCTTCTCTGCTTCCTGCTGCTGCTGGGGCACTTACACCCCCAGGGTGGCAGGTGCGCCTGGGGCACTCTGACTCTGCTCTCTGCCCGCAGCGCTGACATCTTGGAAGAGAGGATTCATCTCCCTGCTCAGAGATCTGATCGCACACTGTGTGCGCAACGGGGCCACTAGCGTAGAAAGTGGATCGACGTGCATAAAACTAAATGCAGCAAGTGCTTCACTCATCCCTTAGCCCAGTTCTAATTGTTAGAAAGGTACAGGAGGCCACAGAGCAGGCAGTCCCACAGGCAGGGAGGGGACAGCCCAGCCCCACAGACTCGCAGGCTGAGAGGTGGCCCAGGAGGACACAGGGCTGGGGAAGGTGCAGGAGGGGCCACTCAGAAGCAATGGTGGGCGCATCCCCAGAAGAGGGCAAAGCTCCCATGGAGTGGGGCTGCAGAGAGGGAGCCCAGGGGGAGAGAAGCCAGGCTAGACCATGGAGACAAGACACCTCTGAGGACAGAGACACCTGGGAGACCCCGTGCAGAAAGGGCCTACAGACAGGGACAGCGGGGGAGCAGTACCTGGGCCAGGGCTTCATAACGAAGTCTTCTTTCCAGTCCTGATTCTCACTAGCCCTTTGTCCCCAGCGCTGGTGCTGCTTTTCTGCTCACGGGCCCAGGTTTTAGGAAAGCCCCTTGACAGAGGACCTCCCCGCCTTCTCAGCTGGGCCCCGCCTCCTTCCTGGTTTGGCAGCAGGAGTGGGAGGGCCTGAGGTGTGAGCCTGCTCAAGCTCAGACCCACCTTCTCTCCTTATCTGAAGCCCTCCACTTGACTTAGCTCAACCTCTGCTGGAGACAGGCTCCTCTGTGGAGCAGGACCCACCTTTCTTGCAAAGAGAAAGTGAAAGTAATGATGTCAGACAGAGGAGGTGGGACAGGCCCTGCTGAAGAGAGCTGGACAGAGGCCCTGCTCCCCTGGGAGGCGCAGGCTGGAGCCCTCTCCACACCTCCCCCGCACCCAGCCCAAGCCTGAGCCCAGTGCATGCTCTCCTCCTGCCTGTTAAGTGGTGGAGGTCATGAGAAAGTCTGGACCTTGGATCAGGGACAGATGTACTTGGAGTTCCTCGTTCTGTGCTTGGTCCTCTGCATAGGTCCCCTCAGCCTTCACATGGTGGGAGGGACAACAGTTGCAGCTCCTGTCCCTCTTGCTTTATACGTTTTTAGACATTCTGGATAGGAATCCTTTGTCAATTACATTGGAAATGTTTCCCTTCAATGTGTGGCTAGGCTGTCACTTTATGAAGTCTTCCATATACAGATGTTTTAATTTTTAATGTTTTCAAAGGGATTCGATTTTTCATGTATATACAAGACATGACATAGAGATCTAATTTTTAATTTTGTATTGGATAGCCAATACAAGGACATTTAGTAACTTTCCTTCCATGTCATTTTGTCCTACTGATGTGAAATGCACAACCTTAGTGTGTATGTGTGGGGAGGGCTGTCTGTGTCTCTGAACTCTCTCATCTCTCCATGGCCTCATTTGTCTGTGCCTGGACAACTCCCATGCTGCCCTGCTGGGTCTTTAGAGCAGGTTTGGTGTCTGGTGTGCAGATCCAGTTTATCTTCTTCTCATTGAAGCCCTTTTGGCTTTTGACACATCCACATGAACTTATGGACAAAGTTTGTCGTGTCCCATGAGATACCCTATTATCAATGTGTAGATCAATTTTGGCAGGCATAGACATCTCTGTGGCTCCGAGACGCCATCCATGAACATGGTATATACCTCAGTTTCTATAGGCCTTCCTTTATGTTCTCAGTGAGTCTGAAATCCAGTTAAAGGGGAACCTGGAAGGGAAGGAAAGAGGCAGCCATGAAGGAGAGGAGAAGAGAAGTGAGCCTGCAGAGGAAGGCACAAGATTAAAAAGGAAGATATAGCACTCTGGGCAGGTGGAGAGAAGCAAAGCAGCCTGGAAAGAGGCAGGATGGAGGGAGGAAGGGGGAGAAGGGAGAGTCTGAAGGTGGACTCTACCTTGTCCACCTGCGACTTGGGGAAAGGGAAGAAGCACTGTGTATGTGTTAGGATTTGCTTTGGACTTAAAGCAGAAGTAAAAGAAATGTTGGTTTGCAGAATTACATATTTCTGTGATCCCTGGCCCGGATCTAAACACATCTTGGGGGTCCATGAAGCAGCCTTAATTAACCCTTGATGCTGCTTAGGAGGGATTTATGCAGAGCTGCTGAAGGGCTGGTATGACAGCGTCTCAGCGCTGCTGGAGCGCCCCCTAGTGGTGAAGGGAGTAATGACTTGATTCATGAAATGCCTTTTTGAAAATAGTTCCAGTTCCTGAGCAGGCAATGGGCCTAACACAGTGCTGAGCCCCTACATGGATTATCCCCTTTAATACTCTCAACAACCACATGAAGTGGGGAGTATTCTGTCCATTTAAAAAATGAGAAAGGCACAGAAGGGGAATTGACCTCCCAGGGGTCCCACCACCCCACTTCATGGCTTCATCCTTTCGGGTTCCTCACCCTGTCCCTCAGAGAGCACGCGTCAGGTTACAGATCAAGATGACAGACACACCAGGAAACCGTGAAGGGGTGGCCTGCAGAGGCAGATGAGAGGACCATGATTGGGAGCCACTGCGAGGCAGCGTGTACAGTAAACCAGTTACACTCGGCACTTTCTGCTGGGGAGTATTTTGAAGGGAACAGGAGCCCGGGAAGGAGATTGCATTATCCCCATTTACACACAGGAAAACAGGCCAGATGAGTTAAATACCTTGCCTGCGATCCCAGACTATCAGGGGTAGAGTCTAGGTCTTTAACCTTTCGTGCTGTCTATAGTACATGCTAATCCCTTAGGGCCATGCCTGTCACCAGGTCAGTACTGTAAACATGTTGGCTGTGGTTGCCATGTTTAAATCACAGGCAGAGAGCCAGGTCCTACCTACAAAAAATTTTCAGTCTGGAGAGGCAATAGAAGGAGAAAAGTTAAACCAGTCCCTTTAAAATATATATATATTGTACAGGGTGGGGCAAAAGTAGGCTTACCGTTCATAATGGAAAATAATACAATAATTAATAAATAATAGTACAAGAATAAACTCCCATACTCACCACTGTAAACCTACTTTTGCTCCATCCTGTATTTAGAGATTATAAAGGAAGAAATATTTCTCACAGAAAGCTTGGAAACTATACCTTAGAAAAACTTTATTGCTCATAAGCCCACCCACCATCCCCCCATGGATAAATCTAGTCTTTATTGAGTGCTTGCTCCATGCCAAACACTGTGCTAAGCAGGTAACACGTAGTGATGGTCATAGGAGCGGCTGTGGCGGGTTCTGCTATGATTGCACAGATAGGGAAAGAAGCCCAGGGGCCCACTGAGCCAGGGTTTAAGCCTGGATCTGAGGTTTGCCCACACTCTTAGCCACTCCGCAGGGATTGTCCATCACTCCTGGACTTTGGCAGAACCATTATTACAGTGGTCCAAGGGCTCAGGCAATATGCAGAGGGAAACCACTAACCCCCTGGGGGTGTGGATCAGAAAGAACCGGATCCCGTAAGCTCCTACGGGGTTGAACCTGCAAAAGGCCCTGCTTGCCATGCCAAGGAAAATCCAGTGGCTTTCCCCTGCCTTTGTCTGGGAAGGGGGTGTAAGGGAACCAGTAGTACCTGGCTCTGCTGCCTGGGAGCAAGAAGAGCTGGCAGCCCCACAGGCAGGGAGGGGACAGCCCAGCCCCACAGACTTGCAGGCTGAGAGGTGGCCCAGGAGGACAAAGGGCAGAGGAAGGTGCCGGAGGGCCATTCAGAAGCAATGGTGGGGGCATCCCCAGAAGAGGGCAAAGCCCCCGATGGAGTGGGACTGCAGAGAGGGAGCCCAGAGAGGGACAGAAGCCAGGCTAGACCATAGGAAGGATGAGGCTGAAGACAGAGACACCTCGGAGACCCCATGCAGAAAGCGCCTACAGAGAAGGACAGAGGGGGAGCACTACCTGGGCCAGGGTTTCCCGATGTAGCCTTCTTGCCAGGCCCATTTCCTCCTGGCCATTTCTCTCCAGCGCTGGTGCTGCTTTTCTGCTCACAGGGCCCAGGTTTTAGGAAAGCCCTTTGACAGAGGACCTCCCCGCCTTCTCAGCTGGGCCCCACTTCCTTCCTGGTTTGGCAGCAGGAGTGGTAGGGCCCTGAGGTGTGAGCCTGCTCAAGCTCAGACCCACCTACTCACATTCTCTCCCTGCTCACAGAGTTGCTTCTCTGCCTGAGACAGGCTGCTCTGGGGAACAAGAACCACCCTCCCTGCAAAGAGAAAGTAATGATGTCAGACAGAGGAGGTGGGACAGGCCCTGCTGAAGAGAGCTGGACAGAGGCCCTGCTCCCCTGGGAGGCGCAGGCTGGAGCCCTCTCCACACCTCCCCTGCACCCAGCCCAAGCCTGAGCCCAGTGCATGCCCTCCTCCTGCCTGTTGAGTGGTGGAGGTCATGAGAAAGTCTGGACCTTGGATCAGGGACAGATGTACTTGGAGTCCCTCGTTCTGTGCTTGGTCCTCTGCATAGGTCCCCTCAGCCTTCACATGGTGAGAGGGACAACAGTTGCAGCTCCTGTCCCTCTTGCTTTATACGTTTTTAGACATTCTGGATAGGAATCCTTTGTCAATTACATTGGAAATGTTTCCCTTCAATGTGTGGCCAGGCTGTCACTTTATGAAGTCTTTTCATATACAGATGTTTTAATTTTTAATGTTTTCAAAGGGATTCGATTTTTCATGTATATATAAGACATGACAGGCTTGAAAGTTCTGGGGTTGGCCCTGTCCTCTCTCTGCCCCCTTGGAATGAGGCACGATGTCTGGATGTGGACTACATCTTGAGCCTTGGAGGAGACTAGCATCACCAAGCAGCTGAGCCAGGCCCAAACAGCCCTCCCCCTCACCCCATCTTGTTATGTGAAACAAGCTGACTTTCAGCCCCTCCAGACAGCTTTCTGTCACTGGCAGCCACAGTCCCCTGACAACCCCTCTCTATCCCAGCCTTCTGTCCTTAGGCTCCTTCTTGCCCCTTGTCTCGCCACCGCTGGCCCTCAGCCCTGCTTTGCCCTCCCCTCCGCTCTCCTGTCCTTTTCTTCCATCTCTCCAGGTCACTTTGTCTACCAGTTCTTCCCTCTGCTGTGTGTCCTCCCTGACTTAGTCCCTTCCCCCCCTTCGTCCATGGTCATCAGGACAGTCCTTATTCTGTAAGCCTACAGTGCCTCAGACTGAATGACCCAGCCCCCAGCCCCTTATAGTCATTGTGAGAGGTTGTGACACAGGTGGGCCCTGACCTGTGAGCAGAAGTCTGTGAGGAGAGACCTGGGAGCCTTCGTTGCCTGCAGTGCCTTGTGCAGGATGCCCAGCTGACGGGCTCACTCAGCATGATTCAGGCTCCAGAGTCATGGCAGGACAGACACCTGGTGCCCGCAACGGGGCCACTGGGCCCAGGTACTGTAGAGGGCAGGAGTGACCCCCTCGGGTAGAGAAGCCTCCCTCTCCCTTCCTCTCCCTCCCTCTCCCTTCCTCTCCCTTCCTCTCCCTTCCTCTCCCTTCCTCTCCGGGGCAGTGGAACTAGGAGCGGCCTGAGGACTGCAGATATTCCCAGCCCCCAGTGCAACTGCCAACTTGAATTTCTCTTCCCAGTAGCGACACTGAGCCTTTCTCCTGTCGCATGGACTGTCATTTCAGAAACGGCGCTGCCATCGGTATGACAGTTTGCCAATGAGTTTAGACTTTTGAATTCAAGATTCTGCTCCTCTAAGCCTTACTGATTTTTACTTGACCAGTGAGAATTACTGTGACCACTGCCCTCCCATGAAGGTACCTACAAAAGAGGAAGATAGTTGCACTTTGCACGTGTCTGCTAGACTGTTTGGATTTCATAACACATTTAGAGGAAAGAACATTTCTGGAAGATTCTTAATCTTTCATTTTATTGCTTTGGATTTAAAATCTGTGAAAGTAATTATTTCTCTAAAAGTAAAAAATGCTTCTGGTAGTATTGAATGGAATCTCACCCGTGTGTATTTAGAACATATCACAGATTTTAAATGAGAGGTAACTCAATCAGATATTTTAAAATTTTCTTATGAACTCATTCATTGCCCATTGCTGGTTTCTTTGATTCGGTTTGGAGATTGATGACAAGTGGTGAGTTTTCATTTCTTGAAGAAAGTGTTCTGTTTGTCTTTCACCAGAAGACTCCTGACTTGATTGGCGAGATGAAGCCCATCCTTCAGTTTTCCTGGTTCTAGATCAAGAAGGTGGAGTGAAAGGGTAACAGGGAGTGAGGCAGGTGGGAAGATGAACAGAGAAGAGGTCTGTGGCAGTCACAAAGGCGGGCAAGGCAGGAGGGACACAAGGAGGTGAGAAAGCAGAGGGACCTTGTGAGAACTGAAAGAGGGGTGGAGCTGGTGTCCCAGGAGTGAGCAGGTAACCCAGAGGAGGCCCTGAGCAGAGGGAAAGGAAGGCCCAGGGAGAGCAGGTGAGGAGGGAGGGGTGCGGAGAGGAACAGGGAGGTGGAGCCTCACCTGGAGGATGTCCATCAGCTTCTCAGATAGCTTTTGACTGTTTCTATCCAGGTTATTCCAGGGACGGAATGGTAGCCCCTGGTGGTCCACAAAAGTGTTCCAGCAGTTGAAAAAGTCTGAACAGGAACAGGAGAGGTAATGGTGAGTTTCAGCCCTGGGGAGCAACGAGGGGCCACAGAGTCTGACCCTTAGGGGCACGCTGTCCCCATCATAATTTCACTATCTCTTTTCTCTTTTCTTCCTAGAGACTTCATTATCACTTAAATTCTTTTTTCTAACTGGGATCTGGGGCAGCCCAATTCTCCCCTTTTCTGGAAGCCCCGTTTTTCATGTGTCTTCACCTCCCTCCCCTGCCCTGGATCCCCTGTCTCCCCTGAACTCTCTCCTCCAGGAGACCCGCCGGTGCCTTCCAGACCCAGCAGCACCCGTGCACGCCGCTAACTGAGGCTCTTCTTCCTCTGGGGATTCTAGGTCCTTCCTGCCTGGTCCTGGGCTCTCCCACGTTCCTGCCCAGCTCCCTCTGCTCTCACCATCTTGAGACATTATAGCCACATGGGCCCCCGCGCTCTCCAGACTGCGGAGCCCCTGCTGGTACTGTGGGTCTTTGGAGTAGTAGAGGCGCGCGGCCACGATGCTCAGCTCCACGTGCCTGTGCTCGCTCAGGAACTCCACGACCCGCCTCGCACAATTGAAGCAGGGGCTCCAGGACATGAACCAAGTAATGTGGTATTTCTCGTCATGGGACAGATTCTTGGCCAAGAATGCCTTCTGCGCCTTGAACCAATTCAGGAAGCAGATTTCTGTGTGGACAGGCTTCCTCGGATAGAACTGGGAGAGTGGGAGAAAGAAAAGGGACCCTCTTGGCTGGCAGAGCAGGCATGTGGCAGAGTTTGGAGGGAGTGGGGACCAGGTGACAGGGAACAATAGTCTCAGGGGCATGTTATTGAGCGATTTATCTCGTTTTATTTTTTTAATTTTTTGTATTGGTTTCAGAGAGAGGAAGGGAGAGGGAGATAGGGAAACATTAATGATGAGAGAGAGTCATTGATCAGCTGCCTCCTGCACGCCCCCCACTGGGGATCGAGTCCCCAGCCCTGGCACGTGCCCTGACTGGGAATGGAACCACGATTTCCTGGTTCATGGATCGACGCTCAACCACTGATCCAGGCCAATCTGGCTGATTTATCCGCTTTTAAACTTCACCCCTCCGCCGTTTTCATTTGGCCCTCCCTCCCCACACTCGCCCATGAACTCCAGCGCCCCCCGCCCTGCGATCCTGGCACAGGCCTCTGAGTGCTGCCCCAGGCCAGGCCCCTGCGGCCAGGCTTCCCCGCGCTGCCTGCTGGGGAGGCCACGCGGCTGCGCTGCCCACGGGGCGCCAACAGCCGCGGGTGTCTGCTGTGCTCTGGAAATGCGGCTCGCCTGCACTGAGGCGAGTGTCAGCTGTGAAGTACACACCTTGTCTCCATGACGTAGTCTGCAAAAGACTGTAAACTAGCTCATGAAGAACTTTTGGAGTCCTTACTGTATGTTGAAATAAAACCTCAGATATATTTCAAAGTACATTATCAACATTACATTCATCAGTTTCTCTTAAAGTCTGAACACTGGGTGCAGGAAAGGTTAAGTGACCTAAGTGACCCCGATGGCGCTCCCGTGGGTGGGGACTGCTACCCTGTCCATCCCATGATGGGTTCTAAACAGTCTGCTGTCTGGGTGGCGAGGGGAGGGCTGGCGTGTGGTGGGACATTTCACAGGAGACCTTAGTGGTTGGCTGCAGGGTGGTGGGCTTGCTGTGTGTCTGCTGAGCCTGCAGTCATCCAGGGAGACCTGGGCTGAGGCTCAGAGCAGGCTGGGGGGCAGGCAGGATGTGGGTGTGGGCTCTCCCCTGGGGGATCACACATGCTGGGCCTGGAGGAGGCAGGCGTGTGGCTGGGGGAGGACCCCGCCAGCAGAGCACTTCCTAGGGCCAGATAATGCCCTTTCCTCCAAGGAGGCCCCTGGGTGAGGCGGAGACTGATAGCCAGCAGATTCCCTAAAAGAGGCCTCGTGGATAAGTCAAATGCCATCGTGTGTGGCGCTTGAGGAGGGTCAAGCGGAGACATCAAGGGTTAGAATTTAAGACTATGTTGTGGGAAGAAGCCTCTGGCATTTTACATATGATAATCTTCCCACATCCTTCCCTGGCTTAGCTCCAGCCTCTGATGACAGTATCATGGGGCACCTACCTCGTTTTCAAAGACCCCCGTGTGAAATGAAAGAGGTGAGCCGTTCTGGGTTCTTTCCACTTTGTAGCAGACGTAGCAGCCATTCCGATCTTTGGGCGTGGGCCAGTTTACAAAGTGAAAGTAGAAATAATCAAAATATAACTTTCTCATTGGGTTCCTGTGGGCAAGAGAGAAACCAGAAAATGCAGAGTGTTCCCTGGAGTTTCTCCCATCTGGTGTCGCCTCAACACAGCCCCCTGGATGCCCCGTGCCTGTGCCTCCCCCAAGCCATTCCCTTCAGCTTTTCCTGCAGCCTCCCAGGCAGGAAGACTAGGGGGGAGGAGGAGGAGAGGGGCTGCAGGGAGAGCGGAGACCCGTGCCGTCTCCCATCGGCCCTGGCTCTGCTGCTTCCAGCAGCCCACACCCAACCCCACCCCAGATCCTGCCCACCCATCGCCCAAACCATTCAAAATTAGAAATGAGTAATGAAACCCTCTACACCCCGAAATTACCGATTTGAATATCAAGTTTCAATTCATGGCTGACTTTTCACCTATGCATGTTTATTACTTTTCAAAATATCAGGCTAACACCTAAAATCACAGGCTCTGGCTACTGTTCTTAGAGCTTGTATCTGAACTCCTCTATTCCTCCCCAAAACTAGGAGTGTCACCCCATTTTATACAGAAGGAGGCAGGGCACAGAGAGAGGAGTGGCCTGCCCACGTCACAGGGCTGCTAAGTGACAGAGCTGGTCCTTTGCCCAGGCAAAGCCCTGTCCAGCCATTGCAGGTCATGTCGGGGGAGAGGCTCTTTTCTACCCCACTGTAAACCGGGAGCATGTCTCCTGCCCACGGCATGCTTCTCTGCTTCCTGCTGCTGCTGGGGCACTTACACCCCCAGGGTGGCAGGTGCGCCTGGGGCACTCTGACTCTGCTCTCTGCCCGCAGCGCTGACATCTTGGAAGAGAGGATTCATCTCCCTGCTCAGAGATCTGATCGCACACTGTGTGCGCAACGGGGCCACTAGCGTAGAAAGTGGATCGACGTGCATAAAACTAAATGCAGCAAGTGCTTCACTCATCCCTTAGCCCAGTTCTAATTGTTAGGAGGGCACAGGAGGCCACAGAGCAGGCAGTCCCACAGGCAGGGAGGGGACAGCCCAGCCCCACAGACTCGCAGGCTGAGAGGTGGCCCAGGAGGACACAGGGCTGGGGAAGGTGCAGGAGGGGCCACTCAGAAGCAATGGTGGGCGCATCCCCAGAAGAGGGCAAAGCTCCCATGGAGTGGGACTGCAGAGAGGAAGCCCAGAGGGAGAGAAGCCAGGCTAGACCATGGAGACAAGACACCTCTGAGGACAGAGACACCTGGGAGACCCCGTGCAGAAAAGGCCTACAGACAGGGACAGAGAGGGAGCAGTACCTGGGCCAGGGTTTCCGGATGTAGCCCTCTTGCCACGCCCATTTCCTCCTGGCCATTTCTCTCCAGCGCTGGTGCTGCTTTTCTGCTCACGGGGCCCAGGTTTTAGGAAAGCCCCTTGACAGAGGACCTCCCCGCCTTCTCAGCTGGGCCCCACTTCCTTCCTGGTTTGGCAACAGGAGTGGGAGGGCCTGAGGTGTGAGCTTGCTCAAGCTCAGACCCACCTTCTCTCCTTATCTGAAGCCCTCCACTTGACTTAGCTCAACCTCTGCTGGAGACAGGCTCCTCTGTGGAGCAGGACCCACCTTTCTTGCAAACAGAAAGTGAAAGTAATGATGTCAGACAGAGGAGGTGGGACAGGCCCTGCTGAAGAGAGCTGGACAGAGGCCCTGCTCCCTGGGAGGGGCAGGCTGGAGCCCTCTCCAACCTCCCATCCCCCACCACCCCCTTCCCCGCACCCAGCCCAAGTCTGAGCCCAGTGCATGCTCTCCTCCTGCCTGTTGAGTGGTTGAGGTCATGAGAAAATCTGGACCTTGGATCAGGGACAGATGTACTTGGAGCTCCTTGTTCTGTGCTTGGTCCTCTGCATAGGTCCCCTCAGCCTTCACATGGTGGGAGGGACAACAGTTGCAGCTCCTGTCCCTCTTGCTTTATACGTTTTTAGACATTCTGGATAGGAATCCTTTGTCAATTACATTGGAAATGTTTCCCTTCAATGTGTGGCCAGGCTGTCACTTTATGAAGCCTTCCATATACAGATGTTTTAATTTTTAATGTTTTCAAAGGGAATCGATTTTTCATGTATATATAAGACATGACATAGAGATCTAATTTTTAATTTTGTATTGGATAGCCAATACAAGGACATTTAGTAACTTTCCTTCCATGTCATTTTGTCCTACTGATGTGAAATGCACGACCTTAGTGTGTATGTGTGGGGAGGGCTATCTGTGTCTCTGAACTCTCTCATCTCTCCATGGCCTCATTTGTCTGTGCCTGGACAACTCCCATGCTGCCCTGCTGGGTCTTTAGAGCAGGTTTGGTGTCTAGTGTGCAGATCCAGCTTATCTTCTTCCGTTGAAGTCGTTTTGGCTTTTGACACATCCACATGAACTTATGGACAAAGTTTGTCGTGTCCCATGAGATACCCTATTATCAATGTGTAGATCAATTTTGGCAGGCATAGACATCTCTGTGGCTCCGAGACGCCATCCATGAACATGGTATATACCTCAGTTTCTATAGGCCTTCCTTTATGTTCTCAGTGAGTCTGAAATCCAATTAAAGGGGAACCTGGAAGGGAAGGAAAGAAGCAGCCATGAGGGAGAGGAGAAGAGAAGTGAGCCTGCAGAGGAAGGCACAAGATTAAAAAGGAAGATATAGCACTCTGGGCAGGTGGAGAGAAGCAAAGCAGCCTGGAAAGAGGCAGGATGGAGGGAGGAAGGGGGAGAAAGGGAGGGTCTGAAGGTGGACTCTACCTTGTCCACCTGCGACTTGGGGAAAGGGAAAAAGCACTTTGCCTCAGAACAATATGGTGTTAAGTAGTCATTCCCTGTTCTGAGAATTGGGGAATTCTGGATAAGCTTGGGGATAATAGGGGCTTAGCCCAGGTCCAGAGACAAGGTGAGTCTGCACCACAAGGCAGAGGCTAATTTAAAGACAAGTGAATGGAGTCCCCTCTCAATTCATCTGCCTCACTGGGGTAGGGGACAATCACCTTGGGGACTCACAATCTCCCTGGCACACCTGCAGCAGGGGCAGGAGGAGACAGAGACATGAGGACAGCAGCCTAGAGGCCATGCTGGGACTCCTAGGGAGGGGCCAGGCAAGACACCAGGTCAGGAGACAGGAGGAGCCCCCATGGGTCAGATGATGAGCCAGCGGGGGGGAGGGAGTCCTCACAGAGAAGACAGGAGCAGGCGGTCAGGAGCAGGACCTGGCCCTGTCCTGGGCCTCAGCCATGACCACCTGCTGAGGCGCCCAGTGCTGCCTTCCCAGCACCAGGCTGCACCTGGTGTGAGTGGAACCTGCTGGAGGATTATTTGTAAATTGAATGATTTATTGAATCAGAGATTTATTGAACCAGAGATTAATAACCTCATTCTTTGTTGAAGGTGAACTATCTCAGACATTGTCCTAAATGCCCAACATTTAACTGTCACGACAGCCCCCAAGTCACTGTTACTCTCCATATGTTACAGGAACCCAAGAGCCAATCCTGTTCCCTCTGCAGCACCCACAGGGACTCCAAAATAAACACCACTGGAAGCTGTGCTATGGGGTATCCCTCAGCCACCTTCATGGTGGGTCCCTGCTATTGTCCATCAAAAGGTTGTACAGGCTTGAAAGTTCTGGGGTTGGCCCTGTCCTCTCTCTGCCCCCTTGGAATGAGGCACGATGTCTGGACGTGGACTGCATCTTGAGGCTTGGAGGAGACTAGCAGGAGAAGACAAACCCCTAGATCTGAGCTGGGGGACAGGGCGGCGGGCCTGGTGCCCACAGCATCACCAAGCAGCTGAGCCAGGCCCAAACAGCCCTCGCCCTCGCCCCCATCTTGTTCTGTGAAACAAGCTGACTTTCAGCCCCTCCAGACAGCTTTCTGTCACTGGCAGCCACAGTCCCCTGACAACCCCTCTCTATCCCAGCCTTCTGTCCTTAGGCTCCTTCTTGCCCCTTGTCTCGCCACCGCTGGCCCTCAGCCCTGCTTTGCCCTCCCCTCCGCTCTCCTGTCCTTTTCTTCCATCTCTCCAGGTCACTTTGTCTATCAGTTCTTCCCTCTGCTGTGTGTCCTCCCTGACTTAGTCCCCTCCGCCCCTTCGTCCATGGTCATCAGGACAGTCCTTATTCTGTAAGCCTACAGTGCCTCAGACTGAATGACCCAGCCCCCAGCCCCTTATAGTCATTGTGAGAGGTTGTGACACAGGTGGGCCCTGACCTGTGAGCAGAAGTCTGTGAGGAGAGACCTGGGAGCCTTCGTTGCCTGCAGTGCTTTGTGCAGGATGCCCAGCTGACGGGCTCACTCAGCAAGATTCAGGCTCCAGAGTCATGGCAGGACAGACACCTGGTGCCCGCAACGGGGCCACTGGGCCCAGGTACTGTAGAGGGCAGGAGTGACCCCCTCGGGTAGGGAAGCCTCCCTCTCCCTTCCTCTCCCTCCCTCTCCCTCCCTCTCCCTTCCTCTCCGGGGCAGTGGAACTAGGAGCGGCCTGAGGACTGCAGATATTCCCAGCCCCCAGTGCAACTGCCAACTTGAATTTCTCTTCCCAGTAGCGACACTGAGCCTTTCTCCTGTCACATGGACTGTCATTTCAGAAACGGCGCTGCCATCGGTATGACAGTTTGCCAATGAGTTTAGACTTTTGAATTCAAGATTCTGCTCCTCTAAGCCTTACTGATTTTTACTTGACCAGTGAGAATTACTGTGACCACTGCCCTCCCATGAAGGTACCTACAAAAAGGAAGATAGTTGCACTTTGCACGTGTCTGCTAGACTGTTTGGATTTCATAACACATTTAGAGGAAAGAACATTTCTGGAAGATTCTTAATCTTTCATTTTATTGCTTTGGATTTAAAATCTGTGAAAGTAATTATTTCTCTAAAAGTAAAAAATGCTTCTGGTAGTATTGAATGGAATCTCACCCGTGTGTATTTAGAACATATCACAGATTTTAAATGAGAGGTAAATCAATCAGATATTTTAAAATTTTCTTATGAACTCATTCATTGCCCATTGCTGGTTTCTTTGATTCGGTTTGGAGATTGATGACAAGTGGTGAGTTTTCATTTCTTGAAGAAAGTGTTCTGTTTGTCTTTCACCAGAAGACTCCTGACTTGATTGGCGAGATGAAGCCCATCCTTCAGTTTTCCTGGTTCTAGATCAAGAAGGTGGAGTGAAAGGGTAACAGGGAGTGAGGCAGGTGGGAAGATGAACAGAGAAGAGGTCTGTGGCAGTCACAAAGGCGGGCAAGGCAGGAGGGACACAAGGAGGTGAGAAAGCAGAGGGACCTTGTGAGAACTGAAAGAGGGGTGGAGCTGGTGTCCCAGGAGTGAGCAGGTAACCCAGAGGAGGCCCTGAGCAGAGGGAAAGGAAGGCCCAGGGAGAACAGGCGAGGAGGGAGGGGTGCGGAGAGGAACAGGGAGGTGGAGCCTCACCTGGAGGATGTTCTTCAGCCTCTGAGATAGGCCTTGACTATTTCCATCCAGGTTTGTCCAAGGCTGGAATGGTTGGCCCTGGTTGTCCACGAAGTTTTCCCAGCAGTATGTGAACTCTGAAATGGAACAGGGGAAGTAAAGTTGAGCTCCAATTCTAGAGAGAAGGAGGGACTCCCTGGTATCTGACTTTAGGGACACAGTCTCCCCATCATAATTTCACTGCCTCCTTTCTCTTTCTTCCCAAGGGAGTTAGCTTATCCCTCAAATTCTTTCCTCCTTCTGCAATCTGAGGCAACCCCGTCACCCCTACCACAAAGTACCTGGGTTCTTCTCGCGCATGTGCCCACCCTTACTCCCCTCCCCAGGACAACCTCTCTCCCCTGGACCCTCTCCTCCAGGAGACCAGCCAGTCTTCTCCAGATCCAGCACCACCTCTGCAGGCAGCCAACAGACTCCTCCACCTGGGATTCCCCTCCTGCCCATCTCTTTCTAGCAATTTCCCCCAGGCCTCTCTCCCTGCCCACCGCCCACCCTCAGGAGTCTCGTGCTGACCTCTGGAGGTCATGATGGCGAGCTGGGCCCCAGCCGCCTGCAGTCTACGCAGCCCAAGCTCATATCCGGGTTTGATGCTATGGATGCGAGCAGCAAAGATGTGCAGCTTCACGTGGCTGTCCTTGCCCAGGAATTCCACCAGGTGATTGGCACAGTCTGGGCAGGGGCTCCAGGAGATGAAACAGGTGACTCTGTACTTCTTCTCCTTGTCCAGGTTCCAGGAGCGGATCTGATCCAGGAAGCACAGCTCTGCATGGCGTGGCTCGAACGTGTTAGCACCCTGGGTACAGAGGAGGGAGAAGAGGGTTCTGGCACTTGCTGTGAACAGGGAAGGGCAGGGCCAAGGGGGTGGGGTAGGTGAGGCACTGGCACAAAATTAAAGTGGCAGGGGACACAACTCAGCATCAAGATGAATATTTTAATGTAGGATGTACGTGATCTAAAGTAAGCAAAACTCATGATAAGCACAATATTGGCATTTTACAAAGGGCCAGATCTGCTGCGATGACCTGTTATTTCACATCAGCAAACTATGGCTCCTCGTGGCACCATAACTAATCAGTCTTCATGTAAATTGTTGATATCCCCTTCATCATGGAATTTGCATTAATTTTTATTTTTAAACTGTTGCATTAAATGTGATTCATCTTGATTACTGAGTTCCTGGAGCCCCTCTATTTTATACCCAAAGTCTACGCCTTTAGGAGCCACACCTAGTCAGACCTTGTAGGGAGGAGATGAAGAGCTGAGGACAGAGGGAACAGGCAAGTGAGCTCCAAGGTCATGGGCCTGATGCCACAGAGATGGGTGCTTCCTCCATGGAGGGATTTACCCTGTTCTCCATCTATTTCCCTCTCTTGCCCTCCCAACACTTCTACAGGCTTCTACTCTGGGCTTCCCCCTGTGCTGAGCCCAAGGGTGATATGCCTGCAGGGAGGAGTGGGGTGAGAGGCACCAAGGCAGAGGGGCCCGAGTAACGGATGAATGTCACTGTTGGGCTCATAGGGTGATAGAGATCTGTCTACCCACAGAAGGAAGTTTTTTCAACCAGAGCTTTGGGGAAGATCAAGTCAGGCCAACTGTGCTACTGGGGAGCCCTGGGGAGGGGTAGGTACCTGGGGACTGAGGAGGTGTCACTGGGCTAAGGGCAGCTGGAAGTGCCCTTGTGGGGACCAGCACCCTGCCAGGCTCTCCCAGCAGTGACTGGAGGGAACACCAAAGGAGATCTCGGGCTCTCTGGCCAGCAACCGCCCCAGGCAGGGGCCCGGGGAGAACCTGACCCCTTGTCCCAATGCCTTTCCCTCTGTCCTGACCCCTGCTCAGAGGCATGGCAGGAGGGGACAGGCTGAGCCCTGAAGCCTGGGGTGGCACCGGGCTGATGGTTCCTGGCCCTGGTACGCTGTGACTGCTTCCTTATGTGTGGCTCAAAGCTGCCAGTCACAGGAGAACCCACCCTCCCTGTCTCTAGGCAAAGCCACAGCAGCTGCAGGGACCAAAGGGACACTGCTTAGAGGACACCCTGCCCTGAAAACCTTCCTGAATGTCCCAGGGTGGGGAGGCCCTGCCTGCTGAGGTCAGCCACCTGATTGCGCACGAAGCCCTTGAACTCCTCCACTGGGGTCCAGGAGTCGCCCTCTGAGACCTCCACCTCGTAGCACAGGTACGTTTGGCGCGGCATAAAATCACTGAAGTTGTCGATGAAGGTGCTTTCATCCATCAGGGGTCTGCGGACACAGGCAGGAAGAGCCCAAAGGCATGGGACTCCTCCTGGGATCACCCAGGTCTCCTGCCCTTCACCTCACATCCCTTCCCTTCACCCTGAGCTCTCCTCTGCACCCCACATCCCAGCTAGCCCCACAGAGGGTGGGCATCCACTCACTCAGCTGATCCCTCCTGGGGCTCCTGGGGGCGTCCCCCCAGTCCTTTTGCCAGGGTTTCCGCCCAGGAGCAGTGCAGGATGCTCAGAGCTCTGATGGGGCCCCTCCTGGCATCGCCATCCTGCCCTTGTCCCGCTGACCCACCCCCGCTCGGTTTAGGCCCAGTGGCGCTTTTTCCTCTTGTCTTCAGGGTTAGCCTGAGCCCCAGGGTGCATCAGCCAAGCACCTTCCTGAGCGGCACCACTGGGGAAAAGAGAAAGCCGAGCTATTCTCAAAGAACCCGTGAGGTTTTCTTTCTAACTATGGATACAGAGGTGTCCTTTACAGAAGCGAAAACATAAATGCGAACGTGACCTCCGAGTCCACAGTTCAGGGCAGAAGGGATAGATTTCACAGGGGGTGGGAGGAAGAGGCGGATCGGGGCCGGACGAGGATGACCCCCAGGGTCCAGCCCGGGGCCTAGGGGACACGGGTAGGACAGGCAAACTGGGGATCAGCTGAGGGGGCCTGGCTGGACATGGAAGGGCCATCAGGAGGGCGGGAGAGAAGCAGAGGAGTCCTCAGGGGAGAAGGCAAGTCCCCATCAGGGAGCCTGGAGGAGCCAGAAGCAGGGGCACTTCAAGGGGGGTAGTACCTGTCATTGGGTGCTGGGTTGGCCGCCATGTCTCAGTTCCTTCAAGGCCCCTGGCTCTGTGTCCTTTGCCTCTCTGCCTGGTCACAGCCTGTGTCCTCGACCTGTGATGCGTTCAAGGCCCCAGGTACCTTATATACCATCAGAGCGCCTAGAAACTGTTGAGTTGGCACTGCCACGCCCCACCCTTTCCTGAACTCAGGCCACTCATCCAACCACATGAATTCACGAAATAAGGAACTCCTCTGTCGAAAGGCCACATCTTTTGCCCTCTGGACAAGTTAGGTTTTGAGTTCTCTGTTCTGACAAAGGCCCTACCTGGACACCATGAGGATTGACCGTGGGCCAGTGAGGTCTCCGGAGGTTGAGCTCACTCTGGGCAGCATGGTACAGCAAGGCAGGAGGTGAGGGGGCAAGTGAGAGGACAGGTGTTCATACCCTGAGGAAGACTTGGGCACAGGGCACAGAGCCCCCAGAAGACAGGCCCCAGGGCACCCATCCCCAAGTCTGCCATAGCAGCCAGTGTGGGGCATGGCCTGGTCCAGGCTCCCTGGGGCCTGATGGGTGGAGGGACCTGCGGCCCATGAGCCAGCAGGGAGCCTCTGCTCTGAGAGGCAGTAGATGGCTTTATCCTGGTCCAGGAAGGGGCGGGAAGCAACATGTGCTGAGCTCTCCTCAGGAGCCCACCATGTAAGGACAAGAAACTGGACATGAAGCATTTTTACCCCATCACACAGAGGAGAAAAGAAAGGTCCCCAGAGGGAGCAGGGCTCGGCCAGGATGGCCCCGGGGGCAGAAGGATGCAGGATGTGCCCTGCCTCAGGAAGGGGTCACCACGCTCCTCTCCACCTCCAGGCCATGAGGAACGTGGGGGACATTGTATTCCAGGCTCAAGTAGGACCTTGGTTACCCTTAGACCAGGCGACGTTCCTTGGCTATTGAGTAGGGTGGTTTCCCAGGTGTGGAACACACACATATCTTGGTGTGTTTGTGTGTCCTGCTATTGTCCCTACTTCAAAGGTCACAATCTCCACCCACAACACACCATCCATACCCAGAAGATTCCAGAGACCAGGCCTGGGGTCCCTGAAAATTTCCCCAACGCTCTCCCCAGGTCATGCTTTCCAGAGAGGGAGAATGGCTTTCTGATCCAGGCCAGCTCTCCTCCCGCATCCCAGTCTCCTCCAGTCACTCAACCCACAAAGGGCTTCTGAGTTCCCACCCCCACCCCAGGCATCAGAAGGTGACCCAAGGAGTGTGGGGTCCTGATACACAAGGCCCTGTGCCCCGGGGGGCCCTTGAAAGATGGCGACCCCAAGCCTGCACCACCCCTGCCCAGGTGCTCCTGCAGTCAGAGAGCCAGCACCTCCCCAGGCTCAGCTCCACATCACTTGCCCAAACACACGTGCCCTTTAAGGCCCTTCTGGAAAGTCTTGTGGGGAGACCAAGGGTCATCACTGCAGGGAGAGCACTTTGCCCCCCATCCCCAAGGGAGGTCCCACCACCAGTCTAGCTCCTCAGCCAGCAGCTCTGAGGTCTTCTCTTCTGGGATGTTCCCTCCCTCCCCACTCCCCTTGCCCCAGCCTGACCAGTCCCCCTGACTTGCTTCCTGCTGAGGCCTGGCTGCCCCTCTGTAATGCAGACAAGCCCAGCTTGTCTCACGCCTGGGAAGTCGGTTTTGCACCAAATGACCACTACTCAGAGACTGGCGGGGCCTGGCCGGTGTGGCTCCAGCAATTGAGCATTGACCTAGGATCCAGGAGATCGCGGTTCGATTCCCAGTCAGGGCACATGCCGGGGTTGCGGGCTCGATCCCCAGCAGGGGGCGTGCAGGAGGCAGCCGATCAATGACTCTCATCACTGATGTTTCTCTCTCTCTCCCTCTCCCTTCCTCTCTCTGAAATCAATAAAAATTTTTTTTTTTTAAAAAAGACTGGAGGGGACGCCATGTATAACAACGTTTGGATCTTCTCCCAAAGGTTTCATGTCTTGTGTTATTTTTCTGAGTCAGATCGAGACGGGGCAGAAGGACAGGAGATGTGAGCTCAGGCCTGGGTGGGCTCGCCTCCCTGCCCCGGCCTCTCCCAGGCTCTCCCTCCGGGTGCAGCAGAGCCGGCTTCCTGGGCCCGGGGGACGTGGCTCGCGAAGGCGGCAGTGGAGCCAGCGGTGGACTCGGCTTAGAGCAGCGCTGGGGACAGCGATGGGCGAGCTGAAGGCGTGCATCTTACCTCAGGCCCTGCGGCGGGGAGAAAAAAAGGAAATCCTGCCTCTTCTGGAGAATGACAGTCCCTCGCCATGTCTAGCTCTGGAACACTGACTGAAAAATGTAAAACAATTCCTACATCCTGTTGGAGTTTTCCACTAAAGTGCACAGGGTCAGAGCAGAGAAGGCAGGACCTACGGGTCCCCATGGGCGAGGGCGGGGGCATGTGGGAGAGCCGCCTCCCGAGCAGGCGCAGGCTGTGTTGGGATTTTTTCTATTCCCTTGTCAAGGAAACTAGGGACAGGGCTGGGTGCCCCGGGGGAGCCCAGACTGAGGCCAGCAAGACAGACTGAGCCCATTCTGCCCTCGTCCCTCTGGGACTGGGATGGATGACCCCTATATGTCTGGAGTCTGGGCCAGGCTGCTCTGCTTGAGGTCCAAGGTCTGCCTTCCTGTAGGGGGCCTTCCTGTCCCCCAGCCCAGCCCAGGCCAGCCCAGGGTCTCAGCAGTATTCCCAGGCTATGTCACATCCCCTCTCCAAGGCTCCGGCCCTGTGTCATGGGCAAAGCTCTGAGGCTGGGGCGTGGAAGGTGAGGGCCCTGGAAGGTGGGGGCCTGGGAGATGTGGGACCTGGGGGCTGGGGGTGAAGGTTGCATAGTAAGACCACCTGTCCTCTACTCGGGTTGCCCCGTTACCCAGAGTCACTGCGCCTCATGGATTTTTTGGTCACTGCTCCCAGACATGGAGATGGGGCGGCCGTCACAGCCCAGAAACCAAGCCGCATAAGCAGATTCGATGTTGAGTTTCTTTCTGTAAACCTCACCTGGGAATTGCCAACAGCCTCTGTTTTAGTCAGAGAGGAAACAGGCATCTGAGTGTGGCTGGGAATCCCAAGGTGGTTCTTTTGTTTTTCATGCCCCGGGAGAGCCAGCACCTGGTGCACTCTGCATCCGGCCCGGGGCACTGGTGGGACCTGTTTGCCCAGGCACAGCTGGACGTAAGGCCTGTTTTTTGACATATTTGTGGCTTTTAAGATCCTGGGGATATCTTGAGGAGGAGCTGGCCTATAGAACCCACCCCAGCCTCGCAGCCCGGAGACGGAGGCCAGATGTGGAGCCTCGCCACGGCCCATTCTCCCTGCTCCAAACCCTGCTTCAGCCCTGGCCGCCAGCACTGGCCCCAGGCCTCCTCTGCTGGGTTGGAATCCTGACTCTGCCACGTGTCAGCAAGGTGACCCTCCTCACAAATAATAAACACTCAACACTGATTCATACTATTGATATGATTCATGTACATCTGCCCCAGACAGACACAGATGGTCGGGAGAGAGCGTGTGATCCACCCAACATAACCCATGTTTTTGGGGGGTTTTCTGCTCCCAAGTCTGAACCCTCTCAGGCCCTCCTGTGCGCACCTGAGCCCTGTGAGGAAAGTGACTGGAGGCTGGCTCTGTTCCTCAGGTTCTGACAACTGACAGTGTTCAGGAAAGCCGTGGTCACCTGTCACTGGCTCTGGGCCACGGAGGTTGTGGCTCTGTTCACAGAAGGTGCCTCCTTCTGGAAGTGAGACAGAGGCCTCAGGTGGGAGAGCTGCTGGATCCATTTCTGATCCATCTCAGCTCCTTCTGCTGTGTATACAGTAGGTGCTCAGTGTGTGCAAATTCAACAACTGGCAAAGACTTTGTGGGGGATGGGAGGACTCTGGGGAAGCAGGAGCCTGGCTGCCACCCAGGCGCTCAGGAGAGGGTAAGAGCTAAAGCGCCCGGGGCGTCCACGGTGCAGGGTGAAGTTTTCTCCATGCTCCCCGCTCTTCTTTCCTTATGGGCCCTCCTGCTGCACAGAAAACTCCATGGTGGAAAGTCCGAGATGCTGTCGGGACCAGCCCTCGGCGCTTGTCTTCTCCCACGATGTCCTCAGGCTCCCAGATGGCTGCCAGTCTCGGGGCATCGGCCTTCACCCCAGGGAAGAAGAAAGGACGGTCGAGCCCGACCCGCGGGTCTGCACACCCGCCGATGACAGGTGCCGTTCTCACTGCGGCCGACAGGAGAAGGCCACGGATCCACAGTCCCGCCGGCTTGCGTTCGGCCACCCGTGGGTCCTCCTTCCTCTTCCAGGCCCTCCTGCCCCTCCCTCCGGGGTCCCCAGCCCAGCCCACGCCCCTCCAGGCCCTCCTCTCTGCGCCCAGGCCGACTCTTCGCCTGTCCCGAGTGGGCCCTCCTGCCCACCGTCCCCCTCCTGCTCTTTCCTGCTCCCCGGTCCCTGAGCAGCCGCCTTAGTCCTTCCCCCCACGAGCCTCTACAGGGATGCCTTAGGGTCCGAAGGGTGTGGACGCGACTCTGGGCCAGCCTCCTCCGCGCTCAGGGACTTGACCAGACCTCACCGCCGGGCCTCAGGCTCCTCCCTCGAAGCACTGGGGTAATGACAGTGGCCGCCCATGGGGCTGTTGTGACAGTTAAATGGCAGTGTGAATGTCGAGTGCTGGGACCATGTCTGAGACAGTTATTCCTCAACAAATGGAGATTTTTTTTCTTCCCTTTAAAAAGAGGGAAAATCTAGCTCAGCCGGTGTGGCTCAGTGGTTGAGCGTTGACCTAGGATCCAGGAGACTGTGGTTCAATTCCTGGTCAGGGCACATGCCCGGGTTGCGGGCTCGGTCCTAGTGGGGAGTGTGCAGGAGGCAGCCGATCAATGACTCTCATCGTTGATGTTTCTATGTCTCTCTCTCTCTCTCCCTTTCATCTCCTCTCTCTGAGATCAATAAGGATATATTTTTTTAAGTTTTTTTTTTTTAAAAAAAGAAGGGAAATCCCTTGTTCAGTAAAACACTTAATCCCCAAATAACCCACCAGTGCTCCAAATATTCTCACACCACATGCAGCCAGGCCGTGGGGAGGCCTCTGCAGAGCGGTGGTGGCTGAGACACAGGACAGGGCCAGCTCCTGGGGAGGAAACTGAGGAAGGGAGGGTGTCCAGGGTTGTATCCAGGCCCAGGGGTGTAGGGAGAGGAGCAGCCACCAGGAAGCAGAGCCGCCCCCCAAGGAGGGGCACTTAGCCTTGGAGCAGGACGCTCAGGGAGCAGACAGACCACAGTGCCTGTGGCTTCAGCTGGGTCTGTCCCCAGGGCAGTCTGCACCGCATTCTGGCTCTGAGGCTAATTTGCTTGATTCCAGCTGGTGGTCCCACCTCAGGATGTCCTGTGGAACCTTGGGTGCCACATATATGACAAAGATTGGGCTTGTCACACAGCTGTGCTGGGATCCCAGGCCCAGCTGCTGCCCTGACTCACAAGACATACCCCCGCAGACAGATGACAAGCAGGAATCTCCTAGGGTTCCCCACACACACCCAGAAGCCCGTCCCTGCATGGCAGGAAACAGGATTTCGCCACCTCCCCAGAGGACTACGTAAGAATCTCATCATCAAATCCATCAAATTGGCTCTTTTGGTTTCTATTTCTGGGCTCTGATGAGAGCCTCACCTCTGTTCCTGTAAGCAAGTGAGGAAGATGCGGTCATTCTGGGAAAAGCGGACAACCGGGTAGAGGGCAGTGGTCTTACAGGGGAGAAGGGCCCCCCCGCTTGTGCTGTCACAGTGCAGGCTCCACGCAGACGTGACCCCCAGCTCTCCGAGCCCCCGTCTGCCCTGCCCGCCGTCTCAGAGCTTTGTGCATGACAGGGGGGCCTTGAGATCGTGGCGGGACGTGACACAGCCTGAGGACACTGCTGAGCCCCTGGGCTGGGCATGGCCAGCCTGTCCTCCATCCCAGCTCTAAGGTGGGAAGGCGACCTGCAGCAAAGCAAACCTGGGCCTCATGTATCGTTGGGCACACAACACCGGGGGAGAGCACTGGGCCAGCACAGGGTGGGCTAAAAGGAGCCAGGGTGGACACTCAGTGGGACAGAGGGGCATCCCCTTGGGACAAACATGACCAGCTAGGGCTCTGGTCCCACTTGAGCTTGGAATACAAAGTCCCGCATGTTCCTCCTGGCCTGGAGTGGAGAGGAGCGTGGTGACCCCTTCCTGAGCCAGGGCACATCCTGCATCCTTCTGCCCCCGGGGCCATCCTGGCCGAGCCCTGCTCCCTCTGGGAGCCTTTCTTTTCTCCTCTGTGTAATGGGGGTAAAAACGCTTCGTGTCCAGTTTCTTGTCCTTACATGGTGGGCTCCTGAGGAGAGCTCAGCACATGTCGGTCCCCTCCCTTCCCTTCCTGGGCCGGGCTAAAGCCATCTGCTGCCTCTCAGAGCAGAGGCTCCCTCCTTGCCTGGTGGGGCCGAGAGTCAGATTGCTTCTAGAAGATGGGAAAGCAGGGGAGACAGCAGCAGCTCCCCGCCTCTGCTGAGCCACAGGCCCATTGGTCAAGACTGTCTGCCCCCCGCTCCCCCAGGCTCAGCCCTCGGCGCTGATCTTCTCCTGCTGGTCAACTCCGGCCGCAGGATGGCTGCTCACCTCCAGACATCACGCCTCATCCCAGGAGGGCCTGAGAAAGAGGACAGGACCAACCCCAGCGCTTCTGAGCCCGTGCACCCTTTCAGTGGAAACCGTAGTCACCTCTGTGGGGCATGACTGCTGGGCAACCCACCAATTCACCACTTCTGGCTGCGATCCATTTGGAGACCCTAGCGAACTATACTGGGGACAGGACTGGACTGACTGTCCTCAGCTGGAGGGACATAAAGGCAAGGCATTTACACATCTACTTAAAGGTCGCTTTCCCATCCTCTCTGAGGGAGAGGAAGTGGGGCTGGTCCGTGTGGTGGGAGCAGGGAGAGGGAGGCAGAGGAGGGGTGGAGACCTGCGGAGCACCAGCTCGCCCGTGCCCAGCTGGGGCAGACATCGTCAGCCACCGCATTCAGCCTTCCATTCACCCTCCCTCTAGCTTGAGATTTCTGGTCACCCGGCATGCTGGGTGTCATTTAACTGGTGGCATCGCCATGCCCTGTTTCTCTTAGGGCACTGGGCGCCTCGCGTCCAGTGTGAGTCCTGGGGCCTGGTGTCACAGGGCAGTGGGACAAGGTGGGCGCCACAAATTCACTCCTCGTAAATGTAGCTAATAAAATTGTGATTTTAAACATACCCCCTCAGCATTGCAGAAAATGTGCACGATCGGGTACGTATCCGACACGCTGACCTACCACTGCTAATACTTAGGGTGTTGTGAAAACTACAGTCCTTAAAAATAGAAAATGTATATAATTTAACGGTAAGTCCAGGCATTTTCCCTGTCATTGTATACTCTACGCGTGCACTAACTTAGAGTTCAAAGACAACTTGAAACTCACAGTACCGTTTGGAGAAGGGTGTAGATGACCCTCAATTTAAACCTGAAACAAAGGTTTGATGAGGACCCGTCAACCACATGCAGATCTGGGGAGGGTGGCGTGTCAGCTGGTGACAACTGTCCTCGTGGTTGGATGACTGACCGAGGGCGGACAGGTTGTTGGAGATGTTTCGTTTTGGGTTTTTCTCCTCACAGCAGCAGCAGCCTCCAGGGAGCATCTGGTGAACTCCACAAATAATACTGAATGAAAGAAGTCAAGTCTCAAAGAATTCATACTGTCTGATTCCACTTCTGTGATCATAGAAGTGTTGACGCGGGTCCCCTCTGGAGGGGCAACAGCTGGGAGGGGACACGAGGGACTCCCCATCTGGGGCTCCGGAAAAAGCCCCACCTCAGCCTGGGTGATGGCTATACTACCTGGCAACCTAGGACCTTGCACTGAACTGTAAGTTACACCCCAATAAAAAAACGAAAGGGAAAAGAGAGTTACAAAGCCTGTATTTCCAATAAGAAAAGTTTTCCTAAAGGGCATAAAGTATAATATCACAAATGAATTCACAGGTGGACATGCAAATCGGAAACAAGAGGCCCACCGTGAGTGCTCTTAGCTTTGGCTCTGTTGGTTGGTTTTTCCTGAGTCCATCGGCAGGTTAAATGTGGCTGAAAGTGAGGTCCCGAAGGACGCACAGCCCTCCCTGCAGCACAGGAAAAACCAGAAAAGCTATTACGGCTGCTGTCGCCAACGGAGCGTGGATGAGCCGGGGACTAAAAACCACATACAGGTGTGTTTGGGAACCTACTGATGACAAAGGCGGAGTCGCCATTCGGGGGGCCAGGGGAGCTTCACTTCTGCTGATGTGGCCCGCTGGCTGGCCGAGGTGCTGGCATCCCGCCCACAGGGAGCGAGCCTGACCCCGTCCCCCACCGCCGCGCCCTCTGGGCTCTCGCAGCTCCCAGCCCACGGCCGGCTCGGCCTCCCCTGAGCCACAGAGGCGGGAGGGCCTCCCTCGCTCTCACCTCGGCCTGGAAACCTGCCTCCTTTTGTTCCCCATTCGTTCGTTCCACACGCATTTTATTGAGCACCTATGTGCTACGTGCTATTCTAGGGGCTGGGAATACACTGGACAAAAGAGACCAGATCCCTGACTCCATGGTCTGCCGTAGCCTGTCTGTCCATGCAAAGTGCGGCGTTCAGCCCCTGCTCTGGGGCTCAGGCCCCTGTCTTCTGCGGGTCCCTCTCCTGCAGCTTTCCTGCCCTCGGTCACTGCTCCACCCTCGCCCTCAGCAAAGCGCACACTCAGGTCAGGTATCGCCCGCCTCCCCGAACAAACTCTCCTTCAGGCCGCCTCTCCCTCCCTCCTCGCCCTAGAAAAGCAAAGCACGCCTTCCTAGAAAGAAATTTTTAAAAACTCTACATGTTCTTGACCAGGTCGAGACCGCCACGCTGCCAGAAGAAAGGGATGATTTTCAGTTCTCATCTTGCCCCTCTCCCCAGCAGCAGGTGACATTAAACCAACACAGCCTCCTCCTGAGATGCTCTCCTCTCCCACTGCTGGTGACACCCTGGTCCCACGGCTTTCCTCCTGTTTCTGCTCACCCCCAGCTCCTCCTCTTCTCCTGGATCTGGGCCTCCCGGCCCCTGTCACCACCGCCCAGGACACTCAGCCTGCCCCCTCCCCCACCAGGGCACGCGGCCCTCCGTCTCTAGGCCTGCTGCTCCCCTGAGATCACACTTGGACACTAGCTTCCTCCTGGACGTCTGCCCTCGGGCGTCTGACGGGCACCACACACTTAACCCCCGAATAGGACTCCTGTGGGATAGTTTCCCCAAAACTTATTTTCCTCAGGTTTTCCAACCGCATGAAGGCCGCTTTCCTTTACCCATGAGCAGTGAGCTTGAGCCCAAACCCAAACATCTCAATTCCTCTTGTTCTTTCTTCTTCTTTTTTCAATCCTCCCCTGAGGATATTTTTTCCATTGCTTTTTAGAGAGAGTGGAAGGCGGAGAGAGAGAAACATCGATGTGAGAGAGAAACATCAATGTGAGAGAGAGAGAAACATTAATGTGAGAGAGAGAAACATCAATGTGAGAGAGAAACATCGATGTGAGAGAGAGAGAAACATCAATGTGAGAGAGAGAGAAACATCGATGTGAGAGAGAGAAACATCAATGTGAGAGAGAGAGAAACATCGATGTGAGAGAGAGAGAAACATCGATGTGAGAGAGAGAAATATCGATGTGAGAGAGAGAAACATCGATGTGAGAGAGAGAGAAACATCGATGTGAGAGACAGAAACATCGATGTGTGAGAGAGAAACATTGATGTGAGGGACAAATTGATGGGTTGCCTCCTGCACTCCCCCCCGAGCGGGGGCCAGGGATCGAGCCTGCAACTTAAGTACATGCCCTTGGCTGGAATGGAACCCGGGGCCCTTCAGTTCATGGGCCGATGCTCCAACCACTAAGCCACACTGGCCAGGGTCCTCTTTTGCTTACTGTCCAATCCATAGCCAAGTCCTTCCAATCAATGTTACCTCCAAACCCACTGCCATCCTTTCTTTAATGTCCATCCCCCGCTGCTTCCACCATCACCTCTCACTGGGGTAATGGAAGAACCTCCCGGCTTCCACTTTTTCCCTTCCCTCAAAGTCCTCCTAGAGGCTTGTAGTTATTTTACAGTCTAAACTCCTCCCTGTAACCAAGTCCCCACAAGCTCCCTGCTCCCACACTGCGCTTTCCAGGCACACTTCTTTTCTCAGCTTCCCTCCTGCCTCAGGGCCTTTGCACTTAGGTTATCTCTGTCCAAGGTCCTCCCAGGGATAACCCCTTCCCATTCTTTCTGTGTCGGTGCAGAAGTCGCCTGCTCTGAACACCCTGTTGAAAATAGCTGCCCACCCACCATGGTCTCCAGGAGGGCATCCTGTTTATTTCCTCCCAGCAATTACCTTGAGCTGAAATTATCTTACCCACTCCCATCCTTTTGGAGCCCCTACACCACGGTGCCCCTGAAATGTCCACAAAACTCACCTTCCAATTGCAAGCCTGTTGCTGGCGTTGCCCAGGGTTCTTGTGCGCCCACGACCAGACCTGCGCTGGGACCTTCTCCTCTTCCTTTCTCTCTCCCTCCACCACGACGTAGGCCCCTTGAGGCATGGAGCCCCCTGCACCTTACTCAGTGCCTTAGAGCAAACCTACCACACAGCAGGTGCTCGATTAATATTAGGCAAAAATGAACAAGCAAACAAATGAATAAAGGAAGGGCAAAGGAAACATTAAGTACTTCTTGCTCTGCAGAAGAGGCAGATTAGAGGAAACCGAACCCACCAGGGCTGGTGGTGAGAGAGAGACTAGAAACTTGTCCATGAGATACCTCTGTATTACTTGACTTGTTTCATTAAGCAAATACTTCTTGAATCATTAAACACTAATAAAGCCGCTGCAGAAGAACAGGTTTCCAGCCAGACAGACAGGGAGAGACAGGTTCAGGCTGCCAGGGCCAAAGTCCACCTGATATCAAACATCAGCTGTGAACACCTCCCTGGGAGGAGGAACTGTCGCCCAGAGCGGGTGGTCGGAGCGCCACGTGGGAAAGAGGCCAGCGAAGGCTCGCTTCCCCCAGTGTGACAAAGGAAGCCTCCCTCCTGTGCCCAGGACCATGTAAAAACCACACGGCGCAGGAAAGGAATCTGGCCAGGCGGTGGGAGACAACCCCTGAACGCCGAACCCAAACGACGACTAGTCAGGCTTTGTTGTCCCAGCCCAGGGTCCTCAGTAAAACCCAGAGCTCAGCTGGTCTCTGGAGAGCATTTTCCCATCAGCACATCTCAGCTGGGCCCCTCAGTGGCCTGGTCCCCTGTGTGAGGAGACGAAGGAATAGGATGTTGTGAAGAGGAGAAAATAGGGGTCACGCAGAGGGATGTGGCAAACGCAAGGCCTGTCTCGGTGAGTGCTGCTCACAAGGAAGGGAACCACATGCTGTAGCCGGGTCCCAGGAGAAGGTCCCAGCGCAGGTCTGGTCTTGGGCACACAAGGGACCCTGGACAACGCCAGCAACGGGCCTGCAATTAGAAGGTGAGTTTTGTGGACATTTGAGGGGCACTGTGGTGTAGGGACCTAGCATAGGCTTTCCAGCCTTCTGGATCTTTCCATCAGTACCCACTCTGACATTCGCCTTCTGGGTGGCATTGGGGATGTCACTGTTTCGCCTCTCAGTGCTGCTCTTTCTTCAGCACTACAGCGATAATGAAACCGTGTCCCACTCTCGAGTGCTTCGATGATTAGGCGGAGCTCTACCTGGGAGTGGCAGAGCTCAACTAATGTCCTTCCCCTCCCTCCCCGGAGCCAGGGATGAAAGCAGAGGGTCGGATTCCCAGACCAGTGAAGTGACCCCACTCAGTGCACCCTGCTTTGTGGGAAGCCCCAAGCTGGGTCTCTGCAGGGCCCGGGGGTCAATCCAGATGGTTCCTGACCTCCAGAGGGCCCAGGAGAGGACAGCTGGCCGCCCACCCACTGGCCTGTCCCTTTCCTCCTGGATTTCACTCCTGCCACCCAGACTGACCATATCTGTGCCTGAGGGCTCCCTGTCAAATGCTTGGCCCTTGGTTTCTGGGAATGACAGAGGGTGGGCAACGTCCTGGAAAATGAGCTCTGAGACTGTGACTTCAGACTGTACAGAGACGCGGCACCAGATGAGTCCTAGATGATCCACAAGCAGGTGCCTTTTCTGACTGTGTGTGTGGGCCCTTGAGGGCGTGAGGCCAAGTCAGGGAAGGGTGGGCCCACCATGGGTCAGGGTGGACCCCTGTCTGCAGATATATGGCGGTTCAGAGAGCAGAGTGTTTCCTGGAAACGGAGAAGGCAAATAAAACAGGGAATGGAAACAGGGAGATAGAGCCCAGAATCAGAGCTGGAGACTAAGGACGCTGGGCTCCTTCAGACCCCACACCCTCCACAGCAGCCTGGCAATGCCATCTCTCCCCTTCCACGGGCTTCCAGGTGGTGAGGGCAGCTCCTTCCCCAAGGGTTCCTCTTCTCCACCCTCCCTCTCTCTGGTCTTCCCCAGCACAGCCCTGGCCACCCACCCTCTCCGAGCTCCATCCCTCCAGGCACTGGCCAGCCCTGCCCCCTCTGCTGAGACCCCCCAAACGAGCTCCTGGCCTGGGCTTTGCGCATCACACCCGGGTCTGTGCTGCACGTGCTGCCAAACCTGGACCTCTCGCCTTTGCCAGAGCTCCTGGCCTTCAGCGTTTCCAGCCTAGCTCTGTAAGCAGTTCTTAGGACAACCCTTGGCGTGCTCATCTCCCGGAGTGTCAACTGAAGCAGCACCGAATTGATGTCAAAATGGATTTAAAAGTTCACAGAACGTTCAGAGAGAATATCCTGACTTCAGATCTTGTGACCAAAAAGCCAGATACCCTAGACGCAGTTATGAGGACACTGTCAACAGTGACCCCTTAATTCCTGCTAACTGGTCACTTCTATTAAAACTGCAACCTATGTTAGCAACGCTTAAAATAGTATAACTTTGTCATTAAAATGACTCGTTCAGTGAATTTCTGGTAATAGAGAAAATGAGAAGAGTCTGGAAAAAAAGTTGCCCTCAAGGAGCCACTGATGAAACTCAGAAGGAAGACTTGTGAAGGGAACTATACACCTCTCCATGGCCAGGAAGGCCCCACTCCTCGACAACGAAAACATTTCTCAAAATCTCTTATTCCTTCTTGCCTTTTAGACACAACTGTTGGTGATTTGGTTTCAGCATTTCATACACATTTCAAAGCATCATTTCCTTCATCAATGAAAACACGCCTTCCCAGCCCCTGGGGAGCCAGGGCCGTGGCTTTCCTTCGATTTTGTAATCCCCAGGTCAGCGAAACCACGTTTCTTTCCCATCTCCTGCGGTTTCCTCTCACCGCTATCTGCTCTTTGATAGCCTAATGCATGCATTTTAGAAGGTGACACGGCAAAGGCAATGGCGCAAGAAGCCGTGGTCCGCGCCCTGAGCAGACGCGGAGCTGGGCAGCCACACCTGTGCCCGCTGGCCCGCCACAGCCGCACCCGGCCGCGGGGAGGGTGCGGGGAGTCCCGAGCATCGCAGCCGCAGTCTGAATTCGGTGTCTACGCCTGCTGGCTGCGACCTGGGGCCTGGGGCACAGCAGGGACACAAAGGCCGGGCCCCTTCTCTCACATAGTCATAGCAATGGCTATTGTGGGAAGGGGCGGGGGTCCACCCAAATACAGCATAATGTAAGTTTTATCATCTAAATGAAAGAAGTGACAGAGAGGGAGGCAGATAGGTGATAGGTTGATAGATGATCGGTAGATGGGAGAGAGCAGGAAAGCGTTAAAGCAAACGGGGAAAATATTCACAGCAGGTGAACTTGGGGAAAGGGCGTGTGGATGCTGTTTTATGCAGCCGCCTGTAAGTTTGAAATAAAATAAAATGTCTAAACAAATATGAGTAACATGAAAAGGGTCGCTATCTCTAGGAGGTAATATGGATCATTTGCTGCCTCGGCTTCTCTAGGCTCTGAAGCCACCGCTTCTCCGAGGCCCTCTCAGGGGTGGAACTAGAGGCAGGCACCTGCTAATACCCCCCCCCATGAGCCACCTCCTCAGTCTACAAAGAGCCCCACAAAGGGTTGGCTGATGGTCCCCCGAGTCAGGTGAACTTCTCTCTCCCTCCGTGTGACCCAGAAGGGAGTCTGCAGCCACTAGTGACCCGGGGAGAGAGCGAGTTGGCTTGCTGGTGCCCACAGAATCGCCCGGGTCTCCCGACATGCCAGCGACAGTAAGAACATCAGCATGCGCCCTGCGCTGCGTTTAGGGCACAAGACCTTGTTTTCGAAACAGTGGCACTAACTGTCCTGAAGGGGAACAGCCCCGTTTTTCACAGCAACCGTATTTTCAAAAGGTAAACAACTTGTAGTCTTGGTTCAGCTCAGATGTGCGCAAGCGGCTCCCTAATTCGTCCTCGGACTCCAGCCTCCTGGTAAACCTGCCCCCACAGCACAGCCAAGCTTTGGGGGCGGCTCGCGGTCCCCGCAGGCGCGCCGCCGCGGGCCTGGATGCGGGGGCCCGGCCCCGCTCCCGCTGCTGCTCCGGCCGCCGCCCGACGGGGGCGGTGGCGAGTCGGGGCGCGGGCGGCGCGCACGGAGCGCCCCGGCGGGTCCCCGGGGCTCGCGGGGGGCGGCGTGGGGGGCCGCTGCTCCCCGGCGAGCCCCGGCCCCCGCATCCGCCGGGCACCCCGCAGCCCTGCCTCCCCTTGCTCGCCACGCCTCCCGCGCCCCGGGGAGAGCGAGGCGCGCGGCGCGGGTGCGGGACTCGGCCGACTGCGCAGCAGCGCCGCGCCCCGGAATCTCCGCGCACTGCACGGGTCTTGGATTTTAATCACCGCGGGAGCCCAAATAACAGCGTCCGTGTGGTTGTTTTAAACACTGTTGGGATTATTTTTGTTGAAAATCCGTACCAATATAGGGTTTACTAAAAATATTCCTGATTTTTGGTGTGTGATTTGCAAACAAAAAAAGAAAGAATGGCGGCTCAGAGAGGCCTGAAAACATCCGCGTGCTTCAGTGTGAAAGAGGCCTGGGGACCCCGCACAGGCGCGCTCCCGGGGCTCTGCGGGTGCCGACCCCGCCGGCTGTGGGGCAGCGAAAGTGGCGAGGGGGTCCATGCGCTCTACTTCCATGTGCACCGACCTGCTCCGGTCAGAACACATAATCCCCGAGATCTCAGTGGCTTAAATCAATGAAACCTTTTCCTTGCTTATGTTAACCGCCCTTGGGGGCGTCAGAGAGGACTCTGCTCCGTAACCCTCTCTAAGGGACGCGGCTGACCCGGAGCCTCCGCCGGCACCGCCGCTCAGCCGCTTCGCAGGGATGGCTCCTGGCTTTTAAAGTTCTGCCTGGAAGCCATGTGTCATTTTGTGCTCACGTTTCATGGGCCAAAGCTAATCTCAAAGGTGTTGGGAAGTGGAGCTCCACCATGGGCCCAGGGAAGGAGAAAGGGATTGTACCCCAGGAGCCCCGGTGCCCATCCCATCACCTTATCACATCTATTTATTTACTGGTCAGAGCCAAGGGAAAGGAAAGAGGTATGGTCATTGGAAAGAGGCCACATTTGTCAGTATTTCTAGGTTATTTTTCTACCCTATCTCCACTTAAGAAGACAGAGGGCCACAACCTGGAGGAAGCTGGCATCAGTGGCCCGGCTCAGCACAGGTGTGAGCTGGCATAAGCACAGACCATGCAGTTGCCTGGCCTGCTCCTGACACCTCGCCTCCAGCCCCCTCCAGGCCAGTGAAATAGCAAAAAGTGAGAGCTGAGGGAAAGAGACTTGGGACAAAGTGCTAATGGTCTCACAATCCTGATTGTTTTCAAAGACTTGCCTGCTCTTATCCATCCGCTTCCATCTCCCTGCCCCATCCCCCCTACCCCCACCCCACACACACCAAAAAGTGCGTTTGTAAGACTTCCGAATGTCAGGAGTAAAAAGAAAATCTTAAAAGCTACCAGTTAGAAGAGACACATTGCCTCGAAAGGAACAGGAATCAGACCGCTGCAGCTTACAAATTGTTTGTGTTTGCTTACTTTTAAACTTTTGTGGTTACTATTATGTCGCATTATAGCTCCAGTTCACAAAAAATGGATCCATGGTCCCAAAGAAGTTCTTCAAGTTGTTGAGTCACGATGGAAACGGCAACCTAGTCCTCAGAAGAGCACTGCAAACAAAATGAACGGTTCTCCAGTGCACCCATGCAACGCGAAGCTGCGTGTTCTAGGACGAGGGAATTCTTGGGTGACAATTTGATGCATGTAGCCGTAAATGAGAATTGTGAGTAGAAGTTCACTGAGAAATATGTGAAGTTTCCGTTTATCGCCCCAGCAGTCCATATGCCCCTAGTCCTCCATACGTTACCATTAAAATTAAAGCTTTGATAGCCTGAAGCCACAAAAAAGGTTTTCCATTAACTTCCCAGAAAAGCGGCCAATCCAGTTTTTCCAGAACAAACACAAAATAACGCTTTCTAACGTAAGATCAATTATTCTTGCTGTTAAACGCGCAGAGGAGACCAAAGCTATCAGAAGCATCCATCATTCTAAGTCGCTCCCTCTAAAGGCACAGAGAAGTCAGTCATACAATTACCAAGAAGACTGTAAACCAGCTCAGAATAGTGAGACTGCTTGGAGAGGAAGCCAAAAGGCCTACTGACAAGGCTCCCTGGTCAGATAACACTGCACAACGTGGGAAGGTAGGAAGCGGGACAGCAGTTACGCGCACACGCCGGGGCGCCTCGGCTCCCAGCAGGCCAGGGCCGCAGGGCCCAAAGCAAGCCCTCGGCACATGGGGGCCCTAACGTAAAGGAAAAGTGCTGCCTGCCTGGCATTTGGAAAAGTGTCGCCCCAGAGCATGATAAGAGGCTCTTACTTAGAGATTACTTACCCCGTGAGTCACAGGGTAACGATATGAAGTGATATGATATGAAATGCTAGAAATGAGACTGGGATCGGTGCCAGGACTGAAGTGGCAGTGACACCGTAGGGAAGGGCTCTGCTCTGTGACTAACAGGTCACTCCACACGCTGCTTTATTCACAGAAAGGACTTAAAGGTCCACAAGACACATCTAGACCTTGGTTTGGGGTTGAAAGAGGTAATAAAAGGATAGGAATATCATCTAACCCTGACAGTTAAACGCACATCCCTTCAGCACGCGGTGAGAAAAGAAACAGCGGATGGAACACAGGTCAGCAGGCGTTCAGTCAGGAATGACAGGCGCCCAGTTGTGGATTGAACAGTAAACGGAACTAACTGTATCATTTTTGATGTCAGGTCTCTGGCTCCATTTCGCTGAAGGTGGCTTGGCCCTGTCCCCCTTGTGTTGGCTTCTTTTTCTGTTGTTGTTTTTAATTCTCATGCAAGGATGGTTTTCCCACTGCTTTTCAGAGAGCATGGAAGGGGGAGAGAGAGACATCTATGTGAGAGAGACGCATGGGTCCCGCGTGACCCAAACCGGCTGGGGATGAGCCTGCAGCCGAGGTACCTGCCCTCGGCCAGAATCGAGTCCTGGACCCTTCAACCCGAGGGCCGGCGCTCTGACCACCGAGCAAACCAGCGGAGGCAGTATTGGCTTCTTTTCAGACCAGCTCCCCTTGAGGTAGAAAAGTGGTTACGTGCCCTGTCCCCAGGTCCTCCTGATTTTCCAGGCCCAGCCACCAAAGCTAACCTAGAAGAACCACAGCCTCTCTGGTCAACAAAATGCATCTAGACCTTGGTTCGTGGCTAAAGGAAGTAATAAAAAATCTCCAGAAGAGGCAATGTGATGGGTGCATCTTGCATCAAGTGTCCACACTTGGTCCAATTAGTCATGGAGGCCTGAGGGGCCCGCCGGTGTGGGGGAGGAGACAAGGCTGCAGCCAAGGTGACAGACTCAGTACTCAAGGTGCGTCTGCAAATCCTCTGGAACACATCCTGACATCCCCCTCTAAGCGTGCCTTTCCAGGACGGTTCCTCATAGCAACGTGGACTACGCTGCCAAATTAGGGAAGAGCATCACTCGAGTAGACCGAGCGGAATCAGGATAGGCCCCCAGGAGACTGGAAATAACTCCACTCCCTGGTGACCCGAGGAGAGAGCTGGCCTGATGCGGATCCCGAGCTGGCTGCCCCTCTGGAGTTGACTGAAGTCTGGGTGGCTGGGGAGCTGGAGGAAAAGACCTGGCTGTACTCAGACCAAATCTCAGACCTTGTCACCTGAGCTGTTTCTTGTTCCCCTGCGAGAGCCGTTGTGTCTTTATTGGCGATCCTACTGACTTCTTCCGCCGGAGGAAGTTACTCATCACTTTTGCTGTCCAAAGCTGGCACATGTATGAGGTGTTGAAACAGATGAAAACCATGGCCCTGCTGATCTTTGAGCCCATCCCCTTCCCCTTTCCAACCCTAGACCTAAGCTCCTGGCTCCAAACTCATCAGCAGTAGTTGCCATCACAAAATCAGCTTCTCCTTCTTTCTAACCTTTTGACGTGATCTCCAGACACATCAAGGCCATTTAGTACAAGGCCATTTTTCCCTTGTGAATTTGTGTCTCTTTTCATGCATAAGAAGGGATTAGCCAAAGGTAGTGGGGGAAAATGTGGTCTTTTGTATCATCAGGACCTGAGTTTGAGCCCCAGACTCACCGTATAAGAGCAATAGGCTATCACTCAGGAGGCTGGCCTCTGTGAGCCCCATTGGGGACTGGGAAATTTGTGACAAATCTCCCTTAAGGGTTAAATTTAAAAACCTAAAGTCAAATGGCTGACACAGTTGAATCTCAAATGTTAGTCCCTTAGCCTTCTTTCGGGGCAGGGATGAAATAAAATCGATTCCAAGTACCTAGTTCAGGCTTTCTCTCACACCCAACATCTTATCAGTTCAACCAACACTGGTTGACAACTACCGCAAACACTGGCGAGGAATTCAGTGTCCTGTGTCTTCATTGTCATCTATAAACTTATCATCCGAGGGAAATGGTGGGATCATGTGCTTCCCAACTTCCCAGAGGTCTCAGTGACTGTAAAACTTTGTAAACAATCATCACAAGAAAAAGTCCCATTTTCTTCTCTCTGGAAATGTCTCAGCAGCAGGATTCTTCAAAGGACTCAGTCTGTTGCCCCTCTTCTCTCTATCTCTCACATCCTGGCTGGCTTGTTTCCCAATTCCTCTGAGGGGTTGAACGGCAGTCACCATTGTGCCCGTGGAGAATGCCCAGCAGTGCAGTAGAGACCAGGTCCGAGGTCCAGGACCATGGACAGCGCCAGGTGGGCGCCTCTGGCCCAAACAGGTGAGTCCTCTTAGCTCTTGGCCTTGCTGCCCTATACAAGGGCCGGTCACACAGGAGAGCCTCCCTGCCTCTCATAGGTTTGGCTCCTGCTGCTGGAGTAACTGGATCTTCACTCGTGTTGTGAACTATTACAACCCTCCCCTCAGAGCTGGAAGAAGTGTCTGAAAACCAAAAAATATCCAGGAACACTTTCCATTTGGACCCATGCATGGAGAAAGGGGAGATTCGACTGTCAGTTTCTGGGGTAAGCGGATGTAAAGGGACTGGGCATTTGCGGACTTGCCTAAGGGCAATTTCTAAGCCAAGACACAATGCTTTTCTGCTTCAAGGCTCCTGTTCAGGTCAGTCAATGACTTTTGTGCCTGCCCTAGCAGGGGAAGACCAGAGCTGAGCCCAAAGTTCAGCTGACCCTTTCCTGCTGGCCTGTCTGCAGCACCTGGAAGGGTTGGCCCTTCCCTCCTCAAGACTCCGCTTTTAGAGCGATGCTTCCTATAACAACCCTCTTTGATTGACGGTCCTTCCTCCTACCCCTCACTGGAGGCCTTGAACAACAGCCTGGACCGCTCTGTTTGCTCTCCCTGTGCCCTCCCTTCCTTCCATCTCAAGCCTCAGGTCTCGCTCCCCTGTCTTTGTTTCCAAAATCCGCCCCACCTTCTGCGTTCCCCGGGAGAGCACTGCGGCACCGCCTTTGAGGCTTCCCGACCCTCCTTTGTTAGAAAAAAAATCTCTCAATCAATTAGTCACCCAATATTCTCTGACCCAAAATAGATGTAGGCTGAAGAATAGGGTCTCATTTCCCGCGTAACTAAAGCTGCCGTATTGTTGTGCATAGCTGTGTCTAGCTCACTTCTTTGTCATCTGTATTTTCGTTTTTATTTTTGTTGCTAAAGCATAAGTGAGGCAAAAGCCCAGCCACCTACTCATAATGCTCTCCTTACCTATTCTCCCCAAACTCTCAGGTGAGCTTGCCCGATTTTCCTTTTAATCCCTCCCCCAACCCCTCCCCCCTGACAGCCGCCAGCCAGTCTGCTTTCTCTATCTGCTGGTCCGGTTTGGTTTTCTCTTACTTTGTTTGTTCGTTTGTTTCGTTTTTTTAATATCCCACAAGTAAGTGGAATCCTATGCTTTTGTCCGTCTCTGCCTGACTTATTCCACTGAGCACACGCCCTCTCAGGCCATCCGCGCCATCACAGGAGTGGGGTTTTAATGATCGGACAGGCTGCCGGTAGAAGTCCATGGGGTGATTCATCTCCTTCCTCTCCGGAGATGAAGGTGGAGAACAGCTCGTGGATAAGCCCATGGTTAAGAAGAGAGAGGAAGTCACGGGAGAAAATAATCTGGAAGACTGGAAACACGTCAAGGAGGGGAAAGTAATGGTGCTGAGTGTGCAGGGAAGGAAATCCAACCAAGAAATGGGCTGATTTGCCCCCAAGGCTGCTCACAAAATGAAGGACAGGGCCCAGGTTCACTGTTTAAAGTCCCCTGCTCGTGAAAAGATCTGGAAGCCTAGGAGTGGGGTGGGCACAAACCTGTGATGGGGGCAATGCCAGCCTCCCACTGCTGGGTAGTTAGATTGGTCACAGCCCAATGTAACAGGAGGACAGGAACCACCGAACTCCCACTGTGAAATGGGGTCAAGATTAGGGGCCTGAAAGACCCTGCAGCTGAAAAATATGGACCAGGGAGGGTGATAGAAGGGGAGGGGGGTAAGAAAAAGAGAAACAAAACCAAAACAGTTTCTTCTCAAGCCCAAATTCCCAAAACCTACAAAGAAATCCAATGCTAAGAAAGAAAGCCCAGATAATCAACACTCAAAGTGAGTCCAGATTAAGAAATCTTATAGAACCACATGGCAGTGACTTTAAAGCAGCTATTGAGAATGTTCACAGATCTGAATACCCGCACTGACCCCAGGCAGAGAGCTTTCCTCCTGGCATTTCTCAGAGGTGGGGTGACGGACAGACCCCAGCCTTGAACCACTGGCACGTGGTGTGAGACTCTGCTGCTTTTCACCACCCGCCGGACCCCTGTCCTTGGGAATATTCTAAGGGTCAGACCTGAGTCCCAGCAGGCTGGTCGAGGAAGATAACTGAGCCTCTTTGCAGCCAGAGGGAGGGAGACCAAGTTGAACGATGGGCACACGGGCCTAGTGTGGTAGGCTGAAAAATGGCCCACCCCCAAAGATGTCCACATCCTAATCCAGAACCTGTGCGTACGTTACCTCACATAGCAGAAGGACTTTGCAGATGAGAGTCAACTAAGGGTTTTTAAATGGGGAGATTTTCCTGGGCTATCCCATGTAATCACAAGGCTCCTTATAGGAGGAGGCAAGAAGGTCAGAGTCAGAGGAAGGAGATGTGACAATAGCTCCAAAGGCTAGAGTGCTGTGCTTTGAAGATGGAAGAAGGGGCCGAGGAGTGCAGGCGGCCTAGAAGCTGGAAAAGGCAAGGAAGTGGATCCTCCCTTCAGAGCCTCCAGAAGGACCCGGCCTTGCTGACACCTTGCTTTCAGCCCAGTGGAACTGATCTTGGGCTTCTGGCCTCCAGAACTGGAAAGTAATGCATTCATGTCATTTTAATTCATTAAATCTGTGGCAATTTGTTACAGTAGCAACAGGGAACTAATATATCTGCAAAATGGAAGTGCTTACTTGTATTATTGGCAAAAAGCTGCTCATAGTATCCCCTGACTGTATTTTAAATTTGTTCTTCATCTGCAACCGTGTTTCCTTTCGATAGTATATGGTTCCATCTCTCTGTTTCCTAACAGTCTTGCCAGAGGTTTGCCAGTTTTATTAGTCTTTCCGAAGAAGCAGAAGTCACGTCTGCTTTGTGGTTGTTTTCTGTTTCATGTATTTCTGCTGCTATCTTGTGCGTTTCCTTTTTCCTACTTTCTTTGAGTTTATTCAGCTGTTCTCTTGATAACTTCTTGTGTGTTGAATGTTTGGTTTACTGATTTTCAGCCTTTATCTCATATAAGCCTCTCGTGTTCTGATATGTAGAGTTTTTATTACTGTTCACCTCTAAGCATATTCTAAAATCCATTATGCTTTCTTCTCTATCCATGAATCATTTAAAGGGGTCTTTTCATTTCTATTTTTTGGTTATTGACTTCTTCTTGAATTACGTGATGGTCAGAAAATGTTATTTGTTCAATCCAACTTTTTAACATTAACCAAAGATTGCTTTTTGGCGATATAAATGGTCAGTTTCTTTCTTTCTTATTCTAAAGAATAGCTTATTGATTTTTAGAGACAGAGGAAGGGAGAGGGAGAGAGAAACATCAATGTGAGAGCGTAGCATCTCTCAGCTGCCTTCCAAACCCTCTACCGGGGACTGAGGCCGGAAACTGGGGCACGAGCCCTGACCAGGAGTTAACCCAGCAACCTTTCGGTGCAGGGGACAATTCTCAGCCAACTGAGCCACACTGGCCAGGGCTTTTTACTCTTTTATACATAGTACAGGGACAGCTCATCAAACTTCAAAGTTACCATATTTATAAACTAAATGCGTTAGGTTTGTAAGAATTGCTTAAGTACCTGAGAAGGTTTGTCAGCCAATTATACTTGGAAAATTAAGCAAATCTATTATAGGTAATGGATAATGCAATGTGAAATGTTTAAAGGAGTTTAAGTTGATAAATGAGACCAAAATTAATCAAAGCCTCCTTAAAAGTGTTGGCTTAAATTTGTTAGACCTAGAATTAAAATAAGTTATTTAAGCTGAAATTACGAGTTTGAGGATAAAGTAGGCTTTTTCCTTTTATGCATAACTTGAATAAATTGAATATTAATTTTTAAAACCTAAGCAAACATTTGAATAATCTTTTCTGCACACAAAAATGACTTCTAAGGGCATCAAAAACCATTCACATTAATGTGTATATGTGTGTATGGGTCTGAGGTTATTTGAGACAGTCTTGTCACCTCATTTCTGCTTGTGTGGAGCCAAGAATAGGACAAATGCCCAGCAGGACCCTGGGCTGACTCCCTGGCCCTTTTAAATTCACACGGGAACTGGGCCTGGGTCATGACTCTCCTGCTCTACACGCCCATCACCTGCGGGCAGTGTTTCCCAGCCCCAATGGGACAGTGTGCGGCCAGGTCCCACAGTCGGAGGCTGAGGGGCACCAAGACTCTTGCTCCCTGGTGGCTCAGATCGTCAGGATCAGGATGCAGTTCTCTCCAGCAGGATCCCCGTGGGCACCTCCGCGGGTGAAGCCCTGTGCCAGGAGGAGGGTCCACCTGCAGGAAAGGGAGTGGCGGGGGAGGGGTGCTGGGGTCATACGCATAATACTAGAAATACTGTTTGACAGCCCTGGAGGCAGTAAAGAACTTGCCTGGTGAGAAAGGTCACAGGCAGCCTCCCCAGCAGGGGACTGCCACCGGCGTGGCTGCTTCCAAACTACCTACCTAATCGGGCGGACACATCCTCCTGCCCTCTGACTGTGGCCTACCTGCTCCCCTGAGAACCTCAGGCTCCTGGAAAACCCCTCCCAGGAGAGCCTGGGAGGCCCTAGTGTGTCCCCAGCCCTGGGACCCCCCCCCGCCCCCCATCTGGGCTGCTGAGCCGGGCACAGCACTTTCTGGGTGCTTTCTCTGCTGGGCGTGCATTCTGGAGGCAGAGCTCCATGAATCCATTAGAAAGACTTTCTGAGTTAACCCCTACAGGTTTCTGTTTTAAAACAGTCCCAGAACCACTGGGTCACAGCAAGATTCGAATCTTTATTATCACTCACCTTGAGGGGGCCCCTCAAGAGCAAGGAGGTAAGGAGGAAAGGGGCAGCTGGCCCCGGGCAGGCAACTGGTCCCCACTGTCAGGAGCAGGGACCAAGGCCACGATGCTGGGGAGAGCAGCCAGCAGCCAGCCTTCCCTGTCCCTCCGGCTGGCCCATGGCTCCAGGGCAGGGGCCACCCTGCCTGGCAGACCCTCGGAATGACACCAAAGGAGCACTAGCCCCGTGGTTCACTCTCTCGATGCAGCCTCCAGCAGCCACCTGTGGGGTGGCCCTCACCTTTCCCTGCAGTGGAAGAGCCTGGAGAAATTAACACCCCCCACTCCTCCCCAAACAACTGAAAAGTATTTCAAATAAAAAAAGTTTCCCAGCAAAACAGGAGGAGCGGGAAGAGGGCAAGTTTGCACAGAGCTGGCTCCACCCTGCCGGGATGAAAGCAAACAGCCGGAACGTGGTGTTTCTTCTCATCTGGTTTACATTCCCTGCAGGAGGGAGGGATCAGCGGGGTGAGGGCCCATGTGAGCCAGAATTGCCCGCATTTTATCTGTGATTGCTCAGGAGTCAGTTCCCCCAACCGTGGCCTTGATCACCCGCCATCAGCCCTGCTGGTCTCACTGGGGGCCACCAGCCTCCGCAAGCCAGACTGTGTCAAAGACAGAAACCCATCACTGTATTTTGGGGTGTCTTTGTACAGAAGCTTAACATTTGCCCAGACTAACTAGCAGACCAGGGGAATGTCTTCCCCCTCCCTGTTCATATCTCTGTCAGAGGGTGCCCAGGCTTGGAGATTCTCAGCACAGCTCTTTCCACTTTTATTTTCAGCTTTCTGCCTCCCTGGACATACATGGAGGAGGTTTGGCCATGCCGGGTTTGAGAAGCAGCCACCCCTCAGCACTCAGGACCTCTCTAACATCCCAAGGCTTTGCCTCTGTATCAAGCTCACCCTACCGGGCCCCTTCTCCTCTTGTGTTGAGTTCTCTCCCAGAGCTTCCTTACTGCACTCGGAACAGAGCCCAAGCTCTCCTTCATGACCTGTGAGACCCTGCATGTGGGGCTCCTGCCTCCCTTGCAGACCTCAGTCTCCCACCCACTCCATTCCGGCCCCACTGGTCTCCCTCAGATATGCCAAGCATGCCCCTACCTCAGGGCCTTTGCACTTGCTGCTCCTTCTGCTTAGAAAGCTCTTCTCCCAAATCTATGCAGCTGACTCCTTTTCCTCATGCGGGTCTCATCTCCGATGTGGCTCCTCAAAAGACCTGCTCTGACCTAGCAGAGCACCCCATCCACACACCCTCCTCCTCTCTATTTAGTCTTTTTATAACACTTAGTTGGCCTGAAAATCATCTTTTTGTTTTGTGTGTTCATTGTCTGCTGCCCTCAGAAGAATCTAAGCTCCCTGAGGACTGGGGTCTGGCTTTTTTCTGCCATATCCCATGTCTAGAATCATGCTAAGCACATGGTTGACACCCAGTAAACATGAGTTGATTGGCTACCCAGTGTCAGGGAACTGAAGGGTATTGGGGTCCCTGCCCTCAGGGAGCTCTTGCTGCAGGAGGAGAGAACAGTGGCCAGACAGAACTCTCCTGTGTTCCTGGAGCTCTGCAAACACCCACATGGGGCAAAAGGAGGCTGACCACTCTACCCGGGGGGCCAGGTGTGGCTTCACTCAGAAGGACATCCCAGAACTGAGTTTTAAAACACATGTAGGTGTTCCCCGGGTGAACTAAAGGTGCAAAGGTGTGAAAAAGCAGGAACCAGTCAGGAAACAGGCATTGTCACGAGACCAAAGGAAGGGGTTGTGGGATGGGGGACAGGGAGTGGGGCGATCAGGAAGGCCTGCCTCCTCCCCAGAGAAAGGGCTCGGGCTTCCTCCCAGACACAGCCTGAGAGGTTTTTCCCCTGTTGATATTTTGGCTCCTTCCAGCATTGAAGGGTCTTAAACAGAGGAATGACTGGTCAGAACGGCCTTTCCAAAAGATCCCTCTGCCAGAATTGGAGCTCCCATGCCCCTTGCCCAATTATGACCGTATTTAGGCATATTTCCAAAAAACTCTACTGCCCTCCTTCTAAAAATAACCTTTCCTTGGGGCACATAATTTCACAGCACTCGATTTCAGAAGGCACTACACATGGTTCAAGACATGGGACTCATATTGTCCCTGACGGCACGTCTGCAGCATTTTTGTCCATAGTTTCATAAGTCAAATTACACCCCAGGGCAGGCGTCATCTGGCAGCGGGGGGAGATGAGGGGTGTCTGGTGGCCACAGAGCTTGGGTTCAACTCAGTGTCTTCCGTGTGCGGGTAGAAACCCAGTATCCTCCACAGAGACACGGAATAGTAATAGCAAGCACCTTGTAGGATTGTTCTGAGGGTCAAATGGGAGACTCCTCACACCTGATGAGTGTATGCCAAGTGCTTGGCGTTATTTTTGACCAATGCACTTTCAATTTCTAGAATTCAAACTGAGTTTGGGGGGAAGAAAAGCATGTAAGTATATACTCTGTGTGCTCCACGGGGCTTTAGATGTGACACGCATGTCATCCAGTTATCCTCACGACACACCCACCAGACGGGAATGGTGCTGTAAGTGCCACAGCTCAAGCTGCACCTGTTCGCGCTTTCATCTCCCGTAGGCCTCAGTTCCCACAGGAGAGAGACCCCATCTTTCCCATCCTCGCATCCCAGAGCCAACACTGGGAGGGGAGGGGAGGGGAGGGGAGGGGAGGGGAGGGGAGGGGAGGGGAGGGGAGGGGAGGGGAGGGGAGGGGAGGGGAGGGGAGGGGAGGGGAGGGGAGGGGAGGGGAGGGGGGGGAGGGGGGGGAGGGGAGGGGAGGGGAGGGGAGGCCCAGGGAGCACTTGCTGGGTCCCAATCCCTGTAGGTTATATGGTCAAAATTGCTCTTGAAAAATCACTTCAGAGGCCCACTCAGGTATCCCACAAATGTTTATCGAGCACCTACTATGTGCAAGGCCCTGAGCTAGCACCGATGGGCGCCTTATCCCTGCCCCACGGAGCGGGGAGTCTAGCCAGGCATTAACTCAGTGGTTGGTAGAACATCAGGTGGTGCTAAGGGAATAGAGTGATGGGACAATGGGGCCACTTTAGGTAAAGATGTCAGAGGACACAGTTCTGAAGAAATGACGTTTGAGCAGATTGACAGAGATGAGGTAAAAAGTCATGTGTTCATCAGGAGAAAACGTGAGTGCCCCATGGAGGGAGCAGCCAGTGCCAAGGGCCTGGGGTGGGAACCAGCCTGTAAAGTGCCGTACACACGATCTTGTGGGTCACCCCTGTACACTATGTCCTCTCTGCCCCGATCCCCCGGAATCCCTTGGTCATGCCCCCCCCACCTCACCACGTGCTTTTCCCTCCAACAGCCAGAACCTGCGTCTCTCCTTCCCAAGGCCACCAGGGCACGAAGCCACTTTGCACATGGAGGTAGAAAGCAGGCCCCCCGGGAACCGACATCGCCCGCCCACCCCTGCAGCCTTCAGCCAGTGCCCGCGGTGGGAACAAGGACTGAGGAGTGACTTATACCCCTGGGCCCCCACCTGAGGTGACACTGCTCTCTGCTTCGGAAAGGTCCTGCTTCACCCACTCCCTTAGCATTCTCCAGGGAGCATGTCCTTACTGAGTCACTTGATAAGAAAAACAAACACATAACCAGGGATGTCGCGGTGTGTGGCAGCGAATACATCTGCAGAGTATCATTTTACATTGTTTAAATCGGGGGTGTGGAATGTGTACCCGCGGGCTGTACATACGGCCCTCGAAATCATTTGGTCTGGCTCTGCCAAGGCAGCCACAGGCGGGACTTGAAATTCAATAAATCTAGGAGATCTTTTCATAGCTAATTTTTAAGTAGATAATTTTGTATGGCCCCAGAGTGTTGTTATAAATACCCAAATGGCCTTGGCACAGAAAAGGTTCCCCAGCCCTGGTTAAATGATGGTGACAAATGCATAGACTTGACTGTTGGATTACACACACATAGGATGCTTCCCCCACCGCATGACAGCCCATGCTCCAGGCCTCCAGAACCCCAGACTGGGGACAGAATGAAGGCCTGTGGCCTGAGCTCAAGGCACTGCCCTTTGCCATCAGGAAGGGGATAGTCCTTCTGGACAGTTAACTTGGATGGATCCTCCGGAGGAAAGGAGCTAAAGATTCTTTCCCAATTCTCACGTTGCTCAGGATCTCAAGGGTCAGCCTGAGTGTGTCAACCACACTGGGTTGACATCTAAGCTGGTGACAAAGCCACTTCCCCTGCATCCCTTAGTCCTTCCTCACCCCAAGCGCAGCCAAATGCTTTTTATCCGGAGTCATGTCCCCCCCCCCCCCCCAGTAGCACAGACTTCAGTGCGTTCGTTCCTTCCTCTGTCCAGCAGACATTGACTCAGCACCCGTGTGAGCCAGCTGGTGGGAGGCACTAAGGCAGGTGCCCAGGATCCTGCAGGTGCCCAGACGGAGGGAGCATCTGACCCTGAGGATCCCAACAGCTTTGAGCATGATCTCTATCCCAACTGGGGACTCAGTTGTGGTAAGTTATTACAACAGTGACCCTGAGTCCCCCTTTCAATGTGACCTTGTCATTCCTCCTACTCAAGGTGGAGTCTATTTCTCCATCCCTGAATCTGGAATGGACTTATATAGTAGTTTTTCTATTGCTCTGTAACAAATTTTCACAAAGTTAGTGGCTTAAAGCAACACTCATTTATGATTTCAGTTTCTGCAAACCAAAAGTCCAGGAACACCTTTCTTGGTCTCCGGTTTGCAGACTTCTCAGCCTTCATAACCACGTGAGTCAACTTCTATAATAAATCTCCTCTTATTATCACTACATACGTGCTATTGACTCTGTTTCTCGAAGGACTCTGACTAATACATCTAGACTTCCAAGGCATCCTATACATTCCTTCCATGGCCGGCTGAACAATGCTACCTCCCTAAGATGTCCACTTCCTAATCCCCAGAACCTATGACACCCATACCCTGTATAAATGTTACCTTATGTTAAAGGGACTTTGCAGATATCATTGAGGGAGAGATGTGGAGATGGGGAGATGACCCTCGATCATTTGTGTGGGCCCAACCACAAGGGTCCTCATTAGGAGGAGGCAGAGGGTCAGTCCTTGGTTCAGTCATCGATTCCAATGGAGATGCAGCTAAGAAATCAAGAAAAGGCTGAGACTCAGAAGGACAGCAATGGAAGAATCAGCAAAGATCATCAACAACAAAGGTGTGTCACTAGAGACCAAGGCCAAGATCAGCTACACCCTCATATTCCCAGTTACCATGTACTGATACGAAAGTTGGACAGTGAAGGAGACGGATAGAAAAAAATCTGATTCATTTGAAATATGGTGTCGGGGGAGAGCTCTACAGATCTCCTTGACCACCAGAAAGACAAACAAGTGGATTGTAGAGCAAATTAAGCCTGAAACATCGCTGGAGGCAAAAATGACAAAACTGAAGCTGTCCTACTTCAGGCACGTCCTGAGAAGACAGGGTTCTTTGGAAAGGATAATACTGCTGGGAAAAATTGAAGGCGGTAGGAAAAGAGGAAGACCAAATATGAGATGGATCGACTCCATCAAAGAAACCACGGGCACGAGTCCACAGGAGCTGAGTGGGGCTGTTGAGGACAGGACGTCGTGGACGTCACTCATCCATAGGGTCGCCAGAGTCGGCGCTGACTTAAAAGCATATAACACACGTAACAGGCCAGTTAGGGGAAGGCAAAAGTAAAGACTGGACTGATGCAGCCATGAGCCAAGGAACTCCAGCAGCTTCTAGAAGCTGGGTGAGGCAAGAAGTGGATTCCCATCTAGAGCCTCCAGAAGGAACCAGCCCTGAGGATACCCTGACTTTAGCCCCAGTGACACTGATTTGGGACTTCTGACCTCCAAAACTGTGAGATAACAAATTTGTGCTGTCTTAAGCCACTGAATTTGTGATAATTTGATGTAGCCATCACAGGAAATTAATACATCTTTATTCCAGTGCTAGTCACCCTATATGGCAGGTGTCTTTCTCACCTGACTGAGCGTACCTCAAGCCTGGACAACTTTGCTTCTCCTGATTTAACACAAAGTCTTAAAAGGGGCTCACAAAAGCTGCTAGAAGAACTAACGAACGGATTAATGCTTATCAGCTTCATCAGCTGCCTGTCTCCCCAGCCTGAAAACACACACACACACACACACACACACACACACTAGCTACACAGCTCACCTGCCCACTCACCCCCACCACTCCCAGGGGGCAGCTCTGCTCTTACACCGAAGCCCACTCTAGGCTGGCCAGCAGACAGCTATTTCTCAAGAGCATGTTGATATTCAGGGGGGAGGGTAATTTCTCCCAAAGTAATAATCGGACAAATCTGCAGAGATGCAGGAACGAGAAGCAGAAATTTTGATATGGTTTATTTGAAATGGCAAGAATTGGTGTTCCATCACAGAAATGTAAAAATCAGCTTTTCTGATAAACAGGTAATGAGAGCAAGAGACAACCCTGCCCTGCCGGGCGTGGCTCAGCGGTTGAGCATCGACCTAGGATCCAGGGGATCAGGGTTCGATTCCCGGTCAGGGCACACGCCCGGGTTGCACGCTCGATCCCCAGTGGAGGGTGTGCAGGAGGCAGCTGATCAATGACTCATCATTGATGTTTCTATCTCTCTCTCCCTCTCCCTTTCCCTCTCTGAGATCAATGGAGATATATTAAAAAAAAGAGACAACCCTGACCCTCACCACTTGCCCATTCCTCTCCACCCCCAGGTCAGCCCCACCACAGTCACTAAAATGACGGTGACATCTGTAGTTAATGATACCCAGAGAGGTCTACTTTATATCATTAAGGAAGAAATGCAGATTCCACACAGTGTGAATCATACGGCCCCATTTTATTAAAAACAAAGACGTTACATATATATATATACGTGTTTATATGGACACAGAACAGAGACGGGAAGAAGATGCGTGAAGATGATCATGGCTTGATGGAGATGACGCACAGCTGCTTTTTGCTTCTTTTGAAGTTACAAAGAACAAGACTGTTGATGGGATAAAATAAAGTTTAAATAATTCAAAATAAAAGAAATGGAGCGTTTTGCGTGTCAGGGCTACTTTGTGTCCATTCCCGGACCGGCCCGTCCCTCGGCCCCTCCCCAAGTAGGAGGCTGGGGTCCGGTCCCCCCGAGTAATGGCAGAGTCGTTAGAGAAACTGCAGGCGGCAGGAGTGACCTGGCCGGGGGACCTGGGGGTCACAAAACATAGGGACGCGATCGGGAGGGTGGCTTCCACCTAACAGCCCGAGGAGGACCTGCTTCGGCCTCCATGTGGAGCGCGGGCAGCCCGCGCTCGCCCCGCAGGCCCCTCTCCCTCCGTCTCGCCACGTGGTCCTGCCTGCGCCCCCCCCCCCCCCCCCCCCGACCTCGGGTGCAGGCAGGTGCCGCCCCAGGTCCTGCCTAAGGACAGATGCTCGGCATCAGCGCGGGGCTCCCGGCCCCACTCACCCCGCCCCCCTCTCCTGCAGTGGCGGATTTGTTTTAATTCATCTGAACTGGTTACAAAACCACACTCCCACGAATACATAAATAATGGATAAGGGGGCGAGGCGGGGGGGGTGGTGATGTTTTAAAGAAATTCCCGCAGGGCCTGGCAACAGCAAATGCATTTCTGCTGTATCATATTTAACTGTTTGTAAACTTCTGCCGGGAAGATGCGCAGCGGCTGCAAAGACTTCATCGCCCTTCCCCTTTTGGGGCCTAGTGAAACTTGCATTGGGGGGGTGGGGTGAGGTTAAAGGAGGGAGAAGTTGTCAGCCATCGGGGGCCGGGAAGATGGAGAGGGGCGTGGAAAATGTAAGACTGCGCTGCGCGGCTTCCCACAAGCCCAGCATCTGCGGGGCTCCGCGCCACGGCTCCGGCCGCCGGGCGAGGCCCCTTTAAGAGCCAGCGCGCGCCCCCGCCCCGCTGGCGCTCACTTTCCCTAGCAACGGCCCCGGGGGAAGGGGAGGTCCAGGCAACGGCGCGCCCGCTCGCAGGGTCACGTGACGGCCCGCAGCTGGAGCGCGAGCGCGCGCCCCCCGCGCGTCCGCCCGTCGGGGCCTGTGCGCTGCGGCGCGTGCGCGAGCGGTGCAGCACCGGCCGCGGGAGCAGGGAGTATTATGGGCTGTGGGTGCCGCTGAGCAAGATGGAGCTGTCTGCAGTGGGCGAGCGGGTCTTCGCGGCCGAATCCATCATCAAACGGAGGATTCGAAAGGTGAGCCGCCGCCCGGGGCGGGACGCCTTGTTCCCGCAGCCGTTGCCCGGGTCCGCGGGCCCTCGGGGCGAAGCGGTCCCGCTAACCCGGGCTCTCTCGCCCACCCCCGCGCCGCCGCCTCCTCGGTCCCCGCATCCTCCCCACCCCCACTCTCCCCTTTTTTTCTTCTCTGTTTTTCAGGGACGCATCGAGTACCTGGTGAAATGGAAGGGGTGGGCCATCAAGTGAGTGTCTCCGGGTCCGGGGGCGAGGGGGGAGGGGAGGCAGTGGACGCCGGGCCTTTTTTTCCCTTACTGGGTGCTCGCGTTGGCTCCTCGCGCGTGCCTCTTCCTCTCTGGTTTTCATTTTTATTTTCTGCATGTGTGACTCGGCAGGTACAGCACTTGGGAGCCCGAGGAGAACATCCTGGACTCGAGGCTCATCGCAGCCTTCGAGCAGAAGTGAGTTTGGGAAGCTGGCAGGGGCGGCGGGGCCGAGGCTGGGCTGGGGCGCCGCGCGGGGAAACGGGGGAGCCAACCCGGGAGGGCAGCGCGGAGCGGGGCCCGGGAAGGGGCTCTTTTTAACCTTTTGCGTTTCTCCGCCGCAGGGAGAGGGAACGAGAGCTGTATGGGCCCAAGAAGAGGGGACCCAAACCCAAAACTTTCCTCCTGAAGGTAACCTGGCCCAGCCCCAGCAGCCCCCTCTCGGGCCCCTAGCCCCGCCACCACTCGGGGCCTGCGAGGGAGGGACAGATCGGCGGCCGCCCAGGCGGGCGGGCCTTTCCAGACCGGCCCCAGCTGGGCAGGGGGTGGTTGTGAGCCTTCGACGAGCCCCTGGCAGGAACCCCGGCCGGCTCCAGCTTCAGCAAGCGGGCTCTGGGAGTTGGGGGCCAGGAGGGGAGTAATCCTCGCTGACAAAACCAGGGCTTGGGGAGGCCTGCAGGGCTCCAGGAAGGAGGTGCATGAAGCAGGTGGGGACTGCCCCACCTGAGGTGGTGGAGGGAGGTCACTTCTGTACCTGAGAGCCTGCATCTCCCCCAGCCTTGAGGCATCTCCCCTTGGGCTCTGCCCGGAATTAGAACCCCTGTGGTCTCCCTCATATCTGGGAACAGGAAGAGGCATTTGGGGGCCACCTGCTTCCCTGCCCCCAGCTTCTCAAGATTTGTTCTGCATGCCTTTCCTCCTCACTGGGGGGATTCAACTTGAATTTGACCTTAAATCACTTCACTTTGAGTTCATAACCCAGGCTGGGCTCCTGGCTTCAGGCCTCTGAGCCTCAATTTCTCACTACCTCTGGCTGTTTCTAGAGGCCCTAATGAAGATGGAGAGTGGGGGAGTGAAAATATAGCACATTAGCCTTGGCAAGGGAGGGAAACCTAGCTCCAGAGGAAGCCATCTTAGTTTTTTGGGGTTTTATTTTATTTTATTTTATTGTTGAGAAAGAACAGAGTCTGGAAAAGGGAGGGTAAGATGACTCCAGATGACAGGCAAGGCTGCTGATGAGCCTCCCTGGGCAACTAGTCTGTGCGATACAGCTAAGATTGCCTCAGGGCACCTTCCCATCCCGACAGCCTGTGACTCTGTGGCATTTGGTACAGGAAGGGCAGTGAGGACTCTGCAGAGAGGAGATTGTGCAGAATGCAGAGCTCAGAATCACCAAAGTATCCAAAAGGCTCAAAGCCCAATGAGAGTGGGGTGGGCCTCTCCAGCCTCACCTCCCCACCCAAAAGGACTGTGTATTAGGATTTGCTTTTGGCTTAAAGCAGAAGTAAAAGAAGTGTTGGTTTCCAGAATTACATATTTCTGTGCTCCCTGGCCCGGATCTAAACACATCTTGGGGGTCCATGAAGCAGCCTTAATTAACCCTTGATGCTGCTTAGGAGGGATTTATGCAGAGCTGCTGAAGGGCTGGTATGACAGCGTCTCAGCGCTGCTGGAGCGCCCCCTAGTGGTGAAGGGAGTAATGACTTGATTCACGAAATGCCTTTTTGAAAATAGTTCTAGTTCCTGAGCAGGCAATGGGCCTAACACAGTGCTGAGCCCCTACATGGATTATCCCCTTTAATACTCTCAACAGCCACATGAAGTGGGGAGTATTCTCTCCATTTAAAAAGTGAGAAAGGCGCAGAAGAGGAATTGACCTCTCAGGGGTCCCACCACCCCACTTCATGGCTTCATCCTTTCGGGTTCCTCACCCTGTCCCTCAGAGAGCACATGTCAGGTTACAGATCAAGATGACAGACACACCAGGAAACCGTGAAGGGGTGGCCTGCAGAGGCAGATGAGAGGACCATGATTGGGAGCCACTGCGAGGCAGTGTGTACAGTAAACCAGTTACACTCGGCACTTTCTGCTGGGGAGTATTTTGAAGGGAACAGGAGCCCGGGAAGGAGATTGCATTATCCCCATTTACACACAGGAAAACAGGTCAGATGAGTTAAATACCTTGCCCGCGATCCCAGAGTATCAGGAGTAGAGTCTAGGTCTTTAACCTTTCATGCTGTCTATAGTACATGCTAATCCCTTAGGGCCATGCCTGTCACCAGGTCAGTACTGTAAACATGTTGGCTGTGGTTGCCATGTTTAAATCACAGGCAGAGCCAGGTCCTACCTACAAAAAATTTTCAGTCTGGAGAGGCAATAGAAGGAGAAAAGTTAAACCAGTCCCTTCAAAAAAAAAAAATTGTACAGGATGGGACAAAAGTAGGCTTACCATTCATAATGGAAAATAATACAATAATTAATAAATAATAATACGAGAATAAACTTTCATACTCACCACTGTAAACCTACTTTTGCCCCATCCTGTATTTAGAGATTATAAAGGAAGAAATATTTCTCACAAAGTTTGGAAACCATACCTTAGAAAAACTTTATTGCTCATAAGCCCACCCACCATCCCCCCCATGGATAAATCTAGTCTTTATTGAGTGCTTGCTCCATGCCAAACACTGTGCTAAGCAGGTAACAGGTAGTGATGGTCATAGGAGTGGCTGTGGCGGGTTCTGCTATGATTGCACAGATAGGGAAAGAAGCCCAGGGGCCCACTGAGCCAGGGTTTAAGCCTGGATCTGAGGTTTGCCCACACTCTTAGCCACTCCGCAGGGATTGTCCATCACTCCTGGACTTTGGCAGAACCATTATTACAGTGGTCCAAGGGCTCAGGCAATATGCAGAGGGAAACCACTAACCCCCTGGGGGTGTGGATCAGAAAGAACCGGATCCCGTAAGCTCCTACGGGCTTGAACCTGCAAAAGGCTCTGCTTGCCATGCCAAGGAAAATCCAGTGGCTTTCCCCTGCCTTTGTCTGGGAAGGGGGTGTAAGGGAACCAGTAGTACCTGGCTCTGCTGCCTGGGAGCAAGAAGAGCTGGCAGCCCTGGCAGGGGGTGGCCGGGAATTGTGTGCTGCCACCTAGTGGCTGAAAGGATTGTTGACCAAGCAGCCCCTGGAGGCCCTAAGTGTGTGGTAGGGCCTCCTGTTGGATTAAAGTGTACTTCTAACATCAAATCTAAATGAAGGCATCCTTGCTTACTCAGCAAGTAAGTCAGCAAACACCTCTTCTGGGAGTTTAGGTCAAATACAACCTAGTCTTGTCTGAGGAGCATACAGGCTACCTCCCAGGTGTCAGTTAAGTGTCCAGTGCTGTTGTGGGTGAGGTGAAGAGACCCCAAACCACAGGTCCACTCTCAGGGAGCTCACAGACTATGGTAATGTGCCCTTTTCTTGGCACTACCATCTCCCACCTGGATGAATGCAGTTACCCCTAATGAGTCCCCTGCCCCACCAGGAGCCAGGGATGTGTGAAGAGTACAGATCAGTCATCCACCTCCACCCTCTCTCCAGCCATTGCTTTCAATCCCTTGGCTACTCTGCATCCTTTCAATGCCAGGCGCTCTGCCTCCACCGTATGTCTTAGCAGTGCCCCTTCAGCAGGCCACCTGGGCCTCTGCAACCACCTGGGGCACTGTTGGACTCAGGAAGGACCAGGGCTGTCTCCTGCTCAGGCTCCTTCCAGGATCTGTGACCCTCTCTGTGCTTCTCTGGCCCCACATTTCCTCTATTGCAGCCTAACTGCCTGTTACTTGTTTTCCGGAGGAGCACAGCCTCCTGGGTAGAGGCTGTGTTCATAGTTGTAGCCTCAAGTGGGTGGCACATCCTCATCAGTACTGTCACAGTAAGGGAACAATAGATAGACCATGGAGGACAACTGATACGGCCTTGAGTCCCTTGCTCTGAACCTGGGGTCTCTGGGGGCCCTGCCATACCCCAAGTGTTCCATGATATAGCAGGTGAGCTGCTGCAGAGCCCTGGGGCTTTCCAGTTTCACACCTGGGATGAAGCCGGGCCCAGGTGCCTGGGCCAGTATCCAGCTGCCCACAGAACTCTGTTCAGCTGCCCTGCCCCCACCGTTTTAGTGCAGAGACTGTGAAGTGGCCAGTACCAAAGGCAGTGATCCGGTGGGAGGCAGGTCCAAATAAGATGCATCCTGGTCAAAGGCAGAGAGAGACCACGGGGAATTTGGTATACTGCAAAGTAGGTCACTAGGGCTGGGGTATAGGGTGGAGCAGGGAGGGTCCTTCCTCTCCTTTCTGTCCCTAAGAATTGGTCCCTGGAGGAGTGCCAGGCTGGGCTGGCCCCCTTCACAGAGCAGGGTCGGTCAGGGACTTTTGAGCAAAAGGTTCTCTCTGTGTAGTGTCTCAACTGTTGACACTCCTGTGTCAACAAGGGCAGCCACCGCCCGTCTGTCTTCAGGGCCCATAGCAGAGCTTGCATAGGTAGTGTGAGTCTTGGAGCTGGAGCTGGACGAAGGTCCGATTTGCCCTCCGATCTCGTGCACCTGCTTCACCTGTCTGAATCCGGTTCCTTTTATCTCTAAGATGGGTCCTGAGCAGCGCTGATTCTCCTAAGTGCTCTCAGGATGGTTTAATGAGACCATTTGTGTGAGTGGCTGGTGCAGGGGTCTCGAGAGGAGGGCAGCGGGAAGCTGAACCCGCATCAACTCTCTCCCTCTCCCCCGCAGGCGCGGGCCCAGGCTGAGGCCCTCCGCATCAGTGATGTGCATTTCTCAGTCAAGCCCAGCGCCAGTGCCTCCTCGCCCAAGCTGCACTCCAGCGCAGCCGTGCACCGCCTCAAAAAGGACATCCGTCGCTGCCACCGCATGTCCCGCCGCCCCCTGCCTCGCCCAGACCCCCAGGGGGGCAGCCCTGGCCTGCGCCCACCCATCTCTCCTTTCTCCGAGACCGTGCGCATCATCAATCGCAAGGTAAAGCCTCGGGAGCCCAAGCGGAACCGTATCATCCTGAACCTGAAGGTCATCGACAAGGGCACGAGTGGAGCCGGTGCCGGGCAGGGGGCTGGAAACCTTGCCCGCCCCAAAGTCCCCTCTCGGAACCGCGTCATCGGCAAGAGCAAGAAGTTCAGTGAGAGCATCCTGCGCACGCAGATCCGCCACATGAAGTTCGGAGCCTTCGCGCTGTACAATAAGCCGCCTCCGCCAGGCCCTCTCCCGCCCCCGCCAGCCAGCAAGGCTGACGTTGCTGCTTCCACCGCCCCGGGGCTGCTCCTGGCAGCCCCCTCTGCCCCCTACGACGCCCGCAGCTCCAGCTCCTCCGGCTGCCCCTCGCCAGCACCACAGTCCTCCTCTGACCCCGACGACTCACCTCCCAAGCTGCTCCCGGAGACCATAAGCCCATCTGCCCCCGACTGGCAAGAGCCCGAGGTGCTCGACCTGTCCATCTCTCCGGAGATGGCAGCCACCAGCAAGCGGGCGCCTCCTGAGGTCACTGCTGCTGCCAGCCAGGCACTTCCCACTGCCCCTGAGCCTGCCGGCACCTCCGAGCCAGAGGCTGGGGACTGGCGCCCTGAGATGTCACCCTGCTCCAATGTGGTCGTCACCGATGTCACCAGCAACCTCCTGACGGTCACTATTAAGGAGTTCTGCAACCCTGAGGATTTCGAGAAGGTGGCAGCTGGGGTGTCAGGCACCACAGGTGCGAGTGGCAGCAGTGGGGTGAGCAAGTGAGGGTCTGCACCAAGGTGGGGGCTTTGGGGGGACCCTCCTGCCCAAAGTCATACTCTTGCTCCTGCCCCCACCCTCAGACACCTGCCTGTGCTTTGCTTGTTTTCAGTGGCTTGGTGTTGACCCCCGGGATGGGGTTGGGCAGTTGGGGCCTCCTGAAGCCCAGTGGGGCTCAGTCCTGGACCAGATTAGGGCTGGAGTGGGGTGAGGGCACTGGGAATTCCTCCCTCTTATCGTTTGGCACCCTCCCTGCCCATGCACGGTGGGGCCCACTGGGTAACTTGTAGGGAGTCCCAGATCCTGGGGTTCAGCTGCCTCCTCCACATCCCACCCTGTCTCCCTAGCTTGCTTCCAGCTCGTGCACAGCATCTGACCTCTCGGTGCTAATCCGGCAGCCACAGGGCCCCTTAGGAGATTCCCTCCCAGCCTGGGTACCATTCCTTTCCTTCCTCCAGATGCCTGGGCAGGAGGGGCAGGGATAGCAGAGCCCAGACAGGTTGAGGTGAGGGTGGCAGTGCCCAGAGGCATGGGTCTTCTGTCCACTTCTGGAGGAGACTCGAGCACTCCTTTAGGCCCCACCCACCTCTTTACTAAGCCCTGTCTGGAAGGTGGGAGGACCTGGCAGGACCTCCCCTTGCCACAGCCCCCAGCATCTAAAGGCCCCTTTCAGTTCTCGACCAAAGGTGCTACAAGAATCTGCTGTGGAAACTTCCAACTGTGCGCTTGCGTCTGCCGCCCCCTGGTGTGTGTATATGTGTATCCGTATGTGCGCTGGGCACTGGGTCCAAACTCTCCAGGCGGCACTCTTTAGGGTTCCTCAGAATAGGGTCGTCAAAGGCCTGGACCTTCCCATGCCACCAACTGGGCCACCCCTCCGGTCCCAAGTGTCCTGGGCACATGCACCGCCATGCCCTTCTCCTTCTGGGTGGTCAGCCTGACTGGCCAGGTCTTCTGTGGCTGCACACCTGGCATGGTGGGGACTGAAGTAGAGGAGGGAGACCCTGCCCCGAGCTTCCTCTCCTCCTGGAGAAGGAGGAAGCCTGGAACTGTTCTCAAGGGTCTCCAGCCTCTCTTGCCCCCTCCCTTGCTTCTGACCGCTGAGGCTTTCTCACAGCCCAGCTTGCTCAAAGCAGCAGGAGGCCTCCGGTGCCCTTTGCAGCTTTTCTTGCCTGCTGCTGCCAGGGAGCTGAGGCATCCATGCCAGTAGCAGAGACCAAAGCCCCAATTTTAACCCAGACACTGGGAGGACAGGCAGGCCAAAGTGGGGGAACCGAAGAGAGGGCCTGGGTTCAGGAGAACGGGGGTTTACAGGGCCAGGGTCTGGTGCACTTTGGGGGCAGCCTCGGGAGGCAGCCCTGGGCCACTGTCACTCATTGGCATGAATGGCATGCTCTGCGAGAGGCTCAGCGTAGCTCCCTGGTATGTGTGGTGACAGGAGTCTCAGCTCAGAAGCGTGATGGCAAACGGTAGGAAGAGGCAGAAAGGGAATCCATTTAGGAAACAAAGAATGGGAGGACTCTTTCTTTCAGTGTCCCCACCAGGAGCTGGAGCCTGGCCCCTGGCCCTCTGCACCCCTGAGGGCCCTCAGAGGGTTTGGGGGGCTGGCACTCCCGGACCCCTCCCCACCTGCCCTTCGTGTTGGCTCTGTGGCCATCCAAGTGCCAATTGGCTTCCCCCCAAATAAGGGCTGGTTTTCTCCTCTGTCCTGAGAGGTGATTTCCCCCGACCCCTCACCCTAGGTGAGCGACCACCTGGGTGCCAGTTACAGGTGTTTCCAGAGACCATAGAAATGTGTTTTCCTGAGAGTCCGTGTCATTCGTGACTTTTTTTGTAAAGAAGTTGTGTTTTCAGAGGTGATTTTATGACAGGAAAGTGAAAGAATTAGTTTTGCAAAAAACAAAAAAAGGAAAAAAAAGAAATAGAAAAAATATTGTGGGATTCCTATGGGGTTGGGGAGGGAGGGGAGAAAGAGATATTTAAAGAAAAACTGGTAACGCAGTGATTGCACAGGTGAGGTGGCGATGTTTGGGATAGGAATGGAGGCCCAGGCCCAGCGGGTGGGGCCCCGGGGTTGTGGCCAGCGGCCCTCCCTCCTGTCCTGGGCCAGACTCCACACCTGTCCTCGCTCAAAGGAAAGGATAAAAGCTGGTTCCAAGGTAACTAGCCAGAAGATGTAAGGACCAAGCAAATGGAGCTGAGATTTGGCGTGGGGGGCAGTGAGGGTCCCACTCTTGGGCCAGGACCCATTGTTGGTGACTTTCTCCAGGAAGGCTGGTGAGTAGGTGCACTTGGGTTTCTTGCTCTCCTCCGCTCCTTTGCCAGCTTGTTGGGCCATCTGGTTCCCACCTCCACCACCCCATGGGGGGCATCTTCCTCCCCATCACCCCAAAGACCATGACACCCGTGAGCTTCACTGGCCAGGTAGGGGATGCAGGCTTCAGGAAGACAGGAGCTGTGGATGCTGAGAGACTCTTAGGTGGTGATCCTGAGGGATTAGGGGCAACCATGGGGAGAAGGGAATGCCTGCCCCCTTCTCTTTCCACTGGTGGGTGGGTTGCTGCCCCTGACCCCAGCCTTGCAGCCCCACCCCACCTCGGTGTGTGCAGAGGCACGCATGCACACTGCTCTGAGGTGGGCAGCTCCCCTGGGGGCCCTGCGTGGGCACGGTGTCACAAGCAAACAGCCCACCTTACCTCTCTCCAGGGTGGCTTAGAGCAGGGTCCCAGAAGCCCCCCCACACACACACTTGCACGGATCAGCCTCCTGTGGGCCCTTCCCCCTTGCTGCTTTTCCGTTTGCCTAATTACCAAGCAGAAGTTGCAGTCTGGTTTGCTTTATTTTTATATGTGAAATACCCCCACAGCCCGATCTCCCATGTTCAGTATTGGTTGGGGCATCGGTCATGTCCCCTTAATGCCACTCCTCTTTACCCACATGCCATAGGAAACAGATGAGGTCTGGTGTCTCTGGTTTGAGGTGGGAAGTTGGGACCCATCCCTGTCTCATTCCCTTCTCTGACCCTCATTTGCCCATCTGTGAAATGGGTGTATTGGGAGCAAGGCCTCTTCGTAAAAGTACTGCTGGTGTCCAGGCAGCTGCTGAGAAATAAGTGGTGGTTGAGGTTGGTGGGGCTGGGCCTGCAGCCTCCCACAGCTCCATTTTGCTCTCACCCTGTGAAGGGGTCTGGGTCAAAATGAGCTCCGTACTTCCTCTGCTCTGGAAGGAGGCGACGATCAAGTCCCCAGCCTCTGTGAGGCAGGAGAGTGGGAGGAATCACCCCATTTATGGAAATGGGCTCCGAGAGACAGAGCTGCTTCTCGGGGATGAAGAGCCCAGCTGCTCTGGCCTTTGACATTTTTAAAGCCTGTTAAATGGCGGGGCCTGGGCCCTGGAGCCACCACAGAGCTGGCAGGCTACCCTTGAGCCAGGGGTCCCCAGTGAGGGGTCAGCCCTGAGTAGGAAACTTAGCTGGGGGGTGAGGGGTGGAGGCAGGGCCACCACCAGCCTTTCTAGCCCCTGGAGACCCAGGTGAACACCGTCATTCCCACCTTTGGGGGTTTGGTTTGGTTTGGTTTGCACTTGGCCCACGCCGGACAGCGGAGCCCGGCCCCCCCAGTCAGCTCCACAGGCTCCCATGCACTAGCCCAAGGCAGCCTCTTGGTGGTTTGTATGGTTTAAGGAATCACTTTAAAAAAAAAAAAAAGGAAAGTGTTTAAAGGTTTTTGTTTTTTTCTGTCTGCATCTCCTCTCGTTCAGAAAGCCCAGCATTAAGGCCTCAAACTCTAGGAGAGCGTCTCCCAGCCTGACCCCATCTTGCTGACAGTCACCAAGATGCCAAAGTGGGACAGGCTGGATGGGGACTGAGAACCCCACCTCCCAGGCCTGCAGGGCCCCCCTTGAAGGAGTCAGCACCTCACTCCAACAGTGAGTGAGCTCCTACTGTGTGCAATGCTTCCGCTAGGCAAAGGGGGGCTGATAGCCTAACGGGGGACCCTTCGTAAGAGGCCAGCGTAGAAGGAACAGGGAGTTTGCCCCCCCCTGCTGTGGGCTAGAGTGGAGATGGAGATTTCTTTTTGTTGGTTTTAATTTAAAAACACAAAGGCCTAAGGAAATGTATCTTATAATTTTTTTTAATTTTTGAAAAGCTCATTTAATGAATTGTGCACGGATGAATTCTATATATATAAAGTATACGTATATAGCTCTATATTTGGGGAGGGCGCTGTCTCTTTTTTCTCTTTCTCATTTTAAAAATGAAGTGTTGTTGCCTTTGTCTGTGGTTCAACCATCCAGCTCCCAGCTGGCTAAACTCTGCCTCCAGTGGTTAAAGATAGGAAACTAGTGGGGTCGGCAGGACATGCCCCAGCGCAGGGGTCCGTCCACCTGCCCCTGGCCCGGAGGCTGCGGGGGAGAAGACGGCTTGTTTCGGGTGTGGGTTTTTGTTCTGTTCCGGATTCGGTTGTTTCTGGGCCGGGGGGGGGGGGGGGGTTGTGCCTATGACTCTCGTCTTGTACGTTTGTTCTGCTGCTCTTCGATATTGTATCAATGCCAGGAAGCAGGAGTGAAAAGCCTCTTTTGCTCCCCAAATAAATTGTCACATTCCGAAGCTGAAGTCTAGCCCCGCAGGTATGGGGGTGTTTGTCTCATTTCTTCCACTGTGACTGGCCTGTAGAAAGTGTTAGGCTACCTCTCCTGCTGGGGGGGGGGCGCTGCCCCCCAGCTCTGGCAGCCAGCACTCCAGCCCGCTCCCAGGCTCCCCACCTCCCGCACTCCCTGTGCCTCAGCCCGTAGGTGAGCTGAGCTGGCGGTCAGTGCCCGTCACAGGTGGAACTGAGGGGCCTGCCACTTCCCGGAGCCTGGAGAATACCTACCAGGCAGGCACTTGGGAGGGCAGGGTCCTGCCACTGCCTGCCCCCCAGCTGGAGTCACGTCACCCATAGAGGGGGTGCTGTAGGGCTGGGTCCCTGGCAGGCGTGTCACCGCAGAGCCTGAGAACAGCCCTTGCCAGTGGTTCCACAGTTTGGCTGTTTTGATAAGGAGCTGCTTCAGGTTTGGAGAAACGTGTTTTCTGGGCACTTGGGCGCCTTCTCCAATTAGACACACAGCCTTGCTCAGCTCTCCCCCGCAGGATGCCAACAGGTCAAAAGCAGCACCCCAGGCAAACTCCCGTCCCTTCCTCGAGGGCCTGGGCTCTGCCCATGAGCTGTACCTCTCTATCCATGGCTGCCCATTTGCCAGGCCTCGATCAGGTGTCCCCCTCTAGCCCTCCCCTCCCTTACCACCTCACCCCCTTAGCCTTACATTCCCCATGTCTAACCTCTCCCTGCCAGGTCCAGCCTCCCGGGTCTGCCGGGCTCCAGCCTCCTGCACCAGCCCTGTCTCCCACACCAGTGCCCTGCCTCAAACCTTTAGAGAGCCTGTGACCCTCAGGATCACGTCCCAAGCCCTTAGCCCGGCAGCCTGCCTGGGTGTCCTCTCCGCCTGCCCCCATGCATTCTCTCTAGGTGTTCTCCCACTGCCTTCAGGCTGTCCCCCTCACTGACCTGTGGTCTGGCCCCTCCCTGTCCCTGAGTTGCCAGCAGGACAAGTAGGAGCATGTCCCTGTCTGTGACTGGTCCTAGGTACAGGGGCTGCAGAATCTGAAGGCAAGTCGATGGGAAGGTGGGTGAGGGGGTGGAGTCCAGCTGGAAGGGCAGGCCCGCCTCCATGGCACCTGCTCCAGGTCACCCCTCCCTTGCCTCCGCCTTGTCATCTTGCCCAGCCCTGTTCTCCACAAACCCTCATTTGGTACTTATTTTAAAAAACACGAGTTGTCAGTACACCTACTACATTCCAAGCAGCAGGGAGCACTTTGGTCTCTCCTCACCCCCGTTGGTCCCCCCGCCCCCCCAACCCCCACCAGGGCCCAGTGAGGCCTGGAGTGGTGAGCCAGTGTCATGGGGCGGGCCAGAGAGGTGAGGTGACCGGTTCATGTGCCGGAGGGCACTGATCGGCAGCGAGCGGGGCTTCGGAGCTTCTCACCAGGCCCCTCTCTGCCCCCAAACCCCGTGATCGCCTGCCCTTGTCAGGCGAGTGTGCCCTGAGGTTAGTCACTACGGTCCCTTACCACAAGGCAGGCCATTACTTACTAAACAGCTACATCTGTTGTTACGTGTGGGTGGAGTGTGACCGTGGCAGCTTTGTGAGCGGGGAGGGGGGGATTTGTGAGGAGGGCCTTGCATGATCCCGCAACTCGGCTCAGAGAGCCCACCCCCATCTGAGATGAGTTGGTGGGTACACGCAGCTGCTGCTGGTGTCTCCGGTTCATCTGTCCGGGGTACCTGCCGAGGTCGCCAACCCTCACCTCACCCTATTCCTGGGCTTCGCCAAGGTACAGGTCATCTGTAGGGCGAAGCTCACAAGTGGGGCAGGCAACGAACGGGTTGGGATGGGGTGAGAAGGACAATTTTGCAAATTTACTTGGTCATTTTTTAGAAGCTGAAAGTTCTGTCCTTGTCAAGCTGTGCCTGAAGTGAAAAGGGGGATCAGAGTGTTGGCATCAAAGTGCCGAGCCCCCCCTCGAGCCAGATCACAAGCCAGTGTGCCCATCACGCACCCTCCCTTGTTGAGGCCGCTGGCTCCCGAGTCCACTCCTCCAAAAGGCCTGTGGGGAAGGCGTGGGGTGGGGCGGGGGAATGGGGCACGTCTGTAATACTGTCAGCCATAAATTTAAATAAATGAATTAATTAAAAGGCTTCTGGCCCTGAGAGGCTGAGGGAGCACGAGGACGCCTGATCACCGCAGTGGGGACATGGAGGAAGTAGCAGGTGCCCCCCACCCCCTACCTGCATCTGAGTCAGAGGAGATATGAAGAGCTCTGACTTGAAGTAATTCTGGTGAGCCAGTCAAGGCCTGGGCCGAGGCAGTGGGGATGACAGGAAGTGACCAGAGCGAGAGAGTTAGAAAACTGAGGATTTGGTGGTCGGCTTTGTCTGTGAGAGAGACCCTCTGAAAACATCCTGGGGGTCTGACGTAGGCACAGGAGAGGGTGTTAGTGCTACTCACAGGCTGGGGCGCCTGGCAGAGGAGTCAGCTTGGGAGGAAGATAAGCGGTTTGGGACATGTGGAGTGTGAATCAGGAAGGATTTTCACCCATAGATTTGAGGCTTGGAGCAAGTTCCCATCTACTCAGGCATTGCTGGAGAAATCTGTCCCTTTATTAAAGAGCCTTTGTCCCCAGGTACACCTCAGCTCTGAGAAGACTGATCACCAGACACCCTGTCCCCACTAGGGACATAGGTACTTAGCTCCAGAGGCCACTGGGATATCCAGCCCCTGCCCACCCTCCCAGTCTCATACCATTTCTGGATGAGGTTGTGAGTCAGGTGGCTGGGGGACAATCAACCCCATCAGACAGATGAGGCGGCAGGGCAGGGACTAGATATGCCCTGGGCAGTGGGCTTCCCAAGGTCACTCGGAGGCAGAAGGAGGGGAACCCAGGTCTCAGGCATGGTGGATGGAAGCTTCTAAAGAGCCACACAATCCTTAGAGACACTAGATAAAACATAGCAGATCTATTTTAAACACCCAGCTGAGCTTCCAAGATAGTAAAGAAATCCCCAGGGACTACAAACAAAGGGAAAGCGAAAACTGGAGTGACAAGCAGATGCTGACCCTTCGGCTGGGTGGGTCTGTCGGTGGCACTGGGACAAGAACAGGGAGGTGTTGGCCTTTGCTGATCTTGGGAACCAAGGAATTTGGATTTTACATTTATATAGGGCTGGGAGACAAGGCCTCAGGACCTTGCCAAGAGAGATTTGGAACTAAGACACCTGAGTAAAGGTGGACCCACATCCTCAATGAAAGAGCAAATGAGAGAAAAATCGCCCTTTTACAAAAAGAGGACACACAAAGAAGTTGTGTGTCTAATTTTTTGGCTCTCTTGGAAAATCAAAATAAAGTCTCATTTAGGAAACTATAACTCTACACTTTCCCTAACACAAATCTAAGCTTAGAGTTTTCATTACCCACATGGTCTCAGAACTCCCATGTCCGGAAATTAATATAAAAAGCACCCACATAGCATGTGGCAGCAACAGATTCAAGCCTCTCTGGAGGAACAGTCCCACAGTAAAGGCCACACAGGATTCTTACAGATAAAACCCTTGTAAACGAGCTCATAATCCAAAATTACAAAACACACAAACCCTCAAGACACAAAGACAACCAACTGAACAACAAACAGTATAGATGGAATCCTGTACCTGACACATTATTTTCAAGCACAGAAAAATTTCCAGAAATTATCATGTAGAAGGACCTAATGCAAGTCCTAATACATTTTAAGAAATTAGCATCGCAGGTCATGTATAATTAAGTTAATATCAAAACAAGAGGATAACTGGAAAACCAAACCTCCTGTAGTTAGATAGTAACCCAGATCTCTCCTCTGCATCTTGCTCCCTCCCTCTCCAGCCTTCTGAAGTCTCTAGAACAATGAGATTTGAGGATGGATGTGAAAATGCTAATAGACGGCAGACACACAGGAGGGCGGGCAAATCAGAGCTGAAGCTGCATGGGAACCAATCTCCCTCTGGTCCCTCTACGCCGATGTGACCTTCATTAGAACAAAAGATCAGTCTCTTCTGTCTTTTCCAAAGGATGAGCTCAGAGTGTGACAAAGGCATAGCCTCCGTTTAAATGACAGCCGCCGGCCATCAGCCTTTATGAGCCAGAGGGTCCAGGAGACATCCATGCAGAGCCGAGGTGGGCTGAGGAAATGGGACAAAGCCAGATGGCAGGGGTCCTCGGTGCTGAGACATAAAGACAAGCGCCCTGTCAGCCTTCTCCTGCCTGTCTTGCCTGATGGTCTGAAGTCCCAGCATGAGCAACACGCTCTTCTGGGGTGGATTTGGAGGTCTCTGGGGGTTCTGGTAAGGATTGAGACTCCCATCTGTGCGCCAGGAAATGGGACACACTTTGGAAAAGACAAATGTGGACTTTGTCCCCCACGGGGACGCATTAAAGTGATCATCTCCCTGGCTCCCTCACAACCCCTGTGGGCACTCAGGCTCAGTTTCCATGCAGCAGGGTCCTAGAGGAGGCTTGCTGCCCTCGTCACCCCTGAACCCATCCCCACTTCTCACCCACCTGCCTGCCTGCCTGGCACAACTCAGACACCAGAAAGAGACCCTTGTCCAGGTTCAGGTGGCCAGGTTTAAGGCTGCTCGGTCACTCCTCCTCTCTGGGCTCGGAGCTCCTTGGTAGTAAGGAGGCCAGGACTCCCTGCTTGGCTGATTACTTGGGAAGGTGACTGGCTCTAAAAGATTAAAGTTCAGGCACTGTGTGTGGGTAAGAGGCGATGTCTTCTAGATCTCCGTATCCAGACCACTCCTCTGACTTCCAGGCCAGGTGTTCCAGCTGTCCACTCACCCTTGGTGCCTTTCTCCCATGAAACAGCTTGAGGATAATAGAAAAACCGTGGAGCCTGGCCACCACGGCCCAGTGGTTGAGAGTCAACCTAAGAACCAGGTCAAGGTTTGATTCCTGGCCAGGGCACACGCCCGGGTCATGGGCTCAATCCCCAGTAGGGGGTGCGCAGGAGGCAGCCGATTGATAATTCTCTCTCATCATTGGTGTTTCTCTCTCTCCCTCTCCCTTCTTCTCTCTGAAATCAATGAAAATGTATATATTTTTTAAAAAGTGGAGGAGTCTAAGCTCTGCCAGCTAGGTGATCTCAGGCCAGTCAATCACCTACCTCCCCTGGGCCTCTGTAGCCTTCGGTCAAATGGAAGAGCGGGCCTCCTCTAAGTACCCCTTCCAGCATGAGCAATGCGCTCCTTTGGGGTGGATCCTCAGAAGGATAACTAACATGCGCTGAGTGGGCTTTACAAGGAGTAACTCATTAAAGCCTCACAACCCAGAGAGCGCAGTACCCCCCTGTAAAGATGAGGGGACTGAGACCCAGAAGAGTGAAGTCACTTGCTCGGAAATTCCTGCGTGGTGGAGGTAGAATTTGAACACACACAGCCATCCTCACCCACTAGGCCAACACCCTTCCTGCAGAGCGTGGTGGGCGAGGGCAGTCACTGGAGCCGGACTGCTCGCCTCTGTGGGACCCTGGGCAAAGTTTATCTCTGCTGTGCCTCAGTTTCCCCATCTATAAAGTGGGGGATGAAAGTAATACTCTCTTCCTCATGGGATTGCTCTGCTGAGTGTTCCACGAGCCAGGTTCTGAGCTGCACACTCAGTTTTACTTTGGCATTAACCCCCCATGTGCAGCCAAGGAAACTGGGGAGAGAGGCTGATTCACCTGCTCCAGGTGGCACTGTAAGTTGTGGCAATGGGACTGAAACCCAAATGCCCTGCCTTCAAAGTCCGTGCTTTCAACCATCTGCTGCACCTTCATGAGACACCCTCAAAGTCCATGTTCAGAACCAATCTGACTGCAAATTGGCGCCCCCCACCCACTGCCTGACTCACCACCAGCGTCCGGAACCCTATGCCTTGGTTTGGACTTATCCTTTCATGGCCAGTCACCAGCATCAGTGACTCACTGATCCCTTAATGGAAATGCCACTCAGTTCCCTCCCTTCCTCCTCAGCTCCAGTCCAGACCACTAAAGCTGAGGACAATGTCACCAACTACCCATTGAAAAGTGGAGACTTGCAGAGGGGCTGGGCCAAAACCACTCCTGGTCCCTCAGCCCTCCAAGGCGTTGTGGCCAAGAATCCAGACGGGAGGTGGGAGATTGGAGGGGGGTCTCTCTTTAGAGACAGTTGGCCTCACTCCCCAGCCTCAACCCAGAGAACCCGAGGACGTGGCATGAGTCCACTGGAATTCAGGAGGTGAGGTGACTAGGGACAAAGGTGAGAGGCTGGCTAGAGTAACCCGCTTCCATGAGGCAGGGACCCGGATGCCCTGGGAACAGCCTGCGCTCCCAGCATCCTGGGCCCCAGCAGGACCCTTGCAGAATGTGGCTGGTTTGACATCATTGTGAATTAGGATCCTGCCCCAAGGGGACCGGAGGGGATCAGGGAAGGTGTGTGTGATCCTATCAGAGGAACCTGTGTTGGGTGGGCCCCTGAAGACAGATGTTCAGGGGGGTTGTAAGCACCTGCCTGCCAGGGGACCCTTTGCCCAGGTAGGAACTGCAGGTGGGAGATCTCTAGTGATGCGGCAGGAGGGGGGTCTTTGAAGAACCCACAAAAGTGCCCCTGGTAAGAAAGAGCCAGTTTCCAGGCACCTGACCCACCTGAGAACACCGGCTCTCCTGAGTACTCCTGAGTCAGCCAAGTCACGCTTACCTTGTCACCTCTCTGTCCTTCCTGCCCCCAGCTGCAACCCTGGAGATACCAGAGGCTCCTGTGGGAGAGGAGACGGGAGGGAAGACCACGCTGGGTCCCAGAGGAGAAGCCCAGGGTGCCGCCTCCTTATACAGGTGTTTGCATTTAAGGAAGACTTGAGCTGGGGAGGGGGAGGGCGGCTTTGAGTAAAGCTTAAAGCTTCACAATTGGACCAGACTTCTTTAATATGTAAAAAATAAGGCAAACCCCAAGAGTGACTGAAAAGCCATGAGATATGCCTGAGATTTCATGCAGAGGTAGGAAAGATTGGGCCAACACTGGGGAAGAGTAAAAGGACTCCTGCCTGCAGCCCGCCAGGCACCGCTCAGTGTGTTGCTCGCTGGGCAGCCTCCTCACAGGCACTCTGCGTTCCCTCCTGCTGTGCCTGCCTCCCCTCGAGCCCCCGAGCCCCCGTCTCAGTCCATCAGGCTCAGGGCCCCCAGAACAGCCTTCCCTGAACTGTGCGTCCATTCAGAGACAGCACATCCTAGTGGCCATGAGCTTGAACGTCTGGGCTTGAATCCCAGCTCCTCAACTTGGCAGCTGAGTGACCTGAAGCCAGCTGCTCCACCTCTCTGTGCTTCAGCATTGCTACCTGCAACATGGAGACGGGGGGAGCAGCGCACCTGTCCCACTGGGGGCTTGTGGGGCTTTACATGATTACACACAGAGCGCTTGGGGCATGCTAAACCATCTCAGTGCCAGCGTTCATCAGTGCTACCAAAAGCCTCCTTGCTGTCTAATCCCGGGCAAGTCCCTTTCCCTCCCTGCTTCTCAGTTTCTGCATCTGAAAAAGAAACAGCCTGTGGGGATCATTCGCTGGTGGCAGCAGCTGATGCTGGTGGCAGGCAAACTTCACTGACAGAGAGACCCAAGCCCGGACCCACCCCAAGGTGGTCCAAGGGGAGAGAGCTGGCAGGTTCAGCGGGCAGGAGCAGAGAGGGCTCCCGCCAACAGAACCGCCACCCTACCTGGTCTCTTCTTCCAGCCTCTGAGAGTCTCCCCAACCTGCCCCCCACCTCCTCTAGGGGTCACCGGGGGTGCTTGAGCCAGATCAGGAAATACATGGTATTTGAGGAGGATCTGCCAGGTGCCCTTGGTTCCTCGACGGCCACAGCTGAATGGCTACCCAGATAAGCTCCAGGTAAGCCCCCTTGTCTCTAACCTCATCGCAAACCTCTGCCCGCTCTCTGTCTACCTTCCCTGTTCTCCTTCGAAGGGGGACCTTTTCTCTTTCACAGGCCTTTCATCATATCACAGGCAGCACCGGGCTGTCCATACCTATTTTACAGACCAAGGAAGGAAGGCTCCCAGAGCCCTAAAACTCAGCTCCTCTGCAGTGTCTGCAGAATCCTGGGGGTCATCAGAAAACCGCCACTTTGCTGTGGCTCAATTGGCTGGACATCTCCCCATTCACCAGGGGTTTGCCAGTTCAATTCCCGGTCAAGGGTACATGCCCAGGTCGCTGGCTCAATCCAGGGTAGGGGGCGTGCAGGAGACAGCCGATCGACGGCTCTCACACCGATGTTTCTCTCTCTCTCCCTCTCCCTTCTTGTCTCTCTAGAAAAATCAATAAACTATTCTTTAAAAAATAAAACTGCCTCTTCTAGAGGAGCTGGAGAGATGGCCATCCCTTAGGCTCTGTCACGCATAAAGCAAACACACACTGAGTGCTGGTGGCCAAGACAGGAGGAGGCAGGCGCAATGCCACACCTCAAGTTCTCGGACTTGCGGGGAAGTTACAGATCAGTGCAATGGACGCTGGGTGAGGGCAGGTTGGAGGCTGCAGTGGCCACTGGGTTTAGGGGGACCCTGGGATTGAGGAAGGGCCTGGAGAAGGGTGGGCTGAGCCCAGGGCAAAGGGAAGGTCCAGGATGAACCCGGCCGTCCCCTCATCGGGCAGGGAGTGGGAACATGCGACGTGGAATCTGAAAGCTTCTGAGTCCCGGCCCCAGGTGTGCACCCACTGACCACAGGACCTGGCAAATCCCTGCCTCGCTCAGTTTCCTTTTTATCCCTGTGAAACACCGATGGCGATGTGGGGCTCCGGGGTTGCCACAGGGGAGCGTCTGGCAGAGTGAAAGGTGCGGGGAGGAACAGCGGGTGACAGGAGGACCCGAGCTGCCCCGGTGCCAGGAGACAGCGAGAGCCCCGGCCCCCCGACAGCCGCTCAAAGCCAACGAAGCTTATTAGGCGGCCACTCCCGGCCGTCCCGGCTGGGCCTGCGCTCGCCCGCACACTCAGCCAACTCCCAGGCCCCCCGCAAGGAGGACACCCGTTCCCTCCTTGGTCTTCTGCCACCCCTGAGCTGGGAACAGATGTCCCTGCTTCCTGCCCGAGCCTGTGAGCGGGGCTGGCTGCTGCTGCTGCTTCCAGGGCCGCAGAAACCCTGGGTGGAAATCTCTGGGCTTCCCCAGGGAGGAGCCCTCTCTCTTCTCCAGCTTCTGCCCCGCCCGCTGGTCCCGCTCCTCACCCGCATCCCATCCGCTGCTGATTCGCAAACATTCCTGGGCCCTACCTGAGCCCTGCTTCCCCTTGCAGGGCCCCAGGCTGGGGAGTGCTGATGGAACACTTTCAGGGGCCTTGGTCTGGGTGATGCCCCAATTCTGCTCAGAAACGGGGTGGGAGGGGACAGCGAAAGGACAGAGCAGCTGTGGAGGAAGGCATGTGGGCACCCGCAGAATGAAAGTAAAGACGCAGAAGGAGGAAATGAACGTGTACCGAGCACCTGGGACATGCTAGTACCAGCGACCAGCACGCTAACCTGCCAGCCCGCTAGTCTAGTAAGGGAGCGGGAGCGCGTATTGGGCACCGACCAAGTGCTAGACACCGCACCGTGCCTGGGACACAGAGCTGCGTGCTAAGGATTGTTCGTGCCCCCGAGTGCCCGAGAGGCCTTACATAGCACACCTCACCTGGTCTCATCTAAGTCTCATTTCAATCCTGTGATGTAGGGCCCATAACCCCATTTTCTTTCTTTTTTAAAATGAGTTTATTTGAACCAAACTGACATCGCAGGCTTGAGAGCAAGATCTCAAGTGCACCGAGACCAACTGCAGTGACAGGGACTGTGTGCTTCGTTCTACTAGCTCCCACTTTGAACTGTGCCCTTAGGAGAGGCCCAGGGGGACCATAGAGGAGCTGCTCCCTGATGGTGCGTGGAGAGGTGGATGTTCACAGAGCAAGGGGTGGACTGTGGCAGCCAAGGAGGGGCACCGATCAGCTCCCCCTTCAAGGACCAGCTTGGGTAGGCTCCCTCCGGCTGCAGGGCCTTCAGGACCCATCTCAACTTTTGTTAGCCTTTAGAGCACTTTTAGGTTCACAGCAATGTTGAGCAGCAGGTACGGAGATTTCCCAAACACCCCCTGCCCCCCACATGCACAGCCTCCTCCACTATCAGCCTCCCAGATCGGGGTGTACATTTGCTACAATCGACGAATCTACACTGACACATCATGGTCACCCAAAATCCATAGTTTACACTGGGGCTCATTCCTCGTGTACATTCTATGGGTTTGGACTAACGTGTAATGACATATATCTACCATTATGGTATCATACAGAATAGTTTCACTGCCCTGAAAACCGTCTGTGCTCTGCCTCTTCACCCTTCCCTCCCTCCACAACCCCTGGCAACCACTGATCTTTTTACCGTCTCCATGGTTTTGCCTTTTCCAGAATGTCATATAGTTGAAACCATACAGCATGTAGCCTTTTCAGATTGGCTTCTTTCACTTAGTAGTATGGATTTCCGTTTCCTCCATGTCTTTTCATGACTGAGATAGCTCATTTCTTTCTAGTGCTGAATAATATCCCATTGTCTGGATGTCCCAGTTTATCCATTCGCCTACTGACGGACATCTTGGTTGCTCCCAAGTTTTGGCAATTATGAATCCAGCTGCTAAAAACATCCGTGTGCAGGTTTCTATGTCGACATCACCCCAGCTTTTGAGCTGAAGCCACCTTCTTCGGGGGTAGCTGAGCATGAAAATGTACTAGCGACTGGGCACTTGTGCCCAGTAAGACGTCCCTAGTAGGTGTTCTTGGCCCCAGAGCTCCCTGTTGGGTCAGCCAAGATTTGGTCAGATCTGCATGGAGGTCTGAGGCTCTCCCTGCCCAGTCCTTCCTCCTGCCCTTTTATCTTTCACAGGCTTAGCTCCCAATCAACCACTTGCACGCCGAATCCCATCTCAGTGTCTGCTTCCTGGACCCAACTGACAAACCTGCCTCTAAAGTCAATCCACAATCCATCAAATTCTCTCCATCATCATGACCTCCAAGCCCCATTGCTTTCACCTGGAGGGTTAATGGCTCCTAGCTGGCCCCCCGGGGCTGTTGCCTCCTGAGAGATGTTCTGGTCTCTCCTCACCAGCAGCACTGTGCAGAGCCCACACGGTAGCCATGGGGTCCAGAGCCCCAGTATGAACCTCCTTTCAAGTCAAGAATGTGGGCTTGGAAGGGAGACAGGTCTGGGTGTGGCCTTGGCCAGTGACTCCCATGAGTCGCAGCCCCTCTCCTCTCTCCTAGGATGTAGCGTGAACATCCACAGCCCTCTGAGCGCCCTTCCAGTCCTGCAACCCACTTTGGTCAGGAAATGCCTCATGGAAAACGAGCTGGAGGGAGCTGGATTGTGAAGGATGGTAGACTTTTTTTCCAAAGTTTTAATTGCAACGTTAATTTGCAACAAAATATATATAGACATTTTTGACAGGAGAAAGTAAAAGGCTCCTCCACCACCCCCACACCACACCCCACTCCCATTCCTGCTGTTCCTGCCCCTGCGGCCCACATGCCCACCATGGTTTGCCATCCTAATAGGGATTGCACCAAGGAGAGGGGCCTTCTCTTTTGATGGCCTGCACCCCCCTAGAGTCGGAGGAAGAACTTCTGCTACCCTTTGAGATCACAGGGAGATTTTTTATGGGGGTGCAGGGCAGTGAACTCTGCTCCTTCAGGAGGTTGGGGATGGGAAGTCACAGGCAGGTGGCCATAATATGAATAAAGATTAGGTCAAAATCTCCAGTCCCCTGCCCCCAACACTGGCCTCTTTTCTTCCTCTCCCCACCCCCACCCCAGCGCCATCCCCTAGTCTGGGTCCAGCCTGTCGTGCCTGAGCCCAAATGCTGCTCCAGCGCCTACTAGCTGTGTGATCAGTGGGCCTCAGTTTCCACAGTGGTGCCATGAGCATGTCCACGTGAGGCTTAATTGGGACCGAGGTTGCGGCTTGCTCAGCACAGACCGTGACCCGGGGCGGCGGGCGGAGCTCCCCGCAAGGTAGCTGTCGGCATTCCCGGTTGGGGAGGGGGCCAGAGCACTGAGGGGCGGGGTGGGGGTCACCCAAGAGTCCCGCCACGCGGCCACCGAGTCGCCACCCTCTGTGACCCAGGCGGGATAAAGCTCTCAGTGCCGCCGCCCGCCTCCCGCCGCATCCCGGGCGGCGCCCCCACCTCCCCGCCCGGCGCGCAACGGGTGCGGGGCTGGGCTAGGGCCGGCCCCCGGGAGCCCGCGGGGCGGAACCGCCGCGCCCGCCCCCCTCCCCGCAGCCTGCTCCTCGCGCGCCGGGGCTCAGAACGGCGGCAGCAGCGGCCGCGGCAACGTCTCCGGCTCCGGCTCCGGCTCCGCCGCTCCCTCTCCGGCCCCGCTCGGCCCCGCGCTCCCGGGCCCCGCGCCCCGACCCCGCCGCCGCGCCTGCCGGGGCCTCGGGAGCCCCGCCGCCCGCCTCACGCTGAAGTTCCTGGCCGTGCTGCTGGCCGCGGGCATGCTGGCGTTCCTCGGTGCCGTCATCTGCATCATCGCCAGCGTGCCCCTGGCGGCCAGCCGGGCGCGGGCGCTGCCCGGGGGCACCGACAACGCCTCGGGCACCGCCGCCGAGTCCCCCGGCCCGCAGCGCAGCCTGAGCGCCCTGCACGGCGCGGGCGGCTCGGCCGGGCCCCCCGCGCTGCCCGGGGCGCCGGCGGCCAGCGCGCCCCCGCTGCCGCCCGTGCCCCTCTTCAGCCGCTTCCTGTGCACGCCGCTGGCCGCCGCCTGCCCGTCGGGGGACCAGCAGGGGGACGCGGCGCTGGGCGAGCGCGAGGAGCTGCTGCTGCTGCAGAGCACGGCCGACCAGCTGCGCCAGACGGCGCTGCAGCAGGAGGCGCGCATCCGCGCCGACCAGGACACCATCCGCGAGCTCACGGGCAAGCTGGGCCGCTGCGAGAGCGGCCTGCCGCGCGGCCTCCAGGACGCCGGGCCCCGCCGCGACGCCATGGCCGACGGGCCCTGGGACTCGCCCGCGCTCTTCCTCGAGCTGGAGGACGCGGTGCGCGCGCTCCGGGACCGGATCGACCGCATCGAGGTGAGCGCCCCGCCCCGCGCCGCGCCGTCGGGGGACGGGCCGGTGGGAGGGGCCGCCGCCGGGCTCCGGGGACCGGGCCTGGGCCGCCGCGCGGAGACGGGGGGCCGCCGAGACCCGGGGGGGGGGGCGCCGGGCGTCCGGGGACCGGGCCTCCGCCGCCGCGCCGAGACCGGGGGCCGCCGAGACCCGGGGGGGGGGGGGGCGCCGGGCTCCGGGGACCCGGCCTGGGCCGCCGCGCGGAGACGGGGGGCCGCCGAGACCCGGGGGGGGGGGCGCCGGCGGGCGTTCGATCCTCCCACCTCCCACCTGCTACAGGGGATGAAGGAGGATTCCCGCGGGGCGCGCGGGGTGGAGGCTGGTGCCCACAGGCGCGGGAGAGGCTCGCTGCCCGTCGGTTCTCCTCCAGCACTTGCTAAGACTCAGCTTCCGTATCTGAAAAGTGGGTACAACAGTGCCCACTAGTACTCAGGACTGATTGAAACGTAGGTGGTAAAAATGCTTGGCACTTACCAGGACCCCATTAAATGTCCGTTTCGTTTTCTTCTTTCAGACCTCCCCAGAGCAGCACCAGCCCCAACTCACTCTCCAGGGTCAGGGGATAGGATGCGGTGCCCAGGGGACTGGGAGTGCCCCTCTCCTGCCAAAGAGGGCGGAACAAAGTGTCCCATAAGCCAAACCCGTGTGCCCCTCACCACCTCCCACCCCCCTACCCCCCACCGGACCTAAGGGCAGGAGCTGAGATGGCGCCCTCCCAGCCAGGATACCTGCAAGCGGGCAGCTCTGGGGTGGGGACTGGGTGGGGAATATAGGGCTCCACCCAGGGTTCCTCCTCTCCCACTCACCTTTTTCAGACATTTCTGGCTCGGACTGGGAGTCAGGCAAGAGGTCTGACCCAGTCCTCCACTCTTGGCGGCCCTGTGGTCCTGGGCCAGTCATTTCTCCTTTGAAATTGCCCCACCCCTACCTCCCTATGAGAACCTAATGTAGGGCCTCCAGAAGGGGGAACTGGACAGATTAGGAAGGACTGGCACCCGGGAGACACTGACCACCCCCAGCCATTCACAATTTCCAGACTGCAGAAAAGGCATTAGCAACAGAATTGCACCTGGGAGAGAAAGGGAGAAAGAGGGGAAGCACCGGCTGTGCCCTTTGTACCTCCCTCCAAACCAAGTGCAGCTGGTAAAGGCAGAGAGGAGAGAGGCTAGAAGGAAGGAAATGCAGGGACCCCCCTCCCATGGCTCTCTCAGTTAAATCTCTGGCTCAGCAGCACAGGCGTGCCAGGTGGAAGGTTGGCCATGCCCATGGACCAGTCACTGACCCTCCAGAAAGTCTGTGCTGGTGTCAGCACCTACCCACAGGGTGTCCGAGCGCAGCCAGGGAGCTGTCACCGACAACCCTCTCATCTTACAGGTGAGACACTTGGGTCTCAGAGGCCTCCTAAGGTGAGCGACGGAGGCAGGGGGAAAGCCCAGGGGGTCTTGCCTGCCAGGCCAGCATCCCCTTTTCCCACTCCAGCTCTGGGGGATTTCTAAGATGAGAGCCAAGGGCAGGAATAATAACAATAATAATATAATAATAAACTTCCAGGCCACCTGCTCCCAGGTATGCTCAATCAGGTTGAGTGATTGCTGTTTTTAGCACTAAGCTATCACATTACTCAGTTTTTAAATAGCCAAAAATAAAAATGGGAACAAACCCTCCTTTTACAAATGGCTTTTATTAGTGTAAAAAAGGAAAAGATTTGGTTTTCAAATAACTTCCTCTTGCCTGCCCTAGCCCCAGCCCCCGCACCCAGATGGCACCGTGGTTCCTCCCATGTCTGGGGCTGGCAGGGCCGGGCTTGCCCTGGACCTGTTCCCCCAGCACCTGCGCATTTGGCGGGGTGGGCTCTCCGCTCAGCCTGCTGAGGCTGGGACTGTCCTGGCGGCTGGGATTTGGCATCAGGCCCGCCTCTCGGGTTGGGGCAGCTCTGGTCTCCCTACCACACCCCTCCTGCTTTCTGAGTGCAGTGGCCTTGGAGAGAGAAAGGCGGGGGCCGCCTGCCCGCCAGACCTGCCTTCTGAGCCTGGCTGTGGCCAGAGCCAGTCTCTTTGGGGTCTCTGGGAGGAGCTGGGGTCTGGAGCCCAACAGACATGGAGTCAGACTATTGGTCTCAGCTGGACTCCATCCACCTGTTAGACAGTCTAGTTTCTCTGTTCCCTTTCCACCCAACAGCCTCAGAAGGATGGCCCCAGATGTTCAGGGTCTGCTTTCTCACCACTCCTCTCCCCGCCACCATGGCGCACTGAACGTGCTCATGGTGGCATCACTGAAGTTGACAAATTGAACAGAACCTTTCAGCCCTCATCTTGCTGGACCCCTCTCCGATGTCTGACCCCTGTGGTCGTTTTCTCCTATGATCTGCCAAATAAAATGGTGGAATTAATGTGATCCCCCATGCCCTGGGCTTCTAGACACATCTCACCTGCCTCTCGTCCCTCTGTCCCCTTTCTGGGGTCCTCCTTTAACATTTGCACCTCTCCTGGCTCTCATCTCACTTCCCCGGGGTGAGCTCAGCCACACCCAGAGCCTTCCAACATCCGTCCCACTGTGGCGCCCCAAACCAGCTTCACCTCCAGCCCAGGCTCCTCTCCTGAGCTCTAGACCAATAGATCCAACTGCTTCCTGAGCACCTCCCTCTGCATGTCCCACCAGCCCCCTACCCTCACCGTGTCCAAACCTGAACTCAGGTCCTCTGCCTCTCAGATGTGCTCTGAGAAGCCATGCTTGGTTCCTCCCCTCCCTCCTCCTTCCACTGGCTCTCATCTCTCTGTGGACACTTACAACAGCCTCTCACTGGTCTCCCCCCCCCAGGCACACCCTTCCACCCATCCTCCTTCAGGCCGCCCCAGGGATCGTCTTTAAGGCCACCATGGGGATCCCCTGTGGTGCCAACTCCTCAGCCTGCTTCCAGGCTGCCATTTGGGATCCGGCCTGTCTCCCAGTTTCTTCTTGCTTCTGCCTAAATACCCCCCAGCGTATCCATCCTTATCGCTTAAGAGTGTCCTGAGGACACCTCCTCCCAGAGGCCCTCCCTGATCACACTGTCCACTTCCTAACCCACCTGTGCTCCCATAATCTTCAGCACACCCCTGCCCATCCTCACCTGGCACATTTCTGCATCACCCGCTTCCCCACCCCACCGGGCCAACTACCAGAGGGAAGGGAAAGTCACGCTGGCCCAGCCTCTCTGCCCAGGCCTCAAGTGGGAGCCATGTTTGAGGGCTTAGGACAAATTGTGTGTCTTCTTTTCCATGTTTTTATTTTTGTTGTTACTGCTGCTGCTGCTAATTGAAAAAGGTTGTGTGGTTTGGAGTGGGGGGGGGGGCAGGGGGGATCACATTTAATTCCACCATTTTGTTTTCACAGCTTCCTTTTGGTCCTTTGTCCAATTGTAGACTTTGTCCCCTGGCTGCCAGCACTGGGAATTACCATGTAATGACGGCCACAATATCCTGGGGCCCATCGCTGGCTCTGCCATCCATCAGGCCCCTGAGCATCTCTCGTTGCTGGAGATGTAGGTTGTTTCTAATTATTTTTCTTCTAGATGCTCATTGCAGGATCAATTCCAAGCAGATAGTTGGGTTTTCTTCTTTTTAAGTCTGTTGAATTATTTCTTCAGGCTGAATTCCCAGGAGTGGCATTACTGGGTCAGGATATTGACTTCTTATGGCTGTGGCCAAGAACTACTTTCCTGAAGGGTTGGGCCATTTCTGTGGCACCCGGCCATGTATACATGTTCCAGTGTTGCATTTTTGCACTAATTTACCTATAAAATGAAACTTCAAGGTTGATTTCAGCAGCAATTCCTTGACATAAACCACATCCTTCGCCCCGCCTATCAAGCTGGTCGCCTCGTTTCTAGCAAGAAACCTCGTGCTTTAAGCCCCAGCTCTGCCACCTGTTCACAGTCACCTCAGACAATTTCTTCTTCTCTTTGACCCTCAGTTTCCCCATCTGTCAAATGGGAGGGGAGGGCAGGACCCCTCTTGCTTTGTCATTCTGTGACCCGAGGCCTTTCATCCCTGGCAGGCCTGCAGTCAGGAGAGGAGACCTGCTGTTCTGAGGCTGGCAGGAGCTGCTTGGGTGGCGAGCAGGGCCTTCCCTTTTGCACTTTTTGATCTTTTTAGGTATATCCTACATTCAAGATATGCAAGAGCTTATATCTTACTTATAAAAGACACAAATCTTAAGTGCACAGCTCAGTGAAAATTTATGTATGGAGACACCCATGAAAGCTCCACCCAGATCAAGAATCAGACCATTTCCAGTGCCCCAGCAGGCTCCTCTGTGACCCCCAAAGTCTATACTTCCCCAAAGGTACCACGACTCTGCTTCTGCCACCACATATCCGTTTTGTCCCTGTTTGGACGGCATTCAGATGGACTCAGCAGCTGTATCACTTTGTGTCTGGTATTTCCATTTTCATTACGGCTGACATTGGATCGAGGTGTGTGTGTCGGTGGTCAGTTATTTTTCAGTGCTGTGTAGTGTTTCTGTGTATGGACATTCCTTCCTTGACTTACCCATTCCTCTTACAGATGGACATTTGGGTTGTTTCTGGTCCTTGTGGTATATTTTGGTGGCTATAAGACCTCATTTCTCCTGGCTACATCCCCAGGAGTGGGATGCCTGGGCCCCAGGAGAGGCATATATTTAGCATTAGGAGGTGCGTGCTGCAAAACACTTTTCCGAAGTGGCTGTGAGCGCCTGCACGCCCACCTGCGTGTGCATCTTGCCAACCTGGGTATGGTCATTTCAGAGATGCTCCCCGTCCTGGTGGGCGTGTAAGTGCACTTGCTGTGATTTTAACTTGTATTTCTCTGATGACTCATGAAATTGAGCACCTTTTCTGTGTATATTGGCCATTTTGTGATGTCCCTGCCTGTGGGAGGTAGGCTGAGGTCAGGGGTTGGCTCTCCTCAGTGAATGAGAGTAAGGCGGGGTTTCCCCAGGACAAACTTGGGTGCATTTTCCCCGCTCTGCGAGCAGGGATTGCAACAACCACCCCAAAGTGGAAGCACTTACCTGCCCCCACACACCCCTCATTTGACTCAGGGGAAGCTGAGGTTCAGAGAGGCCAAGTGACTTGCTCAAGGCCACACAGCAGAAGCTGAGCAAAGACCACAGCCAGGATTTTCTATTAAAATGGGCTGAGGGTAGGGCCCTCAGTCTTAGCTGCAGATTTTGACCAGGGCCCAGAAGGTGTGTGGGCAGGCAGCCCCTGAGAGGGACTTCTGTGGCCTTCTCAACATGGCAGCTTCTCAGGGAGGACTTGAAGGGGCAGGCGAGGGTGTCTGGGGTGGGGGTGTCCTATACTTACTCTGGGGCCTCGGAGCTCAGAGCCCACGAGGATGCATGGACACACCTCCAGGGAGCCTTCTCCCCATCTTCCCACCCCATCTCCCTCCCCACGCACCCCAGCTTGGCACCCTGCTGTACAGAGGCCCATTTGTCTTATTATTTATTTTTGGCATTAATCTTCACCCAAGAATATTTTTTCATTGATTTTAGAGAGAGTTGAAGAGAGGGCGAGAGAGAGAAACATCAATATGAGAGACACACACTGATTATTTGCCTCCCACACGGGCCCTGACCAGGGATAGGGATCGAACCTGAAACCCAGGCACTCGCCCTTGACCAGGAGTCAAAGCCACGACCCTTCAGCGCGCTGGCTGCCGCTCTGACGCTGAGCAGCACCGGCCAGGGCTGCCTTCTTTCCTTACAGCTCCAGACTGGCGTCGGGACCGGACCGAAGAGCAGTCTGGCTCCAGCACCCCCTTCCCCGCCCGGGTTAGCCAGTCTGGCTCCCGGAGAGCAAGGCGGGGAACAGTTCAGGCCAGGCCGAGTCCTGCCCCGAGTCGCCTCGACCCCCTGGAGCACAGCGCTGGCACTACGAGAGGCAGGGGGCCGAGCGCGCCCTCTCCGCCAGCCTGTCCTAAGGGCCTTAAAATTTAGTCCCACGGAAACCACGGCTCTATTCCTACCCCTGTTTCTCAGATGAGGAAACGAAGGCTCACAGAGGTTAAGAACCTTGCCCAGGCCCTGGCCGGTGTGGCTCAGTGGGTTGAGCGCTGTTCAGTGCACTGAAAGGTTGCTGGTTCAGTTCCCTGTCAGGGTACATGCCCGGGAGGCAGCCAATCAATGTTTCGCTCTCACATCGATGTTTCTCTCTCTCCCTCTCCCTTCCTCTCCAAATTTTAAAAAAAAAAAAAAAAAATCGGGGGAAAAAAAAAAAGAACCTTGCCCCATCGCTCAGTTGGGACTGCAGTCTGGCCTCAGGCCCAGACCCGCACAGTTACTGGTCCCTGTGCTCTCCTGCCTCCCAAGAATAGCGACTGATGATAATAATGGTCGTGACCACTTATCAGCCACTTATTATATGCCACTTTACATATGTGCTTTCATTTTGTCACTACTTATATCCCGAAACGCAGATACTGTTATGCCCATTTTGCAGTTGAGGAAACTGAGGGTCACAGGAGTTGAGCGGCTTGCCCGGGGCCACAGATCTAGTGAGCAGGAAACCTGGAAATGGCACAGGCCTGTGTGGCATGAGGGCCGTGCCTGTACTTGACACACTGTTACCCCAGCATGTGTTGTCGGATGGACGGACGGATGGATGGATGGACGGACGGACGGACGGACGGACGGAGGGAGGATGGATGGATGGATGGATGGATGATGGATGGATGGATGGACGGATGGATGAGTTAGTGAATGAGTGAGTGAGTACTCTGCAGTCCCTCAGAAAAGCATCCCTCTTCCCTGGAGCATCTTAGCTCAGGCGTCACGGAAGCAGCCATCTGGAGGCCGAGCGGGCGCTGACCAGAGAAGGTGGGGTGGAGGCGGGAGGAATGCTCTAGGCTGAAGGAGCAGCACGTAAGGAGGCCCTAGGGTGAGAGGGCGCTGGGGCAGCTGGGCACTTGCAGTGGGAACGAGTGAAGCCTGAGGGGTGGGTAGGGGGGGCTGCGATCAGCGGGCAGGGACTTTATTGGTGGGGAACCGGGATTGTTGAAGGATTTTAAGCAGCGTGGTTGGCTTTGCAGTTGGGTGGCTGCCTCTTGCTGCTGCCGGGAGAAGGGCCAGAGCAGGAGCCCAGGTGACACTGGACTAGGGAGGGACAAAGGGGCCAAATCAGGCTACATGAAGATTCAGGGTTAGAGCCTACCCTCGAAGACTCTGCTTTTGGATTTTCTCCCATTTTTTAAAGAAAAGCGTGGTGAAGTATAGACTATACCACCCAGGTCCCCACCAGGCTCCAGAGCCAGACGCTCGCAGCCAGCTGCTGCCCCCGGGAGCCCCTCACTCCCAGCCCCCGGCGCCCACCCCCAAGAGGGCCACCGCTGCCCTGCACTTGCCTTTACCTCTCCATGCGTTTTTTATGCTTTTACAAATACGTGATCTAGTTTTGAATCTTGGTGACTTTATTTAAATGGTATCTAACTCTTCTTCTGTAACTTGCTTTTTTTTCTCAATATAATGGTTAACCAAAAGATTTATGGTTGGAGATGGAGAACGGTTGGTCCCTTCAAGGGGTATTTAAGTATATTCGTGATAATAATAATTACTGGCATTTACGTAGCTCTCATGTGCCACCTCCACTCTCAGGGCATTATGGCTATTAACTCACTTCATTCTCACTGCAACGCCATGGGGTGTTATCCTGCTGATGGGGAAGCTGAGGCATGGCAGCTTCACACAGCAGGCACTGGGCTTGTGGAGCCAGGCGTGAGCCCGGGCAGCCTTGCGGAGGGCTTGAGGGATGACGGGATGGGGGAGGGCAGGAGACCCGGCCCACACTGTGCTGCCCTGGAGCTGGGCCCATGCTGTCCTGGGCAGGGGTGGGCAGTGCACCGGGTGGGACCCTGACCCTAAAGCCAGTACCTTCCCCCTGCTCCCCGAAGGAAAGGAGCCACCCCCACCTGGGAATGAGGTGGTTGGGTCCTCCCCACATATTCCCAGCCGCTGAGCCACCCTGCGTAGGCAGGTCCCTCCTGTCTAGTTCCTCTGTGAATCTGCCCCAGACCACGGTGACACAGCCTGCCAGACCCTCCCAGCCTTGTCATGGCCGCTAGAACCTCTTCTGCTGGCCCTCAGCACAGGCAGGGCAGCCAGCACTGTGCCCTCTTGGCAGACCAACAAACTGAGACCAGACTGGCAGGGTAGAGATGAAGAGTGGAAAGAGGTTCTGGAATCAGAAGGGCCCGGGCTGGGGTTCTGGCTGTCACTTCACACCTTAGGCAGGTGACTTCTCCTCTCTGAGCCTCGGGTCCCTCATCTGTAAAGCGGGCCTCCTGATCTCTCTGGGTTGCTGAGGGGGCTGTGAAATGCTTGCACAGAGCTTCCTTAGTGCGGACCTGGCGCGCCCTGCGTGGCACTGAGGACAGCTGCCGCTGGTGGCATTCTTGTTACCCGGTGCTGATGAGCCCGGCCGCTGGCGCTGAGCTGGACCAGAACCCCGGGCTCTGCCTCAAGGCTCCACACACTCACAGCCAGCCCCGCCCCGGACTCCCAGCACGACAGACGGTGGGTCCCGAGCCCCCATTTTCCTGCCTTGTCAGGACCTGAGTGGGGGCGATGGCATCCTCCCCCCCACCATCTTGGGCTTGGGGCCCACTTGGCATCTGGCTGGGAGCCCACGCGGCACAGCCTGCGCCCGAAACAGATGGGAAAGTGGGGGGCTGTCGTGTTCTTCTGATTCAGACATGGGTGGGGAGGGGGCCACACACGATCCAGTGAGCACACCTCCTCCCAGGCCTTCCTGTTGGTGGCAGAGCTGGTGGCTCTGACAAAAGAACAGCTTGCAAGCCCACCTCCCTCGGCTGTGTGGTTTCTCCTCGAAACGGTGTCTGTGTAAATAGTGCTCTGCGCCCTGCTCCCTCCTGGCAGGTCCTTCTCCCTCGGAGAGGGGAGGACACTTTGCGAGAGAGAGAAGGCTTGGGCTCCAGAGGTGGGAGCTGTGCCCAGCCCCATGGTTGTAGGCAATTCAAAAGGACTTCTGCCTTAGTTTCCCTATCTGTGAAATGGGGACACTAACAATACCAACAAAAACAAGTGGCTGTAAGGATTCATGAGTAAACTCATGTAAAGTGCCAAGGATGGCCCTGACACACTCATCCAGATGGGTACCCTTTGTGCCAAGCTTGGCACAGTGGAAGGGAAACTGAGGACAGCAGTGCTGGGACCGAGGCTATCCAGCTGCGGCCCACCCAGCACTGAGGTGGAATTCACTCCATGAGTAATTGCCTCAGCCCAAGGTTTCCTGGAAGTCCGGCCACTGCGAATGCAGTGTGTTGCTGGCCCTGGCCCTCCATGGGCCGTCTGTGGTCAAGGGGAAGGTTCTGGAGGTAGCAAGCTCCCTGTCGGCTGATGTATTCAAGCCTCACAGTCTGCATTCTGCTTTTACAGTCCACGGACCCTTTACTTCCTTACATCTATCCTGGGGATGGACAGAGCGGGGCCAGTGGTCCCTATTTTACAGAAGGGGAAACTGAGGCATTGTGTTTAGTCAGCACCAGAGTCAGGATTCCTAGGACCCTGGGGAGTGAGAAGGAGCCTTCTGGATAGTGAAGGTTGGTATAACAGGGGCGTCAAGGTTAGCCCACCTGCTCCTGATCTCGGGGTGGCATGGCAGAGTGAGTGTCAGTCCCTCCAGCTCCTCAGCCCCAGACAGTAATTGCAATAAACAGGCTCTGCTCATTGGCATTTACTACTTCACCCCCACAAACCTTCTAAATAGGTGCAATTGCCTGTGTTGCATGTGAGGAAGCAGGGGTTCAGAGAGGTAGAGGCATTCACTCAGGGAAACACAGCAGTTGGTTCTCAAGCTGGATTTGAACCCTGAGCTGTCTGACACTCTAATCTTAAATGCTCTGCCAGGTACCCAGTTTGTTGCCTGAAGCTGGTATTGCTGGCTCCATTCTGCATATGGGGAAGCTGAGCTCGCCTAGGGTCACTCGGCAGGTGTGGTGGGGTTTCTGAGCCCCAAGTCCCTTCCCTTCCTCCCTCGGAGTGACCTCACACACACCCTTTTCTGCCCTGAGAGCAGCAGGAGCTTCCAGCCCATGTGAACTTCTCGGCTGCCCCCGCCCCTATGCCCGCGGTGCCCACCACCCTGCACTCCAAGATGGAAGAACTGGAGGGGCAGCTGCTGGCCAAGGTGCTGGCACTGGAGAAGGAGCGTGTGGCCCTCAGTCACAGCAGCCACCAGCAGCGTCAGGAGGTGGAGAAGGAGCTGGACACCCTGCAGGGCCGCATAGCTGAACTGGAACATGGTGGGTCCTGGGCCCCTCAGTGGGCAGAGCAGGCAAGGCCTTGGTCCTCAGATGGGCTCTCAGGGAGCAGATTCACTGGAGAAACATTTCGTGCTCTCCAGAGGCTAAAGATAGAGCAGCGGGGAGGAGGCTGAAGCACGAGAGGAAGAGAGTAATTGGTGGCTATTATTAGCATTATTAGTAAGTTAGTATTTCCTGGTACTTGTTATATATTCAGAGTGGGCTAAATAATTGGCACATTAGCTGGTTTAATCTTCACAAACCAGAAAGGGATGGTACTGGTGTTATTGCCATTTCACAGATGAGGAAACTGAAGCTCAGAGAGGTCAAGTGACTTACCCAAGGTCACACAGCCAGTGAGTAGTGGATCTAGACCTCAAACCAGGTCTGACTCCAAAGTCCACGCATTTAAGCACCCCACAAAATAGCACCTTCAGTGAACCAGAATTTCGTCATTTGTTTAACACCTGGGCCTGGCACTGCTAGCGGGTCAGAGAAACATGAGGGAGCGGACAGCGGACAGGTATGAGCATCAGGAGACCTAGCCCCTGGTTCCCCAGCTGTCACTGACTTGCTCTGTGACTTTGGAAGTTTGCTTCCTTCCCCCAGGCCTCATTTTCCTCACCTGAAGAGGAGATTTAGGGCTTGTAAGCTCTTAGGGACCTTTCATTGTTGAAACCTTGTGAGACCAGCCATAAGGGACTTATGGACAAGTTGGGGATTCCAGGGAAAACCATGAGCAATTAGCTGGGACTGGCTTAGATGTAAGACAGGAGTTCTGGAGAAAGAAATCCAGGAGGCTTCCTGGAGGAGGTGGGCCTCAAGCTAGTCCTTGAAAACAGGTGGCGAGTGAATTTTGGAGTGAAGGGGCCATAGCAGGGGCACAGCAGGTGAAGGGAGGCATAGCAGGTGCTTAGGGACTAGTAGGCCCCATTCTGGAGTGTGCCCTGCCCACCCCACCCTCATCAGTGTCCACTGACTCCCACCGTTTCTGCCTTCCCCACCCCCTCAGGGTCCTCGGCCTACAGCCCCCCTGACGCCTTCAAGATCAGCATCCCCATTCGCAACAACTACATGTACGCCCGCGTGCGGAGGGCGCTGCCCGAGCTCTACGCCTTCACTGTCTGCATGTGGCTGCGGTCCAGGCCGGGCAGCGCGGGCCAGGGCACGCCCTTCTCCTACTCAGTGCCGGGGCAGGCCAATGAGATCGTGCTGCTGGAGGCAGGCCCGGACCCCATGGAGCTGCTGATCAACGACAAGGTCAGCGGGGGTGGGCAGACTGGAGGGACGGGGGCAGGGGTCACCCTCTGGGAGCTCTGGTCACCCTTCCAGGAGCACCCACTGCGCTGGGCCCCGGACATGTGGGCCCTTTTCGTTCTCTCACTCAGTGTACTCAGCACACACACCATGCCTGCTGTGTGCCAGCTGGGCTCTGGAAACACGGTGACAAGCCAGACCTGGGGCTGGCTGGAGAGGGGCTCGTGCCCGAGAGGCTGTAAGCGTGGAGCTCCCATTTACAGGGGAGGCGTGTGAGGCTCTCGGAGATTCCGTGACTTCCCCAGCGCCCGGCTCTAGGAGCAGGGCTGGCAGTGTCTGCCTCCGGTCCTGCTCATTTTCTTGGACAAGGAGAGAGATCCAAGGACCTCCCTAATGAAGAGCCCCCCCCCCCCCCCCGAACCCACCAGAATCCTGCTCAGCAGAAGGTGCTTCTTTATGGAAGAGGAGAGAAAGGAGTTGGGCCCAAGGGGCAGTGAATTTTTCTGTGGCCCAAGAAGTCCTGAGAAGACCTGGAAAGGTCTGCATCTAGGTCCTACTAACCTTGTTCCGTTCGTACACCCCCTGGCTGCCCTCCTTGGCTCTGCCCGAGGTCAGCACTCAGTGCTTAGGGATTCAGCACCCTGGACAGGGCACAGGGCAGCCCCATGCCAGGAACTCCTGGAGTCCTTTGAATGCCAACCTCACAGGCTACTTCTCAAAGTTCCCCTTGTATTCCAGCCTCTAAGCCTTCGCTCCTGCTGTGCTCCACACTGGTTTGCCTTGTGTGGAACTGTCAGAGTGCACTGTCATCCATGTCTTCTGTTCCCACACCCCCCTCTTCCTCTGGGCCTTTATTGGCTCTGTACCTCTCAAATGGCCCTCGTGTTATTTTCTCTTGTAATATTGTCCCTGAAGTCCTTCCTCTTGTGCAGACTCAGCTCATTTACAGCTAGGACCATTCATATCCCCAGTGTCCAGAACAAGGCCTGGCACCAACTAGGCCTCAGAGAATGTTGCATTAAATTGTGATCTCAGAGAACTTAGGAGGTGAAAGAGCCCTTTGGGAGCTCCAAATCCACAGGTAGCATGTCACAGGTCAAGGCTAATCAATCAGGAGTGGCTTCCAAGGGGACTGTGATGAGGCGGATCCTGAGGCCGAGTCCAGGCTCATGATAGATTAGCCATGTCTGCCTTGGGTAGAGGAGGCGGAGGTGACTGCATACTTGCCATTCCTTGCCTCAACTCCTTACTTTATAGAGGAGGAAAACCAAGGCCAGGGAGGAAGGTGCAGATTCCACTGGGTCCCACAGGGGGTTGGTTGGCAGAGCCAGAGCCACATGCCAGTGTTCAGCCTTAGTCCAAGGCACGTTCCACCACTGCTCCTACATTTTGAACCACACTGTGTGCCGGGCACTGTGTGAGGTGTTCAAGGGAAGGTAGGATTGGAGATGCAGCTCCCACCGCATGTGACCTTACAGGCCTGTGGGTGAATAAACTTCCTGGAAACAAATGAAAACCAACAGCGACGAGCCCCTCGTGGTCTAAGTGAAGCTGCTGTTTAGGTCCTGGGGAAAGAGGAAAGGGTGGTGGGGAAGACACTGGGCTGGGAAGAAGGGGAGGGCCAAGCCTTGGGTCAGTCTCTGGAAGGAAGGACAAGGGTCTCCTGCCCCCCCTCCACTGCTCCAGCCTTGGTCCTTGTGACCTCTGACTTGGGGCTGGGGGATCTGTGTCCAGGTGGCCCAGCTGCCCCTGAGCCTGAAGGACAACAGCTGGCACCACATCTGCATCGCCTGGACCACAAGAGATGGCCTGTGGTCTGCCTACCAGGATGGGAAGCTGCGGGGCTCTGGTGAGAACCTGGCTGCCTGGCACCCCATCAAGCCTCATGGGATCCTTATTCTGGGCCAAGAGCAGGTAAGGCTCAAGGTGATATGACGGCTTGAGGCCCAAGTAGAAATCCCACCCACCCAGGGCGCCTGAGGAGGAGGGGCTAGGCCCTTGGAGGGACCCTGAAAGCACAGCAGTGATCACTCAGTCCGATCCAGCCATTCTGCAGGTGGTGTGGCAGACTGAGACCCAGAGAGAGCAAACACCTACCCACAGGGCTAGAGCCTTAGGGGCGGAGCTAGAGCCTTAGGGGTGGAGCCAGAGCCATGGGGGTGGGGCTTCAGCTGGGACAGGGGCCTGCCTCTCTTGAGTCTGCCTGCCTATCTTTTGTGCACCTTCACTCCATGTCTCTCCTTTTTCTCTGCTCTCTTGGCTCAGGATACCCTGGGAGGCCGGTTTGATGCCACTCAGGCCTTCGTGGGTGACATCGCCCAGTTTAACTTGTGGGACCACCCCCTGACATCTGCCCAGGTCCTGGGCATTGCCAACTGTACTGGGCCACTGCTGGGCAACATCCTCCCCTGGGAAGACAAGCTGGTGGAAGCCTTTGGGGGTGCAAAAAAGGCTGCCTTCGATGTCTGCAAGGAGAGGGCTAAGGCATGAGGGGCCACCTCGTCCAGGGCCCCTCCCTTGCCTGCCAATTTGGGGACTTTACAGGAGGGGGCACATTCCTCCTCAGCCTACCCACACACTGGCCTCCCCTCCTGCTCCACTCCTGACCATGCCTCTCATTTCCCCCACCTACACCCACACCTCCAGAATGCCCTGCCCTGTGATGGCTGTCCTTTAATCCAGCCTGGATGGGGACCAGCAACTCAATAGGTCAAGCCTGGGGTGAGCCCAGGGCCTGGCAAGGGTGGTTAGCAGTGCCCATGGCTCTGCCCACCCTCCTGGCATTATACCACAGCCGTCTCTTACTCTCACCACACCATTCCATTAACCACATCTGACTCCACTGATGTCAACAGCACCCCCATGGAGCTGTGTATGGGGGGAGGGCCCGCTATCTCAGTGACAGGGAAGGCCATCCACTGCCCTGTCCCCCATGCAACAGGCCTGGCCCCTTCCCCTTCAGAGCCACAACAGGCTATAGAGCTGAGAAGGGGGTGGCAGAGACATAGGAGACTCAGACTCACTCCTCCATCTCTCCACCAGCTGACAGTCAAGGGCAGCGGGACCCTCCCCCCATACCCCACCCCACCCTCACCCACACCCTCTCTCTTCTAACCTTGTTTCTTTGTGTGCAGTGGATTGAATGTTGGTTTCATGCCTATCCCAACCCCACCTCAATTTCCAAGACATTCCCTTTCCAGCTCTGGCCTGGAGGGTTAGGGACCAAGACCCCAGGAGGTCAAAGGGCCATAGTCACCCCTGTGCCTACCCACAGCTGTGTCCACTGCGGGCATGGTCACTTCTCCCCCTCTGTGGCCAGGACAGGGCCTGGGCTAGGAGTGGCATGAGGCAGAGGCCCTGTGCTCCAGGGGACCAGGCTCTGGCAGAGCCACATTACCTACCCCTCTGCACAGCCCTGCGCCTCTGGGGAAGGAAGAAGCTGAGTGAACAGGGAGAAGCGTGGAGTACTGTGCAGAGTGTTGGATGACAAGGAGGAGCCCCTGGTTCCTAGCCAGCTCTGCTGTTTGGCCTCCTGTGAGTCCCTGCCCTCTCTGGGCTAGCCTTCCTCATTTGTGAGTGAACATGAGATGGTCTATGATTTCAGGTGAGTAGGATAGGGCAAGCCTGAGAACTTTCCTGGTGACTGAGGGGCACAGCAGGGGCCAGTCCTGGGACTGGGCAGCACATGGGACCTGGCTAGGCATGGGTCAGGGTCAGCAGCTGGCTCCAGAGTCAGAGGCAAGGGCAAGGGGCAAGGCAGACCAACCTCATGTGCACACTGTAAAAACCAGCTCTTCTGGATCCTCCCAGCCTGGCACTCTTGTCTGAATGGCTTCCTGGTCCCCACCCTTGGGTCCTCACCAGCTCCCCCAAAAGAGTGGAGGAACGTCAGAGCTGAGCAAGCCACCCAGTCTGATCCCTTACTTGTGCAGATAGGGAAGAGCACAGAGAGGGTAAATGACTTATACGGGATCACCCAGCACAAAGGGGCAGAGCCAGGACTAGAACCCAGGGCGCTGACTCCCTATTCAGTGCTCTTTCCCCCACACCATACTGCCTGCCCATGAGGGTCTTTGAGTCCAGCCTTCACCTAGAGGATGGCCATCCGAGAGGTGAGAATGCTTTCCAACATGACCACTGGAACATCCGCCTTCATGAAACACATCTTAGCCATCCCCTGCCTCCTGGGAGGCATGATCCCAGGCACCCTGGCAAGAATGGAGAGCTGAGAATGCAAGTGTCCCTCCCCTGCCAGTCACCTACCAGGTCTGGGTAGCTTCAAGCTCCCTGACTCGAGTGGGCACTGGTGCCTTTTGCCTCACTTTTTGTTCCCTTCCTCTGCCTCTCACGGCCACTTAGCCTGAGTGTGGCGTAAGAGCCGCACTGCGGAGGCTTTTCTGAGACTCTTGCCTCCAGCCCCCAGGTCCTTGTTTCCGTTTCCAGAGCACAAGCAGACCTTTCAGCACCTCGGGCCCAGCTCCCCCTAGAAGGACCCAGGAGAAGCAATGGCTGCTTCAGCCTGAACCTGCCGAGATCTCGGTTGCCCTGGTAACAGCAATGACATCAGCCCAAGTACTGGGTCAAGTATCTCCTAGTGACACACGCTGTTGCTGGGGTGATGGCAGAATTTAGAAATTAGACTTCAGGGGCCCTGGACACTGGGCTTTATTGGGTTTCTATTTTTGTTTTTAAGGGAGCAGCTTTTGTGGAGGTCTTGGGGAAAGAAGGAGTCTTAGGATAGCAGTGATGAAAATCGTTTGGTCACTTGAGCCCACCCAGAGAACATCCCAGGTCCCGTATGCTTTGTCACGGTGGTGATGAGACACCTGCTGCACCCTGGTCAGCCATCCAGAGGGAACAGGACCAAACTGGAAATGTTGGGGTGCAGGTTCTGAGTCTGGGCCATTGGTGAGTGGCCTGGATCCCCACTTCTATTCCGGGAAAATGAAAGTCCCCAAGTCCCCACCCTTTCGTACATTGGCTGAGTGCCTGCTGTTTGGACTCCAGCTTTGATCTTCAGCTGCTCCCAGGCATAGCCGAGAAAGCAAGGGAAGAGGGTCTAGAAAGGGCTCGGTTGCGCCCCTGAGCTGCTCCTGTCTAAGAGCGATGCTGAGCCCGTGTCTGTGACATCATTTTAAGTGTCAGGCACTGTGCTGAACACCTCACAGTATCATCTCATTTACCCTCACAATGCCAGGACTATTTCTTCATACTCATGAGGAAACTGAAGCACAGAGAGGCTAAGTAACCTGCCCAGTGTCAACCAGCCAGCAAGTGATGGAGCCCAGAGTTTAAAACAAGGCAGGTTACATCGAGGGCCCACCCCTCAGCCCAAGGGAGCAGTCACCCCACATTCTGTGGAGTGGGTTTTGGCCTGAAGGGATGTCCCTGACCCTCATCACCCCACAGAGTTTGAGGTGGAGGGGCAGAGGCACGGCATGGGCCGGCCCCAGGGCCAGGGTCCCCTTGGGTGCGGCTGTGGGAAGGGTCTCAGTCCCTTCAGGGAACTCATCCCTCTGCAGTGTGCCCACCCCTCCTCCACTGGCTGGAGATTCCAGGAGAGCTGAGAGGCCACTGTCTCCCCAAAGCCCCAAGCAGCGGGGGAGGAAACATCTCTCCAACTCCTGCTTCGGGCCAAGCCCGGCTCCAGGTGCTTTACAGCTCTTACCTGCCAGATTTCCCCACCTCTGTGGCATGTTGTGCCCCCCCCCGTCAACCTCCCAAGGGGACAGATCACCTTGCCACATTTGTGCATGACCTTGATCCACACATTTGGACAGAAGGGCTCTTAGAGGTGGTTGAAGCCCTCATTTTACAGATGAGGACACCGGGGCCCACAGAGGGTGAGTGGCCCTGAGTGCCACCCAGCTGGGGCACCGGGAGACCTGAACCCAGCTTTCTGACTCTGCGTGTGCTCTCCACAATGAAGTGGCCCCTCCCCAGAACTGGTCCCCCCCTTTTCTGTTTCCCTGCACCTTCGCCCTGAACAAACTGGGAAAGGGGCCCCTCCCAGAGATGGGATCATTTTCCTTACCCCCTTTGTCCCAGCTGCCTGCCACCCCAAGCCCTACCTCCCCTATGACCCCTGACCTCTGACCCTGCTGGGTGGTGAAGAGGCTCATGTGGCCCCAGTTGAGCAGGGACTAGCATGTCAAGCTGTTGGACACTGAAATTAGTGCACCCCCTCCCGTCCTCCTGGCCCTATTTTGTACATAAAGTGATATGAGGTGCAACGTGTGTGCGTGCGTGTGTGTGTGACATATTGTGGATTTTGTCACTTTTTTGTTTTTGTAAATTTGAATGTTCAAAATAAACATGATGTTTACTCTGAGGCTCTTCTTGCAAGGCTGGGGCTACCAGGGGGGCGGGGCAGGAAGGAGGCCGCTACTTGGGGCAGGGCAGGAGGCAAAGACAGGAGGTGCCACCCCCGTGCCCCGAAGCCTCACCCCAAACACCTCTCCCCCCAGTCTGACAGGTTCTGACAGGCGCCAGGTGCAGACGTGCCCCGTTTCCCAGGATTCATGCAGGAAGGATGTAAAGAACACAAGTCCCACGTGGAAAGTGTCCCAGTTCCCATAACTGGGCTTGGCCTCATTCCCAGTACCCCATCCCCACCTCGTGCCCCAGTTCTTGGAACCAGTCCCTGACTTGTTGCCTGAGACCCAATCTGCCTGAGTCACTTGCCTGGACCCCAGAGTGGTGCCTCCCTCAGAGTCCTGGGGAGATGGGGGAAGGGGGAGGCAGTTGGCCCTGGCGTGTCTCAGACCCTCCCCTCCCCGTGGTCGACCTGGACACCTGACCTGCTTGGCCTCTAAACCGGACTCGCTGACAGTCCCCCACCCACCCATCCTGGGAGGTCTCGACCTGGTCCCCAGCCCTCCCTGTCCACACCATCTTAGGGACACAGCCTCCACCCTCCTGCTCCACCAATAGTGTAACTGGACCTTGTCCTCAGCCAGCCCCTGTGAACTGCCAAGGCACCAATCAGGGGTCCCGGGGTCACACCAGCAAGACAAGGCTTCCCAGGCTTTCCCAAAGTGTCCCACCTACCAGCAAGAGTGGGTTCAGCCCCATGAGGACCAGGGGTATCGCTGGAAGCAGCCCTTCAGATAGGAAAAGAGTATCTGAAGTCGACTGAGTTACCTGAAAGTTCGTGCCCTGGCAGTGGGGCTCAGCGGTCAGAGCGTTGGCCGGCACACCAAGGGGCCCGGGTTGATTCTGGGTCAAGGGCCCGTGTTGCGGGTTCGCGCCCCGCCCCCGGTTGGGGCAGGGTGTGTCTCTCGCACATCGATGTTTGTCTCTCGCTCTCTCTCCCCACCTCCCTCCCTTCCTCTCTCTCTGAAAAGCAATGGAAAAAAATCTTCACGTGAGAATTTAAAAAAAAAAAAAATTGTGTGCTTTCTTCATTCTATTCCAGAATGAATCCAGATTTGTTTTTAAATATTGTTTTTAGTTACCACTGAGCAAAATTCAGCTGCAGGCAGCTACGCCTTGCCTATCCTCTCATGCTGAGTTACTTACAGACACGCTCTCTCCCTCTGTCCCCCTCAGCTGGCAACGTCCAACCTGGTTAAATCCCACTGTCCACCTGATACTGCCCCTCCTGCTCCCTGCTCCCTACTCCCTGCACACCTGCTCCCTGCATACCTGCTCCCTGCACACCTGCTCCCTGCACACCTGCTCCCTGCATACCTGCTCCCTGCATACCTGCTACCTGCATACCTGCTACCTGCATACCTGCTCCCTGCTCCCTGCACACCTGCTCCCTGCACACCTGCTCCCTGCACACCTGCTCCCTGCATACCTGCTCCCTGCACACCTGCTCCCTGCACACCTGCTCCCTGCTCCCTGCACACCTGCTACCTGCTCCCTGCACATCTGCTACCTGCTCCCTGCACACCTGCTCCCTGCACACCTGCTCCCTGCATACCTGCTCCCTGCATACCTGCTACCTGCATACCTGCTCCCTGCTCCCTGCACACCTGCTCCCTGCACACCTGCTCCCTGCACACCTGCTCCCTGCATACCTGCTCCCTGCTCCCTGCACACCTGCTCCCTGCACACCTGCTCCCTGCACACCTGCTCCCTGCATACCTGCTCCCTGCATACCTGCTACCTGCATACCTGCTCCCTGCTCCCTGCACACCTGCTCCCTACACACCTGCTCCCTGCACACCTGCTCCCTGCACACCTGCTCCCTGCATACCTGCTACCTGCATACCTGCTACCTGCATACCTGCTCCCTGCTCCCTGCACACCTGCTCCCTGCACACCTGCTCCCTGCACACCTGCTCCCTGCATACCTGCTACCTGCATACCTGCTACCTGCATACCTGCTCCCTGCACACCTGCTCCCTACACACCTGCTCCCTGCACACCTGCTCCCTGCATACCTGCTACCTGCTCCCTGCACACCTGCTCCCTGCACACCTGCTCCCTGCATACCTGCTCCCTGCATACCTGCTCCCTGCTCCCTGCACACCTGCTCCCTGCACACCTGCTCCCTGCACACCTGCTCCCTGCATACCTGCTACCTGCATACCTGCTCCCTGCTCCCTGCACACCTGCTCCCTGCACACCTGCTACCTGCATACCTGCTACCTGCATACCTGCTACCTGCTCCCTGCACACCTGCTCCCTGCACACCTGCTACCTGCATACCTGCTACCTGCATACCTGCTCCCTGCACACCTGCTCCCTGCTCCCTACACACCTGCTCCCTGCACACCTGCTACCTGCACACCTGCTCCCTGCACACCTGCTACCTGCATACCTGCTACCTGCACACCTGCTACCTGCACCCTGCTCCCTGCCTCCTGCTCCCTGCTCCCTGCGCAGCTGCGCGCTGAGGCGGAGGAGCACAGGGCTCTGCTGTGTGCTGACTCTCATTTCCAATTCACGCCTGAGATCTGCCTGGGCGCTTCTCCCTGCCCTGCAGCCTTAGCACTTTCCTTGTGTGAGGGTTTGTGCTCCAAAATGGCTAAAATTCAGACCCTCTTTCTCCTCAAACCTCCCCCAGCCTTCCAACTGCATCCCTGCACACTCAAGGATGCCCTTATTCACAGCCACTGAGGAAACAAAGCGACTGTCACCTCGCCACCAGTCTGTCTGCAAACCTGCGCCGTCCCCACATTCTCTGGCTTCCCTCCTGCTCCCGTCGAAGGCACCTGTGTGCTGGGCCCCATCCCGTCCCCGCTTCTATCAGAGGCCCCCTCCCCCTCCCTCTCAAGATCCTCTCTCCTGAATTCCCAACTTCTCCTCTTTTATCATTCTGACCCGCACGCCAATTTGCCCTAGACTCCCTCGCACAAGATCCTCCACCCAGCACCCACTTCTTCCCTCCTTTCAGGGCAAGACTTCTTAAAAAATCAGGGGGGCCAGGGTCCCCAAGTCCACCCGCAGGTTTGCTGATCCACTAGAAGGACTCCGGGAACTCAGAAAAGCCTTTACGTACATGGGTACAGTTTGTCACACTGAAAGGCTTCAGATTCACAGCAGCAAAGGAACAGGGAGATGGGACCGAGTCCCGGGGGACCAGGAGCGAGCTTCCAGCGGTTCCTCCCAGTGTGGTCCCAAGGACAACAGTTCATTCTCCCAGCAACAAGGCGTGACACACGAACAGAAAACTGTCAACCAGGGACGCTCGCCTGAGCCTTGGGGTTCAGGGTTTGTACTGGGGTCAGGCATGGAGAACTCACATGAGTGACCCTAACTTCTCAGTCTCCATCACAGGCCAAACTGACACGGCACAACCCAGGGTCCTAGACAAATGAAAGCAGGCGTTTTCTACATTTCACTTCGTTAGCACAAACCCTCTGACGTGGCCCAAGGTACACAAAGACAGTGTTATCAGGCAGGATGTCCAAAGGCTCAGGGCTTACGTCCCCAGCCCAGGCCCAGGCGCAGTGCTTTCCCCAGGATGTCGGGGGGAGCACCCTAAGCCCACGGAGTTAACCGTCCACTGCACAGGGGCTCTGTCATCTTTGCTGCCACTTTCTCCCTCTCGTTCTCTCCTTGGGAGGTTGGGGGCTGGGAGAAGAAGGTGAAGGGATTACGAAGTACAACTTGGTAGCTACAGAATAGCCACGGGATGGAAAGCACAGCGCAGGGCAGCCAGTCGAGAATATTCTAACAATCATGTATGGGGTCGGGCGGGTGCGAGATCTATCAGGATGATCACTTGTAAGCTATACAATTTCTACTTGTCAGGGCGGACACCTGAAACTAATATAATATGACGTGTCACCTGTAATTGAAAACTGAAAAATAATAAAAAAGAAAAAAATCTTCAGAGTGCTCAAAGGCAGCGACGGCCACCCTAGAATTCTGTGTTCATTGAAAACTCTTCCAACGCGGAGATGAGATCCAGACAAAGCAAAAGCAGTTCACCGCCCATGGTGCCCGTTGGCCCATGGTGCCCGTGGGCAGCAGAGCTTCTCTGAAGGCTGGACTGATGGAATTCTGCAGGGAGAGGGAGGGGGGTCCCGAAGGAAGCGCAGAAAGGCCACCGAGGACCAACGGAAAGTGAACGTGTGGCTAAATATAAGTTAGTATCGACTGAAAAAACTAGTAATTATGTCTTGTGAGGTTTAAGATTCATGACAGCAACAGAATAAAAGGTCCAACGAGGTAAATGCAGTTAAAATGTTTTAATGTCCCTGCATAGTCCGGGTAGCAGTAAAAGTATTAATATTACATTAGACCTTAATAAGTCTGGGATCAATATTAGATTTTCCTAAGGTAATCACTAAAAGGATTATAAAAGAATATGTAACTAACAAGCTACTACAGGAGAAAAAAATGGAATAATAAAGATAATTCAGCCCGGCCAGGTGTGGCTCAGCGGTGGAGCATTGGCCTGGAATCCAGGAGATCGCGGTTCAATTCCAGGTCAGGGCACATGCCGGGGTTATGGGCTCCATCCCCAGCAGGGGGTGTGCAGGAGGCAACTGATCAATGACTCTCTCTCATTGATGTTTCTATCTCTCTCTCTCCCTCTCCCTTCCTCTCTCTGAAACCAATAAAGATAGATATATATATATATATATATATATTTTTTTTTTTTTTTTTTAAATATATCTTTATTGATTTCAGGGAGAGGAAAGGAGAGGGGGGTAGAGAGAGAGACTGAAACATCAATGATGAGAGAGTCATTGATCAGCCATGTAGCCTGCAACCCAGGCATGTGCCCTGACTGGGAATTGAACCCCGATCACCTGGATCTTAGGTCGACACTCAATCGCTGAGCCACGCCCGGCCGGGCAAGATATATTTTTAAATAATAATAATAATAATAATTCATAAGAAGGCCAGAAAAAGGAACACAGAAAGGGTGGGGTAAATAAAAAATAGTAAGTGAATTGATTTAAACCTAAATTTGATGTAAGTGGGTATTTACATTAACTATAAAAAGATAAACATTCCAATTAAAATATTAATGTTGTCGACTGGATTTTAAAATAATTATATAGAAAGGCGAAATTAAAAGGATAGAAAAATATGTACTGTGCCAACATGAATGCAAAGGAAGCTGGTGTAGCTATGCTTAGTTTACAGTAGACTTTAAGACAAGAAGCATTGCCAGGGATAAAAGGGACATTGCACCATGATAGAGTCAATTGCTTAGGAAGATATAACCATTATAAATTTGTGTACATGAATTAACACAGCTTCAACAAAATGATTCACAAACTCGACCTAACAGAGCAACTACAGAATAGACATTCTTTTCAATTACATGCAAAAAATTCACCCAAGCTGACCATGGTGGTAGAATAATGGCTCCCCAAAGTTGTCTACATCCTGATCCCCAGAACCTGTGCATATGTTATGTCACATGGCCAAGGGGAAAAAGGTTACAGAAGGGTTTAAGAAGTACAAATTGGTAGTTACAAAATAATCACAGGGATGTAAAGTGCAGCACAGGGAATATAGAAAATAATATAGTAATAACTACATATGGTGCCAGGTGAGTAATGGAAATATCGGGGGGATTACTTCATTTAAGTTTTATAAATGTCTAACCAGTATGCTGTCCACCTGAAACTAATATAATACTGAACGGCAACTGTAACTAAGAAATAAAAAAATTAAATATGAAATAAAAGGATTGCTAATCAGATAACTGTGAGGTAAGGAGATTAACCTGGATTATCCGGATGGTCCTTAGATGTGGAAGAGCAAGGTGGGAGAGTCAGTGTCAGAGGGATGCAGGAAGTCCCTAGATGCTGGAAAAGGGAAGGAAACAGTTTCCCCTAGAGCCCCAAGAGGGAATGTAGCACTGGGGACACCTTGATTTTAGCCCAGTGAGACCCATTTCAGACTTCTGACTCCAGAACTGTAAGATGATAAATTTAGGTTGTTTTAAGTCACTGTTTTCCCAATCTCTGTTACTTGTCACTCATCCGATTGCTAACTGACTCCAGAGCATCCACTGTCAGCAGAAGCAGCGCATAAAAAGGTGTAGCTGGAATGTAGGCTCAGTCTTGGGGATTGACAAGAGCTGAGTCTGAAGAAGTAGGGTAGGACCCTATCCAACACTCAGTCACTCACTCACGCATTCATTCATTCCCCACCTGCAGCTCATCCAGGCCATTTCCAGGGGCTTTTCTGTGCAAGCGCCTATTCTCTGCCAGATCCTGTGTGGAACCCAGGAATGGAGAGATAAATAGGGCACGGTCCTTGCTCTCAAGGAGCTCACAGGGGAACATAGAGAACTGAACTCAAGTACAAAACAGTGGAGAAGGGCAGTGGCAGGAGCACGCGCCAGGTGAGCTGGAGCACAAAGACTCTTCTGGTTGCAAGGAATGTGTACAAGCTTCGACCGAAAGCGCATGGGCGAGGAACAAGATGGCGCGTAGGTAGCAGCTGCACACGCCGCCTCCCGCAACCACATCGAAATTACAACTAAAATACAGAACCACCAGCACTCTGAGCCTCCTGAGATCTGGCTGCACAGAAGCCCCACAACCAGGGAGCTGAAGGAGCACCGAGACCGGGATGAGGGGCGCAGACGCGGGCGGATCGGGGCTGAATCGGAGACTCGCCGCGGGCCCACACCCGGGGCCCCGGGTTAAACCCGGGAGGGAATCTCAGCGGTGGGGGTTTCCCAGAGGAGCGAGGGGTCCCAGCCCCACAGCAGGCCCCCAGCCCAGGGCTCCAGGGCCGGGAAGAGACGTCCCCACAACTCTGGGCTGTGAAACCAGCGGGGACTGTCGCTGAGGGTCGCAGAGGCTGTGGGAGCCCCAGCAGCTCCTCTCAAAGGGCCGCGCACGGACTCACTCGGACGCTCCCTCTGAGCCCAGCACCGGGCAGCGGCCTGAAAGGACCCGGGACACTCGGGGAGGAACTGACCTGCCTGGAGTAGGGGCGAGAGGTGGAGGGCGGCTTCCTCCCAGGCAGAAGGGCTGGCGGAGGCCATGGCTCCTGTGGCGAGTCCTCCCCGCACACAGCCGGCAGGCAGGCGCCATGTTTGAATCGCCAGCAACTGACTCGCCTTTGGCCCCGCCCCGTGGTTCCCAGAGGTCCCGCCTCTCTGCACCTGCAGCTCATCCAGGCCGTTTCCAGGGGCTTTTCTGTGCAAGTGGCCTCTCGAGCCTCATGCTTAGGACTTTCCTAAAATCTCTCAAACAAGCAGCAGCGGGCCCCGTACAGCTTGATAAGGGGCCCCAGGCCTGGCCCTAGTGGCAGCCTGCACTGGCTCATAGCTGGGCCTCTCCTGGACACCGCCAAGCCCAGCACAAGTAGCAGCCAACTACGGTTTGTTGTGTAGCTCGTGCTGGGTGGCCCTGGGCAAGGCACTGGCACAGGCTGACTTTGCACCTCCCGGGAGGCCCCAGAGACAGTGCACCTGGTGGTCAGACTCGACCACGCTGGATTACAACCCTACCACATCCACAAGTGACACTCAAGGGGTGCACTTGGTGAACACCAAAGCTCCACTGAAGTAAATCCTGATCCATAAGGGTGTCTCCAGCACAGCATTTCTCTGGCTGTAGTTGCGGCTGGTCCTCACAGCTGATTGGCCTGGGGGTCAATTCCTCCCAGTGACGCCAACAGCAACCAAGGCTCAACTACAACAGGACAGTGCACACAGCCCACACAGGGGAGCACCTAGAAGGCCCAGCTCAGGTGACTGGGGAGGCTGAACCACTGGACCATACAGGACACCTACTACACAAAGCCACTCTACCAATTCCAGGAAACATAGCAGCTCTACCTAGTACATAGAAACAAACATCTGAAAGCAGCCAAAATGTGGAGGCAAAGAAATATGTCACAAAGGAAAGAACAGAAGAAATCTCTAGACGAGGAACTACATGAAATAGATCCAAGCAAGCTAACAGATAGAGAGTTCAGAATTTTGTTTATAAGGATGTTTAAGCAGACTCTTAGGGAAATAACTGAGAAAATCGATAACATAATAAAGTACCAATTTGAAATGAAGGCTACAGGAACTGAAATGAAGAATAATTTACAGGGAATCAACAGCAGAGTAGAGGATGCTGAGAATCAAATCAGCAACTTGGAACATGAGGAAACAAAAAACACCCAACCAGAAGAGCAAAAAGAAAAAGGAATCCAGAAATATGAAGATAGTATTAGGAGCCTCTGGGACAACTTCAAGAGGCCCAACATTCGTATTATTGGGGTGCCAGAAGGGGAAGAAAGAGACCAAGAAATTGAAAACCTATTTGAAAAAATAATGACAGAAAACTTCCCCTACCTGGGGAAAGAAATAGACTTACAAGTCCAGGAAGCACAGAGGGTCCCAAACAAGAGGAACCCAAAGAGGCCCACAGCAAGACACATTATAATTAAAATGCCAAAGGTTAAAGACAAAGAGAATCTTAAAAGCAGCAAGAGAAAAGCAGTTAGTTACCTACAAGGGAGCACCCATACGACTGTCAGCTGATTTCTCAACAGAAACCTTGCAGGCCAGAAGGGAATGGCAAGAAATATTCAAAGTGATGAAAAACATGGAACTACAACCAAGATTGCTCTACCCAGCAAAGCTATCATTTAGAACTGAAGGTCAAATAAAGAGCTTCTCAGACAAGGAAAAGCTAAAGGAGTTCATCACCACCAAACCAGCACTACAGGAAATGTTGAAGGGTCTTCTTTAAGAAGAAGCTAATGAACAAAAGAATCTGACAAACTAAATAGATCCAGAGACATTGACACATGTAACAGACGATCATATTTCAGAGGAAAGAGGGAAGGGGGGTGGAGGGTGGGAAGAGATTAACCAAAGAAGTTATATGTATAACCCATGGACACAGTTAATAACGGGGTGAAGGCCTGGGAAGGGGGTGGGAGGGAAGTGGAGGGGATCAATTGGGGGGGGAATGGTATACCTGTAATACTCTCAACAATAAAGATAAATTTAAAAGTTAAAAAAAATTAAAAAGTGCATGGGCTCATATAGCCGAAAGGACGGAAGGGCAGAGGGATTTGCTGGCAGAGAAGATACATGAACAAAGGCAGGCGGTGAAAAACAGCATGGAGTGTGTGGAGAGTCATGAGAGTTGGCATAAGGAATAGGGGAAGACACAGCAAGGAGACAAAGCTGCCCACAGGCCACACCATGCGGTCCTTGAATGCCAGGTGTCAGCATCGGATGTCCCCCTAGAGGCAATGGGGAACTGTGGAGGGAGGGAAGGAGTTGTTAGAGAGAGGAAGGCAGTGGTGAGATGTGGGTTTTAGAAGAATCACATTGTCTATGGTACAGAAGATGGGCCAGGCCGCAGCCTGGGAGTCCTGTTAGAAAGTTATTGCAAGAATACAGATGGGGTCGCGGTCTGTGCACATGCAGAGTGCCATGAACATCACCAGAAGGGGCTGTAATCAGGACAAAGTCAAAACTGGCAGGCTGGTGATTGCCTGGAGGTGGGTGATGGTGGGGAAAGTGTGAAGGACGAGAGTCCCTGGTCTCTGATGGAGGCAACTGGCTGGGTGGTGCTGCCATTTACCAAGGCAGGAAATGCAGGGGAGGCAGGTTAGAGAGACGATCGATTCCGTTTGAGACATATAGTTTGAAAGGCTTATGGGACATCCTGGTGGAGGTGACCGGGGGGCAGTTGGCTATTTAGGTTTGGAGCTCCAGTGAGAGGCCTGATCTGGAGAGAGAAATGCAGAAACTATCAGAATCTAGGACATTGACAATGGAACCATGAAGTGGATGAGATCCCCAAGGGACAGTACTTAGGGCAGCAGTTCTCAACAAGATATGGATAGGGTGGCATAACTCCCTGGGAAAGTATTTGGAACCACCAGAGGGACTTTTCCAAAGTACATACGCAACCTCAATTCCAGTTAAGTACCCAGGAAGTATGGCCAAGGGCAATTTTCACTGATGAGAAGGAAACAGTGCAGGAAGAAATTTGAGACCACTGAGGGCCAAGATGGGCACAGAATGCAGAGGAAGAAAAGCCCAAGAAAGGGAGTAATAAGAGATTCAAGGAGATCCAGAAGAGTGAGGTGCTCCCAGTGTTAGGATAGAGCAGTGATTCTCAACTGTGAGTGTGCACAGGGTTTGTAAAAAAATACAGATTCCTGCCCCTCACCATTCTAATGCCATGGGACCCTGGACTGCACTGTAAAGAGTTCTGAAAGCACTACCTCGGGTACAGAATTTTAAGACTGGTGTGGTAGACAGGCCATGCCAGCAGACAGGATGAGTACAGGAAGATGACGACTAAATGGGTCTATCGGATTCTGCTCTTCGGGAAGTCACTGGTAACCATGGAAGAGAGAATTTTGGTGGCATCGTGGGAGTGGAAGCCAGATTGCAGTGGGCTGAATGGGAGGTGAGAAAAAGAAGACAGCAAACGTGTACCCCTTTTAGAGAAATTAGGATGAGAGGCGGAGGCAAGAGCTTCAGCCCCCTCAAAGGCCACCTTCCATCTCCTGGAGAAAGTTTGCAAAAAGACTTCAGGAACTACGGAGGCTGAGTCAGACATTCCCGGACCCTCAGAATGCAACAGGGAGGCAAGGTGGGAATGGGCAAGGGCCTAGGACGCCTCAAGCTGCCAAGCCTCAAAACCAAACCCACTGTGCCTGCCTCCTGTCTACCCACTCCAAGTCCAGCCCACTGTCTTCACCACCCAAGTGATCTTTCCACAGCCCAGATCTGACCATGTTACTCCTGGCCTTGGAACTCTCCACCGTCTACTTTCCCCAGCTCTCGCCTCGCCCTGGGGGACACCCAAATGCCCGAACCTGCCATTCAAACCCGTCTGACTCTTGTGGTCCCTACTTCACCCTGCACGTTCACCCCCACCCTCTTCACCATCACCTCCCACTGGTACCACATTCACCCTCCACACCAATAAGTTCCCCAGAGAACCGTGCCCCCCCCCCCCCCCCCCTTAGGCTCCGGGTCTTGGAGACTCAGCCAGCTCAAGCACCGCCTCCTCTGAGAGGAGCTACTCCCTCCTTGCAGAGAACCTGCGCCTCGCCCACCTCCCTACCGGAGCCTGAATCATTTTGTATCCATTTCGTTGACACAGCTGTCCCCTCACTGGACTGTGCCTTCTCTGGGACACAGGTCCTCGTCGTATTTGTCTCGGAGTCACCAGCACCCGGCCAGGGCTGAGTTCCCAGGAGGTGCCAGCGCACTCCAAGCACCCGCCGGGAGAAAGTCGCTGTTTCAGTTATGGAGTCCCCACTGAAACTTTGACCCACCAATCCAATAATCCGCAGGTTCTTGTCCCTTCCATCGTCATATTAATACTTTCAGATTCATTTTCCCTCATAAAGGGAAAAAGGCTCTGGGCAGCCGTGCCTTTAATTAGATGGCACAGTATCCCCCCTGGACTGGGACGAGGCGGCCATGAGGGTGCGCTCCAGCGGGAATAGCACCTGGGTTGGTTCTCAAGGAGCTTTGCCTCGATTCTTTCCTTTAACAAGTTACTCAGCCTCTCTCGAGCTTAGTTCAGGTGGGGTTACAAACACTGCGGTCCAAAGGAACTGTGGTGAGAACCAGGGAGGGATCCTTGTAAAGCCCGACATAAATACTGGTTATTACTGGGCTTTTTGAGATCCTAATAAAGTAGCAGCTCAGTGTCACGACATAAACAAATTGCATTCGTTATCTCAAATGCTAAAAGAAACCCCCAAGGCAATACTGCTTGTAAAAGTTTGTTTCTCTGAAATAAGAACTTCTGTGTGCCCCTGGCTCTTCAGGCCCACTTAAGACAACTATAAGTTAAGCCCCGCCTCTCTGGCGTCTAAGCCACGCCCCTTCCGCGCAAACCTCTACGTTGTAGGGCCCTTCGACATTGAAGGACATTTCTAATCACCAATAAGAAGTGAAGTTTTTGTCAACGTCCGGTGAGGGGTGGGACTTCCTTGCTGTTGCTAAGACACTCTTGTTTTGCTCCTTGACAACCCTGGCGGGGGTGAGCTAGCTGCGGCCCGGGCTCCAGCCCCCGCGGGAGCAGGTGAGGCCCCGGGGCTCGGCGGGCAGCCGGGTGGGGAGGGCCGGCTCGCAGGGGAGCCGGGAAGCTCCGCTGGGCTTGCGGGGCCTCGCCCACCGCGGAGGCCCCACCTCAGTCTCCTCCCTGCTGGTCCCCAGCCCCAGGTCCTCCCAACCCCCATCCTCCCACTTAGGAGACCTGCGAGCTCGGTGGTGACAGGTTCGCCGTCGTGATTCTGCAGCCGCCTCTCCCCCCGCTCCTCAGTCGAGGCCCCGTCGCGCTTTGCGCTCCTTCGTACTCCCGGACCCGAACCCCGCCCCCAGCACCTTGACTCCCCACCTTCCGAGGAGTTATTACCCCCCTCTGGCGGCTGGGCCTATGCTCACCAGAGCCTGGGCCTAGACCGCTGGACTTGGACAGTAGGCGACGTGCTGGTCATTTCCCTCCTTGGGCCTCAGTTTCCCCATCTGTGAAAGAGAAGTTGGGCTGAATGATCTCTAAGGCCTCTTCGACTCTGACCTTCTAGGATGTGATTCTTTGACCCAACTGCAGGCTTCCCTGAGGATGTGCTTCCCATTGAGGAATCGGGTGTAGTGAGAAGAACCTGACAAACTGGTTTGGGTTCCCAGTTGCAGGACCGGAGTTACCTCATCTCCCTGGGCTCATAGAAAATCAGGGTACCACAGAGCATCTCCTTTGGGATTCTGAGGAAGAAAGAGTCCAGTCCAGCATAGATTCAGTATTTGTTACTTTATGTCCTTCGTCTCTTCCCCACATTTTTCCCCTCAGAAGTGCCACCGACTCCCTTAGTGTGAGCTGTCATTTCTCCATTTGACCCTCAAATCCAGATCTCCAGCTCTGTTCTTTCTCCTGGGTTTCCATGGTTAGGGATACTTGGGGGTGGGGATGGGGGTAGAGATTGAGACATTGATTGATGTGATGGTTGGACTCAGTGGCTTCCCTTCTGCCCCTGATTACCTTCTCTTGATGAGGCACCTCCATTTGCACATGTCGCCAGCAACTTAAACTCAGTAGTTCTAAAATCAGACTGGCCTGCTCTCTCCCTCTCTGTCTGTTATGCCTGACTTCCCCTGTGTCTCTCAGGGGTATAGCCATCCTGCTGGGGCATCGCCCGTCATTCTGCCATGCCCATCCCACTCAGGCAATCATGAGGTTGCTTTGGTTCTGCCTCAGCAAGGATCTCATATCCCTTCACTTCTGAAGCCACCACCCTGGTTCAGGTCTTTAATGTCTGTCACCTGGGCCATTGCTGTAGCTTCCTAACTGGTGTCCCTACTTCTGGTCCCTCCTCCTGTTAACTCAGTTATATTAACTAGAACAGTTGCCCCAAAACACAACCATGTCAACAACCCCCAAGAGACCTCCAAAGGGCTTCTCATTCCCCACTAAAAATATCCACAGTTCTTAAGCCTAGGTTTTAGGGCCCTTCTGTACTTTCACATCCTAACCCCGCCTTTTCTCCCAGCCTTCAGTCTCCCTTCTCCTTTGACAACTTCTGTCCTCCAGCCACATTGGACTCTTGGACTTGCACAGAAAATGTTTGGAGCTTTCTGCGTTGATATCACCCTGTTTGTGCCTCTCTTCTGCCTGGAAGGTCTTCCTCACCTGCTGGGATTCCTACTCACCTTTCAGGGCCTGACTCAAATGCTGCCCCGGCCCCCAAGCTACTCTTACTGTCCTCTCCCTGCCCCTCTAGAATTCTCCCCTTTCCTCTCTCTTTGCATCTGTCTTGTGGCACTTACTGCTTTCTGTCATGAACCACAGTTAGTTCCTTGTGTACGTGCGTTGGTCTCTCAGATTGTAAGTTTAAAAATAGGGACTAGCTCTTGCTTGTAGTGGAGTAATTGGAAAAGCATAAGCTTGAAGTCATATATACCTGATTGAATCCCAGCTCCTCCATTTATTAGCCAGGAGGAATGTCACCTTCCTTTTTTCAGTCTGTGTGGTCATCAGGACAGTAGGGATGATAGTGCCTGTCTGACAGAGTTATCAGGGAGTAAATGAGCTCCTGTATGCAGAGCACCCATTCTGTTGCCTTTCCTAAGGTCAGTGCTCAATAAATATTACGGAATGAATTTGATATGTCCTCTCCCTTCCTGGGGGGGCAAGTGAAATATAATTTAATTACAATGTAGATATTTGTTGGTCTTTTGGCATTTGCCAGACACTGGACTTAGTGCTCTGGGGCACCTACAGCAGAATAGAGAAAGTCCTTCAGGCCCTGGTGATTGTCTGACTCCTGACACACTGCCAAATCATGACTGGTTGTGAGATGTCACCAGCAATGAGCAACTGTGAATGATCTTTTTAAAAACAAGTCAGTGGTTCGGCCTTTTGGCTAAGATCAAGCGTAAGTATCTGTTCTTACCAGTTCATTATCTGATACGTCATCTATCTAAGAACAACATATTTAAAAATGTGCTAACTCCAGTTTATTTTTGTGATAATGTCATTCTTAGTCTCTATGTTCACTTCTGTTCTCTTGAGTGGGAAGGGGAGGTGGGAGACTGCATTATCCACGGTCTGCAGTAAGTAAGCAGCTCTTCTCGTGCAGAGCGAATAGCTGCGACAGTTATGACTTTTTGTTGTTCTCTGTATCTTGACCAGAATGTTTGGGTTTTCATCCAGATCTGTATAAGACATGAGTCAGTGTTGTTTATTACATCATATTACACATAAAGAAAATGTCTTGATCAAGTACACGGAGGGGCCCTTGGGGGAAGAGGAGTGTAAAGGGCTGGAGGGAGAGCAAGGCTGCCTCTGGCCTTGTGCGCCAGGATGGGCCCTGGGACGGGTCGAGCTTCGGTACCCAGCGGATTCCAGTACGCTGGCCATGGGCACACTTACATTATTAAAGGGCTCTCTTTTAGGCCCAATGTGAGTCTTTTTGGCCTGGAGCTGTCAGGTACACACTCATTTGCATGGAAGATTGATAAGGTTATTAAAACCTCAAGTTCTATTTTTGGTAGCATTCTTTCGGCAGGGTTTTGAATCATGTCTGAATGACTGTAGCTGTACTGTAATGATACAGCATCATCAAAGATTCTCCTACCTTTCTGTACTGGGAAGCACCATCTGATACTATTCCTTTTCATCCCATTTGGACTCCGGAAGCTCCTGTAGTGCTTATGAAAGCTATTTGCACGCTCTTTAGCGGACTTTAATAGACGTGGTCAAATCATGTGGACAAAGTCCTGGCTAATATGACGGTAGAAAGAGCAGTGTGACGATCATAGTTCAGAGAGCTTTAAAGTGTTTGTTTGTTTTTAATATATCTTTATTGATTTCAGAGAGGAAGGGAGAGGGGGAGAGAGAGATAAAAACATCAATGATGACAGACTGGGGATTGAGCCCGCAACCCGGGCATGTGCCCTGACTGGGAATCAAACCATGATCTCCTGGGTCCTAGGTGGATGCTCAACTGCTGAGCCACGCCCAGCCAGGCAGTTCAGAGAGCTTCAAAATTTCAAAATGCTTCCATGCATATCCTTGGTGCTTGCAACAGCTTCTGAAGCTGAGATGGTATTATCCTGTTTCATTGAGGAGCAAAGCTGGCTGGGGTTAAACTACTCGCCCAAGGCTGCAGAGCAAGGAGGAAGGAAGAAGTCATTTCAGTCACATAGCTGGCATTCAAGCCTAAATTCTCCACCTCCTGGTCCTGTGCCTTCTCTACCTTGCAAGGTGACGCCCCCTACCCCGAAACTCCTAATGGCTTTCCCCCTGTTCCTGAAGCATGGGCTTTGACATACCTCCGAAGTCTTGTTTCATCAAGATCCCATATGCCGAAGAAGGGTCCATGCAGCTGTTGCAGACCCTGCCCCCCCGAGGGCTGGCTGGCATGTTCATGATCGCCTCCGAATGCCCTTCCAGGCTCCTCCATGCTTTTTAGCACTTTTTTAGCCTGAGGATGAATTGAATCAAACAGAAATATTTAGGTGGAAGAGGCATAAGCAGCTGCTTCAGAATTTTAAGTTCCCATTTGAAAATCTCAAGAGGTAAACAAACCTTAAAGCCCTTGTCCTTTTATCATCAGTGCAGCCACCACCTTCTGTCACCCCTTGGTAACTGGAGGAAGACCCGATAAAGTGGCCTCTAATAAAGCAAGAGGGACAGGATGGAATTGGAGATGGGCCGTAAGTTAATGAGCGAAGACAAAGTGATTCACTGGATTTTGTGAAATAAGAAACATGAGCAGAAAGTACAATGAGATTGTCCTTGGTAGTTTGCCAATTTATATGTAGAACCAAACAAAACCTACTAATATCTGAATGGTACAAGTGCCCAGAATTGATGAGATAAGAAGAGCCATCTGTCCGCTGAGAAATCAGAAAATGCCGGTGCAGTGGGATGGTGGAATCGGTGCCAGGCTTCCAGCCTCGGTTGAGGGAGCGACCAAATGGGATGGCGCTGAGGGCTCCTGAGGCACCGGAGAGTGGGAGGGAATGAGAGCACAGCCAGGAAACGCACAGAACGCTCAGTGCTTGGCCAAACAAGGTCAAGTTAGCATTAGAATAGCAAACTGAAAGGGAAGATCAAACGTTTATCTTGCTGCTGGACTCGCTTGAGCCACGCTAGTAGTCAGGCACTCCAGGTCAGTTTTGTGGACGCCTACTGTGTGTCAGTGCTGTGAGAAGGCATGATGAAGGATCAGGGGTGCCCACACCAGAGACGGCCCAGACTCAGACCCCAGCTCTGCTGCTCACTGGTGGGGGACCTCAGGTCAGCAACGTAACAGCTCCGTGCCAACCACATGCCTGGCCTGTGATCATTGCTTACGTACATTGTCTCATTTGGTTCTCATAACAGCCCCATGAGATAGATATGACTGCCCTCATTTTACTGAGGAGTCTGAGGCCCAAAGCCATACTGAGATGAGCAGTGGAAGCAGCGCTAACACCTAGGCCTCCAACCCCTGGACCAGCCAGACAGGACAGGGTGGCCTGCGGGGGGTGGGCAGGAAGAGCTAGAGAGCCTGGCGTGCCAAGAGGACAGAGCACCGCTATTCCCGTGCCTTCTGCAGGTCACAGAACTGCGGAAGGAGGCACTCGCTTTCCCATAAGCCCAGGATTATGGATCATGACCTGATACTATTTAATCACGTCTGCTGAGAAATAGGACCATGCACATAGTGGGCACGCAGTGAGGCTCTGTTTGTTCGTTGCCAGCTCATGGCTCTGTCCTCAGCCTGGCCCGCAGTCGGTGTTTGTCTTGATGACAGTGTGGTTGCGGCATCACTCCAGTGTGTTCTTAGCCAGGTCCCAGCATCTCCTGTTGACTCATCCTCTCGTCTGCAGACTCGCTGGCCATTTGGAAAAGATGCGGAGGAGTTAAGACTGGGAGGTGTCAAATTGTTACTGAGACAGTTCTAATTTGTGATGTATGGTTTTAGAGACAGCTCTTTTCTCCTGGCTTTTCCTGTTTCTACAGCACCCCTTGGGTGAAGGCGTTTTCTGCTCCCATCAAGCTGGCAGGGCCTGCTTCCTGAGTCTCCTGGGTGTGTTTTAATTGCCAGTCCCAGCACCTTCTGAGAGCCCACTCTCCCTTCCAGTGGTCACAGTGGAAGGATCATGGGAGAAGCAGAAGGGAAGAAAGATGAGGCTGATTATAAACGGCTGCAGACCTTCCCTCTGGTCAGGGTAAGCCCCAGGGGAGGGAAGCAGGGCGGCCAGCAGGGCCCACGCAGCCCTGGAGAGAGGCGTTAAGAAGGGCTTTGCTGGCTCAGATGTAGAGTTCTAGAAGTCAACAGTAATTCATTCTTTCATTCATTCATTCATTCAACAACTGTTTATTTAGGCCACCTGCTATATACCGGGCACTGTTCTGGGCACTGTGGATATAGTAGTGAACAAGGCAGACAGGCCTGGCCACAGGAAGGAAAGGCTTAAACAACATAGTTTCAGTTCCTGAGAGGGAGGAGGAGGTTTATGGGGAAAAGCAGGAGTTGTCTTTTTAGCATCTGAGTAAAGATGTAGGAGTCCAGAGCCCAAAAGAGAGATTAAAACTGGGGATGAAATGGTAGGACACCTCCCCATATATAACAGAAATAAATCCACAGAACAGGCTGGATCGCCCAGAGAGCAACTAGCCCAAGAAGGGGAAAGGGTGGAGATGAGCCCAGGGCCCTCCAGCGCTGGGGCCGCAAGGGGTTCCAGCCAAGCGGAGAAGAGCAACCAGAGCGGCGGGAGAAAACAGGAGCCATGGAGAGCTGTCTCTTCAGGCTTCGGGGTGAGATCAGCTGTGCTCTGAGGCAGCTTGTGAACCGTTTCCTGAGCCGCATTCTCTCCTGCCTGGCCTGCCTTCTTCCCCGGGTCTCCGGGCTGGCATGTGGTACTGATGACACTTTGTGCCCTTGCTCAGGGGCTTGGGCCTCAGAACCCACATGGCTCAGCTTGAGTCTGTGCTCCTAGTCCCCAGCTGTGCACCCTGAGTAAGGAGATGCCAGGGCATTTACCCAGTGTCCGTGCCTTAAGCTTGGGACAGAGAGGCCAGCCCCGAGATCAGGCCATGGGCTAAGCCTCTTTCTGTTTGTCACCCCTGCCCTGTCTCTAGCACTCGGACATGCCAGAGGAGATGCGAGTGGAGACCATGGAGCTATGTGTCACGGCCTGTGAGAAATTCTCCAACAACAACGAGGTATTGCCATTGGTACAGGCAGCCCCTTGTGCCTTTGGTGACCCCCATGGTTGAATCAAGAACCCCAGTCCCCACAGCCAGCTCCAGAGCATCCTGCTGGGACCAGGCTAAAGCCTTCCTTAGAAGCATTTGTAGCCTGGGGAAGGCCAGTGAGGGAAGAGGCTGTTGCTGTCCATGGGCTAATGTGGTGGTCAAGCCCAGCCCTAGAGGGAGAAAAGCCAGAGGCGTCTTCGTGAAGCCCCTGCCCTGTTCCCTGTCAGGTGGGCTGCTGAATAGGGCACCTTTCCCTTGGCTCCATGCCAGTAGAGAACAGGCCCGCCCAGGCATTCATTCATGTATCCATTCATCCATTCAGAAAAGGTGTTAGACACCATCTCTGTACCAGGCGCTGTTCTCCGTGCTGGGGATGTGGCCAGTAGGCATCAACACGGGAATGTCATTCATCAATCCGGTAGTGAGTGAGGAAGAAATTGGTGTCATGGCAGCCAGTGGGGAGGCAGACCCTGGCCAATGAAAGCTCGGGGGCCCGAGTTCAAATCCCATCTCCAGCCCTTCCTTGCTCTTTAACTTTGGATAGGTCATTTCTCGTCCCTGAGCCCATTTCCTAGTCTGTAACTGGGGTAGGGGTGCTGCCCCCTCCCTGGGCAGTGAGGATGTGTGCAATGAGGTGATGCGGACCAAGTGCTCACATGGCACCAGGCACAGTGGTGAGGCTGCTGGAGCACAGCAGATGCCTGAGCCTGGGACTTGTCCTGCAAAGACAGGGGCCTCTGCCCTTCCCTAGACCTCTTGAAAGAAGCTTCTGGAAAGAGCAAGCACGGGAAGGAGTGGGGGCTGTTGCCATGACTGCGGGAAGCAGTCCTGCTTATCTCCTGGGAGCCTGCCGAACCCATCAGGGAACAACCTTTTTGTTCCCTGAACATCACCCGACACCTCGCAGTGAGCATCACAATCCTATACGGCCTGCAGGCTGCTCTTGACCATGTGACTCATTTAGTCCTGAGAACAGCCTGGTGCTGACCCAGACGCAGGCACTGAGTGGCAGGCCTGAACGCAGACCCAGGGCTCTGTCTCCAGCCCCAATGCCTGCTCTGCCACCTCAGCAGGGTCTCCCTGACCAGTGAGGGCATGTCTGCCTCTCTGGCCTGTGCAGTATCCCTGGCAGGAGGTGGCCTGCGTGGAAACCCTTTCCCATGGTTCCAGGAGCAGGGGAACAGCAATACCAGGGCAGCAGGCCTTTCTCCTGCCCACAGAGGGAGCTGACTCACGCACTCCCCTGCCCCCCCCCCCCCCCGCACCCCTTAATGAGCGCCCTCTTCATTCCAGAGTGCTGCCAAGATGATCAAGGAGGCGATGGACAAGAAGTTCGGCTCCTCCTGGCATGTGGTGATCGGCGAGGGCTTTGGGTTTGAGATCACACATGAGGTGAAGAACCTCCTCTACCTGTACTTCGGGGGGACCCTGGCTGTGTGTGTCTGGAAGTGCTCCTGACACTGTCCCCTACCCCTGCCCCCGACCCTGCGGGGCCTTCTCCTGCCATCCATCTGGCATGGGGAGCAGCCCCAGGAGGGTCCTAGTTTTCTGAAGGAGAGCATGGGGCCTTTCTTTTGTCCTGTGTACCAGTGTCCTAAGCCATGCCCAGTGTGTGAACTTACCAAGATCTGTATCCCCAGGCTCCCAGCCATCTCACTCTGGGTCCCAGGGTGTGAAGGGGGCAGTAGGCAGTGGTCTCGATGCAGGGGAGGGCGGCAGATGTGACAGGGTAGGAGGAGGGTGGGGAGGTGGAACTTTTCTCACAAAGACGTGCCAGCCCCACCTCTCTTGGGGCTACACCTGCTTGCATCCGGGAGCCCCCTGCCTTCCACCCCAGCGTGCTGTCAGGTGCCCCCTGCACATGTCTTTACTGACCATATGCAAATGGCCCCAAGGAGGAGCCTCTCCTCCCCAGGGGCACCGGCAGCTCCTCTCTGTCCTCTGAAGAAGTGGTAACTCCCCAGAAGCCCTTCCCCAAGTTGACCCCAGGCTGAACCACCACTGCATCTCATTGGGCCAACAGCTCCACCACCCGGCTTCAGCCTGAGGACCAAGCAGCCTTCCCATCCCCTCCTCCTCCCCAGCAGCCAGGCTCTGTGAACCTTTCCCACTGCCTCCAGCGCAGTTGGGACCAGTGGCTGAGGGCGTGGGAACTGCCGTCCAGCACTTCCTCCAGGTGTCACTGAGCCTCCAGGTGTCACTGAGCCTCCGGTGAGCCGCCTGGGCCAGGAGTGCACTCACCGCGAGGCCTGTTTCAGCAGGGAAACCTGGCCTGCCAGTTACTTCTCATCAGGGACCGCATGCTAATTTGTACTTCTTATCTCTGCTGGGTTTTCTATATTCTTTTTGAGTGTGGGAGAAGCGTTTTAGTAGAAGGATGAATCCTATTTTCCATAGCGGTCTTATTTATATAAATGTCTTGGTTTTTACAATTAAAATGGAAAAAACTCACTCGATCTACAGCCTCTTGAGGTTGGGCAAGATGTGATCAGGATCCTCAGACTGGTGTATCCCAGGAACCCAGAGAAACTTCTGGCTGGACAGCGAGGCTGCTGGGAAGCATGTGCCCAGGCACAACTCCTGACCCTGTCCCCTCCCCGTTACCTCGTGGGTTCAGGCTGAGTGCAGTTGGATGGGGCCATATGTACACTGACTGGGATTCCCTTGATGGCCAGACTGAGCTACTGTAAAGACGTTTCAGTCTCGTATAACTTAGTTCCATTCAAAGGTGTTTATTCAGCAGCTGTTGAGTGCTAGGCCCCAGGAGTGTGGATGCAAAGATGGAAAAGCCACAGACCCCACCCTCGGTGATCAGGATCAGGAGCTCACAGTAGGTCAGGGAGGAACACCAAACCCAGTCATCCAACAGTGTGGAACTGACGTGAAAAAGCCTGCCAGCATTCTGGGAGGAGGAAAGGGGGCTCTGCACCCAGCCCGGGAGTAAGGGAAGGCCTGAAAGCCAACTCTCCAAAGGAGAGTGGGACTTAGGGGCGGGGGAGGGGAGGGGAGAGGCTGCAGGCTGAGGCACCTGGGAGTGAATGCAGAAGCCAAGTAACTGGAGGGTGGGGGGCCACATTGCACATGGGCAGAGCTGGGGCACCTGTCCTCAGCCCACCTTCCTCACACCCATGGGGCCCTCTCCTTAGATGCTCCCCCAGGACACGTGGGCCTGGGAGTCCTGGCACCTGACCCAGTCAAGGCCCGGTGAGGCCGAGAGTCCACTGTAATAAGATCTGCTGGGCGGCATCCTGCGGCTGCTAAAGCTTGCTCAGACAGAGACCAGGGTGGCCGAGCAGAAGGGGCAGTTCCACGGGTTCACTCGGGAGCTTATGCTCCTTGGAGGTGCTGCTGTTGCGGGTCCTGAGCTGAGTGCAGCGGGCAGACAAGAACGAGAAGTCGAGGTCACTGCCCCCATCCATCCGCTCGGGTAGCTTTTGGGATCTCAGCCCTCTGGGACTTGAGGCAGGGCAATGGGGCAGTAGGTGGGCAGCTGCTGACCTCGTGCCTGCACTGGCCGAGCCCTGCACCCCCCCATGTGCCACCAGAGAAACTGGCAAGTTGCAGATGGGAATGAAAGGAGGGGGCCCAAGGCCTGGAATAGCTATGGATCATTAACCGCCTGCTTTGCATCTGTTCTCTCCAATCTGCCACATGTGGAGCTGAAAAGCGAGGCTGGCCCAGCCCTACCAAAGCAGGGTGGCGGGGAGTGTGGGCTCTGAGGTCCACAAATCTAGCTCGGGCCCAGCCCTGCTCCCCTAACCTCTCTGTGCCATGGTTGCCTTATCTGTAGAATGGGGGTAAAAAGCAACAGCCTCCTGAGGTTGCCGGGGGACGGAGGCCTGTGCGAGCAGGAAGGGCACGCTACTGTTCTACCTGTGGCCGGGGTGCTGACACCAGCTCCCTCAGGGCCAGGTGGAAATTCAAGATCCGCCTGGTAAAGGGCTGGCCCTAGCAAACGTGACATTGTAGCCCTTCCCCACTTCGCCCTCTACCCTCCTACCCCCACCCCTTGCTCCCTGTTGGGCCCGGGATTTTTTTTCTTGATCTCAGTGACTTTTCTTCCCTCCTCTCCCTGCCCACAGTCACCCTGACCTTCCTCACGGGGACCTCCCTGCTCATGGCCCATGGTTGTGGTTCAACAAGCTTTGCTGACGGGGCTGAAAAGGCAGGGGACAGGGCAATGAATGCACCATCCTTGGGGCAAATGGCTCGTGGTCTAATGAGGGAGACAGACCCAGGAGCAGTAAAGCAGGACACACTGAAAGCATCTGTTTGCAGAAGAGAGAGGGTGGGGTTCAGGGGGATGAGGGGTTCAGAGAAGAGAGCAACCCTCCCTGCCTAGGGCACAGGGGAGGGGTGGGTTGAGCTGGATGCAGGGGAAGCACCATCAGTCAAGGGAGGGACAGCGTGTGCAGAAAAGAGGCGGCGTGAGGAAGCCGAGATGTTCAGGGAGTGGGGGAGTTGGGAGTGGGGTTTGCGAGAGGGTGGAAGGTGAAGGGTTTGCTGGGGTTGAGGAAGAAATGTCCCTCTGTTGAGGGTCCCCCACTTAGCAGGCACAGGGCTCCCTCCCTGATGACCACGTGTCCTGTATCTTCAACAGGCCTCCAAGGTGGTGATCACTGTTCCATTTACAAATAAAGACACTGAGGCCTGGAGGGTGAGCTGTCTTGCCCAGGGTCCATCTGGGAAGTGAGTGGCCAGGCCCTGAGCCCAGACCTGGCAGCCTCCGCCATCCCAGCTTTCTGCACCCACAGGCCTTCTGGGTACTCCCTCCCTGCCGAGAGCTGGGGTCCCCATGCCTGTCTCCAGTGCCTCCGTCCATTTGCTCCTGGCCTCTCCCTCGGGCTGCACCTCTGCCTCCGCTCGCACCTCAGCGGCCCGAGCACTTACTGAGCAGGGTCAGGGGCCCCAGCCCGCGCTGCCCTGCCCGCCTCTCCACTACCTTCTGTGGGGGGGAGTGGCGGCTCCCCACAAACACCTCAACCCTTTCTGCCGGGCCCAGCCGAAGTCCATGGGGGGCAGGTCACTGGCCCGACCCTCGGGGCCCTGTCCCGGTGCTGGGGGAGCAGTGAGCCCCGGCCAGGTCAGAGTGGAGCGTTGGTCCCCCACTGGGCTGCACAGACGGAACCGTAGGCCTCACGGGAGCCGGGTGGACAGGCGGCAGTGTGAGAAGGTGAAGGGCGAGGACTGGGTAACGGGCCCATGGCAACCACAGCAGGGGGATGCTGCCGGGGGGCGCTGCCTTTGAAGCTCCCCGTGGGGCCTGTGAATATTGCATGTGGCCTGGGAAGCGATGTGGAGAAGCTCCGGATTCCCACTCAGCCCACTTCCCCTTCTGGAGAACAGCCTGCAGGTGGCAGGGGTGTGTCTTCTGGGGTTTTGGGGTCCTAGCCCAACCCAGTGACACCCCCCTGCAGGAGTGACCGAGCTGTGAAGACGGCTCCTTACAACAGGAAGCAGCAGCATCCCGCTGTATCCCTCAGGCCCTCCCCAAGTTTGGGGTGGTGCTTAAAAGTTCAGCCAGGAGCCATGCCCTGTTCTATTTTCCTTTTGTTCTCAGCTCATATTTAAAGCAACCACCTCCCACTGCCAGCTGCTATCTTTCATCCTTAGAAAGGTGGGGTGCGGGGAGTAGAGCAAGAGGCAGAAGATCTGAATTAGCATTAATAATATTTCCAACTATTGGGTGCCCCAAGTGTGCCAGGCACTTTGCTGAGCGTTTTCCAAGCTCTACCTCATTTGACGCTTATATCTACCCTGCGAGGGGATCAGCGTTCCCCTTTTTTTCAGATGAGGGAGTGAAGCCCAGAGAGGAGAAGCTCCAGGCCAAACGGCAATTAAGTGGCAGAGCCAGTATTCAGCATAGGCCAGGTCTGTGACTCCAGAGCCCCAGCTCTAAAACCTCTCCAGGGGTCAGCCTGGCAGCTGGGACCAAGCCACTTTGCTTCTCGATCTTCTGTTTCCTCACCTGCAAAATAAGGTTCGAAGCTCCTGCCCTGCCTCCTTCCCAAGGCACTGGGAGGTGGTGCCACAAATGTGGAAGTGCTTTAACATTGGAAGGATTGGGGTGAGGGTCAGTCTGGGGAGCCATCCCCTGCCCAGCGTGGGGATGGTCGGATGGATGGATGGATGGATGGATGGATGGATGGATGGATGGATGGATGGATGATGGATGGATGGATGGATGATGGATGGATGGATGGATGGATGATGGATGGATGGATGGAAGATGGATGATGGATGAGTGGGAAAGTCTTCTCCAGGAAGCTTTGAGCTTCAGGACTTCAACAGTGGCAAGGACTCCATGGAGGGGCCACACACTCCAGGTGGGCAGGACACACTGGCTGGCTCTCTGCCCACCCTGTATAACACCCAAGCTCATGCTGGAGGAGGACAAGCTCCTCTGTGCCACCCCAAAGAGAAGTTCACAGACCCACAACAAGAGTGCCGAACAGTAGAGGTCTGGTGGGCAGGCCCCGGGTGCTGCTGTGGGCCTGTCTGGAGACCAAGCCTCTCCCCACTCCCCCACCAGGAAAGACAGAAGGGAGGCTCTTCGAGGCCTGCGTAGCTCCAACATTCAGTGACTCCAGGGTAGGGGCTGGTTTCTCCATCCCCTCTGGGTCCCTCTGTCCCAGACACTCTATTTCCTCCCTCCCTCCATCCCTCGCTGAATGCTGCATATGCTGCTGAGCCCTGGATTGCTGGAGATGGCCAGACCCTGCCATTCCACAGTGTTCCGGACCCACCGCGACGTTGGCCACAAACCCAGCTAATGTGAGTGCTGAGCTGCCACATGCTGGGAGTGCTAGGGGGAGGCCTCCATGCCCGGACTACCCGGAAGGTAGTCTCAGAGGAAGTGACATTTGAACTGGGCCTGAAAGGAGTTTCCATTGGCCCCAGGGAGGTGAGGAGGGGTCAGGGCATAGCAGCCAAAGGAGCTGTAGGTGAGGAGTGGGCAGAGCCCAGGCTGGGGCTGGGTGGAGCATGCCCATGTTGCCAACCAGCTGCAGGGAGCCCTGGAGGCTCCTGGCAGAATTCGATGCCATAGAACCAGGAGCACAGGTCTCTTCTCCCAGCTCAGAGGGCTGACAGGACACAGTTGGAGAGACAGTCACCTCTCTGCTGGTCAGGCATGAGCTGGGCTGTGAGCTACGGTGTAGGCACCAGGGAGCTGGGCCTCCTAACCCACCTCCCCACCGCAATCTTGCTCACCCAGCAGTAACCAGAAGGACCACACTGCTCTCCAGCTTAACCGCCACCAGATAATTTGCCCACTGCCCCAGGATAAAGTCCAATTTCTCACCCGGCCTGCAAGGCCCGCCTGGCTTCCCTGCCTCTCAGCAAGGCCCCATTGCCTGGGCATCCAGGGCCAGCCCTGACCCTTGACTCTGGGGTCCCAGGGTCAGTGAGGGCCAAGCAAGTTGGCAGAGCTGCCAAGCCAGAGCCCTGTGGCACCTACCACCCCTGAGAACACTTCCACATCAATGGGCATGAGCTGTACAGCAATGTGAGCCCTGGGCCCACCTCGATGGAGGAGGACAGTGGCCTTGGTTATGGCCAAGTCCACCACTGTCATCCCACCCACGATTTCCACCCCCAAGTCCTGCCCTCCCAAACTCCACATCTGCCTCGCCGTCCAGAGTGTGGGGGAACCCAGGCGAAGCTAACTATAACGGGCCAGCAATGACGGGACCCCCTCCAAGCCCACGGAACGGCTGTGTGCCCCGGGACCAGCCACCCCCTCTCTGGGCCCACCTTCTCCTCTGTGACCCAAGGGTCCTCCTTGTGGTGCCCCATCCGGCAGACCCTCAAGACGGCACAAACCTCCAGCCCTGCTTGGGCCCCGACGTGCTACAGATCCTCCCTCACCGCTAGGGGGCCTCCAGGAGGCTGGGCTCCCTGTGCCTGGTGGTGTGGGGCGGCCTCTTGTGGCCGCACTGGGTGTAACACGGCTCACCTGCAGGTGCTTGGGCCAGGGCCCCGAGAGGGCGCCGAGGGGGCTGGGTGGGCCCTGAGAGGAAAATTGGGAGGGTGCTGGGTGGGCTCTGCCTACACTCTTACCTCTGAGGCCCAGCAGGCCACAGGCCACCTCTTCAGGTTCATCGGACCCAAGTGGGGAAAGGTGTGGTGGCTTTGAGCCTGTCAGACCTGACTTCTGCTCTTCATTAGCAAACATTTATTGAGTACCTACTGTGTGCTCTGCCTGTGTGGGTACTGGGGCAGCAAACTAACAGAGCAGGCAGGTCCCCACCTTCACTGAAGTCATGGTCCAGCCTGCCCCAGCACCTCTACTTCACAGCCTGAGCCCCATGTCCCCTCCTGTAACTTTGCCTGCCTAGCAGTCCCCACCTCGCAGGGCTGCCGTGAGGATGGAGGTCCGGGTGCCCAGGACCTGGGAGTCCCCTCCGCAGATCACCGCCCAGCTCCTCCTCCACCCACTCCAGGAAAAGGTCCAGAGTCCAGTTCTGGAACCAGGGCTCCCTGGGGAGGACAGCGTGAGGGGCTCCAAGGGGGCAGAAGACTGTCTGGCAGAGAGGAGGAGGTGGACCTCACTGAGGGGTCCCAGAGGGAATTGTTTGATCTTAGAAAGGGCAGCAGAAGGGAGCACAGGGTCCGGGGAGTGGGAAGGAGGCTGGCCCTTAGGGGTGGGCGGGGCGTGGGCTGGAGGCAGGGGCCTGGCCTGGAGGATGTAGGGTGGGGGCTGTGGGCTGGGGAGAGGCCGGAAGAGGAAGACGGAGAAATCGCCTCAGTTATGAGTAACCGCAGCCACCTTGGCCCCAGGAGCAAAGCTGCTGAGAATCACACACAGGAGGGGAGGGTAACGAGAGAAGCAGAGGGCAGGACAGGGATATGGGGGAGGAAACAGGAGAGTTGGGAACACTCCAGGCAGAAAGGAAAAAGCGATGGTGACCCGAGGACCCTCAGAGCTGCGTGGCACGAACATGGGCAGCCAGCCAGCAGGAGACAGAGGAGGGACAGCTAGAGCAGGCATCGGGCACATACACCCCTTCAGAGCTGTCCCCACGCGGCAGGCACGGGGCTGGATGTGGAGTCAGGGCGTGTCCTGGGGGCTGGACAGGTTCTGGGAGGGCCACTGCCAGTGGGGAGGGCTGAGCCTGGATGGGCTTTGGCAGGAACCCTAAAGGCAGTTCGTGCGACCCCTGCTGTGGCCAGATGAGCACACTGAGGCTTGCCCAAGGCCATGTCACCCCCAAGTGGCAGCCCAAATCTACTCTGTGTTGCACACACACAGGCTTGCACATACATGCACACACACGCACAGGTGCCCACACGCCCCAGCTGCAAGAGGGGAGTCCTTCCTTGGGCCAGTGGGATGAAGGGGGCAGCCACAGGCCATCCCTTGCTGAGCCCGCCCCACCCTCCCACTCTTCAGCACCCAGAAATCAGCCTTCTGGAGCCCACCAGGCCATGCGGGAGTCTCTGAGCTCCGGGAGGCCCTGGGCCTTGCTGGATACGATGCCCAGGTGCCTGGACCAGGGGCCCTCCTAGGTGCCGGTGGAGGAGCTCCCTGGCCAGTGGGACTGAGCCAAGCAGATGAGCACACTTAGCGTCTGAAGCCCTGCCGGCCCCAGGTGTGTGCCATAAAGCTGGTCACCCAGATCCCTCCACACCTAAGGACTTTGGCTGGCAGGAAGTACAGAACCCCAGGAAAGAGAGGTGGGGCGTTGGGCACAGAAAGAGAACTAAATGGACTGGGTCCCCAGACTGAAATGTCCTCAGCTGTGACCAAGGCCCCCCTCCTGCACCCTCTCTGGGGATCACGCTGAGTGATTCATGGTGGAACATTCTTCACCGTGCAAACTGCAGGGCTGATAGTCGGGCGCTGAGTGAGGAGGGCCCCTGTGGTGTACCCCTCCATGGGCAAGGCATGTGGCCACACCAGCACTAACACTGCTGTGGGGACTGGCTGCCTCTGGGTCCTGGTGCAGCGCCTTCTGCCCAGGCCCTGAAGAGCTTCCATCTCACCACCGCATCTGTCTCCACAGCCACCTGGTGGGCAGCGAGGGGGGGGGGGGAATGGCAATTACTGTCCCATTGTGCAGGTGGGAAAGCTGAGGCTGGGGAAGGGATAGAGTGTGTTGTAGTCCTGGAGGAGGGAGCTGGGTGAGTGATGGAGGGTCTGTGGTTTAGAGACAAGCTGTGGTTGTGCCTGGGACATGGGTGAAGGGTGCAGTGACAGGGCTGGGATGGGACAGAGGCTGTTCCTATGCAGTGGGCTGGTAGATCTGGCATTGTCCCCATGAGCCGAGTGCTCTCCCTGCAGCCCCTCTGCCCAGTCCCTTCTTGTCCCCTTTGTCCCTTGGCTTCTCTCACCCTTCAGGTCACTGTCTCTGACAGCTTCCCTGACTCTCCAAATCAGGGTTAGGAGTGATGGCCTGGCAATTATTGGGGAGGGGGTGGGTGGAGATGGAAGAGGGCATAGAGGGGATAAATAATGATGGAATAAATAAAATAAAAATTTAAAAATATTTTCATCATTTTTTTAATCAGAAGAGGGGGAAATGAGTATAATCTAGTCTAGATTGTGTTTGTCTTTATGCCAACACAGCCAAAAAATAGAATTTTTAATAATTTTAAGGAGGAAGAGGCCCACAAAAGTCATACTGAGGCCCTGGTCATGGGGGACCCTTAGAGGCCGGTGTCCCTCTGGGGCTTCATTGTGTGGTCACGACCTGCTCCCTTGACTGTGGCCTCCAGCAGGAGTGTGTCCTAGCAGAGCAGCCTGGAGCAGGCCCTGGGCGAATAAATGCAAGCTTGTAAATCAGAAAGCAGTTAACACTGAGCACGCACTCTGTGCCAGGCACTGTGCCGAGCTTCTCTGAAGTAGACATGTGAATGTCATCCCATTTTACAGATGGCAACATCGAGGCTGAGCAAGGCTAAATACTCGCCCAGTTGTTCACCAGGAGAGACAGTCAAGTCTGCACTCTGGACCACTGGCCCAGCAATGTCCCCACAGGAGGCGGAACAGCTGGTGGGGGTGTCGAGAGGCCAAGTCAGTTTCCAGGAGGGACAACCTCACATAGATATCGAGTCCCTCAATGTCAGCCCATGAGTCCTGACCCATGGGCCAGTACCCTCAGAGGCCCCAGGGCCACCCCAGGCCATTCCTCCCCGAAGCCAGGCACTGTGCCAGGGGACAATAAGGGATAATGTCACCTTCTCTAACTGAGCCAGGCATTAGCCCATCTAACCCTTGTGATCCCTGGGACGGCGTGAGATGTGCGAGGATAGAGGGGTGCTCAGAACCTGGGGACGCGATGCGATGCAGGAGCCATTCCCTCTGCCTTGGATACTTAGGGGCAGGGAAATCTGAGCCCATTCTTGAGCGGTTAGAATTTCATCATGCCCAGAGAAGGGGAAAGAACATTCCAGGCCTGGGCGGGGCTGAGCGAAGGTGTGGAAGTGGGCGGGGCCTGGATGGGGCTGAGGACCAGCCCTGGGGAGCCCAGTGGGGCCACAGGGGTCTGCGACTGCCCAGTGCGGGGCCAGGAGCCCCGAGCCTGGAGACGGGGAGCCCAGTGGGCAGTTCCTCGCCGTGCGCCCCGAGCACCGCAGCGGGCCGGGGGCAGAGCTGACCGGGGCGCAGTCACCGCAGGAGCCCGCTTGGGAGGGCGCGCGGCCTCTCTGACCCCGGGGCCCACTTAGTGACCTGGATCCAGCGCCTTTCCCTCCTGGGACTGGACTCCTCCCTCCATAAAACAGGCTTAACTGCGCTCGCCACCGTGATGGGGCCTCCAGATGAAAGAGCCGGCCAGGCTGGGGGTGGAGCGGGGAGTCACATCAGATCCCACGGAGACAGAGAAACAGCCCCGGGCAGGCACCGGGTCCTGCCTCCCCAGAGCTGCCAAACACGCTCCTGCAGCTGGGAAGCTTGACATTAAAGTCCCCTACCCCGTCCCCAGCAAGGACATTCTGTCTGTGATAGTTTAATGACAGACGCCAAAACCCTGACTGCCGACTGATGTTGTCAGCGGGAGGAAGGAGTGGAGGTGGCCTTGGCTGCAGGGAGGCGGCTGGTATCCTCGCTCAGGTGGCCATTTGACACAGGCACAATGAGTACCTCCTTCGGACCAGCCCCTGGCACACGTGTCCCAGGTCCATGGGGGAGGCAGACAGGCACACAGAGCGTTCCACCACCACCTGGGGGTGTCATGGGGAAGCCCTGGTCTCTGGAAGCACAGAGAAGACACCTGACTTGACTATGAGTCCAGGACAGACCAGGGGCCCCACACCCTCCCTCCGCCTCCCAAAGACCACTGGTGGCAAGCCCTTTGTATGTGAGCAGTTCCTCTCACTTACCCTCACACGTGAGGAAACAGGCCAGAGAGCCCCATTGACTGGTCCAAGGTCACACAACCTTTCATGTAACAGAACAGTTGTTATTTATATTGTATGACTGAGGAAAATGGCTCAGGGAGGTGAAGTGGCTGGCCTGGGGTCACGGGACACCCAGCCTGGAACCAGGACTACAGACGCCACGTCCTCCTTGCTGGTCGCCACAGCCCACACTGACGGGCTTCCCACAGCTGCTGCTGCTGCTGCTCCAGCTGAGAGCAGAGGTGTTCTGGGGCCCAGGAGCGCTCAGGTTGGCTCCCCTCGCGGAGCTGCAGTGCAGGGCCACCCTCTTGACGAAGCGGAGCAGGCACGGACCCAGGGCCCAGGATGCTTCAGTGGCCCACAGAAATGTCTCCCTTTGCATTTCTTTTAAAATCAGAAGGAAACTTAAATATCATAATAATATTTACTAATGAGTCAAGCCTAAATTACAGCCATCTTTCTACCAATGTGGTTATACAATATAATTTTTTTTTAATGAAGGAAGGGGCCACTAGGGCAAAGAGTCTAGCAATGAAGAAAATCATAATGTGGCCCAGCTGGGGCAAAGCCGCCACCTCCCACCTGCCACTGTTTATAAAATGATGACAGAAGCAAGAACGGAGCAGTGAGCCCAGCAGGTGTGGTTCAATGGTTGAGAGTCGTCCCCTTCACCGAGAAGTCACCGGTTCGATTCCCAGTGTTAACCTAAGAAACATTAAAACCTATGAAGAATTTTTGTGAGTTTATTTGAGCCAAATTGTGGACATATGCCAGGAAGCAGAACCGCAGCAGATTGAGATAATGCTCCAGAGAATGGCAGTTTCGCATTTTGTTTTATACATTACAATCAAAAAAGAAGAGCAAGTGGGTTACAGAAAGTCCATTGGCGATAGATTAGGGAGGTGGGAGAAAGCAAGGCGGGGAAACCTCTGGGATTGATAAAAAGTAAAATGATAGACACACTTCTACATAGGCGGGTGCAGGACAGTTAACAGCCAACAGTTAACAAGAAAACAGTAACAATGAGAGGGTTTGTGGTCTCTACCCTGGTGCATTGAGGGCCCAGAAAAGGGAAACTACTTTGTTTTGTAAAGAAAGGCATGTGTTAATCAGGTATGTTATCTCAGATGCAAAAGACAACAGACAGGGCTTAGGTAAGGTGAAAATTAACCTCTGTGAAGGAAAAATACTGCCTTAGGAAGAGACTACCCACCACAGACTGCTTTTAAAAGTGTTCATTTCAGACCATCTTTTCTGGTTACTTTAGGCGTCCGAGTTTGCAAGGCCTCCATGCAGGCCTTCCCCGAGCCTGTCGTGTTTAGCGTGGGGCCCCTGTTCATCCACACTGGTCAGGGCACACGCCTGGCTGTGGTTCGATCCCTGGTACGGGGCGTGCAGGAGGCGGCCTATGGATGGCTCTCTCTCATCGACGTTTCTCTCTCTCTCTCCCTCTCCCTTCCTCTTCCTCTAAAGTCAATAGAAACATACTTTTTTAAAAATGAAAAAGACCGAAGCAGTGAAAAAGAAGAGCAGGGCTGAGAGAAGGCTAGCCAAATGAATGGCGGCCAGACAGAGAGGGGAGTTTGCCTGGAAGGGCAGAGTTGCTGAGTGGTGGCAGACGGGGGTAGGGGAGCCGGAGAGATGGGGAGACGGGTGTGTGTGATCTCACAAGTCTGATGCATGGTGTCACTGAGGACGGCCAGGACCGAGGGAGGAGATTCAATTATCCTGGATAATCATGGGATTACCATAGGAGCCTTAAACAAGAATTTCCCAGGGTCCTTATTACTTTCCTATGGCTGCTGTAGCAAATTACCACAAATTTGGTGACTTACAGCAAAAGAAATTCATTCTCTCACAGTTCAGAAGACCAGAAATCCAAAATCAAAACCACTGGGGAGAAATCAGGCTGTCATTAGGGTCGTGCTCCCTCTGGAGCCTCTAGGGGAGAATCCATTTTTTGTCTCTTCCAGCTCCTGGTGGCTGCCAGCATTCCTTGTCTTGTGGCCACATACTGCAGTCTCTACTGCTGTGGTCACATTGCCCTCTCCTCTTCTCCTCTGCCGCTCTCTCTCTTTTTAAAAAATATTTTTATTGATTTCAGAGAGATAGGGAGAGGGAGGGATAGAAACATCAGTGATGAGAGTCATTGGTCATCTGCCTCCTGCATGCCCCCTGCTGGGGATTGAGCCTGAAATCGGGGCATGTGCCCTGACTGGGAATCCAACTGTGATCTCCTGGATCCTAGGTCGATGCTCAACCGCTGAGCCACACCGGCTGGGCTCTCTCTCTTAAAAGGACACTTATGATTACAGTACCCTGATAGTCCAGGATAATCGAATCTCAGAATTCTTAATTTAATTGAATCTGCAAAGATTTTCCACCTATGGTAATATTCACAGGTTCCAGGATCCTAGGACCTAGGATCTTTGGGGCCCATTACTCGCCTACTACAGGCCCATGGAGGCAACAGCGTAAAAAAAGGGCCTGTCTCCAACCAGCCTGTGGCCATGGCCCTTGCCTGAGACCAGCGGAAGGCACACCACTACCTGCTTCACAAACCAGCACATCCTGGGAGGGAGGTCCTTCCACCAGGACCCTGGGAGAGGGGGGAAGCATGCTCTGCAGTGGAGATGGTGGGATCTGGAGACTCCACTGGAATTGGCTAGGACGGAATTGGGGAGTTAAGAGAGAGACATGCCCCTACCTGGATGCTGACCCTAAATCTGATTTGAGTTCGCAGCAGGTACTCAGACATGAGCCAGCCCTTGGTCTCAGGGAGCTCTCCATCTAACCCCAGAAGCAACACTGACCACAGGTGAGACCCCTATTTTCCACAGGTGGGGCAGTGGCGGCCCAGAGAGGAAGGGTCATTTTTTTGTATGGAGTCAACACAAGGGCCTCTAATTTCCTCAATCCCGTACAACTGGCCATCTTCTACCTTCCACCCACCCCACGTCATTTCTTGTCTCTTCCTCTTGGCACATTTTTTTTTATCTTTATTGATTTCAGACAGAAGAAAGGAGAGGGAGAGAGATAGAAACACATTTTTTTTTAAATCCTCCATTGTTTACAGGGGGGTGAGCGGGGTGAGAGAGACACACACATCGATTCATTGCCTGCAACCGAGACATGTGCCCCTGGCCAGAATCTAATCGAACCCGGGACCCTTCAGTCCATAGGCCGACGCTCTAACCACTGAGCCAGACTGGCCAAGGCTTCCTCTTGGCACTTTAAAAGTGAAATAAGGACAGTCTGTTCCGCCTTCCCCTAGAAGAGCTTGCACAGGAAGTGACTGGAGAACCGGGGTACAACACCCCTGGAGCCAGGCGGCATTTTACGCATTCAGTACCTATTAAGGCTCATTCCACACGCATGCATATTCGAGTAAGGCAGAGAAATAGGTAGCCTGCCTTCTCGGGGCCAGTTGTGGCCAGCACCCTCCTTAAAACTGAGAAAAGCTTCTGCAGTGAAACTTGGGGGCCCTGGGGACAGATTGGGAAGTGGCATGTCCTAATCCCCAAGTCAACCTAAAATGGGAGACGCAGGCTTGGATGTAAAGAGAACCTTTTCATCTCAATTTTGCTCTAGCTGTGCGACTTTAAGCAAATCACTTAAAACCTCCGTGAGCCAGTTTCCGTATCTGTAAAATGGGTGGAGAAAGGCCAGGCTAAGAGGACAACTACGCATGCGCCCCTGACAACCTTTTGGGTTCGCGGGGGAGCCAACTACACGGCGCAGCGCCTCGTGGGCCCGGGCCAGGCGCCCCCGCTCCCCGCTCCCCGCCGCCTCGGGCCGTCCGGGAGGCTGCGCCCGGAGCCCTCACGTGTTTCCAGCCACTGGACCCGGGGTCAGGTGCGCAGTGACGCCCGGCCGAGCGCCCACCCGCGGGCTGCAGCTGAGTTCTCCGCGCCCAGCCGTCGCCCTCGCGCCCGCGTCTCCCACGCGGAGACTGCGAACCGGGCGCCAGGCCCCCGGGGCCCACGCGGCGGGCGGGGCGAGCCGGGGCCTTTGTGTTCAAACCGCCCAATGGGCGGCGGCGGTGGGCGGTGCAGCGGGCGGGGCCTGGCCAATGGGCGGCGGCCTGTCAGGGTTGACTGACAGGTGCACACATACACACTCGGCCACGCGCGCGCCGCCCGGCCCCACTCGCGCAGACAGTTCTGCGCGGGCTGCTTTGTCCGCCTCCCGCTCCGTCCCGCGCCGCCGCTCTCCGGGCGCCGCCGCACCGAGAGCCGTTCGCGGGATCCCGACGCGGGAAGGGGGCGCGCCGGGTGGCGAGGCGGGCCTCGGACGCCGCCGACCCCGCGGGGAGCAGCCGCGGCAGCAGGTAACCGCGGGCGTGGGCCTCCGGGGAGCCGACGAGCGGGGCGAGGGTGGGGGGCCTGCCCTGCCTGCCTCCCCGCGGCCGCCGGGCCCGGCCCGGCCCCGGGGTCATCACTGGGCCGAGCTCCGCAGGCCTGGATCCTCCCCGGGCCAGGCTGGGCCGGGCTCCCGCCCCGCCCGGCGCACGCCCCTGGGCCGGTCGGGGAGCCGGCGCCGCGCCGGGCCCGCCGCCCTGACTCATCGCCGCCGGCCCCCGCCCCCGGGGCCGCCCGCCGCGCCCCGCGACCCGCGGACGTCCCCGGGCGGGACTTCCCCCGGCAGCACCTCCCCGGGGGGGAGCGCGGACCCGGCCGCCTCAAACCAGCCCAGGGCAGTGCCCGGGTTTCTGCCGGCCGGGCGGCCCTCCGCCTCCGCCTGCCGGAGCCCCGGGAGCGGGAGGAAGGCCCATGTCGTTGAGTTCTAAAGAGAAATCAAAACGTAGGGGGCGGGAGTGTGGCTGGGAGCGGAGCGGCGGGGAAGGCGCGTGGCTGGTAACAATCGCTGCGGGTTCAGCCGGGGGGGAACGAAGGGAGTTGGCACCTGGAGCGTTTTACTGGCCCCGGGGGGAGACGGAGTGTGAGATGCGCGGGAGGGCAAATGGCCCGTGGAAGATGCCCAAGGTCCATGTTAAGTCTAACGCTGGAGAGAGACTGCCGTAGAAGTTTGTGATGGGTGGGGGTGGAGGAAGGTGGAGTTGAGAAAGGATGTGGCTCAGCTCAGAAGTGGGGAGGGGTGTGTGTGTGGTGTCTGTCCTCATATGCAAAAGACTGGAGCTGCTAGAGGCTTATCTCCTGTTCTGTTTTGGGAGATGAAGCCTTGACCTTTTTTCAGCCTGTGAAACCCCAACTGGATTGCAAACTGTCTTGCGACCCCAGCCTGCCACAGGAAAGACTAAGAGGCACCTCTGGGACGCTGGGCTGTCGCACTGACAGTTCCCACCCACCCCCGTATGAATATTTATATTCTTGCCAGCCCGAGCCTCCAGTATTGTGTAAACACAGTGCTTTGTTTCCACCGCCCAGCGAAGGCCTCCACTTCTGCGGGGCCAGAGCTAAGAGGAGGAGCCTGTGTGGGCAGCTGGCCTCTCAGGTGGGGAGGGCAGCAGGGGGAGGGAATTGCCTTATAAGGCCTGAAACACAGAGGAGCCCAGGCCAGCTTCCTGCTTTGGCTGCCACCAGTCAGTCCCTCACCAACGCCCGCTAGAACCAGGGAAGGATGTCAGGTGAACATCCCACCTGAGAAGATGCCAATAAGACCAAGACATGAGGCCGCTTGCTTTTCAGAAGAGGACTTTCTAGAATTCTCCGACTGGACTAACCAGACCTTCTGGTTTCCACAGTCTGAGTTGGGGTGTGTGAGAGTCTGTGCCCACCACACAACCCAGAGAACTAGTAATTTAAGGATCAACCAGGAATATTGGAAGTGACAGCAGATCACAAATACAAGGACCCCTTGAGTGGGCCTAAGTGACAATGACTGTAACATGGGCTGGCGGAGGCAGCACGTTGACACGCCTCACATTGGTAATCCAAGATTTTGAATTTGGGTTTCTAGAGCTTGTTAGGTCTCAGGTGGCAGAACGGTGCCTTTTGCCAGGTGTCTCACCCGGGCCTCCTCTGAGTCCCCGATTTCCTGCCCCTGTGATTTCACACTGCTGCTCCACAACCTGTTTTGTTAGTTTGTTAACAAATATTTATTGTGTAACAACTCTGTCTACAGCCTGTTCTGAACATATTTGAGGATATAAAAGACTCTATTTGGGGACATACAACACATTCCTGAAACAACTTGAAAACTTCATGGTGGGGCGGAAAGATCCAGGCCCTGTCACATGTGAGATCTGAGTTCAAACCCTGGCTCTGTCACTTAAGGGCTGGGTAGCTGTGGGCAAGTCATGGATCATCTGTGTTACAGGCTCCTCCCTTGTATGATGGGACTAATGATGTCTCCCTTGTTTGTAGGATCAGAAATGGGGATGTAAGGAGCCAGGTACCTAGGAGGCATTTATAGTGTTTTAATCATCACTGTCATGTTGGGGTATCCTGATGCTGCAGGAGAGTAACCAGCCAAGGGGATAGTGCATACAGCCACTGTTAGAGTGCAGGGGGCTTGGACCAGGGAAAGGTGTTCTGGAGTCGCAGTTTGACTGGGGCCCTGATCAGTGAGTAGGGCTACAAGAAAGAAAAGCTTGTCCCACCAGGGAAACAGCTACAGGGAAACAGCTGGGCTACAGGGTCTGTGCAGAGCAGCAGCGATCAAAGGCATTCATTTAGCATTTCCTGTGTGCCCACATGTCAAAGGTTGCGAAGGTACAGTTCTGGCTCTCAGGGAGCTCAGTGTCACATAAACTGAAAATTAGGAAACCTTGTGGAAAGAGGCCAGCTGGGCACTGAGTGAGCCCAGGGAACGGTGCGCATCTCAGGCTGTTTTGATTGAGAAAATGCCTCGTCTCTCCTCCCCCAGGGAGGATCTACCCAGCCTCACCTGTCCTCCTTTCTCTCCCAAGACTCTCTTTAGGGGAAGGGTCCCCATCCCACCTCATCATGTCTCGTCGAAGCCAGCGCCTCACGCGCTACTCGCAGGGGGACGATGATGGCGGCAGCAGCAGTGGCGGGAGCTCGGTGGCGGGGAGCCAGAGCACACTGTTTAAAGACAGTCCTTTCAGGTAGGGGATCGCAGCCCCCTGTGGACGGTGCCGATGCGCAGAGCAGAGGGCTCGCCATCTCACTGCACGGCCTCTCCCTGTGACCTTCATGGGCAGAGATAAGATGCCCATGTCCAGTCAAGGGGACATCCAGCCCTACGAGGAGGCGAGGACAAGCATCCCGTCTTCTCCCTCCTGGAAGCCAGGCGCTGCCCTCGCGGTCAGAGAACAGGAAGTGGGGAAAGGCAGCTCAGGAAAAAGCCAGGCTGGAAACCTGACATGCCAGCTGGGCTCACAGAAACCCCTTCTGCTATGGATGGGTGTGCCCATCTGCACACTGTCCCCAGCCCCACACCCGTGTGTCTCACCAAGTGTAGGGCCAGCCAAGCAGCCAAGGAGAGCAGTGGGCCCCAGGGTCATCAGGAAATGTGTAAGGTGGGCACCTGCCTCATCCTGCCCCTCTTGAGGACATGAGCCGTCGTAGCAGCCCCTGAGGCTCCTGGAGACCAGGTTGGGTTTGTCTGGGTTTTCAGTGGCCTGTAGAAATTACTAATCCATTAAGAAGCATGAGGAAAACACTTGGCTTTGAAGTTAGAGGCCTGGATTTGAATCTTGACTATCACCTTGAGGATCTGGCCTACCTGCTAATGAGATCTGGAGATAACTAGAGAGAAGCTACCTGTGCTCTGCTCTGCAGTCCGCCTGTAGTCGGAGCTGTTAGTTGCCTAGCAACAAGGCCAACCCGCTCATTGCTGGGGGGCAGGGTGGAGTCCCCAGCTCCCTGTGGGGGCTGGGCTCACCTCCCTTTTCTCCTGCTTCCCTCCTGGCTGACCCCGCAGGACCCAGAAGAGGAAATCCAGCAACATGAAGCGCCTGTCCCCAGCGCCACAGCTGGGCCCCTCGGACACGCACACCTACTACAGCGAGTCCGTGGTCCGGGAGTCCTACTTTGGCAGCCCCCGGGCCGCCTCCCTTGCCAGGAGCTCCATCCTCGAAGACCAGCTGCATAGTGACCCCTATTGGAGTGAGTATCTGGAACATTTCTCCTGGGGCTTTGCTTCCTCCAGAAACTTAAGGTCCCAAGTGCGGGCTCCTTCCCCCAGGTTTCCATCCCTGCTGGGCCAGAGGAAGGGCTCCTGGGTTCAGCAGCCCCTGGGGGAGCAGCCAGGGGTCTGAACTTCCAGGCCCCGTTAGATGATCAAGTAGCTACGTAGCTGCTCCAAGCCCAGCAGACAGAGGGGCTGGGCCCAGCTCACCGCCACAGGGACCCAGAGAGCTGGGAGAGGCCAAGGGCAGACTCCATCCGGGTCCCCCGAGGCCTCTGGAATAACCTCCTCAGCATCTCTGTGCCCCAGGAAAAGCCCTGCTCTTCCCCCCTCAGGTGAGGACCTGCGGGTGAGGAGGAGGAGAGACACAGGTGGCACCGAGAACAGCAAAATCAACGGGCTGGTAGAGGCCAAGCTCTCCGAGGACTTCCTTGGGTCCTCCTCTGGCTACTCCTCTGAGGATGACTACGGAGGTAGGCCGCACCGTCCACCTCGGCTCGGGGAGAAGCTCCAGCAGGTTCCAGGGCTGCTGGGGAGGTGATGGGCAGGCTGTCCCTCCTGTGCCACCCTGGCGCCCTGAACCCCAGCCCGGGGTGTCCCTCAGCACGCTGGACTGTCCCTGCCCCACTAGGCCTGGGGTCAACTCCACTGTTTGCTCATTTCCAGCAAGCATTTTAACACAGGCTTCACCCAGACCGGTTGCCCAATCCCTTGGTCTAGTTCTGAACAGTGGTTGAGGGATTGCATGTGAGAGGAGGGAGGCAAGCCAAGGAGCTCACAGGAAACAAAGTGTCACAAACCTATCGAAAGCTCTGTCAACAGCACTGACCGACTGGGTGCCAAGCCTGCGTGGCACTCTGGGAATGTGGGGGAGAATGACCCGTGGTCTCAGCTCGCAGTTTAAGGGGGAAGACAAGTGATAGGCAGTCTCCACGTTCCAGGGCTCTTCCAGGTGAGGACAGACTGAGCTGGTTTCCCCTCCGTCCCTGCAGGATACTTGGAAACGGACCCGCGGAGTTCAGGTTCACGGCTGAGGCACGCTGTCTCTCGGGCAGGCTCTTTTTTATGGACGGTGGTCACATTTCCAGGTGGGTGTTGGCTATTCTGTGCACAGTGGTTTCCATTCCCTGCAGCAGGCCCTTCTCACCCACTCTGCTGCTGGGTATCCAGCCTGTACAGAGACTGTAGGACCATCGGGGTAAGCTCATTCTAGAATAATCCCTGGGGCCAAGAGCCATGGGAATATCCTCACTTGGAAGGGCAGGAACAGCTGTGGAGCAGGACTGAGGGCGTTGGCAGAGTGGGTGGGTGGGGTTAGAGGAACTGGGTAGGTGGAGGACAGGGCAGAGGTACCCTGGCAGGTTGGTGTAGTGGGCAGGGAGGACCGCAGGTGGAGAGAAAGTGGTGCCCTGAAGCCACGACCTGCAGGCTGCCGCTGGCTGGGAGCGATACTTAGGCCTGATGGTCCCTCTTCCAGGCCGGCTCTTCGGACTCCTCTACTGGTGGGTAGGCACCACCTGGTACCGCTTGACGACAGCTGCCTCCCTCCTTGATGTCTTCGTTTTAACCAGGTGAGCAGGCTCCTGCCTGGACAATGAATCAGAAAGTTCCAGACGAAGTTTCAGACAAGCCTGGCCTCTTCCTGCTGGTTGGGCCTTAGACTCTAGCCCACCAGTGGTGTTTCCAGAACATCTGGCTTCCTTCTTGGCCCTGTGATGACCTAGACCTCAGGGTTTTCCACCTCATGATCAGGAGCTGCCTGAGGATGCTGTGGGGCTTGGGCCAGGATTTGGGAACGGGCCCTTGGCAGAGGAAAGAGGAGTGAGGCAGGAAGTCAGGGGCCCTCTGGCCGTAATCCTGGTTGGAGTAGGTGGTGAGCTATGCTGAAAAGGGGCAAGGATGGATTTGTGTTGCCAAAAATAGTTTCCTCATGTTTCTAAAAGAAAATGTTGTTTAAGGAGTTCCATATTTTTTTCTGCATTTTAAGTTTTTTCAAAGACTCCACTACTAATTTTTAATAGCATCGGTAAAATCTACAGGGTCATAATTGTCCCCATGACTCCAAGACCCCTAAAGAGTCCAGTATGGCCGTGGCAAGACGAGACACTCAAGGGTGTCCCCTTCAGCTCTAGTTTAGCACTCAGAAAAAAATCTCAAGGGACTCCCTAGGGGGAATCTAGAGGTCCTGGAGCCCTCTTGACACCTCTGCCTTCCCTGCCCACCCCTCTCCTGGTCCAGGCGCTTCTCATCCCTGAAGACATTTCTGTGGTTCCTCTTACTGCTGCTGCTCCTGACTGGCCTGACCTACGGTGAGCGGAGCCACTGTACAAGAGATGGGTAGGACAGAAATGGGGCCGGTGAACCAGCGGGGCGGGCGGCGTGTGGGCGGAGGCAGTGCTGAGTAGAACTGAAAACTGGAGGGATGGTGATCACCTACCAGAAAAGGAAGGAGGCAGGATTAGTGGGGTCGGGCTGAGCCTGGGCACCTCCTGGGCACCTCCTGCACCCTGAGCCCTAGGCCACTCCTTTCTGGCTCTCCTGGGTCCCCTGCCTGAGTGCTGCTGTTGTGTTCTCAGGGTGTCCAGTGGGTGAAAGGGGAAATGCCCTTACCCACTGATCTTGTCCTCAGTTTGGGTAGCTACACGGGACTGCCTGGCATGTCTAGAGGAGCCTTGGAGCCACCTAGGCCAGAACATGCCCTAGTACAGGAGTATTGGGGTAAATATCAGGGACTTTGAAACCATAGTTATTAGAGGTCATTTTCCCTCTGTTCCAAATCCGAACATAGTCTGGGTGAGTGAATTATTGTTACAAGATCAAGTTCGATCTTTAGCTATCTTTAAGATTAAAACATTGAAGTACTAAAGAGAAGTAAGTACCCCTTTTACAGTAAGATGCCCGTCATTAGGAGCTGCCTTACATTGTCCCAGTCTCTAGCATGGGAGTTCCACATTTGTTACATAAGTTGTAATCATTGTTTATGTATGTATGTACATTTGTGTCAGCTTTTCATTTGACAATTTCACATGAATTTCACAATTCCATCTGAGTTGCCTTCATGGCTCCCAGGCTCAATTTTAATGATTGTATAAATTTATAATTAAAGATCAAGCTTTATTATTTTTTAGAGAGTGGTGTTATAGGGTTATTATCTATTCAACTTGTACTTCTTTTACCAATACCAAGGTAGAACATTTTACCAAATGTTGATTTCCTCTTTGTTTCCTGTTATAAGAACAGCTTGTTCATATCCACTGGAAACTGGGCATCTCCCTTAAAATAATAATACCCTTTCTAATTGTACAGCATTTTGTTCAGGAGGCACTTTCCCATGAGTTAACTCAGTTTAATGTGAGCTTCACCCTCACCCTGTGGAGTTGGTGACGTCCTCCTGATGGCATCAGGAGATGTGTATCAAGAGTCCGACAGGCAGAGGAGTGGGCGGGAGACCCGCTGGGGGAGTGCAGTAAGTGAGGGCTGCCCAGAGTGGCTGACTGAAGCCTGGTGGTCACCTGCTTCCTATTGCGCCTGCCCCTGGCCAATGAGTAACAAGTGTGGCATCTTACTGGATGGAGACTCCTCGACCAATATGGTTTTCCCAGGTGCCCTCACCCCTCACACACGCACGTGCACAGCTCAGGAGTAAACACATCACAAGGAGGTGGCCCCTCGAGCAAGATGCAGCATCTCTGGGTGACCGTAGCCTTGTGCTGTCCTAGAGCCCAAGCAGCCTCTCAAGCAGGTGGATTGTTTCAGTGGTTCTCAACCCCAGCAGCTCAATAGGGTCACCTGGGGAGCTTTTAAACTCACCTACGGAGGGTTTCCCCACAGCAAGGAACCCACTGGGGGGGGGGGGGGGGACACTGGATGTTTTTGCTTTTTTTTTTTATTGGAGCATTTATTACACTGATTTTGACAACTTCATTCTTGTCATGTCACATCTTCGGTCACCGGGTTTCCTTTTCTCCTGTTGAAACAACTCTTTGGGATGTTACATATGTAATCCTTTGGATTGGGGCTGAGACTTTCTTTGTTTCCACCACCCCTTCATGGCCCTTAAAGCTTTCATTGAGTCTCAACAAGTCTTCCTGCTGTGTAATCAGGACCTTCCCTCCCCTCCTCCAGTCTCCTTGAAAGTTGTCAAGTGCAAATGAAAAAAGCTCTTAGGCCTTCTCTACAGAAATTCATGATTTGGATTATGTGCATGGTCTTTTTGTGATAGATGTTCGCTCTGCGTTATATGTGGTGGTCCCTGGGTGATTCTGATGTAAAGTCCGGGCTGAGAACCACCATCAGGACCTCTGGCTTCTACCCCTTGATCACCCCTGGCCTATTTAGCTATTTTCTCCAAGTTCTGGAAGATGAGGATCCCTGAGGGGAGGAGGGAATGCAAACACTCTGGGACTGTCAGGTGGAAGTCGCTGCCTCCGAGGATGGGAAGCGCCACCCCTGTACCTCCTGTGGGCAGAAGCCAACTTGAGTGAGACCTGCTACTGATAACCGACATCAATGAGACGAAAGTCCTCACCCTGTGCACCTTCTTGCTCGCCGCCCGGCCTGGGTAACCGCCCTCTCCCCTGTGCACAGGTGCCTGGTATTTCTACCCCTACGGGCTGCAGACAGTCCAGCCTGCCGTGGTTTCCTGGTGGGCAGCGAGGGGCGGTGGCTGGCAGCATGGAGTGTGGGAGTCCAGAGACTCAGCCCCACATTTCCAGGTGAGTATCTTAGTGCGCAGGCGCCCGCCTCTGCCTGTTTGCGTTTGTACCTGGCACACAGAGCTGAGAAGAGGTGCCGTCCTAGCTGGGACACTGCCGCGTCCCCCCAGGCACCCCCTTCCCTACCATTCAGCGGGTGCGCGTTGGGAGCAGCCTGCTCAGATATGACTCAGAGCTGTACCAAGGCCCGTTGCCGTCCTAAGCAGAGAAGACAGAGGACTGAGCCAGGTTGTCTTGTTTGCTTTATCTCTTTCCAACAATTTCATAAATACAGGGTAGGGCAAAAGTAGGTTTCAGTCGTTCATATGGAGAATAATATAATAAGTGATACAAGAATAAACTGTGTTTTGTGTACTTACCACTGTAAACCTACTTTTGCTACATCCTGTATTTACTGAGCACCTCCTATGAATCAGGTAGTCTCCTGGTCAGTTACGTATTAGCACCGATAAACCACCCCTAAGTCAGCGCTGCAGAGCGTAAGCATTTCATTAGCTCATGAGTCTGTGGGTCCCCTGGCTGGCTTTTCTGGTCTGAGCAGGGACAAGCTGGCCTTGGCTGGGCTCCCTCATGTGTCTGCAGCTGGCCGATGCGGGTCAGCTGGGCGGGCTGTGCTTTTGTTGCCCAGCAGGCTAGCCTGGTGGTGGTCTCACAGTGGCTGTGCAGGGTTCCAGGAGAGCAGAACCAGGCCCAGCCCTTTGAGGCCTCTGTTCGGAACTAGCACCCTGTCACTTCCCCCATATCCTATTGGCCACAGCAAACCCCAGAGCCAGGCTAGATTCAAGCAGGGGAAGCAGACTCCACCTCTCCATGGAGCACCTGTGAGGCCACATTGCTCGGTGTGCACACGCAGTGCAGAGGGAAGGACAGTGGCCACGTCTGCCGTCTGCCAGGGGCAGATGAAACAGCTCCAGGCTGTGCCCTCAAAGAACCTGCAGTCCAGTGTGCGAGAGTGTGTGACAAGTGCACAAATAACCAGAATGTATGTGCGCAGGTCCTGAGGTCCACAACGAAAATTTAAAACTTCGCTTGTATCTTGCTGAATTTAATTTGGAATCCCATTTCTAACCATTTGTTTTGGCAGATATTACTTTCCTGACCACGATCTGATTATTTCATAAAATAATGACATATTCTGGCATTTATAAATTTTTCTTTTTTAACCATTAGTAAAGACGTTAAATACAATTCCATTTCAGGACCACCATTTTTGTAAAAACAAAGAGGAGGAGTTACATTTGCATAAAGACACTAATAAAATAGTTGCCTGGTTTGGGGGGGAAGGTGATGAGGGTACTGGGTGGAGGGGGCAGAGGTCAGGAGCATGGCTTTTTCGGTTTGTTTGCTTTCTGAGTCATGCAAAAAAAATGGAATTTTGGAAAATCAGAAGCAACCTCTGTACCCAAAGCCTTGCCCTTTGGTGTTGACAGACTGTGTTTTATGCTTTCTCTTGGCAAAGATTTTCGCTGTGAAGCCAACAAGGTTCTCAGAATTCACGGCACACTAGCAAATGCCAACCTCCAGGCCAAATGACCTGTGTTCTGTCTTCTCTGCCGGGCAGCCAGTTAAAGGGGGAAAAGGAAGCCTTTCAGATAACCTGGTCTCTTAGTGGCAGCTACGGGAGGGAGAAAGTGGACGCGGCTGACGGTGGCTGAAGCTCTTAGTCCCGCACCCTCTGCACACGTGCACCGAGGGGGGGCTCAGCCCAGCAGGTCACCCAGCCCCTGTGGCCATCCTGCTGTTTCTTTCTGTCCTCTTCTTGGACTGTCCCTCCTGCACTCCTTCTTGGGGGCCAGACCCCTGCCACCCACCGAACCTGTTTACCTGCTGAAGGACTGGCCCACCTGTAAGGCAGAGAGTGTGCTGAGAGCCTTAGGTCCCGCAGGTGTTCACATGGGGCATGTCTGGGATTCTCTCCCCTTTCCCTTCAGGCAGCACTGTTGTCAAGGGTCCCTCACCTCTGGGGCTTTCCCTCCCGCCCCGCCAGGCCGAGCAGCGCATTCTGTCCCGGGTGCACTCTCTGGAGCGGCGTCTGGAAGCTCTTGCTGCTGAACATTCCGCCAGCCGGCAGAAGGAGGCCATGCGCCTGGACCGCTTGGAGCTGCGGCAGGGGGCTACTGGTGAGGGAGGTGGTGGCAGCCTGAGCCAGGAGGACACCCTGGCACTCCTGGAGGGGCTGGTGAGCCGCCGAGAGACTGCACTGAGGGAGGACTTCCGCAGGGACACCGCTGCCCAGATCCAGGTAGGGGAGAGAGCTGACTGTCGCATGTGGGTGACACTGTGGGCGTGTGGGGTGGAGGGGCAGGACCCTGCACACCCTGGCACGAGGGAAACAGCTCTGCCACTTGGTAATTACTTGCTCTGAGTCTTAGTCTCTTCCTCTTTAAAATGGATGCGCTCCTCTCTGCACCCACGCCCCTGCCCAGCTGTGAGCACATAGATTACAAGGTGCCTGGCCCAGTGCCTGGCACCCCGTAGGCGTGCAGTAAAGATCAAGGGGAGGCCTGCACCCTTTCAAGAAGCACGGTAGCAGAAAGGCCAGGAGCTGACGTCTGCCATCACATAGGCCTGGTGTGAACTCTAATCACACCACTTGGTGGTGGTAAGTGGCCCTCTGAGTGCAGCCAGTGAAATCTCAGCCTCTCTCATTCTGCCCACAGGAAGAACTAGTCACCCTGAGAGCAGAGCACCAACAGGACTCAGAAGATCTCTTCAAGAAGATTGTCCAGGCCTCCCAGGTAGGTGGGCTTGGGCACGTGGGGCCTACAGTGGGGCCCTGATCCGGTTCAACATCTGTGCTAGGGCTGAGAGATACCTTAACCTCCCGAGGGGCCTGCTTAGACCTGGGGGATAGGGGGTGCAGGGGTGGTCTCCTGACTTCTGTCTGAACTGAACCCACCTGGGCTGGAGTGCTCCCCAGGGCCGCACTAGAGTGTGCTAGGGACAGGAAGGGTCACCTTTAAGCAGCCCATGGCGTTGGGTCTAACGCTGAATGAATGAGTGGATGGATGAGACTCCCATAGGACCTTGACCAGGAGGCCAGTTTGGCATTTGCTGGAGCGGTTGGGAGACCCTGGGGCGGGGATGTGGTTAAGCAAAGACCCCGCAAAGGGAGCAGATTCTGAAAGGGCAGTTGCTCTGAGCCTGACATCACTTGTATTTCTCCCTTCTCCCTGCAACAGGAGTCCGAGGCTCGACTCGAGCAGCTAAAGTCTGAGTGGCACAGGTAATGGGCCCTGCAGTCTGGCCTAGGCCTGCCCCTCCCCACGCCAGGCAGGACTGGAGAGCAGAACCCCGGAGCAGAGTTCTGTTTTAAGCAGAGAGCGGCATGGCTGAAGCCTAGTGCAGGACCATGCGCTTAGGGCCTGTGCTTAAGGTGGTGGAGGCTGGGGTGGGGCGTGGCAAGGGAACTGGGATTGGTGGGTTCGCGTAGACACCAACTTTTCTGTACGACCTCACTCGCTGCCTTCCCAAGCCCTAGATGTTATGCCCTAGACGCCACGCTCGTGGAGCGTGCGAACAGCTGAGGACGAGTGAAGGATGGACCTGAGCTTAGAGAGGGAGCAGGATGAGAATGAGGCAAGCCCCGGAGCTGTGTTCACAGCCGGGACCTGCAGGAGTCGGCCTTCCGTTCGCCTGTATGCGGCAGGCTCACGTTACACCCGGAGCCAGTGAGGGGATCCTCTCGTTTTCCCCTCTCACCAGAGATCCAAGGCTTTCTCTTCTCTTTGGGAGTAGGATGACCCAGGAGTCCTTCCGGGAGAACTCCATGAAGGAGCTGGGGCGGCTGGAGGGCCAGCTGGCAGGCCTGCGTCAGGAGCTGGCAGCCCTGACCCTGAAGCAGAACTCGGTGGCGGACCAAGTGGGCCTGCTGCCCCAGCAGCTCCAGGCCGTGAGGAACGACGTGAGTTGGGACCGTCCAAGTCCCCTGCTGAACACCTCACCCTCTGAAACCATCTGTCCTCAGAGTCTGCATGGGGCAGAGAGCTTCCTGCCCCTGCAGCCTGTTAGTCCCAGGAACCTTGGTCCTGGACTTGACACAGATGTTAGCTTCCTTTGATGGGAGTTCTTGTTTTTCTATCGAGAATGTGGAGGGTTGTTCTTAGATCTTTCCTCCATGTGGCCCAAGCAGGCACATGTTGGCCCTCCCCTCACAGGCCTGCATTCCTTCCCTGCTCCTTGGTCCATGCCCGGCACTGCCCTCCAGCATCCCAAAGTGAGACCTTTTTTTGGTCCCTAGGTGGAGTCTCAGTTCCCTGCCTGGGTCAGTCAGTTCCTTCTTCAAGGAGGGGGAACCCGCACTGGTCTCCTTCAGCGAGAGGAGATGCAGGCTCAGCTGCAGGAGCTGGAGAGCAAGATCCTCACCCACATGGCCGAGATGCAGGGCAAGTCGGCGAGGGAGGCTGTGGCCAGCCTGGGGCTGAGGCTGCAGAAGGAAGGTGTGATCGGGGTGACAGAGGAGGTGAGAAAATATGCCCCAGGACCCCCCACTTACACACACACACTGCTTTCCTCCCTGGGAGCCACAGACCTGCACACTCCCCACCTCCCAGCTCCCTGCAAGTGCCATGCAGGAGGCTCCAGTATTTGTGTTGGGGCTGGTACGGGGTGGAGGTACACCTGCGTGGGTGGCGTGGGTGCCTGGACCGGCATGCATGGCGCAAGCACAGAGGGGTCAGTCTGTAAGCCCCTGGGCCCCGGCAGTGGGGTACGAGGGTGGATGAGTCTGCCTCCTGTCATAGCTGCCCTGGGTGCCTGTTTTAGGAGGTGCACCGCATTGTAAACCAGGCCCTGAAGCGCTACAGTGAGGACCGCATTGGGATGGTGGACTACGCGCTGGAATCGGGAGGTGTGTGCATCAAACCCTGGTCCCCTTATTGGCATCTGGCATCTGCCCCAGCAGCTCTGGTGCTAGGCAAGCAGGGCTTATCAGAAGCCACCAACCTAGGACTCACCACAAAGGCAAGTGACAGCTTGGAGAAGTCAGGACTTGCCACTGGAAGTACCATTTCCCACCCAGGCACCATCCTTGGCTGGGACGAGACTGTTTACAGCTGCTCTGTTGTCTGGGTTGGGTGCACAGATTGGGCCTGGGGCATCTGCCCTCTGTCCTCAGAGAGGGACATGGGTAATAGTGTTTCCCCCTTGGGCTGCCTCAGCCCTTTAAGCCTGGGGTCCTTTTGGCTGCCAAGCTGAGCTGGTTGTATGGTCTCTGCTGATGCCCAGGCCCCAGGCACCCACCCTGCCTTTCCTTCCTGTGTCAGGGGCCAGTGTGATCAGCACCCGATGTTCTGAGACCTATGAGACCAAGACGGCCCTCCTCAGCCTCTTTGGCATCCCCCTGTGGTACCACTCCCAGTCTCCTCGAGTCATCCTCCAGGTAGGCACCCAGCGAGGGAGACAGCAGGGTGCTGTGCGGTCACCTATGTAGCTGGGTGACTGTCCCGTCCCAGATCTGCCAGAGCTACACTCAGGGTGGGCTCTTTGCCACTAGCCCTGCACTGACCCAGCTTTCTTCCCTTCCAGCCAGATGTGCACCCAGGCAATTGCTGGGCCTTCCAAGGGCCCCAGGGCTTTGCTGTGGTTCGCCTTTCTGCCCGCATCCACCCTACTGCTGTCACCTTAGAGCATGTGCCCAAGTCCTTGTCACCCAACAGTACCATCTCCAGTGCCCCCAAGGACTTTGCTGTCTTTGTGAGTATCCCACCTGTACAGGGCCCAGGGCTGTAGGACGCTGGGAGTCTCTGCTGAGGATAAAGTTGGAGTAATTCTTTCGACTGGGGGAGGGGAGCAGATTTGGAAGAGATGGTGCCAGGGTGGGAAATGGTACTTTGGTCCCAGGTGTCTCAGGCTACGGAGGAAGAAACAGAGGCCCAAGGAGCTAAGTGACTTGTCTGTCAGACCCCATAGCAGCCCTGTGTCCAGTGCTCAGGTCCCCTGCAGTCCGCCAGGGTGGGAGGGGACCGGTGTGGGAACAGAGGGAAGGCACTCCTCCCGGGTGGCCAGGACATGTCTTAAGAGCAGGATCTTCTCTTCATCTTTGCTCTTTCCAGGGGTTTGATGAAGACCTGCAGCAGGAGGGGACACTTCTTGGCCAGTTCACCTACAACCAGGACGGGGAGCCCATCCAGACATTTTATTTTCAGGTACAGGATTCTGTTATGCCAGCAGAGGTGGCGTACTCCCTTCCCCATCCACTGCCCTGTGCCAGGCACTGGGGGTTCAGAGCAGGGAACCACAGCCCCGCCCTCCCACAGCTCAAGGCATGGACAGCTGTCCAAGTGACTTGTTAGAAATGCAGAATCCCTGGCTCCGCCCCAGGTTGATTCCTTAGGGCCACTGGGACCCAGGAACCTGCGCTCTGACAGGCAGCCTAGATGAGTGTGATGCAGGTCACCTGCAACCTCCGCCAGCGGTGAGGACTTGGGATAACTAGTGTGAGGCAGGGGGTATGAGGTGACCGGACGGTGGCAGGAAGAGCCTGGAGAGGCAGGCCTGGATACCAGGCAGAAGAATTTCAGCCCTCAGGGTTGGGTGGGGGAGGGTGGGGGCACTGCTGTGTTTTAGGCAGATAAATGACGATATGGTCAGTGTAAATGGTGAGTCTGAGGGGGACAAGCCTGGAGAGGGAGCCGGTCAGGCAGTGGTCGCAGGAAAGCAAGCCAGGATTGATGAGGGTGTCCGAGGAAGGAGAGGTGGCGGCACGCCATAGGGAAGGAGGTGGAGCAGAGGGCAGCCGAGAAGCTATGCAGAGACGGGGGCAGGGTTGGCCACCGAGCTTGAGGCACCTGTGGGACGGCCCAGTGGAGCTGTCACAGGGCCTGGGCATATGGACTGAGTGCCAGCTCCTAGGTGATAACCGTGAGAGTAGTTGGGGTTTCCCAGAGATGTGTGTAGGCTGTGCCTTTAGGAAAGGGTGGAGGCCAAGAGGCTGTAGGAGGGCTGGAGGGGGAGAGGAAGAGCAGAGCACTGCTGGGGCGTCGGAGGTGGGATCTGCTCTAAAAGCTGGCTCAAAAACTGTGGCCTTCTGAGCGTAGAGGACAGAGGTCTGATGGCAACTTGAGAAAGAAAAGAAATTCTGCTTAATTCAAAGTAAAGGGATTCTTTCCCAACATCAACATAGAGCAGCAAGCTCTCCACGAAGGTAGTTCTGCCCATTGACAATGGTCAAGAGCTCCTGCGGGTTGTCAGTTTGGGATGAACTGTGTTGGCACTTAGCTGCGAGACCATTTTTACGTGTCCCTGTAGGACCTCTGAAGCTTCTGGGGCCCCTTGGTCCATCAGCTGGAAACTCCTCCAGGTCTGAAGACGGGAGCTTTAAGTCCAGGTCTCTGCAGAGGCCCTAGGGGTGGCATCTTCCCTCCTGCCTGCTGTCAGTGAGGTCTCAGGACTCTATGACACTCTTAACATCTTCCTTCCACCCAGGACCCGAAAATGGCCACATACCAGGTGGTGGAGCTGCGGATCCTGACTAACTGGGGCCACCCTGAGTACACCTGCATCTACCGCTTCAGGGTGCACGGGGAGCCTGCCCACTAGGCCTTCCCTGTGCTGTTGCCAGCCAGCTGGGAGGCCAGCCGTGCCCTCTTCTCTGGGAGTGAGAGCAGCACCCTGCCATTCCCCCCACGTGCTTGATCAGTGCACTGACTTCCAGTAGCAAGAATGGTCAGTGGACATGAGAAAGAACATGCAGGGCTTTCCTAGCAGCAGTGGCTGGAGGGGCACAGCTGGCTCCAGTGTCTTTCCATCCTTCATTCTTGTGCCAGGCACCAGGCGTCTCCTTCCCCCTCCTGGGAGGATGTATATATGTAGCATATCATGTGGGACTGAGGCAGGAGAGGTGATGAGTGGCCATCCAGCAGTTGTGGGTAAGACCTGACTGCCCCTTGCCCACACTGGAGAGGCTGGCACCCAGGAAGCTCTGTCAGGAGGTATATGAATAATGCACATGCTAAAGCCACAGGCGGCAAAAGCTAGGGCCTGGGGCAGGGAATTGAGGCCCTATAGGAGGAGGGTGCTCACAGTACCAGTTGGGACTGGGCAGCAGGCAGGAAGCTCCTGGTAGAGGGTAGCTGGGCTCTTATAGAAACCAGTGCCATCAACCCAGGGGAGCTTGGCCCACAAGGTCCTCAGAGGGCTTCTATACACTGTATTTGTCCTGGGTTGAGGTGGGCCATGGGGCTTATTGTACCCAAGGTCTGGCTCCTGTAAGCCTCTGAGGGTCCTAGGCCAGCCCTGTAGAATCCCCTCTGCTGGGGAGACTAGTTGCTTTTTTTCTTCTGATGCTGGAACTGGGGTGTGCCTGCCTGAGTGTTTGCCACATTCCCCCTGAATGCAGGGAGCCCAGACCTGTCCTCTGAAGCTGTAGGCATCTGGGAGAGTGGAGCAGGGAACTCCCTGGGCTCTCCTGGTAACCCAGTGATGACTCAGTGATATTCAGGGTATCATGGCGGGAGGTCTGGCTGCCTTGTGGGCCCTGCCCCCACCCAATCACAATCAGGCTCCCCGGTGTAAGGGGCCCTCACCCTCAGCCACAGTTTTGGGGCTCTTTCAGCTCTTGCTCAATGGTTTTCCTTCTGGCTTTTTTTCTATGGGGGGTGGGGAAGGGGACTGGGGAGGGCAGGGGCCTGAGGAAGGGTTTTTTGACCCAGCAGGTCCTGCTGTATTATGTAAACATTTTTCAAGGTCTATTTTTTAACTGAAAAGTTAAGGGCTTGATTCCTAGCCCCGTTCTGTGGGGCAGTGGGTGATTTTAGTTCCTTATAACCCGGCTGCCAAGAGGGGCTGCCATGTGGGCAGGTGCCCTTGGGAGGAAGGCTAAGCCCTGACTGGGCTCCCGTGGGACTAAGCTGGGATGAAGGCGAGTCCCAGGCCACCCTGTGCTCCTCCAGCACCGGCCCCTGCACAGCCTCTGCCCCAGCTCTTTTGTCACAAATGCTGCACTATTGGGTTCTTAATTTTTTATCTCCAGATTCTAATTTATGCCTATGCAAAAAATAAATTATGCCCAGGACTAATGGGATACGTGTTTTTTATCTGGCCATTGCACAGGGAATCTGCTCCTGGGAAAGCGAGAATGAATTCTTAGCCAACACAATGCCTCAAAGACTTACTCCAACTTTAGAAACAAAGGCCTCTCAGCTAAAACCCAGCGGGGGGCAATGGACTCAAGGGTTGGCAGGAGAAAACCCAGTGACAATGGAATCAAGGGTTGGCAGGAGAAAAGTGAGGTGGTTTTATTAGGACATTGACATATTAAGAAGCAGGCTCCTGCATCTCCTAGAGCCATTTGAGTAGAAGGTAGAAAGTTACTTGTTTAGCCATTGACCATGTCTGCTTTCAAGGCTGTGATCCTCCAGGGGGATTAGACACCTGCCCGTGTCTATGCTGAGGTGCTGGATGGGACAAGGAAGTGGGTCCCCTGGAGAGGGAGAAGCTGCCGGCTCAGGCCACCAGGTCCTGGCCCTTCCCCTAAATACTTCCCCAGATTCAGTGTTTCTAATGAGCTGCTCAAAGGCCAGGGGTGGTCCCCAACTGGACACTCAAACACATGGCTCTTGTCCTGACCATGACACCTGGCCCAGGGCCAGTCCCCATCACAGCTGAGAAAATAAAGGCAGGCACAGGTCAGCATTGAGGGGCTTAGGGCTAAGTGCCACAGAGGGTGTGGGTGGAGTGCAAATCCAGGCCTGAGGCTCTGGGCCAGTTCTGAACCCCTCAGCTCAGGGTCCTGGGAAAGAGCTAGTCCTACATACAGCTCGTCTCCCACCAACTGCTCGCTTCTCTCCCCGTTTCACTAACACCTGCTCTGCAACTAGCACCGCTTTTCAATGAAGACATCCCTGAGCGGTACCAGTAAACGAGTCCCTGGAATTTGCCACACACCGTCAGGGCTTGGGGCCTTGACTCCTGCCCTCTAAGGCCAGGCACAAACCCTCTGCCTGTCTGCACACGTCCAAATCCTACTGTGCCCTCACAGCACAACTCACACCATCTTCCCTGTGATACATCCCATGACCCCAGTCAAATTTACACATCCCACTCCGTATCATGGCACATTCGTGTTACCCTGTGCTGTGCCAGAGAGGCCAATAAGCCAGAACACGGTGTGACAAAATTAAGATACCAGCAACGCACTAGCGGCACATACAGAAGGGTCAGGATTTGCCACTCACGATGATCAGATTAACAACTTTATTCTTTATCAACTACAAAAGGGCTGGTGTTTTGTTCCAAATGGGTAGTTGGTAGGGCTGAGACCCACAGGGAACTTCTGTAGTTACTGCTGAGGAGTGAAACGCTGCACTCAGTCAACCCCCTGCCAGTGGGTATGGCCTGGTGACCACACAGATCCAGACCAGCCCCCTGAGCCTCTGAGCACAGAGGCTAGCGTGGTGGCCACGGCTTCCAAACATAAAGTGGTTATGCTCACAGGGGCCGGAGAGTTCAAACAAAATGAGGTTCACCTGTTCTGAGGTTCTACCATGGCCAAGCCCCATGGAGAAACCGATTCCACAGCACCCGCCATGGGGACAGAACAGGGGCTGCTTAACACTGGGCCCTCCAATTATGAAGGATTCAGTGGGCAGCAGCCCCTGTAAACGGAACCAATCAAAAAACAAGGGGAAAATAGTAGACAAAGGAACAGGCAGGGGCCAAAGTCGCACTGGAGCAGCTGAGCGGGAATGGCTGGGGGAGGGCCAGAGTGGGGACATCCCATCTGCTGGTGGCAATACTCCTCTGAGCTTCAGTTTCCTTAACTAGAACAATGGCACTAACACCCCTCCTTCAGAGTATGCAGCGACTGACACCTGGCACAGCCCCAGCTGTCAATGCCACATCTCTCCTCTGAAGCCTGTCCCCTAGCTTGTGGGTCCTCTGAAGCTTGTCCCCCAGCTTGTGGGCTCTGTTATAGCATGGGTGGTAAGCAGCATGCTGGGCACATTAGGGCCTCACATACATACTCTCACTGAATCCCTACAACCCCCACAGGCATTTACCTCTCACAGTGGAGGAGGAAACTGAAGTTCAGAGAAGGCTGGCAACTTGTCCTGTCAGAGCTGGTGGAAAAGCTCGGGTGGCAAGGCCACGCCTGCCTCCCAGAAGCTGGGCTCCCCCACCCCTGCCCTGCTCTCAGACAAGCCCTGGGGCAAGCAGAGCAACAGTGTTCCCTTGGAACAAACTATTTTGTGTGTGTGCTGGTCTGGTTAGTCCGTGGCCAAGGGTCAGTGGTAAATGGAAACAGCTGGGAGAAGGGGAGATGAAGGAACCAGCAGCCCGGGAGGAGGAAGGAAGGGTTGGGGAGAAGAGGGAGGCAAGGCTGAGGACAGGCCCAGCAAGCTGGGTGTCTGCCCCGACAAGAGCAAGAACACACCTCCGCCCACCAGTCTCTGCTAAACTGAGGGCTTCAATCCACAGCTCAGACGAGACTGGTTCAGAGCCCAGGCTGCCACCTCAGGCCTGGCAGCCCCACCCCCACACTGAGCAGTGATTCCTCCAGAGGGCTTACTGCTCTGTGCTCAGCCTTGACCTGCCTTCCTCGTATCCCAACCGGGGCTTCCAACCTGGGGCTCTGGCCATTCCTTGTTGTGCTCCAGCAGTAGCCACGCTGGCACCATGTGGTAGAGGTGTGGTGGGAAAAGGGGGGTTCATCCCAGCCTGGCTCAGAGGAACACCCCGCACTCCACCAAAAGGAGGTCTACACCGGTCTAGGTCATCAGTCAGTGCCCCAAGACCCAATAAGATTCAAAGTTCAAGCAGGAGGCAGCTCCAGGGAGGCGAGAGCCTCCGGCTCAGCAGACTCACAGAGGAGTGGTCCTGACCAGCCAGGCAAACAGGATTGTCTCCAAGGGGGGGGAAAAAGCCACCAGCTGTCTTTGGGTCAGTGGCAAGGGTTGGAGTTTGGGGCAGGGAGGGCCCTACAATCCAATCCCCTCCACACATCTACAGGTTACAACTTAAGAGCTTTTGGCATTACCTGCTTGGTGGTTTGAGAAAAAGAGGGAGAGAAAAGAGGAACCAGCACTGTCCACCCTGCTAAAGGCCCGAGTCCCAGAAGGAGGCTCGTGAGCCAGCGGCAGCAGCACTTACACCTGCAGCCCCCAGCCCTGGGGCCAGCTCCACAGAGGGGCTCTGGGCACAGAGCAGCACTGGGAAGGAGGGCACCCTGCAGCTCCTGACAGCTCCTAAAGGTTCTCACAGAGACACATACAGATGGACAGATGAATGGACAGGCGGCCAGCTCCTGGAGGCAGGGGCCAGCCATGGAGGAGGAGGGGGGAAGAGACTGCCAGGGCCCTGAGTGGCCACGCTCCTGCACACCCCACCCGACACACACACTCACACGAGAGCAAGAATAAAAACAATAGCCTAAGGGCCAGATGTACAGAAACTGAAGGAGGAAGGAGGCGGGCAGGAGGCTAAGAGATGGTCAGTGCCCCGGAGTCTGGCCTCCTCCTCAGCTTATAAATTACAAAGCCCCTGGAAACCAGGGGTGGGGGAATGATGAGGCTCCGGCTGTGGCCTGGGGAGGGCCCACGGCTGCTCTGGCCCATCTGATGGGCGTGGCCAGAGTATGAGAATCCCTTGGGTAGTAAGGGGAAATTCAGCAGCCACTGGCAGGACTCACACAGCCTCCCTGGTTCTTCACCTTGTGACGCTGACCCCCTCGTCGCCGGCCCCCACTGCTGGGCTTGAGCTGAAAGAGAAAGGAGGAGCTTGAGCAGAAGTGGGCCACTGGGAGCAGGGCAGGACAGCAGAGGAGCTGGGCAGCAGGGAGCAGGGCAGGAGACCAAGGGTGAGCAGTGTGGTCCCAGCCTCGCATGGGGAGCCATCACTGTGGACCCAAGCACGGCTCTGCCCGTCAGATGGAGCAAGAGCCCACTCTGCCTACCTGCTGGGAAGGTGGGTCACGTGGCAAGGGTATGAGAGAGCAGAGAAGCACAAAGAAAGCAGGAACCAACACCTGCCACCACTGATGGGTGGAAAGAGAAAGGGAATGAAGGAGCCAGAGGAAAGCTCAATGAGGGAGAGAGCAGAAAGGACGGGTCCAGGCAAAAGCTTCCTTCTCCAAAGGGTCAGATGGAGAACGAGACTCTGGAAGGAGGTGAGGGGGTGCTGAGAACCCGGGGTAGAGCTGGCAGAGGATGCCGAGTGACAGCCACAATGACACAGGGCCCAAGGTCACAGACCCCTCAGGAGGTATCATGTAGGGGGAGGGAACACAGGAGAGCCTCTAAGGCAGCAATTTTCAAGCCTTTTGGACCATAACACACATATACGTCACCCACACTCACCAACACACATAAACAATATTTTTACTAAAAGGGAAACTTCAAAATGTGGAAACTAAATGCCAATAGGGACCAATTAAATCAACTTTACGTAGGCCACATCTCAAGGTTGGAAAACAGCGCCTTTGGAGGCAAACAGCTCACTCAGAAAGCATCTATGTGCCTGGAGCTATGAAACACCTTGTCTATGCACAGATGTGGCCTTGGGTGAGGGCTACCTTAAGCTCTCTTACATGTCCCCTCCAATGACTACTGTGACAGCCACACCCCCATTGCCCTGCCTGCACCGCCCAAGGCAGTCAGGGAGGCATGCTCACCGTTGGCTGGAAACTGCTGGACGCAGCTGACTGCGCAGCCCCTAGAGAGACAGCTTCATCTCCAGGTGGAGGAACCCCTACCGCCAGCGCTCCAAGTGGGCCCCCGTCTTCTCGTTTGGTTAGAGGGCCTTTTTTCGTTGACTGCATTTTAATCTGTTGAGGCTTGGAGTTCATCGGGGAGTTGTTGGTGGTCTGGAGAAGCTGCAGGAGCCAAGAGCATGAGAATGAGGCCCGAGCTGCAGGCAGGGCCTCAGCTCAGCTGCCTGCTCCCCCGCCCCCTCTTGGGACTCCTTACTCCCTGGCCTGGCTGGTCCTGGGGGAGGGCCCACGACAGGGGCAAAGGGATGGAGAGATGCTCTCTCCCCACCCAGAGTCCCAGGCTGCCTCAGCCCAGCCACGCAGGGCTCCATCCTGCCCCTGCTCCAGCTTTTCCTCTTGCAGACAATCAGGGATCCTTGCCCCTCCCACTCAGCCCAGCTCCCAGATGGGGCCCCCGCCTGCCAGAGACTGGTAAGCTAACTTAAAGCTTTCTTCCTTACTAAGCTGGCTAGGACTCCCCAGAACACCAACTGCACCTCCAGCCGTAGGACCCTGCTGCCCCTGGAACAAGAGTCGGGGCAGGTTTTAACTTCAGGCCTCCCAGAAACCAAGCGACTATCTCAGCAGCTGGAAACGTTTGGAGTGTGGCTATCAGAAATCTCAAGTACTATCACCCAGCAGGAAAGCCCTGTTCCAGCTCTCCCAAGGCAGAGACTGGCACCTCTGCCCTAGCAGGTCAGGAGATTCGGCAAGGCTTATTGAGAATCATCTGCTCTGCTCACGGGCTAGGGGTTCCTGGTGTTTGCTGGGGCACGTAAGGTCTGCCTGGCCATACCTTGGTGATGGTGCCCACAGCCTTGGTGCGGCCTTCCCGGAACACCAGCCGCTGGTCTATGTGCAGGTACTCAGGGGTCTTGATAAAGCGGAAGTGCACAGTGGCCTTGTCCCCAGTGCGTAGACAGTCCTTGTCCATGCTCAGAATGGTGGCCGTCTGCCTGATGCTCCCACAGTGCACTGCCAAGGGAGCCAGGGCAGGGCAGGCTTGAGCCATCATTAACCTCAGGGCAGGGGAGGCAGTGTGAAGGCATGAAATATGCTTGAGTTGTGTAGGCTAAGCCCTCAGGGAGGCCTAGGGAACCGACTGAGTGGAGGCTGCCTGGAGATCTGACTGTGCTGCGAACCTTTTCCTCCAGCTAGACCCCACCTGTCCCTGGACCCATGGTTCTTACTCCTGAATACAGGGCACTGTGTTTGCATGTGTGCCTTCTCTAAGCTGTTGGCTTCTTGAGGGCAGGGCCCTTGCCTATCTGGTCTTTGTCGTCAGCACCTGGCAACACCCGGCACACACTGGCATTCAGTAGACAATGAGTAGGCATTCAGCAAGCACTCCATTTGTTTGCAGGACTGAATAAATGCTACAATTCATGGGAGGAAAAGAGAGCATCACTAGGCAGGAAGGAGACCTGCCTCTTGAATGGAGTTGAAACTTCGGGGTTTGGGTCACTGGAGCACTTTGTAAAGAGAGCTGGAGTGGCGGGCCTACTGGGCTGGCAACCCCTTCAGACACCTACCCATGGCCTGGTAGCGTGGGCTGATCGTGGTAGGGTGGTGCAGAACGAGGATCTCCGCCTCAAACTCCCAGGATGCTTGGGGATTCAAGCGCGGGGAAACCATCACCATGCCCTTCCGGATAGATGAGCGCTTAATCTGAAAGAACGAGGGAATGCCAGGCCTCAGGGACAACAGGCCTTTGGGTTTCACCCCCGGGCCTGGGAATGAGGACCAGCCCACTCAGCCTTGCCCTCACTGCACTGGCCCACAGGCCTGCTAAGCAGATTCTAGTGCTCCCATTCCATGGGGAGCTCAACACTGCTCTTTGGGGTCAGGAAAGGCCTCATCAGGAAGTGGCATTTCAGCTGGGCCTTGAAGGATGGGTAAGAACTAAGAGGGTGATGAGAGCCAAGGCAGGCAAGCGTTAGGCGGAATGAACAGGGCAAGTAGGACATGACTGTTGCAGGGAATAGAGGAAGTCCCACTTTGCTGGTTAATCTGGTTGGCGAAGAAGGTAGGTGACCCTAAAGCTAGCACTCACCCAAATCCCTGGGGGACAGAAGGCTGAATGGGAAGAGGATCTGGCACGGACCCCTACAGCCCTATGCAGAAGGACCCTCACCACAGCAGGGAGATGCATATCTGACCTCACCACTGAGTTTAGGGCATCCTGCTCAGGCACTAGAGGGAGGAACAAGCTTAGGAGGCAGGCAGACCTGGGTTCAAGTCCCGGCTCTAGCACTTACTATCTGTGGGCTCCTGGGCATGTCACTCATGCTCTCTAAGCCTCAGTTTCCTCATCTGTAAAAGTGAGGTAAACCCTAGCTTGCAGAACAGCCATGAGGACTGGAGATGGCCCAGAGCCTAGTATGACACAGTCTCCCAGGGGCGTTTTGGTATTATCAACACTCACCTTCTTCAGTGCAAAGGAGGCTGTCTGGCCCCCCCGCACCTCCTTGACAGGCATGCGCTTGCGATGGATCGATTTTACAGCAATGGAGAGGAAGTTACCCAGGGGATCTGGGCCCAGCAGCAGTGTGTCATTCAGCTTAATCAGGCCCCTGAGTGTCGTCCCTGACACCACTGTCCCCACACCCTGTAGAGAAGACCCTGGTCCAGTAAGTCTATCCCCACTTAACCCCTCTCCACCAGAGGCTCAACCCAACACACCTTGTAGGAAGTGCCCGCCCAGCCTCCCAACCTGCTCAGTCTACCAGAAGCCACTCACTGGTACAGAGTAAGTGTCATCAATCTGAAACTCAGCAGGCTCTTCTTCCCGGTAGCTGGTGCGGGGGGAGAGGAGGTTGAGGAACATCTTCAGCAGATCTAGGTTCTCGCCTGTAACGTTGGAGATCTGGAATATTGGGCACATCCTAAGTGGGGGGAAGAAAGAGGAAGAAAGCAGCTCAGGCAGCCAGCTCCTGCCTGACATAGGATGGGAGCAGCAGGAAGGCTCCTGGGATGGCCTCACTGCCCCTCGCCTGCCTCCCAGGGCTCCACCCCTCTGCCCCAACTCTAAGCCCATCTCCTCTTACTCCATTTTGTCTCTGAAATCTGTCCCCCTCCTCTCTGTCCCTCCACCACTGCCCTATTTCAGGCACTTGGCACTCTTAACTGCTTCTTCCTGAAGCACACACATGCTTGCTTAAAATCCTTAATCCTCTCACCAACAGAGAAAACAGCCTGCATCCCTCCTCCCAACATCTCTGCAGGTTTCTCTTAAATTCCTATATTCCAGCCAGACCAGAGAAACTTACTTTCTCTTAAAAGCCTGGTTCTTTTCTGCTGCCATGTATTTGTTCACTCAGGTCCTCCTGCCTGAATTCCTTCCCTCTTATCCACCTACCAAATCCTCTCATCCTTCAGGGCACATTTCCAATACTGCTGCTTCCAGGAATCCCTTCCCAGATGGGCACTTAACTCCTCTCAGCTCCTGAACTTTTTATCTCAGCTCCTGAGATAACTTTCCATCAGTTATCTCAATGGCCTCTGTATCTCCTATCCAGGGTTAATCAAACTCCTTGAGATCAGGAATTATATATTTCCCTTAGCCCTTAGAATAGCACCTGCACAGAACAGGAAATCAGTAAATTAAAATAGGGGCAGCTGGCCCTGGCCAGTGTGGCTCAGTTGGTTGGGCACTGTCCAGTGCACCGAAGGGTGCTGGTTCAATTCCCAGTCAGGGCATATGCCCAAGTTGTGGGCTTGATTCCCAGTAGGGGGCGTGAAGGAGGCAGCCGATGGATGTTTCACTCTTGCATCGATGTTTCTCTCTCTCCCTCTCCCTTCCTCTCTCTCTAAAAGAAGGAAAAAAGAAATCAATAAAATAGAAATTAAAATAAAATGGGGGCAGCTTAAATGTACCCCCTCTGCTGGCCAAATGGTGGTACTGAAGACAGTGTCAGGGCAGAGCCACAGGCCACAATGCCAGGGTCCTATACTACAGACCAAACCAGGAGACAGATGGCTCTAAGCAGCCCCAAGGCTCTGGCAGAAGGAACAGAATTAATAAAGTTCTAAGAGTACCTCTGACCAAGGAGCTGAGCTGACCACCTTGAAGATAAGGACAGAGCCCGAGTCAACTCTGGAACCTCAATGCCTAAACGAAGAGCCTGGCACCAAACAGGCATCCAAAATATACTTAAGGAATCAAAGGATACGGTAATGAGTTAAGGCCTAAAGTGATTTGTGATTCGAGAGCTTTTGAGAAACAACAGGATAAAAAATGTATAGTAAGTTATAAAAATGGCTGTGCATGCATCACACAGCAGCCAGGTGCAGCGCTAAGTGCTCTCCGTACATCATTTCCAACACTTATGAGAGCCCTACAGAGAAGGTAACATCATTCCCGTTTCAGAGGCAAGGACACTGAAGTCTCAGCTGGGATTCCAACCTCAGCAAGGCTAGCTCCTCAGAATCTGAGTCACCTGAAATAGCCCCTGGGCACACTGCCAGCCTGGGAGACCTTGTGCTGAGACGGCGCAAGTCTACTTCGTGCATCGTCTGTGTCTGCCCAGGAGTGCGTGCCCCTGCCCCTATACCTCTCAGAGCTGAAGTTGGAGGCTGTGACGATCACATCATCCTTGCTCTGCACCAGCACAGGGATCTTGCGGCAGCCTGGCGACTTCAGCAGGCGCTGTAACAGCTTCAGGGTTTCTTAAAGGGAGCAGTGGAACAGAATTAGCTCTGTGGCCAGGCTTCCAGGGCAAGACATGTCCACTCATTACTGTTGCAAGCAAGAAACAGACAATGTTGAATGCCACAAGGCCTGGAGAAGCGAAAAAGAAGATGAAAACCTTGGGTGGATGTGTGCTTGCCAGAGTAGAAACACAGCACAGATGGGGCCCGTCTGCTAAGGTTACGGGTCTGAAACCCGCTGTGATTTCTCTAGTCTCCAAAAGACCTGCATCCTGTGAGGGGGGAAAGGGGATGGGCACGTAAAGTCAATGTTCTTCTCAGAATGCTCTGCTTCCTGGAAAGATAATGCATGTGTTAAAAGGATCTCTAGGACATTCAGACACTTGCAGAGGTCCTTATGAGGCCCTCCAAAAGGATATCTCTCCATTTCTCTTCTACCATCTGTAGCAATGAGGGAGAAATGCATAAAGACCTAGTCCTGCAATGTTGTTTTGAAGCTTATGGTGGCAAAAGATTATCAGATCTTCTGCCCCAATCTTGCTGCATAGATCCAGCCAGATTAGGGACTTCAAGAATCTTGCATTTGGAACCAGAAAGAACAAAGTGCAAGAGATAATTCTAGGCTATGCTCAGACCAAGAGCTGAACAGGAGAGAAAGCAGAAGATTCTCGGCTGATGGGAAATTCAGGCCAGGTCTGAGCACAAGATAAAGAAGCAGAAGGTTCTAGGCTGAAGCTGTTAGCAGACCACCAAGGAGCCCCAATCAGAATAACTGCTGCTAGCTGGAGGCTTCACTTACCTTGCAGGATGTTAGCAGGACACATGTCAATCTTGGTGACCACCACAAAAACAGGAACATTCAGTGCCAATGCCAAGCCCAGGTGCTCCTTGGTCATCCCCACGATGCCAGCATTGCTGCCCACCTGCCCCAACACAGAAAGAACTGTCAGGGCAAGGGATATAGAGCTTGCTGCTGAGTTGGCACAGAGATCCAAAGACTGTGGGAATGAGAGAGCGCTCCCATCTCTGAGGCCACCATCGGAATAGGACCCAGGAGGCACCAGTCTCAGGCCAGGAACAAAATGGCTGTAAATGAAAGCTGGGCTGGGCACAGACTGCTTTAACTTGAGTCAGCAATGTGGGCCATCAAAATCTGAGACTTGCAAACAATAAAAAAAGACAAACCCAGACAGTCTAGAGTCATCAAAGTGAATTCAGTTTAACACCCCTGGCCCTCAGTGCCCGCATCTATAAAATGGGGGGATAATAATATCCACTTTAGAGGGTCACTTGTCCTATGTCAGAGGTCCAGCACACAACTAGCATGAGTTAGGCGTTCAAGCAATGGCTGCTGTTACTACTGTTACTATTCCTTCCCATAATAGTAAACGTTTTTAAATATCACCACAAAGGCTTGTTCAATAAATTAGGGCACATGCACAAGAGGGCGTACAAAAAAAGAGGTACAGTATAATCTCTAAGATATGGTTTTAAGGGAAAAAAGCAAGGTGTATATAGCACACTACAATTTTAAAAATGATGAATGGATAACTGTTTGAAAAAAAGCAGATGTATGACATTTGGGAACATCTGAGAAATGTAAGTCCTTCTGGACTAGCTACTGGATGATATTAGGGAACTCTTGTTCACCTTCTTGGCTGCAATAACAGGAGACAGTTCTTTCTTTTAGGAAATGTGTGAAATATTTGGGGGTGAAGACTCACAATGTCTATAATATACTTTCAAATGCTTTAGGCAAAAAAACCAAAAACCACACACACCCATTACATATACAAATAAGTACGGCAAAATGTCAATTGTTGAATCTGAGTGGCAAGTTTAGGGTATTCGTTATACTATTCTTTCAACTTTTCTGAATGTTTGAAATTAGAGGGAGAAAATATATACGCTTCTGCTGGTATGACTACAAATATCTCTGGGGGATACATGAGAAACTGGAAGTACTACTTGCCTCTGGAAGAAAGTGGACAGAGTGAGGAAGGGAGACTTTTCACTATGATCCTTTTGGTACCTTTTAATTTTTGTATCATATATAAATGTCGTAGTTACTAAAACAAAATAAAATTCAAATTGCCATGACATTTGATCATCACAGTTCACAGGTGAGCCACCACCCCAATGGCACAGATGTCCCACACCTGTGCCTCCTTTCACCTACACCAAGACGCCTCCACTACCTTCCTCCTAACTTTCCCCATTCCATCGACCCTTTCCTATCCAACGCAGACTGACTTCTGTTCTTCCCGGCCCGGAAAAGAGAGAGTGCTATTGCTCTGTCGTCTATACAGTTTAAAGGTTTCCCACCCCCACCCTAGAAACTGACTGCCATAGAACAATAATAAAATATTTCATGCCCTGGTCAGTGTGGCTCAGTTGGTTGAGTGTTATCCCATGCACCAAGAGGTTGCCAGTTCGATTCCTGGTCGGGGCACGTGCCCAGATTGCGGGCTCAACCCCTGGTCCGGGGTGTGCAGGAGGTGGCCAATTGATGGTTCTCTCTAATTGATATTTTTCTCTCTAGCTCCCCCTCTCCCTTCTTCTCTAAAATCAATAAGAACATTTAAAATTTTTTTCATTATTTTCTACAGAAAATTTTTTAATATTTGAATCATGGCCCAAAACTCAGATAATATTTAACACTTCATATCAATGAAGGTATTTCCAATAATTGGCCTTGCTCACCGTAGCTCATTTAAAAAAGTGCTCATTTTAAACGGATTGATGTCTATATCTTTCTTAATAACCCCCCACCCCAAATATGTCCTATGAACTGACTATCCACTGAAATCCCTACTTATAGAGCATCTTTCCTTAGCCCAGTCAAGGCGGTGATGGCCCCTTGCAATGATCAAAGATACAGGAAATGAAATCACACTGAGATCCCAAGAACCCTGAGCAGAGAGCCGACAAGAGTGTTCAGTCATATGCTCCACTTCTCTTTAGTCTCCAGTTTGGGGAGACTTTGCATGAGAACCTGTGTTTGTGGGGCAACTTGATAGAGTTTTCTCCCAACAGATGCTTGTGTTTACTACACTTATTAATGCAAGCAGCTGTAGGAACTGGGATATGGGGAAGGGCTTCGAGAATGACTTGCCAAAGGAAAACGTGCTTGCTTGCTCTCTCCGTGAAAGCTGTGAAGCTGCCACCAAGGTTGTAGGCCTCGCAGGCCCCCACTCTGTCCAGGGAGGAATATCAGAGACCCAAATACAAGCTTGGCAACATGATCCAACACAGGCCTCTGCTCCCTTTCCGTTCCAGTTCATCTATGTAAATGAGCTGCTTAAAAATCTACTCCCACTGGACTGTAAGCTCTCCGGGAGCCCAGGCCAGCCCTGTTCATGGCTGCATCTTTAGGCCCAGCACAGTGCCAGGCACACCGCATCCTCTCAACAGTTACACTCATTCCAGGCTTTGGAAGAGGCCCCCTTAACCCCCTCTTTATTGATATCTGTGCTCTCCTCCACTTCTTCCCCCAGCCTCCCCTCTCTGAGAGTACTACCTGGTGCCACCTCAAAGTAGTCCAACGCGAGAAGAAAACATTTCTGAAGGTAATAAGTAAACCCCAGGAGAAACCTTCCTCTATGTCTTTCCAAAAAATGAGAGGTCTGCAAATACCTTTGTTTCTCCATAGGGGATCCTGTCTGAGCTAACTAGATCAAGTTACACCCCTTGAGATGATTGTAGAGCTCAGGGGACTGGGCACTCCTGGCAAAACCTGTCATCCTTACCTAGTGTCAATGCCCCAAACCAGTAGGCTTCAGCCTCGGAACAGTTTCAAACACTGGGTGAGCATAACCACACCCTCAACAGCCCCATAGAAGCCTGCACTCCAGGGAGTGCCATACTTACCATGAGCATGCAGAAGTCAGGCAGGTGGCCCGTCATGCCGAAAACAGTGGTCTTCAGGTATTTCTCATGGCCAGCCAAGTCTATGAAAGTAATCACTTTAGTGGATTTCTCACAAATCTTTGTCCACTCCAGGCTGCCCCCGTGGCTGTCTGGTTTGTTCACCACATTGCCTTCGCTGTCAAAACCCAGAATGTCGTTGCCCACGCTGCTGGTGCGACCAGATTCAATCTCATGCTTGTGGCGGAAGAGTTTTTGGCGGGCAAAGCCTCGGCCATTGTCCAGCTCCCCGTGTGTCAGAACGCCCAGAAGTGTGCTTTTGCCAGCATCCACGTTGCCCACAACTGCTACCCTGCGTGCACATAAACCCAGACATCCACGTGAGAGTCAGTGGGTGAGCAAAGTGAAACCAACTCACTGAATCTGCAAGGACAGGCTTGCTCTGGAGCCACTCCAGTCACTGTTCCTTTTCATGGATAAGCAATCAGAACATTCCTGTAGGTCTTCTCTAGGGAGTAGAAAGTTATCAGGAGGAACTGGGCTCCCATCACAGTGGCTTTCTCCCTTACCTTCCACTAGCTTTCCCAAAGCTGCCAGAGAGGAGCCCCAAAGCCAAGAGAGGCACACAATGCTCTCCTGCGTCACCCTGGTTTCCAGCCTCACAGGCCAGTAAGAAAGATAATGTGGCCCACAAAACGTCTGGCTGGCCTCTCTCCCACTCTCCCCAAGTGGAAATATTAGGGATGGGGAAGTGCAGAGGTAAAGAGAGGCGCTATCGTGTCTCGGCACTCTTTCCTGGCCTCAGAAGGGAAGGGCAAAGCTGCCATGCTAGGTGTCAAAGGCTCAATCACGACTCCTGCTGCAGACCCCTGAACTGTTGGGGGGCCTCCTCACCTGACCTCCAGGAAGTCATCATCTCCTACTCGCTTCCGGACCAGGTAGTCACGCACACGGCCCCCAGCTTCCTGACGCTCCCGCAGGAGGATGACATCAGCCTCTATCTGTTCTGCCATGCTTTTCACTGTGGCGTAGGAGGCCTCCATGTCAGCTTCACTCAGCCCGTACTCAGTCCCATCTGGTGACAAGAGCCCAGACATCAGTGTTCCAACAAGCCAGACAGTCGAGCCCTAACAAAGATCCCACCCCAGGCACTGGAGAAGAACATGGCTCTCTCTACCGGACACTTTTCAAAAACTTGGGCACACACAGAGTTAATAAATAACAGTGCCACGGGCTTCCCCATTAAGCAGGGCCCTCATTAATTCACTCAACAGTAATCACTGAGACTGTCCTGGGTTTTATGCCAAGCTTCATGCTGAGTCCTGGGAATACAGGTGCCCTTAGCGAGCTCACAGCTCAGTGGGAGAGACAGGAAATTAATTAAAGGCAATTCAGCTTGAATATTATACTATACAACTGTACAAAAAGAATGTAAAGTCTGAGCAACTAGCACAGCCTGGGAAGCTGAGGACAGCTTTTCAGGGTGCTGGGTCTCCAAGCGTGAAAGTGGGCCCACAAGAAAGGAGGACATCCTAGGCAGAGCAGCTAAGCATGGAGCATTGCAGACCACAGCACATTCTGGGACCAGTAAGCAGCTCGGTGTGTTGGGGAGCAGGATGTCAAGTGGCAGGAAACCACACAAGAGGTGGAAGCGGTTAAGCAGACAGACAGTAGCAGCAAAACACATCATGTACCAGGCAATGAGAAGCCTTGGGGGTTTAGGCAAGGGAGTAACATGATCAGGTCACTGTGGGTTAGAAAGATTCTTGGGCAGCAATAGAAGTGTGCACTGACAAGTGAGAGACCGGAAAGGGGGAGCCCCGTCAGGAAGTCATTCTAATTATCCAGGCAAGCGATAATGAGGACGGGGACAAAGGAAAATGGGGAGAGTTTAAGAATGATTTTAGGAATAGATTTTGACTGAGGTAGCTCAGGTGAAATGTCCAGCAAGCAGATGGGAAAATGAGTCTGAGCTCAGGATGAGGAAAGGAGGAACCAGTCAACCAATCATTTATTGAGTCTATTTATGACAATTCCCATCAGGTGCTTTCCACTTGGTGTCGTAATTCCCACAACAGCTCCTTCAGCTTCGCCTCTAGCCTCTGTCTCTGGGAGCACCGGTTCCGAGTCTAGGCTATCCGCCCAGCACAGGCCCAATCGTGGCACTTCACTGCCTCCCAGGGACCTTGGAGCACCTTCCCTCACCCTCTCTCCCTCCTCCGCCCACTTCCCTGGACAGGCTCAGGTCATCCTAAGCTAGGAAAAGGAAACCCATCCCCTCTCCCCCACTCATCTCCTGAGCCACTGTCTCCTCTGTTCCTCCTCTTGCCACCAAGCATCTCAAAAGAGTAACTGAGACTTGATGGCTATCACCATCCTACTCTCTGAATTTACCTACAATTCTGGAAGAAACTAGTTTTCAAGTCATCAATGGCCTTCTAACCACTCATCCAATGCCCCTTTCTTGACCCCAACAGCATTCGACACCGCTGGCCTCCCTCCCACCCTGCTTGCCTACTGCATGACCTCTCCTGATTCCCCTCCTGCTCTCTGGTTCCTCGTTCTGTCCACTCCGCTGGCTCATCCTGCTCCTGTCCCCCAAATGCCAGTCTTTCCCAGTAGCCAGCCAGTGGCCCTCTTCTCTATCCTCTGAACATTCCCCTTGGCTATCTCATACTATGGCTTCAACTGTCATTTTTAAACCTAAAAAAAAAAACCCCAAATTCATTTCTAGCACCCTCCTCTTCCCAGAACTCTATACTGAATTCCCAATTGCCTGGATGACTCCTAGAAGCCTGGATGTCTAAATTCAACAACCCAAGCCCTTCCCTTTAAACAACAGCACAAAAACTAACCATTAATATATCGTTTTAGTCCTCACTGCAACCCTATGAGGTAAGCGTTGATCCTCCCTTTTAACAATGGGGTAAACAGAACCCAGACAGGCCTCAGAACTGGTAGGGAGCAGAGGGGCTGGGTGAGCTTAGGTCTTCTGATTCCAAACCTAGAGCCTTTTCCTCTGGCAAGGGCTCCTCTTAATGCCCGACCAGTTCCCCCTCTTGCCTTCCCTATTTCTGAAGACAGCACCATCCTTCCAGTCATCTAAGCTTAACACTCATCACTCCAGTCCTGCTGATTCTAGCTTTATACCTGCCCTTCTTTCTCTACCCCTGCTCTATTCCTTTTGCTAATCCAATGCCGAAAGTCTGAATCAGGCCCTTATTCTACCTCGGCACAACAGATCCTAACTGGTCTTAGCAAATTCAGTCCCTGTTCCCTCCAACCCATCCTACATAGGCCCAAGCCCAAGCTCCTAGACAAAGCACAGACCTGATGGTGTCACATACTAGTCAAAGCCCTGGAATGCCTCCCCAGGCCCAGCAGCATTCAATTCTAATTACTTAAAGCCCTCCCCCATTCATTCCACACCCCCTCCTCAGTTTTGTCCCAGTGCAAGTGGCCCAGCCACCATCCCCTCCCCATGTTCCCTGTACTTCTCCAGCTCTACACCTTTGCTTAAGTATTTCTTATGCTAAAAAACCCATCAGCACATCTCCACCTGTCAAAATCCTACCCATTCTGCTCCCTTATGGCATTTACCACACACTACACCTGTGGAATAGTGTTCTGGATGAGTGTCTTCCTCACTATACAAAGCATCTTCAGGACAGGGATCAAACCCCAACATTCCCTGGATACCCCACGTGGGATGCCTTTCCTATATAAAGTCCTCAAGTGTTTGTAAAATGCAAACCAAATGAACAAAGTAGGAGCAGTTGGGCTGACGTGTTTCTAAATGCATGGCCAACTGCGCTCTGGACATCTGTGTGAGAGAATTTGCTGGAAGTGCTCCCCGGAGAAGGACTGCTATTTCTGTCATTCTTGCCAGATCCCCAAATTCTAGCCACTGTTTCCTGATTTTGACACAACAAAAAGCAATGTTTTCAGGTCCTGTTCCATACCTGGAGGCAATGACCAATGTCACCTTGTCCGTCTGGAGCTCCCAGAAAATGCCCCGTCGCATTACTCTTCCCCAGCATGCATTGAGTTCTCACTCAGGAGGAGTGGCAACAAAGGCCAAGGAGAAAAGCCGCAGAGGTCCAATTACTAAAGGCCACATAGTCACCCACGCCCAACCCTCAGTGAGACTTCAGTCCTGCCATCTGACTTACCTTTTCTACATGCACTCTCCTGCTCAACGTGATGCAAAGGTTCTCCAAACTTTTAGGATAAAGGTCTAAACTCTTTGGTAAGGCATTCAAAGACCCTCAAGATCTATCTGGGACCTGCCTACCTGTCTAGCCCACCCTCCTAACCGACACTCCCAACCTCACACACTACACTCCTACTTTACTGAATCACCACTGCCCCACCAAATACTCCAGTAGCCAGTGACTCCGTGCATGTGGCTTCCTCTGCTCACTCACACTGCCTCCACTTACCTAGAAAACTCCTACTCATCCTTTAAAACCGATTCAAGGGGCACCTCCTCCTTGAAGCCTTTCCTGATTCCTCACAAAGACTTAACACTCCTCCTTTGTTCCCTGAACTTTTAATACAGTACCTGGCTCTTAGAAAGTCATAACTTAACATCTGACAAATTAACAAGGTGGTTTTTGAAAAAAATCTCATGATAAATCAACTATAACCTGGAACCCTTAAAAAATTACTACTGCAACTAATACTAACATTTATATAATGCTTACTATATACCAAGTGTTAACCTTCACCACGACACTACCACCCCTTTTTAAGATAAGTTAGAGCCATCAGGCAAACTCAGGCCTGCCAGACTCCAGACTCTGAACTAAGTACTAGGCCAGACTGCCTCCTTTTAAAAGATCAATCTTAAATCAGGAATGTATACTTAAAGAGCACATTCCTCTGTACTACTTCGAATTTTCAATGTCTAACTTATTCATACCAAATTTCTCAGAGGTAAGGTGGGGGAAGGATGTCATTATCCTCGTTTTACAGGCAAAGGACATGATAAAACGGGTGAAGCACCAGGCACACAGAGGAAGCAGGTGATGAACCTGACCCCTGGAGCCTTGCATCTGGGTTAGTCCTCTGTTTGATGTTCAACTTGTTTAACCAGTTAAGACCTCTAAAGAATTCCAGCAGGAAGGAGTCACTATGAATGTAATAGCATCCAATGGATAGATGCAAAGATAACGCCTGGGTGTGTAGATGTGTTAATGAATGTTTGACACCTTATGCTTTACCACAAGAGGGTTAATTAGTTGTCAGCTGCCAAGGTATGGTAAAATTCACTGAAGAGTCCACGTTAAAGAAATGGTAGGGGAGCCTGGCCAAGCAGGGCTCAGCGGCTGAGCATCGACCTAGGATCCAGGAGATTGCGGTTCCATTCCCAGTCAGGGCACATGCGGTTGCGGGCTCGATCCCCAGCAGGGGGCGTGCAGGAGGCAGCCGATCAATGACTCTCTCATCACTGATGTTTCTCTCTCTCTCTCCCTCTCCCTTCCTCTCTCTGAAATCAATGAAGATATATTTAAAAAGAGTTGTGGGGGAATGTTAAGAATTTAGGTCTTCAAAGAACAGTCCCAACATTTGTCAAACTGATTAGATGTGGTTTCTTCAATTATATAGGCATGAGGTGGTCTCTGAGTGGTTCATCCTATCATAGCAGGCCGGATGTGTATCCAACACAAAGTTTTCAAAAGGCTACCAATGACCCCCTAGTCACCAAATGGAATGGCTTTTTCTGAACCCAGCTCTCCTTGCTGTCTCTCTAGAACTTGATGGCGCTGACCAACTACCTCCCTTTCTTGACGAGCAATCTCTCGGGCCATGCCTTCTTTTTTTCTTGGACCATGCCTTCTTAAAGGTGTAAGATCAAAGAAAACCAAGCGTGGCAGCAAAGATGGAAAGGAAAGAATAGATAAGAAAAGCATTCCAAAGGAAGGTACAGCAGTAACTGGAGATCAAGCCTTTCTTCCTAGTGTCACTCTTGCAGCATTTCCAAATATTGTCTTCCACTGAGGTTATCTGTGTAAATGCCATCTTTCCTTCTTGGGACAGAGACTAGATTTTAGTATCCAAAAGTGCTTTGCAACAATATCAAGCCCTTAGAAGATACTTGATAGGTATTTGTCAAATAAAGAATGATTATGAGATTTTCTCCATCTTAAATTCAGTCTTAAAACAAAAGAATTATTATCTGCCTTTACAAAGCCTACATTCAGCAAAGGGAACTGTTCCTTTAATGATGCACCAAGCCCTACTGAGGTTTCCTGCAAAGATGACAGACAAGTTCTGGTACAGGATAAATTCATAATCATTAACAAGCTAGCTGTCATTTCAGCAAAGATAATGTCATAATGAAGATGAGGGTAAGTAGGCCTTGTATCAAAAGTATAAACTAGGAATGACCGAGGTGGGTGTGGTGCCCAAGATATAATGTGGGATTCTGTTACAGAGGCTGCCTGCCTTCCTCTAAAACAGCCCCACTACAATGGAATAAGCAGGCTAGAGTACAATAACCAGTTTCTTCCAGAATGTTAACAAGTCTACATCTCTGATGGGATCTCCTAGGGAGAAGAGGGGGCTTCCATTAGCCCAGCTAGCCACACTGAGTGGTCAGTGTGGTCTGGGGCAAGAAAGCCTTGCTGAAGAGAGGAATTCTGGGTGTGCCCTTGTTGCTGACATCAAGAAGGATCAGGGAAGTTCTCTGCAAAGCACACAGTAAGTAGCAATGGGATCTGTAAACTGGGTTGGAGGGGAAGACTAGAGCAGCCCAGGGAAAGCTTAATTCTAGACCTATGACTTGCTCTATACCTGGGACAAGACGTGTCCTTGCTTTGTGCTTCATTCCCCTTCATGCAAATGGACGTAAAAAGGAAGCATCTGTAAAACCGCTTGGAAAGTGAATCTTTCAAGTCAAGCAGATTATGACCAGTAAGGTGGGAATTAACATTATCACATTGTATTTTTTGTATTTTTTATGTCCTCCCAAACAGTTCTGCAGACACTGAACAAGAAAGTGGGTAAAAGATGGGAAATGTCTCTAAATAATTTTTAAAAAATAAGTGAAAGGAAAACTATGCTCACCTGATCCCTGCCCAATGACATATATGGTCTCTCCGCATCCCTCGTCCATCCTCTCCCACATCTGCCGAAGTAGGCTGTCATACTGCTCTGATGTAGGGCTCACTAGAACCAGCTAGAAAAGAAACCAACAGCCTTAGGACCACACTTACTAGAAAAGTACCACAGCCAAAGCAGATCAATAGCCTGACCAAAGACCCTGACTGAACCCCACAGCACCCTAATCTAAAATAGCTACAAAGGCCCCTCATGCCCTCTCTGCCACTTCTTAAGTAGCTTTTGAGCCTACGGCCTTATATGAGTTGAGTTTTATAATGTACTAAAATGACTACGTCTGAAACACAACCCCCCCGAAAAGAGGGTGTGAGCAGCCTGCCTGCTGCTGCTCAACAGGAGGGGAAGGACTAACGATGACTGAGAATCTGACAATCTGACATCGTGGGTAGAAATTGATGAGCAATGCTTCACACCTACATGCCAAAGTCTTCTACCTGCAGCTTGCAACTCACAGGACAGAGATCTCCTATACTACCATGCCCTCCACCCAAGACCAAAGGTTGCCATAATAACAAAAGAATTCTGTTCCATCTTGCCTTGGCTATCTTGATTTTTTAGGAATCGGCAGTAAAAACTGCTGCAAGGCTCATCTTCATCAACAAAACACCACGACCACTAAGATGGGCTAAATAGCACCATCATTTTACAAATTTGTGACAATAACATTAAAGTATCAACCACTTATCTGGGCAGGCCATTTAACAACAGGTCCCATTCTTTAACCAGTCTTGTGTGACCTTGGACAAAGAACTTAATCTCTCTGAGTCTCATTTTTTCAATTTACAAAATGTAGATAATACCACCTGCCCCCCAAAGGCCACTGTAAAGACCAAATAAGATAACACGTAAGCATCTAGTCCACAGCTCAATAAGTGGTAAATACAGTTTTCTTCACAATCATTCCAAAAAAACCTTGGATGAAACGAGCCACCACAGTTTACTAATTGCTTCTCCTTTTGGAAACTTTCAGAGCCTTAGATCTCCACATATAATCATAGCAAGTATATAAACTTATAGCTTCTTATCTTTTCCTCAGGAATCTATCAACCCATCCCTTGTTTCCCTCCACATGGTCCGTTTTTCTTTTCAATATCACCAATATTTATAGACATATAGCTTCTCAACTTTAAAACAGTGAGGCAGACTTCCCCAGCTAGGCGATGAAGTTAACACTTCTCTATTCTGGAACATTAAATAAGTTGGTCAGGAAATGAAGGTATTACTCTCTTTGCAACTCTGCCCTGCAATTTCCCACTGTTTTCAGGTTTCTTCAGCACCCTGACCATGAACTGACATCCACCTCATCTGCACATCTCTTACAATTCCTGAGCTGGCTCATCAGAACTTGTACTTGTAACCTGAGTGCTGCCTGGGTCTTCTGCATCGTTTCACATTGCCTCACACGTTTCCCCTGACCTTCCCTCTCCCCCAGCTTGGCCATCCTCATTATGGCCTCAGAGGGACCAGACAGGACCACTGGCTTCTAAGTCCTTAAATGACACTAAAGGGAGAAAAAGCGGTTGCAACTTGGTTGCTTAGATTGCAGGGACAAGTTTTCTCCAGTTTGGGCCAAGTTTCATTCAATTTTGCCAACAAAGACAGTGAAAAGTCATAAACACCTCTGTTGCAATTTCCCAACAACAGGTAGGAGGGGGTGTTGGTGTTCTATCTTCCATTGGTTGCTACTGATCTGCATAGGGAATGATCAGTTATTCACTTCACTTCAAACATTTACTGAGTAGGATGTATTAGGCAACATACTAGGTGTCTTATATACATCTCTCGTTTTTACAACCATCTGTACTTAAAAGATGATGTAGTTGGAGAACTGAGAAGTTAAGAAACTTTCCCAAGGTCACAGAGTCTTTTTAAGTGGCAGGGCAGGAAAGGAATCTGTTAAAAAACAAAATTCAAAAACAAAATTCACGTAAATTTGAAGATCTAATTGGCTTTATTAACAACTTGTGAATTGCACAGCATTCTACCTAGTAAAGGAGACCTGCTCTGAGTAGAAGAAAATGGAAGACTCTTATAAGAAACTGGGCTGAGTAAAAAAAGTTATTAGCACTCCCTGGCAATGGGCATGGAGACACCTGATTGGTGATGTTGCTCTTTTATCAGTCAGAGGCAAAGTTAGTTTATCTTAGCTTGATGTCTGTGCTGGTGGCCAGAGCTATATTCATGCCTGGGGCACATAAAATTATTATTTTTTAAAGTTATTAGAAAAGATTGTTTCAGGACAGATCACCAGTTTTGCTGGGGAAGGGTGGCAGGGGGCTCTTATGCAGATTACCTCTCTAGCGTCAATGAGGAAATTATAGTTTAATATTCCACGCCTAGGAGGGGCTGAAACTGCAGTTAAGTCTTGTTTTGCTGTCAAGGGGGCAAGTGACCTCACCTTGGGCCTGTTTCTTTTTTTACCAGAGCCCAGCCCTGTCTGACTCCTAAGTTAGCATTCTTTCCCTTTAGCAACGTTAAGCACCTTCAAAACACCAGGTACATCTTATACTTACTGTTTAATCCCCCACAGTGCCAAGCAGAAGGTGAGGCCTTAACTCCTGCCCACCTTCTCAAGAGCTCAGAAGTCACGATTTGAAACGTCCTTCATTATTCCATTCATACAAGTTGTAGTTCCACTCCCAGGATGGCGAGATGACGGGTCATGCCCATCTTTCAACGTTGTTTTGGGTGGATTTGTAAAGTAAACACCGCTCAGACATCCTTCTCCCCGACTGAGCGACTACTTTCTGTTTCCTTTGGCGACACCAGGAAGGGACGCCTCCCCGCTCCCCATTCTGATCTCCGGTCCTCCCGCGCCTCCGCTCCCCCGGCCCCAGCCACCTCCGACCCTCCGCTGCCGTGGACAGTCCAGGGGCGCCTCTCGGTCTCGGAGGCGGCGGCACCGCGCGGGGCGCTGCGGGCGTCGGGCACCCGAGTTCCACGTGGCGGAGTCGAGGGGCTGTGATCTCCCCCCGAGCCGGAGGGCGGGAGGCCGGGTCCGGGTCCGAGCCGCCGAGGGAACGACGGGGGTGGGGGCCGCGGAGGCCGCCCATCGCCGTGAGCCCCCAGCGCCGCCAGCACTGGCAGGTGGGCGGGCTCGGCCCCTCCCGCCCCCGCCGTCGCCCGGGAGACGACTCGGCCCGCCGCGCGGTTCCCTCGGCGCCAGGTCCCTTCTAGCGCCGACGCCGGCGCCCGGGCCTACCTTGCTGGTGAGGTCCAGCTCCGGCTCGCCGTTGAGCGCCTCGCCGTCCTCGCTGCAGTCCGAGTCGAAGCCGTCGTGGAGCCGGGCGGCAGCCGCCGCAGCCCTGGCCGCCCCCGGGGAGCTGGGCTCCGGGGCGAACATTGAGGCCGGGACCGGCGAGTCCATCGGGGAGCGACTCCGCTCCGCCGCCATCTTTAATAACTTAGGCTAATTCGTACCCGGCCTCCCGTCCCTCCCCTGCTCATTTGCCTAATCTATGCGTAGCTCGGCCCCACACCTCATCGGCATAATTTATGCGAAACTTTTCCAGCAACGTAGAGGGTGACACGTATCTCTAGCTAAGAAACAATCGACGAGGCTTCTCATCCACCAATCGCTGCAGCCCTTTCAAGAACCTAATGAATAATTAATGAGGCCCAAACCCCAACAACAAATATCTGAGACGTCACGCGCCTGGATCGCAGCTCGGGAGGGGGCAGCACCTCCTCCGCGCCACCAGCCCAGAGCCTTCCCGCCAACGGGAGCAGCAGAGAGTATGACTGACACGGTCGCCATCCAATGAGAAGGAGAATACACCCGTTTAGCCTCACCTTTCTTCACTCCCCGGGTTTCCAGAGGCGGTGCTCAGCTTCCAAATCTTACTGCAGAACAGTCGGCGCTCAGAGCCTTCAGATGATGGACAGGGGCAAGGCCCAATCCAGTCATCGGGTAGGTCCCGCTCCTTGGGCCACAGCCCACCCAGATAGTAAACTGCACAAGGCTCGTCCCACTCAACTCTGCGACACCGGGCCGTCCCTAGAAGACCGAGGTCCGATCTGCTGGCAATCTCTAGGGAATTCTGATAGGTCCAGATCGATGCCTGGAATACTGTAGCAGCCAGAGCGAGGCAATTAATTAAAAGCTGACCTTAGGGAGAATTCTCCATTCACTGCCTCTGCGGAGAGAGCCAATACAGGACCAGAAAGAAGCAACAAGCTGAAATAGAAGCCAGAAGCACCTGTTAAATAGACCCAAAACAGTCACTGTGGTAAGCCCCACCAACACTCAATACCTAACTTAATTGCAGTTTCATTCTCTCCCAGGACTGGAATTTTAAATCAATCAATCTGCAATTTCCTGATTGTGAGGTAAGCTGCCTGAAAAGACCCCTCTGCCTTCCCCCAAAGGAAGGTGACTTTACCTGAAATAATCCACTCTCTTAAACCGCCTTGGCCCACCCTCTTTCTGCCTATAAAAACCTTCCATTTTGTATAACTCCTTGGAGCTCCTTCTATTTACTAGATGGGTTGCTACTGCCCGATGCACGAATAATTTAATAAAGGCAATTAGATCTTCAAATTTATTCAGTTGAATTTTTGTTCTTTTACACACCTTACCACATTTATGAACTGGAGCTGAGATCTAGCTAGGGTCTTAAGGTAACTTCCTGTGGATAATTCTTTCCACGTCATCACTTGTGGAAAGCTCCAATCCAAAACAATCACAACAGTTTTATTATCTTGAATTCGTTTCAAAAACCTGAAAAGCTTGCCCTAGCTGGTTTGGCTCAGTGGTTAGCACGTCTGCCCTTGGACTGAAGGGCCTCAGGTTTAATTCTGTCCAGTTAAGGGTAGTACCTCGATTGCAGGCTCTCTCCCTGGCCTGGTCCAGGCCGTGCAGGAGGCAACCAATCCATGTGTGTGTCTCTCACATCAATGTTTCTCTCTCTCTCCCTTCTTCTCTCTCTGAAAAGCAAGGGATTACAAAAAAATTAAAAATCTGAAGAACTTGATGAAATTAGGAATTAGGCTACTCATCCCAGGTAGCAAGCAAGAAAGCAGCCATTTGAGAAGGTAACGTCAAGATTTAGGGTTTGGAATCACAGGATTTAGTGAACAAAAGGCAGGGTTCAAAATGGCTTTCAGTTTCAGGGATCTACCTGAAAGGAAAGAGGCAACCTCATCTTGTTCCTGTTTTCAAGTCTTATGTGTACAAACACCACAGCTGGGAACCCTGGACAAGTCATCCAACTCCAAATGTCTTGATAATAGTTACAATGTGTTTTTTTCTTCTTTACTGGCTAAATTGCTCACCACTATCCTATATATTTCTCTATGAGGCAGTGACAAAAACTAAAATCTTGATTTGTCAGAAGAGCCAGATATCAAGGCATTGTACTCTAGAACAATAATTGATATCTAATATTTTACTAGTAAACTGGCTTTTCCAAAAATTCAAATTCAGAATGTATTGACACATGATGGGATACTAAAAAGCATGCTCTTCTCATCATAGGGCTTTGTCCAGAATAAATATTCTCAGAGTAGGTGCTTCTTGAATAGAGAAGTCTAAAATCACATTCTATAAAGGAAATTCCCTACCCATCTTTACATCCTCTTTCTGAAGACAGGTTAAGAGCCTGGGTTCAAATCCTGGGTCCACTACTTACTATGTGACCTAGAGCAAGTTAATTAACCTGAGCATCACTTCTCTCCTCTAAAAAAAATAAAAATAAAAATAAAAAATGGCCCTGGTGGGTTTGGCTTAGTGATTAGAGAGTTGGACTGAGGACCGAAGGATCCCAGTTCGATTGCCGGCAAGGGCAAGTACCTCGGCTCAGGGCGTGTGCTAGAGGCAACCAATCCATGTTTCTCTTCTCTCTCTCTCCCTTCCACTCTGAAAAACAATGGGAAAAGTATCCTCCAGTGAGGATTAAAAGAAAAAGTGCCTACCTCCCACAATAGTTAGCAGTAAATAAGTCTATATTTGTGAAGCACTTAGAACAATGCTTGCAAGCCTCAATAACTAATCTGTAAATTTATCTGTAACCCTTAGCAGGCTTACAAGTTACAAAAATTTAAGGTAATTCAAAAGTCGAATGGATCAGCCCAGAGGACTCCAATCCACATAGTAGGTACTCAAGTATGAGTTAAGTGATAACTGTGTTGGGTGTCATGATGTTAAGAGTCCGGTTGAAGCAGGGTTAAAGAAGGGACGGAATTGAAAGCGTGATCTCTTACTGTTTTTCCAGCTTTCTGAACAAAAATCCAAAAGGAGGGCAGCTAAGGTGGATAGTGAATATTTGCTGATGCCTTCCACATGCCCTCGGGGTGGATGGGGGGGGATCCACGCGGGGCTGAGAGTTTGCCCTTCTGACGCACAAGGCTCTGAGACAGACTTCAAGGAAACCCCGAGAGGAAAGCTCCGCGGCAGCCACCGAGAGGGTGCGAGGACAGGCGTCTGTGTGCAGCGAACCGAAAAACGACACCGAGGAACTGAAATCAGACTCTTCGCTCTACTTGAAATGTGACTCAGCCTCTGCGCTCCTGGCGAGCGTGGCGGGGTCGGACCCACTAACCACGAGAATCCGCGCCGGACCGGGTCGGAAAGGGCGGTGCTTTGGCATCACCTGGACAACAGCACGCTAGACAAACCCCAAACCGCCGGCGCAGGGGTAGCGCCCGGCCAGAGTAAACCAGCCCCGAGCGGCAGCGGCAGCGGCAGGCGGGGTCACCGCCGGGCAGGGCGCCGACACGCGGGGGCGGGGCGGGGCTCCCGCAGACCGTCCACCGCAGCGCAGCCCGGGGTGGGCCAGAACGGAGAAACCCCGCACCAGCTTCATCCGCTGCCGCAGCCCGGCGCGCGGAGGCCCTCTGGCCCCGGCACCAACCGGGACCCCGACGCTACTGGAACCCAGCGACCAGGCGCGGCTCCCGGGCCCCACCGCCGGCGCCGTTGACGTCAAGGCTGACCCCAGACGCGACGCCGCGGCGGGGCGGGACTGGGGCGGCGCGGGAGGGCGTTTCCGGAGCACGCGCTGGGCGTGGGCCGCTGACGTTGGGCTCAGGTGCGCGCGCTGGCCCGAGCGCGGCCCAGGTGGTGGCCCGCGGTTCTAGCTGGCGGTCCGCAGCGGTGAGGGGTGATCCGCGGCGCGGACGCGAGTGGGCGCGGGGGCCGGGATTAGGGGAGCGACCCTCGGCCCCCCTCGGCTTGCACTCACGTGACCGGAGGGGAGATTTGGGTGGGAGCCGCGAGACGAGTGGGCCCCCGAGGGCGAGGAGAATTGTTGGGCCCCACCCCTCGCGGGTCGGCCCGTCCCAGCGCAGGACCTTCCCTCGGGCTGGGGCTGGACCCGCCGCGCCACTTCCCCGGCCTGCCGGGTCCTTCGCGGCGGAGCTGACCCGGGTTGTCTCCCCCACAGGGCCGAGGCGAGAAGGTGAGAGTCCGCGCTTTCCGAGGGAGCCGCGCCCGCCTCGGCTCGCGCCCCGCGGGGCCCCACCGCACCGGAGGCGATGGCGAGCCGCCTCGGAGGCCCCGGCGCTGCCCGCGATCCCACGCTGGCCGGCTCTCGCTAGCTGCTCGAATTCTGCGTTTTATCCACCACCTAGGCCTTGTCTCCCGAGTCAGTGGCGTTGTGGTTCGAAAGAAATGGAAGAAAAGGAGCGATGTGACCGATTCCGTTCGGTCTTCCTGCATTGAGGCCTGGTTGGCTTTTGCAGAGAGGAAAATACAGCAAGAAAATCGTGGGGGGTTTTTCGAGGGGGGCGGGTGGGGAGGGCGGGAGAAGGGAACAAGGTCTTAGGTTTTATATGATTTTTTAAAATTCTGCACTTTTGACAGTGGTGGCGAAATACACTAATCCAAAAGTTATTTTTCTATTGAGAAGAGGTGGATTGTTTTTCCTTTTGATTCCAATCTTTTCTCCCCGTGACAAAGCATAAATCATGGACACCAGAAAATAAGGTGGACCTCAGGAATCCTGAAGACTCAGAAGCTTACATTCCTCCTCAGGAGGGAAGGGTGGGTGTTTTTATTCCTCTCTGGAACCCAAAACGAAAAACATGAGTTGCGTGCCATGGAAAGGAGACAAGGCCAAATCTGAATCATTGGAGCTGCCCCAGGCAGCACCCCCACAAATCTACCATGAGAAACAGCGCAGGGAGCTTTGTGCCCTGCACGCCCTCAATAACGTCTTCCAGGACAGCAGTGCGTTCACCCGGGAAACGCTGCAGGAGATTTTCCAGAGGTAGGGGACTCCTTCTTCTTGGCTTGTTGATACTTTTTGCTATTTCTGAATTCTGTGGGTGGGATAATGTCTCAGCACCATACACCTTCAAACCAAGAGGTGTTATCAGCTAGATGCTGTTAGCAGGTATAAGGGACACAATTGGAAAGGTAATCACTACCTTTTATTGAGCACTTATGGGCTAGGCACAGTGGTAAGAGCATCAGTGGTGTCATCTCAGCAATGCCATGGAGTACGTGTTGTTATTTCCACTTCATAGAGACAGAGTTCAGTAATTTGCCCAGGTAACATAACAAGAGATGGAGCCAAGTTTGAATTCATGTTGTGTCTGTGCTGTTGACCACTATGCCATAATGCCTCTCAAGTCCTGCCCCCAAGGAGTTTACAGTCTAGAAGGGGACAAGATAAGTACATACTCAGTCATCTGTCATCGTAGGTGGAATGTTGTGGGTACACAGAAAGGTATATACACGGTACTCAGCCTTTCTACGAGGCCACGTGCTGGCTTTTGTGCTTTTCATACAGTATTTTGTGTAGCCCTGCCAACAGTGTTTTACTGTGTCTATTTTGCTGATGGAGAGACAGGCAGAAAGGTCAGGTAATTTGTCCAGATAGCTTCTAAGTAGGAAAGCTGTGATGGGAAGCTCACTCTTGATCCCTTCCCTTTTCTACTTCATTCTAGATACCCTTTCTTATCCACTCACCAAATGCTACCTGACCGGTTGATAGAAGTTCAGCTTTTCTCTCTCTGCTTTGATGTTTGAAAATTCTTTTATCAAAGGGTTTGAGAATTAGTTCTGCAGGAACTAATTCTCTTCAGGAAATGGGGCCCTGGCAGGTGAGATCATTTGTCTCAGATCACCGGGTCATGTCAGCACGTCTGCAGTCCATAGTGACTTTGGCAGGAAGCCTGTCTGATTGCTCCAGCTAGAAAGTGTTAGGCCTGCTCAGTTCTCAGTGCAGAAAAAGCTGATGAATTCTTCAAGTAGAGCATATTGGCAGTTTCAGAAGACTCTTTCTGACTCCCTTCACTCAGAGATGAAAGTATTGCCCCAGAAGGACCTGAATTACAGCTGGAAACAACCTATTTGGGGTGATTTGTGAAGCTGTAGGTATGGACTATTTACACTGAAAGAACCATAGTCCTCTCTTAAAAGAATGTTAATCCCAGTGTGCTGACAAAATTATAATGAGGGTAATTATTTTGCACTGCCAATAATAACCATAGTTATGACTTAGCAGGGCAAATCTGTCATTTGCATTATGGCCATTATATGGCAAGTAGGATAAACTCTCTTCAGAAATTGCACCCTGGGAGGTGAGATAATTTGTCTCAGATCACCAGGTCATGTAATTGAAAGGAGTAGAAAGGAGGCCAATCCATTAGTCTGCTTCCTTTTGACCAGCCATTAATATTTCTTCTAAATTGGATATTTGCAATTTATTTCCAACCTAAGGCTAGGAAGAAGGAAAGGACTCATTGTGAGTAGTTGAATGTGCTTGGTACTTGGTAACATCTAGCAGTCTTGCAACAACCTTATCAGTAGTGATCCAAGGAAGCTAGGATTCAGTTTAAGCAATTTGCTCAATTTCACTCACTAGTAATTTAAACAGTCAATTCTGTGTGTTCATTCAGAATTGTTTCACTTCTGTAAATTTGGCCCCTGAGCTGACATGATGACGTTCACCAACACACATGAACAGTCACTCTGTGCAAAGCACTGTTTCCTTGTGTTAACTCATTCCTCACACTGATTTTAAAAGGTAGAATCTGTTATTTGCCATTTTTCCGGATGAGGAAATCATGGCACAGAGTTATTAATGGCAGGATTTGGACCAAGCTTTGTGACTCCAGGGCCTGCCCTCCTAACTGCTCTGTCGCTTCCTGAGTATTGGAAAGGCATGTTCATCCTGCTAGTGAGTTGGGTCTGGGTCTGAAGATGTGGACTGAGTGTAAGCTCTTTGTGAATAATAGTGGGGCTTTTTCAGCTTTGCTTTCCCTGAATGAAACAATGCTATGGTCCACCTTAAAGTAATAGCAAATCAGTACACAAAGAGAATATACTCTGTCCCCACTCCAAGGTCGAAATTCTGTATAGAATATTTTATATGGGAAGATTCTGTGTGGATGAATAGAAACAAAAGAAGCATGAAAGGGATCAAAGGAAAAAGCAAAGGAGAAGAGGTGAGAGAGAGAAAATGGAATTTTTTAAACATTTACTGGCTGCCTGCAGTGTGCCAGGCACTGCTAGGCACTGTAGAGAAAACAAGTTGAAATGGACTCAACCGCCGCAAGTACATCTCAGAGATACACTGACCAGGCCTTGACAGATTCAAGTAAAGTTGGACCCACGGGATTCAGAACAATCGAAAAGGAAAATACGATTTGGGTCCTAACAGAAAGAACAGTAATGTTGGCAGGTTTAACTAGATAATTTCAAATTCCCAGATCCTGAAGTTTTATGCTTTTTTGAAGATAAGGCTAATAAGTAGAAATGGGGAAAAATTTTATTAATGCCATTTGTTGAGAGGAAGTTGATCCTAGCAGTTTAATTTTAGCCCAATGAAAGAGAAATACAAAAGCAGGGTGGAGTTTCAATACAGTTGTGCATATGAGGTGACTCATGTTTGGAATAGAAATGAATAGGAACTGAGAAAGAACTAAGCTAATGACTTGGCAGCAACATGGGAACCGGGAAGACAGGAGTCAGGTGTGTGACAGGCTCCATCCAGGATTTGAAGATAGTGGTAAAGTCCACAGTGATAGCAAAAAGAGGCTTGAAAAGGGTCTGTTTCCAACATGTGAAATTAGAGAAAAGATAGAAATAGGGCAAGTGTCATCAGTGTGCATGTGGATAGATGTGGATATTTGATCTCATATATTTTATTATGTGTCTGCGCTTTGAAAAGAAAGGACTCAGAAGTTAAATGACGTGGAAGCGGCTTTGCAAGGTAGTTTTGAAAACCCTCAGGTCTCAAACATTTGGTCATTGAACATTTTTCAGTGATCAGATGTTCTTGCAGCTAGGTATGTATTTCTCTCCCAAATATAATAGCTGATGAGAACTAACTTGGTATTAGGGAAAAAATCTAATGCAAGCTGGAAGGGACAAAGATTGTAGATATTGGTGAACAACCAGCATTCTCTACCATAGAGGGGAAGTCCTCCTGCCTCCCTATTAAATGGTCCTTGAGCTGGTGGAAGGAGCCACATTTAAAGGTATGGTGGTTGTGCCCTGACCTCTGTGGCTCAGTTGGAGCTTCGTCCCATATACCAGAGGTGGTGGGTCCAGTTCCAAGTCAGGGCACATCCCAGGTTGCGGGTTGCATCCCTGGTTGAGGCACATATGGCAGACAACCAATTGATGTTTCTCTCTTGTTCTCTCTTCCCTCTCCTTCCCTCCCCTACTCCCTCAGGTCAATTAAAAAAAAAAATTTAAAGGTATGGTGGTTGTAAATTGAGAAAAGGTGTTGTTGAATGTTAACCTCTAGAGATTTGAATTATCTCATCCAAGGGCCAGACAAATATCACCATCACCATCGTAGCCAACATCTACTACAGAGCACTCCTGCATGTCTGGCCCTATGATCTGTGCTTTATACTTAATTTTAAGACATCAGGAAGTTCTGAGCCATATTTTTTAATGTTACATCTCTTCAGACCTGATAAAAATGAAAATAATTACAGGAGAAAAGGAATATGGATGAATATCTCCACATCTCCTTTTCATTAAAATCTGAATGCATCGGGCCCTAGCCGGTTTTGCTCAGTGGTTAGTGCATCGGCCCACAGACTGAAGGGTTCCGGGTTCGATTCCAGTCAAGGGCACACACCTTGGTTGCAGATTCAATGCCGGTCCAGGCCAGTGCAGGAAGCAACCAATAGACGTGTCTCTCTCACATTGATGTTTCTCTCCTCTCTCTCTCTCCCTCTCCCCCCCCCTTCCTCCCTCCCACTGTCTCTGAAAAGCAATGGGAAAAATATCCTCGGGTGAGGATTAAAAAAACAAAATCCATACCCATCAGCATAGTCAGACACAGGGGCACCCACGAGAGGGCCTGGAACTTCACTGAGGTGTGAGACCTGGACTAGAGCCTATCTTCTCACTTGGAGATCACTTCAGATCCCATGGTTCTAACCTCTGGCTGTGACAATGAGAAACCTGCTTTGTGGTTCAGAATTTCTAATAAAATCATTAAGAGAATCAGTCCTGAACAGGAGTTTGCCAGGAAGTCTCAAGAAAACAATCCATTGGAACATAACAGGATCCCATGGAATTCAGTGGGACCACTGTATCGAAATATCCAGACTATTCAGTGCACCTTAGCTCTGTTCAGAGTTAGGAGGTTGAATCCTAACTCTGAAACCATTGGTGGTTTCAATCCTAGCTCTTATATAACAGAGTGAAATGATGCCTTGGTGAATGTGGCAGGAACATACAGGTGAATTGGAGAAAGGAGAGTTTGAAAGCAAGGACATCAGTTTAGGAACCTGTTTAAAAGTCCAGGCGTGGGGTGAGGGGCCTCCAGTTAGGGGAGAGGGAGAGCAGACAGGAAAGGATTTGTATCTGAGAAGATGTAGGCCAGAAGAGGCCCTGGGTACACTAGTCTTATAGGGTGCACCTGCAAAAAAAAGGTTGGTGTGGTCAAACATGTTTGGGGACCGAAAGATAAACCCTGTCTCCTCAAGACTCAAGGTGAATATCAGCGTATTAGGGGTTCCAGGAATTCTTGCAGGAAACCTGTTTTCTTGATTTCTTCAGCCATTGTGTTGAATGTTTTCTGTGATCCTCTGGGAACACACTTGGGAAGGCGTGGCTCTAAGGTTTGAGTCCAAGAGGGACTTAGGTGGTGAAAGAGAGGGAAGACTCAGCAGTTTCTTTGTTGGAGCCTTCTTGCATCTACTGGCTGGAGACTTCACTGAAAGTAATGAGAAGCTATTGAAAAACTGATGAAGGGAAAGGAACTGGATGTATCTTGAGCTAGGCTTTCTTTTGCGGCTTTTGCATTTAATACAAGTGCCCAAGAATCCACTGAGAGGCTTTGTCCTGTTAACCTACATTTCAAGCCCATGCCCCAGGGACTGCTGGCCTTTTTCCTCTTATCAACCTGCCGCCAGCACCACTCTGAACTTGGGTCCTTGCTATAAGACAGGCACAACTTTGGATTCTAACATATCTGAGTTTGACTCCTAGTTCTGTCACTTGAAAGATAAGAGATCAGGGACAAGTCAATTCAAACTTCAGTTTTTTAAACATAAACATAATTCATAGCCTCATAGACTTATTGTGGGGATTAAATTAGATACATATGAAAACATGTCATGGGCTTGACACAGAAGTTCCAATAAATGGTAGTTATTGTTACAGAGAAAACAAATTTTGGTTGCAGAGTGGAGTTTAGTGTCTTCAGATACTCTTTATTAGCTCTAGAGACAAGCACATCAGCTCTTCTCATTTTAAAGTCCACTTCTATTTTCAGGAAAAGAGGGTAACAAAATAAATAGAGAACATTTCAGCAACTCTCCAGCACCTATCATGTGCCAGGCGCTCTTTGGGCCCTGGTGATGTAGCGTTCACAGGATAGAGAAGTCTCCTGCAGCCCCTGCTGTCACTCTAGTGTGGGAAAACAGACAAATGAGAAAACGTGTCCCATAGTAACAAGGGCTGTAATTCAATTAAAGCAGGTGGATATAAGAGGAAGTGACTGGGAGAAACCTAAGGTTGGATGGTCAGAAAAGGCCTCTAAGGCAATAATACTTGAGACTCAAATAATGAGGAGCAGACCAAGTGACGATCTAGGGGAAGAGTATCCCGGACAGTGGCGACCGTGGGTGAGTACACAGGCCCTCAGTGTTCAAGTAGCAGAGGTCTGTGTGGTAAGAGGCGCGATGAGGTCAGCAGGATCCTGAGGGCTTTGCAGGCCAGAGGAAGTAGTGTAGATTGTATTTAGTATTTTGGGAGCCACAAGAGGATTTAAGCAGTGGCAGGAGTATGTTTTATTTTGAAAAATTAAATTATGTTTGCTGGGTATAGAGAAGTTTTTTACTTCTTATATAAGATTTCTTAAGTTTTTAGAATTGACCTAAAGTCTAGCTTCTCTTCGGGAGATGGCATTTAGCAGCCTGCTGGATATTTCCACTTTCATTCCACCTCCCCTTCCTCCACACATACCCTTGCCTTCAAGATGACCTTTCCACAGGTCCTGAAAGCAAAGTAATAGGATTGGAAATGCCTTCAGAACTGACCTTGCCTTGAGATGGAGGAGTGGCTAAGAGCCTGGCCAGAAATGGCTTTAAGCTGGGTGAGCAAACCAGACTGCACACTGAGTTGTTTGGCACAAACATTTTTTCCAATTGATTCTTTGTGATTTAATTTTTTTTTTTAATTCTTATTTAAGAATTTTACACATACACATGTATATTTGGAATGCTTTACATGGGTCATGCATTCCAGTTTAATATAAGGCCTTACTTTTTATTGCTTTAAATCTCGCCCCAGTTCATACATTTATGTGACCTGCCTGGGCCCCTATAGGCCTTTGAGTATTAAATGATTAATGTTTATCATGTGTGCAAGCCTTAAATGGGAAGCATTTATACTGTAAAAGAAAACACCAAAAAACCCCCACAAGAGTAACAAATACTACCCATGCAAATGAAAATATCAAATGCTATTTTCCATTGTTAAAAAAAAAAAAAAGGCTTTATCAGGGCAGAAAAGTCAGCAAGGAAAAAGATGGCAGAAATGAGTGGGCTGGGGATTTCATAAATAGATTCCTTCATGGAACTTTCTGTCCATTGACTTCACTGTAGGCACACTTTCTAAATGACAGGTGAATAATTCATCACTACTGAATTATTATTTTGCATAAAAAGAGAGGTAATCCCTGGACAGTAGGAGCCCAGACTACAAAATACTTTGTTGAGAGTTGGTTAGTTTACTTGAATGGGGTAAACAAGCTTCGGGGGGACAAGGGCCTAAAGTGCTATTCTGTCTCTGGTAGCAAAGGCTGAGGAGGTGTTAGGCAGATCAACAAGTCTCAGCCCTCCTTTCACATCTGTAGGTTGTCGCCGAACACCATGGTGACCCCCCACAAGAAGAGCATGCTTGGAAATGGGAACTACGATGTGAACGTCATTATGGCAGCACTTCAGACCAAAGGCTATGAAGCTGTTTGGTGGGACAAGCGCAGGTAATCTGGACCAGGCTCCACCTGATGAGAACTGTCACTCAGGGATGAGTGGGGAGGGAGGTGGCCAGTTGTGGTGTGACAGCCAGGGAAACTGACACTTTCTCTTTTGCAGGGATGTCAGTGCCATTGCTCTCACTAATGTCATGGGCTTCATCATGAATCTGCCCTCCAGCCTGTGCTGGGGTCCACTGAAGTTGCCTCTCAAAAGGCAGCACTGGATCTGTGTTCGAGAGGTGGGCGGTGCCTACTACAACCTAGACTCCAAACTGAAGATGCCCGAGTGGATTGGAGGCGAGAGCGAGCTCAGGTGCCTGTGGTCGCTAATGTACTGTGTGGGCTTCTTCATGCTCATCTTTGATTATTTGACAAAGGAAATGAAATTCCTAGCTCCTTGGACCTCTCCTTGCCTTATTTAGAATCACAAGGTCTCAGACTTATAAGACCTGAATCTTTAATGGCTCATAAAGTTCCCAAACCTGGGATACTGGCCTTCTGGTCTGGTGGGACTGGCATTGTAATATTTATCTACACTTAGACAACTGTGACAGTTCAGCTGCCAGTTTAGAGAAAGGAAGACATTCAGGGCAGAGAAGACTAAACTTCTCTTGAACCAATTGTTTTTTTAAAAACAACTAGAAGCCCTTTACTTTAGAGTACTTTGGACTAGCTCTGTTTGTCACAGAACTAGCTCCATTTGGCAATAATATGATCAGCAGCAGAAATTCAGATTGGAAATCCTAACTGGACAGATTGAGAGGTATACCAAAGGTGCGACCCTCCAAGAACAGGTCACTACAAGAGTGTTTTTTAGGATTGCCACGGGTATAAATAATGAGGTTCCTGGTGATCATGTGGCCCCAAGACTGGAAATGGCTATTTTAACAGCACTTTGTTCTCTTTCATCTTTTTTCCTCATAGGAAATTTCTAAAACATCACCTGCGAGGAAAGAACTGTGAACTCCTGCTGGTGGTACCAGAAGAGGTGGAGGCCCATCAGAGTTGGAGGGCTGATGTGTAACAGTTGCCCAGCCTTCCCTCACCTTGACCCCCTAAATCCTCTGTGATGTGCTGTGGCCTACACAGTGGGTCTGCCCTTGCCCCTTCCCCAAACATCTCATCGGGTTTTCCCCTCAAACTTGACAGTGTGCAATAGGCCAGATGTGTGAAATGTTACAAGAACCAGCCAGCGTTACTTGTTCCTGGAAGAGGAAGGTAGGAGCTCTGTGCTTAGGGCAGGCAATGGAAGACACTTGTTTTATTTGAAGAGAGGAGGAAAAAAGTGGGTCCTCACTTATTTTTCCCTTTCCTCTGAGGACTTGACAGAGGCTCTGCTGGAGTCCACTGCTGCTCTGACTTACCTGGAGATGCTGCCTCCATTTCCCCTTTCCTGGCAACTAGTGGGTCTGAAGACACAGTACATGCAAAGCCTTTGTGACAAGTTTGAAGGACCCAGAGCAAAAGGGCCTCAGGAAACCATCTCAAAAACCCCAGCAGCACTACAGCATGCCGTCTCCAGCCCTAAATGCCACCCCTTACCCTATTTTTAGAGGTGGTTTATGGCTATCCTTGGAGTTTCATAATGAAAGTTCTCTAATATTAATTTCATACTGAGTGATTGAATCCTGCAACATTCTAACATGACAGGGTGAGCTAGATACCTAAGAGGACATGGCCAAAGCCAGGAGGGCATGGGCAACCTGTCCGCCTCACTCCAGCACTGTCCCTGCCACTTCATTACACTAATTTAGGAGGCTCTGGGGCACAAGATAAGAAAAAAGGCAGTTTTCCCACTCCGGCAAAATCAGGAAAAAATAAGCCTGCCTCCAACAATCAAGTTCCACTAGTTTAAGACAGAGTTGGGTGAGGAAAGTATTATGGCGAGAACAGCTGGAATCAGAATTCCTAGGCTGGAAGTCACTATAGTGACAAGCAGAGTCCTCAAGTTGCGTGGTCATCTTTCTGTAGTTCCCTTTACAAATCAACTGAGAATTGACTTGCCCCCTACCTCTTTAGTTGTAGGCCACTTTTCTCCTGTAACTTTGGAAAACAAGAGGAGGGAAAGTACGTGTCATGGCATACCATCTCCAAAGTGGTTGTGATTGCCTCAAGGCAGGTGGGCAGGCAGGGATGGCCTATCTAGCCCTTACAGATCAATGGTCTTGGCAGGCCTGAGAGCTGCTCCACTAGCCAGACTTCTCTCCAGCAGCAAAGCCAGCCTGGGGCTTGCATGTCAAACCTGAGCAAGTGAAAGGGGATGAAGCTGAGGCTTTCTCCTCCCCACTGTGACTGGAGTGCATGTTTACACCAGCACTTTTTCTGCACATTTAACTTCAATCCAACGAGGCCATTTTTTATGCTGAGTAACAGGCCACCAAGCGGCTACTGCGTTACACCGTCTAAGCAACTGACTGCAGTCTCTTTTGCACCATTTTCTACATCAGACCTGCTTGGCACCACAGACAGCTCTTTGTCCCTGCACAACGACATTCCAGCCACCACCAGCCAGAAGTTACAGCCAGCCTTGCCGACTGGTCCATTGGCACCGTCAGTGATAGATAGGAAGCCATTTCCCGGGAAAAGGAGAAAACTCCTCTCCAACCTGCTTGGGCCTGTACTAATGGCACTTCAGAGGAGTCCCCATGTTCTTGGAGTCCGTGAGTCAATGGGATATGCAAAGACGCTTAAACATTTCAGGGCTGGTTTCTCCGTTCATATCCAATTCTGGTGCTTAGGAACAGGGACCCATGCTGATGCCCAAGGGCAAAAAGCCCCATTCCCTTTAGGGAAGGGGGCAAGCCTGACCCTGATGCCCAGTAAGGGGCAACCCTAGGCTTTTTGTTTTTCTTGCTATACGCCCCCCCCCCCCCCCGTTTTTGTTGGCCTTGTGCTGGGTTTGTTTACAAAAGATGTATTTTGTTTAACCAAATATTAAAAACGGAAAACTCCGTACATAAATCTCATGTCTGCCTGAATCCTGTAATTATGTGCATAAAGAAAAAAGGTCAACTTGAGTATGATGCTACTTTAGAAGGAATTCACTAACATCACAAGTCATCTTCTGGCGATATACTGTGTTTTGTGGCTGTCCACGAATTTGTCCTTCTGAAATGATCTAAGCAGTTTCAAGGTGCGTATCAGAAGCACATGCATGACACTTTTGGCTGGAATAATTTTTAATGTTTAATTACAAAAGTGGGCACTGACTTTTTCCTCTTTTAGACACACACACAGGTCTAATAGCTAAAATGTGCAGAGGAAGTGAGCTCCTGCTCTGCCCTCCACAGTCCCCATCCTGTGGCTGAAGCTGCTGCCGACCTCTCTCTTTTCCAACATACATAGAAATTCACAGTGGCTACTTTTACACTACAGCTGTAATGCATTCTGTATTTCGTATAGTGTGCACATCAAAACAAAACTGTTGTTAATGGTCAGGGGTACATCCTTCCCAATGGCACCAGTTCCTACTCCACAGTGAGACACTGAGATCTTCCAGTCAGGAGTAATTTAGTGAAAGAAGTGGGATGGCCAGAGTTGGAGTAACCATCTGTACTGCTGCACTCCGGTATCAGAGTGAGGACAGAAGTAGTAAGTCAGGACAGCGTGGAGGGCACAGTTGCAAGTTGGGAATCTCTCCATGAGACAATGTGGTGAAGATTCTCCCAACCAGGTTTAAGTAGCTCAATGTGCCAAAGTTAAAAAAAAAATCAGCAGTTCAAACACTATTGAATTTTCAAACTTCTCCCACCAAGACAGGTCAAATATAGCAGTAACAAACTAGATCTTTCCAGGAAGTGAAGGTAGTGCCCCTGGCATTCCTCCTGACAGCCCTGTGTTAGGCCCTAGAAGAATCTGGAATAGAAAAGGAAAGATGTAAGGCATTATACAGATCCAGGGATATCATTTTAAATCCTACCTGATAGGGGACACACAAGGTCTACAAAAACAATGCTGACAGCACAATCAAGTAGGTAAAAGAACATGGGCCAGATCCCAATCCCTACCCACACATTAACTGTTGGTCTACCCAGGTGTTGGAGAAACAACCAAGTTGAGTCTCCACCACTGGCAAGAAGCCGAGTCAGCTCACCTGCCGCTGCTGCAGTTGCTGCTGTTGCTCCATTTGCAACTTCTCAGTCTCAAAGACGACAGGGAGAACCAGGATCATGAAGGAAGTTGTCCCAATCCACAAGGCTGCCCTGGAAAACCTGCAGAGAGCGGTGGCGAGCACGGTGAGGCAAAACCAGAGGGCTGCACCAACAGGAACCAAATTCCTCACGCTGCCTATGCCATGTTTATGACAGATGTACTCTACCTAACTCTTGCACCACGCTCCCACCAGAAACAGAAGGAGCAGTTCTGGTAGCTCTATCTAGTGACAGCAGTTTTAACCTTCTCCTTTGTTCTTACAATTAACACGTTATCTCACATCATCGGAAACGAGCCTAACAACGACCCTGCCCAACAAGAATCCCCCCTTACAGAAAAGGAAATTAAGACTAATAAAGGCTAAGGTACCAGAATTTCAAGGTCACTCAACGATCTCTAGGTAGCAGGCTGGCTTCCAACGAAGGTATGCTACTTCCAAAGCCCGTGTTCATTCATGGCATCTCAGGCACACCCCAATGTCTTTGCCCCTGTCTCTTACCTGTACATTTTTTGAGCCACAAAGAGGGAGAGATCAAAAGTGGCTCCGGCCGCGGACCGGATCCTCTCCGGAAACATCTCCGTCAGCCCCCAGAGTCTCTCCGACAGGGTCTCATCTGGCTGTGGTGGAAGAGGCCCAGGTCTTGGCCGAAGCAGCGGTAACCTCTCCCCGACGCCGGGGCATGCGGAACGCCCTGGAGCTAGGGCACCCTAGACCCAGTGGGGCCACTAACTCCGCCTCCCCGAAGAGACGCCTCCGCTCCGGCCTCTCCAGGCTCCATGACGCGCCTTTGCCCCGATCCCGCAGCACGCGGAGCCCACACCCCCGGGCGGCACGCTCCTGTTCGGACCCCGCTCCCCGCCTCGCCCTGCGGGGCCCCAGTACCTCGTCGTCGTCTTCCTCTTCCAGCTCCTCCTCAGTCTTCTCCGCATCGCCTTTAGGAAGCAATTCGTCAGGGGGCAGGGGAGCACCAGGACCTGCAGCAGCGACGGCGGCGGCCATGGCTGTATTGGGGGGGGGAGGGACACCGGAATCGGAAAAGAGGCGACGAGTGTAACGCAGAGAAAAGATAGAGCTGCCCTTCCGGGAGCCGGAGTCCGCAGGGCTCGGGGAGAGCGACGCCCTCTGGCCGGCGGTCGTCATCAGCCTTCAGCCAAGTCGGGAAGCGGCTGAGATTTCAGTGGAAATTAACACCGTGGAAACTTGCTAAAGCGCAGAGCCGGGGTGCTTCCGCAGTAATTCTGTGCCTTGGGTTTCGCGTGGGCCCAGAAACCTGCATTTTAACAAGCCTCCCAGGGATCGCCCTTAGAGAAACACTAATCCAGTTTCATTTACCTGCGTGGAGTGTTTGGTAGAAATAAAAGATTTGAAGGTTTGTTGGTCTTTTAGTAAAGCATCAAGTAAACAGACCCAATATACTAAAACAAAGGCAAAGGTTAATATTTAAGTAGCTGGCATTGTTTGTGTATTGAGGTACTATTATCCCTATCTTAGAGATGAAGAAATTGAGGCACAGTAAGGGTTGCTGTATTTCTGGAGGATAGATTCTGGAAGTTGATTTGCTGTCCAAAAGTATGAACACTGAAAATTTTGCTAGGTATTAGCTCATTGCCCTTGAAATTATATACTTTCACAATAGTGAATGAAAAGTGAATGTCCTTTTCCCCATACCCTCCCCAGAATTAGGTGTTATCCATATTTTAATTTTTGCCTATGATAGATGAAAATGCTTTTTATAATGTGCCCACAAGTTATTTAATACAAAGGTAACTTGATATACATATTTAGCCGACTGACCATGGTATCGGGTCTCAGGATTGCACCTTCCAAATCCTTACCTGATGCACCATGATGAAGCCAGGCGGTTTTGTCCTATGCTTACACGTTCTGGAGTAGGAGGGCTTGCACTTCCCCCAGCTATGCCCGTTTCATTCACCTATGGACAGGGCAGCTCCGACTACAAAAAGTTTTCATGTCACAAAGGGTGCCTACTGTATGATTGTTATATAAAGCTCAAAAACAGGCAAAACCTATCAATGGTGAGAAGGATCGTGATTACCTTTGAAGGGGAGAAGGGGGTAATATTTGGGAAGGGGTGGGAGTGACTTTTGGGGTGCTGCTGGTAAAGTTCATTTCTTGACCTGGGTGGTGTGGTACATGAGTGTGTTCATTTTGGACAACTCATCAGGCTGTACACTTATGAATTATGTTTCTTTTGCATATTAAACTTTATTTTTTTAAGTAGGCTAGATCTACATCAATGCAAGGGCAGCTTAAGAGGCCAGTGCCAATGGCTTTTGATTCTTTTATGGGCTCTTTTAAAAAATGTTAGAAGACCAACATAGCAAAGGCAATCTTATGCGGAAAGTAGAGAGATATCAGTGACTTCAAGTAGAAGTCACAATGCTAATGTGAAGTTTTAGAAAACTTTAACCAATTAATTTTGTTTATAGTATTCAAAAGAGCAACACATGATTTAAAAATCCTATGTTTAAGACTAAAGAGCTCTTTTAACAATTAAAAAAAATGCCAGGAGAAAAAAAGGGAATCAGGCAGTGCAGAGTATTCAAAGCCTTAGGAGTGGATGAGATGATCTAGAAAAGGCAGAATAAGACAGAGGATGGAACCCTGTGGAATAAGACATTGAAAGGTCAGCAGAGCCCTGGCTGGTATGGCTCGGAGGGTTTGATTCCTGGTTGATGTACAAGCCCAAGTTTTGGGCTTGAACCCGAGTAGGGAGCCTGCAGGAGATATTTCTCTCTCTTTCTAAAAAACCCCAAAAAACATATTTTAAAAAAATTAAAATAAAGGTCAGAATACTTAAAATCATGGAAAGTAGAAAAGTGGTTGCTAGGGGCTGAGGGAGAGGGAAGTGGGGAGTGAGTTTAATGAGTAGAGTTTCAGTTTTACATGATGAAAAGTTTTTTCTGGAGATGGATGGTGGTGGTGGTTGCACATTATGAATGTACTGAACTGATACATGAAAATGGTTAAGATGGTAAATTTTATGTTGTATATTTTGCTGTAAGTTTTTAAATTAAAAGCAAATAGTCATACCTATCAAAAATTCTTTAAGGTTTGGGGGGAGGGGAGCCTCTTCCCCCACACCAAGAGGTTCAAGGAGCTGCTGGAGAGGAAGGAAAAACCAGGGGTGGTGGCTTCACTGAAGGTATAACGGGGAAATGCTCAGGGGCAGCAAAGAAGACATATGGTAAGACCGATGCCAGGCCAGGGGTCAAAGGACAAGGGGGACAAGTAGGGATGCCACCAAATGAGATGATGTCCCATGCCTGGTGCAAAGGTGGCTCTGCCATTTGGATGGAGATGGGCTCTTCTAGAACCCCACCCCCAGCTCTGTCCTCACTCTCTATCCCTCAAATCCATGATTTCCACCCACCCTGTTTCTGTCCTGTTAAATTTGAAACTGGTAAAATAGTTCTTAATTTGGGTTGGTGGAGGGAAGAAATTCCTTTGAGACTTTCAGAAAAGCTATAAGCCCTCCACCCCTCACCCAATAAAAAATACACATTAGCCCAGCCGGGCATGGCTCAGCGGTTGAGCCTTGAGCTAGGATCCAGGCGATAGGGGTTCGATTACTGGTCAGGGCACATGCCCCGGTTGTGGGCTGATCAATGACTCTCTCATCATTGATGTTTCTATTTCTCTCTCTCCCTCTCCTTTCCTCTCTCTGAAATCAATAAAGATATATTTAAAAAAAACAAACACATTAGCTCTTATTTGTCCAGTTGTACATATGGATCCCCTTGCTAGGCCTCAAACTGCAAAACCTCCTGATTATTGCCTCTAATCCTGCGCCAACTGCCCCTCACACTCACAGAACTTTCTATCTCTGCTCTTCAGAGAAACAGTCCTTTCCTAACCACACGGCACAAAAATTCACAAAATTGTAGTGATTATGAGAGATAATCTCAACAAGATAGCACTCTTTACTCGGGTGCCCCATATTTAGTAGATTTGGTTAATAAAGCCTTTGAGGAGGAAGAATTTTAGCCAGAACCTGAAGAATGTATATGACTAAAAAGGTAAGAACTTGGAAGTATATAGGATCTCAATGGGGGAAAGAAAGGTTAGGGTGGTGAGATATGGATTTTTTCCCCTTTTCATTTAGAGACTTTCATCAATAGAATTATCCTTGACTCGGCTCACACCCCACACCCATTAGCAAACACTGATGGGCTCCACCTTCAATATCTAGTCTGCCCACTTCATTCCCTTTACTGCCACCTCTCTGGTCCCAGCCTTGCCCCTCCCCCCCAGTCTGTTTTCACCAGAGAAGCCAGAGGGAGCCTTTGAAAAAAGTTGATCAGCCCAGCCAGCATGGCTCAGTGGTTGAGCTACAACCCATGAACCAAGAGGTCACAGGTTCAATTCCCAGGCAGGGCACATGCCTGGGTTGCAAGCTCAGTCCCCAATAGGGAGCATGCAGGAGGCAGCCAATTGATGTTTCTCATCAATGTTTCTCTCTATCCCTCCCTCCTTCTTAGAAATCAATAAAAACATATTTAAAAAATAAATATAAAACAAACTGATCAGAGCATTCCTCTGCTCAAACTCACCAATGGCTCACTACCCTATCGCTCAAAATAAAAGTCCTTCACTGCAGAACTGTCCCACATGCTGGTGTTGAGCCCCAGGACCCATATCATTGTGACAACCAAACCTGCCCCTCATGATTTCCAAGGTTTTGGTCCTGGCTCTATTCCTTCCAGCTGTCACCTTGCTGGGCTGGTTTCTTCGTCTAAAAGCAGGGACTGATCCTAACAAGGCTGAAGGATTCTCCTGAGAACTAGAAATGGGTGCCTGGCATCACAGGCGCTCCATAAATGTTTGCTAACGTAGTGGTCTGGATTGCTCCCGCTGCCTGCACCTGGGGACTGACGCCCTGTGTGCATTTGTACCCTCCAATTTCTCCATGTTCTTCCCTCCATGTCAGCAAGTGAGGTTAGGGGCTGGAGCTTCCACCCAGCCCCATGGAGCGGGCTGTGAGGAGGAACTATGAACAGCAGGCTGTCGTGGCAGTCCCCACCTCACTCCTCTCGCTGTGGCTCAGTCCACAGGCTCTACGACCCTAGCCCAGTTTCTGAAGTCCTGGAGTCTGGTTCCTTGTCTGCAAATAGGCATGCTTAGTCCCTGCTCCACAGGGCTGGGCCGAGGAACACAACGCAGGCAAGGACCTGAGCCCGTCCCAGGCATGTAACTGCTGACCATGGCAGTCATCCCTGGGCTCTACGTCCCCACCCTCAGTGCCCCCCTGACTTTCGGAGCTGGATTTCCTCTCACTGATTGGCTGGCTCCCTCCTCCAGCCAGAGCAGCTCAGCTCACAGACTCAGGTATGAATTCCCACTCTAGAAATCTAGCCCCCACCCCAACCACTTGGTTGCCACCAGGTCCTGGCTAGTCCCAACTTCCAGGAGGAGGAGGAGGAGGGAGGGGAGGGGGAGGGGAGGAGGAGGGAGGAGGGGGAGCGGGGAGGGGAGTTAGGGCAGAGAGACTTTTGTTCCAGGTCAGCCTCTGCCAGTGCCCCAGAAGCTGGACAGCTTCCCCTACAACAGAGACATTTCCCCACAACTTCCAAATTCTGTCTTTGGATGGAGCAACACCTTAGTCTCCAGACTCCACTTACTTCTTTGAGAACCGATGCGTGTTTTTTCACTCTGGCCATAGAGATTATATAACATCATTTAATTTAAAAAAGTAGTGTAAACAAGAAAGTAGCACAAAAATATAGTGTTGCATGGAAGACTGATGCTTGCTGCTGAGAAGCTGAAGCCAGAGGTTGTAGATCTGGGGAAGGAGCACTCTTTAGTGTGACCTGAAGGGCAGAGGACAGGGGAGCTGGTCCTCTGAGACCCCCTAATACAGGGCTCTTTAGAACTGGGGCCAGGCCACAAACACCAGTGTGAGGGGACTCTATGAATTCCAGCTGCTTCTCCCAAGAGTGTCTATCCAATGAGAGAGCACCCAAAGTCTTATCATCGCTCCAGACCTGCCGAGGCCTGTTCCCAGACCAGCCTCCCTATGCTGTGCAGCCAGAGTACCCTGCTCTTTACTGCCCCAGCCTGGTGCATCCTGGTTTTCTCCATTATGTTGTCCCCTTTCTATTGGCAACTCAAGGGTGCCGGTGCCTTTTGGCCCCATTACAGGTACTCTCTCCCAGGATCTAATCCACTAGTTTGGCTAAAAAAACAAAAACCCCTCTGCTATATTCTACTCCTCTGATCAGTAGAGTTCTTCCTATTCTAACGAACGTCTTTGAAGGTCTTCATTTCCTTCTCCGGTTGACACTCTTCAGCTCTTCCAGTTCCTTCTTCATTATTTGGAATTCGGCAGTGGTCTCAGAGAACTGAAAGTAAAGAAGCAGACCGTCAGAAAGAGGACGTTCTCGGCTGGGTTTCAGGTTTGCAAGGCCAGCCCTATACACTGGGTGAAGGCCCTGGCATTCCGTAACACCGCCTGCCGGCCTCCATGATGAACCACTTGGTATCTAGACTGAACGTAAGCACCTCAAGTACTTGAAGAACTTTCACAATCCACTCTATTCACGATCTTGATCACCTAGAACTGCAGGGCACTCACAGCATTAAGTACAGCAGGCCTCGGGGGAAGAAAAAGGCTGGGAGCACCTCCTTGCCTTTCCCACCCCCCTCTCCTCCCCTGCAGGCACATTACCTTTGCCTTTCTCTCTCCTAAGCTCTCAGTGCCCTTCTTTTCTTCTGTAACTGGTTTCCTGAGCACAGGCAGCCCAGGTGGCTCACTTCTACTACCTCTGTAACTTTTTAAAAAATATGTATCTTTATTGGTTCCAGAGAGAGGAAGGGAGAGGGAGAGAGAGATAGAAACATCAATGATGAGAGTCATTGATCGGCTGCCTCCTTGCACACCCCTCACTGGGGATGGAGCCTGCAACCCGGGCATCAGACTGGGAATCGAACCAGGAGCTCTTAGATCATAGGTCGATGCTCAACTGCTGAGCCACACTGGCCGGACTACCTCTGTAACTTTCTAAATAAACTTGCTCTTATAATTTGGAAAAAAAAAAAAAAAAGGCAGTTATTGGTGATTCTAAGCTAAAGGATTAGTTGCTTCTGAGCTGTAGCTCCCATAATGATGCGTAGGGGGAAAGTGCTTAAAGAAGAGTGCCACTTTCCTCATCAGGACCTTTCAATGGACTAGATATTCACCACAGGGACAGAGATGTAAACTCTCTAAAGTAGAGGTCAACTTACTATGAAATGAGACCTACACTTCCTGAGCCATCCACTATTCCGAGTGCTTCACTTATATTATTAACGCATTACAAGGTGAGCCCCACTATCATGCCTATCTTACTGCTGAAGAAATGAGTTCTTCACACAGATCAGGTAAGTAACTTGCCAAAGACATGACCAGTGTGGAGCTGGGCAAGGAGCCAGGAGTTTAGCTGCAGCACCCACGCTCTTAACCGCTCCAGTGTATGCTCTCCTGCCTCTCAACCAACCTTCACATGTATCTCTAGGCCCAACAGCCTGCTGGGTTTTTACCAGCCATGGGAAACTGACGTCAATGCAGAGTGCCCCCGGGCAGGTCTTCGCCAGGCACTGATGAATGCCTGCGTGGTACAGGGCACCTCCAATTCATGAGTGGACTGTCCTCCTTCCTGAACGCCTGCACCCCAGCCTCCATTCCTCCCTTTACTGATCTATAGTCAGCTCAAACATCCCTTCCTATGTGGTGTCCTCCCGTCTCGACAGAATTACTTTCTCTATTATGTGCTGACACCAGGCCCTGTACAGACTCTAACTGTTGCCCTCATCATGAGGCACTGTCATTGCATTTATTGTCCATCTCCCCGTTAGACTGCGAGTGCTTGAGGGCAGGGTCTGTGTCTGATTTGATTCTGTATCTTTATATTCAAAGCAGTGTACCTGGGCACAGTGGTGCTCACGAGGTATGAGCTGATGAACTGACTTAAGGTGGAGCCTCCCTCCCAAGGAAGCCTGGGCGGCCCTTCCCATCATGATCCTCACCATGTCAAGCAGGACGTCCACCTTCACCTGCAAGAGATTGTTCTCTTCCTCCAGCTGCTGGTTCCGCCTCCGGAGGCGCTGGGCCTCCCTTTGGTCCACACCGCTACTAATCCCTGTCTCTGGTAGAAAGAGAACCAGCAGTTACAAGGGGGAGTTCCTTCCACAATCTTGTTAGGCAAAATGGCAAGAAATCAGCCCACCTGCTACCCAATGGCCATTTTCAAACTTCAGGCTTTGTCCTGCCAGGTTCATAGTGGGAGTTCCATAGTCAAGGCCCAGCTCCACCTCGCGGGTTGACCGATCCAACTGTGAGTGAGACATTGCATGCCAGCTTCAGAAGGCCATGGCACTTGGGCTCTAGTCCCAGTGTTTCTCCTAACTACAGGACCCCACTTACTCATTTCTTCCCTCTAACCATTACCCAGTACATTTAATAATATTTTTTAAAGTCAGAAAATCAAGTAAGATGCAACAAAAAATTTTAAACTATAAGAAAAATACTGCTTTATACACTAAATGTTTTCTGAAAAACCTATATAATAGGCTGAAATTTGTAAAATAAATTACTTTACATCTACTGTGAAAAATCCTTTTTAACTGTAATAAGCCCCTAAGTTACCATCTGCTTACTGTGGAGCTATATATGTCATGGACAAGGCAGAACATGCTAATGACCTATTACCAGTAGCTGTTCTTTAATGTACTTTTTTGATGTTTCTACAACTCGCTGAGAACCCAGCCTGCATCAGGACTAGTACTGGGTATTCAGAGATGACTGAGACCAGCTCTGCCCTCCAGTAGCTTGGAAACTACCTCTGTGACATACCCCTTTGAAGGCCATTAATGGGGGCAAAACATCCTCCTTAAAGAATGATTTGATTCTTAGAAGTGACTAAAATCAATTCCTGGCCATGTCTTGGGAATGAAGTGAAGTCAAACTGGGTAACATTTGGAGCAAAAAATCATAATGAGATTGACTATCTTATTAGGTTCTTGAACAAGCTCTGACAGTAATTCCCAAATAGGAGTTAACACTGATTTTAGCAAGAGCAATATGAATGAAAAGGATGCCCTCCTACTTGGATGCCTCTGGAGAACCCCACTTTCCATCAGAGACCAGGCTCAACACTCATCACGCGCACACCAGGCTGACCCTAGTACTGACACTCACATTATGCAGGTTGGACAGAGAAGCAGACTTCCGAGGGGGAGTCTTCTTCGGACTGAACGTATTCCCAAAGAGAGGCATCTTTGGCATGACGAAGGAAAGGTCAATGCCCCCTGTGCAAGGGTCAGAACAAGTCAGGGGTACAAACAATTGAGTCAGCGATTTTATGTCACTGTCCTAAACCCATGAAAACATACATTTTACATGGCTATTCGCAATCCTGGTAACGGCTCCCACGTGCTGAGAGCTCACTGTGTGCCAGGCAGGCAGTATGCTAAAACCTTTGCACACAGTATCTCGAGTGTCACGACCACCCTTTGTTTAGCTCCCCTCATTATCGCCATTGGACAGACAAGGTTTACAAAGACTAAGGTCCTAAGGGGAAGCTAGATTTTGAACACAGGTGTTTGTGGCTCTACAGTTTATATTAACCACAGGCAAGTGCCTAACTTGCCTATCTTAAATTTTGTCACAAGTTGACATCACCAGGTTTATAGTCTAGAGCAAGGAATACAAATCCACTTGTTCCCGTACATTGGTAGGAATCACACTAGGCAACAGCCTCTGCAGATTCCCTTTTTTAAAAAATCCTCACCCACCATATCAAGGATATGTTTTGATTTTAGAGAGGAAGGGAGAAAGAGAGAAATATTGATTGGCTGACTCCCTTATATGCACCTGCAGGGATCGAACCTGCCACCTGGGTGTGTGCCCTGACCAGGAATCAAACCCGTGACATTTTGGGGTATGGGATGATGCTCCAACCAAGCCACACTCGCCAGGGCTTTCTTATTGTTTTAATTTTATCCATTCTGGTAGGTATGTGGTGGTATCACATTGTGTTTCATTTGCTTTTTCCCCAATAACTAATTAAATCGAACACCTTTTCATATGCTCATTTGGATACCCTCTTTTGCAACATGCGTGTTCCAGTCTTTGTCTTTTTTCTATTGGGTTGTCTTTTTATTTTATTAATATGTAAGGGTTCTTTACATATGATGAATACAAGTCCTTTGTTGTATATACAGAGAATACTGAAAATATCTTCTCCCAATCTAGAACTTGCCTTTTGTTTTCTTATTGGTTTCTTTTTGATTAAAGAAGTTCTTAATTCTAATGGAATCTAATTTACCCATTTTTTTTAATGATTAGTGTTTCGGTGTCCTATTTAAGAAAATCTGTCTACTCCAAAGTCATGGTACTTTCATATATTAATTTCTGGAAATTTTATTGTTTAACTTTCGCACTTAGGACTATGATTCATTGGGAATTTTTGTATAGTGTGTGAGACAGGAGTCAAGGTTCATTACTTCCCATATATTACCCAGTTTTAACTCATAACACACAAGTAGCTTAAAAAGATTCTTTCTAAGAAACTGTAGATTGATGATAACAATAGTGAAAGCACAAGTGAGCAAAAAGAAAGTGGCAGAGCTCTCGCTTTCCCTAGTCCTAGGTGTAAGATCTTCCTTCACTACATTATGAGATAAAAACAGTAATGAGTTCATCATATCTGACAAGAAGTTGGCCAAAAAAAGAGGAAACTTCAAGACTTCAAGACTATTTGAAACAAGGTTTTATATCAACTATCATTAAAAGATAACTCATAGTATAAATCCAACACAATTAGCAAGACATGTTTTTCAATGAAAACATGAAGAAAAACTTCTGTGCTATTTTTAGTGATGTAAAAATTAATATCACTAAAATTAATGATAAAAGTTTAAAACTTCTTTGGAAGTTTTAGAATATACAATACAGAGTTATGTATATATGATTTATAAATAAGTAAATATATTTAGCAGTGTGTGCTTAATGGTAGGTGTGTGTCTGTAATGACAAAAAGCAGTAGGCCCACAAGCTATGGAATGGCATTTGGGCCTGGGCACAACACTTTAGGACTTGGACAAACAGAATGCTTCCAGCTTGGTGGTGGACAGAAGAGCAGTGGGGACCAAGATGCTGAGGGAGTTTTAAGCTGTGTTACCACATCATCCAAAACACAGTGGAAGACCCTGGCATTGTTTCTGCTGGAGAAAAAAAAAGGGTGGAAGAGAGAAGGCAATTAATCTTATGTCTGTAGAGGGCAGAACAAGAATGGAACAGGAGCATCCAGAAAGAAAGATTTTAACTCAAAAAAGGGCACAGCAACAAAAATTAGTATCACTTCCTGCATATCCATTATAGGTTGGGCCCAATGCTAGACACGCTTCCTGTATTTCTTGTATCCCTTGCAACAACCTCATAAGGTAGGTATTTTCATATCTGTATTGGATATAAAAAAACTAGGGCTCAGAGGAATTAGGCAATTTCCCCAACGTCCACAGCCACAGTTGGCTAACGGTATACAGCAAATTACCTCTGTATTAATAATTTGTGGGATACATCATAAGAAGAAGCATTTCCAGCCATCATATTTGCAAAATTTCGAAGATGAATAATAATATCCAGTACTGGTGAGGGTGTGGAGAAAAACATTCTCTTGGTGGAAACCTAAGATGCTGTAATTTTTCAATTAGGCAAAACCTAGCAACATTTTAAATGGGCATACTTTTTGGCTAGTAAATCTACTTCTAAAACGTACCCTCCACAAAGTACTGGGCATGTTCACACAAGTGTTCTCTATTGTTAACAGTGAAAATTAAGAAATAATCCAAAATGGCTATCAATGGCTGGTGTAGCTAAATAGATTGTGGCACATTCTTTTAATGGAGTACTAAATGGCAAGGAAAGGCAATGAGATAGCTGTATATGGGAGGGGGAGTAGAATGGCTGACTCCAATAAAATTATCATTTTATAGGTTAAAAATAGTGGAAATTTCATATGTCACAATATTAAAATATATTAAAGAAATATATGTCCAGCCCTGGCCAGTGACTCGTTGGTTGGAGCATTGTCCAGTGCACCAAAAGGTCTTGAGTTCAATTCCGGGTCAGAGCACATACCTAGGTTGCGGCTGGGGTGTGTACGAGAGGCAACCAATCTATATTTCTCTCTCACATCAATGTTTCTCCCTCCCTTCCTCTCTTTCTAAAGAAAAATTAAAAAGGAAATATACTTCCATATTTAATGAGTTATTACAATAATATATTTATGTATTACTTAGGAAAAAACACAAATGAGCAAAAAAAACAGATAAAAAGCAGCATGTCTCTCCAAGTACCTGGAGACATTTGAAAAAGGAAAAAAAAAGCCAAGTTGTTGCAAAGCCCCAAATTGTGCCAATAGCGCTCTGCCTGAGCACATCACCTGGACACAACAGAGCAAGTTCCAGGGCTGGCTCTGCCCCTCAGTTGCCTGCTAAGTTGCAGTAACTTACCCTGCTTACTTTTTTCTCAGGGTTTTAACAGGGACACTGCACCAATGACCTCACTAATTTTCATAACCCTTCAGCTGAGAGCCATCATCAATATACAACAGATGAGGAAAAGGAAAGGTCTGCACTAGCTGCTTTTTAAATCAGATTCAATAATCCACAGCCAACTCTGGCTGAAACCCATGGGTCCTGGAACATTAAGGTGGACCCAGAGGTCCCCTTGGCAGCCTTCCGTCCAGTGAAATTCCGGGGAGAGAGAGGGCTCAGCACAAAAGAAGTTAAGGGAGAGCATCTGGATTCCAACCAGCTCACCCCAGAGGAACCACTTGCCTTCCCTGAGCCTCAGGAGTCTTTATTTGTAAGGAGGGGTAATAACAGTATCCGACTCACAGGTTGTTAAAGTGCCTTAGTGTTTATAAAAAGCTGTGGCATTTGATGCTCACAGCAACCCAAGGATGTCCCCATGTGCAGATGGGAGAACTGAGGCTTGGAAAGCTAAGTAACTTGCCCCCGTCACACCGTGGGAAGGTGGTGGAATTGGGCTTCAAAATAAGGCCTACTCCTCTGCGCGGGTGATGATCATCGCTTCATTACCGTGCGGTGCTTTACAGTTTGCAATGGGCCATAGGAAACATTATGGTATTTTAGTCTAACAAGAAGACGAGTCTTCGGCCTTCATCGGATTCTCAAAGGGATCCGCGTCCCTGGAGTTCAGAGCCAGCCGAGTACTGGCCGCGTAGGTACACGGCCACCGGGGGCTGGTGGATTCAACTGACGGTAGCGAACTAACGGTCACCCGCACGCCCTTGGCAGCCCACCTAAAGGGAGGAATGACTGTCCCAACTTACGTTCGCGGGAACACACTCGGAGAGGGGCGGTGACCGCCTGGCGTGAAGCTGGCATCGGCCCCCGCCCCCCGCCCGGCGCCATCGCTATTCTCGCTACCGGGGGGACAGGTCGCCTGGGGAACGCCCAGACGTTCTACTCTTCCTCAGGCCCTCGCGAGACGCCGGGTTAGGAGACCTACCTGACGCGCCCCACAAGCACGCTTCCCAATAAACGCCTAGACCACCCGCAAGCCGCGCGAACGCTCCCTCCGCTCGCGGCGACCGCGGCTGCCGGTTTCTCCGCCACCCGCCTGCAGCGCGCATGTGCAGCCCCGCCCCGGACTCTGCCATCAAGAAAACGGGGGGGGGGCCGGCGAGGCGGGACCCACTGCACGAGCCTTCGCGGAGCACCAGAAACGCAAGAGGAATGCCTTCCACATGTTCGACTCATTCCACAAAGGGACTGTCTCCTGGAGTCACCTACATGTCCCCTTGATATAGGATAGGATGAAGAACTACACTCGCCCCCCCCCCACGAACCCATTGGTCTGGTCTCCCCAACCTACACTGGCCGTCCCTTTGGTAACCGCGTCCCGCGAGGCTCCCTCACGTTCCATTGTTGTGCGACGTGGAGACAGGGAGGTCGCGCCCGGCGTCGCCTGGGGAGCGCCAGGACTCACAGTAGCAAAATGGGCGTCTCCCTGTTTGCCCCGCCTCCTCTTCCTCCCCCGGGACCCCTCCTGGTGGGTGTGGGGACAACGGGGGTCAGCTGTCTCATCCAGAACTTTGCAGGGTCGCCTGAGAGACCCGTGGCGGAACCGGCCCCGAGTTCGTCGGATTCCGCCGAGGTCTTCGGGTAAGACAGACAGAAGGACGGCGACCCACCCGCCCGCCTCCCCACGCCCGACTCTCACCTGTTTCTACAAGGAGGCGAAACAGGCCCAGGGCCGCTTCAAGGTGTCACAGTGAGCAAGGGGCAGAGAGCTGCTCGAGAATCAACTCTGGGTCTCCCGAAGTCCCCACACGGTGTATTATTAGGTGCATCTGATAAGTGAAGAAACTCGGGGTCATTCAGTGGATGTTTACTAGGTGCCTAGTGGGTGCACTGGCAGGACCCGTGGGTCTCCGCCTCCAGTTGTAATTTTCTTCCAACTATAGCTCACTGCATTGAAAAGGGAGACTTCCATGTCCTAGAACCACAGTCTGCACGGTCTAGCCCGGCACTGCCCAATGGAAACAGAATGTGGGCCACATACGTAATTTAGAATTTCTTAGTAGCCATATTTTTAAAAGTAAAAAACAACAACAAATCAGGTGATATTAATTTGAATGATATTTAACTCCAAATGTCTCGAATATGATCATTTTAATGTATAATTAACATATTCGATTTTGTACTGCTTCATTTTTAAATTAAAAGAAAAAGTTTAGTTTTTCAGTCATTAACCAAATTCCAAGGGCTTACTTGTCACTTGTGGTTAGTGGCTACTGTGATGCACAGGTCTAGCCTTTTCCTACCTTTCTCCCCTTGCCTCTGCTTAGATGGTGTTTCCCCTCCCCCTTTATCTAATTAACTCCTGCTCTTCCTTCAAGTCTTGGCCCTGCTGACTAGGTCAGTGCCGACTATTATGTCACCTTGTAGCACTGTGTATTTCCCTTCGAAGAAGTGGTCAGAGTTGTCATTCACAATTAATATAAGTCGGCTGTTTGACAGAAGGGTCCTGGGTTTGATTCCAGTCAAGGGCATCTGCCTCAGTTGCAGGCTTGATATTGCCCCCCCCTTCCCCCGCCGTCCCAGGGCCTGTGCAGAAGGCAACCAATCAATGTGTCCCTCTCACGTCCATGTTTTTCTCTCTCTCTCCCTCTCTTACTCTCTCTGAAAAAAAAGTAGTAGAAAAATATCCTTGGCTGAGGATTTAAAAAAATTTTTTTTAAAACATGTTAACTTTATTATTTTTCAATCCTCACCCTTGGACATGCTTTTATTGATTTGAGAGAGAGAGGAAGGGAGAGAGAGAAACATGAATGTGAGAGTGAAACATGGACTGGTTGCCTCCCGCATGCGCCCTGACTGGGATGGAACCCCCAACCTGGGTGCGCGCCCTAACTGGGATTGAACCTAGGACATTTCGGTGTACGGGATGACACTTCAATCAGCTGAGCCACCCGGGCCAGGGCAAAGCATGTTAACTTTAAACTGGGACATTCCAGTCTTGGTTGCCAGAATATGTGCTCCATGAGGCTAGGAAGTTTTTTTTTCTTCTACTCATCTACCCCCAACACATAGCACAGTGCTGGGTTCAGGGTGGTTATTCAATTGAGTTAGTTCCCTCCCCTGTCCTTTTTTCCTCCTTAAGCACTTGACAGGAAAAACTTACCATGCTTCAGAGAATACTTATCCTAAAATGGTAAGATGAAAAATTAGAAGGGAACAGTGTGTGTATTTTAAACATTGCTCTTAAAAAGCATAATACTCACTTCTCCCATTAGGCATGAGTAGTAATGTTAAGCTAAAGCTAGAGGCTTCATGACAGGGTCACCCTAAGTCTGGCTTCTCAGAGAATATGTAGTTTGCCAGTCATGCTGGGGAGTGGGTAGGAGGAGAGTGAGAAGCCCTACAATGCACCTGCCTCCTCACTACCCCCTCTCCTCCCTTGCCTGTTTAGCTAAAGGCTAAGCGCAGGAGGGAGGAAAGAGTATTGACCTGGGCCTGGGCTAGCCCTTCTTGTAATCCAGCTTACTTGGGATAGCCCAAAATGGATAGCCTCTCTGGACTAGAAAGAAGTCTAAAATGGAGACATATTGAGTGAACCTAGTCCCTAAGGAGTAATTTGCCTAATGGAGAAAGCTGTAGAAGCAGGTAATTCCAGGTAGTATTCTAAGTGCTATAAACAGAATTCTAGGTTTCATGGAGAGCAGGTGGTACTAACTGCCTGGAGTAATTCAAGAAGGTTTTCCAAAAGATGCGTGACCTGGGCTGAGCTTTGAGTACAGGGAGCAGCACATGCAAAGGCATAGAGACACAAAATATAGCATTGCAGGGACCAGAAAGTAGTTCAGTGGGGCAGGCATAATAGGACACACTGCTGAGGAGAAGAGGGCCGAGCAGAAGGCATGAACAGGAGAGGAAAGGAGGCTGTGGTAAAAGGGCACCTTGGTTAATTAAGTTTTCCACCAAATTCTACCTTTTCTCTCTGCTTCCATTATGTCTGAACTTATTGAGGGCAGATCTCCGTGTTTTTACTTCATTATAACCAGCTTCTACCACCAGGCTTTGGGCATGGAAGACCCACAGATGGTAGTGATGAACCAAAAGCAAGGGCCCAGGACAGCAGCCTGCCATAGTGTTCTAAACCCAGGAGGAAGGGAAGTGATGGGGCTAGTTTTCTGAGAAGGAGCAGAAGCCTTGGGGAGATTAGGACCCTCATGCTGAGGAGATGCACACATACCATAGAATCATAGCATCTGAGAGCTGAAAAGCATCTTAGGAACCTCATTCATATCTCAGATTTCCAGGGCAAGCTCAAGGAGGCAAAAAAAGTTTGAGCCCTGGCCAGTGTGCCTCAGTGGTTTGATTCCGGCCAAGGGCATGCACCTCAGTTACAGGCTCAATCCGTGCAGGAGGCAACCAACCGATGCACCTCCCCCCCCCCAACCTTCCACTGTCTGAGAAGTAATGGAAAAAGTATCCTCAGGTGAGGGTTAAAAAAAAAGATTTGATTTCATTTCTAATTTGGAAACTTGTTTGCCTTCTCTTTCTACGATTTTTAAATAATATTTTCTTTTCTCTAGCTTACTTTGTTGTAAGAGTACAGTATATAATCCATATAACATACAAAGTATGTGTTAATTGACTGTTGATGTTATTGGTAAAGCTTCCAGTCAACATTAGGCTATCAGTAGTTAATTTCAGTAGTCAAAAGTTGTGTGTGGATTTTCAACTGTCCCCATATTGTTCAAGGGTTAACTGTACAATAGTTTTCATCGGGGCTGGGGGTGGGCATCAGCAGGCAGAAAGAAAAAGTATATATGTCCTGAAATCCTCAGTTGACAATGGGCTTCTCAGACAAAAGCCTTTATTCCATCAGCCCTGCTTGTGTTTTCTAAGATAGCTCTATGCTATTTGTGATTTCCAGGATGCTGATTGAACAGAGAACAAGATCAGAGTGAGAAGTGAGAAGCTTTTAACAGTGGAAACTCACTATCAGTTTACAAGAAGCTGGACAAAGGCTTATTTCAGGAAGATGGATGTCATCAATGCCACCACCTTACCAATGGTGCCAGTGGATGATTCTCTGGCTTTCTCAGGCAGAACACAGAATGCGATACAGAATGCCGTGAGGAAGAATCTGGAACACAGTTTGCGCTGTATCCTTCTGTGGTGCTGTTTACAATCAAGACCAAATACACCTGCTGCGGAGGTGTAACCTGTGCCGAGTTTATAACAAGCATGACTCACTAGCTCGTTCCTTCTGCGTTCATTACTTTCTAAGTTCTCCCTAGCCTCTAAAAGAATTTGAGCCTGTGAAGGATTGTTTGACTTGAATTTGTTTTACTAAGATGATCAGAAAGAGCTCAAGAGGAAGAAGTACTGGGGATATTTGTTGAAAGAATGAGGGAGAAGAAAAAAAGCTCAGTTTTTTCATTGTCTCCTTTCCCTTTTACTTGCCAAAGGATTACAATTATAGCTGGCAGTTAAAAAGTCAGTGTCAGGCCCTCTACCGTCAGACAAGTGAACTTAAGACCCAATTTAAAAGATTGTTTTTTTTTACTCCAGTTGACCTCACCTCTCCTCACCGGCCAGCCCTTTTGCCTGGCCTCAGAGTTCGCCCTTCTGGCGCCACCCAGGCTCTGCCAGCATCTTACTTCCCTAGGGCTGCCTTCGTTGATCCTCTCACTCCTGACCCTGAACTGCATCCCAGGGACCCAGAGAATCCTGGCTCTGGAGCACTTAGAGTTTGTCCAGCAAAGAGCCCTCTCAGGTTATAAATAACCTCAGGTCTTTCCATCTCAGACAGAACTCACTTACCTTCAAGTCATGCTGCTGCCAGTCAAACTGCCTGTACCCCTCCGTGTCCCCATCTCTCCCTCGCCTCTCAGAAACCCTCCTCCAGATAAGCACCTGTGATCCCATCAGGATCTGTTTCAGGGTCTTGCTTCTCTGGGCCTTTTCTAATGTTCCCTCTTTCCTCTTAATCCCACACTCATACCAGCCTAACTAACCCATTCGATTTGCCACATCCCTCCTTGTCATCTTCATTTGTCAAGTATCCTCCAATTTGTGAGAACACTTGAGGATAATGAAAGAAAGCGTGAGCCTTGCCTTATGTGAAGGTGGTGAGAGGAGTGAGAGGATTATGGGGATTTTACAGAGGATATATCCTAGATCAGTTGAAGCTAAGACAGAAAGAAATTCACACGTAGAGAGGGTAACAAATGGGCTACTGAACTGAGCAGAGATTTCAACAGTGACAAACAAGGTTGAGATACACTTTGATCCAGCCATCTGTCACCTATAAATCTCTCTTAAAGGAATAATCCAGAATATGGAAACAGAACTCTGTGTGATTATGTGGATTATTTTATAATTGCAAAAAGTTCTGAACAATTTAAATATTCAATAACCAAGAAACAGTTAAGTGTATTAAGGTGCATCCTCTACATGGATTCATATAATGCCATTTAAAATATTAGGAAGATTATTTATGGAAAATGATCATATTAATGAGTGAAAGAGAAGTCATTGTTGTAAAATAGGCATACACTGAGATTATAATTATGTAAAAGTGTATGTGAAAAATACTGGAAGGAAATCTCACCAAATCCTAACCAGAGTTATTAGGGTAGTAGCATAATGGACGATTCTTTTTCTATTTTTTAAGGTATTTAAAATATAATTTTCATTTATAATTTATAAAGCAACTCATTTAAAACAAGATAAAAGAAGTGTTGAATGTTTGAAAAGAAAAAATTAAGTGGAGAGACAGCACAGAAAGGGAGTGAGTCTCTGTCCTTGCCATCCTGTCTGTGTATAATTACCACCCAGAGAGTTTTCTTAGCGGACTTACCTCCCAGCATGTCTCATTGGCTCCATCCACCAGGTGAACCAAAAGATTGCCGAACTAGATCTAAGCTCCAACCTGTTGGACAACAGCTTGGTGAGTTATGGGTGTTGGGGCTGAGGCCAGGCTTCCAGGAAGGAAGGGCTCTAGAGGCCCTTCCATTTATTTTTAAAGCACATTTGCCCAGTAGAGGTCTCAAAGATATATTTTTAATTAATACATTTTATTTTTAGAGCATATTCGGGTTCACAGCAAAATTGAGCTGAAAGTACAGAGTTGTCGCATACCCAGGTCCCCCCACACATGCACAACCTCCCATCACCACAGTGGTGCATTTGTTATAACTGAGGAACACAGATTGGTACATCATTGTCACCCAAAGTCCTTCCTTTACATTAGGATTTTCTCTTTGTGCTGTACATTCTGTGAGTTTGGACATATGTGGATCAACTTGCATCTACCTTTGCAGTATTGTACAGGATAGCTTCACTGCCCTAGAAACCCTTTGTGCTCCTGTTCATCCCTTCCTCCCCTGAACTCCTGGCTACCACTGATCTTTTTATGGTCTCCGTGGCTTTGCCTTTTCCAGAATGTCATATAGTTGAAATCATACGGCATGTAGCCTTTTCACACTGGCTTCTTTCACTTAGTAGTATGTGTTTAAGGTTCCTTCCATGTCTTTTCATGGCTCGATAGGTCATTTCTTTTTAGTACTGAATAATATTCCATCGTGTGGATGTACCGCAGTTTACTTATCCAGTCACCTACTGAAGGACATCATGGTTGCTTCCAGGTTTGGGCAATCGTGAGTAAAGTTGCAGTAAACAACCATCTGCAAGGTTTTGTGTGGACATGGTTTTCGGTTCATATGGGTAAATACCAAGGAACATGATTCCTGGACCATATGTTGAGTATATTTAGGTTGTAAGAAACTGTCAAACTGTCTCCCAAAGTGGCACCATTTTTCATTCCTACCAGTAATGAAGGAAAATTCTTGTTGCTCCACATCCTTGTCAGCATTTGGTGGTGTCAGTGCTCTTGATTTTGGCCATTCTAATTGGTATATAATGATATCTCATTGTTTTGATTTGAAATTCTCTAATGATATGGGATAGTAAACATCTTTTCATATGCTTACTAGCCGTCTGTACTTCTTCTTTAGTTAGGTGTCTCTTAAGATCTTTGCCCTATTTTTTAATTGAATTGTTTGTTTTCTTATTGTTGGGTTTTCAGAGTTCTTTGTATATGTTGGATAACAGTCCTTTACCATGTGTGTCTTCTGCAAATATGTTCTCCCAGTTTGTGGCTTGTGTTCTCATTTTCTTGACATTGTCTTTTGCAGAGCAAAAGTTTTTAATTTTAATGAAGTCCAACGATCAATTGTTTCTTTCGTGTCTTTGGTGTTGTATCTAAAAAATCATCTCCATACCCAAGGTCATTTAGGTTTTCTCCTATGTCATCTTCTAGGAGTTTTATAGTTTTGCATTTTATATTTAGTCTGTGATCCATTTTGAGCTAATTTTTGTGAAGAGTGTAAGGTCTATGTCTTAGTTCATTTTTTTTGGCACACTATGTCGTTTCAGCACCTTTTGTTGAAAAGACTGTCTTTGCTCCATTGTACTGCCTTTACTCCTTTGTCCAAGTTCAGTGACTATATTTATGTGGATCTATTTCTGGGCTCTCTGTCCATTGATTTATTTGTCTATTCTTGTGGTATTTGTCTATTCTTGTGCCAATACCACAATGTATTGATTACTATAGTTTTATAGTAAGTCTGGAAGTCGACTATTGTCAGTTCTCCTTCAATATTGTGTTTGCTTTTCTGGGTTTTTTGCCTCTCCATACCAAGGTTAGAGTTAGTTTGTCAACATCCAGAAAGTAACTTGCTGGAATTTTGATTTTACAACAAGCATGTATTTATATGTCACCTCTGTGATTTTTTAATGATAATTTTTAAAAGCAGGAAAAAGAATGACACTATCCTCCCAGAAGTAAGTTCTGGTGGCTTTTCAAGACTGCCCAGCATTGGCATACCTCCCTCAAGATGCCTGTCAAAACCAGGATGGGGCTGGCAAGAGCAATCTTGGTCCTCACATGACCTGGAGGAAGGGACCCCTTGCCTATCCTTTCTGCTCCTGTGCCCAGACAGCTGGTCAGATCTGTCAGATGCGGACTGCCTATAGCCACTAGAGCCCATCCCTGGGCTACCCTGCCCAATCTCTTTTGGCCATGGTTTGCCCTGCCCTTTATACACCAGGCCTTGACTGTGTGGCCACTTCTCCTGAGTCAGCACTTATGGCCAGATTGGTTTCTCTAGCCTCTGTCCTGTCCTACTGGATGGCACCTAGTACAGTGCCAGGAGGGGCATTTCGCAGTTTAGCAAGCAAGCTAGGGCTACAGATACCTCATCATTTCCCCCAACGCTTATGTCCTACCTCTTTGAGGCAGTCCTTTGTGACTGTTCGAGCTCACACTTGGTTGAATCTTAAATTGAGCAGTTTAATTGTCCCACAGGTATTGATTTGGCTCTCTGAATAGACTTTAAGTTCCTTGAGAGCAAGGACACAGAATCATACTTCTTTGTTAACTTTGCTATCCGGGCACTGTGGGTACAGGGCTGACAATCAATACAACTTGTTGGGTCACTGACATTCATTTTTCTTTCTTTCCTTTTCAGGGGGTGGGGGGAGGAGAGGAGGAGTCAGAGATCAAGAGAATTTTCTTGAGAGGTCAAGGGTATGATATCAATAATAATAATAGCTTTACTGAACAGTTCTTATGTGATAGCCTCTGTGCTTGTTTTAAGATGCATTAAATACTTTATATCTGGTCCTTGTAAGAAGCCTGAAAGGTAGGTATTACTATCCCCCTTTTACAGAGAAAATAAACAGTAGCTTGTAACCTGTGGAGCCACGATTGGAACTGCTCCAAATCCTGTGCTCCTCAGAGGTGTAGCCCAGAGGTATGGTCAGGAGGAGGAGCATCATGAGAGAGGGCAGGGTTGGGGGACCCGTATTAGTGGTTACACTCAGGGGGTTGAGGTCAGTGGCCACCAAGATCCTACCACCTAGAGGGAAGACAGCAAAGCACTGTCACAAACTTTGCACCGGGCCTTTTGCACACCAACAGGAAAAATGGCCCAGTCCCCCATCCTGCCCTCCACCAAGATTTGCATCAATCCCTAATGCCCCATTTCTTTTTGGTTTTTGAAGGCAATTGAGAGATTTGAGTTGGAGAAGAAGGCCTTAAGAGAGAAAAGTCACGGCAGCTCGGGAGACAGAGGCAAAAATCCTTTCTCATTGCCTTGATGGTGTTTTTGTGGGGTTTGGATTTTTAGTATCTAAAATGCATTCAGTAGGAATCCAGAGTTTCAGATGAGGATATTTTTGTAATCTTCTGAAGGAGCCTTAAATCTGACTTCTTGACATTGGGCAACAAAGGAGGGAAGGACAATACCATTCAGAGACCACTTACTATGTGCCACATTGCACCAGGTGGTTTCAGATTCATTCCCCTGTTAAATCTTCATAATGCCCCAATCTGTGGGCTTGGTGCCATTGACTATGTTTTACAGATGCGGAACAGGCTTGGGGGAAGGGAGAGCTTAATAAGTCAGCAACACGGGTGGGATTTAGTGAGTGTAATAATGTGTCATCAGGCAGTTCAGGTTGAATGAAAAATCACTTATAATTACAGCACAGTGGTGGACACTCCCCACGGTTACTCACATCCCATTTCTCTTCTTCCATTCTTCTGCAGACAAGAGTCAAGGAAAATCACAGTATACTTGCAGTGGCTCAGAATCCAAGAATGTCAGATCTTTCACTATTAAAAGGGTAAGGGATCCTGGGCCTGGGCCTGGGCCTGACTGGTTCCTTCATGAAATCGATTTTATTCCTGGGAGTGGGGGAAATAATTGCACCTGGATGGTGATTGTGCACGAAGATCGCAGAATTCCTTTTATAGAGGATTTTAAAGTTTTTAAATAATGCTAGAATTTCTCATAACAGCCTGGAAGGGGTAGGATGGGGAGTCATTTGTCTGTTCATTTGTAGAACATAGGTGTTTTCCCTTAGAAACAATGAGTTCAGATTCGGCTCACACAAAGCCCCTGTGTCCCACAGCTCCAAGGGGCCGTTCACACAGCAGGGGTAGTCTGTCTGTCCCTGTAGAAGCTGAGATTCAGGAGTAATTAGATGACCTGTCCAGACCATGCGTGGCGGATGGCAGAGCCCCACTTCCTGCTCAGATCCTCAGACCCATGGCCAGACTCTCTCTGCCCTCTCTAGCCACTGCCCCAGTTAAGATTCTCCTAAGCCCGCTCTTTAAACTACATAGGTCATATGTATTCAAACCCTTCAATGCTGGGGAATATGAACTACAATATGGTAGTGTTACCCTGTTTTTACTTTTTAGCCTAGGACATTCCCACACAGCATCAAGTCCAACAGCTGAGAGTCAGCATCAAAACTGTCATGTGACCCACGATGGTGGCCAAGTGGGTTTCAATGTCCTGCCCAAGGTGGCACAGCTACTAAATGGTGGAGCTGATGTCTGACCCCAGGTTGTCTGACTCAGAGTCGGTGCATTTACTCACTGAGTTCCCCCACTGTCAATGCCATAGCCCAGTTAGAGAGTAACTCAGTCCCTCAAAATGTTTCCAGTAGATGCCTTTGGGTAACGGTAATTTTTTTAACAAATTTTTGTATATTGATTTTTAGAGAGAGAGACATCAGTTTGTTGTTTCACTTATTTATGCATTCATTAGTTTCTTCTTGTACACGCCTTAACTGGGGATCGAACCCACCCCTTTGGGCATATTGGGATGATGCTCTAACCAGCTGAGCTACGTGGTCAGGGCTGGGTGATGGTAATTGGTTTCCTTTTTCTACTTTTCTGTACTTTTATATTTTTTTATAGTCATATTTTATTTTTATTCTAAAAATCCACTTAATGATAAATATTAAGAACCAGCCCTGGCCGGTTTTGCAAAGTGGTGAGATCATCGGCCCTCAGACTGAGGGGTCCCGGGGTTCAATTCCAGCCAAGGCATGTACCTCAGTTCAGGCTTGATCCCTGGCCCCGGTCAGGACGAGTTCAGGAGGCAACTAATTGATGTGCCTCTCTGACATCGATGTTTCTCTCTTTCTCTCCCCCTACCCTCTGAAAAGCAATGGAAAAAATATTCTCTGCTGAGGATTAAAAAAAAAAAAAAAAGGTAACCATAAGGATAGTCATATTCATTGATCTAATATTGCCATTTTGAGAAAATCCTACTAAATAAATAACCCAAGGGTAAGGAAAACTATACGTTCCAAGTTATAAACTTTTAACAATATAACAGCGGTAATAGTAATTGGAAGTAATTGTAATTAACTGTTAATTAAATTATAGCCCATGTTATTAATAGGATATCTTATTTTAGATGAGAAATTTGAAGACAGTGTAGTAATTTGAAAGATCTAAAGTTAAGTTGACAGAGCAGGACATAAAAGTATGTGTGTGGTGGAAGGAGTGGGGAGGTTAGGGGTGGAAGAGGGCATAGAGGGGATAAATGGTGATGAAAAATAAAATAAAAAGTGTGTATGTGTGTTGTATTGTAAAATGAAGTTTCATATACCATATTTGTATACAAGTGCTCAGAGCCTGAAAGGGAAAGTAGAAATAATGTGAATGGGTGTTTAGTGAGGGGTGCTGGGATCATGAATGTGCCCTCATATTTTTCAACGTTCTACAAGGTTGTTTTATTGTCTTCATGATATAAAGGGGAAGATACTTTATTGTCTTAAACTGTCAAGATGATGCCCCCCATTTTTATATACTGCTTTTTTAAATTTCAGAACACAGCAAATAAAAATCTCCTGGTGGAGCTGTACCAGCACCCACATTTTAACAACTCTATGCCGAATGAGCTTCCGAATGGGGTGGACTTCTGTGACATGGTGGCCAATGTGGTCCAGTCTGAGAAAAACCCCCTTAGTGGCAAGGTAAGAAGGAGCATGCAGCTTACCTCTGTGCCATCCAGCCGTGCACCTGGCTATACCCCAACTTTACAACTACCCCTGTGGCAGACACAGCTGTCCCTGATTTACACCCCAGGAAACAGGACATTTGAATAAGTCGCTGAGGGCCACACTGTTTGCAAGTGACTTAGCTGAGATAGACCCCAAGCCCACGTTCCCTCCAAATCCTAGATTCTGTCTACCAGAGCAATGGGCCCCAGATCTTTTTAAAAATTTTTCTATTTATTTATTTATTTATTTATTTATTTATTTATTTATTTATTTATTTAATTTATCTTTATTGTTGAGAGTATTACAGCTGTCCCATTTTCCCCCCCAATTGACCCCTTCCACTTCGCTCCCACCCCCTCCCCAGGCCTTCACCCTGTTATTGACTGTGTCCATGGGTTATGCATATATGCATATAACTTCTTTGGTTAATCTCTTCTCACTCTCCACCCCTCTTCCCTCTTTCCTCTGAAATATGATTGTCTGTTGCATGTGTCAATGTCTCTGGATCTATTTAGTTTGTCAGATTCTTTTGTTCATTAGCTTCTTAAAGAAGACCCTTCAACTTTTCCTATAGTGCTGGTCTGGTGGTGATGAATTCCTTTAGCTTTTTCTTATCTGTGAAGCTCTTTATTTGACCTTCAATTCTAAATGATAGCTTTGCTGGGTAGAGCAATCTTGGTTGTAGTTCCATATTTTTTATCACTTTGAATATTTCTTGCCACTCCCTTCTGGCCTGCAAAGTTTCTGTTGAGAAATCAGCTGACAGCCGTATGGGTGCTCCCTTGTAGGTAACTAACTGCCTTTCTCTTGCTGCTTTTAAGATTCTCTTTGTCTTTAACCTTTGGCATTTTAATTATAATGTGTCTTGCTGTGGGCCTCTTTGGGTTCCTCTTGTTTGGGACCCTCTGTGCTTCCTGGACTTGTAAGTCTATTTCTTTCCCCAGGTAGGGGAAGTTTTCTGTAATTATTTTTTAAATAGGTTTTCAATTTCTTGGTCTCTTTCTTCCCCTTCTGGCACCCCAATAATACGAATGTTGGGCCTCTTGAAATTATCCCAGAGGCTCCTTATACTATCTTCATATTTCTGGATTCTTTTTTCTTTTTGCTCTTCTGGTTGGGTGTTTTTTGTTTCCTCATGTTCCAAGTTGCTGATTTGATTCTCAGCGTCCTCTACTCTACTGTTGATTACCCGCAAATTATTCTTCATTTCAGTTCCTGTAGCCTTCATTTCAAATTGGTACTTTATTATGTTATCGATTTTCTCAGTTATTTCCCTAATAGTCTGCTTAAACATCCTTATAAACAAAATTCTGAACTCCGTATCTGTTAGCTTGCTTGGATCTATTTCATTTAGTTCCTCTTCTAGAGATTTCTTCTGTTCTTTCCTTTGTGACATGTTTCTTTGCCTCTATATTTTGGCTGTTTCCAGGTGTTTGTTTCTATGTATTAGGTAGAGCTGCTATGTTTCCTGGAATTTGTAGAGTGGCTTTGTGTAGTAGGTGTCCTGTAGGGTCCGGTGGCTGAGTCTCCCCAGTCACCTGAGCTGGGCCTTCTAGGTGCTCCCCTGTGTGGGCTGTGTGCACTGTCCTGTTGTAGTTGAGCCTTGGTTGCTGTCGGTGTCCCTGGGAGGAATTGACCCCCAGGCCAATCAGCTGTGAGGACCAGCTGCAACTACAGCCAGAGAGCTGCTGTGCTGGAGACACCCCTATGGAGCAGGATTTACTTCAGTGGAGCTTTGGTGTTCACCAAGTGCGCCCCTTGAGTGTCACTCGTGGATGTGGTAGGGTTGTAATCCAGCGTGGTCGAGTCTGACCACCAGGTGCACTGTCTCTGGGGCCTCCCGGGAGGTGCAAAGTCAGCCTCTGCCGGTGCCTTGCCCAGGGCCACCCAGCATGAGCTACACAGCAAACCGTAGTTGGCTGCTACTTGTGTTGGGCTTGGCGTTGTCCAGGAGAAGCCAAGCTATGAGCCAGTGCAGGCTGCCACTAGGGCCAGGCCTGGGGCCGCTTTTCAAACTATATGGGGCCCGCTGCTGCTTGTTTGAGAGATTTTAGGAAAGTCCTAAGCATGAGACTTGAGAGGCCACTTGCACAGAAAAGCCCCTGGAAATGGCCTGGATGAGCGGCAGGTGCAGAGGGGCGGGGCCTCCGGGAACCATGGGGCGGGGCCAAAGGTGTGAGTCAGGTGCTGGCAATTCAAATGTGGCGCCTGCCCTCCCAGCTGTGTGCGGGGAGGACTCGCCAAAGAAGCAGTGGCCTCTGCCAGCCCTTCTGTCTGGGAGGAAGCCGCCCTCCACCTCTCGCCCCGACTTCAGGCAGGTTAGTTCCTCCCCGAGTGTCCCAGGTCCTTTCAAGCTGCTGCCCGGCGCTGGGCTCAGAGGGAGCGTCCGAGTGAGTCCGCGCCACGCCCTTTAAGGGGAGCTGCTGGGGCTCCCGCAGCCTCTGAGACCCTCAGCAACAGTCCCCGCTGGTTTCACGGCCCAGAGTTGTAGGGACGTCTCTTCCCAGCCCTGGAGCCCTGGGCTGGGGGCCTGCTGTGGGGCTGGGACCCCTCGCTCCTCCAGGAAACCCTCATGGCTGAGATTCCCTCCCAGGTTTAACCCGTGGCACCGGGTGTGTGCCCGAGGCGAGTCTCCAATTCAGCCCCGATCCGCCCGCGTCTCCGCCACTCCTACTGGTCTCTGGATGCTTCTTCAGTTCCCTGGTTGTAGGGCTTCTGTTTATCCAGATTTCAGGAGGTTCTGAGTGATGGTGGTGGTTCTGTATTTTAGTTGTAATTTTGATGTGGTTGCAGGAGGCGGTGGGTGCAGCTGTTACCTACACCACCATCTTTTTTCTACCCCCCAGATCATTTTGATCATGTATTCCATTAGCAAAAAATGTTGAGTACACACTCTCATGATATATGCTTTTTAAAATACGATATACATGTTCTGTTGTCCATTACTACACTGTGTATCAGCAACAAAAATAATGTGAATTTTGTTTCTTTTCAAGTATTTCTGTTCAGGTAGAGATTTAGAGAAGTTTCTCTCTTCTCCTTCTCTAAGAGCCATATGGCTGGATAGCTTCTGGTGGATCTTTCATGAAAGGTACCAGGTAAATGCAAATCTGATTGCTTCTCTCCCTTGCTTATGTCATTTTCCTATGGCACAAATCCTGACCTCTTCACGTGGGCCATAAGCCCTCTGATTCCATGGGCTGCCTCTGCAGCCTCATTCATCACCCCACCCCTTCCCCACCCATGCCTTGCCCTTATACCCTGTGCTTTGGTCACTACCCTAATGTCTTGCAGCTACCGCGAGCTTTAGTAACTATTTCCTGTCACATGGCTGGTCAAGGGCAGAGCCAAGAGGAAAGTCAGGACCTCCTGGTCCAGAGTTAGGGTGCTTTCTTCAACACTCTGTCCCTCTGTGCATGTTTTATAAATCCTATAAAATTACTGTACATAATTAATGAGCTTAAATATCTTGAGAATGAGATTCCTAAGAATGAGAGAAATTATCATTTAAGAATCTCAGCCCTTGGCTGTTTCAACAAGGGACTCTTATAATTCCTTCTCTATTTTTATTCCCCTTAGCCAAATAAAGAGGTCCAGAATAAGCTATTCGACCGGATATCCCTTCACTACGCCTTTCTTTTGTTTCATGAATCCAGGTCCCAGCATGAAGAGTCTATTTTAAAAGTGAGTATCAACCACTGTTTAGAAAAAAAAAAAAATCACCTGAGATAGCTGTTCCCTTCTAATTCTGATGGAATGCCTTTAACTTTCTTTCCATAGGGGAGTAATTAGTAAGTTGTTATGTATTCATACACTGATTTGTAATGTAGCAGTTACAAAAATGAGGTAGGTCGTGTATGCAGGATGGGGCAAAAGCAGGTTTACAGTTGTTTGAGTGGAAAATAGTACAATAATTAATAAATAATAATAGAAGAATAAATGTTTCAGTGCATACTCACAACTGTAAACCTACTTTCCCCCACCCTGTACTGATTGGGAAAGATATAATGATATGTCTTAAGTGAAAAACAAAGCAATTTATACAATTCTGTGTTAAAAATATATATGCATATGTATATATACTTATGTGTACCTATGAACAGAAAAAAATCTGGAAAAATATTTACCAAACTCTTAGCAATGGTTACATTCTGGGAAATAAGGTTATAAGAGACTTTCTTTTCTATTCTGTATATTTCTGTAGTATTTAAATAAGCAATAATTTGAAAATTAAAAGTAGAACATACATATTTACTTTTTATATATGAGTATATGTATATATGTACTAAATGAGTTGCTAGAAGAAAATATAAATGAATATTTACCTGATTTGGGGGTGGGGGAGGACTTTATATTTATTTAATTTTTTTTTTCTTCTTTTTTTTAAATATGTCTTTATTGATTTCAGAGAGAGGAAGGGAGAGGGAGAGAGAGAGATAGAAACATCAGTGATGAGTCATTGATCGGCTGCCTCCACGTCCCCAACTGGGGATCGAGCCCGAAACCTGGGCATGTGCCCTGACCTGGAATCGAACCTCGAACTTGTGGATCATAGGTTGATGCTCAAACACTGTGCCACGCTGGCTGGGTGGGGGAGGACTTTTTAAATATGACCCCAAATAACCGTAAAGGAAAAGACTGATTGATTTAATTACATGCGTTTAAAAAAATTACTGCAAAGTTAAAAGGCAAATGAGAAACTATGTAAAAATACCAGTACCATATATGTCACACAACATAAATTCTTATAAATCATTAAGAAAGAAATGAAACACCTCATAGACCAATGAAAAAAGTACATAAACTAGAAATTCACCGGGGAAGAAATACAAATGGGAAAAAATTCATCCTTCATAATAAAAAATATGAATTAAAACAATAATAACTCAATACGCTTTTTTACCGGTTAGCGTAGATTAAAAGAATATAGGGTCCGGCCGGCGTGGTTCAGCAGTAGAGAGGAGCTGGAGGAGGGGTTGGTGGCCTAGCATAGCATGATGTTTGAGAAGTGCTCCCCAGATAGGGGAAGGAGTCCACCGAGCCTTCGGGCACTGCAGACTGAAATTGCTCTGCTTGTAACCAGAAAAGCAGCATGGTATCAGGTCGACAATTTTATCACAGGACCTTTCTGATGTCAGGGGCTCTTTTCTGGGTGTAGAAATGTCCAGAATGTTGCCTGAGCTCTGCTTGCCCCCCAGAGGTTGCCATCACTTCTGAGTAAAGCCCTGTACACCAGCTTCTGTTGCTGCTTCCCACAGTCCTGGTTCAACACAAATGAATTCAAGTCTGATATCTGTAACACCATGAGCCTGTGGATTTCAGGTAAGAGGTGGCTGCTTTCTACTGGGGAAAGCAGTTCTGGAAATACCTTTTCCACCTGAGTATGCTATCTGCCATCACACTCCTTCATTGAGGCAGTTGTCCTTTTCTCTCCTTGGCATTAAAGAAAGGAAAGTGTACAGTTAGAGCCAAAAGTACCAATTTTCCTGCTTCCTCAAAACAGTTTTGATACATTCCTTGTCCCCTTTTTGTGTCCAGCTGCATCTGCAGGTAGCAGGTTTGAGCATAGCCCATTTGCTGTGCAGAAGTTAACCTTGTGCTGTGAGCTGATGGACCCAGAACTCAGGAACCCAAAAGAGTATGCCAGTTAGAGCATCCCACCCTTCCACACTCCCTCCCCATGTAATGGCAGGTGGCCCAACTGTGTAGTCTCCCTCCATCTGCAGCACAAAATGCCAGTGTGTTGTTTGCTTTTCAACTGTTTTCTGTCTCCTTGCCCCCTTCCCCCATCTCAACTCAGACTTTTAAAAAATTTTTTCAGATATGTTTTTATTGATTTTTTTTTAAATCCTCACTCAAGGATATTTTTCCATTGCTTTTCAGAGAGTAGAAGGGGGAGAGGGAGAGAGAGAAACATTGATGTGAGAGAGACCCAGCGATTGGTTGCCTCCTGCACATGCCCTGACTGGGGCTGGGCATCGAGACTGCACCTGAGGTACGTGCTCTTGGCCAGGATCGAATCTGGGACCCTTCAGTCCGTGGGCCAATGCTCTAACCACTGAGTCAAACCGACTAGGGCTGTTTTTATTGATTAGAGAGAAAAAGGGAGAGGGGGAGAGAGAAACACCCATCGACTGCCTGCTGCACTCCCCCTACTGGGGATCAAACCCACAGCCTAGGCATGTGCCCTGACCTGGAATGGAACTGGCAACACTTCCATGCACGGATGACACTCAACCAACTGACACCAGCCAGGGCTTAACCCAGACATTTTTAAGGTCACTAAAAGCTACCATTTATTGAGAGGTTCCTGTGTCCTAGGTACTCTGCTAAGTAAGCACTTTTTACATATCCTGCTGTATTGGCGGTCTCCAGGATTACTCCCACATTAGGAGATTTTGCTATGAGAACTCACAGGTGCATTCATAGCTAAGATTTATTAGAACAATGTGGTAAGGATACACAGCCAGATCATAGGGGAGAAGACTGGCAGAGTTGTGAGGAGTTTCTGTGCAGGCTTCCTTGTGCTCTCTCACTCCCATGAGGAGTAATGCAGAACCCTCTCCTTCTGCAACAAAAATGTAGCAACATGTGTGTGATGTTTCTGCCCAGAATCCCACTAGAGAAACAGCAACAAGGTTTTGGGGAGCTGGTAATATAGACACTTCTGTCTACATGTACCCAAAACCCAGAAGAGCAGGTGTTCAGCATAAAGCACACTGTTTTAAAAGCAGTCTTGGCACAGTGAACCACTCTTATCCACTGGGGAAAATGTTTTCCTCCAGCTTTATTGAGATGTAATTGACATATAACATTGTGTAAGTTTAAGGTACAATGTGATGATTTGATACACGTAGGTATTGCTAAATGTTTACCATAACAAGGTTAACTAACACATCCTTCACCTTACATAAGTCACATTTTCTGTAGTTGTCATGATGAAAACATTGAGGATTTACTCTCATAGAAACTTTCAAGTAGACAATATGGTATTGTTAACTATAGTCACCATGCTGTACATCAAATCCTAAGAACTTGTTCCTCTCATAACTGGAAGTTTGTATCCTTTGACCAACAGCTCCCCATTTCCCCCACCCAGATTCTAAACATAAGTGAAATCATACAGTATTTGTCTTGGTCTGACTTATTTCACTTAGCATGATGTCCTCAAGGTCTGTCCATGTTGTCACAAATGGCATGATTTTCTTCTTTTCATGGCTGAATAATATTCCATTGTGTGTATATTCCACATTTTCTTTACCCATTCATTGGTCAGTGAACACTTAGGTTCCATGTGTTGGCTATGGTAAATAGTGCTGCAAGGAGCATGGGAGTGCAGACATCTCTTCAAGATAGTAATTTTATTTCCTTTGGGTGTGTATCCAGAAGTGAGATGCCTGGATTATATGGTAATTCTATTTTTAATTTTTTTAGGAACTTCCATACTGTTTTCCCTAATGGTTGTGCCAATTTACATTCTCACCAACAATTCACAAAAGTTCCCTTTTTTCCACATCCTAGACAGCATTTGTTATTTCTTGTCTTTTTTATGATAGCCACTCTAATGGGTATAAGGTGACATCTAATGGGTGTGGTTTTGATTTATGTTTCCTTGATGATTAGTGATGTTGAGCGCTTTGGCATGTACTTATTGGCCATTTTATGTTTTGGAAAAATGCCTATTCATGCCCCCTGTCCATTTCCTAATTGGATTGTTTATTTTGCTATTGAGTTGTTCTTTTATACTTTAAATATTAACCCCTCATCAGATATATGATTTGCAAATATTTTCTCCCATTCAGTAGGTTGCCTTTTCATTTTGTTGTTTCTTTGCTATGTAGAAGCTTTTTAGTTGGATATAGTCCCACTTGTTTATTTTTGCCTTTGTGCTTTTGGTGTAATGTCAAAAAAAAAAAAAGAAAATTCATTGCCAGGATTAATGTCAAAGAGCTTTCCTCCTAGGTTTTATTCCAGGAGTTTTATGGTTTTAGGTCTTACACTTTAGTCTTCAATCCATTTTGAATTGACTTTTGTAAGTGGTGTAAGATAGGGATTCAGTTTAATTTTTTTGCATCTGAATATCCAGTTTTCCCAGCACCATTTTTTTAAAGAGACTATTATTTCCCCATTGAGTATTCTTGGCTCCCTTTTCCAATAATAGTTGACTCTGTATGTGTGGGTTTATTCTAGGCTTTCAATTCTGTTTCATTGATCTATATGTCTGTTTTTGGTTTTGCCAGTACCGTACTGTTTTGATTTCTATAGCTTTGTAATATAGTTTAAAATCAGAGTTATGATGCCTCCAGCTTTGTTCTTTTCAAGATTGTTTTAGCTGTTCAGGGTCTTTTGTGGATCCATACAAATTTTAGGATGGTTTCTTCCTATTTCTGTGAAAAATGCCTTTGGAATTTTTATAGAGATTGCATTGAATCTATAGATGGATTTGGGTAGTATGCACATTTTAACAATATTAATTCTCCTGATCCATGAACATGGGATATCTTTCTATTTATTTGTGTCTTCAGTTTCTTTCATCAGTGTCTTACAGTTTTCCATGTATAGATATTTTAATTCCGTGACTAATTTTATTCCTAAGTATTTTATTGTTTTTAATGTTATTGTAAGTGGGGTTGTTTTATTTGTTTCATTTTTAGATAGTTCTTTGTTGGTGTTTAAAAACACAATTGATTTTTGTGTGTTGATTTTGTATCCTGCAACTTTACTGAATTCATTTATTAGTTCTAACAGTTTTCGAGGGTTTTCTATATATAATACCAAGTCATCAGCAAAAAGAGACAATTTTACTTCTTCCTTTCTGATTTGGATATCTTTTATTTCTTCTTCTTGCCTAATTGCTCTGGCTAGGACTTCTAGTACTATGTTGAATAGGAGTGGTGAGAGTGGGTACCTTAGTTTTGTTCCTGATCTTAGATGAAAGTATTTCAACCTTTCACTGTTGAGTATGATGTAGCTGTGGGCTTGTCATATATGGCCTTTATTATGTTGAGATATGTTCCTTCTATACCCACTTTTTTTAGAGTTTTTATCATGAAAGGATGTTGAATTTTGTCAGAGGATTTTTTGCATTTATTGAGATGAACATATTTTATTTCACTTTTCATTCTATTAATATGATGTATCACATTTATTGATTTGTGTATATCATACTATCCTTGCATCACAAGGATAAATCCCACTTCATCATGGTGTATGATCCCTTTAATGTGTTGTTGAATTCTGTTTGCTAGTATTTTGTTGGTAATTTTTTCTTCTATATTCATCAGGGATATTGGCCTGCAATTTTCTTTTCTTATGGTATCCTTATCTGGCTTTGGTATCAGGATATTGCTAGTCTTCTACAATGGGTTGGGGAGTATTCTCTCCTCTTCAATTTTTTTGGAAGAACTCGAGAAGGATTGAAGTTAATTCTTTAAATTTTATTAGAATTTATCTGTGAAGCCATCTGGTCTTGGGCTTTTCTTGTTGGGGGTGAGGGGTTTGATTACTGACTCAATCTCCTTACTCATTTGTCTGTTCAGGTTTCCTATTTCTTCCATGATTTAGTCTTGGTAGGATGTATGTTTCTAGGAATTTATCCATTTCTTCTAGGCAGTTAGGAAAAGTTTCATATCAGTACAAGGAGATGTTTACTAGCCAAGGTCTCAGATGCCATCTAAGGGCCAATCTTGCAAGCAAGCCCTTCTAAGGACAATAGTCTACTATATTATCTCTTTTCTATATACCTGTTTAATCCTCTTAACATATGCAGGATCAAAGAAATTCAACAGCAAACAAATGGGGGAGCAGTCATTAAGATCCAGGCATTCAGGTTCAGTACCATGGGAGAGCCAGGTCTCTGATATGCAGCTCTGCCTCCTGTTCTCTGACTCTTTCTGTCCCTCCTTCCTATTCCCCTTTTTGTCCAAGGCTGTGCCTCCTTTTCTTGACACATCCCCAGTAACAAACCTCCTTTCTACTTGCTTTGTCCAACAGAGACAACAGCTTTGCATAGAGCTTCAAATTTCTCAATCCTTGGTCTTTTCTTTCCTAAACCAAAGAACCGAGGGAGACAGTGGAGTCCCTCTAATGCATGAGGGTTCAGGTTCCAAGAAACCAAGACTCTGAAATACATGGTTTCCTTAAAAGAAAAGCATTAGTCCTGTAAACATCACCATCAAATACTAGGGTGAACCCATTTCTGGTACTTAGCTAAGTGTGATAATATGTTGAACAAAATTTACTAAGTACCTATTTATTATGTTCCAGGTCCAATACTAAGCCCTGGAGATGGAAAGATAAATAAGACCTGCCCTCAGAGAGCTCAAAATCTAATAGAAGCAGAGGAGATAGGAAAACAAAGAATTACAGTGCTTTCACATCTGTTTAGCAAGTCACAGGTTCATTCGTCTGTGGTGTGATCTGATCCTCACAGCCATGCTGTCAGGAAGGAAGGGTGGGCATCACCACCTGCATTTTCCAGTTGAAGAAACCAAAGCCTCTTAGAGAGGAAGTCACACCCAAGACCACTAGGCTGGTGTGGGATAGGAATAATGCTTGCTGGAAGCCCAGCCTCCCCAGGACCAGCAGGGGGCATCTCAGAGGGCTCTGCCTTCTGTTTTAAAATATATATGTTTTTATTGATTTTAGAGAGAGAGGAAGGGAGAAAGAGAGATAAACAACAATGAGAGAGAAACATCAACATCAATTGGCTGCCTCCTGCACACCCCCTGCTGGGGATCCAGCCCACAACCCAGGCATGTGCCCTGACCCGGAATCAAATTTGCAACTCTTGGTGCATGGGTCAACCCTCAACTACTGAGCTACACCTGCAGGGCTTCATTATCACTTTTGACTTCCTCTTAGGTATATCTCCTTGCCCACAGAGCTATGACAGTTGGGACTACTCAAAACTGGATCCAGAGAGGTTCTGGAGAGAAGAGTTAATGTTGCGGAGAGCAACACTGATAAAGGGTAAGGTACCAATTATGGACTTCTTTCCCCTTTGCCCAGGTCACGCCCAGCCACCATCTCAATGGGGCACAGAAAGGCGTTAGTATTGAAATCCTCAGGCCAGGTTCTCTCTCTTGTATCCCCAAACTAGCCACCAAAATGACTGTTAATTTATGAACCATAGTTGGAGTCAGCACAGCATAACTTCAGGAGGGCGGTATTTTATATTATAACAGATGCCAGTTATCGAGCGTCTGCTGTGTGCCAGGCACCGTGCTCAGCTCTTCTTCCTTCTTATTCAGTCCTCACAACAATGAGCCAAAGTACACACTAAATCCACACATAGGGACACTAGAGTTCAGAGAAGCAACTTCCCCAAGGCCAACTTTCTTGTTGCATTCAACAGACACGTAAAGAGCACCGTGTGCCAGGCACTGTGCTATATAAATACTGGGATCACGTGTAGAGGCAAGCACAGTCCCCGCCGTGCCGTCTAATGGGAAATACAGGCAACACAATTATACTGCAGTGGACTGGGCGCTATGACGGGGAATACAGGTGCTGAGCAGCATGGGAAGGGGTACCCAGTCCAGCCCTGAGAGGGTCAAGAAGGAGCAGGTAGGCTGAGATTCAAAGGATTGTGTTTTAGGCTGGTAAGGGGGAGGACTGCTGTTCCAGACAGAACAGGAGGCATGAGGGGAACAGAGAGGCATTCATTCCTTAAGGCAGCAGCGGGAGGATTGTGATGGATAACCAGCCTGTGGGTGCCTCAAGCAGGATTCAAACTCAGGACTGCAGTGTGGTCCAGGAGCCGGCAGCATCAGCATCTCTAGATGGACTGAATCAGATGCAGTTCACCAAGATCCGCAGTGATCTATAAACACGTTCGTTTGAGAAGCCCTGGTGCAGGGCACAGGGAAGAGAACACCTGACAGTCTGAGAAAGGAGTGTGGCTGCGGCGACCCTGGCAGGCAGAACAGCCACCGCTTATTCGGAGCCAGGTGCTTCTGTGCTACTTTTCTACATGTTTGCAGTTATTGATCCACTTAATAGGTTTGCTTTCTCAGCTGTCATCATGGACACACAGGAATTTCAAAGTGAAAAAATCTAACCTGCAAAAAAATTGTCTTCAAATTTAATGAGTTTCAGTGAATACTAAATTTAGCACCTTATGAGACTGATAGATTGTTACTTTTTAAAGCATTTAATCCAATCCAACATTTATTCATTTCAGTTGCACTGGGTTCTGAGTTTTTTGTTTTTCTTTTGAAGGCCTTTTTTTTTTTAATGTACATTAAGTGCTCGTCTAGTGTACTCCTTTAATCTGTTCATCAGCCTGTGAGGTAGTTAGTATTCACATCTCTATCGGGATCAGAGAGGTTAGGCAGCTTTCCCAAGGTGACTCAGTAAGTGGTTCTCGTTGCCTGAGGCGGTTTCTCTTGCTGCTGTCGTTGCCTCCAGGGAGGGGCTGCCTCAAAGCCCCTGGTCTGCAGTGTCACCCCAGGGCATGAAGGAACTGAAAAGCAACTTTTTCTCTCCCCTAGGAAAAAAGATGTTCTCCCTCATTTCTAAGACAGGCTCTTCCCAAAAGTCTGTCCAGATCAGGAAAGTCCCCAGTCCTCGGGTAAGTGGGGAGGCACAAACCCAGACCCCTTGGAGCCCCATAAGCTTCACTGACTTCTGGTCAGTCCCACATCTCTGCCCTCCCTACCCCATCATCTTGAGGAGAGGCCCTGAATTTTCCCAAGTTCCAGAACATAGGTACAGTGAGGGTCAATAACAGTATCGACCCAAATTCCTCCAGTTTGTGCTCATACCTGCTAATACTAGATCTCAAAGCCCATTCCACTCAGATATTTCTGGGCATCCCCAGGTTGAATCTCACATTGGCTCAAAAACAGGCTCTCCTGGTGCTCTGTCCCTTCACAGCTGAGCTCTCAGTATGTGGAATCTGAGCAGCAGAGTTACCCCTTGGGGTAGAATGGTTCCACCTCTGTGCCATGGTGGGGAGGAGGCCTCAGAAAGTCTTATTTTACCTCCACCCCAACCATAGTTACCTAGCCTTGTGCACTCAGGTGGTTGCTGGTCACAACATAAGAACAGATGGAAAAGTCCACTGTGTGCAAATTTTCTCTGCACATATCCTCTCTCATCCTTACATTTCTGCTGTCAGTCTGAGCGTTTTCTGCATCATTATGCTGCCTCTCCAGCAGATAGGAGAGTCTAGTAACGCAAGCCAAGCCAGTCTCTGCATTTACTCTCTGCTCTAGTGTAGAGCTCCCTGAGGCCTGTTAAGAATGAACGTGATGCTTCATTGAGCCCAGGGGGTGTTTTCTCTCTAACGAATCCCAGTCACCACTTCAGCACTGCAAACAGTAGCGGTCGGACAACCAGCTGCATGGTGGATGGAAAGTCCATTCAGCTTTCTTCTTCCTAGTTAAATATCATATTTATGTAAAAGCAGCGTAGTGGTTGGGGCTGGTGGACTGCTTGTCTGCCACTTGGTGGGCCATCTGTTTAGCATCACTAAACTCCCACTCATCCTTAAAGACAGAACCAAAGTGTCTTCTCTCCTTGGAAACCCTCCAGCTCTCCCCCAGACAGAATCAAGCATTCCCCACTCTGCCTTCTATGCTACTCAGCTCGTACCGCTTCTGGCCCACTATTAGTTGTGTGCCAGTGCCTGTTGTTCCCTTCCTCTACAGAAAGAGAACCTCTGATTTTTATCTGGGCACGTACACAGCCAGATGCAAGATTACATTTCCTAGCCTCCCCTACACCCATGTGTAGCCATGTGACTAAGATCAGTTAATGAGATATAGGTGGATGTGCCAGTTTCCAGGAGCCTTAAGGAAAGAGCTCATATGAATCCTTTGCCTCTTTGCTGTTCTCTCCAGTCTGCTGCCTGGAATGTGAGTGTGATGACTGGAACTCTAGCTACCATTTTGGACCCTAAAAACAAGATTTCTATCTTAGGAAAGGTGGAACCATGAGCTGGAAGAAGTCAGGAGCCCTAAGGTCTTACCCCAGCAGAAATACCATATAAGCCCTGAATTGTCTACCTTCAGACTGTTATGTGGGAAAGAAATTTCTTTTTTTTTTTTTGTAATCCTCACTGGAGGGTATGCTTTTATTGATTTGAGAGAGAGAAAGAGGGAGAGAGGGAGAGAGGGAGAGAGGGACGGAGGGAGGGAGGGAGGGAGGGAGGGAGGGAGGGAGGGAGGGAGGGAGGGAGGGAAACAGTCAGACTGGGAATTGAGCCTGCAACCTGGGTATGTGCCCTGATTGGGAATCAAGCCTACATCCTTTCAGTGTAGGAGATGACACTCCAACCAACTGAGCCACACTCGCCAGGGAAAGAAATTTCTACCTAGTTTGAGCCACTGTTATTTTGAGTCTCTGTCACTCACATACAAACCTAATCCTAACTTATATTGCCTCTCTAATATGTGATACTTTCCACACTTTACCATAATTGTCTATTTACTATTATCTCCCCTGCTAGACCGGGAGCTCCTCTGGGCAGGGACTAGGGTTCAGGGCCTTCCCAGGGCCAGACACATTAGCAGTGGCTCAGTGAGATGTTTACTGAAGGGGGTGTGGTGAGTGTGTGGACAACAGTAGCAGTTTTCACGGAGCACTCCCATGAGCAGCCAGCCACTTCGCACTGTGCAAGCTTTAGCTGCCTTCATCTCGTAAGAACCCCATGGGGAAACCAAGGCAATCGAGAAGTACGATGACTTGCCCAGGATCACCAGTTGTTGTGCAGCACGTCTGCGACTGGAACCCCAGTCGGCCTCAGTCCCCAGCCCATGCATGTTCTCCATCAGCCCCTTCTCTCCACCATGCTCCTAGGATGGAGGGCTGAGTTGTCAAGCTGTGCCTAAAAGCCCTTCCTCTTCAAGAGCAATCAGAAATAGCTAGGAAATAGCATGTATACTCTTGTGTTCCTCTCACTACCAGTTTTACTAAATTTGTTTTTTTTCCTCTCCCCTGGAGTATACTAGTGGAAATTCAAACAGCCAGAGAGACTTTTTATCCAGGAAGAATCCAAAGGATAGCAGCACACAAACACAGAATACCATGAAAGGTACAGTAACTACCTGAAAGGGAAGTGTCAGCTTTCGACTCAGTTATCTCCAAAACCCTTATTTCTTGGCTTTGTTTCAACATAATTTGTCACCCTAGTTTACACCCAGTTCTAGCTGGGGCCCTGGGCCCTGGCACCCAGTGATATCTTATAAGAGGACGGAATTGTCTTTTCAGTTCAACAAGCACTGATTAAGTTCTGCTTACGTAGTGATGAGTCCAGCACAGCACTAATGTCTGTGGGGAAGAGAGGTGGTTGGCAATGGAAGAAAATAAGTCTAAGACATGATTACTGCTCCTCTCCCCACCAGAAACCAGCATTTATTGAGGTAGGAACTGTTTTGTGCCTGGGTGTTAATTTATAAAGGTGACTACCCAGAGAGGTCAATGCCATTGAAAGAGAAGTTTGTTATTCACAGCTTTCCTGGGAACAAGAGGCCTGACTTGCTCTGCAGGCCCATGGGATAAAATGCCAGAGAAATTGTGTGAATTTACCTGAGCTACCTCCACTAGTATCTCCCAATGATCTGATACACTCATGCATTTTCACATTAATAGAAGCTGAGTTCTACAATATGCTTTTTCTCAGTGTCAGGAGGCTGATTATGAGTAACAAAAGACACTCTGTGCCAGGAACTGGGGACAAAGACCAAATCTATATTTTTATTATAGTACATGATCTGAACAGTGTGGGCACAAAAGACTGGAAAAAATGAACAGAGCCTCAGGAACTTACGGCACAGTAGCAACAATTCTAACATTTATGCTGTCAAACTCTTGAGTAGAAAGCAGAAAGGGTATGGTACAAAAAGGTTGTTTGCCAGAATAATGTCTGAAAACACCCCAAATTTGGCTAAAGACAAATTTACAGACTCAGGAAGCTCTGTAAACTGTAACAAGTTAAATTCAAAGAAATCCATTCCCATACACACCATCGTCAACCAGATGAAAGACAAAGAGTAAATATCCTGAGGGCAGCCAGAGAAAAATGCATAACATGGAAGGGGAACAATTTTAATAACTGTGCATTTCTCATCAGACCAGTAAGTCCAGATGGCTGTGGAACAACATTTTAAATTGCTGAGAGAAAAGAATTGTCAACCCCAAATTCTATACCCAGAAAAAACACCCTTCAGTAATCAAAGTGAAATAAAGACATTCTTAGATGAAAGAAAACTAAGAGAATTCATTGCCAGCAGGCCCAACTAAAGGAGGGATGTTACCAGAGGGAAACTTGGAACTTCAGAAAGGACCAAAAAAGCAACAGAAAGTGTAAATATCTGATTATATGTAGGAAATATAATGTAATAGGAAATATATAATGCGAATAGGAAATATATAAAATATATAGTAAATGCAGGGTGGGGCAAAAGTAAGGTTACAGTTGTGAGTACACAAACACAGAATTTATCTTATTTATTAATTATTGTTAATTTGTTTTCCATACAAACAACTGTAAACCTACTTTTGCCCCACCCTGTGTAGTGTTTACTACATGATAATTATCATCACTACTTCAGGTAAACCTCATAACACCATGACCTAGGAATTATTGTCTTCATTTTATAGATAGGAAACAGAGAGAGGGAGAGAAACATATACTTTTTAGCAGTGTCTTTATCACAGGTTTTTTGGTATGCTTGTTTTTCTTTTTCTATTCATGTCTTTAGTTCATCTTTGTTCTGAAAGGATAGATTTGCTGGATGCAGAAGGATACCTCAGTGCTCTGGTGATTTTATTCCACTGTCTTCTAGCTTCCAGTGCTACTGTTGAAAACTTTGCAGTAATTCTGATTATTCATTTATAAATGACCTGTTGTTTTTCTCTGCCCATCTTTAAGATGTTCTCTGTTAACTTTGTCCTACAGAAAAACCATAACTTTGTGCAAGAGTTGGATATTTTTTCTCTTTTAATTATACCTTTCCTGATTCTACTTAGCTTTTAAAAAAAGCTTTTAGTCTCCCCTTGTTCTGTGACCATACTTTAACCTGTATTCTATTTAATTCTATTATGGCACCTGAATTAGTGTTACACTTACTATTTGCATGTCATTTTTCTCGCTAAAATGTGAGTTTCTTAAAGAAAGTCTACTACCCGCACCTAGCGTACTCCCAGCACATAGTAGATGCTCAGTGTTTGTTGGATGGGTGGATAGATTAATAAAGGAACAGATCTGTGGCCATAGGTGTATATCTGGATAAAATGTAAGTGAAAATGTATGAACTTACCTGGTCTACTTCCTCTAGTATCTCCTGATGATCTGAATACACCCAGGTATTTTCACACTAATAGGAAACAGATCTACCCAAGCCGACCAACTCCAGTGATTTTTTTTTTTTCTGATATTGCATTGACAGATCATTATTCTGAGACTCAGTTCTCAAGGAAAGTTACACAACAAGTCAAGAGGAGATCAGAAGCAAGAGTATATGAGAATAAGCTTCCTAAGAAGGTAAGCACAGAATTGGAAATTTAATAGTAGAGATGATTTAAGAGGGGCTAGGAGATATGGCTGCAAAAGCTAGCACTGTTGAGATGTCAGACTAAGAACTGGGGTTTTCTCATTGTAGACTCGGGTATCAGTCAGGAACTCTCCTAAGGGTAATTTCTGGCTGAGGTAAGCACAAGTTGAATAAGTGTTTTGTCTGGATTTCTCCAGAGATTTAAATTACTTGCTTGAAATTTAGGAGCCTGGGTGGAACAGAAAGAGAGCACTGAGCCTCTGTTTTCTACTCTATAAAATAGAGATAGTAATTCCTAAGTCATGGTGTTAAGAGATTTACCTGAGATGGCTGTGATAATTATCATGTAATAAAACTACATGTCAGGCACTATACCAAACCTGTGCATGCAGTACCTTTTGTTTAACTGCCACAGTCCTCTGAGATAATTACTTCTGCTTTTCTTTAGTTTATTAGTGAGGAAAATGATGCTCAGAGCAAGTAACTAATTTGTCCAAGTGATAAAGCCAAGACTTGCGTGCAGATCTGTCTGGCTCTGAGCTTGAGCTTCTAGCAACGGAGCCTTGCCACCAGCACAGTCCCCGGAACCAAGACTCCCCGGATCACGTGTGTTCTCTTGTCTTCTCCTCCCCTGCCCCAAATGTTCCCCATAAACCTCAGTGCCTGGTAGTTTATAACAATGTTACCTTCAGCCCTGTGTAGTAGGAAGAGGCCCTTAGGACCCTGAACAGGGCAAGAGGTTTTGGGGGCTTTCCCAAAACACCAACTAGCAAAGGAGTCATGCCCTAGAGTTTGGGCCAAGTACAGCAAGTACGGTCGGAGATTTCCTGAACCTTCTTCATTTCTCCATGTTTATTACCACTGCCTATTTGCCATCAGCATTTAGCATGAAACTTTTGAGAAGTAGCAGGGCGTGGTGAAAAAAACAGACAGACATAGGTTCAAATCTTGGTGCCGCATCTCATCAGCTGTGCTACTTGAGCAAGTTATTTAACTTTTCCAACCTTCTTTTATAAAATTGAGAAATTGAAGCCCAGCAGTGTTGTTATGGTTTCATTTTTATTTTTTTATTTTTAAATTTTTATTATTTTTTAAAAACCTCATCGAGGACATGTTTATTGATATTAGAGAGAGAGGAAAGGAGAAGGAGAGAGAGAAACACTGATGTGAGAGAGAAACATTGATTGGTTGCTTCTCATAAGGGCCCAGACTGGGAACGAACCTGAACTTAGGTCTGTGCCCTGACTGGGAATGAAACCCACAACTTTTTGGTGCAGGGGATCACGCTCCAAGCAACTGAGCCACATCGGCCAGGGCTCCATTTTTATTTTTTATTTAAAGCTCCCTCAAGCCCGAATGCAGTAGAGAGCAGGTAAACTCCCCAAACACAGAGAACTCGGGGCTGTTAGGAAAGGAGAATGGATACTGGCAGCCAAAAGAACACCTCTGATAAGCTTAGAGGATCCTAGATCCACTTTAGATTTTTCTAGACTTTGGAAAACTTTGTTTTTCTGAATAAGCTCATTAAAACCAAATGGCTGAGATTAAAACATAAAAAAATAAAAGTAAAAGTTGTTAATAAAATAAAATACCAAAAAAAAGGCTGCTATCTGCCATCTCCATCATTTCATAAAAGAAGGGTCATTAATATGAAAAAGTAGAGAAGACAGTCTCAGGATAAAAGAGAGTCCTTAAAGTGAGTAAATTTACTTCATGTCAGATGTATTATGATGTATTTTTCCTTGTTTCCCTCATTTCACTGGAGACCAATGAACATGTACTGTCCCCATTTGGAAATGGGTTTTAGGACTCTTTAGACTAAATGGTCTGTAGGTTCCCTACTAACCCCAGGTTTCTGTGATTCCAGTGGGATCGTGCTATAGAATGGTGCTTCCCAGCTGGGAGTGATTTTGCCCCCTCAGAGACATTTGGCCATGTCCAAAGATATTTCTGGTTGTCACAATGGGGGTGGGGGTGGAGTAGTACTGCCATCTAGCAGGTGGAGACCAGGGATGTCGCTCAGCATCCTACAATGCACAGGATAGTTTCCCACGTCAAAGAGTTATCTGGCCCAGAATGTCCAAGTGCCGAGGCTGAGAGACCCTGCTATAGATAGAAGTAATCTCATTAGTGATTAAAACAGACGTGGTTAGAGAATAGTGTGGCTAGGTGCTGTTGCAGCCTTGTTCATGAGACAGAATTCCTGTTCGGTTAAATTATAACCACTTTTTCGATGGAAAATATTGCTTTTTTAAATACAAAAGTAGTACATAATCATTGACATTTTTGGAAAAAGGCAGAGGAATATAAGGGTGGAAAGCAAATCACCCTCCGCCCCAGCCTGTTCTCTTCCCTGATCCATTTCCTCTTGGTTGTCTGTTAGCGTCTCAAATAGAACACGTCTAAAGCAAATCTCTTGATTTTCCCACTCTGCTAACCTGTTCCTCCCCAGGTCTTCCCCCCTCAGCAGCTGGCACCTAAACCTTTGGAGTCATCCTTGCCTCTTCTCTTTCTCACACTCACTTTGAGTCCATCAGCAATTCCTGCCAGTTCTGCTTTCATAATATATTGCAAATTTAATCACTTCTCACCCTCTTCCAACTACCCAGTCCCAGCTTCATCAGCTCCCCCAACCACTTCAGAGGCTTCCCAACTGTCCTTCTCACATCCACTCTTACCCACTGCAGTCATTTCTCCACACATCAGTCAAAGGGATCTTTAGAAAAAATTAATCAGATTATGTTGTACCCTGATCAGATCCTTCCAGTGGCTTCCATCACATGGAGAGAAGATCTTAACTCCTTCCTGGGACCCAGAGCCACTGCTTTCTTTTCAGCTTCATCATATATTCTCCATTTGAGCCACACAAGCCTTGTTTTTGTCCCCCTGCTACACAAAGCCCTCATCTGCTTTAGAGTCTCTCATACTTGCTGTCCCCTTTGCCTGGAACATCGCACAGATCTTCCATCATTCAGGATTGCTCCTCCTCAGGGCAGCCCTCTCTGACCACCATGGAAGATTCTTTTCCTCCCCAGTCTCCCATTGCACTACCCTTCACCCCTTGCTCTGTCTGATTCTTTTAAAATATATTTTTATTGATTTCAGAGAGAGGAAGGGAAAAGGAGAGACAGAGATAGAAACATCAGTGAGAGAGATTCATTGATTGGCTGCCTCCTGCACACCCCACTGGGAATTGAGCTCCCAACCCGGGCATGTACCCTGACTGGGAATCGAACTGCAGTCTCCTGGATCCTAGTTCGATGCTCAGCCACTGAGCCATGCCGGCCAGGCTCCCTGTTTGATTCTTATCTGAAGCACATATTCCACAATATCATGGTATTTATTCTTTTATTTCTTGATTTGTTTATCGTTTTTCTCTCAACTGTAGTGCAGGCTCCACAAGGGCTGGAATTTGTGTTATTTTCAGCTGAATCTCCAGGGCCTAGAACAGTGAATACATAGTGTCACCCAACAAATACTTGTTGAATGAATTGTTAACATTTTCGTAACTATGCTTCTAGTCTTTCATCTATTTTTTTACCAAATTGTTTCATATAATTATGGTTACTTCATATAAAATTAATATTGTCTACTCAATTTTGCATCTTGATTATTTTAACCTATTTTATTGGAAACTATATTTTAGTACCAACTCTTCATAAACATTTTAATAGTGGCATACTATCCCTTTGGGTAGTGATATTAATATCTTCCTGAACATTATTCTAATCTTTTGTTATAGTAAAATTCTCTGCAGTCAACATCTTTGTGCCTAATTTATTTTCCTTTATTTTGGGTGACTTCCATAGGATAGTGTCCTAAAACTGGAGTTACCAGATCAAAGGACATGAGTGCCTTTACATTTCTTAATGCATGCTATATAACTGACAGTACCCTTTTTTTCCCCCTCTCTCTTTCCTGCTCAGTCTCACCCTGTCTGCAAAAGTCCTGAGCTAACTTCAAACCTATTCAACATTTATGGGAAGAGCCCTCTGATCGTGTACTTCCTCCTGAACTACTTCACCCTGCGGCAGTGTGGCAAAGACGTGTTGGTGGGCAGGAGGGAAAAAACTAAGACCATCCCATATCCTACATGTTCCTCCAGGCCCCTGCTTCCTCTTCCCAGAAGTGAGAGTGGGGGAGAGGCATCCAGTCCTTAATTCAGTGCCTGGCACCTAGTAGGTGCCTGTCAAGGGTGGCCAGATATAAGCCTAAGGGTCAGAATCTTGCTCATTTTGGTTCCACATCTGCCTCATGAAATGATTCTGTGGGACCCTGGGGCAAGTCGAATCACCTTGTGTGCAAAATTTCCTCCCATCTACCAGGATGGATGGGCTAACTAGATACTCTTAACAGACTTCACAACTCAGTCATGCCTCCAGGTGCCCACTGACCCTGGTGTATATATTGATCAGGAATTTTGGTGTCTGGGTGTGTGTTTTTTCTAACACTCTCCTCACACACACCCCTCCCCCAGACACATCAGCAAATTCCTGGCCCCAATGGCATTTAAAGATTTGGTAAAAAGCTCAGATCTTAAGAAAGCAGGCCTGATATGTGCTGGTGTCCTGAGTCCTAGCAGTTTACCATAGAGGGCGGGTCAGAAGACGGAATCAAATAGTCCTGGACTCAGGGAGCTGCGCAGCGTCCTACCTGCTGAGTGACCTTAGTCAAGTTCCAGCTTCTCTCTGAGCCTCAGTTTTCATCTATAAAGTGGGGGTGACAGCAGCTGCCTCATGGGACTGTTTTGCACAGAATGAGCACAATAGAAGTGAAGGCTTAGCCTGGTGCCTAGCAGGTAACGTTGCGTGAATGGTACCTATCTGCATATAGCTCCGCATCAGGAGAAGCTTTCATAGTGAACTGGATGGGACTTATAACTGCTGCCCTGTAGCACTTCTTATCCACAAACCTATCTCTGTCACAATTCATGGTGCTTTATTGTTCATAAAATGCTTTTCTTTCTATCACCTCTTGTTCTGTAAAGACAGTCTAGTGTAATGGGAAGAGCCTGGACTGGGGGTACACAGCCCTGGATTTGAGTCCGCAGCCCAGCAGCCCACTGGCCTTCAGATCTCATGTACACAGTTTACCCTTGGTACTCAATATCTGTATCATCTCCATCCTAAAGTAAGGGTGGTGACACCAAACCAGTAGTGTGACCGGGACTGAATGGCACATACCCAGTACTAAGTAAATAAGAACTGTCATCATTATTAACATCATCTAAGGCCGGTGTTATTATCCCTATTTATAGATAAGGAACTGGAGACATAGAGGGTGACATATCTTGCCTGAGCGCCCACAACAAGTGATGAGTGTAGCTGAGATTCTGACCAATCCAGCAGGGGTGGAGGGCTAGAGGGAGCAAAGAAAAATTACTGACATACAAACATGAGCAAGGGAATGAGACCTTGGGCCTGAAAGGAAAGAAAAGTTGGAATTCCTTCCTATTCACCACTGTGATAAGAGTAAGAATTTTAGATGACAGTCTAAAAAAAGCATTGCCTAGCCCTTCCATCAGCAGGAAGAGAGAGGAGCTTTATTAAAAGATAGGGGGTGGCCTAGCCATGGAGAGGATAGCCTCTTTCCAAAGCAGGCCACCGTCAAAGAGCAGAAAGAGTCTTTCCTGCTCAGGTTTCAGTGATCTCATCCGCAAAGTTTCCCCTCTCTCCCATCTTACCGTCCCTCCTTCCCATGCCCTAGGCACATCCTACTAATAATGCCCAGAGTCAATACCAACTGACAATGAGGGGTTTTCCTTGACCCTGAAATCCACTGAGTCCAGCCTGACCTACGCTGATGTCATCAGCCTGACTCTGTCTAACATGAAGAAGAGAAAGGATATCCTCCGGCAGTTGAACCGTCTCCACTGGAGTGAATGGACTTTCTTTGACAAGTACCTAAGAGAACTGCACAACAACTTCCTCAGGTATTCAAGGGGCTTTGGGAAGTGGCAGTGTTTCAGCATTTATCTATTGTAGCACATCAGAGTAATTTTTGTTGTTAATCCTCACTTGAGGAAATTTTTCCATTGATTTTTTTTTTTTTTTAGAGGAGGGAAGGATGAAGGAAGGGAGGAATAGAGACACCAGTTGGTTGCCTCTGGCACCTGACCTGCCTGGGGCCGGGGATCAAACCTGCAACCCAGGTACATGCCCTTGACTGGGAATCAAACCTGTGATGTGGGCTGATGCTCCAACCACTGAGCCACACCAGCCAAGGCACATCAGAATAACTTTCAATTGGGAACTAGCCCTATAACATCTTAAGCACATTCAGCTTTCTTATGATCAGAATGTAAACTCCACAATAACAGAAACCAGATTTTTATTTTATTTGAACATTGACTTAGTTTTAGATGATGTCCAGGAATCCCTTTTATTGGTGTGTTCCTTTTAAAAAGATATTATAGTTTTGTAGTTGTTACTTTTTTAAGAGTCACATCTTAAAGAGGTACATGATGAAGTGTTTATGGATGAAATGACATGGTATCTAAGATTTATTTTAAAATAACCCATTTGGGGTGGGTATAGGGGGGCAGCAAAGGGAGTAATAGATGAGTCAAGATTGACCTTATGTTGGTAACTGTTGAAGTTAGAGAATGGGTAGATGGTGTGCATTATACTACTTTCTTTACTTTTATATATAAGTTTTATATGTTATAAAATTTTAAGTAAGTTTTTTGTGTTTTTTTTAAATAGTGGATATAACAAGAACAAAGGTAACAAATGTCATTGTGGAATATTACTTGTAGATGGCCCAGGGCCCTTTTGGATATGAGTTGCCACTTACTTCCCTAACAGACCACATCGATTAGGAGCACTGGCATTGAAGTTGGACAGACTGAAGCTCTAGTTAAGCTCTCTCATTCTCTGTGTGAATTAGGTCCATCAGTGGTGTGAGTGAAAGGAGATGTCTAGCTCAGTGCCTGGCTCCAGGGAAGTGCTCAGTAAATGATGGCTCTTAGAGATATTACACGTGAGCCCATACCATGGAAACTGCGGGGTCCAGAGGAGAGTTTGCAGTGGGGAGGCCTGGAGCAGTCCCCTGAGCAAAGGCAATCCAGCAAGTATTTTGCAGGGTTCTCTGCTGCGAAGGAGGAAGAGCCTCGTTTGCACATGCAGATGGAGCTCTGCAGCGAGGGAGAAGGGTCAGCTGCTGCTGAAAAATCCCCTTTCTTTTGAGTCCAGAGCTCCCATCTCACACTTGTCTGGGGGCAAAACATCCACAATTCAAAATGCTTTTTGCAGAACTCTCTGAAATGTTTCAATATGTGATTCTGTCATACAAGCTAAAGATGCTTTTACTAGTGGGAAGTAGGAGCCTGAGACCTATGCAGGCTGCAACATCTCAAGACATGACAACACAGAAAAGATCAAGGATTTACATCCAGGTTTTTGTTAGGAAAGGTAATCAGGACAAGGACAGTTTGCTGCTGACTTCTCTTTCTCCATTGCAAGCAGAAGCAGGCCCCAGAGGGTTAAGGTTGTGGCAGAAGATCACAAAAGTGAGAATGTTGTGTCAACACAATTTTTTCCTTTGCCTTGGGAAAAGAGCCCCATCGTTGGAATAACTACTGGTTTAGGACAAGTTCAATGCTAGTTTTTATATTTAATTTGATTTACTTTATTATTTTATATTTTAAACATGTCTTTAAACATGATTTCAGAGAGAGGAAGGGAGAGGGAGAGAGAGATAGAAACATCAATGATGAGAGAGTCATCAACCGGCTGCCTCCTGCATGCCCCCTACTGGGGATCAGGCCCCCACCCGGGCATGAGCCCTGACCGGGAATCGAACCCTGATCGCCTGGATCCTAGGTTGATGCTTAACCACTGAGCCACGACTGGCTGGGCTCAATGCTAGTTTTTAAATATCAGTCTTTCTACATCTATCCTACCATAGCAGAGAAGTAGGTGAAAGCATCTTAACTTCACTCAAATATATATTTATTGCTATTTTGTCTACCTTGAACACCCATAACCTACTGCTTCATCAAACAAATGTCCACTCAAATTTCAAAAGTCAGCTGGTATATTAATTACCCAACTCAGCATTCCTATTGTGTACCCCAAGCTTATCTAAAGACATTCCACGGAAAACCTCCTATAATAACACCAGCCGCTGCCAACATCAAGCACTTCCTGTGTACCAGCACTGTGCTAAGCACCTGGCCTGTGGTAACTGGATCCTCCACAACCCTAGGTTCTGTTATTACCATGTCGAGTTGAGTACATTGGCATGGAAAGGTAAATTAATTTGCCCAAGGTCACACAGCAAGTGGCAGAATCCCAACTTGGATTCCACTTGCCCTCAAAGCTCACACTTCAGTTTTCCTTCGGATTGTGGATTTCCTCACCTCTCTTCCTAATCCAAGTAGGTGGTCCTTGAGTTCAAGGACTACCCGTATTCCTCTCTGTCCCCAGGGCTGATGTGACCTCAGGCGCACAGCAAGGGCTGAGCTGCTGCTGTGTGGTCAGCTCCCTGCTCAGTCAGTTTCTCTTGACAGATGTCGTGAATGAATTTGTAAACACTTGCCTCTTTACATAGGAAGATAGGAGAGCCAAGATCGTACTGGCTCTGCAGTCATTTCCCCCCCCTGCTGTGTCCTTTCCCACAGGGACATGAAGAGTGTAGACCAAAGAGAAGCACAAAATAAAAGGGCAAAGCACACGTTCATCCACCCTTCAGTCTTCAGTGAGGAATCCCTGGGAAAGAAACCTAGAGGAAGCCTTCCGAGGGAGGCTGCATTTCTTTTAAGGTTTGTTCAAAAAAAGACCATGGGAAAAGTAGAAATGTGAGCAGTGTAAGAATCCTTAATACACAGAAAAAGAATACACAAAAGTTCACTCACTTTTATGTGTCACTCAATTCTCTTTTTTTTTTTTAATCTTCACTAGAGGATATTTTTTCCATTGCTTTTCAGAGAGTGGAAGGGGTGGGGGTGGGGGTGGAGAGAAACATCCATGTAAGTGAAACACATCAATTGGTTGCCTACCACACTCCCCTGGCGGGGCAGAGGCTGGGCATGGAGCCTGCAATCGAGATAGGTATGAGCTTGACTGGAATCGAACCGGAGATCCTTCAGTCCTCAGGCCAACACTCTAACCACTGAGCCAAACCAGCCAGGGCTCATTTTTTTAAATTATTGTTAATGGTAGCAGAAAGAGCTACCAATGACTTTGTACTTCCTCTGTACCAAGCGTTTATACTTTATGAACTGTGTGAGTCAGAGCTCTTTGGTTGCAAGTGCCAGGAAACCAGCTCAAATTAGCTTGAGCAGAAGGAAAATCTAGTGGCTTCAGTGACCAGGCAGCCCACAGACAAGCTGGGTGCAGGTGCGTTGTTCCTAAGGGCTCAATGATATTTTCAGCGCCTCTCTCCCTCCATCAACACTCCGTGTGCTGGCTTGTTTTTCTTTTTTTTTTTTTAATGCATATTGCCAATATAAAATGCTTAATTTTATCTGGTTTGTTTTTCAAGCTACCTTTTTTCTCAGAGAAAGAAGAAGGGCCAGAGACAAGCCTATGTTTTTATAGCACATGACCTAAAAGAAAGAGATACATCCTTTCCCAACCTCCATACACCCAACCTCGCTGAAGTCTCTGATTGCTCTGCTTGGGTCATGGCCCCACCCATCCTACCTGGACCAACACTGTGTTCAGGAAGAAGCAGTGCTATGATTAGCCAGGCCCGAGTGTCCATGTGGCCTGAGATAGGAGGGCGCAGTCAATGACATGGGGTACAATGGGTGACATGCCATCGGACAAAGACAACATGCCCACTTTATTATATTTGTATCTTACTAAATCCTATTAAATAACATTACTCCCATTTTACTGAATAGAAAACAGAGGCACAGACATGCCAAGTAAGCATTGACTAAAGACCTTCTATGCCAGGCACTAAGGATACAAAGAAATAAGTAAATTAAAGTCCCTGCAGTCTAGGAGGAAAAAGATATGTGAATAGGTAACATGCCACAAGTTGCATAGGTCCTAAGAGAACACTTCAGAAGGGAACACAGTTGTTTGCTATGGGGAGGGGAAGAATGGGCTGGTTACTCTAAGCAGAGAGCTGCTCAATCCAGTTTGTAGAGCTAAAGCTTATCAGCCTGCCATTGGGTCTGGCTGGTCAGGGAGAGATGAGGAAGGAATGGAGGGGCATCAGAGGTCTTACACGACACACCTGAATTCTGCTGTCTTAGTGCCCATAGGTAGCCATCCAGGAGTCTACTGTACAGAAATAACAATATTCAACTCTGGAACTTGCATCCATTATTCTAAATAACATGCTTACATATGTTATTTCTTGATATTTTTTTCTTCTAAGACATTATCTGTTGGTAATTTTTTCTAGATTGTTAAGAACTATCAAAAACTAAGCAGTATTGTTTTCCACATTCTCAAATATATCATATATATTATATGTATGTTCTACTAGATAATGTGGTCATAACAAGGACAGATGCAGTTTCTTGTTCTTTTCTCTCCATTGCAAGCAGGTGCACACTCCAAAGGGTTAAGAAAAAGTCGTGGCAGAAGATCCTAAAAGTCAGGATACATGCCATTTACTTCTTTTTTTAATTTTGGAGTTCTCCTTCTCAGTCCCTTATTCTCCCCATTTAAACTGGTGTCCTCTAGGTCTGCTCACAGTGACCCTCTTGGGGCTTTTTTCACCATCATCCTAGGACTTCCCTTTGTCAACTTTACTTTGTTGGAGTCTCTGTTTCCCAGGTCAGATGTCTTTTTCTTTCTTATTTTACTTCCTCATTTTGCTGGAGCACATCTTCTAGTAGCTCTCCAAGACAAGGTACATGGGAAGTTTTTTTTAGCCTTTACATGACTTTTTTCTTGATTAATATTTGACAGATGTTTTGCTGGGAATAAAATTCTAAATTAAAAGTCAATTTGCCACAGAATTTTGAGAAAAAAATTTCCCCTAATTTCTAGTTTTGCTGTTGAAAAGTCTGGTACCATTCTGATTCCTATGGCCTTGAATGTTATATGTTACCTTTTTTTTGGTGGAAGGTTTTAGGATATTGCCTTTATCCCTAGTAGTCTGAAGTTTCACAATCAGGTGCCTTGCTATCATATCTTAATATGTTTCAATAGGATTGGGAACTGTCTCAGACTGGAGTAGTATCCTCCAGTTCTGAGAATGTTTATTATTTAATAATTTCCTTCTCTTCATTTCCCTAGCTCTGTTTTTTTGGATTATACTCAGTTGGTGGACCTCCTGGACTGATTTTTTAATTTTCTTATTTTTATTGACCTGTTGGAATCTATATGAATTTCTGTCCTACTTTCTAGGAGAATCTCTATATTCTATCTTCCAACACTTGTTTTAATTTAAAAATTCTAATATAGTATTCTTAATTTCCTGGAGTAAGCTCTTTCTTGTATTTTGGCTGTTCCTTTTTATAGCATTCTCTTCTTTTTCATAGATGTGATATTTTCATCTATAGCTGAGAATATTGATCTTTGTTTTTTAAGTTTCTTCTGACCCCCATATTATTTTTGTGGGTATCTTTCTTGGGTTCCTTCTTCTGTTTTTCTACTTATTTGCTTGTTTTGAACTCTCTCTTTCACCTTGAGTTTTTCCTTAAATTATTTATGATCCTGGACTGTCTTTATACATTAAGAGTGAAGCTCTGAAAAACTGACAGTGGGTGTAAGTAGCAGAGGCATGGCTTTTCAGTTGGTGGGTTCTCTCTCTTTTTAGCAATAGGAAAGCAAGCCAGCTTTCTCACTGAGAAACCCTCAGATATCAGCATCTGCGTGTCTTTCCTCAGAAGCAATTTATTTTCTTAGAAGAAGGATCCTCCAGTCATTTGCCTGTGGGGCATATACCTGGCTAATGGCATTCTGGAAACAGGAAAGAAATGGGGGTAGGGATCCTGCATTTACTAGACAGACTTCCACTTAACTTTCTTTCTTTTCTACTAATCTAGTATCTCCAACCCTGAAGTCAATTTATTTTAATTTCTCCAGAAAACAAAAGCAAAACAAAATCTTCCTTGCCCTTGGCACTCTTTCTCAGAGACCCTCATAGTCCATCAAGAGGGCTCCTGGAGTTCCAGCTTACTGTTTACCAGGCCAGCAGCTCTAAGGAGGAAGGGAAGAAGAGGGCTAACCCCATTCTCTGTCTGTCTGTCTCTCTTTCCCTCTTTAAAAATATATATTTTAGCCCTAGCTGGTGTGGCTCGTTTGGTTGGGCATTGTCCAGTGCACTAAAAGCCTGTTGCCAGTTAGATCCTAGTCAGGGCACATGCCCGGGTTGTGGGCTCGATCCCCAGTGGGGGGCAAGCAGGAGGCAGCCGATAAGCGACTCTCTCATCATTGATGTTTCTCTCTCTCCCTCTCCCTTCCTCTCTCTGAGATTACAATAAAGATCTTAAAAAAAATGAATATGTTCAGCACTCTACTTCAGTTGTTTGCTGTTACCAGTGTTATTGATTGATTGATTGATTGATTGATTTGTAAACTTTTTCTTTCAACACCTATCAAGATTCCAGTGAACACTTTGAAGAAATCACACTGAACTTCTGACCGATTTTTTTGATGTCTCCTTTGTTTCCCCACAGGAGGAAAAAGGAGGAGGAGGAGAGACAGAAGTTGGACTCCTCTCCCCCCCCAGTTTCCAGGCCTGATGAATTCTCTCCGCTGGACCTAGGGAGCTCCTGCAGAGGGTCTGATGGCTCTAATTTCAGGTAGGTAGAACAACAGTAGGAGAAAAAACTGGCCAAAGGCTGAAAAATAACAATAACGATTCCCTAGGTAGAGAAGAGAGTTCATTATAGTTTTTCCTAGGCTGAGTGAAAAACAGGAATGTGGAGTTTTTTGCTCGAGTGACTCCATTTATTCATGGCATTGGCTCTTTTACCCATTATTTTATTTAAAATATTCTAACTGAACAGCAAGCAACTAGGTGTGAGGGGTGCGGGGGAACGCATGACCCCTGTTTCTAAGGTTACGCCAGTTGACTATAGAGTGTAGCCATGGAAGATGACGTGGCTTTAGTCACACTCCTGACATTGAAAAGAAGTGAAATCAAGTCAAAATGGCTCGATTGATGGGAGGGGAGTCCAGATTGACACTTAGGCGCTTCTGTGGAGGAAGCCTATTACCTGCACCATGACCACCTTTCTGGAAGAGGGTCTCCAGCCACTGTCATTCACATTTTTATTTTACTCCATTTTCACCTGGATCTAGGCAATTTCCACAGGTGTGTTTATTCTGTTCATAGACTCTGACACTCTAATTTTATTGGAATGATGAGCCCATAGTCAGACCCCAGGTAAATCCAGCTGTTTCTTTTTGCAAGTGATACGTCTCACCACTTGGGCCGTAGGTGGCCTTGCCGTTACTCAGCTTTGGCAAACTCAAGCCTTGAGCATCAACAGAAGTAATTCAGAGCTGACAGCGCAGCCCAGCTTCTGCAGGTGACAGTCAGTAGGCAGAATTCCCTCCCTAAGTGCACCCTGTTGGCTTCAGATATTTACTAAAGATCATCTCAGTATTGAACTTAAAGTTCCTACAAGTTTACAGTGAAAAATTTGATCAGATTACATATGTCATCAAGTTTTATTCTCTTGAAATGGGAAGGGATACAATGAATAAAATAAAATATTATAACTAACAATATTAAATTATAATACGATAGTAATGGCAATCATTTGTTAACTGGTAACTCTGTGCCAAGCATTAAGCTAAATGGGTTAGGAACGTGACCTCACTTTACCCTTTATAACAGCCATATGAAGTAGGGATTCTCCACTGTGTTTCCCACAGCAGCAAGCCCAGGTTTGGAGAGGTTTCAGATTGACACTGGGTAAATAACAGTAGCTAAGAGACAGCTCCTATTTTCAAGGGGCTCACAGGCTGGTGAGAGAAGGCAGACAGAGCAAGAAATAAATGCCTAAAGTTCCAGAGGGGCTATCAGACAGAGGCGGCAAAGCAGGCAGCAGCCTGGAGCCACACAGATGCTTGGCCCAAGCCGGCGTTTGCCAGGCAGAGGGCAGTGGATGAGGAAAGAAGCCAGCCTTCCCAGTGGGTGGAGCAGCGGAGGTAAAGGCTCGGGGCCAGGCGGTCAAGAAAGTGTGTGAGGGCCTTCCAGGAGAGGTGCCTGGAGAAGAGCCCAGGACAAGTTATGAAGGGATTTCCATGAAGCATTTTGTGTCTTAAGTCATGGAGAGCCACGAAAGATATTAAACAGGGAAACCGTGTGGTCATATTTGGACTTTAAAAGTCCTGATGGCAGATGGTGGTCTTCACAAAGGGAGGCTATATGTATTTGGGGGGAATTTGCAAAGTCTCCCACAAATATTTACCTCTGTGTGGAACCCTGGCTATACCTCTTGATCAGTAGTCCCCAAGTTTTCTTGATCTTGTCTGTCTCAGTAAAACATTTATGAGAACTCAGCCCCTAATTAATACATTAATTATTTATGAACCATAGATATATACTTATATACATATAAGTATATGTAAATATATATTTCTATACTAATATGTATACTGTAAAACATAGAGAAAAATAGAAATTAAAAAGGATGAATAGAAATATATAATATATAAGTAGAAATTCCAATATTGTCTCCTTTATAATGGCTCCATTGTGGATCTGTTTTGTGGTAGCGATGACTACCCTGGACAAGCCCCAGGTAAAGGAGTTACCTTTTAGTTTCCCCCACAGGAAAAGATGAAGCAGTAGACGATGAAGCAGTAGACGGAGCTTTAACTCTAAAAAGATCTAGGGTTTTGAATCTGCGTTGTGCCCCTCTATGACTTTAGGTCAAGTTACCTAAGTTCTCTTGGCCTATTTCCTTGGCCATAAAAAATGTGGATGGCTCTTATGTATAAAAGAGCTAACCCATATAAAGAGACTGGCACAGAAACTGCCAATAATTAATAGTCATTATATTGTTTTTTCCCCTAAAACTTTTTACATCCCTTAATTCAGGAAGACTTCGAGCATGCCTGATTGAGAGCACTAGTCCAGTCCAGCCTGACTCCCTGGTTTTCTGGGCTGTGTGCCCGCTGCCAGCTTTCCAATCAGGGCAGCCCATCCCCTGCTCACTCACCACGGAACTGAAATGGTGAAGCTCCAGAAAATGCGCAAGTTCTTGCCCACAGGGAAGAGCCTCCAGGCTCCAAGAGTTTCACATTCAGACAGGGCACAGCCAGGGCCCAAAAACATCCTCCTAGACACCCCATTGGAAGTCACTAAGGACTGATGACCCCAGACTTTTAGGAGCCTGAAGAAGAGCAGATTTGCTCTTCCTGTTACAGATACCAGGAGAAAATTGAGAAGTGGTCTTTCCCGTGATGAGCATATTCCATCAATTATCTCGTTAAAGTCTCAGATCAGTCCTCTGAGGTAAATGTTATTGTCCCTGTTTTTCAAAGGAGGCAACTGAGGCTCACATGAGTCAGGACACAGGCTCCTCATGAGTCTCTTTCAAAAATCCATCTCTCTCTCTTTCGCTCAGGCCCTTGGCGCCAGCAGGATGGGCAAATGTCACGGTCTCCGTATTGCCAGGAAGCTCCGGAGCCACCGACAAGATCAGAAGTGGCATGATAAACAGTACAAGAAAGCTCACTTGGGCACAGCACTGAAGGCCAACCCTTTTGGAGGCGCTTCCCGTGCAAAGGGAATTGTGCTGGAAAAAGTAGGGGTTGAAGCCAAACAGCCAAATTCTGCCATCAGGAAGTGTGTCAGGGTCCAGCTGATCAAGAATGGCAAAAAAATCACAGCCTTTGTACCCAACGATGGTGGTTTGAATTTTATTGAGGCAAATGATGAAGTGCTGGTTGCTGGGTTTGGTCGCAAAGGTCATGCTGTTGGTGACATTTCTGGAGTTCTCTTTAAGGTTGTCAAAGTAGCCAGTGTCTCTCTTTTGGCCTTGTACAAAGGCAGGAAGGAAAGACCAAGATCATAAGTTTTCTTGGTGAAAACTCAATAGTAATACATTTTTCATTTGCCTAAAAAAAAAAAAAAAATCCACATCTCATCATGCTACTCTTTTGCTTAAAACCTGCAGCTTCTCCTCATTCCCCGAAGGAACGTAGGGATAAAATCCAAACTCTTAGACATGAGACCTTCATGAGGTGCCTCCTGCTCACCTCTGCTCTCTCCTCTCTCTCCAGCCCCTGCCTCTCAAGCCACACTGAGCCCCTGCAGCTGCCCTAGGAGGCCAAGCTCCTCCTGCCTCTAGGCCTTGCTTGTCACAAGCATCTTCCTCTTCAGGAAATGCCATTCCCCCTCCCACCTCGGCCCTCCTTCCCCAGCCAGCTCCTGCTGCTGCTTCAGAGTCAGTGCAGATGATGTTTCCTCCTCCAGGAAGCTTTCCCTGATACACACCCAGAAGATCAAGGTTAAATGCTTCTTCTCTGAGCTCTCAGACTTTTTATAACCTGAAAACTCACTGAGCCCAAAGCAGTGCAAGGAACTAAGTTGGAACATTCTGGGTTGGGAGACTTAGAGCAGACCCATTTTGGAGAAAGCAGTCCAGCGGTTGTTTCACCAGGTTACTGCTCTAGGGTCGAGAAGAGGCAGGCTCCAAGTGCATGTGGAATAGGGTGAAGGAGCAGACGCTGCCACATTCAGGGCATTTTCCTGAACTCACAGCCCTCATCCTGCCATCTGTTGGGGATAAGACAGCCAGGAGTCATAGAAGCCCATAGAAATCTCATTTTAAATTCTGGCACCCAGTAAAGGACAACTGACTAACATAAAATCTGAATTTTTAGTATATTTGCAAAGTTTGGTATCTTAAAATGCCACATAATGTTAAGCAATCACAGCTAATGTTTTTCTTATTACTTTTACTTGTTCATTAGTTAGTATGACCTTGAGCAGTGGCCCACAGCAGTTCTCCATAGCTAAAACTTACCCGGGGCTTGTCCCTGCCAGGTCCTCGTTCTGTTCTGAGCGTGATCCCTGTCTTATTTAATTCTCACAGCATTCCTGTGAGATACGGAATATATTACCCTCGTTTTACTACTGAGGCAGCCAAGATTTAGTGCCTTCCTTAGGCTCTAGGGCCTGAGTTGTGTGCTCACATTTGGTGAGCAGTTAGGCTCCAGGGCCTGAGTTGTGGCCTAAATATTTTTTTATTGACTTACTTATTTGTTAATATTCACCCAAGGATATATTTATTGATTTTAGAGAGAGAGAAACATCTGTCGGTTGCATCCTGTATCTGCCCGGACCAGGATTGAAGCCACAACCTAGACATGTGCCCTGGCCAGGAATCAAACCCCCAACCTTTTGGTGCGTGGGAGGATGCTCCAGCTAACTGAGCCACCCGGCCAGGGCGAGTCTAACTATTCTTAAGAGAAGGCTTAAGAGAAAAACTTATATGGAGACAGTTTTATTAATTTTTTTAAATTAAAGAAACAACCACTGATACTGGCTTATATACCTAGCAGCATGTTTGAGTTATGGAAACTGCCAGGTTAGGAGTAGCTTATAAATACTATTGTTTTTAACATCCATTTTACAGTGGAAGAGGAGACCTGCCAATTCAGTTCATTTTAAAAAGCATTCATTGCTCTTTATATACACTTTTTTTTTTATCTGGCTAATTCGTACTTGACCCTTAAAGCCCAGCTCAGGCATCACTACCTATTCTGTAGTCTGTGCTTTTCCAAACATACTCCACTGAATATGTCCAGGGATGTGTGTCTTCCTCTCTGTGCTATAAGTCTCCTAAGGTCAGACACTTAGTCTCATTCAGCATTGACTATCTTGCACCTGCTCCTGTGACTGGCACATAGTAGGGATTCAGCAAATTTGTGAAATGGTGATGATAATAGTATGTATAGCATAAAGTTGTTATGAGGATTAAATTGGTTAACATTTTTTAGACACTTAGAATAAATAGTGCCTGGTACAAAATAAACGTAATTAATAGTTCTACAAAGCTTGTTCCAAAATATCGCACCCCCGAGCCCCTTTCCCATTCCCCAGAAGCAACGCCTGCACCTTCATAACTGATTGTTTCGTACCCTATACTTGTTTTCCCCTCGATGTCTAAATACCATGCTGCCCTGCTCCTTGATTTTTCCGTGTTGGGCTTTACGGAGTTCTCACTGAAAAGGTGAGGACTGAGCTCTCTCACATGTGCACGCCTCCCATCCCCCACCCGCCCAGTGTGTTTCTGTTGTGATTGTGGCTGGATCATTAATCAGCATTATTGTACCATCAATACCATTGCCGTGAGGCACCGAGTGTACTGCGGTTATTTTTCTTTTCTTGCAAAACTATTTGCTATCCCTGGAACTAAGTCTCTTTCTTTTTAAATCTGCCTGTTTTCTCTTTTTTTTCTTATGTACTTACTATAATTTATCTCCAAATTCTCCCTTGGTTATATAAACCTCCTCCCAGTACATCCAGACACTTTACATAATCTCTCAGTCTCAGCTTCTGACCTTCTCTCTGGGTGGTTGATTTCTAGTTGTTTATATAATCCTGGGGACTCCCCTCTTCATTTTTTTGATCATACTGGTTTTTTATTGTTTGTTTGTGTCTTTATGGTTCATCCACAGAGAGTCACCAAGAAGTCAAAAGTAACGCAGGAAAAGGAAGTGTTCTTGCTTGGCCCCTTATCTTCCAGCTCACCTGGAGGAACCCTCGTCCAAGCACTGGGAGAATGTTAGGAATGAAGCCTGCGCATGTTGTTGAGTTTATCTAAAATAGAAACAAGACAGACAAAAAATAATACTGCAACACATCTAGTCATTCCCAGTCCACAGGACAAAGAATACTAAAGTTCACTCCTACCCTGGGCCAAAATCAGGATTTAGATTTAATCAATTCACCTCATTCATTCATGCATTTACTTACTAACTTTTTCATTCACTTATTAATAACACAATGAAATATGTATTATGTAACATAGTAAGTGTAGGAGACATCATTTATTGAGCACTTACTATGTCTTGAGTGCTCCATTAAAACCTTTTTAGACATCATCTCTGTTAATCCTCCTGTCCCCCCACCGCCACCCTCCCGGAGATGGTACTGCTCCCTCCATTTCTCCTGGAGGACACTGGGGCTTGGAGAAGTTGATTCACTAGGTGTCTTTTCTGTGTCGTGCCTGTGGATACAGAAATGAATAAGGACGCAGTCTCTGACCTTAGGGAGCTTACAGTCTAGAAGAGGGGGTAGGATGTGTAGATCAAAATGCATTAGTGCTTTGCTAGAGATCTGTGTGGAATCCAAGAAAACTAAGTAGAGAGAGACTTCATTGAGGCCCAGAGGTACAGGGGCCAGTCTGCAGAAGGAGGCGCAGCAGGGCTGAGAGGCTTAGCTGGTATCATTTGGGGCTCAGTGCACAAAGAGTGACCTATTCTGTGTTAGATCGGTCTGCTCGGCACAGCCAATGGTGAAGAAATCATGCAGAGGGGTGTTTGCCTGAACCAAGAAGCAAATAAGCGCAATCTTGGGACCTACGGTGTCTCCCAGGGATATGCATCTTCATTTGAACCCTGAGTATAACTCTTGGTGACCCCCCCTTAGAGAATATTGCCCAGGTAAAGGGGTGCAGAAAGGGTGATAGAGGAGGAGCTCAAGCTTTGGCCCTGCCTTGCTTCATAATAGATGTATTACTTTAGGCCTAGTAGCTGTGTGACTTGACTTTTCTGAACTTGTTTTCTTAAATATGGAAAGGAATGCCTGCCCAGCAGGGCAGTGTTGTTGTGATGATTACATGATACAACTTATGCAAAGTTCCTGGAACAGCATATTTCACTTGGTAATTGCTACCAACTATTATTGTTATTGTTATCAGCTGTGAAAAAGTATAGTCTTTTTCTGAAACCAGGACACATTGAGCACCGGCCATGCATAAGGTGCCGTGTAGCTCAGATAACCAGAGCGCTGTCACCTTCCCTTTGTTACCTAAGCCACAGTCAACTCTTTATTTGTAGTTTTCTTCTTAGGAGCGCTCTCTCCTATTTCTGCAGCTTTTGCCTCTTGCTGCTTCTGTACCTGGATATCCCTTCTCCCTCTTCCCTGTTAACTTCCAACATTGCTAATTCCTGCCCCTCCTTCAGGACCCCGTGTAGATGGGAAGTCTTCCCTGAAACCCCACCAGCAAGGTTGACATGTGCCCCTCCTGCATGCTCCCAGAGCCTTTCATGCACTCCCATTACGAGCAGGTACCGTTTAGATGTAATTACCCGTTTACCCATCTCTACCACTATTCCCCCCTCAGAGGGAAGGTCTCCTGGTTTTCTACACCAGGGTAAATTGCATCGCTCTCCTTCAAGACAATCCTTGGCATAGTGCTTGGGTCCAAGATCATCCTTCCAGAAATTACTGAGGACTCATAACCATAGGCCTCTCAGAAAGGTCAAGATGAAAAGACCTATCTTTGCTCTTTGTAAATATTAGAAGAGAAAATCATGGGGAAGAATTCTTTGCCCTTTATAAGGGGAGGGGAGTAGAGCGTCAAAGGGAACTAACATTTAAAAAGCATTTACTATAACGTGTGATAAAGCAAATGAGTAATTGGGTGATACTCAGTCATTCCCAGTGTTGCTGTGAACCAGTATTCTCAGCGTGGAATAAAGGAAATTCGGATATTAAATTGAAAAGATGAAGTTAACATCCTGTAGTCCTTACTTTTAATTGATTATGAATTGAGGATATATTTTGTCTTTAAAAATAAACAATTTCTTAAGGAACAGGGGTGAGGGGGTTGTTAAGAGAGGGCAGGGAAGGAGAGGATAGAAGGAATTACAAAGAGGCCCAAAGAAACTTTTGGGGTGAGGGATATGTTCACTATCTTAAATGTAGGGAAAGATTCACAGATATAGACACACTATACCCCACTTTAAATATGCGCAGTTTCTTTTATGTCATTTATACCTCAATAGAGCTATTTTATTTTATTACTTTTTTAAATATATCTTTATTGATTTCAGAGAGGAATGGAGAGGGAGAAAGAGCCAGAAACATCAATGATGAGTGAGTCATTGATCAAGCCTGCAACTGGGCATGTGCCCTGACCGGGAATCGGACCCCAATCGCCTGAATCCCAGGTTGACGCTCAACCACTGAGCCACGCCTGGCCGGGCTCAATAGAGCTATTTTAAAAAGAAGTATTTCCTAATGCTAGCCATTGAAATGACCTAGAAATACTGACCCAGTGGCAGTGACCCAGACTGTGATTTTTTTTTGTTTTTTTTTGTTTTTTTTAAATATATCTTTATTGATTTCAGAGAGAGGAAAGGAGAGGGAGAGAGAAACATCAATGATGAGAGTCATTGATCGGCTGCCTCCTGCACATCCCCAACTGGGGATTGAGCCCGCAACCCCGGCACGTGCCCTGACCGGGAATCGAACCCTGATCACCTGGATCCTAGGTCTACACTCAACTGCTGAGCCACGCCTGGCCGGGCCAGACTGTGGTCTTAAAATGCTATTTGCACTGAAAGGATCCAGGGATCTTTGAGGAAGTGTCTGGTTCCAGATCGAGGGCAAGAAAATCTTGATCCATCTGGAATTTATTCTGGTAAGGTGTGAAGTATGGTTCCAATTTCATTTTTCTTCCAGATGACTGCCTAGTTGTCCCAACACCATTCGTTGGATTCATCATTTCCCCACTCACTTGAAATGGCACCGTCACATTCAGGGTTTTTGTGTGATAGGAAATACATCTTTTTTTTCTGATTTGGATGGAAAGGTCTTCATGTCTACTGTTTAACTACCCCAGGGTTTTTGTTGTTTTTTAAAAGAAAAACAAAAAGTTGTATATAACCATCAATGTCATATTCAAACAAGATTTTTACCCTCACTTTACAAATTTATTACCAAGTTCATTTCAGTTTCTTTGAATGTACTGCACACAACCTTCAAATATTATGAACATTTCTCTCTCCCAGCTGTCACTACACCAAGCTACATATGTTATGTTTCCCTAAATCATCTTGCTGTGCTCTTTGCAGCTCTTCTGTACAGTTGATGTCTCCATCTAACAAGTTGCTCAAAAATCGCTATCATTATTTTAGGTGAGGCCTCAAAGTGAAAGCCTATTATCACTATCCAGTTCATCCCCAAAATGAGCATTAATTTCCACTTAACGTGAAGGACAGGATATGTTTCTGGGAAATAACAGATTGTGAAGAGCTACGGCAGTTGGCTCTTTGAACAATCCACCTGGGGGGGGGGGTGCCCTACAAAATGCCAACCGCTATTGTGGGAATTTTTTTTGCTATTTATTCCAGCAAATGATTCAGACACTGAAGACAAAGGGTCGCCCTGTACTAGGTCTGGAACCCAAAAGCTGTTTGCACAGAGATTCATCCAAGATCCATCATCACAGCCTCCACCTCGACAGATGCTCTTTCAGATGTGTCATGACTCTCAGTCCGCCTTTCGGGGGGAGGAGGGCGCGAAAGCGGGCCTAAAGTTTCTGTTTAAAAGCTTGGGCCCAAAATAGGTTTGGCTTCTGTTGTCTATTTAAAATTCCAAGTTAACTTTGTGGCAGGTCTTCGCGCGGCCAGCGTATCATCCAGTACCGGCGACCGGACCGGCGGAGGGACGAGGGCGCGGCGGCCGGACGCCACGCGGCCCCTGAGGCACCGGAAAGGCCGGGCCGCGACCGAGACGGCCGGGTGGCAACGCGCTGCGCCGCCCCGCAGGTTCCGCCGGGGCGCCGTGCTCTCGAAAAAGAGTGGAGAGAACGTGCGCGTGGAACCGGCATCCGCGCAGAGAGAGGGGGAACGTGATGATTTCGTAGGGTGCTTGCTGGGGCGGAAAACGGTGACCGTCTGAGTGGCGTCGGGAGGCGCGGGAGGAGCTAACGCATGAGGAAGGAGCGTCTCCACCCCACCCCCAGGGCCCGAGCGAGCCCCCCGGCGGGAGGCCGCTCCGCGCGTTCCTTCTCCCCTGGAAAGTGTATGTACTGACAACCTCTTTGTGAAAGTGTCTAATAATAACAGACTGCCCCATCTTAAAATAAATAAATACAATTTCAAGTTGAGACGAAGAACAGTCACTCTCCATCCTGAGTGGGTCTTGGGTGCCTCACTCGCAGGCTAGAGAGTGGCAAGTGGTGAGTCAGAAGAAAGAAATTAGGAACGCTGAGGGGCTAGTGCAGCCAGGTGTGAAGAACCGGGAGCGGAAAAAGCCTTGAGCAGGAGGGGAAGAGCCTCATTTTGGTTCTCCCGACCCCTTCTGCACATCGCCCGCCGCCACTCAGCCACCGCCCCTCAGCAGCCCTCCTCCGCCTCCAGGGCTTCCCCTTCCCGTCCCCTTCCCAGGGATCTCTTCCTCTCGGAACAGCCCCCGCCTTAGGCCTTCTTTCGCACAGCTGCCTGTCTTCACCTCCGCTCCCGCCTCGGTACCTGCACCCCCTGATTTCAACACTTGTCCTCGGTGCCCTGGGGCCCCGCCCCGCCCTCGGTCCCCGCCCCGCCCACGGCCCCGCCCACCCCCATTCACCGCTCCCTTGCCCCGCCCCTCAGCCTCCGCCCCGCCCACCCTGGGCCCGCCCCCCTCTGCGCTTGTCCAACTGCCGCGGGCTGCGCTGAACGTGGTCGGTGACGCGCGAGGCGCGGGCCCCCGAGTTCTGGTTCGGAGTCAGAATCCCTGAGGACTGACTGGAAAGCTCGATTGGGGGGCGGAAGGGATTCACTTTGAAAACCTCGGAGGCTGTGGGTACCAGCGGGGTTGTAGCAAAAAGGGAAGCGTGTGAAGAACCTGAGGGGAAACGCCAGGTTCCCTTCTCTCTGGTAACACTTGGTGGTCGTCGCTGGGACCTCGGGGTCCCGCCCTCACCCCCCCCCCCCCCCGGGAGGGAACCTCAGTGATCTCGAGGGATTCCCAGCAGCATCCCGACGTTAAATCCAGCCGGGCCCAAGCGCGGAGGAGCCCCCTCAGCCTCCTCCTGAGGGAATCCCGTGTCAGGAAAAAGTCCGGCTGCGGACGGGGACCAGGCCTCCTGCTGAGGGTGACGCGCCCGGCTGCCCGGCGGGGGCACAGCCTGGGGGTCCTGGGAGCCCTCCCACTGTCCGGTCCAGCAATTGCTACTTGAGTGAGATAGAGAAAAACACTTTAGCTTTTTCAAGGGGGGAGAAATGTATGATTTTTCGGTCCACGGGGACGTCAGTGCGGACGCTGGGCCGCCACGTGCGTGGGTGACCGAGGAACAGTATTCTAGGCGATCCCGCTTGCGCGGCCTTCTCGCTGGCCTCCGCACTTGGCTGTTTAGAAGCATAGGGGTAGCAACCCCACCTCCATCTTAACTGCGCGCCCCGCTTCTGCTGGGCCCCAACTTTAGTATCAAGTGAGGAGATGGAATAGGCCCCAAAAACCTGAATTACTTGGACCGTATTTTATCATAATGAATGCAGCCATGGCTTGCAGATTCCTGAGGTCTTAATACAACAGCTGCGGTGTTAAATAAGAGTGTTGGGTTCTGTTTTCTTGGCCTTAATATTATAGTATTGGGTAGCCACTATAATTTTAAATCTTCACAAAACTAGTAAATACAAAATACATCTAATGTTCTGGGAAGCAAAAAGATATGTTACAAGAGAGCCCATTCATAATTAGCAAGCAGGAAGGTATTTGTATTTTAGGAGAAAAATAAAATCTATTTATTGAGGGTAGACTAAGTCCTAGGAGCAGGGAGGGTACAGGAAGAGCTATCAGGTCCAAGATTGTTGTTAACATAAACATGAAAGGTTAAATAGCAATATGCAATTCTGAATAGCATTCCAAGATAATAAAAAAGATGTCAGACAGTCATAATGAGCTGTGCTGTAGGAAATCAAAAGATATAAAAAATGACCAGTTTTGAAGAGAGAGAGAGAAGAAACTAAGCCCTCCACCCCCACGTACTTACACTCACAGGAGAAATACTGCCTGGTCTCAGTGGAAAGAGCAGAGGCCAGCCAGTCATTCCAAGCTACATGTTTCTCTAGTCGTCCTTCCGGTCCTTGGTGACTTTGAAATAAAATCAAGGAGGTCTCCGGGCAAAGGAATTTGTACTATATAATCTATGACTACTTCTTAAATAGTATTTCTTGTTTTCCCAGAGCTGTTTGTTGTTTTTTCCCTGGTGCTGGCCTTTCAGTATGAAGGAGGATCAGGTTGTGCTGGAGGAGCCAGGGTTCCAAGATGAAGAGGTATGGCAAGAATAGTGAAAGGTGTGTAGACATGCAGTCATGCCGCAAAAATGAGGTTCCTTCTCTGTTAGCTGCTATAGTTAGAAACTGGATATAAATAAAACAGTTCTAGAGAGGCAATATTACAAGTATGTAACGACTTGTTTAGCAAGGGGCGCTAAGATTAGCTACTTAGCAACTGGCATGAAATCATGCTAATAACAACTGGTATGGCCATTCTGGTTCCTGTGCATTCTGGTAATGAACAGCAGAGGAAGGAGAGCAAGGTCTGGTGGGAAAGAAGGTTGAGAAACCGTATTTTAAAATAGGTTAAATGTTGTTCCACTCCTTTGGGTTAAGATCTTTAAAATTTGAAGAAGCCGTGACAAAAGTATTGGACTTCCCAGCCCCTTTTGATCTTGGCTTTTCTAAGTATGTAACAATGTTTTTGTAAAAGCATTGTTGATCCTAGCTCTGTCTGTCTGGAGAAGTGGACTTTGAGGAAGTTGGAGTGACCATAATATTGAGTTAACTCTTTAAAAGATGCTAAACTGTTAGGTATGAAGAATTAAAGCTCCATTTTTTTTCTGTTCCATCTCCCTTAGGAATCTTTGTTTCAAGACATTGACCTGTTACAAAAACATGGAATTGTAAGTATTTTTTCAGTGCTGTGTGAAATTATCCAGTTCAGGGTTTCTCGGCCTTGACCCTATTGACCATTTGGGACCGGGCGATTCTTTGTTGTGGGGAGCTGTACTGTGCATTGTAGGGTGTTTAGCAACATCCCTCACTATATGCCAGTAGCACACCTCTAGTTGTGACAACTAAAGTTTGTCCAGACGTTGTCAAGTGTCCCTAGGGGACAAAATTGCCCCTGTTTGAGAACCACTGATTCAACTGGGGGTATTCAGAGCTATCTACATCTATTGTCTTCAACAGAAGAAAATTCAGTTCTGTGTCAGGTGATTAGAGTAAATGATGTTTATAGAAATCCAGACTCCAAATAAGCTAAATGAATTTCAACAGCAGTTGATAGTAAAACTCCTCTGACATTATCTTTTGAAGCCTCATATTTTATCTCTTTCAGTTAGATTTAGAAAATAGGAGCAAGAGAAAATTCTGGTCCTTTGGTGATGTAGCTATTTGCATTCTCTAAGGGTAGAGGGGGGAAAATCTTTAAAAAATATAAAAGAACATACTGGCAATGAAGTTCTCTAGAAGGAAGGAACTGAACTGAGGGGGTGAATGTGTGATAAATTTGCTAGCTTTTCTACCAACAGACTTTTCTTTTTAAGTCCTTGTTCCATTGCCATGGTCTCACTAACATTCTTGGGAAATCAGGGCACAGCCAGAACATTTGGCTGCGTGCTGGGTATGTTCTACTCAGATATTTTGAGAACATTTGGCTACATGGTGGGTGGGTTCCACCTGGTTGCTTGTATAAAATTGGCATCGTGGTGGAAGGAGATGGACACAAAAGCACATGACATAGTATGGGAGTTTTTCAGGCTGGTATTTTATCAATCTGCTCCATTCTTTTATTTACAGAATGTGGCTGACATTAAGAAACTGAAGTCAGTAGGAATCTGTACTATCAAAGGGATACAAATGACAACAAGAAGAGCCCTATGCAATGTCAAAGGGCTCTCAGAAGCAAAAGTAGACAAGATTAAAGAGGCAGCCAATAAACTCATTGTAAGCAAAATCCTTTCTTTGTTTTAGCTTAGAAGGGCCCTGTGAGTCTCTGTAGCCTTTCTCATTACACTAGAAACTATTGTGGGAACTCTAATTTCCTGTAGATCCTGTATACTATTCTCTCCATGTTAACTTTTTATCACTTCAGTGATAAAATGCAACAGTTAATTTCTGAAAGATTGAGGCAGGGATTAAGAGACCTGAGACACTATGACGGTAATTATTTTTACTAAACTTTTCTTTTTGTCTCCCTTTATATTTCTTTTACTTTCTTTTTCTCTGCCTTTCCTTCTCCTTTTAATTTTTTTACATTCCTCTTATTTTTGTTTTGTCTCCTCAAATATATCTATGGCTGTTACACTAAAGAAGTTACTTTCTCCTGGTATAGACCAATTGATAAGAGAGCTTTGGCTTAGAAAAAGACTGACAGTGATTGGGTCTTTATGTGTGCAGTTGAGATAGATATGACCAAGAATATGCTCACTGTGGTAGCTGAGCTAAAGCTGAGCCAAACCCATACCTTATAGTTGGGCCCACAGACTATGAGAGATCATGCTGCTGACAGGCTCCAAGCAAAACCATATGCTTTGATTCAAGCTTTTCTGTAGAGCTTTTTGGGCCTTTGAACCTGAGTAAGGTGGCTCAAGAGCCTATGTTCTTAACCATGACCTTGTGCTGCCTTCAAAGACAAATGAACTGAGCTTATATCAAATAATGATTCTGATAACCAGGTCTATAATTTTCAGCAGCATTTGAAATTAAAGCCATCATCTTATACCCTTTTTAAACCTTTCCTTTTGTCTTTCTGTAGGAACCAGGATTTTTGACTGCATTTGAGTACAGTGAGAAGAGGAAAATGGTTTTCCATATCACCACTGGGAGCCAGGAATTTGAGTGTGTATCTCATATATTTTATAATCACTAAGCACAATCTTTGAAATACTATATTTCTTTTTCTCTATCTGGTTGTTGTTTCTACCAGAAGTAGTAAAAAATAGCTCCTTCTTTTGAAGTTTTTTTTTTCCCCCCCTCAAAAAGCAACTGAAGCAAATAAATTTTAAACTACTTGTAGAAACAGTATTAAATTTCTTAAAAGAAATTCAGAACAAAAATATAGTTTCTGAATCAGCCTGTATTAATCTACAAATCATTTTTTAAAATTAGTTTATCATTTCCTTTCTCCTAGTATCTATTTTTCATGTTTCTCAGTATATATATATATATATTTTTAATGTATCTTTATTGATTTCAGAGAGAGGAAAGGAGAGGGAGAAAGAGACAGAAACATCAATGATGAGAGAGTCATTGATCAAGCCCACAACCCAGGCATGTGCCCCGACAGGGAATCAAACCCTGATCGCCTGGATCCTAGGGTTGACAACAGCTGAGCCACGCCCAGCCGGGCTCTCAGGATATTTTTTAAAAATTGAATATTTTGTTGACTTTTAGAAACATAGTCCCAGTACAATATGAAAAACTCAGTTAATAATAAGACCATTTATTCAAATTCCTATTCAGTTCTAAAGAACAGAACTGAGACATAAAACCTGTATAGCCCATTTCCTATTGGTACCCAGAACAGCAGGGCTTACAAGTTGTTTTGTTGATCCACCAGCCCTCACACAGTAGAACCTGTGATCTAAGCAGATGGAGTTACATTTGTTCAGCCAAGAATTCCTGTTCATGTTCAATAGATAGATAGATAGATAGATAGATAGATAGATAGATAGATAGATAGATAGATAGATAGATAGATGTAGAAAGAAATTATATTAACATTTTCGCCTTTCTTGATATCTCTGTTTCTGTTCCTGTTAGTAATGCTTGCTTTCTATTTCTAGTAAGTTGCTAGGAGGTGGAATTGAAAGCATGGCGATCACAGAAGCTTTTGGAGGTAGGCAGAACCTTAATATTTTGTTATTGGAAAAAATTATATATATACACATATATACACACACATACATATATAATTAAATAAACAACCAATAGTAAATTGTACCTAATTTGGAACTTATGATGAAATATCAATTATAATACACGATTATTCTAAGCTACAGTTAAAATATATTCCAACATTAATAGATGGGCCTTATTGGCATTTTTCATTGTTTTATCTCTGACTTCTATAGAAGATAGAATTGTTTTCACATTCTTTCAAAAGGTAGTTGAATAATGAAACATCTTATTTCTAAGAAATGCATATTGAATAAACACAGTAGATTTTCTCTTCCCTGTTTATATCCTCTATTTTTTTTCAAAACAATTCATGCATAGCTATATTACATACTGTGCCTGACAATTCCAGTATTTGAAGCCCTTGGGGATTAAATCTGTTGTTTTATTTATGTTTTTGTTGACTTAGAGAAATCTGGTTTCATTATCTCAGTCTCAGTGGCTTATCATCTTGTATATTTATTGATATTTGTGAAGTTATTATCTGATTTTAAGCTGTGGGAGTTCAGAGGGCCTAAATTGGTGAGTGGGCAAGTTTTCCTCTAGAGAGAATTCGCTTTTTTGGTAGCTGGGGCATCTTCCCACCAGTTTGAGACTCCTTCCGCTCCCCTTTGAGAATCTCAGTTCAGTGGGAGAACCCCAGGCTCTCCTTCCTATGGAAGGGTCTTAAACTCTCATTTATATGACTATTTCTAAGGAAAACTTAGTTTTACTTAATTTTTATCTAAAGGACAGTTCTGTGAAAAAAATACCTTTACAAGTTATTTTTATTGTTGGTATCCATATACGTAGAATCCATTCATGATGTGGTGGTGCTTTATGTGTAAGATTTGACAGTTGGAAAAGAAAACTGTACACTGAGGCTATATTTTATTCTTTATGGAAATATTTAAAAACTATGTGCTTTTTGTTTTTGTTTTCTGTATTTCACAGAATTTCGTACTGGAAAAACCCAACTCTCTCATACCCTCTGTGGTAAGGATACATAACAGCAACAATAATAACGATCATAGCTATCACTTACTAATCTAATTTGTGCCTGGTACTTTATATAATCTCATGTAATCTGAACAGATTTACAAGGAAACTAAATTTCAAAGAGGTTAACTGCCCATATTACAAATACCAGAGCTAGTCTTTGAACGCGTGATGCTTGAGGCGATGTGCTGCGCTCTGAACACCTGAATGGAAACAGGGATGAAGTAAATGGGTATATGAGTGTGTTGGTGGGGAGGAGCTGTCACTGTCTCAGTTTTTTCCATTCCATCTTTTCTATGTCGTATCTTCAAGAATGTCATAAAATCTGTTGAGGCCTTGAATCCCTTACTTTCCATGGAGTAAGGTTGGCCCTAAGAAAAACTTAAAAAACAAATTTTTCTAAAACAAAGTAAGGGGGAGAAACCTCCTTTTGCACAAAGATGTTACTGTGCATTTCTTTGACTTAAGTAGAAGGAGCATGGCAAAATGATTAAGAAAGGGATTCTGGAATCAAAATCCCTGGCTTCAGTCTTGGCTCTACCATTAATAGCTGTGTGACTTGGGCAAGTTGCTTTACTGTTCTAATTATCCCCATCAGCAAAATAGGAATAATGATAGTACCAAATTTAGGGTTGTCTTGAAAAATAAATGAAATAATGCATGTTCCTCATATAAAGTAATTCCTTAATATGAACTACTGCTACATATAAAGAAACATTTAAAATTTGTCATAAATTAATCAAAGGTTACTAAAATGAATTATATAGCATAAATTATATTTGTGATTATTTCTTATAAGAAGAAAGTTAGTAAATTCTACCTCTATTCTTTAGGAGAACTGGCTTTCATGAGTATCTCCCATTGTTGAGAGATGTTGACATTCTTTGTTGAATTACTACTCTGCTGGCAGAATACTTTTAATTTTGCCTTTGGTTAGTACTATAAAAATAGAATATGCTGTTTAGAAACTAAGGAATCATGATTCTTTGTTAGCTTGACTAAAGAACTGCAACCAGCATAAATCCCATGTGAATGTATACATTCATCTGTATAAAGATTCCTACTAACATTAACTTTTCATTGCTTCCTAGTGACAGCTCAACTTCCAGGAGCAGGTGGCTACTCAGGAGGAAAGATTATCTTCATTGATACAGAAAATACTTTGTAACCTTTTTACTTAAACAAGTTGCTAACATAGCGGTGTGACATAGTAATGTTACTACAAAAGAGTTTGTTTGAAATACATAATTTTTATAATCATCCCCTAAACCAGCAATAATGAGAAAGCCAAGGGAAAAATAATTGCTGGTCAAGGTCTCAAATCAGTTTTTATTTAAAAAGTTTTCATTTTTGAATGGATTTAGTGTGAAATTGACAAAACAAATACACGGGAGGAAATGACATTTTATTCATGTTTAACCCTCTTCTCCAGAAACTGTACTTACAAGGAGACAGAAGGTACTGACTTGCTCAGGGTGGGGGAGTAGGGGAGGGTGGAGAAGGGTGAAAGAACGAGCGCAGAACGGAAGAGGGCAGCGCCTGTCTGGGTGACAAAGAACGCAGTTCAGCCCTGACAGGTTTGGCTCAGTGGTTAGAGCATTGCCTGTGGACTGAAGGGTCCCGGGTTAGATTCCAGCCAAGGGCATGTAGCGCTGTTGCAGGCTCCATCCCCAGCCCCTTTGGGGTGCGTGTGGGAAGCAACCAATCGACGTGTCTCTCTCACATCGATGTTTTTGGTGGATGTAAATTAGATACTTTTGCCATGTTCTGGGCCAGTAGTGAGAACTTGATCTAGGTTGGAAGCAGTAGGAATGAAAAGGACAAGAAACATGAGGGAGGAAAACTGATAGGACTCGATGACAGAACTTGGTAGACAGGAAAGAGCTTTGAGAAACCACACAGGTTTTTTGCCTGTGTTCTGGGAGAATCATGATGGTAATGACAGAATCAGGCAGGTCATCTTTCAGAGAAAAGGTGATGTTTCATTTTAATGTGTCGAATGTGAGGTATAGGAAGATATCCATATGGCAGGTGGAAATGTTGGACTCAGCTTGAGAAAGGGATGGGGCCCAGAGACACGGATGTCATAGCCACGGGGGCACGAGAGCTTAGGGAGAGGAGAGGAGAACTGAGAACACAACGTTGGGGTGTGCCGGTGCTTAGAAAGGACTGAAAGGAGGAACCTACAGAAGCAGAGGAAGTAGGAGGAAATCTGGATGTGAAGGACGAGCAAAAAGAGTTTCAAGAAGAAAGTGTAGTCAGCAATGTTCCATGAAGCGAGAGTCAGACAGACAGACGGGCAGACAGACTGAAAGTGCAAACTGAGAAAGGTCACTGAGGTTTGAAATCAGAAGCCCAAGAGAGCACTGGCAGTAAAGTGAGATGATGGAAGCTGCTTGTAGATAAGCAGTAAGGAACTGAGGCAGTGTGTTAATCAGTGGGTAGAAGAAGAAATACAGTAATTTGAGGAGGTATTAGGTTCAGAGGAAACTTATTAACAAGAGGGAAGACATGTATGAGTTCATAAGGCCATTCACAAGGCAGCCCCAGCCTAATTCTCCAAGCTCATTACTCACAATTGCCACTATTAGAGGTAAAAAGATCAGTCTGTTCTAGTTCAGTCAGACTGCCCCTAAAACATGCTTTGCTATTAAAATTTGAAAACATTGTCCATCAGCAGTTATTTGGACTTAACTATTAAGGTTTTTGTTTTCTTTATTCATTATTGTTTCTTGCATCCCAAATCATCTTCTTTCCTGTATTTCTGTTTTCCTGGAGTACCTACTCAAATCATTTTTTCAGAAAAGTGGTGCAGGTGGTAAACTTGAGCCCTGGCATTTCTGAAAATGCGTTATTTTGCTCTCACTCTTGAATGTTCATCTGGCCTGTCAAGACAAATTTGCATGGTAATGACCTCACAATCTTTCTGAATCATACAATCCCCTAAATTTACTGTCCAAAAGACTCCAATACCCCAGTAGAAGAAACACCAGAGAACTGTTTGCAGAATACTTTATTTGGGAATACTGGGCTTAAGAAGACTCTGAAGGAAACTTCTAAGTTGGGGAAGGAGGGTGGAATGCTGTGTAGGGCTGTAGCAAGAGGAGTTCAGCTGGAGTTCAGCTAGTTTCAGAAAGAGCTGTTTAAGGATGGTTCTTGGAGGGGGAGGAAGTGTTCTTACAGATTAGAAACCACTGTTTGGGCAATTTGGATTTTATCAAGAATGGTGGAGAGGAACACTTAGAAGCCAAGTCCTATACAAGAGCGACTAGGGAGGGACAAGGACACTTGAGGGCCTCAGCAGAATGCTCTCATTCTTTCAGTGTCTCTTACACATATTCTGTTCTCTCTTGATATTTTTCATTTTATATGTTTATATTTTGCCTAATTGTGTTTTATGCTTACCTTTTGGTGTGAATTATCTTATGACTCCTTATAGCCTCCATAATGCCTTGCACTGGTGATTTATTATTATGGTAATTGATTCCATATGGTATTCAGTTAATAAATATTTGTAGATTGATTTGAACTTTCTTCAGCATCAACACAATTTTTATACTCTGGTCACACAGTAACCAAGTTTTGTAAACACTGACATGGTGAAAAATGGTTTTACTGCCTCTTCTAATTCCTTGTCTTCTTTGACTTGTCCACCAAAAACATCTAGTGGATATATCAGTAGCAATGGAAGATTTTAGTGGCTGTCATTGAAGCTCTGAAGAACTGAACATACATAGTGCGTTAGGATATAGATGGCTAGGAAAAGCCAATTCAATTCAGTATTTACTGAACTAGTTGCAAGTGCCACAAATTAGATTATAAATGGTTCTTGCTTTACAATTACTTACAGTATGATCAGTGTTATATGAATGCAAAGTGAAATGAGACCCCAGACGTGCATTTTATTTTACCTCACTTCACTTTAGAGAATATACTGTAGACATATTGTTGGGATCACCAAAGACCTAAAAATGTTTTTACTCCTTTATAGTTTAGATAGATCTAAGTGATTATTAGCATCTTCCAGAATACCTTTACAGGTACACTGAACTCACCTCCCTATGAATGTACTAATTTCAGAAAGCTAACACAATTCCTTTAGAAGAAGGTCAGTAATTCCCTTCTGATCTTTGAAGTTACTTTTCTGATCCTTTAAGTTCATATAGTGAAATTTATTATTCACTGGCAAAACATGATTAATGATACGATAAACTATTTCATATTGAACAAGTGAGGAGTGTGAAGAGAATGAATTAATTCACTTTGAAGTAACTTGAATTGTAATTCAGTGATGTTATCTTCCTAGAATACATCTATTTTTATAGACATGAAAACGAAAGAGATTCACAAATCTTAGCATCTAGTTTTTCTCTCGTAACTGATTTGCTGCATAATCCTGAGTCATTTGCCTATTCCGTCATTGTCCTTATTTGTAAAATGTAACATAGGCCATAACAACTGGTTTCCATGATTATTGTAAAGATTAGATAATTTAATATTTAAATGCATTACTGCCTCATCATTTCTTTAACCATTACCCAAGGTGTTCATGAGGCACTTATGAAAAATAAAATCTGGTATAGATTTGAAGTGATTATTAGCATCCTCCAGATTACCTTTACAGGTACATTGTTTTACCTCTTTGTTGCTTTCCTTACAGTATTATTTTTTGTAGTTGTTGTCTAAACTTTTTTGGAATTGCTTTATTAGTTCCTTAATTTTGGCGCCTTCCAGCCGTCCAGATCGCCTCCGAGATATTGCTGATCGCTTCAATGTAGACCATGATGCAGTACTGGACAATGTCCTTTATGCACGTGCATATACTAGTAAGAACCCCATGCAGTTGGATGCTTAGGCTGTTTTCAGGTTGGCAGCACTGATTTACTATATGAGTGATACTTATGACACTTTGACACTGTTATCTTTTTTTATTTTACTTTTCTCCAAATTAATTTAGTCAGTTCACAAATTGTATCATCTGGCAAGTCCTTAGATATTAAAATGTCCTCAAATTATTTCTTATTCTTTGTCTTTGAAATGGAGAGTAACATGGGTAATGTAGCATTTGGCATGTATGCTAAGGCAGAATATGAATCATATTTAATAAAGTTACAAATAATTAAGAAAACCCTTCCAGGATTCTCTTCTGCCTGACTCTCAAGGACATAACTGATCTGAGACTCTGCATCTTCCAGCTTTTATAACATTTTCTCACTGCATTTCCCACTAGGTGAACATCAGATGGAGCTACTTGACTATGTAGCAGCCAAGTTCCACGAAGAAGCTGGCATCTTCAAGCTATTGGTACAAGCTTTTAAATATTCCTCACTCACAGAGCTATTTAGTATATTTTTTTTCTTCTGTTGATTCTGATTCATATTAACTTCTTCCTTTTCAAATGCATATTTATTTTTACATGAACTCTACAGATCATTGATTCAATAATGGCACTTTTTCGAGTGGATTTCAGTGGTCGTGGGGAGTTGGCTGAACGACAACAAAAACTGGCCCAGATGTTATCACGACTCCAAAAAATCTCAGAAGGTAGATTTTGAAAATAAAATGGCACTAACAGAATAGCACCTGTGGCAGTTTGCTGAGTAGACTTTGCAGAGAAGCTCAGGATAATGTCAGGAGGTGATACATTTTTAAAAAATAAAATTACCTTCATGGGTATACCACTCTTTTGAAAAAAATCAAAAGTATTGATTCTAATGTAATAAGGTACCTAAATAATAACAATAATAGCTTTAAATCAACTTACGTTTTTAAAGAAAAGATAGGAATATAATTTTGTTTATAAAATAAACTCATGACACAATATTCCTAAGCTCTGAAATCTAAGCAAAGAATTGTTTATATTTACTTTGCCATTATCTTAGTTTCTTAATTTTATTTCTTGATGCAGAATATAATGTGGCTGTGTTTGTGACCAACCAAATGACTGCCGATCCAGGAGCAACCATGACGTAAGCCCCAATATTCTGCTTTTGTATTTCACAAAGGTTAATAACAGAGAGTTCAAGTGTAGAACAGAAAATAATTCCAATATAATCAGTCCTGATGTGGGAACATATACATCACAAATTTCTTTATTACACAGTGCATATTACTTTATAATTGCAAATATCATTTATTTGTTTTCCAGAACCTATTTTTCTCTAGTTCTTTATAAAATAAAGCAATAGTTTAACTATCGTCAGAGGTACTTTGGGTTCTGCTTTTGTCTGGGACTAAAAGGATATTAAAGGATAAGAAAAAGATCCCAGAGAAATTAAAACATATTCCAGATGTATGAATAGCTTTATTTCACTGATAAGCTGTTAGCCTAAAACAAAAAAAGCTGGCTCTTTACAGGATATATATATTTATAAGAGGTCCTATGAGAGAAGTCTACTGTTTGAAGGAACAATTTCAGTCCGTATCAGACATATGTAGAATTTGTTGAACTATTTGTACACATAACGCACCTATTGATGGCTCTGTTTGAAAGATGGCAGTGAAGGGAAACACAAGCAGAGATGATAGAGGGTAATGAAAACCGAAAATTTGAAGAAAGGTTAGTTGCTACCATGAAAAATTCTGAAGATTATGTATCTGAAGAAGCAATCAAAATAATCCTCAATCCATGATATTGCTTTTTAAAGGTCTTTTCTGCAACTTTTTATTTAGAAAATTTTTTAACCAGAGAAAAGTTACAAAACTAGTATAATGAATACACATATATCTTTCACCGAGGTTCATCAAATTGTTAACATTTTGCCACATTTTTTTCTCTCGTGTGTGCACGCACTCATATAAAATGTGTGTATGTGTGTATATTTTGGTGAACCATTTGAGGTTTTTTTCCTCTGAACCACTGCGAATTATTTGTATACATCATGACACTTCACCTTGTAATACTTCAGCATATCTCTTTTAAGAACAGGAACATTTTCCTGCAAAATCATTGCACTCAGGAAATTTAATATTGGCATACTCATGTTATCGAATATGCAGTTGTATTCAAGTGTCTCCAATTACGCCAATAATTTCCTTTATAATTGTTTGCATTTTTTTGTTTTGTTTTAGACTTAAGATTAAGGGAGGATCATGTGTTGCATGTAATTTTCATATCTCTTCAGACTCCTTTAATCAGAACAGTTCCTCAACCTTTGTTAGACTTTTTATGACACTGACATTTTTGAAGAGCACAATACAACTGTTTTTCAGAATGTCCCTCAAATTGGGGGTGCTTTTTTCTCATTATTTAAAGTGCTAAACAGCCCAGCCGGCATGGCTCAGCGGTTGAACATCGACCAAGGATCTGGGAGATCAAGGTTCAATTCCCTGTCAGGGCACATGCCCCGGTTGTGGGCTTGATCCCCAGTCAGGGGCGTGCAGGAGGCAGCCGATCAATGACGACTGTCATCATTGATGTTTCAGCTCTCTTTCTCCCCATCCCTTCCTCTCTCTGAAATCAATAAAGATATATTTTAATAAATAAATAAATAAATAAATCTGAAATGCTAAACACTTTTCCCAGGAAAACTATAAGGCAGTTTGTCCCATTATTAGGGATGTTAAGTTTGATCATGTGATTAAGATGGTGGTCACAAAATTTCTGCATTGTAAAAGACTTTTTCCCCTTTGTAATCAATAAGCAATTTGTGAGGTGATACTTGGAGGCTGGTATAAATACCTTTTTCTATAATAACATTCATTGAAGATTCTTGCTTCCATCAATTATCACTCTAATGGTTTCAATACATAGTGATATTACTCTAAAACTGAGTCAGTACATCAAAGCGTAGAAGATAAATGAGTCATTGACATGTTATTTTTTATTATTATTAACTGCAGTCACTCTGCTGTACATTACATTCCCTAAACTTCCAATTATAAAATAAAAAGTCATGAGATTGACATATATATTAGAAGATATTTGATATGCTAGTGTATATTCTGCAAATTGTATTGAAATGAATGTGTCTCTTGTTAGGCATTTTCTAAGTTAACCCTAAGAGTGTTGCTGCACCTTCTGCATATCTCCCATTTTTCAATACTCTTTTATGAGTATTTTCTACTTAATCACAGGAGATTCCAATATGAAAGGACTAATTATACAAATGATAGAAGGCAAGTTAAAAAAAATTGAGGATGGGAAAATCAATCATTGAATTCATTCAATAAATATTTATTGAAAATGTATGTATCAAGATTCTGAAAATTCACTAGTCAACAAAAGAGCCTATGTGCCTTGCCTCCATAAAAAAAGACAAATAAGTGATGGACATTGAACTCAAAATTTTAGTCTTGGTAGGGCACGCTTTGCTGTTCATCTTGGAGTGGTTGAGGCCATCGTCTCTGTTTTATAGGGTGTCTTTATACATAGGATGTGAAGCACTTCACAGAGTAATTTTAAACTGAAGATAGATGGAAGATTTCTAAGGCTTACTTTAAAAAGAGAAAATGACTCATTGGCTCAGTGGGTTGCATTTAAATAGAACAGTTCAAGTTAAAGAGCAGTGTTCTTTCTTCAGGTGTGGGGAGGGAACATAGGAGAGGCCAACACTGGCTATCTGGAGTTAGAAGGCAAAGGAAATCAGTGGAAATTAGGTCACAGATAGGGATTTTTTTTCTCATATTTGTAGAAAGTTCCAAAAAGAGTAAAGCCATTTTGTGTATACTCCAGCAAGACAATGACAAGAGAAATAGAGAGGTGACAGAAAGGAAATAATTGAAGGAGTAGGAGAGGGGAGGAGATTTATAATGAAATGAGCTAAGTAAAGAGCCAGAGAAGGTAACAGAGGCTGGTATTTTTGCTGGGTGAATCTGCTCTGGAACATCATCTCCTCCACCTAGCCAAGTTGTAAGGAAACAAGGCTCACCATAATTAGTGTATTCTAAAGTATTTTAAAATTACAACAATGCAAATTCAATGCATGTCTTTATATTAGACACATAAATTACCACACTAAATGAAAAAACAAAACAAAACAGGACAGTTTTAAACTAAAGGATTTTAAATGCTTTTAGAAAACCTCCCATAAAGAAAATACCTTTGTTTCTCAGTGCTGAGGAATTCCAAGCCACAGCTTGCCTGGGGCCTGCCAGAGAAGTATCACTATAATTGGTATGAGTCCCCAAGTATGCTGACAATAATTGAGGCTTATATACCATGCATTGTACTTGATACCACACTGTATTAAAAAGAAACAAAATTATAGAGGCTAGGAGCTGCCATATGATGATACAGCAGAGCAGTAGCAGCAGCTCCTAGACAAGGCTTACGGATACGGACTTTAGAACTCGAATGATGTTGATGAAGGTCTGGAGATAAAAGTCAGAGTATCAGGCTATAAAGCTCCACACCAGGGCAAATGATGAGATGAGCCATGGATAAGACCAGCACGCCGCCTACTTCATTTGTGTATCTGTCTTCCTAGAGCATAAAGTCATTGTAGGACACTTGCAGTCTTGTAAATGTGGAGTCAGTTTATTCTCTAGGGATGTCTCCCACTGATTCAACATCATGAGCATGAATGAAGAGGGAATGTGGTCTGATACAAACATTAAACCAGGGCCACCAGCATGGTGCCCTTGTCCAAGGCGCTTGAACTTACAGTCTTCCCCATCGCAACAAAGAGGGCTTACAGTTACTGATCGCCCTCCACGTGCCAGGTGCTTCCACGCGTTACCTTCTGTCATTCACTCAGCCTCCTTGGCCTCCCTGTCCTTTCTATGAGTTGGTCTCAGTATGTTGCTCCACCCTTCTCCTGCTCCCCATCACTCTAGAATTCCACCTCAAAATGTTGGAAAAAAGTGTAGATCTTTCTGCATACTTTGGGAGGAAACAAAAGGGGCAGATTAGCTAACAAAACTTGTTAAACATACTCCTGTTTTGAAACTATCCCCTCTTCCTCCCACATTCCTCTTTTGGAAGTATTCTTTCTCCCTGTCTCCCCTAATCTCAAAGCATCCCCCTTATTCTTGGGCATGCTCACTCAGTCTTCTCCTCGGTGGACCCCTGCTCAAACACTCCATCTGTAAGCTTACCCCTTAGCAAGTCAAAAGTACCAGGAGGACCCACCGTCCCTCAAGCTTGCCCTTGCCCAGGCCCCTCAAGGCCCCCACTCCAACAAGTATTTCAGGTATATGTACACTGTTATTATTCCTAATCTATAAAGGAGGAAACAGAGGCTCAGAGTATTTCATACTTACTCAATTGCACTATTAAAAAACAGCTAGGGCTTTAACCCTGGCATCTCTGACTTCGAAAGTATGCTTTCTTAGCCTCACTGTGCTGCCCTCCCATCCCACTCCCAGGAAGCTACCGCCTGCCCTACCATCGCCGCAACTGATGCTTCGTGACCCCATCACTCATATTTGAAGTTGGAAGGTCAGGCTATTCCGGTTTTACCCTCGGTGAAATGATAGGCTGTATTCTGTTCAACCAGAGGGGCATAAATAAAACAATCTTTCTTTGCCCCTCTTTATTTATAATATCCACCCCCATCTGTTCCTCTTTCTCATCACACCCCCCCACCCCCCAAGACAAGGAGGAAAGAAGAGGAGAGGGAAGTACAAAAGGGGGGGAAATAAGAGAACAGGTTAGAGGAGGGATGTGGGTGTTTTTCTGAAGCTGTTTTTACTTGGTCAGAAATAGAAGTAAATTGAAGTCCCCTAAAAGAATGTGCAATCCTGTAACCCCTTCTTGTACTTTACCTCTAGACTTGGTTCAAAGGAAGTTCAAAGAAACTTTAAGATTTTCTTGGTCTACATGTTTTATCTGGATTGTTTAGTTAAATAATAATTATTATCATTGATTGATTATCTCTTATGCGCCAAGATTACTGTAAGGGTGGAACTAATTGGCACAGTTCCTGGCATATAGTAGGCTCCCAATGAGTTATGCTAAATATATCTTGGATCCTCACAACAGCCCTAAGGCATAAGGTCTTTTTGTTCTCATTTTACAGTTAAAGAAACTGAGAGTCATAAAGCTAAGTAGCCCAAGGTAACATAGATTACATGTTTGAGTCAGGATTAAGAAAGCAAGTAATAATTGTAGTCACTGAGCTAATGCCTTACCTAAATGATTTCATTTTATTCTCAAAACTACCCTGCTAGTTAGGCACATTTCGTTATCCCCCATTTAAAATGAAGAAACACACTTAAAATGATTAAACAATTTTCCCAAGGTCACATGTCTGGCTGATAAGTCAAGTTTTGAACCCAGGTCCAACTCCAAAGTTGATATACCACACAGTAGTACATCAGGGCTGTATATGACGGGAAAGGTTGGCATGCTGTCATCTGAGAGGCTTTGCAGAGATATGTCCATGACCCTGGTGAGCTGACCGGAGTTCAGGGCCCTCAGGCTTGCAGGCAGAGATTTGATTTGGTCAGCCTGCCAAGAACTAGTCCATCTCTCAGGGGCAGGCTCACGTTAATCGAGCTCATGAGACTCAAAGTTCAGAGGGCCATTTACTGATATTGAAAAATGTAACTACATTTGAGGTTCTTATAACCAGCACATCCTCTCAGTGTAGGCAGACCTCTGTAGGAATCCAAATTTTAATCCAAAGTTATTTACTAAACATGGAATCCAAGCAAAGGGAAATAATTAGATGAGTCAGAAGAGTAAGGGCTGCCACATAGTAAGGGCCCAATAAATCTTGGTTGTTATTTCTTTTTATTATTATTTTTAAAATATATCTTTATTGATTTCAGAGAGAGGAAGGGAAAGGGAGAGAGAGAGACAGAAACATCAATGATGAGAGAGTCATTGATTGGCTGCAGCCGGCAACCCGGGCATGTGCCCTGACCGGGAATTGAACCCTGATCTCCTGGATCCTAGGTCGACGCTCAACCGCTGAGCCACTCCTGGCTGGGCTTGGTTGTTATTATTATTAATACCTATCTATACCAGAGGGGAAATAAACCATGAATTTCCTAAACATATATGTACACATGTACATTTTTCTGGGAGATAGTCTATATCTTTTATTAAATTATCAACATGTTAGTGACCTATAAAAAGGGTTAAGATGCCCTGGCTGGTTTGGCTCAGAGGTTAGAGCATCAGCCCTTGGACTGAGGGGTCCCGGGTTTGATTCCAGCCAAGGGCATGTACCAGGGTTGCAGTCTTGATCCCTGGCCCCTGTTGGGGTGCATGTGGGGAGGCAACCAGTTGATGTCTCTGTCTCTGTCTCTCTTTCTCTCTCCCTTCCACTCTCTCTGAAAAGCAATGGGGGGGAGGGGGATCCTCAGATGAGGATTCAAAAAAAAAGGTTAAGAGCCATAAATTCATCCCCAAATTCTACACAGAATCCCAAATACCTTGAAGGAGCAGGTGAAATTTGAATTGACTTACTGTTCTCCCAGAGCTAAGGCTTTATGCTGTGTTGCAATTTATTTGATTAAGCATAACCTCGTAGTTGAAGACTCATTTCTTTTTTTCTCCCCATATCTTCCTAGATATTTTCTTAGTACGTTTGCAAATCCTATCATATATCTCCCTATTTAGTTCATTCAAAATCATCTCCCTTTGGAGATGAATTCTTAACATTCAGGCTCTTCACCTAGAATAATCAAGAACGAGCAGTAATACCTATTCTCTTTGTGCACAGGGTACTACAGTGGAAACTGCAAATAATTTGCTAAGAAAACACCATGGCTATACATCTAGAAGCTCTAGCTTCCTGCTTTTCTTTCAATTATCTGCACCGGGGTTGGGAGAGATTACTTCAATTAGGGAGAAATTCTATCTCCTTTTACATTTGCCTTTCTGTCAGAATACCCTTCAAAAGTTCCTTGAATTATAGATTCTTCAAAGATATGACACAAATCTGTGTCCAAAATTATCTGGACCAAGGAGACCCAAATTCTCTTTATTCATTCAACAATATTATTGAGTACCTTCTATAATATATAGGCACTTTTCTAAGCACTGGAGTTACAAAGACAAACAAGGATTTAGAATATAGGGGGAGTGAAACCCATGAATTAAAAATTACAATGTAGCCCTGGCCAGTTTGGCTTAGTGGTTAGAGCTTCGGGCCTCGGACTGAAGGGTCCCGGGTTTGATTCAGCCAAGGGTATGTTCCTCGGTTGCAGGCTCGATCCTGGGCCCTGGTTGGGGCACGTGTGGGAGGCAACCAATTGATGTCTCTCTCTCACATCGATGTTTTTCTCTCTCTCTCCCTTCCACTCTCTCTGAAAAGCAGTGGAAAAAGTATCCTCAGGGGAGAATTAAAAAAAATTACAATGTAGTGTGCTTTAACAGAAGAATACTACTACAGTAGTTTGAGAGCACAGAGGGGGCAGGCTCTACACAATATTTCAGGGTATCAGGCAAGGCTCCCAAGAAGGGTTGACAACAGTGGGAAAGAGGCTTCCGTTTCAGAGGGAACCCTGTGTGCAAAGGCATCGAGGTGAAAGAGTTGCGAAATAAGAAAAAAGTTTGAGAGGGAGGGAGGAAGAATGACTACAACTGTAAATAAGCACGTGGGTGGCAGATAGAAAGAAGGTGGAGTTGAGGGAGCTTCTTCCTGAGCCCTCATTTTCTTTGTGAAGAAGCAGGTGGTGGTGTCAAAGATGAGGGGACAAGAATACAGAAGGGGACTTAAGGAGACTGCTGACGTTTTGCAAAGGGGAGGTGAAGCTAACTCTGCTCATATAGGAGAAGTACCAGGCAGTATTGAGAGGCCATCTGCAACACAGCTGTGAAAACTTCTCTGCCCATGTAGCTAACTCTGACTACCCTCTTTTGTCTCCCCTTGATAGAACCTTCTAACTGGTCTACCTTCTGTGGTAGCTTCAGTCTTTCTACAGCCCAATATTCTCCTTGATATTTTATAACTTCCATATCTGAGATTATTCTCATGGCAAGTTCATAACCTGTACAATATTGAGGGCTTCCAACATACAGTTAACGCATAAGAAGGATGTTCTCCGTCTGCTCTCGTTTACATCATGGCATCCTGAAGGAGGGCTGAGTGTTTCTTACTCATTAGGCTACAGTAGTACTTGGCACATAGTAGGCTGTTAATAAAATTTCCAATAAATATATGCATGAATAAATAAATTGTATTTTGCAAAGAAGAATAATTGCTTAACCCCAAGAGTTATCTTAAGATAGTGAGTAATGTTTTATTTGCGTTTTTTTCTATTAAAAAAACAAACAAACAAAAAACATGAACTGTTTATCACAGGAATCTCAGAAACCTGAGCTGGATGGCTCCAAACCCTACCTCACTCCAAAGTTAATAAACTCTGCTTGTTCAGGATACATACACACCTATTCCATCCCCTGCCATCCTCCACAGAGAGGTTGCCTTGAAATTGCAGATATTGCTCTATATAGTCTGTATAATGTAACCTGAAAAGGTGTTTTTAATTCAGTTTTCAGGCAGACCCCAAAAAACCCATCGGGGGACACATCCTGGCGCATGCTTCAACAACAAGGATAAGCTTGCGGAAGGGAAGAGGGGAACTGAGAATTGCCAAGATTTATGACAGGTAAATATTTTCTTATTCTTAATCAGATTCTTGTACATATGGTATTAAATAAACTTGCCTCTCCTGAAAGGCTGTAATTATGTCACTGGAATGGACTACATTGTTCAAATTTCCTTCTCAAAAATTAGTCAAGAAATTGAGAAGTTCTTACTGTGTACTAGTAGGGATTCAGAGATTCTGTTGACAAACAGGCTTGGTCCTTGACCTTCCAAAGCTTATACTGAAGCTAGATGCTGAAATAATCAATTCCAGCTGAAGTGTGGTAAGTGCAGGAGAAGTATAGGGCATGGCAGGGATATGTTCTCCTCCTTTCTTTCTGCCAGTTTTCTTTTCAGGTTTCAGTTTAAACGTCACTTCCCCTGACCCTTGCAGCCTAGGCTGTACCCTATGTCACACCTTATATATTTTCACAGTACTTTAATTTATAATTAAGAATTATAAACAATAAATTTTAAAGAGAACCTACTACATATCAGCTGGTCTTGGTTCTAGGGATAGATCAGTGAACAAAACAGAAAAACAAGGCCCTGTCCTCATGGAGCTTAAATCCATTGGTATCGATTTATAGTATAGCATATGTCATCCTTGCTGGACATTAAAATCCTTAAGGGACACTGCCTGGGATATCATAGATGTGCAATATTTGTGACTGATTGATTAGCCAACCCTGAGCAACAAGGCAAAGATGTATAATAACTCTTTACTCTAGGGAGGGAAGAATCAGTGAAAAAGAAATCAGACAAGTGCTTAATCTGTTTTTTTTAATGAATCACAGTACTTATTATATATTGTCATTGAATAAATATTAAGTAATCAGTTCCCACATCTGTATGGTTTTCATTCAGACCATTTTGCTTTCCATTACCTGTCCTGTAGAAGACTATAATATTCAAATGCTGTGTTTTATGGAGCTTCAACAAGCTCTAGAAATTTGCTACAAATGTTTTTTTGTTAAATAGATAGTAGAATTGTTTCATATTTTTACTAAAATTTGTCTATATCTTGGACAGATTGCTTGCTTAGAACTTTCTGAATACTTTTCACTCTGAATTGTAATCAACTGATTACACGTACATCTCCCCCACAACAGGGACTGTTTGTTTCTTTAATGTCCCTAGTACCTAGCAAGCTATTTGGCACATGGTAGGAACTCAGTCACTATTTGTAAAATTAACAAATGAATGGACTTCCATGTTCAATCATTTGTATATTTCATCAAGCCCTCCAAACTGTGCGTGAACAGACAGCTTTTGCATTTCTTACAGTCCTAAGAGAATACTAGGGTTCTGCAGACTCAATAAAGGATAAAGTTATCACAGAGATCAGTTATGTCATGGTTTCATAAATTTGAATAAAAACAGCAAAACTAGGTCAGAGTTTAAAATGTCAAAACTTAGTTTTCTAAGTTTCTAGTGTGCGTAGCACATACTCTCTTCTTTCTGGTCCCTAAAGATCTCTCACAAAGAGTTCTCCTTGATGTCAACTTTTGGTAGAGAAGATGCTGCTGCTAATAGTGAGAGCTAACACCAATTGAGTGCCACTATGTGCTAGGCCTACACCAAGTGCTTTAATGTATTTCATTGTTTATAACAACAACCCTAAGAGATAGAGGTCATTATCCCCATTTTACACACGAAGAAACCAAGGCCCCAAGCAGTTAGGTAACCATTGCTCCTCTATAGTCTATTTTAAACACTGAAGTCAGAGCAATCCTTTATGAAATTAAGATCATATTTATTCTCTGCTTAAAATCTTCCAGCGGCTCCCCATCTTAACTCATAATAAAAGCCCAGGTCTCTACAGTGGCTTACAGAGCACTGCATGAATCGCCTTGTTCCTGTTCCTCCTGCTCTCCCCTTGCTCACAGTGCTGCGACCTCAGTGGGCACCTTGGTGTTCTATACACACCTCAGGCACACACCTACCTGAGGGCTCTTGCGCTTATTGTTCCCCGAGTGGACTAATCTTTCCCGTTACCCTTCCTCTGGTTATCTCCCTCACCTACTTCAAGAATTTGATCAAATGTTCCCTTTTCAACAATGCTTATCGTGATCTGCCTATTTAAAATTGCAACTAGCCTCCTTCCAGTTTCCATACTTCCAGTTTCCCTTATCCAGCTCTACTTTTTCTTACCTCACATCATTTTCCAACATATTGCATAATATATTTATTATGTCCATTATTTATTGTCTGTCTCTCCTTCTCCCCAAATGTAAATTCCACAAGGGCAGGAGTATTTATTTTTTTCACTTACAGATCTCAAGTCTGTACAACAGGGATATAACAGATGCTCAATAAATATTTTCTTAATGAGTAAATGAATGGACTTGCCTAAACCACACAACTAATAAAGTATGGAATCAGGATTAGAATCGATGCTGTCTAAACCTAGGGTCTGCACTTTCAATCATTACACTATTTCTTAGTGTATTAGGGATGATCTTTTTAGGGTAGTCATAGCTAGTCTACCATAGCTACCCTCATGTCTTCAACTATCACATTATACACAGGTAAGACATTTGCTAAAAGAAAACAAAGAATTCCCCAAGAATTGAGCAGAAAAGGATTCTCAGAATTCCCAGGTGTACAGGAATGACTACAAAAAGGAACCCAGCCCATTTCCTAAAATGTCACCATAGCAACTGCTCCTGTAAGCAGCTATAGCTGGCCCTCAAGTGTACATTTTTCTCTTAACTGCTTGCAGAACTCTTCTGCATGAATGTTCCAGAAGTACCTCAAGTGCAACATATCTAAGCATAACTTGTTCTTCTCCCCTTTCCTATACATGAAACAAGCTCTCTATTTCCAGTTTTTAATTTATGCTATTTCCTCTACCTGGATTACTCCCATTTCTGCCTCAAAGGCCCTTCAAATGTTTCTTAATCAACCTACCTGGCATAATGTCTCCTTTCTTTAGAATTCTATAACATATATACTGACTTTATTGAACAGCTTATTTGTCATATGTCATAGCTCACCTGTTGACTTGAGAGGAAGGACTCTGTCTCATTTTTGTAAAATCTGTAGGGTCTAGTATATGCTAAAGTATGATTCTCAAAAAGTTAAAAACATTACTTTATTGCAAATAAATATAAAATGAAAGTCATCATAGATTTTATTCAACTAAGCAATTAATGAGGAAACCACCAATTCAAAGGATAATTTGAGAGGTTTATGTAGTCAGTCAAAGGAATGCTGAAATAAATTTGCTAGTAAATGCAGAATTGGTTAATATCCTACCAGGCAATAAATTGTAATATTTGAAGTTGTCTTTTTTGATCCTTGCTGGGTAGCTCTGTCGGTTAGTGTTGTCCAGATACACCAAGGCTGTGGGTTCGATCTCCAGTCAGAGCATGTACAAGAATAACCAAGGAATGCATACATAAGTGGAACAACAAATTGATATTTCCCTTTTTCTAAAAAAATCAATAAATCAATAAATGAACTTGTCTTTTCTACTGAAGGGAAATCAGTAGCTTCTCTACACAATTTAATGGAAATGAAGTTCATTTCCATTGCTATAGACTGGAATAATCTGCATTGCTATTAGTGTCCTACAAATTAACTCTACAGAGTTGTAGAATTAAAAGCTAAAATTTTAAAGAGCATATAAAGACTCATGTACAAATATAAAATGTCAAAGAGTTTATTCAACTCATTAATGCAGTAACCAATAAGATTTTGTAACTAGATGAAAAGAAAAATCAGATTACCACACATATGTAGTCAGATAAGGAATGCTGAAATGAATTATAAACTGATCAAAAACAGGTCACGGTATCCATAGAACAATAATCAGTTACATGCCTCCTCACACAATTTACATTTCTGTGGACAAGAATAATTTATATTACTCATAGTTTTATACAACTTATAGTTATAAATAATAGCTCAAAGACAATGAAAAGCACAGAGTCCTCATAAGAGTTGGATAACCTGGAAAGATGTGCTAGCCAACCTGTATTTCCACTGAAGGTACTTTAGTAATCTTTTAGTTCATTTCAGTCTTTCAGTTTCTCCCTACATTGGTCTAGTCAATAAAAGTGCACACCCCTTTAGAATCAGATAAGCCCCTAGGGACTGCTACACAAAACAGTTATTCTTTGTGCCTATTTCTAAGTTTTTCTTGACATTCAGAATCTTGCATATAGTTGTTCAGGAGCATTTGATATCTTGCTTCCCAGCATATCCTCAGTTTGGTTCAAATAAACTTTTTAAGAATTAAAGAAAAAAAGTTGTTCAATGTTTGTGAGGGTTGATACTTGTAAATTCTGTAGTCCACATTTAGCTGTACCAACTCTGAGATGTCTCTGGAAACTCAATAGGAATATGATGCCTGTGGCATGAATATAGTATTTTTAGAAATAGAGCTTTTTATAAACTTCTGTTCCCTTGCATTCTGTTAGCCCTGAGATGCCTGAAAATGAAGCCACCTTCGCAATAACTGCTGGAGGAATTGGGGATGCCAAGGAGTAGGTGGTGAATTGATGCAAATTGCTTGTTAGTGCTTATTAGGGGATGAAAAAATAGAAAAAGTCTCACATTTCAGATCTTAAGAGTTTATTTTTCCCCCATGTTATTAAAGGAAAGTTGGCAGAGATTTAAATCTTTTATTTATCTTAAAAGTCCCTGATTTATAACTTGACATTGTATGTAAATTCAGGAATATATCTATGTATATGAATGAATGAATGAACCTATTGAAAATAGTTGGGGAAGGGGTACCTGAGTCTCTCACTTTAGCTGTTTTTCAATTGTATAATTCCATTTATGTGAAAATCCCAGAATAGGCAAATCCATATAGACAGAAAGGAAGCTAGAGGGTGCCAGGGCCTGAGGGAGAGACTGCTAATGGGTATAGAGGTTTCCTTTTGGGGTACTGGAAATACTCTGGAACTAGATAGAGGTGATGGTTGCACAACATTTTCAATGTACTAAATACCCCTGAATTTGTACACTTGCATATGGCCAAAACGGTGAACTTTCTTATGTGAATTTTATCTCAAAAATATTTTTTACAATAAAACACAACGCTCTGACTCTAACATGTGCATTTCTTTATGTAAAAGAAAAAAGCAGTAAATGACAGCATCAGGGGCAGGGGATGATCAGTCACATCACAGGAGGGGTGAAGCCGGGCGTCTGGAATCCTGGAGATGCGGGGAGTGGGGAGCCTGGAAGGAACCGGGGAGCAAGCCTACTCCAGCTCTGCATTCACCGGATTGTGTACTTGTCCCACTTCTTCTCGGGGTCATAGGGTTCCCAGCGGCTGGCGGGGAAGATGTGCTTGTTCTTCTCGTACCAGCTCCTCAGCACCACCTTGCCCGCATGCGACTCATCCTTCTCCACAGTGGCGTCACTGAGCAGCCGCACATCATCGTGAACGTCGAAATTAAAGAGGGGCCCACTCTTCCCTCGTGCCTTGGTGACGATGAAATCATAGAAGCTGTGGTGGTGGGGTATGATTAGGTCCTCCTTGATGTACATGAGCTGCTCCACCCCCGCTGACCTGAGCTCACTGAAGTCTTTGCGCAGGATCTCAAGCGCCTTCTGCAGGAACTGCTGCATGGTGTTACCTTTTTTCATCTTGACTGTCCGCCGGTGCCCGGAGCCATCCCAGTAACTGAAGGTGATTTCAATCTCCTCGCTCTTGATCTTCTCCTGCTTGGCCTCCCACTCTTGCCGCAGCTCTTCCCGGAGCCGATTCTCCTCCTCCTCGCGGTCCCGGTCAGGCAAAAAGCTCGTGTCCACATCTGGGTTCTTCCCCAATTTCCTCCTCTTCGCGGCCATCTCTTCCCTTTCCAACTCCTCCTCAAACGTGGCCGCCTCCTCCTGCTCCTCGCCCGCCTCCTCCTCCTCACCCACCGTGAAGGAAAGACAGGAGATCTTCCGCTTGGCCTCCTTCTTGCGCTCCTTCTCTCGCAGCTTCTCCAGCTTCAGCTGCAGCTCCTTCGACTGCTCCTTCTTGGCCAGCTGCTTCTCCCGCTCCTTCACCAGTGCCTCCTGCTTGGCCTTCATGTCATTCAGGGTCACAAGGCCCACGGTGCTGGACTTGAGCTCCGCCTCCACGGCATCATAGTGTGCCGAGAACTTCTTGTCGATGTTGGATTTCATTATGTTCTCCTCCGCGATCCGCTGCTTCATCTGCTCCATCTGCTCGCGCTGCTTCTCCCGCTTCTTCATCAGGTGCATGGCGCGGCCCGCCTCGCTCGCGGCGCCCTTGTACTGAGCCATGGCGGCAGACGCGGCAGCAGCGGCAGCAGCGACTACAGAGACAGCAGCCCGGTTGAGTAAATGGCTGCGGCGGCCGTAGCGCACGTACAGTCCGCCGACGCCGGCGCCGTGACGTCGACTACTAGAAGACGCGCAGGCGCAGGCGCCCCGCCCCGCCCGCCCCACCCCCTCTCCTTTTAGCTTTTTAAAGTGAACCGCTGGGCGGAAGGGAAGGCTGAGAGCTCAGAACTGTTCCTCTCTTGCAGGTTCCCCTCGAACACTTACAGAGGGTACATTTCCAAAGGAGGGAGACATCTGAGGAAGAAAAATTTACAGGACACACACAAAAAGCTTTTTTTTAACTTACAGTATCAAACAGTACACTCAGCTTTATAGCAACAGAAAAGAAACATTAAGCTAGATTTTAAATCATTTGACTTTTTGACAAGTTGAAATACTTTTAAAGAGTGTAATTTTGAAATATACATATTTTATCGGAAAGATAAAGAGGACAGTAATAAGGAACTTTACAATTTGGGGTGATTAAAGTTAGCATGACTTTTTAAAGTTTTGGGTAGAGAATTCAAAATCTTTTTAAATGTTAAAGTTAATTCGAATGTAAAATTTTCCAAATACTAATTTACAAATGTGTAAGTGTATTATTTTTTCTAATTAAGCAAAAATAAAATTTAGTTTTCAAAATGTGTACATAAAAATATTTAAAAATTAAAATATTTACAATGACGATCTTTATAAACTTCAAAAAGATTTAATCTTATATTGCAACAACTTTTATAAAAATCCAAGCATTGAGAGTACCATTTGTTACAAAAGATAATTGATCATTAAGTCATTCACTCACTAATTGGATATTGAATGTCAAGTGATAAACAATATACAGGAAGACTATGATTTCTGCTCTCAAAGTATGTGTACACTAGTTAAGAGAAAAGACTAATATTTATGAAAGAATAAGAGGGCAAATGATTAGTCAGTAGTGTGGTCTTGGACTGCAGGGCTCCAAAACTGGGAGAGGCAAGCGTAACCCGCAGGACGGCTTGTGCAAAGTTTAGAAGCTGTGATTTGCAAAGAAGAGACCAACCGGAACTGTTCACAGCGCGGGGTACTGAGAAATGAGAGCTTTTTTTCCGCCCTTCATTTTACGTTTCTTAAACCACAGAACTGCTTCTTTGAATAAACAAAGATGATATCATCTAGGAGCAAATTTTCTATATTCTGCAAGGCCATTTAAGATATAGCTTCTTGCTCACGGGCTAGAGCATAGGCCCTGGGACTGAAGGGTCTGGGGTTTGATTCAGGTTAAGGCACATACGTGGGCTGGGGCCCCAGTCCATGAGGGAGGCAACCTATCAATGTGTCTCACATGGATATTTCTGTCTCTGTCTCTGTCTCTCTCTCCCTTGGACTCTCTCTTTTAAAAAAAAAAAAAAGAGGAGGAAATATGCTCTCTTATATAATAAAAAGTCCAGAGGTCAACTAGCTCCATAGTTAATTCAGCAACCCTATAATGTCATCATGGACCCAGGTTCTTTCTCTCCACTTTCCCATCCTCAGTGTGCTGGTTTTGTTTCTCCAGAAGTTCCACTCATGGTCGAAAGATGGCTATAGCAATTCTACCTTCACATCCTAACATGACAACACCTAGAAAAAGATGAAGCATTCCTTTCAGAGCAAGGAAACAGCTCTCATGCAACTCGTGGGTTAGCTGGTGGGTTTAAGATGGCTTCACCCATGTATCTTGGGTCTTGGCAGGGATCATTGCAAGGCTAGGACTTCTCTGTCATCATTCAGTAGTCTAGCCTGAGATTCTTTATGTGGCAACTGGGTTCCAAAAGGGCAAGTGCTTATCAAGCCTCTACTTGCCTCATGCTTTGCTAATGCCCTATTGGCCAAAGCAAGTCAGGCACTAAGCCCAGAGTCATTGTGGGAGGCGATTACACAGGCTTTTGTATACCAGGAGGCATGGTTCCTTGGAGGTCATCAGTATGAGCGTCTTCTATGTTGGGACCTTTGGGGTAGGAAGAGTTTATCTTCAAGAGCTTAGGATATGGTCAGGGATATGAGACACAAACTTTTGGGAAGTAAAATAGCAACACAAGATTTAAATACAGTGGTACCTCAGTTTTCAAATGTGTCCATTGACGAACATTTCGATTTACGAACGCCGTAAACCCTGAAGGAAATGCTTTGGTTTTCGAACATGCCTCGGAATTCAAACATGCCACGTGGCTTCCGCTGAGGGCAAGATCATGAGGCCTAGCTGTCAGCTGCGGATCCCTCAGTTTTCGAATGTTTCAAAACTCAAACGGGCTTCCAGAACACATCACATTCGAAAACCGAGGTACCACTGTATTTAATATTTTTAAGACTAAGTCTGAATGCAGGCAAAGAGACAGGTTCAGCTTGGGAAGGCTAGTTGGATTTTCCTCAAAAGGTCTCATATGGTGTGAATGGTCCATGCCTCAGGGTCAGGCCTTCAGCCTTGGTCTTCAATATGTTTAGCCCCCCAGTATTGATTAATTTCTAGAAAGATGCCTTAGTGTGACTAACTACACAAGGAGAGTATAACTGGACACCAGTAACACTGAGGAATAAAATACACTGTCAAGCAGACCAGATGTAAAGAGTGATCTAACAACCAGTTTCTCAGTAAGCAAGTTCATGTGAAGCTCAAATTGCATTTATTCTCATTCATTCATATTTTAAATGTATCATGAAGTATTTAAGATAAAAAGGTATAACAATAATACAATCAATTCTTGAGAAATGAAACATTACCAATAAATTGAAAATCCCCGAATATCATCTAGGATTGAATCTCTTTCCTTTCTTACTGAATTATTCATTTTTCTGAATTTGTTGTCAAACAGTTCCATGCATATCTTTATTTTTACTGGTATCTCACTTACAGATGAGGATATAAGCTCATAGCACAGGCCTGGAACACAGTGAGCATGAGCATGCAGCATCTGTCAGTTCTTAGGTATTTTTTTAAGAGTATTTTTTGCTCACAGCAAAATTGGGTGGAAAGTACAGAGTTTCCATATATCCTCTGCCTCCACACATGCACAGCTTCCCCCACTATCAACATCCCATTGGTTCAATCAATGAAACTACATTGACACATAATCACCCAAAGTCCATAGTTTACATTAGGGTTCACTCTTGGTGGTGTACAGTCTATGTGTTTGGAAAATGTATAATGACATGTATCTACCATTATGATACCATACAAAATAGTTTTCACTGCCCTAAAAATCCTCTGTGCTCTACCTGCCTTCCTCCCTTCAACTCCTGATAACCATTGATCTTTTCACTGTCTCCATAGCTTTGCTTTTTCCAGAATGTCATATAGTTGGAATCACACAATAGGTAGCCTTTTCAGATTGGCTCCTTTCACTTAGTAACAATGCATTTAAGGTTCCTCCATGTCTTTTCATGGCTTAATAGCTAATTTCTTTTTAACGCTAAATAATATTTCATTGTCTGGATGTACCACAGTTTATCCATTCACTGACTAAAGGATATTTTGATTGCTTCCGAGTTTTGGCAATTATGAATAAAGCTGCTATAACCATCCTTCTGCAAGTGTTTGCGTGGACATAAGTTTTCAAATCTTTTGGTAAATGCCAATGAGTGTGATTGGTGGATGGGATGGCATGGTAAGGTATGCTTAGGTTTTCAAAAAGAGGATGAAGAAAAGCATATTTTAATTTTTACCAACGGTCTTGCCTGTTACTGATGAAATTCCTAGGTTCTCTGACAGTCCAACTTAATGAAAATCTTCCTCTGTATTTAGAAAAACATAATAAGCTTCAACTATCATTTGCAGAGAAACACAGAGATATATCAAGAATGAGAAATGCATGCTATGGATTCACTTTATAATCAGAAATTTATCGGCCAGAGGAAGACTAAAAGTTTAATTTTTTTGGAGGGCAAAAAAATGGCAGAAATATATGGTTACATACTGTGAAAAGCTTTATGAAGACAAAGTAGTTATGACATGCTGTAAAAAAAGGATCTGATCTAGTAGCTAAATATGAATTTTTTCCCCTGGCAAAATGTAGGGAGGATTTCACTGGGTCTACCTTACTTTATAAATTATTTATTATTACATAGAGAGCCTCAGATTTAATTACTCAGCATATATGATAGGCAAACCTGTCCAGAAAACTCTTTCAGTGCCTATACAATGTAAATCCCAGTAGGAGCTTAATTGTTGGCCAATTCCTACAAGACTCATCCTTGACTCTTCTTTCATACTCCAACCATCAGCAAATCATTAGCTCACTTTTCACTCAGACCATTTCTCCCTTACTGGTTGCTATTAACCTGCACTAAGCCCCACCATCTTTTGCCTGGATTACTACACCAGCCTCCTAATGAATTAATCTGCCTGTTTGTGCCCTAGCTTACTCTCAATTTATTTCCCATACTGCAGCCATAGGGGTCCTTTTATTACGTCAACCTGCTTAAAACCTTATAGAGATTTCCAATTTACTGAAAGGAAAAAACAAAGTCCTTACGGTAGCCAAGGAGCCCTTCATAATCTGGCTCTCTCCTGTTTTTCCTCCTTGTCCTAATCCGGCCACATTGTGCCTCAGGGCCTTGGCACTTGCTCCTTCCTCTATGTCAGTAAGGCTAACTCCTTCACTTCAGGTCTCTGCTCAAGTGTCACTTCAGCCATTCCCAGGACACCCTATGTAACACTATGTCACCAGCAGACACTCCATCCCTTTTCCCTGCTTTTTTTTTCTTTTAGTTAGCCACCCCGACATAAACCCTTGTCCATCTCCCCCGCTGTAACTCCATGAGTGCTGGAACTCACTTGCTCACTGCTACGCCCCAGTTCCCGGCACAGCGCTGGCCCTTTGGGCATCCAACACTCGTCCAATGAATCCAATCACTCATCTGCGCCCGTGGCCCAGGAGACATCTGGCCGGCTTGTCACGGAGCTCCTTTCCTCATGCTGCTCTCGTAATAACTTTAGATTAAACACTTAACAGAGTAAGAGACATCAGTCAGCCCCCACAATCAGGGGCCTCAGTCTCCCCACTTGCACCCAACTACAGAAATAAGAGCTCGACAATTCTGTGGCTGTATCTGGCCAAGCGGGGGAGGCTTTCAAGTGCAGTCCGAGGGAGAAGGAAGCCGGAGGGAAAGGGAAGCCAGCCTGGAGGGAACTGAGACCGCGGCCCGGGCGGGTTAGAAACAGGACATCCCTCCACCCTGCGCGTGTGTGAGACCAGCTTGCAAACCGCTCCCCTCGGGAGAGCGCGAAGGGCCGGAGATGGTCCGTCCGAAGCAGCCCGCGGGCCGGCCTACCGGCGGCCGAGGCGGCTCGGAGGCAGCGCCATTTGGAGGCGGCCGAGGGACCCTGGCGGCCGCCTTAAGAGGGGCTCCACCCACATCAGGTTCTTTGTTCGTCGCTGCGCTCGGCCGCGGGCAGTGTAAACATTCCCCTGACGACCTGAGCTTCGGCGTGACCCTAGTGCAGCGGAAAGTGCTTTAACCCAGCTGGGCCGTCGCTGCCCGACCGCCGCCGGAAAGAACGGACGGGGCGCCTCCGTCGTGGCTGCCGGCGACAGCTCGGCGAGAGGCAGCCGAAAGGAAATGGCGCCGGGAGGCGCGGCAGTCTCGGCAGGCCCAGGGCCGCGGGGCGGTGCAGGAGCGCCAGCCAGGGACCCTGAAGGCCCTCCGGGGCTTCTGGCACCCGAGTCCCCGAAGCCTGACGACTTTATGTGGAGGGCTGCTATTGTCTCTGCACAACAACTTGCAAACGGAGGCCCGGCTTCCTTCCCGCGGTCGAACCCGGCAAAAGCCTCTATTCTTCAAACAGAATGTGTTACGCACACTGCGCATCTTCGCAACAGTGGGCCGGCTAACGACGCAAAGAATGTTACGTCGCACCGGAGGCTCTTCCCCCACCTCCCCACCCCCACCCCCGTTCTAGTTCAGGCGGCGCGAGAACGCTACGCCCACTCCGTATTTTGTTTTCCGGCTACCGACCGCAAAATGCGTCCATCTCCGCAACTGACGTAAAATGCTTCCAAGAATATCCGTAGTACTCCACGAAGCCCGGGGGCTATTCCGACACGTTGTTTACGTATCGTCTCCGACGTACGTAGCATTGAGCCGGAGCAGTCTCAGCGCCGGCCGCCATTTTGTGCAGTCGCCGGGAAGGAAGGAGACGCCTAAACCGCGGCGCTGCCGGGTTTGAGCGTAGCCAAACCTACCCACTGACTTTATAACCCCGATTCTCTGTGTTTTGCTCCCGTCTCCGACGAGAGAGGCGGCGACGGTGGCGTCTGCGACGGGAGACAGCGCGTCGGAGCGAGAGAGCGCCGCGCCTGCCGCCGCCCCAACAGCGGAGGCGCCGCCGCCATCGGTCGTCACCAGACCGGAGCCTCAGGCCCTCCCGAGCCCGGCCATCCGTGCCCCGCTCCCAGATCTCTACCCATTTGGGACCATGCGCGGAGGCGGCTTTGGGGACCGGGACCGGGATCGTGACCGTGGAGGGTAAGGGGGGAGGAAACGAGGGAAGGCCTTGTGTGTCCGTGGGGGTGGGGTGGTTGCCTCCCTGGGAGACCGCAGCCTGCGGTCTAGCGGGAGACTTTGAGAGGAACTGCAGGCCTGTGAGCAACGCTCCCGACTCCGGGAAGCGAGGCATTCGAACATAGCGATTTGGTGCACGGGCCTCTGGGTGGGCCTGGGCCCGGGGTCGCTGATGACCTGGCAAAGGGGCGGTGGCTTGGCGGCGCCCCAACTCCTTGCGGACGCCGTCGTGGCGCGGCCCGGCCCCAGCCTCAGCCCCGCGGGGAACGGGAGCGGCGGCCTGGCCGTCGCAGACCCTGCGCGGGCCTCGCCTCGCTTCCCGGCTTTCGAGCCCGACCCATTTGGGCAAGTCATTTGATCTCTCCGGGCCTCGGCGTTCATCTGTGCGACACGGATGTTCTCGTTGAGGACAGAATGAGATCTCGAAGTTCAGCCTAGGAAAATCTTAACGCGAAATGGCTTCCCTTGTGCTATCTGTCGCCAGAGATAACTGTTAACGGAACTGGAAACCTGGTCTGAAACTAGAGGCTAAAAAGGCTGCCTTCTAGTTTTCAAGAATCACCATTAGTCGTATTTAAGTAATCGGAAGGACTCACATTGGAATATAAAGCAATGGAATTGCCATCTAGGTGGCCGTGTTTTCGAAGGGAGGGTTGGGGGAGAGGGAGCTTTGCAGGTTTTTTTTTTACTTTTCCATATTTTGGCCTTATTTTCTATAATTGGACTGGAGCATTAGCTTCTCGGCCTAGCTAGAAAGTTTTCCATGTAGTAAGGCCACGGCTACCGGGTTGGAAGTTAACAGGGTAAAAACCAAAATCCTCCCAGATAACCGAAATTCAAATCTTACTGTTGACTAAACAAAAAGGTAGCGTAAGAGATAAATCCATGCTGATTTGTGCTTTTTCTTTTTTGTAATAAAAGTTGCCTTTACTTTGCATTGTTCTCGGGAATTGAAATATTGCATGTAATTGTCTCTCTGTGGTAGGTGTGCTGTTAATTGTTTTCTCCAAACTTGTCTTTTGTGGTTCCAATACACAAGGGTCAGATCTACTAGTCACAAGCACCTCAGTTATCACTTAATTTACAAAATAAAAACGGATTCTTTTTATTTATACGTTGTTAGGAAGGAAAATATATTTTATCTGAGTTTGGAGGACCAGAAGTGGACCGTTTTCTGTGTGTTTCACAGTATAGCTAAACGTGGAAGTGAATTGCAGTACAACCGCTTAGGAAAAAGAACATTACCTACTAAAGTTAAATGGTCCAATAATTCCTCTCAAGCTTTATACCCTAAACTCTAAGGTCTAGAGAAGCCCTTGTACATGCTCCAGTATTCATCTACGAAGATGTTTACACCAGCATCATTCACGAAAATACTGGAAACAACTCAAATGTCTGGATAAATTGTGGGTATTCATACAGTAGAATATAACAGTAAAAAAGCCAAGTTGTGGTAAGACAATGCATGTAAGGATACCTACAAATATGATAAGACTATAAAAAGCAAGGGATTTTTAAAAATTCGGGATAGTTATGATAGGGGTGGTAAATTTGAAATAGGTATATAGAAGCTACCAACGTACAGGTCATATCCATTTCTTTACCATGGGTGTTTGACTTAATAGTTCATTGCATCATATACATGCTTTAATAATAAAAACTTGAAAAGGGGAAAAAGTGAATTACTGATCCATATTTAGTTTATCCCATATCAACTCTTCAGTATCAGCATTTTTTTAAAAAGCTTTAAAAATTATTCAAGCGAAGTGACACTCGAAGTCTGTACTCTAACTACATTTACTATGAAAAAATTGTTTTGTTTTGAATTGCTATTTTGTCCGTAACTGTTACAGAGCTGAGATGGATTATTTTGAAAAGGGAATGAGTGAAGTTAGTGTACATGTACAGTCCAAAGTATGCATTGTTCATTTAAACTAGCATGATTTTGCATGTTAGTATATAAATCTTCAAAGCTGCATTTAGTGTAAAGCCAAATTAAACTTTGTGCTCAGTAAAGCATTTAATGAGCAGCATAGTATGCCACGGGAATTAGGACACATGCATCTTTAAAGGGTAGTACCAATGTGCTAAGAAATTATGGAAGAGTAAAAGGCTCTCTTGAATATATATATATTGAAATCAGCATTACTTTTAAAGGTGGAAGACAGCATCCTTTAAAGAACTGCATGTTTCAAATTGTATCTTGGATAATTTGCCAATGCAATAGGAAGAAAGGAAAACTGAAAAAAGGGCTACTTTTTCATAAATCTTAAAAAGGAACCTTACTTTGAAAAGTTCTGTTTTCTTAGATCGTTTAAGGTCTGGGCAGCTTTGGGATGCAGCAGCAGCATTGAAATGGCACCTTCTAAGAACCATGTAAATTTATATGAACTATACTGACAGTCTAAAAATTGGTCTTTGGTCATTTTTACTTTCTTTACAAGACTCACTTCAGTATCTTTTCCATAATCTAAAATGATGTTGGTTGATACATTTATAAGTGAGGGGGAGAGGTGGTTTTGGTGGGGTCAATATTGAGCTTTGGACCTGAGGGCATACTGAAAATGTCAAGGATATTATATTTTTGATATATGTATCTGTATGCAGTATGCTTTTCCTGTTTTGGTTCCTAATTTCTCTTACTAGTTGAGCAGTAGCATAAATGAAATTGAATCAGTTCTGCCTATCAGTAATCCCAAGAAAATTTCTTGTCATCAATTAAATTGGCTTGTATTTAGAGAAATGTCTAGCTAGGTCTTTAAGCCAGAGTTTTAAGAATGGTTTGAAATCCAGGAAATTAAGGTCCTTTAAAATAGTACAACTACTGCCTGTCAAGTATAAAGTGGAACCATCTGCAAGTTCATGATTTGAGTGGGTTAGGATGGAAAAGGGAAATTAAGTTCAGTATAGTGTTGTCAGGAGTGAGGAAATAGAATGGAAACATGCTGTAGACCATCTCAGTATTAGGGCTCTTCTAGGAGAACATTTCAGGTTCTGCTGGTGATCATATTTGTGTTCCAGCTGAACTTGTCCATTGTGAAAGATAAAGCGAAATCAGAGGTCTTAAACCTGAGTTTTAAAAACCTTAGATAAGACTTACTTGTGGTTTCTTGGCTAAAGTTATGGTTCAGTTAATAGTACTGCTTAGCTTTTTTAGGGGTCCTAGTAGTTTTCCTTAGCAGATCAGCGGACAAAGGAGTGATTGCCACTATATAAAGGGGTAAAGGGGTCTAGGAAGTTATTCCAACTATGGGGCTACTCTCTTAAAGTATATTTTTCTACCTGTCACAGTCTTGCCCTTAAGCTTAAATTAATGTCTTCCATTACCTAATTGTGTGAATATCAATTACATAAGAGTAGAGACTTCTTTTTTATTCACTTGAGTGTCTTGACCACTTAAAACAGTACCTGGTATATAGTTGATACCCAGGAAGTATTTGTCGAATGCTGAATTGTACTGACTGCTTACTATACCAGATACTGTTTTAAGCACTTTACATATACTCATTTCATCTTTTTTCTTTTTAAATCTTCAACTGGAGGATACTTTTTCCATTGCTTTTCAAAGAGAGAGAAATATCAATGTAGAGACACATCAATTGGTTGCTTCCTGCACATGCCCTGACCAGCATCCGGGACTGAGCCTGCAACAAATACTTGCCCTTGGTCAGATTTGAACCCATGACCCTTCAGTCCTCCAGCTGCACTCTGACCACTGATCAGAACTAGCTAGGGCTACTCATCTTATCTTTACAACGATTTCTGAAGTAGGTGATAATATTATTTCTACTTTGCATAAGAAATTGCTCAAAATCATACTGTTAGTGGCAGAATTAAAATTCAAACCTTTTTGGATTCCAGAATCTGGTTGTAATCCTCATGATATATTAAGAGTTTTTATTTTTCACCTAGTGTAACCATACCTGTAACAGTATTGTTGGATAATAAAGTTGTATGAACTTCTCCATACCTTCAAATAAGAAAATACTAATAGCTAAAATTTTTGCTATTTCTAGATTTGGAGCAAGAGGAGGTGGTGGCCTTCCCCCGAAGAAATTTGGTAATCCTGGGGAGCGTTTACGTAAAAAGAAGTGGGATTTGAGTGAGCTGCCCAAGTTTGAGAAGAACTTTTATGTGGAACATCCAGAAGTGGCAAGGCTGACTCCGGTGAGGGGGGGGTGGTGTTTATTTATTTACCTTTTTAATACACAGTAATGAACCAAGTAGACATAGCCAGAATTTACACATACAGTGCTATTGCTGTTACATGTTTTACTCTAGTGCTGTGGTACTTCAATTCTTAACACTGCTAGTACTCATAAGAGGAACCAGTTTAAATACATACCTCATGTTTTGATTGCTTGGTTCTCATTTGTTGTTTATGCTTCCAGTCAATTTGTCATATGGTTTTAACTCTATGAGGTCATGTATTTTCATCTATGAAGTAAGTTAAATAAGTTTAAAATACTGTCATTGTGTACTCCTGGTTTTTTAACCTCATTATTTTGCACTCTACTTGTTCAGAAGAAAGTATAGTGGAAAGAACACTTGGTCCCAAGTTCTACATTTTCTCCCTCTTCATAGTTCTGACCTTGCACAAGCTACTTAACATGTCTGAGGATCTGTTTTCTCTGTGAATAATGGAACTCTTACCACCTGCTTTATTGACTCACAAAGTTGGGAGGCTCCTCGCACGTTTTCCATTTTAATTTTGGATTGGATAATAATTGTTCAACTGACTTGCTACATATGGTTTTTTGCATGTTTAAAATAACCTTTTTACTAATTTGTCTTCCTTCATTTTCTCCCATAGTATGAGGTTGATGAACTACGCCGTAAGAAGGAGATTACAGTGAGAGGGGGAGATGTTTGTCCTAAACCTGTGTTTGCCTTCCATCATGCGAACTTCCCACGTAAGCGTTCTCACCAGGATCTTCATTGTTAATTTGGGCTGAATGATAAAAATGGGTAATAGATCTTTTTAAAGGTTCTGAACTATACTCAGGATTTTGTTGAAAACCCAAGTAGAATACCTTTCACAAAGGTAATTATGTAAATTTTTTTACTTTTAAAAACTTACTCGAGGCTAGAAGTAAATAATATATTGTTGCATAAGATTTTTTTTTATGCTCATCTGTTTTAGAACTTTTTTTTTTTTTTTGAGTGTTTCCTCTTCCCCAGGGCAGTGATTTTCAACCTTTTTCATCTCATGGCACACACAAACTAATTATTCAAACTTTGTGGCACACCAAAAAATACATTTTTTGCCAAGCTCACCAAAAAATAAGTAGAATTTTGATTCATTCACACTGGATGGTTATTATTGTGTTGGCTATTGCCATTTTTTATTTAACAATCTAAGGGAACAGAGTTCAGTGCCCCTGACTAGATACTCAGGTATTGCATGTTTTAAAAATTCTTGCTGCGTACTCATTGAAAATCACTGCCCTAGGGGTTTTGCCTCTATCTTTTAGAAAACAGCAGAATGGAATTGCTTTCTAGCTGGATATAATTTGAATTTGGTTAACAGTAAGTGACTACCATGTGCCAGTGCCCTGTTAGATACTTGAGTGCAGTGGTTTTCAGGTTTTTGAAGGGAAGGGTAAATGGCTATTGGAGCAGTCCTCTGAGAGGTAGTCAGAGATTTAGTAACTAAAGAAAAAAACCACACTTTTCATGGAGAGGTAAAGCTGGGCAAATCCTGCCAAAAATAGTTTTTTAGAATTCTGGCTGTGTTCTTAGCTTTACTTAAAAGCAGTAATACTCTCTTACAGAATACGTAATGGACGTGTTGATGGATCAGCATTTCACAGAACCAACTCCAATTCAGTGCCAGGGATTTCCATTGGCTCTTAGTGGCCGTGATATGGTGGGCATTGCCCAGACTGGCTCTGGGAAGACATTAGCGGTATGTACCAGCATGGGAAGATTTTTAACATTTTGGTAACTTATTTTGCTATTCTAATTATCCATATATATTCCTCAGTTCTTTATAAAATTTTAATTCATGTTGTATAAGTAATATTTTAGCTTTATTACCTATATGAAATAGATGGAAACATTTCATGTTTAAATTCACATTGCATGTATTTGTCACAGTTGTGAGTACTCTTTTTCATTTTCCTAGTTAGTCATAATCAATTATTGTGATAATTTATAACTGTTAAGATAATGACTTAATTTTCTTATAAGATTGTCATTGTTTTTTCCCTTCAGTATTTGCTGCCTGCAATTGTTCATATTAACCACCAGCCATACTTGGAAAGGGGAGATGGTCCAATCGTAAGTGTGTTTCCGTTTGCTTAGAATTCTAAGAATAACTGCAGTTTAAGGATTACTGTGTTTTAGGCACTGTGCTTTACATACTTTTTCAGATTTCACTGTCAACTCTATCTTTCATTTCTGGAAGTGGTATTATCCCCATCTTACTAATAAATTTTAGTGCAATTAAATGACTTACCTAAGGTCATACAGCTGTTAAATAACTGAGCTTGAATTGGAATCAGTATTACTGTTAACCACTATGCATACTACCTTCATATGCATTAATTCAAGTGCAGTTCTTAATTGCTCAGTGATTCTCTGGGGGATACAAAAGAAGTGTGAAGTACCAAATTAGACAGGAGAAAAATAATTAGATGGCCTTTTGTACTTGTTTTAAAACTTGGGATATGTGTTTTGTTTCAGTGTCTAGTTCTGGCTCCCACGAGAGAGCTTGCCCAGCAGGTACAGCAGGTGGCCGATGACTATGGCAAGTGTTCAAGATTGAAGAGTACTTGCATTTATGGAGGTGCTCCTAAAGGTCCCCAGATTCGAGACTTGGAGCGAGGTAATTTTTTAAAATTAGCTTATAAGAATTATCTCATTTTGCCAATTTCTGTGAATGACATTTAAGAGGAAAATAATGGGTTCTTGTGAAAAAATTCAGTATTACAGCAGCTTAAAAATTTCTCAGGTATGGTTAAAATGCTACTTTCAGAATGTTCATCATGGCTAGAGACTTATACTCTGTGAAGATTTGATGATTATGTGTAAGTTCTTACATCGTGCTTTCCCAAGTGCTGTATTAAAATGTAGTTAGTTCTCTGCAGCATGGAGTTCAACCACCAGAGCCAGTGCTTCTTAGTGTGACGAGGCTTGGACAGTGTGTAAAGATTCTTAATTGTCTTGGTCAGATGACACAGTCGGTGCATCATGCCGTACACCAAAAGGTTTCAGGTTTAATCCCCAGTTGGGGCGCTTACAGAGGCAACCAACCAGTGTTTCTCACATTGATGTTTCTCCCTAGTCTCCTCTCTGAAAATCAATTTTTAAAAACCCAGTTGCATCCTTGGGTGAGGATATTTTTACAAAAAGTTCTTAGTTGCTAGATTTTCGGTTTTGTTTTACAGGTGTTGAGATCTGTATAGCTACTCCTGGCCGCCTGATAGATTTCCTGGAATCAGGAAAGACAAATCTTCGCCGATGTACTTACCTTGTGCTGGATGAGGCTGACAGAATGCTTGATATGGGGTTTGAACCCCAGATCCGTAAAATTGTTGACCAAATCAGGGTATGTAAAGCTGGTAGTATGCTCTAAATAATACCCTTTGCCTGTTGCAGTTCCTTAGCCTAAAAGAAATCCTTTCCTTTCTTTACAGCCTGATAGGCAGACATTGATGTGGAGTGCAACCTGGCCAAAAGAAGTAAGACAGCTTGCAGAGGACTTCCTTCGTGATTATACCCAGATCAATGTAGGCAATCTGGAGTTGAGTGCCAACCACAACATCCTCCAGATTGTGGATGTCTGCATGGAAAGTGAAAAAGACCACAAGTATGAATGATTTCACTGTTTTGATAATGCTCATAAACCTTTCCTTAATAATCCTCCAAAATTAAGGCATTGGAGAAACTACCTTTTTTGGGGTCTGAAAACACTAAAAGCATTGCTACCTTTCCAACAATCCATCTTTCATATCATTTATCAGAACATTGTGGTTAAAGACAAAGGATTCTGGATCCTTGGATTTAAATTCCAGCTCTGATAATTACCAGCTGTATAGAAAAGTAATGTGAAAAGATAGTGCTGTGGGGAGTTGATGTTGCAGATACAGCTTCTGCATAATGTGTAGGACTCTGAATGGTTGCATTGTTGCTGGTCTTGTTTTCAGATTGATCCAGCTCATGGAGGAAATAATGGCTGAAAAGGAAAATAAGACAATAATATTTGTAGAGACAAAAAGACGCTGTGATGACCTCACTCGAAGGATGCGCAGAGATGGGTGAGTGCAGCACTGAAGGAATTGGTTAGTTTCAGGTTTCATAGTTCAGTGGGTATTTCTAAATTGGTATTGTGAATGTTGTATAATGTTTTAATAATGGCCAATAATGCCTTTGCTTCTTAAATGGACAGTAATACATTTGTGTAGTCTATGACAAACCTTCATAATTCCATATGGCTGCACTTCTTTTTAAAGCTTGGTTTTCCTCCTTCGTTAAAATAGATTTCTAAAATGTTGGTCACTTCTTACAGTTGGCCAGCTATGTGTATCCATGGAGACAAGAGTCAACCAGAAAGAGATTGGGTACTTAATGGTGAGTTCACAACTAAGCATTGTTCATACTCTATTTCAGGGATTGACACACTTTCTATAAAAGGACCAGGCAGTAAATATTTTAGGCTTTGCAGGCTGTATAGTGGTTTGTGTCACAACTGTTCAATTCTGCTGTTGTAGCACAAAAATGGTCATGGACAGTATGTAGAGAAACAGCGTGGCTGTGTCCAACAAGACTTTATTTGTAAAAGTAGGCATTGTGTCAGATTTGACCTGCAAGCTGGAGTTTGCCTAGCATTGCTTTAGTTAATGGAATATATTGGGGGCATTTTTGGCATATCTCTGTTGTCCTTTAAGGTCAGTAATGCTGGCTCTTTACACTTTTTCGCAAACCACGCCACCCTTTAAGTAATAAGTTCTTGTCTTTTTTTTAAATTTTTTTTTTAATGTCTTGATTTCAGAGAGAGGAAGGGAAAGGGAGAGAGCTAGAAACAGCAATGATGAAAGAGAGTCATTGACAGGCTGCCTCCTACACGCCCCCTGCGGGGATCGAGCCCAAAACCCGATCATATTCCCTGATCGGAAATCAAACTGTGACCTCCTGGATCCTAGGTTGATGTTCAACCGCTGAGCCACGCCAGTGGGACATAAGTTCTTGCCTTTATGGATATGCTTAGCAGCCCAGAAGCTTTCCAAACCTCGTATTTTTTTGGATTTTTATGGAGGTTTTGTGTAGGCATGATTGATCATTGACTCAAATCTCCAGCCTCTCTCCCCTTCTCCAAGGATGGGCTGGGGGGGGGGGTGGAGGTGGGGGGGGAGAGTTCCAAGCTTCTAATCATGGCGGGGGGGGGTGGTGGTGGTGGTGGTGGTGGTGGTGGTGGTGGTGGTGGTGGTGGTGGTGGTGGGTGGGTGGGTGTGTGGGTGTGTGTGTGTGTGTGTGTGTGTGTGTGTGTGCGCGCGCGCGCGCCATCCCTTATTAGAGGTACCTTTTTGTCTATTGCTGCTCTGGCTCATCTGCTAAAAGAGAATATAATAAAGATTTTCAAAAGAGTTACTATTTCCCTTAAATTTAAAAGACCTTGGCATGCTCTGATACCATTACTTGAAATTTTACTTTGGTGTGGTAAAGGCTAGGAATGTTTACTTGGTCATTTTTTTTAAAGATATACCACTTAGCCTTGCATAGCTTGGTTTTCATAGTATCGCTCTTGTTTTGCAGAGTTCCGTTCTGGAAAGGCTCCCATCCTCATTGCCACAGATGTAGCCTCCCGTGGGCTAGGTTTGTATAGATAGGTGTCTCTGTCCATGGTATACGTATCTTTTGGTTTAAAAATTTGTTTGTCATTTCAAATTAGAGTTCTACATATGTGTGTTTAGGTAAATATTTAAAAGAGAAGAATACAAAGTGTGTTTTTGTTTTCTTGTTTTACCCCCCCACAATTTTTTTTAACCTTGACATTTTTTTTTTATTTTTTTTTCAAAGTCTCTTCCTGCTCCTAACAGACAGACTTTGGTCTGCAGCAAGGCCTAGGCATGACTGTTCATACAGTTAGAGGGAGAGGAGACCTTCAGTTAAACAGCTCAACTTCTATTACCTGTCTTGATAGAATGAGCCTGATTGCACCTAGCTGTTAGGAACTAGTTTTTCAGTTACTCTTTTCTTTATACCAGTCTGTGCTATATATAGAGAGAGGTCCAATGCCATGAATGCTCAGACAATATATTCTTGCAATTTAATAAGTCTATAGACACGGTATCATTCTGCAAATAAGTCTGCATTGCCCAACTTTATTTACTGAAGTAAAATTATCATGGGTACTCATTCATCCCCTCTACCCATACTCATGTCATCAAAATGCTATCTTCCAATTCAAAATCTTAATTTGAGGCTGGTAGTGTTCTAGAGTTTTTGACTTATGATTTAAGATATACAGAGATACTTTGTTGTACTTAAGCCTATTCTAAGCTTAAACAGGGGTAAGTCAAAACTTATATTTAAAAAGGTGATATTTCTATCACAGAGATCTTTAAATTATTGACAGGTACTTAATTTCTTGCCCAGTAAGATGAGAAGTACCATATTTTCTTATATTTGACATAAAGAGAGCAACTATTCAGACAACTGGAGTACAAATGTAACGAAGACTACATTGCACTCATCATTCCCTCCTTCAGAGGTGGTGACCTGCAGCCATGGCTGAAAACTGTCTCTGCCCTCTGAGGTCATGTCTGGATCTGTGCAGTTAGAACTTGGGCCTGTTGGGAGAAGAGGCTGAGGCCTGAAAGCAGTTTACATAAAAGCTTTCAGTGATGGTGGTTTTTAAACAGGCTTGCTATGTGCTGGTAGCTTCTTTGTGCATCTTGCCTAGACAATTAAAAATATTTGTTCCATGGCCCCCTGCATTTCTAAACCCAATCAATTGGCTACCATTAGAATAACTTAAGACTCTTCATCCCACCCCCACTCATCCAAGTGCGGGGAGAGGGAAGATACCCGAGTCTGTTTCTTGTTACTCAACATCAGTGCTTGTTTTGGGCCCCTTTGTTTGCTGCCTTGTAAAAATCAAAAGGAGGGGGAAAACCCACCAAAATGGCAGAATGCTGACCAAGGTCCTACAAGATCCTGGAAAGTGAAGGCTTCTACCTCATAGACAGGGGTGCAATTTTCAGCTGAGTCACCAGGCCTTTTTTCACTTCCTGTCGAGCGATGGCCTCTTAAATGTTCCCTTCAGGTAAGTTCTTTTGATTCCCGTAATGTTATAATAGTCACCCTTAGGAAATCACTATTACTCCCTTTCCACTGGGATATTTTTGATTTTTCCATTTTTTTTGTTTAAACTACATGCTGTTAAGCTAAAAGTATTGAATTTATTTTGTTTTGTTTTTTAACAGAAGCTTTGATATCAGCTGCAGATCACTCAGTACATGGCTGAGGCAAATCTACATTGGCCCGAAGCAGCTCTAGATGAGCCTATTGGCTAGTCTGTCCCTCCCAATTAGTGATTGGAGATTCAGGCCATGTTACAGGGCTTGTCAGACAAAAAGTTGTTACCCTAGGCAGCTGGCCAAAACATTAACTTTTCAATTTCTCACCCTGCTACAGCATCTTCTCTAAAGGCAGCAAGATAATACTGTGGCCGTGCACAAGTAACATCAGGGCAGGCTTGACTGGAGAAAATCAAATTCTGCGCTTGCTCTTACGTGTCCTCAGCCAGCTCTGTGTGCACACACAGGACACCTTTCTAGTATGAAGAACTTGCACCATGTCTGCCCCTATTGAGCCCCTCCAGAAATACTCCCAAGTATTAGTATCTGAACCGTTGACTTCGGTCCCTAGTGCTTTCTGCTAGGAAAGCACACGTCTGGACATCCAGTGCAGTGGTTCAGCTTGCTCTGCTGCCCATGGTCATACACAATGGGATTGACTAAGGAGCATTATCCAATCTCTGAAGATGTGATCATGGAACATAATTTCCCATCCCCCCATCTCACATCCATCCTGGCCCTGTAAATTTTTGTTTTTCCTTTATTGCATCAACGACCCTAGCCGGAGACTCACGCTGCCCCCTGTGATGACTGCCTTCTCGTCTTTCTGGTGTGATTTCAGGACTTTAGGGGTCAGTAAAGACTGAGGAGCCTTTATTGTAATAAGAAACAGACATAATGCCCCTTTCTTCGCAGGCCCGTTAACAATAGCTGATTTTTTTTTTTTTTTTTTTTTTTAATCTTCACCCCTTTCCCCCTGAAATTAATCCAGTCTGGGCAATAGATGCAGTCTGACCCTTTGGATGTAACTTATATTTTTTTATTAATTATTTTTTTCTACAATCACCCCAATTATCCTTGGGGGAGGCGTTGGAGGACCTGAAATTTTTACCCGAACCCAGGTTCTCCGGCGCTTGGCAACCAAATGGGGCTACAGAGAAGCATCTAAGCCAGTTCACAGAGCGAGCGTGTGTGGGGACTTCTCACTGCCACGGACCCTTGATGCATGCTCCCCGCGCTCCAGTGGTCCCGTGTCAGAAGGCGGAGTTTTCGAAAGGAGGCCGCCAAAAATAAAAGGCAAAGAGACGGGATCGGCTGCAGCGGTTTCCCAAAGGAGGAGGGAGCGTGCATCGGTCTGGTAACAAACAGAGAATGTTTTTTAATTCTTTATATCACAAAAATCTGTGTTTTATCTAGGATATTTTCTGAATATTCTTTGTAAAATGCAGATTTTTTTCCACAAAACATTAGGATTCTTTGTTATATTCTTAAATTTGTTTGTTTAAGTAGGTAAAAAAGATACATTTAGCTGAAAGCATTACACTAACATTTACATACTTTAAGCATTAGGAGGTTATTCAACCCTATTCCCAGCAGTGGACAGAACATTAAACTTGTGTCTCAAGGTTTCATGGTTTTTCCCACACTCTTTGGCTATTTAATTTCCCAGGTTATATAGACAATCTGATCATTGAAGCAAGTACTGAGTTAAAATAACCTTGAGTTGAGCAAAAGTCTTCATTTGGCAGAGCTGGGCTTGGTAGTACAGTGAAATTTTAGTGTAATGTGCTCTTGTAATTGAAAGGGGAGAGATAATTTGGATGTTCTGCAAAGGAAATTAGATGTGTACTTGGGCTCTGGATGGTTTTTTAAAATATAAGAGCAAAATTTAAATGTTTTGATTAAGTCTCCTTAAAATGTAGTAATAAAGTATATGGAGTTTCTTTTTTCATTTTGCTCTGTGACTGGTTTAAAGGTAAGTTTGTTATATTTCTGGTAGATCTTGCCAGGCTTCTCCCAACAGAGTAGAAGTGATTTGGCCATATAACGTAACGGTGCTACCGCTTTCTTCGTTCCAGTTTTGGAAAGGATAGAGCTGGAATTGGGTATAACTCCTGTCAGTATATTGGTTAAAATACAGAAGAGGCAGGAGTTTGGCTGGTTGGATGGGATTCCCTTAGGATTTTACAGCTGATAAAGATGCACTTCCTATGCATGTCCCAGGAATCATTAATCCTCTTTTACTCTGTTGGGATGAGTCTTTTTTTGTTCCTGTTCAGAGTGGTCACTAACTTAATCTTCTCTCCTCTTGCTGTCATCTGCATTTGTGCTTTCCACCTGTTGTTGGCATGTCCTTTACCTTCTCTTTCCCTGCCACGTCAACCTACACACTGACTCGTCGTTGGCTTTGAAGATGTGGAAGATGTCAAGTTTGTGATCAACTATGACTATCCAAACAGCTCAGAGGATTATGTGCACCGCATTGGCCGAACAGCCCGTAGCACCAACAAGGGCACCGCCTACACCTTCTTCACCCCAGGAAACCTCAAGCAGGCCAGAGAGTTGATCAAAGTGCTGGAAGAAGCCAATCAGGCTATCAACCCCAAGCTGATGCAGCTGGTGGACCACAGAGGAGGCGGCGGAGGAGGGGGTAAGGGTAAGTCCTGGAGTTTTCCAGGTACTGCCAAGGTATCTCTTTGTATTCATTGTGCCTTATTTTTTAATTCTGTGTAGGCTTTTATTAAGTATGTTGCTTAGTAACAAAGGACAGTGCTTAATGGTTTTCATAATCTCTTCTGAGTAAGACAATGTGATTGTCTTACTTTTGCAGCATATTATTTCCGTAGATAATGTAAAACTGACCTTTGTATTTTGAAGTACATGGTGCATATTCAAAATTAAGCTGAATTATGGTTACTTTAATACCTAATTTTACACCATTTTATGGTAGTAGAACAGGCACAGCTATTAGATCTAAAAATTAGTTGCAAAATACACTAGGATCTACACCTCCTGACTACCATTTTGGTATTTCCTTTTCTCCAACTTACTGCATGCATGTTTAAGCTCTACAGTGGAATTACCTGAGAGGTTTTATATATACAGGTTTTTTGGGTTTAGAATTGAGCTAGGAGCGTGAACATTTTTCCTTAAAGCTTGTGGGAGGATTCTGAGGCAGTTAGGACCACAAAGCAACACCTGTGTACCACTTGCACTAGTAGGTCTTTCACGATGTTGTGAGTTTAGCCGCTTGTCTTTTTTTTTTTTTTTTTTTAAAGCCTATGCTAAATCACATACCTCTTAGCCAAGACAGGTCCTAAGTGGGTAGGAAGTTGAGTATCCTTTATGTTTACCATTCTTTTGAATAAGTTCTGTTAAAGGTTCAAATTATAGGTATGTTTTTTGATCGAGAAAGAACATTGAATACTTTTGTACCTAGTAGAATATTTACATATGGCTGGTTATGTTTGCATCATAAGTCTGGCATTAAAAATTCATCGTATCCTTTGTCAGGAGGTCGTTCTCGATACCGGACCACTTCTTCAGCCAATAATCCCAATCTGATGTATCAGGATGAGTGTGACCGGAGGCTTCGAGGAGTCAAAGATGGTGGCCGGAGAGACTCTGCAAGCTATCGGGATCGTAGTGAAACCGATAGAGCTGGTTACGCTAATGGCAGTGGCTATGGAAGTCCAAATTCTGCCTTTGGAGCACAAGCAGGCCAATACACCTATGGTCAAGGCACCTATGGTGCAGCTGCTTATGGCACCAGTGGCTATACAGCCCAGGAATATGCCGCTGGCACTTACGGGGCTAGTAGCACCACCTCAACTGGGAGAAGTTCACAGAGCTCTAGCCAGCAGTTTAGTGGGATAGGCCGGTCTGGGCAGCAACCACAGCCACTGATGTCACAACAGTTTGCACAGCCTCCCGGAGCTACCAGTATGATAGGTTACATGGGGCAGACTGCCTACCAATACCCCCCTCCTCCCCCTCCCCCTCCCCCTTCACGTAAATGAAACCACTCGAGTGGTAGTGACTTGTGCAGACTTACTACATTTAAAGGAACGCTGTCTTTCCCTTTTTTTCTGTTCCCCCCCTCTTTTTTAATTTCCCTCCCCAACCATTGTGGTTTGTCTTTTATGCAGATTAGTTAGAATTCACTGCCAGGTTTCTTCTTCCCGCCAAATTGATCCAGTCTGTAATAATAGATTTTGTAAAAAATATATATATAGCCGACTGGCAGAGGTTTTTCTCTCCCCGATTTCTTGCATGTTGAGGATATTTGAGCTATTTTTCATCTTTAAAGGAAAAGCAAGGTATTAGGCCCCATGGGGGAGCCCTTTCGTTGTCCTGAGTTGGGAGTGGGTGGGGAGGGTAAAGGGTTGGACTCTGCAGAAGAAGATGGCATCTGTGCTTTCAGTTGCTCTCATTACTGAGTTAGAAAACCAAGGGAGTTCCCTGCACATTTTCTATAATGCTTTTCTAATGTTTCCCAAGCTGGAACAGGCCTGATGAGTTTTTAAGACAGTGCTTTGCCATTGTTGTTTTGGCTGATTAGCTTTTTGAGTGCATTCGCAGTTTTGAAAAATTCCTTATTGGTTTTCTTTACACTCTGCCCTCCCCCTTCCCAGTGACTGAAAAATAATCATTTTAGTGTCAGGTTAGAAATTGAATTGCCAAGTTTGAGTATTTTAAATTGAAAACCCCAAGTGTTTATTGCAATGGTTAAATGTAGCATCTCAGCATCTGGGTGGAAGCTGCCTATTTTTCTTCCCCGTACAAACAGGGACCATCTGTGAAATTCATTTTTCAATAGGACAGCTGTGAGCAGAATGAACATAAATGCTCACTGAAAATTTACTTTTATTAACCAGTTAATTGCATTCACCTGCAGTGTAAAAACCACCTTTAATTATAAGCAATATACTCAATGGGCAATTTTTTTTTTTTTAACTCTGTAGAGGTCAATAAAAGCAACTCTGCCCGCTAAGCCCTTTTGGCCAAGTTATCTTGAATAAAGAATCTTAAGGGTTTATTAAGAAAGACCTCTTTCTTCATACTGTGTTCTCTGCAGTGCTTTGTAACAGCTTTTGGGTGCAAGTTTTCCTGCATCCTTTTGCACTCAGCTTTTTACAGGTAGGTAGTGCTTAAGAAAAGTTAGAGGACTAAACCATAAGTCCTTTTACTTTTCCTCCATCTGAAGGTAGGTGAGTTTGTCCCCTTCATAGTAATGTTGACTGTTGTACCTATAACAGGCCTCGAAAGGATTTTCTGCTCTCATGTTCACTGGAACAGGACAGGGAGATCAGACAGACTCAGAAACTTCTGCCATATCTAGTGTGAGACTTAATGTCATCAGTATTGTTCATTCACAATGTAGTTAAAGGGGGAAGGCTCCACTGCATTCTTTGGCTAAGGTGTTTACTGGTTTGTAAGATCCAAATATCTAAATACTTGAGGTTTTTTTGTTTTCCTTTTGAAATTCTTAGGGAGAGAGAAGGGATTGTTTCTGAGGGGTTCTGAAAGTATGGTTGACTGTGCAACATACAGGTAGGTTGTCAGCATAAGTTGAAATATGTGCATGTGAGAACTTTGACATCCTCCCCCTTCTTCTTTCTTAACTTCTTTTTTTCCCCTTATAGAAGTTGAGGCTGAAAGAGTAAAGTAGGCACAGGAAAAATGTGGCAAAACTGCTCTGTGCTTTTAAACCAAAGTGTTCTCTCCCCCCAGAAAAATTATTTTTTGTTTAAGTACTGACCAGTCCATTGTGGACACTTCTACACCAAAATTCTGATTTATTTATTTTTTTTAAACAGGTGCCACCAGAGGGGCTGTCATACTCACTTGCAGGTCTGAGAAGCGTCCCCTTTTAGGAAAGGTCTCTGGGCAAGCAAGCAATAGTTTGCTGCTTGCCTCCCTTTTTCCACCAGGGATGTTGTAATCACATAGTCAAAATAACAGCATGTTCCAAATCTCAAAAGCTGTTGTGGCCTGAGCACAGCTGGAATCTAGCAGAGTTTTTTCTATAGCTCTAGAGTAACACTTCTGCCTCCATGTCTGTCGCTCATAATTCAGGTTCTGTCTTTACTTCAGAACATGAGCAAATGAGATCTCATTTGATGCTAAGTATTGCGGTCATGGTTAAAACTCATTTAGGGAAAGGATTTCAATATTAAGCTATGGGGCTACTTCACCCCAGTCCCTCCCCAACAATTCATTGTGTGGACTTCTCTCATCTGAAAGGTTGGTGGCTTTTGCTTGGGATCAGTGCTCTCTATTCATGTCCTTGCTGGTCTCTGAACACATTCCTGTTGCATTAAGACTTGAAAGATTTGTAGATGTGTGATGTTCAGGCACAGGATGCTAAGAGCTATGTTACTATTCTTAGTTTGTAAGTTGTCCTTTTTGATACCATCTTGTTTTCTTTTGTAGGTATAAATAAACACTGTTGACAATAAGGTGTGAGCTTTTTATTACTTAAAAATTCTGACTGTAGTCCAATGGTAGTCCTCTTACATAAGGTTCTTATTTGCTTCAAGATCAGGGTTGGGGATGTTGGAAATTGCCTTAGTTAGCACCTAAAAATGTGAAAAGGAGTTGGGACTGATTGATGTTAATACAAAAAAATCAAGTCACAAAGCAGTAAAACGACCTAGTAGGTAAAGGCTTGGGTATGTTTTCTCATCAGTAAAATGGTCATCATGCTAATGGTACTCACCTAGGATTGTTACTTAAAGTACTGAGTGTGGAACTACTCTGAGCCACAGTAAGACTCGAGTTGATTTTAAAGGTCAGGCGTGAGACTGCTTAAGTCTTGCCGGAGCTGGTGACTTGTTTGCCTTGTACTCAGAAGGACATCCTTCCCAACTGGGATTGGCTTTGGCGCAGTCTCACGCTAGGGCCTTAGGGAACAGTAGTTTATTTGACCCATTCGTGAGTTAGGCACCTAAGGTTTCTTAATGCTCCTGTTGATGCTGTATGGCACCATTTTTGTGTAATTGGCCCGGATTTTTCAATACCTCTATAAAGGAGATATTGGTGAGGTCTTCTAGATAAAATGACCAGTGCTTTGCCGAAATCCATCCACACTGAGCATTTTTCTGGCTTTAATTTTAACACTGGTCTGAGTCACGTATAAGCCGCTCAGTAGAACATCTCAGTTGGCTTCATGTCCTTGTTCCCTGAGGGCCCTCAAATTGGCATTGGAAGACTTAACTTCTTTCCTTTTAGGACTAGAAGAAAATAGAGATACAGAATATTAAAATTCTTTAGGAAAAAAAAAAAGTTAACTGTACTGAAGAGAGGACTCCTTTATAACTTTGTGCAAATAGTTTAATGCCCAGTTCAGAGCTGTTCAGATGAAAAAGCCAAAGGGGAAACTTCACAAGTTAACTACAGACTCACTTGACCCCATCTTGGTTGCTGCTATCACCACCACGGCCCCCTTAGGCCTTAAGTTTAGCACCCGATTCCTTTAGCCCACACCTCAGGCAGTCCTTCAGCAGTCCCTCAACTCTGCCCCCAAGAGATCTGTCCACCTCTCTCCACTGATGACCTCTTCCGAACCACTGCGACTCCCCTGTAACTACGCTTTGGCTGTTGGTGGGTTTGTTGTATAAATGATTTCCAACGGCAGCCCTTGCGATCAGAGCGCACTGCAGACCCCTCACCCTGGCCTATACCGCCCTGCTCGGCCTCCAGCATCTGTTCATAGATGTGGACCACGCCAGCCTTTTTGTCCACACCAAGCTGCTGCCTGCCTTAGGGCTTACATGTAGGCCCTTCTCTGGAGTGGTTTCTATTTCCCTAAATTGTGTTACCTCATATCGGCCTTCCCTGTGCACAATGTGAGCATTGTGCATATAGTACGTCCCATTTGGACTATATAGCACCATTTCCTGAAAATACTTGGGTTTGTCTTTTGCCATTAGAATAAGCCCCATGAGGGGCAGAGATTTGCCTTTGTTCACACTGCCGTTTGCCCTCAAATATTAAACGGGTAAGTGCCTCTGGACTGGTGCCAACAACACTGTCCTCCCAGCACCTACCTTTGGTCACATACAAGTAGAAGAAGTCACAGTAGAAGATGGTTTGTACCACTCCAGATACCACTGCAATTTGGTCGTAGAAATTCTCAGTCTGGTACCGCCTGATCCAGTTGGCTAGGTAGAGTGCCCGGTACAGCCCCAGAAAGAACAGGTAGTGAGTAGTAATGGTCTCGGCCTCTCCTGTCTTGCTGATCATGAAGAGCTGGGGCAGGATGGCCACTGATTCCAGGTAGATGGAGAAAGTCCAGAGGATCTGAGCCAAGGAGATAAGTGGTCAGAGGAGGTTGGTCAAGATCAAGAAGGGTCCATTTGTTTAAAAGAATCACTAAAACGTGTTCACTGGAGAGAATACAGTGAAGTAAAAATGTTCTTAATTTTTATTTTATTTTAAAATATATATTGACTTCAGAGAGGAAAGGAGATGGGGGGAGAGAGACATCAATGATGAGAGAGTCGTCGATCAGCTGCTCCCTGTACGTCCCCCACAAGGGATCGGGCCTGCAACCCGGGCATGTGCCCTGACAGGGTATCGAACCCCAATTGCCTGCATCCTAGGTTGATGCTCAACTGCTGAGCCACACTCGGCCAGGCAATTTTTACTATTTTAATCTGAATATCATTCCACCTCTAAAGAAGCATGCTATTTTCACAACAGCATGAACATTTCTACAACGCATTTTTAATTGCAGAGTTTTATTGTATAAACTCGCCTTAATTGAGGCCATGGTTTTTCAAAATACAGTCCGAGAACACTAGCATCAGAATCTCCTGAGGTGCTTGTCGCCCCACAGACTGTTGGGCCACAGCTCAGACCTACCGAGTTGAAATCAGCCTGGACTGCGCTCTGGTGTCCGCTAATCACCTGTTGGACAGGTCTCAGGAGCCTAAGTGGTGCCGTGACACTTTGCGCATGAACATCACTGTTCAGGTGTGCCCGTTTTCAACTGGAGCAGCATGGACAGCTTGTTGCTCATTTCTAAACTAGCTGAACAATATGAGTGGCAGTCACGGTTGTAACAAAGAAGCCCAGACATTACGAGGTCCACAGGGCATGATGTTAGGGAGCATGTTCGCCTTTGAGAATTAGTCTCCTGGGGCCCTTTCCTTACCTCCAGGGGAGTGAAACTATAGTTCTCAAGGAAGGAGAGGCCAATGACTGGGACCAGAAGAAACTCCAGGCGGAACGTATCATTCTCACTGTCAAACGTTTTCCGAAATTTCCCGTAGATCATGTACACTGTGACATAGGCGCAGAGGAGAAAAACCACCTAAAAAGACAGACACTTGGGAGTTGATGAAGCCTTTTCCCAACCTATTTACTGGGCTTCAAAGCCACCCTGAGTTGGGACCTACCAAGCCTGATGGCTAGTGCTCTGCCTGCCGTAAGGGGGAAGAGGTGAACCGTGTTCGCAGTTTCTCTTAGGTCCAGTAGTCTAGAACCTGAAGCTGATGCCCCTTTGTTAAGTAATTGTGCTTCTAATTGGGATGATAGTGCTGCCGTGAGGACTCAAAGGTGCCCAGTAAAGCATTAGGCAAAAGGCCAGGCTTAGTCTTCGTGGCAGGATTTAGCAGTGGCATTCCAGGGCACTTTATTTAATTTTTAAAAATATGTTTTTATTGATTTTTAGGAAGGGAGAGGGAGAAGGGGGAGAGAGAAACATCAAGTGTCTGCCTCCTGTACGCCCCCTACTGGAGATCAAGCCCGCAACCCGGGCATGTGCCCTGACCAGGAAATGAACCAGCAACCTTTCCATGAATGGATCCACACGCAACCACTGAGCACCACCGGCCGCACCCAGGGCACTTTTAAAACCTCAATTTCCTAGGTTCACATCAGTGACTTGTGAGCATCCTTCTGCAAGGACTAACACCCCTTGAATCAGTTGATCACTGCTCCTTCAGAAAAGCTCTCTTTTTCTAATTAATAGCTGCCTTTCAGCGTATGATTGTAGATCTGGCCTCTCACACTTTCTAGGCCAGAGGTTCTCAAACTTGAATGTGCATCACAATCACATAGGTGACTGCCGCTTGCCCTGCCCCCAGTTTCTGCTGCAGTAGGTCTGAGCAGGCCTGAGGATTTAAATTTCTAGCAAGTTTCTATGTGATGCTAATGCTGCTGGTCTGGGTCTACACTGGCCTAAATAATTATTTGTACTTAAAAACTCAAGTTATAGATTATTTCCTCGAAGTCTTTTCTCACCAGAATGAGGCACACATACTCTGTCACCATGGCGCCCTATGTAAGAATCTCACTGCTACCCATGGTCACATGTTCTGTAAATTGTGTAATAATGTCTCCCCGATGAGGGGATTCCTATAAGAGGGACCATGTTCTGTTCACTTCTGAATTCCCAGCCCCGAACTCAGGGCCCAGCGATGAGTGAGTGAATCGAAGTGGAAAGATGTGGAAACCGACCTCTTGGCTGTTCCTAGACCTTCCATCAAGCCCGGGGCTGGGTCTGCAGTGCGCAAGCCAGGCCCTCGGGCAGGGAGTGAGCTGAGCAAGCAGGTGCTGTGCGCCACTTGCGTGTGGAATTTAACTAGACTGATTTTGGGACCTGACTGAAGTTCACACCCCACAGGTAACAACAGCACCCTCCCACCAACCCTAGAGACAAGACGCCTGGAGTCTCAAAGGGACATCTCTGATGTGGAGAAGAAAGAGAGCTCGCTTTGGTTAAATATCTTGTGGGTATTAGGCACTTTACATATCTTATCTCATGGAATCCTCGCTGGCCCTGCAAGATAGGTAGGATTCCCTCCCATGCAGCCTTTCTTCCCTAAAGACGGGACTCAAACCAGGTGTGCCTGGCTCCACAGCCCGAGTTCCCAAGTGTAATGTCCCATGGTGTGGGGGCCTCAGCAGGCCCTCCCCACGGGCTCCCATCCCCCTCACCCACCTTCATGACTGTGTTGTAGATGGAGATGAAGTTGGTGAACAGGTCCAGGTACCTGGTGGTGAAGACGAGAGCGAAAAGGATCTGGCTCTTCCCAGAGATGCCTATGGCCAGAGGGGGACAGGAGACAATGAGAACACAGACTCCCAGGCCCCCGAGCCTGAGCTGGAAAGGCTTTAAAGTGTCCAACTGCCCTTAATGAAGACCCCCGTCCAGGCACTGTAGCTCCCGGGGAACAGGAAACACCCCTCCTCATGGTCACTGGAGTCTGTTCCTTTCACCAGGCTGCAATCTGTCTCCCAGTCTCCAAATAGAGAAGGAACACTGAGTTCCCAGCACCCCGCGTGTGCCCGCCTCAGTTCTTGCTCTGGAAAGGGTGTCGGGTGGTATGATGGGGACTGGGGGTGTCCCTGAGGCTTCTCTGTGCTCCACTCGCAGAGCCCCACCGACAATCCCCAAAGCTAGGTCTTCTGGAGAACAGCTCATTGACTTGATGAGGTTGACTCACTGGGGAGACCAGAGCAGGTGGGGAAGGCACAGGGCCAGGGGAACATTCTATTTTATTTTTCCAGATTTTAAAAAGTAAAAAAGCCTTTTTTTCTAGTCATAAACATTATGACTATTTTTACTCTTTGTAAAACAAAAATCAGAAAATACATAAAGCTGTAAATTAGAAAGCAGCCATCACCCGAATCCCAAAGCCTCAATCTGCATCCTTCCAAATCTTTGTTGGCTCATCCGACACATGACACATGTGCACACATATGACACGTATGGATGCATCAAGATGACAAAACTAGAGTCTACTTTCTATGCTATTTCCTCACCTGCTTTGACCTTTTTAGCGTTTTATTTTAAGAATATCTTTAGATTTACAGAGTTGTAAAGACAGTGCAGAGAGTTCCCATGTACCCTTCGCCCGGCTTCCTCCACTATTTACATCTTGCATAAGCACAGAACATCTACCAAAACTAAGAATTAACATCAGTATAGCACTACTGACTAAACTCCAGGCTTTATTTGGATTTCAGCACTTTTCGCACCGACACCCTTCCTCTGTTCCAGGATCCAGTCCAGGAACTGAAGCTGCGTTCAGCTGGCATGCTTCCTGGTCTCCTGTGGGCCACTTCTGATACGTCATGGAGATGGTTCCAGAACGAGGGGAGCAGAGGCCCTGCCTCCGTTTTCTCGTTTCCTCAAGCCCACACCAGTCTGGAGACCGCCAAACCATACCCATCAATGCGCCCGCGTTTCCGCCTCCAAAGGTCAAGTCTATCCTCGCTCTCCCAGTCTATCCCGAACCATGTCTACCATGAACCACTGTCCACACCGCTGGTTCCTCCCCTCCTCCGGCTGCTCCTGTCCTCCTCGCCACCTAAACCTCTCTTCTCCCTCTGTCCCTTTGCCATCTCAGCCCACATGCCAGGGACACTCCAGCTTCGGACTCCCCTCCAAGTTCATCATCTCCCTTAAAACCCTCTTCTTCTGTCTCCCCTTCACAAATGCCACCACATCCCCTCTGTGCTCAAGCCAGAAAATCCAGAGCCATCCTGGAGTCCCCCAACCTGCTTCTCAGCTCCACAGCTCCCACTCGGCCGAGCCATCCCACCTCAACGATCCCCAGCAGGTCTTCCCAAGTTCCTCCTTGCTTCCCACCCACCACTCCTCCAACGGGCTATTAGCCACCACCAGCAACCAATGGGCTATTTGTAAAATAAATTCTGCTTAAAACCCTTAAGCAGCTCCCAAGCACCCTTAAAATAAAAAATCAAATCCTTATCACGCTCCTGAGGGCCTGCCTGGGTCAGATCACTCTCCTCACTCCCTCACTCCAGCCATTGACACGTCTGGATTTTATCCTAAATGTAATGGAACAACTGGGGAGTTGAGCACTGAGAAGTGGAATTATCTGATTCAGGGCCTGGTTCCTTCATGCGCCTCAACTGTGCCTTATGTGACTATTCCTCTGGTGACAGACATTTTGGGGAGAGAGAGAGATTTAATGACTGAGGATGAACACCACTGGAGCCTCTCACATTCCGGAGAGTGCTGGGTCCGTGTGCCGGCTTTCCTACCAGCATGGCAAGCCTGAGCCTCACAGTCCTCATCTGTAAAATGGGCCTCTTCACACATACGGGGCAGGACTGATGTGAGGGCTAAAGAGGACTCAATGGGAAGGTGAGTGCCTCCCTGGGGGTCTGGCACTGCAGCAGGAATGGGAATGAGCCCCCTGGGGGAGGTGATACTGACCAGCTCTGGGCTGTGCCTGTTGCTGCACCATCTCACTGAGCCCTCGTGGAGGCCTTGCTGGGAGGCCTCAGCCCCATTTAGGAGGGTCAGGAAGCAGCCCTGGTGGGGGATGCCTGGCAACCCCTCTCACACAGCCTTCCCCCACCTCTCCCCTCCCCTCTCCATCCTCAGTCTGCCAGGCTCCTGGGCTTTACTTACACTTTACTCAGTGATGAGGAGCCCTGGGGATCTGGAGTGTAATGTTTTTCACACTCCTTTGAAAGCAATGAATAATTTCCACCAGAGCAAGCTGAGCATGGAGACCCAGAGCATGGAAGAGAACATGAGTCAGTACCTGGCCAGAGTCCTTGAGGGCTCCTAAGCAACATATGGGACCACCGACCAGGTGCATCCCTTCCTCCCAATTGACGGATGGGAAAACTGAGGTCCAAGGTCACACATTGAGTCAGGGGCAGAGCAAGAACAAAGCTCCAGTCTCCTGCTGCCTTCAGGGCTGAGTCAGCAGGGTCATACCAGGCCCTGCTCCTTAGGGCCGACGGGGCTGGCATCCAGGCACCTCACCCTCACACACTCCAATCAGGCCTGTGCCAGCTTTCCTACCAGCATGGCAAGAACTCACAGGCTATCCTTTCTCTTCCCACAGCACCTAGGGCCTCAAACTATGTCATTTACTCAGTCGCTACCACTGTTTGTTGGTGGTGTCCCACTGCTAGAAAGTCCGCTTCCGCAGCCCGGGATCCTGCCTGTGCCGCCCGTGTTATATGCCAGGAGTCTAGTACAGCGCCTGACAGAATGGACTGGGGAACAGAGTCCCCTCTTGGTCATGGCTGCACACCCAGCCCAGGGTCCTTCTGCCCCCAATCTCCCCGCTCAGCGTCCCTGGCCCCCTTCCCCTGAGTGGGAACCGTGAGTGCATGTCTCTCCAGAAACCCCAAACCCGAATGGCCTCCCAGTCCAGAAGCACTCCCTCTGCAATGACCCTCTCATCAGCACCTACCCCTCCTCCCCACCAAGCCTCCCCGGCTGGTGGCCTCCACACTGCTCTCTGCCTCCACTCTCGGACCCTCCGCACAGCTTTCAGGTCCCCTTCTGAGCCCCCTCCCTTGCTCCCAAACCTCCCATGGCTCTACAGTCCCAACTCCCTAGCTTCCTGTCACATTTGGACAGCCCTCTCCCCAGATTCACTTCCCTTCCAGACCACCCCGAAATAGGGCTGCTCACCCTTCCAGGGACATGCCCTGCCCTCTATAACCTCTGGACTGTTGCATCCCGTGTCCTCACACAGCACACCTTCCTGGGTAACACCCTGCCCACCTCCAGGACCCAGCACAGAGCTGCACCCTTCAAGAAGCCTTCAGGGGCTGGCGCTCTGCCTCCTTGGCCCCCGCAAGAAGCCTACACTCACCTCTGTATCTCCTCAACCCAGTGCCAAGAACAAGGTGGCACCTGCAGGACCCCAGCAGACAAAGATGGCCGCAGGAGGCCCGGGCAGCCTCTTAAGGCACTGGGCCTGTTTGACCACCACCAGTCAAGCCCTGAAACTCCTCCAAACCCCCACCAGGGCAGCCAGACTACTGGGCAAAAGACCCACCCCTCCCGCCCTCCCCCGGCTTCTGCTCAGGGGCAGTTCCATGCCCACCTGGGCTGGGCTTGGCCCCTCCTGCCACATCACAGATGCCTGTGCCACACACAGGCAAGGGGGGGAGGCGAGGGGGGCATCCTTGGAGTAGGTGGAGGGAGCAGGAGTAGGGGGAAGGAAAGAGAAGGCAGAGTTGGGGGCCACTGCGTTCATACCTCCTCTGCCCCCCACCTCCCCTTCCCCCCTGGGCCTGGGTGAGAGTACAGAGAACAATGGGCCTCAGTCGGTGCCGCCCCGCGGAGCAGAGGGGATGCCCGGAGGAAGAGGGGTGTCACCTCCCCCTCCCCCCTCCCCTCCCAATCAGCAGCGGCGAGGGGGGCGGCTGTGAAAGGCCCGAGCCCGCCCGCCCTCCTTAGTCTCCAGCGTCTCCTTCTTTGATATAGCACAACTTTCTATTTTCTTTGCAAGCTGAGCTGTGAAAACTGTTTCACCCCCAGCGGATGTCCCCACCCCGAACAGACACCAGGAGGCCCCCCGAGCCCTGCAGGCAGGGGCAGGGGCAGGGGCAGGGGCAGGGGCAGGGGCAGGGGCAGGGGCAGGGGCAGGGGCAGGGGCAGGGGCAGGGGCAGGCCAGCAGAGGCCGGTGGCCCGGGCCCTCGGGTGCTCCGCCCCCCTCGGGGTCCCTCACCTGCGCAGCACTTGGACCTCCAGATCTTGGCCAGCAGCAAGATCATGGCCAGGAGGTGGCTCAGGTCGCCGAGGATCCGGAACACGTTCATGTCCAGCGCGCCCGCCCGCTCCCGCTCCGCGCAGCCAACTCCCGGGAAACTTTCCGGCGGGCGCGGCGGCTGCCACGTCCCCGCCCGGCCGCGTCCGCGCCCCGTCCGCGCCCCCGCGCTCCGCACGCCGCCGGCGCGCGCCCGGCCGGGGTGACGTGGCGGGCGGGCCGCCGCCCCGAGCGGGGAAGCGCCGCCGCCCAGGGCCCGCCCCCGGCCCCGCCCCCCGAGCCGCGGCCCCCGCGGGGGGCGGCCTGGCGGGAGGGGGGCTGCCGCCCGGGGCCCCCGGGGCCGGGGAGGGGCTCGCGGTCCAGCTCCGCCAGTGCCCCCAGAGGTGGCCGCCGGAGTCTGGGCTCTGCCTCCCCTCCTCGGAACCGGGGGTCCTCCAGCGGGTGGCCTTGGGCAAGCCAATGGCCCCTCATAACCCCGGTGCCGAGGTGGAGTCCTGCCTGCCACTGGTGGCATGAGCCTAGCAGGTTGGAAGCGCCCTGTGCATGGTGACCCACTGCTATTGTCATCCTGGGGGTCTGAAGCCTCCTCCTTGGGCTTAATGGGGTGAGAACAGCTGGAGCCTCACACACACACACACACGGCCTCATGTTTATTTAAATAGCCACCCTGTCCCAACCTGACCTGTTGGAGGGGGACAGTGGTATCTAAGGACTCCTAGGTTGGAGTCAGGTTGACCTCGCTAATGTTTCCCTCTTCTTGGTATGACAAGATGTAAAACTGGAGCACAGGCCAGAAGACACTCCAGGAGGCTGGGGGTTGTTGGCGGGAAAGCTGGGAGGCAGGAAGGGAAGGGTGAAGGGCCACAGGTGGGCAGGAGTCCTCCCAGTGCTGTGTGGCCTGAGAGGGTCAGCCACCCTCTCTGGGCCTTGGTCTCTGCATCTGTAGGAGTGGACCACCTGAGCCAAGGGGCCTTACCACACCCCTTTTCCCTTTTCCCCCTCGGGACCTTAATCTCTCCCTAAATTCCTGGCCTCCCACCCCATCCTCTCTACTCATGACCCTGCATGGCCCCCTCATCATGACTTCCGGGACAAGGCAGTTCTTGGAGACTCAAACTGTGTTCCAACCACCAGCAGCATCTGCTTCACCTGCTGGGAACACAGAATCCCAGGCCCCACCTCAGACCTACTTAATCCGAATCTCTGGTTAAACAAGATCCCTGGGTGATTCATGTGCATATGAAAGCTCGAGAGGCACTGATCTAAACAACACTACCAGGGAGGTACTGTTATTATTCCCATTTTACACTGGGGAAACTGAGGCATGAAGAGGTTAAATAGTTTGCTTAAGGTCACACAGACACTAAATAGTAGAGCATAGTTTGACTTCAGGGCTCATGCAATTAACTCATTACATTACACTGTGGGTTTTCATGAGAGGTGCTGAGCTCCCTGTCATGAGAAGTGGGGGAGCAGGGGGTGAGGGCCCATTTGTCAGGGATGCTGCAGTGGGGACTCCTGCGCTGGCACGGAGGCTGGGATAACAATAGCGATCAGGTAGTGAGCATCTACGGGGTGTCAGCCCAGGTCAGACACGTTAGTCAGGTTCTCTCCATTCAGCCTCAGCAGGCTCCCTGTGAGCAGGCTTCAAATCCTTATCTTGCAGGTGATGGCCATTGAGGCCTCAAGAGGTGAGGTGGGTGGTCCAGGTCCCTCTGGGAGGAGGAGCCAGGCACTCAGCCTGGGTGACAGGTTGTGAATGGGCTGCTCTGTTCCCTGCACCCCCCTTCCCCTCCCAGATGTCTCCCCTCCAGCTGGTGCCCAGAGAAGGCGGTGGCTATTTAAATACCTCAGGTGTGGCTATAGTTCTCTCTGCCCAACCAGCTGGCATCTCCTTCTCAGCGCCCACCTCCTCCCCAAGCCAGGGAAAAGCACGTGCATTTGCCATTTGGTGAAACATCTGTCCTGAGAAGCGATTCCAACTGCCAGTGGGGGCTGAAGTAAGGCTCCTCTTCCCTCTGATTCTCCAAGGCGGGCCACGGGGAACTGGCCAAGGCAAGGGGAGGTCTGAGGAGCGATCACTACATCAGTGGAGGGGAAAGAAGTCTGGCCGAATGACTCCTGGGTCAAGATCTTGTCATCGCCACAGTGGCCTTGAGCCTGCCATGTCCCCTGTCTGGGCCTCAGCTTTCCCATCTGTTAATGGGGATAATTAAGACAGAAGTATTGCTGACTGGTTACTTGGCCTTCTTTGTATCTAGTCTTTCCTATGAAGTTGACACTCCCTATGTCTTAAGACAGGGAGCTCATTTCCCCTGTTTTACAGATGAGGAAACTGAAACTCAGACTTGTCTCTTGCTTCCCCAGATCCCATGGATCTCCTCTCCCCAAAGTTCAACCACTCTGTCCTCAGTAATCAGCCCTGCCTTTTTCATATCTAGCCCATCTCCAAGGTGGAGCATTTTTTGAACACCCGTCCACCCCCCATCCCCCACCACCCCACCGTTGGAGAAGAGGGAAAATCCTACTCATTAAAAACCCTTGGCTGTAGCCCATGCCAGCACACTGGCCACCTGCACCATCAGACACTTTCCTGGTGCCAGGTGGTTCCAGGCAAGTCCCTAACCCGTCAGCTCCTCACTTTCCTGACACTTAAAATGTGTCTGCTGTAAAAAACGGGATTGAAGGGAAGCCAGGAGGGAAATTTCCTTCAGCTCAAAGGCACGGATTCTTTTTTTTTGTCATTAGCAAAGCAAAACGTATGTTCAAAGTCAGACTTATGGAGCAGAGAATGGGGGAGTTGTTTAACTATAAAAACCCAGAGAAGCATACGTAATCTTTTTTCCTTCCTGGTCGTAGCCCTTTGGTGTATTTCCCCACTGTATCGAATATCCTGTCAACTGCCTCCAATTGTGTGGAAGGGAAGTGTGGATGTAACGTAAAAATCACCATCCTGAGGACACGCTACCACTTAATCGGTGTCTCTCTCGCTGGGCAGGGCCCTGGAGGGAAGGTGGAGGTATGGGCTGGGGCTCCTGGGGCTCCCTTCGGGTCCCTAGGGGCCACTATAGGTTCTTCTGGCCTGGGCGAGTGGACGCTCCCCGGTGGAAGGAATGAACTCTTCCCACGCAGCCCCGAGGTCTGGCCTGGGAGGCGCAGACGAGCCCATTCTGTAACTGAATCCAGCTTTTCTCTTTCTGCCCCAGGTGGTCGTGAAGCTCTTTCCCCAATCAATACCCTTTGAGTGACATGAGGCAGGGCCACTGCAGGCCCCATTTTTGCAGAGCGGCAAAATCAAGGATCCAAAACCTCTTCTCCACTTTCAGTTCCAAACACATTTGTTGAAGACCAGCTGTGTGCCTGGCTCCTCGCAGGTTTAGCTTAGAGGCAGCCTCGAGGAACCCTTGAGACCGCTGTGGGAGGTAGGTGCTTGTGCATGTGTTGGACGGAGCACAGTGGAGAGAGTCTTACCCTGGGTTGGGGGGAGCGATGAGGGAGGATTTCAGTTAGTAAACCTTCAGAGATGCCCGTGTGGGTTTTGAAGGATGATTAGGAGCTTGCTTGCCTCAGGGACAAAACCTGGGGGAAGAGAGTAGAGTTCCAAGTGAAAGGAATTACACACACAACTGTGCAGATATATGATACGATCCACTCTCCCAGTGCGTTTTCTTAGATCCTCACCTGAGGATATGCTTCTGTTTATTTTTTTCAAAAAATGTCTTTATTGATTTTTAAAGAGAGGAAGATCGATGTGAGAGAGAAACATCCATTGGTTGCCTCCTGCACGCGCCCCCACCGGGAATCGAACCAGTAACCTAGGTATGTGCCCTGACCAGGAATCAAACCCTCAACTTTTTGCTGCATGGGAGGACGCTCCAACCAACTGAGCCACCCGGCCAGGGCTCCCAGTTCATTTTATTTGTGTAGCTCTTTAAAAGAGGCCAACGACCAGGGAAAAGGGGGAGGGAGGGGACGTGGAGATAGACGTCAAGGTGGGGAAGACCTTCGTTGGAGTCTCAGGCTCCACCATTTACGCAATTTATTCAACCTCTCCAAGTCATAGTGTTCTTATCGAAAACCTGGATATAAACCAAGTCGTGCTGACTTCATAGGGTATTAGGTTAGCTCAGCATCTAAAGCGCTTTGCAAGGAGTAAGCCTCGCGACATCGAAGCCCATGGAAGGCTGGAGAAGAAACGGAAATTTTGTGTCCTTGGAAGGCAATCACTCCCTCGCCGGTTTATTCCCGGAGAAGTGCAAAAAAGACAATTAAAAATAACCTCTGGGCCCGAGGAAGCCTTCTGGGGCGCTGGAAGTGTTTTGTATCTTGATTCGAGTGGTGGTTACGCGGGTTTTATTTAGACGTAAAAATCATCCATCTGTACTCTCAACATGTATGTATTAAGCTGCTCCTTAATTAAAAGAAATAGAAAAACGTAACAACCCTAACCACAGCGCCCCCTCCTCTGGCCGCTGGCCACAGGTGTCTGCTAGATCCCAAAAGCCACTCTCGGGGCGCGGCGCAGGCCCTGCGCCCTCCGCTGGGAGCGGTGCGCTCGGCGGCGGGCTCCGGGCGAGGTTCCCACGGCAACCGCTTGCCGCTGGCCGCGTCTCCCCAGTGACGAGGCGCCAGCGAAGACCCGGAACGCGGATGCACGAACCGGAGCCGCGGAGCCGGGCTGGAAGAGACGGCGGCTGGCCGAGTGCGGAGGGGAGCGGTTCGGCGCTCTGCGCCCTTGCGCGGGCATTCCGAGGGCATTCAGCAGGCACCCCCCCCCCAGCCCCTCCTGTGGCCACAAACTGCTGCTTGAACACCCCCCTGGGGATTCACTCTCAGCTTTTCAGGTGGGGAGACGAAGGACTTGGCTTGGCTGCCGATATCCCAGGGCGAATCAGGGGCAAAGCCCTCCAGCTGGTACAGCGCAGCCGCGCGGAAGGCACGCGGGGCTGGGTGCTGGTGCCTCCGCTAGTAATTTGCTGTGTGGTCTTCAAAATCCCCTCTCCTGTCTTGGTCTCAGAGATGCGAACAATACCACTCAGAGTAGCTTTTACCAAGTATGTGAAATAACGTGTAAAAGTGGCTTACAAACTGTGAAGTGTTTTGCACGTGTCAAGGACCATCACCGTGGCCACCCTGTTGCCTTCTTGCCCGCATCACCCCAGCCCCAACTGCAGCCTCATTGTCAACCAGCTGCACAGTGAACCTGGGGCTCAGACTCTCCATGCCCAGAGGTTTCCAGTCTGCAGGTGAGAATTCCCTCCCCCACACTTTTCAGTTGCCAAGGAATGGGCCCAGGGCAGCTCTCCTGGGCACCAGGGATCCTTTGGTCCCGAGACCATCCACTTAGAGGGGTTCACAGGGACATTACCCCTCCCCCCACACACACACCCTCCTGTATACCTCTTCCTAATCTGCCACCCTGTGGCTGGATCATAGAGGTTCCCCACTAAGTGAGGATGTCTGGAGACCCAGGATATGACCCCGGACATATGGGTAGTACCACTTAATTCCCTTTGAATGCCACATGCTGGGCATGTCTGGACCGCTGTGTGTTCATGGGCTGAGTCTGTGTATACACTGGAGTGTGTGTATGTGCCAGGCATGCATATGTTGGAGGGTATATGTGCGTGTGTACTTAAGACACATATTTGTGTACGTGTATGTAAATATGTGTGTTTATGGCTGCGTGATGTGCTTGCAGGTCTGTGTTGTGTATCTGTGGCATATGTGTTTACCCCTGCATCTATTTGTATCTTTGATGGTATATATGCACATCTAGGTGGGCATTTGTGAGTTTGTACTTGTGTGCACAGTGGATGTGTAAAATTGTGAGGTCTGATTGTGCATGTGTAGGCACGTGCTGGGGGGCTTGGTTGCAGGACTCTTTTCTCTCCCATCTCCCTTCAATTGGGTGACCTTCCCCTGGCTGAGGCCACAGGCATGCTCAGGCTAGCTCCTGTCCCCCCTGCAGTCCTGAGGCTGCCCAGGTCTTTGGCTTGCCCAGGTTTTTGGCAGATGTAGGCACCAGGGGCCAGGGTGGGTGGGTGAATCTGGGGCCAGGACTTGTGTGCCATCCTCCCCTCCCCGCAGCAGGAGCAGCAGCGGGAAAGGTTGGCGGAGGGGGGCTATTTTGGGAGCGTCTCCTTAGCAACAGCTGCCACAGGCCGTCTGTGGCAGTTTTCCTATAGGTGCTAAAATATTCCACCCTGGTGACTACTAAGTACTGGGGGGTGGGTGAGGGTGGAAGCGGAGGGTGGGAGAGACCCCTACAGTCCTTTATCCCCAGGGCACAGTCTGCTGGGGTGGATCCTGACCCTCTGGACCCCCCATCGCCTTTCCCTACCTCTGGTCCTCACCCCTCAAGGCTGCTCAGACTTTAGACTCCTGAGACAAGCCAGCTGTGTCCTGGTCTGATTTCTAATCTAAGCAGCTGGGCTGTCTCAGTTTGTCCCATCGGTAGAATAGGCTGGCCGGACTTTAAGGGACCCTCTAGGCCAAAACTCTTTAAACCCTGTGACTCTGGCATTTTGAATAGGCCATTTCCCTTCCCTCCCCAGTTGTCCCACCTTCCTGGCCTCTCTTCTCCAGTCCTCCCAGCCCTTGGCACACGCTCCCAGGGCTCCTGTAGGACCAGAGAGGCCTGACTGGGCTCTTAGAATGAGCCCATTAGCGAGTGCTCTGTTGGCCCGGAATGATCTTTCCCCAGAAACTAGCAGCTGGTTCAAATCCTGGGTCAGACAGGTGCTTACTTCCTGAGTGACCCTGGGCAAGGCACTTCCTTTCTCCATGTCTGGGTTCAGTGTCCTCCCCTGTGAACTAGGGCTAGTCACAGTCTCTGCCTCACAGGCTTGTTGTGAGGCCCAGATGAGAATGAAGAATGAACAGGATGCTTGGCCAAAGAGACAAAGGTTTTACCGTTGATCTCCATCAACCTTCAGAGCAAGTCTCACCCTTACAGAGTTGTCCTTGGCCACCCAGGCCACACCACTTGTAACATTAACAACCCTTGCCTCGGTTTCCCATTGGCAACATTTCCTGTATTGCAGAGCTCTGGTAAGGGTGAAAGGACACAGTGACTGTGAAAGCTTAGAATAGTGCTGGGCGATGCTGTGCACTCAGTGAGTGTTTGTCCCCCGACTCCATCCAGGGGGTGCTTCTGTGTTAGATGTTACTCTGAGGCCCAGAGGGGATGAGCAACTTTCCCGGGGTCACCCAGGTTCTGAGAGCCAAGCCTACCCCTACCCCCCCCAGCCTCTGCACACCTGTCTCACTTCCCTACCCCTGCCTACTAGAAGCTACTAGAACGTGGGATGAACAATGTGCATTCCCCTTTGAGACTTTAATCATCCTCAGGACAGCCCCTTAAAGTGGGTATTATCCTCTCACTTTACATATGAAGAAACCGAGGCCCGGAGAGGAAGAGGAGAGGTGAGCTGCCCAGTCACATAAGTGTTGGATGGTGGAGAAGGGATTCTTTTTCCTGGGGTCCATGATATTTTACCTGCCTGGAACTGCCCTTTTTGCCTCTCCCCACCTACTCCCAGTCTACCCTCGGCCTCCATAAGACCCTCCTTACAGGAGATGAGCAATGGGGGCCAGGCTGCAGCCCCAGGCCTAGCAAGGTGGCCATCACCTTTCTTCTCAACCCCTGTGACATCACAGCCACCAGGCCTCTTCTCTTCTCCCAAAAGTCACTGGCCTCAAGTCCCCACCTCTTCTTTAAACTTGTGCCCACTGACCTAGTATCAGGAACACATGCTCTGGGTCTACAGACACCCCTGGCTCTATCTCTCCCTTCTTCCTGCCCCTCCTCCTGCCCCTGCATCCAACACTCTCAGGGCCACTACCCAGCCAGGCCTCTGGCCAGGTGAAGAGACCACAGGTCATTTGCCTTACCTGCAACCTCCTACTCTCAATCCATGGAAAGGTGTGGTAGGTACCAGGCACATGTCTGCAGCTGAACCAGCAGCATTCGGATGGCTTGAGTTCCCCCGTTCATTCACACACCAAGATTTATGCAACAGAACTTCAGTCCTGGCTGCCTGGCTGCGAGGGCACAGCCGGGTAATGAGGGAGACAGGCATGGGAGGGGACATGCACTGTGGAGGTCTGCACAGTGGTGAAGGGAGGACCTAGGAGGGATAGTCACTTATCGAGCATCTACTATGAGCTATGCATTCTTGTGCATCTACCTCACTTGATCTGCTCCTGTGAGGAGAGGGACTGTTAGGGCCCCATTTTACAGACAGGTTAATAAAATACTTGCTCAAGGTCATGTGGTTCCTAAGTGTTTTTGAGCCCAGGTTAGCCTGACTCCAAGCTCACTCAACAAGAACCAAACTTGTGCCCAGTGCTGCATGAATGAATGAGTGGGTGATGAATGGCTTCTGCAGGGGGTGTCAGGAGACCTTCCCAGGGGAGGTAGCATGGAGGCTGGACTTGAAGAACAGCAGAAAATCTCTGGGCAGAGAAGGAAGAAGGGAATTTCATGCAGGAAGAACAGCACATGCAAAGGCAGAAAGGTGTGGAAGCATCTGGAGTGTTCTGGAATCTGTGGGAATCAGGGTGTATGTGTAGGTATAAGGGGTGTGGGGTAAGGTGGGGCCTGACTGTACATCACCCCAAGGAGTTGGGACTAGGTCCTTTCAGGTGGGGAGGGTCTGAGGGGAAGGGAAGCAGTCACTGTTCCGGGAATCAGCTTGAAGGAGCTGGAGATTTCATATGTGATGAGTTCTCAGTCCGACTTTGGGGAACCTCAGCCTCTCCCTCTCTTAACTGGGGGTAATCAGAGATGGCCAGGCTCCCTGGGAAGTCCTTCTGGCTGTCTAACTGCAGGTGTTCTTTCATCCTATTGCCCTGGAGGAGGAGCCCTTTCCCACCTACTTTTTCAGAGGGTTGGGGTGAGGTGGCACAATGGCCACGGAAGTAGCTGGCTCTCCAGGGGCCGTGGGGTGCTGGGGCCTTCCCCCCACAGTCCAGAGTGTGTGGAGCCCAGACCTGGGGCACAGGGCAGTAAGAACAGCGTGACCCTCCCATATAAAGACATTGTGAAATAATAGGGATGCAGAAAACAAGAGAGTGGGGTTTGGACCATCTCTGCCACCTCTGGGTGACTTCGGGCAGGCTTGTGACCCTCGGTACTCAGTCTCCCAGTCTGTAAAATGGGACGGCGCTGCCCTAGGTGATTGTGAGGGTCCCTCCAGCAGGAGCTGGTGCGCAGGGTCCTTAACCGCCGTGCTTCGGGAGGGGAAGCGGGCGGTGGAGGGAGCGGCCCGGCGCCAGGGAGCCCGGCACCGACCCTCTCGCACCCACTCCCCTCGCCGCCGGAGGAACCCCGGCCACCTGCCCCAGGGGGCCTGGAAAACCCGGGCGCGGGGTGCAGGAATGGGTTCTGGGAGGAGCGCTCCTGGAGACGCGAGGAAAACCCGGGCAGGATCTGGGAAGGAGCGGGGCCACGCAGCCCCCAGCCCCGCGCGACCGGCTGGAGCGAGGGGGTTCGACGCCCCCGCGCCGCGGCGGGGACGGGGCGGTCTGGGCCCCGCGGGCCGCCCGGGGCTGCGGGGCCGGCGGCGCGGCGGTGGAGCCGGCGGCGCGGCCCCCGCAGCGGGGCGCGGGTCACGTGTGAGGAGGGGCGAAAGTCTCGCAAAGCGGGGCGGCGTGAGCCGAGTTGGGAGTTCTCGGCGCGCCGCGGGCGGCGGGAGCTCGGGCTCCCGGGCGAGCCGGGGACGCGGCCGGGGCGGGGGCCTGGGTCCGAGACAGCGGGGGCCGCACCGAGGGTGCGCGGGGAGAGAGCGACGGAGAAGGACAGAGACGGGGCGGGAGACGATTTGAGACGCGCAGCGGAGAGACGCGGGGCAGAGGGAGAGGGAGCGGAGGGGAGACTGGGGGGACGAGCGGACGGAGACAGACCCGGCTGGAGGGACGGCGGGAGGGACAGACCGACAGGGGCAGACCCGGGGGCGGGCGGGGCAGGCGGCGGCGGAGCCCCGGCCGGTCGGCCGAGGGGGCCTCGGGGCCGAAGGCGAGCGCAGCGGGGCAGGGAGTGGCGCGCGGGGCGAGGGGCCGCGGAGAGCGGAGGACAGCTGGGGGACAGCTGGGGGACAGGCGCCCGTGGCGGGGCGGGGGGCGAGCGCGGGCGACGAGAGCCATGGGCCCCCGGAGCCCCGCGCTCTGAGCCCGGGCCCGGGGCCCGACGATGCTGACAGCCAGGCGGCGCCGAGGGCGCGGCGCGGGGCGGCGCTGAAAGTTGGGCGGCCGGCGGGAGCGGCCCGGGACCGTGCGGCGGCGCCGCGACCCGGAGGCCCGGAGGCCCACGGACGTACCCACCGACGGGCGGGGAAGGGGCCGGGCCCGGCCCGCCGGGCTTGCGGGGAGGGGGCTGCGGGACTCCCCCTCCCGGTGGGGACGCCGCCCGACCGCTCCGTGGGATGTAGCGCCGGCTCCCTGCCTCCCGGACACTCGCCGGACCTCTGCCCCGCGGTAAGCCTGGCCCGCGCCCTCCGCTGGCGCTGTCCGCCCGTCTGTCCCGCTCCGCGGAAGTCTGTGTGTCCTGCGCCAGCTGCTTTGACCCCGCGCGCTCAGCACCTTGTCCACGACCGGGTTCCCGCGAATTCCCAGCAGCTGGCGAGCTCTGTCTTTCCGTCTGTCCGGAGCGGCGAGGTCTGGGTTGATGCCAGGAACCGGGGAGAGGTGGGTTGCACTGGCCTTGACCTCCTGCCCCGGTCACGACCTTTCCCCGCCTCCACCCATCCCGTTTCTCACCGGGTTTCAGAGGAGTTTCAAGGCAGGTGACTAGTGGCAAGGGGGTGGAGGAGCTCGCCTTCCCACCTCCCCAGCTGCAGCCTGTTTGCTGATGGCCCTTCCATCCGACTGAGAATTAAATCCCACTTCTCATGTCTTGAGCACCTACTTTGGGCCAGGTGACCCCAGGGAGAGAGGACAGGATCCAGTAAATGAGGCATTTCTCATCTCACAGTGGTGGAGACAGCTGTGGGGAGAGGCACAGGCTGCTTTTCCCTCCTTAGAGAGAGGTCTGGGTGAACCCCGGAGCAGGGAAACTTCCCCTGCAACGTGCCTGAGTGTCCCCCTACCAGCATCATCCCACTTCCTCCCCTCGCCCAGGCTCCCGGGTGGGGACAGGGTGCAGGGAGATGGTAGGAGGCAGGAGTGTGGTGGAGGGAATAGAGGCAGGGCGTCCTGGCCAAGCTGGCAGATGAGGGCCTGAAGAGCTGTAAGATGTCAAGCAGCAGGTTGAGAGGCTCAGGAAGGGAGGTCACGCTGGCAAGGCCCAGAGAGGGAGCCATACCCTGAGTTCGTGCATGTGTGTGTGCATGCGTGTGTAAAATGTCTATTCTGTGTCTCCTCCGCATCCAGTTCTGTGATCTCCAGAGGGTCAGGACTTTGGGGGCCTGGTGCCAGGACTTTGGGGGCCCAAGAACCACATTATGGCCCTGGCTTGGACTGGGATGAGGGGAAAAAAGGCCAAAGCAGGCAGTGGAAGAAGGGCTGGGGTGCAACATGGCAAGAGAAAGGCCGTTGGCCATTGAGCTGACCCATATCCAAACTAGAGCCTGGAGGACTGAGCCTAGAACATTCCACTCTGTTCTCTACTGGGAGGAGGGGCTCTTTCTGGAGTTTTCTACACTGGGCAGCAGGCCTTATATATCCTCCATTCATGCTCCTAGAAATCAGCTTAGCTAGTTGAGGAACCAGCACCCTGGGCAAGTCACTTGCCCCTTGACCCTCAATTTCCATATCATGAAATGAGGACACCACTCCCTGCCCCACTGACCTCCAAGGAGGGCCCCTGGGCTCACGTGAGCCATTCATAGGCTGGGGAAGGTGCTGGGCAGATGGGAGTAAGGACTCATTTTACCTTTGGGAAAATGCATAGCTAATGGGGAGGGGTAATATGGCCTGAAATAGAGGGCTGACCAAGGAGAGGAGGGTCCAGGAATTAGAGGGAAGATCTGGGGCTTGGGAGCCATTCTTCAGGATCTCTTGGGTTACCCTTGAAAAGGAAGCTCCTCTCCCAGAAAAAGCCCGCTGACTGGGAACAGACAGCGCTGGCCTTGAGTCTCTGCTGGGTGACCTTGAGTAGCTGTCTTGACCTCTCTGAGCCTAAGTTTCTTCAACTGGAGAATTGGAGATGATGGTACTGACTTCATTGGGTTGCTGAGTGGTTTACAGACTATGCGATGTCTCTGAAAGCAGCTTGCACAAACCTGGAGCATAGTAGGTTCTTAGACATTTGTGGAAGAGAATAGAGAAGCTTTAGGAGATGCTGTGACAAGGTTTTTTAGCTTAGGATAAGAGGGAAGGGGGGAGGAGCAGTGTAGGCTCACAGGGCGGGTTGGTTCTTAATGTGGATCTGGGGGAGGCGGGGGCGAGAATTGAGAGGGGTGTGAGGAGGAGGGGGCCCCTCTGCAGGGACCACTGAGTCACGAGGACATGTAAGCGACATGACAACCAGCAACATGGTAACCAGGAGACTAGTGGCGATGGGAAATGGAGCTGGAACGGTGTGTTGGTTGGGGGGAGGCTCAGGACTGGCAGGGCTAGAGGGGCCAGGGAGCAGCCAGGCTGGCCTCTCAGAGTCAGGAGGGGAGGCCTCCAGTCTAGGTGGGTTGGGGACAGGGAGGCTGGAGTGGAAAGAGGGCAGGCGCCGCTGGGGTCTGCTGGGCAGGGGGCTTCTCCTGCACCTCCCCAGGCTCCTCGCTCCTCTCCTCCACATCTCCACTTTTCGTGCCTCTCCCCCTAGAATGCCAAATTTGGCTCACGCAATCTGTCGCCTCTCTTCTGAGATTGGCACCAGGACCAAGCTGAGTGCATTACATCACCACCGCTCCCCCTGCACAGGGAGAAGAGAGGGAGGGCCAGAGGGCCAGGGGACAAGCGGCCAACCCTCAACTTTGTTTCCTGTCTTCCTGCTCACTCTTTCTGCCTCAGCCCCAGATGTGGGGGGCTTCTGGGAGCAGCCAAGTGGGAGGACAAGGGCTCTAATCTTGGGGAGACCCCAGGGTCAGGGCAGGAGGTCAGACCATGTTGCTGTTCCCTTGGTTAGGTGGGACCTGGGAGGCCGGGAGCCTATGTTCAGGACCCCACTGTTTCATTGCCTTGCTACGTGCATGACCTTGGTCAGCCCCCACCCCCACCCCATGCAGAGTCTACATCTGTATAGAGAACAGTTGGCCACTCAAGATCGTGGTGACTTTCCTGAAAAAAGATGCCCTTGAGTTCTGCTGCTCTCCTGGGCACAGGGGAGGAGTCCTGAATATTGAATTGCTCTCTGTGACCTTGAGCAAGTGACTTTACCTCCTTATGCCTCCATCTCTTCGCCTGTGAAATGGGGACAGCAGAAGGTACTTCAAAGGTACTAGGTGTGAAAGAGGGGTACCGGAGAAGAGAGAGGGTCTCTTCAGGGGCCCATGGCTCCTGGCAGGCTAGGCTGGAGGTGGGGGCAGGCCAGGCCTAGCCTTGGAAGGAGCAGTAGGACAGTGTCTCAATTCAGACACAAGGCTTGGAGCTTAAAATCACTGCTCTGGTGCCCTCATTTTACAAAAGTAGAAATCGAGGCCCAGAGAGGGAAGTGGAGCCCCCCAAGGTCACAGTGGTGGTTTGGGGGGTGGAGGAAGCAGAACTGGGGCCTGAACCCGGGGCTCCTGGCTCCCAGGCCTGCTTGGAAATGGACAGGCAGGTGCACACCCCCGTGGGACACAGTGGCAAGCCAGGCAGGACCCAGGAGCTTCGAGGGCCCAGCTCTCACTTTGGCTCCCTCCTGTCTCCCTTCCTGCTCCCTGGCCCCATCCCTACCATCCCTGGACATTAATCCCGTCCCTCATTTGGTCTATTTGAAAATCTCCCTTTCAGGTTCATTTAGAAGTCAGTTTCAGGCAGCCCCAGGGCAGGGCAGGCTGGAGTTGGGGTTAAGCTGGAAGGTTGTAGCCCTTCTAGAAGATTCCGAGTGAAGGTAGAGAAAGCGGGGGGGAGGGGGGGATCTATGGATCCCGTGTGAAATGGGGAGCTCCTCAATCCCCCTACCAGAGCTATTCAAGCAGAGCCAGATGAGTATCTGCCAGGAATCCTGACCCGGTGACTCCTTTCGGGGTGAGGTTGAATGACATCTCCACCTCCAAAGTCCCAGGAGTCTTTGATACCCCCCAGGAGGAGCTGGGAAGCAGCTCCCATCAGGTACCTGTTTCCCAGCAAGGAAACTCACATTGTTGCCAGGCATTGGCCTAGGAGCTTTTGCAGATCCCTTCTCATTTTAATCCTGCAACCCCACAATGTGGAATTGATGTCCTAGTGTTACAGATGGGGGAGCCACGGCTCAGAGAGTCTATGTGACTTGCCAAGGTCACACAGCAGGGAAATGGAGGAGCCTGGATTTGAGTCCAGGCCAGTCTGATTCCTGGAGGCTGTCTCTAGGAGTTCCTTGGGACGAATGGAGAACGTCCCTCCCCTGGGCTGGATCTTGGCAGGAGATGGTCTGTCGCCTGCGTAGCATGTCACCCCCTCAAGGACCCTCTGGGGGCTCCATTCTGAAGAAACACCCAAGGGAGAGCTCATTCTATAAAATGGGAAGACTGAGGTTCAGAGACCAAGAATGACCCACCCAAAAGTACCCAGAGAGTTCGATTTGGGCCAGGGCTCTGTCCCCTTCACCAGTGGGCGAGGAGGGGCTTTGGGGCTGACAATGGCGTGAGGCCTGGGGTTGGGGGTGCAGACTGCTGGGTGATTTGGCAGAGGGCTGAGAGGCTAGGACCATGGGCAGGGGAGTCAAGCTTTGGGAACAGGAAGAGGAACAAGCAGGGACAGCAGGTCCACGTCTGTCCTCCCTGGTCCTGCCCTAGAGCCACCCACAGATGTGTGTCATGCAACCTGTGAAGTCAGGGGAAACTGGGTAGGACCTGCCCAATGAGAGGGTCTTGGAGCCAGCAACCTTGGGCGTGGTTCCTGTGTGACCTTGGGTCAGTACCTCACCCTCTCTAGCGCGGTACATTCATCCGTGTGACCAAGAATCTGCTTTTATGAATTATTTCCACAAAGTAGCCACCATTGGGCTATGGTCCCAAAGTGCTCTTTCATCCCCACGAGGACCCTGGGCCCTGGGCAGGGGACGGGCAGGAACCCTGGGGGCTGGTCTAACCTTTAAGCTCCGTCAGCCACCAGCCCTCCTTGGGGTGTGGGGGGATCTCCGGGCCCAGCCCTTCTTCTCATCTTTATTTTTCTCCTGCTCCCTCTTCCCCTTGCTATGTGGGCTGATCGCTGCTCAAACTTTTAATTCAGATGGTAATTGAAATAATAATATGGGCTGAGGCCCCTCTGCTTGTGACGATGCAGCTGGTAGAGCGCAGCTATGAATAGGCCTTGAGTCACACGCGCGCTCCTGCAGGCGCGCGGCTCACGGGGTGGTGGGTGGGGTACAGCGTGGGGGGCAGGGTGGGCTCACGCTCCAGGTTGCCATGGGTCTCACCCCAGCTCCCAAAAGCCTGGGCCAGTCCTGCCCCTGTGTCCCACAGTCTGGCCCCCGTGGTGAACCTGAAGACTTGGGGCCTCCGCAGTTCTCTCCATTTGCAGAAGGGGAAACTGAGGTTCAGCCAGGGGGAGTGGCTGGCTGGACACAAGTAGAAAGTGGCTGGGACTGGATTGGAACTGGTGGGTTTTGCCTGATTCTCAGACCACCGTTCTTTTTAGGACACACAAGCCAGGCAAATGGGTGGGAGGAACGTTGGGGTGTGGCCCCCCCGCCCTTCCCTTCGCATCCATGCCTTGTCTCCTCCCAACCCGCACACAGTCATGTGCACGCACACTCACACTTGCACACTCACATGCACACCTGAATTGCTCGGGTAGATGGTGATATTGCTTGGTGGCTGGGGTGACAAAGAGGAATTCTCGGGGTCCAGCTGCAGAGCGGGGGCAACCCCTGTGTGCCAGGCCCTGAGCTGAGCTTTATATTCATTACTTCAGGTAATTTCCCTGCCACGCTGTGAGGACCAACCCATCACTCCTATTTTCAGATGAAAAACAGGCTCAGTGAGAAGCAAGGGTTTGCCCAAGGCCCTGCAGGTAGAAGGGGCTGTAAATCCTTTGTCCTACCTGTGCTCCCAGTTGCAGCCATTCTGGAACCCCCCATTTGGCCTCCTGCAGGTGGGATGATGAGTCTCTGGTAGCCCGGGGCTCCCCTTTCTCTCTGCGATGGTTCCCCCTCTTCCCTGTGGCTACCTGGCCAGTTGTTGACCACCCCTAGTCCCAGCAGCAGGAACATCTGGCCTCAGTGGGCAGGGGGAGCTGAGGTGCCCATGAGGGACATTGGCACGTCAAGGAGAGGGGCTCCTGGGAATGATGGCCTCGGTGTTCCAGCCCCAGCCGGAGCTGTGTGGGGAGAAGGCGTTGTCATGGTGACCTATCCACTGGGAGCTTTGGTCTAGGCCTGCTCAGGTGGGCCCAGTGGGCGCGGCATAGGGGTGCAGTTGGGCAGGATCACCCCCTGGGCCTGGGACGATGGAGAAAGCTCTCCCCAGCTTTACCTGGTCGCCTTGATTTGCTCCTATGTCTGCTTTTCCTCCAGCACTCTGATGGGAGCTGGAACAACTGGACCCAGAGAACACAGTGGTTGCCCAGGGTCCCACAGCAATGGTGGCAGAGCTGGGGCTGGACTAGAACCCAGGGCTCCTCCTGACTCCTCTGCCTTCCAGCCCCAGGGCTGCCGACACCTTCACTCTCTTTCTCAGACACTCCCTATACGACGGGGTTTGGATCTTATCAGTCCCTCTCCTGGAAAAACCCCCAGACTGGAGTGAGGGGAAGGGGCAGCAGCCCTGTGTCCCAGCTGGTGCAGCTGAATTAGGAAGGCTGCCCGAGTCAGGCAGGCCCGGGATCAAATCCCAGCTCAGCCACTTTTCCCACAGGACCTTGACCGGGTTACTGTACCCCTTCCTTAGCTCCTCTACGAAACATGGACAGCCTGTGGTGATAGGGAGATGTGCTTGGCTTTTTCCTTTTGAGGCTCCACCTGGGCTGCAAGGATGGGAGGGGACCTTAGCTAGTCTGGGGAGGAGGGGTACATGCATTGTGAGGGCCTTATCCCATTTCACTGATGGGGAGATTGAGGCATGAGGGAGGGAGTTTGCTCAATCTTGACTTCGTGGCAGAGTCAGCACCAGGTTTCCTATCTGGCCTCTGGGACTTCTCAGCAGTCTCTCCCCCACCCCACCCTGCAGCTCCTCTCCCAATCCCCACCCCAAACTCCCTGTAGGAATTTCTCCTCTCCCACCACAGGCCTGAGAAGCCTGGGCCCCCTCTGCCCAGTGAGAGTTAAGGTGCTGCTCGCCTGGAGGACAGATGGAATGGGGCTCAGTGATTCAGGAACCCCATGAGGCCATACAGGGGAGGTGGCAGGCACAGAACTAGAATGGCCCTGGCTATGGCTGCTGTGGGGAACAGAAGGGGCTGCCGCCACTCTGGCACATGGGCATCAGAGCCCTCCACACCCCTCCCAAAGGGGAGCTCACTATCTCCCAGGGCAGCCCACTTGTCTCTAGAAGGTTCTGCTAACTGATACCTGCCTCCCATTTTGGCCTTTGCTTTGCACTCTGGGACTTGAGGGACCCAGCCTATTCTTGACAGGGAGGGTGGCCACTTCCCCCTGTCCCCCCTCCCCAAGGCTTATCTCCTCTGCCCTCAGTAGTTCCAGTTGAGGCCTATGGATGGGAAACAGAAGATCTGGTTCAAGTCCAGCTCCACCCCTGAGTGGCTGTGTGGCCTTGGGCAGCCTTTTCACCTCTCTGAGCCTCCCTGCCCTGAGCCATAGGGTGGGCTTGTGCCCTTGCATCTGCTGGGGGTCACTGGGAAGACCCCATGAGCCTGTGTGTAACAAGGCCTGTTGTTGACATGAGCTGCTGTGTGGCCCAACCATTCAGTGACAACTCCTGGCCGGTTTCCAGGCTTCCAGCCCCCACGCTCACTAGCCATCACCTTCAGACATTGCTTTTCTGGCTAACTTTTGTGCTGAGTCCTGCCCCTGTACCCTCTCAGCCCTCCTGACCTGCTTGGGTGGGGGCAGGACTGGCTGAGCGCCACTGCCAGGCAGTGCAGCTGCAGCTCCTAAGGCCACCTGACCTTGGAAAGAGCCTCCCTCTGTCCATCCCCCAGACTTGGGGCAGGAACAGGGCAAGGGGGAAGAGAGGGAACCGGATGGGGTACAGAGTGGGCCATGGCCTCATGCTGGAACTGGCCTGGGTCCCTGAAATGACAGGCCAGGAGACAGAGAGGGCAATGGACGGCCAGCCAAGGAGAGAGTTAGTTACCAGCTGCATCCATAGCATGGCAGAGCCTCACTCCCCATACTCTAGGGGTCTGCCTGAGGAAGGGGTGAGTTACCTGTCACTGGAGGTGTGCCAGCAACTGCCGAGTAGCATCTGTTAGGGAAGCAGAGCCACAGGTTTTCACACTGGTTCGGGAGAAGGGATTGGACTCAGAACCCAGAGTTCTTATTGTTTGGGCCACAGCATAGCAGTCCTGTGACCTTAAGGATCTAACAGCCTGTTCCAAGAATTCCCCATGACCTCCAACAACTCCTCCCATGGTTGTGCCCCCCCCAAAGCCCATGGTTCAAGCAGGGTCAGTCACAGCTTCAAGGCAAGCCCTAGATCCCCATTTCAACCCACTCACAGCTCCTAAAACCCCACAGGTCAGTGTTTTTTAAATTGCATGCAGGTCCTCCCTGGCCAGTGTGGCTCAGTTGTCAGTTGGTTGAGCATTGTCCTGTGCACCAAAGGGTTACTAGTTTGATTTCCGGTCAGGGCACATGCCCAGGTTGTGAGCTCAATCCCTTGATGTTTCTCTCTCACATCAATGTTTCTCTCTCTCCCTCTCCCTTCCTCTCTCTCTAAACAATAAGAACATATTTTAAATGAATAAATAAATTGCATGCAGGTCCTGACCCGTCGGTAGTTGTGAAATTGATTTAGTGAGCTCACTACTTATTTTTTAAAAAACAAAATAAAAATAAAATAGGAAGCACTTTTGCATGTAGTGAGGGCAAGTATTATTTTGTGATGCTTTTGTTTCAGCTTTTAAAATATATATTGTATAATGAATAGCAGTGTACAATATGTTTGTTTTTACTCTGGCTCTTGGTCAAAAAGTTTGAAAGCTGCTTCCCTTGCCCAGTAGCCCACTTAGCTCCAGGCCCCGAGCCTACTGTCAACACCCCCACCCCGGGGCCTAGGTCCTGCTCTCTGCCCAGCCCAGCCTTGGCCCAGCCCTGCTTCACCTTTGCGCTCCTTGCTTGCCCCACATCTTCCTGGGGACCTTCTTTCTAAGCCCTCCGGCTGTGCAGACCCTTTCTCTCCTGTCCTCGTATGCTTACATGCAGAGCTCAACAAAACAGGGCTGAGTCTTACTTCTCTTCCCCCAGCGCATAGTAGGTGCTCAGTAAATGCTCATTCCACAGTGATTTCTAGACGCCCTCTGAGCCAAGGCACTGTACTGTGTTAGAGACATACCAGGCAGGAGGGCAGATGCCACTGCAGCTCAACATACGTTTAGGGTGATGAATGAATGAATGAATGAATGAATGAATGAATGAATGAATGAATGAAAGAATGGAGTCTGAGAGTCTCTAACTTCAGCAGCCAGCTGGGCAGATGGGCAGAAATGATGGGTAAGCACCTAGCTCTTCGCCTGCGCCTAGAAGGCATTCTGATAGCGCTAGTCACTCGTGGCCATGGATGAGCTGGAACGTTGGGGCAGGAGTGGGGCTGAGTGCTCCTCCCGCTCACTCTGACCCTTCTAAGGCCCGTTGGCTGCACCCTGCGCGGCCCTGCACACGTTTCTCCCCGCCGGCCTTTGGAGCTTATCTTTTGGGCCTAGGACACTGGGTATGAAGCCGGCCAGGATGCCCTGATCACCCCCTGGGAGGACACCTGAGGGACGCCAGAGGAGAAGCTAGTGGTCTGTGGGAGGGTGAGGCAGAGGCCCGAGGCCTCAGATGTCCTGCCCCCACTCCAGTGTCACAGAAGGTCTCCTTCTGGTCTCCTTTCAGCAGCCACCTTTGTTGAGAGGTTTTCCCTGACTACGGTGACAAAAATAACTCCTGCTTGGTCACGTTCTGTCACATCACCCTGCTTGGGTCCTTTATGGGAATTATGACGGGCTGAAATTATCTTGTTTCTTTGTCAGTCATCAGATGTTTATTGAGCGTCTGGGGCTCAGGGGTGAGGCAGCGATTCAAGGTCCCTGCACTTAAGGAGATTGCAAATGAAATGGGGTAAACGCTGCGAGGAGGTCAGGACGCAGGCGGACGGAGAGTGCCTGGGGCCTCTCGGAAGAGGCAGCCTTGGCATCAAGACCCGCATGGTAGGAAGGTGTGAGCAGTAGTCCTGGGGGATTTCAAGCAGAAGGGACAGCCGGTGTGAAGAGCCAGAGACAGGAATAAACTGGGTGTGTTCGAGAAGAAAGACCCAAGTGGCTGGGGGTGGGGGTGGGGGTGGGGAGCGGAGGGGTTGAGGTCAGAGAGGGGGTCCTCAGACCATGGAGATGGGACTGCAGGGGGAGAGGAGGAGAGGAGGTGCAGGGAGGAGGCTGCGGAGTTGTCCGGTAGTGACGTGGCTCGGAGCAGGGAGCACTCCGCAGGGAGCACTCTGCAGGCTGCGTGGACTGGGTGTGAGGCCAGCGTCCAGGTCCCAGCCTGGGGGTTCTCCTGCTTGGGGGAGCTCCTGAACCCCCTGCAGGGATGAACATAGCAGCAGCCCCTCCAGGATGTCATGAGGACCTGGACACTAAATGCTACTTATACCACTGACAATGATTGGCTTTGGAGAGGGTGGAAGGATGACACCAGGTGTTAGGCCTGAGTGGACCCCCTGGGAGGTCACAGAAGATGGAGAAGGAGGGGAGGGGCGACCGGTTGGTCTTGGCGATGCTGAGTTTGCGATGCCTCTTAGACATCCGGCAGACACCGGGAGCAGAAGCCGAATTTGCTTGTCCCTGCTGCGGAGGGTGAAGGGGCCAGGTGGCATTTTCAGCCAAGGTGAGCCTGGGCACTGCGCGGGGTGTGCACATGGAGGCCGGAGGTGGGAGAGTCCGGAGGGCAACCAGAGAGGGGCCTTCAGGCCTGCAGGACACAGAGGAAGGCCAGGGCCAGCCAGGGCCTCCATCAGAGCTGCTGGGAGGATGGTGGGCTCAGAGGCACCCTGCAGGGAACTGTGGGGAGAGTGGACGGTAACACTGTCATCCTGTTCAACAAGGGCTTCGGCACTTTACAGTTTATAAACCCTTACCCTCCACTATCACTGTCCATCTTCGCAACATGCCTATGCAGTGAATGTTATTCCTCCCCATTTTATGGATGTGACGCAGAGAGGTTAAGGCATTTCCTCAAAGCTGCACAGCACAGAAGTGAAGCGTTTTCAAGTTTCCTGGGATCACAGTCCCCTTTGAGGACCTTATGAATGCTGTGATCCTTCTCAAAAAAATACACATATGTACACACTAATTTTAAAACTTTTTATGTGCCTTTTTTTCCTATAGGTAATACATTCATATGGTTCTAAAATTAAAAAGACACAACAGGAATACAGTGAGAATTCTTCCTCCCACCCCATCCCCAGCCACCTGCTTCCCCTCCCCGGAGGCAGCCAGTGGCACCAGTCTCCTGGGTCGCCATCCGTAGACAAGCACAGACAAGCAAATATGTGTATCTAAAAATTTCTTTCTCTCCTTTTTTGTACAAACGGTAGATACTATACTTGGTATTCATCACTGTTGCCTTTTCTCACTTAAAACACATCTTGAAGACCCACACCGCTCCTTACAGGGCTCCCTCCTCCTTGCTGCTGGCTGCGTGGTGAGCTGTTCAGGAGGGGCGGCGGGCTGCTTCCAGGCTGGGCTCCCTGTGGGCGTGACTGTCTGCAGGCCGAGGTCCCAGGAGCCCACACAAGTGTCAGGAGCAATTCCATGGCTCTCCAAAGCCACCCAGGGCCACCGGGAGCAAGGGAGGGAGTGATCCTGGCACTTGGCTCTGACTCCCCTTCCCTAAACCTCCCGTCTCCCCACACCTCTCCTTAGGTGCATCCTCTGGGCCCAGCTGAAAATGCAGGGAATCCTGTGTGTGTGGGAATGAGGGGCATCAGCCCCCACTCCCCAAAGCTCTGGGAGACACTCTCCCCAACCAGCTGCCCCAGGTCCTGGAGACTTGTTTCCTGAGAGGCCAAGGACAAGGATAGGGCGCAGCGATCTCCACGCCCGTTCCCAGCCCTGGCTGGGATGGCATTCGTGAGCTGTGTGGGGGTCACCTCTGCTCCCCTCCCTGGCCCACCACAGCTACCCCAGCCCCAGCGCCTCCCCTTCTCCTCTGCTCGGGAGGGAGGGACTCCAAGTGGAGAAGCACGGTGAGGCCTGGGCTGGTCAGGGCCAACTGGGCAGCTCTGCTGGACCGCCCTCTCCTGGCTCCGGCCGCTGTCCCCTTGCTCCGCTCGCTGGGCTGCACAGCCTCCCGCCCCTGTCCGGGCCTCCCGTGCGGGAGGCGCTGCCTGGGTCCGAGCCCTCTTCTCTTCCTGTCCCGCATTCCTGCCCTAGGCGGTCTCGTCCACCCTCCCAGGCGGTCAAGCTCTAGCCAGTCTAACTCCGCCCAGACCTTGGGGCCTGACATGCCTGGGCATCTCCGTCGGGACATTCCAAGGCCACTGCGTGCTGGCAAGTGTCACTCCTGAAACCTGGTCCTCTTTCAGTGGCCCACTCCTGTCACCCCTCTTCCCAACTTCCCCATCCAAGCCACCCCTACCCCGGCTCCTTGTCCAGTGTCCCGAATCAGCTTACTTCTCTCGAGCTCCACTGCCCCGGCCTGGCAGCTCTGAGCCACCGCCATCGCCTGCGTGGTCAGCAGCGGGAGCCCCTGGCCGGCCTCCTGCTTTCACTGTGCCCCGCACGCTTATTCCCGTGTGTGCACCGCACTCGGGCAGCAGAGGCCTCCGAGGCCGGACAGGCCGGTGCCCCTGGGCTACACTGAGGATATTTTCTTGAGCCCGGTGGCGGATACACAGGGGTTATTGTATCACTTCTCATTCCTCCTTCTCTTAAAGATTCACATGAAAATTCAAAAGACCAAACCAGGCGAAACCCGCTTGCCGGTTTCCCACGGCCATGAGGATGAAACCCACGGCCTGGGGCCTCGGCCTGGGCGATTCTCCCTCTTGCTCACTTCACTCCTGCTACTTGTCCTTGCTGAAGATTCTCAGGACACCAAACTTTCTGGAATGTTCTACACCCCACTGTCCACACAGACACACAATTCTCTTGACAACTTGACTCCCACTTATCACTCAGGTCTCAGCTTAAATGTGACTTTCTCAAAGAGGCCTTGGGGACCCCCCCATGAAACTAGAGCCTCCTGTCTTCTCTCTCACCATGAAAGACGTTTTCTTCTTCCAGAGCTTACACTTGCTGGCTGTCACTTCTGCTTGTTGTGTATAGAGCTTCTCTCCGCAGCTGATCCATAAGCTGGGTGAGTCTGCGCCCGGTCTGACCCACAGCAAGTGTGCAGTAAATAGTCACTGAGGGAGCGACCTCAGGGCGAGTGCACAGCAGGCCAGCTCCTGAGCCACAGCAAGGCAGTGGGGGCGTGAATCTCTCCACCAGTGAGACTGGGGTTCTGAAGAATAGAAGCCTTTCGGGGAGCCCGCTCGCCTTCAGATCCTTGGAGGAGGAGGGGCACAGGTGTTTGGGTGGCCGTCTAGCCATTAGAAGTGGATCCTGGGGGGGCGGTGTGAGTTCTCCATCAGGGGCCAGGTGTCAGCGATGCAGCAAAGGGCTCACTGGCAGGTTGGCGCAGTGGCCCTTGAGCCCTCCAGCCACCAGCCAGCTACCACCTGGCCATGACCAGAAGTCCTGTTTGACATTCTGGGGCACTTGCTTTCTAAACCTCTTCACCTGCAGGCTGAGTGGCTGGGGGAGAGAGACGGGGTGCAGAGCTGGAAGAACAAGCTGGTTCACCCCACTGCTCAGAGGCCCTCTGGAGCCGAGTCGCCTGTGTGTCTAGGCTCTGGCTGGACCTGAAATCAGAGACCCGAGTCCTAGCTCCCACATCCTATGGCCCCATTCCCATCCCAATAGGACTGAATTGACAGACCCGGCACATAGTGGGGCTTGATGAATGTTTACTGAGTGGAAGACATGTGGGACATGACCGTGTTTCTTCGAGGCAGGAGAACAGCGTCTAATGCATATGCTCTGGTATCGACCATGGGGGTCCAAATCCTGACTCTAGCACTTATGAGCTGTGTGAACTTGGGTGAGTTGCTGGACCTCTCTGTGCCTTCTGAAGTGGGGATAATATGGTACCTTCCTCTGAGGTCATGGTGAGGATGGCAGGCATTGATCCTAGGGAAGCACTCAGAACCGAGCCCGCACAGAGGAAGTGGGTGCTAGAGGCTCCGGGCGATTTTGCAACGTCATTTGTCCGCCGAGGGAGGTGCTAGGTGAGCAGTGGGTTGTCAGGGTTCAGAAGAAGGTGTGGGGGAGGAGCAGCGTTCACTGAGCACCCACTGTGTGGCCTGTACTTTTATGACAATTGACAGCCTGTGTCTGGCCCTCAGGACCGCTGTGCAAGGTAGGCATTAATTACTATGTTCCTTCCCAAATGGGGACAGTGAGGCTCAGAGAGGTCAAGGAACCTGCTGGAGCCTGCTTCCGGCCCAGCCCTCTTTACGATCTTATGAGGTAAGGACTATTATTAGCCCCACCAAAGATGAAGAGTGCAGGGACCAGAGAGGTTAAGAAACTTGCCCAAGGTCACAAAGGCAGAAAGTGGACAGAGGCTCCGTAGTCAAAGCCACTGCACTGGGAGGGGGAAGATATGGGCTCTCAACATTCACAACGAGAAGAGAGTCAGATCTCCCAGGGTCCAAGGAGCAGGACAGGGGCCTGCAGAGGGCCATGGGCAGGAGGGGACACCCTGTCACCATTTCCCCCATGGCTAAATCCATCCTCAGCCTCCTTTTATTCTGAGGAACACAGCTCAGCTGCCTGGTCCTTGAGCCCTTTCCCTCCCCTGCAAAGACCTGTGTATTAGAGTTGAAAGGACCCCCACCCTAACTAGGTAGTCAGGCCCAAAAGGCCTCCTTCAGAGCTGGAGTGGGGGCAGGCTCTGTGCTCCTCGGGGACTGGGAAATGGGACAATGGTGTGAGCTCCTTCTACCTCCCCAGGGAGACCTTTCCACCCTCTAGAATCCTTTCTGGGTGCACGGAGTTGGTCCCTTGGCCCCGCCCCACCCCTCTGTGCCTGCTCCCTATGGTAGAAGAGTCAGTCTCCCCATCCAGACCCCAGAGAGGCTCGGGGATGGGGGAGCTGATCAGACAGGAACACCCAATGGATCACCGGCCTTATTTCAGACCAGGCTGGTGCCTTGTTTCATTACATCTTCCCAGCTCTCCTTCCAGGGAGCAGTTATGTCCCTGCGCCCCATTTTCAGGCAGACAGGAGTAGCTAGCCCATGGCTTGAGCAGTTAGCGGTGGAGCCAGGGCTGGAAGCCGGTTTTCTTCTTCATCGGCCCCCTCCTCGTATTCTGCGCATTCCCCCCCCAACGCCTGTCGGACGGGGAGGGAGGCCCCGCCATCACTGTCTCCACTTTGCAGATGAAGACCCTGAGGTCCAAAGGGTGTATACTAGGAGGGGACAGAGCTGAGACTGAGAACCGGGGCTTGCCACCCAAACACAAGCGTTCAACCAGTGCATTATTTTCATAACGTGAAAAAGAAGTCTGGGGTGCAGACAGTGAGGGCCACGGGCTCAGAGGAGGCGGGGCTGGCAGCTGGCAGTGCAGCCAGGGAAGGCTTTGGAGAAGGGGGGGGCTGGGGACCAGGGTGAGTCAGGGACCCGGAGCCAGTCAGACCTGAGTCGGAATTCCAGCTTTGTCACTTCTACTGTGTGACCCCCCATCTGTGTCCCTCCCCCTCCCCCATCCCAGCCTGTGATTCTTTAGCTGGGAAAAGAAATACTAGCCCTGCCTGTGCCATGGTAGGTGCTTAACAAATACCTGTTAAGTACACAAAAGGTTGCTGATGCTTCAGTGAGATGGACCAGGCAGTTCTAGAGGGTTCGTTCCTGGGTGCCGCAGATGATGGTCCAGCTGGACCCCGTGGCTGAGCTGTGTGGCCTCAGACAAATCCCTTTACCTCCTGTGTTGTCCGGCCCAGTAACGAGGAGATGTATAAAGGCCCTGCGGGCTGGCAAAGTGCCCCCGAGTGTGGGCTTCTGCCCCTTCCCTCCTGCCCTCTGGGGGGTGAGTGTGGACCGAGCCGTCCTGGGTCTCAGACTCGCTCCTGCTGCTGCTGTCTGGGGCTGGAGGCCACCCGAGGCGCGGCCCCCATGTGTCCCACGCGTGGTGAGGATGCGCACGGGGAGACTCGCCCGGTTGCTGGAACCCACCGGGGCTGCTGCCACTCTATCAGCTTTTCATTTGCAAAGGAGGAGAGGCATTCAGTGTCACAAAATCAGAGGGAAAATCAGGGTCACAAAAGCAGAGGTGACAGGAGCAGGGTGTTCTTCCTATGTCCTCTGGACCCCTGACAGGCAGGGTCTCCAGCCCCCTTACCCCCTGCTAGTCACCTTCACTATCTCCCTGGGGTCCTTGGCCAACTGCTGACTCACCTTGCCACATCCCTGCTCCCTGCCTCAGTTTCCCTAGTTGTCCAATGAAGTCTGGACTAGGGGCTTCAGATTTTGGACATTCACAACACAGTAAACTTTAAAAAAAATTTTTTTTAATCTTTATTATTGAAAGTCCCACAGTAGAATTTTTTTAAAAGTGGTAATTGACACAGCATTGTCATTCCTTCACTTTGCCAAGAAAGGACACTAAATTTGTAAAAAGCAGCCAGCATGTGGCATCCCCATCGTTGCCCCAAAGAAAGAATCTTTACCACAAAAGGAGTCCGGGGATGCAGCCTTAGAAGAAAGGGCAGTGCCTAGAGGAAGCACCCAGGCAGGAAGAAGGACTTGCTTGAGGTCCCCCAGCAAGGCTATGAGAGGGACCCCGCCTCCCGGGGCCTCCACAACCCAGCAAGCAGATTAGACCAGCTCCCTGCCTTCCAGGAAAGTGCAGTTTATTGCAGACGTGATACAGGCCCCTAAACAACCGGGTACACATGCGTGCTCTCTCTCAACACATATTCAGAAGAGCATGGTGCCGAATTGCCAATGCCTCTCGCCCATCTTTTGCCGCCTGTGCCCCTTCTCTTTTGCTCTTTTCCCTCGGGCTATTGTGCCTTCATCAGGAAGCCCCATGTGACAAACAAGGGAAAGAAAACCTGGCCCTCTTCCCGTAGTTGTCACATGGAGGCACAAGGCCAGGCTTCGTACTTTTCACTTTTTGGTCGGGCACGGTGCGGTCTGCCCACGCGCTGGCAGGTGGGCCTCTCGTTTCTGCTCGGAGTGACAGAGGTGTTCTCTTATTTGCGCAGGTCCCTGCAGGCAAGGGGCTTTAGGGGGACAGGCCACACACAGGCTCCTCCGTGCTGGAGGGTGCTGGGTCTGGGGGGCGCACCTGTGCCCGGAGGCAGCTTTCCCCACCGCCCAGGAATAAACATTTCTGAGTACCCCGAGGTAGCATGGGCCAAGGGCGGGCACGGAGCAGGGGCTCAGGAGCATTGCTGTGACCAGGAGAGGAGGCGCAGGGGGAGGGGGTGATGCCTGGGCCTGGGGTGATGGGCTGGGGTGAGGACTGAAGTTGGGAGTCTGAGTGTAGGGGTGGGGATATGTGGAGCCTTGGGGCTGACCCTGGGCATGGGCTTGGCCTAGACTCCTGGCATTTCTACTCACAAATTGAGAACAGTGGACTGTGCTGGGGAGCGGGGACCTCGTGGAGAGCCCTCTCCTGCAGACCAGAACCTCCTCCAGCTCAGGGACAGTCCCTCTGGGCAGAGAACCAGGGGTCCCCTGGCCTTGGACAAGGCTCTCACCCTCTCTGGGCCTCAGTGACCTCATCCATGAAAGGCTAGGTCACCACACTTTGTCCCCTCTGCCACTTTCTTGGAGACCTGTGGTCTGTGGGGCCAGGGCCTGCTGGGGCCAAACCTCACCTCAGTGCCCTCCAGGGAAGAAGCTCCCCTTCCCAGGGGCACCTTCACCTTCTGCCAGGAGCTCTGGAGTGGGAGTGAGGAGGCCGGTCCACCCCCTCTTAGCAAGTCTGTCCCAGCTCTGGCTTCCTTGGCCTTAGATGCAAAATGAGGGTCTTAAAATCAGGGATCATCTGTTCCTACTTGCTCTGGTTCCTCAGTGACATTAATAGAGGCATTTACGACGAAGGGACAGAGCAGAGATGTTGAATGAAGGAGGATCTCCCTGCAAACTGTTTCTGGCCTAGAAGGTGCACCCAGCACCCTGGCTGTTGTGACTCTGGGAGAGGTGGCAGAGAGAGCCGGGGATGCCCAGGTGAAATTATGACCCCTAAGGGCCAGCATCATGCGCCATCATTACCCGTTAGGTCTTCAGGCTGATGAGTCTCACCGATCCCATTTTCCAGATGAAGGGACTGAGGTTTAGGTCAATCAAGTAACTTGCGCAAGTTACATGGTGGATCTTGGACTTCCATCCAGGACTGTGGGACCCAGGGAGCTCCTCTGAGGGGGAGAAGGGAGAAGAACCCAGAGCAGGGGTGGGGTGACCGTGGGGGAGGTGGGCGCAGGGCTCAGTCTCCCTGGGCTGAGAGGGCGTTTCTCCCTGGAAGAGGCAGGCTCTGGAGCTGTTGATCTCTAAATTACAGCGTTGGTGCGCACCGGTTGCTGCGGCAACCGAGTTGTCCTGAACCGGGGAAGTGTATAAACATTGCCACAGATGCACAATTAGATCAGGAAGAAGAATAGAACAGAAAATAGAAACTTTCAGCCTTATATAATTCCGGGCCAAAACGTTACCAGGAACCGAGGCTTGGGCCGGCCCTGCCAGCCGCTGGGGCAGCACCATCTCTCTCTCCCGGGGCAGTGGAAGGGAGGGATGGAGGGAGGGTCTGCCCTCCAGGGGCCCAGCTGGTGCGCCCAACACCCGCCACCCGCCACCCGGTGGGGTGAGGGGCCGCCTCTGCTGAAACAGCTGGGGATGCTGACAGCCCAGTCCTGCCTCTGCCAGCTTCCTCCTGCTCCGGGGAAGCGGGAAGGCAGGCAGGAGGGCAACTGGCTCTCACCGAGCACCTACCATCTCCTTGAGTCCTGTGAGGTAGGGTTTGGTCCCTATTTTACTGATAAACAAAGTGAGGCGCAAAGAGGTGAAATGCACTGTCCGAAGGTGACACTGCTGGTCAGTGGGTGTGTAACCTCCCCCACTCGGAGTCTCCACACCGTGGACTCATCGATGTTGACAGCACGTGGGGGCTAAGAGCTAGACTCGCCTGGGCTTGGACCCACCTATCAGCTGTGTGGCCTTGGGCAGGTCACTGCCCCTCTCTGAGCCTCTCTTCCCTTTCTTAGGACATGGGAATAGTGATACCTACACAGGAGCCAGGCCAGGGTTCCCCCTTCCTCTGTCTTGACCACCGTTGCTGTCTTCACCCACCACTGCTCCCAACAAGTCTGGGGACACGACAGGAACAGAGGTGGGGATGCAGGTCCCAGCATTGCCCAGTAGGACTTTCTACAACAATGGAAGTGTCCTGTATCAGCTCTGTCCAGGAGGGTCGCCAGCAGCCACGAGCACCTGAATTTGAAACATGCCTGTGCAACCGTGGAACTGAGTGAAATTTTTATTTAATTTTAAGTAAATGTAAAGAGCCACAGGTAGCCAGTGGTTATCATATTGGACAGGACAGGAGAACATCCAGCCCCCCAAAGACCCAAGAAGGCAGAGGCTGAACCCAGGGAGGTGAGCTGGGGCCAGAGCACTCGCAGCTCCCTCTGCTCAGGGCTACTGCTGGGAGGCTGGAGCCAAGATGAGCACTGGGAAGCTCGGGCTTGGAACCACGGGCAAAGGAGGGTTGGGGGGCGCAGCGTGAGGGGCTGGGACTAGGACCTGGATCCTGGACGCCTCAGCTTCTGGCCTGGCAGAGAGCCCCCAAACCCGGAGCTGGGCTAGCCACGGAGGCACTGGCTCAGGTCCCGACACTCCCACACTGTCGTCAGAACCACCTTCACTGTCACGCTCTGCTGGCCAGGGCGGGGGAGGTCTCAGGTGCCAGTCCAGGCTCTTCCCCTTCTGAGTATCTTTGGGTGGGGGCCTTGCCACCGGAGCCTGGGTTCCCGGGCCCCCGGAGAGGCCACCCCGACGGCAGCCCCTTGCCCCCAGCATCTCACGTGTCTGGCTTCCCCCTCTCGCCCAGGCCCTGTGTCTTCCCAGGTGACCACGCCTGCTTCAGGACATGCTCGGGCACAGCCGCAACGGGCAGGCCCACGTGCCCCGGCGGAAACGCCGCAACCGCTTCGTCAAGAAGAACGGCCAATGCAACGTCTACTTCGCCAACCTGAGCAACAAGTCGCAGCGCTACATGGCGGACATCTTCACCACCTGCGTGGACACGCGCTGGCGCTACATGCTCATGATCTTCTCCGCGGCCTTCCTCGTCTCCTGGCTCTTCTTTGGCCTCCTGTTCTGGTGCATCGCCTTCTTCCACGGTGACCTGGAGGCCAGCCCAGTGGTGGCCACGGCGGGGGCCCCCGTGGGCAGCGGTGGGGCGGCCCCAGTGACCCCCAAGCCATGCATCATGCACGTGAACGGCTTCCTGGGCGCCTTCCTGTTCTCGGTGGAGACGCAGACGACCATCGGCTACGGGTTCCGGTGCGTGACGGAGGAGTGCCCGCTGGCGGTCATTGCCGTGGTCGTCCAGTCCATCGTGGGCTGCGTCATTGACTCCTTCATGATCGGCACCATCATGGCCAAGATGGCCAGGCCCAAGAAGCGGGCGCAGACACTGCTGTTCAGCCACCACGCGGTCATCTCGGTGCGTGACGGCAAGCTCTGCCTGATGTGGCGCGTGGGCAACCTGCGCAAGAGCCACATCGTGGAGGCCCACGTGCGGGCCCAGCTCATTAAGCCCTACATGACCCAGGAGGGCGAGTACCTGCCGCTGGACCAGCGGGACCTCAACGTGGGCTATGACATTGGCCTGGACCGCATCTTCCTGGTGTCGCCCATCATCATCGTCCACGAGATAGATGAGGACAGCCCCCTGTACGGCATGGGCAAGGAGGAGCTGGAGTCCGAGGACTTTGAGATCGTGGTCATCCTCGAGGGCATGGTGGAGGCCACAGCCATGACCACCCAGGCCCGCAGCTCCTACCTGGCCAGCGAGATCTTGTGGGGCCACCGCTTCGAGCCCGTGGTCTTCGAGGAGAAGAGCCACTACAAGGTGGACTACTCGCGCTTCCACAAGACCTACGAGGTGGCCGGCACGCCCTGCTGCTCCGCCCGGGAGCTGCAGGAGAGCAAGATCACGGTGCTGCCCGCCCCGCCCCCCCCCGCCCAGTGCCTTCTGCTACGAGAACGAGCTGGCCCTGCTGAGCCAGGAGGAGGAGGAGCTGGAGGAGGAGGCGGCCGCGGCGGCCGTGGCCGCGGGCCTGGGCCTGGAGGCAGGCTCCAAGGAGGAGGCGGGCATCATCCGGATGCTCGAGTTCGGCAGCCACCTGGACCTGGAGCGCATGCAGGCCACCCTCCCGCTGGACAACATCTCCTACCGTAGGGAGTCGGCCATCTGACCTCCGGGCCCTGCCCGCGTCGCCTCCCACAAGAGCCCCTGCTGGGGGGCGGGGTACAGGACACCCCCTCCACACTCAGGACAGACCTGACCCTGGCTCCGTGAACCTTCTGGAGAGAGGTGGGGGCTTCAAAGCTGAGGGACCTCTTCCTACTGACTCCAGAACGCAGGCCTGGGAAGGGCCCAGGAAACCCTCAGCCCTGTCACCCGGGTTCCCAATGCCTACCTGCTGGTGGTTCGGGGCCCACAGACTCACCACCCTTTCCCCACCCACCCTTCAAGGACGTGCGCCCTTTGTTCTCAGAACCTTGGGGAAAGCGGCTGGACTTCTGGAGGGTGGGCATCATAGGGTCTGGGGTGGGCAGGGGGGGAGTTTTGGGGGAGGGAGGGAGGAGTGCGTTTCTTTTGCATGACTGTGACCTGTTGTTCATGACTTTCTTTTGTAAATATCTATAAATGGAGAGAGATGGAGGCACCCAATCCACCTTCTGCCATTTGTACCTGCAGGACAAGGAGGCGCAGTCCCACCCTGTGCACCCCCCACCCCCCGCAAGCCTCGCCCCTTCCCCTGCCCATCTGGCTGGTCCCTTGAGCCCTCAAAGCCAGCCATCCTGGTGCCTGGATGGTGCTGGTTTGGGTGCAGAGGTGGGACCCCAAGGGACAAAGGCCATCCCTCTCTGTGGTTTCTCCAAGCCCCCCGGGCCCAACCCAGATTGACAATGGAGTTTGTAACTATATATTTTTAATAAAGTATATGGTCCATTGGGGTAGGTTGGTTGAAGATGGAGGGTTGGGAAGAAGAGATAGATAGAGAGAGGCCAACGTGATGCGGGTGTTATATGTGTGGTATGTGTGTGATCCGTATGTGTATATGGTGTGTATGTGTGTGGTATGTGTGTGATCTGTATGTGTGTATGTGTGTATGTGTGTTATGTGTGTGATCCATATGTGTGTATGTGTGGTGTGTAAGTATGCTATGTGTGTACATGTGCATGTTGTGTGTGTCATGCCTGTGTGTATTGTGTGGGGGGTATGGATGTGTGTATGGTACATATGTGTATATGGATAAGTGTGTGTCTGTGTGTGTGTGTCCCTTTCTGAAACACCAACCCTTGGAGGGAACTTTGTCACCTGCCATTCCCCTTCCTGGGAGCCAGTGGGAAGGATTCTGAGTGGGCCTCAGAGGCTTGAGTGGGTCTGAGTTAGAGCTTTGCTACCTTCTAGCTGTGTGGCTGCCAGCAAGCTGTCCATCAGTTTTGCCTCAGTTCATCACCTATAGAATGGGATGAACCATTCCTCCCTCCCAAGAGGTGAGGGACAGGAGAATCTTGTGTGGATGTCAGCCAACCCTTTATAACTCAGGGGAAGTGGGAAGGGCCCACTGACTTACAGCCCCGCACACCCATGCACACACACACACACACACACACAGGGGCTGGGCTGATCAAGTTGGCCGCAGGACACTGTGGTGGGAAGGGCTCTGGGAGCAGCTGGGAAACCTGGTCATAGTCAGACTTGGTCTCTGCCTTGCTGTGAGGCCTTGAGTAAGTCCTTTCCCTTCTCTGGGCTTCAGTTAGCCAGTGCTATGTAACAAACCACCCCAAAACTCAGACAAGGGTTTCTTTTCTCAAGCCTCTATGGGTGGGCTGGGTGGCTCCTTATCTGGTTTCTTCTGGGCTCACTCCAGGCGCTATGCTCAGCTGGAACGTCAGCTCAGCTGTGAGGCCAAGATGGCCTCGCCACGTCAGGCAGCTGGTCTGGCTACGGCAGGGGCCTCTTCTCCTTCACCAAATTCCTTCGTGGTGTTTCAGGCAGCAGCTGCAAGGCCTCTTGAGCCAGTCCAGGCCACGAGGCCAACCCAGGTTCAAAGGGGGGGGAATTGGCTCCGCCTCTTGGGAGATTGGTCAAGTCACGTTGCAGAGGGCAAAGGCACCAGGATGGGACTGTGGCCGTAACTTGGTCGTCTGCCGCAGAAGCTTTGGGTCTGAGGGCTACTCCCATCTCTAGCTCTGTTCAACTGTGTACCCAGCGTTCGGTGTGCAAGGAAGCAGAGGGCACCCTCTTCATTCTCAGGAATCTTCTATGCAAAGGTGCCAGCTACCTCAGGAAACACAGGGAACCAACAGGCAAGCTCACCCACTGTGAAGTGCTGTGCACTGCTTTGTGAATGACCCGTTTCACCAGCGCTGGCAGCATGGCTGCCATTTGGGTAAATCACTGTGCGTCCCATGTGCTTCAACAGCTTAATAAAAGAACATGAGGCGTCTTTCCTGGAGATAGAGGCTCCCTGGGATCCAAGTCCCCCAACAAATAACTCATCATGTCTCTCATTTGCATAACATCTTTCACATCCTTTAGTTCACTGAGTTCCTGCCAAACCCCAAAAGGTAGGTAGGACAAGGACTTGGCCTCAGATGAGGACCTGAAGACCCCGAATTAAGGGGCTGGCTTGAACCAAGGTGACAACTGCCAGCTTCCCCTTCACTCCCATCCCCCCGCAGGCAGGGGCTACGTGAGCAGCCCAGCTGCCAATGCTCTTGGAAGGGCCCCTGGTGCCCTTCTGCCAGGTGGGAGCACCCCGGGGGGTCTCACCGCCCACAAGCCAGGGGCTCATCAGAGATGTCCCTCTACCCAGCCCCTGCAGGCCCTGGGGAGACCTCACAGGGTCTCAAGCTCACCTGTCTGCTTCCTTCAGGCAGACACCTGGGTGAGCAGCAGTGACTAAAGATGACCTCGGGCTCAAGCAACTTAGCCTCAGGACCTTCCACCTGGGACACATCTTAGAGGTTACCCAGCCCACACCCACGAGGACAGGCGGGGAGAGGTACACGCAGGCTCTTCCTAAGATGGCCTCCCATCCAGAGTGACGTGGGGGCGCTTCAAAGTCCCTCCCAAACACTTTCCTCGTCACCAGTTTGTCACTGGCTCAGACACTAGTGACAGTGACTCCTCTAGGAGGCCTCTTTGTCAACATCGAGCTGACCTGGGGGACACAGGAGAAGCAAGTTTTGACAAGAGCCCATAGCAAGGACTTTCTGGGGTGCCAAAGCGAAGTGCCATTGTGGGCACTGGGGGTGGGCATGGGGAGGGCACGGGAGAGGGGGCCACAGGGTTCGGGGAGGCTAGCACACAGCTGCAGGGGGGCTGGGAGGCTCGGCTGCAGCCCTGCTCGGCTCCGCTCGGCTCCCTGTTGACTCACCTGCCTGCTCCCACCTGTTCCCCTTCCACAGCCCTCCCACCTGCCTTCCCCCACCTCCGCCCCATCTCCCTGGCTGCAGGCTCCTGACGGCTGAGAGGGGGATCACTGTATCTGGGCGTGTACGAGCCTTAGCTATCGAGGCGCTTGGACTGGCGGAAATGGACTGGCTGAAGGGGCCCCTTCCTCACCCCCCATCGTCCCTGCCCTGCGCTCTCGCTTCCCCCTCGGGTCACAGCCCAGGGGAGGGGTGGGAGGCAGGAGAGAAGGAAGGGGGGGCAGGCGGGGAGAGGAGGCAGCGTAGCCTAAGGATGCTGAAACCTGCCCCCTGTCTTGCCTAAAATCCCACCATCCAGGCCTAGTTCTTGGGGGCTCACCTTGGCTTCCTTCCGGCCCACGCCTGAAACACTTGTTCTCCCTGTGGACCCAAATCGCTTAAAGAAGCAGAGAGAAGAGCCCGGAGGGCGGTGGGCAGCTGGCCGGGCCTGGCCGCCTGAGTCCCCGCCTCGCTGCCTGTGATCGTCCGCTCCCCGGGCCTGGCTTTCTCGCCGTCGCTTTCCCTGGGTACTGACTTCCCTCGGTGTTGACGGGCTCTCCGTGCTTTCCATTTCTAATGACAACGCAATGTTCACAGGAGCACAGCGCCCAGCGGGCCGACCCCTCACTTACAGGTGGGGGAACTGAGGCCCAGAGGGGCGTAGCCGGGATCCCGCTGCCCTGGGTCCCAGCCCTTCCCACCGCCGCACGCGGAACCGTTGCAAAGTGAAAATGTGTGTCCCTTGTTCAAAAGTTGGGGAAACTGCCATTAAAAACACTAAAGTTACAGCGTCTCCTTTCTTCAGGTAACCTCCTCTGCTTATGCGCCGTTGTCCCACTGGACTTACCTGCAAAACACAAGTTCAAAAAGAAAATGAAGAATTTCAACAATGTCATCCCAATAAATTCAATTAAAAAAAAGAAAAGAATTTCCAACGGAGGCCGCGGAGCATGAAGCCAAGCCCGGGCCCCCAGGAACCCCCGGCTCCGTGGCCTGCCTTCCCCAGCGTCTCCAGATCCTGTCTTCCCTCCTCCTACCCAGGGCTGTGCTCGGCACCTCTGCAGTTTTCTGTTCCTGTCGTTTCACTTTTTCCTCTCGTGGCCATTGGCTCAGACTAAGTACTAACAGAATCCTGGGCTACATTTGCCGGACCCTCCAAAGTGTAACCCCCAGCATCTTCCAGCGGGACAGTGTAGACTTGGGTCCAAGGATCAGAAAAGGGAGAAGTTTGAAACCCAGCTCCCCTTCCACGGCTTCTCAAGGGGTGAGTTGAGAGGGTGAGCGCAGATGGGCAGGAATGGCTGGCAGTGGGCACAGCGATGGCACCGGACACAGAGCCAAGAGCACTGGCATTTACATGCATGTTTATACAGAGGAAAGATCGTGGGTGTGAGAGCCAAGGGGTCCCAGGTTTGAGTTCTGCTGCTAGCACTGACGAGCTCTGTGACTCTGGGCAAGCTGATGTGTGTCTCTGAACCTGTTTCCTCGTCTGTTACAAAGGGCCATTCATATCTATCTCACACGTTGTCGTGTGGATTCAATCAGACCTCATATGTGATCAGACATGGCATGGTGTCTGTCGGGCACATTAGTGGACCCCAATAAATGTGAGTAGCCTTCCAGAAAGTATTCTGATGGGCTTATCATATGAGACATAGTTTGAAAACTGACCTCTGAGCTTCCCAGCAACCGTGCAAAAAGGGAAACTTGATAGATCACTTAGGTCTCAGGTATGAGGACTGGGAGGCTGGAGAAGAGCCTTGGGCTCTGACTTACTGTGTGATCCTGGGTAATCTCCTCCTTCTCTGAACCTCAATTTCCCTCTCTTTAGAGCTAGACACTGGACTTATGGACCTCTAGGGCCCTGACCTGTGGGACAACCTAGGATTCTACTCCTGTGCCCTCTAGAAGAGGGTAGGAGGTCTGGGGAGAGGGTGGGGAAGAGCAGAACTGGCACTTGGTAAAATTGGGAGGATGCCCAAGTCTCTCTTTGGTGCCTGTTGCAACCACTGGCAACCTCCAGGGCCTACTCCTCACGCCATTAGCTGACTGCTCAAGTCTGGGGTAAAAATCCCTACACGTGCCCCAGTGCAAAGCCCCCAGCCAGAGGCATTTGCCCGAGCTCTTGTCATCGGCTCACCCATTACAGATTTCAAAGGGCTTCTGTGTCATTCATTTATTCCTTCATTCAATAAATATTTGTTGAGCACCTACTATGAGCAAGGAGGAGAGAGGATTCAGGCCCTGAACCAAACAGGGCCTGGGTCCTCAGCCCTTCAACCCTTGGCTTGGTGCTAGGAAGAAGCCCTCAGCTGGGGGTCCTGAGGCCTCTGCCTGGGGCCTGCTGCTAACGCCAGGAGGGACTGTGGGCAATCCCTGTCCCTTGCTCAAGCTTGAGATACAGACAGGGCTCCCTGGTTACAGTCACCATAGCTGTCCACCGCAGCTGCAAGCACCATGGCAACGGGGCAGGTAGGCAAGAGCCCCTGCTGGATGGAAGCTATTGTCAGCTCTCAAGGTGCCCACAGTGGAAAGGAGGCCAAAAGGGGACCCTGCAGACAGAGGAAAGGCCCAAGGAGAGGGGTTGAAATGTCACACTGAGGGGCAGGTACAGAGCCCCATCCAGAACAGGGCTCCTGACTCCCTGCCTGTCACCAGGATCACCTCCTCCTAAGACATGGCCCCTGGAATGAGGGTCTTGAGGCCAATACCTGCCCCTTGCACTTCTGGGGCCTTCCTTGCCAAGAGAGCGGAGGCTTGATTCACTGTCCCCCTTCTCAGCCCCAGGGACTTCCAAGCCTGTTGAATCCCCTCCTTCCTCCCCTCCTCCTGGGCCTCCCTGTCAACACCTGTCAAGGGGGCTAAGGGCAAGTCCACGGAGGTGGGAGAGGGTTCAGGCTGTGGTGACAGAGTGGAAGGGATATTATACACTGATGTGGGAGCAGTTGACAAAGATGGGGGATGGGGGAGACTCAGAGAGGCTGAGACAAATAGTGATGGGATTAGAGAGAGATGGAGAGGCAATGGCCGAGAGATGGTGGCAGACAGACAGAGATCAGCAGGCAGAGGGAGGCAGAGGGAGAAGGGCTCTGCAGAGTTTGAGAGGGAGGGAGGCACTCGCGCCTGTCAGACTGCAGAGAAAGAGGGGTGTTGGGGTTGGGGGACATGGATGTGAAGAGGCAGATGGTGGCTTCTCCTCCCCAAGGCCCGGCCCAGAGTCTATGGGGAAGCAGCCAGGTGCTCTGGAGGGCCCAGGAGGGAGAAATCCCAGCCAAGCAGAGAGGAAGGGGGAGAGCCCTCCCCATGAGCTGTCGCTGTGAGGAGTGTCCCTGAGGAGAATCCTTGCAAAAGCTGGGGGGTGGGGGGTGCTCCATAGGAAACCCAGAGTGGCCAGGGCAGCCTTGCAAATGGAGAAGCTGACAAAGAGAGCTGTAGGGGCAGGGTGGGCCCCTGCACTGCTGGACCCTGGGCCGAGGCCTCGCAGAGGCTGGACCATGAAGCCACTAAAACCTGAGGTGAAGATGGACATCCCAGAGGCCAGAGGGGACAAGTAGCCCTCTCCCCAGCTTTGCGTGATTGGGGACAGGGGACAGGCTAATTTGGGCTCAGTAACTGTACATCCCGAGCCTCTTTCCTTACCTGTGAGGTGGGGATAGTGACATTGGCCCCTAGAGCCACCCCTAAGCCCCCCCACCAGCCTCCTATTAGTTTGAGGTTAATCTCAACAATTCCGTTGGTGATAAACAGAACAATTACAGGCCTGCACTCTACAGGTTACAAAGCCCCTTAACTTTTGGTTTCTCATTTGATATTCCCCATCAGCCCTGAGTGGGGGAATCTATCCCCATTTATACATGAGGAGGTTCAGAGAGGCAACTCAGGGCCATGCGGCACCGAGGTGCTCTACCCGGGCTCTCCGGCCTAGAGTTGACGGTGGTCCAGCTCCTGAGCCATGGCAGGGGTGGGGCGAGGGTCAGCTGGTAGGAGATTGAGGCAGGAGATGGGGATGCCCATGGCCAAAGACAGTTGCTACTGGGGGGCTGGGGCAAGTGAGGACAATGAAGATCTAGGGCCTCCCCCGGTAGGCAGTGGGGAGCCCTGGGCAGTCTTGGAGCAGAGGAGTGAGGGAGGGAGAAACACTCGGGAAGCTGCATGTGGGGGCTGAGTGGGCCCGAGCGGGAGGTGGGCAGGGGCGGGGAGCTGCCTGAATAGGGCGGGCAGGGTGGCAGCCTGGATGGCGTCTGGCCTCCATGCAGCCTGAGACTCTTCTGGGGCCTCTGAAGGAAGCTGGGTGGGCAGCAGGCACAGGAGGGACAGCTTTCTGGGCTCAGAAACGAGACAGGCAGGACCAGGGATGCTGCCAGAGGAGCCTCAGCAGGCGTGTGGGGGGGGGGGGATTGGGACAGTTTAGTGACAGGGAAGTGGAAGAAATAGACTGGCCCCTGTAGTCTTGTCCATGACAGGTGAGAGGAGCGCAGACGGGCAACGGAGCACAGCGAGCAGCGGAGGCGGACACCGAGGAGAGCTGGGCGCAGGGACTCCTAGCTCAGGGCCAGCAGGAGAGGGGTGGGTGAGGAGGGGCTGCATAGGCCTTGGCACCCCCGACAGCCAAGGACCCAGGCCCTGGGGGAACAGCGCGAGGCTCTGTTGCATCAGGAAGGAGGCAGCAGAAGGGTGGGGCTTGGTCTGGGTCGTCCTGGGAGAGATGCTTCCCTCTCTGGGCTTCATCTGTAAGAATGACATGAAATCAATAGTTCCACTTTCACAGGGGCAGCGACAATGACCTGTGGACATGCACAGTGCACATCGATCCCGCCACACAGCGTCAGGCACAGATCCTGGGCTCTCTTCCCTTGGAGACAGGCAGGCCTCACCTGACGGCCTGGAAAATGGGTCTGCTGGAGGCGGTGGCTGGGGAAGGCAGACTCGGAACACTCCTCTGCCATCCTGGCCGCCTCCCAACCCCCAGCTCTCTGTCAGCCTCCCCAGGAAGCATGTCACAGAGTCACAGCTGGACTCTGACCCCATCTGGAATTTATAGATGGCGAGACTGATGTCCAGAAAGGGGAAGGGACGTGCCTGTGGTCCTGCAGGAACTCGGATGGCCGATCGAAGCTGGAATATCCCAGGCCTGACCCTTCTTCACCTGGGGCCCATCCGTGAAGTGGGGGTAAGATGGCTTCCTGTGGGGTGGGGCGCACAGGGGGCTCCCTGAGCTCACGTGAGAGGGCTCGGCACGGAGAAGGTGCTGGAGAAACAGCTGCACCTTCTGCTTCTCGCAGTTCTGCTCACTACACTGCTGTGGTTGGAGCAGTCTCGGTGTCATCCAGACCGAAGCTGATCCTGGCTCTTCCATGCCTGCTGAGTGACTTTGGACAAGCAACTTGGCCTCTCTGAACCCGGGTCTGTTCTTCTGTAAAATGGGGGAAGCCCAGCTCCCACCTCACAGGGGTGCAGGAAGAGAGAGGGAGGTAATGTGTGTGGCATCAGGCCCTCCGCCCCCTCCACAGCTGCTGTGCCCTCCCTCAGCTTGTGCCCCTCTGCCTTGAACCCCACCATCAGTGCCCGCACCTTGCCACTCCCGCATGGTGGAGAACCTGTCCCTGAAGAGACTGAGGCAACCTCTCCCTCTGGCAGGGAAGTGACTCCAGCTCACTTCAGGCCCCCAAATAGAGCCCTATTTTAGCTTCCAGCGCCTCCGTGGAGAGGCCTGGAGCGCTGGGAGGGTGCTTGGCTGCTGAGGGCCTGCACCTCCCCCTGCCCCCATTCTGCCAGGCACTGACCTTGGGCCTCTGTCCTGGGCACCTGAGGCTCTCCACCAAGGCTGGGCTGCCTGCCCCTCCTGGCTCGGCTCCAATTCCATTCCAGTCGAGGGCCTCAGTGCCATCTGGGCACTGCTTCTCCCATAGGGCCCAGGACCATCATGTTAATGAGGACCCCAAAACTCTTCATAGCATTATTCGAATGCCATCTCCTGGGCCTTCAAGCCATTCATGTTTCCACAGCCCCATCCCAGAGAGAACAGAAGTCCTCCTGGAGCAGAAAGAGGGAGGCAGGACTGCTAGATTAGGGACACAGCCATTCAGCTTATTCATTGGGCCCCAAGGAACCTTCTCCTGAGTGCTACACGCTGCTTCCTACCTCAGTGCCTTTGCACCTGTGGATCCCCTGCCTGAATGCTCTCCTCCATCTCCGGCTGGGATTGGAATACAGACAGTCTGGGTCCAGAGCAAATGCTCTTAAACACTCAAGAGGTCACTGGAAGGACATCCAAGCAGAGGGGTGACAAGTGCAAAGCATGGCCCTTATGAAAGAGGAGATGGCTACCACTGGGCAGAAGGTTTTGGTTTCTGGAGACACTAGGGGACTTCACTCTTTCCCCTGTTTTACAGAGAAGTGAAATCACTTCCCAAGATTATACATTAGCGAGTGAGGAAGCTGGAATTTGGGCCCTGGAGGCCTGTGTCCGGAGCCCACACCTACACTCCCAGCTAGCCTCTGGGCAGAGGGGCTCAAAAGAGGCTTGTGAGATGAGAATTGAATGAATGCGCTGCTGGGCTTCTAGCCCACAGGCCCGCTGTCCACCAGCTGCACCTGGGTGCAAATTGCCTTGCTCAGCACAGCAGCCTCGCCTGCGCGGCGCTGAGACCTTTCCCAGTGGCCCAGGGGGTTGGGGGCCGTGACCTGGGGCCCCTCAATCCTCAGAGCCTAGGTCTGGTGAGTGGGGGGGGGGCGGTGGGAGGGAACTCTGTGGGCAGTGGGGACAGTGAGGGGCAGGGGTGAAGTCCAGAGAGGCTCAAAAGAAAGGAAGGAGACGGAGGAAGGAAACCAGCACCGGGGGAAAGGGGAGGGCAGCCGGGTGGGAAAAGGCCCGCCTCTGCCAGCCCCAGGCAAACTAGTCAGCGGGGAGCTCGGAGCTGGGGCTCGGCGGGCCACCCCTCTCAGCCTCGGCTCCCTCATCCGTAAGGCAGGGGGCACAGCACGTGGCTGGGGCAGTTATTTTTATTCTCTCCTTCAAAGCTCACCCTTGGTGGCTGCGACCCGGCTGTCGGGGCACGTGCCAGCCCTTCCCAGCCCCGTCGTGGCGCTGGCTCCCGCCCGGGACACAGGTCCCCGTCCCACAGATGAGAGGACATCCCCGGCGCTGCACGGGCCGCCCAGGCCCCCTCGCCGGGGCCTCGCCTGGTGCAGAAGGCGGAGGCCCGCGCACCACGGCAGCCGCGGGCTGAACTGGACAGAGGAGGGAGTGGGGGCAGCTTCTGGCCTCAGTTTCTCCTCCCGCCGCGGGGGGCACCGGAACGACCCCTTTCTCCCCTTCGCGGGGAAGGCAGGCCCGACAGGCGGACTTCTCGCCTCGCCTCGCGGGGGCCCCTGCGGTCCCCGGGGTCCCCGCTCGGCCCCCGGGTCTCCCGGCCCACAGCGCCGCCCCGTGGCGGCCTCGGGGACTGAGAGCTGCGCGCTCGGGCTGACGTCGCGGCTCCCAGGGCCCAGGCGCCCCCACCCCGGGGGGAGCCCCGGGCCCCCGCCCTCGGGTCTCCGAGGCTGGAGCCTGCTCCGTCCCGTCTCCGCGTCCAGTCGGCCCGCACCCTCCCGCCCCCGCCGCGGGGACACCGAGATGCTCCTCCGCCTCCGCCGGGCGCGACTCCCTCGGCGAGCTCGCAAGGTCAGGTCACTCCCCAGGTGAGGTCACTCCCCAGGTGAGGTCACTCCCGGGGTCGCGCAGCAGCCAGGACGGGGCGCAAGGGCTGGAGGAGGGATTTGAGCCCAGGGGTGACTTAGTCCCCATATTTTATTTGGGGCACCAGAGTTTTGCAAAGTGCTTTAAATGTAAAACACGCAAGGGATTTAAAAGATTTAGCACCTAAAAAAAGAAGACAAAATATCTTAATATTTTTATTATTGATTATATATTTTAAATAATGTTTTTGATAGATCGGGTTAAATTGTAAAAATGTATAAGTCACTACATTTACTTAGATATTAAATCTATTTTTAAATACATCTTTATTCTATATATTAAAACATAAATATATCATTTACATTTCTGTAAGAAAATTCACCTGTTTTTTTGTGTTTGTGTTTTTTGGTGGTTGGTTTTTTTTACCTTTTTAAGTAATTACTAGAAACATTTAAATTGACGAATGTGGCTCGTGTTCGTGGCTCACATTTCTACAGGACAGCACTGAACTAGTTGACCAAAGGCATCTGGTCCTGAGCCCCCCCTGGGCCCCTGAGAGCCTGCCTGGAATGGGGCCCTGGGACCTGCATTTTAACAAGGTCTCTGAAGGGACTCATGGGCCACCAAAGTCTGAGTTTAAGCTCCAGGACTAGGCTGGCTTATTGGTGATTATCCTTCTCAGGATCTCCATGGGGCCTGGCATAAAGTAGGTGCTCATTAAGTACTTGTTGAGTGAATTATCTCATTGAAGCTCCTAGTAGGCAAGTAGAGGTGATAACGCATTTTTTAAAATAGTAACTGTGGAGTTTTGTGTACCAACTAAAAACCAAAATTGACCTTTACGTACTGAGAGGAAAGATGTCCAATAAATTGCTAAAGAACATTAGCTATATAATCCCATTGAACAAAATATTTTTATGTAAAGGATAAATGACCTGGTTTCTTCAACACATGAATTACAAGGGAAATAAGAAAGTAGAAACCTGTGGATTGAATGAGACTTAAAAGAAACTGACCTGTTATACGCTCTCTCGGGCCTTAGTTAGATCCTGATTCAAATGAACTGTAAAAGATGACATTTGATGATGTTAGAGAATTATTGCTATAGGATGATAAGAGGATTTCCCCCCTTTTTTTTAGAGTTACACATGTAAATATTTAGTGATTCATTTATATGACATACGGAATTTGCTTCAAAATAATATGGGACGGGAAGCCAGTAAGGATAAATATATTATTGCTTTGGTATATGTATGTCTAAGCTAGTTGATGTATGTGGGGATTCTTTTACATAATTCTGTATTTTTGTAGAGTTGAAAATTTATATAACAAATACTTTTAAAATAAGATCTCAAGTCACCTCTCACTAAGGCCAGCTGGTAGTTTGGAAGTGATTTGATGCAAGTGAGAGGAAGAGGGGAAGGCAAATAAATGAAAACCAGGATATTTATCACTGTATTAATAACAAACTAGGCTCCAAGGCAAAATATTATTAGAAGCTAAGAAGGAATGTATAACTCCAAGAAGATAGAATAATGCTAAACTTTTTTTTAATAAGTAACTTTTATTTATTTTTATTTTATTTATACTCACTGGATATTTTTTCCATTGCTTTTCAGAGAGAATGGGAGAGAGAAACACAGAGAAAGAGAAATATTGATGTGAGAGAGACACATGGATTGGTTTGTCTCCTGCACTTGCCCTGACTAGGGGCCAGGGATCGAGCCTGCAACGGAGGTATGTGCCCTTGACAGGAATTGAACACAGGACCCTTCAGTCCAAGGGCCAACGCTCCTAGGCACTGAGCCAAACAGGCCAGGGCACAATTCTAAACTTTTATACATCTGATAACATAACCTCAAAACATATAAAGCAAGCCCTCTGGCGTGGCGCAGCAGACTCGATCTCCAGTAGGGGGCGTGCAGGAGGCAGCCGGTCCATGATTCTCTCATCACTGACGTTTCTATTCCTCTCTCCCTCTCCCTTCCTCTCTCTAAAATCAATTTAAAAACATTAAAAAAAGAAGAAGAAATGGAAATAATTCTTTTAAAAACACACACATATAAAGCAAAACAAGGAGAAATTAACAAATCCATTATGATACTTACAGATTTTATCAAAACTCTTTCAATGACTGATAATACCAAGAAGATAAAAGAATAGCTAAGGATATAGAAAATATAAACAATATTCAATATCTTTAGTAATCAGGAAAAGGTAAATTAAAGCCATGATAAGTTGGAATTTTACTCCTACAAGCTTGGCAAAAATTATAAAGTTGAACAGTTCTGCGTTTGACAAGGATGTGGCTCAGTGGGAACTCTCATCCACTTTGGGTGGGAGTGAAAATTGGTTCAGTCTCCTTGGAAAATAATTTAGCCTTACCTAATAAAGTGAAACATGATGCACACATAAAAATTTAGCAATTATCATCCTAAACTTTTTATTTAAGAATACACATTTTTGTGATCAATCTGTAAGGAAAATCAGAAGAGGGAGGAAGGTGCAGCTGCAGAGGGGCACCGGGTGCGCTTCTAAGATGTTGGTGATTTTTTGGGGTGGTGAATACATGGTTGTCTGAATTGTTTTTCTCTAAATTGCATATTTTTGCATATCTATCTTACAATAAAAACGCTATACCTATATATTTGCACGTATCACATCTGTATGTAAATGCATAAGAGGCGGAAGACCCCAGACTGTTCACAATGCCTCTTCCTAGAGGATGTTATTGGTGGGGGGTAGAAGGGGAAGACACTCATATTTTATTTCAAATATTTCTGGATTGTTTACATGTTTTTTGTTTGTTTTTTAATCCTCACGTGAGGATACTTTTTCCATTGCTTTAAGCGAGAGTGGAAGGGGGGAGAGAGAGGGAGAAACATCGATGTGAGAGAGACGCATCCATTGGTTGCCTCCCGCACGCACCCCAACCAGGGCTGGGGATCGAGTCTGCAACAGAGGCATGTGCCCTTGGCCGGAATTGAACCCGGGACCCTTCAGTTCATGGGCCGACTCTCTAACCACTGAGCCAAACTGGCCAGGGCTGTTTGCACGTTTTTACAGTGTCTATGACTTGGGTAATTTTAAAGACCCAATTAAAGCAAGCGAAGCAAAACCAAACCCAAATAACCTTAACATGAGAAGAGTGAAAACCCACGAGGGGATTTTAGGAAGCAGGTTAGTAGGATGGAAAGAGCGAGAATTTCTGGTGAGTCACATGGTTTCCCTAAAGCTCAGTGTCCTCAACTGTACAATTTGCCTAATGGAGTCTGGTGTCGTGGGGGTCTCTGGAGAACTGGGTGGGAAAAGATGGGTGAAGGGCCTGGCTCAGCCTTGGGTGCACAGTGCCGTTCAGTACACAGGAACACTCCTAAGAGGAAAACGAGTGTTTAGGGAATTGGGGGGGCGGGTAGAGAGTGAGGATTCAAAACAGACCTTCAGCTGGCTGGTGGGGAAGGCTTCTGGGAGGTGGGGGGGGGGTGCCAGGCCATGGGGAACTGGGAGAAAGTGGAGATGGGGTTAAAGAGTGACACCTGGGGGGGATGTGGGTGAGGGTGAGGGTGAGATGGGCTGAGAATGAGGGCAGTGCCAGGGGCTGGGCTGGGAAGGGGAGAAGCTGTCCTCAGGACCAAACAGAAAGGGTAACAAGGCAAACACACAGGAGTCATGCAAATATATGCAAAAGACCGTGCAAATGAGCCCAGCTGGTGGCTGGTGGGAAAAGGGCCCAGCTGGTGATTTTGTTCCCAAAGTGTGGTCCAGACCACCTGTGACAGGATCACCTAGAAAACTCATCCTGGGCCCCCACCACCCCCAGACCTGCTGCTCCCATCCTCGGGGCTGCTCCCAGGTGATTATTTACTTCCTCAATCATTTATTGAGCAGGCACATGGCATTATAATTATAACACATTATAATATGTCATATAAACATTCAAACAGAGAAGCGAGCTTCCCTCCCTCCTCACTCTCCACCCCCACCCCCAGAGGCAACCACCAGCATCAGTTCCTGTGTATCCTTCTGGAAGCTTCTCCCATACCCAGGTGATTCCCGCGGACCTGTCAGGTCCATGGTGTCATGCAGTCTTAGGGTGATGTCTCTGAGTCACTCACAGGCCAAACTGTCACTCATTCGTGTCTTGCTTCACTCACTCCAGTTCACTAGGAGCCCCCTGAATGCCAGGCCCATGCCAGGCAGAGGAGACCCGGCCGTCCAGCCCCGAGGGGCTCACACAAGACAGGGAGCCATTTGCAAAAGGCAGCCCTGCCAAGTGGTTAGCGCCCAGCTCTGCAGTCCAGGTGCCTGAATTCAGCCCTAGCCGGTTTGCTCAGTGGTTAGAGCGTCAACCCGCAGACCGAAGGGTCTCAGGTTCATTTCCAGTCAAGGGCACAGACCTTATTGCAGACTCAATCCCTGGGCCTGGTTCTGGGCACATGCGGGAGGCAACCAACCAGTGTCTCTTTCACATCGGTGTTCCCCCCCCCTTCCACTCTCTCTGAAAAGCAATGAAAAAAATATCCTTAGGTGAGGATTTAAAAAAAAAAAAAGATGCCCGAGTTCAGCAAGCACCCCTCCCCCTGAGCCTCCAGGCCCTCGTCTGTAGCAGGCAGCGGCCCTGCCTGGCTCTCGGGCAGCAACGCTGCGGGTCGAGTCTCATGTAATGAGACTTCGCTGTAGGATTTCCACCTTCACCTTCTGCACATGGCAAGTTACTACTGGTTTCCAATGATGGGAGGGAGGGAAAGTTTTCTTTTTTTTTCTTTTCTTAATTTTCACCCAAGGATATTTTTCCCATTAATTTTTACGGGGAGGGGGCATCAATGTGAGAGAGACACATTGATCGGTTGCCTCCTGCATAGGCCCAACTGGTGGGGAATCGAACCTGCAACCCAGGTACCTGCCCTTGACTGAGAACCCACCCGGACACCCTTCAGTGCCCAGGCCGGCGTTCTAACCACTGAGCAACACCAGCCAGAGCTTTTAAAATAAATTTAAGTAAGAAAATGAGTTGACTTAATAAATTGTTTTAAAGTCGATATAGTGATGAAGGGGAGGAACGGAGGGGAGGGACGGAGAGGGAGGCCCAGCATGCCCCACCTGGGACCAGGGACCGGGCTGGGTGCTTTAAACACCATCTCAGTTAATCCTCAAAACGTGTGTGTGCGCCCCAATCTCCCCCCCCCAAAAAAAGGTACCTAGAGGTTAAGGGGCATCTGCTAAGGGCCGGGAACCCCTCTGTCCCGTTCCAAAGCCTGGCTGTTTTCAGGCCAGCACATAATTCAGCCCTGGCCTGGACCCTCCAAGGCAGAGCAGGCAAGTGACACCGCCTCCCAGAAGCCCTCCTGGTTCCCTATTGTAAGTGAACGCGTTCAGGGCACCTCTGGGTGTCCTAGGCTCAGGCCCGAGGAGAGTTTCCAGTCGTAGGGATCCAGCTTCTCCTGGTCGGTGGCCCCAGATCCGCCCAGCACTTGGCACCGAGGAGCCCCGTGGGGCCGCGTGACCCACGCCAGGCGGCACGGGCGCGACCCGGCTGCAGCGCCGGCGACGACCACACGGGGGCAGCAGGCGAACGCCATGCGCGTCGCCCGCAGCCCGAGTTCTAGCCTCGGTGGGGACCTGGGCCTGGGTGTGGTCTGGCTCTGACTCCACCCTGAGACCCGAGCAGGTCGTCTGGCCTCAGGAGACTCAGTTTCCCCATCTATCAACTGGACTAGGCCGTCTGCAAGAGCCTTTTGGCGTGGCAATTCCTGAGTGAGCTGTAGTAGCAAATGGAGAGGGGCTTTTTTGCCCGGTGTGCTCGCTCACAAAGCTGGGCTCTGACTTGATCTGGCAGAAGCTTCTCCGTGCCCAGGTGGAGAAGAGGAGACCGGAGAGGGAGGTGAGTCCCCTGCAGTCACACCTGCCTCCAGATTCGAGACCTGAGCCCCCAAAGGGGAGGGGATTTGCACAGCTCTCACAATGAGGACAGGGCAGAGCTGAGCCTGTCTGACCAGTGGTCTCTCTCAGGACCTCTCTCCAGGTTCAAGGACTTAGCAACCCCCCACCCCACCCCTTACCTTTATTTGGAAAATTAAGCTGAATAACGGGCTGTCCACTCTGCATAAGCCAGAGAAGAGAGGCTCCAGAGGTCCTGTGGGAGATCCTGGACTCAGGGAGGGTCTGCCACGTGGGACCTGACCCTGCTGCCCAGGACCTGCCTCAGGGCCAGCCTAACGCAAGGCCCCTCCATGTCCTTCAGGCCACAAGAGGAGATAAAGATACTGAGGTTCAGAGTAGGTCAGAGGCAGGACCAGGATTTGAACCTGGTCTCTCCGGGGCCTGTCTACACCACTGAGCTGTTGCCTTCATATCTCAGGGCAGGAAAGGGGGGCAGAGGGGATATTTGCTGAGCTCCTGCTCTGACCTGGGGTGCTTGCCTCGCTGGGTGCTCCAGCCACTCTGAGAGGCAGCACCGCCAGGCATCCCGCTTGCAGAGGGGGATTGAACCGTGGCTTCCAGAAGGAGCAAGCGACTGGGATTTGAACCCAGGTCAGTCTGGCTCCCATACCCGGCACTGAGCCTAGGGTCTGACCTATCGCCTGAGCAGGCGCCCTGCAGGCTGCTTTCCCATGTGACCCCAGAGAGCAGCAAGGGGAGCAGGTTTCTAGAGAGGCCTGGACAAGTCAGAGCGCCTCCCTGTGCCTCAGTTTCCCCATCCCTACCCACTCACAGCACAAAAAAGAGAGTCTTCCAGCTGACTGGTGTCGAGGCATGAGCCAGCCTCCCAGGATGCCCCAGGTTGGGGGAGAGGGAAGGACACAGCCAGGGCCAACCAGGGCCACCAAGGCCAGCATCAAGGGACACTGGGGTGGGGCAGAGGTCGGGGGGCTGGTGTTATGATGGTGATGGTGCCTCGGTTCCCCCCACCCTGCACTCAGGCCCAGGCAGTGCCCAGCCTTGGCGGAGGGTGGTGAAAGACGACCCTGGCCTCCAGGGACTGCCCTAGTCCGAGAAGCGCGTCAGCAGGACGGCCAGAGATTCCTCCCCGTCTTCATCATCTTCATCATCCATTTCAAAGAAGTTAAAAGAACTCCCTCCTCTGGCCCCGGTGCGCCCGCTCTGTGGAGGCAGGGGCAGGGCAGGAAGCCCTCTGGAGGCCCCTGCCAGGGTGCGGGAGCCGGAGTGGGCAGGGGCCATAGCATGGCATGATTCTCCCCCGGGGAGTCGGGAAGACGGCTCAGAGGTGGCCTGTCCTCTGAGCTTCCAGAAACAGGCATATGGTTCCACTCATAAGAAGCCATAGGGAACCTGGAGGACTGAAATCCGTAGGAGGGGGGGAAGGGGGCTGCCCCAGGCTGGGGGGGGAAGCTAGTGTTCAGCGGGCACAGAGTTTCCCTCTGGGAAGGTGACGGTGGTGACGGCTGCACAACACTGTGGATGTACTTAGTGCCACAGGCTGGACACTTAAAAATGGCTAAAATGGTAACTTTTAAGTTTTGTATATTTTACCACAATTTAGAAAATTGTTTTCATTTTTAAAAAATAAAGAAACAAACAGGAATTGGGCAGGCAGAGCAGGGGAAAAGTCCCCCCAAATTGTGGAAGGAGAGAGTGTGTTCCCAAAAGTCAGGGACACAGAAGTGGGGGCACAAATGCCACAGGGGAAGGGAGTGGGGCGTTGTTGGGGTCGGGCAGGTGGGGCACAGCCCCCTGTCTCCTGACTCCCTCCTCACAGCCATTCATTATCCCAACACCTCCGCCCTGGCCTGGGACCCCAACCTTCCCCACACAGAGTCCAACTGGACAAGACACTCCAGGCTCTTAAGACCCCTGGGTCACCGTAACTCAGGGAGTCTTAGTCTTAAAGTCTTCCTGCTCCCTGACTCCCTATCACCCACACCCCTGCTCTCTGGGAAGACCCTGAGGTCTGTCCTCTGCTAAAAACCTCCTGGGACCCCCATGGTCCAGAGATTTGGGTCTGGCCCCAGCTGACCTCTCCCATCGCCCCTCGAGGGTTGCTGGGCCCCACCGTGTGCCAGACCCTGTACTTGCCCTGTGGGTGCTGGTGCCCACCTTAAGGAACAGCCGGCCCCTCAGGAGCCTCTGCTCCCAGAAGTCCACACCTTGCCCATTCCTTCCCTCCCCTTTGCCTTTGTCTCCCTTCCTCTAGGAAGGCCCCCTTCCATCCTCCAAGGTTGACCCCCTTCCTCCTCTGAGTGCTTCCTGCGTGCTCCCCGGGGCTTCCCTGATGGCCCCATGAGCTTCCATAGGCAGGGCCAGCTCTCCACAAACTCCAGACCCTTCCTGGAGCCAGCACACAGTAGGGGCTCAGGCTGAGTCTGCAGAGGGATTGGTGTCAGGCAGCCTCCCTGTCCACCCTCTTAGCTCAGCAGGAGCAAGTGAGGCTGGTAGAGAATCCAGATGTGCTGTGTGACCTTGGGCAAGTGGCTCCCCTCTCTGGGCTTTGGTTACAGCCTTTTAGGAAATGTGGCCTCCTGGGCAGTTGGTCCCATGGGACACGCTGTGTCAGAGAGTGGTAAGGGCAGGGCAGAGGGAGTCACCAAGGGCCATGACCTGTGGGTGGGCACTGTCAGTGCCAGGCCAGGGCCCTCATCCCCACGGCGCACACTCACACACACTCCCAGAGCTATGCCGCCTTGGCCTCTGGAATGTCAGGGCGCGGCTGAGCTTCGTCACTACCATCAGCCACTGCCATCCTTGTCACCACTGTTCTCTTTGTCACCGCCACCAGCCCATCTGCATCATTGTCAAGAGGTTCAAAGAATCTCCTCCTCTGCGGGGCACCTTGGCCAAAGGCAGGCCTGCTCCCTGCGCACAGCCATACAGCGGGAGGGACAAGATCTTTCTAGGCCCCTGCGAAGGGGCTGGAGGGAAGCTTCTAAATCCCTGACTGCCTCAGGGGTGAAAGGGGGGAAGGAACCCCACTTTACTGCGCACCGGCTGTATATCAGGCTCTGGGCTTTATCTCCACAGCCTCCAGGCAGACTCTCTCCCCATCTTACAAAGGGGGAAACTGAGGCTTGGAGACGGCACGAGTGCATGAGGTGGGACTTAATCCGAAGTGGTGTCACCTTCAGTTCGCTCATCCCTCTGCCACTAGGTAAGCAGCAAAAAGCAGCCCCTGTCCCCGCCCGGTGGCCCCTCCCCTGCCCGGGCATCCCTGCTGGGGAGGCCTCTGCAGCCGCCCAGGGCCTGACTCGGGGCCTCTCTGTCAAGTTCAAAGCCAGCTCTGCCTCTTATCAGTGTGACCGCGAGCAAATCACTGACTTCTCAACGCCAGCAACCTCCGGCCACCGGAGGGGCTGCTGAGAGACCAGCTCCAGGGCTGGCTGGAGGCTGACCCGCGGCAGGCACAAAGCGCGAAACGGAGCCAGGCACTCAGCAGGCGCTCAATGAGTGCCGCCAGGATTCTCGCGTCCTGCCAGGATGTCGCCTGCCGCCTCCTTCAGTACCTTCCCGACCTCCCTCCCAGGCTCGCCGCCCTCTCCCTCCCCGCAGCAGGGCCCTCCCGAGAGCTGCGGGCCGGGTGACCTGGCCCAGCCCGACGCCCTGCGCCCGCCTGGCAGTGAGTGAGCGAGTGAGTGAGCGCGCACCCACTTCCCCCTCCCACTGCCCGGGCCACCTCCTCACGTGCCAGGACTTTGTGGAATCTTCCCTGACCTTCTGCTGCTCCAGCTCACAGCTCAGGCCTTGTGCCCTGTGACCCTAGATCCTCCCCAGCCCTCATCCCTCTGCCCTTCCAGAGCATAGGAGCAACCCCACCCCCACCCTACAGTCTCTTCATCCCCCTGCATACATCCGGGTGTCAGCCGTGCCCTCCAGGAGCCTGGAGTCCTGAGGTCCCCCACCCACTGGCTGAGAGATGTTGGGCAAGGCCCTGCCCTCTCTGAGCCCCAGGACATCAGCTGTGAAAGGTGGAAGAGAGCCCACCCCGTATGGATTGCTCTGAGGGTTAAAGAGAGAGGGTAGGGAACTCTGTAAACTGTAGAGGGCAGTGGACTTCCAAGGGCCATTAGCGGGTGCTAGATGCTGGCCAGAATGGGAGTGGAGCTCAGAAGAGTTCGGGGTATAATTCCACTGTGGGCCCATTAGAGACCTCCCCTGTCGGGAGAACTGAGCTGAAGGTTCCTGCGAAGGGAGGGAGGCTCGTGTCCTGTGACCCTGGAATCAGAAGGCTGGGGGTCAGTTCAGTTGAGCTCATCCTGCCCTGGCCTGAGCCCCTACTCTGGGCCAAGCCCCTCGCCAGGCACAGGGCCCCAGGTGAATCTACAGTTTCCATCCCCAGAAGCTGGGAGCCTGCTGGGGAAACACCGGGTGTGAACCTAGAAGCAGGCGTGGCTGCTGTGGCCTAGGGGTGTGATGATTAAATGAGTAAACTGAGGAGGGTGCCCTCCCAGCGGACACCCCCTTCCTCCTGCCTCCTTCCTTTACCCCGCAAGCCTGTAATACAGATCCTTCAACTTTTTTTTTAAAATATATCTTCATTGATTTCAGAGAGAGGAAAGGAGAGAGACAGACAGACAGACAGAAACATCAATGATGAGAGTGTCATTGGGGATTGAGCCCACAACCCGGGCATGTTCCCTGACGGGGAATCGAACCCAGATGGCCTGGATCCTAGGTTGACGCTCAACCGCTGAGCCACGCCCGGCTGGGCTCAACTTTTAATTTAATGTAATTTTTGGAATGGACATACTTTCACGTGGGTCAGTTTTCGAAAGCCACCCATTTCCTCTCCTGGGGGGTGGGGACCACATCACCAGGCTCCTACACTGCGGGCCAGAGATGCGTCTAGAATAGAAATGGAAATGGATGGGTGCCTGTTCTTTGTCCTCTCTGCCCTTTAGCATAAACCAATACTCCTCCTGAACCTTGTTTTTCCCTCTGAACGACACTTCATGTAGATCTTTCCCCATTTGACAGTAAGAGTGTCCTCACTCATTTATGCGGCTTCACGATGGTCCATTAGATGGTTGCAAACTGCTGTTTAACTGTCCGTCTGTTTTTGTATTCCACTCATCCAGGTTCACTGGCCTGTCTCACTACCACCTTTACCTGTGTTTCAAAGACCTTTGTATTTCCTTTTCTGTCAATAATCTGTTCATATTCTTAATCATTCTTATATTATATTGTTGGTATTTTTCTTATTGGTTTTTAGGCACTCTTTATATATTAAAGGCGGCATGATTTACAAATATTGTTATTCAGAGATATTCTATGCACATAGAAGTAAATACATTTATATTATAATGGGCACTTTGAGTTTGCCAGAGGTTCTTTTCACTCAGTGGTCCAGGTATCCGAGGGGGATCCCTCCAGTCAGAATCTTAGAGTTGGAGCTGAGGACCTGGGCTGGTGTTCTTTCTCCTTTCTGGAGTAGGAGCTAGTGTTCTCCAGGTGTGTCCCCATCAGTTTTTCTTAGGCCTTTGAGGGCAGGGACCATACCTGGGTACAGCATCCAGGCCTCTCGAAACCCACTGAACACTCATCTTCAGACTCCTAGTCCAGTGCTCTTTGCACTCCCCACTGTAATAATGCATGCATATTCTCGGTATGCGATGGGCCAAGCCACACCCTCTCTTCCTCCTTCCCCAGGGCAGACATTTGTGAGGGTATGTCCAGGGTGAGGAATGGAGCCTTTGGCTCCAGCTCAAATCACACCTCAGGTCTTATTCATATGGTGGGCTCATTCCTCTGCCTTTACTCCCCATGGCAAACTCCTACACATACTTAAAGCCCAACTCTGGTGATGCTTCCTCTGGGAAGACTTCTATGACTCCCACCTCCTTCTCTCTTCTGGTTCTGGTCACCTCGTGTATGTCTATATTTACAAGAGCAAGAATGGTGTTTTCCCATTTCTCTGTCCTCCAGAATCTCTTACCATGAACTACCAAATGACTCATCAAAGGCAGGTCCCTTCACCATTTCGGACCTTAGTTTCCTCATTTGAAAAGGAAGGTCAAAATATAAAGCCAACCACAAAGGGTTGTTGAGAGGGTTCAATGAGTCAGTTCATGTAAAGCACTTAGCATAGTGCTAGACATACAGCAAGGGCCTGATATGTGGTAGCTATTCATTAGTACTAAGCCTGTGACCTTGGGCAAGTCACTTCTCTTCTAGCCTGAGTTTCTTTCTCTGTAAACTGAAGGGTGAAATAGACCTGCCCATGATCATCAATGGGTGCCAAAGCCACCGGGTAAACAGCTGATGGGGACTTTAAAACAGAAGGATGGGCTTCACACCTAAAGCCACTGAGCCTGAGCAGCACCCAGAGGCGGAGCAACCCAGCCCGCCACGGCTCCTGCTCTCGGGCACCAGGAAGAGCACGGCCTCATCCATGAGACAGCCTTGATAAAATAATTGGGTCCAGAGCAAGCCTCCAGCTCCTAGGGTCCGCCTCTAATTGCCAGTTTATAGGGAATGTGGGGGGTAGTGGAGCATGTTAAAAGACACAACAGGGGTGCAGGAAACCAATTTGAGAGGCCAGACACAAGAGGCCACATATTTTATGGTTCCATTTATATGAAGTATCTAGAATCAGCAAAAGACAAGATTAGTGGGCACCAGGGGCTGGGCCAGGGCAGAAATGGGGAGTGACTGCTAGTAGGTACGGGGTTTCTTTTTTGGGTAATAAAAGTGTTCAGGAATTAGATGAATTCCCTAACCTTGGTAATGGTTGTAAAACCTTGTGAATCTACTAAAAGTCATCAAATTGTACACTTTAAAATGGTGAGTTTTATGGTATGTGAATTATACCTCAATGAAAGAGAGAGAAATTTAAAAGATATATCAACCAGATATAATATGTGGGCCTTGTATGGATACTGATTTAAATAGACCAACTACAAAAAGGCATTTTGGAGACAAATTAGGGCAGTTTGAACACGGAATACATATTATGTGATTTAATGAAAGAAATGGTGTTACTTTTGCTATGTGTAAAAATGGTATTGTGTGTTGTTTGTTAACAAAGTCCTTGGCTGTTAGAGACAATTACTGAGGTATTTATAGGTGAAATGAGATGGTCTCTGAAATTCCCTTTTTAAAAATGTCTGTGGGGTGATGGAAAATGTTGATACTTGTTGAAAATTAGTGATGGGTATATGGGTTCACATGCTATATTTTCTCTACTTTTTAGTATTATTTAAAATGCCCAACCCTGGCTGGTGTGGCTCAATTGGTTGGAGTATTGTCCCGTGCACTGGAAGGTCTTGGGTTCAATTCCCGGTCAGAGCACATACCTCGGTTTCTTGTTCTATCCCTGGTCTCGGCATGTGCGGGAGGCAATTGATTGATGTATCTCTCTCACATTGATGTTTCTCTCTCTCTCTCCCTTCCTCCCTCTCTAAAAATCAATTAAAAAAAAAACACGTTAAAAAAATAAATTAAATGTCCGTAATAAAAGATAAAGCAATAAGAGCTTAACTTTGTTTTCTTCTTTATGTTTTATTGACTTTTCCAATTTTCTATAATAAATAGAAATTGCTTTTATAATCAGGAAACTATATTAAGGCTATAAAATTAACCAATGAGGTTGAACTAGCTGACCTCCCAACCTCAGAGCTTGGTCTCTGGGCAGCTCTGTCCTTCCCGGGTCCCACCAGGGCCCACCAGCCTCAAAACCTCTGGGGCGGCCCTGCCGGACATGGCTCAGCGGTTTAGGCTGGATCCTGGCTATGATACAGGAGATCGGGGTTCGATTCCCGGTCAGGGCACATGCCTGGGTTGCAGGCTAGGCAGCCGATCAATGACTCTCTCATCATTGATGTTTCTGTCTCTCTCTCCCCCTCCTTTCCTCTCTCTGAAATCAATAAAGATATGTTTAAAAACCAACCAAACAAACAAAAAAACCTCTGGGGCTGGAGGGAGGGCCTCACCCTCTGGAGGAGGGCCTGAGGCTGCAGTTCCCCCTCCAGCGCCCTCCTCCTGAAGCCCAAACCCTCCCCCCAGCTCCCTTTACCCAACTGAGGCTTGTGGCCCCGTTAGCCTGGTGGCTAGTCAGGGGGCTGTTAAGAGCCTCCCTTGGCCTTGAAACAGAGAGACTGTCTCTGACCCTTTCTACCTGTGTGACCTTGAGGGTCAACTTCTCAGACCTTGGCTTTCTCACCTGTAACAGGAGGAAAATAATTCCTACCTCAGACCTATTGGAAGGATCACATGAAAGGGGCTTATCCTAGATTGTAGTAAGTGCTCAATTAATGGAAACTTTATAAGTGATATAAGCCCGTTAGATAAAAATTTGGGGAAAACCGAAGGATGAAAAGCCTCATAGTGCCCCCACCCAGAAATAACCACAGTGAACATTTTCTTTCCGGGCTCTTTCCTACGCAAAAAATTTAAGAGGCTATAAATGGTGACAAAAGGAGACTTGACTTGGGGTGGTGAACACACAGTACAATATACAGTTGATGAGTGATAGAATCGTACACCTGAAACCTGTATAATTTTATTAACAATGTCACCCCAATAAATTCAATAAAAATTTCAAAAACATTGTGCTTTGCTTTTAAGTACAACTGTAATCCTGCTTTTATGTTCTTAATATTTAAATATACTTCCTCATATTCTTATAAGCTGTTTGTAAACACAGCTTTTAAAAGGTTGCATAATATTCCATTGCGGTTTGTCCCGTTCACCACTCCCCCCCCTCCCCCCCTTTCTCAGCGGGCGGGGCGGGAGGTTGGGTCCGACAGAAGTCCCAGGAGTGAGGGGCAGAGAGGACACCCCTGGACAATCAGAGGCCCCCGCGGCCCTCCGGGAGCACCCCTTACCCCAGGGGATCTGAAGCGGGAACTCTGTGAACTGGGGCGGACGTGGGGCGGCGCGGTGGGGACCCCGTTCTTTCGCGGCTCCTCAAGGGGACCCTCTCTGGAAGAGCAGGGCCTCGGGGTCCAGCCCGCCCACCCCCAGGGCTGCCCCTTGGGCAGGCGCGGCTGACGGCGGGGGCCCGGCCCTCATGGGGCGTGGGTGTCGGGGGCAGGGTCCCCAGCACCTCACCCAACAAGCACGAGAACCACGCACCCCCCGGGGCCAGGAAGCGGGGGCGGGGCCGTGGGCGGGGCCGGGTGACGTCACGGCCCCGCCCCCTCGGCGGGCTGCCTCCTGCGGGCGCGCGGCGCTCGGCCGAGTCCGCACCTGGAGCGACAGGTGTGCGCGTCTCGCCCGGGCCGACTCGAGCGTCTGGTGAGCGTCGGCGGGAGCCCCGCTGGGGGCCGGGGGGGGCCGGGGGGGGGGCCGGGGCGGGGGCCTCGCTCGGCGGGGAGGGGGAGCCGGTCCCAGCGCGCGGGCAAAGCGGGGCAGCCGCGGGGTGTGCGGCGGCCCTGCGCGCTCCCGGACCCCCGCCGTCCTCGTGGTCGCGGCCGCTGCGCCGCGCAGGGATTCGCGGGCTCGGTGGCGGGAGGGGAAGGCGACGGCAGGGGTCCAGAAATTTTCAACCACAAGTTTATTTATCACCTTTTACGTGACATCTTGTCTTCGTTGTAAAAGTTATGTGCGCTGATGGGCTCTTTGGCGAATGGGGAAAGGAGGAAAGAGACCCTCCGCGGTGCTCACGCACACAAGCCCACCGTGGGTATTTTGGGCGATTTCAATCTTTTCTCAGCACAGTCATTTTAGTAGAATTTTATCATACTTTATTTACAATCTTTGTGTCTTGCTTTTCCCCTCTCAATATTGTGTCGTAAGCATTTTCTCGTGTTGTTCTTAGTCATTTGTGTATGCGTAATTATTATTTTTAATGGCTGCATGATGTTAATTTGAGGGATGGGCCATAGTTGGGCACCATTCTGAACACTTGGAGGAAGGATTCGGGGTGAGGACAGGGAGGTGTAATAGGAAAAACATGGGCTCTGGGTCACACAGGCCAAGACCGCTGCCTCCAACAGTGGGATCTTGGGGAAGACCTTTGCTCTAAATGTTGGTTTTCACATCTGGGAAATGGCCACATAAACTTACTTCCCCCCAGGTGTTGTGAGGACTGAGTGAGCTAATTCATCTAGAAAGTCTTCTACCCGCCATGATTCTGGCAGAAAAAGGGTCCACATGTTTGTAATCTCTGTCTTCTCCCTGTTCTGGTTTCTGGGTCTCCTTCAGCGGAAGCACTGCTCCAGGGCAGGGCCCACCACAAGGCCAGGCGAGGCCGGCTCTGCTCCCTGTCCCTGGATTAGTGATAATTGCGTCTACATTCAGGTGTCAGGCTCTGGGCTACGGGCTTTTAGTACTTTATCTCTTTTAATCTCTTGAGTTATGGCCATGCCCATTTCTGAGATGAGGAAACTGAGGTTTAGGAAGGTTCTACAAACTCGCCCAGCTATGCAGCCCAGAAGTAGCTGGTTAAGGATTTGATCCCAGCATGCTGAGGCAGGGTCTCTACCTCCACTGCTCTCAAGTGAGAACTCATTGCAGGGATCCTCAGCTGCTAACTCAAACTTCAGTTTCTTGTTATTGTTTTTAATACTCACCCGAGGATATTTTTCCATTGTTTTTGAGAGAGAGTGGAAGGGAGAGAGAGAGAGAGAGAGGGAGGGAGGGAGGGAGGGAGGGAGGGAGGGAGAGGGAGAGAGGGAGAGAGGGAGAGAGAAACATCGATGTGAGAGAGACACATCAATTGGTTGCTTCCCAGGGCCAGGGGTCGAGCCTGCAACTGAGGTAGGTGCCCTTGACCAGAGTCGAACCTGGGACCCTTCAGTCCAAAGGGCTGATGCTCTGACCACTGACCAAACTGGCCAGGGCTATCAAAATAGTTTTGAGCATTGTGTTTTGTATTCAAGTGTATATATGTTTATTACTTAGGTATGTATGTTTTGCTGTGCTAACGCGTGCATTATAAAATTACATCGAGCCCAGCTGGGTGTGGCTCAGTGATTGAGCGTCGACCTAGGATCCAGGCGATTCGATTCCTGGTCAGGGCACATGCCCGGGTTGTGGGCTCGATCCCCAGTGTGGGGTGTGCAGGAGGCAGCCAATCAATGACTCTCTCATCACTGATGTTTCTATCTCTCTCCCTCTCCTTTCCTCTCTCTGAAATCAATAAAGATATATTAAAAAATAAATTACATCGAAATGGAATGTTTAGAAGGCTAAGATTAAAAACTAAATAAAGATACAAATTCTGATTTTTCTCCCACGTTCAGTGGATCACTTAATGAACTTCCTGGGGACAGGCACCTACTGTGGGGACAGCTCTGTTAGTGGTCACCAGAATCCCTTGGATGCCTTCAGAGTGAGTGAGCAGACTTGTGGTCAAGGGGACACACTGAGTGGGGGCCTCAGAAACGTGAGCAGTCCCAGTTGGCACTCCCTGAGGAAGACAAAGGCGGGTTGGGGCGCAGTGCCCAAGGCAGGAATGAGGCTCCAGGGTGGACCCGGAAGGGTAAATTGGAGTCCTTCAGGGCCTTTATGAACATTCGGTTAGAGTCTCTTAAACTCGCTCGGCCTCAGGTTTCTACCTGTAAAACAGCTGGGGTGGTCTCCAGCTCATAGGATTGTTGTAGAATTAAATGAGACCCAGTGGTCAGTGCCTGGCACACTGTCCGATAAAGCTTGTTTGCCAGTTCTCTCCCTCTTTTATATGTGTGTGTGTATGTGTGTGTTGACTTGAGAGAGAGAGGGAGGGAGAGAGATACTGATGTGAGAAAGAAACATCGATCCATTGCCTCCCATATGCACCCTGACTGGGGTTTGAACCTGCAACCTGCGCATGTTCCCTGACCGGGAATTGAACCAGCGACCTTTTGGGGCATGGAACAACGCTCAGCCAACTGAGCCACACAGCTGGGCTCTCTCCTTCCCTTTCAAGTGCAAAACTTGAAGCTGTTCTGAGAAAAACCAGTGGATCGGTCCCATATTCAGGTGCTTGGGATTGGACACGCTGCCTGCCTCTGCCTTCCTCTTCTGCCTTCTCCCCCCAGGATCCCATTCGACTGGTCTCCCCAGAGTGGCCCCCCGCCCCAAAATGTCTGAGGTTCCTACCATAGCATGTTCGCTCAGGCTGTTCCTCCCCAGCCTTCCACCCTCCAAATCTTCCCACCTTCAAGCTCCGCCTCCTCCTACCCTCCCCAGGGGCAAGGCCCGAACTTCTCTATAGGAAGGGCTTGGGGGCGGGGCATTCTGGTCTGAGGGGGCCTTAGGGACTTGTCTGGGTGCTGTGTTTGTGTAGTGCTTCTTGTAAGGTTAAGAAGACCCCAGTTATGTATGCCCTGGGGGAGGAAGAGGGCTGGCTTGCCACCCCTTGGTGCCTCCACTGACCCCAGGTTACATGGATCTGTCCGTGGCACTCACTGTCTAGAATGTTCTCTTTAGCATTGTTAGTCTATCTTTTTGTGTGTGCACGCATACCCAGCTTCCCCCGTGGATCATCACCTCCTGGCAAGCAGGGTCCAGGGTGGATCTCTCAGGCCCCTAAGGAGCTGGCGCCAGGAAATGTTTGTGGACACGCACGTGATGTGGCAGGGGGGTGATGAATTGCACCAACTATGCTGAGTTGACAAGTGTTGTGGGAATTGGGATTATTAGCCGTGGCAATCACCTTAATTCCCGTGGCCCAGCTAATGAGTGGTTGTGTCCTGGGAATGGCATTCCTTGGATTCCCACAGGATGAAGGGAGCAAGTTTTGGAGAGAGTTGGCAGTGGTACAAACAGGGAGGTTGTACCCAGCAGAGGGGTCACGTGCGCCCAGAGGGAGGGCAAGGTGACAAGACCAAGTTGAAGGAAGGAAGCTGTAGGGAGGGGAGGGTGTTGGAGGCAGGGTGATGCTGGGGTATTCTTAGTGCTCCCTAGGCCTGTGGGACACATAGCAGGTATTCCTGCCTCTTCTGGGAGCTGATTTCCCCTAAGAGGACCAACACTGGGAATGCCGAGGGCCCTGGTGGAGGGGGAGGGCCGAGGGTTCACCATGAAACAGGGGTGGGGTGGGGAGGAGCCACAGGCCTGTCCCTGAGGGATGGAAAGTGCCAAGCCCTGCCTCCGCCCCCATGGCCACACACCTGAGGCAGAACTCATTAACTGCACAATTATGATGGGGCACCCATTTCCAATTGGAACCCACAGGAGCACTTACAGGAGGTTTCTTTCTCTTAGAGCTTATATTCAAGCACATTAAAAAAAAATACAAAACCCCCAAAGTTAATGTTTTCAGCATATAATAAGTGCCATAAAGAAAATAGGGCAGCCTGGCCGGGCGCGGCTCAGTGGTTGAGCATCGACCTAGGATCCAGGAGATCGGGGTTCGATTCCCGGTCAGGGCACATGCCCCGGTTGCGGGCTAGGCAGCCGATCAATGACTCTCTCATCATTGATGTTTCTATCTCTCTCTCTCCCCCTCCTTTCCTCTCTCTGAAATCAATAAAGATATGTTAAAAAAAAAATAGGGCAGAAGTATCCGGTAGCGGGGGACAGAGGGAAGGGGGCCCACTTAAGACTGTGTGGTCAGCCCTGTCCAGGTTGGAGCATTGTCCCAATATAACAGGGTGGCAGGTTTAATCCTCAATCAGGGCACATACGAGAATCTACCAATGAACGCAGAAATAAGTGCAACAGCAAATCCTTGTTTCTCTCTCTCCCTTCCTCTCTCTCTAAGATTAATAAATAAAAATTTTTAAAGGCCCTGGCTGGGTAGCTCAGTTGACTGGAGCATAGTCCTGTACACCAAAAGGTGGTGGGTTTGATTTCCAGTCAGGGCACATGCCCCGGTTTTGGGTTCGATATCCGGTTGAGGTGCATGTGGAAGGCAATTGACTGATGTTTCTCTCTCCCCCTTCCTTCTCTCTCTCTCAGTAGATAAATAAATAAATACTGTGTGATCAGGGAAGGCCCTCTGAGAAGGTGACTTTTGAGTTGTGACTTGAACCATGAGTAGAAGGCAGCCATTGAAGAACTGAGGGTAGGTAATTCTAGGCAGAAGAAACAGCACGTGCAAAGGCCCTGAGGTATGACAAAATGAAAGGAGACTGGGAGGAAGCAAAGTTCGAGATGAGGTCTGAGAGGTAGGTAGGAGCCAGATCATCGCAGGCCTGGGAAAGAACATGGATTTCACACTAAGGACAGAGGGCGTGTTTTCAGTAGCAGAGGAACGTGACCTCACCAATGAACGGACCTCTGTGGTATCCAAGTGAAAGACACACATGGGAGAGGTGGCTGGGTTCAGAATACAGTTGGGAGGCAGAGCTGGTGGGAAGTGCACGTGTTTTGAATTTGGGGGTGGGGGTGGTTGGAGGACCCTTTCCCACTGAGCCCAGGTGTGTGTGACCTCAGGATCTTTCTCAACAGAGTACCCGGGATGCGAAACGTATAGGCCCGCCCCATCTGGTCAGCCCTTGGTTTACAGATAGGGAGACTGCAGAAAGGGCTTTAGAGGTCTCCTCGCCCAGTGGCCCAAGAGGGGCTGTGAATTCTCCACGTCCGGGGAAATTCAGTGGCTGAGCTGGCACTCCAGCTGGGCCTCCTGGCTTCTGGTCCAGGCCTCTCACTACCCGCCCCTGCTGCCTCTGCTGAAGATGGAGGAGGAGGGAGCACCCCTGCTGGGGAATGACCTGGGAGCAGGCAGAGGTGGTGGGTCTGGGGGCACCGAGCTGAGGCCTCGCTGGGGAAGGAGTATGCACCAGAGCAGCATCTTCAGGCTGGCAGGTCTGGGAGGACCTCTCAGGGCAGAGCCTGTGTGCGCCACTGACGAGAAGCAGCTGAGAAGAGGAAGACCCTGGAGAAACTTCCCACAGGGGCCTCCTGGAGCCAAGACCACGGGGAAAAACAGGGTGGACAAGCCAGTGGCTCACCTGGGCCACATGCATCCGTCTGTATGCCTCCAACCCACCCCACCTCGAAGGGGCCGGTGGGGCCCCCTCCAGGGGAAGGGAAAGCGGGGAAAGAAGACACTGGAGATGAAGCCTGGGGTGCTAGACGGACCCCAAGTCAGATGGCCTGGATTTCACTCCGTCTGCTCCTCGGAATAGTAGTAGTACCAGCCTCTCTCTTGTACTCAGGGCTTCTTCTGAGCTGAGTTGTTTTTGTGGGTGATCATCTGTATTGTGCCCATTTACGAGTGAGGCTCAGACAGGTTAAGGAGTTTCCTAGGGTCACGCAGTTAAACAGCGGCAGAGTCAGCATTCAAAGGCAGCTTCTGAACCACGTGGGCCACTGTCTCGGGCTCCTGCTGTGGCCTTGAGCAAGGCTCCCTGGGTCTCAGTCTCCCTGCCTGTAAAATGATGGAGTTGGAATAAAGGAGCCCCATGGGCCTTTGTGGCTCTGAACTGCTTCTCTAGTAGAGGGGCTCAGGCATCTGATGAAGGGGGGGCGGGGGACCTGTCTCAGAACTGTGTTCTCCACCAGCCTGGGTGACATGGGTAGGGGTGTGGGGTCTGCCAGGCCACTGCCTTCACTGAGGGTCAACGTGAGGGTTGAACGAGTCAGTGCAGGTAACGTGTCTCGTACAGGGCCTGGCACACAGTAGGTGCTCAATAAAATGGTAGCTCTTAATGTTTTGTCAGAGAGAGTGGAAACTGTCCCTTCACATTTCATCCATTTACTCATTAGGCAAATATCTCTTGAACACACACTGCCTATGTGCCAGACGCTGTCCTTGATACTGGTGACGGTGGAGCCCCCAAATAGCATTAACTCCCTGTCTCCATGCAACTTATTTTCTTTCTTTCTTTTTTTAGAGTTTAAAACAGAGGCTTTAATTAATTAATTTTTAATCCTCACCTGAGGATAATTTTTCCATTGCTTTTTCAGAGAGAGTGGAAGGGAGAGAGATGAGAGAGAAACATCAATGTGAGAGAGACACACCAGTTGGTTGCCTCTTGTATGCCCCCAACTGGTGCCCGGGATCAAGCCTGCAACTTAATTATGTGCCCTTGGCCAGAATCAAACCCAGGACTCTTCAGTCCGTGGGCTGACACTCTAACCACTGAGCAAACCAGCTAGGGGGCAACTTATTTTCTAGTGGGAGACTCAGACACCAAAAATTAATTCAAATGAGTACCATATAGAATATGTTAAGTAGTGTGATAAGTGCCATGAGGCAGAGAAGGAGAGAGGCAGTACCCTAGGGGGCCGTCTCTGTGAAAGTGACTTGAGAGTCAGACCTGAGGGAGGTGAGGGAATGAGCATGAGAAACCTGAGGGAAAGCCACCAGGCTGTGGGAACAGCCAGGGCTAAGGCCCTGAGGCTAGAAGATGGCCTCGGGGATAGATTGTGTAGGGCCGGTTTAAGGACCAGATATGTAGTAAATGTTGGTGCCCACAGTCAAGACTCAGGTTGCAGATCCCTTTGGGAGGACAGGAATTTTTCTCCCCATCACTAGCTTCATCTGTGATATCCTCATGATGTGGCAGTTTCAGGGCTGTCCTCAAGAGCCCCAGCTCAGCGCTCTGGGGTGCCAAGAAAATAGGTACAGACATCAGCTGGGAAAGGTGCTAAGGGACTGCTCCTCCTGACCAGGTGCAGAGTAGCTAGACCCCAGGGTGGGGCCCGTGGTGAGCTGGGACTTCACTGATACCTACTGTCCCAGGCCCTATTGCATCTTCTGAGTGGGTGTAGAGTGGGGGCTCAAGCTGGCTACACCCCTGAGCTTTCAAATTGGGAGTTGGGTCCCAGAAGGAATCATTGAAAATCTAGTCTGGAGAGAAGTCAGTTCCAGAGGCTGCTAGGACTCAGTAAGATTTGTCTTTGGAACCATCTTAATTCCTCAGCTGCCTTTTGTGTTTTTCCATAGAGCTGAGCTGCAAAGCTCTTTGGAGGGACCCATGGGTTGGTTGGTGTTGGAAGGGTGTAGGAAGAAGGATAACTTGGGCCCATAACAGCTAATCAGAGGTGGGATTTGGGGAGCTGTTTCCAAGGGAGACAGTGGGTAGGGACAGCAGGAGAGAGTTGAGGAGCAGGCCTTTGAGGGGAGGAGTGAGTCTTAAGACTGGTTGGCCCAGGGAACTGACCAGGATCTTCAACCCAGGCCGTGGTGATGGTTACAGGTGGTGGTTATAAGTTCTGGAATGGAGAGGGGAGCAGGTGACAAGATTGGGAGGGGAAGCTGATGGTTAATGTGTGCCCTTGGCAAGCACTGTTAGGAGCCTCAGATTCCCTCTCAGCAAAGGATAGAGTAGGATTTAATCTGTTGTTGCTTGAGAGGATTAAACGAGACAACCACCTATCCCTGCTCCAGGTCTCAGTAGCTGCCGGAGTAGTACTAGTCCTTCCAGGCAGGGAGGGCCAGTAATTGGGAGGCAGGACCCAGGTCAGAAAGTTGGGTGGTGAGGATGGGGGATCAGGGGTGCAGTCCACCTCTGCTCAGTGTGCCAGTGTCTCTCTGCCTAGTGCCCCAGCCTGGGCACCGTGTCTCACTTTAGGAGACTGTGCAGCCATGGGGAGGGATGGCATCCTTGGACACCGGGAGCCGAGACCCAGGATTCAGTGTTAGTGAGACTGGGATGAAAACAGATGACAGAGGGAAGGGTGTCGGTAGTGAAATGTGGTGGCTGGCCTCTAGGACAGGGTCATACTTGGGGACCTCCAGGGGATGAAGGGAGTCATAAATATGGGTAAAGCAAGCTGATGTGAGGAAACAAGATGGGACCCTTGAACTGTGTCACAGTGCAAGGAGAGCGGCTGCTGCCCAGGCCAGCTGAGAGTGGCCAGGGCCCGGCGTCTGTTTGGGCCCAGAGTTGCCAGTTCTCCCAGTGCTTCAAGAAAAGTAAGAATATGGACCTGTAATATGAAATCTTTCCATTTTAAAACATTGGGAATCAATTAACGAAACAAGAGAGATAATAAAAAACACCAGGCAGGCCAAGCAAAATGCACCACCTTGGCTGGTCCCCCGTGGCTTCTGCAGACCTCTCCTGGGAGGCTTGTCCTCACTCTCCTGCTCTTGGGAATGAGCTCATGAAACACTCAGCTTCCCAGGGACCACTGGGAGAACAGAGCCATCCTGTTGTGCTGTGTGGTCCTGAGCAAAACCCTTCCCCTCTCTGGGCCAGCTTTCCGCTCTGTGGCAGACAGCCTGGTCTGTGGGATTCCCACAAGTCTGGACAGTGTGTGAATAAGTCCCTCAGGCTCCAAGGATGCAGTTATTATGGAAGTGACTCTTCCCAGGAACCAAGCTTCCCGGATTGGATACAACGCACTGGGCATTTTGTGTGTCTAGTCACAATTGTGTGTGTGGATGGATGTGTGTCATAATTTGGAGCTTTGCATGGCCCAGGGTAAATACCATTATTTTAATAACTCTGCCCTGGAACCTTTCATGGCTACTCTGGAAGCCGGTAGGAAGCCTCAATTAATTCTCCCCGTGACCTGGGACGGCGGGGTCTTTCCCGATTTGCAGATATGGAAGCCCAAGCCCGGAACTCAGGACCCTGACTCAGGTGTGGGTGCAAGGCAGTGTGTGCCCCCCCCCCGCCCCCCATTCAATGCGTGAGAACAGGTGCCCATCCCAGCTCGAGCTGCTGGAGGCGGGCGGAGGGAGAAGAGGCCTTTGCCGTGGATTTTTCCATGGGGGGGGGGTTGCAGCTGAGCCCCGGCTACCTCTCCGGAGCTTTGTCAGCATCCTCCTGTCTCTTGTCCTGTCACATGGTTCTCCCCTGAATTAACCTGGCCTGTGGGCTCCGCAGCACTCAGAGCGGAAGTCAGAGTGAACCCCAACTCTCTCAACAGTCTCCCTTCGCAGCGACGCTTCTACCGCGGGCCTTCGGAGGGGCCGCTGCGAGGCTGTGAGGGGGGAGAGAACCCAGGGGGCCGGGGAGGGGTGAGCCCACTGGGGTCTAGGACACCCCAGCTTTCTGTGCCCCCTCCTCCCGACCCCCACCCCGTTTTTGCAGGACGTCTTGTGTGACCCCCGGCCCCACCCGGAAGACCGCGCCCGCCAGGCGCTCCCGGTGCGGGTGGGGCCGCGCTTCCCGCTGCCCCCCGCGTCCCGGAGCCGGGAGCGCGGGCCCTTTAAATCCTCCGGGGCGGCGGCGGGCCGGGGATGACATCAGCGGGCGGGCCCGGGGCTCAATGGGAGCCGCGGGCGCGCGCGGGGCGGGAGCGCGAGGCGGCGGCGGGGGCGGCGGGCTGGAGGGCCCGGCGGAGGGAGGCGGCGGCGAGCGCCCAGAGCTGAGCCCGGGGCGAGCGGCGCGCGGCGGCGGCGGGGCGGAGAGGCTGGCGCGCCGGGCGGCTCCGCGAATCCTCCGGCATCCGGCCCGGCGGGCCGCTCCCGCTCGCGGCAGCCCCCCGAGCAGCGGCCCGGCACCGGCGCCTTCCCGGCGGGGTAAGTATTGGGGGGCCGGGGGCTCGCGGAGGGGCGCAAACCCGGGGGAAACGGGGCTCCCTCCGCCTCTTTGTTTTTGCGCGAGAGGGAGGGGGGAGGGGGGAGGGGGGAGGGCGGACACCCGCGTTCGCTCTCGGGGACCAGGGGGAGGGGGCAGTCCGGGCGCCGCCCGCTCGGCCCGGCGAGGACAAAGGCGCCGCTGAGGCCGCGGAGGAGGAGGAGGAGGGTGACTATTATTTTGCAGGCTTGTGGGGGGCGGGGGGACGCCCCCCGAGTCCAGCCCGCCTCCCCCTCCCCCAGCTTGGACCCTTTAAGGCGCAGACAGCCGAGGCGGCCACCCCGGGCTGTGATTTGGGGACATCGAGGGAGGGGGCCCGGGACTGGGGTGCTGGGGGCACCTGATATTGTGAATTCGAGCTTGTCCGTCAGACCCCGGGCTTCCGTCCGTCTGTTTCACCGGACAGCCCGCAGCGCCTCCCCCTGCCCTCCTGGCGCCGCGCTCCAGACCTGGGGGGTCAGCGAGGCTGCTCGCGCAGGGTGGATGGGGGCGCGCGGCGTCACCCCGCCACCGAGCCTGTTTTCCTTTGTGGAGAGAGGAAGAAAGGGGTGGGGGTTGTTTGTCAGCCTGACTCTCCCGGCTCCGCTGTGGGAGAGCCGTGTTTGCGTCTCCGTGGATCATAAAACTCCGTGCGCGCCGGGGCGCCTCCGGAGAGGATTCCCAAGCTCCTCTTCACACCCGGGCTCAGACTGGGGTGCGCCCCCTCCCAACTTTCCCTTAGTTTTCTTGCGTATTTTGGCGCAGCCTCCCTCAGGGTGAAAGATCTGGGGAGAGGGAAAGGGGGTCCAGAGTATCTAAGTGACACCCCGGAATGCCTGTGTTTGGGGCTCCTTTGCCTTCTGTCTAGGATGTTCCTCCCATTTTTATTTTAATGGTCCAGGGACATGGGCCCTGGCTGGGGGGCGGGGGGGGGGTAAGAAAACTGCCCGTGTGTTGTGTTGCTTGGTAGTTTGTGTGATTGTAACTGGTTGAAACTCTGGAGTCTTCATGTCTGTCTTTTTTTTTTTTAATTCTTCGTTTATTGCCCCCCCCCCCCCAAGGGAGAAGCAGCAAAGAACTGGAGAGCCTCTCCCATCCCTGACTCAGTCCTTTCTCCTCTGGGAGGCTTTTTGGGGGGGTGCTGGGACAGTCTAGGCGCTGCTGGGGTCTGGGTGGCGGACCCAGGGCCATCCTGGTTCCTGCAGGGTCGATGGGTCCCATCTTCTCTTCTCCCTTCCCTGCCCGCAGCCCAGTGAGTGGGGAGGGGCTGGGGGTCATGTGCAGTGTATTTATGTAAGACACCCAGACGGAGGGCATGGGTATTTATATAACCCGGAGTGGGTATTTATGTAATATAGGATGCGGGTGTATTTATGTTCTTTTCCGAACCTGCGGCTTTCCCCGCTGCCATGTGTGGTCTCTGAATTGGCGTTGGCGGGAGCACAGACTGGGGGGGAGGGTGCTTGTGTGTGTACACACACCCGCGCCCCCTCCCCCGAGCAGGGCTCATGGTGACTGCCTGCTTTCTTTTTTGGAGTGTACACACGGGATGGTGTGGATGCGAGGTGTGTGGTGTGTGGGTTTCCTTGCAAATGTAGAGTGTGTGCAGCTGGCAGCCCTGGCACCTCAGCTGGGACCGGCCAGGCATGCCCACAGAGGCCCTTGGTTGAGAGCCCAGAGTTTGGCCAGCCCTGGGGTGGAGACTACTTCCTTGTGGCCATTGGGGAAGGGCTAGCGGTGGCTTCCTGGGAGCCAGGTGCTTGGGCTGGATGTCTCTCCTGGGCAGGAGTTCTTGGCACCTTTCCTCTGCTAGGTAGAGAGCCCCAGCCTGACCATCTGTGGACTAGATCCCACCCACCTCCCTTCCCAGGTGCATCTGGCTTTGGAGGCTAGCACTTGGCATGGGGAAGGGGCAGAACCTCTGTGCCTGGCACGGCTGCTTTTCCGTCTTCCTCTTTGCTTGCCAGCCCTGGCATGAAATAAGTCCTGTTTGTGAGGGTGGGAGGCGGCCAGGTGGGGAGGCAAGAACCTCGTGTGGGTGGTGGGTGAGGAGACTGCCACTAACTTGCTGCTGTGGGGTGGGGTGGGCAGGGGGCATGGCCTCTCTGGGCCTGAGTTCCCGGTCTGTAGACGAAGGCCCCTCTTGATAATCTTGTACACTGGCCCTCTTGCAAGATTTTAGGGGTTCCCCACCCATCTCCCAATTTAGTAGTTCACTCTTCCCTCTCCCCCCATGGCAGACATCACCTACCAGCCATGGAGTTTCCTCCTCTGCTGGCCAAGACCCCAGAGTGCCCAGATGTTTGCCCCAGGCCAGAGCAGAAGGGTCTCTACCGGAGACCCGGACGTCCCACAGGCTTGGACACCCAGGTGGGGCATAGGACATAGGCAAGCTGTTCAAATCAGCGCCCCCCTCCCCCACCTCTCCTCCCATTCCACAGAAGCTGGAGGCCGAAAACCTGGCCAAATTTGGTCCCTTCCCTTGGGCAGTGGCCCTCCTGGAAGACCCTCCTAAGGGTCCTAGTCTTGAAGGAGTCCAGTCCCAAGCAGTCCACTGAAAAAAATATGTGCAGAGTGGCCTGTGTGAGGTTCTTGGTGTGGTGAGGTGAGGAGGAGACCGCTGGAGAAAGTAGACGCCTCTCCGGCAGGGCACAGTGTAAACTGGCAAGCTCTGGCCTCTGGGAATGCCAGACCAGGCTGTGGAGGCTCGGCCTCTAATTCTTGGCACTAGAAGCCTGGGGTAGGGATGGGGCCAGGGCAGTTCTGTAGTTTCTGAGTCCTGAAGGGGCTGAGGAGCTTCTTAGGGACCCTCTGTTCACTTGTCTTCCCATCCCTGGAGGTTGGAACTTGCTGGTGGTTGCCATGGTAGCAACTCTTGGATGATCATGTCCTGTATCCCCCTTCCCCATCACCCCTGTCCTTGACTTTTCTTTTAGGGTCTTGGCTCATTGTGACTAGTCTTCCTCTGAGAGGCTCCTATTAGAGGGTCTCTGAATGAGGGCCCCCCAAGTTTCCTCCTGGGCCTTGTCTCCAATTCCACCTTCTGCCCGGCTTCACTGACACCTATTCTAAACCTGCCTCAGCCGATGCCCACATGAGGCTCTCGGGCCACCTGACACCTGGTTGCCCTCAGGCCGAGCGAGGCCAGATCCCTTCCTGGATAGTGGGTGGGAGAATGCTCGGCTCCTAGTTCCTTGTGGCTTTGCCTGCCTTTGGTGTGGGAGGCATGGGGTCCAGCAGGCTCGGCCCCCTTCCCAGCTCCCTGCTTCTCTGACTGCGTGTTTCTGCTTCCCTTCACAGTGAGAGCGCACCATGGAGCTCCGTGTGGGCAACAAGTACCGCCTGGGCCGGAAGATCGGGAGTGGGTCCTTCGGCGATATCTACCTGGGTAAGTGTCCCAGGCTCCAGCTCAGTGGTTCCTGAGCCCTGGGACAACTTTGGGGACAATGAGGAGAAAAGATGCCAGGACTTCAGGTTCTGCAGGCAGAACTTGGCTCTGGGGCTGCGGTGGCATGTTTTAGTCATTTTTGTCCCTAGGGCCATCCCAGGTGGGGATGGAAGCAGCAGGTTGGGGTGAGGCAGGCTGAGGGGCTCCTCACAGAGCCAAAGCAGGGTCCCTGCTTGCTGCAGCCTGGGCAGAGGAGGGTATTTTTAGCTCTGGTTCCAGCTTCGGATGCCCTGGGTCTCTAGCTGGGCGTGGGAAAGCCCAGACTAGATGAGCACCCCATGTTTTGTCTCCTGGGAGAGGGATACTGGTGGACAGAGAGTCCTGGGCTACTGCTGGCTCCAGCTAGGCCCCCTCGCTGTGGTCCAGCCTCCTGGAATTCAGCCCAGGCAGGCTTAGGAATGACGTGGGCTCCCCCAGCAACCTCGGGGGAGGCAGGGCTCTTAGCTTTAGGACCTCTTTCTCCGGATGTGCTTCCTGTTGAAAGTCTGAGTTTGCTGTCACTTTGTTGTTTTAAACAAATCACTGACATCTCACCCCATCCTTGCCTGGGAGTCAAGAGGCTCCTGCCTTCGAAGGCTACTTGTTAGCCACCTGAGGGGCCCGGTCAGGAGTCACTGCCCTTCCTTTGCGGTTGTTGGTTTGTAGTGCAGGTATCGTGTTGGTAACTGAGAGCTGGAGCTGTTAGAGCAAGGTGGCCGGCCCTTGGGTCTGTCCTCACTCCTGTTCCTGTGTCCTTGGAAAATAAATAAGCTCTGTCCTGGGAGGAAGAGACCCACAAGTCAGTGTGCTGTGCTCCCTGACTCAGAACTGGGGTGAGGAGTCCCTGCCCTCTTGGGCATGAACTCTGCTGATCAGCGAGCCACTGCCTCCCCCATCAGAGGGGACGGGCGATCTCTGAGCACATGCTTCGTGCTGGGCAGGACGCTGTTAGAGAACATCGTGATCTGTCCCCGCAGTTTCTAGAGATGTCACTGTGCTGTACCCACTTCACACATCGAGAAACAGGAGCATCTTGGCTAAGTTGGCCCCCATGGTTTCTCTCAAAAACTAGAAACGGCAGCCCTTATATCCACAGCCCTCCACGTGCGTGACAGAGTGGAGAAGACAGAGCATGGGAGGGAGGCATCAGACAGAACTGGGTTCCAGGCCTGGCTCTGGGCCTCAGCGTGTCCATCCAGCAAGCCTGTGTGATGCCGCTGCCTGGCTGACCGAGGGCTGTCATGAGGCAGAGCTGACGTGACGCATGGCATGGGAAAGCATCGTAAACTGTGGAGTGCAGGCCGGATGTACAGTTCATTGCCGGTCGCCTGGTAGCTTGGCCTCCTCTGTAAACACTGCTGGAGCGCAGAGCAGGAGGAAGGAACCGTGCAGGCTGCAGTGGTTTTAAAGGTTTTTCTCTGTGACTCCAAGCTCCTCCAGGGACGGCAGGCATTAGGTTGTTTCCATCCTCTGTCCCCGGTGCCCGGCATGTGGCTTGCCCTAAGTGGGTGTTTAGTGAAGCTTCTCACATGGATGAATGAGGAAGTGGCTGTCACATGCAAAGGCACGTGAAGTGGCCTCACGTAGGGTGGGGTAGAAGGAGGTTGGGATTTGGGGGCAGGTCCAGGTTTGGGTCCCTCCAATCTACTGCTCATTTTCTGTGTGACCTAGGATAAGCCACTTTCTCTCTCTCAGCCTTGGCATTCTCATCTGTGAAATGGGGTACCCATATCCTTTCCGTTTGTGAAATTGGGCTGGGTGTAAAGGACCCCCTTATCAGGGAGGCTCTTGGGCTCAGGACTGAAGCCTGGAACCAGTGGCTTGAGCGCAGAGGGCATAGAGAGGCAGCTTTTGGTACAGACCCACCTACTCCTAGACAACACCTGGCCCAGGGCCTTCTTTTTATTGAAGGGAAACTGAGGCCCCGAGAGGGGGAGGGGCAGGCCAAGGTCACTCAGAAAGCCAGTGTCCCTGGTCCGCGTGGAGGGACCTCCCTGGGGGCAGGACTTCCTGTTTATCCTGTAGTCATCTAATACATTTTAAAAACGGGGGTCAGATTTACTCCTGTTATATAGGCTTTGGAATAAATCCTGCCAGGGTTTGGGTGCTGGCGTTTCTTTTACTAGCTGTGTGCCCTTGAGCAGGTGATACCCTCTGCCAGCCTTGGTTTTCCCATCTATAAAATGGGGGGTGGGTGAGGCCTCCAAAGTGGTGAGAAGTGGTGAGATCACAGCGTGCAAAACACCTGCACATGCTCGGCCCTGCAGTAATGTTTTTTAATGCGTTCTCGACCGTCAGTCTTAGTTGGAATTTGTTACTGTCCAAGGATCTGAGTCCTCTTAGGCCAAGGGGTAGGGAGGGAGCCAGCTTTACCCTGGCTGTCCAGTCTTTGCCGGGTACGTGGGCCTTGAGGGCCCCAGTCTGACACAGTGTCCTGCCAGCTCCTTCCTGAGCCCTTGTCTTGCTGGCCTGAGGACAGTGGTGATTGTAGGGCCTCCCCGGCTGGCCTTGCTGGCTCCCTTTGTTCAGAGCTCTGGCCACATTCTTGTTGCCAGTGCCAGTGCCAGGGCTGGACTCCAGATGGCCTCTGCAGGTGGGGCTGGGTGTGGCCTCCAGGCCCTGCTTTCCAGGATCGAATGAAGGCAATCATGTTATAGATGCGGCTGTGAGGCCCACAGCTCCTCTTTGGTCCGTTTCCCCCACTCCCAGCAACATCATAAGGGGACATCAGGACAGTGGGGCCAGCTATGTTAGGGCCTCGAGTTGGCTGCACGAGGTCCAGAGCTGGCCAAGCCTGTGCCCACTCTGCTAGTCACTGTCCATGTGCCCTTGGGAACTCTACATCGTTTAGTCTCTGGTCCTTGGTTCTAAACGGGGAGGGAACGGTGCTCCCCACCAGGTGGTTATGGAGATACTCCACCTCTAGTCCAGCCAGCTCCCTGAGTGTGTCCATGTATCTGTGTGGGTGTCTGAGCAAGCCCCATTGTGAAGCTGGTCCCCCTCCCCAGCTAGATCTTCCTGACGTCCCAGACCTTCTAGGGCTGGCCAGGTCCAAGCCCTTCTCTGTGTCCAGGTTTGTTTTCCAGACTGGCCTGTCCTCCCATAGGCCCATTTCTGACTGACAGGCCGCCCCTGCCCTGGCACCTTTTACTTCATCACAGTTTACCTAGGTTCCTCCCACAGAGGTGAGCTGAGCTCCAGGCAGCGCTGCCTTAGCTGGTCCAGGGCTCAGTGTGTGTCTGTTGCTTGAATGAATGAGGTGCCAGGGAACTGGAATAGAGAAGAAAGCAGGGGCTTTGGGGCTTAGTTTCAAATCCTGGCTCTGTTGGAACCAGTTCTGTGTGACCTCGGGGCAGTTAGTTAACCTCTCTGAGCCTCAGCTCAGTAGTTGTGAGGATTAAGGGAGATAGAGAAAACACTGGCATCTTCCTGCTAGAACATAGAGGCAGCAAAGGGGTCCAGTGGTGATGGGACCCCATTGGGGGAAGCAGCTGTGACAGGTTTCCAGCACTTGGTGGGGATCAGAAGATTGTCTAACAGTTGGGCCCTGTCCCAGAGAAGTTGTGTGGCGCTTAGCTACTGACCTTTGGTATGTCTGTTTCTACAAACAGTAGTACTTGCAGGATGGTGTAAGAGTTCAGAGGGACAAAGGGCTCCTACTCTCCATCTCCTCATCTTGGGGGAGGACACTCTCCCCAGCACCTCTCCTCTCTGCACACATCTGCTGAATCCTAAGTTCTGAAGGCCCAGCCCCTGCCTGGATAGGGCCACCATCAGCTCTTACCTGGGTCTCCCGCTAGCCCTCTCCAGTCCTTGCACTAGTGGGTCTCAACGAGGGGAGAAGGGGGTTTTGTCCCGCGGGGAACATTGACAAGGTCTGAAAACATTTTTGGTTGTTTTTACTCCAGGAAGGAGGGATACTTCTGTCAGCTAGTCAGAAGAGGTCAGGGATGCTGCTGAACACCGCGCAGTGCTCAGGACACCCCCCACAACAAAGATTGTCAGAAGTGGGGAGGCCGAGAAACCCTGTAATCAGGCATCTGGACTTGGCCCCTGGAGTCTCAGGCTAAAGGCCGGGGTCTTCGCTCTCCATTTTAGACCAGCTTTCTCCCCTGCTCCCCTCTTTCATTGTCGCCTTCAGCTACAATTCAGGGTTCACCGCACCCCTTCCCGTGCTGTGATCACTGTCCAGCACAGTCCTGAACCCTTGTAACCTGTCCAGGGGCGCTTTTCTTTCCCCACCACGTGCTTATTTCCTCCCCTTTCCTTTCACCGTCCTACACATGGTTGGGGCACCTCAGGCTCATCTCGGAAGCCTGGGGATTGGCACTGGTCATCAAATCTAATGTTCCTTGAGCACTTTACAGTGTGCCAGGCACGATGCTAAGCCTGCTGACACCTCAGAAAGACCTAATGAGCTAGGTACTATCATCCCTGGGTTGCAGGTGAGGTGCCTGAGGCTCAAGAGTAGTCCCCTGGTTAGGAGGTGGCAGAATCAGGATTTGGGCTCCACGGAGCCCACGCTCTTAGCTGCTCTGCTCTCCTGCTCTTTTGTGGGCGGGAAGAGAGCACGGCCAGCCCAGTGGGCTGCAGTGCGCCCAGCGCCCCTCCCTGCCACATCCTCACTGTCCCCCGGAAACGGGTGCGTCTCCCCCACGTCACGTGTGGGAGTGTTGATGTGTCAAAAGCACTATAGTTTACAAAGCACTTTCTCTCTCATTGCCCACCGGACTTAGTAATCTTTTTCTTTCCTTTTTTTTTTTATTTGAATTTTATTTTATGTGGCTCAAATGAAAACACACAAAACCAAAAGCCAAAACACAAAAACATGTTAAGTGAAAGAAGCCAGTCACAAAAGACCACATATTGTATGATTCCATTTCTATGAAATGTCCAAGAAGAGGCCCATCTCTGGAGACAGGAGGTTAATTAGCGGTTGCCTCGCGCGGGGAGACTGCCAAGGGGGTAGGGTGCTTGGGGACATGAAAATGTTCTAAAATTGATGGTGGTGTTGGTTGCAGGATCTTGTGAATATTCTAAAAACCACTGAATTGTACACTCCGAAGGAGTAATTGTATAGTATGTGAATTACATCTCAACAAAGGTGTAGAAAAAATTATAGCACATAACATAGTATCCAGTGAGAGGTGCTCCCTGGCTCTCATGTTTCTTTTCAGTGTTTCTTTATATAGATACAACCAAACATAGATACATATGATTTCCCCACCTTTTTTTTTCTTCTTTTTTTTTTCTGAAAAGAGAACAGAGAGCATAGGATGGTACATAGTGTCTGTGCTTGGCTCTTTCACTTCCCGTGTCTCCGAGGCCGCCTTCCGCACTCATTCTCCATTGTATTCTGTTGGGGGCGGACATCCTCTCTCCATCCAGTCCCCAGAGTGACGGGCTTTTGGGTTGTTTCCAAGCTTTCGCTATTGCACACAGCCTGTGGTGGACAGCCCGGTCCAGGCCTTGTATTACACTGTGCAAGGGTGCCCAGTAATCTCCAAAGTGGGAGCTGGGTGGTGCCCAATCGCCCCCTGCAGGATTTAGGGGTTCACGCTTGGACACGCCTGTTGTCTTATGATGGGGCTTTTGCCAATTGTAGGTGGAAAATGGTCTTTCAGGAGCATTTTAATTTGTATTTTTCTTACAAGGAGGTAGACGCATCTTTTCATATGAGTAAGCCGGTTTTACATGAATGAATTCTTTCTCTGTGGAGTGTCTGTTCAGATTCTCTACCCTGTTTGCTATTGAGTCTTTGGTCTTTTTCCTACTGATCTCTAGGAGCTGGTTATACTACATTAGTGATGTAGTATAGGGGTACAAGTATGTGTTTCTTGGGACTTTGTTTCTGGTGTTTTTGCCATGGAGAAAGGATTCCTTTTGGGGGGGTGAGGAAGCCTTTTTTTTAATGGCTTCTAGATTTTAAGTCAGGAATAAAAAGCCTTGTTTACTCCAAAGTTAAAAGAGTTCTCCCACCCTGGCTGGGAGCATCATCCATGCACCAAAAGGTTACGGGTTCGATCCCCATTCGGGGCACATATGGGAAGCAACTGATCAATGTTTATCTCTCACCCTGATGTGCTTTTTTTTCTCTCTAAAAAAACCAAACAAACAATAAAAACATATCCTTGGGTGAGGATTTAAAAAAAAACAAAAACAATTCCCCCTTCTTCTAACATTTCATTGTTGTTGTTTTTTAAATTTTTCATTGTTTTTTAAAAAATCATTACTAAACGTTGAATAAATACAAAAGAATACAAATAAAATATGTGCATTGTGTCAGGCCCCCTTTCCACCACCTAGTTGGAGGAGGACCTGCCTGTCACCTTGTGGAGAGGCCTGGCACCCTCTCTGCCCTGTCCTCTGCTGTCCCCTCACAGAAGCGACCACTGTTGACATTTTAAATTGTTCCCTTTGGTCCGACCAGTGTGGCTCAGCGGTTGAGCATCTACCTAGGATCCAGGAGATCGAGGTTCGATTCCCGGTCAGGGCACATGCCCGGGTTATGGGCTCGATCCCCAGCAGGGGGCATGTGGGAGGTAGCCGATCAATGACTCTCATCATTGATGTTTCTCTCTCTGTCCCTCTCCCTTTCTCTCTCTGAAATCAATAAAGACATAAAAAAAATTCCCTTTGTTAAAGACTTTATCACATATTTATATCCCTAAACTATATATATATTTGGTCTTGCGTGCTTTGAAATGAAGACATAAAAATGTGCTTGTATTTTTCTCTTCCTCTTTTAAAAAAAAAATTGAGGTGAAATTCATATGATGTAAAAGTCACCTTTTTAAAAAAAAATCCTCACCCGAGGATATGTTTATTGATTTGGGAGACAGACAGACAGACAGACAGACATAAACACGTCTCTTGGTTGCCTCCCGGGGCGACTGGGGATCGAACCACAACCTCTTGGTGTACGGAATGAAGCTCAGCCAACTGAGCCAGCCGGCCAGGGACTGTTTTTAAAGTACAGAATTCAGTGGCATTTGGTGCATTCCCAGAGTTGTGGCAACCACCATCCAAACCCGGTTCCAGTACATTTTTATCCCCCCAAAGAAAACCCTGTACCTATTAAACAGGTGTACCCCGTTTCCCCTTCCCCAGCCCCTGGCGCCCGCCAGTCTTTCTTTTCTCTGTGGATCTGTCTGTTCTGTATGTTTCGTATAATGGAACCATACGCTCTTTTGTCCTTTGGTGTCTGGCTGCCGTGTTTTTACGGTTCATTGATGTTGTGGCATGTATTAGTACGTCACTCCTTTTTATGGCTGAGTAATATTCCACGACATGAACATATATTTTTTTATCCACTCATCTGCTGATGGACATTTGGGTTGTCGACACCTTTTGGCTCTTGTGGATGGCGCCACTCCTTGCTGTCTCACACTTCCTGCAGCTGTCATCCGCTCCTTGTCCCTACCCTGTGGCTTTCCTCTGTATGACTGTTTCACCGTTTGGCCATTCCGCCGTTGGACATTTGGGTCGTCATGGCCGTGCTCATTCTTTCACGCCCTCCTGGTGCTCACGGTTCTGAAGAGCATGTACTTGGGAGTTGGCCTGCTTGGTCATGTGTGTTTACCTTGGTAAATGCCAGCCTGGTTTCCAAAGAAAACCCCATGCCAGCTTGCACCCCACCTTTTTTTAATTTTTTGATCCTGACCTGAGGATATTTTTTTCCATTGCTTTATTTTTTTAGAGAGAGTGGGAGGGAGGGACAAAGAGAGAGAGAGAGAAACATTGATGTAAGAGAGACATGTTGATTGGTTGCCTCCTACAACTGACGGGGGTGGGGAGTGAACCTGAAACCCCACACTGGCCAGGGCCCCACTTTTTTTTTTTTTTTTAATATATCTTTTATTGATTTCAGAGAGGGAGAGAGAGAGAGAAACATCAGTGATGAGAGAGTCATTGATCGCTGCCTCCTGTGCCCCTGACTGGGAATGGAGCCTTCAACCTGGGCATGTGCCCTGACCCCGGGAATTAAACCTCCATTTCCTGGATCCTAGGTCGATGCTCAGCCGCTGAGCCACGCTGGCGGGGCCACACCTTTTTTTTTTAATACAAACTTTTGGTCCACTTGGGATTTCTCCTGATGTATGATGTGAGCTGCGGTGACTTTCCGCCAATGGCCAGCCAGATGTTGCCGGGACGTTTATTGCACAGCCCTGTCCTTTCGCCTGCGTCGGGCACCAGCTCTGTCCTCCCTTAAACTCTTCCAGTGTTCGTGCCTTCTAGACTTTCTGTTCTGTTTGTGTGCTGAGACCACACTGCTAGTTACAGCAGCTATGGCCGTGACCGGCCTGAGAAGGAGACGGCCTCTCAGCCTAGCCCCCAGCCCTTCAGCTCGGCCCACCCATTATTATAGCTAGGGAAACTGAGGCAAGGTGCAGTTTGGATTTGAGCCTGTGGTTTTCTGAGACCGAGCCTAGCCCCGCCCCGTTCTCTCCTCCACAGCCCTATACCCCACTGGCCTCACCTCTCTCCAGCTCAGTGGCCCCCACCCTCCAGGATAAGGTTCCCCTGACGTGGTCTGTGCGCCTTTTGTCGTCCCCCTTTTCCCCCCCGGAATCCGGCCTTTTTGCTGCACTGGCCTGTGGTTCTCTGAATCGTCCCTCATTCCTCACCCCCCCATCCCCTTGCATGGGCTGCACTCTCCCCTCCCGCCCAAGCTGGGTGCCCCTCTGTGCCCCACAGCTCCCTCTGCTCCCTTGGGATACAGTGCCGAGCCCTCTGCCTCCTTACCTGCCGCCCAGGTACAGGCACAGGTTGGTGCTGGCTTAGAGCTGCCCGCCCAGCCGAGCGGGACCCTGACCCTTGCTTCCCCCACCCCTGGCAGGTGCCAACATCGCTTCTGGTGAAGAGGTTGCCATCAAGCTCGAATGTGTGAAAACGAAGCACCCCCAGCTGCACATCGAGAGCAAGTTCTACAAGATGATGCAGGGAGGAGGTGAGGGCGGGGTAGGGGCATGAGGCTGGAGGCCGGTCTGGGGCCGGGAAGGACCTCCCCTGACAGCCCTGCTTCCCGGCCCCCAGTGGGAATCCCGTCCATCAAGTGGTGCGGGGCCGAGGGCGACTACAACGTGATGGTCATGGAGCTGCTGGGGCCCAGCCTCGAGGACCTCTTCAACTTCTGCTCCCGCAAGTTCAGCCTCAAGACGGTGCTGCTCCTGGCCGACCAGATGGTGAGCCCCCATCGCCCAGTCCTGCCAGGCTTGCTGTTTCCCTTCCAACCTCTGCTTCCCTGCCGTGCCAGTGGTCACAGGGTACCAGCCCAGCCTCCTGCTCCTGGAGGATGCCGGAGCAGGAGGCAGTAATGGGAACATAGGATAGGCCTGGCTCTGGAACCAGGGACCTTACCCATTGGCTGTAAAAGGGGGGAAGGGGGCAGGTTTCAGTGCAGATCTCCAGGCTCAACTTCAGACCTGCTGTGTTGGGCTCCAGAGTAGGGCCCGGGACTCTGCCCTCAAGTGATTTAAAGCCTGTGACACGCAGATCTAGGTCCTGTCCCAGTGTGGGGAATGGAGGTGAGCTAAGCCTCTCCAGGCCTCAGTCACCTTGGATAAGAATCTCCCCTTTGCTGGGTTGTCGTGGGGTCAGGCGGGATACCACGCAGTGCCAGGACCAGAGCAGGCACCCACGAACCAGCAGTCCTTAGTTCCTAAAGCCCTTTATAGACTCAAGGGAGGAAACTTTTAAAAAATATAAAAGCATAGACTTCTGGGCCTGAAGTGGTGTGTGGAGATCTTGTTATACAGCATCTGGGTCTGTGGCTGGCCTGCAGAACGTCTACCAGTGCCCTGCGATTTTAGGCTAAATGTGTGTGTGCCGAGGACAGTGGTCTCTTAGGTTAGGAGACTCAGAAAGGTTTAGGAAATGCTCAGCCAGGTCAAGCTAAGCCTTTGATTTACAGAAGACTGAGGCCCAGATGGGATTGGCCTACCAGAGGACACATTGTGCGCATATATGTTAATTTAGGTGTTTTGTGGGGTTTTTTTGTGTTTTTTTTACAAATTGTTTAAAGAAAGGCTTGTGTGTCTGCCTGACTTTGGTGTACTTTGGAAGTCAGGGGACAAGTCCTATCTTTTGTGCTTCATCTCTATCACACCTGCCAAGTTTAGGCATTATTGGTGCTCCCTCTCCTCTCCTCCACATAAATCTGATTGCCAGGACAACCTTCGAAATGCCTATAACTTCAGTTCCCCAGGCCCTGTGAGGGTGTAGGGCCAGGTAGGAGAGGCTTCGGTGGGGCCCGGATGCCTTTCCACACTTCATGTCTAGAGCTTGCCATTAGCTTTCCTACTATCTTGCTCTCTTTTCTGACTCACCGCAAACTGGTGAATTCTTTCTTCAGAGTTCCTCTCTAATGGCACTTCCTCCAGGAAGCCTTCCCTGACCTGCCCCTTGAAATCACTTTAAATGCTGGCAGACATCTTTCTCCCCTACCCAGGGCAAAGACCATGTATTCCATCTTGGCAGCTCCAGCCCTCTGCCCCCAGTCCAGGGCCTGGCCCATAGCACTTGGTGAAGGCCCCTCTGTGGAATGCTTGCTGAGTGACTTGCTGTCCCCTCTCCTCCCCCAGATCAGCCGCATTGAGTACATCCACTCCAAGAACTTCATCCACCGGGACGTCAAGCCTGACAACTTCCTCATGGGGCTGGGAAAGAAAGGCAACCTGGTCTACATCATTGACTTTGGCTTGGCCAAGAAGTACCGGGACGCCCGCACCCACCAGCACATCCCCTACCGGGAAAACAAGAACTTGACTGGCACTGCCCGCTACGCCTCCATCAACACCCACCTGGGCATCGGTGAGTGAACGAGCCCAGGGGCAAGGTGCGCCCCTGAGGAGCTGGCCAGGATCCTGGCTCACTGCAGCCTGGCTATTCCTCCGACTTGCCACAATCAGGTCTCCCCTTTCAGAGAAGAGCTGTGATGTGTCGCACACGTTCACGTGCCTGGCTTCCCCCCACAGCTTTTATAGGTGGGAAACGAACGCTCAGGGGTAACACAGGCTGCTTAAGGTTGTGCAGCTTAGTAAGTGCCAAAGCCAGATTTGACCCTAGCAGTATCTGATGCCACAACTTATGTTCTATCCACAAGGTTGGCCAGGCAAGGAGGCACTGGGGTGCCAACTACATAGTTGTCGAATGAATGAGTGTCTGCACTGGAAAAACTAGGCCCAGATAGGGTTGAGAAAGCTCAGCCTCAGGTTCCTTCTCTGTAGGAGGAAGAGACGGCCTGTTTGTAACAGGGTTTGCCACAAGCCAGCATGCGACGGGGCAGGGAGTGGGGTGGAGTAGGGTGCTGGGTGCACAGCGCGGGCTGTTCCCCCTCAGTCAAGGAGCATGTCCTGGAGGAGGGGTCCCTGGCCCCCATTGGCCAGGAGCCCGACTGAGCCCTGCCCCTCCCCTTGTCCCTCTGTGCAGAACAAAGCCGTCGTGATGACCTGGAGAGTCTGGGCTACGTGCTCATGTACTTCAATCTGGGCTCCCTGCCCTGGCAGGGCCTCAAAGCAGCCACCAAACGCCAGAAGTATGAGCGAATCAGCGAGAAGAAGATGTCGACACCCATTGAGGTCCTCTGCAAAGGCTACCCCTGTGAGTAGGGGGGAGCTGGTTAGCCGAGGGGAGCTGGTTAGCCAGCCTGGGGACCCCTGAGGCCCTTTGCAAGGGGGAGATGTGGCCACACAGTCCCTTCTGGGCTACCATTGCCCCGACGCCAGAATGTTAATCGGCTGTAACTCTGAGATTCCCTTGACTCCCTCCCTGAGTTTGATTAATTTGCTAGAGTAGCTCACAGAACTCAGGGAAACACATTTAGCAGTTTATGAAAGGATATGATAAAGGATGCAGAAGGACAACCAGATGAGAGATACACAGGGCGAGATCTGGGAGGGTCCCGTGTACAGGAGGTTCTGTCCCCGTGGAGTTGGGGGGCGTCACCCTCCTGATATGGATACATTCACCCACCTGGAAGGTCTCCAAACCCAATGGAGGCATGGTAATTATTAACTCCATTTCTAGCCCCTTTCTCTTCTCTAGAGAAGGTAGGGGGGGCTGAAAATTCCAAGCTTCTAATTAAGTCTTGTCTTTCTGGTGACCAGGCCCCACCAGGAGCCCACCCAGAGTCACTTCATGAGGACAGGAGATGCTCCTAGCGCTCTTACCACTTAGAACTTACAAGGTTATAGGAGCCCTGTGTCAGGGACAGGGTCAAAGACCAAATTTCAGAACAAGGGATGTTCTTATCACGTAGGAAATAACAAGGGTTTGGGGAGCTCTGGGCCGAGAGCCAGGGCCAGGGGCCAATGTGTATGTTGTCTGTCATCTTATGAAGGCCCCCTCTTGCCCCTGGTGGAAGTCTTCCTCCTGTGGCTTCCATCATGTCGAGAGTTCCCATCGGGCTCTTGACTGTCCTTTCTGACAGCTATTGATCTGCCATCTCCGTAACCCCCAGAGTAGTTGACAAGGGCAGGTGACGAGCTGTGAGCTAGGGTCCTGCGGCACCAGCTTACTGAAAGGGGAGACTGCTCACAGGCAGATTAGGGTTTCATCACGCGTGGAGGGGACTGTAGTCCTGCTCCATCCTCCCCTTGCCCCTCCTAGATTGAAAGGTTTGGACAGAAAGTCGGTGGGTAGGGCAGCTGCTGGCCGCTGGGGGCCCTGGGAGCATGGTCCTCACAGTGGCCTCTTCTGTCCCCATAACCTCCACCAGCTGAGTTCTCAACATACCTCAACTTCTGCCGCTCCCTGCGGTTTGACGACAAGCCTGACTACTCCTACCTGCGCCAGCTCTTCCGCAACCTCTTCCACCGGCAGGGCTTCTCCTACGACTACGTCTTCGACTGGAACATGCTCAAATTCGTGAGTCACCTGGAGGCCGAGGCGGGCTTGGGGGACTGGACAGGGAAGGCCCTGACTCATAAGGCCAAAGTGACCTTGTGGTGGGCGGGGCTCCCAACCACCGGGAGCTATGAGCTGGACTGTGCAAGTGACTTCCCTGGGGTCCCAGAGCCCCCTCGCTTCCCCGACTCCTGTCTTGTCAATGCCGACAGCGTGTGCCACTATGGTCAGCAGGGCCCAGGCAGGGTGTTGCTTCCCACCAGACCCAGGAGGACCTGGCTGGGCCTCTGGTCTCTGCTGGGCACCCGCGGCCGGGCCTGGATGGCGCTGGCGGGCCCCCCTACTGTCATGATCGTTGCCTACACCATCCTGCTCTTGTTGTTCTGTGCGTCCCAGGCGGCTGCCTTCGCTGTAGCCCCTCTGGCCAGCCTGGACCCATTCACTGTGGTTTCTTTCTTCCTGGTCACAGGGCCCTGGGCTTTGCTAGGTGGCTGTTCTGTCTCCCTCTTTTAAGAGTTTTGGGGGGGGGAAAGAAACAGTCGTCAGCTGTGCCTGGAGCTCTGGAATCTGAAATTGTATGACTTGTTTCACATCTCTTCTGGAAAAGGGGGCTTCCTCGAGCCAGGCTCAGCCCCAGGACAGCGAAGCTATTGCACTGCCCTGCTCCCACCCCTGTCCCTGCACTGGGCCCACGTACTCACCCACATACTGGTAAGGACCCTCCGAGGCCTGGCCATTCCAAGATTTAGCACTTGGCCAGGTGAGCACAAGAGGCTGAGCCTCTGCTGTGCTTTCTCTGTCCCTTCCAGGTGCCCGGCGCCCCTGGGCACCCAGGACCCTCCAGATAGGCTGGTGGAGGAGGTGGAGGAGCTGCCCCCCAAAAACTACTGGCCTATGGTCTGGACTCCAGGGCCTCAGTTCTGACAACACCAGGTGTGCCTGAGCCCATCGGGGCCAGGCCTGAAGAGGTGTCCCTTGGTGTGTGGGAGGGGGTCAGTGGAGAGGGCATGGCAGAGAAGGCCCTGCCAGGAGATTCTTGGGGACGAATCATTTGCCTGATGGACAGAGCCTGAAGGAGGAGGCATGATGTTCACTGCCCTGGAGGGGCCTGGGATTGGGCACCAGGAGCAGCCTTAGGCGGACCCCGTCAGCAGCCTCTGTCTTGAACTTGATCTCATTAAATGTCCCTCACCTGTACCGTGCTTCATTCTAGTGTGCCTGTCCTTTCATCATGGGTGCCTTCGGCCCACTCTGGCAGTGCTTAGGACTGAGGCCTTGTTCTGGATGTTGGGAGCAGCATGTGGTCTTGTGCGCCTCTTCTCTGGGCCTCAGGCAGTGGCCTGGTACTGTTCCCTAAGGAGTGGGACGGAGGTTGGCAGAGAACTGGGTTTCCATAGTCCCAGGGACCTCAGGAGAGAGGGTTGGAGAAGGGCAGTGGGGCGCTTTTCACCCAGACCATCCAGCTGGGAGTGTGGCTGAGGGCCGGGGCCAGCTCCCGTCACCACAGGGCACTGCTCAGGGAGTTTGTGCATGGGACACACCACGTAGGAGTCTTTACAGAGTCTGGGCCTGGAATGGGCTTCGCCCTTCTCTCAGTACAGCTCCAAAAATGGGTTTTGCCATGTTATTCCAGATGGCAGCCACTGGCTCCATGTGGCTAAATTTTAATGAATTAAAATTAGAGCAGAAAATGTCATTCGTCAGTCGCACTTGCCACATTCCAAGTTGTCAGGAGCCACAGTGGCTGGCTAGTGGCTACTGTGTCCGGTGAGGTTGACGTGAACTTGTCGTCCGTCGTGACAAGAAGTTCTACGGAAGGCGCTGCTCGAGACAGCGACTCACAGAGCCTCTCATCGTACGATCTGCCTGACAAGATTTCGTCTCGAGTCAGGCCAGGGGCACTCCCCCACCCACTGCTGGCACTCTCACCCTTCCTGGGACCCCCTTTAAAGCAGGCTCTGGAATCAGGCTGAGCAGAGGTGCTGACAAATGTATCTAGGGCTGATCTCTGACGTGAAGACCATCGGACTGCATGAGTGGGCGGACACCCTGAAACCCGTCACCACTGTGGTGAGCTCCACCTCCTCCAGTCACCCCCTGGCAGAAGCGTCTGCTGATGTGCGATGGGGACCCAACATGCCTTTCGCCTAGAAGCCAGGACCCTCCCACAGCAACCCCCTGCAGGAAGCCTTCCTCAGCCCTTACAAGCAGACTGGACGCCATGCTGGACACTATGGGCTTGACTGTTCTGCAGGAAGATCCCTCCCTTAACTGAGAGCTTCCCTCCCCGGAGCAGCCACCCTGTAGCGTTCAGTATCCGGACCCCAGAATCTCCAGACCCCTGGAGCCTGGGACGCTGAGGTCCAACCTGCTGGCCAGGAAGAAACTTGACACAGCCAAGGACAGGTCCACACAGCACGGGTGGTGACTTTGATGTTTACCTTGTGTTTTCTCGTGGGCAAATAAAAGCCAGAGACCTCCCTAGTATGTGTTTCTTGAGGCGTCACTTGGGTTGGATGGAAACGTGGAGAGTAGCTCACCTTCTGCTTTGGGGCTGGCCTTCACCTGAGCCCACTGGGGTCACAAAGGGCAGGGCTGTGCACTTGAGAGTCCCCACCCAGGGGATGAGTTCTCACCTGCCAACAGGAGGGTTGGCTGGGTGCTACAGCTCTTCTCACTCGGATTTTGCTGCTGTTCCCGCTGAGTTGCGTAATGCCTTCCTGTAACTGAGTGGGTGGGAGCTCGGGGAGGACTGGGGGTCAGGAGGTGGAGCCTTGTGGTTCCAGGCCTGCCTGCCTGGACAGGCTTGTGGGTGGGAAGACTGAGGACGCTTGTTTCTAGAATGTTCTAAGTCCTCTGGGGGTGCTGAGAGCAGAGCAGGGCTGGGTGGCAGAGGCCTGAGCTCTGTGGCCCCAGGCAGTTCATAAGGCCTCTCTGGGCTCAGTTCCTCACTAGGATTCAGTGATCATTCTGATCCCCAGCTACTACCTCCCGGAGGTGCTTAAAGGCAAGGGTCACTCCCATTTCCCAAAGACAGTATGGCCTTCTTGGCCAGTCCTCTGGGAGACACGGGGTTGCAAGAGCCTGCACCCCGTGGCCTGTGAGCAGGTCCCAACTCAGCCCACAGCTCTCTCCTCCACAGATGCGGCCCCCCTCACGCCAGCCCCCTGCCCTTCCCTGTGGACGACCCCAGGACCAACTAGGTAACGCGGCTGGACACCATGCCCATGCCGTGCTCCTCTTTCTGGGCCTTTCCCCTTTCCTCCTGCACTGGGGGTGGCAGTGGCTGGAAGGCAGGGCACCTGGGGGCTCATGTGCCCCTTCTGCCCCAGCCTGCCTGCTTTTTCCTCTGTGGGGCTTCTAGCCCATTCCTTCTCCGTCTCCCATGAGCCCCATACCAAGGCAGGCAGCATCTGTGTTGTGCTGGTCCCCACAGCAGCTGCCAGGAGCCATTTCCAGGTCTAGGGGCAGGAGACAGACAGCCCTTTGAAAAGATCTCCTAGCTGGGAAGCCTGGTTTAAGTCCTGGCCTGGCCTTGGTAGCCTTGTAACTCTCTCTCTGGGCCTCTGAACATCTGCCTTGCTCTGCTGGGAAACCTTGAGGAGCTGAGGGGACCCATGTTGGGAGGGCCAAGGAGTGCCCTTGGTCATCTTGAGGATATTAGCCCTCCCACGCAGAGTGACCTCCTTCCCTCCCCTCTCACATCCAGCTTCTCCCTTCCTTGGGCAGTTTGTGGTTCTATTTCTCTGTGCTGTGTGATCATGGGTCCTTTCCAGGCCTCTCTGGGCTTCCTGCTCTGTGGGGAGGAGGAAGAGGCATTCTGCAATGCCTCTTCCCCAGATGCCCACTGGGCCTCCTTCCCCCTGCCCTGTCCTGCAGGGATGCTGGACCTCGGGGCACCCTGACCTTGCGGGGCTGACCAGGTCTCATCTTGCATCCCCACAGGGTGCAGCCCGGAATCCCGAGGATGTGGACCGGGAGCGGCGAGAGCACGAGCGCGAGGAGAGGATGGGGCAGCTCCGGGGGTCTGCGACCCGGGCCCTGCCCCCAGGCCCGCCCACGGGGGCCACCGCCAACCGGCTCCGCAGTGCTGCCGAGCCTGTGGCCTCTACCCCAGCCTCCCGCATCCAGCAAGCTGGTGAGCAGGGGCCTCGGGCAGGGGGCCGTCTAAGGGGAGCCAGGGCAGCCAGGGCCCCGACACTGAAGGTGGCTCCCCTGCTCACCCCCCAGGCAATACTTCTCCCAGAGCGATCTCACGGGTGGACAGAGAGAGGAAGGTGAGCATGCGGCTCCACAGAGGCGCTCCCGCCAACGTCTCCTCCTCCGACCTCACTGGGCGGCAAGAGGTCTCCCGGATTTCAGCCTCACAGGTGAGCTGCCGGCTCGATCCCTCCTCTGCCTCGCAGCCAAGCCAGAGACCCCCAGGCACAGCCAGGCCTTGTGGCCCTCTTCTTCCCTGCCTCTGATTCTCATAACCTCACCTTGTAGTGAGCCCCTTTTGTTGAGCAGGGACTTGGCCTCATTTAACCCTTCAGTGTCTGGTTAGCCCCACTGAGCAAAGTCAGAAATAACTTGCCCCCACAAGTGGTAGAGCTGAGGCCCAGCCCTCGCTGCCAGGAGCCCAGCCTGGGTGGGCAGCAGGGATCTCACAGGGGAGAGGCTCACAGTACCTGCCATCAGGAAGCCCCCGCAAGTCCCGGTTAGCACAGGATAGAGGGCTGGGCGGATCCTCTCCAGTGGCCCCACTCGGAGGCCATGGTTGGACCAGGAAAGTTGGGAAGGGGGAATCCCGGTTGACCAAGGAAGGTGTCCTAGCAGAGGTGGGCAGGAGACCTGCTCTGGTCCACAGTGGAGAAGTCTCAGCCGGTCAGGCCAAGAGCTGGGCATCCAGTGGCCAGACCAGGTTGTGAGTGGCCTGGAGCAGCTGTTTTGCCTCTCTCTCTGGGGAATGTTTTCATCTACAAAGCAGCCACATCCTAGAGTCATGGAGATCACACACCTCTTCCCCTTGGCTCTAGGGCCTTGGCGGGGTGGGCTGGAGCTCCCTAGTGGGGAGAGACTTGCCACATTGCCGATGCTAACAGCGTATCCCCTTCCCCATCTCTTGCTTTCCTTCCAAAGACAAGCGTGCCATTTGACCATCTGGGGAAGTGAGGAGCCACCATCGACCAGTATTTGCTTAGGTGAGTTGCTCTCCACTGCAGACACAGCCCCACCAGCTCTAGAAACACCTTTGGCCCTAGGAGGAGACAAATGTGTGTTGTGGAGAGGTAGGGGAGTTGCAGGATGGTACCAGGGGCCCCAGAACCAAAGGCCTTCAAGGGAGTTTAAAACCTCAGAGGTGGCCTGATTGAGGGTTGAGGCCTCCTCTGAGCAGGCCTGACCCACATCAGTTAATCAGAAAACCCTTTTCTCTGTCCTTAGGCGGGTCCTGTACACCCCCTTTGCTTTAACATATTCTGGAAAGTTCCTAGCGGAGGCTGAGCCTGAGCCTGAGGGCCCATACCCTGACCTCCCTGGGCATTAGCTTTGTCTCAGCCTCTGGGCTGTTGAACTCTTAATTCATCAAAGCACTTAGAACAGGGCCAGGCACTTAGGAGTTAATCTTCCATCAACAGAGGCCCTTGGCCTCCACAAGCCCAGGAGTGAGCCTCATGGAACTTCCGAGGCTTCAGGAGGCCTTGAGGTGGTGTATTGCAGCTCCCCACTCTGGGTCTGGCTTGGGGAAGGGGAGGTATGTGTGGGAAGGTCTGAGATTCCTGGGGAGTGTGTACGCGACAGGCTGGGCTTGGCCTCACACCTGTGACATTCATCGCACAGAGCTGGGGCCTAAGCCAGGAACCAAGGCTATCCATGGCACACGTGTGACTTGGGTGGCTGCTCACCAAGAGGACAGAGGAGGGAGAGAGATTGTGTCCTTCCTGTGAAAATGGAGCACTGACTGTGTGCCCTAGACGGGGGACCAAGTGCAAAGACCCTGGGACAAGAAGGGAGCTGAAGGGAATCTGGCAGATGGGTGGCCAGAGGCAAATGTGCCTCTAATCTGTCTTCTTTTTTTTTCTTTTTTCTTTTTTTATAATTTTTATTTTTGTTTAAAGTATTACAGATGTCCCTTTTTCTCCCCAATGACCCGTTCCCCGCCTCCCCCCCCCCCCCCCCCCCCCCCGTTCCTTTCCCCTCCCCAGTCCCTCTCCCCACCATTGTCCGTGTCCTTGGGTTGTGCATATATGCATATAAATTCGTTGGTTACTCTCTCCCCCTCCACCCCCTCTCCCCCTTCCCTCTGACATTTCGTCAGTCTCTACTATGCTTAATCTGTCTTCTTTCTCTCATTTTTTTAGTGTCTTCACTGTATTTTCTTTTAAAAAACAACAAAAAGATGGGAAAAAAACCACTCAAAAGAACAAAAAAGGAAAAAACCCAGCACAAAAGCGACGATGGATTTTGTTTAATTTTTTTTTTTTTTTTGCCAACGGCAAGAAGATGAGATGCCCTCAGCACCAAGGACTCTTGCCCTTTTCATTTCCCGCTGCCCACGGCTCCCCAGACACCAGGCCATGCCTGCCGCACACCGAGGCCCTGCCCCAGCTGGCGCTGACTCGGGAGCAGCTCAGCCTGAGGGTCTTCCGTGCCATCAGGAGGCGGAGTTCGGGGAAGCTTTGATTGTCTGGCAGGAGGCAGGTCCCACCAGGTGTCCTTGAGCCTCAGGACCACAGGAGACATGCACAGACCCCGCTCCCCTGGGGTGATGGTGGCCGACTTCCTGTGTGGGCTTTTTTCAGTGTCCCCCTGAGCGTTTGGGTCTTTCTTTGCCTTTCCATGGGGACTTTAAGTAATGGGTGGCAAGGTGACGGGGGCCGAGATTCCTTGTGTGCGTGTGTACGTATGTGACCTGTCTCCCAGGACAGCAGGAGTCTGCCCTGCCTCCCAGGCCATTTCTGTTCTTGTCTCCCTAACAAGGACGCGGGGTGGGTAATGCTCTCCATGTCCCTCAAGAAGGGCACCGAGTGTCCTTGCCACCACCAACCCCTCAGACTGTCATCACCCTGGGGCACCCCTGTCCCCATGTCCTGGAGACTCCTTCCAGAGGGCGCCTGGCTCCTGGGCATAGATGGGTTCCCGGGGGCCACCCCTCCAGTGTCCTGCCTCTCTGAGGAGGAGCCTGGGTCAGGGCTGGGGGCCGGGCTTTTCAGTCCCTCCTAGTTAACACCCGTTTTTACTTTATTTTTGTTTGTTTTCTCCGTGTGTGTATTTCCTAATTTATTTACCTCCTGTTTCCCTTTTTTTCTTTTTCTTTTTTTTTTAATTAAAGAGCAAAGCTTTTTATAACTTTGTAATTTAAAAAACTGAAAAAAAAAATACTGAAGAACTTTGGGGGGAATTTTGTACTTTTTTCCTGTGTAAATATTGGACTTTTTTGAGCTTTATTGTGGTTGTTCATTTGAAGTAATAAAGTAGAAAAGGGTAAAGTGACATGGGCAGCCCTCAGGCCACCTCTTTGATCCTGGGGTCGCTTCCCCAGCTTACCTGGGAGGGAGTAAGGCTGGGGGTCAAACCAGAGCCTCAGGAACTACGGGCAGACCAGCGGGGGGCAGGTTCGGACCCGGGCAGGCCGCGCTGGGGCCTGGGAGTCCGCAAGGCCAGGACCGCACAGTGGGCGGGTTCGAACCGCTCTTCACGACATTGTCTTGTCCACAGGAGGATTCGAGCTAGGCCTGCTCCTCTCCCTGCTTTCAGGCGGGAAACTCCACGGTGAAGTCACCTGCCCAAGGTCACACAGCTCGGCGGCAGAGCCAGGGTTTATGTCTTATCAGTCTGCGTTTATTAAACGTGGTTTACTTCCCTTCTCATTAACCCAAGGGCCGCTATTGCCGCAGCCGCCACCCACAGACTAGAGCAGAGCCACTTGGCCCGATGCCTTGGGACATTATGAAGCCCTGGGCGTGGCTCAAAACCCCTGTAGTAAGGTCCCTTCCAGTGCTGGTGATACCCGACACTAAACTGGTCCCGGCCCACTTGTCACTACTTGAGCCAAATTAAGCAGAGACAAAGTTGAATCATCTATAAGCATTTATTCCAATAATGCCGGCTGCATGGCGAGAACAGCAGGCCATCCTGTAAATTCTGCTTTAACATCCCCTACTAGCCAGCTGGGGGCGGGGGCAGGGTACTGGCTGCAGGGTCTGGTCTGACAAGGTAGTTAATTTTTTTTTTTCCAGTTTTCACATTTTTATTGGGGGCCACGGGAGGGGCCTCCTCCCTGTCAGTGGAAGTGTTGACAGTTTTTTCAGCCACTCCAAGTTTTGGCCCTGGGTGTGGCTGGGCACGTGGGGCATGTTCCCATCATCTGGGACAGGCACTGGGTGGGTGTAGGGTGTGACCTGGTTGATCACGAGGGCGTTCGAGGGCGTTCGAGGGCGTTCTCGGTGTAGGGGCTGAAGGCGAGGCCCCCGAGGGTGATGGACGTGACCAGCACCGGCTCCTTGGCCCAGGCATCTTCAAGGTAGTTAATTTTCAATGGTGTTAAAACCCAGCTCCACCAGTTCCTGGGACCTGAGGCAAACTCCCTGAGGGGGTCAGAATCCAGACAGCAACCAAATCAGAGCCTGTCCTGTCGTTTGTCCTCAAAATGTATTTTCTGAGCAATGGACCCGTCTTAGCCCCCAGGTGTCTCTTGGTTTTTTACAGCTCTATTCCCCTTCTTGCAGCACATCGTCCAGCTTCCCAGGGTCTGTAAGGAAACCTATCAATAGTAAGGGGACTAATCATTAAACAGCCGGGGTCCTGTTCCTGGTATGTGCCCTCCCCCCTTTCACTGGTATTTGAAGACCCTGTGGCCCCACAGCCTGGCTCAGGCCTGGTGAAGGGCCTCTGTGTGAGCTTTAGGCAAAGGCAGGTCCTTGTTCACAGCCACCAGGGATTGGAGGGCTGTTACCCAAGGCCAGGAAATGCCATAGGGCCCTGAATTGAAGGCAGGGTGTCCCAGGAAGATCCTTCTGGGGTGAGGTGACAATAGAGTCTGATCCCAAACCCCTCGGGCCCTCCCCTGAGGACTTTTCTGGGCGGACATCTGACATCAAACACTTAAGTGTGAAGTTACCAACTGCAGGTCCTGAAGAAAAAATATGAGCTAATCTTTTTTTAAAAAAATCTCTCTTACAGTGAAAATCTTAATTCCTAGTAACACTGTTGTGCTTATTTGCTGTATCCTACACTATATATAGGTTTCAAAATTACAAGTTTTGTTTTGGCTGGTTTGGCTCAGTGGTTAGCGCTTTGGCCTGTGGACTGAAGGGTCCCAGGTTCTATTCTGGCCAAGGGCACATGCCTCAGTTGCAGGCTTGATCCCTGGTGGGGGTGCGTGCAGGAGGCAACCAATCGATGTGTCTGTCTCCCCCCACCCCTTCTACTCTCCCTGAAGAGCAACAGAAAAAATATCCTTGAATGAGGATTTTTTTAAAAATTAGTTTCAATATTACCAGTAAAAGTAATCCTATGGAGTCAAGAACTTTTTAAATTTTTGTAAGAGTTTATTTGAGCTAAACTGATAACATTGCCAGGAAGCTAGATCTCAAATTTTGCTCCGAAGAATAACAGTCTTGCAGTTTATTTTGTATATTTGGAATTAACGAAGGAATGTAAGGAAGATCACAGGAAGGTGGGAGAAGGCGAAGCAGGGATTGGGTTATAGGATAGTTAACAAGATTGCGTGAGCTCTTGAGGGTTCTGAGAGATCTCATTGATGTCTTGGGATAGCTGTCTACCTCTTGTCAACAGCTCATCCTAGAGGACATCTCAAGGGTAGGTGCCCATTCATGGTTAGGTGCCTGATGAGGTCCCTGCCAACGAGGCTGGAGTGTCCCTTTATTTTACGTCCTTTCCAAGTTCACCTGATTTGAAGCAGGATGCTGGTGGGGCACACCAGGCCCAAACTGGTACCTAGCACCGGGTCTCCGGGGCGTCCTGGGTGTGCTTCAAAATCCTGCCAGCAATGCCAAGTAAATGTCAATGAAGGAAACATCCAAGTTTGTAGGGAATTTTTACGAGTTTATTTGAGCCAAACTGATGACATTGCCAGGAAGCAAGATCTCAAGTGCTCCCTAAAGAACTGCAAGGTTGTTTTTCTTTGGTCCTTAGAATATATCTTACTAAGGATGTGCTGTCAGAGTGTGGTGCCCAGAAGTCACTTGAAGTCATTCTTTTTTCTGTGTGGTCTTTACTGATTTTAATAATGAGCTCATGCTTCCCCTTTTGGTTTGATTTTATTTTTTGAAGAGTACATGTACGAAAATGAAGCTATGAAAAAAGAATCACCGCCACCCTTGCTCCCCGCTGTGTTCCCACCCACCACCCTCCCTGGTTCTGGTTATGCTTCCCGTGTTTGTCATTCAAGGAGCTAATGTATATGGGAGGCGTGGTGGCTGGCAGCCTCTCAGGAAGTGACATATAAGCTGAGGCCAGAGGGGTGCCCAGGATGTGTCAACCATGCAGTGGATTTATTTTTAATAAGTATGCCAAACAATCTCCAGGAAATTTTGCCCAGACTGGAAGAGCAAACACGCCACTTGGTGAGTCATTTTCATTCATGGCTTGTGTGGGTGCCAGGTGTGCCAGATGTGCCAGGTGCTGAGCTGAGGTGGAGCAGAGAACAGGGGTGAGAAGTGGGGAGCACAGGGTTGGAGGCCGAAGGGCCAGCTCGGCCCCTGTGTGACCTTGGGCGTTGTCTGGGTCTCCGTTTTCTCCTGTGTGCAGAGGGGGTGATGGTATCTGCTTCAGAGGGTTGTAGGGCAAGTTAGTTAAGAGCTCACTGCACCCAGCCCTCTTCCCAACTCTGCTCATAAAAACCCTGAGGTGGGTGTATTATGATGCCGGTTTTATAGATGAGGGCACTGAGGCTCAGAGAAGACTGCCTGGCTCCACAGCCCATGGAGTGCTAACACATATATATGTTGTTAATCCTCACTCGAGGATATGTTTTTACTGATTTAAGAGGGAGAGGAAGGGGATATTGATGTGAGAGGAACATTGACTGGCTGCCCCCCCACATTCCCCGACCCGGGATGAACCTGCGGCCTTTCGGTGCACAGGACAATGCTCCAACTGACCGAGCCACCCTGCCAGGGCTACGTATTTCTTTAAAAATTTTTTCTTTTCAATTACAGTTGACATTTAACATTATATTAGCTTCAGGTATACAACATAGTGATTAGACATTTACATTCCTTACAAAGTGGTCACCGTGATAAGCTTGTACACATCCGACACCATACGTAGTTACTGCAATATTATTGACTGTATTCCCTGTGCTGTACTTTACTTCCCGTGACTGTTGTAACTGCCAATTTGTATTTCTTTATCCCTTCACCTTTGGTAACTCTGTATTTCAAACACAGGGTGTGGTCTTGGCTTCCAGGGGCTCCCAGCCTAGTCAGGCGAAAGACTCAGACTATCAAATGGCTCATCTCAATCCAGAATCCAGTGTGAACTGGGGACAGGAGGGAGGGAATGTGTCAGGTGTCATCAAGGAATGTGTTTCAAAGATTTTTGAGCCCTTGCTGGTGTGGCTTAGTCGCTTGAGCTTTGGCCCATGCACTGAAAGGTTGCCAGTTTGATTCCCAGTCAGGTCGACCAGAGACAACGGATCGATGTATCTCTCTCACATCCATGTTTGTCTCTCTCTCGCTCTCCCTCTCTCTCTAAAATCAATAAAAACATATTAAAAATATATATATCTTTGACCTGATCCTTGAAAGGTGAGTAAAACCTTACTGGTGGTGGTAGGGTCAATCCCAGCAGAGGAATCAGCATGTGCAAAGGCCCAGAGGTGTGAACTGGCTTGATATACTCAGTTTCAAGCACAGAGGAGGAGGGAGAAGATTCACAGCAGCCAAGGCTGGAAAAGGCAAAGGCCAAATCCAACTCTCCTTGCTTCCATCTTCCAGGACCTGCCTTGTGGGGAGCCGTTGATTAGGGGAGAGGGCATGATGGACGTAACCTTGAAGAATGCCCGTATGGAACAGTGGGCAGGGAGACGGGGGAAGGGAGAAGGGTTAGAGAGCTGTGGTCACAACCCGCAGGAGGCCTGCAGGGGTGAGGAGGATTGACAGGTCAGGACGGGGCCTTAGCCACCTGGCAGAGAGGAAGGCGCCAGGAGGCTCTGAAGCTACCAGCCTGGGCACCTGGGTGCATAGCAGGGGGAGAGGTGCATCCTTTGCTCCAAACCAGGGAGGAGCAGAGCTGGGAGGTCGGGGCACCAGGGAGGAGGGGGTGCCCAAAGCCACCCACTGAGCAGTGGAAAGGGTCAGGCTCTCAAAAAAGAGTTCCTGCTGACCATTTTGCTCTAGGACCTTTTTTTTTTCTTTTTAATTGAGGTATAATTTAGAAAAATGCTCACATCTTAAGTGTACGGCTCCATAGCTTTTCACCTGTTTCTATACATCTGTACAGTCACCACCTGATGAAGACATAGGTGACTGTCAATGTCCCAGCAAGTGTCCTCAGGTCCCCATGCAGTGTTGCCCCCGTGCACACACAGGACAGCGCTCTTCTAAATTCTATGGGCAGGTGATCCTTTGACTTGGGGGGAGAGATCGGAGCAGGGGGTGAGAAAGGAGGCCTGAGCAGGGACACCTCCCCGGGGTTGGTCCACCCGCAGGAGGAGGCTGAAGAGCCCTTGGGGAGCGGTATTAATGACTGGACAGCGGAAGGTTTGGAGGACAAGGGTCGGGGGAGACACAGAGAACTTGGCCTGAGACAAACTTCCCTCGCCGAAGCCAGCAAGCAAAGGAAAACGGGCCAGAGAGAAGTGACTTGGTTCAGTCGCTTCCCCTGTGCTTCTCAAGCTCCTATGTCACTGGCTGCCCCCTCTTAGGCGGTGGCATCCTCTCCCCATTTCTACCTGCACTTTAATGCGCCCCCACCCCAGGGCCTCCCATGGGGACGCTGGTCAGGCAGACCCCCAAGGCCATCTCCAAGGGGACCGCTGCAGCACAGCTCCAGCTCTCCGCCCGTGTTCCCTCTCCCTTTCCCCGCCCATCCATGCTCGATTTCAGAAGCGGGTCTGGGAATAGTAGCTGAGTCCCCAGGTCACACCCCTTGCCCAGAGCCCATAATGCGGGCGGCCCCGGGAACCTATCTGATCATTCGGAGGAGGACACGCTCCCAAGTCCCAGCCTGGCAGTCCCCAGACAGCCGCGGTTCTCTCGGCCACACTTCTCTGGGGCCCTGTATCCCTGCCAGCACCGGGTTGCTGAGGGAGGAGAGGCCTGCGCAGGGTAAATGTTGCCATGGTGACGCAGAGCCACTACCTTCCCCTCCTCTTTTTCCGCCCTGCCCCCACTTTTCTCACCCTGGCCTTGAGGCACCAACAGCATCTCCGTCTTCCCAGCTGTCCTGTGCGAGGCCACCTGTGCGGGGCCACCTCCCATGGCCTGCGGAGGTACAGGGAACGCACAGCCAGGGCTCGGCTGCACCCAGGCTCGCGGCCCCCGCGGGAGAGGCCGAGGGGTGGGACAGCCGTCACCCAGCAGCTGGGGAGGGCGCAGAGGGCCCAGCCCCGGCACGGCCCCTTTAAGGAGGCCCCTCTAGAGGACCCCACCACGGATCCCTACAGACAGTAACCGGGACTCCCGGGGCCCCCTGGGAATCTCAGGTAATTATGCCTCCCAAGGCCTTTCATCCCAGCATCTTCAAAGGCCTGCGATTAGGGTGGGGCCCCTTTGAAGCCATCCCACCCAGGTTTACCAAATCACTGCAGCTCAGCCTGGGACACACAGGCCTTTGGCTCCCCCCACCCCTCATTAAAGCCTCTCTGAAAACCCTGGGCCCGCCCCCAGCTCCCTGCGTGCCCCTGACCTGCAGTGGACCTGCCTCTGGATGCCAGTGCTCCAGGGTAGCTGGTGCGACCTGGGGTTCTGTAAAGCATCTGAGCCCTGGCTGGTGTGGCTCAGTGGGTTGGGCGTGGCCCCATGCACCAAAAGCTTGTCTGTCTGATTTCGGGTCAGGGGGCGCTGCCTCCCCCCCTCCGGCCACCCGTGGGCAGCTGACAGATATTTCCCTCTCACATCGATGTTTCTCTCTCCCTCCCCCTCTCCCTTCCCCACTCTCTAAAACTCAATGAAAATAAAATAAAATAAAGGAATCTGAGAGTGTTCCTAATCACTCCAAGGAAACTGGCAGTAAGCCCTTCTCTCTGGCCCGTTTTCATTTGCTTGCTGGCTTCGGCTAGGGAAGTTTGAGGGGGGACTTGTCTCACCTGTGCTGGAGGTACAAGTGTGCGTGTGACTGAGAGCCAGAAAACAGAAGGTCCCTCTTCTGTGTCTCCAACTCAGGCCCTTTCACAGAAACCTGTAACTCATTGCCTGCCACATCCCTGGCTCACGCATGCACCCCCAGGGATGGCCTTGCTCTGCTGGCCGATGGCCACTGGTGCCCTGAATGTCACCGCCCCAACAGGAAGGACTGTGTGAAGTCAGAAACATGTTCTCTTGCTGCCTGATTTTCCTAGTCCCTGTGGGACTGGTGTGGGTCCTGGGTTCATTTAACAAACACCCAGGAGGGCCTTCTGTGTACCAGGCTGCTCAAGGTGTGCCTTTTGCCGAGTAATGATGCCTCCCTGTGCCTCAGTTTCCTCATCTGCCAAATGGCAGTCAGTGCCGCTTGCTGAAATAATAAGAGGGTAGAACACTGCCTGCACATAGTAAGTGCTCAATAAATAGCAGTGAAGAAGCAGACACTAATGCCAGCCCCGTGCACCATGTCCTGGGGATATGAAGGTGATTGCCACCTAGCTAGTTTACCTCTGTGTGAGGGCCCATTCTCATGACTCCAGAAATTTTCTGAGTTTTAAAACACACACACACACACACACACACACACACACACACACACACACACACACACACGAGACTGGGAGGAATTGTGCCTAGTGACCATGTGTGAGGCCTCAAATCCAGCTATGCCTTGCACTTCCTAATGGAGTCCTTAAATTATTTTCTTTTGCTTAACATAGTTTTGTGGGGGTTTTTAATAAGAGAACATTTACTTGGTAAACCACAGAGGTAGCAGAAGTAATTTCTAGAAGAAATGGGCTTAGGAAACAAGTTATAGAGGCAAAGGAAGGGTCCCTGGAAGCTAATGCTAAGGCACCTTTTGGGGGAGGGGAGAGGGAAGGGAAAGGCTCCGGCATGCTCCGAGGAGGGAGAGAGCACTGGGTCCTCCATCCTAAGGTGTTTAACATAGTTTAAATTGGGTTTTTGTCCATTGTAGCCAACAGGGTCTAATTCAGGTAAGGAGTTGGGTCCTCTGCAGTCATGTTCTATAAATAGCAGCATGATTGTCAGCTGTGTGCGAAGTGCCATGCCAAAGTTTTTATACGTATTGATGGGGCAACTGAGGCTCAGAGGGGCAAAGCCATATCCTAAGAGCATACTGCTCAGAGGTCATGGAGCTGGGCCTGTGTTCTGCCCACCACACCACATGCTGCCTCTTCAGGGCACCTGGCCAGGGCTCCCTCAGCATCCTTGGGGACAAGAGGGAGACACAGAGGCTGCAGGTAAATGGATCTGGAGAGCTCTGGGCTCTGAGCCACTCGTCAGCTTGCACTGCTGAAGCCTCTGCTCTTTCCCCCACACTCCCCTGGCAGATGCTAGGAGTGGATTTTGGATGCAGAGAGAATTCAACTTGGTCCCTACCCTTGAGGCTTCCTCAGTCTGGTGGGGAGACAGGTGCATTCAGATGAATTGTGATGCACAGTAAGAAAACAGAAGGGAATAAGAAGTAATTTCTTAAATAATTTTTAAAGAAAATTATTCTTTTTCTTATTTTGTAAAATGAAATTTTTTTTTCTTATTTTGAAAACATTGCATGCTTTTGCAAACACATTTTGGAAAATACAAAGAAACAAAGGCAGTGGGGGAAGAGAAGGTAATCAATATTCATAATCCTGTCACTCAGAGGACTGCTGTTAATATTTTGTTATATTTCTTTCCAATCTTTCTTCTATTTAAAAAAACAAAACAAAACAGACTTCAGACCAGGCTGACATTGCAAATGTATTACTGCTGTTTTTAATCCATGTTATTCTTAATCATTTCCCCATGTTATTTGAAATGTGTAAACAGGCTATTTAAATATCTACACAATATACCATTGTGTGGATCTACCATAATTTACTTAACTATTCTTTGATAAGTTTCAGATTATTTCCATTTTTTTATTAGGGAGAAACTAATTGAAACAGAGTGGGAGAGGTGGGGATCAAGAAGGAACCAAAAGATAATCTGATTTAGCCTTTGAAAAAAGAATAGCTGTTTGCTTGACGTGAAAAAGAGGCATCAGTAGCCAGTGGGCAGGTGTAACGGTGACTGGTGTGTGGGCTGGAGAATTGTTTTAATTGCTCAGGGCAGTGGTCCCAGGCGTGGAGGGGAGAGGGGACCAAAGTGAGTAGTAACTTTGAATCTGGATGGATGTTCAGTTGCATGTTGCATGGGGTGGGGGTGGGGGTAGAAAGAGGGAATAGATGTTTATTTTCATTTTGGAAAGCCTGGGGGAGAGGGTAAAGGAGGCAAGGAACAACCAATCTGGGGTCCCAGTGCCACCTGTTAATTTGCTATGTCACTAGGGCCAAGTGACTTTCTGTCTTTGAGCCCATCTCTGGCAATACAGGCCTAAAAATACTCACCATCTGCCTCTGGCCCCACCAGCCTGGGGGCCTCTGTAAGTTGAGATCCAAGAGTTCTCTAGATGAGCAGGGCTAAGAACCTGAATTTGAATGCAGTTTGGCCCGACTGCTCTGGAGGGGACAGCGGTTGTTAGAGTACGTCTGGTTTGTAAGCTCTCTATGCTAAGCATAAACTATGGTGATACCTGAGACAAAGACTTGCCCTGGAGGGGTTCTCAGGTAAGGCGGGGAAGAGCTGGAAGTCAGAGAGTCAGAGATGATGAATGATTACCAAGCAATTGACTATAAGATAAGCCTTGTTAATGTGTTGGGGTAGCCCTAAGCAAATTTCCACCTGGGCCTGGGATGGAATTTTTCTATAGGACTCTTTCTAGAGGATCTTTGTGCATGCCACAAATACTCTGAGCATGTTCTTTGTGCCAGCCCTTGCACTAAGCACTGGGATATCAGGAAACAAGACAAAAATCTTAGCCCTCATAGACTTTGTTTGGCTGAAGACAAACGGTAAAACAGGTGAACTGCATGTTATAATAGAAGTTAAGTGATATGGGGGGCGGGGAATAGAGCATCTGAGGGGTTTGGCAATTTTACTAGGGTGGTCAGGGCAGGCCTGAAGGAGTGGTGAACATTTGAGCAAACTCTGAAAAAGGTGAGGGAGGGACCATTTGGATATCTGAGGGAACAGCCATCCCAGCAGAGGGAACAGCCAGTGCAAAGGACTGGAGGCTGAGTGTACTTGGTATATTCGAGGAATAGCAAAGGGTCAGTGTGGAGGGAAGAAGAGCATGAATGACGTCAGACATGCCTGGGTGGGTAGAATGTCAGATCAAGCAACACTCTGTAGAGATTGGTGAGGACTTGGGCTTTTACTCAGAGTAGAAAGGGGAGCCAATGAAAAGTTTTGAGCAGCCGGGCCAGGCGTGGCTCAGCGGTTGAGCGTTGACCTGGGATCCAGGCGATCAGGGTTCGATTCCCGGTCAGGGCGCATGCCCGGTTGCGGGCTTGATTGATGACTCTCTCATCATTGATGTTTCTGTCTCTCTCCCTCTCCTTTCCTCTCTCTGAAATCAATAAAGATATATTAAAAAAAAAAAAAAAAGTTTTGAGCAAAGAAGTACCATGTTCTGACTTAGGTAAAAGAATCCCTCTGGTTCCTATATTGACATAGACTAGGGCAAGGCTGGATAAAGAAAGAGAAGCACTTTAGGAGAACGTTGCAATAATCCCGGTCAGTTTGGGCTGCTATAGCAAAGTACCACAGACTGGGTGGTTTATGAACAACAGAAATTGTATTTCTCGTGGTTCTGGAGGCTGGCAATCTGAGATCAGGGTGCCAGCATGGTTGGGTTCTGTTGAGATTGCTCTTCTGGGTTGCAGACTGCCAACTTGTAACCTCTGAGGGCGAAATGGGTTCTATGAAAAGTAGCCTCACAGGGTGATCTGGTCATAAACTCCTAACTGGGCAGGTCGCGGTGGGTGGTCATGATCCAGGCATATATATAACTTCTTTAGTAAAAAGTTTACCTTTGCCTTAAGCAAGCCCTGTTTCTGTGCATCTAGGTTAACACACCTTTGAAATAAACCTAATCACCCTCAAGAGAGCACATAATCTTAACTCCTGAAATCCAATCCCTGCTTTGCTTTCTCCCACCTTCATGTAATCCTTCTTACATTCCCCCCCTTAATTTCAAATGGGTAAAAGAAACAGCAAAACTCACTCTTGAAAGCTTTGGGATCTTGCCTCCTGGCAATTGTTACCAGTTTGGGCTCCAATAAACTCATAAAAATTCTCTGCATGTGTGGATGTTCTTATGTGGACACCTCACATGGCAGAAAGAAGTCTAGAGGGTTCTTTGGAGTCGCTTTTGTAAAGACCCTACTCCCATTCATGAATTCTCCACCCTTATGACCTAATCACTTCCCAAAGGCCCCACCTCCAGATACCATCACCTTAGGAGTTAGAATTTCAGCATTCGAATCTGGGGGGGACACAAATAATAGGCCCCTAGCAAGAATATTGCAATAATCTTGGGCAGACACCGGAGGAGGGTGGTAGCGGTGGAGATGGGGTGGAAGAGGTCAGAGGCTAGATATATTTTGCAGGGAAAGCCAATAGGATGTCCTGCCCCGGTGGGGAAGGGGGTGGGAGGCGGTTCAAGAGGACCCCGGGGGTTCTGGCACCGGCACCGGCGCCGGCAGGGCGGAGGCGCGCAGGGCTGCTGCAGGGAGGCTGTGCGGGAGCAGGCCTCGCCTGCGTTTGGGAGGAGAGACGGGTTCTGTTGTGGGCATGCTGACTTGGAGATGCTTACTGGACCTCAGGTAGGAGGTGCGGAGCAAACCGTCCAGGGAGGAGTCTGGGCTGGGGATAGAAACCAAGTTGGGGGTCTTGAGCAACACCGACGCCAGGAACCGCAGTGGGCCGGGCGGCGCGACGGCGGAGAGCGGGAAGGAAAAGCTCTTTCCCTGCTTTGCAGTTTCCCCTGGCGCGACTGCACACAGCAATGCGCTAAGCGTTCATTTCACAGTTCTGCACGCACCTGCACTCGACAAATAGCCATGATAGGATGTTTTATCTTCAAAACAGACCCAAGCGAAGGAAATTAGGGTTAAGAGAAGTGAAACCCCAGACACAGAGCTTGGAGCCCCAAACCCAGTCTGTCCCTACACCTCCAGAAGCTCTGTGGTGGGCAGGGTTAGGGGATCGGGTTGAGGTGGAGGCGGCGACTTTCGGCTGGTTTGTTCGCTAGCGTCAAGAGAACCCGGGTTGAGCCCACCGCTCGGCGGAGAGCTGGAGGTTCGGGGCGCGGCCCCTTTAAGGCAGAGCGGGTGATCTCAGCGGCACGCTCGCCGCCCCGCCCACCCCGGAGGCGCGCTCAGCGCGCAGGCGCACGGCGGCCGCTCTTCTCAGTGTCCGGGACGCGCCGCGGGCGGCGACTAGACTCTAGGGCAGCGGTGCCGCCAGCCCGCCGCCCCGCCCGCTCAGTCCGGCCGTCGCGCGTCGCCGCACACGCCGCACCACCGCCATGGGCTCCTGAGGTACCGCCCGGCAGGTCTCGGGCCGCAGGCCCTGAGGGGTCGGCTGTGGGCTCCAGGGGGCGGGGGCTGCTCGGTTTTGAAGGGGGCCGAGCAGGGGGCGACCCGCGGGTCACGTTGACCGCGGTCCCCGGACGGGGAAGGGACGAAGGCGGCCGGCCTGGCTGAGGAGGGCGGGAGCGTCGGTCACCCCGCCCGTGCCGACCTACGTCCCCTACCGCCCCTGCGGGGTCGTGGGGCGGCCCGTGGGTGTGCCCTGGCCCCCTCTTTGCCAGCGTGGCGGCGCCGGCGCTTGGAGTGTAATCGGACCTTCCCGTGGGGGTGGCCGGGGGAGACGGCAGGCCGACGCACAGCCTCTTTGCAAGTGGGATTGTGTGCGCTCGGTGGGTGTGCTGGCGCCTGGCACCAGCCGAGTGAGTGGGGGAGGCATCCGTGCCTTGTTTGGGCGGCTGTGATCTGGAGGGGCGGTTGGCCTGGCAGTGCCTTTGGGGGATGCTTGCGTGGAGGGCGTACACGCCTTGCATACAGGTCAGCTGTTTGGAGGGGCACCCACGGGAACCTGGCACTCCAAGGATATTTGCCTCGGAAGAGACCATAGAGACTGGCTTAGGGTGTGTGTATCCATCCTGTGGGCTGTACGTTTCCTCCCTGGGTGCAAGGCTTGGGTCCAGAGTTGGTTGACTCCAGGCCATAGCAAGGCATGGGGTTGTGGGTGAACATGGGTATCTGTTCCCAATTCATATTCCCCCTGAGGTTGTGCAAAGCCAGACACCCCCACACACACCCTCAGGGCACCTTGTCACAAAGCAGGTGTTTGCATGCCTGATAGCTGTGTTTGAGCTAAAGGCCATGTATTATTTATCTGATAGCCTGGTGCTTTATGTAAGGCAAGAAACAGCAATCTGTGCCCTGGAGGCCCTTATGCTGACCTGCACCTGCAGAGGAGGTAGGGGACTCCCTTGAGACTTCTTCACAGGTTTATGTTTGCAGCGCCCCTTCCCATCCCCCCCCCACCTGCATGCTTGGTGGGCCCCTGAAGCCCTGCACACCAGGGCATCCTGTCAAAGGGTGCTGTGTGTAACATAATTGGGGCCATGGGGTGGGAGGGCCCCAGCAGCCTGGGCCAAGTGCCCATTTTGTCTGGCCTTATACACAAATACATGTTGCCCCCTGTATGTAGGCCCTCTTAGGTCAGTGAGGGAATCAAACTTAGAAACAGGTAATCACAAAGATGTGAAAAATATAAAACAATGAAGGGTGTACAAAGTAGTTTTAGTGCTGGAGAGGGGCAATGTGGCCAGCAGAAAGGACATGACTGACACGAGGGGACAGCTGAGCTGAAGCGTGACTAGCATTCATCTGATAATGTAGAAAGTATGAAATACATGCTTTCTACGTGTATTTTTCCAGTTCATTCTCTCAGCAGTTGTGTGAGTACAGAACTTGTTATCCCTATTTGGCAAGTGAGGAAACTGAGACCCGGATGGAGTGCATGACTTGCTTGTCCATGGCACGTGGCAGGCCTGGATGGAGTCATCCTTGAACCAGGACCTTTCTCTTGCTGCCAGACCTTGCTGCCTTGTAATTTACTGAGCATCTGCTACTAGGGGCACAGGGGTCTGAAGCCCCGTTGTCTAGCCACTAGAGGCACCCATTCTGCTGGGGAGATGGACATAATAGTGACCCCAATCCAGACATGAGGCCTGGATAGCCAGTGTGGACGGAGGATGCACTGTGAATTCCCCGCTGAGAACCACAAGCAACCTGGGGCTATTCGTGTCGTTCTCGGGGTTCTGGATGTGTTGTAAGTTGTTCCCACGTGGCAGTGGGTTGTACAAGGAACCCATTCTAAAGCTCCCCAGGTGGATACGAGGAAGAGTTTCAAGGCAGAATGGGTGCGGATGATGTCCTTGTCCTAATTTACTCCTGTTGGCCGAGTTCTCTACAGCTCAGGGTTTTGTCTGGAGGCTGCTTTCTCCCCTCTGCCTTTGAGGTCTTGCTCCTGGTTTCTGGCGGGCCAGCCCAGCTCTCTCCCCGAGAGGGGCTCAGTTCTATTTCCAGTCCCTGCTGTGCTCATTTCTCCCCGTCAGTTCCCTGGAGTGGAAACAGCCTTGGTAAGGCAGAGTACAGCTCTTCATTGTTTTGAAACTCAGTAACAGTGAATGCCCTCCTGGCTCTGCTGGGCCTTTAGACGGGATTTGGTGTGCGAGTTGTGGAAGGCCAGCAGCTGGGCCCTGGGAGAGCTCTGTGTGGGGTCTACTATAGGACCTCCACAGCAGTCAGTACTCACTGAAGACCTGCTGTGTGCCTGGCACTGTGCTAGGCCTAGAAAGAGAGGCCTGAGTCGTGCGATGTGCCTTCTAAAAGGCTGTGGTTGGCTAGAGGACCCAGAGTGCCACAGATATGTGCGGGACAGTGCTCCACTTGTGGAAGAAACAGAGGGCCCTAACGGGGCCAGAGGACAATAGGAACAACAGCTTGTTTATTAGGCATTTACTGTGTGCCAGGAGCAGTTCAAAGCGCCTTCATAAAATAGTACATGTCATCCTTCCCCCGCCCAGTGAGGTGGGAGCAGTTTCCCTCACACTTTGCAGAGGAAGCAGCCTAGGAGTTAAAGCTGGACTGGTTGGTAGAGCTGAACTTTGACCTAGAGGGTGTGACCTCAGAGCCCATGCTCTTTCCTCACTAACCCTGGGCTGTCCCAGAAGTCCTCCTAGAAACAAAATGTCCTGCGCCTTGAGACTCCTGCAGAAAGGGGCATTCTAGGCCTGAGCAGAGGTGTGGAGGTCAGAAATACCTAACCTCCTAGGCCTGGCTGTGGTAGGCCTGGGCATGAAGACCTCTGAAGGCCCTGCTAAGGATTTGAACTTGACTCTGGTGTGGTCATCAGGAGCCCTGAAAATTTCATAAACATCCTCAGCAGTGTGTTACAGGACATTACGATCATCTCCCTCCTCCTTCCTTTATTCCCGGCAGAGAACTCCAGGAAGACCCGGCCTTCCTCTCTTTTGCTTTCCCTTAGGTCGCTGGCATTCCTTTTAGTTTTTGAGGCCTTCCCTTCTCCACTGCTCTGGGACCCAAGTTCTTTCTGGGTCTCATGGGTTCTCACTGACTTCTCATGCCACAGATCTGGAATGGACGTGGGCAGCTCCCTTTTCCATTTGAGAGCTGCGGTGGCTGTCCGTCGTCCACGTGCCCACGCTCACCAGCACTATAAATACAGGCAGAGAGTGGGGACAGAGTGGGAACTGGAACCCAGAAAGCCAGGTTCATCTATTGGATCCCCCATGGATTCACTGAGGAGATACCTGCTCTGCCTGCCTCCTGTGCTTGGTGTCTGGCCGCTAGCATTTATGCAGCCACTCTAGCCTTGGGCCCGGAAGGCTAGGGATCTTTGCACAGGATCAGTGCTCAAGCACAGCTGATGGGTATAGGATGAGAGGGGAGGAGTAGGGGAAGTCTTCTGAATTGGGTTCCTTGGGAGAGGAGGCCAAGATTTCAGGAGGGGAACAAAAATGGTTACTGGCAGCACAGGAGCATGGAACCCCTTCTGGGCATTGGTGAGAGAGGGAAGTAAGGAGCTGAGCGGTCGGTGACATGTGGAGAGAATTGGGAGATGCAGTTCAAATCCTCGCTCTCTTATTATCCATGTGGCCTAGGACACGTTGCTGACCAGCTTCTAATTCTCATTCTTTAAAAAGAGGGGGGCCCTACCGGCTGGGTGGCTTAGCTGGTTAGAGCGTTGTCCCGATATGCCAGGGTTGTGGATCTATCCTAGGACAAGGCAATGCAAGAATCAATCAATGAATGTGTGGGTGGGTGGGCAGAGCAATGGATTTATGTTTCTCTCTGTCTCTCTCTCTCCCTCCTTCTCTCTCTGTCTCCCCCACCCCTATTCTCTTTCTCTAAAATCAATTTTAAAAAATAGGGGGGAAATGATGCAGTTGCCTTCATCTGTAAGATGTAATAATGTGCAGCAGTCATGCGACTGTCATGACCCAGTGTCTGTGTGGAGCTTAGCACAGCTCCTGGTACATAGTACATGCTCAGCAAACACTGGCTTTTATTATTACCTTATAGGCTGTTCAATTATTCAAGAAAGAGTTATTGCACGCCTGTGAGCCAGTCAGGGTGCAGGGAGCTGCCCTCACGGAGCTGAGTCCAGCTGGGGAAAGAACAAACACTGGAGCAATTATAGTTGTTACGGGTGCTCTGAGAGAACGTCAGGGCATTCTCACCTGGGCGGGCACTTCTCTAAGGAGGTGACATTTAAGCTGTCACCTGTGTATGGGAAGGAAGCAGGTTCCAGGCAGAATGAACAGCGTGTGCAAAGCAAAGGTCTGAGTTCTTGTCTACAAAATTGTTTGACAGGGGCTCAGCACCTAGTAGGCCCTCAATAAGTGTTAATTGAATGTGATCTTCTTAGCCTCAAGGACAGGAAGGAGAAGGAGGAAAGTGGGAGGAGGCCATGGGAGGAAGAATTGGATGGTCACCAAGTTTTGGGATTTCTCATGTTCCTTCCCCATCATCTCTGCCTCTGCCGAGTGAGATGCAGTGCAGGTACCTAATACAGTGCAGTCCTGGGACCCTGCTTTGCCTAAGGACTGGTGAGTGGGGGCCCTGTGCAGAGTAGTTGAGATGCTGGAATTAGGTAGGTGTCACACCCAGGCAGCATTTGTTCGCATTCCTGTTGCTGTTTGGCTGAAACCCTACACTTGGGCAGAACGTAGGAGGATGTCACGGAGCCTCTGGTTGGTTGGTTTTCCAGCCTTAGCTTAGTGACAGCTCAGTGTCTGGCACCATGCCTTGCACAGAGTAGGTGCTGAAATAGTTTTTGACTAAACAAATGAAATGGTTGGAAGGGTTAATGTCATTGCCACTCTAGATAAAGGTGGAAGGATTCTTGAGAAGTGATGGATATTAAGGCAATCAGAACAGGATTGCTGATTATAACTGAATTTCTCTCAGGAGCCCATGGGGCACATTAAACAGCCTTGGGTTTGCCCTAGGACAGGCCCGGTCTGAGAGGTCCCAGGCCTGGGCTGGGAGGCAGGAAGCCCCACAGTCACCTCCTTTTCCGCCTCTTCTGGGGCGGAAACCAGAGGGAAGATCCCACCCAGAAAACCTTTGTGTCTAACCTGCGTCACTTCCAGCTCTACTAGGTTTAAAAGCTCACACTCATACTGAATGAATATTTAATAGAAAGTTTGCATTTTGATCTTAGTGTTTCAGCCTTTGGAAAACAATAGGCTCCTCTGGTTTTGAAAATAGTACTCATTGATTATAGTAAACTTGGACACAGGAAAGATTGGGGGAATAAGAATAAAAATCACCCCAAATTTCATAACCAAGAAATAATCACTGTTGAAGTTTGGGCATGTTTTTCTTTCTAGGCATAATTCTGTGTTATCTCATCATTTACATAACACCAAGTCAGAGAGGGAGGGAGAGAGAGAGAGATCTTTTCCAACCTGTAGTCTATCCTTGCCGGGGAGCCATGATTTGTGGACTCTGTACCTGCAGGCCATGGGTGGTCCGAGGATGGCTGTTGCCCACCCCCAGCAAAGTGGGTGGAGTGACATCTCTGGAAGTTACTGTATTTATCTCTTGGAAAGGAATTTTCATCTCAGACAGCTTCCTACCCTAGGAGACATGCATGAGTTTGGTGCCTTTATTTTTCTTCTGCTACAGCCCCTGTGGACAGCCTGCACCTAGGGAGGACCTACCTGCTGGCAGGTGGCTAAGAACCTTCACTCTGCTGGGTTGGGCTGCTCCCCAGAGCCCTCTGGTTCACCATTTACAGAACAGCTTTGAGGGAGAAATAACTACCCCAGGCTGCTGCTGTAGCTGGGCAAGGCCTCCTGGTTTCTGCCTTAGCACCCATGTGTTACTCCATCTAGAATGAACAGAGAGCCTGGGATAATTGGCAATCTTTTTGGTGCCTGCAAGGCACAATGCTAGGTGTTGGTGAAGGGATATGTGTGAGAATATTAATTAATATTGACATACTAATACAAATATTACTGTCTTCACTGGACTTTGTGTAAGGCTTTGCAGTTTGCAAATTACAGTTCACATATATTGTTTCATTTAATTCTCCCAGCGGCACCTGGGACCTTATAATTATTGCACCTGTTGTGTAGATGTATAGACTGAGGCTCAGGAGGGTGAATTTGCCTAAGACCCTTTGGAAGGAAGTACCCAAGTTTTTTATACCGAATCCTGTGCTCTTGCTGCTCTGAGTTCCCAGCAGATGGAATTAATTGCTGCTTAGACTTGGAAAGTACGCTACTAGAGAATCAGATCGAAGCTGTGGGGGCCCCAGGAGGCAGCAGTCTGTCTGCCTGCAGGTGGGCTGAAAAGACAGGTTCCCTGGGGGAAGGGCCATGGAGCTGGCTCCGATGGACAGTGAGGTGGCAGGTAGAGAAGGGAAGGACCTTCCAGGTAGTGGGATCACCTTGAGCAGGCACAGAGACAGGAGTCACAGGTAAGCGAGTTAAGGAACAGAGGCAGAGTGAGCTCTCCCAGGGTGCTTATCACTCATTTAAGACAGCCAGACTGGAAACACTTGACCCCTCACTCTCCGTTCCCACTCCCTCCTGCCTACCTTGATTGCACACTCTGGGCCCACCTGCTGCTTCCTTGGGCACTGACACCTTCGACCAGGAAGACCAGTTGCGGCTAGGTGTTGTGTCCAACTGCCCTGGGACTGGGGCATGAGAACCCATCTGTGCTGGGAAGTGCTGAGAAGCTGAGTGGGTCTGGCCCTTCACTTACTTGTGAGGAAATGTAGGTTCATGGGCCAGGGTACTGGGCAAGTAGGGGCTGATCCAGGTTCAAGGCCATCTCCTGACCTGGCACTCTGTCTGCTGAAAAAGGGCTTTTTCTCTACCATTTCTTCATCTGGGCATCCTCAAAACTACACATTGTTAGTATTTCTCCCAATAATTAGGCTTATTTCTTGGATGAGTGATTTAAGTGTATCCTGCCTCTCTAGCCACATTTTAAAAATCACAGATGCCTGTATACATTCACCCAACAGTTCATTCTAGGAATTTATCCTACAGATGTGTTAACACATGTGCAAAATGACTTATTTGCAAGGTTTGTCATTGCTGGCTTATTTGTAATAGCAAAAGATTGGAAGCAGCCTAATGTCCATCAGCAGGGGGCCAGGAACAAATTGTGGTCTGTCTGAACCATGGGATACTGTACAGCCATAAAAAATAAGAGACTCCACTCATGGATACGGAACAACTGCCAAAAAGGTTGCCGTGAAAGGAGCAGGTTCAGGGTGGACAACTGGGATGCCTCCATCTGTGTAACCGGTCATGTTTGTGCACAAGGTCTCTGGGGATTCACAAGAAGTGATTGTAGTGCTTCTGGGATGGGGGCTGGTGCTGGGAAACTGTTCATTGGAGACCATTCATACCTTTTGAGTTCCGAATCATGAATATGTGATTAAAAAAAAAAATTTAAAATAAATAAAATTATATAAACAAGAACCATAACAAATGTATCCTCTCCTCTTGCCCAGTGCAGGAAAGTCAAGGCTCTAGTCACCCCCTCAAGGCCCAGTCAGCCTCACTCAGGCCCCTGACCACCATCTAATAAAAAATGTGTGCTTGGGTCTCACAAAGGGGACCGGGTGTGAGGGTGTGGGTGTTTCTTGGTAAATTCGACCCTAGTCCCAACCTGGGAGAATGGAGCCAACCCACTCTGGCCCCTCTGAAACACTGATGCTGGCTGGCTTGTCATTTTATTTTTATTTATTTATTTTTATTATATTTTATTTTTTGTTAATCCTCACCAAAGATATTTTTTCCATTGATTTGTTTTTTGGGGGGGGGGGGAGGGGGGAGAGAGAAACAGACATCAATGTGAGAGAGAGACATTGATTGGTTGCCTCTTGCACGTGCCCCAACGGGGCCAGGGATTGAACCTGCAGCCCAGGTACATGCCCCTGACCAGAATTGAACCCAAGACCCTGTGGTGCCTGGACTGATGCTCTAACCACTGAGAATACCGGCCAGGGCAGCTGGCTTGTCATTTTAAATCTCTGTTGACCTCTGAAACCTCTCACTGATAGCAAAACCCAGGCCCTCTTTCCTGGGCCTCTTGAGCCACACTTGACCGGTCGCTCTTTCCTCCGTGTACCTAGCTTCCCACCTCCATGCCTTTGCTCAAATCCCATCTGCCTTTCAAGGCCCAGCTCAGTTTCCACCTCTGCATGGCCCTCTGACCTCCCCCGCTTCTTTATCTGTTCCTCTCTACTGACACTTAAGCTGTTTTACATTGTGTCCGAGGTGTCTGGTTCCTCACTGGACTGCGGGCTCTCAGGGCCAAGTCCATGCCAGGCTCACAACCCCTGATTTGTTAGATGTTTGCCGAGTGGGGGGATGGTGGCTGCCTTCTCCTTGGTGGGATTGGAAGCCGTGGGGGCAGGGCCTGCTTCATATCCTTGGACACGGTGCCTGGCACAGGGCAGGCCCGGCCTCACAGCAGGAATAACAGCAGCCTCATGGCTGAGTTCCCGGTGCGCACTCTTTCCTGCATCCTTATGGGGACCCATGAGGCAGAGCTGCCGGGACCCCTCTGCTGCTGAGATGAGGAAGCTGGGCACACATCTTGTTCAGGTCGCACAGTGAGAAGTAGGATCTGGACACAGGTCTGGCTGCCTCCAAGATGACATTTAATCAGTTTACCACCTTCCCCAAGTCACAGCAATAGTGATACCCTTGGCCCACTCTCATTACCTGTCCCACTGGCCATGGCTCCCTTATATTGTTACACGAGTGTGTTTTTCCCCACTGGACTGTAAGCTCTTAAAAGGTTAGAGTCTTGTCTGAGATACCCCTTGGACTTAGCACATAGAAGTTGCTTGAAGGTATGTATTTATACTTTTTTTAAGATTGACTTTAGAGAGAGGAAGGGAAAGAGAGAGAGAGATCAGTGTCAGAGAGGAACATTGATTGATTGCCTCCCAGATTTGCCCCGACTAGGGATTGAACCTGCAACCTGGGCATGTGCCCTCACCAGGAATCAAACCTACCACCTTTATACTTTTAAACTTTTCAAGGTTTGGCCTGGCCAGGTGTGCCTCAGCAGTTGAGCATCAACTTAGGACCCAGGCGGTCGGGGTTCGATTCCCTGTCAGGGCACATGCCCGGGTTGCGGGCTCGATCCCCAGTCGGGGTCGTGCAGGAGACAGCCAATCAATGACTCTCTCATCATTGATGTTTCTATCTCTCTCTCTCCCTCTCTTTTCCTTTCTCTGAAATCAATAAAGACATTAAAAAAAAATACTTATAAACTTTTCAAGGTTTGGCCCTGACCAGTGTGACTTGGTTGGTTGGGCATTGTCCCATGCCCTGAAGGGTTGCCGGATTGACTCCCAGTCAGGGCACATGCCCCGATTGTGGGCTGATTCCTAATAAGGGGGCTTGTAGGAGTGCAGGAGGCAGCTGATGGATGTCTCACGCTTGCAGCGATGCTTCTCTCTCCCCCTCTGCCTTCCTCTCTAAAAATCAATAGAAAAATCTTTAAAATAAACTTTTATTTTTAAAGTAATTAATCTTAAATGTACAATGTGATGGGTTTTTGTGTCTGTGAAAACCTATACAAACCACTGTCCAGACCAAGCTGCAGAACATCCACGGTACCCTGGAAGGCCCCCTGGGGCCTCCTTCTGGTCACCGTCCCTCCCTAGGTAACCGCTCCTCACACCTCCTTGCTGTTGACTCGTTTGACCTTCCTGTAAAAGGAATCTTAGAGAAAACGCCCTAGTGAGGTTCATCCAGGTGGTGCGTAGCCGTGCTCGTTCTTTTTTGTGGCTGCGTAGGACTCCACTGTTCAAGTCTATTTTCTGTGCATGGGCACTTGGGTTGTGCTCAGCCTTTTGCTGTTATAAACGGCTGCTATGGAATTTCTTGTCCGTGGGGCACGTGTGGACTCATTGGGTATATACTCAGGGTGGAATGCTGGCTCACCTCACTCAGTACCTGCTTGTGTGAGTGAAGTTCAGGTTGAAATTTTTCACCGTGGTACCCTTGGGAGTAGCCAGGCTTCTTGCCGAAGATGGTCCCAGGGGCTGGGCAGGTTCAGGGGTCTTGGGTTAGACAGCTTGCTCCCACAGGCAATAGGACTCTAGGTTCAGGGTTCTGCACCTGAAGGGGACCCATTTACGCAGTGTTGGATGGGTTTAGCTGGTTGGAAAGGTGGTCACATGTAGAGGGGTGCAAAGCCAAGCTAAAGAGGCTTGAGTATTGGCCCCTCTCTTCTCAGTTTGGGAGAAAAGTGGAGTGATCAAAGTTTGGTCTGATATATATATTTTAAAAAGACTTAGTTACAGGGCTGAATTAAATGAGCCCTCATGGAAGTGAGGATTACTTTGGATTACTTTGTTGTTCCCTTTACCCCGCCCCCTGCAATGTAGTATAGGTACAGGATTGGATGATTTTTCTTTCCTGGTTGACAGATTTGTGGGAACTTGGTCCTAGGAGAAGGGGAGGAATGTGAAGTCCTAGAGTGGCCTCTGTTGTCTGTTGATGGAAGGGGAGTAGGACTGAGAGATGGGACCCTCCCCCTCCTGAGGGCATGTGATCCTTTTTCCCCTGAAGGCTAACGAAGCAGAATTAGCCAGGCTGGCATCTCTTTCCCTCTAATCCCCTCTAGAGAGGGGCCAGACTGGGGGTTGTTGACCTGCTTTGATGTGGGTCAGCCTTCCCCCAAAGGCAGCCACCCAGAAATTCCCAGAGGCAAACAGTCCTGGAGGCAGGAGGCAGGAGGCAGCTGAAGAGGGAGCAGGATGCCCAGTTCAGATCCACAGTGCCCAAGTCAAATTCTACCCAGTGAGCTATGTTAAGATGGAAGTTTCTCCGTATCTATTAATTAAAATAACAAATCCCTCCCAGGCTGTGTTAACATTCTGGGAACGTATGTGTGAACGTGTTGCCATCTTAGCTGGGCCAGTGGGTGTGTGACAACTGCCCAAGCAAGCACTTCATGGCTGAAACTCAAAAGGGTTTGGATCTGAAGCTAATGAATGAAAATATGACCTTAGAAGGTTTAAAAAAGACCAGACAACCAATCAGGACTGGCCTGGGTGTCGGAGACTGTTGGGAATGTTTGTTCTCAGCCTGACTGGGCTGAAATGTCTGAAATAGGACGGTAACTCAGAGTGCCAGGTCCTGCTCTCAGTGCTTTCCTATGTTCGTTCACCTGTTTACTCCTTACAACTCCCTCAGAGGTAGGTGTGGTTGCAACCCCATTTTACATCTGAGAGAGCTGAAGCAGGAAGAGGTTATATAACTTGCCCACCGACACAAAGCTGGTAAGCAGCAGAGCTGGAAGTCAAGTCTAGGTGGCTTGACTCCAGAACGCACAGCTCTCTCCCAACCCTTGGAAATCTGTGGATTTGATAGTACAGTAAGGGCAGTGTGACTGAGCCTATTTAGCAGGGAATATGGATAAACAACTTTAGCCCTCCAAGCCTCTGTAAGTTGATGTATTAGTTTCTTGCTGCTGCTGTAACAAATTGCAGAAACTCGGTGACTAAAAATGCAAATTGGTTATCTTACAGTTTGGAGCTCAGAAGTCCAAAATGTATTTCATTGGCTGTAATCAAGGTGTTGGCAGGGCTATGTCCTTCTGGAGGCTCCAGGGAAGATTGTTTCCTTGACTTTTCCAGCTTTCAGAGGCCACTTGTATTCTTTGGCTTATGGCCCTTTCCTCTGTCTTCCAAGCCAACAGTTTAGCATTTTCCAGTCTCTCCTCCCTGCTTCCATTGTCACTGTCTTCGCACTTTCACCCTCCTGCCTCCCTCTTTTTTAAAAAATTTATTGATTGATTAATTTTAGAGAGAGAGAGATCGATTTGTTGTTCCACTTATTTATGCATTCATTGGTTGATTCTTGTATGTGCCCTGACTGGGGATCGAACACACAACCTTGGCTTTCACCAACTGAGGTACCTGGCCAGGGCCTGCCTCCCTCTTATAAGGACCCTTGTGGTTATATTGGCCTACCCAGATAATCTGAGATAATCTCTGTACCTCAAGCTCTTTAATGTAATCACATCTGCAAAGTCCCATTTGCCATGTAGAGTAAAAAACTCACAGGTTGGGTGTTTAGCTATGGGCATCTGTGGAGGCCATTATTCAGCCTTCCATGCGGGAAATGGGGGGTGGGAAAGTGGGGGCAACAGCAAGGTGTCTCTGCAACCTGAAGTGAAAATGACTTAGAATAAAATATAGGTGAGATGATGAGATGCTCTCTGACATACCTAAATCCCAAGGCAGGTGGCCGAGTTCAGTGTCTACTACACATAGCTTTGGAAAAAGTAGGTGTCTCAGAAGGGGAGTCAGCCCAAAGATGCCTTTCCTAGAGAAGGGTGGGGGCAGGGCCTGCGTTAGGGGATGTGAGCTCTTGCCTGCCTCTAAGTTGTTTTCTAGGTGTGGCATGGTTCATCAGGCCTTGCCGGGGCCTGGTTGAATTTTGCACAAGACCCCTCACCTCCCTGTCCTCTGATTCTGTGCTCTCAAGTGCCCCTCTGGTGACTGGTTCGGCTCCCTGGCCCCTGATAGGAGAGGACATTCATAAACGGGCACTCGCTCCTCCTCTTCTTGTGAGCTGGCTTTGCCCACCCCTATTCTGCTGTTCCCCTGACCCCCTGGAGCTTGGCTTTCTGGATCTGAGATGAGCTCCGTTCAGCCTCATGGTGATGGCATCCCCCGTGGCAACTCCCAGGGGAGTACCTCCTGGACCTCTGACTTCAAGACCCATTCACACTGCTGTCAGGAGGACTTTGTCAACTGTAGAGGCCACAGGTGTCTGTCACTCAGGACACGCTGCCCCCTTCCCCCGTGAGGCTAGTTAACAGCAGCCTGGGCACCCCTGTCCAAGTGTTAACATATTGTCTCTGTACCTTTTTCCATGATGTTTCCTCTGTCCCCAAATCGATCACGCAGCACATACCTTTTCAGCATGACACGGTCCCTGCCTTCATGGAGCTTGACTCACAGGGTGTTAATGGAATAAGTCTAATCACAGCTGTGGTCGATGCTATGAAAGACAAGAGGACATTCCATGTACAAACTGTAATAGGTCACAGGAGGTGATAACTGTCAAGGCAGGTGGAGATAAAGATGGGGGGAGAGAACGTTCCATTCCCCGCGGTTGGCACAGTGCTGGTGGAGGGTATCAGGGTATCACTGAGGTTTATTTAGAGTTGGAGGAAACTGCAAAGGGCAAATGTTTCTTTACCCAGTAAAAGCTTACTGAGTGCTAACTCTGTCCAGGCTCTGAGGTAGGTGCTGGGGATCAGAGTTGCACATAAGACATAACTCCTGACCTCCAGAAGGTTGCAGGCTAGTTGGGGAGAAGACAGGTGAGAGTAGACTGCCCTGCAGAAGTTCCTCCATCAGCGTGCCTGCCCCAGGGTACTTCTAGTCCCCTTTGATTGGAAGCTTCCTTATTTTAGAAACAACCAGAAAATTGCTAGGCTGTTGGTAAAGACATCTCTCTCTTGGCAGACTCACCTTCCTGTTGCTCCCATCAGGTGGACCAGGTGTGTCCTGATGGAGCACATAGAACGAGTCCCTTTGCCCTCCTTGGTGTGGCCTCCACGTTGGAAGATGTGAGATGGTGTGACTCAGCCTCCATCCTTTGTCCTCACTGGCCTATCTCTCCCTCCAGCCAAATATCCAGATCCTTCAGCTGAGCTCTGGAAAGGGTCCACGGTGGGGAGGCGACCAACTGACCGAAAGCCTGTGTTGTGGAGCAGGTGGCTTAATGGCAGGCACTCAGTCACTGAATTGATTGATTGATTCTTCTTTTCTAAATCCCTTCTGTGGGCCTGGCACCGTCCTGGTCCTAGAGAGAGATACCTCAGGTGTGGGGAGACGGGAGCCCTGGCGGACCCGACCTTTTCAGTTCCAGGAGTGAGCGCAGTGCCGCTGGGTGGGAGGGCCCTCGGCTGAGGCGGTGATGTTAAGGTGACTCGTGAGTGAAGAGTTGGCACACTCCACAAGGACGGGGCAAAGGGGAGCGCACGTTGGCAGCAGATGGGAGCTACGTGTGCAGAGGCCCAGTGTTGCCAGCGCTCAGGGAAGAGGGAGGCAGGGAGGCTGGGACTGACTGTCTGGGCCTTGGGCTCTCTGCAGCGAAGTCAGGACTGCGGCCTTGGTCAGATCCTGATGTTCTCTGGGCAGGAGGAGGGGCATGGTCACTTTTGAAAACACGTGAAAAAACAAACCACACTTGACTTCTGCTTCCTCGAGCAGCAGCCTCCCTGCACCTCTGGAGGATGGTCCAGGCCCATGTCCCTTCACCTTCACCTTTCTGGAATCCAGGACACTTGAAATCCCAGAGGTTCTCCCTAAGTCTGCAGCAAACTAATTTTGTGGCAAAAATCTGACCTGAATTGATGTGAAACTAATTATCATCTTTAAAAATATCTCACGTTTCTCTATGGAAATACTGTGCATTTGATTTTAGGGTGCTGCCCAGACTCCTCTAGGGGTGTCACCATATACACACCATATACAGCACCATAATCCTTCCTAAAATCTGAAAATCTCTGAGTTCCTAAACTCATTTGGCCCAGAGGCCCTGGCTACGGCATAGTGTATCCAAGAAACAAATTCAGAGATACCCAGTCACCTGCTCAGTCACAGTTGGGTGGCATCACCGAGATTTCAGCCCAGTGTCCCTGACTCAGAGCCTGGGACAAAGTACAGACTGTGACCTGGCCTCTTCACAGCCTTCAGGGTGGTGTGTAAATGAAGTCATGGGTGTGGAGTCACCTGGCTGGCACATGGGCCTCCAGGCGAGAGGCAGGACAGGACCAAGCCTTAAGCCTTGACCATGCTTTCTGTCTGACCTGCAGGCTGGGACAGAGAATCAGATACATTGCAGAGAAGAGGGGAACGTGCCAGCCACTGGTTTTCCTCATGGCTTACAGCACTGCCCTTCAGACTTGGCTCACACATCCCTACCAGTAAAAAACTTTGTGAGCACACGCCTGATACGTAGATATTGACATGGTTATACTATATACATGTATTGCTTTACAGTTACATGGTGTACAAAATAAAACCTACACCAAAAATAGAAATCAAAGAATAAGCTAAAGATGAAATCATTTAAAATTTTTTAAATAATTTTGTCAGTGGTACAAAAGGCCTTCTTGGCTTCATTTGCATGATTATTTTTGGAAATTGTCCTTTAATGCTCTGTGAGAGCAGCTGGAAGGCCTGGCTCTACATTCACTTGGTTTTAATGGCTGCCCTCCCTGGAAAAGATCCCTGCCTGGGACACGTAGCTGCACACAGGAAACGCATCACTGGCTTGCTTTCTAAATCGGGCTACTCATTTTCCATCCTGTCCACTGTGCATGTAGAGGATTTCTTGAAATTTGGCTAATACAGTTCCATCCTCCCAGATGCCAATCAGTTGTTTTTGTAAACTAAATGGAAGGTATTTTATTTTAAAGTTCTTAACACATGAGTCCCAAACCCACTCGTTTTGGAAATTTTTAAACAGATTAGAAAATTGTGTTATGTAGGTTTTTAGGAGTTCAGATATAAGAGCTTTTGTAAGTTACAGACTGATACTGTTTTTGGTAACAAAATCCTACCACAGTAGAAACATTTCCAAATAGCACTAGCTTAGGTTTCTTTCAAAGAACAGTGCCTTTCTCATTCATTGTGATAACATAGTAAAGATGCTTAAAAATGTTTTGAAAACATCACTGAGAAGCACACCTCTGACAGTCAGTGTTTGTAGGAAAAAAGGGCAAAGTTGGAATGGATTTTTGGTATAAGAAAGCTGTGTTGGACTCATTTGTTGGGTTCAACAAGGGTTTTTGATTGCTTTGCTCTTTGATTGGTTTTCTACAAGATAACCAGTCAATCTCTGTTGCAGACAACCCTGAGTTACTGCCCGTCCCATTACAAGTTTTGTGGAAAATTCTGCTGTTCTATTGTCTAAAGTTTTTATTATGGAAATTTTCAAGTGCACAAAAATAGAGAAAAGAATATAATGAATTTCTACCTGTCAGTCACTCAATTCAACAGCTAGCAACATTTGCATCCTTGTTGCATCTATCTACCCCCTTTTAAAAAGTAAGTTCCAGACTTCAATTTATTTTCCACCCATAAATAGTTTAGTATGCATCTCTACTTGATAAGGACTTTTAAAAAACTTTTTTCTTTTGAAATCATTGTAGGCTCACAGGAAGTTGCCAAAATAGTACGTAGAGTCCCACATACCCTTCTTCCCCAAAATGGGGACATAATTGCCGTAGGACAACATCAAAACCAGGAAGTGGACATTAGTACAATACTAGTAACTAGATGATAGACACTATTCAGTTTTCACTGTTTTTGCATATGTGTGTTCTATATGATTTTATCACCTGTAGACCCATGTAGCCACCACCACCATCAGGATACACAGAATCTCACCACCCGGAGGGAGCTCCCTATGTTCCTTCCCTCTTTGTATTTGTGACACCTTTGCTGTTCTCTGCCAGGTACTCATCTGTTCTCCATCCTTATAGATTTGTCATTTTGAGGATGTTATATAATGGAGACTAGGCAGTAAGTGACCTTTTGGGATTGGCTGTTTTCAGTAAACACCATGTCCTGAGCTCCATCTGGATTGCTCCCTGTATCGATCCTTTTTTAAAAAAAATTTTTTTAAATATGTTTTTATTGATTTCAGAGAGACAGAGGGAGAGGGAAAGAGCTAGAAACATCAGTGATGAGAGAGTCATTGATCGGCTGCCTCCTGCACGCCCCTCACTGGGAATCGAGCCCGCAACCCGGACATGTCCCCTGACTGGGAATTGACGGTGACCTCCTGGTTCATGGGTTGACGCTCATCCACTGAGCCACACTGGCTAGGCTAGTTGTTGTTCTTGTTGCTGAGAAGTATTCCATGGTCTGGACACACCAGTGCTTAACCTCTCACCTGTGGAAGCCATTTGTATTGCTTCTAGGTTTTGGTTATAACAAATACAGCTGCTGTGAACATTGGTGTACAGGTTTTTGTGTGAACATAACTTTTCATTTCCCTAGGATAAATGTCTAAGAGTGATTACTGGGTTGCGCATGTTAGTTTTATAGGAAACAGCTTTTTATAACAGACTGTTTTCCAGAGTGGCTCTACCATTTTGTATTCCCACTGGCAATGTATGTGAGCTCGTTTCTCAACATCTTCGCCCGCATTTGGTGTTGTCATTACCTTTTATTTATGTGTGTAATGATAAGTCATTGTGGTTTTAGTTTGCATTTCCCTAATGGCTAGTGATGTGAAACAGCTATTTATGTATTTATTGGCCATGCATCGTCTTCACTGAAATGTTTATTCATGTCTTTTGCCCGTCTTCTAATTTGATGGATGCTTTTTCTTTTATTATTGAACTTTGACTACTTTTTTTTTAAATTAATTTAAAATTTTTTTTTAGAGAGAGAGGAAGGGAGAAGGAGATAGAGATAGAAACATCGATGAGAGAGAAATATCGATCGGCTGCCTCCTGCAAACCCCTTACTGGGGATCGAGCCTGCAACCTGGGCATGTGCCCTGACAGGGAATTAAACCTGCGACTTCTTGGTTTCTGGGTCGACTCTCAATCACTGAGCACCAGCTGGGCCTGCTTACTTGTGAGACCTGGGCAGGCAAGACATCTTTCCCAGTAGGTGCCTGTTCTGAGTGTAAAAGGATAGGACCTCAGGGTCCATCCGCCCACCCCCAGCAGATGCACACTGTGAACAGTTTGTGAAGTCTAGCACTGCGTGCTGTCCTGGGTCCAGGAAGCAGGGCGAGTTCTGGGAGATAGCCTGTGAGGAGCCGCCGTCACCTGCTTGTCCTGGCTGCCCGGGGCCATGTGTCTGTGAGTCAGATTATTGTTTCAAGTATTTGGGGAGATATTATGAAAACCCTTGAACCATTTGGTGCTACCCCAGGCGGCTGCAAAACCAGATTCCACATGATTCTTCTCATCTCTCAGTTGGAGAAAATATTACTTACTTCAAAGTTGCTGTGAGACAAAACTAGAGATAATGTTTGGGGAAATGATTTGTAAACCACAGGGTGTGGCTCCACAACATGGCAGGCACCGGTCAGGCCACAGAAACTTCCCATCAACGTGGCCTCCCCTCCCTGTGGGGCCTGAGTCCCTCCCACCCCTTCCTGTGAGGACAGTCTCCCAGCTGTGGTAGGACAGGCACAACCCTGTCTGGTAGGAGGTTCTGGAGTGGAGGGCAGGTCATCCAGGGCTCATCCAGGCCTGGTAGGGAGACAGTGTGTTTATAGGATCTGAGTTTGAGCCCTGGCTCTGATTTTGGGGCAAGTCACCCACCCTCTCTGAGCATGTGAACTTGGTGACCTACATGAGGAAAGTGAGAGAACTCAGTGTCACTCTGGGGTTAAGAGAGAGGCTCTTGAGTGTGAGTGACAAAGCCCAGGAAGAAGCTGGGCCTGGAGCCTGCTGGTGTCCCCTCCTCTGGGCAGGGTCAGAGCTCAGCAGTTGGCCGGGGAGACTATGCAGGGGCCTCGCAGCACTGCCTTTAGAGCAGAATAGCCTTTGACACTCTTGCTCAGAAGGTGAGGATTTAGGCATCTTTGTACTTCTGCCGCTGCCCCCCCCCCCCCATTTTTGATTCCCCTTGTTTGTTCATTTAATTTGGGATGATAGACTAAGATGATGATTTAAACCCAAGTCTCCTTTTTTAGGAAATATTTCTCGCACTGGTTTTTGATTTTGCAGCCATTCTTAGGCTATTCTTAGACTTTTCGCTGTGTCGCTGTGCCACCAGTCTTTATATAGATACCGTCTCCATTTTTGGTTTCTAATCTAGATACATCTCTTGGTCTGTATGTTAGAGATCATTTATTTTTATAGGAAAGTAGAGATTTGTAAAGGGCTCTCCTAGGGTGGAATTTACAGCTAAGAGCATGTGTGGTGTAGATGGTGGCAGAAGATGCTGCAGACATTGGAGAGGGCAGTGGCCAAGCTGGGAAGCGTGGGGAGACGGTGGGCGAGACAGTGGGGAGACATCATTGGGTCAGGCTATGGGCCCAGGTGCACCCCAGGAAGGCCCAAGGAAACCTCCCGTTGGTGTCAGTATGTTCTTGCTGAGAATATCAGCTTAGACTTAAAATTTGTTAGAGGTCAGGTGGACTGCCTTCGGGGTTCACGCTGAGATTGATTGGGTTTTAGGGTTTGGCCATTTTCTGGGTCAGGCAGCAGAGTCCCCAGAGGGGACACAGGGCTGGTTGGTCAGGGACCTGGGACTTGAGTTCCAGCTAGGGCTCTTTCCAGTGTCCACACTCTCCGTTTTGCATCCATTTCAGCTGTGGTCAGAGGGTCCTCTGGTGGCATTGCAGGTTATTTCCAGAGGCTGTGATTCCAGCAGTTAGTCTTCCAGGGCGTCTGCTGCATGGAGATTCTGAAACCCCAGGGTGGTGTTTACCTGCCTGTCAACAGGTGGCAGCACTGAAGGGGATGCCTTTTCAGGCCCTGGGTGCAGGAGCACAGGAGTGGGCAGCCCTCCCAGGAGCATTCCAGCTCTTTGAAAGTGGTTCCAGCCTCCAGCAAGCATCGGTCCCTGTTTGTTAAATTGGAAGGAGAAACCTAACAGCTCTTTCTTGGGTGACATCCAGTTTACTTTTTACTTATTTATTTGGTACCACGGGTGCTGAAGTTGCCACTAGGAAGCGCTGGGTGACATGAGAGCCTGCCTGGGTAACTGCATAGGACCCTGGAATGCCATCCTCTGTCCTACCTACCTGCCCCATCTGGGTGGGAAAGTAATCTTTCCCATCCAGAATCTTCCTTTATGTTAATTTCTTCAACTCCGTTCTTTGCTTCTCTGTGAAGTACCTCACATTCCTTTTGAAATAAGGAATGAAAATCAGTAGATAATAAAGTAAATATTATAAATGCCCTCGGTGCTGAGCTTGGTGCTGGAGATTCAAACATGGAAGGAAGTAAGGTCTTACGTCAAAGCGTGGACAATCTCAGGAGGCTAAACGTGTGTGCCACGAAGAGCGATGCATGACCCAGATTAAAAGGTAGGCAGCTTGGCCTGGCAGGTGTGGCTCAGTTGGTTGAGCATCGTCCCATGCACCAAGAGGTGGCCGGTTTGATTCCTGGTCAGGGCACATGCCCGGGTTTTAGGCTCAGTCCCCAGAAGGGGTTGTGCAGGAGGCAGCCGATCGATGTTTCAGTCTCTCTCTCCCTCTCCCTTCCTCTCTCTCTCTCAAATCAATAAAAACGTTTTAAAAAAGAGAGAGAGAGTGCTCTGGAGAAAAATTAAGCAAGGAAAGGGGCCAGAAGCACCTGGGGTGGAGGAGGGGTTGCCATATTGTGGAGACCTAAGAAGTGCTGGGCAGAGACAGGCATGTGCAGGCCTGCAGCAGGAGCAGGCGTGGCACATGCAGGGTAACAAGAGGCCCTCGTGACTGGAGTAGAGGATCGAGGTGGGAATTGTAGGAGACGAGATTCATTCAGAGCTATGGAGGGTGGTCTTATGGGCTGTGGTAGGGATGGCAGCTTCTACTCTGAAGGAGATTGCAGTTTTTAGAGAGTTTGAGCAGAGAAGGGGCTGGTCTGGCTGACATCTTCGAAGGCTTGCACAGCTGCTGTGACTGGATAGCAGGGATGAGGGCTGAAGCAGAGAGACTGGCCGGGAGCCTGTTCCATTAATTCGGGAGAGACACAGTGAGGCTGGGACCAGTGTGATGACTGGGGCCAGGGTAACATGTGGTCAGAGTCTGGGCACGTTTGGAAGGTGGACGTAGAAACCTGGGAGATTCTTTCCAACACTGCCACTTGAACCTGGAGGAGGCTAACATTGTGATTTCCTCTCTCTAGGCCAGCACGTCGCTTACTCCCAGGGTTTCTCTCAGGGAGCCCCCTGCTGCCGGGTACCATGACGGTGAGGGGGGCCGCACTGGCCCCGGATCCAATGTCTCCCACGACTGTAGCAGCCTCGCCCAGTGTCTCCGAGATCCCTGAGGGCAGCCCCACAGCCATGGAACAGCCTGTGTTCCTGATGACAACTGCAGCTCAGGCCATCTCCGGTTTCTTTGTTTGGACAGCTCTGCTCATCACCTGCCACCAGGTACCTCGGCCTGTCAGGAGTCCCTGAGCCTGAAGGCCCTTTAGAAGGATCCTGAGAGGTTTCTAGTTCAATAAGGTTTAGTTAGGCTAGGGCAGGCAATGCTAGCAGTAAATAAACCATAATCTCCAGAGTTGTACCTGGTAGAAGTTGATCTTGCTCACACCCTAGCCCAGTGCAGGTCAGGTTCCATTCTGTGGCTCCAGCATCTTGCAGCTTCAGGGCATCATCCTTCTGACCACTGGAAGGAGGGACGTGTGGGCAGGCACTCTGGATATTTTACCTTTCTAGATCCAGAAGTGACACTCATCTCTTCTGCTCACTGTCCCTGGGCTAGAACCGGTCATGTGTCCAGCCTAAGCTGCAGGGAGCCCGGCGACTGTGCCTGGCACGTGGATGTCAGTGACCCTTTTGCAGATGAGAAAACTGAGACCAGAGAGGGGAGGCAAGGGCACTAGCCTATTTACTTACAGGTTGGTGGCAGAGCTGGGGTAGAAGTCAAGTGTCTTGTCCCCCTGTGCTCACAGGCCCAGAGGAGCCTGGCGTAGGCTGAGACATACCTTGGCTGTGTAAGGAAGGAGAGGTTTGAAGGTTACCAGCATAGATGGGAAACTGAGCCCATTTGGGTCTCCTTTCAGCTCCTCGCCTGCCTCCCTGTGTTCCCCATCCCTCCTAGAACCCAGTTGCTTCCAAGGCAGTTGGCTCATTGCAGACAGGGAATATTTTGCTCTTTTCCTCTTGAGCCCAGGCCTTGTCTGAGCCAAGTAGGAAGTCATGAGAGCTGGGGCGGGAGACTCGGCCGCTGGAACGAGGATCCCGGTAGAGCAGTTTTTGGCATTATGTGTAGCTTTTATTTTGCCCCGACTTTCCAAAAGCTGCATTTAATTCTCCCAACTGCCCAGTGAGGCAGGAGTGCTGCCTCCATTCCACAGCTGGGAAGGTAAGACACAGGGCAAGGACATCCCTGCAGCTGCTCAGCCAGGACGCTTCTACCCTCCGAGGAAGTGAGGGTCCCACCTGTCCCGCCCTCCACACCATGCGTTGGTTAAGGGATGAGGCGGGGTGGGCACCCACCCACACGCCCATGTTTTAGCTCCACGGCCCAGGGATCAGATGTTAGGAAGGTGGGGGGTGGGGACACACTGAAAGCCTCCTTGCACCACACAAACCTGGCTGTGCATGTGGGTCCCCAGAGTACTCGTTACAGCTGGATTCCCCGGCTCTGATTTAGATAGTCTTGAGTGTGTCTCATGTTCCCGTGAGGCTGGCCTTGGCACCACTGCCCACACCCCACAAGCTTTCTGCACCGCGTGGTCTGATGCTCACAGCAGCTTCACACCAGAAGTTTATCACCCCATTTTACAGAGGAGGCTGAGGCTCAGGGTTGAGTAACTTGGTCACAGAACTAATAAGTGGCGGGGCTAGATGTCCCCTCGGCCTGCCTCCTCCTCGGGGGAGCAGAGGGGCGGGAGGCGCGCTGCTGGGACAGTCAGGATGGTCGGGTCTCTGGCTGACACTGCCCCTCTGCCCCCAGATCTACATGCACCTGCGCTGCTACAGCTGCCCCAATGAGCAGCGCTACATCGTGCGCATCCTCTTCATCGTGCCCATCTACGCCTTCGACTCCTGGCTCAGCCTCCTCTTCTTCACCAACGACCAGTACTACGTGTACTTCGGCACCGTGCGTGACTGCTACGAGGGTGAGGATGTGTGGGCGGGCCGCAGGGCGGGCTGGGCCAACTGGGCAGCGCACCTGCTCCTGCCCGGTGTGGGAGTCACAGGCCCCTCTCCCCGGTTCCTCCTCGAGGGGCCACCCCTCACTTCTTCACCCACCTCAGCGTTTCCATCCAGGCCAGATCGACAGGTAATAGCACAGGTGTAGCCAGAGTCCCACCTTGCAGATGATCTTTGCAATGTGGCTCCCAGAGCACCGTCACAGATACCTGGAAGCAGGGGCTCTCCACCTGTGCCTCATTTATCAGTTCTGATGTCTCAGATGGGGTGCGCAGGCAGCAAATAAGTGGTCTGTTTGTAACAGAAACTCCAGGTACCAATGAGTCAGGGTTTATATTGGGGTCTGTGGCCTGGTGCTGCCGGGCTGGGCCTCCCTCCCCATGTGTCTTAATTCTGAGGGCTTTGTCCCAGGAGGAACTCTACTGTGCCACCCAAGAAGGTGACTTACTGCCTTTTGGAGACCTCTGTTCTTACATGTGATGTGTGATGTAGAAGCAGCACCTGCTGTGGTACTGAGCTCCATGCACGGGCCAGATCCAGTGCTGGGTGCTCGGTTGCAAAGAGGAAAGCCAACCCTTACCCTGCCTGTCCTTGGGAATCTGTGCCACCTAAACAATCACCGCAGGGGACAAGCACGTGCTCTCACCAGGGCCCAGTGGTCGTGTCCTGGGGAGGGCAGGAAGCTGAGACTTAGAGAATGAGCTGATGTGTGTCAGAGGGAGGCTGAGGAGAACCCATCCTGGGCTGAGAGGAGGGCTACATCTTGGGGGAGGGAGGGGTCTCAGTATGTCCAGCTGGGGGTGTAGGAGCTGTGCGGGGCCTATAGCTGGAGGGGGGATTGCACTGGGAGGCACAGACAGGGACATACATAGCCTTGCAGGCCATACAGAGAAATTTAGATCTTTTTTCTAACTGTTTGTTGATGCATAAAAATAGGAAGTGATGGGAAATTGCAGGTTACAGAAATCTCCTTGTGGACTGTGGGTGAAGGAGGAAGAGGCCCCAGGACAAGTCACAGGCCATCAGTGTTGGACTCAAGATCCCCTCTCTGATGCTGGCCCTCCTCTCCTGGTTGTGTGTTTTCCCGTCTCCTCCTGTACCTGCACTGCTGGTTTCCTGTAGGGTGACTTGACATGGTTTTCCTTGTGCTATGACCAGGCAGCTCAGAACATGACATGACCTGTTGTCTGCTTCCCTGACCCAGGAGGGCTTTGTCCTTGGCCCTGGACTTCATGGATATTGGCATGTATGCTCATTCCCCCGAGAAACTGGAGTCTCTTTTTCTGTCCCAGTATGAACCTGTGTATCCCTGAGAACTCATGGGCCACAGGAAATGCCTTTGGATTTGTTGAGGAAATTCAGGTGCCTAACACAGTGCACACCACCTGCCCCTTCAGCCACACTGGCCTCCTTTCTGGCTGGGCACATTGGGTGGTTGCCCAGTACCCTCAAAGCTCTTCTGTGGCCGGCTCCTCCTCCATCTTGACTCCGGTGTCCCCTCAGAGAGGCCTTCCCTGTTGCTCCCACTCCCAGCACCCTGTCTGTGTCCTCGGGACCTCATTGTGGTTTGTAGTTCTGGGCATGCCTGGTTTCTTCTACCTTCCTGAGTAGCCCCTTCGCTCCATGAGCACCAGTGCCGACAGAGCCGGGCACTATAGGCGCTCGCTTATTCTGGATTTTTTGAATGAAGAAGGGCTGCTATGTAATACCTGCTGCATGCCCTGTATTCATCCACATGGGGCCTTGTTCAGTTCCCTGGCCAGTGTCCCTGCCCAGCTCTGCCAGGTGAGGATGCTGAGGCCAGGTGGGGCTCTAAGTGCCTGATGTTCCTGGAAGCAGCAGAGTCCCCAGGGAAACCTCTGGGTAACTGGGGAGCCACAAAGGCTGGGGTTGGAGAAGATGAGGCCAAGAATCCTTTTCCATTCAGCTGCTAGCCTCGCATGGGTGCCCGGGAGCAGCCTCTGCTTGCTTGTTCATTCAGAATCAGAGCTGTCCCCTGCCAAGGGGGCCCTGAAGACTGGGGTGCATGTCAGAGGGGGGCACAGCCAGGAAGCCTTCACATCATCCTCACTCCGTGGCCCAGAGGTGGCAGCAGATGCTTGGCTACCCCTCCCACTCCAGAAGCCTCTTTATTCAGGCCTGGCCTGTCCAGACCTTCCTCCCAGCCCTATAAAGGTCCTCGCAGGAAGTCTGCATCTCCTAGCAACACTATTGTCCCCTGGGCTCCTCCCAGGCAGTATACAAACAGGACAGCAGCTGCCCTGGAGTACCGGCTGCCAGAGTTCACAAGCCCATGGTGTCTGAGCTGGTGGCCTTGGCCCTTGCCTTGCCCTTTCCTGTGCCTCTGCTCAGTGTCTTGAACCCTCTCCCATTGTTCTTGTATCCACAAGTGCTGCCACTGTCCTCGGAACCTGCCCCTGTAGCAGGCTTGCTAATGGGGTGTCCCTTAAAGTTCAAAAAGAGCCCCCATTCAGTCCACCCTTTCTTCTATGTCTCCCGAGACCTGGGAAGGGGCGGGAATGGATAGACTGGGCTGCGGAACTACTTCAAATTAGTCAGGCTCTCTGCTGGCCATTAGGCAGACATTTGCTTTTCTTTTTAACAAAATTAAAACAACTAACATTTTACTTTGATTAAAGTCATATGTGCATATGGCTGAAACAGGATGCCCCAACTCCTTGCTCCCGAGTTCACTGCACTTTCAACTCTTTTTTTTTAAATCAGGAAAATGCTCTAACGAACAGAGCTACCCGGCCAGGGCCACTTTCAACTCTTTAAGTGTTTTTTGCCCTAGAATAACCCAAAAATGTGCTTATACTGTTGTGTCAATTTTTCAGTTTTATGTAGTGTTACGTGGTGACTTTCTCCTCTGGAAGGCTTTTGATTTAGGTACTTACTGCCAACTGCACACACCCACACAAGGTTTCTTTCCTTCAACTTTTTAACGTGACTGTACACAATTTTTTCCAAGTCTGCATTTCGTGTTTGTGTTATTACGTGTCTGTAAATATTGTTCAAGGCTGAGCCTTCTGGTGTCTCGAGATGACATTTTCTTGTACAGCTTTGCTTTTCCTCTGCTTACTGCTTGTCTTGCTTTTGGGTTTACTGTTTTCTATGTCTCTGTCATTAATTTGTTCCCAAATGCTTCACTGAACAAAGAGAAAGTTCTCTCTGAAGTGAGACATACCAGTTAATCTATTAGCTCTGGGATTTCCCTCGGTGGTAGTCCTCCTGGAGCCCTGCCCTTCGCTCTCTGCTCAGCTCTCATCCTGGGTCTTTCCTCCACTGTCATCCTGGGAATCCTGGTCTCCTCTCCTGTGCCGAACCACCTGTTCCCTGGATGCCATTTTCCCCTCGTTCGTGATTTGCCCTCTCCTTTGGTTAGAGCATGCCTTCCAGGGGCTTCCTGAGAAAAGGGGTGCATGGAAGTTCTATTTTTTGAAATCTGAAAATTGTCTGCACATATAGATCATGTTGTTCTATCTGATTAGTTCTATCTGATTAGTGGGGATATGATTCTAAGTTGGAAATCATTTTCCCTCTGAATTTTGAAGGCACGTCTTTCACTGTCTTTTAGCTGGAATTCCAATGTTGTTTTTGGAAAGTCTGCTGGATTCTGATTCTTTTTTTAAGATTGATTTTAGAGAGAGGGAGAGACATCAATTTGTTGTTCTACTTATTTATGTGTCATTGCGTCGTAACCATCTGAGTTACTCAGCCAGGGCTGGAATCTGATTCTTAATGTCTGTATGTGACCTGCCTTTCCCCCTGCTTTCAGGACCTTTATTCCCAGTATTCTGAAATCTCACAAGGGGCCGGATATTTATTTGCAGGGCACCTGGTGGGCCCTTCACTGTGAAAACTCATGTCCTGAGTTCTGGGAAATGTTCTCATATGTTCTCTTGCTAATTTCTTTCCCTCTAGTTTATTCCTCCTTTCTGGAATTCCTCTTAGTAGGATGTTGCACTTCTGGATTAACCTTCAAGTTTTCTTTATAATTTTCCGCTCTTTTGTTCTATTTCCCAGGAGGTTTTTTGTTGTTTTTTAAAATATTTACCTTTGAGCTTTTCTATGGAAGGTTTTTTGTTTTCTTTATCATGTTGTAAAACATCAGGCTCTCTTTCCTGCTCTTTTTTTAATAGCCCCTTGTGCTTGGTATTGGAGAGAGTATCTCCCCTTCTGTGGGATGCTAATTGCAGTTTTCTTCTGTTTCCTGCATTATCTCTGTCTCCTGACTTCCGTGTTTGTTTGCTTTGGTCCTTGACCTTTGTGTTAGAAGCTCTCCTCAAATGTCTGGTTTCCTTAGCTATTCTTTATATTTAAGAATGGGGCTTACACTGCCAGGCCTCCTAGTTGGGTGACAGGACACAGGGCGTTTCCTGTGCAGTGGTGGGGACAGGCACTAATGAAGATTTTTTTATTCTGGGCCTGTTTCCCCAGAGAATAATGTTCTCACCTCCTGCCTGGGTGGTAAAAGCTGGGCAGGCTGAGTTAAGGGTACAGTTGAGGGCAAGGACCTGGATATCTTGCCCTTCGCATTCAGACCTCGTCTCTCTCATTTTTGCAAGTCTCCTCATTACTGCCCTCAGCTGAGCTAAGTTCTCTAAGGACAGAGCTGTCTTGACCTGTCTGGAAAATTAAAGTCCAACAGCTCTGCGTGGAGACTTGTAGCCACGTTTTCCATTTGCACCCTCACCCACAGCTATCAGAAGTGCCTGTTGCATCCAGCTCTAGGGTTCTGAGGTTCTCACTGGCTGGGTGCCTCTCCTCCAGGTCAGTGACCACGCTGCATCTCCCAGAACTTTTCTTAGCATTGCTTGTCGGCTGCCCCCAGCACCATCTCCTGTCCTTTTCCCCCAGTCATTCTCACCTTGGTGGCATTCTGGGGGGAGAGTGGAGATAAACAGCTTGAATTGGTGGTAATATTGCCATTTTCCAAGGAGAGGGCCAAGTCTCTGAGAAGTAAACGGCTTGCCCAGGGTCCCTCTGATTGAGTACCATCTGGTGAGGGCTGTAATTCACACAGCAGTTCACACCGCCGCAGCACCAGGCAGAAGGAATAGGGGTGGAAACCAGCCCCCTTACGAGCATTTAGTGTTTGATGGTGGTCGGGATGGGAGTAGCCCCTAAACATAGCTCTGAGACAGCCCTGGGCAGCTCTGTGATCAGAAGGCTGCAGGGAGGCCAGAGTCAGAGTAGGAAGGCGGCTTTCACATTGCTTTATTCAGGCAACTGTGGAAAAAAAATTTTGAGTAGGCCAGGAAACTTGCCCAAGATTTCCCAGAGTGTTTGCTAGAGGCGAGGCTCAGCTTGGGTCTCTGAGTCCTGGAGTTGCTCCGTGCCAGGCGTGGTGAAGGAACACAGGACGAGTGTCTCCCCTGGAAAAGTATGAACTCTTGTTAGGGGAAGAGATTTTACAGGCGGGGAAGAGATTTTACAGGCATGGAAGAAACAAAGACTGATGGTTCATTCACCCAGTTTCAGCTTTTGGACAGAGTTAGCTTCCTGGAATCCAGCCCCAAATGAAACATCTTGGTAGAGAGAGAACAGCCAGGATGAACCCAGCTGAGGGCCCTAAACAGGGCCACAGAGACCTGTCCCGGTGTGCTGCCAGGAGGGCTCACGGGCTCAAAGATTGGAGTAAAGAAAGATAAGCAGAAGAAACCAGTAGATGATCTTGAGCGATCAGAAGCGTTCCAGGTGGCAGGAAGCGGGATCAACAAAGGACAGGAAAGCCACGAGGAAGGAGGAAAGAGCAGCCTTTGGAACATCTCGGAGTCTGGGGTCATTTGTGTCCGGGCAGAGTCCCTGTCACCTCAGCTGTAGCTCATTTTATCCGTTATTGTCCGTGAAAATCATCGGTCGAGGAAAAAAGAGGAAAGAATGTCCGAGGCCCCTATTAACTGAGCAGAGAAGATTTCTTTCCAAAGTGGTGAAAACTGAGTTTTCCAGGCTCATCCACAAGTTGTCTGAAATATGGAATGCCCCAAGTCTTCCAAATAACCACAGCGTTTCTGTGTAGCAAAGACAGCTAGGCCACGAGGCCCCTTTAGGTGCTGAAGGTGTGTGGAGAAGGTGAGCTTGGAATGGCCAGGTGCACCCAGGGTCATTGAGGTTCCATACACAGTGCAGGGCACAAAACAGGGGCCCAGGGAGTGTCTATTGAACAGACAGGTGTGCCTCAGTTACCTGTAGGGGGGGAACTCAGGAGGACTCCTGACCTGGGGGCTGCTGGCAGAGACTGCAGAGTGTACTTCTCAGCGGATCCTCTCTTTAAAGCCTTGGGGGGCCCTCAAGGCTATGTTGTTGAAGTTGTCCCTTATGAGGGCGCTGGGTGGAGAGCTGCCTCTTGGACTATAGCTTCCTGTCCAGGCTGCTCCGGATTAGAGAAGCTGCCAGTGAGGAAAGAAAGCCTGGAGTCTCGGGGTTGGAAAGGACCTGTAAATTGTCAGTTGCTCAGAACGCCTTTATAATGTCTCTGTTAAGAGACTGCCCAGCCTCTGACTGCATGCTTCCATTGGCAGAGAGCTCACTACCTTCCATCTCTGAAGACTTCCTATTAGAAATTGTTTCTTATACTAAGCAGAAGTCCTAGGATCTACTCCTGGGACTGAGTGATTCCTGTCTGACCCTCTAGACAAGATCAGCGGCACTTATATGAAGAGAGTGATTCTTAATGTCTCCCCTCCAGGCCTCAAGGATCCAGTACAATCTTCATTTCATCTCCACCCTGGCCCTTCTCTCCTGATTGTGTGCATTTGCCTCTAGGTACCTAGGATGGAGCCAAAAGTTCTAGGTACCTGACTGTCCAGAGTAGAGCAGGAAGAGAGAGAGAGAGCGAGCCTCCCTTACATCATTCTGGATGCTCTCCTTCAGACGAGAGGGCCTTGTCTATGGGTCCCTTGGTGATTTATGTGTCCCCAGGGCCTAGCACAGAGCCTAGCACAAAGGCTGTAGTGCCTATTTAGGGAGGCATAGAGTTACTTTGTTTCTTTGGGACCTCTCCAGGGGACCAGAGCGGAAACCATGGTCAGAAGGTAGTCAGGCGACAAGGCTGCTAGCTGAGAACCCTCTTCCTAATCTTTTTTCTTTCCTTATGTCCAGGGCCAGCATATCTTTGTGTTTGTTCCTGGATTGTGTTGACTTCTCCATTTTAAACACCCTTGCCAAGTTGCTGGGGGTGGCTCTGTAATTTTCTGGTAAGGGGCTGATTTGTCTAGATGGGTCCTGGTGTGGCTGGTTGAGTCATCTGGAAGAGATTCTGGCCTGTCTTCCTCCTTGAAGAATGCATTATTGACTCACTAATGATTCTTGAACGGAAATCGTCATCAGATTGGTATTATACAGACTGGCAGACCCCAGAGCACTGCTAAAAGGTCAAGAACCTTGAGCTCAGAGATGGATAAAATTGGACATTTCTGACCAGTTGAACACAGAGTGTGAGTACATGCTGACGTATGTGTGACAGGAAAGGATGTGAGCTCAGGCACCAGGCTCTTCTCAGTGGCTCGCAGGACGGCCTGGCTTGGGAGGGTGGTTCCACATGGAGGGAGCTGATGAACTTCAGCCCCTGTGGTTCTCTGGAGGTTTTGTCTTTGGGGACTGGAAGTCTGGTCACCTTGGGGAAGTCTTGATCACCATCTGTGAGCAGGTGAACTTGAGCACAGGACTGAGTGTGGGTGGAGCTGCCTGCCCTGTCTGCCCTGCCTCTCTAAGCCTCACCTGGAGCTACCGCCCATGTCATCCATTCATTTCTTACATGTTCACTGGGTGTGCCAGGGCCTCTGGTAGTTGTTGGGGGTAAGCCTCAGTTTCTACCCACAAGGAGTTTACAGTCTGGAAAAGACAATCGGTAACACACTGTGGACTGCTCAGTGTGAGCTCAGGCTCACCTAAGGCACCACACTCACCCTCCAACCCAGCAGCCCCACGAGGAAGGAGCCCTAGTGATCTGCAGCTTGTAGATGAGAAAACTGCGGCACAGAGTACTGAAGAAACTTGCCTGAGGCCACACAGCTCCTAAGTGGTAGAACCAGGTCCACACCCAAGGGGTCTGGCTCCAGGATTCATGGCTTTCCTGCTGCCTTGTGCTGCTTCTGTGCTGGAAGGATCAGACAGATGAGCAGAGAGATCACCGTGTGTACAGTGAGCATGACAATAGGACAGAGGAGGCCACCAAGGAGGAGGTGGCATCTCAGCTGATCTCCCTCTGGGAGTTAGCAGAGGGACCAGAATGTGTGACCACGAGGAAGCGTGAGAAATCATGGCACATCCTGGGAACTCAGAAGTGGTTTTATGTATATTCTGTTTACTAAGGTTGTGTAAATAACTCTCCCAAAAGAGACTAGTGTAAAACACCATTCACTTGTTCATGGATAGTACAGGTCAGGGATTTGGACAGGGCACGGTAAGCCTATTTTGCCCCTGCCCTGTGGTATCTGGGTCTCAGCTGGAGAACTCGAAGGCTGGGGAGGAGTCACCTGAAGTCTGATTCAATCATGTGTCTGGCAGTGGATGGTGGTGTCTGCTGGGTGTCCTAGTTCCTCCCACATAAGCCTGTGCGCCAGGGCTGGCCTGGGCTTCCTTGCATGGTGACTGGGTCCAAGGGCAGGCATCTCAGGGGAAAGAACCAGAGGAAAGAGGCCTTTTCTAACCCCAGTGTCAGATGTTACGAAGCATTACTTCTGCCGTCGTCACCCATCCACCCATATGCAAGGGGGGAATGAGACCCCATCTCAGCAGGAGTGTAGGTATCAGAGGGTGTGTCCATCTTTGGGAAATATCATCGACCACATTATAACTGGACTCAGCTTAGGGTGGACACATCCGTTCCACTTGGCCTCATGTGGTTTTGGACAAAGGTTTTAGCAGACTGACATCAGATTTGGCTAGTTGCCTCCCACCCCATACCCCAAAGTAGCTCTTGTCATTGATGAGTGATCTAGAGCTCAGTGGGGATGCTTGCAATCACCAAACATCCTGAGCTGCTTCCATCCACAGGGTCCCCAGCCCCATCAAGGGATGCTGGCCCCCGAGGGAGGTGGGCAGGTAGCAGGGATGGTATGACAGCCAACACTCAGAGAGTGCTGCTGAGTGCTGACCACTTGGAAGAGTTGGCCCACTCACTTCAACCTCACAGCCACCTGTGAAGGTTAGGTACTCCTGTCCTCATTTAACAGTTGAGGAAACTGAGGCTCACATCTAACCAGTGGCAAACCCTCTGCTGTGTGCCTGCTGAGGGACAGTCACAGCACAGTGTGGTAAGTGCTGTGGCTCATGTTTATAGAGGGTGCTACCTGGGGCCCCCCACCCCAGCTGGAGACATGAGCCCTTAATAGGTTAGAGCAATCGTGAGTGGTGGAAAGCACCCCAAACATGTTCCTTTCCTAATTGCTGCAGGCCAGTGTTTGTCTCAGACTGTTGCCAGGATTTTCTGTGCTCCAGGTGAAGTTCTGTATAGTGTTTGCACATCAGCGGGGCCACGGGTGAGGAAGCACTGGCCTAGGGTGGTGGCCGGAGACTTCTCAGGGGCGGTGGGGTCTGTCGGGAGTGCAGAGGGAAAGGCACCCCAGACAGGGAACAGCCAGTGCAAAAGCATGGAGGGAACAAAACCTGCTGAGGGAGATGGTCAGCTTGAATACCATGCCAAGGGGCTGCCCCAGGGAGCCTGGAGGCTGGTGTGCTGCAGGGAATGGCAGGAGCATGTGAAAAGGAGCCCTCCCGGAGCCCATTTTGACCCTCGCCTAGGCCTTGCTCCGCTGCTGGACGCCTCTCCTTGCTTCCTGCCCTTGGTCCCTGACCCTCCTGCTCCCGTCTTTTGTGCTGTGTTCTGCCGCACTCCTTTCACTCTTTCTCCCCACGCTCGCTCTCCTTCCTCACTCCTGGCACATCCCTTTGCCTCTAACACCCTGCGGGCAGCAGCCTTCACTTTGCTGACCCAGCAGAAGTCTCTGACCAGGAGTCATGACAGCGTATTGCTATATTTATAGCATAGCATTTACAACATACCTCTGCTGGCGGGCGCTGTTGCACATTTTGTGTCTGTGGGGATGTCCAGCGCGCCCTGATCCAGAATGAGCTAACCCAGCTTCTCAAGGCATCTGTGCTGTTGCCCGTGCACCTCTCCTGTGTTTTGTGCCGACGAAGGTCCACTGCAGGTTGTTGAGCAGATCGAGGTGCTGCTGTCTCATTCTTGCTTAGAATGTCTCCAGAGGTCCCTCTGGAGAATGTTTTATTGTTGTTTTGTTGTAAAATTGTGATCCACAACACAAACAGGAAAGTGCAGGGGGTGAATAAATTATAAACCCAGAGCAAGCATACTACCAGCTCCCCCAAGTCCCCTCCATGCCCATTCTTACCTCCCCTCCTCCTGCCTCCCCACAGTCTTGAATTTTGTGGTAACCGCTTCCTTACTTGACTTTACAGAGTGACCAGCAGTGCGTGTATGCATCCCTAAACGCGATTTTTCTCTGCCTGGTTTTGATTACAAGTGCAATATTCACTGTGTGGATTCTCTTGTCCCTGAGGGCGCTCTGTTGCTGCCTGTGACTGGTTCTTTCACTTTCGTTGCCGTTTAGAATTCTGCCATCTGTTTACCCACCCTGTTGATGTGAGTGGTTGACTGTGGACACTCTTTTCACAGCCTTGGTCATCTACAATTTCCTAAGCCTATGTTATGAATACCTCGGGGGAGAAAGTTCCATCATGTCAGAGATCAGAGGGAAGCCCATCGAGTGAGTACAAAGCCCCCTGGAACCTCCCACACCACTGTTTCCTGGGCCTGACATTCTTCAAGCTGTCCTGGCAGCAGCGGGACATACAGACCCTCTAAGCCTGTGACCTTGACCTGCTGTGCCTCTCTTGAACTTTCTGAGCAAGAGCATTTGTTGGAACTCTTGGGACAGCTTCCTTGGCTCTTTCTCCTTCCCTCTCTTCCCCGTCTTTCCCTGTTTCTTTCTCCCTCTCGCACTGTTTACATTTGGTGCTTCTCAAGTTGGTTTGTTACCCCAAGGCCTGTGCAGCCCTGCTCCTTCCTGCTTTACTGCAGTTGCAAATGCTCTCTGGTGTCTCCGTGTGCTTGGCTTCAGGCTCAAAGGCTACCTGGGCTCTCTGCCCCATCCCCACCCTACCCTGCCCTGCGTTGGCTTGCCTGGATGTGAGGGTGGGCGTCCCCCAGCCCCACCTTTCCTAAGTCCTGGTTCTCTGCTCACCATCCCCTCTCTGCTTGTCTCTTCCAGGTCCAGCTGTGTGTATGGCACGTGTTGCCTCTGGGGAAAGACCTACTCCATTGGATTCCTGCGGTTCTGTAAGCAGGTGTGTGCCCCCGGCAACTGCCCCAGTCAAGAGTTGTGTCACCCTGGCCAGTGTGGTTAAGTGGTAGAGCATCAGCCTGCACACCAAAGGGTTGCAGGGTTAATTCTGGTCAAGGGCACATACCTGGGTTGCAGGTTCATTTGGCAACCAGTCAAGGTGTCTCTCTCACATCAATGTTTCTCCCTCCCTCTCTCCCTCCCTCCCTCCCTTTCTGAAAAGCAGTGGAAAAAATACCCTCAGGTGAGGGTTAACAACAAAGGAGTTGTGGGCCAGGGATGGAAGCCTGGGTCTGTGCCCTGGAGCAGCAGCTGCGGGCTGTGCTGCTCCCTCCTACTCGACAGTGGCAGAGGCAGGCATAGGGCCAGGACGACCCTGCTGCAGGCTGCCCTGGGCCCCACCTCTGGAGTCCCCATTTCCTGTGAGACCCCCCCAAGCCCTAGCACCCACTCTCCAAGCAGTTAGGGATGTTCTTGCATTCATGGGGTGTGCTCAGAGGGGCAGTGACAGGCATCCTGGGCAAGAAGTGGTCCCAGACTCTTGCTCCTTTTGACCAAGTCTCGGTATGTGTGAGAATCAAAGGAAGTGCATGAGATTCTAAAATCTCAGTTTGTAAACTTCTCACCAGCTGCGGTCAGAGGGAAGGAGGGTTTCTGCATTAAAGATACAGGACCCAACAGGCCTGTGCAATCTCATCTCCCCCCCATTTCCCAGTTAGCAGAGCAGCTTTCGGTTTTCTCAGCTGCCCTCCCTGTGGTCTAGAAGAGCCTGTGTGGAGGCATTGTGGTGTGTGGTTAAGTGCTTGGGCCTGGGTGTCTCACCATGTGAGTTTGATTTCCAGCTTCTTCTCTGTGACTTTGGATAAGTTACTTAACCTCTCTGAGCCTTAGTTCCTTCTATAAAATTTGAGTACTGTTCCTTATCTCAAGGGATGGTTTAAAGAACAGGTGAGGTAGTGGATGTAGAGCGTCAACACAGCGCTGGCACAGAGCCCACCCTCTCATTCAGGGAGGGAGAGTCAGGTGTCCTGCCCAGCTGTCATGACCTCTACTCAGTCTCCTCTGGGGCTCCACAGGGCCTTGCAGCCCCTCTAGCATCTCCAAGAGTAATCCCAAGGGGAAGTGAAACCCACAGCCAATGACTGGCCACTGGAGGGCTGGCTTTTCTACTCCCTTCTGTGTAGGGCCACTGCTGGGGGCACAGGCACACCCAGCAAGCACACCCACAGAGCATCTACCTGGACTTCCCAGGTCTCTGGTCTGCTTCTGAATCTTTCTTCTTTCTAAATTCAGAGTTTCTCCAGTGGGCCTGCACAGAAAGAGTTAAAACCGTCCTGGGTTCAGGGTGGGGCCTTTCAGAGCCATTGTTTACCAGTGGGTTTGGCCACCCAGGGCCCCTGTGACTCACTGCCTTCTTTGATGATTATATTGTGTACAAAGTTTTGATTCCAGATCACTAGCTTCAGTCGCCTTGCTATAAATTACCCCCAGCCCCGTGGGCTCCGTTGTTGCCGGAGGTGGCAGGGAGAGGTACAAAAAGGAGAGGACAGAAGGAGCCTCTGTGCACCTTTCCCTGGTGCAGAGGACTGCTCCGCCTCTGTCAGGTGCTGGTCCCACCTCTTCTAGGTGGGGCGGTGCCCCCCCCCCACTCCCACACCCGGGAAGCTCCGTGGGTGTGCTGACAGCAGTATCATATCTCCAGCCCCTGTCACACTCGGTGGCAGCCCCACAGCTCGGATCACTGGGGCTCCCCTGCAAACCTCGCTCCAATTCCCAGAACTTTGGGTTCAGCAGCCTTTGTTCTCTGCTCCAGGGTCCTTGCCTTATTTGGAGCCACACGAACTGAGCCTTTTCAGTTGTTCCCACCTCCACTGAAGGGCCTTGTTACTTAGGTTTACACGATTTCAGGAGAAAGGTGATTCTAGTGATGTTGTGGCACCGTGGGCACCCCTCGGTTGGGGCCTCTGTGGGAAATTGTGAAAGCCTGGGTAAGGAATTTCTTCAGTGGCTGAGCAGGCTGGCAGCAACCTTAGAGTGCAGAGGTAGGAGACCTCCACGACACTGTGCTGCCTCGCTCTTCTGTCGGTGCCAGGGTAGATGTCCCTGCCACAGGATGTGCTCGTTATGTCGTTTCTGCCCTCACCCTGACCCTTGGCCTTCTCCCCCCACAGGCCACCCTGCAGTTCTGTGTGGTGAAGCCACTCATGGCTGTCAGCACCGTGATCCTCCAGGCCTTTGGCAAGTACCGGGACGGTGACTTTGAGTAAGCAGCGGACCCCGCAGGGGGGTGTGAGGAGGAATGTCGGTGCCAGGGTAGATGTCCCTGCCTAGAGGCAAGTGCCCTGCTTAGGGAAGGAGGTGGCCGCAGAGTGGCCGCATACACGCACTCAGGACTTCCTCTGAGAGGAGGCCGAGACTTCCTCATGGCTCCCTCACCCCTGCTCTGTGAGGCCCAGGCCTGGCAGCAGCACTTGGCCCTGCTTCTTGCACAGGAGCGGTCGCTCAGCATCCATGCCCTGCACACGCGGGCTGCAGAGTGGGGCCCTGGGCGTGGGCCCAGAGGAACGGCGACCATTCTCAATGCAGGGAGCAAGAGGGCCGGAGCCCTGAGAGGCCAGTCTTGAGTCCTCGGGCAGAAAGCCTCTCCTTTGTAAACTTCCCACAGACATCTCATTTGGGGGTTAGGGAAAGTGACCACATGGCCGTGTGCTGGCGAGCACTTGGCACACAACAGCCTAACAGGGCAGGTGAGCAAATTGAGGCTCAGTGGGATGTAACTTGGCTCAAGTGAAAAGAGCAAAGCCGAGCTCCCAGTCACTCTGACTCCTGCCATCTGAGCTCCCCACCCCAGGCCACGCTGGCTTCCGTGCCTGTGCCCTCCACCAGGAGTGTGGTCACCAGAGCTGCAGGCAGGTGGCTTAGACACACCGTGGGTGAAGCAGAGGTGCTGGCCGGTCCCATGCCGCAGGTGCACCCAGCACCCCCTCAGGTTTTGACCGCTTTGATCACGTGGCTCATGGAGCAGTGCTTGGGGAGCATGGTTGAGCCATAGGAATTGGCACGGGCAGGACAAGGGGGGGCTCCTTGCTCCTCAGAAAGGTCTGTCCAAGTCAGAAGGCTCTCTCGTTCCTGCAGCGTCGCTAGCGGCTACCTGTACGTGACCATCATCTACAACGTGTCAGTCAGCCTAGCCCTCTATGCCCTCTTCCTGTTCTACTTCGCCACGCGGGAGCTGCTCAGCCCCTACAGCCCGGTCCTCAAGTTCTTCATGGTCAAGTCTGTTATCTTCCTCTCCTTCTGGCAAGGTGAGTCTCCTCCCAGCCCCTGTGAGGCTGGCCTGGGCCACCCTGTCCCCTAAACCTTGTCCCCTTCCTCCTGCTTGCAGTCCCCAGTATCCCTGGGGCCCAGGCGATGGGACTGATCTTGGGTGATCTCAGCCTGGAGCTCAAAGGGGCCTCCATCCACTGGGCACCCACTAGGTCAGAAGTCTGGGCCTGCCCGGCCAGGCATGGCTCAGCGGTTGAGTGTCGACCTAGGATCCAGGCCATCGGGGTTCGATTCCCGGTCGGGGCACATGCCCAGGTTGCGGGCTCAATCAATGACTCTCTCATCATTGATGTTTCTATCTCGCTCTCTCTCTCCCTCTCCTTTCCTCTCTCTGAAATCAATAAAAGATATATTTAAAAAAAAAGAAGTCTGGGCCTCAGGGGCCTTGATAGGAGCCATGGCGGAGGTTCAGTGGGGCTGACTCATGGCTGGGGGGACGCAGGGGACCCCATGCAATCCGTGACGTCTCAGTGTTGGTGGCTGAAAAGGAGCTGGGGTTGTGGGGGTTCCAAGTGGCCTTGGCTTTGTGCCAGCAACCCTGCCCTCCAGGAGCAACTGTGGACCCTGCTTCCATCTGTCCTGGCATTTGGGGGGGCTGCAAGGAGGAAGAGGAACTGGGAAGATGGTCCAGTCTGAGCCAGACACCCCCGCCTCCCCTTCCAGGCATGCTCCTGGCCATCCTGGAGAAGTGCGGGGCCATCCCCAAGATCCACTCAGCCCGTGTGTCAGTGGGCGAGGGCACCGTGGCAGCCGGCTACCAGGACTTCATCATCTGCGTGGAGATGTTCTTCGCAGCTCTTGCCCTGCGGCACGCCTTCACCTACAAGGTCTATGCTGACAAGAGACTGGACGCGCAAGGTATGAGCCAGGGTCCTGGAGATGACCCCAACAGGAGGAGCACTGCCAGCCCTGCCCAGGGCCCCTCCTGCCTCTCAGTGTCCAGCAGGTGTGGAAGGGTCAGGAATCCCTGGGCCACGTGTAGGGATATCCTGGAAGCCAGGCCCACCTGTCTTTGGCAGCATGTCTGGAGTAAGGAGACCCAAAGACGATAGGCATGGGAAGGTCAGGACGGAGATTTTAGGATAGACAAGTTCCTAAGGGTTCCTCATATCGAATACAGTTACCTGCTTTATCCTATAATTCTGTCTCTACAGTGTTGTGTTCTTTTGTTTTCAATATATTTTTATTGATTTCACAGAGAGGAAGAGAGAGGGAGAGGGAGATAGAACCATCAATGACGAGACAGTCATTGATCGGCTGCCTCCTGCACGCCCCCTGCTGGGGATCGAGCCCGAAACCCAGGCATGTGCCCTGACCAGGAAGCAAACCATGATCTCCTACAGGTCAACACTCAACTGCCGAGCCACGCTGGTCGGGCATGTTGCGTGTTTTTTTAACTTGATTACTTCTCATAAGCAGACTGGATGGTAATAGCTTTGAACAGCTTTCTTTTACACCTGCTGATCTTGCTCGTTATTAGAAGAGAGCTTGGAAACTTATACCTTAGAACACCCTGAAGAGTCTTAAAAGTCTGGCCCCTCCCTCCGATTCTGCAATAATTGATCTGGGCTTGGGCCTGGCTGGGTGTGATTTCAGAATCCCCCGGGGGGGCAGGGGCTGCCTCTGGCTGCTGCTGGGCTGGGAGAGATGTCCAAGGGGGACAGGAAGAGGAGTCTGGGAATGCCTGAAATGACATCAGGAGGCCGAGGGCCTGGAAGGGGAAGCCTCCTGGTCTGACACATCTACGCTGGAGCTCGGCTGCTACCAGCTCCCTTCTCATGTGGCTGGAGGCAAGAAACTCACTTTCCCAGGCCCACCACCTCTGCACCACGGCCTTGGGCAGCTGTGTACTGAGGAGAGTATAGAGGACCGGCCTGGTCTGCGCCAGGCTACTTGACGCCCACTCTCTCACTACCCTGTTCTTTCCATGGTTGGGAATGGGCAAGGGGTGGGGGTGGCAGGGGCGTGGCATGCACTGGCCTCGGTGGTGGGCACATGGTGTTCACTCAGCTATCTCTTGTCTTCTCTATTTCTCCTGCTTCTCTTCCCCTCCCCCTGCCCACCCTGCTTTTGCCCCGGGTTTGGCCGTGGGCAGTGCCAACATATGGTCCTTACGGTAGGTTCTCCTCTGGTCTGCATGTCTGTCCTGCACGTCAGTCCTGGTCACTGTCACTGGCATGCCTCTCTCCTAGCTCCTTCACTGTGTCTCTGTCCCCTTCATCACTGATACCCCTGGTGGCAGTGCCCAGAGCACCTGCCTGCCAAGCCACCCTCTGTAGAGCTTGCCTGCTTCTGTCCTGGCCTGTGATTGTTCTGGGATATGCCCTGCTTGGTTCTGGGGCACAACACGCATTAGTGGGAAACCAGGGCATTTAGTATGTCCCATGGCAGAGGACACAAAGGTGGAAAGAGCAGGCGAGTTTGAGTCTGAAGACCTGGCTGCGAGTTGAGCTCATCCCTTACGTCTCAGTTTTGTGGCCCGGGCCCTGGGGAGAATTGATCAGAGGAAATTGAGATTAGCACATCAGGACAGGTGGCCCCTGCCCTCTCAGAGGGCAGCTGGTGATGATGCCCGCTCTGCTGTGGGTCCAGCCCTCTGCAACTGTCCCGATGGAGGAATGGAACATGTCCCTGATCCACTCTCTCAGAAGAGGGGGCAGGGCTAGCACCAGTGGAGCCTGGGCACGCCTGACTCCTGAGCGCCCTTCCCCAACACTCCTGCCTTTAGTTGATGCCTGGGCTGGCTTGGCCTGGCCTCCCTGGAGTTTCTGGGTTCATTGCCTGCACTGTGCCAGTCTCCACCCCAGGCCCCCCCCACCTGCCAGACTCAGCCCCCAGAGGCTGCTTACCTCCACCCTCCTTCAGGTACACTGCTCTGCGCCCCAGCCAGAAGACCTGTTTTTTGCCTGCACCTTTTCATATCTTGGACCCTGTTCTCTATTCCAGGAGGGGTGGGTGGATGACACAACCTTACAGGGGATGGGTCCCAGGACTAGGGGGTGGTTGGATGACACAACCTTGGGGGCCTTGTCTCCTGTTGCACCAGCCCCCTCACCCCCACCTTCTGCCTCCTGTCCTGCAGGCCGCTGCGCCCCCATGAAGAGCATCTCCAGCAGCCTCAAGGAGACCATGAACCCACACGACATTGTGCAGGACGCCATCCACAACTTCTCGCCTGCTTACCAGCAGTACACGCAGCAGTCCACCCTGGAGCCAGGGCCCACCTGGCATGGCGGCGCCCACGGCCTCTCGCGCTCCCACAGCCTCAGTGGTGCCCGAGACAACGAGAAGACGCTCTTGCTCAGCTCTGATGATGAGTTTTAAGTGCAGCTGTTGCTGGGGAAGGATTGGCACCTTGGCCCAGGGCAGGGTGTGCTCCCTCCAGCCTCATGTCTAGGCCAGGAGGCAGGTGGCACAGCTTTGGCATTGCCCTTTAATTTATTGGACCAGAGACACACATATCACTGTCTACCCAGAGGACAGCCCGGGCTCACCCTGGAACCTTCAGGAATATTTATACAAGGCCAAGCCTGCATTGCCTGGCAAGGAGCAGGGGACACTGGGAGCGATTCCCATGCCCCTGCAGCTCGTCCTGCGGTGGCGGCATGTTGGGACCAGCCATGCCCCAGACCCAGATGCTTATGTTGTGGACCAACAGCCACAGCTCTGTCCCCAGGTCACTGCCCTCCCCCATGAGATCTTCAGCCCCACCCCCCAAACCGTGCAATACAGCTCTTCCCGCCTACTTCCTCCTGTTCCACTTGTCCGATGCTAGATTACCCTCATCTGAGCAGGAGGAGGGAGGGAACATGGAAGCTCTCTGGGACCCCCTCCTGACCCAGGCCTGCCTGGCATGCTGCAAGGATCAGAGCCAGATACCAAGAGCCACCTGTCCCACCAGGAAGGGTGCTCAGGTGCCTCTGGGCCCCTGCCTGTTGATGTGGCCTCTCCAAATGGGGTCCCTGAGCTCCGGGCGTCCTCTCTGGCTGCACCTGTCTCGCGCTCCTTCCTCCTGGCCTGCTGAGGACAGCCAGCAGCCCACACTGCCCCTCACCTGGGGTCTGTCTTGGGAGCATTTTTGGGCAGAGCCCTTAATGCCTGGCTGCTCAGAGGGTCAAGGGCTCCCACTTCCTTCCCAGGCTGAGCGATCAGAACCTTTGCTGGGTCCTGGTCTCTCGCTGGGGCTTCTCCCTCCCATTTCAGGGAAAGAGTCTGAGTCTCCACGTTTCACACGAGCTCCCAGAGGACACGGTTCTGTGGGAGGAAAGACAAAGGGCGAGGGCCTGCTGCAGAGGGCCCTGGCGCCACGTCCACGCAGGGCCTGGGGTCCTGCCTCAGCTGGCCCCAGCCCGTCTCTTCTGTGCCTTAGTCACATATGAAAGCCCCCCTGGCCCTCAGTCTATCCCAGTCATTCCCTGGGGGCTCCCTGCAAAGCTCCTGGCACTCAGAGGATCCTGCAGTGCTGGGCCAAGCGCCCTTGGACAGGCCTCGGGGGTGGCCAGGACCTCAGTCCCCTCCCCTCGCCCACCTCCGCACCCCTATACCTGGAGCCTCCCAGGGCCAGAGCCCCCATGCCGCTGGGCTTGCATCGGCCACTGTCTTAGGAAGTCTCTTGATGGACACTGCTTGTTTGTGCAGGCAGAGCGCCCCGTCCCCAGACAGCACTTGGGTTTGGGCTGCAGCAGCCTGGGGAAGGGGCAGGGTTTGGGCGAAGGTCCCTGCCCTGCGGCTTCAGAGCTTCCCTGTGGAATCTTTCCTTCTGGCCACTCCTGGAATGAACTGTGTCGAGGGTCGGGTGGGGGTTCTGTCCTGTCAGCCTTTCCAGGCACTTGACCCTTGTGACCAAGCCAGCACTCTGGGGGAGACAGGCCTGCTTGTGGGGTACTGGAGGCTGCTTTTGGGCCCCTGTCTGGTAGGCTTGGCCAGCCAGTGCCAAGCTGCCTGGGAAGGCAACAGGCTGGTGCCGGCTGTCTGAGAACGAGCTCTGTGCCCACTCCCCGCATTTCCCTTCACAAATCTTTCTCTGATTCTCCTTCCAGGCCAAAGTGTGCGGCTGACTCCCTGCCCCCAGTCTCTGCCCTTCAGCTCAGTGGCAGGGAGCCAGCAGCCCCTGGAGAGATGGGGGCTGGGAACTCGTGCCTGACCATGCCACCTACTTCCTAGGATTTGTAACCTACCTTGCCTTTTTTTTTTTTTTTTTAATTTTTTTCCCTATAGAGTAGCTCTTTGTACATAAAAAATACTTGAAAAATTAATTGTATGATGTATGAGAAGACAGAGCCCCTAGTTTTGTATCTCGTGTATGACTGCCATGAGTCCCACCAGAAAGTTGCTCTATTTTGGTCTCTGTGACATTTTAAATGCGTGACAGAAGTGAGCAAATAAGGTGAGAAAGAAATATATATATGAGATAATATAGATTGTATTGAAATCTCTGCCTGTGGGTGAGGTTTTTTCCTTCCCACCCCCGCGGGGGTGTGAGGGTAGGTTCGGTGGTTGTGGGCAGGGGTGTCTTAGGAAACCCTTGTCCTTCCGGTGTGCAGAGTGTAGGTGATGGGGGAATTCACATTTTCAGAGACTAAAATTGGGGTCCAGGCCCCCACTGGACAGCGTCTTCCCCTCCGCTGGCCAGCAGGACACGGTGGCAGCCTCGGTCACAAAGGGCCCATCGTCACCCAAGGGCAGCCCCCGCCCCGCAGGTGCCTCCGGGTTGAGATTCCTCAGGGTCCTCGTGCCTTCCAAGCTGTCCCCCTGCCTCCTTGAGCGCCACCTCCACCGTGGGCCCCTAGGTGCCTCCCGCCGGGGGCCAGGCCTGCTGGGCAGTGGGCACTGCCCCTCCTCACCGGGCCGGGAGTCTGGCCGAGCAGGGCACCTTCCTGCCGCCACCTCCAGATGCCTTGGCGGGGCCTGGCCGGTGACGGGGGCCTCAGGAATGCGGCGGGGGCGGGGAAATTCCCAGGCGCCGTCCCCGCAGCTTCCGGCTGCCTTTCCCTCGGCCTGAGCTCTGCATCTCAGGATGGGGAGGATCGCGGCCCCAACCCGAGGGGAGGGAGGCCTGCGGTAAAGCCAGCCCATGTGGTTTGGCCTCTCCCCAACTTGCATGTCCCCCGCCTTGTCCCGGCCCCTGGGAAACCCTCCTCACTGCAGGGGTGCGCACTCCTGTACCATTTACTCTGCTCAAGCTTGCGGCCCCTCCGGTTCCCAGTGCTTGTGACCTGTGTCCTCAGAAAACCTTCCTGGCACACATGGGTAAACCGAGGCTGCAAGAGGCTAAATAAGTCATCAAAGGTGACACAGCTAGAAAATCGCACATCTGGGTTCAAACCCCGATTTCCCTGACCCCCACCGTGTACTCCATCCGCCTGGGCCCCAGGAGGAGACAGTTGCGTTTTAGGCCTGCAGGCTGGGACTGAGGGCGCCACTTCTCTCCCGCCTCCCTGCGCCTCCGGAACATGAGGAAAGTATTTTCTACTTGGCTGTAGGAAATCAGACCTCGATGTAAAAGTGCTGGAAAGATCCCTCTTCAATCTGGGAATTTTCCTCTCAGCGGGACTGTTTTTTCGCTGAAGGGAGGCCCAGGGAATTTAACCCTCACTTCACTGTGCTCCCAGCTTTGCCTCCCCAAAGAGGATCCTTGGCTCAGGCACCCAGATGGAAGGACAGATGTTTTGGCACCACCCATCCGGGTTTCCTCCTCCAGTCCAGGCAAGAGCTAGTGATAGTGTTTAGTTTTTATTTGCAGATTGGGGCTAAAGCTCCCACCCAGCAGAGGGGTCTGCCTGGGGTGGGAAAGTAGAACTCCCTCTTAGGCCCCTTATTCAGAAACCCCCAAAAACAGCTCAGGACATAACACTTCTTCACTGTGGAAAAAGAGAACTTGACTTTATTCAGAAAGTCTACAAAATACAGAAGGCGGATAACTCGCTTACTGTAAGTCAGAAAATAAATAAATTCTGGGGGCCAGGGCAAATTTTTTAAAAACATTTTTTGGTTGTTGCCATCCGGCTTTCCCTAAATATAAGATAAAATGTGATTTATTTGCAGATATAAAATATAAAGTCCAGCTCAGGGCCACACGCCACTTTCCCAGAGCGGAGGCTAGGGCTCTGGCTGGAGAGAATAACTTAGACTCGTGCAATAAATAAACAGCGGGGAGGGCAACTGGGGAGGGGGCGGGCTTCTCAGAACAATCAATGGCAGTGCTCAGCCTCCACCCCAGGGTGGGCAGTCAGAGGAAGAGGTGGGACCCTTCTGTTTTAAGGACCCCCACCCCAGGCTGCAAGACTGCAGGATGTCATCTCATCTCCCCACCTCCTCTGCCCCTTTCTGTTCAGCTAGCCAGCTCCTTCCCTCTCTTCCATCTGCATCACCTTCTCTCTCCTTCTTCTCTCACCTTGGCTCACAGAGAGCGGTCTCCCAGGCCTCGGCAGCCCCTCCACCCGTCTTCAGTCCCTGTCCACTGCCCCCGATAACCATGGCTGGGATCTCAGGACAGCCGCGGGAGGGCCTGTTTTAAGTTCCAGCTCAGCTACTAAGCAAATGTGGCACATCCACTGAGGCCTGTTTCCCCACCTGCTAACTGGGCCTCTCCAGGTGATTTCCCCAGACCCAGCGCAAGGTGGGAGCATCCGCTTCCCAGCTGGACAGTACCCCAGGCCGTATACAGGGCCAACCTAGTGCTAAATCCCAGGAGGGTGGGGACGGGCCACTGCCACAATCTGAGCAAAGTTTACAAAATGAAGGGGGGCCCTCTTCTCCTCGATGGCTCTTCTCTAATCTAATCTGCTCTGTATCCCATCCTCTCAATCTAAGGCCGAACTTTCAGCCACCCTACCTCCTATCTCACCAAAGTTGCCCCTTCCCAAGGATATTAGGTCCCAGTTTCAGGGGCCGCACAAGGAAGACAGGCTCCAGGGAGAGAACCTGCGAGAACCACAGGGGCTGGGGCTGCAGAGAAATGGCACCTGGGGACAGAGGTTGTGCGTAGGCACTTTGGGAAGGGAGCTGGGGTCCGAGGGGAGCGGTTTGGAGAGCGGGGCGTGGCCGGGCGCAGCGAGCACTAGGAGCAGGCGGCGGGGGCGGGGCCGGGGGCGGGGCCCGGGCCCGGGCCCGGGCTCGGGGACGACTTGACGATGGTGATGACGCTGGCGGGCGCCACGAGCGCGGCGGGCCCGCGGGACGCGGCGACGGAGCGCGCGAAGCCCTGCAGGGCCTCGCACTTGCCGCGCAGCGCGTCGAGCTCCAGGCGCATGGCGGCGTTCTCGCGCGCCAGCTTGTCCACCTCGCGCTCCAGCTCCGACTTCTGCTTCTGCAGCTCCTCCTTCTGGCACACGCGCTTCACGCGGCAGCTGGCCGCGTAGCCGCGGTTCTTGAGCGTGCGGCGCCGCTGCTTGAGCCGCGTCACCTCCTCGGCCGAGAGCCCGCGCAGGTGCCGGTTCAGCTCGCGCACCGACAGCCCCATCAGCGCCTCGTCCGACAGGTGCGGCGTGTTCTCGCTCAGCTCGCGCTTGATCTGCGGGCGAGCACATGGGGAAACTGAGGCCTGGGGTGGCGCCCTTGCCTGTGGGCCCTGAGCTGGGCCTCGCACGCATCAGGCGCTGGGGACGGCTCCCCTCCACCGCTGTCGGCACTGAGGCGTTGGCTGGACTTGTTCCAAGACTCCAGAGTGGCGCAGGAACCCGTCAGGGGAAACCGGGCCAAACCAGGATTGAGCGCACAGGGAGCCACCCAAGAGTGCAGCCGGAATTCTAACCCTGCGACCAGGCCGGACTCAGCCAAAGAAACCCGGGGAAGCACCTTTGAAAACCTGCAGCCCAGTGGGCACTGTCCTGATGGGGAAGCGGGTCTGGAGAGGGAAGTGACCTTGAGGGGGCGGAGGGGGGGTACAGAACCTGTGACCAGAGCCCAGGCCTCCTGGTTTCCGGCCTTGGCCTCATGAATGCCTGATGCCTGCGAGCTGCTCTTGGGGATTCCAGGTACTGAAGGGGCAGTTGGGCGAGGCCGGGAGGGAGGGGGAGGACTGGGGACTTCAGGGGCTGCCTCCTCACCTTCAGGGCTTTGCTGGATAAGGGATCCACAGACATCTTTGCGGAAGGTACCCTCTGGGCTGAGTCCTAGGAGAGAGGAGGCCAAGGTCACTTTTTTTCCTCCCACTTAAAATCCTAACTCACTACCTTGGCATTCAAGGCCCTGTTGTCTTGGAACTCATCTCAGATCACCTTTGTCCATCCCAGGGGTCCAGCCACAGTGGCCTCTTTGAATGGCTCATTTCAGCCTCAGGGCTTTTGCACTTACCACTCTCTTCCCTTTTATTCTCTTCATCACTTACATCTTTGCTCAATGCCACCTCTTCAAAGAGGTCTAACTATCTGGCTAAAACACCCTGTTGTGTTATATCATATAACCCCATTTACTAGCCCTCAAAACAGTTACCTCTTCTGTGAGAATTTTATGTCTGGTGACTTGTTTATGGTCTGTCTCTCTCCTTCCCACTCCTCCTCCACCAAAATGTAAGTCTACAAGGGTCAAGGCCTTGCCTGTCCTACCACTGCATCAATATCCCTAAATCAGTGCCTGGCACATAATAAGTGCTCAATAAGTATGCACCAAATGAATGACCCCTTTCCCCAGCCATTCTTCCACAGGCACCCAGACATGTGTATTTTGTTTCATTAAAAAAGAAACATTTTCATTAAAGTGCAAACTACATACAGAAAAGTACACAGAACACGTGTACTAGTCAATGACATTTCACACTTGACAGGCCAATGGTCATTGCTCTGGGCTAGGAAAGGGACTGTGTCCCAAAGTTCCCTTTAAAGCAGCAATCCTGCAGCCACAGCCACTCTGCTCTTCTCCATTCAGTCTTAGCTGGTTTCCTCCTCTGACAATCCCCATGAGAATGTGACGGGGTGAGGAGCACCGGAGAACAGGGCAGGAGGGTGATCGGGGACGCAGCATCCTGTCAGTTCTCACTAGCGAGACCCAGTGTGACAGAGTGGAGCGGGGGTTCCCTGAGCTGTCTGTGGGCCGGCCTCTCACCCGTTCTGGCAGGCCCGGTGTCTCTCAGAGACACTGGAGAAATGACAATGCACGGACTTTGGCATGAGACACACGGGGGCCTTTCAGAGGCTGTTCCAGCCATAGGGTTCTGGCCCATCAGTTAACCTCTCTGTGCCTCAGTTTCCCCTGGGTGACACAATGGCTGTGTATTAAGTCAGATCACGTTACTCCTCTCTCAGGACCCTCCGGTGGCTCCCACCTCACTCCCATTATAGCCAAAATCACCACAGCGGCTCACCAGGCCCTGCACGGTGTGGCGTGGGCCAAGGCCTGCCGGCCTCGCGCTCCCGCTGCCCCGCCCTCTGCGCCTGCAGCCGGCGCACGCTGCCCCCAGGCCTGCTCTTCCCGAAACAGCCGCGGAGTTTGCTTCCCCGCTTCCTGCAGGTCGCTCCTCAGACCTCATGTTCTCACTCGGTTTAGAATTCCCAAGCCCTGGCACACGCACGCACGCACACACACGCGCGCACACACACCCCCTCCCTGTCTCCCCTCCCTTCCTCCTGCTTCTCTGTGGCACTCACTGTACATCATTACTACCCACGCGTATTTTACCTATTCGTTCAGGCTCTGCCTCCCCATTAGAATGCCAGCTCAGACAGCACAGATCTTCCCGTCCACTGCCGTGTCCCCAGTGCTTAGAGCTGTGCTTGGCACAGAGCAGAAGCTCAAGTAAAGGCTGCTGAATTCTCAGTGTGACTCAGGCCGAGGTGGGGACAATCCAGGGCTTTAGAAATCCCCAGCCCTCCCGGCCCACACAGCCAGGGGCTCTGACACCCCAGAGGGAAGTGAGGAGTGGGACAGGAAGGGGAAGTTGGCACTTCGAGATCCCCTGACAGAGGCAGCCACCCTGGCCCTAGGCAAGGAGGGTCTTCAGAGCCACCCAGGCTTCTTGTGGTATAGCTGGGGGAAACTGAGGCCCAGAAAGTCCCAAGTCAGGACCCTAGCCTGTCACTGACATACACCACTCCACCAACCCTACCCTTCAATACAGGCCTCTTAAATGGCCACCTTCCCCCGACACACACACTGCTAGGGAGGTGTCCACTCACCCTCCACTCAGCAACCAGAGGGTCTTTCCACCGCGTGAACCTGACCAGGTCATCTCCCAGATGCAGACCGTCCATGGCTCCCTACTATCCTGGGGACAGGGTGCAGGCTCACCCGCATGGCCCCCGGGCTCATTTCCCTCCACTGTCCACCTCCGTCTGCATTCCAGCCACGTGGAATCTTTTACTTCCTCTCACCCCACGCTTTCTTGCCTCTGGCCACCCCACACCATGTGACACTTCTCCCCTCACTTCATCTGGCAGACTCCCACTCATCTTTCTGCTCTGGGTGTAGACACCTCTTCCAGGAAGCCCTCCCCGACCCCTAGGACTTGTTAGGCACTGCCCACCCAGCACTTCTCCCTTTCCTTATTAGGGCCTGTTTCCTTGTCTGCCCACCAGACAGGGAGCTCACAGGCAGGAACCAGGCCGAGGCAGCTCTGGGTGCTGATGTTGCCAGCATGGGGCCTGGCAGGGAGGGAGCAGGCACCGGTGAGGTTTGGATGGGTGCGGGCTCTGACACCATCCGTCACCTAGTTTGTCAGGGTCTGAACCAAGTGCCAAGCCCAAGCCCAGTTGAGTATCACTGAGAGAAACCTTCTGGCCCCATCTCCAATTCCTTTTTTTCACTTGCCTCCTGGCTTCTACATGGCTGGGCTGGTCCACAGATGCCAGGAGGGGAAAGGAGCAGAAGAGGTTCTGTCCTCATGATGCCTGGCCCCCAGGTAGGGCATGGGAAACAAGGAAAGGAGCACTGGATTAAAAATCAAGCCCGGGTTTGAGTCCCGTCTCTTTTTCTAGGCTGTGTGACCTTGTGCAAGTAACTCCACCTCTCTGGTCTCCACTTTCTCATCTGTAAGAACAATACCTGCTCTCAGAGCTTTGGTGGAGCCAATGGCAGAGTGGGAAGTTATGAGAATAGCTGAGTCTGTCCAGGAGGGGTCAGGCCTGTAGCAATCACTGGGACCTAGCTTCCACTCAGCATCTCCCCACTAGCTGGGGTCACACAGAAAATGCCCCACCTCCTCACTTTACCCAAGGGGAGGGGAGACCCAGAGAAGACATCTCTTGCCTGAAGTTACACAGCAGGTGAGCGGCTGCTTCCCTTTCCCCCCAAATTAGGAGGGATTCTGAACATTGAATCCTGGTCCCTTTCACACCGTCATCACCCCATCCTCCCAACACCCTGTGAGATATGCCCAGAGGTCAACAGAGCAGTCCAGGGTCACACAGCTAAAAGAGGGTGGCACTTAGGACTGAGGTCATGCCCAGCCACATGCCTCCTCCCAGTATGGCCCTCACAGGGCACCCTCTCCTTGGAGAGGAAGCTGGACTTACCAGTCTCCAAGGCCAGCCTGCTCTGATGTGCCAGGATTGGTATTGGTCTAGGGATATGCAAATGAATGCAGATAGCCAGGCCTTTTGCCAGCTGTTGGGGGAATTGGATGGTAGGTGACACCTGCAGTCTGAGCTCCACAGAGAGACCTGATGGGAGAGGGTGAGCCTCTCCCTACACAGGTTAACAGAGAGTCTGTAGGGTGCTGGGTGCTGGGCATTGGGTGCTATGGCTGATGCAGAACCTTGGAGGCCTGGCCCCTCAGACAAGTCATTTTTCCTCTCTGGGCCTTGGTTGCCTCACTTGTAAAGTAGAGCGATTATAATAACATTAATGTGTAAAAGATCAGAAGTGTCAAATGGTTGACTTATCTCACCATCACCCCTCCCTCCACTGTCAACACAGACATCACTAATCAACCACAGCACTGCTTTCCACTGAGATTCACACAACCTCTGATCCTTCTGAGCACAGCCCTCTAAAGGAAGCCCAAGAGGTGGAAATGGTTGGCCGGCCCCTATTCTATATAATGGCTGAAGGTCCCACCCACTGGCTGGCTGCGATTCTGAGTACTTTCAGGCCCTAGGGAGGCTTTGAACCTGTTCTCCCCTTTCCTCCTCCTGTTCCAGCCTCAGCCCCCTCACCCACACCCTGGATGTCAGCTGAGGCACTCATGTGTGCCCAGGAATTTCCCTAGCTCAGCAAAGTCAGGCAATCACAGAGAAAGTCCTAAGAAGGGGGAACTTGCTGATAACCTCAGGCTTTCAGCCTTCAGCCCCAAGCCAGGGCCTGCTGGGCTATAAGCCATGGGGCTGGGCCCTCCACTGGGCTGCCTTGGCCAATATGGGCCTCAGACAGTAGCTGATTCAACCCCCTTGTTCTTTCACTGAGACAACTGAGCAGCTGTTTGGTGGCATCGGTGGACTGGAACCCAGGAGTTCCTGACCCCTAGTTCAGGCCTCTTTCTTCAATGCCCCCCCCCCCCCTTCTTCCCTTTGAGGCCAGAGCGCAACCTCCAGGGGCTGCAGGTTCCTAACATTTTTTTGGAGGCAAGGAGAATGAGCTTACTCTTGGGGGATTGACAGCTGCCCTGCCCAATCTGCAGCCACAAGCCCTCCTATAGTCCCCTCCCTGCTCCCCCCTCCGCTCCAGGGACATCCTGCAGACGGCCTACCCCCTGGCATGGGCTCCCCTCTGGCTGCTGAGCCACTTTGCTTCCTCTGTGAGGACAGAGGGAAAAAATGTGTTTTCCCGGGGCCTTGGCAGCTGACACTGGTGGAGCCTCCTCCCTGCTGGAAAGGGGAGCAGAGCTGGGAGAGCCCAGCACCTCAGGGAAGCAGGAGCCCAGGGATCCAGTTCCAGTTCTGCCACCCACTCACACTCACTGTGTGACTTCAGCTATGCTGTTCCCTCTCTCTGGGCCTCAGTTCCCCAACATGCCAAACCTCCACCAAGCCTAAGGTACCTTCTAGCCTGACAATCTTAGAACATCAGATTTTGGCCTGGAATGGAGTTCCAGGACCACTAGCAGAGTGGAGGTCCTAGAGGACGAGAAAAGAAATCAGTGAAGTCTTCCTGGAGGCAGGGGCATGAGAATACAAACTCAGAGACTATTAGCTTTGCCAATCCCTCTGTTCAACCTGCCCAGCCAGAGACCACTTACTCTTTCAGCTGAACCATGACCATAGCCGCCTCCTCACTGGATTCTAGTCTTGGCAGCCTCCACTTTGACCCCACCACCTGTCCTCCCCCAAGGGTTGTCAGAAGGATCATTACTGACACAAGCCTACAAACCTGTTTTCGGCTCATTTCAAAACCCTGTGATGCCAGCCTCCCCTCTGGCACACAAAGTGGGGCCTTCAGGCCCCCACCATGGTCTTTTTTCACTATCTCCCAGGATCCCCTTGGACCCAGTGCTCATTCATTCATTCAGTCAGTCAGCCAACACCAAAAAGCACCTACTCTGTGCCAGGCCCTGAAGGACCAAGGATGAATCACAAACCCTGTCCTCAAGGGCTCCACAGACAATCATCACTCCACCTGACAACCTGGGTCACTGATCACCTCCTCAGGGAAGCCTTCCTTGATTGTCCTGGGTAAGTTGGAGCCCTTTTGTTGGCATACCTTGGAGATATTATGGGTCTAGTTCCAGACCACCACAATAAAGCAAATATTGCAATTAAACAAGTCACAGGAATTTTTTGGTATCCTAGTGCATGTAAAAGCTATGTTTACATTATTCTGTAGTCTGTTAAGTGGGCAATCGTATTATGTCTAAAAAAGCAATTTATATATCTTAATTAAAAATTACTTTGCTGTGCCCAGCCAGGATGGCTCAGCGGTTCAGTGTCAACCTATGAACCAGGAGGTCATGGTTCAATTCCCAGTCAGGGCACATGCCTGGGTTGCTGGCTTGATCCCCGGTAGGGAGCTTGCTGGAGACAGCCGATTGATGGTGTTTCTCTCTCATCGATGTTTTTATCTCTCTCTCCCTCTCTCAGAAATCAATAAAAACGTGTTAAAAAAAAAATACTTTGTTGCTAAAAAATGCTAACCATCACCTGAACCTGCTGGAAAAATGGAGCTGATAGACCTGCTTGACATAGGGTTGCCACAAACCTTCAATTTGTGAAAAACACAGTATCTGCACAGCGCAATAAAGTGAAGCGCAATAAACCGAGGTATGCCTGTACAGTTTCCTTGCAAACCACAGTGACTTCCCCTTCATACCACCCAGCTCCCCGGTGGTTTTGTGTTTTGTTTGGTGGCTCCCCCTTTAACTTTGTTTCCTCTTGTCAACCATAAGCTCCCAGAAGCCAGGCTCTTGATCTGCTTTGGGCATGGTCTCATCCCCAGCATGTGGCCCATGACAGGCTCCATGGCAATGTAGGTTCAAAGCGTCAGGACTGAGGGAGCACAGGGGTCAAGGGAGCCCATGTGGGGTCCCAGGCACTAGTGAAGGCCCAGGGGTGATCCCATGGAAGGTTAAACCTTTCATGCTAGCTTTCTACCAGCGACAGAGCCAGCCAGCCACTTCCCCTCATCCCCAGACCCCCACCCCTATTTAGGGATGTTTCCTGCCCAGCTTTGGCCTGACTGGGAACCCCACATGTTCCTGGATACCCCAGGCCTTGGCCTGGGGCTGTTGGCTCTGCCTGCACTCCCACAGTTACCCTGGAAAATGGGCTATGTGAAGAGGCTGCCATACCTCCCCTATCTTACTCCCATCCTGCCACCTGGATGTTGCCTAGTTCCTGCTGCAGATGGGGATCCCGCGGTTCCCCACTGTGGTAGCACAGCTCACCAGGGCTCAAAGATTCCAAGTGAAAAGATCATCTGGTTCCTCATCCCAGCAAGCTCAGCTGACCACCCCCCATCATTCTGTAGCCCCTTGGGTGGAAGAAGGGGAGAGCAGACTAGGACCAAGGAATCCCTAGCCCCCAGCCCATCTCACGGGCTACTGGGCAAGTGGAAGCTTTCTGCAGGGCTGATAAAGGGGGTCAGGGCTAGGCTGGGCCCCCACCCCTCACACATTAACCCTTTGTGCACGGAGACCACCCTGCTCCACTACCTGTTGACCTTGCCTCCCCAGGGTGAGGACTCTGGGAACTCGGGCTGGCCCAGGCCCTCAACTAGCTCCTCAGGTCCGGCCATCAACAGGTAGGTCTGACTAGTCCCACATGTAACTGAAACCACCAGGAGGGCAGAAACCAACTCCACCCCATCCTCCAGTCTCACCCTCCCAGACCCAGCAGGCACAAGCTCCAGAACCCAGGCCGGGAGTAGCCACCACACCGAGGAAGCCGGGGATTCCTCCCACCTCCCCACTTGGCTGTGGGTGCTCCAGCCCTTGCACTTCCTCCCGAGGCTGAAGGGATGGCTGGGGATGAAGGAGAGCCGGAGGGACCCATTCCCCAAGTTGCAGGAAAACTGGGGGACAAGGACTTGAGTGGTGCCAGCCCACCAGGGTGCTGGGGGGAGGGGTGGCCCCTCATCTCACCCGCAGCCCTGCCGGGTGGGGTCTTTCATACTTTGCCCCACCCTGCGGCTGCAGCCGCCAGCTCAGGGCGGGGGACAAACACGGAGATCACATGGCCCCGGCCCTGGGAAACTCCGGGGTAGAGCAGGAGCCCCGCCATCCCGGCCGGTGGAAAGGGGACGCGCGGCGAGAATTCCCGACCCCGTGTGGCCGCGGACGGGGCGCACCCCCGCTCCGGTCCCCACCGCACACTTGCTCCCGGGGCGCACTTCCCAAGGTACGCACCGCTGGTACGCAGGCCCCAGGGTCCTCACCCCCGGGAGCGCCGGCGGTCTCGTCTGTCTGTCGGCCTGCCTGTCTCCCACGGGACACCGCGCGCACGCACCAGGCGGGACCCGCGCGCAGGCGGGGAGCACACACGCACCGCCGCCCGCCCTCGGACGTAAACAAACCGCGCACGCCCGGCTGGCGGGCACCGGTCCAGGGAATGTTCTCACCGAGTCACGTACGTGCACACACCGCCCCCGGGCCCCGGGTGGCCGCTGACGCTGGCCGGCCGCGGCGCCCTTCCTGCCGGGCCTCACGGCTCGGGCTGGCGCCCCCAGAAGGGGCCCACCACCCCGGCACCCTGCCAACCTTGCTTCGCCCCAACTCGGTCCCCGGAGCCCCCCCCCCGCCAGCCATCTGGGCGGTGGATTCCGCGGCACCTACGGAGCCGGCCCCGGGCACGCTCCCGGGGCGCCGAAACCCTGCCGCCTCGGTGCCCCACGCCCCGTCCCCGTCCCCGTCCCGGGCCCGCGTTCCTCACCCTGCCTCTCGGCCGCTCCCCTGGCGCCCCGGCGCGCGCGGGCTGCTGTCCCGGCTCGCGCCCCGGTGCGGCCTCCCCTCCGGTCCCTCCGCCGGCTGCTCCGAGCCCGGCTCCCGAGAGCGACGCGCCGAGTTTTGTTGTGGGGCAGGCGGCTCAGGGGGCCGCGCGAAGTTGTAAGGCGAGCTTCCCGGAATTACTCACTCACAGGATTCCTTTCATTCATAAAAACCCAGTCACGCGGTGACGTCACCTCCCGGCCGCCCCCCTGGGCCCCCAGAGCGGCCTCCGGACTCCTCGGCCCCGCCCCTGCCCAGCCCCCGCTCAGGCCCCGCCCACACCGGGCCCGCCCGGGGCCTCTCAATCCCTATTGGGCGGGGCGCGTTCACGTGACGCCTCGCTGGCACCGCCCGGGGGAGGCGTCGCCTGGCTCGCTTCGCCGTCGGCAGTCCTGGGCCTCTGCTCCTTTGGACCTGCTCCCCTGCACGGTGACCTCATCCAGTCCCGTGATTTAAAACGCGGTCTCCGTGGCCCTGAGCTCCAAGTGCGTATTTCTAGAGCGAGACAGCTTCCCCCCGTTCCAGACGCGTGCCCCAGTGTTCACCCAGTGCCTTCGCGTGGTGCCAGACGGGGGCTGCAGACACTGCACAGCCAGAGCCCCTCCTGGTCGCCAGCCCTACCCCAGCAACCCACACCCCAGGCTCCCCCGTTCAAGCCCACTCCCGGGAGCCTTGGCCCTCCCCTTCCTCCCCTCCTCCCCACGCGGCGAATCAGCCTGGCTCTGCACCCCACGCCCTTCTGCATCTGAAGCTTCTTCCCACCCCAGTCCTACCCCGTGGTCCAGGCACCACCATCTTACCTGGGCAATGCAAGCAGCTTCCTGATAGCCTCCCCACTTTGTTCCTAAAAGTTTTCTTCACACACCAATGTTTTTCTCAAAGCAAAGATCAGATTGTTGCGTACACTCTCACCCTCTCTCGAGCCTCCCGTGCATTTAGACTATAAACTATACGCCTCCCTTTGGCCTACAGGGCTATAAGCCATCTGGCCTTTTGCCAGCTCTCCTGCCTCACCTCCTGCCCCTCTGCCCTCACCTACTACTCCTTAGCCACACAGCCCTTCTTGCTGTTCCTTAAACAGGCAAAACTCATTCCTGCTACAGGTCCTTTGCACTTGCTGTTTCCTCTTCTCCTTATTGACGGCTCTTTCTCTTCTTTCAGGTCAGCTCAGGTGTCACTATCTCAGAGAGAATTTTCCTGATTTTCCTGGGTAAAGGAGCCCCCGCCTGTAAAATTTGTTTTCATATAAACTTTTTTTCCTTCCTTGTCTTTTTTGTTAAATCCTCACCCGAGAACATGCTTAAGAGAGGAAGGGAGAGAGGAGAGAAAGAGAGAGAGGGAGACCAGGGATCGAACCCACAAGCCAGGTATGTGCCCTGACCAGAATCAAACTGGCAACCTTTCGGCGCACAGGACGATGCTCGACCAACTGAGCCACTCTGGCTGGGCTTTATTTAACCTTAATAACTCCATAGGGTATTATTTTGTTTGCCTGTTTGCTTACTATGCAGTGTCTGTCTTCCCCAACCAGATGTAAGTTTATGAGGGTAGAGCCTTGTCTGTCTTGTTCACCACTGCATGTCCTGTGCCCAGAACAGTGCTTATTACCGAGTAAACTCTCAGTTGAGGAAATAATGTTGAAGAAATAAATGAGTGGAGGCTCAGACAGGTAAAGTGACTTGTCAACATCACACAGCTAGAAAGTGCAAGAACTGGAATTTGAATCCAGATCTGACTCCTGGTCTAGATTTTTGGTCTTACGCTCAACTATGTGGGACCCAGCTTAAATTGAGGGATGTGTTCAGCACCTGGACAGACCCAGAAGAGGCAGCTTCAGGGGCAAAATGGGGGAGTATTGCCATTTATTCCCCCTTTCCTTTGCTGTTTCCATTGCCTGAAGTGCTTGCCATCACTCCAAGAGCCATCTCTTCTGTGCAGCTAATGTCAGAGCACCTATCTTATTTTACTGCCCAGGACATAGGACCTCCACAACTAAGAGGTCTTTGTGTGGAGCCCTGGTGACCAGTGGGTCTTCCCCTTCCCTTGATATAATGTAATTTGATTTCAGAGCCCTTGTTATGCTTTCCTGCCTCTGAGCCTTGGTCTACCTGGGATTGTGACATCTACCCCTGCCTCCCAAAGGCCTTGGGTTTCATGTACAAACTGGCTCACTAGCTTCCCAAGTGACCAAATGGTGAGGCAGCTTTATCTGGCACTCAAATAACCCCTCCACACTCCCCCAAAACTGCCCACTTGCCCTATATTTACATATCTATGATAACCAGTCATGTTACCTCTTGGGATACAAAAGTTCTCAATTTTAGAAATTGTACAATTGTGGTTGTTAGTCTCCTCTACCCCCCCCATATTTTATGAGCTTCTCAAGGGCCAAGGCCATAGTAGATGCTCAACTAGTGCACCATCTCCAGTGGGCCATACAACACCCCTGGACATCATGCTGCCTAAATCTGTTGCTCCCATCCCTAACCTGGCAGAATTAGGTTGTCAGCACTTTAGTTCCACCCAGCAGGAACTGTTCCCCATGGGCGTGGCTCCCTTTTGGGTTAAGGTCAAGGAACACGGGTACAATGTCATATTTGAAAGTGGGAGCTTTCTGGCTTGAAGGGGGTTTTAACTGGCCAAATCTGGGACAATTTGAGCATCAAAAGAAATTACAGTAATGATAGATCATAACCTATTGAATAAGAGAAGAAACCATGAATAAATGCTGATATAAATGAATGAATAGGAGAAGGGAAAGCTCCTCCTTCCAGTAGAAGGAATGATGGAGCTAGAAAATGACCATTAGGCAACCACCATAGTAATTATGGATTCTAATGAGGATCATTAATGGACAGGAAAATTCTGATGAGAAACATGATATTTACATAGTTTCAAAGTATTGCCCCACAGGCAGTTATTAGTTACAAATGGAAAGATAGTAACTCTGTAGTGGAGAAACCTGGCAGATACCATCTTTAACTAAGTAAACAAAGTTAAGGTAAACAGTAATGGGATGAATTGACACATCTTTCTCCTAAGTGATGCCCTGAGAAGGACACAGCATCACTTCTGTTGGCATTCCTGCCAAAAATTCATACAATGAATCTAATTGTGAAGAAACATGTGACAAATTTAAATTGAGAGTTCTACAGAATTACTGGACTGTATTCTTTTAAAAATGGCAACATTATGACAAAGAACGACTGGGGAACTGTTCCAGACTAAAAGGGTTAAGGAGACAACTAACTGCAACGTGTGAGCCAGGATTTGTTTTGCTATAAGGACGTTATTAAGATAACTGGTAAAATCTGAATAAGGTCTGTAGATTATAGTATCGTATCAGTGTTAATTTCCTGACTTTGACCCTTGCCCTGTATGTAAGACAATGTCCTTCATTTCAGGCAATACACACCAGAGTATTTCTGAGTAAGGGGGTATCGTGTCTTCAATTCACTCTCAAATGGTTTAGAACAAAGGTAGATAGATGACAGATAGTTATTAAAATATGATAAAATATTAACAATTTGGGAATCTGAGAGAAGAACATATATTCTCTATTATTCTTGCAATTTTTGTTTTAATAAAAAAGTTGCCCCCCGCCCTCCAAAGTATGGGCTCTCAAGCTAGCCTGTAGGCTCAAATCCTGGCTTTACCCCTCACCAGCTGTGTATACTAATGTCTCCCTGCCTCAGTCTCCTCCTTTGTAAACCAGACTTACTAACAGTGCCTGTTTCATGGATTGTGAAACAATTTAATGTGTTCACACTTATAAGCATTTGGCACAGTGCCTAGTATGGAATAAATAATCAATAAATATTGGGTCAGAGGGACAGAGATGAGTCCACTGGAGTCCCCTAGAACACTTCCTCTGAGAAATCTGCTTCTTCCCTGGTGAATGACACAAAGCCAGTGATGACTTCACCCTGCACAGAGCCCCCACCTCCTGCCACATGGAGGGACCTTGTTACCAGTTTCTGGGGGACAGTGGCCCTCTGCCAGCACAGTCCAGCAGAACTCTAACTGGTCCAGCTGGTGTGTCCCTGTTTGCCAGTCCAGGAGTCCAAAACACCAGATAGCACCCAAGCACCTCCCTGCAGGACCCTGGCCCACAGTAGGTGCTTTGCCCACTAGTAGTGCTCAGTAATAGTGAAGGGCTTGACCCAAGCCAGGATCTGCAGCTCAGATTGTAACAATGGGAATAATAACCCACCCCACCGTTCTTTTGATATTGTTTTTGTAAACGCTGACTAATATGTAGCTTGGAGATAAACAGCATGTTTGTATAAGAATCCTAGGAACTAACTTCAAAAGATACAGACTCCGACCTTCAGTCATCTCAGTCCTGGGAGATTTGCTGACCTTCAACCGTAGAACAAGGATGACGTAGAATCTGGATGCTGAAGACCAGGATGACACACCAGATTATCACTGGACCAGTTTTGAGATCCTTATCAGAATGGACTGTGCTGGTCTGCACGTAGAGAACTTTTCAACCCCCTCCCCTTGATCTCTTTGTTCTGCTTTCCCTCTCCCTCCTTATAATAACCTCTCCCTGCACTGCAATGGGATGATATGCTTTGTGACAAGAGTCCTCCATCTTCTCAGATGACTGGCACTTGAATAAACCTCTTTCCTTTTTCATCAGCACCTGTCTCATGAGTTTGGCTTTCGTGTTGGCAGGCAGCTGAAACTTGGTTTCAGTTATAAGATTGTACCTCCAGCTAACCCTAGTGTGGGGCTTTCCTCACCCCAGCTTTAGCTTCCCCAACTGTAGATGGTGCATAGGATTAGGTCATTAGTTTTTAAACAACCTCAAACCACAGTAAACTGTCTCCAAATGAAAGTTTATTCTGCAGTGTGTCCCACATTGTGAGGCAGCTAGAAGTTGGGCTTTGGCAGAGGAGACCAGGGCTGGCTTTAAGATTTCCCCATTGGATATTCTCTGGAGGCCCTTCCTGCCCTGAGACTTGGTTTCTTGGCCCCTGTGAGTTCCTGTCCCCGGGCCCACAGGTCTTCCCTGGCCCCCCTCGACAGGACAACCTGCTACCAGCTGGGCCACGTCCTACATTTCCCGATATTCCCTCTGCTGGGTGGCAGTGATGTCAAAGGGATCTCTTTCAGCACCTTTTGGTAACTTAACCTTGTTCTGGGTGATTCCACCCATCAGTTTCTCCTACCAGTTTCTTATTACTGCTTATTACTATATACTATATACTTATTACTATGGCTGTGTTTATTGGATGCTTCCTGTGTGCCAGTCACTGTGCTAAGAGCCTAAGACTTGTTTGTATGGCATATGTTTTCCTGGTTCTTTTCTCCCACTGCTAAATAAACCAACCACCCAAAAAAGTGATTTGTTCTTTTATCACATTTCAATGTCTTTAAAACCCAACTTTTCCGTCTCACAAAGCCCTCCCCACTGAGCAGTGGTGCACATATGATCAGCCCCATTGTAGAACTGAGGAAATGAACTGGTTTATGTATGGGTTCAGGGAGCGCCTCCAATTACTGGGTGTGGTGTGCCGGGTGGCCCTTAATCCTCTCCCACCGTTTTAGGAGTTAGATATTATCATCGCCATGTTGCAGGGGAGGAAACTGGGGCTCTGAGAGGTGAGGAACTTGCCCAATATCACACAGCTCGTCCCTGGCAGAGGAGGACTTAAACTCAGGACGGTCTGATTCAAGGGCCATGCTCTCTCCCTTGTGGTAACTCTGCCACGCCCAACTAGAGTGGAAGCTGCCATGGCTGATTGTGGCAGGGGTCAATCATAGCTCCCAACTCCTGGCCCGAGCTGACTGGCTTGGGGGTGGGGGCACACAACCCAAGTTGTCTCATTTAGAGTCCTTTCCAGAAAGAAGGTCAGTCCATTTCCTATGGTAAAAGAAGTGGGCGGCATGGGGCTGCATTCCTCACTACTCAGCAGAAGAGATGAGATGGGTGTGCTGAAGGACAGAGGCCATGGAGGGCCTGATTCACCCTGAGGCTCCTCCAGGGTTAGCTAGTCATCTCTTCCTCGGATTCTGGGAGACTCTGATCACTCTCCAGTTGTGTACGTTAATGCGAGTTGGGTTTCTGTCTCAATCAAGAGAGTCTTGACTCACTAAAATCTCTTTCTTCTTGATCCCATAGAGCCCTGGTCCTCTTACTCAGTTCCTTTTTCTGGGAATCTCTAAGAATATGGTTGTGTTGCCATATTAAATTAATCTATATACATTTTTAGAAACCTTTGCCTGGGAATAAGATTTGTAGTTGATTAAGCATGGAGGTGCCTGTTTTCAAAAACAAAAGAGAATCTTGTTGCCTCATCAATCAATGTAGAAGTCTTTTGGGATATCCACAACTATTCTGGCTCCTCTCCTTCTTGCCACGTGGTAGGACTGCACTTCCCATCTCCCTTGAAGTTAGGTGTAGTCAACCTCTAAGGACAGGAATAGAGGTATCTTTCACGTCCCCGCACCCTTCAAGAGGGAGGCCATGCACATAGTGGGTGCTTCACAATTACTGGTTCAAGAAACTGAAGTGAGGATGAGAAGCCCAGGAGAGAGAAGAAAGGGAGGGATGAAGGTCTTGCACACTCTGACCCCCAACAGCCCCACATTGTCTCCCATCCTGAGAGGCCAGACTCTGCATGATCGCTGCTGGCACATGTCCCTGAAATGCCCTCCACTCAGCCTCTCCAAACCCTCACCATCCTTCAAGACCCAGGTTCAGGCCAGCTTCTGGCAAAACTACCCTGGCTCCTGGCCCTGAGAACCAGCCTCTCCTCAGGCCACAGTCTGTCCTGAGAGCCCCTGAGCTGGGGAAATCCTGCTTTTGCTGGTCAGGACTGACTTTCCCCCTTGGGATGGGAACATGTGGCTGCTGCCTCACAGCTCAAGGTCACCTGCACTCATTTCCTTCCTGAGGAGGGCACAAGACCCAGTGGCCCCCTCATAGAGCCAGAAGTCACATAATTAGTGTAATTGTTACACAGCTGCCTCATGACCTCTGTGCGCTTCAGCTACCTTTCTCACAGCAGCAGAGGGATTTTTTTTCCATGTCACTTTCCTGCTTGTAACCCTTCTGGGGCTTCCACTGCCTTCAGGGCTAGGTCCTCAGCCTCAGCCTAGCACTGGAGACCCTTCATGCTTGGCCTCTGTGGCTCACCTGCCTGATCACCTGCTCACATACCAGTTTCCAGGAGTGCCCAACCTCTTGCAGTTCCCCAAAAAATCTACACAACCTCATGGTGTTGACCTTTGTCCATATCGTTTTTTCCACTTGGAATGTTCTTACTTTCTGAATCCAGTTGGCAAACTCCTATTCAACCTTTGAAACCCAACTTAAGAACTGGAGTAGGGGTAGCTAAATTTTTTTCTGTAAAGGGCTAGATAGAAGGCCTGAACTCAGGCTTTGTGGACCATATGGTTTCTGTCCTGATGACTCAACTCTGCCATTGGAGAAAGTACAGACATATGTAAACCAATGGTGTGGCTGTGTTCCAATAAAACTCTGTTGACAGAACAGGTGGCAGGCGAGACAGTTTGCCCACCCCTGCTCAAGAGTCATCTCAGAAAGATTCCTACGGGACAAGTTCAGCAATGCCTTCTCACAATGCCCTCTGTAGCTTACACATTTTGTCATAACACAAAGCCAGTCTGTAATGTCTCTACAGTTGTGATGATTAAGTGACAGGATAATCATACCATTGTCCTCACTTGGATTTCTGCATTAGCCTCCTCTCTAATCTCCCAGCCTCTGCCTTGCCCTTATAGTCTATTCCATAACAGAACTGCTAAAATATAATTCAGATCAGGTCACTCCTCTGTTCAAAAATATCCATGGCTCCCCATTTCCCTCAGAGTGAAAGAAAAAATTTTAAAATGTCCTGTAGGTCCCCACTGTCCTACAGGCCCTGATAGCCCTTTGGCCTCATTGCCTGTTATGCTTCTGCTCTCTCACTCTGCTCCAGGAACACTAGCCTCCTTGTTTTTCCTGAAACAAGCAAGATAAACTCCTGCCTCAGGGCCTTTGCTCTTGCTGTTCCCTCCATCTGGAATACTCCTTCTTGGGTTTTCACGTGGTTCACTCCCTCATCAACCTCAGCTCTTTGTTTAAATGTTTCCCTTCTCTGGCCTTCCCTGGCCACTCTGATTAAAACTGCAACTCTCCCATCTTTCCTCCCTGCTTTTACTCTATAGCATGCATCTAGCCACTATATTTTCCCACATTTTAATTATAAAAATGTTCAGGCTTGCTGTCCCTCCAGGGAGCATGCCCGTGCCATTCCCTTCCCCCTCTCCTTCCCTGTATCTCCTAAACTCCAAGGGATCCCACAGATTTGCAACCGGGGGAAAAATGGGCAGCGGCAGCTCATCCTGTCCTAGGCTAATTCCCTGAGCCTGTCTCTAAGGCCCCCTTTTCTCTGACTTCCCGATGAGCCAAAGCGGCCCAGCCCAGGCTCCCCTGTTGCTTCTATGTCCTTCCTCGTTCACTGTCTTAACTATGTTTTTGCTGCCATCAATAAATTCTTGCTTGTTTTTCCAAAAAAAAGTTCAAGCTCACGGTTTTTTGAAAAGAAGGTGCTAACATAATGACATTCCATCTGCAGACTTCATCAAAACACACTCTGTCTGGCGCCTCTGCCTTATCATCTTTCTTTCCCCACTAGACTGAGCGCCGCAATGGTGGAGACTTTCATCTGTTTTGTTCACTGTGGTTTCATCAGCAGCAAGAACACTGCCAAACTTCTATAGTTCAGGGAAAGAAAAGACAAGACAGGTCCTGATTCTGCCCCTGATTGACATGATTCTGGGGATCATTTCCCCTCGTAGAACCTTGGTTTCCTCATCTATAAAGCGAGGTAATGGTACAACTTCTCAGGGTTGTTGTGAGGATCAAACAAGGGAAGAGTGTAAAATTGCACTGTTAGCATCTCAGTTAAATTTCCATCTAACTCCTTGAGGGAGGGGACTTGGTCTAGTCTGACCCTCTGGATGCTGGGCGCCTAGAAGGCAGATGCCTTGCTCCGGGATGTTTGTAGCTGCAGGGCCTAACACAGCCCCTCAAGAGAAGCTCTTTGACTTGAACTGCTCCAATGGAAAATCCAGTAGAAGCCAACAGAAACCTAACAAGAAACCCTTGTGCTTACTTGCCTTTCTCTTTCCATTGATTGTTCATTCAATGCTACCTAATAACCACTATACTCCAGCTCTTGTTTTATCTACTCATTTAACAGTTTTCATCAGATATGCCTGGGGGGGAGGGGGGCTCTCTACTTCATAAGGTCCTGAGCTTCTATTTGGATAATTTCTCTCATGGATCTTTGAGTGTGTCTAAAGAGTGATCCAGCCTCCCTTCACCTTTTTCTGCATTTCAGATTAAGTTGTGTGTCTGTGTTGACAAACTTGCCTTGCAGACCCACCCTGAACACAAAAGGTGGATGTTCGCTGAAGAATGGGACCCATTCCGTCGAACCTACACGATTTTTCTGGTCTGTTGCTCGGTAGTGGGTGGAATGCGTGGTCTTTTGCAAGCTCCCCGATAACCATCGCCCTAACTTCACCTGTTACGGGTGTGTAGGGCAAGATACTGTCATTGAGAATTCTGAGTCTTCATCCCATTCTCTCCACTCGAAGATGAAACTCTTGAGCAAAATTTTAATTAGTTTAAGGGAACAGTTTCCTTATCTGTATGGATGGAAATGAAAGGGTTCTATGGAAGATAACCTCACAGGGTGATATGATCATAAATTCCTAACTGGGCAGGTCATGGTGGGTAGTCATGCCCCAGGCATGTGGTCTTTAGTGAAAGGTTTTAAGCTGGCCCTGTTCGCTGTTCTTGTGCATCTAAGTTAACACACCTCTGACATACCAGCAGTAATAACCCTCAAAGGCGATATTAACCCTCAGGAGAACACATGGTTTTGTTAACTCTCCTGTAGTTCATCCCCGGCCTTGCTTTCTCTAATCTTCCTTAATTTCAAATGCATATAAGAAATTGCAAAACTACGTAGCGTTTGGGACCTTGCTCCCCAGCATATGTCTTCGGTTTGACTCATAAAGTTTGGATATTTCTTACCTTGACGTCTGTAAAAAAATGCCAAGAGTAACTCAATCTACCAAGGATGGATGTGAAGTCCAGTTACTTTGTGACTGGTAAAGCTCTGTACCAACATCAGTTACCACGGTTCGTTTACACCTGTCTAGATTTTTAACTAACCCTTGCTCCAGCTGCATTGGCTGCCCTCAGTCTGGGCACGAATGCCTTTGGACAGACTGAGAACCAGACCCCCCCTTCTTTTCACGGGAATGACAACAGCAACTCCATTTCCCACGTGGACAGAGAGCAGTTTGGAGAATTCATCCAGGGGTAGGGTTGGGGAGTCCGTGAGGGGACAAAAAGCTGTCCAATCAAGCCTGGTGGGCTGGGGAGGGGACGAGCAGATCGGGGACGAAAGCCCAGTCGCCTTCTTTCTTTCCCGCATTCCTCCTTCTCAGCGTTACAGTCCTGACCCCATTTATTGAAATCCCACTAGGTGTAGGCCCGGGGACACATTCACCTCCAGCCATCACAACCACCCTGCGAGGAACTGCTGCTGTGCTCACTTCTCAGACAAGCTCATGGGCTCAAGTTTGTCCTAAAAGTGCTAAGAGCCTTCCTGAGCCTGGCTTGGGGTAGGGCTGCCCGATCACGAGTACTTTTTTAGCATAACTATTATTTCAAATTATTGGTCGCTGAGCTGAAACTCACATTTAACCGGGCAGAATTTAACTGCGCATCCCGCGTTTTTATTTGCTAAATCTGGCAACCACAGCTTTTGCCAAACCCGGCAAAATCAAAGCGGGTTGCTCCGGGTTACGCCCTAAGTCTGTTGGTTTTAGTTTTCTCTTCAGGAGCCTGTAGGCTCCGACTTGAGGCCTCTGACCTTTTCAGGAAGCGGAGGGTGGGGCGGGCTGAGACTCCGGCGGCTCACCGACGTGTCCGCGGCCCCGCCGCCGCTAGCGCCTTCCGCCCGGCACAGCCTTGGCGGCGCGCCACGGGCGAGGATTGGCCGCAGCCCGCAGCCCGGCCTCCCTCGGCCACGGGAGCCTCTTCCATTGGGCAGTTATAAAAGATGGCGGCGCCGGTTCCCGCCTCCGTCGCGCGCAGCTCGCGCGGCGCGGGGGCGGGGCCGCGGCGGAGGCTGGGGAGGCACGGCCCCCGGTGATTGGCGGAGAGCGGTGGCTGCGGCCCGGGGCTTGTTTGCGGAAGTAGGGGGACGTACCGGTGCTGAGTGAGCGGAGGTGAGTGACGGGGCCGGGAGGCGGGGCCTGGGGGGCCTCCCAAACCTCCTCTGCGCCCCGGACTTCGCGGCCCTTCCTTCGCACCTTCCCCGTGTCCCCTGATTCTGAGGCATGTTCTCCATTAACCCTTGTGTGAATCCTGAGGACCCCCAGGTTCCTCCCTGTGACGCGCCAGCGTCCCCAACTCCCATCCCGTGACCTCTCTAGTTCCCCAGCAACCCCCAGCTTCGGCCCTGGGCCCCATCAGTACCTCAGTCTGCCCTGTGTGTCGTCCCTCGGTCCCTCACTTCGTGACTCAACCCGTCCTCCCTTCCCCACCTCCCAGTGCCTCTCGGTGGCCCCAGCTTTCACTCTGGCCCCACTGATCACCCCCAGCTTTCCCCCTGTGCCGTCCTAACCTCTCCCGATTTTCCTGCCTCTCTGTATTCCCATTTGATCCCCATTTCACCTCCATTTGTCTCCCCTGTTCTCCACTTTGCTGTTCCCTATTTCTAATTACCTGCTTATTGTCTCCCAAACCTCCAGTTTTCATCTATGCCTGCTCCCCCCACCACGCACCCTCCTTCCCCATAGCTTTCTCACCCCAAAGTCTCCCAACCCCCTAACTTTCGGTCCACCTCCTGCTCCTACAGATGACCTGGGAGCTGGTGACACGGCGCATGTGACCCATGTGACCATGTGACTGGGACAGGCAAGCCCGTGGGTGTGGGAGAGGGAGGAGGGCACCGGGCTCAGGGATCTGTGAGATTTTTTTTTTTTTTTTTTAATGGGCTATCAAACAAATACCTTCCCTTCCTCTAAGCTTCGGGATCTTTCCCTCACCTGCCTCTTACCCGCCCAAGAGGATGTTAGGCAGGTTTGGTTTGGCATCACATATGCTCCACCCTTGGGCTGAAAGCAGTGTTTTTGTTACTGTCTTTGCCTCAAAATGTTACTGGAGGCTATTTTCGTCCAGGTCTCAGTTTCCTCATCTGGGGGGAGGGGGAGGGGGATTGTTTTTCCTGCCCTCATAAGGTTCACACTTTGAGATAATGTGGAAGGCAAAGCTTTGTAATCAGTACGGTCCTGTACAAATGCATGGTTTCTCTATTTTGTCATAGACAGGAAAGGGAGAGGGAGAGAATGGAAAAAACCCAGGAGGGAAAGACAGGTAGAAGGTACATTGTCTTTTATATAGTATTTGGCAGTATGTATTGATCATTCGGTATGGGCGAGGCGCTCTTCTTTGTAATCTTCGTTCATTTGTTCATTCATTTGTTCCTTCCTTATTTATTTAACAGATATTAATAAACTATTTCCTATGTTCTAGACTACCCTTGATGTAGCCAATGTTATTTCCATTTAACACAAGGAAGAGAGGGCAGGTGAGTTGCCTGAGATCACACCAGTTGATCCAGGTTGGAGCAGGAATCTGAACACAGTACTTTGTAACACCAGAGCCAGTATGATTGCCCTGCTGTGTAAGGGTCACTACTGTTGTCTCAGTGCCCAGGGCACTTTTTCTCCTCCCATGGGTTACTTGCTTGTTAGATGACAGTATCCCCCAAAGGGAATTTCCTTTTCACTCAGCAGAATGACATCAGCAATAGAAGAATTTAAATGCGTGTGTGTGCGAACATTGCTGTGGTGGAGATGCCTTGTGTTACAAGCTTCACTTTGTAGAGTGGCTCCCTGGGAGAACATTTTAATAGGTCCATGCCTTAAATGCCTCTTCTCTTTTTGTCCACCCTCATTCTTTTGGTGATCTCATCCAGTCTGGTAGCTTTTAAGTACCATCTCTACTCTGACAACTCCCGAATTTATATCTCCAGTCCAGTCCAGTCCAGTCCAGACCTTTCCCCTGAATGATAGACTCACATAGCTAGTTGCCCACCTAACGCCTGACACTTACACATTTCAAACTTAAAGTGTTTAGAATTAAGCCCCTGATATTCACCTCTTGGTCCCTTCCCCACCCTCATCCAAAACCTGTCCCTCCCCCTCAGTTTCCCATCTTTAATACTTGGCAGTATTCTTTCAGTTGCTCAGGCCAAAGCTGCAAAGTTATCTCTGATGGCTGTACACTCCGCATCCAGCCAGAGTGATCCGTTAAAATGTCACTCCTGCCTGGCTGGGCGTGGCTCAGCAGTTGAGTGTCGACCTAGGATCCAGGCTCTCGGGGTTCGATTCCCTGTCAGGGCACATTCCCGGGTTGCAGGCTCGATCCCCAGTCGGCGGCCTACAGGAGGCAGCTGATCAATGACTCTCTCATCATTGATGTTTCTTTCTCTCTCTCTCCCTCTCCTTTCCTCTCTCTGAAATCAATAAAGATATATTAAAAAAAAAAAAATCACTCCCTTTGCTCCAAGCCCTGCAGTGGCTTCTCTCACTGTACATGCCTGGCCCCCATTATCTTTCTGACCTCACAGTCTTCCTTGCTGTTCCTGGAACGTAGCAGGTATGCTGCAGCCCCAGGGCCTTTGCACTTGCTCTCACTTCTGCCTGGAAAACTCTTCATCTAGATATCTATATGACTTTTGCCTTCATTTCCTTTGTCTTCATTCAAGGTCAAGTTTCTAGTGAGGACTTCCCTGTTCACCTTATCTAAAAATTTAGTCTTGATCTGGACACGTTCTCTCTCCCTTCTCTGGTTTATTTGTCTCCTCAGCACTTAATCAGCATCTAAACCTTTGTCTATATTTTGCCTGTTTATCTTCTTTATTATTTATAGCCCTCTAAAATATAAGTTCTAGGAAGGCAGGATTTTGCCTGTTTTGTTCATTTGTGTATTCTCAGCAGTTAAAACAATGCCATATAAAAGGTCTTCAATAAATATTTGTAGAATGAGTCATAAAATGGGTCATGCCATCCGCCCAAAGATTCCTTACAGTTGCTGGTGTCCCCTGTCCTTGGGAGCTCAAGCAACAGCACTTCCAGGCCAGTGTGCTTCCGGCCGAGGCTCAGCCGAGCGGAGTAAATGGAAAAGATCCTTTTCCTTTTTTGAAAGAGCATTTTGCTCTGGCTCATGTGAAAGGCACTCTGCGTTTGTCAGATGAGGGCCTTAGCTGTTGGAGTACAAGAGCCTGAAAATCAAGCCTGACTCAGCCGTTTTCCAGTCAGGCTTGCTCCTGAAGGCAGTCTGAGGATTATGAGCTAGAGCTCCGGATTCCAGCTAATTCAGTTCAGATCTGGCAAGTTACATAATCTATGCCTCAGTCTCCTGGGTGTAATATGGCAGAAGTACACCTTCTTTTATGAGTGTCTTGAGGAATAAATGTGATAATTACTGAAAAAGCTTGGTGAAGCACCTGGTGCTTAGTGGGTGCCGGTGAATGCAGCAGTGCTGTTGGGGCATAAGGTGACGGGAGCAAGCTCTTCCCCACTCGTCACTCGCTTAGGAAAGAGTTAGGGACAAGCTGGGGTCAGGGTGAACATATGGAGGAACATTTTGTTTTGGAGGCAGCCTTGGAGTTCCAGAAGCTCAGATGGGAGGTGGAGGTGACTTTTGACTTGATTCCTACTTTCACCCAGTCTTTCCTCACGCACTAACCGAGCGCCTACTATGTGCAGGCCCTCTGCCGAGTGCTGTTCAGGAGTTTGAGGTATAAGGCACGACTCCAGCCGCCAGGCGACTCCTCCCATCTCCTCTCTCTGGGCCTCTGTTTCCCCGTATTCCCCACAATTGCACTTTCCCTCTTTGCTGGGCATTTGTGAGCTTCAAGGCAGCTGACAGATGTGAGAATCCCCTGCCAGCTGTAAAGCATGGTGCCCTCTGGGGAGAGGTGCTCACATGCTGAGGTGCAGGAAGGAAGTCTGCAGTGACCAGCACAGCCTCGGTACTCTGATCAGACCCCGTGCTCTCATCCCGTCCTGCCAGGGCAGTGGACTGGGGGAGACATCGGCTGCACAGGAGGGTGATGCTGTCCTGTGCCTTTTGTTCCGATCATGGGACATCCTGTCGTAAGCAGCTGGACTCGGGCAGCCTGGTTTCCAGTTGGAGCAGCTCTGTGTGTGCTCCCAGAATCCCCACGTGGCCAGTCCCGTGAGATCAGCTTCCTGGCCTGGCCGCCGGTGGATCCTGTTACGCACCTCCCAGCAGCCATCCTGCCCTTCTGGCCAGGCTTCTTCAAGTAGGAAACAGAGGCAGTAAGAGTTTTCCCCACTTGGAGTGTGAATGAGCTCAGCTGGTGGTATATAAGGCTGAACGTTCCAGACCAAAGCTCAGTACTCTTCCTGGTGCCCAGTAGGAGCCCCGTGAAGGTTTCCCTGGTAGGGAATAGGGTATGTGGCCTGTTACCGCCTGCAAGGGAATTAGAGAGGAGAGAGGGGTGCCTCAAAGGTGCTGCCTGTGGGCTTCCAGTTGGTTCATTCACTAGTTCTCACTCATTCATCCACCAGACATTTGTTAAATAGCCACTACTTGCTAGGTGTTTAGATAAACAAATAAAAGGGGGGCAGACGGGCAGCCCAAACCCACAGGTACACCCTCATCATCCCAGGATAAGGGCTGCAGTGGGGTGTGTGCTGGACAGTGAGGGTAGAGAGGAAGGAGCGTGGACACTGGGGGCTGAGAGCAGGGGAGACGCAGGGTATGGTTCTTAAAGGAGGTGGCACATGAACTGAGGTTTGAAGGGCAAGGAGGAGTTATTCATTTGTTCATTTGAGAGCATCCTCTGAGATCGGGAGGACAGGCGGGGGGGGCAGAAGGGGGGAGAGTGTGGGCGTGAGGGACACTGAGGCCCGAGTGTAGCATGCTCCAGGAGGTCTCCGTGCCCTAGCGGGGCTGGAGTAGCAGTGCAGGGGGTGGCTGAGGGGTCGCTGGGCCAGTCTACATGGACACTCACATCCTTTCTCTGGAAGGTGATGGGGGGCCACTGATTTGCACAAAGGGGGTGTAAGATGGGTGGGTGGACCTGCCTTTGTGGTGCCTGTGTACAGAAAGGGCTATAGTGTGACTGGGAGCGTTGCAGGAGGGGCAGATCTACTGAGCTGAGGGTTCACAGGGGGCAGCTGGGCCTGAAGGAGGAACAGAGGCTCTGGCAGGATGGGGGAGGGCATTTAAGGTGGGACAGGCCAGGACGTGTCCCCTCTCACTCTGGGAGTGCTGGTCTCACCACGTACTCCGCCATTCTCTGCTACACTTATGAAGCTTGTCTCCTTGTCTATAAACCGGGGATAGAGAACCCATTTCACTGGGTGGCTGTGATCAAGGCAGGCATGGCAGGTGCTGGGCAAATGGCTCCGTGGTGACCAATGTTCATGTTGACAGCAGCAGTAACCGTAGCCCCTCCTCTGTACCACCTGGACCCAGTGAAAATGCTCGTTCCCAGATGGGTCCCACAGGCTCCTGTCCCCATGCTTTCCCACACATTCTTGTGGTCTCCGTCTGTTGGGAAGACCTCTTCCCCATCCCCAACTTCAGGGTACAGCTCAAGAGTCACCTCCTCTAGACATTCTTCCCTCACACTTTCCCCAAAAGGGACTGTGTACTTTTTGAGACATAGGGGGCTTGGTCCCCCTGTGACTACTCGTTTTATGAACCCACCTTCAGGGACTTCACCCAAGATTCTACCTATTGGTTCCAATCATCCTCTGATCCCAGTAAGGGTTTTTTGTTTGTTTGCTTTGGTGGACATCTACATGTCCTTTTTAAACCGTTCTTTGAACACCCACAATTTAAGGCCTCTCTGGGCCTCAGTTTCTTTATCTCTGAAATGGGGAGGAGTTGGCTGGAAGGGACCTTGCAGGTTTGGGATGGCAGCCGGCTCCGCAGCTCAGCGTCCTCCCCCTGCAGCTGTTCTGGAAAAACCCCTGGGGTCTGAGGTCAGAGGCAGTGGGGACAGGACGGGAGGAAGACAACAGGAACGAGCAGGGAGCACAGGCATGTGCCATCTACTTCATACTTGCCGCTTTCCAGGGTGGCCTGTTATGATTGTTCTAGGATGTGGCCCGGTGGTTTTAATTTCCTTTCTTCCACCTCGTGATAACAACGGCCACTGTTTGTATGCCCAGAGTGTCCTGGACACTTTCCCTACATTGTGTCATTTCATCCCCTTGCCCAGCCTGGAAGGTGGGAGGAGAGCCAGGTGTGTCCTTTCAGTGGTCAGGCTGCTGTCGGTGTGGGGGAGGCAGCCCTGGTGCCTGCCCAGGGCCCAGAGGAGGGTGTGTCTCCTCTGGAGTCCGGTATCTCCCTTCCATCCAGCTGGATCCCCACAGTGACTCTCTGCTTCTTAACCAGAGTGGTGCTGATGCTCTTGGCTTCCCCGCTTCCTGTGAGCACCATCCTCAGGGCAGCCAGCCTGCCCTTGGGGAAGCCTCCTTTGTAAGCCAGGCCTGACCCCCATGAGCCCCCATCTCCCCTATATTCCTACTTTCTTTTTTTATTGAATTTATTGGGGTGACATTGATTTACAATCATACAGGTTTCAAGTGTACAACTCAACAAAACATCTGCACACAGCATCATGTGCCCATCGCCCAAAGCAAAGTCTCTTTCTGTCCCCACTTACTCCCACTTTGCCCACCTCCACCTGCCCCCACCCCCGTTTCCCTCTGGCTACCACCACACCTGTTTTCTTTAAAAAATATTATCATTTTCCATACCATTTGGGAAATAGGGAAAAGAAAAAAATTGCCCTTAAACCCAATATCCTTATCTACTTAGTATTTTGGTATGTTTTCTATCAGCCTGTCTCTCTCTTTTTTGCTGTGCATAATTTTTCCTCAGTTAAATTATGTAAATTACGCTTTAACAAACTTCCTGTGGGCCAAGCCTAGTGCTAGGGGTGAGAGTGCAGAGGGACAGCACCCGCCTTTAAGGAGCTCAGATTCCAGAGCCAGCCCATCTGGGCTCTAGTCCTCGCTCCTCCACCCTCTAGCTGTGTGACCTTGGGCCCTTTACTTTACCTCTCTGTTCCTTGGTTTTCTCGTGAGGATAACAATGGTAGCAATCCTATGGGGCGGTGGTGTGGATGAAGTGACTAGCTGATATAAACTCTTGGAACAGGCCCAGAGCACAGAACAGGCGAGGCCCGTGAGTGTTTGGTGTGCGCAGCGGTGGGAACTGTGCCACCTGGCAGGAGGTGTGAAGCGCTGCTTTCTGGAATCCAGCCCGGTTAGGAGCTGAGAGGGCGGGGCTGAGGGGAAGGGGCTGCACGGGGAGGCGGGGGCTCCGCAGGCCCTGCTTGTAGCCCGGGAACAGCATGTCATGGACTCCATGCCACTGAGCCTGTGACGGGCACCACGTGCTTTTCCTGAGTTGTTATAACCTCCACAACCGCAGGTTTTAATGCCCGCGCAGTGTCTCTAGGGTGAATGTTTTATCGTTTACAGTTGCCCTAATGTGTGGTATCGAAGTTGCTTCCATTTCTGTGTCAAAACAGAAATCATTATCTTGCACATTGATGTGCGTGCCCGTCTTCCACTTCTGGGGTTCTTTTTCTGAGACCGAGTCCCACACTTTTCCTTGGGATCCCTCTCCTCTCCCCTGGCCGTGAGGAGGGGTGCAGGTACCCTAGCTCCTCTGTCCCTGCCGTTCCCGAAGCAGAAGGAAGAAGGAACTTGACACAGGTCTAAGCATTCTCACAAATGTCTTCGTTTCATCCATACAGCCCATGAGAGGTGAGCACTGTTCTCATTTTAAAGGAGAACTGAGGCTCACAGTCTACTCACACCACAGAGAGGTTAAGTAACTTGCCCAAGGTCACACAGCTGGTAAGTGGTGAGGCTGGGATTTGAACGCAGTTTTGCTCCAGAGCTGTACTGTGGGCTTAATGCACCTGCCTCGTGGTTTTGTGAGAATTAAATGAGACAGTGGCATGATGTGCTTGGCTCAGGGCTTGCTACCTAGTGAGTGCTCAATAAATGCCTCTGATATGATTGTCATTATCGACGCGTATTCCCTGTTTAGATGATTAAATGAGGCCTCTTGTTCCTTTTATTCCTAAAGCTGACTTTCTTCTCAACACGTGGCCAGGGTGTGACTAGTGTCCACTGAGAGGTCCACTTTCCCCTGGGGCGCCCACACTTCCATGGTCTGTCCTCAGTGTCCAACGCTCTCTTTTGGCTAGTGTGTTCTGGCACAGAGGCAGAGGGCAGCCTCTAGCAGATTGTCACCTGACTTTGGTGACATTGACTTAGGAAGGCAGCATGTTTTCTGGGAACCCAGGAAATAACAAGACATCTAATTCTGTCATCCAAATGGGATAATTTCCATAGCAGAGACTGTGACCCTAGGAACATGAAACGTAAAATTTCCACCCAAACACATGTTCACTTCTAAGTCTTTTCGTTCGTACTCATTTCTGAGGAGCTTGGTTTGGTGTCCCCCTGAGCTCCTTGGGAAGCCAGGGTAGCACCTATTAAAAGTTTAGACAAGTGCTTACAGTTCTCTGCCCTGGTGGAATGTGAGATGACCCTGGTCCCCTGTTGTTTCTAGTAGAGAGAGGACACTGGTTTGGTTTATGGAACTGAAATGACCCTGCCAAGCTCTTCGAGTACCAAAAAGTTGACTGTACACCTACATACGTAGGGAGAACCCCTCCATTGGCACAGGGCAGGATCCCCTGTGTGTACATTCCTTTGATCAGTACAGCTCCACACTACAGATGAGGAAACTGAGTCTGTGCTGGGAAATTGGGTCCGGGAGCAGGACAGTCTGGTTGCCTGTGCCAGTGGGAGCTCTGTAATTCCCATTAGGCCTTCTTACCTCCCACTCTGTGCTGTTTCTCTTCCCCTCCTCTTCAGGCCCCTCCAGGCTCAGAACCAGGGGAAGCATGCTGGTGGGGAGCCACCTGGGTGCCTGGGCAAGAAACCACTGTGCTTGGTGAGGTGGGCATCGGAGATTGGGCCCAGCTGACAAGACAGCTCTTTTTTCTTGCAGACTGAAGGGGAAGGCAGCAGGACCTCCCCACCGGCCCTGCAGAAGATGCAGTTCTTTGGGCGCCTGGTTAACACCCTCAGCAGCGTCACCAGCTTGTTCTCTAATCCGTTCCGGGTGAAGGAGGTGTCTGTGGCCGACTACACCTCGAGCGACCGGGTTCGGGAGGAAGGGCAGCTGATCCTGTCCCATAACTCTTCCAGCCGCACCTGGGACTGCATCCTGGTCAACCCCAGGGACTTGCAGAATGGATTCCGGTGAGTGATATGCTGTGACACACATGTCTTTCCTGTGACTTCCTCCAGTACTGGACTGGAGGTCCCTGGCTTTGGCTCTACCACCATCTGAGGGGTCAGGAGAGGAGTGGGAGAGGGAACTTCTCTTTAGTGGAGGGAGGGGCTTCCTAGACTCCACTCCTTCTGGCCCATCAGGGTCCCAGGAACAGGGGCATGGGGATAGAACCCTGGGCTGTTTGTTGCTGCGGGGCTTGACCCGTGCAGACAGAGGAGGAAGGATGGGAAAGCCGAGAAGGGTCAGTCAAGTAAGCCCCAGGGATCACCTGCAGCCCTGGATCTTTAAAGGCATGGCCGTCTTTCGGGGCTGGCCAAGTTTTGTTCAGGAGAATGTAGAAGGGGTAGGTAGCTGTCACTTCTCAGGGCATACTGGGTCGGCCATGGTCCAGAAGGAGGGGGTCAGAAGCCAGCTGCAGAGCTGTTGGGAAAAGGGGAAAAGACTGGCCAAGGACCCAGAATGCAGGGCCCAGAGGAGCCTGCGTTCATGCAGGCTGGCATTGACGTGGGCTTGTGCCGATAGCCCCTTTTCCATGTATTCATCCATCTGGCCATCTTGTTGTCCATCCCTCCAGTCAGCATGCACCGAGCACCGCCAGTGTCCGTCCTGGGCCCTGGGCTGGGCCCAGCTGCTGCTGTGACCTGACAAAACATGCTCTGTGCTTTTATGGAGCGTGTAGTCCTTGGGGAGGCCACCTGAAAGCCAGGCAATACCATGTGAGGAGTGCTGTGACAGGTGGAGCCTGTGGAGCAGTGGAGATACAAGGAGGTGCCACTTCCGGGTGCTCCCCTGTGCGTGGAAGAGTGAGCCAGAGCGTGTCTGGCAGAAAAAAGTGGGTCGGTTGTTCCAGACCTGGGGGGGCGGGGGAGAGGGCTGCAGGCAGATGGCTCTGGTTGGATCCCAGGTGCATCCAGGGCTTTGGTGAGAAGTGAGGCTGAGGGAGCCTTGGGATCATTCTGAGTAAGGAGGCATGGCAGCAAGTGTCTAAGAAAGTGGCAGCTGGGGGTCAAGGTCCAGCCACCAGGAGAAGAGCAAGGCAGGGTTTCAGGGCCCCAGCCAATCAGGTGAGAATTCAGGGCCTGGCTCCACGGGGAAACAGAGAGGCACCCTAGTGGGCAGTTGGTCAAGAACACAGTTCAGTGGCCAGTCCAGATACAGTTTCACAAAGCAGGACTAGTCCAAGCTCTGGCTACAGCTCCAGAACCATCCCACAGGCCTGCATCTGAGGGCTTCTGTTGAATGCACAGCTGGCCAGGGCAGTGGGTCCACTCCTTGGAGCACTGCTCATCCTTACTTTTTTAAAAAATCCTCACCCCATGGTATGTTTTTATTGATTTTAGAAAGAGAGGGAGGGGGGGAGAGAGAGAGAGAGGGAAACATTAATGTGAGAGAAACATTGATCTGTTGCCTCCAGTATGCGCTCTGACTGGGAATCGAACCCACAACCTTTTGGTGTATGGGACGACGCTCCAAGCAACTGAGCCACCCAACCAGGGCCATCCTTACTTTTGAGGTCCCCTGCCCTGGGGCTCTACACCCTCCACATGCAAATCATCACCAAGTCCTATGAGTTATAAATATCCATTGACAGGATTGCAGCTTTGCCTCGGGAAGCCCCCCTGTGAGCAGACTTCCATCTTGGGGGTTAAACCCTTACCAACAGTTCATTAACTCCACCTGTACTATTGCTGCCCTCGATGGGGTGCACCTTACAGCTGACAGTACTTTCACGGGGTGCATTAGCACGTCCTCCAGCGACCTGTTGAGGGAAGCAAGGAAGGCAGTACCTCCTTGTAGAGATGAGAAAACCGAGGCTCAGGGATGAGAGGTGATCCTCCAGGGTTGCGCAGGAAGCCGTGAAGAAGCAGAATCTTTGTGTCATCTGGTTCCTAATCCATTTCTCTTTCTGCACAACTGTTTCCATGTGTTTAGACAGGATAAGGAGCATTATTGGGTGGGGTTTCAAGCCAAGCTCATATCTCTTCTTGGAATTCCTCACATTCCTCACTTGGCTCTGGAGTCTCTTTGCTCTTCTCTCTAACCTCCTCCCACCCAAGGATTTCTGTGTCAGCAAATGGCATCACCATCCATCTCCGTGGTTGTGCAATCCAGGAATGATCCTGATTCCTCCGCCTCCGTCAGCCCAGATCTGGGTCCTTACCAAGTTCTGTCGGCTTCCTCCCAAGTATATCCTGAGTCAAGTATATCCTAAGTCTGCTCCTTGCCTGTCAGTTACACTTAGGTCCGACTTGAGTGATAGGAAGCCCAGCATGATAGTGGGGAAACAGGATAGAATTTAAATTTTCTCCTAAGTGACAGCCATGGCAGAAAAGGCTGGTGTGGCTGCCCTGCTCCTCAAAGTCCACAGGGGCCCAGGCTCCTTCTGTCTTTTTTTTGTTAATCCTCACCTGAGGATATTTTTCCATTGATTTTTTTTAGAGAGAGTGGAAGGGAAGGAGTGAGAGAGAGAGAGAAACATTGATGTGAGAGAGACACATAGATTGGTTGTCTCCTGCACATACCCTGACTGGGGCCAAAGATCGAACCTGCAACCCAGGCACATGCCCTTGACCAGGAATTGAACCACGACCCTTCGGCGCGTGGGCCGACACTCTAACACTGTGCCACACTGGCCAGGGCAGCTCCTCTGTCTTGTTCCACCATGTGTGGTCTCCGTTCTCTAGATCACCACATGGTCCCAGATGGCCACGATAGATCCAGCCATCACAGCCACCTTTCCAGCCAACAGAAAGGTGAAGGGCACTCTCCTCTTTAAGGAACACTTCGTGGAAAGTTGATCACATGCTTTCCACCTAAATGCCTTTGGCCAGGAATTAATTGCAGGTAACTTCAGGGGAGGCTGTGTTCCAGCCACAGTCTAATCCGAAATCAGGGGTGCTGTTACTTTCTGCTTTGCTGCTGGCTCTCTTTTCAGGCCATGGTGGTTATGATGTGGACTCCTGCTGCTCCCTGCCTTCTGGATGTTGTTCTGTCTGCAGTCTTGCTCTCCTTCCATCCTCTCCAGGCTGCTATCAGAATGATCTTAGAGGGCAAATCTGTCACTCACTCCCCTAATTAACTCTTCAAGGGCTTTCATTTCCTTAACATATCAGCTGATTAGCATGGCTTGAAAGGGCCCCTCCTAGGGCCTTGCCTGTCCTTCTGGTCTCATCTCTGGCCTCCTTGTGCTCCAGGCCTTTGCCCAAACTCTTACCTCTGCCTAGAACACTTGCCCTATTTGCTGGCCTCACTTCTCCTTCCCTGCAGGCTAGCATAGGTGCTGCCGCTGTGTGTCCCCACAGCACCCGATCCCTGCACTCAGTGGACTGCCTGCCTGGTGAACACAGACCCTGCGAGGGGAGGGGCTGGGTCTGTTTTGTTCATCCTGGTGTGACTCCCCAGACACGGCAGGGTGCCTGGCACAAGTGTGTGAGGTGAGTGTGAAATACTCATTCAGCTCAGCTCTTCTGGGCCCATCCTGGGCGCGGCCCCAGGGCGGCCGCTTGTAGCATTGCTGTGTACATTGTGATAAGGTCCATGCTCGTGTTCCTGGTACGAATTAATCATTGACTGCTGACATTGAGTGTGACATATGTTATTTGATGAATCCTGCCAGCCCAGCAGAAGCAGGGCCTCTCACTTCAAAGCATGTGTGACATGTGACCTTCGCTTCTCAGGAGGGGCTGACTTTTGAGGCCCTCTGCACTTCTGTGCCCGGGCCTTGCTGTGAAGCTGCTCGTTAGGAAGCCTCGTCCCAGCCTTTTCATGGACTTGACTTCTTCCCACTGCAGTGCCGTGGCCATCCTTACATCCTTTCCTGTTGCTCTCTCTCCATCATGTTTGCTGGGCAGAACCCCAACAGGAGTTGAAACCACTGTGGCTGAAAGGACACCCCTCCGCGCCCACTGGTCTCACCTCGATCATGATGTCAGCTTCAAGTGGCCTGTCATCCTTTTGGCAGCCCTGCATTTCCCTGGGTCATCCGTGTCAGGCTCTCCTGGCACGCATGCCTGTCCTGCCTCCTCCACCTCCGGCTCCTCCTCCTCACGCAGTTCCTTCTTCTCTCTCCTGCATAACTCCCCCTCTTTACTGGATATTTCCCATCGCTATATTAATGTTTTTAAAAAAATATCCTTCTCGACTCTACTTTTCCCTCAGGTGCTGCCTGTACATATTTATGAGACATATTGTCCTATAATTTTCTTTTTAAGAAATATTCCAATCAGTTTCTTAATGTTGTAGTAGTTATCATATAGATTGCAATATGACTTATTACAGCCTACCTTAAGTTGGTACTTTGACGCTTACCTTGCAATGCAGAAACCTTCAAACACGTCAGTTCCATTTATCTATCTCATCAGCCTTTTGTGATATTAGTGTGACGTATTTTACTTAAACGTATATGTAAATATTTATATCTGTGTCTCTCTACCCCCCAAACATTACTGTTGTTGTTATAAACAGCTAATTTAGATTTGCCCACATATTTACCCTTTCCATTGTTCTTTATTTCTTCCTGCTTTATCTTGCTTCTGTCTTGGATAGTTTTCTTTCTGCCTAAAGAACTCCCTTTAGTAATTCTCTTAGTAGAAGCCTGCAGATAATGAATCCTTTCAGTTTTTGTTTGAAAAATGACTGTGTTTCACCTTTATTTTTGAAATATAACTTTATTAAATAGAATTTTAGGCTGACAGTTATTTTCTTTTATCTTTATAAAGATGTTGTTTAATTGTCTTCTCACTTCCATTGCTTCTGTCAGCAGTCAATTGTCAGTCTTATTATAAAATATATATATATATATATATTTATATATATGTGTGTAGGCTGCTTTTAACATGTTCTCTTTGTCTTTTTTTATTTTTTTAGTTTTTAGTTTTACTATTATATGCCCAGGTGGTTGTTGTCTTTGTATTTGTCCTCCTTGAGGTTTGTGGAACTTCATTAATCTGTATCTTGAATCTTTCATCAGTTTTGGAATATTATTCATCAATATTTTTATTGTTTCTATTCTGTTCTATCTATTCCCTCTTTCAAAGATAGCTATGTAAACTTTTATACCATTTCCTCTATGTCTCTTAATCTTTTAAAATGTATTATCCATCTTTTTTCTCTTTTTCCTTCAGTTGGGATATATTTTGCCAATTATTTTACTAATATTTTCTGCTCTGTCTAGTCTGCTATTAGACCAATCTGTTGAATTCTTAATTTTAGTTATTGTATTTTCCAGTTATAAAAATGTCAAATTGATTTTTTAATATATATTTTATCTTTTATTTTCTTGTATACACCAATCAAATTTTTTAAAAGTTCCTGTTTGATAACTAGTATCTGGGTCATCTGTGGTTTCTGTTTCTATTGTTGATTTTCCCTCTTGAACCTCTTTGGTCATTTGGTCCTGGTTTTGTCTTGCCGGTAATTTTTGTGTGCATGCTGGATATTGTATATAAAAATTATAGAGGTTATGGCTGGGCATTATCCTCCTTCAAAAGATTTAGTTAAAACTGCATTCAGGCTCTGTTAACCTTGGTCTGCTTTTAACATGTTCTCTTTTACTTTTTTTTTTTTTTTTTAGTTTTACTGTATTCTCCCTGCTGATGTTTTCTATTTGGTTTCTTGACATCTGGTTCTGCATAGCTTATGGGAGAAAATTGCATGCACAATTTTGGGCTCACTTCTTTGTGACTCTTTCAAGTTCTGGGCATCTTGGAAACTGAATGTTGGCCTGTCTCTGCCCAGCCTCGTAAGAGTGCCAGCGGCACTAGGCTGCAGTTTTATTCTTGGCTTTTATATGCTGCACCCCAGACTCCAAAGTGCCCTGAGTAAAAATGTGGGGCTACCTCAGTGTGCTTTCCTTTTCTTTACAATCTTGGCCCAGTATGCCTGCCCACCTTGGGTTTTCTCCAGTGCCTTCAAATTGTTGTTTGAATTTAATCCTGCCTTTATATTTGTTCTCAGCCAGGAGGCTAGTCTGGTACGAGTTCCTCTGTCATAGCCAGGGTGGCAGTCCATCACACAAGTTTGATATGTTATATTTACATTATCTTTGAGTCAAGATCTTTTCTAAATTTCACTATGATTTCTTATTTGAACCATAGATAGTTTATATGTATGTTGCTTAATTTTCAAACATATAGGACATTTTTAGTTATCTTTTTGTTACTGATTTCTCACTTAATTGCTTGTGGTTGGAAAACATAGTTTAAATATTTTCAGATCTTAGAAATTTGTTCAGATTTGCTTTATGGCCCAGTGTAGGTCCAATATTTGTAATTTTTGTATGAGTGTGCTTGCAAAGAATGTGTTTTCTGTACTTGGTGGGAATAGTGTTTTTTATGTATCTGTAGGTCAAGTTTACTAATTGTTCTACATCCAGTAGGGTTATTTTTGTCTGCTGTTTAATTAAGTAGTAAAAGATACTAAACTATCTCAGTGTGATTGTGAATTTATCTAGTTCTCTTAATTCTGTCAAGTTGAACTTTATTTTGGAGTTTTATTATTAGGTACATATTAATTTATAATTGTCATATTTTCCTAGTGAATTTAAACAGTTATCATTATGAACTGTCTCTCTTTGTTTCCAGTAATGCTTTTTACCTTGAACTCTACTTTGTCTAATGTAGTTCCACCAGCTTCCTTCTGGTTAGTATTTATATAATATATTTCCTTTTGTTTTTAATCTTGTAAAGAATATTTAGTTGTCTTTTTTATTACCCTGTCTGTTATTCCTTATACTTATTTGGGACATTTGGTCTATTTATACTTAGTGTAAGTATGATGTATTTGGGTTTAAATCTATCTTACTGTTTGCTTTCTTTTTTGAGTTCCACCTATTTTTTAAAATTTTCTTTATTCCTCTCTTTTTAGTATTTTCATTTATTTTTTTGTTTGTTTTAGTTGACTTTATTAAGATGCAATTTACCAAAAAAACCTGATGGATTTTAAGTGTACCATTCAATGAATTTTGATAAAGGTGCACACTCATGTAACCATCACCACAATCAAGATACAGAACATTTCTGTTACCCCAAAATTTCTTTTATGCTCCTTTACAGTAAGTCCTCTGCACTTCCCATCACCACAGTCCCTGACAAACATTAATCTTCTTTATGTCACTGTAGTTTTACCTGTGATTATGCAGCATGAAGTCGTAGGAGTCTGACTTTTTTTTCCACTTACCATAATGCTTTTGCGAATCATGATTGTTTTCTAATCATTCCATTTTCCCTCTCTATTAGCTTGGGAGTTATATACTCTATTATTATCTTTTAGTGGTAACAGTTGGGAGACAGTTCTCTGTGGGCCCCTCGTGTTTCTGTATATCTTGTGAGCAGAGATGTGACCTTTGCTCCCAGCTCTCTGTACAAGAATGTTTGTATAGTGACCAGCCTTGGAAGACAGAGATAGGGTCTCTCTCTAGAGCAGAGGGGAGGTTTGCTTACTCTTCTATATAATAAAGCCAGTATCTTTCTCCAGACAAAGCTTAAACAGATTTGCTTATTGACAATTACAAAAGATTCAAGTTCCCTGCACTCAGGGTTTCTCTCCTCTGATGCAACACGAGCAGGTATCACCTGACCCTCTTCATGTCACCCTGTGGGAACTGGATCCCAGGGAATTGGCACAAATGCTGATACTCTGGCGACTGCTATTGCTGTGAGTAATAAATTGCCCTTTGTCTTTGATCCAGGAATCTTGTGTCTCCTGCCAGCATCCATGAAACTGTGTCAGACTAACTTGTTAGTTTGCAACTAGGGCAAAATCTGAAACCCCTCACAGTTCTTGATAGAACCCTAGAGATTGTAACACACATCCTTGGCCTTCCTGAAGTATAATTGGTACTCTAGAATCTTCCAGATCAATTAACGGGCCTTAGAGCTCTTTCACTGCATTTATTCCCCTCCAGGCTTCTATGGCATGTACTATTTTTTTAAGTTAATACTTTTATTTTAAACACAGTGAAACATTATGCTGTCAGTATCCACTTAGATTTGCCCACATATCTACCATTGTCATGGTGCTTCATTTTTTCCCTGCATCTTTATCTTTGATCATCTGGGATTAGGTTTCTTCTACTTGATGAAAATACTTTTGTATTTCCTTTTGTTTAGGTCTGCTAATGACAGGCGGGCTCTCCCTTATTTTTTAATTCTCACCTGAGGGTATTTTTTCCATTGCTGTTTAGAGAGAGTGGAATGGAAGGAGGGAGAGAGAGAAAGAAAGAGAGAAACATCTTTGTAAGAAAGACACACCAATTGGTTGCCTCCTGTGCACGCACCAACAGGGGCCATGCCTGCAACTGAGGTACGTGCCCTTGGCCGGAATCGAACCCAGGACCCTTCAGTCCTTGGGCCAATGCTCTAACCATTGAGCGAACCGGCTAGGTCCTTTTCTTTGACTAGTGAAATGTTTTAATTTCAGCTTCATACTTGCAGGGTTTTTTTGTTTTGTTTTTGCTGGGTATAGAATTCTCTTTGGTATTTATTTTGTTTTAGCTCTTTAAGGATGTCATTTCATTATCTCTGGCTTCCACTGTTGGGAAGCCAGCTATCGGTGTAATGGTTGTCCTTTGAAGGTAACCTTTTTCCTCTGCTATTTTAAATTTCTCCTCTTTGCGTTTTGTTTTCAGCAGTTGTAATAGGGCACATGTGTGAGTTACCTCTATGTTATAGTGTGTGCTCACCAATTTGTGGCATTCTCTGGTATTGCTGTGTAACAAACTACCCCAAAACTTAGTGGTTGAAAATGGTATCAGTTATTTAGCTCACAAATCTGTAATTTGAGTGGAACTCAGTGAGAAAGGCTTAATTCTGTTCTACACGGCATCAGCTGGGGTGGCTTGAGTGCAAGGTCCACTCAAAATGCCTCACTCAGCTGGCAAGCTGGTACGGGCTGTTGGCTGGGAGCTCATCGGAGGCCGAGGGTCCAGGACCGATTGTCATCTCCATGGTGCTTCAGCTTCCCCGGGGCATGATGGCTGGACCCAAGAGAAAAGAGGTAGAAGCTTCCACCAGTCCCTTAAGGCCATGGTCCAGGAACTAGGGCAGCATCACTTCTGCCACATTCTATTGGCAAAGCAGTTGCAGAGCCAGATTAAAGAGCAAAGGGACAGAAATTCCCTCCCGGTGAGAGGGGTGTCAAATAATTTGGAGCCATGTTCTAACCCCTACGAGGCCCCTAAGTGTGGATTTCTTCCCTCCTGCCCTTCCCCCCCTCCTCCTTTTTGGTCGACAAGGGCTCAGAGGTTTTTTAAATCCATGTTTTTCATCAGTGTTGGAAAGTTCACAGTTATTAACTCTTCACATATGGCTTCTGCTCAATTCTTTTTTAATCCTGTTTTGGTGGCTCTACTTATATGTATGTTAGATCTTTCACTATATGTTCTATGTCTTTTATCTCCCTGTATTTTCCCATTTTTTGTCTCTTCGTGCTTTATTCTGTTCGCTCTTTTCTGACCTATTTCCTATTCACTAGTTTTATCTTCAACATTGTTTAATTTGCTACTTTACCTAGCCATTTTCTTCATTTGACAATTGTATTTTTAAATTCTGCACTTTCCACTTGTTTTTTTTTATAGTTTAAAGTTCTTTCCCAGAATTGCAAACCTTCTATTTTATCCTCTTGAATATTGTCACAGTTATTTTAAAGTCTGTGTCAGATAACTTTAATATTTGCAGCCCTTCCCTTATAGATCCGTTTCTGTTGGTTTTCTTTTATATTGTCTATCTCCTCATGTGCCTGGTGAGTTTTGACTGTGCTGGACTTTGGATTTGCAACAATGCTTGTAGAAATCATTTGAAGCCTAGTTCGATGTTTCCTTTATGTTTGCTTCTCCCAGATACCTGGGAGCACGCTCACTTAGGACAACCTGAGTCCAGTTTCTGGAACTGAAGTTATTTGAGGCTGAGCTACAGTCCTTGTGGGGTGTGTTTCCTCATGGCCCACCCTAGGGTGAAGACTTTCAGGACCTCAACCCACAATAAGAGGTGGTCACCAGGGCTCTCTCCTTATAGACCCTGGCCTCCAGTCCCTGCCCCTGGAGCCTGTGAGGTTGTTGGTGTTCCTGCGTGTCCCTCCAGCCTTTGAGTAACAGCAGCCTAAACACCAGGCTCACTCCCTGGGTTTCCATCGTCCCTTCTAGCCCAGCAGTTCTTCACTGTCTGTCTAGGTATCCAGCGCTGCGCGCAGATATGTTTTCTAATTTGTCCAGTATTTCTGGTTGTCCCAGCCTGTGTTCTGGTTCACGTTACCTGGTCTGTTATGAATGGAAGTGGAAGACCTCAGAGAGACCCATGTTCTTTTGGGTCATTCCCATCAGCATCAAAAGCTGGGTTACGCTTTCCCCATTAGAGGCCTTTATTTGCCCCTTTGCAGAAAACTCCGCATTGTCTATATTTGCTGTCTCCAGTTTCTCATATCCCGCTTTTTGTTAAACCCATGCTAATCAGGCTTTGGTTCCCACATTCTACCAAAAGTACCCCTGTCAAGGTCACTCATGCCTCAGTGATGCCAAATCCAGTGACCAATTCCAGCTGTCATATCTGACACCAGTGGAGCACTCCGGCTTTGAGAGGTTGTTGAGATGAAACAAAAGCCAGCCACGGAGCCTGAGGAACGGCCCTTCCATATCCTATTTTGTTTTTTCTACAGCACTTTTTACCGGATAGTCTGTTTCATGTGCTTCCTTATTTTGATTTCTACCTAACTCATTTCGTTGCTCTCCCCCATGAGAACAGGGGCTCCAGGAGGGCAGGGCACATTGTTGGATTTGTTCATTCATTTACCCTCCACTTAGAACAGTGTCAGGTGCAGGTCAGGCTGTCAGCAGATGTTTGTTAAGTATTTGCTCTCCCTGGGAAAGAAAAGGCTGGTGCTGTCCAGCCACACTCTGGGCACCACCTCCACTGGGCCCTGGCTGGCTGCGGAGCTTGTACAGGCGTGTTGTGTGGGAAAACACCTGGCGTGCTGAGCCCTGGCCAGAACTTCAGGTGACCATCACCGACGAGTAATTATTTCAGTCTCTAAAGGGCTTTTGCGTTGCTATCTAGTCAGCCCTCACAGCACCTCTGTGGGGTGGATGGGACTGCTGCAGTAGCCTCTTGTTTCAGAGCCGCCTCCGAGAGGAAGGGACCTGTTCCGGGACCACACTGCAGCTGTAACAGCAGACCTCGGACTCAAACACTGCTCTGATAATAAACAAGAACTTTTCTTCTGATTATAAAAATAATATGAACTCGTGGAAAATTTAGAAACTACAGAAATGGATAAAGAACATTTAAGTTATTACGCTGCCATACACATTTTGACGTGTTTCCTTTCAGTCTCTTAAATACAGTTTAGATCATGTATCATACAAAATTTGTATCCTGCTTGTAAATGTAACATGATAAAATGACTTTTCCCTGTTCTTTAAATATCTCATTTTTATAGCTGCATAATGCTTCACCACATAAATGTACCACAATTTATTTACTATTCTATCGCTGGACATTTAGGTTAAACAACACATTTACTTCCCACTATGTGCGAGGGGCTGGGGACTTGAGGCTGGGGCTTTCAGACATGACAGCCAAATTAGAAAGTGGATATGACAGGGTTTGGGTAAAATAAGGTCTAACGCACCACATGGTGATATTTTTAAAAAAGAGAGAGAGGAAAATCTTTTCAAATAAAAAGAAAGTCCCAACTCCATTTAGGGGTGTGTGGTGCGGGAGGGGAGCCCGGCTGCAGTGGGTCAGTGCACAGCTGAAGGCAGGCGGTGTCCTGTTTGTGGGGACCCGAGGCTCCTGATTCCAGCAGGGGTGTGGGTCGAGGGTCCTCCTGGCTCATTTCTGTGTCTCCCTCCTCAGGCTCTTCCAGCTGGAGACGGAGGGGGAAGCCCTAGCCACCTTCCAGCAGTATTCCTCCATGCTGCCGCCCTTCTACGAGAGCTCCGCCCGCATCCTGCAGGTCGAGGTCCTGCAGCAGCTCACCGACCTCATCCGCAGCCACCCCAGCTGGTCGGTGGCCCACCTGGCGGTGGAGCTGGGCATCCGGGAGTGCTTCCATCACAGCCGCATCATCAGGTGGGCATGGCTTGCGGGTGGGGCTGGAGGACTGGACCTTTGGGACAGTGTGTGTGGCAGGGTGGGGCCTTAGGGAATCTCTCCATCCTGCCTCAGTTCCCTTCTGTAAACTCAAAAGTTGCCCAGGTGATGCCTCTGGATTAGAGCACAGGAATGTTGGCTACAGTCAGAAGGAAAAACAACATTTCTGGAGTACCTTTCAGGAGCCAGGACCATGGTAGCTATTTTATACCCATATCATGAACTTGAATTTTCCCAGCACCCCCATGAAGTGTCACCCCAATGAGAGGTTATGTGACCTGTGCAAGGTCATCCCACTGGAGGGGACGGAGGAGGCTTCAGATCCCCGGTGTCTCCTTCCAAAGGCCTGGCTGCCTCCCCTCCAGGACTGGAACACGTCCTCAGACATCCACGGGCAGCATGTGAAGGGACCATGCTGGTCACAGCCCTGTCCTGACGTGGCCGCACCTCCTTTGGTCCTCCCAGACCCAAAGCTAAAAACTCCTGGCCGCCCTTTCCAGTTGACATGCCTGTTCTTGAGCATCGTGGTGTTTAACCTCACAGCAGGCTGTCCATTTCCTAGGGCAGGAATGGCAGGGTGGTTTCTATTTTTTTGTAAATAGAGATATTGAAGCCCAGAAAGGTTAAGTGAATTGCCCAATGTTAGTGAGATTTCTGCCTTTGTAAAAAAATCTTCACCTGAGGATATGTTTATTGATTTTAGAGAGAGGGGAAGAGAGAGAGAGAAAGAGAAACATCGATCAGTTACCTCCCGTACACACCCTGACCAGGGATCAAACCCAAAACCTTTTGTGTTCCTTTGTTTTTTCATTCCTCACCCGAGGATACGTTTTCCACTGCTTTTCAGAGAGAGTGGAAGGGGGAGAGAGAGAAACATTGATGTAAGAGAGACACGTCAACTGGTTGCCTCCTGCACCAGGGCCGGGGATCAAGCCTGCAACCGAGGCACATGCCCTTGGCCGGAATCGAACCTGGGACCCTTCAGTCCAAGGGCTGATGCTCTAACCACTGAGCCAGACTGGCCAGGGCAAACTGGCAACCTTTTGGTGTATGAGACAATGCTCCAGCCAACTGAGCCACCCAGCCAGGGCATGAAACCCTTTCTATGCCACCCCACTGCCCACTGCAGGCTAATGTTGCCCTGGGGCACATCTCCCATACAGGTTTACAATTGGAACTAAAAACAGATACAAATCCCATGAGAAACAAATAAATCGTGACTCAGCCTAAGTTTGAACCAGCCCGCTGGAGCCTGGCATGTGTGTTCTTAAGCTCCTAGCCCACTTCCCTCTTCTCCACTTGGGTTACTCAGTGCCCTGCCCACCTGTGCCATGTCCACTCACCTCTGTGCCCAACCCCACAGCTGTGCCAACAGCACAGAGAGTAAGGAGGGCTGCACACCCCTGCACCTGGCCTGCCGCAAGGGTGATGCGGAGATCCTGCTGGAGCTGGTGCAGTACTGCCAGGCCCAGATGGACGTCACCGACAACAATGGAGAGACTGCCTTCCATTACGCTGTCCAGGGTGACAATTCCCAGGTGCTGCAGGTGAGCAGGGGTGGGGGCAGGGCAGCCAGGACCAGAGACATCTCCCTGTGTCCACAGCTGTCTGGGTCCTTGTGCCTTGGACTCAGATGTAACTCTGGACCTCTCACTGTCCTCCTTGGTCCATAAAGCCCAAGCTCCTTTGTGGAGAGTTCACCCCCCCTCTCCTCCCTCCCTCACTTGCCAAGGATACACAGTCTTCTCCGCTTTGTTCTGACAACCCTGGGAAAGTCCTCCAACCCAGCAGACAACCAGGCTCAGTCCAGCCAGTGGGTTTAGTTCAGCATTTCCCGAGCACCTCCTGAGAGTCAGACCCCTGAGCGGAGGCACTCGTGGTCCTGTGGGACCCAAGCTTAACTTTTTACAGGAACTCAAACAACAAAATTCTGTCTGACTCCTTTAGGCATTTGCACCAGAGGCATTCCTGTTAAATTTTCAATGAGCTGGGCAGAAAAATAAAAATAAAAACTCTGAGTGAGTAGATCCAGAGATGTTATTGAAAGGCTACTTTAAATATTAGATAGAAAAGACAGACTACTGGACAATATTTTATTGCCTAGAATTACAAGATTCCTGTAAAGGTTATATCCTGTTTCTGCCTTGGCATTGGGATGGATCAACATTACTCCAAAATGTATGGATTCATGCCTAATGATTAGTGGTCTTAGGGAAGGGAATTCACACCACTGCTGACCTCCACCCTCGCTGGGAACCAGGAGAACCCAGCACAGGGCCACACACATCCTGCCTCGAGGAGAGGGCGTGCACGCTCTTATCAACGATCGGGGACAGCTGTGCCTGTCCTTTAGAGCGTGTTTGTCTCTTGCCTGGCCCTGTACTGTTATGTGTGTTCTAGTTAATTCTCAGAATACCTTCTGTGGGTGGGGGTCATCCTCCTCTCCTTGCTAAAGAAACAGGTCCAATGACGTTAAGAAGTTTGCCCAGGGAGGGCCACAGGGCTGGGAGTGGTGGGACTGGCCCTTGAGTTGGGCCACCCAGTTGCGTCCCCAGGCTGCTGACATGCCCAGCTGGTCATGCGGGTACCCAGGGATCGTAATTAACCTCCAGGAGACAGCATTCAGTCACAAGTGAGGAAATAAAAGCCTCCCAGCTTGCTTTTTAATACTGGCATTTTTTAAATTGAAAAGATAATATCTGCATATAGCAAAAAAAAAATAAAAATTCGAGAACAGAAGGATATACAGTGAAAAGCAGGAAACACTGCCCCTCCCTCCCAGACCCCCAGTGCCCATCCCAAGATACAACCCCATTTTCAGTTTGTTTATTTAGAAATTGCCACACGTGCCAGTCACTCCCGGCCCACACCGCAGCCAGCACTGGCTCAGTCAGCCCCCGTCCTCCCTCCAAGGCCCCACTCCTCTGTGGCTTCTCTAAGTTCTTAGGCGTGTTCTGGTGAAGTCCGGCTTCCCACCCCTCTGTCCCCAGGGAGACCTGCCAGGGCGGGTGCCGGGGAGGGGCATGCGGGGGCTCCCCGCGCTGGGCTGCAGCCCATGCTGCTGTTGTGCCGGCAGCTCCTGGGGAAGAACTCGTCGGCCGGCCTGAACCAGGTGAACAACCAGGGGCTGACCCCGCTGCACCTGGCCTGCCAGATGGGGAAGCAGGAGATGGTCCACGTGCTGCTGCTGTGCAGTGCCCGCTGCAACGTGATGGGGCCCCGCGGATACCCCATCCACACGGCCATGAAGTTCTCCCAGAAGGGGTAAGCCCTCGCTTCCCGCCCCGCCCCGCAGGTGCCACGTCTCAGCTCTCACGCCTGTCCTGAGCAGTGACCACCACAGGCTCGTTGGATGCGCATCAGATTCTGGCTCCAAGGGCCGGCCTGCACGAATAAATGTGTAGGGTGTGACTCTCAGCCCACAAACTCCGCTGTGTAAAGAATAAAACATAAAATTGCCCACAATGCACCTTCATTTCTGATCATGAACCTACCTCTATCAAACTGGAGAGATAATCTTAATCTTCCCTGGGGTCCCCCCTCTCCAGCTTTTCCAGGTGGTAGTCCAATGCTAGGATCTCATGCAACCCCGAGGCGCGGAGGGTCCCACTGACCTGGGGCCTCTTCCTCCCAAACCCACCAGCCTGATCTGCACCCTGTCACGCTGCGGCCTAAGCGAAGCTCAGGAATGGTTGTCAGGGTGGTCCAGGGCCCCACCTGCCTAGATGCATTGGTCTTTCCTGGTTGGTGACACTGTGGGGACACAGGTCCCAGGCGCATGTCTTAGGGAGCTCTGTAACACTTTCTCATTTCCTCCCTTCTCCCAGACCCTGGAAACCCTGGTCTAAATTCTTCATGTGTGTGTGTGGCGAGTGTGGGGGGAGTGGATAAAAGAGATGACTATCCCAAAATGTTGCCTAGCGGGTGCAATATCTAGAATGAATGAGTGGACGAGTGAATAAGTGAGTCAGCCCCTCAGTCCCAGGCACTGTGCTAGGCACTGTGCTAAGCCCTACAGAGATGGATAAGAGAACAGCTCTAGAACAGGAGACAGAAGTCACCTAAGATCTTCCAGTGCTGAGTGCCGGACAGGCAGCAGGAAAAGGGCACAGGAGGGGCCACCCTCCTCAGGTGGGGGAGCAGGCACTCTCACCCTCCGTCAGATTTTTCCTTCCGCCGGGGCCCTGGCTGGTCCCTGGAGCATTGCTATCCCCTTGAATGTCTGGACCAAGCTTGGACAAACCATCCTTTCCTTTATCTTTTCAGCACAGACAAGATGAGCTAGAAATTTAAGAAGGACTTGACCGGGTGGTTAGAGACAGAACCACTGCTCTCACCCCCAGGAATCAGGTTCCCTAGTTGCAGGTTGCGACCCGAATGGACACAGCAATGGTCATGCTCTCTTATACCTGAAGGCTGGCACAGTGGCCCTGCTCCTGCTTGGCTTCAGCCACCCTACAGGTTCCAGTCACCTGCTCTGTCCATGTTACGTCCAGAACCCTGGTGGTGTCCAGGTTGCTGCCTCCTCAGATACCCTCGGCCACATCCCCTCCCTGCCCCACCCAGGCTCCCTGCAGGGCCTGCTCAGATCAAAGAGGATCATTGCCTGCATGATGACGCAGGTCGTCTCCTGCCTTGGGTGTGCCCTGTCACTGCACACAGCCCTGTTCCTCAGGGCCCCAGTGGGGGCATCCCTCTGCCGCAGCACAGTAGCCAACAGAGCTGTGCTCGAAGAATCGCAGGCGTTAGTGTTGCTGAGAGAGGTTCTGTCCCAGCTCCAATCCAGGAACCCCTCTGCTGTTTATTCACCTTCCAGGGACTCTAGTTTCACTTACTGAGATGTCTTCAAGGCTCTGTAGTGTTGTAGCATGAATCAGAATTTCCTTCCATTTCAAGGCAGAATAGTACTCCCTTGGATGTGCCACAGTTTGCTTTTCTGTTCATCTGTCGGTGGACACTTGGGTTGGTACTACATTTTGGCTGTTGTGAATAGTGCTGCAGTAAACATAGTGCTTGTGCCCCTTCTTTCAGTTCCTTTGGTTTTATACCTGGGGTGGAGAGCAGCTGTACTCTTAACCACCCCTCCTACTTCTTCCTGCAGGATGCAGTCACTGCATGGAACCAAGATGGGGGGTGAGGGGATGGAGGACTGTTAGGACTGTCTCCATGTTGCAGGTAGACTAAGTGACTTTCCAGAAGTCACCAGTGAGGAAGCTGGGGCTTGACCTCAAACCTGTCTGACTCTAAAGCCAGCACCAGTGAGAGTGATCATTGCTGACTGGAGTTATTAGGGAAGGCTTCCTGGAGGAAGGGGCTTGAGATTTGCCTTGAGGGGCTCATGTTACCATAGATATACCATGGTATTCACGCCGGTTGCTTTTGTTGCAACCTTATTTGCAGAAACTCTTCCTAACCAGTAGATGAAGCCCCCAAGACCTCTTCCAGCACCAGGCTCCTCCAGGCCTTCCTCACTATCCCCGGCTCCTCTCTTCCCAGGTGTGCCGAAATGATTGTTGGCATGGACAGCAGCCAGGTCCACAGCAAAGACCCACGCTATGGAGCCAGCCCCCTCCACTGGGCCAAGAACGCAGAGGTAGGTGGAGTCCGGGGGAATGGTGGGCAGGGGCAGGCCCCTGAGCCCTTTGGTCCTCAGTTTCCTGAGGAAGGAGGTTCCTAAGGGGACTCTAGAATGGCACTTGGGCAGTTGATGTCACAGTGGACCCCCAGGCAGAGAAGGCCAAGGAGAGGTGACATCCTGGCATTGCTCTAGTGCTCACTGGCAAGGTGGCAGTGACCCTTCTGTTTTCTCCTGTATGTATTGAGGGTCAGATGTCCTTCCTCTGGGAGTGTGAGGTCAGTAAGGTAGTGCGGGAGAAAATGCTTTATAACTTGTCAAGTCCCTCATAAACAGAAGGTGGTGGTTGATGGAGGTGCTGCTGCTGGCTCTAGCAGTGTCCCCTCTGAGGCCTCTCCCTATACCACGCTCCATTCTCCTGGGAGTATGGGGGCCTCTGGTCTCTCATCTCCAGGAAGCACAGTTCAGCAGTGCACTGGAGGGCCCCAAAGATCACGGCCTGCTCATAACTGTGATGGACCAGGAGGAGATGCCAACCTTTGCAGGGTACCGTATTCATGCCAGGCACTAGCACCAAGTCAGGCCCTTTTATGTATGTTTTGTCATTCATTGTCACCACACTGTGAGGTAGGGACTTGCATTCCCATTTTACAGCAGAGAAAGCTGAGGTGCAGGGGGGTACAGTGACTTATCCAAGCTCAGACAAGGATGACGTGGGGCTACTCAAGCCTGTTGAGCTTTGAAGTCCAGGCTCCTCTCCATGGTCCCAGGCTCCTTAGGGCTGCTGGGCGAGCAGGGGTGTGTGTTGCCAAGTCCCAAGGAAGGATTCTACCTTGGCAAGGACCCAGGGAAGGTGACAGGGAGTGGAGCCATTCTGGGACAGAACCCGGAATAACTTTTTTAAAAAAGATTTTTTATTGATTTTTACAGAGAGAGGAAGGGAGAGGGAGAGAGAGAGAGAGAGAGAAACATCGATGTGAAAGTGAAACATTGATCGGCTGCCTCTTGCACGCCTCCTACTGGGGATCAAGCCCACAACCCGGGCATGTGCCCTGACCAGGAATCGAACTGGCAACCTTTTGGTGCACCAGATGACGCTCAACCAACTGAGCCACACCAGCCAGGGTCCGAAGAACTTTTGCAGGGGCACAGGTCCTCTGAGCTCCAGGGAAGGACTCTGACATCTGTTAGAACAGTCCACACATCTTCAGCTTTTTGTCCCCTAGCTCTTGGGATACTGTGGTGTGGAAGCCAAGGTCTAGAGCCACCCCCAGAACTAGGCCTGCCACCTGGGCTCTTCTGTTGCTGGAGCTTTCCAGAGGCCCAATCCCTGAAGGCCTCTGAGGGAGGAAGTGACAGTGCCCAGGTGCCACAGGCCACAGCGCCTTCGAGTGCCTCGCTGACTCGGGCCTGGGCCCTCTCTCCCACAGATGGCTCGCATGCTGCTGAAACGAGGCTGCGATGTGAACAGCACCAGCTCCGCGGGCAACACAGCTCTGCATGTGGCCGTGATGCGCAACCGCTTTGACTGCGTCATAGTGTTGCTGACCTACGGGGCCAACAGCAGCGCCCGTGGCGAGCACGGCAACACGCCGCTGCACCTGGCCATGTCGGTGAGCTTGGCCTTCCCCTGCGCCTCGCACCCCTCCTCCCATGCCCCCCTTGACGTGTCGGACGAGAAGGGCAAGTGCAGTTCATGTCACCTCTGCCAGCCTTGGTGTCCCATCTGGGAAGTGAGGTGTCGGTGCCCACCTGGCGGAGTTGTCGAGAAGAGTAAATGGTGGACACTTGGTAGCTATGAAGACTGTGTGAGTGACACACGCAGGGCCTGGCGCAGAGTGACTGGCCCCAGGCGTTAGTCCCCTCCCGGCCTTACAGGGAGCAGCCAGCTCGTGCTGTTCTCTTCTCCCTGGTGGGCTCCACGCTCCAGGAGGCAGGGCCGCTTCCTCACCTGGGCGCCGAGGCTGGTGCTGGTCACGCCTGTTGGTTTAAAGAGCGTAGTTCCTGCCCCCGAAGGCCCCGCAGCCTGAGACAGCTACAGTAAGAGCATAGTGCATGCAGGGGAGGGAGTGCTGCTGTTACAGACGTGCGTGCGTGTGCATGCGTGCGTGCGTGTGTGTGTGAGTGACTACAGCAATACCACATGCGCAGAAGTCTGTGTAATCAGCCTCTGCATGAGAGAATGAGAGAGACCCCTGGGACTCTAAAAAGAAGTCGATTTAGGACAAATTCAAAGACATCTATTTTATACCAAAGGTCATGGTCATAGAGCAGTGTTGCTTAAGAGGCTGAAATTATAAATAAAGCCATGGACATTTTTAGCACTGAATGGGCCCTTAGAATTATCTGGCTTAGCAGCTCTCAAATGTCTTAGTTTAGTTGGTCCCTTTATACTCTTAAAAATTATTGAGGATCCCAAAGACTTTTTTTTATATGAATTTTATCTGAATATAGTCACCATATTAGAAATTAAAAATGAGAAATTTTCAAAATACTCATTAATTCATTCAGAAATAGCCATAATTTACCAATTACATACTAACATAAATGATATTTTCATGAAAAACAACTTTTTTTCCTAAAACAAAAAAAGAACTGAATGAGAAGAGGTGGCATTGTTTTACATTTTTTGAATCTTTTTACTGCTCGGCTCCAGAGAAGACGTGACTCTCTTGTCTGCTCAGTTTATCCTGTTGCGGTCTGTTGTCGGATACGTCGAATGTGAAGAAAACCTACCTTCACAGAGATGTGTTGCTGGAAAGATACATAGTTACCCCTTTCCAGATAACTGTGACCTTCCCAGTATTGTTCCATAGCTCCATGGGGCGGATTCTGACAAGTTGGTTGTGGTGGGCTCTGCCACATCCACACACTTTTCACACATTAATGGCCACCAGCACCGCCACCTTTGGGTGGATCTTCCACCCACGCATGACTTTGTGTCATCCCTGGAAAATATCGGTCATTGAGTATGAACAGCTTCTAAAGATGTTCACCCACTTCATTATGAAAAACCCACATTTGTAAACATCACCATCATCTCATCAGAAAAGCCTTTAAATTTGGGGAAGCTGTCAAGCCCATCGTGGTGTACACAGGTTTTCTGGAATTCTAGTATTTGTTTGAAAGCTTAAATTTTATCATTGGCACAAAATACCGCCAGTTGTTTTTCTGGAAGCGACAGGCTCCCTGCTTTCATTTTCGAGAAAATGTCTCGTCAGTACCCAGGCTGATCAGTTGTTTGCCTGGCAGTCAGTCTTTCTTCTCGAGTGAAAACTCTGTTCCATGAAAACAAGCTGCCAGTTCTGCTCTCAGCTCCGACAGCTGTACAGGGGCTTTTCCTTGAGACACACACTTTGTTGTGCCACAGAAATGTCTTCTCCACACTCCATTGTATGACAGCATCCATAAGTGTAGAATTTAACCGAATTAATAGTTCTTACTGCGTCATCAAGGGCATTCTTAGGAGAAACAGGCTTGTTAATGAGTTTATTTATTCTTACTGTGAGTGTGAGGCAGAGAAAAAAAGTCATGGCAAGGTACCAGTAGTTTTACTCACCATTGTTTTTACACCATCGGTGCAAAGGCAAATATCTTGGTATTTTCATGAAAACAGTTTTAGCCTTCCAAGCCTTCTAAAAGGGCCTCACGTATTCATGGGGCCCATAGTTCTTACTTTGAGAACTGCTGACGGACTTCATTGTGTCCCAGACTACGGTCCGTTGCAATACCATCTTCATGGTTTTGGGCCCATTCATGGACCACTTTTACAGTGACATGCTGGATCATTTCTTTGAGCTGGCTTGCTTTTAAACTTACTTAAAGTTACGTTGAAGGAAATGTTGTATCACTGCCATAAGTGGTCAAACAAAAGGTAACAAAAAAAGAACTATATAACTAATGTTTAAAGCACACATTTACCTGTGCCCATACAAATCCTAATGGTACATGAACAACTGTTGGGACAACTGCATTCTAGACACACCTCTTTACTCTCTAGGCAAGGAAATCAGGCCCCGAAAAGAGGCAGGTAATAGGACCAGAGCTCTGGCCTCCTGGCAGCCAGTCTTCGGGCCTGTCCTGGGAGACCAAGCCATGCCTCACCCCGCGCAGCCTCCAGATAGATGTTAACTGCACAGCGCTGTGTGCAGGGAGGACATGTGCTTGGTCACTCCCTCAGAACTGGCACCCTAGACAGGATGTGCAAGACAGTCTTCCCTTTCCTTGCTCACCCTCTCCTGCTACTCCAGAAAGCAATCAGCAGCCGACCCTTCAGTGTCCCTGTGGCTCCTGGGTCAGGGGTCAGAGATGTTTTGCTTCCTGTGAGCAGGAGCTGGTGGGGCTGCAGGTTGGTGAGTCACCTCCAGTTTCTACCTGGGTTTTGAAGCCCTCACCTGGGGATGCTGAGCCTGCCTGTCAGGGCAGCAGCCTTCAGACTGTAGACTTTGGAATATCGGGTTGATGCGGTGGGAGATCAAAGGTCCCAGAGCCTCGGTGCTGAGGAGAGGCCCACCGAGTTGATGGGTAGAGTGGAAGAAGCTGGGGTCCCTTTTCACTCTGTTTCCCTGAGCTGTTGACTATTTTCCTCCCACTCCATCCCTACCAGAGAGGCAACGTGGAGATGATCAAGGCCCTCATTGTGTTTGGGGCAGAGGTGGACACCCCAAATGACTGTGGGGAGACTCCTGCTCACATAGCCTCCAAGATCGGCAAACGTATGTGCTCATCACTCTGGGTCCAGGGTTGGGCTGGGGTAGGTGGGGTGCCAGGGCAGGAGAGGAGGGAAGCCACAGCTCTCGGGTACCAGCATCCTGTTTGTACCCACCCAGTTGCTCCCTGCACAGGGTTTCTAGGAGGACCTGGGAGGCTGAGACGGGAAGCTTCTGTTTCCAGAACCTGGGGCCCTGACCAGTAGATGGAGCCCACCAAGGGCTTGCCAAGCCAGTGTCCTCTCCTGTGAGGCCCTGTCCCACCTTAGGGTGCCAGGAGGCAGGGGGGTGGGATGGGTGGCAGCAGCAGCCCTCTTCCTCAATCTTGGGGGATTCGCTGATGTAAGCACTACACAACTGTGCATGCATGCCCCGTGCTCACAGGCACGATGCACACATCACGCTGCACAATTGTGCATGCGTGCCCCATGCTCACAGGCACGCTGCACGCATCACACTGCACAAGTGTGCGTGCAGGCCCTGTGCTCAGGCACTCTGCATGGCCTGCATGCTCCCTTGGTGAGCCTTGGCTTCAGGGCTGGAAAAAGCAGACCCTCCTCACCAGAAGCCTGGAGCCCCGTCTGGAGGGCTTCCAGGAGCTGTGGAGGTTGCTGTGGGTGTGTACCCACCAGTGTGTGCAAGCATGTGTGTATACGTGTGCATACTACTTCTCAGGGCATCCTTTTCAGTCAGCCCGTTTGTTAGATGGGCATAAATGCCCTTTCAAGCTCTGAGGGAGACTCTCCCTCCAGCAGTTTTGAGAATTGCTGAATATGGAGCTGGGAGTCCTGCCTTCTTGACGAGTCAAAAGGAAAGAGGGAGTTCCCAGAATACTCAGGCGGGCAACACTTTCCGCAGGCCACCTCAGCACCTTCCCTGGCCCCAGGAAGTTGCTTTGGATGTGGCATACTAGAGTCCACATGCCCTGGCTAGGTGGTGTCGGGGCACCTCGGGCTCTCCCACATACCTGGGCAGCCTGGAAGATGGAAGAGGGAGCCATGCATGGAAAGGAGGGGCCTCTCACTTGCATGAAACATCAGTTCTGATCCTGCGCGATCTCCCCCTCCCCACACTGTCATCAGTTGTCACCAGGAAGACAGTCTTAACTCTGCTGAGAGCCATAGGGGCCGACCACCACCTCCCACTCCTCCCAGAGGCCCCAGCGGAGCCGTGCTCCCCAGCAGCACAACATTTCTTCTGCCCGGAAAGATCTCAGCCCCCAACGATCAGCTTAAACAACCTAGGTAGGCCCCTATCCCCCCCCTTCACACACACACTGTGTTCCCTCCTCTTCAGCTGGTTCCCAGACCCTCAGAACAGAGCTCCTGAAGGAAACGGGGGCCCAGTGTGGAAGCCTTTGAGATGAGCAGGGAGGGGGGACGGACACGGCATATTAGCCTCTGGAGGCAGCCAGCAGCCCCATAGAGCCCAGAGGCCATTGGGTCCCTGGCTAACATCCCACGGTCCATTTTTTCTGTGAGGATGTCCTGGGCACAGGGCTCAGATCTGGGCAGGTCCTGGCACCCATGAGGTGGGTGTTTTCATGGCCTCTTTGTGTCCCTTGGGAGCTCAGAGTGGGTAGTGAGGAGTGCTGTTGGGGGTCCAGAGCCACTGGCACTCTGGCTTCAGCAAGGAGTGTTTCTGCTGAATCTCTGTCAGGCCTTAGGCCTGTGTGTTCCCCACTGGCCCTTTCAGTGATCTATAGGCTTTGATCATGAAAGGCAACCAGCATCTGCCCCCAGGCATCCTTGGTGCCCATGGAGATGCCCTGGGGAGACACTGGGTCTCCTGTGAGCTAGCCCCCCAGGGCCCTAGATTGTTTGGGAGTGGGGTCCCCTGAACAGGGCAGTCGGAAACCCATCCTTGGCAAGTTCGTCTCTTTTTTTTTTTTCTTCTTTGCTGTTGGGGAGCGAACCAGCACCTCCAGCCTGGGTAGCCCAGCCAAACCTAGAGTTCAGGAGAGGCAGAGCCAGCAGCCAGTAGTCCTTCTGGCTCCGCCTCTGTCCTCCCTCAGCCCATCTCCATTCAGAACCTGTCCCCCATCTTTATCTCTCAGTTTTACAGGCAGTCAGTCACCCAAGCCAGGCTGGACGGTGGGCCGGGGGCACAGCATCAGATGGGTAATGCCCAGGGCCTAGAGGTGCCACAGAGCCTGCCTCACCCTCAGTTAGCTGTAGCCGGGTTCCCTCCTCTCCTTTTTCTCAGCTGCATGCCGGCACATGCACCCTTGCTTACCTCCCTATACCTGGCACTCTGTCCGCTGCCTCTCCTGGCCGTCCCCCACTCATCTTGCCCACTCTCTGGCTGCCTGCCCTGGTGAGAGGGGTCCTCCCGCCTTGCTGCCTGCCTTCCTGCTTTGCTGCTTTTAGACTCCCTGCATGGTGGTGTGAGGGCCTGCAGGTCCGGTGACATGGCCCTGCTGGGCCAGGCACCCGGCCCGTCTGCTCATCAGGAGGGCAGCTCATGCACTGGGTGGGCACAAGGGAAATGTGAATGGAGCGGATGAGTGCATCCGAGTGAAAAGGCCACTGAGCAAGTTTCCTGAGAGATCAGAGTTGTCTGAAGAGTGGTTGGGGTTTCTCCCAGGAGCCTGTGGGCTCTGGCTCAGCTGTTTCCTGGGACAAAGAGCCCTTCCTGGGGGCAGCAAGTAGATGCTCCTGCTAGGGACAGTGGGGTGAAGGCACAGCTTCAGATTTGCTCCAGGACCCATGGGGGGGACCTGGGATCTGCCTGGCCTCTGCCCACCCAGCCCTGTGCCCCGCAGAGCTGCAGGACCTGGTTCACATCTCCCGGGCCCGGAAGCCAGCCTTCATCTTGAGCTCCCTGCGGGATGAGAAGCGGACGTAAGTGAGGAGGGAAGGGGGGCCACGTGAGGGGCCTCTGCCAGGTGCCCACAGAGGGCTCGAGGCTTTTGTCTAGTCCTCCCACAGTCCTGTGAGGCGGCTTGAGTCCTCTGTAGTTCACAGCCAGGAGACTGAGTCTTTAGAGAGCCTGGGTCTGCCCCTTCGCCAGTGGCCGTGCAGGCTCTGGGTCACGTGATGGAGCTGACTGCAGTCCTGTTCTTCCCCTGAAACCCTGTCATGGTTGTGGGGGCAGATGGCCCAGATCCCCTCGGGAGAGCCCAGGGCCTGCTTCCCTCGGATTCCACCCCACTCCTTACCCTTCCGGCCTCCACAGAGCTGGTGGCCTAGGCTGCTTGTCTGAGCACCTGCTGTGTACCCAGGCCCATTGCAGAAGGCGGGCCTGGGTGATGGGCACAGAGAGAAGAAGCCCCTGCCATGTCCTGGACAACAGTCCTTGGGGCCCAGTATCAGTGCCTACAGCATATCGGGCTACTAGGACAGATGTGGTTCCCAGCAGCTGCTCTCTTTGCCTGTCTATTACTATCCTAGCAGCCTTCCTAGGGACATATTAGTAACTGCAGAACCTGAGTCTCTGAGAGGTTAAGTGACTGTGTCAAGGTCACGTGGAGTGAGTGTCAGAGCGGAGACAGGCCAGGTCTTCTGAGTCCATGTGCTTTTTGCCACTGCAGGCTCTCTGCTGGCCATGCCCTGGCACCAGCATGGGCAGGGTGCAGGGAGAGCACCCTGTGGGGACTTTCCCAGGCAGGTCTGTGAGCTACAGCTCAGCCCTGCTCCATCTATCTCCATCCCTCCATTGCCAGCCCCGCATCTTCAGCAGGGTCTCTTGAATATTTGCTCCCCTGGTCAGGCCCTGTAGTCCTCCAGCAACAGCATGGCTTCCCCTGCCACTCACTGGGCTTGGCTCAGGGCTGGGAGCTTGTCCAGGAAAGGATGTGGGACCCAGCAGGCCTGCTGCATAGACCTTCATTTACCAGCTGTCTATTATAAATGCTTCCTGTGTGCACTGTACCCACAGCACTGCACAGGGCAGAGCTGGCCCTGCCCTCAGAAGCTTCCAGTCTGGGCAGGGTGGGGGGGCGAGGGGCATTGGGCAGGGAGAAAGACAGTGAACAAGTGAACAAAAAGTGACGCTGATGGAGGGGAGACGTGCTCAACACCGAGGAAGTGGGTGGAGCAGGGGCAGGCTGGACTGGAGGGTCCTGATGGCATCGCGGCAGGCTCTCTCCGCAGTGACTTTTTTTTTAAATCTTCCCCCAAGATGCCCGGCCGGGCATGGCTCAGTGGTTAAAGCGTCGACCTAGGATCCAGGCGATCAGGGTTCGATTCCCGGTCAGGGTACATGCCCGGGTTGCGGGCTGCAGCCAATCAATGACTCTCTCATCATTGATGTTTCTAGCCCTCTCTCTCCCTCTCCTTTCCTCTCTCTGAAATCAATAAAGATATATTTAAAAAAACAACATTTTAAATCTTCCCCCAAGGATACTTTTTCCACTGCTTTTCAGAGAGAGTGGAGGGGAGAGAGAGAGAGAAACATCAGTGTGAGAGAGACACATCGATTGATTGCCTCCCGCATGCACACCGACAGGGCTGAGATCAAGCTTGCAACAGAGGTATGTGCCCTTGGCCAGAACTGAACCCAGGACCCTTCAGTCCATGGGCTGACGCCCTAACCACCGAACCGGCTAGGGCACCACAGTGACATTTAAAGTGAGATGGAGAGATGAGACCAGAGGAAGGTTCCAGGTTTGCGCACAGATGGAGGCCTCGCCCTGGGGCTGGGGGCCAGGCACAGCAGGACTGGGAGAGATGCGTCAGGGCGTGCAGGAGAGCACACACTCGGGAGTCAGCAGGCCTGGGTCCAGACTGAGCCGGCATCATTAACCACCCGTGTGACTGGCGGTCACGTAACCTCTGAGCTTCTTTCCTTCATTCCTTCAGTCATGCACAGGGGTAACGGAGTGTCTACCTCGAAAGGGATGAGGGACATTTATGTGAATTCGTGCTGGCAAAAGCCCCTCACAGCTCCTGGCCCGGAGACAGTCCTCTCTCCCTGCCCTTCCTCCCCTGCTGCTCCCACCTAAGCAGAGGGTCCTAACCCTCTGCCACCCATTGCTGCCCAGCTGTAGGATATCAGCCCTCCCCCATCCTTATTTAATTCAAACAGACTTTATCAGGCACCTGAGAGTGAGAATCTAGACCTGACAAAAACCAAGTGGCTGTCCTCACAGAGCTCCGAGTGGGGGACAGACCCAGGTGTCTACTTAGGCGGCGCCTGGCCAGTTGCCTGCCCCCAGCTGCCCTTACCTTCCTTACGTTTCTCTATTGCACTCTTCACCTCCTGAAATACACATTTATTCCTTTATGACTAACCCCCCCGCCCCCCCAAGCTCCAATAGCACAGAGCTCGGCCGGGCCTGGTCTCACGTGCTCGTGGCGGCCGTGGCACCGATGCCCAGGGACATGGGCTTGAGTGTGGGGTGTATAGTGCCAGGCTGTAATGGGCCCTCTTCCCTTGCACTGTTGTCCCCACCACAGCCATGACAACCTGCTCTGCCTGGACGGAGGGGGTGTGAAAGGCCTGGTCATCATCCAGCTCCTCATAGCCATAGAGAAGGCCTCGGGCGTCGCCACCAAGGACCTCTTTGACTGGGTGGCTGGCACCAGCACGGGAGGCATCCTGGCCCTGGCCATTCTGCACGGTGAGGGCAGCTTCCTGGATGGCAGGAGCAGGGTGGGTGGGGGTCAACACCTGCAAACTTCTGGGTAGGCTTCGTCTTGACTCAGCTGACAGCCCCTTCACGGGCCTGTGTGGGCTGCGGGGGCCTCCCAGAGCAGCCTCTGGCCCCACCCAGGCAGGAACTGGCCTCGGCTCGGCATCCCTGCCTGTGACCCCGTCACATTCCATACTCTCCAAGCACCCTCCAGGTCTGAAGGCACCAGGAGAGAACCCTTCCGCACCCGGGGCATCCGGGCCAGGCCTGTGCAAGGTGCTAGGGACACGGGGCTGAGTCAGACACATGCCCCGCCCAGGGAGCCCCAGTCTGATGGGGGTGGCAAGGCATCTGGGTGTTAACCGAGGGAGGAGGCCACGGCCCAGCAGTTCAGGGTGTGCGGGGACGTGGGCACAGGAGGCAGCTGAGAGTGGCATCCCTGGGGCTCTGGGGAGAGGAGGATCATCAATTGGCAAGTTGCTGGGTTTTGCCATCCCAACAGTTTATGGCCTAGTATTTCACATTGTTTTCATGATTGTCACCACAGCCTTGTGAGGTTACAACTGGGGAAACCGAGGACCAGAGAGGGTTACCCAGTGAGTCAGGCAGAGCCAGGCCTGGGTCTCCATCGGCACGCCTGCCGTCTGCCCTGGCTCCAGCTCCCATGTCCCCTGTGCTCTCCAGTTCCTGCCTTCCGTCCGGTGAGACGCGCTGGGCACTTTCAATATCCTGCGAGGTGCAACCTGCCCCTTTGACCCTGTTTTTGGAGGCTCAGAGGACAGGGCTGGTACTTCTAATCTGTGACAAACAGTAGATCCAGATTTACAAGCTCAGACACTTTCAGAGCCATTGTTTAGGGAAAATAATACAAAATTATGAATACAATAAGTCAAGTACGGAGGCTTGGGCTGCTGAAGGGGACATCTGCCTGGTTGGGGAGGTGCCAGGAGCCCTGACTTGGTCAGTGCCTGGGCAGAGCTGCCCCTCACCTGCCACTTCCAGCCACTGCTGGCTTCCCCCCCAGCCTGTGCTCAGGCCATGCCTCTTCCTACCTCCGACTGCTTGTTCCTAGGCAAGTCCATGGTCTACATGCGTGGCGTGTACTTTCGCATGAAGGACGAGGTCTTCCATGGCTCGCGGCCCTACGAGTCAGGGCCCCTGGAGGAGTTCCTGAAGCGGGAGTTTGGGGAGCACACCAAAATGACAGACGTCAAGAAGCCCAAGTAAGCCTGCTCAGCAGGGCACTGGGACAGAGGCCTCCTGTCCTGGTCTGATTAAAGTTGAGGGGGGCAGGGAGCAGCTTCTTCCCATGGAAACGAGGGGCTTCTGGAGAACACGACGGAAAACACCTTCCACCCATATCTGATGTTTTTCCACCCAAATAGCACGTCCTAGGTTCAGAGGGGCTCGGTTCTTGTCTGGCACACATCCAGGACTCCTGTGCTGAGCACGGCTGTGTCCCAGGCTCTGTGTGCGTGTGTGTGTGTGTGTGCGCGCGTGTGATGGGAGGAGAGAGAAGGGATGCAGCCATCAGGTGGAAGGGCTTGCAGTGTGGTTGGGAGGTAAGTGATCTGAAAAAATGGCAGCCGTGCAAGGCAGTGTGTGCTAGTTTGAGAGGTTCCAGGAGAGCCTGCAGCACCGCTCCTTTGTAGTACTCCCCACCCCAGAATTACTTTATTGTCTGTGTAATGTGTGACTTGCCTGCCAGACAGTGAGCTCCCTGACGTAGGGACATGACTGCCCTGCTTTTTCTGTAGCCCCAGACGGGCCATTGAAAAGTGTTCATCAACTGACTGTGGGAGCAAGAGGGAAAGTGGGCTGAGGGTCAGGTGGTCAGGGAGGGCTTCCTGGAGGAAATGAAGTGTGAGCAAGGGCTAGAGTGTTTGGGAGGATTTCTTTTCATAATAAAGCTTTTTTTTTTTCATTGAAGAATAATGCAGTCTTTTAAGGAGATTTGGAAAACAGAAAAATACCACCCATGATTTATTAATCAAAGTACAATGTTTTAAAAACATTTTTGTGTATTTTATCCTAGACCTTTTTCCACTTAAAATAGAACTTACATTTAGAGAAGTACATAAACCAGTTCAGTGAATAATTATAAAGCAGACACTCACATGACCACCCGCCAGGTCCAAAAGCCCCTTGAATACGTGCCCACCCCCATCACAGCTCCTGCCCTCCTGCTGGGTGGCTGCTCTCCTAACTGGTGCGCAGTGGGATTTCCTGGCTTTTCTGTGTAGTTTCACTGTCTGGATGCAGCCTTGAACAGCATGGTGAGGGTCTCGCCTGTCTTTGAGCTTGGACGGGATCCTTTTGTGTATTATCTCCTTTCCATCACTGCTGTGTTTGTCCGTGTGGTCCCTGATGTTGGGTGAAGCTGTACTTCATTCATTCTTCTTGCTCATGAGATGACGCCCCGTGGTTATTTCTCCAAGTGCCTTCAGTGGGCCCTTGTGTTGCTTCTGGATTGGAGCTCTTGTGCAGAGTGCTGCCATGAACATTTGGGGACTTGTTTTCTCACCCACATGTGTACAGGTTTCCCTGGAGCACATGCCTGGGAGTGCAGCTGCCGAGTCTCAGGATGCCTGACCTCACCTCTCAAGTCCTGCCCAACTATTTTCCAAAGTTCTGCTCTCTGTTTTCACTCCATTCACCGCTTTTGAGAGTTCCTGTTGCTTTGCATTTTTGCTGACGTTTGCCTATTGGCATCTCTGTGTGTTTTGAATTTTCATTTCCCTGATGACTAGAGAGGTTGAAACAACTTCTCATAGGTTTAAAGGCTGTCTGGATTTCTTCTTTCAAAAAGTTCCTTGTTCAAGAGTTTTGCCTATTTTGGGCAAAATTGGGTTGTGTGATTTTGGGGTTTGGAGGCTTCTTAATGATCTTTTTTATATTTTTATATCCTTTGATGGATTTATGGATTCAAAACCTTTTCTCCCATTCCATGGCTTGTCTTTTCACTCTCTTTAAGGTGTTTTGTTGGTGGACAGGTGTTCTTAATGTGGTAGAATTTGTAAATGTGTTCCTGTGTATAGTTTGTGCTTTTTATGTCTCATTTAAGAACCTTCCTTACCCTCAGGGAGGAACCTAGTCTCCTGTGTTAGGTCAGAGAGCTCTTAGATCTGCCTTTCGTGTTTGGGTTTTTTATGAACCTGGAATTGATTTGTGTGCTGAGGAGATCCAACTTCACGTTTCCCACGTGAATAACCATTTCCCCAGCCTTGTCTGTCCAGAAGTCTGTCTTCTTGGCAGTGAGGCGGGGGTCTTTGCTCAGGTCTGTTTCTGGCTGTGTCCTGCTCCATTGACTGGGTGTCCGTGCCTGTGCACAGACTATTGAACCCTAACTCTACAGTGTTACACTAAGTCCTGACGTCCAGGGCAGCAGGACCCCCCACACTGACCTTCCCTTCCAGAGTATCGTGGCTGTCCTGGGGGGCGCTGTAGACAGTGGGTAAGAGCATGCACCCGGTAGTTTCCTCTTCTAGAAAAAGGGGGTCATATACCACCTGCCTCCTGGGGTTTTCATGAGGAGTGAAAAAGTTAATATTTATAAAACTCTTGGCATATAAAGGCTATGTGAAGGTTAGTTGTTGCTACTTGTGCGTCCTTATAAATGGTAGGATCGGATTGCCAAATTCTATAGGAAATCAAGTGCTGGCGGGATTTTGGTTGAGATTTGTTTCAGGGAGATCCAACAGTGAGTCTGTGAGCTTACTTGGGGGAGAACTGACACTGAAAACACCGAGTCTTCCAATTAGAGAGCATAGTGAGACATTCCATTTGTGTCGGGTTTCTCAGTACAGTCTTATAATTTTATCTAGAGACACCTTACATGTCTTCTTTTTATTCTTAGGTACTGCATATGTTTTGTGCTATTGTAAATGATACATTTTAAAGCATTTCATTTTCTAACTGTAGCTTGTATTTATAAATACCATTTATTTTAAAATTTTTAATTGAGTGTAAGTGGAATCACACCGTGTTTGTCTCTTTGGGACTGGCTCCGTTCACAGGGTCCTGAGCAGAGTGTCCTCGAGGTTCACCCATGTTGTACCGTGTAGCAGAATTTCCTTCCATTTTTAAGGCATATATACCACATTTTTTATCCATTCATCTGTTGGTGGACGCTTGGGTCATTCCCACCTATTGACTGTTGTGAGCAACTGCTGTGTACATGGGTGTGTACAAGTACCTGTTTGAGTTCAAGTTCCTGCTTTCAGTTCCCAGTGCCTCTTACAGAGAATTCTGACTGGTTCCATTCGCTAATCTTTTGCTTAGGATTTTGCATCCATGTTCATGAGTGAGCTTGGTTTCATTAATTCCATATACCTTTCCTTATCCTATCTATAATTGACTTTCCATAGTTTAAATCTATCTTGTTTTTTAAGTCTTATGAGACATTATTGTTGGTTTTTGCAGTTGATTTAGATTTTATCTAGCATTGTACTGGTAAACCAGAGCTCTGGGTTGGGGGGAAGCTCTGACTTATAGTCTTTGGCAATTCTCGTGGCATAAATACTCCCACCATGGCCGATTTCAAGCCACCAACAATTTGACAAATCTGAAGGAGGCTTAGTTTGTGGTTATTACTTTTCAGGGCTTTTTTTCTCCCTCCTTCGTCCAGCGCCAGGGCAACTTTCCTCATAACCTGCAGGAGTGGGAAAAGGGCAGGTTTATTTCTGGTTTACCTTTTCCAAGAGCATAGTCTTGTGGGGTCCCAACCTAATATAGGGAGGGTCTCTCATTAGCCCCCTAACCCTTGGTGGGCCCTGGGGCTACGTCTCTGTCCCTCTGGCCCCATGAGGGCATCAATACTGATGTTTAAATGTACTGAGTTTGGTTTCTGCCTTCAGGTCAAAGCTGGGTCTGTGCTCCACCTACCTCTGGGTTCTTGCTTTTTCTCAGAATTTACCCTGGCATTCATTCCTTTTCTATTTTGTCAGACCTATGCTTTTAAGTAGATTTTTTTTTTAATTATTTTTTCCAGCTTTTAACTTTTTGTTCAGTGGAAAGATTGTTCAAATTATCTTTCCACAGTAGTCCCAGAAATGGAAAACTAATATTTTTTCCTGTGCAGAGTTTTTTGTTCCCTTTCCTTTATATCTGTCTTTACAGTATAACAAATACATTTCTGTGTTACTCTGAACTCCTTGCCAGCACAGCTCTGAAGTCTGGGAGGACTTCATTGGGCACTCACGCGCTTCTGTCCCTGTTTGGATTGGTTCCTTTTTCATTATAATAAATTACACTGAGACGAAGGGCCTTACACCAGAAGCCTTCCCTGTGACTGAGGTTATTCCTTTAGGATGGATTTCCTAAAATGGAACTCCCAGATCAGAGAGCCGGGACATGGATAAAAGCCTTCATACATACTCATTTCCAAGGGGCCTGTGCCACTCCATACATCCCGCAGAATTTAAAGACATCTGAGTCTCTCAAGACAAGTAGGAGTCTTCTTTCCTAGGTTACAGACTCACATGGTAGATAGAACATCGGAGAGGTATCAAAGGGGACATGGTGAGGTCTCCTCCTGGAGCTGCAGCCACCAAGCAGTCCCCTGCCCCAGGTACCGCTCATGGGCCCCTTCAGAGTTACTCTCTGACCAAGCAAATAGGTACACAGGTTTTGTTTTTATAGAAATGGTGGCATATTTCACACACTGAGCCTTGATTTTCTACCTGACCATAAATCTTGGTGCTCAGTGCCTAGCAGCACATAAAGTGCTTCTTGGTCCTTCTGCAGCGACAGACTCCACTGGGTGGGGGATCCATGGGCAGTGAACTGGCTCACAGATGGACAGTCCAGTTATTGCCAGTCTTGTGCTTTAACAAATGATGCTGCTCTTAATAGTCCCATGTGTGCCCATCTCCACACGTGTGAGGGCATCTTAGGATGAGTCCCCAGGGGTGGATTGCCAGGGGTGGGTGGGTCAGTGACTTCAGCTGTCCCGGTCCTTGTCTCTCTCCAGAGTGATGCTGACAGGGACTCTGTGTGACCGGCAGCCGGCGGAACTCCATCTCTTCCGGAATTACGAGGCCCCGGAGTGTGTACGGGAGCCTCGTTTCAGCCAGAATATGAACCTGAAGCCTCTAACTCAACCCTCAGGTTAAAACCATGTCTGATGCATCTGTGGGAAGTGATTGGCCCGTGAGGCTGCGAGGCAGTGGGTGGGAGTCACAGGCTTGTCGCTGGGCACCCTTTCCAACTGTCTTTATCGGCTAAGGACAGGCAGAGCTGGGGAGCTGTCAGGCCTTGGGCAGGCTAGAGGGGGCCCCCGGAGGCCCTCAGCTGCACCCCATCTTCCACCAGGGTGGCAGGCCAGTCAGCACGGCATTGTTGGGCCTGTTCCTGAAGAGTCCAGCCTCTCCCTTTCCCTGCAGCCCCGCACACACACACACCGAGATCTGAAGAGCTCAGGTTTTATTCCAGTCCTTTGTCCCACTGGGCCACCCTCCTCCCCTACCCCCAGAGCAGCTGGTGTGGCGGGCAGCCCGGAGCAGTGGGGCAGCCCCCACCTACTTCCGGCCTGATGGGCGCTTCCTGGATGGTGGGCTGCTGGCCAACAACCCCACGCTGGACGCCATGACCGAGATCCATGAGTACAACCAGGACATGATCCACAAGGTGAGAGCCATCTCAGGTGGGGGGGGGCTCAGACACGCCTGTCCATGGCAGTCCCCCCAGTTCAGCAAGTCTGAAGGATTGACTCCTAGGAGAGCAAATGGGTTTTACTCATGTGATCGCTGATTTGTGCTCTCAGCAGCAGTTTTGTCTCGCCCTTGAACCTGCTTGATCGGTGGTGTCTGCCTGAAGCACTGTGCTGAGACAGGTTCTGAGGCCCAGTCTGGACTAAGTGGTGCAGTGGCCTCTGGGCTTGGGTCCTGGCTCTGCCTGCCCTTCACTTCAGCCACTGAATGGGGTGGCTAACAGTGCCTGCTGGAGATTGTCAGGTTTCCATGTGCCCCTGTCTGTAAAGTGTTCAGCGCAGTGCCTGACCCCGAGTGTGCCATATCCTTGTGGCCGTGGTGCTCACTAAGCTCTGGTGCAGCCCCTGGGCGGAAGGGCAGGGGCTCTGCCTTCAGAGAGGTGAGCGCCCTCTAGCGGCCGGATCCAGCAGGGCGGGCTTCCTGGAGGGAGGAGGCTGTGGGGCCAGGAAGGGTCTTCCGCCATCCTCCGTCCAAGCCCCTCCTATTGTGGAGTGACGCCAAGGTCCCCAGCAGGTGGGCAGCAGGGCTTGTTCTGAAGCAAAGAAACAGGCAGTGCGGGCTGTGCTCCTGCCGCAGGCGCCCGTCTACCTCCTCACGCTCCCTCAGGGCCCCCCCACCTCTCACACCCCTGCCAAATGTCCATGGGGGGAAGGTCTCCTCTGATTACCCCCATCCTGTCCCCAACAGGGTCAGGGCAGCAAGGTGAAGAAACTCTCCGTCGTCGTCTCTCTGGGGACAGGGAAGTCCCCACAGGTACCTGTGACCTGTGTGGACGTCTTCCGCCCCAGCAACCCCTGGGAACTGGCTAAGACTGTTTTTGGGGCCAAGGAGCTGGGCAAAATGGTGGTGGACTGTGTGAGTATGGGCCCCACCCCAGGCCCACTTCCTTCGGGGCCTCAGCCCCAGGATGATGCCCCCACCCTTTTCTGTGGTACCCTGGGTGTCAGGGAGGCTCTGTTGACCCTCCTCAACCGGTTCAGGCGAAGGAGTGTCCCTGATTCAGAGTCTCAGTGCTGGCGGGGACCCTCAGGGACCACCTACAGGGGGTTTTCAAGTATCTTTTAGCTGTGGATCCCTCCCTTCAAACAGCCCTGTGTGGAAGCCCAGAATATCAGATGGACATAAGCTACCGGGGCAGGACGCGGAGGCCTGTCCACTCAGCCCTGCCCGCCCCCATCACCCTCACTGACCCTGAATGGGTGCTGCTGAGCCACCTGTGAAAACCACAGACTGCGCCCCTCTGATTGCACAGCTGGGGCAGTCACTGCAGCCCCGGGGAGGGACTTGCCCAGAGTCACCCTGCTGACAGGTGGCTAGGCCAGACTGGAACCTGGGGTTCCTGGGCAGGGACTGTGAGTGTGGTTGTGCTGGGTGCTCACAGAGGCTACTTCTCACCAGTGCACGGATCCAGATGGGCGAGCCGTGGACCGGGCCCGGGCCTGGTGTGAGATGGTCGGCATCCAGTACTTCAGGTGAGGGCTCGGCCGGCCCTGGCCTCGGCCCCCAGCCCCATTCCCTGGCCTGGCCAGACCTGGCGACCTTCCCTAACCCAGTTCTTGGCAGGGACTTTCCCTTTCCCAAGTCCTAGCTCTTGTCCCCCACCCAGGCCAAGAGTTGTAGGGTGACCCCTCCTCCTTGCCTTGGGCAGATTGAACCCCCAGCTGGGGACAGACATCATGCTGGATGAAGTCAGCGACACAGTGCTGGTCAATGCCCTCTGGGAGACTGAGGTCTACATTTACGAGCACCGGGAGCAGTTCCAGAAGCTCGTCCAGCTGCTGCTGTCACAGTAGGGCCCCCAGGCCCTCAGCTATCACTACCCACCCCAACCCCCAACCCTGCTGGGGAGGCAGCTGAGGCCCAAGCATTGTACGACCGAGCAGAGCTGGGCCAAGGCTGATCTTTCCACAGAGTGGGCTTCAGAGGGTGTTGGGCTTCTAACCTGAGCCTGGTCCTGAAGGCCTCTCTCCCCCTGTCCCTGCCTTCTGGCACTTTTTGTCACCCAGGCTTAGAAAGCCTAGAGCCTCACTGTGGCCCTCTCCCTGATCCTAAGGACGACTGACTCTCAGGCCCCTCACCCTGTTGGTTCACACACTAAGGGCACCCAGCTGTGCCCCAACCCCAGGCTCCGTCAAGTCCCCTGGGGGTGCAGCTGCCCCGTCTGCCCTCTGCCCTCTCCCCTGGGCGTGGGGCTAGAGAAGCTACAGAAACTGGCCGTCACCCACCCGGTTGGCAAGGGAAGCCCACGCTCAAGAGTAGGCTGTTCCATTCAACTTTGTACCTCGATACACGCCCAGCCACCTGCACCCCTCAGAACTGCTGCACCCTGAGGCTGTCCCAGCTCCCAACGATCTGTCCTCTGACTTCTACCGACAGAAAGTGATTTATGAGTGGGTGGGGCTGCCCCAAACTGTGAAATAAACGGTTCAATTCCAGTTGCCCTGCGTTGTGTGCACTGTGGTGTGAGTGCACCCTGTCCCCCATCAGCTCCCCCCAGGCTTGGCCTTCAGCCTAGCCATTCATCCTGCGCCCATTCACACGGCTGCTCTGTCTCCCAGCTCCCTGGGGCGGGGGCACCTCTTCTTTCCTCCAGGCCTCCCCAAATGAGGCTGGTGAGGGGTTCAGAGGTGGCAGCTAGTCCGTCTGCCCCATGGTGGGAGGCCGGGGAGAGATCCATTTTCCGGGGGAGGGAATGAGATCCAGAGAGGGCAGGGGGCTCGGGCTGGACACGGAGAGTGAACAGGGCCAAGGTTTACCCCCAGGTAGGTCTGTGTGACATCAGAATTGGTGCTGTCCCCTTTCCAGCATGGGGAGGAGCTGTACGGCCAGCAGCGCGTATGGGGCCTGGGCCCTCGAGGTGCAGGTGTGACAGGCTCAGGGTGGAACAGAAACCCTGACAAAAGTGATGACCCCTGACCCCCGACCCCCGGGTGTGTTCCGCCTCCAGGGAGTCGTCAGGGAGGGTCCTGGAGGCAGGCAGTGAGCAGTGCAAGCCCAGTCGGGTGGGAAGTGCCCAGTGTAGGCAGATGGAAGGCTGGGGCCCACCCAAAGCCAGGGACCCCGGCTGGCCTGGTGAAGCCTTATCCTCGAGGTGGAGGTGACCTAGGAGAGTGGCTCATCCACGCGTGCCCACCGGCCGCGGCTCGGGTAAATAATTGAAGGGCAGGTCACACGAACCCGCCCGCGTCACAGGATGCCGTCCCCGCCGGGTCTGGTTACGCCCCAGATCGCATTCTGACATCCCCGGCTGGTGAATAATTAAGCTGCCACCTCCTCCTTGGCGGGCCCTCCATCTGCAGGTCCTACTCTTCAGTCTCCTTCACCACCCGCTGAGCAGTGGGCACCACCGACCCCAGTGCCCCCAACCCCGCAAGCACACCAGCCTCTGCTCAGCACCTGGGTGTAGCCGCCCCATGGCCCCCGAGATGGACCAGTTCTACAGGTCCACCATGGCCATCTACAAGGTGAGCGCGCGCGTGCAGCCAGGCCCAGGCCCGAGCACACGTCCTAGGGCGCAAAGGTTGGGCAGCTCTGGAGGAGGGGGTGAGCAAGGCTGCGGCATGTTCTGGCAAGGACGGTGTGGGGCCAGGCCGGGCTGAGCTGTGGGCATGGGGGTGAGGGTCTCTGGGGGAAGTCAGTCACCCCAGCCCCAACTGGAGGCTCCCAGGGAGAGATTTGTCCACAGCCACCCCGTGAGCGACAGGCCTGCTGAGACGGTACTCTCAGCAGCAGCCTCCAGCTCCCAAACACCGGGCAAGGCAGGACAGGGCCCAGCGCCGCTGCAGCTGGGAGCAACGGCCCAAAGAGCCACTGAGCCTGGGAGTGGGGAGTTTCTCTCTGTCTCACTCTCATTCCTGAGCCCCTCGCTCAAACTTCCTACTTCACTGCAGAGGGGTTGCTGCAGTCTCCAAAGACATTGATTGAGCACCTCCTGTGTGTGCAGGACCCTTTCACATGTAAGGCTCACCACGTCCCACCTGTGGGGTAAAAAATAATCACACCATTTGATAGATGAGAAAACTGAGGCCGGAGAGGTTAAACAGCTTGTTCAAGGTCACCAGGGAAAGCAGAGGGGCTGCAGGGATTTGAACCAAGACCCAAGTCCAAGTCCAAGCCCAGAGTCATCTCCTGGCCTTGCTCCTAGAGTGCTCTCCCACTGGCCATGGCTTGGGGTGGCCTTGCTCCCAGAGGGCTCTTCTTTGAGGGGGGGCAAGATCTGCCCTTGTCTCTGAGGTAACTGTGGGCAGTCTCTTTGTCCAGTCCAACAAGGCCTGGACTCAGGCCTGGGTTGAACTGTGCCAGCTGGGGACTATGACAGACCGGCTGGCTTCAACCCAGTGGGAGGAAGAGGAGGACCCTCCAGGTGCATTATCTTGGGAGGAAGGTCCCACCAGGGTAGGTGTGCGAGCAGGAGCTGGCCGAGGGGTCCCTGACCTTGAACAGTGCCACAAGAAATGTCCTCTGAGGCCCATGCAGGATTCTAGGTGACCCCAGGTTTCTAGGTGGCACCCCCAGATTTTGGGGGATTCTCATTGGGGCCAGAGGTGCCCCGCTTCTGAGGCCCAGTGATGCCTCTGCCCATCATTCCTTCTTCCTCTCCCTTGGGGTCCAGAGCATCCTGGAGCAGTTTAACCCGGCCCTGGAGAACCTGGTGTACCTGGGAAACAACTACCTGCGGGCCTTCCATGGTGAGTGCCAGCCACGCTGCCCCCGTTCATGCCACAGACACCTGCACCCTGCCCAGGTTCTCCGCACCCCACACCAGGCAGCCATGCACCGTTTTTCAGCAACACCCCTCCACCAGGGCTGTCAACAGATGGTTACAAGTCACCTATAGGATGGATAGGCCAGGGACACACCTGGAACCAAGTGCCACCCAACCCTTCCCTGCCTTTTAGTTCTTCAGAATCAAAGTGTGTTTCCTCAACTCCAGCGACCTGAGCCCACCCCTCACCGCCCCACCCCATGCCCCTATGCCTGTGCCTGCCACTCCTTACGGACACACGCAGATACCCTACCCGACAGGCCACACCAAGGTCCTGAACAGCACCAGGCCCTGCCCATAGGGACAACCCACCCCATGATACCCCCTTACCTCTGGCCTGTGCCACATCACACATGCCCTCAGGACACCCCCTCCCTCTCAGGCAGCTATGCAAGATCCCACATTGTCCCCTGCACATGCTCTCTCTGATGGAAGGAGGGGTCTCCAGAAGGTGGGGGTGGCTGGAGGAGGGGGCTGAGCTGACCCACTCCTTCCACACAGCCCTGTCGGAGGCGGCCGAGGTGTACTTCAGCGCCATCCAGAAGATCGGGGAACAGGCCCTGCAGAGCTCCACCTCCCAGATTCTGGGTAAGGCGCTCCTCCTTCCACACACACTTCTTTGGGGCCTGGGGGGCACTCCTTCTAGCCGCCTCTGCCTCCTCCTGCTGTTCAGGCTCCAGGCACTCTGCCTGCTTCCGGTGCCTCCACTCAGGCCCAGTGCCTGCCTTGCCCCTCATTCCCCATCCCAGAGGGGCCTCCTTTTATAGTCTTGCCCTTCCAGGAAGTCTCCCAACAACAAAGGTCTTGCAGCCCAGGGCCCAGAGCCCAGACTCTCCTTCTGGAGCCCGAGCCCCTCCCCACCACTCCCTGCAGGGCTGTTACAGGGCTGGGCAGGTGCTGCCCAGTCCCAGAGCCACGTGGGAAATCCAGGACTTTGGTCCTGAAATCCAGCCTCAGGCAGGCCCCTATGGAAGCTTCTGGTGGGCAGAAGTTGGGGGGGGAGGGTCCCCTCACGGAAACCATTGTTCTTTGGGCCCCTAGGTGAGATCTTAGTGCAGATGTCAGACACCCAGCGACACCTGAACTCTGACCTGGAGGTGGTGGTGAGTATTGGCCGGGGGGTTCAGCCTCCTACATCCCTTCTCAGGGAGGACTTCCTGCGGCCCTAGCGTCACACCAGCCAGACCAGGCTCTGGCGGGCGCACTGACCTGCAATGTCTTGTTTGAGCGTCCAGCCACCTGGGAGGCAGGTGCCATTTCTGTGTCTACTTTGCAGAGGAGAAAACTGAGTCTCAGAGATGTAGCCACTCTCCCAAGATTACAGCGTGAGTGGGGGAGCCAGGAGAGAGAGGGCAGTTGCCGGGGTGCCCCCCCCCACACTCCAGTCCTGCCCTTTGCTCTCCGGGGAGCAGGCAGTGAGTGGTTTGACCTTGTCCCACCCATGAGAAAAACCCTCCCACACCCTGCCGCCCACAGAACTGAACCTGGGCTTCTCAGGGAGGGTGTGCAGGCCCTGCTGGCCTGGCAGCACCCTGGTGGCACCCCCAGTCACAGCCCAGCCACCCTGAAGTGCACCCCCCACAGCCTAGCCTTCCCCTGCTGGGCTGCTGCCGTGCTGTCTTCTCAGCCAGAAGCCCCCACCCCTGCCATCCAGCAGTTGGCCCCTCCTCCATGAATTCCCCCTGACTTCTGGGCAGTTCAGTCCCTCTGCCCTCTGGACTCCAACAGATACTCCCATCTGCTTTTAGCACATGGCACTTAAGAAAGTGAACTCTGCAGCCAGAGCAGCTGCGTTTAAAGCCCCGCTTCACCAGTTACTGGCTTTGTGACCTTGGGTGAGCTACGTAACCTCTCTGTGCCTCAGTTTACCTGTCTGGGAAATGGAGACAATCACAGTAACCCATGTAGGGTTCTTATGAGGATTCAGTGGGATGAGCACGCACACACCCCTCGCCCTGGCCCCGGGCCCTTCGTGGATCTGAGCTGTGATGTATAGAAGGGAAATTTACTGCCCTGCCTCTGTCCCTGCGAAGACTGGGGCTCTGCTGGGACATGGTCTTCTCTATAGCTCCAGGGCCTGGCATGGGGACTGGCACTGAGCAGAGCTTCTCTGACTGGGAGGAAAGAATGAGCTTTGAAGAGCCCCTGACATGGGGCTTGGCCAGAGGGAGAGAAGGGAGGGTATCCCGGGAGGTTGCAGTGGCCGAGCATGGGCATGAGTGTGGCATCCATTGGGCAGATGTGAGGCAGAGATCGGAGCTGGGGCAAAGGGGAGAGGGGGAAGTGTTGAGGGCCCTCGGAAGGCTCTGAAGGAAATTTCCACTAATTATGACAGTCCATGGTTCTCAGGCGTGTGTGGGGGAAACCCTAACCCTCAGGGTGCTCTTTGGGGGACACCATTAAATACTCATCAGTTTGGTTACTGCGGTGAAATGGGGAACAGGTTTACCAGTGGAAACTGTGTGTCTTCCTACACACGATCAAAGCACCCCTTGGGCCCGGCTCCCCAACACTCTGAGGTGGATGGAGCAATAAGCATGGGCCTCCTCCTGGGGCTTGGGCGGGGTTATGGAGCCCGGCTCCCACTGGCAGCTGGGACCTCCTGTCCTTGTGTTTGCCGGCTCTCCATGTCACTTGTGGCACCCCTGGGCTGGACAGGGACAAGTGTCACCCAGGCCCACTCTGTAAAAAGAGCTGCCATCTCTGGGCACTGGTGTCTTGGCTGTGACAACAGGGCAGGGCCCTCGGCCAGAACCGTACTGGGCAGGACACACCAGAGGCCGTCTCCACCGCTGGCTCATGCACTGGACAACTGTTTACTGCCTCGTGCCCAGCACCGGTGTAGGCACTGGGGGTCCAGCAGGCAAAATGCTGCCCTGTCCAAGGGTGGGGCCCGACCACACCCGAGACGGGTGGGTGGGGGCGCATGTGAGCCGCGCAGCGCGTTTCTTCGCGTCCTGCTCCGTTCGCTCAGCTGAGGTCTGTGAGCGTCACTCTTGCTCCCGCAGGGTGGGTGCTTTGCTGTGTTTGTTGCTGCGTGCTCCACTGCACAGAGACACGATTTCCGCTTCTCTTCTCCTGTTGACAGTCATTGGAGGGCGGTTAGGAATAGGGCTGCTGTGACCATCCTTGTACGAGTCTTTCTGGGGACACATGCTTTCATTTCTCTTGGGTAAATACCCGGGAGTGGAAGTTATGGGCAGTGTTGATATAAGCGTAGCTTCATAAGGAACTGCCCGAGAGCCCTCCAGGGCTCGGGCTGTTCCGCACTCCGGCCGGCGCGTCGGCGAGCGGCTGTGGCTGCGTCCTTGCCTGCGTCCCCGTCAGCCCCCTGGGTGCTAGCCGTTCTCGTGGGCGTGGAGTGGCGCACCTCGCTGGGGTTGTATTTTCTGTGTCCTGATGACTAATGACTTGTAATGGGCTTATTGCACATTTGCAAATCTTCCCTCCTGAGGTGTTTGTTTAGTCCTTTGATGATTTTTTGGGGGGGTTGCCATTATTGGTAACTTTTAGGAGTTTTTTTAATACAGTCAAGACGTGGGTCCTTTGTCAGATATATGCCCGGTGAATGTTTTTCCCAGTCTGTAGCTTGTCTGTTCATTTTTCTTAATGGTGTCTTTGATGACCAGAAGTTTAAAATTTTTATAAAGCCCAATTTGGCAGTTTTAAAAAATGGGTTGTGCTTGTGTCCTGCCCAAGAAACCTTCACCTGCCCCCATCACAAAGATAGTCTCCTAAGTTTTCTCGTAGAAGCTCTATGTTCTGGGCTTTCCACTTATTTCTGTGATCCATCTCAAATGTATTTTTGTGTATGAAGTGAGAGGGAGTCAGGGACAGATATTTGCTTGTTCCAGAATCATTTTAAAAAGACTTCCCTTTCCCTATTCAATTGACTTGGTATCTTGGTCAAGAATTGATTTGTCCTATATGTGTAGGTCTATTTCTGACCTCTCTACTCCAGCGATTTTCAACTGGTGCACCACAAGAATTGTTAAAACATGCAGCACCTGGCTATTTTGGGGGCACTGACCTCTTTTCCCTTAGGTTGTCAAATTTATTTATTTATTTATTTACTTATTTATTTTAAAATATATCTTTATTAATTTCAGAGAGAGGAAGGGAGAGGGAGAGAGAGAGATAGAAACATCAGTGATGAGAGAGTCATTGATCAAATTTAAAAAATGACAACAGCTGCCCAGCCGGCGTGGCTCAGCGGTTGAGCATCGACCTAGGATCCAGGCAGTCAGGGTTTAAGCCCCAGTCAGGGCACATGCCTGGGTTGCGGGCTCGATCCCCAGTCAGGGGCGTGCAGGAGGCAGCCGATCAATGACTCTCTCATCATTGATGTTCCTATCTCTCTCTCTCTCCCTCTCCCTTCCTCTCTCTGAAATCAATAAAGATATATTTAAAAAAATAAAATAAAATAAAAAAATAAAAATAAATAAAAAATGACAACAGCCAACACAACAATAGCCATTTAGTGTGAATGAATAAATATTATACCTATTTTTTGTCAGATCGGCAAAAAATATATTTTTGGCGTGCAGCAGAATTTTAGTAATTAGTTTATGTGCCATGAGGTGGAAAAGGTTGAAAATCACTGCTCTGCTCCGATCCATCGGTATCTCTGTCTATCCTTATACCAGTACCATGCTGTATTAATCACTGTAACTTTATGGTAAGTCTTGAAGTCAGATAGTCTAAGAATCTTGTTCTTTTTCAAAATTACCTAGTCTGTTCAAGATCCTTTGCGTTTCCGTATAAGTTAGAGAATCAGCTTGTCAATTTCTCTAAGAAAGCCTGCTGGGATTTTGATAGGGATTTCATTAATCTATAAATAGTAGTCATCTTAATAATATCAGGCCTTTTGATCAGTGAACATGGTATACCTCTCTATGTATTTACTTCTCATAGGAATGTTTTGTCATTTTCAGTGTAGCAGTCTTGCACGTCTTTTGATAGATTTATTTCTAGGTATTTGATGTTTTTGAAACCATTTGTAAATGGCATTTTAATACCCCATTTTCCACTTGCTCATCGTTTGACATATTTTAGTAGGATCGCTCTGGCTCCTGTATTGAGAATAAAATAGCAGTAGAAGGCAAAAGCAGAAGCGGGAAGACCAGTCAGCCGGCTACTGCGTAACCCAGGGGAGCGGTGCCGCTCTCGGGAAAGGTCCCGCAGTGGTGGTGTTGAGAAGAGACCAGATTCAATGTAGAACCAGTAAGATTTCCTGATGGGTTGGATGCCTGTTGCAAAAGGAAGAGGAAAGTCTAGGTGACTCCATGGTTTTAACCTGGCCGACTGGACAGGTGGAGTTGCCATTAGCCGAGGCGGAAAGACCGAATGTGGAGCCTTTCGAATGGAAGGGCCAGCCCAGCGTTAAAAGCAGAGGGACATGAGGGGGAATCGGCAAAGGACAGGTGGGGGGGGGGGGGAGAAAACCAGGAGAGGGTGCTGGGCTGAGGCAGAGGGAAGGCGTTTAGGAGGAGGGAGTGGTCAACTGTGTCCAATGATGATGACAGGCTGAGCGCATGAGTCCTGAGACCTGGCTTAGCGACGTGGAGTCTCCGAGTCTTCGACAGGAGCACTCTGCGGGCGTGGTGGGGCACAGCCTGAGAGTGGGGGCACAAGAACAGGTGAGAGGAGAGGAGTTGGGGTCAGCCCACAGAGACAGTTTTTCAAGGCGCTGTTCCCGTGCAGTGCATGTTTTCAGCCGCAGGGCCGCCCTGCGAGGCTGCACCGAGGAACTTCCAGGCTGTGCTCAGAGTGTGCGGAGCGGGAGGCAGGGAGGGCAGCCCCGGCCCTGACCTGCGGGGAGTCCCTCAGCCCGCTGGGGAAGGTGACTTCCTTGTTCCAGAAGCCACCTGCTAATTATTGACACTGCTTCCTCCACAGCTAGAGGTCAAAGTCTGCACCAAGTATCATTTTCTTAATAGATCCGTTTCTTTAGGAGCTTGCCGAGGACTTTCCATCAGCCCAGTGGTGCCTGGGCCCCTTCTGATGGGGGCATCCTAGGTCTGCGTCCTGTTCCCCATCTGAGATCACAGCCAGGCCGAGGCAATGGGAAGCACTGCAATCCCTCTGTCCCACTGTGATGCACATTTCCGTGGTGTGACTCAGTTCATATGTGACAGGAAGCAGGAGTGACATCCTACTGTGGAAGGTGGCTTGTTCAGTAGCAGTTCCCAGGCAGGAGAGGGATGAAGGAAACAAGACTAAGAGGAGGGAGAAAGCCCCCAACTTGTCTGCTGTCAGTATTTTAAGGACATTTGGAAAGGATCTCTGCACCCTGCCTCCCTGAGGGGTCGGGTGTCACCTCTGCCGCCCAGGCCCACCTTCGTCACAGCCCCACTTCCTCCTCCATCATCTCTGCAGTAGTTAAGGCGTCTGCATGTCCATTCTGTTGATTTTGTGCATTTTAAATATTTTCTGTGGCCTGCAGTGTGGTTCAAGTTCATCTCTCCAGGTACCAGTCACCCTTTTTAGTAGTGCTCTGGTTGCAAATTTGTCTGGATTTTGAAGGTCTGCCCCAGCCCCGCATCTCCCATAAGCCGTGTTTCTATTGGGCAATTTAGCAGGATGTGGGGATTTTCAGGAGCACGCGTTCTGTGTTCAAGCAGAGATTTTGAACTGCCTCTTGGGTGGGAGGCAGGGCCGGGAGGAGGTGAGGCGCCTCCTCGCTGGGAGGCCTCGCAGGTGCAGGTTGGGAAGCCGCACTTCCTAGTGGACCCAGCAGAAAAGGGCCCCCACGGGGCAGAAGTGTGTACTCAGCGCAGCTCACAACACTGACACGCCCCACCCCGACACACGCACGCACACTGGCAGCCACGGCTCAGGCGCTTAGGGTGTGGCCAGTCCTGGGGAAAACACACTCACGCTCCTTATAGACCAGCAGTTACCGAGGCTTCAGAAACAACTGTGGGAGAAAAACTTACAATTCAGAACTTTCCTATTTACTGGGGTTTCCTGCATCCTGGGAGGAAATTGCCAGCATTTCTTTTCTGGGCGATGCCCTACCCTGAGGGATGGAGCTCCCACAACACAGCATGGGCACCCTGTGGCAGGAGGTGGGGTCCAAGCAGAGGTGGAGGGTCCCCAGAGTAAGAGATGGCAGTGAGGCGAGAGATGCTCCTCTTTGCTCGTTGTGCAACCTGAACTCAAGGGCAAAGAGGGCAGCTGGAAGGATTTAAGGTCCGATGCCCCCACGATGCAGTGACCCAGGGAATGCTGATGGGGACACAAGGGGAATGTGCCAGGTGATCGCCAAGGCTCACAGAATCAAAGCTCATCGGGTTTATAGGGCTGGACCTTAGCATCTGGCCCAAACTTTACTATTACAGATGGGGAAACTGAGGCCCAGAGAGGGGCAGCAACTTGTCCAAAATCACAAAGCAAATTGGAGACACAACCAGAACTAGGACCTAGCTCTTCTGAGACTGAGCCCAGTAACCTTCCCTGGCTTCCTGGTCACACAGGTGGTGGGGGAACCTCCCACCCCCACAGCTAAGGCCTCAACAGTTCAGAGCACTTTTGTGGGTGCAGCCCTGCCCACGGTGCCAAGGACACAGAGATGGGTCAGACTAGGCTCATGCCCATGGTGCTCACTCCTCATACGAAAGGGCTAAGCAGGGCCCAGCACAAATGCTGTCCTCTGGCTGGAGGAACGAGTGGTGAACAGACATATACACACTCCAGGAATAGGATGATTGAGCACTGGATCCTGCCTGGGGGAGTCGGGGCAGGGATCTGAAGACTGGTGGGATTCCAGGCCCTGGGAGTGGCATCATCAAAGCACAGACTAAGACCAAGAGGAAGAATCAGAGGCCGTTGGCGCATTTATCGAGGGGGTTTTGAGCGAGGCTCTGCTCTAAGTGTTTCACGTGATTAACCGTTTAATCCTTCCTCCAAGCAGGCGCTCTTAGTAGGCCCATTTCTGTGATGATTGGGCAGGTGCCTGCTGTGTTAGCACGTGGTGGGCAATGGACCTGAGTGGACAGTGCGAGGGATGCTGAGGCCCGAGGGGGCAGGGCCGCCCTGCTCACCCCGCCCTGCACTCCACACAGGTGCAGACGCTCCATGGAGACCTGCTGCAGCACATGGAGAAGAACACCAAGCTGGACATGCAGTTCATCCAAGTGAGTCTGCCCGCCCCGCCTCGGCCCCTGCCCGTCGCAGGCGGGACCACCTCTTCCCATTTCACAGATGGGCACATTGAGGTCAGCACTGGACATTGACGGACCTCAGGTTATACACGTTCCCAGCCGAGCCGCCTGTCCCTGTCCAGTGCTCTGACCCATGGGCCGGACATCTAGAGCTTTTGACATGGGAGTCTCTCTCCTCTCTCCACCCCACCCAAGGACAGCCGCCAGCACTATGAGATCGAGTACCGCCACCGAGCTGCCAACCTGGAGAAGTGCATGTCCGAGCTGTGGCGCATGGAGCGCAAGAGGGACAAGAATGTGCGGGAGATGAAGGTGCAAGGGCTGGGGACATGACCGGTCTCTGGGGGGACCCTCTGACACCCTTCTGAGCTCACCCAGCCAGCACCAGACCAACCCCAGGAGTGTGGTTTGCCCCGCCTCTGGTGAGGTCAGCCAGCTCCTGGTGGGGTGGAAACCACTGGTCTCAGGGACACCCTCAGCACTGCTCCCTGCCCCATCACTTCCTGGCCCTCCCCACGTGTCCCAGGCCCCTCCGAAACCCCGGCACCTCTCCTGCTTCTCACTGAGCAAACCTGAACATGGTAGCGAAGGTGTAACCCACCATCCTTCCCCTCCCCCCTGCCCGGCAGTGCTATCCTGCCCCTGGCTAAGGCCAGCCCTCCTCCTGAGCCCCTCCTCCCCAGCCATGGCCTCTGTCTCCAAGACCTCCATCTCCCTTCCTGTCTCCTCTTCTGCTCCTTTATGAAATCACATCTCTTTTCAAAATCTTCCCCCCAAGTAGGGGGTTATTAATCAACTTATTTGCACTTTCATTAAACCAACCTCCCTGAGCCCCACCTCTGTGCTGGGCCCTGAGCTGGGTGCTGTGGACAGAGGGATGGCTCAGACACCAGCCCTGCCTATAGGGACCAGAGCCCAGGATGAAGCTGCCCACGAGAGGGCAGGCCTGGGAGCTAGGGTGGGCTGGGTGTTCAGGGGAGGCCTCCAGGAGGAGGCGGCTGGGTCAGGGAGGACAGGGAGGCTGCAGACAGCTGGCTCTCTAGGTGGGTGGGATGGGGCACCCACCCCCTGCCTCCAGCCAGGATCCCGTTTTCCCCAGGAGAGCGTGAACCGGCTGCACGCGCAGATGCAGACCTTCATGTCCGAGAGTCAGCGGGCGGCTGAGCTGGAAGAGAAGCGGCGCTACCGGTTCCTGGCCGAGAAGCACCTGCTGCTCTCCAGCACCTTCCTGCAGTTTTTCGGTCGGGTGAGCTGGGCCGTGCCCTCAGTGAGCTGCCGCGCACGGGCTTTCCCTCCCTTCCCTTTCCTTCTTCCTTCCTCGCAGGCGCTTTATTCGCTCTCTCCGCCTACCTCTGCTTATTCACTTCTGTGTCAGGTTTTCATTCATTCATGAGGTTTAGCCTCACGTCCACTCACTGCTTCATCTGCGCGTGAGCCAGGTGCTTTTCATTCCTGCTCGCATGTACTTACCACCCACGAATTCCTGGATTCGCAGGTTTATTCAATTGTTGTCTATTAATTTTATCCTGTAACCTAAATCCTGCTTTTTCTATTGGCTGCACCAGATTGTTTCATTTCTCATTGTACTTCTGACGGGTTTTGCTTTCTGTGTTTAGCTTGCCTGTTGTTTAGTGCTGTTGGGTTTATGAGTATTATACGTCCCGGTAAATGGTACCATTTAGGTACTTGGTGTCTCTCATAAAGCAGTCTAATACTTTTCATTCGCCTTTGTCTGGAATTAATATTGCCCTTCCTCTTCTCTCTTCTCTCATCTGTTTGTTTTAAGTGTGTTTTCTGTTTCTAACATATAGCTCACTTTTTCTGTTTGACCAGTCTGACATCTGTCTTCTAATAGAGGAATTCAGTCTATTTCATTTAACCTGACAACTGATATACCTGTTCTATTCTTTTTGGGTAACTCAGTTTAACTGTATTTGCTGTCATTTCTTCTTTTTCTCCCATTCTTGTTTATGTCAGTTCGGTTGAGTTACTATACATTCCCCTTCCACCTTTGCTAATTTGTAAATTCTACTGGTCTTTTCATCTCTACTTGTGATGACCTCACTTTGTGACCCTCACAATCACATATATTTTTACCTATTAGCTTTTCCAAAAAGTACAAACCCTCCTCACCACTGCTTGGTCCGTTGCCTCCTGCCTCATAAGATGACACCTTGAGAAGGGTTTTCCTGCCCTCCCTGGTACTCTGAGATGAGGCCTTTGGAAAGTTTGCACTCCTCCCATCATCCTCCCTGACCCCCACTTCTTGGTTTTGCCAGGAAACTTCAGGACTTTTAGTTCTAGACCCTTACTGTTACTTCTTTGCAGTATGGCCCTTCTATTTAATTTTTTTAAATCCTCACCTGAGGATATGTTTTTGTTTTTGTTTGAGAGAGGAAGTAAAAGAGAGAGAGAGAGGGAGAGAGAGAAACAGAGATTGGTTGCCTCCTGCAGGCACCCTGACCAGGCATTGAACCTGCAACCCTTCAGACGACGCCCCAGCCAACTGAGCCACACCAGCCAGGGCTGTCTCTTTTTTAAATTATAGTCACCCTAGTGAGTGGGAAGTGCTGGTTTTGATTTGCATTTCCCTGGTGACTAGTGATGCTGAACATCTTTCCACGTGTTCATTGGCCAGCCATATATCTTCTTTGGAAGGAAACTCCTTTCTGCCTGTGTCCTAACAGTTAACCTCCAACTTTAAGAGGAAAGCTGACCCCTCCATGGCTGCGTCCTGCCAGGTGACCTCCTCCCAGGAGGGGCCGTGGATTGAAAGCCTGGCTTCCCCCAGGCGTGGGGAATAGGTAGCATGCCGTCTGACCCAGCTGGGCTTGTTCACAAGATCTAACTCCTAAGCCAGTTAACCATCAGCACTGACCTGTTACTACAGCAGAATGCACGAGGTTAGAACAAGATTTAAAGAACTACACTCCTGGCACAGCGAGGCATCCTTCCCACCGTCTGCAACAGTCGGCCCTTGCTTTGTCCGAGTCTAGTCAATCACATGCCTTTCTGCCTCACCCTCAGCTTCCCTATGCAAGTGCGTCTCCAGGATAGATTCCTAGAAATGGAATTTGAGTCCAAGGACACAGGCATAGGCTGTACTAATTCACACATCCGCAAGCAATGTATGAGAGCCCCGTTTCCTCGACAGCAGTGGGCAAACTTTCCAGTCTTTCTTAACCAGAAAGGTGACATGGCAGCTCAGTGCAGTTTCTCCTGATACTTGTCTCATCGGTGAGGCTGCCATCTAGTCACGTTTCAGAGCCATTTGCTCTCCTTCCCGTGACGCATCAGTACCTTCCCCTCCATTTTTCATATTAATTTGTAGGAGCTCTTTATAGGCTACTGAAATTAGCCTTTTCTTGGTAATGAGTTGCAAATATTTTCCCAGTTTGTCGTTTATCATTTGACTTTGCTTATTGTAGGTTTAGCCATACTTTTAAAAATTATTTTTATTTAGTCAAATTTATCAGTCTTTTCTTTTATAGTTTATGGGGTTTGTATCATCATTAGAATGGCTTTTCCTTCCATAAGTGTTTTTAAAATTCTCCCATGATATCCTCTGTGGCTGTGAAGGCCTGTCGGGTCTTCTTTCCCAGCCAGGGGCTAAGCTGCCTGGAGGCAGGGCTGGGGGAAGCCAGTGAAGTTGAATTCTGGCCAGGCTGGGACTCCTCCTGTGGCCATCACTCCCAGAGCCCCCAGCACCCTGGCTGGTGCGCTCACTGAACAGTCTCCAACTAGACAAAAAGCCTTTTTAAAATATGTATGTAGGTCCTAATGGTCTCACTTGCTTACTTCCTCTGAAGCTAGCTCACAAAGACCCTTGTTGGGTAGTATTTTGCTGATCACTTATGCAAGGCAACAGAGAGTGTCCCTCATGTCCAACTGGACTAGTTGCTCCTATGACACGAGGCTCTGAGCCTTTTTTGCTGCCTGAGATCACTATGAGGTTTTCAGCAGCTGGGCCAGGGAGAAGGGAGTAACCATTGAAGGGGCAGTGAGAGGAAGCCTCCCCAAGATGGGCTAGTGCAGGCCATTTCACTGCTGACTGGATGCGAGACCTTGAGCCAGTTGTTAACTACTCTGACCCTCAGCATCTTTTTCTGCCGAATGGAGATATAATGGCACATACCTCCCAAGGCTATTGTGAGAATCAAATAAGATCATGCAGGCAAAGCCTTTAACACTAGGCCTGGCACAGGGTAAATGTTCAACAAAGGGAAGCTTTTATTATTCCAAAGGTGACAGTCTTGAGCTTGGCCTTAGGGGACAGAATGTTTGAATAGAAAAAAAGGAAAGAACCTTTATAACTGCAGAACAGTGTTCTGACTGTACCTGGGATTTAATTTATAGAGGTGACTGAGTGACAACACAGACAGATTAAAACCATTGAAAACAGTTTTATTACATATCAGTTTCCAAAAGGAAAGGTCGTGCCATGCCATGCAGGGCCACATGGGGAAGCACCAGGGCTTGGTCAAGAGGGAGGAAGAGGAGGGGAAATCATGGCCCAGACATTCATTATGTTTCCCATGGAAGGAATGGGCAAACCAGGAGAGGTAAGTTTAAGCAGGTTAGAATTGGCAAGTTTGAGTAATTTCATTGGGCTCCGTGCTATAGGGGTGGTGTGTACTTGTCTGGTACCTGACTCTGGGGCGATTTAGGGCAAAGGAAATAGAGGCTTAATGTGTGAGTCAAAGGAAGTGGTTGGGATATAGGTTTGGATTGGTAGATCTACATATAAAAGGCATGTTCAGGGGCAAGTTGTTTACTACCCCTAGGAATTATCTAAACCCTGGGAGGGGCAGTCTCTCCAGGAATAGCAAGACCCAGGGATGTCAAAGAATCATAAAATACCAAAAATTTAAAACATGATTAATATACACCACAAGTCTAACATTTAAAGCCCTCCCATCCCAGGTTGTTATGGTCAGCTGCTGAGTTTGTGTCCTTGAAAATGTTCAAGCAGAGTTGGATGCCCACATATTGGGGACACTAGAAAAGGGATGCTCCTGTAGACTACAGGGATGCACTGGGAAAAATGTATTTGGAAGGTCTCTTTAGAGCACTGCTCAAACTGGCTTAAACAGAAAAGGTACTTACTACTTTAGTTACTGGGAAGTACAAGGGCTTCAGGTGTAGCTGGATCCAGCAGCACACAAGATGTCATTGGAAATTTGCCATTGTCTGTGGCTTAGTTGTAGTTTCCTGTGTTGGCTTCACTCTGTTTAGTTAGCTAACCCCATGAGGTGAAAGGATATATTTTTCCAGGTTATTCCAGGGTGAGTACTGGGATTGAATTCTTTGGTCACAGGTTTTGGGTAAGTGCCATCCCTGAGCCCATCACTGTAGCCAGGAGGATGGAGCAACCTGAGTGACCAGCCTGGGCTGTACCCCTGCTCCTGTATGGGGCAGCGGGAGAACTGCCCAGTCTACACAGAGGGGGCAGGCGAAGCTCCTCAAGAACTGAGGGGCCTTTGACTTGGACAGTGGGCAAGTCCAAAGCGACACCACCATGATCTTCAGCTCCTAACAGCTAGAAAACCTGTTCCTTCCTCAGCTTGGGGGCCCAAGTCCCAGGTCTAGGGTGCCACTTCTGAGTCTCCAGGACTGAGGGCCGCTCAGACCTGGGTGACCCTACGTTCTCACCCCACTAGGCCCGGGGGACGCTCCAGAACCGCGTGCTGCTGTGGAAGGAGCAGTCGGAGGCCAGCCGCAACCCGTCGCGTGCCCACTCCCCAGGCCTGCTGGGCCCGCTGCTGGGGCCGCCCTACCCCTCGGGCCGCCTGACGCCCACCCGCCTGGACATGGTGAGGCCTTGGGCGCCCCCCGCCGCTATTCGCGCCACCATTAGTGCCCCCGCCGCTATTCGCGCCACCATTAGTGCCCCCGCCGCTATTCGCGCCACCATTAGTGCCCCCGCCGCTATTCGCGCCACCATTAATGCCCCCGCCGCTATACGTGCCACCGTTAGCGTCCCCACCACTACTGGCACCCTCGCCGTCCGCGGCAGTCTCCGTGGGGCCCTGGGGCCGGAGGCCCTCGGCCCGGAGCCTCCTCCCGCCCAGGGTCCCACTCTACGCGGCGCCGCCCAGCTGGCCTTTCCGCCCCGGCGCGGCCTCGGCGCCCCCCTGGTGGCTGGGCCGCAGGCCCGTGAACCCCTACGCCGACTACTGGGACTGGGGGTGGGGGCTGGACTAGGGCGCCGCGGCCCGCCCCTCCCCGCCCCACCCGCCCTGCCCGTCTCCCCGCAGCCCCAGCGGCCTCTGGGCGAGTTCAGCTCCCCCCGCAGCCGGCACGGCTCCGGCTCCTACGGCCCCGAGCCCGCCGAGGCAAGGTCCGCGTCGCAGCTGGAGCCAGACCGCCGGTCCCTGCCGCGGACGCCGTCTGCCTGTGAGCGCCCGGGGCGGGGCGGGGGGGGGGCACTGGCTGCGCCCCACCAGGGGCGGAGGGCGGCTGCAGCAGGAGGGAACGAGGGCAGACGCGAGGGAGAACTTCCCACCCACATGCCGCGTCCCCGCTTCCGCAGCCTCGCTCTACACCAGCAGCGCCCAGCGCTCGCGCTCCAACTCCTTCGGCGAGCGCCCCGGCGTTGCGGGAGGCGGGGGCGGCGGTAGCGGGGGCGCCCGGAGAGTCCGCGCCCTCGTCTCCCACTCGGAGGGCGCCAACCACACGCTGCTGCGCTTCTCTGCCGGAGACGTCGTGGAGGTGCTAGTACCCGAGGCCCAGAACGGCTGGCTCTATGGCAAGCTGGAGGGGTCATCCACGTGAGTGGGAGCCTGGAGGCGCAGGGTGCGGGGTGGGTGATGAGGAGGGCCCGGGACGCCTGGACTCCAGCTCCGACTGAGATTTCCCTTCCTCTCTCTTTGAAATAAAAAGTAAATAAATAAAAGCTAAGGAACATCGATCATAGCGCCTCTCCCTCAACACCGGCTGCTTTGAAGGTGCAGTAATGAGCCTCCAGCCTCACAAAGTCCAAAAGCAGGGTGCCCAGGGTCACTAGAACCGGAGGGCAACAGCTGGGCTGAGAAGGAAAGAGCACTGGCTTAGGAGTCAGGCATCCTGGGCTTGGGCGCCCCTTCCTCTGGACTCCTGCAGTTGCCGTGGACCCCTGCCCTTTGCCATCACCCTTGCAGTCTGTTTGCGGGTGCATCTCCCTGCCAGGCTAGGAACCTCTGGGGAGCAGGACTGTGCCTGGCTTTCTGGGCCCTCACATGGTGGGGGATTAGTGAGCAGGGAATGAAGTGGTGATCCTATGTCCTTGGACGCATTGCTTTCCTTCTCTGGCTTCCAGTTCCTTCTTTTAAGGTGCCCCAGCCTTTGGTGGAACATGAGGTTGGTCTGGTGGCCTTAAATGCCGAGAAAGACCTCCTTCAAGGGATTAAATGAATCACTCTCTGCAAAGCCCCTGGAGCAAGCCGGCCCCAGCAGTGCCCAGTGGTTGTGTGCTCCTCTTAGAAGTGGGGTTGGACCGCTGTTGTTAGGCCTTTTGCTTAAGGGACCCTCTGCTTCCGCCCTGCAGGAGCGGCTGGTTTCCCGAGGCCTATGTGAAGCCATTGGAGGAGGTGCCTATGAACCCCATGAACTCCTTGAACCCCGTGACCTCTGTGAACCCCATGAACGCCTTGAACCCTGTGACCTCCATGAACCCCATGAGCCCTATGAATGAGCTACCATCCAGGTACCTGGGTGGTCAGAGTCAGGGCAGGGTTGGGGACTCCAGTGGGGTGTGGTCCCATCCATCAGGGGGGCCTCTGTGAGTTGCAGTCCTGAGTGGGCCCAGCCCCCTTTAGCCTCTGGAGAAAGGCACCCCATCTCTCTAACTGAAGGCCATTGTGTCTGTCCCTCTGCCTCCTCTCACCCAGGCGCAGGGGAGGAGGCCGGAGGGTGCTCAGGGGCCCAGCAGATGGGGCCTGACCCCTGACCCCCTTCCCTCCCCTCCTTTCTCTGGACTCAGGTCCTACCCGCTCCGGGGCAGCCACAGCCTAGATGACCTCCTGGACCGGCCAGGCAACTCCGCAGCGTCCTTAGAGTACTGGGACGGCCAGTCCCGCTCCCGAACTCCAAGCCGGGTCCCGAGCCGTGCCCCCAGCCCTGCACCTACACCCTTGCCTGGCAGCCGCCGAAGCAGCATGGGCAGCATGGGGGTGGCCAGTGACGTCAAGGTGAGCCCTCTCCCCCAGGCTGTCCTCAACCCTGGGGTCGTCCAGTGGGCAGGGAGACTGGAGACCAGGTAACCCTCTCTGCTTTGCCACTGTGTCTGGCAGGGGACCCTCTCACCCGGCCTCAATCTGCCCATCTGTGCAGGGAGGGGTGGGGTGGGCTTCTGACTCCTGGTGGGGGGAGTATTTATCACTGGGACTAGAGCCCCAGGTGCCCTGCTGGGAGCACTGGAATAGGCCTGTCCTCCCTGCCTCCCCAAGGAGGCCAAACCAGGGTCCTGGGTCAGACCTGGGCTGGGGCAGGCTGGGGCGGGGTAGAGGGCACAGGGAACACCTCCCCATGGGGTCACCCCAGTCTTGTTCTGGGGGGGTTATCCCTGGAGATGGTGCTCTAGCCTAGAGGTTTCTTGAGTCTGAACCCCACAGAACTCTGGGCTTCAGAAGGCCAGGGCTGCATTTTCCAGAGGCCTGGCACTGCCCGGGCCTCCAGTCCAGTCCTCCTAGGAGGACGGCAGGAGCTTGCTTGCCCCTTCCCACCCCAAACTTGGCCCTTCCTCCATCCCCACTGCAGAAACTCATGTCCTGGGAGCAGAACCCCCCTGAGCTCTTCCCTCGGTGAGTTCTGGAGCAGGACTGGGCCAGAGGGGACTGGGCTCAGTGGAAGGAGACACGGTGGGGGGTGAGTGGAGATGACTTGATGGGGACAGGAGGCAGGGGTGGACACCTGGCTCAGGTGTCCAGCTGCCTTCCCTGGACCCACAGCCAACTAGAGTCCTGGTCCCCCCTCTTTGACCTCTCCCTCAACAGGGGCACAAATCCCTTTGCCACCGTAAAGCTGCGTCCCACTGTCACCAATGACCGCTCAGCGCCCCTCATCCGCTGAGGCACCTTCCTCCACCAGGGGTCTGAGGTCGCCCCGCCACCTGCCCAGAGGCTGCCCAGAGCTGGCAGGAGCAGAAGCAGCAGCAGTGGATCCGAGAAGCTGGGGCCCTGATACTGGGGGGTGCCCTTCCCCTAACCAAGCCCCCAGCCTGAGCAGCCCCAAGGGCCCTGGCATGGGGTCTGGGACCTTCCAAATAAAGCAGGCAGAATGGGGGACAGAACCGTTTCTTCCCCTCCAGGGGCTCCAGGACTCTCCCTGGGGGCCTATCTCACGCCCCCAACCTTTTTCCCCCTTCACCCTAGTGGGGAGGAGTCCCTGACACACCCCCTCCCCCAATCCACATGTCCCCGGTTAACTTTTGTAAACAATGAGAAATAAAGCAAGCGGACACGCAGCAGGACTGGTGGTCTCATCTGGGGGCTGGGTGGGTTTGCAGGACTGGTGGACTCTAACCTGGGGGCTGGGCGGGGTCAGGATGGAGACCTCCCACTGGAGAATGGGGTCACTGGCAGGTACCTGGGAGGCTTCACTCACCCCAGCCCCTCACCTCCCTCGTTTCAGCAAGTCTCTAGGACCACCCTAAAGCCCTCCCCTCTACTCCCCATCTGCAGCCCTCAGGAAGTAGTTGCCTCTTCAGAGGAGAAGGGGTGGCAGTGGCCAAGGTCCCGAACCATCAGCAGGTCACCCTCCAGTGGCCTGGGACACAGCACCCTTTGTTTCGCACCCCTGACCCCCTCAGTCCCAGGCTCTCCTGGATTAGCCTTATCCAAGGGAAAACAGAGCCCTTCCTGGCATTTGGCCTGGGGGTGGAGGGCAGGCAAGGAATTGAGGTGATTGGGGCCTGATGGGGTGTCTACAGGGCAGGGCTGCGCCCCCAGCTCCACGAGGACCCCCAGCACAGGGCTCTGTGTGTCCACCTGAGGCTCCAGAACACAGAAGGGTCTCCTTATCTGTCTAGCTCTCCCTGGGCAGGCCTGGGGCCCCAAGGTTGGTCTTTGCCCTGTAGCTTCTCCCCTCCCAGGCAAAAGCCTCTTAGAGGGGTGGGGGTGGGGAACACTCTAAGCCCCAGGCCTGGGGAAGAGCTGTTGGGGTGAGAGCCAGGCCAGTGGCTGATCTGCAGTCAAGCCTGGGAGTCAGCTGCACCTCCCCACCCCCATCAGACCAGGGGGATCTGATGGGGCTGCCCCTCCCTGCGGGCCTCAGATGTGAAGCTGGACACCCAAACCCACAGGGCGGCTCTGGTGAGTGTGGGGCGAGGGCCAGGTACCACCCTCTTGTCTCATGATGAGAGGACTACAGGCAGGAAAAGCCAGACCTGGTCCTGGTGGGGAAGGGGTAGAGGCCCAGACACCCACAGGTCCCTCGGCATTGCCCAATGCCAGGAGGGAGACCCGGGCGAGGAGGGGCTGCAGGAGGGAGGGAGGCTCCTGCCCAGCTGAAGGCTGGTCCATCCTGCCTCTGAGGCCCACCCCCCTCACCTATTCTGGGGGCGTACGCAGCTGCTGTGTGAACCCCTGGGCTGAGCTCCCTTCTGCATGTGTAGGGGTTGGAGAGGCTGTTAGGGGTTTAGAGGGCGGTAGGTCTCTCTCCTGGTGCCCCTCAAAGGTCCCCACCTGTCCAGTGAGCCAGAGCTCCAATCCTCACCCCAAGATCCCCTGCTGGCCTGGAGTGATCAATCACCTTACAGGTTGGGAAACTGAGGCTCAGTGAGGGGAAGGGACCTGTCCAAGTCACAGAGCAAATCCATGGCTGAGCTGGGATGAACTGGAGCTCAGCTCCTTTGGCTTCTGAGACAAGGCTAATGTTCTGTTATAAAGGCATTCTTGTCCCCCCAACCCATAATATTCTAATGACAACAGTCACTCCTGATCACTGAGAAAACTTAGTAACATACCACAAGGCCAAGGAGAGAAATAAACCACCCATCTTGCTGCTGGTGCCTGTCTCCTCCCTCCCCCACGTTTGTTCCTTTGTCCAGGGACCCTCAGACATGCACACTGGGGACACTGGTGGTCCCCACCCGCACGTGGGGTCACACACTGGTTGCCAGGCTATCCTGCTCACCAGCACCCCCTCTCCTGCACCACTAGGTCCTGAAGAGCAAGGGGTCCCCTCCAGAGGAAGCTCCCTGCGGTGGACTCAGGTGGGAAGGACTCTCTTACCCTCCCCTCATCCTCACGTGCCCCTTGGAGCAGGGGGAACATGGGGTGAGGTTCTCACCACTCTTCCCCCCCTGGCTTCATTCCCTGCGCAGGGCTCACGTGGATAGGCCTGTGCCTCAGTCTCTCCACGCTGGGTCCCCACCCCCTTCCCTGTCTGGGTTAGACCCTTGCTACCCCCTCCTGTCTCCTTTCCCTCCAGCAGAGGCGGTGGCCATGGGCGCTGGTGGCCCCCGGCGGGGCGAGGACCCCCCAGACGGCGGCTGGGGCTGGGCAGTGCTGGGAGCCTGCTTCGTGGTCACCGGCTTCGCCTACGGCTTCCCCAAGGCCATGAGCGTCTTCTTCCGGGCGCTCATGCGGGACTTCGGGGCGGGCTACAGCGACACAGCCTGGGTGTCCTCCATCATGCTCGCCATGCTCTACGGCACCGGTCAGCGGCCCGCCCGGGGCTGGGGTGGGATTAGGGACCAGGAGATGCCCGATGCCCTGAGCATCCGCGGGGCCTCTGGGGACAGGCAGGGAAGCCCTTCCTTCCCGAGGAAACGCTGGCACCAGGGAGAGGGGAGGAGAGGACAGGAAACGGGCAGCGGAGCCGGCACCCAGGTGACCGTCCTCGCCAGCCTGGGCCCCACCATTCCTGCCCCAAACACCTGCCTATGGTGAAGGTGAGGAAACTGGGATCTAAGTGAGATTCCAGCTCCCCAAACCCCAACCACCTGCAGAGATGGGAGCGGAGTTGGAGTTATCCTGGCCAAGCAGAGTGGGGGTGGGGGAGCCCGGGAGCCCGGCAGCCCAGGCCGGGGTTCCAGGCTGCGAAGATAAAAGGGAGTGGGGTCTGCAACCTTCTGCTTTGGGCTCCTTGTTCTCAGAAGGCGTGCGGATGGGGGGCTCTGGGCCGGGACAGGTCCCTCCCCCTGAGTATCCACAGACACTGTCTCCTCAGTTTGTCCCAGCCAAGCTGTGTGACCTTAGCTGGACACTGCCCTCTCTGGGCCCTGAGCCAGGGGTGAACTTACCCCTTTGAGCCGCCTCCCAGGGCTGGGAGGTGCAAGAGCCTGGAGAGTGGCCCCCAGAGAGGAGACTGGACCAGCCCGGGTGGTGACTCTGCCCTGCCCGCAGGCCCGGTGTCCAGCATCCTCGTGGCCCGCTTTGGCTGCCGCCCGGTGATGCTGGTGGGTGGGCTGCTGGCCTCGGCGGGCATGGTCCTAGCATCCTTCGCCACGCGCCTCCTGGAGCTGTACCTGACGGCCGGGGTGCTGACCGGTGAGGGCGCCCGCTGCTCTCCCCTGCGGGGCTGCAGGGGGCCTGGGCGTCCCTGCTGCAAGAACCCCTGTCCTCAGTTTCCCCCCAAGGAGCTGTCCTCCAAATCCCTCTGCTCAGTGCCCTGGGGATCGGGCCGCCCGGGGGGCCTCGCGCCCCTCCCCTGTGGGGTGGGGGCCGGGAGCCTGGCACAGCGCCCCCTCGCCCGCAGGCCTGGGCCTGGCCCTCAACTTCCAGCCGTCGCTCGTCATGCTGGGGCTGTACTTCGACCGGCGGCGGCCTCTGGCCAACGGGCTGGCGGCGGCGGGCAGCCCCGTGTTCCTGGCGGCGCTGTCGCCGCTCGGCCAGCAGCTGCTCGAGCGCTTCGGCTGGCGCGGCGGCTTCCTGCTGCTGGGCGGCCTCCTGCTGCACTGCTGCGCCTGCGGCGCCGCCATGCGCCCGCCCGGGCCCCTTCCCCGGCCTCGCGGGGGCCGCGCGGGCGACGCTCCCGGGGCGGCGGGGGCGGAGCCCGCGGGGCCGGGCCTGAGCGGGGCGCGCGCCCGCCGCCCGGCCCGCCGCCGCCTGCTGGACGTGACCGTGTGCGCCGACCGCGCCTTCGCCGTCTACGCCGCCACCAAGTTCCTGATGGCGCTGGGGCTCTTCGTGCCCGCCATCCTGCTGGTGAACTACGCCAAGGACGCGGGCGTGGCCGACGCGGACGCCGCCTTCCTGCTGTCCGTCGTGGGCTTCGTGGACATCGTGGCGCGGCCCGCGTGCGGCGCCCTCGCCGGCCTGGCGCGGCTGCGCCCGCGCGTCGCCGACCTCTTCAGCCTGGCGCTGCTGGCCAACGGGCTGGCGGACCTGAGCGGCGCGCGGGCGCGCTCCCCCGGCGCGCTGGTCGCCTTCTGCGTGGCGTTCGGCCTCTCCTACGGCATGGTGGGGGCGCTGCAGTTCGAGGTGCTCATGGCGGCCGTGGGCGCGCGGCGCTTCCCCAGCGCGCTGGGCCTGGTGCTGCTCGTCGAGGCGGTGGCTGTGCTCGTCGGACCGCCCTCCGCCGGTGCGCCCGCGGGACGGGGGAGGGCGCCGCCGGGCCCCCGCGCCCAGCGCAGCCCCTTTGCTGTCAAAGGGAGCTTCCAGGGATGACCCCTGGGGAGGCAGGGGGTGGGGTGGACTCCCCTCCACAGGGCCAACGAGCCCCTCCTGCACCTGTCCCGCCCGCTCGGGGTGGGGATGGAAAAGACAGGAAAAGTGCCAGGAAGAGCCCAACACTGATAGCTGCTGGCCCACTGGGCCATCTCAGGGGCTGGCACAAAGCACAGATGCTTGTGACTGGAATGCGGACAGTGTCTTTGGGGAACCAGCCCTGGAGCCAGGAACAGAGTGGGGGTGCTCAGCGTGCTCAAGTGGAGAAGGAGGGGTGCTGGGTTTTCCCCCTGTTCATAATGCCTGCTGGGCATGCCCATCCCCTTTTAGGAAATATCCAGATGAAGGTGGTCTGGGAGGGCTTCCTGCAGGCGCTGGCATGAAGGCGGCCCCCCAGAGCAGGGCAGTCCCCCAAGAGAGGGCACAGAGTATATTTAGGGGACAGTATCCCTACACAAGGCAGGAGGTGGGACTGGAAAGGTGGGGTGGGGGACATCAGCGTCTTCCTGGGTTGTTGGGTGATCCCTGAAACAGCAGGAAGCCTGCCTGTGAGCAGGAGGGAGCTGAGGTCAGCTGCACGGTGGAGCAATGGCAGGGACAGGTCACCTTTGCTGGAGCCCATGGTGTAAGAGGCCCCTAAGCTCACGACCAGAGGCCACGAAATCAGCACCCACCCACCCACCCCACCCCAGAGGATCGGGGAGCCAGCTTTCCTTTTCTTGTGTGACCCTGGAGTGGATCTAATATGCAGAGAAGGCACATGGGCTGTGTATGGGTGGGACAGGGACCAGGAAGATGAGTTTGGTGGAATACTGCTCAGAGGGGCTCAGGGGGCAGACCAAGGGGTCACAGTCGGTGTGACAGCCACAAGAATGCCCCCGAGAGAGGGAGGAGCCCATGGAGGAACCACACTTTAGGGGAAAGTATTTGCAATTAAAAGATTTTCCTGAGAATGATGGTAAGTGTGCCTGTGATAGAAACTTGGAAAATACGGAGAAGGAAATAGGAGTGACCAACCCACACATCTTGTCCCCGCTGTGCTAACGAGCTCAGTGTGGGGTCCCGGGGCCTCCTGGAGGGGCAGAGGGAGCCTAGAGGTGGAGGCAGTGGGAGAGCTGAGGCAGGCCTAAGATTAGGTGGAAAGAGCAAGAGTTGGAGGCCCCCAGGGGAGGGGCCGAGTCCAGAGCCCCTTCCTTCCCCATGCCCACCCTGGATATCCCCAACTGCGTAACTCACAGGACACATGGAAGTCTGAACCTGAGGGTGGAGGGGGCGACTTGGGAACTATAAAGTGGTCCCTCACCGAAGGCCCCATGTCACTTCAGAAACTGAGGTCCAGGGAAGTGATGGGACATTTTTAAGGTCTCAAATGGCAGAGCTTGTGTGGGGGTTTATATCTGTAAATGGGAATAAAGACTGGGACCCCAGAGCCCCACCAAATCGAGGGCACTGTCCTTTATCTGAGGATTCAGGGTGGGGGCGAAGGGTGGGGTCCCCCGCTTGTCCTTACCTCCCCGTTTCCTCACCCCAGGCTACCTGGTGGACGCGCTGAAGAACTATGAGATCATCTTCTACCTGGCAGGCTCTGAGGTGGTCCTGGCTGGGGTCTTCATGGCTGTTGCCACCCACTGTTGCCTGCGCAGCTCTCAGGACGCCCGGCCCAGCCCAGGCGCCGAGGGTGGGGCCAGCGACACGGAGGACCCTGAGGCTGAAGGGGACTTCGAGCCCCTGCCCACCCAGCCGCCTGGCAGCCTTGAGGCCCTGGAGGTGCCTAGCCCTGGGGCTGGGCCTCTGGAGCCCAAAGTGGAGGCAGAGTCAGATCCGGGGCTGGACCCAGAGTCTGTGTAGTGCAAAGGCACAGGTGGGGTGGCTGGTGACTTCAGACATAGAGCTGCCCCTCTCAGGGCCCCCGCTGCCCCAAGAGGGTCTGGCCTCTGGAGGCTGCTCAGGGGCGGTCACCCCTGGGGTCCCGGTGGGAAGCTTCCTCCCTCATCTGCCCAATGGACTATGGCCGGGCCCTGTCCCCACTCAGTGAAGCTGCTGTGCCTGGCCAGGGTCTGAGCACCATGAAACTCAAGTTCATAAAGCTCAGCTGAAAGAGGTTCTGTTCCTGCGCCTCCACTGTGGCTCTGGCTTCAACCTGGGGCGGGGGTGGGGGGCCGGTAGGAGGGAGTGTGAGAGGCTCTCCCAGGGCCCTCTGACCTGGCAGGTGCTGGGGGAGGAAGTGGCAGAGACTTGGGAAGGGGTTCCAGACTGAGGCCCCAGAGCTGGGTGGGCCTGGCCCTGGGCTCCAATCAGCCCCAGCACCTGCTGCTGGGGAGTGGGGGCTGCTTGCAGGGAGGGACCCAGAACCATCTGAGAAAAAGAGCGCCAAGTCAAGGACAGGCTGAACGCTGGCCCTGAGCCTCGGGCTCCTCTTGCACCCCGGAGGCTGACAGTAAATGGCTCCATCCTGTGGTATCCTGAGCGTGGGGCTGGCACCTGCCCTGCTGCCTTCTGCAAGGTGTGTCTGTCCCCTCACCTTCCTGAGAGACCCTCTCCCAGTTGTGCTCCGAGTGTCCTCTTTCTAGGATACAAACTCCAGTGTCCTGAGGCCTTTGCTTTGGACACATGTCCCTGTGGATACCAAGGTGGCTCTGAGTTGCCCCTGGAACTTGCTTCCCCTTGTGGGGAGTTCTGGGGGTATCTCCTCGCTTGCACTTTGACTTTTGACCACTTGCACTTGATCCAGTGCAAGAGGATCAAGGGAGCTCCAGGTCTCAACCTCCTGGGAAGACTCGGGAACCTAGTCCCTCTCTGTGCTTAGCCTCTTCCCACAAATGACACCGTTTGCTTCCCTCCCTCCAAATCCTGAGTGTGGAGAAAGCAGTCTTCCCACCACAGACCCCACTCTGCCCAGCCCTGCCCCTCAGCAGAGCTCATCCCACCCGGGACCCCTCCCTGCTGGCCGCCCTTATTTTCCAGCTGGGCCCCAGGAAGGTGTGGGAGCCCCTGCAGGTGCCTGGCTGACTTACCTGCATCGGCTGCCCCCCCCCCCCCGCCAGCCACTACAGCAGTGGCTACAACAAACAGAGCGCTGACTCTGTGCCCGGCCCTGTGCTAAACCCTTTACAAATGGTAACTCATCTAATCCTAACAATCCAATGAGGTAGGTAGTTACTAGCCATACTCAAGATAGGGAAACTGAGGCACGGGGAAGTTAGTGAGTAGTCCAGGGTCAGCGAGGCTGTGGAACCCAGGCTGCCAGTTTGTCTGTGCCCTTGGCCTCCATGCTGGCTGCCCCTTCAAAGGTGGTGGGGTCTGGCCCTGGCCAGTCTGGCTCAGTGGTTAGAGCCTCGGACCTCAGACTGAAGGGCCCCGGGTTTGATTCCAGTCAAGGGCACATACCTAGGCTGCAGGCTCGGTTCCCGGCCCAGGTTGGAGCTCGTGCGGGAGGCAACCAATCGATGTGTCTCATGTTGATGTTTCTCTCTCCCCCTTTCCACTCTCTCTGAAAAGCAGTGGAAAAAATACCCTCGGTGAGGATTAAAAAAAAGGGGAGGTGGGGCCTGACAGCTCTAAGGGACCCATGCAGGCCCCCGGTGACAGCCCGTCTCTCCCTCCATGCTCCCAATCCCGCCTGACAATCCACGTAGGTTTCCGTGCATGGAGCCCACTGTTCAACAGGGCACTTTGGGGGTGAACAGGGCCGCTATTAGTAACTACACTGGGCCCACAGGAGCCAACCAGCATGCAGGTGAGGCAGGGCACATGGTCGCCCTGTCTACCACTCTGCAGACACAGGGTACTAGGTGGCATTCTCCCCTAGGCTCCTCCCTCAGCGCCACCAGAAGGGTGCAGCTGCAGTGACCGTTAACACTCTTCTGCTTAGGGGTCTCAGGTCCTCCTGGCCCAGGGTCCGTCCTGCCCGTCCCCAAATAAAGGTTTAGTTCATGACCGGAAGCCCGGAAGGACCGAGATGAAGGCAGATGTAAAGGCCTCCCAAAGCAGAAGGCCTGGGAGGCAGGGGAAGTCGTCCTTCGGACCCGAGAGATCCGTGTTCTAATCCCAGTCTCTGAACACAGTGTGATCTTGAGCAAAAGGCTTCCCCGAGCCTCAGCGTCCCCCGGTGAGCCGGGACAGCAGCGCTAGCGGCAGAGCGGCTGAGGGGATGAGGCACTGATGCGTGTTTAGAGGCCCGCAAGACCGTGTCGCCCGCCCACCCGAGGTCAGGGAGGCAGAAAGGAGGCAGGTCCGAGGCCACTCAGAGCCCAGCTCCATCTGGTCCGTTTATTCGACACAGGCCCAGCGCCAGCCCTTCCCCGGGAAGTGCTGAGCCAGGGGGTAAAATAAATAAAGGCCGCCGAGGTGCGTGAACGGGGTGGGCAGCCTGGGCGAGGCGCGGGTGTACGAGAGGCACTGCCCCAGCCTGGCCCCCACTCAGCGGAGGTGCCCACGAGGAATGGGTCCTGGACTTCTGCCGCGGCCAGCCCCTCCTCCTTTCTGCCCCCTCCCTCCTAGGGCAGGTCCAGAGACCCAGCTCTCCTGGCTGGGAGGCGGGGGAGGAAGGGGGAGGGGCCAGAGCGTCCGAGGCCACGCCTTTCCCGGGGAGCAGGCTCCTGAGCTAGGACGGAGGAGCAGGGAGGCGGGCGCCCGAGCCCCGGGCTTCACGCGCCCGCTCCGCTGCGGGCGCCCCGCCCCGCTCCCGAGCCGCCGTCCTTCCAGTCACCCTGCCCCCCAGATCCGCGCCCCACGGCGGGGCGCTCAGGAGTCACACCAGCTTCCACCCTTGTCGGGGGGCCCAGCGGCCCCTCGCGCGTCCCTGGGCGCCGCGTCCTCCTCGTCCCCGTCGCCGTCGTCGTCCTCGCCGTCCGTGAACTCGTCCTGGCCGGGGCCGTAGGCCAGCGTGGTGTGTGCCAGGTCCACCTCGATGGGGAAGACGTCGGCGTCTCGCAGCACCGCGTAGCAGTCGTTGTAGTACTTGGACATGGTGGACACGAAGCGCTGCAGCTGGAACACGATGTCCTGGACTGGGGCGGGCGGGCGGAGAGGGACCGTGGCCGCGGCTTCCAGCCTTGCGGAGGGGCCCCTTCCAGCCGCCTGGCCCGCCTCCCTGTGCAGGGCTTCCCATCGCGCACCTCCCGGGGCCCTTGAGCCCTGGGAGGGGGCCAAGCAGAGGCTGCCCAGTCCTACACCAAACCCAGGTCTCCAGCTCCCAGCTGAGGGAACAGGAGCCCTGCCAGGGTGGATGGGTTGTGGACTGCACCCCAGGGAGTCCGGTCCCACCCAGTCCAGGTTCTGGAGAGGTGGGTGTGCTCCCGCCAGGGTTCTCTGCCTTGGGTCTGACTCAAAGCACTGCATGGCATGACATAGTCCTGGGACCTCAGGTAAGCACTTTTCCCTTCTGGGCCTCAGTTCTCCCAGCTCTGAAATGGGGAGATGGTATCCGGCCCCCCATACTAAAGATGGCACATGGACTGACTGAGGTAGGGCGTGACCCTCGGGCCCCTCACCATGCTTCTGATCCAGCAGCTCCATCTTCTCCAGCACGTCCTTGCGCATCTGGGAGAAGCGGGCACGGGCCTCCTGGCGGCAGCGCAATATCAGGCGGTACTCGTAGTTGCCTGTGCTCACTCGGTACAAGGGCTCCCCTAGGGCCTGAGGCAGGGAGGAGCACATCAGGGACTCTGGGTGGGGTGGGGGTCTGCTCTGGGACAGATGGGTCAGGGGTCAGGGAGGCTCACCCCTGCACCACATGGCACTTTTCAAAGCTACCAGGGTTCCTTACTTCTGAGATGCCAGGGATTGTGAGAAGCACTTATAGTTTTGTGAAAAAACAAACCAAACCCTTGCCACATTAAGTGAACATTTATATCACAAATGAGTCCTGGTATTAAAAATATTATAAATTAAAAAAATAAAGTCCTCTCAGGAGTGAGGAAAGTCCATTTTTCCCTGCAGGAGCCTCACAAAGTCAGGGGGGCAGCTTTTCCAGAAGTGGGCATGGGGCAATTCCACAGCAAGCTGTCCAGCAGGCCAGGGGTGGGATAGATGGCCCCAAATCTCCATGAACAAGAGCCCGGCCAAGCCCCCAGGCCTCTCCTGGGTTGGCCTGACCCTCCTGGGGCCCCAGCAGGACCTTCTGGGGCTCTGTGAGGCAGGCAGGAGGAGGTGTACACCCTCAGCCTTTCCGACCCCAGGGCTGTCCCCCTCACCCATGACACTCACAATGCAGCTGTATTCTTCATCGTCCATCTCCTTCACCTTCAGGCAATACGACTGTTTAGGACAGGAGAGGCCAGGCTGTCAGAGAGGCTGCACCTCCCAGATGCCCACCCTGCTCCCAGCTCCCCACACGCCACACTGCCCCTAGACCACCCAGTGGAACAGCTGTGCCAGTCCTGGGCCCCGCAGACTCCTGACTGGAGTCTGACACACCAGGGAAGCTGGCAGCACAAGGGTGGAGACCCTCAAGCAGGCTGGCCCTTGCTTGAGGTGGCCCCTGGTAGCAGCAGACAGGGGAGGACACTCATCTGGGAGGGTGGGAAGGGCCTGAGCAGCCCATCATTTACCAAACTCAAGTCCCAAAGGATGCTCTGGGGAAAAGGGTTCCATGGTTAAGGAGCTGGGGGAGACCTGGCAGGCTCACACCACAAATGGGCCTATCAGAGACTCCTACAGAGAGGAACCCTGGCTTACTTAATGCAGCATTTTCCTTCGACTCCTCTGGACCACAGAATTATTTAAACATAAAACTCATTAACATCCTTGGGTACCCACTTTATAACCACTAACCTAGTCTAAAGCATTATTGAAAGTGACCAAAAAATCCCAAGGGGTCAGAGCTCCAGAGTGAGCACTCTGCCCAACCCAGGCTCCCAGCCTCCCTAAGGCTCTGAACAGTTAGGGCAGGGCCTAAGCTGCTGCCCAATCCCCCAGCACCTCCCTGGGCCCTGGTTCCACATCCTCGATCAGATGTGACAGGTCCCAGCCCTGCTCTGCTTCCATGTGGCAGATAGAAGCAGAGCCTACCAGGTAGGCTCCCACCCAGCAGGCCAGCCCCACCCCTTCCCAGAGGCTGCAGATTACTCACTAGGTACTCGAACTTCACATCCAGGTACTTCTTGATGGTGAGGCGGGTGTCTGGGATGGCTTTGTTGAGGTACGTGTTCAGATCCGTCAGCATCTGGAAGGGAGAGTGGGCAGGTGCTTAGGGCCCCACAGGCAAGGGTAAGACCAGGATGACAGAGAATGGCACCGATGAGTCTGTTTTCTAGTGGACTCAGAATGTCAGAGCCAATGGGCGCTCCCTGATGGTCTTGTCCATTTCAAAGATGAGAAGAGAGGCCAGGCCCAGGGCAATCTGAGACTCAGGGGGAGAAAGGGCGGCAAACCACCTGGAGGTCAACGCCAAGGCCAAGGTGTTCTCACTCCAGCACAGGACCTCTCTGCATGACACACTGTCCCCTCTCTACCCTCACACGCTGACACACAGGCACTCCGCGTGACCTACCGGCTTGATGGTTTTCAGCAGCCGGATGCCAAACTTCTCAATGCTGCGGTGGGCGTCAGCAAACTTCACAAAAGCCTCGCTCGCAGCTGGCTGGGGCTCCCGCACTCCAATCACGGAGAACACGTCCCCAAAGGCTGCATGACAAGTTTGCCCTGAAGGCTGCCCTTACCTGGCCCTTAATGGAGAAGCCAGGGATTTGTGGGGGAGAAGCAGGCAGGGGGCATGGCAGGCTGGAGGCCAAAGTCTGCACAGGGTCTACAACCCAAGAGAGATGTGTCTACACCCCCAAGGGAGCTGGTCTACACTGCCAAGGAAGCTTGGTCTACACCCTAAGGGAGCTTGCTCTCATTCCCCCAAGTGACCAGACCATGGGAGAAGGCTGAGCCGGGCCTGGAGGTAGTGGTGGTGTCTAGGGGCAGAGCACCAGTCTGGGAGTTGGACACCTGGGTCCTAAGGCCAGCTCTGCACCTTAGGAGCTGTGTGACCATTTCCTCTGCCTGGGCTTCACTTTCCCAACTGCAAAATGGGGTTAACTGTAGCTGCCCTGTCCAGCTGAAGGACCTGGAGGATATGAGACCACAAATGAGGTAGGGCCGCATACACTAAGCCGCAGTGCAGATAAACGGGATGGGCTCGGACGAGTGACTGTGCCCACAAAAGACCACTGGTCAAGATGCTCCCTGCTGGCCCTGTGTTGCTACCTTTTCACACCTAGACATGCACAGCCCAGAGCTGGCTCAGGCCAGATGTTGTAGTGTCTGCGTGAGCACTGGTATGAGGACCCCGGGAGCAGCTCAGCCACACCCTCGCTATATGAGGGAGCGAAGAGAGGGGCAGGGGTTTGCCTGGGGTCACGCAGAAAGTCTGGGGGCGCCCTTACCCCGGTGTGTCTGCGACAGCTCATAAAAGGCCCGTAGGAGGTTCTTGGTGTGCTCTGTCATCCCTGTAGGAGAAACCACACAAGGGGGAAGAGGCATGTGGCAGAGACCACACTGGCCCAGGACACGGCCTCCACACCTCCACCCCAAGTGAGGCCTGCACTGTTCCCGAGTTCACTGACTTCCCACAGGCCCACTGGGCCCAGCCCCAGTCCCACCCTGAGGAGCCCCCGTGAGACAAAGGAGCAAAACTCCGCAGGGGCAGGAAGTGGACAGGCCTCCTGTGGGTTTATTTCTGGAGCACGTGCTGTCCTGGGGACCTTCACTACATTTACACATGCTCTTATTTGCATTTTTATGGGTATGTATTACTTTTACAATCAGAAAAAATATGTCTTATGACTTCTTTAAAAGAATTCTTAATGGCCAGGGTCCTAGAATTTTATAGGCTGGCACTCCGGCCCTACTGCCACCACCTTTAGAGCAGGCCTCTAATGGTCCCCCCCAGGCAGAGCCAGTGCTGGCCCACCAAGGACTACCAGGCGGAGGAGTGCGGCCCACCTTTATAGAGCTCAGCAGTCCGCTCCAGCTCCTCAAGTCTCTTGACAAGCCCATCTGTGGGGATGAGAGGGGGAGGTCAGTGGGTCTCAGCTAGCCAAGGGTGAGAGAAGGGCACCTGAGCCAGGCTTGAGGGGGCAGAGGCGGACCCCAGAGGACAAGCAAGATCGGCACAGAACGGGGTCCATGGAGGATTTGGCACCTCAGGGTCCGCTGTTTACAAAACACCTCAGGATGCCCAGATGAGAGGCAGGGCTGGCCCCCCAAACACTCCTAAGACAAGCTCCCACCCCAGAAGGCTGGGGCACATCGAAGGGGCAGATGGGTGATGATAATACAGGAATTTCCAAAAGTCACATGTGAAAAACAGTCAGACCCTCCCCAAGGCCGAACCTGCGGATGGCTCCCCAGGGCCGCTCTGGCAGCCCTGCCCACAGCCAAGAGGGAAGGCACTCAGGGACAAGGGGGAGGGAAAAGACAGGCAAACTGACAATCAGTGTAACTGGGCTCCATGTGGCTCCCAGCACAGAGGGATAAATCCCGGAAGGGTTTTGGGGAAGAGCTCACATTAGACAGGGCCCTGGTGCTTCTCTTCATTTGCTTAACGGATGCTTGCTGAGCACCTACTATGTGCAGACACTACATCAGGCCTGGGGATGACCTGGTGATTAAGATCCAAGTCATGCCCTCAAGGCTTACAACCCAGCAGGGGAGCCAGGCAGTAGCCAGGCGATGAGGGCAGTGACAGGGCTATAAGGTGGTGGGGGCAGCTGCCTCACCTCAGGGCCTGAAAATGGGGGCAAGTGGACTGCCAGGGCTGAGGCAGGCCCTGCAGATTAGTGGGTTGGGCAGGGAGCTACCAGACAAGCTAGGGCAGGGTAGTGAGCAGTGGTGCCAAGTGGGGCTTCCTGCAGCAGTGAGGGCCACCCCCTCCACTCCGATGGGGGTGAGGTGCGCACCCACCTCCCCACTGGGAGCCAGCAGCAACTGCAGGCCTGGGGCCCAGCGGTGGCTTCTTTGCCCAGCTGCCCCCAAGGCAGGGCTGGCCTTCCTGAGTGATTCTACTGTGAGCCAGGACCACTCAGGGATCCTTCCACACTTCCCTCCACACCTCCTTCCAGGTGAGCCTTTGGGGCAGGGCCTACTTTCCTCTTTTTTAAAATAATACTTCCCTCATTTTATAAAAAACAAACAAACAGGACGGAAAGGTAAGGCAACTTGACCAAAGGCACACAACTGGGGGCTGTCCGAGCTGGGGTGTGCTCTGCCCCCCAGTCTCCTGCGTTGACTTGGGTGGAGAGAGGAGAGCAGTAGCAGAGGCCGAGTCTGGGCCTGTCTCTGGACAGGGAAGGTTGCTGCGTTAATGGGCTGTAAAGGGAGGACAGCTGGGTTCAGGGGGAAGGAGGGGGCACCTTGGAGGTCTTCATGAGGCTTTGGCCACCCACTGGCCTCCAGGCCCCAGCTCTCCAGAGCCTTGGCACCTGGCCAGCCTGGCAGGGAAGAAGCCACGTAAGCGCGTGCTGTTGTTTTTGGCTGGGTCATGGGACATCGTGACAGCTTCAGTTTTAGAAACCCTATTTAAGGCTGGGGAAATTGCAAGGTTTGGGGGGAAAAACACAACAACCAGTTCTAATTTCATCTCAACGCATGGTAACTACAGTAACAGCGATTTATAGACACCGAGAGGCCGAAAATAGCAGCCTCCACTTCTGAACACCATTTGGAACAGGCTCAGACCCCACCCCCACATCCCAGCCAATGAAGCCCAGCGTGCCCGGCTGAGGCCACAATTTATATAGGTATTTATATCTACCCACGTACAGCAGAGCTGCTGCTGTTTATAAACTCAGGCTGAGGACGGTAGGAGCAGGTCCAAATGCTTCACCGGCCACCCTGGCGGAGAGCATGTGTGCACACGTGCATGTGGGTGTGAATGTGCACGCATGCGGCCCTCTCCCCCCAGCAGCCACCTCCAGCCCTAGGCAGGACCAGCTAAAAAAAGGGCAGCAGCGCCACCTCCTGGAGAAAGGCAGGGTGGAGATGGGCAGTGCAGGAGCATGTGGGTGAGTTGAGGCACATGGTGGCACTGGGCAGCGGCTGAGGCCTGGTTATGTGACAGCAGCTGAGGCAGTGGCAAAGGCACAAGCTTGAGGAACTGGAAGGAGGAACCTCCCCACAAGGTCTGTCTCCTCGTCTGTGACCCATGCCTGTGAATCCTTGCCTGGAGGTGGGGGACACTGGCTGTAAGATGGCTCAGCTGACCACTGTGGATGCTCTTTGGGAGCTGGAGAGGCCTCCGGGGATACAGAGACGGTGACTATCAGCCCCATGGGTAGAGGCCAGGGCCAGGCCAGAGGGACCCACAGTGGCTCGGTAGGCAGCCACAATGCCCCTCCCCCTGAAGCCTGGGCCTGAGACCCGGGCTAGGGCTGGGTGGGAGGAAGGGACTCACCATTGCACAGGATGGCCCGGCTCAGGCCCAGGGCATCTGCAGTGCCTGAACTCATATTCTCCACCAGCCGATGCTTTACCTTCTTCAACACTGGACCAGGTAAGAGAAGGGCTCAGTGAGGTGGAGTCTGCGGCAGGGACTCCAAGCCCCCGCCTCATCTCATCATGACTCACTGGGGCAAAGGGGCTAAAGTGGGGGTCTGGTGTGGGGTGATTATGAAGCGGGGAGGGCCCCAGTGGGGGGTACTAGGCCCTGCCCTATTTACTCTCTACTTCAGGGAGCCAGGGGAGCCTGGAGGAGGTAACTATGTCAAGTGCTTTGCCACGGACCTGGCACTCCAAGCGGCTGCTGGCCATCACTGAGCCCCGATGCCACAGGCTTGACACCAATGGCAGGTAAACCAGGGAATGCCTCTGCCCTCCTCTCCCACATCCAGGCCTGAGGTGTCCCAAGGGGAGCAGAGGCACCATCAGTGACAGCAGACTTTGGATGCCAGACTGTTATTGTACACATGGTTGCACACTGTCCTTGGGAGGTGACCAGGGTGGGAGCAAAGGATTTTAACAGAAGAATCCAGGAAAGACTCAATATCCTCAGCCTTTCCTTAAAACCCAGGAGGTAGCTCTGGCCCTGGGGTACAGGAAAAGGCACCGGACTGGAGCCTAGAGACCTGGCTGTGCATTCACCCAGGGGACACAGAGCCCTCCAGGGGTCTTAGGTCTGTCTGTAATGGAGTGGCTGGCCCAGAGGACCTCTACTCTGTCTCGCTCTTGAGTCTTGAAGTTTCTACAGGCCCAGCCCCTACAGCAGAAGGCACCTTGCCCTGGGGCATGCTAGTCAGAGGAGCCAGTCTGAGACTTGGTTCAGACCTGAGCCTTCCTGGGAGAAGCTGGGTGGGAGAAGAGGCTCAGGTTAAGTGGGGTGCAGGTGGGCCTGAGGTACCAGGCCTGGGGTGGGGTGAGTACCTGGGCTGTGGTAAGCTGGGGGGTTGGCCTATAAAGGTCCCAGAGGAAGTGGCCTCCTCAGCCCTGTGGATTGGCTTGGTCAGGAGACTTAGCGAGCATGACCACGTAACTATTGGCACATTGTCATTAAGACGAAGACCAGGGGCTGGGGGCCTATGGGGTCGCTGGACGGCACTGCCCTGGCCCAGCTTACCGATGTCCAGGGACATGCCCTGCTTGGGGTCCGCCTGCAGCTTGTTGTAGTGGATGGTCACCTCCCCCTGGAAGAGCAAGACAGGCAGAGTTGAGAAGGAGTCTCCTGGGTTGCAAGCCCCTTCTCCAGGGAGGCCTGTGTGCCCGCAATCTGTGGTCATGAGAGAATCTTGAATTCAGCCCTGCCAGGCCCGGGGCTGTGACAGACCCTGCTCTGTGACTAGTCTACTCCCAGGTCCCTCCCTCTCTGTGCGAGGCCCTGGAGAATCAGCAGGGACGGGACAGGCATGGTCCCTGATGTCACAGAGCTCACAGCCTGAGAGTCTCTGATGTCCTGTGCTCCAGCCACATCAGGTGCCATGTCCTCCCTGACGCCACACTCCAAACTTTTCTATGTCATTTCTCCTGCATAGAATTTCTTCTCCTGTGCTCCAAATCCTCCCCACCCTCTTGGTCCCCCCATTCACTCAACCAAAGTGTCAGAGCACTCTCTCCGTGCCTGGTGCTGCTATGCCAGGGTGCAGGGGCCGTAGCCCCAGGGCCCAGGCCAGCGGGGGAGGCTGACATAAATGAGGGAGTTACACAGTCCAGTTCTAGTGACTGGAAGAGAGGTGCCAACTTCTCCCAAGAAGCCTTCCCTGACCACATGAGGCCACCACAGTCACTCTCGTCCTTGCAATCCCTAAGATCCTTCAACTTGGGATGGAATCCATTCGAAATACAACACGGGATTTCAAAATTGAGTAAAGGGAAACCACACTGACCTACTGTGGTCAGAATCAAAGGTGGGTGCGACAGGCTCCCTCAGAGTGCAGCCCAGTGTGCAGGGGCCACCACAGATGGCCGCTGAGGTAAGGGAAGAAGCACTGCAGAGGGGGTCAGCACTGGGTGCTGTTCCAGCAGAGTGACCACAAGCAAACTCCTTCATCCTTATGGGCACCCACATAAGAGCTGGGAGATCCCTGTGCTAATGTCAAGGCCATGCACACACACGAGCTCCTGTCCCCACGGGAAATGCAAGGGGCTGGCTTGAGGGGCAGGACAAGGAGGGTCCTGGTGAGGAGCAATGGTGAGGGGGTAAGGGAAGGACCCAGAAGGGCACACAACACCTGTGTTCTGAACCAGAATGAAACACTGCTCACCACTTTCCATGATGAGCTCCTTGGCCCAACAGGTAATGCCCAGGCCAGTAAAATCCAGACCAGGCAAAGCCGCCTGGGCTCTGAGTGAGCCTCATCACTTCCTTTTGTACAACAGAGCCCTGAGTCCCAGCCCCAGCCCCCATCTATCCCTTGGCTAAAAGGGCTGGAGTAAGAAAGGACAGGATGGGACTCTTGTCCTAAAGGCAGGAGAAATGAGAGTGGTGGGAGAGAACAGAATAAAGGGGGAAAGGAGCTGGCCCTGGACTAAGGCAAGAAAGAGGGACTGGAAGGGACCCTGGTACCAGGTCCTTAAGACATGGATGATGGAGAGGGGTGAGGAGAGGTCGGGATGGAGGGGCCGAGGGAGTTCAATTTACAGGTGGAACACTTGACTTTCAAGACTTTGAAACCATCCCATGGCTTTGCAATGCCTTCACTCTGTTGGTTTCCCAAGAGTCACCAGCTGCAAATCTCTGGGCAGTGGCAAAAGGGCTGCACCCTTGCTTCGAGAGGGGCGCTGGCCGGGAGCAGCTGGCGGGAGGGGCGGGAGGATGGAGGTGGAGCGGGACAAGCAACAGGACTGTGGTCTGAGGAACAGAAGACCAGCAGCTGGACAGTGAGTTGCCCCAGAGCCAAGAAGGGCCCCTGGGGTCTGTGAGCCCAGGAGGACCCACTGGAATGAAAGCTCCTATAGGAAGAACAAGGGAGACTCCTCTTTCCCTCTGCCCCTCCTGGGCCCACCATGGCTCTGCTGACACCTACTGGGTGTGTGGCCCAGGTAAGTTCACCCTGGACTTCTAGCTTCAGCTCCAGCCCTGAGTGGGGACACGCTGGCTCACCCTGAAGCTTGGTTCTGAGTCTCACAGCTCCCCTGGGAGCTCGAGGACAGGGACCTTCAGCTCTTGGTGCTCACTCTCTTCCCAAGGCCCAGTCCAAGCCCTAGAGCAGAGTTAGTATTAATTGAACGAGTTAACAGCCCAAGGGAGGCCGGAATGTGAGCCAGACCCCGATGCTGTGAGGAGGGGAGAAGTGACAGGGCCGATCTCCCTTCCAGGCCTGCCGGGGCCCCACTCCTGCAGCAACCCTACCTTTACTTCCTGAATCATCTTTGCTACCTCCACCTTGGTCTTCCCTTTGATTGACCTGCCATTGACACCGGTGATCTCATCGCCAGCTGCCACAGTGCCATCCAGGGCTGCCGGCGTGTTGTCAAATACCTGGGGACACGTAAGGAAGGCAGGGAGAAAGGAGAGAACTGAGAAGACCTGGCAGGAGGCAGTCATTCCCTTTACCCCAACCAGTCTCCAGCTCCATCCCGGCTTCTATCCTCCCGCCTCTAGTGGTGCTAGAGAAGGGCAGGGTACAGGTGTCTGACCAGACAGAAGTGCAAGACTCTACATTCTTGGGGCGGGGGGGGCAAAAGATAAATTCAAACTGATGAGACCTGTCTTTCTAATATCAAATACACCAAACCTTACACAGCCACCTGAGCGTTTGCTCCTCCAAAGTCATTTCTTTAGGTTTTTCTAACAATGCTGCTCCGAGCTGACTGACACTGATTTGGCCAAAAATTACAAAATAACTATGTTGTGAAGACAGGGTGAAAGGAAGCAGAGTGGTGTAGGAAGAAAGAGGCTAAGCAGGCACATGGCAAGGGGGCCAGGCCCGGGGGGCGCATCCCTAATACCTCCTGGCCCAGAAGAGGCCAAATCCCTTGTGAAGGCAACACCCTGAGTGGGCAAGACTAGGTCCCAGGAATCTCCATCTTCAAGGCCTAGAAGTGACTCCTTTGCAAGATCCTCAGAGACTATACTTTCCCAACTGCCACCAACGGCTACTTAGCTGTCAGAACAGGTTAGAACAGGGTGGAATCCTGATCAAGTTTATGCCCGAGGTGGCAGGCTTACTGCCTGGCCCCACTCCTGAGTTCCTGCTGACAGAATATTACCAGGCAGCCTCCTCTACAAGGACTGCTCATTACCACTGGCAGAGGGAGCCACTGCCGTAAGAATAGCAGCAGCTACGCCCTGGCCAGTGCGGCTCAGTTGGTTGAGCATCATCCTGGGCGCCAAAAGGTCGCAGATCCGATTCCTGGTCAGGGCACATGCCCAGGCTGCGGATTCAGTCCCTGATCAATGTTTCTCTCTCACATCGATGTTTCTCTCTCTTTCCCTCTCCCTTCTCCTCTCTCTCTAAAATCAATAAAAACATGTTTTTTTAAAAAAGTAAAAATAGCAGCAGCTACTACGTAGTGAGTACTTATTGCATACCAGGCATTGTGTTATGCCATTTTATTTAATCTTCACAATACCCCAAAGATGCTCATCTTTACATATTTATATCCTTACTTCCCAGGTGAGGAAACTGAGGCCCAGGGAGGTTAACTAACTTGCTAATAAATAGGGAAGCTTGCATTTTTGAACTCAGGCCAGTTATTTCATAGCCTTTTAGTCTGTCCACTACACTTCACTTGTGCTAGCACCAAAGACTGATGATCTTATTGACTCATTAATTACATTTTTATGGAGGGTCCTCTCTATGCCAGGTTATACTAGGTGCTGACTGGTGAAAAGCAACCTGGGACCCTGCCCTCCCAGTACAGGGTCCTGTTGGAAAGCAGCTAGATACAGAGCTGAAGAGCAACCCCTGATGACAGAGGGAAGGCAGGAAGTGCTGAGAAGGAAGAGAACCAAACAGAAGAAAACCAGGTGGGCCTCCCGAGAGGCACCTCAGGCCTCAAGGATGGGAGGAGCCAGCTCTGCAGAGCAGAGAAACTGCCTTTGTCATGCCAAAGTAGGGAGGTGGCCCGCCCCCTCCAGGACCCCACCCCCACCTCCAAAGCATCCAGTACCTGGACAATATAGAGGCAGGGACAGTACTGGGCCCCTCCTCCAATGCTGATCCCAATCAGGTTCTGAGCATCCTTCTGCAGGGTGACCTTCCCAGGCACAGTAGGGATTCCGCTAGAAAGAGAAACACATGAGGCTGAGTCTCCCGGAGGAAAGATGACTAGAAGGGACAGGGAGGGGACAGACCTTCTAAAACCCAAGAGGCTCCAAATGCTGCATAGCCTTTTCTTTCACATCTGGCCAAAGGGACAGCCTTTTGTGCTGGAATGTGCACAGCTCTTAGAGTCATGTGGATGCGGGAATCACCTCCCAGCACTGCCATGAATCAGCTATGGACTTGGGTCACTTTCCTGCTTCTCTGCCTCTCAGTTTCCTCATCCATAAACTAGTATGAATAAAATGGCTACATTACCAAAGTTCTTGTAAGAAAGTGCACAGAAAGCATTTAACACCAACCCAGCCCACAGCAAGCACTGCATAAAAATAGGTTCCCCTTCCCTTTGCTTCATTCTGCCTCTGAGGTTTGAGCTGGACCTGTCACCTTCTCAGGTACATATGGAACATGGTGGTCGCCTCCTCTGGGAAGACTTCTGTTAAACTATCCATCACCCGTCTCTCAATTGCTCTATTCAATTACCTCTCAGTTTTCACTATAAATTGGCACTTATTAATGTTTATTTGTGCTTGTAAATATTCTCATTTATTCAATCAACAAATATTTGCTAACAACTACTGACGTGGAACACCTTGCAAAGTGCTGAGGACACAAAAAGGCACTGCACCAGTCCTTGATCTGAGGGAGGACAGAGTCTAATAAGGAGATGAACTTAATATTTGAAAACCTGTCCCACTAATTGTCTACATTGGGGTGGGCAGTGCATTTATGATATTCCTACTCATCCTTCCAAACCTGGCTCAGTTGCCATCTCCTCTGTGAAGCCTTCCCTGAACACCCCTGCTCCACCCGCTCTGCTCTCCCTGCAGCCAGGTCAGTCTCCATCAGGGCCCATGTGGCCCTGAACTGTAATGACCTGTAACGACCTGCTAATGAGCCCGCCGCCCCCTACAGGAGCTGAGCTCCGGGAAGGGAAGAGGCCATTCTGCTACAGTACAAGGTCTTACCCATCGCTGAGAAGCAAGGGTCGGTGGAACTGGGAAGTGAGGGGATCTGGGGGATCTGGGGGACCTGGGGGACCTGGCGCGCCTGCACTTTCGGTACTTGGGGGAACAAAATACTCACAGCTTATCCTCTTCGATTTCATAATCCAAGTCTGCAAACATGGTTCTGAGGGCTGAGGTGGGCCGGTTTACTGGCCAGCTCGGCAGGGTAACAGAGAACTGGGTCTGGGAGAGAAAGGAGCGTAGGGCTCAGGGAACCGGTGCCTAGACGCCAACCCCAACCCTGGCGATCCCGGCCTCCCCTCGCCTCGGGACGGCGGCGGGTCCCGGGGGTGGGGAGGGGATTCTTACGAGGTACAGGGGAGGTCTCCAGGCCAGGGCGGGCGCTCACACCCCAGAGCCCGCCCCACGGGTCTCCAGGCCCTGGGGACCTGCCTCTGTCGCTCACCGGAAGCGTCGGTCCACAGTCGGGCCCGGGCCAGGCTGGCACCTGAACCCACCTGCCGTTCCACCTGTCGGCCGCCGCGACTGTCGCGTCACTTCCGGCGGGACGCGGAAGTCATGCCTCCCCCTCGGGTATTTGCCCCAATCCCGGCAGGCAACCCTTCCCTCCCCGGCTCCCGGGGCTCGCAGAGCCCGGAGTGAGAACAGTATTGACTGAGGCGGGAGAAAGCGGAAACAGAGACGAGGACAGGGCCGGCCGGCGGCGCTCAGCCCCGCCCCCTGCCCTGTGGCCGCCGCCATCTTGGTGAGGGCAGGGTTCTTCCCAGCTTCCTCAGCGCGACGCCGGCGCAACGCCGGCCGGCCGGTTGCCGTGGCAACAGAAGCATCCTGGGGTGGGGACTTCCCGCGAAGTCCAGTGACCTGCAGACCCCTTCAGTTTTCAGCACCCCGTCGCAGGGCGTGTGACTCCTCCACGACAATGACAGTGTGCGAGGCAGCCTAACCCCGGTTTTGCGAACCAGGAAACTAGGTGCCAGCGAGCGGAGGGGATTTGGGTCCAGAGCCGCCATCCAAGATCTGGTATAAGATTCAGATCCTGACTTTGAGACTGCCGCCGCTCCCGGTGCCCTTTTAACACCCGCACACCTGTATTCAGTGGGTCTGCTATGGACAAATTGGACAAGTTCCCTTCCCGTTAGGTGCCGCCTTTCCCCACATGCAAACTGAGCACCGAAGCAGATGCTTTCTGTGGTATTTGGTGAAAGAGGCCTCGCACCCCATCTCCTTTGTTAGTCCTGAGGAACAGCTCCCCTGGAGTCCCACTGAGGGGCAGGAAATGCTGTTAGTGTTTCCCAGCCAAGGAGTCTCAATCGTCTCCCCACCAGCCACTGTTCCCCGGAGGAGCTGGTGCTCCCAGAGCCACAGCCCTGGCACCCACCTCACCCAGGACGCGTGGGCCCAGGCCTGCCCAGCTTCCTTCCCTAGCTGCCCTCAGGGGTTCAGGCGGCAGGAGAGATCCCGAGAGATGATTATGTGAACATCTGCGGCTTGATGGGAGCCCCACCCCTCCTTAGGGGGCTAATCTGAGTCACAGCAGATGTGCAGAATGCCACAGTAGCAACGGCCTTCCCACATACCCACTGCTCTGCCGTTCCAGTCACTTTCACAGGATTTTAAAGTTCACCATGACCCTGTCTCCCCTCTTCTTCTGTACTGGCTTTATAATCCCTTCCATAGGACCTTAGGAATCCGTCAACAGGTGTCACTGTGACAAACAAGAAAAAGAAAATTAGATTGCTTTTTAATGACTGTTAGACTGAAAATATTATGACCCTCTTTATATTTGTCAGTGGAGAGGGTCTCCTGGGTCAGCCCACATAGCATGGAACCTGTTCCAGCCAATTAAGAGGGTGAGGTTGGGACCATGAATTTATTTGAGGGGAAATAAAGTCAAGTAACTTGTTTCATCACCAAAGTAAGCATTTCTTGTCTCTTCAACTGGACAGGAAGCCCCTGGCGGCAGGTCTTGTTCTTTGTATCACCCACAGAACTTGGCAGAATATCTGGCTGAGGAGGAAGTACATAGAAATAGCTGTGGCTTTATATGGAATGGAACGTACTCTGCGTCCTGGAGGAGACAACTTGGATGGGCAGAGAGGGACCGAGATGATGAGGCCTGAACCTGGACAGTAGCAGCAGCCTGAGCTTCCTCCACAGGGATCACCAGATCCCTGGGAAACCAAACCAAGTATAGGTCCTAAGTTTGGGAATTCCAGTTTTCAGCAAACAGCAATTTCTAAACCTAGGAGCTTTAGCACAGGCCTGCAGCTCTGCCACCCCAGGATGACCCCAGACCAGATCCCAGCCCTGCTAGTTTGTAGTTGGGGGATTTGAGCAAATTGCCCTTTGCTCCTGAGCCTTGGGTATCTGTAAAATGGGGGTGGTGATCCCTCCCAAGATACAAGTTATGAAGATGAAGGTTAAAGGAAGTGGGTGTGAAAGTGCTTCGTGAGCAACTCACTTGGCACAGATGTCAGAGGTTTTTATTGTCACTCCTGATTATAATCTTTTTGCCCAACTGCTTCAGAGGGCGGGGCCAATGGCACACTTAAAGGGCCTCCAGATGCTCAGGCCCCTGCATCAGACTCACCAGGGAAGTGTCCTCTGCGCAGAGTCCTGGGCTCTGTCGCAGACCTATTGGATAGAGTCTGAGGGGAAAGGGGATCTTGAAGGCTGTATTTTCACAAAGCTTCATGGGCAGCTTCAGTGTGGACTATGATGGACACTGCGTCAGAGGCACAGGACGCACAGTGTCTGTGCACACTCGGGTGGGTCCCTTCGGTCCACCAACAAGCCCTGCCCCAGAGGCCTCACCATCCGCAGGAGCCAAAGGCCGGGAAGGCTTCCTGGAGGAAGTGGCATTTCAGCTGAGTTCTGAAGGAGGTGCTGGTGGTACCCAGGCCATGAAGAGGGGCAGGGTGACACAGGGAGAGGGCACAGGTAGTACAGGCAGAGGGGGGTACAAGTCCCTGTCCTCAGGAAATCACTGTGGCGGGGGAGGGGGTGAAGACAGATAGTGGGAGCAGTGAGAGGGGTGATGAGGTCACCATCCAAGTCCTAGTGGGAGCATGGGGAGAATTGCCACCTTTACCGGAGTCACAGGTGAGAGGGGTGAACAAGGGCCTCAGAGGGGAGGTTTGAGCACCTTCTTCAAAATGGGTAGGATTCTAGACATTGAAATTGGGGTGAGAACATCCACCCACTTTTGGGAGGCTGAGCCAGGCCTGGTCCTCAGACCCTCACTCTCCAAGCTCGCTCTTCCCCCTCTTCCCCTGCTCTGCTCCTGAGTCTATCCAGGCAGGCAGGTGACCACTCACCTGGCCCGGCCCTGCCACTGAAAGCTGTGTGACCCTGAGCAAGTCCCAACCCCTCTCTGGGCCTGGGTTCCTCCATGATTCCTCCATCAGTTCCTGGACCTCAGATTCAATGGGAAAAGCTTGCCCCTCAACCCACATTCCTGGGGACGTGCTGCCACCCAGTGGCCATTGGGAGGAACACCCCTGGGGCACCAGAGCTGCGCAAGAGCTGTGGTCCTGTCCCCACCACCCCACCTTCCCACCCCTGTCATTGCCACCCCGCCCAGCTCAAGGCTCGCTGGAGACCAGGAGTCTTTATAGTCTGTAGGCGATGGACGAGGCTGGATATACGCGTGCAGTTCTGCGCTGACCCGCCTGCCCTTCAGTGCAGCCGTGGCCCCAACTCAAGGCCTGACTCACCCCTGGTTTCGCAGCCTCTGTAAAGGTCAAGAAACCAGGGGTTGGTGGGTGGAATTTGGCACAGATAGCTAGAGCATAAGTTTTAAAATCAAACAGATAATGGCAGTAAATACCAGCAGCCAACACTTACTGGGCATTTGCTATGTGCCAGGCCCCTAAGCTAGGTGCTTCCATTCATTGTCTCCTGTGAAGCTCACCACAGCCCTTAGAGGCAGAGCTGGTCATTCATGCATTCATTCATTCATTCATTCATTCATTCCATAAATAGTGTCAAGCACCTACTAGGCCCAGGCCACGAGGACACATCAGAGAACAGGAAAAACAAGCTCTGGCCCTGGCATGACTGGGGAGGCAGGTGATGGACATAGATGACACCTCCCACTTCAGAGCATCAGGTGAAGCCCCGGGTCTAAAGGGGAGCCCCGTGGGAAGGGGTGAGATTGTGGACTCGTGGAAGCTCCCGGTGGGTTGGACTCAGTGGAAATGTCATTTGACCTCTGTGAGCCCTGGCCTACTGGGAACATGGCTATTGTAAGAGACGGAATGTTGGTTTCAATGTAAGTCAGACCATGACACACACAGAATAAACCCAGGGTCCTTACCCAGAGACCCGGGCCTGGCTGCTCCTCCAGCACCCGGCCCACCCTTCCTCCCTGTGCACATTCTGTCCCAGGCCTCGGACTCCTGCCGTTCCTGGAACATGCTGGGTTGTTTCCACCGCCGGGCCTTTCCTCTGGCAGCTTCCTCTGCCCACAGTGTCCTTCCCCCAGGTCTGCTCCCTCCCTCACTTTTCCTCCCTTCTACTCACATGTTGCCTCCTCAGGGAAGCCCTCCCTGGGCACCCAGCTCTGGCCCAGCTCGGCCGGTCTCTGTCTCAACACCCGATCATCCCCCGGCTCCCAGCACAGTTTGGGATCTGCTTCTTGTCTGTCTCCCCTTCGAACTGCAAGTCCTGAGGGCAGGGTCCTGTCGGGGCCATACTACTTGGCACCCGGCGTACAGGGACAGGCAATGCATTCCTATGAATGAATGAGTGACTGTCACTGAGAGCAGGAGCCCAGACACCAGGCAGTAGAGGTCAGGGCAACCCCCATTCCAGAGTCAGGACCCAAGGCTCCGCCTGGCACTGGGAGCCCAGGAGACTGGCAGAGGAGGGCCAGGCAGGCAGATCCGGGTGTTGGCTGAAGCCACCAGGCAGGTTAGGGGGGGCATTGTCTCCTCCCTGAGTCTGAAGCAGGGTGGGGGAGTAGGGATAAGGGTTGTGTGACTGGGAAGCTGGACTGGGGAGGCAGGAGGGAGCCCTGGCTGGGTGAGCCAGCCCTGGGGACGCTGGGTCTGTGGGGCCAGATTCCCTAGGGACAAAAAAGGTTCTCCCACAAGTAGGACAGCAGGGGCCGAGGGGGGGTGTACTGGTGTTGCTCAGAGGCATTGGCCTCCTTCCAGAAGCCACCCCAGCTTTGATGGAGCCGTGGACCCATTGCCCTTGGAGTACAGGGCAGCTCTCCCCTCTCTTCTCAGCTGCCTCTGGGCCGCCTCTGGCCAGAGGTGGGATGCGGGCTTTCGTGGGGCCCCGAGTCCCCCCACTACCCCTAGAGCAGCTCTATTCCTGGCTCGCTTGGCATGTATGGGCTGACCCCTGACCTCCCCTCCCCCTCGCCTGGTGCTCTGCCCCCCGGGTTAGGTCAGTGATGAAAGCGGTGGGAGCCTGGGGGTGGCGCGCAGGGACAGTGCCTGATTGTTCGCCTGGCAGTTCCCCACGCCGGCTGGGGAGTGACCGACTGCTCTCTCCTTCCTCTCCCTTTTCTGCTCTCATTCCCTCCCGCTTTCTCTTTGTCTGCCTCAGGGGTTCTCCAACTCAAGCGGAGCCCATGCAGATGCCGGGGTACCCCCAGAAATTAGGCATCAGACATGGGGCTGGGAAGGCTGGCGGGCCCCCGCATTGGAGAGAGCCTAGGACCAGAGCTGGCAGACATGGGGCACCCCCTGACCACGCGGCGTGGAGTGGAGCCTCGCCAGCCCTAGGGAAATGACATGTGATGCACAAGTGACCGTGTCCGCCCGCGTTTTCCTCTGATCGGCCTCCCCCACCTTCAGCACCCATCCGCCAGGCTCTCCGCTTGGCCCCAGCGGCTGGCTGCCCGTCGGGGACCCGCAGCTCCGGCAGCGGCCTGCTGACTAGAGCCTTGTGACCAGCCCTGAGGTTCGGGGGGCGGTGCCCCTCCCTGGTTTCCTCGGGAGCTCAGCTAACTCAGCTTTGCCCTTTCTTACTGCTTTTAGAATCTTCTTGACAAGCGCCACCAAAGGCCTGTGGGGGTGGGGGGTTGATCGGGACCGAGTTGCATCTAAACATTCATTTGGGGAGAACTGACATCCTTATGAGATTGAATCTCCCTGTGCACGTTAACGGATGTCCCTCTGCATTTATTGCCTCTTTTACGATTTATTAAGGAAATTTTCGTATGTGCAAAATTGGAGAGGAGAGGGTAATTGGCCCTTTCAACCCAACACCAAGTCTTACCAGTGACCCCACGCGCTCCACGTTCAGCCGCAGCCCTGCCTGTCGCCGCCCCTCCTCCCGTCCCACGGCCCGTTATTTCCAAGCAAGTCTTCGGGGTCTTCTTTAATGTCTTCCAATAATGTATCTTGTCTTTTTGTTTTCAAATAATTATAGGTTGACAGGAAGCTGCAACAATAGACCCTTGAGTGGTGACATCTCCCGTCACCATAGCGCTTTACCAAAAGCAGGAAGTTGACATTGGCACGTCCGCAGGCCTGGTTCAGGCGTCACTGGTCTTACATGCATTCATTCGTGCGTGTGTGTGTGTGTGTGTGTGTGTTCCATGCAATGTCATTACCCGTGTGGATTCCCCACAATCAAGACACAGAACTGCCCCCGCCACGAACACCCCTGGTGCTACGTGCTGATGGCAACACCCGTCTCCTTTCCCTCTCTCCTCCGCAACCCTCCGCCAACCAACCTCCTCCATCTCTAGACTTTTTTCCTTTTCTTTTTCAAAAATATATTTTATTGATTTCAGAGAGAGGAAGGGAGAGGGAGAGAGAGAGAAACATCAATGATGAGAGTCTTTGATCGGCGGCCTCCTGGGCGCCCCCTGCTGGGGATCGAGCCCGCAGCCCGGGCCTGTGCCCTGACCGGGAATGGAACCGCCATCTCCTGCTTCATAGGTCCATGCTCAGGGCTGAGCCACGCCGGCCAGGCTCCATCTCTAGACTTTTGTCATTTTGGGAACACTGACAAACCACACAACGTGTAACCTTTGGAGACAGGCCTTTTCATTCACATAATCTCCTCGAGCTCTGTCCAGGTTGCTGCGTGGACCAGCAGTTGGATCCCTTTCATTGCTGAGTCGTCTTCGGTGGTCTGGATGCGCTAATTTTTTAACCAGTCACTCACTGAAGGGTATCTAGGTCGTTTCCAGTTTTTAACTACTGCAAAATCAAGCTGCCACGCACAACCATGTGTTTCCTGTGAATACGAATTGTTTCTTCTGTACTAAATGCCCAGAAGTGTGGTTGCTGGGTCATAGGGTAAGTGGAGGTTTCATTTTCTAAGAAACTGCCAAACTATTTTCCAGAGTGTCTGTACCTCAGGAACGTTTATGCTTTTCTCTGTAACTATTTTGTTAGATTTAATTTTTGTTATTATTGTAAAGGAGGATTTTTAAAAATTATACTTTGTTGCTCTGATGTTTATAAATGCGATTTTTAAAAAATCTTCACCCGAGGATATATGGGGGTTTTGTTTGTTTGTTTGGTTTGGTTTGGGTTGGGTTTTTTTTTTTAGAGGGGGTAGAGAGAGAAACATCAATGTGAGAGAGAAACATTAATCAGTTGCCTCCCCACTTGCCCTGACCAGGGATCAAACCTGCAATCTTTGTGGTGTACAGGACGACACTCCAACCAACTGAGCCACCCAACCAGGGCATATAAATGCAATTTTTATTGAGATATAATTTACACACCATAAAATTCTTCATGTTAAAGTGTATACAAGTCAGTGGCTTTTAGCACATTCACAAGGTTGTACAACCATCACCACAACTAATTCCAAAACATTCTCATCACACCTCCCAACAGCCCCTGGCAATTGTTAATTCACTTTCCATCTCTAGGGATTTGCCCGTTCTAGGTATTTCCTCTGAATGGAATCGCATGTATGTGGTCTTTTGTGTCTGACTTCTTTCGTATAGTATTTTCAATGTTCATTGACATGTAGCTGCAATTAGTTTTTGATATTGATTTGATATGGGAATATCCTATATCTAACTCTGTTAAATTTTTCATAGTTCCAATCATTTGTCTGTAGATTTGGGGTTTTCTATGTAGACAATCGTATCATCTGCAAATCATGCCAGTTTCGCTCCTTCTTTTCCAATCCTTAGGCCTTGTTGTCATTTTTCATGTCTTACTGGCCCAGCTTGGGCCCCAGGTACAATGTCAGAGAGACGCATGGACGAGAGTAAACTCCTCTTGTCCCCGATTTTAAGGAGTGTTCCCGTTGCCCCTTTAAGAACTATGTTTGTACTGGTTTTTGCAGATAATCTTTATCAGTTTAAGGAAGTTTCTTTCTATTCCAAGCTTGCTCAAACATTTTTATCATAAATAGATGTTGAAATTTATTGCCAGTGCCAAGATGATCATATGACTTTTCTCCCTTAACTTATTAACCTGACAAATGGCATTACCAGATTTTCAAATGTAAAAATACATCCCTAGGATAAACCCAATTTTGTCATGATGTCTGTATCCTTTTTAGTCATTGCTGGGTCTGTTTCATTAATATTTTATTTGGGGTTCTTGCATCGAATTTCACAAATGGTGTCCCTTTGAATATACTGTGTGAATGGAAAGGACTGTCCTTGAATGCCTCTCTCTCAGGGTCCCTCTCTCAGGGTCCTTCTCTCACCCTCCCATTCACACTGCTCTGGCTCCAGGGGTGCTCCTGTGGGTGGCAGAGGCTGGGAGGCACCACCAGGCCCCGAGGCAGCTGCAGAGGATGGGAGCCAGAGAACCGGGACCCTGAGCTTTGGAAGGGCCCGCAGAGCTGTGACATGGCTTCTGGGCCCCTCATTGAAGAGGGAGACTTAATAGAAATCTTCCCTCCCTCCTCCTTCTGGAGGCGGGGGTAGCCCTCCAAAGGAAGTGGCTAAAAAGGGGCAGGGGCAGGGGTTAATGACCCCATTGTGCTCAGGGCTGACGGATGGCCCAGCTTGTCAGTGGCAGAGGCAGAGCATTCGCTGCCCCGGGGAGAGCCCCTCCCCCTCCCAGTCATCATCTGAGGGTGGGGGCCCCGCTGGCCTTTGATGGCTGCTGGGGCCACCCTCCCTGCTGTGGGGACGCCAGACCAGCCTCTGGTGGGGTCTGGCCTGCTGAGGCCCAGGCTGCTGAGGCCCAGCCCCTACCTCCTCTGCTCCAGCCCCCCCATTCTCCCCCCCAGGTGCCACAGTGAAGGTGCTTGCAGAGCTAGGCAGCCAGCTCAGGCTGCCCCACGCCAGCCCTGCCCCTCTGTGGACCACGAGGTCCTCAGAGGCCACCTGGTTAAGCCCAACTCACCTGTATTTTGGACGGGAAACAGGGTATGGCTTGGGCATGGCTTTCCTCAGAAGTAGGAGCCGGGGACAGCCAGGTCCTGTGCTTCCTGCTCAAATGTGTCCTCACTGAGGCCAGTTCCATGCTGAAGGGAATCAGATGCCGTCCTCCCTCGAGATGTTCATGGGCTGTGAACAGAAAAGTATAACTAAGCGCAGTACATTCAGTAAGCCCTGAGTACTGGGGGTGTCAGAAGAGGGGCCCCTAGACCTCCAGCAGGCTAGGGGGGCTTCCAGAGGGAGGTGATGCTGGGGCTTATCCTAAAAAAGTGAGCAGTTAGACCAAAGCAAGGAAAGGCATTCCTGGAAGAGAGAACAGCATAAGCAAAGGCGCAGAGTAAAACCGGCGTGGTATGTGTGAGCCGCAGCAGTTCAGGGTGGGAAGCGAGGCCACGCAGGTTGGCAGGGCCGGGCTTTCCAGGGTCTCATACGCCATGTGAGACGTTTCACCTTCACAGTTTGTCTCGGGCCAAGAAAAGAGCTGAGAGCCAGGTTCTAATCCTGCCTCCATCCATCCAGGCATTCATTTTTAGTGATCCCTGGGCAGGTCACTTCCCCACGAGCAGGCCCTGTGCTGGGCTGCGGGTCCCAGCCCCCAAGTGGAGCCTGGAAGGCGGGGCTGGGTGCACAGGGACAGCCCCACCTGGGGCTCTCTGCCATTTTCCTGTCACCTGGCTGGGGCAGGGCAGGGTGTGCATATGCTGTTCTGAGTCCCAGAATGTTGAAAATGACGCAGGGGACAGTGCTTGAGAGAGATGGTTTCAGGGTGAATAACAGGAGGTGACTTCCGACAGGAGCAGCGGCCACACGGCCCTGAGTGGCCTGACGGGGACTTCCTGCTACAGGGAAAAGGGATGCCCTCTAGTTGGATTTTCGGTTATTTGTAGCCAAATGCATCCCTGATGCAAGCTCCTTACCTCAAGCTGAAACTACATAAAAGCACATGGAGATCCTAAATGTCCACATGAGAAGGTTTTCCGGAGAAGTGGGACTTGCTTAAAAACACGACCCTCCCCATGCCTTCATTTCCAATAACTTCGCAACGTGAAAGTCTTTCCTGCAGAAATTTGGAAATACCACACAATACAAAGCTCTACAAATTTAAAAATCTCCCAAAGTGCCACCGCCCAGATATAACTAAGGTTAGCATTTCTGTGTTTCCTTCTTTTTCTCCATGACTTTTAGATGACGTGGGGCTCACGGTGGGTAGTTTTTGCTTTTTATTAAAGTTATACATGTGCATATAGCACTTTATGTCCTCGTTTTTCACTTAAGATTATACCAAAAACATTTCCTATGCCATTGAAGTGCATCCTAAGCACCCTTTTTAGTGGCTGTGTCCTGTCCTGTCCCAGGACAGGAGAGGCCCAGGGGTCCTTTGATAAGATGCCACCGCGCGGTGCCCAGAGGTGTCCTGTGGTCATGTACTGGCCCGTGTCCTCCCTCGAAAGTCGGCTGCAAATGTCAGCAACAGGCCAACGTAGCAACTCTGGTTTGTGTTTGTTTAGCAATGAGAATACTTAACATAAGATTGACCCCCTTCACAAATTAAGTTTTAACAACTATTTCCCTGGACCTGAACGGACAAACCCCAAGGAACGTCCAGGTCTCACCAGGCAGCAGCCCCCCTGTGGCACAAACTGCCTCTGTCCGCGCCCAGGCCTCCTGCACCCCGGGCCTCCTGCACCCCAGGCCTCCTACACCCCAGGCCCCCTTCCCACCCAAGGAGCAAGTCAGAGCTCCAGGGGGCCAGGCCCTGCCCTCCCTCCAGTAACAGCTTCATCGAGATGTGATTCACACACCGTACAGTTCGCACATGTAAAGCTCACAATTCAATGTTTTTTAGTGTATTCACAGAGTTGTACAACTATCACCACAGTCATTTTAGAACATCTTTATCACCACACAAGAGAAACCCTGAACCCTTCAGCCATCACCCCTCCATCTCCCCCACCCCGCCCCACCCCACCCCCATCCTAGGCAACCACTAATCTCCTCTCCGTCTCTATGGATGGACCTATTCCAGGCTTAGCTTCTCCTGCCTGAGTTTCCCCGTCTATAGAATGGGGATGGCAATGGTGGGCCCTCATGGGGTTTGCTGGGAGGATTCAAATACCTTAACACAAGGCCTTAGGATAGTGTCTGGCACAGAGTAAATGCAATGTGACTCCTGCTGTCATTATTATTTGACACCATCTCCGGCGGCTGGGACTCCTCCACCCACCCTCATCAGCCTGGACTGTGTCCCCCCAATTCTCCCCCAGGCTTCCATATAGGTACCCGTGATGGAGTGTGACCTCGTGCTAGATCCCGAGTGAAGCCCCCCATGTACGTCCCTTCGACATCACGACACTCCCACAAAGCAGGTGCTGTGACCCTTGTTTTACAAGGAAGGAAACTGAGGCCGGAGGCCCCATAGCTGGAGTTCACCACTGCTGCAGGATACACTGTTCGCATTGGTTGAAAACATTTATTAATTCCCTACTTGTGTGCCAGGCACTGAGCTGGGTGCTGGGGAAACAGTAATAAACCAGACTGGCATAGAGCCCACCCATATGATCATTCGAGAACACAGATCTGACCCTCTGAAAGCCAGTGACACCTCACTGTCAGCAGGATCCAGTATATGAACCTTATCAGCTCGCGCTAGGCCCTCCGCAGCCCTCTCCCCGCCCTCTCAGCCCACACTGCTTCTCCCTCCACCCACCGGCTCCCCTCTGCTCCAGCACGCAGGCCTGGGGCCCTGGAAAGAAATGGCCAGGGCCAGAGTCAGTTGGGTAAGCCCCAAGTCCCGGCTGTGTATCCTCTCTGTGCCTCAGTTTCCTCATCTGAAAAACGGCGTCGTCATTGGCAGTCCTTGCAGGTCTGTTGTGAGGGGACAGTGGACAGAGACTGTCTTCCCAGTGAGCAGACATGTCAATATCTCGCTGGCTTCCTACTACTCCCATCTCAGACACATTCTGTTTCATTTTCTTTTCTTTCCTTTTCCCGCCAAATATTTGTATTGATTTTTAGAGCGAGAGGAAGGGAGAGGAAGAGAGAGAAACATCAATGAGAGAGCAAAACGTTGATCAACTGCCTCCTGCACCACCACCCCCACCTCCCCCCCACCCCCGGGATCTAGTCTGCAAGCTGGGTATGTGGCCTGACCTGGGAAGGAACCCGAGACCTTTCGGTGCCCTGGACGATGCCCGGCTACCTGAGCCACACCAGACAGGGCCATTCTGTTTCATTTTCAAAAACTTCCAATAAATTTGGTTTGGGGCTTCTGCTGGAGACTCAGGCCCATCTCGGCCTTTCCCAGTGGTCTGAGCGTATTCCGAGGGCTTGTCTCTTGGGGAGGTTTGGGGGAGAAGCACAGGGTTCGGTGAGGTGCAGCCCCGCTCGCCGAGCCAGGGGAGCAGCCGGACCCCGAGCCGAGCCTGCCGTGCAGACCTAGGGACACGGCGGGTGGCAAGGTGTCTGTCTGGCCTCAGTGCAGGGAGGTGGCCTGGGTGGGGGCTGGAGGCAGGGAGGGCCCCTCCCCGAGGACAGGAGGTGCGACACATGGCGTCGTGTTGAGCCCCAGCCACCCCACCATGTCCCCGCCGAGGCCGGAGCTGCGGACAGTCGCCCTCAAGATGGCCACCACGGCCACAAGGCCCCTTGGCTCCCAGGCGCCTGCGAGAGGAAGGCGCCACGGCCAGGCCACGGTCACTCCTCGCAGCCCAGGGGTGCAGCGGGCAGGAGGCGCGGGGGGAGGGAGCCGGGTGGGTGGGGGACCGGGAAGAGCGGAGCGAGGGGCAGGGAGGGGAACAAAAGGGCCCTTTGTGGAGCGCGGGGAAGAGAGCGCATTACCCAATGCCCAGGAGCCATGTTGGTAACAAGAGAGCCATTCTCCGCCTGGCTTGGAAAACAACTTGGAGCAGAGAGAGGAGAGATTTAACCCCATGGGCGCGGGCGGGCGCGGGGCCCAGGCCCCGGGGAGCCGGGGAAGGAGCGAGGGCGACCCGGGGCCTGGCCCCGAGCTGGGTGTGGAGCCGGGTGACTTCCTGTGTCCCAGGCGGGTCTTCGTGGATGGGACCGGAGGCCCAACGCGGCCGAATGGCCAAGTCCCAGCAGCCTGTGGACCTGGGCCGGGAGCCGTGGCTTCTCCCACCTGGGCCTGGTCAGACGCGTGAGCCCCGCTTGCTCCAGGCTCGGGGGCCTGGCCCACCCGGCCTCAGGGCGGCCTCCCTGGGCCCCTCCATCTCTGGCCTCGGGGCCTTGGGTCCCGGTGACAGGCCACCCAGCCCGCACTTGCCTCCTTTTGCCGACAGGAAGTGCATTTCCTCCTGAGGAAGGCCCTTCCGTCTTTGTACAGTTTTGTCTGTTAGAAAGATTTTCCTGAAGCGATATTAAATCTCTTTCATTCCCACCCCCGCAGCTTCCCCCCCCCCCCCCCTTCTGCCCAGCAGCCCTGATTCTCAGGCTCCTGGAGACCACATCTGACAATAAGGCGAATGATACTAAAGCCACGGCGCTCTGGGCACCTCAGGCACAGTCCCTTCGTGCCCTCCCCCTGGGGCCAGCCTGGCTCCGCTGGACCGAGGCCGGCCGTTCGGTCACCTCACGCAGGGCCACGGGCGGGGGCGCTCCGCGCCCGAACCCAGCAGGTTGCGCTCAGCGTGCGAAAGAGGCCCTGCCGCTCTCTCCCTTCCTCCCTCCTTCCTTCCTGCCACAGATTCGGGTTGGTGGCCAGGAGCCCGGCCCTGCCCCGCCGCTGGGGCTGCAGCAGTGGACTCCTGCTCAGGGAGCGGGTGTTCTCATCAGGGAGATGGACAAGCAAATGCACAAGCTAACGGCGGGTGGCCACAAGCTCCGCGATGACAAAGCAGGGCAATAGGAGAGAATGACGGGCAGGGGGGTGTTACATTAGAGACAGCAGTCAGGAAAGGCCCCCCAGGAGGGCCTGACATTTGACAAAGGTCTGAATGAAGAGAGAAAGACTATCTGCCGCAAGAATGTTCCAGACAGTGGGAGCAGCACGTGCAAAGGCCCTGAGAGGGAATGTGCCTGGCAACAGCCAGGAAGCCAGAGTGGCTTCAGCAGAGGGGGGTGGGGGGCTGGGGGGAGCAAAGGGAAGGGGGTCAGGTCACTGGGAATGCCAGAGGAGCCCAGGGGTGTGGGGCCTGTAGGAGTTTGGAGCAGGGGATGGTGTGGTGTGAGTCCCATTTCAATAAGGACTCTGGCTCTGTGTGGGAATGAACTGGAGGAGGTCAAGGGTGAGAGCTGGGGACCTACGGGACCTCCACCCTGGCCCTCCAAACACTACACATGCCCATCCCTCGAGGCCACACCCCCAGGCTGCCCCCCTTCCAATACAGTCCAGCCCTTCTTTGAATAGCGTTGACTGCACCTCTACTGTGTGCTTGGAATGGGGCCCTGTTCCTTTAGGACAGGCAGGTTCCTAGGAGAATAAGGTCGCCACTGGGGGGTACATGACCGTGGGTTCCCAGCACATGAGGCGGGACCACTGGAGGCAAGCCCTGCTGTGGACGCCTGGCTGAAGGATGAAGCCCCTTCTTCAGCAGTTTTTAAAGATTCACAAAGGGCTCTCAGGACATCCCTGCCCCCGCCCCAGCCCCACCGTGCTGTGACATTGCAAGTTGTCCAGAAAAGCGGGGCTCAGCGGCCGGCCTCCACCTCTGGCAGGCCCGTGGCCCCCAGAGCCTCAGCTCTGCCCGCACCTCGGTTTGGTGGGTGTGTAAAAAGAAGGCAACTCACTTTTTGGAGCAGAAACAGAGGCTCAGAGCGGTGAGTGGTGGCTCACGATCACCAGAGGGACAGGGCAGTGTCTCCCACCCTCCTGCCAAGGCTGCCCTGTGCCCTCTCTGTGCTCCCAATGTCCCTGGGGCCTCAGCTCAGCCCCGCCAAGGGCCTGGAGCAGTGGGCTGGGGCAGGACAGGTGCTACAGAGGTAGTGACGGAACCAGGGGAGCTTCAGGTGGCCTACTGGCCGGTGGGCAGGAGAGGGAGGCCGTGTGGCCCAGAGGGACACAAGCAGGACAGACTTAGGGATTCCAACTGAACAGAAAGGAAACGCGCCCCTACTAGGCCCCAGTCCTGGGCAAGCACCTTGGGGCAAGTGAGACAGAGGCCCCTGTGTTCCTGTCTGCTCCCCACTGACTTGCTGTGGGCCCTTGGGCAGCCCCTGGCCTCTCGGGCCTCTGCAGCCGCATCTGTCAAATGGGCCCCATCCCTTCTAGCTCCACAGGATGGTGGTGAGGACCAGGCAAGGGGAAAGGTGTGCGGGCACTGGGGTGGGTGTGCAGCCTGCAGGGGGGCTGCTGCTGGCAATGGTTAGTGTGCAGTTACTGGGCTCCTGCTGGGTTCCAGGCCTGTGCGCCGTTTATAACATGATCCAACACAGCGGGTTTGTGCAACAGACAGCGCTGCAAAGGAGGAGAGAAAACGAGAGCAGGAGAGAGAGGAGAGAGGTGGGGGGAAGTGGGGAGAGAGATGGCATGGCCTGGGCAGGGAAGGCTTCCTGGAGGAAACAGTTGTAGGGTATGTACTATGGGGGATGGGTAGGGTTGGCAGAGGCCAACGGGTGCAGGAGGGCTTGTAGGCAGAAGAACCAACACAAGGAAAGGCACAGAGGAGGGAACCAGCTTGGAGAGGAGGAAAGGTGACGTCAGCCCCTGGCTGGGGAGGTGGCAGGGGAGACTGGAGTGGGATCCTGGAAAGCCCCAGCTCCTCCTGGGCCAGAGCCCCAAGTCCCACCTCCTCCGCCCCAGCCTCAGGCTTAAAGCTCCTGGTTTCCACGTCCAGCCTCTGCCCAGGCCCTGCCCTCCCCCTGGAGCAGTCCCCCAGTGTCTTTGCTGGCTGATTCTGTCTGAGCTATGCCAACGACCCCTCTAGAAAGCCTTCTCTGAACCCCAGACTGGCTGAGAGTCCTTTCCCCAGGAGTAGCTCATTCTGTCCCAAGAGGAGGCACTATTATTATTTATAGAGGAGAAACTGAGGCTCAGAGAAGTGCCAGCATCGTCCAGTCGCACAGCTGGTGCCAGAGCTGAGATCCTAACTCAGAGAGAGGCCTGGCTGCTTCGAGCTCTTCCATTACCTCCCCCACCCCACCCCGCCCCGTGCCAGACGCGTCTCCTTAGATCCAGCGTTGGGATGTCGCTGATTCCATTACTGTCACCCCCTCTTCTCTTCTCAGAGGGGGAAGCTGTAGCCCAGAGAAGGCTGGGACTCTCCTGCCACCACACAGCCGGGAGGGTCTGAGCAGATTTGGAAACCGGGAGTGACTGATGCACTCCTGGTCTGAGAAGGCACAAACGAGCCTGGGAATGGAGGTGAGTGAAAGGACAGAGGCCAGGCCTGAGGCCCAGTGCCCTAGAAGGCAGGAAAGATAACCAGTGGGGACAGGCCTGGGGAAGTCGGGGGACGGATGGCCTGTGGGTGGAAAGGCAGCAGGCCCGAAATGGAGGAGAGGGAAGGGAACTGGCCACGGAGCTGAGAAGGGACAGCTAGAGGGGTCGGCGGGGAATTGAGAGAACTGAGGTCCCAGGGTTTCAGGGAACCCTGGTGCTGCCCCCCGGGATCGTGCTGAAAGTGGAGGTCAGGCGGCAGTCACAGGTGTTGGGCCCCAGTGGAAAGTGCACTGAGGACAGTGCGGGTCACGTGGGCAGTCACCCAGTGTGGGCCCTGTGCCCTGGTCCACGTCACACACCCGCTGGGTGAGCGTAGGACGGAAGCCTCGAGGCCCTTCCACGAGACACTGTTGTCAGGCAGGGGAGTCACATGGAGGGCGGGCAGCCAGGCCACAGCGCCTTCCGGTGGCCTCCCCGCCTCCGCCCCACCCCCAAGATCCTGCCCCAGCTCTTGGAAAACAACTGAGGAAATCAAGTGGAAACACAAATCCGCCACCCAGCCTCTCCCGCTCCCTCAGGGCAGACCCCCACCCTAGTGTACCCAGGAGGGGCTCAGCCACAGAGGCGTGCCAGTCCAGCATGGTTGGCCTTGGCAACCCCCAAGGACCTTTCCAGTGGGCATGATCGTGGGTCCCAGGCTCCCAGCAACCAGGCCTGTCACCCCATCCGGCCCCACAGAGCCAGTGCCTCCCCAAGGAGACTTGGGGAGCCAGAGCTTGATCCCCTCCCTCCCCTCCCCTGCAACCTCTAGACGCTGGGGTCCGGGGCCAGGGGAATTCCAGGCCTGGCTCTGCCAAATACAAGAGCTCACTTTTCCCCTCTGTGGGTCTCAGCTTCCTCATCTGTAAAATGGGAGCTACAGGCCCTGCCCATTTCCACCTCACAGGGCTGGTAAAGACACTGGGTCCACTGGCAGTGCTGGGCTCACAGACGGTCACTGTGCTTTTTACAGAGGACTTGCCTCCCAGGTTGGGGCCGTCGGGTCTATTCCGGGGACATGAATTACAGATGGCAATAAGGGATCCCTAAGATTGCTCGCCTCTGACCGGCAGCCGCCTCTCCCCAGCCTTCCCAGCACCAGCCACCCCAAACACCTCCCGGCCCCTCTGCCAGCTCGCAGACAGGCTGCTTTGTCTCTTCCTGGTTCGGGAGGATGAACAGCGCCCGCCACCACGCACGTTCTGCAACATGGATGTGACAGGCGTGCGCCACCGCCCACTGCAGTGTTCCCAGCAAGCGCGAGAGCAGCGCCCGGGTCGTGATCAGCCCGGAGCCCCGGCACGTGCTCAGCCGGGGTCTCATGAAAAGCAGGGCTCCACTGGTGTGCTCGAGCAGAGGCGCGTGCGTGGATCAGGAGGGAACGCGAGCACGCGTGAGCTTGGGAGATGGCCCGCAGCGACATGGGCAGGGTCAAAGTTTATGGTGGTGCTCCCCATACTCCACTCAAGGCCCCTTCCTCCCTCAAGCCCGACACCCCGTCTCTCCTGGGCCCACTCAGCCTGAGGCAGCAGCTCGGCTCCTCGATAACAAGGTCAAGGGCAGCCAAGTCCCTGCCAGGTAGCAGCTGTGCGTTCCCAGGAGGAACACCACCGTGGATTTCAGTAGCGCTGCTGGAGAGATGGCGGGATGGAGGGGAGGGGTCACAGCCAGTTAGATAGGGGACAAAGATCCAGACTGCAGACAGAGGGGACTAGAATCCCAGGGAGGGGACAGCGGATGTGAGCAACGTTCTAAAGGAAAAACTGTCTGGGCCGAGGATGATTAGCCACGGGGAGATTAAGGGGCGGATGAGTCAAAATGACTCCGAGGTTTCACGCCTGGGCCGAGAGGGAACAGTGGGACCATTGATGGGGCAGAGAGGCCAATGGGGGCTGCTCTGGGGACAGGATGGTGACTTGAGTTTGGGACATAGACTCACAGCATTTTCAGCTACAAGGAAGCTCAGAGATCATCCAGGTCACACGTGAGGAAACAGAGGCTCCATGAGGAGCGGCCACTTGGCCGGGATGCCACATGGGTCAGTGTCAGGGCTGAGATTGGGGTCCAGGCCAAAGTCAGTCCCTCACCTAAAACACGGTGTGAGGCCTGTGTTGGGCTGGGCACTGGGGCCCCAGAGGCAAATCAGACGCAATCCCCACCCTCAGGGGTGCACTGTCCTGTGGCAGAGACAGACATTGGCGATAATTACAGTCTGATCAAGGGGTTCTCACAAGGCCTGGTGAGGACTCAGAGGGCCACGCCTATCTGCAGGAGACAGGAGGAATAACTGAGGGAAAGTAATATCCCACTTATCAGAAGTGGGGCTGTCTGTGCCACGTGCATCGCATGTAACCCTCGCAACCATTGTCCCCATTTTACAGATGAGGTTGAGAAAGACCAAGCGGATTGTCCAGGGCCTTGCAGCTCTGATGAGCCCAAACTCATGCTCTTAACCCCACTTCTTGGAAGACGTGTGCTGGAGACGAGGCCTGATGAGTGGCTAGGAGTTTTTCAAGTGACAGGGAGGGAGGGGGCGGCACCAGGCAGAGGGACCAACATGTGGCAAGGCCCAGAAATCCACCATTGGCAGGGTTTGAGGTGCTGGTGGTCTGTAGCCCAGGGCCTCTCATGTGGCTTTCCCTGCCCCCCCTGCACCCCCCATCCCCAAGCCCCTCACTTCACAGGACCCCTGCCTGCTCCACTCCCTATTGGTGAGCTGATGGATTTTCAGGCCAATGAGCTGGGTGTGGGGGAAGAGTGGGGGCCTGTCCTCTATCCCCAGGGAACTGTTGCACAGGCTCCCCCAGGCCTTCCCAGCCAACCCTGTCCCCGCCCCTGTCTTCTCCACTGTGTCATCTTCTCATCCCAGATGTGATCCCGCAAGGGGAATTAGCCCAGAGGAGTGAGGGGTTGGCCTGAGTCACCCAGACCATGAGCAGCTAGGCCAAGGCTCAAACCCACAGGGCCTGGGGTCTCGGACCATGGCAGAACCTACGAGCTTGGACAAACCACAGAGTGGGCCCTCCAGGGTACTTCTCCATCCTTGGGCTCCCATTTTTAGGTTACCTTGAGAGTGAACCAGGAGAGAAGGAGGGTTGAGCACTGGGAACTACAACTTGTAACCCACAGTCCTGGAGTCAGCTCAGACCAGCTCGCAAAGCCAATTGTTAAATTCTCTGGAATTTTCCAAGCCTGTTGAAGTCACCTTGGAAGCTTGGAATTGGCCCTGGTAGGAGTTTTTACATTGTAAAAATTGGCAATCCATCTCTCTATGGCCTCCCCCTCCCCCAACAGAGCTGGTTGTTAAGCATCTGCCAGCACACCACTGTCCCATCTCCCGGCTCCCTCGGAGGCTTCTGGGTTCCAGTCCTGGACTCTTGGGGAAGTTGCTCTTGCTCAAAATCCATTAGCATTTCTCCTGCTTACTGCGGATTAAAGCCCAAACTTTTCCCTGGGGCTGTCCAGCCCCAGCCTCAGCCATCTTTCCAACTGCACCTTGAACTACTCCCTTCGTGCCGGCCCTCCAGCCGCACAAAAATAGATGATACCTATTGAATAGGCCCTTGCTTTCCAGCAGTCACACCTTTGCTCATGCTGTTCCTTTCCCCTGAATGCCCTTCCCTCATCTCCACCTCTTGAAATCCTCCCCACCCTGCAAGGTTGATTCATAATTGGTGCCCAATAAATGTTCTTTGACTGAATGGAAAGGGGTGAATCAAGGCCCTGCAACCAGGACTGAGCTGGGGTCTTGGCCAAGGCTAGGGACCTGGGAAACCCTGAATCTATCCCCCGACTCAGGACAGAAAGATCCGAAACTCGTCCTGCCATCCCCAGCCTGCTTACTCTCCATTGAGTATTAATGGAGGGCAGACTGGTGGCTGCCCCCAGGGATGGCAAAAACAGGTACCAACTCAAACCTCCCAGGTTACTTGGAAACCAATCCCTTCATTCCCTGTTCAGCCTTTGAACTCCTCTTCATCCTTCAAAGCCCAATCCAGATGCTACGTCTGACAACAGGCCTTGCCCAGTTAATAGTTTTCCATAACCCCCTTACCCCGCTGCCTTGTACATGCATTGATGGTCATACGCATGGTAGGGTAGTGTCTGTCTGTCTGTGTGTCCATTGCCGCACAAGACCATGGCCAATGGGGCAAGGAAGCCCCTTATTTAAGGCTGAGTCCCCAGCCTGGTGCCCCACAGGCTAAGGAACTGCTGGTTGAATTGACTTGATTTGACTCCATCACTGTCTTGGGCAAGTCATCCTCTCTCTCTAGGCCTCAGTTTCCCCTTCTGTATAAACTAGACTTGAACTAGGTAGTCTCCCAAGACCCTCAACCTCTCACATTCTAGGATTCTGTGAATATATACCCCTCCCTCTCCCCCATCAATCTCTACCTTCAAGACCCCTTCTCTAACCTCCCAGCCTTCCAGTGGGTGGCACCCCTTCCTCAGCTGCCTTCACCACCAACCCCACCCCCCAAACCACACACACACACACAGCCGAGCATACCGCTAGTGCTCAGATCCCCAAACTCCATTTTTCCGGGTACCCTTTTCTCTCAGATTATAGGTTCCTCTGAAAGGGCAGAGGCCTTGCCCATCCACCCCTGCCCCTGCCCACAAGCCAGACACACAGTCACCACCCATTAGTGCCCATCAAGGGGCTGTGATGGAGCCACCGGGGCTTGCAGGGCCGTTGGCCAGTGCCGGTTCAGACAGGCCCAGAGCTGCCTGCCCATCAGAGCAGGGGCTCCCCCACAGGCCCCCAGGGCAAACAGCCACATCCAGGTCTCTGCCTGTCTCATCCCAGCCCTCAAAGGGTGTGTCTGTGCGAGGGGCACAGGGGTAGCGCTGCTCCTTCCTGCCAGTTACACACAGAGGATGCAGGTGACTGTGGGGCCACTGTCCTCCCTCAGTCTCTGCCTTCTCTCCCATCTCCCAGGCACACATGCACAGGACGCCACACGTGGCACACGGAGGGCCCTGAAACCCCACATCAGCCACCTTGCGCTGACACTCGGAGCACAGGGAGGTGTCAGTCACGCCTTTGGGTATGCTGACCGCAGGGGACCATGCGGGATGGTGAGAAGGGGCTCTGAAGCCCGTGTGGGTCCTGAAATCTGGGGACCAAAGGCTGTCCTCCACCCTAAGGCAGCGTCGTGCAGGAAAGAAGCCACTGTGGCCCCCACCTTGGCCCTGCGCCTCTGTCTCAGTCCCCGAGTCCTCGTGGCTCTCATGGGGTGACCTCCTGCGCCTTAACCTCAGTGGCTCATCGCCTCTCACATGGGCACAGAGGAGAGTCGGGGCCCAGGGGTGGAAGGAACAGAGCAAACTGAAGGACAGAAGAGGAATCCAGTGGGGGCCTGTCCACCCCAGAAGGCTCCAGGGGGCAGGGGACTCTGGGCCGATGCAGACACAGTGGTTTAGAGCCTGACCCTGGGGCCTCCTCCCCTGGAAGCTGGATGATCTTTAGCGAAATCCTAACCTCTCCGTATCTCAGCCTCCCCACCAGAACAGCGGCAGGTAACAGCGCCCCTTACAGGGCTCTGCGCCCTGAGCGAGTTAGCAGGTGCCCGCAGCGCCTGGCAGGCGGCAGTGCTCGGCAGACACTAGCCAGTGCTGCTGTAAGTAAGAGAAGGGTGCCCAGCTCCCCTTCATCTCTTCCTGGGCGCGGAGGGCTGTGCACTCACCCTGTGCTGGGTGCTGGACAGACACCAGGGTCCCTGCCCTCAATGGGCTCCTGGAGGTGGGGGGAGGGTACAGACTGGGACCCTCCGTGTGTCGTGTGTCCATGCGCACAAGCATCTGTCTCTGGGTGTGCCAGGGGAGACAGGCGAGGGGCAGTGAGGGACCAAGCCCTGATGGAGGAGGGTGGGGAGCTAGGAAAGGCCCCCAAAGAGGGGAGGTGTGGCCTCAGGACAGCAAAGAGTAAGAGGAGAGCGGCCCAGGCAGAAGGAAGGTAGGCCTCAGCGGCGGTGCAGGTGGCGAACTGTGGCCAGGGGCCATCGCTACCAGCGAGGGACGCTGCTCTCGGCATCCCCACCCTGTCGCCCTCATTACGCACGAGTCCCCATCCTCACGCAGGACCACGCGCCTGCTTCTCCTGCCTCTGCACCTTTGCTCACGAAGCCCCCCTCATAGGTGTCCATGGGTCCCCAACTCTAAGAAGTATTTGAACGGGGGGTGCTTTACTGTAATCCTCGGTGCCTCTCGTCCCACCAGGATAGGAGCTCCCCGAGGCCGGCACGCGGTGGGAACTCGGTACAGGCTAGTTGAAGGAGTGAATGAATGGATGGGGTGACTGCTTCCTCCACCCTGGACACTGGTGATTCGCCCGGTGACTGACACCATCCCGCACCCGTGACCACACTGCCCGGCCCACAGGAACTCTGCCTGACACACACCCAGCCAGGCCACCACCACGTGGAAAGCTGCTTTCTCTCCCTGCCTGCCCCCTCCCCAGCCACCCTCCCACCCACGCACACTTTCCCTGTGCCTGGGGCAGCTGGTGGGAGGGTGGGGGCTGGGGCGGGGCAAGGCCAGGGGGGCCTCTGAGGCAGCAGTGGGCAGGGGGCTGGGGGAGGCTGGGAAAGTCCAGGCCATCTCTCCTGGGGGGCGGTGGGTGGTGTGGTGGGGCGACAGCAGGGATGAGAGAGGGAGGAGGGTCGTCGGCCGGTACAGCTGCGGTCCCCTCCCCAGCAGCCTGCCCGGGTGCAGAAAGGCCTCTTTGTTCCTTGCCTTTAAGGGTAGGAGAAACACTTAGCATGGCCAATTAGCCCAAAAATGTATTTCTCTAAAACACCCAATTGTCTCCCCAGGCCTGCAGCTGCAGGGAAGTTCCAGGGAGCCGGGGAGGGGGTGGCTTTGGGGTGACCCTGGGGGACAGGGAGAGGCGGTGGGGAAAGGGGCCATCTCGTCTTCCCGCCTCTGCTCTCAGAACCTCCCAGTCACAGAAGGGCACTGCTGGGGAGGGCTCTGGGGTCAGGGAGACCAATGACTCGGGGTAACAGAGAGAGAAACTGAGGCCCAGAGAGGTGGCGTGACTAGGGCAGACTGGGTGCTGGCTGGCAGCAGAGAAAGGGCTGGTCTCGGTCTCCTGGACTCTTTCTTCTGTGCCCACTGCCTTGTCCATGCTGGAAGAGAAGGGACCCTGGTTCCCAAGGTCAACCAAACCAGCTGCCCTGGGCACAAATGTGACAGAAGGAAGCTGGGTGGCTCTGCTCATTAGCTGCCCACTCAGGGTGTCAGAGCCCAGGAGGAGGGACAAAGGCACCAAGCCTCACCTGCTCCCCAACCTGGTGCACCTGAAGGCCAGCATGTGGGGGGGGAGCAGGCGGGACAGCCCCCTAGTCGGGAAATTGAACCAAATCACGTGTGGAGAAGAGTCAGGGTTCTCCATGCTGTTTCCTTTCGCATTTGCCAGGAGCCTGCTCTGTGGGTCCAGGAGCACCTCTGGGCTCCCAAAGGTGAATGAGAGACAGCCCTGTTCCCAAGGAGTGCCTCATCCCAAGGAAGACAAATGAGGAAACAAACAATGATCATGAAAGTGCGCACAGAGAGGTGAGGTCCAAACAGAGGGTCGCAAACACAGAGGACAGGCTGTCCGAGGGGCTCCTGAAGGGTGAGTCTCAGAGTGGGTTGGGGGGACATTCCAGGCAGAAGGAACAGCACAAGGACACAACCAAGGCTTCTGAGATCACCCCGTTGACATTGGAATTCAGAGTCATTGATTTAAGAGAATTCATTGAGCATCTTCAGAGTTCCAACTGATGTAAGAGACAGAGACGGAGCAAGTGTGATCCTGACCCAGGGGTCCTGCCAACTTGAAGAAGCGAGTTTCTGACGTAGAAGCAACACTGACCTGGCCATGAAAGGTGCCAAAAGGAGGGTGCAGAGTTAGGGCCCCGACACCCTGTGTTTAGGTCCTGGCCCCACCAGCTCCTATGAGACCATCAGCTCCCCAGGCTCAATTTGTACATCTGTACAATGGGCTGATAATATCTACTCAGAAAGACAGGAGAAGGCATGAAAGATCCAAACCCATTAGCTGTCACCCCATAGGTTTAGTAAATGTTAGTTCTGGTCTCCCAGCAAAGTCTGGAAATGAGAGAGATGGGAGAAAATGGGGGAGGGGAGACTGTGCGTGTGTGTGATTGTGTGCATGTGTGTGTATATGAGTGATTAGGCGTTGTATGTGCATGCATGAGTAGATTGAGTTGTATACGAGTGTATGAGCGTGTGTTGTGGTTGTGTGCAAGTGCACGTGTGAGTGTGTGAATGCATGCGTGTGTGCATGTGTGTGTGTGGATGCATGCGTGCGTACATGCGCGCATGTGTGAATGCATATGAGTAGGTGAACATGTGAGCACGTATGCGCGCGAGCCTGTGTGTCTGGGTGACGGGATTGAGTATGGACCGCTTCTTGGGAAAGGTGATTGAATTAAGTCTTGAAATGTCGAATGTTCAAAGGGGCCAAGTGGCCTGGAGAATGGCCTCTCAAGGTGGGGCCAGAAAGGACATCAGGCCCCTTGGAGACACCAAGAAAGAGGGAGAAACCTGCGGGGGGTGGAAGCCTCATCTCCACCCAGCCTCCTCTGGTTCAAGGTGGCACCAGTGGCTTCCCCCTCCCCTAGATTCCGCAGCAGGATCAACCACACTCTCCCTGCCGGTCCCCACCCCACTCTCCCGGCCCCTCTCCGCACCCTGCTCTCCAGCCAGGTCCCATCCCCTTCTCAGACACCCCACTTCCTTCCAACCTCGGCAGGTGCCTCCCACCGAGTCTGCCTGGGGAGTCTGGGCTCAGCACCAGGTGCTGGCCTCCCCCACCTGCCCTTCCCCTGCCTTCCTGCCCCCCATGGTGCTGTCCTGTGCTCCCACATTCACCGACGACAGTCCTCATGCTGTGCTGTAGTTTACAAAACTCTGCTCGCTGGGCCCAAAACTATCGGAAAACTTGTCAAATAATTCTCTCTAAAAGTCAGCAGGAACAGAGCAGGGACTCAGGCAGGCGTCTGCCCACCAGCGTTCACAGCAGCCCAGAGGCAGAAACACCCAAGTGACATGGACGGTGACCGGAAAAGCAAAATGTGCGTCCTACAGAGGAGTGTCAGCCAGTCTTGAGGAAGGGACTCCGACACACGCTCCAGGCGATCCTGGAGACACGCTCAGTGAAAGAACCAGTCGCAAAAGGAAGACAGTGGACGACTCCACTCACAGGCGCCTCAAGGAGTCAAATCCACGGCGACAGAATGGACGGGCGAGAAGAGAACGGAGAGCGAGCCTGTAACGGGACAGTTTCGGTTCGGGAAGACGGAAAAGCTCTGGAGATGGGTGGCAGTGATGGCTGTGAAATGAGAATATCCTTAGTGGCATCAACCGTACGCTCGCTAACCATGGTTAAAATAGTAAATTTTATGTTACGTCTAGTTTACCACTGGGGGAAAAGGCACCAAACACAGTGTTTCACGGAAGTTCTTATCAGATTTTAAGGAAGTGGTTTCTTTCTGTGTAGCCTGCTGTGAATAATAAGAGACAGACAGACAGACCTCACGGACTCCCTCTGACCGATGGCCTGTCTCCTCCTGGGAGCCCCAGGCCCGGCTCAGGGGGACGGGACAGACACACGGTGCAGTGCGCCAATGACAGTGGCTTCTAGGCCTGGGTTCCCTCAGTCCTCTGGAATGACCGCTGGGTGCACTCTTCCCCCTCAGCACCCCATGCAGCCCAGGAACCTTCTGAGGGGGGCGGGCACCCCAAAGGAAACAAAATGACCCAGTGGGTGCAGAAAGGAAATGCTAGCTTTCTCTCCACTTTTATTTTTACTCTCGTTATTTTTAAACTTCTACCAGTATGTATTTAATATAGCAGCACATGTGTGTCATTTGTAAATAAATAAACAAACATGTGCCTCGAATCTGACTCAGGAACTGACTAGACCTGGGAAACCCTTATGTCCTTCACCGCGCCCAGTGCAGGGAGCAAGCACCTTTAATAGTGGCCTCAGTGGTAAACCCCGGCTTTGATTCTTGCCGCGCAAACTCAGGAGCCACGCTGATCCTGACCGTGAGGAAGACCTGCATGGGACGTACGTTGGGACTCTGTGCCCCACGGTTTTACTGAGAAGGGTGCACAATACAAAAGTCAGAGGCAGCTGCTAGACCATTAGGGTGGGAAAGTTCTTCCCATGGAAGAGCTGGGAGAAGGGAGACTGTCGTTTTCCCATTGCCCCCTGGGGACAGAATCCATTACCCCCTTTCATACACGAGGAAACTGAGGCTCAGAGCCGTTCATGCGCTTCCCCAAGGTGACAGGGCTAGAAAGCATCGGAGCCAAGACTCAACCCACCTGGGTCTAACCCAAAATCTGCACGATTTCCACCGGAGCTCCTCTGGCCAAACCACGCGGGAGAGCTGGGGCCCAGTCCCCTCTTTATCAGCACGTTCTGGCCTCTCCCCCACAACACACATACACACACCCTGGCTGGCCAGTTCCCCATGCACACGACTCAGGTCAAGGTCACCTTCCCCTAGCTGGGCGCTCCCCTAGTCTGTCCCTCCCTGCCGACTGTCAGTTCCCCAAGCAGCAGGGGGGCCCCCTGAGGACCCTTCTCTGAGCCCTGGTTGCTCGGACAGGGGCTGGCGCCTGGTGAACAGCAGCGCTCAGGGAATGTTTGGGAGGGAAGGGGCAGGAGTGACAGGCACAGAGGCACCCTCACATTCAGCCACACTTCCAGGTGTGGGACTTGGGTTCCTTCTGGCGCTGACACCCTGCAATGATCCTGACGCCGAGGTAAGGGAACATGCAGCCAGCCCTCAGGCCAGAAAGAAACCCGAGGTCTGGGGGAAAGGGGGAGAGAGCTGGGAAGAAAGGGAAGGAAAGTACAGAGAGGACAAGGGGTGGAGGCTTCACAGGGCATCTTCCATCCCCTGAGCCTCTGGGTGGGGACAACAGAAAATAACCAAGAAAACAGTGGCATTGGGGTCGGGGGAGCAGGCGACCTTCAGATCCCACCTGACCCACTTCAAAGGCCACTGAAGACCTGGGCTGCAGTGCCCCACTCCCCAGGTGACAAAGGATGGCACCCTCCTCCCTAACCATGGCCTGACCTCACCTGTGCCCCCATCTGTGCCCACCGTTGCCCTGCCACGGGACCCGTCTCTTTGCCTTGGGCGAGTCTGTCTCCGCAGGCAGGCTCCTGCCAGTTTTAGGCTCCGCTTGGGCCATCTGGGAGGAAAGGGGTGTGTGCTGCATGGGGGTTGGGACCATGACCCATAACCTGAGAGTCTCACTCCCACTGCCTCCTGAGGACGTCCTTGGCGAGGCTCCTGGAGTGTCTCCTGCTACCAGGTAGTGGGTCACGAGCTCTCAGCTGACGGGTCATCCAGATTCAGAAGCCAGTCGTGTGGGGGTGGCCAGGACCCTCAGGGGCTGGAGAAGGGGTGCCAGCTGCTTGGGGATGAAAAGATGAAGAGGGTGGAGGATGGTGTCATCCTAGCCCCATCCTGCCCCTGCACATGGACCCCAAACATGAGTGCAGTCACCGTCACCCCCACAGTTACGTCCCCACACATATAGCCACAGGCACAAGTACATCCCCTGACACCTTCCCAGCACACACCCTCACCCACACACTCACACGCACATCTGCACACACGTTCACACATCACCATAGGAGGTTTGTCTGCCCAGGAGGGGAGCCATTGCTCTGAGATGACTCTTTCTCCCTGTCCTGCCTTCTTCCCCCGCATCCCCCCTGGCCGTTCTCCACGTTGGCCTCGTTTCCCAGCCCCAAACCACACTGAGAATCTGCTGGAAATCCTGAGGCCAGTGGCTTGGTTCTCACGCCCCTAGAGAGGCAGGACCTCACCTGCCCAGGCCCTCCTGGCCCTCCAGAGGCCAATCCCTCTCCTGTATCTGCCTCCCAGCCTCCTGTCTCACACATGTCACACCCTGGCCGCCTCCTCCAAGCTGCCCTCCTGTTTCATCCCCTCCCTGCTTCAGCTCCCCGCACACCCCCGTGCTGCTGGCTCTGGTGATGACTTCTGGAGACTGGAGTCTGCCATGGAAAACCCTGGTGAGCTGGGCCATTAGGGAACGAGTTGCAAAACCACACAGTCAGGAGCTCAGCCCCAACCTAAGTCCACTAATAATCAGAGACACAGCCTCACACCAAGTCCTGACCCACATCGTCCTGAGCCCTGACCACAGCCCAGCCAGAGACGGAGGCCTGACCCCGTAGAGACTGTCCATCAGACCTGAGTGAGGGCCTGAGCCCTGACCCCAGCCTGGATCCAAGGCCTGACCCTGACCCTGACCCTGACCTCAGCCCGGGGCCTGGCCCTGAACCCAAATGAATGTTTATGAGCCTTGACCTTGGCCACAGACTGGACACTGATCCTGACTCTAAAAGTGAACACTTCTCTGGGTCACAGCCTAAACCCTGACCCCAGACCAAGCTGTTATCCAAACTCCAAAATCAACCATCTCTGACACCGTCTATACGCTGAGCCCTGTTCCGAATGTGAGGCAGCACTGACGCTGACCCCAGGCTGAACCCTGATCCTGGCCTGAGCTTGAGCCCTGATCTTGACCCCAGCCAGGGCCCTGACCCAAAGCCAAGCCTTTATTCACACAGGGAACGGTCCTCACCCTTTTCTAGGAAGAGCTAGAGAGCTTCCCACAGACCCACAGGACAGCCCCTGCTCCGTGGCAGGAGAGCAGAGACTGTCATGCCCATTTTACAGGTGAAAAAAAACACAATTCTCAGGGAGGCTTAACTTGTTTCCCATGGTTGCAACAAACAGAACGGAACCAAAAAGGCAGAGACTATAGGGAGACAGAGTTCAGGGGAAACTTCCCCGAAGTCTGGCTGGGCAAGGACAGAACAAGCCACATGCAGAGCAGGAGCTCTGGGTCACTGGGGGTGTGCCAGCCGAGGCAGGTGACCTGGCTGGTGCCACAGAGAGGCCTACCGGAAGTGGCAGGGAGGGCCCTTGGCCTCAGTGGGCCTGCCAGCCCCAAGATGTTGAGGGGCTTCATGCCTCACTCAGGTCCCCTGAGCTCTTTCCCGCAGCCCAGCAGCCAGACCTGAAAGGGCCCCTGAGTCCCGCCATCTGAGGAGGGAGAGGCCCTGCCCAGCCAGGTGGGGCCAGAGCTCCGCCCAACCTGCTCGGGCTCCTCTCCCCACCACCCTGTTGTCTGGAGCAGGCCTAGATGGGAAATGGAGCCACCTTGCCAAGCTGGCACTCGGCCTGTCTCTCTGGGGCGGTGCTGGGCCCTCTGTCCCAGTGCGAGTCCTTGCGTTGCCCCAGGCTCAGAAGTACGGACCCAAGACTGGGGAGGACTCGTCACCCTTTCCAAAATGCCAGAACAGCCTTTCTCCCCCAGCACCCCTATTTTGCGGACCTTGGACACCAAGACCCAGAGAGGATAAGCGGCCCGCCTTGGGTGGCACAGTCAGGCTGGGGACCCCAGGCCCTGGCACCTGCCCCACTCTAGCATGGCCCCACATCTGCCCCAGGAGGGCTGGAGGATGGTGGGGGGACCTGGTGCCAGGCTGCAGAGGCTGGGGTGGGAAGCTGGACGGCCCCTTGCGCCGCCGCCCCCCCCAGGCACCCCAGCCTGGCTCCAGCCACCGGCTGCCCAGCTGCCGGCACATCCGCCCAGGCCCACACATCAATCCACACCAGGGCCCTCGCTCCCTCTTTCTTTTCTGCCCTCATCTTCCCTCCCCAACTGGAGCCTTTTTTTTCTCCCCTCTCTCTTCCAACATGTCATTACAGTAGAAACAAAAAGCGCGGGGACAATGCGGGCATTGACGGCGCCCCCGCCCGCCCCCGCCCCCGCGGTGCGTGCCAGCACTCTTTCCACCCGCCCAGGGCTGGAAGCGCTGCCAAAGGAGCCGGCTAATAAACAAGAGGAACCAGATAAACCAGGAACACAATAGAGGGATTTGTTGCCCTGTTTGGTGGGGACAATGTCAACGTCGCGCGCAGCTGCTTCTGAGCCCCCACCCCACGGGCCCTGCCAAGCGGCCCCTCCCCCAGCCCCTCTGATTTATGAAAGGTCAGAGGGCATCGCGGCCAAAGGGCCCCTTCCTTGCATCCCTCCTTAACCCTTCCTACACAATGGCCCCTTCTCTGGCGGGTGGGGGTGGGTGTCATGCGCAGCATTCCTGGAGCATCCCGGGGTCCCCGAGGGGGGCGCAGAGGGAGGAGTGGGCTCCAAGAGGCCTCCGGGCCAGGGCTTCATCTGGGGTGATGGCCTCTCTGCAGGTGGCCGCCTCCTGAGACTCCCAAGGCTGTGGCCAGAGTCCACTCCTGGGTCTACAAGCCGGTGACTCGGCTGCTGCCCAAGCTGGGCACTCAGGGCAAGAGATTCGCCGGTGCCCCGGCGGGTGCTGAGTCCCTTTGTTGGATGAGCAAAATACAGTCTCAGGTTTGGGGGCGCACAGGTGATGGGTGGGTGGGAGGCCCGGAAAGCGAGCCTGGCCCTGCTGGCCCTGGGCAGGTCGGGAGGACAGTCAAGGGAGAGCTCTGGGAGGGAGGAGGCCGCACAAGCAAAGGGAGGACAGTCCCCAGGAGAGGTCGGAAGCCAGAGGCCTTCCCCTTCCACCCAGCAGCAAATGGGGGTGAAAAAAGTGCCTGTCTCCCAGGGTGCTTGGGGAGATTAAACGACACAAATAAGGCACTTAGTACAGAGCCTGGCCCATGGTAAGTTCAACAGGTGTGGCCATGGTTGTTGTTGTGGATGCTCACAACCACCCTGAGTTTCAAACGACAACCTCTGCAGATGGGGCACCTGGGGCAGCTGGGGCTGGGTCTCCCCCTGGGTCACGCAGCTGGCACTCACACAGCCAGGATTCCAACCCAGGGCTCCATACTTCAAATCCAGAAATATTTCTTGCCTACTCAACTGCTTTGGGATGGACACCCAAAACTAAGAATCTGGGATTGAGGATCATAGGAGTGGTAAATGACCTGTTTGGGAGCTAATCCCAAAATTGGCTTTAGCATGTCTTCCCTCAAAAAAAAAATAAATTTTAAAAAATCACATGGAATCATCTTTAGTCCTTTCATGGTTAAGCCCAAACTGGCAGAAGAAAAATGCATAGGAAAGCCTCCTGTTCACCTAGCTCTCACCTCTGCTGAACAGGGACCTCTTGACAACACCCTGACCACCCCTTGATTCCCATAACCCATCCCCCCAGCCCGGGGCTAGGCCCCCTGTGTAGGCACCAGCTCTTTCTCCATCAGAGAGAGAAGTAATAATAATCACTAAACTCCAACCCCAGTCCTTTAGGGAATCCTATTAGCTTAACTTCAAAGCACGTCCAGAATGTCTAATCTCACTTCTGTTCAACACTGTACTACAAATCTCAGCCAGTGCAAGAAGGCAAGAAAATAAAAGGTATACAGATTGAAAAGGAAGAAATTACACTATATTTATTCATAGGCAACATAATCATCTATAGAAAATCCTAAATAATCTACAAAAATCTACTATAAAAAATAAGTGAATTTATCAGGGTTTCAAGATACAAGGTCAATAGACCCCCAAAAATCAATTATATTTCTCTATATCAGCAAAAACAATCAGAAATTAAAATTTTTTTAGCCCTAGCTGGTTTGGCTCAGTGGTTAGAGTGCCAGCCCTCAGACTGAAGGGTCTGGGTTCAATTCCAGCCAAGGGCACGTACCTCGGTTGCAGGCTCCATCCTTGGCCCGGTCAGGGTGTGTGCAAGAGGCAACCAACAGATGTGTCTCTCTCACATTGATGTTTCTATCTCTCTCTTTCCCTTCCACTCTCTCAAAAGCAATGGACAAAATATCCTCGGGTGAGGATTTTTAAAAAAATTTTACATATCATTTAAAATAAAACCACAAAATATGAAATACTTAGGGATAAATGTGAATAACAAATGTATGACATAAAGACACTAAAGCCCTGGACAGTGTGGCTCAGTTGGTTGGAGTGTCGAAGGTGGACATCACCATTGATAAAGCACATCACTATTATGTATCCCCTAACGTGATGCAAAGGGATGTTCCCCCAAACCCATATCTTCAGTCTAATAGTGAGAAAAGGTCAGAAAAGCACAAATGAGGGGCATTCTACAAAATGCCTGACAAGTACTCTTCAAAAATGTCAAGGTCATGAAACATAAGGAAAGACTACTGAGAGCTGTCACAGAGGGGAGGAGATGGAGACATGACAACTAAGTGCAATGTGGTATCTGGCTTGGGGCCTGGAACAAAGGAAAGGACATTAGAGGAAGCTGGGCGAAGGATATACAGGAACTCTTTGTACTGTCTTTACAGCTCTTCTATAAGTCTAAAATTATTTCAAACTAAAAAAAAAAAAAGCCTATTAATTAATATAGCAAATACAAAATACTTAGGGATAAGTTGAACAAAAGATGAAACCTAGCCCTGGCTGGTGTGGCTCAGTTGGTTGGGGGTCATGTCCCTTGCAACGAGGGTTGCCGGTTGGATTCCTGGTCAGGGCACATGCTCAGGTTGCAGACTCAGTCCCCATTTGGGGGTGTGCAGGAAGCAGCCGATCAGTGTTTCACTCTCACATCAATGTTTCTCTCTCTCCCTCTCCCTTCCTCTCTCTCTAAAAAGCAATTTTTAAAAAAGATGAAACCTAGAAAGCATTACTGAGAGAAAGTAACAATATAAATAGATGGAGAGATATACCACATTCATGGATTGAAAAAGCCAATATTAAGATATTAATTCTCCCCAAATTGTTCTATAGATTTAATCCAACCCCAATAAAAATCCCAGCAAGTTCTTTTGGAGAAACTGACAAGCTGATTCTAAAATGTACGTGGAAATGCAAAGGATCTCAAATAGTCAAAAGGACTTTGAAAAGGAACAGAGTTGGAGGGATTATACTGCCTGACCTCAAGACTTATTATAAGAATATAATGAAGACAGTATGGTGTTAGCATTAAGAAAGACATTTAGATCAACGGAAAAACAGAGAACCCAAGTAGAGATCCACATATATGGTTAACTGATTTTCAACAAAGGTGCAAAAGACATGTAAACAGGGAAAGGAGAGTCTTTTCAACAAATGGCACTCAAACAACTGGAAAACCACATGCAAAAAAAAAAAGAACTTTGACTCTTATCCCACACAATATACCCCAAAAAAAAAAAGCTCCAAGCAGATCAAATACTTAACTGTAAAATATAAAATTTTCAGAAGAAAATACAGGATGAAATCTTTAGAACCTTGGACAAAGATGCCCTAGGTGTAACATTATTTGCACAACCCATAAATTAAAAAATTGATAAACTGGACTTCATCAAAATTTAAAAATTTTGCTCTTCGATAAACATCATGAAGAGAATGAAAGGACAAGTCAAAGACTGGGAGGAAATCTTTAAAAATTGTGTATGTGGTAAAGGGCTGTAGTCAGAATATATGAAGAATTCTCAAAAGTCAATAATAAGAAAACGAACAACCCAATTTTCTAAATGGGCATAAGATTTGAAGGGACACTTCATCATCGAAGAAGGTATACAGATGGCAGGTAGCACATGCGAAGGGGCCCAGGAGGATCCGTCACTAGGGAAGCGCAAATTAAAACAACTGCACGCGACACACGACAGGCTTCTAGGTGGCTCAAGGTAAAGGCGACCGTCCCGGGAGCTGTCCCCTTTGTAGAGGGAGCGGAACTCTCCGGCTGCTGGTGGGAATGCAAATGGCACAACCACTTCAGAAAACAGCTCGGGAGCTTCTTCAAAGTTAAGCACAGGGACACCCGGTGACAGGGCCCGGCCAGGCCGCTCCCAGGTATGTGCACGCGGCTCGCACCCCAGCGCTCACAGCAGCCTTATTTGTAATAGAGGAAATCTGGAAACAACTCGTCCATCAACAGGTAAGTAGATAAAAAAGTCGCGGTCGACCCATATACTAAAATATTCTTCAGTAATAAAAAGAATACCTTACAACATGCTAAGTCTCAAAACAATTATGCTGAGTGAAAGAAGTCACACCAGAAAGAGCACCCACTATATGATCCCGGCAGATACAACTCCAGAAAACGCAAATTAACCTATAGTGACAGACGCAGGTCACTAGCTAGCTGCCCGGGGGGATGGGGGGGCAGAGGGAGCGACGACCAAGGGGCAGGAGGAAGGTCTGGGGGCGATGGAAACGTTCGTTCTCTAGGTTGTGGTGATGGTTTCAAGTGTGTGTACAGACGTGTCAAAACTCATCAGCGTGGACATTTTAAATATGTGCCGTTTATTGTACGTCAACTATTCCTCAATAAAGCCATTAAAAATAGTTTTTAAACTGGAGGAACAAACACAATTGGGTATTTATCTGCCGACTTACCCCCGCGCTGGGGCCACCCTGGTGACCACCGCCATCCGTCCTCTGAATTACCTCAGTGGCTTCCTCTCCCTGGTCACCCAGCTCCTGCCCGGCCCCTCAGGCCCTTCTCAGGCCCTGCTCTGACCTCTCCCCCCACCACATGCCCCCCACGCACCGCTGCCCCTCGAGAGCCCCAGGCATGCTCCCGCCACAGGCCTGTGCCCTGGCTGCTCCCTCTCAGAATGTTCTTCCCCATCTGCCCAACTGCCAAGCAACTCCGGGTCTTCACTGAGCGTCACTTTCTCCGTGAGGCCTGCCCCAGTCACCCACTTAAAACTGTGAGCCACCCTGCTCTCTGCCCTTGACACCCCTTTCCCCACCCATCACACCACATACAATCTATTGACCCTGGGTCTTGTTTGTTTCCCTCAGCTGGTTGTATTTTTGTCATAGTCCACGGATGTGGTCCACGGTAGGTGTCCAATGAATACTTGTCAAGGACTGTCCTCGTGCTTGGCCCTCTCCTCCCCAGTGCTCGAGTCACCTGGTCACAGCTTCTGACCTGACTTCTACGACCAGGTTTCTCCCAGCCCCCTGCCCCACCCCAATTCCTGGGGCTGAACCCCATCTCGACAATAGAAATGACAGCCCTTCTGGTTTCCGCCAGGTGCTCTCTCCTTGGTCTAAAAGGGGCACGAGGGAGATGGAAGGACTCATAAAATACAAATGGCTTCATTAAAAAGGGAGTGGGCGAGTTTAAGGGGCAAACGGGGGCAGGACTCTAAAGGGAATCCTGTGGGGCCCAAATCTTGCGGACAGGTCCCAGCACCCGTCATTCAGTGTCCTCAGGACAGAAATCACCGCTAGTTTTAGTTCCCTCTCTTTGTCACCCGGGCATTCACTTAGTCACCATTCATCACTGGGCAAGTATTTACGGGGCGCCTGCTGCATGCGCCCAGCCAGGTCGGTAAGGAGCAGGGCGCCTTAGGCGCCTTCTTGAGACCAGAGGCTCCCTGATGCTGGCTGTCACTTGTCCTCCACTAGAACTGCTGGGAGAGATTTCCTGCCCCCCCCTTGCAGACATGGAAGGGGAGGGGGTCTTGGTGGCATGGGGGCTGCCCTCCCTCCTCCCCCCTCCCTCCTGTGCTCCCAGAGCTGCCACAGCCTCTGCCCCTCCCCCCCTCCTGGGCCAGAGCCTTCCCTTCTCTGGCTCATCTCACAAGTCAGGACTCTTGTCCCTGAACATCCCTGCCGCAGCTGAATGCCCTCTCCTGCCTGCCAGCCACTCCACGGCTGCCCACCCTGCCAGCCCTCAGGTCTGCACTGTCACCGAGCCTGCTGTCCCCTCAGGAGCCCCACCCAGCTGCAGTCCTGGGCTGGTGTCAGCACCCTGCCCGCTGTCCAGGTGCTCACGCTGCTCCCTGCAGGTGCTCGGCGCCTGGTGCCTGTGTTAGGCCTCAAGTTCAGGGTCCAGCTCTCACTCCACTCACTGCTCACCCCTGGGGACCTCAGGCGCATCCCTGGCCTTCTTTGGACTTCTTGGTTTTCTTCACTGAAGAAATGGAGCACTTGTAACTCGTAAAATCCAAAGTTTGCTAGGCTGTGGTTTCCCAGAACGTCCAGAAGACAGGAGCAGGGCGCCCCCAGGGAGCCCCCAGGGAGCTCGAACAGGGATCCCAAATTGGCCTGCTGCCCCCTCCAGAGCTCTTTATAATCAGGGTGTCTCTTTCCATTTCAGTCCTGCCAGGTGAGGACAGAGGCCCCCAGTGTCCCCATCATGCAGAAGAGGAAGCTGGAGGTCAGAGAGGTGACGAACCTCCCCAGGACCGCAGCTTAAACAGAAGTGATAGAACTGGGACCATGGCTGCTGACCCGTCCTGCATTCTGTCCCTTGCCTTCCTCTGTCCCTGCCCTGAGCCAGGCCCTTCCTGGGGCTCCGTGTGGGGCGGGCAATAGGTCAAGCAGGATGCAAAAGCTGCTCCTTGCTCCCCTCTTCCGCCCCTCCCCAGAGCCGAGTTGACCCCACCACGTTGGGACTGGACTGAGAGGGTGTCAGCTGTGGGTGAACAAGGACAGACCTGCCTCGCTGTCTCACGTGCTACAGGGCCTGTCCTGACACAGTGTACGCTCCATAAATAGTGCTGAGTGAACGGCGGGAGGAGGGTGGCTGGAAAAAAATCCCTCGCCATGGGATGGGTGGCTATGATCAGTGTCCCACTGTCACTATGACTCTATGACCCCACAAATAATCCCAAGGTCCCCTGGGTGCGTGCACAGCCACCCAGCTCCCTGCCCTCCCTACGTAGCAGCTGTCCACCCAGACCAGCACTTCTCCACCTCACTGGAGGACAGGGGGAACGTTTTTGAAAACTAACCCTTTATGAGCTGATACTTTTGTGCAATACAATCAAAATTAATCACTAAAAACTGACCATGCTCGTGGAAATTGCAGCAATGTCGAATTGTCACACAACTTTCTAAGGTCTGTACTTAACTATGGCCTGTACCTATTCCTCCAGGGAAGATTCTAGTCTGTAGACCTCAAGTGGAGATGGGCTTCTCTAGACTTAGTCACTTCGGGGACTGGTATCACCCCTCCAATCCCCACTTTGTCTGACAACCCTCGCCCTGCACCTACAGAGGCCAATCGGTCACCAGTTCCATCCTAATGTCTCCTAGGTGGGGCCCCTCCTCTCCGGCTCCCCTCTCCCAACCACTCGAGTAGAAGCAGGATGTCCTCCCTGGCCCTGCCATCAGTCCTGCATATGAATGGGCTCTAACAGCAACCAGCTGCTCAGAAATCCTCAAATTCTGCCCTGTGGACAATGGGTACTTACTCATAGCAATCTTTTATTTTTAATGCAACAACCCTATGAGGTTGCTATCAGCCTCATTTGTCAAAAAATGGAGATTTAAAACATTAAGGGACTTGCCCAAGGTCGCCCATCCAGTGAGTGTCAGAATCAGGATTCCAGCACAGGATTCTGGTCAGTTCTGTCGGCCTTTGACGTTCTGATCACTTGTTTGCTGATGGCGAAGGCGACCAAGCAAACGCAGACAATCAGACAACCTTATGAGCTGACAAGGTTAAATTTAGACCAAAAGCAATAAAATTTGTGAAGAAGTGGACTCTGTAAAGTCAAAAGCTAAACATAATAAAAGTATAAAGATATAAGTATTTGTGTACCAAATAACAGCACCAACAACCATAAAGCAAAAGCTACAGGAGAGTCAAGGAGAAACTGAAGCACATTGGAAGTAGGGACTTTAACCTGCTTCTCTCAGTCCCTGAGAAATCAAGTGAGCAGCAGCAAGAATCTCGAAGTTTGCTGGCTGTGAAGTTGGTGCAAACCCCAAACCTCACGTATACACGTACTCAGGCGCACCCCAACATCCACCCCACCCTCCGCCTGGAGACGGGCTCACCCACTGTGCTTGGAGCTGCTCAGACAGACGCCCAGGTGTGCAGGGAGCTGCACCCGTTTAGGGGTCAAAGTGTGAAAACATTTACGCCCAGCTGTCACCGTCTGGACAATGGTGCTGGGAGTGAGTTTTACTCTCTTCTTCTTGTTTCTCCATATTTTCTGAGTTGTCTACAAAAATGAATGTTTCTCGCGTATGTGTTTTTTTGGCGTTGTTTTGTAAGCGCAGGGCACAGAGGATTCTGGTTAGTTGACCGTATACGTGGCACAGGTTTCAGCGAGGGGAAACCTGCCTCCCACCTCTCTCCACGAGGGCAGTTATGGGGGTACAGCAGTGAGAAGACCCACCCCAGAAGGCCGCAGGCGCATGGAGCGCGCCCGGGGGAACCGTCGGCCTTGGCATTACCACCCCTTTCCCGCACCTTCCACCCCAGCCACTGGCCAGTTAGTCTCAGACCTCTTCGCCTCTCGCTCCCCACCTTGGCCTGTCCCAGGGCAGGTCCCCGTCTTTCCCCAGGATTAATGCCTCAGCCTCCTAACCCTCCTCCCAGCCTCAGTCTCTTCCAGCACCTCCCTCCGGTCCCCACCAACCATCCAACCAGGCCTCTCCCCTGACACTTTGAGAGTGAAATTTTAAAAAAAAGTCTGGGTGACGGAAGATGATCTGACTTTCAGTGGGCACACAGTGCAATATACAGATCTTGTAACATAGAAAGCTACCCCTGAAACCTATATGATCCTATTAACCAATGTTGCCCTGATAAATTTTAACTTTAAAAAAAAGTCTGACCATGTTGCCATGCCCCTCTCCTTCTTAAAACTTCTCCATGGCTCCCCATTGTCCTCAGGATAAAAATGCCCTGCCAACCTTTCTAGTGTCACTCCGGCCCCTCCTCAGTTCCTTGGACCCTAAGTCCAAAATACCTTGCTTTCCAAATATTGTGCATGTCTCCCAAATGCTCCATATGCTTTCCTTTCTCCATACCTTCGCTCGTGCATCTCCTGTTACCTTAATTACCATTAGGCTGCTTTTCTCTCTGTTCAAACCCTCTTTCTCTTTAAGGTTTGACCCAAATATCACCTCCACTGGGAAGCCTTCCTTGATTGCCCCAGGCACAGCTCCCTGTGCTCAGCACCCTCAGCTGCTGGTTCACACAATGATTTCTGAAGACCCTTGGAGGTCTCAGACTGACCCCACTTCATACTGAGCATGTTAAAATGCACCCTTATCACATACTAAATATAATCATTTGGCTATAAACAAATTTTAAAGGATTTTTGTGATTTTTTGTTTGGAATTTTTGATTAATTTCTATTTGCTATTTTCTTCACATACTTTGAAACTGGTGCTCTTTTCTTTAGTTCTCAAATGATTTTTGTGAGTCAATAAAAAGCCTCCAGGCCCTGAGGCTCCCTTGCCAAAGGTTAAGAAGATGCCCCTGGTGCTGTCTCCACCTGACGCCGACCATTCTGGGTGCAGCGAATTAGGTGTTTATCTACCTGTTTCCTCCTCAGGACCATGAGCCTCAAGGCCAAGGGGCAGCTCCTGAGTCCCCTCTATGTCCCTGATGATCAGCAGACTCCCAGCATGGAGCAGGCACTCAGGCACCGTCCACGGAGTGAGTAAATTCATAAATTCCTCTAAAATCTATCTTTTGCCTCTATGATTCGAATACAATGCAACTTGTATTTACTTCTGTATCTGTCGCTGCCTCTGTAAAACATTTCTATAATTTCTATCTGTTCTCTCCAAAGAGCTCTGTGTCATGTCGCACTGTTCGAGCGGCCAGCGTGTGTGCAGCCGAGAGCCTACTGCGCGCCCACGTTACCTGCCCTGAGCGTCGTGACAACTCCATGACGTAGGTCTTACTATCCCCACTGACAGAGGAGGACACTGAGGCTCAGAGCAGGGAGCCAGCAGCAGGGTCTCAACACCATCACCCCATTCAGTCCCAGAAATGTGTCCAGGGTACTTGCTAGGTGCTGAACACTATGCTGAGAACAAGAGCTGAAACAATGCACGTCAAGGCCACCAGGCCATGAGCTCCTCAAGATCAGGGACCCAGCCCAGAGCAGAGGCAGTGAGGCCCCGTCAGCCCACCCTTCACTTTGAAGACGCTGGAGAATGTCACATTCAAACACCCGCCACACCTCCCAAGCCCGGCAGGGACCCCCTGGGCTGCCCTACCTCTTACCCATACTGAGCCTGTCCCTCTGGGCTCCGGGCACCGGCCACCCTAGACTCTTACATGGGGTTTGGAGAAGAGCATGGGGACAGGCCTGGCCCACCTGCCATCTCTTCTCAGGGTCTCAATACCAGAGGGTCAACAGGTTCATGGGAGTAGGGGTCCCAAAGTGACCCACCTACTAAACCCCCATATTTGTAGAGCAGCTCTATGGTTTGCAGAAGGCTCCACCTCCTTTCTTTCGGTAGACCCTCCCCCCTCCCAGCTAGGGGCAGGGGATTCTCCAGTCCACCTGGCTCCTAGAGGTGAAGTTTGGGCCAGGACCCGGGCCAGGGCCCAGGCGTCCAGACTCCAGCCACACAGAGGCGCCTGCAGGCCCTGTCCATCTCTCACAACCTCAGACGGTCCCCTCTTTTCTAATCTCAGCTCCCTCTCTGTGCCATAAAGACTCATGGCTGGAAAACCTCTAAGGCCCCTTCAGGCTTCAACACGCCCAGGTCGACCATGGTGAGGAAGACCGGATGGGTTACCAAGGAGGAAACTGAGGCCCGGAGTTTTCCAGAGCTCCCCCAGTGGCACACACTCTGCCCCCGCACTGGGCTGTCAGGGGAAGACACCACATCCCAGCAGAGCCAGCAGGATGAGTCACCAGGTATGGAAATGATGCTGGCATGTGGGGGGCTTATGGGCTGGGACACTCACCCCCACCGAAACCACAGCCAAAAGGAGCAGTGACGGGATTCCTAAGGCTGGCCCAAGGGGGCACAGGCTGCCAGGCGCAGGCTCAGGCAGTGAAAGAGTACTCACAGTGTGCCTTCCAGCCCAAGGGCACTGGAAGCCACCCAGGCCTCCAATAATAATAATAATCACGATAAAAATAACAACAGCACTCAGCACTCGGCGCTTAGCTGTCGGGTCAGGCACCTTACACCTGTTACCTTGCACCAAAGCTGCCAGGGGAGTATTGGATGACCCATCGCACAGATGAGACCCCGGGGCCTCCAAGACACTAAGCAGCCCTGCCCCTGGCCATGCAGGCCCAGAAGCTTCCATCCTTTGCACCCTGGGGCTCTCCATTCTGCACAGTCCAGGAACCTTTCGTTTTAGCTCAGAGGCTGAGCTGACGCCTGGGAGGCCCCCAGGGGGGCAGAGTCAGGGCACTGGGCTGAGAGGCAGATGGCTTCTGGGTAGGTAGGTACCCTCCGGGGCCTCAGCCTGCAGGTCCCGAAAACCAGGAATTTGATCTAGAGTTTCTCCAAGACCCTTCCCTAGGCTGTGATGTTCAGATGCCTCGGGAGGCCTGCAGGACTCACGCACACGCCCCGGCCTAGCTAACATCAAGGGGGAGGCTGCGCTCCCTTGGTGGCTGAAGTGCCCAGTGTCCCCCGTGCGCAGGCCGCTGACGGTGCGTGTGTCCATTCGCAGGAATGTCTGAGCTCACCTGATGCTGGGCCACTGGACCCTGGCGTGGAAGGTACAATTTGGGAGCCCCAGCTGGCTCTCCAGGGTGCCAGCCTCAAGGCTGTTCCCACCAGGAACACTAAGGACCCCGGGCAAAAATGGGGGCAGACCGGGGTGCCCAGGAGAGCAGCCCATCAGCCCGCCCTGACAGGCCCACAGCCTGGGCTGGGCTCCAGGCCTCCGGGGAGGTTACACGGGGGTGGAGGTTGCAGACATCCTGGGAAAAGAGGAAGACAGAGGGAGGACACCTTTGGTAAGGGAATGACAGGAGAGGGGTTTGTGTCCTGAGTGGGGACAGGGACACACTGGTGATGAAAGGACACCCATCTCAGGGCCGTGGGCCCACCCGCCAGGCCAGGCTCCCCTTAGCCCACCAATGCCCTTCCTTTGACATCCCGCCTCGGGCCTCTCCCGGCCCCGCCCCTCTCCCCCTCTCCCGCATTCCTCTGGGAGCTGACCAGGCCTGAGTGACACCCGATGACTCTCTGCTATTAATTCCCACACAGAATGGGCCTTGTTCCCCTCTCCCAAGGGACGGCCGTGGCCAAAGCCACCCCAAGGGTTCCTGACTTAACCTTCTCCTGGCTGCTCCTCTGCATGTCCCTACAGCCAGCAGGACGCAGAGAGGGGGTCAGGAAGAAATGGGCTCTTCCAGCCCAAGCTCCTGGAATAAAGTCCCCAGGATCAGGGAACAGGACGCTCCAAACTCCTTGGGGAGCCTGGCCCGGCTCCTCACCTGAGGCTCTCAGCCAGGCCCTGATGGCCAGGAGGCCTCTACACCCGAATGTGGGAGGCCCAGGGCCAGCCTGACATCTCTGGCCCCCAGGGAGGCTCCCTCAAAAGGAAGCCCCAGACTCCACCCTGGCCCCAAGGGGTTAATCGGACTGGAGGCCCAACACCACCTATAGTGGCAGGTCCCTGAGACAAGACAAGAGATGATTCTTCTGGACCTGGAGGACATAGGAGGTGCTGGTCTGTTCAGTCAGAGCCCACCACCCCCTTCATTCCCTGTCCCCACCATCTCCCTGCCAAGCCACCCCCCCAACACAGTGCCACCAAGAGGGGTGTCAGAAACAGTGGCAGCTAAGCTGGGGATAGGAGGTGGGGTGCTGGGCACAGGCCTGAGAGAGCAAGCAGGGGGACTGGGGCATGGCTGTGGCCCAGACCAGGTGGCCTGGGGAAGCAAGCTGGAGCGGGAGCTGGAGCCAGGCCGGGGGGGGGGGGGGGGGGGGGGGGGCGGGGGGGGCGGGAGGGAGGAGCAGTGCCCTGAGCCCAAGGGCCAACCTGCAATCCTTTGCACAAATCCTGGTTTCTCGAATGTGTCACCTCTCCCCATCGCTCTCATTGCCCCAGGACCCTCCACCTCCAGGCAGCCTCCCCGCATTTCCACGTCAACAGGACAGGGCAGGTGAGAGACAGGAGGGGGGGGCGGCACTGAGGCAGAAATGCAGGGTGGGGGACAGCAGAGTCAGGGGCTAGAGAAGGGAGAGGCCAGAAAGGGAAGGACAACCCACTGTGGGGCAAAACTGTGAAGTGTCCCAGAGAGAGGGGGCTGCGGACAGAAAGGCAGGGAAGTGAAAGCAACAGTGAGAGGAGGAAATCAAAGCAGAGAGAGTAAAACAAGGCGGCGGACAAGAGGCCTCGACAAGCGATGAAGGGGCAGAGGCCAAAGGAAGGGGCGAGGAAGGCCGAGGGGCAGCCCTGGCTGCACTCTCCGGGCCCCTCCCAGGCTCCTCTCGGTGCCGCCGGCCCGTGGGGGCCTCGCAGCTCTCTGCTCCCTGGGCCACCGCCGGGAAGGCCGGAGTGCGAGCCTGCGGGGACACTGCGAGGAGGGCAGGGGAGCACAGAGGGATGCCTGCCCAAGACCGGGAGTTTAGAGGCTGGGGAGAGACCTTAGAGACCATCTATTCCAATAGTTCCTGCACCAGCTGCATCATAATCTCAGTGGAGCTTTTAAAAATAGATTCTTGCCCAAATCTAAGGTGGAAATGGGACCTGGAGATCAGTATTTCCAGCAAGCTCCCCAGTGAGCTTGCAGTGACTCCAGGTCTGGGTCACACTGGCAGATGAGGAGGATGCTGGTGGCCACCCAAGGTCCCAGCCCGGGCCAGGGTGGGTCTGCCCAGTGCCAGGCAAACAGGAAGGACTTAAGTGGCGGCGCCCTCTCCTTTCCCCTCCGTCCCTCTAGCCTCAAGGCCCAGGTCCAGCTCTCCAGGGGCTGCCAGGGCAATCGCCATCCCGAGGCCAACAAATCAAACAGGGCAGAGGAAGGCGCTGAGCCAGAATAGGATTTCTGTCCCATTCCCCCGCCCCCGTCCCCCTAGTGCCAAGGCCTGGGGCTGCAAGCTCTAGCCAGAGTTGGGGGTGGAGGGTGGGGCAGGAGAGAGGAGGGGAAGACCCGAGTGCTTCCTGTCCCCCTCCCACCCCCCCCACCCCACCCTTTCCCTGCAGCCTCATTGGGCTCAGGGCTGGGCCCCCAGGGCAGTGGTGTCTGAAGTTGACAGATCTGCCCTGTCCTTCCTGCCCTCTGGAGGTAGAGGTGGAGCTGACTGGGGACCTGGCTCAGATCCCACCCCCTCCTCCCCCTGCTCAGGTCCTCAGGTGCTTGGTGTCCCACTAAACCCAGCCTGTCTTTCAAGGGCCCCCAGTTCCAAAAGAAGGAAGCGCACTGGGAATCAAAGTGCCCGCCTCCATCCCAGGAGACCCTGGGCAAGTCTCCAGTCTCTAACCACAGCCTCCCTGCCAGCTCTCATCAGCTCTCCAGGCCTCCCACTACCCTCCCCCACCCAGCCCACCAGGTGACATTTTCATGCATTTGTTCATTCATTGGTCACCTCTGGTGCACCAGGCGCTCAGCTCATCACCAAGGATTCATGAATGTGACATCCTTGTGGGAAGACAGACAATGAATTTCACAACAAAATATATAAGCTATATAGTAATATAATAACATGTAATATGTATGTTATATATTACATAATGTATTGTATAATATACAATTTTACAATATAATTATATGTAAAATGTATAATATATGTGTTTCTAGTATAGTATAATACAGCGCCGTACAGTACAGTGAATAAATAGGTAATCTCACGGCAGTGAGCGCCATGCGGGGAGAGGCCAGGGTGCTGCCAGGGAATGAGTAACGCTGGGGGACGGTGGAGGTGCCTCTGTAGACATGACCTTTAGGCTGAGCCCGAAAGAGGAGCGAGGAGGCGGTGGGGGAAGAGTTCAGCGGCGGGAGGGCATTGCGGGGGCTGGAGCCTGAAAGCGCGGCCTGCGTTTAAGGGGCTGGAAGCCCGACACTCTGGCTGGAGCCCCAGGATGAGAGCGGGGCTCGGTCATGCCGATTTGGGGTCATGGGGACTTCGACCCTGAGCCATGAGAAGGAAACGTGTATTTGATCCGCCTGGGATTGGAAGCTTTCTTTCCCACACTCAACGTGTGTCTGCGCATCTGTGCCCCTAGAACAAAGGGCTGACTGTGGGGAGTGACCGCGTAGGTACTGCCCCCAAAGAGCCGGGTCCGGGCCAGGGGACAGGCTCTCTGGGGAGGGGGGAAGTGGGCAGGGTTTTCCGTGGGTTCTCTCCCTGGTCGGTGGGGTTCAACAAGCACTCACGGAGCACCTGCTGTGTGCTCACGTGCCCAGCACTGAGCAGCTGCCTCAGGGAGACAAAACCAGATGTGGGCCTGGCCGGCACGGCTCAGTGGTTGCACATCGACCTATGAACCAGGAGTTCACGGTTCGATTCCTGGTCAGGGCACGCACCCAGATTGCGGGCTGGATCCCCAGTCGGGGTGTGCAGGAGGCGGCTGGTCAATGACTCTCTCATCACTAATGTTTCTCTCTCTCTCTCCTTCTCCCTTCCTTTCTCCGAAAACAACAAAAAGATATTAAAAATTATTTTTAGAAAAAAATTTTAGGAAACAAAACAGACGTGGGCCTTTTCCTATAACCCTTAAGACCCTGAGAGTGAAAAAACCCCTAGAGGGGCTGGGTAAAAAATGTGAAGGGATTATGAAGTACAGATTGGTAATTAGAAAATAGTCACGGGGATGTAAAGTACAGCACAGGGATATGGTCAATAATATTGTAATAACTGTGCATGGTGCCAAGTGGGTATTTGAACTGTCGGGGGATCACTTTGTAAACTATATGAATGTATAACCACGTTCAGGTGTAACACCTAAAATTAATACAAAATAATACTGAATTTAAACTGTAATTGAAAAATAAAATTTTTTAAAAAGAACCTGTGGAGATCTCAGAGGCCAACTCCCTCAATGTACAGATGAAGGAATGAGCCCAGAGAGGGCAGCTGACTCCCCCAAAGTCACACAGCACGAGTGGGGACTTTGGCAGAGTCAGGAGCAGCTCTTCCCACTGCACCTGCCAAAGCCAAGACTTCTACTCAAGGTTCTAGCCCCAAACAGGAGACATTCAAACTCTAACTTCTCAACTTGCCGCCTCATCAGGCAGCAAGACAAGTGCCCACAGCAGGCAGCTCACAGGTATATTAAACTTCCTGCTTGCACCAAGCACCTGGACATGTGAACCGCCCAGGGCTGTGTTAGTCCCTCGCTCATGTCAAAGTCAGTGCAGCTCTTCCCCCTTAAAAGGGAAGAGACTTCCCCAGGGTGTTATTATATCCAAGACATTATTACACTCAATATGCTGGCCACCCTCCCTGGAAAACGCTGGACATCAACATGCAGATGAAATGGCTGAGAGAACGCAATTACTATGTCTACCTGTCGTCCCAGGCACTGTGCTAAGTACTTGCTATTTCTTGGTGGGAGGGGCATTCCTACGAGGCAGTATTGTTATCCTCATTTTAAAAACAAGAAAATTGAAGTGCAGAAAAATTACATGCTGGCCCAATCCCATCGGACTTGAATCCCGGTCTCTCTGGCTCCAGATTTCAGGCTCATAATCACATCTCTCCTTTTTCATTATAAAGCAACATCATCAAAGAATAAGGCAATCTTACTATGGGGAGGCCCCATCAAGCTCTGGAAATACTAAAATCCCACTGGATTACCCCATTTTTACTACACTCAACACCAACCTCAAATGGGCATCTGTTCAGGCCCAGGACAGGCCCCTGCACCCAGCTGCCCAGTCGCCTGCTCGTGAGGGAAGAACAAAGGCCCCTCATTAGCCACACAGCCCATCTTGCACCTACAGTAGCAGCCCCTCCAGGGGCAACATCATGGGTCCCATCTGATAAAGGCCACCCTAGGCCCTTCCCCACCCTTTCTTTCTGTCTTTCCTCCCTCCGCCCCACTCCCTTCATCCTAACACACATCTGTACCACACTGCCTGTGAAGGGTGTGGGAATGTATGAATGAATGAATGAATGAATGAATGAATGAATGAGTGAATGAGTGAATGAGTGAATGAACCAACTCCCAGCTCATCCACAAGCTTCTGGAAGACAATGTGAGGGCTCCCTCCTCTTCATTAACCCTCAGACAGCGGAGCCTTGCCCAGGGAGGGTCCTCAAATAAAACCTGGGTACAAAAAGTTACGACAGAGAGGTCAGGTTCCAAGACTAAACAGCCATGTGACCTCAGCCAATCACAGTCCACCCCTTCCCCTTAGCTCCATGGGATGACCGTCCTGTCCTGGCTTTGCCAGTCCCCAGGGTCGCTGGAGCCGATGGGAGAACATCCATGAGCACTTGGGCAGGAGAAGAAGCAATGACTACCAAACCCAAGGTCAACCAACAGCCACCTTGGCAGGTCGTCCCCCGGGACGCTTATGACAACAGCTGCCATTTACGGAGCCCTCAGTCGTGTTTACATCCATTATCTGGTCCAGTCCTCACCACAGCCTGGAAGGAAACTGAGACTCAGAGACATGAAGCCCTGCCAGGAACTCGCAGCTAATAAGTGGGGGCTCCAGGATTCAAACCTGAAGCCGTTTCACTCAAGAGCTCCATCCCTTGCTGCCCAGGTCTGATAATTCATTCCCTGGCATCACCGTGCACCTTCTGTGTGCCAGGCAACATGGTGGGCAGTAACACAGACCCAGTTCACAGGATGCACCCCAGCGGGAGGTAATTTCCTGCTGGAAAGGTGAGCGGGCGGGAGGCAGGCAAAGCTCCGGGCCTCGGCCGACAGGCAAGGCTTCCAGTGGACGAGGCTGGGCTGCTGGGGCTCTGGCCACACCTGGAGAGTGAGGACAGCCAATGTCGCTACAGCTTAGGTCAAGGGTTCGGGTAAGGTAGAGCGTGGGGACAGTGGAGCCCCGTGCTGGGATTGTGGGGGGATGAGGAATTGAGGACAGTGCCCTAAGGGACACTCAGGCCCGCCCTGGGTCAGAGCTCCGCAAGGGAACACCCCATCTTCTTGACTCTTGGGAGAGAGGAAGGGGGAGACAAAAGGAACAGAATGGGAGGAGTTGAGGAGTCAAGATAAGAATTTTAAACAGGCCCATTGCTACTGCAGCGCCCAGAGCCTTTCACGCCGCAGCAGGCCCGCATCTCTGAAACGAGGAAGTGAAAGTAGTGTTTCCCGAACATATTTGCCCACAAAACTGTCTTTTCATCAATGCGATCCAGGCCTGAGGAACCAGGGGCCTAAGCACCACCTTGGAAACACTGGCTCAGGCACTGGCCTCCTGTTCTGAAATATTAGTCGTGGGCTAGCAAACCTGGAACTGCCTTCAGAGATAACCTAGGCTGTCGCTCATTTTACAGATGGGAAACTGAGGTCTGGAGAGGGAAGAAGGGAGCCGAGGCAACACAGGGCCTCCGGAGTCCAGCTGGACTTGACCCCAGCCCTTGGGGGCTCCAGTCGCCCTTTCAGCCATGGAAGACCTCAGCCGTGCCAGGGTTCTAGGTTTTCACATAGTGTCCCCCATCAAACTCAGCTCCTCGAGGCCAGGCTCTGGTCTGCATCAAACCCCGCACCCTGGCTCCTGGCCCAGAGCTCTGCACAGAGGGTGTGTTCACTAAAGTTTGCCACAGCTTGAGAGATTCAGGGTAGACACCAGGAAGGACTTTCCGGCAGCTGGGTTTGGGTGGCAGGAACAAGCAGTCTCCTCTGAGGGCTTCTAAGAAGAGGGCAGAGGCCGGCAGCCCCAAGGCAGCACCGGGCACCAGGCCCAGCTCCCTTGTTCCTGGAAAGGGCAGGGTTGGTAGGGGAAGGAAGACTTAGGCCCCAGGAGGTACCTTCCTGGCCGGGGTCCAGGACCCTCAGCTTGGACCAGAAACAGGGACAGGCAAGAGCCCCTGTTGGGACAGGCCCTAGAATGCTGCCCTCCTCCCCGAGCACTCAGGCCCTCCTCCTCCAGGAAGCCACTCCTGCCTGCTCCAGCCTCTCTGATTTTTTCATCCATGGAACTCTGACAGTAACTCAACTCAGAAAAGACTCCCCAGGTCATGCTGGGCCCTGGAGAGGCGGAGACCCAGGAGCAGGCATGGCCCTGCCCTCAGGGGGCTGGCTCCCAGTACGAAGTGGAGGGTGGCCTAGGCGCAGTGCTCTGTGAGGAGGTGAGACACAAACAACTTCTGCTGGCTTCTGCTTCCGCTTCCATGGGAAAGTGATGCAGGAAAAGAATTCCAACCACAGTGTCCTGGGGTGCAGCTCTGAAGGGGGGCATCTGAGCCCGGCTGCAGGCAGTGACCAGGGGAGGCAGTGGTGAGCAGAGCAAGTGGGAAGGCCTGGGGGGGGCAGGGAGGAGGAGAGGACTGGCCCTTGGTCTAGTGGCCGTAGAGCAGAGTGGTCAGAGGCCGGGCTTGGGAGGCAAACTGCAGATGCCAGTCCACACCCTCCCATCATCAGCCAGGTGAGCTCAGGCCTGTCCCTGAAAGTCTTTGTGCCTCAGTTTCTTTCCTAGAAGGAAAGTGATAACAGCACCTACTCATAGGATTGCTGAGAGGAGGGAATGAGCCCAGTGGCAGGAGGGCCCAGAGCAGGGCCCGTCATGTCCACGGGGAGGGTCTAGACGTAGGAGATGCGGGCCGGGGAGGCCCACCACGAGGAACGTGTCACACACCTGGTCTGACGCTAGGAGTAACAGGCAGATGATAAACTGAAGGCAAGTCCGCAGGGCTGCTCAGTAAACACTGGAGCTCGTGGTGAGGGCCCCGCCACCTCTCAACACTGAATTACTTTTCCTACTTGCTGCGTATTGAGCACTCGCACGCACCAAGCACGAGCTAGGAGCACGTGCATGTTTTTATTTAGGTCTTCCATGTGTATAATATATAAAATCACCAGCATTTTACACACGCAAAAGCCAAGTGCTGGAGGTTAACAGCATAATTTGCCCAAGGCCATGTGGACACTAATGGCTGGATTTCCTCTCTCCCAGTCCAGTGCTCCTTCCTGCACCCCAAACCAAGAAGAACATGGCCTGTCCAAAGGAGGGGGTGGCCCAGGAAACATCCAGAGCCCCCACACACATCCCATACACTCACCCAGACTAAGCTTCTGTTCTGGTCACTACTGTACCCTTGACCCCTGACCCAAGCTCCTCAGTCCTCCCCCTCCCCAGTGCACAGCCCTCCCCTGCCACACCCCAGTGTAAATGCACTTCCGACCTCCAGCTCTGGGATCCTGAGCCCCAGCCCCCTCCCCTGTCCCTGGAGATTTGCAGTCCTGTAGGGGACCACCACAGCCTCGGGGCTCCAGAGAGCCAAGTGAGGGTGAGCAAGGCCCCCAGGGAGCTTCAAAAAGTAACCATGCCTGGATCCCGTGCTCAGAAATTCAAAATTAGCCAGTCTGCCATGGGATCCAGGTTTTAGTATTTTTAAAAACTCCACACGATTCTAAAGTCCATCAAGAGTTAGAACCAGCACTCACAGAAGCTGGTCAGAAATGTAGAATCTCAGGCCCCACCTGGGACCCAAAGAATGGGGACCAGGTGACTCTCTACCTTTACGTAGAGAGGCACCGCCTGAGGCCAATTCTGTCTCCACAACCCAGCTGTGGAGATGAGTGTCCCTCTGGGTGCTAGAGGGGGCTGGTGTGTGTTTGAGGTGCCAGGAGGGGCAAAGGCCTGGAGGAATGAAGGAGAAGACGGCCTGGACCATGCAGCACCCGGAGGTGGGAGAGTGCCTTCCCAGTGTCCCCTCCTCTAGCCCTGAGCCCTGTCACCTGAGGGACTGGGAAGGGTATCTCAGCCCACCTGGGAAAGCAGGCTGGAACAGAGACTGGACCCTCACCCCTGCACGGCCCCTTGCTCTGGGAACAGCAGATTCCCCCATTTCGTCTCAGTGTACCCTGGGAGGCAGGCATGGCGGGAGGGTTATCATTGCCCCAGGAGACAGATGAGGGACCAGGCCCAGAGCAGGGAACCAAGGGTGGAGCCTTCCACAAAGCAGGACCAGTGTCCTGGGAAGAGGGCTCGGGGAGCTAAGGGGTTAAGGGTCACTGCTGACCGAAGCAGCTCTGCAGGTGGGGCCATCAGTGGGTTTACTTTTGATTGACAGAAGTTCATTCTTTCTCCTCTCAGGGGCTGTCCTGGAGTGAATCTGGGACCAGTTTCAATAGCACCCAGGTGGGACCCAGGACAACACTGCTGCTCCTGCAAGGCTCTCCACCCAGGGAAGGAAGCCCGAATCTCCACCAGTGCACTCACACTTTGGCCCCTCTCTGCTGGAGAGAGGACAGGCCAGAGGCCACCTATCGCCGCACCTCACTGAGGACAGGCAGACTGGACTGGGTGTGCCGAGGGGAGGTCAGGAGCGAGGGGGAAGGGACCCCTCCCACCAGAGGCAGGAAGGAAGGCAGCAGGGGTGGCGCTGGCCCACCTGGCGGTTCTGCCGGTTCTGCCGAGGGCAGAGGCCCAGTGTCTTAACCCAGGGCCCTCCCCCTCTCCAGCCTCCCTGCTCTCCAGGGATGGGTGTGGGGCCTTTACCCTGCCTGCCGAGAAAGCTGGGCCAGACCTGACAAGGGATGGGATGGAGGGGGGCCCAGTTGCCAAGGCAGTGGGTGGATAGGAAAGTGTTCACAGAGGGGGTCTCCACCCCCACAGCCCTGGGCATCTGACAGCCCAGGCCCACCTGCCTCATCCAGCACCTCTCAGCAGAAAGCCCAAGCACAGCACTGAGGAAACACGAGGAGAGAAGGAGCGAGACAGAGAGAAGGGAAAAGAGAGGCCCCCTCTGTCCACCGTGGCTTCTCTGCAGACCCAGAGCGCCCACTGCCACCCCCACCCCCACCCTGGCGCAGCTGGGCCAAGGAGGGTAAGGGAGGAGGCGGGAGTCAGAGAGGGGAGGTGTGGGACCCCACACCGGGCTTCCCTGGGCCTTCGCCCTCCACAGCTACCCCTCCCTGCCCGGGGGGTCTCAGGACCGAATCACAGACACCACAGGGGACAGGGAGACCTCTCCCTGGAAGAGGAGGAACCAGGGGCGGAAGGATGAATGGGGACCCACCGGGATCAAGAGATGCCAGGCAGGCGGGCAGCGGGCGGGCAGCAGCGGGTGTCGGAGATGGCTGCGGGCAGCCGGACACGACCGGCTGGATGCTCGTCCCTCCGTCCCTCTGTCCATCCAGGGCGGCTCCTCTCTGGGCGGTTCTGAGGCCGGGCGGGCGCTGTTAAAAAGCTTTTTATGTGTGTGTGTGTTAATCACATGATTGCCGTTCACCTGTATTTCGAACAAAGACAGCTCACTGTTTCAAGGCCCCGAACAAGAGTCTGGGCACAGGGAAGAGAAGGGAGGCGGGGGGAGGAGGGTTGGCAGCGCCGGGGGTGGCGTCGAGGAAAACTGGGGGGAGATTGTCCAAGGCCGGCAAGCGAGAGAAAGAGAAAACCCTTATCAAACTCCTAATTCACTGGGCTCCGAGGCCCCAGACACACTGGCCCGATTGTCTGGCTGGTTGTGTGTGCGAGCATGTGTGTGTGTGTGTGTTCCAATGTCCGCTCCCCCCACCCCCAACATGCCTTCGCCTCGTGTGACTACCTCATTGTGTCCCATTACCCACCCCCTCCCCGCTTGGCCTTTCCCAAGCATAAGGCCTTGCCTAGACCCCCTTTCCAGCCCCACTCCAGACAGGACTCCCTTGGGGTGGGCCTGGGGCCTCGCCCAGCTGCTGAAGAGCTCAGAACATACCTGGTCACCAACGTGGCCCAGGCTCCACCTGTCCCTCCATGCACACCCAGACCTCTGCCTCGACACCCACCCACTGAGAAGAGAGAAGGGAGAGACCTAGGAACGAGGAGAGAAAAAGGAGCCTTGGGTGATAGCAAGGCAGACAATGGCGGTTCCTCCAGCTGGGGAGGGCCTGAGGGGAGAGGTGGGCAAGGAGGAGGAAGATGGGCGGGGTGTGGGAGTGGGGGGCCCCATGATAACCAGGACTGGGGCTTCCCACATAAGAGACTATGAGCCCAGTGTGAAGGGAGTCGGGTCCCAGGAAGTGGGCCCAGAAGCCTCTCAGGCCCACCTGAAGAGGGCCCTCGGCCCCAAGCCCAGCCTAGTGGTAACTTCGGTCCCGTCTGTCCACCGTGAGCCAGCCCACCCGGACGGTGCGACGGTGCCAGTGTCCGCTGAACCGGGACCAGGTCCGGCCGAGGCATGTGCCCTGGGTGGGAGGTGGGAGCTGCCCACCGCCATGCCAAGTACAGAGCTGCATCTCTGTGAGCTGAGGCAGAGAGGGCAGCCTGGGTGGGGTTGAGGCAGCGGGGAAGCGGGGCTGCCCACAGCCCTCCATAGGATGTCCTAACCAACACGACACAAGCCAGCCGCCCGCACAGGTCAACAGAGCCTTCACCCGCCTTCTCATCCCTTCCCAATCTTTTGCCAACTGCCCATCCCTGCCACCTGAGGCAGAGATTGGGGGTCACAGCTGCCCCCAATTTTCCTCTAAGCAACAGGTACTGACCCAGCCCACATGCATCCCTCGACTTTCCTGGCCTGACTATCCGGCTCCTACACCTCCCCAGCCCAGCTCAGGCCTCAAGGTGAGCCTGGGGCAGCAGCGCTGGGAGCTGGGGTGGGGGGGTCTGATGGAGCAGCCCTGAGTGTTGGGGACGAAGGAAAGCGCTGGAGGCTCCACCTTCTGCCCTTCCCTCCCTCCCTCCCCTCCCCCTCCCCCCTCTCCCCCTCCTTCCTTCCCCAGCCCTCGGCAGCAGCTCAGTGCTCAGTCAGTCTCAGGCTGTCCGGCCAGGGTGGTTGGTGGTGAGGATCCAGGCTCCGTCCTTTCGAGGCTGTGGCCTGAGGCTCAGGGCCCCCCAGCCCCTCCCTCCCAGCCCACCAGCGTCAACCCCTAGCTCCGAGCTGGACCGCACACCTTGGGACGCGGTTTTCCACTTCCTAAGGACGAGCCCCAGGCTGGAGGAGAGGTCCGAGGAGGTGAGTGCGCAGCCCGCTCCTCCCTTCCGCGGGCCAGGCCTGGGACCTGCTGTGAGGCCTGGGCTGGAGAGAGGCTGACAACGCACCTGCCCCCCACCCAGCTCCTCCAGACCCCGTCGGGGCAGGCGGAAGGGAAGGCGGAAAGGTGAGAGAAAAGGTGGGAAATTCCAGGAGCCAGGATTAGAGCAGAATAAAGAGTCCGTTTTTCTTCCTTTCCATCAACAAACCTCCCTCCACCCAAAAGGAGGTTTAAAAAAATCCCAAACCCACCCACACCAAGAGACGGTTGGGACCAGGTGGTGGGAAGACGTGGAGGCAGGAGTTAGGAGGCCCAGCCGGGTCTGGCATGTGCGCGTGCCCCCGCGCTGCAGTGGATTTAGGGGGAGCAGGGCGGGCGCCACCTCGGGGCTGCGCCCGCGTCGCGTCCCGGGCCGCCGTCGGGGCGCGCGCGCGGCCGCTCCATCGCGCTCTCCTCCCCGCGCAGGTGAGCGTGGGACTCTTCGCGAGGACGCCGGCGGCGGGCCCCGGGGAGGCGGCCGAGGCGGCGGCGGCGGTCGGGGGCGACATGGCGGAGGAGCAGGACCTCTCCGAGGTGGAGCTGAGCCCCGTGGGCTCGGAGGAGCCCCGCTGCCTGTCCCCGGGGAGCGCGCCCTCGCTGGGGCCCGACGGCGGCGGCGGCGGGGGATCGGGCCTGAGGGCCAGCCCGGGGCCGGGAGAGCTGGGCAAGGTCAAGAAGGAGCAGCAGGACGGCGAGGCGGACGATGACAAGTTCCCCGTGTGCATCCGCGAGGCCGTCAGCCAGGTGCTGAGCGGCTACGACTGGACGCTGGTGCCCATGCCCGTGCGCGTCAACGGCGCCAGCAAGAGCAAGCCGCACGTCAAGCGGCCCATGAACGCCTTCATGGTGTGGGCGCAGGCGGCGCGCAGGAAGCTGGCCGACCAGTACCCGCACCTGCACAACGCCGAGCTCAGCAAGACGCTGGGCAAGCTCTGGAGGTGAGCGCACCCGCCGCCCGCCGGGACCTCCCGCGGGCCCTCCAGCTGCGGGGGGTACAGGCCGGACGGGCGCTCTTTGGGCCCTTCTCCGGGGACAGCCATCGCCTGATGGGGCTGGAAGGCCCCCCACACGTACCCCTTTGGGGTGCTGCTGGCTCAGAACTCCTGGGGCCTAGGTTGGCTCCCACCCGGGGCAGCGGGCAGAAAGGCGCCCCCTCGTGGTTGGAATTCCGTCGGTGGCAGGCGGTGGGCTTCTTCCTGGGGGAGCGGAGCCTGGAGGGAGGACAGGCTGGCGGGCCGGGCTCACCCGCAGGCCTTCACCAACCGCTTCCCCGCAGGCACGGGCTCTCCGCGGTGCCGCTGCCACCAGCTGGCGGTGGGGGCTGCTGGGGAGACGCTTGGCAAATAACTGAGGGCCTGGCTGGAGAGGCAAGGAAACTGAGGCAGCCTGACCCTGAGGTGGTGAGAGTTCAAGGAAAGCAAGCAATTTAGACAGGAGTCTTTGCAAGAGTGAGGAATGGAGAACTGCTGAGGGGCAAATCCCTGCGGGCAGCATCCTGTCCTACCCCAGCCGCCTTCACTGTGCCTTCCTGACCCCACCCTCCTTCCGTCTGGGGGCTTCTTCATCCGAGGGGGGAAGGGGACACACAGAAAGAAGCCGCCACCTCCCAAAGCTGCCAGGCTTGTCTCTCTCTCCCTCCCTCTCCCAGTTCGGCGCCATCTTCCTTTCCAGGGCCCCACCCAGCGTTGAGTAACCTCCTACCCCTCCACCCTGAAGCTGGAGTTAAGAGCCCTGGCAGGAAGAAACCTTGGCCCCCTTCCTACCCAGGGTCCCTCAGACTCCCGGGCTCCCTGGGACCAGCTCAAACCTCTGGGGGAAAGCAGCCCCCCAAGGAGGAAGTCTGCCACCCCCTCCTCAGCCTGGCCTCCTCGGGGACATGTTGAGCAAGGCAACCCCCACCCTAGAGTCCTGGGCAGCTCACAAAGAGAACGGGCTCCAGGAGATGCGAGCCTGCAGAGGTCACCCGATTCCCCACTAGAGTGCCCAAGAGGTAGCCCCGAAAGGCAAAAGGACGGCAAAGGCCACATAGCAACTAGTGGCAGAGCCAGGGAGCAGGGCCAGAACCCAGGGCTCCTGACTCTTTGTCCAGCGGTCTTCCCCACAGTCCCTGATGAAAGGGTGGGTCACCCTCTCTCTAAGGTGTGCTCAGGGCGTTGTGAGGATGGGGGCAGAGAAGGAAGCAGTAGTTTGGGCTTTGTCAGAGGAACCTGCTGCCCTCCTGCTGCATCCCCCTTGCTGGCCCCCAGCACAGTGGAGACTGGGTCCTGAAGGCCAAAGGGTTAGGATGGTGGAAGGAGCAGGAGGGCCTCCGAGAGACCAAGAGGGATTCACATCTAGCCCCAGCCCTGTCCTTGGCCATGTGTTTGCTGAAGACCTGGTGCCCCCTTTCCCCTCTCAGCCCTCAGCCCTCGGCTCATCCTGGGCTCATCCTGAGGCCTCAGCTCAGCACAGGCCTCAGACCCAGAGGGTCCAGCTCTGCCCAAGGTCCATTCACACCCATGTGGGCTCAGCCCAGGCCAGTACCGTCGGTGCCATGGGATAGAAAAGAGCAAGTGAGAGACACACAAGCAGGAGAGAGCCAGACAGGCAGACAGAGCAGGCCTTGGGGACAGTGAGCAGACCACAGTGAGAGCATCAGAGCAAGGATGGACCCCCACTTCTCCCAACACCCCAGCATCAAGGATTTAAGATCAGATCCTCCATTGTCCCTGTCCTCACAGCCCAGAACCCTGGGCTTGGGCTCCCTCAAGAGGACTCATTCTTGGCCACTACTCAAAGTGTGAGCACAGGGGCCCAGGGTGCCCCCCCCCAAGGGCCAACCTGGGGAGGGGCAATCAGGAAAGCAGGTACTGCTTGCCCAGGACCCAATCCCAAGGTAGGAGGGAGGCAGGACACTGGCAAGGATCAAAGACTATGCCAACATGTGGGCGAGCTACCTAGATCCTGGGTGGGATCCTGAGGTGCATCCTGGGATCCTGGGATTTAGACTGGGCTGGCTGTCTCCACGGGCTCTTCCTGAGGTCCCCCGCGCCAGGGTCATGACTCCCAGGCCATCAGGAAGGGGCATGATTACATAGGCAGAACTGGAAAACGGGACAGACAGACTGTATAGGGTGCTGGAAGTGAGTTGCGGTCAGACACACCAGCGTCCAGGTCCTGGCTCCTAAGTAGCTGCGTGGGCTCCGGCAGTCACTAACTCTCAGTGCATCTGGGAAAGGAGTGAGATGGGGATCATGTGGTGCTAGCTGTATGTTAGCTGACCTGCCTGGACACAATAATTAGAGCCAAGAGACTAAAAGGGGGTCACAGGCTGGACCCCTAGGCCCACAGGCCCCTCCCCTGCCAGGAGGAGCAAATGGAGCAGCAGCCAGTGCCCACCTTGGGAGCCCCCAGGTTGAGGTTTCCGATTTGGGTGGGGAACCAGCCTACCCTCTTCCTGCCCCTATTCCAAACCTTGGAGACCCAGAGGACAGAGGTGAAGTGAAGGTACACATGAGAACTGGGTTTGCAGAAGAGCTGCGGGGGGGGGGGGGGGGGGGTTACGCGGTGGGGCAGGATGGGCTTGTGGTCAGGAGAGAGCCTAAACAGAGCTGAGGTCGGGGTGCGGCTGGGGTTGGGGTTGGAGGTGGGTTAGACTCCAGCCTGTGAGGGAATGGGCTGGGGTTAGGGCTGGTGGGGGCAGGGGGCAGGTGGCTCAAGGTTAGGTTTCTCTCAAGGTTAGGATACTGGGAGGAACTTAGCAAGGGAGGCGACAGTGGAATGCAATGTTGGAATCTTCCCTCTCTTCTGGCCTGCGCCCTCCCTCTGCACCCTCTGCTATTTTCTTACTGATTGACAGCTGGGCAGAGGGGTCAGGGAAGGTTTGGGGTGGGAGAGTGAGCTTAGTGTCCCCAGTCATCCAGGGAACCTCTGTGCTGGCTACGCCTGCTCTTCACCCTCAAGTGCAGTTCTGTCTCCCCACCCCTATCCCCACCCCCTACACACCTTCAGGGCCTGCCCCACCCACTGCCCTGGGCCCAGCCTCCCAGAGACCTGCCTGCAGGGAGGAAGTTGGCATCCCACTCCCTGCCCCTGAGGCCCTGATCTGGAGTTCCCAACCCATCACTCAGCTAGAGGGACCCTGGGAGAAAGCTGGGCTCCGGCTGGGCTCCAGGGCCTGGGGAGAGGGGCAGTGGGGGAGGCTAAGCTGCGGAGGAATGCCGCTGCCCGCTGCCCACTAGGAGGTGCCTGGTATGACCACCCCCTCCCATCCTGGGTGGGACGGCTCAGTCTTCTGCTGACTAGGGGAAGAGGGCTCCCACTGTGGGTGGAAGGGAGGCTGGAGAGAGCAGCCCTTTGGGCAGAGAACAGAGCTGCTCCCAAAGAGTTCCTCACGTCTAGGATTCCATGGGTCTGTGTTCTTTCCCCTGGGCACCCTCTGCAAGGTACCCCTTCCTGCCCTCCTCACTCTGGGGCAGCCATGCCGGGAACACCTACCCTCCCCACCCTCCAGCCCTGGCCTGAGGCTGAAGTCAGGTGGGCAGGGGCAGTGCCTTCAGGGCTTCCCTCTGTTGGTTGGCCTGGGACTGGGGAGGGGGTCTGTCTTCCCTGTCCCTGGTCTGGGAACAGCGTCTAGCTTCCTCTACCCTCTGTCACCCCTGGATAAGGAGATCTGATCTCCCCCAGGAGGCAGTGGAGGGCACTCACAGCCAGCTCCTGGGCCCCAGCACACTGAAATTTACAGAACCAGTATTCCAGAGTTGAGATGGGCCCACTCCAGACCCTCCTGTCCAACTCCCAACCCCAGCAGCAGCAAGACAGCACCTGTTTCTCAAACGCCAGCCCCCACCCCAGGCCTAGGGCAAAGCGCCTCACGCCCGTTATCGTGGTCAGCCCCACACCTGGTGAAGTGGGTATTGTCCTCGCTTTGTAGGTGAAGAAACTAAGGCTCAGAGAAGTGACTTGCCCACGGTCACGCAGCTAGTAAGTAGCAGAGGGGGCTCTTCCCCCTCACCACACTGTTTCTGTTTGCACACCTCCAGTCCCAGGGAGCTCACCCCTGACGAGGCAGCAAATCCACTTAGCTTTGAGGAGGAGAAAGTGTTTCCTCTCTTGGAATTGAAGCCTGTCCCTCCTAAGTTCTATTCCTATTTCTAACTCCATCCAGGGGCTACCAGGAGCAGCAGGCTGACCCCTCTTATACCCCAGCCCTTGAGAGATTTGGGGGTGAGATTGCAGCCTCACATCTTCCAGCCCATAAATCAAAGGGCAGGCTCCCAAGCTGGGCTCTGCCCACTGGGCACTCCATCCTCAGGCCTCATTTTTTCCCAGGGAAGACTCACACTGACCCCTCTGCTGTCTCCCCCAACTTCCCCACCCCAGGCTGCTGAATGAGAGTGACAAGCGCCCCTTCATTGAGGAGGCAGAGCGGCTCCGGATGCAGCACAAGAAGGACCACCCAGACTACAAGTACCAGCCCAGGAGGCGGAAGAACGGAAAAGCAGCCCAGGGGGAGTCGGAGTGCCCCGGGGAGGCCGAGCCAGGCGGGGCTGCGGCCATCCAGGCCCACTACAAGAGCGCCCACCTGGACCACCGGCACCCGGGAGAGGGCTCCCCGATGTCAGACGGGAACCCTGAGCACCCCTCAGGTGAACACTGGGCTGGGAGCTAGGATGCAGTGTGATCATGAGCTGTGGTTGGGGGAGCCGGGCGTGGGGAGAGGTGAAGGCTGGATGAAGGGTGTGAGACCCTGACACTTGATAGCCCTGTGCCCTGGGAAGGGCTTGCCAGGCTGTGTGGTCACCCCAGCTGTGGTGCAGGTGGAACAGGATGAGTTTGAGAAATGGGAGATCAGATGGAAAAGAGGTCGCTGCCTCTTTCCCACCTCCCAGTCTAACGGGGGAGACACAGCATGTGACACTGAGCACATGCCATGCAAGGATCAGACAGGCCATCTTGTTTCATTAATGATAATAACAGCTAGCATTAACTGAGCACCTGCTGTGTGCTAGGCACTGTGCTAACTGCCTTGTGTGCATACTCATTCAATCATTCTAAACTGGGATGAGGCAGCCACCTTGCCTGGGCTCGAACCTCAGTGGTGAGGTTCGTTACTCTCATTTGAAGGGTGAGAAAACCAAGGTGATGTGCCACACAGCTGAGGTCTGAGCCCAGGCATGGCCCCAGGGCCTCTACCAGCACCATGGCCTCCTCACTTGGGTTCAGAATGTATAGAATGCTGCATGTAGGTGAAGCCCACGGGAGGTCTCAGTGAGCAGAGCTCTGCCTTTAGAAGACATGTCCCGAGTCCCTCTTATATTCAAGCCTGGGAACAGACACTTAGGAACCTAGGGTCTAGAGGGAGGAGCCGGGAGGAACATATATGAATTGGGTATAGGAAGAGGCAAGTGCACACAAAGCCTGTCCAAGACCCAGCGGGGGCATGATCTCTAGGGAGGAGTCACCCACTATCCATCAGTCAGGTCTCCAAAAATACCCAGCCACTCGCCAGACTCTGACCCAGGAAGGCCTTGGGAAGGAAGCCTTCCCAAGTACCTGGTACTGTCTCTGTTTTACTGATATGGAAACTAGTGAAGAGAAGATAGGGGTCTGCCCAGGGTCATGCAGTAAGTGACAGTCCCAAGTGCTTGGCCAGTGCAGGACTCGGCACTTCCTCTGGACTGATGGAGGAGGTGCAGGCCTGCCCTGCAGGAGCTCCTAGTCTTTCTCTGATGGGATCTCCAGTCCAGTCATCCCTCCCACACACATACATGTCACCCTCCAACATTCAGGGACACAACGCACACACACACACACACACACCCCAGAATACCATGGACCATGTACAGAACCACTACCTCAGAATATAACTGTGGGCACGGGCTTTTTCTCAGCCCTCAAGGCCCAGCTCAGCTCCCTCTCCTCAGTGACACCTTCACCAGATCCCCAGGGCAGGGTGAGTGGTTTCTTCCACTGGCCTCCTGGGCCTCCTGAGCCCCTGCGTGTCCCATCTCCACAGCACTTCTGAAGCTGCCCTCTAGACATTGTGGGTCTCAGGGTCTCCCCAAGCCTCTGAGCTTGTGAAGACAGTGACCCACTTTATTTACACTTGTATTCCTTCTGCCTGGCACAGTGCCCCCTAAGTGTTTGCCGAATGAATATGTGAACATGAGAATGGACAAAGGAATGGGGGTGGAGGTCAGTTATCTCAGTGCTCTCCTGAGCAGGGGGAAAAGCCGCTGGAGGAACAGTGGGCAGCGTGGTGTGTGATGGAGCCGAGAACATAACCAGTGGGACTGGCTCAGAGGGAAGGTTTCCGCTGTTTGGGGGCTGGGGCAGGAGGAACACAGGCAGGTCAGCAAAAGTGAAAGGGAGAGTCAAGAGAAAGGCGGGCAGGTGAGGTCAGTAAGGAGAGCAGCCAGCAGGCCCAGCGAGCATGTGATAAGGGGAGCAGGGGAGCTGGATGGAGGGCAGGAACCCATTGGGCTTAGCAGATAGGAGCCAGGGAGGGAAGTGACTTCAGCTGATGTGAGGATGCAGGTCTTTCCAGGAGGGAGTGACAGAGGGAGTCTTGCTCTGGGTGCGGAATTTCAAGTACAACTAGAGATCAATCCAAGACCGTTATGTACATAAATGCAACTCAGACTGCTTAGACATGTAATGTACAAGGTCACACAGGATCAGCCCTTGGCCTCCTGGAGACTTCTTCTCTGCAGGTGAACCCTCAGAAGCCTCTGACCTCGTTTCCTGCTTCTCTGTCTTCCTTCCACCCAGGCCAGAGCCATGGGCCACCCACCCCTCCAACCACCCCAAAGACAGAGCTGCAGTCGGGCAAGGCAGACCCCAAGCGGGATGGGCGCTCCATGGGGGAGGGCGGAAAGCCGCACATCGACTTCGGCAACGTCGACATCGGGGAGATCAGCCACGAGGTAATGTCCAACATGGAAACCTTTGATGTGGCTGAGTTGGACCAGTATCTGCCACCCAACGGGCATCCGGGCCATGTAGGCAGCTACTCAGCAGCTGGCTATGGGCTGGGCAGCGCCCTGGCTGTGGCCAGTGGACACTCCGCCTGGATCTCCAAGCCGCCAGGTGTGGCTCTGCCCACAGTCTCACCACCTGGTGTGGATGCCAAAGCCCAGGTGAAGACGGAGACCGCAGGGCCCCAGGGGCCCCCGCACTACAGCGACCAGCCGTCCACCTCGCAGATCGCCTACACTTCCCTCAGCCTGCCCCACTACGGCTCTGCCTTCCCCTCCATCTCCCGCCCCCAATTCGACTACTCTGACCATCAGCCCTCAGGACCCTACTATGGCCATTCAGGCCAGGCCTCCGGCCTCTACTCGGCCTTCTCCTACATGGGGCCCTCACAGCGGCCCCTCTACACAGCCATCTCTGATCCCAGCCCCTCAGGGCCCCAGTCCCACAGCCCCACACACTGGGAGCAACCAGTATATACGACGCTGTCCCGGCCTTAAAGGGGGCCCTGTCACACCCCCTCCCAGGCCCTCTGGGTAGCGCACCCCTTCCCCAAGCCCTCGAGCCCTGGTCCTCGCCCATCTCAGGCCTGGTGGTGGCCGGGGAGGAGGCTGCAGAGGCTGGCAGCTGAGGGAAGGCTTTCTGTGTGGCTCACTGCCTTTGATGACCCCCACCCCATCCATCCAGGCTCCAGCCCAGGCAAAGCCCTGGACTACTAGGCTGGGCAGAGGAGGAGGAGGTTGATTGTTGCTCCTAGACTGAATGGTGAGGGGCTGCACCCTCCCCCTAGGATGACCCTCGATCCCAGGACCCGAGAAGGACCGGTTCGCCCTCCTCTGGGAGGGGGAAGCATCCAGGGTCGGATGGGAATTGGAGGCCTTGCCATCCCTGTGACTGTTCCCTCTCTCGTGGAGAATGAGGGGTCTGACATAACCCGTGCCGCCTGTGCCGCGTGCCTAACATCAAGGCCAACCCAAGACCTGCATCAGTGCCTGGAGTGGGCTAGGTCTGCCCCTTGGGGGCTGAGGACAGCTTTGAATAGCCTCAGAGGGTGTGGAGGTGGGCTGGGGGCTCAGAGGGAGGTCTCCTTATGCCCCCAGTTCCCCTGCCCCTCCTGAACACAGAAAGGAACTGGCATAGAAGCCCCAGATCCAATCCTATGCCAACAACCTCATTCTTTGTCTAATCGAGAAAGAGGGCCCAGGTCCTCCTCCACTACAACCTCCTAGACCTTGAGGCACATCCCCGGAGTTGAGGAAAGGATCTGGAGACAATTCACGGAGCCTTCCTCCTGGCTCCCCGCCAACTCCCTCTTCCCTCACCAGGCTCTGTGGCTCCTGCTCTCTCAGCCCCACACTCCTTGGGCTTCCCAGAGAGCTACAGCTGCTCAGGCCCAAACCCTTGGCTCCAGGATACGCAGGCCCCAGCACCAAGTTGCTGGCAGCAGGTGAAAACACTAAACTCCTGACGTGTACATTCTGCCCTTACCTTTTGCCCTTTGCTTCCTAGTGATATCTGAATAAAGTATGTAGCTCTGTCTGCCCCTATTTTCCTGTTCTCAGCCCCCACAATCCACATGTAACTCATTACTGCCCCCTCTTATTTATCTCAGTAGCTCCCTCTCCCCTCACCCCTCTCCTAGGTTCTCCAGCCCCTATTAACTCTGCATTAAGCATTCCACATAATAAAATTAAAGGTTCCAGTTACCTGACTGGTGGGCCTGACCTTGCCTGTCTCTTGGTCTCTTATCCCTGTACCTATCTGTGCTTCCTCAAACACTTTCTGGAAGTAGCTAGGGGTGGAATGCAAGGATAGCTAACCCAAAGGTCTCTTCTCTGCCCTAGGAAGGCGGGGCAATGCAGTGGGTTAGGACAACTGGCATCACAGTGGGGTCAGTCTCTCCTCAGGTGCTGAGGCCTCAGGGGGGGCTCTTCCCAAGCCCCGTGGTGCCCACACTACAGGTGGGCCACTCCCTGGCTCAAGGTGGAACTCAGCCAGAGCACCTTCAAAACAGCCCCTTAGCTTGCCCAGCAGAGGAGAGGGGGCTTGCAAAGAGACAGGTACTTGAGAGAGACGCGGGTCAGGCCTGACTTCTAGGTGTCTGGCCAGCTGGCCCAGTCCTTTAGGATGTGTTGCTGGGCCTTCTCTCGCTGCACCCCTCCACTTGTCACCTCCCCAACACACACACACACACACACATACACGGGTCCATTCCAGGATCTAGCTGATCTTCACAGCAGCTGCCTGTGCCAGCGTAAACCCAGTATGGCAGACATGCAATCTAATCCTTCAGTGCTTACTCCCTATGAGCTCTCTTCTCAGCTGAATTCCAAGCTGTCTCGTAGGCCAGGAGCCACTCCACCTCAGGGACAGGGGAAATCACCACCATGCTCCCTTGATGGATGGTTCCAACAGCTGGAAGTCTTCCTTACACCCAGCTGATACTAACAGCAATAGCTACCATGTGTGGCGTGCTCCCTGGCCAAGTGCTTTGTCATCCAAGCCTACGAGGCAGTAGATCCAATCTTTATCCCCCTTTTCCAGATGGGGAAGCTGCAGCTTTGTGAGGTTCATGCTAAGAAGTGCTGATGCTCTGACTCCATCATTGTGCTCTTAACCATCACCTCTTCTTCCTGCTCATCCTCTGTGGGCCCTACTTTTAAACTGAAGTGATACTTTTTGCCCTGCTCCAGAATGGCAACCTCAGCTCCCTTACCCACCTCTCACCTCCTAGTCAGGACCTGGGTGGGGTGGGGTAGAGCGCGCCAAGACCTAGCCCAGTCCTTTGGGGTGGCCAGACGCCCATCTGGAAGCTTCATCATGTGAGCTCTTCAGGCAACCTCACCAAAATGGCTGGTTCCATGAAGCTTAGCAGTAGCTGCGAACCCATTCTCATGAACAATATCTGCTGCCAAGTCAGATCACCACAAACTGTATATAAGATGTTCTCTGGTGTTTTGTTTCATTGTAGAAAATTGCAGGATTTTATACTGATCTTTAACAGATTTCATCTTGTTGGACTTCACCATTTCCCACCTATACTAAACCTGGAATCCTGAATACAACTTGTTAGCTCTCCTCTGAGCTTTATGTATCTGCAAACCTGAATATCCTGCGAGTCACTAATAAAAAACGTTGAAATGAAGAGAAGCAGGCCCTGTGCACACCACTAAATCCTTCCCAATCATTAGTTCTATTGCCCATGCTCAAGACTGCAAGCCATTCCGAACAGAATTGTATCACCAGGAAGTACACACTTCCCCAGCATGGTACAAAGGCCTCCTGATGCCTTACTAAAACCAAGACTTGCTGTATCCTCTCACCTTCCAGACCCGTCACCATTGAAAACAACAAAATTTGGTTCATTTGGCAATATTCTGAGAAACCCCATGCTAGCTCCTGGATCTCTTATCTAAGTGTTTCGAAATATGCAATAACCTATTCAGATGTGTTAGGGATCAATCAGTACTAACATGCACTTGTAATTTTTACAACCCACCTTCGCCTCTATGGAAAAATGGTATTAGTCCATTTCCTGTCTTTTCACTGCTCCTGCTCTTGGCCCCTGCATCTCATGAGATGGATTGGGAAGTCACTGGGGATATGGGAAGAGGGGAAATGGACCCAGAGAGGGCAAATAGCCTGGAGAAGTTCAAAGACCTGGCTTGTGCTCATCCCTTAGACCCAAGGTTCAGATGTGCTGGGGCCTCAGTCAGGTAGTGACATGTAGAGAGAAGAGGCCAGTTGTTCCTGGAGAAGACTGAAGCGACTATGCCCAGGCCTGGCCAGCTAAGTAGCAAGGGACTGACTCCCTGAAAGAGGGGCAGAGTGGAAAGGAGGTGAGAGGAAAAACACCCCCTTCTCCATCTCTCCTACACCCTTATCCCCTAAGGGTTAACCCCCTACTCCCTCTCCCAGCCCCCTCTCCTCCCCCACCCAAACCCCATCTCCCTTTAATCACATCTGATACTGAGCGGCCCAGCAGGAACAAAGAGACCATTTAGAGAAACGGGGCCGAGAAAGTGACCCCCGCACTCTGGGGCGGCCGCCTGGATGCCAGCACAAAGGCGGCATTTCAGAGCTGAAATTTCAGCACCCAACTTGATTAAAGGATTCCACAGGCTTGGAGGAGGCTGAAAGGGGGTGCGAAGTCCACTGCTCCCTGAATTAACCCTTCTCCAAGGCAGCAAACACCCCCTCCTGGGACTGACTGCTCATCACTCCCACCCTGTCCAAGGTGCACCCACCCCGGGGCCATGGATCCTGCAGAGATCAGGCTAGCCCAGCTCCTCCTCTTCCTGGAAGGGGAGCTGGCAGTAGAATGGAGGTTAAGGCTAGAATACTCAGGGAGCCAATTCTTCCTTCTGTCTCTGCTGGTGTCAATATAAACCCTCTCCCTGCCCCCCCAAAGGGAGGGAGGAACTAAAGTGATTGGTCCTACCACATGTTGGGTAAGCAGAGTAAAGAGAACATGACCCATCAGAACCTAGGCCAGAGAATGAGCTTCAATCCTGATTTAATGTCACGCCTTAGACCCAGGAGCCCTGCTTCCCTGCCTACTGTCATCCCAGCACCCATCCAAATTAAGGCCTCAGAGGGTAACAGGCCCCACATAGAATGGAAAGGACATCTTCCAGAGACTGGGAAGGAGAGGGTATGGGTGTGGCAGACCAGAGAGGCGGACCACAGAGGACACTGTGTGGTCAATGGCCTGGGGAGTGAGGACCAAGGAGGGCAGGGGTGGGCAGGTGCTCCGTCCTTGCTCCAGCTGACTTGCCCAGCAGGGCTCTGCTTGGGGAGGGCAGAGATCGCTGCTGTCCCCAAGCTTCCTGCTGGGGCATTGCTCCTGAAAGGGGATCTGAGCCCATGATAAGAGGCTCGAGGCAGGTCCTTAGGAAACAATGGGTGGCTTGATGAGACCTGCTCTGTGATACTCCTGAGAAGGGAGAAGCCCCTGCAGCCAGTCCCCACTGGAAAGGAAATTGGGAGTTTCCATGGCAACCAGCTCCCTGGGCACAAAGGCTCGTCTGTCTGCTGGGAAGGCAGCTGAGGTGTCTCCCTGCAGCAGCCTTTGCTCTGGTGAACGAGAGATGGAGGGAGGGATGTGGGGTACCCACAGGGGGTAAGGGCCCCTGGTGCTTCTTAAAGAGCTGACAGTCACAGGGCCACTGGGGTGGGTGCAGCCTCCAGACAGCAGGGCAAAAGCAGGTGGGCATAGCAGACAGTCGAAGGCAGAGGGGGCAGAAAGGTTGAATAGTTTATTATTTACATGTATAAAGAATGTGAGTGTAGGAGCTGGGGATGAGCCACAGTTGGGAAGATGAGTCCAGCTCAGTCGGTGATGATGAGCTCGTCCACCCCCCAGTCTTCATAGCTCCCGTCTGGCAGGTAGCGCCGAATGATGATGGGGATCTTTCGGGCCCTGTGGCAGGGAGAAGTCACAAGTACATGAGGGCTGGAGACCCTGGAGACCCCAGCTCTACAGTATGAGGGACAGGTCGTAGGCAGAATGCAAAGAGAGTCTTAGGAGCATCCTCCTGGGGCTGAGTATACTTTGTAAGAAAAGGATTCCAAAAAAAAGAAAGTTCCTGCATCCCTGAGTGTGGGACAATGGGTGTGGAAGGGGGGAAGAGGAGGAGTGGGGGAGTGATGGTAAGGCAGACTGCAGCAGACACAGGGAATTTTAACGGCCAGGAGAGGTGTATGTCTCACCAGTGCCCTCCCCTTTGGCTGCCCCTCCCCTTCCTCCCTCCTCCTTCCTGGTGGGGTGACTCCTGAACAAGCTAAGGATCCATGGGAACAATCACCAACTTCCCCAGGCAGGGAAGTGAGGGTCAGGCTGTGCCATAAGAGAACCCAGAGAATGCCTCCCAGGGCTCTAGAGCAGCGAACCATGATCTGGGCAACTTACTTGAGCTCTTTCATGGCGATGAGCAAGGGATCTGTCTCCCCCTCCAGCTCCACCATCACAGGGGCACACATCCTGTAGGTATAGGGACAGGTGTTGGGGAGACTGCAAACACAGGAAGAAAGGTCTGGCAGGAAGTTGGGAGTGGGGAGTGGGGCTTACTTCACACACAGGATTGGATGGGCACCCCAGTCCTCACCTAGAAAGGTCACCTTCTAGGCAGACAGGCCTGGTACGTGGGGAGCAGTGGTTCAGGGGCACTGACTGTGAGGGTATTCAAGTGGGAGCCAGTAGAATGGGTTTAAATTTTGACTCCAGACACTAAATTTCTAAATTTCAGTATCCTCACTTGAAAACAAAGACAAAAAGCCCTGCCTTGTCTACAATGATGCTAGGATACTGGCTAACAAGCGAAGACTCACTAAGTACCATACGCTGCTCTCAGTTGTTTACATAGATTATTTTATTTGAGGTGAGTACTCGTGTTACTTCTGTTTTACTGATGAGGACAGTGAGGCACAGGGAGGTCAGTAACTTGTCCAAGGTCACACAGCCAGGAAGTGGCAAAGCCAGGATGTGAACCCCACATGCTCCTACCCACTGTGCTGTAACACCTACCACTTACAGGCTAAAGATCCACAAACTTAAAAAAGTATTGTGAATGGGACAAGAATAGGCTTTAATCACAAGGTCACATGACATTCACTGTGTTGGCTCCCCTACCAGGGACCTTCCCCAGGGCCTATTGTAGACTCCTGAACCTGGTGGCCATGGCAGAGCTTTCCAGCACAAATAAATGGCATGCGCAAAGGCTCCCCTTCTGATGGTGCAACTGCCCTAGAGGCCCAGCTCCCATTTTCCTTCCCTACCTTGGCAGCACCCCTGAGAAGTCCTGCTCTTCCAGCCTCCACAGGGCCTGCATCAGGTGCTCACCTGTTTACTACCCTTCCATGATGCCCCAGTAGGCAGAACCCAGTCTGGCCCCTGCTCACCTTTCTAGCACCTTTTCATGCTACTTGCCTGTATTCACCCCATATTCCCACCAAACCAAACTCCTAAGGTTCCCTGGACAGACACTGTTGCTACCTTTTTGTATCCTCTTACAGCTCTTCCTCTCCCTACAGGCCTGGGAGAGACTCAAATGTCTCCACTCTGGGGATCATCTGCTGGATCCCCAGTGCCCAGCTCATTTACATATGGTGCTCTTGGCACCAATCTCACTGTACTCTATTTGTTTAAAGTTTCCCACATTAGACCATGATGAGCACCTGGTGGCCCTGGACATGCCCTAGCACAGTGGTTGACTCACAGCAAAGGCTCTGAACACAAATGGGTGGGGTGCCAGTTCTAGGCCCGCCTCCTCTAAGAAGCCACACTTGATTCCAGCTCAGGTTTACACTCATGGATCCCAGGCCTGATAACGAGAATTACTAGGAGAATATGCTAAAAATCCAGGATCCCAGGTCCTTTTTCCAGACCCTCTAAATAGCCTCTCAAGTGAAAGAGCCTGAGAACCTGCATTTACAAAGCTCCTTGGGTGATTCTGGTAATCAGCCACTCAGAGGGCCACCAGTTTACACCAAGTAATTTACCAATTTTATTAAATGTATATTTATATATATATATATATATATATATATATATATATATATATATATATTTTTAAATCCTTACCTGAGGATATTTTTTCCCATTGCTTTTCAGAGAGAGTAGGAGAGAAACACCTGGAGTTGGGGATCGAGCCTACAACCCACGTACGTGCCCTTGGCCAGAATCAAACCCTGGGACTCTTCAGTACACGGGCCAATGCTCTAACCACTGAGAAAAACCAGCTAGGGCTATTACTAAATATTTTGATGTATTACTTTTGAAAGCCTGAAAATTTCCCAAGGGCAGAGACCAAGTGTTTAGCTTTCCCTATATCCTCTCTCACTAAGTATTAAAGCTTTAAAGAATGTGGCAAAAATGCCTTTCATGATCTGCATAGCCCTTCTTTCTTTCAAGATATGAATAATTACAGAGCATCCATTCATCCAGAGCTAGTGTGTGCATGCAATGTGCTAAGTGTGAGAGTGCCCTTAGGAAATTTGTGTGCACCAGAGCCTCCACAAAGAACACGGCGCCAATCCTTAGAAAGTGGCTGTGGTACACTTTGCCGCTAGGTGGTGCTAATGAAAGGAGTGAGACTTCATCCAAAAACTATCCAAGTAATGTTTGTTCAGCACCTAAATCAGAGTTGCAAGCCTAGTGCTAGGGATAAGTGACAGCCCTGGCTGTCCACCGCTCACAGCAGGCAGGGAACTGCCAGAAAGTGTCCTACCCCTTAATCAGAAGGAGCCCTGTAGACCCAACCAAATGGGACCATGCCTTGCTCCCAAAGAACATTAAGCCGCTGGGATTCGGTAGTGTTCTGAATGTCTGTCTCTACACTTTTAAGTGCTGCACATTGACCACCAAATGCACACTAATCTTCTGAACTTGTCACTCAAGGCACCAGTGATATCTTTTCCAGTCTTGTGCCCCAAGCCACTTGCATTCCCTACCACAAGCCACAATTGCCTGCCTCCACATGGACCTTTCCTTATGCTGTTTCTGGTCCCTGGGATACCCTCAAAACCACCTCCCATTCCCTGTCCCCACTTGAACCCTAACCTCATGAGGTTTTTCTAGTCACCCCTGCAATTACTGCCCTCTCCCCTTTTTTGCACCTCTTACAAAGCACCACACCTGTCTGCCTTGGGATCTGGGTATTTGTGAAGGGGTCCATCTCCCCACCAGGCTATAAACATCTGGAAGACAGGAGGACTGTGTCTAATTATCTTCGCATCCCCAAAAGGTACAAGCACAGCATCTCAATCAATGTTGAAAGACTAACTTACTTGAAGTAATTTATGAATTATTCTTTCTGCTGGGTCATTTTTAGCAGAAATGAGCACTAGAGCACCAATAAAATGCTTTCCAACAATGGAAATGTCTTCTATCTGCACTATCCATTATGGAAGCAACAGCCACAGGTGACTACTGAGTACATGAATATGGCTAACGAGGCCAAACAACTGAACTTTTCCTTTTACTTCATTTAAATTTAAATGGCCACATTTAGCTAGTAGCTACCATAATTGATGGTGTGGGCCTAGAGGGCCCGGAACCCAGAGATGCCAAAATTATCATACGGATTGAGGCTCTAATTTCTCCCAAGCCAGCGAAGAGTGCAACCATACTGGCAGGAAGTCTGCTGCGGAACGGATGAGGAACAATAGTGCCCGTAAAACCCTTTATCAAGGTGGACACGGTAGTCATTGTCACCCCGCAGGGCTGGAGGAAATCAAATCCAATGCTAATTGAAACTAGGGAGGGAGCACACAGATTAGGCATCACTGCTCCTCCAGCAGGCCAAACTCCACCATGATGGCCCCAGCTTTCTTTCTACCCCAGTTTCTGATATTCTTTACTTGAAGCAACCCAACTGCCAGATAACCACCATTTCCCACATCAGCTTGTAAGAAGTCTAGGTAGGACTCCCCTCCTCGGCCTCAGGTGTCCCTAGGAGACCTTCTACAAGAGCAACAGTACCACCCCTGCCCTCTCTGTCCCCCAGCTCACTCTTCCCCAGGAAGGAGGGTAACCTACCTGACAGGGGGTCCTGGGGGGAAAGCAGGCATCTGTGGCCTAGCTTTTTTGGGAGTCCCTGCTCCTCAAAGCAACCTGCTGCAGAGAAGGCGCTTTCACAAGGACCCCAATCTTCGAAGGCAGGCTCCCCCCTGCAGACACAGCCTCGGTGCCTGCACTGCCTGAACATGCACTCACAGACACTTTGATCTCCACCTATCCACTGGCTATCTCCTAAATCTTGTTATTCTTCAACTGGTTCTAAACTTGGAAGATAAAGGAAAGTTTGCTAATTTCAAATTCCTAGAACCCCACCATTGTTCTGTTTTCACATCTCTAGCACGGCCTCTACATGGAGGGCTCTCTCACTCCTCTGGGCTGGCCATAGTCTACCTCGGATCAAAACCCACCATAAGCCTAATGGGTGCTGCCACAACAACCCCAACTAACTGGCCCACAATGGTCTAGGGCTCTCTAAATCCACACTTTTAGCATGTGAAAGCAGGGAGGGTCTGTCTTTAGGTGACATGCTGGGCCACATCAACAGCTTGGAGGCTCACTATGGCCTGACGGATTGAAAAGGCAGTAAAGGGGCACAAACTCACGCGATCTGGAGGGCTCGGGTGCCCAGCACGCGGGCTCGCTCATACTTGGTCATATATGGTGTGGTGATTCGTTTCTGATTGGCCTGCGGTCGCTCTCCAGAGGGGAGGATCTCCACATTCTCCTGGCCCTCCTGGACATCAAGGCAGAAAGAGGGAAAATCTCAGGGTGCATTACTGCTGAGGGGGAGAAGGATGACAGTGATTATAACCACCACTACCACCACTGCATATTACCTGCCAGGGACCTTGCAACTGCCTCACTGACACCTTCCTTAACCCTCACAAATAACCTTATGAGGTAGGGATTCAGTGCCATTTTAGAGGCTTGGAGAGTTAGCCAACTTGGCCAGTCTCAGACCTAGTAAAAGAGAGGAATCTTGATCAGGATTCCAAAGCCAGCTGCCTCATCCAGAAGAGAGAAGTGGAGGGTTTAGAGATGGGGGGGTCCAGGAACAATGGTCCCATACAAAGAAGTTCTTGAGTACAGACAACAAGTCACTCTAAGCAGGAAGTGAGGGACAATCATCCCATCTTCAGACGGGATAATTGAGTCAATGGGTCAAGTGGCTAAAAAGTCAGAGTGAAGTCAGAAACATAACAATTTTTTCTCATCTATATAACCATATATTTAACAGTTACTAATTAAGTCTCTGTTACATACCAGACATCACAATAGGTGCTGAGATAGAAAGCTAAGAGTTTCTGCTCTCAAAGAATTCATGGTGTGGGAAGAAGACGGGAGTAAACAACACAGCAGGTGCTTTGAAGGTATGCACGTGTGCAACAAAGTTAACAAGAAGGTGGGGGACAGCTAACTCCCACAGGGGTTAGGAAGACAGTCCGGAGATGAGACCTGAGCTAGTCTAGAAGAATTCACTGGAGTTCCCAAACCAACGAGGAAGGGAAGGGCATTCCAGACAGGTTGAACTGCATGTCCAAAGGACAGAGGACAGAGAATGTACTAGGCTCAGACAACTAATTATGGAGTATGATTAGAGCGAAAGTGGATATAGGGTCGTAGGCAGGAGAATAAATTCTATAATTAAGAATTAAGTCAACAAATATTTATTGAGTGCTTACTTCATATCAGCTAGTGATCTAAGTCCTTGGGACAGAGCAGAAAAACATAAAAATTCTTCCCCTATAAAGCTTATATTATAATGAGAAGAGATAAACAATAAAGTAATAAGTAAAATGTATAGTGTGACAACAGAGAAAAAAGACAGGAAGTGGTAGGGCAGTGGTGTGGGAGGAAGGGGAGAATGCTGCAATTTTAAATAGGATGCTCACAGAAGGCCTCACTGAGATGACTTGGACAAAGACCTGAAAGAGGCGAGAAACAGGTCATGTGGATATCTTAGGGAAAAGTGTTCCTGGAAGAGGGAACAGCATGATCAATAGTCCTAAGCAGGAATCTGCCTGGCATGACAGGGACAGCAAGAAGAAATAAGGTCATAGAGGGAGCAAATGGCCAGATCATGGAGAACCCTGTACATCTTTTTAGCATTTACTATGAATGGAATGGGAAACCACTGGATGAGGGTTCTGAGCAGATGCAATTTGACTTAACATTTAAAATGATCACTCTAGATACTCTGTTGAGAATATTCCTTAGGGGCAAGATCTCTGCAACAGCAAAGAGACCATTTTTAGGAAGACCAACAGTAATCAATCATGTGGCAGGTAAGACAGATGACTCTGGCAGCAGAAAGGGAATCAGGGCAGATTGAAGGCAGGGAAACCAGGAACACAATTTCTGCAGTAATGGTGGAAAGCAATAAAGATCTAAACCAGGCTGAGCACTAGGTACGTAGAAAGGGAACAGGGCTGAACCACATGTTAGGAGGCAAAATTGACCGGAGAGGACTGGAAGGGGACCAGAAGGATGTGGAAGGAGGCTTCTGACACAGTTAATAGGTACCTGAGAGTGCCGTGCAGAGAGAAAATTCAAAAAGAGGGGCTTCAGCTTCCTAGCCTAAAAGTCAAGGGATCACTCTCTCCAGGAGACATAAAGCACTTCTTCCTCCATCAGTCACATGAGAGAGAAAGCCCTATTTTATTCATGAAGCTAGTAGCCCATCCACCTAGTTGCTCCAGCCAGAAACCTGGAGTCATCCTTGTCATCTCCCACTTTCTCCAATCCACCAAAGTATCTCTTTCATCTGCTCTGTCATCATGACACTAGCAGTGCCCAAGTCCAAGCTACAGGTCTCTCACCTGGAGGTCTATGAGAGTTCCCTAGTTGGTCTCTCTCTTTTCTTCCTGTTCCTCCCCAATTCACTTCTTATCCTGAGGCCAGAATGCTCTTTTCTAAAGTGCAAGTTGGATTGTGCCATTCTGGAGCTCAAAACTCATCAGTGGCTTCCCACTACCCTTCAGGCTACGAAATCTGCCTGATCTGGGGCCTTACCTATCCACCTTTATCCCAGGTCACTCTCCCCCTCGCTCCTATGTAGCCCCACCCTGCAGAATACCTGGCACATAATAAACATTCGACCCGTCTGTTGAATGAATGGAGGTGACATTTCACCCATCAGTGAACTGTCCCAGAAGCCATGGGCTGTGATCCAAATGGACAAAAGCCTTCAGACCCACCCTGTAGGGCTTCTTCACTCCCTGGGACTGAAACTCTGCTCACTCTAACTGGGGGTGCTTGCGACAGGGGCACAACAGGAGGCAGATGCATTCAGGGAGTTATTACCGGTCAGGCGACCGGCAGCCAGGGCTGAGAAGGGAGCGCCCAGGGCTGGACACTGACCTCCTCGGCGTTCTCCAGGTCATCCAGCCCTTCGTCCTCCTCCACATCGTCGAAGTCGTCCCCATCAAAGCTGCAGACAGAGGCAGCCCGTCAGAGCACCGCTCGCCAGAGCCCCAGAGGGCAAATGCTGAGAGGGTGCTCAACAAATATCTCCTTAACGTGCTCTGGCTGGTGTGTTCAGTGGGCACGCACATGGGGGGTCTCCGGTTCAATTCCTGGTCAAGGGCACACACCTGGGTTGCAGGTTCAACCCCCGCTCCTGGTGGGGGGGTGTGCAGGAGGCAACCAATCGATGTATCACTCCCACGTCGATGCTTCTCTCTCCACCTCCCCCTCCTTCCACTCACTCTAAAATTCAATGGAAAAAATATCCTCACTGCTTGGGTGAGAATTAAATATATACATATAAAATGAGTGAATTAAACTTGTGTTTCGTTTTAATTTCTTCAAACTTACCCCCATCAGCGCCCAAATTCTGCTAGGCCTCATTCATCATCACTGTGTCTTTTCTCTCTCTACTAGATCATTCCCATCAGCATATAAACATGTAGTTACTTCCCCATCTTAAAAAACAAACAAAACTTCTCTATTTTCTCCCCCAGGGCCCTATTTCCATACTCCCCTTGGAAGCAAAATTCATGGAAGAGTTGTCCAATGTCATGGATTCCCATTCTCTTCCCATCCTGTCATAATTTCACTCCAAAAAGACACCCACCTCCATCAAAACCACTCCTTTAATTTGTTACTGATTTCCATGTTGCTAAATCCAATAGGCTCTTGTTCTCCTTGAGCCTGGCGTATCAGGTGGCACCCTGGACTGCTCCCTCTCCCTAACACACTCTCCTCCCCTAGCTGCAGGGACCCCTCATTCTCTCGGTGTTTCCCCTCTCACTGGCTGCTCCTCCTCAGTCTCCTCTGCAGGTATCTCCTCTTCCCCCCAGCACTCCTGTTGGGATGCTCTAACTGCTGAGAGGGCCCTTGCAGCTGGAGCTGGGGCAGCGAAGGGCTGGGAGCCGCAAGCACAGTCCGAGGCTGGGCACAGAAAGACTCAGGCTCCAGGGTCCAGCATTTCACCTCCTCTTCTCCACTGACACTCTCCTAATGAGCTCACCTGTTTCTTAGTTTGGACTAATATGCTTAGCTGACCACTCCCCTATTTTTATCTTCAGAACAGACCTCTCCGTGGACCCCACACATCAGAAAATCATTTTGGCCCTAGCTTCAAATAAATCCAGAATTAAAAACTACTTCTCACTCTCTCTACTACTATCACCCTAATACAAGCCACTATCTTCTCTCACCCAAATTACTGCAACCCTTCCAGACCTTTGTCACCTCTTCTGAAGCACTTCTACATAGTAAGTCCTCACTCAACATCACAGCTAGGTTCTGTTACTTTAGCAAAACAATGCACCACGAAACCAATTTTACCATAGATTAACTGACACAAACAGCAGTTAAGTTCCTACGGCATCTCCTCAACGTTGGAACAAAACGTTACTCGAGAGCCTGCTGTACTACATGCTTATACTGCCTAATCTCACACGATGCTGTGCTACCTGTTCATGGGCCTGGCCCCTCTTCTAGGAAGGGAGCACGTGGAGAGCAGGGACTACGCCTAACACACCTCAATACTCCCAAAGCAAGACGCTGAGCCCGGGTCAGTGGAAGTTTGCTGGGAGACACTTTTTCCGCTGATCCTCTCTGGACCCTCGAGCCCGAGCCTTTCTGCGCCCAACCTCGGGCTATGCTTCTGGCTCCCGCCCTTCCCGGCTCCAGCTGCGCGGGCCCCTCAACAGCCCAGTCCCCTCAGACACTGCTCTTCGACTCCTGGCACCTCAGCCTCCTTCCGCTCAGGTTCCCGCTTCACCTGCCCTTTCCGAGGATCCGCAAAAGCCACTTCGCTCCCGCACTCACTTGTCCTCGTTGTCTGACATGATGCCCGCGGCGCAGCGCCCCGACTCCGCGCCCCGGACCCGTGAGGAGATCCGCAAACAGCGCGCCTCCGCCTCGCGCAGCGCCGCACGTATTCTGCGCCGGCGCGGTGACCCGGAAGCAATCACTTCCAGGAGGTGGGCCAGAGCTGTAGATATGCGCGTGCGCCGAGCTCGTTACCATGGTAACCAGAGCGTCTGGCTGCCGGCTCAGTGCTTCTGCGCCGTGCGCGGTAGAACCGTGGTTACGGTCTCCCGAGTCCAGCCTCCGCTCTCCTGGGTGGGGGGTCCCAGCCGCTGCTCTCTGCTGGGGGGGGGGGGGTCCCCGCCGCGGCCTCTCTGCGGGGGGGACCCACCCAACTTGCGTCTTATTTTAGGGTGAGCTTTCAGTTTGGGCGTAACACCCAAGGCATGTGGGACCAGGGCTATCTTAGGCCCCCTTCCTCGGGCCTTTCCCGCCACAGACACCGGGTCAAGACGAGGTCTCCGTTCGTGTGCGTGTGCGTGTGTGCATGTGCGTGTGTGTGCATGTGCGTGTGTGTGTGTGTGTCTGCTGTGTACCTGTCCGGGGTGGAAGGTTCGGGCACTGTCGCAAGAGCGAAGGTCAGCGTCACAATTCTCTCGGCGGGACCGCTCGCAGGGTTTGGTGGTGGTGGCGGCAGGGGAGCTGGAATGAGATTGGACCTGGGAGACGGGGTATGTCATTGCCTTTCTTCCCTCCGTAGGGCCCTCCCATGGCTTCCCAGGATAGGGTACAGGCAGTAACCAAAGGAACGGAGTCGTGGCGCTGCCCCAAGCAGGCCACTTACACCCCTGGGACCTGCGAGCTCCTCAGAGGTCAGTGCGCTTAAAGGACTGGGTAAGAGCGGTGATAACAGTTACCCTCTGAAACTCAGGTCTCCCTCAGGTGACCTGTGGCTTAGCAATTGCTATTTTCATTTTACAGATGAGAAGCTTTGGGTTCAGGTCCTACAACTTGCAAGTGGCCAACAGTCAAAGAACTAAGAATTTTAGAGTTGATAATTCCTGTGCATCCCTTAGATCACGCGCCTCCCGGGAAGCCTTGTCTCCTCCTCACCCACCACCACAGTGGGACCAACTATTATGTGCCCTCCCCCTACCAAATACCTTTTTCTTCATTAGGCTCAGCATAACCTGTAGTCAGGTATTTAGTGTGTCGCGTCAGATCAGTATCCATCTACCCCTCTAGCTGGTGAACTCCATCAGGGTAGGACTGTTCCTGTCTTGGCTCCCTATTGTAGCTCCAGTGTCTGACACATGCTTAATGAATACTTTCTCATTCATTCATTCATTCACTCAATGAAAAAAATTTAAAAGCCCACTATGTGCTTTAGACATTGTTCTAGGTGCTGAGGATACAGCAGAAAAAAGAAAGAAAAAAAAAAGACAGCAAAAACTTTTGCTCTCACGGAGCAAATATTTTAGTAGGAGGATAACAAATGATAAATGAGGAAAATATATGGAACTTAGATGATGATTAGTCCTATATTAAAAAAATAAAGCAGGAGAGGAAGAGGGGGAGTACTCAGGTGCAGAATGGGGGTAGGAGGTGACAATTTTAAATTTCCGTGGTGTGAGATGAAGGCTGCTGCCTGCAGCCCAGGAGGCCTCATTGAAGTGCTTTATCTTGCAGCGATGATGAAGGAATCCAAACTGACTAAATTCCAACAGCGCCACATTATGGACACCATGAAAAGTAAGTCAGTCCACAGAGGCTTCCTGGGCAGAGGGATTCTGGGCTACATTTTTAATGCTCCTCCATATTAAGGGTACGGGGCATTATTTTAAAAGACCAAAATAGTATAGAATAGATTTTTTTATCTTGCCCCTGGGGAACTAACCTTAAGGGGCCTTTGTTACTTCCCCCTGACATGCATCCTAGCACAACAACAAGCCTCCTGCAGTCCTGCTCTAGCCAATCTCCCCAAGAGATCACAGAGCAATGGGAACTTCCTGCCCAGCCAAAATTGTCTCAAAATGGTCATGTCTGCAACCTGTCCCTCCCTGTTACACACATACCATATGAGCTCTGCAGGGGAGAGGACCGTGTATGTGTTGTGTCCTTTTATTTGTTCACAGCTTAGCTAGCAGAAACAAGAAAACTGGCAGAATTCCAACTTAGGAAGACTGTGCAAGACCTTTACACAGCTCACCTCTGACCATACGTTGTAGTATTTATTTTTAAGGAAAACTAAAAGTGGAAGTACATGGGCACTAAGATCTTGAAAGCAGTCTTACTTTCTGACATTTATATGAGTCCACATTTAGCCCGGCCGGGCGTGGCTCAGTGGTTGAACGTCAACCTAGGATCCAGGCGATCCGGGTTTGATTCCCAGTCAGGGCATATGCCCGGGTTGCAGGCTACAGCCAATCAGTGACTCTCTCATCATTGATGTTTCTATCTGTCTGTCCCTCTCCTTTCCTCTCTCTGAAATCAATAAAGATCTATTTAATAAATAAATAAATAAATAATAAATGAATCAACACTTAATGGATCAGAACAGAGACCTGTAAAGTTGCCTTTAAGAAACAGAATGCCAGCCCTGGCCGGTGTGGCTCAGTTGGTTGGAGTGTCGTCCTGTACACCAAAAGGTCGTGGTTCAGTTCCCAGTCAGGGCACATACACAAGTTGCAGGTGTGATCCCAAGTCAGGAGGCAACCAATCGATGTTTGTCTCTCTCCCTCTCCCTTTCTCTCTCTAAAATCAGTTTTTAAAAAAAGAGAAAGAAGATACCAGCACAAGCCTGACAAGTTTTACTTGAATCTATCTAAAGCTATTGCCTCCTCTGAAGAAAGAATGTGCCTATCAGGAGGGCATCTGATCAACCGCAGAAGCACAGGGAAGGGAGAGCCAGAGAGGCAGATAATGGCAGTGACTGTTCAGCACTGGCCGGGGGAGGGAGGCTCCATCAGACCAGGTCAGGGGTCAGATGTCCTTCCTCATTGTGGGCGAGGACAACTCAGGCTGCCAGAGCCTAGTACCATACACATTTGAGTCATAGCTCAGTCTCCACACTCAGCAACATACTAATAAACTGGTGTCCCCTGTAGCACGACTACAAAGAGACTATCCCAGAAATTCCACTAAAGGTAACCAGACCAAGGACTATGTCTGCCTTGTTCACCATGGTACACCAGCACCTAGGTGCTCCATATTTATTGAAGGACTAATCACCTTGGTGGTTAGGCCACACGAGTAACTTCCATGGCTCACCTGGCAGTGTTATTCCCCTTAGAAATTTTATTTTTTTTTAAATTGCCTCCAAGCAATGCTGTTGAGTCTGCTTTCTTCTAGAATCTCCTCTTTACTTCTCTCCCCTTAACCAAATCCTACTGTTGTTTTGAGCCTTAGTTCAAATTCTCTTGCAAGCCACAAATTTATCTCCTTTACCTGAACTCCCAGAATTACTTGGGCCATAATTATTTGCTGAGAATGGGCCAAAGGAAGAGGTAGCATTTGGCACTGGATAAGAGGGAGTGGAGAGGGCAGGAAGGACATTCTAGGAAGCTCAGCATCTCTTTTTGTTTTAATCCTCACCTGAGGATATTTTTTCCATTGCTTTTCAGAGAGAGTGGAAGGGAGAGAGATGAGAGAAACATCAATGTGAAAGAGACACATCGTGTTGGTGGCCTCCCGCTCACACACGGTCTGGGGATGCAGCCTGCAACCGAGGTACACGCCCTTGGCCGGAATCAAACCCGGGACCCTTCAGTCCACAGGGTGATGCTCTAACCACTCAGAAACCCTGCCAGGGCAAACAGCATCTTTTTAGAAGAGAGAGATGCATAAAGCCATGTTTCCGGATAGAGGATGTGAGAAGGGGAAGGTCAATGGGAAATACTGGCAGCTCCATCCTTCCATTCTTCAGCGCAGACACCTCAGTCATCCTGGACTCATCTCCCAGACCCCACATCTGACCCATCGCTAGCCCATTGCTTGACCTTCAGACCATATCCTGACTCTGACCACCTCTACCCTTGGGCCCCAACACTGTATTTTCAACAGCAACCAGAGGATCATGGCATTCCTCTGCTCAGAGCCCTCCGATGGCTCCTAACCTCACACAAAGTAAGAGCCAGTCTTTCCAGAGGCCACAGGCCCTGTACTTCTCTTGTCTTCCATGACCTCTGACCTCTACCCTGGCTACACTCCCTTGCTCACTCCTTTCCCCGGCCCCCGGCCCCCTAGCTGTTTCTCAGGCACTCCAGGCAGGTTCCCCACTCAGGCCTTTGCTCCAGCTGTTCCCTCTGCCTCAAGTGCTCTTCCCTGAAATATCTGCATAGCTGGCCCCTCACCACTATCGGGTCTTTTCTCAAATGTTATCCTCTTCCTGGGGGCTTCCCTATTTAAATTGTAAATCTTTCTGTCACACACTATTCTCTACTACCTAATATACTATATGTTTTATTTCATCATCTTCCACACCTCCAAATGCAGGTGCCACGAAGGTCGGACTTTGTCTTACTTACCACTCTACCCCCAGTGTCCTGGGCCTGGCACAGAGTAGATGCTTATTTTGTATTTGCTGGGTAGATGATAGAAGAGGTAGACAGGGGCAGATCCAAACAGTGGGCGGGGCAAGCTGGGCTTTAGGACGATTGAAAGGAGGGCCCAATAGACCAGATAGGAGGTGACACACTTAGCTGGCCTGGCGGAGGAGCCCCAGGTCTGGGCCAAGGCAGTGGGGGTGGACAGAAGGAAGGATTCATGTCTATTACCATCTAAACCATCCCTCCTTACCCGTGGATCAAGCAGGTTTTAGGAATCTATCTATAGAAATAAAAGCACCAGTACGAAGGCTTGATGTACAAGAATGTTTATTGCAGCATTGTTTGAAGTAGTAAAAATAAAAACAGCCTGAATTTCTGAAACTAGGAGACTAGTTGGATATATAATGTAGCCACTGTAAGGACTAGTATACAGCTGTAAAAAATAAGTTATATATAAATGGAGTGATCTGGAAAGAGCGCCATGATAAATCAAGTGAAGAATCTATTATTGAATGTAACACGGTATGGTCCACTGTTGGAAAATCGAGTCTTACCTATGCGCATATATCTTTGAACATGTTCATATAAGCGTCAAACAAAATGGACCAAGACCAAATTGTTACCATTGCTCATTGCAGAGGAGGTTGGAGGGAGAAGGGAAGACTCTTCTGTACTGTTAGCCTTATTATAATAGGCAGGTACCACTTTCATAAGTTTAAAAAGGCCAGTGGACCCACCCACCCCAACCTTGTCTTCCTCAGAAGGAGACGCTCTGCCCCTATACTGCAGCCCAACATCCAGCCAGAGGGTCGTGCCTTCCAAGCAGCCGGCCTCAGGTGTCTGCCTGCCTCCCATCCTGACGGTCCGGTCCCACCTCCGGCCTGCCAGCATGTGCCAGGCCAATGGGGCCTACAGCAGGGAGCAGTTCAAGCCTCGAGCCACCCGTAAGTTAGAGGGCCTGGACCAGAGCCCCTCTTCTACCTCCTTCCATGAGGGGGTGGGGGTGAGGGGGGATGAGCAGCCCACAGGGCAGGTGCGCATGTGTCTAGTCAAATATCTCCCGCTGTTTATACCAATGTTCTTGAGCCTTGGCATGTTAGCTTGGGGGCATTCGGGGTGCAGGGGAAAACAGTTAGGTGGTCCTTTTCAAAATTTTTCCAGAATGCTCTTTAACAATTAACTGAATTCTGTGAATCTCTGATGAGTGGCTGATCGCCAGATCTCATGATCACTGCTCTCTCAAGTTTACACGGTGCCTTGAATCCAGAGCTCTCTGCACTCGGCCTACTTCGGGGAGCCCTTCATCCGCCTTCCTCCAGGGCACTTAAGTCTTGGCCCAGCCCCTCCCACTCTGCACGCAGCCTCTGCACACAGGCTGCCAGGTGGCGATCCCGAGTTTTCTTAGCCTTGCTCTGTACCAATGCAGTGTGTGGGCTCTGACAAAGCTCTCTTCTTGGTTCTCCCAACCCCTTTTCCTGCCTATCGTGACATCACAGGTTCAGAAGCACCCTGGGCAGAAGGTGCCAGAGTTGCAGAAGCCCCCTCCCTGTTCCCCAGGCGCCCAGGAGCAAGCACACCCGCCTGGGAACACCGACCACGAACAGGGGTGCCCTTCATGCCTTAACTAGGCCTTTTTTGGGCCTTCCAGGAGATCTAGAGAAGGAGAAGCGAAGACTCCAAAGCATCTTTGCCACGGGGAAAGATAAGGAGGGACTGGAAAGCAAGCCCCGTCCTGTGCGCCATGAGGACCCGGCCCCGGCGCCCGACCGGTTTGAAGAACGTGAGTCACCATGGCCAGTTATGCTGGGGAGGGGAGTGTGGGGGCCAAGAATCAGGGAGGGCTGAGCCCAAGGGCCGACTATCGAGGACGTGTCTGACCACAGAACCGCTTCCTCTCCTGGAGGCAGCCCCTGCCCCCACCCCTCCAGGAGCCTGGTGGCCCCTTTTGCCCTGTACAATGACGACCCTTCTCCCTGTCCAGTGGTCAAGGAAGTCCAGGAGAGGAAGGAATTCCTGGCTGACATGGAGGCCCTGGGACAGGGCAGACAGTACCAAGGGATCATCCTTGCTGAAATCTCCCAGGTAGGAGAAGCAGCAGGCAAGCGGGAGGGCACACGTCCACCGCAACGTGGAGGGTGAGATCCGAGTAGAAATGAAGAGCCAGCTGTGGCTGAGGTTTGCGGAGTCCAGCTCTAGCCTCACATCTATGTTGGCTCCTAGAGTTCCTGCCCTTATGCCCGGCTTTCCCTGATGCCCTTTGCAGAAAGTACGGGAAATGGAAGACATTGACCGCCAGAGGAGCGAGGAACTTAGGAAGGCTCTCGCCACCACTTGATCTATCTCCAGAGACGGAGGCAGAGTAGCCAAACCTTGACGGCTGGAGCCCACCCCGTTGCCAAGCAGGGCCACCCCCAGGTCAGCCACCCACTCTGGCCTTCAGCCATGTCAAATGGTCACACAGCACTGCCCTGGCCTAGGGTACCCGGGGCATACACAGCACCCTGGGAAATGGACCACATCAGAGAATGAGCTGTTCTCGAGACTGCCCAGGGGTCCTGGGTCAGCTGTGTCTCTGAGATCCCATTACACTTACACTTACACACACACTTACACACACACACACTTACACACACACACACACACACACACACACGACTGTGAGTCTTTTCTTGGGGAAAGAGCCCCGTACACAGTGAAAGCAAGGCCTGAGTCTCACCATCTTGGGCAAATGTCTAAGGGCATCCAGCGAGCCCTCTTCCCACCATCTCCACTGTGTGTCCCCTCATTTACTTTTCTGAACTTGGGAATGAATATGAGCCCTTCTTCCGACCCGTCTTAGGACCTACTTATTTGACTTCTTACAGCCTTAGGCAAATGTTTAACCACTATAATTAATTGGCCAATAAAACACATGTAACGCAGGTCATTACACACACTGTTTTGTTGTCAGAGGGATAAGGCTTATTTGTTCAAGGAGTGACATTTTCAAGCATGTTTCGAGCTGTTTGCACATTTCAAGTGGATAGGAACCAGCGCTTCGTGAGCGCCCCACGGTGGGCACCATGGCAGGTGCGGAATCTCCCTTGCAGGCAGTTCTCTCCATACACCCCTGCAGTGGCTTGTCATCCCTGTGTGAAAACGAAGACTCACCACCATACTACAGACAAGGACATTTCACTAGCAAGTACAGACTCAGGAGTAAAAGTCAGCTTTATGTCTTTCCACTAAACCCACAGCCCACAGGAAGAAACACAGGGCTGGGAAGGATGCAGACCAAGAGCCTGGCCTTGGTGTTCCGATCACAGCCTGTGCTGCATGAGCTTGGGCACCCCCACCCCCACCCCCAGCTCCGACTGCTCATCTGTGAGGCCCAGCCTCGGAGGCATCTGCCCACGAGTAGTCCCTGTGCCTGGCACACAGTACATGGTCCCCACGTCTTTTGATAACCATGAGCCCTACAGTCCCCAGTATTGTGTCACTTTCCCATTTCCATAAATCAAAATATTTTGGAAATTTCAACCAACCCTCCCACCCGGAGGGATTCTTATAATCGTACAGGCCACATGACCCAAGTTTTGGTTTGTAGGGCAAACTCTGCCTGCAGCCTCAAACAGATAAGCGAGCAGGGGGGCCAGATCAAGGGCTGGTTCAGAAACATTCCACGAGAACCTGTGTCCACACACCCTCCAGAAGCCAAGGTGAGGGCGCAGCATGACAAGGACAGCCATCCTCCACCTCAGAGGCCCCACCACATGGCCCAGAGGCAGCAAACGAACCCCAGGAGAAGTTCAGCCTACCCTTGATTTAATTTCCTATTAGTTGCCAACGTTTACAAATTACACATACATACAACCTGGATTTCTAGCAGCTTCTGAAAAATGTAAAAATCTGCCGACACTGGGCCATATTTCCCACAGCTACTTGACCTCAGGAAGAACTTCCCCCTTTAGCTGTGGCAGGGACACATCCAGTTCACCCTAGTCCCCACCACCCAAGTCTCCTGACAGGGAGGCAGCCCAGCGGAGCCATCCCTTAGGTTACCCCCAGCCCAGTTCGTGTGTCCTGGCTCCAGGTCAACAGGCACATTTGGACGGAGGCCACCAGGGGCTACACAGGGGCAGGAGCCACCTCTCTCTGCAGAGCAAGGGAATCCTGCTCAATGGCAGACAGCGAGGGCCAAAGCCCCTGCTGGAGGACAGCTCCTACATGCCCCTCCTAGGCCACCAGTGATGCCCGGCCACAGGCGCAGTGGGGGCAGGAAAGGCAGACCTGGCCAAGGGAGCAGCACCCTGAGGCTGCAGGGCACTGGCAATGAGGTTGTCTCCATTTATTGTTGGTGAGGAAAACCCTCACGAGTTAATACAGTGCGATCTTTCCCCAGAGGTGTGCTGAGGGAAGGGGGCGCTAGGTCCCCAGAAATAGCTTATGGCAACAGTGCTTTGACCAAGAGCTGCTGGCAGAGTCCCTGGGGAAAAGGCGTTGTCCCCATCGGCTCCTCCCAGTGGGGTGAGTGGCCATTAGTCCTTTGGTGAGAATGAGTCAGGAAAGAACAAACAGCAGAGGAATGTGAGGAGACACTGGTGGTGACCACGCAGGAATGGGCCCACCATCCCCTCCTGAGGCGGGTGGGGTGGGGAGCCTCGGTGAGGCGTCCGACCACGGTGTGTTAAAGAACCAGAATTAGCACCTACGGAAAGCATAACCCCTCAGTCGACCAGGGACCAGAACCGCAACTGGGGCCTGCCTTTCGGAGACCCTTGCTGGGAGACTTGGCACAGGGCCCCCCACCCAGTGTGGCCGTCATAGCCCCCGTCCTGCTGAGGTTCCCACAAAGCAAGGAAAGAGGAGGGAGCACCTCCTAGAACTTTGGGAGACAGAGGAAGGGTTTCGTCCATCAGCCCCACTCATGTCTGAGGACACAGTCACTAACCCAGCACAGAGACTTCATAAATAGAGCTGAGTGAGGAGAATCAGACTCGGGCTGCCTGCCCTGGAGAGGAAGACAGGGCCTCGGAGCCAGGGCCCGGGCCACAAGCAGCCAGCACAGCCACCCCCGGCTTCCTGCCGCCGAGGAGAACCCAGGAGGCAGCAGAGCCGTGCGCACCTCGTGGGGGGAAGGGCCCTGGGGTCAGAACTTGGACAGCTAAGAGTCCCATCTGGACAAGACAGGGAAGGAGGGCCAAGGAGCTGCCTGTCACAGCGGGGCTGGGCGGGACAAAGGGCAGGTGCTAAGCCGCTGCCGTTCTCCGGACCAGGACCCTGCCTGCTCCTTGGGTCCATCACAGCATCTGGAGTCATCAGAACCAGACAGGACAGGGCTGAGCCAGCAGGGGGTAGGTGGAAGTCCCCTCGCTGTTAGCTCTTGTCCCCGGGGGACTTGCTCTTGATGTCACGCTTGTTTCCTAGCAGCTTCAGCACCTTCATGTTCTTGAACTTGCCCTTCTTCCTGCCCTCAGACTCAGTCTCCTTCTGGAACTCTGCAGGAAAAAAAAGGGGGGGGGGTTCTTAACAACATGGGGAAGGGGACTCCATGGGGCAGGCCAGGGGGTGTGACAGAGGCCTAGGAGTGTTGGCCCAGCTCCAGCACCTCCTGGGGAGCCCTGGGCACATCACTTCACCTCTCTGAGCCTCTGGTTCTTTGCCTATGGGATGGGAGACATACCCCATCCCAGTGTTTTGACAAGGATCTGAGATAAAGGAATGTGAGAACTCTGAAGTATGGTCTAAATTTATCTTTAAAAGGCAATTCCCCAGGCTGCTGCTCACAGCTCTGAGTTACTACACAAATACTGTCAGAGCTACAAGAAGCCTAAGAAATCGTCTCTCCTGCCCCTGACTTTATAGATGAGGAAAGTGTGGGTTGGAAATGGACTAGCACCAACTAAGCTCCGGAGGTGGAATGCTTTCCACACACTGTCCCAGCACACTCCGGGGAGGTGTGGCCTCTCGCCCCCACCCCCATTCTGCAGACCAGGAGTCAGGACTAAAGGGAAGAAGTGGCTGGCTTAAGTCACCCACTAGCAAGCTGGAACTGGAACCCCAGCAGTCTGACTGGAGTCCAGACTTAACCACAAGGCCACAAATGAGTCACTGGTGGAACCAAGATTAAACCCAGGTCTCCTGACTCCCAGCCCAGTGCTCTCGTAACCATTCCAGGCGCTGTCTTACTGCTGGTGGGTACTGCTATCTGAGCCCACAGACTCTTCCAAGACCAGCTGCAGATCTCAAGGAAGAAGGCAGAGCTTAAGGCAAACCACCTTGGGAAAGTGATCACTGCACACCCGTCCTCCCTGTGGGCCCCACCCTCCAAGCCCAGGCCACAGCCTTCCTGGCTACAGGCTGCCTGCTGTGCCACACATGGCCTTCCCCCCAGAGCAGAAGCTGGGAGTTGGCACACACCATCCTGTAGCACCCACTCTGCCCCTCTGTTCAACCTGGCCCCCCCAAGGAGTTCGAATGGGCCAGCACCCTAGGAGAGCCTCACCTTTCTTCTTGATCATGGCCTCCAACATCTTATCTTCCTCTTCCTCCCTGAAACAAGAAAGGGAAGCTGAATGTCCCACAGGAGGGAGGACCAAAAAGTCTCAGTCCCTTCTAGCCTCCAACTCCACACAGGTTAACAAGGGGGCACTGGGATCACTGGTGGTGAGGGCAGGGCTGGCCCAGCCTACTCTGGGCCCTTCCCCCAAGGAACCCCCAGGGGAGCCCCTGACCCAGCCATGTCACCTCTGCCGGTCCTCATCCAGGCAGTTGACGATGGCATTGCGCTGCTCGATGAGGGTCACGATCTCTTGCATCAGCACCTTCTCCCGGCCCCGGTCGTCCTCTGTCCAGTCCTTTTCTGCTCGAGGGGAAAAGCTGGGGGTATGAGTGGGAGGAAGAGCCTCCCGCCTTCCTGGGAAGCCAGGAAGCAGCACCTAGGTGCTAAATTTGGGCCAGCCCTATGCTAGAGGGCAGTAAGGAGAGGCCCAGATGGGTGGGGTACAAGGTTATTATAGACAGGACCAAAGATACTGGGCTACCTACCAAAAACCTACCCTGCACTTCCTGTTATGAAATAAGCATCCGGAGGCCCCCTCAGCCATGCCCAAGCCCCTACCACTTCACCTTGCCACAAGTCTGGAGCAGGTGGCCCAGCACAGTTCTGGGGACAGCATGGGCTTCAGAGGCACCAACCCAGTTCAAGTTCCTACTCTGCCACTTCCCAAATCTGGGGCCTGGGTAAATTATGTCGCTGATCTACATGTGGGGAAACTGAGGCTCAGGGAAGTTAAGTCCTTGACCAGTGTCACACAGCAAGGATGGAGCCAGTATTTGAACCTGGGCAACCTGACACCCCCAAGCTATAGCCCTTACCGTATCAATGGGTCTCCAACCTACTTGGGGCCCTTATAAACCAGTCTCACCCTGCAAAAGCAACCTCCAGGACAGGATGACAAACCCAGGCTGTGCCTGGGTTTGGAGTCAGATAGTCCTGTGTTTTGCTGCTAATGCAAAGGGCTGGAAAAGCAACACAATAAGGCCAGAGCTGGGCTGGCCTGGGCATACAGGTGCTGTGCCCTCTCTGGCCACAGGGTGTCCCTGTGGCTCCCTATGAGTGGCGGCTATGCCCAGCCTCCCAGGAGATTTGGCAATGACTGCAGATGGTCTCAGAAAACTGGGACTTTCCCTGGCGTCCCCAGGGACACTCCTGCCTCAGGGGCTCATCCCACCTCCCAACTTCCCCAGTCAATGGGGAGGCAGGGCTACGTCGCAGCTGGCAGGAAGGGCTGTGTCTACAGGGTCGGGCCCAGGTCAGGGGCATAGGTAGAAGCCCAGGTCTACCAACGGGCAAGACTCCACCTCTCTGGCTCTCCATTTCCTCATCTGTTAATGGAAAGGACGGTGCACGCCACCAGGGCCACAGGAAGTGGTCAGAGCCCTGCTCCGGCTCTAAACACTCCACAGTCCTGCAGTCTCTCTAGGCATGCAGCTGCGGCTCACTCCATGTCACAGCCACAGACCCCAACTCGGCCACATAATAACCATCAACTGTCAGCCCCTCAGAGGCCACAGAGTGTTTCCACAACCACTGTCTCCTGGTCCCAAGAATACCCTATGAGGCAAGTACCTTCACCCTCTCTTACACTTGAAGCCACGATGGCTCACTGAGGCTGAGAAACCCGCCTTCCTTCCCTGTCCCCCGCCCCCAGCACATTAACAACAAAACACAAGGCTGTGTGACTCCACACTCAATCCCTCCTACGGCCCCCACCGCCTCCTCCCAGAGTTGTTCTGAGTCACTCTGCAGGGGATCCCTCTACCTCCCCTCCTCCTGCCGGTCAAGTCCTGCCAAGCCCTAGCCCAATGTCCCTGAGCCCCATCCCCGGGGAACCCGCCCGCCCACTCCGTCCAGGAGAGGGGGCAGCCACAGGTGGTCTGTTCCTAGCTTGCTGCTCTCTGTGAGCCAGTCATGCCTGACACCATGTGTGTTCACACTCCCACCATGGATCAAGCCTATTTATCACCTATTACAACCCAGAGGGCACCTCTAGGCCTTCTCCTCTGGCTGGTTCCCAGAGTCTATGTGTCCCCATCAGGGCCCTGTCCGTCCACCACCCAGCCTGAAGAGGGAGAGCTGGGCTCGCTCCCCTGTATCGCCAAACCTTGGGGAGTGCGCGAGGCCACACGCACCTGGCTTGTTGAGAAGGCACCGGAGCTCATACTCCACATCGGCCTGACGCTGCTCCAGGTTCTGCTGCTTGAAGCTACAGGGTGGGAAAAAGCCGACTATTAATTCGGACCCGTGCAAGGCTGTCCTGGCCTGTGCTGTCAGTGGCGGGGGAAGGAGCAGGGGAGTCTCTCCATCCTACGCTATACGGGTTCCGGGAGGGGAGCAGGGGACAGAGGAGAGGGAGGACTCACACGTAGATGAGCTCAGACTCGCGCCGCACCAGCAGGTGCTTCTCGTGGATGAGCTTGAACCAGTCCACTAGCATGTCGTCCTCACGACCCTCTGGAAGCCAGATTCCCACTGAGGCCAGGGTTGGCAGCAGTTCCCGCCCTCAAAGGAGCCAGGGAGGCTTCCCCCCAGTGGGAGAGGCTCCTGCCACCCCCAAGTCCCCCCCCAGGCCCTCCCAGCAGCTCTCGAACCATTCATCCCGCTGCGCAGCTTCTCTTCCAGCATAACCCCACGGAGTTCCAGGGCATCCAGCTGGCGCTCAATGGTGTCTACCTCCCGGTGGATGTCCTCCTCGGGGATGTACTGGTCAGCCTGGACCTGCAACAGCACCCCGGTCACCTGAAGAACAGCCCACCCCTGCTGCCAGGAGCTTCACTGTTCTCTGCCAGGACTGGCGGCCACAGGCCCAGGGCCTGAGCTCTATCCCACACCCTGGCGGGGCCAGGTGCAGGAGCCCAGGGTGGGCAAGGGCTGGTGTGGGTACAGACACAACCCCTCCATGCCTCCGGCTCCAGCGCCAATAGGCACACCCAGAGGGAGACACTTCCTGCCTCTCGTGGCAACACTGCCCCCTTCTCTGCCACTCCAAAAATAGTATCACAATGTGAGAGTGACCTTGTTACAGAGGTAAACTTGAGAACATTCCAGTCTATTTAACTAGAAGTGTATAGTGTGAGTGCTTTGATCCTGGAACTATTATTAGTAACAAGTTAAATGCACCACCCATTGCTCCTGCTTGTGAACAGCTGATCTTTTCAAAATCTCCCCCTGTAAAGTTAAACCTTCCAGCTGGACCACCCAAGTGCCCCCTCGCGAACATACAAGAGCAGCTGCCCAGACCGCCCATCCTCTCCAAGTGTCCCACGGGGAGCCTGAGGCTGCCATGGAGGGGGCCTGGGCCCAGGCAGTCTGGAAGCTCCCAGCTGGTACCTTGCGCTTAATGAGAGGGAAGCCGTGTCCTGGGGCAGGTGGCCTCACTGGCTTGGGTCCCTTGGTGGCTTTCTTTGTGGCTGGGGATGCTGTGGGTGATGCCTTCCGGTTAAAAGGATTCTCCTTGCAGGAAGACTAAAGGCAGGGTGACATGACAGAGGATAAGTCTGGGAAGGGAGCAGTAAGACCCCGGGTGCCTAAGCAGATGGGACTTTGAAAAGCAGGCTAGACTGGGGGAGGAGGGCCTGGCATCGAGGGAATCTCCCAGCATTCAATCTCTGAGGCACCCAGTCATCCAACACACACTCCCATTTCCCAGCACCTCCCTGTGCAGTCGCTGCTTTGGGAACATGTGTAATTCTCCTCTAATTCTCACAGCTGCTCCGCAAAGTGGGTATTGTAATGCCCATTTTACAGCTGAAACTCAAGTTCACAGAGGTTAAGTAATTGGCTCAAGGTCACACACTTCCCAAGGGCCCAAACAAGGCTGAGAATGTTTCAGGGCAGGGCAGCCATCAGCTCTGGGGGCAGTGGTCAGGACATGGAGTTTAGGGCACAAAGAGCTGTAGCAGCTCATTCAGGCCTCGTAACCAACCACCCCTTCCCCAGCGGGGCCCAGTCAGGAAGTACGAAAGCAGGATCCCGCCTTCCATCTGGCCAGCAGGTGGAGGAAGAGAGTAGCTCCCTCCCTGCCCAGGAAAGACCCTTATCCTCCGCTGGCCCCCTTCATGCACCAAGAGCCCTGCATCTTTCTGTCCCTCTAGGGAGAGCCCTGCCTTGAGGCCAGCACAGCCAGGCAGCCCTAGCTTCCAACAACTCCCCCCCAACCCCTCACCCCTCCCTCACTGGAAACAGAGGAGTCATCAGGGCCTCATGAAGAGGCCTCACAGTGGCTGTGAAGTGTTCCAGAGTGTTTACCCAGCTTTCTCCCAGCAGCTGGGGGAGGCATGGGGAGCCCTGATCACCTCCCCTGTGCCAGCCCAGGGAGAGATTCTCTCAGGTGGGTAGTTGCTCTGAGCTCAGGCATGGCAGGGAGACAGGGTATGGTTTTTGCAGAACAGCACCCACACAAGTCTCCTGCCCCCAGTGCCTCTGTGATTCTCTCCTAATCTTCGGGTTAGGGTGGGGTGTGGGGGTGCCCCAGAAGGAAGCCTACTTGGGACTATGCCTCCTCCCTCCACAATAGTATTCAGGGGGGCCCAGCAAGGCCAAACAGCTTGAAGCCCCAGCCCCTCGGGGGTTCTCAGCCTTTTCTCAGGCACACAGTTCCTTCACACCAACCTTTCACACCGCCCCCCAAGGAGCTGCCTGAAGGGGACAGGGTGTACAAAGTCAACGCCCTCCCCCACCTCCCACCAAGGAACCCTGGGGCTTCTCAGAGCTGCTGAGGCCCAGGGAAGGGTCAGGGCAGGGCCCTCTCCAGGTCTCACAGCAGGTGGGTAGCAGAGGGGGACAGGAGGCTGTTGCCCAGGTCAGGAAAGGTTAAATGTCTGAAAGGCACACGGGCAGGGGCTGAACCAATAGCTCAGCTGTCTCCCCAGTCTTGTCCTCTGTAAGGTCAGACCATGACCGTATCCGCCCCAAATGAGCTCTCCTGCCACTCTCCCAGGGGCTGGATGAGGCTTGGGCCTTCAGAGAGCTGCAGAGTGTGGGGCAAAAGTGGCCAATCAGGACCTGGTGGCCCAGAGGGGCTGCGGCTGCAAGAGAGGCCCCTCAGGAACTAGGTGCCCAGAGGAATGTCCTGACCCCTGGTGATCCCTGGTTCTTGGCGTGGAACTGGAACAAGTATACAAATAGCCCACATAGGTCCTGAGCTCCCTGAAATGGTCATCTCATGCCCACACCACCTCCAAGAGGAGGCAGAGTGCAGGATGGGCTGGGGAGGGGGCCTCTGGCATAAATAGGGCCTCAGTGAATGGAAGGGTGGACAGAAGGATGTGGGGATGGATGGTGGCTGGATGAGTGGATCCCAAATGAGCAAGTGCGTGGGACAGGCAGGTAAGCAGGTGCCTGGATGCATCAATGCATGGAGGGACAGGCAGGTGGGCAGGTGAAGAGATGGGTGGGAGGTCTGGCCGATGGATGGAATGATAGATCGTTCTGTGCCTCAGTAAATGGAGTGGTGAATGGGTAGATGGACACAGCCAGGTCAGTCAAGAATTGGCCAGCAAAGATGGAAAGCCCTGGAAATTCCTGCCCTGAGACCAGACCCCCATCCACTAGACAGGACAGTAGCTTGTAGCAAGGATGACGCACTCACCTTTACCTGGAGCTGCGGGGATGAGGTGCCAGGGAGAGGCGTGGGGATCTTGTCTCCTACCAACAAGAGAGGGGTGGGGGCAGCACCACTGCAGGGCTTGGCTGGCTGGGGACCCAGGCTGACCCTGGTATTGGGGGCAAGGCCAGGGCTGGCTTGAGGCATCTGGTCCACAGTGGGCTGCACCAGCTCCCCAGAGGAGGACAGGGAGGAGTTGGCAGAGAGGCTGGCAGAGGTCCCAGGAGTGCCAGGAGCATGGACAGCAGGCTCTGAGGAGCTCTTGGGCACAACTGGCGGCTCCAGAAGCTCCCCACTGGCGGTCTGGCTGGAGCCCTCGGATGAGAGGCTTTCCACACTGAGGGCTGGCGATGGGGTAGCCGAAGGTGGCTCTGAGTGTGAGAGGCGGGAGGCATGGAGAGCTGTACAAAAGATGAGCGAGTGGGCGTCACATCTAACGTGGCTACTCTCAACAGATCTGTAGGTGGCCTTGGACACCCATGTCCTTCCATGTCCAGATGAAGCCAGGGCCCAGAGACCCTGCCTCTCACTTTCTAACCCAGCATGGCTGCCATCTCCACTTCCCCTCCCATATCTGATCTGACTCAAGGCCAAGGTAAATCTGGCCCGGCCAGTGTTGCTCAGTGATTGAGCATTGACCCATGAACCAGGAAGTTGGTTTGATTCCCGCTCAGGGCACATGCCAGGGTTTCGGGCTCGATCCCCAGTAGGGGGCTCACAGGATGTAACTGATTGATAATTCTCTCTTATCATTGATGTTTCTATGTCTCTCTCCCTCTCCCTTCCTCTCTCTGAAATCAATAAAAACATATTTTTAAAAAATGAATAAATAAATGGCAAATTGTCAGGGGAGGGGAGGGCACAGACAAAACCAAGGCTGGCCCCTCCTGTCCCTCCGCCCAGGAGCAGAGAGAGGGAGGGCCACAGGAGAGGGAGGAGCGAGCAGCCCTCGCAGCGGCCAGCTCTGGGCCGGGCCCTGCCTGCACCACTTTAATCTTCATACAGGCGACAGACACCAGGCTCGAAAGCATTGTCATCTCCCTTTCCCAGATAAGGCAACAGGCTCAGAGAGAAGGCCCTGGCCCTGGCAATGCTGGAGTTGAGCCCAGCTGTGTCTGACTCAGCTCATCCTGTTGGCTGCATCCCACACCCATCCACCACCTCCCTGGTTCAGCTAGAGGGTCCCAGGGCTCCAGCAGGGCAGGAGTGGGGGCCCTAGACCACCTGAGCACCTGCTTCTGATCATTTCCAACATGCTCTCAGCCCCACAGTCTGAGGAGCTCTCCCTGAGGTCTTGGAGGCAGCAGGACCCCAGCCATGGTAGAAGGTGACTGGGCCCAGGGCCTAAGAAGACTGCAAGACAGTGAGCCAAAAATATAACATGCGTGGATGAGAGAGGGCAGGCTGGGCAGAGGAACACAGTGCCCTGGAGCAGGCCCACTGCTACCATCTTCCAGATGAGCAGACTGAGGACAGGCACAGGGAAGAAACTGCTCAAAGTCACAAGGGCCAAGTCACACCGAGCCAGTCAGAGCCCAAGGCTGCCAGCAACCGGAGGGGAATGACTAGCTAGGCAGGATGCCAGCTATCCTCTGCCACGTGCTTTCCTGGGAGCCAACTTACACTAAACACTTCACCAGAAAGTGCAGTGAATTCTCACAACAGACATGTGAGGTAGGTCACAAAGGGTTAAACGAATGGAGTCTAGAGCCTGGATTCAAATTGTGCCTCCACTGTTTAAGTGCTGTGAGGCCCTAGGCAAATCACTTACTCTCTCTGTGCCTCAGTTTCCCTACCTGCAAATGGGGGTATGATGCCTACCTCACAAGCTAGCTCCAGGATTAAATGAAGACACACATGACCCACCTGGCACCTGGCTGAGAAGGGATCCTACTGAACCACACACCCCTTCCCGACCCTGACCCCAGAGTCCCGACGGTCAAGAGAACTACCAGGGATGGTACTCACCGAGTGGGGATGCACTGGGTGCTCGGGGTGCAGGGCGCTTCTTTGTCTTGGGGCTACTGGTGGGGGTGATCCCATACCAGGGGTGCAGGGACTTGGGTGTGGACTCTGGGTGGGCCTGGGCAGGACTGGTGGTCAGACTGGGTGCAGCGGGGGGCTCCTCCGCCTCCTCCTCCTCTTCGAAGGGGTTGTAGGGCTTGGGGTCCAGGCTGGCCGCCGCCGGGCTCCTTGGGGCCACCTCCTCCAAGCCTCCATTCTCCACCCTCGGGCTGTCCCTGCCCAGCGGCCGGGGGCTGCTGCTCGGGGGCAGCGGCGCTGGCTTCTTCTTTGGCTCTGCCTGTACCAGTGTGATCCAAGGAGGGTCCTTCCTGGGGGCCGGTGTCCTGGAGGGCAGCAGGAAGAGGCAGAAACCATTAGGAGGTAAGGGGACAGGGTCCTTCTCTCTCTGGACAGTTCTGAGTCCGTTTCCAAGGGGATGGGTGAGAAACCGCCTTTCTCCTCTCCTGCCCCAGCACAGTGGGGCCGGTCTGTGCCCCAGGCTGAGACGGACTATTACAGTCACATCCCCACTGGACCCCGAGAGGCCCAGAGAGGGTGAGCCTTCCCGCCACACAGCCTCCATTAGCCCAGCCCAGGGAAGGACCCACAGGGCTCCCTGTGTGACGCTGAGAAAGTCACCTGGCTCTGCATCAGTCTCCCACCCAGGAAGCGTGGACAGTAGTAACCCTTACCTCACAGGGTCACTGTAAGGCCCAGCGGGCACAGCACCTGGCACTCTGCACGTGCTCATGGAGCCTCAACAACTATTACGGCCGTGGCCCACCTCTCGCCCTCACGCATCACACAGGGGAAGCAAAGCTCCAAAGAACAGCTGGAAATAGCTGTCCTCGCCTGGGATGCAGGGTCCCAGGGTGGAAGACCCGAGCCAGTATACAGCTGGGCTATTCTGGGCTTTTCTATACCTGGGCTGCAATTCTCCCACTAGGCCTCCCATGTTAAAAGGCAGTGGAGGTTTGGGGAGGTGATGGGACTGCAGAGGCGGCTGTCTCCACCAGGCACTGGTGCTCACAGGAGAGGGGCTCCCAGGGGAGCCTTGGGAGAGGGGATGTGGGCACAGCACTCCTTCCCCACCCAAAAATGAACCCAGCTCATTCTCGGGAGGGTGTGGAGTGGGTTCCATGCCTGCAGGAAGCCTTCCCCCACCACTAGCAGACCCCAGGGCCCCCCCATTCCCACCACCAGGGCCTGAAAGCCTCCCAGAGCCAGCGTACCTCTCTGACAGCTTGGGCGTCCCTCTTGGCTTGGGGACAGGGGGCTCGTGCAGCCTTCCTAGATGGGAAAGGAGAGTGAGACAGGCCTTCACGAGCAGCTGTGGGATGGGCATGGAGTAGGGCACCCGGGGGTGCTGGCCAGAGTGCCTGCCTCACCAAGGAGTGCCCTTCCTTCCTACCTGGCAGGTCATGGACTCCAGGTGACCATGGCAACCTCACCTGCACAAGGGCACCTCACCACCCCAGAGCTCAGGGAGATTAGATAGGCACCAAAGGTAACAGATACAGAAGGTCAAAGGGACAAGGACAGGACATCTGAGACCCCATTTGCATTTCAGTCAAGAAGGGGGAACCCAAGTGCCCCTCAGACACCTCCCCAGGATGGACAGGAAACTTTCTCAACACAGCCCCCGCATCACCTTCTCCTGGAAGGCCCCTGACTCCCAAGCGTCCTCCATGAATCACACAACGGCCTCTGCTGCCCCCATCTTAACAGACTCCTAGTTCTACTGAATCCCTGTGTCTGTACCCATCTCAAAGGCACACACTGGTCTGAGCAGTAGCTCTGTCCCCAGTGCGCAGCTCAGGGCTGGCTCGGAGCAGGCCTCCATGAGCACGGAGCAGAACTGAGCAGCCAGAGAGAGTCTCTCCCCCAGGCCCTATGGGCTTTCCTAGCCTAACGGCCTTCTCTGACCAAATAAGAAGGGTTGCCTGGCACATCCTAGGTTAGTTACCAAGAGCCCTGTCTGCATGAGCTCATGGAAGTCCAGGGAGCTCATCTGGGAAGGTCCTACAATGAGGGTTGGGGTAGGGGTCTCTGCTGCAGTCTTGAATAGCCTGAAAAGAGCTCCCAGAGGCCCACCTGACCAGGGACCCATCCTAGCCTGTCCCCTGCCCCCAGCCCCTGAGCTCCTGAGCACTCCCCTGCCAGACATCCAGACACAGACAAGTACATGGGCTGGGCGTGGGAGGAAGGTCACCTGGAAGGAGCATGCAAACTGCTGGACACAAAGAGTCCCAGATACAGTTGGGACACAGGCACACACAGTGTGCACCTGCTACGCACCCCAAAACTGAAGCACACAAGACACACAAAAGAACACACACATTCAACATACACAGCCTGGGGCAGCATCTGTATGTATCTCTCCTGCCTGAGCTGTTCCCCCAGCATGGAGAACAGCCTGGCACAGAAACCTCAGTCATTACTTGTTGCATGAACTAATAACCTGGGAAACAGAGTTATCCCCCACAGAGACTCTCAGGCACAGAGAGTGGCCCCATCCACACTCCCAGTGCATGCGTCTATTCAAACACCAGACACTCCCCAGTGTGCGCCCGTCCCAGCTAGACCCTGCTCACCATTCACCAGGCCGCTGCCACCCTGCTCCACCAAGTTCTCAGGCTGCAGACTGGCCCGGGGCCGGGGCGTGGGGGGCGTCAGGGCTGTGCTCTCCAAGGCCTTCCTGGGGGCGGGCATGGGGCGGCCGGCCTGGGGGCTGGCCAGGTCCTGTGGCTTGTCGGGAACGCAGGGCTTGGTGGGGGTCTGAGGCCGGGCCTCAGCCCCTGCAGCCTCACTAGGGCTGAGGCCGCCTCCGTCCACGCTCATGGCATCTTCTGCTGCTTTTGTTGAGTCTTCTTGCTGTTGCTTTGGCTGTAGTGGGGACCTGGGCTTGGCCCCTGACCGCCCACCTGGGCCCAGCCTGGCACAGTGCTCGGCACACACAAAGGTGCCCTCCTCAGGCCCACTCCTGTAAGCCCCGGGGATCAGGGTGCTGGAGCACTGCCGACACCTGCCAGAGAGAAGGAGGGCGGGTCTTCAACCTGGCCAGGCCTTGGCCCCCTGGGGCTGCCCCTCTTCCAGCAGGCTGCTCCCCCCCCCTCTTCCTCCCAGCTGCCAGCCTGGATCCAGTCTCAATACCCTGGACTTCCCAGAGGGAAAGGAAAATGGTAACGGTCAGGATCATAGGAGAGCAATAAAACCACGTGAAATCAGCAACAGAAATTGTGAAACATGCGTTCAGTTTGTGCTGCAAGAGGAAGCAAAGGTTTCCCCTGAAGAGGGACAGTCCAGTGTGCAGGCTGCCACTCATTAGTGGCTCAGGGAATCAATTCAGTGGTGTCCAAATAACCAGGGGATCTTTGTTTCATTTTGTTTTATGGAATAGAAGAAAATGACATAAAAAAATAAATGTCAGAGTGTATCACACTCATTTTACAAACTCTAATTCCAGTTGTGTATCTATTTATACGAGTTTTACTTCAGGTGTGTACTCACAACTGGTCACAAAGTCAAGTGGACTTCTTACTGGGGGCGCAGGGGGTCACTGTAAAAAGTTCTTTAAACACAGCCCTGACAGCCTGAAGTGACTGTGTGGGTGTAACGGTTCCCCTCCTCGGGATCGCCCCCCCCATGACACCTCAGTCCTGCACCTGATTGTGGGTGAGTGTGTCCTCGGGTTCCAGGTGCAGCCGCCCCACACACACACTAAACCACAGCTGAGTGCACGTGGGAGTCCGGCACCGGCTCCCTTGGCTCCTCAATGGCCTTTTCTGATTTCCACTTTGTATCATATATTTTCCAAGTTATTTGCATTTTCCTTGTGTCTTACTCCATTTTCTTTAAACCTGGCTTCCCCTGGGAGCCACACACAGAATGCAAGTTGTTACTGTGATTTTTAAAAAATCTTTTTGCCCTCAGTGCCTTTTAGAGTGCCTTAAACATCATCAGGTAGCTCGCCCCAGGGAGCCCAGGCACCAGGCAGAGCCCCTGGGCCCAGCCCCGCGCCTCTCTATGCGGCTGAGCCGGCCTTTGTTTGCTCCTCAGTAAAACAGAGCCCGCCAGGGTGCCTGGTGCACTGTGGTGCTCAATCCATGGAAGCCCCGCCCTGCTACTGGGGTGCTGGGTGCAGACCCCTGTCCAGGCCCCCCGCCACTCACCGGAAGCAGTGCCGGTGGTACAGCTTGCCCTCGGCCAGGTAGCGCTGCACCAGGTGCACGTGCTGCCCGCAGGCCGCGCACGTGCTGCTGGGGGTCCGCTGGGCACCCTGCTCCGACAGGTGACCTGAGGAGAGCTCCTTGCCCTGCAGGGAACACGGTGGGCAGATTGGGGGTGAGGGGGTGGTCACCAGCCATCCTGTTCCCCCCTCTAATGGGCGTTGTCCCTCAAGTGCACCCAAATGCTAATGTGCTTCATCAGAGCCCAGAAAGGGGAAAGTGTCACCGTTTCACAGATGAGAAGACTAAAGCCCAGAGAGGGTAAAAGACATACGCAAGGTCCCTGAGTCAGGATGGAAACATACAAGTCCTGACTTGCAGTTTCTGGGTCTTCCCCACCAGAGGCGGCTCCGGGCTGCAGGACCCCTTCCCCTTGGCTGCTCTTCCCATCTACCATCCCTGCAGGTTGGCCCCCGGGGATGACTGAACTCTTAGGCCCACCTCATCTGCCTTCTCTGCCTCCCCTCCTAGAGCCCCAACAGATTTAAATCCCAGTTTCTCTACTTCTAAGCACCGTGACCTTGAGCAAGCTGCTGGCATCTCTGGGCCCTGGGTTCCCACCTGCAGATTGCAATCCTATACCCCTGCCTGTCTCAGCCCCGCACACACTCAGTGGGCACCCACCCTGGCCAGCCACCTTGTCCCTCAGCAGCTCCAGCAAGGAGCAGATGGGAGCAGGTGGGAGTGCCCTCTGCACACTGTGAAGTCTGTCTGAAAGTGAAGGGCTAGTGTCACCCCTCTAAGCACCTTGAAGCAGGAGGCTGGTAGTGTGGCCCCCAATTCTCAGCTGAGACCTTGGACATGACCAAGCCTGTCTGAGCCTCAGTTTTCTCATCTGTATGTCAGGACACATAATACCGACCTCCCAGGGTTATTAGAAGATTAAACAAAATCACCCAGGGAAGTTAAAAGCTCTATCTCACCAGGAATCAAGCGAGTATCTGCCATATTATTGTGTAAATCCCATCAGGCCCAGGGTGGCAGAGTCAGTGTTGTGGACTGCCCTGTGCCCCTTCCCAGGCCTGGCATCTCCTGACCCTGACACCTGTCCTGGCCTGTGAGACTACTTCCAAAGCCAGTGGGAAAAGGGCCAAGCGCCCTCTGAACACAGCAATGCCATCTGTCCCCAGCCCCTCCGACCCTCTTCACCCGCACCCCACCTGCCCACCCAGCCATCTGCGTACCTGAGGCCTGTCTCCTGGTTCTACTGGAGTAGATGGCAGGGAGGAGGGTACCAGGCCCTTTCTGGGTGGTGAGACACCGGCTGCCAAGAGACAGAAAACAGACTTGAGGCAGGTGGAGACTCTGGGGTCCAAAGAAGCCGCAACCTGGCCTATTTGAGCTCCACAGCCATCAGCTTTGGTCCCAATGCAGTGGGACCAGAGCAGGTTCCCACTTCACACAGGCCAGCTGGCACCTCCACTTCCAAGCTCAGCGCCAAATGCAAGCTATGTAACCTCGCTGAGCCTCTGCAAAGTTGGACAGTGACGCCTACTGCGCAGGGGCAGTGTGCACGGGGGGAAACAGTACAATCACAGAACTCACAGTGCCCAGTTCGTGGCAGGATGGGTAGCTGCTTTCCCACCAGCAAGAAAAAGAAAGGAACCACATGGAGCTGGCCTGAAGGTTCAGGAAAATGGGCTGGCTGCCTGGGGCCAGCATGGAGCTGCCCTACCTATGCCCAGTGGACAGCTGTGGTCCAGAGCCCTGCCTGCAGTCCCTCGCACCAGAAGAAACCCGCCCACCCAGCCCACTCAGCCTCCTCCAATACCCAACTCCTTCATTCCTTTAGCAAATATTCACTAAGCACCTACTCTGTATCCAGTGATTAAAATAAAATTAAATTAAAAACCCCAATTCAGAGAACTATATACAAAAAAAGTCTACCCGGCTGGCATGGCTCAGTGGTTGAGCATCAGCCTAGGATCCAAGAGACCACGGTTTGATTCCTGGTCAGGGCACATGCCCGGGCTGTGGGCTCGACTCCCCAGTAGGGGTCGTGCAGGAGACAGTCAATCAATGACTCTCTCATCATTGATGTTTCTATCTCTCTCTCTCTCCCTCTCCCTTCCTCTTTCTGAAATCAATAAAATATATATATATATATATATATATATATATACACACATATATATATATTTATATATGTATTTTTTAAAGTACATTTTACTGTGTGACAATTTTAAAAATAAAACCCAAGTTCCTTACTGTGGTCTAAAATAGCATTTACCAAACTTCAGGTCATAATCCATTAATGGGCCCTGAAATCAATTTAGTGGACTGCAACCAGCACATTTAAAAGATGAAATAAAACAGAAAATATGTGTGTGCATCACATGTTGTGAGGGGAAGAACTGTTTCCTGAAGCTTGTGTCAGTTACATACATGTGCATGAACTTCGACTGTGATGGGAGCTGTATTTCTTACCAGGAAATCATGGTTGAAAATTTTGGAAGCCTAGCTGCCTTAATTAAGTCCCAGCCCCTGTCTGTCCCATCTCTTCCTTCCTCCCCCCCCCCCCCTGAAGCACCAAGGCCCCCTGCTGCCCTCTTGCCTGGGACATTCCTCCCCAGATCTTCACAGGGCCTTTCTCCTTGCTCAAGGCTTAGCTCAGATGCCCTCGCTGACCACTCATCTGAAGTAGGCGCTCCCCCCTCCCACTGCTTTCAGCCCATTACCTTCCTTTGTCCCCTTACTGGCCTCTCCTAAAATTACATTACTTATTACCTTGCTCGCTCTCTCCCTCCCCCACCCATTAGACTGCAAGCCGTGTGAATCTGTCTTGTCCCCAGCTCTCTCCCTAGCACAGTGCCTGACACAGTAGGAGCTCCGTAGATATCTGTTAAATGAATGAATAAGTGCTGGAGCTACATAGCTGTGAACTAGACAGAGACGGTCTGCAAGGGAAGAGAGAGGAGTCATCACTATATTGTGGGCACGGTCTACTATGTTCAACGTGGGGCAGGGGCTACAAGAGCACCTGGAGTATATCGGGGCAGGCACTTGGAGGATATCGGGGCAGGCACTTGGAGGCAAAATGTGAAGACTAAAGGATCAGCAGGAAAGAATCTGCTGGAGTGGAAGAGATGGAACAGAAAATGGAGTTTGGGGTGGGAGGATCACTAAGAAGAACGGCTTAGCAGTAAAGAATGTGACGTGTCCAAGAAGCACAAGAAACTGGGGCAGTGAGTGGCACAAGCTAAGGGTGGGGGCCCTCAGGGGCCCCACTAAGAAGCTGGACTTTATCCTGATGACACCTGCCCTTACCACCCTGTGAGGGCTGGTACCTCTCCTCCGATTTCCCAGATGCTGGGCTTCCTGTATTCATACTCTGGCTCCAGACCAGGCTGTGGCTCCTGGAGGACAGGGGTCAGCTGCTGGCACTCACAGAGCCTGGCACAAGCTGAGCGCTCAGCATGGCACTTCAGTGACTCAGTCGAGGCCAGGTTCAAGGTTACCCACCCAGTCCAGTGAGAGTCAAGTCCAGTCAAAATCACCCTTGAAATCCCTCCATTTGCCCAGCAAGTACAAAACAGGACCATCTGGGGAGCCTAGCAGCCAGTTTTGCCTCCAGGATTGGAACACATCGCTGGGTGTCCTTTGGTTGAGCAGCAGGTGGAATAAAAATGGTTCACATTTTGGGGCCAAGTTATATGAAAAGTACAAGCTGTAGTTTTAGCAACAAGAATCCCTGCAGGCCCAAAGGGTGCTCCTGCCCAGGCACAGCTCAGGGAGCTGGGCCACCGGGGTGCCCAGAGAGGACCCAAGATCAAAGTAGGTACCACCAATGGTAGGACCAAGGGCCTCCCACTGTCCCACCCACCCCACAGCTCCCCAGAAGGTGACCCTCCAGAGAAGAGCTTAGTAGAGAAAAACTGGGGTTTGCGTCAGGAAATGCCCCAGAAGAGAAGACTGAACTGTGATTCTAAGTAAGTTAAGCTCCAGAAAACAGAATAAACGTCATAATAATACTAACACCGAGTCCTAAATAAGAGCCAGGCACAGGCTTACATTTCCTCGTTTACTAGTCACATCAACCCTGTGAGATGGGCACTATTCTTATCACCATTGCAAAGGGGAAATTGAGGTGGAGAGGTCACCATGGTGGCCACTGTCACCCACATAGTAAATAGAGAAAAAATTTTGAGTCTGCGCTCTTAACTTCCACCCTATTACCTCTCACCAAAGACTCAGTGGTCAAGAAATCCTTTTAATTTGCTTTCTACTAAAATACATATGCCCTGGCCAGTGCGGTTCAGTGTTTAGAGCATCAGCCAATGCACTGGTGGGTCGCAGGTTCGATTCCCGGTGAAGGGCACCTACCTGGGCTGCAGGTTCATTGCCTGGCCCCAGCTGATTGGTGCAGGAGGCAACCAATCAATCTCTCTCTCTCCCTCTTCTACTCTCTCTAAAAAAAAAAATTAACGGAAAAATATCCTCAGGTAAAGATTGACAACAACAACAGCAAAATAGAAATATACACTATTTGTTCAAGTATAATATTAATCCCTAGCACTGTCTTGGGAAGGAATAGTAACAGATACTTTTTTTTTAACACTTATCTGAGGATATTTTTTCCATTGTCTTTCAGAGAGTGGAAGGGAGAGAGAGAGAAACATAGATGTGAGAGAGACACGTCGGTTGGTTGCCTTCTGCTTATGCCTCGACCAGGGCCGGGGATCAAGCCTGCAACCGAGGCACGGGCCCTTGGCCAAAATCGAACCCGGGACCCTTTAGTCCAAGAGCCGACGCTCTAAACACCGAGCCAAACTGGCTAGGGAAGTACCAGATTATTTTAATTTTTATGCCCTTTTCTGTGTTCTAAATGGTCTCCAGTAGGTATGTTTTACTTTTAAGAAGAAAAACAAGACCTGACTTTATAGAACACTTTTTTTAAGAGATGGGCTGGGATTGTCCACATGGACAGCAGAGATGGGAGGCAGGGGTGAAACAGGGCAGGGGAGGGGCAAGGCGCCCACCCCTTCAGCACCCATGGACAGCAGTGACCCAGAGCAGGAGTCTGAACACCTGGATTCTCGACTCAGCCTTTCTGCTTTCCTGCTGTGTGACCGTGGGCTCCTTGCTTCCCCTCTCTGGGCCCGCTTCTCTGCAGGAAAGGCCCAGCTGCCCCCAGGAGATTCCTGCATGGGGATTTTCCAGGCAGGAGGCCCTGTAGCCCACAGTGACGTGACTCAGAGCAGAGAAGTACCCTTGTGCCCTGGGGCCCCCCCAACTCCCCAGCCTCTCAGTCCTTAGGCCTTAAAGGTCACTTCTGGGGCAGATGCACAACAGCCCACAGGGCCACTTCCCTGCCGGAGGAAAAACCCCAGGGAAGTGTCTGCAAACAGGAAGTGAGGGTGGGCGCAGAGAGGTGAACTGGGACAGCGGTGAACCCGCCCTGCATTGTCTCCTCGCGCATTATTCCGCTCAGTGAGGGGTTGCCCAGTGAGGGGTTGCCGTGTATGTTATCTGTCCCCTCCACATGACTGGGCACTCAGCTCTGGGAGGGCAGCGGCCTGTTCACAGCTATACCCCCAGCACAGTGCTGTTTCACTCAATAAGTAGCATTTCAATGAATGAATAAATGATCCCGTGAATGAATGATGTGTAGCCTCCCAGCTGCCTGTTTGCAGCTCAGAACACTACCACCCGTCCCCAGCCCCAGGGCCAGGGCCAGTCTCCCCGAAGAGCTGTCCCCTTCTCACCTTGGCCATGGCTGGCGAAGTGGTTGTAATACTGGGACACGTAGGTCATGATGCTGAGGCAGTCGGGGACACGCATGGAGACCATGTCATTGGGGTCCAGGAGAGCAGGGATGCCCAGCTCCTTCTCAGCCACTTCAAAGGCCTGGGGTGGGGGCAAGTGTAGGGGTGGGGGAAAGCAGCCACAGCAGGAAGAGGGGGAGGAGGCAGGATTAGTGGACGCCCCTCTGTGGGATGAGGGGAACCAGGGCAGGGGTGACTATGGGCTCCCCTCAGCTGACTCCACATAATGACCTGGAGAAGAGGGAGGCTTGGTGCTCCAGCGACAAGTGGGCCAGAGGGAAGCAGGGGGTGGGGAAAGGAGCAGCCAGGGCCCTGAGTGCAGGGCAGCCCCTCACCCTACCCTGCAAGACCCCTGCCCATCCCCCACACACCCCACAGCGTCTTGTGCTTCCGTCTGTCTGGGGACTCACCAAACGATTATTCTCGAAGACATTTTCCTTGGAAAGTGAATCAAAATCTCTGCAAGAGGCAAAGGGGAGGAGAAGCATTGAGAAGGTGACTGGGCAAATGTGTGAGTCTGGAAGGAGCCTGGTGGAGGTGACCTCATCCCAAGGGGATGTGTGAGTCTGGAAGGAGCCTGGTGGAGGTGACGTCATCCCAAGGGGAGGGTCTGTGGACTGTCAAGGAGGAAACTGAGGCAACGAGCATACATGCTTGTAGAGTCGGGCCTTTCCAGTGGGGGCACAGGATGAGCTCCTGGCACCCAGAGGCATCCAAGCAGAGGCCACAAATCACTCGGAAGGGGCAGGGCTCAAGTTCAAGCAATCATGTTTAAGATCCCTTAACTCACTGCAAATCTGTACACCCTTCCCCAGGAAGTCACATCCTGGTCAGACCAGGACAAATGCTCATAAAAACACCGACATCCGTGGATTGAGGACCTCACGCCAGTGCTATGCGGAGCTCCTGTCTTGAATTTACATTATTTTCAACTCTATCTGGCAGGTATTTACCCCACATTACAGATGAGAACACTGAGGCCCAGAGAGGGGAAACCAGCCAGCCCTGGAAATCCACATTCCTGGTCCTTCTACTGTGTGTCTCAAACCTGGAGAAGCCACATCAACATGCTTACTCCCAACCCAGCCCTGAAGATGAATGTTTTTTAATGGGGCGAGGACTAGAACAAGTTTGAACTAGATGGAAATTGTACAGACTAGAGCTGCTGGCAGGCACTGAACAGCTGGCTGCCCCGGCTGGGCCACTCCTGGGAGAGCACTGAAGGGTTTCCCAGTTTCTGAGCTGGACAGGTGAGAGGCAGTAGGGCCAGCCTGGGGGCCTGGAGGGGACAGCTGGCCAACCTACTGGCTTTCTTTAGCCCCCTCCCCCGCCCCTGCTCCAGGCTGCTAAAGTGGCTGAAACCGGTGGAGGCAACCCAGCCTTCTTGCTCCAAGCCTCCTGGGTGCACCGCCCAAAGCGTTGCCCTTCTACCGCTGAAAACTGCAGCCTGGCTGCTCAATGCAGTGGGCCCAGAGGCTGGAGCAGGCCCTGCGTCCTCCAAGGTCTGGGGCCCAGGCCCTGCTCTTCCAGGCTGAGCTGTGTGACCTTGAGCAGGTGGGCAGCCTTTGCAGCCTTCATTTTCTCATCTGTGAGCTGGGTAAAGCTCCAGTACCACCTCCCAGGCTGGTGGGGAGGACGGGTAGAGTCTGGGCTTGGTGAGGGTCAGGCGTCACAGACAAGGGAGAGGCAACCACACCCCCCTCCCCTAGACCTCCTACCCCCTAGCTTCTCCAGGCAGAGTCCAGGGACAGTAAGTTGAGAACCCAGGAAGGAGGTGCCCCAAGGTTGGGTGGACTGGAGAGAAGGGAGGTGACTGTGGATGAGCTTCAGCCCCCTTTTGCCACCTCTGGCCAAGCCACTTCCTGCTCCCCTTGGCTGGGTCCCTAACTCCCTTTGCTTTGCCACTGCCTAAGAGCATGACCCTCAGCGAGCTGTAACCTCCTAAACTTCAGCCTCCTGATCTGTGACCTGTAACGGGGCCAAAGAGACACCAGCATAAGCCCCTGACTAAGGCTTGTTCCCAGACCAAATGAGACAAAGCAACTTGTCTCGGCCATTTATTTCAATCTCCCCAATAGTGTTCTTAGAAGGATGGGATTATGTTTTGTTCACCCTGAGTCCCCAACGCTCTACACAGTTCCCGGTACTTAGTAGGTGCTCAATAAATGTTTACTGAATGAAGAAACACGAAAGCAGTGTGAAAACTGTAAAGGCCCCCAAGACACTACAATTATTCCTCCAGTCTCTTACCCTGCCCCCATCTCTGTCTCTAATCAACATCTGGGCTTTCGTAACAGAGATTTTCTGAGAGTTTCAAAGGCCCGGGAAGTTCTATTTGACTCTGGGAGAGATGAAGGGCACAAAAGTGAAACCCACATGGTTTCTGCCCTCAAGGGAGCTTAAAGGTGCCTGGATTGGGGGAAGAGGGAATGAACATGGCAGCAGAACCCTGCCCCCAGCAAAGGCAGGGCCCACAGTGCCAGGAGCCTGAACCACTTTAGAAGACGATGCTTGCAACACCCTGTTCTCATGGAGATCCTCCCCTCCGCATCACCGAGGCCCTCTCTATGCCTTATGTGGGACCTGGGCCTCAGTTTTTGTCCTATGCAATGGGCTGGCAGCCCCAACACTGGCCTGCCTTACAAATGAATGCCTGGGTGAGATTCTGGACCTCTTCTCAGGAGGGGAGCCACCAACATCAACCACATCCCTCCCCTGCTTAAAATCAGCATGGCTCCCCATGGCCCTGTGCACCTTCCTTAGCCAGTAAGAGGCCCTAAGCACTCTGGCCCAGCCACTTCTCTGGCCCTCCCCGTTGTGGGCCATGGGCTCCAGCAGTGGCCCCCTTTGCCCAGGACGCCCTTACCTGGCTCCTGCTATCCCCTTGAAGACTACGTGGCATCTGGGAGGCCCGCCATCCTGGCCCCCTGATATAGCACTTCCCACAGGGAACGATCACCCCTGCTTCTACATCTGTTCCTCCCAGATTCACCCTGTAGAAGCGTGGGAGACTGTGTGGGGTTTGTTTCTTTGTTGGTTGGGTGTTATCTCCATAACCAGGCACGGTGCCCAGCAAAGTAGTAACTCTGTAAATACTTGTTGAATAAATGAAGGAATAAGACACTTTCACCTTCATCCCCCTACTGCCTAATAACGCTATAATAACTAATGTTAATTGAATGCTCATTGCCTCACATAAGCCTCCGAGGTCAGGCCGATCATCAGACCCACTTTACACATTCGGGAACTGACGCCTGGACGGACCCAGTGCTTTCCCCAAGGTCGCACACCTGGGACACAGAGGCGCTGAACACAAATCCAGCAGCCTGCACTTTGATGCTGGCAGGCTCAGGCCCACCAAGCAGCTTAATTTGACACCCAAGTCCCTTCACATGTGGCCCTGTCCCCTGCCTCCTGCCTCACCACCTGCCCCCAGCCAAAATAGAAGACCCCCTCAAGCCCTCCACTCCATTCTGGGTGACCTTCTCGGTCCTTCAGGCCCCCACTCCTGAGAACCCCTCACATCTACTAGTGCAGTTGTCACATGTCCCACAGCAGGCAGGGCCCACCTACGTCTGTCTGCACCTCAGTTTGTTCTCTTCTGCATTCACACCCCCAAAGCCCTCTCCTCCAGGGCCCGACTCTCCACCTACAGACATTGTACCACATGACACAGAGTAAACTAAGCACACATGCCAGCGAATCCTCCAGGCGTCCTTTCCTTCCTCCCTTCCTTCCCTCCTTCCTCAATGCCCTCTCAGGTGCCGTCCTTGGGGAGGCAGGTCTGGAGATGGAACAGACACAGACTCTGGACCCTGCCAGGCTCAGGGTGCCGTTGGTGGGGGGCGCTGTAAGCAGGAGAAATGGCAGGCACCAGATAAACTTTTAGGAACGAACGAACGAACGAACGAATGAATGAATGAATGAATGAATGAATGGAAGAGGCGCCAGGGCCCAAAGCAGAGGGAGCTGAGACAGAAGCCCCAAGTCAACTGCTGGCGGCGGGATCTGAATACTTTCTCCCATGAGAACCTCACTGGGCAGCTGGGCACAAGAAGGGGGCATCTCACACTCTGCAGACGCCTGCTGGTGGCTGTCAGACACCACGAGTCCTCACTTGGCCTTCCTGTCCCACTGCGCACAGCAGGACCTTGGGGCACACACCTGGGGGGACGGGTCCGCGTCCTAATGGGGGCCTTGGGGGCTTTACATCCACTCACCCAACCACCGTTAACCCCGCGTCTCCGCCGTGCCAGGCACCGTGCTGGTGCCCTGGAGACGGGATCGCCCGGAATCAGAGAAGTGAGGTTCACGGAACCGAGAGCAAGGGGGCGCCCCAGAGGGAACAGGCCTCAGCGCCTCACAGGGAGGGGTGCTCAGTGTGCCTGTTCCAGAGTTTAGCGCAGGACAGGCTGGGTCCCCAAAGAGGGCTGGGCGCCCCTTCAAAGAGTCAAGGCCTCGCGGGGAGGTGGGGGTCCCCTTGGGCGGAAATCAGTGCCTTGTGGGCGGGGCCACTCCCACCCCACCCCCAACCCCGGCGCGGAGGTAGCGGCGCCCCGCGGGGTCCGGCTCCCAGTGGGCGGGGCCAGAGGCCCGGTGGGGCGGGTGCGCCCCGCGTGGGGGTCGCAGGGCCCCCCCTCCGGCGGCGCGGCCCGGGCAGGGTCGGCGGCTCGCCGCTGGGGGCGGGCCGGCCGCGTCACTGAGGGGGGCGGGGGTCCCCAGCCCGCGCCCGCCGCGCGCCCCGGCACTCACAGCAGGTCGGGCCGGTGCCGGTGCAGGATGGCGCAGAAGGCCAGGCCGTCCCGGAAGGAGCCGCTCAGGTCGCGGACGTCCACGCCGCGGTAGCCCTCGCACTGGCGGCGGCACCAGGCCAGCAGCGCGCCCCGCGGCCCCGCCATGAGCCGCGCGGGGCTCCGGGGGCTCGCGCGCCGCCGGTTCGGGCTTCGCCCTCGGACCCGCGCGGGGCCGAGACCCGCGGCGGCTGCGGCGCGGCCCTGCCCGGCTGCTCCGAACTCCCGGCGCCGGGCGGCGGGCGCGGGGCGGGGAGAAGGCGGGGCCGCGGCCTGGTGTCCTCGCTCCGGCCGCGGCTGCGGCTGCGGCTCCCGCGCGGCCCGCTCGGCTGCCTGCTCCCCGCCCGGACCTGCCCGGACCCGCCTGGCCGGCCGCCGCCCACTCGCCGCCACCCGCTCCCCTCGCCGTGGGCCGGCCGCGGGCGCCCGCGTCCCGCTGGCCTCGGTCCCCGCCCGCCGCCGGGGAGCGGGGAGGGGGCGGCGGCCTGGCGCCCCACCCAGCGGCGGCTCCGCCCCCAAACGCGGACACCCCCTCGCCGCCCGCCTGACACCCACCGCCTCTCCTCAGGGACCCCCAGTCACCCCTCTCACGGGGCGACCCCTCGAAGAACTCGGGGACAGCCCCTGAACCCCTCACCCACCCGTACCTAGCCCCTCCCCACAGTGACTTCCTCCACCCCGCCACCTCCACCACGCTGCCCACCGGGAACTCTCCTCTCTCTCCCATCCTCAGTCCTTCCCACTCTTTGGCCTAAGGACCTGCAAATCCTCCACACTGATGTCGGTAAACCCACCTGAAACTTTGGGGAGGCTTCCCCCATCTCAGGCCAATCGGGTAATTCCCCTGCAGACTCCAAAGCACCCCCACATGGCACCTTCACCCTGTCGCACCATTCCAAAACACCCCTGCCGTAGCCAGCCAGGGGAGACCATGCTCCCCACCACCACCATCAGTCCGGGTGTCCTCTCAGTGATGCACTGGGCCTGACCACCTGCCCTGCAGGATTCTCACCCTCTGTGTAGGCTCGGGGGTCACCCCTCTCCCCACTGGGGCTCCTCTCCTGCCCTAATTGGGGGGGGGGGGGGAGTTGGGACCCTAGAGGAAGGACCTGTGGGAAACAGGCCCTTGTCTGGCAGGACACTAGGGGCCTGGCCTGGAATGGTTCTCCATCTGCTCCCCGTTCAAGACATGGGCCAGGGACCCCTCCCCAGAGGCCTCTCCTCCAAGAGATGAATCAGCCTTCCCCTGGCTGGCTGCCGGCTCATGGCCTGATGTCACTTTGACTAGTGCGCTAGTCAGCTAGGATAGGTCTGTGGCTACACCACCCACCCAACAGAAGGAGCAGGGTCTTAGTCATCTGTGTCACCCCTCAGCCCTGGGGTGAGGTGGGGCTGGGGAATGGAAAGAAGCAGGATTTGGGAGTCATTTTGACCCAGGCTCAAATCCTGGCTTTTCCTGATCACCCAGCCATGTGATCTTGAACCACCCTGAACCTCAGTTTCTACATCTTAAAAACGAGAATAATTTCTTTTTTTTTAAAAATGGTTTTTAAAATTTTATCTTTTAGAGGGAGAGAGAGAGAACAAAACATTGATGTGTAAGAGAAACATCGATTGGTTGCCTCCTACACACACCCCAACCAGAGATCAAACCCACAACCCGGGTATGTACCCTGACCAAGAATCCAGCTGGCGACCCTTCGGTACACAGGACCATGCTCAACCAACTGCACCACACCGGCGAGGGGGGAAATTTCTTCTTTACAAGGTGGCTAAGGGGATTAGGATGTGCCTGCCCCTTCAGTCATCATTCATAAATACTATTGATACCTGGTACCTGGTAAACATGTGGTAAATGGATTGAAACCGTTTCGTACCAAGCTTGTCTCCTGGGCCTCGAGTAAATTATCAAGCAGAGAGGCTGACTTGGGGAATCTCACCTCCTGAAAGATCCACTTGAGTCCCAGCCCAGGATACCATGATGACCCAGGGCAGGGGACCCCAATTTGCCAACCTCACAGCCTGGATCTGTCTGAGGCTGGAAGGCTACCACCTAGGCCCAGAATGTGGACTCTCAGGTTACCTAGGGCCAGGCTGCCTCGCCAGCCCTCCTGGCCCTTAACCAGCCTACCTCCCCTGTCCTCTCTGGGAAAGCAGCTCCAGGAAAGGAGGGTTCCAGGTGCCTCATTATATCTGGGACATCGCCTCAGGACCCCTATACCGGCACCCACCTTGGTCTTCAGAGTCCACTAGGACTCTCTCACTAAAACCCTGTCCTTACCAGCTCACTTCAGGCTCACTTAGGGCTCACTTCAGGTCACCGAAGATAGCTCCCAGTCTGACCTTGATCCCATTGCCATAACAGCTTACACGGCACAGCCCTCTGGGCCCCCATTAGCCATTTGTGGATTTTATAAAATTACTAGAGTCAGCTCACTATGATAGGAAGTGAGGGCCTGCATGACCACAGGCCAGACAACTCACCTCTGTGAACCCCAATTTCCTACCCTGTAAAATCACGATAATAATCTTTGTTTGCCTATGTTCCCGGGCTGTGGGTAATCAGGTGAGATAATGGGTGGAAAAATGCTGCGTAGACTGTAAATCCGGATTCAGGTAGGAGGAGAGACTGTGTTTACAGGTGAGGTCAGAAGCCACAGGCGGCTGGGCAAGTCAGGTCACTGGCCCAATCATGCCATAATTTCAGGATTAGGACAAAGGGCTTTGGGTCCTTCATGCAGTGCTTTTATTTTTATTTTTTCACTATCAATTTAGAAGTGAATACATTCTCATTATCAAAAAATTAAAAATAAAGCTAAAGTTCCTGCTTGACTGTCACCCTCAATCCCAGTTCCCTCCTAAGAAGTAACTATGGTTGTCAGTTTGAAACTTAGCCTTCCAGACCTGGTGCAGGCATTTATGGCAAAACATGGATTCAACAAATACTTGCTGAGCATATGAGCCCAAGGGGAGATGGGGTGAACAAGACAGGGGTCCTGTCCTCATGGAATTAACATTCTAATTGGGAAGATGAACAGTAAACAAATCAATGACGATTACTTTAGATGGTGAGAGGTGCTCTAAAGGGTTGGGAACAGCCCTGGCCAGTGTGGCTCAGTGGTTGGAGCATGGACTCTCGGACTGAAGGGTCCCGGGTTCGATTCCAGCCAGGGACACATACCTCAGCTGCAGGCTCGATCCCCGGCCCCAGTGGAGGAGCGTGTGGGAGGCAACCAATCAATGCATCTCTCTCACATCCATGTTCCTCCCTCCCTCCATTCCACTCTCTCTGAAAAGCAATGGAAAAATATCCTCCAGTGAGGATTAAAAAAAAAGAAAAAAAAGAAATGGGAACAGACTGGTGGCCTTTGTAACAGCTGCAGGTGTCCCAGGAGCGGGCAGGATCCTGGCAGGAAAGTGCTGGCTAGTCTGGAATCGAGGCAGACTCCTCGCCACTTTTTGTCCAGCATGACAAGGGGAGCAAGGAAAAAGGAAGCCCATGGAACAGCAGGCATCCAGAGGAGGCCCCTGACTAGTTTGGGTCAAGGTGCCAGCTTTCCACTTACCATTCTTCCTGCCAGCCTGCTCTGGAGGTCACCTGTGAAGGGGGGAGGTGCAGAGGCTGGACAAAAAAAAACACAAGATCATGGGGTGGGAGAAGTTAACAGACAATGAGCACTGGGGATGAACGAGTGAATGAATACCAGGACCTCCGGTTTACATTTATTTTCACACCGGTCTCAAGGTAATTCCAGAAAGATAAAAGGGAGAGGAACTGCCATGGAGGGCACCTGGAGAGGCTGTGGGGAAAATGAATTTCGTCACTCTACTGAGAATCTCTGGCTGCGAGTCCACCTGATTCCGCATCTGTCCAGAGGCGGGTGGGCTCAGTGGGCTGCTTTTCTCTCAGGGCCAGAGGTCCATGTGTGCATGTGTGGTGCTTGGAGTGGGAGGCATCACCTGGCTGGCCCCATTTCACACACCACCCACTCTCTATGCCATGGACTTGCTGGAAGGCCCTGAACAAGGATGTCACCTGTCCAAGATTTAATGCCAACATCTATAAAATGTAGGGATTTGCCCTCCCCATCAAGCAACAGGCCTGTTTCTAGGATTTTGTTCTCCAGAAATACTATCCCAGGGGCCCTGAGATGTACATACAAAGATGTTCATTGTTTGTTCACAGCAAAGCACTGGGAACAAACTAAATGTTCATTAGTAAGGGACCGAGTTGAACATGTTTCAGCATAGCTAGACAACAGAAACACACACGACCATTAAAAAGAATGTCATGGAAATACACTATTAAAAGAAGTGAAAGAGCAAGCTGCAGAATAACAGGCATTAAAGGAACCCATTTTTGCAAAACAATATTATGTATCTATATATTATATATTTTTGTATATAAACACTTACATGTGCATGTATATGGCATTTTAGTTTAAATATGTCTTCATTGATTTCAGAGAAAGGAAGGGAGAGGGAGAGGAGAGAGATAGAAACATCAGTGATGAGAGAGAGTCATTGATTGGCTGCCTCATGCACGCCCCCTATTAGAGATTGAGCCCACAACCCTGGGCTCAATTAGAGATTGAGCATGTGCCCTGACCGGGAATCGAACCGAGATCTCCTGGATCACAGGTTGATGCTCAACTGCTGAGCCATGCCAGCTGGGCTGTATATGGCATTTTATTTTTTATTTTTTAAAAATATATCTTTATTGATTTCAGAGAGAGGAAAGGAGAGGGAGAGAGAGGGCTAGAAACATCAATGATGAGAGAGTCACTGATCAGCTGCAGCCCGCAACCTGGGCATGTGCCCTGACCGGGAATCGAACCCTGATCGCCTGGATCCTAGGTCGATGCTCAACCGCTGAGCCACGCCCGGCCAGGCTGTATATGGCATTTTAAATCGTCAGGAAGAAAGGATACCTGCCCAAATGCTGGCAGTAGTTAACTTTGGGGCTGAGACTGGTGGGTACGGCAGACTCATTTTTTACAAGTCACTACAATCTGAATTTATAAAAACAGATAACTTCTAAAAATAATTCACATACCATAAAATTCACTCTTTTAAAGTATACAGTTCAGTGGTTTTTAGTATATTCGCAGAGTTGTGCAACCATTACCACTCTCTCATTTAGAACATTTTCATTGCCCCCAAAACTCTATACCCATTGGCACTCATTCCTAATTTCCCTCCCCCCGATCCTGACAATTCTACTTTCTGCTCTGCGTATTTTACTCTAGGTGCCAAAAAGAAGTGGAAACACAGTATCTGTTACTAATTCATCTTTAATCTCTTGCTCTGTCATTCTGTTAACCAGTCACTTGAAAAAAAAAGTCATTTTCACTTTCTCATACCAATACACATTGTTTGTGGTTCAATGTTGCTAGAAGCAAATCAGGCTCTAGGGTTTTTTTGTTGTCTTTTGAGAGAGAGAGAAAAGGAAAGAGAGAGAGAAAAAAATCGACCAGCTGCCTCAGCCCCCTCAAGGGATTGAACCTGCAACCTAGGTATGTGCCCTGACCAGGAATCAAAACCACAACCTTTGGTACACGGGATGATGCTCCACCAACTGAGCAACCCAGCCAGGGCCAGGCTCCAGTCTTAAAATAAACCAGCCCCAATGAACAAGAGGAAATTTGTCCACACAGCACCAGGGCCACGGGCAGTTCATTGCAAGATGAGAATGAGACAGGTGGAGCGAGTATAACTTTATAATGAAATAAAAGACGAGGGAGCAGGACTTTGTGAACTGGGCCATCTGTCCAGTTCAGGCCACCTGGAGCCTCAGGTGCTGAGGTTGTCTAATTCTAGGATTTTGGTTTTTTAAGCTTTCCTGACTGCCAGATTCTAGGATTCTCCAGGTTCCATTTCCATGTGGGTCTGACCACTGTGCCCCAGGATTCAGAGCCTTGTTCAGGCCCTGGCTCTGAGCTGCTCCCTGGGGGGCAGCCTGGCAGAGCTGTGGACAAGAGGAGCATTGTGGGACCTTGGGAGCTGGTGCCTAGGAGCAGCAGGAGGCCTGTGGGAGGCTTGAGTGGCAGAAGTTGCAGCTGCTTTGCTGCTCTCCTCTGTCCTCGCTGGGCCAGAGGCACATCCTGAGCGTGCTAGGACGCTCTGAGCCTCAGCCTGCCTAGATGAGGCCTGGTCCCCTGGAACCCCAGCTATGTCTGAGGATAGTTCAGCTATCCCAAGCCTTTCTCTACAGACCATGCTGCTGCCCACATATACATAGACACATTCTGGAAAATCCATCCGGGACTGGGCAAGTGGGCTTGCTTACCCCAAACCAAACAACCCTTCCACTAACTCCGCCAGAATAGAAAAGACCACATGCTACCCAGGAGGGGAGACTGGAGACCAAGAAGGGGATGTGCTCATCTGAGGTGGTAGAGGCACTTAGAGGGGAAGCTGGGACTAAACCCCATCCCCCTGACCCTCAGTCTCTGTGCTACAGGTTAGGTCTCACTGTCCCTTGCCCCTGAAATGCTTATCGCTACTGTTCCAAATCCTACACAGGCTTCAAGGCCCAGCTCAGCCATCACCTCCTCCCTGAAGCCTTCCCTGATAAGCCAGACAGAAGCCACAATTGCAGGTCTTCTCACAGAATCCCATCCTTAGAATTAGATGGAACCCAGAGGGTGTATCCTCATTGACTTCAGACAGGAATTTCCAGATGCCCACTGTGGAGGAAACGGTAGACCAGTGTGGGAGACAAATATGGAAACAATTGCAACAAACAGTCACAGAAAGATAAGTGATGTGACAGAGAGACGAGCAAAGTACAACAGGGCTTCCAGAAGGAGTCTCGCATCTCCTGCCTGAGGGAACATCCCTGAAGGTGGCACAGAGACGGTGGCACTTGCCCACATTTTGTGGCATTTATTTGTACATGTATGTCTCTCCCCATTGGACTGTGAGATCCTTAATAATACAGACAGCTCACCTTTATGAGCATTAATCATATGGTAGACATTATGTGTGTGTGTGTGTGTGTGTATGCTATTAATTACACCAACTCCTTGAGTCCTCACAACAACTCCATGAGCTAGGGACTATCACAGTACCCCCATTTACTGATGACGATAAGGCTCTGAGAGGTCAAAGCCTGCTTGAAGCCACACAGCTGTCAAAATGTGCAGTCAGGACTCCGTCTGTCTGACTTCACAAAGAACTTCCACTGCTAAGATGTGTCACTGGTGTGCTGAGGCAGGCACCGTGTCCAGTTCACTGAAACTTAGTTTTCATTGTAAATTCATTCACGGTTATGCACCAAGAAGTCTGGTGAGCAAGAACCCTCCCAGGAACCCCAGCTCCACAGCCCCCAGAGGCCCTGCCCACAATGCTCCCATCTCACTTCTAACTGCAATCAACATGCTGGGTTCTGGATTATTCCAGCAGGTGAGCAGGGCTGGTGCTGGGGTGCTAACAGTATTCCAGGCACTAACAGTTGAGCTCCTGCTGCTCCACAGGAGAGGAGACTGGAGGGCTGGGTCTGCAAAGCCAGCCCATTATGCTTTGACTCTTTGGGGGTGACTGGGGATAAGAGATCATGGGGGCTAGAGCCCTCCCACTACCCCTCAGTATCAACCTGGCCGGTTCCACAAGTCAAGGTAGGCAGAGTAGGACATGGTTCCTGAGCCTCCCTGACACACCTCTCCTTGGATGACCACGAGGAAGGGCTGCTGGCTGGAGAGATTTCAGGTAGCCAGGTCAGACTACCTGACAGGCTGCCAGACACTAGAAACGGACTGTTTGTGTCCCACTTACCTGCGTGTGCACACGGAACTGTGGGTGAGGCAGCTCTTCCTGTCTGAAACAGAAAGTAAGACTTGTCTAAGCTCTAAGCTTGAGTTGCTTTTTCCTCTAAATAGAACAGAGCTTAGCCCTAGCCAGTTTGGCTCAGTGATCAGAGCACTGGTCCACAGACAGAAGGGTCCCAGGTTTGATTCTGGGCACGGACCTCGGTTTCAGGCTCCATCCCCAGCACCAGTTGGGGAGAGTGCAGGAGGCAGCGAATTGATGTGTCTGTCTCACATCCATGTTTCTCTGTCTCCCCCTTCCACTCTCTCTGAAAAGCAGCGGGAAAAATATCCTCGGGTGATGATTAAAAAAAAAAGAACAGAGATTAGAGAAGGCACACCTCATCTCCAGGAACAAATACAACCAGGAACAAATACAACCAGATGGGTATGAGTAACATCAAACACTTATATCACGCTCTACAGCTTTATATGCTGAGACTCAGAAGGCCCAGGCACTTGGGGAGAGTTACTGTTGAGGAAGCAGAGGCTCAGGGAAGTTAAGCATCAGGTTGAACCTAAGCTCCCTGCCACTTTCCAACCGAGTCCAGAGCGCAAAGTCCACACACATTCATTCCTCCACTCGCCCCAGGGAAAGGGGTGGGGGTGGGGGTGGGGGTGGGGGCAGAAGGGAGGTACCTTGACTCCGATCAAGTGGCTGGAGAGGAACAGGGTGGGGCCAAAAGTAAAAAAAAAAGCTGGGATTTTTCAGGTGCAGGCTTGACAAAAATGTGGAGTCACAGGAACCAGGATGATTTGCTGCTTCCCATACACTCCTCTCTCCGGAAATCTTCAGGAAACTGCTGGTCAGGCTTTGGATCTTCACATTGCCACCCCAGCCTCCCTCTCAGCCTCTTCCTGGTGCCCCTCCCCCACACCGGAGGCCGACTGGGGGGGCCCACAGCACACCCAGGCCCCTCTTGGGTCTGCAGGGCAGGCTGGGTGCGGGCGGGGGGGGGGGGGGAATGAAAGGCCACTCTTAGAAAGACCCAGTGACAGCATAGCCGGTTTTCATTTGCCAAAAGCCTGAATTGGACAGTGCATGCATTCATCACCTATCCATTCTCCGCCTCTATGTTCTAGAAAGGATTTGAGGCACACTTCATCACTTATTCATACAATAAGTCCTCACTTAGCCTGTAGAGAGGTTCCAGGAAATGACGACTTGAAGTGAAATGAGGTATAATGAAACCAGTTTTACATACCATCAGGTAACTGACAGAAACAAGAGTTTAGTTCCTACAGCCTATTCCGGGTGACAAAAACATCACCAGACTTCTAAATAAGTCCCCCAAATGCCTCTAATATTAAACATTGAAATAAATGAAAGCTATACATACATTTAAGAAAGGTTCATAAAAAACAACTAAGAGAATTACTTTCCAACCCACTTATTCCAATTCAGGGTCAGGGGGGCCTCTCCGGGCAGCGCAGGGACCCACCGACCCTGAACAAGACGCCTTCCATCGCAGGGGCACTCACACGCCTCCAGACTGGGACAACGTAGGCACGCCAGGTCCCCTAACGTGCACATCTTTGGGATGTGGGAGGAAACTCGAGTCCCCTGCACAGACGACCTGCACAGACATGGGAGAATGTGGGAACTCCACAAAGGCAGCGGGCCCGCTAGGAATTGATTTTTTTTTCTCATCAACTTTGTAACAAAATAACAGTGAGCAAAACAATGTTATTTAGGACATGCCAAACACGGATACTGCTTCAGTCAATCCTCGTTCACTCACTTCCTCACGCATCAAGTCTTTCTACTGCAAAAACCATCGATCGCCAAGTGCTGCCTCTTTTCTCAGGTGCTCCTGGGGCTCCCGGCCCAGTTCGGGATGTAACCCAGAATTCTAGAACTGCAGGGCTCAGTCCGTGGGCAACAGCTGCCTGATTCTGCAGATGAGAAGGTGGTCAGTAGCCACCTAAGGTCAAGGCCATACTGGAAAGAAAAGCCCCATCTTGGGCTTGTAGTCCAGTGGTATGAGGAAGCCAGAGAGAGACACTGTGAAAGGAAGCCTAGGCCACCAGAGGCTGGTCTTTGTGGCGAGGAACCCGCTCTTAGCTTTGGGGCCTGAAGATCTGGGTTCCAGCCCCAGCTGTTCACTGCGTCTGCCCAAATTCTTACGCCTTGGGCATCACCGTTGAGTCGGCCCATGAGCGTCTCAAACTCAGGTGCAAGCCCAGTTCTCTACCCACCTGTACATGCCTCCTGTTCCAAATCTGCTCCCCACCCCATCTCAGACTGGCTCCTCTCTCCAGCTGCAAATGCCAGAGGCTGGGGCATCTCCCCCCCTACCCCCCACTTGGCCAACAGCCAAGTCCTGTCCTCTGTAACCTCCCCATGCCTGCTGCCCCACTGTGAGGCCCAGCTCCTCTGCCGCCGGACTACTGTAGACAAGTGCCTCAGCCTCTCCATGAACAGGCTCTACACTGTCGCTACACGGGCCTGCCTTTGGTCCCTAGAGGAATGGGGTGGGGAAAGCCCCTGGGTGAATCTGGAGGCCGAGTCCCAGCTCCACCACAAAGTAGCCCTGCTGATCCACACATGACCTGTCTCTATAATCTATGACTGATTTCCAAGGTCGAAGACAACTAATAATGACCTTCACTCCCTAATCACACCCTAAGGCCAGGTGCTGTGCTCGTACTTTATGTAACTTAAACAGAACAATCCTGAGGCACGTGCTACCCCAATTTTATAGATGACGAAAGTGAGGCATTGAGAAGCTACATAACTTGGCCCCTGCTTACACAGCTAGTATGTGGAGAGTTGGGATTCAAACCCAGGTCTGCCCAAGCCCAACTCCACACTCTGCTATACAACCGTCTCTTGCTGGTGTAGGAACTTTCCTTAATTGACCAAACCCTCACTCCTTTTATGCATGGGAGGGTCATGAACCTACTTCCTCCACTCTGGGCAGCAAGAATAAAAGTCCTGCAAGTTGGCTGCAGCTGCTGAATGCCCTGCATTCCTAGAGCAGTACGTACCAGGCGGAGTTCAGCTGTGCCTGTCCCCTCACAAGGGCTGCTGGCTGGCCAGCACTGCCACTGGACCTGGACCAAGCCACTGGGAAATGGCCCCAAACTGGGCACGTAGCACTGTCTGTGACCTTGGGCTCCTGAAATGGCTCACCTTCCAGCAAGGTGAGAGGAGTGCTGAGAGGCTGTGTCAGATGCAGCACACTTTAACCTGGCACAATATTTAAGATGGGGACAGGAGACTCTGACATGAACTAGGAGGCCCTGGTGTTGAATTCAAAACATTAACCCTGGGGACTGCTCAGGTGGGTCTGAATTCCTATGAGCCACTATTGCCCAATGTCAGGAATGGTAGTGGGGACAGCAAGAGATGGTGCTGGGTAGGCCGTCCTTTAGGGGGCCAGGGAACCAGGGAGTAAGGCACTGTGGAGGGTAAGGAGGCCTGGCTGGCACTGGCCTGGCAGGATCCCAACTGTGCACTCATTAGGATCCAGCAAGGTAACGACTAAAGTGCTTGGAGAGCTACCAAGAGCACTCTGAATGTTTGACTTCCTTTTTATTCAGAGGCTGCTTGTGTTTGTCCTTCCTTGGGGACGGGGGGCTGAGTTGTAGGATGGTGTCCCAGAGACAGCACAGGCTCTAGAACTGCAGACGCGGTATGGTCCTGGCCCCTCTTTAGCTCTGGGAACTCGGACAAGTTCTGTAGCCTCCCTGGTGAAGAATGGCTCACACACACCCCCGCCCCCCATCAGACTCAGTCTGGTCCTTATAGCCATCTACAGGGCCCTGTATCTAACCAGGAGCGTCACAGGCCTCTGGCCTCTCACTCTCCCTTCCCCTTTGTTCACTCTGCTCCAACTGACCTTTTCACATTTTCTTAACACACAGAACATGGGCCTTTCCACTTGGTTTTCCCAGGTATATGCAATGCTGTCCCCTTGCCCACCGCAGGTCTCCACCCAATCAGTGTGCTGTTCTCTGACTACCCTATTCAAAATGGTAACTCCTACCCTTGATTTTTCTCTAGTACATGTATCTCCATTCAACATACAAAATATGGTTTATCACCTGTCTCCACCCACTAAAATGTAAGCCCAAGAGGACAGGGACTTTGTTTCTTTTTGTTTTTTAATCCTCACTCGAGAATATGTTTTGATTTTAGAGAGAGGAAGGGGTGGAAAGAGAATGCAACATCAATCGGCTGCCTCCTGTATGCACCCCAATCGGGATCAAACCCAAGCCTGGGTATGTGCCCTGACCAGTAATTGAACTTGCCACCTTTCGGTGTATGGGATGACATTCCTACCAACTGAGCCACACTGGCCAGAGCTTTTTTTAATTAAAAAAATTTTTAAATTGTCATTTTTAGAGATTTTGTCTTTTGTGCACTTCCATTTTCCCCCTTGCTTCACAGTACCATGCAGGCTTACCTGGAAGGCAAGGATCCAACCTCTGCATAAAATACCAAAACATGCCTGATACACAGTGGGCGCTGTTTTAGATTCCTAGGGCTGCTGAAACAATTTACATGAACTTGGTGGCTTAAAACAGGAACTTATTCTCACAGTCCTGTGGGCCAAAGCCTTTTAGTTTTGGTGGTTGCAGGCTGCATAACTCTAATCTCTGCCTCTGTCTTCATGTGGCCTTCTCCTTGTGTTTCTCTCGTCTCTTATAATGACACTTGTCACTAGACTGAGGGGCCACCTGGCTAATCCAGGATGATCTTGAGATCCTTAACCTACACCTGTGAAGACCTTTTTCCAAATGTTACTTTGACAGGATCCAGGGGTTAGAATATGGACATATCTTTTCAGGGACAGCACTCAACCCACTGCAGCACTCGATAGTAATTATCACATGAATGGGAAGACACAGAAAAGCTTACAGGTTCTAGTCGTGGAGTAAATAACTGAGCACGCATTACAGGCCAGGCACCTGTAATTATATGCGGCACCTGAATGGCAGCTCATTTATTCCTCGCAACTAGCCAGTAAGGCAGATTCCACTATTCACGTTTTACATACAAGGGAGAGGACTCACGGCAGGGCTTCCACCCAAAAGCCATATGGGTGCCCACCTCAGGGTGACAGGTACAGCACTAACCCACAGGGTAAGAGGAAGCCATTTTGCCCAGCTCCAGCCACAGCCTGCCATCGAGCTCCCAGGACAAGCACCTGGAGCAGGCCCAGCTCTGGCTGGCAGCAGGCACTAAGAACACTCAGGTAAACTGCACACCAGTGGGCACTAAGGCACATGCACACCCATTAAATCTCACAACCTGGGGAGACAGATCTTTCATTTTCGGACAAGGCTACCAGCCCAGAGAGGTCACAGAGCAAATCAGTGATACAATTCAGACTTGAATCCAGGTGTCAACCCTTCAAGTCGATGGCTTTCCATGCTCTCAAGCTCCCTCATTACCAGAAAACTCGAGAGAGACCAACCCACACCAGGTAAGCACAAAACCTAGCTCAGGAATTCACAGCAACCCTGTCACTGGGAGGCAGGGACAGCCTCACCAGCCCAGTCCTTCCAAGTTACAGGAAATACCTTTTCTCTTTAGGGCTAATATACACACCACATAGATTTTTATGGGTTATCTGTTGCCATTTCACCTCTTGTGCAAGCCTTAACATAGAACTTTCTTAAGTAAAAACAAAATTTGAGTAACAAAAGACCTATCTTCACTACCTACTACTTTGACCAAGCTATTTAATTACTCCAAGCCTCACTTTCCTCAACAAAATAAGGATACCAAGTCTGTCTCCAGAGTGAAATAATGCTTAACCTGTGCAGACCTGAGGGCCTGTTCCTGAATACAAAGTTTCTCCAGCTCCAGGAACCTTTCATCTTTGCTGGGCAGGTCAGGTGACATGCCTGGGACAACCAGCTTCAGTCAAGTTTTCAACTGTCTTAGATCTGAAACATCTGTGCCTTGTTAGAAAAGCTTAGAAATTGGCTCTAATAATCGTGTGGGCTGCTAGGTTTTGAGGTGCAGAAGATGCCATCTAGACAAGTCCCAAGATGGCAGATTCCAGACGGGTGCTTAAGCGAGGGATGGCAGTGAGACTGAAAACAGACAAACTTCAGCTATGACTGTCTGTGACGGTGACGGCAGGTAAGTAGTAGTATCAAGCTCACTGAGGGTGCAAGAGGCTGCACACAACATAAATCAGGGTTTCCAGTGTGAGGAATCATGAGACCTGGCTAGAAGACAGTAGAGAAATGTAGTCATTTGGAGCTAACTCTTGGCTTTAGCACAATTACGTGACCTTGATCAAGTCACCTCCATGAGTCTGTTTCCTCAACAAAATGGGGTTACTATTGCTAAACCGGATTTGTAAGGTATAAGCAAGGTACGTGGATTCCTCTTAGCACAGTTCCCGGCAGTAGGAGGTGTTCAGTGGCACTTCCACTAACATGCATGCAAATTATGGCAGGTCATTTAATGCTTACAGGAATCCTATGAGGTACAGATAAGATACTGAAAGTCAAAACGTCCTGTAAACTGTACGGTGCTTTAAGAATACAGGGATTAAAGAATTCAATTTAAACACCAACAACTGATGTATCAGGAGAAAGCACTGTGACACATGGGAAGTTACCTACTGTTGCCCTCATCCACAGATGCTCCCCATCAATAATGAGATGACAAATCTGGCTTCAAAGATCCTTTACTGAGACCTATTGAAAACATTTCAGTCCTTGATTCAAATAAACTTCAACTTGGTTGACAGGTGATGGCTGAGCTAGGTAAAGGCTTCACAGTGGCAAAAACACTCCCCACTGATGACAATATCAAAATAGGTTCCTGACTAATGCGAGTGTGAATGTACTCAGGGTCTCTGTCCCATCTTCTTCAGGGTTCGATTGAGCTAGAAGAGAAAGAAAAGGAAAGTTAAACCTTTTCCTATGGAGTGTGTGATCATCAGGTCAGACTTCCAGGCCATCCTCTAAGTCAGGGGGGGAGTGTGTGAGCACTTGATGTGAGCATGGGTTACTCTGTTAAATACCCTACATTGCTCTGCCCATTTTATACACAGGAAAGGGATTGAGAGTGGCTAGACTTGCCAGGGCTGTATTACTACCCTGCAGAAGGAGCCTGGCGGCATTTACCACAGCAGAGCAGTGACCTCTGCTGGAGGACTCAAAGCACCAGGATGCAGTGGCTCCAACTATGGCACAAAAAGAGACTCAAATACCCTTGTAGTATTTGGCCTGACCTACAAGACCTCTCCTAGGGCAAGACACGGAATGTACCAAGTCTGTCAAAACAGAGCTGCACCCTGTCCTCTGCCTGCAGGAACTGGCCAGACCTGTCTAAGTTGTAGAATAACTGCCAGATGGGGAGGGATGGGTGAGAGCAGGCAGTGAATCCACCCATATTAGGAAATACTAGGGAGAGAGAGAAGGATTGCTGGCCACCCGCAGAGGAAGATCTTGGAAAGAGATGCTCCAGAGAAGGCTGACACAGCAACTTCTACAGGCCCAACCCCACTTCCCAAACCCCAAGCAGCCAGCCAGTCTAGCTCAGAAACTTAAGAGTCAGTTTTGGGCTTTCTTGGAAATAAAAATGAATAAAAAGATTTAAAACTCCCACCCAGTTCCTAACCTCTGTTCCCAGTCCACATACCCCCTTCTCTCAGACCTCTCACCTCCTCAAATTTATGAATCTGTCGGATGAAAAAATCCCCATAGCGCCTGGCGACTTTGGTGTCTGCGATGTGGATCATGTCCTGTGGGAAAGGCAGTCAGATAAAAGCAGTGAGGTGGAGCCACTTATAGACTTGTAGATAATCATGATGCTAATTGCTAGATAAACCCAGAAAGTGCTTTTCCAGTTAATAGCAGCTCTTTCTTGTTAGATGACTGGTTTTTATTTTCTTCTTGTTACCTCACTATTTTTATTTTCTAGTCTTTTTCAATAAACATGAATCTTTGCAATAAAACATTTAAGACAGCATTTTATTCTCATACACAGATTGTAAATTAGCCCAGATTTTACATTTTGTTCTTTAGCTCAAAATATTTTGTTGAACATCACTTTACTTGTAAAATGCCTCATAATCCAGGTTAAGACCCAAGAACTTTCTGAATCTTTGACAGGGTTTTTTTTTTCAAGTCAAGGATTAAAACACACACACACACACCTGCCAGGGGGGAAAAAGCAACATTTTGCCAAAGACAAACCTGAACCAGGAAGAGAAACAATAATAAAAACAAAAAATGCAATTAAAACCTTTTCCATGTAGGGACTTTGACTCATATTATAGTTATTAATTTAACCTAAATATAATTTCATAGCAAAATTTTATTAATTATAACCAAGTTGCTAATTCTTGGGAGAAGTGTTTTATTAAAAACCATCCAGATATCTAGGACTAGTTCATCTGGGTCACTAAGATATTATAGAGGTATGTAGCAGGTTACTGATATCACCAAAGAATGTGTATATGTAAGCCACTGGGAATAAACTAAAAAGAACTTTAGGTAGTTGAAGTGACAACACAGGGGACAATTTTGATTTTTAAAAGTATGATTTAAAACACATTGAAAAACTCTGACTACTGATGTGTTTCTTCTGGTGAGTCTGTTCATGTCAAGGACAGATAAATTCTGACAAACACCAAGTCTTCCAAAAGCCATAAACTCTAAACAAGAAGATTAGGGTTAACAAGATGAGCTTTCAAAAACAAACTACCCAAACTGACCTGACAACCAGGTGTGTACCCAAGAGAATATGTTCACACAATAACATGGAAGCAAATATTCATAGTAGCATTATCCACAACAGCCAAAAAGTGAAAACTCAATTATTCATTAAATGAAAAAAAAAAAAGTGATGTAGTCATACATGGATTATTCAGCCATAGAAAGGAATACAGTACTGATACATGCTACAACCTGGATGAAACTTGAAAATATGCTTGATGAAGGAAGTCAAACCCAAAAGGTCATGATTTACAATTCCATTTATATCAAATATCAGGAGTAGACAAATCCACAGAGACAGAAAGCAGATTACTCATCTGCCACAGATTAGGGGAAATCAGGAATTGGGAATGACTGCAGAGTGTTTCTTTTAGGGGTGATGGAAATATTGTGGAATTAGATAGTGGAGATGGTTACACAACCTGTGAATATACTAACAGTAAAAATACTGTCAAAAAAGTAATGATGTTTACATCGACACACTTTCTGGAAACAACCAAAAATGCAGGATAAAAATTTTTAAATCGCCCTATAGCATCAAAGAGTTGAAAAGGAAATAAAGAACTATTGCTAAAAGTAAACCAAAAAGAGAGCTGCCATCCCACTCTTGACACCAAGGAACGCTCGCCAAGTGCAGGGAGGGGAAGAAAAGAAAAGAGGAAGTCCTATCCCTGAGGCATTAGAAATGCAAGGTGATTCTCCTGACAGTCAGTGTGCAGCCTGCTCTTGTCGCCTGGCTGGTCCAGGGAGCTACAGGCTGTAAGCTCAGTCTGTGTTGGTCCCAGACCAATAACATCCCCAGGCACCCTGAAGAGGAAAAAGCAAATATCCTCTAGAGAAATGAATATCATCCTAGCCTTCAAAGAATGCCAACAAATAGTTTTCAAGGACAATGAACCCTCCGTAACCAAGCACCAAGCACGTAAAGACACATTGCACCATGAATAAATGAAAAAAATTAGAGAAAGCAAGAGATAGAGGTGAAGAGATTAATTAGGAATAGAATGATCGATCAAAAGAAAATTAGCCAGAATAAAGGAAACGAAAAGATGAAAGAAGAGTTTAAGAGACATGGAGAACAGAGCAAGGTCTATATACATTAAATAAAAACTCCAAAAAGAGGAAAACAGCAGAAACAGCATCAAAGGAATACTGGCTAAGAATATTTTAGAAGAGATGAAAGACACCAGTCCACTGATTTTAACGGAGAGTTATAAGTCCTTATCAGGGTTCCTAATATGTCTGAATAGAACATTTTCTTTACAAAAGAAAAAAAAAAAAAAAACAGACAAAAAGGAAAAATAGGGGGAAAAAGAACATTTTCTTTACTTGTGAGTGTATGTATATGGGGGAAACAAAGGCAGGAGGTGATATTTCACAGAAAAAACAATTCTAGGTGTTTAGCATATTTTAAGTCTTAAAAAAAACTCAATAAAACAAAAGAACTTACTTTTAAAAAAAAAACACCTCACTAGGACATTAAAATGTCCAACTTGAACTTAAAATACCAACAGTGAAAACCAATACTGTTCCTCAACCCTCCTTTCCTCCAGAGAGGAAACCACCACTATATTGATTGTTCACAAGTATATATATGGCTTTAAAAAAAAAAATAAATGGAACATCCATTGATAGCTACCCCATAAAGCCATATTTGTACTTTTTGTAAGAGCAAAACCCACCCAAATATCCATTAGCAGCAAGAATGAAAAAATGGCAGTCAATAATTGCAATAGGCATTGGACTATCACAGAGCAGTGAGCATGAATGAATTTCTGCTACACACAACACTGGATGTGATTCTCTCAAATATAATGTTGAGCAAAAAAGGCTAGACACAAAAAGAGCACATACTGTACCGTTCCATGGTAAGTAGTTCAAAACCAGGCAGCACTAATCTAGGATGGTACAAGCCAGGACAATGGCTTCCCACTTGCTAAGTACTTCCAACAGACAGTCTACAACACCCCCCCCTTTCTTCTTTAACTTCACCTCAGCCACACTGCAGCTGTCCCTCAAACACACTGGGCTCCCTCCTGCCCCAGGGCCTTTGCTCTAATTGCTCCCTCTGGAATGCTCTTCAACAAAATACTTGCTTGGCTCATTTCCTCACCTGCTTCAACTCTTACCTTCAATTTCTCTTTCTCAACAAAGCCTATACTGAGCCCCTTATTTAATACTGTAACTCATGCTTTTTTTTCTTTTTTAAGAATTTACTTTTTTTATTGATTTGGGGGAGGGGTAAGGGGGAGAGAGGGAGGGAAGGACAGAGAAACATTATTTGTTGTTCCACTTACTTACACATTCATTGGTTGATTCTCATATGTGCCCTGACGGGACTGAACCCACAACCTTGGTGGGACGACTCTCTAACTGAACTACGCAAACAGGGCTGCAACCTATGCTTTCCACCACCACTACCCTGACTCCACAGCACTTGGCAACTCCTAACCTGCTACATGGTTTGCTTAATTACAACATTTACTATTTTTTAAAACTAGAATGCCAGCAAAAGGGCAGAAATCTTTGTTGATTTTGTTCACCAATATATCCCAAATGCCCAGAACAGTGACTATAAGACAGTGGGAGCTTAACAAATGTTTATTGCTATGGATGAACAGAGCGTGCCCCAGAGAACCTAGCCCAGGGGGCGGCCATACCTTATCAATGTAGAAGTCAACCTCAGAGGCTGACTGAAATTCGCCGTCTAGAGCGGAGATGCCGCTGGTCCACACCAGGTTCTTCATTTTGTGCTTAAAAACAAGAAGCTGGATACGGAACTCCTGTTCTGTGAGGTCCAGGAAGCCGGCCAGCTTGGCCACAGGCATAGTGGTGTAGAGCTTGAGGAAGCTGCGAATGGTTGAGAGCTGGGCCTGCTGCTGTACTTCATCAGAAAACACCTTCAGCTGCTGCAAGAAGGGTTCCTTGTGGTAGTTGGGGTGCACATTATCATAGTTGGGGACTACAGGAGACAGGAACTTGGGGCAGGAATAGCTGAAAAGTTCCTCGTAGACCTGTGGGTCACCCTTCTGCATGCGTAGCATCTTATCCCCGTATTTCTCCCGCAGCTGGAGATGAATGCTCTCGTCGATACGCATGGGGTACATGGTGAGAGCGATGGCCAGCAGTGCATGCATCTGCTCATTCTGCTTGTTAATCTGGGGGTTGGGGGTGAGATTGGAGTAGGGTCAAATGAAATGGACTTTCTGAGGTCCCCACTGCCAACATGGCCCCACAATTCTCCCAAGAACACTGCACAGAAGTCTGACTTCTCCCCTTGTCTTGCACCAGTCATTTAACTTTCCCAATGTCTCTCCCAAGACACCCTCTAACTCTATTCAAGTTCAGCCTAATTCTGGGTCCTCCTTAGTTGTCTCCTGGATTCTTTACTGGTAACTCTTAGTCGCTCCAGTCTGCCACACTCACCACTGGCAGGTCAGGCCTCCCACACTAGTTATAATCAAGTCACCCAGAAACTTTTGATGGCACCTCAATGCCTGCAGAATAAAGACTAAATACTTCAGCTGGGAAATGAAGGTTACCACAGAACCTAATACCCAACTGGACTAATCTCCTGCTCTTCAGCCAAAATGGTTTATTTACTGCTGCATCACCATACACTTCCAAGTCCCCACAGCTTTGCTCTGCCTAAAAGCTCCTCAAATTCTATACATGTCTTGGACCCATCCTCCCCCATGGAAAACTGCCTAAGCACAATATCCACATCTAACTCATTTTTAAACACCCACAGCCCAGAGAACACTCAGCAAATTGTTGCTGAATAAGTAAGTGTAGGCACTGATGGGAAATAAACTGGTATTAAAAGATATAGTCCTTATCATCAAGGTGTTAAGGATCTGAATTAATAGATACAACAAAAAACTCCTAGAGTAGGCTGGCCGTAAAGAAATCATTGTGTTGAAAAAGTATACTAAAAGAGCAAAAACTTGGATGATGTTTACCAAAAACGGTTGAAGCCAAAGGGTCAGGTGGTTAGAGATCCCCTTACCATCTCATACTTGTATGTGGTCCTCTGGAACATGCTCTTGGTTCTCTGGATGTAAAGGAGGATGTTGGCAAAGACTCGGATGGCATCCTGGTAGCGACGCATCATCAGATATGCAAAACCAACATAATAGTATGTGGTGACCTGGCACTCGGGCACACGGGAATACATGCTCTGTGGAAGGAGATGGAAGAAGCATCCATGAGGCCCAAGGCCAATTCACCCCAGAAAGGATCTGAAAGTTGGTGGGGCCTAGTGTTAGCTGGAGTCAGAGGCTCTGAGCACAGATTGTACCATTCACCACTTAAGTTATATGACCTGTGGCCTCCATTTTCTTAGTTGTAACAAAGGGACTAGACCAGGTAACCCTAAAGTCTTTCTGCTCTAAACTCTCTAAAGGAACAAATAGATAAGAAGACAGGCACATAAGTCAAACAAAAAGGTACCGATTTTTATGTGGCTAGGCAAAACAACCACAGTTAATTACACCACTATTTATACCACCTTAAAACTAAATCTTACCTTAATTAAGACTAGTAAAAATTGCCCTAGCCGGTTTTACTCAGTGGTTAGGGCTTTGGCCCGAGGACTGACGGGTCCTGGGTTCGATTCTGACCAAGGGCAGATACCTTGGTTGCAGGCTCCATCCCCGTACATGCAGGAGGCAACCAATCAATGTGTCTCTCTCACATTGATGCACATCCCCCCCCCCCCCCCCGAAAAAGCAATGGGAAAAATATCCTTGGGTGAGGATTAGAAAGAGAAAAAAAAAAAGACTAGTGAAACCTCAATAGTAAAAATCTGCCATTATCATTCCGTTTTGGAAACAGAATCAAAAGACTACTGAATATTTTAAGTAAGCACCAAAGAGAAACCACCTTGCCCAGGTTCAGATTTTCATTGCAGTTGTTTCCTGGTTCTCAATTTTCAACTGGCCTGGGGAAGGAGTCCTTTTTCACCTCCCTATTTGTCCTAATAGATGCAGACAGACTTTCTGGCTCTGGGAAGATGGGCAGAGGAAACAGGTAATTACCTTCTTATTCAGCTCGATATTCTCCAACACCTTGATGGCCTGGTAGTAATCCCCCAACAGGGAGTGCAGACGCAGAAGCCCCACCAGGCTGAAGTAGCCAAGCATCTTGTAGAGTGAGTGCCGTCCATACTCCCCAGCCACACTCTCGGGGTCCCCTGTGAGAAAGACATTAACACTGCAGCAGGGAGAGGTGAAGGAAGGCAAGCCTGAGCCTTGAATGTCACTCTGTAAACTCTTCACTCACTGCCAGCCTCTCCAGCTTCTTGCCACAGGGAACTCGGCCTTCGGAGGACTACCAAGAAATAGCATGCCTGGCCTTATGCTAATCTCAAATTTACCTACAGTTGGGTGGAGGGTAGCAATTCTTTTATTTCTTGGTCCCAACACACCTGAGAATGAGAGGGTCCCTCTCATCAATAAGTTACTCATCAAGGTCCCTCTTTTCAGGAAGCTCCAGAGGTCAAAGCTACTTTCTTAATAACACTAAGATGTTATTTGCCTTTCCCAATGAGTTGAAATTTGCATCAATGATGCAAAAATAATGCCAGGTAAAATTACTGACAACTTGGCATAAATCAGGCAGGGTCTCCAAGCTATACAAATAGTCACTGGATTCTTTACCAACACACACTTACGGTAAAAGAAACTAGCCACTTTTCCACAAAACACAGTCTTTACTTGAAAAAATAATGGGCACACAAATTATGGTTATTTAGATTTGGGCATTTAGCAGCCACTTTCTCAAAATGAATGAAGCCAGCCTGTCGCACTTCACTGTAAGCAATTGACAGTGTTTGCTGCCAAAGAAAAAAATAAGCTTTTAAGCAAAAATTAGATTTTTACAAAACTTGTATGTGCCACTATGAGCTCAACAGCTTCCAAATAATGACTAATCTGATGAGGTTGATAGCAAAAATAACAAAGTGATTTTAAAGAATTGGATAACAAAAAAAAATTATGTAACAAAGTGTGTCAACATTTAAAAAGTCTTTACAACTCAGTGAACCAGTATTTTACAAAATCATGCATGTGTAAAAGACTCATTCAAGCTGCAGGAGAAACCAATAGATTTTAGTACCAAAGTGAAAGTTCAATGATAGGGCTTCAGATTCCTTACTGCAACTAACCTGTAAAACACTACCATTTGTCAAGTTTCATTGTGGTACCAAAGAACATCCACACCACCTGAAAAGGCTGTTAAAAACTTCTCCCTTTCCCAACTAAGTATTGTGAGGCCAGACTCCCCTCATATACTTCAACCAAAGCAGTGTATTGCAACAAATTGAAAACAGGAATGGAAATGAGAATCCACTCTCTTCTAAAAGCCAGACACTAAAGAGATTTGCAAAAATGCCACTCTTCTCAGTTAAAAAAAAGTGGTTTTGACACCAAAAAGTTAGAAAAGTGCTTAATCTTTTAAGGCCCTGGAGAAACAGGAGTGTTTACAAATGCACATCTCAGAAGTGCTGGTTCAGTCTGTCAGCCCCCAGCTCCGGCACTCGGCAACTGTTTGCGTCCAAACACCAAAGAGGAACAGCCCATTGCCTAGGTGGTGGTGACTCCTCCACACTTCCTGCGGCCTCTATTCACGTGGAACAGATGCTAAGCAGCACTCACCTCCGCTTGTGTACACCTCCAACTGCCGGTTGATGTTGGACTTGTCTACCAAGGAGTGAAGGACATTGAGGACACTGTGAACATTCCAGATTTTGGGATTGGAACGAAGGAACTCAATCTCCTCCTCCGACTTCTTGGCAGTCTTACAGCGGTACTGGCTAAATGACTGAAACTGTTGCAAAAGAAGGGAAAGATGCAGCAGTGGCATAAAATCCAAGGTGAGCGCAAAGTGCACAATGCTGAAGACAAGGCAATGCCCAGGACTCCGGACAGGGGAAAGGTGAGGGTGAGACTACTACTACTCATGCTAAACCTCTCTGTGCACGACTTGCTTTTTCAGAGCCATTTTTTAGTAAGCTGTGAATTTTGTTCATTACTGAGCATTAGTTTTTCCACAGTTAAGTAAAAATCTCTAAGATTAGAGGTAGTTTGTGGAAAAAAACATTCATTTTGGAGTTAAACACAACCTAAAGCCATTTAATGCCTCTGAGCTTCACAATTCAGTTAATCTGGCAACCAGAATCTAGTGGTCTGTAACCACTTCTATTTATGTGGCTCTGCATATGAATGATGATGTGGTCATGAGGTAGGTATCTATGTGTCTTCCCTATCAGAGTTAACCATCAATTCACCTGGAACAGGAATCCAATCTGAGTCCTCTCTGTACCAACCACAGAGCCAAATGTAAGGGACACATAGGGGACATGCCACATATATTTGAGGCAGTGGTTCTATCGGACCAGCATGGGGCTGGCTCCAGCAGTCACCCAGAGAATAGCATAAGAGACCACCCGCTCAATCATAATTTTTAAAAAGCACCCTGGGTTGATGATTCTGATATACACTTAGGTTTGCAAACCAGTGATCTAGAAAGGCTATAAGTCCTAGATGGCCCAAGATTGTTCTTTTCTTTTTCAATCATCACCCAAGGATATTTTTTCCATTGCTTTTCAGAGAAAGTGGAAGAGAAAGAGAGATCGATCGATGTGGGAGAGACACATCGGTGCGTTGCCTCCCACATGCGCCCTGACCCGTTGAGACTGCAACCAAGGTATGTGCCCTTGACCGAAGTCAAACCTGAGGCCCTTCCGTCCTCGGGCCGACGCTCTCTAACCACTGAGCAAAACCAGCCAGGGCCACCTAAGATTGTTCTTCAACTCTAAAGTATTACCTTCCTCTAAGAGTGTAAAAGATTGTCACCCAGCCAGGCGTGGCTCAGTGGTTGAGCATCGACCTAGGATCCAGGCGACTGGGGTTTGATTTCCGGTCAGGGCACATGACCGGGTTGTGGGCTCGATCCCCAGTCGGGGGCCTGCAGGAGGCGGCCAATCAATGACTCTCATCATTGATGTTTCTATCTCTCTCCCTCTCCTTTCCTCTCTCTGAAATCAATAAAGATATATTTAAAAAAAAAAAAAGATTGTCAAACTTACAATAAATAGTATCCAGAATATATAAGAAATTCTCATAAATAAAAACAAGGTAATCTAATAGAAAAATAGGCAAAGGATACTGATGATCACTTCAAAGAAAAACAGGATTGGTCTATTAACATGGAAAATACTTAAATCTCTTTAGTTATCAGAGAAATGTAAATTAAAATGAGATTACTATTTCTTTTCCATCAACTTGACAAAAATTAGGCAGATCAATATCATCCAGTATAGAAAGCATGCTCCCAAAAGCTGCTTTGGTAGTATAATTTGATACAGCCTTTTGGGAGGGCAATATTACCATTTACTAAAATACAGAGTGATTGAAATGTTCTATATCTTGATTGTGGTTGTGTATACTCGTCATGTTTCAATTATATACTTAAAATTTGTACAGCTATTATATGTAAATTATGCCTCTATAAAGTTGATTTTTAAAAATTTAAAAAACACCCTGGCTGGTGTGGCTCAGTTGGTAGGAGCACTGTCTTGTGCACCAAAAGGCAACCAATCGATGTTTCTCTCTCATATCGGTTTCTCATGTTTCTCTCTCTCTCTAAAAATCAATGAAAATGTCCTTGGGTGAGGATTTTTTTAAAAATTTAAAAAGCAAATATTTCAACCAACAATTTTACTTCTAGTGATCCCTAGAGATATACCTAACGTATGGCACACACAAGGATACTCACTGACTCACTGTTTATAAGAGCGAAAACCAAAAACCCAGATGTTCCCCATTGGGACTGATATGTTCATGTCTGTACACTCACGAATAACAAGGCAAATCTCTATACAGGCATGTAAAGTGTTCCAAGTCAGCAAAACACACAATATAGGATATCATTTTTTAAAATGACGTATTTTCACATATACACATTTACATAAATGTCTGAGAAACATTACGGTGGGGCCTATCTTGCCAGACAATAATTGATGCCCTTGCAAAAACAAGGAAGACACTTTCATTTTATGTGCAGTTTGGAGGAAAAAAAATAAAAAGATTTTTTAAAATGCAGTAATAATATATTTGTATACTACTTGTAGCAATAAAAATAAAAGAGGGTGGCAGGGAAGAGCCACCCATCCTGTGTGGCATCTACCTGGCTGGCATCTACCTACCAGGCCTTCACTGGCCAGTCTTTGTTAGAAATGAGAGCACCTTAAGCCCCTTAGGAAGAGAACACCAGCTAAATCGAGGGAATTATGATTGTCTTAAGGGGGATGAAGAACTTTAGCACAAATGATCCTGCTTGACTTGCTGCAAGTCAACAGGGCTGCCAACCTTCTAAAAGCATGCCAAATTTAAAAAATACATACGTATATATACACGTGTTTTATATATATATGTGCCAAATTAAAGGCTGACACAAGCCAAGGAGCTAGAGAGGACAAATAAGGCTGGTGTGGTTTGTGGCCTAAAATGCACAAAGGCACCAAAGCCTCACCTTGAGCAGGAAGCCTCTTTCTCGAAGAGCCCTAGAAAGATTTCCTCAGCTCACCAATCACCACTTAGCAGCACTTTGTACTCACAAAGTCTCTTTGGTCCATGGAACTCAAATGACATCTTTATCAAGAAACTGATTCCCCCAATACACCCAGTGTGAGCTATACTATCCCAATAAGACACATGAAAAACAGATATTTTTCCAAATTCAATTATTTTGTTTTTAAATTTATGTTATATGTTAATGAATAGAACTGGGCTAAAAGAAGGTAAAAAATAATGATGATACCACAACCAGACAACATATACTGAGTAATTATTCTGTGACAGGCACCACACTCAGCACTTATACACACATACCCCCACCCACCAGTAATCTTCCCAACAATCCCTGTTTTAGAGAAACCAAGGCACAGTGTGGCTAGTAATTTGCCCAAGGTCCAGGGCTACTGAACAGCGAAGTTGAACTTTTATCCCTGGGCCTCACTGCTATACAGTACTTTACATCAGACACAGTTCTCAGGGGAACCTCAACAATAGCACTCAGAGGTGGGTAAGACTTCCGCTTTGACGATAATATTCTATTTTATTCTGATCTAGCATACACTTAAGTAACCACTACCATAATCAGAATACAGAACATTTCTGTTTTGTAGGAAAGGAAAGTGAGGCTTGGAAAGCTTAAATACCATGTCACTGTTACAAAGATGCCAGGTGGCACCCTGGAATAGAACCCATTTTTACCTAGCCACAAAGCCTGTAAGATCTGCGTTCTAAAAATAGAACCCATTTTTACCTAGCCACAAAGCCTGTAAGATCTGCCACACCACCTCTCAAGGTCAGGTTAGAACTTGGTAAAAGCTCAACTCTCTTGACTTTCAAGTTCCTACCTGGAGCTCTTAGGCCTCAGTGACTCTTCAGAAAACCATGACATGCCCTGGCCGGGTGGCTCAGTTGACTGCAGCATTGTCCCATACACCAAAAGGTTCCAAGTTCAATCCCTGGTCGGGGCAAGTACGGGAGGCAACTGATCAATGTTTCTCTCTCTCTCTCTCTAAAATCAATAAAAACAAATCCTCCAGTGAAGATTAAAAAAAAAAAAAAGAGAAAACCACACAGAGGAGTCCACCACCACTATGATGGGCCTATTTTTATACTATGTACCTTTTAAACACAAGCAATGGTAATAGCTACTTCTTGCTTGGACAAGTTATTTCAAACTAGGCCAAGGACTGACCAGATACCTGGTAGATGAACTCATCAATGATATCCCAGAGCCACTGGTTGGGTAGTTCAAGGGGAGCAGGACCATCAGCATCTGCAGAAGATCACAGAAAAGTCAGACTAGAAGCAAGGACTATCCCACTCGGTAAGGCTGCAGAACACATTTTGCAAATTCTCTCTTAAAAAGATTAAACTGTGCCCTGACCATGTGGCTTAGTTGGTTGGGCGTCATTCCATATACCAAAAGGTTTTGGCCTTCATCCCCAGTAGGAGGAGTGCAGGAGGCAGCCGATCAATGTTTCCCCCTCACACAGATATTTCACCCCCTTCCTTCCTCTGTCCAAAAATCAATAAAAAATATTTTTTTAAAAAAGGACTGTAAATCACACGGCATAACTTCCTTCCCACCTACACATTAAATCCTGTTAAAAAGAGCTGACAGCCAATACTAGGCCTCATCATACCCACCTCTGCTTGGCCAAACCCCATACTCACTAAGGATGTAGTTGAAGAGATTGCAGTAGTTATAATAGGATTCAAACCTCTGCTCCAAGGAAGGTCCCCCCTGTAAAAGAAAGCAGAGACATCAGGACATAGATAATCAATTTAAGTATGTTACTTACTCATGGCCTATTATGACAGCTGAAAACAAGTACAGGAGAACTGATGTCTGCTCTCTCCTTCTTAGTATGCAAAGAGCACGCAAGCAAGAGGGAAGACTGTAAGTGCTACAGCAGTTCAAAGGGGCACTGAGTATCAGACTATAACAGTCAGGTTTCATGGCAACCGCCTTAACCAAATGTCAGGGAACAGGCATACACATCTGGCAAAGCACAGGAGGAAAGGTGTTTCTGCAAACACAGTACTAACAAAGGCAGAGGTAAAACTGTGGGGATTGAAGGTAAGAAGAGACTGGGCTACACTGGACTACACTGAGTCAGGAACGAAGAGGTCTTTAAGATCCAAACAAGAATCTAGGCCAGAAGGTCAGCAAATCCACCATCACCTGTTTTCATAAATAAAAAGTTTTATTGGAACACAGCCATGACCACTGATTGTCTATGGCTGCTAGAAAGGAAGAGTTGAATAAATTCGACAGAGCTCATTGTGGCCCTTAAAGTCTAAAATATACTATCTGGCGCTTTACACAGAGGGCTGTTGACCCTCAATCTAGACTTTCTGTTGCAGGCATCTGAGAACCAATGAAGGTTTCTGAGCTGAGGAAAAGCACAATGAATGATGTATTTATAACAGAGTAGAATGAACACGGTCTTGCAGTCTTGGCCCTACCATTTATTAACTGCTGCGTTCTAACAAGGTGTTTCATCTTTGTAAAATGAGATTATGTAGTGCCCAATATAGTAAATGCTCTTTCCATGAAAAACTTCCGTTTGAAACTGGTCATGTACGTGAAAGTGTCCCATTTGGTACCTAGCAAAGAGGTTATGCGGTCAATAAACTTCTGCTGAATCTTCATCTACAGACCAGAGGGAAGGTTAGAGATGGTAAAACCAGCTATACTATGTGATCTGATGCCATGGTCTTCCCAAAACAGCCATATTATATAGGCTGGCTAGATTCTCAGCCAAGCCCACAGAGTACCTGACCCACGACATCAATGGTAGAAAGGACTCCACTTTTTCTCAGATAAGGTACTCAGAAATCTCATTGGGATGCCACAAACACGAGGCACCCAGTATTACTTTGGAAACAGGAACTCCTCCAGCTACCACCGCTGATGGCAGCTCCCGCCAGGGCATGAGTCTAGTCAGGTCAAGTGGTCCTCGGTGGATGAGAAGTTGAGTAGCTGGGACATCCTTGGGTGGAAACTTTCTAAGGAGAGATTGTGGTACCAGTTTCCTTCATTTACATACCCATACATGTACTCCAACTTAACGTGTCACCCTCAAGGATTGGGCACCGGATTAGATCAGTGAACAAGACAAAGTCCATGCCCTGGTGGAGCTTACCCTTTAGTGTTGGAAGCAAACAAAAACCAAATAAAGAAATTAAACAGCGTCAGCTAGTGAGTGATATGTGCTCTGAAGTGCCAGAGTATGGCTACCCTGGGGAAAGTTGTAGGAAATGAGACTGGCAAGTGAGTCAGGGGTGAGTTCAAGCAGGTCCCTGACTAAGACTTGGAATTTTAAGTATGATAGGAAGTCATGGTAGGACTGAGGAATGGAGTGTCTCAAAAGGATCCTGCTGGTTACTATGACTCAAAAGGATCCTGCTGGTTACTAGGCTGAAAATAAACTTAAGTGGGCAAGAGTGGAAACTGACACTAGCTGAGCGGCTACTCAGTAGTTCAGGTATGAGATGATAATTAATGCCTTGAACTAGGATCCTAGCAGTGGTGACAGGAGTTGGTTTCAAGAAGTATGCTGAAGGTACAGCTGAACAGGATTTGCTGCAAGGTTAATGTCAAATGAGAGAAAAGTCAAGAACGATACCAAGATGTTCAGTCCAAGTAACTGCGTGCCTGGTGGTATCATTTACTGAGATAATGAACATGAGATAAACAAGTTTAGAGAGAAAATAAAAAGTCAATTTGGGGCATGTTAAATTTGGGATAACTATCAGATAGCCAAGTGGAGGTGTTGAGCAGCTGAATAAACAAGTCTGGATCTAAAGAGACTGGGGCTTAAGATATTTTTAAGTTACTGGTGTATGCAAATAGTGCAGATGGTATTTTAAGAGGCTTCAGGCACTCTAAAATTTAGAAATTAGGAAGAAAGAATTAAACAAGTGCCCAAAGTTGAAGAAGTGTGGTAAAAAGAAAACTGGTGTCACAGTAAGATAGGGCTGGAGCCCAGCCGGGCGTAGCTCAGCAGTTAAGCATCGACCTAGGATACAGGAGATCTTGGTTCGATTCCCGGTCAGGGCACATGCCCAGGTTTTGGGCTCAATCCCCAGTAGGGAGCATGCAGGAGGCAGCCAACCAAGGACGACTTTCTCATCACTGACGTTTCTATCTCTCTCCCCCTCTCCCTTCCTCTCTCTGAAATCAATAAAGACGTATTAAAAGCAAACAAAGAAACAAAAAACTTTGTAAAAAAAAAAAAAAGATAGGGCTGGATTCAAGTTTTATCACTTAACTGTGGGAATCTGAGAAAAAGCAACCTCTTTAAAAGCCTACTTTGCAGGATCACTGTGAGGACTAGAGATGTATGGATGTGTGCCAGGGCCCAGCATTGTGCCTGGCAAACAGTGACAGTTTTATCTATCTTTCAGAGAGAAGGAGGCTCAGTGGCAATGCACTGAGGGGAAAGGGCATCCCAAGCAGAGGCAGCACAAGGTGCTTGGAACACACTATTAGGACGGTGGCCTATAACCCAGTGCACAGTGATGAGTGCCCAGCCAAGGAGAACTGGGGATGGAAAAGTTAAAAATGATGTATAGGCCATGCAGTGTCATAGTTGGTCTGAAACAGATGCCTGGCTTTCTAGGCTCAATCATCCTACTGCCCCTTCTTAAAAAAACATGCCAACCACTCTTGGACACTGAACCATATATAAACTAGTGGCTGTGTTCCGGGGACAAAATGGCAGAGAGTTTAAAAAACTGCCAGCAACGTTTAGATACTCACACTGACTTTGGCATATATGTGCCTGTAGTATAATTCTTTGTACAAAATCAGGAAGACAGCATCTGAAAGAGATGACAGAGGGGTACTTTAGTAAGCCACAAAACAACCAGGGAATTTTGGCAGTTTTAGTCCCTTGGGGGCAGTAAAGGGACAAACGTGATTTCAAAGACTAAACAGTTAAACTCTAACACACCTAAAAATACATACAACAAGAAAATTTGTTTCTCGAGGGAAAGAGACTAGCCTTCAGGTGGTTGCCCACACAATAGACTATACAGGTATCATATTATAAAGCCATACACCTGAAATTTATGTTACTAACCAATGTTACCCCAATAAATTCAATTAAAAAAAAATTCATTTCTCATTTTACTCTTTCAACCTCATCTTAATCTAATTCAGGCCCATTTCCGTTTACCATTTACAGACTTTTGCCATACAGTTGCTTTAATGAACAAGCATATAAATAAATGGTAACAACTCCATGAAAAGCAGTATGATGCTACCTACCAAAATGCAAATACATGATTGGGTATCACTGACTTAGTTGAAGCTTAGCTGGCATCTGGAAACCTACATTTCAGGAGAGTTCCCATCACCCTGATAAGGGTGCTCTCTCTGCTGTGCCTAAACTGTGCCAACAATATGGTTTATTCTGAACACCTACTTTTCCTTCTGGGAGTCTGGAATTTTGGTACATGCTAGGCAGAGTGTTTGCCTATATGGCCAGCCCCGATAAAATCCCTGGTCACCAAGTCTGTAATAAGTTTCTCTGGTTAGACAACTTTTTACACGTCATTACAATTCTTTGCTTGGGGAATTAAGTGCTCCTGTGTGACTACATGGGAGTGGACTGTTGGAAGCTTGCGCCTGGTTTCCTTTGGACTTCAGCATATGCACCTCCTCCCTTCACTGATTTTGGCTCTGTATCCTTTTGCTGTAAATCCTGATAGCTGTGGGGACAACTACAGACCGTGAGTCCTCCCAGCAAATCATCAACTATACTGAGTCTTCCCAGAAGTGGTCTTAGGAATGCTGAAGATGCAGAATACTCTCCAAAAATATCATAAATTTTTTTAGAAATGGAAAGGGACATTTAGTCTATGTAAAAAAGGAACAAAGAGCTACAGTTAAGCTTTGAACAACAGGTTTGAACTGTGCAAGTCCACTTATACATGGAACTTTTTCGGTAAATACCTGTACTGTTTTTTACTGCAGTCGGAAGTCCACAAATTCAAAGGATTGACTATATGCGTTGACTTATGCCATTTGATATATAGGGGACTTGAGCATCCATGGACTTTAGTATTTGCAAGGGGTCCTAGAACCAACCCCCTGCAGATACTGAGGGACAACTTAAGTTTCTGGGGAATCAAGTTATATGCAGATTTGACTGGGGGGGTCAGCACCCCTAAACCCGACATTGTTCAAAGGTTAACTATATTCCTATTTGCATGTATACATATAGGGTATCATGGGAAGGATAAACAAAAAAATGATACACTAGATGGCACCAGAGAGAGAAACCGAAGACTTGAGGACACAAGTAGGAGGGGGATTTTTATACCAAATCTCCTTTTGTACTCTAGAGTACCGTGAATCCTTACCACCTATTTAAAAATACAATGAGACTTCCAATGTTCGTAATATACATATTACATTCTTTATAGGCAAACAGGCTATATAATATAGGCTCTATATTAAATAGAAGATAAGGTCTGAACAACACAGAAATAACATTTCTTTCAGAGTGAGTGCTAAACTGGCGTAATGATGATGACACTAATAGTAAGTGTTCCAAAAAAAAAGGTTAGGTATAAAAAAAATGCAAGATGTGTACACTGAAAACTACAAAACATTGCTAAAAAGAAATTAAAGTGTCCACAGACTAGAGGCCTTAGTATTAAAATGGAAATACTCTAAAGAGAGAAAAAATAAAAATAAAAAATAAAAATAAAATAAAAAAAGCAATACTCTCTCAAATTGGTCTTCAAACTCAATGAAATCCCAGCAAAATCCCAGCTGGCTCTTTTGAAGACATTGATAAGTTGATCCTAAAATTCATATAGAAATACAAGAACCAAAACAATCTTAAAAAAGAATGCCTTTTGATTTCAAAACTAACTACAAAGCTACAGTAATCAAGACAGTGTAGTACAAGTACAAGCCTAAGGCTAGGTATATAATGTACATCAATGGAATCAAATTCAAAGTCCAGAAATAAACCTTTACATTTACACAATGACCAGTTTCGACAATTGTGCCAAGACAATTCAGTGGTGAAAGATTGGTCTTTTCTAAACTGATGCTGAAACAGCAGGATAGCCACAAGCAAAAGAATGAAGCTGGAACCGCCTACTTCACACTGCATATAAAAGACACTATCAGAAAGTGAAATGTGGGAGGCTGGAGAGTCCATCCCAAAGTCACTGTAGTGACGCCCAAAATTACAAAGGGAAATGGAAACAAGTCAAGACAAAAGATCTCAATTTCAGCTTTTCATCACTTTGTGAGAGAGCTCTGCCCTCTTCATTTATTCAGCCTTCATTCAACAAGTTGTTTACTAAGGGTCTACTATGTACCAAGCTCTGAGGAAATAAAATAGTGAGCAAAATAGACACAGATCATCCTGAGCTTCTAATGAGCCCCCGTCACAGGATCCCATCCAGCACACCGGACAAAGAGCTCACACCTACCGTTGCCAACCTGTGGAGCAATGGCTTCAGCCTCAGGCCAAGGTGTATTCTTGAAGAATCTTTCTGTCAGCTTTGTCCAGCTGAAAACCAAGCAGAATAATTCTAGAACTCGAAAACAAAAAGGACCTAAGAGGTAGCCCTCACATTTTATAGATAAGGACCTTGGCTGGCACCTTAGGAAGTATATTTTGCGGGAGGGCAAAGAAAGAGGAAACAGCAAAGGAGACAGCAGGAAGAAAACTAGATAGTAAGTGAGCAGAGAAGTGTCGGGAAAGTAGGTAGTAAATCAGAAAGAAGTACAACAGAAATAGAGCCAGGGCCACAGCCTTCCAAGTCTACAACTTTCCTCAACTCAACTCTGTACCTCAATCTTTCTTTCTTTTTTTTTGCCCTCAATCTTTCTTAATTAACTTGCTGACTGGTTATTTTCAGCCAGAACTTGCCCGAGCGGTCAGCTACTTTTCCATCGTGACCAGTCAGCAAGGTGTTTAAAATTACTTAAATTAACGTAAGTGCAGACATGAGTTATCTTGTGACCAGTCAGCAGGTGTTTTAGTACAGTAAAACACTCCTTTTATGTCAGTTAGGCGCCCACCAAGCTCTTCAGGATCATCTCCTGCTTCTGTATCATGAACTCCAGCTGCTTGCAATTCCCTGATTTGAGAACTACTTTTCAGATTCTCCCACCCCTCTCCCTTAGCAGTACTATTTTCACTTCCTAGAGCACTATCCCTCCTCCCTCTCTCCAAATGTGGAAGCAAATCAGTTGAAGTCTGATGCCACAACTGACCTAGAGCATCCAACCCACACATTGCTGTCCAAGATGCTTCACAGCCCTACAAGAGGTTTCTGTTCATTTTCTTTCTCCTAATCACTTCAGCAGCTGCTTCAACTTTCCCTGACTCTTTTTCTCCACTCTCAGTTCAGCACAGAAACATGCTCAAGTAGCCCTTCAAAACACACAACAAAACAGAAAAGTGTCTCCATAACCCTATTAAGTCCTCTATACTTACAAATTCCCTTTCTCAATCCCCATTTCTCACCCCACTGTTATCTGGCTTCTGCTTCCACTGAAACTGACTTTGCTAAGATTACCAAGTACCTTCTAAGTTGTCAAATTCAACTGGCTCCTTTCTCATTTCAATCTTGCCGGAGCACTTAACATCTGTTAATCATGCCTGCTTCAAAATCTCTTCTCTCCTTGGTTCCTCTGACACTTCTTTCTGATTTACAACCTACTTTTCTGACACTTCTCTGCTCACTTACTATCTAGTTTTCTTTCTGCTGTCTCCTTTGCTGTTTTCTCTTTCTTTGCCCTCCCCTCAAAACATATTTCCCAAGGTGCCAGCCATTATTCTCACTACACATTCTCCTAGGGGAATATCGACCAGTAGCTTGGCTAAACTACTGTCTATATCTGCCTGTACTGTCCAGTAGAGTAGCCATTGGCCACATGTGACTAAAGAACTGAATTTTTTAGTTCATTTTAATTATTTTTCTTAAAAAAACACAACACTTATCTTAATTATTGGAAAACTTCTCATTTTTGGAATATATTTTATATTTGAAACAACCTGGGTATGTGAATTTGTTTTCCTAATTGTGAATATTATGAAATCTAAACAGAGATCAAGTATTTCCATTGCACACAAATTGAAATGTGCTATAAGTGTAAAATATGGGATTTAAAAGACTTAGCACAAAGAAAAATATATCTTAATAGTTTAATACTGATTATATGTTGAAATATTTTAGCTATGTTAAATTACTAAGATTAATTTCATCTAATTTTTTTTTATTTTTTTAATGTAGCTGATAAAAAAGTTTCAAATTACACATGTGGTGAGCATTGTATTTCTATTGGACAGCACTGGTCTATACATTTCTACCAGAAAAACCCAGGGGATGAAGGAAAGACAGGTCAGGAGATGGCCCCTGTTCACTGACCCAATAGGCCTTTGGCTACTTGCTTTCTACCCATCCTTACAGAAACTGCTTAAATTCTATTCCCTTGGTGAAGCTTTTACTGACTATCCCAACCCTGACTGACCTGTCTCATCTCTAATGCCCATTACATAAGAGCAGTCCCCTCAAAACCAGAAACCACCAACCACTCCAACTCGGCTAACCCTGTTATGCACTAAGAAGATATATAGCACAGTTTACCTTTTCTGTGTTTTATTTCCTCATCTGTAATATGAAGAAAGCAATAGTACCTACTTCATGGAGTTACTGTGAACGGTATATGAGTAAACACTGGAAAAGCACTGTGAACATTGCTTGATCTATATAATGATCATACATACTATAGCTATTATAATTATTGATAGTTATGTTATTTTTGGCCTCGTACAAATTCTAGGGTGCCCGGCCGGGCATGGCTCAGCGGTTGAGTCCAACAAAATAACATGTCCCTAGACCTAAGGAGTCACAGATAGTATTCTCTTTATAGAAAAATGACTAAACTGCACCCCTTTTTTGGTGATTGCAACACTAAGCCAGTCCCACCCAGAAAGAGATCATTTTGGCCAGCAGCCCATACCTGTTCTCATAGATGTCCTGGATCTCATACACTTTCTGGTCAATGACATCGCTGGAGACACGACTTGCCTGTAGCTCATACACCTTCTGGTCAATCAAATCTGAGACGGTTTTGTGGAAATACTGGATGAAGTTTTTGATCACTTCGGGGATCACCTGATAGGTCTGCTGCTCATACTGACGTTCATAAGCCAGGTCCTGTTTTGGATCTCCTAGAGGTCGGATACAATACTTACTTTACAAAGTGATTCCAAACACACATATATAACAAAAGAGCAAGACTATCCCCCAAACTAAACTATAACTTATAAAATAGGATACAATTCCCCTTTTAAAAACTGATATAATCCTCCCGAAGGCACTACCAATCCCACTGCTCGTTTCTTCAAAACATTTACCACTAAAGTTATTTATTATCTGTTTCTCCCACTAGAACCTAATGCTTACAAGGGAAAGAACCTTGTCTGTCTTGTACCCAGATGTACCCTCGGCACCTAGAAGAGTTCTATGTGTTGCAGGAGGGAAGACTGTGGAAAGGGAGAATAAGTAGTAAGAACTTAACATTATTTGAATGAATAAATTACTGCCACTTTCTACCTATACAACTTGGTTCAAAACTAAATTTCTCTGTGCTCAGTTTTCTCATCTGTAAAATAGAGACATTAATTTACATGCTTTACAGAACTGTTGTTAGGTCTAAATGAAATACTTCACACAAAGTACCCACAATAAGCATGGCACTTATTAAGTCAAACCAAGTCACTATGACACTTAGAAACCTCAAAAACCTTCCAAAAAGGTTTCATTTGGGCCTGGTTTGAATCACTTTAATTTTTAATAACAAGATTTTCTTTAGCTAATAGTTTAAACAACACCCCCCCCCCCGGAGGGAAAAAAAAAAAATCACAGCCAGGATAGTAATTCTTCCCTTCTGAGATTTTTAGGTGGACCATGCAAAAAGCTTGGTTTATTAGGCTCTACACCACCCTCCTACTGAAAGCTAATAACCGACTCCAACCCTAGACCATCAAAAAGCAGTTTTAAACAGGTTCCCCGACAGCCGTGTTCTAAGACACTAATAAAGGGGCCAATCACTATAAGTACCCGGGTAACCAAACTCGTAGTCTCACCTGTGTGCATATCATAGTCACCTGGATACGCATACGGATCATATGCAGTCTGTTAACGAAAAAGACAGCACTAGTCACCAATTCGTGAATCGAAAATGTTCATTCTAGGGCTTATGTGCCAAGCAGGGTACTAAGGATACAAAGTTGGATAAAACCCAGTCCCTGTCTTTGAGAAACTCGCGTGCTTGTGACAAAAGAGACTAAACAGACAATGACAACACAACGTTACGGTGTTGTGAGGTAGAGCGAAGCACAGAGACCGTGGGAATCAGCGGGGTTTGACAAGACTGAGCCCCGTGGCAGAAACACAGAACCCAAGGGGAGCACGAGGGGACCGGACACGGAAAATGGGCGGACAGCCACAGGGCCGATGAGGAGCCGGGAAGGGTGGGCCGCGCAGGCCGGGCGGCAGCCTGGAGCTGGTGGCGATCCGCCGAGGCTCCCAGACACGGCCGAACACCGTTTCACCGCGGGGCCCACCATCCCGAGAACCCAGGCCGCGTCGCGGAGCCCAGCACCCGCTTAGGGCCAGGTTACCTCAGACTCGTAATCATCCGCGGGGTAAGACATGCCTGCGAGGCTCGCGAGCACTGCCGGAGAGGGCTAAAAGAGGGCCCGCGCCTGCGCGTGCGCCTGCGTCGTGAGGCCGGAAGTCCAGCCCTGCTCCGGCGCGCAGGGAAACCGGAAGCCTTGCCCGGACCACCGGCAACCGGAAACAGCCACGTTAGGAAGGGCGGAAGTGGCAAACACCTAAACTTTCTTTAAATGGAGGCCTTACAAGGAAGGTGACTCTGAAGTACTTGCGTAAATTCATAAATAAGGACATGAAATAGTTCGGCATAATAAACTGGGCAAAGAAACCCAAAGTAATGCCACACAAAAGATGGCTGACAGCCTCGTCGGCCGATTTCTCGCGTGAACGGAGATCCCGATACCAGAGGACTTGATGTTGGATTTAGGTGTGAACGGTTTGCCTGCGGCGACAATTCTCTTCAAACGTTCCGGCCTGAAAAGATTCAACTTCCTGGGTGTAAAAGCTGAGCCTTGGTCCCATGCAGTGGGAGGGCGTGGAGAAAAGGCGTCTCCCAATGTTGGGCGGTAAGGCTGCAGCAGGCAGCGAAGAGGCCAGCCCCGGTGTGAGGGCCCCGAGCGAGTCCCGGGGCCCACGTGCTGCCGTGAACCTCGGCGGTTCCCTTTCCCTCTCTCCCTCTCTCTAAAAATCAATAAGAATATTTTTTTTAAAGAAGCTATCCAAGCGTATTCGTCTTAAAATAGAAAAAATACTACGGAGGTGTTTAATAAAATTAACTTCATAGTTTTCTAGATTGTGTGATGTTTACACTACTCGTCAGTTTTTTAAAGTTGCAGCTTGTGGGGGCCAGGAGGCCCGTGGCTGCGCCCCCAGCCCACGCCCGACCTGAGACCTCCCTCACGGGAAGTTGGGAGTCCCACCCCACACTGAAAATAAGAACAATAAAGCAAAATAAAACTGCAATTTGTAATTGCATGATTTCTCCCATGACTTGTGTTGTAATTCCTTGTTCTAAATATTCTCTTTCCTACCAAGTTTTGATTTTAAATTTTTCTGTTCTTTATTTTTCATGAAAGCTTCAGTCACCAGAAAGTTGAATCCCTTCTTTATAACAGACATACATTTTATTTATTTATGACTTTCTACCTCTCCCAGGATGTACACTAACTTAGAGAATAGTGAAGGCTCTGAGAAGACCTTCCTCACTGGCTGCTCCTCGCTTTCCTCTGTTGATTCCTCCTGATCTCTCCAGTCACTGAGTAGCGGGCTCCCTCTTCACCTGGGCTTGGGCTCTTCTCCATCTACCTTCACTCCCAGGGTGGCTTATCCAGTCCACTAGGCTTCAATATCATCCATATGCTGTTGACTCCCCACATATCTCCATCCCAGACTCTATTCCAGAAGTGGGCTCAGTGGCCCAAGCGAATAGCTGGATGCCTAATAGGGATCCCAAACTTAACGTCCAAATGGAGCTTGTGATTTTCTGCCTCAGCCTTGTTCCTCCCACAGGTTTCCCTATCTTAGTTAAGGGCAACTTCATCCTTTCAGTTGCTCAGGCCAAAGCCTTCAGAACCACCCTTGACTTGACTCTCTTACACCACATATTTATTTGATGCATCTGCATTTTGTTGGCTCTACCTTCAAAATCTTCCCAGGCTCAATTCTCACCACCATGTCTCTATCATTGTTGTCCCAACCTCCATTATCTCATTTTCATTTGTGTTGTAATAGCTCCCTCACATTCCTGCTTTCAATTTTCAATCCATAGTTGTAGAATTACAATTGAATTGAAACGCACCATTGCTTGGCAGCACATGAAGTCTGCTTAGAAATGCAACTTTGATCTGAAAACAGCTGGAACTCCATGACAGACTATGAAATTTCTGATCACAGGGTGATTTTGCAAGGCTCCCTGGCTAATGGAAAAACAATACTTCAAAGAGAAACTGCAGACAAGCCAAAGCTCCTGGAATTTTACCTGGGAGAGTTGTTGAGAGAATTTAGCAGCTGAAAAACTGCCTGATTCTCTTCTTTTGCCTGGGATTTGAGGCAGGAACTTCTCTGACTCAGAAAAGCCTTTAGTTATAATTTACAGTTGGCCTGGGCTCTTCAGCTGGATTCCTTTCAAGCTTCACTTCCAAGAACCTCCTATTTGTTTTTCACTTACTGTCCTGTTTGTTTCACCCTCCTGAGCATGATCTATCTCACAAGCCCCTGCACACACCCCTTTACTGCAATAATATGTAGGCCCTGGGAGAGCAGTAGCTCAGTCTTTATAAATCAGAACTAGAAGCATCCTTAAGGATCTTCTGGTATAGGAGTCCATTAGATAGAGGGGAAAAAAGTGAACTAGCAGGCTTTTTCCTGACCACATGTTAGGTTGTATTCTTTCTTTTCTTTTTTAAATCCTCACCCAAGGATATGCTTACTGATTTTAAAGAGTGGGGGGGGAGAGAGAGAGAAGCATTGATTGGCTGACGCCCACACTCACCCCGACCAGGAATCTAACCCACAATCCAGGTATGTGCCCTGATGGGGAATTGAACCCTCAACCATACCGTGCACAGGGGACACCAACCAACCAAGGCCTGCCTCCAGCACGCCCCCTACTGGGGGTCCAGAGCACATGTACCTCATACTGTTGGATCCCTTCTTTCACCATACACATTGAAGACTATTGTGCTTGCCCACAAATAAATATTCACTTACTTTTCTGAAAACAGGGCTGGCTCTCTGTAGCCTAAAATAACAATTCTCAAATTGTTAAAAATATAGTTGTCATGTTTGTATCTTGATTGGGTTGGTTGTTACTGTTAGGGGGATTTGCCTAACAGCTACATGAGTAACAGCTACATGAGTGTATACATTTGTCAAAAATCATCATCCTTGCCCTGGCCGGTGTGGCTCAGTTGGTTGACCAGCGTCACATGCACCAAAGGCTAGTTTGATTCCTCTTCAGAGCACATGCCTGGGATCCCCAATATGGGGTGTGCATGTGCCCTGGATTCCCAGTAGAGGGCGTGCTGGAGGCAGCCCATGATGTATTCTATCCCTCTCAAATCAATTTAAAAAAACATATATTTTTAAAAACATGGTTTTTAAAAATCATCAGCCTTGTACACTAAAAATGTGGGAATTCTGCTGTAATTTCTACCTCAGTAAATTTGATTTTAAAATTATAAGTAAAATTATGTCCGGCCTGCATGGTTCAGTGGTTGAGCGTTGACCCATGAAGAAGGTTGCTGTTCGATTCCCAGTCAGGGCACATGCCCAGGTTGCAGGCTTGGTCTCCAGTGGGGGGGGGGGGCATGCAGGAGGCAGCCAATTGATGACTCTCATCATTTATGTTTGTATCTCTTCCTCTCCCTTCCTCTCTCTGAAATCAATAAAATAAAAAATAAATAAATTATAAAATTATAAGTAAAATTAATAAAAAATACTAACCAAAAATTATTTGTAACTACATTATGACAAGAGATTAATATCCTTAAGAGATTATAAACATAATTCTCATACCAATAGTCATCTTATTTAATAATTAATGAAAGAACCAACAGTCTGACAATTCTTTGAAAACAATTTGAGAATGGTTAATGGGCAAAGGGATGCTGAAATATGATTGCTAAGTTAGAAGCAAACTTCTTTCATGTCCTACAGGGTAATAAAATAGTAACCTTTGGGGTTGGTTATCTTTTCCATTAGACATGCAATTGCACCTTATCAGTTCCCTACAAGTTGTCCTCTAACTTTACAGAGTTATAAAACATCATTGCATCCTAATCAGTTGTTCATCAAAGTTAAATTTCCCCAAAAAGTCAGATGTGCCTTATGTGGGTGTTTTAGAAATTCTCCAGCATGATTAAAAAGCCACATAATCACCATGTCACATTTTCAGATATTAGATAATTTCCCTCCACACATTTTCATTATTCCACATTTGATAAAGACAAGGAATAACTAATTTCTTTTTAACTCTACCTAGGAAAACAATAGCACAAGTATGACAGTAAATGGCAACTGCCTTTAGGGCTCAAGGTGGAGGTAACAGAGAGCAGAGGGGACTGTGGCAAACCAGAACATCATTCCCTTCCCCATCTGAAGGGGAAAGTGGCTGTGCAGCTCCAGCCAACTGTTGCCATGTGGGAGAGCTGGTCCTGTATTGCCATCCTTTCCCATTTTGAAGAGAATCTGGAAATAGAAAATTTTATGTGAAACCTCTCAATTTTTAAATGTTGGCAACCAGTTAAAACTGCTCTCAAATTCTGTAAAAGCAGACAGGATGAAGGAAAGAATGAAAGGAAAGCCAACCTGCTGAATCTGGCCTCAGCCAGTGTCATTATCAGACCTAGAACAAAACCTTCTTACAGGAAGATTGAGGCCCAAAGAAACACCCCCAAATCACGAGGTAAGTTTGGGCTAGACAGGACTTAGAACCCAAGTCCCTGGATTTCCAGGCAGAAGCTTTTCCCACAAGACAAAGAGAGGTATTTTCTTTGCCTCCCACCAAGTGCTTCATGTTTTATTTACTGATTGACCAAATTTAAATGACTTGTATATAAAGCTTGTAGTAGCCTTAGGTCAAGTTCAAGTCAGTGTGATATGTCCACTGTTGTATAGGATTACCCTTATTTATAACAATAGCTCCTTTTTTTTTTTTTTTTTTTTTTTTTTAGCAATCTTTGTTCCAAGCTCAATTCTAGGTGCTTTACTCATATCATATAATTTGGTCCTGTAATAACCACATGATTTAGGTACCACTATTACCTCCATTTTACAGATGGGGCAACTGAGGCTTAGAAAGGTAAAGTCACTTGCTCAAAGCCATAGCCCCACATATTTATGGTTCCAAAGTTGATGGTCTTAACCACTGGGCTAGACTATCTTTACTCGTTCATTCGTTCATTCAGTCAGTCAAGTAGCTACAATGTGTTGGTGCCAGTTGCTGAGCCAGGAATTATGGGGGAGAACAACTTCATAGACCCAAGTTCTAGTCTAAAGCCCTCAGGCTGAGCCTAACTGAGTCCATATTCAGCCCACATCCTACTCTTCTAATCCAAACTAACAAGTGGTTCTTGAAACGTACAAAAGACTGGGCTGTGTAATTTATACCTCAGCAAAGTTGATTTAAAAATTAGTAGAAGTAGCAGCCACCTCTAGATGTTTAGGGGTCCTGATCAAATGAAAAGATTTGTGATAATGCAAACACATTAGTAGACTAGGTTTCTTGAAGACCAGACCCTCATGGTGTAGGAGGAAGAAAATGGTGTTGAGCTTGGATAGGTTTGGATGTCAGCTGAGCTCAATGGGCAGGCAGGTCCTAGAGACAGGAAGAGAACTGTGCTTTAGGCAGCACATGCACCTTGGATGCTGCAAAGAGAGAATGGAGGGACAAAGACTACTTTGGAGGTTATTACATGGGAAAAAAGGAGGGATGAATAATAGAGTTATTTCAGGGTACATTCAGCAGGCATGAGGTATAAATATCCAGATGTCACTTAAACTCTCTGGTTTAAGCAAGTTTCCAGCAGGCTCTTCATTAAAAAAAAAAAAAAAAAAAAAAGCAGTGTGATGGAAAGAGAGGATTTTCAAGGTCTAAATCCCAGTTCTTCAACTTTCTAGCCTTGTACCCTTAGAAAATTCATACATCTCAGGGCCTCAGTTTACTGATTTGCAAAGGGACCTAATAATATCTACCTTCTAAGGCCTTTGAGAGGGCAACCTAAATGGTATATGTGAAGCACTTGGTAAGTGGTACAGGCTTAATGTTTATTTCTTTCCTTTGTTTCCTTCTAGCTACAAGTCGAGTTGGGACATGTTCTTATCGGTTATGGAGCAGAGGAGTTCAAAAAATGTCCTTTACATAGTACAGTGGGAAGCCTCACAATGGTGTTCTGAGAGCACTGTGAATTCTGAAAGGGCTTTTCAACTGTCAGAGAAAAATTACATTTTAATTGGTTGAATAAGATAGAAGAGCTTTTGCCTGGACACAAGCCCTAGTCCCAAGAAAGCCGGGCATCCATGAACAGGTCCTTATCTCTCTGGTCTCAGTTCCTCATCTATAAAATAGGGATGGTCCCCCTTGTCCACCTTATCGAAGGGTTTGCGGGGTGTGTCCAACGAATTTGAAAAGTCTGGAGGCTTTGGCTGGAAATAAATGATAAAGATTTATTCAAGGGTCTTCGAATATACACACTGGGAACAGAGCTAGGCAAAAACACAGAAGTGTTCCAAAGACGAAAGAAAAGTTCTTACAGTGAAAAGTACATTCTTGAGGATTCTCAGTCCTGCATTCTTAGCCCTGGGACTGGCCCAGGGTAGTTATCAGTCAGAGGTCAGGAAGCCGGACGTGGGAGTCCCGGGGGAGGGGCAATCAGGGGCCCGGTGTCTGCCCAGATGTGTGGCCGGGCGTTGACACAGGACTGGAAAGTGGAAAGAGTAAGTTACCAGGCTCGTTAGAACACGAGGGGTCTTTCCTCACGCCTCGACCTTCATAATGTTAATAATTTTAGCAGCTTGGTTAAAGTGCCTCCATTTTATAGATTCCTTATCTTCACTCTTTCCTCGGGTGCAGGGCTGTGAAAATTCTTTCGCAACCGTGCACCCAGATGCACAGATGCTAAGCTCATCGTTACCTGCCCGCGGAATACGTCCGTTTCCAGCTCTGACTCCTCCCCCGGGAGCGTGTCGGCGGAACCAAGTCTGATCCCGCGTCCGGGACCTGACGGAGGTTTACCCGGCTCGGTGGCCGGCGCTCCGACCCAAGCGTCGCTCTGGTGTAACGAAGTGGAATTAAAATTCTCCGTGAATCAGTGATCACCGCTGCGGTTACAGAGAGAACCCCGAATAAAGGAATCGATCGCATTTAGAAACTTACTCCTCGCTCACGGCGATAGCCCAAAACTTTAGCATATGCTCATTTTCCCACTTACACTGAGCTATTGTGGGAAAGTCCTTTTTTCACGTTCTTTGACTTAAAATGTATCTCTATTTACCTCTCCCTCAAGTTTGGCTTCTTGATTTTCCTTTGCAACTGGCTGCAGACCATCTTAATATGATTGGTTAAAGCCTCCGCGCGTTACCTTTCCCGTGATCCGACGGAGGAAATAGAAGAAAAAAAAAAGTGTGTCTTAAATCTGTTTTATTGGCCCCGGTGTAGCGACGCACCGCAAGGGCTTTGGCACTTCAAAACTGTGATTGGTTTTTATGTCTGTCAGTCACGCTGCCGGAAACCAATTCTATCGCCCGGCCGGAGGGAGGGGCTTAGGCTGGAAGGGTTTCCATTGGTTCGGAGCGCTCCGGCTCGCGACACGAGCCCGCACCGCTCGGTTGCCGTGGTTGCAGGTCGGGCCCGCCCGCTCGCGCGCTGACAGCGAGGCTTAGGGAGGAGGGGAGCGGGTCGGTTTCTCGGTCGGGAACGAGGCTCCGGCGGCCAGGCCCGCGCAGAGCTGTTGCCATGGCAGCCGCCGCCGGGGGCGCGGACCACGAGCCGCGCTCCGGACGCTCCAGCTCGGATGGCGAGTGCGCGGTGGCGCCCGAGCCTCTGACGGGCCCCGAGGGCCTCTTCTCCTTCGCCGACTTCGGGTCGGCGCTGGGCCGCGGCGCGGGCCTCCCGGGCCGGGCGTCGGGCGGGGCCCAGTCTCCGCTGCGCTACCTCCACGTCCTGTGGCAGCAGGACTCGGAGCCCCGCGAGGAGCTGCTCTGCAAGATCCCCGCCGGCCGGCTGAGGCGCGCCGCCAGGCCCCACCGCCGCTTCGGGCCGCTGGGCAAGGAGGTGCACGGTGAGGAGCGCGGGAGGCGGGGCGCCCTCCGCCGGGACCGGCCCCGAGCTCTCCCCGGGCCCGACCGGCTGGAGCCCTCGGACGTCCGATCTGAGGGCCCAGAGTGACCCCCGAATCTCCTTTCGGTAGTAATAATTATTACGTATGTCTGCTAAGGACCATGGATGTGAAGAAAAAATACTCTTCCTGCTCAGAGCCAGTCACCCTAGGCTTTTCACACTTGATAATTCCTGAATAGAAACTTTCCATGACTCCAGGTGTTTATTAGTAGATAAGAAAGTGGGGTACTGCGGAATACCTCTACTATCAGAGAGGGGCGGCCAGAGCCTATAGCCAAGTCCTACCAGCTTGTTTCAGTGCGCAGGCCTGGCTTGGGCTCCTCTGCCTCATTCAGCCTTAGTTTTCTCATCTGTAAAATGAGTACAGTACCTGCTTTACAGAGATTTGGGGAAAGTTAAGTAAGGTAATGTATGTATAGCTATTAATCTGCTTTTGTTGTGTGCCAAACACTGTTGTGATCATTTCTTTCTTTTTTTTTTTTTTTTAACACATCTTTATTGATTTCAGAGAGAGGAAAGGAAGGGGAGAGAGAGAGATAGAAACATCAATGATGAGAGAGTCATTGATTGGCTACCTAGCCCGCAACCCAGGCAAGTGCCCTGACCGGGAATCGAACCCCTACCTCCTGGATCCTAGGTCTATGCTCAACTGCTGAGCCACGCCTGGCCGGGCTGTTGTGATCATTTCTAATCCTCACGGTAGTAACTCATTGAGATTCAGATACTGATCCCATTTTATGGAAGAGGAAACAGGCTCGGAGAAAGTACATTGCTCCAAGTCACGTAGCTAGAAACTGGCTGTGCTGGTATTAGAACCCAGCTCTACCAGACAAACTCCTGCTCTGATAGGTCTGCCGTATGGTCTTTACAATTTGTGGGTGACATGGAAACCAACGCCCTGAAAGATACAAGAATGGAGACTTTTAGGGTCCCTTCTAGTACTGTCCGTGTGATCCCACTTATGTCCAGTGATGTTATAAAGATTAAATGAGAATTTGAGAGTAGTATATAATCCACAAAGTACTCTATGAATATAAGGAATTATTATGTATCTGAGTTGCAATTTTTGAGTTGGCATTGCTTCTTATTAGCCTCTTATATAGAGGTAGTTTGATTGAAGAAGATGCTTCTGCTGAGGAATTACCAGATTTAAGTCAGTCATTTGGGAATGGCCTATTTTGAAGGAGAATATAAGACTCTCTGTGTAACCTGTTCACAGAGAGCTTCCATGTAAACATCTCATTTTGTCTTTGCAACAACTCAGGGCTGTCAGGACAGGGCTCGACCTTGTTTTGTGAATGACAGACCTGAGCTGGGTTAACTAACCCGCTTAAGTCACCCAGCTACAAGTGGCAGATTCAAGATCTGGCTCTGGCTCCAAAGGCCTTGGAGGATTTGCAACAGAATGTGACTTTTGCACTAGTTGTGCCACATTTCAAGTTTCTCCTTGTTCCGGGTAGTGGCTCTTGTATCCTGGCACCTTTCTTTCCCTCTAGGTGCTACTGTGGCTGAATGGTGGGTTAACTAGGAAGCCGTCCACTTTCTGCTTCCTCATGGCTGCTGCTGTTGTGTGTTTTTTTAACCTGCACTCTTGCTCTCTTCACAGCTCTGAAGAGGCTGAGGGACTCAGCCAATGCCAACGATGTGGAAACAGGTGAGTGTGCAAAGCTGATCCAGCTCCGTGGGATGGTTAGGGAAGGAGAAATCCAGGTAACCAATACCTGGGAAGATGGTGCTTGAATTCATTCAGTCTGACAGCTCACCCTGTGGACCATGCTTACTGTAGTTATTATATTACTGCAGTCATCTTGCAGAAGATTTGTCTGGCGAAGGTGCTCACTGTTCCCATGCTTCCCTGTCACCGTAAACTTCCTGATGTCTAAGGGTTTATCACCCTGTGGACTCCTTGATGGTGGGGACCACTCCTGCTTTTGTATCCCTGACACCCAACAGATTAGACTTTTGGGAACGAACAGTCAATTTTAGCTGCCAGGAGAGCAACCATCTGCACAGAGCAACCACCTTCAGCTGTTCACTGCACCTTTGTGGTAGCTGGGTCACTGGTTCTCAAACTTATTTTTTGGCAGGACATCTAGACAGCATGGGAGGGGCTTCTAGCAGGACACCACCCTGGTTTTTTTGTCATTGCTCTCTAGCGTTCACTAGCTGATAGGGCAGTAGCAGTATCAAAGGTACAAGGACAAGTTAGAGGAAAAAAGTTAATTTTATCCAATTAATTCTTTCTGGGAATTAGGGGAAAGTGGTCCGTTCGTTCCTATGGCTGCTGTAGCAAATTACCACAAACATAGTGGTATAAACAACACAAATGTATAAGGGCATGTCATCTTTGGGAGCCCTTCTTCTGCTTACCTCAAGTGGGCAGCAATTTCTACATTTTAGTTGGACTTGTGCCTGTAACACATAATGCCTCACATTTTGTAATGGCTCCGTACTTTTCAGAGAAGGAATTTCACATTCATTATTCTCACCACAGCAGCTCTGGAGCTTGGCAGGGAAGAGATTACTCCCATTTGGTGGTGCATTGGGGCCCAAATCTTACTCCCAGCCCAGCTCTTTCCACTGCCCCATGCTACTGGCAATGTACTTCATTCTTTTTAGCTTAGCTTAACCTGGGATTTAGTCTGTGTGGCTCCAGAACCTGTGCTCTGTCCACTCTAAAGGGCTGCGTCCTGGGCGCAAAGTAAGCATTGACCAACAGCTTGGGCAGCTGTGTCCAGCTGGAGTGGGTGTGTATCAAAATTCAGGTAGTGGCTTGGGGCCAGTCTGTGCTGGGGATTTCTGTGACTCTAGAATTCCTGACTTTAAGGGCCAGGATCCTTCTACGATGTCCTGTCCCTAGACAAATAGTTTGAGCACCCAGAATCTGTGGCTATCAGTGTGCTCTCAGGAGAACAAGCCCCTATCATGGCAGTCCCCATGGGGCAAGTATCCAGGAGGAACAGGCTCTCCTGTGCATCACCATGGCTTGCCTGGGAGGGCCCCGAGCATCCCTCTCCGTCCCCTGGGACTGCAGCATAGCTAACACTGCCACTCTTTCCCCCGCTGCCCTCTGTCTTGGTGGTACCAGTGCAGCAGCTGCTGGAAGATGGGGCAGATCCCTGTGCGGCAGATGACAAGGGCCGCACAGCTCTACACTTCGCCTCCTGCAATGGCAATGATCAAATCGGTGAGTCCTATAGTGGGAGAAGAGGGCGCGGCTGGACAAGTAGCATCTCTCCAGAAGATCTGCTGTCTGTACAGCCGGGGGAGGTGCCCACTCCTCTCACTCCCTGAGCCTGTGGGTCTGGCACTGCCAGACTGGGGGAAGGGTTAACCTGGGGAAAGACTATGATTGCCTCCGAGGCTGGGGCCAGTCCTTGAAGACATTCAGGCCACATTTACTCAGAGCCAAGAGCAGCAGTGGGACAGTCCTTTTTTTAGGAGCCTTTTTTGGGTGTGGTGTAACTTATAAACAGTGAACTTTCTGTATGCCTACACTGGTGTAACCACTGCCAGGATCGAGACATAGAATCTTTTTTTTCTTCACCCTAAAATATGTTTTTCAGTAATTCTAGAGAAAGAAGAAGGGAGAGGAAGAGAGAGAGAAAACATTGATGTGAGAGACATGTCGATCGGTTGCTTTCCACATGTGCCCCCACAAGGGATCGAAACCACAACCCTTTGGTGCACAGACGGCACTCCAACCAACTGAGCCACACCAGCCAGGGTGACTTAGAATATTTCACATAGAATATTTTCAGAACCCCACAGCCTGAGTGCCCCACCCAGTTCTTAACCCCATATGGACCTGTTCACCAAGGATTAGTTTTGCCTGTTTTTGAATTTCACATAAATGGAGGCATAGAGTATGTACTCTTTTGTGTCTTGACTTTTTTCACTCAAAATTATATCCTTTCCCTGACCGGGTGGCTCATTTGGAGCATTGTCCTATACACCAAAAGGTTGTGGGTTCAATTCCCAGTCAGGGCATGTATAGGAAACAATAAATTGATATCTATCTCTCTCTCTCTCCTTCCTCTCTTTCTAAAATCAATAAAAACATATCCTCAGGGAGGATTTTAAAAATTTATATCCTTGAGAATCATTTCTAAGTGTTGTATGTTCTTTCTTATTGCTGGGTAGTATTTCATTGTGTGATGTATGACAGTTCACCCACTCTACTATTGATGGGCGTTTGTGTTCTTCTCAGTTTTGGGCTATTATGAATAAAGCTGCTATGAACATTCTTATACATGTGGCTTGGTGGATATAAACACTTATCTACATTAGATACAAACCCAGGAATGAAACTGTTGGGTCACAGGTATGCATACATTTAGCTTTAGTAGGTACTACCAAACTTCTTCCAAGGTGGTGGTGCCAATACACACTACCACCAGCATTGCAAGAGAGTTCCAGATATTCGCACATTCTTGCCAGTACTTGGTATTGTCTCTTTTTAATTTTGATACAGTGGTATCTCATTGTGGTTTAGTTTGCATTTCTTTGACAGCCAGTAATGTCGAGCACATCTTCGTGTATTTACTGGACATTTTTATGTCCTCTTTTGTGGAGTATCTGTTCAAGTCTTGTCTGTTCTTTTTTTAGCAAGTTGCCTATCTTTTATTGATTTGTAGAAATTCTTTATATATCCTTTAAAAAAAAAATTGATTTTAGAGAGAGACAGAGAGAAACACTGATTTATTTTTCCACTTCTTTATGCATTCATTGGTTGCTTCTTATTTGTGCCCTGACTGGATGCAACCTTGGTGCCGTGTCTGGATGAAGCTCTTACCAACTGAGCTACCAGGCCAATGTATTCTGGTTATAAGTCATTTATCAAGTACAAATGACTTACCTTTCCTGATCTTGCCTTTTATTTTCTAAATGGTGTCCTTTGATGACTACAAGTTTTTATAAATTTTAATTTATCAATCTTTTTCTTTTATATGGTTAGTATTTTTGTGACCTATCTAAGAAATCTTTGCCTATCCCAAGATCATGAAGATAGTTTCCTGTTTTCTTCTACAAGCGTGGCTGAGCTTTCATTTTTAGGTCTGTGGCCCCTCTTGAATTAGTTTCTGTATATGATGTAACACTCAGCCTGGCCCCCACTATGAGTCAGTTTGCCTGCACATTTGTCTGGATAGTTGAGCCCTGGTGATCCCACAGCCCACCCTTGAGGTGGCCTAGAGACCCTCAAGGAAGGGGTACTCAGCATCATCCATTTGTCTAATTCCCACTGTGGTACTTGGCTGTGAAAGGAGCAGAACATGCTCCTGAGAATCTTCCCTAGTAGCCACTACTGTTGGAAGAGCTTTCTTTAACTCTTAAACTCTCAGTTCTGTAACACCTGCATAGGCCAGGAGACTCTCCTGGCACCCTCAGTTCCGGGCCCTCAGAGTCCCGCATGTAAACTGTGTGAGTGAGTGAGTGAGTGAGTGAGTGAGTGAGTGAGTGAGTGAGTGAGTTGAGTGAGTGAGTGAATGAGTGAATGAAACAACGTAAGGGACCGTGTTTCCTTTCCGTGTCCACACTTTGAGTGAGCCTCTTTAGCTAGATTAAGGGTCAGGGTCAGGGTCCAGTCCGTAGAAGCCTCTGACAGCTCCTCTTGGGTTTTCCCATTTCCAGTGCAGCTGCTTCTGGACCATGGGGCCGATCCCAATCAGCGAGATGGGCTGGGGAACACGCCACTGCACCTGGGTAAGTACCTGAAAAGCTGCCAAGACACCCTTTTCTGCAGCACAGACAGGCTCCTTTGATGAAGGGCCTGGGGTCCTGCAGGCTCCAGGCAGGATCTCCTATCATCTAGGGAGAGCCTTAGCCCCCAGTGTGTGCACCAGGGATTTCCCTATCCACCACTAGTTGGCTGTGCCCTGAGCAGAGCTGATGTAGCAACCTAAATTGGCTCAGCGGCAGCTCTGCTAGGAGAGGTGAGACCAGCTGGTTCCTGCCCTGTGGCTGACTCACACCGTAGCTCACGTGAGGCAGGTACCATCTCTAAGCCTCAGTTTCCCCAGTGGTACAGGGAGGGAGCCAGACTTGATTGCTGAGTCCCACTGAGTTGCCACCTTGGTGATGCCTTCTCAGGCGGCATGACCTGACCAGGCACACTCAGAGGCACAGCCCTGCTCCCTCCAGCAGGCGTACAGGGCTCAGCCCTGGCACTCCTGCACTTTTAAGTCCCTGTTCTTCCGCAGCGGCCTGCACCAACCATGTTCCTGTCATCACCACACTGCTCCGAGGAGGTATGTGGTACCTTCCCCTTCTCCCTGCTCTCTCTCACCCTCACCCTCAGCATGCTCACCTCTGCCTCCTCCCACAGGGGCCCGTGTGGATGCCCTGGACCGCGCTGGCCGCACGCCCCTGCACTTGGCCAAGTCAAAGCTGAGCATCCTGCAGGAAGGCCACTCCCAGTGCCTGGAGGCTGTGCGGCTGGAGGTGAAGCAGGTAAGGGCCCCTCTCATGCTGAGCCCATGGCACCGAGCAAGCACTAGACAGGTGCTGCCCTCACCACAGACACCCTCACCTCCAGCACCAGGGCTCCCAGGTCGCTTCACACTGACCCCAGTTGGCGCCTGCTGTACTCTGCCTCTTGGCAGCAGCAGCAGGCCTCTCTGTGCCTCCTAGCTGGGACCCCACAGCCCAGCCCACGCTCTCTTTTCAGATCATCCAGATGCTAAGGGAGTACCTGGAGCGCCTAGGGCGGCATGAGCAGCGGGAACGGCTGGATGACCTGTGCACCCGCCTCCAGATGACTAGCACCAGAGAGCAGGTGAGCTGCTGTGCACCTCAAAGCCTCTGCCCACTTCCTTTGAAGCTGCTGGTGGCCCTTCTCTCTGGGGTGGTCTGAGACCACCTGCTTTTGAGGATTAACCCTTGGGCAGCTGTTCCATAGTCACAGCAAAGCCACCACATGCCTTGGGAGGCCTGCCCGCCAGGCCTGTGGTATTGGGAAGGAGACCAGGCTTATCCTGGGACCTGTGACAGAGCCTCATCTTGTCCCACAGGTGGATGAGGTGACCGACCTCCTGGCCAGCTTCACCTCCCTCAGCTTGCAGATGCAGAACATGGAGAAAAGGTAGCAAGAGGGGCTGGCTCCCTGCCTTCCCACCCTGCCCCCGCCCACCCTGCCCACGTGCTCTCATTACAAAGAAAAGCCTGACACCTGGGACTTTGGAGCTGCACTTGTCTGGGAGGCCCTCATCCTCACCCCCAGATGCTGTGGGCCAGAGATGCTCTCTCACCGACCTCAGAGCCTCTCCCAGCCATGGTCTCCATCATCTCTATGGGCTGGGACCACAGCCCCCAGCTTCTGCAGCCACACCTCAGCTCCAGCCGACGTGCACCGTCCTAGCAGGGCTCACTCATCCCGTGGTCTCCCTGGCACCCTCAGCAGGCCCCACACTCTTCTTTGTGTCCCTTCCCAGTCATGGACTTGTTGCAGCCAGCAGGGTACGGGCTTAGGGCAGGTGCTCTTGGGCCTAGGGGGCTTCTTGGCTGGCCCTACCCCTCTCACCAGCACTTAGATTTAGACTTGGCACCTGACTTTCAAGGGAACACTACTGTGAGTTTCTCTGGTTGAAAGGAAAGGGTTGGTAAAGCCTAGACCCTAGAAATACAAGGTTAGGAAGGGCCCTACTGAACCCAGAGCAGAAAACCCCAACCCTTTTTCTCCCAATCACTGAAGCACCAGGAGGGCATAGCAATTCTGTCGCCTAGTTGGAGTAGGCTGAATAGTGGCCCCCAAGATGTTCATGTTCTAATCCCAGGAACCTGTGAGCGTGACCTCTTATGGCAAAAGGGACTGTGCAGATGCTGTAAGTCAAGGATCTTTAGACAGGCGCTTATCCTGATAGTCCAGGTGGGCCTGATGTGATCACAGGGACCCTGAGAGGGAGGCGGTCAGAGGGGAAGTAGGGAATACGGTGATGGAAGCAAAAGCTGGAGTCATGTGAGGAGGGGTCACAAGCCAAGGAATGCAGGTGGCCTCCCAAAGCTAGAAAAGGCAAGGAAGGCGTTCTCCCCTCACAACTGCCAGAAGGAACCAGCCCTGTTGGCACCTTGGCTTTAGCCCAGTCAGACTATTTTAGAATTATGACCATCCGAACTGTAAGAATAAATTTGTGTTCTTTTAAGCCACTAAGTCTGTGGTAATTTGTTGCAACAGGAAACTAATATACTAGAAAAGGCTCAAAACTCACTGGAAAGGAGGTTCCCACTCCCACTGCAGCAGGAGCAGACATTTCCCTTGTTGTGGGCCATGGACACTCAAAAGACAGCGCCCCCTCGTGGCAGGGATCAGAGGAAGGCTGAAGGGATGCGAGGCATTTGACTACTACAGTATAAAGGCAGGTTTGTTCCGGGTCATCAGTCATGTCCACTCTGGCTCTGCCCCACTTTCCCTCCCACCAAATTGGAATTCTGGCTCCTTTTCAGGGAACAGGAGCTTGTTCCCCAAATCCCAGCTTGCCCAGATCTGAATTAAACTCATGGAACCCCGCTTGTACCCCAGACCCTGAAGAAAAAAGTATCTCTTTGTGGGTATAAGATCAGGGCCCGGGCTGTCTCCAGTACCCTGTGAGAGGGGAAGCCGAAAGCTCCACCAGGTGGCAGGGTTGAGGAGGGGAAAGTGTGGTGGCCCCGAGACAGAGGGTGGGAGGCAGAGGAAGCAGTAAGCTGTTTCCATGGACCTCAGGTTGCTGCTGCTGTGAGTGGTGGCTGCCTGCTGACTGGGTGAGTGAGGTGAGCGAGGAGAGGTGCAGGGGGCGGGGTGGCTTTTCTCCCTTTCTGTCCATGTTATTAGTTCCCTCCAAGTGAGCCTGCCCGCTCAGGCCCAGTGGCCTCAGTTGAGCTTCCGTTTCTACAGGGACTCTGCTGGGGCCTGTGCCTGGACACAGCCTTCCTTGACCATGGCCCCAACAGGAGCTGGACAGGGAAGAGTCCTGGCAGTGGAGAGGCAGGGGCAGGTGGGAGTGGACTTCAAACAGGTGGGCCCCTTTTCTCGGGACCTGTTTGTCTGGGCCTCCCCCCACTACACCCCCAGGGTCAATCACCCTGGAGAGAGTGGAGGCAAGGTTTCTCAACTCAGGTCTACGGGGTTCAATTAATGGGCCCTTAGAGACGTACAAACCCTCTGACACTATGCAAGATTTTGTGTACAGTGTGTTTCTGATAAAAGGGTCCATAGCTTTCATTCTCAACAGGGTCCACACTCAGAAGAGGTTAGGGGCTCCTGCTGTAGACTCTGGGAACAGATAGGTGAGGGACCTGCCTAGGACATCCTGAGGACTGTCTGGGCCCTTCTGGGGCCCATTATCCCCTAGGGCAGGCTGCTTTGTGCTGGCAGAGCTGAGGGGTGGGGCATGCTGAGATGTGACGCTGCCCTGAGATGACTGTGTTTCCAGGGCAGCTTGACACAGAATCACTGGCTAACTCCCAACAAGTCCCTGGCCTGGACCAACCCATCTGCACCTGGAAATCGACATTCTCCATCCCAGTGGTGCCCAGCCATCCACCCCAGCCTTGTAGCCAAGTAACCATGAGAACAGGCTGCTAGGGCAAGCGAAAGGGTCATTGTCAACTCCCTCCCTGGCCATGGAGACAGTGAACAAAGATGAAGGTGGCTTATAGGCCAATCATCAAATACTTGCCAGACAGTGAGGCAGCGAGACAAGCTGCCTCGCCGCATTTCCAACCAGGGTTTACCCTGCAACCCCAATTCTGCAAAGAGCCAGCCAGTTCAGTTCAGTTCAGTTCAGTGCCAGACATTGGAGTGAGTCAGAAAGCACACAGTGGACCCTAAGCTGTCTGGGCTGGGCAGGGGGCAGGAGGGGGAATCCACAGAGGTTGCCCACACAGGAGTTAGTTCTGTTACTAGCTGTTCCAGGAATTACTGAATTTGGGGGGGGATGCAGGGAGGGGGTGAGGAGTGGGGGAAGGAAGAAGAAATCCATCTTTGTTGATTTCACCCTCTGGGAGGGTCCTTTGCTTCATACCTCACATTTGTTCATGTTAGAAATACTGAGCACTTGCTGTGCACCAGGCATTGCTCTGGGTGGGAACATAGTGGACCAAAGGACAAAATCTCTGCCGGACATGGCTCCTGGCGAACTGTGGGAAGTGCTCGGAGGAGATGATTCACAGGTTCTCTCGGCCATCCTGTGAGTTAACTGGCCTTGCTGCTGCCTTTGGTGGGTGAGAAAGTGCAGGACTGCTAGGGCCACCCAACCAGGCAGCTAGGCTGGACCCTGGATCCACTCTAGGCTCATACGGTTTCCACCAGGCCTGAAATTAAGCTGCCTCTGAAGCAGTGTCCTAAAATGCAGGGCGGCCACATTCATTGAGCTCCTACTGTGTGCTGGCAGGCCCTTCATACAAGTTCGTTGATTTAGTATTTGCAATAAAATGTGAGGTAGCCAACAGTATTGCTCCCACTATTTTATAAACACAGAAAATCAAGGCTAGGAGAAAGAAAGTAATTTGCTTGAGGTCAGATAGCTGGTGCGTGGGGCCCAGCCCAGGTCTAGCATAATCTCTGCCAACGTTTCCAAAGTGCCAATGTCTCCAGTCTCTGGGACCCAGTCAGTAGGAATCCATAGGCCTTACTGAGTGAGTCTCCGTCTCCGTGACCAGCCTCAGGCACAGGAGAGTCTGGCCCTTTCCTCACTTAGCACAGGTTATAGTGTGCTTGGTGGACAAGGCATGTGCCTAGTCACTGGGGAGAAGAGAAAGGACAGCACGAGGCAGTGGGGGGGCTGAGCTGAGCCTGGAGTGATCCGTGCAGCAATCTGGTGGCTGCCTCCACTATTAACAGGCCTCCAGAGATGGTCTGAGAGCTGGCTGAGGGTGACTGGCTGGCCAGAGAGGAGGTGAGACCAGGCAACAGAAGTCCTAAGGTCTGACGGTAACAGAAACCAGCTGAGGCTGTCACCTCCAAGTGGAGGTCAGATGTGCCCTCACCCAGAGCAGGCACCATGAGCTCTGGGGAAAAGCCCGTCTGGGAGAAAGTCCCTGCCCCCACCAGGGATGCCTGCTCCCTAGACTGCTTCAGATGCTGAGCCCAAGCCAGGGGTAGGAGATCAGGAAGTTGGACTGATGCCTGAGTCACCCCAACAAAGACCGTGGCTCTCCACCAGCTATGGGGCCCAAAGGGCATTCCAGCCCAACGCCCTGATGCTAGCTCGCCAGCTGACACCAAGGCCTCAGTGCCTGCAGGAAGAGGTGGCCAGCTCACTTTACAGATGAGGAAACATGCTCAGGGAAGCAAGAGTCCTGCCTAAAACCCCAGACCAGGGACCAGAGTGTTCTCTTGTCCCTATGACTGGCCTATGCCAGCCTGGTAACTCTCCCACTTTGGAAGCCCAGGAGGATGCCATGTGCTACAGAAGCACTTGCCAGTCAGCACATCCAGGGGGGCAGAGGCAGGTGAATCCTGCCTCCTCAGCTGGACACCAGGATCTGCCTGCGGAGCTCTTGAAACCTCACATATGGTTGGCAGCAGCGTGAGCAGTGTGCCTCCGATGGGGTCCAGCTTGGACAGAGAGCTCAGGTCTGCAGGCCACTGAGGCTCAAGGGGGTCAGAGCCGGGAAGTGCAGGAGCCAGGATTCCAACCCAACAGTGTGGCTCAAAGTCCACCTTGACCCCTGCACTATGCCAACTCTCTGAGTTGACCTGGCAGGTACACCCAATGCCCAGGCCAACGCCCTCCCCAGCACCGCCGTCCAGAGCATCCCCAGGTACTCAGCCCTTCCTCACCACCCCACCTCCCGCTTCAGTCCCACACCTCCACTGAGCCTGCGCCACTGGAACGGCATGGCACCAAGCAGATACCTCAGTAAATCAGTCTCATCCGTACCCCAGAAACCACTGCAGCCTGCACCGCCTGGCCCTCTGGCCACAGGCCATCTTGGATCCAGCTGGCAGCTCGCAAATGAGCCCTGCATCGGGGCTGAGGAACTGATGTTCATTAATAGGAAGCCTTGGGTACTTAATTGGTATTGATGTCCGCAGGTACACACCTCGAAGTTGATAGATGCTGCTGTGCCTGCCAGCCTTGGGCACGGAGAGGGGTTGATTAACATCGCTGTGCCAGGGCCCTCACCTCGCCCACCTTCCCCAGGCCTGAGTTTTCGCCCTGACTGCAGTTGCTATACAGGGGTGGGAGGGCTCACCTTTGCACATCCAAGTTCCTCCCTTCCCCTCAACTGACTCCTTCCTGCCTCTTCTCTTCCCTAAAGACCATGAAACGGAAATCAGACAGACTTGAACTAAGGCCTCCCGCTCTGTTTCTGGCAAGCTCTGTGATCTTGGGCAAGTTACTTAACCTCTCTGGGCCTCAGTGTTTTCATCTTCAAACTCTAAAGCAGACGAGACACACGTTCTAGGCCAAGCACAAGACCTGAAGGGTAGTAGGTGTCCAGGACCAGTGCCCTGTGGACACCCCTCACAACGTCCCACAGACCCCACAGTCTCAGCATGTTCCCACTGAGCTCAGCATCTTCCCTCTCAAACCTGACCCTCGTCATCCCCACTGCCGCCCCCAGTAGCCAGAGGCAGAAGTCTGGGGTGTCCTCTGGGATACCTCTCTCCTCCCCCATGTTCAATCACCAAATCCGGAAAAGTGTACCCCCTAAGGGGCTGTCTCATCTATCCCATCTCCCCACGTCTCCCCACCCACTGACAGCATCTTAGATATCTTCATCTCTGGGCCCTCACTCCGGCCTCCTAACTCCCCTCCCTGCTGTCCCTCCCCAGGAAAGCCTGCCTTGCAGCCGAAGTCTCTAAAGAGTAGATCTGATAGGGTCATTCTTTTATTTAAAACCTTTCAGTGGCTTACCCTGGCCGGGTGGCTCAGTTAGTTGGAGAGTCATCCCATGCACCAAAAAGTTGCGGGTTTGGTTCCCAGTCAGGGCACAAACCTAGGTTGGGGATTCGGTCCCCGGTTGGGGTGCATACGGGAGACAACTGATCGATGTTTCTCTCTCACATCTCTCTCTCCCCCTCCCTTCCTCGATCTCTAAAAATGATAAAAAAGAGTTAAAAATCCTTTCAGTGGCTCACCATTGTCCTCAAGACAAAGTACAGTCTCAGTTTCAGAGGAGAATTCACAGAATCCTTCGTGACTGCCCCCTCCCTCTTCTTGCTGGGGCTCCCATGTGCCCTGTTCCAGGCCCTCAGCAAGCCGAGCTGTGCTCTATCTCCCCCTCCCCCGGCTGCCCTGATTAACTCCCACTTCAGGACTGGCTCAGGCACCAGCTCCTCTGGGAAGTCTCTGCCTCTCCATGCTGGTTTAGGGCCTTCCCCTGGGCTCCCACAATCCCACGTGCCTCTGTCTTTCTTTCCTGCAAAGAACCCTGTACCTACTAGGTGCTCAGACATGAATGCAACAGGCCCGTCCCTAGGAGGTTTACACAAATAGGGTGAAAGGAATTCAGAATTTAAACCTCCGTCCAACTAATAGGGATTCCTTCCCAGGATCCCCAAGCCACCCCAGGCCCAGCCTGAGACCATGCAGGGGGCTCAGGTCAGATGGCTTCTCCTGGGCCCTGGGGGCAGCAGCCAGGGCTCACTTAGCCTTTACTCCGGCCCCTGTTGCCTGCCTCTGGCCCTGCAGGACTCACAGCTCTCTCCTAACCAAAGTACAGCAAGTTCTCACTTAACATTGTCCATAGGCTCTGTGACTTTAAGTGAAATGACATACAATGAAACACATTTTATTACAGAGTAATTGATATATACTAGAGTTAAGTTTCCATGGCATCTCATCAATGTTATAATGAAACGACATTGAACAAAATGACGTTATTTGAGGACCTGCTGTATTGAGACCATCTGCTCTTCCAAGCATTTCATTAGCCCCCTAAGCAGACCTGGCCATCTCTGGGGCCAAGCCCAAGCAATCCCAGCAGCAGGCCATCAATCTTCCTGCCAAATCTATAGCAAAAATCATCTCCCATCCCAGGCCAGGCCCTTAGCAGCAGCTTTCCTGGCCAAGGGCTCACAGAGCAGCCTCTGGATTGGGCTCCTCGCTGCCAGCCTGACACGTGCCACCCAGTCTCTCCACTGCAACTGTGGGGGCTTTCTGACCACACATCTGATAGGACCCCTCCGCTCCTGCAAACCGTCAGTGATATCACCACCTGCCTGAAGGAGAAAGTTCCTGCGCTCCAGCTGGCCTGGGAGGCCCCGTGATCTCACTGCATCCACCCTCCCGGCCTCCCTGGACCCCACGCAGCCAGCTTCAGTGGCATGAGCCCACTTATTGCTCGCACTTGTACCCTTCCTTGGCACAGGCTGTTGCTCCACCTTGCAGGCCTTTCCCACCTTTTTCTAGGAAAATGCATATTAATTGCTACCTTCTCTGGAACTCCTGCTTGGATTGTCTGGGAAGGCAGGAGTGTCCTCTGTGCCCTTTCAGAACCGTGTGTTCTCTTACGGCCCCATCACACGGTGCTGTCCTATCTTCTTTTGGGTTTTGGCTCCTGGAAGGGAGAGACCAGGTTAAACTCATGCTATCTGTCTTCCCCAGAAGGCCTAGCTTAGGGCAGGCACTCAAATGTTTGGGGGATAAAGGAAGGAAGGAAGGAAGGGGTGGGTCATGTCTTTCCTTCCCTGGCACCTCTGACCTCATGTAGCAAATGTCTGCTGTGTGCCTACCCTGGGCCTGGCTGTGCTGCCCTCCATTAATCAGGGCGCCTGGCTTCTTTATTTGGCTCTGATGGTCCAAAAAGACCTACTTCAGAAGTAGGAGGCCTTGCCTCGGCTGGTGTGGCTCAGTTGGTTGGAGGGTCGTCCTGTACACCAAAAGGTGGCAGGTTTGCTTCCCGTTCAGGGCACATACCCAAGTTTCTGGTTCGATCCCAGTCAGGGAATGCACAGGAGGCAACCAATTGATATTTCTCTCCCACATCTGTTTCAATCTCTCCACCCCCCCTTCTCTCTCTAAATATCAATTTAAAAAAATTAAAAGTAGGAGGTGTCAAAGTCCAGCCCGAGGCCTAAGCTGTACAACTGTCTGCTGTTGAGCAGAGACCCAGGCCAATGTGGAGGGTTTCCACTGACCAACCCCTTCCCGGGCCTGGGGTTTCATGGTTGGGTGAGCGTGTCTCTTGCCTGTCCTAGATGGAACCTTACGCAGCCGGTCACCTGTCCGTGCCTACAGATGTGACTGTGGAAGAGCAGCAGCGCAGCTGGGAGATTTTGTTCCCTCTTCCTTTGCAGGCACTCACCATTGTCATGCAGCGAACTTCGTCAGATGCTGGTAGAGGTTTTCCCCACGCTGCCTGGGCTCTGTGGGAGCCATCCCTGGGCCCGTTAGGATACCAGCTCTGCCTTGAATTTGCTACTTGGCTCTGGTAGCTCCTCGTTGAGCCTCAGCTTATGCATTCTGAGAATGGAAGTAACATTCCTTGCCTGCCAGGGTTGTCATGAGGCCAGAGTGAGCCAGTGGGGGTGTGAGTGAGGCCACAGGGAGGAAGATGCCATGCTGGGTGCTGTGGAAACGGGCAACATCACACCTGCTGCCCTCCGGGAAGCACTCCCGCTGCTGTGGCCTGAGGCAGCGTGGAAACTGGCAGCGTGGGAGGAAGAACACTGGACCAGGTGTCAGGCCCCTGTGCTGGGCCAGCTGGGTCTTTGCCTCCCCCTGTGAAGGATGACTGCCACTCTGAGCCCTGGGTCTGTGGCAGGTGGCAGGCAGTGACCAGGACTCAGCAGCTGCCTACTGTCAGGGAGTGGCCCTCCCGGGGTGCCTAGCAGCCAGAAGGTGCGTTGGGGAGACAGGAGGCCAGAGGCCAAAAGGTCCGGGCTGGGCTCAGAGGTTGATCAACGTTATTGGCGAGTGGTGAGGAAGGGGGGGAAGTGGTCAGCTCTGCAACCACCGAAACTGATTTATTGGTTAATTAGGAGGTTTCCACCGCCACAAACTAACCCAGCTGTGTGCAGAGAAAGGGAAGGAGGGGTCCACAGGTCAGCCAGTGCTGCTGGGAGGCCAGCTGGGACCCGAGTGTGGTTCAGTGTCTCTCCAGAGCCAGGAGCACCAAATGGCTAAGGAGTGACGCACGGGGCTTGGGTCACGCAACGGGCCTAGGACTTGAAGCCCATCAGGACCTGCTGGCCTGAGTATCTGAACAGACTCGCCCAAGGAAAGGGACTGGGAGCTCTCTGAGGTTTCCAAGGCATTCGATTAGGGTGTGGGGAGCTGTGGGTTTGGGAAAGAGGGCTGATGCAAAACCAGAAAGCGGAAAAAAACCTTGGAAACCATGGAAACTGAGAGCAGAGGCCTCAGAGGTGGAGGAGGAGGGTCCACTGGGAAGTTTAACTGCAGTGGGTTTGAGCCCAACCTCTGCCAAACACTAGCTGTGTGATTTTAGGCAAATCACCAAGCCTCTCTGATTGATTTCTTCATCTGTAAGATGAACAAATGATATTGATCCTGCGAAGCTGTTTTGATAATTAGGTTGAAGAATGTAACTCCACATAGTAAATGCTTAATAAATATTTGCCATATTAGCTGCTAGTATTAGGTAACCCAGGAGGGGACTTGGAAGGGAGAAGAGGCTTGGTGAAGGGTTGTGGAGAAAGCAGGGCTCAGAAGCTGCTGCTGGAGTCCGAGGGATGGGCGGGGACCCGCCCTCCTGCCAGAGCCGGTGTGGGGGCTGCCGTCCGGGGGGCTGCTCTGAGCGGCACCCACCCATGTTCCCTGCCAGGGGCGTTCCCTGGCCTGGAGCCCCAGCTCGGCCGTTGCTCCTCGCAAGGCTTCCGGCTCGGCCGCGTCCCCTGGCAGCGCCGGGCCCTGGGGGAAGGGGAACGAGACGAGACGACACCCAGCAGAGCGGAGGCGGACACGGTTTATTTCTGTCCCGCGGCCCACGGGGCGGGCCGGGCCTCCCCGCCGCGGGCCGCCTCCCCTCGGGGCTCCCCGTCCCAGCCGCCACCCGCCGGCAGCCTCCCGCGAGGCCGAGCGTCCCCGGAACAGCCCACGGGCCCCGAGGCCGCGGGGCGGACGCGACGGAGGGCGCGGCGGGAGCCCGGCGGGCGGCAGGCGCGGCGGCGGCGGCCGCAGGGCCACAGGCGGCGGAGGCGCGCGCGGAAGTGGCGCGAGGCGAGCGCGTAGACCAGCGGGTTGAGGCAGGAGTTGGCGTAGGCGAGGCAGTGCGAGGCCAGGCGGCAGGCGTAGGTGGCCGGGCTGAAGGCGAAGCGGCCGTACCAGAAGCAGAGGATGAGCGCGTGGTGCGGGCCCCAGCAGAGCGCGTAGAGCGCCGCCACCGCCAGCATGGCGCGCCCCGCGCGCGCCGTGGCCCTGCGCCGGGCCTCCGCCGCCGCGCCCGCGGGGCCCACGGCCGCCCACAGGAAGCGCAGCGTGCGCGCGTAGGCCAGGCTCACCACGGCCACGGGCAGCAGGTAGCCGGCCGCGAAGGTGGCCACGTCGAGGGCGCGCCGGCGCCCGTCCTCCCAGGCGGGCACGCAGAGCTCGAGCGCGCCGTAGCGCACGGTGCCGTAGTAGCTGAGGTAGGGCGCCGAGAAGAGCGCCGCCAGCAGCCAGACCAGGCCCACGGCGGCGCGCGCGTGGCGCGGGGTGCGCAGGGCCCGCGAGCGCAGCGGGTGCCGCACGGCCAGGTACCTGCGGGCGGGCGCCGGGTCAGCGCGGCGGGCGGGCGGGCGGCGCCCCGCGTCCGCGCCCCCGCGGGAACGCTGCGGCGGGCCCTGGGGGCTGGGGGTGCGCTGGGTGTCACCGCTCGACCTGCCTCCCGGGTGGGGCTGATTAAGGGGGTTAAGGGCACCGCACTTGGAGACGCGCCTGCAGGCGCAGAGAAACGTGACTTGGCCAAGGTCATCCGCTAGTGAGCGAGCCTGAATTTGACCCCAAGTTTCAAGCCGCGAAAGCAGATATGACCACAAGCTGGGCCAGGCGTGGGTGGTAATAAAATCTCTGAATTCTGGGCCCGCGTGGCATCCACCCGTGAACCAGGAGGTCACGGCTGGATTCCCGCTCAGCGCGCATGCCCAGGTTGCAGGCTGGATCCCCGGTAGGGGGCGTGCCTGAGGCAGCCAGGTGATGAATCTCATCATTGATGTTTCTGTCTCTCTCTCTCCCTCCCTCTCTCTCAAATCAATTAAAAAGACAAAAATAAATAAATAAATAAGTTAACTCCTAAAAGAAGTTAAAATATCTGAATTCATCTGTGTACTCATTTTGCCATTCATTTCACACTCACAGAGCTCCTACTGTGTGCCAGGCCCTGTGCCGACACTTGAAACACACGTTTGGGGGGAGCTCACTATGGCATATGGGGCAAGGCAGGATGGTCCCCTCAAGCACACCCTGCAGGTGCCCGGAGCCTGGGTGGTGGCTGCCAGAGAGCCGTTCCCTTCCTCTCGCCCGTCTCCCTTTCTGATCGCCCGTTCTCCCTTCCCTAAGGCCCACGGGCATCTGCTCCGGTCTCCCTCCCCAGCCCAGCCCCAGCCCGGTCCCAGCCAGCACACCTGTCCACGGAGACCGCGGCCAGCGTGAAGCTGCTGGCGTACATGGTGAGGTAGATGAGCAGGTGCACAGCCTTACAGACAAGCGCCCCGAAGAACCAGGCGTCCAGCGTGTAGATGGCAGCCTGGAAAGGCACGCAGCACAGGATGAAGCAGAGGTCAGCCACCGCCAGGTTGAGAATGAACAGGTCGGTCGTGCTGCCTGGCTCCTGCCACGCACTTGAGCCTGGCTGCAGCAGCACTGCCAGCACCAGCCCGTTGCCCACTGTGCCCAGCAGGAAGATGAGGGCAAAGACCACAGGCACTGCCACAGCCCCCACGCTCCCCGGGCTGCCTAGCGAAATGTTCTGGGCATCAGTCATCTCTCCAACAGATGGTCACCTGGGGAAGAGAAGCTGGAGTTCTCAGGCAGGGGCTCCAGCTCTGGTCCCTTGACCCAGGGGTCTCATTTCCTCAGCCTGGGCTGGCTAGATCTCCTGGGGGCGGGAATGGGGGACAGAGCCATATGTTATCATGTTATCTCTGAGACCTACTGTGCAAGCACCTGGCACGGTCACATTGGTGTCTGAAGTGGGTCTCTCAGTTTCCTAGAGAACACCCCCCCAGTGCTGAGTGAGAGGGCTGATTAGGGAGTTGCTGGACACCTCCAAGCAATGGAGCAGTGGTAAAGACACAGGCAGAGAGGGGTGAGGACATGGTGGGTGAGGAGAGGGGCATTCCAACCTCAGGAGCTGCTCTTATTTTCTTCTTAATGGGGATCTGAAGCTCAGGGAAGACTCTTGGACATTGGTCAAGGCCAGCAAAACATGGGTGACATCCCTGTGACATTGGAGAGTCCAGTTTAGTGAGAGCCCCACAGTAACACAGCTGGGAAAAGCATATAAGTCACTGCGTCTTTTGCACATGAGGAAATCAAGGCTCAGAGAGGGTACATGGGAGGCTAAAGATCACTTTGAGTGGCGGGTATGGGGCTGTTGCCACCTGGTTCTCTGGCTCCCAGGCTGCAGTGCTCATCTGAGAGCCTGTATGTAACAGGTGGTGCTGCGATAACCTGCACGCGTGTTCACGTGCATTTGTGAAAGCCGTGTCCACCCTCACCCCTCCCCACCCCAGTCTACATCGGCTACTACCTGTGGATTCCCCCTGACGCCTGGGACTTCTAGGTTGGAGGGACAGATTAAGGGCAACGGGGCCAGGCAGGGGTTGGGAAGAAAAGAGATGCATGCCCCCCCACCTGGCTCCTGGCATGCAACACCCACCTTAGTCCTGGGCGCTGGGTCCCCGCTTGCTCCCGGGTGAACCGGTCAGGCTGAGGCTGCCTCCTTGCAGGTGGAGATCTGCCTCTCACTCACTTCTCCCTCTTCCCCTTTAAGGCCCCTCCTCTGCTGAGCCAGACTCGGGCAGTCCCTCCGGAGTGCCCAGTGGCCACCTCCTCCTCCGACCCCGATTTCCCCCTCATGGCACGCTCTCCTGCCAGGCTCTTCTCTGCCTCTCTGCGTTGCTTCTGCCTCTTTCTGCAGTGAGTAACCCATTGATCTCACTGAGGTTCGCTTTGTAGTTAACCCCTCCATGCCCAGGGCCCAGCCCATCCTTGGCACTCCCACCTCCTGTGGCCCTGCCTGTCGACTCCATGCCCTATCCTCGCCTCTCCCTGCTCCAGTCCAAGCTCAGGAAGGATTCCTGTCTTGAGTAAGGTGTCCTAGGCTAGGGAACCAGAATATGAGTCCCTTTTCTGCAGACTTCAGATGGGACCCCTCCCCCAGACTGAGACCTATCAGCTTCTCCAAGCGTGGTCCAGGAGTTCAGTCTGGCTGGAGACTGGAAAGCTTATGTACCAGCCCAAAGAGTCTGGCTTTAGCCAGAGGGCAATGGGGAACTAGTAAAAGTCCTAGAGCAGGGACAAGATCTGCCACTAATTTTGTAATTAGTTCACTATGGCCTGAAGTGAAAAGCATGCACAGAGAGTGAGCAATTTGATGGCCCATTAGAAAGAAACCTCTTTTCCAGGCAACAGCCGAAGAGGTTAAAAGTTCTTGGCGAATGGCCCAGTCGGTCAGGGGTTCTGGCCTGACCTCTTAGAGGAGTGGGCCACGTGGACAAAGGGGTTAGAGGCCAGCACCTAGGGGGCGAGGTGCATTGGATCTAGCAACAAATGTGGGGGCAGAAGGCAGACAGCAAGGAGTCTTAGGAGAGAAGAGGTGGTAGGGGCTGCATGTGGAGTCTTTCCAGAAGCTGGGCAGGTGGAAAGAATGTCCAGGGGGAACTCTGGGAAAGTGAAAATAGTATGAGGGGACGCTGAGGAAGCCAAGACTTGCCTTCAAAGCCAGAGGAGCTAGGAGACTCTTCAGACCCCTGGGATTTTTGCCAGTGCTCAGAAGTGCTTCTCTAAAGCCTGATGCCACCCACCCCAGGTGCAGGGCATCCTCAACTTTTGGAAGCGGAGACTCACTGAACTGAAGATATTAGGACTCATACTTAAGACTCTCCCAAATCTGAATTCAGAGTTACCTGATTAAGGAATTGGAACTGTAGAATCTTATGATCACTGAAAGGCAGAATTGTAGGACTCTAGACTCAGTGTGGTGGGGTTTCAGAATCACTGACAGAGGTCCACAACCACCTTCTACTTTTTTATTTCAGAGAGAGGAAGAGGGACAAATAGAAACATCAGTGACGAGTCATTGATCAGCTGCCTCTTGCATGCCCCCTACTGGGGATGGAGCCTGCAACCAGGGCATGTGCCCTGATGGGGAACTGAACCATGACGTCCTGGTTCATGGATTGATGGGCAACCCCTGAGCCGTGCTGGCTGGGCGGCAACCACCCTCTTTATGAAAGTAATGCACTGATAGATTCCTGGAAGCCTAGACTCATGAATGTGGCATGCCTGCACCCTGAAAGCCCCGAGACCCCTGACATACTGTCCTACCTCCCCTTGGAGGCCCCCAGCCCGCAAGGCCCCTCCTTACCCTTGGCGGGGTTCTGGAAGCACTAGGGGAACTCCCAGCAGCCACAAGGCTGGGTGACTACACAAGGCCTGGCAGTGGGGCAAGCAGGGAGGGCATGTCTTCATGCCCCAGGGCACTCCTAGCACCCCCTCTTCCTTTTGCTCCAACTGTTGTCCCTGGTGGCCACGGCTTGAACTCTGTGCCCAACACAGAAGATGCGGATTGTGTGCCCTGGGAGTGGTCCCCCAGGCCCTCAGCCCTGCAGAACGCAGAAGTGCAGCTGACCCATGGCCAGCCCTCGAGCCTGTTGCAGGTGCCCAGCGGCAACTACCAGTATGTGCCCAAGCCCAAGCCCGTGCAACCAGAGCTGCTGCTGCTCCTGATGGTGCCTCCTATGACCCCTTCTGGATGGCAGTGGACCAGGGCAGCCGCCCGCTGGTCAACCATGCGGTGTCCCACAGTGGCTAGGCCCAGGATGTCACGATGCTACTGCTGCCTGTGTTGACCACTGGGGAGAACTGGCCAGCGGTAGCATACATTCTGTGCTACAGACTAGCGGACGTGGGCCCGGTGCTCTGGCTCCGCTGGGCAGGGCACACCAACTGCGACATGATTGTGATCGTGGTTGCCGGGTACGGTGTGCCCACTGGCACAGACCTTGCACACCCACCTCCTGGCTGGGCCTGTACTGGTACTCTCGCTGCTGCAGCAGTGCACCTGGAACCAGGTGCGCTACCCCAGCGGTGGCAGCGTGCAAGTGTTCCTGTCAACCGATGTGGCCCCAGCACCCTGGGCTCCTGGACCCCAGCCTCAAGCTCTCCCAGATTCCAGAATCCTAGTGCTAAGATCCTGCAGGACTGGGCCAGAGCTCAGCCCAAGATCCCCAGGGAAAGGGGAGGGCTGGGGGTGCGGGTCAGACTTTGTCCTAGTCCCTGTTGTTAATAAGGGCGTTTCATCGTCCTGCTCTCCCCGGGAAACTGCAAGCTTCCCAAGGCCACACCGCGCTGAGACCGGAGCTACGGTCCTCAGCCATCCCGCACCCCCACCAGGTGCCCAGAAGGCTGAGTGGGGCGGTCACTGGAGAATGGCCAGGGGAAACAACTGTGGGATGGGGGTGCCATCTCTAGTAGGGCAGAGCGAGGCCTTGTGGGGGACAAGGGTGGATGGGGCCTTCAAGCAGCCAGTCAGCCCTCCTGGCCTTGCCTGCGGGCAGCCCAAACAGCCAAGCCCAAGGCCTGGAGCCTGGAGCCTGGAGGGGCGAGGCCATGGTGGCCGGAGCCCGAGCTCGCTGCGCCCCCTGGCGGCTGTTCGTCAGGCCAGTAGGCCTTGAGATGACTGAGCTGGAAGGGCCCCAGACATTAACATAAATCTATGCTGGCGGAGGAAACTGAGGCACCTGCTGGGAATGGGGCCTCCCCCAGGCTACAGAGTGGGCCAGAAACAGGGTTCTAGATGGCAGGCCCTCTCCTCCAAATATGGGTTTGGGTGCCCAGCCTTTTCTTATCTGGGCAGCCGTAGGCCATCCTTTGGATGGGGAGCTGAGGGCGAGGTTTCCGCCAAGTTTAGACTGTGGAGGCTGCAGAGTGGGGGGTGGGGGGCGTGGGAAAGGTCCTGCAGAGCTGGTGCTCAGCTCCCTCTATAGCAGGACAGGATCCAACTGAGCCAGATGCCTGGGTCTCATCTTAATTTGGGGGAGGTGGTCAGCTCTGAGGTCTACTAGTTTTCAGGAGCCTGCCCGCAGAGCCCCAACTCCTGCCTGCTTCTTCAACCGATCATAGAGCAGATCAACCTGCTCAGAGAGAATGAAGCCGACCAACATGTCAAAGCCAATTGCCACAGTTGTTTCACATTCACTGCCACAAGCACGTGCCTTGCCCCAGCCTGGCCCTAGGACTTTGATAGGGCTCAGAGCCGCTGGCCTGGGCTGATGATCCAAGGCCCACTCTGTCGCTACAGAGGGAGGGGGACCTTGGCTCAGCATGTCACTACCCAGGGCTCATGGTAATGCCCCCGTGCAGCCGCCCCACCTCCACGAAGGCCTCCACACAGCGGTCAATGTCCTCCTCGCTGTGCTCTGCTGAGATCTGTACCCGGATCCGGGCCTTGCCCTTAGGGACTACTGGGTAGCTGAACCCGATGACAAAGATGCCTGGGAAGATAGAGAGGGTCAACCTGGGACTCATCAGAGCCAGGCAGGCTTTGGGGCATGACATATAGCTCCTACTTTCCTAAGGATCAGAGGGCAAGGGAGCTGACTATGGTCTCTCAGATATGGACTGCCTCGTGGCCTGGGTTTCAAGTTTGGACAGCTGGTCTAAAAAGGGTAGTAGGGTGGGGATAAGGGGGAATAGTCACAGTCCAGGGTTCCTCCCTCTTTTCTCTTAGGACCCACAGCCAGTCCTTTTGTCCTGGCCTCCTTACCTCTCTTTAGCATGTCATCCGCCATGCAAGAGGCCAGCCGGGCATCACCCAGCATCACAGGGCAGATGGGGTGATTGGCTCCCGAAATGGTGAAGCCAGCAGCCTTCATCTTACTGCGGAACCTGTGGGCACAAGCTGGGTGTCACAGGTCACTGGGGGGCTGTGGATCATTCATACCCACTCCTGATGGGCACATGACCCAAGATCTGTGCCCAAATCTGCAAAGGAGATGAACAAAGACAGAGATGCAGACCCAGAAAGTCAAATGGGGAGCCAGGCAGAGGAACAAGCAGACCAAAAAGCGAGGTGGAAAGATAGAATTGCACAAGATGGGGAGACACAGGGTCATTCACAGAAAAACGTGCCAGGAAGTGGAGGCCACGCTGAGTCCCAGTGCAACCTGCTGGGGATGTGGTATGGGCACAGGCAGAACCTGTAGGCACGGGCTGGGCAGGCACACAGGGGCAGGCCTCAGTAGCTCCCCACTCCGGCCTTTCCCACCCCTGACAGAGACTGTACCGCTGGGTTTTGGCTGCCATAGACTGGACAATGGCATTGCTCTCCATAAGCAGGTCCAGGGCCTTGGAGGCACAGCCAACGATAGCAGGCGGCAGGCTATTGGAGAAGAGGTAGGGCCGGGCACGCTGCCGTAGCAGGGACACCAGGGGCCCAGGCCCCGTCGTGTAGCCCCCTGAGAACAAAGGCAGAGGTGGGGCTAGTCAGGGGTCAGGAGTCAGAGCCTACCCTCAGCCCCTCCTGGGAGTATAGTCCACGCTGCCCTCTTGCCTGCAGTCCCAGGTCTCCCCTCCCCACCTTTCCTGAGACTCCTCCAGGGCCCTGCATGTGTATAAGGGGACGCCAGGGGCACAACCCTGTAGGCACCTGACGCTCCACTCAGCGCCTTCCCCAGTGTGGAGTTGATGATGGTGACCTGGTCCATCACGCCCAGCAGCTCATCCGTGCCCCTGCAAGGAAAGCTGCCACTGCCACTACTGGCCGCCTGAGCGCCCAGCAATCATGTGGCAAGTTGGAGGCTGGCCTCCTGGTTTCCCACCCACCCTTAGAAGCCCAACCCAAGGCCTCGGGTGCCACATGCTCCCACCGTCCTGTGGCCCCCAGGAAGCCAGTGGCATGGCATTCGTCCACGAAGACCAGGGCACCATATCGAGCTGCGAGGCGGCAGATCTCCTGCAGGGGTGCAATGTCACCATCCATGGAAAAGACCCCATCAGTGGCCACCAGGCGCAGTCGATGCTTCTGCAAGGGAAGGCAAGGACAGTGGCGACTGTTGTCACAAGCTGGGCCAAACTACCCACCTTCTGTGCTACTTGGGGCTCTAGGAGCTCGCCTTGCCCAGTGCCCAGCACGGAGGTGGGCACATAAGCATAACTGTACTGGGAGTGGGACATCTTCCTCCTTGCCTCTCTGAGCCTTCCTCATCTCTTTCAGGGCAGTCTGGAGCTACACTTAGGCTTGGGTAGTGAGAATGCTCTCAGTGTCCCCTTCAGAGAGCAGTGTGGGGCGGGGCCAGTTCTTTCCATAAGCTCATCGCACCGCTATGCCTACTAAGAGCCTGCCATACATAAGGTGCCCGAGGCAGCATGTGCAATGGAAAAAAGCTCGGAGTCTGAGGGATTTGGGTTCAAATTTTGGCTGTATCAAACTTTCAGGCTGTTTGTCTGTGAGTGTGGAGCTGGCCTCGAGGGGCTGAGAATAAGCCATCCTAGCCCCTGGAACCCCTGGGCCTTGTCCTACTTGGGCCTCCTGCAGCTTGGCCTCTAGATCGGCCATGTCCAGGTGGCGATAGCGGTACTTGTGGGCCTTGCAAAGACGGATGCCATCGATGATGGAGGCATGGTTCAGCTCATCTGACAGGACTGCGTCCTCCGGGGTCAGTAGGGCCTGGAAGAAGGCAGGTGAAGTACAGCCATCACCTAACCACCTTGGTGTTCTCCCTCTCCTACGACTCCCCCTGAGTCCAAATTTCACTTGCATTCCGCTGGGCAGGGAGGCAAGGAGCCCTCTGCCTCTATCTGGGTCCCCAGAGCCCCAGGACTAGGCTGAACCAGAGCCCTGCTGTAGTGAGAGCAGGTGAGAATATGTTTGGTGAGTGCCTGGCCCCTGCCACCTCCAGCCTTCCAGCTGATATAGGTTATCCCCAAATACCTTGGAAGATGGCCTCCTTGCAAACCTCAGGATTCTTTCTGGAGCACTACCTGGCCCAACCTGACCTCTGTAAGAAATGAGCACTGGAGCCCCTCGCCGTGGCACTGGCATCTTGCCAGGTTCTCCTGATTGCCCACTCCTTCCACAGCCTAGCAGGCTTCGCCAACTCCCACTCACGGCCCCCACATACCTCAAAGAGGCCAGTGTTGGCATCAAAACAGCTGGGATAAAGAATGGCGTCCTCCCGCTGGTGGAAGCAGGCTATCTTTGCTTCTAGATCCTTGTGGATACTCTGAAGAAAGTGAATGAGACAGGTGTTAATGCCTGCAGGGTGCCTGGCACAAGTCCTAGGGACAGAGGCTTATTAGGTGGCCACAAACACACCCAGCCTAGAAGGCCTTCAGCCTTGGCCTTTCCCTTCTTTCTTTACCACAAGGGTTCCTCAGTGCCAGCAGGAATCTGGCAGATGGTCCTCATTGAGTAATCAGGGACTTGCTAGATGTCCCTTCCCGGTCGGCTCTTCTTTTAGTAAAGAGGGTTGGATAGTGAAATTATGGGTACTGATGGCAAAGAAAGTCGTGTCTTCCTAATATCAAACTGAGTGCTTTTTTTGGTTGCTTTATGGCAAAGGAGATTACATAAGGAACTCTTTAAGTTCATCTGGATCTCGAATTCTTAGATGTGAAAGCTGTCTGGTCTGGGTGAGGCTTCTGCTGGAAAGTGCCCTGGCCGGGATTTAGGAGTTCCATCATTCATTGAATCCTCCCTTTTCGGAAAGGGTAGGTAATAATAATCACAAGTAGCCAGGAGCATGGACTCTTGAGCCAGGCTACCCGGGTTCAAATCCTACCATGACAGCCTGTGAGCCCTTAAGCAAGTCACTTCACTTCTCTGGGCCTCAACGTTCTCATCTCTTTAACAGGGATGAAAACTGCACTTATCACTTAGGACTGTTCTGAGCATTAATGAGTTAATATTTGTAACGTTCTTAAAACAGTACCTGATACATTGTAAGCACTATAAGTTTCATGTTTGTATGAGTTTATTTTGTAACATTACCAAATAAAACAATAACCAACATTCAAGCTATATGTCAAGCACTGTTTTGAGCATTTTTACATGTGTTAATGCTTTAATTTATACTCTATTAAGAACTACTATCCCCATTTTACCAATGAAAGGACTGAGGCACAGAGAGGTTAAGACACTTGCCCAGAGTAACAGGCAATAAAAGCTGGTGCTGGGCCCTGGCTGGGTGGCTCAGTTGGCTGGAGTGTTGTCCCCTACACCAAAAAGTTGTGGGTTCAATTCCCTGTTGGGGCACATATGGGAGGCAACCTATTAATGTTTCTTTCTCACATCGATGTCTCCCTCCCTTCCTCCATTCCTCTTTCTCTAAAATCAATAAACATATCCTTGGGTGTGAATTTTAAAAAAAGGCAGAAAAGGTGGTGCTGGGAATTGAGTTCAGGCAGAACAGCTCCCAAACCCTCTAGCTCAATCCCTGCCTTCTATTCCCTTCCTGTAGGACAGGTGAACTCTGTTCTGCAGGTGGAAAAACAGATGCTCGAAGAGGTCAAGTTTCTTGCCCAAGGCTTCGCAGCAAAACAGAAGCCTGAACCCAGCCTTTCTAGTGGACAGCTCTGGAGCTAAGAGCGGGCCCACAGTCCTGGGATGGGATGAGCTGAGCTGGCTAAACCAGCCCTGCTGACTGGGAAGCAGATAGCTGGGGTCAGTGCCCGATGCTGGGGACAAGGCCCCACTCTACCCACCTCTCTCCCCTACCCCAACACCCACTGTGTACCTGGGTCCCACAGATGAAGCGGACAGAGCTAAGGCCAGCTCCAAACTCCTTCAGAGCCTGCAGACCTGCCTGGATCACCTCAGGGTGGTTGCTCAGGCCCAGGTAGTTGTTGGCACAGAAGTTAAGGATTCCTGAGGTGGAAGACAAGGAACAGACACAGCAGCTCAAGGCCTTAAGGAAAGGCCTGGAAAGGTGTCAGTGCCAGGCCCCAGGGACCCAGATAGGTGAACCCAGATTCACCCTTGAGGAGGCAACCACCACACATATGATCCATTCTGGGGCAGAGGCCAGGATGGGGAGCTGAGGGCCCCTAGGAGGCACTGAATCCACCAGCTACAGGAGAGGAAGGGTCAGGAAAGATTCTCAGAGTGGCACCTTGAAGGATGAGAAATTTAAACTCTGGCTTTGAATCACATTTCCCCCCCAAGGAGGAACTCAGCCCTGCCTCACAGACTTCTCCTGTCCCTGAGGACCACCAGCAACAGTCATCTGGGCCTTGGTTACCTCGTGGGTAAATGAAGAGGGTTGGGTCAGATGCTCACTGTGGTTCTCAAACTCCACAGTTGACTTTGCTGCCTGGTATAGAATCACAGGACCAAAAGGGGGTGCTTCTGAGATCTGACCCAAGGAGGAAACAGAGGCCTGAGGAAGGTTCACTCAACCTGGGAGAGGCAAAAACAGGATGAACACCCGGGGTCTCCTAATTTCCCATCTTTTGACCTGCTCCCAGCTTCCCCTGGGGGAAGGGAGGGATTTTCTGGGACCTCTGTGTTACAAATGCGTGCAAAAGGACCGAGGACTCCATGCCTACTTCCTGGGCAGAAGGCAGGGGGCCTTTATAACCAGCACCCACTTGGGACCTGGCACAAACAGGGGCAGTGACTGCTGGCTGGTTAGACAGAAACGAGGGAGACCTGGTAGGTCAATTCATGGTGTGACTCCCGCAGCAGCCCATGAGCCCCTGCTCACTGTGACTTTGGCCAGGAAGTTGGCCTCTCTGGCCCATTAGCTGGCCCTCCAGCTCCACTATACCAAAGTCCAGCTCTGCCTGCAGCTAGCTGGGGGCTGTGGGACAGCTCACGTCACATCTTTAAGCTTTCTCGTTTGTAAAGTGGGATTAGTCATTCCTATGTTTGGAGGTTTACAGAAGTCCACGTGCACAAAGCAGCGCTCCAGAAATGCGGGGTTTCTGGCTGCGCCTTCCCATCACCAGCCCTTGAAGCAGCCACGGTGGGACCCAGCTGGGCACGTTTCTTTTTTTCTCACGTTCTCTCCGCCCCGCCCTGCCCTCTAACTCAAACAAGTGCTCAAGGGCAAATCACCTCCCTTCACGGACACGGGTTTAACCAGGTTACAGTTAAGTGGGCCTGACAGCTGGAAAAGGGGCCGTGGCCACGAGCGCAGGGGCGCCCGCCTCCCACCGCCTCCAAGACCCCGCGCAGTTCGCAGCTTCGGAAGGGCTACCACCCGGCCACGTCCCACGACTCCCGGGAGGGGGCGCTACCTCCGCCGACGCCGTCAACGTGGACGTGCGGCCCCTGGCGCGACGTGATGACCCGCTCGCTCTTCCAGGTGCCAGCCCCGCGGATCCCCTCCAGCTCCTCCTCCAGGATGCCATGCAGCTGGGCCAGCGCTGAGTGCGCGCGACGGCCGCGGGGGGCCCGGCAGAGCGCGGCGCGGGGCACCGACACAGCCCACATAGCGCTCACCTCGCCTACCTCGCGCGAGCGCGCCCCGAGCTCGGCGGCGGCGGGCCGGTCACGTGGCCGAGGGCCGGACCCCGATAGCCAATGGGAGCGAGGAGGGCTCCTCGTCGGGGCGGGAAGGCGGGACCAGCGGCGGGGGCGGAGCCGGGCGGGATGCGCAGAGGACGAAAAGTGGATTGATTTGTAAGTTGAGACCCGACCGGTCCGCGAAGGGGGAAGGGAGGCAACGCTGCGGGGCCCAGCCCACCAGCCCCCCATCCCATTCCCACCCCCGGCCTTCGCGCCCATCTCTCGGAGGGGGTGCTCTGGACCCCAGGGGCGGCCTGAGGCACGTTCCGTCCCGTCAAGCCCTAAGGTTCCCATGTTTCTGGGGAGCTCTTGGAACCCTCCCTCCTTTCTCAGGTGCAAAGGCCCCCAGATTTCCCCCCACTGCTCGCCGCCCAGTTGCTCCACCTCCAGACTTAGAAGAAGGAAAAACACCGCCTAGGTTTAGTCCTTTTTCAATTTTTATTTTAAAGTTTTAAAGTTACAAAGACAGCAAATTCTTCCCGGCACAAATAACACTTGTTTTTTTACAAAAAAAAAAAAGGGGGGGGTACGACGCGCAATTGCGCGTTTTCCTATTTTATGAGAAAGGACGACTGTACAGTTTTTTTCTCCCAGCTCCCGGTGTGAAACGTAAGTGCTAGCTCTACATAGGTATATACACATTTACACGCACGTACACAGACCTAGCTCTGTAAAACTACTTAGCAATTCAAAAATCAACTGCAGTATGTCTTACTGTCCACTCCCCGCCCCCTACCCCTCCCCCACCTACCACTACTTAGAAAAGACTCAGAAGTAAAGAGGTCGGGAAGTTTTTAAGTGGCGTTCGCAGGGCTGGAGACTCACCAGACCACCAAAGCCACCTCTTGTACAGGAGGAACCAAAAACCAGGGGAATACAATCCAATTGTGTGGAAAAACCCAAGTTTCAACAGGGCTCACTGAGGCACTTGGCTGACTGACTCCCCACCCTTCCCCCAAAGTTTCCACTCCCATTACAGGAGACTTTCCCAAGCCACAAAGACCCCCACCCCCCAATGGCTAGTTTCCAGCTGAGAGAAGCCACAGCTTCTCAGACCAGCTGTCACTTCCAACCCCTCCCTCCCCTAGGACAATAGGGAGGCCACAGGGACAGAGGAACAGGAGTGAGAAGGAAACTGGATTTGGACCCCCCACTGCTCACCACTGGGAGGTAGAAGGCAGCCCAGGGAGGGTTTATCCCACCTCCCTAACCTGGTGTCCAGCTACTGCCACCCCTCTCCTCCCCAACAAGGTTCTGAAACTCACCAGGCTGCTCAACTTAAAGACTCACTTGTCTTAAAGATACTCCTGCAAACCTTACAATTCCTGGGCCCCTCTCAACTAGCCAAAACAAGCTGCCTTCCCGATTCTCCCACCCCCACCCCCCACTTTTACCTTCATAGCGAACAAACCAACTAAACATAACACACAAACCCACCCCAAACCCTAAGTAGATTAATAACAAATTAACAGAACAAAACATAAGTACATTCTCATCATTACAGGGATGAGATTGTGTTTGCTGTCCTTGCACGACTGGTTAAGGAAAAATGAACTATTCCCTAATGTCTGAGGAATCCAAATTCTGTCTCTCAAAGTCAGAATAGAGAGAGGGGCAAGGGGCTGCAGATGAGGAGTAAGAGAGAAGAAAGGAGAAAAGTATTTACAGAAAATAGGAGACAGGCAGGAGTGTCCACAAGAAAAGCTTCACTGTCACTTCTTCTTGCTGGCCCTCTTGGCACTGGACTTGGCTTTGGGCTTCACTGGTTTGGCCTTCTTAGGCTTGGATGCCTTGACTGGCTTGGCTTTGACAGTCTTGGGTTTTTTGGCTTTCTTGGGCGTGGCAGCCGCCTTCTTCTTGGCCTTCTTGACAGGGGTGGCTTTGGGCTTCTTGCTGGGGGCTTTGGCGGCTGCCTTCTTGGGCTTGGCTGCCTTCTTTGGCGTGGCCACCTTCTTGACTTCTTTCTTGGTCTTCTTGAAGGCCACTGACCTCTTAGGCTCGTCGCTCTTGGCCAGCCGAAAGGACCCTGAGGCACCCACTCCTTTGGTCTGCTTGAGGACCCCGGTGGTAACCAGGCGCTTGATGGACAACTTGATCTGCGAGTCGGCGTTCTCGCCCACCTTGTAGTGGCTCTTGATGTACTTCTGGATGGACTGGCGCGAGGAACCAGCGCGGTTCTTCTCCGCCTGGATGGCAGCCACAATCATGTCTGAGTACTTGGGGTGGTCTGTGGACTTCTTGGAAGCCTTGGCCCGCTTGGGCTTGGCCGCGGGGGTAGACGTGGAGTTTTCGGTCATGGTGGCCTGCCTGGTCCTGCTGTTGAAGAATGCGCCTTCAAAAGGGCCAGCCCCCGGCGGAGGCCGAGGAAAGCCTGACTCGGGATCGGCTTTCGCACCCCGGACTCTCTGGGACCTGGCTCGGGTCGCGGGAGAGCTCGCTGCGCCGGTTCTGCGTGGCCCGGCCCAGCCCCGCCGGCCGGTCGGTCTGTCCGTCTGCGTGCGGCGGCTGCGGCTGCGGCTGCGGCTCTGGCTCTGGCTCTGGCTCTGGCTCTGGCTCTGTCACCGCCTCCGCTGCCTCTCTTTTCCCAGCTCCGCGTCTGGCGCTCGGGCGGCGCATCCGGGTATTTAGCGGCGGCGGGCGGACCGCGGTGAGGACAGGGCTGCTGGCTGCCTGCTCCCGGCCCGGAATGGCGCTGCGCCGCCGCCATCTGTGTTTCTTCCGCCGAGCAAATCCGACCTTTCCCCCCGCCCCGGGCCTTCCCGCTCCCCGCCGCCGCCCGGGGTCGCTGCCCGGCTCCCTGGGCTCCCCCGCCAGGCGGCTCGCCGGCCGGGCCGCCGCCCCCCGAGCCCGCAAGGCGCCCCAAACGGCGCCGAGGACCGCTGGGGCGCCGGCACATTTCCCCTTTGCGGGGGGCTGGCTCTGCGGAGCCGGGGAGCCCCGATGCGGGAAACCCCTCGTAGCAAAGCTCCCACCCTGGGGCTACTGGGGACCCCGCTCCCGGCCCGCTGCGGGGTCCCCCAGTCCGGTGGAGTGGCCGGAAAGCGGCCCCAACTAACACACGCGGCCCCGAGCCGGGCGACTCCCAGCCGGGCCGAGCCGGGACAGGGGGGAGGGGTCGCTCCCCCGGGGTCCGGTCACCTCTCGGGGGTCATCCCGCCACCGGGCCCCCCGCACCTCTACCCCCTCTCTGTCCATTGGGCCCCTAAGCAAACTTTCCCGGGAAGAGTTGGAAGGGCACTTTCAAACTTTGTCCCTTCCCCCTCCTCGATCGGCTCTCCCCCAGCGGGCCCCCTGACCTCTGCGGTGCAGGTTCTCTCCTGAGGCCGAACCCCCAGGGCTTCCAGGGCCCCCCAAGACAGGGAGGAGGGGTCTCCCGAGTCGCCCCGTCTCCTCAAAGACCCCCACATCTCCCATATATCTTAACCGGGAATTCATTTATATGCCTCCCTCAGCCTAGGAGTTTTGGGGTGTCAGAGGCAGAGCCCGCTGCCCCCACCCCTGAGGCCCAGCCTGGGGGTCCGGTCCCCCTCCCGAGGACCCTGCAGGGCGGGGGTCTCGGGGCGGCAGGACCACCGCGCAGGAGCTGCCCCACAGGCTCTCAGCAGAGGCTGTGCTGGGGCCCCCGGGATGAGAGGCGCTGAGGGCCTGGGGAGCCTGGGGAGCCTGGGGAGCGGGGCTCTGCGGGGGGCGAGGGGCGTCGCGCTCCCTGGCACCAACTAATCCTCGGGAAGTGTGCGGTCGTTCGGGGAACCGGGGCCGGGACCACCGCCATTTTGCGGGGAGGATGCAGTGTCTTTGTTAAAATGTATACATCCTTTACCGTGCTGGGCAGGTACAGACGAGGCGAGCAAGGGGCGCCACCGTCCTTCGGGAGGCCTGAGGGGCTCTGAGAGGATTTAGGGCGCAGAGGCCAGCAGAAGGGACCCCAGAACTCCTGGGACAGAGCACCTGGTTTGCAACAGACATCCTCCTCACGTGCAGGGTCCTGCGTGGCAGGGGCCCTGGTGTGAGACCCTGGGATGCGCGTTCCCTGAGCCACCTTCCACAGCACCCCGCTTTCTCCCCCAGGCAGAGGCCTGTCCCTCTCCCCTCAAAACAATGCCCGGGGGCGGGGGGCGCGGGGTAGCGGGTCAAAGTGCCCTGCGCGCCTGCGGTAAGGCGGGAGCTGTTTGCAGACACTGGCCGTGGCGACCCGAGGGGCGAGGGGCGCAGGGGCTTAGACGCGGGGCGCGGGCTTGGCAGGTGTGCGGGGGAGGGGCGGGGAGGGGCCGCGTCCCCGGGCCGGGGAATGCGTGAGTTCCCCCGCACGCCGAGGGATGGATTAATCCAAATGCTTGGGGGAGGGAGGGAGGAGGCCTGAGACTAGGTATCAGATGCCTGCTCCCCGGGCTTATCTTGGGGGCACAGGTGGGGAAGGGAAGCGATGAAGGGCCAGGTTAGTTAAAAAGGCTGTTCTTATTTGGTTGTCGGTTACCCCGAAGTTTTCTGGTTCGAAAACAACATTCTGGTGGGCTTGTTTTGGTCATTTCCGAAGACAGTTCTCCTGGTTCCCACTAAGACCTGGATGGGGAACTAGGTATCCAAATAAAGACACCCCCAGGTGCGAGATGTTCCACGCTGCGCCTTCAGAGACTGGTCACCCCCACCCCCCACCCCTAGGTGCGTGTACCTCTTAGAATAAGGACTGTCTGAATCCAATGGCATCATGACGAAATAATTTTATTTACACGGCGCATGACAATTTGCAAAGTGCTCGCCACCCGTTGCTTGATCCTTCGCGCCTCCAGCCTGGGGACGCAGGCAACGGGATCACTCCCCCCATCACCCCTACTTTCCCGTGGAGGCCGAGGGACTGCTTAGGGTGGATGGGGGGGCGCACTGTGAGGTTCGCTCCCGGAGGCTTCGCTTTTGTAGCTGTCACATCCCTACCCCCGCCCATCCCAACGACCTGTAAATGCTCTCCCGGAACGGGAGCCAGAAATGGAGGGAGGGGTCGGGGCGCCTCCCGCCGGCGGCCGAATTCACCGCCCCTTCCCCGGTCCGGGAGAATTAAGAGGATGGGTGGGCCCGGGAGGGGTTCCCCCAGAGCTGGGCGCGGAGTCGCAGGCCGAGGGAGGCCAGGTGGGGAAAGGCGGCCTCCAGATCGGCTCGGCCGCGCGTCGCTCTGCGGCGCCGGGGCGTTGGGAGTCCGGCCGCGCCCACCCGGGCCCCGGGAAGGCTGCTCGCGGGTCCCCACTATCGCAGAGCCCTTTTCTGGCCGAAACACGGCGGAACTCCCTCCGCCCCTTCAACGCGAGCCCTTTAAAATCCCGGAGCCGCATAGATGCGGGCAACTCCTCCTGGGAAATGTAGTCCCCCTCGGGCGCCGAGCCCCGCACTGCGCCCCCCACCCGGGCCGTGGCGCGCCCCGGGACCGCCCGCGGCCCCGCGTGGGGAGGTCAGACGTCGTCCGCAGTGGGGCCGAGAGAGGCCAGGCCTTCCTGCTGTTTTTTCAACCTGTCGAAAAGGGGGCTTTACCCCAGCCGCGGGGCTCAGCGGTTGAGCACCGACCTGGGACCCAGGGGACCCGGGTTCGATTCCCGGTCAGGGCACGTGCCTGGGCTGCGGGCTCGCTCCCCAGCAGGGGGCGTGCAGGAGGCAGCCGGTCAATCACTCTCATCATTGATGTTTCTCTCCCTCCCCCCTCCCTTCCTTTCTCTGAAATCCATAAAGATATATTTTTAAATAATAAAATAAAAACAAAAATAAAAAAAGAGAGGGGCTCTACCTACCTGTGGGGTTGGGGTGAGGGTGAAATGAAACCCTGAATGGATAAGTGTAAAGCGCATTAGAGTGCCAGGAGTCATGCGTTTACTAATGTGTGTGTGTGCATGTGCCAGGTTTATTGAGCCCTTGATTCATAAAATCTTCATTTTTCAGGCAGAAGGTCTAAAATAAAGGACTTGTCCCAGGTGGGGCAGCCTGAAGGAGGGTGACTGAGGAGGGTGACTGCCGACAGGCTCCCAAGCCAGTGACTTTCCCACCGCACCACCTTTGGTCTCCTGAGACGTTGTAAGTCAGCACTTATCCTGGGCTTTGAAACCTTAAGGAATTCATTTGATATGTGCCAGGCACTGGGATAGGACCTTTTAGAATTAAACAACCTAAAACAATCTTTACGCCAAAGAGACACATGTTGGTGTGACAAATTCTGCTCCCTGGAGCTCCTAGGTTCCAAACCTGTGCAGCATGTACTGTACTGAATAGTGTAGGCAATTGTAACACGACGGGATGGTAAGTATTTGTGTAATACTTTACACATTACTAGGGTGGGATTGCTGTCATATACGGGTCCTGTCAATGACTGCAACGTTCTTAGACAGCACATGACTGTATTCAGGCTTCTTTTAAAAGTAGAAAAAATGTTGCCTCTTAGTGCCCCAGATGAGGTCAGAGAGTCCTTGGGCCTCTCTGCCTTTTACTCTGAGGAGAGGTAGGAAAACAATAAATTACCTGATGTATAGTCTCCTGCTGCTGCTGTAACAAATTACCCCAAACTTGGTGGCTTAAAACAGCACATACTTATTATCTTATAGTTCCAGAGGTCAGTAGTCCAAAATGGGTCTTGTTGGGCTAAAATCAAGGCATCGACAGGTGAGGGTTTCCTCTGGAAGCTCTAGGGGGAGGATCTGGTTTTGCCTTTTCAGGTTTCCGGAGGCAGCCTGCGTTCCGTGGCCTGCGGGCCCTTTCCGTCATAAGAGCTGTCGACGGTCGGCTGAGTCCTTTTCTTGATGCCATCTCTCTGGTTCTGACACTTCCACTTCCCTCTTCCCTCATCTAAGGACCTTTGAGATTCCATTGGGCTACCTGGGTAATCCAGGATAATCTCTCATCTCAAGGTCAACTGATTAACAACTTTAATTTCCCCTTGCCACTTGGTATAACATATTTGCAGATTCCAGGGATCAGGACACAAACATCTTTGGGAAGCCAGTATTCTACTTCCCACATGCAGCTATCCACGTGCATAACTGGGCAGGGGCTGGGAGGTGTGAGCAACACCCTTGCACACCCACTGTGGCACCAAGTGAGGCCCAGCTCGCATCCAGGGCTATTCCCGTGTTCTGAGAAATCCCTGGTTGGGCAGAGAGCTGGAGGCAGTCACCCTGCAGCAGTGTGACTGATAGGGAAGGAGGGGAGATTGTAAAAACCTTTGGCTGGACTCTGTTAGAGCCTTCGTGTCCCTAAATGTCCACAGTTTTTCAATTTAAAGAGTCTAAGTGACAGCCAGGTAGGGGTGAGGGGCAGTCCCCAGATAAAGAGTAACCACAGAACCTTGAGGAGGGGAACCAGCCCTCCTGAGTGGTGAGGGGGATACCCTGCTGGCCTCTCCCCCCATCTCCAGGTCTTGCTCCCTTTCCCTCTGGAGTCGCTGTCCTCAGGTCCGCCTTGTTCTCCCACCTGCCTCGACCCCCTCACGATGTGAGCCTCAACAAACTGTGCAATTCAAAGCCTTTCAGAAGCAGAGGAGGCTCAGGCGGACACCAGAACAGACCAGGCGCTTGGCCTCCTGGGGCTCAGAGTCGAGTGGGAGGTCAGCAGGCATTGGTATCATTGCAAATTGTGATTGTTTCAAGTTCCAAGAAATAGCAGGGGGCTGTGAGAGGGGATGACAGGCAGGCTTACGTAGATCAGGGGCCAGGGTAGGTTGCATGGCTGGATGGGGAGGGTGAAAGGGGTGTGGTGTGAGATGCCATCAGAGAAGGGAACCCACCTGAGCATATAGGGATTTTAGCTGCAGCATGGGGTGTGAATTTTGTTCTAAGTGCACTGAGAAGCCACTGCAGAATTTTAAGCTCAAAATTTTGTTTCTTTAAAAAATTAATCCAGTTATTTTAAGATAAAAATGTAAATTATGACCAATATCATTCATGCTAGAGATTATGTAACATATTTATGGTCCTAAAACTAACATGGAAACAACTGTGTTCTCATTGCACAAGTTAACATAATAAACTTCACCAGTCCCACAGATGCTCCCTTTGTGCGTCTCCCCAATCAAATCTCTGTGACCTTTATCATCAAATTATGTAAACAATCCTCTTGTTTTTCTTCATAGTTTTCTCATATGTGGACTTATTCCCGTACACTATACAGCTTAGTGTTGCCTGGTTTGGACCATATACAAATGGAAACATATTGTGGGTATTTTTTCTGTGACTTGCTTCTTTTACTCAGTGTTATATTTTTGAGAGTCACCCACATTGGTACAAGTAGCTGAGGCTCATTCATGTTCGCTGCTCGAGTCAGAGCACATATTGGTTTTGTAGGGCCTGAAGTTTCTACCATTTTGAGGGTCCTTTTGAAAAATATATAAAATTTGCCCTGGCCGGCATGGCTCAGTGGTTAGAGCGTCGGCCTGCTCCCCGAAGGGTCTCAGGTTTGATTCCCGGTCAAGGGCACGTACCTGGGTTGCAAGTTCAATCCCCAGCCCTGGTCGGGGCTTGTGCAGGAGGCAACCAGTCTATGTGTCTCTCTCACATCCATGTTTCTCTCTCTCCCTCCCCCCTCCTACTCTCTCTGAAAAGCAATGGAAAAAATATCTTCCAGTGAAAATTAACAAAAAAATTTATATATATATATATATATATATATATAAAAGTAAATAGAGTATTAGGTAAAAACTGAATTTATATTTAGAATAAGAAAAGAACTCACAAGTTGTAGATTTTTTTGTTTAACCCTCACCCTAGGATATTTTTTCCATTGCTTTTCAGAGAGAGTGGAAGGGAGAGAGAGAGAAACATCGATGTGAGAGACACACATTGAATGGTTGCCTCCTGCACACACCCTTGACCAGAATCGAACCTGAGACCCTTCAGTCCACAGGCCAAGGCTCTAACCACTGAGAAAAACTGGCTAGGACAACTTGTAGATATTTTTAAAAACCTGATAAATATCACAAGCATTACGAAATCCAGAAATATATTATTTTTACTAATTAACTGTCTGATCCACATGGCTAGGGTCCCTCTCAGAGCCTTACAAGGACTTGGGGATTCCTTTCAGGGCCTTGTAAGGGGTTTGGGCAAGGGAGCGACCCTAAGACTTCAGCGAGATCAACTTCACAGTGAATCCATCCCCGAATGTGTTTCCACTATATGAAAAGGCCACAGTTTCCCTCCGTTCTACTTGTGATAGAATAGCTCCCAAAGATGTCCATGTCCTGAGTCTTGGATTCTGTGAATATGTTCTGTACATGGCAAGGAGGAGTTAAAGTTGCAGATGGAATTAAGCTTGCTGATCTTGAGATAGGAGACTATCCTGGATTATCCAGGTGACCCAACCTAGTCACAAAGCTCCTTAAATGGGGAAGAGGGAGGCAGAAGAAGCAGAACCAGAGAGATGGCATCGTGAAAGAGACGTGACTCACCGTCACTGGCTTTTAAGATAGGAACAGCCCACAATCCAAGGAATGCAGGCTGCCTCTGGGAACTGGAAAAGGCAAATAACAGATCTCTCCCCAGAACCTCCAGAAGGAACACACACTTTCCAGTATCTTGATTTTAGCCCAGTGAGACCCATTTTGGACTACTGTCCTCTAGCTAATAAATTTGTGTTGTAAACCACCACGTTAGGGACAAGTTGTTACAGCAGCCTTAGGAAACTAATACACTGCCGTGTTGGTTGGGTATTTGAGCTGTTTCAGTTTCTTGCTTTCCCGTTGCTGTGCATTTTCTGCTGTGAGGGTCCTGGTGCGTGCAGGGAGGAGCTGCAATGCATGGCTTCAGCTTTACCAGGTCGTGCCGGTGCTTTCCACGGGCTGCCACGTGGGTGATGGATTAGGGAAGCGCAGGATGAGGGTGGCAAGACCAGCAGGGGCCACCTCAGCTGTGCAGAGACCGAGCTAAATAGATGGCAGTGCAGGTGGAAAGAAGGGGCAGAGGTGAGAAGTATTTAGGAGGACAAGTCCACAGGACTTGCTAAAGGCTTCATTGTTGGGGGTCTAGAGAGGAACCAGAAAGACTCCCAAGTGCCTGGAGCAGAGCAAGGATAGGGTAGTGGGGATGGTGATGGTGGTGGCGTCTGACACCAGGACCCTCCCTCGGTGGGGCTTCCCCTTTCCTGCCCTGACTGGAGGCTCTCATGCTGAGGAAGCTGATCTCCCCCTGCTTCTCCCAAATTAGGGGAACAGTTGCAACCCTGCGTGGATTGAGAGTCAAACGGGACACACACTCCTGGGACAAAGGAATGAACATGCAGGTGACAGCTTCACAGTTAAACTTTAACTGATTTAACTGAACTAAACTTTAACTCATTTTCTAAGATTTAAAGCAACAGAAGACTTCACCAAGACAAAGACTGAAAGTCTGGACCCTTAGCAACAGTTTAATCTCCAAATGTCTATGGGATGCTGAGAAAAGCAAGCCGCGAAAAACATGTGCGGGGATGTCATTTGATAGAATAGGGAACCTGAGAGCTGCCATAATAACAGTTCACATTTATTTAGTAGTTACGATGTGCCTGGCACTGTGCTAACTGTGACCCAGGCTCAGAGCAGGGCTGGGCATGGTGAGGGGCAGGTGCCCGTGGCTTGGGCTGAGTTTTGCCGACCCGCCAGCCTGGCTTTTCCACTTCAGGGAGCAAGGCCGAGCCGGGGCCTGAAGGACGGGGTGCCACCCTGGGGCCCCTGGGCAGGCGGCCTGGCCTCCTTTGCTGGAGTGAGCCCCAGGGATTCTCAGACTATTCTGGAAGAGACCTCAAGGGGGAGACGCTGGGCTTGGTACCAGTAGGTCCCTGAGCGTGCGTGAGTGGCTGTGGCCCGTGGTTCCCCACGCAGGGCAGAGGGCCGCGAGCGCGCGTGGGTCGCTCCACGTTGTCACCCACAGTTTCCTGTGAGAGGTGCAACTGGGTCACAGCGGGCTTTTATTTTTTACTTTAAAAGCAGCAATTTTCAATCAGTGTGTTGCAAGGATTTTTAAAGCATGCGATACCTGACTAATCAGAGGCGCTGACCTCTTTTCCCCTGGATGATCAAATAAAAAAAATGGCAACAGCTAACAAAGAGCTGTCCTGTGGGAACAAATCAAAACTATACCTTTTTTTTTTTTTTTTTTTGGCAGATGAGCAAAAAATATGTTTTTTGGTGTGCCTCCGAATTTTAGTAATTAGTTTATGTGTGCTGTGAGAGTTGAAAATCGCTGCCTAAAAGGGTTTTAATTTTATGTACTAGTATAATTTTATTATACACTAGTTTTAATTTATACACCAGTATTGTTTTAATTTTATAAACAATAAGCATGTGTTACTTTTTTAAAAATCCTCACCTGAGGACATTTTTTATTTTTATTTTTTTTTGGAGGGGGGAGAGAGAAACATAGATTGGTGGCCTCCCGTATGTGTCCCAGCCGGGGATTGAACCCACACCTTTGGTGTCGGCACGACGTCCTAACCAACGGCACCACCCGGCCAGGGCAGCATATATTACTTTTGTAATAGAGAAAGAACAACCTTCATAATGTTAGAAATGTACATATGATGAAAAGGCAAAAAATAATGTAGAAAAAAACCTTCAGAGTAAATATGATGAATGGTAAATATCTTTAGCATTCAAGGTACTGTTGCAAATCCTTAAGAGAAAAATGGTCACTCCCGATGGGAGGAAGTTCATAAACATCATTTAGAGATGAGTAAATACCGGTAACCACCTTGATCTCGCAAGTAAGCAAAGCTGCGCAGCTTGAAATGACAGCAATGTCATGTTTGTCACCTTTCATGTTAACTAAGGTTTTTAGAAATGAGCATCGTGCTGGGAATGAGCCAGCACTCCCGTACCTGTTCACAAAGTACACAGGACATGAGATCAACAGGTTTCTGTTTTGTTTTTTAATAATTTTATTTTTTCCTTTTTTAAAATTTGTTGGGGGAGATCAACATGTTTGGATAACAATTTGCCTCTAGGAATCAAGACCCTTAAATTGTTCATACTCAACCTGGATCTGATCATGAGAAAAGAACTGGGCAAACCCAAACTGAAGGGCATTTTGCAAGATGATTGGCCTGAACCCTTCAAAAATGTTCAACTCACAAACTACAAAACAGGAGTCATGTTCCGGATGAAAGGAGACAAACAGACCTGACAACTAAATGCAGTATGTGATCCTTCACTGGACCTCAAATTTATTTATTTTATTTTTATTATTTTAAAAAATATGTCTTTAATTGATTTCAGAGAGAGGAAGCTGAGAGGGAGAGGGAGAGAGATAGAAACATCAATGATGAGTCATTGATCGGCTGCCTCCTGCACGCCCCCTGCTGGGGATCGAGCCCGCAACCCGGGCATGTGCCCTGACCGGGAATCGAACCTCGATCTCCTGGATCCTAGGATGATGCTAAACCGCTGAGCCACGCTGTCCGGGCTGGACCTCGAATTTAAAAAATAAATTCCAAAAGACAGTATTGAAACAATTGAGGAAATTTGAATGTGGATCGTAAACGAGATAACATTGTGCCAATGTTCCATTTCCTGAACGTGCTCATTGGTCACGTAGGCGAGGGTCCTTTTAAGGGTGGATGCCGGCGGGTCGAGAGTCTTAGGGTGTCTGCACTCAGATCACTCGGCAAAGTGTGTGTATGTAGGCAGAGGTATGGACGGACAGATCTGTGTATTTGTAGACATTGTTGCCAGTAGGCGGCACAAGAGGAAAGCAAAGGTGGAAAAACATCAGCGAGCCCGGGCAAAGGATGTGTGTGTGTGTGTGTGTGTGTGTGTGTGTCCATGGCAGCTCATCTGCAGATGTGAAATGTGCACAGCACGTTGGAGGAAAGGTATTCGAGGCAGGTGAGTCGGTGGCAAGGCCCGTCTCAGCCCTGGCACTGAGAGAGGCAGGGCATGCCAGCCTGGCTCTGGTCCCTGTCCTTAGAGCCCCGCCTCAGCGCCTCCAGGCTGGAGACCCTTCGTAGGCCTGTCTGGGGGTTCACATTACAAGCCGCCTCCCCAACTCTGGCCCTGTTCCGGATCCCTGAGCCCGTCTTTCCCACTCAACCCCTCATCTCACATCAGCCCAGGATGAGGCCACACCTACACTGGTCACAGACTGGCACTCACACCTGGGCTGTGTCAGGGGGACTGGGTCCCAGTCCTGGTTCTGCCAGTGGTTAGCCTGAGCCCCCCCTTAGCCCTGTTCTGGGGCCATTTTCTTGCTGGCCTTGCCCCGAACACTCTGAGTTTGTCTTTTCCAGCCACGGGCAACTGTTGGATAGGAGGCCACAACCAGGAAGGTCAGAATTCCTCCGAGACGGGGGACTCCCAGGAGAGGCCCTGGAGCTTCCCATCCTAAATCCGAGGCCCTGAGCCATGGCCCATGGAGAGGCTGTTTGCGTTTATTTTTTTCAAAAAGCAGTCACACCCAACGTCAGCTCCAGGCTAACCTGGGGACACGTACTGTGCTTTCCAAGCGGTCAGCTGAGCTTGACCGTGGGCCCCTCACATGAGTAAGAACCTGCCTGGAGAAGGAGATAAGGAGGGGTCCCCAGGTGGGGGGATTGCGGCATCTTGGGAGCAACACACAACAGAAAACAAGAACAGGGGTTCCAGGAAAAGATGGCAAAGATGTGCAGGTGTGGTCCCTTCCCTCCGAGAGACCTAAACCAGCTGCCCGCCGACACTAATGGCCTCGGGGCGGCCCGCTTCCTGACTGCCCGGAGGAAGGGACAGTGACTTTCCTTGGCCCCAGCTTTTGGGAATAAAGGACAAAGATTTCTAGAATCGAAGAATTCAGAATAATCGAATTATGGAAGCTGAGAATTCTCACTTAGGTTAGAGTTGTAAAATGTAAAATGTTAGAATCGCAATCTCTTGTAGCTGGAAAGTGCTCAGGCAAATACTATTTTTCTACCCCATGCACCACACTCTCATGTGCTCTAACAGGTGCCCCGACTAGCAGCAGCAGCCAAGGGGCCCTGGGGCCGGGGCTGGGATGCCCAGGATGGCGAGGAGGCCCACATACCAGGCCTGGCTGCTATCTGGCAAGGGCCATGCCCCACTGGGGCCCAAACGCAGTAGGCATCACCCCTGCAGGTGTTCAAAGCATGCTTTAGTGCTGACTGGGAGCCAAGAGCGACGCCCAGAGAGGAGTGGGCATCGACTCTGAGTCACAAGGCGGCTTCAGAAAGGCTTAGGTCCCTTTAAACACCTACATCTGCTGTGTGACCTAAGGTAGTTTGCTAACCTTCTCTGGGCCCATAGCGTCTCTCCTACAAACTCAGGGCTTGGCTGGACCTCATCAACCCACTGGAAGTCCATGAAGTCTAGCATAGTGGCCAGGTCCAAGGACCAGAGATCCATGTCACCTGGGCTTAAATCCCAGCCCTACCACTTACGGGTATGAGACTTCGGGGAAGCTGACCCTTCTGTGCCTCAATTTCCTCCCCTGTAAACTGGGGTAATAATAAAACCTATCTGATAGAGTTTCCTGAAGACTAAATGTGTATACACTTATATATGTGTATGTAATACGTGATATATATAGAGAGAAAGAGTGTCTGACACGTAATCAGTTCAATTTAAATATTAGCTGCTATCACCACTGTTGGTATTTCTGACATGGGGACAGAAATGATGTGTTTGCCCACAATAAGGCAGCAGAGACTCACAAATGTGTTAAGTGTCTTTACTTTTGGCTACAATTTATATCAATTCAATGTGGGAACAGTGCATTTTCTCCTGCTGATCCGCAGCCTTGCCTGCTAGTTCCATATGGCTTTGCTTAATTTTTTTAAATGTGGGAATCTCTTATTTCTGAATGTGGTTTGTTTGAGAGACCAACAGTTTTAAAACATAGAGGAGGCGCCCTGATAGGAGTCTGGCCTAAGGAAATAACCAGAAATCCACACAAATACTTGTGTACAAGGATGTTCACTGCAGCACTATTTTTAATCCTAGAAAAATTGGGAAGAACTTATATGTGAAACAGTGAGAGAGGGCCCAGTGGAATGAATACATGCTGGTCTTATGAAACCAGTAAGCATAATGGGCTCTCCAGCTTGTTAGCATGGAGCAATGTTACTATGTCAGGAGGTGGAAAAGGTATATTTCAACTGGGTAGTTTTTAGCATTTCGAGGTTTTCAAGTAGCCTGTGTGTGATCTCATGAAAAGCACATACATTTTACATTAAAAGAAGTATATAAGCATGCACAGGTATGTGTATGCACAGGATTACAGAAGTCCAGTGGGATAGTCAACAAATGAACACAGTTTAGGTCTAGGTAGTCAACTGATTGATGATTCTTTATTTTAAAAATTTAGCCCGGCCAGGTGTGGCTCTGCGATTTTCCTTTGAGGCAGGAATGAGCATCGACCTATGATCCAGGAGATTGCAGTTGGATTCCCAGTCAGGACACATGCCTGGCTGCGGGCTCGATCCTCAGTCGGGGGCGTGCAGGAGGCAGCCGATCAATGACTCTCATCATTGATATTTCTCTCTCTCTCTGAAATCAATAAAGATATATATATGTATATATATATATATATATATATATATATGTATATATATATATATATATGTATATATATAATTAGCTCATCTGCTTTTTCTCACTTCCAAAAATTAACATACCTCAAGTGTATAGTAAATAACACTTTTTTAAACTTAGAGGGGACATAATAACAGTGGCCAAAAAGCTGGTTCCTGCTGTACACAGAGAACTCCAGGTCCCTTGGTGGCTGAGCCTTATCCCAATTCCCCAAGACTTTTGCTGGGTCAGGTGTCCCCATCTCCTCTCAGAGGTGGTGTTTTGAGGGTCCCCTCTGGGCCTAGCACAGTGCCAAGTGCCTTGTGTTCATGACATCTTTGCATCTCTGCAACTTTCTTTGGGGCAGCGATGATTATTCCCATTTTATAGATGAGGAAGCAGAGGCTCAGAAAAATTAAGGGCTCAGCCCAAGGTCACAAAGGTGAACGGTGGGTGCTGGAGCCAGTACCAAACCATGTCGGACTCTAAAGCACATGACCTTAACCACTTTTTCTCAGAAGTTACTGCCGACCTCCGTATGTACAGGCTGATGTACAACTGGAGGCCTTTCTTTGGGCAGTTTATGTGTCCCCAGGCTGACAAAGACTTCCTCAGAAGCCCTCTGAATCTTAGACAGCTGCGTCAGCAAACACGGATCGCGGCGGAGCCACTATCCATGTCCCCCTTGGAGCACAGCGATACAGCCTCTGATGTTTGGCTCAGGCACATGGCCATCGAAATGGAGACTGGGTTTCTCAGCCTCTTTTGCAGCCAGGAGTGGCCATGCGACCAAGTGTGGCCAAAGAAATATAATTGGAAGTGTGCTGGAGCCTTCTTAATAGAGCTGGCGTAGGCTCTTCGCCTCGTTGGACCATGTGGTACATTAATGAATGGAGGCTGCGCAAGGTGGAATCTAGACAGACAGACAGGAGCCTGGGTCCCAGACACTGGGGCTCAGCCTGGCATCCCTCCCTCCAGATTTTTCTGGATAATATAAACAAACACCTTTCTTGTTTAAGGTAATGTTATTGCCACTTACAGCCAAATGTATCCTAATTCACTCACTAATGATCACTCTTTGCCAGAATCGGTGCCGGGACCAAAGACAAATCAGATATGAGCCCTATGTTCAGGAAACTCCAAGTCCAGAGGGGGGATGCAGGTGAGGTAGACAACCCCGAGACAACTATCTTTTCAACTTCTTACAACAGGCAGCCATTTGCTCAGCCGTGAGTCGACTTGCTAGGAGCCAGGCCTCCCGCGTAACACCAGGCGCTGTCCTGGTGCGGGGACGCCGGCGCCGCTCGCCCTCCAAGGGGCTCCCAGGCCACGATCCTGGGCCTTCTGCCCACCCAGAGCAGCTGGCCTCCGAACCGTGCCTCCAGCCCAACAATGACAAGAGTAAAGAGCATTCTCGCCCTAGCTGGTCTGCTCGGCCATCAGAGCGTTGGCCCGTGGACTGAAGGGTTCCGGGTTCGATTCTGGCCAAGGCTGCAGGCTCCATCCTTGGCCCTGGTCGGGCCACGTGCGGGAGGCAACCAACTGATGTGTCTCTCTCACATCCCTGGTTCTCTCTCTCTCCCTTCCCCTCTCTCCGAAAAGCAGTGGAAAAAATATCCTCGGGTGAAGGTTAAAGCAAAAAAAGAGCATTCTCAGTCCTGCACGGGACCGCCTCGTGTCACCTTCACCACGTCCCTGTGAGGTCCCTATGTACTGTTATCCTCAGGGAACTGAAGCACAGAGAGGTTAAATGACTTGCCTGGGGTCACACAGTAGCCTGGGGCCCAGCGGCAGCCTGTGCTCCTGCCCGCAGCGGCCCTGCCCCGCCCTGCACGCGCAATGGCCCGCGAGCACCTGAGCGCCTCCCGCACGTGGGCTGTGTGCGTGAGCAGGTGGGCGCGGGACGGTCGGAGGGCGCGCAGGTGCTCATCAGCGTGTCTACAGCTGTTCATGGGGTGTGGCTGCAGCGGGCCCAGCCTGCTCCCCCTGCCCCCTGCCCCTGCTCCCTGCCCCTGCCCCTGCCCCTGCCCCCTGCCCCTGCCCCCTGCCTCCTGCCCCCTGCCCCCTGCCCCTGCCCCCTGCCCCCTGCCCCTGCCCCCTGCCCCTGCCCCCTGCCCCCTGCCCTGCCCCCTGCCCCCTGCCCCCTGCCCCTGCCCCCTGCCCCCTGCCCCTGCCCCCTGCCCCCTGCCCCCTGCCCCCTGCCCCTGCCCCCTGCCCCCTGCCCCTGCCCCCTGCCTCCTGCCCCCTGCCCCCTGCCCCTGCCCCCTGCCCCCTGCCCCTGCCCCCTGCCCCCTGCCCCTGCCCCCTGCCCCCTGCCCTGCCCCCTGCCCCCTGCCCCTGCCCCCTGCCCCCTGCCCCTGCCCCCTGCCCCCTGCCCCTGCCCCCTGCCCCCTGCCCCCTGCCCCTGCCTCCTGCCCCCTGCCCCCTGCCCCCTGCCTCCTGCCCTGCCCCCTGCCCCCTGCCCCCTGCCCCCTGCCCTGCCCCCTGCCCCCTGCCCCCTGCCCCCTGCCCCCTGCCCCCTGCCCCCTGCCTCCTGCCCCCTGCCCCCTGCCTCCTGCCCCCTGCCCCTGCCCCCTGCCCCTGCCCCCTGCCCCTGCCCCCTGCCCTGCCCCCTGCCCCCTGCCCCTGCCCCCTGCCCCCTGCCCCTGCCCCCTGCCCCCTGCCCCCTGCCCCTGCCCCCTGCCCCCAGCCTCCAGCCCCGAGCGCCCTCCTTCCCCGGTCCCCGCCCCCGCATTACCCCTACTTATCTTTGCAGACTCGGCGGGCCTGGCCTCCTGGCAGGCAGCCTGCCCTGGCTGGCGTCATCCGTCTTCCCTGGTTGTTGTTGCCCTGGGCGTGGGGGGCAAAGGTGTGCCCCTTCACATCTGTGTCACTGGGTGCCTGGAACAGGCCTGACCAGGACATTAACAGTAATGATAACAGCCACCACTCGGGGCGTGGCTGCTGTGGCAGGAGCGGCGCCCCCGTGACCTCACTTTAATCCCATTTATTAATCTCAGGTGAGGAGGCACCGCGGCCTCAGAGGGTAATTGACTGGAGCAGGAACTCCAAGAACCAGGAAGCCAACCCCACGCTTAGCGCCAGCTCTGTTGTCTCCATACGGTGCTCCCTTGGGGGCTATTTCATTATTTTTTAAACTTGTATTTATTTTGGAATAGAGATCACACATGCACGTGGGAATTAATTCAGAATGGGTGAAAGTGTGATGTCAAAGGAAGTGTCCCTCCACCCCTGTCCCCCAGCCTTCCCATCCCGTCGGTGGCAGCTGCTGTTCCAGGTCCCCGTGTGTCCAGGGCCCCTCACGCTGTGTGTGTGTGTGTGTGTGTGTGTGTGTGTGCGCGCGCGCATCCTTCCAGAGAGGTTTTAAGCACACACACATGCCAATCTGTACCTGCCCTATTTCCCTCCATTACACACACAGTGCCACACCCCACACCACATCTGGCCCTTGCTTTGTTTAGTTCACAGGGCATCTTGGCGATCGCCCCATATCAGCATACAGATAATGTCCTCACTGCGTCTCATAACTGCTGGGCACCATCCTGTGAATTTACTTAAACACTTCCCGCTTCCTGTGCTGTGCTGGGCGCTGTTGGATACACTGAGACATGAATGAATGAATGAATGAATGAATGAATGAATGAATGAATGAATGAATGAACGAATGAATGGGTCAATGAATGAATGAGCGACGAGGCGAGAGAGTGCATGAGGTTGGGCTCCGGGCTCCGGGGGCGCCCTGGGTGTGGGGCCGGAGACACCTGCAAACCTGTCCTCTAAAGAAGCAGGAGAGCGTGAGAATCTGCCGAGTCCAGAGGCCACAGCGGCCGACCCCACACGCAGGTCTCTGGGCCCCCGCCCCTCATCTCCTCTTCCTCCAGGCAGTAAGGTCACGCTGCTGGCCAAGTGTGTCCACCAGAAGTCACCTTTCAGACTCACCAGCCCATGCAGCCACTGGCCCCACGACTGAGGCTGGGGCCTCGCTCTGGAGATGCCTTAGCCGAGGTCACGGGGCCAGTGGGTGGCCAAACTAGGGCTCAGGCCCAGGTGACAATCTTTGGGATGCGGGCTCCTCACCTGCAGTGATAGGGGAAATGGAGTCACAGAGATGGCCACTGTCTTCGTTGAGCCATGGCCTCAAGGAGCTGCAAGAGAGCTGGGAGAGTGTGGCCAACTGGGTCTAGGGGGCCAGAGCTGGGGAGGGTTTGTCCTGGGAGTCGAGGGAGTGGGGATGGAGGTCTCGGCAGGGAGCACTTCTGCAGGAGCTTTGCGAAGATGGTGTGGTTGGTACCCCCATGACACATGGGGAGTCTGGCGCCGCAGGATGGTGAAGGGGTGAGGCCAGCCAATGATGCAGGCACCCCTGGCACACCCTCCTGCCCTTCTAGGGGCCTCCAGCATTCCTGCCCCCCTTAGGAGGAAGCTTTTGTTCTGCTTTACTAAGGAAACTGAGGCAGGAATGTGGTGATGGCTCATCTGAGTTAGCCCTGCAGAGGTGCACCCTCTCCCCACACCGACAGCCCAAGTGGGGACCCAAAGCTCCTGGTCTCCAGGCAGTCTCCAGTGAGAGGACCTGGGTCAGTCAGCTCAGGAAGCCACCTGCACAGTGAGACCCAGGGACCTGGACTCCAGCTTGTGACCAGGTGACTGCGCTGCTCTGAGTACAGGCCCCCCTCACCTACCAAGGGGTTCATTTGCACCTCCCTCACTGGGCTGTTCTGGGGGAAAAAGGAGATAATGAATGTGAGTGCATGCAGGGCGTGGCACACAGTAGGTGCTCAACAAAGCGTGGATATTATTACTGTTAGGGCAGGCGGCCTGAGTAAAAAGAGTTGGGCTCTGGAGCCAGATGTGCTGAGATGTGAGTCACTAAATGATTGACCTTGGTGAGTCATTTCCCCTCTCTGAGCCTCAGTTTCCTCCTCTGTAAACGGGGACAGCAATGGGTACTTCACAGGGAGATTGTGAGCATTAACAGTGATGTTGTATTAAAGGCTGCTTTTGGCAGAAGCTCCAGCAAAGTAAGCTCCTCCCTTCCTGGGCCTAAGAGCCTGCAGGGCCCTTGTAAAGTCCAGATGGGACGCTGGGATGACAGGGTTGACTCACAGTCACAGCCTGGCCCTTTCATGTTCCGGAAACTACCTTCAGCTCCCGGTCTCCAAGGCTGGCTGCTGGGCTTCCCAACCAATTTACGGGGAAACCCAGCCCTTTGCCACTTGGCGCTCGGGTGGGGCTGAAGCTGTGGCTATGCCCTGTCTGGAGGGTGCCTGACTGGGTAGTCATTCACTTCCTGTTACTAGGTCCGTCAGTCGATCAACACACACTCATCCCACTGAGACTCCATGTGCTCTGTGCTGGGCCCTGGGGGAACAGAAGTGAATCAGAACTGGTCCCTGGCCTCAGGGGGCTCAAAGTCTGAGGGGGGAACTATGTGGGGGAAAACATGTCAAGTGGAGGGGCTGTGGAAGTCAGAGCAGTCACCTAGCCCCATCTGGGGGATCTGGGAGGGCTGCCTGGAGGTGGCAGATAATGACTGATCTGAGTCCCGATGTCATCAGGAGGAAAGCAGTGAGGACGGAAGAGTTCGTGGATGGGTACCCTTGGGAGCTGCAGGTGGCTCCATGTAGAAGCCTGGGGCCCGGGGAGCCTGAAGGAGCAGGTGAAGGGGCTGGGCAGGCTGAGGGGCTCATGTGCCGAGACTAAGGGCAGCAGGGGGTAGGCAGGGCTTCACGAAGGGAAAAAACTGCCAGCTCTCTGCCAGCTAGTGATGTGTAGATTGGACAGGAAGGCAAAATCCAGAGGCTGGGGACCAGGGCAGAGGCTGATCCAGGTCACAGTCATGGGAACCAGGGAAGAGGCGGAATGAGGCCACGGTCAAGGGGACCAGGATAAGCAGCTGCATCCGAGAGCAGGAAAGGGTAGCTGGCCAGGGCTTGGTGGGAAGGACGACTTGGGCAGGTCCCAGTGGCCAGGCTGGACTCTCCCCAAACTGCCTGATGCCCCCACCAGGCAGGGGTCGAGATTGTGCAAGGGCCGAGATGTTGAGAGTTCCCTCAGAGGACTCCTCTCGAGAGGATTTATTGTAGAACCACACAAGGGTCTGGCTTTGTACCTGGAAACACCCCCTCCCCTCCAAGAGAAAGGAAGTCTCAGGAAAAGTGACCGGTGGGAACCTGCCAAAGTGGAAGGAAGGGGTCTGGATTCTCACAGGCCATGGATTTGGAGTTTGGACCAAGTTTCACCAGATCTCCTAAGGATAGCGGGGGGCAGGGGCATCCAGCTAACTTCTGACTAATAATAAAATCATAGCTCCTGAATTCCGGCCCTAGCCATGCATTTTACTTCCATAATTTCATTTAATCCTCATAACTTCCCCATGACAACCTCCACAATAATAACAGGTTAACATTTGTATTGTACTTACTAGGTCCAGGCACTCTTCTCTGGGAGGGTGCCAGAGATTAATAGATGTAAAAATTACATTAATAGATGTAAAAGTAGATTTTACATCTATTAATTTTACATCTATTAGCTCATTTTAAAAAGTTGATTTTAGGGGGAGGAAGAGAGAGAGAGAAACATTGATATGAGAGAAATATTCATCTGTTGTCTCCCGCAAGTGCCTGGACCGGGGATTGAACCCGAAACATGGGTATGTACCCCAACTGGGACTCGAACCCACTACCTTTTGGTGCACGGGACGATGCTCCGACTGAGCCAGCCAGTCAGGCTATTAGCTCATTTTTTATGTTCATAACACTTCTGCAAGTTATGCGCTACTATCCCCATTTTACAGAAGAGGAACCTGAGGCACAGCAAGGCTGTCACTTGCCCAAATCTGTAGAGCTAGTACAAGAATACAGGCGAAGGGCTGTCTGACCCCAGCATCTGTGCCAGGTGAGGGAAGGGCGCCCAGGGCCAGGCCAAGGGCAGGGCATAAACAAGGGCATTTGGGAGGAAAGGGGGGGTCTGCATCAGTAGTGCCTTCTGAGGAGGAGCCGCTGTGGGGTGACATTGTTCCCTACCCACCCTGAGGCACTGCAGGTCCTGGAGCTGGCAGGGATGGGTGGTCGTGGCACCCTGGATGGGTGGGGCTGGGGTGACAGCACTAGGCCTCAGTCAAGGGCGGTGCAGTCCAGCTGACTCGGTGATAAGGAAGTGACAGCGCTCCTCAGTCCTCCCCCCCGCCCAAACCCGCACAGCCCCACCCTGTGGCCCGGGGAATCCAGGGCACTCCAGCCGGCCTTTCCTTCCAGCCCGTTGGCCATCCCTTCTTGAAGTGCCAGCCCCCCTCCTGTTACCCCGCCTCCGGCTTCTTGGATTTCTGTCCTCTCCACACCCCTCCCACCTGGAGACCGACCCTGGGGCTTCTCCGACCCCCTGTGCTGATGGCATCCGCAGACCTTGCGGGCAGACTCCCATCTTCAGACCTTGTCCTGAGCCAGGGCGTGCCGCCCAGAACTCCCCAGTAGCTGCCCCCTGGGTTAAGAGTGAAGCTAGAGCCTGGACCCATGGCCCCCACCGCCTTGCAGGTCAGAACGGAGCCCCAGCCGCCCCTCCGGCCTCATTTTGGATCCCCACACACTCCACACTCCAGCCAGCCCAGCTGCTCTGCCCGAGGGGCTTTACCATCCGCCACAGGGCCTTTGCATGGGCTAGGTTTCAACCCGGAATACGCTCGCCACCCTCCCAGGGTTGCCAGCTCCTGCTCGCTCCTCCAGAAGCCTCAGAAGCCACCCCGACCTCCCGGCTGGGCTTGCGGCCCTCTCTGTGCGGCCTGGGGCTTCCCGCAATTCGCTGAAGAGCAGGTTGGGGAAGACAGGGCCTGGACGGTGGACTTGCGGCGGACTGCAGCTGCCCAGGTCTCGAGTTCCTGAGGCAGGCCTGGGCTGGAGACAGTCAGAAGCCAAGGACAAGAGATCAAGTCCGTCACAGGAGAACAGGCAGAAGGCGGGGGAGCTGAGGACACACGACGGGCAACCCCGACATTAGAGGGCTGGGCAGGGGGTGAGGACCCCATGAAGGACACTGAGGGGGAGAGGGTGTGGGAGGCGCAGGAGCTCAGAGAAGAAAGCTGGCTCCCGGGGGCCACCCCAGCATTCATGCCCGGCTCATCCCCTCCCCTCGAGTCTGGTCTGGCCCTGTGACCTGTTCTTGACTAAGGTGATGAAAGGGACGCCACAGCACTTCCAAGCGAAGTCATTAGAAGCTTGTAATTCCAGCTGGGTCTCTTGAAACTCTCCTCTGGGAGGCCGGCCACCATGAAGGCACAGACTGCAGACTCCCCTGGGACTGCCATGCTGTGAGGACGGGGGCGATGTCCAGGGGTCCCGTCACAGTCCCCTAGCTGAGGTACCAGACGTGCGTGGAGACCACCTTGAACTCCTGAACATCCAACCCAGCTGAGCCCTCCGACCACTCCAGCCCAGCCAGCACGTAACGGCCACTGCGGAAAAGACACCGGGAAAACTGCCCGCTTGAGCCGTCACAGGGCCACGGTGACAGTGAAAGACTTGTTCTAAGGCACTAAGTTCGTGGCAGCTGGTTAACAGCAGTCGTTGAGAGTTGGTAATTTAAAGCCCAGACAGCCCTCTGTGGTAGACATTACGGTCCCCATCTCATAGACGGGAAATAGCCCAGCCGAGCCGCTCAGCTGGTGGAGTGTCGTCTGTGCACTGAAGGGTTGCTGGTTCGATTCCCACTCAGGGCACATACTACCTGGGTTGCGGGTTTGATCCCTGCTCGGGGAGCGTACAGAAGGCAACTGATCTGCTTCTCTCTCACAGTGATGTTTCTCCCCTCCCCCCCCCCCCAAGCATGTCCTGGGGTGAGGGTTACAAAACCAAACCAGCCAACCAACCACGGGGAAGTAAAGCCCAAGAGGGATGCGACCCAGCAAGGCGCGTGTAGCCAGCTGGAGGCAGAGCTGCGGCTTGAACCCAGGCAGGTTTGTCTGATACCCAGCCTACGCTCTTTCCACAGGACATTCCTGGCAGCCAAGCCATGTGGTTTTGGCCAAATTCCCTGTGTGACAGGTTACCGGGGCTTTCCCCAGGTGGCTCACCTGGGCACCTGCTGGAATCCTAGCTTTTTTTTTTTTCTTTCAATTGAGACATGATTCACAAGTGCACAAATCATTAAGTGTACAGCACAGAGCATTTTCACATGTGTACACACCCACGTGGCTACTACTCAGATCAGGATATGGAACGTGGCTGGCACTCAGAAAGTTCCCTTGTGCCCACTGCTAGTCAGTGTGATTCCCCTGTCCAGCGCAGAGGTGCCCACTGTCCTGATGACCGTCACCATAGTGACGGTTGTGCCTGCCCTTGAACTTCACACACATGGACTTGCATGGCACGTGCCCTTTGCGGCTGGCTTCTCTCAACACGATGTCCGAAGATTCGTCATGATGTTGCGTGTCGCAGTAATTCTGTTTTCACTGCCGTACAGGAAGTGCTCTGGGGCCTGGCCGGGCGTGGCTCAGCGGTTGAGCATCAACCTAGGATCCAGGCGATCAGGGTTCGATTCCCGGTCAGGGCACATGCCCGGGTTGTGGGCTCGATCAATGAATCTCTCATCATTGATGTTCCTATCTCTCTTTCCCCCTCGTCTTTCCTCTCTCTGAAATCAATAAAGATATATTTAAAAAAAAAAAGAAAAAGAAAAAAAGTGCTCTGGGGCATGGCACAGCATCACGTGCTCACTCATTCTGCTGAGGGACGTGGACTGTGCTCGGACTGGGGCGTCTGCGAGTAAGGCTCACCCATTATTGCTCGTCACTTTGTGGCATAAGCACTCCTTGCTCTTGGGTGTACGTGCAGGAGTGGGAATCTAGGCCACAGGGAGTTCTTGGATGTTTCACCAAGAACCTGCCAAACCGCTGCCCACGGTGACGGCCTGAAGAGCACTCCCACCAGCAGCGTGTGAGGACCCCAGGTCCCGCATCCTCACGCACCTGGGCCTGTCAGGCCTTCAGTCTGAGACATCCTAGTAGGTGGAGAGTGCTCTCTCAAAGTGGGGCACCTGCTCATGTGTCGGCCTCTTTTTTAGCTTGTCCAGGTGGCCCTGAGGGTGCCCAGGTGCAAGATGGGGAGCCGAGTGGGCTGAGGGAGTCACAGAGAGAGGATGGAACTGAGGGGTGTCGGGGCTGAAGGGAGGCACGACTATCTGCATGCTGAGGCTGCCAGGGGCAGACACCTGGTCCCCAAGTGCCTCCAGGATGCTCATCTCATGAGTCAACAGGTCCTGAGGCAGGGTAGTCACAAGGCTGGGAGATTTGATGGCTCAGGGGCCCTGTTTTTTCCTGCTCGGCCATTGTTAGCATATTGATGAGGCAGGATGGTGGGAATGTGGGGACTTCACACAACACTGTCCAAAGACCAGGAGAGAGAAGCCTCCCTTCCTTGAGACCCTTTCTTTTTTAAATCCTCACCGGGGAGATGTTTTTTATTGATTTTAGAGAGGGAGAGAAACACTGATCAGTTGCTTCCCATTATGTGCCCCAATCAGGAATCAAACCTACAACCCAGGCATGTGCCCTGACTGGGAATCGAACCCATGACCCTTCAGTGCACTGGACAGCACTCCAACAGAGCCACACTGGCCAGGGCTTTGTGATCCTTTGTAAGAGCAAAGACCTCCCAGATGACCCCCTCTGGCCCTCTACCTCCCAACCAAGACTTCCCCTGGCACCTCAGTGGGTGGAACTGCACCCCATGCCCACTCCTAAACCCATCGCTGGCAAGGGAATCAGGCCCATTTCCCCAACCCCACAAGGGTGCTCCCCTGCGGGTCTTTCCCTGAACACACCAGGGATGCTCATAGGGCGTTTGCTTGTGCTGTACCCTACTTGAAATGCCCTTCTTGATTTTTCCATCTGGACTCTGACCTGCACGCTGGGTCAAGGTCTCCTCCAGGCTCCCACAGCCTTCTAGGACCCAGTTCGATGTGGCTTATTTTAGTGGCCTGGGTGGGACCAGGCCAGTTCTTGCTCACCTCTATGTAGCCTGTGCCCAGCCTGAGGTGCCCAAGGATTGATGGCAACAGCTGTGAGGGCAAGGCTGACTCAAGTCCTTTCGTCCTTTTGTCTTCATCATCTTAGCCACAGCCCTGCAAACTGGACAGTTGACCTGGGCAACTCAGAAAGGGGGCCTCGTCCCAACCCCACATGAGGCGCCAGCCAGCCAGCCGTGATGAGGCCTCCCACATCCACCCTGCCCAGGGCTGAACATGATCTCAGGGCACAGCCTCAGTAAGGACTGGGGTTAAAAGGCATCCACTTGATGGAGAGACTCAGAGAGGGATGTGACTTGCCCAAAGTCAGTCAGGGGCAGCCTCAGCTCCAACTGGGCACAGCATCTGCCCCAGGGCTTCTCAGACTTTGAGGTGCATGTGAACCACTGCGGACTGTGTTAAAGTGCAGACGCTGAGTCAGTAGGTCAGGTGGGACCTGGACTTGGTGTTTCTAACAAGCTCCCTAGTGGTGCTGCTGGTGCTGGTCTGTAAACCCCACGCAGAGTTGCAAAGCATCGCCTGGTGGAACCAGATTCTCAGCTCCACCCTCAGAAGCCCACATGCTGCCCTGCAGGAAGGGTGGAGTGCTGGGGGCAGGGGGTTGAGAAACCCCAACCTCCATACCGCACCCTGCCCCAGCCATCCAGGACACCAGAGCTGCAGGAACATTTTATTAAGTTAAGAAGGCTGATGGAGCAGGAGGGAAAACAGGGCAGCTCCAGTGGTTCCATGCCCAGCACCCTCTCAGAGGAGGTGGAGCCACGGACACAGAGGCCGGCTCCCTCTGTCCATCCGTCCAGAGTCCCAGGGTATGGGAGCCCCCAGGGCAGGCAGTAATTAGTGGGAGGTAGGGTGGGAGGAGGGTGGCTGGCTCCGTGCCTCTCCCACCAGAGTCAACCCTGCCATGGCCACTGTCAGACCCCAGGGCAGGGCCACGGGCCCAGGAGCCCAAGCAGGAGGCTGGAGACAGAGGGGAGCCAGTGTTGGAGGCACATGGCCACCAGGAATTGCTTTTTAAAAAGTACAAAGTGTTTTGGAAAAAAAAGGAAAAAGTCTATATATAAAAATCTCTTCACATATAAAATCCTGAAGAAGGTGCAAGGTAAGACCCAGTGCGAGGGGCGCGCTCAGATATGCAGGGTGCGCGCCTGTGCACGCGTGTGGTGTACGTGTCCTGTGTGCGCACCTGTGAGTGTGCCTGTGTGCGTGCGCCTGTGCACGTGTGTGTGGTGTATGTGTCTTGTGTGTGCGCGCACCTGTGCATATGGATGCCTGTGTATGAACGTGTGCTGTGCATGCTTGTGGGTGTGCATGCTTGTGTGTGTGTGCCTATGCGTGTATATAGCTGTGTGTGTGCCTATGCAGTGCCTGTGTATATGTGGTGTGTGTGGTGTGTGTGCCCGTGTGGTGCCTGTGTATGTGTAATGTGTGTGCACCTGTGCATGTGCATGTCTGTGTATGTGCCTGTGCGTGTGTGTGTGTGTGTGTGTTCCTGTGGGGGGGCTGCGTGTGATGGTTGTGAGTGCATGTGTAGCCCACAGAGGGTGGGGAGAAAGCTTGGCTTCTGACTTCCATCCAGCAGGGAAGGAGGGCAACTGGTCCCCTTGGAAGGAGGGCAACTGGAGGTCTGAGGCTAGGCTGGACCACAAGGACCTGGAAGACAAGAGTAGGGTTGTTGAGGGCTGGGGAGGCCCCAGCCTTGGCCCTGGACCCCAGAGTGGCTTTGGTTAGGCAAGGGTGGCCAGTAGATCCTTCCAACACCTCTTGGCCCCAAAGCCTGGACCAGATCTGCTCCTCCAGGCTTCTCTCCAAACAGCTGTCCCACAGGGTGGCCTTTCCCAATTGCCTTAGAAGTTTACAAGGACTTGTGAGAAAGAGGGAGCTGTCCTCCATCAGTGATGTCTGAGTGTGGAGCTTGGTGGAAGGAAAACTCTTAGTGATTAGTGATGTGTGCCCTGCTGCCATGTCTGAGGTGGGGCAGGCACGCTGGATTTGCCAGCCAAGCCTAGGCAGATCAGCCAGGGGCCGTCTCAGCCCTGAGGGGGTGGGAACTAATCAGGCTGTGGCTGCAGCACAGAGTTAAGGAGCGCCGCTGTGTCACTGCCCCTATTTATAGAAAGGGAAACAGAGGCCAGGAGAGGGAAGTGCTCTGGGCCAGGTGGCAGTGAGTCAGGTGTGGATGAGCCTTGAGTGCACACCTCCAGGCCAGGTGCCGCGCTGGGCCTCACTCCCGCCCGCCCCCCGGCACACCTCTACTCGGCCACGCTGTTGCGCACTGCCTCCTTCTCCTGCAGGGCAGCCATGGCGAGGCGCAGGTGCTCCTTCAGCTGCTCGATCTCCCGCTCCGACCGCGTCTTGATGTGGTTCAGCTCCACGTAGACATCCTGGTACTTTCCTGAAGTGAAGCGCTTGTCCTGGGGGCAGGCAGGGGCTATAAGGGCACAAAGCCCTCCCTACCTGGCACATGCCCACCATGCTCCCTGCTGGTCAGCACAAAACAGCCAGGCCCCTCCACAGTGCCCATGGCCTTGTCCCTCCAGGTGGTCCCCCTTGGTAGGCACCAGCCCTGGACAAACCCCTCCTGGCACCGCCTAGTGACACAAGTTTCAGCATCATTTGCATTCTGCTCAAGATGAGAGCTGAAGCGCAGGGAGGTGAAGGTTTTGCCCAAGACCACAGGGCAACTAGTGGCTGGGATGAGAACCAGGTGAGCCTAGCCCAGTGCTTGGGCCCGTTCCAAGAATCTGACTCACACACACTCCCAGAGCCACCAACACACAGAAGATATCAGACACAGGGACACAGCACCAGGCAAGCCACAGATTCATAGACCTGGGCCTGAATCCCAGCCCCCCCATCTGCTAGCAACACGGCTATTCCTCACTGGAATGCATGCTCTGCACAGACAGGGATTTTGGCCTTTTTTGTTCACAGATGTCTCCCCATCACCTAGCATGGTGCCTGGCACATAGCAAGTGCTCAATAAAGATTTGCTGAATAAATTAAAGCAAGTGTGGCCTTGAACAAGTCACTTACCCTTTCTTAGCCTCAGTTTCTTTGTAAATGGGGAAAATAACACCTCCGTTAGAGCATGAGGAGTGCCCAGCACAAAGCAGGTACTCACAGGGTGGGGCATCCAGGTGGGTCCAGAGGTCCCCCACCCGCTAACACCCTGCTACAGCCAGCCAGGACCTACCTTCTGCATCGTCTGGAGCTCATCCCGAAGGCACTGCACCTCCTTCTTCAGGTACTGAAGTTCATTCTCCTTCACTCGCAACAGCACCTGGGGTCATGGGTGCCAGGATAACCCAGGGCCAGAGGCCAGAGCGACCCAGCCCAGAGAGCACTGCCGCCTGCTTTCTCCCTGCCTCAGGCCCCTGGAATACAGCGCCCAACTTGCACTAAGATCCACTACACCCCAGGGACACACTCCTCCAGGAACCCTCTCTCACCCTCGTCCATGTCGTAGCACCAGGCCCTCAACTTGAGGGCAAAGAAGATAAAAGAAGACCATAGTGTGGCCCTACCCTGAACCAGAGAGGCTGGGACTGCCTGCAGACGACATCATTAACCCCTCCTCAAACCCTGAGGGGCAGGTAGTGCTATCCTGACTTGACCAAGGAGGAAACTGTTTCAGTCAGACTGGGGAGGTTTAAAAACTTAGACTTGAACCAGACTACCGGGTTGAAATCCCAGCTCCCACACCAACTAGCTGTGCAACATTGGGCAAGGTACTTGACCTTTCCATGTCTCAGGTTCCTTATCTGTAAAATGCGGATAGTAATAGCATGTACCTCACAGGACTGTCAGGAAGACTTGGTGAGTTAAGAGCTTCATTTACAGAAGCTCCAGGCACAGAGTAAAGCCATATATAAATGTTTGTAAAATAAAATACCAAGGTGATCCTGGGATCATGCCCATTTTCTCACTGCAACTTCTCCCAGTAAGAAAGGTGCTAGCCCCGTTTTACAGATGAGCTACTAGGGCTTAGAAAGGTGAGGCAACTGATCCTGGTCACACAGCATGTAGGTGGCAGGACCTGGATGGGAGGGCTGCAGTAGTGCTCGGCACATAGCAGGTGTCCTTCCTAGCTGTGCTGGCGTCAGGTGCCCTCCCCAAGCCCAGGTGCTGAGGACCAGCTGGGCTGCCTGGTGTGCCAGTGGGCTCTTACTTCCAGTTCACAGGAGCTCCGCTCACTGCGCCCACAGCTGTTGCCAGTGCCCTGTGAGGCGATGAAGCCACGCAGCCGGTCAATCTCCTCGGACAGGCGGCCATGCAGCTCCTGGGGGGGATGGGATGGTTAGTGCAGGGCTGCCGAGGTGCCCAGGCCCCCACCCCACTGAGGCAAGACCCACCTGGTTGTGACGCAGCAGCTCCTGGCCCTCCTGCTGGCAGCACCGCAGTGTGTGCTCGCGCTCCTCCGCCTGCCGCGTCAGGGCACCGATCTCCAGGCACTTCTGTGAGTACTGCTCTGACAGCACCTGCAGCTCCCGCTTGAGCGCGTCCACGTCTGACCTGCCCAGGATGGAGGAGGGGAAGGATGATGTGGGTTGCTTGCCCTTCGCCAAGCTCAGAGTCGTCGTGGCAGATTCAAAGCAGCTCCTGAGTTCCCATCCTAGTTTTGCTTTGAGCCCAACTGTGGGGCCGTCAATTGGTGACAGCCTCTCATGGCTACAGGTGCCTCCTCTATGAGGCGGTGGATTGGAAGAGCCCATCTCTAAAGCCTCTGAAGCCTCAACATTCCAGAACTGTGCTCTGTGGCAGGGAGGGATAGCGACTGGCTGAGGGTGACACTGCAGCCCAGCTCTAGGGGACACTAATGAGGGGAAAGGAGTATGGAGGCTGAGACCAGCTAGACAAGAAGGGGCCTGAAGAATTGTCTACATGGATGGCATGGAGGTCTGACTAAGGCCCTGCTGCTTCTGTTCCCTGTGCCACAATGACGAAGTGGGAATCTCAAGGGGAAAACTGACGTGTCCTTTGCCAAGGGGCATCAGCATAGGTCCCTGACTCATAACCACCAGTGTAGGCAGCTGGGTCCCTGGCTCAGAGTGAGGCCCAGCTCACAGACCCCAGGGCCCAAGTGCCATCTTACTGGTGCTGCTTCCGGAGGCCATCTGGGCCCTGCTGGAGACTCCGTGTCTTGCTCAGCTCCCGGCTCAGTTCCTCCTGGTAGGCCTTCTTCATGGCTTCGATGGCTGGATGCAGGGCAGAGAAGCAACGGGGAGGTTGGGGAGGGGTCAGCAGTACCAAACTCCACCTCCTCTGAGACTCCATATGTACCGTGGAGACAGGAGCAGGCAGCAGCATGAAAAGAGCACTGGACCAGGCTGTCATGAACTTAGTGGCCTTGTGTAAGTTGCTTGACCTTTCTGAGCCTGGCTAGCAAGAAAGGATAGCAATTCCTGTCTGAAGGACCATGCTGGGGAGAACCTGTGTCTGACCACTGGTACCTCTTGATAGTGATGGCTGGGTAGGGCCCCACACAATCCACTGCCCCTGACAGCCTGGAGGGTCCTGTAACAAGACCCATCTGCCTTGCCCAGCTTAGTGGTCAAGAGTACAGGCTCGCCTGGCCGGTGTGGCCCAGTGTGACTGAGCATAAACCTATGACCCAGGAGACTGAGGTTTGAGTCCCAGTCAGGGCACATGCCCCAGCCGTGGGCTCGATCCCCAGCAGGAAGTGTGCAGGAGGCAGCTGAACAATAACTCTCTCATCACGGATGTTACTATCTCTCTCTCTCCCTTCCTCTCTGAAATCAATAAAGACATATTAAAAAAAAGAGTACAGGCTCTAGTCAATACAAATCTAGATGACTTTACTCGGCAGACTTAACACCTCTGTGCCTCAGGTCCCTTATATGGAAAGCAGGGTTAACAATGGCACCTTCTCCCATGAGATACTGGAAGACATTTGCAGAGCATTTAGAACAATGCACAGCACAGACATTAGCTTCTGGTTTATTTTTCAGACTGTGGGATCCCAAGGACGGAGTCTCTTTTCTCACTCACACAGGGTTGCTATGAGGATTAAACAAGTCCTCATCCATCATCTTATCCATGATTCCCAAATCCAAAAGCTCTGAACACTGTAAGTTTTTCATAACTCTTTTGGTGACAGTCCCCGACCTGAACAGACATGGGGCTATTTGAGGTAATTACTATCCCACTTAAGGGTGACCTTGAGAAACTTCACTGCAAAAACCTTAGTGCTAGATTTCAGGGTAAAGCCCAAATCCTGCTGGTGGGGGGAATATCTGATATATGCACCAGGTTACCTTCCTAAAATGCAAAATGCACCCAGGGTTTGGGATAAGGGGCCATGGGCTTCAGCATGTGAAGCATTTAGCAGGTGGTAAGTTCTAGCTCTTGTGATATCTTTCATCATTTCCACTATTCTCCAACCCCCTGGAGGTACATGAGATGTGCCAGGCACATAAAGCAGGTGTGCAGTTGCCAGGGGGAGGGAAGATGTTGCTCCACACCCAGGCAGGGCATTCTTGTTCTGGACTGGGAGAGTAGAGGGTTGGGTTAAGAGCTTTGCAGTCAGTGTGCTCTGGGCTCCAACTCCAGCTTCTGCCACCTCTAAGCTGTGCCATCTGGGACGATAACTAACCTCTCTGAGCCCATTTTCTCATCTGTGAAATGGGTGACTCCTTTGGTCACTGTAAGGACTAGGACTGGGTAACGAGTCTTGGTAAATGCTCACACCTTTCCCTGCTCTCCCTGGGGTCCAGCCTGTGTGCCCAGTGAGATGACCTCGCTATGAGAACTGGGTCTGAAGAGGAGCAGTCTCTCCCCCAGTACGTGGCCCGGGCATCGGCACAGGGTCAGAGCTCAGTGTGTGTGGTTTAGGTGGACCTTCCAGTGGCTGCAGGCCCCGAGGGACCAAGGGAGAGCACTCACAACCAATGGGGGGTGAGGGGAGTCTTTTACCACCTCACTTTTCCCTTTTCAAGTAGGTTCAGAGACCAGTTCTGGGGGCTTCCAACGCTTCCTGATCCCATACCCCAAGTCTGGCACTGAGGCCTCAGCGTCTTATTTAAAAGCCTCCCAAACCCAGCGAGGAGCCTCAGTTTGGATGCGGGGCCAAGCCCGCTGCGCCACTCCTGCCCAGGTCCTCACCTGAGGCCGTGGCGGCCGTCTCCTCCGCCAGGAGCCACTCCTTCTCCTGCTGCAGCCTCTGCAGCTCCCGCTCGTGGTGCCGCTGCAGCTCCTCCATCACCTGCTGGTGTGAGGACTCCATCTCCGCCAGGCTGCGCTCCCATGCCTCCTGCGGGTGGGAGGTCAGGGGGTCAGAGGCTGCCCACATTGCCTGGGATAGTGGCCCTTCTCCAGACTGAGGTGAGACACCTCAGGAGCAGGACTATCCTGGCCAGGCTTCACCTGGACCCCAGTAACACCAGCTTGTACCCATCCCCCATCCCTCCTCCCCTCCCCCATCTACAAACCTTGCCCTGTCACTCTTGTGCTTCAAACCCTTCTGAGGCCCCCATCCTGGAGGGCCAAGTCCCTGCTCCCATGTCCGACCCTTATAGCCTCATCCCTGGCCTTTCCCCACCAAGAAACCCCACAGTTATAAACAATTTACAGCATGTTCACACCTGCCCTATAGCTCATGGTATTTGCATCACCTGGAACATTCTTTTGCATCTTTCTTTTCCTCAGTAATTCACTTCACCTGCAGCCCAGCTTAAATGTCCTCCTAGCTCTGTCTCTGGACAACCTCTCCCTTGCCGCCAAAGGCCTTGCTTCTGCCAGACCGTAAGTTCCCTGAAGACAGGGAAGATCGGATCCAGCTCGGGGTCCCCGAGGTCCAGGAAGGCCTGATGTGTGGCAGGTGCTGGGTAATGGAGCTGAGATTGATGACTTATCACACAATGGGGACTTGTGCACCAGAGTGGCCAGTATTTAAGACTGAAAATACCCACTGCTGGGAGAGTCGCTGTGACAGGGTATGTGGAAGGCAGTTTGATAGCACTGATGCATTTTTAATGACCCTATCCCCTGACCTAGGAGGTCCACTCATAGGAACAACCCCACAGGAAGTCACATGTGTACAAAGAGTCTTAGAGGAGGGTATTCCCTACAGTAAGATTGGCAACAGACAAGAACTGGAAACAATCTAAATAAACAACCCTTAAATAAATTATGAGCTCGAGCCTTACAAAGGACCAGGCAGCTGGTAAAAGACAGAGCTGCCCACATGGACAGCTGCGGCAAGAAGTGCGGAAAGTTAGGTGATGAAAGCTGGTTTCTGACAATATACGAGGTGATCCCACTCACGGAAACAAAATACATGGAGCCGGACGTCCGGGTACAGATACGCAGAAGCACAGAAAAGGTAGGGAGGACTAGCTCCGAAGATGTCCACATCCTATTGCCCAGAACCTGCGCGCGTCACCTTACATGGAGGCAGAGGGGGACGGAGCTTGCTAATCAGACGGCCTTAAATAGGGAGACTCTCTTCTAGACTATGCGCTGGCCACGCAGCCACGGAGTCCGTAGATGAGGCGGCGGGGAGCAGAGAGGGAGAAGTGACTGCGGAAGGGGGTCGGGGTGACGGGAAGAGAGAACCTGACTCTTTCGTTCACTCTGAAGATGAAGGGGCCAGGAGCCACGGAAGGTGGGAAGCCACCAGATGCTGGAAAAGACGAGAAACCAGATCCTACCCAGAGCCAGCAAAAGGAAATGCAGTCCTGCGGGTGCCTGGCTTTTGAAGCCTGGCGAGACCCGCGCTAGACTTCTACCCTCCAAAACCGGGGAGACAAACGGGGCTACACAGATGTGCTCTGACGGTACTCTAGGGGAGCCCTGCGGGGTGCAGGGAGAGCAGGCAGGGGAAGGGGAGTTCATGTGTTTATGTCTAACTTTTTAATTTGTTTGAATTATTTATGAAAATAAATACGGGAGGCAACTGATCGATGTTTCTCTTTCACATCAATTTTCTCCTCTCTCTCTCTTTCATCAATAAAACACCAAACAACCATGTCCCCCAGTGAGGATTAAAAAAAAATTAAGATCATTACAAAGGGAAGGGGAAGGGCCAGGGAACAACCAAGCACAGAGGGCTAGAGGAGAAACTATTCTCACCCAGCTGGTGTGGCTCAGTTAGTTGAGCGTCGGTGTCCGTCATCGTGTGTCGTGTCGTCCCCCCCCATATAGAGGGGTCACCGGTTAAATTCCCGATCCCCAGCAGGGGGCATGCAGGAGGCAGCAGCCCCTTCTCCCATACTCTCCCTCTAAAAATCATGTATTATGGAAGAAAAAAGAATTGTATTCTCCCCCATGGCACAGGGCACCTCACAGTGGCGGAAACGGCCACACCTCGGAGGCCACTTTGGGGGAAGGAAGGGCAAGGGCCAGGCCACCTGAGTTCAGGTGTTCTAGGTAGTGAGCAAGGGTTATCTGTCCCACAGGGACTCTGTGCCTGTCCTCTATGTGTCCTTTGAGTTAGGACAATAGAACACTGCTTTGGAGTCCTAATCCTGGCTGTACGGTGGGATGAACTTGAACAAGCCCCTTCCTGTCTCTAAGCCTCAGTCTCCTCATCTGTAAAACAGGCCTCATAAAGCCAACTCCTGAGTGTCCATAAGGTAAGCTAGCACCCACCTAGAGATCACCCACCTGCAGAGATCAGAGAAATAAGGGAAGTGGGGACCTATTCTTAAAGGGTCAGACCAGGCAGAGCCAGTAGCTAATAGAGGGTCAGGAGGCTGATGCCAGGAGGTGGGAACCAGCCGTGAGGAGGGGCTCCTAGAAGGCCAGGTGCTGCTCTCTGACCCATCTTCCTGTAGGCCCAAGGTGTCAGCTGCCACCTCTGAAATGGATCAAAGTGGATAAGGAAATGCCGGTGGCCTCCACTATACTAGGATGCAAGGGTTCCCTTTGCTAGAGAGCCACTACAGCCCCAGTGAAGTCCCAGAGCCCCAGCTGCTGTCCAGTGGCGGCAAGCCCCACCTGCTAAGAGGGGCACGCACTGGGCCTGAGATACCAGATTGGGGGATCCCTCCCCAGCCGTCACCTCTCCAGGGTCCAGGAATCTCCAGCCGCTTCCTCCAGTGCCTGAGGGGGCCAGATGGCTCAGTTCCTCTTCTCTGGTGCCCTCCGCATCTCGAGCCTCCTCCACTCCTGTCCGCTGTTTCCCTTTTACTCCCTTTGCAACCCCCCTCGATTCTGCCTGCTCCCTTACCCACCCGACCTCACAAGACAAAACGCTGACGCCCAGGAGGCCTGGACTGTGGGCACCGGTCTGCCTCCAGTTCAAAGGCCTCACTACTTCTCTGGGCCTCGGTTTCCCCATCCAAAGCTGAGAAGTCAGAAAAGTACTTTTCAAACTTCATTTTAGTGAGAAACCTTTTTCCAAAGGAAATCGAATGCAGGCTCTAATGATAAAGCGGACAGAGACGGAGCGGCTCTGATTACGGGTGGATGCAGATGCACCCACGCAAAGCAGCAGTCCCTGGGAGACCAAGGCCCACAGAGCGCAGCCTGAAGTCCTCTGGGGGTGGTCTCTGAGGGGACTCCAGCAGTCTGTCTTGGTGTTGGGCCCCGCCATGCTTGGAGATGCCCCACCCACCTCTTCCTCTGACCTCAAGGGAGTCTTTGACAACACTGGTCCCTACCTTCTCCCCCTGCCCCATATCAGGTAACCTCCAATCTAACCTTATGTCAGGCCTCAATTCCCCTAGGCCCTGGTCTTCCTTCAGCTGAGCTACTCAGCCCCAGATGGGCCCCAAGGCCTTGACAGCAGCCCCAGCCTTACAGCCCCTTGGGGGCTCCCTTCGGCCTTCCTTGGGCCCAGTCACCCAGTCCTACACTCTCCTCCCTCCACATACCCTCCCACGTCCCGCTCTCCCTCAGTCATCATCGTTGCTCCTGACACTGACCTCGGCCCCTCCCAAGCCCCCTCGAACTCCACCACCACCTTCCCAATGTCACTACCAGACCTCCAAACCTCCTCAGGTGTGTGGGCCAGGATCCCAACTCCTTGGGTTGGCAGCAGAGGTCTCCAGGATAGGTACCCCCCAGCCTTCCACCACAGCCCATGCCCCTGCCGCACCCCAGTACTCAGTTCCGCAGGAGACCTCCCCCAGGAAGGCTTCCCAAGAGCTCCGTATAGCAACCTCCCGCCTTGGAACTTCTACAAGGCCCCTCTGCTCAGAGCCTACGATCCCAGCATTCTTTTCTGCTTCTGGCAATGGTGTGCTGACTAGAGGCAGTCAATTATCAAATTTTTAGGAATCTTGTGACGCAGTTGTTAAGTATGGCCATTATTAAAAATTATATAAACATGCAATTAATTACATTAAAAACAAAGCTGATGCTCCAAATCCATCGCTTCTTAATTATTTCACTGCATTTTATTATCTTTGCTTTCAAGGTTATTTGTCTTCAGTATCTGTACGGTGGGAATGCTCTATAATGGTGTGCACATATCTTCCCAACTCTGCATTCAGGTCCTTCAGCCACAGTGGGAGTCTTTACACCATGGTCATTGGTAAACATTACAAATCGGGACTTGATTTATTGTTTTGTTGATAATCTAGACTTAAGCAAGTGATGAGAAAATGCTAATAATGCAGATTAAACTTAAAAGTGTGCTGTACCTAAGACCATCACATTATAAGTAGAACAAAAACCTGAGGAAATACTCTTAAGAAAATATTCTCAGTAGAGAACTATTATCCAATTCAACCAAAAAATTGTTCATGACATTGACCAAGTAAAGTTTCGACGTGTTTCTTATCTTACTCATTAAGATAAATAAAAATGTCAACCAATATTCACGTTAGGATGATGCTCATTTTGTCAGTGAGCTGTGGATACAAGCAATTGGAAAAACCAACGAAAGCATTCTGAGAAAAATCAATGTGCTATATGGCAATTACAATAAAAAGTATTATGTATTTTTTATTTGTAAGTTGTGTACTAAACATACTTTGTATCAGTAAAATATATAATATAGCATATATGTATATGTTGTACCCATGCATGTATTTTTTCTGGAGAGCTAGTTGTCCCCGTGGTGATAATCAAAAGTGTCTCCAGACAGGGCCAAATGTCCCCAAGGGAACAAAATCAGTCTCAGTTGAGAACTGCTGTTCTAGGCAGACTGTGTGTCCCCCTGAAGATCACTGGAGGCCCCCAAGTCCTGAAGGCCATCTTGTGAGGGTCTCGGCCTCGCAGGCATGGGAAGGATTTCCCTGTTTAGGGAGAACCTCCCAGGGGCCTACCTGCTGGGGCTCCCACTCTCCATTGGCTCCCCACTTCCCCAGGGTTGTGTGGGGAAAGTGGTTCAAGTGCAGAGTGTCCCATGAGGGCAGTCAGCCGGATCCAAGCTTAAATCCCACCTCTGACAGCTGCAGGCCTGTTGGCCTTGGGCAAGTCACATAACCTCTTATAGCTCAGTGGCCTTGTCTATAAAACAGGCACAATGCTCATGTCCACCCGCTGAAGGGATTAAATGAGACAATGCATGTCAAATGCCCCCATGGTTCTAGTACACAGGAAGGGCCTCCAAAACATTAGCTCTTTTCTGAAAACATGGCAACCAGAAACTTGCCCTCATCCCCCAAAAAACAGCTCTTCAGCCTCACCTGTGAGATGTAGCCTGGGGGGATGTGACCATCCTCCTGGGACCTGGGTGCACCCTGAGGAGCCTCCCCTTGAAGACGCCATGCCTCCAACTGGGCACGAAGAGACAGGACCTGTGAAGGGAAGAGATGAGGTCAGTGGGGGCCTAAAAACAGAGAGGGCTGGCGAGAGGCAGTAAGGAGCTTTGGATTTGATGAGAAGTGGCCCTGGTGGGGATGTGCAGGCAAGGGGGACATTTCATCTGTTTCCTGGATGGCAGGGCCAATGGCCCAGAGAAAACTAGACAGGGTTGGGAACAGAATGCTGTGGTCACAGATATTTACATTATGTAGGTGGCAGGGGAAACATCTTTGAGCCTCAGCTTCCCATTAGTAAAACTGTGATGAGGTCTACCCAGTTGGGACCATGATACTGCTGTGAACATATATGAGCCTCTGTAGGTAGAGAGGGCCCAGGACAAGATGCTCAATAAACGGCCTCTCTTTTCTTTTCCCTCTTCCCTTCTCTGTGGTTGCTGAGGACAGAACTAAGAAAAAATATTAAAAAAACGGTATGGCTCAGTTGGTTGAACATTACCCTGTGCACCGAGAGGTCGTCAGTTCAATTCCCAGACAGGGCACATGCTGGGTTGCAGGCTCGAGCCCAGTGAGGGGCATGTAGGAAGCAGCCGATCAATGTTCTGCTCTCACATAGATGTTTCTCTCTCTCTCTCTCTCCCTCTCCTCTCCTCTGTCTCTAAAAATCAATCTACAAATATATATGTGTACTTTTAAAAAAAGTTTTTATTGATTTCATAGAGAAGGAGGAGAGAGCCGAGAAAGGGAGAGGGGGAGAGGGGAAGAGGGGGAGAGGGGGAGAGGGGGAGAGGGGGAGAGGGGGAGAGGGGGAGGGGGGAGAGGGGGGAGGGGGGAGGGGGGGAGGGGGGAGAGGGGGAGAGAGAGAAACATCAATGATGAGAGTCATTGATCAGCTGCCTCTTGCACGCGCCCAACCAGGGATCAAGCCTGCAACCTGGGCACGTGCCCTGACTGGGGATCAAACAGTGATCATCTAGTACATAGGTTGACACCCAAACACTGAACCATGCCAGCTGAGCTCAATAAAAATATTTCTGAAAAAACAATAAAAACCCCAGGCCTAAAAAAGATTTCAATTCACAAGGAGTCTGAGGTGTCAGTGGATCGGAAGTGAACTCCCCACACTATAGGTATGCATAAGTGCTGTAGTGTGACTGTGGGGGTAGGAGGGATACTGGTGGGGTGAGGCGCTCCCAGAGGCCAGCCATGATGTCTACCTCCTTCTCCAGTGCCTCGTGGCTGTCACTCGGGGGACCCCGGCGCTCCCCGCGGCTCTGGTTGAGCAGTGCGGTGAGAGGCACCCGCCTGTTCTCCCGCAGGGGTAGCTTCTCCAGTTCCTGCCACTTCTTCTCGATCTCCTCGCTGAGCCGACTCTGCTGGTCCTCAGTCAGGGGGGCGCCCAGGCCCCGGCGTGGCCCCTCACCAGCTGGTGTCTCTGTGGCCCTGCTGTCCACAGCCTCGAACCACTTGCGTCTCTCTTCAGAGCGTTGGGCCAGGTCTCGCTCCAGCTCCTCCTGCTTGGCTGGGCGGTCAAGAGTGCGAACTGGGGTGCGGGCCCGCTGCGGGGAGCCCTGAGTCAGCGGGGACAGCTCCACGTAGTCCAGGGACGGCCGCTGTCCATCAGCCTTCCGAGAGCCGCCTCGGCTGATGACCTCAGAGCCCACACGCTGCTCCCCCACCTTCAGGGAGCCCTTCTGGGTGCTGTAGCTGTGCAGTGTGTTCTCTTTATTGCAGTCCGAGAGCCTAGGGTGCCAGCAGAGCCAATCAGGCAGGATCTTGCCCACTCAGTCCCCAAACAAGCACTTCTGGAGTGAAACCATGTGCCAGGGCCTGGGGATGAACCCCAGCAGAGGAAGCAGCCCAACCCAGAGGTTAGAACTAGACCTTCATCATTAACACGCACTGGGCGCCATCCCAACTCCACCACTTACCAGCAGAGGGACCAGGATATCTGGCTTCCCTCTGAGCCTCAGTCACTCATCTGTAATATGGGACAACAATGCCTCTCACAGGATGAATATGAGGACTAGGTGGGCGAATATGTGTAAAGCAACCAGGAAGCCCATTACGAATGGTGATCAAAGTGTTATTATTAAAAGTATGGTTTGAGACAAGATCCTGGGTTCAAGAGGCTCACAGTGGAATAGGGGAGATGCCCATGGTCATTGCTGAGCAGGTGAACAGTGATCTCTTGATGCACAGGGCACAAGTTGTGGAGACTTAACAACTGTGGCAGTGTTCCTCTTCTATAACAACAGCAGGATATATGGTCACCCAGCCTAAAACTACACTTCCCAGCATCCCTTGCAGCTATGTGTGGCCATGGCCATGTGCCTACATTCTGCCCAGTAGAAGTGAGAGGTGGCATCCTTTAAAGGAATGGGTGTGCCCTGGCCCTGATCCTGTCTGGGACTCCAGGAGAATGTAAGCAGCTTCCTGAACCAGAGGCAAAGATATAAGTCAAGGGCCACAGAACTGGTCTGGACCATACACCTTTGGACTGTTCTGGAGAAATAAACCTCTCCTACTTAAAGCCACTGCGTTTAGGGCTTCTTTGTTACAGCAGCTGATCCTATATACTAAGAAATAGTCCAGCTACACTGTGCTTCAGTTCACAAAGGGCTTCTATGAACATTCTCATGACACTCAATCTGACAGATGAAGAATCTGAAACTCAGACAAGAAGGGGACTGGCCTGAGGTTGATGAACAGCCAGACTGTAGCCAAATGGGGGAACTCACGCTTGATACCCCTCAATATCATCTTTCCATACCTAGTGCCCAGCAGCCACAAATCTCAGGACCCATGGGTGTCTGGGGTTTATACTGTGTGGGAGCTCTACCACCAGGTAACTAAGCCCTCCTACCGCTCTACCCACAGCCAGAGGGAGTGAGCTCTCCACCCAGCCTGCCTAGCCATCCTCTCTCTGCAACACAGGATGAGACAGCTCCCACAGCACAATCAGCCACCTAGCAGGTAGCCACCTCTGACTCACTGGCATCTTCTCCAAAGAGCTGAGGCCTCTCCCCACCCTTTCAGGATGTGGGGGACATAGAGGGAGGGCAGTCAAACCCCAAATCCTCAATATATTTCTGGAGAACTGCCAAGAATGCTCACTGCCCTCTCCTCATTAATAGAGGAACTGAGGCCCAGAAGCACAGCCAGAGGACCCCCGTGCAAGTGCCAGTACAGCACTCAGGGATGCAGGGTGCCTCCCCAAGGCCCTGATCCAACCCAGCACATACTTGGTGACATCTGGGGCTGAAGTGGGACGCACGGTCTTCCTCAGAGCCTCGATCCAGTTCCTCCGGATGCCCGAGGTCATGGCCGACAAGGTATAGACAGCATCCTTGGTCTGCAAGTCCACCCCACAGGCAGATTGTCATGTGGCCAGGGCCATTGCTCCCTCCCCACTATGGACCCCAGGGAGGTGGCCCTTTCCTCCCAAGAAGGTATCTAAGGTCTTGAGCCTGGAGTTGAACAGAGGGCGAAATACCTCCCCTCCACTAGCCTAGCCCTGGAAGAGCCCCACTGGCTCCAAAGTCTCCCCAACATTTGAATGACCCCTGCCAATGATATTGGGGTCTCCCCAGATATGCTGTGTTGGTAGCGGAGCTTCTGACTCTGAGGACAGGGTCTCTGAGAAAATGAGTGAGCTAGTCTCTAATGGAGAGCCATGCTCCACACCAACCCCTCCTCTGAGGGGCCCTCCAGTCATGCCACCCCGCAGCTGCACGCAGCCTCACGTGAATCTGGAAGCCATAGTTGCGCTGTACTGCATACTCAGTGACGTCAGTGCAGGAACGCAGGTCAATCTCGCCATCCAGCTCATCTGCCTGCAGCAGGAAGGCCGCAATGTTCCACATACCCCAGTGAACCCAACCCATCTCAGGGGTCCCCCAGCACCTGATGGGGGGAGGGGGGCCTCCCGCCTCGTCGTCTCACCTCCTCAGCGGTGGAGTCCCTGTAGTACTTGAGGCTTGAATCAGTCAGTACAAACCAATGCTTCTTCCACTGTGAAGGAGAGGTGGTGGTGAGGGAGGGGGGTATAGAATGAAAGAATGGGTGTACCACTCTGGGGGCACCCTAGGTGCTGCCAGGAAAACCATTCTGCTCACAGTAGGGGCCTGCCACCCTCATCCACCCTGCTGAGGGGTGTGGCCAGAAAAGTCAGAAAAGTGACATTTTAAACCTGGTCCCCCATTTCCTCTCAGAGCTGCAGGGGCAGCATCTGTGAAATGGGTTGGCTTCTCATCAGTAACCACACCCTTCCTTTCCTTCTGGGAGTCCTTCTCTGCTTTGTGAACACTTCATACCCGTCCTGATCTTTTCCACCAAGATCTCTTAGGCCCCTACAAGCAAACCCTCCCATTGCAGACAGGGAGGAGTTGTGACCTGCGTAAGGTCATCTGCCTAGCAAGCCAGGGACCAGAACTTCCCAAGTCTTTTTGCATATGCCCCTCTGGATCTCCTCAGTTGCCAAGGACAGGACTCCCAGAGAGCAGGACTGGAAGGTGGCCCAGGGGGAGGCGTCTGAGCATTGGTCGTATTCTGTTTCTTGATCTGGGTGCTGGTTACATGTATGTTCATCGTGTGAGATGCATTATCTGAACATTTATGATTTGGGTACCTTCCTGTAGTGCCTTTCTCTCTGCTCAGCTGGGGTTAGATTGGCAGAACACATAGGAAAGAAAAGAGGTAGGGGCACCAGAACAGCCTGATATGCAATGTGCCAAGCTCAGCCCTCCTCTGGCTTCTGGCCATTCACGGGAATGCTAGTGGAGGTCTACCCACTGCCAGGGTCAATGCATGTCACCCAGTCCCCGGCATCTCCTGGGGCTCCCACACATCAGCAAGCCCTATTCACACTGCTTGTTAGTTCAAGTATTTAGGTTTTTTTCCCTTAAGAAGATAGAATGTTTTCAAGAACGTGCTAGGATGACATTCTCTACTTCTTTGCACACTGCCTCCCCTTAGTATTCAAGACACCTAGGTTAAAACCATTTTATCCCTTGCTAGCTGTGTGTCTTTAGTTAAGCATCTTGACCTCTCTGAGCTTCTGTCTTCTGACTTATAAAGTAGGGCTAATAAGAAGTCCCTGAGCCTTCTTGTAAGGTTAGAAGTTCTTAGCCCTCCCTTGTATGTCTCTCAGGGCACCTGGCATAGGGTTGGGCGCTACACTGTTGGAGATCCTCTAAAATGCTGGTCCCTCAGAACCACCCTGCTCTTACTGAGTAGCCTGAGTTGCAGCTCAGCACCTCAACTGTCCCTCTGTAAAGTGGGGGAGGGGTTCTGTGCCAAATGATGTGCTTGGCCCTTCCAAGCCTAGTCTATGGCTGTCTGAGACAGGAGCTAGGTAGAGTTCTGTGGGCCTCAGGTGCCCCAAGTTCCAGGCCTGGGTCTGCCCAAGGTACTGCGAGGCCTGGAAGAGATCGAAGCCCCTGTGGGCCTGTCTCCTGTCTGCACACCAAGGGGCTGGGCTGGCTGAGCTCCCAGGGCCCTTCCAGCTTGGACATTCCAACACCTCGTGAAAGAGAATGAGTAACGGCCAGCTCTGGGTGGGGCCCACAGTCTCTGCCCTCCAGAGACCCTGGGTGGGGAGGCCAGGACGGGTCACTGGCAATGTGCCAGGCGTTGTGTGAGGCTGGAGTGCAGCCACCAGAGGACCGGGGAGCAGACAGCGGGTACGGAAGGCTGTGGGCTGGAGGGAATAAAGCATGTGGGTAGGAAACACAATGCAATTCCCTTTGGCTCCAAGCCCTCCCGGCATGCGGGCTGCACAAAGACCAAAGCCATGAGCGTATGCAGGACAGGGGTGGGGAGACGTCCCTCCCAAGGTGCGTGGGCATTAAGCCAGCTCCAGCTCCAGCCTGATAGCCAAAAGGGCAGAGCGGGTAAGAGGGCACTATCGCTTCTGGTTCTAAGGATAGAAACATTACTGAGGTCCTAGCAGACACCAGGGGCTACATGTGACCCTTTACATGCTTGACAGCCATGCCTGTTATCCACCCCGGAAGGAATCATCGTTATCCATTATGCCCATTTCACAGATGTGGCCACTGAGGCCAGGAAAAGTTGTAATTCGACCAATGGGGCCCCAAGTTGGTGAGACTTCAAGAAATGTGCTCTGAGTCTCACCCCTGGGGAGAGGGGGAGGTGTTGCACGACTGAGTTGTTGGAAATCTGTACAAGTCTCAGGCCAAATGATCTCTGTGAGCCCTTCCACCCCCAACCCTTGGGTACCCAGCAGGGTCATCAAGAGGTAGAGGAATAAGGGGTTCTTGGTGAGATGAGGGGATGGGGTACAGAGCCTGAGGGGCCAGGAGGCCCCCCTCCCAGACGACTTACACACTGCAGATTGCTTCAGGAGGCCTCTGCCCTCCCACCCCCATAGTCAAAGGCTGGACAAGAAACACCCTACCGTCAGAGTTCTCGCTTCTGATCCCCACCCTGGACCCCCCCTCCACCTGTAGGCCGGGGTCTCTAGAAGGCTGGACAGGCAAGGGAAGCAGGTCAGCCTCCTGGGCTGCTCCCAAGGACCCTACAGGGCCCCAGCCACCCCCATCCTCTCCGCTTCAGCCCTCCTACCTCTCCAGGCTCGTCCAAGATCGACATCCATCCCTTCTTGAAGTTGAGCAGATCGGGCTATGGGGAGATGAGGCAGATGAGTCAGGCCCAGTGGAGAACACAATGGGGCTGGGGAAGAGGGGTTGCTATACCCATCCTGGCCCTGAGTCCCGTCCAAGTATGGGCCTGGGAAGCCAGGAGAGAGGGCTGAGGGCCGAGCACCCCAAATCCAGGCAGGCTCCCCAGCCACTGATGCAGCCTTGGTCCCTTTCCCCAACATCCGGCAATCTCTGACTGCCAAGACGGAGGACCAGGTGACTGGGGCATCCACCAAAGATGTTCAAGCTCCCCTCTCACCAGCCTACTTCCTCACCCAAGAGTGGGAGAGGGGGGCCAAGAGAATGCTGCCTGTAGAGAGATCCCCAGAGAGCTCAGACTACAAGCCAAACCAGTAGGGCGAATGAACCATCCAGTTCCTCTCACTGACAAGGCCCAGGTGGCCCACCAGGAAAATGCCTTACTGCTGCCACTCACCCCCAACCCACTGACCCTCCTGTGGTCCAATCAGCCCTACCCTTCCCTCGTCTCCTTGAGATCCTGAAAGATGGAACCAAGCACAGGCTGGGGCTAGGGATTCTCTGGTCCCCTCTAGATCTTTGGATGGGCCAGTCCCGGCAAGCCCTACCTGACGGGTGCTACCCAGGGGGACACGGCCCCGGGGCCTGGGGGCTCCCAGCTGCAGCATGATCCACAGGGGCCTGCGAGCTATATAACCCCACCTAGGCCTAGATAAAAACGCTGCTCATTCTGGCATTTTCTCTGGCCAGTTCCATCTGGTAGGTGCCAAATACCAGACCCTCCCTGGCTGCTGGGGAGACCTCTCTTGTATAAGTCCCAGTCCCTCTGTAGAGTCTCAGCTCCTGCCCACTGGGAAGACAGCAGGGCGGGCCAGGCTGGCGGGCAGGGAAGAGGCGTCCACCTGTTCCCATGGCTCTGAGCCCACCTATCAGCGCCCGCATCGCAGCCGCACCAAGCCAAGGTGTCCGGTTGCATGAAGGGAGCGGGTGGCATGGCTCAGTGGGGTAGGTGGCGAAGACAGCAGCTGGAAACCTGGAAACCAGAGCTACCTGACCTGGCCACCTCCCCTGACCTGCCTTCCTCCTAGGGAGTCCCACTCTCCTCTTCCTCAGCTTGAAGAAGTGGTCTGAGAGCTTGGGCGAGCAGCCTAGACATTCAGAGCCATCCACAGCCATGGCCGTGGGACGGGGCTGGGAGCTCAGTAGGTTGGCAGCCCCACCCCTGCGTCACAACTCCTCCCTGCATACCTCTCTGAGGGAAGGGACACAGGCTCTGCTCAGACCTGAGAAACTCTGGGTGGTGTTCACCCTATCTGCTCTCCATTTCTCCCACCCTGTTCCCCAAATGTGCAGGAGTCCCAAACTAGAACTGAATGAAGACCAGTAGCCCGGCTCAAGGCCACCAAGTCACTTGGGTTCACATACATTCAGTCTGGGACCTCACATGGCCCCAGGACTAGACACGCTGTGGTCCAGGGATACTGCTGAACAAATAAATATCCACCCTCTTCTACCCCACCTAAACTTCTGTGCTCTGGAGACATTCCCCACCCCCACCCCCAGGCCCTGAGGAGCTAGGCTTTCTGGAATGGCCTATAGGAGATCAGTCATCGACTTCTAGAAGCTGAGAAAGGGCTCCCCAGATGGAATGAGAGGCTGGGATCCCAAGGGCTGCCTGGGAAGTGGGGTCACAGAGACCTTGCTAAGTCACATCTCCTCCCTGAGCCTACCTGTCTAATGTGATAAATGATGGGGGGGGTCCTGTCCTCCCTCAAGTTTTATGAGGAATGAATGTGCCACCCATGGAAAAGCTCAGTGACCCTCTAGAAGCCAGTACTAACACGTCGCACACTACATCAGGCATGGGATGGCACAGTGACCTTGGGGAGAGGAGGACACCAAAGTGAGTTTTTAAACTACTGGCAGGAGAGGTCGGGTAGGTCAGCTAGGAACATGCCCCGCCCCCAGGGTCAAAAGGTCTGATAACCTAAATCTGTCATACTGCACCTTCAGCCCCAGCCACCTTCCCTCCACCTGTAGGAAACTCCCTTTCTCATCCCATAAGGACAACCAACAGGCTCTCGCAGGCCACCCTCCTCCCTCTGCTACAGGTCTGCACTACTCCCGCCCCCCGGACCTTCCACACGGCCTCCTCTAAGCACACTCTGGCAGACGGACCCACTCAAAAAGGCCTAGTGTTACAAGTCTGCATAAAACCTCCAGGGATAGCTCCAAGTGGCTTCCAAACAAATCCAGTACACCTGAAACTGATCTAATATAATGTATGTCAACTGTAATTGAAAAATAAAAATGATTTTAAAATGGAAACAAACAAACAATAAAAACAAAATCCACCTGCTTAGGATGGCACAAGAGCCTCAGCCCCACCCTTCCAGCCTAGCCTACACCCTACTTTGGGGACCTCATGTTTGTCTCCACACATCCTCATTGATCCCCAACACATCAGGACTTCAGGTCCTCCACACACGCCTGTGTCCTCTGCTTGAACACCAGGCAAACCCCTACTCATGCTTTAAGACCCAGTTTAACCACCTCCTCTGAGGCCCGAGCCCCAGTACACACCACACCGCCCCCAGCGGCCCTCCCATGGCCCCTCGGAGAGGCCTTTGTTGCACCCATGATTATCTTGAAGACATTTGCTTGTCCCTCACGGGCTCGACTAGAAGCAACTCACAGGCAGGGACATGCACCATTCACCCCCCAGGACTCAGGGAATGTTTGTGAAATCTTTCTTTTTCCTTTTTTAAGTAGCACGCACTGTCCTAGACCAGGAAGTCAGCTGCGAAGGAAAGACGTGGCCCCTGTCCTGGTGGAAGTCAGGAGGCAGACAATAAACAAGTGAACAGGTATATAATTTGATGCCAGGCAGTGGCTGGGGAATGAGGCTCTGGGGCAAGGCTTCACTCGGCTCAGGCAAAAGGAGGTGGAGCAAATCCTGACTCCAGTCGGGGCTTCTGAGCCTCCAAGCATGTACCCATTCACAACACCTTTGCCACTCCATCGGTCGGTTGATCTCTGAAGTCAGGGAGGCAGGACCAGCAGAGAGGGAAAAGGTGTGAGGAAGGTACAGGAAGGACACCAGCCTGGAGCAGGCTCAGGTCGCCAGGCAGCTGGGATGAAACCAGTAGACACTCGGTGGTGATCCTCAGCCTCCTCCCTGCTTGAAACCCTTTCACGGTTCCCTAGAAACTGACCAAAAGCCGAAGATACTTTTCTTGGCCTTTGAATTCCTTTTCTCCCAGACCCCTTTTCTATGTTTTTGCTGTTCCCCAAATGTGACCAAAGCCTTTGTCCAGGACGTCCCATCCACCCCAGTCCATCTCCACTTGACAAAGTCTTACAATCACAGGAAGGCTTCTCCCACCAGCAGGGCTGTGCCGCCCCTCCTCCCAGCACCCCACGTGCTGCTTCCAGGAGCCTTGCCCTCGCTGAGCATGTGCTCCTCCAGGAGAGGCAACTGTGTACATTTCTTATCTTGCCCCAGAGAGAAAACTGGGAGAGTCCTTGGATACCAATTCTGCCTCAATCAGGGCCTAGCTGTGTCACCTCTACACCTCAGTGTCCTCATCTGTTAGATGGGGAGTTGCCATCAACCTTAGAAGATCAACTCTGGTAATGTGAAAGCACCCAGTTCAGGGCATGGCAGGCAACCAGTGGGCAAAGTGACCATCCTGCCCCTGGCCTGGGGGGAACCGGGGCAAGACACCAGCTCAGCTCCTCCCCCACATCCCTCTTTGCTCTCTGACTGGGCAGGGGAGGCTGCTGACGACAGGAAGGGCCAGCAGGGAGGTGGCAGGATGTGCGGAGGCTGAGGAAGTCCAGGCAATGGCCAGGTCATCACACTCACAGGGGCAGGGGCCCTCTCCCCAACCACCACAGCACTCCCCAGCAGCCCAACCCATTTCACTCGCCTGTGGAAATGGGACAGGAACACGCACACACCCTGCTTAACACCCCCCTCTCCTCACCAGCTGTCAGAGCCTCCCTAAGACACTAGTCAGAAACCAAAAGCAGCCCTGCCCTTCCCTTCCAGTACACCACTGGGCCAGACTGACCTGAAAAGGAGCTACTCCTTCCCTCACACGCAGGGTAACCTCGGGCAACTCACCAGAGGCTCTTCCCTAAGCCTCAGTTTATCAGAAGGTGAAATGGGGATAATGGTGAACTCAGCTGAGAGGCCGGACATGATCACGGCACAGGTATTGATGGAACTAGGGTAGGGCTCATCCGCAAGACAAAGACATGTCGTGTCCTCCACCTCCAGTCGCGGCACTGCCCCACCCCCGGCCCCAGCGCTGCTTCGGAAATCCCAGGATGGGCTTCCAGGCAGGGTGGGACGCGGCGACCCCTTCTCACCCACCCAACCTCCCGCCAGCCCCACACGGGTGGACAGTCTTCCCAGGCCCAGATCAACGAGACCCACCCGAGCCAGGGAGCTCCTCTTTCCAGCCCCGGGCGAGACCCCAGACCCAGGCCAAGCCCATCTCCGCTCCTCCCACGGTCGCAGCCTGGGGAGCCCCTACAGACCTCGCAGCTTGGGGGAATCCGGTCAGGTCTTCCCTAAGGGAGCTGGGCGGGAAGTGGGAAAGGACCGCACCGAAGCGCTCGGTGACTGGTCCCGCAAAAGCGAGGAGGGGAGTGCCCGCGACGGGACGTTCCCATACCCTGGGGTCCGCCCGGGTTCCTGGCCTGGGGAGTGGGGAGGAGGCTGGGGAAAGGTAAGGCAGGCCGGCCGGCCCAGCCGCTGGGGTCGCCCTGTCTCCCGACGGAGCCCTCTACCAGCCTCGGGGAAGCAGGAGGCGGCTGCCCAGGAGGGGAGCGGCTGGGCTCCCGCGGTCGCTCTCGCCCTGGCCTGGGGCGCGGAGGGGCCGGCGCGGAGGGCACTCACCGTCATGGCGGCGCCCAGCGGCGGGAGCAGGAGGCAGGAAAGTGTAAAGCGCTCTCGGGCCGGGCTCAGCGGCGCGGGAATCCCGCTGCCGCCGCCCCTCTCGGCCGCCCACCGCCGCTCCTCCGGTCCTTCCCTTCCCCGGCGCAGCTCCGGCCCCTTCCATCCGCCCATAAAACTTTTTTTTTTTTTTTTTTTCAAACTTCCTGGGAGGACCCGAGCAGGCCAATGGGCGGCGGGGAAGCTGGGACAAACAGCGGCGGGGGTTGTGGACTGACCAATGGGAGCGCGGGATGGACTCGGGGGCGGGGCCTCCCGCGACGGGACAGCCGCGCGAGGCGGGCTGGCCGGGCGGGTGGGGGCGGGGAGAGGGGTCGGGGAGCGGGGAGGGCGGCCGCGCTTCGGCCGCGGTTGAGCGGCGCGGAAGGAGCGGGCCAGCAGGCAGGTGACTACGTCCGGCGACTGCGCGGGAGTGCGGGGTGTGGCACCCACGTCGCGTTGGCTGCGGCTCCCTGCCCCAGCCGCGAGCCGCCGGACCCCGAAGTTTGACGGGGACGTGGGCAGAGCTCCCAATACTAACGATTCAGCGGACCCCACTCCCGGAGCCCCGCTTGCTACCACCGTAATCGACTCTCGTCCTCACTACAGGCGTGCAGGAAGGTGTCCTTGTACCCATTTAACTAATGGGAAAACAGACTCAGGTGAGCTGACTTGCTCGGGGTCACAGTCAGAAGAGGCGGCACTCCTAGCATGCAGTCTTCGCACAAAGTGGACCTTTTCTAAATGCCCCCTCCTGCAAGCGGGTCTTTCTGGGCTTAAAAACCTGGTTTGGGGGTTCTTGGGTGTGGGCGCGCACCCGTTTCTCACGTTCCCAGAGCACTTGGCAGTTTTTAAGACGCCTTTTGCCGGCAGGCGCTCATCTGAGCCCTGAAGTAGGGGAGGGACCTTTGGTGGAATTTGTTGCTAAATGAGTGTAGTAGCTTGTGTGGCATTATGATGCAAACACTGTGTTACCTTAAGCAAGGTACTTAACCTCTCTGTGCCTCAACTTCATCCTCTGTTAAATGGGATAATGCTGTTGTCTCATGGAGCTGCTATAAGGATTAAGTGTTAAGTACCCAGAACACCCCCTTTATCCCTAGTTAGCTATCCTTTGGTAGAAGGACCCGGAGCTTGGAATAATTGCCATTTCAATTATTCTGCCATCTCAGTTCGGGGGTCAAAAATTATTACTATTATAATTACTGTTCCCATTTCACAGATAAAGAAATGGAGGCCAGGGAGCTGAAGTTCTTTCCCAGTATTTCCCACTGGGAGTCTCTCCTCCACCCTGAGAAATGAGGCCATGGATAAGCCCACCTTCCTCTAGACACTGACCTTCTGGCACCCCCATGCTGTTTTCCTACCCTACCCCTGTTCCTCACTCAGGCACTTTGTCTTTGGGAGAGTGAGTAAACAAACAGAAGACCTCACCTACCACTAGTGGCCTGGGCACCTGACAGCCCCTTACTGGTTTCCTGGCCTCTGGAACTCCATTTCTAGTACCCTCAACCCAGTGATCAGACCACTCCCCTGCTCAAAGGTCTTCAACTCTTCCCCCACACTAATGCATCCGTCATAATCTGGTCCCTGCCTGCTGCCCTCCATCGTCATGCACATTTTACATGCTAGGGTGTACAATGCTGGACTACTGAGAATTCCCAGAATGAGCCAGGTCCTTTGTACCTTGGATGGGACTGCACATGTTGTTCCCTGCCCTGTCTGGAACACTTCCTTTCCTGTCCTCTGTGCCCCCCCAATACACACGCACCCCCACACACATACACTCTCTCTCTCTCCCTCCCATCCCTCCAAATGTTTGTTTGCCTGGAAAATTCCTTCTCACTCCTCAAGTCTCAGTCCAAAGGAAACCGAAGTGCCCCCAGCACAAAGTTACAATCTCCTTTGATGCTCCCTGCATCATCTTCCCCCCAGTGCTCCCTGCATCAGTACACGCCCCCACTAATGTGATCACCACACTGTGTTCTAAGCACGCACATGTCAGTGTTCTCACCAAACTGTGAGCTCCTTGTGGGCAGGGGTGGAGTGCTCTTTTGTCTCTATCTCAGAGCCCCAGCCTACAGTAGGTCCTTAGTAAACACTGGTCAAATGAATGAATGCACAAATGAAGGAATACCTCACCACAACTTGCCTTGGCAGGAGAGAGATGGCAGAGGCTCAGGGACCCAGGAGTGAGTTATTAAACAAGGCCACCAAACTTTTGGGTTGTTCAGTCTTAAACTGCTACTCAATGGAGGACAGCAATGTGAGGCTCAGAGAAGGGAGACAATGGCCCAAAGCCACACAAGTTAGTGCAGAGACAGAACTCAAGCCCAGGCTTCCTGGCTCTTGACCTTGACTAACTTCACCATCCAGCTCGAGAGGTGTTTAAAGCTGCTCTAAGTAACTGTCTGGGAGGCTCTACTGGCAGGTCTATCCCTTAGCTCCTGACTCTCCTCATTCCCAGGTGCAAGAACCGCTGCAGACTCACCAAGTCTCACTTGCCACATCTGTGTAACGGGGAAAATCTGTGGAGGCTTTTGGGCCTGTCTGAAGGCAGGGAGATACAGATGCACAGAGGTGGGGGCAGGGCATGAGGTCAAACTAGAGCAGGGTTTAAATCTTCGCTCTGCCCAAGTGTGACCTACAACTGTGATTGTTTTCCTCTCTGAGCTTCATTTTCTTGTCTCTGACGTGGACAGTATGAACCGTGCCTGATACGCCTGGCGGTAAGGAATAAAGCAGTCAGGCACGCCATGCACTGGGCACAGCTGAGCATGTAGTAGGTGCACAGTGAGTGCAGCAGCAGCAGCACAGGGTATTTCCCCATTTCTCTCCAGCGGGGACTCAACCTGCCCCTGCCCGCCTAATCATGTTTTTCTCAGTACCCTCTTGTCTTAATTCCCAAAAAGCAGCAGAGAAGAAATTATGAAGGGGATGGGAAAGTTGGTATTTGGCCACGCATACCCCCCTATCACACCTCTGTGCATCCTGATCTCCCTGAGCCTTCCCTGCAGCCCTGTCTCCATAAATTTCCCCCCATTAGACAGATGTGACAGCTGAGGCTCAGGGAGTTCACCTGCAACCGTTCTCATCTAGGAATGAGGAAAATCATTAAGAGGCTGGCTCCTCTAAACCCCGGCTTTTTTACCTCAGGCGAGTCAACGCACCTCCCTGAGCCTTAGTCCCTTCATTTGTAAAATGGGTATACTGTCTCTACCATGGACCCGGAGCCAGCAAGAGGATGAGAGTCAGCCTGTCACTGAGAGAAGAGACCCCACAAGCCAGCCCCCCTCTCTGGCTGTGAAGGGGCAGGAGGGAGCAAGTCGCAGCTGCCTCCCCTCCCTCCCCTTGAGGAAAGCCCGAACCACAGGCCTGAGTGTTTACAGCCCTTGCTGGGCAGGGGATGGGTTACGTAATGCCAGATGTTTGTGAAACTGGCTGTGGCCCAGGACTGAGACACACTTTGCAATCTCCCAGCCCCTCACGGGGCCCTCCTCCCTCTCCCCTCCCCCCAACCTGGCTCTCCTTGGCCCGGTGCTGACTGGGAGCGTTCAGCTGTATAGCTTATCCAGTCACCCCTCACCCTGGATATGGGCAAGTCCCACTCACTTACAGAGGCCATGAGGAGCTCAGGACTCTGCTTTTATCTCCTTTCTCATGTGGGGGCCGCAAATCCCTCCCTCTCAGCCTCCACTCTCTCTTCTTTGAGTAATACCAACCTCCTCCCTCTCCTCCCCCTCTCCCCACCCTCACCCCTCACACCCCACTGGAGGCAGCCTACCCTTCGCCACCTGAGGACCCCCAGGGACAGCAGGAACGGATTGAACAGCGTGGGCCGGTCCCCCGGCATCCGCCATGAGGTCACCAGTCGGCCCTTGAGCGGACTCCCAGCCTTGCCCTCCGCTGGCCTCTTGTCTGCCTGTCAAACAGGGTCCAGTGTTGGCCCCCAGGTCTCTCTGGTGGGATGGGGAGTCCCTGACTACAGCCTCCCCTGCCCATTCTGCCATGCCCACCTCAGAGGCCCAGGGTTCCCATTTTTCTCTTCACAGAGCTGCCAAGAACAGAGCTTGTTACCCTCTGCACACTACAAGGCATTTGCCGGATGGGCCTTCTGGGGCCCAGCACCCAGGGGATGTACACCTCACCACCAAAACGTCGAACCCAGGTGGCCAGCAGGAAGGGAACACAGGCCACAAGTGTGTGTTCAGCCCGCATGGAATTTTCTGCATTAGGTTCCAATGTTAAATAATCAAGAGATTTAACGTATAATTACATATTTCTAACTTCTCTTGAAATACCTAAAGATGTGGGAACTCTGGACCCTCTTCCCCATGGCAACAGCCACCTGGGGCCAAGGGGTCACGCAAGGTCCCCCTAGTCCCAAGTCCCCCATCTGCCTACTCCCCTCACCTTTGTGAAAGGAATGAATCACAGACTCCTTCAGCCACCTGTCCTCCCATCCCTGGTGGAAACCCCAAATGCAGCCCCTTGGGAGGAAACAGGCCCCAGCGAAGCAAAGGCATTTACCCCAAGTCACAGGGCAGGTAGAAGTAAGACAGAGCCCAGCTGTCCAACTCTCCGGAATCCAGAGATTCACGGGAGGCAGAACGTGAAGCATCAAAGCGCAGGTGCAGGAAGGCTTTAGGGAAGGACTGCCCCACCCTGTCACCACGTCCCCCATCACAGCCCTGACCACTAGACCATACGCTCCATGCTGGCACTGAGTCACCTCTGCCCACACCCAGGCATACAGAAGGTGCCTACTAAGTGTATGTGAATGAATGAAGGAATGAATGAGGCTGTTGTCAGTTCTGTCCAGTCCTGGCTGCCTGGGGGGTGGATTGAGAGGCTTTCCATGTTGCTGGGATGGGCCCATTTCCTGGAGACTAGAGAGGACCCCTGTATTGCGATTTCCTCTTTGTTCACAAAACTCTGGCCCCAGGAAGTATGAAGAAATAACCCAAAAAGAGGAAGCACAAAGTTGCCCGAGCCCCTGTGAGAAGTGCCTTTAGTGACCAGACCCCTTCCCCTCCCATTTCGCAGATGGGCAAACTGGCCCACCAAGCACTTGGGACGCTGCTGCTGCTGTGCAAGGCCACTCAGGGAATCAGGGCGGGGCCAGGAAGCAGTGGGGGGGGGGGCAGAGAGCGCTGGGTGGGGGTTCTGAGCCCTGGTTCTAGTTTGAGTTCAGCCATCAACTGTATGACTTGGGACAACACCCCTGCCCTTTGTTTACTCATCTGCACAGTGAGGGGTTGGGCTGAATCCCCCCAGCTCTGACAAGCAGCAGGGCCAGAGTCGGGGCTCCAGGCTGCCAGACAGACACCCCGATCAAACCCAGCTTCTCAGGAGGCGGCATGGGAAAGCAGAACAGCAGGGTGAGGAGCTCCTAGCCCCAAACAGCCGGTCTCCTCCCCACCTCCCGCTGCTGCCCCAGGCCCTGAGCTCTGACCTCACCTCTCTGGAGGCTGAGGGTGAAGAGAACAGTCTGTTTGGCAGGTCAGGGGGAGGGGCAGGACAAAGCAACACACTCCAGCTGCAGCCAGGCCTCAGAGCAGCCTCAGTGGGTCCCACCCCCTGCACACATGTGTCCTGCCCCAGGATCCTGGAGATGCTCAAGACCTGGCAGACTGTGGCACTTCTTTGGCCCCTTTCAGTGCTTCTCTGGCTCCAGCTCCTGGAAGCTCTACCCTTTCTCCCAGCCTGGCAGACCTCCAGAACCAGAAGGACTTTGCCTTCAGAGACCATTGCAGCCAAACTGCTATTTGCCCAGGGGAGGCATTCCAGCTTACCTTTTCAGGGCATTCTAGCAAGTTAAAAGCAGAGCCCTGGGCTTGACCCTAGGATTGTCTACCCACCCAAGTCCCCAAGCCAGAAGGTGGCTCTGCTTCCCTGCTCCACCAGATCCCCTCTTCTCAAGGCCCCTACATACATGCAGATGACTCCATTGCAGAACCCACCTTGGTCTGCATGAACCCAGAGCTCATCTGAGGACTTCAGCCCACCTCCAATCTGGTTTCCCATCCCCTCACTCCTTGCCCCATGTGCCCACACCCAAGACCCAACTACCGAGTCTGCCCGCTTCTGCTCAGTCAGGGAGTCTCGGCCTCCTCTTGGTTCTGACTCCTCAGGCTCCTCTGATTGGAACTGGAAATAAGAAAGAACACAGCTTAGTCCAGGTTATTCCCAATTTCCATCCATCTATCCACCTTATTTATCCATTCATCTTCCATCCAACATCCATCTAGGTCAAACATCAATAGATCCATGTAGCCATCCAACCACCCAACACACATCCTACATTATCCATCCACTCATCTAAGATCCATTTTCCCATCTATACATCCATCCTGTACTCATCTATCCATCATCCTACACCCATACATCCTTCCTCAGTCCATATACCCATCTGACATTCATTCGCCATCCATCATCCATATTCCACAACATCCATCCCTCCATCCATTCATCACCCCACTCATCATCTAAGCAACATCCATCCACCCAACATCTATTACATTCATCACCTATCTGTCTCTCCACCCATCTGTCATCCATCCAGCATCTGTTTATCACTTGTCCAGCATATATCCCCTATCTACCGCCCAGTCACACACCCATCATCAATCACTTGTCCATCACCTACCCACTGCCCCACCCGTCTTCCATCAGTTTCGTGTGTGCACCTAAGCATCCATGTATTCACTGATCCACTGAGCTGAGCTCCTCCACTGTGTCAGGCCCTGGGCCAAGGGCCAGGGGTACAGAGATACAGTAGGCACACCTCCTGCCCCCACAGAGCTCGTGTTTCTTATGGGGAAATGACAACTGACTATGACCAGATAGAGGCAGCAGAACCACCAAGCCTAGAAGGGAGACATCACCAACAGGTGAATGTGTCTCAGAACAGGGCACCTGATCTAAGACTTGAACAATGAACAGGCATTTAGTGAGTGAAGAGGGAAAGGAAAAGCTTCCTGGGCAACGGGAACATCATGCACAAAGGCAGGGAGATGTGCTCACAGAGCTCTGCAGCCAGCTCAGCCCAACTATTAGAGGGCAAATCTAGGGTGGAAGGAAGGCCAGGAGGCCTTGGATGCCGTGCCAAGGATTTTCATAGAGGGTGAGCAGCTGGGGCCCCAGCAGGACCTGGTGAATGCCTGTTATCTGTGGAAATGCCCGTGTGTGTGTGTGTATAGAAATGCCCTTAAGCTCGTGGTGCTCCCGCCCCTCCCCAGTCGCCATCTAACCCCCAGGGACCCCTGAGCCTCACCGTGGAGTAACTCCAGCTGAAGAATCTCTGCCTTCCCTCTTCCCTTTGACCTGGCATTCCAGAGTTCACTGGGACATAGCATCGTACCCTCCCTGAGCTGCCTGTGGTCCACCTGCCTTCCCAAGAAGGCTGACAGCAGCTCCTTGTGTGAGGACCCCAAATTCCCTCTTTGTCCTGAGGACAGAACCATACTGGCTTATCCCTGCATCTCTGGTGTCTGTGCATTGAGTTGATTAGAAAACAAATGAACAAAAGCCACAAACACAGGGGAGGGAACTCTGTAGTCCTGCTGTGGGCTCTGAGGCCTCACAACATGGTGGTTAAAAGCTTGGGCTTTGGTCCAGCCGGTGTGGCTTAATGGTTGAGCATTGACCCATGAACCTGGAGGTCATGGGTTGATTCCCCATCACAGCACTTACCAGGGTTGTAGGCTCAATCCCCAGTAGGAGGCGTGCAGGAGGCAGCCGATCAAAGACTCTCTCTCATTATTGATGTTTCTATCTCTCTTTCGCTCTCCCTCTCTCTGAAATTAAAAAACAACAACAACCATATTTTTTAAAAATAAAAAAACTTATTAAAATAAATTAATTTTTTAAAAAAGCATGGTCCCGGCTGGGCATGGCTCAGCAGCTGAGCATCAACCTAGGATCCAGTATATTGCTGTTCAATTCCGGGTCAGGGCACATGCCTGGGGAATGGGCTTGATCAATGACTCTCTCATCATTGATGTTTCTGTCTCTCTCTCTCTCCCTTCCACTCTCTGAAATCAATAAAGATATATTTAGAAAAAAATAAAAATAAATAAAAAAGCTTGGGCTTTGGAGCCTATACGACTTATACAAGCATGACCACTGGCAAATGCCTAATGGGCCTGAGCCTTGTACATGACAAAGCATGTAAAGCATCCAGCCCAGGACCCCGCACACCGCAATCCCTCCTGCTATCCCTAGGGGACGAAGTGCTGGGCTGCACATCGAGAAAAGGAGGCGTGTCAGATGAAAGAGCAGGAGCCTTGCATCACCCCAGTGGTACCTGTCAGGGAAGGAGTTGGTCATGTTTTACAGGGGAAGACTGGAGCCAAGATAGGCTGGTGTCCCAGACCACGTGCTGTGTTCCGGGGAGCTGAGGCAGGATGCAGGGCTCTCGCCTCCTGGACCCTCCCATCCATCACCTTCAGATAAATACTCCGGGCGGCACCGGCATACCACTGATTCTATAACCCTGCCCCTGGACAAGAAGGTAGGGAAGGAACTTGGTGAGCATCTACTATGTGCGCATTAAGCCTACTTTGCACATGGGTCCTCAGTTAAGCAACCTGTCTCAGCAGCCGACTCAACCCAATGAACATATTCAACCTCTTCACTGTGCCTGAAAGGGGCCATAAAGACCAGAGAGGGTTAAGTAAGGCTGTTCTGGACTGTGAGGAACCTGGAATACAGCAGGGGGAGGAGACATGACCACACTGGCTGCAGTCCCGGCTGAGGTCAGGTAGGAGCCACCAAGGCAACACAAACCAGGTGGTGTGGGGCTGGGAAGGGAGAAGGCCCTGGCCAGAGCATCTTGCTTGAGGCCTCAGGGTGATCTGCACTGAGCAGACCTGGGGTCTGCCCCAGCCCTTACTAGCTGTGTAATCTTGGGCAAGTGGCTTAACCTCTCTGTCTCAGTTCCCTTATTTGTAAATTAACAGTGCCTTTCTCATGAGGTTGCTATGGAAATTAAATGAGGGAAATACCCATAAGCCGTTCAGACCAGGGCTTAGCACATAGTGAATTCTCACAGGAGGACTAGTCACTATCACTGATGTCCATTTTGGCTACTGGGAAGGGTTTTGGTCAGAAGGGAAGATTAGGGCTGAGCTTTGGAGGGTGTACAGGAGCTGAGAGGAGGCCTTTCTAAGGACACTTAGAAAGTCTGGGGTGAGGCTGACTTTCAGGCTGCCCCTCAGAGATGAGACTGACTTACCTCCCACTGTGCTGAGCTGGGGCCCTCTGCAGGGCTCCTGCTCCCCAGCTGGCCCAGCTCCTCCAGAGCAACCACAGCTGAGGCCTCTGGTCCTCTCGTCACTTTGGTCTGTGGCCACTGGGTGGAGATGCAGGCAGGGCTGTGCGGCTGGGCCAAGCTCTGGGGCCACTGCCCGGGGCTGTGTCCATTGACTAGGGTGGCCTCTGACCAGCCTGCAGGCTGGCCTTGTCGCTCTCGTTCAGGGGCATCCTTTGTGCTTGGGGAACCCAGCTCTGGCCCTGAAGCTGTGATGGGGCCATCCCAGTGTCCAGCTGAGTCCTTTCGGGACAGCTGAGCCTTCAGGAGCTCCAGGAGGCCTTCCCAATCCAGGCTTGGAAGACGGGAAGCAGGCATCGGCTCCTGTGTGCGGGCCCAGGCCCCCTCTCTGGGTATCCCAAGAAGGCTCACCAGGTCCCTCCAGTCAAGCTCGAGTCGCCTCTCAGGGCCATGCAGGTGCGGACATGCTCCCTCAGTTCCCCGGCCCATGACAGTGGCCGTCTCAGGCTTCCAGGAATTCGAGAACTCTGCTGGGCCTTCCTTGGTGTGCTCCGAGAAGCTCATGGGCTGGTGAGGACCGAACAGCTCCTGCAGGGTGCCCCGGCCCCTGTGAGCTGGCCTGTCGGGAGGCTTTTGCAACCCATTACTGGGGGGCTTCTCCCAGGCCTCTGACTGCCCCCAGCTCTCCTCAGACTCCCTGAGAGGGCCCCTCCATGTTCCCTCAGGAGCCCTGGCAGCCCCACGGCTGGGCTCCCCAAGTTCTTGCCAGCCCGCCAGGCCTGGGCCCTCGTCCTGGCTGCTCCAGCCTCTCTCGGGGTGTCTATGCGGGCCCCGGGACCCTGGCGGCTCCTCCTGACTCTGCCATCCACCCAGAGGCTGTCTTGGGCCCGCCCTGCCCCTCTCCGGAGGTTTCTCCGTCCGCCGCTCCCTCTCAGAGGTCCTGGCTGATGTCCTTGGGGGCTGCGAGGAGCCCTGGAGCCGCAGGTCCCCCTCGGGTCTCCTGGGAGGAGGGGGCTCTGCGCGGCCCGGAGGGCCCCTCCTCCGGGCGGGCTCTGCGTGCTTCGCAAGGGGTGCGGTTACCTGAGGGCGAGGTGAGGGGCGGGTGAGGCTCCAGGACCATGGCCCAGAGCATCTGGAGGAGCTCAGGAAACTGGGCTCTTGGCTAGGCCGCAGGGAGAGGCAAGCTGTGTCCACAGCAGCCTGGATTAAAGCAGGTCAGAAAGTACCTAGAGCCTCCGCACTCCCTCCCCGGGGCGTCTGCTCTTCCCTCACCCACTTTCCTCAGTTCCAGAAAGAGATCTGCAAAGAGCTGCTCAATTTCCCGGCTTCCTCCCCCCCCAAGATATTGATTCCAACCCGGCTATCAGGTGCACGAATTTCCACCACCAATACTCCACTCCACAGGCTCAGGCCTGGCCCTCTAAGAGTTTCTTTAAAAATAGAAACCCCCGAACTGGAAGGGAGAGCCCTCCGAGCTGGACTGCTGAGTCTGCGTCTTTCCCTGAAAACTCAGGAGAGCAGCTACCTAACGAAGGAAGGAAGGAAACAGCATGGAAGGGCCATCTTCAAAGGACTAATTTGGGGTTCTTCTCAATTTTGCCAAGAGTTGCTGGCTTTTGGGGAGAGGGGGAAGCTGGATACCCATGACTGGGACCCTGACCCTTTCATAAAGGACCTCCCTTCCCAGGATCCCTGCCTGGCACCTGGGGGAGGGGCAAAGCAGTGGCTTGCCCCTTGGAGTGCAGGGGCCCAGGGCAGGCTGGCAGTGCTCACCTCCCTGCTGAGGGCAGGGCTGGACTGTCTCCGGAGAAGCTGGCTCTGACCTTGGCCGGGCCGCTGCGACCGCCCCTCGTCCCGGGCCTGGAAGGCCCCCGGTGCCTCGGACTTCCTATGAGCAAATGCAGCCGCCCCTCTGAGGGCCCTTGGGACTGTCCCACTCCCAGCACCCACCTCCTCTACTCCCACCCCCAATGGGAGGAGATATGAGATATCCAGGGACCCCCAGTTGAAGAGCCCTAAGGGAGGGATGAGCTTCTCAGGGCCTCAGTATTCCTTCCTGAAAAATGGCAATGGGCAACAGCGCTCTACCTGCCCTATGGGGTTGTTGTGGAGATTAAATGAGAAAAGGGGTGAGCGAAGGTGGGGGCTCAGCCTTGGCCTTGACTGCCTCTTGTCTCAGTACCTCCTGTTTCTGACTGCCACCCAGCCAGCAACCCACCTCTCAACCCCAAACAAAGGTTAGACTGGTCTTTGTGGGAATTAAGGTTTATTGAGCACCTACTGGTTACCAGGCACTGTGTACACATGATCATAACGGCAAACATTTATTGAGCACTTCTTGTGTTCCGGGTGCCAAGCACTTGTACTTACTCATGCCATCTCACACAACCCATGAGGTGGGATGGGAGATGCAGAATGTTCCATTCTTCCTGCCATCTTTCTGTCTACGTGGTACATTTCTTACTTCCCAGGCCCACCTTTCTTCCTCTCAGTACTAACAGGATTCCTGCACTGGGCCTTGAAAACTCTGGGCCATTCTAGCTGTTGGTAACAGAAGTCTTCCTGCACAACTCCAGGAAGGCCAACTTAAACTGTCCATGCAAATGTCTTTCTAAGACACCTAGACTTCAGGCATTAAGCTGTAAAAAGTCCCTAGTTCTACTTAGTTGTCTTACTTAATCATTGGTAGCCATGGTTATTAATATTTAACATGACATCCCTGTTGCATGTAGGAACACCAAACAGTTTCTGGGTCCATCTCTCCCTTCCCATATGTAAGGGGTCAACACAAAAGACCTGGCCTGGCTGCTATTGCTCAGTGGTTGCATGTTTACCCACGCACCAAGAGGTCACGGGTTCAATTCCTGGCCAGGGTACATGCCCAGGTTTCGGGCTCAATCCCCAGTAGGGCGTGAGCAGGAGGCAGCCGATCAATGTTGCTCTCTCTCATCGATGTTTTTCTCTCCCCTCCTCTTTCTAAAATCAATAAAAACATATTTGGGGGGGGGAAGACCTGACCACTTCACTGGATATCTAGTCCAACAGGATTTGAAAGTCTGGCTCCATCTACATTGACAAATGGAGCCGTATCTCTGGTGGCTGAGCTGAACAGGGAGGAGCCTGGAAAAGATGCCTGGTGCTGAGCCTTGACAGAGCCAGCAGAGGGAAGTAAGAGGAACCTCTATTTGGGGGGGGGGGGCATGCTTGGCAGTCTGCCCCCAGCTTGGGCACCATGCTGGAACTCTACAGAGGCTGCGGAGAGTAACCAAATTATGGGCTTGGGGTCTGTTGTCTTACAACATTCACCAATGTCATTAGAATCAGATCCATAAAGTAACCGGAGTTTTTAGCAGTTCCTAGCAGTTGACTCACAGGGAACCAAAGCTTCTCACTAGAGTAAGTGTTTCTAAGTTTGAGAACTGCCTGATCAAGTTAAATTTTTATTCTAATTTAAACTTCCTTAAATTTAAACTTCCGAGGGAGGTTCCTTGCTCTGTGAGGTCTGAGGCTTTAGAGAGCGTTTCTACCAGAACCAGGGTGAAGCAAAAGCCCCAAATGCGACTAGGTGGGGTGGACACTGTGGTAACGATGGAGAGTACTCCGTGCGGGGTAGCGAGGCACATGCGTGTTCTCTCTCAAGTGCATTTTCCATATAAACTCCAGCTCACTCAGTTCCTCCTCAGAAGTCCCCGCTCCGTGTGGAAGTGAGAGATAGGAGTGGAGGACTCAGGTACAATCTGAGACCCCAACAGAGACCCTGGCTTTCTGATACTGAAGCAGTAGAGTCCTCGGGTCACCTATTCCTGAGGGCTGGTGTGGCTGCACACGCGGTGACAAAGGAAATGCGTTTTCTTTGGAAGCTCAGATGGGCCCTTTCACCTCTGCACAGTATTAAAGGGCAAAGCTGTCAAGTCTAGCAAGTTCCATGAAGGCTCTGTTTTGAATTCAAGAGACTACGAAGGGCTTATATGATTCTAAGATACGAGATTCCAAAGGCATCCAGGGGGAAAGAAAATGATATCAAGCCAAAATTCCTAATGCTTTAATGTGACAGCCCGTTAAGGAAAAATTTCCAGGCTCAGTTAGTACAATGCTTGGACAGAGTAGATGCTCAATAAATACATGTTAAACGAAATGGGAGAAAATAAAAGTAGGCTCTAAAGCCACCCACTCATAAATTTCAGCCTTTCAGATACTTAAATAGGTTTTAAAATTTCATTTTCAGAGTACAAATGGTTTTCTACTTAGAAAAAGTGCCATACAACAGGAGAAAATTTAATTACTCAGTAGAGTTATAAAACCTTGGTTAAAAGGTATATAATCTATTTCTCCAAAACATATATATTAAATATATGCAGTTTTTATGTATTAATTATACTTCAATAAAGCTTTAAAAAAGGTAAATAATAATCTATTTCAAAGAGAGTAAAATAAAATGAATAAAAGTATCTGTGTAAAAACAATTAAATGATTAATAAAAGTATAAACATATTCCGGACTTACATTATAAACCTTTATCTCTCTCAAAGTTATCCCAGTAGGAAAAAAGAAAAGAAGGAAAATTTAACTTCGGTTTAAAGACCTTAGTGGCCCTACTGAGTTATCAGATAAAGTCAAAGTATGCAAATTGATGTCTGACTAAAAATACTAATCATAAAAAAGCAAAGACCAACGGGATTTTCAGGGCAGTGAAACTATTCTGTATGATACCATAATGGTGATACGTGTCACTATATGTTAGCCCAAACCTATAGAATGTTCATCGCCAGGAGTGAACCCCAATATAAACTATGGACTTTGACGACATGGCCCATCAGTGTAGGTTCACGGTTTGTAACAAATGTGCCACTCTGGTGGGGGATGTTGACACTGAGAGGAGGCTGTGCATGGGGGGGAAGTGGGTGTATGGGGACTCTCTGCACTTTCCACTCAATTTTGCTATGAACTTAAAACTGCTTCAAAACCTAGTGTGGTTTTTTTGTTGTTTTTTAATTTAAAAAAGGCCAAAGAAAGAATTACATTAATGCTGGAGACCATAAAGGTTGCCACCAAGATAGTAAACGGATCGAACTTATTGGAAAAGGGGGTTTGAAGAATAAGAGATAAGGTTTCTCTCGAGGATTCCAATCTCAGAGAAAATGAGGAATTCTGGATGCAAAATATTACTGGCTCTCTGGGGTGATGGAAATGTTCTGACTTTCGGTTGTGGTGATGGTTGTCCAACTTGGCCTTGGTAAATACACTACAATTCATTGTACACGGAAAGTGTTGAGACTTCCAGACCTGCTTTTCTGTTGTTCTCTTGGCCTGAACTAACGGATCCCAGCCCTGACCCTGAGAACCCCGAGGCCAGAACCGCTGGAGAGAAGCCTCAGCGAGGTCAGGGGAAGTGCTCCTCCCCCGGCTGTGGGCAAGCATGTGCTCCGCTGGGTCATAAGCTGCCCGCCGCCTGTGTGAAAGGCGCCACTCGCCAAGGAGACTCGCAGGAGCCTGGACTTCAGGCCTTGCTGCCATGTCCCAGGGAAGTAACATTTAACCTCTAAAAAGTCTGTGATTCTGAGTTCTCTTAATGAAAATAACGGCTCTGGCCATATTTTGCTTTTTTGCTAATCCTCACTAGAGGATACTTCTTTCCATTGCTTTTCAGAGAGTGGAAGGGAGAGAGAGGGAGAAGCAGGGATGTGAGAGACACACCCACTGGTTGCCTCCAGAACAGGCCCGACTTGGGGCGGGGAGCAAGGTGGCAACCCAGACACTCGCCCCTGACGGGAATCGAACCAGCAACCCCTTGGTGCGCAGGCTGATGCTCCAACCACTGGACCACACCAGCCAGGGCACTGGCCATGTTTTAAACTGACATCTCTGTTTTCTCAGAGGCATGGGCACCCGTGAATTTTCTGTTAAGGCAGAAAAAAAAATCACAGGCACTTTCTTCCCTCACGTAAGAGAAGGGGAAAAAAAATAAACCCAGCCCTGTGGCTCAGTTGGCTGGAGCATTGGCTAGGACACTGGAAGGTCGCGAGTTCGATTCCTGGTCAGGGCACATACCCAGGCTGCGGGCTTGGTCCCCAGTCGGGAAGCATACGAGACGCAACCAATTGCTGTTTCACTCTCACACCCATGTTTCTCTCTCTCTCCCTCTCCCTTCCTCTCTCTCTAAAATCACTAAAAGTATGTACTCAGGTGAGGATAAAAAAAATATTAAAAATAATAATAATAAACCTATGACTCTGGATCAAATTAAGGGTTTGAAAGCTTAACCTCATTTCAATTAATGTACTAATGTTCTAATTTTACAGATGAGGAAATTGAGGCTCAGGTAGGTTAAATCACTTTACCAGGTCACAAAGATGGGGAGTGGCTTTGACCCAGGATTTGAACCCAGCCTGCCTGACCCTGATCTTTGCTCTTAACCACTAGGCTCTGCACAAAATCACTTCATCGTCAAAAAAGACTCTTAACACAGGGAAAGAGAGATGAAGTGACTTGTCCAAGGTCACACAGCCAGCAAGTGGCAGGGCAGGGGACTGAACCCTTTCCATCTGGCAACCTAAGCCTTGAACCTGCCACCTGTCCTGCTGCTGAGCCTCCTCCCCAGCCCACCTGGCTGACCCCACCCTGGGCTCACCTGCGCTCTTGCCCGAAGAGGCGCTCCACCTCTGCTCGGCCAGGGCTGCGGGTTCGGCCCCCGTTGCTGCCCTGGGGCCCTGGCTCCCTCTGCGCCAGCCTCCTGGGTGGGGGCAGGTCAGCCAGCACGGTGTACTCCTCCCTCTCCAAGTTGTGCCTGGTCTCCCCAGGGGGTGCTGAGCCCCGGGAGCCCCCTGAGCTGCCTGGAGGAGGTGAGGGTGCCAGAAGGGCTAGGTCACTGGGTGGGTGTCGGGGTGGAGAGGAGGCTCGAGGTGCATCCCGGTGCCCAATGCACACTTGGGGGAGCAGCATTGGGGAGCCATGCAGAGAGTCGGTGGAAGGGGCCAGGCTCTCCATACTAGTCCCAGGGGGGTCCTGAAAGAAGAGGGAGGGCTCAGGGGCCTGGCGTGGTGGGGATGAGAAGGAGGGTGCATCTCGGTGCCCAATGCACACAGGGGTGGGGATGTGGGGGGGCTCATGCAAGGAGTCTGTGGAAGGGACAAGGCTCTCAGTGCTGGCCCTGGGGAAATCCTGGAACAAGAGGGAGGGCTCAGGGGCCTGGCGCGGCGGGGAGGAGGCCCGGGGTGCATCGCGGTACCCGATACACACAGTTGGGGGAAACTGAGGAGGGTCATGCTGGGGTGACTGGTTCTCAGCATCTGATGTGTCTGGGAGGAAGGGGAAGGGGTCAAACTGGGTGTGGCGAGGGGGCGAGGAGGCCCGGGGGGCATCCCGGTGCCCAATGCACACGGCCGGGGGGATGTAGGGGGGCTCATGGCGCGTTGATTCATTCTCAGAGGCATGGGGGTCTGGGAAGAAGGGGAACGGGTCATGCTGCAAATAGCGAGGGGGCGAAGAGGCTCGGGGGGCATCCCGGTGCCCAATGCACACAGCACATGGAGGCTGGGAGGAGTCAAAAGAGGTCTGGGATGCCCCTCGGGTGAGGTGCAGAGGCGTGGGCGTCCGGGGGGCACCGTGGTGGCCCGGGTTGTGAGAGGAGGGGGTGGCCCGGGATGGCGAGTTGTGCTGGGGAGGGCCCGAGGGGGGCTGGGGCGAGTCCCGCTGCGCTGCTCGAGCGGGAGATGAGGCCTGAGGCCTGTCACCTTGGGTTGGCCGAAGGGCAATAGATGCCCAGGGGACCTCACTTTGCTTGGAGCGAGAGGGGGAAGAGGTCCGGGGGCCATCGCTCTGGGTGGGCCGGAGGGGAAAGGAGGCCCAGGGAATGTCTTTGTTAGTGCGATGGGGGGGGGAGCTCCTGGGGTTGTTCCGCTGAGTGGGGCGGTGGGGAGACGATGGCCCAGGATTGTTCTGGGTGCAGCACTGAGGGGAGGGGCTCCCGGGGTTGTCCCGCCGAAACGAAGAGGACTGCGGGTTGTCCCGTTGGGTAGAAGAGGTTCTGGGGGTGTTCTGCTGAGTGCAAGACATTCTAGAGTTTTCCCGCTGGATGGTTGGGTTGGGAGAGGAGCCTCTGGGGTTGTTCCGCTGGGCACTGGACGTTCTAGAGTTTTCCCTCTGGATGGTTCGGTTGGGAGAGGAGCCTCTGGGGTTGTTCCGCTGGGCACAGGATGTTCTAGAGTTTTCCCGCTGGATGGTTCGGTTGGGAGAGGAGCCTCTGGGGTTGTTCTGCTGGGCACAGGATGTTCTAGAGTTTTCCCGCTGGATGGTTCGGTTGGGAGAGGAGCCTCTGGGGTTATCCCGCTGGGCACTGGATGTTCTAGAGTTTTCCCGCTGGGTGGTTCTGCTGGGAGAGGAGCCTCTGGGGTTGTCCCGCTGGGCACAGGGTGTTCTAGAGTTTTCCCGCTGGGTGGTTCTGCTGGGAGAGGAGGCTCTGGGGTTATCCCGCTGGGCACAGGATGTTCTAGAGTTTTCCCGCTGGATGGTTCTGCTGGGAGAGGAGGCTCTGGGGTTGTCCCGCTGGGCACAGGATGTTCTAGAGTTTTCCCGCTGGGTGGTTCGGTTGGGAGAGGAAGCTCTGGGGTTGTCCCGCTGGGCACAGGATGTTCTAGAGTTTTCCTGTTGGGAAGTACATGTGGAAAAAGAAGCCTGAGGATTGTCCTGTTGGGCAGAAGAGGTTCTGGAGTTGTCCTGTTGGGCGGCTCTGGGGGAAGAGGAAACTCGAGGATTGCTTCGCTGGGTGGACGAGGTTCTGGGGTTATCCCGTTGGGCGATTCTTGAGGGAGAGGACGTTCTGGGGGTGCTCCGCTGCATGGAAGAAGTCCTGGGGGTGTCCTGTTGGGTGGACGAGGTTCTGGGGTTGTCCCGTTGGGCTGCTTGGGAGGGAGAGGAAGCTCGGGGGGGATCAAGTTGTATGGGAGCAGCCTGGGCAACATCCCTTTGGGCAGAGCGATGGAGAGAGGAAGCCTGGGGGGTGGCAGTTCGGGGCCCGCTCTGCGGTGTCGCGGAGGAAGCCTGGGGCAGCGCTGACCGCTGCCGCTCCAGGAAGTGCCCACTTTCTCCCCGGAGCTTCGCCCAGTGCTGGCCGGCGCTTCGGCTCCCACCACCGGAATCTAAAGAGAGGAGAGGCAGGTTCGAGGTAAGGGGAGAGTGTGCTCTGCAAACTGGGAGGTGCCCCAGGAGGGATGTCAAGGAGTTTCTAGCACCTTGGATGTGGCTAATTCCTCCTGGGCCGCGGCCCCCTACCTGCAATTTGGGACCCTGCCACCAGGTGGACAGTGGTGACTGCCTTTAATCAAGCAGGTCACAAAGTGAAGCTCGCCCACCCCACTGCCCATGTGTTTAAGAGCAAGAGAGCAGGTCTTTAGTACAAAATCCTGCCTGCCTATCACGCCATTCGCACCAGGGAGGTGTCTGGTGCCCATGTGTTATTACTTCTCACCACACCGTCTCCCCAGGGCCTAAGGGGGCAGGGCAGTCGGATGGGGCAGCGAGGTGACAAGATCTGATTAATGTTTTAAAAAGGTGGCTCAAGCCCTAGCAAGTTTGGCTCAGTGGTTAGGGCATCAGCCCATGGAGTGAAGGGTCCTGGGTTCAAGTGCAGCCAAGGGCATGTACCTCGGTTGCAGGCTCGATCCCTGGTCCCGGTCCGGGCACGTGCTGGAGGCAACCAATGTGTCTCTCTCACATCGATGTTTCTCTCTCTCTTTCCCTCCACTCTCTGAAAAGCAATGGAAAAAATATCCTCCTTAGCTGAGGTTAAAAAAAAACAAACGATGGCTCCAGCTGCTGTGGGGCGAATGGACTGAAGGGGGCCAGGCAGAAACGAGAGAGCTTGAGGGGCTCTGGCAATGCTGCTGGCCATCGGCAGCGGTGGCTTGGGCAGGAAGCAATGGGAGAGACGGTAAGAAGGGGACAGACTGGAGGTGAGTTTTGAGGGCAGTGCTGACCAGAGCTGCTAATAATTGGATATAAAGGGTGAAGAAAGAAAAGAATCAGGATAACACCAGACTTGGGGTCTGAGCCAGCTACACTACTGATGACATAGAACAGACTATAAACAGGTTTGGAGGGAGGGTCAGGTTGCTGGTGACCCCACACCAGCCTCCTCTCCATCCCTCTCCTCTGTTCCACATGCTCCCATCACCCATTTTCCTCTGCTCCTCGAACTCAGCACCTCTGTCCACTCCTTAGAGCCTCTGCACTGGCTATTCCTTCTGTTTCAGATCTTAGCCACAATGTCACCCCCTGACCTGAGAGAGGCCCTCCCTGTCCACTCGCTCTCACAGTTTCCTGACTTAATTCTCCAAAAATCACTTACTGCTCTCTGATCTGGCTTTTCATTTGTTTTCTGTCAGCTTCCCTCCACTGGAGTGCCACCTCCGTGGGCTGGATCTTGTCTGCCTTCTTTACTTTGGTTCTCCAGCACTAGGACAGGGCCTGACACACAGTAGGTGCTTAATAAATACTTATCAAATGAGTGAAATGAAGAAGCTGTGCTGAGTCTGAGGTGCTATCAACACCCCAGTGAAGAGGTCGGCTGTACAATAAACTAGATAGAGTTCAGGGAGAAATCAAGGCCAGAGGAATGAACTCAGGAGATGCTGATTTTTCAGATAGTACTGAAAGCCAAGTATTGCCAAGTTGTCAGGGAGAGAACAGAAGGGAACCCAGGACTGGGCTCTGGGGCTTTGAAGGTCAAGCCGAGGAAGAGGCATCAGCAAAGGAGAGAGAAGGCGTGGCCGGAGGAGAAGGCCCTGACCCATTGCTGAGCACCCCAGCTCTACACCTCTTCCCTGGGGCTCCAGATCCACCTCAGCCGCCACTGCTTGCACCCCCTCCCCAGTTCCCCACTCTCAGCAAAAGGCATTGGCATCCACACAGACACCCACACCCGGGGCTGGAGCCGGGTATTCTCCTGTCCCCAGTCCCATCAAGTCCTCTTCCTGAATCTCTCTCCTCTGCCCGCTCGTCACCCACAGCCACTGCCCTAATTCGGGTTTCTCCATCTCTCACCTGGACAACTGCAGCGGGCTGCAGAAGGCTACAGGAAGGGGGCGTCCTTCACCCAGAGTTAGCAGCTGTTAGCGCTCTCATATGCTTCATCCACCCACCTACCCACCTACCTGCCACCTACCTACATATCACCTACCTGTCCCTCTCTCTCCCTACCCATCATCTCTCTATCTTGTTGAACCACGTGGAAGTTGCAGACCTCATGACCTCCACCCCTGATGCTCTCCGAATGGATCTCCTTCCATTGCCACACTCAGGAAATACAGCACGGATACAAAACCGTATCTAACATACACTCCAGATTCAGATTTCCCCGGCTGTCCCAATGTCTTCCGCAGCTGTAACTCTTCCTATCCTCGATCCAGTCCAGGATCCCACACGGCATTTTGCTTCCCTGTCTCTGTAGCCTCTTTTTTTTTGACTCCTCACCTGAGGATATTTTTTCCATTGCTTTTCAGAGATAGTAGAAGGGGCGGGCGGGGGGGGGAGAAACATCGATGTGAGAGAGACACATGGGCTGGTTGCCTCCTGCATGCACCCCGACCAGGGCCAGGGATGGAGCTGCTACCAAGGTACACGCCCTTGACCAGAATCGAACCTGGGACCCTTCAGTCCATGGGCCGTTGCTCTAACCACTGAGCCCAACAGGCCAGGACTCTTCATCTTTCATAAAGAGTCCTGTCAGCCTTGGTCAGGTGGCTCAGCCTGTTGGAGCGTTGTCCCAATACGTTAATGTTGCTGCTTTGACCCCCGGTCAGGGCACATACAAGAATCAACCCATGAGTGCGTAGATACGTGAAACAACAGATCGACAGAGCAATGTTTCTCTCTCTCTCTCTCAGATCAATAATTTAAAAATTTTAAAAAGGGTCCCGTCAGTTATTTTGTAGGCTGTCCCTCAATTTGGGTCTGCCTGATATTTTGCTGGGATGATACGCAGGCGGTGCGTTGTCAGCAAGAAGACTTGGAAAGCACTGCGTGTTTCCCCTGCGCCTCACACGGGGCCCCCGATGCGGCTCTGCCCCCACTGGGATGCCTCAGGGCCACTTGGCTAAGGAAGGTCTGCCAGGTCTTCCCGTCCTAAGGGTGCCTTTTCCCTCTGTAATCGATGTGTAATCTGAGGGGTGATACTTAGAGATCGTGTGAATATCCTGTTCCCCGACAACCTTTCACCCAGGAATTTAGCATCAGCCGGTGATTCAGGCCTGAATCAGTTACCACTACAGTGGCTGCAACGGTCCCTTTATTGGTTTCTCATCCCTCAGGTTCACCCTGCTCCAACTCATCTCACACCTTTGCCCTGGTGAACTTCTTCAGGCACACGTGCCCTCCTCAAAAACCTCCCATGGCTCCCTACTGCTTAGAGAAGTGAGTCCAAACTTGGCCCAGTGTGGTCTGACCCAGCTATACGCCCCCATCTCCGCTCAAGCTGTACATTCCAAGTTACTCACTATTCACACCTCCAAGCCTTTGCCAAGCTATTTCCTCAGCTAGAGTCCTCAGCTAGGTGCCATGCCCAGGAAGCACTCCACTGTGAGTCCCTCCCCGGCTGGAAAGAAGCTTTGTCCTGTGCCCCCACCCCCCACCCAGCCCTTGGCTCATAGCAGGGCACATGGTCCCGCTTCCCCTCTGTCCTGGGCTGTTGTTTGTCATCTCCCGTCTGTCTGCTGTACTGGATGATGGGCTGTCTGGGGCAGGGCCACATCTAATTCCTCCTGAACACTCAAGGTGTCTAGAGCCAGATTTCATGCAGAGTTAGCACTGGCATGTTTGATGATTGAATGCTACAGGAGCCATAGGAAGCCAGAGTGGCACGCCGGGGTGGGACCTGGATACCCTGGACCATATCCCCAAATCCTGATGATGCTGAAGGCACAGATCAGGAGGCAACACAGTGCAGTAGTGATGGGAGGGCCCAAGCATACTGGGCTCACATACCAGCAAGACTGACCAGCATCATGTGCATCCTGGGCTTGGCCTGACCAGCAGCCTTTTCCCTTTCTTTGGGGACGCCACCACCTTGATTTCCTTTGGGCCATCTTCACTTCCCCACTCTCAAGCCATGCGGTTTGCACCGGGGGCTGACACTATCCCTGATCACCAGGTTGGGCACATGACCCATGCTGGGTCCCAGGAAGAACCCTTCCTAGGACTTTAGCTACATCTGTTGACAAGACTGTACTTTCTGTCTGTGGAGGTTGATAAGCAGGTAGGATACAGCCTGGCACTGCTGCTGTTCATCATGTCACCATGGGGAAGGGTCTGGCTAAGAATGAAGCCACCACAGAAGAGAGCAGAGCAGAGGCCAAGTTTCAGATACTGTTTGCACCTGGATCCAGCTATGCCTGAAGTCATCTCCTCCTAGACTTTTTACTCAGCCAGTTGGTCACTTGCAACCTGAAGATCCTAATGCACCCATTGTGAGAGAATGTATTTAAAGCAGGTTGCACGGCATATCATGCCTGCTCCATAAATATATGGGACTGTTACTATTATTAAGACTTGAGCCACCAAAGTAAGACATGCCCGGGGGCCCAGATGGCCAGTGAGATGGTTACCTGGTCCCTGGCAATCACCACATCCATGGTCACAGGGACCAACCTAGTCTGGCAGAAGGACTCACCCTCCTTTCTTTGGCTTGCAGTGTCTCCTCCCATAGGGGACCGAGTGAGGACAGACGGAGCCCTTTGGGCACTATCAGCTTTTGACCCCTCCTGCAGCTTCCGAGGGATCATTGCAGTGAACTTGTCCCAGCTGGGGGCCTCCTCCTTCCTTTTGACAATGTCCCAGTCCTGCCAGGGAAGGAGAGGAGAAAGCGTGCTTGGAGATTAAGAAGAGAGACCCCTAGGCTGGCACTCCCAGCATGAGATGGGTAGGAGGAAGGGAAAGTACCTGGCATTGAAAGAGCACCTGCTGTATACCCAGCACTGCGCTCAGCTCCTTGCGGGTGTAAACTCAGCTAATCTTCAATCAACCCCTGAGGTGGGCAGTCTGTGGAACTAAGAAGTTGCCCAAATTCACACAGCTGGGAAATGGTTTGCATGGGAGGGGACTTGAACCCAGGACAGTCGAACACCATGTGGTAGGAGGGCCTTGGCATAGCAGTCCCCCTCCCCAGAGACACCCCAGGATCCAGAGAGAAGTAGGTTCAAAGCCTGGCTCCACCTTTTCCCAGACAGATGGCTTCAACTAAGTTGCTTCCTTTCTCTGAGTCTGTTTTCTTGCCCCAAAACAGGGCTATAAAGGGGGTGGTGAGCCTTCCTCAGCCCACGCTCACCGTCTTATCACTTCCCCACTTGCCCCTGGAGGTCTCACAGATAGTCTACCTCTTCTACCCTGGAACAGCCCTTGGAGGGGTGAATGCCAAGGAAGTTCCCCTGAGTCTCCTCATCTCCCAGCTAAATGGCCCCAGCCCTGGTCCCCTCCCCCAGCCTGCTCCCTTCCCTCTGTCCTCTGCCAAGGCTGCCAGAGGTGTGTGACCAAGGCAGGGCCCAGGACCAATCCCATCCTTGCTCCAGACAAAACACTCAACATCCTGGCTCTCTGTGACCTGTGCCCTGAGAGTTTTTGGCAGCCCGAGCCCGTTGGTGATTCACGTGGAGCTCCCCATCAACTGAAACTCCCCCCATCTTCTTATAGGCAGACCCCCAGCCTTCCTGTGCTGGCCCTACAGAGACCCCCTCTCCCAGGTGGGTGGTCTGGGCGGCCTGAGGTGCTCACTAAGTCTCCAGAGGCCCTGGGCCAAGTCCTTGGTGAGGAGTTTGGGGCTGGCATGGAGGGGTGATCTGCTCTTGCCCTCAGCTCCCCACTCCCAGCTCACCACAGAGGACGAGTTGCTGGTATCATCAGGGGTGTCGTAGTCAGGGCTGGAGCTGGTGGCAGAGTCAGGGCCCTCGTCGCAGCTGCCACATGAGGAGGAGGCCAGGCCCTCCAGATAGGGCACTGCCTCGGGGTCCCAGCTCCTGCTCCTGGGGCTGGCTGTGAGGCCCTCTGCAGGAAGCCCTGCCGATGGGCCCCTGAGAGAGGAGACAAACCCATGACTTTTCCCCCAAAAGTAATGGGAATTAAGGAGTAACATCCCCACCCCAATACACGCACACCTCCCGTTACAGGGAAAGGAGGAGCTGACACTGAGGACTCTCTGTGCTGTACATGGGCTTCCTGGTTTATCTACAACAGCCTCCCTTTGGAATGAGTGTAATGATTTCCATTTTACAGATGAAGAAACTGAGGCTCAGAGAGGCCAAGGGAATGGCCAAGGTCACGGAACTAGGAAAGGGCAGAGTTGCATTGTGAACCGGAGTTGTGGCCCCAGGCTCAACCCTCTGTCACTGGAGCTAATGGGGGCTCTGAAAGGTAGCAGAGCTCCAGGGGCAGTGACAGGGTGGCCAGTCTTGATGCCAAGGGAGGGCGCTACAGAGAAAGCCTTGCTTTGGAGAAGCCAGTCAGGTGGCCTCGGGCCTTAGCAGGCTTAGAGCTGGCAGTATCCCCAAAGAGTGACCCACAGATTGGCCTACAAGTTGGAAAGGGGTGCTGACCCCTGAAAAAGAGGCCCGTAGTCAAATAAGTTTGGGACAAACTACACACGTCTACCTCCCCCACTCAAAGGCAGAATGCGTGCCTGCAAACTAAAGGCTTTGAAAAGTCCTGCAAGAAAGATACCCAACTTTGTTTTTCCCAGGCTTTCTGAAGCATACTTGATGGCAGAGCTTTTGGTTTTTTTAAAAATATCTACCTGTGAGGAACACATGTTCCCAAAGCAACTTTTCAAATGGGGAAACTGAGGTACAGAAAGAGGGAATAACTTGCCCGAGATCCCACAGCCCAACAGGGATGAAGCTGAAGCGGGACTTAGAGTCCTGCCCTCCCAAAGCAGCTCGGCCCCAAAGGGACTTCAGTTCATCTCGGGGTTGGGGTGGAGGGAATCCCAGAGCCTGGAACTGGGCAGTCAGGTAAGTGGGTGATAAACCTGTTTAATTTTTTAAAGCTGAGCAAAGGGAACAAGGAAATGTGAGTGGGCTGTGAGCCATGCCCCCGGCAGGGTGGGTGTATGGGTGCTTTGTACCCACCTGGGTCAAAGCTGAGCTAGGGCCCAAGGAACATGCCCACTGTGTCCAGCTGTGTGGACTGACCATGTGACCCACGCCAGCAGCCATTATAGATAGACGCTGCCATTGTGCAGGGGTGTGGGGTGGGGTGGGGTAGGTGAGGGCTACCCCGGGGAGCCCCTCCCCAGGCCCTGGAGCTCTACCCACCTCTCGGACCCTGGCCCAAGGCCGAGGCCCACCACAGACTGGCACCCAGAGGTCGAGGCACTGTGCAGGTCCTCAGAGGCAGGCGGGCAGCGGGGCAGGTCGCAGTAGGGTGCCTCAGCACTTGGAGGCCTCCCAGGCTCCTGGGACAGAGTTGCAGAGAGGAGGCACCTTATGGCCCACGTGGGGGCTCCCCTCCCCCTGCACGGCCCCTCCCCCCACAGGCAGTGTGGAAGTCTCCAGGCATCTCCTCCTGGGATCTCAGACTTCTCAAGGAGAGCTGTCCATCAGGCTGGAAGTGCCCCTGGGGACCCAAGCCGAGGGCTGGCTGAGGTACAGGCTGTGTGCATGCACACGTGTGTACAGGTATGTGTGCATATAGAGGCCTGTGTGTGTGCAACTATGCACACGTGCATGCATGTGTATGCGAGGATGGGGATACATTAGTGCATGTTTGTATAAGTGCATGTAAGTTCGTTTACATGTGTGCTGGCACATATGCAGGCGTGTGTGCTCAAGGCTGTGACGTGCACAGAAGGACCCAAAAGGTATTTCTGTAGCTAGAAGACAAGGGTGAGGAAGGAGAGTAAACCAGCCTGAAGAGGGAGGAAGGAGGGACATCAAGGCCTCATAGGAAAGGAATGGCCCTGCTAGAGGAGGGCAGGGGGCTCCTGGGCTGCAGGGTCAAGGCCCGGGGGACGGGAGCAGAGGTGGAGGCCCTGAGCCGGCTGCTGGCTTCTGTCTCCCTCCCGCTCACCAAGGCCACACCTGTGAAGGCTGGTGCTGGGCTCACCCAGGGGGAACGGCTGCTCACCTCCGGGAAGGCCCCCCCACCCCTCCCCACCTCCTGGGGCGGCAGGGCCCTCCCCTGGTGGTGGGAGACAGCGGCCACAGAACCCTGCACCCCGCCTCCTCTCGGGTTACCTGGGTGGCGGGCTCCGGCGGTGGCGGCTGGCGGCTGTCAGCACCCTCGTCCCCGGGGGGCTCCGGCTCAGGCCCCCACGCTGCCGCCCTCCCAGGCCCCGACTCTGGGCCGTGGCGGCGGCCGAGGCAGCAGAAACCCTAGAGGGGCCGGCTGCGGGAGCAGGGGCCCCTCATTACTGTTTCATAAGCCGGGGCCCAGCCAAGAACGACGCAGGACATGAAACCACAGGAACCTGATCCCCACAGCTCACCTGAGAGCTGGCTGGGCGGGGGACTGGGCCTGGGCTCCCTGGGGACCCTGGAGCCCAGAGCTCAGGGCTAAGGCCACAGCCTGGCCACAGCCCCCAGGTGGGCACAGACTCTCTGGGTTCCGAGAAGGTGGCTGCTAGCAAGACCTGGGCAGGGCCAAGGAGTGGGGCCAGGGTGTCTGCCGTGCCATCTAAGCCAGAGGAGCCCATCTGGGCTCAGTTTCGCCCCCTGCCCTGGAGCCAGATTCTGATCAGAGCTCGGCAGCGGGAGGTGTCAGATCCACAGCCCAGCCCGGCGCCTTGGACGCCCCAGGGACCTCATGGGCATGAATAAGGAGGGAGCAGCTCGCTAGGCACTGCCAAGGGGTCCCAGCCCAGCTGGGCCCAACAAGGCCCCCAGCCAGTCGTGGCATGTCCTTTCTCTCACTCCCAGCCCCTGCCACTACCCACCGCCCACTTGAGCGGGGTCCAGCAGCAAGTCCCTGGCTCTGATTTCCTGCCTGGCGGGTCAGCACAAGCTCTGGCCTCAGACAGACAGATTGGAAGTCCAATCCTGGCGCCTCCACTTCCCAGCTGGGTGACCTCAGCCCTGTGGCTTCCCCTCTCTGAGCCTGGTTTCCTCATCTACAAAACTGAGATGATAAGAGGACTCAGCTCCTAGGGCTGTTATGAGAATTAAACGAGTTAATATTTGTAAAGAGCTTAGAACAGTGCTTGCCGTACATCTTAAATAGAATAGATAATGTATAAAGATTAAATAGAATTTTATTAGTGTTAAATCGATAGAATGTTAAATACACTTACGAATAAATACATTTCAAAGTGATGTGTGGTACCAGGCACAACAGCACGACACTCCCACCTAGGCTCCCTCCCTCCATCCAGAACCTGGCTGTGACCTGTTCAAGGCCATGTGATTTCCAGGAATAAGCCCTCCCGCAGCCTATGGGACTCAGCTGAGAGTAGAGCAGAAACATATCCAGAGCCAGAATCCCAGGGGAGCTGGAACAAGCTTTGGGGAGGAACCTGGGCCATTCCTGCATACTCCAAGGTAGGAAAAGATGTCAGAACTGGCTCCGGCCCCAGGAGATACCAGGCTTCCAGGGAAGAGTTTGAACCCAGATGTAATTAGGGGTCCAGCTGGGAACTGCACAGTCCCACCCAGGCTGGGGGATGCTGTTTTAACACACAGATATCGTGACTGCATGTCTGAAACTGCTCATCCGCAAGCAAGATTTTCATCAGCGTCAGATCCTGATGACTCGAGAGCCTTTATCTCCCACTGAGGTCTGGCTCCTCAGCTCCGTAATTCAGTAACTTCCCTCATCTCCAGTGTAGCCCACAGGCACCTCTCACTCACCACCCCAAACAACTCCAAATGGATTTCCTATCCCAAGTACCCGCCTCAGGAGGTAACTTAGAAGTCAACCATGGTCCACCCCTTCCATGTTCCTCAGGCACCAAATCCTTTAGATTCTCCTGTTCAATTAGTTCTGAAATGTGTCCATTTCTCTCCATTGCAAAGTCTCCATCATCACTGGCATGAGTGATTGTACCTTTTCCTTACTGTTCACCCTGGTTTACTCTCACTCCCTGCACTCCATTCTCAGCCCTACAGTCAGTGACTTTGGAAAGTGCAAATCTGATCTCACCATTCCAGTTTAAAATCTTCAGTGGCTCCCATGACTCTCAGGAAAAAGTCCAAAGTCAGCATGTCTATAGGGCCCCACAAGGCCTGGTGAGACCAGCCCCCACCCCATTCTCCAACCTTGTCTTGGAGTTCCTATGCCCCTCCCTCTTGGTGACCTCTCTCCATCCTACAATATGCCTCCTCCTTTCTGCCTCAGGGCCTTTGCACCTACTATTTCCATCCTCTCCTCTTCCCCCAACTTCACTAGCGAATGTCCCCATAGCCTTTACGAAGCAGCTGAAATGTCATTTCCTTGGCGAAACCAATCACTTATCCTCATGCAACTTGCTATTCCTTACAACCTTAACCACAACCATAATTATTTGCATGATTAATTTCTTAGTCTCCATTTCTCTTGCTAGACTACAAGCCCCATGTACCAGGGACTGTGTCTGTGTTACTTATCACTGTTTCCCCACCATCTGGCATAGTGCCTGGCACATGTTAAGCATCTATTCAATATGTGTGAACATGTGAACTGGCCTAAGGTCTCAGCCCAGAAGGGGTGGGACTGAGACTAGAACCCAAACCTGTCTGAACCCAAAATTTCTTCTCCTGTTCCTGACTTCCCATCTCCCCACCCATTGGAAGAAGATCATTTACACAGGAAATAAACTCACTGAGCTTTCAGGCATCTGTTCCATGAACTTGGGGGTAGGGGCGCTGTTACTATATGCATCAGGACAGGAGAAAGGAATCTCCCAGGTTTGTTTTCCTGATTAGGAAGGAGGGAGAGGAAACTAACAAGTATTGAATTAGCCACATGTGATAGGCTAAGCATTGCCAGATGCCCTGAGTGAGAAGATTTATTGCCCCACTTGACTATTTAGGGGAGTGAAGCCAGAGATAGTAAATGACCCAAGGTCACACAGCAGGGCAATGGCAAACCTAGCACTGGAACTCTGGTCTGCATGGCCCCAAAGCTGAATGGTGACTCCCTTATATCAGTCACCTTGGAGTCTAACCCCCGCATGGTGCTGGCTGCCAGGCTTAAGGGGAGCCTCAGGACTGTTTGGGAATGAAAGAGCCATAATGGATCAAGGCTGGAGGGCCCACAGAGATTCATAGGTCTCATAGCACGCATACCAGGAGCTCTGGGTTTATGTATATGGGGAATTGGCCTAAGACTACATGGATCCCAAAGTGAGAAAATGCTTCGCTCCTTCAGTACCTTCAAGGAGAAAGTTTCCAGTGGGCGCTGGGGTATCTTCAGCGCCTCTCTAACACCTGCCAATCTCCCTTTTTAACAGAGAGACAGCAGGATTTAGGCTCAGAGCCTTCAGCCAACAATACTCTCTAGTTAGAATTTAAAGACACTTCTGTTTTCTTTTTCTTTCTTTCTTTTTAACCTTCTATACAAAGGATATAAGCCGAGTTTTCTACTTGTGGTGGTGATGTAAAGTTCTGTTTTAGTATAAGGGACAAAAGGGTATTGATTTAAAGAGTAAGGTAAGTAATAGATTATGTGAGGCTATGGCAACAAAAGACCAGAAAATCAGGAGAATGACTGGCACGTGAGAAAGGTTAACATGATCTCACTACTTCACTGAACAGATGGGAAAACTGAGGCTCTGCCCATGAGGAAAGCCTGTGTCTGGGTTCAACTGCAAGTGAGTTGGGCCAGTCAGGCCCCAGCCCATCCCAGACTCCCCAATCCCAAACCACACCAACCACTCAGGAAAGCCAGCCCACCTGGTGCCTTGCTCTGTGGGCCTCCTCAGGGTGGGAGCAGTTCTGACAGCAGCTCTGGGCAATCATATTGGCCTCAAAGTATTCACAGGGGGCATTTCCAGCCTCCCCCTCCATATTGGGTGAGTCAGGCCAGGGAAGCTCCTGCGATCCAATGGTGGGCCTGGGAAGAATGGAGCGGGGAGGCAAGGACCAGGGGACTGGCTGGCAGCACACCTGGACCCCAGCCCCAGCTTGCCCCTGGACAAAGACCAAGGAAATAAGGTTATTCATCCATTTATTCATCTGTTCATGTATTCACGCAACAAACACTCATTAAGCACCTACTAAGCACCAGGCACTCTGCCAAGCGTTTGATATGTCATTTCTAGTCATCACTGCAATGTTGTTCCAAGTGTGTTCCAAGGACCCTGCTTTAGACTCAAATAGAGCTATTTATAAAATGCATATTCCCAGTACCCTCCCCAGATCCACCTAGTCAGAATCTCTCTGGAGGTGAGGCCTGGGATGTGCATTTTAAACAAGTCTCCTAGGGCACTCGTGCACCCAAAGTTGGAGCGCCCTTGTCTTATAATTATCCTGCATAAAATTGGATAAAATTAATATCAGTTTCAGATGAGGCAAGGAAGGCTCACAGAGGTTCCATAACTTGCAAAGAGGTCCCAGTGGCTGAACTGAATTCAAACCCAGGTCTGTGTGCCCCCCTACCCCAACTAGGAGGTGGAAGTGAGGGGCACTGGATCACACTGCCAACTCACACAGGTCCCTTGGGAAATACTGGGAGTGAGGCAAAAGGCCAGCCCAGTATTTTCAGAGTTGAGGACAAAGTCATGGACAAAAGTGAACCTAAAGTCACACAGCAAGTTTGTGGCAGAGCTTGGCCAAAGAGAAAGCCTCGTGTTCTGACTTGTGCACATGGCTATCCCTTCTGTGCCACTGAGAGCTTCAATGCCATACCCTGGGGGGGAAGCCCCAACAGAAGACTGACTTGAAAATTTCCTCCTAACCCACACAGAGCCCTAGGAGGGGATGGGGGTGAGAGGAATCCATATTCTCTAACACACATGCCCCTTACGTACCCCCAAGTCACTGCCCATACCTTTCCTCACCTGGAGAATTTCTTCCACAGCGTCCCAGCGGATCAGGCCTCCCGGGGCATCAGGCCTTCCTTGCCAGTCTCACCTGAGAGCTGGAGAATTTCACATCTCCCCTGAGACAGCCAGGGGGAAGGATGGTGGCTCCTCCGCCCTCAGATCTGGGGAGGCAGCAGGGCACAGTCTGTGGGGAGGGGGGGCACCCACTGGCCCCTCGGTGGCCCGGGGTCTCTGATCGTCTCTGGACTCTTCTCGCAGCATCGCTCTCTGCTCCAGGTGGTAGAAGGGGGGTGCATCCGTCCCACCCGGCCTGGCGGATTCTCTCCCAGCCCCGCCACATACGGGAGCATCTCCTCAGATGGAGCCTGCTGCTCATTTCCCTGGGGCGGATGTGCAGGGCTCCACGCCAGGCCCCCCACTGCTCCCGCTTCCTCCTCCCCACCCCCACGCCCCGGCAGGATCCTTCTCCGAAAGGCACTCTAGGTGTGGCCGTAACAATGAAAACCCTGCAGAGGACCGGGGGCCCCGCCCGGAGAGCGGACCCCTGGACCGCTCTCTCCATCCATCCGGTGGGCGCCTCGCCCGTGTTCCTCACCCCTCCGCCTTTCCCCTTACGCCCCTCCACCCTTCCCGCCGCGTACTAACCTCGGCTCGGGTTTCCACGCACCGGGGGTGCCGGGGGTGCGTGCCGAGGTCACAGCCTCTTTATTTTAACAATGAATCTGAACGTTGACGAAGACCACGCCCCTGCCGCTCTCTCATAGGCTCTCTCTCGGTTCTTCATTTGCATGAAGGCTGTGCGATTGGGCAACCCGAGGACGATGGGCGGGGCGGAGGCGGCGGGGCGGAGGCGGGCGGTGCCCAGATGCCTCGGAGCGCGGGATCCGCAGCAGGTTTCCCGGAGCAGCGGGTCCAGAGGTCCCGGACCGTAGGCAGAGCTGGGAGCGGTGTTCAACGTCTGACCTCTTTCCCTTTGAATCATTCCTGCCACTGTCCGCTAACCTGGCTTTTGCCTAGGCCTTGGGCTAGGGTCTTAACCTCTTTGTGCCTCAGTTTTCTAATTTGTAAAATGGGGGTAGAAATACTGTGAGGATAAAATTAAATGCCTAGGGGGTTTCAACCTCTATTTGCACATTTCCGCTGTTGAGACGCTAACTCAAATGCACAGCTCTCCCCCTTTAAAAAGTAACATTTTGCCCCGGTCAGTGTGGCTCAGTTGGTTGAGCATTCTCCCGTGGACCTGCGATTGCCGGTTCAATTCCTGGTCAGGGCACATGCCCAGGTTGTGGGTTCAACCGATGGATGCTTCTTTCTCCCCCTCTCCCTTCCTCTCTCTCTAAAATCAATAAAGACAGCCCTAGCTGGTTTGGCTCAGTGGTTAGAGCGTCAGCCTGCAGACTGAAGGGTCCTGGGTTTGATTCCCACCAAGGGCTGTGCATACCTAGGTTAGAGGCTGGATTCCCGACTGGGGGCCCATGTGGAAGGCAACCAATTGATGTGTCTCTCTCACATCAATGTTTCTCTCTCTTTTCCTTCCACTCTCTCAGGAAAGCAATGGAAAAAATACCCTCAGGTGAGGATTAAAAAATAAAAATCAATAAAAACATATCTTTTAAAAGTCTAACATTTTTAAAGCTAACATTTATTCTGCACTGTCTATGTGGCAGCTCCAGGTCCAAAATCTCTACATTCATGAAGACATCATAACGTGAAGGATTAAGTACCAAGGTCTTCATTTCACAGCAACTGAGGATCTGAGAAATTAACTAACTTCCCAGTGTCACACAGCTAGTAAGTGGCAGAGGCAAGACTAAAATCCTGTGTGGCTTGGCTGGGCATGGCTCAGCGGTTGAGCATCCACCTAGGATCCAGGAGATCGCAGTTCGATTCCCAGTCAGGGCACATGCCCTAGTTGTGGGCTCAAGCCCCAGCAGGGGGCGTACAGGAGGCAATCGATCAATGACTCTCATCATTGATGTTTCTATCTCTCTCTCCCTCTTCCTTTCTCTCTCTGAAATCAATAAAGATATATTTAAACAAACAAACAAAACCCCTGTGTGTCTGCTTCCACTGTTGTCCACAGGGCATCTTCACTAATACAGTCAGACATTCACCCATACCTGGCACAGCCATGCCTGAGCTGGGTACTGGGGAAATGGTAACATGAATAGAATGTGGTTCCTTCTGAAATGAGGAGCCCACTGACCAGTGGGAGAGAGCCTCTGAACAGGTCACCCTGGCCCCTAATGGGACAGGCGAAGATACAGCTTCATTACAAGAATAATGAGCTTTCTGCTTGGTCCCAATTACTGTAAGCAAAACAGGGAGTAGTGAGACTCGTGTTTAGTATGTGGCTCTAGCACTCCCTGGCTGTGTGATCTTGAGGAAGTTCCTTGTCCTCTCTGAGCCTCGAGTGGGGTAGTCACTGAGTTTGAGTTTGAAGCTCAGGGTATGACACCGGCCCTCTAGCCCCACCCATCAGTAAAACCTGAAACCAACTCTGAGTGGCCCTCCGAACAGATAATTCATTAAATACTTGTGGAGCCCCTACTTTTGTTGGTTGTGTGTGCTAAGGATACATCAGTGAACAAAAGATCAAATCTCCTGCTCTTGGAACACTTACATGTTAGACAGACCACAGACTAGATAAATAAGCAATACATGGAGTACGTTGGCTGGTGACAGGTGCTAAGGGGAAAAATGCAGCAGGGAGGGGTTAGAAGTCGCTGGTGTGGTCAGGGAAGGCTGCACTAAGATGGTGACATTTGAGCAAAGACCTGAAGAAGATGGGGCAATGAGCCTGCAGGCCCTGGGGAGGGGTGTTTTCAGCTAAGGGGACAGATGCAGAGAGGCTGGAGTGGAAAGAATGAGGGAGAAGGAAATGGGACAGGTTGGTGGGTCGTCCTGAGCACTCTCCCTAGCTCTGGAGTTGCCTGGTTGTGCCCTGCTGTGGGATGGCTCAGGGCTAAGGGTGTAATGGTGGCAGCCAAGGAAGCGTCACCACTTGTCACATTTAGTCCTAGCCTCACATCCCCCTTTCTACTCCCTGAAGTCTATGTCCGCTTATCTCCACCTTTGCTCATGCCATTTCCTGTGGCCAAGACACCCCTCTTCAGAGAGCTGGAGATGCAGACTGATTACTCACAGTTCTCTTCCAGCTCTACACCACTGAGCCTCAGCTTCCTCTCAGTCAAGTGGAAATGGTCACCCAGCCCTCCCTGCCCACAGGACTGATGAGAATCACATGCTCTGGGCAGGCAAGATAGAGATGCAGGAGACCGTGGCCCAAAGGAGCAGGGGCAGTAGGTAAGAGTCTCTAAAAGGGTGATCAGGGCTGGCTCCAGCCCGTGGTTACCCTGCATAGTGATGATCCAAAGCCACCAGGCTTGCTTTTACTGACTCCTTTAGAAGCTCATGCCTTGAAAAAGCTCCTACTGACTCCTTTAGAAGCTCATGCCTTGAAAAAGCTCCTAGAGGCCTCAACCCACAGGGCCCACAAGATGGGGAGCAGCAGGAGTAAAGAATCCAGATGCGGAGCATGGAGAGAAGAGCTGCTGAGAAGACAAGTTCTCCAGAGGGTTCTGATTCCACCACTCCTGAAGCTAGGACTGGCAAGACCATGCCTCACTTTCCTTGGTCTGCTGGCAGAACTAATGGCCCACATAGGAGAGAGCAATGAGACTAACACTAACAAATGTTACAAATCATAGGTGTAAGTTGTAAATGACCCCGTGTCACTGGGGATGGGGAGAGAGCCTGGCCAGGTGTCTCAGCAGTCAGCAGCAGCTACACACACATTGACGGCACATGCCATGGGAACGGTTCATACGCACGGTCTCATTTTAGCCTTAGGGGTGGCCTTACGTTGTAGGTGTCTTATGTCACCCTACGCATGGAGAATAGACCCAGAGAGGTTAGCACAGTGAGGAGCTCAGACAGTGGTCCAGTGGCACAGCCAGATCCAAACCCAAACCCTGCTGTGTGCACTGATCTCCCAGGCCTAGCTCTGTTCCTGCTCACAGGGGCCTGTGAGGACACGGCTCAGTTGGCTCTCCTGGGGTGAGTACCACAATCACCTGGAGAGCCTGGTAACAGGCTCTGCCCTGGATGGAGGCAACCAACCACAGTCACCTGACCCAAACAGGGTGGGACAACCAGAAGGCAGCAAGAAGAGCAGGTGGGAGAAGCTGAGAAGCCAGGTCAGGAGACCTCCTGGCCACAAGCCCTGAGCTTTACATTCCATGCCTAGGTGTGGCCTTCAGACCTGCATCAGCCATCACCAGATAGTAGGTTTTTATGGTGACATGGAAAAGCACCTGCCCAGCCCCAAGTGCAGCCAAACAGAGCCACTGTTCCTGAGCCTACACAATGGCTTGTGGGGGGAGGGAGCTGCTCCTAGAATACCTTCCATGGGGTGAGTGCGGGGAGGACCTACCCCGCAGACTTCAGCTCCCTCTCCCAAAGGAGTCTCTCACATCCCAAGGCCATACATCCTGCAGCTGTGCTCCCATCAGAGCACTCTCCTGTCACCCTGACCATCTCTTACTAGTCATGAACTTCACTGGGAATGACAGCACATTTTATTCCCCTCAGTCCTAGTCTTAGGGCCCAACATGGGTCCCCTAACCAGGGCACAACACGAAATCCCTGTGCCCCAGCTCAGAATCACAGGAACCAGTAAGTGGCAAGGGGGAGTCAGACGATAGTGCTCTGGTTGTCCTCGATGGTACCGCATCTACCATCCTACCTGGATTCTACCTTCTTGGTTAGGGGAACAGCAGAGTACGTGAGGTAGGTCACTAATAAGCTGGGACAAGAAAGGGACAAGGCTGGTTTTCATCAGCTCTGAAACCAAACCTGAAGATCTGAAAGGAGTGTGAACAAATGGCACCTTGCAGTACACCAGCTGGACTCCTGGGGGGTCTGCTCAGAAAGGGCCCCACTTCTAGGCAAGATGCATTTTCTTTAAAAAGGGTTAATCTCTCCTTGCGCCTAGGAGCTGCTGGAAGCCTGGGAAGCTGCCCCAATTTGGGGGTGGGGAATGTGCCAGGAGTCACCTGCTTCCACATTTCAATTTCAGCTGAGAAGACGGAGACCAAGGATAAGGGACAGGCCCCAAGTCTCAACCACTAAAGGGCAGAGCTTGCTACTGCTCACCCATGGCCCCAGCTGCTCACTTTTCAGAGCAACGGGTAGACTGGCTTCTACCAGTGGTTACACTGGTCTGCACCCCTGGTTAGGGGTCCCAGACCTGACACTGCCTTTCACACCCACAAGGAAAAGTGCTGGAAGATGAGGATGGGATGTGCCCACCACCCCAGAAGCCTACCCTTGGCGTGTGGCATCAGGGCCAAAGACAAACCAACCACAGTGCACGTAGTTTCAAAACTCTGATGAAGGCGCAGCATAGGGGCCAAGGACAAACCAACCACAGTGCAGCTAGTTCAAAACTCTGATGAAGGCAGTGGGGTGTACACATGGGAAGGTGCCCCAAATGTGGCTCAGACGGCTCCTCCTGAGGGAGGCCAGTTCTCAGCTGCCTGCTACTTCTTGGGCAAAAGCCCCTGGGCTCAGTGCAGGCTGGGTTACAGAGACAGCCAAGCAGAGACAGGACAGATCCTTGCAGCCTAGGCTGGGGCCTGGCCTGGTTCTCGGACTCACTCTCCGTTGTGCCGGGCTTTGCCGGTCAGCCGGCGGCGCTGGGTCTTGCTGGTACGAGTGGTACTTGGGGGCTTCTTGGTGGAGTCCTGGGCCCATCGAGGATGTTTCTTCTTGACTTTTCTTCGACTGTGTGCATGCAGTGATGCTGTGAGAGAGGAGATCCTGTGGGAGAGTGGTAGGCCAGTGAGGCTAGGGCCTCAGTATACCCTGGGGAACAGGGCATAAGTGAAAGGTTGAGTTGGGGATGACTGACAATCCAGTTCATGAAGGGAAAGTCAGGACAAGCCCTGAATATCAATACTACCAGGTCCATTCCAAAGGCAGCCTGCTCTGACCCCACAAGGCCTGCTAGCTCCTTAGCTCAGAGAGAGAAAGGCCCTTACCCCAGACATAAAGGGCTCCCAGGGTCAGTTGTTCTTGGGGGGTGGGGGTGGGGTGAGGGACAGTGAGGACCACTTGATAGGAAGAGCAGAGGGCTGCTCCAGGCCCCACACCTGCCTCACACTACTCCCTACAAGTCAGCAGGAGGCGGCTCTGCAGGCCAGGTCACCCATGCCAGCCATGCAGAATAGGCTCATAAGGATGGACAAGCCAGAGCTCACCGCTGGGATAGCAGGGGTTCTCTGGATTTTCTGGGTAAGGCTTTGGTCAGCTTCTCCATGGATGACACCTCCTCCTCAGACCCCGGCTGGGCCCCTTGCTAAAAAAGCAGAGAACAAAGACTGTCACAGAGAGCAATGGATTGGGTGGCCTGGGCAATCATGGCTCTGTCAAGTGGGGGCACGATTCGCCACCTCCCATGCCTGGGCTGGGGCTCAGGGAAGGCCATGTGCACCCTGGAGCAGGAATTATGCAGGGAAGAGCTGTGTTTCAGAGTCCTCCACTGCCTCAGTTTCCAGTGGACATCAACACTCACAGATGGAAGAACTCTAACATGGGGACAAAACTTGTCTTTGCATCAGACCTTTCAGAAGAGGGAGCACAAAATAGAAGTTGAACATAAGACGTAATAGAGCAGTGGCTCCCGGACATAAACCCACTGTAATCCATGATAAGAAATGTGGTTTACCTTGTAACTGAGTTGATACATGGATATCAAAAAACTTACTGTGAGGCTTTCTGATATTTTCAATAATAATTCTGTTCTATTTTTATTTTTTTAATCCTGATTAAACAAACCTGAGGATTATTGATTTTAGAGAGGATTGGGGGAGAAAGAGAGAAACAGATGTGAGATAGAAATATCAATCGGTTGCCTCTCATAAGCATCCACTGGGAACAAACCTACAACCTAGGTACTATATGTGCCCTGAACGGAAATCGAACCCACAACCTTTTTGGCGTATGGGACAATTCTCCAACCAACTGAGCCACACCAGCCAGGGCTATTTTTTTTCTTTTTTTAATGCGTCTTTATTGATTTCTGAGAGACGAAGGGAGAGGGAGAGAGAAAGAGAGAAATATCAATGATGAGAGAGTCATTGATCAGCTACCTCCAGCATGACCCCTGCTGGGGATCAAGCCTGCAACCTGGGCATGTGCCCTAACTGGGAATCGAACCACGATCTCCTGGATCCTAGGTTGATGATCAACCACTGAGCCACGCCGGCTGGGCTATTTTTTTTTTTTAATGCTGGTCGCAACCTGTTAATAACTCACAACCCATAGGTTGAAAACTCGCTGTCAGTGCACACAGGTGTGTCATGTAATTATTGCTGTTTATCATGCAATCTGAGTGATCACAGTAAACACTATCTAAAGTGCTTCTCATAGGTTCACCACTTTTAATCTCACAGCAATTCCACAAGGCAGGTGCTACCACCATCGAACCTGTTTATTGATGAAGAGAAGAGGTAAGGCAAAGAGACACCCAAGCTCCCACAGCTGCTCAGTGGTGGAGCTAGCCTCTGAAACCTCAGGACTCAAAGATTTTGTCCAGGCCCAGAAGACACTGAACCCCCTGCAATGGAATCTACATGACATGGACTAGCACTTAGCAACCCCTGACAAGCCAGGCTGCCCCTGTGTTCCTTTTTCCCCAGGGCTGGGAGTGACACTCACCTCAGGCAGAGGCAATCCCAGCAGCCGGGCCCCTGAGAGGTCCAGGTTGCTGATGGTGGTCACGGTGACTGTGTGGTTGGGGTGGTCGTACTGTACTGACTCTGTCTTTGCTGTTACCAGCCGGTCCAGTTCATCTGCCTCCTCTGTGCAGGGTGAGCACAAAACGGCCTCAGCACTAGGGCACAAGTAACCAGGCTCCAGCCCCTCCCAATCCTGGAGTGCAATGGCCCCCTCTACTCTATGGAAGAGTATCCGGGAAGTCACTGCCTCCAGAGCCTGTCCTGCCAACAAATGCTGTAAACTATCCAACTCCTCCTTTCCTGTCCTGGGAAAACCTCAAACCACCTGGTCGCCACCTTCGACAAGCCCAGTGTGACACCAGGGCTGCTGCCCATTCCCCTCTACCCCCAGTCCCTCCAGGCTTCAGAAACTGGGCTGTCCGCTCAGGATCAGTTTACTAAGAGGTTTGGTCTCCTCTTTGTCTCTAATCCACTACATTTAGAGGTACCCAAGGACCACTCCTGGTCCCCATGTCATCATCAAGACCCCCAGAGCTAAGGAAGTCAGCTTCTGGGCAGGCCCTACACCCCTATCCTCCCACTCACCAAGGGATAAATAAACCAAGGCTTGTTGGCTATTCTCCACGTCAGGCCAAGGATGGGACTTACCCAGCGCCTCCTCTCTCTCTGCCAGCATCTTCAAGTATTCCTGGTGGCGCTGAAACCAAAAGGGAAGGGAACACAGTGAGTATGATGGCCATTCAGCCCCACCTCAGGCAGGGGCACTGCTCACCTCCAGGGTGAGTGAGTGAAAGACCAGGAGATTCCATCCTAAACCTTCCCCAGACCTGGGCCCACAGTGTCTCCACCTGTACAAACTGTTTCCCAGGCCTGCTCACACCTCCCCTCATCCCTGCAGATGTTCCATTCAGGCCATCCAAGGCTGCAAGTCCGCTGGGAGTGAGAGACACTCCCGCCCTCCCACTCTGCACCTCCTCTCGGAGCTTCTTCTGCTCCTGCTTGAGCCGCTGCTTGATCTCCTCTATGGCTGCCTTCTTCCGCTCCACCTTCCGCTTGTGGAAGCCTGTCAGGTACTCCCTACAGGAAAGAGGCAAGGGAGTCAGGAGCTACAAGGAAAGAAAGGCTTCCCTTCAAAAACAGCTAAATTGCACTCACTATGAGCCAGGGACCATTCCAAAAATTTACGTGTGTTAACTCATGTAATCTTCACAACAACCTGTGTAGTAGGTACCAATTCCTGTTTTACAGATGAGGTCACTGAGGCACAGAGAGGTTAGGTTACTTGCCCAAGGTCATAGAGTGTAAGGTTATGAAAATAAGAGGGAGAAGCTGCCTTTTTCTACCCACTACCCTCCGAGGCTCTCAGCTTCAAGCAGCAGGCACAGGTGATGGGCATAGGTTGTAGGCCTTTGAACCTAGAACTGGTGGGGCCCCTTCTATACTGCGAAATTCCGTTCCCCAGTGAATTAAGCCACTTCCAGCAGGACTTGCGAGGCCACCCTTACCCAGACCTCTACATTTGCTGCTGGACCAACACCGCATTTCCCAGGACACCTGCCCCCTGGACCCATCTCTGCAGGGCCTGTGGATGCCCAGCATTTCCCTCCCTCCCTCCCTCTCTATCTGATCTCAGCCTCTTCTCAGCTCTGTAGTACTGACTGCACCATTTCCATCTATTCGGGGCCCCAACACTCGGTTTTTCCATGATCTACTACCATATGCTAAGGGGGCACGCACACGTAGGAGTAAATGTCTGGTGAGCGAATAAATGAACTTAAGCCACTCATTTCATTCACTCTTCATTTATCAACAACAGCTGAGAGTACTCAGTGAGGGCGGCTGGGATAGGAAGCCGTTGCCAGTGCCCGGAGACCCGAACTCCTGGCTCGCAGGGCGGCTCTCAGGCTGCGCACACAGGAGGAGCCAGGCAAGTAGGGGCGCCCAGAAGAACGAGGGGAGGGCGGGGCGGGCGGTTCCATTCCACAGGCGAGGGCCAGGAACGGACGCTCCCATTCCGCGGGAGGGCGCCCAAGGGGAGCCCCGGTCACGCCAAGAGGGCGGGGCCGGAAGGGCCCTCTGCGCGAGCGTGCGCGGCCCCAGGCTGGCGTAGGCCTTGCCCCGCAGCCCGGGCGGGTGCGGTTCGGCATTATCACTCACCGCCGCTTCTCCTCGTCGAAGCTGAGGACGAGCCGCGGCCGCCGGTTGTCGCCATCTCGCTTCTTCTTCTTGTTGCGGCCCATAACTGTGAGGCCTGGGCGGCGCCGCTCCCGCTCCCGGAAGACACTTCCGGGTGTAGCGTTTTGGGCCTTCCGGGCGCGCCTCGCAACGACGCTCAGCAGTTCCACTCGCCAGGCCCTGCCTTTTAAAGGGACCGCCCCACCCCTCCCTTGTGGGTGTAACAAGCTGGTCTCTGCCCCGCGACTCCCAGCCCCATTCCTTCTTATAGACAAGCAACGGGGAGAGCGAGCCCCCGAGATCCCGGCGCGTAGCACGGCACCCGGCACAGAGCAGGCGCTCAGTACGGAGATATTATCGAATGACCAAAGACTGCTGATCCTACTTTTGATTCTCATGTTAACTTGGTGGTGCTCTCCAAGATCACGTTTCTGGAAGCAAACTACCTGAATCTGAATCCTGGTATCCCAGTTACAGCTGTGTGGTCCTGGACCAGTTGCCTTTGCTGCGCCTGAGTTACCCCGTTTGGAAAATTACAATTATAGTGACTTTGTAGTGTGAATGTAAGGCAGTGGTTTTCAAACTTTTGCGTGCACCAGAATCCCCTAGAGGGCTTGCTGAAACCCAGATCCCTTGGCCCCGCTGCAGAGTTTCTAATTCAGCAGGTCTGGAGTGAGCCCTAGAATTTGCATTTCTAACAGGCTCTCAGGTGATGTTGATGTTGCTGGTCCCTAGACCAAACTTTGAGGTCGTGATTGTGAGGAATGAATGAGTTATGTAATGTGTATAACATAATAAATGCCACGCGTGTTTACTACACAAGCTATCTCCCCTCTCTATGCCTCAGTTTCCCCAATGGAGTAGCGGTGTCATAACTCATCCTCTACTGAAAATGAGGGTATGAATGTGAATGCATTCAGTAAAACAACATCTGAAGGAATTTTAGTAACTGGAATTACATGCCTGAATCTCCCTGTAAACAATAATATAAATGGAACCACTTTAAAATGGAACCAGAGCTGCCATCCCAGAGAAACTGCCTTATGCCTCAAATCTTTGGAGTGTTAAAATAGGGCAAAATAACCTCTGGACAGGGCCTCAGCAACCTTTTTCCCAAAGAACTGTTTGTAAAGATAACAAGAAAGCAGTTTTCATGACTAATGGAATGATGACTACTAGACTGAAAATTTAAAACATTGTTGAGTGCCCAGTTGGGTGTGGCTCAGCTGTTAAGCATCAACCCAGGATCCAGGAGATTGCAGTTTGATTCCTGGTGAAGGCACATGCCCATGTTGTAGGCTAGATCCCCAGTCGGGGGCGTGGGGGAGGCAGCCAATCAATGACTCTCATCATTGATGTTTCTATCTCTCTCTGTCCCTCTCCCTTCCTCTCTCTGAAATCAATAAAGACATATTTCTTAAAAATAAAACATTGTTTAGAATTAACATCACTATGTTATCTTCGCCAATAGAAATGCCTTCCTTCTATTGATGTAATTGTTCCCCCTCCCTGTCTCATAAATACTCCTTGTCTTTGTCTTCTAATCAGAATATTATTTGGGCTTCTGCCTGAATTAATGACTCCTTAATAGCTATCTTTCTTGGCTTCAAACAAATGCTTGTTTGCCTCTCACTTTGAGATGCTCTTTTATTCTAAGGTTAGCACTCCATTCTCAGCACATCTGCGCTGGGTGGTCCCACAGGGTCAATGATCTACAGGAGAAGCACAGGAGGCTGCAGGAGTTCAGGGTTGGCTCCTCCAGTGTGGAGTGCTTCCCTGAGGAGGTGACCGCAGAACTGAATGAGGTTGGGGATGCCAGAGGCATTAAAGACTCTTAGGACCCAACCTTCTCCTTTAATAAGTGACTGGATCCCAGAGAGCAAGTAAGCACACATGACTGAGTGCCTGCTGAGTGCAAGGCATACAGAGAAGACAATGGAACTACAGTATTATCTCAGAGAGGGGAAGTGACTTGTCCAGGGTTATACTGCTGCTCTGTGGCAAAACTGGGACTTTAACCTGATTCACTAGGCTCATGGCCCAGCATCGTGGGCCACTGGCCAGAAGGATCACTCCCCCAGTATCTAGCATAGCCCCTTTGGAGGGCAAGATGCAGTTTTAGAAAGAGCCAGGCACACAGTAGGTATATCTCTACATGAATGTTGAACCCATTCCACCAGGGTCCTCTGCCTGGAGGATTCCATGTTGGTGCTGAAAGGAAATTAGCCTCAAACCCAGGGTACAGCAGGCGGCTGCCTGAATAGCAGGGCTTCAGGGTGAAAAATAACTGCCCCTTTGACCCTTCGACCCCCAGTGGTCATGCTCTAATGTTCCCCTTGGCATCCTCCCTCTGGGAGGAAACATTGTCTTGGCTGCAATGATGCCCCTGAAGATGCCCAGCAAGCTGCCTTCTGCAGCTGGGCTGCCTCCTGTGAGTCCCAGGCACTGGGTCTCAGGGCTGCCACCAGCTCTTTCCCAGGCTCCACCCCCCCCACCCCCACCCAGACTGACTGTAGCCAGAAAGTGATGGGTCTGCGACTGGACTTGATAAATTATAAACCTTTCTGGGCTCCTTTCCTCTCCACGGTTCATTCTTTCAGTCTCCCACTGTGCTGAAGAGTGTTCTCAGGGCGTCTCCAGGATTATCTGTCCTCACAGCCTCTCGTGAGGTTGGTGCTGCTTCATCCCTGTTATACAGGCGAGGAAACACGCTCAGAGAGAAGTGATTTGACCAAAGTTACCCGGTTAGTGAGCGGTGTACAGAGCCATTCTCGCCTGCTGCCCTGGATGTGGAGTGGTTCTGCCCTCCAGAGCTTCCAGTCTGGAGCACAGACAGGCTGAGTAAGGAGACAGACGGCCGCTTATGTGAGGAACTCTGCTTAGTTGGTCTTTGCAGCCCACCCAGCCCAAGCTGCCGGCCCACATGGGGCTCAGAGAGGCCTCATCTGCCAAAGCTCCCAGTGCAGAGTGAAGCCTGCCATCTCCAGCAGGCGCTTTTGCTCCAAACTCTTCCTAGGGAGTTTCAGGTCCCCTTGCCCCAGGAAAGGAGATGAGGGACTGGCAACCCACCCAGATTCCAAAAGCTCCAGAGCCCTTTACTGCAGCTTGCTGTCTAAAGCACCCACCACCCTTGTTGAGATTATTTTTGAAATTTTTATGTTTCTTGAGCACCTACTGTGTGTGTGCGAAGCACAGCAAGAGATGGCACATTCTCGTCTGGCTGGCGTGGCTCGGTGGTTGAGCGTAAACCTACGAACCAGGAGGTCAGGGTTCAATCTCAGTCAGGGCACATGCTCAGGTTTCAAGTGTCTGGCTTGATTTCCAGTAGGGGGCATGCAGGGGGCAGCCAATAATGACTCTCATTGTTGATGTTTCTGTCTCTTTCCATCTCCTTTCCTCTCTCTGAAATCAATAAAAACATTTTTTAAAAAAAGAGAGATGGCACATTCTCTTAATAGAAATGATGATGCTGATGAGCAAAAGGAACTGCTATTTATTTAGCTCTTTACATGATTCTCTCTTTTAAGGTATGAGCCCCATTTTACTGAGGCTTAGACAGGTGCAGTCACTTGCCCAAGGTCATACAGGCAAGAAGAGCAAGTGCTGAGGGTGAGCCCAGGTGGTCTAAGGGCAGAGCTCTACTTAATTTCTTTGGACCCAGTTTCATAGGCTCATAATACACAGTGAGTCTTAAAAGAGGTGAAGGAAACCAACATTTACAGAGCCCTTACTATGTGCCATGCACCATACACCCCCCTGCATTATGCCAGCTAATCCTTGCAACAACCCCACATCGTAGATACTATAGTATTAATGCAATTTGATAGATGAGGAAACAGGTTCAGAGAGGTTCAGTAACTAATCTGAGGGCAGTGATGGAGCTGGGGTTTGAACATAGGAGTGTGATTCTGAGCCGCTTCTTTCCCAGGGCTTTGCTCTGGCTCCGTGTAGTCCCAGTTCTGGTATATTGTGGGTGTTCAGCCAGGTTAGGGGAGAAATAATGTGGGTGAACTGAGGACCAGAGAAAGGCAGTTGAGGGGAGCACTTTCTCCAACGTCCAGCAGAGGGCGATCCATCCACAGCCAGATTTCCAAAGCTGTTTCTGGGTGGCCACTTGGGTGACTCAGGAGAGCCTGGAGATTGGGCATGTGGACTCCATCCCCCTTGGCCCTCACAGAAATGTGCTCCCTAGGGGACACACCGAGGTGGGAATCTTCCACCCCAAAGGGCCCAGATGCAAATAACCCTCATTTTATAGATGCAGAAATGAAGGCTGGGGACAGATAAGACCTACCCAGGGTCCCACGGCTGCTGCTGGCTGTCCTGGAGAGTTAGATTTGCCAAGCTCCCATCCCAGAGCTCAGCTGGGTATAGTACAGTCCTGGGCATCACATTGTCACTCAGAGGCTTGAGTGCAGCAGGGATGAGAAGCCACTGCTGTTTACTATGCGCTGCATACTAAACTTGGCCTCCTTCACACGTATCACTTAATCCTCACAGCACTATGTGCTACTAGTCCCCTCACATACATGAATAAACCAGACTCAGATCCATTCATGCACACAAGGCCACACAGCTGGTAGCCCCGCACCACCATCTGCACCAGCTCTTAATAGCTCATGAAAACAAATGAGAGGGGCCCAGTAACTCTTCTCTCTGTGCTGCCTGATACCACAGCATGAATCAGTCTGTCCTTGCCTCTTTCCCCCTGGTTTCATTTATTCATCTTTTGAGCACCTACTATGTGCTGGGGCCCACTAGGTTGGGAGCTGTTTGTCACCAAGCCCCTACTGTGTACTGAGCCCAGGGGACTCAGGGGAAGATGTCACTAGCACTTAGCAGGTGTGCATCAAAGAAGTGAACAGAAGTGAAGCCTGGGGAAGTTAGTGGAGCCTGCCCCTATATACACACACGCACACAAATGAGGCTGGTTCAGGGTACAGAGGCAGCTGCCTTTATTGGGGGCCATTGGTTGGCTGGATTCACTCAAAGGCCACACACTTGATCTTGAGGTCACCTTCTGCCGCCAGGTAATTGATGACCTCCAGGTTGAGGCGGTTGGGGAACTTGAATGTATATCCATCTGACAGCTTGATAATCATGTCTGCCTGGTCGAAGGAGATGCACACCTTGGGAGTGGAAAAGGGCAGTGAGCGATGCTCCCCCAAGCGGGAGCCTTGGCACAGCCACAGCCACGGCCTGCAGGCCTTGGGCCCTCCCAGAGCCCTGACAGCCCTACTGCAGGGGCCAGGCCCCTGAGGTTGGTAGAGGGGCTAACACAGCAGGGGAGGGAGGGAGAAGGGGGAGTGGGGAGGAAAGGCAAGGTGGGACCTAGGTCTCTGGTCACGAACCCCAGCTCTGCCCCAGCCCACCTCTGTGACACTTCCAGGCTGGAAGGGGAAGACAGACTCGCGCTGCTCAGTGCCCCAGGCCCCGGAATTCTTGCTGTTACACACGATGATGTTGATGTCTCCATGTATATTGAAGCGAGGATTGAAGTGCAGGCACACATTGTTGTCATCTTTGCCCAGGTTCAGCACGAAGCTGGGGGTGACAGGCAGGAGGGGCTGAGGCCTCTGCAGGCAGCTGCAGCCCCTGGACTAACCAGTCTGTGCCACTCCGTGCACCATGAATGGATCTAGCTGGGAGAACTGATTGAGTCAAGGAGGCAGGAAACCTGATTCTAGCTCTTGGGCCAGCCACCTCCTTGCTGTGATCTTGAGTCCTTGCCCCTCTCTGGGTCTGTTCCTCATCTGCACAGTGGGGGCTGCCTGCCCAAGAAGGATCTCTAAGGGTCTTGCTGTGCTTACAGCCAAAACTCTCGCAGACAGCAGTTTGTGTCCCAGCCCTCCGGTCGAGGTAGGGGACTCCCTCCAGATGATGACCTCTGGGCATACAGGTGTCCTGTCTATCTGGTATATCTTGGCACCCTTGGTGCCCGGCATGATGGATGACATGCAACAGGTACTCAATAACTGGGGCGAATGAACAAATCCCAATAACGCACTTGCTAGGTGGAGGTAACAGCAATCCTTGCCCCTGAGGGTCTGATAAGAATGAAATGAATAGTGCACCGGGCTCTTTGATAACGTCGGCTGGTCATCTCCTCACTGAGAGACCCAGCACCTCACCCCCCCCCGCACAACCACCGTCCCCCTCGTTTTGGTTTACTGATTAACAAACTGAGGCTCAGTGCAGTTGGCTAAGCCCCAGGTCCGCCACGTGGCCGCTGAGAAAACAGACCAGCTGGCTGGATGACGAAGGAAGGAAGGACTGAAGGAATGAAAGGCTGAGGAGTGAAGAACGCAGGACAGAGGGACCGCGGAGGGAGAGCTTTGGGCGGGGCACCCCCCTCATTCCCTCTCCCCGCCCCGCCCCCGCCCCCCAGCAGCCTCAGGTCCCGCCCAGAGCCGGGAGGTGGGGACGAGCCGACGTAGGCGGCGGAGCAGCAGCTGGTTTAGTTTAAGAGGCTCCAGTGGGGAGGGGAGGGGGCGACCATGCTGGAGGCATCCAGATCCCAGGAAGAAGTGACTCATCCAGAAAACCCCGCTCCCGCCGGGGCCGCCGGAAAGAATCCCCGCCCCCACCGCCGAAGGGGAGGGGGGAGGGGGCCAGGCCGCCACGCCCCTACCTGCCCTCGGGCTGCGCCCAGGGGCTGCAGACGCGGCCCAGCCGCTGCCGCCCGCCACCCCCGCCTTCGCCCCTCACCTCTTGGCGTCGGGGGCCACCTCGCCCCGCACTCGGAGGCACTCCCCCGGTTTGAGATTCAGGTTGCTGGCGACCAGGCCCTGCGCAGACAAGACCCCGCCCAGACGGGTTAGAGGCTGCGGTGCCCGCGGAGGTGGGAGGGGGTCGTCTCCACCCTGGGAAACTGGAAGCCTGGGGAACCCGCGTGCAAGTTCTAGCCGTTCTTCCTTTGTGAGGTCCTGGGCAAGTCCCTACCCCCAACCGGGTCCGCTTCCTATCGGTAACGGGACTGAGGCTCCCGAAGCCAAGATCTGGAAGTCTTTGGGGCTCCGCTTGGGGATTTTGGAGCTGGGACGTTCCACTGCCTCATGTAATAGATGAGAGAAGCGGGCTCCTCGGGAGTGAGGGAGTTGGTGGCAAAGGAAGGCGAATGCGGGGGGGGGGGGGGAGTCTGCCCCTCTGCTGGAGAGGAAGGGGCCTGGGGCTGGGGGGCTCCCCTTCAAGCGGCTCTGCGGAGAGGAGGCCCCGAGGAGCAGGGCCAGGCGCCTCTGCAGCAGGGAGCGCGGCCTCGGCCGAGCCTGCAGCCTGGCTGGCTGGGGGTTAACGAGGTTGAGCACACAGTTTAACTGCTGGTGAGTGGTTCCTTCGGCCAAAAACTTTTCCCTCAGGGCCTGAGGAAGATTCCCGCCTCCTCTCCCCCACCCCCACCGGACCGGCCTGCACTGAGCCCTTCCACCCACTCACTCGGGCAGGCCCCCTTCCCAGGCAGCCTGCCTCTGATCCTGGCAACTCGTCAGGGCTCCCTAGCGCAGAGGGTGACTGCCCTGGCCGGGCGACTGAGGACAGCTGCAGCAGGGAGGGAGGGGACAGGAGTCTCTTTGGGGTGGAGGTGGGGAAGGGCAGTGTCATCAAAGAGCCTCCCCGGCCCCAGCTGGCCACACCCTGTGCACTCCAATTTCTCAGAGAGCTGCAGAAAGGCAGACCTTGGGAGAAATAACTGCGCTGGCCGACCCTGGAGGAATCCAGAAAATTCTTAAGCCAGAGAAAGCCTTGGGGGACCATGGTGCCCACCCCTATCTTGGAGATGCGGCCACTAAGGCCCAGGAAAAAAAGACGGTACTTGCTCAAAGCCGCACTGTCGGGACTAGAACCCACGCCCGCATCTGCCCGACTCTCCCCAGCGGCCTGCCCCACGCCATCCTGAGCCTCGGCGCGGGGCCCCTGCACTCACACAAGCCATGACCGAGGGCGGGAGGGCGGGAGGACGGTCCTGCAGACTGCGCACCAGCTGTCAGAGGCTCCGCGGGAGGGACTGTCCCCCCGGGCCGCTCCCACCCTTTTAAGGGGACCGGACCCCCCGCCCCCGGGAAGCTCAGCCAATTGTAAGTCAGGACAGGAATAGGGCCCCTGGGGGCGGAGTCAATGGACTTTTGAAGCCCGATCTGGAGCAGAGCGGACCAATCAGAGTGGTGGCCCCCTCCTTAGCCACTCCCCCAGGGTCCGCGCTCCACCTCTCATTCTCCCCCATCTCTCCCCAGCCCCCACCAAAAAAGTTGTGCTGTGGCAGGGATTGGGGGAAGCCAGTGGAAAATAGTTTGAGGATGAGCTAGGCCCAGGAGTTGGCGGGAAGGGGCTGAGGGCCAGCAGGCTGAGCTCAGGGGCTCCCCAGGAAAGACCGCTGAGGGGGTGCAGAGTCCTTCAAGGAATTAGAGCCGGGGTTCCTGAGGCTGCACGCTGGCAGGGCCAGGGCGTGACCCCCTCTGTGGGCCTATGCAGAGGGCCCAGAACCCATCAACCGCAAGGCCCTGGCCCCACCCGGGCCTCCTCCGGAAGCAGGGATTGTGGCTGCCGCTGCGCGTGCTTGTCACTAAAGCTAAAGAAAGGCTGGGCCCGGTGCCAAGTCTGAGGCAGCTGCCAGGGTTCAGGGCTCAGGCCTCAGCCCTGCTGAGGGGCCTGCTGGGGATCCTCCAAGAGCCCCTGCTTGACAGCCTCTGGCTGGTCTGAGAGGGACAGGCCTGGGAGCGGGCCCAGCTGAGCCAGGCCATGAGGGGTTAAGGTCCCTGCTCTTTGCACCCCTGTCCACTCTCCTCACAGCTCTTCCCCTGAGGCCAGGCACAGCCTTATCTTTCCACATCTGTTTAGCAAATATTTTACTGTACACCAATTAATGTACCTGGCCCTGAGCTATCTGGAAGGATTCAAAGATGAATCTTCCCAGTCCCTGCTCTCAAGGAGCCCACTGTTAGGGTGGAACCTGGCCATGAACCTAAGGAAGGAGTAGCATGATGTCAGCTCTAAGGGAGGTCAGGAGCAAGCACCTTGGTGGGATGGAGACTGTCCAGAATGTGAAGGTAGGGTCTTGAAGGATGGGTGAAGGAGGGCTGGCATTCCAGCCTGGGCAGAGGCTCCAAAATGAAAAAGCACAGATTTAGGGAACCGTGAGCATCTGAACATGGCTGGAGTTTAGGATATGTTGGGGAAATATGGAGCATGAGGCTGGGTGGCCAACAATACTTGGATCATGAAAGGCTGTTGTTCTATCTAGGGTGCTGGGGAGCCATAGAAGGTTATAGGGAAGGTGAACATTGAGGCCAGACTTGGGCTGCAGGGAAGATCACTGTAGCAACAGAATTGGGAGTGAGTTGGAGGGGTGCTCACCTCACACTCAGGTAGAGGGAGGGGTGTGGGGAGCACTGGGCAAGGTGGGAAGCTTACTACAGAAGTTGTCAACGGGACTTTCATCTCCACGTCACTGTCCTTCTGAAATTGGCAGCACCAAAAAGGAGAGAAGATGTGGACCAGGGGTGACTCACATCTGGAGGTCAGGCTAGCAAATCTGCCCTGCCCTCCATTACCTCTCCCGTCCAGCCTCCACTGTCCCGCACCCCACAGACCACCTTCCTCCAGATGACTCAAGTCCACAGGATGCCGGGGGAGTACTTGGGATTGCAAGGCAGGCCACAACCACAGCGAGCCCCCCCCCCCAAGACTGCTGCCTCAGAAATCAGCCACAGCAGCCTCACTTTTTCCTTCAGGGCCTTCCCCAAACCTCAGCCTAGGGAGGGGTTGGGGCCCAGCTCAACTGCCTTTCCTCTATGCTTCCTCTCCAAGGGCCACAGGCACCCTTTCTGCCTGATCAAGGAGTCAGGGCTTTTCAGGAGGAGTCCCAGACCAGAATAGAGGTGCTTCAGCCACAGTCCTTGACCAACTGCCATCAGGTGGGCCTGGCAGGCTGCCAGCCCTGAGTTAGGCTCTCAGGGTCCTGAGAACTGCTTCTCTGTTCTTCCCCCAACCTGGAAGCTGTGCCCATCACCAAGAGCGTTTGCCATTGGATGAGGGGCTGCTTTACTCCCCTTCAGCATCTGGCCAGCCGAGGGCTGGCAGAGGCCGTGTGGTGTGGTGAATAGGCCCCCGGAAAGCCCCTTTGGGAGTCTGGAGACTTGGGTGTAGGTCCTGGTCCTGCCATGCCCTCCCCAAGGCATCCTGGTGAGCCCCTTCTCCCTGCTTGCCTCAGTCTCCCCGTCTGTACACTGGGGAGGTGAAACCCTGTTCTTCTGTACAAGGTTAGTACAGGGAGTAGTTCTGGTCGGAATAGATTTTCTGTGTGTGTGTGTGTGTGTGTGTGTGTGTGTGTGCCAGCGTGGACACACATGCGTGTTTTTCATAGTCTCATAATGTCTTAGTGTCCCTGCCCAGGCTGCTTACCTTCTAATGTCAATACCCCTGGGAGGTCCCTCCACCTCCACCTCCACCTCATCAGTCCCGTCCGGCCTAGGCTCTCCAGATTCCCGTGTACCCTATAACTGGGGCTATGGTTTTCCTGGGGGGAGGAGTAGGGACAGGTGGCATTGTGCAGTGGCGCCCACTTATCTGCCAGGCCTTGTGCCCGGCGCCTCCTTTCATACATTATCTCATTTCGTCTTCACCTCACCCTTTCTTGTCTGCCAACAGGGCTGAACTGCACAGGAAAGTGGCTCTGGGCCCTGAAATGAATTCGAGGTTGGAATCTGGAGACGAAAGGCAAGTCCTGGTTTGGGGGCTACCTGGCTGTGACTGTAGCCAAATCCTTGACCTCCCTGAACCTGCTTCCAGGCCTGGAAAGTGGGAATGTCACCCAGTCACCAGCTGGTTGGAGAATTACAGGAGTGATGCATGAGGGACTCAGCATTAGTTCTCTCATCTGCGCCTCCCCAGGCCAAGGCCCCCTCCCCCAGGGACTCTCCTCCCCCTTCACCATTCGGCACTGGGGGTGGTGGGCTCTCTGGAATTCCTCTCTCCTGCAGGCTGGACCTTGGCCACTGCCTAAGAGATGAGCTAGGCTTCCTCGGGCAGGAGATCCAGAACAGTGCAGCCCTTCCCAGCCTGCCCTGCCCCCGTGAAGGCTGCGCCTCCTCCAGCCGGCAGTTGTGGAGAGGGCTGCTGGTGGGCCCACTGAAAACCCCTGCCAACCTGGTTGGCCCAGGTGGGGAAGGTGATCAGAGCCAGGAGTCCTAGATGTCAGAGCAGGGAGGGACCCCAGATACCACTTCCTTATTTGATTATATAGCAACCCCCCAGCGATGGTGGCCACTTGACCAAGGTCACACAGGAAGCTGGGGCTGAAGCTTTTTATCTGCTGAGCCAAGGAAAGAACACTGTGGACCTGGCATTTCTGAACCTCAAGCAATGATCTTCTTTGGGCCCTACTCCATGAAGGATAGAAAGGACTAGTGTGGGGGTGGGGAATGCCGACCCTGCCCCCACTTCAGGCACTTTTCCAACTGGTTTGTGCAGGAGCCTGCCCCTCTCCCCCCACTTACCTTGCTCATCCATTCTCTCCTCCTTGCCTTTGCTCGTGCTGGTGCTGTCCCTCCCACCCAGCCACCTCCCTGAACACAGCCAAGGTCTGTCCCCCACTCTGGTCACAGGCCTCGACGGGCTTTTGGTGACCTGCCCCTCTTCTCATACGAGGTCTGGCTGGGGCCCAGGCCCTGCCATTCATTAGCCCTCCAGGGCTCAGGCATGGGGCTTTTTCAGTTTTGTTTTGTTTTAAATATTTTCTTTTGTCATAATTATAGACTCTGGGGAGCTAAGAGCTTTTTAAGAGCTTAAATATTTGAAACCTGAAGGAAAAAAAAAAAAAAGTATTGGCTCCCAAATCCTAAAACTGTAAAGCTGGAATTAATAAATGTTTACTGTGCTCAAACTTAAAAGATGGTAGTTGTAAAACTTTCATTACATTTGAAAACAATTTTGTAGGTTGAATTTTCTTACTTCAAAAGTGAGCCGAAGTCTTCCTAGAGGTTGGTCCCTCCCAAATTAGATCCTTATAGCCAAATAATGTCTCAAACAAAAGTATAAAAATACTTTGAAAAATGTGTAGCAAAAAAATCCCACATATATATAATATGGGATGTGGATGATTTTAAATGTTTTCTATGATGTGCCTGGGGCCTGTGTATCAGGAGAGTTTTTTTGTTTTTTAAATATATCTTTATTGATTTCAGAGAGAGGGAAGGAGAGGGAGAGAGAGAGAAACATCAATGATGAGAGAGGCATTGATCGAGCCCACAACCCAGGCATGTGCCCTGACCGGGAATCGAACCCTGATTGCCTGGATCCCAGGTCGACGCTCAACCGCTGAGCCACGCCCGGCCAGGCAGGAGAGTTTTTGACTACAAAACAGCGGAAATTGCTTTAAAGTGAAGGGAACCATTCACATAACAAGAAGTCTGGAGCTAGGAGGTTTCCACGGTGAGTTAATTCAGGGGCTCAGTGAAATTTATCAAAGATCTGGGTTCTTGTCTGATCACGGATGGTGGCTGTGTAGACAATCCTTGCTCTTAGGAAAGACACGCTAAAAGATTTGGGGTGAACTGTCTTAACATCTGCAATGTACTCCGTTAAAACGGTAAATATATAAACAATGGTTAAGCAAATTGGGTAAATTTCAACAACTGGGAATCTAGGTGAAGGGCATATGGATGTTCATTTGCTCTTCTTACACCTCTCCTGTTGGTCTGAAACTTTTCTAAATTGAAAGTTGAAGAGTGTAAGATAAGAAATGTATATTTGGTCTCTGACCCCAGTTAGTAACAGAGTTCCTAAAACCCTTGTAATTTCCTAAGAAACAGAGATGCTAAAAGCATCTTTTGTTCTAATATTTGGTCTATGATCCCGGGACCCCAGGTCCCAACACAGAGCCCCTAAATCCCTTTGGCATTTCCTGGGTAATAGGAATATATATATATTTAATTGATTTTAGAAAGAGAGGGGGAGGGAGAGAAACATCGATGTGAGAGATACATGGATCAGTCGCCTCCTGAAAACGCCCTGACTGGGGATCAAACCCACAATCTAGGTATGTGCCTTGATAGGGAATCGAGCCCATAACCTTCCCATGGTGCATGGGTCAATGCTCCAACCAAGCCACACTGGCCAGGGCTGGAATCTCTGTTGTTCTAATAAGGTGACTCTTGGTGGGCTCCTGGATGGCTTCAGGATGCGGCTGGTCACCAGAAAGACAGAGCCATAATTAGGAGTTTGGGACTTTCAGCCCCACCCCCCATCCTCCCACGAGAGGAGGGGCTGGAGATTGAGTTAACAATCAGTCATGACTACGTGATGACGTCTCCATAAAAATCCCCAAAGTACAGGGTTTGGAGAGCTTCTGGGTTGGTGAACACACCTACCTGCTCGGAGGGTGGCGGGTTTGCATTTGGGATGCCCCTGGGTCTCCCCCTGTGTATCTTTTCAGCTGGCTGTTCATCTGGATCCTTTCATATAATAAATTGGCAAACCTAAGTGTTTCCCTAAGTTCTGTGAACCATTATAGCAAACTATCCAACCCGAGGAGGGGGTTATGGGAAGCTCTGATTTACAGCTAGTTGGTCAGAAGTACCTGGGACGTGTGACTGGCATCAGAAGTGGGGGGAAAGTCTTGTAGGACTGAACCCTTAATCTGTCGTTCTGCACTCCCTCAGGGTAGCGTCAGAATTGAATTAAATGGTAGGACACCAGAAAACCCACACGTTTGGTGTCAGAAGTATTCTGTGGGCAGAGGAAAGTTTTCCCTTCCAGTTGGCGTCAGAGAAGTGGGATTTGCTAGAACGGCCCTGGCTCATGGAAACATGTGGTCTGGGAAGAGAAAGGGAGAAAGGCAGGCACGAGGAACCTTTGGTTCCTGGGCGCCACGTCACCAGTCACCCATGGCGTGGAGCAGCAGCTCCGCTCCAGTAACTGTGAGTTATCAACGGCGTCTGGAGATGTCTCTAACTCTCAGAGAGCTGGCTTACTGGATGCCTTGAGGAAATGCAAAGAAAGCAAAATATATAGTCCCTTGGTTATGGTTATTGGTGAAATCAAGAGTGGTGGGTGGAAACTAGACGCTAGATCAAGCTCAGATTTCAGTGAGTCTCTCATCACTGATGTTTCAACTCCCTCCCTCCCCTCCCTTCCTCTCTCTGAAATCAATATATTTTAAAAAAAACCAAACGATTAACTACCCAAGACTGGGATGCCCAGCCCATCTGATTCATATGCCACCAAGTGCCCCTGAGGGAAATCAGGATTCTGTCAGCAAGGAAGGTAGGGAGTGGCTGCTAGGTCCAGAGTGAGGCCAGGGAGGCAGGTATTGCCCTCCTCTGGGGGGCACAGGACTCAGGCTGGTCAATAGCTGTGCTCCATCCCCTTGGGCACAGGACCCAAGCCAGCCCAATGAGTCTGCCCTGGTACATTGGTTGGGTGAGAGGTACCCAGTCTGGGATGCACCACAGCCGAGTGAGGCCCACACCTGGAGTGCTGGACCGCCTCATGGGACAGCCATAGCTCCCTCATGCCTTAGCCAGGGTGAGCCGAGTTTCTGTCACAGCCCAGTCTCCACAGTGCAATCTGCTGGCTTCACGACGCAGCCCGGCCCAGTCCAGCACTCCCACTGTCCAAGAATCATCACATGGACAGAATTCCCCACACTTCCAAGACCTACCTCTCACTCCACAAATAAGGAAGCAGGCTGAGCAGAAAGGGGCTTGGGCAAGCTCAAGTGACAAGTAAATGGGTGCGAGCCAGGGCTGGAACAGTCGTGGCATCTCCCCACTTGGCATCTGTAGGTCGCTCTGGGCTGCCCTGTGGCCAGCTCACAGATGAGCACCCACTCTGCAGGAGGCGCTGGGGAGGCCTGGAGCTCAGGGCTGGCAGGGCAGTCACAGCAGCACCCCAGGTGTGAAGGACGCCCGAAGTGGTGTGTGTGCCGCAGTATCTCACCTGAGCTCCCAGAGGGTGGGGACCTGTCTCCCCCTCAGTCTCTGGAGTCAGCCAACATAATTCCAGTCCTGCCTCAGGTGATCTCAGGTGAGCCCTTGTGAAAGTTAGCATCACATTTCCAATCTGCATTCCCCAAGTACCTTTGTAAAATGGGATGAGTGATACAAGCTTGCTGGGTTTTCTGAAACAAATGGCTACATAAAGACTCAGCCAGGGGCAACGTGCTACTGAGTTAGGTAGCAATGCAGAGCACCCTGGAACTGGGGTGGCTCACTTCGCACAGCGAGGGTCATGATGGGCCAGTTCTGGAGACCAGGCTCAGCCAGGGCCTCTGCCTCCCACCCGCCTCGCACAGACTTGAACCCACGCAGGTGCTCCCACTCCCCTTTATTAAGGACGGGAGGACTAGTTACAACAGGGGTGGAGGTGGCAGGGGAGGCCCAGCCCCCACCCCACCATCACTGGCACACGATAATAAATAAATAAATAGCTGGGGCGGGCACGGGGGAGAAGTGGCACAACAAACAATGACGGCACAGGGATGGACACAAACGCCCCCACTCGAGCTATGGCCACCATCAACACTGGACTGGTACCATGATCAGGAGAGGGTGGGGCTCTCGGCTACAGAGGCCCTCAGAGCCACTGAGTGGCCCCCTGGATAGCAGTGTTGGTGGACGGGGGTCTTTAGTACGTGGACCTTATTTATTGACAGAAATCTGGAACCCTGGCTCATCCAGTCAGACCCAGATTGTCAAGAGGCCACCGTCTCTCAGACTTCTGTTCTATTCAGGGTCATTATTAGCTGTCCTGATTGACCTACCCAGGAACTAGGACAAGAAAGGGTCATTGTCACAGCCTTATGATTGATCCAGTCAGACATCCAGGTCATTGCTACTTAGGCTCTCAACTGGTCCACTCAGGACCCAAAATCAATGAATCACTATGACTTAGCCTTCTGACTGGTCCATTCAGGGCTCAGGACAACATGGTTTGTGGTTACAAAGACCTCTCATTGGTCAACAGGAACCCAAGGCCAGGACCTAGGGAGCAGGTAGAGCTCTAGAGGCCCCAGGGAGGGGTGTAGGAATTAAGTGCTCAGGGTTGAGGGAAATCTTCAGTGGGTACCAGGGCCCAGTTTTCAACAAGGGAGGTCCCAGGGCAGGAAATAAGGCCACCTTGGCTGGGTCATGCCAGGGCAAACCAGTGGGGCAAGGGGGTCAGCAAAGAGTGCTTAGCCACCCCTGGGAGGGGGTATTAGGGCCCTAAAACCTTCCCTGGGTCCCAGCCCCACCAGGGTGTAGAAACTAGGGCCAGAGAGCCAGTGGCACTTAATGCAGCTCCCGGCCCATCACCTCCATCTACGGGATCAGGGTGGGGAAGGGGTGGGGCTGTGGTTGCAGATCAGGTGGGCTCAGTCCTCCAGCCCTCCCATTAAGTCTGCGATGCTCTCCACGTAGTAATGGGGCACCAGGTCCTGCTGGCTGGCTGCCAGGTAGGCCTGGGCCTCCTCCAGGCGAGACACGCCCGTGAGCGTGAGCACGGTGGTCATGCCACAGCGGTGGCCAAAGAGGATGTCGGTCTCCAGGCGGTCGCCCACCATGAGCATGCGGGCGGGGTCCACGCTGAAGTGCTCCTTGATGCACTCGAACATGTAAGGGCTGGGCTTGCCCACGACCAGGGCCTGGCGTCCTGAGGCGGTCTCTACCGCAGCAGCCAGGCTCCCTGTGCCTGCAGGGAGATGGAGACTCGGTCAGCGCAGGGAGGGGGCAGGGAAAGAATCCAGGCCCTGAAACTGGAATCCTGAGGGAGGCAGCTTAGCACGGGGGTACAATTAGGCACTGGAGCCCTGGCAGGGTAGCTTGGTTAGAGTGTCATCCCGATACACCCAGGTTGTGGGTTCAATCCCTGGTCAGGGCACATACAAGAATCAACCAAGGACATAAGTAAGTGGAACAGCAAATTGATGTCTCTCTCTCTCCCTAGAGTCAAAAGGCCTGCTTCCAAATCTTACTGTAGTGGTGAAGAGCCCAGACTCTGCAACCAGATGCCTGAATTCAGACTCCATCTCCACCTTTCTCGGGCAGGCTCCTTAACCTCCCCGTGCCTCAGTTTCCCCATCTTTACTATGGCACTTATCTCATGGGGGTATTGTAAGGGCTGAATGAGCCAGTGCATGTACCTGGGTCTGTCTGAGGTTCACTATTCTACCCTGGCAGCTATGTGTCTTCAGGCAAGCCACTCCACCTCTCTGAGTTTCTTTGGACTTGCTGGAAAAGATCCAAGGAATGCCTGCCTTCAAAGAGGCGCCGCGCCCAGCTGGGTGTGGCTCAGCGGTTGAGCATTGACCTAGGATCCAGGAGATCGGGGTTAGATTCCCGTTCAGGGCACATGCCCGGGTTGTGGGCTCGATCCCCAATGACTCTCTCATCATTGATGTTTCTATCTCTCTCTCCCTCTGCCGCCCTCTCTCTGAAGTCAATAAAGAGATATAAAAAAAAAAAAAAAAAAAAAAAAAAAGAGGCGCCGCTGTAGACATCCCAGGGCAAGTGCTTTGGAAATGGAAAAGCACTTCCCAAGCAGCAGGTGTGGTAATGGCTACAAGAACGTGTATTCTTGGCACTGGAACTGGCACAGCGCTTTTGGAACACAGCAGGGCACAGAAACGTTCGCACCTCTGACCCAGCAGGTTTCCACCGGGACAGTGGTCACAAGAAGAGAATTCAGACTGGAGACAAAAAGCTACATGCTTGAAAATGTCTGTGGCCACAGTGACTATAATACCCAAAATTGTGGACCACGCCCAAGTGGTTAACAATAGGAGGACTGTTTAGAAAAGGACAGTTCTGACTCCTCGCCATGTGCCCCACACAATGAGTCCACTGTGCCCACCCCACAGGCACATCTTTGTGCCAGAATGTTCTGCCTTCACACTAATGTCCCTGAACAAATGATGATGATAATAATAATCACAATTTATTAAGCACATTTTAAAGCGCCAAGGGATGTGCTGGGTGTTCATGAAAGCCCATTTTACAGATGAGAAAACTGACGCCCAGTGACATTAAGTAACTTGTCCAGGGTTGCACAGCTTAAAAAGTGGCAGATAAATTGCATTCAGGTAGGTATGACTCACTCATGTGCTGGGCCAGCTTCTACTCATTTGGGAGCGCTAAGTGTTTCATTTTCAGGAATTCTGTGAGCTGGTGGTTAAACAAAGCCATTGTTTAAAGTCCACTTACATAAACTTACAATCAAATGAATTATGTTTAAAACAAAGGTAATACATTCTCAAAACTCATCACTTCCTAATAATTTTACCAATATCTATGCTTGTAAGATGACTTATATCTGTACCAAAGGAAATACTATATAATGGTGTGCACACATCTTCCCAATTCTGTGTTCAGTAACTTCACATTGGTAGCATGAAAATCCACCATGGTGGGAGTATTTGTACCACAGACATGGGCGAATGGTATAAATCAAGGCTCCCCAAATGACTACACATTTATCAGTACACTGCTGGTCTGGCCTCAAGGGCTCTGGCCTCCTATCTCCTGTCTCACAGCCTATTAAGCCAAAGGCTCAGAAGGGTCAAGTGGCCCCAGACAAGGAGAACTTCCCCTGTGTCACAGGACCAGGGCAGAGCTGGCTCAGAGCAATACCACTGGGCGGTTCTCCCTGACATTTGACTTAGAACTCGCCTACTTGTTTTCGTAAGTGGGTAGGGAAGAAAAGCCATTTGCCCCCTTGGTGAGAGACTCTTTCTAGGATGGGAAGGGCTCAACTGAGTCACCCTCGAGTTTCTCTCGGCTCAAGAAAGTTCTCAGCTGTCAGCTTCTTCCTCTTTCATCAGGACAGGGCGGATCATCCTCGGCCCCCATTTCACCCTCTCGGCTAATATCTACTGAGACCCATATACACACCGGGCACTGTGCTAGGCACTGGGATAGAGCAGTGAACACAAGGAGCCCTACCCTGGGGGAGTGAACGTCTTAGCTGGGGAGTCTGTGAACTCAATTCAGTCCTCAGACCACCACGATCTCCTCTTAACATCCTATAATCCAAGACTGTCACATGTTTTGGTGGTGACGTATTCCTGACACAGCAGGCATTTCTATTTGCCAGCTCAAGTGGCTGCCACATGGTTTTAAGGTAAACATAATTTAGGAAACCTGCAGAGGGAGGGGACACTGAGGTGAGAGATCTGCATTATTTCAGATTTTATGCATAACGGAGGCCTTTATTAATATTTGTAACCACTGTCTCAAAGCTGCATCGTTCAGTGTACAGACCTGACGCACTGCTATACTTCCGCACTTGTTAAACCTCTGCCTCCCCCTCTAGGCTGTGGGAATGACTGGCAGTGCACAGCCAACCGGGTGCTGAGACGGAAGGGGCAGGAGCGGGCAGGGCCTGCCCTCTCCCGTTATTCCACACCGCCCTTCCTGAGTCCTGGGGGCCTCTTAACCCACAGCCTTAATCTGAGCTTTGAGGCCTCCGGGGAGAAACTCACTTTTCACAGCATGGCCTAGACAGGCAGGAGCTGCTGCAGCTGGGGGAGCCCTCACTTTGGGTTTATAGGAAAACTGAGGTTGGAGTGGTCATGCAGCAAGTAGGCATGCAACAGAGCTAGGACAGGCCTAGAACTATAGATTCCCAGCCTAGAACTGGTTCTGCCATAGCCCAAGCTCTGTTCTATGTTTCTTTCTCTTTTTTTAACGCAATTTCCTTTTTTAGTAAGATGGCTTTAAAGAAAAATGTCTTTATTGATTTCAGAAAGAGGGAGAGAGATAGAAACATCAATGATGAGAGAGTCATTGATTGGCTGCTTCCAGCATGCCCCCCACTGGGGTAGAGCCTGAAACCTGGGCATGTGCCCTGACTGGGAATCGAACTACGATCTCCTGGATCAAAGGTTCATGCTCAACTGCTGAGCCACGCTGACTGGGCTTTTCTTTTTTTAAAAAAGATATGTTTTTATTGACTGTAGTGAGAAAAGGAGAGAGAGAGATAGAAACAATGTGGATCGGCTGCCTCCTGCACGCCCCCTACTGGGGATCAAGCCCACAACCTGGGCATATGCTCTGACTGGGAATGGAACCAGGGACCTCTGGTTTTGGTACCAGGCTTTGGTATCAACAACTGTTTGGGTCAGTCGCCAGCAAGGAGGGAGTGATGGGAGAGCTGTCCCTGACCTCAGCCTACTCACTGGGGTACTGACTTGTCCACACACTCACTACTGTCAATTAACGTCTGCTACCATCTGCTCTTGTCTAAGTTGAACCGTCCAAGACGTAGGAACCTCCACCTGTTCCTGCCTCCTCTGCAGGTCTGAGTACCCCGATGACAGCAGTGAAGAAAGAGTGCCTTCAATGGAGGGGGTGGGGGTTGGGTGGCCACAAGAGCCAAGTTCAGGTCCCTGAACTCTTGGGCAGCTCACTCCCCTTCTCTTAGCCTCAGTTCCTTTAACTGACAAATGGAACAATAACCCCCATCTCCAGAATAATTTGGAAACGAAATAACGGATACTGAGGTGCTATAACATGGGCTCTGGATACCCATTTGACAGCCAGGGGAGATGCTCTGAGGTTATGTAATGAACAAGATTACAGAGCCCTGGAGCTGGAACTGGACTCAGGTCAAACTCCAACCACCTCCTGTGCTCCTGCACACCTGCCTCCGGACATGGTGTTCCAACTCCCCAACAGGAAGACCATCCTTCCAGGTTTTGTCCTCAAATCTCCCATCTCACCCCAACAGCTGGTGAGACAAAATGACAGGATTCCTTGGGGCTGGTTCAGAAAGGTTAGGGGCTGGGAGTCAGGGTATCTGGATTCCGCCTGCAATCCCAAGAGCCATAGGGGGCCTCAATTTCCTCATCTGTCAAACGGGGACACCACTGCTGTCCCCTCACAGTGTGGCAGCTGCAAGAATTACCAGGCCTTGACACGAAAGCACCCTGGGCTCTTTCTGGGTGGTAGCCGCGCTAGCAACCCTCCGGTTCCCTACCTGTCACCCGGACACGCCCCTCCCCCGACCCTCACCACCAGGCATGAAGGTGAAATACCAGGTCGCCCCCTTCACCTCGCTTTCCTTGCCACCCTCGCGCTCACCAGGGGTCCGGCTGCCGTCGCTGAGCGGGTGCCACGGATCGCGGTCAGTAGCCACAAGCAGGCAGTCGGGGTCGCGCAGGTGCGCACACGCCTCGCTCAGCTTGGCAAAGGAAAAGTGCTCGTCGTAGCCCACGAGCACCGCACGCACGCGCGGGGCCGCGCCCGGGTCTTCGCCGGGGTCCCCGGCTAAGCGCAGCCCCGCGGCGCGCAGCTCGGCGCGCAGCCCCTCGCCGCCCAGCACGAACACTGCGCCCGGCGCGTCCGGCGGCCCCGGCAGGCGCTGGCGCAGCAAGCGCGCGGCGCACAGCGCGGAGCTGAAGAGCTGCTCAGCGCGCAGCCCACCGAAGCCGAGGCGCGCGAAGCGGAGGGCCAGCTCCGGCCGCGCGCGCCGGCTGTTGTTGCTCACGAACAGCGCCGCCTTGCCGGCCTGCGCCAGCCGCTCCACCAGCTCCGGCGCGCCCGGTACGACGCGCTCGCCGTTCCACAGCACCCCGTCGCAGTCGAACAGGACCCCCTGCGCCCGGCCCAGCACGTCGCGCAGGGCCGCGCCGCACAGCCGCTCGCAGCGCGCCATGCAGCCAGCTGGCTGCCCGCACGCCCGCGCCGCGCCGCGCCGCTTTCTTTCCGCGGGCACGGTGCGCTCGCCCGCATCCCGCTGCCTCGCACCAGCCAATCGGAGCGCCGGGAGGGCCAGGGGGCGGGGTTACAGTCTGGCTCGCGGCCAATGGGGGCGAAAGTCTCGGAAAGGAGCGAGGCTGCGAGTAAGCGGAGCTTGGAGAGAAGGGCGGAATCGCTGTCGGCGCCGAGGGGAGAGCACCAATGAGGACCTCGCTTGGTCATTCGCCCTGCCTCCCGGCTCTGCTGGGCCAGTCGCCGCTGAGTTTTAACCCCGATTAGCCTCTCACATGGGTGGGAGCCTGGGAGACTGACGCTCTTCTTGGCCAATAACGAGTTACAAGTAGAAAATGTGGCGCGAATAGCGCTATGCCCCCAGCCAATCAGAAGCTTAGGAGAGCTGGTTACTAAGAGGAAAGCAGATGCTAAAGGAGATGTCTTTGGGTCATTATCTCCTTGCCCTCTGAACTGTGGATGCTCCAGGTCTGAGCGAAGTTGCGAGAAGCATGTGGGGATGATGGGGACAGAGGCGCATGGTGTCTGCTTGAGCGCTGGGGCCCTTGGCTACACCAGTGCTTCTCTAGGCTGGCTGTGCTGCAGTCCCCTGGAGCACTTATTTTTAGATATAATTTACATACAGTAAGATGTGTAGATCTTAAGTGTAAAGTCTGATGACTTGACAAATTCTTTTTAAAAATACCCATGCATGGTAGGACCCCAGAAAATCTGCTTTAATTGTTTTTGGTGTAGCCTGGCGTTTTTGGTTTCTTTGTTTTGAATTACCAAGGATTCTACTGTGAGGCCAGAGTGGAGAGGCTCTGGGCCAGAGGCAGCCTGTCACCAACCACCCCAGGGAGAGAAAGAGCTAGAGCAGCAGTGGCCAGTTGCCTGGGGCAGTGATGGGGTGAGCAGCAGTGGCCAGTTGCCTGGGGCAGTGATGGGGTGAGCAGGATGCCAAGGCCCCCCTTGGGGAGGGATGTCTGAGAAGGCTCTGAAGACCTATTTGACCGCCAGAAGCAACAGGAGCTCCAGAGATCTGGGCAAAGCCACATCTGGTAACCCAGCCTTTAAGTGCAGATACTTTGTTCCCCAATGCCGTGGCCTTTGTCACAGGTGCCTAGGTGGTCTCCATGGCTTGTAATGTTCTTCCTTCTTCCCTGACTTTTTTACTTGGCCAGCTCTTCAAAGACTCCCCTTGCATATCACCTCCTCTAGGAAGCTTTCCTTGACCTCCACCATACGGACCCACTACAATATGGGCTCCCAGTTGTCATGATACTTGATTGTAATGATCAGTTCTGCCTGTCCCCAGGAGCATCTACGGCTGTGTCAGGGACCTAGCCTAGGGTCTGGTAGAGCAGCCTCAGGGAAGGTTTACAGACAGATCCATCCCTGCTCCTGGGTACACCTTCCCTGCCTTCTCTAGGAACACTGCAGATGGGGGACCCGGCATCAAGAGCAACCATCACTCATAGGGTACTTTTGTGTGCAAGGGTGGTGCTTAGGTCTCTACAGGAGTGTCTCATTTAATCACCAGAACACTTCTGTGGTGGAAGTTGTAACCTGGTTTCCCAGATAAGGAAACCAGAACATGGAGGAATTAAGTAAATTGCCCAGGATGTGAGGGACAGGCCCAGGCTCTGGAGTCAGTCAGACCTGGGTCCCAATCCCAGGTCCATGCCTCACTCACTGTGTGACCTTGGAAGGTCATGTTCTCGGCCTGTCTCCTCACCTGTAAGAGGTCAGGGGGTTTACTCTCCAGGGAGAGGATTAAATGGAAATCATGCACAGAAAAGCAGTGTGTAGCCTAGAGGAAGTGCTTAAAAACTTCAGCTGTTATCATTTCAGACAGGAAGGACAGGAGGCAAAGAATAGGTCATTTTTCCCCCTTTATGAAAGTGGCTTCTTTATTTTGAGTACAGAAAATAAAGCTATCTTTTGGGCAGCTGCTCCAGTTTTGTCCAAAATAATTTATTTACCTGCCTTACAAAAAACATGTTGTCAAGAGAAAAATCAAAGTCCTGTAGGAGCAGGCAAGCTCTCCTTCCTTCTGGTGGCTCCCGTGGGACCTTGCTGGAGAGTGGGGAGTGGGCTCAGCCCCCAAGCCCAGGGAGGATCCAAGAAGAACAGGACTGGAAGTAGAGGACTGTCCTGAGTCCTCTTTGCCGTGGGGGCTGACCCAGCAGGCACCAAGGCACTTGTAGGCAAAGGCGGTAGGCCCCCATCCCTTAGGAGGGGTGAGGGCTGTGTCCTGGGAGGACAAGGTGGGAGGGAGGGGACACTAGGGCTGTTGGGGAGGAGCCACTAGTTCAATCGTTCTCTGAGGCAAGGCTCCTGGGCCGAGGCTGAGGGGGCATAGCTGCAGGAGTGGGGGTGCTGCCTACAGCCTCAGGGGTGCCCCCATCCTCTGTGGCCGCCCCCAGGTCTACCTGTGCAGCCATGCTTAGAGAGACTGGGCTGGAGGAGGCAGGACCCGGGGAGGTCTGGCTGGGGGAGGCTGGTGAACGCCGGCTCTGGCGCCGAGCAGGCTGGGGAGGAATGGGGGGCAATGGGGGTGGCACTGTGGGAGCCCGGAGGCTGCTGCCAACCAGACGGCGGGGCAGAGCCCGAGGGGTCACAGGACTGCCAGAGCCAGGGGGCAGAGGTGGGGCTGGAGGGGAGGAGCGGGTGCTGGAGACCTGCGGGGGTGGCATGGTAGGCCGGGCTGGTGCTGGGCGTTTGGCTGTAGAGGAAGGAAGGGGGCAGTAAGGTGTCTATATCACCTATGGCAAACCCACCAAGCTTGATTCAACCTCAGGACCTTTGAATTGGCTCTTTCTTCTGTGGGGATACTGTTCCTATGGCTGGCTCCTCATCACTCAAGCCTCGCTACACCTCCTCAGCTAGAGTACTTCCCTGCCCTGTCACATTTTCCAGTTCTTTTTTTCCCCACAGGACTTTCTGCCCTCTGAAATTATCTTGCCAGTTTTTATTTTGCTTGAATATTGCTTGTCTCCCCCACTAGAACGTAAACTAAGTGTGGCCATCTTATGTGCAGCTGCCTAGCGCAGTGCTGGGCACAGAGTAGATGTTCAGCACACTCCTGTCGAATTAAGAAATGCTGCCTGTTCTCCTGACACTTGGGTCTTGCTCACCTCCTCTCAGAAGCCCACCAGAACTACCCCACCCCAGCTCAGAGATCGCGCCGCACAATTCTTTTGTCCAGAGTCAGTCAAAGGGCTGGGTGGGTCCAGGAGATCTGGACTCTGGTCCTAGCTCTGCCTCCACCCGCTATGGGATTTGCACAAATCACTTGCCCCCTGGGGGCTGTTTCCTCATTGGCAAGATGGGATGTACGCCTCAACCTCCTAGGGCTGATGTGACGACCAGATGTGGGTCCCAGCTCAAGGGATGTTGTGACAATCCGTCAATTCGTGCTCAAGTGAGCAAATATCTCACTTGCCCCCAGTCCAGGAAAGGTGGCTAGATGCTCATTTCTTGCAGGAAGGTTCCTGTGTGACCCGCCAGCTCCTGCTGCCTGGAGGCTCCTGCAGCTGCTCCATCTACTCCTGCCCCTACGCTGTACACCCAGGTGGAAAACTTCAGAGCCTCCAGGTCTGGGCAGGGCCTCCCAAGGGTCCTCGTCACCCGGGCAGACTCCACACCTGAACCCTAGGCCTTCTCACCTGCCTGGTTTTTGGCCAACTCAATAGGTGCGTGTACCAAAGGGCTCAGAAGGAGGCCCCAGGTCCCCTCCCACCCCAGCCCTGCTGCCTCCCCTCCCTCACTACCCTGAGGACTCTGTCCTTCCTCTTCACTCTGTGACCTTTGGGCTTCTCGAGGACCTCACTGCCCCCCACGCTCATGATGGCCAACCTTTAGCAAGCGTTTGCTGCATGAGCTAGGGAGCAGCATTTAATTCTCCAAACAGCCCTACGGGGTAGATGCAGTTACTGTCCACAGAGGAGAAAGCTGAGGTGCAGGGAGGTGAAGTCACCTGCCCAAGGTCACAGAGCTGGACTCAGCCCAGAGTGTTAGGCAGCAGACTGGCTCCTAGCCGCCTGGATCCCCGGCCTCCCCTGGTCGCCTGAAAACATGGGACAGTCTGGACTGCCCGCCCCCACCCACCCTCTGTCCCCCTTCTCCCACGGCCAACTCACTCCTCCGAGCCATGTCCTCCGCTGGGGCAGCTGCCTCTGGGGGGCTCCTGTTGACCTTGGGGGAGGCCGGTCTGGGGGGCACCTCGGACTCTGTCCTGTGAAGGAAGAAGAGGGTCAGGGTCAAGCCTGCCATCTCCCAGACGTCTCCTGGGATCTTGGGAAGACTCCCAGCCAGCAGGCTGAGTTTGGGTCCCCCACATTGTGGCCAAGCCTGGGATCCGTCCCCAGGCTGCCCCCTGCCCCCGAGGGTTTACACCCAGATTCCCTGGACGCTATGTGACTCTGCGACAGTGTCTGTGGCCCCCTATGGGGCCAGGATTGGGGGAAGGAGGGAGGGGGAGAAAGCAGGGCCTCCCTCTGCCTCAGCTCTCAGCCTCCTTGTGATCTTTCTGGGATGTTCCGGCCGCTGGAAGCAGAGAGTGGACAAGTAGCAGAGAGGAGGCCTCCTGGCTCCCTCCAGGTCTCTGCTTGTTTCCCCTTGGTCCCCTCTCCTGCTCTGTTTTTTGCAGCACATACCCCTGCCTGACACTACATTGACCTTTTTGGGGGGTACTTGTTGATTCTCTCCCCTCGCCCCCAGAACATATGCTCTAAGGGCAGCATCTGTCTCGCTCATCGGAAGAAATTCATGGCCGGGGCCCCGGTAGCCTGTGACAGCTGAGCAATCCCTGCCTGGCACGGAGGCACCGTGCACGGCAAGCGCAGCTTTCCAGCTTTCAGGGACCAAAGAGGACTGGAAGGTGTTTACGAATTCCACAGTGACCAGCCCTCCAGTTCCCTACATCCACAGGGCCTGAAACAGTGCCTGGCATGTAGCAGGTGCTCAGCAAATAGCCATACAATGAACAAGGAAACGCATTAGAGGCTGAGAGGTATGTTCCCTCAGAGCCTCCACCCCACCCACTCCAACCCGGGGAACCTGGTATTTGGGATGTAAATACAACAATTACATTTCCTAAAATGCCACTGGAAGCCCTGAGAGATGGTGCCTCAGACTGGGCATCTTGGGGTTGGGACAGGGGCCATCATATCCGTGAGTTCTTACCTTTCCTTGGTAGCCACTGCGGCTGGGACTGGGGCTGGGGCAGCAGCTGGGGCAGTGGCCGGGGTGGGCACGGCAATGGCTGGAAGCTCCTCAGAAGCTGGCTTGTCGCCTGCCTTGTCCTGGGGGGTGGGGGCTGGGAACAGGCCTGACACGTTGAAATTGATGTCTGCAGGTAGAAGGGAGTAGGCCTTACCTTTCAGAGTCTCCACCAGCCTCCCCACTCCGCCAGTAACAGGACCACTCTCCCTTTTCCCGGACATCCTATGGACCATGATTTGCCTTCCCACCCCCCCAGGAGCCTCGCAACAATCCCATGAGGCAGGCAGGGTCATCCCTGTTTTACAGATAAGAAACTGAAGCTCAGAGTAGAGAAGCGACTTCCTCCAAGCTTCGTGCAGAGTGCACGGGGCTGCCAGGGACCGAAGCTGGTCTGTAGAGTACTGAGCTGGGCACAGGGGGCACGAAGGGGCACGCGCACATAGGCAGGGGGTTCACCTCCAGGAAAGAGGGTGTCTGCATTTTGTATCAGAGCCTCCACCACACCCACCACCTGGATGGACGACACTGAGGCTGCATTCAGCTGGGCCTGGTCCCTGGGACAAAAGGGAGTGAAAGTGAGTCATCATTTAGCGAAGTCATAGTGGCCCCAACTCTGGCTGGCTCTGTGCTGGCCCCGGAGAATGGGATCAATCAGTCACATCCAATCCCTGTTCTCAAAAGCTCATAGATGCCCAGCCGGTGTGGCTCAGTGGTTGAGCAGTGACCTATGAACCTGGAGGTCATGGTTTGATTCCTGGTCAGGGCACACGCCCCGGTTTCCAGCTGGATCCCCAGTAGGGGGTGTGCAGGAGGCAGCTGATCATTGACTCTCATCACTGATGTTTCTGTCTCTCTCTCTCTCTCTTTCTCTCTCTCCTGCTTCCTCTCTCTGAAATCAATAAAAACATAAAAAACAAACAAAAACAGACACCGTGGATGGCAAACATGTCACCACACACCAAATTTGTCCCTTCACGCACAACAGGCATCACTAGTCGGTCACCACAGCTCTCGGTTCTTGGATCTAGGCAGCCGTGACCACATAACTGCATTCAACAAATGAATGGCATCCTTTTGCCACCCATGGCCAGGTGAACAATAACGACCACTCACCTACGATGGCACTTTACAGTTTATAAAGCATTTCTCCATTCATTAGGTCACTGAATTCCCAAAGCAAAAATCCTTAGACTTTGTATAATTTCTAATTTACAGATGAAGAAGGGGAGGTTGAGAGAGTGACTTCCTAAGGCCCATCTCTGAGATGTAGAGGAGCTAGAACCAGATCCTGGGTCCCCAGTCTTCTAAGCACCCCACTACCGCCATTACCCAGAATGCTATCTCAAAGCCCTGTGGGGTCCATGATCCTTTTGGGCTGCCCTTCATGGCAGCCTTGATAATAGGAGCTGCTCAACCCATTCTAAGGATGAGGAAACGGAGGCCCAGGAGAAAGACAAACAGCAGACAGCTGGGGTGCGGACTGCCACCTTCCCCCTACCCATGGCCTCTCACCCTTCTTTCTCAGGGGGCCACAGCAGGTTGGGCCCCAAGACTATGGCGATGTTGCTGGGCGTCATCTTGTTCACCTCCTGATCCTCAGCCAGTCGTGCCAGGAACTTCATCAGGTACCTGGGGAGGCAGGAGGTAAGACTGGACCAGGGGCGGGGCATCAGCCACAAACACCCATCAACACCTCCCAAGACCACTAACTTTCCTAGCCTGGGGTTTCGAAAGCGTGGCCAAGACAGCACATAGGCTGGTTTAAAACTTTTTAATAAGGAGTGTTATACTCTGTATTTTCTAGCGGAGGCACAAAATGGTCAATTCACCAGCTCAGGGCCACACAGTGGCGGAGGTGCGATTTGAAGCCAGGTGGTGTGGCTTCAAGGTATGTGTTTAGTTCAGTGTCAAGTATTTAAAAATATGACTAGTGTCCAGCCGGAGTGGCTCAGCGGTTGAGCATCGACCTGTGATCCGGGAGGTCACGGTGCGATTCCTGGCTACAGGCTCGATCCCCAGCAGGGGGCGTGCAGGAGGCAGCCAGTTGATGCTTCTCTCTCATCACTGATGTTTCTCTCTCTCCCTCTCCCTTCCTCTCCCTGGGAAAATAAAAAGGCTAGTACAGTGCTCTCTTTGGCAGCACATGTAAAATTGGACTGATACAGAGATTAGCATGGGCCCTGTGCAAGGATGACACACAAACCCATGAAGCGTTCCATATTTAAAACAATAATAATAACAGTAAATAAAAATGTGACTAGTACATCGAAGCTGTGTTTTCAAAAATATTGCTTAGGACGAGTAGGCGGACTCAGACGCAGGCCTCGGAGGCCCAGGGGCCGGCGTGGGGCTCACCTGAGGTTACTGAAGTTCTCCTGGGGCAGGCGGCTGCACACCTCTTGGAGGGCCTCCAGCCGGGCTCCGGGCTCCTTCAGGCTGGGGAGAGCAGACCTGGTGAGCCAGCCCAGGGTGGCACCTTTACAGCCTCCTCTCCCCGGGACGCCCCCACCTCACCTGGCTGCCTTCATCCAATCATCATAGAGGTCAAAGGTCATCAGGGGCTCTGGCAGCTCCCGCAGATAGGACTTGAGGGCACCTGAAGTGGTGGTGTGAGCTCAGTCGCAGCCCAAACCTCTACCTTCACCCCAGTACCCAGCTCTCTCCATCTGCTAGGGGCCTCTGGCCCTCGTTCACACTAACATGTCCAGGTCTATCATTTCTTGGGCCCTGGGCCCTTTAAGAGAAAATGGTGAAAGCTAGTATCTTGTTCTCAGAAAAGCATACATACATTTCAGGGGTTCACCACAGACCCCACTTTGAGGACCCCTGTGTCTCCTCAGCAAAGTATCAGGCTTTAAACCAAACTATCATGGGCCCATTTCAGGCAGCTGTGGTGAAGGGATCTGGGGGACGCCCCCCCCCCCCAGGGCTCCTTGGAGCAGGCACCTGCCACGGCGTGGGGGTCGGAGCAGAACTCCTGCAGGCTGCGGGGGTCCAAGGCCATCGTCTGCTTGAGGCGCTTCAGCACTGAGGCCCCAGCGGCGAGACGAAAGAGGCCCTGGGGTGCGAGAGGGACCAGGTAGGGTCATGGAGGGTGAGTGGGACAGGACAACTGGAAGGCCGTGCCTCACTCATGGCTTGGGGTAGGTGGCTGGCCCTTACTGGGCCTGTGTCCCCACTGGTCTGGCAGGCAGAGTGGACACCAGTGCCCATGGATCCTCTCAGCTTGCAAGGTCTTGGATTCGGAGCAAAGGGGTAGTCTGGGAGGGGCTGGGACAGGCGTCTGGCCAGGAGCGGAGGGGGAAGGAGGCCCTGCAGGATGTGGAGAAGCCTCAGTCTTGAGCAGCGCTGCCTCCTACGGGTCTGTCCTCAGGAAGGAGCCGGTGGACTAGCAGCACTGAGGGGTGAAGGACGGATGAGGGCAGTCTGCATGCGGCGACTGCACCTGAGTCCCTGGCGTGGCCGCCACCTTCTCATGGACTGCTGGGCACGGCTACCTCTGGACCTACGGCTCCCATTGTAACACGGAGCCACTGAGGGCTCCCTCCAAGGGTTACTGGGATAATTAAATTCCTCGATGCAAAGGGCTGATAGCCTGGACCCCAGGAGCATCACTGAGCGGGAGGTGGTACCACTTCAGCAACAGGGGGCCACGCCTTCTCCAGGGACCTCTGCTCGAAGGGCGGTTTTAAGGCACCGAATAGGCAGCACGCGGGAAGTTTGGGACAGACCGAGGGCCCCGGTGCTCCCGCCCCACCTGCCCCAGCGGGTCCCACCTCTTCCTTCACGCCCTCGGAAAGCAGCATCAGGACGCAGGCCTCGATGGGCAGGGCAATGTCCCGGCCCAGCTCCTGCAGGTGAGCTCCCAGTGACACCCCATACACCCTGGAGAAGGGGGCGGTCATCATCGAAGGGGAGGGGTCTGCAGGGATGAGACAGATCAGTGGCCCAGGTCCTCCCACCCATGGGCAGCTGGGCACCCCACCCCCGACATCCTCAAGGGACTGCAGCTTTGGCCAGTGGTACCACTTCCCACCCAACCATCCATGCCACACGTCCTGAAATCATCCAACACATCTCTCAAATCTGCCCACTCCCACTGCTTCCACCCCCGTCCAGGCCACCATCACTTCCCTTCTGCCTCCTTAAAGGTCTCCTGGCTCCAGTCCTACAGGCTCCCCCCTATTCCACCCTCTACATAGCAATCTCTCTAATATAAATCTAATTGAGCCCTCCTCTGCTCAGAATTCATCTGTGGCTCCCTATTGCCTTTCAGGATGGAGTGCAACCTTCTTAACATGCCTGAAGACATGGGGGCCAGGAGTGTGGGGTCGGGGCCCATCTGTGTCCCCACCTGCTTGGCTGTGGTTCTCCTTCAGCTCAGCTAGGGCTGTGTCCAGAGAGCTCAGAGACTTGCGATGGTAATCAGCCTGAATCTCCATGAGCTGTGCGGACAAAGGGGGAGTGAGGGAAGCTGAGCCTCCCTCAGAGTCCACAAGAGCAGACTCCCTTCCCTCCCACCATCTAACAGAGGGTCTCAGGGGTCTCTGGCTCTGATGTCTACCCCTGAACTCTGGGTGGCTGGAGCGATCTTGGACTCACGTTTATGAAGTAATTGGCATAGGTGTCCTCCTTGGTGGCAAAGTGGTATAGGTCAGCCAAGTACTCGTCCTTGGGGACAGAGAAGGAAGGGCTTATTCAGTGAGGCTGGGGCCCAGAGGGTAAGCTGAAGCTCAGAGGGGTTAGTGACTTGCCCAGGCTCTGTGCAGAGGGTCCTAGCCAGCTCTCTTCTCTCTGCCAAGGTTTGCCCTTGGGGACAGCCCACAGGAAACCCCTTGAACTCCCGAGGGGCTTATACAGCTTCTAGTCCCCACCTGTGTCCCCATACCCTTAGCACAGTGCCTTGTGTTATGGACCATTCATTCATTCACCCTTCATTCACTCACTCACTTAGCAAAGACACCAAGACCCTGGTGAACCCCGGCTCCGCTGCTTCCTACTTATGTGGCCTTGAGCAAGTCACATTGCCTCAGGGCTCCAGTTTCCTCACCTATGAAATGAGGACAGTGCCCACCCCTGCCACCCCACACACCCGGAAAAGCCCAAGCGCCCCCGCACCTTGCACTGCTCCACCTTCCTCTTCAGCTCCTCCTCCTCCTCCTTGAGCGTCTCCACCTTGGTGGCCGTGGTGGTGTGGCTGTAACCGCCTGGGCCGCCACCCAGGCCCGGACCACTGCCTGAGTTCTTAGCTGCCTGGCTGAGCCTGGGGATGATCCCAAGATGGGGTGGTCACTGTTCCCATTGCATGTCCAGAGCCAAGTGTCCCCTCCATGTGCATGACCACCCAGGATTCTGGAATTTATAGATGCGAACCCCAGAACCCCACTGGGCCTGGGCCATGAGTGCTTGGGGGCGCCACCTGGTGGTCGGCTTAGGGGTCACAACCACCCAACTTCAGAGTAGAGGGTGAGGGCCCTCCTGCCATCTAGGGATCTTGGAAGACTGTTTATGGCTATCTTGGGCTTTGAGTTCACCCCAGCTGGCATAAGCACGTGCACACACATGCACAGAGGACCCTCACATGTACCCTCACCATATGTGTTCCTAGGACCAGATGTATGCACAAATATACACTCTGTATCCAGTGGGCCCTGCAGTGTCCTCCTATTGTGGGAAGGGCCTCGAAGCTCTGTGGCCACCTCGTGGGCTGACCTAGGCATGGACCCCACCCAGGTGCTGTGGCTCCCACCTGCTCTTGAGGGTATTCCAGTCGGATACCAGCTTCTGCAGGCTTTTCTTGTGCTTGAGGATGGCTGGCAGCTCCTCCTAGGGGTGGGCATGGGGAGGGAGGGGGTGAGTGGGCTGGGGAGGTTGGGGCTAGAGACTGGGGAAGCTGCCAGCAGAGGGGTAGCATCACCTCACTCAGCCTGCTGAGTGGCTGCAGGACATCCCTCTCCAGGGTCATCTCAAACTCGGCGAGGATGCGAGCGAGCTGGTTCTGAATGGCACAGCTCATCTCCAAGGCCTTCCTGTGGACACAGCACCCAGTGGGCCCAGGCTCCTACAGCCCCTTGCCCCAATCTGGAAAGACCAGGTGAGGCTTCCTTCCTCCCCATCACCTCCTGCCCCTTCTGTCTCTCCTTCATCCTCGCTGAGCCCAACACCCTCCCAGACTTGGCAGCCCTCACTGACCTGGACTCTGTCCCCAGCCCAGACACTCTCCCAAGCCTGGTAATCCTTCCACTACGGCTGCCCTCCCTGCCCTGGACCCCCTCCCAGCCCAGATCCCTCCTTGGTCTCTCCAGGGGAAGGCTGAAGCCTCTGTCCGTGCTCACCCCATGCTAGAATCAGGGTCCAGCTCCTTGAAGCTCTCGGCCATTGTGGTGGACAGAGCCATGAGGGGAAGCTTCTTCTGCAGGGAGGGGCAGGGCAGCTGTGAGCACGAGTGCCTGTGCTTGCCTGCTGGGCTCCCCTCCACCCTTCCTGGTGTGTCCCTGGGGGGCAGAACCCCACTGAGGCACTGGGCTTGGGCAGGGGAGGAGGGAACCCAGGAGGGGCAGTCACAGGTGAGAGTGGAGGCCTGATGACGACAAGGCATGGTGGGAGTGACCTCTCCTTGGGACCATGTAAAGAGCTCCTACCCCTCTGGGGTCCCCTCCCTGCTCCCAGAAGCCACTTGATTGGGGTGGAAGGAAGGACCAAATCCTATTACAGACTAGAAAACTAAGAACAGAGGGCATGGAGTTTGCCAAGGTCACAGTTGGAGGGAGAATGGAGGAGCTGCAAGTAGGCCTTAAAGTGGGCTCTCCCCTGCCACAGGGCACATGGCTGATACAGCCACTGTGAAGCTCAAACCCTCCATGCTCCTACTGCTCCCCCTTTTCCCAGAGCCCTGGCCACAATGAATTGTTGACTGATTCCAAAACATGCCTGACCCACTCCCACCTAGAGTTAGAGAGAGCACCAGCTCTGGTCAGGTGGCTCAGGGTTCAAATCTCAGCTTGTGTGACCTTGAGTGAGCCTCTTTACCTCTTCAAGTTTCCATTTCCTCATCTGTACAAGCGCTAATAGAGGCAGCCTCCTCCTACCATTGTTGTCTCAATGAGCCAGGCAAGGTACTGACACATCTTAGCAACAGACTAACAGTAACATCAGTCCATAAATACTGGCTGTTGATTAATACCGATGATGAGTATCACTCAAAATCCAGCTCAAATTCCACTTCCTTCAAGAAGCCCTCATAGACTGCCCCCGTTGAGAGGGCCTGCTCCATTCTAAGGGCTGACTGAACAAGCTCGGGTGCAGTCAGAGGTCTGGCCTTGGCTCACGGGATTGGAGTAGAGGGGGCTGGGTCAAAAAGGGGATGGGGAAGACATAGGGACCTTGGGAAAGAGCAGACTTCACCCCCTTGGGGCCAGAGGCTCAGACTGGCAGGGAGACCCCAGCCCTGACCTCACTCCCCCATTGGACAGAGGTGTCCGAGCCAGGCCCCCTTTCCTGGGACCCCCACTCACCACCCGCTTGTCCATATCCGACCCGCTCTGGCCCTGCAAACAGGCCTGCAGTCGCTTGTGGACATTGTGGGCCGCTCGCTTGGCTGGCTCCAGCCGCTGCTCTACCTGGGAGGGAGCAAGAGGGTTAAAGATCCCCGGAGGTTGTTGTCCCCCCTCCCCACTGCCCTGTTCTTTCTCAGAGCAGGAGCCACCTTTCTCTTCCCTCCTCCTGGGGACCCTATGGCCAACAGCTTGGGGTATGACTCAACAGAGGCCCCCAACTGGCGTCCCCGCCCGGCCCTCTGTTGACAGCCTGCATGGACCTGCCTTGCCACCCTTGGCTGGCCCAGGCATGTACCTGCTGGAGGTCCTCACCCAGGAACTCAGCAGTCTCCGTCTCTGGGGTGCTGTGGGATGGGGGTGGGTGGGGGGGAGAGAGCTTCTGATAAGCTGGCCCAGGTTAGGAAGCCCCCTGCCCCCACAAAGGGCACCTGGACCACAGGTGCTTCCAGGACCCCTCCCAGCTGGGGCCCGCCCTGGGTGGCCTGCCTGCCTTATCCCAGTCAGAGCACATTCCACGGGGATGGCAATAGGATACACGGCTTTTCCTCCTCCACCCAGGGCTGAGTCCCAAGAGAGGGCGGGTGAAACCAAAGGGAAGGCTGGGGGAGCCACCCCAGGGCCCAGCCTCTCTCTTCTGCTGACCTGAGGAGAGGAGGCCTGGGCCGGCCCCAAGAAAGGGAAGTGTGTGAGCTCAGGCTCTTGGGCTGTCAGTCACATAGGACTCTGGACTATAGTGGTGGGCAGGTCCTGGGCCCCTGCCAGGGGACACGTGGGGACACAGGCCCAGAGCAAGGTGGCCCGACTGCCCAGGCCCACACAGGCATCTGTGCTAGTGTGAGACCAGAACCAGGTCTCTGGACACCCCGTCCCCTCCCCTGGGCCCAGAGATGGGAAACACCCAATGCAGGGGGAAGAGGAGAGAAGACAGGTCAGGGGAGCTCCCCAAACTTCCGGCCTCCACTCCCCCAGCTCAGGGGCTGGGGGTGGGAACCGAGAGGCCTGGGGATGTTTCCACCTGAGACTGGGAAGCAGAAGCAAGACAGAGAAGCAGGCCTCTGGGCTGGGGGGAGTGGGGCATACAGTGGGACAGGGACAGGCCCTTCCCACCACGCCAGGACCCAGCCTTCTCCCCTCCCCCCAAATCTGGGGCCCTGACTGCCCCTCCCCCCACCAGACAACTAGAGATGGTTAACTGTCCCCATTGTACAGAGGGGACAAGTGAGACCAGGGAGAAGCGTCCACTCTGAGGCCTATGGAGGCAGAGAAGACTCAGCATCCTTGCTCCTCTCTGCACCCCTCTCCAATCAGGAGAAGGGTCCCCCCAAAGCCTGCGGCTCTCCTTCTTGCTCTGCTGGGAGGTGGAGGTGACATTCGGAGGGGAGGAGGAGCGGCAGGCCTCTGGCTAGTCAGAGGGTGGCTGTCCAGCCGTCCGCAGCCTCCCCGCTCACTGCTCCACCTTCCCTCGGGTTGTGCGGGGGTGAGCGCGGGGCAGAGGGACGGGCGGACACTCACCGTCCCAAGCCGCCCGTGTGGGCCAGCTGCCGCATGCGGTGCAGCTGCCTCTTCATCATCTTGGGGGCGCGCTGGCGGCCGCGGGGTCACGGCGGGGGTCGAGGGCCCGCAGCCCCCGGCCCAGCTGCCTCTGCCCGCAGCGCTCGCGCCGGGGCTGGTGGGCGGCGCTCTCCGCTTCCTGGGCCGGCGCGCTCCCGCCGCGCGCTCCCGCCCGGCCCGCGGCTCCGCCCCGCCCCGGGTCACTCCTCCCGCCGAGTTCGGGCTCTCGCTCTCCCCGCCTTCCGGCTCCCCGCGGTCGCGGCCGTCCGAGCGTGTCGGGGGCCCGCCGCCCAGCCGCCCACAGGTGGTGTGCGCGGCCCCTCGAGCGCCTCACCCGGTCCCGGCGGCGGGCAGCAGGTAAGCCCGCGCCTGGTGCCTGCCGCGCCCTGGGTGTGAATGACCTTTGCACCCCTCTCAGAGGGGAAAGAGGGTTCCATGCTTAGGAGACAGTGGCCAAGGACAGACCTCTCTGCCCCGTACTGGTGCCTGCGCCCCTGCTGGACAATGGCAGGGGGCTGTGGCTTCCCGGGGCCACCCTGCTGCTGTGTGCCCTTGGACAAGTCGCTGGAACTCTGGGCTTGCTGTCTCGGATGGCCTGATGAGCCAGCTGTCCTGGTCTTGTCTGGCTGAAAGAGCAGACAAGATACCTCCGCCTGCTCCTCCAGCATGCATGCTCCTGCTCCCCTCACCCCTTTAAAGGGTGTGTCCACCGCCCTCCAGCCCCAGCAAACACTCCCGGAGCAGTTCCCTGACACCCTGCTCTCTCCCCCAGCCCCTGCACCAACAGATTTCCTCCATCTGTCAAGTCCGTTCTGGCAAACCTCCTCAGTCCCCGCCCTTCTTTCTTGTAAGGCAGTGATATGGGTGCTGCTCTGCCCCTCCAAACTCAGTAGTAATCAGCTCTGGTTCTGCACACAGCACAGAGTGGGCATACAGTAGGTGCTCCATAACCGGCTGCTAGTAAATGCAAGAATAGAGCCTTTGGGAAGCAGTAGGCTCTCCTTACTCTGAGCCCCTGCACCACTCAGGTTGCAGGAGCTCCCACTCTCCCAGTGTGGGGGAAGAGGGAGGGGCGTAGAGGAGAGTATTGCCACACTCACTGCACTTTGATTTGCTGGAGTTTCAGTTCAGTTTGAGGATTACTTGAGCACCTACTTGTGTGAGTAGGCAGACCGGGCACTTCTCTATAGGGCACGACCTTGGCCTCAGACATCTCTGTTCCAGTGCCCAGCATGGGGCCTGGCTCACAGTGGGCACTTGCTGGACTCTGGCTGCCTCTCCACTCCCCAGAGGGAGAGCCAGGCAGGCCCCAGAGGGGTTGGGAGGGGTGGAGGAGGGAACCCCCAGATGTTGCTGCTTGAACCAGAGGCCCCCATCTGAGTGGAATCCTGACCAGAAGCTGGGAGGCTCCTAGATCAAAGGCTCAGGACAGGATGAGGAGACCCAGGGCAAGGTTCTCTTACTCACCTCCCTTCCCCCAACTGGAAGTCCCTTGAAGGGGATTCTAGAAAGGGGGCAGGGCTTGAAGAATGCCTCCATGGAGGGAGACACAGTCCAGTGTAGACCTGGTTTCTTAAAATGTAGGGTTGCAATGTCCTGTCCTCTCCACCTTCCCCACTGGCCAGAATCCAGAACTTTGTGTTGGCTCAGTTTCCCCTGTCTCTGCAATGGGCACAACTTACTGTGTTAATTAGGAAACTGAAGACTCCCAAGCCAGCAGCTTGACACCAGATTACCACTGTCCTGCCATCTGGGAGATCTACAGGCTACCTGGTGTCCCCACTCTGTTTCAGCCCCTCCTGCAGCGTGGACCACTGGGTCTGGGCTTGTCCACTTCCCCAGCTGGTCTGAAGGTCCCTGAGGATAAGGCCTGGCTTCTCCTTCTGTCCTTCCTAGACTTGCCCAGGCCTGAGCCCCAGTTCCAGCCTACGGAGGGGTCAGTCCATGTGGGCTGTAGCAGCAGCTGCTGTGGAAATACCCTGAGCCTTATCATCAGGCCACTTGAGCTCCAGGCTCCCCTCCAATCAGACTTACGAGTCTCCCCAGGAAAGGCACTTGACTTCTCTGTCCAGCCTGGGTGGGGCTGCTGTGCCTCTTGGCTAGGTGAGGAGTACATTTTAGGGTATATTTAAGTTCAAGCACACTTGGATGTTGAATCATAAAAGATTGGAAGCCCCAAAGGTTGGGTCATAGGCTGTTCCTTCAAAGGATGTTGTAACCAGAGATTTTTGGACTCATAAGTTTCAATCAGTGGATGTTGAGATTACAGTTTTAGAACTGCAGATGTAGAAGGGGGACCTCAGAGGTCACCAGCCAACCCCTATTCCAATCAAAAGACCTTTCACACTGCACTGCAAGGCTTTGTTGCCCTTGCTGGGTCTCCTCTCCAGGAGGGCCTGGGCCCTGTCTGGCTCATGCTGAAGCCCCCGGGCCTAACAATGTGCCATTGTCACAGGGGCTCAAAAAAACACACTTGTGATTCAAGGAGCTGACTTGAATCACAAGTGAAGATACTGCATCAGTGGACAGTTTTTTCCAGCCCCAAAGACAGTGCAAACTGAGCTTAAGGGTGTGGATGGAGCCAGCTAGCTGGGCTCAGCCTCTCACTAGCTGGGTGACCTAGGGTGAGGTAGTTGACCTCTCTGAGCCTTCGTGTCCTCCCCGGTAAAGTGGGACTAATAGTAACAGCATCTACCTGTGGTGAGGACTGATAGAGGACATGTAAGATGCTTAGAACAGTGCCTGACCATTTCTCACTCAGCCTGCAAAGCGAGGCACACAAACGCCCTTTACCCCCATTCCTGCCTCAATTGCCCCCTAAATGTGTCCTGCTGCCTTGGGACAGTGGTATTTATTGTCATATACTTTAGCATGCCCTCCAGTGAGGTTGGTATGGTTCTTCCCATTTTACAGGTGAGCAGACTGAGGTTCTTGGCCTGAGGTTCCTAGTTGGCTAAGTGGTAGAGGCCAAGTTAGAAAGCAGATCTGACACCAGATCTCCAAAGCCCCCACATGCTGTCCTGCTGCACCAGAGGGCACAGTCTGAAGACCCAGAAATGCTGCTCCCTGCCCCCGCCTTAATCCCCGTGGCTGCTTTGAGCCCAGAGGCCGCAGTATAGGCTGTCTGTGAAAATGTGAGACTGGGAAGTGTCTGCTGCTGAAGCTAGAGCAGGATGTGGGCAGGGAGGCCAGTGGCTAGGCAGTGAAGTGGTGGTAGCGGGGGTCAGCTGCGGGGCTGCAGGACTGAGCAAGAATATCCCATTTTAGACACTTTGACGTATTGCTTGTGTGTGGCCATATCAGCGCTGCCTTCAGAGTAGAGGCTTCCACTCAGGGCGGTGAGGCAGGTGGTGTGATTGCTGGGGCTCTAAAAACTCCCTGGCCGCCTCAAGTCAGAAGGCCTTCCTAGGAAACCCTGGGGTGGGGCTGAGGCACAAGGGCTCCAGCACAATCTTGATGGCCCTAGAGAGCCTGTACCCTTAACCCCAGCCACAGAGGATGGCATCTGACAGAGGGCTGTGTCTGTGTGTGTGTTAGGCTCAGGAGGCAGGTGGCAATGGTCTGGGCCCTAAAATGGGGACACCAATGTCACTGGAGGACATGCTAAAGTACATGATGGTAAGTGGCCCTTATACATCCCCTGAGCCTGTTTCCCATTTCACAGGGCAGCTATGAGGATTAAGGGAGAGCTTGCATGCAGCAGGTCTAGCAGTGCCAGGCCTAGGGCTGGCTCCTGTCACCTGCCTGGCTGTGCCTGTGCCCTGGCCAGGAGGCCTACAGGGACTGGGGGTAGGGGCATCAAGAGCACAGCAGGGCCAGGCCAGGCGTGGCTCAGCAGTTGAGCATCTATCTAGGATCCAGGAGGTCGAGGTTCAATTCCTAATCAGGGCACATGCCCAGGTTGCGGGCTCAATCCCCGGTCGGGGGTGTGCAGGAGGCAGCCGATCAATGACTCTCTCATCATTGATGTCTCTATCTCTCTCTCTCCCTCTCCCTTCCTCTCTCTGAAATCAATAAAGATATATTTTTTTAAAAAAGAAAAGAGCACAGCAGACTGGTTCTCCAGGCAGCCTACTTCTCTTGGCTGCCATGAACAGATGAGCAGTGTGCTGTGGTTGCTAAAAAAAAAAAAAGTGAGCTGCTGCCTCCAGCCACAAGTAGAAGTGGAAGTGTGGTTTCAAGGTCTGGGAAGTCCCACTGCTCCTGGGGTGGCAGTGGGGGGGAGTCACTCTTCAAGAGGCAGAGTACACTCCTTCCCTGTTCCCCCATTTCAGCCCATGGACTCTAGAGGCTCTGGGTCTCCCGGCCTCTGTCTGAATTGACACACGGTATTTGCAGAATGATTTCTCCAGGGAGTAGAAGCCAAGGGTCCCCTCCTCTGACTAGATGCAGGGCTTGCTGGGCACCTCATAGTCTCTCCCTCCCAGCTCTCGGCATGTCATGCTGAGCTCTTGGCTCACTGGTTCCATGCCAGGCTGTGAGCTCTCTGAGGACAGGGTTGTCCCTGGCACAGGGGCTGCTGAAGGGGGACTTGCAGGACAGAAAGACAGTTGGATGGATAGACTATGAACAAGGGAAGGTGGGAAGTCCGAAAGACTGAAGGGATCTCCCTGTCCCTACATCATCTGGGTCATTCCACATTGACAGTCTGGGGTACTCTTTTGCCCAGACTCTTCAGAGGGTCCTTACAGCTCACAGGGTCCCTCCCACCTTTTAAAGCAAGGAACCTAGCCTGGCCGGGAGTGGCTCAGCAGTTGAGCATTGACCTAGGACCCAGGAGATCGCGGTTTGATTCCTGGTCAGGACACATGCCAGGGTTGCGGGCTCAATCCCTAGTAGGGGGCATGCAGGAGGCAGCTGATCAATGACTACTCTCTCATCATTGATGTTTCTATCTCTTCCTCTCTCTTTCTCTCTCTGAAATCAATAAAGATATATTTTAAAAAATAAAGGAACCTAAAGGCCAGAGAGGGAAGGACCTTGCTCAAAGCCACACAGCAAGCCAGGGACCCCACCGGAAGCAGTCCCAGACTCCAGCTGGCAGTCACACATCCCCACAACCTGCAACCCTTCATAGGCCAGCAGGATTGTGCTCCAGATGGTGCTTCCAGGGCCCAGGGGGACCTTACAGGGAGTAGGGTTGTTTACTTGAAGGAAGAACCTTCTGACTGGACTGTCTTTTGGAGACATCACAAGTGCTCAGGAGTTCTGTTCAGGGGGAGGGAAACAGGAGCTGGGAGGGCAGTGTCCAGGAGATGCTAGAAGGTTCCAGCAGGCAAGGGGCTGGAGGTTCCACTGTTATTTCCTCAGCAGCATGGCATATGTGGAGCTCTCCGCCTGCCCTTCAGTGTCACCTGGCACAGAGAAGCGTCCTTCACTTGCCCAGTGGAAGCTGGGGAGTCAGATGTGCTCGCTCTGGGAAAACCAGCAAGCTGGGCTATCCTCCAGCACATCTCAATAGTATCTAAGGAAAGGGGTTTGGTGGCCAAGTTCAGATGGGAACACTAGGTCAGACAAAGTGAAACTGGTTTCTACACGCAGGACTTCCCATTATCTAGTAATGGGAAGAAATGGCAGGCAGCTTTCCCCACTTATCTGAGCAGGAACCCTCTCCTGCAGCGTGGTGGGCTGGCTCTGAACCCTTGGGCAAATCCCTGTGCTAACCCCCTCGCTCAGCTCAGAGCTGGTTGGCTCTCAGCTGCATAGCTTCTAAGCCACTCCCTGGGCCTGGACCTCAGCCTCCCAGTTAAAAGAAAACTGCTAACACCAGGGGGAAGTTCGCAGCAGCTGGGAGTGGCAGGAGGCCCAGTGTAGGGTTCCCGGCCCCTCCAGAAACAAGCCACAACTGGTGCCCAGCTTCCTGGGAGCAGCCTCTGGGGAAAGGGAGAAGCTGAGGTGCAGACATCCGGGGTGGTGCTGCGTCGCAGTTGTGTTTTGAGGGCTGAGTGCAAGTAGGAGGAAGTTGTGAGCAGCCAGGGCTCCTGACAGGCTGGAGAAAGCGGCTGCTCACTTCCAGCTGTGCCGGCTCTGGGCCCACCACAGCCCTGAGCCCTCTCTGGTGACTCAGCACAGGCCACAGGGGCCCAAGCAGGGCCTCTTCCTGTGCAGGGCTCAGGGGTGGTGGGGAGAGGAGCCATGGCCTGATTTCCAGAGGCAGAGAGGTCTGCAGGGTAGCCCTGTGACCTCCCACTCCTGGACCCCTCCTGTCTCCTTTCACCTCAGAAGGGGCACAAGAGCAGGTTGTCCAGGAAAAAGGATATTTTATTTCCATAAATACTCCTGCTCTCACTCACACACTGACCACACTTCTGCCCATAAACAGATGGATGGACAGAGGTGAGACTCCCACAGGAGGCCCAGCAGAGGCCAATGAATGGAGACTGAGAACTCCAATGCAGGACCTCCCTTGGCCGGAAGCCCCGGAACCCCAGCCGGGGCCACCTGCCTCTGGCATTACCCTTGGGCCAGCAGTTGCACAGCCCCCACAGCTCATGACAGCAAAGAGGCCAGGCGGGTAGAGGGAGACCCCCAGGAGGAGGAGGGGACAGGTGGGGCTCCCCCAACTGGGCCTCCTGAGATGGTGACCACAGGGCCATTCAGAAATAAAAGCTGAGTCAAACCACACACCAGAGAGTGCAAACAGCTGGGGGTGCAGGTGTTACCCCCACAGTTACCCAGTTCCTATGAAGGAGGCCTGAGCTGGTCCCTGGCTCCAGCATGGCCCTAAGTTATGGCTGGGCCTTCCCATAAGGCATAAGAGACAGGCGGGGCTGACCCTACCCCAGGCTGGGGTCGGGGCTGGGCCTGAGGTCCTGGCCCTTGCCTGGTAGCCATGCTTTTCCAATGACCCCAAGTCCTTCCTCAAGTCCTTCGAGGGCCACATAGCCCTTCCCAGCTCCAGGCTCCCACCTGTGGTGAAGTCCCCAGCTGTGCAAACCCAGGCCCAGCCTCCTGCTGGGTTTGGCTCTGCAGGGGAGGGGTTAAGGGAGGAGGGGCCACAGGGGTGAGGGAAGCAGCACCAGGCACAGGGGATATGGTCATGGGGCCACCACAGCCTCCTACCCAGGCTAGCCAGTGGCCAGTGGCCAGTCCCATTGCCCCTCCTCCTCTCCCTTCCCCTTTGTTCTAGAGGCTCCCCCAGGTCTCGGGTGGGGGGAACTGGTCCACATCCCCCATCTCGTTGTAGGTCTGGTCGCCCATGGTGAAGAGGAGCTTGTAGCGGAGGCGGACCTTCTCCTGGGCAGAGACGGTGAAGGCAGAGGGTCAGAGGTGGAGAAGAGGCTGCCCCCACCCCACAGTGGTGCCCTGTCACAGCCAGGCCCTCACCTTCTGGGGGTTGGCGAGGAGCAGGACCTGGGTGATGGCTGAGGGGAGGACAATGGGGTTGAATGCTGGCAGCTCCGTGCCTGAGGGTGGCTGCAGCTTCACCTTCATGACCTGTGGACCAGAGGGCAGGAAGGCAGAGCTGGCCCTGCTTCTTTCCCCATCCCGAGGAACCAGGCCCAGCCGCCCGCCAGCTCCTCTTCTGGGGGTCCTGGGGCTCTATCCTTTGGTTCCTTTCTACCCCCTGAATCTCCCAGGGAAACCCCACTCCCAGCTGGCCCCCATCTAGCCCTGAGTCACCCTGCCTTGAGAGGAGGGAGGCATGACCATGTCACCTTGGGGACAGCTGACTGGAAAACGATGTTGCGGATGGGCTGGGGGGCGGTGCTCAGCATGGACACCACCACCACCAGTAGGTCGGAGCGCCCAGGCAGTGGGTCTCGGGCAAAGTGAAAAAGGACCCGGAAGCCATGCTGGTCGTACACAGTCACTGGCAAGATGCTGCCTGGCAGGGAGAAGGGGAGAGGCGATGGGTGGTGCTGGGCTGAGCCCAAGTGCATCCAACCAGCTCCCCACATCTGGCTCACATCAGGCGCTCACTGCTCGGCTGGGAACCAATGGATGAACCCACAAACTTAGGTCCTTGCCTCGATCCTGGGCAGCAGTGCAACCAGGGATAGAATGGCACGCAGACAGGGTAGGTGAACTTGTAGTGATGTCAGAGGCAAGACACCCAGACGGGAACTGAGCCCCACGGGCGACTCTGCCAGTGCTTGCTGGCGTGCCAGAGTGAAGGACTGTGGGTGAGCTGGGGTGTCATCCTCACTGTGACCCTGGTCTGCTTCTCAGGGTCCTCCCTACTGGTAAGATAGGGGCACCACTACCTACCTCCCGGGGGCAGAGGTGTGACGCCCTTGGTCACAGTGAGCCCACCAGAGAAACGAGGCTAAGACTGGCCTGTCTTAACCTGTCTTTCCAGGGCCTGGTGCTGCTGCCGCACCCCCCCCCCCCCCCCCCCCCATTGCTTGCTCCTGGGCCGGAGAAGCCCAGACCCAGACCTGGACCTTTATCCTGGTTTGGTTTTGTGATCTTGGCGAGGCCCAAACCTCTGTGTCCTGGCCCTGCCTTCCCCGGGGGCTATCCATAAGAAGTCCTCTTGCCCATGTAACCCTGGAGCTTATGCAGCAGTTTTGCAACCATTCTGGTACAGATGAGGAAACAGTGTTTCAAAGGGTCTTGCCCAGAGCTCCTTGCTGAGTCAGGCAGTGGCAGGGCTGGGAAGAAAGCTCCCCTTTCCCACTTGTTCCCCCAGAAAGAGCTCCTGGAGGGAGGACGAGGTGGGTGGTGCTGCTGGGCAGTGAGCTGACCTGGCTCGGCCTGTACCCGCTCATGCCCCCGCCCTACTCACTGGGTTTGATGGACTCCAGGGGCACAGTGATGTTGGCCAGCGAGAACTCAGTCTGTGTGGGCTGCTGCAGAGGCCCAGGGGGCTCAGGGGACACGGTGTGGAGGCTGGCGGCATTGGAGCTGGGCGAGCTGCAGCTGCTTCTATTCTGCAGGTCCCGGAGCGTGAGCCGGGGGGCTGGCTGCTGCTTCTCCCTTATTGGGGGATGGTGCATTGAGAGATGACTCTTCAGTGGCCAAGACATCAGGGGCACAGGAAAGGCTGGGTTTCCTGACTGTCCCTGACACCTCCCTGTCTCTCTGGCCCTGGTTTTCTCATCTTTAAATGGGCAGCTCTTTCTCTCCCTTCCTCCCATCACTGCCACTGGGGCTCAGTGTCCTCCTCACTGCTGGCCTTCCATTCTTCTCAGGTGCTGGGCCGCCTGGGGAGCGTGTGTGAGTGAGGCACAGGTGCCCTTTCTCTCATGACCTCCATGCTCTGTGGGACGAGCCCTGTGCCTCCCGAGCCCAGTGCAGTGCTGGCACAGGTAGTACTCTGCAGCCACTGCTCACAGGACGAACCAGGGCCTCTCCCTGCTGGGTCTGGGCGGGAAAGCCTGTGGTTGTGGGGACGGAGGGCGCCCCCCATGCCTGCCAGCATGTGCCCTCACCACCGCACTTGTTGGGACTCCGGGGGCAGCGACTGCTGCAGCAGGGTCTTCCCCAGGAGGTCCAGGTCATCTAGGCCACTGCTTGCTGGCAGGGAGGTCTGTGTGAGGGCCCAACTGTCCACGCTGGGTGCCGGAGTGGGGGCGGGGAGTTCAGTGCCATCGGATGACTGTTGGGCACACAAAGGATGTAGGTGGGTGAGGCAGTACTGAAAAGATGTCCTTTTTGTCCTGTCAGGTGCTCAAAAGGAGGCCCCTTCCCCTCCCTATAGGTGACATCTGGGGAAGAAGCAGCAGGGATGGGGGCCACATTTCTGCCAGGCCCAACCCCTCCCACCCCAGGGCCATTAGTGGGTCCAGCCTGGTATGGGCTCCACTCTAGAAATCATCATAATCCAGGGACCTCAAAATCACCCTTAACAAAGGAATAAGGAACCCCCACCTCTACCCAAGGGAGGCCCAAGGCCAAGACCGGCAGGGAGGTGCACCTGGAGGTGAGGACCGCCTGCCTTTCTCCACCCTGGGATGGGTGCCTTAGCCCCTGGGCCAGCTGCTGCCCCATGGCCCTCCCACCCATCTGTCCTCTCATTGCTGCCTCAGGCTGTCTGTCCCAGCTGCTCTGCTACCAGATGGGTCAGGATAGTTCCTGGCCTCTCCTACCTGGAAGCTGTTCCATCCAGCACCATCCAAGCTTGAGCCTGAAGGTGGTGTGGGATCACTTAGGCCTGAGGGGAAGCAAGACAAAGATAAAGGAGCTGGATTCCTCCCTGAGCAGAGACGAGAGAACTGGGTCCACTGTGTGCTAGGCTGGGGTCCTTGGCTCCTACCCTCTCCCCACACCCCTTTAAGAGGCTCAGCTCAAAGGGGAAAAACCCCACTTCAGCAGTTTTGGAGGGAACCAGACAGAGAGAGGAAGTAGAAAGCTAATGTCCCGACCGCCCATTCCCCAGGCCCACACGCTTCCTCTGCTGCTCAGAAGCCAACTCAACTACAGATGTCAGGACTTTCATCTTCATCCATCAGCTGGCAGGTGCTGGTGGAGGGGTGTGTGCAGGGAGTAGGAGACACCGAGTGAGGTTCCTGACCTCACAGATCCAGACCGGCAGGGGTCAGCATCCTGCCAATGACTGAGGGATGCCCTCTGAGCAGCTGAAGAGTGCTGTGGTACACTGAACAGGGGCCCTGTGCCCAGGCCTGCCCTGGAATCGGAGCGGCCATGGGGAAGGTGCTGGCTGGGCAATAGTGGCCCCACATGCACAACACAGGGTGGACTGGGACAGATTGTGAAGGCCCCCTCCACCCTGGCACATGCCAACAAGGCCAGCTGACTGGTGCCAGGGAGAGCTGTGGGCCCTTTGGAAGGCTGCTGATTGGTAGAAGGCAGTAGGTCACCAACCAGTCGCCCTGTCCTGAAGTACACCCTGGCCAAGTATACCCCAGATTTCACCTAGAGACAACAAATTATCCTGTTCCTAGAAAATCCTAAGTGAGGGCCAGCCTGAAGTGCCATGTGACAGGCAAAGGCAGGCACAGGAAGATGTAACTATCAGGTCTCCCCTGGACACACCTCTATGACATTTCTTACACACCCTGATGTGTCAAGCACTTCCGACCTGGGTCTCACTTAACCCTCAACCAACCTTAAAGGGCAGGAATGTGGTTCTCACCCCCCTTTCAGAGATAAGAAAACAGATCTCAGAGGGGTTAAGTAGCCTGTCCAAGGTCACAGAGCTGGAAAGTGGCAGAGTTTGGGCTTGGAAAGAACATGGCCTACTTGCTGGAGTTTGAATACAGCTCTGCCACTTAGCTGTATGACCCTGGCTTGTGACAACCTCCCCGTGCCCCATCTGTGAAACAAAGACAACAGCAGCACCCATGTCAGAGGAATGACATAATAAATTGGACAGATCAGACGGAGTGCCTGAACAGGGCTGCGCGTCTCTCTGACAGACAGGAGTCCTTACTGCCCACCCTGCCCCCGTCTCTCCCTCTTCCTGCCATAGAGAACTGGTGAGGAAAAGCCCCTCTGTGGTCCCAAGGCTTCCTCTGCCCCCCAAGCTGGGTAGGTGCAGCCCTGGCACTCTGGTTCCTGTTCCCACATTTTCTTTGCTTCTGAGAAGAAACCAGAGGAAGCTGGAGGCCAGGGCCTCTGCTAAAGCGACACGGGGACAGGAAGTCACAAGCACACCTCATTTCTCCTGAGGAGTCGGCTTTGCCACAGCCACCCACTGGGGGGGCAGGCCACACACAAGTGCCCAGACAGGTAGCTGCCACCCAGCCCTGGCTCCAAGGGAGAGGGAGAGCCTGGGGTGACCTCTTGTCGCTGCAATCCTTCACAGTTCTGTGAAACGGTCAGGGCCTCTGCCTGGGTTGGCCCTGGCTCTGAGTGAGGAAGGGCAGATGGGTGTGTAAGGGCAGATGGGCAGACCCTCCCACAGAGGGGATCTGCACCTGGCCCGTCGCTCCTCGCCCCAAGTCCTCAGTTCCCTTTCCTGGCTGGGGAGCTGGCAGAGCCACAGGAAGCTCAGAGTGAGGCCTCGGCATCAGAGTGCCTCGTCCAAGTCCGGTGCCCTCTCTGGGCAAGTCACCCAGCCTTTCTGAGCCTTGCTTTTGCACCTGTGACACGGGGATGCTGAGGGTACCCATCTTCTACAACGGGGAGCGAGGTGGTATAAGTTGGAACAGCACAGTGGCCATGGCTAGGCAGCGCTCTAGACCCTGGCTGGCCACCCGGGACCCGCACACCATTGCTTCCTCCAGCTGTCAGGTTCCGTTTTAACCTCAGAACAGGCTCAGAACACAATCTGATCTGGCTTCCAAGTTAGTTTCCCAACATATCCTTCAAGATCCCTTAGACAGAGCCCAACCACGGCTCTATTTTTATAACTTCAGGGTATCACGAGGAGTCTGCTGTTATACTCTCTCACTTCTAAGCTCTAAAAGTGGGAAACCCCAAAACTGCTTGGCCGGCTGGGCGCCTTTTGCTTCTTCCCCACGGGTGAGCCCAGTTCCATCAGGTTCTGGTGCCCTGACCCCACCTTGCAGTGACACAGGCCTGGCCCAGGGCCAGCTTGGGTCACGGAGTGTGATGTACTCTGGCGCAAGCTTCCCTAGAACTTCTTCCCTCTTCCTCCCAGTGGGTGGGGAAATCCCTGAAGTTTTTTTTTGCCTGGGAAGCATCCAATTCTAGGCTTAACCTCCTGCAGGGAAGTCTGTTTCCCTCGGAGCCTGGGTATTGCTGGCTTATCAGGTTCAGCGGCTGGCCAGTCCCACCCTTTGACTGTCTGGCCTTGTACAAGCTCCTTGATTTCCTTGAGCCTCTGCTTCCTCAGCAGCAAAATGAACCTTAAGCCCATCCCCCAGGCTCCATAGCACTCAAGAGAGGAATAACAGGCTGACCTGACCAGGGTCTGGGAGCAGCAAGTGAGCTGCGGGCACCAGCCAGCCTGCAGCTGAACGCCCCGCCCCTCCCATCCTCACCCAGAGACATGAGTTCATCATCAAGCAGGGAAACGGAGGTGCTAGGCTGCTCAGGGCTGGCCTGCTTGACAGGGCAGGTGGGCATGGCTGGGTAGGTGGTGCCCGAAGGAGGGAGATCCAGGCCTGAGAGATCCAGCAGGGCTGAGGTGCTCCCTGGGGTGGAAAAGGAAAGTCAGGCAAGTCCTTGGGGAGGGCACTCAGGTTCTCAGAATCCATGGGGTTGAAGGCAGCAATGTATCTTCATACCCATCACAACTCTCCTGCTTCCCCATCCTTTACCGCACAGCCCTTGCCCCTCAATCTGCCCATTCTTTAGCACATGCTATTCCTTCTGTCTGGAACAGATCTGCTACTTCTATCTGGTGAACTGCCTCCCACCCTTTAAGGCCCTCCTTAAACTCTGTTGCTTCTGCGTAGTGCCCCACCCCCTCCTCTCCCCAAAAGGGCCAATTCTAATCTCTTCTGTGGTTCCTAGAGTTGTCACTTTACCCTTACTGAAACAGCCCAAATGTTTATGTGTCAAACCCTCCCTACCACCTTCTGATAAACTCAGCCTTGGGGGTGTCATCTAGCCCTGCACCACAGATGCCTGATCTAATGACAGGAAGGTCTTCCTCCTTCTGCCCATCCTTGCCAAACCCTCAGCTCCCTCCCCCTTTGTCCCACATCCAGACTTCCGCCCCCCACAGCTGTAGGCTTGGCACAGCCTCTCTCCCTGGGGGCCTTTCCCATCTTAAGGGGCCAGGGTCACCCTGGTGGTCACCGCTACCAGCTCTGGGACCAGTGCACCACTCTGGACTCTCTGTGCCCCTGCAGCCAGGTGGGCAGCTCCCCACCTCCTCACCAGGAATGGAGCTGGCAACGGCATCACCATTGACTTCCTCGCCCCGCACCAGCTGCTTGTACAGGTTGATCACCTGGGTGAGATTGTCGTTGGCCTGCAGGATCTCCGCTGGAATGGACAGGAGGGGAGAGGCCAGTGTAAAGGAATGTGGGGTCCTCTGTGGGGTGATGAGCACCCCACAGCCATCCTAGCCCTTGTGAGGAGGTAGGGCAGTGGGCATCCCATCTACTCAGATTCAGGCCCTGGGTTCCCCCTTGGCTACTGTTTCCTCCACACTGCCCCATGCAGCCCCTGAACACAGTGCATACTCTGCACTCCAGGCTCCCACACAGCTCTGCTGTCTAGATACGCCCAGATCTTTGCAAGGCTTCATCCCTTCCTCTAATCCCACCCAGCACTACACAGTCCTCTCCTTGCTTGTTTTTCTCCATGTCGCTCAGCACCACCTGACAAACTGCCACTGATCCCGTCCTGGGTTTACTGTCTACCTCCTCTCATTAGGCTACAAGCTCCATGAGGTTATGGCTTTTGTCGATTTTGATCACTACCATATCCCCGAGGGCCTAGAACAATGTCTGGCACACACTAGGACCTCATCAATATCATCTCCTGGGGAGCCAGGGCTTAGAGTGATCTGGACAGTGGGCCTCTTGGGTGGGGACCAGGCCCCTGGTCCATGGGAGGTGCTAAGTGAGCTCCTGCTGAATGAAGGGCTGAGATGGTACCCAGGCCTCTGCACAAGAGGCCGTGCTGATAATAGCAGAGCACAGGACGAGAACCTGCTATGTGACCCTAACAGAAGCCACAGGGCCCAGCTCTGGAAATGCCCAGGTCTGTGGGATCCACTCAGTAGCCCTTACCCGGGGCAGTATTTGCAGGGAGACAGCCTGCTCTATCCTGGTTCTGCCATTGTTCTGCTCTGTGATCTGGGCAAGTGACTCTCCTCCCTTAGTTTCACAGGGACAATTTTCCCTCCTGTGTAGCTTGTGGGCAGTAAATGAGGTGTCTGTGAAGGGACTAGGCCCAGAGTGACTCTCAATCAAGTCAGCCCTGCTCGCTCTCAGCTCTCAGCTTCCTTCTTCAACACGGGAAACCCAAGGTCAGTGCTGGAGAAAGAGGGCCCCCTGGTGGTAGCTCCTGCCAACTGCAGGTACTCAGCAGGGCCTGGAAGAGGTGGGGGAAGGAGGTGGAGAGATGGGCCAGCTCTGCCTGGGACTCACCTAAGGCCTCGTCATTGTCTTCTGTGTCACTGGCCAGTCGGAAGAGCGTGGGCCGCATCCGCTCACAGCGCTGGTACAATTCCTGGGGGCAGGAGGGTGGGTGGGTCAGGGCCAGCAGGAGCCCTGGAGTGGACTGGGACAGGGCGGAGAGAGGCGCACCTTCATAAGGTCCTCGCTGCTGTGGGCTGTGGCGCCACCCTGGCTGTAGCTCATCACCATTTCTGTCAGCAGTTTCACATTGTTGTTCACCTCCTCAATGGCACTCACTCGCTTCGAGATCTTTTCCATCCGCTTCTGGTCCTAGGTGGGCATTTAAAAAAAAAAAAAGGCTTTGTGTTCCATGATTTTGCCCAACTGTAGGCTAATGTGAGTGTCCTGAGCATGTTTAAGGTAGGCTAGGCTATAATGTTTGATAGGTAGGGCTATTAAACACATTTTTTATTTTAAATATTTTCAACTTAGAATGGACTTACTGGGACATAACCCCACTGTTAAGTCGAGGAGCATCTGTATTTATTTATAAGTTAAACATACATTCTTCCCCCCACCACACACACATATACACTCACACACACTCTAAATGTAGTAAAGCCTAATTTATTTCTAATTTTTGTGGAAAAAATAGCCTCACAGAAGTCCATCCATTCAGGGCAGATGAGCTCAGCTGCTGGGAAATTCTCCCCTTACACAGTGGCCTGGCTCAGCCCACTGGGGTCCCCCAGGTAGCAATTTCATTGCTGTGACAGCCCTTCAGCTGGGCCACTACAGAATTCCTTCTATGTACACATACAACCCCACCTTGCAGCCAGCTCAACATCTCCACCCAGCCTCCTCCCTGTGCTTTGGGCCTGGCCATCACCTCTTGGACCATCTCCTTGATGAGTTTGTTGGCTGCTCGGAGGTCTTCGGGGTGGGAGCTCTTCAGTAGGCGGGCCAGCATCTGCAAAGACAGAGGGGCATGACCGTGATGGATGACCTTGGGTCACGTGCTGGCTCCCCACTTCCTGGCTGTGGGATGTGTTACCTAAGCTCTCTGTGAAACGGCAAGAATCTACTGACACCTGATGGGGTGGCACAGGATAATTGAGACAATGCACAGAAGTGCTTGGCCACAGCCAAGCAGAAATAAGTCCTCAACAAATGGTGCAAAGCATTCTATTACTACCGAGAGCGAACCTTTCTGGAAGGATATACGAGAAACCTAACAGTGGTCACCCTCTGGGACTGGGCTGGGTAGGCAGGAGCTTTTACTTTTTCTCTTACCCCCTTCTGTGCTGTTTAATTTCTTGCCTGTGAACACATGCTTCTTCTACAAAGAGCTAATGAAGCTACCAGTCAAAGGGTCAAAGACATAAAGAAAGGCAGACTCCTGGGCAACCTATGAAATGCCCTCAAACCAACCCCAGGGACACCAGGCACATTCGAGTTTATAAAATGCAGGGGCACCATGTGGGGAGGACTCAGAATGCAGGGAGTGCTCAATAAATGGTGCCTGTCACCCACTCCAGTGGTCATGCTCATCTTGAGCCTCTGCTCCAAGGGCAGGGCAGCCAGGGGCTGGAATTCCCTGACCCCCAAGTGGGCCCTAGAGCCCTCCTCTACCTGTCCTTGGAGCCTCACCTTGGATTTCTCCTCATCTTCGAAGATCACATTCTTGGGCCGTGGAGGAGGCTGGGGAAAGATGGCATCATCTGGAAGCTTGGGGTCGGCCTTCACGATCCCTATAGTAGATAGGTGGTGAGAAAGCTGTCAGAAGGGCCCAGGCCCAAGGGCATGGGTGAGATGGGCCTAGGGCCAGGCAAGTGCAGAAAGGTGGGGCAGTCTTTCTTCAGTATGCTGGCCCTAGACTGTGAGGGCCAGGGCCTGCTCCTGACCTACCATGTCGAGTTGCATGGGGGAGAGCTGGGGTGCCCATATTCTGAGGCCACTTCGGGAAACCACTCTCTGAGGGGAGGCCAGACCCAAACCCACCTTCTTTCCACGCAAGCTAGCCTCAGGAAGAGCAACAAAAAGGCCTCCCTGGCCATATGTTCTTGAGAAGTTAGAGGGCAGACCCATGGCCTTGCTGCCAGAAGCCCCTGAGGTTGCTGGAGCCCAGCACAGGATGGAGGGGAGGAGGTGCTGGCACGCCCCGGCTTCGGGGCCTCACCCTGCTTCTTGAGCATCTGATAGGCCTCGGCAATCTTCACTTCCTCGGGCAGGCCGACCGTCCAGCTGTAGAGGAGTTCCAAGATCTTGTTCTTCACCTTCTCTGATGTCCGAGAGCCCAGGTACTTCAAAGACCAAGCGGAGAGGAGGCCCTTGACATTGGCCAGCCCCACTCACTGCAACCCTAACCCCAACCAGGCTGTCTCCCCATAATTCCCTCGGAAACCCGGCCTCGAAGGCCCTCACATCCCACCCAACCAGCCTGGTATAGATGGAGCTCACCTGCTAGCTCTGTCACTCACTAGTTGTATTAACACTGTGTGCCTCATTTTCCTCACTGTTAAGCATGGGTTATAACAGTGGAAGCACAGTGAGGATGCAGAGCTGACACAGGTAAGGCACAGAGCCCAGTGCCCGCTCCTCTAAGGCTTAACTGTGATCTTGGCAAGGAGGAGCCGCCCAACTGACCAGGGCAGGGGCAGCTGCGGACATGCTTGGCCCTGGGCTCCACTCAGCCCCCCAGCAGTAAGCTAGGTTGAGGGAACTGGCTCTCACACCAGTCACCTTCTGGGAGAATGGGGAGCCAGCAGGGTTATTCAGCCGCTCTGGTCAGCACGTCTGAGTAAGAAAGGGCGAAGGGGCTGGGGCCTCACCTAGGGGGCACAAACCATATTCATGACCTATGGGAGGACTTGGGGGCATGGCCCATCTGGAGCCAGCAGGCTCCATCACTCAGGTTTGGGGCCTCAGCATCCAAGCCCTCAAAGCAGCTACTTGTGCAGTGGGGACTGGGGGACCCTCCACTACAGACCCAGAGGCCCAGGTGGGGTGCCAGGGTGAGGTCTGCTGGGAGAGATCTCAGAGCCAGAGCAGCTCGTGCTGGGAGAGCTGTGTGCACACACTCCCTGCGATTGCCCCTCCCTAAGTACTAAGCAGCTCCAGGGCCACAGCCACCTGCCAGCAGATGCACTCCTCCTAGAAATCAGCTGTCCTGGACTCAGCGGTGTGCAGGGGCTCAGTGGTTGTGCCAGGCCAGATTTCTAATGGGGGCTACTGCAGTAGCAGGAGCGAGAGCCCCAGTAGGCGGACCCAGGATGAGGCGCAGTCTGTCACCCCTGTCCTATGGTGCAGGTCTAAGCTTGGGCTGGGAGCACCCACCTTGGGAGACACAACCTTGATGAGCTCGTTGAGAAAGCGGAACTTGCCCACCTCGTCGTGGAACCTCTTGCCGCAGCTCTTCATGCATGTTTCCAGCACCTGGGGGAGGTGGGGTGGGGGACCCCCAGGGAGGATCAGAGGAGGTGGCCTCCTTCCCATACCTCAGACCAAAAGCTCACGGACCGGTACTTATAAGGAAGGAAGTAACTTGTGAGGACAAGAGAATTCTGAGCTTCAGAGTCCCCTGAGATGGATAACCACCCCTGGGGACAAAGCTGGACAACACCTGACGTGCAGCACCACCGTAGCCCCTCCACGGCTTGGCCACATCTGAATACCGCTTGTAAGTTATTTCCTTACTATATTCCTTTGATTGCCATTTTAAACTTAAATATGCACCATCTCCCTTAGCCTTATCCTAAGCTATATGTCTGTGAAATCATAGGACTAGTCTGTATTTGAGAAAACAAAATAAAACAAAAAACTTAACGTGTTAAAATAGCCCTAGCCGGTTTGGCTCAGAGGTTAGAGTGTCGAACCTCGAACTGAAGGGTCCTGGGCTCAATTCTGGCCAAGGGTACGTACCTCGGTTGCAGGCTCAATCCCTGGCCCTGGTTGGGGTGAGTGCGGGAGGCAACCAATTGATGTGTCTCTCTCACATCGATATTTCTCTCTCTCCCTCCTTCCACTTTCTCTGAAAAGTAATGGAAAAAATACCCGATATCCTTGGGTGAGAATTAAAAAATATTAAAAGAAAAACTGTTTATTACCACCACCTAAAATCAGCATGGCTGTATACTCAGTTGCTATATGGCCCATGCTTGGGGGCCACAGAGTACTCCATACTCTTCTGCTATTGGCACAGCTTTGAAACCTCTGGCCTGAGCCCAGGCCTTAATCCTTGTACTCCCGTGGGAAGGACAGTGCTACCCTGTGTCTGGAGACCACTGATGGCCTGGGCTGGCTCCCCAATGCACCTGGGAGCTTTGTGAACATGCAGATTCCTGGATGTAGTTCTGATTCAGCAGCTCTGGGGTGGGGCTCCAATTCTGTGTTTAACCAGCCTCCTGGAGAACTGAGGCATCCTAGGGGACTTCCTCCCACAAGAGACCTACCTATACAGGGTCTGGGGTGGGAGGCCAGCCCACTGATTGCCGTGGGACCCTCAGGGGCTTGCCCAGACCCCCATTCTAGGTCATCCTGACACAACTCCCTTGGACTCTGAAAAGTCTGATGGGACCCCAAAAGCCTCTGTCTTGGCCTCCCCTGGTGCTATCCATGTGGTTGGAGGATGGCCAGCACCCTTTCTCCCCTTCTCCTCACCGTCAGGGCCTGGATCGCCTCCCACTCCTGCGGGGACTGGATCTTGTGGGCCAATAGCCGGGTGGCAAGTGGAGGCCTGGGTGAGAGGAAGACAGAGCTAGAATAGCCACAGAGCTCAGGCACCCCAGGGGAGGGCCACCTCACTACCCTGCTAGGGCTTCTGCAGGGCAGAGGCAAAGGCCTAGCTCCCTCTCTGGACTGAGGACAGGGCTGGAGATTGTGGCATGATAGGGTAGGGCTAGGCAGGGAACACAGGCTGGAACCTTCAAAAGGTATGAGCTCAGCCCCTTGGCCAGCTTTACTCAGAACTATGACCTGCCATGTCCTTGGCTCAGCACAGAGACAAGTACGGAGAGATGACCACAGCCTTCAAGGGCCCAGTCTGGGAGCAGAACATGACAATGTACCAGGAGAGATGGGCAGACATAGTGCCCTGGGCACTCAAGGATATTCTGCCGGGGGAAATTAAAGCAGCTTCATGGTGGAAGTAGTGACATCAAGTACCAGATAACAGACTTGTTTCTAGTGACAGTAACAGCTAACATGTACCAAGTGCTCATGAAATGCAAGGTCCCTGACAAGCACTGTCCTTACTAAGCTCCATAAGAGCCCTCTGAGGTGGGCTGCACTATCACCACACTTTACAGCTGAAGGAGTGGAAGCTCAGAGGCCTTCAATGACCTGCCCAGCTGACAGAGGGGAAGTTTCACCTGAACTGCCCGACTCCAGAGCACACAGGTCATGCTGTCTGCATGGCCTCCCCAAGTGGAGCACCCACATTGGGGGAGGTACAGTGGAGGTGAAGCACACTGAGCTGTGCTCCCCAAACTTCAGCACCACAGGGAACCCACTAACATATCCACCCTAAGACCCCTGCTGGGCAGTCTAGTCCAAGTCTGGGGGCAGCCCCAAAATGTACATTTTCACAAGCTCAGGACTACCATTTTCTCTCTGTGAGGTTTTGGGGCAACTGCTGAATCCCCAAAGCCTCAGTTTCTTCACCTGTAAAATGGATCCAGCAAGGCTCACCTCAGAGGTTGGCTCATAAAGCAGCATTCAGTACAGAGTGCCCACTACTGTCATTAATTTGTGAGCACATTAGCCCTGGCGGGTAGCTCAGTTGGTTGGAGCACTGTCCAGATACGCCAAGGTTGAGGGTTTGATCCCCTCTCAGGGCACATACAAGCATCAACCAATGAATAAGTGGAACAACAAATTGTTGATTCTCTCCCCCTAAGTCAACCAATAAAACAAACTGTGAGCATATTAAGAATGGAAAAGTCTCTGCCCAAGGCCAGCATTTGGGGTGTGCACAGCAGGTACATCGTGGATTCTGTTGAGTATGAGCAAAAGCGGGAGAGGCCACCTACCCCTCAAAGTCCTCGTTGAGTTGCTCGCAGAAGCTGTTGATGCTGGCCCAGTTCAGCTCCTTGTTCAGGGGGTTTGTGGCTCTGTCTGTAGGAGAGAGGGCCAGTGTAGCCTAGCAAATGGATCCCTGCCTCTCTCACTCCCCACCCAACAGGGATTGGTCAGTAGGGGGCAGGCTGTATGACTGAGCACACAAAAAGGCCGGTTGCCACAGCCTTAAGACCCGAGTGCTGATGTTTCAGTCCATGACAGAAGGAAGCCTGTCCACTGGCTTCCCCTTTCAGCTTCTCCCTGAAGGACCCCACTTTTAGAGACTGTATTCTGGGGTCGTTCCTCTACTCCCTGCTGCCTCACCCCTACAGCTGTGTGTCTGCCATGCCCGACCACACCTCTGATTCTGCTCCTGGAAAAGTGTTCCCACAATTCTCATGGAACTTATACTCAGAGAGATTTAGAGGTAGGAGAAAAACAAACACACAGTTCCTCCCTCAAGGGCCTGCCTGGCTGGCAAGTGGGCAAAGGGAACTAGGTTCTCAATACAATGAGACAGAGGGAGGCACAGGAGCCACAGGAACCAGAGGAGGGGACTCAGTTGAGCCTGGGGTCACGGGAAGCTGCCTGGAAGAGGCAACATAAGCAGGGAGTGGAGGGAGTTAACCAGGCTGGGTATGCATGCCTCTCAACAGCTCAAGGGCTGTATGTGAAGAGATGTAGATAACCGAGCACAGGGCAAAGCATGAAGGGCCTTGGTAAGGTGTATGGTTCAGGCATCACCTCTTCCAGGAAGTCTTTGCTAACTTCCACTCATGTCCAAGTTGGTATTGCTACATCAGCTCTTTCTTCCGTGTCCCTCAGATCTGACCTTCATCACTGGCCCGAGCTTGCTACTGTACCGCATTTAGCTACTTGTGTACATGGCCGTCTTCCCCAGTAAACAAAGGAATGAATGAGAGCTCAGCTGTGGGCAGGCAGGAATGGTAAGGAGTGGGTGGTAAACGAGGCCACACAGTCACCTCCCTTATCTCCAACATTGGTTAAACAACCAACCAAGTAGGTCATAGAACTTTCCCAAACCTCCGTTTCCCCATTTGTAAAGTTGGATTGAAGCATGGACTGATTTGGGATGATGAAATACTTTACACAGGATAAAGCTGTGGGGCAGCCAGAGACAGATCTTCACTACTTCCCCAGAGCCTGTCTCCAAGCTTCACCCTGTCCCAGCCAGTTTTGCCCAAGCCTGAGCACTGAGCCAGAGCTGTGGAGGGAACACAGCCCAGGACGTAGGACAGAGAAGGGTCTGTGGACAGGAGGAAGCTGGAGAACCAGCACATGGAAGCTGCTCACTTGGGGTCCTATGCTGTGGTGGGAGGCCTGGAGCCCTGGGACCCTAGTGCCTGGCAGCCATTCATTCAGTTCATATTTATTCAATAAATATTCTGAGTGCTGGGGTCACAGCAGTGAACAAGACAAAATCTCTGCTGGAGCTCACAGCCCAGCAAGACACACACTGACTGGTCAGATAAACAAACCCACACAGAATACTGTTTACTGTTGTGAAGTGGTATTAAAAAAACAGCAAGGACAAGGTATAGAAAGTGTTGGGGGGGGGGGTGTGTGTGCTGCGGCTACTCTCTGGTACAGCTGAGCAGAGAACTGAATGAAGCATTTTCTCTCTGGGTGCAAATCTCTGTTCCAGGAGCCCCGCAGAGCCCTCTAGTCGCTCAGAGAAATGAAGCCCTTCTGACCACCTAGGGTACCAGGAAGAGGCATGCCCCGTAAGTGCGGCCGTCTACTCTGCCTCCTTGACCCCCAACATAGGCAGAGGCTGGGGAACACCAGTCTGAGGTTAGAGAGAATGGGGCTGAATATTACCCACTCAGTGGCATCCGGCTGGGGGACCCTAAAACAGGAAGTCCCTTCAAGTGTCGAAGACATGTGAGTCTGAGTGTGGACAGAGAGGCTGGTTCTAGAGACAGCTCCTGAGTCAGAAGCCAGCAGGAAGCGGTGCAATCATGAGACATCAGCTTTCTCCCCTGCATCTTTCTCAGGGTAAGGGCCTCTGGGTCCAAGGAGATATGCCTGACTTCTCTGGCTCTGGCCCTGGCCCCAGCCCCAAGGCCTCTTACCTCTGGGGGGGGGGAGGGGGGGGCAGGGGCACCTTCCCTGGCAGGCAGCAGGGAAGAATACCTCCAGGAAGGTATTTCACAACTGGGCATGACTTTACCCTGTCCCTCCACAGTGGTGATGAATGTCATCATTTATCCATCAGAAGCTACTTTTTACCTCTAACCATCCCAAGGGAAGAACTTATAATTTTGCTAGGGCCCAAAGGGGAAGAAAAAGAGAAAAACAGTGGCAATCCCAACTTACTGGGGTCCAGCCTACCGTCAAACCCAGGTGTCCTGATTCCTGTTTCTCAGATCAGACTCTTTGGTCTCCCAGAAAACCCCCGCTGTTGCTAAACCTGACACTGTTTTGTATCAGCCAGACCTCAAGTCCTTCAGCCTGTCACATTTCTCAGCCAGGGCCCTGCCCATCCCCCCAAGTTGCTGCTGAGACCTGGACACTTGTGGCGTTCTGGAACAGTCTCAATGGCCGCTGAGTGCCTCCTTTCCACTCCTTCCCCCTCCCCGTTAGACTGACACTAAAACATCCCTGGAGATGGTGTGGTTCTGGGACTAACCTCAGGGTTCAACTCTGCTCACCCCTCCAAGCTCCCTGTTGTGCCCGACGCCAGGGGGCTGAGCTGAATGTAGACCTAGAGGTCTCCCTGAGGCCCTGGCACAGAAATGGGTCTAATACTAGTCCAGGGAGAAGCAATCCACAGCTTTCTGGGGCAGAGTCCAGGAGTGGGGTTGTGAGAGCCGAGGACGGCAGCAATGGAGGGTAGGGAGCTCAGGGGGACAGTGGGAGTGAGGGCTCGGAAGCCTGAGCAGGAGGAAGCAGAGAAAGGGGTCAAGGGCCTTTGGAGGAAGTTCAGCAAGAGCTGGGAAAGGAGTTTTGGGTGGAGGTGCAGAGTCTTAGGGGCTTGGATGACGGTAGTAATAGAAAACTCGAAATTACTTCTGGAATCTGAGATGGACCCTTTCAAGCCTGTAGGGTTTGCGAGTTTCTTACTGTGTGGCCACAGCTTGGGGGGTCGGATGAATCAGGGGGGTCCTCCCTTCCTGGAAGGGGGACCGAGCAAAGCTGAGAGAAGTTGCAAGCTCAAGGCAGGGACAGGAGGGACTCAGGACAAGCAGGGCCAGAGTGGAGGATTCGGGCCCCGAACGGAGCAGGGTCCTTTCCTCCCGGGTCTGAGGTGCAGCCCCGCGCTCGCTCGCTCCCTCCCGGGGCCCGAGGAGATGACTCGGTGGAGAAGTCGGGGCCTGAGGGGGTCGGAGGCTGCCCTCTCCGCGCCGGGGCTTCTGCGCGCAGAACACGGCGCAGCGCACTCTTCCCCGAGGGTTGCCGTCCAGGGATCGGATGGGAGGTCCACGCAGCGGGTGGGGTCTTACTTCATCCCAGGGTCGGAGCTACCGGCTCGGGGCGCCGCCCCTCCCGGGACCGGGGCGGAACGTGAGGAGGGGGCGCCCCGCACCCCGCCCCCGCCGGGAAGGGGCCTGCCTCGTGCCCCCGGTTCCGGTTCCGGCCCGGCCCGCGCCCCTGCCGGACACTCACTGATTCGCGCCTCCAGAGTCTCCGGCTCCATCTCGGGCTCCATCTGCCAAGGGCCCCCAGCCTCGGCACCGCCCCCCGCCCCCCTCCGCTCTCGCGGGACCTCCTCGGCACCGCCCTCAGCCGATTAAAGGGGCAACGTCCGCCCCGCCGCGCCGGAGCGGCGTACCAGCGCGCTAGGTATCATAGAGACCTGAACGAACTCGCCTAGAGCGTCATCTGATACCCTAACTCCTCCCCCAAGCGGGGTGACGTCACGAGCGGGACCCGCCGCCTGCCTTTCAGTACACCGCGCTCAGGCGGGAGAGAAAGCCGAGGAACTGGGGGCCGAGGGTGGCACCTTGGAAACCCCACGGGGCGCTCTAACGCGTTCTGCGTCACGGAGACGCCTGTGACCGCGTCCAAAAGAACGCTCCGCGGCCATGTTTCTGAGGGGCTCCGAGGTCACTTCCGGAGCCCTGAAGTCACACAGGGAGCCCTGAGCGTGTACTTCCGCTTAGTTGCCAAAGTGGGCGGGTCCCTTAAGAGGGCAACGACGTTCGGAGGTTGCTGCGAAAATCACGAGGAGTCAGTTTGTTGATTGCTTACAATGGTCCAGACATTGTTATAAGCACGTTTTGCACATTAATGCATTTACTGCTCACAACAAACCCACGAGCCAGATTGCCCGAGGTCACCCAAGTGGCAGAGCCTGAACCCTGTGCTGCCTCCGGCATTCCTTCTGCAATCATTTGTTGCACTCTGCATTTGCTTTGCTCTGTGACCGACGTTGGAAAGGCCAGGCCAAATACTGACTACACAGTGTGATGCGGGGAAGCCCGCGGGGTACTCGCAACACGGGAGGAGTGCCCACCCCAAACTGGGGGTTGGGGGATGAGGGGAGGTTTCACACAGAAGCTGTTACTTGGCTGAAAGACCGATTTCTCCAGGTAAACCAGCTGCGAAAAGATATTCCTGGTGGAGGGAACCAAATGTTTCAGGGCTCACAGGGAGAAAGAGTCTGGAGCTCAGGGAATTGAAACGATTTCAATACGGCTCCAAAGGATGCTGCCCGGAATTAGGCCGGGGCGAGATCACGCAGGTGCTGTGTTTAGCTTTTTTTTTTTTTTGTAAGCTATGTTGGAGGTGTCACGGGTGGTGACAAAGTCAGGCTTTGGTTTTAGCGAGGTCCCTGCGGCAACAGCGGGCGCAAGGGCCTGGTGGGGCCCGTCTCAAACGGGCAGAGCGTCAGACTCCCAGCCCCGGTGCCTTTCCTCCCGCAGCTTCTCCCTCATTGGGGACCCTCCCCGTCCGCCTTCCCCACCCCGGCGGGGGACGCCCGGGGGACACCGCGCCCGGGGGACGCCGGGGCCTGGCTCTCCGGGTCGGTCGCCCCCTGGCGGCTGCCCGGGGAAGCGGCCCGAGGCGCCCTCTGCAGCCCGCGGAGACCCGGGAATGTGCGGAATCCAGCGCCGCGGGGCCGCGGCCTCGGGAACGACCTCGGTTCACCCCGCAGCCCAACAGCGGCCTCCCCAGGGAGATGGGGGGCTGTGCGGGGCCAGTTTCCCCCCCTAGACTCAATCACTTCAAGTTGCACGGGAAAGTAACATGTATGTTATTGCATTTCTCAATAAAAGTTGTAACATAATATGAACTGAGAACTCTTTTCGTTTGTTTCTTTTATTACTGAAACGAGTTATTACAGGACTAAAACAAGCACATTTACCATATTGGCGTGGGGCGCATACACGCTGTCAGGGGTCACTTATTGAAGAAAGCATGGATGTGTCACAGGCTTATCGTCTGAAACGTGGTTGTGAGACTTCAATGCGAGGATGTCTGCAAAGCGAAGCCCCCAGCACATGATCCCTACTCACTTTCTCTGATGAACTTTTCTCCTGAGCACTTATCTCTGCCTTTCCTCACTCTGTTTTTTTCTCTCTCTTCCCCACCAGAATGTAAGATCCACCAGGACAAGGCGTGTCATCTGTTTGGATCACTGATGTATCCCCAAAGCTTGAAAGAGTAACTGGTACATAGTAGGTGTTCAATAAACATGCACTGAATAAATGAATGAGTAGAAACTATTATTCACAAGTTTTATGGATAGGGGAGAGCAGGCATGTGCCCAATAGTGCACAGCGAGTGTGTGTGTGTGTGTGTACACGTGCTTGTACACTCCAGGTTGTGCTCTTAACCAAGGCTCTAGGCTGTGCCTCAGGGAAACCTAGAGAACAGGGGTTGGTGAGGGAGACCTCAGGGGCTGTGGCTATGCACGTAGGGCCTGGCCCAGGCTGGGAGTCAGGGTAGAAGGTGTGGAAGGAGGAACCTGAGGATGGTGAAAGGAAGCAGGACCAACACAGGAAACAAGAATTGCTGGAATTGGCCTGTAGCCCCTCCATCTCCATCCTTTGCACATGTGTTGCTCTGAGTGACTTGGCAATCCCTGGGAAGAGAGGGGCAAGTAAAGCTGAGCTCTCCATGAAGCAGCTGTAATCGTGCTGACCCATGCTGACCTCCAATGGTTTAATGCCTCAGACCCTTGTCAGGAAAACCCCTCCACCACTGGAAATGCTGGTGAGGATGGGAAGGGGGGAGGAAGAGGAGATGGGGAAAGACCTTGGAGGAGTGCTATGTGAGGGGCATGCAATCCTTTCTTGGGGGAACTGTAGAAGGTCCGGGGAACAAGCTGAGACATGGCCTCATCTCCAGTCCCTGTGACCACAGTCCGATCCTGGCCCACCTCTCCCATCCAGGTAGAGGGCACAGACCCACGGCCGGCATGGTCTCCTATAAGTCTCACGCAGACTTCGGAGTTGGGGGTCATTCTCTGTTTTACAGGTGAGAATTCTGAGCCCTGTGTAAGGATGTGGTTGGTCAATGTCCCCATACAGCCTCCATCACAAGAGCCCACATAAGACTAAGTCCTTGCCTTTACAGGACAGAAAACACAAAAGTAAACAAAACATACCAGGATCATTACAAAGGCACCAAACCGGTTGGAGTGAGGAGAGAGGAGGCCACGTGAGGTTTAAGTTGGGAAGGAGCCAGCTGTAGGAAGGGTGTCCAGGCGGAGAGAACAGCAAATACAAAGGTCCTGAAGTCAGCTAGGAGGCCCAGAGCCAGAATCTGAACTCACGCTTGAGTCTCTACGCCCAAAGTCTGTACTTAGTTCCAGGAACCACAATTCCAGGTGCCACTTGCTGACTGAGCAGGGATCAGAAAGATGGGAGAGGGAGCGTGCATGGAATGTAGGTATTGAACCCTGTATGTATGTGAGCAGGGACGGGGGGCTCATATTTCTGAATCAGAACTAGGTCACATCATATAAGCAAAATTATTGCCCTGATTTATGAATTTACATAAATGAAAAGCCTCGCAAAGTACTAAAATTTAGCCCTATTTCTCTGTACATTTAATACATTTTCTTTATTGAATAGAATGGCCTTTTAGGTGGAAGGAAATATAAATTCAGAGCAAATATAAGAACCCATATTATAGAAGATGATCTAATTGGTTGTTTGCAATTAATGCATTCCCAGAAAACCCGGAATGCCTGAAATAATGGGACAGCAAAAATGAGATTCGGTTCTAGGGAGACTGGTCATATCTTGTGTGTGGAGGGAGAGGATTGAGGCCACTAGAGAAGTGAACTTGTTCATTACTTTCCCGAGGGGGGTGGGAGTGGAGGATGGGTGGGAATCTCCCTTGTGATAGTTTGTTTCACTGCCTTTGCTCTGATCCCATGATAAAGGTAATTTGCTACCAGTTATTGACTCACCTGCTGTGTGCTGTAACTTTTATATATGTATTATACCTTTGAAGTAGGGCTTAGTCTCCAATTTACAGAGGGAGAAACTGAGGCCATAAGTTAGCGGGGAGCTGAGACCAAGTCCTGTTTGATTTCCAGGTTGTGCTGGCTCTACTCCGCTAGTGGCTATCTGTGTCAAAATCCCCTGGGGAGCTGCCCTAGCCCCTGTGGCTCAGTTGGTGGAGCATCACCCCTGACACGGAGAGATCACTGGTGTTCAATTCTTGGTCAGGGCACATGCCCAAGTTGCGGGCTCGGTCCCCAGTAGGGCCATGCAGGAGGCAGCCGATCAATGCTTCACTCTCTCCCCCTCCCTTCGTCTCTCTCTAAAAAAAATCAATAAAAACATATTTTTAAAAAATCCCCTGGGGAGCTAATGAGGAATGCAGGCTCCTGGACAACCTCATATTCAGTGTCGATTCTCTGGGGCCGTGGCCTAGGAATTTGCAGTCCAAAATTAGCTTTACCCCTTGCTCCCCAAGCCCCATGCTCCTGCCTGCTTTGGTTGTCCAAAGACCTTAGATCCAAGATGGGCACGTCTAGGGTGACACAGACCCACCCAGAAGGCCTGACTGCTCAGTGTGGGCCATCTCCACAGCCCCAGCTCTTCTAGCATCGGCCTCTCCCAGCTCCGGTGCTCAGCTGTACAAGGCAGGTCACACTTGCTGGCCAACGGTGTCCGGGGGTGGAGGAATAAGGGCTGGGGGGTGAAGAGTCTGGGCGACCCCTTTGCCCCCCAGCACCTTTCCAGAGGTTAGGCAGGTCTGGTTTGCAGGGGCTGTGGCCCCACAGGCAGGCACTCTGACCCGCACCCCACTGGCTGGAAGGAAACTAGAAAACGCGGATTTCACCGGCAATATGATGAAATACCGCCCTCATTGATGGGCCCGTGACCCGTTCATTCACGCACTCTGCGCTTAGAGCTTGCAGCATCATTTGGCGGGAGATGTCACCTCAATTTAGGAGCCCCCACCTTGTGCCAAATACTGTGTCAGGGGATACAGGGGTGAATACATGAGACAAGACACCGCCCTCGTGGAACTGACAATCTAGGAAGCTAATAAACGCAGAAATAAACAATGTCATTTCAGAACTGGTGCTGCGGCGAAGAACGCACCAGGGAACTGTGAGCGGAGTGGCAGGTATATTCCTCTTCTTTTAATTTTTATTTATTGATTTTCGATACAGAGACAGAGTGAGAGAGAGAGAGATGTTTTGTTCCACTATTTATGCATCATTGGTAGATTCTTGTATGTGCCCTGACCAGGGATCGAGCCCGCAGCCTTGGCATAACAGGAGGACGCTCTAACCACCTGAGCGACCGGGCCAGGGCCTGTGCGGGGATGGGTGGGGGGGGTGGGGGGGTGGGGGGGTGGGGGTGGGGGGGGTGTATTCTAAGTGCTGCAGAGGAGGGCAAGCTCAATCATCGTGGGGGTGAAGGGAGGGGTGAGAGAGGGGAGGTTCCCCAGTACTTAGAGCATTGCCCCATGCACAGAAGTGTCTTGGGTTCGATTGCCAGTTAAGGGTTGCAGGCTTGAACCTGAGTTGCAGGTTCGATCCCGTCCAGGTGGTGGCATGTGGGAGGCAACCAATCCACATCTCCCTCCCTCTCTCCCTCTCTCTCTCTCTCTCTCTCTCTCTCCCTTCCCCTCCCTCCTCCCTCCCTTCCACTCTTTCTAAAAAGCAACTGAAAAATATCCTCCGGGTAAGAATTAACAACAACAAAAAAAGGTGGGAGGAGGCGTTTTCTCCCTAAGATGAGGAAACAGGGTGTGGGAAGTCGGATCCTTAGGAACTCGGCTGGAGGGAAAGGTGTGCGCGGCAGGACCTGGGGCAAGTCCCTGCACCTCCCGAGTGCCAGCTGGCGGAGGTTTAGAGATAACATGTAGAACACCTAGCACACAGTAAGCGCTCAACAAATGCTAAACAAAGCTCCAAATGGTGCCTACGACTGTTACATGGGGAGAGGCCCTCAGTTCTACTCCCTACGTTTGCAGCTTTGCTTTGACTCCTTTCTCTTTCCTTCCCCCCAAAACTACGCCTTCGGGGCTCCTGCCCTCACGTCTCCCCTGGGAACGCTGCACTCTGGCACGTTATCTTCCTGTCTTCCCCAGGGACAAGGACTCCAAGTACAGCAGGAAAGACTTGGATAAGCTCCAAGAAAGGACTTCCTTGGGAGGAAGGGGACAGGGCGTGTTTCCCGCAGTTAAGAGAATTCCGGAGCCGGGAGGAACCTTTGAGATCACTTATCTGGTCCCAGCTTTTCAACCCGCGGGCGGCCAATGCGAGCACTGCGCCGAGCCGGCAACTCAAGTTTCCTGGAGCCTGAAGTTTGTAAAAATTTGGAGACCTTTTAAAGACATATGCAAAATTACAAATGCAAACTTACGTATTTATTTAGACTGAGAAAATAGATTCCGCTAAATCACAAACTTTAAAAAGCTGACAGATACCATAACCGTAAAATCAGAACAATAGGACATTTTTACTTAACTACTTGACAAGCCATTAATAATGCATTTTTCCCTACAGTTTCGGCCTGCATACTCTTCGTAGAGCAGTGATTTTATTATCTTTTCTAGCAGGAGAAAGAAAAGTCAGGCTTTTTGCTTGTTTGATCAAAAAATGTGTGTGTTTTTAAAAAAATTTTAGGTTTTTCTCAGCTTCATAATCAGTTATTCATACCATCATGTACATCTTAATTTTTTAATATTGTCAAATTTGGGAAAGCCAAATTTTCTATTCCTCTGGAGCTACCGATTTTGTCAGGACAAAATGTGTTATATGCTGACACACAACGCCGGGTGTCGTGACCTAGAAAACAGTCGATGTCACACACAGGCCCACTTGCTGTCCTTGGTACTGGGGCAGGTCCTTGTCCTGCAGCAGACCCCTTCTGGTCAATTGTATTGCATGTGACCCCCAACAAAAAGAACCCGGTGCGGGATTTAGAGTTACACTCGCTGTGTACTGACCGTCCCCCAGTGGCGTGGCGTCCGTTGTGATGAGGCGCCAGTGGGAACCAAATCCCCCACCTGTAATTTCCCACGCCTGAGACTAGCTTCTGGCTCCGGGCGATACAGACCTCGGTTCTCTTCCACTGGCCACATCCTTTCCATGCCGGGGGCCTAGGCCCTAGGTCCTGCTGACACAGAGATGTGACCTCTGTCCCTGCACCTTTATGTCAGGATACCAGGTGAATCAGCAGGGGGGGGGGCGTGAGCGATAAGAGGTATTTCTGGAAGCCATTCTTAGGTGAGGACTAGGGCTAGCAACCACCTAACGGTTCCTAGAAGTGACTGTGAACCTTATAACTACACCCCACTGAACTCAAACTAAACGCATGTCCAACTCTACTTCCCATTAGTCGGATCTCAGATCCGTGGGACCCAGGCTTCAGAGAGACACAAGTGTGTTTACCGATATGGAACAATCTCCAAGATACAGTGTTACGAGAATAAGACCAAGGTGGGACGTGTGTACACAGGCTCTCTCGGGTGTGGCGCGTGCGTGGAATGGCTGGGAAGAAGCGTGAGAGGGCGCTCGCCTCTGGGGGGCTTGGCGGTTGGGGTAGGACAGAGACTTGCTGTGCCTGCAACAGCCTTTTCACTTTTGTGAAGTGTCTTTTTAATCACATGTGTCTTAATTTTTTATGTTTTTGAGGTGGATGCCTAGCAGTTGACAAGCTGTTTTTCCTCCTGATTTAGATTGTTCTCTTAGTGGCCAGCAGGAGGCGGCAAATGCTTTCTCTCTTCAGGAGAGAGGTTACCCCTCCCACAGCCCCCTAAGAACCCGGTGTCCCTGATGGCGCCCTGTGGCTGGAACCTGAGTCCAGAAGGGGCCTAAGGGAAGCATAAGTGAGACCAGTTGGTATTAGAAACTCCAGGGAAGCTGATTTTTAAACCTTAAAACAAAAAAAAATCTTCCTTGGTTTCAGAGAGAGGAAAGGAGAGGGAGAGAGAGAGATAGAAACATCAATGATGAGAGTCATCGATCAGCTGCCTCCCTCAACCCGGGCATGTGCCCTGACCGGGAATCGAACCCCGATCGCCTGGATCCTAGGTCGATGCTCAACCCCTGAGCCACGCCCGGCCGGGGAAGGTCTGATTTTTAAAACAGCTTTATTGAGATATAAGTCACATAACATACGATTCGCCTGTTTAAAGTGTACAATGCAATGTTTTCTGGTGTGTGTGTGTGTGTGTGTGATGTGCCTCTGAGTCGGCTCCGCCCCTGGCGACCCTGTGAATGAGTGGCGTCCACCATGCCCTGTCCTCAACAGCCCTGCTCGGCTCCTGCGGGCTCGTGCCTGCGGCTTCTTCCACGGGGCCAGTCCATCTCGTATTTGGGCTTCCTCTCTCCCTGCGGCCTCCTATGTTCCCCAGCAGCATTGTCTTTTCCAAAGAGCCCTTCTCATGAAGTGCCCGAAGTAGGACAGCTTCGGTTCTGTTATTTCTGTCTCCACAACGTTTCAGGCTCAAGTTGCTCCGGGACCTACTTGTTCATCTTGCTGGCGGCCCAGGGTATCAGCAGAGCCCTCCTCCAACATTGTCTTTCAAACGAATCATTTTTTTTTCTATCAGCCTTCCTCACTGTCATGGTATCCATACATAGTAATTAGGAATATTCATATTACGCTATTAATTTTTTTAAATTGTAGCAAAATATATATAGCATAAAATTTTCTGTTTTAACCATTGTTAAGATCACTGTTCAGTGGCATTAATCACATTCACAATGTTGTGCCACCATCTCCATCTATTTCCAAAAGTTTTGCCCCATCCCAAACAGCTTCTTTGCTCGTAAGTCAATAGCTCCCCATTCTCCCTCCCCCAGCCCCTAGTAACCTCTAACTCACTCTCTGTCTCTACGAAGCATCTACTGTAGATATTTCATTAAAGTGGAACCACACGCTCTGTGCTTCTGTGTCTTCCTTCTTTCACTGGGCACGTTTCCAAGGTTCGCACACACTGAGGCGCCAGCACTGCATTCCTTTTGAGGGCTCAATGCTGTTCCTTTGTGTTTAAAGCACGTTTTGTTTATGCGGTCATCTGCTGACAGGCACTGACTTCTTCCATCTTCTGTCTATTGTAAGTAACATTGCTACGAACACTGGTGAACAGCACTTGCCCGAGTCCCTGCTTTCAGTTCCTTCCAACCCCCTTCAGGAGTGAAAGTGTTGGGTCACATGGTAAGTCTAAGTTTAGCTTTTTGAGGGATCGTCAAATTGTTTTCCATAATCTCCGCACCATTTTACATCCCCGCCAGCAACGTGTGAGGGTTGGAAAACCAAACAGGTGTCCGCTGCTTGCCCTGAAATGAACAGACCCGGGTGAACTGATGGGGAGATGTCTCATTCTTGTAGGCTGGGCGGAAGACACAGGGCCTGAAGCTCCGGGAGAGAGGGCGCGGGAGCTCCCAGAATCCCACGGGGAGAAGGGCTCACAAGCCACTGGAATCTCCAGCCTGTGAGGTGGGTGGTGGAGGCAGAGGGGGTAACTGAGGCCCAGAGATCACCAGACAGTGGGCTGGAAGGTGACTGTGCCCAGCCCCTCCTGCTGCAGCTGGGGAGACAGAGGCTTGGGGCTGTCCTGTGTCCAGAGGTGCGGGGCCTCGCAATGGCCCAATGCTTGGGAAACGTTCAGCAAATGCCAGTCATTAGCTGTTAACTACGGAATAATAATACTTGAGCACCTACCGTGTGTCAGATTCTGTCTGCCAAGCCCAGAAGAGACCATATGTTCTGTGTTCTGCTTCTTATAAGCGGCAAGAGGATTGGTTTTCATAGAGAACATCTCTCTAAAAATTAAACAAGTAAAGTAAGCTCTTTCTGTATTTGATGGTCCTGGAGTGCTCTTCCTGCGGGGGGGGGGGGGCACCCCAGCCCTGAGTCTGTTTCCTCCTCCCACTCCTGGGCCACCCAATCTTCCTGTGGACAAAAAAGTCTGCTACACCTTGATGGCCGGGTCACAGTCGATGGGGCGAATCCATGGGGGTGGAAACAACACCTGGATTACAACCCAAGGGTGGAACCAAATCCTCCGCAGGGCGGATGGGTGTCTCTTCTGAAAATTCACCCAGCACCAAGTGTGTGTGCAGGTAGGTGTGACCCTGAGAAGGAGACTCCCTTGTCCAAAGGGCCCAGATAATATGCTGGAGGGGGGCAAGGAGGGAGCGATGGGGCCCTGTGTGTCGTTAGATTGGAGCCTTTGAAAATATCCACCCTTCTGGGCTCTGTGATGAGTGCTTCCTGCTGCTGACCCACCATCCAACCACCCGTCTATCCACCATCCACCCACTTTGCGTTAAGACCAACACGAGAAGGTCCAGCCAAGAGCTGGGGAAGAGTTCTCGGTGGTGGGAACAACACGGACAGAGGCTTGAGGCTGGAGCGAGCTTAGCGAGGTCAAGGGACAGAGAGGTCAGTGTGGCCAGGGGACATGCGGGTGAGATGAGGCTGCAAGGTGGACAGGGCCAGGTCAGGTGGGCCTTGTCAGCCAAGAGGGGTTCGGATTTTGTTCTAAGGGCGTGGAGGGTTTAGAGCAGGAGAGCAGGGTGCCGTCATTTCTGTTTTACAGAGACCTCAACAGGCGGTGGAAGGATTGTGGGGCAGGGGCGGAGGACAACTGAGTGGCTGTGGCCCATCCCCTCCTCCCCCAAATTCCTTCCTACCTCAAGGCTTCTCTCCAGCTCTAGGTGAGGCGAGGATGACCCAAAGCTCCAGGGGACCTACATGATCCTGGAGAAACGCCAGCTGGACGTGCAGCCAGCACCTAGGGTTCAGAGTGGGGCCACCAAACCTGGCGATCAGGTTAAACAAGGAAGATCCCTGGACTGGGCGAAGAAGCCAGGGCTCTGGGAAGGTCTCTAAAAGGACAGACGGCCACCTGGGCAGAGCTGGAGAAGCAGGGCTGGGCATCCGCTCAGGCAGCCGGACATCCAAGCAGGCTTCAAAATAATACTTCATAAGTGAACATTTCTTCAGCACTGGACATGGGTCTGCAGTGCACTCAGCGCTTCACATATGTTCTTCCTTAAGGGTCACATCTACCCTTCCAGGTGTGACAGTTCCAGGTCCCATTTTACAGATGGGCAAACAGAAGCCCAGAGAGGTTACGTGAATTGCTCTAGAAAAAGGCCTCCCTGGGCCCGAGGCTAACACACCTGAAGGAAGACTTTGGGAGTAGGAGGGATTTGGACCTGCATGGAGACTGGCAAGCGCAGATCCTGAGCCCCAGCCCTGTCCAGGACAGACAGGCCCCCGACTGGCAGGTGTGAGCATCTGGCCCCCTTGCGCTGGTACATCTGGCTGTCACGGGCATCTTTCTTCTCGCTCCCCCATGATCTGGTCCCAGGATCCCCTGGCTCCGGGAAGATGGACACGGGCTGCCCAAGAAGACTTGTCCTTCAGGGGCAGGGGAAGGAGCGTGCTTGCAGACCGGAGTCCAGGCCTGGGATGCTGGTCCTGTCTGCTGCTCATTGCAAGTTCGCCCCAAGTGTCTGCGTGGGCTCCTGCCTTCATGATCTCTGGTGAAACTGTTACCCATTTAGAAGTTCTCTCCCAAAAGAAGGAAGCAAGGAAGGATACATTTTACTTACTTATTTTTTGAGCATCTATTATGCGCCCCACATGCTACATAAGTTAACTTTTTAAATTAAAAACTTAAAAAAAATTCTCACAATCCCCCATGAGGAAGGCACTATTATTAGCTCCCTTTCACAGATGAAGAAACTGAGGTTCGAAGAACTCGCCACGGCTGCTTGGCTTGTAGGCGACAGCGAGGACTTGACATTCACCCTTTTCATGCCTAAACCTCAGCACTTCCCATGCCGCCCACCTGCCTCCCTGGGGAGGGGTGAGCGGGGAGGGGAGCAGGGCAGATATGACCCATGTGTTGATCTGTTTGTTCTTCGGAAGGAAAAGGAGCGGAAAGGAGATAGGCCGGGATATCAGAGACCTCAGGGCCAAAGTCCCCCAACAGCAGGAGGCCGGTGGGCAGCAGGTACCCGAAGCCACAGGCTGTTTCCATTAGGTGCAGCGAGCGGGCGCGATACCTTGGGCCCAGGATACTTTAGGGGCCATTGAAGTGTTTTAATGTCTTGAAAATCAGAAGAACAAAATGAACTGAACTTTTAGGTTGAAGAAAATGTCTTAACATGTAACAATAATATATTCATTCAATGCAGTTTTAAAATATAATTATATATAGGGTGCCCCCCAAAACTATATATACACTTTAACAGCTGATAACTCACCTAATTTTGAAAATGAACTGTATGTTAATAAACACTGACTTTATAATCATTCAAAGCGTGCATACATTTTGGGGGACACTCTGTATATGTGTGTGTATGTATGTGTATATGTAATATAGAAATATTTTTTCATGTCGGGGGGACATGAACGCAGAAGTACCTCAGGCACAGGGAAGTCACAGTGGAGCCCTGGGAGGTTGTGAGAAGAACATTCCACAGGCCCGAGGGCTCAGGTGCAGCGCCAGGTGGGGCGAGCTGCCCCCTTTCCAGCCACACAGGTGGAACTCTGGGCTCCTGGGAAGGATAATAAATATCATCTGTTAACTTGTAACAAAACACCAGGCTTTAGCTCCCGGAACCCTCACAACACTTACTGTTCTCAGCTTACGGAGGAGACCGAACCCAGAGAGGTTAACCAGCTGGGCCTGAGGCCACGCAGCTGGTGAGCGGCGGAAGCAGGAGTCCAGTCCTGTCTTTACCTTCACAGACTCCCTCCGGCCCCCGGAGCCTGGGCTTCCACTGGGGTGCAGTGGACTGTTGTCCAGTCGTTTCCTGCGCCCAAGCTGGTCTCCCCACTAGACTTGGTCTCTTTAAGGCCTGCGTGTATTTTATGCTTTTCTTCTATGGCGGCCCTCAATCCCATGCATTTGAATAAAGTCATGTGCGTTTGTGTTACATGAGGGTGGCCCTGTGTGGCCAGCTAGGTGATGTCCTTCCTGGCACCCAGAGGTGTTCACGCCAGCAGCTTTGTATGGCTGTCCCTCACTGTCGTCATTTAGTGCAGCCTGGGGGCCTCATGTGCAATCAGTGGGGGCCCATCATGAAGTTCTGGGAACCTGCTCCTGTAGCTGCCTTTTCCCTTAACACTGTACCACGAGCAAGGAACATGGCCATAGAGGGTCTCCAAAAACTGATTAAAAATTATTATTTATTGATTTTTTTGAGAGAGAGAGAGGAAGGGAGAGAGAAAGAGAGAAGCACCGATTCATTGTTTTGCTTCTCTGTGCACTCACCGGTTGCCCCCTGCGTAGGCCCTGACTAGAGATGGACCCTGCAATCTGTGTATCGGGACAATGCTCCGACCAACTGAGCTAGTCGGCCAGGGCTCCCCGAAATGTGCTTTTTGACGGCTGCATAATAGTTCATTTATATTTTCATAGCATCCTTAACTTAGCCAGCCCTGTATTATTGATGTTTCACTTTCCAACTCTTCCCCAAAGCCTATTAATATTATTATTGCTATTCAGTATTTATTTATTAAACACTCACTCTGTGCTGAGAACAACTTTCTGATCATCTAGCTTGATTCAAGGGTAATGTTTGGAATACTGAGGAGAGCATCTTAAAACCTATCAGAAGTGGCCAAAGTGGTGGTCAGAGGAAAATTTATAACCTTAAATGCATTAATTAGTCAAAAGAGCAGGTGAAAAATTAATGAGCAAAACATGCACCTTGGGAAGCTAGAAAAAGAGCAATAAAAGAAGCGAAACACTAAAAGAAAAAAAAGCATAAAGGAAAGAAATAGCTGGTTCTTTAAAAAGGTCAATATAGTAGAATGTCTAGGGACACTCATGGACTGCAAATTCTTTAGCCAAGAGGCCTTCATGAATATTGTTTTTCCCACCAAGCTTCCGATAGCAATTGCTTGGCAAAGTATATTAGTTATCTGTTGCTGTGGAACAAATTAACCAGAATTTAGGGACTTAAAATAAGAAACATGTTTCTCATAGTTCCTGTGGATTAGAAACCCGGGTGGGATGTAGCTGGGTACCTTCTGGCTCAGGCTCTCCAGAAGGCTGCAATCATGGTGTTGGCTACACCAGCCACCCCAAGGCTTAAGTGCGGGACATCCACTGCCAAGTTCACTCACATGGCTGTCAGCGGGCCTCGGGTCTTTGGCAGTTGGCTGGGGACATTAGTTCCTTGGCACATGGACCTCTCCATAGGACTGCGTGTGACATGGCTGGCTGGCTGGCTTCCTCCACAGCCAGGGCAGAGAGAGAGAGAGAGAATATACGCAGGAATGTGACAGGGTGGGGAGAGGGCAAGCACACGGTCTTTTTGTAACCAACTCTTGGCAGTGACATACCGTCACTTTCGCCATTTCCTAGTGTTTTATTAGTTAGAATAGAGTCGCTGGGTTCAGCCACACTCAAGGGGACCCAGTTGTACAAGGGTGTGAATAGCAGGGGCCATCCCAGAAGCTGCCACTACCAAAAGGACTGAAGGCCATGCCCCGTCGGTCAGATACTCTTTTTGCTAAGGAAGGCAGTGGTACACGCCTTGACAGCCATCTGAGCAATGGGTTGGCAGGCAAGGCAAGCTCTGCTACTTGCTAGGTGTATACATCCTGGGCACCTTTGCTCTTTGTCTGAGTAATGGAGTAATAATGAAAGTCACCTTGAGAGTTTATTGAGCTTGTTGTGACAAGGGCTGGAGAAAGCACTTCGTGAAATTCAGAAGGTAGGTATTATTAAGAAAATAAAGTTGGAGATGCAAGGGTAGAGATGTGGGTTCTCCCTCCCTGCCTCCCTTCTTACTTCTTTCTAAAAACCTTTCATTGATGTAAAACATTTGCACAGAAAAGTGCACAATTCAGAAATATGTTCCTTGTCCTTAAACATTTTTTTCTAAAACAAGTGGAAGGGAGAGAGAGAGAAACACCAATCAGGGCTGGGGGTGGAGCCTGCAACCCACGTACATGCCCTTGGCCGGAATTGAACCTGGGACCCTCCAGTCCTCGGGCCAAGGCTCTAACCACCGAACCAAACTGGCCAGGGCTGAAACAAGCAAACTCTTAAGTTCTTTTCACTTTGTGCACTTTCCAAAACCTCCAGTGAGCTAGAATTACTCTTATAATCAGAAAAATGCCACCTTTTCATGTGTAGTTTCTGGTGCTTGGCGAGCTTCCCCGTATGAAGCATTTGAAAACGCCTTATCTTGCTCGGGCTCTGCCAGGGCCCTGGGAAAAGGCCCAGAAGGAATGCATTTCCTTGTGGGTAAGGCACGGAAACCGCTGTTCTCTGGGGCGCAGGGGACTGCAGGTGGCGTCGTGTGTAAGCACCAGGCAGCCAGCCACCCGAGCCACCGTGGGCCCCTGCCCAGGCGGGCCCTGAGCTGGGCCAGCTCCCGCACCCCGCCCACGGGCCCCGCCAGCTCTAATGGAAAAGGCTCGGGCTCGCCAGACCAGGGCTCTAGAAAATTCTACTCTGGGAATCCGCCCTAAATTAGCTGTTGTGATGCTGTTAATCTTTATGTGCAAATGCATTTAATGCAGCAGTTTAATAGCAGACATCTTGGATGGATGTAAGCGTTCAGCAGAGGAAGTTGGGTAAATACAGTTAGCCGTTGAAAGGTGGAATATTTCACTGCCATTTAAATATAGCCCTGGAATACAGATCATGGGTTTTAATGTTTGCTGAAGGAAGGATCGACCGGTGCAGAGACGGAGGGGGGCCTAGGATATAAATCCGTAGACAGCTGCCAACGGAAGGAAATGTGCCAACCGGGTAAGCAGGTCTCCTCCTGGGAGGCGTGGCCAGTGACGGTTTTCTTCTTAATTAATAGCTCGAACTGCCTGTGGTGAGCATGTCGATTCCAGAGAAATGGAAGTAAGGAGCCAAGCGTTTAAATCTCCAGCAGGCCCCTACCTCAGCCCTCTCTCTCCCTTCTCCACTTTTAACACTTAGTTGTAGAATCTTCTAGATATTTTCTTTGAATCCACCAGGTATGGCTTTTAAAACGTACATGTACAGCCCTGGCCAGTGTGGCTCAGGTGGTGGAGCGTCATCCCCTGCACCGAGAGGTCACTGGTTCGATTCCGGGTCGGGGTACATGCCCGGGTTGGGGGGCTGGATAGAGGCAGCTGATCGATGTTCCTCTCTCCCTCTCTCTCCTTCCCCTTCTCTCTAAAAAGTAAATAAAAACATTAAGAAAATCAACTTACATGTACACCCAGAAAAGTCATGGGGTGGGAGAGGAAACAAGCGCTGGGCTCCTGACCCCCAGTCCTGCTCTAACCCTTCGTCTCCTGGGGGCTGGGCTGGAGGGGCCTGGAGGATGCCCTGGGCTGGGTGGGGTGGGCCTGCTGAGCAGTCTCCTGTCTGTTTGTTCTGGGTACCTGGGAAGAAGGGCCCAAAGTCCCCATTTATGGCCTTGGGGGAGTTAATGCGTAATATTCTAGGATATAAACTGGACTGGAGGTGAGACCCTGAGCCCAGGCCTCTGGCAGCCACCAAGAGCTGCCTCTGGGAGCTGCCACCACGTCGGTGAGGATGTTGGCTTCTCCGCCATCCACATCTTTGCCTGAGTGGAGATGGGGTTGCAAGGGGAAGAACGTTACTCTCCTCTCCAGGCCTCAGTTTCCCCATTTGTATAGTGAGGAAGTTGGACAGCTGGTCTCCAGCGCCCTTTGGCATCCAAGTTCTCTGCTTCCTCCACTATTATGCTGAGTCTGCCTTTCCCTCTCTAGTCTTAGTTTGTTCATCAGTGATATAGTTTTTAAATTTTCTTATTTAAAATTTTTATTGATTTTAGAGAGAGAGAAAAAGGGAGAAAGAGACAGAGAGATCAACTTGTTATTCCACTTTTTTATGCATTCATTAGTTGCTTCTTGTATGTGCCCTGACTGGGGATTGAACCCGAAACCTTGGTTTATTGGGACAATGCTCTAACCAACTGAGCTACCAGGCTAGGGCTGCCCATTGGTGTTAACAGTGGTAATAATAACCGCTAACATCTATTGAGCTTTATAAAGATGAAAACTGAGGTTCGGAGATTAAATTATCCAAGGTCATAATCTGTAAATTGCAGGGGGTTGAGTGGATGGACACTCTTTGGTTCCTTTTTTTCAACCCTCACCTGAGAATATTTTTTTCCATTGCTTTTCAGAGAGAATGGGAGGGAGAGAGAGAGAAACATGGATGTGAGAGAGACACCTTGACTGGTTGCCTTCCTCAAGCACCCCGACCAGGGCCAAGGATCAGGCCTGCAATTGAGGTGTGTGCCCTTGGCCAGAATCAAGCCCGGAACCCTTCAGTCCACAGGCCAATGCTCTAACCACTAAGCTAAACAGGCTAGGGACTCTTTGATTGCAAACCTGGCTATGCCATAGCTTGCTGTGTGGCCTTGGATGAGTCATTGCCCCTCTCCGAGCCGCAGTGTCCTGCGTTTGGGGAATTGGATCACAGACCACCTCTTCTGAGCATTAGATGGTGTGTTAGTTTCCTGTGGCTGCCATACCAAATTTATTCTCTTACAGTTTTGGAGGCTAGAGGTCTGTAATTGAGGTGTTGGCAGGGCCACGCTCTCTCTGAAGACTCTAGGGGAGGATCCTTTCTGGCCTCTTCCAGCTTCTGGTGGTAGCCGGCAATCTGTGGCGGTCCTTGGCTTGTAGCTGCAGCTCTCGGTCTCTGCCTCCGTCCTCACGTGGCTTTCTCCCCTGTGTCTGGGTTTCTGGGTCCAAATTCCCCTTTTTATAAGGACACCAGTCCTATTGGATTTAGGGCCCACCCTAAATCAATAGCACCTGATCCTAACCTGCTTGCACCTGCCAAGACCCAGTTTCCAAATAGGTTACAGCCCCAGGTTCCAGCTGGACCTGCTTTGTTGGGAGACACTCTTCAGGCCAGTACAGGCGGGATGCTGAGCGTGAGCGAGACTGGAGGGGTCCGGTGTGGGAGGCATGAGCCTCTGCCTCTCAGGGAGGGACTCTGAGGCCCAGACGCTCTCCCAACTTTCTTCTCCTGGTCGCCCCACCCATCCCCTTTCTTTCGGCCTTCTCCAAAGACCTAGGCCAAGTCTCTTATATTACAGATGGGGCACCGAGGACCAGAAAGAGGCACAGCTGGCCCCCAGGTCACTCAGCCAGTCGGGGGCAAAGCGGGCACTAGATGCGCACCACTGATACCTGCCTCAACCCCACCCCAACTTTGCCTCCCTGTCACCCTCCGGGCCTCAGACTTTACTGAGTGGGGGCAGGGATGCTGGCTGGTGCCTTCCCACAGGCATCCCTGTTTGTCCAGCTGCACCCCTGACCCTGGATAACAGTAAGTAGCCACAATGACGGTCGCCCCTCAGTTTGCCTGTCTGTGCCAGGCCTAGCTACGTGTGGGGCTTAGCAAACGCAGTCTCGAATTCTCCCAACCAGCGTGAAGGTGGCTGCTGCTGACCTCAGGGCCTCCGACAGTGCTGCAACTGGTCTCCAATGAACAAACCAAATGAGCCCATTTCATAGATGAGGAAAGTGAGGTTGGGAGAGGGACTTGGAGGGATGTTTCATACATATGACTTCTGGAGTTTTCTAGATTCCTAGTTTTAGGTGGACTGAGACTGCATGCCTCTGATATATTCATTTTCGGTTAGTAAACTGACTCCAAGTTCGTGCAGGAACTAAAAACTATGTCCTCGATTGGGGGATTCTGCCGAGGGCACTGGGCCTTCATCACTTGAACACGTTTGGGAACTGTGAGGTCACCAGGGACCACTCTATCCATTTTGCAGATGGTCATAAACTGAGGTTCCCTCAGCTGGGCCCTCTATCTCTAGATCCAGCTGTTCTAGTGAGGCTGGGATGGGTGAGAGCAAAGCAAAACAGGCAATAGGGGGGCTCTGGGAAGCCTCAACCAGAGCACTCTGGCTCTCACCCTTCCCAGCTCTGCACCCTCATGTGGGCAGTGGGACCTGTGGCCAGGCCAAGATGGGGTAATACTCATGACAAGCACCTGGGCACCCGCGCGGTTGATGCTGTGGGGGCTGCTTCCCTGTTGGTGCAGGGGAAATTTGAGATTATGAATATGTTGGGGACAACTCTGAAGATCAAGGCAAGATTGCCGATGCTGCTGACGGGTGAGCAAGGGGGGAGGTGGGGTGTGGGGCGGGGCGGGGAGAGGGAGGGGGAGGACTGTCCACAGGCCTGGAACAGGCCCGTAAGGTGGGGGCAGGCAGGGCAGCCCAGTGAGAGGGTCGGAGCTGAGAGTGAGCTGGGGGAAGCCGGCCTTTCTTAACCCTTGCTCGCTCCCGCCCCTGCCCTCAGGGCCTGCCTTCCCCTCAGGGCCTGGGAGTGAGGGCCCTGAGAATTTCGCAGCCGAGGCCGCATGCTCTACTCCTAGGCTTCAGCAGACACTGAAGGGGCACGTGGAGAAGCTCCTGGAGCTCTGCCCAGCCCCCTGGGGGTCTGGTGCCTCTACAGAAAGTCTAAACCCTCAGGGACACCACCCTCCTTACCCAGCCGGGGGGCAGGCGGCCAGCCTTTCACACACGTTAGATCAGGGGCAGCCACCAGGGGGCGCCAAGTGGTCCCGTTTGCATCCTCTCTGCGGGCAGCCGATACATCGATCCACCGGGGTGGGGTGGGGGTGGGGAGAGGTGTTACAGCTCAGCCCTGGGCTCCTGTGTGTGTGTGTGTGTGTGTGTGTGTGTGTGTGTGTTACAGCTCAGCCCTGGGCTCCTGTGTGTGTGTGTGTGTGTGTGTTACAGCTCAGCCCTGGGCTCCTGTGTGTGTGTGTGTGTGTGTGTGTTACAGCTCAGCCCTGGGCTCCTGTGTGTGTGTGTGTGTGTGTGTGTTACAGCTCAGCCCTGGGCTCCTCTGTGTGTGTGTGTGTGTGTGTGTGTGTGTGTGTGTTACAGCTCAGCCCTGGGTTCGTGTGTGTGTGTGTGTGTGTGTTACAGCTCAGCCCTGGGCTCCTGTGTGTGTGTGTGTGTGTGTGTGTGTTACAGCTCAGCCCTGGGCTCCTGTGTGTGTGTGTGTGTGTGTGTGTGTGTTACAGCTCAGCCCTGGGCTCGTGTGTGTGTGTGTGTGTGTGTGTTACAGCTCAGCCCTGGGCTCCTGTGTGTGTAGCACGTCAGCACTTCTTGGAACTGACCTCCATCACCTTTTCATGGGGGGGGGGGGGCAGGCAGGTGCCTGGGATAGAAGCCAAGAGAAAACTCACCCCTTTCTCTTACTTGGGTCCCTGAAGGTTGCAGAAAAGTGGGATACCTCTAGTCTAAGACCTCCCAGTGAAGGCACCCCACGACTCAGAACGTCCCACTCTCAGGGAACTCTGAAGGTCTAACCCAGGCTTCTGTGGTGACCCTACCAAGAAGTCACACAACCTCTGCTCGCATACTTCTAATGACAGGGAGCTCCCCACCTTAGGCTGATGGCTGTTTATGGCCAAATTTAATAGGTCTTCAGATCGCTAAGGACAAAATTCTCTCCCCCAGGATAGACACTCCCAATTCCTGAAACTGTCACTACCAGTTCCCCTCCTGCAGAGAACCTTAGTCCTGTGCTTCTAGTGCCAAGCCTGACCATGTCACCTGCTTTAAGGCACAGACCTCAATAAACACCTTTCTTCGGCGATTCTTCCAGCTTGTGGTTAACTGAGAGCCTATGACCTAAGCTGTTTTACCCAGGCTGGCCTTTAATCCTCACCTGTCACCCCTTCCCCGGCAGCTTTGTGATTAATCTGGGCCAGGGGACAGATAAGCTGGACCTGCATTTCAACCCGGGCTTTGGTGAATCCACCATTGTCTGCAACTCTGGACGGCAACAACTGGGGGCAGGAGCAACCGGAAGATCACTTGTGCTTCAGCCCAGGGTCAGACGCCAAGGTGAGGTAGAAGGAAAAAGGGGCCTGAGGACGTCAAAGGGAGAGCCCAGGTGGCAGGGAACCCTGGCCTAGACAGTGTTGGCACTGTCCGAGCACCGGGCACTGCCTTGGCCCATTTTCAGGGTGCCTCCTGCCTCCCTGACACCCTCCCTCCCACTGCAGTTCACCGTAACCTTTGAGTGACAAATTCAAGGTGAAGCTGCCAGGTGGGCGTCAGTTGGCCTTTCCCAACAGGCTGGGCCACAGCAGCCGGAGCTACCTGAGCGTGCTGGGTGGGTTCAACAGCTCCTCCCCCAAGCCTGAGCTCGCAGCACCTCACCGAAGCTTCTTCCCAGCCACGGGGCATCCATGGCCCCTGGGGCCTGGCTCCCCACCTCTGGCCCCTCTGGCCCCATTTTCCTCCCCCAAGGCTAAGGCCAAACTTCAGAATCCACCTTTATCCTTTCTGTGGCAGAAATTGTGGTTCGTGTTCCCCATGCATTTTAATGCTCATGAGGCAGAGGAGGAAACTGAGGCACAAGGTCATAGGACTACCAAGTTGGGGCTGGGACACACCTCCAAACACCTCTAAGCACTGACTCCTGACTACCTATCCCCTGTTATCACCAGGGCAAGTGCCAAGCTGCCCCGTGGGATTAGAGGCAGGTACTGGTTCCAGGCGCCTGGGCCAGGGGCTGTTCCCGGAACTGCAGATAAGGGCTCCCACCTGGGTCTCTTATCTCGGGAACATTCATTCCAGCCTGGTTACTCATTACCCCTCTCGGCCCCTCCGTTCACTGGGGGCCCTGAGGGGGTCCTTGGCTTCCAAACCCAATGCTGAGGGTATTTAAGCAGGTGGAGCTGACACTGTACTCCCAGGTCCCCAGACATCTTGCAGAACACCTTTTATCAAAAAAGCCATTTTTAATCAGGACCCAGAGGCAGGTCTGGGGTGCGCAGGAAGGTGGGAGATCACACCTGGTTTTACCTTGAGGCTTCTGGGACGAGTGAGGGTGGGGCTGGGAATGCTGGGGAAGCAGCCTTAGTGAGGGCTGGGGCTCAGGGATGCAGCAGGACCCTGCTGGGGGCAGCTCCAGGGTGAGCTGGGGCAGCCGGTCCCTTTGGGAGGAGACAAAGGCCCTGTGTGATATGCTCCCTATCCCCCACCCCGCAAGGACAGCTTGCCCAGCACAAAGGCGGCACTGTAAGGCTGGGCCCTCCAGCCAGTGGGGGCGGGGCCGCAGGAATGGCCACTGGGTCCAGAGTGGCAGTGGGGGAAGCAGGTCAGTTCGGCAGGGCCCTTGGGGAACAGCCAGGTCCCAGAACAAGCCTGGCCTTCCTCCCATGTCTGTCCGGCAGAGGCGTGGGGGGTTCGGGGGCAACTTAGGTTCTCCCACCTATCATTGCAGAACCCAGCTGTCAGGTGAGGGGCGGGCTCTGCCCCTGGGCTCTTCACGGGCAGTGCCTGAGGCTGGGCAGGGGCCTGGGCCCGTGCCCAGCGGTTCACACCTTGACCTCGTCGTCCTCGGCATCGGCAAACTCGAAGGTGTTTGCTTGCACCGTGCTGGGCACAGAGGCCCTGCTGCCTGCCTGGGGCGCCCCCCACTCTTCATCCAGGCTCTCCCAAGAGGCCCGGCCCTGAGGCAGCACCTTCACCAGCTCCCGCCGAGCATCCATCTCAGTATAGTGGCGGCTGCCCCGGTTGCCACTCCAGCCTGCTCCCCAGTGCCTGCCAGGGGCCATGTCAGCAGGTGCACGGGGACACTCTCCCACCAGGCTGGCCTTTGCCTCAGCCACTGGGCCCAACCCAGTGGTTACCCCATTGGGGCACCGTCCATGGGGTGGAGGGCTTGAGGCAGGGGCTGGGGGGTTTGCAGTAGGGGCTGGAGGGTTTGCTGCAGGGGCTGAGGGGTTTTCCGCGGGGGCTGAGGCTGGGGTCTCAGCTACAGAGGCATCAGAGAGGCTCATGACCCCCAGCAGCTCGCTGAGGAGAGAGGGCCCAAGGTCGAGGTCCAGGCGGAAGGACAGGAGGGAGTCAGAGCGGCGAAGCTCAGGTTCAGAGGGGAAGGAACTGTCGCGGTCTTGGTCACGAGGCTTTTCTTGGCGAGGCACGCGGGAGATAGTGCAGAACCCGGAGTCCAGGCCTAGAAGAGAAATGGGGAGCAGGATCAGAGCTGGGGTTCCTGACCAGCAATTGGGGAGGGGAGAGGTAGGACCAACCCCAACTTGCTATGTGTACTCTCTAGCAAGTCTCTCCCCAACCTGGACTCAGTTTGTCCCTTCTTTCCAGTGCAGGGAAGCCTGTAGTCTCTCATGGGATCCTCCCATCAACCCTGGAAGCTGACAAAGGACATAATCTTCGTTCCCATTTTACAGAGGAAGAAAGTGAGGCTCAAGAGGGAAGGGCTCGCCCAGGGCTAGTCTGATGTGGTGGAACCCAGCCTGGAGCCCAGATCTCCTGTCTCAGTTCCCACTGTGAACTTGGCCATGGCCCCTGGTCTCCTCCCATGACAGTGGCCAATGGCTGAAGGGTGAACCCACAAAGTATGGGCTGGTCGCAGGGATGAAACCAGCAGCCAAGGTCCGACTGCATAGAAGTCACAGACTCAAAGGATGCCCTCCAAAAGTCCAGCCCCTGGCTCCAGGGCTACACAGCCTGAGGCACAGCGGTGTTACTGTGCGCCAGCCCTCAGGGGGTTCTGAGCAGCGGCCCCCAGGGGGAGCACTAGAGGCAGCCGCCTGTCGTGGGGCAAGGGCTGCAGCGCAGGGAATGGCCACCAGGTGGCAGCAGGAACCTTGGTTCCCAGGTGAGCTGTCCAGCGGAGCCGGGCAGCAGCCGCCTCCCCCCCCAGGGCAGGGGGCCCTGGCTTCTGTCCCTGTGAGTGGTTGTCCAGATCTGTCAGTGTATTTTAGGGAGTGGGCTGGTTCCCACCACCTGACCCCTCCCCACCCGTGGCCTGGGGTTTGGGCCTCACCTCCACGGTGATGCCAAACTACTATGGGGAAAAGAGCTCACTTGGAGGCTTGGGTAAACCATTGAACCCCGTGGGTCTCAACATCTGAAAAACGGGCAGACAACCCAGGCCCTCACCATAACTGGAGTGGCCGTCGGTGGAGGCAGCGGGGCTGCTGTTGAAGCTGAACTTGCTCACCACGAGGCTGTCGTAGGCAGCCTGGTTGAGCTGCGGCAGGGAGATGGCGTTCTTGATGATGGGGGAGACGGCAGGTGGAGCCGGCGAGGCTGGCTGTGGGGTAGCTATCCGCCGGGGCAGCGCCCCCACTCTGCGCACCTGCTGTAGCTTCTTGGCCAGGAAGCTGCGGGGTGAGCGGTGGGTGCCTCCGGAGCTGCCACCGTGGTTGCTGAGGAAGGAGGTGTCACCAAAGACGTCCCCACCACGGCCCACGTGCATGGTGTGTCGGAAGTCCCCGAGTGGGGGGCTGATCATGTCTGCAGTCAGCCGCCTCTTCCCATGCGAGCTGGACACCCAGCCCACGGGTGAAAGCTTGCCCAGGCTCATGACAGGGGGTCCTCGGGTTCCCTGGGGGCCCGGCATCAGCTCTGGCAGGTCACAGGTGCTGGTCCATGCCCAGCTGGGGCGTGGGGCAGGTGGCGGGTCCACTTTGCAGTTCCCTTCTTCTTGGCGTCAGGGGTGGACGGAAGCTGTTCCTCTGTTCTCCTAAGGTGCTGCCCCCAAATGCTGAGGCTGTGGGGGGTCCATGGTCTCTCCTTGAGGCCTGGCTCCTGGCCCGGTGGGATCAGCTGTAGACGTTCTGTCCAAAAAGAGTAGGCACAAGACGCGCCTCAAACATGGACAGCCCCTCTCCTGCCCAGGTGGAGACCTGAAAGAAAGACAGAAGGTGATGGTAGGCCCGGGGACCCTGGGGCCAAACAACATCAGCTACAGAGAATGCACAATGACCACCGACGACAGGGGCAGGGGCACTGACAAACTGCTGACAGACGCGGAGGAGGACTCACTGTGTGGGTCCATGCATAGGAAACTTAACAGGCAAAACCGAACAATTCAGGTAGAAATCAGAATTGGGGTTGCCTGTGAGCAGGTATTGATGGGGAGGGAGCACAAAAAATTCAGAGCTGTACACTTACAACGTATATGGTCATTTATTAAACGCCTACTAAGTGCCAGTGACTTATGTTCATCACTCACTTAACCCACACAAGAGCCCTGAGGGAGGCACTATAGTAGAGGGGAGAAACTGAGGCAAAGAAGTGAAGTGACTTGCCTGAGGCTACACAGGAGGAAATGGAGAATCGGGGCCCCTAAACCCAGGTCCCTGGAACCCTAAGCTACACTGCCTCCTGCTGGACGGTTGAGCAAGTCACCTCCCTTCTCCGTAGGTAAAACTGTCTTCCAGTGAGAGTGGCGGGAGGGAGGAGGTGCTCAGGGAACCTCAGTGACCGGCTGTGCCAACAGCCTATACAGGGGTTCCTAAGGACCCTCCCCCTTCAAGGTGCTTCCTGAGAAAAGGATCCTGTGGTCAAATGTGGCTTTTTCCAGATGTCTCCTGCATGCCCGAGGCTCTGACAAGGCCCGGAGGAAAGAACTTTGTCATAGTTTGTCACAGTTTTGTAGGAGCCTTGTCGTCTCATCAGGGAAAATGTTTTGGAAAAAGCTTGGCTGGTACCAAAAGCTATTCCCTTGCCTACTCCCTCCGCTCCTAATCTCCCGCAACCAATTTTTTTCTGAACTCCTCTTGGTCTGACCCTATCCCTTCTAGTATCATAGAAAGTTCTGGCTAAAGGATGTCTATGGGCCTATGGTCCAACCTCCAGTTTTTCTGTGGCCCAGAGAAGGGTCAAACTTGCTCAAGGTCACATGAAGAGAGCTAGTCAAGACTTGAACTCAGAGCTTCTGACTCATATTGTTTGACAGGTTCCTGGAGCCGACTCTAGTCTCCCCAGATTGGCCACGCGCTCTGAGGGTGGGGCACCGGTCTGGATTTTCCTGCCTTCTTCCTTCCCAGCACCCAGCTTGGTCTTTGCGCATGGCAAGTGCCAAATCAATACCGGTTTAATCAGGAGATCTTCGTGCCACAGGATAACCTTCATGCTAAACGACCACCCCTTGCTACCTTCTGAGCGAGGGTCAGTGTGCGATTCAGTGGCCTCACCATGTGACCTGGGCAAGTCACTTACCTCCACGGGCCTGGGACCTCAGCTGATAAAAGCTGATAATGATCCTTAACTCCAACACCTAGATCTGAGATCTGAGTCTCAACTTTTTTTTTTTTTTAACATTGCTGCCACCTCCAAGCATAAAAATCTCAATACTGCCCTTTGAATGTTATTTGAAATTCAAAATAGGTTAAATAACAAGATAAAAACAAAGAAGGCAATAAAACAAAGCTTGCTTTGTTTTCTGACTACATTCTCTTTCCTTCCCACCATCTGACCCTCCCCCAACCATAACTCCTCCCCTGGGGGGGGCGGTTCTGAATCATCCCTTCCCCTGGCACCCCTGGCACCAAGAAGTCCCCGCGGAATGTTTGCTGTAGCTATGAGTCCTGCTGCAGTTGGCCACCCATTACGTGATGTCATCTGATTCTCCAACAGCCCCTCAGAGGTGCCGGGTTAGCCCCTTCCACAGGGAGAGCCATGGTTTGGAGGGAAGGGACTTGGCCAAGGTCACATGGCACAGGCCAGGCTCGCCTGCTCTGCAGATGAGAGATGACTGTAAGAAACTGTGGTGGGGGGGAATAATTCTGAAATGCCACGTGAAGAGGTCACTGTGTCTGCCATGTGGCCACACCTACTTCTCTCCTATCCCCCCAATTCCCTGGCTCTTGAAGCAGCCCCTCCTCTCTCAGCAAAAGGGACTCCCACTGAACCCCCATGGCCACTGTGACTTGGGAGACCAGCTTCTGCCTCAATCTTGTGATGATCTCACCTCCCAAATGCCTCTGGGCACCTCCAAAAGGTCTCCACCTGCCCACTGCAGTAGAGAGACCCTGTCATGCTGTGGAGCTGGGGGCAGGACACCAACACTGGGGACCTGTTTCTCCCACGTGGAAAACAAGAATAGCATAGAAGGCTGGGGCCCTCCCAGGAACACTGGAAGGGAGGAAGGTGCTGTGATTAAACTCCCAGATGCTGGAGCAGGGCGGCTCTAGGTTCAAACCCAACATCCTTATACTAACATCTCTCATTCCGGGGACTCTAGGTGGCAGCTGTTTGGCACTTGATGCTGACACAAGGTATTGCTGGCAATCAGGTGTGTGCTCTGGATGTCCTCGCACAAGTCTGACCTCCCCTCACTAGCCTTGGAATACTACCTGCTAATGGTCACAACATCCATTTTACAGATGAAAAAACAAGATACGAAGAGAATTAACTTGCCCCAGGCCACAGAACAGAATAAGGGGAGTGGCTGGGAACTTCCCAGGATTCTACCATCAGCAGTAAAGGCCAGGGGAGGGTGAAGACTCCAGGGGTGTGAGGGAGCGTTGCTGGAGGAGGCCATGGCCAGCCCCTGAGCATGGGAAGGGCAGGTCCGGGACCGGGAGACTCAGCTCTGCAGATTCCGTGTGCCTGTGTCCGGGGCGAGCCTGGTCACCATGCAGCCTCGGGGTCCGGGAGTCCTTACATTCACCCTACAGAGGATAGTCAGGCCTGTGCACATGGTAAGAGTCGCTGGGGTGGTAATGGCCGCACAGACCAGGTTTGAGGCCCCAGGCGGGGACCGCGTTCTAGGAGAGGCCAGCAGGGGCCGCTGTGGAGCCACGTGGTTGGGGGGGCCCGGAGCCGGCCCGACTGCGGGGGTGGCCGAGGCGCAGGCGGGGGCGGCCGCGCGCGGCTCTCACCTGGGAGTCACCCCCAGGCCGCGGCGTGTGCCAGCCGCGCCGCCTCCGGTCCCCGAGGCAGTCGCGTGCACGCAGCCGCCTCCCTGAGTGTCCGCTGGGTAACACCACCCCTCCCGAAGGGCGGCGGGCCCCGACCTCGGTTAGCGCCCTGGAATAGGGGGCTAACTCCTTGGGGGCTGGCTTCTCAGACCCGTCAAAGCGAGCCGCTTCAAGGTGGAGAGACGGGGAAACTGAGGCCGGGAAAGAGTAGCAAGCGTCTGCAATCTCAGCCGGCCAAGATTAGGAAGGGGGCGCACCGTGGGCTACAGGGGGCGGTAGGGGGAAGCGTGCGCGCGTGTGTGCGCGCGTGCGGAGTCGCTTCGAGCCCCAGCACCCCCAGTGAGAGCCAAGTCGTGCCCCGGGCCGGCGGGGCGGCTGCGGGCCGAGCCCCCGCGGAGCCGGGCTTCGGTCCCCGCGCCGCGTTCCGAGTCAGCCCCTTGTCCTCTCTGAGCCACTTTCCCGTCTAGAGCACGGGCTTCAAACTTCGCGGGTCTTGCGAGGATCTCGAGGGCCGTCGGAATTGGAAGTCCGGGAAAGACTCGAGACCGAAAACCTCCCCCGGGGGCCCCGGGTTAGAGGCGGAGGGTCGCGCCGGGGGGAAGGGGACAGCCCGCTGCGGGCCCGAGGGGAACCGGACGGGATGACCTCATCCGCTGCTCCGGCCTGGAATGCAGCGGTTGGGGAGGGGGCAGGGTGCTCGGTGCATCCCCCAGCGCCCCCCCACTTCCCGCTCTCCGCGCCGGCCCCGAGCAGCCCTCATTCCGGCACAGCGCCCCCTCCCCGTTCCTTCCCTTCCCAGGGCAGGAAGGGGCACAGACGGCTCTCTGCTCGCCCCCTCCTCCTGCCACCCAGTTTACCGCTCCCCCCAAACCTCTGCCCCTCTCCGCCAGCCTGGAACATGGCAAAACCACCCCAAACTTGGAGCGCCCGCGCGCTGCTCCGCGCCTGGCACTCCAGGCCTTCCTGTTGGCACCCGGGCGCCTTCGGCGGACGGGCCCCCTCACCCGCCCCAGCCCGGGGAGCCTAGGAGGGTGCAGAGTCCCCGCGGGCGCCGCGTCCCGCCGCGCCCCCGCTCGGGGACCTGCGGGCCAGCTCGCTGTTACCTTCTCTCCGCGAGCCCCCGGGCCGGGCCGACAGCGGACGCGGTGGCGGCGGCGGCGGCGCGTCCCGGCGCGCAGCTGGGAGAGTGGCTGGGCCGGTCTGCGCCGCCCTGGCCGCGGGCTCCGCGGGCTGGCTCCGGGGCGGGGGCGGGGTGTGGGCGCGCGCCCTCCCCCCGCCCCCTCCCCGCCCGCGGGCGGGGCCGGCCCCCTCCGGGGCCCCTCCCGGGCACCCAGCTCGCCGCCCAGAGCAGCGGCGGGAGCGGGAGGGGGAGTGGCGGGGGCTCCAGCCAGCCGCCCGGGGTTAGGAGGAGCCAGGGAATGTGAGGGTTGTCCGGGCTAGGCGACTCGGGTCATCTGCAGCCCAGCCCTCCCCCCCGCCCCCCCCCCCCCCGCGCTCTGCGTGGTCTAGGGGCGCCCCGACCTGATAACTCGCTCCCGGCCTCTCCAGCCACTTCCTGCGGGAGTTTCGGGAACCGGGAAGCCTGGCCTTGGAGGCCTTGAATGCCAGGGAGACCGCTTAGACCTTGAGTTTCCCCAGCTGGGGTGACCACTCCCCCTTTCTCCCAACCACCCATTCCTTTCCATCTTATACAGGCCCCGCAGGTGCCAAGACACAGACTTGAGCCAGACTCGGGGACAGGCCATGGCAGGCCACAGGTAGAGAGGTGTGTTGTGGTGGTCTCAATACATGGACCCTGAAACCCTACAGCACGCCTTCCTATTCCGCCCTGGCCATTACTTACCTTTTCTGAGCCTTAGTTTCCCTACCTGTAAAATGGGGTGATAAAAGCAGGCATCAGATGTTATGTTACTAAGTGCCCTTTGCTCTGTCAGCACCTAGGAGGCTTGCTGAACAGGTCAATGAGATCACACCTCAGATGGAGGGTTCAGAAAGCTTTATTAAGAGCACCCTCAACCCCGCTCCTGAGGGTCAGGGAGTCTGCTGTGCGCAGGACCCTGTGCCATCCTCTGGGAGGGGAGCTAGATCTCTGACTCCTGCTTCGGGTTCTTCTGTTCTCTCCTGATCCTCCCCTCGGACCGTGAACTCCCTGAGGACAGGCAGGAAGTCCTGGGGGCAGTCCTTGCATAGAGACCCCTACCAGGCTTGCAGGGAGGGGAGGGGCTCACTAAGGCTTCCTAGCGGAGGTGATACCCGAGTTAAGTTGTAAACGGTACACAGGCAGAGGGAAAGGCAGTGGAAGTGCCCACATACCTGGCAGGAGACAGCGCCAGCAAAGGGTTGGAGCTAAGGATCCCCACGAAGGAGGCAGGCCTGGCTGGAGGAAGTGGCCTGAGCATGGACCTGGCTGGGGACCAGGAGCCCTGTTTGCACACAGGTGGAGGAGACACGGTTTGTTCACAGAGTGCTGGGCTTTTTTCATTGTCTTCCTGAATCCTTGTGCTGGCCACCAAGGGAGGGGGTTATTTGCACAGCTGGAAAATGGGGAAACTGAGGTAAAAGAATTCTAGCCCCTGGTAGGGGCACGGTCAAGTGGCACAGGGGTACGATTGAGACTCCAGTCCATCAGAACTCTTTTTCTAGGGTCAGGCTTTGTCCCAGGAGAACTGGGAATAGTCTCAGAGGCGCTGAAGAGCATGGGTGAGGGAGAAGGGGGGCTGCACTTGAGAGGCAGGGACCAGTCAGTGGTGGGCACGGTCAAGGGCTGGGAGAGAACTGGGCCGGGTCTTGAGGGCTTAAGCTTGGGCCAGGTGCGCAGCCTCATGAGGCAGGGATGGGAGCAGCAGGCAGCGTGTGCATTTGGAAGCTCTGGTGTGCGCACAGAACGTACAGGAAGGACAGAGACGGAGGCAGGGACCACAAATAGCAGTGGCAATACCAGCATTTGTTGAGCATCTAGTGCATACCTGGCCCTACAGCCTCTTATAGCATCACCACATTTAGTCGTCGTGGGAGCCCCGTTGGGACTGTACTGGCTGCCATCATGTCCCATTTGCAGAGAAATTAAGTGACTTGCCCAGAGCTGTCCACTGCGGCAGGATGTCCTTACTTCCTGGTTTGCCCAGGACAGTCCCAGATGATGCCTACTGTCCCGGCGAAATTATTAATAGCACTTCCTTTCCCTCTCAAAGGTGATCGGGTTAGACGATAAATTACATGTCACTCTGGTCGGAGAGGGTCCTCAGAGCAGCTGGCAAAGGTGTGATGTCAGAGACCCAAACCCTGGCCATTGTGTGATGGTGGGCAAGGCACTTGGCTTCTCTGAGCCTCAAGTTTCTTGTCTATAAAATGGGTGTAATTCCAGCTACTTGTGGATATTTCCTACTTCTTGTGAGCCCCAGAGAGAGCTAAGAAAGCGGTCTTAAGGAAAATGGTCACAGCCTGCCACACACTCACTCTGTCCTCTTTAGCTCTGGTCTGGGGTTGGGCAGGGGACCTTCCTACTGTGTGTCAGGCACTTTCTCTCTGTTAGTTCACCCCAAGGCAACCCATGAGTCAGGAATTCTTTGCCCCATTTCACAGATGGGTAAAGTGAGGCTGAGAGGAGCGCTCATTCCTCATTTCCAGATAGGAGTACCTCTCTATGTAGGCTGCATTCTTGTTGGCTCCACTCCTGACTTAAGGATTCAACTCAGCTTTTCCCTCTGAAAAATGGGAGAAAGGGAGGGTCTGGGCGTCCCTGTAAAGGATGAGGGGGGTGGGCAGTCCCCATTTTCCATGGTTCCCTCCTCCCCCAACTTCCTGTGGTCCCCTTCCTTCCCCTGTCAAGCGGCTGTGCACAGGAGTGCGGGGGTTAACGCTGGCAGAGCTGTAATCACCGTGCAGAATGCAGAACAAATGCCTGCCAGCTGGGGACTGGGAGCTGCTAGGTGGGACTGGCTGCCTGGAGCTCAGGAGCCCCCATCTCCTCCCCTGTCCTGGAGGAATGAGGCCCCTCGGGCCGTAGTCACAGAGCTCAGCTGCCTCAACTGCCCCTGCAGGCTGGGTGGGCTGAGGCATGGGAAGGAGGCAGTTTCTGGGCAGGTCCTCGGTGGAGTGAGGGCGAAGGGGCAGGGTACAGCTAGAGAGGGGAACTTCCCCCTGGGGGACCCAGGAATGCCAGTGGCTGCCCAGCAGGCTCCAGTGAGGTTTGGAGTGGGAGCCTTGAGCCAAGTGAGCTGTCTTGGCCACAGCCCCCGGCCCCCAGCCCAGCCCAGCCCAGCCCTAGGGAGCATGTACCTTTTCCATCCCAAAGTCTGGCTGGGCTTTTGGTCAGTTTATGCATCTGCTCATTGATTGGTCTGCCCAGTCCTCTATCTCATGAGTGTCCACTGGTCCATCCACCCCCAGATGCAATTGCCCATCCTCCGTCTACCCATTGCCCACATGCCTACTTATCCATCTACTTACCCCTCCACCCATCTCTTTACCCACCTCCTTACCCACCCATCTGCTGACCTACTACCCACCCATTCAGTCACCTAACCACTTACCTCCCCCCGCTGACCCCGTTTACACCCCAGCCAGTCACCCATTTACTCCCACCCACCCATTCACCCACCTACATACCCATGCATCTCCCACCCCTCCATCTCACCATCCACTCTCTCCATCCAGCATCCCTGTTCCCTCTGCCCCCGCCTGCCCACCCGCCCACCCACTCGGCCCATCCATTCCCCATCCTTCCCGTAATGCTCTTACATGGACTCGCACCTGGCCTCTGTTGACCAACATGGGTCATTGAGCATGCCTCATCTTTCTCCCATGCAGAAACCTTGCTCACCTTCATCGGTGGGTCACCCTTGGGCAAAACATCCTTGAAGGCTGCTTTGAAATGTCACCTCCTCCTGGAGGGCCTCCTTCAGAGTGAGCTTTTCCCAGCACCTGGTCCATTCTCTATATTGGCATTTGTTGCCTGGGAAATCTTCAATAAGACAGTGATGCCTGTGCTCTGGGCACGTCTGAGGAATGAATGGTCATGGCCAGCATAGGAAGGGAGTCCTTGTCCCCTAAACTGGGCTGCAACCACCATAAGGACAGGTGCCTTTGTCCTGGGACCACTCCAGGGACACTCTCCATGGGCAGGATTCCTGGCGGGGGCTCAGACATGCCCCCACACTGCAGGGGGAGGGGGCAGCATTGGCTTCTCCAAGAGGGTTGTGCTGCGGCCGAGTTGCCAGCTAGGGGAGACAGGCAATGGGCTGAGGGGCTACCTGCCATGCTCCCACCTCTATGACCCAGCATGCATTGCCAGTCAGACAAACCCGAGTTGCCTCTCACTAGCAGAGTGACCCTGGACAAGCTACTTCCTCGCCTGGGCCTTCTTTTGCATCCTCTGTGATGAGCTACGAAGTTCACTCCTGACCTGTGGCCAATGGTTAAAGAAGGGTAGTTATTATTATTACTATTGTTATCATTTTTTTCCTTTCCTGGGAGGTGATTTCATTTAACACACAGTAAGTGCCTGCTGTGGGCTAGGGCTGGGCTGGGTACCTTCTGAGCAGCAGTGAGTAAGAAATGCAGTCTCTGCTCTCAAGACAAAGGCCAGGATATTGGTGGCGGTGAAGGGCCAAAATAGCAGTAAAAGGGGCCAGGGAGGCAAGGGACTGACTGAGGAGGGCCAGGGAGGCTTCCTGGAGGAGGTGGCATTTGAGTTGGGCCTTGTGTCTTGGGGTGATTGCCCAGAGGTAGAGCAGGCTTCTAGAGGGTAGAAGATGGTCTGGGAAGGTTGTTCTGTGGAGGGGGGAGAGGCCTTGCACACAGTGCTTTGGAAAGTGGCAGTGGGAGCCTTTGTGACAGGGGCTAGGCTGGCTCACCACCCTGTCCCCAGTGACAGCTGCCCTTAGGGGTCATAGGCCCTGGGGTGCCTTGACAGGGGACACTGAGGCCCAGAGAGGGTAACACTTGCCAGGGTAGCAAGTCTGTAATGGAGCTGGGAGTCCTGAGCTGCCTGCCATACCTCCCATGGTTGCCTTCATTGTGGGTGGGCATCTGTTGAGTGCCTACTGTGTGCCAGCTCCCAGTCTAACAGGACGAAACAGACAGGCTCACAGACAGTTAAGGCTCAGACAGAGCATAGGCTTGGCAGGGCTTCCAGAAAGGCTTCCTAGAGGTGGTAGTACGAGACTTTACACCAGCTGCGCAAACCAGAAGGTGTGAAACCAGGCTGGGTACACTGAGCGTGTGTGTCTGGCACTAGTGAGTGTGCCATGGGGAGTCAGCCAGAGTGATGGCCGAGAGCTGGGAGTCAGGGCCCCTCCTGGGGTTGGCTGGTGGCCTGGAGGCCAGGTGATGGCAGATTAGTCCCTGGCTGCCCCGTCTGCTGTTTCTTGAGGTGCTGCCTGGATGTGAGTGGGTTCCTGGGAGCTGTGGGGTCAGAAAGGGAGTTAATCCCAAGAGTACTTCGGAGGGCGTGGCCACAGGCCCACAGGGACAGCATGGCTCCAGAGGCCTGCAGCTGTTGGGGCCTGAAACGCCCCTGGAATTCCGGCTCAGCTGGCCCACGGGAGAGTTTTCTCAGCGAGCCTTCCAGGCCTCGAGCTCTGGCTCCCTCACTGCTCCGCAGGGAAATGGGGGCGGGGAGGGCCCCCACCTCGTCCAGGCTCTCTTTCTCCTGGAGAACCGGACAAGAAGTTGGACAGGGGCTGGGGAAGGATGCGGGTGAGTTCTTCCTGCCCACCCCTGAGACCGTCAGATGGATGGATGGATAGGGGAGTGGGGGTCGGGGCGCCTGCACTGCAGGGGTGGGGAGGGATGGCACAAGGGTCAGGCCAAGCGAGCCTGTCCTGGCCGCGATGGGGCTGCGTTCTCCAGATCTGCGCCCAGCGGCCAAGAGCCTGGATGGAAGGGCAGTGGGGAGGGTCCTCCAGGAGATCTTTGTTCTCAACCTGAGGGGGAGCGGGGTGGAGACGGGAGGGGCAAGGGGGGGACAGGAAAAGTGTTTGAGGAGCAGAAACAATAGCCTATTCTCTGCCGTCCAGCCTGGCTCCAGAGATAGGCCTGTGGGCTGGAGGCCAGCCCTGCCTTGCCCTGACCATCTCTAGCATGGCCTCCTCCAGCCAGCCCAGCCCTTGGGGTTTCACGTGGTCCTCTCTGGGTGGGGTGTGGGCTCCCCCCACCACCTCAAAGACCATGGGCTCATTCCTCGGCACACGGGTCCGTCTGTGTGTTTTCTTCTCACAAAAGCCAGCCCTCTTTGGCTGATGGAGGTTTTTCACACACATGATCTCCTTTGTGTGAGCACAGAAAGGAGGGAGGCAGCTCCCGGCGGCACCTGCCTGGTCCTTGCAGAGCTGGGTCCATTCCCGGGTGCTCGCGGCTGAGTCCTGGGTCTGCCCTCACTCCGCCTCCCTTTCCTGGACTTATGTTGAGAGGAAGGTGATCAGAAGTGAGGGGAGCTAATGCTTAAATAATATTCGGCATTTCCTAAGCGCCAGCGAGAGCTCGAGCTCAGGGCCGGCGCTTCACTTGCATTTGCTCTAACCCTCGGCACAACATTGTGCAGATGAGGAAACCGAGGCCCAGGGAGTGAAGGTACTTCCCGAGCCTCTCACAGCTTGGAGCGGTCCTCCTGGACTCCAGCTCAGGTCTGTGGTGTCCACAGTGTCCTGCTGCCTCGAGAGCAAAGGCTCGGAAACCATGAAGGGGCCGTGATCTCCATCTCACGATGAGGGCAGGACCTCACTTGTTGCACACACATCCTCCTGGGGCCGGAATTGCTCAGAAGCATCCCTGACTGATGGGTGTTGCCTCTACTTACACCTCTTTGGTGATGGGGGCACACCCCAAGAGGACAGCCCCACCAGTCAAAATTTCTCTCTGAAATGGAGCAGAAATCAACTCCTAAGCTCTGCCCACTGCTCCACCTCCCACCTGCCAGGGCTGCGCACAGATGCCCCCAGCTGTCCTTGCTTTGTAAGTGTCTGTCCAGGAGTCAGAAGACCTGGCTCCTACTAGTCCCAGCTGTGGATGTTGGGCAAGTTTCTCAGCCTCCCTGTGCCCCATCTGTAAAATGGGAACAATAATGCCTGTGATCAAAGAAGACGGCTTGGGAAGGAGCTCCACACACCCTGGCTGGGTGTGTCAGATGCTCAGACTCCTGGCACTTTTCCAAGTTGTTTCATGAGCTTAACAGCCACATCACATCACATCACATCACAGCAAGCACTCACCAAGCACCTACTCGGCCCAGGCCACAGGGCACAGCTATTGCCTTTGGAGTCAGGAATCTGAGCCCCAGCTCCCAGACACAATGGCTTATACCGTTTCATGTGTGGAGTCTTCATTCATAAAGACTCCGACCACATCCTCGTGAGTAAGTGGATTTCACAGGTGAGGAAACCTGCGCAGAGAGGTGGAGTGACCTATTCCAGCATCTTTCTGCAGGTGATTGACCAACCAACTCTCCCCCTGTCAGACCTGCAGGGGTTAACTGGGCTGGCTGGTGCCCAGACAAGCAGGGGGGAGGGTCTCCTGGTGAGTGAGGGGTGGGGAGTGGACAGCTCCCTCTAGGTCTCTGTCTCCACCTTGGTGGGCAGGGCCGCTTGAGCCCCTGCCAGCCTCTTGTTGACTCAGCCGGCCTCTCTTCTGCCAAGGCCAGCCTGGCCAGAGCTCCCATGGGGAGGGTCAGGCCGCATTCTTCTCTGGCAAGCCTGGGGGTGGCTGGCACCTTCTGGTGGAGTGTGTGTACTGGTTTGCGGGTACTGGGACAGATGCTGGGGTCAGGCCGGGAAACACTTTTTTGAGGTCAAGGCAGGGGACTCAAGGAGACACCACAGGGTGAATAGCTTAGCCTGGGAACTGGGCTACTTAAGCATGTGGCCCAGCTTTCCCATTAGTGAGCTTGGTGATCTCAGTAAGCTACCATTGCATCTGTGTCCACCCCCCTCCCTGCCTCAGTCTCCCTCAAATGGATACAATGATAATAAACCTGGCCCACCCTACTGCATAGCGTCTGGGAAGGTCAAAGAAGAAAAAGGAGTTGGGAGGCGTGAGCACCCTTTGTGGGTAAAGGGCTCACGCACGTTTGCCGGCCAGCCGGGCTCTAGGTGGAGCAAGGGAACCTGAAGGGATGCAAGGGGCAGCTCTCAGCTGTGGCACGAGTCTGCCTGACATCCTCCCCTTCCCCCCCCAGGCTTGACACAGTGACAGTAACAATAGCAACACCACCTTCCAGGGGCGCAGAGTCCTTGAGAGTTTACAAAGTCCTCCCATACCTATTTGCCCAGGTCACCGCACCACCTCCTGCCTCAGGGCCTCTGCACTGCTATTCCTTCTGGCCAGCACGCTCTCCCCGCCAGATGATGAAAGGCTACCTCCCACTCAGCTCAAGTGTCACCTTCTTAGGAGCCTACTAGACCACCCACCTAAATTATCCCCCCCCCCCAGCGCCCCCCCTCCCATGCCCACTGCCTTGGCCTTGTTTATACGGCAGAACCATCTCCCCCTAGGACTTTAAGGTCCATGAGGGACCATGACGGGACTTGTTCGTTGCTGTGTCTGGAGAGGGACCACAGCCTTCCATGGTATTTCTGTCCCATCTTACAGGGAGCAGCCTAAGGCTCAGAGAGGGCAAATCATTTGCCCAAGGCCTCACAGCCAGGAAGGAATGGGGCTTTCCAGAACTGCTCCACAGCTGCTCTGCCTGAATCCTCTGCATGACCCACCAGTCACTGCCATAAGGTTGAATCCACTTCTCCTTACACACACACACACACACACACACACACACACACACAAGATGCTGTGCACAAGCAGTGTCTGTCTGGTGGAGCGTGGGGGGATGGATTCCCTTTACAGAAGAATAATTCCCTGGATCCAACATACAAAGTCTGGTTGCTACCCTATCGGGCCTTTGGGCTAACACCTCGGGCCAGTGTGGGGAGCGTCCCAGAGCCTCCTTAAGCGGCTCAGGCAGGCTGGCCGGCCTAGCAGCCCTCCCAGAATTCAGAGGCAGCTGCTGGGTGGCCGGATGCCCCTCCCCCGGGGCCTCTGGGCCCTGAGCCCAGGCCCAAGGCGGATCTGTGGCTGGCACTGCTCCTTTGGTTTGGGGTGGGAACACCGCAGGGATTTTAAAAATAAAGGGCCTTGAGACAGTGGCCTGGCCCGGCCAGCCACGGGGCAGGGTGGGGGCCAGACAGGGACAATGGGATGCTGAGGTTTGAAGGCAGTCTACCCACAGGGAGCAGCCAGGCCCGCTAACAGTGTGGCTCTCCCAAGAACACTCCCTCCCCACCTATCCTAAACAAAGGTCTAGCCTTTTTACTGAGCACCTACTATGTGCTAGGCCTCAGGACTGCAGGGTGGGAACCTCCAGCCTCTCTTTTCCCCAACTGTGCGGCTCTCCCCAGGGTGGCCCCTCTCCTTCCCCAACCGCAGGGCAGATTCTTTATTGAGTGCCTACTATGCGCCAGGCAAGCCCGGCCTCTACATGCCTGCGCATTTCTCTGTGCTCATACTCCCTCAGGCCTCTCCCCATCTCAGGCAGCCTCTCCCTCATCTCAGGCTGTTCCTGTCTCCCTCTCTCTCCTCTGGCCCAGCTAACAGGAAGCAGCCGGAGAGGTCAAGGGCCGCTGGGCCTCCAGAGCCCAGCATCTGCACACACAGGGGCTGTCTGCAGGGGTGGGGGGGGACTTCCTGTTTATGAGAATCACAAGGACCCCCGGGGCGGTGCCTTGGACAGATCTCCTGGCAGCCCCTGCAGTCTAGACCTCAGTCCCTCCTCGAGAGGCCCCCACAGATCCCTACAGGCCCCAAGCAGTCAGCTCAGACCCAGGCCACTGCCCTCCCCCTCGGGTGGGAAGGGGAGGACTGAGGAGTCTTTGGAATGGCCTGGAATGTGGGAGTCGAATGTCCAGAATGTCCGCAGGAAGCATCCAGGCTCCAGGGCCCAGCCCCCCTCGTCTGGGCGCCCTGCCCTGCTTTGATGGGGGAGGGGCTGAGGGAGCGGGAAGGAGGCGGCCAGACCCCGTCCTGCCCGCTGGGGCCACGGGCTTCTTCCCGGCTGGAGCGGGCTCGGCAGCCTGGCCTCTGCTCTGGGGGAGAGGCGGTGGGCCTGCCGCTCGCTGTGAGCCTTGGCTCTGGTTTCCCCTCTGCCTCCATGCCTCCGGGCCTCCATGCCTCACTCTGACCAAGATGTCACCTCACCCCTCAACAGATCCCTCCGGTTCAAAGCCCCAGATCCAAGCAGGGGCAGGGGCAGCGGAGGGGTGGGGCTGGCCAAAGGTGCCCCTGGGGAAGCAAATAGCCCTGCCCTCCTCCCCCTCCAGGCAGCCCTGGCCATTCCGTCCTGTGGTTGCCTAACAGGTATTGACCAAGGGCCTGAGGGTCAAGGCCAGCTGGAAGAGGCCAGGAAGAGGGAGACCTGCCCTGTTTCCCTTCCCCTACCTAACCCAGAAGGAGGTGAGCAACACCTGTCTTCTGTGTCCCCTCCATACCCCATGCCCCCAGAGATCCTGGAGGCAGATCCTTAGGACACATCATCATCCGTGCTTGAGGCAGTCATCCCGTAGAGGGCGGTGCTGGTGAGGAGTCAGCTAACACAGAGGAGGTAGTCAGGGAGAACTTCCTGGAGGAGGGCACCTTCTCAACATGGAAGCCTAGAATCGGGAAAGGATGTGTCAGCCCCAGGAAACAGCCTGGTTAAAGGCATGGCATTTCCAGAGACATGCTAGTGACGTGATGGGGTTGGAGAAAGGTGTAGGTGAGGGGGTGAGAGATTTGTGGGAGTTCGGGGATGGGGTGGGGCTGGGGGATGAGATCATTTGTCCTCAAAGCCTGGGCTTTCCGTGGCTCTGGAGCGCCCTCTTTTGCCCTCGGCCAGGAAGTGGAGGGGAGTAGGGTAAGAGAACCATAGGGACTTGGTGTGGCTGTGTGGACACCGTGAGGGGAAGGGCCTGTAGGCTGGGACCGGGACCCTGGCTTCTAGTTCTGTGAAGTCTCCCAAACTGCAGGCTTTCCAGCCCCTGAGAAGCCTGCTCGGGGATGGAGCATCCAAGCACGTCCCCAGGGATGGATGGAGCTCCAAAGCACGTCCCCAGGGCACTGGGGCTGCTCGCACAGGACACAATGAGGTGGGGAAGAGTCCTGGCTCTGCCAGGTTCCAGCTCTGTGACCTTGGGCAAGTTATTAACGTCCCAGGCCTGTCTCCACCTATAAAATGGGGCTAAAGACAGGACCCACCTCAAAGGGCTGTGGGGGGATGGAATTAATTTAGCAAAGCCCCTGGCGCCAGTGAGCGCTTATTCCAGTTAACAGGCATTGTTACTAATTGGGAAAGAGAGAAAGTTGGTTTTCCTCCAAGGATGTGCTGACAGGTGGGTAGAAGGTGTGTTCCCAGAAGAGTCTTCAAAAAAGGCTTGATACTCAGCCCTTAGGATTCCCAGACTTGCCTGATCCAAGGGACCCCTGGGCTCTTGTTACAAACATCAGCTTCCCACCCCCACACTCCGTCCTGGCAGGTCTGGGTGGGACGGGCCTGGGGACTTATAAGGAAGCCCCAGCCTTCTAGAGACAGGTGTGGAGAACATTCCTCTCTGATGACAACAAGGATTCACTCCAAACGCTTCCTCCTCGGGAACCCGTTCCTTCAAAATGCCCTTTAAAAAGCTGCTTTTATTGAGCCTTCACAGTCTGCTCGGAGCCCTTTCTGTGTTGACTCCTAGGATCTTTACAACAATCTCACGAGCTTAGAGTTGCTCCCATCTTACTGATGGGCAAACTGAGGCCTACGGAAGCAAGAAACTTGCCTAAGGTCGCAAGAACGCTGTGACTGACTTGTCAGGAGTCAGCTTGGGATTTGCACCTGGACTTGAGCCCTTAACCATTGGGTTGTAGTTTCCTCACCTGCCTTGAACCCCTAGGACACTTGATAAGATGCCTCTGGGTGGCTTAAGGAAGGAGCTGGGAATCCATACTTACCACTCCTTTGTCCTCTAAAGGCTGTGACCCTTGGATCAAAAAATGACTGGTCCTGCTTTAAACCCCCCTGGGAGGCAGAAACGTGGGATTCAACTTCCTGTGTCCTACTTACTTCCTACGGGTGATCTCAGGTACTTCCTGCTCCCTGCGCTGGTTTCCCTGAACCTAAAATGGGGAAGCAGCATGTCCCTGGGTGTCATCAGTGAGTCGCCCAGACCAGGGTTTGGTAACTGTTAAGGTTGTGGGTTCTTTGGGACCTGGGAGTGGGGAGGGAGACCGTCTAGGAGTTGCTCAAACTCACCTGCACCCAGGGCCAGGCCTTTTTCCAGCTAGTGTCAGGGAGACTCCGGAGGCTGGGGAGGTCACACGGGGATGGCAAAAGTGGGGGTGGCAGAAGCAAGGGAGGTAGATGAGGACCTGGCCTCTCCCTTCCTCCCAGACTCCCTAACACACCCTGGCTGGGCTGCTAGTGATTCACCACTAAGCCCCAGTTTCACCTGTAATCAGGAAATGGGCCACTAGGGAGCCTGGGGCACTTTCCCGAGAGCCCAGCGCCCTCCCAGAAACCCGGGGAGGGGCCAGGAGGAGGGAGAGTGGCAGAGAGGAGGCGAGAGGTCTGGCTTCAGGGAATCTGCATAATTTATTCTTTTCTTTGACAGGGTTAAGACATCCGTGGACCCAGAGCCCTGGAAACCATTCATTCATTCATTCTAGTTTTTTGAACCCCTTACATTGTGCCAGTTTCCACGGACCTAGGGAAGCAAAGTGAAGTTTTCCAGGAGCTTCCTGGTGGGGAGACCACCATGTAATCGTGTTTACAAAATTCAGAATCCATGGGGGAGAGTGATTAATGAGGGGTTGGGTGGTTGTCGCCTGGATAAGGGGAGGCTTCACCGTTCAGTTCCCCAGTTCTGAGGTCCCCACCAGGAGGAATGACAATGCAGGCTTGGTTCAGATTCTTCTGCCACTTCTGGACGGTTCTTCTCCCATCTGGGCCTGACTTTCCCCACGTCTGAACTGGACACGGTATTGGGGCCTTTCTCCTGGGATTCCTAAGAGGATTCAAAGGGTTAATGTGTGTAAAGCACTTAGACCCTGGTGTGTGGTCAGCCTGGTGGTGTTTTAGCTGCTGTTGCTGCTGAATGGCGGGTGCTGCAGAAGGGCCGCTGGAGACATAGGTGGGAGCGTGGCTGGCGGACGGGGAGAGGGCATCCGGGCGAAGGGCCCTGCCCATGCAAAGGCCCAGAGTGTGCAGCGCCTCAGTGGGTGGGGTGAAGTGAGAGGCAGGAGGGGGCAACGGAAGTACTGTCCTTTCTTTTGGACATCCTTCCGGGGGTGGCAGGGAGCTAGGGAAAGCTTGTGAGCAGAGAAGTGACATGGGAGATCTGAGCACCAAGGCCACAGAATGGTGATGGAGAGGAGGTGGCACAAAAGTCCTGGTGAGGGATGGGGAGGCCTGAACTGGGGCACCAGGAGGTGAGAACTAGGGGGGATGCATAGCTGGACCGACAGTGATGGAACAGTGATTGAGCAGACACAGTGCCGGAGGTGGATGGGGGAGTCCAGGTGTGCTGGGACCCGTTGATTCAGAATATACTAATATACTTAGAAAGGGATGTTTAAGGAGGGCCTTGAAGGGTGTATAGGAGTTTTCCAGGGGACCCATGATGGGACAGCAGCCCAGACAGGGGGCCACCAAAAGCAAAAGTTTAGAGGTGTGAGAGAGTCTGTTTGGAAAGCAGTGGGTGTGGTGGAGTTTGGGGTTGGGAGGACACGGGGGGGGGGTAGGAGTTGGGGGGCTTTGGATGCCATCCTGTAGGCTATTTCGGGGAGGATGTCAGCAGGCTGAGCAGGAGGAATAGAGTGTGAACATCTGTGTTAGTTTCCTGTTGCTGCTGTAACAAATTGCCACCAACTTGGTGGTTTAAAACAACAGATATTTATACTCACCGTTCTGGAGGCCGGAAGTCTGACATGAAGGTGTGTCACAGGGAGGGCCACGCACCCTGGGGAGGCTGTAGGGGAGGATCCTCCCTTGTCTCTTCCAGCTTCTGGTGGCTCGAGGTGTTTCTTGGCTGTGGCTACATTATTCCAGCCTCTGCCTCTGTTTGCACCTGGCCTTCTCTGTGTCAGTGATAGACACTTGTCACTGGATTTAGGGCCCACCAGGGATAATCCAGGAATGGGTTATCTTGAGAGCCTTGTCTTAGTGACATCTGCAAATACTCTTTTTCCAGATAAGGTCATATTTATAGGTTCCAGGTGGACCTCTCGTTTCTGGGCCACCATTCAATACACTACAAGATCAGAAATTCTAATCCCAAACTCTAATCCCAGATGGAGAGCATTTCCCCCTTTCCCGTCCTTCTGGGCCTCCCAGCCCCTCCCTTACTGCCACCTTGAGCGGGGACCCCGAGTTCACCCTTCCACCTGCACCCCCAGCCCCCATGTGTGCCCTGGGCGCAGAAGTAGCTCCCCCCTTCCCTGCTTCCCGCCAGTACCCAAAGCCCTGGGGTCTGGGCCCTCGCTGAACGCGCGGGGAACGAGCGCCACCGTGCGTCGGTCTCGGAGCAGTGCGGACGGAGGTTGCCGCCGGGTCCCTCCCCTGACGGCAGGTGCGGGCCACGCGGGGAGGTCCTGATGTCCCACAGCCACTCCCCACGCAGCGGGTTCTGCTCCTCACAGCCTCAGCATGAAGTGGGGCTGTTACCCCATTTTTTTCAAACGAGGAGACCCCTCTCAGAGAGACTGTGACATGCAAGAGTCACACAACCTTCCACACCCATCTGACTCCAGCAAAAGCTGCACCTGGCTTTGGAGCTGCACCTGCAGACGCCACGTGCTGCCCGACTGCTCACGGCCTCCATTTCCCCACCTGTAAGGGGGGGGTGAGCCCCCCGGGAGGCCCCTTACAGTTTTTAGACCCCCAGAGAAACCCCAAGAACCCAGAACGCAGCCTTTTGCTGAGGTGCCCTGTGGGCCTCCCCGCCTCCAGGTACTTCAAACATTGGCCTTCCCCCTCCCCGAATGTTTTAGGTTTTCATTTTTTTCTAAACGTTTTCACATGTGTGAACTATTTGATAATTAAAAAAAATACTTCCTGGGTAAGAACTTTACGCAGACCTCCCCTCTGAAAGACAATCAGCTGACGGCGGTTCCGTCCACACTCTGCCAGGGGTGGTATGTACATATCCACATATGTGCACATATGTGCACCCCCCACATGTATCATTACCACCCCCCATTTTTTTAAAAACAAAAGGTGGCATGCAATATACATCTCTGCGCTTGCTTTTGTCACTCAATGACGTTTTTGCATTGACTCCATATTATTACATATCATTTACTTTAAGGGTTAACAATTTTCTGTTGAAATACAACAGATAGCTACATGCCGAAAACATAAGTGTACACAGAGTGAACACCAAGTGTAGCTAGCGCGCAGATAAAGACAACTCCACGAGCCCCCAGTGAGCCCCTTCTAAGTCCCCGTGAAGGGACCCGCTGTCCAGACCTTTCCCACTTGGACCTGTTTCGCTCCCCCCGTGGAATCGGGTCCTCTTCTCGGTGCAGCGCCTTTCATTCAACACGACGTCTGCGGGATGTGACGTCTGCTGCCGGTAGTTGTGCAGCGTTTATCTGCATCGCTGTGTGGCACCCAGTGTGCGACTGTGCCAGGCTTTATTGTATCTGTTCTATTAATGGACATTTGGGTCGTTCCCAGGTTTTGCTTATTACAAATAGCGTTGCTGCATTCTACTGTGGTGTGCGTCTTGGTGAACATGTGCACACATTTCTGTTGGGTCTGTACCTAGAAGCAGCGTCGCCGGGTCAAAAGTCTGCGTGTGTCCTGTTTCCGCAGAAGCTGCCCAAGCGCGTGGCATTGCCCGCCTTTCTCACCTCAGCCATTCTGGCGGGTTTGAAGTGCCATTGTTGCATTGTGGTTTTAATCTGCATTTTCCTGATTGCTAATGAAACTGAGCACCTTTTTATGTGTTTAAAATTTCATTTATTTATTTGAGAGAGAGAGAAAGGGAGAGAGAGATATAAACCAATTTGTTGTTCCACTTATTTATGCCTCCGTTGGTTGATTCTTATATGTGCCCTGACCAGAGAGCAAACCCGAAACCTTGGTGTATCAGGGTGATGCTCTAACCAACGGAGTACCCAGCCAGGGCATTTTTCATGTGTTTATTGGCCTTTTTGGATATTCTTTTATCAATTCAAGTCTTTTGCCCATTTTCCTATTGAGGTGTCCGCCTTTTTCCTGTTGATTTGTAGTTCTTTATATATTCCCAGTAGAAGATTTTTGCTGTGATGTGTTGCAAATATCCTCTCCCACTTTGTGGTTGTCTGAACGGTTCTAAATGTGTGTTTTTTTCAACATGTTTTTTTTTGTGTTTTTTTAAAAATCTTCACCTGAGGGTATGTTTTTTATTTTAGAGAGAGGGGGAGAGAGAGAAACATCGATCAGTTGCCTTCCCTACACTCCCTGACCAGGGATGGAACCTGCAACCTGGGTATGTGCCCTGACCTGGAATCAAACCCAAAACCCTTCGGTGCACAGGGTGATGCTCCAACCAATTGAGCCACCTGCCAGGATGAAGATAGTTCTTAATTTTAATACAGCCCGATGTAGTTCTTTTTTTTTTTTAAAAAAAATGGTTAGTGCTTTTGTGTTTGGTTTAAGAGATCTTTGCTTCCAAGGTCATGAAGATGTTTTCCTCCAAGGTTTTACTGTTTTAGTCGTTCACATTTAGGTCTGATATTTATTTCCATTATATAGTGTGAGGTAGGAGTTGTGGTAAGCTGGAAAACAGGCTCCCAAAAGATGGGCACATCCCAACCCCTGGAGCCTGTGAATGTTACCTAATGTGGCCAAGTGTTTGCAGATGTGATTATGTTAAGGACCTTGAGATGGGGCAGTTAACCTGGCTTTGCTCGTTGGGCCCTAAATGCAATCACATGTATCCTTATAAGAGGGGAGGCAGAGGAAGATTTTACACACAGACGCACACGCACAGATGCCCAAGTGAAGATGGAGCAGAGAAAGGTGGAGAGATTTGAAGTTGCCATGAATCAAGGAATGCCGGCAGCTGCAGAGCTGAAAGGCAAGCAGCGACTCTCCCACCGGCGCCAGAGGGCGCTTGGCCCTGCCAACGCCTCGATTTTGGCCCAGGGATACTGATTTGAGACTTCTGACCTCCAAACTGTAAGGGTATGAAGTTCTACCGTGTTAAGCCACAAATTTGTGGTAATTTTTTTTACAACAGCACAGGAAGCTATGCAGGGGCAGAGATACAATGTACTATGCGGTTGACCCAGCACTATTTACTGAAAAGATCGTTGTCACTGCACGGCACTGTCACTTTGTCACGGTCAGGTGTGGGTCTGTTCCTGGACTCTAGTCTGTTCCATCAGTCCGTTTGTTCCTGCACCAACACCACACTGTCTAAACGCCTGTACTTACAACTGTTCTTGTAGCTGGTACAGTAAGTTCTCTAGTTTTGTTCTTTATTGTTGTCTTTTATATGAACAGATTTTCCTTTGCATCGCCATATACATTTTAGGATCAGCTTATTAATTTCAGGGAAGATCACTTCTGGGATTTTGGTTGGGACTACATTCAATCTGTAGAGTAATTTGAGAAGAAATTAATATGCTTATAATATTGTCTTCTAGTCTATGAAAATGATACATCCCTCAATTTATTTAGATCTTATTTAATTTCACATGATAATGCTATTAAAAATTTTTAATTGAGGTGTAATTCACATACCTAATATTCCCTTGTTTAAAGTGTACAATTCAGTGGTTTTTAGTATATTTACAAAGCTGTATAATCATCACCACTATCTAATTCCAGAATATTTCTGTCACTCCCATAAGAAACTCCGTAGTCACTGGCAATCATTCCCTATTCCCCTTCCCTCCAGCCCCTGGCAACCACCAACCTACTTTCTGTTTCTATGAATTTACCTATTCTAGGTAGTCCATATAAATGGAATCATACAATATATGGCCTTTTGTGTCCGGCTTCTTTCACTCAGCATAATGTTTTCAAGGTTCACCCATGCTGTAGCATGTATCGGAACTTCATTCCTTTTCATGGCTGAGTAATATTCCACGACACATACTTAGTTCGTCCATGCCTCAGTTGATGGATATTTCGGTTGTTTCTGCTTTTGGGCTTTTATGAATAATATTGCTGTGAACATTATGTGTGAGTTTTTGTGTGGGCATATATTTTTAATTATCTTGGGTATTTTATACCTGGGTGTGAAATTGCTGGGTCATATGGTAACTCTGTAGTTAACTTTTTTTTTTTAATCCTCACATGAGGATACTTTTATTGATTTGAGAGAGAGAGAGAGAGGGTTAGAGAGATCCATTGGTTGCCTCCCGTGCTCGCCCAGACTGGGGATCGAACTCCCAACCTTTTTGGTGTAGGGGACCACACTCAACCAACTGGGCCACCTGGCCGGGCTATAGTTAACTTTTTTAAGAAACTGCTGATCTATTTTCTGAAGCAACTGCCCCATTTACCATCCCTACAAGCAATGTGAGAAGGCTCTATTTTCTCCACATCCTGGCCAACTCTTTTCTTTCTTTTTCTTTTTACGTATGTCTTTATTGATTTCAGAGAGAGGAAAGGAGAGGGGGAGAGAGGGAGAGAAACATCAGTGATGAGAGAGTCATTGATCGGCTGCCTCCTGCACACCCCCAACTGGGGAACAACCCGCAACCCGGGCATGTGCCCTGACCGGGAATCGAACCCGGATCGCCTGGATCCTAGGCAGACGCTCAACCGCTGAGCCACACCGGCCGGGCAATAGCAGCCTTTTCATATTGGCTTCTTTCACTTAGTGATATACATTTGAGGTTCTTCCACGTCGTTTGTGATAACTCATTTCTTTTTGGAGCCGAAAAATATTTTGTTGTCTGGATGTCCCAGTTTATTTAACCATTCACCTACTGAAGGACATCTTGGTTGCGTCCATGTTTTGGCAATTATGAACAAAGCTGCCATAAACATCCTTGTGCAAGTTTGTGTGGGCTTACGTTTTCAACACACTTGGGTAAATACCAAGGAGTGCGATTGCTGGATCATATGTTAAGAGTATGTTTAATTTTGTAAGAAACTGCCAAGTGCTCTTCCGAAGAGGCTGTGCTGTTTTGCATTTCCGCCAGCGAGGAATGAGCATTGCTGTTGCTCCACATCCTCGCCAGCACTTGGTGTTGTCAGTACTTTGGATTTTGACCATCCTAATAGGGAGTATTATCTCATTGTTTTAATCTGCAATTCTCTCACGACATATGATGCTGAGCATCTTTGGGTATGTTTATTTGTCATCTCTACATCTTATTTGGAGGTTTAGGTCTTTGCTCCATTTTTAGGTGGGGTGTTCCTCTTCTTATTGTTGAGTTTTAAAGTTTTGTATAGGGGATTGAACCCGAAACCCTGGCGCATCGGGATGATGCTTGAAGCAACTGAGCTACCTGGCCAGGGCTCAAGTTTTGTATATTGTATATTTTAGAGAACAGTCCTTTATCAGTCCTTTATGTCCTTTGGAATATGTTCTCCTGGTCTGTGGCTTGTCTTCTCATTCTCTTGACTGTGCTTTTGGCAGAGCACAGATTTTAAATGTTAATGAAGCCCAGCTCATCAATTCCTTCTTTCAGGGATTGTGCCTTTGGTGTTGTATGTAAAAAGTCATCACCATATGCAAAGTCATGAGGATTTTCTTCTATGCTGTCTTCTAGGAGTTTGATGGTTTCAGTCTTAAAATGTTTTATATTTGTGGCCAGTGGATAGAATATAGTTGATTTTGTACATTGACCCCATCTCTAGTGACTTTTCTAACTTTATGTAAATTCGTTGACAGATGTGTGTAAAGTCTCCTCCCACAGGTTTGACTGTTTCTCCGGTTAGTTCCATTAAGTTTTGCTTATATTTTGAAGCTCTGCTATTGGGTGCATACAAATTTGGGATGATGGTATCTTCTTGTTTGAAATGTCCCTTTTATTTCTAATGATGCTTCTTAAAGTCTCCTCCTCGGTGACACTGGGACAGTGACAGCAGAGTCACTGGTTATTGTTTTGTGGCATCTCTATCCTTTTGTTTTCAACCTTTCTGTCTTATATTAAGTTATGTCTCTTGTAAGTAGCATATTGTTGGGTTTGCTGCTTTTATCTAGTCTGTCTTACCTTTTACTTGGAATATTTGGAATAATTAAAAAAAATATATATTGATTTCAGAGAGAGGAAGGGAGAGAGAGAGAGAAACATCAGTGAGGAGAGTCATCGATCAGCTGCCTCCCCCACGCCCCCCACTGGGGATCGAGTCCCAAAACCCGGGCATGTGCCCCGACCGGGAATCGAACCTTCATCATCTGGATCCTAGGCCTGTGCTCAACCGCTGAGCCACACTGGCTGAGCACTTTGGAGTAATTTTAAAAAACACTAAATGTTTCCTTTTAATCAGCATGAATCGCCTCTTTGAAATAGAAGATAATTTGCCGTTTTACACTTTCCCCCACTTCCTCCTGACCCACTTCCCAGTTACTATTGTTTATATGATTTTTGCTTTGTTGACGTTTATAACATTTAAATTGTGTTTTTCACCATAACTTCTTCACTTGTTTAGTTTTTTGAATCCAAAGCGTGTTTACTGGGGTGGTCCCCCCAGCTCGCCTCGGGGGCTCTCAGAGCTGCTTCCTTCTGCAGCTCGCGGGCCCGCGGCGCAGCCGCCGCCTGGAACCGCTGCGTGTGCCCTCAGGAGGCGCCCGTGAAGCAGGATCTGGGCTCCGCACCGGGCGCCTCCTCCTGTGTGTCCTCTTCTCTCTGGGGGGAGAGGAAGGAGATCCTCAGCGACAGGCGTGCTGTCACGGGGAGGCGTCCCCTCCGGGAGGCCTCGCTTGTCTGTTTTCTCTGTTGAGGTGGGTTTGATGGTCACCCCAGTCCCTTCCCCGCAGCTTCTCCATTTCTGGGCTCATTTATTTAGCATTGTCTCTGAGTTGGCTACGTGTCTTTATCAAGGTGTTTTTTAAAAAAATATATCTTTATTGATTTCAGAGAGAGGAAAGGAGAGGGAGAGAGAGAGAGCTGGAAACATCAGTGATGAGAGTCATTGATCGGCTGCAGCCTGCAACCCACGCATGAGCCCTGACCGGGAATCAAACCCTGGTCACCTGGATCCTAGGTCGACGCTTAACCGCTGAGCCACGCCCGGCCGGGCACATCAAGGTGTCTTTCAAGGAGGGCTCACACATGCTTTATGTTAATGCTTTTAACTTACCAGTACGAAATCTCTTCAAAAAAGATATAAACATGAAATAAAGCCAAACCAGATAGGACAATAGCCAGATGCTCCTGGGGGCGCCCCATTGGACCGCGTGCTTGTTTTCATTTCACCTCTCCTTGGATCTGACTCAGCAGCAGTGGCTCTAAGTGAGATTTTATTTGAAACAGTGGTTTCCACTTTACCTCCACTAGACTGGCTAAAATTAAACTGCCCACCGAAGGCGCTGGTGAGGACACAGAACGTGCACTCAGCGGCGCTGTGGGAGTGCGGGGCGATGACCCAGGCCCGGCGGGCCCACCGAGGCTGCGGGAAGGCCGACCCTGCGGTCAAGAGCGCTTGCTCTCGGTGTGAATCCAGTAGAAGGCGTGAGTATGTTTATCGGAAGGCATGCTCCTGACTACCGAGGGCCCCAACCAGGGACCACCCAGATGCCCCTTAAACAGTGTAGCCACACAGCGGAGCACTAGTGGGTAACAAGAAGGGACCATCTACAAGGACATGTGCGCACGTGGGAGAATCTCACTGATGTGCAGTGGAGGAAAGTCGCCAGAGAAAAAAGCGCGCACTGTGTGATTCTGTTTTTGTGAAGAACAAGAGCAGGTGAAATCGATCCATGGCCGTGGAGGCCAGAAGGGCAGCTGCCTCTGGAGGGGGTCCTGGCTGGGCCCGGCAATGTTAGCGTCTTGACACGAATGGTGGTCACCTGGGTGTACACGCAGGTGAAAGTCCATTGAGCTCCCACTTAAGATCTGTGCATCTTACTGTGTTTTATACCTAAGTAAAAAGTTTTAATAGCTTTAAAAAAAGGTTTGAGCCCTGGCTGGTTTGGCTCAGTGGTTAGAATGTTGGCTCGCAGACGGAAGGGCCCTGGGTTCAACTCTGGACAAGGGCATGTACCTGGGCTGCAGGCTCCACTCCTGGCCCTGGTCGGCGCGTGAGCAGGAGGCAATCAATCCATGTATCTCTCACATCTCTCTCCCTCTCTCCCTCTCTCTCCCTCTCCCTCTCCCTCTCCCTCTCCCTCTCCCTCTCCCTCTCCCTCTCCCTCTCCCTCTCCCTCTCCCTCTCCCTCTCCCTCTCCCTCTCCCTCTCCCTCTCCCTCTCCCTCTCCCCCTTCCACTCTTTCTGAAAAAGCAATGGAAAAATATCCTCATGAGGATGAAAAAAAAGGTTTGAGGCATAAGGTTGCCTCCACCCAGGACCTGGAGACTGAACCTGCCATGCCCAGGCAGAGCAGGCTCCCTGGCGGACAGCTCGGTCAGCCCGGCACCCACTGTGACAGAATGCATTGTCTAAGAATGTCTGGCACCGTAGTTTCCACTCAACAGATGATCTTCCAGAACTTTGCCAGTCCTCCATCAAGAGGCGCAGTATAGCCCTGTCCAGCGTGGTTCAGTGGTTAGAGCGTCGGCTTGAGCACAGAAGGGCTGTGGACTTGATTCCCAGTCAAGGGCACTCGCCTGGGTTGCAGGTTTGATCCCTGGCTCCGGTCAGGGCACGTGCAGAAGGCAACCAGTTGATGTGTCTCTCTCAGAGCGATGTTTCTCTCTCTCTCCCTCTCTCTTTCCCTTTCTCCCTCCCTCTCTCCCTCCCTCCCTCCCTCCCTCCTCTCTCCCCTCCTCCCTCCCTAAAAAATAAATCAATGGAACAAATATCCTGGGGAGGGTTACCAAAACAAAACAAAGAGGTACAGAATATGCCCTGTGGGCCCCTCCCCCTGACCTGGTGAGCTTGAGCTCGTGACTGCGTTGACCAATGGAGTGTGGCAGAGGTGACATGGGCTGACTTCCAAGGCCAGGCTGTAAAGGGCGATGGCCTCCTCTGGCTCTTGTGACTCGCGTCTTTGAAACCACCATGTAGGAAGCTGGCTGTCCTGATGCCACCATGCTACAGAGGCCATACGGCGAGAGCCCAGAAAGACAGAGACAGTTGCCCGAGGAGCCCCAGCTCTCCAGCCGCTGCAGCCCTGGGAGCCTGTCAGTTGATGCCACCTGAGCGGAGGGCAGCTCCCCAACTGCACATTCACGAGCCAAGTAAATAGTGGTGGTGGTTTGATGCCGTGTCCTGGGTGGACTGACAGGCACCAGCAGGTACCCGGAACACCTGGTAACTGTTCCCCAGGGCTTCCTCCGGGCCTCTCCACCCCCGCCATGCCGGCTGCACCCGGGTCCCCTCCATTCCCTAAGGGGGGTGAGCTCCCTTGTCCGTGGGACAGGATCTGCCCCACTAGCAGGCCCAGTTTCTGCCCCCCTCCAGGAAAGCTTCCTGACTGCAGTGTCGGTCAATGCATAACAGCAAGTCAGTGGTGGGGGAATAGTGACAATGGGAAGGCCGTGCATGTGTGGGGGCAGGGAATCTCTGTACCTTCTGCTCAATTTTGCTTTGAACCTGAAACTGCTCTAAAATAAAAAGTCTATTAAGAAAAAAAAGCAAGCTGACTCCAAAACCAGACTGAGTCTGGGTTCAAATCCCAGATCTCTCACTTTCCAGCTGGATTCCCTTGGGCAAGTTACTTAACTTGGAGCCTCAGTTTCCTCATCCGTAAAATGGGGTTATGAGAGTGGCTACTTCCCAGGTCTGTTGTGAGGGTTAAAGGGGTTAATCTATGGAAAGCACTCAGAATGAGCCCTGCATGCACAGCACTCTACAATGTTGGCGATTTGTACCATTGCCCTAGGCCCTGGGACCCGATCATCTCTCAGATCTGGGAGCTTACTCAGTGTGTGAGAAGCGTTGGAAACCTAACAGATATTATTCATTTCTTCATTTGTTTTATCCTATCTCTGGAGTGTCGGCTGTGTGCCAGCCACTGGGCTAGGCTCTAGGGGTGCAGCAATGAAGGGGGTGGGCACCATCTTTGCCATTGGGGGGCTTACATTCTATTGGGATGGAAGTAGACAAATACATCGGAGGTGACGTTTTCTTGAGTGCTTCAAAGGACAAACATAGGAAGTGGTGACAGAAAAATACTTGGAGAGCAGGGAAACCCCTCTGGGAGGGCACATCTCTCTGAACAGAGACTTGACGGTGACGGAGGAGCCAGTCTTGAGAAAAGGGGAGGGAACAGCATTCTGGGCAGAGGGGGCAGGACTAGTGCTAAGGTTCCTGTGGGGTCCAGGTGTGCTGGGACTTAGGCAGGATGAGGGGGAGATGGGGGAGGCCAGGAAGGGGAACAAAATCTGCTAACGTCACGGGTCTCCCCCACAGATAGAGCCCCCATGGCTTGCAACAGCCAGTGTTATACTGGACACGTCCCGCGCGCAGGGCGCTTTATGTGTAGACCTCATTTCATCCTCACGACCCTATCCGACAGGTGCTAGTATCCTCCCCATTTTACGGGTAAGGAGACTGAGGCCCCGAGAGAGAGGGGCTTAAGTGCAGGCAATGTGGCCCCAGGGCCTGTGCCAGGCTGCAGGTTCATTTCATTTAGGCCGCCCCCACTGCATGTGGGGGAAATGAGGCCCAGAAAGGAGGTTCCAGCTCCCCAAAGCCCAGTAACGAACAAGAGACTGACCCCGGTTTCCTTGTCTGCAGGAGGCTGCTTGTTCTCAAGAGAGTGTGGAGCCGCTGGGTCCCGGCTGGAGCAGGGCAGCTCAGCGGGGCGAGGCCTGGCTTCCTCACACCTGGGATGGGCATTAGCCTGCCGCCCGCGGTTGCGTGAGACGAGCGAGCTGGGCACCCAGCCTGGGGTTGCAGTTCCTGTGGGGAGGCCAGTGGGAGGATTATTCACCTGCCTGGGGCAGGACCCGCCCCCTCACCTCATCCCCTCCACCTCGGGGGTGGGTCTGAGTCACCCGGACTGATGGCTGGGAATCGTGCAAGTTCCAGCAGGCCAGAGGAACCAGGGGCCCTTTGGGAACGTAACATGGAATTTTCCAACCCTGGGCCTTTGCACTGGCTGTTCCTGCTGCCTGGCCCACCCTTCCCTCTCTTGCCTCTTCCTGCGCTTCTGGTTTTTTAAAAAAATTAAAAAAAAAAAAGTCTTTATGGATGTCAGAGAGAGGAAGGGAGAGGGAGAGGGAGAGATAGAAGCATCAGTGATGAGTCATTGATCGGCTGCCTCCTGCAGGCCCCCTTCTGGGGATCAAGCCCACAACCTGGGCATGTGCCCTGACCGAGGAATCCAACCTAGATCGTCTGGATCATAGGTTGATTCCCAACTGCTGAGCCACTCCGGCAGGGCAGGTTTTGTTTTTTTAATCCTTGCCTGAGGATATTTTTTCCATTGCTTTTCAGAGAGAGTGGAAAGGGGAGAGAGAAAGAGAGAGAGACATGAGAGAGACACATTGATTGGCTGACTCGCACATGTGCCCTGACCGGGGCTGGGGATCGAGACTGCAACTGAGGCACGTGCCCTTGGCCAGAATTGAACCCAGGACCCTTCAGTTCACGGGCTGACCCTCTAACCACAAGGCCAAACTGACCAGGGCCACTTCAGTTTTTGATGCCCCTGGGCAGAGGCTTTCCTCTTATCGCTTTAAGCAACTTTTGTTAAGAAGATTTAAGGAGCTAATGCTAGAAAGCACTTGTACATAATACGTCCTGTATATGATGAACTCTCACGTCTGATCTGTTTGCTATTGTCACTGAACACAGCTCCGTGTCAAGCCCTTTACATAAAGTCGTTCATTTAACCACATACAACCACTATTGTCTCCATTTCTCAGTCCCACCCAGGGTCACAATCTCCCTGAAGGGGCAGGGCTGGGATTTGAATGTGGGGTCTGCACGATTCCACAGTTGGTCCCAGCAGGCAGCAGAGAAAGGCACACAAGCCCGCAAGCCCACGGTGCCCCAGTGACTCAGAGCAGACAGGTCCCCCAGCCCGCCCTTTCCTGCTGATTCAGCTCGATGACTCCTCAGGCCTTTTGCTGGAATTCCTCTGTTGGGGTGTCCCCCCTGGAGAGCTCCCATGGAGGCCCTTGGGGTGTCTTTTGTCTCCTTTGGAGTCACCATCTTCTCAGGAGTAGTATATGTGGCTTGCCGGGATGGGCATCTCCCTCTGATGACGGAGCGCTGCAGAGGAGGAAACTGAGGCACAGAGAGGACCAGTGATGTGATAGGTGGCACAGCCACAGTGAGGGGGCTGGGCAGAGAAGCCCAGCTTTAATTCTGGTCTCTTTCTCTGCCTTCTCCCAGCTCTCTGCAGACCCCAGCCCTGCCTCGAACCCCCAGCCAGGGACCCCTCTGCCCAGCTCAGCTCCCAGCCCCATGGGGAGCCCAAGGACAGGCAGGCACAAATGTCTGGTCCAGTAGGGATGAGGGTGAGTCCCCATTTCTACTCCCCCCTCCCCCCACCAAGGCTGCTGGGGTAGCCATTGGGGGAAGGGAAGGTGGGAACAGGGCCCCCCCTTCCTCCGGCCCCTGTAGAGTCGCCAGCATCATGTGACCCGGGAGGACAGCTCCTGCAGGCCATTTCTTCCTCTGCTGCCTGGTGTCCGGCCACCTCTGCCTTGGAGAGCCCAGGGCTTGCTCAGGCCACTGCAGTCTCGGGCCTTAGTTTCTCTAATTTCTATAAAATGGTGGTATTTCCCCCACAGGCACATTGAGATATATTGACATATAACATTGTATTAGTTTCAACATTATGTACAACATAATGACTTGATTTATGCATATGTGCTAAACGAGAGGCAATGAGTTTAGGTAACATCTGTCACAGTTACAAATTGTTTTTTTCTTGTGATGAGAACTTAAAGGATTTACTCTCTTAGTAACTTTGAAATATACAGCACAGTATTAACTATAGTCACCACGCTGTACATTATATTCCCAGGACTTATTAATCTTGTAACTGGGAGTTTGTGCTCTTTGACCCCCTTCACCCATTTTCATACCCCTGGCAACCACCCATCTGTTCTCTGTTTCTGAGTTCATTTTTTTTTTTTTAAGATTTCACATGTAAGTGAGATCATACAGTATTTGTCTTTCTCTGTGTGATTATGTCACTTAGCATAGTGCCCTCAGGGTCCATCTGTGTTGTCACAAATGGCAGGATTCCCTTTTTTTTTCCGTGGCTGATGTAGAATGGTAGTTAGTCTTAAAGATCCTTCCAGCCAAGACTCCTGTGATTGCTGACAGCAGACGCCCCAGCCCCATGAAATAGGTCCCAGGAGGGGACCTACTGCACAGAGGTGCCCCAGGGGGACACTGAGCAGTGGGGAGGGGAAGTGATATCACGTGATGAATTCAATTGAGTGTGTTCATTTGCACTCTAGCCTGTGCTCAGGCTGCATGAGAAAAGTTTTGGAATTTGCCCAGGGTCACAAAGCACACGTTGTACTGGGATTTGAACCCTGGGTGGCCTGGCTTTAGCGCTGTGCAGCCCATCAAAAGGAACCCTCCCCAGTTCTGGGTCTGTTCACCAGTCTTCTGTTGAACACCTACTGTGTGCCAGCTGCCGTGCTGGCTTGCCACGTCTCGATGGGTGGAACCCAGGCCCTGCTCTTGGTGAAGAGATGGCCAGAAGAGTTGCGATCCTTCTGCGGGCTGGGTTGGGGGAGCCCGGGTTTACCATGTACCCATGTGTACAGTCTCTCAGGAGAGAGAAATCAAGGGTCCAAGTCCTGGAATGTGAGCAGAGGCTACCAAACAAGAAGAGAGAAGATGCAGCCAGGGGCATCCTTGGAGGAGGGAATGAAAAAGTAGATTCCTGCCTCTGGGGCTCTGTGACTGGTGTGGGGGAGACAGTAATAACAGAATTATGACTGATAAAAGGGAAACCAGAGCCTTGACCACGATCTGCATGGCCTTTTGCTCTGCCCTCCACTCCCTTCTCTGACTTCCTCTTTTGTCCTACTCCATTCCTCATCCTCACTATTTTTGGAACATTCCCGCCCACCCTTGCTGACCAAGGACATTTCTGTTCTTGGAGTGGAAGCAGCAAGACAGGTGAAGAGTGACGTGTGTGCTGGAGACAAGTGCTGTGACTGAAAGAGCACAGAGGGGTTTGAGGGGGTTCAGGGGAACCTTGCAGGGTGCTCTCCCTGTGTGGATGCTCCTGACCCCAAGGGAAGTGACATTTAATGTGAGACTTGAAGAGCCAGAAGGAGCCATCCTTGCCAGGAAGTGAGGGACAAGCATTTCAGGCAGAGGGAACAGGCTGGACAAAGGCCCTGAGCTGGAAAGCTGATCAATTCTGGGAACAGAATGAGATTGGTGAGTGAGTGGGGCAGTGGGAGAAGAGGGGTGGGGCAGCTGCCTCTTGCATTTTGTTCCAGTTTGGTGGGAAGCCTTTGGAGGGTTTTCAGCAGGAGAGAAAACTGCTCTGCTTTTTTTTTTTTTTTTTTAAAAGATCCCTCTGGCTGCAGAGTGGGCTGAAGCCAGAGCTCTGTGGGTGGACACTATGTGGACATGGACTGGTTTAACACCTGGGGACACGCTTTGCTATCACGTAGGAAAAGGGCTGATGTCCCTGTGCCCATTTCACAGAGGAAGGAACTGGAGCTCAGAGGCAGTCCCTGCAGAGGGGTACTATTATGCCCATTTTACAGATGTAGAAATGGAGAGAGAAGGCATTTGTCCAAGGAGACACAATGAAGGTCAAATGTAGGTCCCCAGGGCACTTTCTCTGCTTCTACACACGCTCTCTCTCTAGGTGTGGCTGGGGTTGCTCAGCGCCTGGCTATTGCAGAAGGAAATTGAGGCTCCCAAGAACAGCACTCCTGGTGGTGAGTCTGGGTTAGGGACCTAGGGCCTCTGGTGGGAGGTTTAGACTCCTTGTCTCTCTGCCACAGCCCCTGCTTCCTGGTGTGGCTGGAGCAAACCGCATGAGAGGACAATAATGGAGGTGATACTTAATTGCATATTCCCACCCTCAGTGCTATGGATGCCCCGGCACCAGATGCAGACCAGGAGGCTCTGCTTTGTGGAGAAGCGGCTATGTCCCCACCTGCCTCCTGCATGGCCCGATGCCCACTGTGGGGGAGTGTATGTGTGTGTGTGTGTGTGTGTGTGTATGTGTGTGAGAGTGTGTCTGTGAGTGTGTCTAACTGTGCAGTGAACAAACATGTAGGTGTGGTGCCCTCGGGAACTGCAGCTTGTGCAGGAGTGTCAGGCATCCAGGGGCACCCAGCTACTCCCTGCTAGGACTCTGTGTCCCCTCACTTCTCTGTTCACTTATCTGTAGGCCCCTTGGTTTCTGTACCTTCTCTCCGGGCCTTGCTTAGGCTTCTTGATGAGAAAATAATTAACCACAGTCTCATTTTCCAAGGCTTCCACCCTGTTCTGGCCAAGTTAAAAATACTCACAATGAGCAGGGCTGCCGGTGGGAGGAGTACAAGAGGCCGAGGGCACCCGGGGCCACTGAGAGGAAGGAGTGTGTTGGGAGGGAGGCCTGGTGTGTGCCTGAGTGCAGAGCTTGGGAGAGGAGAAAGAGGGGCTGGGGCTAGGCTCCCGCCTCCTCTGGCTGTGGCCTCACTGTGTGAATCTGGGCAATTTCCTTGCCCTGTTGGGCCTCTGCTTCCTCCTCTGTGAACTGAGGAATTTGTGCTAGACTTCAGTACTTCCAAAGCATTTCCCCTGGATGTAAACAGGTGATCCCCAAACAAAAACAAACAAAAACAAAAACAAACAAAAAATAATTACCCCCAAACTTCTGTGGGAAACGACAGCATGATACATAAAGTCAAACCAATTTCTTTGCTGCAGGGCTTTTCAGGGCCTTTATTCATTGAAAACATTTATTTATTTAGGATAAATAACATGCTTGCACATGACATTTAATTCTGATGGTATGGAAGGAGTTTGGGGAGCTCACAGCTCTTTCCTGTACCAGCTCTGCCCCCTCCGGCCTTTGCTCTCAGCAGGCACCATTGGCAGTTGCCAGTGCCCAGAGAGATGGTATCACACGTACCAGCACATATGGGTATAGACTTTACCACCTTAAGTGACCTCAGGTTTCCCAAGGGGGGAGGGAGGAGTATGGACACAGCATTTCTCAAACTTACTTGACTTTGACCACAAACCCACTCCCTAGCATTTCTGGGTCCAGCATCTGGAGGAACATTCTTTGGGAAATGCGGGGTCCCTGGTCCTTATGTTCTCTAATGAGATTTTGTGTAGGCGGGGAGTTAGCAGAGTTCAGACTCCCTTCCCTGAGAAGGTGGCGGTGACCCCTGTCCTTTGCTGCCCACCCAGGGGCTGCCCTAAAGCTTGAGGGGAGGTACCAGAGCTGGCAGTCTATTTGGGGACACTGAGGCCCAAGGGGGCAAGCACTTAGCTCAGTCAGGAGCGGAGCCAGCTAGGGCCAGGACGCGATGCTCCCAGGCAGCGCTCCCACCTAGCGCCCGGTGGCACAGCGGAGCAGGGCCCTGCAAGTGCTCTGAGGGGCGCACCTGTGGGACCTCTCCGAAGCCTGGGAGCCCTCGCCCCAAACTTCAGGGTTATTTCCTGGGACGTGAAGAAGCGCACAGGATGGTGGCCGAGCGTGTGGCACATGCACGGGGTGGGTGTGACCTGTGGGTTGTGTAGGACCACTGCGCCGTGCGCGGCTGTGTCCCCACGTCCCCGGGGCACTGCTGGGGCCACCCGCGCGCCTCCGAGCGGAGGTCGGCGCCAGGTGCGAGCGCGAGACTCTCGCGGGAGTGGGGGGGGGTCGTGATTGTGGGGGGTGGGGTCTGTGTGGGGGTGGGGGCGGCGCGCTCTGGGCGTGCGGAGCCCGGGCGCCGCGTGAGCCGGCAGGTGTGCGGCGGCGTGCGGGAGGGTGTGACCCGCGTGTCCCGCCCCGCCCCGCCCCCGGAGGCCGGGCAGGTGTGGGCGGGCCGCGCGGACCCCGCGGAGCCGGCGGGGAGAGCCCGCGGGAAACAGGAAGCCGGGGCGGCGCGGCCGGACGGCGGGCGGGCGGGCAGGGCGTGCGGGGGCTCGCCGGCCGGACTCTGGGCCCCGCCGGGGCGGCGATGTGGGGAGGCCCGGGCAGCCCCGGCAGCGGCGGGGACGGGGCCGGCGCCGGGGGCGCGGGGGACACCGCTCCCCTGCGCCGGCGGAGCCGCCGCCCGAGCGCGGAGCCCGGAGCCCGCGGCGGCTGCGGCGTGCGGGGTGAGTCGGGCCCGCGGAGCCCCCCGGGCCGTGGGGCGCGGGAGAGGGGCTCCGGGAACCCGGGGCGGCGGGCCGGGCGGGCGACGCCCTGAGGCGAGGCGGGCCGGCGGCCCCGGGCGCCCCGCTGATCCCCCGCGCCTCTGGCCCGCAGACCCCGAGGACGCGGCCATGGCCGGCGGGGCCGAGGCGGGGGAGGCCGAGGAGGAGGCTGGGGCCGGTTCGGGGTCCGAGGCGGAGGAGGACGCGCTGTGGGAGCGGATCGAGCGCGTCCGGCACCGGCTGACGCGCGCCCTCAACCCGGCCAAGCTCACGCCGTATCTGCGCCAGTGCCGGGTCATCGACGAGCAGGACGAGGAGGAGGTGCTGAGCACCTACCGCTTCCCGTGCCGCGTCAACCGCACCGGTGAGCCCGGGGAGCCCCGCGCGGGAGGCCCCGGCCCCTCGCCGTCCGCGCGGGCAGAGCGCGGTGGGTGGCGAGCCCGCCGTCCTGCCACCTCCCAACCACTGCGCGACCCTGCCGGGCCGTGGCGCGCACACCCGCGTCTGGGTCTTGTCGTCTCGGGGCTTCCTCCCACATGAGAGCAGGGGGTTGGATGTGGTCGCCGGTCGCAGCTGGTGGACTTGGCATCTTCCTGTGCCCTTTGACCTCCCTAGCTCTCTCTGCCCCCTCCTCTGGGAGCCACGCGCTCCTTGGAGAGTCATTTCCCCCCAAGTGCTCAAGACCCGTCTCAGCTTACGGAGGGTGTCGGCTCCCACAGGGCTGCAGGGGGATGAGGGGCTGGCTCGTGGACTGGCAGGAATTGGCCGGTGGGAGAAATATTTTACTTTGCTTTTGGGGATGGAGGCGCCTCTACGTGTCATAGAAAAGGCAGGCAGCATTTGCTCACCCTGCATCTGTGTGGGGGGGGCAGGCAGGGTGTGGGGGCACTGTGGAAGCTCAGGTGCTATGGGGGGTCCTGCCCGTCTGGCTGTGGCAGACAGGCTCTCCCCATGATGTGTTGAGACAGGCCCCTGTGTGTGTCAATGTCTTAAAAATTTGGGGAATGTGGGCCCTGTAACACTGGGGGGGAACTGGCTAGGCACTGGGGGAAGCCCTCACCTTGAACCCTGGGCACCTTCCTGCCACTTCCTAGGGCGCCTGATGGACATCCTGCGCTGCCGTGGCAAGAGGGGCTATGAGGCCTTCCTGGAAGCCCTGGAGTTCTACTACCCCGAGCACTTCACACTGCTCACCGGCCAAGAGCCGGCCCAGCGCTGCTCCATGATCCTTGGTGAGTGGACCCGCAGTGAGTGCTGCAACTCAGCAGCCCTTGCAGAGGTTCCTTGCCTTGTCCCTTGTCAGGGGGCACTCCCATTATCCCTGTTGAACAGATAGGGAGACTGAGGCACAGAGAGATCTGAAGAGGTGTGCCCGAGGCCAAAGAGCAGGCCGAGTGTGGGGCTGGGATTCTAATACAGTTAGTCTGAATTCAGAGTCTGCACACTAAACAAGGCCCCTAAAATTGGTTGCAGGCATATATGTGTCAGGCACACATGGGTTTATAGTTGCTTATGTAAAAAATTCACACAGTCCCTGTGACTTTAGAATAAAAAGGAAAGAGCTTTACTTTTTCCTTCAGCCCTGCTCTACTGGTAACACTTTGGCGAGTTTCCCTTTTCTTCGCACTTACACACACACACACACACACACACACACGGGATCATCCTGCATGTGTTCAGCTTTGTATTTCGATTTTTCTCAGAACACCTGATTTTCATGATTTTCTCCACCTGTTACACTTGTTTTAAATGACTGCATAGTGTTCATTAGTGATGCTGTGCCATAGGTCATGCAACTGGTCCCCTGTTGGTGGACATCTAGGTTGTTTCCAGTTTCGTAACATTACGAATGATGCTGGGAACATCCTTCTACGTGCATCTTTGTGCAAATGTGTATCTCAGGAAGAGAGGTTCTGATAAGTAATATTTCTCAAGGAGTACGTGTATTTTAAATGTTAAATCAACATACATCTTACCAGCAGTGTATGACTGTCCATTTTGCTGTACCCTCATGCATCTTTGGGATTTAAAAATATTTTTGCTGGTTTGATATGTCAAAAAGATTGTTATTGTTTTAAGTTTATACTTCATTGAGAGATGCAGTTCGTAGCTTATTAATAAGTAAACCTTGGGCAAATGACTTGACCTTTCTGTGCCTCAGTTTTTCTGTCTTTAGGGAGGTACAATAATAGTACCTGTCTTAAGTGTTGTCATGAAGATTAAATAAATTAACATATATATCTAGCCAAAGAATAAAGTCAAATGTTAGTGGCTATTATTGTTATTGTTGCTGGTGAGATAGAGCATATTTATTAGCCATTTTTGTTTTGGAACATACCTATTGATAGATTTTACCCATATTTTTATTTGATTGTTTGCCTTTTATTGATTTGTAAGAGCTCTTTATATATTGTGACTCTGAATTCTTTACTGTATTTTCCTCTTGCTCTATTGCTTATCTTTTAACTTTGTTACATCTTTCATCATTTAGAAACTTTAACATTTTTATATGGATTTGTCTATCTTTTCTTGTATAGCTTCTGATTTTGTGCCTTGTTTAGGAGAGGCCTTCCTTACCGCCAACTTATAAAAATATATTCCAGAATTTCCTTCTAGTGTTTTTATGGTTTGGGTTTTTCTGTGCAGTTTGTTATCCCCTTGGATTTTATTTGCCCAACTAGGCTTTTCTCTCCCCTGCGTCTGGCAGATGAGGAGGGCCCTGAGGGCCTGACCCAGTTCCTGATGACCGAGGTGCGGCGGCTGCGGGAGGCCCGCAAGAGCCAGCTGCAGCGGGAGCAGCAGCTGCTGGCGCGCGGCCGGGCGCTGGAGGAGGAGCGGGCAGGGCTGGAGCAGCGGCTGCGGGAGCAGCAGCAGGCCCAGGAGCGCTGCCAGCGGCTGCGGGAGGACTGGGAGGTGGGCAGCCTGGAGCTGCTGCGGCTCAAGGATGAGAACTACATGATCGCCATGCGCCTGGCACAGCTCAGCGAGGAGAAGAACTCTGCCGTCCTGCGCAGCCGGGACTTGCAGCTGGCGGTAGGCCCTGGGGAACGGGCGGGGTGGCGTGGGGGAGGGGAGCCTTTGCAGAGAATGACGGTATGTGGCAGCCTGCTCGTGCCCCAGAGCCACCGTCTGCCAGCTGGTGGACCATGGGCAAGTCCTTTCACCACCCTGTGCCTCAGTTTTCTCATCTGTAATATGGGGGTGCGGGTGGCACTTATTTCATTGAGTTATGACTGTAGTTCTCAATTGGGGGCTATTTTGCCTCCCAGAAACAATGGTCATGTAAGGAAACATTTTTGGTTGTTACAACTAGGACTGTGCTATTGGCATCTAGCGGGTAGAGACTGGGGAATGCAGCCCTGCACAATCAAGAATTATTTAACCCAAAATATTAGTAAGTGCTGAGGTGGAGAAACCTTGGGTTACAAGGATCCATCAGTTTAAAACATGTACAGTGCCTGTCACAGAATTAGTGCTCAAACCCTGTACTGCCATAGACCATTGCTGTTATTGTCGTTATTATTATTGAGTGCTGCTTTGTGCCATGCGGGTTACATGCATCATGTCATATGACCTCACCCAGGTGCCATGCACTAGCTTCTCATTTTGAAATGCACACACTGGGGCTTAAATTGTAGTGGGAGTTGCTCATCACAAAGCTGGGAAAAGGCACCTGGATTTGAACCAGGTCTGCCTGGCACCAGCACTGGCCTTCGCCCCAAGATGCTGCTCTGCCTGATCTTGTCCAGGTGAAATCCCACCCAGGCCTTTCCAGCCTGGAGTGAGGCCCCGCCTCTTACTGGTAGAGAAAACAGGCCTCACTTCTTGGTTTCCTATTGTACTCAGCATGGGGATAAAACTGGAATTTTATTGCTCCAGGGAATTGTTTGAAGGATTTAATGAGCTAATGCTTGCAAGGATTTAACAGTGCCAGCGGCACACAGTAGGCTCTCTCCAGCAATACTGTGCGAGGCTCCCTGGGGGGATTCTGACCTTATGAGCCTTGACTGAGCCTGTGGCGTTGCAGGCGGTGACAAGTGCCTGTCAGAGGCTGTTGTGTGGGTGCACTGGTGTCGTGTGGGAGCCTGTGGCTATGCATGCCAGCATGTTGATGTTTGGGGAAATGAATCCTGATTGGGAGTGTTGAAGCCACAGGTTGAAAGAGGCTGCCAGGCCCGATGGAGGGTGTAGGAGGCAGATGCATGGGTGTGAGGTGACCAGGAGGCTGTGATCTAAAGGCCTGCTTGGTGTTTGGCATAGGTGGGGCTGTCTGAGGCCCAAAGACTGGCTGCAGATTTAGCGAAGGGTGGCCCAGGCAAGACTTCCTTCTCTGTGCCTCAGTTTCCTCATCATCCTGGAGGCGGGAGGTCACTATAAGGATGGTATAATGAACCAGCACCTCCAATGTGCCAGGCACAGTCCTCAATGCTTGCCATGCACCAACGCCTTGAATTTTCCAATATCTCTTTTGGGACAAGGGTAGAGACACTATTATTGTCCCCATTTATGGATGAGGAAGCTGAGGCACAGAAAAGTTGGTTAGAGCACTTTCCCAGGTTCTGAGATGGAGAATTCCTGACTTCACTCTTGGCACTGCTAGGGTGGTTGGGGTGGGTGGCTCAGAGATGACAGTGTGATGGCCACTGGCCCAGGGTGTTGGGAGGGGCTGTGGCCAGAATCGCTTGTCTTGCCTTTGGGCTGGGTGTAATTATGTGTGCACATGACTGGGGGAGTGTCTGTGTGTGTGTACAGCCATCTGGGGTCTCCTGGGTTGGGGTAGGAGGATGAAGATGAAGAAGAGGCATTGGAGCCCTGGCAGGGTGGCTCAGTTGGCTGGAGCATCATTCCGTACACCAAAAAATTTCGGGTTTGATCCCCAGTCGGGGCACATATAGGGGACAACCGATTGATGTTTCTGTCTCACGTTGATGTTTTTCTCCCCCCCCCTTCTCTCTTCCTAAAAATCAATAAACATGTCCTTAAATGAGGATTACAAAAAAGATGAAGAGGCATTGGAGGTACCCCTGTGTGTCCATTTTAGGTATAGGTGCACATAGTATGACCACGTAGGGGTAAAATAATCTGCCACTAGGCAGAGAATGGCCGCTTTTCCCCAGTTCAGCAAGTAGAGGGTAAGGGATGAAATTCAACGAATAGGTAAGTTTTTTTTAAGTGTAGCTACTGTAAATTTGGCTAAATTTTGGGGGCTTTATTGGCCACAGAAATTAACAGAGGCTTTGCAGATGGAAATGAATAGAACAGCTGACGGTGCCTGTCTTGGCAGCTTGGGTCCCCTCTCTCCATGGACAGGTGTGTGGTGGCTGTGATTTAATCCTGTGTTTTATAAGGTGCAAATTTAATGAGCTGTTATTTCTAAGCAACATAAACTTAAGGAGCCAACACTGTAATTTTGTGCTAAATGAGTTTGTACTCCAGGATTAAATGCATCCGTATTTCCTGGCATTCAGCAGAGACTCCCAGGTGCCCTGTCCCCTGAGCTCATCAGGGGAGTTTGCTGGCCAAGGGTCATGCAGGAGGCCGTGGTGTGTGGCTGTGGTTTGCTGGAGAGGGTGTGACCACGTTTGCCCTTGTAACTAGCTGCCTTTCTCCGGCGGTTTACAAAGCATGTTTTGTGAGGGGAAAGGAATGTGAGAATCATGAATTTCTTTCTGAGCCTTTTGCGGAGGAGGAGGAACTTCTGACCCAGCTTCAGACTCTGGAGGGTGTGTGTGTGTGTGTGTGTGTGTGTGTGTGTGTGTTGCCATCCTCAGCTCTGAGAGGTGGGGGGCTACAGTCATTTTCCAAGAGAGGCCGGGGCATTTCTAGGGCACCAGACATTGGAACAGCCGAGTGTAGCACCAGCGGTCATTGAGCCTTTTTTAACAATGACTTCACTTTGTGGCCTGCCACCTGCTGCCTGCTCTTGTCACTGTCTCGCCACCTCGGACCCCACATGAATTTGGAAAATAACTCTGGCTGATGTACTCATAATCCGGCCAACTGATCATGCATATCTGCTCTCAGCCTGGCAGCCACCTCCCAGCTGCCCATCCACCACCATGGCCAGTTCCGGCTGCACACACTGAACGGGTGGCAGGTTGGGATTTTATTTAAAGCTGTGGAGACACCCACTGTCATGCCCCTGGCAGCTCTACAGCCAGCCTCTTACAGTTGCAAGGTCTCTGCCCACCTTCTGTTTTGTTTGATTCTTGCAATGACTTTGGGAGGCAGGTGGTGGAACAGGGGGATTGAACGGGCCCGTTTTACCTATAAGGAAACAGGCCCAGAGGAGGTAAGTGACTTTCTCAGGATGAAAGCAGTACAACTGAAACCTGGACCCCAGGCTTGGAGTTCTTGTTGGGGTTGAACTAACAGCGTAATCTTCTAGAGGGTGGCCTGGGAACCCTATTGCTCTCAGCCTCAGTGAGATCCTCAAAACCATTCTCTGTCCCCTCTTCCCTGGGGGATGAGGAGACAGGCACAGAGAGAGGCCATGACTTGCCCAAGGCCACACTGAGTTAGAGGCAGAGCTGGGCCTAGACCCCGGTTCCCTGTTCTCGGTGCAGCCCTTCATTGCGCTCGTACTGGATCCCGCCGCCTGTACTCCGTGTGGGACTGTGGGATGGATGAATGGACGAGTGTGTTGTGATGCAGCACCTTGGCCAAATGTCCTTGAAGCAGAGCCCCCTGGGAGAGCTTGGCCCTGCTGCCCCTTCCTCCCTCATTGTATTTGCCCAGCCTGTATTTTCTTAGACAAGTCTGGGAGGACGCCTGCTCGGGCCCCTCTGGGGGTCTGGGAGGCACCCAGGAGTGAGGAGCAGGACTTCTCCTCAATGGCCTCACTGGGGTGCATCCCTGGGCAGCGTCCCTCCCTGTACTGACCCATGTGTTGGTACCCAGGTGGATCAGCTGAAGCTCAAGGTGAGCCGGCTGGAGGAAGAGTGCACAGTGCTGCGCAGGGCCAGGGGGCCCCAGCCCGGGGCTGAGGAGAACAAGGAGCCGGACAGCGCGGACCTGGTCTCTGAGCTGCGTGCAGAGAACCAGCGGCTGACAGCGTCGCTGCAGGAGCTGCAGGAGGGCCGGCAGCAGGTGCGTGCGCGGCTCCTGGGAGGGGACTGGACAGTGAGGAGTCTGCACCCCGAATCTGAGATCTGGGTGGAACTCTGGCTGGCCTCGTGCTCTGCTCTCCTTGGCCTTTAGTCTGGGGTCTGTGGGTGGCCCCAAGAGGTCTCTGCACGCTTTGAAACTGCACCTGATTTTGTGTGTGAGCATTTTTTGGGGGAGAGGGCCCCAGCTTTTTTTGGATTTGTAGAAGAGTCTGTGACCCTCAAAAGATTGAGACTCTGAGGTCTGGGTGGCCCTGGGGCTTGCTGGGTGTCCTGTGGCAGGTCAGTGGTGTTGGGGCTGGCTGCCTGGCCATTGCTTCACATAGGAAGTGGAGGGTAGGGGCCAGGGTTCTGGTGTATTTCATAGGGTTGGGGGTGCCTGGCTGGGGTGTGGGTTTTGGGGGTGGATCTTAGGCCCCATGTCTACCTGCCTAGAACGGGCTCAGACCCTGTGAAGACCCCTTGTCAGGGGGCAGGAGTAGGCCATGCAAATAGCCACCTGTCTGCTCTCCTGGGTGGTGGTGGGACCAGAGCAAGGGAAGTCGTGCCTAGGTCTTATTTAGGAACCTGATCCTGGCCGAGCTTGTTCAAGCATGCCGTCATCCACTTATCTCCTTGGTACCCCAGATGCTCCCTGGAGGGTGGGCAGGTCTGGTGGGGCCACACCCACTCTGCATACGGGAAACCGAGGTCCAGAGAGGTCAAGGCTCTTGGCCAAGGTGGCAGAGCTAGTGGGGTGGGGCTGAGGGCTGCATGTCCCCCTTCCCCTGACACTCAAGGTGGGCCCTGGGCCAGAGGCTGAGGCAGCCCTGAACTCTGACCCCCAGGAGGCCAGCCGGCTTGGGGCCCCAGGCTCAGAGCGCATCCTCTTGGACATCCTGGAGCATGACTGGCAGGAGGCGCAGGACAGCAGGCAGGAGCTGTGCCAGAAGCTGCACGCTGTGCAGGGGGAGCTGCAGTGGGCCGAGGAGCTTCGGGACAAGGTAGTGTCCGCGGTGCACCATCCCCACCCTGTCCTGCCCCCATTTTTCTTACACAGCTGGGGAGGCTCCTGGAGAGGAGAGGGTGGTGGGCATCACCAGCTCACTTGAGTGACCTTCCATGCAGGTGTGCCAGGCACTGTTCTAGGGACTGTGTGTTCATTCATTCTCAAGTATTTAGTGAGTTACATCAGTGAACAAAACAAATTTACTCTCCCTGTGGCAGGGGAGACAAACCGTATGGTATATACACAACCTAAGTCAACCACTTCACATAGTGGAGGTAATGAGGGCTGTGGAAGAAGCAGAGCAGGGCCAGGGAGTAGCTTGCAGTTAAAATGGGGAGGCCCAGGTTGGCTAGAAGAGAGTCATTATTATTGTTAGTCCCATTTTACAGATTAGGCAGCTGCGGCCCTGTGAGGTGAAGTCAGGCCCAGCTGAGGAGATGGGGTGGGCACTTGTTTTGGGGTCTCAGGCCTCTCTCCCTGGACCTGTTGGGTACCTGCTGGTTAGCTTTCCCTGGTCTCCAGCCCTGTGGTCTGACCCGGGCATGTTCCACCCTGTACCACTCCGGCCACCCGCCCGCCCACAGTACCTGCAAGAGATGGAGGACCTGCGGTTGAAGCACCGCACGTTGCAGAAGGACTGCGATCTGTACAAGCACCGCATGGCCACCGTCCTAGCCCAGCTGGAGGAGATTGAGAAGGAGCGGGATCAGGTGAGCCCCGCCTGCTGTGCGTGAGGCCCTAGCCCCACAAACAAGGAGAAGTGGAAGGGACTAGAATTGTAGAAAAGGGACTTTCCCAGTGCACTGATTGGCTCAGGAGGGGGCACATAGGCCAGGAGGAACAGACGTGGGACCTTGAGCACTCAGGTACGCCTGCCTTGTCCCTGAACACGCCTGCCACACCTGAGCTCTTGGCACAGTTAGGGAAGTTGCTCCTGGTGCTCTTTACTTCTGAATCCCTATTCTCTCCATGCAAAAAACAAGGCCTCTGCAGGGAGGTGCTTGCAAATATTTGCCGACGAAGAAATTCTCAAAAGTTCTGGCTGCCAGGCCCTGGGCACCAGGGCCCTCACTGGGCTGAGGCTGCAGTGTGGGCTGAGGGCCCAGGCCAGCTCCTCTGGCTCCCAGGCCTCCTGTGTGTGGCTCCCACGCATTGGGGAGGGCAGGAGCCTTTTCTCTCAGACCAAGTTTGAATCCCACTAGAGGAGTTGAAGTCAGTATGTTAGAGTGGACCTCAGAATCCCCTGGCGGGCTTGGCGAAGGGACAGATTTGAGGCTTTATCCCTGGACATTCTGATTCTGTGGTTTGGGTGGGATCCACACTTCACCCTGTTGCTCCTGGCCGCTGGGCCTCTGTCCCCAGCTCCCTCTGAGGCAGTGGGTGGCAGGTCCAGGCCATGAGCCCAGCTCTCAGGGACCTGGTCTTCAATGTGGGGAAAGTACTTTGGATGCAGTGGGCTGGGTTTGAATCCTGGCTCCTCCACTAGGCTGGGATGCAGTGAATTAAGCTGGTCACACACAGTAGGTCTCACAGTTTTCAGTTGTTCTTGGGAATAACTGTGGGGACTCTGCAACTAGACTGCCTGGGTTTGAATCCCAGCCCTGCCCCCGCTGCCTTGGTTTCCTTATCTATAAGATGAGAATTTCTCACTTGGAGGGTGAGTGTGCTGATTAAATGAGCTGACATTAAGCCCAGGGCCGGGCACACAGGAAGTACTGTTGCTTCACCTGTGCGGTTGGAGGCCGGGACAGTTGAGTCAGGGTGGCGCCCTCACCCTCCCTGCCGCTCTCCCCAGGCCATCCAGAGCCGTGACCGTATTCAGCTGCAGTACTCGCAGAGCCTCATCGAGAAGGACCAGTACCGCAAGCAGGTGCGGGGCCTGGAGGCTGAGCGGGACAAGCTGCTGTCCACGCTCACCGAACTGGAAGGCACCAAGGCCCTGCTGGAGGCCCAGCTGCAGCGGGCCCAGGGCGGCCCCTGCCTCAAGGTGACGGGCTGGAGTACAGGGTTCCTGGTGGGCATGCTAGGGTCCTGGCAGGAGCTTCTGGCCAGGGTTGGGAACACGTGGGACCTGGTGGGGGACCTCCAGTGAGTGTGGGAACATGGGGGAACTGGCTGGAGCCCTTACCCTGGGTCAAGAACACTCTGGCTCTGAAGGGAGCTCTTTGCCAGGATGGAGATTTTGCTTGGTCTGGTGGGTGACCCCAGTTTAGGTGGGTGTGGGTTGGTGCATCAGGGGACAGGACAGAGGCATGTGTGTCTCTGAGTTTCTGGGGTTGCTCTTGGGGCACTAAGACTAAGTCTAAAGCCTGTCTTTGCAGACACTTGGAGAAGCTCAGTGGCCTGAGGGCCTGTGAGCATCTTGGAATGCAAAACATGGGCCCTAAAAGCCCCTCAGAGACCAGCTAGTCCAATGCTCTCATTGCCCAGGGCCCCGAGAGGGTCAGGGGCTTGCCCAAGGTCACACAGCCAGCCAGTACTGGAGCTGGGCCCACAGACCCTTCCTGAACTAGATAATAATTCGGGGACCTCTGCCAGGAACTCTGCCTTATCTTGATTTTGCTTGGAGATAATCAGCTGGCCAGGTGTTTAATACCTGGAGGAATAGAAGAAAGGAAGGTGTGGATCTGTGACTTCTCACTTTTTAAAACCCTCAGTGGTTTTCACTCTCAGGAAAAGACAAAGCCCTTACTATGCCCCGGAAGCCCTTCAGGTGGCCCTCTGTCCCTCTAGCCTGGTTCTCCGGGTCTCAGCCTTTGAATTCCTGGAAGGCGTCCCTCAGTGCTGTCTCGGGCCTTTGCACACAGTGTTCTGTCTGCCTAGACCATTCTCCCCAATTTTATCTGCTAAGCACCTGCTTACCCTTGAGTTCTCAGTTTAAAGCACACTTGCTCTGGAAAGTACCCTGATGCTGCCGGGCTGCCGGGCCTTTGAGTGCCTTCCTTGCCCTGGGTGCCTTTGATCCCCACTCTCTTGGCAGAGTAGGGCTGTTTCCTTCACCTGACTGCTTGTTTACAGTTTGTGTCCCCCTCTAGGCTGATCGCTCATGAGGGCAGGGACCCGCTCTCATTGCCACTGTACACATAGCAGGTCTTCCGTAAATGACTGTGGCTGGCCCTGGCACAGCACTGCTGACTTCATCGCTCCCCTTCCTCTCCCAGGCCTGCACTTCTTCCCATTCCCTGTGCTCCAACCTCAGCAGCACCTGGAGCCTGAGCGAGTTCCCCTCCCCGCTGGGAGGCCCGGAAGCAGCCGGAGAGGCCACTGTCATGGGGGGATCTGAGCCCCACACCTCGGTAAGACGCCTGCCCACCTGGATATGGGATACTGATAACTTTCACACAATTGCTAACATGTAGAGTGCCCTCCAGTTTGCTGACAAAGCCCTTACTATGTTGCATAGGCCCTTCAGCTGGGCCCCTCCGTCCCTCTTGCCTGGTTCTCTGGTCTCAGCCTTTGAATTCCTGGAAGGTGTCACAGTCCCATCTCAGGGCTTTTTCACACATTGTGGAATGTATTTCACATAGGAGGAAATTGAGATCCACAAAGGCCAAGCACCTTATTTAAGCTTGCCCAGAGCCAGCTCCATGCTGGACCTGGGGGCCACTCACACTGTAATCTTATAGAGTTCACTCATGTACATTTGTGGAATGGGCACAAGCATAGGTGTATTGAGTTGTGGGAAGGTGCAGGGGGTGACCCAGGCCCCGTCGCGACATTGCAGGAGGCGGCCACAGACGATGAGAGGGAGATCAACCGGCTGTCCATTCTGCCCTTCCCGCCCAGCGCCGGCTCCATCCTTCGCCGGCAGCGTGAGGAGGACCCTGCACCCGCTAAGAGGTAACTGGGCCAGGAGAGAGTGGCACAGGCCCAGCGCCTCCCAGAGTCCCTAATGCCAGAGTCAACCCTAGGCAGCCACCTCCCTTTACTGCCTTTAAATGGCTAGAGCGCTGGAAACCAGGGCCCTGAGAGTGGGGTGTGACTGAGGTCACAGGTTAAGACAAGGCCAAAGGGCAGAATGGGCTCAGCTCCAGCCAAACACCCTGGCAGGAAAGTCACTAGAACCTGAGCCTCAAAGTTGCTCAACCCGGGGCAGTTTTGGACTAGGACATGCGAAGAATGTTTCAAGGGGTCAGGGGCCTCAGGCAAGAAAGCTGGCTCCAGGTTTGGGCATCAGCAGCCAGTGGGGCCAGAAAAATGAAGCTATGTCCGCTGGTGGCAGGACTGAGGGTGAGGGTGATCTGCCTCCCTCCTGGTATACGTCCTAGTCACGGGCTTGATCAGATAGGGGATCTGCCACGAATGGGGTGTGCGATGAGGAAGTCACGGTCCAGGAGCCACGGGTGACAATCTAGAAAGTGAGGATGAGATGAGGGGTGAGAGGTCAGGGGAGGCTTCGTGGAGGGGGTGGCATTAAAGGACGGGCCAGGGCATTCTAGGTGGAAGGCCATGGGGCTGAGGTCAGGATGCTAACTTCTTGCCTTGTGAGTTTAGGGGAGCTGTGTGACAGTAGTGCCCTGTGCCTGGGACTCCCACCTTAGGTCTAGCCTGCATTTGCTTGGGGGCTGCAGGAACTTTTGGTGGCATAGGGGCAGGAGGAGGGAGTGGGGCAGATACCCACTGAACCTCAGCTTCTGCCCCTCGCTGCCCTCTCTCTGCCCAGGTCCTTCAGCAGCATGTCAGACATCACAGGTAAGGGCCCTCGGGGACCCCATGGGGAGGGCTCATCTGGGGGTAGCTTTTCAGCTCACCTGAGGCCTATGCTGCCTGCTCTGCCTGTGGCCTGTGTCTCCCTCCCTGAGGCCCAGCTGTGCCCTGGCCAGGCAGGAAGGCTCTGCTCAGGAGGCCTCTGGGGGAGCTGGTTTACCCTGAGCTTAGTCCTGGCCCTGGCTGTGCTGTGCGGGGCTCCCCCTCCATTCTGGTCCACCCTTCGCCCTCTTCTGGGGAACTACAGGGTCACCCTGGCAGGCCTCGCCCGGCCCTGAGCCCAGTGGGCCCAGTGTGCTCCAGGAACCTCAAACCTGCCAAGGCCCTGCGCCTCTGGGCTGGGGGTTGTCCCTGGGCCCTCCTCCGTGTTTCAGATCAGCACCCCTGAACCTCACCCCTCCTCCCCAGGGAGTGTAACGCTCAAGCCCTGGTCCCCCGGCCTCTCCTCTTCCTCATCATCTGACAGCGTGTGGCCTTTGGGGAAGCCAGATGGCCTCCCGGCCAGAGGCTACGGCCTGGATCTCCTCAACAGGTACAGAAGCCGCGTGGGCTGGGTGGGGGTGGAGGTGCCGGCTCTCAGGGTCCTGGAGCAGAGTGAGCAGGAGCGAGGTGAGGGGGCAGCAGCTAAGCCTTTGCTTAGTGCAACTGGCAGAATAGTAAGTTTGCTTTTTTTTAATCCTCCCCCAAGGATACTTTTTCCATTGCTTTTCAGAGAGAGTAGAAGGGAGAGAGAGGGAAACATCGATGCGAGAAAGACACATTGATTGGTTGCCTCCCACACGTGCCCCCGACCTGGGCCAGGGATTGAGCCTGCAACTGAGATACATGCCCTTGGCCAGAATTGAACTCGGGACCCTTCAGTCCGCAGGCTGACTCTCTAACCACTGAGCAAAATCAGCTAGGGAAGAATAGTAAGTTTTTTAGACACAGGCTGACCTTGGGTTCAAACCCTGTCACCACCGTTTATCATCTGTGTGACTGGTCACTTAACCTTTCTCAGTTTCCTCATCGGCTGCAGGGGGCAGTGAGCTCTCTCTTCTGCATGTGGGTATTTTGAGGTTTAGGACTCAGGTCAGTAAAGTACCTAGCTTTGCCAGGTGCATAGTAGGTGCTTAGTAAATGGTAGTTGTTACTGGTACGGACACCCACCGTCTCTGCCTGTCCTCCCCAGCTCTGAGCTCCCGAAAGGCTGCACTGCCCAGCAGAGCTTCGTGCAGAGGGTGGGGTGGGGCCACCTCGGGAGCCAGGATACACATTGGCTCCGGGTGTGCTGGAGGCAGTGAGCTCTGTGTATTGGTCGATGAGTGGCCTCCTTGGCTGAGCTCAGGAGGGGAGATAGAGAGGCCAGGCTGAGAACGTGGCCTTTGAACTCAGCTCTAGAGAGAGAGCAGGTAGAGGGCAGCTGGGCGACTGGAAGAGGGAGAGAGCAGAGGCTGTCCAGGGATGGGCTTGGAATTTGGTGTTGACTAGAGCATGAGGGAGGAGGTGGGGGCCGAGGCTGAGTCACAGCGGGCTCTGAGTCAGGCTGGAAAGTGTGGACTTTGGCTGGTGTGCGCTGAGGATTTCGCTCTTACCAAATGCAGGCCAGCTGCTGGCTGCCTTAGAGCGTTCTCTCTGTCCCGGGAGGCAGGCAGCATTGCAATCATCCCAGTTTTGTAGGGGAAGAAACTGAGGTTGAGAGAGGTTAAGCGGCTTGCCTGAGGTTACACAGCCGGGAAGTGCCCGGGTCCAAGTCCACAGTGACCTGATCAGACTTCGGTTTTGGAAAGGGCGTAGGAAGCACTGATGTCAGAGCTGGAAAGTGGGGATGCTAGCTACATAGAACAGGTCACCAGGAAACCAGGGCAGAGCAGGGGCCTCCCGCCTCCTGTGCAGCTTGGCCAGGCCGGAGTCCAGGGCCCTGCTGCCACCCCCACCCCCGGCAGTGGGCCCAGTGTGACATTGTTTCTCCCTGTGCAGGACGTGCTTCTGGGGGAAGGGGTGGAGGCACCTCCCTTCCTGCCTGACTTGGCCCTTCCTCCCTCCAGCTCAGGCCTGCAAAAGGGGTCTTGGCTGTTGTCCAGGGGGTGCCGGGATGTGGCAGAGAGCCCTGTGATCAGGGGGCCACCTCTGTTGTCCATGCTCATCCTGGGCAGGAGGGAGATGGGGGAGAACACAGACTGAGGTAGAGGCAGGGGTGACGGACGGAGAGAGAAAGGGGTTGACGGACAGGCAAAGAGGGAGGTGAGGTGCCAGTGCATGTGTCCTGAGGCATTGTGACAGCACAGCTGGGAAGACAGACTGTTAGTCAGCTGAGATCCCTGCTCTGCCACTTGCTACTCTGGAATCTTGGGCATGTCACTGAATTTCCCAGTGCCTCAGTTTCCTGCTCTGTGAAATGGGTCACCGTCGTGCCGGGCCCCTTGGGTCGTTGTGGGGGTTCCAGTTTTTCCATTAGAGTGCGTAGACTGTGCCTGGCTCAGAGCGAGTGGTAATGTCAGCTTTTAGTTAATTTTGTTGTTGTCCTTGTTGCCTAATTCTCAGAGTAGCTGCAAGGCTGGCCTTTTAGCCCCGTCGTAGGACAGGTAAGGAAAACGAGGCCCAGAGGGTCAGGAATTCGTCCCAAGGCCACTTGGTGGTGGAGTTGGGGACTCCATGGTGCCTTCCTTCCATCTGAGTCACTTTTAATCTCCCACTCATGTTCCGTACTCACTAAATGCCAGGTGTTTTCAGCCCTTGCCTCTCCTGCCCTGCTGGGCTCCTGGGCCTTGGGTCAGGGCAGAGGAATTGGGCAGGCTGAAGGATGGACGGACAGATGGCAGGCTGGGAGACCGAGGCACTGAGTAGGGAGGGTGGGTAGGGAGAGCACTGGGTGCTGTGTCCCCTGCGTGCACTTGTTCATGTGGCTCAGGATCTCTGGGACCTTCTGTGCTTGCACGGGGGCTTGGATAGGTCATTGCCTGACTCCACCACCCAGCAGCTGTGCAACTCTTGTGAAGTTAGAACTTCCTCACACCTCAGCTTCCCTCTTCTCTGCCATGAGGGAATAACAGGTGTTTCCCAAAGGGTGGGAAGGATTAAATGAGGGAATCTGTGTGGCTTGCTCAGCCTCTGCTTCACAGGTCCCTGACCTGGAACAGAGCAGTCACGTACACTGCCTAGGGATCTTCCCACAGCGCCCTGAGGTGGAGGTGAGGTGGGGGCACTCATCAAGGCCATTTGGGCCATCACTGCTCAGAGCTGACAGAGTGAAGGACTGGCCCATTCCCCCTGTTTCCCTGTGGCCTGGCCTCCCGACCTGATACTGGGGAGGGAGTGGGAGCCCTTACCTGGTGGACAGATTACCCCATCCTTCGCACCGCCCGCAGGCAGGGTTGGGGGCCAGTGGGATTGTGTTGCTGGAGACCCAGGAGTCCCAGGAGGTTGGAGCAGGCAGCCTTGCCCCCACCGTGTTCCTCTGTCCCCTGCTTCCTGCTTGTCTGCTGAGACCTGGGACTCAGAAGGACTTGATCTGGACCCTGCCCTCAGCCAGCCCCCAGGTGCTGAGAGTTGGTAGCCCGGGGCTGTGGAGGCTCAGAGAACTTACTTGGTCCCTCAGGGATGTGGGCGAGGGAGATCCTGAAGGTGGGGATGCCTGAGCTGCGTCTTCGGGCAGCAGCAGGAGTTGGTAGTAAGAGCCTGGAAACTGGGTTGGAGGGTGGAGTTGCCCTGACGATGGAATTGCAGGGAGGGGAGGGGTGTGCGAGGCAGGGGGTGGAGGGCCTGGGTGCAGGCTGCTGGCTGGGCCCCCCCTGGGGAGGTTGGGATGGTTAATTGACTGTGGGTTTGAAACAGGTGGGGAAGCCGTGCCTCACAGGGGTGACCTGTCCTGAATCACACCTGATAACAGTGACTCTGATTTTCCCCGGGCATTTAATTCTTACCCGCACTATTCTAAGAGCGTCTGATGTTTTAACTCACTGAATTGTACAGTGAAGTAGGTGGACGCAGGGTGCGCTGCTGAGGACTGGAGCTTGAGTAGCCAGGCCGCCTGGCCCCAGATCCTGCTGACACCCTCCAGGCTGCATTTCTGAAACTCTTCTGTCCGAGCCACAGTGAGAGGAACCTTGTGCATATGCCCGAGGTGCAGGGTCGCAGGACAGTAGTTGGATTCACTTGAAGGGAGACAGGCTTCTGTGTGCTATTCCATTCCATTATAAACCAAAATTTCACTTTCCACTGAGGAACAGGCCTGTAGTTGGAAGGCCCTGGAGCCCTCTGGTTTCCCTCCTGCCTGCATTATCTTTATGTTCGTCTCATCCTCACATGCAAAGTGGGAGGCAGGTCCCATCACTGTCCTTGCTTTATGGATATGGCGTCTGAGAATCAAGCAGTCAGCTCACTCACCCAAGTCCAGGGCACAGTTAGCGCTGGGGTTTGGAACTGGACTGTGTTACTCCAGCCAGAAGGTCATTGGGCAGTAAAGCCAGGCCCGGCATTTGGCCTGCCAGGTCTGCACAGGCCTTTCCACACCACCTGGATGCGGCCAGGACAGTCCCAGGGTGAAGAAACCTCTAGCACCCATGTCCCGTCCTAGCCCCCCAGGCCTGGTTCTCTTTTTTTTTAAAAAAAATATATCTTTATTGATTTCAGAGATGAAAGGAGAGGGGGAGAGAGAGAGATAGAAACATCAATGATGAGAGAGTCATTGATCAAGCCCACAACCCGGGCATGTGCCCTGACCGGGAATCGAACCCTGATCACCTGGATCCTAGGTCGACGCTCAACCGCTGAGCCACGCCTGGCCGGGCATGTTCTCTGTTTTTTTTTAAAAAATTTTTTTGTTAATCATCACCCAAGGATATTTTTTCCATTTATTTACTTTTTTTTTAGAGAGAGTGGAAGGGAGGGAGAGAGGAGGAGAGAGAAACATCGATGTGAGAGAGAGATATAAATTGGTTGCCTTCCTGCATGCACCCCAACCGGGGCTTGGGATTGAACCTGCAACCCAGGTACGCACCCTTGACTGGGAATCGAACCCGTGACCCTTCGGTTCATGGGCCAATGCTCTGACCACTGAGAAGCACTGGCCAGGGATGGTTCTGTTTTGACTGAGGGGACAGAAGCTGACATGGGCTCCCCAGGGCCACAGGTCCCCCTCTGCCTGGGTGCTGATTGGGTTAAGGTCCTTGTATCCTTGCTCACCTTAGGCTGGCAGCAGGGGGCAGTGTGGTTGTATAGAGCAGCTGGAGGGTGGGTGGGGAGGTAGGTGGATGCCTGGGCTCTGCCTAGGCCACCTCTTCAGCTCGGGCACACTCACTGACCCTGGCCTCTTCCCTTCCCAGTACTGGGGCCAGGGGGTCATGGAGGAGACTTCTGGTCAGTTGTCTCTAAGTCTGGCCATAAGGCCTCACCAATTCTCGTCCAGAGGCAGGTGGAGCCCTGCCATGATGGAGATCTTAGAGACTCTTTGTCTTAACCATCAGTGACTCCCACTGCCCATGAGAGGAATGCCAGATGCTGTGCCCTTCGTAGGCTGGCTACAGTTTGCCTTTTCTGGGAGCTGTTTCCCATGATGTTAAATTAGTTAATTGGGGCATGGACCTTCGCATGGTGTCTGGCACATGGGAAGCACCCAGTAAGTGTCGGCTGCTCTTATTACTGTTGTTATTAAATCCTCCCGCAATCTTGTATTCTGTCCCCCACACTTTGCTCAGGCCCACCCTCCAGGCTGGAACACCATCTCCTCCCTGCCTGTTACTGAAGTGCTTCTATTCTTGACCATGGCGTAGCCCAGCTGCAGCTTCCTCTGGGAAGCCACTCCCCTTTGTGCTCCCACTGCCGGCTGTGACCTTCTCTGATCTGTGTTGTGCTCTAATGGTGACCTTCCTTCCTAGACTGTGAGGATAACAAGCTTTTATTAGTCATCTACTATGTGCCAGACACTGGGTTTGGTGCTGGCATCCAGAGCTGAGGGTGTTCTTTCTGATGGAGGAAACAACAGGCGACATGCAAGGTGCAGATGGGGTGCTGCTGCAGGAAGCTCCACCTCACCGTTTGCAGGGGTCTGGGAGGGAGAGGTCGCTTTTGACCTGAGCCCTGAAGGATGAGCAGAATCGGGGGTGGGTGTCATGGCACACTTGGGGGATTACTGTGGTTTTCCAAGAGTGTTGAACTGAATCAAAATGCTGATTGAACTCTAATTCCCATCCCTTCCTCTCTTCTCAGGTCTCTGGCCATCCAAGTTTCCCCCGGGGGACCCGAACCCCAGGACAGAGGTCCAGATGGCCTGCCGTTCCTTGGGGACAGCAAGTCCGGGACTGTGGTGCGGAGGGTGCTCTCTGGGCCAGGCTCTGCCAAGGTGGAACCAAGAGAGGTGAGCCCCTAACCCAGCTCTGGGCTGGGAGAGGGTTAGTGCTTTAGCCAGGGTTGGATGCCTTCTGCTTGGTGGATCTGGGTCACCTGGTGCAGTTTCTGGGGATTGGCTAGAGAGGAGGCTGGTTCAGGATCAGCTGCTGGTTGCCCTACCTCAGCCAGCATTAAATGAAATCTGATTGGGCAGGGACTGGGAGGTGGGGCAGAATGACAGCACCTTGACAGATCCCCGCTTTTAAATAAGGGAAGGATCTGGATGAACCTGCTGGGTGGAGAGTCCTATTGAAGGGAGCAGATGCCCTCTGAGGGGGAGGCTCTGAATTGTGAGACATGGTCAGCCCCACACTCAGTCTTCCTCCAGAGCCAGGGCTGCCCTGCCTTTGGAAGCTGACTTTTCTCTCTCCCTGCCTGGGTTTTCTCCCAGCCAAGGGCAGAGGCTGCTGGCCTGGAGGGGACAGGCATGGAAGGTGAGGTCCAGCAGAGAACCTTGTCCTGGAACCAGGTGTCCACACTCCCTTTCCTGATGGACTCTAAGGGTAAGTCTGGCCGGGGAAAGGGCTGTCTGGGAACTCATCAGTCCTAGAGGGTCAGAGCTAAGGGCCCTTGAGAGGGTGCATCCAGCCCACGGAGGTGGGACAACTGAGGCCCTAGCGGGAGACCCCCCCACCTCCTGACTCTTGGCAGTGCCTTTCCTTCCCGTGTCGCTTCCTCATGCTGTTCTTGTTCCCTTCCTCTGTTCTCAGTATCAGCTGATAGTGAAAGGAGCACTGGACAGGAGCCCAGGCACCTGGGTCTGAGCCCTTGTTCAGTCCCTGGTGGGCCTGGGGGCCTTGGGCAAGTCCCGCTCCCTCTGGGCCTTGGACTCTCACTTTTAGAGGAAGGTGGGGCCCTGGCAGCTTGCAGGGCCCCTTCTGGTCCCTGACTTCATCCTCTTGTCCTCCCTGCTGCCCCTGCCCTGTCCATGCCCAGCTTGCCAGTCCTTCTACGAAGCCCTGGAAGCCTGGGTGAAGGGGCTGGGCGCCGAGCCCTTCTACATTCGAGCCAACGTCACTTTGCCCGAGCGGGCAGATCCCCATGCCCTGTGTGTGAAAGCCCAAGAGATCCTGCGGCTGGTGGACCCAGCATACAAGCGGCGGCAGGAGTGGTTCTGCACACGGGTTGACCCCCTCACGCTGCGGGACCTGGACCGGGGCACAGTGCCCAATTATCAGAGGTGACCCAGAGCCAGGAGCCTGGGGACGGGGTCCCCCTGGGAGTTGGGACTGGGATGGGGCCTCTTCTTCCCTCTTCAGTCCCTCAATTCTCTGGGATGGGGGGGCGGGGCTAGAGGAGAGGAGGTAAGGGGCTCCCTGTCTCCCTACAAACATATGACATGACTCCCCCTGTCCCCCAGAGCCCAGCAGCTCCTGGAAGTTCAGGAGAAATGCCTACCCTCCAGCCGGCACCGAGGGTCCCGCAGTAATGTAAGCAGGGCTGCGCCAGCTGGGTGAGGGGCTGGGAAGAGGGGCTGCCAAGGGTGGGGTCCAAAAGGGAGAGGCCAGGCTTCATTCATACTTGGTTGACATCTATGTGCCAGCAAATAAAACAGCAGGGCTCACGTCCAGGGTAGTTGAGGGATTAAATGAGATAGAGTGTGCCCGGTGCTCAGGAGCACATCCCCTTTTCCAATCCCTGGATAAGCTGGAGCTGGGTCATCTTCCCCCCGTACTTCTGGGCCGAAGGAGACTCTGAGGGATAAAGTAAGTCAAGAGGCTGTAGCACTGGACAGGGGGTTGAGAGTGCAGGCTCTGGAGCCAGACCGACTGGGTTTGAATCCCAGCTCTGCCACTTAATCAGCAGTGCAACCTTGGATAACCACCTGGCATTAGAAGGCTTCAGTGGTTCATGCACATCTGGGGCCTAGTTAGTATTTATCACATTATAGGCATTTGATACCTGTCAGCTTTGGTATAATTAATGCTGTCATTATTGGTTTCATTAATATTCCTCCCCAAGGCCATTTTGCTAATTCATTGGAAGAGACCCCAATGTTTGTCTCTTCTGTGACATTAGGTTCCTTTGGTCCCTGGGCCTCTGTTTTTCCATCTGTAAAATGGGGGTGGGTAGACCTAAGGCTCCTCCAGCTCTAACTAGCTGACAGACTGGCTTCCCTGGGCCCATAGGGATGATTGTCCCTGCCTGCCTGGGGAGCTGCGCTGGGCTGGGTGGGGGACAGGAGAAGGCCCGATAGAAACGAGATCTTCCATGGTGCCTGGACAGCGGTGGCATGGAGTCCTCTCTGCCTGGGGTTCTGTTTATTCTCCCCTCTCTCCAAGGGTGTGATACTGCAGAGTTGACAGGTGCCTCTCTTTCCCTCTGTCCTCCCCAGCTGAAGAAGCGAGCGCTGGACCAGCTGCGGCTGGTGAAGCCCAAGCATGCGGGGAGCCCTGCAGGGGATCCCCCAGAGCAGCTGCTGCTGGAGTCCTGCTCAGGTGAGTGCACAGGTGTGAAGGTGCAGCCTGGGCTGCCATGGAGTCTGGGAATGCACCTCTGGGTGTCCTCTGGAAGGGCCTGTAGTGAAGGTTCCAGTGGGGTGGGGCCCATGCCAGGGGCCTGAGAGACAAGGCTCCCCTTGGTGGGAGGTGGGCCTCCAGGGTTGAGGGAGCTGGTCGGTGGGGGAGGTGCACATACCCAAGTGTGTGTGGGGGTCTGTATGAGTGTGGGGCATGCATGAGCTTGGGCCTGTTCTTGTCTGGCAGAGCAGGTGTAGCTGTGCCATGAGGAGCCCAGAATAGGTTCCTGGAGGAAATAGGAGGCTTTGGGCCAGATCGGGGGAAGGGGCTGGGAGAATCCAGATGAGGGAATAGCATTTCTGAGGGCAAGGAAGGGAGGGTGGTGAGGGAAGACATCCTGGAAGGGAGATTATTTGAACTGGGGCCTTCAGGATGAAGAGGAGTTTGTTCTAGGCAGAAAGCACAGCTTGCCCTGGCCTGTGTGGCTCAGTTGGCTGAGCATCATCCCGTGCACTAAAGGGTCACCAGTTTGATTCCCAGTTAGGGCACATGTCCAGCTTGCGGGTTCCGTCCCAGTTGGGGTGTGTATGGGAGGCAGCCCATCACTGTTTCTCTCTCACATCGATGTTTCTCTCTCTCCCTTCCCCACTCTCTAAGAAATTAATAAAACTGTATTTTAAAAAAGAGAAGGCTCAGCTTGTGCAAAGGCACAGCGGCATGGCTGTGCATGGTGTTTGGAGGACACTGAGTACAGCAAGTGGGTATCAGATGCCAGAACAGTCATGCTTTGTGCTTGGTCCAGAGGACACAGTCGTCCCCATCCCTTTGAAGCCTACTGCCTTTAGGAGATGGGGAGAGGCAGATGCCTGCCGGCCACATAATCCCATTCATGAACATACTTGCAAAATGTGACACTTGTAACCAAGAAATGGGTGCCAGTGTGGGGCTTTGGCCTTTCCAAGGAAGTCCCTGTGATTGGAGACAGCTGAAGGGAGGTCTGTGTGGAAGTAGTAGAGTCTGTGATGGGGCACTAGGCTTACTGCTCCCAGGCTCTGGCAGGGCTGGGTCACTCGCAAGGAGGATGTGGCCTTTCTCCTAAGGGTTGTGGGAAGTCCCACGTTGGGAGTTATGATCTGACTCTAATTTCAAAACCTCTCCCTGGCTGCTGAGTGGACAGTGGCCTCTAGGGGGCGCAAGTGAGACAGATCAGGGAGGAGCCTACTTCACAGTCCCAGAGAGGAGACAGGGCAGCTCTGCTGTGTGTGTGTGGGGGGGGGCATGGGGGGGGACGACGACGACGGGGGACGGTACGGGGATGGGGGACGGGGACAGGACGCTATAGCAGCAGGACTTAAGAAGGGAAAAAAAGATGGGGGGCGATGGGATTTTGAATATTCAGGGGGCTGGCTGCCCTAGAAAAGAGGAGCTGGGCCCTGCCTGAACCCTCATCTCTTCTGCACCCCTCCCCTGCCACAGAGCCAGAGTGTAGCCTCAAACCCTACAGCCTGGTGCGGCCGCTACTGGTGCCCTCCCTGCGGCCCGTGGTGCTCTTGCCCGAGTGCCTGGCACCTCGGCTCATCCGCAACCTGCTAGACCTGCCCAACTCCCGGCTGGACTTCCAAGTGTGCCCAGCGGGTGAGCCTTTGTGCCCAGAGAGGGGAGGGCAGGGTGGCACTTGGGGGCAGCCGGGCCCACTGGCCCTTTGTTCCGGCTTCTCCTTTCTCTCCAGAAAGCCTGTCTGGGGAGGAACAGTGCGCACCCTCAGCACCCGGAGCCCCGAAGGCCCAGCCTGCCACCCCTGGACTGGGCAGCAGGATTCGTGCCATCCAGGAGTCTGTTGGGAAGGTAGGTACTCGGGCGGGGGCTGCCCTTCTGAGCCCAAGAGCCAGGCTCTGAGCGCAGGCTTGCTCTGCTCTGGGCAACTCCCTTCCCTTCTGAGGGCCTCCCTCACCTGTGAGTGGGTGGGCGAGGGCAGCTGCCGTCACTTGGCGGATGCATCTCTCCTGCCCGGCTCCTTGTTCTCCAACTCTCTACTACCCTGGGAGCTGGCTGGGACTGTGGGGTGGGGGTGGGGTTAGCTCCATCCTACAGATGGGGAGGCTGAGGTCCAGAGGGGCAAAGGGACTTATTTTCCCAGGTCTGCTGCCTTTCCTTCTGGATTTTCCCTCACTGCCAAGGTCCCCCTGGATGGGGAAGCAGGACCCTGTAGGGGCCTGTGCTGTGGGGCCCGGTGTCGGCGGGCAGGGAGGTTGGTGTTTTTGGGCCGGGAGTGAAATGTAACTTTGACCCCTGAGAAGAAGCACTGCCTGTTGGAGCTGGGCGCTCGGGGTGTGCGGGAGCTGGTCCAGAATGAGGTCTACCCCATTGTCATACACGTGGAGGTGACGGAGAAGAATGTCCGGGAAGTCAGGTGAGGCAGGACCCTGACGCCCCCATTTCTGTGGATGTCTCTCTGTGTCTGTCTATCTGTCTGTCTCTTCTCCATCTTTCTTTGCCATCTGTCTTTTTGTCTTCCTCCATTTGTTCGTCCTCTCTCTAACTCTCCATATCTGTCTGTCCCTCTGTCGCCCACTCTGCCCACTGCCCACTCTTCTCTCCGCAGGGGTCTGCTGGGCCGGCCGGGCTGGCGGGACTCGGAGCTGCTTCGGCAGTGCCGCAGCACGGAGCAGGTGCTCTGGGGGCTGCCCTGCTCCTGGGTGCAGGTGCCCTCCCACGCGTGGGGCCACTCTGAGGAGCTGGCCAAGGTTGTGCGAGGCCGGATCCTGCAGGAGCAGGCCCGCCTCGTGTGGGTGGAGCGTGGCGGCACCAGAGGCTGTAGCAGCAGCGAGGCCTGAGGGGCCCTTTCTGATGCCTGCGGCTTCCTCATGCGCTTCAGGAGCCACCACTGGGGACCCGGCTATCTGGTAGAGCTGGGTCCTCCCTGTCCTGAGCCTTCCCAGGCCCTTGGGCTCAGCTCTGGGCTCTCACTGAGTGATCCTACTGGAGCCGGGGCCCTGGGCAGAGCTCCCACCAGCCTGCCCCATACTTGCTGCTCTGGGCCTTCCGTTGTGCCCTTGTGTCTCTGTGTCCCCACTCGTGGGGCTGGGTCCCTCCATCACTGCTTACCTGAAGCATCTGAGTTCTCACTCCTGTGTACTGTTTTACACATTCAAGTTCTCACGGGCGGGCTCCTGTCTTTGCCTACCCCTTGGGCACTCAAGGTTTCCCAGGTTTTCAGCCTGTTCTGCTCACAGGAGCCCCAAGCCCACCCTTTGTGACTCCTGCCTGTCCAGCTCACATTCCTTGTGTATACCTCCACACGTGGGCACTGTAGCTGCCCTGGTCCACTGTCACCTGTGCCCCTGTGTCTTCTAGTCACACACGTGTCCGTGGTTCTCTCTCCTGTGTAAATGTCATGCCCACCCGCCCATGACACTTGGGCATTTAACACTCATGTGTTCCCCGTGAGCACACCCAGGACCATGTTCTCACAGCGCCTCCCCCCTGCCCTGCCTCCTCTCGGGACAGGTGGGGAGGGGCCCCGGTGCTCCGGCACCAGAATGTACCGCTCGAGTTTAACGGGCCTTTTTCACTGAAAAGCTGCACATTAGGGAACATTAAACAGTTTGTCATAGAAGTTGGTGGCCTTTTACTTGCTTATATTCCTGCTCTGGGGCCCCCTACCCACCCCTCACTTGTCCCTACCCCCAGCTTACGCTGATACCACCTTTCAGGTCCCTGCTAGCCCTTAGGGAGGGTCAGATTTCACTCCTGCCTCATCCCAGAGCCGCTGGCCATCTGTGCTGGCATCGCCTTACCTGCCCCGGAATGACCGCAGAAGGGCCCCACAGATGGGCTACCCCCACACTTAGCCCTAGTTGTGTCTGATCATCAAAGGAGTGTCTCCTCAAGTGGGGACACTGAGGCCAGCAGGGCATGGTCTTGGGTTTAAGGGGCTTAGCTGCTGAGTCCAGGAGATCAAGAGCAAACCTTCAGTGTGCAATCAGGTCCCTGAGAGCTCCTTCAGAGAGGACAGTCACCTCCAATGGTCTCTGGAGGAGGCCTACTGGAGGAGGTGCCACTTGAGCTTGGGGTTTGAGATTCCTTTCTTCAGGAAGCATTTATTGGACCTATGTGCCCAGGTGCTGTCCTAGATCCTCCTATGACTGTTCTCAGTAACAGTAACGAGCTCAGGCAGGCCCCTGGGAGGTTTTGGGTGAGTGGGTTACTAGGTGGAGGAAACCTCAAGAGCAAAGGCTCAGAGGCAGAAAATGGGTTGAGTTTGGCTACTGGGGAGTGGTAGGAAATGAGGCTGGGAAGTTCAGGGGTGGGGGCTGCCTAATTCTTAGTGTCCTTTGAGGGCTGGCTCAGACACCATCTCCATGAAGTCTGCTTGATTCTCTCAGCCCTTGGGACTTCTCCTTGGCCATGCCATACCCTGCCTTGTGACAGGATGGTGGGTCTCTGTGGATGGCTGTGGGCTCCTTGGGTGAGGAGACTGGGTCATTCTCATTTGGGTAAATGAACCCCTCCCCGCCTTGCTGTGTGCCTCGTCCTTTGTCTAAGGACCCGTGAGTCTGGGTGAAGATGTGGGAACCCGGGTGCTCAGCTGCCTTTGCCTAGTCTCATGTTAGGTGATCTTTCTATGGGGTGGGGGAGTCCACTAATCCTTTAATTTTTACGAAGTCTTATTTTTGTCCTTATTTTACGAACGATGAAAGTAAAGTTCAGAGAGGTGAAGTAACTTGCCCAGACTCACACAGTCGGGATTTGAACCCTGGTCTGTGTGGCAGGAAGCCTGGGATCATCTCTTGGTGATGCTGTTCTGAGAAGATGGGCTGCAAAGGGGCCCGGCGTCGGGCTGGCCCATGGAGGGTGATTCCTTATACTCTCCCCACAGTCCTAACGCAGGGCTGGGCACCACAGGCCCAGTTCAGTTCACAGCCACTTGGTACTTTCTTGTGTTTAATTAACAAATTTATTGAGCTCCTACTATGTGCCAGGCACTGTTCTAGGCACTGTGGATTCAGCAAATAAAAAATCTCTTCCCTGGTATTCTCACGAGAAAAACAGACAAAGGCGCAGGGAGATGAAAAGGCTGTGCAGAGAATATAGTAGAAAAGGAGCATGGGAAGGACAGGCTGGGTGCCTGGGGACTAGCTGGAGAGAAGGGATTGCAATTTAAAAAATTTATTTTTTAAAAAAATATGTTTTTCTTGATTTTTAGAGAGAGAGGAAGGGAGAGGGAGAGAGAGAGAAACATCAATCGGCTGCCTCCTGCACCCACCCGGATGAGGGACTGGACCCCCAACCTGGGCATGTGCCCTGATCAGGAATCAAACCAGTGACCTTTCGGTAGATGGGAGGACACTCAACCAGCTGAGCCACATTAGCCAGGGCAGGATTGCAATTTAAATAAAGTAGTCTGGGAAGGCCTCGGGGAGAAGATGACATTTATGTAAAGACCTGAAGGAGGTAAGGGAGTGAGATATGTGGCTCTTTAGAGAGAGGTCAAGGCAGGAACAGCATGTGCAAAGGTCCTGAGGTGGGTGAGTGCCCGGACTGGCCAGAATCCCAGTGGGTCTGGAGTGAAGGGAGCAAGGAGAAAGTAAGAGGTGGGGTTGGAGGTAATGGGCCAGCTCACACAGGGCCTGCAGGGTGGTGTATGGTCCTTTGGCTTTTGTTCAATAAAGGAGATGGGATCCAGTACAGGGTTCTAGCAGAGGAAGGATGAAATGTGAGTGACCTTGTGCAGAACTAGACGGAGGTGGTGGAAGGAGAAGGCCCTCTGTCCACTGGCCTGGCGGGGAGAGGCAGCAATAGTGACTGCTGAGTGAGATAGAGTTCGGCAGAACACAGCAGGACAGGCACCCTCAGAGGGCCTCCTGTGGGCCAGAGACCTGGGCTCCACCTGGCTCTGTGGCCGAGCGGCCGGATCATTTTAGATCATTCTGTGCCTTGTGTGTTCAGCTATAAACTGGGGAGTGCTGTTGCGAAGACCAGAGGAACTGAGCGCACTACTGTGGGAACCTCAGAAGTTGGGACGGGGGCATCAGAGAAGGCTTCCTGGAGGAGGGAACCCTTGAGCTGAGCCTTAAAATCCAAATAGAATTAAACCTGATGGAAGGAGCACAGATGAAGATGGCAGGGGGTGGGGGAGAGCATCCAGGAGGAGGAACAGTGTGAGCAAGGGCTGGGAGGCTGGGTACCAGGCCACATGAAAAATGGGTGCTGAGTGAGCTAAGCTGGCAGTCTCTGGGGAGTGGGAAGTCTGGAGGACCCCTCCCTTCCATCGCAGGGAGGGCCGGTTGGTGCCCCCACCCCCAGGGCAGCAGCGGGCGAGGAGGGGCCGCCGGCAGCTGCCTCCGTCGCGGCCTCTGGGGCTCGGGGCCGCCCCGCCCCGGGCGCGGAGGGAGGGGCGGGGCCGGGGGCCGGGCGCGGGCCGCGGGGAGCGGGGAGCGGGGCAGCCGGAGCAGGTGGCGCCGGCGGCGAGGGGCTGCCATGGCCCGGCCTCCGGGCCCAGACCGCCGATTCCCAGTGCCCGCCTCCTCCTTGCCTGCCCCCGACGCCCGCCAGGCTTTCGCCGGGGCCCCTGCCTGACCCGCCGCCCCTCCCGGTGCGGCTGGGACTCGGGGCGAGCTGCCTGCCGTCCGGGGCCAATGCAGTGCCGGCTCCTCCGGGGCCTGGCGGGAGCCCTCCTCACCCTGCTGTGCATGGGGCTCCTCTCCCGTCGGTACCACTTGAGCCAGTCCCCGAAGGGCGTGCAGGAGACCCCCGGGCTGAGCCCCCCGAGCCCTCGGCCCCCCGAGCTGCAGCTGCAGGATGTCTTCATCGCCATCAAGACAACCGGGGCCTTCCACCGCTCCCGCCTGGAGCTGCTGCTTGACACGTGGGTCTCCAGGACCAGCGAACAGGTGACAGTGGGCCCCAGGAGTGGCCCCTGGCCTGAGGGACTCATGGAGGCCTTTCTACTGGGTTGGGGGGTCCCTGGCAGCCTTGAGGGAGAAGCTGCCCACCCACCTGCCGGTTCTCTCTTCCTCCCAGGATGCGGGGCCTCCTGCCGTCCTGGTTGTGCCCCTCGCTGGCCCTGGAGTCCACTACCCCTCAGGCCCATTGCTCCGTCTCTGTTAGGGGCCAGGTGGGGCTCATGCCCCAGGTTTCTGGGTTCCTCCTGGGGACCCTCTATTCCCTGGCTGTTCCAGTACAGGGCTCACCACTGCCTGGCTTTGGGGGCAGTGGTGCATGTTGGGCAGCTTGGGCAGAGGCCTCTAAGGGGTCCTGGCTGACCTGAGCCTGGTCAGGCTGTCCCCAGTGCTGGCCCTGGGTACTGTGAGGACAGGGGATGAGCCCCTGAGGAGGGGCCCACCTAGGTGGGGCCTGTTGGGAGAGGGCTGGAGTGGGAGACATCCTTTCAGAATTCCTCGCAGCCCTGCACCCATGACTGTGCCCAGGGTGTGCCAAGGGTAGCGCCACCTCGCCCCCTGTGCTCGTTTCCTGAGGGAGGGAGGAAGGGTATGGGCTGTGACTGCCGTGGCTGAGGCAGAGGTCGGGGCAGGGGCTGCCTAGCATGTGGGATTGTGTGTGTGTGTCTGCACGTGCGCATGCGCTTACATGCATGGAGCCAGTGTCAGTGCTAGACACGCTATGGCAAGAGGCATGTGGGTGACAGGGGCTCGTGGCTTCCGTTTTCCCCAGAAGCAGCTCTGCCTAGCCGAGTCCCTTCTGGCTCTTCCCTTCCCCATTCCCAGTGCCCCCCTCAAGCAAAGTCAGTGATTTGGGGGTGTTAGGAACTATCTCCGGGGGAGGCGAAGGGGCAGATTTACACATGCACACCCGCACACCCACCCACACATGCACACATGCGCGCACACTCACACACATAAACACCTGCACATCCTTGATCTCCACTTTGGCCAGTAGCTCAGGGAAGGAAGTGACTGAGCCTTCAGAGGGGCTTGGGGACTCCTGGGGACCTACGATTGGGGGAGGTGATGTCAGGTGATATCGGCTAGAGGCCAGGCCCCCTGGGGAGAGGGTACACCCCCCCCAATTTCCTGGCCCTGATGTCCTAGCACCCTGGATTAACCCTTTCCCCACCAGGCCTCCAGCACCCCAGGCTCTTCCCTGGGCACCCCCTCCCCCCCCAGCCTCTAAGGTTCTACAAGCGGAAGTCGCTGAGCCTGGCCCTCCCCACAGACCTTCCTGTTTATGACGCTGTGTCTGTGTGTACCCGGCAGTGTGGCCTCGTGGTCTGAGGCCCCTTCCTGTCTTGTCTTGATCGCCATGGTGGTGCCCTTGCCTTGGATGGAGGAGGAAACTGAGGCCAGAGAGGAGGAAGTACTTGCCTGTGCCTTACCCTGAAGGCCTGAGGGGACAGAGCCCAGCAGGACCTCATCTCCGGGCCAGGGCCCTGCCTTCTCTGCTCAGACTCGGAATCAGTCACCCCCTCTGTGTCCCGAATTCAATTCCAGGTGCTAGCCAGGCAGCCAGAGGGAGAAGCTGCCAGCTGCTCAGCACCTAAGGGGCTGTGTCGGTCATCACTCTATTTAACCCTCCCAACAACCCCGAGTGGTAGCTATTAGGGGGGTCGATGGCACACTCTAGGCTCCCGCAGCGTGCCACCCTGGCATGCAGATTATTTCAAGCTGAAAACAATGAGAGCGCAACAAACTCAGGAAGAGGTTTATATCTTGGCCTTTCCTGCCTAAGAGATCTGAAGAGAAAAACCTGCTTCAGGACGGGCACCCTGGCACATGTGAATTAAGTGTGACAGACAGGGAGGATTTGAGTGAAAATCTCACCGCTAGATTCCCACTCGTGTCCCATTATTTCTGGCGGCCCTGCGAGAATTTGTTTACCAAATGTGTGCTCCTTCGCACCCACCTGTGAATTGCTGCCTCCCCCTTCTTAGCCCAGGAGTCTCACTGTTTTGGGAATTTTTGTGCCTATGTGAATTTCGTGGGTGCAGGTATTAAAATTTGATTTTCTTCTGTTAATCTGCTGTATGTCATTTGAATTATCCGACCAGCCAGAAGAACTAAAGGGGTGAGGGACAAGTGTCCCTGGCTGACACTATCGATATTCGAATTTCACAGGCAAGGAAACTGAGCAGTTAATCGGAGGTAGGAGATGAATTTGCTCAGTTGAACACTCACCCTCGCCCCCAGTGCAAGGGCAGAGTCTAGAATCTTGTCTTTTAAGGCAGAGTTGATGGATGGATCAAAAGAGGATGGATGCTCAGACAGGAAGGGGAGGGAGACCCACTTTCCCCACTGCATCGGGGCCCCCTTCATCTCCACCCTTTGACTCATCTCTCTCTGTGACCTTGGCCAACGCCCTTCCCCTTTCAGCCCACAGTTTCCCCATCTGCACAGGACAGGAGGGTGTTGGAGCCTCTCTCAGCTCTGCCATCAGGAGCTGGCCTGAGCTGGAGCTGGTTAAGTCCAGGGCTGGTCGCCCACCCCAGCTGGTCTGAGCTGGTTAAGTCCAGGGCTGGGTGCCCATTCCAGCTGGTTAAGGGCAGCCTGGTGGCAGGTGGGCCTTTGTGGCTGCGAGCTGGGGCTCGTGTGCGGCCTTTGTCCCAGGCAGATGGGTGGGCTAAAGGAGGCACGTTTTGTGATCCAAGAGGAGCCTTTCTCTTCTCCACAGCCCCCTCCAGGGCTGGGGCGGGGCTAGGGTGGGAGGCGGGGGTGGGGAGCTGTGGGGGGGGGCCCACACCTCCCCTCCTCTGTAGCAGGTGGCCCTCCGGCCACCCCCTCCCCTCCAGTAGGCTGCCTGTCCCTTTGTTTTCCTGCAAGGTTTTAACCATTGGCAGGGTCCCCTCTTTAAACAAATCAAATTCAACCCTTGCTCAGAAGAAACTGCCCACTGCTCTGTGCCAACCTCAGGATTCCCATGCCCCCTGCCCAGCCCCCAAGCCCCGCTGCAGGACCCCTCCTTTCCCCCTCCCCGCACTGACTCATTCTGGCCCGCTCGCCCGTGGACAAACATTCCCTGGCCCATTTGGCTCGTGCTCCAAACTCTAGAAGAGTTCCTCTATCTAGTGGCTGTTTGGTGGCAAAAGTTCGACAGAGAGAGGGGGAGAAAGGCCTCACTTATTTTACTGCCTCCCTCGGGGGTTGTGTTGAAAGCGGACATGGGGTTGGGGGCAGGACAGAGCAGGGAGCCCAGGGGAAAGGTGACTGCCCGCAAAGCAGGCAGGAGGTGACGGGGGTGGGCTGGACCACAGCATGGCCCGGCTGGGGAGGCCGGCGGGGAGAGGTTGCATCCTGGGCCATTTAAACGTTAGGTGGACAGAATTTGCTGACAGACTGGATGGGGGCATAGTGAGAGAAACAGAGGAGACACAGTGACCCCAAGGTGTTGGGTCCCAGAAAGATGGGGAGACCGAGAGAAAGTACAGGTGTTGGGGAGCTCGGACCTCAGTCTTGAGGCTCTGAGTCTCAGGTGCCTTCCCCAGGGGAAAGCCGTGGCTATGGTGGGACATGAGAGCAAGGGAGTGGCCCCGGGCCTGTGGGTTTGAATCCCAGCTTGGCACTTGCCAACTGCACAGCCTTGGCCCGTCACTTAGCCTCAGTTGTGCCATCTGTGAGGGGGACAGATGACAACACCTGTCTCCATGTTTAATGAGTCTGTCGGGACCAGGAGTGAGAAAGCTCCTGGTGGGGTGCCCGTCTGCCCCGGGAGAGCTGGATGGGGTCATGATGCAAGGTTTCTGAGATGCGAGATTTCTGAGATGGGGGGGTGGGGGGCTGCAAATGCACGGGGATTTTGTGTGGCTCTGAAAGTTGTGACTGTCCTGCTAAGTGGTGTAGTGTCCCAGCGTGGGGGTCTTTTCGGTTTGTCTCCTGACAGTGTTTAGGGTTGTGTGTATATGATTGTGAAGGAGCCAGTGGGACTGTGTGTGTGTGTGTGTGTGATAGAGGAGGGTGTGATTCTGCCAAGGTTGTGACTGATAGGGCCTCTGTGGGTGCTGGTCTGTGAAGGGGCGAGTGTGAGTGAGACGGGTGGGTTGGTGTGCGCAGTGAAGTTGTGTGTCTGCAACAGCTGGCTTGTGGAGGGAACCAAAGTTTTGCCACCCTGACGCTGCTCTTTGGGATATTGATTTTAAACTGCTTATTAAGAAACAAGACTCAGAGGGAGCCTTTGACCCTCCCCCCTTCCTGCCGGCTTTGGTTGAATCACCTTAAGAACCCGCACCCTAGTAGGAGGGCTCCAGCCTGTCAGCCGCGTACCTGCTGTGAGCCGCGGGATCTTCCTGCGGGGCTTGTGCCCACTTCCTCAGCTACCTGGAAATCGCCCATTCTCACTTCTGCAGTCTAGGCCCCCCCCCCTTCTCCTTTGTCCAAAATGTCTTACAGACCCAGTGTTGCCTCGCTGTATTTGGAATTTTCATGCTTGTGTGGCTTCCCCATGCGCGTGTGTTAAAACTTTGATTTTCTCCTGTTATCCTGTCTCTGTTCATTTGATTAGTGGCCCAGCTAGAAGAACTTGGAAGGTGGGAGGAAAAGCATTAATATTTTTTTAGCCCCCACAGTTGTGTGTGTTGTGCGGGGGGTGTAGCCGAGAAAGTCATGCTGTCCCACGGGAGTGTGTGACAGGAGACGGGTGTGTTTGTCACTGGCGGAGGGCAGAGCCTGCCGTGCGTGCATCTGCCCCGACGGGCGGGTCGTGGAGCTGGGCTGTGCGCTGCCTTCCCCGCCTCCCCGCTTCCCTGGCCTGAGCCCGGGCCTGACTCCCCTTTCTTCTCCCCAGACCTTTGTCTTCACCGACAGCCCGGACGAAGGCCTCCGGGAGAGACTGGGTAACTGCTTGGCCTGCGTGGGGTGGCTGTGCCCTGGCCCGGGGCCCGGGGGGTCCCCTCTGCCCAGGAGGAGGGCCAGCCTCTTCCCTGGAAGTGGGTGTGGGTGTGGGGAGGGGCTGTGCTGGGCGAGTCCATCAGCTATGGGGTCCTGGGCAGGTCAGCCCTCCCTGACCTCAGTTTCCCCGTGTGTACAGTGGTTGTGGCTGGACTGCTGCAGGCCCCCTGAGGCCTTACTCTGTCCTGTCACAGTGTGTGTGCAGCGCTGTGGGGGGGAGCTGGGCAGGGGCCTCTGACTTGTCCTGACTTCGCCAGGGTCCCACCTGGTGGTCACCAACTGCTCTTCGGAGCACAGCCACCCAGCTCTGTCCTGCAAGATGGCTGCTGAGTTTGATGCCTTCTTGGCCAGTGGGCTGAGGTGAGTGCATCTGGGTCTCCGAGGGCGGGTGTGACCTTCGCCTCAGGCCACTTCCTGAGTGGGGTGGTCGTGTTGAAAAAGTGAAGTCTGTGAATTTCCTCATGTAGGGCCTCCTGTGGCCTGGTCTGTCTTTGGGTAGACTGTCTAGGTTCAAATCCTGCCATTCACTGGCTGTGTGACCTGGGGCAAGTGTCTTAACCTTTCTGAGTCTCAGTCCCCACTGCTTAAATGGGCACACCTTCTTCAAGAGCTTGCACAGACACTGCCTGGCCCAGATCAGTTATCTTAAATGTGAGCCTCCATCCCCCCGTAACTGTCCATTGATTGATTATGGGGGCACAGCGGCTGGCAGCCCCTGGGAAGCCCCGCCAAGCTCACTGTCCCCTTCTGTCCCCACAGGTGGCTCTGTCACGTGGACGACGACAACTATGTGAACCCGAGGGCGCTGCTGAAGCTGCTCAAAGCCTTCCCGCTGACCCTCGATGTCTACGTAGGCCGGCCCAGCCTGAACCGGCCCATCCAAGCTTCTGAGCCGCAGCCCCATAATCGCACGGTCCGTCCCCCCCTGACTCCTCCGTGCATTGCCCACCGGACAGGGGCCAGCCTGGGCTGCTGGGTTTGGGGGTGAGGCCAGGCTGGGGCAGGCCGTGGAGGAGGTGGTGGGTTTCCTGGGTTTCACTGTGTGTTTGGGCTGGTGGCTTTCCTTCTGACCCTGTCTCCTCCTCTGTGGAATGGGGACACTGAGATAACACCGGTAAGGCAGAGAAGCTGTCACATAGTAGGGCCTTGGTCATTGGGAGCAGTGGCTTGTCCTGGTCACACAGTGAGTGGAGCATGGGATGAGCTGAGGCTTCCAGACTCCACAGCAGGGCTCCTGGCTGTCTGCAGTTTTGTGTGGTTTTACAAGTTGTTAAAATGTTGAATATTGCTGGGTCAGCCTGTTAACTGCCCAGGCCTTGAGCCCCTGAACGCTCCCCTCCCCTAGGCAATCCTCCTCCCTCCAGACTTTTCTAACCAGCGACTGAAGAGTCCACACATGACAGAACAGGGTCCCCAGCACCAGCTTCCACTCCAGACCTGGGGGAAACAGATGAGGGTTGCCCGATTTAGAAAACAAAGAAATGAAACCTACGGTACCTGTTACATTTGACTTTCAGATGAACGAAGAGTTTTTTAGTACAAGTATGTTGCACATGCTCCCACTTGCCCCCTGGATGCCACCAGGCTTCGGTGTTGGGGGGCCTGGGCCTCCAGGGCCCTCTTGGCTCCAGGAAAAGGCAAGTTGTCTCTTCTCTAGAGGCAGCGTCTGCAGCAGGAGCTGGGCCCGCAGGGGGCTGTCTCCCTCCCTCGGTCACCATCTGCTTCGTTAGGGAAACAGAGAGAGCAGGAAACACAAAACCTTAATTATCAGCAACTAATCAGCCTCTGAGTCCTAATTAAATCCTCCGGGGCCCCAGGGTGTGTGTCTGTGAGTGGATTTCAGGTGAGCTGAGGGGTCCCCCAGGCTCTTACACCATTTCACTCTTGACCTCAGAGATTGAGAGCTCTATTCTGGAGCCAGACTCCGGGGTTCACACACCAGCCCTGCCACCTCTTGGCTTCCTGACCTTGATTGAAGTCTCCTTACCTCTCTGTGCCTCAATTTTCTCATCTGTGAAATGGGTGATAATAGTTTCTTCCCCATAGGGTGGTTGAGAGCAAAAAAAGAAAGAATTAAGTGGCATCTATCCAAGTGCTCAGAATGGGGCCTGGTATATAACAGATACCAGTAAGTGTTAGTAAGTGTTAGCAGGTGGTACCGACTCAGCTCAGCCTTCATCTCTGAGCCCTGCTCTTCCTGTGCGGGTTCCACATGCTGCTGGGCACACCCAGGCCCTGTCCCCCACAACGTGCATGAATGCCCTCCTTGGCACGCACCCCACCACTGGGATGCCAGGACTCTGCCCCAAAGTGTCCTGGCCTGTTCACACCTTGGGGCCCCCCTGGGTGGGACAGGAAAAAGGCAAGAGCTCTGGCTTGGGGTTAGTCCCGGCTCTGGGACCTCAGGCAAGTGGTTTCGCTTCTGTGCACCTCTGTCACCTCATCTGCTGGCACAGCCCTTAGCACAGCCAGTGCCCAGGGTCAGGCAGTTCCATTGTGTGTGCTGTTACTATAATTATCTGGGAGTAGCAGCCATGCACTCATCAATTCACTAAACAAGCATTTACTGGGCACCTCCTGTGTGTTGGCTCCTTAAGAAGCCATTCATTCCAAGCCTTGCTGAGCCCTGACTCTCTAAGAGGGCAGCATTTCCAGAAGTAAGCTCGCAGAGGTTTATAGGAGGAGGACACCTCAGGCCAGGGGAACCACTGGATGTTAGAACTTAGAGCCAATGTTGCCCTCCTGGGTGACAAATCAGGCCCAGAGACGGACAGTGACTTTCTCAAAGTGGAGGAAGCAGGGCACCCAGTACCAGGCTTCTCAACTCCCTGTGGAGGGTTCTGTTCACTGCTGTATCCTGGGAGATGCACCCCAATGCAACAAGCGTCAGTGGAGCAACAACTGTGTACCTGGGAGAAGGTGACCTCAGGGAACTTGCTTGACAAGAGATGGTACAGCTGAGAGGGTCCAGTGTTTCTCAAAAGACTTAGATTCCAAGGTAAATTCCCAGGGCCACACAGAGGAACTAGAAGAGGCCTTGGTGATGTTGGGCAGGGGCAGAAAGTGGTTTAAATCCCAAAGGGATGTTATTGGTCCGTGAGGTTGAGATGTCAAGGGGTTTGCTGGCCTCGGGCTCACAGGCCTGTCTCTTCTCTCTTCATTCAATGAGTGGCCTCATTCTGTCCTTTTGTGGAAAAGCTTTCTCAGTCCCAGGAGTTAGGAGAGGCAAGACCAGTCAGTGTATGTGTCCTGATGTGGGCGGCATCAGGATTATAGCTTGCCAGCTTGGGGAAAACATCTCTTCCTCACAGTTAGCATAAAGCTCAGGAAAGGATCCCAGCTGGTTGGCCTAAGTCATGTGCCTGTTGCTGAGCCAATCATTGGGTCAAGGGGTGTGGCCCTGTGATCAGTCCTGAGGCACCTGCCCGCCTCTGGCCTAGGGGAGCAGGTGTTTGGTAGCCCCTCTCAAACCACATGGGGTTAAGGTAGAGACATTTCTCTGGGGAAAGGAGTGAAGTGTGCAGGGAACACAGTACACATGCCCTCTATAGCCAGAATCCAGCCAGATTGGGGTCTAATTGGTGTCCCCATCATCTTAATTATCTATGTGACTTTGGGCCTCGGTTTCCTCATCTATAGAATGGGCATATTAATGTTAGGCTGTAGCAAGACTCTATAGTGAAGTATGAAATACAAAGCTTTGGCGCCATGCTGGCTGGGAGTGAGGGGTGGCCTGGCTGTTGCCCCCACCTCCCCCACCCCAGGCTTACTCTGCACCTTGGCTGTCCCCTCCCCTCCCCCTAGAGGCTGGTACAGTTCTGGTTTGCCACGGGGGGTGCCGGCTTCTGCATCAACCGCAAACTGGCTTTGAAGATGGTCCCGTGGGCCAGGTAAGCAGAGACCCGCCCAGGTGTGGGGGGAGAGGGGGTTGCTGAGAGCAGGTGGCACTTGGTGTGTGTGGGGGGGACTTTGCAGCAGGAAGGACTTGAGCGAAAGCTCAGGAGATCACACAGTATGCAGGAGGCAGATGCTAGAGCCAAGCTCTACTCTGCCGGCTGATCCCAGGGGAGGGCCTTCTGGGAGGCAGGGAGGGCGCTAGGTGTTGAGGGTACAGGCCAGTGGCCATGGCTCGGCTCTATCCCTCAGCGGCCCCCGCTTCGTGGACACGTCTGCGCTCATCCGACTTCCTGACGACTGTACTGTGGGCTACATAATCGAGTGCAAGCTGGGTGGCCACCTGCAGCCCAGCCCCCTCTTCCATTCCCACTTGGAGACCCTGCAGCTGCTGGGGGCTGCCCAGCTCCTGGAGCAGGTGAGCTGGCCACGGGGCAGGGGGCAGTGGGGGGGAGTTTATGTTTGGCCTATCCCCTATTGACAGGGAAACTGAGGCCCAGGGTGGCAAAAGGACCCCCTTAAGGGCATACAGTGACTCTCCACCTTCAAACCTCGAGGGTTGTAATGCTAAAATTCTTTGATCCGGTCCCCGAGTGCCAGCTGGAAGGAACTGCAGAGACGAGATGAAGCTTGTCTTCAGGCTCAGATAACCTTGCTCCCAGCCTGCTACCTCTTGTCCCTCTCTCTTTCTTCATTCCTCCATCTCCCCCCATCCCTCCGAAGGGGCCAGGCCTGCCTTTCTGGCTCCGCCCATCAGCAGCCCCTGCCTTCAGGAGCTTACCTGCCTACTGCGCGCAGCTTTGCCTTCTAACCCGGAGGTTCCTGGGAAGGGCAGCCTTCAGGGGGGACACGCAAGCGGCAAGTCAGGCTCGGGGAGGGGTGGGGCCCCATCCTCCACCTGGCAGGTAATGAGTCTGCTGGGGTCCCGCTGGCACTGCCCTGCAGATGCTCTTCTCCAGGTCATAGGTTCCCAGCCCTGTAGGTGGTCCTGGCTGGGAGGCCCCTGGGATCTGCCTCCAACAGTGCAAGTTAGAACCCTTTCGGCCGCAAGTGATAGAAAAGCGACACAGACTGGATCAACAGAAGGACAGTTATGGGCCGCGCACCTGAGAAGCCAAGGGCTTGGCTTGACTCGCTGGGTCTGGTTGGGGCTGGGCACTCGGACTCTGTTCCCTCTTTCATCTGCCTCCCCCCACACTGGTCTCATCCTCAGGCAGGCTTGCCCCCTTTGCTGGCAAGCTGGCAGCCCCAGGTCTCTCTCACCCAGAGGAGGAGAGTGCCTCCTTCCGCAGGTCCCAAGGTTGCCACTCGCTGCCCAGAGGGCACACCTGGGTCACATGGCCTGTCTCTTTCCAGCACCTAGAATTAGTGTAGATCAGTTAGCTCTGGAGCTGGGGTGTGGGGTTGGTCCCATTAGGACCTCAGGGCCCGAAGCCAGGAAAAGGGGGCAGATTTGGGGCAACCAAAACCAGGGCACCCTAATGGGGTTTCCAGAGCACATACTGTGTCAGGCACCACATTGGGGGCTTCATCTTCTTTAACTCTCTGGTGTCTCATAACATTCACGTGAGGTTGGTACAAACATTATTGCCATTCTACAGATGGAGAAACTGAGGCCCAGAGTGTGGAACTAACCGTGGTGCACATTAGTACATGGAGAGGGGGATTTGAACCCTGGCTGGGTGACCCCTAAGCTGACAGTCTGTAACCATGTCCTTGACAGCCTCTTGACTGGGCTCATCCCAAATCCCTGCTGCTTATGGAGAACCTGAGGCTCTGAGGGGAGTGGGGACTTGCCAGGGCCCCCAGTGCATCTCGGGAAACCTCCACCCAGGCACACACTGGAAAGGTGCCTTCCCTCTTGAGCCTCAGTTTCCCAATCTGTAGATGAGGGAATCGTTGCAGTTTCCCAGGTTAGCTGGACTGGTGGGGCTGGAGCAGGACTTGGGCCTGAAGATGCTGTACACACTCGAAGTACCGGGGGAGTGGGAGGGCTCCTGGTGAAGCACCCACCGCTAATGGGCTTCAGGCACAGAGGCAGGTTACCTGTGCCCTCAACATGCCTGTGTGCCTTCCTGCTTCCCCCCAAATTCGCCCCTTTGTGGGGTCCCCAGTGGAATACCCCTCAAGCCTTCCCTCTCTTCTCTGCTTCTCCCTGCCCAGGTCACCCTCAGCTACGGCGTCTTTGAGGGGAAGCGCAATGTCATCAAGCTACGGGGCCCCTTCTCCCCTGAGGAGGACCCCTCCAGGTGGGACTGGGGCTGAAACAGTCAAGCGGGAGGAATGAGGCTTATCCCAGGCCCCCAAAGGTGGGGGAGCCAGGAGGGAGGGGTGTGAGAGAGGCCTTTGGGCCGACAGCACAGAGCTGGGGGTGAAGGGCACAATTTCAGCCCCTGCTCCACCACTGGCTTGCTGTGTGACCTTGGGCAAGTGCCTTGCCCTCTCTGGGCCATAATCTCCCTATTTTGAGACACCAGGAGGCCGAGTGTTGTGGATCTGAAGGGTTCTCCCGGCCCTGATCCTCTGGGATCCTTCAGGAGCCCCTGGAAGACTGAAATGTTTTCACTGAGCAAAGGAGCTGCTCCAATGGAGGACCTTCAGGCACTGATGTGGAATTTTAAAAAATTAAAAAATTTTTATTTTTTCTCACCCGAGGATATTTTTTCCATTGCTTTTCAGAAAGAATGGAAGGGAGGGAGGAAGGGCAAGAGAGAGAGAAACATCAATGTGAGGGAGACACATGGACTGGTTGCCTCCCACACGTGCCCCGACCAGGGCCGGGGATCAAGCCTGCAACCGAGGCACGGGCCCATGGCCGGAATCAAACCCGGGACCCTTCAGTCCACAGGCTGACACTCTAACCACTGAGCCAAACCAGCTAGGGCAAGGGAATTTTTAAAAAAATTGTCACCTGAGGATATGTTTTTATTGATTTTAGAGAGAGGGGAAAGGAGAGAGAGAGAGAAACGTCGATGTGAGAGAGAAACATTGATCCGTTGCCTCCCTTATGCATCTCGACCGGGGATGAACCCGCAACCTGGGCATATGCCCTGAGTGGGAATCGAACCCATGACCTTTCGGTACACAGGATGTCGCTCCAATCAACTGAGCCACACTGGCCAGGGCCTGATGGGGAATTTTTATTGGATCTTTTGTAAGCTCTTTGTTTCCTTGGTTGTTTTTGGTGGGTAGAGGGTTGGAATGGGGGCTAAGATGTGATGTGGGCACCTTCCGGTTCTGCCCCCAGACTGGTCACAGGTTGGTTAGGGCTGTTCAGCTCAGCCCCTGGCTGTCATAGAGCAGCTTAGAGCCCAGCTGTGACATACTGTGGCAGCTGGAACAAGACCTGCTGAAGAAAGTGAAGGAAGACAGTGGGAGTGGAATGTGGGACAAGAGAGGGGGGTGGTGTCAGAGTCATTTGGGGAGGTGGCAGGGGACTCCACCCCCACCAAGGCTTTGTGTCTGGATTTGGGTTTATCTGGAGTATGTACCCCTTGGGAGAACCAGGACTCCTGGCTCTGAAGTTCTGTCGAGCTGTCTGTCTGGGGGCAGATGACTCATAACTATTCCAAGGGCTGTGGGACCAGGGAGCTGTCTTCTAATGGGGTGAGCTCCCCATCAGTGGAGATGTGCAAACTGTGGCTATAGCGCCAAGAGCCTTAAGAATTGATGTTAAATGCTCTAAGCCTGGCGATTCTGGTATCCATGGGTTTCTGCCTAATGGAGCTGCAGGACTGGGGACTCAGATATATAGGGTTAGATGGTTGGGTCTCAGCTGAGGTCTCCTTATGGCTTCTCTGGCCTTCAGAGTCTCTCTAAAGCAGTAGTTCTCAGCCAGGGAACATGTTGCCCCCTGAGGACATCTGGCCATGTCTGGAGACATTTTTGAATGTTATGACTTAGGGAGATGCTACTGGCATTTAGTGGGTAGAGTCCAGGGATGCTGCTAAACATCCTACAACAGACAGGACAGCCCCCCAAACCAAGAATTAGCAGTCCCAAATGTTAATAGTGCTGAGGTGGAGAAACCCCACTCCAATCATCTCCCTTAGGAGCCCACGGGGGTGAGGGTAAGGCTGGGGCGACCGTCTTGTCCATTTCTGCTCTCTCCATAGGTTTCGCTCCCTGCATTGTCTCCTCTACCCAGATACTCCCTGGTGCCCACAGCTGGTGGCCCAATGAATCCTGAACTGCTGGACGATTGTTGAACTGAGGCCTCTGATTGTCCCTTGCTTCACAAGGCAGCTCTGAGGGCCTGTGGCAAGTGTCCTGGGGTGGCCAGTTCCTGGCAGGGCCTCTGAGTGGTGGGCAAGCCCAGAATTGGACAGTGACTGGTGGTGAAGCCATCGCAGACTTTTGGGGGTGGGTTGGACGGCCCGGGGACCAGGCGAAGGCCAGAAAGGCCCCAGCGGCTGGGCTCCCATGGGCTCTGGGTGGCTGAGTTGAACAAGGTGGGGCCCATTGAGCTGGGCTGGGGCTCAGGAGCCCTAACCCTCCAGAGAATTACATGGGTGGAGTGTGGCCCCCACCCCCAGCTCTGGTCTCTCAGTCATTCCCCTGGGGTCAAGCACTGGGCCACCCACTCCTGGATCCATTGGCTGGATCTGCAACCACTGAGGGGACCCAGGTGGAAAAGTGGCCAAATGCAGGGTCTCTGCCAGACACTGTTGTTACTGACCAGTCTCCAGCTCCTTGCTCCCCAGTCCTTGCTAACAGAACCCAATTTTGTTTGGATTATCAGCCTGCCCAGGTCAGACGATGGATCCTCATGGGTCCCAGCCAAACTTGATGATCCCTTTGCTCACTTTCTCAGCTCCCTGTGCTGTTAGGAGCTTCCATGTACCCCAGCTGCCTAGAGTCAGAGCTGTCTGTTAGTGTGAACTAAGCAAAGCCGATGGAGAGGATTCTGGGGAAAGTTTTGCAGCCCCGGACTCCCTCTTCCTGCTGTGAATGTGGGTGTGATGTCTGGATCTGGGGCAGCCACCTTGCTGCCATGAACAAAAGGCCAAGACAATCACCCACACCTGTCTTGTCTAGCATCGGGTTCTGTAAGAAAATTAAACCCTTATTCGTCCAAGATTCTTTTGGTCCAGTTTTTTTGTTACAGTGGCTAAAATGTTATCCTTGCTTGGCCTCACTGGCCGTGCAAACTTGGGGAATCCACCTGGTCTGTCTGGCCTGTTTGCCCAGACATTTCTGTTCTACAGATGAGAAAAAGAATACCTTCTTCCTGGGTTGGTGTCTGCAGGAAGTGATACAGTGTTTGTAGGGCATGGCACAGGGCCTGGCACAGAGAAAGGCGCCTGGCTCTGAATGCTGACCTGTTAGTGTGTGTGAGCCACTGTGTGATAAGGTGTTCATGGCATGTTCCCTTCTACACACCTGCGCATAAGACTTAGGTGTGGTGTATGTGTGTGTGACCATCACACGTGTGTGGATATATACATGTGTGTGGATATGTGCACATGTGTACATATGTGTGTGTCATGAGGTGCTGGTTTGCAGGAGCTATTCCTCCTTTTCTGTGCCCTCGGAGCCTGGGTTGGAGGAGGCCAGAGGCTCAGGGAAGAAAGAATGGAGACTCGGAGCCAAGGGCTTCAGCCTCTGGTGTTGGATAAAGGGGCGATTTGATAGTCAAGGTAGGAGCTGAATAAATGCAGGCGCCCTTCGCACTTCAGGTCCCAGAGAGGCTGGGTGAATGGGGAGGTTTCAGGCCCGGTGGTGCATGGTTGGTGGGTTAGGGATGGGGGGTCTCTTCTCCCCACTCGCATCGTGCCCAGGAATGTGGGAAGTCAGTGTCACAGTGGGACTCTGGGCTGGGGGAAGGGAGGAGAGATCCTAAGGGATGGAGGTGCTCCTCTGGAGCACACCCACCAGCCTTGAGGGACCTGTCCCTGCTGCTACTCTGGAACCACTGAGCACCAGAGCCTCGGCGCCTGTGTTCCAGGGAGGAACCTGAGGCCCAGCGAGGGACTGCTGTGTGCTTGTGGTCTCACAGCAGGTCAGATGCTGGGCCAGAGGCTCAGGCTCTTCCAAAGCCGCCTCTCCTTTGGGGCTGGGTTTGGGGGATGTGAGCCGAGGAGGAGTGGCCGCTGGCCCCGCAGCCGGGTGGGGATGGCACGGTGTGCTCCGAGCTGTGGTCCTCTCCACTCCGCACGTGGAAGGCTGCCCGCCTCCTCTTTTAGAAGCAGCATCGGACTCGTGAGTTGTTCCCAAATTCTGAGGGTCAAGCGGAGGGAACAGGCCATCTGCTGCCTCCATTGTCCCAGAATAGCTGCGGGAGGGAGGGGCAGAGCCAGCAAGGATCAGAATCGGGACAGAGGACATAGTCTGGGCTTAACCCTTCGTGTGCGTGTGTGGGAGAGTGTGCAGCTGCTACACTCCGGGCTGAGGTGGCCCGCGTGGGCCCCGCGGGCAGGGGCTAGGAGTAGGGGGCGAGGTTGGTCTACTCCATCTTGGCCTTTCTGTGTCCCTGGGGCAAATATTATTCCCATTTTACAGGTTAGGAAACTGAGGCACAGAGAGGGAGAAGGCCCTTAGTCCAGGTCACAGGGCTTAGGGGTGCCAGAGCCAAGATTTGAGGAAAGCTGACCCTGCAGAGGTCATCTCAGTGTGGGATGACTCTGGAGGGTTGGGAGCCTCACCAGGCCTGACTTTACCCCCCTTCCCACCTCCAGTTCTACACCCTTAGGCAGATGACTCCATTGTTCACTGGTCTCACCCGTAAAATGGGCACAATGGCTTCTGTGCAGCATGCTCTGGGTCTGGAGACGGCACAGAAAGCTGCTGGTGCAGGTAGCATCTCAATGAACACTACCTCCCTGCCCTCTCTGAGCTCAGTTTTGTCATCTGTAAAAGGGGGTGGAGGGGGTGCTGGACTGGCCGTCACCTCCACTCCGCCACCCCGGTCCCAGCCATTGTCAGTCCCGCCTGCGTTACCACAGCAGCCTCCTCGTTGGCCTCCCCAATGCTTGGGCTCTGGCACACTGGCCCCCAGTTTCTCCTGGTGGGTACCCAGGTTCTCTGCCTGGAGTGCACCCCATCTCTGCATGGCTGAATCGAGCTCCTATGTCCTTCCTAGGGAGGTGCTTCCTGGTGACCCATCACAAAGTGTCCACCTGACAGCAGTCACTCAGTCACCTCACTATGGCAGCTCTAACCTTTGCAGACACATCTCTTGTTGGTGCATCTGCTCACTCATGTATTTGTTGTCTGCTCCCATCTGACTGTTGGCTCCACAATCCCAGGGGTCTTGTTGTTGCTGTTTACTGCAGCTCACTGCCTGGGACATAGTAGATGCTCAACAAATACTTGTGGGATGAGTAGGAAAATGAGTGAATGAGCTTTTCAGATCCCTTCCAGCTCTGTCAATGCCTTAAGGGTCTACAAAAGGTGCTAAAACCACTGGGGAAAGGTGGCGAGGTGCCTTGTAAAGGGGGAGTCAGGCTGGTGACACTGGTATGCCCCCAAAAAGGAAACGTTGACTTTAAGTGCTCCTGATAGATCCAGTAGGAAGGACAGAGCACCACTCAGCAAGTCTGTTTGTTAAAATAATTGACCCTACACAGACCAACCTTCTGGATCTAAATACTTGTTTTCTGGAAATAGGAGGGGTGCAGTGGAACCTGCCGATGACACCATGAGGGTTCAATCCCCCCAATCAACAATGAAGACAAAGGGCTTTGTTTCTTCAACAAGTAAAATGGCATAAGAAAGGAAGAGAGGGAAGAGATTGAAAGAGATTTGAGAGTCATGGCAGCAAAACACAATGTGAGGACCTTGTTTGGATCCTGGTTAAAGTAAATGGTGTTTTGCTTTTTTAGAAAAATGAGAAAATTTGAACATGGACTTTGTATTCGAGTGGTATTAAGAAATAGTTAATTTTATTAGGTGTGATAACAATATTGAGTTTTTCTTGAATGTTCTAATATGTGAGAGACACATTCGAAAATATGGATAAAATGATAAAACATCTGGAATTTTCTTTAAAGAGGTGCTTGAGGGGAAATAAGAAAGGCAAAATGGGGATGGTTGTCAAAGCTGGTGCTGGGCACACGGGGGTTCATTATGTTACTCCTTTTACTTTGGTGTGGGCTTAAAAACTGCCATAATAAAAAGTAAAATTAAACCAAGAGGGCCTGTGGATATTCCATTTTGCTGGCTATGGTTCTCCTTCTCTTTCCCCTGTCCCTTCCTTCATGCCCCACATTCAGGTCCAGAGAACATCTGTTTTCATCAGAAACAGCTGGCCCGTCTCCACTTCCTGTTCTCCCCAAACACCCAGCGGAAGGAGAGGCCGACCTTGACCCCTGCCTGATTTGCAGTTGGCTGCTTGCCTGGTTTCCCTGAGGCCCACCCTGATTTCTTTTGGTTCTGAGCGCTTGTCCCAGCTGCTTTGACACTCAGCAGCACTTTCCTCGGGCACAGTCACTGGACACACTCCTCCACCCACTTACGCTTCCCCCAGCCAGCCAGCCAATAAGAATTTACTGCTTACCTCCTCTGGGAGGGGCCGGTAGCAGTGTTCCTACATCAGAGGCTACCCAGGGGAATCAGGAACAAGCCCTTCCCTCAAAGGAGCTCAGATGGCAGCCGGGACAGCAGAGCATGTCACTGATAACATGAAACCATGGCGCACAAGAGGGAAGACTAAAATCTGGGGGGTCTGCGGGGCAGCAGGGGTCAAGAAGACTTGAGGTGGAAAGTGATGTTCGATCTGGGTCTTGATCCATGGGAGGTCAGAAGGAGCCGGATGCCTCACACTTTGCCTTGCAGAGAGGGCCATGGAGACCCTGAGGAAAGGTAAAAATGTTACGGTTAGGAACACGACTGTTCACGTGCCTACTTACCTTGCAGGGTAAGTTGAAGGGTGTACCTGGCCCAGTGTCCACGTAAAACACCCTCCTCCCCTCCCTACATCTCCTGAATAATTTTATGAATTCCCCCTAGAGTGGAGACGCTTGTTGGTGCATCTCTGGACCTCATAGTATCTGGCACAGTGCTGAGCACTTCACAAAGACTGCTTAGGTGGGAGAGTCAGCCTCAGGCCAGCGCCACAAATCACCGGCGCTTGACAAAAACATATTCCAGGGCCCAGAGCTGTACATCTTCAGAACCCAAGTCTCCAAAGGAGGGGCCAGGGAATCTGTGAATCTGTATTTTTACCTGGTTCGCCAAGACGCTCTAGTTGCTAGGTCAGGGGACGAGGTGGGGCTGGAGGGAGTTCAGCACCACGGACAGAAACCTTGGCTGCGGTGTCTCTCTTCCCAGGACTAGCTGGAGCAAGGGCATTTATTCTGCGTGTGTATGTGGCAGGGGTTCATGGTCTAACCCTGATGGGGGCCAGATGATGCCTGTGGCCTTGGCCCCCAAGTGCCACGGCCCTTCTCTGAGCTTCAGGAGTGAGTTTCAGGGCAGGCACTGGCCCTGCTCTGGGAGACAGCTCTAACTCTGCCCAGGGAGGGGACATATAATAAATATCCCTTCCATTTCTTTTATAAGTTGTAAGCAACTCTCATACTGTGTAAGCAGCAAAGCTTGAAGCCTGAGCTGTGTGAACAAATTAATCCCCCAAATGTGGTTTGAGCACCTACTGTGTTCAAGGGCTGTACTGGTAGCCAAGGGGCATGTAGGGATGAGCGAGACACAGCTGCCACCCTAAAGAACCCACAGCTTGTCAAACATGGTTCATTGATTGTTAGAGAGAAGGGTGGCCTTGAAGAGAATGAGACTGGAGTTAGTGAGTGTGTGTATTGGAGAGGCAGCCAGGGGCATGGGGAGAAGAGACATTTGGTGGCAGGAGCTTCTGGATTTGAGACCTGGCCGTGGCACTGACTAGCTATGTGGCATTGGCTCTCAGAGCCTCAGTTTCCTAATCTAACAAATGGGAGTGGCTTCATCTATCCCAGGCCCCCCTCCCAGGCATTTGTAAGAAAGGGGTCCACTCAGCCCAGTGCCCGGGACCCAGCCCAAGCACCATTCATTCACTCATAGACTCCACACCTGTGCCAGGCATGGTGCCAGGCATCTTATACTGACTGGGGCTTAGGGCAGAGGTGACTCTTCCTCTCCTGATGGCTCCCAGCTAGACTACACTTCTAGCCTCCCTTGAAGTAAGGGTGAAAGATGAAGTTCTGGCTGGTGGGTGTGCCCCGTGTGCAGACTTGGCTCATAAAACCCCTCCCACTCGACATGATCTCTCTCTGTCTTTATCACTGATTGGATGGAGGGGACCTAGGTCAGAGGAGGTGGAGCCTGGAGATGAGAGGAGCCCAGGTCCCAGAATCTCCTCCGGATCTTTTCCCTTGGTGGCAGTCTGTTCACCAAACAGCTGCAACGAACTGCTAGAAGTCCCAGAACCAAACCTGTGTTGAGCTGAGCCCTTGCTCTCAGGGGTGTTTGTTACAGGGCTTAGCCTACGCTGACTCATACAGGGAGACACAGTACACCGGGAGACAGACAAGCCGGAGTTGCAGTGAGTGATGGAGTGACTGGGAACATACACGCGAAGGAGACAGCGGAGATCTTGGGGGAGGACACATGGTGGGCTTGTTTGTAGATTCTCCTAAGCTTAATGCATAAACCTTCAGCCCCTCAGTGGTCCTGATCTGCAAGTCTCTTGCTTTGACCATATAACTTCCTTTCAAGCTTCTTGACACCCCATCTTGCATGGTATACAAATCCCTTACCCAACTGGATTTGTTTTCAGGGACGTGCTGACCAGGTTTGTCTCTCACTTGGCCCTGCTGGGTTGGAAACCATGCTGTGTAGCCCCAGTGACCTTTCTCTCCCTGCCCATATCCACATCTTCTGGGTGAAAGAGCCCTCCAGACAGACCGATGTTCCCATCTCTCCAGCCCACTGACCTCACAGCCCAGCTTCACTCAGTGTTTGGGTGGAAGCGTCTTTGTACCTTTAGTGGCTTCATAGAAGCAGGAGACAGGCCAGGAGAGTGAAACACTCAATTTGCCAGTTGGTTTGCAGGAGCCATTGATGCAGTCCAAAGCTGTTTTATCTGTATCTGATTATTTTCAAATTAAATTGAAATAAATTCTAATACATAAGTAATATGCTTACTGTTCCATTTATCCATTATTGCATAACAACTACCCAATGAACTTAATGGCTTACAGCAGCAACACTACTTATTTTGCTCACAGATCTGTGATTTGGGCAGGGCTTTTGTCAGCTAGGGCGCCCAGGATGGGGCTGGGATAATCTGCAGGGTCTCTCGTGTGTCTGACACCTTGCTGACCTTGTCCCCTATCTCTGTGAGGCTGCAGAATAGCTGCACTTCCTACATGTTGGCTCAGGGATCCCCACTAAGAGAGCTCAGTGGAAGCTGGGATGGCCTCTCAGGAGTGGACCCGGCCTCAGAGTCAAGCTGCATCATGTCATTGGAAGACAACAACTAAGGCCCGCCTGTATGCAAAGAAGGGGAATTGAGACTCCTTGCCATCCCCCTTTAGATATTATAAATTTTTTAAAATTTAAATTTTATTTTTTATATTTTAATTTTCTAAAATTTATCTTTATTGTTGGAAGTATTACAGGTGTCCCATTTCCCCCCCAATTGACCCCCTCCACCTTGCTCCCACCCGCTCTCCAGGTCTTCACCCCGTTATTATCTGTGTCTAAGGGTTACGCATATATGCATATAACTTCTTTGATTAATCTCTTCTCACCCTCCACTCCCCTTCCCTCTTCTCCCTGAAATATGATCGTCTGTTGCATGTGTCAATGTCTCTGGATCTATTTCGTTTGTCAGGTTCTTTTGTTCATTAGCTTCTTCTTAAAGAAGACCCTTCAACATTTCCTGTAGTGCTGGTCTGGTGGTGATGAACTCCTTTAGCTTTTTCTTATCTGTGAAGCTCTTTATCTGACCTTCAGTTCTAAATGACAGCTTTGCTGTGTAGAGCAATCTTGGTTGTAGGCTCTTGTTTTTCATCACTTTGAATATTTCTTGCCACTTGCTTCTGGCCTGCAAGGTTTCTGTTGAGAAATCAGCTGACAGTCGTATGGGTGCTCCCTTGTAGGTAACTAACTGCTTTTCTCTTGCTGCTTTTAAGATTCTCTGTTTGTCTTTAACCTTTGGCATTTCAATTATGATGTGTTTTTGTGCAGGCCTCTTTGGATTCCTCCTGTTTGGGACCCTCTGTGCTTCCTGGACTTGTAAGTCTATTTCTTTCCCCAGGTAGAGGACGTTTTCTGTCATTATTTTTTCAAAGAAGTTTTCAATTTCTTTCTTTCTTTCTTCTTTCTTTCTTTCTTTCTTTCTTTCTTTCTTTCTTTCTTTCTTTCTTTCTTTCTTTCTTTCTTTCTTTCTTTCTTTCTTTCTTTCTTTCTTTCTTTCTTTCTTTCTTTCTTTCTTTCTTTCTTTCTTTCTTCCCTCCCTCCCTTTCTGGCACCCCAATAATACGAATGTTGGACCTCTTGAAGTTGTCCCAGAGGTTCCTTATACTATTTTCATATTTCTGGATTCTTTTTTCTTTTTGCTCTTTTGGTTGGGTGTTTTTTGTTTCCTCATGTTCCAAATTGCTGATTTGATTCTCAGCGTCCTCTACTCTGCTGTTGATTCCCTGTAAATTATTCTTCATTTCAGTTTGTGTGGCCTTCCTTTCTGATAGGTACTTTATTAGGTCATTGGTGGTCTCACTTGTTTTTGTAACAGTCTTACTAATATCCTTGAGCATCTTTATAACCATAATTCTAAACTCTGTATCTAGTAGCTTGCTTGGTTCTATTTCATGTAGTTCCTTTTCTAGAGATTTCTTCCGTTCTTTCCTTTGTGACATGTTTCTTTGCCTCCACATTTTGGCTGCTTCCAGGTGTTTGTTTCTATGTATTAGGTAGAGCTGCTATGTCTCCTGGAATTGGTAGAGTGGCTTTGTGTAGTAGGTGTCCTGTAAGGTCCAGTGGCTCAGCCTCCCCAGTCACCTGAGCTGGGCCTTCTAGGTGCTCCCCTGTGTGGGCTGTGTGCACTGTCCTGTTGTAGTTGAGCCTTGGTTGCTGTTGGCATCACTGGGAGGAACTGACCCCCAGGCCAATCAGTTGTGAGGACCAGCTGCAACTATAGCCAGAGAGCTGCTGTGCTGGAGACACCCCTATGGAGCAGGATTTACTTCAGTGGGGCTTTGGTGCTCACCAAGTGCGCCCCTTGAGTGTCACTCGTGGATGTGGTAGGGTTGTAATCCAGAGTGGTGGAGTCTGACCACCAGGTGCACTGTCTCTGGGGCCTCCCAGGAGGTGCAAAATCAGCCTCTGCCAGTGCCTTGCCCAGGGCCACCCAGTATGAGCTACACAGCAAACCGTAGTTGGCTGCTACTTGTGCTGGGCTTGGAGGTGTCCAGGAGAGGCCAAGCTGTGAGCCAATGCAGCTGCTGCTAGTGCCAGGCCTGGGGCCCCTTATCAAGATGTATGGGGCCCGCTGCTGCTTGTTTGAGAGATTTTAGGAGAGTCCTAAGCATGGGGCTCGAGAGGCCACTTGCACAGAAAAGCCCCTGGAAATGGCCTGGATGAGCTGCAGGTGGGGAGGGGCGGGGCCTCCGGGAATCACGGGGCGGGGCCAAAGGTGAGAGTCAGGTGCTGGCGACTCAAACATGGCGCCTGCCTGCCGGCTGTGCGGGGAGGACTCGCCACAGGAGCCATGGCCTCCGCCAGCCCTTCTGCCTGGGAGGAAGCCGCCCTCCAGCTCTCGCCCTGACTCCAGGCAGGTCAGTTCCTCCCCGAGTGTCCCGGGTCCTTTCCGGCTGCTGCCCGGCGCTGGGCTCAGAGGGAGCGTCCGAGTGAGTCCGAGCCGGGCCCTTAAGGGGAGCTGCTGGGGCTCCTGCAGCCCCCGCGACCCTCAGCAACAGTCCCCGCTGGTTTCACGGCCCGGAGTTGTGGGGACGTCTCTTCCCGGCCCTGGAGCCCTGGGCTGGGGGCCTGCTGTGGGGCTGGGACCCCTCCCTCCTCCAGGAAACCCCCACCGCTGAGATTCCCTCCCGGGTTTAACCCGCGGCACCGGGTGTGGGCCTGCGGCGAGTCTCCGAGTCTCCGATGCAGCCCCGACCTGCCCGCGTCTCCGCCCCTCCTACCGGTCTCTCGATGCTCCTTCAGGTCCCTGGTTGTGGGGCTTCTGTGCAGCCAGATCTCAGGAGGCTCTGAGTGCTGGTGGTTCTGTATTTTAGTTGTAATTTCGATGTGTTTGCGGGAGGCGGCGGGCGCAGCTGTGACCTACGCCGCCATCTTGTCTCTCTTCTCTGTAAAATTGCATTATAAATTTTAAAAATCGTTTTTAAAAGATAGTACATAAACATTTCCACTTTAACCATTTTTAAGTGTACCACTCAGTGGCATTAATTATATTCATGATGTGCAACACCGCCGGAACTTTTTCATAATGTTTAAACATGGTTCCCAAGGCGCATCTGCGCCTTACCACCCAGCGGCGCCGCCCCTCCCCAGGCTGTGCGCTAGTCCACCGCACGTGGGGGGGGGGCACCTCGTTTATACTTTACCCCCAAGAACACTGCGTCGCCTCTGCCTCCTGGCTGTTCGGGGCAGCTGCCATGATCACCGTGTGCAGATGTCTGTTTGCATCCCTGCTTCCAACTCTTTTGTGAATACACCCAAGAGTAGAATTGCTGGATCATATGATAATTTTATACTTTTTTTTTTCTTTTGAGGAACTGCCATACTGTTTTCCACACCAGCTGCACCACTTCTCATCCCCACCAGTAATGCATAAGATTCCAATTTATCCATAGCCTTGCCAACACTTGTTATTTTCTGTTTTCTATTTTTATTTTTAATAATAGTCATCTAAATCGGCGTGAGGTGGTGTCTCACTGTGGTTTCGACTTGCATTTCCCTGATGACTGGTGATGTTGAGCCTCTTCTCATGTGCTCATTGGCGTTTGAATATCTTCTTTGGAGAAATGCCTGTTCAAGTCCTTTGCCCAGTTTTTAATGCGGGTTGTTTTTTGTTGTTGATGAGTCATCCTTCTTTACCACAGCCGTGTAGTATTTCAAAGAGTTATATAGTTAGTTATAAACCAGTCTCCCTCCTATGGGTGGATATTAAGGTTGTTTCTGAATATGTGCAGTTCAAACAGTCCTGCAGTGAGTTTTCTCGTACGTGTGGTGTATTACACGCAGAGCGTATTGGAGAATAAATCTGTAGCAGTAGACTCGGTGAATGAAAGAGACAGTGCATTTATCACCTAGGCAGACACCGTCCAATGCCCTTGCGAGTGGATGGACCGATTTATATTCCCTGTAGCCATGTGAGAGCGCCAGGCCCAGATTTAAAACTAACATGTATGGTTTCAGCATCGTGCCAAAGATTTCTTCCTCCGTGGGGATGGAATCTGACACTTCCTAAAGTGGATTAAGACATTGGCCTAACACTGTACTCTGTGAGGGGATTTGCAATATAATTGCATTTGTTCATAAGACGGAATTAATATCGAATAACTTGCCATCCACAGAACTAATTTTAACCCTGCTCTATGAAAAATCCATTCGCATTTTATGTTTTAAAAATCCGTTTAAAAAATTGCTGCTTGAACACCATTAAACTGATATAAAAAATCAGGTTCAATCTTGATTTGTATGTTAATCTTTCCAAATGGTACAAAATTTATTTTTATCAATTCTTTCCCAGGGGCATAGCCATGAAAATTCATGACTGAGAATTCTTTTCTCTTATCTGTAGCATCTAACAAGATAATGGAACAACGCACACGTCAAATATTAACTCAACCTGCGTGTTCATGACTATGTGTGGATTTAGAAGCAGACAGCGCCCCTTACAAGGCCCACACCAAACACTTGCTCCTTCAACTTCTAATCGAGAAAGTTACTGCAGATTGTTATGAGCCAATCAGAATCCAATGGAAACAGATAAACAGATTATAGCCACTTTAACGATGTTATATGAATATTGAATATATGTTCTTAATTAACTTGGCACAATTTTCAAGAAAGGGAATTTTTGTAGGGGGGGAAATTCCCATAAACGAAGAAACTAACTTGGAAATAAACTCAAGACAGCAAATTCTGTGTGTCCCGCACAGAAAGTAATGCCTTAGCTATATTAACTGATAATAAAGACCTATGGCAAATGAAGCATGATATGCAGGGTGAAGAGATGAGAAATAATCAGAGTGTTAAACCATAGTAAACACACATTAGCTTTATACTATGTGTCCATTTAGAAGCCAGTTTACATAGATAGTAGCTCACTTAGCCTTCCTTGCATGGTACCTTCGGGTACGTCTAGTCCAACCTCTCACCCAGCATAGGAATCCCAGGCCACCTAAGAACGGCTTGCTTCCTCCAATGACGGCAGGTTCACCATCTCAAATGGCACCATCTCAAACTGGGTGCTTGTGGCTCTCTCCTCTGGGAGCTGTCCAGGACCCACCAGCTTCCTCCTCAGCCTCCCCTGAGGTCTTTTTAAAAGCTCTCCAGGCGATTCCAATGGACAGTCAAGTGTGAAACCTACTGCTCTAGAAAGATCATCTGTAATCGGCCTGGCCTTCTCTCATTCATTCATTCATTCATTCACTCACTAGCATCTATGCCAGGTCCTGAGATACCTATGTGTTATTTACCTAATGTTTTTCTTTACATTGACCCTTTTTACCTAAAGACATTGTTTTAAAATCATGGATTTGATGGTCCAGATATATTATATCATACACACATCAAATATAAGCACACAATTCTTAACATAAATAAGCTCATCACTATTATCTAAATACTACCTTGCATATTACTAGTGGTATTCACATTACCTTTTAGGAAACTGAATTCATTTCTTCATTCATTAACTCATTCCCTCCTTCACCCAGCTCGCATTTCCTGAGCTCCTCTGATGGGCCATGCTGGAGGCTAGGCATCCTCCAGCCTGGTGTCCACTTGCCACCCAGGAGCCTCCAATGCTCCCTGCTGCTGGAACAGGAATGGAGCCAGCCCTGACTTCTCCAGGCCCTGATGAAGCTCCTTCTCAGAGCTTCATGTGCCTTTGCCTCCCCAGGCAGCTCTGGAGGTGTACCTAGACCCTTGGTTGGAGTCTCAGTGGGCAGTGCAGGCCATCACCACTAGGCGGCACTCCGGCCTCACCGCTGGCTTCTAGCCCGGGCCAGGGCCAGGTGACTCTGGCTGTATGGTTAGGGTGCCTGGGGCGCTGCTGGGGGAACCAGAAGAGGCTTGGGGAAGGCCTTATGAGATAAGGGGGCATGAAAATGAGCCCTTTGAACTCATTCTGAGCAAAACCTCCCTCCTCCCTGCCAGGGGCAAAAAGCACACCGAATATATCTTTACCGGGTTCAACAAAACATCACCAGGGCAAGAGCAAGGTCACCTACATGCAGATGCTGGGCTCACCACGAGCACCAGACAGTGTGTCTGTGGCCTGATCCTGGACCTGCCCTGTACCTCAGCCCTGTGCTGATTCTCCCTGAGAGACAGGAGGGCAGAGAAGAGGGTCCAAGGCCAGTGGGGGCCTCTCCTGGGGACTGGGCCACTCTTCAGCCAGGAATACCAGTCCAGGTGGACTGGGCCCTCTGCAACTGGCCTCAGTCCCCTGGCCTCAGGTTCCCCTTCTCTAAAATGGGACTGAAATACTTTCTGCCCTGCCTGCCTCTCTTGAGAGTATGGGTGTGAAAGCTACTGCAAACAGCAGAGAGCAGGTTTAAAACATTTTTGTTGTTGTTAATCTTCACCTGAGGATACTCTTTTCCCATTGATTTTTAGAGAGAGTGGGAGGGGTGGGAAGAGAGGAGAGAAACATTGATGTGAGAGAGACACATCAATTGGTTGCCTCCTGCATGCATCCCAGGGCTGGGGATTGAACCTGCAACCCGGATATGTGCCCTTGACTGGGAATCAAACCCATGACCCTTCAGTGCAAGGGCCAGTGCTCTAACCACTGAGCAACACCGGCCAGGGCAGAGAGCAGGTTTAAACAAAAACAAGAGACTCTAAAATGGAAGCCAGCCCTTCCTGCTTCGGAATCTGTGCGAGTCTGTCAGCTGTGGAGCGGGTCCTTGCTGCACATACCTTGTCTGAGCTGGTAATTAGGAGCCGTGGTGGCTCCTGCCTTGCCCTCCAATGGCTTTCTCTAATTGCTTTAATCTGTGCTCTCAGGCACTTGACAGCTTCACAGACAGAGGCGTGAGCCCCAGGCAAGCGGAGGGGGAGGTTGGGGGCCCAGCACCTACTGTCTGCAGCCCTGTGATGAGGGCTGGGGAGGCCACAGAAAAATGGCAGTGAGGCCCTTGTTCCTGGGTTGTCAAGGTTCCTGGGGCTAGGAGGGGCCTTCATGGAGGAAGTATGGGGGAGTGAAAAGATTTCTGGGGGGAGGGGGGCTGAGTACTGGAAAGGGGATGGGGGATGAAAGGAAACCCTCGTGGGTTTTGGTTCCCTGGAAGAAGATTTGGGGCTCCTATGGAGGAGGGGAGCTGAGAGCCTCTGGGGTGGCATGCCTAGCTAGGGGCAGGAATGGGGGTGCGGGGGCACCCCCAGGGAAAGGGGTCTGCCCATGCCTCCCTTGTTTCTGGGAGTACATGGCCTTGACCTTGTCCGTGGCAGGGTAGTTTCTCCACATTTGTCACCCTCTGGGACAGCTCAGTGTGTGTCTGTGTCTGGTGTGTTGTCTCCAGCTGTGTATGAGCTGGTACCACTCACGAGTGCATGAGCGTGTTACACTGGTGGCTGCTAGCTCTGTTGCATTCAGCTTCCAGCTCTGCAGGGTTTCCTCCCTGAGCCTCTGGGGCTGCCCCCCTCCTGGGACAGAGGTGGCTGGCGCAGCTGGGGGAGGGGGTGGGGCTAGCCTAGCTGGCAGCTTAAGGCCCCTCCTGCTGGGATAAAGCGATTACGGTGTGTGTGTGTGTGTGTGTGTGTGTGTGTGTGTACGGGTGTGTAGGTGGATGAGACTGAATCCACAGCCTTTAGGAGCTGCAGAATCCTCAGCTACCCTGAGAAGGCCCAGCATTTGCCGGTGATGCTGCCCTCCCGGTCCTGGCAATGACGCCCCCCCTTCCGGCTGGCCTGGCCGTGCCACGCAGCTACTTGAAGATGCCGTGCTCTTGAATTTCTCCTTTTGCCAGGGGTCCTCTGGCTCTGCGGGTGGGAGGCCAGTCAGTCAGAGGGGAGAGAGTTAAGGTGCAGGGGCTTCCTGATACTTATGACGAGGACAAATCGAGGTTCTGCCCTTGTGCTTGACGAACGAATTGCTTATAATCACCACTCATTTTTACTTGCATCAGCCTAAGTGAGAGGAAAGGCTCCGGGCTGCTCCTCTGGTGCCAGGAGACTACGTGGGGTCAATGATAATCAGAGCAGCGAGTGTGAAGTCAGTGACTGAGGCGTGCCCAAGCTGCTGAGCAAATTCAGTTTCCTCTGACCAACAGACAGCGAAGAGATGACGTTCCCACCACGAAAATGACAATGGCGCTGATCCTCACGGCCCCTCCTGAGCGGCTGGCATGGCTCCAAGCTCTGCCTGGGTCAGCTCCCATAATCCTCGCAGCCGCCCCGGGCGCCCATTATACAGATGGAGAAACTAAGGCTCAAGGAGGGAAAGGAACTTGCCCTGAGATGACACAGCTCACAGAGCAGTAACTTGAACCCAGGCTGGTTGGCGCCCTTGTTGAGCTCCCAGACACTGTGCCACGCGTGGCAGGATAGCCCGGCAGGGTGGTCATGGTGTGATTTTAATGGTGGCCCTCTTTCAGGACAACCGCAAACCTCAGTCCCACCAGAGAGCTTCTAGCCAGTGACTCGAATTCATGTGGCAAAGGCAGATGAGGAGAAGTTTAAAGGAGCCTTTTCCGCTATGTGGCCGGTGCTTGTTTGTTTGTTCGCGCTCTGTAGCTATTACCCGGCTCCCCCTTTATCTCTCCAGCGGGCGTGCTGTCCAGGCCGGCGCTTTGCTGGCTCAACAGCACTGTGTCAACAGCTCCGGCCTCAGATCGCAGATCCGCACGGAGCGCCTTTGACATTGGGCTGACTCGCAGCAGCTGGGAGCTGGGGCTTGGATGCTGGTCTGCCGGGCATCTGGATACCTGAGAGGGAGGCAGGGAGGCAGGGAAGCTGCGGTGCATCTAAAATGGGGGTGCAAAGGTGGAGGATGCACAGTAATACTACCTCACCAGGCTTTTGTGTATCATTTAGGGATTGCTTCTATTGCTGATAAGAGGCCGGACATTAAAGAGGCTGGGAATTAAAGCAGATTAAAGCTTCTCCTTTCTCCCTCTCTCTCTCTTTCACATAAAGGATATCGGGAGGAGGCATCCAGGGCTGCTGGGGGGCTCAAGAGTGTCATCAGTGACCCAGGTTCCTTCTTTGTTTTAGACCCAAAAACCTGAGCATATGGCTTCCATCCTCAAGGTCACCTCATGCTCCAAGATGGCTGCTGGATCTCCAGCATCACATCTACTTTCCAGGGAGGAGGTGAGAACAGACCAGCTGAATGTTCCCCTCTATCTCATAACACTCGCCCCTTATTGGCCTCTCCTAGCTGCAAGGGATGCTGAGAAATCAAATTTTTTGGCCGGATATACTGTCAGACAAGTGTTTGCTACTAAGGTAAATGGGAGACAGGATATTTTAAGGGCACCCTGTGGTCTCTGCCAGAGTACAGCAGCGTCCTGTGCACCCCAAGGTGAAGCTTGTCTTTTTTTCCAGGCCCTGTGACTGTTTCAGACCAAACAGCCAGAGAGGGTGAGGGGTGGGAGCCCCAGCAGTGAGTGCCAGGACCCAGGCCCTCTAGGGTCTTGGTAGTTTGGGGTTTAATTCTCCCCTTAGTATCCTATAGCAGTTCCAGCCTTGAGGGAGGGCGTCTGCTGGAGGGAGAGAGGAAGAGGCTGCTGGGGATGGGCTCCACGTCTGCAGGCTGTTCCAAGAGAAACTGTGATGACATCAGTGATATACAGCTTGGCACTGAGTTGGGAGGTCTGAGTGGTCCACCTGGGGGACAGGATAGGGGTAGGCTAAAGTCTTGAGAATGTGGGTGGCCAGCAGATGGTGGTCCATCTGGGAAGACCTCCTGACTCTCCTGCAGGCCCAGCCCTAGCCCCAGGTGACCCAGGCCTGGTGACCTAGTCCATGCCCTTCCCACATCTGTGGGTCCCTGAGAGGGCTCCGTCATGCCCCTTCCCAGTCAGGGACTCTCCCCCACAAAGGCAAATGTTGTCCTGACCTCTGTCTCTAGACACTGGCTTTGCCTGATCTTGAACTTCATGTAAACGGAATCACACCGAGCGGCCTCTTGCTGTTGGCTCCTTGGACTTCGCCTGATGCCTGCGAGAGCCATCCAGGTTGTGGCCTATATACCAGCAGTTGGTTCTTTTAAAATTCCGTTGTGGGGATAGATCACCATTTTTTATTCATTCACCTGTTGATGACAATCGTGTTGTTTCCTGTCCAGAGCTCTCATGAGTGACGCCGCAGGGAACATTCGTGGCCCAGTCTCTGAGCAGACAGATGCTTTTGCTTCCAGGAGTGGAATGGGTGGGTCATAGAAAAGGTGTGTGTGTAACTTTGTGAGAAACTGTCACCTGTTCTGACACTCCCACTAGCCGTGTGGGGGAGTGGATCCTCACCTTTCCAACATTGGATATTATCAGTCGTTTAAAGTTCGGCCGTTCCTGTGGGTGTGAACGTGGCTTACAGTGGTTTCAGTCTGCGTGTCTGATAGCTGCTAATGCTGAATGTCTCTTCTTGTGCACATAGGCCATTTTGATAGTCTCTTTCGTAAAGTGCTAGTTCATACTTTTAAAAAACTGTGTTGTTTGTTTTATTCTTATTGATTTCTAGGAGTTCTTTATATACGCTAGGATACTATTTCTTTGTCAGATATGTGTACTGAAATATCTTTTCTGCATCTGTGGATTGACTTTTCTTTCTCTTAATGGTGTCTTTTGCTGAACATAAGTTCTTAATTTTAATGAAACCCAATTTATCATTTTTCCCTTTTACGGTTAATGTTTGTTTGTGCGTCTTGTTTAAGAAAGCTTTGTCCCCCAAAGCAGACTCCGCCTGACCTCGCCCTACCTGGCTGCTCTCTGCTCCCTCATCTCTTGTTAGAAGTGCCACTCAGGGTGAGCAGGGCTGAGGAAGGCCGAGATGAGATGGGAGACCTGTGGTGAAGTGTGGGGTTAAAGCCTAGATTACTCGCCTCCCCAGCACACCGGATCTGTGTCTCCCACCCCCTTGCTTTCCCTCTGTGGATTTGGCTTTATGCTTGGCTGCAAGATTAAAGCCAAAGAGATTAAAAGATTACCTTAGGATGGGAAGGCAAATTCTGCCTCTTTGCTCCTGGAGGCATGAGGGTGGTGGTGGTGAGGAGGGCAGTGGTGGTCATGGTGCCCTCCCCTTCCTTCCAGGCCTGGGCCACCCTCCTTGTGGGTGGCCTTGGGCACATGCTCATCTCTCTGGGCCTCAGTTCCCAAGTGATTGAGTGTGCGGGGAAGCTGAGCTGGAGCGTGAGCACCAAACTGGGCTTCCCTGGGTACGCAAAGTGTGGTCCCCCAACCAGCACTCCCAGCGTCAGCTGGTAACTGGGTTAGAAGTGCAAACTTTAGGCCCCTCCCCAGACCTACTGAGGCAGAGGAACTGGAGGATGGGGTGGGGCGGCGGGCAGCGGTCTGGGTTTTAGAGCCCTCCAGAGGATTTGGCGCACTGTGGTCTGCGCACCAGCGCCTTTAACTATGGTAATTTTTAGAGCAACTGACTGTGCTCACGGGTGACTCTTCTAAAGAATATGTACCCATTCACTTATGACGCCGGTACGATTTCTCATGCCGCTCCTCACAGGAGAAAACAGGCACCAAAAGGTGAAGCAGCTTGCTGAGGGTCACACAGCTCCTGAGTGGCAGAGCCTGGACCTGGACGTAGGGAGGCTGGCTCCAGAGGCCGAGGCCCTGGCCACTGCTCTATGCTATTTTGAAATCCTAGCACTGTGTGCCCTGGACCTTCATAGATGCTCACAGTTTATCAGCTGCTCTGAGGAGTGGTGGCTCCAAAGGGCTAATAGCCCTGGGGGGCTCTGGCCCTCATGGTCTTTCCCAGCCTCCCCCAGGGCCCACCGAGTCTGCCCTAACAACATGGAGCACCTTACAGTTCCTCTCCCTGCCTCCCAGGGGACAGGGCTGAGCTGAGGGAAGGGGTGCTGAGCGCTGACTCCAGCTGCACAACCAGCCAGACCCAGGGACAGAGGCCCACAGCGCTCTGTATCCCCGGAGTCCATTCACAGCTCAGTTATTTCTTCATTCAGTATTTAGTGATTCCAGCCAGAGAGGAGTAGGGGTGGGCGGAGAGCCGGAGGCAGAGAAGGAAGAGATGGGGAGAGGAAACCTGTCCATTAATTTTATGATTCTCCCTGCCAGCCCCCTCCTGGCAGGAGGGATGGTGAAAACCCCCAACCCCAGTGCTGGGAAGTGATCAAGGAAGATCCGAGGCTGAGAGAAGGAGGCTGATTTATGGGGGGAGTGCTGGGGAGCAGGAGTGAGTGTGCCAGCGGTGGGAGAGAGCAATTCATCACAGCTCCTGGGAGAGCAGAAGGGGGCCAGCTTCCAGCTTCCAGCTTTACTGACTGCCAATGGGGCACCCAGCCTGCCCTGCTCTCTGCCAGGTCCCCAAGGACCCTGCTGTCAGGGTCAGGGGCCCTGCCCAGGTAGCTTCAGGGCCCCAGCACTCCCCAGCGTCCCACTTCTCTTCCCTGCTTCTCTTGGGCCTGCAGCCCCTTTGAACCATTGAGTGGGTGGGGTGTGGAGGAAGGACCCTTGGGTACAATCCTGGGTAAGTCCCTTCCCTGAGCCTCAGTTTCCTCATCTGTGAAATGAGGGCCTCAGCCTCAAGGTTCAGCCTCCCAGGGCAGTTGTGTAGGTGAAGTGGTGTGACTGTGAGCTGCAAAGCTCTGTGCCACCTGAGAGGTGACAAGTGTGAGGCTAGAATGAGGGACTGGCCTCCTGCTGCTGTGCTGGGCACATGCTGTTCTCCTGCCGGGGAGATCTTGCTGGGCACAGGGCCGCGGTGGTGGTGCGTCTGTGTGCAGTTGTGCTCACCTGTGCCTGTGCACAGGGAGTTCAAAGCTGCAGCTGCATGTGTGGTGCATATGTGCATGTATGTGCATGCGTGTGCATGTGTGGGCATGCGTGTACGTGTGTGCAAGTGCACGACACCTGGAGCTCTCATGTAATCCCCCTATCCCTGCCAGCCTGGGAGGACCCTTCTGGGGTGGGGTGGGGGTGGGGGTGTGGCTGAGTGCTCATGCCCAGGCCCCATCCAGCTGGTTATTTATTGATTAATTCTGCTGCCAGTTGATGAATGCCAAGCCTGTGCCAGGCGCAGGCCCTGGGCTGATTTACATAATTAAAAACCATCAGTAATAGAGCCAGGCCTCACCCGCCAACTGCTTCCTCCAGCGCAACAACAGGCTGAGCCTCCCTCCTCCACCCCGCCCTGTCCTCTGCACCCCACACCTTCCTCACCCCCCGGGCCCCTCAGTTTCCCGGCCTGCCCTGTGTGGGCCCACCCACCTAGGCTGCCCATGACCGTGATGGAGAGGCTGGAGTTCTGGGATTCTCGAGTCACTGACTCCGAATTCTATTAGCCGATGGCTCTAAGGTTCTTTGATGGAGAGGCTCAGATTATAAGATTCAGCTGTGATCCTCTGAGTATGTGATTTTTCAACAGTCTATTACTCTATGTGACAAAGGGGAAAAAATATTTTCTCTCAGCAGCCCTGCCTGCTCTCGGGGAGGCAGGGCTGCTATGGGAGGGCCAGGCGGGCTGTGGAGGCCCCGTGGTGGTGGTGGTGTGGGTATGTACACCACTGCTGTATAGGAGGAAGCAGAATTTTTCACTGCAGAGGGCTGAGGCGGGCATGGACACTACCGGAATGTGGGCAGAAGGAAGGAGGACCCAGGGACAGGGGAAGGCTGGAAGGAGAAATCCGGGGCGGCATCCTAGCCACCAAGGGGGACTTCAGGAAATATCGAATCCTGTGGAGCGTGTGATGTTAACCCCTTGCCTGTGTCACCTTCAGTGAGTTCAGAAAAGGCTCTCGAGTTAGAGAGGTAGTTTGGGTGCTGTTAGTGGGCTTCTCCACTGGCCAGCTGTGTGATCCTGGGGAAGCTACTCAGCCTCTCTGAGCTGTAGTTACCTTTGCACCTGTAAAATGGGGGTTGTTGTGAGGGGTAACGTTAATCAGCATAGTCCTTAGAATGCAGCCAGCATCTGGTGAGCCCCTGTTATTGTGTGAGAGTGGGTTTTTTGAGGAGATGTTCAGCAGGCTGGTTAGAGTTGGTGAAAACAGAGACACGCAGGAGGACTGGGTCTTCTTATCTCCACAGTAGACCAGCTCCCAGCCAGTTAGTGCTCGGAGGTTGTTTTTGAATGAATGAATGTTTTTCTCTTCTCTCAGCCCTTCTCAAATCCTGAGCCAGCCTGCAGTGATTTGAGGCAGGGTGCCTGGGACACATGGCTTCCCTCTGGTGGGTCCCCAGGCCTTGCTTTCTTCCCCTCTATCCGTCCTATCTCTGCCTCTTCTGCTCCATTCCCACAGCCTGGCTCTGCTGCTCAGGAATCCCTGCTCCTTCCCAGGTGCCTCCCCTGCAGCCAGCCTTCCTCCGAAGCAGTTTGGGGAAGATGGAGCTGACTGAGCTCCCGTTCACCACTGTGACCTGGAAATGCACTCACAGACTTTGTCCTGTGGTGCTACATGTCTCAGCCCCAGCATCTCAGTCCTCTAATCTGAGAGCCTCAGAACTGAAAACCCCAGGGAACCTTGCTCCGACCTGTGACATCTTGGATTCTATAATGGCACAAGGTGCCTGGGTGAATCACCAGGCTTAGGTAAATTAAGAAAAGATGTATCATGATTTAAAAAATCTAAATAAAATATATTTAAAATTAATGATAGAATGTAAGACGGTGCAGTCAATATGGAAAAGAGTTTGGCAGTTCCCCAAAAGGTTAAATGTAGAGTTCCCATTTGATCCAGCAATTCCGTTTCTAGGGAGTTTGAAGGTACCTCGGAAGCAGAGGTTTAAGCATCTTGTACCCCGACGTTCATAGCAGCATTATTCACAACAGCCAAAAGGTGGCATCAACCTCAATGTTCATCAGCAGATGAATGGATAAACAAAATACAAAACATATAATACAAATACACACACTGGAATATTATACAGCCTTAAAAAGGAACAAATTCTGATACATGCTACCACATGAATGAGTCTTAAAGACATCATGCTAAGTGAAAGAAACCAGACACGAAATGACAAATCCTGTATGATCCCACTTATCTGAGGTACCTAAAATAGTCAAATTCATAGAGACAGAGAAAATAGAATACATATTTCCAGGGGCTGGAGAGGAGGAATGGGGAGTTGGTTAGTGGGAACAGAGTTTCAGTTCGGGAAGATGAAAAAGTTCTGGAGATGGATGGTGGTGATGGTTGCACAGCAGTGGGAATGTGCTTAATGCCACTGACCTGAACACTTAAAAATGGTAAATTTTTTAATGTGTGGTTTACCACAATAAAAAAGGCTTTATTTGATTGAGAGAGGTGATTTTATTTGTAATCCTCTCTTTTTTATTTTCATTTTTTAATGTCCACCATTGTTCCCCTTGACCCTTGTGTTCCTGGCACATAGTAGGCCCACAACCAGTGCTTGCTGGGTGGATGAATGGGTTAGGCCCCCCCATCTGGCTGGGTGACAAGCCAACTTGACCAGCAGCTCATGGTTCCCTGCAGGCAGCTGCTTTTCTTTTACTCTTGACTTCATCAAACCAGACAACCCATCACTCAGCTGGGTTGTCGGAGATGGGAACAAGCGCCTGATTCTGGGCTTTGAGGATTGGACACAGTCCCTGAAGTGACAAAGAAGTGATTTCTCACGGAAGCCTCTTTCTAGTGTCCATCGGAAGAGAGGGTGCCACGCGCAGCACATGGAGCGCTGGCGTCTCCGGGATCAGCAGCCCACACTCTGCTTCGGGCTTCGGTTGCCTTTCACAGTGGGGAGGATTAGGATTCCTTCTTGGTGGCAGCGGCTCTTGGATGTGGCTTTAATATGCTCATGGCTGTGTCATCGATTTCTCCTCCTGAGCAGAGGAGAACATAATCAAGGGCCGGGACGGAGTCAGGCTCTTGGGGATCAAGAAATTTGCCCCATAGCTCGGTCTTAGGAAACCCTGGGATTTCTCCGTCAACTGTGTTGATTGTAATTAAGCCCCAAGGCGACAGAATCAGATTATTCCAGGTGCTGACTGCACAGCCAAGTCATGTTTCCTGAAATCAAAGGAATGGTTTTCACCGGTGTTACTGTGTCTTAGAGACTTTTAGTCTTGTGCCCCCGTTAAAGCAATTGGACGTGCACCTTCGTCCGACAGCCAGGGTTGCTCAGGTTGGAAAAGCAGATATTCGTTTGGTCCGTCTCTTCTGACAGCTGGCTCCGTAGATGCCACTCAGTGGCCTTGGTTTGATTGCACTAATTTTCTCCATTTCCCTCGGTACTGGATGGAGATGGGGTGCGCATTGTTGCCACCAGCTGCTCGCTGTGAATAGCCCTGAGAGCTGGCACTCCCGAGTGAGTGCTTCATCCACGTGCCTGCAGCGGTGCCCTACCTCGCAGTCCTCATGGTGACGGAGAGTCAGTCCTGACCCCAGGGTCCCTTTCCGGTCTACATCGTGGCTCATAGTCATCATCAACTTGACGAAAGTGTCCTCCCTGCAGCATCAACGCTGTGCGATGAACAGGACCCACGTAAACTGTGATGATAGAAAAAACCCCAACTACAAACACCTTAATAAATAAAGGTGTATCCCTGAGTGTATAGGTCTGCCTGCTACAATAAGTCAAAATAACAGGGATTTAAATAAGATGGAAACTTACTTCTCTCAGGCTCTCTCTCCCCTGAGCATACGTGAGCAGGGCTGCTGGGCCCCAGCCTTTTAGTTTATTGCCTGCCTCTTTAGCCCCGGGTGGCTCCGCAGGCTGAGACGGCTGCCCCGCTTCTGGCCCAGGGGAAGGGGAGGGAAGGGAAGGGAAGGGAAACGGAGGAGAGTCCACTCTCTTCCTTCTGAGGGCCGGAAAGGGAACCGCAGACTTGTCCCTACTCTCATTTCCTTGGCCAGGGCGCGGTCACATGGCCACACCTGGCTGCACGGTAGCTGGGAAATGGGGTCTTTATCTGGGCTTCCATGTGGTCAGCAAAACTCCATTTCTGTAGAAGAGGAGAGTGGACATTGGGGGCCAACGAGGGGTCTCGCTGTGAATTCCGTGAACGGTGTTGACCACCCCCAGTGGCGGAGCAGAGGTGACCAACAAGCGTCCTGTTTCTTGCAGAGTTTACTGTAATGTGGGAGGAGGGGGCTTCGGGGAAGGGAGTGGCCCTCTGTGTCTGGTGTGGCTGATGGGACAAGTCAGAGGGGAGGCGAGAGCCTGGGGACCTTGACAAGCAGTGGGGGGAGGAACAAAGACCCCAGAGGGGCCTGCTGGGGAGGAGCAAATTGGGGTGAGCAAGCAGAGGTGGGTCTTTGGGGCCTTTTCTTTCTACAAAGGAAAGGAGAGAAGCGGGGATGCGAAGGGCACGGCTCTTCGGGGTGGGGAACCAGCAGCATGCGTGCGGTGCCTGACCCACCCTGGCCGGGAGCGAGCGAGGGTGCAGGAGAGAGAGGGGAGCCGAGGGGGCGCCCCTGGGGGAGGCAGGAGAGGCGGGGTCTAGGGCACCGTGGGGTCTCGGCCTCACAGGAGTGTGGGTGTGGGGGAGCCTCTGCTCGTTACTTCTGGTTCCTCAGTGACTCGGGAAACAAGGCTGCCGATGGCCTGGGTGAAAATGGGGAGGAGACACTGGCTGTTTGCAGACCGAGGAGAAGGTATGTGCCTGCCACGCTGGGGCTGTTTTCCTCAGGTGACAAGAAGCCCTGAGGAGGAACAAGATGACTGGCACAGCGGTGGCAGCATTACGCCAGCATTGCAGGTGGGAAGAAGGGTGAGGCCCCAGCAGTCATGTCTGACTTTTTTAAAAGAAAAGACAAAGCTTTCTTAGAAACCCACCAGCTGCTTTCTTCTTAGGCCCCATTGGTCAGAAGTGGGTCACACGGCCACCCCTAGCTGCAAGGGAGGCTGAGAAACCAGGAACAGGGGCGTCAAGGTTGGCGGAGAGCAGGACAAATGGCCTTGTTCAGTGCAGCCAGGATTCAGCTAAGAGGGGGCTCGCCTGCCACACCCTCCCTTGCAGCTGCCAGAGTCTGAGGTGCCCTCCCCACCAGCAGTTTCGTGCATCTGTAAAGGAAAATATCAGCCAGTGTGTTGATTACTGATCTTCTCCATCATTGGCCATTAATTTCACAAAATATCAGCCAGTGTGTTGATTACTGATCTTCTCCATCATTTGGCCATTATCCCCACTGCCAATAGTGTTATTTGATAAAAAATAATTTTGCCCAGAGTTTAATCTGTTTTTCCTCTGACTTGTCACTCACTCGGTGGCTGGCTTTATAAGTGTCCTGGCGACAGAGTGGTTTGTACCTGGTTTTTCCATGAGGCCAGCCACCTTGAACCGCACCTCTGTGCTTTCGGACTCTTTGCTGCCTCTGGTGATGGAAGTCATCAATTTTGTGTTGGAAAGCTTCATTTCGTGCTTGCTCTAGAAACACTCCACTGGTTCCCCAGAGCGATGCCTTGATTGTTTTGTGGGGGGAAAAGATGTGGAAATTTCAAAGGCTCCTAACCAGCACTGGATGACCTGACAGGAGAGACCCCATGCTGGTCGCAGGGATGACGTAACTCTGTTTTCGGGTATTTAGGATTGTACTTTCTATTTTTGCTTTTCTCCTTTGCTTCTGCAAAATCCTACCTCTGCAAACCAGCACATTCCACAGGCGTATCAAATCCTATGCACTATTTATGGTTATACCTTATTTTGAATTATAGAATTTTTGTTAATATTTTCATCCCTATTTTAATGTTTCAACAAACTATTTTGCATTATGAACCCATTTCTTTTATTTGGGGCTATAACACAACAGCAAACAGTTCTGAGGACTTACTATGTGCCAGGTGCTATTCTAAGTGCCTGATATATCTCGTGGTAGTTTACAAACAGGCTCCCAATGCTTCGACACTCCTCCTGCTAAGAGGTGGCATTTATTTCCCTTCAACTTTAATCTGGGCTGGATTAGTGACTTGCTGTCACTAAAAGGAGGCAATGGAAGTGATGTTTGGGGATTTCCAAGGCCAGGTATGGAAAAGCCAAGCAATTTTGCCTGTTTCTCCTGGGACACTCATTCTAGGGGAAGCCGGCCACCACGTAGAAAGCCCAGCTCCCCCGATTCTGCCACGCTGGGGGCAGGCACTTCATTCACCAGCTTCCACAGAGCCACCCACCATGGTGCCAGCCATGTGAGCGAGCCATCTTGGATGTCCAGCGCAGCCCGGCCAAGCGTTCAGACGGTGGCAGCCCCACTTGGCATCAGTGTCCACCTGCACGAGAACCCCAAGTAAAAACTGCCCCCCCCAGCCCTTGCAGAATTCCGGATCCACACCATTGTGAGCAGAACAAAACGGTCACGTGTGCTTTCTTTTGTTTTTGGCACCACTCGGATTTTTAAGCAGCAATAGTCATCAGGAGACATAAGACTCATTCAGTCTCGCTTTTTCAGATGAAGAAATTGAGCCCCAGAGAGATAAAGCAACTTGCACACATTTTCATGGCCGAGACGAGAGATGAGTGCAGGCGGGCTGATTCTGATATTCTGCCTCTTGACAATAACGGGGGGTGGGGGGAGCAAAGTTAACAAACAAGCAGTAGCGCACAAAATGGAAAATGCGCCAGTTTGGCTGCCGGCACCATGGAGGGAGGTGAGTGCCTTTGGACCTTTCATTGGAGATGGATGGATGGCCTTTGGCGCACACAGCACCTTTAAGAATGGAGCAATTACTGCAAAGCTCACAATTAATTTCACATTTCAGATTGGTGAATCGTGGGTGAGTGAAATTCTCCCAATCCTTATTCATCTAAAGCCTGCAAACCGCCTGGGGGCGTCCGGGTTTTGAGACCACAGGAGGGAAGTGCTGACCCCTCGAATCTTAGCATCCGAGGCACAGGAGCCCAGAGCCTCCTGGCAAAAAAATATTAGAGTCATAAAATTAAAGGACATCAAATGAAACTGTTGGAAGCACCTTGGAGTTCATCTCATCCAACCTTTCACCCAGGACAAGACAGGGAGAAACCACGTGAGAGCGAAGCAACGGCTCGATACAGTGCCCCGAGCAGTGTCAGCAGGCAACTGCTGATTAATGGCCAAGGAATTGTCTAGAAAACGTGGCAGTGAGATCGCAGGGTGAGGATGGTCACTGCGGGCTGGGGACTGGGTCAGCTTCGTGGGCATGTGAACTGTGCAGTCACTCAGGGTCCCCCGCCTTGAAAACCCCCACACTTGGTTTAATGCTCTGCATTGTTGTCTTGAAATTCTAATAATTTTTGAATAAGGGCTCTCACATTTCCATTTTGCCCTGGGTTCCGCCAAGTACAGAGCTGGCCCAGGCTGGGGAGGTTTGAGACATGGCTCAGGATTGAGTATTTCAGGCAGGCGAGCGGGGCAGGCAAAGCCTGGGGGCTAGAGAGCCCCAGAGCAGCTTGGGAGGCAGTCACTTGTTCAAGGCCCTGAGTCAGGAACTGAACCCAGTCCTGTTGAACTCCAAGGCTCATGGTCTTAAACACTTTGCTCTCCTGTCTCCTGGGATGGACCTCACCCCTGAGCTGCCCTCCTAACTGTTCCTACAGTTGCAGCCTTCTCTTCCAGGGAGCCTTACTGGATAGCTCTGGCCCACTCATGCTTGTCATTCCCTCCTTCCTTCATCCTTCCTACCCCGCGAGTCCTTGTGCCAGCCCGTCTCTCCTTTCTCCTGCTCCTGGGTAGTCTATTGTGGCTTATGAGCCCCCAGCTCGATCCTGACAGGGGCTTGCCCCCCAAGAAGAAATCTTGGGCTCAGTCCTCTTGCTGGAAACCTCAAGGGGATTCCATGGGGCAGCCTTTCTCTTTCCCATTCCCATGCCTCAGTTTCCCTGCCTAAAACTCCAAACAACTGTGGGATAACGGGAATCAGAAAGGTCTGGCTCGCATTCCGCCCCACAACTCACTCTAGCACAAGCAGCTTAGCCTCTCCGAGCCTCAGTTTTCCAATCTGTGAAGTCGAGGAAGACCCCACCTTAACTCTCTGCTATGCCGCAATGACAAGGGTACCACAACTCTGTGCTCTTCTCCCCCACCCGTGACCCAGACCAATCACAGGAAAACATCAGATAAACCCCAAATGAGGGACATGCTGCAAAATACCTGACCAGTGCCCTTCAAAGCTGTCAAGGTCATGAGAAGCAAGGAAAGAATGAGACACCGTCACAGACCAGAGAAGGCTGAAGAGACATGGTGACTAAATGTGATGTGGTGTCCCGGATGGGATCCTGGGACAGAACAAGAACATTAGTGGAAAAATAGGTAAATACGGATAGAGCCTGGAGTTCAGTTAATGGGACTGCACCAGAGCTAATTTCTTAATTTTGATGAAAGTACCATGATTATATAAGATGCTAGTATCAGGGGAAGCTGGGTGAAGGGTACACAGCAACTCTCTGTGCTAACTTTGCATTTTTAAAGTAAATCTAAAATTATTCCAAAGTAGGATGGTTATTAAAAAAAAACAAATGAACAACAAAAATATAACACAACCTGCCCTGCGGCTCTTGCCTTGTCTGCCAGGGTCTCTCTCCCATCCTCTGCTGACAGGCTGTCTTCCAGCAACAGGGTGGGGTGCTTGACCCAGGCTGGGCATTAATCTGCCCGTCACCCTTGCACAGCGGTTAGTCCCAGGAGTAAGCATGTGACACACGCTGGGCCAATCAGAGTCCTTCCCTAAAGCTGTTCAGGTTGGAAGTGGAAGACAAGCTCTTCCCAGGTATGTTAATCTGTAAGGCTGTAAGCCTGTGGCTATAGGTGCTCCTGGGATTGTGGGTGCTCCTGGCTCAAGAGAAAGAGAGAGAGAGATTGAGAATGCTGAGTGGTCTCCTCCTTCCCATCTACTCACCCTGCCCTGTTATGAGAGCCAATATATCTTCTTTTGAGTTTAAGCCAGTTCAAACTGGGCTTGAGTTGAGTTTCTGTCACTTACAACCCCAAGTCCTGATTGATAACTTCCTCCCAAGCTGTAGTGAGGATTCCCTGGCACTTGTATATAGCCTGGCACAGGGCAGCCACCTGTAAATGGTGAGGGATGTTATCTTCTCCAAGGAGTCGGGGCCCTGCCTGAACTCCAGCCTGCCAGGCGTGACCCTGACACCTGCCTGGCTCCCCGCTGGCTCCCTGCAGCCCCGGTGCTGTCCTGCTTCAGTGGGCCCGCTGGCTTCAGACGCCCTCCCCCTTCCAGGCCCTGCTCCGCGCTCCTCCTCTTGGTGCTGGGAGCTGAGCTTGCAGCCGTGGGTCAGCTCTGCGCTGGGAAAGGCACCAGGACAGAGGACTGGGAACTTGGCCTCTGGCAGAAGATTCCCTCGTCAGAAGCGAGGGGGGAAAACCCAAGGCCGGCCTGGCCGCACCCAGCAAAATCAAGGTGTAGCTGGGTGTTGGGGATGCCAAGGTGCGTCTAGTGCTTGTTTCGGGGATAAAATGACAGGGATGGGGCTGTGGGGACCGAGGACTCCAAGCCGAGGCAGGCGGGGGAGCAGGAGACATAAGGGGAGGTTTGGGAGAAGCGCAGGCAGAGCAGCGAGAAGGGTTCTCGGAGCCGGCAGAGGTGCTCTTTTCTCTCACGTCTGGGCTGTGGGCCAGGGAGAGAGCCGCTCCCGGGGAAATGCCACCGTGCTGAGGGCACACAGCCACCTGGCCGGAGGGCGGTGAAGGGGCCTTGCTGAGCCGGAGGAGGGATGAGGCAGGGTCTGGGTTGCCCCTGCCGTCCTGGCCCTTTTGTGCCCGTCCCTTCCAGGAGCCCTGCCTACCTGTCCCTCCCTACCCGTCAGATAGCGGGATGCTCAGTGCCCCACCCCTGGCCCCCAGGGCAGACTTTGCCTTTCGGGTCTCCCAGGCATTTCCTTTCCTCACCCAGGAATCACCCCTCCCTCCTCCCCTTCCCCCTTCCGGTCCTTCTTTTACTCAGTCATGAGTTTGATCATTTTATTCAACAAATATTTTTGGAGGGCCTGCTACCTGTCGGATTCTGAGCAGAGGCTAGGACAGACCCTGTGCTTGCTGTGGCAGTGACAGGGAGGGGAGGGGGCTGCGCTAGGGTACATTTTGGAGACAGAACTGATGGCAGTTGATGGATCATATTTTCAGGGAGCCCGGGTGGCATCAATGTGGCATCTGGGTTTTGGGCCTGAGTGACTTGGTAGCGGCCACACACCCCTGTCATCCCCACATAGCCTTGGGCACACACAGCTACTCACCCACTCACGGGGACCTCCAGACACTTGGTTTCTAGACTGAGAGAACGTGAGGTATAGAGGGAAGGTTCTGGAATGATGAGCTACTCGAGGGCTGAGAATGGGACGGCCAACCTCAAATCCCCCAGGAATTCTGCGACCACAGCGCCTCTGTCCCCAGAAAACCTGGTGAATTGTGGCCTCGCCTCTTCCTCTCTGTGCAGTCTTGGTCAAATTGCTCAGCATCTCTGAGCCTCATCAGTAAAATGGGAATAACAACACTGAGTCCCTTGTAGGATGGCTGTCATCATTTACTGGGATTTTCATTCATGAGAACACTTGCCATTGAGCTGAAAGAGAGAGTAAACGCCCCCGTTTCAAGCTATTATTATGATCTAGGTAGAATGTGGCCAGGTTGCAGACGACTCCAGATGTCGCTGCAAGGAGTTGGCGTTGTACCCCCTGGAGTCAGAGCCTGGAAGTTTGTGAGCAGAAAAAGAACACAAGGAAACCAGCCAGTCAGTGCCTCTCCAGTCCTTGCAGCAACTGGAGCCAAGGAGCCAGCAGCAGGTCAGCAGTGACAAGCCTAGCCACCAGGCCAGTGACCTCTAGCTCCCCAGAGTCTCCAGCTGCCCCAGTTCTGGACCCAGGCAGTGGAAGTGAGCCTGCCTCCGCCCCCCACTTTCCTCTGGGCAGAGCCAGATAAATGGTTTAATAACACAGGCTGCTGGTTGACCTCATGGCCGCTGAGCCAGCTGAGACTCTCACCACCCCCCTGCTGTGGCTCAGGGCTCAGACCTGAGGCTCCAGTAGGAACCCTGGACGACAGGAGTCTGGCGTCCCATGTTAAAGCACTTAGACCCAAATGGCGTCCCCCACCCCAGAGTGCAGTGCTCAGTGGCCTCTGGCCACTGGACAGCATAAGTCACGTAGGTGCAGAGAGCTCTGACCTCCCCCACCCCTCCAGCTCATCCCGGAGACTCCTGGCTCAGAAGCCTGGGGGAAGTGGGCTGTCACAGAGCTGTGCATGCCTGCGTGGGAGCAGCCTCTGCAGGGCAATGCGGACACGCTCAATCTGACCCTTGCACCCCTGGGTGAGGCAGCTCACAAGAACTCCCCCCTCCAGCCCCCCCCCCCCGCCGTCCCCTCCAGTGCCTGGTGAGGGGCTGGGCACCTAGGGTGCAGACTGGGTCAGACCTGGCGGGGTCAGAGAACTGCTCACATTCTAGTGGAGGTACTAAGATAATCAGCAGGGGGACTGCCATTCCTTCCCTACCTAGGGGACACTCCAGGCCTGCTCTGCTGAATCTGGTGCGGAGACAGGCTGGCCAACCTCACCACTCAAGGATCAGCTCTAAGCCAGGCAAGCAGGGTACCTCAGCGCCTATACTGAGGTTCCGTAAGGACCCTCCAATCACTGGATTTTTTGGGGTCAAAGGGTATCCACCTGGACACTTCAAAATATCCCCCAGAGTGTGGCCTTGGCTTCTGGCCCTCACAGACACCCTCTCATGGGGGCCACACACCCAGCCACCCTTTCCTCTTGTCTAGCCCCAGCAGGAAACATACACACATTCTTCATGTTCCGTTAGCCTCAAGCTGCCCTTGATTCATGGACTATGAGGACAAGAGACTCTCAGAATCATAGGATCCTAGGGACTCAGATCCTCTGGCTGTGGCATCCACAGCCCGAGTTCTGTTTTTGCCTGTGCTAGTCTGGATGCAGAACACAGACCTTCCTCAGCTTCCTTAATTATAACTGACTGATTTCAAGACCATTGGTCTGCAGGATAGCTCCTGATTATACCTTCCCCCTGGAATTCACATCCTGTGTGGTCCCCTCCCACAGTGAACAGGGTGGGCCTGTGTAATAACAGGAAATTGCAAAAATGACAGTGTGTAACTTCTGAGGATAGGTCATATAAGACACTGGCTTGCCTTGGGCAGGTGGTTTGGTTGGTTGGAGCATTGTCCCATACACCAAAATGTTGTGGGTTTGATTCCTGGTCAGGGCACATAACTAGGTCTCAGGTTCGATCCCCGGGTGGGGTGTGTGTGGGAGGCAACCAATCTCTCTCTCCCTCTTCCATTCTAAAATCAATAAAAACATATCCTCTGGTGAGGATTAAAAAGAAAAGACATTGTGGCTTCTCGCTCTGGGGCAAGCAGCTGCCACACTGGGAGGACGCTCAAGTAGTCTTTTTGAGAGGTCCATGTGACAGGGAACTGAGGCCTCCTGCCAACTGCCCGCACTTGCCAATCACATAATGAACTGTTTTGGAAGCAGATCCTCCCCAGCCCCAGTCCAGCCTTCAGATGAGTGGAGCCTCAGCCAAATACCTTGACTCAATCTTTTGGGGGATTTTGAGCCAGAATCACCCACTCCTAAATTCCTGACTGTAGGAACTGTGAGAAAAGAACATTTTTTGCTGATTTTAGCCACTGAGTTTTGAAGTAATTCGTTACACAGCAAGACAACCAATAAGATAAACATACGGACTTTTCTGAAGGGAGTGAGGGAAGGAAGGTGTAGGGGAGGCTGGAATAGGAGAGGGGCTTATATTGCATACTCCACAGAGAAGCAACTTAAAAATCCCTCTAACATGTATGTGATCTCCAATGTCCCTTTACAATCTGGCCTCCTCTGGGGGTTTCCCTCCCTCTCACCTGTGGTCTCCTTTCCCTCGTCCCATTCTCAAGCCCCAGCTCGAAATCTCTCACCCTCATGAGGCCCAGGAATTATTTGTACTTGTGATCTTCCATGCCCTGACTGTCACAGTGCCCAGCAACCCTCCCCTGTCCCCAGATAAATGACCCACTGCCTGAGCAGGCAGCTCAGTCTCCATGTCTTCATATTCTATTCGGGATGGTACCATGGCAGGCAAGAGGCAGAGGCTTTAGGGAAGGAATCTTCAGTTTTTCTTTTCCCTCTAGCTTCTGTGTTTCATCACTGGTTATGTCCCCAGTGATCATGGCCCTCAGTCCTGGCACTGGAGACACAGCAGACAATCTCCTTTTTGGTCTGGATCCAAAACAGGAATGTGACACCCATACACGCGCCTGTGTGTGTGTTTCTCTAAAAGAATCGCTTAACCTAATTTTCTCAGCATCAATGCGAAAAGCCATGCAGACCCAGTGAAAAAAAATTCACCCAAGTACAAAGGGTAGATCTTGTAATTCGCCTTAAACAGTACACAGAGCTTGCAGCATTTATGCTTCTCTCACTGTGGCTGCTCTGTTTCCCCAAGCTCTGCAGAAAAGAAGATCTAGAAAAAGTTCTTAGGACGACGTAGTCAGGGCAGCAGGGTCACCTGAATGTGAGCCATGCCTGATCAACTTGGGTGAAAAGGGCACTTATGGGTGGGCTGCTGAAGGCAGCTTCCAAGCTGGAGATCCCAGCACAGGTGGGGGGGTCTGGGATTCAGGGCAGGGGTCCAGGCAGCTGGAAATCCCTGCCTGTCTCCAGGCACTGAGGCTTCTGGGAAGGTTCTGCCTCAGCCGGTTTTCCTGTCTATATATCAACACTCCGCCCACAACTCAACTAGCCCAGCTGGAGGCGGGGGGAGGCACCTTGGTTCAGCTTCCCCAAGACTACATGGCAGTGGGGAGAGAGGACATTGGGGTGCTGGTGGGAAGCGGGAAGATTTTGGGTGTCCGGAACAAGCCCCACCCCTAATGCCCACTTTGGTGACTTATTAATGAGAATGATGTATGAAAGGGCCCTGCACAATGCCTGGTCCCAAGTGTGCCCCTTGGAACATGGTGGGTGCTCTGATGGAGGTGACAGAGTGAGGAATAAGTGAGGGGAGGACACATGAGACTGAATAGTAACACGATGTGATACATGCTGTCATTAAGGCTGCACAGTGGTCTGGGAGCCCAGGAGGAAGAAGAAGCTTGGCCAGCTTAGCTTGTGGGTGGTCAAGGGAGGCTTCACCGAGGAGGCGACCTTTGAGAAGTACCTGGTAATAGACTGGAAGTATGTCCTTGGGGAAGGAATATGAGAGCAGAAAAGGCTTCCAGGCTGAGGGAACAGCAGAATCAAAACCACACAGGAGTGGAGATGATGGGATGAGAGATTCATGGTATGTTCTGGAAAGGGCAGATATTGCTGTTGCTGGGCCCCAGAGCATGTGTGGGGTGAGAGGAAATGATGCTGGAGAGGTAAGCAAGGGCTCTACTGCAAAGGGCCTTGTTGGGGAAGTTAAGGACTTTGGATTTTATTCCCTGGCAGAGAGAGGGTATACCATTCACTTCTGTCTGCACTTAGGCAGACATCACCAATTGATCATGACACTGTCTGCGGAGGGAGCAGCTAGGCAGCTGCTGCCGATCACTTGATGTTATAAAACATGCTGCATCCCTACGTGGGCTCTGGCTCTGGGCTCTGGGGAGCTAATGGAGGCTTTTCTAAAAAAAATTGATTTTAGAGAGAGAGGGAGAGAGAGGGGGAAACAGACATGAGAGAGAAACACTGAACAGTTGCCTCCCATATGGGATCGAACCCACACCTGGGTATGTGCCCTAACCTGGAATTGAACCTGTGACTCTTTGGTGCACAGGATGATGCTCCAACCAACTGAGCCACACCAGTCGGGGCTAATGGAGGCTTTTAAAAGGTGGGTGATGGGGGGGGGGTTGCAGGTGTCCAGGTGAAAGATGGCAAGGCCTAACCTAGACAGTGACTATGGGGATGGACACGCTACTGCCGACGTTTGTCGCAACTTACCTGTCCACCTAGAGATTCCAAGCAGTCTCCTCATCACCCCCACCCCCCAGGCCTGGCCAGGGTGCTCAGGGGCTCAGGTGTAGTGTGTGCGTGTGTGTGCACATGCATGCTCTGTCTGGGCTCTGTTTTATTGAGGAGGTTGCTGTCTTTCTGGGCCTGGACTATCCAACATGGTTGCCACTAGCCACAGATGGCTATTTAAATCAAAATTAATAAAATCAAAATTAAAAGTTTAGTTCCTCAGTTTCAAGCACTCAATAGCTACATGTGATTAGTGGCTACTGTACTGGGCAGTACATATGTAACATTTCCATTGCAGAAAGTTCTTTGGACAGTGCCAGTCTAGAGAAAGCCAAACTGGGGGTCCAGATGGTGTGGTCCACCACAACCCTTGGTTAGCCCAGGCCAACTCCATCTTCTATTGGGTGGTGTTGACTAAGTTAAGAGTTCGAAAGTCTTGCCAATTTGTCTGCCTGGTAAGGAAGAAGTCTCCAAAGGAAGAATCTTAGAAAGTTTAGAGCTCAAAAGCAGCGCAGAGCTAATGCAGTTAGACTTGGAGGTCCCAGGAGGGCAAGGAGTGTCCAGGTAGTGAGCCCGGCATTGTACTGGTGACAGGGCTGCTTTTTAAATTCTCATTTCACAAAAGAGAAAACAGGCTCAGATAGGGCTGTGACTTGCCCTTTGGTAGATGACTGGGAAAGTCATGCAAACAGAAGCAGAAGAGGCCGTTTTGCAGCCTGCTGTGTATTCCTTGGGATCATTGCTCAGTGTTTTGGGCCAGAGCGGGGTGGGGGGGTGGAGGTAGGGGGTGGGAGGTGGGTGTGGAGGGGAGGTGGGGGTGGATGGGGGGTTCCCCAGTGTTCACCTCTGAAGGGGTCTGCGAGGGGGAGCTCCAAGGCACGGGGGAGCTCTCTGCAATTGCGCGTTAGATCCGCAAGAGGGCGCAGGGGCCGTTGTGCCTGCGCCGGAGGTGGGCGAGGCGGTGGGGGAAGGCTCTTCCGGCAAGGACTTCGGGCTGGGACCCCACTTCATACCCAGCCCTACGCAGGGGACATACAATATGTTCCATACAGCCCCTGCCCTGTAGCAGGGCTCAGTGTAGAGGGAAAAGACAGCATAATGGCTTGTTTGGGTCTGCGGCGAGGGTCCTTGAAGGGTGGGTAGGAGTGTGCCAGGCAGCCTGGAGTGCAACTGTGGAGGGCTGAGGTGAAATGCCTGTCTCCTCCGAGGTAATGGTGTCCTGCGACTGTCTGACCTCCCGATCCCACCCTGGACTCGCTTTCCTGTTTTCAGATGACAGGAGGGAGAAATTTCTGAATAGACTTTTTTTCTGCTCTAATAATACCCAATCTCACGGAGTCCCCTGTGAACACACCAAGCTGTCTCACGCCTCTGTGCCTTTGCACATGCTGTTCATCTTCTTCAGCAGAGCAACTCCTACTCATCAGTTAAGATTCAGCTCAGGCAGTGGCTTCTTCCAGGGAGTCTCTCCCATTCCTGGCCTGTATGAGATTCTCCTGCTGGGAGTCCCTGCAGCCCTGGCTTAACTACCTGAGGACAGGCACTGGTGCATGCGGCCCCATCAAAGTGACTGAGATGCATGGGGCCTGTTCTAGGCAGGGCTTCAGCCTGTTGGTTACTGGTCCCAGGAACAGACAGAAGGCAGGCTGCCTCTTCCTGTACTTGTGAGACAAGCCTAGTCTCCCTGTCAGGAGGGAGGAGGTGGAGTATGCCCTGCAATGTGCCCCAGTGCAGGGGTACAGGCCCCAGATGCCAGGATTTCTTTCTGCATCGCCTACCTCGTCCCCCTAGCGTTTACCCCTTTGCAGGTGGTGCATGTGTGTGGGTGCGTTGGCCAGAGAGGCGCTAAGGCGGGAAGGCCTTAGGAAACATCTCTGGACTGCAACAGCCGCCAGTATACTCCTGGGCATACTCCCGGATAGGTGGGGAAAGGTAGTGAGCAGCGGCCAAGAGCCCTGGCACAGGGTAGAGAGACCTGGAGTCTAACACTGCTGTCAAGCTCACCTTGTGACCTTGGAGGTGTCACTCCTCTCACCGAACCTCAGCTGTCTCGCCTGTAGAAATGGGACCGCAGCAGTCACGCTTCTTGAGCCGCCAGCGATTGAGCACAGGAAGGGGGCGGCTGGGGTTGGGGTCAGCAGGTGTGTGGGGGGACCCACCTCTGGAGATGGAGCCCAGGGGGCGCGGGCGTCCTCTGGCTGGCGCTGGGGGGCGCTGCGCACTTCGAGCCGCCCGCCCCGCAGCAAGTTTGCCTCCAGCTGTTGAATGCACTCGAGACATGGGCGTCTGGACCCGGACCCCGCGGGGTGAGCGGGGCTGGGGACCGGGGAGGGGCCGGGGGAGGCGCACGGCCAGTGCCCGGCGCTCCGGGTCCGCGGGACCGCCGCCGCCTCTCCGGGCGCCGCAACTGCAGCGGCGGAGCCAGGCGCGGCCCCCGCCGCGCGGGTGTGTGTCTGCGAGTGTGCGTGTGCCGGTGGAAGGATCCAGTCGGAAGAGGGGGCGGAGGGGTCTAGCGGCGGAGAGGCCTGCGAAGGGAGCCGGCGCGGGGGCGGCGCGGGCGGACGGACAGACGGCGGGCTCGGCCCTGACGCCCGCCGCTCGGCCCCCTCCGGGCGCGGGCCCCGCCGAGGCAGAGGCGCGGCGGCGGGAGGCGGGGGTGGCGGTGTCTGCGCGCACACGCTCGCTCTCAGACACACACGGGCCACGCCACAGACACAGGACACGCGCCGAGCCCGCCGGGCGCCGCGCACACCCGCACCGGCGCTCACGCTCACACTCACACTCACACTCACGCGCAGGCCCCGCAGCAGCCGCTGCCGGAGGCGGCGCTCGGCCCGATCCCGGCCGCGCTGGAGGTGAGTGAATTCCTCGGGATCTGCACCCCGCGGCCGGGGGAGACCGGGCGGCGGCGGGAGTGGGGGCCGAAACCGGAGGGCACCCCCGCCGCCAGTGGGGGCGAGGCCCGGAGGGGCACGGCAGGGGGAGAATGCGACGGGGAAAGCCACCCCCGCTGCCTCCGGGCCTGGGGATCCCGGCGAACGCCCCGGGGACCGCCCTACGGGAGCGGAGTGGGAGCGGCGGTGGGTGGAGGCGGGAGGGCGAGGACGCGGGGAGGACGGGCGGCGAGGCGAGGTGTTTGCGGGGTGGTGCAGAGGCTGGACGGTGGACGGCTGGGCCAGCCCTTGCCACGCCGCGCCTCTCTGCCCCCATCTTTTCGAATCGGGGGCCCTCGCCCCCTCTGCCACGGAGTGCTGCCCGGGTCCAGGAATTCGTCTTCCCAGCCGGTAAGGGGGCTTTGATTCTTCTGGACGACAGCGCCCGTGGGAGGGGTGGGCCGGGGTGGGGCTTCCCCCTCCCCCAAGGAGGGCGATGGGTTTGGTGAAACGACTGGAATTGGGGCGTGGGGGCGACCAGGGGGGTGGGGACCCTTGCAAAGGCTTCACCCTTTCTCCATGGCGCTGGTGTGGGGCAAGCCGGGAGGCAGCCCCTGGGGAAGCAGCAGAAATCGGGCAGAGACTGCAGCTCTGGCAGGGCCAGGGCCGGGCCACTGCCGGGCTGTGTGTGCGCGCGCGCGCGTGCATGTGTGGACTCCAGCAACTGACAGAGGAGGGGGCAGGGGGTGGGCGTGTTGGCTGGTGGGCAGTGTGCACGTGGGGAGGGATGTGTGTGCATATAGGGCTGTGTGCAGGGGTGGACCCCGCTCTCTGTACACACACACACGCACGCACACACACACAGTCCATGGTCCAGCAGGGTTTCCTTGGAATGTTTGGAGGGAAGAGAGCTGGTGTGTATGTGGGTGTGTGGGAGGCACTCAGGGAGCTTGTGTCCAGGACAGAGGCAGCCAGGCCAACATGTGTCAGGCACGCCTGAGGGGAGGGGAGGGCAGGGAAGAGGAGAGGAGGGGAGGAGAGGAGGACAGTGGCACTGATCCTTCTCAGCTTGGGAGGACATGGCACTTGAGGGCACTTTCTGCAGCTCTGGGCTCCCTGCTATGTCCCCTCCCCCTGGCCTCCTCCCACCCCAGTGGCTGCCCCTGGAGGGCACTGCCTGGATCCCCTCGCTGAGGCACAGGTGTGGGGCTGAAGTGTGTGTGTGCGCCCGTTTGTGCTGTGGCTGTCGCTGTCAGCAGGCCAGGCTGTGGGAGAGAAGCTGGGGGAGGAGCAGGGTGCTGGCAGCACCTGGAGGAATGTCACCGAGGCTGCAGGCCCCAGGCTGTGTGCTTTAGCGACTGAGGGCCGTTTTCATCTGGGAGCCCAATCATGTATGAATGTGTGTGCCTGGCTCACACACCTGTTCCTGTGGGCACCTGTGGGACATGTGTCCTGGCCATCAGGAGGGCGTGTGGGCCTGCCCATGTGTGTAAATGTGTGTCCTGGGAGAGGAATGCACACACAGGCACACACTCACACAGGTGTTGTCTGTGAATGCCTGTCCTGAGTGAGCTGTGTGCCCTGGAGCTGTCCGTGGGTGGTGATCTCTGGGCCATTGGACCCTGGGCAGGAAGAAAGAAGAATAATTGAAGGGGGCATCAGGGAGAGAAGTGTGTGTGTGTGACATCAGTGAGAACCTGTGGTTGCGACATCAGCTCCAGGTTGCCAGTGACGTCACTGGGACAGCAGTGTGAGGGGTCACCCCTACCAGCCGGAGTATGTGATGTCAGTGGGAGTGTGGGAGGTGTCACTGTGTGTGGGGCTGAGTGTGGTCATGTCCCCTGTGTTGTGAAGGGTGAGAAGGGGAGCTTTAGAGTGACTGGCCCCTCCCAGGAGGCCCCATTTCCTGAGTGGGCACAGGACCCTTTCCTTAAGTCCTGTCCCCCAATAGTGCATCTCCTCTGCCCCCCATATGGTGTCCCCTCTTCCCTTCCGCGCCCCCACCAGTGCCTGCGCTGGGTCCTGTCAGCCGGGTTGCACAGACCCTTGGGTGCATGTGTACGAGTGTGTGTGTGTGTGTGTGTGTGTGTGACAGCAGAAAGCGGCCACAGCCAGGGAGCCGGAGTCTTTTGGCCCTAATCCCATGGCGTCATTCTTTGTGTTTTGTGATTTAGGCATTCCTGTCGCCTCTCTGAGCCTCAGTTTCTCATCTGTTACCTGAGGGGTAGAGAGGTGGGAGGGGTCTACAGGAGGCAGTGAGCCTCTGGGCCAGGCGCCTGGCACATATTGGGCTCAGTCTGTGTGGGCTCCATCCCTTGCCTCCCACCCCCCAGACCAGAGCAGCTGGCCTCCCCTCCCAACCCCCACTCCCGGGTTTGGTTTAAGTGTAACTTTTTAAAGAACTTTTTCTCTCCTTGGAGCCTCACAGCATCCCTGTGAGGCTGGCAGGCTGGCTGCTATTATGTGGACATTTGACAGATGAGCAAGCTGAGGTCCAGAGGGTAAAGTAAGCTGCTATTGATTTCTTAGTGAGATGCCGCCCCCTCCGTGGGTGCAGGGAGACTCATTTGATTGGCAGGTCTCATTTTATAGAGGGACAGGCAACTATGTGAAGTGGGGGTGGGGGTGGGGGTGCCAGGGTGAGGGGTCCAAGGAGGAGATTGGCCACAAGAGAGGCTGCCCTTAACTCCCCAGTACGGTGCTCACTTATTCCTCCATGTCACAAGACTCAGAGATAGCCAGGGTCACAGACATGGGTGCATCCAGCTGCCAAGCCTTCTTTAGTGGCATCAGTCAGGGGTGGTCATTGGGGGCCCCATGCTTGCTCCCCAGTGTGGCTCCCTTATCCCCTGAGGTCTGCAGAACTGGTTCCAGTGACACCTCTGCTTCGTCCATGTGTGACAAGGGGGTCAGCCTCTTCTGACTGTGCAGGGCTGTGACTGCCTGCCTTGCAGTCTTGATGAGTGAGTATAAGAATGTGGCACCACATGTAGGGCCCGGATGACACCCATCATGGTTACCCTCAGCTGTTGCAGCTATGGTGCCCCTGGGCCAGGGTCTCCCTCCTGCCCCTCCCTCTCCAACCTGCCATGATGCTGTGCTGTGCAGAGTGACAGCCAAGATGCAGAATTGCCTCAAAGCCCGAAGCCCCAGCCTCCTTAACAAGGGGCAGCGCTAACAGTCCAGAAGGTTAACTCAGTCCTCTGCCTCCTGCTGTCCCAGCCCAATCCCCTATTAAATTAACCTTCCCATCAGTTAGCACCTGGGGCAGAGGCCCACCGTTGTCATTGGGGATGTGTCTTGGGGGGTTGGAATAATAGAGCCTCTTCCTCCCCCTCAGCTCTGCAGACAGTCCCCGGGGAGGCTCCAGAGAGCCACCTGGGCAAGCTGACACCTGGGGTGCAGAAAAAGGGTGCTGGCTGCATGCTGCTGACAGCAATAATTACAGTGATAATAATAATAATAAAAAAGATATTAGCTGATATTCACTGAGTCTGAGAGCCAGGCCCAGTGTGAAGCCCTTTGTAAGCGGCGCTTGCTGGATCCCGCCAGCCTGCAGCAGAGCTACCCTTAGTCCTCATGTCACAGACGAGAATCAGAGGTCACAGGCCAGCTCAGGGCCACATAGCCCTGGAGCCAGGGCTGGAAGCCCCACAGCTGGACTCCTGCATCAGCACTTAATTGTTGGACTTCTTTCCTGGGGGCCTTTCCATCTTGGGGTGTTCTCGCTGAGGGACCTCTCTGGGCTTTGCTTTGCTCATCTGTCAATGGGGGCAGTGACCCTGCTGCAAGAAAGCAGTGGGCGTGGTGATCAACAGCTTCCCGGACAGAGGGGCAGGAAAGGTCTAGGGCCTTGGGCCCTCTCCCCATTCCTTGTGCACCCCTCCCCCCACAGTGACCTGTGACAGTCCAGCAGCCTGCTCTCCTGTTGTCCCACAGCACCTGCACAGCTGGGGCACACAGTGGGCTCTCTGTGGGGCTCCCCTAGGGGGGTGGAGGGGACGCTGCTCAAGGATCACCATCCTCTCCAGGCCCCAAGTCTGTCGTGGCCTCAGCTGTGCCCGTCTCACTTCCGGAAAGGGAGAGGCTCAGGATCCAGATTCTGCCTTATTTCCTCCTTGATGTATATGTCCTGGGCAAGCAAGTTCATTTCCACAAGGCCATGTTTCCTCAGTGTAAAGTGGGGGTCATGGTACTGAATTCCTAACTCCTCTGTGTCCATTATGTAAGAGAACGTCAAGTGTGTAGCATTGTGTCTGGCACATAGTAGGTGTCAATTAGATGAGTTCCCGCCCCCTTCCCATCTGTCTCCTCGATTCTTTCCTGGTTCCCTGGTGTGGGTCTTGAGCTGTGTGTGTGTGACGTTTCCTTCTCTCTCTTTCAGCCTTCACATTTACCCCCTGAAACGCTTGAACCTGTTTCCCAGAGTTAGGCTGGGGGCCTGAGGAAGCTTGGGGAGGGCCTGGGAGCTGCCTACCCCCCAAGCTGAAGTGTGTAGAGGGGCCGGGCGGGGCACATCTTTGTGTGTGTCTCTCTGTGAGTCACCTCTCTTGGGGGAAGTGAGCAATTCCCAAGGGCTACCTGACCATTCTGCTCTGGGCGCAGCCCCAAGACTCAGGCCTGCCTCAGTTTCCCTCTTTTGTTTATCTCTATCTCCTCTCTTCTCCCACAATTTTCCCTGGATCTGGGGCTGTAGAGGCTGTGGGGTTGGCATGCCCTCCTCCAACCCTTCTTCAGTTCTCATGAAGGGGGCATGGCTCTGCTTGTTTAGCCATTTCCTGTCTGTCTCTGGGCTCCGCACAGGTGGAGACTCAAAACAGTATTTGTTGAACAACTCCCTTTTATCTACATGCTACTGGATGGACTGATGTGTTTTGCCTTCAGTCCACATACACACCCTTATAAGCATGTTTCCCCCAGGGGTAGCTTCCGTGTGGGGGGGGCTCAGGCAGGACTGGCAGAGATGAGCTTCTGTTTGGAAGAGAGATGAGACACATGGCACTTTTGCCAAGTGACGAGCATGGGGCCTGTACATAGTAGGGCTTGCTTGACGGTGGCTCTCTGTAGTCTGTGACCCCAGGAGGTGGGGGCTGATGCTGCAGGCTGGAGGCTATGTGCTGAGCCAGCCTTGTAAGCGGGGCGCAGAGGTGGGAACTCAGCCTTGTAAGCAGGGCTCCCATGATTGCACACCTGCTATGTGCCAGGCACAGGACGAAACACTCTTATTATCTGGTTTAATTTTGGCTGGAGGGTTGTGAAAGAGGTCCAGGGTCCTCTGGGTGGGGGCAGGCCAGGTGGAGAGAACAGCAGAGCTGAGGTCTGGAGGTCGGAAAGCCTGAAGTGGATTTTGGGAAAATGAGTCTGGAATGTAGTTTGGGGATCAACCACCTAAGCCTGTAAACTCTGATCTAAGACTGGAGCATTATTTTTCCTGTCAGGGACTGCCAGAGCCCCTGGGTGTTTGTTAAATGCAGGTTCTTGGGCCCTGCCTGCTGAGATTTTGATTCAGTAGGGATGGTGTGGGGCCCAGGAACCTGCATTTTTAATGCATTTCCAGATGAATTTGCCCATGTTTGCTGGTTGTTTGGCAGCTGAGGAAGCTGCTACGCGGTCCCAGCGATTTTCTGGACGCCTCCCACACATCTCGGGAGGCAGCAAAGGCACCGTCATTTTCCAGAGGAGCCTGAGCTCAGAGAAGTGAGGCGCCTTGCCTTGGGTGACACAGCAGCAAGAAGGAGGCTGATACTGACTAACACTGACTAATAGCCTCCCGGGTCGCTGGCTGCTGTTCTAAGCCTGTTCAAAGAGTCCCTCATTCAAGCCTCAGAACGACCCTCTGCATCATTCCTGTTGCACAGATGAGGAACCCGGGGCAGTCTGTGTCAGGGGTTCAAGGCCGCACAGCTGGTAAAGGCATGAAGTGCGGTGGGGATGAGTGAAGCTTGGAGGGCCTGACCCGGCATCTTGCATCTTGGACAGAGCGATGCCCTCCCTCTCCCTTCCTTTGGTATGAGGGCGCGGGTGGAGCTGAGCCTGCGGCGAATGCTGTGCTTGTGAGCAGAGGCCAGAGGGAGGGAAGTGGGGGGGGGGGAGCGGAGAAGCGGAGAGGAGGGCGGAGAGCCCGGAGGGCGTCCCGGAGGAGGCGACGCGGAGTCGCATAGCTGTGGCCTGAAGCCGTTCGTTCCGTGGGCCTCCGGCGAGGCAGGTCCCGGTGTGGCGGGCGACAGGGTGTGTCTGTCCCGCGTACATCCCGGGCTGGGCTTGTGCGCGGGGGCGGGGCCGGAGGAGGGGCTGGCGGGCTGTCTGGGCGGGAGCTGCGGGGGCGGGCGGGGCGCGGCGGGAGCGGGAGCGCGCGCACAGAGCCCCATCCCGGGGCGCCAGCCCCCGCCCGCGCCGCACCCCGCGGCCCCGCGGCTCGCAGTCGCGGTTGCCCGCGGCTCTGCGGTGGCCCCGCCGCCGGCCGCTTTCCGCCTTACTTCCCTGTGCTTAGAATTCGCAGCCGCATCCCCTGGCGCTCGCAGCCAATTTCACGGCCTCTGGGCTCGGGGCGCCGGCTCGTAAACCCGCCGGCGCGGGGCGGGGCGGGGGCTGGCGCGGGCGTCGGGTCGGCCATGCCCGCGGACAGGGGTGGGGGGGCGATCGCCCCACGAGGGTCTGCTGAGTTGTTGGCAAGGGTGTGTCAGGTGGGTGTGGACGGGATGGGGGGGCACCGGCGGGAACTGCCCTGGGAGCACTGTGCGAGTTTGCAGGCGTGGCCATGTGTGTGCTGGGGGGCGGGAGCAGTTCACCGTGTGCGGGGGCATGTATATGTGGACCCGCGAGCCTGTGTGGGGGCCCCTATGCCCACGGGCAGGTTTGTCTGGGTGTATATGGTGAAACCTGTGTGTTGGGTGGTCCACAGTGAATGGGGCCACTGTTTCTGTCGGTGTGCTGATATGTGCCTGTGCAGTGTTTCCAGGCATGTTGGCACCTGTGTGGGTCTGTGTTGAGGCGGGCCCCCTGTGTCTGGGTTCTGTGGGCAGCTGTGTACAGTGAATCTGGGGCTGTGTGCACACGTGCGCCTGAGGGAGTGTGAAATTCTGGTGTGTTGGTTGCTGTCCCGGTGTCCTGTGGTTGCAGGTTGTGTGTGAGAGTGTAGTGTGCAACTTGGGGTGCTGTCCTGTCGTCTTCCTGCTGGCCACTGGGCTCAGGGTCAAGGGTGAGCCTTGTAGCTGGGGTGGGAGGGGGAGCAGTGCCCCTCGCGGGCCTGGGAGACCTTTCTTCCTGGTTTTCTGTCTCTGGGTGGGGGTAATGCAGTCGAGACCATGTAGGGGACCCTGTGTTTCTGTTCTGTCGCTGCTGCTGGCTGCTGGCTCTGGTGGGTCTACCTTTGTGAATGGCAATGTCACGGGGGCCCAGGTGTGAGTGTCTGCCGGCTGGGGAGGGCCAGGAGTGCCATCTGGGCTGGTGGAGGGTACAGGGTACAGGGCCAGACAGAGAAAGAGGCCTCCAGGGAAGGGGATGAGTGTACGGTTGCGCACGTGTACGCACAGATGGAGGGGAGGTCCCGCCAGGCACGCCTGTCTGGGAGTGTGCCTGTGCAGGTGGAGGTCGGGCAGGTGTATTGCCCTTAGGGTGCGTGACCACATATGGCAGGAAGTGGGGCACAGGCTGTGGGCACGTGGGGGGGGGGGCGTGCAGGTCCTGGCAGAGTTCTGAGTAAGATGTGCACTGGGAGAGGGGTCCGTGTTCCCTGTAGCAGAGGAGAGTAGGCCGCATTGGTGTTGGGGTGACCAACAGAAGAGCAGCATGGCTGGGCACAAGAAGGGGGAGGGCTGTGTTTGTGGACACTGGGCACCAGGTCAGTGTGAGGGAGGGTGTGTGGCCATGCCCCCCTGGGTGTGTGTCTGTGACTGTGGGTGAGGTGCGGGCTGGGACTGACTTGGGAGGAACCTGTGGGCCTTGGGGCCTAGCAGGGAGTGAAGGACGCGGGGCGGAGAGGGTGGGGGTGTGGGAGGGCCCTTCAGCTCGCAGAAAATCTACCCATCTGTTGCTTGCTCCTCCTGCCCAAGGGGCCATGGAGGGATTAAAAGAAGTCCTGTGGCCCCTGGCCCCTGCCCTCCCCTCCCCCTGAAGCCTATGGGGTAGGTGGGGAGCCCCCAGCCTCCACCTGGGTCTTGAGGTCCTTTCCCTCCATCTCTCCTGCCCCATCATCTGTCTCCATCCCCTGCCCCCATCTCACCTTCCTGCCTCTGTCTCTCCATCCCTGCCTCCATCTCCCTCGTTCCCTCCCTTTCTCTCACACTGATATTCATTTGTGGTATATTCGGTTGCCATGGGAAACCTAAGAAAGAAGTGAGTGTACCCTTCAAGACTTCAGCATTTTTCCCTCCTCCCTCCCTCCCGCTGTCCCCCTCCCTCTCCTCCTCTCCTCCTCTCCCCTCCCTCCCTCCCCTTTCTCCCCTTCGCCTCCTCACAGGAGAGGACTTGGGTGAGGAGCTGCTGCTGCCTGAGCTGGGCCAGGACCTGAGACCCATTGCTACCGCTGCTGTCACCACTGCTGCTGTGGGGACCTCCCTGAGACCAGGCCAGGAACAGAGCCTTGCTGGCTGAGGGGCCCCCTTTGCCCGCAGGCGTCTGGTAAGGACAAGGTCCTTCCCGAGTGTGTGAGTGTGTGGATGGATGTGAACCCGGCTCACATGATCTGGCCTTGCCAACCCGTGATGTGGCCCAGCGTCTGCCCTGTTTGTCCCTTCCTGTCTTGCCCAGCCCTGCCCCCAGCTGTGGGCACCCCCAGCCAGCACCCCGGCCCTCCCCAGCTTCCCTTGCACAGGGCCTACGAGGCAGCTAGTCGAGTGGCAGGCCTTTTGGGGACTGGGACGGGTCCACTGGGGAGGGCGGGGAGGAAGCCGCTGCTGGTTCAGACACCCCACTCCTGCCTGTTCACCAGCCCAGCCGCATAGCCAGGCCTGCCTGCAGCCCGGCAGGCCTGGGGGCATCTGTGTACCTGCTGGGGATGGGGGACGGGCTTCCTGAGATGGCCTGGGAGGACATGGCTTCTTCTCCCTCAGGTGGGGGCCTTTCTGTTATAGAGAGGGGCAGACTGAGGGGCTGGGAGTGAGCTGGGGGCAGGGGAAGCGCTGGGCAGAATCAGTACCTGGCCTGATCCAGTGTCTTGAATTTTGGAGGCGGCAGGGAGAGCAGTCTTCCACTAATGGGCCAAGGGCCAGCAGGCGTACAGGAGCCCTTCTGTCCTGCTGGGGCTGGTGGCTGCCCTGGAGAGGAGAGGCTGAGACTGTCGCTGTCACAGAGGCTGTGTTGGTGGTGGCCACGTGGAGGGAGCTGTTGTCCTGACGGTTGCTGAGTGACGTGGAGAGGGACCCGCCTCTGTGGCATTGTGGTCTCCATGGAGAGAGGAGGAGACAGGGGAGGAGGCTTGCAGCCTGGGCCTGGGTGTTGGTGGTTGCTAAGGAGAGGGAAATGCATCTCTAAGATGTGGTGGTCTCCACGTGGAGGGGGACTGTGGCTGCTGAGGTGTTGAGGTCCTCAGGGAAGGGCTGGGAATGGGTACTCTGGAGGGGGCTTGTGCAGGGAGAGGGGAGGAGTGGGGGGGCTCCCGGAGGACAGCAGTGGAGGTGTGATGGGAGGGGCTCTGCTGCTGCGACTTGGTGTTGCTGGCACAGGCTGACGTGGGCTGAAGTGAGGCACAGTGGGTGGTCTGAGTTGTCCCCCTCACTTCCAGTGCTCATCCCGCCTATCCATGTGGCCAGACTGGAGACCCTACTGCATCGTCAGTGTCCCTCTTCCCAAGGTCCCTTCTTGTCTGGCTTTTCCTCTCACTTCTGTGGCCAACTTCTCCTGCTTCTGCCTCCTCGAGCCCCCTCCTTCCTCTGGGCCTTTGAACGCACAAGTCCCCTATCCGGATGCATGCATGCTCTGTCTTTGTCCCCAAATGACTTCGCCTCCATGCTTCATATTTGCTGTGCTCTGGGAAGCCTGGCATTGGTACCTGCCTTTGAGGTATCAGATAGGGAAGGTGACTTACCCAAGGTCACACATTGGGCACATGCTGGGACTGGGATTTGACCCTGGGGCACCTGCCTCCCCAAATGTCCAATTTACCAGGCCTCACTCCTCCCCTGGGAGCCTCCACTACCACCCCATTCAGCGTTATCTGGCTCTGGCACTTACAGCTGTATGACCTTGTGCCTCAATTTCCCCACATGTGAAATAGAGATGATGTACATGCCTCTCGAGGTTGCTGTCATTTGGGATGATGTATGAGATGCTCCTGGTGTGGTTCCTGGAACTTAATAGGCTCTCAGTAAGTGGTAACCACCACTACCATAATTCCTTTTAAAGCTGAGTTTTCAAATGATTTTCTGACATGCCTGGGGAAGACAGCGGTGCCTTCTCACCAGAGATCTGCCTACTGTGCTCTTTTCCCCGAGACCCTGGAGTGGTGGAGGTATTGAGCTGACTTTGTGGTAGCAGGGCCCGGAGAGGAGGGCCTCCCAGTGGTCACGCAGCACCTTGGTTGGAGCCAGGCTGGAACCACGTGTGACTGGATCCTGTCCCATGCTGCCCCTGCTTGCTCCAGGGCCCCGTGTATGGGCTTTTACCCAGTGGGCCTTGTCCCTCAGCTGTTGCCTGAGCCCCCTTCCTTCTGGCTTTCTTCACAGCACACAGTGTGGTTGCCTTGGGAGTAAGAGATTCAGGGGAAGTTGGTCCTGTCAACCTCCTTGACACCACCAGGTGACAGGCCAGGCAAGGGACTGAAAGGATGTCCAAAGAGGGTCATTGGAGTGATAGGCAGGATGACTGTCTTTTGAATGACAAAGATCTGAGTTCAGATCCTGACTCTGCCACTTTCTAGGTGGGTGACCCCGGGCACACTTCTTTGCCTTTCTGGGCCTCAGTTTCTTCTTCTGTAAAATGGGGATGATATGAGTCCCTCCTTCACCTCTTCGATGTGAAGCAGGGAATGAAGTTAGTGTACAGGGCCTGGTGCCTGGGAGGAGCTTCCTGGGGTGGCGGCTGTTCTTTTTAACACCTCAGACTTGAGCTAGGGGTTGAGCTAGGGAAGAGGGGAGTGGGCTGTCCTGAGTGGCCCCCCGGGGCAGAAACAGACCAGCCAGGCACAGACCTCAGTTCATCCCAAGAAGAGACGTTCTAACAGTGAGAGCTGTCTTGGGATGCGATGGGGAGATGGAATGAGTGCTCTGTGGATAGTGAGACCACAGAAGGCTGGCAGGAGCGTAGGGTTTGGGATTATAAAACTCAGGGTCACATCCTAATGTTGCCATGTGAGGTCTGTGGGATCTTGGGAGCCTTAGTTTCCCCACCTGCAAAATGGGAGGAAAAGCAGTGGAGCGAGCATTACTTTAAATGACTTCACATTTGTGGAGGAGACCTAGGAGCCCCCCTGATCTGCACAGCATCCCGTTTTCCAGAAGAAAGCAAGGCGCGAGGAGCGTAAGGTTTTATGGCAGTAATGTCCACAGCTGCTCTTTACTGAGCATCTGCTACATGCCAGGCATTTTCCTACATGCTCCGGGCCTCATTTAATTTTCTAGCCTCTGCGCTTGCTGTTCCTTTTTCAGGAGTTGTTGTTCCTTCTTTGCTCATTGCTGCTTCCTGGGTTTGTTGCCTGGCTGTCTCCTGTTTCGGTTCATTATCACCTCCTCAGGGAGGCCCTCCCTGACCACGCTGTTTGATCTGGACCTTCTCCCTCTTTGTTTCCTTAGAGTCCCTAACACAACCAGATGCTCTTTTATTTATTTGCTTGTTACCCATCCTCCCACCATCGTAGAGTATCAGCTCCCTGAGGGAAGGAGCTTTTTCTGTCTAGTTCCTTACTCTATCCCAAGTGCCTTGAATGGAGCCCAGCACACAGTAGATGTTCAATAAATGTGTATGTAGTGAACACATGGGTGGGTAACCCGACAGCCACCCTGGCAGGTCAGCCTTGTCATTCACATTCTATACACAAGGAATGTGGGCTCCAGAGGCTTGGTGAATTGCCTGTGGACACACAGTTGGAAGTAGGTGGCAGGCCTCAAATTTGATCCCAGATGGGCTGACTCCAGGTCAACTGCTTTTTCTGCTGTCCCTGCTGGGGAGCCTGGTGCTTCAGGCTAGAGAGTTTGGACTTCCCTCTGAGCACAGGAGCAAAACCACAGAAAGGCTCTTAAGTGGGGAAGGATCCTGCCATAAGGAACAGCCGTTGATAGCAGCCTGAACTGTCAAAAGAAATCCGTTCAGCTGTTCACCAGCTATGTGACCTTAGGTAAATTACTTAACCACTCTGGGTCTTAGTTTACTTGTCTGTAAAATGGGGGTGATGTTTTGGCTGGCCTAATAATCTTGGCTGGCTTAATAATCTTGGCTTGCTTCTGGGAGGCAGTGGACTTTGAGCTTTGATTTGCAGGCTTGTCTCCAAGGCCTCCTCCCCAGGGTGGAAAAACAGCCTTTGCTGAATCACCCCAGTCCTGGGAGGCCCCACTGCCCAGCCTGAGGGATCTGCGACTTTGACTTCTGAATAGGAGACATTTTACTTGCTTGGGACAGGCCATTTTCTGCCCTTCTAGCTTGTGGTTTCACCCCCACCTCCCCCAAAAAAGAGAGAGAGAGAAAATCAAAGAGAGAGGAGAGAGGAAACTGATTTTAACTGAGTACCAGCTATGTGCGAGGGACATTCCTGTGTTTCCCCTTCCACAGCCACAGCAGCCGTGCAGAGTAGGAGTTACTATACCCACTTTACAAATGACCATATGCACATTTGGGGAAATTCTCCATAGAGAACAGAGCAGGGATTTGGACCTAGGCTCAGAGGCTCCTGCCTGCATGTGGCAGGAGAGTGGGGAGGCTCTGGGGATGGGTGTGCTCTGGGCTGTTGGTCCCAGCACCACCATGATGGAGCTTAGAGTGACCCCAGTTTCAGAGACTGGACCGAGAGGGACTGTGGGATGAATAGACTGCTTTCCCCGGCCTGATGCCCTCCCCCCCACTGCTGGCAGCCACGCGAGCCCAGGGAATAGATCTGGCGTTGTGCGCGGTTGTCCCAGTGTCTCGCTCAAGACCCCATTTGTTTGGGGAGGAGAAAGGGGGGTCTGTGGTGCTCAACAGAGGTGGGATTCATGGACAGGCCTGGGGGGCAGGGTAGCCTGCCTGGTACGGACCAGGCCTGGCGGAGCTCCAGGAGGGAGTAGAGGGGGCCGAGGCATGGTCTGGGGTCCTGCTTGTGCCCTTGGGGCAGAGTCGTGTACTCTGGGTTGGGGGACTGTGTGTGTGAAGGGGCAGGAAGAGGGAGGTGGGAATCTTGCTTCATGACTTTCTAGTCTGAAGGAAGGAGAGCACGGTGACCCTGTCCTCAGGGAGCCCCTAGTCTTAGGGGAGTGGGAGGCAACCATGCTATCTGAGGGGGACACAGCCCTGACTTCAGGGAGTCCTCGTCTGAGGGAGGATAGAGCCTCAGCTCCCAGGAGCCCTAGGGTGGAGGTACTGTGGTTTTTTGGGGCTCAATCTGCTCTGAATGTAGGAGAGGATGGTCCAACTGAGTGGAGGCTCCCTGAGTTCTGGGAAGACTTCCTGGAAGAGGCAGTCCTTGAGGAGTGGGAAGGGGTTGGATTCAGGGCAGGGACTACAGGAAGGACTGTTCTGTGGTTGGAAACAAGGCATGGTGGGTTAGATTCCAATACTGGCTGGTCATATGCACCTGAACCTCAGTTTGCTCATCTGTGAAATGGGGACATTGCAACAGCTCCTAGAGGGAGGGTTGGAGAGAGAAGTACCTGTACATTGTAGGCCTGCAAGGCTGCTAGGGGCTACACAGTTGGTAAGGCCAACCATGCAGGAGGTCTAGAAGCTGCCTAAAACCCATTCCCCCACCCCTCCTCCATACCAGGTCACAGCTCAACTAACCCAGGTGCAGTCTTACCAGGCACAGGAGGGAGGGTGGAAGCTGAGCTGTGAGGTGGAGACAAGGGCCATAGGGCTCCTTCCTCCTTCCTTGCTTTGTGACCTTGGCTAGTCCCAGACTGTCTCTGGGCCTCAGGCTGAGACCCTCTCCTTGAAGACACAGTGTGAGGTCTGTGGGAAGTCAGAGCTTACCCCTGCCACCCAAGGCTGGGCCCTAAGGACAGATATGGGGGCTCACCATGGACCACAAGCATCCTGGGAGGAGATGGGCTACACAGAGGGGTTGGCAGAGGACAGCAGGTGCCCCAGATGATGGTGGCTCAGAGCCCCTTGAGCTAAGCAGAGCCCCCAGGAGTGAGGTCTTTCCTGCATGTACCAGACACCGGGGTGCTGGCTCGGGACAGTAGGTCAGGGTAGAGAGACTCCTGGGGCTGCGAGGGGTGACACAGTAGTCAAGCATGTGGGCCCACGCCTGGGTTCTACCCATAAGAAGTTGTTTCACCTTTGTGTGCCTCAGTGTCCTCATTTGTAAAATGGGACTAAAAGTAGTACCCACCTCCTAAGGTTGACACTATGAAGTGCTCAGCACTGTGCCTGACACACAGAGAGGGCTCAGTGAATGCTACGTACTTGTTGTTGGGTTTCCTGGTGGTGGGAGCAGCTGGACGGGGCTTCAGCAGCCATTGTAGCCATCACCTCTCAGGCTGCTGGGCCCCGGCTGTGGCCTATGGAGTCCCGGGCCCTGGGGTGCTGGGCCAGGAAATGTGGGTGTGTCTGCCTCTCTACTTCCTCCTGCTCTCCCCAGTGCCTGCTGAACATGAGCAGAGCTGATGAGTTCTGGAGTAGGCAGCGTGGGTTACATCCCAGCTCATTCATCCCCTCGATGGCTGCCTGGCTCTGAGCAGATCATTCTCGGAACCTGTTTCATCTGTGCAATGGGATCGGGGCCGTTATGACGATTAAGTGAGACGCTGCAGGAGGGCGGCACCCACCCTCCTCTCCACAGGCACGTGCTGGGTGCCTACCATCTCCTGTCACTGCCCTGCTCTTCCTCTCCCTGCTTCAGTGCTGGGGCTGATGGCAGGGAGGGGCTTTGGGGACTGGGCGATTGTCTTGGCTGAGATGGCAGCTGACCCAGACATTCTGTCCTGGGTTCAAGGGAAGCTTGGGGTTCGGGGCTGCGGGGACTGTCCTTAGGGACCATCTGGGCCTGCAGGGGAGCTGCAGATGCTGAGGGGCGTGGGAAGAGGTGGGAGCTGGGCCTCGATGGGGAGTCAGGACCATGAGCTGGAGGGTCAGAGCCACAGGGTCTCCATCCACTTGCCACACTCACAGGCAGGTGATGCCCAGGGGCACACAGCAGTAAGTGGCCACGCTGAGGGTAGGGCCCGTCTCCAGCTGCTGTTGGCTGGGGCACTTTCACTGGCCACATTTCCTGGGTCATGCAGTGGCTGTTTCTGAGCAGGGGCACCCGGGAGCCTGAGCCAACTGTCTTTCCCAGCCGGTGTCTCTTCTCTGTCTTTGTCTCCCTCTCTGTCCCCATGTCCCTCCATCTCTCCGGCCCGCCCTCTCTGTTTGCAGCAGCCTTCATGTCCCTCCCTCGGCCCCATGAGGAGGTAGATAGACTAAAGCTGCATGTGCGTGTGTCCTGGGTGATTCATGTATTTGTTGTGTGTTGGAGAGTGTACATGTATGAGTGTACACACCCCTCTCCTGACTACAAAGCTGACGTGCTCTCTGTATATAAAATAGAGAGATGAGCTGCTGTCCCTCCCATCACAGGCGGGGTCCTTCCGCATGTTTCCGGGCCCCTGCAAACACGTGTGTGCCATCTGTGTTTACCCACGTGGGATTCACCTTGGCCCTTCGCGGGCCCCCTGACTCCATAACCCAGGCATTTCCCCTCGGGAACAGGGGGCCATCCCCATCCACCTTGGTGCGGGGTCCCCTTGCTTAGCATGTTCCCTGTTGTTTCCTGGGTCCAGGGTTTGAATCTCAGCTCTGCTCCTTACCCTCTGTGGGCCCCAATTCTCAGACTGCCCATACAATCAAAGGGAATCCTTTATTCCTTTTATTTGACAACACCTAAGTAACACTTAACCATGTGCTGGACACTATGCTAAGAACTTTACAGAAATAAATCTTCACAACAACCCAACAAAATAGCACTATCCCCATTTTACAGATGAGAAAACTGAGGCAGAGAGAGGTTAAGGATCTTGCCCATGGTCACATAGTGAGTCATTGGTGAGAGCAGGATTTGAACCTGGGCCGTTGGTTCACAGGCTGCCCTCCTAACCACCTTGCTGTGTTGAGTGGTAATCCACGGAGAGTGGCTTGGCCAGGGCCTGGGCCAGCCTGATCACCTTGTCCAGAAAGGTGGTCCTGGTACATGGTAGGTGTGGTAGCTTGGGATCGGGTTGGATTTAAGTCCCTAGCTTATCTACTAAGTCACCTGACCTAGCTGATCCTCAGTTTCCCCATATGTACAACAGGGTAACAGTACTCACCTGGCAGAGCTGTTGTGAGAATTTGGTGCAATGAGGCACGTGGGCACCAGACACATAGTAGGCCCTCCACGTGGTGAGTAGCTGTGACGGCTCCATGACAGGGTGAGAGGGAGGCAGTTTGGGGGGTTGCCCTGTGCCAGTGGAGGTGAGCATGTGCCCTGGGAACCTGTGATTAGGAGAGGACAGGCGGAAGGAATGCGCTGCCAGCCCTTCTTGTCACTGGCTGCACACCTGTCTATCTGGTGGATCCATTGTGCAGCTGGGCCCTGGGCTGGGACAAGGTCAGCTGTGCATGTGTGTGTGTGTGTGCTTTCTTGTGCCTCACCACTGTGGTGTCAAACACACACACACCTCCACGATGGAGAAACACTGAGAATCCTTGCTTGTGAGGGCTGGGAGGAATCTTGGAGATCATCTCATCCTGCCTTTTCATTGTTGCAGATGGGGAAACTGAGGCCCAGAGGGGGAAGGGGTTTGCATCGGGGCCCACAGTGAGTGCCGATTATCTGAAGTTTCATTGCTGGGCGGGACCTTTTCTAAAAAATGTGGTGACAGGTCCTGCCTACAGTAGCTTCGTCGCAATCACACTGGCTCTCGTCCCTCCAGGTGGATGCTCTGTTGGCACCTTTCTCCATCCCATGCTCCGTTGACTGGTTATGGGTTGACTCCTTGGCTCGCCCACCACAGTGGAAGCCACCAGGACAGGGTCCTTTTCTGTCTGTTCACAGCTGAGCCTTTGTGTCCAGCACAGAGCCTGGTGTGTGCGTAGTAGGTGCTCAGTAAGTGTTTGTTGAAGGAGAAGTGACCTTAGACATGATCCCCCCCATCTCTCATGGTAAAGTCTGGATTTCAGAGGGGCAGGGACTTGCCCGGGCCTGAGCAGGGAATTGAGCGCAGGCCTCCTGGCTCCCAATCCTGAGCCCTCTTGTTTGTGCACTCATGTACACACACACACACGCACGCACGCACGCGCACTATGCCGTGATCCAAAAGCTTCACTCTGATCATTGCTTAACTTTCTAGCCTAAAATTGTCCATCTGTCCATCTCTCTGCCAAAGCTGTAGGCTGGACACCTACTGGGCACCTGTTCTGCAGCTTCCCCTGAGCCTGAGTCTGACCTGCTATGGGGCAGGAGCCTTGGAAGGGAACCCTGGGAGGGTGGGGCTAGTGCAGGGCTCACCCCCTCAGGCACCTTTCCTGCTGTGTCCCCTGGCTTCTGGCCATGCCTACCCAGTCCCACCCTGAAATCTCGCCTGCCCAAGCCTCCTGATCCCCCCACCCCACGCATCCCTATGCTGGCTGGCTCAGGCTTTGGGGGAAGTGGGTATCATTCCCAGGGACCAGCCTCCCCCTCTCACTCCCCCAGTAAGTCTGCCATACTGCCTGGGAGGATGGTAATTAGCATGAGGCAGGCTGATTAGCTCAGAAATTAAGTCTTTGTTTCCCTGGCTCCCCAGTTTCCCTAATTGAGCAGATGCAGAGCACGGGGAGAGGGGAGGGACCGCCTGGTTGGTCACGGGGTTGGGTGGGAGCACAGTGGCTGCATGTTTGCTGCAGGAGTTGGCAGGGGTGAGGGGTAAGCATGGATGGGGACATGGTTTGGGGCCCTGGTGGAAGAATGCGGGTGGGGTAGGTAGGGGGGGGTATGGTTGACAGGCTGCAGCCCTCTGTGGGTGTTTGTATGGCTCAGGGAGGGCTTCTCACCCAAGACCCCATTGTGGTGCTTGGCATTCATTTGTTCCTTCAGGTCTTCATGTCCAACTGCTAATCATAACTACTATCATTTATTGAGCACCTACTGTGGACATTCCCTAGGCTGGGCACCTTTTGTGTATTGACTTGTTCTGTCCTGAGACAATGGTGGAGGGAGGGAACTCCTCATTTTTAGGGGCAGAAACTAAGGCTTAGAGAGGTGAGGTGATGTGCCCAAGGTCACACAGGTTGGAGTGACCAGGTCAGGGTTCTGACCCAGACCCTGTCCTGGAGGGAGGGGGGAATCCTGTGGTCAGGTAGTAGCCAGTCCAGGTCCTGGACACTAGGGCTGGAGGGGCCTTCGTCCTTATTTGTCACATGGTGATCACTACCTCTATCTGCTTGAGTTATTGGGAGGAGCAGTAATGACAGCTGTAGTAGACAACATGGTGATTTATTTAGTGTTTGCTATATCCCAGGCAGGTGACGAATGCTTCACATGTTTTCATATTTCATGTTCACAACAATCCCATGAACCATGGGCGGGTCCCCCCATTATTCCCATTTCACATTCACAGCAGCCAAGGTTGAGGGCGGTGAGGGCCCTCCCCCAGTCTCACAGTAAGTAGAGGACCCCAGATGCAGCCCCGGGGCCATCTGACTCCAGGTCCTTCCTCCTTGATCACCACTCCATATGGTCTATAACACATGTGAGGTACCTGGTGCATAGTAGGTGCTTAACAAAGGTTAGTAGCTTGCCCCCTGGCCCTGAAAGAGCAGTTCCTTGGAGATCCTGCATCTCTGGGGCTCAGTCTGGGGCTTCCAGAGGGACAGCCCTCCTCATAAAACCAGTGGGGTAGACATTGCTTTTACTTCCATTTTACAGATGGGGAAGTTGAGGCTTAGGAAATTACTTGCTCAGGATCTGACGGTGAGGTTTAGAAGCCAGGATTTGAACCCAGGTGGTGTGGCTCCAAGTGCTACCATGTGGAGTATCCACTCACAGCCACACTTGTCTCTGAGGGGAATCTCCCTCCCGGCCTGGTCCTCAGCCCCTGCTGTGGGGGTGATGCCTCCCCTCTCCTCCCTCCTCTTAGCAGCCATGTGCATGGGGTGCCCAAGGCTCCATCTCCGTTGTGCCCTGCCGCTGGCTGTTGGGCATTGGATATGGCCACTTGCTGACTAGACATAACCTTAGGGGTGTTCCTCTGGCCCCTAAAACTCAACTTGTCCGGTGCTGGACTCTTCCTCTCTCCTCCATGTTGGCCCATTTGCTGCTTCTCTGAGGCTCCCTGTTCTGGGGTGGGCACTACCGCCGCTCAGACACCCACCTGGACCCTGGGAGTCATTTCTGAACTCCACCCTTGGTGTCCTGTCATCCTGTAGGTCACCAAGCCCTGCTCTCAAATCCTCCCATTGCTTGCCACCTGCTGCCCTCGGCCGCATCCAGTCACCATCTCTGGCCTGGGCCATCGCTCTCACCCCTCCAGTTCACTCTGTACCCTTGTCATCGCATGAACTCCCCAGCACGTCACTGGCTCCACAGTCCTTGGGCTGAGATCCAGAATCCTTATCCTGGCTTCTGAGACCCACTGGGACTTGGCCCAGTGTCTGGGCCCTTGCCTCGGGGCTCCCTCTCCCTCTCCTTCTGCCCTGCCACAACCCAGTTCCTCAAAAGTGCCACCCTCTGGATATTGCATAGGCCGTTCCTTGGCCAGAATAACCCTCAGCAAAGCCTGCCCCCAGGATAGAGGAGACTCCTCAGGTACCCCTGCACTGGGGACCTCCCTCTAATACTCCTAAGAGCCCTTTGAGGGGAGTGGTGCTGCCCATTTCGCGGATGGGAACGCTGAGACTCAGAAAGCTGAGCTGGCATCTGAACCCGGCTCTCTCACCGTGGAGCCTGTGTTCTCGGTGTGTGCATGTGTGTGCACGTGTGTGCACGTGTGTGCACAGCACAGGCACCGCTGTCTGCTGTCTGTGCCAGGCGCAGTTGGGGCTGGGCTGGGCCGCCTCCGCCGGGAGGAGGTCCGTGATGCCCCTGCAGGCCGAGCCTGCCTCTTCCTGCTGGGGGTGGGGATGCCGCTGGGAAGGGGGCGGTGTCAGCCCCTAGCCAGCCCCGGGGACCACAGCCTCCTAGCTCCTCCCCGCTCTTTCCCCTTCAAAACAAACACCCGCGAGCCCAAACCCCCATCCTGCCAAGGCACAGATGGAGCCCGAGTTGGAATTAATTAGCCCTGTTGCCAGGGCAACCACGACCGGCCTGAGTTCTAGCCTTTTCTCCCGGCCGCCCCCACCTGCCAGGCTGCACCCCTGCTTCCCACGGCCCCGCCCCCCGCCGGCCCTGGCCCCGCCCCCTCCCCCCGCCGCCGCCGGTTCCTGGAAGCAGAGGGTGGGGGTTTACGTGCAAGGGCTGGGGTCCCGCTCGGCGGTCGCTTTTGGCTGGGTGGGAGCTTGGGCAAGGCCCCGACCCGCTGGGAGCCACACTTTGTTCGGCACCTGCCTGGGGAGGGGCACGGAGGGGGCGATTTGAGACCAGAGAGAGGAAGATTGAAGTGGCCTGAACTTGAGGTACCATAAGGCCAGCGATCCAATGGGCATGCAGGGCTGCAGAGGCCGGCCTGCAGTGACAGCTGGTAGCGAGAGGGACCTCTGCAGTGGACAGCAGTTTTGGGGCTGCCTTCCTGGGCCACAGGTTTCGGACCCGGTCCTCCTCCATCCCAGCCGTGTTCCTCTTATGCTCTGAGCCTGCGCATCCCTCCGAGCCTCACCTGGACACCAATAAGTGGAAGTGTGTTCCCCCTCCTTGTCCACTGGTCTGTCCACCAGCCCACTGTGCTCAGTTTCTTCCTGTGTGGTCCCGGGCAAATGACCTAAGTTCTGTGTGCCTCCAGTTGCTTGTCTGAAAATGGGCATAACCGCACCCACCAGGTGAGCCATGGAAAGCCCCCGGACGGTGTCTAGTCTGTGGTAACTACTCGGTGGCTTCCTGTGCCCCTGCAAACGAGGCACAGTGTCTGGCCTGGGCCATTCCTGGGGGTGCACTCAGGGTGGAGGATACAGGGGGGACCTGCGGGGAATGTGCCAGCTCCAACCCCTTTCCCCCATCTTTTGGAGGCCCCAGCACTGGGCTCTGTTGGTGCCTGGCACACAGGAGTGCCACCCTGGCTTGGTAAGCTCATCACTGGGCTTGGACAAGGCCCAGGACAGGTCCTGACTCCTGCCCAGCTACCTACCCGGTCCCAGAACACACTGAGTCCCTGGAGGCCGAGCACTGTCTCTCCGACCACTTGGCTAATGGCTAATGGGCCATTTGCTTTTTTGTGTGCCAAGGAGGCATCTCTCAAGCTGGCATGGTGGGGCAGAGGCTCAGGAGAGAAAAGGGCTAGGACTGGTGACTGGACTCTTACTGTGTGGGCCGCCCTTCTGTAAGCCTTGGTTTCCTTATCTGTCAGCTGGGCCTAATGATGTATTCAGTGAGATCAGCTGAAGAGGCATAAACTAGGGGTGGCAAACTCACATAGCCACAGAGGACAGGTCACTTGAAGGTGTGCATCTGGTCTCAGTAAGGCAATAGGGTGTAGTGGGGCCTGTGGTAAATACCAGGCTCAGGGTATGCCTAACGGCATCAAACTGGGATTTGGAGCCAATTCTGAGCTAGCCAACAAAACTGATCCTCAGGCCACATTTGGAGCTGCCAGCTGCCCCAGAAGGTAAACTCTACAAATGGATTAACTTGGGGGGGTTGTATTTAACTTTCCTTTACATAATAACAAGGGCTAATGTTTATTGAGGGCTTGCTCTGTGCCAGGAGGGAGCTAAGCACTTTATTGGGATTATCTTGCTTGATCCTCACACTAACCCGAGGCAGGCAGGGTGCAATTGCAATTCCTTCTCTGTAGATGAGGCAATTAAACCAGAGAGGTTAAGTCAGAGTGTGAGGTCACACAGTTGTGGGGGAGGAGTAGGGCTCATCTCTGGGCCTTTGGATTCTTTATCTGGGGGTTTTCCCTCTGGTTTCCCCCACATTGGGGCAGGGTGCAGAGAGGGAGGCAGACAGACCCACTTGGCAGGGAAACACCAAAGCTGCAGCTTTTCCTTTCTCTCGCCGAGGAGGCTGGGAGGGAGGAGAAACAAAATTAAACAAACGAAGGATGTTGCGGAGCTCAGGAAGAATAACTTATTTTTTATGAGCTTGTTAACATTTGTGAAGTTAAGTAAGCAGAAATTTATGCCCTTCATTTGCATGCATTAAAGGGAAGGCTGCCTGGGCCCAGTGTAGTTACAGGAATCTCCGTGCCTCCCAGGGCAGCCGCCCCTCGGCTCACACAGGCAGCTCCCACTCTGGAGGGTTTGCTTGGGTTCTATTTGGTGATTTTCAGGTTCAGCTGCAGCCCCTGTTTCCGGATGGATGGCCCACTCCTGTGGCTGTGACTTTCCTTGCTGTGTCTGGGAGCAGCTGACTTGGATACCATTAGAGCAGTTGGGTCCTCAGTTCAGAGGCTGAATGTTCTAGAAACTGTTTCCAGCCTCTCCAGGGGCCTCAGAAGGTGCAGGAGGCCCAAAGGTCATCATCTTTGCTGCCCAAGAGCTGTGGGCACGTTGCTTTAGCTATCTGGGCCTCAGTTCCCTCATCTGTAAAATGGGAACACAGCCTCATGTGTCCTTCCCACGATGTCCCTTTTCTGAGACGACATTGGGTTTGCCGGGGGAGGGGTCATGCTCCCTTTGCTAGTTGACCTGGCTCTTTGGGGAGCTGTTGTTTCCCACGGGCTGGAGAGAGTGATGATCCTTCCTCTAGGAGGCTTTACTGGACACCCCTCCCAGCTTAGGCCACCTTGTCCTGCAGCCCTATGGCTCCCTGCTTTCCTCTTGCAATGATTGGTCTCCACTGGTCTCCTACAGGACTCCCTTGGAGCTGTGCACTTCCTCAGACAGTGCCACCTCTGTCCTGATCACTGTGGATCCTGCAGCTGTCCCAAGGCTTGAGAATTGGTATTAAATGAAAGAGCGTGAAATACTTAACCTCAGCCTCGTTTTCTTTCCTTTGGAATGAAAAGTCCCTTCCAGGTGTGGGGTGACTCATGGCTTTGAAAGCACTTTCAGGCTGATGCCATCTGTCGTTTGATCTCCACCTTTAGATTCCCCTGCAAAGAAGGCCAGGCCAGGACTGTGATGTGCAGTTACCGATGGGGAAGCAGAGGCCCAGGTGGAAGCATGGGATTTGAACCCAGCACTCACTCACTCGTTTGTTCAGTGAGACTTTTGAACTCCTGCTCTGTGGTGGGTCTTGGGGATCTTGGGAGGAGTAAGATGGGGGTCCTGCCCTCCAGGGCCTTAGAGGCTGCACTCAATAGCCAGATGCATCAAGGGTCGGACTCTGCCAAGTGAAGGAATGAAGTCAGGAAAGCCTGGGGATTTTATTCGGACCCCACAGGAGTCAGCTGACAGGTAACACTGGCGGCAGGGAGGAAGGTGACAGCCACTGTAGTAGTTCAGGTGAGTGGCTGGAGGCTAGTGGAGAAGGGGAGAAGGGAGGGGATTCCTGCTGGTGGTTGTTGGCTAGTGAACTTGTTCCCTCTGCCTCTGGGAGCTCAGGGAAGGCTCCAGAGGGAGGAAGTGTGTGTATTCAGCAGACTCTTCTAAAGCATCTGGTGGGGGCCAAGCCTTGTGCAAAACACCAGAGCCTTGGGGTGAATGAGAACAGTCTCTGCTGTTGCGGATCCCACAACCAAGGGGGAAGGTAGATGCCTGGTTGGGCTAGAGGGCTTCCTGGAGGAGGCAGCTTTGAGTCCTGCGTAAGGAGTGGCGTTCACGAGGTGGAGATGGGGCAGGAGGGCACACCAGCCCTGGGCATTTCGAGGATAAGGGTCAGGAGGTGTGAGTTCAGAGAAGGGTGAGAAGCTCAGTGCTGGGGCCTGGGAGTCAGGAAGGAGGATCTGGGATTCTGGGGAGGAGGGAAAGCTCAGAGAGCCCGCCAGGCCAGGAGAGGGAGTCTGGACTGTCGTCTTCCAGCAGCAGGGGGCAAGCTGGGCATTAGAAACGGGTGGGATGCTGTGTTTCAGAGCTCAGAGTGGGAAGAGCTGAGGGATTAGGGAGGGGAGTTCTCGGAGCTGTTGTTCTTGGGTCTGGCTGGAGGGGTGGGAAGAGGTGGTAGAGATGGGGGAGGGGGGTCAAAGGAGGGGCCAAAGTAAGGGAGGAGTCGGGGGCCCAGCGCCAGATTGTGGGGGCGTGTGTGTGGATGTGCGTGCATGCATGGTACATGTATGCATATGTGTGTGCATGTATGTGTGCGCAGTGGGGAGTGACTTGTTCTGATAGTGTCCGCCTTGCAGGAGGGTGTTGGAGGGCAGATTTGCAGAGACAGGGCCACGCCCTATCACAAGGGGTCTCAAATGTTGGGATAAGGACCTGGGAGGCACCGAAAGCTTCCGAGCAGGACAGTGACCCACAATCGTGCTTATGCTTCAGGAAGTTTCCTCGGGCAACTGTGCCAAGGATGGGTGCAGGCAGGGTGACTGGGGGTGTCTCCCGGCTGCTGCACCTGTCTGGGGAGCATTAACGGGTGGTGGCAAAGCAACGGAGAGGAGAACAGGTGGCGGAGCACAGGGAAGGCGTGGAAGAGGTGGTGTTTGATCAGGGTGGCAGAGGGTGAGCGGGTGGGGCTCTGTGGAGGTGGGAGGGAGGACACAGCAGGTGGCTGGAGTGCAGGTGGAGGGCAGTCTATTCAGGATGCCTTTGAAGGATTAAAGAGAAGGTCTGAGCCAGAAGAAATATCATTAGTGAGGACCCAGCCCGCGGCATTCTCCACCCAGCTCTGTGCACCCAGCTCCCTGCGTACAGCTGCCTGGCTTTGGGTAGGTCCTTGATCCTGGGGCCTTCACTTGGTTGTCTGTAAAGTGGGGATACTGTTAGAAGCTGCCTGTTGGGGTTGTGGTGAGGGTTAGATGAGATAATCCACCTGCAGCCTGGCCTGAGAGATGCTTCGTAGTTACTGGGTGAGTGTGGTCAGGGCAATCACGGCTGGCAGGCTGGGCAGCCTGCCATCCCCAGGGACAGATGAAAAATCTGCTCAGAGAAGCTGTTCAGCCTGCCTGGGGCCACACAGCTGGAAGGGGTACAGAGAAAGGATCTGAATCCAAGTTGTTTGGGCCCCAGACTTGGTGCTCTTTCCTCAGTGCCTGACTGCCTAAATGCCCAGAACACCTAAAATGCCCAGCCCAGGATGCTCCGTGAACACTGTCCCCTCCTCCTGCTTGGAGGCTCCTGGATTCAGTGCAAGGAGAGTGGGCAGGAGTCCAGTTCTGATCCCTATCTCTGCCCCACCAGCCGTGAGACCCCAGGTCAGCTCCTTGCCCTGGGAGCCTCTCATCTGTAAATGGGGCCCATGTACGAGATAACGGCCGCTGGCCCAGCAGAGGTCCTGGTGGGATTCTGTTCACTTTTGGAAATGAATGTGCTAATGGAGTTTGCTTGACCAGAATTTACTGAGCACTTGCTATGTGCTGGTCTCCCCATGTTGAGGGTAGGGACAAAGGGGGACTTGGCTGTGGCCCCCACCTTCAGTGTGGGTGTGTGAAGATAAAGCACCCAGAAGGCCAGGGGTGTTACCTTACTTTAAGCAATCCCAATCTGTCATAATTTAAATATTTTATAAGAGATATTAGAGATTGGTTATTTATTTTACAAAATAATTTGCAGGAGGGTTTCCTTAAATAGCAACAATTTCCAGTGGGTGTGCACTAGGTTTCCGTTTGCCTGAGTCTCCTCCTGGTCAGGGAGTTCCTTGCTCGTCTTTGTCACTTCTACTTGGTGCCAGGTACCCTGGGCTGGGCATGCAGCAGGTGTTAGGCATAGAATATCTGGTTGGCAGGTTGCAGCCCCCTGGGGATTCCCAGCCCCTTGGGTGGCGGCAGGTCCTCAAGGATGTTAAGCCCTCTCAGTTAACCATCAGCTTTGGGTGCCTGGGGGTTAGTGGCACCCTCGGCCTCTCTTCTGTCCTTCTCTTGGCTTTGTGGTGCTGCTCGTGGTGACAGCAGTCAGGGGCTTGCACCCTGCTTGTACTGGAACCCCAAATATGCTCTCTGCCCCTTCCTGCCCTGGGTTTCCCACCTCTTGCTGGTCCCTTGCAGGCCAGAGACCAGCCCAGGGCCTCGTGCATAGGAAGCCCAAAGGCATGTGGGTAATGTGCCATCACTGAGGGGACTCCCAGGGTGTCTCATCCGTTCTTGTACAGATAGAAGCCAGAGCCCTGAACGGGAAGGGCCTGGTTCAAGTCCTTGCTGCCACAGAGCGGATGGTGAGGGAGTCAGCAAAGGCAAGGCCTGTCACCCAGAGCGTCGTGGCAGCGGAGGGCCTGGGGAGGAGATTTGAGCCCAGAGGAGGGATGAATAGCTCCATAGCTACATGTTGGTATGTCTCAGGCTCTTCCACCTCCTGGCTGTGTGCCCTCAGGCAAATGGCTTCACCACCCTAGGCCTCAGTTTCCTCATCTTTCAAATGGGTATAATAGTGTCCACCTCACAGGGCTGTAGAGAGGGTTGAATGAGGTAATTAATGTAAAACGCTTATTAGGGTCTGGCAATGCAGTGAGTGCTCTGTGCACAGGTGCAGATGGGAGGGCTGGTGGCCCAGCCTCACCCCTTACCAGCAGTGACTGGAAGGCCACTTTGTCTGAGCCTCTGTTTCCTCATTTGAGAAACGGGTCTGATGACTGTCCTCCTGTTACGTGGGGGGCTGTGTCTGCACACAGATGAAGCTTGGTGAGATCTTCATTACAATCAACCAGGTTCCCTGTGGCATTGACCACAGCCCCGCGTTTACTGTCTTGACTTGACAGGATGTGCTGTGGGGCCTGAGCTTCAGCAGGGAGCACACTGTGCGTGCTGGGTGGCCCAATGGTGGGAGGACAGATGCCCATCATGGGGTCGGGCAAGAATGGGGAGATTCACTGTGGGAGAGGAGGCGCTGCCCTGGGGAGAAAGCAGGAGGAAGGGTCTGGAGCGGGCGGCTTGGTCAGGTCCTGTGGGGCCTTGATCTTCAAGGCTATAGCCTGGGAGCCACAGAAGCTTCTGGAAGGGCTTTAAGCACGGAGCCTTCAGTGGATGCATGATAGATGGCATTTTGAGAGGCTGTCCGGCCACCAAACAGAGGGGAGAGGAGGAACCCAGGGGATGCCTGGAGTTGCTGGGAGGCTGTGGTTGCCATCCAGATAAGACCCACTGGTGGCTTGGACACAGGTGTGTGGCCTGGGCAGGTGTCGGGATGGATTGGAGATGAGGGATAAGGCAGAGAGCGGAGTCAGGTGTGACTCAGGTGGTGGGACCGAGGCACAGAGAGGTTTGGTAATGGGCCCACAGTCACACCGCCACTGGGTTGGAGAGTGAAGCCTCAGACCCAGCATTTGTAGGAGGCAGTGGCCTGGCCTGCTACGTTGGTGGTGAGCGGCCACGCAGAGGCGTGTGGAGTGGCGGCGGAAGGCAGGCCAGAGCCCGCAGGGCGAAGCTGGCGGTGGCATTCTCACGCTTCATTCGCGGGTTCTGCTCAGCGCCAGGCATAATGGAGATTGATCAGGGTGTCTGCCAGGGAATGGGGGATCCATTCTGTGTTGGCCACGGTTCCATTAAGCAGGGATTGGCACACAGAGGAACCATCAGGGAAGGATGGAGCCAGGGCAAGACTGCATCCGAGTGTGCTGCCTCCCGGTGGCATGTGTGATTGTGGGAGACCCGTTTATAGCCAGCACCAGCATTTCCTGGGGAGATGGCCTGGACCTCGCTGACCTTGGTTTTCCCATCTGTAGAGTGGAGGTTGTTCCAAGTAAGATGGGAAAGTCAGGACTTAGCACAGGCCTGGGGCATGGTACATGCGGGGCGCCGTTATTATTACTGTTGCTGTCATCGTTGTTGTATTGCAGCTGGAGCCCACCTTTGCTGGTAGTGGGGTCAGTGGCCTCTCTGATTTGGGACATGTCATGGTCTGCCGAACCAGCTTAGCTCGGGGACAGATGATGTCCTTGAGATGATGGGCTGGTGCGAGGGCCCGAGGTCCACAGGCTGCAAAGCCTAGGCCCAGGTGTGATGTGAGTGGCGGTCCCGGGTGGGGAGGATCAGGAAAACTACAGGGAGGATCGGCTTTTGTGTCATGGAGAACAGAGGGCCGTGTGAGTCTAAGAGAGACTTAAGCGCAGGGAAGGGACACTGGAGCCGGCAGAAGGATGGGACAGGGTTGACTTTGAGGAGACTGGGAGGTGCTTAGAGACTGTCCTTTGCATGATTTTACCAGGTAAACATACAGGAGGCCCAGAGATGGTAAGGGCCTGGCTCAAGGTCACACAGCAGCTGGTGCTGGGAGCAGACCTGCTGGCTTGGGGGCCTGGGCACTGCCCCTTTCTGTGAAGGAGGAATGTGATCATTTATCAGGGGAGTTTAATAATGAATGAAGCCGAATGCCTTTAATGCAGGCAGCAGGCCGAAAGCAATAAGGGACTCTGTATTAATTCGGAACTTAATGAATATGCAGGTGTGTCTGAATGATTAATGGGGCTTCCTAAGGCCTTGGAAAGGAGTGCGTGAGCTGCTGCTGATGGAAATATGAATATTGCATAGGTCTGGGAAGTCGAATAACCTGGGAGCAGGTGGGCATTAATGAACCCAAGGTCTCCCGCGCCACAAAGGGCTGAATATACAGACGCTCGGGGGCACATGTCCAGTGTCATGGCAAAGGGCTCTCATTTCTTGCTGTGTGATCTTGAATAAGTCACTGAATCTCTCTGAGCCTCAATTTCCTCATCAGCAGAGTGGGCATAAAAATAGTACCTGGTTCCTGGGATCCTGAGGACAAAATATGTGACAAGTCCTTAGCACAGTCCGAGCCTCTGGTAGCTGTCATAGCCTTTCTAGGAAGGAAGGCAGAGAAGTGGTTGAGGAAGACCAAGGAAAGTATAACAGTAACAATTCAATTCCCTTAAGTGCGGGCCGCACTTTACAGTTTGTAAGGGGGGTTTTCCCTCATTAGTCTACCCCTTTGCTCCTTGCAGCATTTGCTTGGGGTAGGGCAGAGGAGATGGGCCTTGGGGAAGCTGGAGCTCAGAGAGAGCTGGTCACCCAGCCAGCAGGGGCAGAGTCGGGCCTGGGCCCATGTCTACACCCCTTGCCGTGAACCTCAGAGGGGCTGGAGGTGGAACCCCCAGTCAGCAGGAGGGCCCCTCCACTCACAGACCAGAAAAGGCCTTTGGAGTATGTTGGGCCTGGGAGTGGTCCTGCATCACCTCTCACAGCCTCAGTTTCTCTACCTGTCCAGTGAGGGTCTGTCTGCCCAGTCAGGGCTGTTTTGAGATTTTGATGAGAAAAATAGGACACTGACCCTTACCTGTGCTGGGTCACTGGGGAGTCCCAGGCTCTGCAAACGTCATCCCGTGATGCTTAGAGCATCTCTACTGGAGTTTGTATATACCAGCCCTGTCTCGTTCCTGGGGAGCGGTGGGTGCTGGGCCACTTGGTAGCTTTGGGTTCTTGGGCATGTCCCTTAGTCTTTCTTAGCCTCAGGTTCTTCATCCTTCAAGTGGGTGTAATAACATGGCTGTTGTGTATTAAGTGTGTGGGCCAGGCCACAGTTGGTACTGGGTGCAACGAGATCCCCACCTCCCCCGCGGCCCCCACCCTGGGCCCACACCCCAGCCTCGTGTCTGGTGCCCCCTTTTACACTTTCATGATGCCTTAGTCATCCTTTCAGCCCATGAGTATTGATGGAGCACCTCCTGGGTGCAGTGTTGGGTCCTGGGTGTGCAGGGTGAGTGAGGCCACCGTCCCTGTCCCTGTCCCCGTCAGGCAGAAGGCAGGTGTGAAACCAGGATTGCTTGATGCAGGCTCTGATGGACCACGGGAGTCAGAGGACAGCCCTGCCTGGATACAGCGGGCAGGGCTGGGGAGAGGGGCTTGTTTATCTTGCGTCTTCCCCACCACAGCTCCCACTGAGGCTGTGTCTTTTGGCTGTGAGTCCTCAGCTCCCAGCAGGAGGGGCTGAAAGAATGGTTGTTGGAATGATTGAGGGAGTGAATGAGTGAATGGCTGGGGTCTAGGCCCCTTCCCCTGCCTCTTCCCAGCTCCAGGCCAGCGAGCAGAGGCATAGCCAAGCCCTTCCCTTGGCTGTCCCGGGAGGACACAGGGCGAGCCAGTGCTGCACCCTTCTCTTTGCCTCCCCGGGCCTCTGGCTGGGGCCCGAGGGCCTCCCTCCTGTCGGCCCGACTGGGTCAGGAAACTGTAGGCTGTTGGGTGAAGAACCTGAGCCATTGTGGTCATGGTATTAGCATGTTGCTGACTGAGGAGGAAACCAAGGCCCAAGGGGAAAGGGCTGTGGGGCAGGGCTAGGGTGACAGCACCCCTGGGCTGCTCCTCAGGCATGGCCTGGGCGTGCTGACCTTGCTGCGTATTTATAGTCTCTGCTGATCTATATTAACACGGGGCCGCCCCGGGCCTTTGCAGCCTGTGGATCTCAGGAAGGCTTTGAACCCTCGGGGGGCTCTGGAATCAGAGCTCATCCCCATGGGGAAGTTGAGAACGTGGCTTCTCACTTTTCCCCTCATAGCCCTGGGGCTCATGCTGGGCCCTTTGCTGGAGAACCGCCCCGGCCTGGGCCTGGGCCGGAGCAGCCTTTGGTGGGCTCGACGGCTTTGTCTGGGGTTTGTTGTCATGCCTCGCTTCCCGCCAGCTCTGCAGGGAGACCGTGTATCCAGCATGGCATCGAGTGCATGGGCTGCGTGGCCTCGGGCAAGCCACCCCCCTCCGAGCCTCAGTTTCCTTATCTGTAGAATTGGGCGCAATTCCCACCCGACTTTGTGGGTCAGCCTCTGAGTGCTCAGTGCTTGTGAGCTGGAGTCACTGTTTACACTCCTCATGTCTCTTCTAGTCTTCGTCATGAGCAGTCCCCAGAGCCCCTGAGGACTGGAGTGTCATCTCCGCTGGACAGATGAGGCCACTGAGGCCCTAGGGGCGGCATGACTTACCAGGGCCATGCTGCCTGTTGGGCTAGAATTCGGACTCACCTAAGTCCGAATGTTCCAGCTTCCCAGACTCCATCTCCTTCCCAGGGCCCTCAGGGTCCTTGGGAGGCCAGACTCCTCACCCCACCAGCTTGGTTCCCACCCCTGTCGCCATGGGAACAGCTCCACTAACTCTATGCTTCTCTTACAGAGCAGAGACGACTGGCCGCCCTGAGCGCAATTCAATTCAACAGACATTTACTGAGTGCCTACTATGCGCCAGGCCTTAGGCTAGGCACTGGGGTGGGGGAGCAGAGAGGAAGATCGGGGTCCCGGCCTCAGGTAGCTCCGGGCTGGGGGGCTTGGAGAAGACAGGCAAGGGCTGAACAACAGCTCAGAGCCAGGAGAGAAGCTGCCTGCAGGGCTGGAAGCAGCAGAGATACCTGGGTTCAAGTGCATCCCTGGAGAGCTTCTGTCCCTTGTCTGTGCCTCAGTTTGCCCATCTGTAAAACAGGGGGGAAGAAGTGGGGGGAGATAGTCTCTAGGATCCTTCCAGGATTCCATGGGGAGGGAGCCAGGGGATGGGACAGAGCAGGGAGGCTGTCACTCTCCCTGCAGAGAGGAAATCCCTGAAGGCTTCTTGGAGGAGGAGATATGCAGTCTGGGCTGCAGAGGGTGGAGAAGTGTGGGAATGGCACCCCAGAAAGAGCATGAGTAAAGGCCCAGAGGCCATGCAGATGGGCAACCCCGCAACTCGGTAGGTTGCAAGGAGATGTTGTGGGGTATGAGCTTAGAGAGGAAGGGAAGGGCCCGATGGCTACCCTTTGGAGTGGGAGCTCTATTTTGCGGGCTATTGAGGATGGACAGTCAAGAACAGATGGTCCTGCTTGTCCTGTGCCCTTCTCCCTGTCTCCTTGGAATACAGGGTCACATTGCTGTAGAAGCTTGTGGCCATGGTCGTGCCTGCACTGCAAGCTTTTTACACGGAGTCCCCACTGTAACCCAAACTAATGAGCATTAAGGGCCCCCCCCAAGACGAGAATGCCTAGGCGGAGAGAGGGAAGCTTTTTGCCCAAGGTCATGATCTGGCTTCCCAACCCCCCATGCTTCTCCCACTAGTGCTCACTAAGGGGGGTATCTCTGTCCTGTGTGGCATCTCCCATTCTAGAAAGGTCCCAAGCTCTGAGGAGTGCCTGTCAGGGGCACTGCAGATGGATTTGGAGGGGGAAGAGGAGGGAGAACCCCTCAGATGTTAGCAGGTCTGGGCTTTCTCCAAGACCTGAGTTTCTACCCCCACAGTTACCCTCTGAGATGGGGAGTGAGGCTGGGCTCCTTCCCACTTTACAGATGAGCAGACTGAGGCCCTGAGAGTTATGTGGCTAGTTCAAGGTCATGGCAGTGACAGCCTGGGTAGGGAGCCCCATCTCCTCATCACTTCTTATCTTGGTTCAAGTCCCCTAAGATTTGTGCAGAAACCGACCCCCACAGCCCTCCCCAGGGAGTGGAAAAGACCGGCATTGGAATCACAGACCTGGGTTCAAATCCTGGGTTTGTCTTGCACAGACGGTGTGATCTTGAGCAAATCATTAATTACTGAGCCTTGGTTTCCTTACCTATCAAGGGAGAGAGCAGGCCTCTTTCATTCAGTCATTAACAGATATGTATTGAGCATCTACTGGGCGCCCAGCGCTGGCTCTAATGGAGAAGCTGGGCCCTTCCTGGGAGAACTCAGTCTAGGTGTAAAAGCAGCAGTTATGATTCCAGTTACGACAGAGGAAGCCCAGGGGGCTGTGGGAACGCGCAGGAGGACCCCCTCGACCATTTTAATTGGTGGGGGAGACAGGAGGGCAGGAGAGGAAAGCAGGAACCAGCTCCACAGGACCCCATGATCAGGGCTTCTGACGTCTGCTGTTGGAATTTTCCCAGATCAGTAGGGAGCCAATGGAGGCTTCTGAGCAGGAGAGTGCCGTGCTCAGATTAACGTTTTAGAATTTGCTCGTCCTCTGAAGGGTGGAGGATGGATGGAAGGGGTGGTAAGATTGGAGGCCGAGACCAGTGAGGATGCTAATTGAGAAATTCATTTGGGGCGGGGGAAGGAAGCCGGAGCAGAGCAGCAGTGGGTGGGGGCACACAAAGACCTTCCAGGTGCAGGGAGCTGGGCAGCTGCGGGTGCTTCTTGCTGGCCAGGGAATGGGGGACAGACGCAGTGGTGGGGAGTGGGCAGGTGAGGGAGGTCAGTCCATTAGTGGACGTGGATGGGTAGAGTGTCAGGTGCCAGGAAGGAAGCAGCAGGGATACAGTGGTTTGGGCATGGTCAGCACATGGAAGTTGGTAAATGACGCCCTGGGAGGGTTTGAGCTGGGGGCGTGGGGGGAGTAGGAGAGAGAGAGGGCTGGGACCAGGACCTCAGGGAAGGCAGGGGAGCTGCAGGAGGAGCAGCTTGGCAGGAAAGCCGAAGCGTTGGTCCCTCTCAAGGGTGGGCATGGTTTGGTAGGAAGGGGTCAGGACTCAGGTCGGTGGGGAAATGACAGAAGTCACCTGTGTCAGGCACTTTTTCCAGGGCCAGGTGCAGAGGAGGGGCCCAGGCGGGGCAGTTCCCACCTGTCTCCTCACCAGAAAGCAGACTGGTAAGGAAAGCAGACCCAGTCTGTCCCCTTGCCATCTGGAGGAAGGTGTTTGAGAAGGAGGGGAAAGGGGAGAAAACATTTGCATGCATAACAAGGCTGGAGTGAGGGAGAGAGAAAGAGGGAGCAGGAGATGAAAAGAAATTACCATACGCCAGGATCTTGTTATTCAACCCAATTTTCAAAGGACCACAGCTGTCGCACTGAGATAATCCGTTAATTATAACAGCCATTGTGCTTCGGCAATGGGGAGAAAAAGAGGCTGGGGCCCAGGCCGAAGAGGGTGTGGGGAGCAGGTCGAGCAGGTCGTTGTGGGGCTGGACCTATGAGAGGGCCAGGGACAGGCGAAGAGAGCTGTTGCCCTCAAGAATGGAAGGGAGACGCTGTCAGGGGCCAGGCCTCGTCCCTTTGCTGCTGCCATTGTCACATCAGTGGGCGATGAGGACCCAGGCCCCATAACCGTACCAGCAGCGGCTAACGTTAGTGAGCACTTACTGTGTGCCAGATCCTGCTCTGTAGCTGTTCACTCTACCACTCTCTGAGGTAGTGCCTTTCTGGTCCCATTTTACAGAAGAGAAGACTGAGACTCAGGAAAGAGGTAGCTTGCTGGGGCCACGCTGGTGGTTCAGTGGCAGAGCTGGGATTTGAGCTGGCTGTGGCCCACCCCTCCAGGAGAGCCTTAGGGAGGGCTGGTCTCCGTGGATTGGCCACACTGACTTGGTGGCCATGTGTCCCGAGCAATGGTTTTTGCGCAGCCAGCAGTCATGGGTTGGCCAGCCCCTGGGCATTTCTGGGGCTCCTCTGTAGGGACAGAGCTTCCTTGTTCTCTGATGCCACAGCTGCAGGCCTCTACGGGTCCCCCTCCACTCCAGAGAAACTAGTCTTACTGCCAGGAGAGCAACCCCATGTGACCGCCTGGTTTGGGGGTGTGATGGACTGTGGCCCTAGATGGGGCCTGGAGAAGCAGTGGGGAAGACAGGCAGGAGTCTCAGGTGAGCAGAGCAAGGAGAACCCAAAGGCTGTGGCCATCCCAGAACCCCCCCCACCTAGCCTAGCACTGCAGGCCCTGCTCCGGGGTGTGGCTTCAGCAGCTGCGGCCTTAGGCCTCAGGCCTGGTGGTGTCCGCACCAGCCTTCCTAGAACCTCAGCCCAGGCTGCTGGCAGTGTCTGATGGGGTGGGAATTGTATTTGGGAATGAGTAAGCCATTAACCCCAATAGGAGCCCCAGACTTAACCCAGCAACCTAAGCAGCATTGTTGGGGAGCCAGGGGCCCCACAGAGTGACAGGCATGTCTGGGGGCCTATATGGGTGCTCCCCTGGTTTGGGGTTCCTACCCCAGTGGGCCTGTTTGGAGCCTAGCCGGTGAGGGTTGTGGACTGGTCAGGGCAGCTTGAAGTTCCATAGAAATGGTCCCCACAGAGGCAACTCAGTAGACATTTAGGACCAAGGAATTATAGATACATCATAGAACTCTTGAGCCCCAGACTCATAATCAGAGAGCCCCCCAAAAAGGCCCAGAGCCACCAAGCCAGTGAGGCAGGCATGGTGGTACCCGTGTGCCCCAGACAGGGAGGCTCATGGAATCCCTTCCACAGGGTGGGATACTCATTGTCCCCACTCTGGGGTTTCCTCTATTGCTGGCTTTGAAAACTCCGGTGGGAACCTCAGCCAGAGAGGTGGGCAGGAGGTGGGTGCACCGGGGAAGGTGACACCTGCTCTGTTGCTGATGGGTTGCAGACTCTGGGAAGCCATGTCTCCCAGGGTTTTCAGTGGATTGCAGAAATGGGGATTTTAAAAATAAAATCTCCCAAGTTTTCAACTTTGGCAGCTAATAAAAAAAATAAAAATCTAAAAACGACTATTCAGATGGAACAGGATTCCATGGCATCTCTTGATCCAGAGCTTGATGCCATGGAGGGTCAAAGCCACTGTGTAGCAGTTGTGAGACCTCAGTTTCCACCTCTGTAAAGTGGGAATAATAAGGTTGTGCTGAGCATTTAAACCAGTTAACGCCAGGTGTGCTTAGGCCCAGCCCACGTAAGCGCAGGACTGTTTTCATCTTGCCCCAGGCTGCCTCTGAGTGGGCCGCACTCTCTGCCACCCGGAGCCTCCACTTCTCCTGGTGGGCCCCTGATCCGCCACTCTGCCTTGGGACAGCCCTGAGGATGTTGGAAGGCAGGGAAATGTTCACCCCTTGGGGCCCTGGAGGAGGAGCAGGTGGGAGAGGCAGAGCCGGGAGGGTGGGCCTAGCTGGCGCCTAGTACATAGTAGGTGCTCCATAAATGTTTATTGAATGAATGAATGGAGGCCATGCAGGCAGAGGCAGCCGCACGTGCGCAGGCACTGGTGAAAGAGCGGGTCCAGTGGAGACTGGTGAGTAGTGCCCGGGGCCACAGCTGAGTGGGGGCCTGGGGTTTGCTGGAGCCACGGCCAAGAGGCCAACAGGGACCAGATGGGGTGGCAGGGGCCAGGTGGGGTGACAGGGGCCAGGTGGGTGGTCAGGGATCAGGTGGGGAGGCAGGGACCAGGTCGGGAGGCAGTGGGCCAGGTGAGGAGGCAGGGGTCAGGTAGGGGGACAGGGGTCAGCTTGGGGAGGGGGAGGGTCAGGTCAGGGAGGCAGTCATCTGAATAGCCTAGAGGATTCTTGGAAAGCCAGAGATGACCCTGGGATGGGAGTAGAAGATGGACTTTTAATATGGTCATCCTTGGCTGTGGGCAGGAGGATCACATGCTCTATCAAGGTGGTGGGTGGGGTGGGTTCTGGGCTGCTTGGGGCTGGGGAGTGGGTGCCAGGGAGTGGGCCGTGTGGCCCGGGTTGTCTGTGAAGAGCTTCCCACAGAGTGAGTGTTGGGGCCTCTCCTGTCAGCCTGCTGGGTGGTTTCCCAAGGCCAGGCCTTTTGGTAAAAACCCTTCCATCCTCCTGCCCACCTCCTTCCACTGAGGTCTAGACACAGCACAGGTGTTAATGACAGATGTGACACCCCTGGGAGCAGGGGAGGCCCAGGGACCAGTTGAGTGCATGGGGAATGACCCAGTAGGCAGTTTACAGAGGGCTTTGGGGTGGGCCCAGTAAAGCAGAGACACATGTACACAGCTCTTCTCCCTTGAACAGATGAGGAAACTGAGGCCCAGAGGGGTAAAGCATTGACCTGCTAAGGTCACACAGTGAGCCAGCCACCACTGTGTCTTAACTGCCTGTAACACTGCGCACTAGCCCGATCCCCTTCTTGGGCCGGGTTCACTGGGCTCGGAGCTGAGTGCCCAGTACATCGAGGCCTTGCAAACCCAGTTACTGTCAGCTGCCTCTGCTGCTCAGGCGGTCTTCTTGCTGAGCTCTTCCGGGTAAGTTGGAGCTCAGTGCAGTGCCGAGGACATAGTAGGTGTGCAGTAAACACTGCGGATGTATAGGGAACGTGGGTGAGTGTGCAGCTGGTTGGACAGTGTGCCCTACCTGCCCCGGGGGAGAGCTGCAGGCCGTTTCCCGTTTCCTTGTGACATGGCTATGTGGCCTGCTCGCCCAGTGCAGGATGGCATGAAGCTGGGAGCCGGTGCTGGGTATCGAGGGGCAGAACCCAGCTCCCCCGAGATGTGGAGCAGCTGGCACAAAGGCCTGAGACTAACAAGATGTGAGTGAATGGGGGTGGACAGACACCCAGCACCTCGGGTGAAACCCAAACAGGGCGTCCTGAGGACATTGGAGCTGCCTGGTGGTATGTGTGAAGGGAGTGTGTTGACATCTAGGACAACAGGACAAGGACACAATGCTGGCACACTCTCACTGCTCTAACAGGCATGGTGTCACACCAATGGAGGCAGAGGGCCCCTGGTGCCTGCCACTGCCTAGACCACTTTGGCACTGATGCTTGACTCCAGGTGACACATTTTTAGGAGGGACCTTGGCAGCAAGCATGACCCTGGGCAGCTGGACCCAAGGGTGGGGGACTCGATACTGTGGCATAGAAGGAGCAGTGGAGGGCCTGAGGCTGTGTACCTTGAATAAGCAGATTTCAGGGGCAGGAGATAACAGGTTAGTAAGTATCCAAAGGGCCTTGAGGGGGATCACTGGCCGTGTTCTCAGTGGCTCTAGATAGCACTGGGACCAAGAAACAGGTATGAAGCCAGGTTTGGCTTTGTCATATAAGAAGAAATTTCTAACAATCAGAGCTGGTCAAGAGGTAAATAAGTAGCTTCAGATGGATACTGAGATCCCTGTCACTGGAGGTATGTAAGTTGGGGGGAATCACCTCTGCAGGGATTCTGGAAAGTCAGGCAGTTATAAGAGCTCAGGCCTCTCTGGGTTCCTGGCTGTGTGGTCTTGGGTAGATCATGGCACCTCTCTGAGCCTGTTTTCTCACCTGTGAAATGGGAAACATAAGGGGGCTCATGGGGCTAAACATGAGCACCCCACAAGAAGAGGGGCCACTCTGATATTTAACACCCTGTCCCTAGCCCTGAGCTCTCATTCTACACATCATGTCCTGGGCACATGCTACATGCCTGACCCCCCTGATGGGGGCTGGGGAGGGTGTGATAATAAAGAACTAAATGATGTTAGGTGGCATTGAGTGCTCTCAATGGACCAAAGGCAGGCTTGAGTGGACAGTGGGGTCATCTCAGATTTGGTGTCAGGGAAGGGTGGGATTGGGGAGAGCAGCTTAGGAGAGACCTGAATGAGATGATGGGTTGTTCAGATACTGGGGGAAGAGCGTTCCAAGCAGAGAAATAGCACATGCAAAGGCCCTGAGGTGAGAGCGGGCCTGGGGTTTGAGGAGCATAGCTGGCCTGGAATAAGCACTTCCTGCTTGATGGAAAAATTGACGTCTCTCTCCACTTATGCACAATCCATACTGCACACTTTCCTAATAAGTAGGGGAGTGTTGTCACAAGGGGCAGGAAATCCACCAGACAGCCCATGCATGTCCAGTCCCTGCCATGGGACCAGCTATTTAGAGGAAGCTGGGGAGGAGAGAACCTCAGCTTTCTCATCTGTAAAATGAGGCTGACTAACAGTGCCAGCCATGCAGGGTGGTATAAGATTTAAGGAACATATATGTCAGACACAGATGAGACATTGGGTAAAGGATAGCCATGACTACCTTACGAGTGTGGAGACTAAAGCCCAGAGAGGTTCATTCATATGCTCTATGTCACACAGCTCAGCATTCAATCGGAGGACCCTCTGCCTCCAACATCCATGCATTTTTATCTCTGCCCTGCAGCTGGGGCTCATTGCACCTGAAATCCAAACAGTTCACCTACTAGACAGTTCAGTGGTGAAGGCATAGTTATCCCATTTTAGAGACAAGGAATCAAGTCCCAAAGCAGCCTGTCTGAGGAACCCTGATGAGGAGGAGGCAGACACAAGACCCAGTGTCCAGCCCGGGGGGGGGGGGGGGGGGGGCAGCCTTTGTCCTGAAGGGCAGAGTTAATAGCCCATCTCCGGGACCCCTGGCCTGGTGCTGTGCTTCTAGCAGAGAGAAGAGAGGTGGCCCCCTGCCCTGGGAGTTCTGGCTGGTACCAGGAGTCCTCAGTCCTCCTGATCCTGGGTAATGGCATTGACATAGCCAGTGGTGGTGACACCTCGGGGAGCCTTGGCCAGCCTGTCCTAGGGCAGAGCCCATGCCAGGGCTTATCAGCTGCTGCAAATGAGATTTCCCTGGCTCAGCCTCATGTCCCTGCTCCTGGGCGGCTGGGACACGGACTGCCTCCTCGACTCTATCCTTGGATCCCTCCAGTGTCCCCGCAGGAGTGTGGCCCTGTGAGAAGCCTGAGCGGTGCATTTACTGGACCCCCTGCTCTGCACAGGGGATATCTGTCTCCACCATGTCCTGGAGTTTTGTGGGAGCCCTGAGAGATGGGTGGCACTCACCTTGCCACACGGGTAGGGAAACTGAGGTTTGGAGAGGGCTTCAACTCGCCCAAAGTTTCTGAGCTGGCCAGCCCTGTGTCTTCCTTGCTAACTCCTGCTTCTCCCCCATTCAGCCAAGGAACACTCAGGCAGACCTCACCCTGTTCATCCTCTCACCTGGCCCTGGGAGGGGGAGGCCAAGGACGTGGAGCCCAGGGGAGCAGCCCTGGGTGGTGAGGTGCACATTAGCCCATTGCAGCCTTGAGAAGTGGGAATTACTCAGCCCACTTCATGGACAAAGGCACAGGTTCATGCCCTGTGTCCCGGGTTAGCCGAGGGGGGCCACGTCAAGGCAGTAGCTAGCTCCCAGAGGGGATTCGAGGTTGGCAGATCAGAATCTGTCACTTCCACACTGGGTCCTGGGCCTGACCTACCACCAGCGTACATGTCCCTTCCCCAGTCCTGGCCTCAGTTTCCCCTCTGAGAAGGGCTGGGAGCGGCCTGAACAAGGACTCCTCAGCTGGGATTCTGAGTCCACAGAGGGGTACTGAACCTTGTGGCACCTGGAGAGGAAGGGTACAGACATCGGCCGCTGACTCTGGGGGACGGTGTTGCTGAGGCCCAAAGAGGGGGAGCCATTTGCCCAGAGTGATTCAGACATTGTGCTGTGCCCACTCTGAAGTGAGACCCGCACCTGAGCTCTGCCCCTCAGTTCCTTTGGGCCTTGCTGACTTGCCTCCTTCCTCTCTATCCGAGGTTGTCCCCATGAGAAGGGACATCAGGTGGTATGTAGCCAGCTAGACTGGGGCCCACCCCAAGATCCCTCGATGGCATGCTGCCCCCCAACTTTGCCACGTTCCTTCTTTGTGGTAGGAGAGAGGGACCCTTAGAGAGGTGCTAGTGGGTCCCTTTGGACCCGCCCCACTCATTGTCGTCACACCTGTGGGGGGGGGCGGGCACAGTGGGGACTGGAGGGATGGGGAGGGGTCCCTGCAGGCCAGGTCAGCCAGGAGCACTGTGCTTTGCCAGACACCGTCCTGGCCCAGACTTCGCCCTCAGCCGGCCCTGCCAGGCTCGGCACCACCCAGGCCCTGGGCGGAAAAGGCCTCTGCTTCCAGCAGCTGCTTCCTGCTGCTTCCCCTCCCCGAGCTGGTCACAGGCTGTATTTCAGCGGCTCAGCGAGGCCCAGCGCTCATCGGTCTCCCTGTCCCTGGGTGGGTGGGTGGGCAGCTGGCGCTGTGTCCTCTCCTCTACCCCCGCCCATCTATCACCTCGCTGTGCTGCGCTATGGGCCATTGGTCCCTCTATCTCAGACATACCTCTGTTCCTCTCTCTCTGCTCGGCCGCCTCCATATTTTTGCTTTTCAGTCCTCAGTCCTCACCTCTCGTCTGCAGCTCCCTCACCTCCTTCCCTTTTCTCCCCTGCCCCCAGGTGTGTGTGAAGTAGCATCCTGCTCCTCCCACTACTGTGTGTGCTGGGGGGTCACACTCACTGAGCAGGGGACGGGCGTGATCCTCAGGACCCTAGTCCCAGGCCCAGGAGAATCACCTCTGGCCAGCACCGTGAGTGGGTGCACGGCAGGCTGGGGGCCAAGCGCTGCTGTCAGCTCCTTCAAAGCCTGCGGTCCCCCCTCCCTGGCTGCGTCAGGCCTCCATGGGTGGTGGGCAGGCAGCCCAGGGACAAGGACAGGGACATGGTAGCTGACACACACGGGACAGGGTGATGGCAGACCCTTTTCCCTGCTCCATCTGAGTCACAGGGGAGAGTGAGGGTGGAGGGAGCTGGACCCTGGACTGAGCTGTCTCAGAGACCAGGAGGAGTGGGAGAAAGGGCCACGGGCAGGGTCACCTTGAGCACTCAGGTGGACAGAGCTCAGAGTGGCTGAGGTGGGGGTTGGGAAGGGACGAGATGGGACAGGACTAGCTTCCACCACAAGCCTGGGTCCCTACTCCCTTCCCTTCCCCCTCAGCCTTTTCATACCCTCCCCCCCAGCATGGCCTGGGCTGTCCTAAGGCTCCAGCAACTCAGCTCAGCTCTGCCCAACAGCCCCCGGGCCTGGCTGAGGGCGCACTGGTTTAGGCAATTCAGATCTGAGGATGGGGTTGGGGTGGGGGGGTCTCTGTGGAGCTAAAGTTGCACATGTGCACACATATGTGCACATAATACATGTTTACCGTGTCGACATATAGGCAGGCGTTTGCCTGTGTTCCCCGAGATGCCCCACACACATGCCCGTGTTCACTCTCGGGTACCCCTGTAGCTGGTCTCGCGGCCGCATAGCCTGTGCACACGGGCGTATGTGTGTGCTTACGCCTGCCCGCACATCCATCTACTTGCACGTCAGCACACCCCTGCAGTGGCGCTCTGAGCCAGCGCACACCTGCGAGTGCACCTGCATACAAATGTGGTCCCCAGACGTTCCTTGCTGGAGGAGCTGTGTTTGGAGGGCTCTCTGACAGGGCAAGTGCAGGGACTCGGCCTCCTCCAGTAAAGCCTCACTGCCTCTGTGTGTGTGTGTGTGTGTGTGTGTGTGTGTGTGTGTGTGTGTGAGAGAGAGAGAGAGAGAGAGAGAGAGAGAGAGAGAGAGAGAGAGAGAAACGGGCCCCAGAAGGGTGGGACTGGCCAGGGGGTCCCCCAGGAGCCAGAGGCCACGTTGAACAGGAGCCCAGGTCTCCAACTCCAGCCTCAAGATTGCGTTGCACAGTCAGGGATAGAAATGCTGTCTGCTGCCCCAACACCCCTTCCTGCCCGCTGCCTCCAGGTGCCCCCCCACCCCGTCTGGCCCCTCAGCCAAGGCCGGTCCTGCTGGGGATGTGGAGGCGTGAGGCCACCTCTTCTGGAGGTCCCGATGGTCACAGCCTCTGACCCCGTTAGCCTTTAATCTGAGTGGTCATCTGGACGCCCTAGCCACCTGCCACCGCAACAGAAACTGCCTGCTTGCATTTCTTTGAACTCTTTCCCCTCCCACCACCCTTTCCTCTGTTCCAGCGGCCTCTGGAGCTTAGGGCTGTAAATTGATTTTGCTTTAAAGACAAAGGTTTAACATTTCTTCTCAAAGCGTTTTCCTTCCTGGAGTTTCCCAGGAGGACAGGAAACAGAGGTGGCTCTCATGAACAGCCTTTGGCTTTCTTTATCCAAACATGAATTTCTCTTGCCTGATCTTCACACCCCTGGCCACTGCCCAGGGCAGAGGGGGGAGCACTGGGCCCTTCCCTCAGCGGAGAGACCGCAGGGGTGAGGGAGAGGGGGGCTGGAGCCCCATCTGGCTGAGGGGCCACGTCTGGCTTGCCAGGCCACCGAAACAAGTGTCCCCTGGTCTGGGGTTCAGTTTCCCCACTTGGAAAATGAGGGTCTGTAGGCTCTGAGCCGTGCACTGTCCTCCTTGCCCATCTGCATCTTGGGCATGGGCAGCCCAGCTTGCCTTACTTCCCCCACCGGATGGCTGGGCAGGGACCTGGTCCCCACTTTATGGATGTGGAAACAGACTGGTAGTGCTCTTGATCTACCTAATTGGGCCCAGTGGACGGGGCTCCAGGCCTCCTGATTTCTGCTGCCTCAGGAGCCTTGATCCTGGCCCAGGCTGTGCTGTATGACTCATGGCAACTCCCTGCCCCTCTCTGGCGAGGCTTTGATCACTTTATTCTGGAGGTCTTTGGTTTGGCTTTTTTGCCTGCCTGAGGGCTCCTCCCCTTTCCCCATCTTTGAGGAAGTGGGATTGGGGGGGTGTCTGGCTTCCCTCTCTTGCCCTCTCTTTCCCTCAGCTCTGCTCCTGTCTGTAAGAGGAGCTTGTCCCATGTCCTTCCCTTGCAGGAGACCCCAACCCCCGAATCCCCCTGCTTGGGGGGCCCATAGCCATGCTGCTCTGCTCCCCTCCCCCATGGGAGCCAAGACAAGGGAATTATTTTTGGAACAAGAGCGGTTACACAACAAATGAATTATTTATCTCTGGGCATGGAGGAGAAGAGGCATTTTGCTGGGCTTCTTAATTCTTTATCTGGATTGGAGGGTGCTTGCTTGGGTATGTGGCTGTGTGTGCACGGCCCGTTTGTCCTACACAAGACTGGGCGTGCTTGTGTGTCTGTGTACCTGTGTGTGTGTGTGTGTGTGTGTGTGTGTGTGTGGAGTCTGGATCACGTGGGGCATGGGGGTCTGTCTTTGTGTGGGGAGGTGGGTGAGTGTGTATGTGCCCCTGGCCTGTTACCTTGCCAGTTTCCCTTCTGTACCCACTGTCCTCAGACTCTGTCCCTCCTCCCTCCTTCCTGGCCCCCAGCTCCCTCTTCCCTCTCTTGGCACCCACCACACTCTCCTCTTATGTAAGGGACCCCAGAGTGCTGCTGGCATAGAGGACCCCTGCCCTGTGGGAGGGGGTGGAGAAGGGACTGGGGGGCCTGCATTGGAATTTGAGGGGCCATTCTGAGCCCCCACACTGATCTGTCACCCCCCCTCTCGGTGCTGCCTTTCAGGAACCAGGTGACAGATGGGTCTCTTCCTTCCTGCCCCTGTCTCACTTGCTCCCCCTCAGAGCTCCACTCTCCAGCCTTCCATGGGAATCGTCTGAAGTTCTGAGCCCAGAACCCGAGGAGAAAGGAGAGGCGGAGGCGGAGGAGGGAGAGGAAGTCAAGCTCTGAGAGCCACGCACTTTCCCGGCAGAAGAGCAACGCGGGAAGCAGGCTGTGGGGCCCGCAGCACCGCTGGCCCCTGCCTGGCCTTGGTGCCCAGTATCTGCTGGTGGTGCCCCAGAAAGCCCCAGGTAGTTGGCTCTGGCGGTGCCTGCCTCACCTGGGGCCCCTGCGCGGGGGGTCGCCCCCAAGATGGTGGCAGCCACAGGGAGGACTGTGCTGCCACCCCCAGCCTCCAGCTGCTAGGCCCTCTGTGCCCCCGCCCTGAGCCGAGGCCTGGCCTGCGAGGGGCCGCGGGCAGCGCCATGCTGCGCCTGGGGCTGTGCGCAGCCGCGCTGCTGTGCGTGTGCCGGCCCGGGGCCGTGCGCGCCGACTGCTGGCTCATCGAGGGCGACAAGGGGTATGTGTGGCTGGCCATCTGCAGCCAGAACCAGCCGCCCTACGAGACCATCCCGCAGCACATCAACAGCACCGTGCACGACCTGCGGCTCAACGAGAACAAGCTCAAGGCCGTGCTCTACTCCTCGCTGAACCGCTTCGGGAACCTCACCGACCTCAATCTCACCAAGAACGAGATCTCCTACATCGAGGACGGCGCGTTCCTGGGCCAGTCGAGCCTGCAGGTGCTGCAGCTAGGCTACAACAAGCTCAGCAACCTGACCGAGGGCATGCTGCGCGGCATGGGCCGCCTGCAGTTCCTGTTCGTGCAGCACAACCTCATCGAGGTGGTGACGCCTGCGGCCTTTTCTGAGTGCCCGAGCCTCATCAGCATCGACCTGTCCTCCAACCGCCTCAGCCGCCTGGATGGGGCCACCTTCGCCAGCCTGGCCAGCCTCATGGTGTGCGAGCTGGCCGGCAACCCCTTCAGCTGCGAGTGTGACCTCTTTGGCTTCCTCACCTGGCTTGTGGTCTTCAACAATGTCACCAAGAACTACGACCGCCTGCAGTGCGAGTCCCCCCGCGAGTTTGCTGGCTACCCGCTGCTGGTGCCCCGGCCCTACCACAGCCTCAACGCCATCACCGTGCTCCAGGCCAAGTGCCGCAATGGCTCGCTGCCCGCCCGGCCTGCCAGCCACCCCACCCCCTACTCCACCGACGCCCAGCGGGAGCCCGATGAGAACTCAGGCTTCAACCCCGATGACATCCTTTCGGTGGAGCCGCCTGCCTCGTCCACCACAGACGCGTCTGCGGGGCCGGCCATCAAGCTGCACCACGTCACCTTCACCTCGGCCACCCTGGTGGTCATCATCCCGCACCCCTACAGCAAGATGTACGTCCTGGTCCAGTACAACAACAGCTACATCTCCGACGTCATGACGCTCAAGAACAAGAAGGAGATCGTCACCCTTGACAAGCTGCGAGCACACACCGAGTACACCTTCTGCGTGACCTCACTGCGAAACAGCCGCCGCTTCAACCACACCTGCCTGGCCTTCACCACGCGGGACCCGGTCCCGGGCGACCTGGCGCCCAGCACCTCCACCACCACGCACTACATCATGACCATCCTGGGCTGCCTCTTCGGCATGGTCATCGTGCTGGGAGCTGTCTATTACTGCCTGCGCAAGCGGCGCATGCAGGAGGAGAAGCAGAAGTCTGTCAAGGTCAAGAAAACCATCCTGGAGATGCGCTACGGGGCCGACGTGGAGGCCGGGTCCATCGTTCACGCTGCCCAGAAGCTGGGCGAGCCCCCAGTGCTGCCCGTGTCCCGCATGTCCTCCATCCCCTCCATGATCGGGGAGAAGCTGCCCACCTCCAAGGGTCTGGAGGCCGGGCTGGACACGCCCAAGGTGGCCACCAAGGGCAACTACATGGAGGTGCGCACCGGCACAGGTGGAGATGGCATGGCCCGGCCTGAGGATGACCTCCCGGACCTGGAGAATGGCCAGGGCTCGGCCGCTGAGATCTCCACCATTGCCAAGGAGGTGGACAAGGTCAACCAGATCATTAACAATTGCATCGATGCCCTCAAGCTGGACTCGGCCTCTTTCCTGGGGGGTGGCAGCAGCGGTGGCGGGGACCCCGAGCTGGCCTTTGAGTGCCAGTCCCTCCCCGCAGCCACAGCAGCCTCCTCGGCACCGGCCCCTGGGGCCCTGGAGCGCCCCAGCTTCCTCTCACCCCCTTACAAGGAGAGCTCCCACCACCCGCTGCAGCGCCAGCTGAGCGCCGACGCCGCCGTGGTCCGGAAGACCTGCAGCGTCTCGTCCAGCGGCTCCATCAAGAGCGCCAAGGTCTTCAGCCTGGACGTGCCCGACCACCCGGCCTCGGCGGGGCTGGCCAAGGGCGACTCCAAGTACATCGAGAAGGGCAGCCCCCTCAACAGCCCGCTGGACCGGCTCCCGCTGGTGCCCACGGGCAGCAGCGGCAGCGGTGGCAGCAGTGGAGGCGGGGGCGGCGGGAGCGGCGGCGGGGGCAGCGTCCACCACCTGGAGGTGAAGCCCGCCTACCACTGCAGCGAGCACAGGCACAGCTTCCCCGCGCTCTACTACGAGGAGGGCGCCGACAGCCTGAGCCAGCGCGTGTCCTTCCTCAAGCCGCTGACCCGCTCCAAGCGGGACTCCACCTACTCGCAGCTCTCGCCCAGACACTACTACTCGGGGTACTCCTCCAGCCCCGAGTACTCCTCGGAGAGCACGCACAAGATCTGGGAGCGCTTCCGGCCCTACAAGAAGCACCCCCGGGAGGAAGTGTACATGGCCGCGGGCCACGCCCTGCGGAAGAAGGTCCAGTTCGCCAAGGACGAGGACCTGCACGACATCCTCGATTACTGGAAGGGGGTCTCGGCCCAGCAGAAGCTGTGACCCTCTCCTCCCTGGTGAGGTTGGAGGGGAAGGGCGGGGGGCACGCGGGGAAGGGCCCGGGCAGCCGGGCAGGGGCGCGCGGGGGGCCCGAGGCCGAGGAGTGGACGCACACGCACACCCGCACGCACGCACCCATGCACACACCTGACCACCACCTGACTGTGAACAACCACCCGACAATAACGGACAGGAAAACAAAGACCCGTTCTCCTTAAAGTTTACACACTGATTTCCAACCCAGGCGTCTTTACTGTGCTGCCCAGGGACTCTGCTGGGGGGTGCGGGGGCTGGGTGGAGCGGGGTGAAGGAGGCAGGCAGGGAAGCCACAGGAAGGTGGGGCCTGGGGACAGGTTTGAGGGCAGAGGAGCCTGCAGCAGGGAGAGGTCCCCTGTTGGGGGACAGGTCACTTGGAGATCTAGCACCAGGTGGACATTGGGCATTGTTTCCTTCCTTTATGGATGGGGAAACTGAGGCCCAGGGAAAGGAGGTGATAACCCCGGGGTCACAGGGCAGGTTAGAGTTAGTCTCCTAACTTTGCAGCCCAGCACTATCGCCCACCTCCAGTGGATCCCCTGGGGCTCCCATCCTCCATCCACCCACCACCCCTTTCCAGCTGTGGTCTCCTGGGGCTGAGGGACTTGAGAATCAGGTGGGTACTTTTTCCTTCTAGAAAGCCCCATGGCCATGCCCTTAGAGCATGTCGCTGTTATTCATCATACCGGGGGCCCTTCATCCCCGACGCCAGCACCCAGCGGAGGTGGGAGGTCCTGCTGACAGGAAAGAGCAGAGGCACGGGGACAGTCCACCAGCCCCTTCACGTGTCTTCCAAGTAGCCTGGGAGCTCCCTATGGGGCCTGAGGAGTGTGGTGGGCCAAGTCCCACCGCCTCTCTGATGTAGGCCCCCACACCTCAACCCCCCAGCTCTGGGCCTCCAGGACCCCTGTTCATCCCAGAAGGGCAGCAGTGAACTGTGATGCCTGGGAGCAGCGGGGAGGCGGGTGGAATGGGGGCCTTCCTACCTGTGCTCCTACATCCTGACCTCCTGCCTGTCTGACCCCCATCCTGGGATCTTAGGGCAGCACCTCAGCCTGCCCAGAGGAAGGAGGGCTTTCCCACCCAGCCCCTCCTGGCTGCCCCCTCGGCCTGAGGGGTCCCGTATTTCCATGGGTATATGGAAATGGCCCATCCTCCTTTGCTCACCCCCAACCAACATCGAACAAAGCACAAACAGTGAGCACCCCCCTTGCTGGGGGGCAGCAGGCTGGGTTTGTGGGGCCCCTCCCTGTCCCTGGCCAGCCTCTGTCGCCATGGCAACCCAGAGCCTGGCAGTTGGGACCGTTGGGCTCCTGGGGGTTCTCCCAGTGTGGGTGGCAGAGGACGGTGAGGGAGGGCAGGGCCAGAAGGTAGCTAGCTGCCTTGCTCATGAGCTAGGGGCTTTTGGGGGCGAGCTCTGGGGGCAGGTCTGGGGTCCTGAACAGCCTGGATGCTGAGGGGCCAGAGTCAGTTGTCCCTTCACCTTTGGTTGGGAGGTAGGCCAGTGGGGAGCAAGGACAACTTTAGCTTTGTCCACCTGCCAATGTGCCCCTTGGCTCTGCAGGCACCTCAGGATGGGGAGCAGCCCACTAAGCTCTCCTCAACACCCCTGCCAGAGACCCCTGACCTCTGGCCTGTCACCCAGTGGGTCTTCTTGATATTTGGGAGGTGTGACTAGGGTGAGGGTAGGTGCTGGGGTGGGACCGAGACCTGTACTGTGTGTGGGGCTCTGACCAGGAAAGCCAGTGCCACCCCCTGGGTGGGGGGCTCCAGTGACCTTCCTGCCAAGGGGAAGACAGTGGAGGGGTAGGGGGGATTGGGGCTCAACTGAGGGCCTCTCTCACACCCACTTGGGGGACGGACCAAGCCCGGGGCTCACTTTGGGGTGACATTTACAAAGAAAGGACTGTTCTGGGGAGTGGAAGGGAGGGGGCCAGCATGAATATGCAGAGAAGATCTCCCCCAGCCCCCCCAAACCTCCCCACCCCTCCTCACACCGATTGGCAAAACTGAGGAAAACAAGCAGGCGGAGAAGCCAGCGGTGTGAGAAAGCAGATTCCCTGTTATATTTGCATGATGATTTTCCTGTATTTTTCTGAGCAAACATCTGTCGTGTATGTGCCGGTTTGTCCAGACTCCCCTGCCCCCTTCCTGGCCGCCCCCCTTTCCCAGATCCCCTCTATTGTGACCTGACAAGCAGCTCTTGACACCCGGGGAGGGGCCAGCTCTGCAAAAGACCCAAAACAGGTGCCACCCAAACACAGCCCTTGCCCCACGCCCGCACCGTCTTTCTGAACTTGGGGCTCACAAGTGCCACGTCCCCTCCTCCCTCCATCTCTCATGTCCACCTGTCCTCATCCTGGCCCCTTCCCTTCCTCCCTGCCAGCAAAGGGCACCCCGGGCACAGGGAGCATGGGAAGACCTCTCCCCTGTCCCCCTGACTCCCACTTTGCAGGTGGAGAGGTAGGGGGCCCCAAGGACAGAGGGGCCTGGTGGTTTGGCCACCAGGTGGGGTGCAGGGTCAGTCACACCGCTAAGTACAGGAGGTTCAGAGCTTGGAGCTTCACGGACAGCTTTATGGGGAGGTCTGGGGCCCTGAGGGAGAAAACCGTGGGAGGAACCGGGGAGCTGGAGCTGGAGCTGGAGGTTGGCCTGGCCTCACGGGAGATGGAGCTGCTCACAGGGAGGGTCTGGCGGCAGGAGCTGGAGCCTCTTTTTGCCATACCCCTTCATTCCTGGGTGAAGATGACCTACGAAAACCTCAGCCCAGCTCACTTCAGGGAATTTTAAGGATAGGTTTCTGTCTTAACAGCCAGGGCCTTGCCACCCCAGGAGGTGAACAGACCTTCACCACTGATCTTTGGGGCAGGATAGTTTCTAAAACTTGGGCCTCTGGAATTCCCCGCCAGGCTGGATCCCTCAGCTGCCCAGGCCAGGTCCCTTGCTTTGGGGAAGGGACCACTGCGCTCACTGCAGCACCCTTTGGAGGTTCTCCTGCATCTGTGTCTTGCTCAGGATAATTCTTCCCCAAGGGGGAGCAAAATATTCACGAAAGACAAATGAGCATCTATGTCAAGGAGGCCGGCTCGCCAGGGCCCCGTGTTTGTAAAGGTGAATGGTGGACCTGGGCCGTGGCCTGGGCAGGGGACCCTGGTGGAGTTGGGGGACCAGCTGGCTGGAGGAGAGGTGGGTGCTGCACCCTGGACCTCCTGGCAGAGGCCTCCCTGCTTTGGGTCATGCCTGGGCTTGCTGTCGGAGAATCTCTAGAGGAAATTCCTGGGTGCCTATTCCTGGGAAGTGGCACCAGTGGGTCCACTCTCTCCTGGAGGGTCGGGCAGGCACCCCTAACCCTCCATTGGAGCTAATGGCCTTGAAGCAGGGAAAGGCGGAGGTCTGGTGGGAAGAAAGCTTAGCCTGGGGCAGACACCTCCCCAGGAATTCTGGGCCTGCTGCTCCCCTCTGCAGGAGGGCCCTCTCTCTGCTCCCCTCCTAGGGGACAGTGCCGGAGGACTGTGAGGCTGTGTTCAGGCTGGGAAAGGGCTCTCTGCCGGCTGGTAGCAGTGGAAAGGCCCCCACGGGAAGAGTAGGCCTGAACATCCAGAGAGGCAGAGGGGAGCCTGGGCCTGGCCGAAAGTCTCTGATCTCAACTGGAAGTCGCTTGCCTGCCCCCTCCTGGAAACTTAAGAGGGGGAAACAGAAGCACAGGAAAGGGAAGGAAGGAAGGAAATCCAGGGTCTCATAAGGACAGACTGGGGCCAGGTAGGAGCCAGGCATGGGGGACAGTAGTGACAGGTCCCAGCTTAGAAGGGGCTTACATGCAGTGAAGAGACAGCCACAAAAATGTTCCCCAGTGGTGGACACTGTGAGAGAATTAAAATAGGATGACAGAGGAAGAGGGGTTGGGGGTGCCCTCAGAAGAAGAGATCATTGGCAGCCAGCTCTGAATGATAGGAGCCAGAGGACTAGCCCAGCCGCTGGCCCTGTGAGAGAGGGAGAGGGGCTGGGAGTGGCGGGATGTGTGGAAGTACCTCCTCAGTCACCCCCACACTGTGCCTGCCCTCCGAGGGAACCTACCATTCAGCAGTGTCACACCCCATTGCTGGCAGAGTGGGCAGTGGATGGGTGGGCAAGGCATGGGGAAGCCCTGGGTGTGTCCAATACCTGTGGGAACTTGGGGGGCAGGGTTAAGGGTTGCCCATGAGGCCAGTGTGAAGGTTGGGGGTCCCCTGATTCCAATGCTGTTCTCTGCTCAGCTGAGACGTCTGCTCAGTCCCAGAAGCTGCCATGCTCCCCATTCATCTTGCCCCTGTATCCTCTCACCTTTAAGACAGAACCAGTATTTATACTCCTTGCCTCTCACGCCTGCCCCAAAGACCCCCATCAGAAGCCCCTCACTGCTGCTGAGCAGTGGGGAGAGGAAAAGGGGTGTGGATTGGGGTGGGGTGGGAGGGTCTGGGCCTCCTCTCCCTTCCCCTGCCCCTCACCCAGCAAGCATAGGGCTGGCCAGGGGTGGGGGGCCCATTTTCGCACCCTCCATCCCTCCCTCCCTCTACATGGAGCCGCCAGCCTCTTGGGCTTGGGGCTTGGCACCTGATTTGGGTCCTGCAGAGCTGGCCCCCGCCCTGGGCTCTGAACCTGTGACCCCTAGCTGTGCGTGGACCTTTCCTCCTTGGGGGGCCTGAACCCTCTCCTTTACTTCTTTTAGGGGGGTAAGTTCATTTATTTTCTCTTTCCGATATCTGCCTCTCCCTCTTCCCAAATTCCTGTTTTAAACTGAATGGCACGAAATTGTTTTCCTCAACTCGAAGATTCCTGTATGGAGAGAATCAATTTCTATATTTGCAATAAATTTCTTATTTAAAACAATGGGGCCAAGGTCTGTGTTGAATGTCAACCGCTCCCCGCCCCCCCTCCCCGCTGCACCCCCCAGTTGGAGTCCCAGTGCTTCCAGTTTCTGGTGCTTCCCGACCCATTTCCCTTTCTCACCAGAGCCTCACAGGTGGGGGGAAGGACGAGCGTTGAATGATAGGTTACCACCACGGTCAAGGGAAAAAGAGGCATGTCTGCCACATGGGGGGCTACCAGGAAACTGGAGGGACACTGCCTGGCAGAGGCTGGGGCCTAATGGCTTCTCCTGAAACCTGGATGCCCCTCTGCCAACTGCCCGCGCTCTTCCCTGGTGTCCTGGCCTCCGGCATCACTGTACTCAGACCTTAGAGCTGGAGGGGCACTTGGGCAGCATGTCTCAGCTGTTTTCTAGGGGTCACGCCCTCCCAAGTTAGAGTGAAGTGGGACCCAGTGAACATTGCCAGGCTTGTCCGTTGCCCTTTTCTCCACAGCTATGACTACCCCCTGTTCCTCAGGGATCAAACGAGGCCACTTGTCCCTCTGGTCAGGCATAGAGCTCGGGTCGCCATCCAGTGACCTCAGGGTAACTGCCAGACCTTTGCTCAGGTGGAGCTTGGAGCCCACCCCCAAGCCCCAGCCTCCTTGACTCCCCAGTAGGCAGAGCCCCTTCCCATCCATTTCCTGTACCCTGACTCCAACTGCCACAGAGCCCTCCTCAGGGAAGCCCCAGGATCCAGCCTGGATCTCTGTGAGGGGCACTTAGATTGGCCTCCCTGGCCCTGAGTGAGTCCCCTGTGAGTGATGTCCCAGGGTGGCATTTGCATCTTTGACCCTGAGTCAGAGTCCCTGTTTCCCGGTGTTTTTCAGCCCATGGGTCTTTTCTGATCACTTTCACCTGCCTGGGAGTTTGTGTGGACTGCAGGGAAGCTTCTGGAAAGGCCCAGGGCTAGAGCCCCCGCTGGCCTCCTGGCCCCCCCATGCTGCCCTCAGGACCCTCAGTGCTGCTGTGCCAAGGTGTCTGCAGCGCGGGCCATGGTCCCCGCTCCTTTTCCTGGCTCTCCTGCAGCTGCTCATGTCCTGCTTTCTGCGGGCAGGTTCCTATGAACTGGCACCATGGGGGCAGGAGGGGACAGGGCCAGGTTTGTGGGAGGGGACAGAGGAGCAGGTACTGGAATCTCACAAGCTCTTTCACCTTAGGCAGCAGCAGGCTGGGCTGTCCCAGGTCCCCAAGCTTGTCTCAGGCTCAGGGCAGCCCCGGTGGGCCTTTCCTCTGGGTGGGTGTCCCGTTGTTTCTGAGGAAACAAAGATGTGACCAAAGGTGGACATAAGCCTGCTGGGTCCAGGCCAGTCCAGGTTCTTCCACTAGAGGCTGCCCCCAGTCCCCCCCCACTAGGATTGGGGGGTGACCAGCAATCCCCAGGAACTGAGAAGTGTCCTCAAGGACAGGTTCACTTTTGTACAGAAAGAATCATTCTGCTCTTACTCAGGGTTCAGAATGAACTTGAGTCAGTTATTAAAGTTACAAATTCCAAGATCCCTACGTTACATTTCAACACAAAACCATTCCATGTATAAACCTAGTACATTTTAACATTCACATGTAAGGAGACCTGTGGTTAATTTAGATCCTGTTTACAAATGTCATTGATTCAATGTTCTCAGCTACCCCCAGACTTTGTTAGGAAGTTCAATATATCTGATTTCTGTTTCAAACGCTTCATTTATTTGAAGAACAAACAAAACCTGGCGTCCTGATAACTTTCGAGGAGTCCAGGGTAGCTGTGGCTTCTTGTCCTGCCCCAATCTTCTTGTCACATGAGTGGTGTCCCAAGGAAAGTCACAATTCTGAATTAATTCCTTGTTTGCAAATAATGTGAATTTCAAGGATACTGGCTCTTTGAAGAGCAAACATCAACAAAACCCTAAACACAAACCTGCCCAGATATCTAAACACAAGCCTGACAGCGTGTTTTCCGTTGTTTTCTGACTGTGGAGAGAGGGCGTATTCATTGGTGATGAAACAAGTGTCCCCCAACGGGCCTGCCTGTGGGCAGTTCGGGGTGCAACCTTGCTGACCGTAGCGCCCACAGGCTGGGGGTTCGGCTGGCACAGGGTCTGGGTGCTATAGGCCGGAACCCAGTTCTGGGGAGGCCCCTCTCTCACACATGCCGCGCTGTGCACTCTAAATGGCCACCCTGGAAGTGACCTGGCTCCTCTGTCTTCTCCAGGAGGTCTGCGACCCCACCCATGTCCTCCCGACCTTGACCGTGTCCAACTCGAGCCTGCTCCCTTCTCCTCCAGATCCATGAGCACCCCTCCCACATAGCAGGGGGAGCCCCCACTTCGCTGGGTGCTCCCACAGCTGGGCTCCTGTGCAGGGGCTTGGTTCGAAGGTGTCCTCAGTTCCAAGTGACCCCCCCTGGCTGCTGGCCTGGGAACGTGGTCCTCCCAGGCGTGGCTTAGCTCAATTCCCCTCCCCCCAGCTCCCACCTTGTCTTAGCAGCAGCAAAAACACCTCCTCCTCTAGAGATAACCCTCAAAATGAGCTTTGTGCTCGAAGGGGCATCGGACACGCCGCTGGTCCTGAGGCAAGTCCCTGAAGGCGTGGTCCTGGGCACCCCAGCCCCTGATCTGTGACCCCTGGGCTTGCTACCCCAGGCCTCCCCTGCTGCTGCTGCCCCAGGTGTGGAGGTTTCTGTGGGACCCAATGGCTTCCTCCAGGCCAGGGCCAAGGCACCCTCCAGATCAGGCCTGACCCTTGATCGGGGCCCCCTTGCCTGCCTCAACCCCTAGTGTCCCCCACCGGTCTGTTGCTCTTTTCTCTACAGCTATGAACCAACTTGCTCCTTCTAAGGGATCAAATAATGCAACTTGTCTCTCTGGTCAGGCATGGAGTTTGTGTGGCCTACAGGGAAGCTTCTGGAAAGGGCCTGGGCTAGAGCCCCCGCTGGCCTCCTGGCCCCCCCATGCTGCCCTCAGGACCCTCAGTGCTGCTGTGCCAAGGTGTCTGCAGCGCGGGCCATGGTCCCCGCTCCTTTTCCTGGCTCTTCTGCAGCTGCTCATGTCCTGCTTCCTGCGGGCAGGTTCCTATGAACTGGCACCATGGGGGCAGGAGGGGACAGGGCCAGGTTTGTGGGAGGGGCAGAGGAGCAGGTACTGGAATCTCACAAGCTCTGGCACCTCAGGCCTGCTGCTGGGCTGTCCCAGATGCCCTTAGCTTATCTCAGGCTCAGGCCACCCCACCCAGCTGCCTTCCCCTTAGCCCTGGGTGTGGTTCCCCTGCCTTTGTGAGTAGGGGGTGCAAACCTATCCTTCGGGAAGGACCTGGAATGAGGTCCTCAGGAAAAGAGGCTCTTAGAAGGGTCCTAGGGGTTACTGCTCTTTCACACCTTGGTGCTGCCAATTAGGACCTGGGTCTGTGCTTTTCCTAGGCCCCAACCCAGCCCTCCATAACTTTTCTCCAGCCCAGGGCCCCACAAAGTCCTGGGCAGCGTCCCAGCCCTCAACTGGACCCCAGACCTTGCTGATCTCCTTGGGCTGCTCCCGCACCTCCAGCCTCTGCTCCACGCAATCTCTTCCTCCCACGTGGGCGCCTCAGTGGGCTGCAGGGACCTATCGACTATACTCCTAGGTGATGTGAGCCAAGTACCCTTCCCAAAGCCAAGTCTCCCCGGACTGCAATGGGGAGATCCTGGCGGTGTTCCAAAGTCACCACTGTTGAGGCAGGAGGAGGGGACTGCAGAGAAACTGCCCCCTTATCCTGGGGACCCCTCAGGTTTTCATCCAGTGACTTCAGGCTCCTTCACAGTATTTTCCGGTGCTCAACCTTCTCCCAGCTCCCGTCGTCCTGGAGGGACTAGACAACGCTTTGTGGAGGAAGGTGCCTAGATTTTGCCCAGTTGGCAATAGGAGGAACGGCTGGGGGTATAACTGGGTCTCGGCTTGTTCCCAGGAGCTAGGCACCAATGTGTGCAGGCCCCGCGTCCCCCAGGCGAGCTGCCTCCTGTCTCTGGCCCTGCCTCTGCCTCAGGTGGTCGAGGTTTCTTTGGGACCCAAGGGCCTCCTACTCCTGGCCAGGGCCAGAGCAGCCTCCAGACCAGACCTGATCCCTGACCCTGGGCCCCCTGGCCTGCCTTGTCCCCCAGTGTCCCCCTACCTCTGTTACTATTTTCTCCACAGCTATGAAACCCCCACCTGCTCCTTCTCAGGGATCAAAGGAGGCCACTTGTCTCTCTGGTCAGGCATGGAGCTCGGGTCTTCATCTAGTGACCTCGGGCTGAACTGCCAGACCTTTGCTCAAGTGGACCCTGGAGCCCACCCCCAAGCCCCAGCCTCCTTGACTCCCCAGTAGGCAGAGCCCCTTCCCATCCATTTCTTGTACTCTTGACTCCAACTGCCACAGAGCCCTCCTCAAGGAAGTCCCAGGATCCAGCCTGGATCTCTGTGAGGGGTGCTTGGAGGGGCCCCCCTGGCCCTGAGTGAGTCCCCTGTGAGTGATGTCCCAGGGTGGTATTTGCATCTTTGACCGTGGGTCAGAGTCCCTATTTCCCAGTGGCCTTCAGCCCATGGGTCTTTTCTGATCACTTTCACCTGCCTAGGAGTTAGTGTAGTCCGGGGGGGAACCTTCTGAAGGCCCCCAAAAGGGGGGCAGGTTTGTGGGAGGGGACAGAGGAGTAGGTACTGGAATCTCACAAGGCATGTCATCCCAGGCCTGGGGCTGGGGTTGCCCCTGGCCCCCCATCCTGGCTCAGGCTCAGGGCCACCCTGCCCAGCTGCCGTCCCCCTGGCCCTGCCTGAGGCCTCCCCTTCGGTGGTTGTGGTTCTTTCTTCTAGGAAGGCCCTCATATTCCGCTCCCTGTCCGGGTCCTTAAGGTGATTTCACAGTAGCTGAGCTGTTTTCCTCACAATTTTCTAGACTGTGGAGCTGGAGAAATCATTGCTGGGTCTGAACTTCCTCTTGGCCCCGACTTACCCTATTTTCCTGGGTGACAGGCCCCCATCTGTAGCCTTTCTCGTTTAGCCTCTGCATTTGCAGCCGCTCCCTGTGGGTCAGGGCCCAGCCCCCACGAACCCCCTTCAGAGGGCTCTTTACCTGCAAGAAAGGAGACCTGGTGCCAGATGTGAACGGGAGGCGAAGGTTCTGGGCTCCCATTCCTCCTCCTCTGGGCCACCCCTGGTGTCCGTCCGGCCCCGCTCTCCAGCCTTGCCGCCCAGGGAACTCAGCTGTCGCCCCCCCCCCCCCTTCAGGCTCCCAGCTCTCAGGCCATTCCTGCCGTCACACTTGTCTTGGGTTCCAAGACACCCTCACTGCTGAATCTCTGGCAGCAGGGTCTCTGGCTCAGGTCTTCTCTGCTTCTTTCTTCAATCCTGCCTGGGGGGTTTTATGACTTAATCTTTATGGGCCAACCTCCAGACGAGGTCTGACCTCCATGGGGCTGCCTCTGACCTGGGTCCCCAGCCAGCTGTGTGTATGTACTTCAGTGACAACTCTGCCACTTCCATCCTGCCCAGCTCCCCTCTACACCGAGGTACTGCCCCAGATCTCCTTTCTTGGGCTCCAGTAGCTGTCACCCACCTCTCTAACAGGTTGTCTTGGGTCTTCTTGGTTCCTGCCCAACTAAGGCAAAGTCCTGTGTGAGGGAGTTTACACAGTGATGGGGTGGAGACATGGGAAGGTGAGGCCTCTCAGTGTCCCTGTCCTCAGTGTTCTTGCCTGCCTTTTCCCTGACCACAGCTCCAGCAACCTCCCCACCCATCGTTTGGACAGCTACCAGAATCTGTAATGGGCCAGGGGAGGAAATTCACCCACCTACCCCTTTCTCTTTCTGCTTTTGCGAACAATATTTCTGCTCCCACCCTCCATTTGCTAGGCACAGTAGCTGTGAATTTATAACCTTTGGCCCCGGGCTGTTGCAGAGAACAGAATTCTCTGTAGATAATCTAAGCAGGGAAGGGATTCACAAGAGGAAAGCCAGAGGTGTCAGAATTACTGGGAAGGCTGAAGACCCAGACTCAAGCTTGTGCTTTCCAGACTGACTTTCAAAGTAACAGAGCAGACCTGGGCCACCTAGGAGGCTGCTGTCCCTTGGTTCATTAAGAGACCTCGGGCTGCTGGTGCCAGCACCACTGTGGCCGAATGGATGACTGTGGAAGTTGGTGCTGGGCCGACAAAGAGGGCAAAGAGGAAGGTCACAAAAGCAGAAGCATACCCTCTGGGCCATCGCCTCCTTCCACATCTCTCTAAAAAGGGTCTGATCTGCAGAACTGAAACCACCCCGACCCTCAGTTCCATGAGGGTCTTGGCAGGTGGTTTCGTAGCTGTCCAGCCTCCACAGTGCCAGCAGGCGCCCTGCCGGAGGGCGAGCCTGTCCCTCCCATCTATCACTCAGCCCAAGTTGCATTGAATTCCCATAGCAACCTTGTCAAGCAGGTGCTTTAGCTGTTTTATATTTCGGGGAACAGGATCAGAAAGAGGGATTCCCGTGAACTTATCAACAAACAGCAGGCTGGGATGGAGCCCCACCCCATTTGACTCCCAAGCTTTGCTAGTTCCTCTAGATAGCTTCTTCCAGACATCCCCTCAGGCCAACTTCCAAAAGCCTGAGGCCCAGGCAGGGTACTGTGTCCCATCCTGCAGACCAGCCCAGAGTTGAGGGAGATGAGCTTTGAAACAGGTCCAGGACCTGTGACAGTCCTGAGTCTCGAACATATGTGAAGATGTCCCAAGCCCATCAGACCCTGCATTCTAATTCTTGCTGTTAAAATTCTGGTCCCTTCTGAGCTATCTGTTGCAGGTCCTTCATTGAATGATGAGGAGAATAAAGTTCAGAAAACAGAGGTGTGACTGGCGATGTCGACTCCCAGTTCTTGATTTCATCAAAGAAAGAATTCAGAGCCAAGAACCCCAGCGCAAGAAGTTTATTTAGCATGCAAAATGAGCGTACACTTGATTCGAGCAGGCTGCTCAGAGAGCTGCCTTGACCTTTTAGAGAGAAAGTCACAGAGGCAGAAGAAGTGGGCCAGCTGGGCTGTTTGGACTCAGGAAACAAGTTACAGAGGCAAAAGAAGGGCCCCTTAGAGACAGGTTCAGGGGGTTAGCCCAGGATGAGCTGTTACTGCCTGCTGCTCCCCTGGTTGCAAGCTCATGGGGACCTTTAGAGCTTAGGAGAAAGAAAGCAAAGGTACATGCCCCCAAAAGGAAGGCGTGGGCATGCCCTAGAGGGAGAGAGCACACACTGGGTCCTTTGTCTTAAGGGTTTTTATCTGTTTTCTAAAGGCAAGAATTTTAGGGGAGGTCTCAGGAGGATCTCAGTAAAATATTCATCATCTTTCCAGGTGTGTCCTTCAATATGCTGATTCATCAAAATGAGCATATAGGGTGAGGGTCGTGGTCTTTACGGATTGGTCACACTTAGGTAGGGTATTCATTGGTCATTGCATCTGATGCCAGCCATGGTGTTGCTTTGTCTGATTTTGCTGCTTTTCTGGGCCTGGAGCTGAAACACAACTGAGGACTAGATGTTATCTCCAGTTTGATCAAAACTCTGTCTCTATGATCAACAGACCCGAGGCTTTTTTCCTAGGATTATTTGATGCTGATCAGAACCTCACTGTCCTGAGGGCTTAATGCTTAGCGGTAGTGCAAGGGAGAGGAAGGCAGATGAATCAGGGTGCTGGATGAGGCCAGTTTGAGTTAGTTATCTGCCTCAGTTTCCCCATTCTACCTGCCAAGGAATTTTCCTGGTTCTTACTATCCTGCCTCAGAGGGGGATGTGGTGGAGAGCCTTCCAGGTCATAGGGAGCATAAGGAGCTGGCAAGATGGAGGCCAGGTCTTGCAATATTTCCATTAGGCCTCAGAAACGGGAAGGGGAGAAGGCAGATGGGACCAGGATGAAGAAGGGCCCTGCCCTGGGCCGTGCACAACAGAGGGCACATGTCCATCCCTCCAGCTCCCAGCTCCTCCCCACAGGGTGACGAGTGCAGCACCTACATGTGTGTGCCTGGTGCCTCCCACGTCCAGACCCTGCTCAAAATACCTGGGATCCCAGGATTGTCTGCCTAGTTGGCTCTAGGCCTGCTTCCAGGGTATGTCCTCCCAAGGGAAGACTATGGCACCCATGTGGGCACCCCTAGCATGAGAGATGGCCAAGGGACAGGTCTGTGGGGGGGTGTGGACAGACCTCGGACATGTGGGTTGGGGGTCTACATGCACACACGCGAGACCCCTTAAGTTGTGTTATAGTGCTGAGGGTGAGGAGGGGGTACTCTGGGCTAAGGAATGGGGGCTCCCTTTCATAGGACCACCACATTCAAAAGTCCAAGAATGTGAAATTTGAATGTGTGATAGGTCATGATGGAGGTGTGTTTGTCAAGGCAGGAAGATGTTCTAATGGGTTGTGAGCTTGACTCATACCTTCTGAATCTTTGAACCTGCAGTTTAAGGTTTTGAGCTGCACTGTGTGCTCTTGCTCAGGTCTTGTGAGCACCAGGGGTGGGCCTGGGCGTGGTGAATGAAGTCTTGGTAGAGTGCGACCAGCGGGGGTCACTGGGCCCCCTGGTTGAAGAAAAGGCTAGAAATGGTGTTGGATGAGATCATGGTTTTGCTTGTGTGTCCTGAGCAGGGCGGGGTGGGCCTGAGGGCGGGTCACAGAGGAGGGGCAGAGATGAAAGCAGGTGGCACAGCTGTGTCCCAGGAGTGTCAGGGGCTGGACTTTTGTCTCCTGGGGGAGGGAGGGGTGATGGAACTGGCTTCTGAGGGAGGGTGAGGGTTGGGGATAAGGGGGGTCAGAAGGTCATTTTGAGTCTGGGGTGTGGCCTCCCTCTGAGGCCTTTTCGGCTGCGTGGCAAACTTATTTTTTCGTCTCTCTTCCGCTGCTCAGCAGAACCCCATAGCCCGAATGGTTTTCCTAGTTTCTTACTCTGAGGTCAGCCCTCGAGCTTTGCTTGGTGCGCCAGCGGGGCACAGGCCCTGGCTGGCACCTGCAGTGGAGAAGCCTAAAGGAGGCACGGGCTCTGTGTCTTGGGAACCAAGAGAGGCTGAGGCAGAACAGGGGTGTCGGGGGTGGCACGCTGGCGAGGGCCGGGTGTGGGGAGCCGCCTGGATATGGCCACCCCTTAGCTCTTTAAGTTCCTTTTGGGCTCCTTAGGCGAGGAGTAAACGCTGGAGTGTGGCCTAGTACACAATGGGGCTTCATGTGGCCAGTCTCTGCCCTGCGCGCCATTCCCAAGGCACAGGCCAACCGTGAGAAAGAGACGAAAGAGGGGGGCCGCCCTCCGCTAGCTCTCCGAAGGGCGTCTGGATTGCATGTAGGATTCACCGCAGTCTTTCTCATAAGCCCTCTGTTTATTCTGTTTATCTGTCTTGTGCCCAGAGGTTGTCCCAGCGCCTTCATCCCTCTACTCTTTTGGTGGTGATTCCTCAGTACTAATCCCATGTTTGGTCCATGGGTAACCCCCTAGCCCAGCCCCAAATGGCCTATGGACTGTCCCAGCTTTCGGACCTGAGGGTAGAAGTCTCCCCACCAACACCCCCTGCTGACAGTTGGCAATTGTCTTCCCACAGTCAATCCCTGGGCTCTCACTGTGCCAGGCCTGCTGTGGCTGCTCTGTGGGGCTGGCGGGAGGAGGTGAGTGGACCATGGCTCCTGCCCTGAGGACTTCACTTAGGGACAAATCACCTACTGTGTGTCAGCACAGTTCTTGCACACTGTGCGAGGCATTGAAACCCCACAACAGCGCCATGGGTTAGGTCTTTGCAGTATGATCATTGATAAGTGAGATAACTGCAGTTGTTCTGATCCCCAGAGCGCAGACCAGGGGAGCTGAGGCTCAACAAATGTCTCTTAGCACAGGCAAGGCCAGACTGCCCCCCAGCACCTCCCAAGTAATTATCAGCTGTACCAGGTCAAGCAGTGAGCCTAGGGCTAGGCTGACCTCCAGGGATTACTCTGGGAAGCGTGTCTGGGGCATGGTGAGGTGGAATCTGGCAGCTGCTGGCCAGGGAAGGACCAGGCCCGGCAGGGTGGAGCCGGGAGTGCCAAGGATCACTGTCGGACCAGTGCCACTCAGTCCTCTACGAGGCCCAAACCTGGAAGTTCTCTCAACTCCTTTCTCTCCTTCCCAGCTGAACCTGGTTAGTTTGGGACATCCTCTAGATTGTATTTTCAGCGCTTCTGAAGTCAAACCCCTCTTGTGTGGCCTTAATCCAGACCTCGTCTCTCATGGGTTCCTCTCAGAGCCATGGCTGCCCAGAAACGCCCACTCACTGATTCTCTATTGGAAGCACTTTCCAAAGTCCCAGGGCTTCAAATACCATTTATGTGCTGATGACGCTCAGCTGTGTTCCCACCTAGACACCTCCAGCAACCTCTTAAACCTCCTGGTTCCTATGTGAGTGGCACTGCTCAGCTGCTCAAGCAAACACTTTATTATTGTTATTATTTTTATTTTTAAAAAGCCTTTCCAATTTTATTTTTTAAAGATATTTTATTAATTTTTAGACAGAGGAAGGGAGAGAGAGAAACATACATGTGAGAGCAAAACATTGCTCCCCTGCCTCTTGCAGGCCCCCCATCCAGGGATGGAGCCTGCAACCCAAGTATGTGCCTTGACCAGGAATTGGATCGGCAAGCCTGCTGCACAGGAAGACGCCCAACCAACTGAGCCACACTTACCAGGACTAGAGCTACCCCCTCACTCCCACATCTAATGCTGCAGCACGTCTGTCCTATTGACTTCACCTTGAACCCCAGCTCGGATCTGACTGCTCTCCACGTATGCCATCGCCCCTGTGGAAGGTGCGCCATGTCACCCTCCGCCTGAGTGGCTGTAGCAGCCTCCTAATTGGCCTCCCTGCCTCCATTGTGAGCCCATCACTCTCCTTGCAGCAGAGGGACTTGGTGGGCATGCAGCTGGCTGTGACCTTGTCTGTTTAAATAATCTCTGTGCCTCCTTCACCCAGGCTGAGCTGGCCCTTCACTCGGTCACGTCCTGTTCTTTCTGCTGGCGGTGTCCGGCTGAACCTCCATTTCCCCCTTTACCTTCCCTAAAAGAACCCTCATTTTGTTCAGGAGAGCCCTCTCCACCCCGGCCTTCGGGGCAAATGTGCGTTGGGCTTAGCCAGTCATGGTGGTCCTTCCTCCCCCTTGCCAGTGATTGGTTTAGGAATGGCCATGTAACCTGGTTCCAGACCAAGGAGGGGAAACTGTGGGTGGGCTTCCAAGGAAGGGTCTTAGTCTTCCTCTGGATACCCTGTGGTATCTAATTGGGACACAGATGCCTGGACCACTGTGGCCTTGTGGCCACAAGGGCTCTCTCTGAGCAAAGTTGACGGACTGGGAAGGGCCTAGTAGAAAGGGAACAAAGCTTGTATTTGAAGAAGGGTGGAACTGAGGAAGGCACTGGGCCTGGACCTGCTTGCTTCTACCTTTTCTGGGAGATGAGGTCTCTTTTGCTTGAACTTGAGCTGGAGTTTTGTATTACTTGCATCCATATGCAGATATACACCATCAACATGTGACTCCCACTCCAGGGACTGCTGTAGATTCCAGCTCGGTGTTGGTTCACAGAGTGACAAAGCTGCTTCTGTGGCTGATGACAGCCATGGGCCATGTCGATAGAGCACAGGATCCAGGCTGGGGAAGGTGAGGGTTCCATGCTGTTCTGTACTTCCCAGGCCCATCTGAGAGCCTGGTCAATTCAGGGCGACTATTCCAGGAGGAAGGTTGACCCACCGGGGTCCATCTGCTGAAAGAGTCTGGAAAGCTTATCACAGAAGGGACAGGTGAAAAAACTCAGGGGAGGTCTCACTAGTCCCTTCAAGGTGTGTGGGGGGCAGCTGAATGGAGGAGAGGCTGGCCATGTTCGTGCTGCTCCAGATGACAAAGAGGAAGTGAGTGACAATATAACCATGTAGGGCAACTTCAACTTCAGTGGGCATCATTCTTACCTGGGGACCTTGATTAATCCACAGAGGCTCATACCTTGTCTTTCCATGAGCCTGGGCCTCTGAGTTCTTAGCACTCCAGGGGATTCTGACGCACACCTACACTGGGCAGCCCCTGACATGGGAAAAAGCCAATGTGTGTGGGCATCTGATATGAGCCAGGTGCTGAGCTGGGCCCGGCACTCTGTCTCCCATTTGATTTTGATACAGATTCTTACAGCCAAGCATTATTATTACAGATTGTTTTGAAAAGTAGTGAGTTCCCCATAAGAAGTATCACTAAAAATAAGAAAAGGATAATCAATGCAATGAAAGGATGTGAAAGATAATTCTTAGGTGAAGGAATAAGAATGGCCAAGAAATGTATGCAAAGATGCCCCTCCAGTGTGGCAGAAATCACAAGGAGCCTGCTACCTTCCCTTCTTCCACAGGAGCAGAACCCTTGATTTTTGGCTGGGTACTTGGTTATCTAGAAGAAATATACTCCCCAGCCTCCCCTCTAGGTGAGGCTATTACAGATGGGGAGAAGTCCTTGTCCCTATCTGTTGTTAGTGGGAGTGGAATTCTTGCGATATCCCAAGAAAAAAAATTTTCTGAGACGTGCATGAGAGAGTGATTTTATTTTTGCATGGGATTAAATCCCTGATCTTTAAATCCCTTAGTCCAGTCATAGAAGAACTGTAGCTGTGTCTTCAATAAGGCTAGAATCTGAGTCAGTGTCCAGAGTTTTCTTTCCATACTGAAGCAGTGTCCAATCCAGCATCAAGCTAGCAGCTTAGCTTGTGTTCTCCACTGTAGTCCATCACTCTATTCATACGGGGTCCGCAGGGCCACATGGCTATGGAGGAAACACAGGCAAATGCAAGGAAACCAAGAAAGCCAAGAGCCAAGAGCCAAGAGCAATGAGAAAGAGAATTCCTTCGTTTAGGGGATTATGTATTCCCAAATTTTTGCGGGATTTTCAGTGGCCCTGCCCATTCTAGCCAACAATCTCTGTTCCCAGGTGTGACTGACAGATACCTTCCTTAGTCACTCCAACTTCACTGCACATGTGTCCATCCTCCCCTTTGTCCAGTCCCTTCCCCCAGTAATCTGCAGGGAATGGGCTGGTGGTTCCCTGGGGAGTGTGAAATTGCAGCTTCCTGGTGAAGCTGCCCAAATGACATGCCTATAGTGTCTGGTTTCCCTTTTGCTCCTTTTCTATTATTAATAACCAGCTAATTACAATGTTATCAAGGCCATGTGCCCAAGTTCTGACCAAAGAGCAGTAGCAGATTTCAGGAACCTTTATGAAAAGACAGTTGGTAGGTGTGCTTTGTCTCCTTTTTCTTTTTCCCTTCTTTCCTCTTGTGGCTTGAAGATAGGACGTGATTGTTGGGGCTCCAGCAGCACTATTGGACTGTGAGGAGATCTTAGGAGCAGAGATCACACACAGCAAAGTAACAAGAGAAAGAACCCTGATGACTGACACCATTAAGTAGAGCTGCCATGCTTGCTCTGGACTACCTACCTCAAGATTTTACTTGAGCAGTAAATTTTTGGCTTAGGTCTCTGTTATTTGTACCCATGCCTAATTCTAACTGATAAAATGACAATAGAGAAATGCAAAATAAGACAATGAACAGTCACTTTTCACTCATGAGATTGGTAAGAATTAAAAGATTATGATATCCTTAGAGACAGTGTAGCGCTGTGGTTAATATCCCAAGTGGGTTGGACCCTGCCTGGACTTACTAGCTATGGAAACTTGGGTGAAGTATGTAACCCTGGGACCTCATGCCTTTTTCAGCTGTTTCCTCACCTGACAAAATGATTGGAAAAAACATTACTAGTCTGTAGGGTTATGAGAAACTCTTAGAACAGTGCCTGGTACAGAGCACGTGCTACAGTGCCTGCCACGACTTATCATTTAGGTATTGCAACTGCTGGTGGTGTGCAGCTGTAGCTAGGACGTGTTCACACTTGGTCAGAGGGAATGGGAAATGCAGACAGCCGTTCCAGAGAGCTCTGAGCCATAGCTCTTTAAGCTTCACAAGTATATACAAGACCCTTCCCAAGGTGTCTCCTCTAACCCAGCAAGTCTTCCCCGGGAACCCGAAGCCCTTGGGGCCAGATGTGTTCCAGATGTTAGGAAGGTAATTTGGTGCATGTGCCACATTGTGTGGGGTCTGGGGATGCCCGATGCTGCAGACTCCTTGGGGTCTTCAGCTGATTTCAGCCTCGTACAGACAATGTCTCACCACATCTGCAGCTGGGACGTTGCCCTTGGGGCAGCCCTCAGCTGGTAGGGCCCAGGGACAGGTGGATAAGTGCTCAGCACTCCAGGCTTCTCACAGGTTCCAGAGGAGTCGACTGCCCACCTCATTGCCCCATTGTCCTTTACAGTGACCTTGACAATGACACTTGTTTGCCAATCTCGGCCTCCTGCTTCCTGGCATCACCTACCAAATAAACCACCTGCATTCAACTCCTCTCACTGGCTCTGCTTTTGGGGAGCCCAGCCCAAGACAACCCGCTAATGAGACACATTAATATTTCTTCAGCAAACTGCACACATATTCACAGTAGTGAGGTCCAGAGACTCTAAACAATCTCACCTCAATTTGGGTCAGGTTTGCTGCCAAATGGGTAAAAAAAAGGGGGGGTGTTGGTTTTCCAAGCATTTGGGTTTCATGTCTGTGGATAAAGGACCAGTCTTACCCCCCGGGTGCACAGAGGAGCACTTTATCCTGTTTGGTCCGGTGTACTTAAAGAACATCCCGGTGCAAGTACACAGCAGTGGCCAGGACGTGGCCCTGCTCTCAAGCAGCTGGCACCTGAGTGGGAGGAGACAGTTGATAAGCACAGGTACATAAAGTGGTTTGGCTTCCGGCAACACTGGGGAAGGAGATCCCCAGATGGGGAGACAAGGCCGAATTCCATGGGGTGCTCAGGGGAGGCCCATCTGCTGTGGCGATGTGTGAGCAGGGACCTGACTGATGAGAAGGAGGCCAGGACACTGATCTAGGTGCAGGGAACAGCAGATGCAAAGATCCTGAGGCAGGATGGGGTTTGAACTGTTTGAGGAGAAGTAAGGAAGCCACTGGGGGAGGCCCAGAGTTGTCAGGGAGATGGGAGCTGGCCCAGGTTGAGTTTCTAGTTTTTAAGAGCAAAGGGGTGTACTGATGAACTTCAAGGGGTGTGGGTGTGGTGGGAGCCACCATCTGATTTGCAAAAGCCTCTGCTTATTGCTTGCCCCCCATTGCCTAACAGTATCCACAGTGCACCCAACGGGTTCTCCAGGGAATGAGAACAGCCACCGCTGAGGGTGCTCCTGATTGGTCTAAGGATGACCAAACCCCTGCCAGTGATAGGTCAAGAGTGGACATGTGACAGTGCTGGCCAGTGAATCATCAGGGGAAGTTGAGGGGTGGGAGACTCTGCTGGGGAGTCCATGGACACAGCTGGCTTGGAGGTGACACCTGCCACACCAATGACATGGGGGGCGAGCAGAATGGGCCCAAAGCTCTTGCCATGCTTCCTGCTGCTCAGAGCTGGGGAGGTGCTGTGGTCCTTGTCAGACTGAGCAGGGGTTTCAGTCACTTGCAACAGAAAACCTCCAGACGGACAACCAGCAAACCGGCCATCAGAAGCGAAGGCTTAAGCCAGGACACATCTGTCCTGCGGAATGCTTCAGGGCCATTGCACAGAATGAGGGTGGCCTCATGCCCCTAGAGGGAACCAGCCACAGAGACACTGTTGGTTCTCAATTTAGGATGACCATTGCCCAGGTAGGTTGCCAGATTAAGCAAGTGAAAACACAGGACACTTGGGTAAATTTGAATTTCAGATAAACAACAGATAATTTTTATTTTAAGTAAAAAATATCCCAGACAGTGCATATCAACCAGATGTCCGGTCTTTTATCTGGCAGTCCTACCCCTGGGGGACATTTGGCAATGTCTGAAGATATTTCTGGTTGTCACTACTGGCACAAGGAATGACCTGGCCTAAAATGCCAGTCTTGCCATGGTTGACAACCTCTGTGTTAGATGAAAGACAACCGCCCAATTAGATATGGTAGAATCCCATTTGTGTTAAAAAAAATCCAATTAGCTATGCAACTGTGTAGAAGAAGATATGGAAGGTGGCACTCAAAGTTACACGGGGCAGGGAGCAGATATACTACTTACTCTAACCACGGCAGGGTTTCATTATATTTTTTAATATATTTGAAGTTAATGTAAATGCATTTGCACAGAGAAAGTACACAGATCAAAATGATGGATTTTTCACGAGTGAACACACCATGACACAGCCCCAGGGCAAGACTCAGAACAGGACTGGCCCTCCCCAAGGCCCCCGTGCCAGGCAATATAAGGGCTGCCCCGCAAGGTCACGGCTCCCCTGACCTCCCCCTCGCTTTGGACGTCATGGAGACAGAAGGGATCCTGCTGTACGTCTTCCTTTGTGTCTGGCTCCCTCCCCTCAGCAGTGTGTGTGAGAGCTCTTCACACTGAGTATTACAGGAGTTTGTCCTGGTTGCTCTGAAATAGGCCACCACTTACTCATTCATCCAGCCATTGATGGACACTGGGTTGTGTCTCGTTTGACACTGACAGAGCTGGTATGAGTGTGTCTCACCCATCTTTTGGGGAGCGTGTAGACTTGCCCCTGTTGGGAATGTACCTAGGAACAAACCATTTAGTCATCGAGTGTGTGTCAGTTCAGCGTTATCAGATAGGACCAAAGAGTGTCCCAAGTGATTGCACCAGTTTACATGCCTCCTCCCGCCAACTATACATGAAAGTTCCTGCCAACCCTTGACACGGTCCAGCAATTCATTTTAGTCCCTCTGGCCATGGGACTCCCTGTGATTTTCGTCTGCATCTCCCTGATAGTAAGCTGAGCACTTTTTCGTATCTCTGTTGACCCTTTGGACACCCTCTTCTGGGAAATGCCTGTTCCCTGCGTTTGCCCATTTCTCTCTTAGGTTGTCTTCTTTTCTCTCCTTGGTTTGTAACTAAGTCCTGTTTGCAGCCTCCTTCCTGCTGTGCAGCTTGCCTTTTCCTTCAGGATTGTGCCATATCCTTTCTGGGCCCTGACATCACCTGGGCTCAGGTAATAGAAGGGGGACTTTGGTCAAGCGACTCAAGGCAAAGACGGTAACAAACACTTAGCATAAAAAGGTGCAGGGCAAAGAGCAGCCAGGGGTAATCTCTGCGGTGCGCAAAGGCCGGCTGTCTTCTATAAGGGCCACTGTTGGACTAGGCTCCAAGAGGGCCCTGCTCCTCTCCTCCCCCGAGGCCCCGCTTCGCCACCGGGCAGCCACAGACCTGGATGAAGCCGGGGACTAACTCGTTGCCCATGCTGAAGGCTGGATGCAAGAGGAGGCGGGCTTTGGTACAGTTTTAAAAAGCCAAGGAAGTGCGAAGAGGGTAGAGGGTCCTAGGAAGGTGCGTCCTGCTCTCATGGGTGGGCAAATTCAACAGACCTCACCCCATGGACACACCGTTCGTCAGAACCACTTCTCTCCAGCTGCCACCGTGCCTAGGTCACCAGCATCTCTTGCCTGTATCACTGGCCCCCCAGCTTCTAATCTTGCCACCCCATCCTCAACCCGCTCATTCTGGGCCAGCAGTCAGAATATCGAGGCCATTTTATTTTAATTAATTAATTTTTAATATATCTTTTTTGATTTCAGAGAGAAGATGGGAGAGGGAGAGAGATAGAAACATCAGTGATGAGAGAGTCATTGATGAGCTGCCTCCTGCATGCCCCCTGCTGGGGATCGAACCTGCAGCCCGGGCATGTGCCCTGACAGGAATCAAACCCCGATCCCCTGGATCCTAGGTTGAAGCTCAACCGCTGAGCCACGCCCGGCCAAGTCATTTTTTTTTTAAATCCTCACCTGAGGATATGTTTGATTTGAGAGAGAGGGGGAGGGAGAGAGAAAAAGAGAGAGAGGGAGAAACATCAACGTGAGAAAGAAACATCGATCAGTTGCCTCCCAGTCGGGGATCAAACCCGCAACCCAGGCATGTGCCCTGACCAGGAATTGAACCCACAGCCCTTTGGTGCACAAGACGACGCTCCGACCAACAGAGCCACCTGGCCGGGCGTATGAAGGCCATTTTAAATGAACTATACAACACATTTCTCGTGTGTTAAAACCTCCAGTGGCTGTTTGCTGCGTTTAGAATGAGTCAGCGACAACTTTCAGGGGAAAGCAGGCGCGACACGGTCGGGCTCGGCCAGCATCCCTGACCGCCGCCTGCCCCAGCCGCCCGGCCGCGCGGTCCAGCCTCAAGGCCTTTGCACTTGCTGTTCCTCCATCTCGAACACGTGCCGGAACCTCTCGCATTGGCTTCTCCTCATTTGGGCCTCACTTCAGTGTCACCTCCCTTGAGGTGCCCTCTCAGGGCCCTTGAATGTGGCCCTGCTCCCAGCCACATTCTGTTTTATTCCCCTCCTAACACTGGCCACTCTGAAATGACCAACCTTTCCATTTATTTGCTTGTAGACTGTGAGACAGGGGGCTCATCTGTCAGGTGTCTTTCTGTGTCCCCAGGCCCAGCATGGACTTGCACACAGTAGATCCTTGATAATGATTCTTCCCTTGAGGTGGCTGGAGCCTGGACTGACGGGGGGCCTCTGGGTCCTGAGTAGGCTCCAGCAGCTGCGGGAGTGTGCGATCTGTGCAGGACCCTAAGAGGCTGCTTGTTGGGGTTACTTATAACCCGAGTAATTAAAAATAATTACAAAAAGCAATAATAATTACAAAAGAAAACTACTGAGCTCAGTGTCTTTGAGCCTTGCCAACTCATGACATCTGCAAGGTCTGAGGAACTGACCCTGAGCCAGATCTTTGAGGCTGGGCTGCCTTTAGGTGGAGGGTGGGTGGGGGGCAGGGGAATGGGGCGGGGGTATCTTTCAGTTCCAGTTGAAGACACCCTCCTTGGGCTGCCTGGGCTGAGGCGGAGGTGGGGCCTGGGCTACCTAAGTGCCCACTGGCCTGGCTGGCTGCCAGCTCAGAGTCCAGAGCCCCGGGTCCTGGGCAGGAGCAGAGACTCCCTCAGCCACATAGCGAATGGGTGAAAGGGTCTGCCGGGAACCGGAACCCTGTGCCTGGCCCAAAGCCATTTGTGGTGAAAACCAAAATAAAAACGTGGCTGCCCCAGAACAGGTGTGGAGTGAACCCCGGTTAGCCTGTTGCCCTAGATGTAAAACAGAAAGGTCTGCAGGCTACGCAGCCTGAGCTGGTGGCCACACAGGTGGAGCCTCATTTTACAGATGGGCAGACTGAGGCACAGAGAGGGGGATGGGTCAGGGCACAGCCCAATCCCTATTTTCCAAGCTTGAATTCTGCTGAGAGCCCGAGCCTGGGGGAGGGGATAGTGGTTATGGGGGGTGGGGGGAGTGGGGAGGTGGAGGTGGGGGGCTTGCAGGCCTGGGAGGAGAGAGAGCAGCAGGGGGAGTGGGGTCATGCCTAGCGCAGCCAAGGCGGGGAGAAGTGAGGAGGCAGAGGGCGAGGCTGGGGCATTAGGATTCCAGGCAGCTCCAGACACCCAATTTTCCAGCTGGGTGCCCAGCAGGCTCTCTGAGCATCCTTCCAGAGTGTCTAATTGACAGGGAGAGAGGAGGCGGCTGGGGTGGGGGCGGGGTGGAAGAAGAAAGGGGGAGGACAGGGGCCGAGAAGGAGGGGGAAGAGAGAGGAGGGAGGAGGTGGGGGATGGAGAGGAGGGGAGGGGGAGGAGAGAGGAGAGAGAGTAGGGTCAGGGAGTGAGGGAAGGAGCAGCCGACCCCCGGGGGCAGCAGGCGGACTCTGACACTGGTGGGGGGAGGTTTGCAGGATGGTGCAGCCGGCAGAGAGGGGAGAAGTGCCACCTCTTGGCTTAAGAGAGGAGCCCAGAGAGATGCACTTACCTGGAGCCGCACAGCCTGCGGGAGGCGGAGGCAGGAATTGCTGACTCTCAGGCTTAAGGAGGGAAAGAGTCCTGATGAGGAGGGAAGGGGCTTCTGGACGATTGGAGGTGGGGTGGCCCCAGCCTCCCCCCAGGGTCACAGGATCTGCCTGCCGCCTGCTCCCCCGCAGGCCCTCTCCACCTGGAGGGCCGAGCGCCACTGAGCAGAGCTAATTGGCACTTCTGACGCTGCGGGTGCACACTGGGGTGGGTGCCAGAGCCTTCCCCTTCTTACCCCCCCCATGGTGCTGATTGGAGTGATTAGCGCTAATGGCAGGATTGGGGGCTCTGTTATCACACATATGCCGACAGGACCGGACCACTGGGGTGCAATCCCAGGGAGGGTGAGAGAGGCCTGAGGTGGGGAGGAGGGAGGGAGGAAGGGAGGGGAGAGACCACTCAGCCCCCCAGGCTCCCTGGGGACCTGGGCCTGCCTCACCGTGCTCCCCAGCAATGCTGGGTCAGTCATGGGCATTTGCTCAGCCTGCTGGGCCCAGAGTGCCCACTGTCCTCTCGGCCCCCAAGTGAGGCCACCGTGTTTGGTGTTGCGTGCAGCCGCCCAGCACCTACTACTCACTGAGCTGCACACTGGGTGGCAGGAGGGACTTCTTCAGGCCACAAACTCCAGTCAGGTTTCCAGGAACTAAACTTAATCCCTGTGGCCCCCACCGCATGCTTGGTTTGTTCGAGGTTCTGCCCTTGGCCCTGCTGCATAAACGCGGTCCACTCCGGGATCTCACTGCAGCATCGGGTTCTCCTTTGACCTGCTTCTGGGGGTCTCTTTGGGCCCCTGGGCTCTGGCTCACAGATATAAGCTAGACAGTGTCCCCCTGCAGGGTCGGGGTCACAGGTCAATGCTGTCTGGTCCTCCTGTCCCTGTGTCCTTCCCAAGGAAGCCCTCCTTGCCCACCCCCTCCCCACCCAGGCTGCGCCCATACCAGGAACACCTGAGACTGCCAGGCGCTGCACACCCTCCCCTTTGGGCAGAGCTGGGAGCTCCTACTCACTCCCTCGGATCCCAGACCCCACAGGGGCTGCTCTCCTGGGCAGGAGCCCTGAAGCCACTGAACTCTCAGCAGCCCTTCCTCCCCCACCCAACCCCACAGATCAGGCCAGGATCTCCTTCCACCCAGTGCTGAGCCTTAACTCCAGTGGACACAGTCGTGCCCTGAGGGGCTGAGCCTGGAATGTTCTGTGGTGAGAGTGGGGTGTGAGCACAGTGCAGGGTGACATGTGGGCTCTGCAGGGTCTCATAGGCATTGTTGCCCCCCAAATGCCCTGTGACTCTCAGATGAGAAAGGGGGGAGGGGCTGGGGGGTCTGAAGCATCCAGGAGGGAGGAACGTCCATGAAGGGGGTCCCCATGCCAGGGCTCACCCTGTGCCAAGCTGGAAGTTGAGAGTGTGGGTCTAGGGTGGAGTTGAAGCTGGATGGTGGGGGGGTGGGTAGGGCCCCTGGGGGCTTCTCAGGAACCTCCAAGCATCCTTGAGCAGAAGTAGGCCGGTCCTCCAAACTGGGGCAGGTGCGGGGAATCTGGGCCGAGGGCCTGGCTGGTCCCCAGGGCTGTGCCTCGTGGGCTGGTGCCTCTCTGCTGTCGGTCACTGTTGGAGTTCAGGGCAGGGCCGCCTGTCCATCCACTGGTCGGGCCTCACCCTCGCAGTGCACAGCCCTTTGCTGACCCCAGCTCCACTGTGAGGGTCCTGAGGCCCGAGGAGGCGATGTGGACCTGTCTCCCACCCCAGGGCAGCCCAGTGGTAAGGCTAGGATCCGCACCCAGGCCTCCTTGGGTTAGGGCGTGGCCTTTTCCAGGCCATCACATGCTGTGAGGAAGCCTTAGACTCAGGATTGCTTGATTTTGTGCTCACCTCTCTCCTCCCTTCTCCTGTCCAGTCTTGTGAAGCCCTTCATCCCTTCCCCCTCACCACAGGGCCCAGTGTCCCCTACCCCCACCTCGCACCTGTCTGCTGAGCGGTTAGGACAGTAAAGGAGGCTGCTTCCCCCTCTGCACAGAGCCTGGAGGTGCGCAAGGACAGGCCCTATGGCTGGAGGCACAGATCTGAAAAAGGCATTTGGATACCAGAGGGACTGGACTAGATGGATTTGGGGTCTCTTCTGGCCCCAGATCCAAGGAATTTGGGGGCTCCTGCCTTAGAACTTCACACATTCTGCCTTTTCCAGGGGAATCCGCATCTTCAGAGGAAAATCTTGGAAATCTTCCAGATGCAAAAGAACGGATTGACATGGTAGGTTGGAGACCCATGGTAGCTTGTGTGTGTCTGTGTGTCTGTGTGTGTGGACTGCCACCTACCAGCTGTGCAAACTTGGGTGAGTCCCTCAGCCTCTCTGAGCTCAGTGTGTTCACCCAAGACATAGAGGCAGCATGCCCAGGCCCAGGCCCAGGCCCAGGCCCAGGAATTGCCCCACCTGCAAGGGCAGCTGGGGCAGATGTGCGTCAGGGGCAGCAGGTGAAGGTGAAGGTTAGTCCGTCTGCAGTTTCGGCTGTGACCTTTGTCCAGCCGGGCAATAGGGAGTCTGTGAAAGTCAGTGCAGGAGGAAGTGGTGTCTGGTTATGAATCCCTGCAGGTTCAGACTGGGTGGACCTTTGGCATAGGCCTCAGAAATATGACAATGAGGCTGGTCCCAGGGCAGGGTACACTGGAGTGCTGCGGGGCTGAGGCAGAGGGAGCTGGGGTGGAGGCCGTCCAGCCGTCTCCTCCCTGCACTGCTGAAGGGGCTGCAGGGCGGTGGCTGGGGGATCGCCGAGAGGTGGGTGCAGGCTGTGCACCGAGTGGGGCTGTGTGCATAGGTGCACATGTGAATGCGTCAGTGTGTTGTGTGTGTGTGCATGTGGTATGTGTGCCTGTGGTATGTACACATGTGCGTTGGTACCTGTGCCTCCCTGTGCACACCTGTTTTCTACTGTCACAGAGAGATGCACACAGGCCCTGGCCAAGGGCAGAGGATTCTTTATTTCCATGGCCTTCCACAGTGATTAAGTTTCCAAACTTTTCCTTACCATCATTTCTTCAAAATGAAAAACCAAATTGCATCTCCAAGCAGCTTGAAAATCGATTTCTTTCGAAATGAACTTTTGGAGAAGCGATTCCAAAGAGAAATGAGAGGGAAATGTGGGAGGGGCGGGGGGTGGTGACAGAGCCGCTGTTGGGGCCTCTGAGGGTGGAGGGAAGGAGGAGGGCAGAGCAGGCCTGGAGAGTAGGCAGGAGGCTCCGGGGCCCTGGCTGGGCTGGTTGCTGCTCCCCAACCTCAGCCTGGCCAATCCCTCCCCACCCAGGCCCTCCTCTAGGCCCCTTCCCCGGGGGCTTGGTGTGGGAGACCTCGGGAAGTGCCCAGCCGATGGACAGGCCGGAACTCTTTGGGGCCAAAGGGGTCTCAACAATACAGCAGGAATAATGGTGGTCTCCAAGTTTCCATTTACCTCTCGTATCACTTCTGGGTCAGTATTATCCCATTTTAACCATGAGGAAACCCTGGCCCGGAGAGCTTAGTGGGTTTTCTAGAGGAAGTCACGGAGAGGATTGGGGTGAGGACAGGCTGAAATGCTTAGCAGTGGGCCTAGGGTCAAAACAAGGTCTACAGACAAAGGGATCTCTGCCACAGGAGAGTCACAGACAAGTCTAGAAAAAGAGGAAAGATGGGATGGCCCTTCATGGGGGAAGACGTGTATGCTTCAGGGGTTGTTGAGCACCTACTGTGTACCAGGGACTTCGACATTTGTCAATCCATTTTTACACAGAACTAACTCATAAGGCTCAGAGAGGTGGAGCAGCTTGCCTGAGGTCACAGATAGGGAGAGAACCCCGATCATCCTGGGTCCAAAGCCTGCCTACCACCCAGGGGCACCATGCAGAGCAGTGCCTAGGGCTTCCTGGAGGAGGTAGCTTCTGATGATGGGGAAGGAGCAGTGGAAGGGTGTTCCTGGCACAGGCAGGAGGATGAGACCAGGGGAGTCAGGCAGCTTGTTTGGGGTCAGCAGAGGAAGACTCTGGGGTAGAATTTCTTAGGGTGTGACAAGGGGCACCCCAGACCAGGCCTTGCCTGTCTTCTTCGAGTTCTCTGTCTACCTGGCCCCTGAGAGCCAGCAGTGCCAGGGCCTTTTGTGGTGGGCTTAGAGGTCCTGGCTGAGTGGGGTGTGTGTGCGTAAGTATGTGTAGATCTGCGTGTGTGTGGAGGTGATGGGTGTCCACTGTGTGCAGCCGGCCCAGTGCAGGAGGGTGACTGTCACTCAGGGTGAGGAGAAGGTGGTGGGCCTGGTGACTGGGCTGTGGGGGGCGTGGTGGCTGCCACTGCAGTGTAGGAGCTGAGTGTGGCTCCAAGTGGGGGAGCAAGGCTCACACCTCCACCCTTCCCCTACTGCTCTACCCCACCCCCTCTAGGACAAGCCTCACACCCAGAGAGGTGAGGCTGGAAAGGGCCAGAGGAGATTGGGAGTGGCTGGAGGAGGAAGTTGGGGGAATCTGGAGGGGGCTGAGGGGCTGGCGGGGGCTGGGGGAGGGGACTAGACCCAGTGGGGGCTGGGGAACCAGAGGAGCCTGAGGTGTGAAAGGGGGCTCTGGCTGGAGACAGGGGACAGGAAGGAGTTGACGGCTTGGAGGGGGCTGAAGGTTTGGAGGGGCTGGGGGTGGAGACGGAGAGAGTGGATGGCTGGAGGTCAGTGGGGGAGGCTGGGAGGACTGGGGGGCCATGGAGATTTCTGAGCCAAGATGAAAAGTGTCGCGAAGCTGTCTTTGCCGCCTCTCCTCCCTCGCCGGCTGGCAGCTGGGTTTTGATCTTCTTAGAGCTGAGCAGCCCTGAGCCTGGGAGCACTGCGGAGGGGGCGCTCAGTGAGCGCAGTGTGGGAAGCCCGCTGGGGTGGGGTGGGGGAGGCGGCGAACACAGACGGGCGAGCCAGGGGCTGAGAGAGGATCTCACATTGGGGGCAGCCTTGGGGGGGAGGCGGGGTGGCAGGCGCCTCCTCTGTCAGACACCGGTCTTCATAGCCGACCAAGAAATGGGTGCCCAGTGCCCCTGGGGAAACCGAGGCTCCGGGTGGGCAGGTTGTCAGAGCTGGGATTGCAGGGCCCGTGGTTTGGTAGGAGGAGGGAGGGGAAGAGGGAGGGGGGATGTGTAGTCTAGACCTTGGGCAGGAGACTTCCACCTGCCTTACCTGCCTTCATTCCTGGACAGAAAAGGAGGCGGGCCTAGGGCAGGAGTCCTCAGCCTAGTCGCCATCCTGCGAGGCCTCGCTGTGTCCTTGGCTAGTCACTGCCCCTCTGTGGACCTCATCTCTGTCTGAGAAATGGAGAACCATCTGTCACACTTCTTTCAGAGTTTGTGATTTGAATCCCGTGAAACCCACCTTGCCAACATCAACGGGGTGCGGAGGGGGCCCAGCTAAGCTCCCTACCCAGGACTGTCCCTTACCTGCTGTGGGACCTTGGGCAACTCTCTCAAGCTCTCTGTGCCACAGTTTCCTCTGCTCCAAAGGGGCTGGAAATGGACCTGTTTGTCCAGGCCTGGCACAGATGAGCCATATGCACGTGGCTCCCTTCCCCTCCCCACACCCAGCTCCCCAGCTCTTGGAGCCTCTGCAGGCTGGCTCTGCTGAAAGGTTCATTTTCCTTTCATTGTGCAGGTGACAAATTCTGCTGCCAGTAATCACTCATGAAAAATCAACAGTGAAGCCCAGAGGCTCCTAGGCCCCTAGAGGAATTTGAGTGGATTTCCGGGGGAGCAGGGTGAAGAAAACCCAGGAGCGGCTGTGGGATCTGGGGGGAGGGGGGCTGGGGAAGGATAGCCATGCTCAACAGGGCAGGGATTGCGCTTCTCATAAAGCAGGGGGCCTTCCTGCCCCACAGCCTGTCCTCTCCAGAGCTGGGGTGGTCCTCTCGGCAGGGGAGTGCCCTGAGTAGAGGAGGGTGGGACGATGGGTGTGCTCTGGGGATGCTGGGGAGGCAGGCCTGGGGAGGGGAGGGAAATGGGAGGGAAAACAGAAGGGAAGGGGCATCCCTTTCCAAAGAGAGATGTTGGGCTCATTTGGAGAACAATAGGGAGGCCTGGAAGGTTTAGGGGAGAAGCTGGGTATGAGGAAAGCTCTGTGCCACCTGTCCTTTCTTCACCCCTTCAGCACGGGGGCCTTCAAGGGAAGACTTAGTCTCCAAGGACCCAAGCCTGAATCCTCTCCTGGGAGAAGGCTGGGGTTGCACCAAGCAGTGTGTGGGGGGGGGGAGGCTGGGAATGCCACCCTCCTAACACAGATGGAGCGCCACTCTTGTGCCAGACTATCTCAGGGTTCCCCACAGGGTGACACAAGTGGTAAGTGGCTGAGTCTGGCTTTGAGCCTGACTGCAGAGCCCTGGCAGGAAGAGCATCCTGGCTGTGATCCGTCTATGGGAGGAATTCCCCTAAATGGCCTCATTTGTGCTGCTCCCTCCCTCCCTGGCCCATTTTACAGATGAGGAAACCAAGATCCAGAATTGTCAAGGGTTAGAGGTCACTAAGGAAGCCAGTATTTCTGGCTTCTGGACCAGTGCTTGGCATATAGCAGGTGCTTAAAAAATAGATGAGAATCAGGATTTGAACCCCTCTCTTTGGACTCCGGAATCAGTGCTCTCCAGATAGTACCAAAGAGTTTTTTCTGAGCTGGTGATAGTGTCAGATGTCACAAAAGCCCCAGAAACAGAACCATCTGGGAAATGTTCAGCCATCTTGGGAACATAGTCCATAGAGGGACAGTGACTTGCCCGAGGCCACACAGTGGCAGAGCAGGGACCAAGACCCAGGTTTTAGACTCCCCCCCCCCCCCGACTCCGGCCTAAGCTGGGGTCACCGGGGACTCAGCCCTGAGCTGGGCAGGAAGGGTGGGCACTGCCCAGCTGTGATGAGTGCTCCCTGTCTCCAAAGCTGGACAGGAAGGCCCAGGATGGGCAGGGAGGGAGGGGGAAGGGCAAGTGCCATGGCAACCAGTCACAGTGATGAAAAGCGGGCAGCAATGGAACGGGGTACTGAGCCCCCTTCAGCTCTTGGGGTCCCCCCAGCCACAGCCTGAGCCCTCAGAGGCAAGCCTGGCCCCCCTGAGGCCTCCACCTGTGTCTTCTCCTTGCAGCCACATCGATCCACTTCAGCACTTAATTTCCATTTCTATCGCTGCCCCGTGGCTGCTGGTGGTGGCAGTGGACGGCTGTCCTTATAATCCTTCTCATGTGCTCTCTCTCTCCATTTCTCTTCCTCCTTTCCTCTCTCCATCTCTCTCTCCACCTGTCCTTGTCTCTCTCTCTCTCTCTCTCTCTCTCAGAATTTAGCTTCAGACAGATGTGGTTTCAAAGGCCCAGTCCAGGCGTTTCTTAGCTGTATGACCTTTGTGAGCCACGTCCACGTGCCCATTACCTTGCCCGGGCCTCGTTTTCTCATCTGTACAATAGGGTGCAGACCCGTGGTGCCCCGCAGGCTTCACCCTGTCTGCAGGGGCCCCGAGCCTCCAGCTGGTGCTCCCTCGGGGCAGCTGCAGACAGCCATGGGGATCTGTGGTGGGTAGGAATCAGCCCACCCACCACCCGAGCCCTGCCTTCCTCCCCTCTCTCCATCACTGCGAGGGGGCGCTGAGCCCCCTTGAGATTTCTCCTCCAGAGCCTCCCAGCGGGTTAAGAGCAGCTTCCCACAGGGATATTTGGCTTTTTTTCTGATTCTCCTCCCCCACTTTCTTCTCCGTGAGGATTTTCTCATGGAAAAGGGAAGGAGAGGAGACCTGCCCACTAAGGGGGGTGCTTAGGGATGGGAGCGGGGCCACCCCAGGCAGGACTTGGACCAGGCGGTGCCTGTTTCCAAATCAGCTCCCAGGTGCTGGGCGGGGGTTAAACGCAGCAGGAGAGGCTCAGGAGTGGGTCGCAGGTTCCACCTGCCCTAGCCCAGGTTGTTTGACTCTGGGGGTCTGAGCCTGTTGGGCCTTGGTCTCCTCTCCTGGGCAATGGGCCTGATGATCCACGCCCTGCCTCCAGAGGAAGGGGCAGAGCTTCCCCAAGCTGCAGATGGAGGCGCAGCCCAGGTGACCAGATGACGTGCTGGGTGAAGGGGTTGGCTGGCAGAGGCCCCAAGGTCTCTCTGGCTCATTGCCGGGTCCTTTGGCTCTTCCTGCTCCGCACCCTGCCCTGGGCTCAGGGCCAGCTCTGAGGAAGGAGTTCCCAGCAGCCCTCCCGCTACCCTAACAGACCCTCAGCTCCTGCCCCCATCCTTCCCTGGTAGAGTCCCAGCCAACCCTGGGGGGTGGCTCATCCCCCCTTTTTAAAAAAATTATAGTAAAATATCATCTAGCATAACGTTTACCATCTTAGCCGTTTTTTGTTTTGTTTTGGTGGCGTTAATCCTGACCCAAGGATATTTTTCCCATCGATTTTTAGAGAGAGTGGAAGGGAAGGAGGGAGCGGGAGAGAGAGGGGGAGGGAGGAAGGGAGAGAGACACATCGATTGATTGCTTCCACCATGTGCCCCGACCAGGGCTGAACCTGCAACCCAGGTACGTGCCCTTGACTGGGAACCAAACCTGTGACCCTTCAGAGTGCGGGCAGATGCTCTAACCACTGAGCAACACCGTCCAGGGCTTAACCTTTTTAAGTGCACAGTTCTGTGGCACTAAGCACACTCAAAGCATTGCACGATGACCGCCATCATCCATCTCCAGAACTTCCATTTTCCAAAGAGAGCCTCCATCCCCATGACACATGGATTCCCTGTTCCCTCCTCCATCCCTTCAGACCCTGGAAACCAGGGTTCTCTCTGTCTCCACGAATTTCCTATTCTAGGAACCTCACGCAAGTGGAATTAGACAGTATCCTTCTGTGCCCGGCTTATTTGGCTCAGCATAATCAGATGAGCTCTTTTAACAGATGAGTAAACTGAGGCACAAAGAGACATGGGCTTGCCCAAGCTTGCCCTGTGCCACATCGTTTCCACCTCTTCTTTCCTGTTCCCTCACGTCCCTGTGAATGTCATAGTTTGCCCGTCACTCCTCCATTTCGCTGAGGAAGAGAAAGCTATGAGCTCTGAGGCCCCAAGGAGGTGAGAGTCCCTGAGTTGATTGACTCCAAGTGTAGTGCTCACACATTCAGGGGAGCCACCCACCTCTGCTGGGGAGGGGCAGGGGCTGGGCCAGTCCCAGGGTTTGATGGGGAACATGCCTGGGGACCCCCATGCCCTTCGGCAAGTCCCAGTCTCTTTTCCAGGGCTGACCCAGGTGACCAGACATTGTGGTTGCCTCGGGCTGTGTTGACATCACCTCTCCCTGGGGCTCCCTGGGTAAGGAGGGGACAGGCTAGCAAGGCAACAGGGCCAGAGGGGCTGCCCTGGGCAAAGCAGAGTCTGATCGGGGCTGTGGCTTCCAGGCGACCTACACTGCCTACACAGTCCCCCACCCCCCGCTCCCCTCAGGCTTCCCAGGTTCAGTGTGTGTGTGTGGAGAGGGCCAGGTGGCTGGGAAGCATTTAGGAACTGGGAATAGTACCATTTAGTGTGCTCTCAGTGAGAGCTTGGGGACATAAGCAAGTCGGGCATCTGGTGAGGGAAAGGAAGGTGGAAAGATTCCCACCAGCTCCCACTCACCTTCTCAATGTAACACGTAGGCCTTTTGCGATCTGGCCTATCTGTTTGCATCTGTGAATCCTTCTATCCACTAACCCTTCCACAGGTTCATTCACTCATCCATTCATTCATTCATTCACTCGCTCATTCATTCAGCAAGTGCTGACTGAGGATGGCTATGCCAGGCAGTAGCAGACGCTGGGGCCACAGCTACAGCTGTGTGGCAGGCAAGCAAGTCCTACTTGCCTGGAATTTCAGAGCCTGTGTTGGCAAGACTGAACAGTAAGCAAACCCTCAGCCCAGGGCTGTAAGGGGGACGTCAGGGCCTTGTGAGGGACTAGGAAGCAAGCTGGGTTAAGACTGGGAGATGGAGAAGGCCTTCCCTAAAAGGCAAAGGGCTTCAGGAAGTGTCCCCGACAGAGGGAACAGCATATGACATGGCCCAGAGGTGCAGAGGAGCACGGTGAGATTGGGGAAGCTAGAGGAGGTGAGGGCGCAGCAGCCATAGAGAGTGAGAGGAGAGTAGGGGCAGTGGGGCTGGGGCCTGGACACTGGGGACTCACCGTTGGGGACTGCCTGCACAGGTGATAAGAAGAGTTAGGCGGGAACAAGGAGGAGAGGTCCCTTTGGGCCAGGGGCACAGAGGGAGGGAGCCTAAGGACCATGGCACTGAGCATTGCACCAGGAGCTGAGCCTTGGAGAAGGTGGAGCTGGCCCAAGGCAGGCAGAGGGGAGAAATACCCTGGCTCCTTGCTTCCTCCTGCTCTCCAGGCTCCCAGCAGGGTCTTCCATTGGCTAAATTGAGCTGGAAGCCAACTAACAGGGGAGCGCAAGTATCTCAATCTCGCTGGGCCTCAGTTTCTTCATCTGTTAAAGGGGCCAATCACCTGGCCTTGCAGGTCTGTGGTAATGGCCGGAGATAAAGGCAGGGAGGCTGTTTCTCTGCTGGGCACTGGGGGTACTGAATGTGGCCTGGACCCTGCCTGCTGTCATTCCTCTGATCCTTTAGTGGTCACTCTGTCCTGGTGCCCCTGTAGACTCAGAGAGGGGTCAGCCCGCAGCCTCCACTGAGCTAGGGGTGCGGACTGTAGGCTGATCTCACCGAAGGCGGGCAGGTTAGCACTTTAGCTTCCAGAATGGAGACAGGAGAGTGGGGGGGAGGGTGTTGCACCTTCAGAAAGGCCTCTTGGGGTAAGAGGCTGCACCTTGAAGGCCAGGGAGGATCACTGCGAGTAGAGGAGGCATACAGCACGTCCCAGGAACTAGGAATAAGCTAGTGTGGGGGGGTGGGATAAGACCCTCTGGACAGGACTGCAGACAGTGCGAGGGAGCCCAGTGGGGCCAGGTCTGAAGGGCCTAGAATGCCAAGCTGAGTAGTTTGACATGATCCTCAAGGCTGTGGGAGTTACTGATGGTTCTGGAGAGAGGGAGGGATTCAGACCCAGCAGATGTGCACTGGGAAAGAAAGACCTGTTAAGACCCAGCCCAGTGTCAGGCCCCTTAAAACCTGCACTGTGGACGGTGACCTGGAGGGATTGAGGCTGATGACAGGGACACTAGCGAGGCGAGTCTTTCTAGAGGGTCTTAGGACCCAGTTCCCACGGTTTCCAACAGGCCTACCCCTTGGACCTGCTTTCTGGGTCTGCTAGGGTGAGCCCCTTCCTCTGCCCTGGAGCCCTGGGAGATGCTGCTTCTGAAAAGGCCAGTTCCTTGGCCCCACTGTGCCCTTGGTTGAGGCTACACCACCAAGCCTCGGACTGGCCCTAGGTACTGATTACCTGTTGCCATCTCTGGTCACATTCTTGCCTAGACATGAAGAGAAGAGCTGGCGGAGGCTGGGGAGGGGAGGAGCCTGCCAACGAGGAGAGGGCCAGGAGTGTGCAGTGTGTTGGGGTCCTGGTGATGCTGTCACAGGCTGTGTGTGTGATCTGGGGCATATGTCTTGGAAGGGGGTGTACGGGGGACCTAGTGGTCCACTGAGGGGCTGCACCTGGTGATTTTATTATCCCCTCCCACCCTTTTGTCACCCATCAAGGGTTAAATTGGGACCCTACAAACTCCAAGAGGGGTGTATCCCTGAAATCGGGCTGGGATTCCCCTGCCCAGGGGGTCCTGGGAGCTGGTGGGAGGCGAAGCTGCCCCTATTCCTTTCCATGGCTCCCCACAGTCCTGCTCCACTGTCTCCTGTCCTGGACGCCCTCCCGGGACACAGGCTGGGGGTTGGGCTGCAAGTAGCCTCAGCACAGGGAGGGGCTGCGGGGGGAGGAGAGAAGGGGAGCGAGTCAGAGGAGCTGGGAGAAGGTGGGGGAGTAAAGCGGGGCAAGTTGAGGGCAGGAAAGAGTCAGTGAGCCAGCGGTGACAAACAGGGTGGTTTACTGAAACTTCCCGTCTGCTTCACACACATTACTTGGCTTAAGCCGCACAACACCTCCAGGTACTAATATGATTTCTAAAGTTTAGTTTGGTAAATGTTTGCATTTTATTTAATCTGTTATATGGAATTGCTAATGCATTTATATATTTCAATATTCAAAAGATAAGTGTGTGCAATACTGGATCTCCCTCTCCGCACCCCCATCCCCAGGGATCAGGCTCCCTCCCTGGAAGCAGCCAGCATCGCCTGCGCCTGCGACTCCCACTCAGCTTCCCTTCCAGGGCGTCTGCACAGAGACAAGTAAACATGCCCAGGAAAGCAAACACATACACACAGGGTCCCCCTTTTAACCCATTAAAGGTGGCAGTCCATCACCTGGCTCTTCTGCCCCCCTTAAATCTGTGTTATACTGGAGACCACTGCTAAGGCTCAGAGAGGGTAAGACACTCGTCTAGGGTCGTACAGCAGGAATGGAGAGGTGGGCAGTGACCGCGGTCAATATGTGGGGTGGGAAGGAGGTCGCATGCGGGGACAGGTTCCGTTTGGGGAAAGAGAGGTTGGAGGAGGAGAGGAGCTTCCCAGGAGGGGGGCAGCGAGCAGAGGCGCGAGGCTGGGAGAGGGCAGCCGCTCGCCGAGGCTCCGGGCGCTGGAGAGGGAAGCGTCAGAGGCTCTGGGGCGGGCGGGGATGTGTCTCCCGCCGCCTCCGCTGGGGGGGGGGGGGGCGCGGGCGGTGCGGCGGGGGGCATGTCCTGGCTGTCCTCCTACGTCCGTTTCCCAACTCTCCTCCAGGGGCCAGTCAGGTCTGTCCCCTCCCCTGCCCCCCAACTCCTAGGCTCTCAACAGGTCTGGAAACCCTGCGGAGAGCAGCTGCCCCTGCCGGTCAGATCTCGGTCAAGCCACCTGTAAAATGGGTGTGCAGCGAGGAGGGGCCTTTCCCCCTGGGAGGTTCTGACCTACTCTCGGTGTTGACACTGCGCCACCCCTCTTTGGTGACGCACATACACTGCACTCGCACAACCCTCCCCCCCCCCCCCCCCCCCCGTTCCCCTGGCTTGGAGGAGGGGCGGCCCCCCATCGTAGGGAGCCCCGTGCCCGCGTTCTCTTCCCAGCTGTTCTTCTGCCGACGCCCCAGGCCCAAGCGAGGAGCCCCAGGCGGGGTCGCGGGGGGTGGGGGTGGGGGTGGGGGTGGGGGGCAGCCTCCGCGTCACTGAGCTTTAGGGAAGCTCCCCCCCCCCCTTTCCTCCCGGGTCCTGCTACTGAGCCCCGAGCCCGGCTGCGCGCCGCCCCGCCCGGTCCCTGCGCCCGCCGGGCCACGAAGCGCTGCGCCCCTGACTCACCCAGGTTCGAATCCCCACACGGCCGTTCCTCCCAGCGAGAGATACTCTGAGCCTCACCCGGTTCCTCCGTAAGGGCTGGGGGTGGGGCGGGGAGAGAACCCCTCCGAGGATGGTTGAGAGCATAGAAAAGAGTAATCATGCCGATTGCTATCTCAGTGCCTGAAATGAGTAAATGCTAGTCAACGTCTGCCAGGGTGGTGGTGATGATGATGATGGTGATGATGATAGTGATGATGGTGGTGATGATGATGGTGATGATGGTGGTGATGATGATGGTGATGATAGTGGTGATGATGGTGATCATGATAAGCATTCCAGCTGACTGGGCTGGAGGTTCCGGAGCCCTAGAGGACCCTGGACAGGTTGCAAATAGGTCCCCAGCTCCCTCTACATCGGAGATGGAGGAGTAATTTGTTCAAGGTCTGCAACCAATGCTGGGGAGGGAGTGTGGTTTCCAGGTGGGAATTTGAGGGTTCTCCTCTCTGGACCTCTCAGCAACAAGTTAACTTAAAAATTAAAGGCCAGCCGGGCCAGCCGGGCCAGCCGGGCCCATGAACCAGGAGGTCGGGGTTAGATTCCTGGTCAGGGCACATGCGGGGGTTTGGGGCTCCATCCCCAGTAGGGGGCGTGCAGGAGGCAATCGATGGATGAATTCTCATCATTGATGTTTCTCTCTCTCTTTCTCCCTTCTCCTCTCTAAAATCAATAAATAATAAAATAAAACGCCAAAGTGAGAGGCAACAAACATTTACTTGAGATTTAAAGAAAAGAAAAAAGAATAGCTATTCAGGATGCACTGATTCAGGCAGAAGTCCTGGTTAGGAGACCAAGGCCAGGGGTATTGATGAGACAGGGAAGGGGGACAATTACTCAATAGAAGGAAGGCATTTCTATTGGTGCAGATAACATAACACAGTGAGGCTAATTCTAAATGATGTTTTTCATGTCCAGTCCCGTAGTCATAATATCTGCTTGCTTGTTACCCTTGCAAGTAGTTCCTTGGGACACAATGTTGCTTAGGCTCAGGCCAAAGGTCATTTTCCCTACTTTAAACACTCCAAAGATTTGAGGCATTATATGTATAAGGCAGTTTCTCTAGGATGGCAGCTCTGGCTCCATTTTAAAGTAGCTCCATTTATATTAGTTTTTACCAACCCTTTCATTCCCACCAGTGGGTGCCACACCTAAGCACACCCCTCTTCACTCTTTGTCTTTGTCCCCTTCTTTGAAGTGTCTGAGGGGCTGTTAGGTCATCTGACTTAACCCTCTGGCTTGCTGTGTGACCCTGAGCTAGACACTCACCCTGCCTGGGCCCACATTCATAGCTGTCAATTGATGGGGCTAGACTCGCTTGGCAGTTCCCAAACCCTAGTTGTGTTTAGAGTTATTTGGAGAGCTTTTAAAAATGTTAGCTCCTGGACCCCTTTTCAGACCTGGTGAGCCAGCACCTCCAGCATCCAAGTAGGGGAATCTGCAAGCCCCCGGACCTGTGCCTGGGAGGCACAAACTCAAGGGCCTTCCAGCTCTTGACTCTGAGCCCCTCCCCTGCCCCCTCCCGAGACCCAGCTACCTTCCCAGTCCCTTCCCTCACTGGGCCCCTGCCCAGCCTTCTGCCCATTGTCCTGGACTGAGATGAGGCTGACCTGGGGGTGTCAGGGGAGCTGGCAGCTGCGACCCTGCCTGTGGCTGACTGTTTTTGTGCCCTCGTCTGGTTCTGACTCCAGGACTGGGGGCCATGTCTCACTTTTCTGAGCCCAAGATTGTAAGAATGTCTTGGGTGCTTCTTGAACACTTCAAGCACCCACAGGGCCCCTCTGCCAGGGACAGGTACCTGGGAAAGACAGAAGTGAGGGTGGTGGGGGAGGGGAAAGACCGGCATGCAGGAAGTGGGCACATCTGTCCATGCCCTTGAGGAGGCTGTGTTCTGGATCTGGTTCCTCTTAGGAGGGATGGCTTGGTAGAGGAACTCATTGAAATGTACTTTTCGTTTCAGGAAATTAAAGTCTTCAATTTGAGAGCATGGTGGCAATTAGTTAATCACAGGAGGGCAGAGCATAGGGAAGCATTCCCAACACATGGAAGGGCGGCTGATTACCAGCCCTGCTTCCTCCTGGGGGGCCGAGGCACATCCCTTCCCTTCCCCAGGGCAGATTAAAGGTAATTTGATGAATCAGTTTGTTTTCTAGAGGAGGGAAGAGGGCAGTAGAAACATGATAATAGCTGGACTCAAGTTGTTCCCTCCTGCCCTTGGGAACAGGAGTTATTAGGAAAGGGTCAGGGAGAAGAGGCAGATCTAATAGAGGAGGCCTCAATGTCTTCCTTCAGGAATTACACCCATGTAATGGCCTTTGAAGTCTTGCAAACCTGAGTTCAAATCCTGATTCTGGCATTTATGCTGTGTGACCTTGAGAAATCCACTTAACTTCTCTGTGCCTCCATTTCCTCATCTCTAAGAGGGGGATAGCCCAGTAGGGTGGCTGTGTTAACCTTTATAAATGCACCTTATGCAGTGTCTGGCACATAGTAGGCACTCAATAAAGGTGACAGGGGAGAGAACACTGGGCTTGAAGTCCGGTTTGCAGGGAGGAGAAGGAAGGTGGAGTCAGGTTGAGTGGGGCTGGCACAATTGACCCCTGCTGAGCTGGACTTGGGTGCCGGGCCAGATGGTTCCCTGTACAGCATCCTTTGGGCCCAGACAGGGCATGATAACAGGGACTTCTAGGCAGAGGGCAAAAACTCTAAACAGTGGCCAGCAGGGGCAGCTGTGGAGGGCCAAGACCTTGGCTGAAGAGTGAAAATCACCCCCTTCTTCCTTCCAGCAGTCTCCCGTCACCCTCAGCCACTCCCTGACTCCTCTCCTGTAGCCCTGAGCACTGATGGGGCTGCATGTGCTGGTGGGTGCCCAGTGTGCCAGGTAGACAGCAGGTCCTCAGTTAGTGTGGAGCTCTGTGGAGAGCTGGGCAGCAGTGGCACAGGGTGACCAGCTCTGGCTGCAGCTGGATGGGCCAGGAGAGCCTGGGCTGCGGCAGAGAGGGCTCAGGTCTCAGTCAACAGACCTGGGTTCCAATCTTCCTCACTGTGTCTGGGGGCAAGTAGCTGCCCTTCTCTAAACCTCATCTGTAATTTACATTTTCCTGAGCTGGTTATTAATAATGCCTCCTGCCTCCTCCCAGCCAGGGTACCCTACGGGAGCCTTAGCCCAGCTCCAAGGGACAGTTTTAGGCACTAAGAAGAGACAATGGGGTGAGTATGAGCCACACCCCAGGCCCTGGGCTAAGGTCTCTACACCCTTTGTTTGACTCTACACTCCCCTAAAGCGCAGGGATAATTATTCCCACTTTCCAAACAGAGAAACTGAGGCTCAGAGAGGTTACCTGGCTTGTTTAAGCTCATCAATGAGGGGCTGTCAAAGTTGGAGCTCTCTGACTCAGAGTCTGGGTCTATCCACCGTGCCTGGCACTGCGGGAAAATGGGGGACCAGGCATGGGTGGGTGGGCAGGTGGGTGGGTAGGGCCATCGATCTTGGCTCATGGTCCCTGGTGGGCCTGGCACTAATGGGCACTGGAAGTGACAGGGGCAGATTTAGAGCGAAGGTGGATGCTGGCTAGTGGGGACAAGAGAAGCTCTCCCAATCTTCTGGCCAGGAAGAAAGATGTGTGAGGTGGGGGCTCAGGGATGGGTACCTGCCCAGCTTCCGCGGGCTCTCCAGCTGGGTCTCAGCGTTCTCTTTTGCCCAATAGGCTAATAAGCCCCGCCCCTCAGGCCCGTTCTGAGCAGCAAGGGCAGTGATGTATGGGGATGAACCTTGTAAAATGCAGGAGGCCAACTGGAGTGGGTTGCTCTCTCCCCCAAATGCTCTCTCTTTGGAGATCCCAGAATTGTGAGGATGCAGGCAGGCACCCCCAGATTATGTTAGGGTGCCTCTTGTCTCTCCCAGAGCAGTCATAGGTGAGCAGCCCACACAGCCTGGCCTGAGTGGCTCAAGTGGGTGGGTGGGTGGTGCTGGCTCAGCCAAGAAGTGCCTGCTTCTGACTGGAGGTCTGGTTTCCATGGCGACCGATTGATTGCTGGAGCTGCAGAGACTCAAGGGGAATGAGCAATGGGCTTTTCTCCCGAGCTGGACAGCTCAGGCTTGGGCTGGGAGGCCAGGGCAGGGGAGATACCTACGACTCTCACTGGGAACAGAAGGGCGGCTCAGCTCAGCCCAGGAGCCATTGTTGGGCACCTGCTCTGAGCGTGTCCTGAGCTACCCATTGGACGGGAAGAGAGGGCGGCCTAGAATTTATGAGGCACTGACTATATGAAAATGGAGCTCCTGGGACTTGAACCTGGTCCCGCAGTCCCAAGTTCATGGGCTTAACTATCAGGCTATGAAGCTTCCTTGTGATGTTTGCGAGGACTAAGCACGTTTATGGGGGCCCAGCGCATACCCTTGACCACAGGAACGTAGCCCTGGGAGCATGAAGCCCTGGGGGAGAGGGAGAGACCGTCCTTGCTGAGTGAGGCCAGGGCTGGAGTGTCTGAGGGCCCGAGGAGTCAGGGTACACAGACTGGGGGGGAGCTGAGGTTGGGAGGGTAAGTGTTTGGAGTGGGGGAGTAAAGGCGTCGCTGGGGGGGCACTGGCCTGGGCAAAGGCAGGCAGATGGATGAGCAGGGCATGTGGTAGAAATGGACCCCCCAGCTGTGAGGTGGGCTTGAGTACGCTGGGAGGGATGACAGTTGTCTCCCTGGTTTGTCAGCCCCAGAAGTCTGTGCTGGCCACACCCTGCCCCCCCCTTCCCCTTCCCACACCCCTCCCTCTTGCCTCCTCTCTGGGGCTGGAGATAGTCGGGTCTCGAATCTGCCTCCCCTTTGCTGGGGCTGGGGAGTCCTTGGCCCTCTCCGGCCACACACCACTCCCACTCGCCAAAGGAGGAGGTTGGCACGGGTGGGCGGCCCCAGAACTTAGGCCTCAGTGACTCCCAGATCTTCTGGCTCACGCATCCCTTTTCAATTCCTTCTTTCTCTCCAGCTCCCTAAACTGCTTTCTTTTCTCCTCTGGCCTGGAGTGACCCTAGCTCTCTCACAGCCTCTTTTCCTGCCCCCTAGGGGTGATATTTCCCCCCAGATCCTGGCCCAGCCCCATCTCCATCCTAAACCCACCCCCTGCTCCAGCTGGTATGTATGGTCCCCGCCAAGCCCTGTTTCTTCCCTGTCCCCGCTTTAGCCCAACCCTGCCCCATCTCCATCCAGAGCTTCTACCCCAGCCCCTGCCCCTCTCCTACCCCTGCCTCAGCCCTGCTAGCCCCCGTCCCCATTCAGCTCTGTCTTCATTCTGAGTCCCTGTCCCAGCCTCAGCTTCCCAGATGGGCTCACTTAGGTCGCGGTCTCATTGTCATTCTGCCCACGGCGGCTTCAGTCGCTGGCAGCAGGCGCAGCGGGGTGGGGGTGGGGGGGTGAGGGGGGGGGGTGAGGAAGAGAGCCGGAGAGAGGTGGGGCTGCAGGTTGGGAGCTGCAGGTCTGCTTCCTGAGCCTCCTTTCTGGGCAGGAGGGCTCTGGCCAGGGCTGGAAATAGTTGCTGTTTATTGAATACCTACTGTGTACCAGGAACTGTGGACAACGGCATCTCTAACCTCCCAACAGCCTTAGGTGGCAGATGTTAGTTCCCGTTTTACCCCAGGAGGTGCAGCGATGTCCCCATTGTGAACATTGGCCGGGTTCACCCTAGACGCAGGTAGTCCTACTCAGAGCCCCTACTCACTGATTTTTGCTGTGGGACTTGGGAATGTGAGAGTAGTTGGCTCCTGGGTCCCTGAAGCCCTGTGGGTCTCCGAAGATGGTCAGGGCTCCCACAGGCACAGATGCAGTGACTGAGAAGGACACACAGGGAGGGGGACTGCCTGAACAAACGCTTGGAGGCTGGGGCTGTTTAGGGGAGACAGCTTGGGGGATGCAGTTTGAGACAAGCCCAGGAGGTGGAACAGAGCCACTTCATATAGGGCTTGAGGACTTGAAGACAAGGCTGGGTGGCTGACCTTTATAGACAAGAACTGGGGAACCACTGAAAGTCATTGAGCAAGGGAGGGACAGGATCCCATCTGTATTAATTCCTTCCTTTACTAAGTGCCTTCTCTGGGCCAGGCCATTGCTGGGACTGGTGATACAGAAATACCATCACACTCTTGGCCCTCAAGGGTCTTACAGGCTCACCCAGATAATCATGCATTTATATTCATGAATATTCATAATGGCACTGACGTCCCACCCGTGCCAGAATAGCTTTGTATACTGGGGGTGGGGGAGGTGGGGGAGAGATCTGGAAAAGTTTCATAGAGTCAGGGCCTGTGCTGTGTCTTGGGGGGCCGAGTAGAGGTTGCTGGGCCCCCTGGAAGATAAGGAAGAAGATTCTAGGCAGGGGAACAGCATGAGCAACCGCCTGGAGGCCTGGTCCAGTTTCTTGGGTTCAAGGAGATGCTAGCGCTTTGGGTATTTGGTAAGACTGAAGAAGGGTGCCAGCTCAGCTCCTTGTGTACCGCACTAGGGAGCATGGCCTGAAGGGAGAGGACAGGGAGATGCCAGCAGGGAGGCGTGATATAGGCGGGTGACCCTGTCTGCAGGGTGGGAAATGAAATGGAGAGAGCTTGAGGGGGACAGGGAGACCCGGCAGGAGATGATGAAGGTAAGAGCAGAGGGAATGGAGAAAAGGGAGACGACAAAGTAGCCACCCATTCATTCATCTAGAAAATGTTTGCTGAGCACCTACTATGTGCCAGGGACTATGCTGCGGTGGAGGTGGAGCCAGCCAGCTTGGTCACCCGGCTGGGGGTTCAGTTGGTGAGCATGGAATGAGTACAACAGGATTAGGGGTGGGTGACTGACACTATCTATGAGTTCAAGGTGTCTTCATCCAGGTAACTGATTGGGAGGCAGCCAGGGGCAGAGGCTAGGAGAAAAGAAAAGTATTTCCGGAGGGGGAGTAGAAGGGAGCTAACTGCGTGGTGCTTTGCAGTTTTTTAAAATTCAATCCTCAATTATTATTATTCACATTTGTCCAGATGATGAAACTGAGTCTCAGAGACTTCAGCACTTGTCCCTTTAGTGCAGTGGTGGACAAACTTTTCATGGAAGGGGCTAGGCAGTAAATATTTTTGGCTTTGGGGGCCACATCTCTGGGTCAAAACTACTCAACTCTGCCACTGTAGTAGAAAAGTAGCTGCATTCAGGGCCAAAAATTAATGGGTGTAGCCATGTTCTAATAAAACTAATGCATATGTAAACACTGAAATTTGAATTTCATATAATTTTCACATGCCATGGAATGCTAATATTCTTTTGATTTTTTTTTTTTTTTAATATTTAAAAATGTAAAACCATGCTTAATTCAGGTTGTACCAAAACAGTTGGTGGACAAGATTTGGCTGGTGGGCTGTAGATCGCCCCGCCCTGGTTAGGAGGCGGCAGAGCTGGGCTTGAACTCGCTGTGCAAACCCATGGGCTTCCGGACCAGACCAGCTCCAAGTGCCGGCTCGGCCTCGGCCTCCCTCCCACAGGCTCGGCTCAGTCTTGTCCCTCATCTGTTCGCTGTTCCCTGCTGTCTGATCATCTCCGGATGCACATGGGCATCCTGCGCCCGGCTGCCAGTCTTGGGGAGGAGACTGCGGAGGAGGCCATGGATCTGCCAACCTAGAGGGGATCCTGCCCAGCCACTCACCATCTGGGATGACCCGAAATCTCTCCAGGCCTCAGCTTCCCCACTTGTAAAGTGGGGCTTAGTGGAGAACCCACCCTTGGAGGATGTGGCTGGAGACCTGCCTGCGCCCCCCCCCCCCCCCCCCCCCCCCCCCCCCGCCTCCGCCTTGAAGACAAGAACTATGAAGTCCTGGGGCCTCTGGCGCTGATTATTTCTAAAAAAGCTTTTAAAAATGCTCCCCGCGGCTGGCGGGAGTGGTCCAGAGAGGGCGCTGCCGGGGGCGGGGGCACCCCAGTTGGCTGCTGCGCTGTCAGAAGGGCCGTTGCTGATTTTTATGGAAACGAGGCCCAGCTTCGGGGTGCCTGGCGCTGGGCCAGCCAGCGGGGCTCCTCAGCGGGGATCTGGGGCCTGGGGGCGGGCAGGGGTGCCTGTCGCAGCCCCCACTGCGCTCGCTCCCGGCACAAGCCCGGCCTATCCGAGCCCGGGAGCGCGGAGGCGCGGTTCCCGCTCGGACCACCGGGCTGAGCTGCTTGGGGGGGCTCTGGGGTCGTCCTCCCAAGCCTGAACCCCCAGGGCTTTGAGGCGCTGAGGTTCATCTCCTGAGATCTGGGGACGGGGAGCCTTGCTGCAAAAGAGAGGGAAAGGCTGTGGGGCTCACACCCCTCCCCGGGGGATAGAATTGGGCACAAAGACAAGTCCCATTTATTGAGCCTGTACTTTGCATCCAGCACTGTGCTAGGCGCACTGTGGCTGTTGATCTATTTAAACCCATCTGGGCATTATCATTCCCATTCTAGAGATGAGAAATGAAAGACTTAGAGAGGCAAAGCTCACAGGGCAAAGCACCAGAGGAAAGATCTGAACACCCGCCCCCCCCCCCCCCCCCCCCCCCCCCCCCAGTTCTTACATCCTTGGTTATCCTGTCTCCAGCTGGAGGATGGACCCCTGGACCTTCCAACTCTGACCTTCCCCAGACAACTCTGACCTTGCCGGTGCCTCTCTGCAGGGGCCTCTGCAGTTGGGAGACCAAGGACAGGGCAGAGCTGGGCCCGGGGAAGGGGTGGGTAGCGCTGAGGTGAGCCAGGAGGGCACTCTCCCCACCTCCACCCCCCCCCAACTGTCAAGGTGCACAAAATGCCATCATTCAAAATCCAATTCCTTTATATTTTTCACATTCTGGAGAAGGGAGACAATAAGCTTAAAAGTGATAGAGGAAATAAAAGTGGGGAAGTCAGATGAATTTTGCCATTCCGTAAGCCACAAAAATGACCTCAGTAGACAGGCAAGCAGCAACCTTGGAAAATTTTGTAGCAAATGGGGTCTGTCATCTTTGCTCCATAATGAGCCCAGACAGGCCACGAGGAAGACAGAAAGCCGCAGGTACCAGGCAAAAAGCAGGAGCAGACAATTCACCCTGAAAAGGAAAATCAAATCTTAACCACCACATGGAAAGAAATTCATTCCCACTCAGGGACATAAAAGGCATGAGAACTTGAATAAGTGTGATTCCATTCAAATTAACAAATATTTTAAAACATGGGGTTTTTTCATCTACCGCTGAATAACTAGCTATCTTTAACTGAATTCTGCGGCACGACTTTCAGAGCTGTACAGTGTTAACCGGGCTGATCCTCGCAGTGGCTCCAGTTCACAGGTGAGGAGCCTGAGGCTGAAAGGTTCCATAACTTGCTCAAGGCTACACAACCGGTGAGCAGCTGAGCAGAATGACCCGTCAGATTACAAAGCAGGGGTGTTTCACCATCAGGCCGGTGCTTCCAAAGTGTGGCCCCGGACCAGGACCTCCAACATTGCCTGGGAGCCTGTTAGACATGCAGATATTAGGCCTCACCTCAGACCTGCGGAATCAGAAACTCAGGCTGGGGCCCAGCAATCAGTGTTGAACAAGCCACCCTGCTAGTTCAGATCCAAGATGTGAGAATTGCGGCTCCCGGCTCCCATGAGCGTTCAGAGGTGGGCGCCTGCTTATGCCGTGGAAGGCGAGGTACGTGGGCCAACCCTTTTGAAATATGAATGGACAGCAGGTATTCTGGGCCTGAAGAATGGCCAGTAACTACACTTCTGAGAGGACAGATGGACAAGGTTTTAGTCATGAAGCTATTTAAGACAGGGAGGGTATTTATAAACATGTAAAACTGGAAACAATGTAAGTCTCCAACAGTTGGGGATTGGGGAGAGAAATCATGACTCCTCTGCTAGACAGACTGTTTGTTGTGTAGTCACTGAGGCGTGACTTTGTGAAGAGTGGATAACACCATCCCCTGAGGGTAAACGATGTGTTCCTGTTTGCCCAGACCTCTCAGTTTCGGCTTTGACAGCCCTGCAAACCTGAGGGTCCCAACAAATGAGTCACCCTGGATATAATCGGCATCAGAACTGTGGACCACGTATTTCTGTTCTCTCTTCTCCGGCTGGTGGTAAGATGGTACTTCCCTGCCCCCTGGAAGTTAGGTGGCCATGTGACTTGCTTTGGCCAAATGTGAGCGGAAGCGATGTGTCAAGTCAAGACAGTGCTCCTGGTGGCCTGTGTCAGGCTGACACCTCCTCAGCCTGGGTGCCTGAGTGACTGTGATAAGCAGAGACCCCTGCCCAACCCCTCATTGAGTATACAGTGTGAGTAAAACGTAAGTCTTGTGTGTGAAGCTGCTGAGATTTAGGCTTATTTACCACAGCATAACCTAGCCTGTCCTAACTGGTACACAGGGGGAAATATGGATTCTATGGTGTTAAAGACATGTTACAAACTTGCCTATATAGTCAGAGGGCAGTGATGTGACACAGAAAGCAGACAGGTGTGCTGGAAATAACCTGAAATGTTTATATATCAAGTTGAAGAATGCTTGATCTAAGTTTTTCTTCCTGATTATTGCATTTTCCAATTTCCTCCAATGAGCATGTTTTATTATTTTTAAAATAGGGAACATTTTCTTCAAAATGTAATTTCTTTGGGTCAAAGCTGGATCCTCCCTGGACTCTTACTTATGAAGTGCAAATTCCTCAGAGGCTGGAGGAAGAGAAGAGAGTTAAGCTTCAGCTTCAAAGGATCAAAGGAACTGTAAAGGTCAGGAGTTCCTCCTCCCCCTCAGCGGAAGACTGCCTGTGGTCCCCGGGCCCTCCTGGCCTCAACAACTCAATGGAAACAAGTTGATCGGCTGCCACTTCCTGGCCCAGGTGGCTCTGGGCCTCCACTTTCTTCTCTGTTCAATGGGAGTAATCCTGTCTGCCTTGGGGGCTGTTGGGAGGATCAGATGAGATGAAGTATGGTCAGTCGATGCCCTCTGCCTCCGCTTCCTCCGTGTTGGGTGCCTAGAACATGTCCCATAACCTCTGTGAGCCTCAGTCTCCGCGTGAGGAAGGGGAAGGATGCCTTTACAGGCTGAGGCATTCCTGGACAGGGCTAGAGGACACTGCAGAAGCAGAGAGAGGAGGCTGGGGTGGTGAGGGAGGACTTCCTATAGGAGGAGGGCTTCTGCTGCTCATGGGAGGATGGACAGCCCCTGGTCCCTATGGTGGTTCTGTCCAGAGCCCTTGCTCTTAGCACCGCAAGGGAAACCCCATCAAGAATATAATAGTGGCGCCCAGCCGATGTTGCCCAGTGGTTGAGTGGTGACCCATGCACCAAGAGGTCGCTGGTTCGATTCCCAGTCAGGGCACATACCCGGGTTGCAGGCGTGATCCCCAGTAGGGGGCGTTCAGGAGGCAGTTTCTCTCTCAACAATGTTTATCTATCTCTCCCTCTCCCTTCCCCTCTCTCTAAAATCAATAAAAACATATTTAAAAAAAAGACTCTAATAGTGCCAACTAATATTTGCAGGGGACAGGTGGTGGACCTTTGGGGCAGGACTTGTGTAGACTAATAAAGGGGAAGGAAGTGTTCATTGGAATTGGATGGTGGTAGCGGCCTTGAGCCCAGTCTGCTCTGGACAAAGTAGCTGCCCTTTGCTTCTCCAGGATTAAGTAGCCATGGGTCACACCCCTTCCAGCCCACAGAGCCACCTAGGATGCCCCCACTTCCTTGCTGGACTCTGGTCCATATGTCCAATCTCTAGGGTGACCATATGCTCGGGGTGCCTGGGGCTGCCCTGGTTTACTCCTGTTGTCCCAACATCCTCTCTAGCCCAGCATTCAGCACTCTCAAAAGGGTCCCATTTTGGATGACGGTCCTGTGGCCACCCTAATCTACACAGGCCTCACGTTGGCCGGCCGGCCGTGGTTCCCTGCTGGCTCGGGCCCTCTAGCTGGGCCGGGTGCCCCTGCGAGCCCAAGCCCTTACTGTGGAGTCAGGATAACGGTGCCCACTCTGGAGAGTGGCGGGAGGTTGGGAGCAGCGCGTTGGCAGAGCCCTGGTCCTAGTTAGTGCCCCATGATTGGTGGCTTTGGGCATGCTGGGGGGGAGGGTGGTGTCCGGGTGAAATCTGGAGCACTGGGTCTTTGTGGGCTTGTTTGAGGGTCACTTGCTGCTAAGAACTCACAGGAGAACATAAAGGGAAACCTCCATAAACGTCGCCTGCGGGGGCAAAGGCAGCAAAGGCCTCAGCTCCTCTTGCACTGTGGGTCCGGGAGAAGCTAGGGGGGCTTGGGAGAGGCAGGGACTCCTGTGACCCCTTGAAGTGTCCTCCTGGGCAGGCCTGAGGTTTGAATAACTCCCTGGGCTTCGGGGGTGAGCTGCCCCCCAGCCTGTGCCGTCCAGAGGGCCCTGGGTCTCAGGTGATTCTACGGCCCCCCCCTGCTCCTCCCAGCCCGCCTGCCCTGCAGGCCCCCTACCCACACCCCTGCTGCAGCCCCAGCACCTTGCCCCAGAGGAAGGAGGTCATTTCTCCCTCCCCCGCCTGCTCTGCCGCCCGCGGGCCTGGGCTCTGATTCACGCCGCTTCTCCCGCAGCCGCACCGCCGGGCACCCGCGCCGGAAGAGCGCGTTCTCCCGCCGGGCCGTGGGAGCTGGCTTTCCTTTCCCCTGGACGGAAGCTGCTGGTGTCAGGCCCGGGAGGCTGTGCCCTGCGGTCTGGGAGAAGCTGAAAGGGATGGGAATGGCACTGGGGGGGGGGGGCAGAGCCCTGGTGAATGTGGGGATCTGTCCTCCCTGGTGAATGTGGGTCCAAAGAGGGCCAGCCACTTGCCTGAGATCACACAGCAATTTGGGGCAAGGCCAGGACTTCAACCCAGATGTGCCTCACTGGGAGGCTTCGCCCTGCAGCCATTCTGGGGAGGTCTGGGGGGAAGGGGGCAGGCGGGCAGGATGCAGTGGCTGGATCTCTGCTGCCCCTCGGAGGCCAGGCCCGCAGGACACTCAGTGGGTGGTCCTTCCATCACTGGGAAGGACAAGTTCAAGGCTGGCAGAGCCCTGGTGGGAGGAGGCCTGTCTTTGCCTCTTCGATGCTCACGCTTTGTGGACCCCTGGGGGAGCGTCTGAGTCATCACTGAGCCGGCAAACATATTTAGCTCCTTTCATTGTCCCTAATAAATCAATTTCTCCAGGTCTCTCACACCTGCCGCTTGACTGCTGGCTGCCTGCCCCCCATCCCCGTCGCCTGCCAGCCCTGGGTTCCCCAGTGTGCTCCCACTCCGCAGGCACTGGGCAGGGGTCCCATTTGCCTTCTCAGAGCCCCTCTTCTACTCCATCCCAGGACACCCTGTGCCAAGCTGCTTCTCCCCAGTTCTGCGATGGCCTCTGTTCAGCAGCCCTGTCACTGGATCCCCAGTCAGAGCTTCATGACAAGGGGCACGGTGGCCTTGGAGATGTCAGGGATTACAGCACTGTGTGCACAGCTCAGCTCTCGCCAGGACCCAGCCCTCTTCAAATTTGTATCCTCTTGGTCCACTGAGGCTTGTTTTGAGGGTCCAAAGAGTCCAAGAAATCCCTTGCCTTGTCATGCATCCTTGTTTTGGCTCCTCCTGGTCCCACTGGTTGGAAGAGCTAGGCTTCCACTTTGCTTAGCTTTAATGGGCATCTCTCCCAAGAAGCCTTCCCAGATCTTCACCCTCCCCTCCTTCTCCATGAATCTTTCCTCCTCCAATGGCCTCAGCTTATTTTGTATCTCCAGGAAGGCATGTACACATTCTGCCTTGAAATAACAACAATAATAAATAATTACATTTAACATAACCTTGAGTAGGCGCCGTTCTAAGTATTTTTGCATATATTCAATTATTCCTGTTTTATAGATGGGAAATATGAGGCTCATATAACTTAGGAAATTTGCTTAGGACACAGGGTAGAGTTGGGCCTTGAACCCAGGCCCTCTGGGTGGCTCTCAGGACTCCCTCTGTGGCCTTTTGCACTTTTGTGGCACCTCCTCATTTGCCGTCCCCTCTCCCACACCTGTATCCGTCCACCCCAGGGCAGGGGCTGTGTTGTACCCATGTCCGAGACACCCTTGCACATGGAAGTCCCGTTAAAAGTTTGTGCGGTGGAGTTCACCTGGCCCAGCCCTTCGGGGAGGAAGATCACACCTAGAGAGGGTAAGCCACTAACTGGCCCAGGGGCTCACGGCCAGAAAGTGAGAGAGCTGGGTATCCTGGCCCCCAGGCGGAGCCTGGCATGAAGGTGAGGCCGGGGAGGCCTGTGCTGATCTGCCGGGCTGGCTGTTGGGCTGCTCGAGCCTGTGGGTCTAGTGGACAAGAGGCCCCACCCCCGCACCCCCCGGCTGCCAGGCCAGGGCTCTACTCACTCCTGCCAGGGGCAGGCTGTCTGGGCCCCAGTCTGGCTGCCCCTTGTGAACCTCTCATCCACGTGTGGTGGGAGCCCCCTGGCGGCCGGAGCGAGGAGGGGAGCAACAGTGGGAAGGCGGGCAGAGGCTCCCCGGGGAGGAGCATGGGGGCCGGCGCCAGTGAGCCAGAGGCCCCACTGTTCCTGGATTGCGATGTGGCCCAGCTCCCCTTCCCCCCCACCCCCTAGCAGTACCACCCCTTCCCACAGTTCCCTGTGCCTGCAGACATTTGCACCTGCTGATGCTGACTTTTCAGTTGACTTCAGTCTAACCAGCAATTGTTTTGCATCTACTGTGTCCTAGGCACTGGAGCAGGGACAGTTTGGCCTGTGTGTGTGTGTGTGTGTGTGTGTGTGTGTGTGTGTGTGTGTGTGTTGGGGAACAGACATGAGGTGAGCTCGCTGCATTCTCAGTTATGTGTCCTTTCCCCCACCTGGCTGTCAACACTCCAGCACAGCTCCTCTGAGAAGCCTCCCCAGATTACCCCTCAGCCCAGCCCCTGTGCCCCCTATAACAGCACAGGTTGGCCCAGGCTGTCCCTGCTCTTTCACACCTCTCCCCAACCTGATCTGAGCTCCTTTGGAGGACAAGGGCTATGTCTTGATCATCTCTGGATTCCTGTCTGTGTGTGGAACCTGGTACACAGTAGGTACTCAATAAGCAGGGGCAGAATGAATAAATATATGGCTAAGTTGATCAGTCCAGTGCCTTAGGGTCTTCGTGACTCACTGGTAGAATTTCAGACAGGGGGCTGGGTGAGGGTGTGGGAGCCACCTGGGTGCCCTACACATCTGGAAGGGGCTGCCTAGAGTGTTAGAATTCAAAACCACTAGGATGTAAGCCCCATGTGGGCAGGGATTCTGAATTGTTCCACCAGTGTCTGGAACAGTGCCTGGAACACTGGAGGCGTTTAATAAATATTCTGGAAAGTACAAGTAAATGAAGGTTATTGAATTCAAGCCCCTCTACAACACCTCAAGTGATCACTGGAGCCAGCCTGTGCTTGTATCCCTCCATAGACAGGGAACTTATTACCTGTCTCCCAAGGCAACAGCTCTTCCTCTTCAGACAGCACTGCCTGCCTGGAAGATCTTTTGCCTTTCCCCAGCCTTGGCAGAAACAGCTCACCCCATCCCTGCCCTGAGGAAGCCCTGTGGCAAATCTAGCCCCTGGGGACATCTATCCAGTGTGGCAGCCTCAGGTGTCCTGAGGGTGAGGGTCCAGGGCCCTCCAAGGGCCCACTCTTCCCTGTCTGGCCCTCTTGCGTTCTGCTGGGAAGGTGATGAAGTGAAGGGCTAAGGTGGGGGTCAAAGATGGCAGATGTGGTCACAGAGGGAGAGGACAGAGCCCACTCATGAGGTGGATCATGACTTTTATTCCCTCTTTTGAGTGGTTCATGCTGCTCATCCCAGAAAATCCCTGATTCCCTCTCAGTGAGGGGGGAGGAGCTGAGGACAGAGAGGGGACGGGAGTGGACTAAGATCACACAGCCCGTGTATGGCAGTGGCAGAAGAGGACCTCAGGCCCCATGACCCCCAGACCAGTGCTCCTCCGACCCCTGGCTGCCCCTTCACGGGCCAGTGAGGTGGCAGAGGTGGTGCCCAGCTCCCAGGCTGGCACATGGTCTGTGGAAGCCCTGAAACGTCCTGCGAGGCCCCCTCCTGCAGCTGCCCAGCCTCCGTGCAATCTCATTCCCAGGCTCTAGCACACTCCCAGGGGCGGGGGTCTCACTCTACCAGGAGCTGCCCCATCCTGACGCCGTGGAAGGTGTGCACATAGCGTGGGGGTGGAGGGAGGAGAGCTTGCCTCCCCTCCCCGGGGGAACCCACCTAGCTCCTGCTCCCACTCAGGCTGGCGGAGGCAACCTCATAGGCTGCTTTCCTGCAGAGAACTTCGCTCCAGGGGCTCCCCCAGGACCCGAGTGAGGGGGTGAGAAGTACTTCTGAGAAAAAGCCTGTTAGAGGAATCCTCCTCCAGGCTGGGGCCTCCCTGGAGACAGGGCCACCTGCCACGCCAGTCTGCTGGGAGTTCAGCTCGGCTCCCCCTGGTGCTGCTGGTAGAGGGTCTTAGGATGCGGGGAGCCAGCTGGGCTGCCCCTCACCACCGAAGGAACCCTGCTCAGTGGTCTCGAAGGGAAGCCTTGGCTGAGACTCTGCCATGGGCTTCTTTTCCACTCGTTGATTTGGCCGCTGCCTCCAGGCAGCCCTCCTGGCAATCACACCCATAAAGCTCTCTCTTCTTGGCTTCTTGGTTATACCACCAGTCCTGCTTGAGTACTTCTGTCTGGAATGTTCTGTGCCATTTTCTTGAGGAGTCCTGCCTGCTCCTCCCCAGAAATGGACATCCTGAGGGTGGAGCCCACTCTGCTCTTGGCTCCCCAGCAGTGTTCAGTCCAGAGTCCTCTCCAGCTTAGTAAACAAGTGCAGACATCTCCAGCTGGAAGCTCCTCAGGGAGACCTGGTGCAATCCTGTCCTTCTGCCTGGAGGAAGCAGTTTGAGAGGAGGGAGGCAGCCAGCTCACTGACTGCTGGGACCTGAGGGGGCTGTGGCTCCCCTCACTGGGTGGAATAGCAGGGAGCACAGAGCCAGAAGGCCAAAATATTCCCATCCAAACATTGTAGTTTTCCAAGAACCAGAGGAGGAATGAGACTGGGGCAGAAGGCACACAGTGCCTTGGACATGGAGCTTAGGAACCCCACGGCCCCTCCTATGGGGAGGACTGAGAGTTTCAGAGTGCGAGGAGACATTCACAGAAGAGGAAACTGAGGCCCAGAGAGAGAACAGGGGTCCGGTTCTGGGGCTGGTGTCTCTTCGTCTGCTTCCTCAGGCCTTTTCTGGCAGCAGCTGGGTGCCAAGGGGCCTCACTGCGGGCTCTGGGCCTCAGCTGTTCCCATCCACCCTCCTTAGCTCTGCCTTCCCCTTCAGTCTGCTTGAATGGGGGGAGGGGGTAGATGTCTGCAGGCCAGGGAAGGGTGCCCTGGACTGGGAGGTGGGTCTCCAGATGTCATAGTCATGGGGTTTCTGGAATGCTTGGCCCAGCACCCCCTCTAATGAAGCTCATTGCTTGCTGGCAATCTTCTTTTTCCGAGCAGAGACCAGGTCGTAGAAGGGAACGCGGGTGATGCTGGCTCTGGAAGGAGAGTAGGTGAAAGGATTTCAGGGCTGAGCTGGCCATTGAGGGGGTCTTATCTCCTATGGCTTGTTATAGGGGTGTAGGTTTCCCAGGAAGGGGTGGGCCTGTCCCACTGCGGGGGGAAAGGCCAGATGGCCCCAACCGGGTGTGTCTAGCCTCGCTGGCCTAATTCAGAGGCCCATGGGCAGGGCCAGAAAGAATGAGCCTGAGAACTGTCCCCAAATGTCCCTGGAATCCTCTTCAGGCTCCCATTAGACTTGGAAGGAGGTGGAAAGAACCGGGATGGAGTCAACAGACCTGCTTGCTGGGCCTGGCTCTGTCCCTCACTGGCTGTGTGACCCTGGGCAAGTCCCTCCCCTCTCTGGGCTTCAGTATAAGGGATGTGAGAGTGGATTTGAACTGGCAGCTTAATAGAGCTGCTGCAAACCTTGTGGGAAAAGACCCTTCAAGTCCCTGGGACATGACCCAGGTCCAAAGACTGCTCTTATGTCTTCCTCTGGCCTCCAGGAGGCGCCCTTGCCTGCGTCGCCCCACTGGTTCAGAGTTGAGATTGTTATTCCTGCCCCTCATCTGCCCCTGCCTCTGCATGGCCTGTCCCTCCATTGCCCCTACACAGTAGCTTCTCTCACCTGGCCACATCCCTTCTCTTTTACCAGTCTGTGGCTCCCTTGTGGCACCGAGAAATCCAAGCTTGTTGCCATGGCAGCCAAAGCCTTGCCATCCTCTGCAGCCTCATCTCCCACTGTTCAGCCCCCACAGTTCCCTGTCCCTGCACAGCCAGGCCCCTGCACTGCCTGGCATTGCCAGGCCCCACACTGCCCAGTACCAGCCACCCAGGACTGTGGGGTGCTGTCCACATAGGCCACACCCTGACTTGCTCTCTCATCTTTGCCTGCACTGGTCCTTCCACCTGGAAAACCCTTCCCTTCATCTCTACTAGGTCTTTCCAGGGCCGCTTTGGATCCTGATGTCAACTACAGCACCATCCCCGAGCACTTTCCACGTGTTGGGCGCTGGGCAAAGAGCTTTACATGTGACATCTCACCTGCTCCTCCCACCAGCCCCAAGAAGTTGGTGCCTCACTGCCCTGTGTTCTGGGCCTGGCATTGTGCTGGCACAGAGGAGGTGCTCACAGAATATGGGTGGGAGGGAGTTGCATGCCCGAAAAGGGAGAGAGAGTCTGGAGTTGTCCTCCTTTGCAGGCAAGGAAACAAGGCCCGAGAGAAGCAGGGGCTTCTGGGAAGTGACGGGAGGCCCATCGCTAGCAGCTGACCGTCCCTTACCGTATGGCCTCGATCCATTGGTCCCGCTCCTCGGCGCTGGAGGCCGAGATCCGGTAAGACTCATGCTTGCCCTCCACCACCTTGCCGTCGCCATCTGTCTTGCAGGCTTTGATCTTCTGGCCCCGGCAGCTGGGGTTGTAAAGCTCCAGGCAGAACTGTGGGGAGGCAGCCAGGTGAGGGCAGGGCAGGAGTGGAAGGAGAGGTTGGCTGGGCTGGGCTCTCCAGGAGGCTCAGAGAGGACAAGACCTGTACCCCAACAAGCAGCAGCACCCCTCCACTCCACCCCAGGCCTGCTTCCTGTGAGACGAAGGGGCAGGCAAAGGGTACACGACCTCAGGAGGGAGACGGAGGCAACCCTGAGCCCCCTGGTAGGTGTGCTGGGCCTGGCCTAGCCTCCTGGAGAGCCCAGCCCAGCCGCCCTCTCCTCCCACCCTGTTTTAGAAATTCCCCAGCCAGTCCAGCCTCCCAGGTCCCCACTCCAACACCTACTGGCTTCTTGGGGTCGTCCACCTTCTGCACCGAGAGGTTCTCAAGGGGTATGATTCCCCGTGGCTCCTTGTCCTGCAGGGGAACAGGAGAGGGGAGGTCAGGATCAGCAACTGGAGCCTTGAAAGACTGTGGACAGGGGAGTGAACTTGTAGGGCTCCCCAAACCCAAGAGGAGTGCCCCTATCTTCCCAGACTCTGTCCAGCCCTAGAGGGGGAGGGGGAGCAGCACCGAGAGAGCACTGGCTGGGAGTTAGGAGACCCAACTGAGTCCCTGGGCCCTTGGCCCAGCCCCTCCTCCTCTTGGTAGCTCAGTTTTCCCCATCTGTAAAATGGGTGTGGAGGTGGGTTGCGTGATCTCAAAGGGGCCCAGCTCCGTGAGGGGACTGCTTAGTGGGGGTGCAGAAGGGTGTAAGGGGCGGGGCGGGGCAGCTCACAGTGGTGAACTCAAAGTAGTAGAGGCAGCTGTCCGTCAGGATGAACCAGCGCCGCTTCCACGTCTTCACGCGGCCTCCTGTATGGGGTCAGTGACAGAGTCAGTCCTCCTCCCGGGGCCACCGACACTCCCTCCACGGAGGACCAGGACCTTGGATGCTTTCCCCCACCTGAACCCCCAACGCCTACCCTGCTGCACTTCCCCCAGATCTATTCCCTCCTTACTCAAAAATCTTAGCTGCTCCCGCCACCCCCATGCTTCCCCTGAGCTGCCTGACCCAGCACTTGAGGCTCCTCCGTGAGCAGGCCCCAGACAGTGGCTGGTCACTCCGTGAGCTTTTCTGCCCCCCTCCCCCGCGGTCCATCCCTTGGCCTGCTCCCTGCCTGGCGCCGGGCCAAGCATTTCATCTTTCATTTGCCAGGCAACGTTCTAGGGGGTTTACAAAAATATTCACTTATTTATCTCTAGAATCACCTACGAGGAGATCAGTATTAACCCCACTTTATAGATGAGGAGACCAAGCCATCTGCTCAGGGATTCGAACCCCGGTGGGCGAGCTCCGGAGGCAAGTGCCCGGCCGTTTTGCTGCAGTTTACCCTCCTAGTGATTATTTATCTTCCCCATTTCACAGCTGCAGAAGCCGAGGCTGAGCAACGGGACCAGCAGCCCACAGGCGGGGGAGCAGGGATCTGCGGCTTAGAGCCTCCCCAGGCCCGAGAACATTGGGCTGGGCAAGAAAGGAGGCAGTGTGGGCTGTGGGAGGAGAGGTGCCGGGCTCACGCAGGCACCCCGGCCCGGGTCCCCGCTCCAGCATGTGTCAGGAGGCCACCGTGCCTGGCCAAGCCGTCCCTGCTGGAGGCGTCCGGCAGTGTGAGTGGGGGCGGGGCAGGCGGCTGGGTCCTGCGGTTCCCCCACCAGCTCCTGCAGCTGCTGGCCCCCCACCGCAGCACCCACCACAGCTCCTGTCTGCAGGCCTGAGGCCCTCCCTGCCCCCATATGAGGGGAAGCTCCCCTGAGTCACATCCTGTCCCTCTGTCACCAGCCCCCCTTCCTCTGTCCTTTGGGGACACCCAACTCTCTGCCCACCCAAATCTGCCTTTTGCTGGTTGCGTGGCCCTGTGCAGGTGCCCTGACTTCCCTGGACCTTAGTTTCCTCGGCAGCCTTTGGGAAAGAGAGACAGGCTGCAGTTGAAGGGTTTGTCTGTGGATCTGTCTGCATTTGTCCCCCCTTCCCGCTTGTCCTTCCCCTTCCCCACCGCCCCCTTCCTTCTCAGGACAGACAGATGGAGAGATGGGGCAGGCAGACAACTGCACTGGGAGTCAGACCTGGGCCCGGCTCCACTCCACCCCGAGGCTACATGTCAGCTTGTGTGTGTGTCCGCCGTGCGCCCAAGTGCGCGGGCATGTAAATGCGTGTGCTTGTATGTGCCTGCGTGTATAGCTGTGTGCCCAGCGTGCCCGAGCTGCCTGAGTGTGTGCTGTCTCACCCAGCTTGAGCAGCCAGCCCTCGCGGTCAGGGTTGAAGAAGGTGTGAGTGAGGTCATTGCCGTCGTCCTCAGGAATGGAGAAGGGCTCGCTCTTGATGCTGTCGAAGAGGTTCTGCCCGAGAGAGGGAGGGAAAGACCTGGCTGTAACGTGCGTCCCACCCTGGGGCCCGGCCTTGGCCTGACCTGTGTGGCCTCAGGCAGGTCACTGGGCTTTTGGGCAAACTCTTTCCTCTCCTCTTAGCTCATTGTTGGTCCCTGCGCTTCTCGGCGAAACTCTCCGTGGTTCTCCCAGGCCCACTCGTGCTCCCCTGGCCCCGCTATGTCATGGCTCCCCCAGTGCAGAGCATGTGCCTGCCTCACGCAGGGCCCCCATGCTGTCAGTGTGTCAACCTGTTTGCTTGCTGCTGCTGACCTTCCCAAATGGGGAAGCTCCTCTAGGGCAGGCCGGGGTGTCACAACCCCAGGGCTTCCCCCAGGGCCTGGCCTAAAGCAGGTTGGCAACTGTTTCCTGACTGAATGCATGCTGCTCACCTCCCAGCCCCCTACCCAGAATTCCAGCCAGTGGCATGAAAATGTCATGACAGGGTGGGACAGGAGCACTGGCTTTGGTATCAGGCTGTCTGGGTTAAAATTGCAGCTTGGTCGCTCAATGGCTGTGTGACCCTGGACATGTCCCTCAACCTCTCTGAGCTGCTGTGCCCTTATCCCATAAATGGAAAGAACGAGGCTGAGTGGCCAGGGTTCTGGGGGGTAATAAATAGATTGCACAGAGGTCGGAGCCCTTCTCCAAGTCAAGGGAAGGTGTGAGGAGGGAGGAGAACAGCCCCCGCTTGCACTCTGACCACCAAGTGCTGCTCTTACGTCAGATGAGCGAATTGAAGACTGTCACCCCTGTGTCTGAGGGTGTTGGAGACAAGGACACTTGGCTGGCACCTGTGTGCCCAGACACATGTTCAACAGTGCATGCATGTGTGCGCATACACACATACATAGAAACACATGCACATAGAAACACACACACAGAAACACACTCACACAGAAACATATGCACATAGAAACACACACACATAGATACACACTCTGGGGCACAGCGGCCAAGGTCAAGGCCTCCTTGGCAACACCCTCTGCTTAGGTGCAGCCCCAGAGACTTCAGGTGCACCGTGGGTGGGGGAACACGGAGGAGCTGTGGGGAACTGGGACTGGTCTGGCTGAAGGAGACGCTCAAGGTGAAAAGCTGACCTTGGCTCTCAAAGGCAAAGGCCTGTTCTGGGTGGGCTCCGGTGGCGGGGGTGGGGGTTCCGGGAAAGCAGATTTCAGTTCTCCACGGAGGACTTTCTAGCAGTTAGAGCTGCTGAAACGTGGAAGGAGCAGCCTTGTAGGGGGATGAATGCCTTGTCCCTGGAGCTATGCAAGCCAGGACTGAGACCCCCCTTCGGGCGAGCTGTGGCCGTTGGTGATGGGTCACCCCTGTGTGTTCTGGGCCCTCTGGGCCCTTCGTTTCCTGCATAACCTGCCCAGGCTTCCGAGTATTTGGGAAAACATTCCAAGCTGTCTCTCTGCTTATTAAACCAGACGCGTGCTGCTTCTCCGTCTCTAAGATAATTAAATCATTTCTTTCTGTTGCATTTGTGTGCGCTGCTGTTCAGATGGTTTCCTCAAAATTGTAAATGAAAAATCTCGCAAGTGCTGCTTGATTCCCCCAAAGTTTTAGAAACGGTGTTTGCTTATTAAAGGTCTTTTCTGAGCTGAGTGCTGGGGGGAGGGGCTGAGGCAGGCTGGAGGCAGGTTTTCCTGGGCTGGGCAGGGGCACCTTCCTACCGTGGACACCAGAGTCCCCGGGCTCAGCCTGCCCCTGCCGTGGTGGCTGAGCGTGGGGAAGAGCGGGGACCGTTGCTCTTTCTGGAGCCCCTGCACTCCCTGGAGCAGCCGGGAAGCCCCGTCGCTCCTCCCACCCTGCCCAGCCTGGCCCTGGGAATTCCCGAGAGGCCCAGGCTGATTAAACGAGGGCCCGCGGCAGGAAGGCCTTGTCAGCAAAGCGGCTATCTGGAAGGCTGGAGAGGCGGGCAGGGGAGCCTCCACGATGCCCACTGGGGGCCTGGCAGCTTCTGCGGGCGCCGTATCTGTCTGCACATTCTGCCCCCACAAGGAAAGCCGCTCAGCTCACTCACCCACATTTCCTGTGCCTTGTAAATACCAGCCCCGCCCCCTCACGAAAACACCCCTGCTCCTGCCACCACCAAACCACTGCCCCAAGCCACAGCAGCTACCTATGAACAGCAAGGACCAGGGAGGGACCGGGTCTGTGTGGTTCCCTTTGTGCCCCTGGAAGCTTCTGGATTAATTAGCCCCTCCAAATAATCCAGGCCCTTTGCTGAACACCATACCTTTCAGCACTAATCCTCTGAGCTGGGAGCTCAGAGAGGTCAAGCCACATACCTAATGTCACACAGCCAGAAAGCTGGGGACCAGGACTTGGATGTGGCTTGACCTCTGAGCATTCGGTTCTTTTCCCTGCTCGGTCCCTGCCTCTCTTGGCTGCCAGGGAGGATAAGAAACTCTTCCCAGACCTCCCAGGCGGAGTTTGAAGCTAAATAGAGATAATAGACCAGAAAGCCCTAGGAGTAGAAAGTTACAAGCGCTATACAAATGCAACACATTGTTATCAACAAAAGCCTTAAATTGAGAAAAATACCCAAGGAGGGAGATGCTGAAAAAGGCTCACTGGGGGCCGAGCTGTAATGTGGCACCTGGAAGACTAGCGCCGGCTTGTCATTAACTCATTAACTGCCAGACAGAGTGTGCCCAGCCTCCTGCCACGAGGACCACAATGAGATGAGTCAACAGTTCTCAAGTGCCTTTTATGTTTCTGGCATTTTACTAAGAGCCAGGGTGTTAAATTATTATTCATTATTCTTAACCGTGGCCTAAGCCACTGTTTAGAGCCTGTGCTATGTCCCTGGCATGGGTGATGCCCTTTACATTTAAAACATTTACCACCAGAGAAGCTCTGTGACGCAGGCGTCTTTATCCCTGTTCTGTTTGAGGAAACGGTGGCTGGGAGAGGGTGAGTCATTACCCAAGGTCACTCGGCAAGCACAGGGGCAGATGGGATTTGACCTGAGCTCCCCACCATGGGCAACTTCCCCTTCTGGGACAAAGAAGGGTGGAGGCTAAGGGCCCTTCTCAAACAAGGAGGGGCACCAGAATCATTTCAGACCCCCCCCCCACTTCTGCGGGTGCCAAGCTGGGAGCGTGGGGTTCACACTCTCTCCCCCCTCCTTCTGGGCTCTGACCTGGAAAGGACTGAAGCTCCCTTGAGCTCTGGGCCATCTCTGGTCCTAGAAACGAACTGTCAATTCATTTCTGCTGAGCCAGGCTCTGGATCTCACTCCAGTGTTTACAAAACTGCTCTTGGCTCCCTGTTGCCCATAGAAAACAGGCAAACTCTTGAGGCTGTCATTCAAAGCCCTGGACGCTCTGGTCCCACTTGTCACCCAACACTGTCCATATGCACCTACAGCCCAGCCATCCACCCTGGACTCCCCTCCGTTTCCCAACCAGGCCAGGCCTGGGATCTGGCCACTTCCTCTTTCTGAAGTGTCCTTTCTCTACTTCTTTGGGGAAACTCCTATTCAACCTTCAAGGCCCAGTTCAAAAGTCACCTCCTCTGTGGAATCTTCTAGGATGACACCTTTCCCCTGCCCCCAGGAGAGTGATGTAGTATCCTCTGTGTCTCCATGGCTGTGTTCCCATAGCTAGCATAGCATGAATGACCCAGGGTTGTAATTCACACATGTATCTGTCATCTTCCCACCAGACTCTGAAGTTGGTCTGGGCAGGGCCTGGGTTGATTCATCCCTGGGTGCTCTGTGCTGGGCACAGGGCCTGGTCAGAGTGGCAGGGGTGGGGGCTGTTTGATGAGGAGACGGGGGGCCCTGGTTCTGCCCAGCCCTGGTGGAAGACCTTAGTTTCCTCCCTTTTGAAGGAGGGAGGACTTGGGCACAGCGTGAGGATTTTCAGCTCTGACACACTAAGAATCTAAGTACCTGGGATTCCACGAAATAGACTTGGGCTGCGTGAGGTACCTTTCTGGATGATGTGAATGATGGGAGCCAGAACTTGAAGTCTGGCAGGACCTCCTGGGTGGGCTATCTCTAGACATCCTTCTCAGGGGAGAGGCCACTTGGGAAGGGCCATCTCGGGATCAGCCTCTTTCGTGGTGGTCTCTGTCTCAAGGGTCATCTCAGAGGAGCCCCGCTTGGGCCGCCATCTAAGACAGTCCCCTCCCAATGCCCAAGGACTGGGCTGGGCGAGGCCATGCCCCTTACCCGTAGCTGTTCCTCAGGCAGGTCGCTGCCATCGTTGATGCCACGGTTCATGGACACAAAGCGCTCAAAGGGCGGCTTGTCCCGGACGTTGGGGTTGTGGAGGCTGGTGTTGAGCATGATGATGGAGAAGGACAGGACGTAGCAGGTGTCTGTGGGTTGGGACAGCGGGTCAGAGTCCTGGCCCTGGTCCCTCTCCCCTCCTCTGCCCTGACCCCTTCTAGGGATCAAGGATCAGCCATCTCAAGGGCCCAGAGGTCCACCCTGTCCCCCTGGCTCGGCAGTTGAGGCCTGGCCTCCCTTCCACTCCTACTGGACTCCCTGCTCCAAAGAAACTCAGTAGTCATGTCCGTGAGCCCTCAGTGCCTTCCCAGCCCTGAGCTTGTGCACTTGTTGGGTCCCCTGCCGGGCATCCCTCCCCTTCCCTTTTCTACCCCTTCAAACCCTCCTTCTCTTACAGCTCCAGCCCTCCTCCCGCGGAGCCCTTCCAGCCCCCCTGCCCACTCTGTTCTCTGCCTTCCTGGATCTTAGGAACACTTATTGTTGGCACCGCTGTTCAGGGCTTAGTCACATGCTGCTTGGTAATCTGACTGCATTGTGGGGCTTCTGGAGCCAGAGCTCCTGTTCTCTGATTCAGACGTCCCCATGCAGGGCAGGGAGGCTGGGCTGCTGGGCAGAGCATTTGGGAGAGAAGTGACTGCTGCTCGGGGGTGGGGGGTGGGGGGGGTGGGGGGGGGGGTACCCAGAGCCAGGGAAGTCTAGCTATGTCCCCAGCTCTCTGGTTGACCTTGGGAAAGTCCCTGACCTCTCTGAGCCTCTGCTTCCCCATTTGACATTTGGAGGTTTAACTTTGAAACAGCTTCATATTCTAGGACTTTGATGATTCTACCTCTGATGACGGTGGCACCTAATGTTCGGGCTCACCCTGTGCTAAGCTCTTCCCATCCCCATGACAATCCTATGAAGCAGGTATTGTCACCGCCCCCATTTTACAGAGGAAACTGAGGCACAAGGAGGTTAAGTTACAAGCCCAAGTTACATAAGAAATAGTTGGACTGTGATTCACATCTGATGCTTTCAAATTCCTTCCTTCCTACAAATATTTATTGAGTACCTACTAAGTGCTTTGGGCTGGAAAGTAGCTGGTGCCTATCTCTGATATGGTCCCACCCTTGTGGGGCATTTAGACTTGTGGAGCTGGCAGATAACAAAACAAGCAAACACTAAAATCATGTATAACTGGCAGCCAGGGTGAAGGCTCTGTAGAACTTGTCCCTGGAGACACAGCCTGAAGCAGTGTCAGTAGACAAGTCGCCTCACCTCTCTGAGCCTGTACTCTACGCAGGGCTGAGAGTACTGCTGACTCAGAGACTGGCTGTGGGGATTAAATGACTTCATATGGGTAAAGCACAGCACATGGGGAGTACTCAGTAAATAAAAGTGGCTATTGTTGTTATGGTAACTTCAGATTCTGAGAAGAGGCCAGGATAAGTCTGCTAAGATGTTTTCTCATCCGTGCTGTGTGGGGAGTATGGAGAGCTGACCTTTGTTGATATCCCTCCATGTTTCATTGCCCCCTATGTCCTGCTCAGGCTGTTTCATGCTTCTGGGCCTCTGTTCGAACTAGAACTCCTGCCCAAAAGGCCCTTTCTCCCCTTGACTTCCTGGAGAGCTCTTATTCATCCTTCAAAATCCCATTCAGACTCCACTGCCTCTGGGAAGCCACCCTGGACATGCTGACTCCCCCATTCCCGCCCTTAGGTGTGCCTCTGCCCCAGTGCCCTGTGCCATCATTTCCTGCCTCCTCTGCCCAGGAGCATGCCCCAAGGCAGCTCTGCCCAACAAGTACCCAACAGAGGGTCTGGCACAGGGCTGGCACTCAGTGAGGGCTTAGAATGATCTGGGCTCCCAGAGTCTGGGTACTTGCAGAAAACCAGAGGGGGTGGGGTAGCCATGGTGCTTTGGGAGGCAGATCTGTGCCTGGCGATGCTGCAGGGGTTCCAGAGCCCAGCTCCCCCCCCACTGGCACCTGTGGACTGGAAGACGCCTGGGTTGCAGAGGCAATATCGAGTGGCAAAGGTCTCCATCATCCGGTCAATCTTCTGGGCCTCGCCTGGCAGCCGGAAGCTCCACAGAAACTGCCTGGGGGAGGAACGGGGCCGTGGGCGGCAGGGTGGGTGGGGCTGTCAGGGGGACCTGGACAAGCCTCTCTGCCTCTCCCAGGCTTAGTCTCTTTATCCCATAGATGGGTGAATTGGAACGTGTTCCTTAAGCTCTAGTGGGATTTGTACTGGCAAATACCAGGCATGCAGGAGGTTTCTAAGAAATGCCCCCCCCCCCCCCCCAGAATACAGCTGAGTTCATGCTGCCCTCTGCCTGGAGCCTCTGCAGGCCCCAGGTTCTACAGCACCTCCTGCCTCGCTGTCAGGTCCTATGATTTGACTGTGGGACCCTGGGCCAGTGCCTTCCCCTGGCTGGGACTCCCTTTCTTGGAACCTAAGCTTCCAGCTCTGGAAGGCGAGGATTTCCACAGCTTTAAATTCCACATCTTGAGGGCAAGGGCTGTTCCTGTTCCTGCCACATCTCTTTCTGGGCCTCGCATAGACGCCCAGGTACTGCTCCAAAAAGGCTTGTTGAATGAGTGAATGAATGAATGAATACTGGAAACTCGCCCTCTCCCCCAAAGAGCATGGTAGTCGGAGGGAAGGCCACATTACCCGGATAGTGGTGGCTTCTTTCTTCTCTGCCTTGAAAACTCCTATTCACCCTTTAAAGCCCAGCTCAAATGCCCCCTTTTGGGAGCCAGTTTCTCAAGATTTCCTAAACACTTACTGTGGGCCCAACTCCAAGCACTTTCTCACTTAGTTCTCATGACTGTATGAAGTTGGTACTATTATTATCCCCATTTTACAGATGAAGAAACTGAGGCACAGAGAGGTTTTTTTTTTGTGTGTGTGTGTGTGTGTGACTTGCCCAAGGCCACACAGGGGACAAATGGCAGAACTGGGATATGAACTTAGCAGTCTGGCTCCAGAGCTTGTGCTCTTAACCGATACACTACAATGCCTCCCATAGTTGTAAATATGAGTAGGAACAATAATATTCGAATTAGAAAATAATAATGATGCAATGCATGCTAAGCTGTGTTAATAAAATAAATAGCATAAGCACTATTCTGGAAAGTAGTGGCAATGGCAGTAATAACAGTGACAATGATTACAATGATGAAATGTTATTATAGCGATGTTGCCGTATACTGATTCCAGGGGTAGCAGCAATAATGAACAGTTGCTGTCCAGGCAGTCCACGCCAATGGTCTCGCCCAACCCAGTGTGGGGCAGGCACTGTCATTCATTCATCTTTGCTCCCGACGCTTTGTGCTATCAGCCATGTGGCTTGTGATGCCTCCAACATCCCCCACCCTGGCTGTGCCACCATCGAGGGCCGGGCCCTGGACCACTCACTCACCTGAGGGCCTGGACGAGGTTGAGGTTGGCGAACTCGTGGCAGTCCACAAAGGCCTGGAGGACCTGCAGATTGATGGGGTCCCTGGGGAGGGGGCAGAAGGGAGGGAGGGATGCACTGGGGAACTTGCTGGTACCTACCTCCTGGAGGGGATTGAGGTGGGGGAAGAACAGGAGGGGACAGATGTCCTCCTTCTGGATCCAGTCACTATCTGGCCTGCTCACAGCTATCTGACCCCACAGCAAATCCCCCCCATGTGCACAGCATGCCCTCCCACACATGAGCACCCCTCCCTCCCGGCTCACCAGCACCGCTCTCACCCGGGACAGGAATCTGGCTTGGGAGGGACTTCCCCTGAGTCAAATCCTTCCTCTGTCACTGCCTGCCTGGTGACACCACTCAAGCCACTTGACCTCCCCAAGCCCTAGTGTCCTGATCTGCACAATGGAGACAACTGTGCCAACCATGCTGCTCCCTCTTCCCAGCTCTTAGACGGGAGGTGCTGCCCTTCTTGCCACCTATGTTCCCTGCTCACTCGGGAGAAGAGATGTGTCCTCTGGGGAGCCTGGGAGGAGGGCTGCTAGCTCGCTGGCCCAGCTCCACCCTGGTCCCTTACAGCCCAAGACCCCAACCCAGCGTCTGGAGGGGTCTTCTCAGAGCACTCCTCTGCCCAGAACCCTGCTGCGGATCCCCACCTCGCCGCCTCCTGCCTCCTCCCTCCTTCCCTTGCTCTCTTCCAGTCTCATCAGCCTACTGTGCTTTGTGCATGCTTCTGCCCTGGGGCCTTTGCACGTGCTGTTCCCTCTGCCTGGAATGCTCTTCCCCTAGATGTCTACTCTGCTCTCCTTGAAATTTCAGTCAAGTATCACCTCTCCGTGAGGCCATTCCTGTCCACACTGAAGCCACAGCCCTTGACCTGCGGTCCCCAGCGCTCTCACCTCCTTTCACTGCTTTATTTGTACTCCAAAGAATTTATCATTTTCTAACACGTTTTACATATTTGGGAATCTGTCTTCCCCACTGGAATGCACCTCCCTGAGGGCAGGAGTTTCATCTGTCTTGATCGCTGGTGTAAATCCAAGGCCTAGAACAGTGCCTGGCATAGGGTAGATACTAACAAATATCTACTTGTTGATGAAGGAAGGAGGGAAAGAGGGAAGGCACTCCTTCACTCACCTGCACACGCGCATATACACTAACCGAGCACCCCGAGCACCCTCATTCCCTGCCTCCCTAAGGCCCCGGCCCCTTACCTCTCCCCCAAGTAGGTGCCAATGGCCGTCTTGTTGAGGCCCTCGCCCTTGTACAGGAACCGGGCAATGTCTTGGGCATTGGAGGTCAGCAGCTTGTGCTCAATGAGGTACTGGATGCCCTGGAAGTGGAACAGAGCCGTGAGCAGCCCCCGCGAGCAGCCAGCCTGGCAGGAGGAAGGGAGGGAGCCCCTGCGGCCAGAGCCCTGTGGCCTAGCATTCTGGCATTGGCACACACTCTTCTGGGAAGTTGTGCCCCTCCTTTCTTTAAAAAAAATTTTTATTGATTTTTAGAGAGAGAGGAAGGGAGAGGGAGGGAGAGAGACAAACATCGATGTAAGAGTGGAACATCAATCGGCTGCCTCCTGCATGGCCCCTACTGGTGATCGAGCCTGCAGCCTGGGCATGTGCCCTGACCTGGAGTTGAACCAGCAACCTTTCGGTGCACTGGACAGTGCTCAACCAATTGAATCACACTGACCAGGGCATGTCGCTCCTAAATAAAAACTGTCTTTGTAAGGTGGTGAGTTTCCCATCACTGGAGGCGTGCGAAGAAAGATATGCTTTCTGCAATGAACCAGGTTTATGCCAGGTACTCCCCAGGGTTCCCTTCAGTCTGATTCTCTGATTATATGCTTCAATGATTCTATTGATTTAAAATTTTAAGATTCAATGATTCAGCCATTCCTTTTGTCCCCTTAAAGTTCACATTATTTAAAAATAGTGTTTCTTTTTTTTTTTCCATACAAGTAATCTGTGTCCATCTCATAAAAATTAGAAAAAATAGCAAAATCAAAAGAAGAAATTGCCCAAGTCCTACCACTTGGAGGTAGACAGGAATTTGAAAGGTTGGCCCCTGGTTTTCTATGATGGTTCCTTCATGTCCTTGTTCCTTTTGGAGAAAGAAGCTTCTGGAAGATGGGGGACAGTTTGAGGGGGGCTCTGAAGGACAGGCAGAGGGTCCTGGGGACCCCTCAGTGAGTGGCCCTTTGCAGGTGCTGGGGCAGGGGCGGTGAGTTAGTCTCTGTGTGTGGTCCCCAGGATGGGGGAAGGGGTCTGATTTCTGGGGCGGTGGGAGGTGAGTGGGTGTGTGATACTGTGGACCTGTGACAGGGAAGGGAGGCAGCTGTTGAAGCCAGAGCAGTAAATTTCCAGGCCCCCTTGGCTGCCCTGCCCTGGCTCCTTTGTGTGTCAGCCGTGGCTTCCTCTGTCTGTGCTCCTGCAGGAGAGGAGCCCACAGCACCTAGTGGGGGCAGGGCTGGCGGCCTGGGGGCCGGAGTTGCTCTGAGACCAGTGGGGTTGGGGAGGGTGCCGGGATGGGGAGAGGGTAGGTGAACCCTCAGTGCTCTGTGCCCACACCCCAGATCTGGTTCCCTGGGCCCAGTGACTAGAAGACACTTCTGGAGACGGAGCCCCAGAATCTAAGGGGAGGAAACAGGCCTAGTGCCCAGGGACTCCAAGTCCATGGACATCACAGACCCCACCCCACTTCCTGGCTCCCACCTCATGTCTGGGGCTGCTGTGCTGGGGGTGACAGAGCCCCCAGCCCTGACTGGACAGGATGCCGAGCCCTGCTGGGTCCCAGTGTCCTCGTCTGTAGGGTGGGTAGTTGTGTCAGTTGAGGGAACAAGAGGACACTATGAAGGTGCCTGGCATGCAGCAACCCCGGCCCCATGGCCCGAGCCCCCCACTGCCCACCTTCACAGGGTCCATGTTGAACTTCTTGCGCCCAGTGCACAGCTCCTTCTCCTTCTGGGCCAGCCGGCTGTGGGCAGGAAGATGTCAGTGCGGCTGCCCCAGGACCGGGGCACCCTCTTCCAGCCTCCAAGGACCTCAGACACCTTGAGGATTCCCCTCAGCTAGAGCCAGTATTCCCTAGGGGCCTCCAAGGGGGGGCTGCCCCAAGCCTTGTGAGTGTGAGAAATGCAGGGCCTGGGCTCCCCAAGAGCCACCTCACCAGACTTTCCCAAGGGCCCAGCAGCATGGCCTTGAGAGCCCTCCGGGAGCACTTGGGGGCCTGTGCTTGGAGTGTGGGCAAGATGACCGGAAGGCTGGGGGTGAGAGCACAGGTGGAGCCAGCCTCCTGGTGCAAACCCGCCCCACCCCTTGCGTCAGAGCCACTTAGAGAGAGTCGCTTCATCTCTCTGGAACCCAGTTTCCTCATCTGTAAAATGGGGCGACATCGCTACCTGCGTCCCAGCACTGTTGGGAGGTTAAAGCCCTGAAAATAGCTGGAGGTAGGTGCTCTGGAAATGCCATGCGTTATTGTTGGGGCCTGACTAGGGAATCTGGAGAGAGACCTCGTGGGAGTTTGTGGGCGTGTGCCTGTGAGCACTTTTGTGCGGGGGCTAGACAGGCGGAGATCAAGGCGGCAGAGGGCTAGGGGTGGCAGTGGCAGGGTGGGCACTTCCTGGGACACTGAATATAGGAGTCAGTGCCCCGGGGCCCTTGGGGATTATGTAAGGACCAACCTTCTCATCTCACAAGTGGGGAAACTGAGGCCCACAGAGGGGAGGGGAGCAACCCCAGGTCACAGAGCCAGTGGAGTCTTCCCATAGAAGGGGCAGGTGAATGGCACCCTGAGCACGGAGTGAAGGGGACCAGCCTCAGCCCTGCCACAGGCCAGGCTCCTGCTCCCCTAAGGCCTGTGGCTTCCCTGTCCCATCCGTCCCCCCGCCCATCCCAGGATGCTCCTGGGTAGCAGTTGGTCAAGGGGCGGGTCAGGGCGTGTTGAAGAGACTTTGGGTGAAGAAGGTGGAGGGACAGGGTTGCCTCTCAGGAGAGAGCTCCGGGAGCAAGGAGCAGCCCGCCCTGCTCCTCTCTCAAGGCCGCTGCCCCCTGCTCCTCCCGGGCCCCAGCCCTGACTTCACCAGGGCTCCGGACCAGGCCCTGCTAATTCATGATGTGTGACATCCTTAGGAAGATGCCATGGCAGCCTCCCGGGGCCCCCTGGCCAGGCCCTCACCTCTCCTCTGTGGTCTCGAAGCAGTCGATTTGGGCAAACACATCTTCGATCTCATCCTTCAGCTTCTGTGGGGTGGCGGGAGGAGGGGCACGACTAGGGTGAGTGGGGGGGGGGGCAGAAGCTGGGATAGAAAGAGTTTCACAATCCTCTCCCACCCCCACTCCCACCCTGGGCATGATTCCCAAACTGATCTTTCCTGACAGACCCCCTCCCCAGATCTCTCATAGCCTCCCAGCCCCAGACCAGACTATTGCTTCTGTCTCTACTTTTCTTCCACCATCTCCTGACTTGGGGGACAGTCCCCAAGCCCCCACCCTATTCCCGGCCTTCCCATCTCCCCCCTGTGCAGCTGTAAAGTCTCCTGCCCTCTAGCCAAGCCCCCCTGCCAGCCCTCGTCTACCAGCGGCCATCTCTCTGAAGCACACTGGTGCCTGCCCTGCTCTGCTCAGACTCCAGGAGCAGAACCAGGGCCTGCCTCAGAAGGCTGTTGAGAATCAGATGTGCTGACGTCGGAAAAGCTGGTGAACTGGCAAATTCCGGGCACATATTGGTATTATGTTGACCAAATGATCCCCATTTTAGGGGGGATGAAGCTGAGGCTTGGCACGGGGGCGAGAGCTGATTGGAGCCACTGAAGTGGGAGTAGAGGCCACCATGGGATGAGTTGCATAGAGCCGCAGGGGTTCTGCACACAGTAGGGTTTCAGGGTGTGTTGCTGTGAACGTGTGTGTGGACTCACATGTGTATTTGTGAGTGTGTGAGCGTGCACTCACCTGGATGTCCTCCAGAAGCTGCTTCCGGTGCCATTTGATCCGCTGCAGCTCCTCAGTTTCCCCAGTGCTCAGCTCCCCTGGGTCTGGAGAGAGAACCAGTGGTCACTGTCCCACTCACTGCCCACCCCCCTGTCACTCAGCTCCTGCCACACTGGCTAGCTCTCAGGGCACTCTTCCCTCCAGAAACCCATGACTTGCTAGCCTTTTTCACTCAAGCCTGGGATCAGGTGTCACCACCTCCAAGAGGCCTTCCCTTGACCACTCTATCTAAGTCAGCCCCTCCCCACCTTTCCCTCCTACCCAGCTTTTTGTTTCTCCTACCCTCCCAGCACAGATGTCCTGAAATTATCTTGTGTACTCACATCTTTTCTATTGCATTCATTACACTCCATAAAAGCAAGTACTTCAACTGTTTTGTTCACTGCGGCATCCTCAGCAGCTAAGAAGAGCCTGACGCACAGCAGGAACTCAATAAAATACCTGCTGGAGGCATTCATTCTTCCCTGGAACTTTCGTTTATTCTTTTACTGGATCACTTATTTATTCACTTATTTACTTGCACAACTAGGAAGTGGTATATCATTTTGCCTCATACCCCACTGGCCAGATGTAGTCACATTGCCACACCTAGCTGCAAGGGAGGCTGGGAAATGAGCCTGTAGTAGGGTGGTCCTGACATCCTTACTATGGTGAGACAGGGAGACTAGATTTTGGGGGACATCTGAATTTCTGCCCAGACGCTGAGGCTCAGAGAGGTGAGGTGACCTGGCTCAGGTCCCACAAAGACAAGTTCTTGAACCAGGGCTGACCTTGGATTGAGCTGACTCTAAAAGCCCTTTCCACTTCACCTGAAAATGAATTCAAGGAGATAAGTGTGTGTTGGTCAGAATTCTGTGCAAGGTGCTATGATGATTCCCACACTGGGTCAGCTGGCCTATCTCTGTCCCCCACTGTGCTTCCTGTTCCATCCCCAACACTCTCCTAGTCAAAATCCCCATGGACTCCCCATTGTTTGAAGAAGTCCTCATCCTGATCCCCCACAGTTTCCTTGGTCTCTCCAGCCAGGCTTCTCCCCACCATTCTCAACCAGAGCCTGCCAGTCCAGCCTGCCAGCTGCTCACTGTCCCCTTTGTCTAACTCTCAGTCTCACTGCCCCACCTTTGCCTGTGCAGCTGCTCCGCCCACATGCCTTCTCCTGCTTGCCTATCCAAATCCTCCCTGACTTTCAAGTCCCAGCTTTGGGAAATGTCTGGTCACGTTAACTAAAGGCCTTACACAGATAGATAGGATCTGTCCTGAATGAATGCAGAGAGAATATCAAGTCTATTTCTCTACTTATCCGTCCTGTTGACTGAGAAGCTATCTTGGACTTTGAGATGGAAGCTGGGTATTGAGATGGCAGGACAGCAAGCTAGAAGGAGCCTGGGCCCTGGGCAACTGTGTGGAGAAAAGTCATCATATTTACCTCGACCAGCAGCTACCCTCTTGGACTTTTCAATGAGAGAGAAATAAGGTTTGAGAATGTCTCAGTCACCGTCATTCTCTTTGTTACAGCAATCAAACCTGAAACTTAACCAATACAGTGTCCTTATCTGGGAATCATGACTCATAACCCTTACCTAGAGTGTGGTTGTCAGGATTAAAAGAACTGAAGTTTGTTAAATACCCAGCAAGTATCTGACATATGTTAAGGGTCCAACATGTATATAATGGATGCTATGCTGTGCCATACAGCTCTCCTCTTCAGGTCCAAGGTGCTCATTCTCTAAGCTTCTGGGGATTGCTCAAAGCTGAATGCCTCCCCAGAAAACTACCTCAGTCAAATGGAGCTGCCTCACCTAAGGATATGTCCCTCCCAAAGGTCAGCCACAGCAGAAAAAGTCAAGACCCCTTGCCTTGTTTCTGGACCTGAACCCGTTTGCAGACCCAAAATCTATTGACTGAAGAAGAGGCTGTGTCCCCAGAGGGAAGGGTCTTGCAACACTGTGGCAAGTATAGTATATGATAATGATCTCCTTGGCCAAGCAGCTTAGATGTGTCCATCTGACCCTTCAAGTCATAAAGTCAAGTGAGCCCAAGAGCAATTCTTTGTAAGTGGTTCACCTAGGAACAAGTGTGAGCAGAACCAGAGGACTCCAGTAAGCTCCATGGACAAATGGCCTAGACCATTGTGCCATCCACTGCTATTGCACCAAGCCGTGTCCCTCGGCTCACACCATGTCTGCATGGGTGGGTCCCTTGTGACCTTCTGACAAAGGAGAAAAATGCCTGAGCTTGGTTCCAGGATGGGTGGCTTGGTGTTTAGGTACAAGTGAAAACTGGATAGCTATGGAACTATAGCCCTGCTCAAAGGTGTTCTGGAAAGACAGTGGTGAGAATTTCTCCCAGGGGACAGGGCTTTGGGCAGGGCATCCATTTCATGTGGAAAGAGAAGCGTTGGAAGTAAGAATATACATGCATTCGTGGGCAGTAGAGGGCAGCTTCACTTCTTGGTCGGGGGCTAAAAAGAAGAAAGATTAGAAGGTTGGGAGCAGATAGATCTGCGGAGAGGCAAATGGACGGCCCTGTGGGAGTGGGCACAGAGTGGGAAGGTTTTTGTAAAGCACCCTAATGTCCCCCAGCAGGCCCCATCACAGGAGAGGCACTAAATCACCAAGCAGACAGAGTGACTCGGCCAGTGGATGGCCGGTCTCTGATGGCCAGCCCAGCGCTGGTACAATGGCACATGAATGAAGTGGCCGGGTGGCCTGGGCAGAGGCTATGGGGAGACCCATCGCCCAGGCTTCCTGAGCTCCTGCCACTGCCAATATCTGACTTGCCAGCAACAGAGACCCATTGTTTCTTGAGAAAACCTCCCAGCAACTTGGTAGCAAGTTGACTATCTTGGATCCCATCTATTCTGCAGAGGCCGGCAATCTGTCTGGGCCGGAATCCACACACGTTCTGTGTTTGGTGGCCTTTCCTGCCGCAGAGCCTCGGCCAGCATCAGTGTCCAAGGGCATCCAGAGGGCTTGGTCCTCTGACGCAGGACACCGCATGGCGTCGCATTAGACCGAGGGGCTCTCTTTGCAGTAAAGGAGGTGTGGGAGGAGCATGTGGCATGGGTCCTGCTGGTCCTCTCAACATTCCACCACAAGAAGATGCTGGCCTGGTGGATGCTGGCCTGCTTGAAGGTGCCGCTGAGGTGTCAGCTTGGAGACGATGGCCTGCTTGGATAGGCACCGCCCTCCACACCCTAAATCAATGACCATTAGATGGTGCTTTGGCCCCAGTGGGTAATCTACACAGATCCAGGAACAAGGAGGGGGAGGGGCTCCACAGCCATCCCCTAGTGACTCACTTGGAAGTTTTCCTTTCTGTTCCTGCAGCTCTGAGCTCTGCAGGCCTAGAGTTCCTGGTTTTTAGGAGGTGGGGGAGGTGGCCCTTACACCAGGGGATAAAGCAAGAGTTCCTTTAAACTTTAAGCTCAAACACACCCACTTCATGCTTCATATAAATTGTGTCACTTAATCCTGACAACTCTGTGAAGTGGATATTTTTTTAGTTTAAGACACTGAGGCTCAGAGAGGTGAAGTGACTTGCCCTAAGTCACACAGCCAAGAAATGACAGTGCTAGGATCAGAACTCTGATTTGCAGGTACCCAAGACTATGTCCCAGGATTCTGCAGCTGGGGGAGACATGTGGGGATGGAAGGAATGAGGGGCCATCCATGTGGAGACAGGAGCAGGGACACGGCAGGGAGGCAGCACTGCAGGCTGGAACTCCTGTCAGGAGTGGGAGGGGGACTGAGTGCCATCGTGGAAAAACCCAGCCACCTCTAGTTGACTTTGGGGTGAAAGATCAGACTTTGTTTTGTTTATTTACTTCCTATTGTCTTCCTGTCAGCTGGGTTGTGTTTTGAAGTAGGTTCCTGGCTGGGTACACCTGCTGGTGGAGGCCATGTGATTCCAGAGGGACTGCTTGGAGAGAGTCCAGGCTGGGTTTTGGCATTTCTATAGACAATCACCAATGTAGACGGTCAAGGGGTGAGCCATGGGCTCCCATGGCCACACACACCCCCTCAGCTCCAACCCCCCCAGGAGTTTCAGACCCAGCTATCCCCCTGGGCACTGGCCATCATCTTGTTTGTCATTTTGAAGGAAGTCTTAGAATTTCCCTTCAGTTCTTCCTGAGTTCCCTGGGTCTGGGATGGTCCCTAAGATATCCCGGCCCCATGAGTCTCCTTTCTGTTTGCACAGCCCTCACCCTCACTCGACCACTGGCTCCTGCCTTTGGGTGATGCAGGGCCTCCCCATGGCTCCCTGCCTCTACTCTGCCCATCCAATTCAGTCTCCCATGGCACCCCACTGTCCTGGGGATAAAGACTCCACATTTTACTGGGCCCAGTAGTCCTGCTGATGCACCCCCATCCTCACTTCACACTGTACCCAGCCCCCTGCCCTAGACTTGAGGCCTCTCTGGCTACCCTTCATTGGCTCTCATGTGCTCTCTCCCTCGCAGGCCTTCGCATATGCTGTTCCCCCGTGCCTAGGATAACCTTCCTCCCCCTCTCTGCCCAGGAACTCCTCCTCTTCCTCTCCAGCCCCTCTCGGTGCCTCCTGTGCTCCTCTGGGCATCGTCCTCTCCCCGCCTCCTTCCCACTCTGCAGCAGGTCTGGGATCGTGTCACCGCTCAGTGACCAAGCGAAGCCATTGGTGAAGGAAAGGCATGCTAGTTGAGCACCTACTATGTGCCAAGCCCTGTGTGCCCTAGGTTCTTCCCATCCACTGTCTCCTTTGAACCAGACAACAGCTCTGGAAGAAGGAAGGCATTTCTAATCTCATTCTGCAGACGAGACACCCGAGGCTCAGAGCAGTTAAATCACCTGCCCAACATGACACAGCTGGAAGGTGGTGGAGCTGCAGTTCACACCCAGGCCCCTCTGGGGCTCTGAGGCCTCAATGCTGACGTTAATCACCCAAAGCCAGATATCAGTATGCAAACCATCAAAACCCCCTCAGATGCTAACCCGGGTTCTCTGGCACGGTAGTGGGGGCCGTGCCTGTGTTTGAGAATGAAGATAAGGCTCAGGATGTCGCCTACAGTCTGAGCCCCTTTCCCTTTCTGGTTAAGAAATAAAACAAAGCCAACAGCACAGAGCTGGGGACACTGAGGCACGGGTGTGGATGGAAGCAGCTTTCCCAGGACAGTGGGACCACGCGGAGGGAGTGGGGGGCTCTTTGCATTTCTCTCCATACAGCTCCTTTGTTGTTTGACAGGTAGATTCAGGGATCCCCTTGGTCCACAGTCCCCTCGGTCCACTCTCCTCTCGGTCCTCTGTCCCCTCTGTCGGGCCCTGCCCCCAGCAGGTGGCAGCTGGCCAAGTGCATTTGAACCCACGGGACAGTGCTGACAGCCCCTAGACTGCAGCACCCAGCGCGTGGTGTACAGGCGCCTCTCACCTTTCACCTAGTTGTTAAAAAGTGGGGGTTTCTTCCCATTTTAGAGTCGAGGACACTGAGGCTCAGGGAGTGTGAGAAGGACAGAGCCTGAGCGTGGCAGCCTCTGATTCCAGGCCTGTTTCAGACACTGGTGTGGCTCACAAGGGGTAGGTTTTTAATAATAATAATAATAATAATAAACAGTAATAAAACACAAAAATTAACAACATGACAATAACAACCATCACCCCTAGAAGCTCTGTTTACTCCCCACTTGGCTCTGTGCTTTCCGCAGCTCCCCAAGGCCACTTTTAGGCTCTGACCACACCCACGCCCGGGCTGGGGCTGCCCTCTGCACCCCCTGCCCAGCGGCTGTGTGTGGCCCTTGCCCGCCATCTGCCCCACTCCTCCCACTTCCCCTTTGTCCTTCCTCTTTCCCATTGTATTTTTAGAAACCATTCTGCTTGCAGCCCTGCTTCCAGGACAGCTGGCCTGGCTTCCCCTTTTCCAGGGCAGAGGGAGGCTGCTGTCCTGGGGCCTGAAGGGCAGAGCATCCCAGAGGCTGGTGGGAGGCCCCTGGGGCAGGAGGGGCTGCCTGGGGGAGCTGCTCCTGCCCCCGCCAGCCCTGTGGGTGCCTGCAGCGTGTGGCTTCCTACCCACAGCTGAGCTGCCTCTACTCTATTTTTAACTGCACCGGCCTCCATGCACCAACCCCGTGCTGTCATTGGTCAGGTTGGGGGTTTGTTGCCTGGGCCTCTCACCTCTCTGGCAGGCCGTGGGGAAGGGGCCTGACCTGCTTCTGCATGTCACACATCCATGGTTAGAGGAGGAAAGGCAGCCCCAGGGGGACTTTAACCACTGTCCTGCCCATTGTACAGGTGGGAAAACTGAGGCCTATCATGACCACTGGCAGGTTGGTACAGAGCCGGGAACTGGCTGACTCCAAATCCCCTTTTAGTTTAGGTCAGGCAGGGTAGGGGACCAACCTGAGCTCAGAGACGTAATCACCTAGCCATGGAGATGCTTTGGTTAAGACCCAGTCTGGGTAACAGAGGAATGATCTTTCCTTTCTCCTTCTGCTTCCTCCAGGAAGTCTTCTCAGATTTCCCTTGCTCAGGTGGAAAGAGTGGCTTCCTCCCATGCTCCAGGTCTGAGCCCATTTGCACATCTGTCCTGGGTCATTGCCCTGCAGACATGTCCCCCTCTCCACCATCAGCAGCTCCCCAGGGCTGTCCCCAGCACTGCCCAGCACAGGGCCTGCCCACCGGAGGACTGTTTATAGAATGAATGAGCAGATAGAAGGACCAATCAGTGGAGGCCTCAAACCCGCCAGCAGCCTGCTTTCATTGACCTCAGTGAATCCATTTCTTTCCCGGGCTGGCATCCTTGTGCCACTTGCCCCCGTCCCCAGCCCAAGGTAACCTGGGCTCTCTCTCCTCTCAGGGACTTGTCCCTATTCTGCCGTTTATTGGCACCTGAGTTTGGGCAAGTCAGCGCCCTCTCCGGTTTACCCTGATGAGCCTCGTGCTCCTCATTTGATCATGGGGACAGGCATCCCTGTAGCTAAGGACCTGTGTAGGTGAAGACTCCCAAGAATGAAGTGATAATGACGGAAAGGCAGGTATGGGGGGAATGGCTTCACTGTCTCATCTGCCCTCGCACCTGCCGGGTGACCCTGAGCCAGGCGCTGCTCCTGGCTGGGTCTCCTCTTGCCCAAGATGTGTTTACTGACCCGTGCTGTCTGTGAGCCCCCTGCCCCGAAAGCTCCCAGGAGAAGCCAGGGGTCAGGGAGAGAGCACTGGGCAGGGAGTCAGAGGCAGGGAGTGACCTGCAGGGCTGTCTCCCTCTCTGGGCCTCCTTGCTCCATCGTAAACGGGGAGGGGCGGGGTTTGCAATGGATCTGTGGTTCTCTGGCTGTGGGGCGAGGGGTCCCCAGGCGCAGGTCAGGCTGCTTCATGCTAGGTTTGGTTTGAAGAAAGGGCTCTGTTGCTAACAGGCCGGCACCGTCGGGGCCTGGGGATCTGGACAGCTCCAGGCAGCCCTGGTCTCCGGGACCTCCGGGCAGTGCCGGAACATTCTGCGACTGGGGGCAGAGGCTCGGCCCCTCTTCTCTGTCTCACAGAAACACAGAGCTGTTCATCTCTTCCATTCCCAGTGCGCATCCTCCCTCCCTCTTTCCCTGAGCACACGGTCCTGCTTGCTGGGGATGGTCTCAGCTGCCTGTTCCTGGCCCCTCCCAAAGGCCAAACAGGGGCTTCAGGGACTTAGTCCCACCCAGACAGGGTCACAGTGACCAACACCATCACCTTCAACACAAGCAACCTTTCTCAGTCCCGGGCCTTTGCACGGTCCGTTCCGTCTTTCTTTAGGTCTCTGCTCCTGAGGCCTCTCCACTACCCTCTCCCACCCTCCCTACCCTACTTTACTTCCTTCATTCTGCTTGCTGCCACCTGACCTAGGACATGAATGTGTTTACTGCCTGTCTCTCCTCTGGAATGTAAGTTCCTGGGGGTAGGGGCGGTGCCTGATTTGTTCCCTGCATTCCCAGCCTGGGGCACGGCTTGGCAGCTGGCCTGAGCCCATAAACATGGGTTGCATGCTTCTGCATGTCCCGCCTGTGTTACATCTGTTTGCACACTGATTCCTGCCAGGATCCTGAGACACAGACACTATTAGCCCCATTCTACAGAAGAGGAAACTGAGGCCCGAGAGATTGGCACCGGGTGCTTACCTGGGTGGCACAGGTCCATGCTGAAGCCTCCAGGGAAGGTGAGCACTGCTCCCGTGAACTGCTGACCCAGCTGCTGCTCAGCCTGGCAGCCAGAGATGTGTCACCTCTGCTACAACAGGCCCCTTCCCGCTAGCCCTGCCCCGCCTCCTGTGGGGAGGAAGTCCTGTCCTGCGGGGTCTGTGCGTAGGCTCTTGACGTAGCAGCAGCACTTCCTAAAAAACAGAGTTTCAAGTCGCAGGCTCTCTTTACCTTGTGGGTGTGAGCAAGGGAGGGACAGAGGCCAAAGAGAGAGGGAGAGGTGGGGAGGAAAAGAGAAAGACAATGGGACACACACACACACACACACACACACACACACACACACACAGGAAGATGGTCACCCGAAGACAGGACCTTCTCTGGGGGACAGTGGGCATGCACTCAGCAGCCTCCTCACATATAAAATGAAGGGCCACTCCACTTGGAGTCTAAGCTGAGCCCCGATTCCACCCCACAAGCTCTTTCGTCAATTCTCCCTTGAGGAGAGAAAGTTAATTCAGTGCTAGGAAGGGCTTTGCTTCCCCTCACTGAAATGTTTCGCTTTTTCCTGTCTAGTGACCTCTTGGGCAAGATGTTCAGTTTCCCTCTTCCCTTGGGATGCTGGGAAACTCACAGTGAAATCGGAAGCTCCTTTGCAGCTGTTCTAGGGCAGCATATGGATTTTGGGGCCAAACTCAGGTGTGTGGCTTTTAGCTCTGCCACTCAGCCCTGTTTGAACTTGGGCAAGTCACTTATCTGTGGTGAACCTCAGTTTGCTTACCTGGAAGGGGCTGTGGAAAAGATGGGGGGGAGATAATATGTGAAAGAAGTTGGGACATAGTAGCTGCTCAGTAAACACTACCTTCTCTCCCCTTTTGGTTTGTGTTTTCTTCTTTGGTTAAAATTCAGTTTTATTGCTTGAATTTTCTCTGGCAGTTTGATTCAAATCCTTTGTGGAAAAAAGTATGGTGTAAAGAAATATCTATAAAATAAATGCTCTTTCCTTATAACTTTGTGGCACATATTGATTTATTCATCTGTTTCCCCATCAGCCTGTGTCTGGCAAATGCTGGGGACAGAGGGTGTTCAAGTGTGCAAACAATGGGTAAGAGAATGAAAGGAGCACAGGGGAAATGGGGCGGTCAATGCAAAAGGTAGCTACAATTTCCCCCCTCCCTGTACCCACACCCCTTCACACTGTGACCCTGCCATTCCTCCCATCAGGATGTGGAGGCTAGTTCTCCACCCTTTGAATCTGGACTGGGCTGTGTCCTTGGACCACTAAAATGTGACTTTTGAGACTGGGCCTTAAGCAGTTTTGTAGCTCCCATCCTTGTTCTTGGACCCCTGCCCAGCTGCCATGGGAACCAGACTGGGCTAGCCTGCTGGAGGATGGGAGACCACATGGAGGAAGGCCCAGCTGTCCTCAGTGCCATCTGAGTGAGCCCAGGCAATGCTAGAAGAGCCACTAAACTGAGCCCAACCCAGATTCCTATCCCATAGAACTGTGAGAAATAATAAACATTTGTGGTATCAAGCTTCAACTTTTGGGGTTGTTTGTTATGCAGCAAAAGCTCACTGATACAGATGAAATCCAGAGCCCTCATTTCATTGAAGAGAAGGCTGAGGCTCATTTCTGGGACATGCTTGGCCAAGAAGGAACTTGAGTTAGTGGCCAGCTTAGGACTAGAAGCCAGGCCTACTAACTGCAGCCTGGTGCTCTCGGGACTCCTCAAACCCGCCCATTTCTGGTCCTTGCGTAACTCAAGCGTATTTTCTAGGAAACTTGTTGAAATTATTTCCATGGCAAGCTAAGTTTTTCTCAACAAATCTGGGCTTGAGGCAAGAAAAAACATTTCCCAGGTCGTTTCAGAAAGAGAAGTGGGGAGAAAGGTGTAATCCCTGTGCAGAAAGGTGTTAGAATAGCAGGTCTGGCTTAGAGAGGCCTGCTTGCAAGTGCGGCCCTCGGCTGGCATCTGGGAACTGGGATGTAGAAGGGTTCCTGCCACCCCCTGGTAAGAGGCTCACTGTGCTTATGTTGCTCGTGTGAATGATGTGGTCTATGTTAGATACCTGCTTTCCACCTGGAAGTCTGGGATTTTGGTACAAACTCGGCCTACGTGGCTGGTGCCCAGTAAAAACCGTGGGCACTGGATCTCTGCTGAGATCCTTGGTTGACAACACCTTTCATGTGTTTTCACAGTTTGTTGCTGGAGGAATGAAGTGCCTGCCGGGTGACTCCACTGGGAGAGGACCACATTCGCACCTGGCTTCCTCTGGCTTTCACCTAGGCATTTTAAAAAAATGTTTTTTATTGATTTTAGAGAGAGAGGAAGGGAGAGGGATAGAAAGAAACACCAATGAGAGAGAGAAACATTGATTGGCTGCCTCCTGCATGCTCCCTACTGGGGATCGGCCTGCAACCTGGTATGTGCCCTGGCTGAGAACTGATCTGGTGACCTCTTGGTTTATGGTTTGGTGCTCAACCACTGAGTGACACTGGCCGGCACCCCTCATGGAGCACATGGTTGAGGCATTTGAGCTGGGTAGGACGTGGCAGGCTGCTGGCAGAGTGTGTGTCTGGGGTGAATAATCTCAGAGTCCTTCCCCTTCATAATTTTCTCGGATTTCTCATTTTTCCTAGTGACTCAGAACTGGAGACAGCCTTTGTCTGGCAGATGGAGCATTTCTGCATCTTGAACTTCCCAGTGTTCCTGCATCTGGCCTGTGAGACCCGAGTAGCAAGCAGGGCTTCAGAACCCAGGGGCTTTTAAAATGTGCCTGTTTTCCCCCAGACCTGTCTTCCTTGTCTGGGTTTGGTCACAAGCCTTACTGGGGGCCTGTAGCACAGAGACACAGAAGGAGGCTAGACCTAGGGCGGGTCCATAATTCAGGAAGCCAAAGGCAGGGATCAGGGTCAAGGGCAGTGGAACACACTTTGATGTTCAAGTTCACAGAATATTCCCCCAATGAGATAATTGCCCCTCCCAGTGTCATTGATGGCCAGGGAATTGGGTAAGAGTCAAATGCTCATCAGGGGCTGGTTAATAAATTATGCAGCATTCAGATGATGGGCCAGTGCGAGTCATTAAAAAGAATTATGATGATGCAGAATTCAAACATCTTTTGGTTTCAAATGGACATAACTCAGTCTAGCTTAAACTGGAATTTACTGGCTCAGTTCCTGGAGAGTCATGGATGGGGTTGGCCTTGGGGATATCCTTGTGCTTTCTCTGTCTCTCTGTCTCCCCCCTTCTTTTTATCTCAGTCCCTCAGTCTGTCTTAGCTGTTTCTTTAGATGGACTTTCTCCATGGGGCAGTCAGCCTGGCCACAGACAGCTCTAGGCTCATGTCAAATCTCCTGTGACTTTGGAAAGGGCTAGAGAAGAATTCTCAGGGAAGACTCTGATTGGCTGGGCCTGGGGCATGTGCCCATCTCTGGAGCAATCACAGCAACAGCATGGAAGGAATACGGTGATCGGTCAGGCCTGGGTCACACGCCCAGCCCAGCTGGCAGAAGGGAGGTGAGGGGAGGACAGCCCTACCAGAATCACCAGGAGATGGATGGCTCCTTAAGGGAAGGGAAACTGGGCAGACAAGAGCAGCAGATACTCACTCTTGCTGTTTCTGGGTAAGTTCATGTCTTTTGTTTTTATTATACAGGTGACCCTAGACTATATTTATTGATATGGAAAATTATTCTCAACATATAGTTGAGTGTATGTGTCTATGGCATGGGGACCAGTGGCAGACTCGAACCAGACTGCCTGGGTTCGAATCCCAACATTGCCACTTTCTCACCATGGTCTTGGGCAGTTGACATAACCTCCCTGAGCCTCAGTGTCCTCATCTGTAAAATGGGCATAATAACAGTGCCTACTTCATATCATTCCTATGAGTTAAGCAAGTTAACCCATATCAAGCATGTCTGAATGGTGGTTGACATGGAGTAGGTTTTTGATAAATGTTAGCTATTGTAGGTGCCTACCTAATGCAGTGAGGATATCAGTCGGGTGGGTGTGCTGGGGCTGAGCAGGGTGTGAACTCTCACGGGGGTCAGGCAGGTAAGTAAATGAAGGAAGTGGACATACTTGGGGAACAACAGGGAATGGTGGGGACTGTGGCAAAATGAAGTGGCTTGTTCCACATAAAGTGGGCAGCTGGTCCTCAGCTCTAGCTGACTGTCACCATGAAGATAGAGGAGCTCAGTTTTCCAAGAATAGGTAAAGTTATAAATTTTTGTGTGATATTAATAATCAATTAGGTTTTTAAAAATTGCAAATGCTGAGCTGAAGAACAGGTGTAAGCCAACAAAATGGGTGGGTCTGGCTCCTGGCTCACTCACTTGATGCCTCAGATGTAAATGCAGGACAGAAGAATGATCACCAAAATGCTAACAGATGGTGTCGTGGGATTTAAGGTGGATTGAACTTTCTTCCTATTTTCTATGTATTTGACTGTTTCATCCAACAACATCAACAGGAGCAAAGAGATAGCAGGAGCTGCAAGGAACTGCGTAGGGGCAAGTGGGAAGGTATGGTAGTGAGGATATCAGCCGGGTGGGTGTGCTTGGGCTGAGCAGGGTGTGACCAAAGCTGTATTCTCAATAATGGTGGCCCGGTGGCCGGTGCAGGTGAACTCCTCTCTGGCCTGAGGAGCCCTGGACTTGGGCTCAGATCCCTGTATGGCCTGGGGCACATGACTTTACCCGGTGAGTCTACTTCTTACCCGCAAAAGGAAGATAAGGACACTTCCTTTTCTCTGTGGAGGAGAGGCTGCAGCACAGACATGCGAATACCATAGCCCAGTGTGCAGGACTGCAGGTGTGCAGGATCGCAAGTGATCACAGGTGTGCAGGATCATAGGTGTGCAGGATCACAAGTGTGCAGGATCACAGGTGTGCAGGATCACAGATGTGCAGGAACACAGGTGTGCAGGATCACAGGTGGGCAGGATCACAGGCATGCCGCCCAGCTCAGCATCTAGGTACTGGCCCCTCAGTGCCGGAGATGCTTGCGTGCATGCTCTCCAATGCCCAAGTGTTTCTACTCATGTGCGGGCCGTGCATGGTGGCATTTCGAGGGGAGGGGAGATTTCAGGTGAACGCTGCCATTTCACGCTGAGTAGATAGCCAGGAGGTCCTGAGTGCAAGCTTTGTCCCAAGCAGAGTGCTGGATGCTGGGGACAGAAAACTAAACAGCTACCACCAACAGTCGGCGATAAGCCTGGGTGGTGGAGGGGCTCTTGGCCCGTTCAGTGAGGGCTGCACGGAGTGGATGCCCGTCTGGAGTCTTGGATATTCTTACAAGGAAGGGAAGAACTCTGCCGACGGCCAGGCAGGAGTCCGTGCTTTGGAGCAGGGAGGGGAGGGCGTCTAGGTTGAAGAAACAGCACCAGCAAAGGCTGCTGCTTGAGGTGGGACGAAGGTGGCACTGGGATGAGTCCAGGCCTGGATCTAGTTCTGTCTGGGGTCTCTCCCTCCCCTCCCCCCATTCCTGAGCCTCCACCCTCCACTCAGCTGCTCCCTGACTCCCACTTCCCCTTTCCAGACCAAGCTGCAGCAGTTTTGGGACAACAGTTTCTGCTGGGGACAGAAATACACCCTTGCCCACCAAGAGCGTGTGTGTATGTCATGTGCAGGAAGGAGGTGGCTCCAGGCTCTGCCCCCCTCCCAAGCTCACTGAGCAGGGGCCTAGAGGAAGCAGGTTTCTAGCGGGTCCAGGTGGCTGGGCCGTGGGGTGGGATGGGCTGAGGTCTGAGACAAGCCAGGGGCAGTGTCTTCCTGAGTCACACCTCCCTCATGGTCTCCAGTTGTCTGCACAGTTCCAGGAGTCTTACAATTATTTGACCAAGCTCACGAGGGCTCCATTCACCTCCTTTGTCCAGGGTCCATGCTCACACCGGGGTGCAAAGGATCCTGGGAAACAGTGCACCTGGCATTTGTCCCATCTAGATGGGAGGTAGGCTCCCCAGCCAGGGAGGGGGCCACTGGTAGGAACCAAGGCAGTGTGTGGGGCCCTCAAGGGAGATGCCTCCATGGGGAGCAGCCAGAGATACAGAAGGAAACCCAGGCGTGGTCAGAGACCCCGAGAAGAGGGTCCTTCAAGAAGTGATCAGCAGCGTCCCCTTTCGGGGGGAGGCGAAGGTCTCTGTGCAGCCAGTGTGTTAGCAAATGGGCCTTTGGGTGTGGGAGGCGGTGAGGCGGGGGCATCAGGTGGGAGGGCTGGGGAAGTGGAGGCAATGGGGAGGCACTGAGAAGAAACCAGAAGTGGGGTCCGCTGGGTGGAGGGGGCAGGCTGAGGAGGGGGTCTTAAAGAAGGGACCAACTGACTTGAGTTAAAGCATCAGAGACCCAGGGTGTCTGTGGCTGGAGAGGGTCCCTGGCAGGAGGGGAGGAGGGCCCAGGGTGGGGCAGCCTGGGGGAAGGGCCCGAGGGTTTCTCCACTCCCCATTGCACGGAGCAGGAAACTGAGGCTGGGAGGGCTGCACAGGCTGTTCGCACACGCTGCCAGGAGGCAGGGATTCCGGCCTGGAGCTTGGCCTTGACTTTTGCATTATTGTGGTTATGGTTGAGTCACTTTTCTGGGACATCAGTTCTTGGTATTGTGCAGGCCACTCCTCCAGAGTTTGGCAGTCCTTCAAAAGACTGAAATCTGATTCTTCAGTATCTAAACTTGTGTTAGTTTGGGGCTACTGTGGAGTCTCATGTTTTGCTCAAAAGTGTGATTATAGAGCTTGAACTAATTTTCCTTTTCCCACATGTTGTCTTGGATCCCCCGGTCCCCTTTGCCATCATTTTGGTTCCATCTCTTCAGCCCCTGTGGCCACGTTCATGGGCCCTGTGATATGCATGAAGATGAGGGCTACCCAGCTGCTGGTGCCGGGGTTGCCACACCATCTAGGATCGCTCCCACCCTAGGGCTGTGCTGTGGCTCCCTGGGACACTTGTTTTAAAAAATCAATTTGTCAGAATCATTTCTGTGGGCTAAGAGGGGGAGGGTTAGGTGTTCTAAAATGTTCCCTGGGATTTGGGTTTTATCCAGGTATCTCGGGGCCTACAGAACAAATGACTGCCCCCGAAAAGATAGTTTGTTACTCCCAGTTCCCAAGAGCATCAGGCATGGCAGGCTATGCAGGGCCACATGGGGAAGCACCAGGGTCGGTCAGGAGGGAGAAGAGTGGGGGGGAAGCATGGACAAAAGTCTTCACTCTGGTTTTCCAGGGAAGGAATAGGCAAGGCAGGGTAAGCAGCTGAGCAGGCTTAGGATTGGCTAGTTGGAATAACTTGGGGGGCTTTGGACTATAGGGGTGGTCTCTAGTTGCCTGGTGCATGGCCCTGGAATTAGGGCCCTGGGGTTATATTGCCTCCTGAAGTGTAAAGCCAGACAGAGGAAGCAAGTTGGGGGTACAGATTCCAGACCGGTTGGTTTGCATTTGAAAGGCATGTTGGCAGGCCAATCACTGACCACCTCTAGAAATCAGCTCACCCTGGGCGGGGCAGACGCTCCACAGCAGAAAGACCTCAGGTGCCTGAGTGTCAAGAATACAGAAAATAATGAACTATGGTTAATATATGGTTAAATATATTGGTATGGTTGGTGTGGTTCTCTGGGGCACCCCAGGCACCTAGAACAGACTTGGCACATAGTAGATGCTCAATACATTCTTCTCGAAGGAATGAATGTTACACTGTCACCTGTGAGGCCCAAGCTGTGTTTTGTGAAGAGCAGATGTGTGTCACAGCTGGGAGGACTGGCTTCTTCTCCGTGTCAGCCTGTAGCTCACTGGCTTTGAGCCCCAGCGCCTACACCTGTGAGCCGTGGCCGCATCCTCTGGGGCTCAGCCTCCTCCCGGGCTCAGCATTCGTATCTGTAACAGGACATACTGCGCTGTGTCTCACCTCTGCGAAGACCAGAGGGCGCAGTGGTAAACTGTCTGGCCTGGAGAGGGCCTCGGTGGTGGCCGCCACTGGTCCCTTGTCAGTCCCTGTGCTGCTCGGCTGGTTTTCAAAGTGCTCTGGGATCTGGTGGACAGCAGGGCCTTGCTTTACTGTCTGTTTTCCTGAGATTTAGGAAACATGGTCTTAGGCAGGAAACCCTAAATCTGGACATGCACCTGCGTCACCCTGGGCGACTGTTAGGAGACAAACCACTGGCCTCTGACTCCTGAGCCCCTTCTCTGAAGGAGAGGCCTGAGACCTTTGCTTGAACATATTCTCAGGTGCTTGTGACCCCCCAAGAGAGCTCTCTTCTCCTCTCTGTCAGAATGTCCGGACCCACCCTGGGCTTCAGAGCTCTGCGATCAGCCTTTGGCACACAGGTTACCACAAGAAACAAACTGCATCTGTGCTGCCTCTGTGCTGGCGAGGGCCTGATGTCACTCAGTGCCCCTTACACTAAGAGGACATGAGAGCTTGCTTGCAGCTTGGTGTCAGAAAAACCCAGCTCACCAGGGAACTGGAGTGTTTCCCTTTTTCTGGTAAGGAGAACTGATTCATTTGCCTTGTTTCCCTTTTCACTCCCAGTGCCGGGAAACTCAGGCAAATTTGAAGCTCAGCTATTCTAACCCATCATTTGGCATATTTGCTTTTTTCCCTCCTTGGTCTTGATTTTCTACCTTTATGTTCCTAGCTTTTAATGTATATGTGCGATGGTCTGGGAGATACAATTCTCAATATGAAAGGAAGGAAGGGAGGAAGGAAGGAAGGGAGAGAGGGAAGAAGGAAGGAAGAAAACCTCAGGCAAAATACAAGTGCAGTGGCTAGGGGAGACCAGACTTAAAGTTTGGGCTGAGGAGGGGGTTTTTAAGGAAGGGAGCGATTAACTTGAGTTAAAGTTTGGGCTGAGGAGGGAGGTTTTCAACACCAGCCTGCTGTGTGTCCTTAGACCACTCACGCACACTCTCTGATTCCCCGCAACCCCCTCCTCCTGACCGCTTCTCAGCCTCCTCTGCAGGCTCCCCTTTCTCCTCCTGTCCTGAAATGGTCACTCACCACATATTTATAGTACCTCCCTATTTCTCCTGCTGTGTAACAAACCACCCAGAAACTTCTTAGTGGGCTTAACATTTCTTTTGCTCATGGACCTGAAGGCTAGGCAGGGCTCAGTGGGGACAGCTGGTCTCTGCTCCTCTTGGTGTCGGCTGGGCCTGGACTCTACAGGCTCGCGCTCTCGCACGTTTGGTGGCGGGTCTGGGAGACTAGCAGCTGGGGCTCCACACCCGGAGCTCCTCAGGCGCCCCTCTCTTGCTCTCTGCGGCCTCTGCACGTGGTCCCTCCAGCAGCTCCAGGGTAACCGCTGGCCTTGGGAGCCAAGGGTCACACCCCAAGAGAGACAGCCCAGGGGAAACTGTGTCGCCTTGTGTGATTTGGCCTCAGAAGTCTCTCAGTGTCACTTCCGCTGCAGTCACAGGGCCACACTGTAAGAAGAGCATGTGGCATGGGAGATGTTGGTGCTGCCATCTTTAGAAAACACTGCCTGCCATTCTTCCTCATGCCAAGCAACATGCCAGGTTGTGGGCACACGGACACAATAGTGTGTAGGATGCTGGGGTCCCCCAGGCCTGTCACAGGACCTTTCTTTATTGTTCAGGGCCCACAACTCCACACAGACACCCCCACATCCTTGCCTTCCTCCACCTCCTGACCCGTATTTCCAGTTTCCTGCCTTAGTGGTCCTCAGCTCAGTAGGTCCCAAACCGGCCTGTCATTTCTCTCCTGTGTTCTCCGGCTGAGCAACGCAGCACTGTCCCCAGCGCCCCACCCCTCACCCGGCGGGACCCTGGGAACCAACTGAGACCCCTCCCTGCTCCCTGCCTAGAGAGCCAATGCCCGTTAGAGCCTGATGCTCCCGATGCCTCTCAAAGCCACGGACTCCTTAGGCCCCCTTGCTGTCACCTCCCTATATGGGCACCATCACCTTTCGCGTGACAGCCCCTGTTCCTGTGGCCTCCCGTCTTGCCCCACTTCCAGCCAGACTCTTCTCCTCGTAGTATCCAGACTGGTTTTTCTAAGACGTGAGTCTAATCACATTTTTCTTCTGCTTACAAACCTTCAGTGGCTCGCACTGTCCCCTGGGTGGCACTGCCTCTCCAAAACGTGACCCCGAGGCCCCCGGAGCCGGGCGCCGCCTGCCGCTCTAGCCCCCTCTCCCTGCCAGTCTAAGCGACAGCATTTCGGGCCACCTTTCCTTATCTTGACGAGGCCACGGCCCCTCACGCCCTCCACTTACCCCCTGTGTCCGTGCCGCTCCCTCCACCTGGAACGCTGTCTCCTCACCGTCTCTGGCCAGCTGCTGCTGGCGCTTCAGGTCTTGGCTTAACTGTTTTCTCTGAGCAGTTTTTCCTAAACTAAGTGCTCCTGGCTCCTGGCACCTTCCCAGCGCTCTAGGACCCAGCACCGTAATTGCTTGCTCAGTATTTGTTTTCATTATTTGGATCATAAACTCTGTGAGGAATGGGGCCAGGTCTATCTGGTTAGCCAGTGGCACACGGGGGTGCTGAGTGTTTGTTGAATGAATAAATGGCTGAGGGGGCCAGGGCCCAGGATTTGACCAAATCGACTCTAAGGGCCTTTTAACCCCTGTCTTTCTACGCCTTCCAACAGTCATTTTCTGTCTACCTTAAAGGCACATGACCAGTGGCCACAGAAGTTGGTATCTCTTCCCCACCCACTAGCCCCAGTTTCGGAGATGGTGACACTTATTCCCAGTGTCACCTGGGATAAAGTGAGAGCTGAGCCCACCAGCCATTCCGCCCATTGTCTAGCGTGCAGCCTGGGCTCCTCGCCCTTGCTCTGAGCTTGGTCATCTCCATAAGCCATGGCAACTCCATTAACCTGAACCCTCAGTTATCTGGAAGCCTTGGGCAGGCTGGGCGCGCAGTCAGGTCCGGAGACGGTGAAATGGAGCAGCTGGTGACTGCAGTGAGCTTGCAACCCCTGAGCCCTGGGCGTAAAGAACCTTTAGCATGTTTGAGAGCTCTCCCCATGGTTACAGAGGAGAAATCCACGGGGGGTGTGGGTGGGGAGGCGGGCCTAAGCGCCCTGTGTCTGGTTTTCATTCTCATTGCCTACTGTCCTTTCTGTCCCCACGCTGCCCCTCGGGCCCTGACTTTCTTCCCACACCGGCATGGTGGTCCTCCACTTAACCCCAGGCACAGACAGGGGGTGCAACGTGCAGAGTCTGCGCCAAGGGCGAGGGACAGAGGACTCCTGACTCCCCCCTGCTAGAGTCCCTATCTGGGCCCCATTGGGTCTGCAGGCCAGGCCGTGGGGCCTCAGTGGGGGTCACGCTGGGCAGACCCAGGCCTCTCTCACTGCCTCTGTCCCTCCAGCTGTGTGACTGGAGCTAAAGTACTCAACCACTCTGGGCCTTCATCTCCAACTCTGCCAAAGGGTACCGTTGGCTCATTTATTCCTGAGACCTGCTCAGGATGCTCCCTGCGAGGTCCAGGAGCCATGGACACCCACGCAGGGGCTCAGGGCACCCAGTGGGTGTCAGTGCGGACGTTAGAGAGGTCCTTCCCCTTGCCACCAGTTGCCACCCAAAGGGACTTACCCTCTCTGGGTCTTGGTTTCCTTTTCTGCAAGAATAGGATCATGATGGCACCTCCCACGAGGGGAGGTGTGAGGGATTTCCTGACAGAGCCCACGGAAGGCAGTTGGCACAGAGCGTGGCCACGGGCAGAGTAGGAGGGGTGGGTCCTGGTCAGACAGGGTGGCCCAGGAGGGTCTGGCCCCTTCCCTCCCCAGTCTGTTTCCTGAGACCAAACACCAGCCCACGGGCTCCTCCCTGTGGTGGCCTCGGGGACGCCACTCAGGAAACCTCCGCCTGGGCTCCCTGTGTGCCTGGGCGTCCGAGGGCCCTTCACCCCCCCAGGGGTCCCCGGCAGCCCGGTCTGTCTCCCTGCCTCCTCTTCGTTCTTCAGGGAACCCTCCAGACTCTCCACGGTGGCCTCAGGGTGGAGGTGGGGGTGCGAAGTGGGCTGGGGGCGATGGGTGGGGGCAGCAGGGCAGTGCTGGGGTGGTAGGTGGGGCCCGGGCCAGGTGGGGCGGATGAGCTGTGCAACTGCTGGATTAGATTTAATCTTGATTCAAATTTCAATGAATAAATTTAACTTTATTTTTGATATTTTGTTCATCATGATATTTTTACATTGATTTTGATTTAAAAAGATAGCCCATAAAGTATTATTTGTCTTGATGAGTGAATTTTTAGCTTCCCCTTAGATTCTGCGCCTGAGGTGAGCACATTGCTTGCCTCAGCCCTGCCCAGCCCAGCCCTTTTGGGGGGAAAGGTGGGGAGTGTGGGGAAAGCCGCCCATGGAATCCTCCCGACCACCCAGTGGCTGTTCACTGGTCCACTGTCTGGGCCTCCCTCCACCTCCCACCATCCATGCTTCCATCCCTCCCTGCATCACCTGTCCGTCGGTCCATCTGCCACAGTGTTAAGAACTTGCCTCTGCATTTAGATGGCCTGAGTTCGCATCCTGGCGGCCCATCCTGGGTGACCCGTGACATCCATTCAACACCCACACTTTCCGTTTGGTAGAGTATCGCACAGAAAAGTTATTCAAATAATACTTGAATATATTGCTTAAAAAACATTTATTGCTTTCTAATAAGTATTTATTGCTCTCTAATTTCGACACATTTAGTGAAACAGATATGAGGAACCAAGGCCCAGAGAGTAAGGTGTCTTGTCCGGGGTCGCACGGTCTGTGGGTGCAGGGATGTGAGACCAGATGAGCCTTGCTGAACGAGGCGGCAAACCCCGGCCTGTCCGAGGCCCTGCTGCTGGCTTCTCCTGCCTGCGGCGGAGTGGAGTCCCTGACACAGAGCCAGGCAACCGCCCAAACCGATGCAAGGCAGTGTTCACGAAGTACTTAAAAGGGGGAGTTGGCCGCAGGCGAGTGATTCGGGGAGCTGGGAGAATGGGCCTGCGGAAGGCCAGGGGCTGGCTCACCCACCTCCATTCTAACCCCCTCCGCGGTGCCTCCGTGCACTTCGGAGCCTGGAAGCTAAAACCTACCGTCGCCCCCAGGTCCCTGCAGCTGTGGTTCTGGATGTGAACTGGGTTCTGCCAGTGAGACCTGCTCATGTGAGGTTTGGAAGGTGGCTGTCTTCCTGCCTCTCCTGGCGGGTGTGGGTGTCGAGGAAGTGATGGCTGGACTCTGTGCCATAGTGTCCCCTCGCCTGCTTCCTACGGGCCAGAGACAGGAGCAGTGGGGGCAGAGGCTTCCTAAGCCCAGGCGGCAGCCACAGTCGGGCATCTGGGGGTGGCCTCTGACTCTTCAGTGTCCTGCGTGTGGCCCTGGCAGCAGCTCCCCCTGGTCAGTTCTGCGGGGTCCTGGGGACCCACTCGCTCAGAGCTCATGTCCTGGGATTTTATAAGCACCTAATTCCCCATGTTAAATCCCTTTCTGCTTAAGATTCCCAGAGGGGTTGTTAGTTCCCACGCTGAAATGTGTCTGACACAGGATCACGAGGTGGCCTTTGGATCTGGGAATCCGGAAGTCACAGGTGACCTTGGAGGAAGTGGTTTCAGTGGGGTGACGGCCAGGGGCCATCAATCTTGGAGCCCTATCGGTGCCTTCTAAGAGCATGGCTAATCCACTAAATTGGCTGAGCCCTGGAACCAGATATATGGATTTAGCTCCCAAATGTGTCCTTGGCTCGCTGGGGTCCCTGGTCCCCAGTCCTTTAGGTCCAGTGCCTAGACTCCCATCTTTGTGTATTAAAGTCTGGCTCTGGTTTTGCAATGCAGGGTACCAGATTGCAGTGGGTGAGGGGGTTCCTGGGAGCCGAGGGCTAGGAGATGGTGTGGGCTGGGAGGGGAGCGTGGGCGGGTGGCCCTGCGTGTAATGTGAAGACCAGGCCCCAGTCTGTTTCTTTCCAGGATGGGAGAGGCTCCACGTAGGAAGGAGTCCGTGTGAGAAAGAAGATACCTGAGAAAGCAGGACAGAGTACTGGGGAAAGGGAGCGGGATGGCCAGGGGGAGCCAGCCCTGCAGCTGCAGTTACGGCAGCATCGCCCCGGGTTTGCCCCGCGCCAGTCAAGGGCCAGGTGCATTACAAGGGTCACTCTCCTGCTCACGGCTCTCCAGCTAGTGGAGGAGGCAGGGTGTGAACACACAACTGAGTCGGGGAGAAAGGAAGCTGGAGAGGGGCCTGGGCCATCTCTAGACGGGTTTGGGCCGCACGGAAGCTGAGGTCATCTCCTGAAGAACAGGACTGGTGGTTCCAGAACCTAGTGTCTGGGGCAAGGGGTGGGTGCAAACAGCGCCCTCTAGGCGCCCGCAAGGGGGTGGCTGAGAACGACCGCCTGGCTGAGCTGAAGGTGGAGTTCAAAGGGGTAGATCTGGGGTGTGGGTCCCAGTGAAGGAGGAATTAAGGGTGCTTTGGGTAACTTGTGCAGGAAAGGTGATCTGAGATGGAGCTGCTGGGTGTGGGTGCAGAGGGAGGAGGGGGATGGGGAACCTGAGCATGTGGCTAAAGCAAGTGCAAGAAGCAGGGGTGGGGCTGACGGCAAGGCCGGGAAACCCGCAGGGGGGTAGATATGCCCCCAGATATGTGGTAGAAAGAGGTTGTCGGCCTTCTGTCCCCCCCTCAGTTTCTCCGGTCTGGTATGGAGAAGCTGTCAGTGGAAGTTCTGGTCATGTGCTCAAGGCAGAGAAGGAGGCAGGGCCCCGGGCTTGGTCCTGCCTGTGGTGAGCGGCCATCCGTTTTGGAGCCCTATTGGTTCCCTCTAAGAACATGGCCTGGTCCTTCCCAGGGGGGCCTTCTGCTGCTTTAGATACTGTCTACATCTGGACAACTCCTCACTTTTGCCTCCACCCTGGACCCTTCCCCTTGGATTTATCACCAGACCGCACAGTTGTCCAACAGGCTTCTCACCAAAATGTCCAAGTGGGAGCTTTGGTTTCCCCGCTGGTCACTGCCATCCTGGTTAAATGGAACTTCCACCTGCCAAGGAGCTAAGAAGGAAATTGGCACCATCTTTGACTCCATCAGATCCTACAGACTCTATAAAACATACCCTGGGTCTGGCAACTTCTCACATCCTCAACTGTCATCTCCTGGGTCCCCTCTCGCAGGGGCACCTCCGCAAGGGCTCTCTCCCGGTTCCTGCCCGTGTCCAGTGCGGTCTGTTTCTCACATGGCCACCAGAGGGCGCCGAGATGCTGATCTCCAGGCTCACAGAACCAATGCAAGGTCGTTCCTCCTCTCTCCAGGCCCTCACCGCCACTCTGCCTCCGGCACTTCTTGCCCCACGGGCCTTCTTGCTGCTCCTGAAAACGCTCCAGGCTCCTTCTCACCTTTATTTACCCTTGGCAGGTCCTTCTCCGGCAGTGCTCTTCCCCGATCTTTGCAGAGCTCAGTCTGGTCTGCCTCTTCCCTTCTCCACCATTCCTTCCTCTCAGCCCCCTTTGTGATTTTTTCATGGCACTTTTCACCGCCTATATCATCATTCCAGTCATTATTTTGTTTATTGTCTCTGTCCCTGTTGGCATGTGAGCTCTCTGGGGACAGGGACTTCACTTGGTCTGCTGCCATTTCGCCAGGGCCTGGCACCCAAGCCTAACTTGTTAAATATGAGTTAAACGATGAACTGTGCATGTCAGCCTAACATGGCAGGCGGGAGGCCATCCTCCCCCCCCCTGGGCCAGGACCCATTGAAGGTGTCTTCTCCACCCTGCTCAGCATCAGGAGCTGCTGGCGCATCCAACATCAGAGCCGGCAGAGCCAGAGGACCAGCGCCCACGGCCAGGGCACAAGGAGAAAGGCCAGAGTGAAGAAGTTAGAGGGCCTGGGGGGTCCATGGAGGAGGGAGTAGACGTTGAGAGTCAAAACCCAAGACCCTTCCTTTGGAGGTGGGGGGGGGCCCTGGAGGGAGTGGAGATGATGCCCAGAGGCTCCTTGCCTCTGTCTGGCTAGTTCTGTGCAGTTTGGCTTGTTCTGTGCGGTTCATGTGCACGTCTGAAGGCTGACAAGTAGCTAGGGTTGGGGTCTCTGCTCCTCCCCTCCATGGTAAGGATAGGGGCTGGGCTACGGAGTCTTTTTTTTTTTTAAGATTTTTTTATTGATTTTTTTTTTTTTTTAAGGAGAGAGAGAAACATTGATGTGAGAGGGAAGCATCAATCGGTTGCATCCTACACATCACCTACCCAGGATCAAGCCTGAAACTGGGCATGTGCCCTGACCAGGAATCGAACCTGCAACCTTTCGGGACGACAGGGACTTCTGTGTGGAGGGAATGGCAAATGCCCAGTCCTGGAATAACTTTTAAGACATGTACAAATTTAGTATGAGATCAAGGTAGCTTTTCAGTCAGTGGAGAGAAAATACATTATTAAAATAAATGGGGTTGGTCGCTGGGCAGCCATCTGGAGAAAAATAAAGTAGGATCCATACCTCACATTGTACAAGGAGGTAAGATGGGAGGTGTCAGATAACCAAATATAAGACAATGAAACCATAACACTGCAAGGAGAAACCATAGAAGAACGTTTTTAAAATGTGAGTGTGACAGGGGCCCAAGAATCACGAAGAACCCAGGAGCCATAAGAGGAAAGCCCGGAGCACTAAGGGACGTAAGTGTGAAGTCTGAGCGCCTGCAGCCACTGTGAGTAAGGCCGGTGACATTCTGGGCAAACATGGTTGTACCTCGTGAAACAGACAAAAGCTAATTTGCCTCATACGGAAATCAATGAAAAACACCCTCACCAAAGAAATCGCAGTTCACAGGAAAGGGAAATACAGATGGCTTTTAACTCTGAAAAAAAACCGCTAACTCAGATGAAAAGAAATGCAAATTCAATCCCATGGCGTATCTCTTTGTTCCCTGTCTGCTGGAGTAGCAACATTGAGAAGTTATCCCAAGACTGTGTTGGTGAGAAGGCGGGAAACAGCTTCCACGCATTGCTGCTGGGAGGGTGAGCGGGTGAGCCCCCGGGGAGGGTATCTGGCACCAGTGGTGCACCCTGTCACCCAGGGATCCTCCCCGAGGGAGGCAGCCTCCAGATCCCCGCCCCCTCAAAGCAGCGTGTGCACCCCGTTACTCAGGGCCGCGCAGCTGGAGCAGCAAAAGGTGGGGCGAGCCCAACCTTTTTTCAGTAGGACGGAGCTGGGCTGTCACCCGCCTGGACAGGGAGCTCTGCTCCGCTGCAGCAGTGACTGAGGAAGCTCCTTGTGAGCGGAACAGAAGCAACATGCGGCAAAGAGTAGGTGGGAGTCAGCAGCGCGGGGCCCTGGCACCTGCTCCCTGCGGGGTGAGAGGAAGGAAGTCAAGAAGCTTTTCTTCTGCTGGAATGTCTCTGGAAGGACACGCAAGGGACAGGCAAAGGAGACGCCTCCTCTGAGGGGCTGGGGCGCTGGGAGGAGGGCTGGAAGGCTAATTTATTGTGATAGGCTTTTTAAAAAAATCCTTACCCAAAGATATTTTTTCCATTGATTTTTAGAGAGTGGAAGGGAAGGAGAGAGAGAGAAAAAAAATTAACATGAGAGAGACACACATCGACTGGTTGCCTCCCGCAGGAGCCCCAACTTGGCCGGGGATCGAACCTGCAACCGAGGTACGTGCCCTTAACTGGGAATCGAACCTGAGACGTTTTGGTCTGCAGGCCAATGCTCCAGCCACTGAACCAAACCGGCCAGGGTGTGATAGGCTTTTCCGTACCTTTCAAATTTTGGACTCATTCAAAGATAATATTAAAATGTAACCAAAAAAACTTCAAAAAAAAGATTGCTGTTTAGGTCCCAATTTAGGGGAGAGGGACAGTTGTGTCGTATTGGGATGGGAGGTGGGGAAGAATGATGAGCCCAAGGGGCCAATGGGCATTGGGGTGGGGGTGAGGGGCGTCTCCGGGAAGCCTGGCCTGGGGATAGGAGCCGTGCATGGCTGGGGTGGCCACTGAGGGTGTCAAGAGAAAGGCCAAGACAGCATCCTGAGGGGCAGGTGTGTGAAGGAGAGGGGGAGAAGGTGCACCTGGGTGGGGACCTGCATGGAGGGTAGCCTGCGGGGGCCGCAGGGAAGGATCCTTGGGGTCTGAAAGTGGGGCAATAGGAACCGGGTTGTGCATGGTCTCTGGGTGTGTCTGGGGCACAGCACCTGATCCAGGGGCAGAAGGAAAGCCCCATGATGACTAGGAAGTGCCTGCGCTCTGTATCCAGGGCTTCATGGGGATTTCCTAGGAGAAAATCCCCTCCCTGAATCCTGAATTTGCCCCATGGAGCCTTTGGACACAGTATGGCTCATAAGGAGAAAGGTTACTGAACTAAAGGGTGGCCTGAGGCCATCAGCCCAGGGAGTGGGTGGGGGTGGGGCAGGGAATCATCACTGGGTCTGTCCAAATCAGCCCCCCAGGAATTTAACCCCAGAGCTCAGCTGATTTGGACTCTGGGAGGACCCTATCAGGCTGGGGACCAAACTCCAGCCACTGGGGACTGCCGAGCTGACCACCCCTCTCTGCTCTGACCTTGGTTGTAATGCTTAGCAGGACTGACCAAAGGCAGAATGGACCTCTATTCAAAGGGCTTCCCAGTGCTGCCTTCAGGGGACCTGCCAGAGACCCTAAAGGCAACCCCACCCCCCAGGGGCTTCGCTTTTGTTTTTGTTTTTGTTTTTGTTTTTTAAAGCTCTTATTTCTATAACAGTTTAGTAAGTGCCCCTCTGTGTCAGATCTTAGACTATAGTAAAGACTTAAAAAATGTTGGCTGCTATTTTAATAAAATGTTAACATTTTTAGGAAGATATAATCATTCGAAAGTTGTGTGCATTTGATGATAGAGCCTAAAGATTTATGAAGCAAAAATAAAAAGTGACTGAGTTAAAGGGAGAATTGACAAATTCACTGTCAAGGTGGGAGAGTTAATAAACTTTTCTCAATAGCTGATAGATCAAGTGAAACAAATGAAAACTATTTGTAATGATATAAAAGACTTAAGCAGCACAGTTAACATCTTGATTTATTAGACATTTATGGAACGCTGAATATCTATACATTTAAGAAAAAAATGAATCCCATACTAGATCATACATAAAGCAAATCTCAACAAATTTAAAAGAATCAGGCCAAATTCTTTAACCACAATAGCATTAAAAAAACAATAGCAAAAAGATAATCCCATTTCCCAACATTTGAAAATTAATAACACACTTTCAAATAACTCATTGATCAAAAAGAAAATTATAATAAAATTTTAAAATACTTAGAATAAAAACATAATAAAATATTGCATATCAAAATCATAGGTTGTGGTAAGTTTTATGTTATGTATATTTTACCACAGTTTTTAAAAAGTTGGTTGCAGCTAAAGTAGTATTTGAGGAAAATTTATAGCCTTAAGAGCTTATATTAGGAACAAAACAATGTTTCAAATTCATGAACTAAGAATTCAAAACTGAGAAGTACAGTAAAACAATAGAAGAAACCCAAAGAAAAAGGAAATAATAAAGAGAAGAACAGAATTTAAATACATGGAATAAAATGGTATAGTAGAAAGAATTAACAAGGCCAAAAGTGGGTTCTTTGAAAAGATTAGTACAATTAATAAACTAAAGAGCAACTAAAAACAAATGCTGGAAGCAAAAAGAATTAACGTAGGATGAAAAGGAAGAGTAGAACAAAAATAAAAAAGGAGAGCTTAACAAGATGTGTGATAGTACTGTGAACAGCTTCACAGCAACAAATTTAAAAGCCCAAGCAAAAGAGAAAAATATATAAAATATTTGTAGAAGAATATATAAAGGATGACTGAGAAGTAATAGAATCCAAATGGTCCTATATCCTTTAAAGAAATTGAATTCGTTTAAAATCTACCTCTTCCTGCTCCCACATAATTTCAAAACCAGGCCCAGATGGTTTTACAAATGCTATAAAATATTCGAGAAAGAGCTAAATCTGTATTATCCTAACTTCTCTAAAAATAGAAAAAGAGATAATATTGCCAGCTCATTTAATGAAACTTTATACACCCCCCCCCCCAAAAAAAAACCAAGACAAAGGCACTATGAGAAAGGGAAATTGCTGGCCATTTTCACCGATGGACATGGGACCCCCCCCCCCCCCCCGGGCCTCCCGCCCCATTTTAGCCATTTGGAGCCAGCGATTTGTGAGACAATCATCATGGCTGCATTCGTCAGGGTGGACTTGAAGCCGTTTTAACAGAAAGACCTCACAGCACAGTGGATCTCGCTCTTCCGTCCGAGGTGAGTGGTCCTGACCCCCCCTCCCCCCAGCATTTCTATTTCCTAGCCAGCCTCGGAGAGGGACAAAGGATGCACAGGACCAGTGGCTTAGCTTCCAGGGAGATGATGACTCAGGCTTTGTGCACATCTCCTCCATCCCCCCCCCCGCCCCCCGACTTAATCATGGGCCGCACCTCGCTTCAAGGGGGGCAGAAATATGCCCTTCAGCCCCGGAGTGACTCAGTCAGGCTTCTGCGGGAAGGACGGGCCATTGAACATTAGAGAACGTACCAGTGTTATTCACAACATCTCCATAGATACAGAAAAAAGCATTCACTGAGATTAAACACTTAAGATAAAAACAAAACAAACTGTTACTAAGAATAGCGAGGAACCTTCTCTAACTGGGAATGCGCCGGCCACAGCTCACAGCGCGGGCCCTGGCGGGCACGGAGCGTTCTTTGAAATCAGAGACAAGGCAAAGTGCCCGCCATCCCTGATGCCTTTCAACGAGGCAGTAAAGGCTCCAGGCAGCCCAGGGAATTAATGTTATAAAAATCGGGAAGGAAGAAATAAAACTGCCATTTTTTACAAATGATAAGGCTGTCTACAAAGACAGTCGTGGGCTTGTTAGCACCAAAATCTCCGGATAAGAATTTTCACATTATATAATGAGAACTGCCATATGTATAAGTCCATTATGCAAAATTTGACATTTTCCCTACGTGTAAGCAACCAACAGAAAATGCAATTTTAAAAAGTGTGTGTTACAATGACACTGGATGTGATTCGGCATCAAGAAATAAATCTTGTGAAAAAATGTGCATGACCTTCCTGGAGGGAAATGATAAAACCTTATAGAAAGATATAAAGAAGAAATGGAATGTATTCGTGGGTAGGAAGGCTGAGTTTATAAAGAAGTCAGTTGTCCCCAAATTCCCCTACAAATTGAACAGAATTCTAATTACAACCTGGCATAGTTTTTCTTGGAACTTGACAAGCTTATTCTAAAATTTATATGGAAGAGGGAATGGTCAGCGAACATGAACAGTTTTGAAAATGTTCGGGAGAGAACTTGCCCTGCTTGATTTAAGGACCTGGCACAGGATTCCGGCAGTTAAGGCAGCGACCGAGGGGCAGGGAAGCTGGAGCGCAGCTCCCGGGGGAGCAGGCCGAGCTCCCCAGTAGATGCGCCGTATTCCCGGGCGTGGAGAGGGCTAAGTGGAATCCATATCTCACCACAACCAGGATCCACCCCACGTGTGCGAAGGCCTGACTATCAACAGCAGAGCTTTAAAAGCTTTAGAAGAAAATGTATGGACTTAGGAGCCAGGAACAACCGCTTTGTAAGCAGGACTCACTCCAAAAGCACATCCCTAGAGAGGAAATTAAACTACATTCAAATAAAAATTCTGTTTATTAAAAATCACAACTGATCCAAGACATCGCAAAGGCTGGAAAACCTATTTGCAGTACATATAGCAATTTAAGTTTGGAAATCAGAATATACAAAGGACTTCAAGTAAATATGCGACTAGAGAAATGGACAAAACGTTGACAAGGACAATTTATGGAAAAAGAAACCCAAGTGTCCAATAAATACATACCAAGATTCTCAACATCACCAGGGATAAGTTAATGTAAATAAACCCACAATGAGGTGTCCAAGCCTTACAAGACCAATTGCGAGTGAGGGTGTGGACCAGGAGGTGAAAGACAGACACACCTGTGGCTCTGTGATCCCCCTTCTAGAGAAATCTTGCACGCCAGCTCCGGGAGGCCACGCATATCTCACAAAATTGCAGCACTGTTTGCCAAGCAAAGATGGCAAACTTCCTACATATCTGGGAACGGAGATTAGATAAATACATTTCAATGCATCCATATCATGGAAATCACACTCAGCAAAAATCACTAAACTAGAGGTTTTAGTTAAACATTGATCAGCACTGTGCTGGGTGGAGGTTGTGCCTCCCAAGCCCTAAGGCCTGGGGTAGGAAGGAGGGGGCTGACTGACCTGGGAGGCCCCAGGACAGGGTCTAGGACCTCTGTGGGGACAAGCTAGGCAGGTGGATTTGGGGTGAAATAGGAAGGGTTTTCTAACAGGCCCGCTGCCCAAGGATGAAAGGGGTTGTTTTCTAAGGCAGTGAAGTGTTCTGTCATTGGAGGTGTGAGCCAGGGCTGGGCAGCTGCTTCAGGGGCAGTGAACCAAGCATTGCACACCAGCGGTGCCAGGGCAGGGTTGGCTAAAGGTGGCCTTTACGGTCCCTCTCTGCGTACCCAGAGGCTCCACGGTCCTGTGACTCAGTGAGTTTGCAAAGTGTGGCTGACAGAGGGCGGGACTGAATGAATAACTGAGCTGTGACACATCCTGCGGTGGAACGCTGCTCACTAGCGAAAAGGGATGGACCCGGCACATGCGACAACGGGAATGAATCTCAGAAACACACCGAAAGGAACCGTGTGCAAGGGGCCACATACCGTGCGACTCTGGTTACGTGAAATTCTAAAAAATGCAAAGCAACCTGTAATGACAGAAAGCAGATCGGAGCTGTGTGCCGTGCGGGAGAGGGGGCTGCACCGGGGCTCGAGGGAACTTTCCATGATGATGGAAACGTTCTCCAACGTTCTCTGTCTTCGCTGTGGTGGACGTTTCATGGGCACATGCATCTGTCAAAATGAATGCAATTGTACACTGTATTTTTCCGTGTTTTGTACCCACTGCAGTCCCAACCCAGAACTAGGTATCCGGGAGGTGTATGATCCACGCGTGCAGAATGCAGGAGGCAGGCGACCCGCCCTAACTCGGGGGGATTATTTGCTCGGGCTGTCCCCCAGAGGCGGCTTGCTCAGAACAGAGGGCGGGCGCGATCCTGGGCAGCTGTGTAAGGGAGCTGCCCCCGGGGCACGAGCGGGAGATAAAACCCAACACGTAGCTCCCTTTCCAAGCCCCATGGCCATACTCACCAAAGGGGTGCATCAATCTTTTTGCTTTTCTTATTTTAAAAATAAACATTTTATTTTGGAATAATTTTAGATTAGTTAATAATTAGTTAGATTAGATTAGCAAAGTTGCTAAGATAGTAAGAGAGCTCACGTATGTGTTTCACCCAGTTTCCCCTGATGCTGACATCATTTACATAACCCTGGTGCATTTGTCAAAACTAAGACATTCACTTTAGTACCAAATCTGTTAAATGTAGATTTGTTTTGGATTTGACTACTTCTCCCACTAGTGTTTTTTTTCTGTCCCAGGATCCAGTCCAGGATACCACATCGCGTTTAGTGCACTGTTTTCTCTTTTGTTTTGCTTTGTTTTTTTAGGTTAACACAGAGGTTACCCTATAGCAGTTGTTGGGAAAAGAATGTTACTATGGGGGGGGGGTACCCAGAATAAAGCCCTCAGGTGGCCTAGGAGGGAGGGAGCCCTGGCTGGGTCATGGGGCGGGGGGGGGGGACACGGGGGGGACGGACACTGGGCCTTCCTGACCTGGGCTGGGTGCCCTGAAGCGCTTCCCCTGGCTCAGTTAGCCTGTGCAAAGCACAGAGCAAAGACATTGAAGTGCACTGGCTGTTTTTGCTTTAAAATATTTTAATTGATTTTTAGAGAGAGAGGAAGGGAGAGGGACAGAGAGAAAGAAACATAGATGTTAGAGCAGAACATCCGTTGGCTGCTTCTGCATGCCCCCTACCAGGGTTGGAGCCAGCAGCTGGGGCGTGTGTCCTGACCAGGAACCTAATCAGTAGCCCTTCTGTGCACAGGAGGACACCCAGCCAACTGAGCCACACTGGCCAGGGCCACTGGCTGGTTTCAGTCGCCGACTGGCCAAGTGCAGGAGCAGGCCCTGGGGAAGCTGCATTTCCTTCTGCAAAAGCCATTTATGCCAACCCTGTGTCTCGCATGGACAGTTCCAGAAGGGTTCAGCCTGGGTGCCTGGGGAATCCTGGGCTTCGTCCCCAGGGTAGGGAGTGGAAGGGACACTGGCCACTCAGCAGACTCCCGAGCCCCTCGCTCTCCTGTGGTTTCCCAGTTTGCCCTGAGTGAGTTGAGGCCAGGGTGGATGACCAGTGGCTCTGCCCATCTCCTCACCCCTTGTCCCTGAAGCTGGAAAGGCGCTGGGGACGGGGAGCCGTGGTAATGAATAGCCAGGACTAGGCGAGCTTGGAGCCCATGGGGGAGACTCGGTGCTGCTCAGCCGCGAGTCTGCCGTGGCTGGGGGTGGGGGCCCTCCCCACCCATGAGCTGCAGAGCTCAGGCTTTGTCCCTCAGACAGCAGCAGCTGGGCCAGGAGGGCTTGGAGTCACCCGACTTCTCAGACCCTCTGTTTCTGCATCTTTAAAATGGACCACGGATGTTACTTAGTTCCAAGGTGCTTGGTCCCACAGGGCTTCCTCCAGCACAGTGCCCAGCTGGCTCGGGGCACTGCCTGTCACTTCCCTTCTATTTCCCCTTCTCCATGAGCTGACCCTCACCTCCCTTCCTGCCTCATCACCCCCCCATCCCCCATCCTTCTACCCTCAGGGGTTCCCACATGCGCCTCTGTTTAGGGGCAGCCTCTAGGCTTTGTTAGACAACCCCCTCACCCCGAGTGCCCTCTTTCTGACACCGCTGCTTGAATGCCGCCTCCCAGGCCCAGCTCCCCCTCTGCATAACTCTGAGGCCTCCTCCCTGTAGATCCCCTGTGGCCTCATCACTTCCTGCCTTGATGGACAACCATGAGGTCAGATCTTCCCCAGGCACCGCTATACCCCTTGCACCCTGGACCCACCAGTGCCTGATGCTGTGCCTGCCGCACAGGAGATGCTCATTAAATCCTCATTGCTTAGAGTGGAGGTGAACTGAATTCTTGGAAACCTCAAGTTCTTGGAGAACCACTCTGGCCCTGCCCCTGGAAGCAAGTCCCCAGCTGAGAGTGCCCCTAGGTCTCCAGCTGGTGCCCCAGAGCAGGGATGGCCTTGGGGGTGGCCAGGGCCCAGCCCAGCACCTGAGCCCCCCACCCCCAGCTGCTCTGCCCGACCGCATGCTCCGCCTTCTGTAAACGGCTGTGGGGGCAGCTTGGGCAAGTTCCCCTTCCGCTTCCTCCTGCCTCCCCTCCCGCTGCTCCTGCTCCGCTGGGGCGCCTGGCCAGGCTCTCCACACCCCTGGTGCTGCAGAACTGCTCCACTGTCACCGCCGCCCAGGCCCCAGGCACGATGCAGGCCATCAAATGTGTGGTGGTGGGAGATGGGTAAGTTCCTGGCTGAACTTCCTCACAGCCCCTACTGGGGAGCCCCGAGCCCCTCCTGCACAGGTGTTCCCAGGAAGCCCCCTTACCTGTAGGAGTCCCTGGGAGGCAGCCAGGAGGAACCGTCCCTTCTTTTCCCAGGAAACAGAGGGAGCCCCGGGGTGGGCTGAGGACAGCTTTGCTCTCTCTGCCCACCTCACCTGGAAGCTTCCTGGGTGGAGGGTGGAGGGTGGAGGGGAGGGTGGAGTACTGCGGGTGGGGGTGCCTGGGGCCCCTTGCCTGTACCATGGGTGCTGGGGCACGTCTCCCATGGGATCTCAGTCTTTAGCTCTGTAGATGCAGGTGCGGGGTGGGGAACCAAAAATCTGACCTTTGTCCCCAGGCTGATCTGGGCTCTAGTCACTGGCTTATGCTGCTGTGTGGCCTTGGGTAAGTCACAGCACCTCTCTGAACCTTGGCTTGGCCATCTGGGATCTTCCACCAGAGTTGATGGGGGTTGCTTCAGACATTTTGAGAGGTTGTCCTGCGCACAGTGCGTGCTCAATAAACGGCAGCCTCCTCCCCTCCCCCGCAGCTGCTTGTTAGGAGGATGTGTGGGGGATGTGGGTGAGAGGCAGAAAGTGGGGACATGAGAGACAGTTAGGGAAGGAGGAGGGAAGAAGAGATGTGATTGTGGGGGTCAATTTGGGGCAGGCTGGGCTGAGGCGCCTTCTCCGCTGTCAGATTTCAGTGACCTCAGGTTTTCGCGTCCCCTTGTGGGCCTCAGTTTCCTCAGCTGTGAGATGACAGGTCCAAATGCCAATGTCTCGTGCCTCCAGCAACAGTGTCTTGGGGTCCAGACCACTGGTACCTCCTGGGGTTTTCTGTAGGTCCAACCCAGCACGTCCCAGCACAGTCTAGCTGGGTGGGCCTCTTGTCCAACTCTCCCATTCCACAGAGGGGCAGCCCGAGGCCTCGGGAGACTCGGCTCTCTCCTGGCCTGGGTCCCTGGCCCTGGCCCGGAGACTGCGATGGGCCGGGGGGCGGGCAGTTGGTCAGGCTGCCCTCAGCTGATTCTGATGCACTGCTGGCCGTTATCGGCCCACTTCTGCTTTGTGTCTGATCGGAGCGGGGCGGGCGGAAGCCAAGGGCGACGGGCCGGCCATTCAGAGTTACCTTGCTGGCAAGCCCCTTGGAGGGCAGCGCCTCAGAACAGCAAGTGACGAAACCGTGGAGGGGGGCCAGGGCTGCCCCTTGGGCCTCCACCTGTGTCCCCTCCCAGCCCAGCAGGCTGGGGGAAGACAGCAGGAATAAAGGGCGATCGCGCTTTATTTAGTACTTTATTTACTATGTGTCAGGCCCCGGGCTCAGTCACACCCCTCTCTTTTAGCCTCTCACTAACCATAATATTAGGCCCATTTTACAGGTGGGAGAAACGAAGCTCAACGAAGTTAAGTACTTTGCCCAAGACCTTATGGCATTTGAACCCAGGTCTCTCTGACTCCGAAACTCTGAGCTCTTAGCTGCTGTGCTGGCTGGTGAGGCAGGGCAGTGGAGGGGCAGGCTTTCCCCACCAGCGGTGGCTGCGCCATGCCCTGCACTGGGCTTGGGTGCTTTATGGGCTTCATCTAATTGGCTTCTCAGCACAGTCCTCTAAGGATGGACTCACCTGATCCCTACTTTCTAGATGGGGAAACTGAGGCATAGAGAGCTTAACTGAGTTGCCCAAGTTTGTGCCACTGGCAGGTGGTGGACCAGGTGTGTGATGGCAGAGCCCTGGTCAAGTACTAGGGACCCTTTGGCATTGTCCAGTTCAGGGGTGTCCCCCATCAGTGTCACCTGGGAAAACTTTTTCAAAACAGATTCCCAGTTCTGCCCACAACCATGGAGCAGATTCTCTGGGCTAGGACCTGAAGTCCGCCCTTTGACAAGCAGCCCAGATGGCTCTATGGCTCTCAGGTTTGAGAACACTGACATGGGGACCCTCAAATGGGGAAACTGAGGCCCAGAGGGGTGGGCCTGGGTCTCTCCTGAGGCAGGGACTGTGACTGATGCCCGCTGGAACTTCCTGTCTTTCAGAGCCGTGGGTAAGACCTGCCTTCTCATCAGCTACACCACCAATGCCTTCCCAGGAGAGTACATCCCCACCGTGTGAGTCTTGTGTGGGCGGGGCACCTGGAGGATGGGAGACACGCATCACCAAGCCCACTCCACTTTCAGGCACTTCTTGTGTGCTGGCCATGTGTGGGCACTTGGGGGTTGAGCAACTGGGAGATGCCCCAGCCATCTGCCCGGCAGAGCTGCCTAGTGATCTGGCTGGGGAGGCAGCCACCAAGGCCAAGATGAACTGTCATGGGGGTGGGGAGGCTGAGGGCTCTTAAAATGGAGAGAGACTGTGTCAGGGTGCGGGGTGCTGAAGGGGAGCAGGTGGCCTCGAGAGGGCCTCAAGAAGAGGTGTGTAGGGGGGCCGGCTGAGCAGGAGCCGGGGGTGGGAGGGGTGGGAAGAGGGGCTGGGTCAGAGAAGTGGAGGAGAGGGACAGGGTGGGGGAAGGATGAGGCAATCGAAGGCTTTGGTGACAAGGCAAAGAGATGCCAGGACACACGTGTGTTGGGGGAGAGGGCAGTGCCACCTGGAGGCCAATCAGAGCCCCGTCCTTGAGTAGGATGTAGAGTCAAGGCTGTCATTTGACACGTATGTAGCAAAGTGTAGGTGTCAGACTCAGGAGGGAAGGATAAGGGGTGAAGCACCAGGCCACCCCCAGCGCCCAATGGTCCCCATCACTCACAGAAAAACTTCCCAGCTCTGTCACACGGCATTCAAGGCTCTCTGTGGTCTTCTCTCAACCTCCCTTTCTAGCTTCATGGCCCCCTTTGGTTCACCAAACACCCCTGGGCATTTCCACCTCAGGGCCTTTGCTCAGCTGTTCCCTCTGCCTGGAGTACCTGTCCTTCGCATGTCCACATGTCTCAGACGGCCAGGCCCAGCTCTAGTGCCCCGTCCTCCAGGAAGCCTTTCTGATCTAGCCTCAAGGGTCTCTCACTCCCCAGAATGACTTTGTTTGACTTTGACCATGAGCCTGTGGAGTGCAGGGGCGCTCGCCCAGTTCTCTTCAGGCCAGCCCCTTGTCCTAGCACAGTGTCTGTGTACAGTGTAATCTATACATTGTCAGACACAGTAGATATGTTTTAAGTTGACCTGAATTGAACTTCATGGGGAGGCCGCAGGAGACCTGATCACAACTACCATCTTCTGAGGGCCTGCTGTGTGCTGGCCCTCACAAAATGTCACACATGTGTCACCTCATTTGATCCTCACGGGAACTGGGTATTACAACACCAGTTCACCCAGGGGGGAAGGGGAGGCTCACAGTCACTCAGGGGGCTACCCCCAGGCTCACCTGTGCCCCGAGTTCCCTCCACTGAGATTTCCCCCTGGGACACTGACCTGGCCCAGGGGGAGGAAGGCAGGCAGCCAGGACACGGCAGGGAAACCTAGACAGGGAGCCTGGAAAACCACTAACTGCCCCAGCCTGGTCCCCGACTCCCTATCTAGCTTGGCGCCAGCTCACGCCTCTCTCCACACTGTCCTGATCTGCTCGGTACCATCAATGACCAAACACGGGTCACACCTCTCAGTGTGGAGGGAGGGTAGGCTCTGGACCTGAGCAGTGAAGTGGGTCTGTAATCAGAAGGCCTTTGTCCCCTGGAGTGTGTTCCTGCCTCTGCCCATCCCAGCTGGGCTGAAGGGCCCACTTGCTGAGGGACCTTACACCAGTCACTTCCTCTCTCTGAACCTCAGTTTTCCTTTCTGTAGGAGGTGGGGCTGGGCTGGGAGATCCCAAGCTCTTTGCTCAGGTGCCTCCCCATATAGGGAGATGGAAGGGGCGCTCTCTGAGGCAGGATGGGGGGACCAGTGGCCAGTTGCTTTCAGCAACTTGGAGAGACTGGCCCCTGGTGGACTCAGTTGTCCCAGACAACCTTGCAGAAGGACAGCCAGAAGGGATGGGACAAGGTCTACCCCCCGGGGCTGAGAGTTGGGTCAGAGACTAGGGCCTGCGTCGCAGTGGCGTCTACGCAGCTGTGCAGTGTGGGAACTAGGGCACCCCTTTCACCTGCTCTGTTGTCCTCTGCCCTGTCCAGGGTCAGGCTGGGCCTGCAGCCCGGGAAGTGCAGAAACAGGCTGCACAGACTGAGTGAAAACACCCCAGCTGTGTGACCCTGGGCAGGTGACTCCCAGTCTCTGATTCTCCGTTTTCTCACATGTAAAATGGAGACAGCTGCAGAACACACTCCCTGGGCCGGCTGGAATGATCTAGGTGCAAAGGGCCGGCCCTACACCTGGCCCCGGGCTCTGCGCACCTGAGCCCCTGCCCTCCGCAGAGTCCGGGCATGTGCCCTCATGCCCGGTGCAGGCTCCCCAGCCCCCTTACCACACAGGCTCTGAATTGGGTAACGACCCAGTCCTGGCTCTGCCACCAACTGACTGAGACCTTGGGCAAGTCCCTTCCTGCTGTGAGCCTCAATGTCCTCATCTGGCAATGGGATTGAGGGTTGGACACAGTGGTATGTGAGGTCCTCTGGTCCAGACGGCCTGTGGGTCTCTGAAGTAAAGGGGACCCCCAGGAGCTGCAGATCACTGTGACTCCCCAAAGCAATCCCTCGGGCTCTGACAGCGGATCCTCTAGGGAGGGGCCAGTGGAGGGGTATGCAGGGACATTGAACATAAGGTTACTCAGCTTGTCAGCATCTCCCCACGGGGTGGCTTCAATGTCCTCTGCCTCTTTGGATCTTCCCAATGGTCTCAAGAAATAGGGATTTTTTACAGTGAAGAAAGTGAGGCTCAGAGAAGCTAGGTTACTCACGCAGGGTCACACAGCCAGGACAAGGCTTCACAAGGAGCTCTCTGTTCCCTCCCAACTCTCCCAGGTGGCTGTCCCAGGTTCACAAATGGGTATCATGCAAGAAGCAGGGCTCCTATGCTTATGAGCTGGCTGGTCTTGGAAAAGTTACTTAACCTCTTGGGACCTCATCTGTCTAATGGGAGTAACTTGAGGTCCTTTTATCTTGGGTCATGTGGGACTTCAAGACCTATTGTGCGAAGGCTCCTAGCCCTCTGCCTGGCCACAGAGTAGGTACTTGGTGCTGCCACCAATCCTAGGAAGAGCTTTTCCCCCGTGGTCACAGCCTCTGAGACCCTGGGGTGTGGCCCAGAGAAGAGGCACCTTTGGCTCAGGAATTTATGGAGGCTTTTGGGCACCAGAGTTTCAGAGGAGAGTGTCCCAACACTCTGAGCTTATCCTAAAGGAGTGTTTCTGGCGAAGCCAAAGACAACATAGACACTTCTTTTCCCACCGTGCCCAGTGGCGTCTCCCTGGGCCTGAAATCCGGCGGTATGGGTGGTGCCCAGAGTAGGTACGCAGAGCACCTACTATGTGCCAAATGCTGTGCTCGCCTCAGGGTGCAGTGAGGAACGAGCACCTGCCTTTTGGGGTGCTGAGTTCACCATAGATTACTGGGTCAGGACCCCAACCTAGCTGGGAGTCAGGAAAGGCTTCCTGGAGGAGGTGACATTGAGATAAGGCTGGAGGAGCCGTTGTGTAAGAGTCAGCCCAGTAGTGGGAGAAAGGGGAGTGGGAGTCAGGGAGGGGTGTTTGCAGGAGTTTCCAGGCAGGAGGGAGCAGGGCCATCTGAGGAGCAGAGAGGTGGCCAGGAGCATTCTCCAGGGCTCATCAAGCATAGTGTGTTAAATCATTATCCTGCCAACTTTTTTTTTTGATATGTGGGGTTTCTCAAGACAGGTATCTTTGGAGTTACTCTGAGCATTAGGGCTTCTGCAGCTTGTCACTGAGCAGCATTCTGCGAGGGCTTCATGGAGGAGGTGACATCCCAAGGGCTTCAGTTTGGTTGGCTTAGTTCTGTTCCGCCTGTGCTCACCGCCAGGCCTGGGACTGCAGAGCAGAAACGGGCACGGCCCCCGCCGGCTTGGGGGCCAGAGGCACACTAAGTGCCTGCTCGAGGTGGAGGCAAAGCAGTTTGCCTGAGGGAGGGAATGACAAGCTCTTTCCGGGCGGGGGACAGGGAAGGAGGTTTCCCAGGGGTTTCTCCACAAAGGAGGAACTGGCTGGGCAGATTCTGAAGCGTGTATAGGAGACAAGGGTGCAAAAGGGATGGAAGGGAGTTCCAGAGAGAGGTACAGACGGGAGCAAAGGCCCGGAGGTGGGGCGGGTGGGATATTTGCACAAGGAGAGGTGGGAAAGGCAGTCCAGGCAGGGGACACAGCGTGAACAAGGGCAGGGAGGCCGGCAGTGGGAGCCTGGCCTGGGAAACAGCTTGGCTAGTATGTGACTGGAGGAGTGGAAGGAGAAGCTGGAAGAGCCTGAGGTCTCAGCGGGCCTGGTCAGGGGACAATGGCCTGTGTGGGTGACCTCAGTGAAGAGAGACAAGGTGGTGTCCTAGCCCTCAGGGACAGGGGGTGGGAGCATCTGTGGAAGCACAGCTGTGGCACAAGGCAGTGAGCACTGGCTTCTCACCTAGTTTGGTCACTCACTGGCTGTGTGGCCTTGAGCGAGTCACCATACCTCTCTGATCCCAGTTTTCTCTTCCACAGCACGAGGAACCAGCACTGTCTTCTCAGGGATGTGTGTAGTGAAAACACTGTTGAAATGAATTTACTTAGCGGTTGTTAATTCTCACCCGAGGATATTTTTCCATTAATTTTTAGAGAGAGTGGAAGGGGGTGTGGAGAGAGAGAGAGAGAGAGAGAGGGAGAGAGAGAGAGAGAGACATCATTGTGAGAGAGACACATCGATTGGTTGCCTCCGGCACGCACCCTGACTGGGGCCAGGGATCGAACCTGCTCTCCAGGTATGTGCCCTTGACCAGGAATTGAACCCAAGACCCTGCTGTGCATGGGCCAACGCTCTAACCACTGAGCAACACTGGCCAGGGCATGAATTGAATTTTTAAAAAATTTGGCAGCTCGTTTGATTGCCTTGGAGGCCTCTGTGGTGCTGGTGGGGGGATTTCAGCAGCTGTTGTCAGTGCCCCACACTACCCTTTGGCGTGTCATTCCAGCGCGTGCCAGTGGCATTTTCCTAAATCTGCTGTGACTGACAGCTTTTAGTGTGCCCTCAGGGTGGGTTGGAAACCCAGGGAAGTAACACCCTGGGGCATCCCTCTGCAGTGGAAGATGGAAGTGGTGGGTAATACCCCAGCTCCTGTCCCCTCTGGGGGACGCCCTGAGCATGGTCCACGCTGTCTCCCAGGTGGCCCTGGCTGGCCCCAGCCCGTCGCTCACAGCAGTGACTGCTCACTAGCTCGCCTGTGTCTGCTGCCCCTTCCTGGTCTCCTCCCCACCACCCTCCCGTAGCTGCCTGGGCTCACTTCCCAAATAGACCACTTGTACCACCTTCTTGTCGCAGAGTTTCCTTCTGGGGGGACCCAACCTCAGATGGGGATAAACACTTATTCAGCAAATACTGGGTGGCCAGCCTCAGTGTCCAGCATAGGAAGTGGGTAAATTTATTCTGATCAAACCTCGGAGGGAATATTATGCAGCCTTGAAAAATCACCTCTCCAATGAGAGGTGAGGGCAGGAAAATGATCGAGACAATGTTGTCCTCTTTATGCTTAGCTGAGTTTAAAAATTTTTATGTTGAAAATCAGTAATGAAAAAAAGAGAAAGCTCAGTTAATTGCACAGTGCTAGGTGACTTTGGTCCCATTGCAGGCCCTCTCTGGGTCTCAGCCTCCAGCATGAAGCAACTTGGGCTGGACTGGAGGGCCCTGGACTCTGGAGCTGGAGGCTGACCCTTCTGTCTTGCCTGCTCCCCACAGGTTTGACAACTATTCAGCTAACGTGATGGTGGACAGCAAGCCAGTGAACCTGGGGCTGTGGGATACAGCCGGGCAGGAGGACTATGACCGGCTCCGGCCACTGTCCTACCCGCAGACGGTGAGCTCCCTCCGCCTTTCCATGCCAGCTGGCCTCTGCTCACCCTGTTCCCTCTGCATGGGTTGCCCTTGGGCCAGCTTGGCCTGGTGAACCCTGACCCTTCCCTTAAGGCCCAGCTCGAGGACTCTGCCTTGTCCTCCCCAGGCACACCCAGGGACTCCTCCCTCTGCCCCTAGCCTTCCATCAGTCCCCAGTTGCCACTCTGCCCTCTTCCCAGTCCCACCTCCCATGGGCTCTGGTACCACCTACTCCCTCCGGATGGGGCAGGCAGGTCCAGGACGGGGCTTCAATAGGGAGCCCAGGCCAGTGAACCCTGGGTGTGCTGGGTGAGGGAAGAAGAGACTGGGTGAGCCTGCAGGTAGCTCCGTGGCTGCTGGGCAAACCCCTCCGCCACCCCTTCCATCCTTGACCTTCCCTCCAGGGGTGGGGTAGTGAGTGCCTGTTTAGGAGCACGGATTCCGGAGCTCCAAATGGCAAACCCGTTAAGCTTTGTAGCCTCACTCTTCCCATCTGTGGAATGGGGGCACAGCCCGCTGCAGGGTGCTGTGTGAGGATGGACCACTAAGGACAGACCCTGGGGCAAGCAGCGGCCTGGGGGTGAGGGGGGCAGGCAGGCAGCCCTGCCCTGCCAGACCCTAACCCCCAGCCCGCGTCCCTGGGCTGCTCAGTGCCCAGTGCTGAGGGGACGGGCCCAGGTAGGCTGCCCCTGGGCTGCCCCTCATGGGTAACCCTGCCTGCTCTGCCCTAGGACGTCTTCCTCATCTGCTTCTCCCTCGTTAGCCCTGCCTCCTATGAGAATGTCCGTGCCAAGGTGAGCTGGCAGGGCAGGCCTGGGGGCCCGGGGACAGGCGACCCTCAGCAAAGGGAGGAGGGAAGGAGGGACTGGCAACCCGAAGCCTGTCCCTGGGGCAGCAGGGGTTATGGGTAGAGAGGGTCCCCAGTGCCAAGCAGGGCTGGGGGACTCCAGGGGTGAGGCTGGGAGGGGGGCCTCAGGGGGGCTGGGGCCGGGACTGTCAGCTTTATTGTCTGCCCCATCTAACCGTGTCCTCTCTCCTCACACAACCTCGTGCCCGCCTCTTATCTGCACACAAAATCGCGCCTCCTCTTTCCCTGCAACCACACGCCCCCTCCCTGCGCAACCTTGTGTCTCTCCTCGCAACCTCCTGCTGCCTCCCGTCTTCTTACAACGTGGCGCCCTCTTCTCCCTCGCCCCACGCGCCCTCTGCGTCCTGCACGATCATGTGCCTCTCCCCTTGTCCCGCACGATCTCGTGCCCCTTCTCGTCGCCCCGCCTGCCCAGTGGTTTCCCGAGGTCCGGCACCACTGCCCCAGCACACCCATCATCCTGGTTGGCACCAAGCTGGATCTGCGGGACGACAAGGACACCATCGAGAAGCTGAAGGAGAAGAAACTCGCGCCTATCACCTACCCACAGGGCTTGGCACTGGCCAAAGAGATTGGTATGGGGCTCGGGCTCAGAGAGGGGAGCTGGATGCAGGGGGAGCCCCAACTCAGTCTCTGGTGGTTGCAGACACGGCTCCAGGGCCAGGCTGTGTGGTTCAAACCATGGTTGTGCCGTGTGCTAGCTGTGTGACCCTGGGCCAGTCACTTAGCCTCTCTGTGCCTGTTTCCTCATCAGTAAAACCTGGCCACAGTAACAGTTCTGGGCAATTGGGAGGATTAAATGAATTAATATGCATGAGGCACCTAGAGCAGTGGGAACCAGTCTGTTAGTTATTATTATTAGTATAGTCCATAATCAGATCTTGAAGTAAAGTGTGTTTTGCACAGACAGAAGCAGGGATGGAGTGGGGCGCGTTGTGGCTGCTTAGAGGATGAACAGCCAAGTCAGAGTTGGGTTTTACAGGAAGGCTTCCAGGAGGAGGCCCTTCTGCCTTGGGTTTGAAGAGTGAGGCCTTCCCTTCTGTCTCCTCACGTCCCCCCACCATGCCCCCAGACTTCTCAGCCCAACTCCTCTCTGCCTCCTGATCACTGCACCAGAGAAGTCAAGTGACTTTTTAAAGGTCACACAGCTAGTAGGTGGCAGAACTGGAATTTGAACACTGGACAGCAAATTGCTGGCTTAAGGGCACTCCACCTCGCCCCAGGGACCTGCAGGCCCAGGATTTGACCCCCAAATCAGTACAGTGTCCGTCCTGCCCCCACCCCCATCCCTGCCTCAACCCCACCACTCTTCCTTCCGCCGGAAATGGGAGGGCCCTGGGGACTCACATCTCTTCACAGGAAGAGAAACCGCAGCTGCCACCTCCCCCTTCACATGACTAGCCCAGTGACATGGCCATCTTCCTTGGGGGACCTCAGGCTCTGCTTAAGCCCTGGGCCCCATGCCCCATCCTGAGGGCTCTGGGCCCAGGCTTGTGGGTCTTTCCTCACAAGTATTGGGGGTTGAACCCCTGCCTTCTCTGTCCTGACCAGCCAGTCCCCCTGGACTCCTTTGCCCAAGACTGACGCTCCAGCCCACAGTCAACCCTTTCCCTTTAGAGCATGTGCTCTGGGATAAGAAGGGGCCTGAGAGTCCGGGTGCTGCTCCTGGCTCTGGCACTGACTGTCCGTGTGACCTTGAGCCAGTGGCTTCTCCCGGGGCCTCGGTCTCCCCACCTGCGTAAGCTGGTCTACAGAGTCCCTACAAGCCCCTTCTCTAGAAGGGATGACCTGGGGGTCCTTTCTCTGCCTCCAGCCAGTCCCTCTTGGAGCTGACCCTGGGTAATGGTGGGCAGGGGCAGGGACTTTGAACTTGTCTTGCACCAGCCCAGGCCAAGGGAGAGGCCTGGAGGGCGGGCGGCAAGGGGTGCAGAGCTGATGAGGACGGCGGCTGCCTCCGCGCACCCCGCTGATGCTCACAGCCCATGCGGACGGAGCTCTTCCTGGGCGCCCGGCCCATGCGTCTCCCTCCTCATTTTCAGAGCAGCTATGAAGGGGGGCTCCTTGAGGAAGGGGTTGGCGGCTCCTCACTTCAGGGAAACTGGGTTGTAGTGGTCATGGAACTCACACGGGGGGTTCCTGCCCCTGCCCCTCTCTGTGGGAGGAGGCAGGCCCCTCGTGGGGAAGGGAGGAGCTCCCGAAGTCCCACTCCCCTTGCTGAGGGCCCCCAGCTTCCCCAGGTGGCGTGTGAGGCCCTCACCTCTGAGAGCCTCAGCTTCCTCATCTTTAAAATGAGGTGATGCTAAGGAATGGTCAGATATTTGGAAGGTCCTGGTGATTAGGCCAGGAGTGCCACAGGCCTCATGGGGGAGGCATGGAGAGATTTGGTCACTAGCTTGAGCCTGTTTTTCTCCAGGAAAGTATCAAAATTCCTTCTTCCCTTCCACAAATTAAGGGCTCATGTGTCCAAGGAAGACATAGACGTGCTCCTGTGGGTCTGAACCCCTGTCCTGAAGTCAGGGTCCCTGTTCCAGGCTTGAGAAAACAGGCACAGAGAGGTCAATTTTCTGCTCTGAGTGACACAGCCTGGGGCAGGTGTGCGTCTTGAGGGGGGGTTTTGCCCAGGACCTTCCCCTGACCTAGGCCTTGGCCCTCTTGCTGCCTCACCTCAGATTCAGTGAAATACCTGGAGTGCTCGGCCCTCACCCAGCGGGGCCTGAAGACCGTCTTTGACGAGGCAATCCGGGCCGTCCTCTGTCCCCAGCCCACGCGGCCGCAGAAGCGCCCCTGCAGCATCCTCTAGGGGTAAGACCCCCCCCCCCCGTCTGCTTCAAGACCCCCGCCATCCCCCCCCCCCCCACGCAGCAAGCTCTAGCTGGCACTGACCCTCGGTTTCACTGGGGGTGGTATTTAGATCAGGACAGAAGGGGAGAAGCGAGTGGCCTCGGTTTCCCCATTTGCTCAGTGAGCCCAGTTCCCAGAAGGAAGGTCTAAGGTTTGAGAAAGTGCCAGGCAACCTGAGCCAAGTCATGGGTGTCACCAGGCTGCCACGCTGCCCACCCTGCGGGAGAGCTGGGAGGACAAGGGCTACAGACACCTCAGGCCCCGCCCCCCGGGAGAGCTGACACCCACATATAGGGGTGCAGGCAGGGAGGGCAGAGCTGGGAGGCTGTGAGGAAGAGCAGGGTGGGCCGTCCTCACGGGAGGGTCACCCTCCAACGAAAGCTGGGGGTGGGAATGGGCTGTGAGCCTGGAGAGCTGTGAGCTGGCTGTAGATCCTGCCTGTCCCCAAATTCTCACCCCCTGCCTGTCTCCCTTCCAGGTTGTCCCCGTCCTCCCAGCCAGATGGTTCTGACCCTCCCGGGCCCCCGCCCAAAGCCCAGTGGCACCCCGGCTGGCCATGCTGTCCCCTTCCTGTGGCGTTTCTTAGCAGATGGCTGCAGAGCTTGGCTGAGCGTCTTCTCTGTGCTGGAGGCCCCCATGGGTCCGAAGGTGTGAATCTGTAGGTGCTGTGTCCCGATCTCCTCATGCTCCTGTCTTCCTAGGGGCAGAGGGGAGCCCCAGGACCCAGTAAGCCACTCCTGTATTACTGATGTGTGCCCCTAGCTGCATATGGCAGCATCTACCCATTTACCCCAGTCCCACCCAACGCCTGAATCTCCTCCGGAAACTTTGGGCCAGATGGTTGCCTGCTACCACTTGTATACCTTCAGGGACGGGTTTCTCACTCCCCCTGAGGCAGTCTACTCCAATTTTGATGGTCTTGTTTGTCTGAAAGTCCTTCTACTGAGCTAATATGAGTGTGTCAGGAGTTTGTCCCTCTGGTCTTAATTCTCCTTTTGGGACAACCGAAAACAAATCAGATTTTCTAAATCTTTGTGGGCATCAGCCAGTCAAAAGCCTGGGTCCAGCTGGCTCCTGCCGTCTCTCACGTCTTTCTGCTCCACTCACAGGATCCTGAGCTGCCTTTACCTGTGAGAGTCTTAAAACCTTCAGATGCTGCTAGTCAGGAGTTTTGCTATTGCAAGTAGAAAGCCCAATTCGACCTGCTTAAGTAGAAAATAAATTTATTGATTCAAGTTTGGAAATATCATGACTTCAGGTGCAGCGTGGTCCGGGGATGCAGCTGATGTCATCAGGGCTCGCTTTCCTGTACCTCTTTGCTTTGCCTTCTGCTGTCTGGTTCATTCTCAGGAAGGTGACTCTCAGGGCTTCATCCTTCCAGGTTCAAGTTCGGCAAAAAAAAAGAGCAAGTGTTTGCCCCAGGCAAAGTTCTAATTACAATTACTCTGATTGAACCAGCTTAGGCCTTGGGTCCCTTTTCAACCCGTCATATTTGGTAGGGAGCTGCTGTGCTCTGATGGGCCTGGACCAGTTGCCAGCTGGAGTAAGGAGTGGAAGTACCGGGTCAAAACCCATACACCAAGGTGGAGGGGCTGGTCCCCAAAAGGAGACTGAGAGCCTTGTGGGAATTCAGGAATATAGGCGTCGGGCAGCTGGAAACCCGCAACCTCGACTACTGAAGATCACAGGAAGGTGTCCCAAGAGTGTAATGGAGCAAGGCCAGTCCCAGCAGTCTCTAGAAGAGAGATGGGGCTGTTGAAAGGCTTGACGAAGCTCACCCATGAAGCACAGCGGTGCCTGGTATGGAGTCAGTCACCTTAGTGTTTGCCAGCTCACAGATGCAGGCTTTCCACTTCTGTGGACAATTGCATGTCTTTATCCAGACTTCATCCATTCATTCAACAGAGTTATTGAGCACTCACTCTGTGCCAGGCACTATTCTAGGTTCGGGGGGTGAGGGACGTCTGGGTGTGGGAATCCAGGCGTGCGCACGGGTTCCTGCCCTACTTAGCTGACACTATAGAGAGTCTAAAATAAAGGAATAAAAAAAGAGATAGAAAGCCCTGTCCCCGACAGCTCAGGGTTCCCAATTCCCAGCCCGGTGAATTGCTCTGAGTTTCTATTTTCTTCTTTGCCAGAGCTCTGGCCACCCACACTGTCCCCAAAGTCCCGAAGCTCTGAGGCAGGACCCTCTAGTCACTGCCTCCCAGGAGCCTCACTCTCTTGAAAGGAACTGAGTGCAGGGGGGAACCCTTGGCCTTTATTAGTTTCAGCTCAGACAAGTTTGTCATGATTTTAAAGTTACTTCTCGTATGAAACAAAACCACATTAAAACCAATGCCTGACACAAACACAGATGTGGTGGGTCAGAGCCCACACCCAAATCTTCAACGTTGAAAAGCCCTGAGGTGCCCCCTTCCTAGGCCAGAGTCCGAGGGGAGTTCTTTCTGCTTCCTGCTCTTGTGGGAGCCTCTAGATTCAGACCTGTCCTGTGGCCCATGGCCCCAGAGGCCTGGCCACACCCTGCCTCCCTCTCGCCTCCCGCATTCACACCTCCACTATCAGACTAAACTCTCATTTCCTCAAAGCCAGGTTCTCGCTTCTTTCACCCCAGGCCTTTGCACAGCTGATTTGGTCCCTTTTCCTCGAACAATTTCCTCTGCTCCTCAAACTTCCCTATACATCTACCCCATGGACACACTCATTGCTTTATTCCAATAACGTCAGTAAATAAATTCTCTCACCATGGTGGGGTCTTACCTAGTGCATATTATCTCATTTAATCCCCCTACTGGCCTTCCAAGGTAGGTCCTAGCAGCTCTTTTTTGCAGAGAAGGAAATGGGTGCACAGGAGGGCACAGGAGTTAGAGCTCAACTCACTAAGACACTCCACATTTCCGGCCTCTACCACTGCACCCATCCTCCTTGCTGTCAGAATCCTAGTTTTGTGCAGGGCAGCAATGTATCTAACCCCAGATAAAACAATACTTGTTTTCCCAGCCTGCTTTGCAGCGGGGGTTCCAAGATCACACAGTTTGGGCCAACAAGGCGTAAGTGAAAATCAGCTGGAGAAGTGGCATCTATGGAAGTTTTTGTTTTCTTTCATAAAAAATGATAGAGCCACTGACACTGCCCTTTGTTCTGCTCTCTTCCCTGCCTTGAATACTGATGAGATGTCTGGCGCTGCAGCAGCCACCTTGCAGACTGGAAGCCAGCAGCATGAAGATTTATGCTAACATGCTAAGAGTAGAGGAGCAGAAAGATAAACAGAGCCTGGAACCTTGACAGCTTCGATGGGCAGCTGAACCAATGCCAATGGCTGCTTTATTATGGGAACAAAATGAAAATGAAACCACCTATTTGTTTACCTGATGTTGGCCAGGCCTTCTGTTAGCTGATGGCATTTGTAATTGAGGTCTTAGGACTTCTAGCCCCATGCTCTTTCCACTGTATCATTGTGTCCAGCAATCACTGGACTTGGGGCGAGTCACTTGTTTTTGCTCTGCAAATTGGCTGACAACTAGAGGCCCTTTAGATAGGAAAGAGAAACCTGTTTTGAAACAGGAAGAACTGTCGGTTGTGGGCAGGAGCTGACAACATGGCGATGCTCTCTCCTTCAAGAGCACCCACCCCCGGGCACCCACCCACTCAGTCTGATGCATCAGACTTGGCTCCTCACCATGCAGCCATTGCCTGGCGGGCAGGAAGGCACCAGCCAACGAGACTACATTTGGGGCTCTCCGTCACAGAGCCCGACTGCCCCTTGTTCCTTCTTCCAAAGCAGAGGCCTGGGCTGGGGGTACCCCTGGCCCCTCCCATCCCCTCACCCCGGCATTCACTTGTCACCAAGCCTGGACAAGTCTGCCTCCCAATATCTGTTAAACCCGTCTCCTTACCTGGCCCACTGCCATCCCTGTTCTAGGGCTTGCATCTCTTCCCTAGACAGTAGTTAGAGCCTTTTCATTGGCATCGCAGCCTCCACTCTGTCTGTTTATATGCCAACTTCCACAGTTACAAACATACTTGTGCTTCTCAGATGCCTTCAAAAATGTTTACACAGCATTGATTCATTCAATCAATCTCGTAATCATTTAGGAAATAGTTATTGAGCTGTGTGCTCAATAACTTATAGTTATTGAGGGTTTGAGGGCAGGTCAAGTGCGGGCCTGCTCTTAGGAGCTCACAGCCCAATGGGGAGCTGCCCAGGGAAATATCTCTTCTGCTTAACTCGGTCACCATGACCCTAGCGAGTACCTGGTAGATGCTGGATACACAGTGATCCCAGCTTTCCAGCCATCAAGGCACCAATCATGGGCATGAACCACCTTGGATGTGCCAGCCCAGTTCAGTCCCCGGATGACTGCAGCCCCAGCCAACATCATGTGGAACAGAAGAGCCACCCAACTGAGCCCAGCCAACCATGGAATCATGGGAGATGATAAAATGGTATACTGAAACAATTTTCAATTTTTTAATCAGCAATTTTTACTGACTTTTCAGAGCCCAGGTCCCTGCTATCTTAAAAAAAAAAAAAAAATTTATAAAAATTTATTTCAGCCCTAGCCAGTTTGGCTCAGTGGTTAGAGTGTTGGCCCAGGGACTGAAGGGTCCTGGGTTTGATTCTGGCCTAGGGCATGTACCTCAGTTGCAGGCTCAATCCCCAGCCCCAGTTGGCGCCAGAGCGGTGTGCAAGCAGGAGGTAACCAATCGATGTGCCTCTCTTACATCAGTGTTTCTATCTCTCTTTCTCCCTCTCCCTTCCACTTTCTCTGAAAAGCAATAGAAAAATATCCTCAGGTCGAGGATTTTAAAAAAAAATTATTTGAACCAAATATAGGATGCACCTGGAAGCAAGATCTCAACAGACTGAGAAAAATTGTCCCTGCTGTCTTCCCTTTCATCTTTCTACCCACCTCCCTACCCTCTATTCTCCATCACCCAAGCACCGTTCACCTCTAGGGACATCTGATTCCATCCAGGCCTCGTGGGATGTGTGAAGTAGGGCAGGGAAGGCTCTGGGGAGGGAGACAAAGATCTAGGATGGTTCTAGAAGACTTCTAAAGGCCCCAAGGAAGGTGAAATGACGAGCAGTCATCTGTATCATCTGAAGTTCAGTTCAGCTCAGTTCCCACGTACTAACCATGTGCTCTGTGCCAAACCGTGTCAGGAGCTGAAAGTGAAGAGCGGGGTGAGGCCCAGCCTTGTGCTCCCCAGGGGCCCAGAGAGACAGGCGTGTAAGTCAACACCCAACGTGTGGTTTGGCTCACATACCACAGAGCGCACTCTGCATAGGGGGGACTGTGGTGTCAGGGTGCCAAGGTAGAGAGTTTTCCGCTCCCCGCGCTTCGCTGAAGAGCAGCCACGACAAGGAGAACATGAAACAGAAACATAGACTCTCGGCTTCAAAGAAACCAGGAGGCACCTGTGGCCCCGAACCACAGCATCCAAGCAGGAGGGCAGGTGGAGGAGCGTAATGACTGAAAAGAGCCCTGATGGGGACACCTAGCAGCCTGCTGGCCTGGGGGGCGCGGGGGCGGAGGGGTGGTGCTGGAGCCTGAAGACATGCAAACCAACTGGTCCCACAGAACCCAAGGAGGGCACCCAGATACCACATGGCTAAGCGGCAAGGGTGGGGGGGGGGATTTTCCCTGCCTCTCTAAACCCGGGCAGGGAAAATCCATCCAGAGAGTTCTGGACCCAAGGCCACCGGCTACTGGCTACCGAGCAGGTGGGGGCCACACTCCAGACTGATTACTGGGGGTGTGGTAGACTTGATGACGCTTAGCAGGCAATCCCTCTCACCCCCCCCTACCTCCAGGGTACCAGCATGACTTCCCACTTCACTGATGCAGCCTGGGCCACGTGACTTGCTTTTTGGCCAGTGGGTTGTTTCATACGTATCACAAGAAGAGCCGAGTGTGTTTTGCCCTTGGGCTTGCTCTCTTCTGCTGACAAAAGGAGGAGCCCTGGTAAGCCCTCTGGCTCAGAGTGTAAAGAAACAAGGAGCAATACCCCTGGGAACGCCTGCTGTAGAAGGGGGTTAAGTAATTCCATCCTTGCAGCACACTACACAATAGGTATTGAAGATGAGGGACTGAGGCTCAGAGAGGTTAAGTCACATATCCAAGATCACACAGCTGGTAAGTGGTGAAGCTGAGATTCAGTTCCAGCAGGACCCACAGGGACTGATGAACTAGACGACACCCTTAATGGGGACTCCAGTGACAAAGCCCCACGGGCTGGGAAGGCATTTTGGCTCATCTTGTCTTATCTGAGAGGACAGACCTCAACATCTGTAGCTGAGGTCCCCACCCTGCACTGTGGTTGCCTCTGGCCTAGGCATTGTGTCGGGGAGGAGAGGGTTCTGTCTTGGCTCTCAGGGATGGGAGGAGCCTGGCCCAGCTCCTGGAAAACGACCTGTCTGATGGTGGAAGCACACTTGTTGGAGCTGGGGGAGCCCAGCCTGAGGGTGGAGACATGGCCCTATTTTTGAGAGGGCTGGGGTGTGTTGAAAAGACATATATAGCATCGTCCTATCTTGGGGAGGTAGGCCAGGCAGCCACTCTCTAGGTTACCAGGGACATGAGACACAGAGGTGACAGGTCCAGGCCTCATACTCCAGGACCTCAATGCCAGGCAGGGCAGGGCCATCCCGTGGCCCCCAGACACCCAGGGCCCCCTGCTCCCCATAGCTCACAGCTATAGAGTTGCACTTCCTCCTTCTGCCCCACTGGTCCCAGGAGGAGGGCTGATCAGGGTCATTTCTGCTGGGGACGGCCCCTGGGTGGGAGTGGGTGTTTGACTCAAGTCACACCTGCCCCAAGCCTGGTGCTCAGGGCTCCTCACCACTCTCCAGCCTCCAGCAGCCCTCAGCACAGTCTCCCCTCCTCCTGCCACCCTGCCCACCTACCAGCTGTCTATCCCCTTTTCCTCATTAAACAGGGAGCAAACCCCTACTGGGCCAGGCCGATGCCAGGCCTGGGGACACCATGGCGACCCACACAGAGTCTTCCCTTCTGGAGCTCACAGCCCAGCACAGAGGACACAGCTCCCTATGTGGGACACAGCTTCCCAGGCCCGGGCTCTGGGAAGTCTAAGGGTGGGGCCTAGCTCAGGCAGGGTGTGGGAAGGGTGGGGCCTCCAGGAGAAGGCCACCCAAAGGAGAACTTACTTCATGTCACACATGGGGGTGGGGTGGTGAGAGTGTCCGCGCTGGGGGCTAGGCAGAGGTGGGCACAGCCTGTGTAAAGGCTCTGAGGAGAACCAGCACTCACCGGTTCCTGACCAGTGAGCATCTGAAAAACAACGGGACTGCGATGACAAATCTGGCACCGGGACCTCCCTCCTTTCCAGCCGTACCAGTCTCCTCCCATTTCCTCCAACACACAAGCTTGAGCCCATCACTGCTGCAGACCCTGCCCTTTCCTCTGCCTGGACATTTGCTTAGCCTCAGACAGGCCTTCTGAGCTCACCTGCCTAATGAATAAATGACTGGCTGACTGACTGACTTAATAAATGAATGAATGAGGCTGTGTGTGCCTGGAGCACAGGCTGGCCAGCAAATCAGCAAAGGAGATGGGGGCAGGTGGCAAGGCTGGGGTAGTGTAAAGCCTGGTGGACGATGAGAAGCCACAGGAGGCCTTGGGCAGGTGAGGGGCAGTGCCATGGAACCCCTTCGTCACTCCCAGGAGCTGCCTCAGAGCCCAGTTACTCCTAACTTGTCCAGGCAAAAGCCTGGAGGAAGGGCCTTGCCCTGGGGTCACAGCCAGTGGAAGGCCCGGGGCTCTAGGCACAAGCTGGCGTGTCCCTGGTCCTACTGTGTGCTGCAACAGCCAGTATGGCACTTCTGGAAGAACTGGATTCCTGGCTCTCTGAGGGCCTATAACACACCAGCCCTATAACCAAGTAGTTCCAGCCCTGGTCCTAAGGAATGGGGCCTGGACAATGCCTGGCACACAGTAGGTGTTCAATAAAGACTCATTTCCTTCTTCCTGCCCTTCTCCTGACTGTTACCCCCTTGCCCTCCTGAGAAAGGGTCAGGCTGCTCTGTGGCAAGGTGCTTGAGAGCACACCTTTGCCCCGAGGCTGTTGGGCTTCTCCTATGAGACCTGAGTAGACTGCTTCCCCACTCTGAGCCCCAGCTTCCTTATCTGCAAATGGGGTGCACTAAGGTTGCTTACCACGGAGAGTGCAGCGGCGTGGAGCAAGTAACGGGCATGAAGCAGCCCACCATTAATAAATAGCCCTAACTGACCCTCAGGCATTTGTAATGCTCACGCTGAAAGGATTTTAGGACGGAGCTAGTCTAACCTTCCCATGATCCAGGTTAGCAAACAGGCCCAGAGAGGGGACGGCTCACTCATGGTCACATGGCAAGGCAGCCCAAGCTGGGGCACCGTGTCTGGGTGAGCCAGGCCTGTGCTCGGGCCCCAGCAGAGCATCTTAGACCCAGGGGCCAAACCGGCCCACTGCTGCTGGTAGCAGCCTGCCAGCTAAGAATAGATTTCAGTGACCACTTGCAACCGACTGGATGACGGGAACTACTAACTTTGAATTTTAATTAAGCCAAATATTATTTCCCCCCAAAGGATTCTACTCTTCTCAGCAGTAGACCTGTGTTACAAATCATGGTCCTCAATTATTACTATTCTCTTTTGAATTTTGTCCGTTTACAGAGTGGACATTCATTTTCTCCATCGTTGATTTTGCCGGTTGGCCCCCAGGGCCTGCAGTGTTTATTCTTTCCCTGCCCTTCCCCGCCTCCCCGGCCTGGGGCTCCCCAGACCCCACTGGTCTCGGGGCTAAGGGCCCCACCCGGCCCCCCTCTCTGGCTAGAGTCTAGGCTGTAGCCGGGGAACGGGACTTTGGACTCCCTTCCAACGCTCACCCCACGCCCTCAGCCCTCCTGGTGGCGCTGCCCAACCCCGGGCCCACCTGGCCTCGGGACCAGCTGTCGGCCTGGGGACAGGTGTCATGGTGGCCGGGCGGGGGGCCCTGGCCCCTGGCTCACAGCCCCCGGCTTCCCCGAGTGCCACACTCTCCTCTCCAGCACCCTGCGGGAGCCAAGGCCAGCGTGGGTGGCTGAAATCTCCCCGGTAACAGGGCCTCCCCTCCCACCAGCCTCCTCCCCTAACCTGCGTCCCTCCTCCCTCACCCTGCACCTGCTCTCTGGCCCCTGGGCCCCTCCTCCCAGCCCCTCCCACGCCCCCCCTCCCGCTCCCCCCTTCCCTGGCTTTCCATGTCACCATCTGTGGCACAATCCTTCTCTGTCACTGTCTCTGCCACCCCTCCTTCTCCTCCCTTCCCCGCTCCCCATCCCTGCCTCTCTCCGCATCTCTCCCTCTCTTCCCTTCTCGCCCTCTTTCCTCCTCTCCCCTCCCTGTCACGCATTTCTCATCGCTCCCCCTCATTCTGGCTTTCCACCCACTCACTGTCCTCTCCTCTCATTCCACCTCCGACCGACCCCCCCTTTCCCTCTATCTCTATTGGCTCCTTATAGTCCCCTGTTCCCCATTTCTCTTCTTTCCTTGGGAGGCTTCTCCCTCCATCCCCACCCTGGGCTCCTGCCTGCAGACCCTCATCTGTGTCCCTACCCTGCAGGACATGTCCTGGAGATGAAGGGTGACGCACCAGGCACCAGTGGGAAGTCGGGGCTGGAGAGCAGATGGGAGAGGCTCGGTGGGCAGATGTGGCCACCGCGGGCCTAGGAGGGGGCCCGGGCCGCAAGCAGTCTCGAAGTGGGCACTGTGTGGGGACCCTGGCTAAGGGGCGCTCTGCGGGCAGCTGGGGACTGTGCAGGGAGAGGGGACATCAGAATGATAACCAGCTTGGCGGCAAGGAGGGGATCCCTCGCCCCACGGACAGGTAAGGAGGCTGGGACTGGGTGGGGGTCCTGGAGGATGGAGTCCTGGAGCCCTTCCTTCCACCGGCTGCCCAGGATAAATTTGGGAGGTTGGGGCTGGCGACTGGGAGAGGGTGGGAAGGCCCAGGGAGGAGAAAGGCTTTCCTGTGACCTCTTGGTGGGCTGTGGGGGTGGGGGAACATTAATCCTGGAATTTTGTACCCAGTTCTAGAATCGTGGAAGCACAGTGTGGCAGAGTGTGGGAGCTGGAGGAAGCTGGATGCATCATGTTGCGTGGCCCCTTCAGCTCACGCGCCAGCTTCCCTGGGCTCCTTGTCTGTGCTGGGCACCGAGCTCTGCACACTCCCGTGTAATCTGCGCAGCAACCCTGGGAGGTGGGTGCTCTTGTCTTCATTTTAATAGGAGGAAACTGAGGTTCAGAGGAAGGAAGTGACTTGCCCAAGGTCACACAGCAGTTTGGCATCATTGCTCTGTGGCAGAGCCTAACCCCAACGTAGGGCTTGTGGGGTGGTTCCTGGGGGCCAGATACCAGGCCCAGGGTGGGAGTGACTCAGTTGGCAGGGACTAGCGCAATCTGGGGCCTGTTGGGGAAAGGCCCAGGGCAGCTGAGGGCAAAACAGAACTCAGCTGGCCAGGGGCCATCAGCCTGCATTGCCCAGGGCTGTTTCAGTCCCTGCTTCCTTTAAGCTCCAGGCCTTCAGGGAAGCCTGTAGGGCCAGGGGTACTGATGGTTTAGAGTAGACAGAACTGGGTTCAAATTCTGACCTTCCGCTTAACCAGCTGAATGACCTGTGCAAGTTACTGAACCTTTCTGAGCCTGAACTTCCTCTTCTCTAAAAACCCTCCCTTGTGGGCTCAGCGAGGATTTCATAATGTGAGTTTGAGGCCTCTGCCCAGGAGCAACAACCCGCCTCACTTGGAGCTCTACTCGCTGAACTTGGTCTCTTCATATTTTTCGATGTACTGGGTGCTCTGCTAGGTGCTGAGCTTAAAGCAATAAATAGCTCAGGGTCCCTGCACCCGAGAGCTAGCACTCTAGAGGAGCAGGGAGTGGGGACAGACAAATGCAGAACCCCTGGGGTGTCTGGGATCCCTGGAGCTCTGTCCTGAACTGTGTGGGGTTCAGGGCAGCCGCTCACCCTTTCTGGGCTTCCATCCCCCCTCCTCCTCTGAGGAGTCCACCCCCAGCTTTCTGGTAAGCTGTGCCAAAGATAAACCAGACAGGGAGGAAGAGTCCCTCCTCCCCCAGGATGAACTAGATCATGCACAGGATTCCAGCTCCTTAAAGAAAAGGCGGCACCTAAATTGCAGGTCTGGCTGATGTCCCCAGAAAACTCTTATTTCCCTGCTTTTGGCACCCTGGCCGGTAGAACTTTGACAGGGGAGATGGGCCCAGATAAGGGTGGAGGCAGGGGTCTTGTGACGGGCCAGGGGCTCTGTGAGATCATTCATCTCTGGTACAAAGGCAGGGTCTGGTACCCCTGTATTCTACCAGGACTGTGTGTGTTAGCACATTTGCTTGTGTGGGTGGGTGCACATGTGTGTGATCGCGGAGGAGGGAGGCTGTCCTCAGAGCTCACCCCCAGGCTTCCCTGGGGGCATCTCCCTGCAGCTTGGCAATCAAATTTGCCCAGCTCACTGCTCCTCTCCTGGGAGCCCAGCACTCCCCTCCCTCTTGCATCACTGGGTTGGACTGGCCACCTGGTGGGGATGCTATAAAGAGGATCTGTGAACAGGGGGGTAAGGTGCATGGATGGGTGATGTAGGGCTCCTGGCCGAGGAAGCTGGAACTCTAAGGCCCCAGATCCCACGATTCCAAGCCTAAGGAGGGCTGGTTCTGGTACTCTAGAAGTAACGTTCTCTGACTCCAGAACACGGATCAGAAGTCTGTGACTCTACAACTCCGTTCTAAAAATCTGAAATTCTATTTCTAGGCCTCCAAGAGTCTAGGGAACTGGATCTATGATCCTAATAGTTCTAGGTCCTGAGGAGCAGTGAGAGCTTTGAATAGGCTGGTGGGAGAGCAGGATGCCAGCTGGGTGCCCTGACCCTCTGTGACATGTAGGCAAGTGCCTTCCCCAGGCCTGGCCTCAGTCTGCAGGCCTGTGAAGTGGGGGTGGAAGGGAGATGGTCTTAAAGGTCCTCTCAGCCCTGCCCCTTCACAGCTATGTGACCAGAGCATGTGGCCTCACTTTTCTTCACTGTTTGTATGTTGGGAGTGACAGACACTAATGCCTTTCTCATAGGACCCAGAGGATGCAGCACGTCACCAGTTTAGCCAGGAACCTGGCAGTTGGGCTCAGTGACAAGGAGCTGGTGACACTACTAGGACTCCATGAGCCCACTGTTCAGAGAGCCCCTCCCTTAGTGATGCTGTGCCCGGCTCAGGAGAGCTAATGAGGACCTGGGGTGATGAGTGGCTTGAGGACAGGCTAGGGGTCTCTCCCTGGGCTTGGCAGAGCAGGGAGGGGGTGCTCTGAGCCCAGATAGCTTGGGGTCTCATCAGGAGGAGCCAGCCACGGCCAAGGAGTTCTTTGCCATTCTCGGCATTGCCCTGCCTGGTGCTCAGAACCCTTGGAAACCCAGGTCATTGGTAGGGGCACTCAAGCATATTTGCTCCGAGTTAGGGCACCTCCCCTTTCTGGGAGCTTTGCATCTGGAAAATGGTGTCCTGATAAGGCAATGCAGACCCCAGGTTCCCACTAGAGGCATTGCAGGCCTGGGGTTGGGTTGGCTGGAAGATATCGAATATTGGGAGGCTTTTTAGGAAGAAGGGGAGGTCCAGGCACAGAGGAGGCTCCAGCTTTCAGCTCTGTTCTCCAACTGGACCTCTTGAGAGCTGGGGAGTCATGCTAAGGGAGGCCAGCAAATCCTGAGGCAGGGCCTTTCCCAGAGGGGCCTGGATTTCCACTCTCAGCAATTCATTATTTCCTCTGTGTTAAGATTTGTCCACTCTCGTTCCTCTGATTCATTTGGACGGTGCCTCGGACACTGACGCAGAGCTCGTGCTTGTGAAAGGGAGGCCAGAAAGGTTCAAAGCTGAGTAAGTGTCTCCACACTCAAGGAGAGTCAGCCTAGCAGGGGAGCCAGGAGGAGTCCCAGCTCCTCATCAGGCACGGGAGGTGTGATGTGAAAGGTGCTAACACAGTAAGCTGGTTCCCTCCGTGCCGGTGGGCAAGCTCTTACTGATGCTTCAGGACCCGTCTGGAATGTCTTCTCAGGGCAGCCTGGCTTGCCGGTGCTGGGGGGGAGGTGGCTGTTCTTGTGCCTACCTCCAGTGTGTTGGGAATTTCTCTATCACAAGTCTCCCTCTGGGGGGAGAAGGGGTCCCAGCTGCCCACCCCCAAGGTTCATAGCCAGTCATCCTGGGCAGGGTCTTTGCAGGGGCAAAGTGGGATGGGCCAGGCAGAAAAGGTCCCCAAGGGCTCTGACTCCCAAGAGAAGGGGTACCCTTGAGCCTGTGGTTCTTAATCTGATGAAAGCTCTGCTCTTTCAGAGTTTTCGGGGTTCATGGATGCTCTAAAGTTCATCTAGAGACCTGAGTTCAAGGTTAAAAACCTGTGATATGCAGCAGTTTTCAAATGTGAGGGCTGAGACCTTTCAGTGGGTGTCTTAGTCCGTTCTGGCTCCTATAACAGATTACTGTAGACTCGGTGATGTACAAACAACAGAAATTTATTTCTCACAGTTCTACAGGCTGGAAGTCCAAGATCAACGTGCTGGCAGATTTGGTGTCTGGTAAGGGCCTGCTTCTTGGTTCATAGATAGTCATCTTTTTGCAGAAGGGGCAATGGAGCTCTCTGGAGTCTCCTTTATAAGGGCACTAATCCTATTCATGGGGGCCCCACCCTCATGACATAATCAACTCCCAAAGGTCCCACCTCCTAATACCATCACACTGGGGGTTAGGATTTTAATATATGAACTTGGTGGGGGGACACATTCAGCCTGTAGGAATGGGTGATCCACCTGGGGCTCTGCTGGCTGGACTATCATAAGCAGAAAGGGCAAGTGGTGTTTTATGAAACACTATGACTTCATTGGGTTGCTAAGTAAAATGCACTAGCATGAAAAATATTTGAAAAGCACCCAGCCAGTGTGGCTCAGAGGTTGAACATAGACCTACGATCCAGGAGATTTTGGTTTGATTCCCGGTCAGGGCACATGCCTGGGTTTAGGCTCAGTCCCGGGCGGGCGTGCAGGAGGCAGCCGATCCATGACTCTCTCATCATTGGTGTTTCTATCTCTCTCCCCCTCTCCTTTCCTCTCTCTGAAATCAATAAAGACATATTTTAAAAGAGAAAAAAAAAAAAAAGATATTCGAAAAGCAGTGGTGTAAAGGAAAGGGCCTATGTTGTCTGATTGAATGATCTATTTTTCCTTTATTGGGCATTTGTGTAGCACTCACCCTGGGCACAGGCAAAGGGACACAGACCAGCGCTGGTCCCTGCACTTTGGAGTCAGGCAAGCCCGCGTTCCTCACCACACCTTAACTACGGTGATACAGGGTGGTCACTCTACCTCTCTGAGACTCAGTTTCCTCATCTGAGAAGTGGGGATGCCTTGCTGGCCTGTGCAGTGAATGAGCTAGTGCATGTCAAACTCTGGCCAAGCACAAGTTCAGCGTGATGAGGGAGGGGCGGCCGAGAGAAAGCCATGCTCTGCCATGACCTGGCTGTGTCCCCCTCCTGCAGGCCAGTAGCTGACCGCTGACCGCCTCCCCTCAGTCATGAACACCCTCGGCTATCCCTCATCGGCGCCCACGCCCTCGGAACCCGGGAACACCTCCTCGGCCTGGCTGCTGGATGCCACTGTGGGAAACGTGTCGGCAGCCCCGAGCGCAGCCGGGCTGGCCGTCAGCGGCGTGCTAATCCCGCTGGTCTACCTGGTGGTGTGCGTGGTGGGCCTGCTGGGCAACTCACTGGTGATCTACGTGGTCCTGCGGCACACGGCCAGCCCGTCGGTTACCAACGTCTACATCCTGAACCTGGCGCTGGCCGATGAGCTCTTCATGTTGGGGCTGCCCTTCCTGGCCGCCCAGAACGCCCTGTCCTACTGGCCCTTCGGCTCCCTCATGTGCCGCCTGGTCATGGCCGTGGACGGCATCAACCAGTTCACCAGCATCTTCTGCCTCACGGTCATGAGCGTGGACCGCTACCTGGCCGTGGTGCATCCCACGCGCTCGGCCCGCTGGCGCACCGCCGCCGTGGCCCGCACCGTCAGCGCGGCCGTCTGGGTGGCCTCGGCCGTGGTGGTGCTGCCCGTGGTGGTCTTCTCGGGTGTGCCGCGGGGCATGAGCACCTGCCACATGCAGTGGCCCGAGCCAGCGGCGGCCTGGCGAGCGGGCTTCATCATCTACACCGCCGCGCTGGGTTTCTTTGGGCCGCTTCTGGTCATCTGCCTCTGCTACCTGCTCATAGTGGTCAAGATGCGCTCAGCAGGGCGGCGGGTGTGGGCACCCTCGTGCCAGCGTCGACGGCGCTCCGAGCGCAGAGTCACCCGCATGGTGGTGGCCGTGGTGGCACTCTTTGTCCTCTGCTGGATGCCCTTCTACGTGCTCAATATCATCAACGTGGTGTGCCCGCTGCCCGAGGAGCCCGCCTTCTTCGGCCTCTATTTCCTGGTGGTGGCGCTGCCCTATGCCAACAGCTGCGCCAACCCCATCCTGTATGGCTTCCTCTCCTACCGCTTCAAGCAGGGCTTCCGCAGGGTCCTGCTCCGGCCTTCCCGCCGCGTGCGAAGCCAGGAGCCCCCGGCCGGGCCTCTGGAGAAGACAGAGGAGGAGGAGGGAGAGGAGGAAGGGGATGGCGAGGAGGGTGGGAAGGAGGGGGCGGGGCAGCAGGGGGGCGAGAAGGAGGCGAATGGCCGGGTCAGCCAGATCACATGGCCTGGCACCAGCAGGCAGGAGAGGCCGCCCAGCCATGTGGCTGGCAAGGAGCAGCAGTTCCTACCCCAAGAGCCCTCAGCTGGGGCGAAGTCGGACACGCTGCACATGAGCTCTCTGTAGGGGCCTGTGGAGGGCCAGGGTGGCCCGAGGACAGAGCAGAGGCTGTGAGTGTGCCTAGGGCATGCCACCCAAGGTGCCAGGAGGCCCATGATGGGATGTTCAGATCCCACTGCTGCTGAAATTTGCTGTGTGACCTCGGATAGGCCACTTCCCCTCTCTGGGCCTCATGTTCTCTCTGACTCAGGGATGGGAGTAATCGGTCTAGACAAGCTTTGTAGGATGAAAGACTAGAGGGACATTACCGCTGGGCTGACCCTCCTGAGTGGGGCCCAGGTGAAGGGGACAGGTGCAGACTGACCATCCCCTTCAGAGACAGAGCATCCTGGTGGATTGGCCTGGATCTTGGTTCTGAGGGATAAACCAAGGCCTGGGTTTCCTGGGCTTAGAGTCAGGTTCATAGGACAGGGCCTGGGGCCCAGGTTCACAGGGAGCCAGACCAGGGCCCCACATAGAAGAAAGTTTTACTCCCTGGGGGAGGGCGGTGAAACTGCTCAGGCCCACATCAGCTCTTCCCTGCTTGCTGCAAGGCCTTGAGCCAGCTCCTCTCTCTGGGCTGCAGGAATCACCTGCCCTACAACTCAATACCCTCCAGGCCCTCTTGGCCCAGATGGTCAGGCCAGGACTCCTATGATCCTGGACATGAGGAAAGGAAGTGGATTTTCCAAGGAGCTCATTAAGTCTGGCTGCTGGGTCCTTTACTGAGTCCCAGAGTCTAATTTTGAACTTGTAATTTCGTATTGTTTTTCTTAAACAGGGGTCCCAAAATGCATAAGCTTGGGCCACCCAAAGCCTCGCTCAGCCCCTGCTGAGGGCAGTCTACGGATCCCCAAAGCAGCTCACTTTGTGTCCTGTGGCTGGGGGCGGGGGGGGGGGCAGCAGCCTCTGGGGCTTTGAGAGCCCTGGGAGCCTCCTCATAGGAGCAATTACCCCTGTTCCTCTCCTCGCAGTGACCAAGGCAGGGATCTGGATCTGACCCAGGCAGACTGGCATGAAAAGGCAGAGAGTGAGGCAGTGCTGAGAAGAGGGGGAGGTGGGGGGGGGGAGTGGAGGGTAGTAAGAGGAGGGAGAAGGAGGAGCACAGGGAGGAGGGTGGCGGATAGATCTGTTCCATGACCTTGGAGCTGTCCTTGGCCCCTCTGGACTGAGCTCAGTCTTGCATCAATGAAACTGGGTTGCCTGGCCGACCAGTCTCAAGAAAACGATGCCATCAGGTTCCCACCTGATGCACTGAAAGGCACAGGGCCAGCCCCCTTGAAGGCCTACCAGTGCTGGTAAGAAGGGCTGGGCCTTGATGACCACGCTGAGAAGCAGGGCCTGGCAGGTCGGGAGCAGGCCTCTCGCCCTCTAAATTCCCCAGAGCTGCAGCTTGGAAAGTCCCAGGGAAAACAAGACAAAAAGTGAGGTCACAGGGAGAGGCCACCATCCAAGGCTGGGCCTGGACTGGCCTGGACTCCCTCCCAGAGATGACCCCTTAGAGCCACTTGTGAGACTGGCCCCCGGGAGGTTGGTACCTCTGGCTAAATGCCCCAACCCTCCACTCCGCAGAGGGCAAGGAGTCCTAGGGAAAGCACACAAACCACAACTTGGGAGACCTACATCTTCAACACCCCTCCAGACGCTGGCTAGCCTTGACCGCTCTGGGCCTCGGTTTCCCCATCATAAAATGGAGGTGGTTGTCCCAGCTTGCCTGCCTCCTTGGATTTGTGGAGGGAAGTAAGTCACGCCAGGTAAGCTGCCACACACACTGCAATGGGTGGGGGAGGGGTGTATCGGATTATAAAGTGGAGGGAGCCCCCTGCCAGGCTTGGCCTGCACGCCTTCTCCTTCACCCTGCAGCCTCTGGTATCTGGCCCTGGGGATGAGCACACAACAAAGGTGGACTTGGGGGTCAGAGGCCGAGGGTCAGGGAGGCAGGGCTTAGGGGAGTGTGTGGCCCCCTTAGGGGACCCGAGGGTCCAAGTGAAGAGGGCCCCTGGCGTTCCAGCATTCCCTGGCCAGCCCTGCCTTTCCGATTCCTGGGGCAGGTGAGCCTGTTCTGCAAGGGTAGCTGGGAGGCCCCTTAGGGAAAGCCTTTGCTGCTTCTGCCTCTAGCTCTTGTCAATAAAGAAGGTGACACTTGACAACAGCCATGGCCTGGGCCGATTCCTTTGCCAGGTGCTGTGTGTCTAGGTTGGTGTGCATGTGTGAGTGTGTGTATGGGCCTCAGTCTATCTCTATGAAGATGCTCCATCTCTCAGTTCTGCGTGCCCAGGCCTCCCAGAGTCCCGGTCCTCCAGGGGCCATGGAAGATGCCCCTGAGAAGCTTCAGCCTACAATCTTATAGATCTTGATGCAAAAGCGGTAGATATACTTTCTTCTTGTGTCCAAACCTCAAATCTCATGGAAGGAATTTGATTGGTTCCAACTAGGTCACGTGGAAGTCCCTTGGGTCAATAGCCAAAGACAAGGTGATAGTGCCATGATTGGCCAGATGTGGGTCATGTGACTATCCTTCCAGCCAGGGAGAAGGCAAGACTCTGTATGAACAGCCTGGACTGACCAAGGGGGTAGGAGTTGCGTGGGGGACAGACTACAGTGGCAAAGGGAGGTGAGCCAGGTAGCATCAATAGCAGGCTGGGGTAGGGGTGGGTGATGTAAGCACAGTTCAGGTGCATAGTAGGTGTTCAGGGCATCTCAGCTGTATCCATGGGGGGTCCAGAGCTGCGTGGGAGTGGTGCCCAAGCCAGGGTCCACCCCCCCCCCGGCTGGATCCCACAGCCCCCCTTCAACTTCCCCACCACATGCCTGCGCATGCTTATGTGCATGTGTGTGTCCCGGTGTCCCGCTAGCCTTGCCCCGCCAGGCAAGGACTGTTCCTGGTGCATCTGTTTCAAGGGTCTGGCAGCACTGTGGGTCCTTCATGTGAGAATTTGGAATAAATTAATGAATAAGGAGAATTCCATTTCGCAACTCCAAGGGCGATTTTCATATTGTGACTCTAGCCTCCTTTGGATTTGTACAACATGGTGACCCTGAATAAATGGGGTTGGGTGGGAGCAAAGGGACAAAGGGAGCTTGCATGGGGGTTTGGGGCCGGAATCTGTGCAAGGACTAGGGTGCGGGGAGGCTCTGGGGTTGTGAGGCTGAGCGCGCAGGAAGGGGTGGTGATGACTCTCCCTGCCTGGCTCTTCCTCTGCAAACATCCAACTTGTTCAAACCCAAGACCTTCCCTTGAACTTGTCTCTCAGAGGTGGTTGCCAGGCAACAGCCCATGACCACCGTGCTCTGGACCAGGACTTCACGCACCAGCCTCAGCATGAGAGGAGAGGAGCTGGGGGTTGTAGGCCCTGCAGTAGGGACGGCCAAGGCCCCAGGGCTTCAGGCCTTCCTCACCTACACGGGGTCGGAGAGGCAGAGGCCACTGTCCTTCGGGAAGGTGACAGCCTGGGCTCCATAGGACTCCAGACAGAGAAGAAAACACTAAAAGTGTGAGAATCACAGGCTGTAATGTGAAGGGCTCTCCCTGGAGTTGTGTGAGGTCACAGTCCCGCTAAGGTCTCAGGGTGCTTCCCTGTCACTGGCAGGCCCTGGTGAGGCTCACAATGAGTCCACTGAAAGGCTGTGAGGGACATGCACCCCCTAAAAGTCATGGGACCCCAAGTCGCTGGGGCTGGGCCCTCGGCCCACTCTGCCGCAAGCCTCCTGTGTGGCTTTGGGCTATGCACTTCACCTCTGGGCCTAGTTCATTTAAGTTCACCAAGATTTTACTGGCCTGGGCTGGGGGTACAGTGGAGGAAACAGGTCTTGTGCTCTTGGCACTCACAGGCAGCCACACAAGTAACTGTGTCACTATCCAGTGGAGCGGGAAGGGAAGTGTGTTCTGGGGGGAGCATAAATGTGGGGAGGGTCAGTGGCTGGGGGACGGGAGGCACTGGGAGCAGAGGGTTGAGCATGAGTGTTCTAGGCAGAGGGCCCTGCCCATGCCAACCCCGTGGGACCTCAGTCGCCTCCTGCAGGCCCGGCCACTCTCCAGGAAGCCCTGCAGCCTTGGCAGGCCAGGCCTTGTGCACAGAGGGGTGAAGGACCGGCACACAGTGTGAGTGTGAGTGTGTGTGTGTGTGTGTGTGTGTGTGTGTGTGTGTGTGTGAGCGTGGAGGGCAAGACTAACCTTCACTTTTTTGGAGGCTCAGAGAAAGTGCCCAGGCCACACTTGGCATTCTCCAGGGTCCCAGACCCCTCAGGTCTTGGCTCAGGCATTGGGGGACACAGCCTGCAGGCAGGCAGGAGCCCATGTCCTCTACGGCCATCTGGTTAAAGGGGGGAAATGAGGCCTGCACTGGGACGTGGCCTCTCTGCCCCGCTATCTGCTTCAGTGACCAGGAAATATGTCAATATTTGCACATGGGAGCTGCTGGTCAACATGTCCAGAGGCTGTTTGGTTCCTCCGTCTGTAATAGCAGGGGTGTCTCAGCTCTTCCTGCAGGGCGGGTCTCTCCTCTCTGGACATAACCAAGGGCAGCAACTACGGAGGCGGGCAAAGCAAACACAATGCCCGTTACGGTGGCAAGTGAGCTCACAGCCATTGTCAGGTTCCAACCCCAGCGCCACCACTTCTCGGCTCTGCGTGCCTTTGGGTTAGCCTGGGAACCTCTTGGAGCCTCAGTTTCCTCATCCACAAAGTGGGCTCCATAGGACGGTAGCAGGATCCGGAGGCGGCCGACCGGCCCCGCCGAGGCCAGCGCTGTGCTCTGTGGCCCGCAGGGGGCGCCGGGGACTTCCATCTCTCCTCGTGGAGCCCGACGCGGCTCCGCTCGGCGGGACTCGGCTCTATTCGTCCCCAATCGGATCCACTCGTTCAGGCTCGGCAATATTCGGCCGGACACTGGGCTCGGCTCTGTTCGGCTCTCCTCGGCAATACTCGGCGACACTGGGCTCTGCTCGGCCAAGCTCGGCCTTGTTCGGTTCTGCTCGGCTCCTCTCGGCGCCGCAGCTGTTCCTCCGGGATTGAGGCCCGGAGGCGGGAGCAGAGTCGCATCCCGGCGTCACTCTGGCGGAGTCCCGGCAGCCAGGGTCGGGTTTAGCCGAGCCCTAAACGGTGACCAGCGTGGCCGCGACCAGCTGTAGCCTTTTCCCAGTGTTTGGGGACGGGGTGGGTCACGATGGAGGCGCCCCCGGGTCGGGGGTGGAGGACTCACTCCCCTCATCCCGCCGAGGGAGCGGCCTCTAGTCGGCCGCGGGGAGGGGGCCAGTTTCCGCCTCTGTGACCGCAGAGTCCGGAGGGCCTGGGGCGGCGCTGGCTCCTTCCTTCTTGGGCCTCTTGAGGATTCAGTTTTCCCTTCTATAAAGTGGGATAACGCGCCCAACTCGGATTAACACCCTTTGGGTCAGGCATGGGTTGCAGAGAGCCCAGGATGGAGAAACTGAGTCCAGAGAGTGCAGGCACCCAGCTAATCAAAGGAGGGGCCTCAGTAGAACTAGGGAGTCCAGCGAGCCCGCTGATGGGAGAGGGAGGTTCCCACGGGACCCTGTGCCCACTTTGCGGCGAGTGGGGTTTGGAGGAACAAGTGAGGGAATGGGCGCCCCAGCCAACCCCTGGCTCGTCCCAGTGGCTCTGCCTCCCCTTCCTCCCCCTTCCTCCCCTCCCCTCGCCTCCCCTCCCCCTCAGCTCCCTAAGAAGGGGGTGGCGTGGGTGGGATGGGTGGGTGCCAGGTCGTGAGCGTCACCGGCCACCAGGCGCTGCCATCCTCTCCCCAGCCGGTGGCGCTCACGGTTTCCTTTGTTTCGCTTCTTCATTGGTTACTGTCCTTGAACAATTGAGTCAGTGGCTGGCCAGTCGCACAACTCCCACAGCTGACTCCAGGAATCATCTGGATCTCTCGCTTTTCTGACAGGCACACATTTCATTTTTTCAATACACGCAGGGTTCCCACGGCGTTGTAAGCGCGGATTAAATGTCACTATTTTTAAACTTTCTCCCAACCCTGGGCTGGGGGGTGGATATGGCTAGGAGCTGGGTCAGAGTCAGTGAGCCTCCGCCTCATTTTTCTCATATGTGTGCAGGAGGAGAGTGGGCTCAGCCCCTCCCCACATTCAGAGTTGAACCGAGAAGCACTGATGGATGGCCAGGATAGAGCACCCCCATGGGCGTCCCACAGGCCGCTCGGGGGGCCTTGCCTTCCTCATGTCCCTCATGCCCAGAGACACCAAGGCTCAGAGCTACGTAGGAGGACATGCCCACGGTCACACCCCGAGAAGGAGGTGGAGCTGAGACATCAGCCCGTTTTGTCTGCCCAAGCGCTGGCGTTGTCTACCTGGCCTACTGGGGAGATCCTTGGAATGACCGGGAGACCGAGGGATTTTAGGCATGGTTCAAGTGGGAGGAAAAATATTAGAGTATAATATTTCTGAGTCCTGCTCTCTTGTCTGCCCTGCCCCCAGACAATTGCCCTGCACCCAGGGGGACAAAGGGTCCTTTTCTGGGTCATCGATGTGGCTGGGGGCCCAAGGAGCTGGCCCTAGAACCTGGCGAGTCAAGTGCCTTTCCAGGGCTCAGCCTCCTCACCCATGAAGTGGGATGAGCAGCTTTCCCTGCGCAGGGGCAGTTTAGTGGGCACAGAGCACAGTGCTGGCCACATAAGATGCCCTGACAAAACTATTCCTGTGTTCCCATCCTGCTGCTCCCATCCATTTTCCCTTCCCTTCCCCCTTTTCTCAGATGCTAGGCTTCCTAAGCCAAAACCCAGCTGTCTCCCCTTCCAGTGCTGCTGACTCAGCTCTTTTCCTGGTGGCAGCAGAATGGGGAGGGCGGGAGGGTGACTCCCCTTGGCTCCTTCCCTCTGCAGCCCTGGCTCTGTGCCCTGGGAGTGCTGCCTAGGGCAGGGCCACACAGAGGGCACAGCCAGTGTGGACCTGACAGTTTTCCCAGAAGCCATAGTCCTTCCATCTGCTTTCCTTTGAGCCCCCTTGGGCCCCTAAATAGGCTTGGGGGCTCCAAGTGGGTTTGGGAGGAAGAAGAGCACCGAGCTAGCCTTTGGGAGAGTCTTGCTCTCATCCCAGCTTGGACTCCCATCTGCTGTGTGACCTTGAGCCAAAGACTTGTCCTCCCTGGGTCACAGTGGCCCTGTGGGACAGATTAAGGAATTGGATTAGATCATATCTAGGAGTCCCTCCAGGCCTGGAGAGTTGGCTGTTTGGTTATCCCCCAAATAAAAAAACAGGCCCAGAGATGAGAGCGGGTCAAGGACACATAGCCCAGCAGCTGTTCCATTCTTCACACCTGGCTCACCTGTGAGAGAGGGCTGGGTGGCTTCAAGGCCCCAAACTCCAGACTTCAGTAAATCCCCCTAAGATCTCTGCACTCCTGCGCCTCCTGAGGGTGATCATGTACCTCCTCTCTCCTGACAGACCCTGAACTGCAGCCTCTGCCCACAACCATGCCCATTGTGCCAGCGTGGGAGCTCCAGTGAGATGGAGAGCACGTCCGCTCTGTAGAGCTGTGGCTCCTCTTCACTAGCTGTGTGACCCAGGGCCAGCTATGCCAGCTCCCTCTCCCAAGGCTGGGTAGGATTCATCGAAATCATGGATGTGAAGACCCTCTGGGTACTGGAAGCCCCTACAAAGAAGAGGCCTGGCCCAGGCAGTAAGTACTCAACAAATGTAGAATGAGAGGGTGCTGCAGGCACAGGGTTCTCTGGCTGCAGAGAATTGGGGCTGCAGCCTTTTTAAACCTTCCGCAGCCTAACCAGAAGGAAAATGAGGCAGGACCCTGCCCAGGCCCAGGGGCATAGTATATAGGCTGCCCTCCTGTGGCCTTCTGGAGGGTTGTTTCCACAGGGGCCTTGGCTCTAGAAGACCAGGAGGATGAATCAACCATGGCAGAATTCTAGGCAGAGGAGGAGGACTTCAGCATCCACTGGGGTGGGATTTTGACCTGGCTGCCACCCTGATGCCCCAGCAGCAGACCTTGACCAAGCCTCCCCTGTGACTGGCAGGGCTGGGGCTGGGGACTGGAGTTCTACAGACACCTATGAGTGGGCTGTGGTACCAGGATTTGAACCTGAGGCTGTGGAGCTGCCTGTGCCCTCTCCACTCTTTGGCTTAAGCTGGAGGGCCCCTGGCAGCAGGATTCCAGAGCTGCTTACCCTTCCTGAGCAACTTAAGGGGCTTCTGCCCCCCTCTCTCCCCACCTCAATCTCCCTGCCAGCATATCAGGGGCCTCAGATCCCTCTAGCTCTAACTTTATTGGGTCTGTGAATCCAACAAGACCCCACCGAACCACCAAAGAGTTAAGCAGAGGCAATCCAGAGCTCCCATTATCTCCGTAGAACCCAGCAGCTGGAGGGGAGGGAGCAGGGAGGAGGGGAAGTGGGAAGCCAGCTCAGCCCTCTCCCTCCGCCCTCCCTCCCTCTCGCCCTGCCTCCATCCCTTACTCCCTCCCTCCTCGGCTAAGCCTGGGGGTCTGGGCCAGCAACAAGTTATTACTGCAGACATGGGCCAAGGAGCCAGAAGCTGACCCGAGGCTCCGGGTCTATGAGCCGCTGGGCGAGGCTGCAGGACACAGGGTGAGTGATGGAGGTCCTGCATTTCCCATGGCAGGGCCGCCCACCGAGGAGGCTGGGGTCAGAGGCTGGAATTCCTCTCCTCCCTCCTCTCTTCCTGGACATACCTCAGGCCCAGTACTATCCCTCTGCCGCTGGCCAGCCCCTCCAGGCTCTCCCTTCCCCATTCCCTCCTGTGACTGAGACCTTAGCCCCTGGTGAAGGGCTGCTCTCTGCTGCTCCTGGCTTGTGCCCACCCCGGCTGGGACACACACCAGCTCAACTCTAAGGGTCTGGCCCTTCCCCCACCCTGGAGAGATCCCAGCTCCCAAGCGGAGGCAGTAGGGACCCCCTAGCCATCCCCAATGGCATGGTCCCTCATACTCCCTGCCTGGCACCCTCCTCCCTGGCCAGTCAGTGATCCAGGCTGTCATTATTATTACTTTTGTTAAAGGCTGCTTTGCTTCCTGCTTCCTGCCCGGCAGGTCACAGTTTATGTCTTAGAGCTTTTGACTGTCCTCTGGCTAGAGCCAACAGAAAGGTCCCCAAACCCAGCCGGTGCTCTGGAAGTTCTGCTCTTCCTTGCACTGTCCTGGGCAGGCACTGGGAGGAGGTCATGTTGGGAAAGAAGGAACACACTTTTTATTAAGAGTCTTTTACAGGTCAGCCAACTTCCCTGCATTTAGGGTGTCATCTTGTAAATGTCAAGGAACAGGAAACCCAGAGGGTTAGCCACGAGCCCTAGGTCACACAGCTTGTTAACTAGTTTGGGATTTCAAGTCTGACTCTAAGGCCTCACCTTTTCCCATGAGGTCGCATTCTGGCCAGGAAAAAGGGGGACTTTCAGCCTTTCTCAAAACCCCTTAGATGTATAATTTACAAATGAAAGGTGAAGGTGGTAATCTTGGACAGAGAGGATGTTGATCTGTATGGATTTGACCTCCCTTACTGAGCAGAACCAGGACGCCAGAGCAGGGCAGGGAGAGAGGAGCTGGGAATGGTCACCTCCAGGAGGGGGTGATGGCTCGAGAGACTGCCTGGCACCCCCCCCTTCTCCTGCTACTGGCCTGCCCCAGGGAGGGGAAGGTGTTCAAAGGAAGGTCTCTGCCCCTTTAAAACCTAGACCTTACCACAGTGCTCAGCAGAGATAAGATGGCATTTAAAATAATAATTTTACCTTCTCTACATGTATTAACCACAGAAAAATATTTTTGAATTGTACTAAATGTTAAAGGAGAGCAAAAAGGAAATAAACAAAGAAACGCCAGAAGTGTAAAAACCAGTCTAGTTTCAAAAGCCGAGTTTCTGATCCTGTGATAACTCCGCACCAGCCCCCAAAGACTGCTGATACCTCAAAGGCTCTGCCCGGCTTCCTGCCCACCCAGCCCCGGCCTGTCTCCAGCGGCTGGTGTCCAGGCTACTTCCTGCCCCTCTCCAGTAACTCTGGACCCTTCTTTCTTGCCAAGGCCAAAATGGATCCTCACAAATCCTGGCCTTCTCTGATCCTTTTGAATTTTCCAGATTTCCTACTCCTGCCCCTTAATTCCAATTTACCACCTTGGCAGCTGATTGGCAGGTCTAATATGATTGACACAACCACTTTCCAATGATTTAACTCTCGCCTGAGGCTTCCCTGCAGGGAATCTGTGAACCGGGGTGTGGGTTGTTGACTGCACAGAGATTATGAGGGGAGGTAGGCTGACACCAGCCCTTCCCAGCTCCCACCTCAGCGGTGCACTCTCTTTTGTTCACCTGGCATGAAGGCACTGTGTAGGCCAGCAGTGACCTGCAGCCTGTGACTCAGCACACCACCCCTGATGCTCAACAATATAATACCACCACCACCATGCAGAACCCCGTGCGTTTTCTCTGATGGAAGTTGCTACCTGCCTGCTAGAATAAAAGAACTTTCCTAGCTCCTTTGTCAGGACCATTGTGTTCAAGCCTCTCCTAAAGAGCAAGCCTGCAGAATCCTTTGTTTGTCCCAAGGGCCCTCTGACCTGTCAGTGGCCAGAAAGCAAGCCAGAGGGAGGTAGGAGTGTGGGAAGAACATCTTACAGTCTCAGTGGTTATGACACAGGGGCAGCTGGGGCATCTTCCTCAACCACCCCAGCAAAGGTCCCCCAGGAGCCTCCTCTGCTCTTGGCTGTGGCTCTTTAGAGGAGCTTCCTTCTTTGGGGACCTTGTGTGGCAGAGCCTCCAGGGACTGGGTTCCTTCTGGGAGACTCAGCCCCCAGCCCTGCCACAAGTCTCTGTGACCTTGAAGTTGTGTAGACCTCAGTGTTTTTGTCTGTTAAATGGGGGCACTGATGCTCCCTCCCCGAGTTATGTCAGGAATGCACTTGCTGTGGGTGGCAGCATTTGTGCCGCGCATGGGCACAGTGGAGATGTTAAGTTAAATATAGTGTCTGTTCCTCCTTCCCTGCTCCAGGTCGCCATGGGGACAGCTGCCACGGACCTTCTCTGGACAGTGCCTCTGCTCCTTCTCTTGGTGTTTGGGGTCCCCACGGAGCAGCACACCTCTGGGGAAGCTGTGACCTCCAATCCCCCTGGGCGCTGCCGATTGTGCTGTGACTCTGAGGACCCCCTGGCCCCTGCCGATGCTGCAGATGTGTCCTCTGCCTCTCCATCTGCCCTTCCATATGTGTTGCCTGAGGTCAGGCCCTATATTAACATTACCATCCTGAAGGGTGAGTACCCATGCATGGCTCAGGCTGGCCTGGCCTGGTCGGGCACAGGGAGGGCATGAGGGTCTCTTACTGGGCCTGGGGAGGTGAGGTGGAGGAAGTAGGAGAAACCAGGACAGAAAATGGTTTCAGATTCTTTCTTTCACACATTAATTGAGCACCTTTTATGTGTCAGGACTATTCTGAATTCTGGGGCCGGAGCATGAACAAATCAGACAGGAACACCTACTGCCATTGAGCTTCCTTCCATTCTAGTGGGGGAGGCAGATAGCAATAGACGTATTACCCAAGTTAGTGGGACAGAATGTTCAATGGTAGTAAATGCCATGGAGATGACAAGGTGGGCCGGGTAAGGGACATCTGGAGTGCAGGTATAGGGGCACATTGCCCATCAAACAGGGTGGTGAGTCCTTACTGAAAAGGTGAGGGAGAAACCATGTGTATCTGGGGAAGAGCATTCCAGGCAGAGGGAACAGCAGGTTCAAAGGCCCTGGGGTAAGAGTGGGCCTGGGGTTTTTAAGGAACACAGACAAGGGAAGGAGCTGAAGTTGGAGATGAAACAGGGCCCAGATCAGACTTGGGTTTCTTCTCTGAGTGAGATGGGGAGCAGGGGAGGGTTTGAGCAGAGGAGAGACCTGATCCAACTTAGGTTTCAAATGGATCCCTCTAATGTCCCATGGAGTCTAGATGTCAGGGGACAAGGGTAGAAGCAGGGAGACCTGTGGAGGGCCACTGGGGCCATTCAGGTGAGCGCTGTCTCCTTGTCCTCTAAGTCAGACCTGAAGGAAGCTGCTTCTGCTGCTGGGGACTGTGCTCTGCTGGGCTGGGGTCAGGCCCTCGGCATCCTTAACCTCCATCTTTGCTCTCAACAACCCCAAGGTTGGTATTTTGCAGATGGGGAAACTGAGCCTCTGAGAGGGGAGGAGCTCTCCTGGGGTCACACAGCTGTCAGGGGTAGAGTAGGGATCTATCCCTAGGGTCTCCCCAGAGCCACTCCACCCCACAGCCAGGTGTGGGCTGGTGTCTGAGACCTTCCTTGTCTTTTGGGTTTTCTGGGTGAGGACACTTACCTTCCTTGCCCCCGCCCCCTTTCCCTGCCACCTAATAAATCACAGCTTCCCCAAGGCTCACAGAGCCCTCTGTGTAAGGCCGAGGAGGTGCCTGGATACTGATGGTACTTTTCCCACACTATCCTCCCCCCAAACCCCATGTCACTGCTCCTGGGTCAGCTTAGTTGCCTGTGGGGCAAGTGGGCAGTGTGCTATCATGGAAGGCACCTGGATGGACTCAGGAGTCATAGGTCCCAGCCCCAGGTCTTCGGCTCCCTTGCTGTGTGGGTCAGGCTGGTCTCTCCCTCCCTGGGCTTGCTGCCCTGTTAGTACAAAGGAGAAGGTAACCCCCTCCTGTAACCACTCTTCACCTCTTCCCTTGGGGCTGGGTGAAGCCATTGCTGTGCAAACTGTAAAGTGCTGTGCTGCACATGATGAGGCAGTTCTCCAATGAAGCCTTTGAGCCAGACCTCTGTAGAGCTGTGGACTCCCTCCCCTCCTCCCCCTTCTCTCCAGGCTTCTCCTCCAAGGTCCTGTACCCTCCTTTTGGCCCCTTCCTCCACTCTTTCCAGTATTGCCATGGTCCTAGGGGACCCCAGGAAAACACAGGGCCGGCCATGCAGTTCACTGAAAGGGGTGTGGCTCATGGTGCATTTCAGGCTCTGTGACAGGCAGCAGGGAAATATTCAAGCAGTCTCTCAAGACATAGGTGGCCACCTGCTTCTTGTGTTCAAGGTCAGCCTGGAACAAGGGCTGGGCAGGGGTGTGTCTGCCTGAGGGTTGGGTTAGTTGCTGCTAGACCCCAGGGCAGTGGAGCTGGGCCAAGCAGCTCTGGGTGAACCATCTGCTTTGTATTTGCAGTTTGCAGAGCGCTTTCCCATGCGGCATTTTGCTGAGGGCTCATGAACACCCCAGTGAGGTTGGCATGATGCTTTTCAAGATACAGGCAAAACAGCCAACATCCCAGTCATGAAATGGCCCAGGTCACACAGTGGAGTATAATGCCAGCCAAGGGCTGCCTGGCTCCTAACTGGGGTGTTTCCCTCCAGATGGGCAGAGGCATTTTCCTTGGTTCCTTCTCTGGGTCAGACATGCAGAGTGCACCCTGCACTTCCCCATCCCCACTGGAGTGTGGATGTGTGCAGCATCTCCCTTCCCTGGGTCGGGGTGGGAGGCTGGGCCTGACTTCCCAGAGCCTCAGAGGGACCTTCCCTGCCGGTAGGGGACAGGGATAGGCAGGTGTGGAGACAGACTGTAGTTGGAGTCCTGCATCTCCTGCTACTGAGCTGTGTGACCCTGGGTGAGCCACTTAACCTCTCTGTGAGTGGAAATAGTCAGGTGGGCGATGCCTGGCGTGCAGTAGGTACTCAACAAATGCTGGCTTCTTCTCTGCCTTTCTTCTCTGGGCAGGAGCAAACAAGTGTAGGCACCCGCTTCATTCAGGCCTGGCTTCTCTGCCCTGACTTCTCCCTTGTTCCCACAGGTGACAAAGGGGACCGAGGCCTGCTGGGCACACCTGGGAAGCTGGGCAGGGAGGGTCCCCCAGGAGAGCGAGGCCCGCAGGGCGCCAAGGGTGACAAGGGGCAGGTGGGCAGCCCTGGCAGCCCGTGCCAGACTCGCTTCTCAGCCTTCTCTGTGGGCCGGAAAACGGCGCTGCACAGCAGCGAGGGCTTCCAGCCACTGCTCTTTGACACGGTCTTCGTCAACCCGGATGGGCACTTTGACCTGGCCGCTGGCCACTTTGTTGCCCCCCTGGGTGGCCTCTACTTCTTCAGCCTCAACGTGCACAGCTGGAACTTCAAGGAGACCTACGTGCACGTCATGCACAACGAGGAGGCGGCCGTCATCCTGTACGCGCAGCCCAGCGACCGCAGCATCATGCAGAGCCAGAGTGTGATGCTGGCCCTGGCGCCCAGCGACCGCGTCTGGGCGCGGCTCTTCAAGCGGGAGCGGGAGAACGCCATCTACAGCGACGACGTGGACATCTACATCACCTTCAGTGGCCACCTCATCAAGCCTGAGGACGATTAGTGCCTGCACCGGGGCAGCTCCCTTGTGGGGTGGTCCATCCCCTGCAGGGCCTCAGTGTGCACCTCTGTAAAGTGGGCCCGTGGGGCCTGGCACTCCGGGGAGCCCTCCTCTTCTTTCCTTCCCTCCCAGTCTGTTTCTGCTGCTCTCCTCTCTGGAACATACTTTGAGAAGCTGTCTAACCTAAATATTCTAGACCTTTCCTAACCTTTTGGACCAGTACTTCTCAAACCTGAATGCACATAGGAGTCACCTGGAGACTGTGCTAAAATGCAGATTCTGATCAGGTAGGCATGGAGTGGGACCAGGACTCTGCATTTCTAATAAGTTTCTGGGTGATTCTTACGCTACTGGTCTGTGGGCCCCACTGGAGTAACCATATTCTAGAACTTTCACAACATTCTAGTACTTCTTGAACATTCCAGAATCCTTTAAACATTCTAGAATCATCACAACATCCTTAAACATTCTCATTTCTCTGGGACTCCCTCTCCTCCCTCACTCTCTCTCTATCATCTGCACTCCCACCTGTGCAGCCGTTTATTTAGTTGTTCATCCAGCACTCGCCATGCTCACTCTGTGCCAGGCCCTGGGAAAGCTGGGGTGGATCAGACACAGAGGATTCTGAGACCCGACCCAGAGAAACGCATGGTGCTCTTGTCACATAAGTCTGGGCTCCGGGCATTCAGACACCATGGCCCCTCATGACCCAAGGCTCCCCAAGGCTGGTAGGACAGGGTCCCTGAGGTGGGGGGGTGGTTCTGCCTACTCTCATTCCTCCTCAATGCCCGTTATTAAAGCACCCCCCCTGAGGGGCCTTGGTCAGGGCAAGAGTGAGGGAGCCTCTGGAGAAGGGATTCCAGACCCATAGCTTCCCATGTAGCTGGTATGGTCACCTGCGAGGACTCCTGTCCTTACAGCACCCCCTCCCTGCTGTCCTGGGGCTCCGTCAAGACCTTGCTCAGCCCATCCTGCCAAAGGCTCCTGGGCCTCAGTTCTCCCAAGCTCCTAGCCATTGTTAGACATTGATATCTGTCCCAGGTGCTCTCTGACCCTCCTTGGACCATCTCACCAGCCCAGTGTCCCCGCTTTCTAGCTTTAAGGTGCTGAAGATCCAGCAGGGTCTCCTCTGGCCTGGTGCGGCCTTTGGAAATGCCAGGCAGAGGCTCCAGGCTTCGGACCCCTCAGCAGGTCTGGGGAACTGAAGCTGGTAACATTCAGGTCAGTCGGAGGACCCTCCTCTGAGCCATGATGCCAAGAGAGGTCCAGGCCAAGCAAGGGACATCAGGCTTTCTGTCCCTTCTCCCACTCCCAGGTAGGGCAGCCTGGTGGCCCTCAGCCTTCCACTCCCCCAACCCAGGTGGCCTGACCCTCTCCCTCAACGGAGGTGGCCTCCAGCCATTGGTGCTTATGCAGACTCCGGGAAGAGGGAGCCCGGTGGTGGTTGGTGCTCACTTATAGCCAAGGGAGCCACGGCTAAGTGCTGGTGTTGGCGGCAGGGCCTGACCAAGTGCGAAGGCCGATGCTGCACAGCCACTCCCAGCCCGTCTGCCCCTGCCCTGCTTGTCCAGCGTGATTAAAGGTTGCGTGTCTTCTTGGCGGTTCAGCCTGATTCTTTCTGCTCGGCATCCTTGGGAGGGCAGCCAGTCCTAGATCCCCTGGTGCCCAGATCCAGAGCTCCGGAGAGACTGAGGCAGCCTAGAGCTCCACTCTGCAGGCTCCCCACCCACAAAGAAATCAGCCCCCTCAGTCACTCAGGCAGCCGGTGCACTCTGGAGTTAGTAGAACCAATTCAAAGTCTGTGGTACGACACTCTGGCTGTGGCCTCTGGAAAGTCCCCGCTCCTCTGAGCCTGTTCCCTTGTCTGTGACAGGGATCATGATAATCTACCTCAGAGGGTGGCCATCAGGACTAGAAGAGAGGTTGCCTGGTGGGTGCCAAGTTCATCCTTTGAACCACACCTGTTGAGCACCTACTGTGTGCTGGGTACCCCAATAGGCACAGAGGCTGCAGTAAGGAGCACAACCCATCACTTCCCTTGGAGAACACCTATAAAGTGTACATTCTGGTCAGTGCTGAACGAGCCCAGGCTCTCACCTGGGGATTTTGTCTCGTGTTTTATGTTTAATATTTGTAGAACTGTTGGACATTCTCTGGAGGGAAACACACAGCACGTTGTACAGTGGGCTGACCTTCTAACCTAGAAGGTGGCTACTCACATAGTACATTTAAACTAATCCCTGTCCGCTCCCCTTGCAGACTTGAGACAGGGGCACCCTGCTCCACCGTGGGTGGCTATCACCGTGTTTGATGGCTGTCTGGGACCATGGGGAAGAGCGTTCTATAAAGAATGAGCCACCATAACTCCCCAGGACTCGCCAAGCCCAGTGGCCGGCCTAGTCGGGCAGACGGGCTCTCGCACAGGCCCGTCAGAGGCTACCCAGGGGGCCCTGGCAGTAAAGGTTGCCCCAGTGCCAGACAGGAGCCTTTGCTCATGGACGTCATGCGGATGGCGGATTGCTGACTGCCGAGGCAACAAAGCTTTAGATTTTAGAAACTTCTTGCCAAGCACCTGCAGGAGAATTGAAGTTTGTCCTGTGCAAACTGAGGCCAAAGGCCCCAACATTTCCAGACTGCATTAGTTCAGGGCTCTCATATGGGCAGCCCCTCTGCTGTCTCATCTGACCCGCTGCAGACATTTCTTCCAACCCCCATTCAGAGGTGGCCTCTGGGCTGTCTGGGCCGGTTTCCCCCACGGGATCCCAGTTCCTGACTTAGTGGCACAGCCTCGATGGATGGTCAGAGCCACTAGAGCTTTGTAATAGAGACTGTCCCAATAGGCAAGGTCTTGATGGGGACTGGGCGAGCCCTGGAAGACTAGAGGCCCCCAAACCTGCTGCCAGGTCTGTGAGGCCAACGTTCCCTGGGAGAGCTGCAATGCTTAGTCCTGCTGACTCCAGTGAGCTGGCGAAATGCCCACATAGCCACCTCCTCACCCCGGGGCCATCCTTTAAGTTACGTAAATGACATTTTTTTCTCTGAAATATTAGGCAACAAGGAAGGGAAGGGAGGGGAGGGCAAAGAGGAGAAGCAGCCCATGAAATGGGAGTCGAGGGACCTCACCCCACCGCTTTGCCATTGCTTGGTTGGGTGGCCTGGGGCAAATGCAGAAAATATTGAGGGAAAAGGGTGGTAGGACAGTATCTGAGTTGAAACCAGGGGCAGACCATTCCGTGGGCTTGGGTAGGGTGTGTCTGGAAGTCCTCGGCTTTCCCGGGAAGGAGATACATACAGAACCTCCTTCCTCTGCCACATGGGAATATGGGAAAGAGAGAAAAGAATTCTGAAGGGAGTAATCAGGGAAAGCTTCTTAGTGGAGGGGACATTTAAGCTGGGCCTTGGAGGATGACTAAGAGTTTGAAAGGCACGTGTTATGGGGAAGGAAAACAATGGGATGAATGAATGGAGATGGGACAATGTAGTCTACATTCTGGACAGTGGGAAATACCAGTATGCTAGATACATGTTTGGAAAGGAGGGAGGGAGGGAGGAAGAGAGAGAGCGAGAGAGCATAGGATGGGCTTTGAGACTGGAAAGGTAGGGACCACACTGTGAAAGTCCTTAACTATCAGGCTAAGTCTGGCCTTGACCTCCCAGGTGCTGGGGAGGGGCTGGAGGGTTCTGAGCAGCGCAGGCACCGGTTAGAGCTGATTTGAGAGGCAGGTCACTGATGGAGCATGGATTATGGAGGGCCGGGCTGGAGACGGGGCCTGTGATGTAGTCTCAGGGGGGACATGGAACAATACCTGGAAACTGGGTTAATTGTGACTGTCATCTTTGGGGAGAGGGCTGTGTCCCCACTGGACTTGAGAGGAGGCAAGAGGCTTACTAGCAGAGGGGTGGGAAGAGGTAGCCAGGCGGGGGTCCAGCCAGGCAAAGCGTCTCCCCGACAGTGCTGCTCCTACAAGCCTTTCTCTGATGCCGGAGGGAGGGCAGGCCTGGGCAGGAGGACTCCTGGGCCAGCTTTGCCAGGTGAGCCACCCGATTGACTCTGGAGCTGAAGGCTGCTGGGTAACTCGTCCCGCCTCTCCAGACCCCATTGCTACCCTTACTTGTAGAATCGGATTTAAAATTTGTGCTCTTTTGCCCGTTGAAGCCTTTGGGGATGTTCGAGGCTGTATTCATGACGGTATTTTCAGAACCCCAATTAGGGCCTATGGACTAACAACGGGACAGAAAATGTGAAGTTACTGCTGACTGTCCTGGAAAATATAAAGTGCATGCGACAGGGGCTTGAAATTTTTCAGAGAAGCTCAAATTTCGGTGTGTGGGCTCCGGAGCCAGGCCAGAGGCTTCTGATCCCGGCTCTACATGCCCTGAAAACAGCTCCTGGCTCAGAACAAACAGTATTTCCCCGGGCGGGCGACCTGGGCCTGTCGGTTCCTCCCTGCGAGTCTCGGTTTGGTTCCGAGTGAGGACCGAATGTGCGCTCTTGGTGGTGGCACGTAGTGGGCGCTCCAGCGTGTGTGCTGGCTGAATGGCTTGTGCTGGGCAGCAGCAGAGGAGCAGTGGGGAGCAAGAATCCGTGGCTGGAACCGCGCACCGCTCTCGGGGCTCCCTCTCCCCGCCAGCCCCGCAGGCTCCTCCCGGTAGCCACGTCCTGCCACGTGGACATCTGGAGGAAGGCAAACGTGGGCAGAAACTCAACGCGACCAGAAACAGCTGGCAAGGACCTTATGGGTGGGGCCAAGGCGGGGAGAGCTGGAGCCAGCAGGCAGCCTGGGAGCCAGAGAGGAAGAAGGGATTTCCATGACACGAGTCGGGAGCGAGCAGGGCCAAAGCCGTATGGCTGGGCGCCCCGGGCCTGCAAACCCAGCCGGATGGGAGGCTGGGTGGCCGGGAAGCATCGGGGTTGTAGGGCAAGGTCAGGAGGGGGTGTGAAGTTGAAGCCTGGAGGTGGTGGTGTGGGCTGGAGAAGGTAGTAATTGGGGTCCAGGCACGTGGAGGAAACGGGACCCTCTGCGGGGTAGCGGCAGGGTGCAGGAGGAGGTGCGGAGGGCGGACCTTCATCTGGCTGACTGCCTTTCAGCACTGGAGGTAAACTGACGTCACAAACTCAGACGTACATGAACTAGAACCTGTTTTATTTTTCCAGGGCTAAACTTAATTTCCATCAGGCACTTCCTTTCGCTGAGGTCAAAGAAATGTGCTTTTGGCCAGCTGGGGTTTCCTTTCCCACATTTCTGGGGGTGGGGTGCATTGAAGTGCCCCTCCCTGGCAGTAGAGACGAGTCCCTGGCACTGCATGCTCACATGGCATCTGCTGAGTGTGTCAGTGTCCCATCTGCTCCACGCTCCTGGCTCCGCCCACATACCAGCCTCCTGGGCCCTCATTCCTCTTGGGGCATCCAGGTCCTCTCTGCAGAGGTGCCTGGTCCCATCTGCTTGGATGCACCATGTGGCCATTTCTTCTTTGGGGTCTCAGCTGCCTCCCCAGGGCTCTACCTGTGGAGAGATGATGACCCCTCTGAATCTCAGATGTCCCAAATCAGCAGGGGGTCTTCTCTGTACCTTCCCCCACCCCAGGCTCAGCTGGGGTGGAGGGGATGGGATCTGTAGGATCTACTTTGGCCAGGAACTCCATCAATGGCACATTCCTTGCTTCCCCTCTGTCCCATCTCCCCCGGGGCCATCTTGGGGGTTGGGGGAGAGAGGACTGTGTATTTAACGCACCCTCTCCCAAAGCTTTTGGCTGGGCACGCAGGCTCTCTCTTATTTCGGAACTTAAGAACCTGGAAAAGACTCCCTCCCTCTGCTTTTTGCTGCATATCCCCTCTGTATTAGTTAGGATGCTTTGGGGTGCAAGTAACAATATCAGTCCCAAGCAGAATAAAGGAAAAGTGACCGTATGTCCCAAGGTAGGGCAGCTGCAGGGCTGGTTAATGCAGCAGCTCGGCGGCATCACTAAGGGCCAGAGTTCGCCCTGTATTTCCACTCGGCAAGCTCACTGGAACAGCTTTGCTTTTAGGCCAGCTTCCTCCAGGGCCACAGGATGGGGCCACAGGATGGCAGCCATGAGGCCCCTGTCCTGGTGCAGGTGTCACATCAGGCATGAGCAGGCCAGTGAAAGAAGAATTCAACACCCAGCCGGCGTGGCTCAGCTGTTGAGCATCGACCTAGGATCCGGGAGATCACAGTTTGATTCCCGGTCAGGGCACATGCCCCGGTTGCGGGTAGGGGGCACGCAGGAGGCAGCCGATCAATGACTCTCATCATTGATGTTTCTCTCCCTTCCTCTCTCTGAAATCAACAAAGACATATTAAAGAAAGAAAGAAGAATCCAATTTTTTTATCCAGCGGCTTCTCCTCACTTTTCATTGGTCGGAACTGCTCCCGTGATCACACGTAACCCAACCTCTGGGAAGGAGAACAGGATTATGGGAAGCAAGGTTTACTCTTGAACCCCCAGGGTCGAGCTGAACTTCCAAGCAAGGTCAGAGAGGCCATGGGGGAGAAGTGAAGAGCACAGTTGATTCATTTTTCATCACAACCCACGTTGTCAGATGTGGGTATCTTGGTTCTAGGAAGCCTTCCCAAGCTTGAAGGGTGACCGGCTATCACCTGACTACCTGCTTATCAGTTGACAGCCTCCCCATTTCGTTTCAAGCTTCCGGGGCACATAGAAGCACCAACGTCACCACCACCAGAGCCCTGCCAGCTGTCCCAGGCACAGCTGAGCTTCCCTGAGTGCAACTGAGGCTGCTGAAGAGGCACTGCCTGGGTTCAATCTAACTGGGTACATGACCTCTCTGTGCCTCAGTGTCCTCACCTGGAAAAAGGGGACTGTTGTGAGGCTTAAAGAAGTAAGTATATGTAAAATACTGGCACACAGTAGGCTCTCTATAAGTGTTAAATAGTATCTTAAGGTAGACACTTTAGTATGACTGTGTCATAGTCATTATGCTACAGAGAAGGGAAGAGACTGTGAAGTGCTGAGACTGGATAATTTCCTTCTCATATCTTGTTTTTATTCATTCACCACGTACGAATTAACTACCTGTCAGAGGCTCCGCACTGTGCCAGGCCAGGGGCAAAGCAGTGAACACAACACCCACACAGTTCCTGCCTTCATGTGGCCTAGAGCCTGGTGGGAAAACACTCTATGCAGATCATCCCACCAGGACTTCAGATCAGGCTAAGTGCTCTCAAGACATCATGAGAGAAGCTAATTTGGAAGGTTGGGGTTGGGGCAGTCAGGGAAGGAAGAAGTGGTTCAGCTGAGACCCAGGCGGTAAGTGGGGGGAAGAGCACTGGGTGGAAAGATCAGCATAGGCAAAGGCCTGGAGGTAGGAACCTGCTCAGCGTTTCTCAGGAACTGAAAGAAGGGCCAGGAGGCAGGAAGGAGCCAGGTTTGCAGAACCTGGGATTTGGGGTCTATTCAATGGGCAGCACCTGAAGGAGTTTCAGGTCACTGGGTCAGAGGTGGGCCTGGGACTCAAACCCAGGCCTTTCTGACACACGTTCACACCTCAGCTGCTATTTCTCAGAGGATGGCTGGAGGGTGCCACACCTTCTCAAGCTCTTTTCACTGGTCTCATGATAGGGTAGGACTCTTACAGGAGTCTACAGGGAGCTCGTGTTCCTGGACCTCAACACCCACAACCAGTGGTGTGCTGGAGCCACTGGCACCAGAAGGTGAGAGCTGACAACTGCGTGCATCTATTCCCAGCTCCCCGTTCAGATATACAGGAAGTTAGCTTGAAATTGGCCATGGTGGCAATATTTACACCATAGTAATTGGCAAAGTTTAACTTTTACAAAACAAGGCTTTCATGAAAAATTTAGCCCTCCAGTGATGAAAGGATGTTCCCCAGTGCATTTACCCCCATCCTGGTAACTATTCATAGGAGACCAGAGTCCTCTGGGGCTCATTCATGGGGAAGTATAAGCAACCTTAGGTGGGGGCAGGGCCTCCTGAAGGAGGTACTTTGGGTGTGGTCCCCAGGCTCAGTAATCTCTTTCCCTGACATCCCCTCACCCCATCACCATCCCCACCTCACCCAGGGCCCATCTCTCTACTTTACCCTGCCCCCTTGTGGCCAGGGCTGTTGATGGCTCCAAGGGAGGCCCCAACCCCAGGGGAGCCAGCCTGAGTCCCTCCTGGGGTTTGGGAAGCAGAACAACGATGTTTGTAGACTAGATGAATATGGGTCCTAGAGCTTAGAGAGGTTGAGGAGGGATGTGGGCCTTCCCCGAATGCTCTAGCCAAGCGAGTTCCCTGAATGCTCTAGCCAAGTGAGGCCCCTGCATGTGTTTTATTGAACTGGGCGCACTCCATGTCTCTTATGCTCATTATAACTACATTTTCTTTTTGTAAAATTTTTATTGTTATAACACTTTATTAAATTTATTGGGGTGCCAATGGTTAATATGAACATATAGGTTTCAGGTGTGGGTTTCTATGTTACAAGATCTGTATATTGCTCTGCGTGCCCACTGCCCAAAGTCATATCTTCTCCCATCACCATATATGAAAACCTCCTTCACCCCCTTCCCTCTGGCAACAACCACACTGCTGTTTGTGTCCATGAGTTTCAGTTTTATGCCTCACATATGAGTGAAATAATATGGTTCTTAGCTTTTTCATAACTACATTTTCTAAAGACAGGTTGCCTCTATAGTCTGACAAATTATTTTGTCTGTCTTGTTAGATAAAATCTTAAAAGGGTTAGAATCAAATAGCTTTACACTAATTTGTTCTTACACTTAATACCTGAAAAGTCAGGCCAGTGGTCACTGCACTGACATGCTCCCTTTATTATAATTGCTTGCGTTTGTCCCACCCCCATGCTAAGAGAAGCTTCCTTGAGTTAGGGAGACTTCAAGTCCCACATGTCTTTGTAACTCCCACAGTGCCCAGTCTCATGCTGCCAACAGGAACTCAATAAATCCCTGTGGAATTAATGAAAGAATGAATAGATACCTCTACATCCTAATAACAAGACCTTCTTTCCTTCCACTCTTCCTTCGTTTTTTCCATCCTTCCTACCATCCATCCACATCCATCCATCCATCCATCCATCCATCCATCCATCCATCCATCCATCTTTCCTTCCATCCATCTACATCCATCCATCCACATCCATCCATCCACATCCATCCATCCATCCATCCATCCATCCATCCATCCATCATCCACATCTATCCATCCACTCATCCATCCACATCCATCCATCCACATCCATATCCATCCACATCCATCCATCCACCCATGCACATCCATCCATCCACCCATCCATCAATCCACATCCATCCATCCATATCCATCCATCCATCCATCCACATCCATCCATCCACCCATCCATCAATCCACATCCACCCATCCATCAATCCACATCCATCCATCCACATCCATCCATCCACATCCACTCATCCATCCATCCATCAATCCACATCCATGCACATCCATCCATCCACATCCATCCATCCATCAATCCACATCCATCCACATCCATCCATCCATCCATCCATCCATCCATCCATCCATCCTCCACATCTATCCATCCACTCATCCATCCACATCCATCCATCTACATTCATATCCATCCCTCCACATCCATCCCTCCACATCCATCCATCCACATCCATCCATCCACATCCATCCACATCCATCCATCCACCCATCCATCAATCCACATCCATCCACATCCATCCATCCATCCATCCATCCATCCATCCATCCATCCATCCATCCATCCTCCACATCTATCCATCCACTCATCCATCCACATCCATCCATCTACATTCATATCCATCCCTCCACATCCATCCATCCACATTCATCCATCCACATCTATCCATCCATCCACATCCATCCATCCATCCATCCACATCCATCTATCCATCCACATCTATCCATCATCCATCCATCCATCCATCCATCCATCCATCCATCCATCCATCCATCCACATTCATCCATCCATCCACATTCATCCATCCATCAATCCACATTCATCCATCCATCAATCCACATCCATCCATCCATCCACATCCATCCACATCCATCCACATCCATCCATCCATCCATCCATCCATCCATCCATCCATCCACATTCATCCATCCACATCCATCCATCCATCCATCCATCCATCCATCCATCCATCCATCCATCCATGAATCCAATTAACCATCCTTTCAACAAATACAGTTTGAGCACCTACCCTGAGCAACATACAGCTTTAGGTGCCAGAGAAGCCATGGGACTGCATGAACTTGACTTGTGACCTTGAGGAGCCACAGTCTAGCCAGGAAGGCAGACACTGAGCCAATCCTCCACCGATGCCCAGCCAGTTACAAATGAGAGCAAATGCTGGGGGAGGAGGCCAGGTGCTGGGACTGAACAGGCCTGTGTCAGCTCTAGACGGGGTAGGACTGGCTGGGGAAGGCCTCTCTGAGAGTGGCCAAGGCTGAGGTGGCAGCATGGGAGAGGGCCAAGGCTGGGAAGAGCCTTGAGTTTTCCAGACACTGCCAGGCAGCCAGGGCAGGGATGGCAGGCCTGGGTCTTTCAGGGAGGTCAGGTGATATCATATGAAACCCAGCCCAGTGCAGCAGGAACCCTGTGAGGGACATGCTATTATGTGATTTTCATTTTAAGAGGCCAGTGGCTGAACCAAGGGCATGGTGATGGTACTTGGGAAGCAGAGTGATGGATGGACAAGAGGGAAGGAGGGCTGAGAATTGGGTCAGGGCTGGGAGTGCAGGACTGAGAGTCCTTAGCACCCCAGGGCAGTTGGGGCTGGAGATAGGGGTGGACGCCATCGCCAGAGCTAAGGGAAATCAATGCAGGCAGAGCAGAGAGCTGGGAACTGGGGCTGTCTCAGGAACTCTAACAGTCGGGGCCCTTTCTGACCTGTACCAGGTAAGGGAAGACGAAGGCCCACCTGGGTTAAGTTCCCTGCTCTGTCTGGATAGTAAGTGGGATGAAGGGCTCTGGGAGGCTGGAGGCCAGGGTTCAAGCCCCACCCTGCGGTGTGACCTATGGCTGATCTGCACCCCTCTGAGCTCAGACTCCTCATCTGTGCAGAGAAGGGATGGGCTTGAGAGCCTCCAAGATTCCTTGCTGGTCACTGGTCTTGGCTTTCTTCTTCCTTGGGCTCTCCTCATGCTTTCTTGCTGGAACCCAGGGCCCCTGCCTTCTTTGCCTCTTGTCACACAGGCCCCTGGAGCCCCCAGGGAGGAAGAAGGTGCTGTCCAGCTTGGATGGCTCTCCTTGCGGGGGCCTCACCTCCTTCCTGCAGAACAGGCCCTGTGCGGAGGCGGCAGAGAAGGAAACATCGCCCTCTGGTGGCAACTTCTGGGCCCACACGTCACTGCGCCTCTCCGCCTTTCAGCTCAAGTATCCTTAAAGCCACTGTTGAGCATCCTTTGTAATATCCCGAGGCGGGCTTGAAGGAGGTGAGCAGGGAGGAGAAGGGGGGAAGGAATCCTGTATGTGGTGCCCGGAGCTCCACCGAGTCAGCCGACCTCATCCCAGCCCTGAGTGTCCTCATCTCGACTGGGAATTAGGGTAGAGGCGCTCGTGGCTGCAGGGGGATTAACTGGCATCACGCCTGCAGTGCGGGCCAGCCTCGCCCCCGCCCAGACTCCATTTATAACACACGTGTGCCCAGGGCCTTCAAAGGAGACAGCCATCTGGAGGGGCACAGTGCTCTGTGTGTGCGCACCAGCCTCGGGGGTCCTCCAGGCAGGGAGGGTCCGGTGCAGAGGGGCCCTTTGCAGTGCTGTCCCTGCGGTACAGTGGAGGGTCCCCTGACAGCTGCTCCGGGCGGGGAGACCTGGCTGTGCAGGTCCCCTGCAGATACGCCCTGATTAACAGTGGCCTCTCCAAGGAGCCAGGGCTCCAAGGGCCCAAGGGCGCCCGGCCGGTGCAGCGCAGCAGAGACCCTGGGCGCGTGAGGTGTCGCTGCCCCTCAGTTAGCAGCGGGCTGGCTGTACCCCGCGGCTCGGGTTTGCTGGACGGAGGCCACGGCTACACAGGAGTGCACAGCAGAGCTGGGCCGGGCTCCTGCTCCGGGCGGGAACGGCCTCCTTGTCCTGCGGGAGTTTAAGGGAGCCTGGGCCTGTGAGTGAGATGCTGCAGCGGGCAGTTGGGCGTCGGGTGAGGGTTAGACTCAGGGCTGTTTAGAGCTCCTGGCATGCGCTTAGGCCACGCGGGCCTTTGGTGCCTGTGTCCACCGCTGCCTCTGCCCCTTCGCTCAGGCTGGTCTCTGACCCTTGCCTGTGTTAGCCGTTACCTGTCCTTCAAGGCCTGGCCCACAGCCCCCTTCTCCACGAAGCCTACCCTGAAAAGGCAGCTGCCAAGGGGGTGTCTGAACATCTTACGCGTATTCTAGCTATTGCTGCTGTCCTCGTGCGCGTGCCATTTCCCGTCTCCGCCACCAGGCCCTGGACCACGTGAGGCTGGGGTGAGTATTGAGCATCTTTTGGAGCCACCACAACTCTCAGCCCAGAGCTGCGATGACGCAGATACTTGACCAAAGCTCCATGCTGACCGCTGGGTTATGCCTGGGAAAGTGTGATTCGGACTCTTCCTGGAGAGATGGGGGCAGAGCAAAGGTAGGGACACAGGAGTGGTTCTGGAAGGCGGGAGCAGCACAGCCAGGCAGGCGCAGAATGACCAGCAGTGCCGCCAGTTCCTACGGCTCGTTCATTCCAACCCCAGCAGCGGCCCAGCTTGTCTTCTGGAGCCACATGGTCTGGGTTCAAGCCCCAGCCCCGGCACTTATCACCTGAGCGGCCTCAGGCAAGATACTTAAGCTTTCCGTGCCTTAGTTTCTTCATCTGTAAAATCGGGTGATAAGAGTACCTGCCTGAAAGCGCTGTTGCCAGGATTCAGTGGGTTAATACGAGGCTTCTCCAGCTCCCAGGTGCACACAAATCACCTGCTGATCTGGTTAAAATGCAGACTCTGCAGCTGAGACACTGCATTTCTCACCGGCTCCTAGGGATGCTGTTGCTGTTGGACCTTTGCTAAGCATCTCAAGTGCTTAGAACAGGGCCTGGTGCGCAGTAAGAGCTGGGGAAGTGTTGCTAGCTGATGCTGCCTGCCATCTCTGGGGGAGACTGTGGCTTCTAGAACTTTCTGCCCTCTGCATCCTTCATGGTGCCTTGCTCTCTGGCGCCTTGGTGATGCTGTAGCCCTGACGTCTTTGAGGAAGGTGTTCTGAACCTCCTGGGTGGCCTGTGTTCTGGGCTGCAGGAGGGCAGGCAGAGGGAGATTTGGGGAGAGCTGAGAAGGAAACAGGAAGAGGGCTGGCTGGTGGCAAGAGCTGGCTCACAAGCCCCCTCATAGCAAGTGTCCGGGCTGCTGTGGTGTGAGCTTCACAGCCTAAACCACACACCTCACAGCTTCCCCTGCCCCCTCCGCTCTTGCCGCCCCCTGTTTCCTGCAGGAAAGGCACAGGTGACTTCAGCCAGGGTGCCAGTAGCACTTCTGGGCTGGAACCACAGGCCTGAACCACATCCTCCTAATGAAATGCCCTGTCCCCCTTCCAGCCCCCGGTGCACTGGCCAGGCTGTGTCTCAGCCCTGTCCTCGCGAGCTCCCTCTCCCTGCACCCCCTGTCCCACTGTCTTTGTCTCCTGCCTCCCAGGCTCGTTTCCAGGGGTCCCATGTGGCGACCTATGGAAGGTGGTCTGGGAACACAAACCGCCTCCATCAGTCAGAGTGGCTGAGGGCCTCTGGCAGGTGCAGCAGGTTCCGCCTGGGCTCCAGTCTGAGGTCATTTCCCGGAGAGCAGCTCTCCCCTGAGGAGTAAGCCAGTCGTAACGTTCCTCCCGCTTTGCCCCAAGAGAGGTGACACAGCTTGGGACTCTTTGCCCTCTGCTGCTTTCAGGATGGCTCATGAGCTCTGGGAGGCCCAGGAAATCCAGGTCACTGGTTCAAGCCCCATGTTGGGGGTGGAGGTGAACTTCCCTCCTTTCCACTCAGGGGCAGCCCTCCCCTTGCCTGGTTCTCTCCTAAACAGACAGGGAGGGCAAGGCCTCCTGGTGCCAAGACCTCTCCGAAGGCTGAGAATAGTTCCTCCTCCTCGGAGGGGAGAGGTGCCCAGTTCAGATTCTCCTAATCAGAAGATGCTTTTCCCGGGACAACTTTCAGGATCATGGACCCAATCCCATCCCTGCAGGGCTGGGGAGGCTGGGCCCAGAGAGGGAGGCCCGGCATCTTGGGCTGTTGCTTGCTCAGCATGCCCTGGCCTTGTTTCTGGTAGCAGCACCTACTTCTCTCTGGAGATCCATCTTCCTGTAAGAGGGGAGATCTGGGTCAAACTTCAGTCAAAGCACCCCCATCTTCTCTAGCCTGCAGGTGGGCACTTGACCCCATCTTAACCAATGAGGCTGAATTCTAGTGGACTGAAGCCAAGTAATAGCTGGAGACTGCTCCCTCGAAGGGGTCTTTGCAGCCAGGCCCTGGCAGCTGCTCTGGAGTCTGTGCCCCCTGAGGTCTGGGTCTCCATCTGTCCCCGGAACCTGCAAACCACTCCAGATCCTTCTAGCTAGTTCTGTTTGACTCTAGTTAGCCATAGCCTGTTCTTGTGGTCTGTAGCCCAAGAACAGTAATTACTGCAAGGAGGGGCATGCAACCAGTGAGCTGGTGGCCTGCTGGGACTGAAACCCAGGTCTCTAGAGGCCTAACTGACGCTCATGTCCCCTGGGGGAGCCTCCAGCCTGAGAGGAGTGGTGGGACTGAAACGAAGAACAGAAGAGAAGAAATGAGTGTTCCCATCTATGGCCAGGTGTGTTGGGTGAAGGGTGTCGGTGGTTTGACTGCTGGGCAGAATGTAAGGAGGCACACAGAACTGGGCGGGTGGGGGGTGCGAAGGGGTCACCATCGAAGCTCCCTGTCGCCTTCACACATGCCCTGCCCCTGCCCAGCACTGGGGATCGAGGATTTGGTAAACAGAGCGCATGCTGACCTGGTTCAGACAAGCCATGGTGAGTATGTGGCTGTGTGGTGGGAGGACTTGCATGGGGCCGTGTCTCACTCACTCTGAAAGCGAAACCAGCCACCCACCAAACACAGGGGCCTCAGCTCGTTCTGGCAGCTCTGGCAGCCTGTCTCTTTATTAACCAGCTCAAAATGAAAACCCGCCACTGAGTCAGACTCAGGGTCAGGCAGCCTGTGCACGAGCCTCACCAGGCCTTGGGAGTCAGGCATCTGACCCTGTAGCCAGCCAGGAAGACACTGGGCTGTGACCCCCTTTTTGGAGCACCCCAGGCAGCAGAAGGTTTTATCTTAGATCCTCCTGTGTTGCCTGAGATCCAACACTCACACTGGCTACAGGGCCTACATGACTACAACGGCCCTGTTCCGAGGTCCCCCGCAGAGAGCAGACGTGGGGGGCTGGCACCATCTCTCGCTGCCACCTCCCTGTCACCCAGGCTGGGCAGCCAGGGCTGAAGGCTAGGTTGGGGGCTGGTAATTAAAGATGACTTTAAGCCTTAATCTGGGTGTTAGGCGACTCTTCTTCTGCGCTGGGCAAGGGCACCTGTGTCTGCTGGGAATTTCAGTTGCAAACCATAGAACCCAACCTGGCTACTTGCATGAGAAAAGGGGTTTATTCAGGATATTCTGAAGCTCGGGGATCTCTGGCAGGCCTGGGAAACTGGGCCGGGAGGGTGCAGACCTGAGACGCCTGGGATTCTCTGGAATTCTCCGCCTCCTGAGCTGGATCTCTCTCCTTCCCAGGGCCGCAGCAGACACCTCTGATTGGGTGAGCCGGGTCACGTGCTGCAAGGGAGGCTCAGAAAGTCACTTTTTTACTTGTTGCTGGGACACACAGCTTGTAAAGTCAACACCATAAACACAGGAAAGGTTTGCAAAGGTGCTGTGTGACCACATGTAAGATAAATATCCGGCCAGTGCTCAAGAAGAAACACCGCTGGCTGAGGGTCCTTCGTCCACCCTGGCCCTCAGCTCCACCCCCCTCTGAAAGCGGCCCCCCCAAAAGCCCGCAGGTCCGGTGGTGGAGTTTTGTCCTGTGCTTAAGTTAGAATTAATGACCAATGTTTTGAGTGAGAGAATTTCACACGTTGTTGTTGTTGTTGTTAATCTTTACCCAGGGATATTTTTTCCATTGGTTTTTTTAGAGAGAGTGGAAAGGAGAAGGGGTGGGGAGAGAGCGAGGGAGCTGGCCCAGTGCTGTCTGAAGCTTCGCACTTATCCAGAGTTCCCCGTCCTCGGGATCACTTTGGCCCCTTTATCCTGCAGAGGGGACCTGTGGTCTTGCGGCCTGTTTTAAGATCTGCCAAAATATAGTCTCATCTCTTCTCTCAGGTCCAACTATTTAGATTACTGAGGTGGCAATGAGACTGACGTGCCAATATGCCAAGAGTCAGGGACCAAGGGACAATGTTATGGTCTCATGTGATGCAGGGCCAGGTGGTACCCAGATCTGGCTCGTCTTGCACCTGCCCACTGCCAGAAGCTGGTGTCGTCACTGATAAGGGAGTTCAGGGTCCCCTGTTCTCTGGGGTCCTGTCCCTGGACCTGGATTCAGGCTTAACTGAGGGTGTCATTCCAGAGATGGTGTGGATTTCTGCCCCCGTTTACTGCTTTGCTCCGAGCAGATGCTGTAGGTAGACAATGGGGCCAGCCAGACACAGAGGCACATTTAAAATAAAAATACTAAGAAAGAAAAGCTGGCGAATATAAGTGCTAGATAGAGAGGAACTGCTTGCAGACACCTGGCAAACATCACACGTCCTCACTCCTTGCTGTGACACCTAAATTGATTTCTGAGAAACATCACAGATCTTGGTGAAACCTGCTTAAGAATAAAAAAAAGTAAAGAGATTTTTTTCTACTTGTTTCCCACGGGAAAGGAGAAACTGTTGCAGGTGCTGGTGGAGGGTCTGGAAAGCTGTCCTCAATGTCCCCACAGCAGGACCCTGGCTGGACAGTCAGGAGACGAAGACAGGAGTCAGTGTGACTGTGGACAAAATATTTCCCTCCCTGGGCTTCCTGGTCCCACTGGCCCAGTGACTCGAGGACATTTTCAGGATCCTTGGAGAGGCTGGAGGTGATCAGGGGGCTAGGAGGGGTGGTATTTGGGGAGCCCTGAGGGGCATCCCATCTCCCACAAAGGGCCCCACACTTTATATTTTTATTTTGGTCCTAATCGTATTTATTTCCTTAAGTAGGCATGATGTTCCCATGAAGCAAAGTTCAGTGTACAAAAGGCTGTTCAGGAGCCTCCACTCCCCGCTCTGCTTCCTGGGTCCCCAGTTCCCCCTCCATGCCCCCCGGGGAGGAAAACACAGCTACCAGTCTCTGGGATTTCTCCCCTAGCTCCTCAGGCACATGCATGCTAGTTCATGGACATGCTTGCACACACATGTACACACTCACACACACGCATACTCGCCCTACGCGCGCACATACAGCTCGCTCTCACACACACCTTGCAAACTCACACGCCCAGGCTCTGCCTCACAGACGCACGCTCACACACAGCAGGCTTACCTTCACACCCACCGCACTCACACGTGCGTACGCAGACCTACTCTCCCTCTCACACACCCTTACAGATGCACACACGGACGTCCACACACTGTCGGGCTCGCTCTCACACAGGCACACCTCACACGCCCGCACAAACGCCCCCGCAGGCACACACCCTCTCACGGCCACACGCGCCCACGCCGGCCCTTGGCGCACACACCATAGTCTGGCCTTGGCGTGCACCTCGGGGGCTGCTCCGCGGCGGGAGGGAGCTGCCTCCTTTAGCGTCTCGGTCCCGGCCGCGCTGTATCCCGCACGGGGGTGAGCCCTAGTTGACTGCCTTCCTGGGGGCCCCCCCCCGCGGATGCGCATCCCGCTGCCTCCGGCTGCTCCTGCGCGAATTCCCCGCGCGCTTCTCCGCAGACGCGGCTGAGTCGCGGGACAAGGCGCGGGGACGGCTGGGGATCCTGACCGAGGGCCTCAAAGTGCCTCCCTGAGAGGCGGTACCCAGCGGACACCAGCAAGGTGACAGGCCCTTTCAGACCACTTTTGGGGGCAAACCTTCCCAAACTTCAAATACATGATTCCCAGTGTTGTTTCCAGCCTGTATTTTCTGGAACCTTCAGGGCGGGGGCCGCGAGCATTGTTAAACCGCACAGCCCCTGACTGTTGTCAGGGCCACTGGCCCCTTTCCCCGTCCACCGGCAAATTTAAAAATGACAGCAGCCAACACAATAGTCGTCGGTGTGAATGAATCAGATGATACCTTTTTTTGGTCAGATCGGTAAAATATATATTTTGGATGTGCCTCAGAATATCAGTCATCAGTTTATGGCCATGAGATGAGAAAGGTTGGAAGTCGCTGCTTCAGGGTATCTGAGCTTTGGAACCTTTGTTTCTTTCTCTTTTCCTTAATTCCTTCCGTCCCTGCATCTTGACACCTGCTGTACGTCGGCATTTTCCAGGCTCTGGGGCGGCTGGATGAACCGCACTCGGGCTCTGCTCCCGGGGAACTCCTGGTGCGGACGCGTGAACAGAGGCCCTGAGCCCCACCCGGGGGGTGGCAGATCGAGGAGGGACTGGTTTTAAATCGGGGAGCTGGGTTAGTCTGGGAAGAGTGGGGTGGGGATGGGGTGACCAACTTTGTCCCAGTTTTAGCACTGAAAGTCCTGCGTCCTGGAAACCCCTCCAGGCCCTGGCAAGGCTGGACAGCTGGTCCCTGGAGCAGGCCTGGCAAGGAACCAGAGCAAGGAGTAACTCCCTATGCGAACAGCGTGTTTGCATGAGATGCGAGCTGCTGGGGTGCTGGTGCTGGTGCTGGAGAGGCCGATGGACCAGCTGCTCAGAGCGGATCATGGAAGAACACGGGAGAACATGGGAGAACACGGCTATTCAGGTCTGGAGCCTGGGTGGCAGGTGAGGAGGCGGCTCTGTGGCAAAGTGGAGATGGTGAGGGTGATGGTTTGGAAGTGGAGGGGGAGGGGGAAGAAGGCCACACAGGTCGGCCACATTCTGGCTTGGGGACTGGTGGGTGGCATGTCCAGTGAAGAGTGGACGTCAGCCGAGGGCTTGGTTCAGAGGAGAACCCTCGGGTGGTCAGCCACCAGCTTGCTCTTTCGCCTGTGTTCTCCGAGGTTTCCTCCTACCTCGTGACCTTCACTGATGTGAGGGCGCCCCACAGTCTTGGGGGGTGACCAAGCTGAGGGTTGGATGCAATATCCTGTGTGGTGTCTCCTCCTGGTCAGGGACTGGGAATTGTATCTAGTTGGCAGCGAAGCCTGGTTCTGTGGAGGTGGGATTTTCTCCAGCTGAGGACTCAGCTACCTGCTGGCTTTTGGGGAGGCAGGTCATAGCACCCGGGAGGTGTGGGGTGTGAAGGCCTGGGGGTGCATGTGAGAGCGTCTGCTGGATGGAAAACTGCCATCCAGGCTGAGCGGGGGGCAGGGAGGGAGGCCAGGAGGGGCAGTGGCCAGGGAGATGCTGGGGGTCTTCTTGATGGCAGAGGAGACCTATGGCAGACAGCTAATGGTCCCTCCAAGTTTGTCTCCCCTGGCTGTGTACTCCATTCATAGCTAGGCCCGTTTCCCAGCCTTCCTTGTAGCGGGGTTGGCTTGTGACTCGGGGGTAGCTAATGGGCTGTAGGAAGAGTCTAGGGCAGCTTTGGGGAAGGTCCTAAGAGGCAGGGGCGCACCTTTCTTCGCTCCTTCCACCTTCTGGCTGCAGAGGTGCGAACATGATGGATGGAGCCTGAACACCTCGCTCAGCCCATCAGGGAGAAAGAGATGGAAGATGCTCTAGCACCAAGATGGGTTAGCTGAGGGTCCTGATGACGTCATAAAGCCCTGGAGCCCTGGACTGGCTGCCTCTGCGCTTCTTTTATGTAAGAGAGAAATAAACTCCTCTCTGGTTTTAGGCCACTGTTACCATCTTCTATTCTCTTTTGATGCCCACAGCTGGACCTCATCCTAACTGGGACACAGCTGTAGGTAGGAGAGGGTGGCGGCAGGAAGAGGGGAGGTGGCAGTTTGAGGGGCCTGGGTTGGCACAAGTCAGAGTGATGACAAGGTCCCAGTGTGGGCTGGGCCCAGGCACTGCTGTGGAGTTGGACAGAGGGTCGCTGGGGAGATGGTGGTGCAGGAGGCTGGAGGCTGAGGCACGGACCCTGGTGTGTCCGGGAGCTGTAGTGGAAGGGGAGGGGAGAGGGAGGTGCCAGAGCTGAGGGAGGCAAGGGGCTCTGGCCGCCTGGCTTGACCCCCAAAAGAGGCAGCCCTGTGGTGGGCAGGTGGAAAAGTTTTGGTCAGGGTAAGACATAAGCCAGAAGTCCCCCATCTGTGATTGCCCCGTGGCACCTATGAAAGTGGGGTCTCTGAGTGGGGCTGGGTTCAGGGGTGCTTGAGTGGCTGGGGCTGTGTCCACAGAAGCTGTGGTGCAGGGAAGTTGGTTCACAAAGGGACTGTAAGGGCGCAGTGGGGATGGCTGGTGGGGGTGGCGAGGGGGCAGGAGAGGCAATTGAAAGAAGGAAGGTTTGAGGCACTTGACGGTTTGGGTGCTGGGAGGGCAGGGGGCCTGCAGAGGAGGCTGAGTCTGAGCCCCAGAACTCCTGAGACCAAGGTCTGGGCAGGCCTGGGTAGGACCCTACCGTCAGAGAAACTTCTGGATTCCTGCGCAGGTTACCTCGGAAAGAGTGCGACGCTCTCTGTCAAACAGTCCCAGCTCTAATCCTGGCTGTCACATTCCGCTGGATGGCCCGTGAGCCTCGGTTTCCTTGCCTGTAAAAGGCTGAGCGTGGGGCTGCTGTGCGGAGAGCCGCCTCCGCAGGGCACCACGTGTGAAAACCCCGGCACAGCATGGAGAGCTGGGCACAGCTTGGAGGGAGAGCTGGGCACAGCTTGGAGAGAGAGCTGGGCACAGCTTGGAGAGAGAGCTGGGCACAGCAGGGAGAGAGAGCTGGGCACAGCAGGGAGAGGGAGCTGGGCACAGCACGGAGAGGGAGCTGGGCACAGCACGGAGAGGGAGCTGGGCACAGCACGGAGGGAGAGCTGGGCACAGCTTGGAGGGAGAGCTGGGCACAGCTTGGAGAGGGAGCTGGGCACAGCACGGAGAGGGAGCTGGGCACAGCACGGAGAGAGAGCTGGGCACAGCTTGGAGAGAGAGCTGGGCACAGCACGGAGAGGGAGCTGGGCAGGTTTGCCGACCTTCAGCAAAGCCTGAGCTGGCGAAGTTAGAGATGCACGACTCTGAGGCTCAGATGAAGAGCGTGTTTTATTATAAACGCACTGGGAACTGCAGGAAGGTTTGGAGGGGGTGGTGCCATGAAATGACCTGATTTGGTTTGGGAAAGATTGTTCTGGCTGCTGAGTGAAGAACAGGCTGGAGGGAGTGAGGAGCGGAAATAGGGAGGCGGGTCCGGGGGCCACTGGGGCCTGGCTGGGGGAGGGCAGCTGGGACAGGGGTGGGGGCTGCGTAAGGTACTTGTGCTCCTCTGTGCACCTGCCCTCCACCCCGCCCAGGGGCCCGAGCCTGGCATGCCCTTCCCACCCCTTACCTGGGGCACCTTCTGTATCAGTCAGTAATGCCCACTAGCTGGGGAAGCCTCCAAACCTCAGAGGCCCACACAGCAGGAGTTTCTCTTTTGTCACGCCCGGGCCAATGTAGACTGCCCGGCTTCGAGTTGCTCTAGTGGATTCTTGCTGGGGAGACACGAGGGGAGACCAAGAGGAGAAGACGGGGGAGGGAGGAGAGGACCGAGACAGGAGAGATGGAGACAAAGGTGGCTCCAAGGTGAGGGCGGTCCCACCTGGAAGTCAACTAAATCACTTCCACCCGCATCCCACTGGCCAGACCCGGTTCACGCCCCGTCTAACTGCCGGGGAGGCTGCGATATGGAGTCCAGCAGACGCCCAGCAGGGAGTGGGGACACAGCCCCAGCTTGTCCCTGATGTGCCCCTTTCTGCGTGGCCCCAGAGCCCGGGTGGAGGTGGAGGGCGGGAAGACTGCGCAGCTGCGAGGTTCTCGTGGCTCAGCGTAGCCCACCTGAGATGTCCTGGCCTGAGCCCCTTGGCAAAAGCAAGACCCACTGGGCCTGGGTGGGGGACGGTGAGTGTGGGAACTGTCCCCTTCCCCTTTAGTTCAAACAGCCTCATGTGCCCCCGCCCCCAAGAAGGGCACCTGGTTCATTAGAGACACCTCGCTTCCCTCCCCTGGCCCTCCTGTGTGCCCTCCTGCTCGTGAAGGTGGGGCCTGTGCCCGTCACCTGGCTCCCCTGCACCTGGCTGGGCCCTGGGCCATCTGGGTGCTCAGCAAATGTGAGAGGTTAATGGTGGGTGGGTGGTGCACAGGTAGGCTAAACAGCCATCTCAGGCGGGCGAATAAAGAGCAATTAAATTTATTAAAAGGGGGATGGAGATATCCAAAGGGAAAGGCTACACAGCTCTGAGTCAAATGGTATTGGGTCCAGGATGGCAGCAAAAATATACTTGGGGCACAGAAGAAACAACAGGAGACCCTAGGCTGGGCTGCCTTGGCGCACTGAGAAGTCAGAGAGCGAGAGAAGGGAGCTCGAAGGCGGGTTTGGGGGGCCTTGGAGACAGGCTCAGGCGGTAAGCCTGGGCGAGCTGCGGCTGCCCATTGCTCCCCTTTTGCGAGTCTCACGGGGTCCCCTCCGGGGATAGAGATGGCGTTGGCTGCTCCCCTGGGAGGGGAGGGAGCATGCACTGGGGCCTTTGTCCTGAGCGGGGGTTTTTTTTGTGTTGTTTTTTTAACCCTCACCCGAGGATATTTTTTCCATTGCTTTTCAGAGACAGTGGAAGGGGGAGACAGAGAAACACTGATGTGAGAGACACATCGATTGGTTGCCTCCCACATACACCCAGACCCGGGCGGGGATCAAGCTCGCAAACGAGGTTCATGCCCTTGGTTGGAATCTAACCACTGAGCCAAACCAGCCAGGGCTGTCCTGAGCGTATTTCTTTCTTTCTTGCAGATGGGACTCTTCGGGGACATCTCAGGGGAGTGTCTCAGAATATCCATCCGCTCTCCAAGTCAGGGTCGTGGTCACCACTGATTGGCAGGTGCCAGCGCAGGGGGTCATTAGTCAGTGTATCTGGTCCTGAGGCAGCTACTTGTCTGGTTTTGCTGCTTATCTGAGCCTGGAGCTGAAATACCACTGAGGCCTAGATGTTATCTTTAGGGAGGAAACACTCCGGGGGTCTAACCCCCGTGACCATGCTGGGGATATGCTGAAAGCTGGGGATATGTGATATGCTGGGGAGGGCAGGATAGCCTGGGGACAAGGTTCTTGTTTTTCCAGTTTTGCCCCTTGCCAGGCCTCGGGGCTTCCTGACCTGGTGAGCCTATGTACCTAGTTTCTGTACCTGGGTTTCTGTACCTGGCCCACCTAACAATACGTTTGCCGAATGAATGAAAGAAGGAGAGGCAGAGGCGAGAAGAGCCTCAGGCAGGACACTCAGGGCGGAAACGCATCCCCTGGGGCCACACTGTGGGCCGAGGCCCTTATTACCAGCTGGGTTCGTGATTTCTAGCTTTGCCTGGGGATGTATGTTTTTCTTTATTTGTGTTTTTAAGTTTTAACTGAATTCACATATTTTGGGGTGGGAAATATATTCATGTCACTGTCAAAAGGGTCTACAGTGAAAAACAGCCTCTCTACCCCTTCCTCACCTGACTTTCTTCCCCAGAACCAGCTTTCCTGATTTCTTGAGAAGCTTCCAGAAATATGCCTTGGCTTGTTTTCTTATCTTTATGGTGGTTGTGTTATCTGCAGCCAGAAAGCCTTGCTCGGGGCTGGGCTGTATGGGTCACACCATTGTTAGCCTCTGGACATACCCCGCAGGAACTGTTAGCACAGGGAGGCAGGTCACTCAGCTCCAAGCAGCCACGAATCAGGTCTCCCTGGCAGCGCTGCCAGCTGCCCGCTGCCCGCTGGGAAGGGAGCTGGGCCTCATTCTCTTCGCAGGGTTTTTCATTCCTCTTTCTTGCGTCTACAGACCAGGGTTCTCCTCACAACCTTGGCAAATTGGGACAATGCTCCAACCAACTAAGCTGCCCGGCCAGGGCCTGAGCTTCTTCTTTAGGATGCTGGAAGCTACTTTACAGGGTCATTGGGCCTGTGACACTTCATATAAATAAACGTGCACTTTTCTAAAGGGGAGTCTATACGTTTTCAATATTAAAAGAAGCCCTGAGCTGACCCCTTCCCCTCAAAACAGGATGGGGGGAGAGGGTTAAGAACCATGATTTGAAAGGAAGATGAAGGTTCTAGAATGTCCAATAAGTGGCCATCAAATAGTTCCCAAAGCCCCCCAAAATAGTAACCTGCCAATGCTAACCTGAGTGAGGGGCTTCCTGGAAGGCTGAGTGAAAAGGGAGGTCTCAGAGAGATGGGTTTGATGAGAGCGATAAGTGCGGGGGCCGGACAGCTAAAGGGACATGTTTGTGTGAGGTCTGGGTGTTAGTGGGCGTATGTGACCAGATGAAGGCGTCAAAGGCTTGAGGTGGCCTGTGTGGGACGGGGTGGGGGCGGCGTAGGAGAGAAAAGAGGCTGGGCCCCTTGGCTCCTGTGTGCAGCAAGGTGTCTGCCTGAGTATGTGTGCCTGCCGCCACAACACCCACACCCCCAACCCCGCCCGCCCCCAGCGAGGAGGAAGATCTTATCTGGCCCTTAGGTGCTTCAGGAGTTTCTAGCTTTCTCAGCAGCCAGCTCTCACCCCCCCACCCGCCCTAGGCCTTGCCCCCTCCAGCCTCTGCACAGGAAGTGGGCTGGCCCTGGGATTTCAGGCGGCTGCCCCCATCAGTCTGCTCTATGAGTCTCCAGAGCCCAAGCCGGGCCCTGGGGAGATGGCTGTGGTCTCAGCAGCAGACAGAACTGGACAGAGCTTGCCGCAGCCCCATGTCTCAGCCAGGTGATATGCCACCTTGCCCTCACTCTGCCCCAATCCGGTCCCCAGGTACTGTAGCTCCCTTGGGGCCCCTGCCACCAGCCCCAGGGGGCTGGGAGTAAAGGTCACGGGGATGGGGCCACACTGGGGAGGCTTCTGAGGAGGCTTAGAGGGTGGAAGAGGAGACCTGGCTGTGAAATGGGGGTGCTGGGAGGCCTCTGGGGTTTGAGTCCGGATTGGTCCCTTACTTGGCTGTGTAACTGGCAGGTCAGTAGTGTCTCCAGTCACTGCTGGGGAGATGGGACTCCTTCCTTGGGGCTGTCCAGGGGGCACACTCTCTCTCTTCTCCTGGGGGCCCAGGCCACCTGCTCTTAACTGTGTTTGGAACACCATGGGAATGGGGCTGTTGGGGGGCAGAGCCACCCTTAAGGTTCCCTTCCTTCCCCCACAACCAGGATCCTGTGCCTTCTGGGGAGATGCCCCCCAGGGGGAAGTAGCAATAGTGAGCCCTGTGTGAATGTGTGTGTGTGCATTTGTGCGTGAGGAGGGAGGGGGGTTAGAGGGGACCAGGGAAGGTAGTGTCTGTCAAGGTCAGAGGTCAGTGGGACTCATCTCTGGCTACCCAATCCCCACGAACCCCCACATTCCACAGTATCTGCCCCTTGGAGCCTCTCCTGCACCCAACTGGGTTCAAACCCCTAGCTCCCCCAGCCTACAGCCTGGGCAAGAGGCTTGCTCACTCACACGTGCCTCAGTCTCCTCATCTGAGAAAAGGAGTCATAACAGTAGCTACTCAGAGGGCTGCTGGAGGACTGAATGAGGTAGTATCTGCGAAGTGCTCATGACAGTGCCGGGCACAGGGCGGGAGCTGAATATTAGTCACCCTCATCAACCCCATCCTCAGTGTTATCGTTGTCACTGTCATTACCAGCATCTTCTTTAACTCAGAATCAGATGGCCTGGTTTGAGTTCAGCCCCTTGGGCAACCCTGTGAGGCAGTCGACAGTCCTGACATCTATCAGAAAGGAGACAATGACGCCAGCCTCCCAGGGCTGTGGTGGGGACCTGATGAGTCAGGCAGTGTGACAGCCCTGCCATCGTGAAGGGCATGGTGGATGCGTGTGGGAGCCCTGGGGCTTAGAGGTCTGGCGTGTCCTCCACGAAGCTGGGCCTCTTCCTTGCTCTGTGACCTTGAGCAGATTTCTTAAACTGAGACTCAGTTTCCTCTTCTGCAGGATGGTGCAGCCTCGAAGACAGCTAGGTGCCCCCAGCCCCCACCTCTCTGGCGCGCGGTCCTGCTCTGTCCTGGCATCTGTCCCTCACGCTCCTCTCTTGCATGTTGTCGTCTTGGTCTGTGTTGCTGCACCCTCGGGCTAGGGCCACGGGGAGCCCTGGACCTGCTTCTCTTCTGCCTCGCTCCCTGCCCTGGGGGCTGGGGTTTGGCTCTGGCCTCGGGGCAGTCTGGCAGGCCTCTGCCCCCACCTCCTGTCACCCTGAGGCTTTGTACCAGGTCCTGTCCTGGATATAGGTTGCCTGTTGGCTGGGGCCAGTTCCCAGGGGACACTCTCCAGGGGATCAACAGTGCCTGTGTCCCAGGTTTGCGATCGAGTGACTCAGGGGAACAGTGGGGCTTGCTGGGAAAGCCCTTTTGTGGGGCTCTGTACCCTTTGAGGTCCCAACCCTGTGCCCTGTAATATTTGGAGGGTCCAAAGAGGGAGGCAGCCAGCCCCACCCTGGGGAGCTTACCTTTCGGTGGGGATGGTGGGCCAGGCATGGAGGAGTCCACAGGTACCTCTCTGGGCTCCTTCCCACACCAGGCCAGATTCCACCAGCAGGCCTGTGCCTCCCCAGGGCAGGGAGGCTCTCTGCCTTACCTCTGGGACCATGTCTGGGACAGGGGCTGGCAGGGTGGAATGGCGAGAGAGAACGGACCTTGGAACGGAGTGCGGGAATTCGATCCCAGCTCTGCCTCTTCTGTGTGTGTGACCTTGGATGGGTTAAGGACTTGGAGCCTTGGTTTTCTCATCTGTGTAAGGGGATAATCTGTGTGAGTTAAGTGCCCCCCCTCCAAACCCCAGCAGCTCAGCATATTAGATGAGCCAGTGTACCAAAGCCCTTGGCAAGTATTGTTATGAGGTATGTGTTTATTGAGCTTGTGAGCTGGCTCAGTGGGTGGGAAAGATATAGTCAGAGAAGTTACAGGCGGGCCCTGCCTGGGCTCCGGGCAGTCCGCACTGACTCAGACCCACATCTGCCTTGGTAGCTTGCTCTTCATGTCTCTGTGCCTCAGTTTCCTCATCTGAGAATGGGGATAATTGGACTGTCTCCAGCAGATGCTCTTGCTGCTTCATTTAAAATTTAAAACAGAGTCTGGCATACAGGAACGTCTTGCCGAGTGGTTTCAGATTGGCTAAGGGGGCGGCAGGGCAGAGAGGAGGTAAGCTCTAATCCCAGCCTCCCTAGGTGGACGCGAGCAAATCTTTCACTTTCCTGGGCCTCAGTCTCCCCAGTTTTGAACCAGGGACTGGGCTTACTCACGGAGCCCTATCAGCAATGACAGTGTTGGGGTCCCTGGATGGCTGAAGGAAGGGAGTGAGCAGGTGTGGGGCAGAGGGAGCAGCAGGCACAAGGGCCCTGAGGCCGGACTGCATTGAGCGGTGAGGGGTGGACGTTTGCACCCTGAGCAGGGCAGGGGCGGGTGTTCACTTGTGCTCTCCCCCCTCCTCCCCTCCCTCCAGGGCTCCCTTCCCTAGCTCCCACCCGTGGATGTGATGGCGGCTGCTGCTCTGTCCCGCTGTCCCCTCCTGGTCTTCTTCCTGCTCCTGGCCATCCCTCGGGAGTCTGCAGCGGAGAACGGTGAGGATCCCGGCATCTGGACAGCGAGAGTTCCCTTAGGAAGGAAGCCAGGGCCTTCTAGAGCCCTCCTGGGCCCTGCTTCTTGGCGGAAGGCCTGTCACCCAGGACAGGAGGCAGGCAGAGGCAATGGGACCAGAGACCAGGTGTCTGCCGCCCCTGTCCCCCTCTGTCCTCTCCCACACGCCTCTCCAGGCCGCAGAAACACTGGCACCTCCGCCCTGTCCCGCCCCAGCCTGCCTGTGGGGAACTTGCAGGCTCTGGGGCTCAGTTTTTCCCTCTGAAATGGGCCACTAACCCCTTCTCTGCCCATCAGGGCTGTTTAGCTCCTCCTCTGGTAGGCTGAGGGTTTGAGGAACAGGGACGGCGGGTGGGCACCCTGCAGCCAGGGCGGGAGGGAAGGGCAGTGGGCACCCTGCAGCCAGCCACTCACGCCCCGTCCTGCTGGCAGACACTTCCAAGCTCACGTGCTTCTACAACTCGAGAGCCAACATCTCCTGTGTCTGGAGCCGGGATGGGGGCCTGCTGGCCACAACCTGCCTCATCCAAGCCCAGCCTGATCAGCGGTGAGTGTGCGGTTGACCGGCAAAACCGCAGAATCTCAGGCCGGCGGGATCTTACAATAGCTGACACTTAGGCTCTTGAAATCCTAACTGTCAGACTCCAAGGCGTCTGTACTTTGAGAACCTTGGATTCATGGAACCCATAGACTCTTGGTGTCACAGGAGTCTGGAAAATTCGAGAGTCAGATATTGAGACTCCTGGAACCTGGGTGGGAGTGGGGTGTGGGGATCCAGGCTGGACAAGGTAGACTGGGGACACTGGGCTTTGAACTTGCTCTACTGAGGCTGGAATTGACTTTATAGGCAAGAGAGGAGGAAAGGGGCGCACCAAGCTTTGGGAGTAAACTGGGGTTTGGAGAGACCCCCTATGGCAGCTGTGGGGAGAGGGGACTTGGAAGTGGTTGGGGAGCTTGGGGGTGGGGGAGCTGGTGAAGGGATAGCATGCTACAAACATCCTAGTGACGGCAGCATGGACTCCCAAGGCCCAATCAAGCCCCGTGGGAAGACTTTGCAGGGCCTTAGGTGCGGAGGCCAGGTGTCCAGAGCTGGTTTGTTTCTAGAAGATTACTCTGGCTGCCGTGGGCCAGGCTGGGGTGGGGAGGGCAGAAAAGGTGCTCATGAGGGGAGGTACAATAGATGGAGGACTTGGCACCCCTGTGAGGTTGATGTAGAGCACCTGTGCAGACTGGCCTCACTGCACGGGGACCACCCAGAGGGCTAGTTCCGGGGTCCCTCCTTTTCTTCTAAGCAGTCCTTTTGTCTTGAAAGGCCCTGGAACAAATCCTGTGAGCTGTTCCCAGTGGGGCCGGCATCGTGGTCCTGCAACCTGATCCTTGGGTCCCCCCCATATGTGAGTATCTGTAGCGGAGGGAAGAGGGCCAGGGGTAGGGTGGGTGCCTAGGGTGTCCTCCCAGAGAAGAGCTCAATGGCCAGCAGGCTTTGGTGGCGGGCTGCCTGGGGCTAGGAGGTGGAAGGAAGGAAGGCAGTGTCCAAAGGCCAGAATGCAGGCCTGACCTGGCGGTGACAGATCCATGGTGCATGAGGCTCACTTCTGCAGCAGCTCCCGCTGTCTTCCCCATGCTGGGTGGGTCCTGTGACACTTCACACTCCTCTTCAAGTGGGGAGAGCACCCCAGGAATAGTAATAGCCACACCTCTGACTTCCCGAGGTCTCACCAAATGCAGGGTGGTGTGGGGTCAGGAGTGAGGATTCGGAACTGGACGGTCTAGGCTCCATCCCTGGCTCTGCTGTGCACCAGCTGGGTGATGTCGGATGGCCTCCGTGCCCGTTTCCCCTTCTATAAAATGGGAATGATTATGGTACCTACCCTTGGGGTTGATCTGAGCGTGAAGCACTTGGAACACCACCCAGAAGAGAGCATGCACTTGACACGATTGTCAACGGATCCCTGGGGAGTGGCAGGCTGGACCTTTCACCATGGCACTAGGCTGCCTCTGGAAGGACACGTGGCCATGTCCATGTGGATGCACATCAGATCGCTGCCTGGCAAACCCTGCTTGGCAGTGAGGGGCACCAGGGATGCCCAGACCATATTTTCCAACCATCATCAAGTTATAAGCATACTCAGGGAGCAGGAGAGTGGAGGCGTGCACAGTGCAGCTGATGAAGGACAGCCTCTGGGCCCAGACTGCTGTGCCTGTCTTCGTGAGCTCTGCGGGTGGTCTGGTGTTAGGTCCTGGTCCCCCCTAGCTGTGTGACTTTCCTAACTGTGTGCCCTCAGGCAAATCCTTAAGCCTCTCTGTGCTTCGGTCTCCTCAGCTATACGACGGGAATAGTAACTGCCTGTCTCGTAGGATGTCGAGAAAATTAAATGAGATAACATTCGTAAACGCTTAGAAGAGAGCCTGCCACAGGCTAATGTATTGTTGGCATCTTTACAACAATGGTAATAGTAATAATAATAATAGTAGTACTAATACTGTCTGGGAAAATCTGGCCCCCGTAGAAACTGGCAGAAAGCTAGGGCAGGGCCCTTGGAGTACAGAGGGAAGAATTGTTCCAGCTCTGGGAACTCTGAGGACCAGGTTCAAGGTTTGCTCATAGTGGGCCCTGCAGCAGGTCAGAGGGACTATGCCGCAGGTCCTGGACATAAAAACAGCCCCAGAGCGTAGACCCCACCGGTGCCTGCAGGGCTGCAGGGCTCCCTCTGTGCGGAGAGGAGGCCACCAAGCGCTGCTCACTCGGCAGCCCTGGGTCAGGCACGACAGGCCAGGACTGCAGTTTTGGTGGGGCTGTGGACACAGAGCCTGAGTTTGAATCTGGGTTCCCCTGCGGACCAGATGCATGACATCGGGCAAGTCCCTTAACCTACCTGAGCTTCAGGTTTCTCACCTGCGGGAGGGGGGTGGACCGCTGAGAGAATCAGCCAGAGCAGTGGCCCAGGCACCTGAGCAGGGCCTGCCCGCAGAGGCTTAATACCTGGCTGTTTCCTTCCAGAAAAGTCAGGGGCTGTGGCTGGGAAAACACGGGAGAGGGGAGCCTTTCACACTTAAAAACTATTATATAGGTACAGTCCTAGCCCTGCACCTTCTTGGGGACTCATCCTGTTTGCATACCTCTTGGAACCGGGAATTCCCTTCCTCCCAAGGCAGCTCACTTCACTCTAGGTCAGGGTGACAAACTGCTGTCTGTTTTTGTAAATAAAGTTTTATTGGTACATAGCCACACCCATTCTCTTACCTGTTGTGTGTGACAGAGTTGAGTAGTTGTAACAGAGGCCGCATGACCTGCCAAGCCAAAAATATTTACTACTTGACCCTTTCCAGAAAAAGTTTACTGACCCCTACCTTAGACAGTGTGGGCTCGTGGTGGGGGCTCCACCTGCACTGTGGTCTCCCCTCCTGCCCTGCCCCCACGCCCTCACCCCCATGGTCTCCCTCCCCACCCCAGCTGCCCCCATCAACATCTCTGCCCCCCCTTCCCTTGCAGTCTCAGCAACTGACCTCAGCAGACACCCTCAAGATGAGTGTGATGTGCCTCGAAGGGGAGAGGTGGAGGAGGGTGATCACGCAGGACTTCAAGCCCTTTGACAACCGTGAGTGAGGAATCCGGGGGGGGGGGGTACCTCCTTCCTTGTCTGTCTCTCTGGGATCACACTGTTACAGTCTCTCCATCAACTCCCACACCCACATCTGACAAGTTCACTGCCCGCTGCCCGAGGATGAAGTCCCAGCTCCTTACCCTGACATTCAAGGCCGCTTGGGAGTTCACCTGGCTCACCTCTCCAGCATCCTCCTCTTGCGGCCTATATTCCTGCCACACCAAAGGCCGACTCTCTGAACTCAGCTGTCCATCCTTGCCTCTGAGCCCTTTCGCATGCTGGTCACACAGTCTGGAAGGCTCTTCCCACCTGGAAAATTTCCATTCACCCTTCAAGGCTCAGTGAAGAGTCACCTCCTCCAGGAAGCCTTCCCAGACTCTCCTAGCCCTTTGCACTTCCCCTTTCAGGGTGTTTATGTTCTGGGTCATCACTGCTTGGTTATGGGTCTGTCTCCCTCACTGGGCGGTGAGCTCCGTGAGGACAGAGCTTCTGCCATCCCTGTCTCCATCCTGAGTACTCAGCACCAGGTCTAACCTGGGCGGTGCTCTGGGAAGGTTTGTTGAATAACTAAGTGCCTGCCCCCCCCCCCCCAGCCCTTCCTGCCTCCCTCTAAACCTTGGAGGCCATCTCTAGGGAAGAGGTGAGGCAGAGGGTGAGACCCAGGCAGTGTTCTAAATGCAGCCCTGACTTAATTGAGTGTGATCTGACTGGCCGATCATTTAACATGTCTGAACTCAGTTCCCTCATCTGTGAAATGGGCATAATCAGTTACCTGCTGCACATGGTTTTTGTAAGGAGCCTATAAGCCAAGACTCAGAAACTGCTTAGCACATGCTCAGTAAGCATTCACTTATTGTTGCTCATGGAGTTCTATAAAGTCTCAGAATTATAAAACTTAGATCAACTTAACTTCAGAATCATAAAATCTTATAATCATATAAGATTAATGAGATTAAATTAAATGAATGAGATGATCCATTTAAAACGTAGATCATTTCTGAGTCCAGAGAAAGGCTGCCCTGATTCATCCATTCAGCAGATATCTAATTAAGCGCCTATTACGTGCCAGTTAAAGTTCCAGGCACCAAGGACACGTGAGAGAACAAAGTCCCTGCCCTCAGCGAGCTCAGTCTGGTGAGGGAGATGGAAAATAAATAAAGAACCCAAAGTAGGGATTTTCTATGTCAGGTGATCATAGCGCTAGGAAGGAAAATGAAGCCAGCGACGGGACGGAGGGGCGAGGCGGGTGGCCGGGGAAGGCATCTCTGAATGGGTGATATTTGAGTGGTGACCTGCGGATTTCTGGGGGAAGGGCACGCCGGGAGGGAGGAACAGCAGCTGCAAAGGTGGAGGTGGGAGCACGGCTAGGCTTGATCATCTCGGCGTCATGACCCAGCATCCCCAAAACTTACTCTCCCCTCCTTCTCCCCCTCCAGTTCGCCTGATGGCCCCTGACTCCCTCCAAGTCACCCACATAGGGACCCACAGATGCAACTTAACCTGGAGCGTCCCCCAGGCCTCCCACTACCTTGAAAGATACCTGGAGTTTGAGGCCCGGACGAGGTCCCCAGGCGGCAGCTGGGAGGTGAGTGCAGGGCCAGCCTGCCCTGCCGATTCCTCCTTCCTGCTCACCCCGTCCATCCGTCCATCCTTCATCTCGGCAAAGGCAGGGCAGCCCCAGGCAGCCCTGGGCCTGTCTGCACTGCCTGCTGTTGCCCCTCCCCCACTCCGCGTGACCCCTAACAACCCGGGGTTCCAGCTGGCGGCAGACTGCAGGCAGGTACTAGGGCAAGGTTTGCATAACCGAGAGACAGGCGGCTTCCCTCTGTGAGGTTTCCGAGGCCCTGGACGCCGCCTCTCCACTGCTCAAATCCAGCGGGTCCAGGCTCACAGCAGGCTGTCCTTGCTCACGCACTCATTCCTTCGCTCACTCAGCCACTCAGCAAACATCCCCTGAGGACCTGCTATGTGCTGGATGCTGGGGAGACAGTGGAGGGCCAGGCTGGCAAGCTTCCTGCTCTCAGGAAACTCACGTGTATGTGCGGGGCAGGGGGACGGAGAGGCAGGCAGTTGGCAAACAGAAACAGTAGACCATAGGATACTGATAAAAGTTATCAAGAAAATGAAATGCGGTAACACTTCTAAGAGGGACTGGGACAGGCTACTTCCTTGGGCAGGTGACCAGGGAAGGCTGCTCTGAGATCTGAGGGTCAAGGGGGAGCTGACTCTGCTCAGATCTGCGGAGGGTTTTCCAAACAGAGGAAAAGGCCACTGCAAAGGCGAAACATGGCCTGGGGGGGGGGGAGGGAGGAATGAAAGAGAGGGTGCAGAAGGAGCAGGGAGAGGTCTGCGGGGGACCCCTTTCTGGTCATGTGGAGAACAGGCTAGTGAAAGGGGGGAAGCAGGGAGATCCGCCTCAGGCTGAGAGGTGGTGGGAGCTCAGACCTGGAGCAGGGAGGAGGGGAGGGAAGGGAAAGGGTCCCCAATAGGTCCTGGAGGTGGAACCAGGTGCTGGAGGTGGAACCAGTTGACTGGCAGCTGGCTTTGGATGGAGGGGATGAGAGAGAAGGAGGGGTTTAGGATGACCCTGGGGTTTGAGCCCCAGCAACTGGGTAGTCAGGGAGCCTTTTGGGAGGATGGGGTGGGGTCGAGGAGGAAGGGTGGCTGGAGGGGAGGAAGGAAGGCGCTGCTTTGCTCAGCATCCTGGTCAACCCTGCCATGGGAGGCGAGGTGGGCAGTGGGGGCCCCTTGGCTCTGACAGTCCTGTCTCTACCCCAGGAGGCCACCGTGCTGACCCTCAAGCAGAACCAGCAATGGATCTGCCTGGAGACGCTATCTCCAGGCACCCCGTATGAGTTTCAGGTGCGGGTCAGGGCCCACCGAGGCAACCTCATGACTTGGAGCCCCTGGAGCCAGCCCCTGGCCTTCATGACGAGGAGTGAACGTAAGATGGAGTTGGACAGGGAGGGGTGGCTGGGGGGGCCCTGGGGGCAGCTGGTGGAGGAGGCCTGGGGCTGAGGCCACAGTGCTCATCTGTCACCATTAGCTCACTCGATGTGGCCCTGCAGTGTGGGCAGCAGGGGCATAATTGTGCCCATTTTACAGATGGGAACAGGGACTCATAGCCTTGTGAGTTAGTGGGAAGGCCAGAGAGGCTCTTTTCACTTTCCCATCCTGAAACCTCAAACTCCTGGTTTCTTCCAGGGTTGGGGTGGTCTGCTTTCGCCTCAAGCCTCAGCCTCCTCATCTGTGAAGTGGGTACCATGATACCGAGGCAGGGCTGCTGTGACGGAGGCATGTGATGCCCCCTGTGGGCCTGGCACACAGCAGTTCTGCTGGTCCTGCTGGGATGCTGTGAAGGCCTTGGGGCAGAGATTGGGGAGGGGGGACGCTGCAGTGATCTGGGTGAGTCGGGGTGCTTCTCTAACCCCTCTCCCTGTGTCTCTTCCCATCCATGAGCAGCGCCTTCACTGGGCCATATCGTCGTGGGCCTCTGCGGTGCCTTTGGCTTCGTCATGTTAGTCTACCTGCTGGCCAGCTGCCGGTACCTTGGGCCCTGGTAAGAGCACTGGCTTCCCTGTCTGTCCCGTATGCTCCCATCTGACACACACCCCTCACCAGGTCACATTCTGGGCTGAGCCCCCAGCTCGGACACACCAGTGCTCCCTCTACCCTCCCAGGAGTCTGCCCTGCCTAGCACCTGCCCTCTCCCTGTGATCCATCCCCAAAGACGGAACCAGCCTAATGGGAGTGGGGGAGGGAGAGCCCTGGAGGGCGGAGGCGACAGGGAGCAATACTCTCAGGACCGAGTGTGTGTGTTCACGCCAGCTGTTGTGTGTAGGTCATCATGGCTCTGTCTGGGTCCAGGCATTCACTCATTTATGCCTTTACTTACTGAGCCCAGCTCCATGCCAGGCATGGCACTGAGTGCTGGGGATGCCAGGGCTAGCCATATGCCTGCAGTCCCATCTTCTTGGAGGAAGGCAGATACTTGGCAGGCATACACATATATAACGGCACACCGCGTTAGGATGGGGAAGGAAGGTGCCAGGCGCACTGGAAGCAGACTACAGGGAGAGGAACCCCAGCTCGGGTGGCCGGGGAAACTTCCTGGGGAAGTGATGATTCCCTTGAATGGGAAGGAGGAGCTAAGGGGGAGTGGGCAACGGGAGGAGCAGAGAAAACAGCATGTGCAAAGGCCCTGGCTGGGAAGGAGGGGAGAATATTTCAGAAACTGAGAGTGCAGGGATGTGGTTGTGGCTGAAGACCAGAAGGGGATGGGAAGAGGGCTGACCTGAGCCTGGGCATGTGGGCAGCAGCCATGTTTCCTGGGCTCTCCAGGCTGTGGCATACATTTCAACACAGATGCCTATAGATAACGGAGCACTCAGATTGGGATTTGGCCCCACTCACCTCTCCCCAAACCAGGTGCCCTCGGCCAGTGAAAACCTGAGCCACCATCCGTGACAGCCCTGACTAGGAGGCCCATGATCTGGCCTCTGCCTGACTCCCTCCTCCTGCTCCACTCTGCCCTGCCATCTCTGTCCTTGGCTGCTGTGGTCCCCACCCCACACCCTTCTCTTCCCTAGCCCACTGCTCTCTGTCTCCACAGTGCGAATGGTAACGTTTCACACTTGGTTTGTGTCTGTCTCCCCACTAGAATGTCAGCTCCTTGAGAGCAGGGACCTGCTGTGTCGGCCGGTCCTTGTCCCAGCACCCAGCACAACATCCTCCCTTACTGGACATTCGATCACTATGGACCGAATGATTGAATGAAGAGTGGCTCCATGTTCTGCCCTCAGAGCCGTGGGCTGATCGCAGGGCACCATGGCCCCTTCCCTTCTCACCCTCCTTCCCTCCCTCCCTCTCCCATGTCCAGGTTGAAGAAGGTTCTGAAGTGTCACATCCCAGACCCCTCGGGGTTCTTTTCCCAGCTGAGCTCAGAGCATGGAGGAGATTTCCAGGTAGGAGCCTGGAGATGGAGGGCAGAAGAGGGCAGCTGGCGTGGGCCGGCCAATGGGCGGGTGGGTAGTGGTGCCAACAGGGAGGGAGGTGGTGCAGGAGTAGCAGGTTTTGCTCTGTGTGAGAGCAGACAAATACTGCGAGGAGCAGCCTCAGGTGGGCGTGGGCCCCTTCCCCCAGCTCTGGCACCAGTGTTCTTTGTCTAAGTGGCACCTCCCATTTGAGCCAGACTGCCTGGTTTTAATCCTGGCTCCACCATTCCTGGCTGTGTGACCCTGGGCAAGTTACAGAATGTCTCTGTGCCTCAGTTTCCTCACCTGTAAAATGGGGAGGAAATAGTGTCACTGTGTATATGGCCCTGAGAACATTGCCTGGCCCACGGTCAGTGCTCAAGCGGCCCTCGCTAGAATTGCTGTCACCGGTCTGTTGACTGAGCAGGTCTTGGCAAGCAGAGCACGGGCTAGAATTCAGCCCCAGCCCTACCCCTACCCCAAACCAGGTGCCCTTGGGCAGTGCCCAACCTGAGCCACCATCCACCACAGCCCTGATTGGAGGCCTACATTCTGGCCTCTGGCCTAACTCCCTCCTCCTGGTTCCCTGGGCTCTGTGGGGTACAGGTTCTCCCCACACGACAGAGAACAGACCTGCTCTGTGCAGACATGTGCCCTCTGCTCCTGCAGAGAACCCCCGGGCAGGCTCCATAACTTCTCACAGACGCTCACAGTCCTCCAGTCACTTCTGGCCACAGAACACAGATTCATTTGAGAAGCACTAGCCCATAGAATAGTGACACTCTGAACACCATTCAAAGTTGAGTCTCCCCTCCCCCAGTCCACACCCACTTCAGGAAGGAAGCTTCAAGGGGGAAGGGGGATGTGGTGGGCTGCCTCTACCACCCAGCCAGCCCCTGCCTCAGGCTCCCTAGATTTGGGGGGGAGGGGATGAGGTGGGGCGGAGGGAGGTCAGGAGGAGTGCTGAGGGGTTGTCATGAGCTGGCTGTGGAGTTCTCTCTCAGGGCTAGTCAGGCCCCCTGCTGGAATTCTTCGGAAAACTCCCAAAGACTGGGATATCTTACCTACAGTGCTCTCAATGTGGGGGGAATGTAGCAACTTAAAATTCCTCCTTCAGACCCAAAGGTAGTGAGCTCCCCATCATCAAAGGTATGCAAGCAAGTCTTGCCTATGTGTCGAAACAAGTCTTGCCCATGGCTGAAGGGATTCCTGCACTGGACCTGGCTGGAGGCCAGACTAGGTGCATTCTCAGTCCTCCAGCTCGAAGTCTTTCTGATTCTGTGGGCCTAGGCGTTTTGGGGTGAAAATGGGGTCCTTCCTAGAATGCTGCAAACCACTCCATCTTCCTATGAGATCCTCCTGTTAGATACCTGCCCCAGCCTAGCGTGTGGCGGAGTCCCCGGGGACGCACGCGGTGGCTGGGCGTCAGGGCTGGCCAAGTGGGCCCCCCACCCTCTGCGTCTGAGTGGGAGGCCTGCTCCTCTTCCTCTATCCCAGGACCCCCAGCTATAAGGCCACAAGGCCCACTGCCCTGTCCATGGGCCTGGGGGTGCACGCTAGCGTGTGAGTGTGTGAAGGAGGTGTCCCTGTGCCCCCGCCTCTGCTTCAGGGACTGTGGATGGAGGCCCAGGCCCAGGAAGTGGCTTTGACCACACACACCTCCGAGGGGCCCAGGAGGCCTGGCCTCTCCTGGCTGCGTGCCTGGCATGCTGCCTGGCTCTGCCCTCCACCCTCTGTGGACCCCACCGCCCTGCGCCCTTTCCTTCTCTCGTTGATTACCCTTCCTTGCCATCCTCAGTTCGCCCTAGAGCCTCTCACTCTTGGATTTTCCTCTTGTAACACAAACTTCTGGTTTGGAGGAGGGGGCAGATTTTGTTGAGTGACGTGTGCATGTGTGCACATACATGGGGTGTGTGTCTGTGCGTCTGTTTAACAGCCGGCTTAGCTCCAGAAACTCACTCTGGGGAGGGAGAAAAAGGACATTTCTCTACTGCTCCATTAATTCATCTGAAATATATTGATTGGGCCCCCAGGCCCTGTGCTGGGCACAGGAATGTTGGGGGGAGCCCATCAGGCCTGGTCTCTGGGCTCTGGGGACTATGGTCCAGCTGCTGAGGGCTCCCAGGACAGAGAGCTGTTGGGGTTCTCAGATGCACCACCCCGAGGGACCCACTGCTCCCCACTGTGTAGCCTGCATTGTACCATGTGCCAGCTGTCTCCACCTTCGTTTTCTTACTTGACAGCTCCCTGAGGGTCCACAGTAAGGAAGCAGGGGGGATGCAGCTAACTGGAATTGAGGCTCAGAGAGGTGCAGGGACCTGCCCAGGGTCACACAGCTACTGAGAGCCAGGGCTGGAGCCTAATCTCCCTGCTCCTGGCCAGGGCTCTCTGGACTCTGCAGCAACTGAGAAGTGCTTGGATGGGCAAGTTCCTCTCTTTGTAGAGGGAGGGTTGGGGGGGTATAGGACACTGGGAGGGAGAAGTGAATCGGGGGACTATTAGCTCCCCACCAGAGATGTTTCCATGGTGATGTGAGTGGGGATCCTGGACCCCAGCTCTGCTACCAGCTGGCTGTGTGACCAGGGCCAGGGCTTATCAGTATAGGGAACGAGACCAGCATTGGCTGGTTGATTCACACACTCCCGCTAGTCCCTGCCAGACACTGATGTTCTACCCTTTGCTGTGACCTCAGTACCTACAGTAGCGCCAGGCTTACAGTACTGGCTAAGTGGTCACTCATTAGGCCAGCACAGTCCCTGGGCATCTGCAGTGAGCCAGGAAGGCCTGTGCTGGGGCTGGGAAGCAAGCACCTCCTCAGGCTGATCCAGAGGGTTCCCCAAGCCAGTGGGCAGGCGGGTGGGGTATGGGAGGAGAGTCAGGGAGGGCTTCCCCGAGGAGGCAGCCTTGGGTGGCTTGTTGGAGGAGGAATTAGGAGTTGTTGCTGAGAATCTGGAGGAGGCATCCCACTCACCCTCCACCGGTCTGTCTCCTGGCAGAAGTGGCTCTCCTCGCCCTTCCCTTCCTCCTCCTTCAGCCCCAGTGGCCCGGCACCCGAGATCTCCCCGCTGGAGGTGCTGGACAGGGACACCAAGGCCACACAGCTGCTCCTGCTGCAGCAGGACAAAGGGCTCTCGCCCTCCCTTGAGACCAGCGGCCACTCACTGACCAGCTGCTTCACCAACCAAGGCTACTTCTTCTTCCACCTCCCGGACGCGCTGGAGATCGAGGCCTGCCAGGTGTACTTCACCTACGACCCCTGCGCTGCGGAGCTGGAAGAGGGGGGGCCTGCAGCACCTGAGGGGTCTCTCCTCCCACCCCTGCCGCCTCCGCCAGGGGAGGATGATGCCTACTGCACCTTCCCCCCCAGGGATGACCTGCTGCTCTTCTCCCCCAATCTGCTCGGTGGCCCAAGCTCCCCAAACACTGCCCTAGGAGGCACTGGGGCTTGTGATGAGAGGCTGCCCCCCTCCCTGCAGGAAGGAGTCCCCAATGACTGGGTCCCTGGGGCCCTGGGGCCTCCTACCCCTGGAGCCACTGACCTGGTGGATTTCCAGTCACCCCTGGAGCATGCACTGGGAGGAGCGGGAGGGGAGGTGCCTGGCCCTGGCCCTGGCCCTGGCCCTGGCCCTGGCCCTGGGAAGGGGGCCGCCTTCCCCTGGGCCAGCCCTCCTGGGCAATGCCAGGTCAGGGCTCCCACCTCCTGTCTGAGCCTGAACACTGACGCTTACCTGTCCCTCCAAGAGCTTCAAGATCAGGACCCAACTCACTTGGTGTAGACAGATGGCAGGGGTGGGGTCCGGTGGCCGTCCACTGCTGCTCCAGGCCCAGCTGAGGACTCTCTGTCTTCAAGGCTTGTCCACTGCTGAGATACACAGTGTCCAGCTACCCCATGGACATCTTCACCCAGATGGACCCCACCAGGCCCTACACACTTGGCTGGTCACTTCCAAACCTCAGTTGCTGCTCCCTGATCCTACTTACTGCCCAAGTCAGGAACTGCAGGGAGAGGGAGCGTCAATCATGGGGTAGCGTGGGTTTTGCCTCTGAAGCATCGCTCCTCTCCGGCCTGTAGCTGCTCCTTGAGGAGAGTACTCGTGGCTCTCCAGGGGTCTGTACCCTGGCCTCCTTACTGGGCTTCCTGCCCAGTCTCACCCCCTTTCATACTCCCCCCATGTAGCAGCCAGGGCGCTCTTTCTAAAACACAAATATGGCCATGCTGTCCTTGTTTAAAACCCTGCCAGGACTCCCCATGGTCCTCACTTCTTGGGCTGGCCCTTGCCCTCCAGCACCATGTTGGGTCATTTCCTTCTGGAACCCTCTCAACCATCCTCCTGAGCCCTGTGGAGCTCCCTCATGCCCCCCCCTCCACCTTTGCACATGCCATTCTCTGTGCTTGGGGTACCCTCTCCTTTCTCATCTAGGTGACAAACTCCCCTTACCCTTCAAGTTCAGCTTCCCCTGGAGGGAAACACGGCCTCCCTAATGTGCCCAAACCTTGAGATTCAGTGCAGGAGGGACAAGTTCTCAGGGTCACAGGGTGGCTGGATAAAGAGGCCCTGTCACTTCCCTTTGGGATCTCTTGTGACTTCAAAAAGCTTGGCTATTGCATCTTTACCACCATGACCCAAGTATGGACAGAAACCCCCCAACAAAGTGGACATTGACTGGATCCTTCCTCAGTGGCTTCCCAGAGTCACAAGCATGCTGCTGTGAAGAAACCCCTCCTGGTGGCGGGTCCTGATGCTGTCACAGAGTGCCCACTTCTAGGCCCCTCCAACTCCACTATCTACTGCAGAGGTAGCCCAGGGGCTGGCACATCTCCAGAAGGGCAGCTCCCTTCACTGCACTTGACACAGCGCCTTTGGGACCCCACTGTGTTCCCTGGACGAATTCGTGAACTGTGTGGTACCATGTTGCTTGGGCTTCCTGTGCCCAGCTGCCTTCTCGCAGGGGGTGCCGTCCCCTCACAGGAGCACCCTGGGCACCTTGACCCTTCTGAGATCAGGACTCAGGCGAAGCCATGCCCACTAGGTTCCTGCATGCCTGCTCCAGCAAGAGGCTCATCCCCTCACATGGAAGTCTTCCCCCTCCCGCCCTCTCAGGGCTCCCCATCACCCCTCCACCTCTCTTCCCTCTGCCCCTGGCACTGACCCCACCTCACACCTATGACGTCTGTCACAGCCTTCTTCCTTGACTAGGGGTCTGGGGAAGGCATCCACCCTGAGCAGGGAGAGGGGAGGGCCTGTATTTATAGGCCCTGCTTGCAGCTGATTGGACACTTGACACAAGCCCACCCATAGGCTAACCAGCAACCTATGAGGTGAGCTAGAACAAGCTCTGTCCAATCAGGGAAGCTGGGCCCGCACTGGCCAATCAGATTTCTCTCCGTCTTGGACATTTAAACTCAGGGAGGGCGGGAGGCCCCTGGAAGCAGGCGCTGGGGAAGGCTGGAGGAGTGGAGCCCTGGCTCCTGATCCAATGACTCCTGCTGCTGAGGGGCTACTGGGCTTCACTCAGGATCCCTGTTTCCCTTCTGTCCAAAATAAACTCCCCTTTCCGGAAGTTGCCTGAGTCTTGAATTCTTACCATGGAGTAGCTTAATTTCCCTGCAGTCTCACTTCCCGCCTCCTGCCAGTGTTCTGGGCCACGGGGCTCTTGTGTCCTGCCCAACTGTCAGACCCCACTTGGTGCCTAGACCTTTGCTGTGTGTCCTGGGTAAACTAGGGAACTTCTCTGCAAGTCAGTTTCCACTCTGCAGAGTTCTTGGGAGGGTTACATTTCTCAAGCCTTGGTCATTTGTGTTATATATATATTTTTTAATGATCTGTGTGTAACATCTTTGTTTTTTATTACAATTCACATTTTTGGTTAAATACTTTTATTTAAAGGAAAATCTTTATATTGCTTCTGTAAATGGAAAACTGATATTCACTATAAATAAAAGGTAACTGTAAAAAGTAAATACAATAAAAAAAAAAGTTTTAATTCATTGCCTGCCGGAAATCTGCTCTGTCTCTTAGTTTAAAGGGGAGATTACCAGCCTGGTCAGGTAGCTCAGCTAGTTAGAGTGTCGTCCTGATACACCAAGGTTGTGGGTTCCATCTCTGGTCAGGGTGTATACAAGAAGCAACCAATGAATGCATAAATAAGTGGAACAACAAATTGATCTTTCTTTCTCTCAAATCACTAAATAAAAAAATTTTTTAAAAAGGGGGGGAGATTACCAAGTGTCGGAGGCTCTTGAAGACATGCCAGCACCTCGCCCAGCCAGGCGTGGCTCAGCGATTGAGCTTCAACCTAGGATCCAGGCAATCGGGGTTTGATTCCCGGTCAGGGCACATGCCCGGGTTGCGGGCTCGATCCCCAGTCGGGGACGTGCAGGAGGCAGCCGATCAATGACTCTCTCATCATTGATGTTTCTCTCTCTCCCTCTCCTTTCCTCTCTCTGAAATCAATAAAGATATTTTTTTTTTAAAAAAAAGACATGCCATCACCAGACAGAGCATTCCTTCATGAGGAAAGGCGGAGGGGCGGAAAGGAAATACCTTTTTCACTTACAGGAGCCAGCTTTACCTTATCCTGTGCTCAGACGTCACCTGATGTGGTCTCATGGGAAAATATTGCACTTGACTTTTATGAATCTTGGCCATGCCCACCAGCAGCTGCATTTCTAACCTCCCTGAGCCTCAGTTTCCTGATCTGCATGCTGTGGAACATAACACCTGCCTCAAAGTGTCCTTTCCAGGTGATGAGAGATGATGCTTGGGATGTATAAAATTTTATTTATTTTTCAACACCCTTGACTCTGAAAAGTTGGACCAGATCATGGATGGCAATATCTGGCATTCATAAAACTGCACTCATGGCAGACATTGCTAATCGATTGCACCCATGCATGGCAGACATTGCTAACTGATCATGGCCTTCCTTCCTCTGGAGCTTAGGTGCATCTTTAGCTTCTGTAGGTAGGTCCCAATTTATCATAGCTGGTACCTGGTGACATCTCTGGACCAGATAATCCTTTGGGTTCCTTTCACAACAGAAGCTCTTATTTTTCCAGACCCGGATTTCCCAGGCCGGAAAAAACAGGCTGAGATGCTGGAGGCTAGAAAGCTGAGAGGGCCCTATGAGCAGGTAGGCCCAGGGAACCCAGCTGTCCCTGCCATTTCTGATGAGACCTGAGCTGACCGTGAGTAAGGGGCCACCTTACACCAGGTGGAGATGGTCTGATGGTCCAGGGTGGATTCGAGTACGGGCCCTGGGAGCTGGAATGAGGAGCGAGCAACTGGCAGGGGTGGAAGGAGTAAAGGAGAGACAGGCCTGGGTCAGATCGCAGGAGAGAGAAACAGCACCAGCTGGGGACCAGGCGGCCTGAGGCCGGATCCCGTCAGGTGCAGAGCGGGAAGCAGGAGGCAGCCAGGGCAGATTGGGGGATAAGAGACAAGGGAGGAGAGATGGGAGGGCTTTTCAGCCTCTCAGGTCTCCAATTTCCGAGCTGCATTTGTTCCCTCACCTCCCCAATAACCCCCCATCTCTGCTCTCCACCCCCACCACACCCCTGCTGCACCTGGGGGCTCCCTCTCCAAGCAACTCCCAGTGCCCACGGTTACCAAAAAAACTGTGGACACAGACCACGACTAGGATGAAAAACCTCCCACTGTCCTCCTAATTGTTGACATTCCAGATAACTCTAAAATAGTCAAGAAGCATATTAAAAAGGGTTAAGAAACTATATTTCAGACACTGCCAGGCACTCCCCAAGCCTCACCTCTCATCACCTGGAGAGCAGACAGGTATGTTCCACAGTCTGCAGATTAGAAAACAGACCCAGGGAGGTTATGAAGTGCGGCTGGTGGTTGGCGCGGCCAAGATTCAAACTCAGGTGCATGTGGCTCCTGAACTCTAGGCCCTTTGCATGTATGGGAGACAGTCACATTAATGAAAAAAGCAACAAGCAGAATTCCATTCTAAACTTCCTGGCAGCCACTTAAAGAGGGAAAAAAAAGCAGCCCGCATTCCACACATTCCATGATGGTGACCGCAGTCGAAACCACCCCCAGCCGTGACCTGGCAGCGTCACCTCTAGACCTAGACCCATCCCTGGCTCAGCCTCCTCCTTGGCCCACCTGTCCCTCTAATCCTTCCATCTCTGAGCCCTGCCAGGGCGGTCTTGCTCTGGTCATGCCATGCCCCTGCTTAAGCCCCAGTGACAAAGCCCTGTTACATTTGGGACAGTGGCTGAACTCCTTAATGTGATAGCCCATGACTTGAGGGACCTCACGCAGGTCACATCGGCAGGGTCGCTGGTTTGATTCCTGGTCAAGGGCAAGTATCTGGGTTGCAGGTTCGATCCCCGGCCCCGGTCAGGAAATTGTGGGAGACAACCAATCAATGTGTCTCTCTCACATCGATGTTTCTCTCCCTCTCTCCCTCCTGCTCTCTCTAAAAATCAATGGGAAAAATATCCTTGGGTGGGGTTTAACAACAACGACAAAAAGAGCTGCATTTCCTGAGCACTTAGTTGTTCTAAGCATCTCTTTTAATTCACCTGATCTTTATAATGCCAGAGAGGAGGAGAGAGGAACTATTCTTACTCCATTTTACAGGTGAGAAGGCTAAGGCAGAGTGGCTAATGACTTGTGCAAGGCAACACAGCCAGAACACAGTCCAGCAAGGATCCGAATCCAGGCAGCCTTTCGCACTCGCACAGGCAAGCTCTTTATGGCTTGGAAAGGGTGTGCATGTCTAGAGTCTCATAAAAGCTCTCTTGACCTAGCCAGGCAAGAATGACGGGGATTCTGAGTCCTGCATCGCTGATGAAGACAGGTGGCCCCGAGAAGGTGGGGCCGTGTCCCAGGCCACACAGTGAGTCTAGGGGCCAGAAGGGGAGGACTGGAACCCTGGGCTTTCACCCCTCCACCCTTCCATCTTCTGGCCACTGTCACTGGGGATGAGGGGCAGGTGTTGGGTTGTTGATTAAACTTGAGCTCAGCACCAGTGGCCTCAGCCTGGCTCCGGTGACAGCCTCGGGACATCCCCTTACTGTCTGCTTAGAGACATTTTCCACCACCACAGGTATGACACACTCGAGGTTCCCATCACAGCGCCGGGGAGGGGGGTGGTGTGCGGGGCTGTGAGAAGGCAAGGCAGGAAGTGCTGAGTGGGGAGACATGGGGGGGTGCCCAGTGTGCAATTCCAGGAAGCCAGGATGCAGAGGGGAGGGAGGAGCTGGTGGGACAGCGTCTTCCATTCCTCCATGCAGGCGGCCTCATGGGGCACCGGGCACAGAGAGGAGGAGCCTGACTACTGCCCTGTCTGCCGTCCCCAGCTCTGTGGGGGAGGGAATGACCATGGAGGACACAGGCAAGAAAACTGACAGTCACACCCTGCCTCTTGGAAGGAAATCAATCAGAGCCTTCATTGGAAATGCCCCTAACTTTGGGAGGGAGTAGAATGTTGTAGGGACTTTAGCCAGAGGGGATCAGCACAGTTTAGCAGGTTTGGGAGATAGCTGCTTGAGGATGGCTCCTGGAAGGCAAAGGAATTTTCTTAGAGACTCATTCCTTCATTCACTCAAAGCATTTACTGGGGGCCTATTAAGGGCAGGTCACGGTGCTGGGTGCTGGGGATCCAGCGGCGGACAAAACACCTTCTGCCCGGCCCTGAGGCCCCTGTGGTCTCTGTGGGGCAGCTGGTTTGTGGTTAAAGTGCTGGCTCTGGACCTGGGCAGCCTGGATTAAATCCTGGTTCTGTGGACCACCAGCCATGACCTTGGGCAAACGCCTGAACTTCTTGGTGCCTCAGTTTTCTCATCTGTAAGCGAGGGGAAGTACCAGGACTGTTGTGAGGATTAAAGATGTGAGTGTATGTAAAGTCCTCGAAAGAGATGGGACAGGCAAGAACAGGGCTGTGACCGGGAGAAGCCCGGGGCTGCAGGTGTGGAGGCGGCTGGCTTGCCTCCCGGAGGCGCTCCGCTGTCCTGGCGATGCTGCCTGGGTGGGGATGACCTGGAACAATGCAGGTGGGGGTTCTATTGCCCCTCCCGCACCGCCTCGCTCTTTCCAACATCTCGCTCCTCACGTCTGTCTTCCCCCAGCACCTGGGTAAGTCTCAGGGCTTATAGGTTTAAGGCGTGACTCTCCCTAGGGTATCCAGACACCCAAAGGGATGAATCTCTGATGAGGGGATTCCAGGAGGTGTGACATGCTTCAGAAGTGACTTGAGGGTCCAGGGTGACATACCGTTTGGAAGAGCAGTCCACAGCATTGTCAATAACCAGCCTCCTCCCGTCCCCCTTACCCCACCTATAATGGGATCAATTATCTCCTGCCAAAGACATGTTCAAGTCCTAACTGTCCCTCACCTATGAATGTGGCCCTATTTGGAAAAAGGGGTCTTTGCAGATGTAAATAAGAAGAGGTCATGGGGCAGACCCTAATCCAATATGGCCTATGACCAGTGTCTTTGTAAGAAGAGGAGAAGAGACACTGGGAAAGACAGGGGGATGGCCATGTGACGACGGAGACAGAGATGGATTGAAGTTAAGCGGCCACAACCCAAGGAATGCCAAGGGTTGCCAGCAATGGTGACACCACAGCTAGGACGAGGCAGAAAGTGTCCTTCCCTAGCGCCTTCAGAGACAGCACGTCCTGCTCACACCTCGACCTTGGACTTCTAGCCCCCAGAACTGTGAGACAATACACTTCTGTTGTTTTAAGCCACCCTATTGGTGGTGCTTTCCTAGGACAGTCCTAGGAAACTAACACATGGCCTTGGAGCCTAGAGGGCTCTGTCCTCCCAGACTCTTCCTGTCTGCCGCTAACCCCTAACCACGGCTCCTGAGCATGTGAGCCCTGTACTTCCCCAGAGGGTTTGAGAGACGCTTCGCCAGCAGAGAACCACCTCCAGGTTTGTGGGCTGGCCTGTCAGCCCCCACCCCCTACAATGACCTCCTTGAGCTGAGGCTTAGCTAACCCGCAGGACAGGCTGGCTAAGACGGGCAGCTCTCCTGTGATCTCCCACCCTGAACTCCCAGGATAGTGCCATCACTCCTTCCACTGGACTGAATAGTGTCCCCCCAAAACCCAGAACCTGGGACTGTGACATTATTTGGACGCAGGGTCTTAGCTGATGTAAGCAAGTTAGGATGAGGCCCTATGGGATAAGGTGGGCCCTAAGTCCAATAGGACTGGTGTCCGTATAAGAAGAGGGGAATTGGGCCCAGACACACAGACACACAGGGGAGACAGAGGCAGAAGTCCAGTGATGCTTCTTACAAGCCCGAGGACCGCTGGCAGCAACCAGAAGCTAGGGGGAGGCAAGGAAGGATTATTTCTTGGAGCTGAGAACGGACCCGCTGGCATTTGGTTTTGGCCTTCACACTGTGAGATAATAAATTGTTTGAAGCTAGCCGGTCTATGTTAATTTGTTACGGCAGCCCAGGAACCTGATACGCCTCCCAGCAAAGAGGACAGAACGGAGGCCTGTTCCACCTGCACTGGCATGGGACCTGGGGCAGGTCAACCTCTCCTCTCAGGACCTCGGCCTCCTCTTGGGCTGAGTGGGGACATGTAACTCCCAAGCCCGGACGTGAGGCATCACTGTGAGGAGCCCAGCTGGAAGCCCAGAGCTCAAAGCCTTACTATATCATCACTGAAGGAGTTGACAGTGACTGTTATTTGTTCTCTCAACCAGTGTTTGCTTGTCCCGTGTGCCAGGTACTGTTCCAGGCTGGGATCCAGCAGGGGACAAGACAGGCGGGACTTTGTCTTCTTCACAGGGCTCACAGTCTAGGGCTGGGGAGGGAGAGATGACAAGGAAACCACTTAAACCTGGTGCTGCCTCAAGGCCCATGAAAACGCAGCCGGTCTTGGCCCTTCGGCCTCTGGTGGACAGTTGGGAGCACCTGCCGTGTGCGGGGCCCTGGGAGGAAGTGGGGCACACACAGGCCTTCACATGGCATTTACTGAGGGTTCACTCAGCGTCATGGTAATTTGCTGGGGCTGCGTAAAAAGTACCACAAACTGAGTGGCTTCAACAACAGACGTTTATTGTCTCACAGCTTGGAGGCCAGAAGTCCAAGGTCAAGGTGTCAGCAGGGTTGGTTCTTTCTGAGGGCTGTGAGGGAGAATCCGTTCCCTGCCTCTTTCCTACTTTCTGGTGGTTTTCTGCCCATCTTTGGTTTCCTTGGCTGGCAGAAACGTCACCCTGATCTCTGCCTTCATCTTCACATGGTGTGGCCTCATTTTAACTCATTACATCTGCACTAACCCCTTTTCCAAATAAGGCCACATCTGAAGGGACTGGGGATTAGGACTTCCACATACGAATTTGGGGGACACTGTTCAGCACATAGCAAGCATTTTTTCTGTGCCTCCAGGGAGGCAGACAGTCCTTGTCCCGATGGGAGGCACTGGGGCTGAGGTCAGGCCTCCCTGAGTGTCAGCTCGTCTCCAGAATGCCTGAGGAGGTGGCATGTTGGATGGCCCACTGCTTTCTTTCCAAACCAAGGACTTCTGTACAGCATCCAGCTCTGCTGGGCAGAAGTCAGTCGTGTCTCCTTCACGTCCCTGTCCTCAGTGCCTAGCACAGGCCTGACGCATTGTAGGCACTTAACACAGGTTTTTGTAATTAATAAACCAGGAGTTTCGAGTTCAGATTTCTCCAGGGCCTTGGTTTCTGCACATTGGAGCTAAAAATGGCATTGACGAAAGAGTTGTTGTGAGAAGTGAATGAAATAACCCGTGACATGATGGGCACAGCACCTGGCTCACCTGGCTTCACAGTGTCAGCCAGGACCCGGGTGACAATTATCATAGGCTGCTGTGGAGAGTGAGGGAGGACAGCAGCCACCCCACCCCCACCCTCACCCCCACCCTCACCCCCACCCCCATTAAAGAAAGTCAGCCAACCTTCTGTAAGGGCCTCCCTTAGACTGGGCCCAGCACCTGCAATTTATATTCAGTTCCACCTTCCTGCCTTCAACAACCCAGCTTCATCTTCCCCATGCACAGATGATGAGATGGCAGCTTGGAGAGGTGATGTGTCTTGCCAGGTCACCAACAGGTGGAGGGACTGAGATTCTGACCACATCCTCTCACCCTCCAGCACCTGGCTGGATCCTTGTCACCTGTGTGTGGTGGGCACGCTGAGGCCTGGCCTCCATGCCTCACCAGGCAAGCCTCCAGGGGCCTTTCTGGAGACCAACGGGGCCCAGTGTTAGTGTGAAATGCAGGTTCCCAGAGAACAGTGAGGTCTCCGTCCTCTGTTTGTGTGTGAATATGTCCCTCTGCTGTGGCGACAAGGCTACGCAGGCCATACAGTTGCCCTGTTGACGGAGGTTCTCTCTCAGTGGCAGGCAGCCCCGTCCACAGGCCATGCTTTCAAACACCTCCCTCCGCATTTCCCTGCCCACTCCCATGCCAGCCCCTCCCCCAGGCTATAGCAGATAGATCGATGACAGGGCAGGGGATAAGTACAGAGGACACTGATTGTGCAAGATCTGCTCTTCAGACTGTCCAGTGATAGAGAGCGCATGCTCAGATAACTCTGTGCATGACTGTCACTCCTGCTAGACTCTCCTTGGGACACATGTGGGCCCCGAACACCCCCGACATTTGCACACAGCAGGCTTCTTACAGAGCACTCACAGGAGCATGCACATGTGTGCGTGTGGAACACAGGTGAGGTACCACATGGTAGGTATTGCACAGGCAGCCTTCCTTACCTGCACCGGAAACTGTGCACGTGCTGACCTAGCCAGAGCTGGGCACACTCACACACACACACACACACACACAGAGTCTGGGACCACATGTCACAACACACAGGGTCTCGGGTGTGCAGCCTCCTCATTGGGACATTGAGACAAACACCGATCAGCCTGTACGCACCCAGAAACCCTGGTGCCCAGCACGTGCCTTGGAGCACGTGGGGTCAGACCCTCTGCCTCTTTCCCAGCTGTCACACTGTGACTTCAATGTTCTAATAATCACGTGAAAAAATATGAAACCAAGCAAGTGGAATGACTTTTAATAATATACTTTATTTAACCTAATATAGCCAATATGTACCATGTTAACATGTAATCAATGTAAAAACTCCTTATTGAGATATTTTACATTCTTTATTTGTACCACATCTTTGAACCTGGCGTGTATCTCAACAGTCAGCACATCTTAGCTCAGCCTGGTCACATCCTAGCTGCTCGAGAGCCACATGGGGCCACCAAAATAGACAGCACAACTCTACAAAATCAGGTAGAAATTAAAATAATTTCCAGCTAAACAGAAAATAGCACCAAACCCCACTCTTCACTCCACTCTCTTCTCTCCTGTCCTGGGAGCACGTGGGCCCCGCCTCCTTTTCTCTCTCGGGCCACTGGCTTCTCTGGTCTCACCTGTCCAGGCATGGAGACCAGAGAGAGCCTCTGAGTGCACCACACAGGCCTCTCAGCATAGCCCCCAGTCCTCGCCACCCCCTCCTCATGCTCTAGGGGACCAGGGGCTGTAACCAGGCAGGAATGTCACCAGGCAACAAGCCTCGGGGGACAGCTCAGATCTCCTGCACCTGCCCGCCAGCCTCCAGGGTGCCCACGGGGCGGGGCAGAACGGGGCGGGTACTGCTTGTCTCCTGCCTCTGGACTGTTTACCTGAGCACAGTCACAGCGCTATCCTGAACCTAGCAGTAGGCCCATGGAGCCTGGGGCCACAGGCCACAGAGGACAAGGGCCAGACACCCTGACCATGGTTCTGGGCCATTGATCCAGCCCCAGCTAGCCAGGTGGGGGTGGGGAGACCTTGGCCTGGACAAACAGAGGCTGTGAGGTCTGCGTGCAGGCCTGGCACCCACTTGCCACTCCCAAAGGTAAGTGGGGACCTCCAGGATAGGGGGCCAGGATCTGTGAATGACCTGGTGACAGTGTCCACTCTGGGAGCTGGACCTGGCTTCCTGGAATTTGAGCCGCCTGCCCCTGCTCTAAGGCCAGGTCTGCAGGGCCTCATCGGCCAGAGTGACCGGGCGAGCAGAAGGTGAGGGGTCCACAGAGCTGGGACCGGGGCAGGGCAGGGCGGATCCAGGCCAGGTATGTGGACAGCACGGGGACACTGGAGGAGCTGCAGGTTCCTAGTGCGGGAGGCCCGGGTTAGGTGAGGCTGGTGGCTCCTGGGGCAGGGACAAGGCAGGGGCAGAGGCCTGATTTGCCAGCCGAGCGCCCCACCTTCACTCTGCAGGACTGGACATGGTGCCTTCTCCATACCTAGGTGCCCCACCTGGGCTATGAGGTGTGGAGGACAGGCCCAGAGTCCCACACCACTAAACAGGGGACCCTTAGCTCCCAGGCTCAGCACTGAGTGGAGCTGGTAGTGTGTGTGTGTGTGTGTGTGTGCGCACGCGTGCGTGTTTATGAAGTGGAAGGGTTGCATCTATGAATCTGTGTTACAGATACGTGTGTGTGTATGTGTGTACTTCTGCGTGTTTCCATCAATGTACACCTGTGTGTAAGTTTGTGTGTATAGAAGGGACATTCACCCACGTCTCCACACTTGGGAACACACGGTCACAGCAGCTCATAGCAGGGGGTTACTCTCAGCCCAGATGGCCTCCCTGGAAGGTCATAGACCAGAATTCCCGCTCACCCTGCTCTGCTCTGCCGTGGCTGAGTGACCTTAAGTGACAAGTTCGTCTCTATATACCTCAGTTTCCCCAACCATTGCATAGAAACAGTGAGGCACACTTCCTGGTCGGCTGGAGGCTGAGGCGGACTGTGGTTTGCGGTGTTGCCCAGAACGGGGCTGGCACGCAGGATGAGATGCGGCCCAGCCCCAGTGTGCTCAGCCTTCAGTGGGCAGACTGGGGACCCTCCGTTGGTCAGAAGGGCAGGAGGGAGAGGGGAGCAGGTTCCAGAGTGGGGTCCAGGCACCAGGCTAGGGGAGAAGCCTCAGGCCCCTTTGGCAATCGGTTACACCCAGTCTCTCCTTGCAAGGGCTCATTGTCAGTGGGACAGAGAGAGTGTCCCCTAAGGTGGACTGTTCATGGATGGGGGTGGCCCAGGACACTTTGGAGGGGCATCTGCCTCTTCTTGGGCACTCTGGGAGAGTTTCCAGGAGGAGGTGAGAGCTGAACTGAGAGGTGAGGGGCCATCTAAAAGCTGTCCAGAACAGGAGGGGGCAGCCCAGGCAGAAGGAAGGGTGTGTGGGAAAGCTGGGCAGTAAGCAAGAACTTTCACTGTTCAAGGACCAATCTGCGCTCTGCTCTTCACCCAGAGCTGGCTAAGAGCCCTTGATCCGTACGTAACAGTTATCTACCATATTTATTATTAGAATTGGTAGCCTTGAAGTCGAGTGTCACTGAGGTGCAACAGGAAGAAGGCCTGGGGGGAAAGGAGGCAGGAGAAGTCGGCCTGGCCCCACATGCACACAGCACCTTGGAGCTATGCGGGAAGGAACTGGGATCTTAGCATTCATTCATTCATTCATTCATTCATTCATTCATTCATTCATTCATTCAGCACTTACGGATGCCAAGCTCTGCTCTTGGAGCAGGGCACACAGTGGGGAACAGAACCAAGCCCCTGCTCCCGTGCAGCTTACAGCCAGGGAGGAGACAGACAAAGGACACATAAGCATTTCATGCAGTTGAGGTCTGGAGAAAGGCTAGGAAACCAAATGCAGGAGAGAGAGGGGTGTGGTCGGGGAAGGCTGCACCGAAGAGGTAACATTTGAGCACAGACTTGAAGGAGGTAGAGGAGTCGGCCATGAGGCAGACTGAAGGAAAAGCGTTCCTGCTGGAGGAACAGCAAGTGCAAAGGCCTTGGGGTGGCGTGCACTGGATATGCTGATGGTCTGACAAGGAGCTGGGTGGAGCTGCAGCAGAGGGAGGGAGGGGACAGAAAGGTGAGCGAGGGTCACATCACATAGGCCCCCTTGGGCTGTGATAGGGCTTTGGGCTCTGTTCTAGGTGGACAGGAGCCATGCGAGGCTTGTGATCAGGGCATGTGGTGACAGGACCTGTCTGGCGCTTGTGTGGTAATTTGTTACTGAGGGGGCCAGACGACCTGCTATTGCAGGAGTCAGCGTTGACCTGGATGATGGTGGGAGCCATTGAGGTACCAAGAAAGAGTTGGGTTCTGGGAGCATTTGGAAGGTAGAGCCACAGGCTTTTCTCACAGACTGGGCCTTTGCAACAATGGGGAAGTCACTGTGTTATAGTAAAAGATGGGAGTGGCATGGTCACCCTCACAACTGTCAGTTATCACAGTTGTCCATCTCCTGCTGGGCTGTCAGCCCCAAGAGGATACTCACCAATGTGCCCCTCATGGCCAGCACATCAAGCAGATGTGCCCGACGAAAAAGAGGTGGTTCCGTAACTGAGTCTAGGACTCCATGGCCATCACCATCACCCATGCCCCAGCACCAAGTCTCCCAAGTCCTGCTTCCTGGAGGCAGCAAGATGTAGTAGCGAGCACTGCACCAGGAGTCCAGAGACCTGCGACTCCTATTCCTTCCTTCATGGAGCGTCCATTCCCGGCAGGCCCTGTGCTGGGTCCTGCAGGGAACCAGGGTGACTAGGACACAGGCCCGCTTTCTCATGAGGGAGAGACAAAGCCAAGACTGGCATATTGTTGATCTGACCAAGGGATGCCCAGGGGAGGAGGCAGCTACTATTGGGGGCCCAGGGACCCATGGCCAGGCAGGTGGCCTTGGAGTTACCTTTAGGGGTCCCCTCAGTCCTTTAGGCAGAGGGTGTGGCTGCAGAAAGGTGGGGTGCCCTGGGCCTGCAGAGTGATGTGCCTGGTGGAAGTTAGGGCTGCAGGGGGTGGGCAGCAGCCTGGCCAGGGGAGATCTTGGTGTCACGGTGCGTGGTTTGGAGGTGGCTGGGAGCCATGAGAGGATTCCTAGCGGTAAATGACTGGAGGTGGGCAGGGGGAGTAATCTGGTGACAACGTGGAGGATGTGCCCGAGGAGAGATGGGAGCAGAGAAGGCTGCCCCAGGAGTCTGGGTGGGAGGCGATGGGGAGCCCAGGTGAACACCCCCCTGCCCCCACCTTTAGGCTGGATCTAATCTTGGGTTTTTACACAGTGGGTTTTCTGCGAGTGGGCTTTTGTGTGATGTTCAAAATCCTCCCACACAGGTATGAGGGGCATTTATTTACGAGGGATGTAAAATCTGCCGAGTGCAGGCCTGGCCTGGGGAAGGGCGTGAGGAAGGAGGAGCCCTACTGAGTGTCCTGCCCTAGACTGCTCCTCTTGCTGCCTCCTCTAATGGACCTATGACCTTCCCTGAGCCTCAGTTTCCCTCTCAGTACCCAGGTGATGAATGAGGCGGTAGAGCATAGGGGTCAGGGTGTTATTCTGTAGACAAACCGCTTGGGTTTGCAGCCTGGATCTGCTGTTAACCAACTGTGTGACCCTGGCCAAGCTGCTCAACCTCTCTGTGTCTCAGCTTCCTCATCTGTAAAACGGAAATAATAAGAAAACTTACCCCCATAGTGTCTGTGTAAGGCTTACATGAGACAGTGAGTATAAAGCACTGAGAACAGTTGAAATAAATGTCAACTATTGTCACTTCTAGTGCCCTTGAGTCCCCATAGTTCTGTGGGTCATCTCAAAATAGATCCTTGGTGATCCAGACTCAAGAGTAGAATGGATGTGGCCACCTCTGGAGGAGGGAGGGGACCCGGGACTGAGAGAGGATGAGCACCTGGGCCACCAAGGACTCTCCCTAATCTAGCAACCCTGCTCAGCTTTCGGGGACAGCCAGTTTCTCACCAGGGGTACTGTGGACACTTTGGAGAGTGGGAGGTGCTGACCCACCTATTTTGGGATATTTACCATCATTGGCCTAGCCCCATAAAAGCCAGAGGGCCTGCCCCCCATGTCTGGATGTCCTCTGGTCAGGGGTGGAGGGGAGTTCTATACCCACTTGAGAACCTCTCCCTTCCTTGCATTAGGTGAAGGACACTCAAGAGGGTCACCATGGCTGGATGCCAGAAATCCTTGACTGGGAACAATGCTGAGAGGAGCGGCAGAAAGTAGGAAAGCGGGAGGAGGGCCGGGGCCCCTTGAACCCATCTGGGAGGACTTTGAGCATCACTGAGGAGCCTCATTTTGGGAAAACCCACTGTGTGAAGATTCAAGATGCAGCCCAAAGAAACCCCTCCCCCACCCCCACACCTCTGGGGATGGATGCATTTCAAAGCCAGCGCACATCTGTAGACTCTACCAACCTCTCAGTGGGCAGCAATCCTTGCTCTGCTGATGGCAGGATGGGTGGAGGGCCTTCTCCGTGCTGTGAGAAAACCTGCCTGAGAATCAGATAATATTCAGAAGTTTGCTTGGGTGGGGCGGGGAGGGGGCGTCTGATGATAGAGCTGCAGACCCAGGGCCCTGAGCGGGATGGCAGTCAGTTATTACTTAACCATGATTTGTTAACTGACAGGCAATTTACAGGAAGCAGCCAGGAGTAGTGGAAGGAGCAGGGAGTCAGACACCTGGGCGTGACCCCACTTACCTGCTGTGTGACCTAGGGCGAGTGGCTTAGCCTTTCGGGGCTTCAGTTTTTTCATTGGTAAAATGGAGCTGGTAGTGAGTGCTAGATATTCAAATCACATTGGGAAAATGAGGACAGGACAGGAAAACCCTGGGCTGAGTTATTGCTAAGACACCCTGGGTCTCAGTTTCTCCATCTGTCCAATGGGTGCAGAACTTGGAAGGTGTTAGAGGTTTAAGCAGGATAATCCACGTGAAGTGTCCACCCAGAGTGGACCTGCAGAAGAAGAATGCTTGGGGACAATGGTCCTCACATCCCTGGGTGACCAGAGGATTAGTGAGGTGATACCTGTGAAATGTCTTTTGTAGACACTGTCTCCTTCTTCTGCCCCTAAGAGAATTTTGGGCTGGTGGGGAAACAAAAGGGACAGCCCTCTTTGAAGGGCAGGTCACTGGCCCAGCAGAGCACTGGCCCAGGGGCTTCTGGGGGATGGCTAAGTGAACTGACTGCATCGGTATCTGGGGAAGCTCTGCTGTGGAGGACCAGGAGGAGCGAACAACATCCCCCTGAATGCGGGGATATGGGGTAAGTTTTTGGACCCCACATTTGTACCCCACGTTACTCAGTTCCATCTGTGGGTATAGGCTCGGGGGTCCAGGTTCAGGCACTGAAACCTCCATCTGTCCTCTGACCACAGAGAGGCTGATGTGGGTGCAAAGGTGAGGGTTCCAGAGCCGGACAGCTCAGCTCCGCCTGTCACCCTCGGAGGGGAGCTGCTCTGAGCCTCGCTTTCGCCCCCCGAGAGCTGGCTCAGGGCTCACTTTCAATCGGTGCCTGCGATATGCTCCTCCGACTCCAAAAGGCAGGCCGTCTTACTTCTCTGCACCGTTGGCGGTCAGCAAAGGCTTCCTTGCAAATGTTAGGCCATTTTCAACCCTGGTCTGTTTCCTTGCCAGGATGCCCGTGGCTGAGGCCCCCCAGGTTGCTGGTGGGCAGGGCGACGGAGGCGATGGCGAGGAGGCAGAGCCGGAGGGGATGTTCAAGGCCGCTGAGGACTCGAAGAGAAAAGTCCGGGACTACCTCCGCCTGGTGCCCCTGTGGCTGGCCCTGGTCATGCTGGCTTCAGGAAGTTTCCTGCTCTGGTATTTCCTAGGTAAAGGTGTGGGCCTGCCTGGGAGAGGCACCTGGGGAGAACTTGGGGTGGCTGTGGGGGGCACAGCAGAACAGACTAGAATTCCAAGTCAGCAATGCTTAGCAACTCACCTTGGGCCAGCAGTTCCTCACTCTGTCTCCCTTCCTGTCCTGTGAAGTGGGAATGTCACCACCAAGTGTCCCCAGCTCGCACCAGCTAGGGAAGGAGTGCTCTCCCAGCACTCAGTTCTTGTGAGCCAACAAGCCAAAGTTGTATAAACACTGCCTCCCCTTGCCTGCAGCCCTCCAGGATTGCCATTGGGGCTCTGAGCCAGCTGGCTCTGCAGGGAAGGCAGAGTGGTGCCTGTGGCTCCTGGCACCAATTAACACCTCTGCTCACTTGAGAGCTGCCTGGGAGTTCCTCTAAGGTAGGGACCACAGCTCTGTCATCTCTTAGTCTCCAGGGCCCATCATGAATGGGGATGAGGTCCACACACACAGAGGGCTTTCATACCCCAGCTCGGGCACGTGGAATTCGACACAGTGAAAGGGGGGCCTGGAGTGTCCAGAGCAAGTGGCTCAGCCTCTTCCAGGTTCTGAATTTTGGCCTCCTCTGGTATCACAGCCTTTATCATCCCCTGGAAGCAACTGGCCCATGTTCTGGGTTCATTTGTCCACCTTTTCATTCATTCATTCATTCATTCATTCATTCATTCATTCATTCATTCAATAAACACCCTGGAGCACCTACTACGTCTTTCTCTAAAACTAATGAAGACTGTACCTCATTCCTCCTGCTCTTGGCTATGCAAAGTAATGGACAAACCAAGCTAGATGGTGCCTGTGAAAATGCTCCATGTACACTGTAGAAGACTCACTCATTCATTCATCTATTCATTCATTCATTCCTGAACACCTCCTATACACCTGCTCTGTGCCAGGTTCTAAAGACAGTCCTGCCTCACCATAAACCTTGGCATGTGCCAGGACAGAGGAAGCTGAGGGGCTGGGGAGCCAGAGCAGGGATCATGATCAGAGACTTCCCATTAAACACTCTGCAAAAGTTAGGTAGTATTCTTACTGGCTAAGTCTCATGGTGGGATGTCAAGCTCATTGAAAGGAAGGGGGACCTGCTTTGGAGTAGTCGTGCGGAGATCAGCCTAGGCCCAGCTCCAGACTGAGTGGAGGTGGCGGTAGTCTCGAACCACCCGCTGGGCAGACACTGTGAGGAAGCCCAGGCCTGCCGAGAATCCGCCTGCCATGACTCAGGGTGGATGGTAATTCTGCTCAGAACTGAGCCACTGCGGCAGGGAGTGGAAGCTGAGTGCGTTTCACCACCGCAGGAAGCCAGTGCCCCAGATGGCATGGGGCTGCCACAGCCTCCCTGGGCTGCAGGGTAATGAGTCTCCGGGGTAAACCACAGACCATCAGGCTGCGAGGCCAGGAACTCACCTGTCAATTGTCTTTCTTTGCAGATGAGTCTAATTTCTCCTGGTTACGCTCCAGGAGTAAATTGCCCCCCGGAGGGTATGCTCCATGGGGCTGAGTGCCCCCAAGCCTCAGCTGGGAGAAGCCAATTCCTGACCCGCAAAGGGATTAGGGTAGAAGAGGCCCTTCAGGAGACGTCTGAGCCATTCCTCCCGCCCTGGCCAGGCTGTGCTCCAGGTACTGGGCACTGGGCGAGGAGATGAATCAGAGATGTGCCCTGCCAGGTCTGGAAGGGGAGATGGTCAAGAGGCCTAGGACACCGGAGTAGGATAAGCCCCGAGTGAGCGGCAGCCTGGCCCAGAAAGCGGCCGAGGAGAGGAGAGGGTGGGGACTAGCTTCCCAAGGCAGATGGGCCCTGCTCCCTAATGAGGCCCAACTGTGTTTCCCTGGTCCTTCCCCTCTCCCGCTCTCCAGGTGACAGTATTGTGCTTTATCCTCAAACCTCCTGTACCTCCACCCACTCTGCTACCTGTTTCAATGACAAAATGGAACCAGTCAGAAGAGAAGGCCCCTAGGTGCCCTCCCAGCTATACCCACATATTCTGCCCTCCCACCTGTCCCCAAGGTGAGCCATTGCTGCCTGTTTTAAAACCAGCTCCCCCGGGCTCCGCACGGTGGCCAGGCTCCAGCAATGCTCCTTCTCAACTTGCCAGCATATCTGGTCATCTCTAACTCCAAAATACTGCTTGACTCCAACCACATCTCACCCTCTCCACGGTGCAACCTGGTCCAGGCTCCATCGCCTCTTACCCAGACCGCTCTCACCTGGATCTCTCTCACTTGGGCCGCTTCCTGCAGGTTTCCCTGCTTCTGCCCGAGCCTGTTCTCAGCACAATAGCAAACTGAGGCATCTAACTTCTCTGTTTAAAATCCCCCACAGATCCCATCTCACTCAGAGTAAAGCCAAAGTGCTCCCCCAACTCATCTCCTCCCGCTTCCCCCTCACTCACTCTTTGCTATTCCTCAAAAACACCAGACAAGCTCCTGCCTCAGGGCCTTTGCACTTGCTGGTCTTGATGCCTGGATAGCTATTTCTACAGATTAACATCCACATGGCTGACACCACCACCTTCTTCTCTGGCCTTCATGTCGCAGCTCACCCCAGTCCTGGTTTCCACTGACACCTCTAACATGTTGTATAGTATGTTTGTTGCTAGACCAAAAGCTCTTTAGGGCAAGGGTTTATTTTCTTTATTGTTTTGTTTATTGTTATATTCCCAGGTGCTCTAGGCCAGTCCTTGCACATAGTAGGCTCCCCATAAATATTAGTTGGGTGAATGAATAAGTGAATAGATAGAGGTATAAACTGAAGGCTATGGATCTATTCACTTCACATCAACCAAAATAATCTTTGCAAAAGGGAAATCTGATGATGTCATCCCAATTTTAAACCTTTCATAGTGTTCCTTGTTTATCTGGTAAAGACAAAATCCTGCCAGCTGATGTCACAGCCTCTTGTTGCCCTGACCTGATTGTGCCAGCCAAACAGGTTTTAGCCCTCTTTTTACCATGAACCCTCTGCCTCAGGGCCTTTGCACATGCTATACTTCCCTCCCTCCCCTCTTTGCAATTTATACTCGTCTTTCCACCTCAGCTGGAGGGTCACCCTGACCCAGGCCTGGTTTCTTTGTCATGTCCCTTCAATAGTACCTCGCGCCTCTTCTTGAAGGCCCTTAACACCTGTCTTACCCTCCACTGATAGTTCCTCATGGGGAGACACATCTGTCTTGGTTTACTAGTGTCCCCCACGCAGTAGGTGCAACCTGGACAACATGGTGAGTGGAAGGATGAATAGAGGTTGTAACCCATGAACTTGACCTGGGCCATGGAGTTTCCTGGCCTTTATGTCATCCATGTCCTGGACTGATTGCTGCATCAGCTTTGGACTGGGGGCCCCGGGGACACCATCCATCTGTGGGCCTTCCCTCCTCCCTGGCACCTGGGGGCCAGTTTGTAACTAAATGAACTTTGGATGGCAATGACAATGACAAAGATGAGGATGGTGCCTTGGAGGCCCAAGATGTTGGAGGCTGAGCGGAGGGTTCAGGTGGGGAAGGTGTGGGGGAGGTGGGAGCCTTCCCTGCTGCGCCTCGCTTAACCTGCTGGCTTCTTCCTGCGCAGGGTCCAAGGCAGAGGTGACCGTCAGCCAGGTGTACTCAGGCAGCCTCCGCGTGCTCAATCGCCACTTCTCCCAGGACCTTGCCCACCGGGAGTCCAGTGCCTTCCGCAGTGAAACGGCCAAAGCCCAGGAAATGGTAGGGAAGGATTCGGGGGGATGGGAGGGTGGTGAGCAGGGAGAGGGAGGGGCTTGATGGTGTCAAGCCCATTGGTCAGTCCATCTAGGGAGCTGGCTGGGAGCAGAGGCCTGGTCCTGGAACGATGGAAGGGGGAGTGGTAGAGGGTGGTGGGAGTCAGTGGACTGTGGCATCAAATGCACTTGGATTAAATCCTAATTGTGCCACTTCCAAGGAGGGTGACACTGGAAAGTTAGGGCAGTGCAAGGAAGTTGTCAGGGCCCCCCCCACATCGCCTCCCCTCCAGGGCAATGGCTCCCTGCCGCCACTGGGGGTGGTCTCCCACTGCCAGCACCTCCTCTCTCAGGTGCAGGACCTCACCCTGCCCACAGGCAGGCTGGAGTGCTGAGGAGTTACTCCCAGAAGCAACCCTCCGCCGTGGGGCACAGAGCAGGCAGATCAACACCCAGCAACCCTGGCCCTTGGTGGGGGCAGATTTGAGGATGCCCCTCCGTCTCCCAGGGTTCCCTGCGGCCTGAGCCTCAGTGGCCCACAGCTCTACCCTGCTCCTTCCCAGCCATGTGGGCTGCCCCCACTTCCAGTCTCTCTTCCCCACCCCCACTGGTGTCCCCAGAGTCACTTCCACACAAACCACTTGCCTCACATCCTTGACTCGACCTGCTTCTGGAGGACCCACCAAGGCTCTCTCCCCCTCCGTGAAGCCGGTGGTGACTGCAGTGCCTGCCAGTAGGGTTGCTGAGGGGTTGAAATGAGATGAGAGGACGTTTCCTCTATGCTGCGCCAAGGCCTTAACTGACGCCCAACCCTGCCGGTCCCCCTGCCACCAGCACTGTGTTTGAACATGTGTGAAAACCAGCCAGCTGAGCGCTGTGGCTGCTGGCTGGGCGTAAGGAGGGAACTCAAGAGCCACATAGGGCTTCTCAGAGCTGAGTGACATTTGACGAGGGGGACAGAGACCATTGGTGGCCTGAAGGAGGTCAGAACTGGTGGAGGGGGTTGGGGGGCAGTGCCTGAGTGTAGGGGGAGGGGAAAGTGGAATGGCTCTGAGGTTTCCTGGTGTGGCCACAGCCCCTGTGTGACCACTGGCAATACTATCTACCTTGCAGGCTCCCTGTCATGCAGGGCTGCCTGGGGGGGAAAGGGCATCTCAAGGTCAGAGGGGCTTCTGCAGAGGGTCACCAGGGGGCTGTTGTTTCCCCTCCTTTTAGCTCAAGGCCCTCCTCGCTAGCACACCCCTGGGCACTTACTACAACTCCAGCTCCGTCTACTCCTTTGGGTGAGTGGCCTGGATCCCCTGACTGACCCCCGCTAGAACCTCGAACTCAAAGAAGGGAAGGGGACTTGGCTTCTGATGCCATGCCTTCGTTTTTAAAAATGGGGAAATTGAGGCACAGAGAGGCAACTCGGCTTCCTGTGACCTTCCTTCGCTGCGCTTGGTTTCCTCATCTGCAGAGCGGGCACAGAGGTGCGGGAGGGACAAGGGCCACGGTGTGCTTACCAGGGGCCTGGCATGTGTTAGATGAGGCCACAGTGGAGGTGTTAGTGGGGGTGACCCAGCTCTTCCATTCATATCTGGTTCTGCCACTTTCGACATGGTTTTTGGCCTCAGTTTCCTCATCTGCATAATGGGGATGAGGTGAGCACCTGCCTCAGAGCCGTTGGGCGGCTTCCCCGTGAGGATGGAGAGCGACACCTGGGCTGCAGGGAGCGCTCAGCGCGCATGAGCCCCAGCTGGTGTCCCCACCGGAGCAGGGGCTGGGCGGGGGGGACCGCAGGCCCTTCCCCAGCCCCTCACACTCCGCCTGGCCCACCGTAGGGAAGGACCCCTCACCTGCTTCTTCTGGTTCATCCTCCAAATCCCCGAGCACCGCCAGCGGATGCTGAGCGCAGAGGTGGTGCGGACACTGCTGGTGGAGGAGCTGCTGTCCACGGCCAACGGCTCGGGCCCCGCTCCCTACCGGGCGGAGTATGAGCCGGACCCCGAGGGCCTGGTGATCCTGGGTGAGTACCGGGGCGCAGCGTGGGACGGTCTGATGAGGCCCGGGAAGGCCGCCCGCTAGGGCTGGGATGCTCTCAGGGTGGAAGCCCAGGGACCAGGAGCCAGGCTGGGGCGGAGGCCCTGGGGGGGGGGGGTCGCACTCGGGGCAAACCTCAGACAGGCTGGCTCGGATGCTCTCCTCTATTTTATTTTCATTTTATTTATTTATTATTTGTCTTCATTTGTTTGTTCATTTCCTTTTAACAGAAGCCAGCATAAGAGACCTAGTTGCACTGAATTCCACTCTGGGTACGCTGCTGTTCACTTCTCAGTTGCCTTTCTCGGCTTGGTCCATGTCAGGGCCCCGCACGGCTCTCACGGCGGGTGCAGGGAGCCCTGGCCTAAGTCACCTAGGGGATGCCACGAGGGACTCAGCGATGGGTCCCGAGCAAGCATGGGGCCTGTGGGGGGAGAGGAGGTGTGCGTGTGTGAACATGTGTGCGTGCTTTGTACACAGCGTGTATGTGCTGTCTGTGTCGGGTGTGAGAATGGCTCTACTGTTCTATCACTGAGTTCAATTTGCCCACAAGCCACTGTTTGCCGTGATGGTAGAAAATTATCTTGCCAGTTCAAGCTATGTCAGTCGCTTCAGGTTTAAAACTTGGCCTTCTGCCCTGGCCGGTTGGCTCAGAGGTTAGAGCATCGGCCCTCAGACTGAAGGTCCCGGGTTTGACTCCGGCCAAGGTCATGTACCTCGGCTGCAGGCTCCATCCCAGGCCTGGTCGGGGTGCATGCAGAAGGCAACCAATCGATGTGTCTCTCTCACACTGACCTTTCTCTCTCTCTCCCTTCCTCTCTCTCTCTGAAAAGCAATGGGAAGGATATCCTTGGGTAAGAGTTAAAAACAAACAAAAGACCTTGGTTTTCTGGAGACATTTCTGCCACATTCAAGGACACCCCTTCCACCTTTCCTTCCCTTCCCCAGCCGGCCCGCTAACCGCCCTCTGCCCCCACCCACCCCTGTGCCACGTTGCTCGAGTCCCCTCGCTGTTTTCCAAGAGGCCCGGCAGCCTTGCTGCTGAGCCCCGAGGAGAGCAGGGCGGGGCCCTCACGCTGCACAAGGCCAGGGGCGCTCTCTGCGCGGCAGCCATGTGCCTGGCAGGTCTTGGGGTTGAGTGGTGCTCCTGTGCTCCTGTGCTGCTGTGCTGCTGTGCTCTGCGGTCCTGAGCACAGGCCCCGACACCCTCAGGGTCTTCCTACACTCCCTAGAGTCTCCACCCATAGCAGAGGCTGGGCTGAGGGCCTCGCTGCCCTCTCCATGTGGGGTCAGGGTTTAAATCCTGATTAATACCCTCGCTGACCTTCCCCTCCTCCCATCTGGCTGGTCAAAGGCTTAACCCTTTGCGGTCGTTTGTCTGCTCTCAGCCACCACAGCAAGGAACCGTACGAATCTTAGCTCTATTCATTCATGTATCAGTTCATAATTTCTCTGAAAGCTCTTAATTCCGACCAGTACGCCACCCATGTCCAAATTTAATACGACCGCAAAGGGTTAATTCCTTGGTGGATGGAAATAATGGGCTCAAAGTACAACTTTCAGGTAGTTAAGACCATGATTCTCACACACAGAAGCGGTGGGCACACGTCAGGGATTTGGTTGGCTCTGTATGAAGGAAGCAGCAGGAGAGCAGAGCTGGTTCAAAGGCATGCACGAGAACCGCCTGTCGTTTGTCACCTATCTGCCTGCCCATCTATCACCTGTTTGTCACCTATCCCTCTGCTCTCTATCAGCTATCTATTATTTGTCTATCGCTTATATCATCTGTCTATCTGTAATTGATCTATGACCAACCATCTGTCTATCCTGTCAATCTATCCCTCTTCTCTGTCTCTCTGTCACCGTTTGTCTGTCACCTATCTATCTATCTTACACTGCATTGGCACGCTGGGAGCTCTGACCCTTGGTTTGGATGGGCCTTCCCTTTGCCCTGGCCTGTGCCAGGTGTCCATGTGTCCCCAGGTTTCTGGGAGCTTCTTCGCCGTTACCCTTATTTGGTTCCATGAATGCCTGGAACCCCTGCCCTCTGGGAACACAGTGTCTAACGGTGCAGTGATGCCCATTGAAACCCTTTAAACAGGTTTTTTTTTTGGTTGGTTTTTTAAAAAAATATATCTTTATTGATTTCAGAGAGAGGAAGGGAGAGGGGGAGAGAGAGCTAGAAACATCAATGATGAGAGTCATCATTGATCAGCTGCCTCCTGCACACCCCCAACTGGGGATCGAGCCCGCGACCTGGGCATGTGTCCTGACCGGGACTCAAACCGCGATCTCCTGGATCCTAGGCCGATGCTCAACCGCTGAACACGCCCAGCTGGGCTAAACTGGTTTTTGAGCACTTCTCCCATGCCAGGCCCCATGCCTGTGCTGGGGACACCAGGTGACCGTGTCCTCACCCCTGCCCTCGGCGGAGCTCAGAGCTCGAGGAGGGAGACAGACTCATCACCAGAATCTCACACCCAAAGTGCCTGTGCTAGAATGGAGGCCCCGGGGCAGTGGACAGAGGGGATCATCCTGCCCTGGGGACAGGGGCTACCATCCAAAGCAGAGAACAGGACATGCCTCTTGGAGGAGGAAGGAGTTGCTCCTGCCTGGGGGTGGGGGTCCTGGAAGCCTTCATGGAGGAGGGGGCGGCAGTCCCAAGCATGGGGCAGAGGTAGGAATCTGTCAGGTTGAGGAGCGGCTAGGGCAGTCTGGGCAGAGGGAACGGCGTGAGCAAAGGCTGGGTGCAGAGAATGCACAAGGCAGGTTCAGTTACTTTCTTCCAGCGACCACAGGGACCAGGTTCCCTAAAGTGTTTCCAATTATCAACAGAGACCAGCACTTACCTCTCCATTTAATTAGCCTAAAAAAAGTAATTATTAAAATGGCAAAAGCGAAGCATGAGCCTGGAGCAAGATCTAAAGAATATAAACACCTAAGTGCCTAGAACAGCCAGGCCCTTTCCCCAGCCCTGACTGAGCAGATGTCAACAGTCCCTGCCCCTTCCCCTGCAGATGTCAGAAGTCACTCCCTGGGGGAAGCCGGCTCCCCAGTGGGGTCAGGACGGCCAGGGGTCAGGGAGAGGGAACCGATCAACAGGTAGCAATATCGGAGCAAAGCCTGTTCGCTGCCGTTCCCTTCCTGGTCCTCAGAAGCACTCAGAGGGGAGGTGGGACAGGGAGTACCATTGTGTCCATTGACAGAACTCAGAGTGGCTAAGCAAGTGGCCCAGGGTCACACAGCCGATGAGAGGTGGTGTGGAGGCTCTAGTGCAGGGTATGGACGCCCTGCACACCAGGCTGCCTCCTGCATCTGGGCCTCAATCCCACATCCCTCTGCTTCCTGGCAGAGCGCACAGCCTCCCTGCCTCGCAGGCTCATGGTGAGGTTTAAGCCAGATGTTTATGCTCCATGGGAGAGATTTGTTTGTGCCCTGCTGGTCCCTGGTGCCTAAATCAAACACAGCGGAGGATCCCAATGAACGATTGAATGGTGTAGGTGGTTCTGCTATGCAAACTGAGCACCACATACAGAGCTCATAGATTACACCTGAGAGCGGAGGCAAAGCCTCCGGCTGTGGGTGCGAGTGGGTGTGTCTGTGTGAAGGGGGAGGTGTGAAGGGAGAGCAGCCAATGCGATCAGCTACATCCGAGCCTCAAGTGGGGCCAGCTGAAGGGTGACGAGTCATAGAGCTTTCACTCGAGCTTCACCTTCACCCTCTCCCCCATACCCACCTAAAGAACAGCCACTACATATATTGAGCACCTACTGTGTGCAAGGGACTGTGCTGAGCACTCAAGCGTGCATCGCCCCTAAGCAATGTGGCAATCCTGCAAGGATGATCTCATTGTTTCCATCCTACAGAGGAGAAAACCAAGGCCTAGAAAAGCCTGGGTGGAGGTTAGGTGAACCCAGGCCTGTCTGTCCGGAGTCTGTAAAACGGGGACCATAACAGATACTATTTCACAGAGGCATTCGATGAGGTGGCCAGAGGACCCTCTAGCTAGTTCCGTGTGTATCAGACACTTGCTCGGTTTCAGTCTCATTGTTTGTCCTCATCAGCTAGAGCACATTTCCTCCACTGGGGCTGCCCCAGCCCCACTGGCACACACTCCCTTCTCTCCACCCGAAATGAAACCCTCACGCGTATGGTACAGCCAGCTCGCTGGTCTCCAGCCTCCTTAACGGGGCTCCCTGCAGCCAGAGAGCCTGTGATCCAAGCCTGACTCCTCCCCCCCCACCTGGGCCTCCAGTGCTCTGCTCACACGGTGACCCCCCAGGACTCCCCTACCTCACAGACCGGGCCAGAGCCCTCACCTCCTAAGCTATTACCGCTGGGCTTTGTATCTGTCCACGCTGCTCCTGGCATTCGAAGTGGCGACTGGACCTTTCTCTGGCACACGCCTGGCACACAGAGCTCAGTGAGTGCTATGTGAATGAATGAAGGAACCCACGAATGAATGCATGCATGAGGAGACTGGAGACAAAAGTGCAGGGAAGCAGAAAGATGGGACATAGCAGCTCTGGGCTGACCCCCATCCAGCTGCTCTTCCCCCCCCTTCCCCGCCCCAGTGAGGACCTGCAGGGGCTGGCTCCCCAGGTCTCTCCTCCTGGCTAATAGAGGTCAGGAAGCCTGTCCCTTTCCCCCCTCCAGGCTGCTACCGATACAGCTACGTGGGCCGGGGCCAGGTCCTCCAGCTGAAGGGGCCCGACTACCTGGTCTCCAGCTGCCTGTGGCACCTGCAGGGCCCCGAGGATCTCATGCTCAAACTCCGGCTGGAGTGGACGCTGGCCGACTGCCGGGACCGGCTGGCCATGTACGACGTGGCTGGGCCCCTGGAAAAGAGGCTCATCACCTCGTGAGTCCCTGGGAAGGTGGGGTGTGGGGTGGAGGTGTGGGGTTTGGGAAGGAAGTGGTGATATGGGGTCAAAGGTCACACTGAGCATTCTCAGACCAGGGGCTGTGTGACCTCAGGTTCACTATCAGGGAGACAGTGAGGCCAGCCCAGAAGGAGAGGGAGAGGGGAAGCTGGAGATGACTGTGGACTGTGGGCAGCCCCCCCCCCCCGCCAATTTCCACATTTGTGACAAAACAGTTGGATTAGATGACCCCTCAGGTCAGTTGTGGGAGGCCACATGGCTTGTTAGAAGAATGCTCCAGAGTCTGGCAGCCCTGACTTCCAACTCCCACTCTGCTGCTTCCTAGCTAAGTGCCCTAAGGCAAGTCACTTTGCCTCTCTGAACCTCAGTTTTCTCGCCTATAAAATGGGTGCACACTCAGCTCACCTTGCAGGGTTATTGTGAGCATTTAAATCAGCCCATCTGTGCCAAGGTCTTCACACACAGCAATGCTGTCCATCTGGGGCAAAGTCACAGAGGGCACTGAGTGCCAGGAGCAAGTTCAACTTCAACACCTGGGAAGTGGGGCACTAACTACAGTCTTGACCAAGGAGTAGGGCTTTAGGACACAGGATATAGTGTGGAGTGCAAAAGTGACCAGGCCAGAGGGCAGGTAGTGGAGGGTGGGGAGACATAAAAGGGCTGGGAATGGCCTTAGTCTCCGGACCCAGGTTCACAGGGTGGGGATGGGTGATGGGCCTACAAGGCTCTGTAGCAGGTAGGGGAAGACACTGGGGTGCCAAGGGGTGAGCCGGGTGAGGCTTCCTCCCAGCTCTCTCCCCAGGGCCTCTCTGAGTCTCCAGGCACTGAGGCGGTACACTCCCTTGCACCCACCCCTGCCGCCCTGCGCCCTGCCACACAGTGACCTCAGTCTGGGTGTGTGTGGGCAGGGTTCCTGGAGGGCTCTGGGAAGTACAGAGAAGCCAGATGGTATCTGATTTTCAGGAGGGTGGGGACACTTACGAACTTCCCCTGGGGCTTCTCTGAGTGTCCCTCCCACCCCCCATCCTGGCTGCTGGGCTCAGCTCTGTCCCTACTCACTGCGGCACCTGGGCAGGTGACTCACTCCACCTTAGACCCAAAGAGAAGGTCTAAAATGACAGATAAGCTTGGGGGAGATCCTCAAACTTGCACCCCGGAGTGTGCGAGGGAACGTTAGTGATGATGGGAAGACAGGGGAGACCCTCGCTGGTTCAACCTGTTGGCTTGTTTTCATGTTTCACACCCTGGGTGACTGGAGCAGCTCTGCTGCTAAGTCAATAAAAGACAATAAAAGAAGCCCCAACATTAAAAGCTGAAGCCCCCGTTAAAGGCCACCTCCAGATCCCTCTTGACCCTACTGTCTTACCTCCCACTTTCTGGGGGAGAAGAGGAGGTGGGGAGAGGGGGGCCTGGTGTGGGGGAGGGTGGGGGCACCCAGCAGTGAGAACAAACCGGGTGGTAAAAGCAGGAGGAGTGGGGGACTGCGGCGGCTGTGCCATCTCCCTCCCTGGCAGGAGCTGAGGCCAGAGCCCCTTCCCAGGATCCGCCAGCCCCTTGGGATTACTCACTGAACTCTGGGTTTCGAGGCTGTGTTTCCATCTCACATACACAGTTGCGGGATGCCTGCAGTGCCCCGTCGGCCCCCACCCCTCTGGTCAAGTCCGTGGCCAGCACGTCATAGACAGGCAGAACCCTGCTGCAGGCCAGTGGCATGCCCACTCTGGGAGCCGGGTTAGTCGCTTCCTAGGAATTGGTCTACGATTAGCAATGGCTCAGAGAATTCTGTCAGAGATGAGGGGTAGTTTGATGGAGGTTTGTGAAAGGAGAGGGGAAGCCGGGAGCACCCCTGCTTGAGATGGCAGACCAGGGGGCACCTGCTGGGAGGACACACCAGGTGCTGTTACAGGCATTGTCCAGCGCCCTTGTCTCTGCTGTGAACCTGCAGTGGGGCCTTGGCCTCAGTTTTCCCACCTGGAAACCAAGCAGTTGACCTTGACAATCTTCTAAGGGCCTTTGCAGGGCTGGCATTCAGACCTCTGAGCCTAGAATTTTAAGTAAGATACCATTACGTTTTCTGTGCATCCCAGGCACCAAGCTCTAGGGGTCACCAGACCATACTCTTGCCTCCTCTCTGTCCCAGCCCAGAAAGGACGTGTTTCCCACAGGTGCCAGTCAGGTCTTCCTGCGGGCACAGGCTGGATACTCAGAGTCATAGGGATTCTGAGGGGTGGGAGAGATTCTGTGGGACTGGGGTCAGCTGGCAGAGTCGAGTATGAGCTTTAGAAGTCTGAGCAACCTCCTGGCCTTGCTCACCTGAGGTGCTGGCCTGACCCTTACAGGGCCTCCCGTCAGTCCCCTGGGCCAGAGAGGGTCAGCAACTTGTCTGTGAACACACAGCAGGCTGGCTGCACACCCAGGTATAGATTCCCAGTGGACCCTGCTCTGCTCCTCCCAGATGCCCTCCCCGGCTCACCCTCCCCACCTTCCTGTGTCCCCCAGGGTCTATGGCTGCAGCCGCCAGGAGCCCGTGGTGGAGGTCCTGGCGTCGGGCGCCATCATGGCGGTGGTCTGGAAGAAGGGTCTACACAGCTACTACGACCCCTTCGTGCTCTCTGTGCAGTCCGTGGCCTTCCAGGGTGAGGGCTCGGGGCCCTGGGGCAGGGAGCAGGGAAGTGACAGAAACCGAATGCAACCTCAGGCATGCTCTTCACCATCCTGGCTCTAGCTGGTGTGGGATGAAGGAGAGGGAAGGTTCTGGAAGAGCCTCTGCGCTCCACCCCGCCTTCCCGCATACACCCCAACCCCTCTCTTCCTTCCTCCATTCTCGGTCCACTTCCCGCATCTTCTCCTTTGCTCCTACCCCGGAGGAGACACTGGCTTCACCCTCCCTCCCTCCCTCCCTCTCTCTCCTGCCTTCTGATCTCCTTTCCTGAGCTGTCCCCTCTCCTTCCCTCTTGTCCTGGCTCTGTCTCCTCTGCTGGGCCCTCCCTGTCTCTCTTCCCCTTGCACTCACCTGGAGGTTGGGGTCCGTGGTTAACAGGCCTGAGAACCTGAGATTCACCTCCAGACAATCGTCTCACATGGAAGGTGTGCCCAAAGATCTCCCAGGAGATGGGGAGGGTGGCTACCCAGCATTTCCTGGGAAAGCTCTCCCCGGGGCTGCCACGGGCCCTTCCCCAGCCACCCTCTCCTGCTCTGGACGCCCCTCCACCACCCCTCTCAGGAGAAGCACGCCCCCTTCACACCTGCTGGCTGTCCTCGGACCTGCAACCGCCTTGCCTCTGGGCAGGCAAAGCAAGCCAGCAGCCCCCAAAGCTCTGGGTAGGGGGTGTCACCAGCAGACCACACACAGCTGCGCTCCCCCTCCTTGCCTGCCTCTTCCCACTCAGGGCTTTAGGGACTTGACTCCACGGAGGGGTGGCAGGGCGGCTGGGGACACTCCCACTGCCGATCCCTCACTCTCTCACTGTGTGACTTCAGCTAAGTCACTCTTCTTCTCCAAACCTCATCTTTGAAGAGGGCACCGGTTCCTCCCCGAGGCCTGTGACTGGCTCTCAGGGCTGTGAGTGCACTCAGTAGACGGCCCAGTGCTGACAGCGAATATCCATGGCTAAGTTACTGGGCACTTACTGCACACCAGGCTGTGTGAGCGTTTTATGTCTGTCTAACCCTCTCAGCTACCCTATGAGGTATGTACTTACTGTCCCCATTTTACAGATGAGGTAACGGAGGCCCAAGACCACACAGCCACACTCAGCCACTAGGCTTTACTGCTCAGTGGCAGCGGGGAGGTGCAATGGGACGGGGCCGAGGGACCCTGTGTAACCATGTTCTCTGGGCCAGCCTGCGAGGTGAACCTGACCCTGGACGGCCAGCTGGAGACAAAGGGCGTCCTCAGCACACCGTACTTCCCCAGCTACTACTCGCCCAGCACCCACTGCTCCTGGCACCTCATGGTGAGCCCCGGACCCTGCCTGCCCGCCTGCTGTCTGCCCAGAACACCCTAAGGACCTCCAGGGCCCCCTGCTGGGAGGCCCCAGTGTCCTGCCTCCGCTGAAGCACCCAGAGGCCGAGCCTGGCCCAGACCCCTCCGGGAGGGGGATGACGGCCGCCGGCCACAGCGATGCCTGTTTGCCGAGCGACCGACCAACTTCACCCCCAGCCGGCACTCTCCTTGGCAGTCCTCCTTTGCCCTTTGTTGTCCTAGAAGGTGGGGTCACCGGACCAGCCACAGTCCTGTGACCAGCCTCTGTGTCACAGGTACCCTCCCTTGACTACGGCCTGGCCCTCTGGTTTGACGCCTACGCACTGCGGAGGCAGAAATACGACCTGCCCTGCACCCAGGGCCAGTGGACGATCCAGAACCGGAGGTACCCACCCCATGGCACCCTGCCTCTCCCCACAGGCGCCCCCTGGGCACCCCGAGCCCCGACCTCAGAGGAACAGCACAGGAAGACAGTAGAGGCAGGGCTGCCCAAGCCCGCGGCCCCGCCGCCGCCCAGCCTCCCCTCCTGCCTCCCAGAGCCGGGTGTGATCCTAGTTAGAGTGAACCGGTTTCACCTCCTTGGGGGCTGCCACCCCCGTCTGGTGCCTGAATCCTTACCCGAGGCGATTCGGAGCCGCAGGACCCGCGCGGGAGGCCCCTCCCTAAACCACCCTCGTGCAGCTGCGGGCCCCTTCCCCACCCGGCTCCTCGCTCTTGGTCAAAATCAGGTGGCCTCCTGGCTGGAAAGCTGCAAGGCCACGTCCAGCGCTTTCGCTAACCTGCCCTCTTCCGCAGGGCTGCCTGGTGTCACCCTGTGTCACCTGCATCCCCTGCCGGGCACCCACCCTGCTAGCTGTTCCGCCCTTGGCTCCCCTTGTGACAAAGTTTCTGAACTTTGAGTCCCTCGGGGAGGTGGGCAGGCCACAGTGGGCACAGGTGACAGGGGCCGCCCTCAGGTCAGCCATGGCTGCAGTTTGGTCAGTAGGATGAGGACCGGTCAGTGCCCACTGGGGAGGGCAACCTGAGGCTGCTGGTGGTCCTGGCAGCTGCAAAGGAGGGGGGTGGGCAGGGAGGCAGGCCAGCGGGAGAGGGGGCGCCAGTAGATGTTTAGGGAGGGGATATTTACGTTGGGAGGGCTCCAGGTCTAAATGCTGTGTGCAAACTCCGGTAGAGAGAGAGAGACAAGGAAGGTTCAGGCGCAGGTGACAACGCTTGGAGGGAAGGGCTGGGAGGGGTGGCGCCGTGGCGGGGAGCAGAAGGAGGCCCTACCAGGCTCCACTGTGGGGGGGCAGAGCATTGGGGAGAGAAGAGGGATCTTAAAGTAGCCTTGCAGAGCCAGGAGACCCCTTCCAACCTGGGATCCAAGGATGTTGAATAGAAGATTCTACATCTAAGAGCAGGTTGGCCCTCTGTCCTCTCTTCCAGGGCTGGTCCTGGGGTATCAGAGGCTGGGACTCTAATGCAAGGCCTGACTTCTTGGCTTCGCAGATTTTGAGCTTCCAAGATTCCAATAAACTGCAAGTGGGAGGTTCTAGAACTCTGGAAGGCTTGGAATCTGGGGGTGGTATCCACATGCACCAATACTTACACTTTGCTTATGGGTTTACACTTTTCAAAAGCACCAGCCAGACAAAGGTGACAGGGACTGACAATGCTCGTGGACTCAGTATCGTCCTTCCCAGGGCTTTTGAGATTTATAAGGGACTGTGGTTGAAATGAGAAAGAAGAAACGCAGATTGTGTAACTTCAGGCCCATGCTGTTTGCGGGGGGGGGGCGGGGGGGGTGTGACATCGGATGGTGTGACTGGCATTGTGCTATTTGGGGGATGACAGACGGTTTGAGTTCAGGCCCATGCTGTTTGGGGGTGACACATGGTGTGACTTCAGGCCTGTGCAGTTTGGGGGGTGACATCAGATGATATGAGTTCAGGCCCATGCTGTTGAGGCACCAGCCCAGGTATGGGTCCACAGTCAGAGCCTCTCCCATGCCCACCACCGTGAGCAGCAGGGCACACTGTGGTCCACATCGTGCTCCCTGCAGAGGGCCTTCTTCCTCCCTCCCTGATGAGACCTGGAGGGGTCAGGCAAGGGGATGGGCACTGGGCGCTAGGGACTTTGTTAGCTACACTTGGGTTTTAAATGTGGACCACAGATGGGTATAGTCTTAATCAGAAGGAATGATGCCACGATGGCGAAATTTCAGGCACTGTGACAGATTCTAATGGGGTCGGAGAGGGGTTCCCCACCTCAGAGTCTCAAAGAACCACTGAGCTATAGAAAGTGTGAGCTGATCTGGCCATCAAGTTCAACCCTCACCCATTGTACAGGTGGGAAAACTGAGGCCTAGAGAGGACAAGGACTTGGCCTCTTGTCCTTGTCTTTTGCCTTGAAGTGGGGGGGAGGGACTCCAGAGTGCAGCCAGGTGGTGGGTGGGGTGGGGAGGGGGAGGCCTGACAGGGCTCAGTGCCCCCAACCCTGTCCTCTCTCTTCCCACACCTCTCCCCTCCTCATGGAGGCCACCTTGTTTGTGCATGGAACTCTGGGGATACCCCCTTCCTCATCTGTAAAACAAGGGGGTTAGGTCAGCCCTGGGCCCCAACTTTTCACTATTTACCCATCAGAGAGATGTACCCAGTACGTTGTCCTTATTAGTTTCTAGTGAAATGTCATGTGGAAAGAGCTTAGGGTGGAAACCAGGCAGAGCAGGGTTCAAATTCTGACTCTTCTCCTTCCCACTCAGCAAGGACTCCCCTCTGCCAGCCTCAGGTAACTCATCTGGGAAATGGGCATGAAACAGATCCCTACCCAGGAAAGACTAAGTGAGATAATGGATGGAGGTCACTGGCTCCTGCAGGCCTGGAAAAAACTCCAGAAAGCACCTACCATGAATTAGTAACTGGCTGTGGACTGTGCCGGGTAGGCCGCAAGCTAAGGGTTTAGGTGCCATTTCCTTCATTCTCCGAAACCTGGTAAGGAAGCAGCTCCCCCTACTGCCCAGATCCCCCCCCCTCCCCTGCATAGGCCACTGAGGACCCTGAGGCACAGAGAGGCCAAGCCATTTCCACAAAGTCACCCAGCTTGTAACTGGAGACACTGGAGCTGAGCTAGGTGGTCTGACCCAAGGCGTTGTGTGGGCGTGCTTACACGTGCCGGGTCTGTGCATTCGTGCACATGTGTGCACACAGGTAGTGGTCGTGCTTGTGGAGATGCTTCCCGCAGAGCCTCTGGGCAGCCGTGCCAGCTATTCACCCTCTTGGCTAAGGCGTTCCCGACCAATCCATGGGCATCCTGAAGAGAGGACTGACAGTTTCTGTGGTCTTGCCAGTTCCCAGAGCAGCCTGGAGAGTCCCATCTCTACCTTCTCAGACCTTCGTTAAGGGCCCAGGGTCTCCAAGCGGAGACTCATGTCCCCTGCCCCCAGGCTCCTGTCCATGCGTGCATGTGGAAGGGAAGGCAGAGGCGTTCCTCCCAACTATAAGCACCGGACAGACCGTTTCCTCTAGTTACGATCTTTAGATAATGATCGTCCTGTGTCGATGCTGGGAAATTCTTTGAATGAGCATTCGTTGGAAAATCTGCTTGTGTGGGTGGTGAAGACGTGAGGGGTCTGGGGATGGGTGTAGATTTCCAGGCACAGGGTTTGCAGCAGGGGGAGGCACAGTCCTTGGCCAGAGTGACCACTGGTAAGAAGCAGCAGCGGGTGGGTCGGCCAGAGGTCGTCTTAGCCCTCAGGTGCTAGCTAGGTGAGGAGGAAACGCTGGCCCGGGTGCCCTCCACTGCCTGGGCATCCTTGGCACATCGCCTCACTCTGAGTGCTTTCTGCTGCCCCACCACCTCCCTGCTTTCTTCCCAGCTTCTCCCGGTGCCCGCCTGGCTCTGGCTGAGGCCTTATGCCCTCTGAGCAGCCTAGAGGCGGGGCAGGGACTGAGCCTCATGACATCCAGATGCCAGCTGCTTGGTTTCGCAGAACCTGCTCTGGCTGGGCGTCTCTGCACAAGGCTTCCCCCTTTCTGGGAACCTGCCTCTCACCAGCTTCCTCCCCTGTGATGTCACCCTTCTTGTGATCTTTCCAACCATTTCTGCCTCTCCTGCTGATGGGGACAGGCAGGACCTCCGTTCCTTTGGCTGCTGGAGCCTCCCCTGGCCTGGCCCTTCCGCTTCCCCGAGCCCCCCGGGCTGCCAGCACTACCTGCAACCCCAAGGCCGCCTGGACAGTGCCGACTGTCAGAGCCTGTGCTGGGTGCTGGCAGTGAGCGGGGCAGAGCTCCAGCTGGTCCCCAGATGAACTCAGCCTGACGACGTCAGCAGCTGGCTTACAGAGAAGTCATTTTCTCATGTATTCCTTAAAACACACTACAAGGGAGATGTCACCGTTTTACAGAAGTGGAAACAAGCTGGATGAGGTTGAGCCACATGCCAGGTCACACAGCTGTGTCATATGGCAACGCTGGGCCTGAAACTCAGCTCTGCAGCTCCAGGTCCTGGCTCTGGCTGCCTCATCAGATGCTGCTCTCCTCCCTATTTACTGCTTGCCTTCCCTGACTCTCCTTCCCGTTAACCCGTCCTCAGGGAAGGAAATCGGCCATCCATCTCCCTCCCTCCCATCCTCCCTCCTCCCATCCTCCCTCCCTCCCATCCTCCCTCCCTCCCTCCCTCCCTCCCTCCCTCCCTCCCTCCCTCCCTCCCTCCCTCCCTCCCTCCCTCCCATCCTCCTTCCTCCCTCCCTCCCTCCCTCCCTCCTCCCATCTCCCTCCCTCCCTCCCTCCCTCCCTCCCTCCCTCCCTCCCTCCCTCCCTCCCTCTCTCCCTCCCTCCCATCCTTCCTTCCTCCCATCTTCCTTCCTTCCTTCCTTCCTTCCTTCCTTCCTTCCTTCCTTCCTTCCTTCCTTCCTTCCTTCCTTCCTTCCTTCCTTCCTTCCTTCCTCCACCCTGGCATCTGTCCATCCGCCATCCACCCACCCACCCACCCGTGCTTTCTTCCCTTTGGCCTCTCGCCCTTCCATTCATCCATCATCTATCCAGCCATCCAATCTTCCTTGACTTCCCCCCTGTGCGGGTGGAGTTGCTGGTACACAAGACAGTTGACAGGGTCCCTGCTTAGCATCTGAGGCGAGAAGGAAAAGGCCCCAAATCCGGGTGAAAAACCCAGCAGACCATAGTGCAAAGCTGTGCCTTCAGAACCTTGGGCTGAGATGAGCGGCGGGCCCACAGCTTTCCCACTGCTCGTGCTTCTGGGAGACCGCTTGCGGGGGAGGAGGTGGCATTCGGCGGGTGGGGGGCGTGGGAGAGCTAGAGGATGCAGACCCTCCCCCAGCAGGAGCCAGAAAGGCAGATGGGCAGGGGGCCGGTGGGAGTGCAGGCTCAGGAGGCAGGCCGCTTGGGGGGAGTGGGACAGGGAGCAGGGCCGCATGTGTCCTGCCCAGTCCAGGTGGCCTCAAATACCAGCTGTGTTTCTGGGGCTCATTTTTCAGGAGAAACAAGAATCTAGGTTACGATGTGAAATTAGCTAGCAACTAAATTTGAAAAAACACTACTCTTGCATAGACTAAACAGATCACCTCTGAGTTGAGTGACTCAGCTTGAGTAACTGGCCTGCAGCCTCTGCCTTCAATTCTTGCCTGGCCCCCTGGTAACCGAGAGACTTGCCCCAGGAATTGTCACCCACCCCTGCCCCAGGCCTCCAGGGTGAGAACCAAATGCTGCCCAGGCTGGGTTCTTGGGGTACCAGGTTGAGCCATGAGCTTATTCGGGAATTCTCTCTCGGACCCCAGTTGAGAACACATCCTGTGCACAGGAGCTGGTACTTTGGAGCGACCATGAAACATTCTTCTTGATTGGAATATTTCCGCTCCCCTCCACCCGGCTCTGGTTCCTTCTAGTCTCTCCACAATCCCCAGGAACTGTGTGAGGACAGCGTCCCATACCCTTGAACTTGAATTTGTTCAGGGAGGCCCTGGATTCGGCACTCCTCCCTGCCCAGCATTCCCAGCCCCTGGCCCCTCCGTCTGCTCCCAGGGCAGTTCTCTGTGGATGACAATCTATGATAACATTTGTTTATCCACTTTAAAAACAGAAATTACTTTTCCTACCTCTGTGATTTACCAAATGAATGTTCTCTTAAAAAAAAAAAAAAACCCAACAAAAAACGAAGACAAAATCCCTTTGTTTCCTTAGTTTTAAAAAGACCAGAAGGGCCAGGGGTGCCCCCTGGTGGCACCTTAACCAAGCCTGTCCCATGTTCCCGTGTTGTGTCCTGTCCCTGTCATGTCATCCCCCTCCCCCTCCCCGCCGTGGCAATCTTGTGTAGAGCAGTGGTTCTCAAACTTTTCCACCTCAGGACCCCTTGACACTTTTTTAAATTCTTGAGCACCCCAAAGAGTTTTTATACAGGTTACATAATTTATATTTACAGTATTATAAGTTAAAACTGAAAAAAAAATTAAAATACTTACCAATTCATTTAAAATAATAATAAACCTATTACATTTTAACATGTCTTAGCTAAAAACTATGTTTTCCAAAACCAATAACATTTGGTGAGAAAAATGTACACTCTTGCAACTTTCTTTAATAACTGCATTACTAGACCACAGCCGGATCCTACATTTGCTTTTGCATTTAATTGGTTATCATACCACACAACATGTAGCCTCTGGAAAATTCCACTGTAATATTGTGAGAGTGTTAAAAAGGCAAATGATATCTGAGCACTGTTATGAAAATAATTTTTACTCTGGCCCCCCAGGGCTCCCCAGACCTCACCTTGAGAACTACGTATTGGTATGAGGCAAGAATACAGTCACTGTGGCCAGACAGTGTGGCAAGCTGTACCTTAGGCCAGGCTGTGCGGGGACATGGGGGGCGTGAGGGCCCAGCCCCTGAAGCTCACGTTGCACTGAGAGTAGGGGCCCACCTCCCCCTGGGCAGGCTGGGTGCGTCCTCCTGGGCCCTGAGGCAGCTGGACTCCGGCCTTGGGGACAATTCATCCCTCACAGGGTGGCGTTGCTTCAGGAACCTCGAGATCCCTATACAGCGAGGCCTTGCGATGCTCCAGCCACTGAGGGAGGAGCGGACCAGGTCCAGCTGCGTGCAGCCCCGGCCCCAGGCTTTGAGACGTTAGCATGGCCCCAAAGTGGTCCTCAGCTGTTCACTGATTAACTCGCTGAGTAATGAATTGAAGTGCTTAGCATGTTCTAGAAGTCCTGTGGAAGTACCCGGCCCCTGGGGATTGGGCGGCCTGCGTGGTGGGATGTTCCCAGCATGCTTTGGGCATTCCCCCTGCCTCTTGGCTTCCTCCTACCTCTCTGCTGGGGCACTTTCCCCTCTCTCCCGAGTCTGCCCACCTGCGCTCTGGGCGTGCTCCCCTCGCCTGCGAAGGGCTCCCTTCCCTGGGGGGCATTCCTGTGAGCATCCCATCTGTGAGCAGCCAGGGACCCCATGCTGCTCCGGGGTGTGGTTTCATCCACCCACTTGCTCTGTGAGGTGAGATCCACCCAGACACTGTGGGGTGAGCTCCCTGATCCCCCACCGTGGAGATGGAGGGACCCCCACCTGTTCTCTGGGGCGAACTCGTCCTCTCCGTGGATGTTCTCCCACCTGCTCTGTGGAAATAAGAGCATCTTCTTGGGAGGGAGGGGGTCCGGCAGGGATTTGGGGTGCTCATGGCTGGGGGATGGTCCCACCAGGAGTGGCCAGGCACAGAGAAGGAGCTTCCCATCAGCACCGCACTATTGGTCCTGGAGCAGGACTGGTACCTCCCTCATGCCCAGAGGGTCACAGGGAGACCAGAGGGCTATGCGGGTGTCTCTGTGGGAGGGACAGTGGCTGAGCCGGAGCTCTGCTGCCTCCTCACCCTACATGGAGCACAAGAGGGACATCCGCTCCTGTCTACAGAGAGAACAGTCAGGATTCTGCCTCCACTGGCACATTCAAGTCGTATTGTCAGATTCCAGGTCAACAGAAACCAAATATCCTATTTTATAAGGGAGGGAAGTGAGGCTCAGAGAAGGGTCCTGAATTGCTAGGTAATGGGTGGCACCCAGACTTTGAGTTTTATTCTGTAGGTAATAGGGAGCCACTGAAGGTTTTTGAGCAGGGGAGTGACATAGCCAGGCTGCTTTCTAGAAAATGACTCTGGGAGTGAGCGGTCAGCAAGGGAAAAAGCAAGACGGAGGAGGCAGGGTGGGGATATGGCTCCTCCTTCCTTCCCAGCTGCCCTGTCCTTGCCCTGTCTGCACCGGGACCAGGCTGTCCCTTCCTTTGGATGGACCCAAGTGGCTCTGAGTCTGTCTCTTGTGACCCCAGGCTGTGTGGCCTGCGCACCCTGCAGCCCTATGCCGAGAGGATTCCCGTGGTGGCCAGCACCGGCATCACCATCAACTTCACCTCCCAGATCTCCCTCACGGGGCCCGGCGTGCAGGTGCACTACGGCTTGTACAACCAGTCGGACCGTGAGTATGGGCTGGCCGGGCAGGGCAGCGCCCGCACAGCCCACGGCCCCTTCGGGCCCTGCCGTCTCTGGGAGCACCAAGGGGCTAGGCAAAGGGAGTGTGTAAGTGCGAGTGTGCACCCATGTGTGTGAACACGTGTATGCATGTGCATGAACATATATAGCTTTGTGTGTGCCCGTAAGTGCAAAGCAGTCCCGTGTGTCCGCTAGGTGTACGCTCTCATACATACCCGCGTGTGTGCCACTCGCGTGTGCCTGGACATGGGTGTCCACGTGGACCGTGGACACAGCCTGTGTACATGTGGGTACGTGTGTAGCACACAGATGCTGCATCTACATGTTTTCACAATGGCACGTCCTGATGGCACCTCCCCCACCCCAGCTTGCCCTGGAGAGTTCCTCTGCTCTGTGAACGGCCTCTGTGTGCCTGCCTGTGACGGGGTCAAGGACTGCCCCAACGGCCTGGACGAGAGAAACTGCGGTGAGCAGTCTGCCCTCTCCTCATCTCGGCGCTGAGCTGAGCCAACCCTTTTGAGTAGAGGCCCCCACGTGCAGCTCCCATTATCAGCATTCCAGAAGTGGGGGGGCTCTCTGTGCTGAGATGGCAAGGTGGGGCACGGAGTGGGAAAGCCGCCTCCCCATGGGGCAGTGGGAGGGACAAGCTGGGACCAGGTGTCCTGATTCCCAGCTCAGGGCTTCTCCACATCAGGCCATCACCCCCAGCCTCTGTGCCAACCAGCCACTCAAGAGGGCAGGCCCAGGAGGGAGAGGCTGTTAAGCAGGGGCAGGCAGGCCCTGGGTGGCCAAGGAGAGACTCCTCCATCTCCCTCCCTTGAATGGGTTCTCACCCGTCCACTTCAGGGGTTCAGCCTGGAGTTGCCAACTCTTGCGGAGGTGTGCTCACCACTGCCCAGCCCTGCAGAAGAGGCTCAGGGACTTGGCAGTTGCCAAGCCTCTTGGAATAATACCTCTTCCTCTAAATCTAGTCTGATCTTCCCAGACCTACCTCCTCCCCTATCCCATCAAAGTTTGCAACATGTGGGGAGAGAAGCCGGAGGGAAGGGAGATACGCCTTCCTCTGGGGTGATCCTGCCTGGGTGCTGGGGAAGGTGCCTCATTTGCAACCAGAACATCTGGCTTCCAGTTCTGGCTGAGCCAGCTGACCTTGGCCAAGTCACTTCATTCCTGTCTTCATCAGTGAGACAGGGTCTCTCACTGGGCTGCTGTGAAACTCGAGTGTAAAGTAGCTGAGAAGGGCTTGTGACTGTGACAGGCCATACACGCTCTACAGGCATCGCGAGTCCCAGCCTGCTTCCTCTGGCTCCCCCTACCTGTCCCGTGTCCCCACACAGTTTGCAGAGCCACATTCCAGTGCCAAGAGGACAGCTCGTGCATCTCACTGGCCAGGGTCTGTGACGGGCAGCCCCACTGCCCCAACGGGAGTGATGAAGAGCAGTGCCAGGAAGGTAGGGCGGGGTATGGCCACGTGTCTGGGGGAAACAGGGTGAGTCTCAGCCAGGCAGCCCGGCCCTTCTGCATGTGTCTTTGGCAAAGGTTTCTGCTCCCTTGTCCAAATACTTACCAACCCATCTGTGCGTCCACTCATCCATCCATCCATCCATCCATCCATCCATCCATCCATCCATCCATCATCTTCTGGTCTCTCCAACCAGAACTTATCCACCCATTGGCCTGTCCATCTACCTCCCTGTCCATTGAACGGTCAATCTACCCATTTACTGGTTTACCCAACTGTCTGTGTGGCACTGTTCCGTTCTCTCCATGCGTCCAGGAATGCATGTGTGCATGCATGCATCCGCCGCTCTCTCCAGCTACCTGTCTGTCCACTGATCTTCACATCCTCTCAGTTATCCGTTCCTCTAGCTGTCTGTCAGTTTCCCTACTGGACCATCATTCCACCCATGTGTTGGCCCAATCTCCTGTCTGTGTCCACTGGTTTATCCATCCACCCAACTGACCAACCAACCAACACTTGCAGACTACCCAGTGATAGGTGAGGCAGAGGGAGGCCGTGGGAGTAAAAGATACCAGGGACATGATCCCTGCCCTCGGAGGGTTATCTGTTAGTGGGAAGACACGATGGGCGACTCTCTCTGCCCGAAGCCTTCTGGACATTATGTCCAGTAGCATGGGGAGACTGGAGGGTGGGGAGATTAGGCAGGGGAAGCTTCCTAGAGGATGCAGGCTTGAACTGGGCCCTGAAGAGAGGTAACGTTCAAATAGGCGGGAGGAGAGGAGACCAGGGGAAAACCAGGCGGTGGAGCAGAAAGTTCTTTGTGGTAAAGCAGTGAGGAGCAGGTGGGTGGCTAGGTGGGGCCAGGACCTGGAGGACTGCCAGGCTAAGGGCAGAGCCTTAGTCTGATGGGAGAGGCCACGTCCGGCTCTTCTGAGCCTAGTCTGAAAGTAGAGTCACAGTTCTGCCCTCAGGTTCCACACCAAAGTGGGAGGCATGACACTATGGTCAGGGGCCCGTCTGAGGGTGGAGACTTAGCCTTGTTCTCAACAGAATGGCTGGCGGGGGGGGGGGGGGGGATAGCCTGCCTTTAGGAGACACTGAAGGAGCCTCGGGAACCTTCAGTATGGTCAAGAGACCCTTCACCAGTCACCTCCTGGCCTCTTCCAGGCTTCGTCCTCCCTGGGCCTTGATTGGAGGCTCCCTTGGGCTCAGGGACCCATCCTCTGTGCCCTGCCCCCACCCCTTCTATCCCAGGGGTGTCCTGTGGGACGTTCACGTTCCAGTGTGAGGATCGGAGCTGCGTGAAGAAGCCCAACCCGCAGTGTGACGGGCGGCCCGACTGCAGGGACGGCTCCGATGAGCAGCACTGTGGTGAGCCGGCCCTGCCTGGAGGCCGGGCTCGGGCGGCGGGGTGCAGCAGGCCCTCCCCACCCACGGGGCCCTAGGGGCCCTAGAGCGTGGGAGGGAGGGAGGTGCACATGCAGGGAAGCTGGAGGAAGAGCTCACAAGGTGTCCATCTGTCTCTCCATCCCGCCTCGGTCCTTCATTCTTTCCCTCCATGTCTTCTCTCCCTCTCTCCCTCTCCCTTCTCTGTCTCTCTGTCTCTCTGTCTCTGTGCCTCACTGGCCTCCGTCTTGCCGCTCCACTTCTGTCTCTCCTTGCCCTCTCTCCTCACCCCCAGATTGCGGCCTCCAGGGCCCCTCTGGCCGCATTGTGGGTGGGGCCGTGTCCTCGGAGGGTGAGTGGCCTTGGCAGGCGAGCCTCCAGGTTCGGGGCCGACACATCTGTGGGGGGGCCCTCATCGCTGACCGCTGGGTGATAACAGCTGCCCACTGCTTCCAGGAGGACAGGTGAGGGGGGGGTGTGGCGCCGAGACCATAAGAGGTGGGGTAGGGAAGGCCAGAGCAGGGAGGTGCAGTGTCTCTAAGCTCTAAGCAGACAGAGGGAAGGCTGGTGAGGAGCCCCCCAAACTGCCTGCTTCCACACTTGGGCTCAGTCCCGGCTCCACCACAAACATACCCTGTGGCCCTGGGCAGGTTGCTCAGCCTCTCTGTGCTCTTTTGGTATCCTGCTTTAAGCTGCGTCAGAGATCTACTCATTCATTCGCTCATGCATCCACTCAGCAGTGTGTATTGTGCTCCTGCTACGTGCCAGGGGCTGTGCATGGGGGTGGCCTTGCAATGTCCCCTTTCCACCCAGCCCTACCTTCTGGGACCCCAGGCAGGCCAGCCCTGGACTCCTTTTTCCATACAGTCTTACTGCATTCCCCAGAAACAGGAGAAGATGCTATTCCCATTTCACAGATAAGGAGACTGAGGCTTAGAGAGGCACACACTTGTCTAGAAAAGGGCGGAGGTGGGGCTGGAACCCAGGCAGCCGGGCTCCAGGGCAGACCATGAGTACCAGCCTCCAGGTACCCCGCCTTCCAGAGCAGGAGGCGGCGGGTGTGGGGGACGGGTGGGGGCACGGTGTCCCAGGTGGGGAAGCTGGCTATTCCAGGGTCTGGGGTGGGAGAGGCCGCCGCTGAGCAGGACACCCTCCCGCCCCCAGCATGGCCTCCCCAGCGCTGTGGACGGTTTTCCTGGGCAAGGTGTGGCAGAGCTCACGCTGGCCCGGTGAAGTGTCCTTCAAGGTGAGCCGCCTGCTCCTGCACCCTTACCACGAGGAGGACAGCCACGACTACGACGTGGCCCTGCTGCAGCTGGACCACCCCGTGGTGCGCTCGGCCGCCATCCGGCCCGTCTGCCTGCCCGCGCGCTCCCACTTCTTCGAGCCCGGCCTGCACTGCTGGATCACCGGCTGGGGCGCCCTGCGCGAGGGGGGTGAGCGGGCCTGTGGGGTGCGGACTAGCCTGCCGGGGCGGGGCGAGGGGGGCCCAGGGCTCCACCCCCGAGGCCTGCAAGTCTTGGGATTAAGTTGGGTTGGATTTCACAGAACAAGAGTCTTTTACTACCTGTGGGTCCCCGCCCTTCTGGCCCTTCCCTTCTTCCTGGGAGGGCATTAAGGAGAACCAAAGTCATGGGAGGTTATCTTGGTGGCTATGTGTGGGGTAAAGGGCCAGTCCAGGAACCCCACAGCCCACAGGCAAGCTCCAACCCTCTGCTCCTTGGAGTCAAGGCGGGGGGAGGGAGGGCCTCTGGGGTGTGTGTTGGAGGGCAAGGCAGGAGAGGCTCTTAATTAAAGTTGGATTTTAGGGGAACACGATTTCATTTAACCCACCCAGTAACCCCAGGGTGAGTATTATGGCCCCATTTTATGGATGGAGAAATGGAGGCTCAGAGACATTTAGCAATTGCTCAAAGACACATAGCCAGAGAGGGTTGGAGCAGAGACTGGAACCCAGGACTGCCTGACCCGAGCTCCTGCTATTCCTGTTATGGCCTCTCAGATACAGGGGGTTTCTCCCCTTCCTGCCTAAACTGACCGGAGCCAGCCGACCCTAGAGGTCACCTCAGTTCTATGAACACAGGCCTGGGCTGGCAGAACCACAGCCATGCCCTCCCTGTGCCCTTCGTGGTGGTGGTGGCTTTTAAAATGTGCATAAGGATTTACAATGTGGAGGCAGAACTGCAGAAATCATTTATAAATGACACAGGCTCAGATGAAAAGTGACTTGTCCAAGAAGATGACCGAGAACAGTGGTGAAGCAAAGGCTGGCTCTCATTCATTCACTCACTCATTCAATGACACAATTATCAGCTCCTACTATACGCCAGACATCGCGTTGGGCCAAGGGGATATACAGAGGAAGAGATAACATTTGTTGGGGAGATGAGAGTGTGCTAAGGGCTAACCTGGGTGGCAGCAGAGGCCGCTCAGAGGAGGCAACTAAACGGGCCAGGGGGGCTTCCAGGGGATGGGTGGGCTGAGCTGAGGCGTGGAGGGTGTTGGCAGTGCCCTGGAACAGGGGAAAGGCATTCCCAGGAAAGCGACGCGGGGAGCCCGGCCAACACCCGGCACCAGAGGGAAGTGGGGCAGGTGGACCTGGGCGAGGATCTGGGAAGGACCTTGCCCTGTGCTTTAGAACCACCTGCAGGCGTCAAGAAAAATCCCGGTGCCCCGGCCCCACCCCAGGCGAGCAGCTCTGAGCGAGAACAGGCACCATGCACACTGGAGCTTCCTGGGGCTCACACGCAGCCCTCGCTGAGAAGCGCTGGGTTGGACAGTGGGGAGATGCGGAGGAGTTAGAGGGAGGGTGGAGGGGTCAGATGTGGGCTCTGGAAAAATCCCCCAGGGCTGTCAGAGAGCAGAGGGGAGGCAGCAAGAGCCTCGAGCAGGAGGAAGGGGAGGAAAAGGTGGAGAAGACACCAGTGCAGACAGGCTTTGGGTAGAGGTCTGTGCCCGTGGGCCACACAGGAGCCCGAACAGAGTGACCATGAGGCGGAGGTGCAGGGGTGGGTGGAGCAGGAGAGGCTGCTCCTGAGATGCAAAGGAAACTGGGAAGGAAGGGAGGGGACTCCTGGGCATCTCGGATCTTCTCACCTCTGCCCTCTGGCCTTGACGGCACCGGGCAGGCCCCACCAGCAACGGTCTGCAGAAGGTGGACGTGCAGCTGATCCCGCAGGACCTGTGCAGTGAGGCCTACCGCTACCAGGTGACGCCCCGCATGCTGTGTGCCGGCTACCACAAGGGCAAGAAGGATGCCTGCCAGGTGACTCCCATGGGCTGGGGGAGAGGAGGGAGAGGGCGACACTCCCGTCACCCAGGGCCTGGCCAACTGCTCACATCAACTTGCCGAAACTTCCCGGGCCCCCAGTAAGGTCAATGGCTGCCACCACTTTGCAGCTGACAAAACCAAGGCTCGAGGAGGTTGAGGGACTTGCCCCAGGTTGCAGGCCACAGATCGGGAGATCTGTGGTGGGCAGGCAGGTCTGAGGCTCAAACCTGGTTCTGCTCCTCTCCCGCGGCAAGACAGTTTGCCCGAGGTGACATAGTAGAGGGGACTAGAACAAGCCCACAGAGGGAGGCAGAGGTGGATGGAGCATGTGGACACAGGTCCCCAGTGCCAGGCCAGTCAGGACACGCTGAAGGCCAGGTCAGGGTACAGGGGAAGCTGAGGCTTCAAGAGGCAATGCGACCTTCTTGCTGTCACTCAGAAACTCCAGCAGTCAGGATCCTGTCCCGGAATCGAGGTGCCATTACCCTGATGTAGGCCTTTCCTCTCTCCCTTCAGGGTGACTCGGGCGGCCCACTGGTGTGCAGGGAGCCCAGTGGCCGCTGGTTCCTGGCTGGGCTGGTCAGCTGGGGCCTGGGCTGCGGCCGGCCCAACTACTTTGGTGTCTACACTCGCATCACAGGTGTGATTGGCTGGATCCAGCAGGTGCTGACCTGAGGAGTTGCCCCCTGCAGAGCTGGGGCCCAGCTCTTGGACTCAGAGAGCCCAGGGCACCCATCAGGCAGGGGACAAGTATTCTGGGGCCGTGGGGCCGTGTGGAAGGAGTGGCATCTTGTCCCCCAGCCTACTCCCTGACATCACCCGAGAGAGGGCACGAGGAGGGAGGAGGGCCCTCAGCTGGTGCTCAAGACTTTCCCCGAGTGCCCGGATGGTCACCCGGGCCTGGCTGGTGGGTTCATATCCAGCCTGTCGCCTCTCGATTCTCTTCTCCTGCTCTGTCCTCCACTGCTGACTCTGGGGGGAAACTGTTCAGCAATGAGGATGTGGCCTCCAGGTCGCAGTAGGAGCATCTGAAGCCTCCACCCCACCCCACCCCACCCCACCCCACCCCCAATGCAGAGGCTGCCTGGGAGTAGCCACTCCAGAGAACAGATTCCAGCCAGTGTCGCCCCAGCCTAACTTGAGAGGTCGGGGTGGAGGGTGCCCCGAGGAGGTGCCCTCAGAGGCCTGGAGACAGCCAAGTGGGCAGCTGCCACTGTGAGCCAAAGGGTGGGGGAGCCCTGGGTCCCGGGTTCTTGCCACACCCCCACCTGCCCCCGGGCCTCCAATGTCCACTCACCTGGTGAGCTCAGCTGCCTGGAATAAAACCGCCTGATCTGAGGCCCGTTTTTGGAGATTAAATGAGGCTCTGGGCACCAACCTCATACCCTTGACTGAGCAGATTCTGCTTCCTGCTCAGCCTGGTTGCCAGCTGTCCGGAGGCCACTGTGGAGTCAGAGGAGGCAGGGTGGCCTCCTGGATAGCTGCCCAGGCCCCAGGAGCTACCCTAGGAAGGCAATGGCTGGTGACCCTAGGGGCAAAGATGTGCTCATGATCACACCAGGGGCTAGGAGTGCAGCCTGGTGCAGAAGCCCTGTCACCTGGCTCCTAGTCTACCACCTCCTGCCAGCACAACTCTCCCTTTGCATCCTGAGTCCTTTACCCAACAAGCATCTCACGGATCCCTGCTAAGTGTTAAGTACTGTGCTGGGGCCACAGCCATTCACAGAACTTGGCTCCTGATCTCAAGGGGTGGGGATGACATACAGTGTGAAGGCTTTGGAGTGGCCCCTAACTCAGGAAGTCTGGGAAGGCTGCCCGGAGATGACTCGAGTCAGGCTCCAAGGAGGCCAAGGTGGGGAAGGGCATTCCAGGCAGGGGAACAGCATGTGCAAAGGTAGTGTCCCAAAAGAACATGGCATATTAGTGAATAGTACGCTGTTTAGTTAAACAGAGATTGGGGGGAGCGGGGGACTAAAGAGGAACTGGGAGAGGGGCAAACAGATCAGATGTTAAAGAGCTTGGAGTTGAGCTAAGGACTTGACCCGGATGCTCCGGGGGGCCATGGAAGGCTCTATAGCAGGGGAGTGGCACATGAGTGGATTCACATTTTAGAACCACCACTGGCATAGTGTGGAGGGAGTGGGAGATAAAGTGGCCAGCGAGGAGGCCACTGCAGAAGCCCAGGCAGAACAGCATGGGGCCTGCGGGGAAGGACACAGGGTTGAAGGACCCTCATTACCCACCAAGTGCCTCGGTAGGTGGGGTGGATGAAGAAGTCACCCAGGACCACTCCTGGGGGACTTGCCTGAGCAGCTGGCTGGTGGAAGACCCGCTGCCTGAGCTGGGGTACCTGGGAGGGAAAGGCTATGGGAGGGTGACATGAACTTGGGGCACCTCTAGGAGGGAGGTGTCCAGGGCGCAGGTAGGGCTTGAGGGAGATGGGAGGGATTCCAGAGCCATCCCCCATGGCAGGTGGTCTGGGGAGACTGAGGCTGTGGGAGACAGACACTGCAGACAGCAGGCTGAGGACATGGCCAGAGGCTAGAGGGAAACCGAGGAGTGGAGTCAGCACCAAGGCCCTGGCATCAGTAGGGGTGGTCAGAGAGGGCCACAGGGCCAGGCCCTGGGTCCCTGGCACCTCCTGGGTGCAGTGGCAGAGCTGAGGACGGGGGAGTCGGTATGGACCAGCCTTTCTTGAAGCCTAGCTGAGAGAAGGGGAGCCTCAGAGACCTAGACTTGAGTTGTCATAGCAGGAAGCAGGAGTGTCCTAGGGGGTTGGGATGGAACAGAGGTGGCCTCCATGGGACAGAGTGAAGTCAGCACACAGAGCATCTTCTGGACAGTGGAGTGAGGCTGGGAAGTGGGAGGACAGGGAGCGAGGCTTGGGAGGACCTGCTCTCCTGGAGCCCAACTCCCTATCCCCTCAGCAAACCCGGCTGGCCTAGCCTTGAAGTCACGTGGTCCAACCCCTTGTTTCATAAATGAGGAAACAGAGGCCCAGAGTGGGGTGGGCACCAGCCAGGCAAAACTGATGCCCTCGATGTCTGGGCAGAGGATCCAGCCATGAGCTCCCTACCCACAGGGGAGTGACAGTCGACAGTGCAGGGTCCCTGGGCTTTAGGGAAAAGCCTCATTACCTTTGGGTCATCTACACCTTGAGTTTAGCCCATCCCCAACAATTAGCCAGAGAGAGGGAGGTAGGTGGCCAGGCCCAATTTCTTCAGATTTTATTACGTGGTGGGGCCAGACATAGCCAGGAAGTACCCAGCTGAGAAGTCACATGGGCAGGAGGCCCCTGAACAAAGGGGGTCCCCCTCTTCCTTCTCACCAGTTCCTGAGTGGCCCCACTGCCCCTGCTGAGCATTGCTGGCCTGCTCCTGGCTGAGGCACTCTGTCTCCAGCAATATGGGGGGGGGGGAGCAGTCCAGGTGAAGGCCAAGTCACCCACCCCCCTTGAGACAGTTGACCCCACCCCCTTCATCACCTCCTCAATACCTGGACCTCACCTGGGGCTACAATGGTCCTTCCCTCTGAGGGAAGAGTGGAGGGGGCTGCTCTGTATCTGGCATCTACTCCCTGAGGGAGGGCTTTCTGGGACCCTGCTCCCCTTAGAAGTAACCTCACAACAACCCTGTGAGGTAGGTGGGGGAAGAGAGAACCCATTTCACAGACAAGGAGACTAAGGCTCAAGGAGGTGATATGACTGGGCCAGGAGGGATTGTATCCGCCATGCAGCTGGGGGTCTCAGGGGACAGGACACAGGGGCCTGGGAGACACAGCTGGACAGTGCCATACTTGGGCCAGAGGCAGGCGGCTCTGCCCAGGGGTCCCAGGGCCCCCCAGGGAGGCAGGAGTGGATCACAGCCCCATAGGTGTAGACAGAGGCGGCAGTGGGAAGCGCACTTCCTCCACCTTGAGCTGGGGGCCCACCCTCTGGTACAAAAACAAAGGACTTCAGATCGGAACCCCAAGTCCCTGGAGGTGACGTGGGGTCTCACATCCGGGTGCCTCTGGCTTGTAACAGCTAGAAAATAAGAAGGAAAAGGGCAGGGGGACGGGTGCAGGGTGGTCAGAACACCAGGAAGGGGATGAGGGGTGGGGCCGGTGAGGAGGGGGTGATGGGGGCCAGGAGGACAGAAAGGAGATTGAAATGGAGGGAGGGAGGGGTGGGGGAGAGAGGGAGAGAGAAAGAGGTAGGTGAGTAACAGGGTCCCTTTTGGGAGGAGGAGGGGGGCTGAAGCCCAGAGAAGGGGGGTTCAGAGCCCAGGAGGAGGGGGAGCAGGAAGGGGACCAGCTCGCCCATCTGGGAGCCCATGCCCCCTTCTGGGCTAGTGGTGGCTGCTTAGGAGGCCAGATTCTGCCAAGACTCTGGTCAGGGGGTCAAGGCTGAAAGGCAGGTCATAGAGAGCAGTATCTGTCCCCACTTTAGAGGCAACTAGTATTTTAGAGGAACAGTGACTAGCCCCAAGTCACACAGCAGGCAGACAAGATTGATTGGGGGCTTCTGGGCACGTGACCAGGGCTTTTCTGCTGCCCCGATCCTTAGCTGGCTCTGGCTGACTCCTCGCAGGCAGGCCAAGGGGATCCAAAGTACGGCCTGTCCTTTCCACCCCACAGACAGGGAGCCCGGCCGTGAGGCTGGGGCAGGGGCTCCTCTGTGCAGGGGAGGACAGGGCATACGGCTCATTTCCCCTCCCTCCTGCCCAGCCTGCTCTGGCACTGATGGGCAGCTGGCACAGTTTCCGCCCTCAACTTTCTCCTCTCATAGCCTCACATCCAAGGCCAAGATCGGCTCAGAAACTTTGGTGATGGGAGAAAAATCAGCCAAAAGTTCTGCCCGAGTCCAAGGAACAAGAAATGAGCACCCCTCCTGGCTTCTGCCCTCCCTCCAGCTCCGCCAAGCTACAAACCGGGGATGGCAGCTCTGGGGGTGGGCGAGGGGCTGAGAGGCCCTCACTGCAAGCGCAGCCTCAGGTCTGAGGGGTGCACACAGGAACCTGCAAGGAGGAAATGTGAGGAGGCGGCAAGGAGGCGAAGTGCTGGGGCTGGGCAGCCCAGCCTCGGCGGAGCCCGGTGGGGTTGGCAGGCCCCGAGGAGGCGCAGCTGCACCCGTCCTCCCCAGGCCAGGAGGCAGGAGCTGCCAGAAGGGGTGCGGGAGGCGGCAGGCAGGATGCTCTGAGATGCGAGGCTGGGGCGCCTGGGTGGAGGGCACGGGAGGCTGGGACCAGGGTGGCCCGGGATGGAGGCGTGAGCAGGCAGAGAGGAAACCCGGGCAGGGGCAGAGAGGGAAGAGGCAGGGTGCAGATGAGATCCAGGAGGTGGATGAAGGTGAGGCAGGACCTCCGGCGGGAAGCGGAGGAGGCGGTGGGGGGAAGAAAAGGTTAGCGGGATCCTGAGATGACGGGGCTGCAGAGAGAAAGTGAGAGAGGGATGGTTATGCAGGCGAGTGCCGGCGGCTGCCCTAAGCCTGGCGGGCGCCCGCAGCCCTGGCCCAGCTCTGCGCCGGCTCCGGCGGGGGCGGGGAGCGCGCGGGAGGTCCGGCTGCTGTTAGCAATCGTTCTCGGGGGCGGCTGCACCTTTCTCCTGTGTATCTGCCTCCACCTGCACCTGTTCCACCTCCACCTCCTCCTCCTGCCGCTGCTCCTCCTGCCGCTGCTCCTCCGCGCTCTGTGGACCAGCCGGCGGACCCAGGGAAGAAAGAGTGGAGAGCTAACGAGGGGGCCTGTGGGCAGCTGACCCGTGGGCCCCGGCTCAGGGCAGGCGCTGGGCTACATGAAGGGGGAACTCCAGCAGGGGGGAGCTACAGCAAAGAAGCTGGGCATTTTGTCCCGTCCCCTGGGAAGCCTGGGAAGGGACTGGAAGAGCTAGCAGAGGAAGGGCCCCGCTGGGGTGCTCGTGGGCCAGTCTGGCTGCTGGTGCATGGAGCAGGCTGGGTAAGGGAAGGGGACTGGGGTGGGTGGGTGGCTGGGATGTTCTTGAGGGATGCCTGGAAAGGCCCCATTTTAGGAGGGCTGCCCCAGAGTTGAAATGAGGCCAGGGAAGACCCAAGGCAGTCACCACCCAGTTCTGGGATGCCAGCAACAGGCTCTGGCACCCCAGGTCCCGAGGCTCTGGCCCAGAGGCAGAAGCCTCATTCTGTACCCCTATAAGGTAGGGCCAGCCACTGGCCCCAAGGGGTTGGTGGGCAAGGGAAGTCACAGGACAGGGAAGGCAAACAGACAGACAGGAAGCCAGAGCTCTATGTCTCCAAGGCACAGGGACAAACCCCAGAAGGAATGGTCTCCCTTCCTCCTGGCCTGGCTTGCTGACTGTCCCACTGGCCCTACAGAAGGCGCTTGAGGCTTCCGATCAGCTGAGGGTCCAGGGCGGCAGGACCTCTGTTCCTCACAACTAGCTGATGCTGCCCCGAAGGCCAGCGTGGAAACATAGGGCCAGACCCACAGGGTTCCTGATCCCTCTCCTGCAGAATGCCCAGGGAGGGGGCCTGGGAAAGGGGCATGACTAATAGATGTGGCTTCCCCACCCTGGAACAGGCCAGCTGGGGACATTGATCTGCCCCTGGGAATAAACTGGCCCCTGGGATCCCAGAAGTCCCAAGCTTGACGGCACCACTGAGAGGACATGATCTATCCCCTCAGTTCTCACACAGCACAATGAAGGTGCTGAGGGTATGGGAACCTGTCCAAGGTCACACAGAGAGAGGCGTATCATGCCCAGACCCCTCTAGTCCAGGACACACCTCGTGCCACCATTCAAGTGGCATCTAAGTCACTGTTACCACACCCTCAGGGTGGTCCCATCTCACTGTTCCCCCAGCCTGGGCCTGGGTGACCAGCATGAGCAGACAGGACCACGGGTGGCATGAGATGGATGGCATTGGCCGTGACGAGGGGTTATGCGTGTGCAGGAGGGAGAAAGTAGCAGCAGGGATGACTACGTGGAAGGCGGGGAGGGGAGGGAGGGAGGCAGGGAAGCTGAGGGTGGGGCTCACCTTAGTTTTGCGGCTGGACTCAGAGCTCAGCCCGTGGGGGGAGCTGTGGAGCTCCTTGGAGACCACACACAGGAACTCTGCCTGGTCCTCACCACTGTAGTTATAGGAGGAGCCGATGTTCACCAGCTAGAGGCATGGCGCAGGGAGAAAGATGACAGGGGCAGTTGGGAGCAGTGAGGAGGGAGGAGGTGGCCACTGGCCCTTGTCAAGACACCAACGTGTGCCCCGATTTGGCTGTTCTGCTCAGGCGCATTCCTGGGTTTCCAGAGGATACTCCTGGGCTGAAAGTAAAGTCTACTCCGTGTCCCCATCCACGCCTCTGGTGTGTTTTCAGACCAGCCTCCCTGGCTAGCCTAGGCTTGGTCCCTGGAGGACGCTGGTGGTATCGCTGCTCCTCCCCACCCCCACCCGGGCCCAGCCCAAATCTAGATCTAGCAGGCCACTTCCTAAAAGCAGGAGGCCTGTAATAGGCAGGCTGTAGCAGAAGCGGCTGAAGCAGTCCTAGAACAAGGTTGGCATGGTGGAGCCCCGACAAATATTCTGTTCACTCTTGGAAGCAGAGGGAGGACAGGTCACCCCCTCCTCAGGCCACAGGGTAAATGCTCAGTGGCCCCTGACCTGCTGGCTCGGCCTCTGAGAACCCATGCAATGGCCATAGACTCCCTCAGGCTCTCAGGGTGGCCCTACCTTTATTCTGGGGTCCCTAGTATAACCACATCCACCAGCCCCTCTGGCTGACAAAAGCCCTACACATGACAGGTCTCACTCAGGCCCCAGGGACCTTCATCCAGCAGGCAGAGGAAAATATCAGCCGATTTGGCAGACAAGGCTTGGAGAGGGGTGACCTGCCAAAAGTCCCACAGCCAGGAGGAGTGGACAGGAGTTAGAATCTGAGATCCCAAGGCCTCTCTGGGGTCTTACAGACTTAAATACTTCTAATTATTTGTATGATGCCAGCTCGTTTCAATGTCTAGGGTCCTAGCTCGTTTCAATGTCTAGGGTCCTACCCTGAGCTGGGGGCTTTGTCAATGGTCCTTCTAACCTTCACAGTCCTGCATCACAGATCAGGAAACTGAGGCCCAGAGTCACACCGTATGTCACTGGTGAAGCCTAGATGTGAATCAGGCCTCTGGCTCCTGGAGGGGGCTCCTTCCTCCACACTGCCCAGCCATCTGAGGGAGCCCAGTCTTCTCCCTTCTCCGACCTCCACAGGGAGCATGTGTGTGCATGTGGATAAAGGGCTATCCAAATCCTCCTTCTGTAGGGGAAAGTCTGACTTCAGGTTAGCTCACTGCTCTGTTCCTCTGGAAACCTGACAGCGGTGGGACGTCTGCTATGTTACTAGGGCAACGCCACTTAGGATAAAAATTCCCTGATGGGAAACCTGCATCTGGACCGGGAGGAACTAGAAGTCACTATAAATTTCTCAGGCAGTCACTGCTTTGGGCTTCCCTGAATGTGGCCAGACCTGTACCTGGGCATGTCCCTTGCAGGGACCCTGGGAGCTGTGCCTGTGGAATTGTTTCAGGTGTCAACCTCAGGTGGACTATGCTCACCTATGTGGCTCTCAACTCCTTGCACCTGAGTTCGCTCACGCTACCATGTAGACTACTGCCCAGTTGCTATGAGCACTCCCACCAAGGATGCCCAGAGCTGCCCTGCAGCAAGTAGGGCTCCTACCCTCTCTTCCAGGTCAGTCTGCTGCTAGTGTGGCCTTTCCTGGTCTTGTTTACTTTAACTTAAGACCCCTGGGTTGGGGTGGCGTCAGGGGACCCAAGGCTGGGGCTGCAGGAAGGGGAGGGCCTGCTTTGCCTGGAGACTGGGAAGCCCTGGGCATCGTCCCCATGTCCTCAGCCCACCTGCTCAAAGCGCCAGCCATCAGACATGGTGGAGACCATCTGCGTGAGCTCCTCCTCCTGGCACTGCAGCACACGGTAGACATGCTTGGGTGGCACCTGCAGGCAGAAGGGCGATGTGGAGGGCACCTGTGGAGGCGACAGGCACCCTGGGAGGGGGACAAGCACCTGCCTTCCCCCAGCTGCTGCTCCCATACCATGTACCCCTAGAAGGAGAGAAGGAGGGGAGTGGCAGGGTGGGAAGATAGGAGCCATGTTTTGAGCGCCAACTGTGTGCCAGCCCCCGACATTTGTGATCTCGACCCTCCCAAACACTCTATGAGTTATGGGATTTTCATGAAGGCTCTGAGGGTCATCAGTTACTTGCCCAAGGTCACCAAACTAAAGAGTGGCAGAGCCAGAGCTGGAACACAGATGATACAAGAGGGAAGGGATGGGCTTGGGGGACATTCTGGGTCATTAATTGAGGCAGGCCCTCAAAGAGACACGGAGCCTCCCACCTTCAATCTGAGGCTAGAAGTTGGTGTCTCACTACCTGTTCCCCACCCCCAACTCTCCCCCAGGACAGGCTGAGAATCTCACAGCTCCTCCTACAGACTGGTCCCTGAGGCCCAGGGTCCAAGCTCAGAAATGCCAGCTCCAGCTAATCCTGCATTGCCCCCCAAAGGGCCCCCTGTACCTTCACACTGACCCCATTCTGCCTATGTGGAAGGGCAGGGGTGGGCAGCTCTCAGCATCTCTGTACTGCATCAGAGGAAACCAAGGTCTAGAGAGGGGCAGGCTTGGCCCAAGGTCATGCAGTAAACAGATCCGAGGCAGTGGAAGAACCAGTGTTGATCTCCTAGTCTGAGGCTTTGCAGGGCAGTCTGCTTGGACTCCCCAACCTCTCCCCCGCCTCCCTGGCTCTCTGCCCGCCTCCCTCTCCCATCACCAATTGCTCTGGCCATGGAGTTGCCCCGCTGCCCCTGCTGCCTGACCTGCGTGACAGTGTAGTCCCTCTCCTCCATCCGGTCTTTGATGATGCGGATCAGCGGGCCGATGTTGTAGAACTCAGCTTCCTCCAGGACCCCTGGCACAGACAAAGCCGTCCCCGGTCACTCCCACTGCTCCCATTCTTCCGTCCCCTCCTCCTCCAAACCTACCTCCTGCTCCAGTCACACGAGGGTGACGAGCATCTCTCAGTTCACAGGTCAAGTAAAAGGGAACATTTCCTTCCCTGCATCTCATGCTCTGTGGAAGGGGTGAAATACTGCCACTTAGCAGCCCAATGTCTCTGCTGTGGGGTGCCCCAAGGGATGCCTACCAATCCCCTAATCTGGGGCTGCTCTGGGGCCATCAAGAGGCAGCAAGCTCGCTGGGACTGGCCCCTAGAAGGCCACAACGAGAAGGGCCCTGGTTGACCCCATTACATGCTCCCCTTTGTGAAGTGCATGCCAAGTGCCAGGCGCTATGCTCGGCACTTTCCATTCTTTATTGCAGTTAATTCTCGGAACTAGAAGTAGGTACTTTCATTGCCCCACGGAAGAAATAGGGAAACTGAGGACCAGAAAGAGCGCTTGCCTATGACCCTGCAGCCATGAAGCAGCTGAGCTGAGATTCAAACTCAAACTCTTCTGACTTCAGAGCCCACTGTAGGTGCATAATCTCTGCGTATGTGCATATCCCTGATTCCCACACTTCACAGTTTGCAAAGCCCCTCCTGTGCTCAGGGGATATGAGAGAAGCAGGCATTATTGTCCCCATATCCTGTATGTTAAGGGAACTGGGTCTTAGAAACTAAGTGAGTCACCTCTCCAGTGAAGAGGAATGGCCCCCAGTCCCCTAAGCTCCTTAAGAGCAGGGACCCTTCTGAGTGTTTCTATGACTGGCCTCTGGGCTCCCTGAGCACAGGGTCTATGTCTGATCTACCCTGCTGTCCCCAGTGCCCACACAGCACCCAACACACAGTAGGTGGTCAGCGAGCAGAGCTGCCTGAGTGCCCCTTGTGGAGCCCTGCAGATGACAGGCAACTAACACTGCATCACTGGTCCCCAGCGCCAGACACTGCACTAAATGACGCACTTGTATTAGCTCCTTTTATCCTCACCGCAGCTCAGCAAGGTGGGTGCTACTGTCATCCCATTTCATAGATGCGGCACAAAGGCACAAAAGGATAAGTGACTTGGCCGGTGTTACAAAGCTAATAAATCTCCTCCCAGATCCCTCACCCCCTACATGGGGCCCTAGGCCTGCCTGAAGGTGGTGGGAGTGGCCAAGCGTGGAGAAATCCAGAACCTGTAAATAGGTGTTGGCTATGACGCCACTGGAGTGTTTACTCCCCTCCCCGAGGATCTGCTCCTGGACCCAGGCCACGCCCATGGTACCTCGGTGCCCGGAGGGGCTGCCTGTGGGCCCTGCTGAGCCAGTGCCTATGGTGGCCTCTGATTTTGAACTCATGGCTCACTGGGGATACATTAGGAAGGAGGGGAGGACTGTGCTATATACCCACAGGGTACAAGTGCCGGGACCCATATTAGTTGTTGCAAAATATGCTCTCACCAGTGCAGATCACCACCTACATTTGATATACAGGTGGAGACTCAGAAAGGAGAAGTGACATGTACAAGTTGGCCTGGCTGGGTCAGCTGACCCAGAGCCACACCCTGTGCCCCAACAAAGAGCTGACGTAGCACTGACTGTGCGAAGAGGCTATCCCCCCAGGCACAGCTTCTGCCATCTGCTGGGCCCAGAAGTGGGCAACTACAGGGCTTCAGCTGGCCAGGCCTGGGAGGGTTGAAACCTCCTCTGAGGAGCAGGCTCCCTCCTTCCCTGCCTCTACCCACAGCAGGCAATGTGCTGCAGAAGTTGATGCATGTGGGGAAGAGCCACCCGCTCCGCCCACCTGCTGACTGCAAGCCCTCAACAGGCGTCGGAGATACTGGATTACCCTGCCCAGCTTCACCGTTCACACCTGGCTTCCCAGAAGACCAAGAGAAAGGGCATCCCTGCCCACAGTGAAGGCTTCCAGCCTCGCTGGCTCCCTCTGACTTCTTCTGCCTGTGCATCTTTCACCTCCCCAACGGCACCTAGTGAGAGCTCAGACTGGTCAGCTTGGCAGAGCCCCGGGGCTCAGCCCGGGCAGAAGCTCTGGGATTCAGCCCTGTCAGGGATGGGAAGAGGCAGGGAACACAGAGGAAAGGAGATGTCCCTCTGGCTGGGAGACATGGCCTTGGACCTTCACAGAAGGCCTGGCAGACTGCAGAGGGCAGGCCTAGAATGCGGGCCCGGCCAGCCCCCTGGACCAACTCACCCTCCTCAGCCATGTCCTTGTCCAGCACCAGCTTGCCATGCCGGAGGAAGTTCAGGATGGGCCCAAAGTAGGTGGGGTCGCGATCGATGAGGTAGGCCCCGGTCTCATCCTACGGAGGGAGGAGCACAGGCTGTGAGAGAAGAGTGAGGCCTCCCCCTGCCCACCCCTCGCTTCAGGCCCAGTAGAGGACTGGAGGGAGGGAGGGTGGGAGGGCGCAGTCTGTTATCGCCTGGAATGAAGTAGCACAATGGAGCAAAAAGGTTCAGATCCTGCCTCTGCCTGTTCCTGACTGTGACCTTAGGCCAGTGATTTGGCCTCTCTGAGCCTCACTCCTCTCCCCCATAACTAGGGGTCACTGTGAGCATCCAGTGAGGTCTCAGTGGCACCCAACCCAAAGTAGGGCTCAGTAATTGTCCTTCTTAGAGACTGTTTCCATGAAGACAGCCCTATACTGTCCATCAGATCTCCAGTCCTGGGCGCTTGCAGGTTTCCAAAGGAGCCACTATCTTATTGGACACCCTCAGCCTGCAGGGAGGCAGGGCGGTCAGCAGCACAACTCCACAGAGAGAAAAGAGCATGGAGAGGTGAGGGGACTTGCCCAAGGTCACAGCATCAGATGGTCAGGGAATGGGGGACAAGAGAGCCTTAGAGGTCATCTCCAGACCAGCCATCTCCTCTGGTTACAGACAGGAGGCTGAGCCTGGAGCAGGGAAGGGTCCGACCTAAGGTCATGTAAGCAGTTAAAAGCAGAGGGAAACGGAACCCCAGGCAAGCAGCACTCCCACATGAAGCCCAGCTCAGAAGGCACCCTGGGCCTCCTCCACCCAGCTCCCTGCACCCCTAGGCCTCCCACTCCCCAAAGGGCAGGGAGAAGCAGCCTCGGTCCCTCCGCCCCCAGTGCAAAAGTCCCGTTTGGAAAGCACTGAAGGCCCTATGCGTCTGTCTGTCCCCACAGTCCCAAAGGAGGGGGAGAGCCGGCTCCGAGCCCCCAGCTCCTGGGGTGGGAGCCGAGGGCAGCCCTCGTAAGCTCCAAATGGCCGTTGCCTGGCGTTGTCCCGTTGCCAAGGCAATGGGAACATTCCTCACCCTCGGATCCACTTCCTCCTCCCCGCCTCCAGCCAGTTCTTCCCGCCTCCGGCTCTTCGGAAATAAAACCCGCCCGGTTCCCAGCCGGCGGCGAGGCCAGGCCGGACGGCCCCGACCCCAGCGAGCTGGGGACCCCGGCCCACGCCGCCCACCCCGGGGCCTCACCCGGTCCGACTGCAGCTCCTCCCCCTGGCACAGGCGGCTGAGGAAGGACTTCTGCTCCCGGCACAGCGTCTGCCGGGTGGTCAGGAACACCGTGCCCCCCACGTTGAGCCGCACCCACTTGCTCCAGCCGCCCGCCGCGCGGCCGCCCGCGCCCGCCGGCGGCGCCGCCTCCCCGGCCTCCATCCTCATTTCTGGCTCCGGCGTCTGCATCCTCCGGGCTCCCGGGCAGGCGGCGGGCGGGCGCCGCGCGGGGCATGCCGGGAGTTGTAGTCCGCGCCGCCCGGAGCCGGGCCCGGGCTGAGGGTCCCCGACGCCTGCAGCCGTCCTGCCCCGCCCTGCCCCCCTTTGCCTTCCCTGGGAGGCCCACAGACGGGTCTCGTGAAGAAGCCTCGTGGCCAAATGACTGTGTTTGGGAAACGTCAAGTTCGGGGTCTCTGGGAAAATAGTGAGTGATACCCCAAATCATCAACCCTCCCATTTGTCCCCCACATTATTGATTTCCCTTTGTCCAGGCTGGATTATCAAACAGCTGATAACTGCGGGAAGAAACGTTTCCTTCCCAGAATTCCATAGCCCTTACCTGCATCTGTCTTCTAATATTCTTTAATATGATTTCATTCTGCCCTTCGTGGGGGGGGGGGGGGTCTTTCCCCACATGTTTTTTGAAGGCAACGTAGTTGAGTTTAAGTTGACTGAGCACCCACTGTATTCCAGATGCTTCACGTATCTATGTTATTCATGAGGCTCTCAGCAGCCCTGCAAGGCTGCTGTTACTGTACCCATTGTACAGATGAGGACTCAGCTGACGTGACCTTCCTGACCCAGGGCTGGCGAGTGGCAGGCTGGCATGAACCCACGTGGGTTCAAGTGCATTTCCACCACCAGGGCCCTTCTCCTGCTTCCCTCCCTTGGATTGTCAGCACTCCCTGGGGAGGATTTCTAGTGGGGGGAAAGTGGCTAGGGCACTGGATCAAAGTCTGGAGAACTGGGTTTTCATCCTGACTTTTGTAGGATGAGGTATGGCGAGAGGTCTCAGTTTTCCCATCTGTAATTCGGGAGAGTGAGGAGGGATTGGTTGTGTCGGTCCCCTTCTGAGCCAGCTAATTTGGCGGTGGGACTGACATCGTGGGTACTGCAGGATGGGAGAAGAGGGGCAGCTCCTCAGGCCATCTGGGACCAGGGAGGCACAGGGCTTAAGGGGAAGCTATCCTTAACTTCCTCTTCTCCATGTTTCTGTCCTGGTCTTCAATTAAGGCGGAGTGGTCTGAGGTCCCCCTCATTGATCCCAGTGTCACACACACAGGCCCCACACACTGGGCAGCCTGACCCTGTGCTGGGGGAAGGTTCTGTTACCATCCAAGGCTCTTTTTGCTCCGTAAAGCCTTTCATCTTGGCAGGGACTAGGTCACAGCTGCTAGAGTCTTATTCCCAAGGACTCACCAGTATGTTTTAGAGCAATTTCCTCTCTGAACCTCAGTTTTCTCTTTTGGAAACTGGGGATTATAGTAGTCCCAGAGCATTGTTGTGAAGATTAAATTATATAATGTCTGTAAAACACCTGGCACAGTCCCTGGTTTCAGTATATTGAATGAGTGGATGAACGAATGAATGAATGAAGTGGGGTACGAACTGGTCTTGAAAGATCAGCTGCACTCCTGGCGCTCAGTGAGGCCTCAGCCATTGTTAGCTACAACAAAACCAAAGCAGGAAATGCTTTTTTTTTAATCAACTTAAGTGTTGTAGGCAGGGAGTGACCTGGTCAGATTTGCCACTTAGATCATCTTGAGGCTGAGCCCAGTGCCAGGGCTCATTGCCATCCTACCACAGGAGCTGCCCTGTGGATTGCGGCCCTGGAGGTGTCAGTGGAGGCTGATCCAGCACCTTTGGTTCCAAAGTAGAGGGGGAAGCTCTCACGCCCCCTCCTTCCTCAGAGGCCCTCACCAATTCCTGGACATCAGTATCTAAAATGTTCCCACCAGAAGCAACAACCCCACTGATGAGGGCCACAGCTAAGAACCAGGTAGCAGGACCCGAGGCCCTTAAATAGAGCTGACAGATGCCACCACATCTTTGCCTGTGGCTGGGTTTTGTCTGGAAGAAGCCATGTTTGGGTGGTGGAGATTGGGGGGTGGGGTACACCCGCCGCTGGAAAAGGACTCCTGACTCCTTTCTCCCACCAGCCATCATTCGGTACCATCACTGATTGTCGAGCGACAACTATGTGCCAGACGCTGAAACACAGAGATGAAGAGAGACGTCAGGGGTGGTCTCTGGTCTAGAGGGGGCTGCTTCCGTTTGGGTAGATGGGTGCGAGAGGCTTTGACAAAACCCAGAATCCCAGGCAGCCCTGTTTGAGACCCAGACTGGCACTCCTCACCGCTGTTTGCTGCCTTCTGGGTTCAGAGGAAAAGGCGGCCACCCCTGAGGTGCTTTCTGGGTCAGTGGCTATCCTGGAGGGGGGCCAAACCTCAACTGCCTGCTGGTTACACTGTCCCCTGCTGTCCCCTTCTGGGAAGAGCAGGTGCCTCTGAACTGGACTTGAAAGTAAGCCAAGACAGAGGTGGTTAACAGACAAAGGCTCCCAGACAAGGATGCCAGCCCAGACTTTGTGGCTTGCTAGCTTGGTGTCTTGGGAATGTCACTTACCCTCCTTGAACCTCAGTTTCCCCATTTCTAAATTGGAAATAATTATAGCTCTAACCAGCCTCCTCCAGGAACCCCACTCTTCCATGCAAACGTCCTTCTGGCTCCTGTGGCTGTCATCCCACAGCTTGAAGTAGGAATCACACAGAACCAGCACTCTGTTAATCATCCCCCCGGGCCCCTTGAACCCCGGCTCTGTTGCCAGAGAGTCTGCTCCAAGCACTTTCGTGGAGTATCTCTTTTACCAGGCCAGCACCTGCCTGCAGGCTTTCCCCAGACTGGGTTACCCCAGCCTGTGAGCCCCCCAGAATCCAGGACACACAGGTCAAGTTCCACAAATGGCCTCCTGGAAACCTCTCTCACTCAGCCTGCGGGGGGGAGGCACCTCCCTCCTTAAGGCAGGGGAAGTAAAGCGCCACAGCACCCCCAGGCACCCCCAAGGCTGCTTCTAGAGAAAGCCTGGCCGCCTTCCAGCGGCTCCCTCTGGCATCTCTCATGCACCTGCCATCTGCCGCGGGCAGGAGCTGTGTGGTCTCCTAAGTTTCTAAAGTAGTTCTTAACCACCTCTGCTGAAAGAACCGCGTTAGAGAGTCTAGCGTCTTATTTTAGAATGTGGGTGCAGTTAGCAGCCCTGGCTGAAACTGAATCAGAAAAACCTGTGTTTAAAAAAAAAAATAGCATTTTGTTTTGAAGTAATTTCAGGCTTAGAGAAAAGTTGCAAAAACATCCTGTTTACCATCAAACTTATGTCAGCATCAACCCTGTGAACAATTTTTGTGAGCTTATTTGAGCCAAACTATCAACAATTGCCAGGAAGCAAAATCTCAACAGACTGAGATAATGCTCCGGAGAATGGCCGTTTTGCACTTTCGTGCATCACAGCCAAAAGAGATGACGCAAGGGGGGTGCATTAAATAAACTGGTGATAGGTTAGGGAGGCGAGAGAAAGCAAAGGGGGGGTGGGGGGTGGGGGGATGGGGAGGTAGGGGGGACCTCTGGGATTGGATGAAAAGTAAAATGATAGACACACTCATCTTTTACGTAGGTGGACACAGCATAGTTAGCAGTCAACAATTAACATAATAAAACAATGGGAGGATTTATGGTCTCTGCCCTAGTGCACCGGTTGTGCCCTGTGGGGTCTGGAAAAAGGGGAGTTACCCTGACATTCCAAAGGAATGTTATCATAGACGCAAAAGACAATAGACAGGCTTAGTTAAGGTCAAGATTGACCTTTGTCAGGGAAGATATCAGCCTAGGATGTGACTACCTACCATAAACTGCTTTTAATTAAAACGTTTTAATTTCAGACCACCCTTTGTGGTTACTTTAGGTCTCTGAGTTTGCAAGGCCTCCATGCAGGCCTTCCCTGAGCTAGTCAGGTTAACATGGGGCCCCTTTTTGTCCACACTTACTTATCTCATTAATTTTAGTATTCATTGTTGATTCTTGCTATAAAAATTAGGACTCTGATGATTGCCAAATTGTGGTTTTTCTAATTCCAACATCCCTTCTACATTTATTGGGTGGCATTCTATTGCAAGGGAGATATTTTCCTTCTCGTTTGTCCATTCATTTACGTGTATAGGAACAGACTGTTTGATTCCTATCGGATAACTAATAGTAATAGTTATAACCTGTTACCATTAGTATGTATTTTGATGCTCAAATTGTCTAAGATTTGGTCAATGGGAACCCCTCCAAGCCGGCTCCCATATCCTTTTAAAAAAATAGGTTCTTAAATAAAGCACGTCATCTTTTTAAAAATTGTGGTAACACAGACCTAACATAAAATGTACCGTTGAAGTGGCCCAGAATGCAGCACTGTGGCACAAAAATTATTTTGAGCTGAATGCATTTGTGAATAGGGTTTTTTCCCTAATCTCCTTTATCAGCCAAAAAGCACAGACTCTCAAGAAAATTCAAAAGAACTTAATTGCCATAAGTCCCTTTTCCAGGAGCTGCCAGGAAAGAATGATTTCTGTCCTTGCAGACTGGAAGTCCAAACCACACCTAAATAGGCATTGTCACAAAAATGTCCTATATCTTTTCTAGTTTCCTAAGGACCCATTTATCTTTCTTAAAAGTAATTTGTTTTCCCTTAAGTGCCCTTTCTCCATCCACTATTAAGAAGTCATTTGTCTTCTAAATTCCTTTCTCCCCTCCCGTTCCCTTACTAGGGTGACCCTAAACCCCAAATTCCCTTCCAGAGTCATATTTCTTTGTGACTCCAGTAGACTCGTCTGTTTCTATGTGAGTAACATCTGTCTTTTCTTGTGCTAATCTGCCTTTGGTCAGTTTAAGTTGCAGGCCCCCAAGCCTAGACCTGAGACGGTAGCAGACAAGTTCTTCCTGGCACCATCTTAACCATATGAATAGAGCTCATGGCATTAAGCACACTCAGGCTGTCGTGACGCCATCAACATATCCCTTTCACCTTGAAGAACTGAAACCTGTAGTCAATAAATAGTAACTTCTGATCCCCCCTCGGTATCCTGTGGACTCGTGGAGCACTCCGTTTCCTGCCCTGCGAAATGGTCCAGGCTCCCATTGTACTCTCCCTGCCGGGAAGCTCCGGTTCCTTTTGGTGGACAACGGTATGTAGGCCAAGATGTGAGCACTAGGGACGCTCACTGCACCGGTGTCATTGCTGCCAGGTCCTCCGGGAGCAGAGCCAGAGCTGGGAGACATGCAGGGCCGCCCGCGCCCGCGCCCGCGCCCGCCCCGCACCGTGTCTATTTCTGTGCCTCAGCAACCCCGAGTTCACACTGGTACCTGCCGTTCCAGGCCAGCACCAGAGCCCTCGCCCCAGCCCTCTCCCTTCCCCTCCGCTTTCCCCTCTCCCACAGGGACAGTGTCAGTTCCCATGCTTGCTCAGTCCTAGTTTCCTAACTGGCGACCCATAACTCTGTGACACAAAACAGTCAAGAGGCCAGTATTTATTTGCGGGCGTTTATTGTTCTGTTTTGTCTTTTTACTTAGGACACAGAGTCAAAATAGCCCAAATACCACAGTGCAGAGTTACTTGGGTGGTCGGGGAAGCTATGGGGTTGGCCTTCCCCTGTGCCGTGTGCTTATGTTATCTATCTGAAGGACAGTTAGGTTCACTGTTTCTATGTGTATTAATATTTCACTCTTTCCTTGTTCATTTTTTTGAGTATGCAAAACGTAGCACTGTTTTAAAGGTCAAATGATGCAAGAAGGCATGTACAGAAAAGTAGACAAGTGTCACCACAGCGGTCTCACCCTCTTGCCACCATCCCCATAGGCAGCCAGTCCCACCCGTTCTGGTTTATCGCTGCTGTGTCTCTTTCGCAGGAATGATCAGGGACACGCCCACTCTAATTTCCCTCCTTCCTTACACAAAAGGCAGCATCCTGGGGACACTCTTGCCCTTTGTTCTCCCTTAACAATGCATCCTAGAAATCAGTCCACCACACTTCACAGAGCCCTTCCTCGTTCCTTCATTTCTGCACAGCTCTCCGTGTGATCTCACCACAGTTTATTCAAATGTCCTTCTATATGTTTGCATTTAGGTGGTTTCCAGTATTTTACAATTACAACTAATGCTATAACAAGTAACTCAATTATGCATAAGTATTTTCATATTGTTGGAAGTGTATCTTCAGGGTGGCTTCCTAGAATGAGATCACTGGATCACAAGGGAAGTGTGTCTGTGGCTTCGTTAGATACCAACATGATTTTTAAGCCTGTCATGGTTCAGAAGCGGGGAAGGGCTACAAGGCAGGAGTGGGAGGGAGCGAAGGCCAGCAGCAGAAGAGGTGACAAGAAAGTGCACACGAACCACTGTCACTGGGCAATAGCTGTCCCCACGGCATCAGCTCAGGGAGCCTCCCTGGTACCCAGCTTGCCTGGAATTCCTGGAGGCCCCTCCCATCCCGTTCTAGAGCCACACAATTCTGCAGTTTATCACGTTTTCAGCAAATATTGTGCCCGATGTTTAGTGCCCGGTGATGGCCTTTCCGGCGGTTTTCTTTGCTGATTGCTACTCCATACTTTAAAGAGAGTCCTGGGGAAACAGATCAGAGTACATACGGCGCCCGCAAGTTAGTCAGCCTCTGGTTCCCTCATTCCTTCCCCATGAATGAAGGTGTGAGCATGTGTGTGTGCCAGGGCCTTTGTAGGGGACTTATGACTGTCCCCACCAGGAGAGAACCCCCACTCCTCTTCTATGACCCCTCTCCAATTCTGTCTTGCAGTGGATGAATGCCCTGTAGTCATTCCATACAGGATTCCATCCCAGCCCTAACCTTCCTGTGGCCTTGGGTGGTCACCTCACCTCTCTAAGCCCCTACCTTTCTTGCCTGTAAAATGGGGGCTAATAACACCTATTTCTGACTTGTTGGGTTAAATGGATGCAAAACACTTAGCATCCTCTCTGGACATGGACAGTGCTCAGTAAATGGAGGGATTATTAGGGTCCCTCTCAGCCCTACCAGGATATTAACGTATACGCCCCATTCATATTCCAGCCCCTTTCACACCCGTCACTGCTGAGGCCAGGAAGAGAACCATGAGGAAGATGTTACCCCCAAGGGCATACAGGCCGGCACAAGGAGGCAGGAGTGGGAGCAGGACAGGGTATTAGTAACAGCGATAATTATTTCTGCGACTGGCTCTGTTCTCAGTGCTTTGTATGAATCTGATCCTATGAAGCAGGTACTGGATTATCCCCATGTCACAGATGAGGAAATCGAGGCACCTGCCCACACTCAGAGCTGAGGAGCAGGAGGTCCTGATGCCTCCAGGGGCTGTGTTTTGAACGCTGTTCCCTGCTGTGTCCACATGGCTGTCAGCCCTGGGCAGAGGGCCTCTCAGACCAGGCCCCCCACCTTTTCTGTGCACCATGCCTGATGCTCCTCACATCTGTCATAGTCTTTGTCAGTCACTCCCCGCTAGGCTGATTCCCGAGGGTCTCTCTTCATTCTCCATCACCCCAGGTCCTGGTGCAAGGCCTGTCCCTCAGCGTGTGCTGGAATTGACAGGTGGGACAGACTGTGTCTGTGTGTCTTGGGCATGGTGGGCGGGGGACCTGGACCAAGGCAGTGGGAATAGAGTTGGAATCCTAAGACCTCAGTGCTGCACGGTCGGTGTGGCTCAGCGGTTGAGCAATGACCTATGATCCAGGAGATCGCGGTTTGACTCCTGGTCAGGGCACATGCCCGGGTTGTAGGCTCGATCCCCAGTCGGGGGCATGCAGGAAGCAGCCAATCAATGACTCTCTCATCATTGATGTTTCTCTCTCCCCTCCCTTTTTCTCTCTGAAATCAATAAAGACATATTTTAAAACAAAACAAAACACAAAGACCTCAGTGCTGACTGGCTATGGAGTCTCAAACTGCCAGGTCTGGCCACAGGTGACCCCTGCATGGTGGCCGTGCACACTGAGTCAGGGAATGTGGACTGAGGAGCAGACAGTGGGCACAGGGATCTGAGTGCAGCCAGCTGCTGCAGGCCCAGATTCGAGTCCCCAGCTCAACTCAGTGGGTTAAGCCACTGGAATGGTGGCATCATCCAGGGAGAGTGGGCCCACCTGGAAGCAGGTGGAGACTGCAGGAGTCAGCAAGGCTGACCTGCGATGGCGTTGCAAGAACTTTAGCACTAGGAAGGCACATCAGTTGGGGCCATTTAGTTCAGGGGCAAACAGTCCCTGAAGGTATCACTGCAATAAAGTGGTGAAACAGAACCCTGGGAGTTCAGGTTCCCTCCATGTACTGTGTCCCACCCCCTCAAAGCTTAATGTTAAAAATGTTGGTGCTTAAAATGATAAAGCGTCAGTTAACCTGACAACTTCATCTCCTCCCAAGTGACATTCACCAGCAGTTAGGGAGATAAAGCTCTGCTCTGCGCGCGGAGCTGGGGTTGATCCAGTGGGAGTGACACCTTATATTGTTTTGAGCTTTACCTTATTTTACATCACACCCACCCTGTGTGTGGCAGGGCTGAGTCTGCTCCCATTTTTCAGAGATGACTGAGGCCCCTACCTGAAGGGTCTAAAAGGCAGACCCTCTGGGGCCTTGTGCAGAGTTGATTCCAGTGTGGGGTGGGGGCTTCTTGAGGCCATGATCCCTCAAGGGACCGACCCAGGGAATGACTATATTCCAGGACACCTGGTTAGACAAGGTTGGGAAACTTCCAACTGTCCCTTACACAGAGGGGGTGCTCAGCAAATATTTGCTCAGTGGACAAAAATTTCATCATCCTCGTTATCCAATGTTGCAAATTCCTGCCTACAGTGCCCAAGTGGAGGGGAGGCAGGGCCTCTCCCTTGTGTGGTTAATTATTCCGGGAATTCGGGCTGGCAGGAGGCAGGGGGCAGGTCAGGGCTCGCCAGCTCCTGTGAAGTTAAACCCGAAGTTCTGAGAATCCTAGAAGGCTTGGCTACACCTCTTCTCCACCTCTGGGCAGGTTCAGGCTCCTCTGAACCTGTCCAGACCCATCTAGGAGGGCCTTCCAAGGAGGAAAGTAGCCCTGGCTCAATCAGCCAGGCGCCTTGCCCGGGGTGGGCTGGGCTGGGGAAAGGGAACCGAGCACCCTTGCTTGTATCCCTCAACTCAAGGCATCTCCTCGTGGAGCTGAGGAGACGCTTGGCCATCTCACATGAGCTTGTCACGCATGTTTCCAAACCCTGAGTTACACTCCATCCTTCCCTTGACCTTGAGATCTGTAAAGCCACCGCAGGAAAGGCCCATTAGAGAGGCTCCTGACCTGAGAATTTTAACTCTCTGAACTAGCTGTGTGCCCTTAGGCAAACCACTCAATCTCTGAACTTATCTTCTCACTTGTAAAATAGATCATTTCTCCCTTCTTTCTGGAAATATGACAGGATGGGCCTGTTTTCCTCCCTGGCCGGGAAGCTTTTCCAGGGCAGGAGCAGTGCTCACATTCCTTGCTCCCTTTCCAGAGTGTAGGAGGCACTCAGCATGCCAAATAAATAAAAGTCCTTTAAAAAATAACAATGTTGATGTCTGCTCGGTGCCCAGCACCCTTAAACAGTACCTATGGATTCTCTCATTCAATCCTCGTATTGCTCAAGGGAGGTACTATTACTCCCATTTTAAAGATGAAGAAACCAAGGCTCAGAAATGTTTCCAAGGTCAGGCAGCCCTGCAATGGGGTAGCAGAGACAGAAGGCAGATCAGAACCTCACATGTGTTTGCAGACAAACCTTGCTCCTTGAAGAGGCAGGGACATTACTGGGAGAGAAACTGAGGCTTGTTTGAGACCAGCCAAAGGGAAGGTTTCTCAGTTGCTAAATTGTGTCTCTAGGGAAAGGGCTCCCTGCATGTCTACAGTGTTCCTGACTGCTGTGCTCCACTGTGCTATTTGCTCCTACAGCTGTGGTTCTCAATGGGGGTGATTCCCATTGTGTTACCTTGGGAAAGTCACTGCCCCTGTTTTTTTTTCTCTTTGGTTCTAGGGTTCCCCCCAATACTGGCTGACACTGGTCATTTGCTACTGAGAGGTGCCTCAGGGGCTTGAAGGTGGGGAGGGGTGGCCCAGGTTGACAGGAAGCCTTTGGGGCCTTCTCAAACACCTCTGTCCACCCCTGCACAGAGGACAAAGACAAAGGGAGAACAGAGTCCCTACCCTAGGGAAGCCTCAGGGAAGAGGTTCTCCTGGGCAGAAAGGCTGGACCCCTGGGTCGGCCCACCCCCTGGCAGCTCCAGAGAGTAGCCTCTAAGCATGGACTCTCAGAGTCTAAAATAAGATTCTCCTCCACTTGAGCTAAACTTGGCCATTCTCCAGCACGCCCTATGGGCTGGGACAGGCCTCCTCAGTGTGGTACAGCCTCCTATTTCGTGTCGGACCCATCTCAATCCGGAAACGAGATGTACTGCTCACCCATTGGGGCTTTGAGTGGGACTCCAGACATATCATGGCAAGATTCACCTTAAATAGCCTGGAAGCCAGAAGGAAAAGCCCTAGCATTAGGGGTGCAGGACGGTTTGTTGGGGGCATTCTGGTTATAAGAATGAAAGGGATCTGGGGACCCAGCACCACTCAGAGGCAGGGACAGGTTTCCAAGACCCTCAGGCTCCAGCGAGCTCCCTTTGCTGGGCGTGCTGGAATCCCTGGCTCCTTAGGAAACCAAGGCAGCCCCAGAGTAAGAAGCATTTAGTACTTGGCTGTTTTATTTCCTCCACAGTGAAACAGAAGGGAGGTGGGGCCCCTCCCATGTGGGTGGCTCCCCTTCCCCTGCGCCCACCTCCACCTTCTCTCCTGGGAGCCCACCGGTCAAAAGAACTCCTGGCCTCTGGGATGTCGCCCCATGTACCGCCTGAGTTAGAGGAAGAAACGCTCTTCTGGTGAAAACAGCATCAGAACCACCAGGCTGGGCACAGCTGGTGGCTAGGTATCACCTGAGCTTCATGTGTCATGTCCTGCCCAGCCTCAGCGGGTCTTCCCTCGGCCCTCGGAGATGACTTCCTCGGGCTGGGCACGCATGTACCACTCCACCCAGGAGCCATCGTAGATGGCCACATCAGGCTTGCCACAGAGGTAGGCCCCCAATGCCACGTGGCAGGCTGTGACGCCGGAGCCACAAGTGGCCACCAGTGGCCGGGACAGGTCCACCTTCTTGTCCTGGAACAGGCGGTGGATCTCCTCAGGGCTCTTCTCCAGGCCCTCCTTGGTCAGGAAGTCTGTGAAGGGGATATTCACAGTGCCGGGGATGTGGCCAGGTTCAATGCCTGCAGCAGGAGAGCAGGGGGAGGAATCAAATACAAGGGCGACGTGAATGGCCCCTGCGGTCCTGAGAGCCTCCCACGCAGCCATGGCGCTAAACCCCCTGTGTACATCATCTCTTGTGGCCCTCACAACTGGAAACCCAGGCACGATTTACAGGCATTTCCATTTCACAGATGGAGATGCTGAGGTTCAGTACCACCCAAGGTCGTGCCTCTGGCCAGTTGCTGGCTGGAACCTGAACCCAAGACTCAGAGCCCCCAGAGCCACACTGCTCTTGCTTTCCTGATGACCGACTATGTGTCCTGGGGTAATGAAGATAAACAAGACCTCTGCCTCTGGGACGGTAGCACCTGCAGTCAAGGACTTTTGATCTGGCAGGGCAGACAGGCAATAGCTGAATAATTACAAGTATGGTGAGTGTTACCAAAAGGCCCTCCTGCATGGGGCACATCAGATAAGATGATAACAGCTGACACTACTGAGTGTTCACTTTGTGCCTGGCACTGTTCTGAACCCCCTCGGCTATATTTTCTCTTTTAATACTCCCCAAAACTCGATGGGAAAGAAATTACCACCCTCTCTTTATACAGGTGAGATTGAGGCACGCAGACTAACTTTCCCAAGTTAGTAGGGGCAGAGGCCCCAGAGCCTGTTCACTAACCATCAGGCAGCAGTGCCCGGGAGGGGTGGCCAGGGAAGCTTCTCTGAGAAGGCCCTGAAAGGTGAGTAGGATTCAGCCAGGTAGAAAGGTCTGGGCTGCGGGGGCTGAGAGCATTCCAAGGAGATGGTGCTTAGATGGGTTAAAGGTCATCATAGTAAAAGCCCAGATAGTGGGGAGGCTGAGGCCCAAGGGGAAACTGAGGCAGGTGGGAACATCTTAGCAGGCCTGGATTAAATCTTAGAGCTCGGACATGACCACAAGGGGAAATCAGACTTCCATTTCCAAAGATTATTTTGATTATAGCAGGAAGAGCCAGGGCAAGGCTAGAAAACCATTCATTTAGGGGGTCATCCCTTCACCCACATCACCCAAAACTTCCCCAGGGCTCCCAATACACAGTTCATTTCACCATTGGTCATTTGTTCTCACCACCTCCAATTAGGCAGGTGTTCCTAATATTCCCATTTTCACACCAAAGACAGATTTGCAACAAAATAAACCGTAACAGGCAATGGCTCAAATCTCAGGCATTGAACTCCAGGGTGGCTTCTGCCTCAGTTTCCTCCTGCAGTGGGCTGACACTCCTAAAGGGAGCAGCTGACTCCTGTCACTGTCTCCTCTCAGGACTTCATGTATAGCCAGCATTACAGCCAATGGTGAGTTGGAGTGCATCATGCATCTCCACTTAACAGATGCAGAAATTGGGCTCAGTCAGAGCCACTGTGTATAGATTAGCCCAGAGCAAAGGAGCAGAGCAAGCTCTCAACCCAGGTTGGCTACTGTCAGAGCAGGGCTGTCCCCACTCCTTGAATCCCACCAAGCAAAGGAGGCTTCCCCTCCCTGCCAGAACAATGTGGCAGACTCTAGGCACACTGGGCCAGGTCTCAGTCGTGGGGCAGGAATGATGATAGTGACATTCTGCACTGGTTTAGATCGAGCTTTGACGCATATCAGCTCAGTGCACCTTGACAACAGGCCTGCTGGGTGTATACCGTTATCTCACTTTGCAGATGAGCAAGCGTGACTGGGGTAAGCCCGAAGCACTCCAGTAAAGAGCCACAACCAGAGACGCACACATTACATCACTTCGCATTTCCTGAGTGCATCCCATGTGCGCCAACACGGAGCCAAATGCTTTCCTCACTTGCTGCCACCTGACCTTTGAGCCTGACCGCATCTTTGAAGTTCCACATTCTGCTGCTACTTTACACGTGCAGAAGCTACGGTTCAGAGACTAGGTCACCTGCCAGGTGTCACACAGCCTGTGGAATCTGGGGCAGGGCGCTGTCTCAAAGCCAGGTCCTACATTGCTTCACTCTTCATTCCCACTCCTCCCCTCCCCGGGGGCTGAGCTGAAGGACCCAACAGGTTCAGGTGGCATCCTTATTAGGCTGAACTGTATGAAACTGCCACCTGTGTAGGTTTAAAAATGGTTGGCTATTAGCAGTTCCATGTGGTTTGACCTGTCAACATTGCTCTGCAGGGTCCCATGTGGTAGGGACCTTCTGGATTTACTAAACCTCTCTGAGGCACCATCTCGATGCCAGCTCCTGGGTGAGCTTCAGGGTACACTGGGAACAAGGATGTCCTTGCCCACAGGCCATCCAAAACAGTGCGAGGATAGGGTGAGCCCACGCTGCTCTGCCAGCACAGAGAAGCTCCAACTCTGATCCGGGGATACGGGGGTGCCATTCAGGGAGAGCTTCCCGGAGGAAGTAGCAAGTTCCTTCCCCCTCCCTGAAGTCAGCACAGGAGAAATGGCTGGGGAGTTACTGGCTGCTCACTGACATTAAACAGACGGGCTCTAGGAGTTCAACTCCCGGCTGGGCTGCTTTCTGACACCTATGGCAAGGTCGCCATTCTAAGGCTCCATTTCCTCCTTTCTACGGGGACAGCAGACACCTTGAGGGAGCATTAAAAAGCTCACACCAAGTGGCCGCTAACTGACCCCGCCCTACCTCATACAGGGTTTCCCTGCAGGCTCCTTGCCTGGAGAACTGAGCCCCCAGCAGAAGGCCCTGCCCCAACCCAGGGCAGCAACCACCCTCTATTCAGTTTCTGCCCCAACCCAGGCAGCCCCGTCTCCCGCCCTCTGTCAGCCTTGGCCCCTGAGAGACTTCCCTTTACTCTGTGGCCTCAGCCTCTCCCCGCCCCCACTCTGTCACCCTCAGGGATGGCAAAGACCTGATGAGGCCTCATTTCTTTGGGGCTTCCCTCACACTGGGCCTGCCCACCACCCCTCCTATTCTACAGTGACCCCTACACCCACAGTAGTGAGTGAGGCACCCTGGGTTCCCAACAAATTTGGGGCAGTCATTGCCCCAAGCACTGGAGGGGGAGGCAAATCTTGAGCCCCCACCCCACGCAGAGTCCTTTAAGGGCAAGGGCAGTGCCCGGGGCCCGCCTGATCCTACGGCCCAGGGGACCTCCCAGCCCCTGTGCCAGCGCCGTTACCATCTCGGGGCTCGGGCTCGATGCCCTGGAACCGGCCAGCGGCGCGGGCGTCCACCACCTGGAAGCGCCGGGCTTCGATGTTCTCCTTGATGTCCTCGTAGGTCTTGACGAAGGCGGGGTCCAGTGCGGCTCGGAACTCGGCGGACACCGGGCGGCTCTTGCCCGAGCTGAGCGGGAGGCCCTGGCGCAGCCAGTTGCGGAGGCCCCCGTCCAGCAGCGACACGGCGCGGTGGCCGAAGGCGCGGAACATCCACCAGACCCGCGGCGCCGCGTACATGCCCTGGTCACTGGCGTCGTAAACCACCACGTGGGTGTCGGCGCCCACGCCCAGGTGGCCCACGTACTCCGCGAAGTGAGCCGCGCTGGGCAGCATGTGGTCGTAGGGCGACGTGCGGTCGCTGCACTGGTCGATGTCAAAAAAGGCCGCGCCGGGGATGTGGCGCTCCTCGAACTCGCGGCGCGCGTCGCGGCCCAGCTTGGGCAGGTACCAGGAGGCGTCCAGCAGCTGCAGCGGCCTCGCGGGCTGCGGCTGCCCCGCGCGCAGCGCTCCCAGCGCCTCCGCCACCCACTGCGCCGACACGAGCGCGCGGAAGAGCTGCTGCGGGGCCATGGCGGCAGCGGAGGCTGCGGCTGCGGCGGGACTGGGGCTGCAGGCCTAGGAGGCAGGAAGGATGATGTCAGGAGGGAATCTAGGAAGAGGCCGGCCCCAGGTCAGGAAACGCCCCGTGCTGCTCAGTCTGGGACGGGGCCAGGGGCTGGGGCCGGGGCTAGCTCGGTGGGGAGGTGGAGCCGAGGGAGGGCAGAGTCCAGGGAATGCAGAAAATCAGCAGTGGTGAACCCAGGTGCAGACTCGGGTCACCGGGCCCTCCCTTCCCCTCCCCCCCGCCAGGCTATATACCCAGCAAAGTGATGACCATGACCCCTAGAGAGGAACAGGAGGGCCCCTCCCCAAGATGCACCCAGGGACACTTGCAAACCAAGGAAGGTCCCTGGCGGAACTCGTTCATCAAACATTTACAGAATTAGCCTAATAGGAAGAGTAGCTGGAATTCACTGGGTCCTTGCTATGTGGACCATTTAATCCTCACACTACTTTAGAACAAGGCAGGACACTGAGTAGGCTCCAGATTATTTGAGTGACTGCCCTCAGAAGTAAGGTGTTATTCTCACTGCTTCAGAGAGGGGGCCACTGAGGCTCATAGATGTGCACTAACTTGACCAAGGGCAATAGCTGAGAAGTGGTGACACCAGGCTGCACACTCAGCAGTCTGGCACCAGAATCCAGACCTCACCACACCCACTGAGCAGGCTCCCGAGTCAAGCACAGTCAGATTTTGCCCCGTGAGCCTGAGCTTTCTCTCTGGATCTTCTTGCGGCAGCAGCTATAGTGACTTAGCGTCTCACTCCCTCTCCCCTCCATTTCCCTGTGAGCCGGCAGCAGCCCACTGTCATATCAGTTGAGTCTTCCAAAGCTGAGATGCTCCCAAAGCACTGAGCCCCTGTGCAAGCAGCTCCTAGTTTACCAGGTGCCTTTGTGCAGGTTAGAGAAAGGTGCCCCTCTTGCAAAAGGTGGGTGCAGAGCCTCCAGGTCAAGCCCCTCAGCTGTGCACTTCCTGTGCAGGGCACAGCCTTTACATCCACACCAGGCAGTCCTGCCACTGAAGGGAAGAGGGTGGGTAGAGAAAAAGTTTGGGCTAGGTTGCAAGCTAAGCACTGCAGCAGTTCAGGGGAAGCCTCAGGATTTGAAGCCAGATTTCAACTTCTGAGGCTGAACTTCTTCCCCAGCCCTAGGTCAATGATGACCAGGTCTAAAGAGTGGACAGTGTGCTACCTTATGCCCAGCCCCCTCCCACAGTCTCACTGCAGCTGACTTTTAGGAATCACTTTGTCCACAGGGCCAAGCCCTGTGCTGGGTACTGAGAAACCTGCCTTTGCCAGGCCTTGGGGGTAAAGGCAGGCCATAGGCCTGCTTGGGAAACAATATAATTAAGGAAAGGCTGGAGTTCAATGGGAGTACACAGGGGCCACTGGCTTGGCCTGGGGTAGGAGGAGAAGGGGTGGGAAGGTTTCCTGCAGGAGGGGAAAATCCAAACTGATTTGACCTTTTCAGGGGCCCAGGAAGCTTGACCATTGGGATGGGGAGGCTGCCAAGGAGGCTTTGGTTAAGGGGCCACCCCAGAATCTGTGGTTTATGCCACAGCTAGATGATGTTGAGGGGTGCTTCGGGCCCCTCTTTAAGAACCCATTTGTGAACCACAACAGCCTCTGCCCCCCAACACTCTTGGGGCTCCTTGTTCCCCCCACCAAAAGGTACATTTAGAGTGAAAAGAACCATGGTTTGGGAGTCAGAGCCCCCCCCCCCCCCCCCCCACACACACACAAGCCAGTGCAAATGCTACTCTTCAGCTTAAAAGGTTATATGAGGGTGGGCATGTTAGGCTCCCTGGACTGTTTCCATTTCCTATAAAGGGTCTTCCAAGCCTCACCTCTTTTAGCAAAGATTAAATAATGAATGTAGAGGACCATGATGATGCATATAACTGGTGTTAATAATCATTCAAAGTGGCTTAATAAAAATCCCATTTTCTTTTCAAAGTTACTCTCGTAAAGGGGCCTTCGAATGGACATGCACAAATCTAGAATCATAGTTTTAGGACTAGGTGGGACTTGAAGTCATCCTGTCCCACCCTCCCTGCTGGATTGGCAGCTCCCACAGAAGACTGGGAGGTAGAGGGTCTGGGAGGGCAGGCCCTGTGTCACTGAAGGGTAGAGATCAGGTTCCTGTGTGCTCAGCAGGCCTGGACCAGTGCCGTTGGGGGTGTTCTGGGAGTGAAGGACTCCAGGACATACAGGATAGCCCCAGGCCCATCTCAGGAGTGTAAACAACCGCACAAGGGAAGTGTGAGCCCCAGGCTGCCATCTGGGTGAGCCCTGGGAAGAGTGGGGCTCCCATCAGCCTGGGCATTCCTCAAGGACTTCTCCAGCCTTGTCCTTCCTGGGTTCTCTGCCTCCCTGCAAAGCACAAAGCTCAGAGGATTCACTGCATAAATGTTCATCAAAGCATGGCTTTTTGCAGCTTCCTGAGAGAATATAATTATTTCAGACTAAAACAAAAATTTTAAAGGGGGCTGAGGAAAGCACTCCAGGCACTTGTAACAGCATGTGCAAAAGCTGAGTAGGGAGGGCAGTGCAGCCCCCCAGTTGTTAGATTTTCAGTAATTATGCTAACAGATTGTTAAAAATTAAAGTATATAAACTTACAATTAAATTAAAAAACAACAACAAAGGCAATTATTTTTAAAAGTATGAGGCCTCCAGATTGGCAAGGTAAGCAAAGGCAGAGATTGGCAAGGTAAGCAAAGGCAGCCGGTGCCACGTGGGCTTCAGATCTAACACAGCCTGGCCTCCACACCGAGTGCCCAGGGCAACCAGCCCAACCTCTCTCTCTGGTCTTTAAATAAGTTTCTGGCCTTCCGAGCTGGGTTACTGTGGGACCTAGGTAACACCCCTAGGAGAAAAGTGCCTCACCACGCAGGCCCTGACAAAAGTTAGTTTCATTTTACTCCAGCAAGTTCTTTGCTAAGCAGTTTCTCCTCCTGGCACCTCTGGGTCAGTTGGCCTCTCCCTAGCTTATCCGTCAGGTTTATTAGTCCCTCCTCCCTCTTTCTTGTCGTTTCTGGTGGCACCAGGTGTCCCCCTTCCCCACCCACGGCTCCCGACCCGCCACTCACACCGACCCCACCCTGCACCGCGCCCCAAGCTGCTGCCGACAGCCATTCTTAGGGCAAACCCAAGGGCCGGCCTTCGCTCCGAGACTGCAGCCCCCACCTCCGCTCAGGCCCCGCAAGGAGCCCCGCACCGCGCCCCAACAATGGGCCTCCCCCTAAAGCAATCAAGCCCGACACCGCAGCAGTTACCCGGGTTTCGGGCTCTTGGATTCCGGGCTCGGCCATAGCCCCCGCCGCAAGGTGCCCCCTCCCCGCGCCCGCAGCTGTCCCCTCCTCCCGACACCAACCTGCGGGCGGCCAAAAGGGAGGAGACTTGGGCACGGCCCACCGGGGTGGCCACTCTGAGCCGCCTGCACTCGCGCCTTCCATTCGCGGGGCCCGGGGGGCGCCCGCGCCGCCTCCTGTCGCCCCGGGCCTCCCGGGCGCCGCCCCACGGCCCCCGCGGGTCTCTGGGGATGTGAGGGGGCCGCGCGCGGGGTGGGGGTGCGGGGCGGGCGCGGCCGGGCGGCGGGCCGCGCGGGGCAGGAGCGGGCGGCGCGCGTCCCCCCCGCGGGCGGCGGCGCGGTGGTGCGGGCCGGCCGGGGAGTTGCTGGCCGGGGGTTTGAACGGCTAACTTCTCCAGCGGGCAGGGGCGGGCGCCAGGGCGCGGCGAGGGCGAGTAAGTGCGGCGGGGTGGGGGCGGCCGCCGGCCTCGGGCCGCTGGGGACTGAGCCGCCCGTCGGGTCCCCGTGGCGAGGGCGGGCGCGACGCCCCGGGAACCCCTGACCCAGCGGGGGCAGAGGGCACCGGACCGGGCATCCTGGGGGCGGGCTCGCCCCAGCTGCCAAGAAAGCGCAGGGGGCGTTGCGAGACCAGAGGCGCGGGGGGCGGGAGTCGGAGGGTAAAGTGCAGGATTCCAGCGAACCCTCCCCCACGTGCCCACTCCCCTGCCCTCCAGGAAAGGGAGCTCTAAGCCCACGATGCCATCTTCCCCCACCCTGGGCATCTTTTCGCGATTCTTATGTGGCAGGGTCCGGAAGGCGAGTATTGTAGCTTCTGGGGCCCGCTCCCCCTGGAGCCCTCGGAAGCTCTTGCGCCCCCCTTCCGTGAGGGGCACCCAGGAAGGGGCGGAGAGGCTTTCCTTAGGGAATCTGCCCACCTGTCCCACGACACGCCCCGGTCGGCTGGGTTGCTGTGAACACGCCACCCTGAAGGGTTGGTGGGGAAAAAGCGCGTGCCAGGCCCCACGCACTGAACACATGGTCCTCATGGCCTGTCTCTCCCGGTTCCCACCCGCGCCAGGTGAAGAGCGGAGCTGAAACCATGGTTCACCAGGTGCTCTACCGGGCTCTGGTCTCCACCAAGTGGCTGGCCGAGTCGGTCCGGGCTGGAAAGCTGGGGCCTGGCCTGCGAGTACTGGACGCGTCCTGGTACTCACCGGGCACCCGGGATGCCCGCAAGGAGTACCTGGAGTGCCATGTGCCCGGCGCCTCCTTCTTTGATATAGAGGAGTGCAAGGACAAGTCGTCACCCTACGAGATGATGCTGCCCAGCGAGGCGGGCTTCGCTGACTACGTTGGCCGCCTGGGCATCAGCAATGACACACACGTGGTGGTATATGATGGTGACAACCTGGGCAGCTTCTATGCACCTCGGGTTTGGTGGATGTTCCGTGTGTTTGGCCACCGCACAGTGTCAGTGCTCAATGGTGGCTTCCGGAACTGGCTGAAGGAGGGCCACCCCGTGACATCTGAGCCCTCACGCCCAGAGCCTGCAGTCTTCAAAGCCACACTTGACCGCTCGCTGCTCAAGACCTACGAGCAGGTGCTGGAGAACCTCGAGTCTAAGAGGTTCCAGCTGGTGGATTCACGGGCCCAAGGGCGGTTCCTGGGCACCCAGCCGGAGCCAGATGCTGTAGGTAGGTGTCCCAGTGGGTGGGGTAGTCCCTGGGGAATAACGCCCAATGGAGGGATGGGGAATAAGGATGTCTGGGACCCTCTTCAGGTTTTGCCCTCAGTACCTCCTATGTAGGCCTCAGTTTTTCCATCTGTAAAATGAGAGGATAGAGTCAAACCTAAAGGCTTTTCAGCCCTGATGCATGAGGACCTCCAATGTGGTCCCATAATCATGTGCAGACAGGCACCTAGCATGCATTTGGGGTGGCGGCATCAGCAGAGGTGACTGGTGACATATCCACCCACATCCACACCCAGGCACTAGCTGCCCACATGCCCGTGAGCCAACACACAAATCACTGTGCAGGGGCCTCTCAGTCCCTGTACCTAACTTCTCAGGGCCTCTCTACTCCTCAGAAACCCTTATAGATGTCAACAATGTCCTTCCCCCAGTCCACCCCTCCAGCTCTCCCAGGACCCCTGACCTTTCCAAGCAGGGCAGCCTGTCTGCAGAGCTACCAGCATCTGCCATTTCAGGCTAAGCACTCGACATTGTGTGATCTCGTCCAACAGGCTTAATATCTCCATTTTAGAGGGGAGGAAACTGAGATGCCAGGATATTGTTACTTGCTCAGTTAAGTGGCAGAGTCAAGTTTTGAATCCAGTGCTGCCTAGTTTCAAACCAGTGAGCTAAACCAGGATGCATCGCCATTTTGCCCATCCCCACCTTGCAGGCCCAGGAGGGAGCTCCCTCCCTAGGCATCAGCAGGGAGATGGCACAGAAGTTCTCCCTCTCCTGTGGAGGATTCTACACAGCTGAGGGTGGGGATGATCTCCAGAGAGGGAATGCAGAGTTTTAGAACCTCAGAGGTCTTGCCATCACCCCTTCTGGGTGGAGTACCTCTTGTCAGTGCTCTTGGGGCCTCTCATGACCCAGGTTGGCCTGAGCCCTCGGAGTGACTGGCACCTCCTAGGGCAGTGGCTCTGTCCTCAGTCAGAATGCCTCTGCAGAATCAAACTCCTGTGCAACATTTTGCCTAACTTGTTGAAAACTATCTCTTCCTCTCTGTGCCTCTGAAGAAGAGAACTCTGAAAGCTATTTCCAACACTGAACTGAAGGGCCAGAAAGGCCACCTCTTAGGACAGAAGGGAGACTGAGGTACACAGAGGAAGGGGAAGGTCAAGGCCACAAGGCTAGTTAGTGGATAAGCCAGGAGAATGCAGGGTTCTGCTGTCCCTATTGTGGTTTTTTTCCAGGCCCTGTTTTATCCTTGCCCAGCTTGCTCTCTGAAGGTCCAGAGTTGAAGATTCAAGTTATTTTGTCACCTTCTAGAGACTCCTGGCACAGAGCTCCTGCAGCCCCCTCATGGCCTTGGTTCAAGCCGCCTTCTCTCCTTGGGACTTAAGCTGCCGCTGGGGGAGGATTGTGGAGTTGTTCCCTGAGCTGCTTTCCAGCTTGCCCCGAAGCACTCTGAGAATAAGTGAAGGGAGAGCTTAGAGATGCCAGACCCAGCCTCTTCACTCCCATTTTAGAGAGGAGGAGACTGAGGCTCAGAGAGGGGAAATGGCCTGCTGTGGGCGATGCCTCCTGGAGGCCTGGAATTTTCAAGCTCCACCCCCTGCCCGTGGCCCTACTTCCACCTCCTGCAGTTCCCATCTGGAGCCCTGGGGAGCAGGGTTCCTAGTTGAGGTCAGCCCCTCATTTGTGGTGGGACCTCAATCCAATTGCTCAGCTTCCCTGGGTTTCTTTATTATAAAATGAGAGGAGAAATGTCAGCGCTTCCCACCTGGGGGTGTATTCCTCTAAATGCAGCAGTGGCTGGAAGGATATTTTGAGAAGGGCGAGGAACTGTGCAAAGGCCAAGGCCGTCTACAAAGGCACGGGGATGAGGCACCTCCCTCCCTTGTTTTCTAAGGCTTTGCTGGCCTTCCGCATGAGACATTTTGGGGACAAAGGCTCATGAGGCTCTGCTGAATTCATGGTCGCCAACTTGGGATGGGATCAGGGAGGCAGCCCGTGGGCCCCAGATGTAACACCCGGGGGAATGTGGGTGGCCGGCCCTGGGCATCCCTGGAGAGTGTCCCCCAGGAGGTAGCTGGAAGCAGGGCCTCAGAAACCTAACAGCCACTTCCTGCTGAACCCATGCAAGCAACTCCCCCTCGGGCCTCAGTTTTGTGTCCCCTGTGGCTTTGGTCCTGTTTGCAAGGGGAGCGAGGGAGGAGGCAGACGCCTGAGTTTATATCCTGGTGTGGCACTTGTGTGTCGCCTTGAGCAAGTCCCTTCAGCTCAAAACCCATAATGAAAGGAACACTGCTCACCTAGGCTAGGAGCCTGGGGGCAGGGAGGAAACAGGTGGGAATCGATCCAGCTCAGCGTCTCTATAAACCCAGGCTCTTTTCCTTCCCCCTGCGCGGGGGAGGGGTGAGGCTGAGGAGGGAGGATTGACCCCTAACGAACACTCCTGTTTGCAGAATCCTTTTTATGCTCTCCTTGACACCGATGGCAGCCCTGCACAGGGAGGCAGGTGGGGGTTAGGGAGCAGAGACTTCTCTAATGAGGCAAAGTGGCCAAGACTTGACCCCAGCCTGCAGGCATCAAAGGGGGGCTGTTTCCCAAGACCACTGTGTGTAAGCAAATGTGAGGACTGGGAAGAAAGGTCCCAGCTCTGCTGTTGCTGTGGGATCGTGTGGCCCCTCTGCCTCTCTCTTGCCCTTGAACGTCTGGGGGCTGGGGCCAGAGGGGCGCGGGAAGAAGGTGCCAAGATGCCTCCCAGTGGCCAGGGTTGGGGGCTACCCACTGGGGCTACTTGCTCGGAATTCCTTAGTGTCTTTAGGAAGAAAGCAAGAAAGAGCCAAACAGGCTTTCCTGGCCTTGAAAACCCACACCTCCCAGTAGCTTCACCAATTTGACTGGCATCTTGGCCAAAGCTGGAACACAAGGCCCCAGACCTCTGGGCAGCTGAGGGAAAGGAGGGGTCGTCTCCTGCATCCTCAGCCTCAGCCCCCTCTTCCAGGGCCGCTCGGGTCGGGGTGTGGGAGGGGTCAAAGAGCACCGGCTTTGGGGTCACACAGACCTGACTTTGCCTCACACACCTGTACTGTGTGTCCCGGGGTAAGTTACCTCACCTCTCTGAGCCTGGGCTCCCCTTTAGTGCCAAGAGGATAAAGTTGTATGATGACCCATTGTCTGGGGGCCAGAGGTTACAAGCATGGCAGCTTGCCTGCCGGGGGGAGGGCAAGCCGGGCCTGCAGCTGGAGTTGCACTCGGAAGAGCAGCAGGTCCCGGGTCCATCCATCCCGCCTTTCCTCCAGTTGGCTGTTATCCAAGTTGCTCTGGACTGATTCCTTCCCCCCCCCCCAAGCGCCTCCGTACGGCCCCCCCCGGGGGGGGGCGGGGAGGCAGTTTCTGCTCATTTCAATTCCTCAGCCCCGCCTGGGGCCCTCGCTGGCAGTGCTGCAAAGGAGGCCCCCCCTGGCAGGAGGGCTGCAGAACTCTGACTTCTTCACTTTTATGTAATCAGAGGAAAACAATGACGCGGGTTCATGGGGGAACCGGGTGGCGGTGGGGGAGTGTTCAAACTCAACAAATGCTTGTGCTTTTAAATGCACCAAATCCAGCCCACTGCGTGAATGCTGAACATTTAAAAGTTGGGCTTCTTGGCAAACAACCCCCTGATGAATTGTTTCTCACTGGTAGGATCAGCACCCATCCAATCCCAGATTAAAGTTTCCAGACAAGAAGATGAAATCACCACAGGAAAAAATTGCTATAATTTTATACATTGGACATCTATTTAATCAAAGGAACTCTTTGAGTCGTGCTAGCGAATTTCAGAATCCTCTTTGACCTTGGGTGAGAGGAATGGGACATTGCACACCTACTGTGTGCCCAGGGTCATTAGGGGCTTTTACCTACAGTAACTAACTTCTCCACAAGCCTGAGAGGTAGGTGGGATTATCTCCCCATTTCACAGTTGGGGAAACTGAGGCTCAGAGGTGCAGGGCCTGCTTGGCTGCACAATACCCGAGTGTGTGCCCTGGTAACTAGGTCAGGTCCTCTCCCACTGCTGCCCACCCTGATCCTGCTCCCATCCTGGGAGCTCAAAGAGACGCTCAAAGGTGTCTTGGGCCCCACTCCCAGTGCCCAGTCTGCTGGAGTGTGGGGCACTTGAGATAGAGGAGCTCCTGGGCATGCTGGGAGCTAGACCAAGGCCTTGGCCCTGTGGGTGGCAACAGCTCTGGCTGTGCCTAGTCCACTGTATCCAACCTGCTGGCTTGTCTGAAGCCAGATTTGGCAGAGGGCACTCACTGGGTGCAAACAGTTCTGAAATGGACCCCAAAGCCAGCCCAGACCCCCATTCTGCTTCCATCCAAGCCTCTCAGAGTTGCTAGGAGGCGCCTAAAGACACAGACCACACTATCCCCAGTCTCACTTGCCCCCTGGTGTGGGTGGTGAAGTGATGGGAGCCACAGCATCTGAGAGTGGCTGGGCCAGCCTCAGTAGTCAGGGCTTCACTCCTTACAACAGCCCTGACACATGTGACTACGCTCATTCCCATTTGCCCATGGGGAAACTGAGGCTCAGAGAAGTGAGGTCATTTGCTTAAGGTCAGCCTTCTGGTAAGTATCAGAGCTGGGATTTGAACTTATGTCTAACACCTGGTCATGCGCTCCTTCCACAGCTGTGTGCTTAACAGGAAAACCTGGTGACTTCGTGCCATCCTGGGTCTGCCTTTACCTCTCTGTGTGGCCTTAGGGAAGCCGTTTTATTTTGCCAATGTCATCTATATTGCCTCAGTGTATTCACCTGTAAAATGGAGTCATGTTAATATTAACAAATTCTGAGGATATCTGTTTAATGTTTATCTTCCTAACTAGACCATACTCCCAGAGAGCAGGGCTGAGTCTCTCCTTTCACCTTTGTTCTCAGCAGTTGGCAGCACATAGCATTCACATTAATCATTTCATTTGCTCTTCTCAACAACCCTATGAGATGGGTCTGCACCACTGATCCCATTTTACATCTGAGAAAACTGAGGGTCAGAGAAGTGCCACGATTGACCCAAGGTAAGGGTTAGTAAATGGTAGAGCTGAGACTCATATCCCTGTCCTCTCCAGCAGGTATGATTTTGGACATTCCTACATCAAGGCAGTTTTGGGGGAAGAGGGCAATTTGTCTTAAGTCATGGACATTGAATATAGGTAGGGCTGGGAATAAACCAAGCTCAGGGAAGGGCAGAGACATTATTTTTACTTGCAAACTACCCTATCCTTATAGTCTTGGCTGTTGAGGCCTCCAGGCCCCCCTACCCCGGGTGCCTTCCTAACCCTGCCCTTCCCTCTGTTCTCTGCCCCTGCCAAGGACTGGCTTCCGGCCACATCCGAGGCGCAGTCAACATGCCGTTCATGGACTTCCTGACCGAGGATGGCTTCGAGAAGAGCCCAGAGATGCTCCGGGCCATGTTCGACGCCAAGAAGGTGGACCTCACAAAGCCCCTCATTGCCACGTGTCGCAAGGGTGTCACTGCCTGCCATATCGCCCTGGCCGCCTACCTCTGCGGCAAGCCCGACGTGGCCATCTACGATGGCTCCTGGTTCGAGTGGTTCCACCGGGCCCCGCCAGAGACCCGCGTGTCCCAGGGCAAGGACGGGAAGGCCTGAGCCCCGAGCCTCTCCACTCGCCCGCAACCCAGCCGGGTCAGTGACTGCCTGGCTGCCCTGCAGCTGGCTCATGCCCTCCAGCGAAGGGGACCGGCAGGCACAATTTTAGAATCGCTGGGTCAAGCTCCCCTTCCCCCCAACAACACTGGAATAAACGTGGCTTTTTCTGAGTCACTGTGTCTGCCTGCCTCTCCCTGGCTTCCATCCTTGCCCCGCACCCCCCATATTTCCATCTCCTGCAGATTCCTCAGAACCCACCAAGGAAAGAAACCCCCGTAGCAACCACCAGCTGGGGAAGCCACTTTAGTGTTGGCAGAGGAGGCCCCCTGTTCCACACCAGGTGGGGCAGGCTGGGGCCTACCTGGCAGGGGCACCAGGAAGCCAGAGAGAAGTGAGACCACAGGTGGCCAGGCACCAACCCCTGCTGTGGGACCCGCCCTCTGTGTGTGTGTGTGTGTGTGTGTGTGTGTGTGTGTGTGTGTGTGTGTGGTTGGGAGGGGGGTGGGGACAGCTGGCCTTCCAAGTGACTGTTCAAAGAGATGTCACAGGACTCAGGCCTTGGGCCCTCAGAAGAGGTGATGCTCAGAAGCAGGCCAGAGGAAGGTGGCTTCCACCTTAGGTGACCTTCCTGGCTCAGAGTAAGACCCTCTGGGGCTGGTGAGGGAGGGGCTGGAGAAGCAGCCAAGCTCCTGAGACGAGGTCTTAGAGCTCAGGCTGGTGAACCAAGAAGCTACTGGAGAAGAGTCACCTAGCAGGGTGGACCCAGGTGGCTGGATCTCCAGTTTTCCAGAAACAGGCTCTCTAAACCCTCCTTTGGGGCCATAAGATGATTCCAGGCCCTACCCACTGGGGGTTCCCTGCTGCCTGCTGTTTAATTTTGTTATTTTTTTGTTTTGTTTTTTTATTGTTGAAAGTATTGCAGATGTCCCCCTTTTCTCTCCCATTGATCCCTTCCACCCCTCATCCATCCCACCCCCAGGCCTTCCCCAGACCAATGTCTGTGTCCATGGGTTATGCATATATGCATATAAGTTCTTTGATTAATCTTTCCCCACCCCCTTCCCCCTCCCCACCTTCCCTCTGAGATCTCTCAGTCTGTTCCGTGTTTCTATGTCTCTGGATCTATTTTGTTCATCAGTTTTTTTGTTTATTATATTCCACATATGAGTGAGATCATATGGTACTTGTCTTTCTCTGACTGGCTTATTTGACCTAGCATACACTCTCCAGGTCCATCCATGCTGTCCCAAAGGATAAAAGATCCTTCTTTACAGCTGCATAGTATTCCACGGTGTAAATGTCCCACAGCTTTTTATCCACTCATCTGCTGATGGGCACTTGGGCTGTTTCCAGATCTTAGCTATTGTAAATTGTGCTGCTATGAACATAGGGGCGCATATATTCTTTCTGATTAGTGTTTCAGGATTCTTAGGGTATATTCCTAGAAGTGGGATCACTGAGTCAAATGGCAGGTCCATTTTTAATCTTTTGAGGCACCTCCATACTGCTTTCCACAGTGGCTGCCCCAGTCTGCACTCCCGCCAGCAGTGTCCTAGGGCGCCCTTTTCTCCACACCCTCGCCAGCACTTGTCGTTTGTTGATTTGTTGATGGAGCCATTCTGACAGGTGTGAGGTGATGCCTCATTGTGGTTTTAATTTGCATCTCTCTGATGATTAGTGACTGCTGTCCAATTTTTTTTATGTGTATGTGTGTTGTAATAACGTGAATTTATTAAAGAAGTAAAGCAAGTAAATTTATCAAAAAGCAAGGCAAGCAAATTGTCAAAATACATCTGGCATAAAGCACAGATGGGCCCTCAGCTAATCTGAGGAGCGTTGCCCAGTAGAGGCTTAGCCTTTTATACTGTCTATAGGCTTTAAAATTTCTCTGCCGGATATCTTGGTACAGACTGGATCTCGAGGTCTCCCTTTTACTTTTTTATGGTTTTCCCAGAATTTATGAGGAGCATTCGGTGATTTTATTTTGAAGAGCCCTGAGACTGCTGGCTCTCTGTTTAAGGAGTGAGATAAAAACTCCCCCTTCTCTTCCCCTTCCCCCCTTCCTATGTCCAAGTTTTGAAAGAGGTTCTACTGTGGGTAAAATGCCACCCAATAGCGTCACACTCTATAGAAAACCTGTTCATGAAAGGAAGAGTCCATCGATGCAGCGAACTTCATTGTTGTCTTATATTGAGAAATTGCCAGAGCCACCCCAGCCTTCAACCACCACCCTGATCAGTCAGCAGCCATCAACCCCCTCCACTAGCGCAAAGATTACGACCAGCTAAAGGCTCAGAGGATGGTTAGCATTTTTTAGCAATAAAGTATTTTAAATTAAGGTGTGTACATTGTTTTTACACATAATGCTACTACACACTTAATAGACTATTGCGTAAACATAACTTTTATATGCACTGGGAAGCCAAACAATGGGTGTGACTTGCTTTATTGCAATATTTGCTTTATTGCAATATTTGCTTTATTGTGGTGGTCTGGAACCAAACCCACAGTATCTCTGACCTTTGCCTGTACTGTTAGAGCCTATAGGTAGTTAATGCAGGGGGCAAGAGCAAAAACAGGAAACCGGTGGGGAGGCAAGTATGCTAACCCAGGCAAGCGGTGGTGGTGGTTTCAACCAGGGTCAAGGGAAGACGTGGAGCTGGATAAAGGGGTCCCAGTCCGGTTTCTTTGAAGGCCTTGGAGGTGGGTTGCTTATGGGGTTAACTCAGAGTTATAGCGACATTTCTCTCTGCCAGGGAATGTTCTGGGCATTTCACAAAAATGACTTCGTTCAGTCCTCACTCTTGCCCTGGGAGGTGGGTTATATGTGTTTCACATATGAGGAAAGTTCAGCTAAAGAACATGGACAAAGCTGCTCTTCTAATGAGTGGCAGGCCCAGACTCTGGAGACCCCAAGTTGAACCATAGCACTCTCTGCCTCCTGCGGAGACCCTGAAAGGCTGGGCATGCAGGGGGTATTCCCTGTACCCCCACCCCTGCTGAGCAGCAGCCAGACAGGACTCAGTGGCTGGCACCAACTGTGGAAGTCATTTTATCTTATATAATCTCCTGAAGCCCTTATGTTTCAAAAGGAGGAGCGTAGACCCTCCCTGTCCCACCTCTGCTCTAATTTTACTCCTTGGTTCCTGATCCCTTCACGTCCAGCTCAGACAGCCCAGGTGCATCTTTCCCTCCCCTCCCCATTCCCCTTGACCTACATTTATGCTCATAAGGACATCCATGCCTTTAATATTTGCTTCCATTCTAAACTGTTGAACTCCTATGCGTCCTTCAAAATCCAGCTCAAGTGGCCCTTCTGTGAGTCCTGTCTTCTTTCCCTAGATAGAACTAATCACCCTGTACTTAATCCTTTGTAATACCAATAACTTCCTTCCCACTCGATGGCACCTGAGCCCTCTGTGCCTGGTATACACAACCTGGCACGTGGTGGGTGCTCAAGGTCTATTTTGCCCGTCAGTGCTGGCTTTCTAAAGCCTCTGCTCCCTAGGGTTGGCCTCTCAGCCTCTGAGGTAACAGAGCCCTCTGTGTAGTGATCACCATGGAGACTCCAATGAAGAGCAGGGGCGGGCTGCTCCCTAGCAACCATCCTTTGGTCTTCACCAGCAACTGTGCAGTGCAGATCTACACTCCTGGGCTCCAGCACACTGGAGCGGCTCATGTGTTTTCTGACGGTATAAAGGAGAGTGGAGAGGTCAGGCAGATACTTGCAAGGTGGGCCAGGGGTCTGTCGGGACACAGAGCTCACCTTCCCTTTCCCCATTCAGAGTTGCCTGTGAGTGAAGAGTGCTCAGACTGCAGCTGGATCTCCACTTTCTCCCTCCTTGACCAGCATCTCTTGGGACCTTCTCTCCAGGTCAGAAACTGCAGTGAGGCCACACCGGGGGTGCCATTTGGGCGGATGGGAAAGCTGCTCTGTGCACTTCAGTTGGGTGGCTGGAATGGGGAATGGGGACAATAGGAGAGAACTCACCTGAAGGAAATAGAAGATGGGCTTGGTTTCAACACCACCTGGGTGAGGTCCTGTTTCCTTCCTGAGCCCCAGTTCCTCCCTCTGGGAAAGAGGGTAAGTTAATACTTTCTCTGAACCCCTCACCAAGTCCTTGTGAAGATAGACTAATCTACTAGACTGCATAACAAATCACCCAACACTTAGTGGCTTAAGACTATCATCTCACAGTCTCTGTGGGTCAGGAAAACAGATGCAGCTTCAATGGGTCCTCTGTCTCAGGTTCTCCCACAGGCTGTGGTTAAGCCGTTGGCCGGGGCTTCGGTCTCATCTCAAGGCTCAACTAAAGAAGGACCACTTTAAGCCCCTCATGTGGTAGGATTGTGAACTGAGGGCCTCAGTTCCTCATCAGTTGTTGGTCAGAGGCCACCTTCAGTTTCTTGCCCTGTGGGCCTCTCCAGAGGGCAGCTCCTAACATGGAAGCTGCTTTTGTCAGAGTGACTGAACCAAGAAGCCCCAGAGAGTGTGTGAACAAGACAGTCATGGTCTTTTATAATCTCATCTTTGAAGGGGCATCCCATCACTTTGGTCCTATTCTATTTGTTAGGAGCAAGTCTGTAAGTCCAGCCCACAGCTGAGGCCAGAAGTGGAATTACCCAGGTGGGTGAATACCAAGGAATAGGGGACACTGGAGCTATGTCAACTGCCCCCATCTCACCTTTGATGACCATATACGTCCCTTCCACATGCAAAATACATTCCTCCCCTCCCACAATCTCCAAACATCTCATCTCATTAGAGCATCTCCTTAAAATCTAGAATCTGGTCCTATAAATCAGGCCCAGGTGTGGATAATTCTCTTCAGGTGTTGTTTCTTGAGTTCAGTCCTCCATCACTAGACCTGTGAAACTAAGCTATCTGCCCTGAACACACCTGACATACAGTGGTGTGGCAGGTATAGGGTAAGAGCTGCAGACATTCCTATTCAAATACAAGGAAAATGGAAACACAGTCACTGGTCCATAGCAATTCCGAAATCAGGCAAATGTTGGGCTTTCCTTATTAGTTTTCAAGGCATGGAAATAACTCTCCATGATCTCAGCTTTGCCCTGTGGACCCTTGCTTCCACTCTCTAAGTTATCCTTTAAAAAAAATAGTAGTGCGTGTTGGCAGCTGGATGGTTTTTTCAGACTATTTCCTGTCAGAATTTGGAAGTCCACTGGTCTCTCTTCATTCTGAACTGTCTCTGTCCCTTTCACTCCAAGCTGGCAGTACTTTTTCCAATAGTTTTCCCCCAAACTGTGACACTGCTCTTCTCAACTGTCATTCCTGCTGAGAGATAGCACCCTTAAGCTTCCTAGAGGCCCTGTTATTCCATTAAGAGAATCTGTGAGGCATATTTTTATCTCTTGTAAGGGCCCATTGTGTGACTGAATAATACTCTGATTCTTTCATCTTTTTAATGTTTTAACAAAAGGTTGTGCAGTCACACCCTTGGCTACATTTTCCTGACAGTGATCTAAAGTAGTTTTCTTTTCTTTTCTTTTCTTTTCTTTTCTTTTCTTTTCTTTTCTTTTCTTTTCTTTTCTTTTCTTTTCTTTTCTTTTCTTTTCTTTTCTTTTCTTTTCTTTTCTCTTCTCTTCTCTTCTCTTCTCTTCTCTTCTCTTCTCTTCTCTTCTCTTCTCTTCCCTTCCCTTTTCCCTTTTCCCTTTTCCCTTTTCCCTTTTCCCTTTTCCCTTTTCCCTTTTCCCTTTTCCCTTTTCCCTTTTCCCTTTTCTCTTTTCCCTTTTCCCTTTTCCCTTTTCTCTTTTCTTTTTTTCTTTAATTTTATTTTATTGCTGACAGTATTACAGATGTCTCCCATTTTCTCCCAGAAGCCTTTTCTTAATTTTTGCATCTTTTGACATCTGGAGAGGATGAGAAATTTCAAAATTATTAAGTCCTGCCTCTAAGCCCTAACAGCTCTTTGTTCAATCTTTCTCTCCCCTCTCACATTGTGCTACAAGCAGCAGGAAGAAACCAGGAGGCACCTCCAGCACTTTGTTTGGAAATCTCCTTTGCTAGGTCATCCAGTTCGTTAGTCACATGCTCTGCTTTCCACGTGACTGCCGATGAGCATCCTTAAGTTTCTGTCACTACACAAGAGCTCTTCTTCTCCAGGTTCTGATAGCATGTCCCCCACTTCCTTGTGTGCCTTCAGTAGCAGCATTCTCCAAGTTCAGATTTCTGCTATCAGTCTGCTTAAGGCAATTTAAGGCCTTTTCCGCGATGTTCCTCAAAATTCTCCCAGGTGCCACCCACTGCTTGGTTCCAAAGCCACTCCCACATTTTTAGGTATTTGTTACAGAGACGCCCTATTCTTGGTACCAAAATATTAGCTAGCTATTGTTGCATAAAAAGTCACCACAAAGCTCAGCAGCATAAAACCTGTGCTTTAAAAAAAAAGAAAAATTTATTATCTCCCAGTTTCTCAGGGTAAGGATCCTGGGTGTAGTTGGCTGGGTCCTCTGGCTCAGGGTCTCCCACAGGCTGTAATTAATGTGTCGGCTGGGCTGTGTTCTCACATCAAGGCTCAACTGGGGAAGGGTGATTCAGGTGGCAGAAATTTTATCTTATTTAAAAATTCACAAAAACCTTTCTAAAAAGTGATGAGAATATGAATAATAAAAAGATCACCTAAGAAAAAGGAACACAACCTTAAAAGGTGCAGAGGCTTTTGAAGATGCCAGAGCGGACCCCCAAATTTGGCCCAAAGGCCTGTCTTCGGAGGAAAGACAGGTTACATACACCAGAGTTGGATCCTGTTCTCCACATTGGCCAAGTTGGTTCCCTTTGCTTGAGCTTGAATGACCAGCTGGTAAAATGGACAAAATCCTATTTGCAGAAAGGCAACTAGTCATCAGGATGGGGAGCTTTGGACAGCACCCCATGGCCAGGGGAGTGTTGGCTGGTGCAGATGGGGGAGAAGCAGGAGGAAGAGGGGCCCAGGCCCCAGGCTGTGTGAGGCACTCACTGGTGGTGGGGGTGCCCAAGGCTTTCCAGAAAGGGCAGAGTCTGGGGGTCCAGGAGGCAGGCCCAGGGGTGATGGGTGGATGGGGCGTGGGGCTCCTTGAGTGCCAGAGAGCACTAGGGGCAGCTGCATGGAGGGGCCTCTGGTCAGGGGCTGGGTAGATGGCACAGGTCTCCCTGTTCCACTCTCAGCTTACTTCCATTCACGGGGCCTCTATGACATCTGAGACGACAGTTTGTTTCTTTGTTTACAGGACTAAGCTTGGAACAAGAGTCTATGGAGCTGGGCCACCAAGCAGGTAGGACTGGCCGGCCAGGGACGCACTGACCAGGGACACTCAGTGCACAGCCAGGGCTTTGGGAGGGACTCCTCAGGGGCAGCGGGGACTACTCCTTCCCCTAGCCCTCTGTGTGGCCCTGACTTCCTCAGGGCATTCTGTTGAAGACAGAAGGAAAAGGGAGGGAAAGGAATATCACTGGGCCTGTCCCATCTGCTAGGCCTGGGGATCGCGACCCTGCCACAGGGCCCGTCCTCAGGGCTCAGAGGGGAGACAGCAGCCCCCTGTGGGCAGCATGTTGACATAAGAAATGTCCAAACTTGTAGAGAATTTTTATGAGTTTATTTGGGCTGAACTGACAACATATACCGGGAAGCAAGATCTCAAATGCTTCGGAGAAAAAGTATCGCAGCTTGTTTTAAGCATTTGAGACTAAGGAGGGAACATAAGGAAGGTTACATGGAGGTGGGGGAAAGCAAGGCAGGGATTGGATGACAGGAAAGTTAAGATTACTCACTCTCTTGAGGGTGGTTACATCTCAGAAGGAGGGACTCTAAAAAGGTGGTCACTATTAGAAGGGGAGACTCTAAAAGGGTAGTCACTATTAGAAGGAATGTCTGGAAGGGTGGTCACTATTAGAAGGGGGGATCTGAAAAGAGGCATTTCAAAAGCGTGTTAATCTAGAAACAATGGACAGGGCTTGCTTGAGGCAGGGATAACCTTTAATGAAGGAGTCATATGCCAGGGGTGTGACTGCTCACCAGGACCTCACCGATTAGGAGTTTATGATCAGCTCACCCTGTGAGGTTCCTTTCTGTAGAGCCCCTTTTTCATCCAAGTGGATGGGCAGGCTGTGGGGGAACACAGTAGGGCAGTGGGGGGCAGGGGGAGAGAGGCCAGGTCTCTGAGAGTGGGAAGTACACGCAGTTCATGATCGAGCCAAGCAGGGGTGGGGTGGGGCCGAAGGAGGGAAGGAGAGTGTTCTAGGCCCGGCAGTGTGGACAGAGGCGTGGAGGTGAGAGAGGGTGGTGCTTGCATGAAATTCAATATGGCTTGAAGACTGGAGGGTGAGGTGGGAGCCAGGCCAAGCCTGGTCCTGGGCCAGATCCCCGACGGTGGAGGCTCTGTCCTGAGGACATGGGGAAGGGTTTCAATGCACTGTGACTGGATTAGTTCAGGTCTGAGAAGGGTCCCCATGGGTGAGGGCAGATGGGATGAGGTGGGGGCGGGACTCCTGCTAGAAGCTTTCTCCAGTGAGCCAAATGACCCAGGGACCTTGTCAAACACTCAGACTCTCAGCCTCTCCCATGGAGATCCTGATACAGCAGCTCTGGGAGAGGCCCAGGAATCTGTATTTTTAATTTATATCCTGGGGAATTCTGGTAAATGGCCAACTTGGAAAACTCTGAGGACTCATCTTTTGATCCTTAGATAGCAAGTAAAATAGGATTTACTCTGCCCATTTTACAGCTGAATGAATAGAGTGGAGGGAAAGGTAGAGTTACAATGAGATTCCTGGAATGCTAGCTGCCGATCGTTCATTCATTCAACAAACACTTAACTCGCAGAGGCTGAGCAGGCGATTCCGCAGAATATGCTGGTAGAGGAGGCAGGCAGGAGCACAGCCTAGGGAAAATGGGGAGCACTGCCCTGGAGCCCCGAGCCCTGAATGCTGGGGGACCCCAGGAGGAGTCCATCCCTGCACTAGACCTCAGTTTCCCCGTGAGCAGGAGATTGATGAGGTGGGCGCTGAGTGCTCTTCAAGCTCTCTGCCTCCACTCCTTCTGAGAAGGGTCGTCATCCGCGTCTTGGAAGCCTTAGTTTCCCCGGAGGCAGAGCCCAGGACAAGGGGGGGGGGGCGGTCTGGCCTCCTCTCAGGCTCGAGAGCAGCGTTACTCTGGGTCTGATTCCCTCGCAGCCTCCTACTCGCCCCTCACTCATGAGGGGTTTCACCTACAGCCCGACGCACAGTGTTCTCTGGCGGGTGCTGTGGGAGGCCCAGGGCTGACTCACCCATGGACCCCACCTTAATGGCCCTGCCCCCTTTCCCCCCAGTTTAGAGGAGAAACCAGATGGTTTGTAGCTCAGTGATGGAGAAAGGGAAAACCCAGGGGGAGATTCGTGGAACATGCTGGGGACAGGGTTGTGAAGTTGAGGGGCGGAAGCTGGCCCGCAGCTTGGGGTGGGCGTCCAGGAGGGCTTCCTGGTGAGGCCGCACTGAAAGGAATGGTAGAATTTTGATCTAGGGAAAGGAGGGGTGGCCTTCTAGGTAGCAGAACCAGCCTGGGCAAATGCTGGGGATGGGAGAAGGGGAGGAAGAGGAGACCTCTCAGGCTGGGAGCAGGAGACCTCCTGGGACTGGGAGATGGGAGCGGAGAGGTGCCCTGTGAGAGCGGGGGACTAGGCTGGGGTCACACCACCCGATTAACCCAGAGAATAGAGGAGGGAAGTGAGGGTGGGGGAGCAGCTCAGAAGGGGAACAAAGACTGAGGCCCAGACCCAGCTCTGGTCCTTTCCAGTCGTGTGACTTGGCCAAGCCAAGTAGTGCCCTGTGCCAGCTTTCAGGGCTGTGGCTCCTATTGTCAGAAACCCTGTGGGACGACCCTGTCCCATGGGAGGCTTGGCAGCTGGACTAACTTCTCTCCCTGTCTCTTCCCAAATTTCTCACCCATGCTTCTGACTCCCGTGACCTCTCTGCTCCCATCCTCTTTTCTGCTCTGGATTTCTGGGGCTCTGTGTCTGCCTGTTCCCCTCCCCACCCCCACCGCTGTCTCCCTTCCTGCCTTCCACTCTGCATTTGTCTGTCTGTCTCCGTCTCTCCTTCCCTCTTTCTCCCCTCTGTTCAGGTACAACTGCGTTGACCAGGGGTCATCTGAACAACAAAGAAGGCCAGCAGGACACCGACCCCAGGAGAACTGCCCATAGCCCCTTGGATACCTCTAAGTTCAAGTGCCAGGCCCCAGTCTCCCCTCAGCCGTCCCTGCACCAGAGAGGCAGCCCCCGAGGCAGCCTCCTGGGACAGGCCCACCTGGAGGGGGTCCGGCCTCCAAACCCCTCACCTGTCAGCAGGGACTCCTCTGGGATGGACTTACGACCTGGGTCACTGAAGAAGGGGAGCTACAGACCCTCCTCGAGGGAGAGCAAGGCCACTTTCCAAGAGGGGGTTCAGCCATGCCAGGAGCTGAAGGAAGACCCCAACTTGGGGGCCCAGGGCCAGAGGAGCAGCGTCATTCCTGATAACATTCGCCACAAGTTTGGGAGCAACGTGGTGGACGAGCTGGTCTCCGAAGAGCAGGTGTCAGCACAGGGTGCAGGAGCCAAGGGCGGCAGGAGGGTGATGCATGGAGACTTACAATGAGACCCCACAGGAGCCCACTCTTGAGGGCAGAGTCCCTGTAACAATATTACCAGAAAGCAGTGTTTACTGAGCACCTGCTATGTGCCAGGCACTGTGTACTGTTTAAACCCTTCACATATAACAACTCATTTCGTCTTCCCAACCAGAAAGGTACTATTTCCTCATCTCTAGGGTAAGATGCCAAGTCTTAGGAGGGGTTGAGTAAGTTACCCAACTTGCCCAGTTGTGTAGGATGAGTTCCCAAACTGGCCAGCAGATTCGGGAGCCCTAGCCCTTGATGACTTTGCAGATATAAGTCTCATGTTTGAATGAGATATGTTCAACACAGATCTAAAGGAGACTGCAGCGAATGGACAGCATTGATGGGGAATCAGAAGATTTGGGTTTGAGTCCTGGCTCTGCCCCAAGGGCTGGGTCATTTTGAATAAGTTACTTCCCCTCTCTGGGCTTTAGTCGCTACGTCTGTGAAGTGAGGCAGCTGGACTAGATCCCGCTGGCAAATACCTAGCATGCCTCCCACAGCATTCCTAGTGTGCACCCATGGCAGACATCACTAATCAATGCCGGCACCTCTCCCCACCGGATATAGCATTTCAGGGAGTTATTACTGATCAATTGAAGTCAAGACAAAATTCACCTGCCACTTCTGGCCAAGTACTAAGGGTTCTTCCTACTCTGAATTGTGAGACACATTTTCAAAGCCACCCTCTCAACACTCATAGTAACATCACTGTGCAGTAGGCTGGACAGGAGCTCTTGCTTCCTTTTTAAAAAAATACATCTTTACTGACTTCAGAGAGAGGAAGGGAGAGGGGGAGAGAGAGATAGAAACATCAATAATGAGAGAATCATTGATCAGCTGTGTCCTGCACACCACTACTGGGGATCGAGCCCTCAATCTGGGCATGTGCCCTGACAGGGAATCAAACCGGGATCTCCTGGATCATAGTCGATGCTCAACCACTGAGCCACGCCGGCCGGGCTATTGCTTCCTTTTAACAGATGGAAAAAGCAAGGCTCAGAGAGGGGCTGTAATCTGCTCATAGCCATACTGAGTTAGTGGAAGATCCAGACTCACCAGGCCACCTTCCATCTGTCGTCTGAAGGTGCGGTGAGCCCACCCACCAGCTAGCTTGGGAGGTCACTGTCCTAAATGTTCTGCCTTACTTGGAGAATCTTGTCCAGTTTGAGGCATGGTCACTCTTGCGGCCTCTCTCGGCCTTCAGAAGGCCCAGAGATGAGCAGAGACCTGCCTAAAGTCAGCAGCTGGCATGTGGCAGAATTGGGACTCAAACCCAGGCTTCCTGGCTCCTAGGCTTAGGTTTAATAATTCTGAGCCTCAGTTTCCCCATCTGTACAGGCAGGGTTGGCTTCCATGCAATCAGAGGAGCCACCTAGAGCTGACTAGAGTGCTGCCTCCATCCCAGGAGGCCAACCAGGCTCAGTGGTTACTCGGCTATGTTTTTGCTGAGTCCCTGCCCTGAGCCCCAGCTTTCCGCATTTATAAAATAGCCTCTCCTGAAGAGGTGCACAGTAGGTGCTCAGTGCAGGAGGGGTTTATGATCACTGTCTTCTCTGAAGTCCCTGCCCAGGGGGAGGTGAGGGGGGAGGTGGCGTGGGAGGTGGAGGGGCCTTCAGCTACCGGCTCCCCAGCCCTGGGGCTTGGTTGAAGGCTGCAGGCTGAGGGTGGGTGGGGTGGTGAGGGCAGGGTCGGGGAGTCACAGGGAAATACAAGGCTTGACCCTGCTTCTCTGCCCCTTGTCTCTCCTCCGTCCCTCCCTGCTCAGGCGCGAAGGGCCATTGGTGAAGACTTTGAGGGTCACAAGAGGGCGAGCTCGTGGCCCAGCAGGACTCAGAATTCTGTGGAAATCGCCTCCATCTTCTCAGACTACTACGACCTGGGCTATAACATGCGGTCAAACTTGTTTCAAGGTCAGGTCAAAGGGCAAGGGTGGGGCCATGAACACCCATGGTCCCCAAGGGGCAGGGAAGGCCGATGGGATGTCTACCCCTTCCCCGACCTCTATGGATCAGACCCTAGGATATATCCCAGGGATACTCATTCACGGCCACCAAGGGCCTACTCTTTGCCAGGCCGTGTGCCGATGCTGTAAATGCCCAGTCCCCGGGCAAGTCTGTCCTCACTATGCCGATTGTCCACCCCAGTTGGCTGTCAGCTCCTCCCTCCCCCAAACAGCTCTGGTGTCCTAATCTGCCAAGACCCAGGCACCCCTGGCCTTGCACCTTCCGTCACAGTGATGTCAGGTTTCTGGCGCAAAGCTCAGCTCAGCAACTCACTGGTGTGGCCTCACGTAAGATCCTTAACCTCTCTGAGCCTTAGTCACCTTCCTGGTAAATGGGGACAACACGATCACGTGGCCCTCACTGGGTCGTTGGCAGGACGCTCTGAAGATGCTTGGCCTGCGACACCCAGCAAGTGCTCAGTAGCTGGCAGGCTGGTATTTTCCCTTCCCAGGGTCTGGGGGTGGCACTACCTGGGGAAAGGGTGGGTTGGAGCCTTTGACAGTGACAGCATCCTGCGGGCCGGCCGTGGCCCCATTCGTTCCGGGGGGGGGGGCTCCCTTTCACAGACAGGTTGGAAAGAGTTCACCCAGAACTCTCAGTAGCAGGAGGTGGATCTGAAGTTTTCGCTGGCACCGGGTCACTTCCCTAGCTATGACCCTGTCCCCAAGCGTTTAATGAATTGCTCAGATGGGGTCCACGGCCGGCGCAGGGGCTTCTCTCTGGCCCCACGGTCCAGTTCGGCCTCATTGCAAACAGTCAAGTCATTCTGGGCCTCTTCTTCCTTCCTCTTGCCTCACTCCAGGTCCTCTCCAGTGTCCCCAGGGGCCTGGCAAACCTCCTCACCTGGCTCGGATCCCCGTTACCTAGGAACCAGACAGCCACTGGAAATTTCTGGGTTTTCCTTTGAGCTTAGAGAAGGGGTGGTGCTGGGGGAGGGAAGAGAGAATTCAGCTCAGATGGCCCTGTGTTCCAGGCCTCAGCGATCAGCCTTCCTCTCGTCCCTCTAACAATCATCACCCAGCACCTCTTACATGCAACCTCATATAGCAGCGCCCACATAAATGTAAGAGACTAATATTAAAAAATCTGCGCACCCATCATCCAGACCGAGAAACACCATTGGGTGTCGCACCAGCTTGTACCAGCTCCCGAGAGCCGACTGTTAAATTGTCCTGGGCTGGCTGATTGGGGTCACAGAGCCATCTCACCACTGGGCGTGGCAGGGTTTATACTCCAGAAATTGGCAAGCGCTGCAAATTAGGAATTAGGACATCCCGTGCTCCCCAGGCCCCTCTTCATCTCCACCCACCCGGGGTGGCCCCTGCACTTGCCGTTCCAGGTGGGCGAGGCTCCCGTGGCTGGACAGCAGTGCGGGGAGGAAGCGGAGGACACGGGCCAGGGGGGAGGCGGGGAAGGGCTTTTCTCTTAGATGGGGAGCCGGGGAGGGACCATAAGCGGGAGGCCTGACTGTCTGGGGAGCCGGGGAGGGACCATAAGCGGGAGGCCTGACTGTCTGGCTTAGGTTAAAGGATTGCTCCAGTTGCTGTGTTGAGAATAGATGTGGGGAGCTAGGACACACGCAGGGGGAGCAGTGAAGAGGTGACTGCAAAAGTCCGGGGGGCAGACGGTGGTGGTTGGGCCCGGGGAGCCGGGCTGGTGCGCTGCACAGCCCTGGAGGGCACCCCTGTGCCATTCGGCGGCCCAGGGAGGTCCTGGTGAAGGTGGGCCGGCGGGTAGGATTCTGGGCATTTGTGTGAAGCGGAGCAGACAGAAGAGGCTAATGGAGGATTCGGCCTAAGCGAGGGAGGAGTTAAGGTCGCTGCCAGGCTTTTGACCTGGGATCTGGAAGGATGGAGTCCTATTTACTGAGGCGAGACAGTTCCAGAGGCGCGTGTTGAAGAAATCCTAGCCCTGCTGAGTTATAAAGGTGGTCTTTTCTGTAGTCTTCTAAAAATATTTAGTTTTGCTTTTCACACGTCAGCCTTTCAGCCACCTGGAGTTGATCTCTGTTTTTAGCATGAAGCAGGAAGTCATTTTTGATTCCTCCTTTATGGGGGTTACCTATTGTCTCAGTCCCTTTAATCGAATAGTCCCGTCTATCCCCCCAGTGACCTGGGGTGGTGCAGCTGGTATCCATCAAGCTTCCTAAGAGCACGGATCAGTTTCCAGGCTCTATTCTGCCCACTGGGCTAATGTTACACTTTTTATGACCAAGGTATTATAAGCAGTCTCATATCTGGCTGGGTAAACCCCCCCCCACCCTACACCACCACCACCAGCAGCTAAAAATGTCTTGTCCATTCTAGGCCCTTTACTCTTCCACACACATTCCAGAATCAGCTTGTCAGTTTCCATGAAAAGCTCTGTGGAGGTTTTGATTGGAAGCACATTGAATCTACAGCTCAATGTAGGGGCAGATGTCAGTTTTATGATAATGAATTTTCTAATCCATGAATATGGTATTCAGATCCATTAACTTAAATCTTCCTTCAATATCTGTCAACAACATTTTCAAATTATTTTCTAGAAAGATTATGCAGTTTTTTTGTTAGATTTATTTAGAAGAACCTCTTTTTTTTTTGCTGTTTGTTGCAAATGGTATATTTTTTAAAGTTACATTTTCTAACTTTACTGCTTATATACACAGAGGCAATTTTAATTTTTGTACATTAATCTTATATCCAGAAGCCTTACTCAGCTCACCTATTAATTCCAGTAATTTGTTTGTAGATTCTTTGGGGACTTCTTTTTAATAATAACAATGGCTACATCTATGCATAGCATGTAGTATGTGCCAGGCCCTGCTTTACTATAAATACATTTTAAGTTTCACAAGAGCCTTATGTAGTAAGTGCTATACGCCCCCCCCCCTTTTTTTTTTAGATAGAAAAAGATGAGGCATGGAAAAATTAAACAACTTGCTTAAGGCCACATAGATAGGAACAGTCACAGATGGGATTTGAACCCTGGCAGCCTGGGGCCAGAGTTTACATTATTAACCCCTGGGCTCTTCCTGCCTTTCTCCCATCTGTCCTGGCTGCCTTGCCCAGGACAATGCTGCATATAAGCAGGGGAACGGGTCCTTATCTCTTTTTTGATTCTAACATTTTACCATTAAATATAATATTTTGAAATTTTTATCAGATTAAGGAGGGTTCCCTTTATTTCTAGTTTGCATGTTAATTTTTTTTTAAATTTATTTTTATTTTTTTTATAATACAGAAGTTTATTAATCCTGTGGATGGGAAGATCACTTGGCTCCCCAGTGCTCTTTTATACTTAGACGTAAGAGTTTAGTCAAATCCACTTTTAAAACAAACATCTCCATGTCCCACAGTTTCTAGGTCTGGGCACAGACCCAGTATCACATCTTGTTCTAAGGCTGAGTCTTTAGAGAAACAGAGTTAATGTCAGTATGAGCACGGAACATAATTCAGCCAAATGTGTCACTCCAGGGATGCTTTGACTTTGGTTTGTTAATTTAAAAAAACTATGAATGGATGTTAAGTTGTATGAATTATTTATACAACAGTTATTTAGACCATATGGTTTTTTCCCTTTTGATCTGTTGATGTGGTAAATTCCATTAGCTGATTTCCTAACGTCAAAACAAACTTGTATTCCTGCATTTAAACCAGTATAGATGCATTATCCTTTTTTAATTGTGAAAACTACCACCCACGTAGAGAGTGTATAAAGCCTATGTGTGCAGTGTAAAGAATAATAGTAAGAGGCCATGTGCCACCTCCCAGGCTAAGGTAGGGCTTCACAGGCTCCTGGGAAGCCTCTCCTTCCTTCTTCCAGCTGCATCACCTGACTTTTGTCAACAAACCCTTTGCTTTGCTTTATAGTGTTAGCACCTCTGTATGAACCCCTAAGGGATGTTAAGTAGACTGGCTAGGGTAGACCTCTCAGAGCAGGTGATGCCTGAGTAAAGACCAGCAGGAGGGGAGCAGGTCAGGCTGTGATTGCTGGGGGAAGAGCAGCTGGACAGAGGGACTGTGTGGAGGACGTTGGCTTGCCCTGGGCTTTTTACTGGGAGTCATTGTCGTCTGCATCACACCTCACTTGGATATCTAAAATCTATTATGCTTAGGGCTTCAGTCCAAATTTCTAACTTAACATTCTGTGACATAAGCATGTACAGCCATCCTTGCTAAACCAATAAACATTGCTTTCAAAAGGTTGATGTCTAGCCTGATGGCATCGTCATTAGAAAACAGGGCCTGCAATGATTTCAGTTGTTTGAAATTGTTGGAACCTGCTCGATAGCCTAGGAGACGGCCCATTTTGTAGATGATCAATGTGAAAATAATCTCGGGTTCAGGATCCTGTTTGTCTAATAGAGCAGTCTTGCTAATTATTTCTCTACAAATCTTCTCATTCTTTGTTGATATTCTTTGCTTGATCTATTAGTTACTAAGTGATGGACCTCCCCTGTGCAAGATCATTCTCTTCCTTTGAATAGATGAAGAGCCCAAAGCTCTGAGAGGCTAAAAACTTATCTGAGGCCACACTGTCCATAAACGATGGAGCTGGGATCTGGGCCCAAGCCTGGCATCCTCTGTCTTACCTTCCCCATTCCCCTCCTTGACTCTTTCACAGTCCACCCTTCATAGATGACACTAACATCCAGGTATGAACCCTAGAGCACCTGACCTCCATTGACTTGGGGCTTCTGGGGATTTCTTCATGGGGTTCCACAGGGGCCACAGAGGAGATGAAGAGCCTCATGAAGGCCTCCTACACCCCAGAGGTGATTGAGAAATCGGTGAGGGACATAGAACACTGGCACGGCAGGAAGACGGATGATCTGGGTATGTGGGAGCTGGGACGATGGGAGTGGGGCACTTCCCTCCCTGGGTGGGGGATGGTGGCCCCAAGGTGCAGATAGAACCCAGAGCAGCAGAGAGAGCCCTGGGTGTGAATGGTCGCCCTGGAAGAGGTATGGGTCACCATGGGGCCTGGGCGCTCCAGAGGTCCTCTGGGTGATCTGTGCCTGCTCCCGCCCTGCTCTCTGCAGGCCGGTGGCACCAGAAAAATGCTATGAACATGAACTTGCAGAAGGCACTGGAGGAGAGATATGGAGAAAAGAGCAAGAGCTCGAAGTCCTAGATAACGACCCAGAAGCGGTGCCCTCGACTCAAGAAAGTGCTAACGATAAAGCTAACAATAAAGAGAGAGAGGCACAAATCTAAACCTCCTCCCCCTGCTTGGCGCCTCTCTTCATGCTGGGGTGGAGGCCGATGTGCGACACTGGAGAGACCAACTGAGGGAGGACAGAAGCCCTGAGGGCCCCAACTCTTCCCCAGACCTGCCCCCTAGACACTGGCACGGCACCCACACCCACACCCACACCCACACCCACACCCCCCCTCCCCCCGCCTTCCCCCATGATTCCAGTATGCTGGGCTCCTCCCGCATGCCCAGTGGGGAGGGGTCCTATGGGGGCACTGCTGGACCTTACCCTGTATGCCCTCCCCAGCAGAACCCCGATTATTTCCAGGCATCCATTCCTTCCCTATGAGCCCAGGGACTTCAGAAGAATTGGCCACACCCCCTCTAATCCAAGGGTAGTTTTGATTGGTCTCATGGTCATTCTGACCCCTCCCCCTACTCATACAAAATGATTGGCTCAGTAATGGACACGTGACTCAATTTGGCCAATGACATGCAAAGGAAGAGGGGTGTGTGTGTGTGTGTGTGTGTGTGTGTGTGTGTAGCCCTCTGGGAGATTCTTTTCTCTGCTAGGAGAGCCAATGCATCACACTTTCCTGTGGTACTGAGTGAGGCAGGATGCAGCCCAGGCTGCTCCCAGCAGACACAATCTGGGTCCTGCGCAATCTCAGTCCTCCAGGGACCTCACTGAGCTGCTCCATTCACCTGGCCAGAAGCCACCCGCTTCCGGACTTCTTGTCATGTGAGCCTGGGCATCTGTTTAGAGAGCTAGCCTTACCCTTAACTGATAAAGGATCCCTGGTAACAACAGGGTATGGACCTGAGAATTGGGGTCCCAGGGAAGAAGACCCCAGAGAGGGGGTTCCAGGTTAGGCAGTCATGTCTACCTGAAGCTTATTTCCTGTTAGATTTTCAAGCCAGCAGCACACCATCGCCCAGATCACTGACTTGCTCTCTCAGAACATGCTCTGCTCATGGGTTATCCGCTGTGTTTCAAACCACCCTCAAGCCTAGTAGCTTAAAAGAACAGCGATCATTTATTTGCTTATGATTGTGCAATTGGGGCAGGGCTCAGGTGGTCTGTGAGTTTCTGCTCCATGTGGCATCTGCTGTGAAGGTGGCTGCTTCTCACACACCAGGTGCCTCAGCAGGGCTGGCGAGGCCTCACTCTCTCTTTGTGACTGGTTTGGGCTTCTTCTTTGCATGGTGACTGGGCTCCAAGAAGGAACCTTCTGGGGGGACAAGGGTCAGTGTGCAAGAACTCATCTCGCCTCGCCCTGGCTTGTTAATGTCCCTGTGGTCTAAAGGTCCTGTGGCCAAGCCCAGACTCTCAGTGGGAGGAGGCCACACTGGGGTACTGTTATGGGCAGGTTTGGTTTGCGGGGACCCCACAGTAACAGTCCACCACAGACCATTGTGCTTCGGAAAAAATCAAACAAGGTCACTGCCAGGAGAAGGGGCTGCCCCTCTCCCCACAAAAGGACTGACTTCTTTAAGGTGGGCCTGGAACAGGACGCAGTATGGGGAGGTGGATTTGGCTTGATTTAATATTTATTGACTACCTATTATGTGCAAGGTGCTGAGTTCAGCTCAACTTCCTTACTAAGGACCTAATTTCTGCAAGACGCTGTTCTTGTGCTGGAAAAACCAGACTTTATTGAGTAGCTACTGTCGCCTCATCACAGACGGCAACTGAAAAAGGTGAGCCAACCAGAGTATTGCAGCCAAAGCAAACCCCGTACTGTTTGGACATAGAATTATAATATGCCGGGTGCATGTGATAAAAATGCTGCACACAAGCACCCTTTTCCCATCCGTACCCCAGTCCTCAAAGCCATGGCCAGCCTCTCCAGGAAGATGAGAGCACGGAGGCTTGGAAAGGCCACGGAAATTGCCCAAGATTATACCACTAGGAAGCTGGGATTGAAAATCCAGGAATTTCTGAGCAAAGCCATTTTCTACACTACCAGGCAATCATACAGTTATGTCAATAAATACACACTGAGTGTACACACTGAGTGTACACACTGAGCCACCAGTTTGGCTCAGTGGTTAAAGCACCGGCCCATTGAACCGGTCCCGGGTTCAATTCCAGCCACGGACACGTACCTCGGTTGCAGGCTTGATCCCTGGCCCCTGTTGGGGCACATGTGGGAGGCAACCAATTGATGTGTCTCTCTCATATCGATGTTTCTCTCTCTCTCTCCCCCTTCCCCACTTTCTGAAAAAAAGCAATGGAAAAAATATCCTCAGGTAAGGATTCAAAGAAAAAAACCCACAACACACCGAGCGCCACAAACGCTTGGCCTTGTTAGGCACTGGGGGACAGTGATACGGACCCACTGCTGTCCTTGTTCCCAAGGACTCCACAGGCTACAGAAGGCTGATGCGGGAGGCGCCGGCTTCAGGGCTCATCCATCCACCCGACGAACAGGCCCTGCGCACCTGCCCTCTCCGCCCAGCCCTGACCAACGAGCTGGGGGTTCGGGGATCACTAGGACGCAGCACCTGTCCTCTGCGTGCCCAGGATCAGGTGGGGAGACACATCGGCAAACAGATGCTCCAAAGTTTTACACAGGCAGCAAGAAGTTCACGTGGGGCCAGTGGAAGCACAAAAGAGAACTTGGGATGGCATAGGGGCTAGTAGTCATGGAAGGCCTCACAGAGGAGGTGGCTCTTGAGATGAGCCTTGGGGCACGAGCAGGCACATTTGGATGAACTGGGAGAGACATAGCGTTCCAGACAGAGGGCACAGTGTGAACAAATCCCAGCATGGCGTATTTGGGGAGCTGCAGGGAAGGGAGCGTGTTAAGCTTGGAGAGTAGGGCTCCAAGGTGGGGCACAGTGGCCAGGTGGGAAAAGTAGGAATAGAATCTATGCTTGGATGGGGCTGTCTGTGCCCTGTGAGGGCCTTAGATGTGAGACCCAGCCCCTCCCCCAGGAGCTTACAGTCTGGCTGGGACATAAAGGGTTGATAATGACTGAAAAAGCCACACCGAAGAGTTGAAAAGATACTCAACGTCCCCAATAATCAGACAGCTGCAAATTAAAACAATAAATCTGTCAGGCTGGCAAACATTAAAATGCAAGTGTAGGTGAGAAGGAGGGAAATGGGAACTCGCACACAATGAATTATGAGGGCTGAACAGCAAAAAAGAATTTAGCAAAATTGAAATGATATCATAACTTAAAATTCCATTTCTGCGTAGCCTAGAGAAACTCAAACATGCACGCCAGGAGCCCCGCACAAAGAGAGTCACTGCGGCTTTGTTTATAATTGCAAAACAACGCCCATGTCTGTGAGCAGGGGAATGGACAGATGGGGTGCCGTAGAGCCGCGGGAAGAAACGAGCCGCGTCTATGCGCACCGGCACCGAAGGCTCTCACGACGTCCCACAGGGGGCGGAATAACGCAGAATGAGCCCCACGCTGTGAAACGTCCCATTTGCACAGCCTTCGAAAGGCACACACGGCCACGCGCCGCTCGTGGATACAGTTATGAGAATATGGAAGGGATTGGAAGGGTGCTGCAGAAATTCAACCTCACGTTACAGTGAGGCGAGCCCTTTTCAGACATAACTTCGCTTTCTGTGACTGCAGGAGAGAGCTGCCAAATGCCCTCCAGGAGCCAGTGCTGGCGAGAGCGGCCGAGTAACCGAACGCTGGGCAGCGGGGAATTTCAGCTTTGACGTAAGGGAACAAATGAGGCAAGTGTCACCACTTTGCCTCAGTTAAAGATCCCATCTCAGGACATTAAGAGGAACCCTTTTTAACTAAACATTGAATATATTGGAGAGAGAGAAGCTGTAATCTTGGCAAAATAAAACATGCATAGGTTTTTAAAACTTAAATAAGGTCTTCATCTCACTGATGCTGCTTCGAACAGTGTTCCTTGTTCTTCAAGCTCCTGAGGTCCCTGGATGGTGGAATCCAGTGATTCCTAAGTTTCAAGGAAGGACAGGGACCGGATCTTAAGTAGCATGAATTCACATGGTGGAAAAGCTATTCACTTGCAGTTCATGCAGGGCCTCCTTTGCCTGTAGTGATTCAGAAACGGCTTCATAATTTCTGTCACATCCAAGCACCACCGGAGGGGGACTTCCCCAGATGACCAGCGCCATGTGGTTATAGTCCTACTCCAGCTTGTCCCCTGGTGGAAGTGTCTCTAAATTGCAGGCCGAGCCTTTAGGTCTCCAATCCATGCTGAGGAGGAAACCTAGAGACCATTTAGTTACATCTTTCTAACCATGCCTCTCCTGCCCCACCCACAGCTCCATTTTACAGATGAGGAAACTGAGGCCCAGATAGATTTATGTTTAGTCTGGAAGTCAACTGTCCTTGTTAGCCAATTTTGCAAATCCAAACTCTCAGGGATGGTGCAGGGGGGGCAGGCAAAATCTTTTCACTTTCTTCCTCTAGGGATCATGGTTTCTGTGGTTAACAGGAGCAATCAGGACTGCAGCAAATGCAGAGGAAAATCCAAAGGCAGGTTTGTGGTCAAGGGGCAACAAGAGACTCGGCAGCCCTAGGTGACCCCCCAGCTGGGCTCATCTCCTGGGGGAAGGCTGCCTCGCTTGTAAAGCCTGTTTCTCATTTACAGCAGGGACAATAACTCCTTCCTCAGAGGTCCTTGTAAGGATAACCTGAGAAAATGTGCATCGGGGACCCAGCACAGTGCACAACCCTCTTACAGGTGTGTAAAAAATACTATTATTTTCCTTCCTTCAGGTCCAGGGTTCCCAACTATGTGTTTCTCGGAACACTGGGGCCTGTGAATAGGTACTGTCAAGGTTAGTACATCCAAATCCGAAAAGAATTTTTATAAGATTTTATTTGAGCCAAACTGAGAACAATTGCTGGGAAGCAAGATCTCAAATGCCCTGGAAAATGACAGTTTTGCAGTTTCTTTTATACATTTGGAATTAAGGAGGGAACTAAGGAAGATTACATGAAGTTGGGAGAAAGCAAGGTACAGGATAGCCAACAAGATTGTGTGCTCACGCCTTAGAGGGGTCTGGAAGAGAGGATTACCTCTGGCATTTCAAGGGTGCATTTACCTAGATGCACAAGAACAATGGACAGGGCTGGCTTAAGGCAAAAATAAGCCTTTAATTAAAGAAGTTATATGCCTGAGACGTAACTACCCACCATGACCTGCCCAGTTAGGAATCTATGACCAGGTCACCCTGTGAGGTTCTTTTCTCTCACCAGACTTGTCAGTTTTATTACAGAACTCTTTTCCATCCACAGGCTATGTGAAAAGTTGTCCCTTTGTCAAATGAATTTGGGTCATGCTGTTCAAATAACAATAAACAGATATATTTTGTGCAAGACTTCTTAGAACCTGAAATATGCTAAAATTCATTGTGTTGCTCCAAATTATTGCATATAGTGTTCATGTTCCCCATTATGCCTGGCACAGACGTAGCAAGCCACTAATAACTGCGACAATATTAATTTAATGACATTGCAGGTTCAGAAGCCTGGGAAGTAGCCCTGGGAAGAGTAGACTTTTTTTGGGGGGGAGGGGGTCGTGAATAGACTGACATGTAAACCAGGATGCTCATGATCAAGGTTCCTGGAGAAATGTCTGCTAAAGGGCCTGGCCATGACCTCCCTCTGGCCAACCCTGCAGGCATCCCACCCGGGGAGCAGACAAGTAATCCGAGAAGACGTGAGCCCGTGCACACAGCAAGGTGGGTGACTTTTATGGCTGGTACAGCACAAATCAGGCTGAAGGCTACCCAGCCCCCTGCTCACTGCCCTGTGCTGCTAGCTTACCCAGTTTTCAAGCAAGAGGGTGACCTGACCCAGGCAATAATTGCCAGTGGTAATGTCTTTCCAGTGGTCTGGTTTTTACTGAGCACCTAGTATATGCTGGGTATTTGGCAACGTGGGGGTGACAGGGATGTAGCCCTTGTGCTCAGAGGGCTCCCAGGGTAGGGTGTGATAATGGGGGACATACACAAGCGTAATACAGGGAGTGAAAGGGTCAGGAAAGGAGGGGATAGGAGGGGTGTGTTTGTTGTGGAGGTGGGGGGGGCTTGGCCTCCAGGGTGGGGATTTAGGAGCTGTGATTCGGGGTGAACACTGCTGAGCCCCGGAGCAGGTCAGGGTCCTGGTGTAGACTGGTGAAGTAAAGTATTCTGGACCCGAGGGAGGGGCATTTGTGACTGTGGCCTTTTGGAGGTCAGAGCGGTGAGTTCAGCCTGAGCCGCAAAGCTTCGCCCTCAGGCTGTCTCTAAGCCTCAGGCCCTCAGGGTTACAGGCTCTTCCTTTGATTTATCTTAACCCACGACTCCCTATTTTTCCTAGGTTTTGCTTTGCTTTCGGTCAGGGTAACTCCCCACTCCCCAGGCTCCTTGCAGATGTTCACCACAGAAAAGCTGAGTCATTGTAGAGAAACTGTAATTCCTCAGACTTAAGAGGCTAGGAGCACAGGGTGACCCCATTAAGAACAGCAGCTGGCACTGAGACAGCCGTGTGCGCAACTCAGTCACAACACCCCTGCGAGGTGAGGGCCGGGATAGTCCCCGACTTTCACATCCTGACACCGAAGCACAGAGAGGCCCAATGACTTGCTCAAGGTCACACAGCCAGTAAGTGCCAGGGCTGGGGTTTGAAGCGGTGGTCTGACTGAAGTCCATGCCCGCAGCCGGTAGTTGCACTGCTTTGAGAAGGGGTAGCCATGGTTTTCTCAGGAGTCAGCGTGGGGGGGGTGGGCGAGGCTTCTGGGGCGCCTGATGGTCCAGAGGAGGAAGGTCACACGGAGATTTTCCTGTCGGCTGCTGCTCCTTCAGTTCCTCCTGGTAGTGAAATGCCGGGGATATTTCATAGCCCGAGACGGGGGACCACGAGCTGCACGGCATCTGATCTGGGTCAGGGCCAGGCGGCGTCAGCAAGGAAGGCTAACCAGGCAATGCGGACAGGCGGCCACGCGTGCAGGGCACCTGGGACTGTGGACCCAGGTCATCAGGCCACGGCTCCCTCCCTAAAGAAGAACATGGGGGCAAAGGCTCCCTGAGCCCCCTTATTAACAAATGGGGAAACTGAGGCATGCCACAGAGAGCGAGGTGGTGCCCGCTCAGCAGCCTCTAACTCAGCTCACACTGGGGCCGAGTTGGGGTTCAGGTCTCAGGGTTCTCCCTCTGGCTGACTCAGCTGCCAATCAGCTGCGAGATCCCGGTGGGGGTGGGGTGGGGGCCCCCCCCGATGCTGGCTCGGAGCCAGTCAGAGAACCTAGCTCATAGGAGGCGGGAGGTTACCCTCCAGGGTCCCTGAGCCGCAGCAGCGCCTGGCACAGAGCAGCGCTTGGCCAACGGCGCGCAGCCCTGTTGTATTCCGGGCACTCTTGCTCCCCAGAAATCACTTCGAAAGAAAGAAGCAAAGAAGAGAAAAAACAAAGCAACCCTTTCAGTTGGGAAGCCGAAAAGCTGAGCGGGGAGAGGGAGGGCATCCGCAGGGTCAGAAGTCAGAGCCCGGGGTGCCCCCTCCGTGGAGTCTGGGCAAGGCTTTGCCTTCCGGAGACACAAGCACATTGCCCACTGCCCAGCTGCCTTGTCCGGGGTCAGCCGGCTGAGCAGAGACATTTAAAAACACCACCCGAGACAGTCCCTGGGGACAGAGCCCTGCTGACCGGGCCTGCACTTCAGAGCGCAGCCTCAGAGCCTGGGTCCGGGGAAGCAGATCTGGGCGAGAATTTACTTGGGAGCCCTTAGTAGGAGATGACGGTTGGGGAGTGAAGTGAGAGGGAAGGGAGGGAGCCAACCAAATGCACATTGTTAAGTAAATTACCGCTTGGACAACTGGAAGGACCTTCATTCCCCCCCAAAATTATGGGAAGTGGCGTGGCCCCTGGGGCTCGGAATTATCCCACCCGAGGGGCTGGTGTGAGCTTCCCGGGATGCCGGCTCTGGCAGCTGCAGCCGAGGGTGTCCCTGCCCAGGGAGGTGGTGCAGGCCGGTGGGTGAGCGGGTCCAATGCCCTGGAACTTAAAGGTGTGGTGTCAAAGGTAAACAGAGCCACACACAGTTAAAGTGGTGAGAGCGGATTCCACTTGGTAACTCCTGAGGGCAGGGCAGGGGCTGAGGCCATTCCGTCTGTGCAGAGGTGACTGGCCGTTTTAAAGGGAGAGCGAGGGTGTAAGAAGGAGAAGGGGGGCTTGAGGCAAAACTTCCAAAGCGTTGGTCAGTGTCAGTGTGATGAGGCCAGCGCTGCCCACTGTCTGGCTGCTATGGAAATTGGGATTCTGTCCTTCCACAGAGACTGGGGTACAGAGGCCTGTCCCTCCTGATGGTGGCATGTCAAAGGAATGGCTTTCGCTCAGGTCCTTGAGAAAAACACTCCCTTTTTCGTGGGTGCTCTAGGAGGGGAGGGCAGGGACCTGCTGTCACACGTTGGCTGAACAAACGGTAAATTGTCCTGGCAGCTTGAGCTTTCTCAGGCTGGCAGTTCAGTGGGGGCTGGGGTCATCCTCGGGACACAGACTCATGCTGCTAGAGGCCCTGCCAGAGCTTGGCCAAGTCTCTTAGTGGGGTGGGGGTGGGGGGTTGGACAGAGTCCTTAAGTGCCCAGAGCTCATGGTTTCAGTGGGCAGGGCCTGGCAGCACCTGTTACAGATCGTGCTGGACAAGCCAACAGCTTTGCCATTACCCCTGGGGCCTGAGCCAGAGACCTGAGGCTTGCAGTCCTGGAACACAGAACCTGCACACTCTCTCTCTCTCTCTCTCTCTCACACACACACACACACACACACCGCAGAGGGACATACACAGTCACCTAAGCAAATGTGCATTCACACAGGAACAGATGAGTGCACACCACACAATGCACACACACAGACATACATGTTAGTACACACAGACACACTCACACACATATGCCCAGCATACAAAAAGCATCACTGACATACACACATCCAAATACAACTGCACAAGCAGGGCCAGCTTCCTGGGCGTGTAACCCATACAGTTGCACAAGGCCCCATAGTCGGAAGGGCCCCGCGCTTGGTTTAAGCTCTACTGTCGAGGTTTTGGAATGCTTCGCTTTTGAGCAGATGCACACGCACAGCTGTTCTCTATCTCGTTTGGTCTTGCTCTTTCCTCTGTCTCCTCTTCACACCGGACATTCCCACAAAGCTCTACCCTCGGCTCTGAAACCAACCGCTGGAGGTGAAAACTGGAAACGCGGCTGGAGGTGCCCCTCCGGAGAGGGGGTGAGGTAATGCCCGACGCTGACCTCTAGGTGGCAGCATCAAGCCGAGCCAAGCCCCTAGGAGGACTGGGGGGGAGGGGTGGGGGGGAGTGGGTGCCGCCAGTCTTTCCTGGAATCTACCCTTTTCCAGAAAGCCTGGAGATTTCCCAAGGCAACAGTCTCCAAGGGATTATCTAGTCCATTCTTCTGTGCCTATATTTTCATTTAGTTCATTTTTCCATTCATTTAAAAATATTTTTCTTTTTGTGTTTCTTAAATTTTTCTGATTATAAATGCAACACATTTTATTATAGAAAATAAGACACACACAAAATTAAAAATCACCCATAACCTGACGCCTTTTTTAGGGCTGTAAAAGGAAGAGACAGTATCTCCTCTCCTCCCAGGACCTTGCCCGCACCCTCCGGACGTCTTTCTATGCTTAAGCACCTACACACATTTCTTATGCACACATGTAAACACACGAGTGTTTTATCTCCTCCCTAAATAGATGCATATTCCACACACATTCATCAGCTTACTGTTTCCTTAGTATGACCTAGTCATGTTTTCAAGTTGGTGTGTATAGATCTGCCTCAGCTTCTAAACATTCAGAATCTAATTTCCCGAAGTCTGGTTTTAGCACAACCTAGGTCACCAGTTTAGGGAGCAGCCTGCACGCAGTGGGTGCAAACTCGAGGCATTCTTACTTTCTGCTGCTGTAGCATCTTCGTGGGTCTGTGTGAACTCCCCCCTCCACGTCGCTTAATGCCATCGTGGGCAAGTTTCACAGTGTTAAAAGTTCACCCCATTCAATCTCATCCTTCCTGCCCTTAAGGCTTGATCCGTGGCTGAGGGAACTGGAGGGGGAGGGTCACGGATGCTTGGTCTTTGTCCCCCCTCTCTGGCGATGTGTTAGGATGGGAGGGCCGGGGAAGGGTGTTCTTCTTTTCAGGTGCCTCTGTGATCAGCTTGTGATATTGTTGCTGCTTCTCTGGTCAGTTCTGACCCAGGTCCACTCTGGGAAAAGGGACACATGCTCCTGGGGACATCTCCGCTGCACAGTGTCCTGGTGGGGGAGGTGCAAGGGGCTCAGCTGCTCCCATCCCACCTCTGCTCCTGCCCTCCTTATGGAACACCCCAACCAATGACTGACACCCCGAGGGCCCCAGGGCCCAGCCATTTCTGCCCAATGTGGGGCGTTTGTAACAGGCAATTTTTGCTCCAGAGTTCTCTGTGGGCTTGCAGATGCTTTGCCAGGTCTAGAAGGTCTGATGGTTCCTCCTGCCCAGCTTTGCCTTGTCCTGTTTCCTTTCATCCCCAGCATGTCCTTCGCATGTCTACCTCCATCTCAGGGGCAGCTTCCTGGAGGTCTCCCGCTGTGACAATTCCTTCATCATCACCTGCTACATGCACGGCTCTGGGCCGGGTTCTCGGAGGCAGACAGGTGAGGGACACGTGGTCCTACCCACCAGGTCTCCTGGGCCTTCAATGAGTGAGAACTTGCACCATTATTTTAGCTCCCAGAAAAATACAAACATATTTCATGGTCACCTCTGTCTCAATCTCCTCCCTCCACTGCATTGGTTTATAGATTTTCCTGCCTTGCCAAGAAACATGAACCATCTCGCATCTACGCGTGGTGAGAGGCCTTGCTTTCAAGGGCAGGCCCTGAAGGTCCTGAACCACAGGGCCAGGGTACAAACCCTGACTCGGCCACCTCCCAGCTGGTTGACCTGGGACAAGTCATGGAACCTCCCTACGCCTTAGTTTCCTCACTTAGAAAAGGGTAAGATAGGGATAGTGTCTGCTTCAGACGGCTGTGGAGATATTAAATGAGCTGATCCCGCCAAATCCATTGGGCAGCACCTGCCAGAAATAAGTTCTCAGTAATTCTCAGTTATTTTTGTGGGGAACTCAGTCTCCTAACTCAGTTCTTCCCTCTGATTAGAAAGCAAATAGAGGACACCCAGTTAAGTTTGAATATTAGAAAACAATGAATAATTTTTTTTAGTGTAAGTGTATCTTTCATGCCCCCCTTTGGTCATCTTGCGTCACTCCCTTCTGGCTGTCCCAGGAACACCACCTGCGTCTCACTCCTTAGCCACAGCACTTCTGTTCTCATTTAAACTGTCCCCAGACTCACTGTAGTGCCTCAAAGACCAAAGATCCTTCTGTTTAACAGAATTCACCCTTCTCAGTGCAAATGAGATTTCCAACAGCACCCTCCCCACCTACTCCAATGCACTTACATGAATTTAGGGTCTGGTTTTAAATAAGAAATATTTTATTGCAATTATTTTCAGTTAAAAACATCCGAACATTTTGGGATAAATAGCTTGGACTTCTTTCTAATACATGCAGGTCCACCTCATTCATTTTTAACACAGGTTTCTACTTTGGAATGTACAAAAACATTGTTATTAATTTCACTGCTGGTGGATATTTACGTTGTTTATAATTTTCTTCCACCACAATCATAGCTGCAATGAACAGAGATTCCTGAACAAAAGAAACAAGAATATTTGTTCTGAAATGTGTTAAAACATTATAAAGCTAGAGAGAGCAATCAAAACGCCAGCACCGTTAGAGAGCAATGTAATACAGTTGAAGGCCTAGAAACTGACCAAGTACATACAGGGCCTCCCTATATCATAAAAGGGGCATTTCAGATCCACGGAAAAAGAACAGCTGATTCAGCAAATAATGCAAAAACACCTGGCCACTCACTGGGGGACAGCGGAAGGCTAGCTCTCCATCTCACATGTGTATGTCCCCAAATCATTAAAATTTTACATGAAAAGCTTGAAACACAAAAAGAACTAGAAATAAATAAATTAATCAGGACAAATGCGCTTCTGAAGCGGGGACGGCCTTTGTGAACCTGGTATCCACACTGCAGCCACCCTGGCATTCGCCGGGAGATCTGTTAGACAAGCCCCATCCACACAATCACAAGACAGACCACGGATGAGGGGAGTGTGGAATTGGCACCATGTGTGAAAGATAAGCAGTTTTAAAAACTCCACCAAAAAAGATGAGCACCCGACAGAAAGTCCTTAATACGCTTAGCCCAGTAAAAAATACTGAGGCCCATGAAATATAATACGTGCAAACTTGGAAGTTATCAAATAATACACATTCAAACTATTTAATGCTATTAGTTTTGCAGATCAGGAAGGCAAAGATTTAAAAGAACCATCATCCCCTCTTGGCCCAGACATAGGCCAAAAGCCTCTCATACTTGGCTGGTGGCAGTTGGAGTTGTAGGTCTTTCTGGAAAAAGCACAGCCAGACTGTTTGGACTACAAACCCTAGAGTGTATGTGCCCTTTTATCACTTTCCTTTGTCGAGCAGTTCTTTCCAACTTTTCTGCAGTAGACGTGGGTTCTGGACTCCCCACCAGAAAATTCCTCCTGAATTTTCCAGGCCCCAGCAGCCTGAGCGCAGGGAGGAGATCAGCCAGGAGCCAGAGTCGCACACGGCTCAGGGCAGTGCCCGTCCGGGGTGCAGGTCCTGGGCCCGGGCATTCCCCAGTCACCTCGGTGACACTAGCAGGGCTTCCTGTGAGCTCAGAACACTGCTTCCCTTGCACACCCCTTTACCATGCCCATTTCTTGGAGTGACCGTCGAGACTGGTGCTTTGTCACCTCATCTGGGGCCATGGGACCCGTCAGGGCGCCTGCCCTGCTGCCACCTGCCCCCGGGGTTGGAATCTTGAGTTTGTGGCTGCAGGAAACAGCTCCAGACACAGGTCCCCAACCCAACCAGGCCCGTCAGCATCAGAACAGGCTCTGATGGAGACGTGACATCTCCAGACACGCAGAGCTTGGACCTCAAACTCACTAGAATAAAAAACTGGGGAAAAGAGAGAGGAAGAGCTAAAGGGGGAAACCTGGTAATGGGGGGAGTGAGGGGAATGAATGAGCGCGGGGCGCAGTCCCTCAGAGCCTAAGGACGGACAGGAGAGAAGAGTGTGTGTGTGTGTGTGTGTGTGTGTGTGTGTGTGCACGCGTTTGTCTGTGAGGTGGGGCCGCAGGAGAGATAAAGAGGGAAGCTTGACCTTGCTGAAGGTCAAGGGGGAGATGGATGGCTTGCTCAGTTGCCCGGTCTCCTCTCCTCAGCTTTGTAGAAATGAGTGTGGAGAAAACCAGAGGCTGCTGGGAGAAAGGCAGGGGGCGGGGGAGGGGCAGACCCTATTCTCCCACGTGTCTCCCCAGGGTCCGCAGGTCTCAGCACACTTCCCCAGGCCTGCTGACATCCCAGGGCGGCAGTGACAGGTAGTCCTGCTGCTTCAGGGCTTTGAAGAGCTGAATGGCCGGCACCTGGGGAAGGCCCTGGCTGGGAGGCTTCTTGGCCTGGAGGCCCTGGTCCAGGTCCCTGAGCTCAGGAAAGGGTCCGGGAGAAGAGGACTTTCTCTGGGGTGAGAGGGAGCCAGACCCCACGCCAGGGAGAAAGCAATAGTCACCCACCTGCTGCAGGACCAGGAGCCCCCCGGGGCATGGAGAGACCGGGCTCACCTCTCCCCGGGGCTCCCTTGGGCTCAGGACCTGGCTGCTGCCCACCAGAGGGGACTTAGGGGACATGGTGGGAGGGAGCTCCACATAGCTGTCAAACTCTGACCTCACCGGGGCTGGGGCTCCAGGGGGCCCAGGAGCCTGACCGGGACAGAGGCCCTGGTTCTGGCCTGCAGGGAGGCTCAGAGGAGGAACCCGAGGGGCGGACAGGGCCCCTGTGGGTAAGGTGCGCTCCAGGTCTGCAGTGCTGACGAAACCAGAAGCCGGGGTGCTGTCCTCAGAGCCCCCAGACGCAGCGGACGGAGCTGCAGGGCTATCCTTCGTGCCCTGACCCCCCACCATCTGCCCAGGTGCAGGAAGGACGGGGCCTGCCCCTGACTCCAGAGAGGGGCTCTCCTTGGCCCCCGGGGAAGGTCTCCTCTCCACACCCCTGGCCTGGCGCTGTCCCGCCACCTGGGCCAATGGGACCAGCTGCATCTGCTCCCCTTCAGGCAGGCACAGGTACTCCAGGGACCCTGGGGGCAGGGGCTTCTGGCTCACACCCATCCCTGGGAGCTCCTCCTGCCCTACAAGGTCAGGCAGGGAGAGGCTGTGGGGTGGCCCCAGGTAGGGGCCATTGAAGTCGAAGCCGGAAGCCTGGCCCTCAAGCCTGCTGGACGGGGCTGTCAGGCAGGGCAAGGGACTCGGGGGCGGGTCCGTGGGCAGGTCCGAGGCAGCCGGAGTCGTGTTAGGCTCAGATGGTGAGTCATGGGCATTTTTAGGGTCCTCTATGGTGAGAGGTGACACTTCGCTGTGCATGCAATTTACAGGGGACACCCTGTGAGAGAACAGGTGCAGAGATATTGGGACCACCTTGGGCACACATCTCAGCTCATGCAGGGGGGCTTGGGGGAGGGGACTCTAGGAGGCCTGGGGGAAGCGGGGTCCATGGAGAGCACAGAGCAGGCCAGGCTCGGTGGGTGGGGGAACCCAGGGCAGGAAATCGGACGTTCCTCCGGCTCCCCGTGCATCTGGCCCTCAGCCTCCGTGCTCTCGGTCAAGGTCCTCCTCTCCCAGGTGTGACCTTCTCACCCTTTGCTCCTTGACATGCCCCGCCCTTGCGAGCTCAGCCATCTCCTTGTCCCCTCCCCCAGCGTGCAGTGCCCTCTCCTGGGGGTTAGTGAGCTGGTGGCTCAGGTGCTGACCACGAGGGCCTGTAGCTCCTTGGCCATCCCATGAGGCTGAGGCAGTGTGGGCTGCCCCTGAGCAGCAGGGCACAGAGAAGCTACCTGTCGAACCTGAGCTCTGGCCCTTGCTAACCTGGAATCAGGATGTTCTTCCAGCCATCCAACTGGGTTGCCCCTGGCTTTAGTGCAAGCCATCTCCTTGGGCCTCTCCACACTGAGCACAGGCCAGAGGCCATCTCCTCAGAGCCTCCCATGCGCACCTTCCACTCCCGAGGGATCCCAGGTCCAGACACTCACCCCTCCAGCCCAGGGAAGAAGCTGTCCCACGGCCCTTTGTGTGAAGAGCTCCTGCTGGTGATGGCAGACACACTGCTGGGGAGCCAGAGCCCCGCACTCCCATTCTGGAAGGGAAGGAGTTTGTGCCTATGTGAGTGGGACCTTGAGATGGTGTTGGCGGGGGAGGGCTGTGGGGGTGACAGGGGATTCAGTGAGCCCCCAGAAATGGGAGGATCTCAGCAGCATCAGGACCAGACACAGCCTTCTGACACCAGGAGGGGAGGCCAGAGATGGGCTGGGACTTCCCTGGGATCCTCCACCCCAGCATTGGAAGACACGGACCCTGTTCTGGTGAGTCTGCTCATTGGGGTGTTGCTGCCTCCATGTTCACCCCCTAGTCTCCCCACATTGGCTCTGAGACCCTCCCCACACAGAGCTGGCCCTGCCTGGCTGCAGGGCTCTTTCGCTCTGTGGTGACCTCAGCCCCTGAGATGCTCCCCCAGCCTCACGACCCAGCCACCTCAGTCCTTCGTGAATGATCCTGTCTCATCCCCACATGCCTGCTGCCTACAGTGACCTTTCCCACCTGGTGCCACCCAGGTCCCGCAAAGCTCAGCTCTGCTGTCCTGTCCTGGGAGAGCCATCCTGCATCCCACTACCCCTCACCCCAGCCTCGGTAGAACCAGCCCCTTCCTGAGCCCACTTTTTCACTCCTGGTATCCCCACACTCAACTCGTTCCTGCTCCATGTGGGCCCCTGAAGGCAGGGCACCCCATGCATCTGCGGGGCCCAGGGGTCTTCAGGGATGAGCCTGCAGGCGCTGGCCCTGGCAGCCTATGCCCGCTCTCCAAGGCCCCAGGAAGAAGTGAGGACATGGGCACTGGCACAGAGGAGCCTTTACCACCCCAGCTGCCCTCACGAACAGATCCTACCTGGAACAGCTGGCTCTTACTGGGGTTGGGGATTTTCTCCTTCCACTTCTGGTTCAGCCTGTAAAGACAGCAGGAGGTGACAGCCACCAGAGACCTTAGGGCAGCTCCCATGCTCGTGTACAGAGGGGAACCTGAGGCCCAGGGAGAGGGCAAGATCTGTCCAAGAGCCCCCAGGGAGTGGTGGCAGAGCAAGGGAATGGAGGGATCAGCTGTGGGATCCCTGTGGCCCCCTGGGGTCCTGGGTACCCCACCCCCAGCCATCATGGAGTCCCCTTACCTGTACCCATAGGTGCCACAGAAGCGCAGGGCCAGGAGTAAGGTGAGGGTGATGAAGACTAGGACAACGGCCAGGCCCCACGTGGGCAGCACTTCGGGCAGCCAGGAAAGAAAAAGGAGCATTAGCATCTGGGGAGGGAAAAGCTGGAAGCTCAGGCAAAAGTGAGGGGCAGATTGAAGTAGCAAGTGAAGGGCCATGGGGAAGACAAGAAATCAGACCAAACCCTTCCCATCTCAGAGCCCTGTCGGCCCTGATGCTTGCTGATGGTAATTGGAATTTTGGGCTGAGTGGTCGCCGGTTAGTGGTTGACACAAAGGCTAATGAAGCCACGGGTCTTATTAATAGAGGGCTAAAACCCAGTCTGAGGGAGGCACGGTGACTACACCCACTCTTCTCTGCTCTTTCGAGATCTCACCTGCAGTCTCTGTTGTACAGTGTCACTTTTTTAAAAAATTTTTTTAAAAAAATATTGATTCCAGAGACAGAAAGGGAGAGAGAGAGAAACATCAATGATGAGAGAGTCATTGATCAGCTGCCTCCTGCACGCCCCCTGCTGGGGAGCGAGCCCGCAGTCCAGGCACGTGCCCTGATCGGGAATCGAACTGTGACCTCCAGGTTCATGGGTCAACTTTCAACCACTGAGCCACACCAACTGGGCAACAGGTGTCACTTTTGATGACTAGTGACACATGGGAGGGAAGGATGCTCGGTGGGGTGCGGTCACTTCTCTGTGTCGGCATCACCCTGTCCAGCGTCCCAGGGGCCACAGCAGGAGGGGCGGGTATGGGCGGGAAAGACATACCCCACTCCGTGTCCCAGGAGCTCTCCTCACTCCACTCGCTCCAGATCCCGCTGTAGCCGTTGTAGGGCTTGACCCTCACTCTCGCCTGGTACCTGGTGGAGGACTCCAGAGGGGGCAGCGACATGATGTAGGTGTTCTGGAGGGGCTCTGTCTTGCTCTCCTGTGGGTACAGGTGTGTCAGCAGGTATGCTGGGGCTGAGGCAACTTTTGGAGACCACATGGGCACAGCTGCAAACCCCTCCCAGCCCAGGTCTCTGCTACTTGTGAGCGCCCCCACCTCCCAGCCCCTGCTGTGGTTGCATCCTCGGGTCTGAGGCAGGAAAACTCCTACCACGGAGGACCCTCCTTTAGGCCCACACAGGGAGAGTACTCTGATGGGACCGGGGACCACACCTCTCGCAATGCACCGCTGTGATGTAAGACAACACCGTGGCCCAGAAAACCCAAGGGGTCACCCAGTCCCACTCTCATCATGAGATCCCTCAACATCCCTCCCAGCTCCTCGGGGGCAGCCTGAACCCTGATTAGGGCCTCTCAGGGGTGCAGTGCAGGGTGACTGGACTCTGGACTCTGAGATGGGGCTGTGGTGCCCGGAGCCTAATCCCAGATCCACCACTGATCCACCCCCTCCTGGCTTCAGTTTCTCCATTTCCAACCTGAAGGTCTGGGGCTCGCTCTGAGGTTTCTGTTCTGCCCTCTGGGTCCCCAGGTTCTGCACACGGATGGAGGGCTACCTGGGGGTAGGGACCTGTACCAAGCCCTGGGCTGGGGCCCTGCTGGCTTCATCAGGAGCAGATCTGCTCTGGGTGGCTGCACCTTTGTGTCCAGATGAGATTCCTCTGAAGAAATGTCCCCTTTATGACTTTTGAAAACCCTCATGCAGCATCTCTGAGCCCTCTGCACCCTAACATCTATGCCGCCTTTGATATTCAGGGTCACACGTGTTAATTTTGGCCAAGTCACATCATCTCTTTGAGCCTCAGTTCCTGCACCAAGGGATGGAACTATGACCTGCCAGCCAGCCAGCATTGTGATCACCAAGTCCTAGTGGCTTCTGCTGACTGGTCACCTGCCGGAGCCAGGCCTCTGGCAGGTGGCGCCCTCCCTGGTGTTGTCTCACATGCCTCCCCAGCAGCCCCCCAGGGCACAGGCCCTCACCTCCCACGAGTCTGTGTCTTTCTTGTACTGGACCTCGAAGGTATACTCTATGTATTTGAAGAACATCGCCTCTACTCCCCAGCGCAGGATGTAGCCGTCTCTGCCCTTGGTCAAGTTGAGTGTCGGGGGCGCCATCTGGACTGGAGGGAGGAGACTTTCAGGGAATACTGTTCCTAACATCCTCCCACGGGACATTCCTTTCGTTCCATGCTGGTCACAGGTGCCGTCTGCACCGGCCCCAGGACCCCAGGTCCCACCCATCTCAGGGTCTCTGCACCCCTTCACTGCATCATCCGATTTGACCCGAGCAGCCCTGATCTTGTTTGAGCTTCACTTGTTTTGTAGTGAGGTGACCCCAAGCATGGGTTACTCATAGCATTTAAGTAAAAATAAAATCACTATAATTGGTTCTATTCTAGAGCTGTGACTGTTCCAGGTACTGTCAGACATGCTCGCTCTACATGAATTATTTCACTCAATTCTAACAACACCTCTATGGGGTAGGTACCGTTAACTTGTTACACTTTGCAGACAGAGAAACTGAGCCCCAGAACAATGAGTCACTTATCAAGGTCGGGCAGCTAGCAAGGGCTAGAGACCAAGGTTGAAACCCAGCCAGTCCCCAGAGAGTAAGTGGTGGATTCTAACCCAGGTGGCTAAGACAAACTGGCCATTGCCTGCGACACACACTGAGGATGGGAAGGCAGAGAGGAAGAACCTGGTCACCCTGAAATAATGTGGCAGTTCCTTTGCATGGGACCTTGCTACATGCCAGGAATCAGGGAAATTATCCAGGGGTATTAACCAGGGACATTAACTAGGGATGTTAACCAGGGGTATTAACAGGGAGATTAGCTGGGGATGTTAACCAGGGATGTTAACCAGGGATGTTAATCTACAAGGAGCTTCAGTTTATTTGCCTGAACACTGATAGGAACAAAATATAGGTCAATTATTTTGAAGACTGGAAAGATCCATCAGGGGACGACTTTGGGAACCTGAAGGCAAAACACCCACTCAGGGAACGGACAGAAAGCTGGCGGGAGCACCGGGAGGCATGGCCGAGAGCACATGGGGCAGCTGCGGGCTGGGGAGGAAGGCGGAGCCCGCACAGTGGAGGGAAGGGCGTTAAAGGCATGTCCTTGGGGAACCTCCTACGTGTTATTTGCAGTCGCTGTTGTGTTACTGCTTCTTGAGAACCCAAGAGGAGATTCTAGAATCCAAGAGGCGATTCTAATGATATTTGTTCACTTTGCTCACTGGACTGCATTTGTTGAAAGTCACAAATGTGAAGACAGGGCCATAAGGAACCCTGAGCTTACGTGGTTTACACAATAAGACACAGCCCCCCTCCCCCCCCAGCCCCCAAGAGGGCTGAGGGCAAACTCACTGTGGTCTGAGCTCTTTATAAACTTCTCTTCCTCCTTTGGCCGAACAGAGACGATGTACTGGCTGTGGTTCCAGGGATCGGCCACGGGAACCTGGCACCGGTGTCGGACATAGGGGCCGCTGGCCTCCTTCAGCACCGGGTGGCATTCTTGCTCCCTGAGGGCCATAGCAGAAGTGAGGGCGGGAGGAGGCAGGGCTTACGGGGGCCGAGGCGAGCTGTGGCCGCGCTGGGCACCCATGGGCAGGAGAAGGCCTGGAGAGGGCAAGGCCTAGGGGAGGGAAGGGGACACTCACCCTGCGCTGGGGCTGGACTTGTAGAAGAGGGTGAAGGAGAGAGAGCTGGTCACCTCGAGCCTCACTTCCCAGGAGCAGCTGAGCTCAGTGCCCCCATCAAAGAAGCACTGGAGGTTCTGGGGCTGGGCCTTGTCCCCTGGGAGGGAGACAGTCCCTCACTCGTTCCCTCCTTCATTCAGTCCCAGCTCTCAGTAGCTGCCCACCATGAGACTCATCACAGGGAGAGCCTGGGCTTTGGGGCCCAGACCAGGGGTTAGGCTCCAGCCTGAGCCTGCCAGCTGTGTGACCACAGGTCAGAGAGTAAATCCTGTGAACCTTCATGCCCCTTATGGAATGGGGGCAGCGTCTAGTTTCAGGGCTTGAGGATTTGACACAAGAATGGTGGTTGGTTTGCACGTGGTGCAGCTCTCGGGGAAACAGCCGCTCAGAGCACCGCAGGGACCACTGCTGCAGTGATTCCTGGGCAGAAAGTGCGGACACCGGGCCCAGAGTGAGCCGGATGCTGGGCTGCCTCTGTGGAGTCACATGGGCAGGTGGGCCTGCGAGGCGCCTCTAAGTACATGGCACAGAGGCTGGTGGCGCCTCTAAGTACATGGCACAGAGGTTGGTGGCGCCTCTAAGTACATGGCACAGAGGCTGGTGGAGCCTGCAGTGTGGACCCCCAGACTCCTTTTGTCCAGGAACTGCAATTAGGTGCCCTCCCCACAGAAGGGTGTCATCCCCACTCCACTCCCTTACCTGGCTGGGAGTCCCAAAGGACCTCCGAGCTCCATTGGCTGGGCCGGCCCGAGAGCCCTGAGCCTGGGCCCAGCCGGGTGCGCACTCGGGCCACATAGGTGCTGCTGGGCATGAGGTGCTCTGGCCCCAGGTCGGCCTGCGGGATGGCGGAGTAGAGGGTGGAGGCATCCTGTCGGGAGAGAGGCGCTGTTGGAGCAGGTGCCGGCTGGGCTGGGTCCCTGTGGGCTCTGGGCAGAGCTGGCTGAGGTCCCTACCTCCCAGGAGTCCTGAAGCCGCCTGTAGAACACCTCGAACTCCAGGTTTGATAGCCACTGGCTCTGGGAACCCTCGAGAGTCACATTCCAGGTCAGCAGGAACCGGTCTCCGGCAGCACTGACGTGGAGGTCCTTAGGTGCGGGGGGCTGCACTGTGGGAGAGGAAGTCAGGGGTCTGTGAGGGGCTGCATGGCCTTTGTGTGGACAGCCTGGGGTTCCAGGAGGAGCGCTGCCCCGCCAGCTGACCGATCTTGGACAAGACCCCAGTCCTCTGTGGGCTTCAGGACCTTCATCTGCCGAATGGAGGGACTCAGTGTGACTGTGAATGACGGCTGTGCAGACAGCTGTGCACATATAACACAAGCTCCATACAAGGTGCTGACAATTACACTCTACATGCAGCCTCCCTCTGTCCCCAGGTGCCCACGACCCAGGATGTCGCCTGTGTGGCACCTCCGACCCAGCAGAGGGCACTGTGGCCCATGTTACTCTGTGGTGTCCATTCTCCTTCCCCTTCCCACCTGCCCAATGTCCTGCACCTCCAGTGCCCATCATAAAAGTCTCCTCCTCTAGAACCTTCTTGGATACCCCCAGGCAGAATCTTTGCTCCTTCCCCAGTCCCACCTAGCCAATCGTGTGGTCCTTACCTGGTGAGCTAATGTGTTTCCACATCTGCCTCCCCAAGCTGTCAGGGAGCTTGTGGGTTGGCAGGTTTTGGGTCTTGATCCCCTTCCCACTCCCCCGGGCCTGAGATGTAGTGGTTTAGTGAATTTGGGGGACAAAGTGAATGGAGAAATGAATGGAGACATGTAGGCAACCTCTAGAGACTTTCCATGAAATCATTTCATCAAGCAGCAGCAAGCATGCCTCTGTTGGAACCTACAGGGCCGGGCGAGCAGATTCGTTAATGAATGAATGGCATGGCTCCTGCCCTCCTGAATGCCCAGGGCTGACATTCCAGCACAAAGAATTCGGTAAGAGCAAACAGGATGTAAATATTCTATGCTGCACACGGAGCTCGGCGTGTTAGAGCGTGTCAGAGCTGGGGCCTTCAGAACATCTTCAGGCCAGGCAGGACACCTCTTTCCTGGCCCCACTCACACCAGGCATCACTAACCAATCCCTGCACTTGGCCCCTGAGGCTTCATGGAGTGGAGTCCCTCTCAGCATGGAGCTCTAGGAAGCTGCTACCAACTGAACTTCACCCAGCCTGAGAGATTTTAGTCCACCAGCCCATTTCACAGATGGAGAAACTGATCGAGAGAATAAAGCATCCAGATCTCCACATGTGGGAGCCTCGAGCAGATCAGATGCCCACCTGTCCTCTCCCGGTACCTCAGCCTCCCTGACTCATTGCCTTAATGGTTGGGGTGGAGCTGACTTCCCAACTAACAAATGCTCCAGGAGGCAAATGTCCTCCTCGCCTCCCCATTTTTATGGTGTCCCCATGTCCACTGTGATGCCTTTCCTGTTACCAGGCCATAAGCTTCACAAGGGTGGGGTCCTTCCAGGCCCATTCACTGCCTTCCTGCTGTACGTAGTGCTCCACGGGGGAACGGGGGAACGGGCAAATTGCACGCACACCCTGACCCTGACTTGTACTCCCATGTCCGCATCCCCTGGCCACATCCCAGTTGACTCCTCATTTCTCCATGGGATTAAGGCCTTAGGTCACATTCTGGGCCCCAGTCTCCTGCCTCTATCCTCCATCATCTCCCCAGTACATCACCCCCCCTGGCATCGTCACACCCTCATCTGACCATGTCATGCCCCCTCAATGGCTTCCCATTGCCTTGACGTTGACCTATAAGGTGGTGAGCTCCATCTAACATGCAGGAAACACTTGGCAAGTCTGTCAAGTGACCCAGAACTGTCACTTCTGCTCAGTGGTGGCACTTTGAAAAGTTACGAAACCTCTGTGGGTCTCAAGCACCTCATCTGAAAGATGGGTCGTTGCAGACATTGGATGAGACAATAAAAACGAAGGAGTCCCTTAAACTGGTAAGTGTTTATGTGAATGCTTCATCTAGAAGGGACGCTTCAGTGCTGGAGGCAGTGGCTCGGCAGGTGGTGGAGCAGCCAGGGCCGGGCAGGGGCACCTTTAGCCAGGGGCTCCTCACATTGCACCGGCTCCAACACCTCCATCATAAGGCGACCATATTCTGTCCCCTCAAGAGACCAAATCCAACCCTAGGCCAATGTCTCTACCCCTTGAAGACTCTCACTCCCTCTGCAGTCTGACCCCCCCCCCCCGGGGCCCACTGTCCACACTGGGGGCCACCCCCAGCCAAGGGCCCCAAGCCTCACCATGCTGGGTCAGAACAACGGTGAGCTGGGTGCCCAGAGGCCTGTCCGGTTGGAATGAGAAGCTGTCCTGGTCGGCAATGACAAACAGCTTGTAGGGAATGACACATTTTCTGGGCACACAGCGGGGAGAAGGGCAGTCGGACCAGGGCATGTCGTCACTGAGATCACAGGATACTGGCTGCGGGGGGGACCTGCCAGGAGAGGACGCAGGTCAGTCTGGACTGAAGAACTGCTCATTCGCAACATTACTGGGCGGCTCCCAGGTGTGAGGCTTTGCCCAGGGCCAGGCGGCCGGGCAGTGAACAAAACACACAGGTCCCTGCCCCCAGAGCCAGCGTCTGCAGGAGGGAGACACACATGAAACAGCTGGATGAAACTAATCGCGTGTCAAACGGAGAAAACTTTATGCAGACAAGGGCAGCAGGAAAGGGTGATAAGGAGGCCAGGAGTGGGGGTGCAATTTGAAAGAGGGGAGACAGGGAAGGACTCCTGAAAAAGGTGACATTTGAGTAGAAACTTGAAGGAAGTGGGGGAGGAGCCATGTGAATTCTGGGGAAAGGGGATTTCTAGTAATTGCAATAGCAAGTGAAAAGGCCCTGGGGCAGGCTCGGATTTGTAGTGTTGAGTGACCAGGCAGTGAAACATTGTGCATGGAATAGAGTATGTGAGGCTGGGAGGCCGAGGAGGCTAATTGAGTGAGGTGACAGGAGGTCAACACTTAAAAGGAATTTAAGGAATTTGGATTTCTCTGTAAGTGGGGAAATTTAGAGTTATGAGCCAAGGAGTGACATATTCTGACATATGCTTTGAAAGGATTCCTCTGGCTGCTGGGTTGTGGACAGATTGGTTTGAGGGGGGCTGGCAATACTGGAAGCAGAAGGACCAGTCAGGAGGCTTCTGAATATCCCAAGTGATAGGAAATGGTCTGACCCAGGGTGATTGTGTTAGCATTGGCCAGATTCACGTAAGTGAAGGGAGGTGGGAAGCCTGGAGCAGGCGTGGTCTTCCGGGGGCAGAGCAGGAATTGGGTTTAGGATGTTTAGGGTTGAAGACACCTATTTTCTGAGGGATGGGGTGGAGAGGCAAGTGCCCCTGTTGGTGTGCAGCTTCGGGGGAGGTCTGAGCTGGGGAGAGCAGTGGAGGCCCAGAGCCTGAGGTGTATCTCTGCCACTGGGCCACGTTATAAGAGTGGAGGACTGAGCCCTGGGGCATCTCACCCTTCAAGTTCAAAACCAAAAAGGGAGCTGGACAAGGAGACAGAAAGGATGGGCCGGGGACACAAGGGTGAGTGTGGTGACCAGAAGTCAGGAGAAAGAAGTGCGTTAGGAGGACACTGCGGTGGGTCCAAGTCAGGTGCGCTCCAGGTCAAGGAGGGAGAGGGCTCAGAGGGGCCCTTAGGCTTAGCGCTGGCAAGAGCTTTGCTGACTTCAGCAGGAGAGGTTTGGGCGGCCTGCTGGGGGCAGCAGAATCCGGGGAGTAGGATCAGGAGAGAGTAACTGGAGAGACCCGGGCCATCGGGTCTGGACAACTCTTTAGAGGCACGTTGCTACAAAGAGGGGCAGAGGGTGGGTCTGGGCTGGAGGAGATGGGGTCAGGAGAGGCCCCAGAGCTGCACCCCTTCTCGGCAACTGTAAGTGGGGGTTGGGTACTTCAGCTCAGTGATTGTGAATGATCTCAGGGGAGGGCCCGTCCATGGCACAGGAAAGAGTAGAGACCGTAGAGACAGTGATGTTCTTGAGCAGCAAGACCGAATGGGACACCGGCTGCAAAATCACTGCAGGAAATCAGGGCAGGCGGACCCAGGGAGGCGGTGGTGTGCGGCCTGGCAGAGTGTGGGGGGCAGGCGAGGGCCTCCCTTCCGTGGAGTCTGGTGTCTCAGCACAGGAGGAAGCAGGTCACAGGCAAGGGCGGGGGGTGCAGTGGGAATGAGGAGGGGAGAGAGAGACGTACAGAGGCTCCCAGGAGAGCAGGAGAGAGCTGAACAACCATGCTGGTGGGTGACAGTGGCTCCTCCCAGGGAGTCCTGGGAGGATCCTTGAACCCGTGACCCCAGCTGTTTAATTATTTCTATTACTGTGAGTTCCACTCTCACCAAACCCCAGCATGGTGCGAGGTATCTCCCCGAAAGGCATATTCCCCAGAGACCACTCGAGGGGAAAGGACAAACTCCTCCACCTGGAGGTTTCAGGGCTTGGGGACACATGGAGCCCAGCTGGCAGGCCAGACGCAGGTGTTGGCCAGCAGGTGGTGGGGGTGAGGGACCTCAGCTCCACAGCCTCAGTTTTCTCATCTGTGAACTGGGTGGGCATCTTATCCCCACCATGCCCACCTCTACAATGGAAGGTATGCGGGGTGATTTTGTTAAACTGTGAGAAAATAAAAGAAGATCATCACCATCATCAGCAACAGTTACACAGACGCTCTTCCCAGAAACCCTGGCATCGGTCACCAGCACCCGAGCCTGGTGGCCACCTGAAGGAGCAGGAGCTCCTGGGCAGGGGCCTCCCTCCTCTGTTCTCTGTCCAGGTCTTTCCTGGCACAGCCCCACACCGCAGCCCCTGCCTGCCCTCCAGCTCCCTCCATGCCCTCCAGCCCCAGCGTCACTCACTTATTCAGCCTGCGGTGGAGGGTCACGTTGATGACCTGCTGGGCGTCCTCGGTGTCAGCCCACCTGCAGATGATGCGGCTGGTGTAGTCGTTATGGCAGCTCAGGGTCTGCAGCGGGACGGTCCCTGACCCGAGAAAGGCAAGAAGGGATCACACCTTTCCCCTCTAGATGCCCCTTGTCACCATCCCTCCCAGCCTCTCCTGGGTGCCCAGCACGGGGGACCTCCTGCCTGTGTCCTTGGCCAGCTGCCAGGCCTGTGGGTTGGAAAAGGGAATGTGGTTCCCACAGTTATCAGAGATGCCAAGTTCTCTGGGAGCCCTTGGGGAGTGGGGTGCATGCGCCCCAGGAGCACCCCAGCTGGGCCTCCAAGCACCAGGAAGTTGCTGGAGAATACAAAGCAGGGAGAGGCCGCCAGGCTGAGGCCCAGGGAAGCAGGAATCGGTCAAGGCCACGTCAGAGGCGCAGAGTTGGGGGTGGGGGAGAGAAGGGGCAGGAAAAAGGCTGGAAGGGCCGGCCTGGAGGTCAGAGGACTTGAATGCCACCCTGAGAAACGTGGGCAGGGAGGGGGAGCCTCTGGGGTCTGGGGCTTTCTGGGGGATATGTGGTGGACAGCTTCACCCAACGGTCCCAGTGAGGAGGGGGGCTGGGAAGAGGAGAGAGAGGGGAGGGAGCAGTCGGGCTCACCTTGGGCCTCTGCCATGCTGGACTCCTGGCTCAGGGTGAGCAGGGCGATGGGGAGCAGGCACCAGGCCAGCGCCATCTCCCCGTCAGCTGTGGGCGAGCAGGGGCCAGCACGGGTGGGCGCAGGTCTGGGCAGGGGCCAGGTCCTCACTGGCCTGGAATCCTGTGTTCTTTCCGAGTTGGGGGCCAGGCCAGACCCATGTCAGCTGCTCCTGTGAATCTTCCCTGCAGGGTTCTGCCTTCTCTAGGCCTGTAGAGGAAATGACATCTGGGAGCTGCCCCTCCCAGTCCTGCATCCCCAGGGACTCTGCCCACTTTTAGGATGAATCCAAGAGTGGCTCTGCTTCGTGGGCTCCATCTCCCACTGTGGCCTCGGCCTGGCACCTTGGACCGTCCCTTCCCCTTAGACTCAGTGTCCTCCAGTGTGACCAGGAGGGAGGTACTCTCATGGCCTCTGAAGAAATGGGTTTCCACTGGGTCAGGTGTCGGGCTCCCCCGTGCAGAGCCCGGGTGGTGGGAAAACCAGAGAGGGAGGCCTAGTATTATTTTGAGTTCCCCATGGGCTACTGACCTACATCTGCTTTGGGGAGTCACTGGGTGGTGGGGACAGTGCCCTCCCCTGGGTGTGATCAGGTGTACACTCACACACTCGGGGCCTGGTGCTCTCCCCACCTCTGCCCCATTTCCTGGCATTCCTCCCACACCGCTCTCTGAATGCCATTTCCCTTTTCTCGGCAAGAGGCCGGGGATTTCCTCTTTTCATCCCTAGGAAAATAGTCTGAAACCTCACTCGAGTTGCAGGAGAGCATGTGCACGCGCGCACACACACACACACACACACAGGATAGATCAGCGGGCAGACAAACTGTTTTACCAAGGATGTGCTGAATGATGGAGGAACTGGGAATGAGCGTACAGCGATGGAGTAAGAAAACATGCTAAGATGCTCGGGGAACGTAAAACAGATCAGCTCAATCCCTGCCCCTCACACCATTCCCCAAATATTGGGCTGCTTGAACATCTAAATGGGCCCTGGCCGGTCTGGCTCAGTGGTTAGAGCTTTGGCCCTCGGACTGAAGGGTCTCGGGTTTGATTCTGGCCAAGGGCATGAACCTCGGTTGCAGGCTCCATCCCCGGCCTTGGTTGGGGCCCGTGTGGGAGGCAACCAATCGATGTGTCTCTCTCACATCTCTCTGTCTCTGTCTCTGTCTCTCTTTCTCTCTCTCTTCCACACACTTTGAAAAGCAATGGAAAAAATATCCTCAGGTAAGGATTAAAAAAAAAATTCAATGGGAGAAGTCGAAGCATATTAAACTGGCAAACCATAGAAATGAATGCCTTTAAACTATTCAAGCTTAAACACAATGGAAGAAATCAGAGACGAAGGCTGACAGAAGTACATAAAAGGAAAATCTTCTATATTTTATAAAAATAACCAGACCATAAAGCAAAGGACAAAGCACAAAAGAGAAATGTTTGCAGCAAAATTATGAAGAACAGATTACTATGTTTACATTGTAAATGGTTAAAACAAATTAATGTCATCAAAGAACACAAGCATAAAATCCACACAGGCAGAAAATTCATATTAGTGGCTAACAAAGATAAAATGCTCACCGCGAGCCAGCTGGGTTCAAAGGGCTTTATGGATATGAATACATGAATGTGTGGGTTACTGCTAGAACCCCCACTTTATAGGCAGGAAACCGGTAGATGGGCCACAGTCATACAGCTAGTGAAGGACAGGCTGGGACCGAAGGCCACAGCAGGTGGGCGCTGGAGTCTGCACTCTCAGCCACTACACCAGTAGGTTGTAGAGGGGCCCTGCTTCATGGGCTCCAGCCCCACTGTCGCCTCGGCCTGGCACCTTGGTACCATACGTGTCTATTGTGATGTATGTGACCCAACACACATTTCTATAGACATGCATAAATACAGGCAAAACAAAACAAAACTCTTTTTTAAATCCTCACCTAAAGATATGTTTAGAGAGAGATAGAGAGAGAAACATTGGTCGGTTGCTTCCCATCTCCCTGACCTAGGATCGAACCTGCAACCTAGGTATGTGTCCTGACTGGGAATCGAACTGGCGACCTTTGGGTTTACTAGACAATGCTCAACCAACTGAGCCACCCGGCCAAAGCCAAAACAAAACTTTAAAACATCTCGTTTAGTGTCCTCGGGGAGATTTGAGAAATCATAGCCTTTTAAAAGAACAGACTGCTATGCAAAGAATAAATAAATAGAGATCTTGGAATTTGGTGGTAAAAAAAAAAATCCATAATTAAAAAATACACTCAGTAATGGGCCATATTACAGAATGACTGCTACAAATGACTGTGCCGTGATGCTACGTGTTGAAGACGGAGCAAATGGGCAAGGAGAGGGATCGTCTTAGAGAAAAGTGGAGGCCTGGAGAAGAAATCCAGGAGCTCCAACATCTGGAAGCAGAGGACAGAGGTAGGCATGGCAGATGGTGTCAGCCAACTAGCTCCCCCTTTCTTCCTTGGTAACAGAAGTTCAGGTTTTATCTGGACCTTTTGCTGCGCAGAATAAAAGACTGTATTTCCTGTAGACTTCTAGCATTAGGTGTGGCCATATGACTAAATGTAATCCAGGGAGATACAAGTGGAAACATTGGATGTGCTCTCCAAAAAGGCTGTTTAAAGGGAGTTGGCTCGGGTGGGAGAGGTCCTCCTACCTTTCCTCCTTTTTCCCACCTGCTACTTGGAAGTGATGGCTGGAGCTCCAGCAGCTACTTTGGACCACAGAGTTACCTTGAGGATGAAAGCCACATGCCACAGAAAGAGAGAAACTTGGATCCTTCTTTTCACTGTGGGGCAGCCATACCAGCCTGAGGCTGCCTATCTCTAGACATCTTTTACGTGAGTGAAAAATAAACTTCTGTATTGTTAAACTACTGTTGTTTGGGGATTTTCCATGTGAGCCCAAATGGATACAATTAGAAATAGAAGAAAACTTCACAGGGCTTTGAAGGAGACGACAGTTCACTAGTGAAGAGTAAGATTAATTTTAAATAGTGCCATACTCAGTCACATGCTGGTGAACCTTCAGTCATCCAAGAATAAAAGGGTAATCCTAGAAGCTTCCAGAACGAAAGAAACAAAAACAGGTTCTTTTTAATGTAGCAAGAGTTAGGTTGGCAAAAATTTTCCCAAGAAGTTAGTGACCCTGAACTCCAAATACACAGTGATGTCTTGAAAATAAGGAGAGAGAACAGTTTAAACTTAGAATCATAAAAAAATTAAGCTTACTTTGACATTCAAGGGAAAAACCCCACAATGTTTTGGAAATGTAAGGGCAAAAAAAAGCTTTTTAGGTATTTTTTGAAAAAAATTACTCTAGGATGTACTTCAGGAAAGAAAAAAAAAAAGAAAGCAAGGAAGCATGTGATACTGGAAAAGGTGGAGAGAAAATAAACCAATAAGACTTGCAGCTAAGTAAAGAAGAATAGTTCCTGTATAGAGTGAAAATAAATACAAGACACTATTAAATTCAAAAATCAGATGATTTTACCCTGGGAGTTGGCTGTGAGTTGTGGTGGACAGGAGGGGAGAAGTGAAAGTTTGCTAAGCACAAACTTTAGCAAGGGCATCTGTGTGTTAATTATACCCAAGTGCTGATGGAAAATGGAGGTTAAATGTGTGTTAAAAATATAAGGGTTAAAACTCACTAAGAATGAGAGGTGACTGCAGGGGCAAGAAGGAGACAGGGAGGGAAAGGAGGAGGGAGAACAGAGAAGAGAGAAACCAAACACCTCCTCCCTCAAGAGAAACACGCGCTTCAAAGCTCCCAAACCCGAGAAGAAATCTGATGGTAGGAGTAAAAACTGGAAGCGAAAAACAAAACAAACACCCAGCCCACTGCAAACAAAAGCAATTTCAGAGGACAGTCTGACAAAGGCCTTTAAAGAAAGAATGCATTGCGGTAACTTAGGGATTATTCCAGAAAGGGACAGAGAGCCTTTAAAAAATCTATTCACGACTAAAAGAAACAGATGAACAGGCTGGTGGGTGTGGCTCAGCCTTCGAGCCTCGACCTAGGCCCCAGGAGATCCCGGTTCGATCGATCCCGGGTTTCGGGCTCGATCCCCAGCAGGGGGCATTCGGGAGGCAGCCAAACAAGGATGACTTTCATCATTGATGTTTCTCTCTCCCTCTCCCTTCCTCTCTCTGGAATCAATAAAATATATTTTAAAATAAAGAAACAGATGAACAGATTAAAGAGGGGGAAAAGGGTAAGTCTCTCTTGATAGATGCTTCTAAATAGTTGATAGTACAAAAGCCATTCTTGACTAAACAAATAAACCTTGGCAAATGAGGAGAGGAAGGAGAGACTGACATTTCTGGAATCTACTAGAAACCCGTGGCGATGACATCAGAGGCAAAGAGAACGTTGGTGCCCTCCTGGTCAGAGGCATAGAGAAGCTGCCCACGATCGTCAGTCCTCTCCCAAATAATCTTTAAATTCAACGCAATCTAATCAAAATGCCAAAAAAGTTTCAAAAGGATTTTTAATGGGCTTGAGAAGCTGATTCCAAATTATAACAAACCGAAAATGAGAGACTTGCTCTATGTGCTATAGAAATAACAAGGAATATAATAATAGACGGAACAGAATACAGTACCGGCAATAAGCAAGGAGGAGTTCGAGGGGTAATAAGGGCCTTTCAACTCACCGAGGTGAGGATGGGCTGCGTGCAGACAGCTAATGGTACTGCCATTATTAGCCGATCATTTTTCAGGTTAGATGATCACTTTACATATTACCCACCCCTCTAGATTCTAGGTGGATTAAAGATCTAAAAACCAAAACTAAAACGATAAAAGCACCACAGATACTTCTTTCATCTGAGGGGCTGAACAATTAATTCATCAAATCCAGACAGCATTAAGTAAGAAATAATGGCAGATTTTACTTGCAAGCTATGAATACATTTTTAGATGAAACAATAAAAACAGGTGATAATCTGGAAGAACATATTTTCAACACACAGTCGCATAAGTCATCAACACACGTGATGAATGATTCACTCCTCAGGCGCAGAGATACAAGGCAAACAATCCATCAGAAAATGAACAAACGACATTTCCCTGAGCACCATTGAAGGAGGCCCTCTAGTGAAGGTGCACAACTTCCCCCATCATCAGAGAAAAAACTCCAAGTGGGAGCCAGATAATTTTCACCCAGTTCATTGGAACCAATTCAAAGAGCCTCTCCCTGCAGAGAAACCAGCCTTTCCACGCCGGACCCGGCGGGCAGATGTAGATCCCGCTGCTTGGAGGCTGGCGTGGAAATGCCTTAACCACGCCGCCTCTCGCCCAGCAATTCCGCTCCAGGGAGGGCTGCAGGGGCGCTTCACAGGCGAGGAAAATCCGAAGCCGCCTAAGCGTCCCCCAATACGGGGCTGGGCCCACTGGGGTGTGTCCAGATTATTAATAAGGGCCATGTACATTGTAGGGTTAACAAATGAGTTCGATCTATATGTATGGTTGTGGCAAGTTGCTAAAACACAATACCAGGCGAGAAAATAATTCAGAACAAGACATATGGAATAATCTCGTTTCTGTACAAAGAAAACCCACATACTTATGTTATGCTTGGAGAGTGTTTGGAAGGCCCCCGGTGGAGAGGGCAGGGCTGGAAGCAGGGGATAGAGATGCTGCACGATTCTGGATGATTCTAATTTTTCATAGAGTGGACATCCGTGCACTTACTTGTCTAACCTTAAACACGCTCACTAAATGCTGAGCTGTCCTGTAGCGCTGGGGAAAGTAGCACAACAAACGTAGAACCGGTGAATGGAAAGAGGGACCTGAAGCTGCCGGGAAAGGCTTGACTTGTGAAACCCTTAGGCGGAGAAAATCAGAAAGTAACGGGGTCTCGGAAGAAGAAAAATTGTATATAGGCAACTGTCACCAGAGGCTGTCCGGCGAGGCCCACAGGCTCGTAGCCCAGTTCAGACCCCTGGAGACACCCGCCCTCCCATCTGCGGGGCAATCACACGCCTGCCCATGCCTTCACACACCTGCACACACGTGCAGGCACCCCTGGGCGCCCACCCGCCACCCAGACAACACACTTGCGGACAGAACGCTCACGCCTAGGTCCGAACCCAGCCGAGGGACAGCAGGTCAGGGAGAGTGTGACAGCCAAAGCGTTCTTTGAGGGAGAAAACTGTCTGTGGGTAAGGGACTGGGCTTCTCATTTTCCAAAGTGAGCTCCGCAAGCCACACCAAGCCCTGGCCTGAGCACAGCAGGGCCCGTTTCCCCTCCAGCCTCCCAGGCTCCACATCCCCGCATCCCCGCGGACACCATGTGCATGTGCGGCGCCCCCCTTTCTCTCTCTCAGTGTCGGGGACTGTCAGCGCTCCTCCCATTCTAGATGTGAGGACACAGAAGCCCAGAGCAGGGAGTGGATGTTCCCACTGTCCCCAACGCCTAGTGACACCTTAGTAAACTAAGCAAAGATGGAAGGAACACAGCGCCTGACTCCCAGGCCTGAGCTCTCCACCCCGCTAGGTGTAGCTAGTTGAATCCCACCAGGGAGGCCTGCCCTCCCCCCAAGCCCCTCACTCAGCACCCAAGCAGGTCAGCACCCAAGCGGGTCGGCACCCCGGTTGACTCCTCACCCACCAGCTGCCCTAGGAGTCCGGGCTCAGGTCTTTCCAAGAGGCCAAGCCCTAACCTCAAGTCCCCAGAGCTTAACACCCCCAGGCTCTCCCTGTCCCTTCTGTCCCAGTCTCTCCACACTCCCCTGCTCCCCACCCCACGGTCAGCCTGCCCCTAAAGCCAGGACCTACCTCTCTGTGGACGGCAGACCAACCTTCTGCCGGAGGCTCCAGGCCGCAGGGAGCCTCTCACGCTTCCTATTTATGCTGACGTGGTCCTTAGGAAACCGAGAAGCAGAAAGGGGAAGTGATGCCCAGGCCTGCTTCTGCACAAGCAGCTGCCCAGCTTCTTAGAACTGTGAATGCCAGGATATCACTTCTTTTTTTAATCTTCACCTGAGGATATTTTTTCCATTGCTTTTCAGAGAAAGTGGAAGGGAGAGAGAGAGAGAGAAACATCAATGCGAGAGAGACACATTGATTGGTTGCCTCCCGGGATTGATCCTGCAACCCTTCAGTCCGAGGGCCAATGCTCCAACACTGAGCCAAACCGGTTAGGGCCGCCAAACCTGCTAGGGCCGCCAAACCGGCTAGGGCCACCAAACCGGCTAGGGCCGCCAAACCGGCTAGGGCCGCCAAACCGGCTAGGGCTATCACTTTTCACGCTAAGCCTTACTGTTAGCCGACGTTCCCTCTGCCAGAAGCACTTCTACCCCACTTCGTCACCCTGTGAACTCCTACGCATCCTCTGTGAGCTCAGCACACACTTCCTCCATGCAGCCTCCCCTGATGCCGCAGAGGATGCAGGGGAAGGTGGCTGCAATTCCAAGAGCAAGTGAGAGCCCAGAGCCATGTGGACCTGGGCTGGACTCCCACCTCCACTACTGCTCAGTGTGAGCGACGCAAATGCCCTGCCTGTAACTTTGCCAGGTCTCAGGATGCCCATCTGTTGCTTACAAGCATCTAGAACATCAAAGGGCCATTGAGAGAAACAAATGAGATGCTGATGGCGAGACCTGAGCTCCGACATGGCCAGAGTAACCCCCAAGGGTTAGCCGGTATTATTTTGATCCCCCCAGTGTCCTGTCGTCTTGCAGCGGCCCACACTGTCCCACAGTCCTCAGCGTTCATGGCTGTCTTTCCCCAGCACTGTCTTATGCGTGGCTCACTTTTCTCTCCCAGCACCCAGCACATGCCTTAGCACAGGGGGGCTTCTTAGTGACTATAGGTGGAATGAATGAATGAAAAACTCCTGAGCACGGCAGGGCTAGAGTTAAGGCAAACCGAGCAAGGCACCTCCTTGGGTACACAACTTAAGGGGGCACCCAAACACTCAGTAATCAAGATGCATAATGTTTTAATGCAATATTGTACAAAGTCAAAATTCATGCAAAAATTCACAATAAAATATGAAATTTTAAATACAAGTTCAATAACAGTGTCATGCCAAGCCATATTGAGTCTGACGTAGATGGAAAACGCAGAGACAGAGTGAGTGGAGAGGAGGGTGCCTCCTGGGGAAGAGGATATAGGGGCAGAGATGGGGACAGGGGGCAAGAAGGTCCTGTAACAAAGCCATTGGGCTCCTGGTCTTTCTCCGGAATGCCCTCCCAGGCGGAGAAGGCCCAGGCTGGAGGGCAGAGTGGTGGCTGCAGGGCCTGAGTTCTCTCGGGGCTTTTGCTGGTGTGAAATCCCTCTTGGCGTGGAGAGGTCATGCAGGGGTCTGTCAAGCGGAGAGGAGGGAGTTGAAATAATGTCCAGGGCCTATCTTCTCTCCAAGGTGCTCCCACCCCATCTGTCCCCCCATGCTCCTCTGTGAGTTGGCCAGACTGAGGACTGGGGGCCACTTGAAGGGACCATACCCAGGCCTGGTCAGCAAGAGCCCAGTTTTGGGGGAGAGAGTCCCTTCCAGAGGTCAAAGTGATACCGGTGTAATTAGCTAGTTATTAATAATAAGAAAGGAGCAAAGGGGGAAACCAAACACTATAAGCATGGCCATTTCAGGCAGCTTTACCAGGAAGCTGCAACTTTGCACTCCCCAGGGAGCCACCAGTCCATTCCCTGCAGATTACTGGGGGGAGGGACTAGACAACGGGGAAGGTGGGTGCATGAGCAGTGAGTCAGGGTGACATAGGGAAGGTACTTGTCTCTCAGTCAAACCTGGGAACAGAGAACACTGGCTAGAGTGGGCAGGGCCACTGCAAGCCTGCAAAAATTTGGGAATACATAATCCCCTAGAGAAAGGAACTCTTTCTCTCGGCTCTCCAGTTCCTTTGTCTTTGCTCCTGCCTGCGTTCCCTCCATAGCCCTGTGGCCCTGCAGACCTCACATGCAATGGACTGCAGCTGGGAACACAAGCTAAGCTGGCCTGATGCTGGACTGCACGCTGCTCCAACACGGAGTGGAAACTCTGGGCACTGGCTTTGATCTTAGCCTTGCTGAAGCCACAGCTACACTTCTTCTTTGGTGGGACAAGGGGAAATGGGACCTTGGAAATTCAGGGGTATAATTCCACAGGAATAAAGCTTTCTACAACATGTCATCTTGTAATGAGGGCCTCCAGAAATTCTTATTCCAGTGGCACCCCAAGAACCCCACTTCTACCTACAACAAAGGGAGGTGGTCCACTTGGTCCATCACTGGCCCAAAGCATTGGGCCTGAGAAGACCAACAGGGGCGCTGGGCTTTCCAGGTCGCCAGGGATTTCTGCTGCCCGGGAGCTCGGGAAGGTCCATCTTGTTCCCCCAGGGAAGGTCTAACCCCCACTGCCCATCATAAAAGGGCAAGAGACGCCCACTGTGAGGAGTCCAGCTCCCAGTTAAATACCTGTGTGTGATTCTCGGGCTGACCATAGGCAATTACAGAGCTTTCCGTGCGGGCCTCTGGGAGAAGCTGCCGTCCACTCCAGACTCCTGCACAGGGTCCCGGCAGGCTCGGAGGGCCTGCAGTCAAGGACTCAGGCGCCTGCCTGTCATGCGGTCATGCATTCTCCTGCCAAGACCTCTGTCTTCTTCGGGTGCCTCTAAGGAGGCCTCTTTATTGAGGACGAAAGGGAAAAACACCTGTTTTCCCACTGACTCAGCAGCCAGAACTTTTCCACTCCCAGCCCTCTCCTCTCCTCTCCCTTCCCAGGACCCCAGGGAGCCTTTGTTCTGGTTCCTTCAACAGTGACAGGATCCATCTGACACTCCACAGGCACTTTGTTCTATGGGGAAAAGTAGAAATGGGGGATTTGGTGCTTTCTTGGGTTTTACACTCTTGCTTCTACCATCACAGTAAGTGATTAAGGCTTAACTCTTTCTGTTTGGGGCTTGTTGCTTTACCTGGCGACTCCCACACCTGGCAGCTCAGCTCCTTCTCCTAGCCCAGGAGATCCTGACAGCTGGTCCTACCCCTTCCCCAGGTGGGCAAAGGTGCACCTCAGCTTCCCAGATCCCCATGTGATGGGGACTCAGTAGTGACATGGCCTGAAAATAGAATATCAGAATTTAATATTGTTCCACTTGGAAAAATTGTCAATGATATAAACACAAGCAAACCAGCAACAGCAATAAGAAGTCAGAAAAAAATAAAACCAGAAAAAAACTTAATCACGCTCGTGAGGGTGCCTTTGATGTGGGTGTGAGATCCCACAGGGGATACGGCCTTGGTTACTCAGTGTGGTTCTGCCGGGAGGGGTGGGGAACGCGTGGTTCCCGTCCAGTTCACACACCTGCTTCTCTCAGCTCTGCGATTCCTGGCCAACTGCCTCCAAAGTCACGGAACCCGGCTCCTCTCTGCCTGGGACTTAGGAACTTTGGCTCAAGGAATTCTTAAAAAAGTTCTTTACTGTATTTGCTTAAACTTTTTTTTTCATTTCCATACTCTAAAATGTATAAATCTTAAGTGTACAGAGCAGTGAATATTTATAAAACTATACACCCACGTAATCACCACTAGATCAAATATAGAACGTTCCAGACTCCAGAAGCCTCCCTGTTCCCCTTCCCTGTCACTCTCTCTCAAAGGTAACCACTACTCTGGTTTTTCTCACTATAAATTAGTTTTGCCTGTTTTAAAAATTGTGGTAAAAATATGCATAACATAAAATTTGTCATTTTTACCATTTTAAAAAGATTTTTTTAATTGTTTTTTTTTTTTTTTTTTGGTTGTTTTTTTAGAGAGAGAGGGGAGGGAGAGGGAGAGCCAGAGAGAAAAACATGGATGTGAGAGTGAACATCAATCAGATGCACGCTCCCTACCAGGGATGGAGACCGCACCTGGACATGTGCCTTGACTGGGAATCGAACTGGCAACCCTTCAGTGCACACAACAACGCCCAACCAACTGAGCCACACCGGCCGGGGCCGTTTTTACTATTTTAAAGTATACAGGTCAGTGGCATTAAGCACATTCACATTGTTGTACACTGTCACCGCCATCCATCTCCAGAACTTCTTCAGCGTCTCCAACTGAAACCGTGTCCCCACTGAACACTGACCCCCATTCCCCTCCCTTCCCAGCCCCTGGCACTCACCGTTCTCCTTTCTGTCTCCATGATTTTGACTCCTCTAGGTACCTCATATAAGTGAAATTACACAAGATTTGTCTTTCTGTTTCTGGCTTATTTTATTTATTATAATGCCTTCATGGCTTATCCGCACTGTATGTAGCATGTGTCAGAATTTCCTTCTTCAAAGGCTGAATGATATTACATTATATGGATATATCACATTTTGTTTATCCATTCATCTCATCTGTGCTAGATATTTAGACTGTTTCCACCTTGGGGCTGTTGTGAGTAGGGCTGCTGTGAACACTGGTGCACAAACGTCGGTTCTTTGGGGCATATACTCAGAGGTGGGACTGCTGATCACATGGTCCTTAGGTGTAAATTATTGGGGAACTGCCACAGTGAATTGTGCCTGGTTTTGAACTGCACTGTATGGAATCGTTTTCTGCTTGGTTGCATCTCAAATGCTTCAATTAAACAAAGTGACAGGCAAGGGCTTTCTGATGCCAGCGTTGTGGCAAGCCTGCTCTGTTCTGCGTATCGATACCAACTCAGCTGTGGCGCAGAGGCCCCATATCTGGCTCTCAAATGATGGGCCATGACCACCTTCCGAGGCGCTGTTAAAAATGCAGATTTTCCACTTCCAGGTTAAATGAGAAAGTAAAGCAAAATCACAGACTATATCTCTCAGGTACTAATCAAAACAAACAAAATTGGCTAAGAAATTCAGACAAAAATGTACCAGTAGCAACCAATGGAGGGCATGACCTGCTGTCAGTTTTACAATGTGGAGAGAGAGGCTGGCAGGCCAGCGCAGGATCCCTCTGCCCCTTTGGCCAGAAGCAGTACTTAGAAAGAGGGTGAGTCAACAAATCCTGACAGAAATAATCTCCAAAGTGGAGAAGGGCAGGTTAGGGGCAGAATAGACGCCCTGCTAAAATCTGGGAAAGGCCCTCAACCGCCTGCTCCCCCCTGCATGGAACCTAAACACGCTCGGCCGGCACGGACGTCCCTTGCTCCACGGCCAAGGGCTCAAGGACAGGGAGCGATCTATTGCTTCAGTAGGTGCGAGGACCTGGATACCCCAGGATCCCTTTACTACAAACCCCTAGATCCTGGTTAAGCTTAGTCTTTCAATGCATTGCTGGACTCCAGGAGGTGACGATATTCTCTAAAGCTCCCCTCCCCCATTCCAAACCAAAACCAAAACCAAAACCTAAAATCAACAAAAATCATCGCTGAAACCTGAGTATTAAACAAACAGGAAATAAGGTCTTGGATTTGCTGTCAGTGCAGATGCTGAATCAGCAGCTCCGACCGGCTGACACAGAAACCTCGGGTTCCCAGCAGCATGGGCAGGTTCTCACCTTGAACTCAAGACTCTTTAGGAATGGCAAGTATCTCCTCTGCCCCAGGAGGTGTCCCTAGACCATCCCATTTAATGCTGCATCCTGCTCTCCCCTCGCCTGTCCAGTCCCCTTAAATAGCTCTACTTCTTTTATCCGGAGCGCTAGTCCCTTGCCCAGTGCTATATGCATGCCATTCTTTGCTGAGTGACTGTGTTTCTTGTAGACTGTGTATCTCCCTTCTGAGGCCGTAAGAGTCGCCAAGGCAGAGAAACGCACCTGTTTTGTTCACTGATATACCCCTAGTGCCTAGAACAAGGGGTTAGCGCTCAGTAGGTATTCAAAAATATTGATTGGATGAATGAATGAATGAATGAATGAATGAATGAATGAATGAATGAGGAGAATGGGGCTTGAGAAGATGCGGAGGGAAAAGAGGGTTTTGTTTTTAAATGTGGCAGCTACCTGATCATGTTTATGGCTGAGGGAAACTCTTCGTTTAAAAACATAGTAAAGAGAAGTGGGACTTGACTCGGGCCTTAGAAATGAGGCTTGTCAGAGCACACTGGGGAGAACAGCCTGGTTTGGGGCAGTTGGGAGAGGTGACACATGGGCTGGGGCGTAGGTTCATGGAGGGTCGTAAATAACTTTGATAGGCTCAGAGTTAATGTCCTGAGTTACGGAAATCCCAGGGCTGATGGTCTTTTTAAAAAAAATCCTCACCCAAGGATACATTTGTATTGATTTTTAGAGAGAGAGGAAGAGGGGGAGAGAAACATCGATAGGTTGCCTCCCGTATGTGCCCCAACTGGGGACTGAACCCGCAACCGGCGTATGTGTCCTGACTGGGAATCAAACCTGAAAACTTTTGATGCACAGGACGACTCTCCAACTACCTGAGCCACCCAGCCAGGGCGGGCTGATGGTCTTTTTGAGCAGGGTAGGGACATATCACTCTGGTGACCACTCAGGGTGACACCACTCAGAATCCCATAAAGCACAATGTGAATGGTGCCCCCTGGAGTTACGCAACCTGGCAGCCCTGTGAGGAAGGGCTGGGGCTGAAAGGGGTGCAGGGCAGGACCTTCCCATGAGAAGCTCTTGGACATATAATAAAGCCTGGCTAGGGGGTGGCAGGGGGACAGGTAGGAAGTCACAGAAGCCTGAGTTATTGCCAGAGGAGAATTAACACAAAGTCAGGTCTAATGGTAGGTGGGAGGGTCAGATGGTCAGATGTAATGAGTGTAAATTGTTTATAGAAAGACCTGCGGAACAGGGCTGGCTGTGTCAAGGAGATAATGCGCTGAGGTTTTGGTAGTTGCAGTTGCTCAAGAAAGAAGGAAGTCCACTTAGATACCATAACATTAAAAAAAATATATGATTGTAGATAAATTCCCAGACATGACCCATAAAAGGGATTCATTACTTATCCAAAAGAGGACTATTGGAAGAGTCCGTGACTTTGGAGATGATGTAGGGAGGCACCCATGTCCTACTGAGATCACCTTTGGTACATTTACATGCCTCTTTGATCCAATCCCACCTGTCCACCCCACCCCGTCCTGTCCACCCCACAATTCAGTGCCACCCTAGTCCATTCAACAAACGTTCACTGAGCACCTACAACCCCTCCACGTTAGAGATTAGAAAGAAATGGTGTGGCCCCTGCCCCTGACTGGTTGTCCAGCTAACAAGGGAGACAGAAATATGAGCGGCTACAACAGAGCGCGGAAGGCGCTGGAAGGGGGGCCCTGCAGGTTACTGAGGGAGGCCGGGCAGGGGAGGCTGGGGGAGGTAAGGCTCCTTCGCCTGCTGGCTTCCTACGGAGATGAGGCAAGGCTGAGTCGTCCTTGGTCATCTCTCTACCCAAAGTCCCCGGAACCACAGTGTGCAGGGGAAGGAAACGGTACAGAAAGCTCAGGATTTCACATTTGCTCCCGGGGTTCCTCACTGGGCTCAAAGTCGTAAGTAGCGGCATTGGCCTCAACTGGCCGTGACCTTGGGATGCCCTCACTGCCTGTGAGACTGGAAGGGGGTGTGGGCCGAGTCCTGTGTGGAAGCTCCCTGACTGCCTGGCGCCCTCCTCACTGCCTGGCGCCCCCCTCACTGCCTGGCGCCCCCCTCACTGCCTGGCGCCCTCCTCACTGCCTGGCGCCCCCCTCACTGCCTGGCGCCCCCCTCACTGCCTGGCGCCCCCCTCACTGCCTGGCGCCCTCCTCACTGCCTGGCGCCCTCCTCACTGCCTGGCGCCCTCCTCACTGCCTGGTGCCCCCCTCACTGCCTGGCGCCCTCCTAAGTGCCTGGCGCCCTCCTCAGTGCCTGGCGCCCCCCTGACTGCCTGGTGCCCTCCTCACTGCCTGGCGCCCTCCTCACTGCCTGGCGCCCTCCTCACTGCCTGGTGCCCCCCTCACTGCCTGGCGCCCTCCTAAGTGCCTGGCGCCCTCCTCAGTGCCTGGCGCCCCCCTGACTGCCTGGCGCCCTCCTCAGTGCCTGGCGCCCTCCTCACTGCCTGGCACCCTCCTCACTGCCTGGTGCCCAGCCAGCTCAGTGAGCAGGTCCCAGGGATGCTGTGCCTGAGGGCAAAAGCCCCTACTTCCAAGGAGGCTTCCCAGGCACCCCTTTTCCTTTATCGGTCAAGGCCCTTCATAAACTCCAAGATCAAGCTCCGGGGCTGCCTCTGCAATGGATCATCCTCTGACCCCCGGGAGATGAGTCTCCGGCTTCCAGGTCATTCCAACATGAGTGGGGGTCCTCACAGTGCACAGGGGGGAGAGCTTTGCATGTCACCCTCCCTAGGACGTGAACCCCATGTGGCCAGGCACCTGCTTACTCACCTTTATATTTCATTACCTGGCACATAGCAGGTGCTCAGTGCTTATTGAACAGATAAATGAATGAATGTCAAAATTTTGGGCCCTTTTACTACCCTGGAGGCCTTCCCTTCCTCCCTAGGTAGATGTCACGCCTCATACTTTCATCAGATGCTCTTTGACTATCTACTGGAGAAAGGGCTGGCAAACCTTTTCTGTAAAGGACCGGGTAGTAAATAGGACTTGGCAGGCAACGGTTTCCGTTGCAGTTACTCGAGTTGACCCTTGCAGCGCAGAAACGCAGGGCAGCCACAGGCCGCCTGTGTGGATGAGCGAGCGGGGCTGTGAGCAATAAAACTGCTTATGGACACCGAGGCTGCAACTTCGTAGAATTTCCATATGTCACAAAATATTTTTCTTCCTTTGATGATTTTCCAACAATATAAAGAGTTTAAAATTTACATTGTGCTCTACCTCCGGGGTCTCAGACTTTGGAAAGTTACACAGCAGTAATGTTCCCCAGCCCACTTTCCCCAAATTATGACTGGGACCATTGTAGTGTCGCCAACATTTGGCTGGAGGGCTGGTGCTAGATAAAGCCATTTTAAAGCAACTACTGGCCAGTCAGTTCCCTCCGGGTTCAGGGCTGCTCACGGAACTTGCCATCAATTCCTGATTCTTCAATTGGAGATGTTGCTGTTCTACTTCCCCTCCTGGGATGTTAGGATGGGAAAGTCGAAAGAGTCCCCACACTGCCCACCGTTGCTGATTCCACCAGGGAATGCTTTTGCTTTGTTTCTCAAAAAGGGAAAGAAAGATAGAATCTCAGGATAAAGGACGGTCCTTTAAATTCACAATTGTTTTTCTTCCCCCCATTACTCTTTGGCCTGGTGAGAACTTGGTCTTGGACTTGAACTTGGGGACAGTTGGTTAACTGCTCTTCCTGGGGGGGAACCTCTGCAGTATTTTTGTCCCACTCTTGTATCCTCAGTTCCTCGGAGCCACGTCGCCTGGTAGCAGCAGCGCTTGGGAGAAACCATGGCCCTTCTGCTTCTTCCCACCAGGGCTCCGTCTTCTGGCCACACTCAGCTGCAAGGGAGAGTGGGAAATGCGCTCTTCATTCATGGCGACCATGTGTATGAGCTTCCTAGAGCTACAATTACAAAGCACCACAAACTTGGCAGCTTAAGACAGCAGAAGTTCACTCTCTCACAGTTTCGGAGGGCTGTGCTCGCTCTGGAGGGGCTGGGGCGACCCAGGCAGGCCTCCTGCAGCTTCGAGTGGCCCCTGGCATCCTGTGGCTGTGGCCCGTCTCTGCCTCTGTCTTCACATGGTCTTCCCACCTCCCCCTGCGTCTCTCCTTAGCCTTTTTCTTACAAGGAAGCTTGTTGGAGTAAGGTCCACTTGGATAATCCAGGATGATCGCATCTTAAGATCCTTAACTTAATTATATCTGCAAAGACCCCTTTTCCAAATAAGTTCACACCCGCATGTTTTGGGGGTTAGGATGTGAACGTATCTTTTGAGCCCTGTTTAACCCAATACACTGTGTCCAGTACAAATTCTTTTATTAGGAATCGGAAGTACAGACACTGGGGGACAGTGGGCAGTCGCCCCCCAGGCAGGATGGTGGGCACCCCTGGGAACCCACGGAGCCAAGCTTTGCAGAACCGAGAAAGTAGTTGGGGAGCTGCAGGTAGCTGAGAGTTTGAGACAGCTCCAGGGACTGGTTACATTGCCAGTCACTCAAACAGCAGCACCTGCCACCACTGTGACCACTCGATTTCTGCCCCATCCCCCTGCCGTTGCCCATCAGCACCCTCAGCCCAACTCCCTGCACTACTTAGGGCTCCCGCGGGCTCTTCTGTCTCTGGATCTGTCACCTGCCTTCTCCCTGTGTCACAGGTTGGGATCCTGTTGGAGAGACTCCGAGATGGAGTTTCGTGTGTTGGAGGGTGTTTATTAAGATGTGTCCTTGGGATCCAAACCTATAAGAGGGAAGGACAGGCAGGCAGCGGAGGTTGAGCTGTGGAACAGGCCCCACCACAGCCTCGGCCCGTGAGTCCGTATTCAGTGTGTCCTTGGTCCAGATGCCCTGCCCAGAGCTCTGCCCGCTGGGAGGACTTTTCCTTGCCACCGTCTTTCAAGACCACTCCTCGTGGGCTGCCACTCCTTGTCTGCTGGTGCCCTCATGCCCAGCGGACCCACGTATGAATCCAACTTAGCTGTTTCTCCTCTGTCAGCTTGTCCTTCGGGGCCTCCAGCCTCTGCAGCCTAAGTGTGAGCTGGGGGACTGGGGCACTTAGGCAGCTTGTCCCTGCAGCTCGTTTGTTTCCTGCCCTCTGTCTTGTTCATGCCTGAGCCCGGTGCACCACTTCCACCCGACGATGCCATGCCCTGGGCCTGCCCCACAGCATGACTTGCTGTGTTTGACAGAACCCAAGTCACTGAAGCCAGTCGTGGCCACGTGGTCACTGGGTACCCCATAACCAGCATTGTGTCTCTTTAGGGCCCCATAGTGTACAAGGGATTGTTTTCCAAACGGTGTGCATGTCTGCCCTGCAGATGGCATAACCTTGCCCCAGAACCCCAGGGGTCTTCATTAGGACTCTCCCACTGGGCCTTGCCACGTGGCATCTTACCCACCGTGGACGCCTCCAGTATTATACAGTCTGCTGAGCCATGTGGCCCAGTGGCCGGGTAGCCCACCTACCCCAGAGCCCTTTCCTTCTCTGGGTCCCTCTCAAGTCCATCAGCCTTTATGTGGACCCATATGTGGGTCATAGAGTTGCAGGTTGGGAATATGCTCTGCAGAGCCCACCAAGCACCATTCTCTCCAGGGTGGATCATGCGGGATGCAACACGTGCTCCCTGGACCACTGGACCCTTACAAATGTTACTGAAGTGAAAATGCCTGAATTTTCATGGGTTTATTTCCTACCCGCTGGAGTATATGTGTTATATCAAGATGGCTAGTGTGCTGGCCATTTCTAGCTCAGCTGGTTTGGTATGATGTCACTGACGCAGTGGGTCAAGGTGTGTTCTACAGGCTGTCCTGGAGCGAGTGGCGGGCTTGCCTAACCTGGCCTAGGTTTAAGGAAGGCTTCCCAGAGCTTTCACGCGCGCTCAGACTGGAAGGGTGGGCGGGAGCGGGTTGGGAAGGAAGAGTGTCCTGTAAGAGTTTCTGAGACGAGAGGGCATGAGGCCTTTGAGGAGCCGGGCAGAGCTGGGATTGGAGCTCAGAGAGCGAAGGGGAAGGGGGGATGCTAGGAGAGGGAGCTGTGGGGACAGCCCAGGTTCTGGAGGGTCTTGGGAGCCATGGTGAGAATTTGGGATTTTATCCTACGGGCACTGAGAAGCTATAAGAATTTCAAGCAGAGGAATGTTATGATTAGATTTATGGTTTGGACACATGGCTCGGGCTGCCATGCTGAGAACAGACTGCGGGCAGGGACATCACCGAGTGGACAGTCACCAGAAAGAAGGTGATGCTGTTTGGGATTTTGTTGGTGACAGTAGGAAGAGAGAAGAGTAAATAGATTCCAGATATATTTAAAGGACAGAATCACAGGGTCTGGCGATGACATTGTCATGTGACCCTACAGAGCTGGGAGGGGAGCCACCAGGCGTGCGGCTGGGTGGATGGAGGAAGGACGGGGCAGGCCTGGGGCAGGCGGGCGCGGACGAAACCTCCCAGAGCAGTTGCTATGGGCCAGCTGTTGAGCCCTGTGCGTGGAAAATGTCCTTCCAGGATTTGTGGAAGGAATTGGTTTCCCTGGTGGGAGAGCTGCTCTGACATCCTGGAGTTGGAGAATTTGTATTTTGAGCCTGCGAGACTCCACCTCCATCATTGGACCATCTCAATAGCTCCTCCTTGGACCACTAGCTCTTCCAAGGCCAGAAAAGTGCCCAACTTACATCTCCTATGGGAAGGGCATCCTGAGCCGAAAATGGGAAACTAAAGGAAGACCCTGAAACCGCCCTTTTTCAAGGGTGAGCCGCGGTGATGAAGGAGATACCAGGAACTGAGCTGTGTGGTTTGGAGTCATGAGGAAGATAAGAGCTTGTCAGCATTTCATCTGTGCCGACAGATAAACAAGTGCTCCGAGGTGAGAAGCTCCAGGAAAATCCCTGCCCCACAAACTGCTCCTGTCTGGGAGATGGGGCTGGTTGGTTTCCAGGATCTCGGGATAGGAGAGTTCAGAGCTAAGAGACTCCAGGCAATGACTAGTGGCAGGAGGCAGTCACCCACGGAGAGGGGTGTCCCCATCCTAGGCTGACTAGAGTGACAGGAAAAGCAGGTTAGCTCTGAGGGGCAAGAAGTCAACACACCTGAGGGCTGGGGCCCAGGAGCACCAGGTGCCAGGTTAGGAAGCCAGCTGGGGAGGGATAGAACAAGGCAGGCCTTCATCTTGAGCTTTACAAAAAAATTTTTTAGGACTTTATATTTTTAGAGCAGTTTGAGGTGCACAGCAAAATTGAGAGGAGGGTAAAGAGAATTCTCATACACCCTCATTCCCGCACAGGCACAGCCTCCCCTACTATCTGCACCCCGGACCAGAGGGCACATTTATTACAGTTGATGAACCTGCAATGACACATCATTATCACCAAAATCCACAGATTTCAACAGGGCTCACTCTGGGTGTCGTACATTTTATAGTTTGGACAAATGTGTAATGACATGTATCTGCCATTCTGGAACAATACAATATAGTTTCATTGCCCTAAAAATCCTCTGTGCTCTGCCTACTTGTCCCTCCCCCAAACCCTGACAGCCACTAACCTTCTTACTTCATAGTTTTGCCTTTTCCAGAATGTTCATATAGTTGAAACCATACTGTATGTAGCCTTTTCAGGTTGTTTTTTTCATTTAGTCATAGGCATGTAAGGTTTCTCTGTTTCTTTTCATGGCTCTTGATAGCTCCTTTCTTTCTAGCACTGAGTAATATTCCACTGTCCGAATGTTCTACAGTTTATCCATTCGCCTACTGAAGGACATCTTGGTTGCTTCCAATATTGGCAATTATAAATGCAACTGCTATAAACATCTGTGTGCAGGTTTTTGTGTGGACGTAAGTTTTCAGTTCCTTTGGAAGAAACCACCAAACTGTCTTCCAAAGCAGCTGCACCAGTTTGCATTCCCATCAGCAACGAATGGGCGTTCCTGTTTCTCCACATCATCACTAGCATTTGGTGTCGTCAGTGCTCTGGATTATGGTCATTCTAACAGGTGCGTAGTGGATTCTCATTGTTGTTTTAATTTGCATTTCCCTGATGACATGTGATGTGGAGAATCTTCTCATATGATTATTTGCCATCTGTATATATCATCTTTGGTGATATGTCAAGGTCTTTGGCCAACTTTTTCATCAGGTTGTTCATTTTCTTTTTTGAGTTTTGAGAGTTCTTTGAATGTTTCGGATAATAGTGCTTTATTAGATGTGTCCTTTGCAAATATTTTCTCACACTCTGTGGATTGTCTTCTTATTTTCATGACATTGTCTTTCATAGAGTGGATGTTTTTAATTTTAATGAAGTCCAGCTTATCAATTTTTTCTTTCGCAGGTCATGCCTTTGGTGTTGTATGTAAAAAGTCATCACTATACCCACCGTATCCTAGTCATCTAGGTTTTCTGCTGTTACCTTCTAAGAGTGTTATGGTTTTGCATTTTATATTTAGGTCTATGATCCACTTTGAGTTGACTTTTGTGAAGAGTGTCTAGATTCATTTTTTCCCCTGTGGATGTCCAGTTGTTCCAACACCATTTGTGGCGAAGACTAACTTTGCTCCATTGTGCTGCCCACGCTCCCTTGTCAAAGTTCAGTTGACTATATTTATGGAGGTCTATTTCTTGGCTCTCTGTTCTGTTCCATTGATCGATTCGTCTGTTCTTTCACCAGCATCACAGCGTCTTGATTGCTGTAGCTTTAGAGTAAATCGAAGTTAGGTAGCATCAGTCCTCCAACTTTGTCTTTCGCCTTCAATATCATGTTGACTATTCTGGGTCTTTTGCTTCTCCATATTACCTTTAGTATCAGTTTATTCATATCCACAAAATAACTTCCTGGGATTTTGATTGGGATTGTGTTGAATCTACAGGTCATGTTAGGAAGCACTGACATCTTGACAATATTGAGTCTTCTTGTCCATGAACATGGACTCTCTCTCCATTTATTCTGTTCTTCTTTAATTTTATTCATCAGAGTGTTATCGTTTTTCTCATATGGATCTTGTACATATTTTGTTAGATTTATATATAAGTATTTCATTTGATGGGGGGGCCGATATAAACATTAATTTAAAATTCTACTTGTTCATTGCTGGTAGAGAGGAAAGAATTCACTTTTGTATATTAAACTTGTATCTTGCCGCCTTGCTGTAACCACTTATTCCCATGAGGTTTTTTTGGTCAATTCTTTCAGATTTTCTACACAGGTGATCATGTCACCTTCAAACAAAGCCAGTTTTATCTATTCCTTCCCTATATGTATACCTTTCATTTTATTTTCTTACTACATTAGCTAAAACATCCAGTGCAATGTTGAAAAGCAGTGGTTAGAGGGGACATCCTTGCTTTGTACCTGATCTTAGTGGGAAAGCTTCAAGTTCCTCATCATTAGTGTAATGTTAGTGGTAGGTTTTTGTAGATATCCTTCATCAAGTTGAGGATCATCTTGAGCTTTTTAGGACAGGGACTTTGCCATGGGGAGAAATGTAGGAATTCAGTTGTCAGGCATAAGTTGGACCCTGGCTCTCAGAAAAAAGGCTGGATCCAGAACAGTCTCAAGGAGAGCTGAGGAACATCCTCAGGGCTGATGCTGGGGCTGAGGATGAATCTGAGCCTCCAGCTGGGGAGTGAAGGGACAGTGGCTCAGTCATGGGGAAAGGAGAACCTGAGGACATCACCAAGAATACTGTCCTGGGAGGCATCTTGGGGAAAGGCCTGGACAGATTCTATGAGTATGACTCAAGGCATGGAGCTGCCTCTGACCAAAGATGTTCTGAGGGCAGAGGTGCGGGCAGAGGTGCTGTCAGAGCAGCCAGGAGATGTGGATGTGGGGTGTTGTTCTCAGAGAGGGCAAGCTGGATTGGGGCCCTCCACAGCCACAGGTACCTGGGGCCCTGGCCCTGGTTGGAGAAACTGAACAGAGAGATGGGAGGGAGCTTGAGGTCCACATGGCTCCTCTTCCCATTCTGGGAATCCCCACCCCACCCACTTCACCATTGGCAGGACCTGTCCAGGACTCCTTGAGGGTTCAGACTCTGTTCCTAGTTTCAAATGTATCTTCCCTGAGGCCCTGCATCAGATCCTGCTTCTCTCTACACTGTCCTTTCAGTCAGATCTCTATCTCTAGACCGCTCTCTCTCTCTCTGTTGCATAATTTGTTCTTTTGAATTGATAGTTTCTTGAGTACAGCAGAGGAAGTGGTGAGTGTGTGTCTTGGGCAGATTAGGATGAGAGTGGGGAGCTGGCTGGGTGCCTGTGGTCTCTCACACCGTACAGCCCCAGGTGATGGGCAGGGGAAGGTTGGGTTTTGGTGAGGAGGCAGAGCAGGAGACTGAGCTGATTCTGAGTCATGGGGCCCTCAGCCTGGGGTCCAAGGCCATCAGAGCCTCTCCCATCTGGCTGCTGGCCCAGGGGCTTGACCCCCAGCACTGTTTCTCCCTTTCACCTTGGCCAATGGGTAGCCTTCGATGCAGTGGATTCTCTTGTAGGCTCCAGAAATTTCCCACATCCCCTGCTTCTCTTCAAGGGGCTGCTCCCTCTGCAGCCTCAGGGATTCCTGCCCCTCAATACCCCCTAAGGCAGGATGCCCCAGAGCTGCATTAGGGTGTTCCACATTCTTCGGGTTGCTGTTTTCCTACTTATTACAAAGTAAAACTTGATGGGGTGACCAATCTGATTAACTGAGGGAAGGCAAAAGGTTCTGGAATTCTCACGGATCTTGCTCTGCACAGAATGGTCAGTGGTGCTCAGTGACACTAACTTGGTTCGGATGGCCTTTCATTTCTGGGAGGAGGAACCCCAGCCACCCTCGACGCTGCAGAGAGCAGCCCTGAGGACACCTTCACTCCCCACTAGGCACTGAACTACGAAGAGTGGAGGAGAGGGCAGCTGCCTGCCTGGTGTCTTTCTACTTCAGGCTTCAGAAACTGTTTGTCCTTTTTGTGTGACTTTGATCTCATCCATCCCATGTTGGTTTTGTTGGTTTGCTATCCTCTGCCCCACACTCCCCTCCTGGCACGCACACACGCGAGCGAACACACACAGAGAGAGAGAGAGAGAGAGAGAGAGAGAGAGAGAGAGAGAGAGCCTTCAGAGGTTCTGTGCTTCAATCATGAGGACTCTAGGATTCCAGTTGCCCAGGTCTATGAGGTTACAAGACTTTAGGATCTCAGAGCTAATGTTGCTACTCAAAGGCCCCTCTTTCCAAGCAGGAAAGACATAAACCCTGGACCAAAATCACCAAACATCCTGACTGGTGTTATTTGGGTCCAAGGGTACATTGTTTTAAAATGTCAAATGGATGAGCAAGTCACTCTGCCTTACAGGAAACCTACTGAATTCTCGTAAGGCATGAGAGGAAAACACAGTTTGTAAATGTCCACTTAACAGTAATCACAGCACAGTTCCTGGATGAGTTCATTTGTGTGTGGCAGCTTTGTCCTCGAAGGGATTGTTAGAGGATGGATGGGTAGGGGAATGGGAAGTAGGATCGAGGTTTCTGTGATTCCCTCCAGACTCCAGCCAGGCTTCCCTGGGCCCCTTTCTCTGCTGTGCCATGATCCCCAGCTCAAATGCTCACAGTTCCTTGTTAAAGCTTAGTGACTTGAGTGTGCACGTACTGGGTGAGTGTTGTGTGCCAGACAACGTGCAAGAAACATTTCCCCCAAACCCTAGACGAATGAAGGTAATATTATTATTAGCCCATTTTACACATGAGGAAACTGAGTCTCTTACGCAAGTTGCCCAGCTAGAAAGTGATGGAGGCAGGACCTGTGTTTCCACCCATGGGCCCAGACAGCCTCTCCTGCTTTCCGTCTCTTCACAGCAGCCTCCAAGTGGGCAGCTGCCTCCCTTTCCTTTTTAGCAAGAACTTTCCTCTCTACCCTCTGCCCTCCCAGGCCCAGTTAAACCAGCCCTTCCTTCCTTTAATCCAGCTCCTCCTTGGCCCTAAAGGCAGACAGCCTTCCAAACCAAAGCTATTTAAGCGTTTATTGTACTTGCCTCTGGGAAAATAGAGCATTAACCAGAATTTCAAAGGTTGGAAAGTCCCGAAGTTTTCAGCCTGGGAAGAGAGCTCCAAGTCCCTCCCCCACGACAGACTAGACCCCTCCCCTGCCTCCTTTCCCAAGGCCAGGCTCCCTGATTCACAACCTCCTCCTGCCCAGTCTTCAGGAGGGCCCCACTCCCGCCAGAGGAGTTGAGAAAACACTGAGCTCACACATTCACAGATTGTCTGCGGCAGTCTTGGGCACAACAAATAATAGAAGTCGCTCCCTCTCAGAACTACAGGCATCATCCAATCTCTGCAGAGAAGGGAGATGTCACCCCTCACTCCTGCTGCGTCCCTTCTGGAGCCAGGAGAGAAAGAATTGACCAGTGTCACTTAATGTCCAAAAATGTGTGAAATGACCCAAGACAGGGAGGGAACAAAGGCTATCTTAACAGAATAGATCTAAAAATTCATTCCAAAAAAAAAAATGAAGTCAAAGTTCTAAAAACTGGAGAATATGAATCTCCTATGGAAGCCAACTTTTAAACTTTTAATATCTATATCTTAAATGTCATATTTGAGATATAAAAAAGAATGTGTGTAACAGATATGGAAGTGACAAAATAACCAACAGCTGCTTCTAAAAACCATTCATGTCTTCATGTGTGTCTTCACCATTGTGTTACAATCAGTGAATGAAACTACTATTCTCTGGACAAATGTTTTGGTTGTTGATACTTGGGGGGTCATTTGAAAGAGAGCGGCCGGGACTATTCCTGTTTATGTCTCAAGAGCTCATTGTTGGGTCATAAAATCCACGAATGTTCAACTCTACAAAATAAAGGCAAACAGTTTTCCAAATAGAGTGAATTAATTTACTGAACATCTGAACATCTTTTCATGTATTTATTGGCCACTGATTTTTCCCCCCTCTTCAATGAAATGTCTTTTACTTACTCATGTCTTTTGCTCGTTTTTAATATAATTGCCTGCTTTTCTTATTGATATGTGGGAATTCTTTGTATATTCTGGATACTAGTCTTCTGTCAGTTATATGTCTTGCAAATATCTTCTAGTTCTTGGCTTATCTTTCCCTTGCATCTTTGCATGAACAGAACTTCCTAAGTTTAATGTAGTCACATTTATTCATATTTGTTGATTTTCTTTTGTTTAAGGAATCCTTCCCTATCCCAGGATTAGGTAGATAGTAGCCTAAATATCTTCTCAAAGTATTGCTTTTCTTCTTCCAACTTAAGACATCTAAGCCTGCCTTTTGAAATGGTTTGAATCAGGGGCCAGTCCTCATTTGTTTTCTGTCCCCTGCAGCTGAGCAGTTTGCCTGAGCACCATTCTTTAATTTTATTCTTCTTTTTTCCCACTGACCTGCAAAACTACCTCTAGCGTATGTCAAATACCACGAATATAAAATATGCATGGTATTTCTGGGTTTTCTCTTCTGCTCTATTGCAAAGTTGTCAGTCTTTGTGCCAATAACACACTGTTTTCACTTCCATTGCTTTATATTTTTTTGTCTTTTAGAGAGTCGTGTTGTCTTTTCATTTAAATAACTTTCAATTAAATTTATTGAAGGTGACATTGGTTAATAAGATTATATAGGTTCCAAGCGTGAAATTCTGTGATACATCATCTGCATATTGCACTGTGCACCCACCACCCAAAATCTAATCTTCTCTTGCCAGCCACATGTTGACCCCTTTTACCCCACTTCCACTGTGTTATAACAAATCTTGCTATCTGGAGGGCATGCCTCCCACTTTCTCCTTAATTGGGAGTATGTTGGTTATTCCAAGCCCTTTGCTCTTCTGTATAAATTTTAGAATCAGTTTCTGAAACTCTAAACAAACCAACAAAACCAAAAAAATATCGGAGCACTTTTCTAATTGCATCAAACCCATAGATATCTGTGGTACAATGGGGAAAACTGACATCTTTATATCTTAGCTTCCTATCCATGATCATGGGCTGCCTTTCCATTTATTTTGGCCTTCTTTAATCTTCAGTTGAATTTTATAATTTTATACATATAGGTCTTTCACACCTTTAGTTAGATTTAATTCCAAGCACCTTAAAGATTTTATTGGTGTAAAATTCTTTTCAAATTGTTTATTGCTGGTATATGGAAAGGCAATCAACTTCTGGTATTAATGTCACATAGTTAAACTCTATTAACTAGCTAAACTCTATTAGCACATCTAATAATTTGCCTGTGCATTCTATTGGGCTTCTATGCAGAAAATTTTATCAAATGTGAATAATTACAGACATTTTTTTGCCTTCCAATCCTTATGCTTTAATTGCTTTCTACTGCCCCATTGACCTTGTCAGGATCTCCAGTGTTGAAGAGATGGGCAATAATGGGCATTCTTGCCTCCTTCCTACTTTTTAAAGGAACTGCTATTAATATTTTAATCTTTTCCTATTATGAATGATGTTTGCTGTAGGTTGTCTTGAAGACAGTCTTCATCAGTTTAAGGAAGTCTCTTTATTCCCCTGTATCTTTTGTGAACTATACTAATTTGAGGATGCCACAGTTTTCCTACTGGACATTTGATTATGGGTCAGGAACAGGGTTCTCAAATGAAGCAGCAGCATTGCAATAGATTTCTTCCAGGGGTATACCCCATTAACTTAGATTTCTACCTAAGAAGTCTATTTCTAATTAGGTAATTGCCATTACCCTCTACTCACTAGTAACTGAAAATTGTTCAAGGCCATTAATAAACTGATCACAAATAGTCATCATATTATTAATGAGAATGTTTTCATCTGTGTTCACATCATCACTGTTATCATGATTACCAGTCAGCTCTTATCTGTACTTCACACCACTTCAGCAATTTCCCCATCAAGCAAAGAATGAGTGATAGAGGGATCACAGAGTACAACGTTTTTCTGATATCAGCTCCTCTAATTTATTTAAGCTTAGTTGATAAACATTTTGTGCAAGAATGAAGTTTTATATCATCATCTTATCATTAGTTACAAAGAAATCTTCAAAGCCCGTATGGACGGGTTCATTTTTCAAACATCATTGTAGACAGAGTCTGTGCCAACCCCTTGAGAAGGTTAATTTATCAGCATCATTCCAGACATTGGCAACTGTGTAAATGACATTCTCAAGGCTGAACTCTTTCAGGGAGTCATGGAATCCTACACCCTGTGATTGTAGCAAGCATACAGTCTGAAATAAGTGCTTATCTTTGCTCTACAATTTTTGGTACATAGGCTGTAATACACATATCCCACTGGGGAGGAAAAAAAGCTGAAATTCTGCTTTCAACAGGAAGTTCAGGAAGGGGGTGTGCATAGCAATTTTCTAGGAATGATGATAACATCTTACAACTGGTTCTTTTACCATCCAGAATGCCTGCAATGAGTTTGCACAAGTGATACAGTAGCTATTAATTGGTCAGAAAGCATTTCTCTGGTTACACATGCTGTCTTGTTTGCATAACAAGGGACAGAAATTGCAAACACCCTTCAAAGGTGGTGAATGTTGGCTTGTCCCAGGTAGTTTCAAATGTATCCTGTGTGTACCCGCAGCACTTGGCACACCAAGAGCAGTCAACAGGGTGGAACCAATTGCTGGGTCCTCATCAGCCATTCTGCAAAGCAGGATTATTTCTACTGTTGACTGTTCATGTCAAAGCTTTCATCAGGTAATATCATAGCAAACCCAGTGATGCAATTTTCAGCAGCCTCATTATCAGCAAGATCTTTTCTACCTCCAATGTTGACATTGTCTTACTTCAGTTATACATAAAGTCAAAAATTATTCCCCAAAAGCAACAACAACAAAAAGCACCACAGTGGCAAGTGTAACTTGTAAGAACAACTCTTCAATTCAGGGTCAAGAATTGCCTCTAAATGAGTTTTGGTGCCAAATCTACACAAAAATAGACTGTGAGTTTCATAGGCTCCCTCACATCACCAAGTTGTCTTTTGCTTAGCAGTTGGCAGAAATATCTTTTTCTATGCCTTTATTTTCAATGTTTTTATGTCTTTAGAGTTTATGTGTCTCTCATGTGTATGACACTTACATGGACTTGGTTTTTTAAATCTAATATGACAATCTTTTAATTGGTGCATTGAGTCCACATATGTTTACAGTATCAAAATTATTGATATATTTGGACTTATTTTTACCAACTAGCCTTTTGAATCCTACTTCTTTTTCTTTCCCTTTTCCTCTTTTTAATTGATTTCTTTTTTTCTTATCAATTTTGATTTAAATATTAGGAAATGCATATGTTCTGTTTCTATCCGTTTAATGACTTTTATTGAAATTTTACCATGGACATTTAATTTGGCAAAGTCTACTAGATAACAATTTTTATTCTGCTTATGAATAGCATAACACCATAGAATACTTTAATTCTGCCTCTTCCAATGCCCATACTATTATTATTATTTCCCAGTATTTTAGTTCTATTCTTTTTTAACCTGACAAATTAGACACAATTATTACTCTATATTGAGAATGTTTGTTTGAATTTATATGCATGTGTATCAGTCAGGGTCCCATCAGAGAAGCAAAATCACTAGGAAAGATGTAATAAGAGATTTGTTTTCAGAGTTCAGTCTTCCTCAATCATGGGAGCCAGTTGAACATTTACATGATACTGTTGCATTTGTGGCCCATCTTCCAGGTAGACAGTCAAAAATAGAAGATGCACATGAAGTGAGAGAAGCAAAGACAAACTAGAACCTGCAGGTATGAGCTGGAACCACAACATAAAGACAGATTGTAACCAGGTCAGTCTCTCACTATCTCCAAAACTCCTGTAAGGGTAACCTGCAGAAGAAGCTGGTGCCCTTTGTCATGAAACTAAAGACACACCTGGCCCAGGAGGAGGAGGATCCACAGGAGCTGGGACCTGGCATCAAGGGTTTTACTGAGAAGTCTGCTCACCAATATAAGTGTTATTCTTTTGTGGTGATGTCAACTTCATCTGAGTGCTCTGAAGATCTTCTCTTTGACTTTTGTGTTCTGAAGTTTCAGAATGTGAACCAGCAGACAAGTAACAATGTGCATGAGCTGAAACAGCATCTCTTACCTGAACTAAAAAGAAGTTGGTTGCTGCTTAACATTTGCCTTCTAAATCTGTTACAAAATGTCTCTGATCACCCATGCTAATCTGGATCCATACAGGAAAGGAAATTCTTGGAAATCTAATTCCAGGCAGACTCAGTCAACACAATACAAATCTACCACAATGCTTACCATTGTCTTGGCTTATCATTTGTTTTTGCATCTCAGACTATTCTTCAAGGACCACCCACATTCCTTATTGAAGAATGTGTTTTAAAGATACCTTTAGTTCAGGTATCTCGGTGGCAGATTCTCACTTTTTATCTGTACACATCTTCGTTTCATGCTCACTAATGAAAGATGATTTTACTGAGTATGTAATTAAAAAATATGTATATATCTTTATTGATTTCAGAGAGAGGAAAGGAGAGGGGGAGAGAGACAGAAACATCAATGATGAGAGAGTCACTGATCGAGCCCACAACCCAGGCGTGTGCCCTGACCAGGAATCAAACCCCGATCGCCTGGATCCTAGGTGGACGCTCAACCACTGAGCCACGCCCAGCCAGGCTATAATTCTTCATTGAAAGTTATTTTGGCTCAAAAATTTGAAGCTATAATTATATTGACTTCCATGGATGCTGTTGAGAAAGCTGCTTACCATTCTAGTTGTTATTTTGTAGTGATCTCAACTTTTTCTGTTTTTTAAGATCTTCTGACTTTGGTGTTTTGTAGTTTCAAAATGTTGTAGCCAGTTGTGCACCGCTTTTTACTGGTCCTGCCTACCCAGGCATCCCTCTTGTATCCATAGATCCAAGTTTTTTATTCCTGTTGAAATACTGTATCTGCCATCTATTTAAATATTGCCTCTTCTTAGTTCTCTATATTTTCTCTTTCTGAGATTCTGATTTTAAAAGCAATCTCATTCTGTTGTTTATCTCTCTTCATTTTCATACTCTCCAACTACTTGTCTCTCTGTGTTATATTTTAGGTAATTTCTTTGGTTTTATCTTCTAACTCACCAGTTTTTTTCTTCACCTGTGTGTAAGATACCATTTAACTCATCTGCTGAGTTTTCTGTTTCAACAGGTTTACACACATGCACATATACCTATACATATATATGTGTGTAAGTATATATACATATACATATACATATACATATACATATACATATACATATACATATACATATACATATACATATACTTGTACATGTATAATATTCTATCTTTTATAAATTTGTCTGGTCATTCTCTTTAGCTTGTTCATTGTTATGAATTTATTCTTTATTTCTTTAAACGCTTTAGTCGCGTAGTTCCTAGTCCCTGAGATTCTAAAGCTATTGTTTGTTGTCACCACCTATTATCACTGACAGAGATTTGTTGATCTTTGACAATGAACCTTTTGCTTTATCTTAATCTAAGTGACTCCTGCCATCCTGCACTGGGGACACTTTACTTCAGGGGAGACTCTTTCTGCTTCTGTTTGGACCCAGGGATGCCACTCTCTCGGGATCACCTCACCCTCAAGGCCTTGACTTTGCACAAGAGCTCCTGGTCCAGCCTGTCCACTTCATGGCCTCCCCAGGGCTCAGTATTCTAACAGCAGCATTGCCTCTTCATTCCAGAACAATCTTAAAATGGGGCCAAATGGATTCTGGCCCCAGCTCTGATCGTGGGTAAGAAGGGTAGAGTGGGAGGTTATTGGAGAAGCCCACTACTTCTTGTAAGGCTCATAATTCTTTGAAGAGTGTGTCCTGTCTGGGGTCTAGTTGTTTTGCAGCAGCTGGAGCCATCTATGAATCTGGCCAGGTAACATGTTAGACACCAAAACAACTGAATTTGTGTGAACAGACGTGGCAAGGTCTGTTTAATTTTTCTCAAATGGAAGTTTTTCCAGTGTCCCCTCACTGCCCCAGGGACACCATCAGCTCAGGGGACTGTGTTGTAGACCTTGTAGTCGTCCTTCTGGGTGATGTGTAGCTTCCAGGGGAAGAGGCGCTTCTGGGAAGGCAGAGGCTGGGCCTGCCTCACCATGAGCCTCACATCTTCATCCGAGATCAGCCGAACCAGGTCCCCATCAGCATCTCTGTAATTTAGGGCGATGTCCTCCTTCTGGAACTCCCGCCTGGGTGGGAAAGATCAGGGTGAGTGTAAGGTCCAGCAGCCTTAGGCTTAAGCATGGGGGCAGAGAGCAGGGCCAAGGCAGTTTTAGGGCCTGGACCTAAAAATCAGAAGTCAGAGCTTGACACAGGCCTTATCACTTGTGCAGATGGAGAACCTGAGACCCACAGGGGAAGGGACTTTCACATTAAATTAGTGGCACAGCCTGAAATGTCTTGTGTATAAATGTGTTGAAGACCTAAGAACTGTCGTGGGGAAGAGGAGCGGTTTGCCAGGTGCAGAGTAGAGCAGAATACAGCCCCGAGAGACACCTGTGTGAAGCTCTGGAGGGGACTGGGCCTGTCTGATGAGGGTACCGGCAGGTGGGCACTCTTACTGGCTGGTCCAAGTAAAAAGTGATCTGACCTTTCTATGGGTAATTTGACAAAATGGATCAAAAGCCTAACTGACTTGCAAATACCCTGATCCCAAAATTCTACTTCTAGAAAATCATTTGGGCAAGTCGCCAAATATGTGATCACAACATTATTTGTGGTAGTAAAAAAGTGAAGGAGAACTTAAAAGGCCAAGGCAAGGGGATGCCACATTCATTGAGGTGCATCCAGAGAATGCTACTGGGTAGCCAATTAAAGGACGATTTATGCCGGGGTGGGGTGTGCGCCGAGGAAATCTGAGTGTGCCTCAGATAATGAGAGGAGTGGAAACATGAGGTGATTTCACTTGTTTATACCTCTCTGTGATTTCTGATATTTTAAAAATAATGAATAGGTATTACTGTTATAGTCAGATGCTATTTCCATTCTGTAAAGTAACTGTCCCTAACTAATCTGGATCTTGGGAGGTGGTAGTTCCCTGGTGATGAAGTATCCAAATTCAAGGCTTTTACCTAAAGAGACTTTAGCTCTAGCTGCCAATCCACACTCACAAACTGTGTGACGTCATCCAAGGCCCTTGACCTTTCTGCAGCCCCCCACTCATCTCTAACAAGGGAGCTGATACCCACCCAGCAGGGCTGGCTGCGGACAAAACAAAGGCAAAGGAGATGCAGAGAGCACCTAACGCATTGTATTTCCCCTTCTGATCTCTCCTCCGGGGTTTGTGCCCCACCCCTCCACCCAGCCTCTCACCTCATGAGCTCCAGCAGGTCCCTTAACAGTGGAGTGCTACTGAGGTCTTCCTCCACTGCGATGTCCCTAAGAGGAGAACGGCGTCAGTGAGAGGCCTTAGGCCCGACGGGGACAGGAGAGTGAGGCTGGCAGACCGCGATGGATCTTGACATCTTGTTATGGCTTTATGGCTTATCTGGAGGACAGTGGGGCACTGCAGGCTTTAAGAGCATGGGGGTTGGGGTTGGGGGGACAACATAGGATCTGATTTGGGCCTCATGGTCTAGAATATGATACGGATGTGGGAGTGGGGATGGGCAAGGAGGGTAGACAGGGCCCTCCCACAGGCCACAAACTTGATGGTGCTGATGGTGTCCTCATAGTAATAGCAGCGTAGCCAGTTGGTGGGGTCATCTTCCTCCGGGAAGTCCTTTAGGATCTTCACGAAGGACAGTGGGAAGATGCCTGTGGCTCCCCGGACAGTGCCCTGAAGAGGAAATAAAGAACTGCCTTGTCAGTGCCAAGAAAGGCAGGGCCACATCTTGGGGTTTCCCAGTTCCTTTAACATGACCAAGAAAGGCAGGCAAAGTTTGGGTTCCCTTATGTAAGAGGAGGAGAAGTGGCCAAGGTCACCAAGCCGCACCCAAGAAGAGTTTCATTTTAGAATAGGTCAAGATCTGAATTTATCTGAGAGTCTGCTCCCCTCTTTCATTCCCTCCCTCCCTTCCTCTTTCCCTCCCCCATTCATTCCACAGATACCACCAAACACCTGCTTTAGACTGAATAGCCGGGAATCTCCCCCTCCAGCCCACGTCTCTCGCCTAAGCTTCGGGGCCGGACCCGGCCACGGCCTGTGCTTTACACATGTTCTCTTAACCTTCACACCCTATGCAAGACATACTGTTTATGTCCCATTTTACAGACCTATAAACTGAAGCTCAAAGTGATCTCCTCACTTCTCCCCGATTCTCCCCTCAACCTGAAGTGAGCCACAAAGAACTCTCCAGAAAATAGGAAGATGACACGCATTTCCTGTTTCTGGAACATGGCCCAGCCATATCCCCGAGGCAGCTGTCAGAGCTGATGAGCATCTAACCCAGAGTTCCAGGACTGGGAGAAAATCAAGACAGCCAGCTCGGCAAGGCTGATGGTTCCTGCTGCCCTCCAGCCCTGCATGCCCGGGGCCCTCCCCTGCCCTCAGTGCTCCCCTTGGGACCCATCCCACAACCTCCTGAGATGCCACCACCCAGGAGCCCTGAGAGAAAGAAATCTTATTTAAGAACAACTGGACCTAATACAAAAGGCTGGTACTGGGCCTGTGTCTCGCACCCAGCGACCTCCCATCTTCATTCACCGAGTCATCATGGGCCCTTGTATGGGGCACATTCGCTGCGAGCCAGGACAAAGCTATGACCAAGACAGGCCGTGGTTCCAGCGTCTCATTTAAGTCTCTCGGCACCAGCTAGAGGCCACACACCCAAGCCCTGAACAGCTACATCTCGTTTAACATTTCCAGGAACCCTGTGAAGAAACTGTCAGCATTGCTTCAATTACAGAAAAGGAAACCATGGGGTTGAGCAAGTTTCCCAAGGTCACGAAGCTGCTTAAAAACAGAGCAAGGACGTGACAGCAGACAGGCCGGCTCCAGAGCTCGAGCCCTCCCTTCCTCGCCGCCTTTCCTCCCTCGGGCCTGTCAGCAACGCCATCCCGGGTCAAGACCAGTGCTTCTCAGCGGGGCGCCTTTGCCTCCCAGGGCCCTGTGTCTGGAGACCTATTTGATTGTTGCAACTGGAGGGGTGTGACTCGCATCTAGTGGGTGGAACCCAAGGATGTTGCTAAAGATCCTACAGCGCACAGGGCAGCCCTGTAACAAAGAACTCTCTGGCCTCAGTGTCCACAGTGCTGCCTCTGAGAAACCCAGTGACAGACCGAGAAATTAAGCTCAGTGGATCAACTGACTGGCCCAAAGCAACAGTTTCTTGGGGTCAGAGAGAACTAAAGGTGAGTGTAGGCTCCACAATCACCTGTCCCCCAGTGGCTATATTCCCTCAGGTTCTCCCACCCACCTGCCCAGACCCCCAGACCTATCCTCAGACTGCACCTCTTCCCTGGGGTCTTCCTTGACCCCTCCTCATTCTCTGATCCCCTCACCAGACCCAAAGTGATCTCACCTCCACACTCACCTCCACCCTCACCTCCAACCCCACCTCCATCCTCACCTCCATTATCACTTCCATTGTCACTTCTAACCTCACCTCCACCCTCACCTCTACCCTCACCTCCACCCTCACCTCCATCATCACTTCCATCATCACTTCTAACCTCATCTCCACCCTCACTTCCATCGTCACTTCTAACTTCACCTCCACCCTCACCTCCAACCTCATCTCCACTCTCACCTCCATCCTCACCTCCACCTTCACATCCAAACTCACCTCCAGCCAGTCTTTGTTGATCCGACTGAGAAGGAAGATCACATCTCCGGCTTTGAAATTCAGCTCCAGCTTGCTGTTCCCAGTGAAGTCAAACAGGGCCTGGGGGGAAGAGTGGAGTAAGGTGGGAGGTGGGAAACATTCACTGAGTCCCTACTAAAGTGCTTACTTTGGTGCCCCATTTAACAGGTGAGGAGACTAAGGCTCAGGGAGAATGAGTCACTTGTTTGAGGCCACTCCACTAGTTATCAGAGGAGCAGGCCTAGAACCCAGGTCTCCCTGACTCCGCAGTGGGTGCTCCTTCCACTGGTGCTTCTTCCATGGGAGGGAAGGAGCCAATCTCCCTGGATCCAGGGCCTTCCCTGCCCCCAGGCCTGTGTGGGCTCCAGCACCCCCATACGCCCCAGGCACTGACCACACTGGCTCTGAGATGCAGGTTTTAATGTGTGTCCTCAGGGACTCGTGAGCCCCTTGAGGACAAGGCCTTGCCTGAGTCATCTCTGAGTCAACAGGACTGGCCCAGAGGGGCCCGGGGAAAGCTTGCTGAATGAGTGATAGAGGGATACATTCTCTTCTGCCTCTGTGTGCTCCTCATGTGGCCTCTTCACAGCTTAGCTGAGGTCTTCGATGTCCAAGAATGAGGCTGTGGCCCTTCCTCCTGGCAGCCCCAGCCCCACTAGACACAAGCCAATGCCCTGCAAGAGGGGCTTTGTGGCTGAGGGTCAGCTGCCCAGAGGTGAGACGGGAGGGGCAGGCCCCAGGGTACCTCTGCTCTCGGAGCTGCCAAGCGATCTAAGCCAGCACCTTGTGGGGACTCACTCTTGCTGTGGAGAGAGAAGAGGGGCTGTCAGGCCTTCTGGTTCTCCCAGGGCCCAGCTCCCCGCTTCTGTGCCAGACGTGGGAACCGCGGGAGAGAGATGATGTTAAAAATGCAGGTACAATTGCTCCTGTGGCTCAGCACCCCCCCCCCCCGCCTTGTTCTCTGCCTCTAGAGGAGAGATTGTACCCCCTTTTTGGACCAGGAAGCAGGGGCTGAGAAACGAGGGGATGGGACGCTGCCACTTAGTGCCTAACTTGCCAGACCTCCCACATTTGTTCTTTCTTTTACTCCCGCACCCAACCCCTGAAGTCACGGTATTATCCTGTTTCAACTGGACACAGGCTGAAGAGGGGACACGTCCTGCTCCAGGGCCCAGGGCTGGAATCCGGCCTGTGCCCCGCTGGGTGCACCAGGGAGGGGGCCTCAGGCTGAGCCGCTCAGAGACACTGGATGGAGGGGGGAGGGGGAGGGGGAGAGGGAGGGGAGGGGGAGGGGTGGGGCTCAGGAGCGCTGCCCCCCCCCCCAATCCTGAGCAGCTGCAGCCTCACCTTTGGACTCCCACCCCCGCACCCCCGCTGTTTCAGGGGCTCAGGTTTTCAATGATTACTTCCTGCGGGATAGGCCGGGAGGAAGCGGCCCTGGGAGCGCAGGGACCCCACTTACACCTTCCTGGTGCGGGGGCGCAGCCTGCGGAGCGCCTGCGGCACCTGCTCCGTGTCGTAGGTCGACTGGTAGAAGAAGATGCGGACGTCTTCGTCCATCAGCACCCAGATGGGCAGGCTCAGGAGGGCCTGCGTTGGGGAGAGCACAGGGCAGGGTGGGGGCGTCAGGACGGCCTGGGCATCGCAGCTCAGCTGCTCCGTCCCTCAGCCCCACCCAGGACCCCCCTCTCCTCTGCCTGGCAACAGAAACGAGATACATTTCAGCGATTTCAGTGGCTAAAGGAACACTTCCCAAGCTTTGCTCCCAGGCTCAAGGTCAAGGGGGGGCCAAATGGCTGGAGAAGAGTTCATTTAGAAAAGACCAAAGGCCTCCAGACAGGACAGCAGAGGGTGCCAGGGAGCAGGACAGGGTGCTGACCAGGCACTGAGGGCTGTGCCATGTGACCTCACGCCATTTCACAGGGACCTGGGCCATAGGATCAGAAAGGCGAAGGGGCCTGCCTGAGGCCACACAGTTTAGCAAGTGACAAAGCTGGGGCACCCAGGGCCATCTGCCGCTGAAGACCATCCCTTAGATCAAAATGAGATGATATGCAGGAGGAATCCCCCAAAAAACCCAAATTAACAACAGTTGGTGAGATGACCTAAAAAAACACTTCTTGTACTTCATCGCATATCACAATTGGGGAAACTGAGGCTAAGAGAGGGAAAGTGCCTGGCCCAGTTGGCAGAGCTAGGAAATGGTGGGGTCAGGACTCTCATTTGATGTGAGGCAAAGACCTTGAGGCATGAGGACCCAGGCCTGGCAGGGTCACCTCCAAGATGCACACTGCGCAGATCCCTACCCTCAGTCACACAGCACACAGGCCCCCAGGAGCACTGTGGTTAGCTCTGGGAGCTGAAGCCCCACAGGCACCCAGAATCCAGGCATCCTCAGAGAATCCCAAGGAGGCAGCAGGACAGGAGGGGCCTGGAACACCACCCCAGAGGAGCTGGGAACACAGAGCCTGAGAAAGACATAGCTATTGTAGGCGAGGGCTGGGAGGCAGTGTCAGAATGCACAGACACCGAGCCAGGCTGCGCCCGGGATCAAATCCCAGCCCTGCCACTCACCAGCGAGGTGACCCCGGGCCTCCATGTGTTCACTAATAAACTGGGATGAGAGCAGTATCTCCCTTGTGGGATGGTGTAAGGATTAAATAAATGAGTATGTGCCCAACGCTTAGAACCGCACTGGGCGTCTACCAAGTGACCCGTCCAAGTGAGGTGTCACCATTGTTGCTGTTATTTTTATTACTACATAGCACAGTGGGTAAGGGCACAACCCTAGAGTCTCAGGGATGTGAGTTCAAATCCCATCCCTCCTACCTAACTGCTCTGTGACCCTGGGTGAGCGACTCCGCCTCTCTGTGCCTCCTGTCCTCATTTTAACACCTTGCTGACCCACTATTTCGAGCCAGAACTTGCCCGTGCACCTGGCTACTTCTCTGCTCTTATAAAACTCGACATTGCTTTCAGACCTTAAGATGACTTAAACTATGTAAGTGCAGACACGAGTCATCTCAGCAACGTTTGGACATGGAAACACGAGTGTACTCGTGACCGGTCAGCAAGGTGCTGGGATAATGGTATCTAACTCACAAGTTACTGAGGGAACTAAATAAGCCCATTCACTTTTCTGGCTAATGCATATCAAGAGCCTCCCTGTTGTTAGTCAAAGTGCTCCACATAGTTCCAGGCCATTGTCATTATCACATGACCCATGTTCTCCATTAGGACAGAGGTGAGACCGGAGGGAATCAGGCTTTTCTAATAACTATCCAACAATGGGACCAGCAGCCTGGGTCAGGGAGAGGGGTAGTGAGCTTCCCATCTCTGTAAGTGTGCAAGCACAGGATGGGGTGACCAATAGCAGAGATTCCTGCACTGATTGACCTCTGGGCTTCGAGGAATCAAACTGGACACAGCTAGGCAGAGATGGGGTCCTCCAGGCTGCCAGTTGCTAAGATCAGTGTGGGGTGAAGCCTCTTCTCCTTCCCTCCAGAGCACACTCTCCAGCTCTTTGAGAGGAGGGTGGAGCTTTCAGCCGCCCTGAGGGAGCAGCTGTCTCAGAGGCCCCTAGAGGGGAGATTCCTGCTGCCCAAAAGTGGGCAGCCGGGCCACCTGCTCCCTCCTCCCACCCCTTCACAGAACTAGGAGTCATTAGCTCTCATTTCAGGAAGCAGGCTCACAGTTTCCAAAGCACTTTCACATTCTTTTCTCAATGGATCTCAGTGCCACTCCTATGAGACCAGAGAATGGGAGGCACTGCCGCACTTCATAAGAGGGAAGCCATAGCCCAAGGAGGATGGGCAGCTCGCCCCACATCACCGAGACAGGCAACGCTGGAGCAAAGACTAAAGCGACTCCCAGCTCGGTGCTTCAGCCATGAGAGTAGAAGAGCATGCCTCTGGGCTATGAGGAGGGCTTCCTTCTCTAGGTTCCTGACGTTGCCATTAAGCATGGCTTGTATGCCTCTAGTGGCAGCGTGCTCACTACCACATGAGGAACATTGTCCCTTTCTTGTCTAGCTCTGTTTGATGAAAGGCTTTTCCTGGACAGCCTGGTCTCTGCCTTTAAATTGCTCCTTCCTCTGTCTTCCCCATCTCCTAGGGATACAGACAAAATACAGGTTGGGGGATAAACAAGGGCACCCATTCAAGGCCCGAGAATGCAACTAATATCCAGCCTGTGCCCTGGCAAGGGGTCTTTCTCCAGTTCCCACAAACATGCTGTGTGAGAGAGCTGGGGCCCTGGCCCATCGTGCCCCCTTATGTAGGCCGAGCCTCTTTGCGATTTTATGACCCACCTGACCATGTTCCACTGGGCAGGGGGCACCTTGGAGGCAGGCCCTGGGCCCCATTCACCTCTGTATCAGAACTCCCGGCACAAACACTGTATTTGTCCTTTCAAAGTGTGGCTGCTCATACCTTCTCCACTGAGCCTACGACAACCCGCCCCTGGCACCCTGCAGGCCCGGCCTTTAAGGATGGAAGGCGTAGACAATCCAGGCCAGAGAACCGGCCCCAGTTCCCAGAGCCATGCTCAGACATGGTACCTGGGCTACACCCCGTGCCCTCCCAGGTGCCAGGGTGGCACGGCCCCGCCGTTACCTTCATGTAAGCGTTGAGGGCCGGTATGCGCATCTCCGCGATCTCCTGTTTCACACCCATGTAGACCTTGGCTGAGGAGAGGCAAAGAGCTGTCCTGGGACCCCCACCCAAGAACATGGCCTCTGGGCTCCTGCCCCTCATCTTTCCGCAGGTGCTGAGGTGGCTGCTCTGCACCATCCCCATCCAACTTGCCCTCTCTGAGCTGCAGTATCGCCAGCTGATGTTTTTCTTGTTGTAATTGTTTCTGTGGTGCCTAACTGCCCCCACCACACACACACACACACACGCAGCTCTTAGCTCCAGAAGAACAGGACCTTTGCTTTGCTCAGGCTGTGCCCCATCACCCAGGAGAGTGGGCCTCAGCAATCTCACTGCACTGGACTCACCCCAGAGCAATTGAGTCAGGACCCCTGGGGGTGGGGCCTGGGCATCAGGATATTTTAAACAAGTGGCTTCCAATATGCCACCACGATTAAGAACCACAGGTCTAGAATATCGCCCAAATCAACAGATATTTGGTGAGTGGGTGAGTGAATCACTCTGATAAAGCAAGACCGAGTGTTTGCGGGGAGAGGGACACTGACGCTGGCTGACTGGAGACAAAGGTCCTCTCCAGGAGCCTCAGGCTGGGCCTGGGAGGACTACGTACCCAGAGATACCCCCACCACCCCAGAAGGGAGCCGTGGACCTCTAGGGAGACACTGGGGGAGCAGCCGGTGAGGTAGAAAGGGAACTGGAAGACACGGGTGCCACAGAAGCTTGGAGAGGGCTTCCTGGAAGAGGAGCCATGACAATAAAGACGAGGCCTGAGAGCTGTCTGCGCCCACCGACGTCCCAGCCAACAGGTCACAGCATTTCTCTCGCAGGGCTCAAGCAGGCAGGAGCTGAGAAGTCGGAGGTTTGGGCTTGTCCAAGGTGCAAGTTAGGCTCGAGTTGGGAGGAAGGCCAGGAGGCAAGGGGTGAGGGGACAGCCTCTCAGCAGAGCAGGGAAGGAGAGGAGCCATGGGCACCGGGAGGGGCCAGGACTGCGCAGGTAGAGGGCAGTTCTCGTGGAGGGGCCAGCAGGAGGGCTAGAAGAGGAGCTGGTGTGTTTGACTAGGGGGACACGCACGCCTGACTCGTGTGCTCCACACCATGGCCACGGCCACTGGCGGGTGGCGGAAGCCGTGAGGGCCACGGGAGTTTAGGAAGTCAAGGACCGGGAGGCTAGGAGTTAGAGGGCAGCCCGTGACCGCAAGGAGGGGGGCATGGGCTCAATGTACGCTGTCACTTAGTCTAAAACGGGACGACTGGACAGCGTCAGCCAAGCTGGAAGGGGAGCCAAGGGACGCGGTTGCGTCCTGGGCCGGGGGCCCGGCTGTGCCTGCGGCTGGACGGCCCAGCGCTACCTGGGAGGGCCGGCAGGCTGCAGGGGAAGGGGCCGGTCCTGCCCTCCGGCCCGTACCGCTCCTCCAGCTTGCTCTGCAAGGCGTAGAACTGGCGGTAGCGGCGGTAGATGAGGTACTTGGATCCCCCTTTCGTCTTCACCTCAATGACGAACACCTAGGACAGGGGCCAGGGGGTAGGAGCTCGGAGGCCAAGGGCAGAAGAGGGAGAGGTTCGATGTCCGAGGGTTACAGTGGGGCTTCTTGACCTCCGAGGGACATTTGGTGCCAAATAATCCTTTGCCGTGGGGCGTCCTGTTCGCTGTAGCATGTTAGGCAGCATCCCCGGCCCCCACCCACTGGGTGCCAGCAGCATCCCCACCCCACGTGGTAATAATAAAAAATGCCTGAAGGTATTTACTGCCAGATGTCCCCTGGAGGGCAGAATCGCCCTGCCGAGAACCACTGGGTAGAAGTTAAGAGATGGGAGAGGTAAAGGTTCAGAGGTCAGAGGTGAAGGTCCAGGGGTCTCTCTTACAAAGTGGCTGGTGAAGCCCCTCTTCTCCTCGATGTCCGCGATGTTGGCTGAGATTGCGACATCATCAGGAAGCTGTTCAAAGTCGCTGAGGGAGGAAAAGAAGCCCTGGTCACCGCCCTGAGCCGTCCGGTGGGCCCACTGGGTGTGAGGCAGTGTGCAAAGCAAATCCAGGGTGCGCTCGGCACTGCTCGTTCAGCGCCCCTTCCCCGGGGCGCCAGGCCAACACGCAGACCAGGCCTCCAGGGTGAGGGACATGTACCAACAGCCGTGTTACAAGCTAGCAAATCACTTTGCGGCTGCATGATCCATCCAGGACCAGAGACTGGCCAGGCAGAGGAGGGTCTCTGGTGCTGAGCTAAGGAAGCTCTACGGGCAATAGGAAGCCATGCAAGGCTTCGGAAGAGAGTGAAAACACAATCTGATCCGGCTTCAGGAGGCCAACTGAGGCACCTGCATAGAGAAGAAAGGAGGGCAGAGACTTGAAGGGACAGAACACCACTGGGAGGCTTTGAAATGCTCCAACTGAGAGATGACAGACAGACACCTTTTCATTTGTTGTGTTCCCTGTTCCTTCCTGCTAATCAGCTCCAGTTTTGTTCAGGGTGGCCGTGTGCCTAGCTCCAAGGTGACAGATCATGCTTGGGTTGAGCCAAACATAAAAGTCCCATGCCTGCCTTCCAGCCTCTTTTGCAGCTAGGAGTAGCCACGTGGCCGGTTTTGGCCAACGGGACCTAAGAGGGAATCTACAGCAGGGGGCCTATTGGAGAGTTTGCTTTCCTGATCCAGAGAGATGGACAAGCCAGCATGGTTTCTTCCCTTTCTCCTTTCTGCCTCTCTTGAAGGCAACCGTGACATCTGGACCTGTAGCAGCTACATTGCATTCCTGAGGCAAAAACATGTAGAAGACCAAGGGAGTCTCTGGGATGCTGGTCCTGAAGTCACTGAGCTGTGGAACCAGATATGAACCTCTGAGCTTCTTGTTATGTGAAAAAAACAAACCCGTTTGTTTAAGCTATTATAGTTCCTCTGTTCTCTGCAGGCTTATGCATTTCCAATGGACACGTTCCTGAGTTACGACCGCCAGGGTTTGGCGACTGTTTCGATGTGGAGGTAAAAGAAATAGCGTCCAGAGTGACACCCACGTGTCATCTGTATTCTGACCAGGATAGTGGGAGGGGAGCAGAGTTGATGGACTCAGTTTCAGGCCAATTTGAGAGGTCTCTTGGGCACCCAGGTCAAGGCCCAGCAAGAGCTGGTGTGTGGTTCTGGAGCTGGGTCGGAACATCTCAGCTGCAGTGGGAGGGGTAAGAACCATGTGGCTGAGGCTGTGGCTAAGACCCCAGAGAAGAGCAGTGAGCAGAGGAAGGGCCTGGAGTGACAGGTGGAGGGAGAGAAGACAGACAGCCAATGAAGCGGAAGAAGTCGCGAAGTCCAGCCACTTGTGGACAGATGAAGAAACTGGAAGCAATTACGACTCTATATTGCAGCAATTAGGAAACAGGGAGGGAGCTGGGGGGCAGGGGCCCCCTCATCTGAAGCCTCAGAGCTTGCCAAGACTTCAGGAGAAAACGGTGTCAAAGTCTACACACCCAGGCCCAGCCCCCGCTGGTTCCCACGTGACCTGGGCTGCTTGGGATCCCAGGCTACCTTGGGACACAGACATACAAGGCTGCCATCCGGAGGTGACTCAGGGTGGCAGTGGGCAGGCAGAGGAAATCCCCACCACTCCCATAGTACCTTGGTGGCCACAGGCAACCTCCCCACTCACTTTCTACACATGCCCCTATGGTGACACCCATGGAGAAGCTTCCTCCTTCACCTTCTCCCCTGAGGCTCCGCATTTCATGGGTATTTCATCTGCAATGTGATGAGAGTAGGGCAGGAAGGAACCAGGGGGGTAAAAAGAGCCTTGAGCGGGGAACCCGACAGGCTGGGTAATAGTAACCTTGGCCAACTCTTTCCTGAGCGCCCACTTTGCACCAGGCACTCTTCTAAGACGGTGTCCCCTTGTTACAGACAAGGAAATTGAGGCACAGACAGGTTAACAGGCTTGCCCAAGTAAGTCTAGAGGCTGTGCAGTCCCTGGTTTGAAGCAGGAACTTACATGAATCCCAGCCCTTCCCAGCCTCAGGTGCCCCTCTGAGTAGCAACAGCCAACCCCTGTAAGTGCCCGCAGCACCTCAGACGGTTCCGAGCACGTTAGGACACGGCCTCTGCCACCTGGTCTCACGGCTGCGTGGAGGAGCTGGTCACTAACAAATAGTGACAGATTTGCGATGGGCATAGGTGCTATAAAGGAAAAGCACCGGCGTTTTGAGCTGCAGCAGGAGCCTGGCCATTTGCCCCGTCCCTCAGAGTCAGTGTGCAGTGGGCATGAGAGCTTGAGAGCAGACACTTCTGGGGGGAGGTCACGTCCATCTGTCCCTCAGAGAGAAAAGCAGGGGCGCTGTGCACGGGTGAGGGCCAGGCTCGCTCAGACTGAGGGTGGTCAGGAGAGCTTCTTCTTCCTCCCAGAAGCCTCCTTAACCAGAAGGAAAAGAAATGAGGAGCTGGCCACAGGATGACAGGCAAGGGAAACATTGAGAGCCAAAGGCCCTGCAAGGGGGGCAAGTCCAAGGATCTGCCGTGGGGAAGAGGGTCGTCTGAGTGCATCTGAGCACAGAACTGGAGGGAGAAAGCGATGAGACAGGAGGCCGGTGAGGCCGGCGGGGTCCACGCATCAAGCGCCCTGTGCCTTGCCCTGGGGTGGGGGGAGTGAAGAAAGCGCTCCAGGGGGCAAGGAGGCCAATGACCCAGGACCTGGCTCTGGGGCCATCCTCCTCTGAGGGGCGAGGGCAGCTGTAAAGGGCATCAGCCGGCCTGAGTGGGACAGAGCAGGAGGGCCCCGGTGTTAGAGGGAGACCCGGATCCCTGCTCTGCAGGTGCCAGCAGGGGCCTTGGGAAGGCTCCTCTCTGTGCTCTGGCTCCTCCCCTCTAGGACATGGGGACCATAGATGCAGGTACATCCCAGGAGGGTCAGGAGGCCCCACTGGAACAAGCACAGCCCGGGAAGCTCCGCAGGAGCAGGGACCTTGCCCTCCCTGCATCCCCAGCGCCCAGACCGCACTGGGCGCTCAGGAGGTGCTCACCGGGCCACTGCCTGTGTCTGTGTTTGAGCAAGGCTTCCAGTGGGCCGTGTGGAAAGGGTCCGGGCCCTCCTGAGAGAGCCAGGAAGGGGCTGCATCGGGGGAGCAGGGGTGCAGCAACTCCACTGATGTCCCCCTAAAATAACTGTCCCCATGGAGACCTCAGCAGGACCCCTCAGAGCTGAAGTCAACTCGGCCGCCTGGGGGCAGGATGCTTGGGGCTTATGTACACACTGTTCATGCAAAGTACACTCGGGAGCATGGACAGGTGAGACTGAAGGTTGAAAGACCCTTGGGCAGCAGCTAGTTCAAGTTTTGTGGTTCCTGTACGTAGTAGGTGCTCAAAACATGTTTGTTGGAACTAAACTCACTACCTCGCTTTGTCCTTTCCTTCTCCAGACAGCTCTGGTCTTAGAAAGTCCTGCTGTGGGGACTGTGCCGCCCGCCCCTTGGTCCTCTGCTTTGGCCCCAAGCAGAACCTGGGGCCCGCTTTCAAATAAGTGGCCTCCAGGGGGCAAGGAGGCCGATGACCCAGGACCTGGCTCTGGGGCCATCCTCCTCTGAGCGGTGAGGGCAGCTGTAAAGGGACAGGGAGTGGGAGGGGGGACACACAGTCGCCTGGCCAGCCCTGGGAGTCATCCCTCTGGGCCACAAACCCCGAGAAATAGGAAGTGCCACAGCCTCGAAGAGCAGCTGTTTCTGGGGGTGCGTGTTGGCGTGTCGGGCCTGGTCTCCAGTGGGAACAGGTGGGGACGAGGGGCTGGGATCTGGTGGTTCGGCCTCACCCCAGCTCCCCGGCCCCAGCCTCTGTGGCTCACCAAGGCCCTGCCAGATCCGTCCTGTAAGCACAGGCTTCTCCTGCCCCTCCCTCCACACGCGCCCGAGCACACACACACACACACACACACACACACACACACACACACGCAGCCGAGCCTTCCTTCCACCATCCAAAGCCTGCAAACCCCACCCCAGCTTCCATTTCTAGCCTGATTGCACCACAGGCCCTTTGCCGCCCACTTCAGCCCACACCAGCCTGACCCATCTCCGGAGACGCTCAGAGTCACCCCCTCACAATTAGCACACTCTTTTTTTAAATCCTCAGTGGAGGATATTTTTTCCGTTGAGTTTTAGAGAAAGTGGGAGGGAGGGAAGGAGGGGGAGAGGGAGAGAGAAAGAGAAACATCAATTGGTTGCCTCTCATATGTGCCCTGACCAGGGCCGGGGATACAACCTGCAACCCAGGTACATGTCCTTGACCCAGAATCGAACCCAGGACTCTTCAGTGTGCATGCTGACGCTCTAACCACTGAGAAACACTGCCAGGGCAGCGCGCTCTTTTTTTTTTTTTTTTTTTATGTCACCTGCTGTTACAATCCCAGAAAGCAAGAGCCAAGCCCTGGGTCCTCAGGTGCCCCCAGTCCGGAGTACAGGCCTGGCTATTGAGGAAACATTCAGAAAATGCTGCTACAGATGAACCTAAGCCCTGGCCAGGCTGTGCCCCAAGCCCAGGCCTTGCCGCTCACTCCCTGTGCCCTGAGTAAGTTCTCTGTCCTCCTTGGGCCTCAGTTTTCTCATCTACACAACGACAGGATTGGACCAGAAGGATTTAAGGACACTTTCCAACTCAAAGATCCACTCATTCATTCACTCAGCAGCATTTACTGAGCACGGAGTTCATACCAGCCTTGATCTGCATCCTGGGGAGACCTCAGTGATCGACAGAGACAGATACTATACCCTCATCAAACTTGCCTCTAAAGGTGGAGCCAGTGACAAGGACAACAAATAAATGAGTCTAGAATATTATTACAGTAACATCAGGACGCACAGAAAAAGAAAGCAGGGCAAGGGGTCAAAGAACAGCAAGGGGGCTGTCAGGGAAGGCTTCAGGGAGGAGGTGACATTTGAGCCAAGCCCTGGTTAAAGAGGGAGAACATGGCAGATTCTGTCTTCTGTCTGAACAAAAGATGAAAAGCCACTACTGACCACAATGTGGAGCAGTGAGCCCAGCCTGGGAGACAGATCACCTGAGTTCCCATCCCGACTCTGCCACCCACTCCTATGTGACCCTGGGAAGGTCACTGCCCATCTCTGAGCCTCAAGTCTTCATCTGTGCCTGAGGGAGTGAACCGCAGTCTAGTTTCCTTAAAATAGTTCTGAGAGTCTGCATTTCTGAGTATTTGGGTTCTGACTCAACCCCAGCCTCTCAACTTTTGCTATTAATAAGGGGCTGCAAGAGGGCTGGCCTCTGTCCCCAAGGCCTGCTGGGAACAGTGAGGAGGCCCAGGGAGGGCAGCACCCCTGCACTCACCTCTCAGACCGCAGCTGCTGGGCCACGGCCATGGCCGTCAGTGGTCCAGGAGAGTGGGTGACGGAGGGTCTCACCCAGCCAGGCCCAGACTGAGTTCGCCTCTCACTTCCTTCCGGCCACCCAGCGTCTGGGCTGCGGTCCCAGGAGTCCCCAGGAAATTTTGGGGAGGCCCCACCCCTGCTTCTCTGAGCTCTAGCAGAGGCCCCTCCTCCAGGCGCTCTGGGTCTAGCCAGTGGCCCACACTTCCTCTTCCCTATGTCCCAGCTGCACGGCATTTGGGGAAATGCACAGCCTCAGATGCCAGGTTTGCCTGATTTGGGGCTTTGGGGACTTTCTCAATGCCAGTTCTTGGTGCCGGCCTCAGGTGGGCATCAGAGAACCCCACTTCATGAGAGGCAGTCTCAGTGCTGGCTTGGCCACCAAGGGGCCCTGTGACCTTGGGGAGTCACTCCTCATTCTCCTGCTCATCAAACCCAAAACCATGCCCCCCCACTGCTGAGCCTGTGCCCAGGGGCTTCTCTAGGCCTGGAGTGCTGGCCTCTACCATGCCTGCCATCCCTGCAGCCCAGCTCAGATGCCGCCTCTTTCAGGAAGCCTCCCCAGTTCCTCTGACAGAATCAGTGCTCACAGGCCCCTCTGTCATGTTGGGGTGTGAGAGCTGGTCCATCTTCCCCTTCTCCTTCCCCTCCCCCTTGCCCTGGAGCTCTGGGCTATACTTTCCCCTAGATCTTTGGGCCTATGCAGGACCTGCACGGCCAAGCCTCTCTGCAGGGCTGCCAGCCAGAGTGACTGCCTGTCACAACCTGATCACACCCTTCTCAGCTGAAACTCTTCAGTTGCTCACCCTGCTCTAGAAGCCCAGACTCCCAGCCCTCCTGCCTCTGCAGGTCCTGCTGGCTTTCCCAGCCCCCTCTCGGAAGCGGTCTCCTTCCCACACTGGCCTCCATTCCATTTCTAGAACGCTCCAAGATGCCTGCTCCTCAGGGCCGCTGTGCATGCTGTTCCTCTGCCAGGATGCTCTTCCCTGTCTCCTTTAGGGCTCGGGTTAGAAGTCACCTCTTCAGCAAGGCCTTCCCTCCCCCTCCCCCTGAATGAAGGCCCTCCCTTAATGCTCTCTCGCAAGTCCCTGTACTTCCACTTCAGAGCAGCTGGACTGTTAGCATCTTTCATATTTAGATGTTTAATGACCGCCTTCCTGGCTCGCCCAGTGTCTACACAGGGCAAGCACTCCGCCCGTATTCTATATTCAGGGAAGGAATGAGCGCTTCCAGTTGGCGATTCTGTGGCTCCCCTCATGCGTGTGGCTGTTGGATTCTGGAGGGAGCTCTCTGAGAAGAAGTCCACAGCCATGCCCAGGAACCCCAGCCAGTCACACTCACACACTCACACTCACACTCACTCACGCGCTACAGATGCAAAGCAGGACAGCAGAGGACATAGGTGAAGACACAGCCTGCCTTGGTGTCTGTGAATTACAGAATGGGATCTTCTGACTCCCTCTGCCCCAGACTCATGCTGCCTTAAGATTCCCAGGGCTGGGACAAGGGTCTGCGGGGACAAAGCCAGCTGGGTGGAGCCTGGAGCCAGGGTCTCCCACTGCAGGTCCTTTGTCATTTCCCAGACGAAAGGACTGGGGACAGGATCCATCCTCAGGATCCCAAGGACTGTGTGACCCCAAGAATGGAGAGCAGCTGGTAGCCTCAAGGCCTCTCTGAGCCCCGGCTCTGCCCCACCCAGGCACCCCAAGGAGCTTTCTGCCCAAATAGAGTTCAGGGTGGGGCAGGGTCCGCAGGAGGAAAGGTGCTCTGGGCCCAGCCTGCAGTCCTGACTGAAGAGCATGTCCCTCTCCTCCTCCAGGCAGGCCAGGGCCCAGGGCTCTTCTGAAACCAAGGTCCTTTATGGACACCGTGGGAGGTAAGGACAGAGCTGAGGAAAGACAGAGGACAGGACAAGAAAGGACAAAAGATACTCAACCAAAAACTATTTATTGAGCAAGGCACTTGAAATACAGAGATAAATGAAGACGGCAGGGCGAGCACAAGTTGAAATTTCCCTTCCTCCTACAGCCACATAGAATATGTTGGATGAGATATTTTCAAGTATTTTAAACATGTAGAACCCAGCTCAAAGGAAAGAAAATATAAATTTCAGGAGGAACCTGTACCAGTGAGAGAGGCTGGTGCCCTACACCCCATGGGAAAACCAAGGGTGTATATGGGTTGTTGGGGCTGAGATTTTAATGCTAACCTGGGTCTGGGTCTGGGTCCAGGCCATGGTCCTGGTGTCGGCAGGAAGTCAAAGCTGAGCTCCTGGTATGAAGCTGGGTGTCAGAGCTGATTAGAGGAACAGAATTTCTCAACCATCAGCCCAGGTAACTGCAGGACTCTGTACGTTCAGACCATCCTATGTGGTTACCTCTGCTCTCTGAGTTTGTGGGGCCCACCACGCAGGCCTGCCCTGAGCTTGTCGGGTTCAGTATGTGGCCCCTTTTCGTCCACAGTAACATGCATATAAAGACATATAACTGTAGGCAAGCATGTGTCCATGGTGTGTCTATACAGGAGCCCACAATGTGTACAGTGGTGACACTGTGGGAGTGAGAGGACATATTCAGATGCCCAAGTCCAAGTGGGTGCAGAGTGAGTCACTGATAGCACATGAACTTGGGCAAGCGCCCATGCCCTTCCCTGCCCTCTCTTCACTCATCTGTAAAGTGGGCTTACCCAATGGGGTTGTGGTGAGAATTCATGAGAAAAATACACCAAAAGCTTGCGGACACACGGCAGTTTCTCCTTTTTGTTTACAGTTTGAGTGTGTGTGTGTGTGTGTGTGTTTTGGGTAGGCCTAGCCCTCAAGTTCAACTTCCCAGGTTTCTCGAGACCTTGCCTTCCCATGCATGCCCCCTTGACCCCAGGGAGCCTCCCACGGCCCTGACTCATCCACAAGGCAGCTGCCTCCGAAGTGGGGGAGGAGGTTGTCCAGGGGAAGGCCCAGGGCCTGGGGTGGCCTCCCCCTCCCCTCCTCTCCCTCTCTTCTGTCCCTGCCGTGGTTCTGCTGAATGTGGGTATTTCTCTGGCTCCTCATACAGAGAACACCGCTGCTAATTTTATGCCTGGGTCCCGCTACGGTGTAATTTGAGGCCAGACACTCTGTCAGCAGTGGGCTCCGGTCCTGCTGCTGCTGCTGCGTTTCTGGGTCTCCCCTACCCCCCCCCCAAGAGGAGACAAGCTCTTCACTCGTTCCATTAAGCAAGTAGGAAGTGTCTGAAGTGGCCTCTCCCGTGTCAGAGCATAACCTCCGCCTCCACAGCCTGTGATAAACAGTCACTGAGCAGCCTGAATGGGCAGCCCCAGTCCGGGCACTGACGCCAGGTTACTTTGAGATCACACCAAACCCCCCAAACTCAAAGATTTTAAGCAGCGAGTTAGGAGGAAGAAAACTGCTAGGGGCCCTGGGAAGCATATGACAATTAAGTGACATTCTGCCAAAGACCAAGAGGATGGAATGCTGAAAAAAAGGCTCGGGAACTCAAAAACAAACGCCAGGGGCCTTCAGAGAAGGGGCATGGCTGGCTGCTTTATGAAAGTTTACCAGTGTCCATTCAAAACCACGTCTCCGGGAAAGGTCCAATATGCTCAGCCCAGACCTGAGGGATTCCCAGCATGCATGCTGGGGTGCTGGGGTACACAGGATGGAGCACAGCACTCAGTTTAGAGATGAGGAAACCCTCCTCTGAGCAGCTGGTGGTCAGGCCAAGAGCCCCAGCTGCGGGAAATGGAGTACGTTGACCGGTGACCGAGACTGAGGACGTCTGGGCTTAGGGGGAGGGGAGCGTTTTCTGCAGGACCAGGAGATGCCCTAGGGAGCTCATCATGGGGACTCAGCAGATAAGGGCTGCCTGAGTCAGCAGCTCTCCTAGGGAAAGGAAGGAAAATCCCAGATTAGACCAGCAAGATTCCAGAAGATCCCTCGAGCACTGAATTCCCCAATCCTGACCCACATGTGTCTCCCTTCATAATTTATGAGGGGACCTTCACTGGACAGCCTCCCTGAGCCATAAATAGCCATTTCTGGCAGGCCCCCGGGAGCAGCACTTGAAAACAGGCAGGGTGTGGCTGAGGCCTATGAGACAGCAAGCTGTCTGAAGGCCCAGGGCCTGCACTCCGCTGTGAGGCCCCAACACACAGCAAAGCTGGTCTGGCCCTCAGGCTCCCTGGCTCTGGCATGTGCCAGCTGTGTATCTTCTCTGACCATCAGCTTCCCCAGTCATGTTCTAAATGGAGATGATAAGATTTACTTCATAGGATTACTACATTATTCATTTGTTCAAAATCTGTTGAGCACCTACTATGTGCCAGACACCTACTGTGTGCCTGGCTCCAAGTGAAAGTCATTGTTCTTGTGCCGCATACCTTCTGGAGGTGTATTAAATAGGACAATGAGCCTGGCCGGGCGTGGCTCAGCGGTTGAGCATTGACCTAGGATCCAGACGATCGGGGTTCAATTCCCGGTCAGGGCACATGCCCGGGTTGCGGGCTCGATCAGTGACTCTCTCATCATTGATGTTTCTATCTCTCTCTCCCCCTTCCTTTCCTCTCTCTGAAATCAATAAAGATATGTTTAAAATAAAATAAAATAATAAATAAATAAATAAATAAATAAATAAATAAATATAAATAAATAAATAGGACAATGAATGCCAAGTGCAGTACAATGCCTGACACATAGAAAGTGATCAGTAAATTATAGATGCTAATGTTATTATTATGGATGATCGTTTCCTTGGTCCCTTATTGGTCTCTCTCTTCCTGCACAAGTTGTTCCTCTTTGTATTAAAACTTATCACGTTTAATTCTAAAATTTCCCCGTGTTTGCCATCCCCTCTGCACTTCATCAAAATGTTGACGGCAAAAGACCACCAGGGGGCGCAACGACTCAGCAGCCCGGTTTCCACTCTGCGGCGCCACCTAGAGGACAAATGTCATAGCCGCACCAGAAGGACTAGTCCAACCGGAGGGTCAAATTAGGAGCTGGCCCGGCGGAGCGCGGCCCGCGGATCGCACCGCCCTCTCCAGGCGGCCGCATCAGTCAGAATCCGATCCGACCGAGCCGAGCAAGAAGCCCGCACGCGGAGGGCCCGGAATCGCCTCTCGCTGACCATAAACGTGATGACGGCCGCGATCGCGGAGCTGGCGGTTCACCCGCCTCCGCCGCAAACCGCAGGCGCGCGAGCGAGCATCTGCAGAGCGCCACGACCGCGCAGCGCCTGCTGGCCCCGATTCCTGCTGCCTCTCCCTCTCGCCAGCCCCATAAAATAGGTCATGTTTTTATCCCTGGTCATATTTTTATCTCTGGAGGTGAGGAAACCAAGGCTCCGTGGGGTTAGGAGACTGAACCAGAATGACTTAGTGAGTGAGTTGGCAAAGTAAGATTTTGACCTCAAATCCTGCTGACTCCAAAACTCAAAACTCACACTGTCAGTGACTGTGCTATGCTGGCCCCCACTCATTCATTTATTCCTTCCACAGCATTTGTTCAGCATGCACTCTGCACAGGTACAAATGAAACAGACGAGTCGGGCACAATTGCTGCTCTCAAAGAGCTCACGCTCCTGTTGAAGTACACCTATAAATATGTGTGCATGTGGGCATACATACATAACACAGGCATGCACACACATGTGTGCACACGCACATACAGGCCCACACAAACAATACCCACACATGCACACAGAGCAAAGTACATTTCAGGGAAAAGCCAGGAAATACATGTCGAGAATCCGGTTTCCCTGTTTCCACGCTCAGTACTGTCTCAGCCCCCAGGGGACTGTAGATGCAGATATCTCCAGGGGCCTAGTGGGAATCCTCTGTTTCAGATGGAGCCAGGATGGAAAAGTTAGGGGGCGTAGGCTGGGGCTTAGGGTCTGCCTCTGTGCCACCACCTTCTGGCACAGGACTCCAAGGACTCCAAGAATTCTAAATTTGGGCCTGGCCTTCCGGATCATCATGAAGGTGCACTTGTCAAGGTGGGAGCATAGAACGGGTCTTATTAGCAGTTTGTTGGCTTAATCTACAGTTTTACGTATTTACTCACGTGCACGGGCCTCCATTTGTACCACTGCTCCAGTTCCTGCAAGTGTTGGGGCCCAGGAGCAGGGCAGAGGGACTTGTAAGCCACAGTAATCCTCTCGCTTTCATTCTAAGAGGAAAGAGAATCCGTTAGAGTGTTTAAATAGAGTGATGTAATCTGATTAACGATTTTCAAAGATCCTTTTGCTGCTTAGCCTATGGCTCACAGGAGGTTGCACTGGAAGTAAGTAGACTAAGTGGCCCCTTCTAACAGCATTCTCACTCAACGTTTAAAAATCAGCTTTATCCAGTTATAATTTACATGCAATAAAACTAGCTCACTTCAAGTGTACAATTCAATGGGTTTGGACAATTATGTAACCACTGCATCACAATATAGGACACATCCATTATCCCTAAAAGATCCCTCGTGCCCTTTTCAACCAATCCCCTCCCTCCCCACCCCAGGCCCTGGCAACCACTGATCTGCTTTCTCTCAGTCTATTTTGTCATATCTGAAATTTATACAAATGGGCTCCTAGAGCATGCGGTCTTTAGTGTCTGGCTTTTCTCACATTGTCTAAAGCTGATGAAATTCATCAGTGCTGATGTGTACCTCAGGAATGTATTCTTTTTATTGCCAGTAGGACTCGATTGAATGGATATATCACAATTTGTCTATCCACGCACAGGGTTCTGTTAAAAAATCAGTGCCACCGGGAAATGGTAACTGAAAGGAATGCCAGCCTCCCTGTCTCAGGAGCCCCTCCCTCTTCACGCTCTGCAGCTGCTCCAAAGCCCCAGCACAAGCCCTCGCTCTCCCCGGCCGCCACCCCCCTGCCCCGACCCCAGGCCCGTTCTTCCTCCTGCAGATCAGCCTGGCCTCCTCGAAGAATCCTCTTCACTGTCATTCCACCTTCATGATTCGATGGCTCTTCTGCATCCTTTGATTCTGCAGCATCTAAGATTCAAAGCTGGCCCAAGACTTTCCTCAAAGGTTGGGGTGGGAGTTTCTCTCAGAGTGTTTCCAGCCTCTATCAGAGCATCTTCCAGACCTTCTTTCCATCTCTCCTGCTAAGGGTTATGTGCCATTAGCACATTTAGGTCAATCAAGGCCTGAGTCATAATCATCTATGAATCTCGGGTGTCCAAAACAGGACCAAAAAGAGTTTTTGGGAGGGAGGGAGGAGGGAGGGAGGGAGGAGGACCTGAAGGGGGCACAGCAGGTGGGCTTCCTGGGCCAGGCTGGGCCCTGGTGATGACCTAATGCATTTCATGCCCCCCCCCCCCCAGCCCCGTGGCCTCTGCCTCTATATTAAGGGAAGAGCTTCCTCTCTCCCAGCCCACAAAGTGCAATAACTGCCCACAGGGCCCCTCTGCCCCAAATTGCACACCCAGGAACTAGGCAGCTTTGCAACAGGAGGTCCTGGAAGTTCTGTAACTGCCCTTCCATCCCTTACCCTTAGGCAATCTGCTCCCACTTGAGGCCTGAGACCTCCTGTCACAGTTCCCAGTGGCCTCCAGGATGCTACCCTGCCCAAGCCCTCACCTGGAGCCCCCTTCTCCAGCTCTGGCCTCTGCCAATTGCCTACGGCGCTCTCTCGGTCCACCCCCCTCACACACCTCTGGCTCCACCATCTCCTCCTACGTGTCCCGGGCTCCTTCCCAGGCTCTTCTTCATCTCCCTCCTCAGCCTCTTCCCACCCCCAGGGCTCTCTGCTTGTGGGCTTCATCTGCTCCCACACCTCCATTACCATTTGTCTGCACACCAAGGACACCCCACCAAATGCCCCCAGCTCCTCGAGCCAACAGCTCCTCTTCACAGAGGCTCTTCCTCACGCGGTCCGTCTCCCCCTCACCAAAGCCAGAAACCTATGCATCTCTGTGGCCTTCCTGTCCTCCATTAGCTGCTATGTCCAGTCCATCAGGAATGAATTTGACCTCCGAAGCTTCCCCCAACTGTCTCCTCTCTCCATCTGTTTTATGATCAATATTTTCTCTTGGGCAACTTTTGTTTTTCCATGAGTTAATAATTGCTTTGAATTTTTACTTGCCAGAATGCTCACAGAGGGTCTATCATGTTACCTAATGTATGATCTTCTTACCATATCTACTTTTTTCTCAAAGCTCTGTGTAGTAGGTTTTTAAAAAAGCTCTCTGTAGTGTCCTAGCTAGCTGTTGGTTTGGACTCCCCATTGCTTCCTGTAGCTTTTCTCCACTGTTCTTCTCCTGAGTTGGCCCCATTTCCTGGATGCTATGTCCTTCTTTTTGTTCTCCTCCTTCATTTTTCTGGAGCACATCCTCTGATATCTCTCTAAGAGTGGATGCATGAGAGGCTAACGTCCTGAGTTCTTGCATGCCTGAAAAAAGTCTTTATTTCATCCCCACTTGATTGAGTTTAGCTGCATATAAATTTACTTGGTGAAAATCATTTGACCTCAGAATATCAAAGGCAGTTTTCCATTGCTTTCTAGTGTTTTGTGCAGATCTTGAGAAAAACAAAAATACTGACTCCGTTCTTATTTTTGTTTCATGGGAAGCTTCTGGGACTTTTACTTTGGTCTTCCTGAGTCACATGATGATGTGCATTGTATGGATTATTTCTCCTTCATTTACTGGTTCCATGGTAGACTTACACTATCTGGAGACTCATAATATTTCAGTTTGGGGAAATTTTATTGAAATTTAAAAAATAATTTCCGCTTCAGTGTTCTCTGTTCTCTCTCTTGTAAAAAAAAAAAATTTCTTCTAAGTCAGACTTTAGGCCTCCTGATTGTTTTTCTGCTCCCTGCCCTGTCATATTTCCTACTCCATTTCTTCCTTTTATACCCATGGGATTTATTTTCCAAATCTATTACTGAAGCTCTTATCTTGACTTTTTTTATATTAAATTTCCAAGATCTCTCTCTCTCATTCTTGTTCTATAATTGTTCAGTGGTCATAGCATCCTATACTTGTTTTATGGATTGTATCAGTCAGCTTTTGCTGTGTAACAACTGACCACAAAAATCTCAGTGGCACCCAACAATAAGAAATTTATTATTACTTGTGCACCTGTGGCTGGACCAGAGTCATTCTGATTCAGCTGACTCATTCTTGAGTCCAACCTAGAGGGACAGTTTTTCTTCCAGGTTTGTTTTTTAATTTTTTACCTTCTTAGTTTTGTGTCTCTGTTTCACACTGGGGGCTTCACTTATGTGTCTAATGCTCTTTGGTTGTTTGTTAATATTTAAAACACATGTACTGATAAAGCTGATCAGAAGTTCTACAACTGTGGAAGAGAGCTTGTGGAATGACAGGTGTCCAATTGGGGGTTAGGGCAGGGAGACAGCTATGTTGCTGAGAACCCCCACAAATGATAGCATGCATAAGACGTTTTCTCTAGTAAAGTTTCCAGTAACTTGTCTGGCAGCTGACATCCTATGCTTGAAATGTAGAAATGGGTAAGAGTGGATTGGGGGTGGGAGGCTATTTTGACCATCAGAATGCAGACTTCCAATTAACACCTGTTGTCAGCCCTGTGTTTTGTTCCTGTCCACTGTCATGCTGGTGACTTTGGTGTCCCAAGATGTCCCCTCTACCAGTCTCCAGAGAATAAACCTCCTGCAGAAGGCTCAAGGGCAAGACCTTGGGTCTCAACTCTTCTCATCACCCTCTCCACCTGCTCCCCTTAAGCCCTGGACCTTATTGGGGTTCTGAAGCCTCGCTCATTTTCTTCTCACTGTTATCCCCCTGCGTGCTCTGGTTTCTCCTGTCTTTCTAAATATGTTGCGAGCATTCTGCACAAATCCCCTTCTAAAGTGTGTTTATCCTCTTACCTGTCGATGCCCTTCCTACTCCCTTTGTCCCTGTGGGATGATACCTTTTATATCTTTTCTCTATAATGTCAGTGAATCCTCAAGAGGAAGGAGAAATTCTTCTACCCTCTACCAGTAAAGTGGTTTAGAAATTCCTCAACTCCTCTACCAATAAAGTGGTTTATTGCCTTGTGTATGTGCAAACGTTTTCCATCCAGATATGCTCAGGAGGCCTCCCTTCCTTACAAAACACAAAAATTAATCTAGGTATTTTTCTGAACTAAGAAGTCATCCTCCCCCAGGGATAAAGCACAACAGCCCTTTCTTTCTTTCTTTCTTTCTTTCTTTCTTTCTTTCTTTCTTTCTTTCTTTCTTTCTTTCTTTCTTTCTTTCTTTCTTTCTTTCTTTCTTTCTTTCTTTCTTTCTTTCCTTCCTCCCTCCCTCCCTCCCTCCCTCCCTCCCTCCCTCCCTCCCTCCCTCCCTTCCTTCTTTCTTTTTCTTTCTTTCTTTCTTTCTTATTGGCAATGTGTATGCTTTTTTCCCTTCCTTTACATTACTCCTCTCCTTTCACAGATGAGGAAACCAGCTTGGAGGGGGGAACAGCTTGCCCGAGGTGACAGAGCTGAGTGAGCCGCTTCCCTGCACCACGAGGCCTGGTGGCGGACGCAGGTGCAGGGGCCGTGCGGACTCGCCCAGCACTGCTGGCCGCTGCAGCCCCGTTTACACACGAGGAAGCTGAGGCTCAGAGCTGCCCAAGTAACCCATAGCTGACCCCAACCTTCCCCTGCTTCCCCTCAGACACGTCTAACTTGGTTATAAATTGGAAGACGGAGCCCACAGGCGACCAACACCCTGACGCATGGGGCGCCGTGGAGAACACGAGGCAGCAGGCACACAGGAGAGAGCTTTCCCTTTGGAGCCCCCATCCTCCATGGCCGGTGGGGACCAAGAGGCCAGATACCCTGGGCAAGGTTTCCAGGCTCCCATCAACCCAAGGGCTCCCAGTTCTCACCACCTGGGGGCTGTACTTTGTTAACCTGGTTACTAAACTGTGTCTCAGAGGCTTAGCCAATTTGCACACCTATTTGGATGAAGGTCTCTGCCGGTGAGTCCCTATTTCGCTGCGCCCTTGCTGTGTGCTTAGTGTGTGCTGGGGAGAGATGAGGGGAGCAGGCTGGGAGCTCCCTGTCCGCATCCTGGGGGGGGACGACGACATGCAGAACTTTAGGCCACAGAACCAGGCCAGCCGGTGTCCACAGAGCCATGTGGGGAGGCAGCCTTTCCAAGCCCAGTGGACAAACGCCGGAAAACAGGTCACCCAGCCCTGTGCAGGCTTCAAAATAAGAGCCTCCAAAGAGTGATGGGCTGGAGGCGGCCGGCAGGGCACCAGGCAAGGCCTGGGGACGCAGGGCGGAGGGCAGGAAGGGGAGCCAAGGACGGAGAAGGCGCTTTCTAGGGAGGCGGACACACAGGTACTGCCGTTCACACACAGAGACGCTTCTACACCAGTCCGTTCAAAAGCACCGCCCCTCGGCACGTGTGCCCCCCAACTCTCTCCCTGAACCCCGGGGAAATCCTCACAAGACTGCAACTACAGGGTTAAAGCCTGGTTCCCCGGGAGGCGTCCAGGACAGGGCTGCAGACCAATTGTGGTTCCACTTTCTGCATGTGACTCCTGGAAAAATAATGACATTAATGACATGGGTGCCACACTGGCTTATTTATGCATTTTCCCACCTGCACATACATGAGCCAAGGTGGCAGGGCCCCTGGTGGCAGGCCGTGTGCTAGGCCTGGGGACCCAGGCAGGAGGCAGGCACAGCCCACAGTCAGGTGAGGCTCACAGGCCTGGGAGTTGGTTACTTTGGCTGAAAATGGAACAGAAGGGGAGAGAGAGGCGAGGGGAGGGGAGGGGAGGGGAGGGGAGGGGAGGGGAGGGGAGGGGAGGGGAGGGGAGGGGAGGGGAGGGGAGGGGAGGGGAGGGGAGGGGAGGGGAGGGGAGGGGAGGGGCAGAGGGATCAGCAGGGAACAGACTGCGGGAGGCCTTGTAAGTCAAACTAAGGAGCCTGATCTTCATCTGGCAGCCTAGGGACATGGGGCTGGAGGAAGGATCAGAGCAACGAAGAGGCCAAATTCAATGTGTGTTTTACCAAGAACATCACTGAAGCCAAGGGGGCAGATGGGTTGGGACAGGGCAAGACTAGAATGGGTAGTGGGCTGAGTGTGTAGCCAGGGGAGGGTTAATAGGGTCTGAGGAGAGGGGCAGTGGAGGTGGACAGACAGAAGGCAGGACCACAGAATCCCTGACTGCTTCCACACGACCACAATGTGTACTGAGCAAGGTTCAATAGCATCCCCATCTGAAAGACTAGAATGTTGGGGCTGCTGAACAGTACAAGTAGCCCACCTTCACCAAGTGTTTACTGTGCCCCAGGGGCTTCTCCCGTGAAGTGCCCAACGAGGTATATATTCCTGTGATTCCCATTTTACAGATGAGGAAACTGAGGCAAAGAGCGGGAAGTGGTCCAAGGTCACACTGCTGGGAGGCGGGGGATCCAGATGAACCCAGGCAATGTGAGAAAGGGAAAAACTCAGGAAGAGACTCATGGAGGCTTGGAACCAAAAAGGCCTTCAGGGTTGAGTGTTCAAATCCTAGCTCTTTATCAAGAAAAAAATCACAAGGCGAATACTAGGCAACCTCAGACAAGTCACAGTTTTGACCTCTATTTCCTTCATGATGAAGGGCAGATGCGGCGGTCACCCTGTGTGCAGACCTCATGACACAAGAGCAAGCGCAAGAGCTAAGGAATGGCAAGTGCCCAGCACACAGCAGCCTCCTGGTGCTTCTTCCTTTTTCCTTCTTTTCCGTTCTCCTCATCCTGGTCCCTCCTCCGCTCCTGGTCTTCCTTTTCTTCCTCTTCCTCTTCCTCCATCACCATCACCATCATCATCACCACCATCACCATCACCATCATCATCATCACGATCACCATCATCACCACCACCACCATCACCACTATCACCATCATCACCATCACCATCACCATCACCATCATCACCATCATCATCATCATCACCATCACCATCACCATCATTATCACCATCATCACCATCACCATCATCATCATCACCACCATCATCACCACCATCACTATCATCACCATCATCACCATTGTCACCATCACCATCACCATCATCACCACCACCATCACCATCATCATCACCATCACCACCATCACCACCACCATCACCACCACCATCACCATCATCACCATCACCATTATCACCACCACCATCATCACCATCATCATCACCATCATCATCACCACCACCATCACCATCATCACCACCATCACCACCATCATCACCATCATCATCATCACCATCACCATCATCACCACCACCAGCATCACCAGCAGCATCACCACCACCATTTATTGGTCCCCTCCTACCCAGATGCCGCCCTAAATACTTTACATGCATTATTTTATTTACTCGTCACAATCCTATAAGGTAATATTATTATCCATATTTCATGGATAAAGAGCCCAAGTCTCAGAGAAGTAAAATCACTTGCCCAAAGTCACCATATGAAATAGGAAGCATGCCTCCCATTCGTACAGATGAAACCCTGCGGCCCAAGGCAACGGGATGGCTCACCCAACGTCAGCCCCCATTCTCACAGACGGCGAAGCCGCCCAGACGCCATCTCTAGGCCACGTGTCTGCAGCTCAGCTGCTGCCACCAGCCGCAGGCTTTCCGCCTTGTTTTATATTACATGTCATTAGGTGTGTTTTTAAAGTCAGAAAATAAAAACGGGTTAATCACCCTGCGACCCAGATTATCCCCATAAACCTTTTAAAATAAAAAGGAATAATGTACATGGTAAAAAAAAAGATAAACTCCACAGTGCACTTCATTGTAGTTAGTCCACAGGTGTCCCCCACGATGGGACGTTAAGCTGTTTGCGGTCTGTGTTGCCGTCACCCAGCTCTGGGAAACGCACATCCCCTGGGGGAAGGGCTGAGAGTACCCGCAGGGCAACCGCCTAGCGCTGGAACTGCGGGTCACCGGCTGTGCCTTTTACATTGACGTAGAAATGGCCCAGTGTCCCTCCTAAAAGGGGCCCCTCCATCTCTCCTCACGGCCCCCGCTGGGCGTGACTCTACTTTAAAATGCTGGCCCGTCCGACAGGGAGAAGACGAGGCGCTTCCCTCGGGCGTGTGGCCCCCCGGGGGCTGGGGCTGGGGCTGGGGCTGCGCAGGGTGCCCACCTTTGGGGCCACTCGCATCTCTCCTCTGGTCGTGCCCTGGACCCTTTCCCACTGGATTCCTCCCCTTCCTCACGGATTATGAGGTCTCGGTAACCGCGGCAACTGGCCCCTTTTCTATTGCATGTGTCGCACATAGTTTTCTCCACATTTTGTCGTTTGCTTTTGGCATTGTCGGCGGCATCTGTCGCCTGGCGGAGGTGTCTCACATTCCTGCAGTTGCACCGTCAGCCTCTTCATCTATGGTTCCCGGGCAGCCCTGCGCCCGAGAGCCACCCGTCTCCTCGCCAGCAGTCAGGGGCCCTGCCCCGCTCGCTGGGCGACTCGGTGCCCGGCCGCAGCCCCGGGGGGCCCTCTGGCACCCGCGTGGAGATGCCGCCCCTCGGAAGGTCAGCCCCCGGGCGCCAGGAGGGGGCCGCCTCGGCGTTCAGGGCCAGCTTCAGGGTGCGCCCGCTCGGCCTCTCCCCTGACAAGGCCTCCTTTTAAGGAGCTTTGCATCTTATACGTTCCTAATCCTCCAACTAAATTTACCAGCTCTTGCCTGCAGCCAAGACGCCAGCTAAATTAAACTCTGGAGTCCCGAACACAGTGTATCAGGTGCACGTCGGTGGTGAGGAGTGGTGGGAGCGGCCACGCGCCCCGTGTCCTGAGGGCCGGGGGTCAAGCTCTCCCTGTCCCTCCGGCGTCCTCCTTCCTCGGAAACAGCGCCATCCCGCCGCCGGGGCCCCCTTTACCCCCAGCTACTCCCACCACCGCAGGGACTCGCCCGCCCGCCCAGCAAGCATTTGCGGAGGGCTTCCTTTTGCCAAGCACCGCTCTGGGCGTGGGCAGGCCCCTGAGGTCTCCCTCCTGGTGGAGGAGGCAGATGATGGGCAGATGAAGGGGTGGCCCCGCCAGGCAGCAGAAGAGCCTTGAAGAAAGTAAAGAGTAAAGGGAGAGACGTGGAGGGAGGGCTGGATGCACAGTGGACGTGGTGGCCAGGGAGGGTGTCTCCCATGGGCAACAACTGTGTAGAGAGCCGAAGGAAGGGCTAGAGGCCATGTAGAAATAGGGGACCTGGGGAGAACATTTGTGGGGTGTCGTGGGACCAGCAGAGCTGCGAGGGCCCCTGCGCTTGTGGTGAAGGGAGAAGGCCGTGGGAGGTGAAGTCAGAGAGAGGGTAGTGGATCCGGAGCCCGTTGGTGCAGGTCATGGAAAGGAACCCGGATTTCCTTCCACATGTGATGGGGAGTCGTGGAGGGTTGAGAATTGGGAGGAAAGTGATCTAATTTCCATTTCACTGGGTTCAGTTTGCATTTCTCCTCTGTGGCGGCCTACACGCAGGAAAGGCCACACATGGATTCACGCGAAGGAGGCCTGGCTGGCAGCTCCCCGCCAGCTCTGATGCCATGCTGCAGGCACTGTCATCACTCCTGTTCCACCCCGGGATGTGGGCAAGGCCCTCCCTGCTCTGGGTACAGAGTCACATGGCCCATACCTGCAACCCTCTCATCTGGAGGGAGAAGCCTGTCTCCATCCCATCTGGAGACTGGGGCCCAGCGAGCGTCGCACGTAGACCCAGCTCTGACCCTTCATCCCAGTGCCAGGCTCCAGCTGTGCAGCCTGGCCTCTAAGGATGGTACAGGAGTGGCCAGGGGTGACTGTCCTGTGCAGACACAACAGACTGGGTTTGGCCCGTGGTGCTGAAGGCTCCAGAGCTGCATTGGCCAGTGTACCCAGAGCTGAGCCAAATGCACAGCCCTGTGCCAGCTTGTGGGGCTGGCAGGAGGAGCAACTACAAAGCACATGGCACACCTGGTGGACAGCGAGGCCTGGAGAAGTACAGCTCCCTCCCGGCTCCCTCTCCAATCACAGGGCAGTGAGACCAGCGGACTGCCCCAGAGGGGGCAGCTGAGACAGGAGTGTCAGAGCCAGCCCAGAAAGAGCCCAACCACAGTTGGCTGATTTGACATCACACACACACACACACACACACACACACACACACACACACACACAGTCTGCTCCATATGCATAGGTCCCACCATCCAGGCCCAAGTGTCACCCCCATCATTATTCAACCCACCATTAAAGTCCACCTGGACCACCAAACTCTGCACACATGTAACCAGGACCAAGCCTCACGCAACTGGACTTCACTGAACATAAAGAAGAGGGTGTGTCCCTAAAAATGCCTCTTCGCCACTCACAGTGCCCAGTACAGTGGAGGTGGAAACTTTATGCCAATTAGAGAAAATATGGCCTTTGGGGGAGAAACCAACGACGCTTTGTGTGCCTGGGTCCAACTACTGGAGCATCTGGAAACGTCAAATGTGGGAACGCAGCTTGATGCTCAACTCAAAAGTAAATGCAACTTTAAGATGGTCTCTCAGCCTCCTGCCTGAATCTTCCCCCAAACAAAACTTAGCTTTGCAAAGAGACAAGAGCACCTGCTGCCGTCTCCGCTGTGCATTCATTCTTTTTTAGTTACTGGGATGATGGCAAACAGGCGAGGAAAGCTCTTAGGACCTAAAGCGATGGCTCAGCATCGCCGGCCCCTTTTAAATGCAATCAAAGGGAGGCGCTGGGAGCCCAGACTCCCTTGACAGGGGGCCTGTCATGTCGGGGGAAATGCAGCGAGTCTGAACAGACTAATTTCCAACTGGCATTAAATATTCCTTTTGATCATAAAGAAACCTCCTTGGAAGCAACTCCAGCAAACCACAGAACTGACAGGACGCCTGCTGAGTGACAAAGCACAACTTTGATGGTGACAAAAAAAGAGAAAGTGAGCGTCTCTGAATTCAACTTTGTGCTTTCCTGTGATCTTTCAAAAACTAAATCCCCAACCCTCCCCCCACCTTACCTCCAGTAGAGAGCTATTAGTCTCTCACAGCCTAGTATGAATTAGACTGTTTATGAGCAGATGGGCAGGCAGCCGATGACCTAGGGAGGAAAGAGGGCAGGAAGGTCAAGGTGAAGACACAGGATTGAGTTCTGCCTGGCTCCATGGCACCCTTCTGAATGTCCACCATCTCTCATCAGGTGAAGAGAGTTCCCCAAAGGGCGCCCTGTGGTACACGAATCACATGAGATGCTCCAGCGGAAGAGGCTCAGGATGTTTAGGAAGGCGGAATGTGATGGGCCTCTTGCCCGCTGCAGAGACGGCTGCGATGAAAGACTCTCAGTTACCTTTGGTTTTCCCACTGTGTATTTCTCGAGCTTATTTGGCCATGGATTGTGCTATTTGTCAAATGCCTGAAACAGTATATAAAAATGAAAGTAATTCCACCTAGTTTTTAGCTGAGTGTCCAAGACAAGAGCTGCCAGCTGTTCCCATATACCAAAGTGACATTCTAGATTGGACATTTTTTTCCTTAAAGGGCCAGATAGTAAATACTTCAGGCTCCCTGGGCCATAGTTCACAAGACATTAGAGGAAAAGGTGGTTGGCTGGGTTTGAGTTCGAGTTTGCCAAGCCCTGTGCCAGATCCCACATGCCGGTCTTGTAGAAGTAAGAGGGTTACAAACAGTTTTGTGATTCTGGCTTCTCGTACACTGGGAGCTATAAAAGAATTAAAGCCTGAGAAGCAGAGAGCTGGAAACTGCACTTTTCTTTAGAAGGAGTTGTTGGAGGGCCATGTGCCCCAATCCCAAAGTGTAATTGTTGGAGTGTGTTTCAGAGATCTACTGTGGAAAACACATCCCCAAACTTAATCTCCAATGATATGCTATTTCTGATGACTCTTTGGGTTGGGTACTTGGGTAGTTCTTTTGCACCATGTGGTGTCATTTGGGATTTAGTTGCAACTGGGAGCCCACGGTGGCTTCACACAAGTCTGGCACATGGGCTGGGGTGGGCTGGAGAGGCTGGCGGCTGGCTGGGCCCCTCTCTCCGTGCAAGTCACAGGGACATCCAAGAGCCAAGGGTGTGGAGAAACAGATCCACCCTTTGCTGGGAGGAGTGCGTGCACACACAGGGACGGAAGTGTTGGTGGCCCTCTCTGGAGATAATCTACCACAGCCTTCCCTCTGGCCATAAAAGTCCACAATTTCCAACAGGAAAAATACACCCACTCCCTGCCAAGACTCCCTAAAGGGTCAGTTAATCACAGCGTCCACTCAAAGTCCAGCATCTCTCCATCTGCATCAGGCCCAGACGCAGGTGAGCTCCTCAGGTGCATCTCCTCCTGGTCTGGTGGCTGAAGAACTAAAAGGATCATTTATTTGCACACCCACTTCTAGCCACACACGCCCAACGTACAGTGGTGAGATGGGGACAAGATACCGCAATGGGCACTTCCACTAAGATAGAAGAACAGAGAAAACCGAAGGTGCATAGCCGTCGACGGGCCGTAGCGATCCGAAATCCAGTGAGGCCCACGTCACCAGCAGATGCAATATTTGCATGGGTTCCAATTTCACTTCTGGTACAAAGTTCCGTATCCATTTTCTATTGCTGAATAAACGGTAAGCCCACGTTCAGTGTGTTAAAACAACAACAGCTGTTTACTTGCTCATGATTCTGCAACTAGTCAAGGCTTGGCGAGAACAGCTTGTCTCTGCTCCGTGGGGTGTTGGCTCAGTCGCCGCAGCTCGGGCTGGAGGATCCAAGACGGTTTTGCTAACATGTCTGGCAATGCACAGAGTGACGAGAACGGCTGGGCTGGCTGGGTTCTCTCTCACCCCTTGCTGCCTCTCACCCCCCTCTCCGCCGGGTGATCATATTTCTCCATGTGGTCACTGGCTTTCTGCTGCATTGTGCTGGTCAAAGCAAGTCACAGAGCAGCCTGGATTCAGAGGAGAAAAGAGGCTGCGCTTCTTGAAGAGAGAAAACACAAAGAATTCGTGGCTATCTTTAATTCACCCGAGTCTGCCCTTTGGCCACAAGCATTTCACATGTAAGATCCACTCCCTCCCTCCCAAGACCCCCAAAGTCTCATCTCCTGCGGACCTGAGGCTCAAGGGCCAGGATCTTATTATCTCGGTCAAGCCCGGGTGTAGATGAGGCTCCTCGGATGCAGCTTCTCAAGGCCAGTTTCTTCCTGATTCAGAGACTTTTGGACTAAAATACCACTTCTCTGCCCCCCACACCCCCAGCATACAGTAGTGAGACAGGGATGAGACAACCACAAAAGACACGACACTCCCATTCGAGGAGAGGGAGGGGAAGCGCGTGGCAGTCTCAGGTCTAGAGTAAATCTGAAAGTCCACCTGGCGCCTGTCGCCCCTGTCCCCTGCCGGGTGGCGGGAAATGCTGCTTCACTGCGGAGCAGTTCCCGAAGCCCCGTTCCTCCCCGCTCAGGGCCTGCCCCATGGGTTTGTGGCTTTTCCAGAAGAAATCGCTAACGTTGGCAGCAGAGTGGCTTTCTCAGTTTACTTCCTACACACAGGAGGTGGAGACCCCAAAGACTTGTTTTCCATTTGAGCTGTCTCTGTTTCTTCACGTCCAGGCTGGTGGCTCTTGACCAGTTGCTTTCGTTAGAAACTTGGTAGGTTTCCCATAAATCCTATTGGGAATCACTATGTGCCCCAAAGACCTACCCGTAATTCTTTCCAAGACGGACTTTTTTCCTACTTTGATCATGGCAGCCTGTGTGAGAAAATGCCTTTAAGGTTTTAAAAAATATCTTTTAATTGATTTTAGAGAGAGAGGACAGGAGATGGAGAAAGAGAGAAACATCTATCGGTTGCCTCCTGTATGCACCCCGACTGGGGATCGAACCCGCAACCTGGGTGTGTGCCCTGCTCAGGAATCAAACTGGCAGCCTTTCAGTGCACAGGACAGCACTCAACCAAACCACTCTGGCCAGGGTGCCTTTACGGCTTTTAAAACCCTTTTGTGTAGCTGAGAGCGTCTATGAAGAGCAAACTTAAGTCTTTCAAAAGTCTTAAAAAGAGGTCTTACGGCCTTGATAGGATATTTAAGGACATATTTATAGTCGCCCTCCCCCGGGGTTATGGGCCCCGAGCTTACTTGGAGAAGTTTCCCTGACTGGAAAGACTCTCTCGCGTCCTCTGATTCCTCATAATCCCACTTGGAGACTGAACAGTTCCTTCTTTAACTTATGGTTCTCATGAAATACCTGATTGTGTGCAACCTCTCCGCCCTCACCACCATTCTCAGCGAGCCCGGGATGAATGACAGAAGTGAAAACGCAGGGAGCTAGCAAAGTGGCCCCATCCATCACCTTCTTGCCGCAGGCTCCAGCTAGAGGAGGGGGAAGCTTTATTTCCGAATCAAGTTTGGAGGTTTGATTATGAAATAAAATTAGACACGCTGGTTACTGAGCTGGCAGACTTGGGTGGCTCCCAGCAAGAGCGAGCTTTCCATACCTGCCGGTGGGAGGGTTTCCCCAGGAGCAGGGCAGGAGCTGATCCCGCAGCACCGGGGCAGGGCTGGCGGGGACAGAAACTTGCTCCCTGGTTACACCTGCTCAGGGGATGTGACAGTTATAAGTCTATTTCCACCCCAGGAGGCACTGCTCGGGCAAGGCTGAGTGAAAATGAGCGGGACCTGCTGGAGCCTCAACGCCCGCAGGGCCCGGTTCGCACAGCGCTGTGTGCACTCGCGTCTCTGGCTTCGTGTAGACGCTTCCACCCCGCTCGGTCCCTGCGGACCAGACACCAGCGCGTCTCATGACCCTCCAAGCCTGCGCTGCAACGCGGTAGCTCATAGCACGGAATTCAGGCTCAGAAAGACCTGGGTTCAAATCCTAAGGCTGCCACCTCTTTTTCACGAGATCTAGAATAATTCACTTAATTTCTCTGCGTCTTGGTTTTCTCATCCATGAAATGGGGATAGTGATGCCTCCGTCCCAAGACTGTTATGAGGACTGAAGAGGTCATGGGTGCAGCGCAGAGCTGGCGCGAGCAAGCCCTCGGTGCGGGCTCATGGGCGCAGCGGGCCACCCTGGTAGTAACAGAGGGGGAGGCCCAATCCGTCTGGAGCCGTTTTGGGGACGCAGGAGGCCTCTCGGAGGAAATAGAGAAGCTGACAGCATGGATCGTCTTTGAGGAGGGAAATGGGTGCCCGGGACAGGGAGGAAGAGAGACTTCAGCCAGGGCCAGTGTGGCTCAGTTGGTTGGAGCGTTGTCCCCTGCACCAAAAGGTTACCGGTTACCTGTTACCGGTTCTATTCCCGGTCAGGGCACATTCCTAGGTTGCGGGTTCGATCCCTGCTGGGGGCATCGGGTGCGCACACAGGATGCAACAGATTGATGTTTCTCTCATACACTGGTGTTTCTCTCTCTCTCTCCCCCCCCTTCCCCTCTTTCTAAAATCAGTAAAACATATCCGCTGGTGAGGATTTTAAAAAGGAACAGAGACTTTATGCTGTTTAACATTTTGTCCCTTCTGGATTTTGAAGACTGTACATGTGGTAATGACACCAAAGGTAAATTTAAAATTTTAGCTTTTCAACATTTCATTTTGACAATTTTTAACTGACAATTTTTAACAATGCAGAAAAGTTGAATTTCACTGAACACCATGTACCCACTGAGAATGACCATCTTGGTATATTAGCTTTATCTCACCTATATTACATTTTTAATAAAAGCACATTGATCTCTGAGAGCTCAGCAAGTCACTTCACTTATTAGAGTCTTAATTTTTCTCTCTGAAAAATGAGAGGCAGGGCTATTACAGGTACGCACTGTTCCCAGAGCTCACCTGAGCGGTCCCGCTATTGGCTGTCTTGCCCATAGTCTTGGATGGCTCCCTGGTTTAAAGCATTCCCTGTTCTTGAGAACAGTTCCCTGTCACACATGTGAGTCCCCAGGGGCCACATGGGTACTACATGGCCTTGTCCTGGGACATGTGGTCCAGGGATGGAGAGTGAATATCCTCACTGCTCACTGGTATTTCTGATTCTCTGCACCTCTCCCTGTTCGTGTGGCATCTTTACATGGTCTCTCCAGCAGGGGACCTGAACTTACCTGGCAGCTCAGGCCCAGAGCTGGTACAGCATCACTTCCATCTCATCCCATTGATTAAAGCAAACTGGTACCCCACCACAGTCAAGGGGAGGTGACAACATAGGGCATGAATACTAAAAGGTGTGGCTCATCAGGATCCATCAATGTAAAAAACTATCATAGTCAGGATTCTTTCTGTTGCAAGCGAAATAAACTTGACCCGGCACCAGCCACACCAATAGGAATAGAGCTCTCCTTTCTTGCTCACCTGCAAATCACTTTAAGACTTTGGGTAGGTACTTGGAGTCCTTGAAAGCTCACATGGAAGAATCTGCTCAGAATCCAGTGCAGAGTTGAGTGTGTTTTCTCTCTGCTGCATGCCACGATTCTGCAACAAGGCACGTGTGTTACACAAGCAAGGAGTCATGGTGGCTGCTCTGCACACCTGCACTCACCGAGTCCTTCCTCGGACCTTGTCTGCACTAGGTTGTCCCATCATCAGTATGTTCATTTCACCTTCGCAATAGTCGAGGGACATAGTCCCATGAGTCTCAATTTACAGAGGTGGAAGTTGAGGCTCAGAGAGGGCGCGTCTCTGACCACATCACACAGCTAGAGGCGCCCGTTCAACCTAAACATCCTTTCCTCTCTCCTCCCGTCTGACGGGCCATTACCTCTGTGAGTCTCGGCCTTCCCATGAGATGGTCGACACACAATGTGAGTATACATAACCCTCCTGGACTGCACACTTTCAAGTGGTGAAAATGGTAAATTTTGTTATGTAGTTTTGATCACAATAACAAAAAAAGCAGCACAAAGAAAAATCTAAAAAATGAGATGGCTGAATTGATTGATTGCGAGGGGCCCCCCAGTTCTATAGACCTATATGACCAGGGACTCATGACTGAGAGACGTTTATTCCCCAATTCTCGGTCATTGTCACACTTCACACCCCAGTCCTAATCTCCCTCATGGCCTGTGAGTCAGCCCCCGAGCAAGATGGGAACCAATGGGTTTTCAAACTGATTCAGCTTCTGTGGTTTAAGCTTTTTTCCAATAGAATTTGACCCAGAATCCGGATGAAAGCAATACGTATTTGATAAGAAAAAACAGTGGTTCAATCATATCCTCAGACATGTTGGTCGCCTCCCTAGGGCTTTCACACTCGGAGCCAACAGCGAGCCTCCCCCACTGGCTGAAGGGCTACACGTCCCAGATTTGCTCAGCCTGGTTTCAATATCCAGTTTCCTGTTCCCCAAAGTACCCTCTCTTATCAGAATATGAGCCGCGATTTTGGGTCACGAGGAGAGAGCCCCGCAGATGTAAGGCTTGAACCCCAAGGGAAGATCTCAGTTCCTGAAAAACTCATTACACGCCAGCAGCTACCCCTAAAGCGCAGGTTAAGGAATGGATTTAGGCAGCATTGTAAGTAGCGCTCCCACTATGTTTTAGAGAAACACTCTGTCCACAGGCAACAAAATAAAAACATCGGTTTGATTTGTCCTCTTGAGAGGCCCTCCTGGAGAGAAGCTGGACACCGGTGCTGGTGCCTCAAACTCCCAGCAGAAGACGGCTAGAGGGCAGTGGAGTAAGGGGCCATTACTGGGTAATAGTCAAGGTCAAAGCAGGTGCTGGGAGGAGCATGAGGTCGAGGGAAGAAACCCAGGCAGGCTTCCAGTAAGTGGTGGCACCCAAGCTGAGCCCCTAAGGGAGATTGGCAGGTGGATGGTCCAGCAGGAGTGAGAAGGCAAAGGCCCCCAGAAATGGTAACGGTGGTTGTACAGATTATTGGTGACGCCCCACCCCTTAACCCCTCTACTCTTCGTTGTTTCTTTAAAGAGTATATGTCACTTTTTAATAAAATGTGTTAAAGGAAAGGAAATCATTTCAAAGGGCTTGGAGAGTCTTCATGAGAACGTGGTCCAGCGTCTGTGTCATCATGAGGATGGAGAGCCTTTCGTTTCGCACCCCCTCCAGCAGCCTCTTTCCATCGCTGGCGTGTTAGTGTCCTGGGGCTGCCACAACAAAGTACCATGGGCTTGGGGGCTTAAACAATAGACACTTATTCTCTCACAGTCCTGGAGGCTGGAAGTCCAGGTCAAGGTGTCAGCGGGGTTGGTTTCTTCTGAGGGCTCTCTCCCTGGCTTGCAGACGGCTGTATTCTTCCTGAGTCTTCACATGGTCTTCCCTCCATGCGTGCCTGTCTTGATTTTATCTTTTTATAAGGACACCCTTTATAAAGTCACATTGAATCAGGGCCCACCCTAGAGAACTCCTGTTACCTTAATCACCTCTGTGAAGACCCTGTCTGCAAATATAGTCTCATTCTGAATTCCTGGGGGTTCGGGTTTCAACAGATGAATTTGGGGGAACACCACTTGGCCCATGACACTGAGGGACAGGAAAATGGTTCTAGATGAGTCCTTTGTTTCCCCCTTTGCTGCGGGAGAGTTCAGAACATTAGCACTAACCTGATTTTGATGCAAAGATTCTGGATGCCGGAGGAGATCTCGTGGATTGTTAGAGCTCCTGGGCCCACCTGGGGGGATGCACCAGGTGCTGGGCATCCCAGGAGCCAGTTAAGAGCACACCGGCTGGGAGTCCCCCAAAAACACACGGAAACTTATCGCCTGCCTGCTGTGGGTATACGTGCACACACACACACATACACACGCCATATCACAAACACCACACACACCTAGACACACAGACACATGCATGCACAGGCGCACACACACATACACACAGCTCGTCCAGTGATCATTCTAGCTCTTTGTTACGGGCGGTGAGTTGCCAGTGATGGGGCTGAGCTAGAAGAGGCCCAAGGAGGACATGATCATGTGGGACGGGCTGTTGTTCTCATAGCATAGGGTCACCTTATCCATCTGAGCTGGACTCGAGACGTGATGCCATCTGCTCCCTGTGTCAGCAAGCGTCTGGGAGCCTAGGGCATCTCAAAGACTCTGAGACCAACCTTTCTCTGCTCCATGCACGTCCCCCAGCACAATCCAAGGAGACTCCCCGAGACAACCGTTGCCAATTTCCACCAGGTCGTCCGATTCCCACAACCGTGACCTTGGGGTGCCCTGCTCCCTTTATAACTCCAGCCCACACGGGGACCAAACTCTTCCCTGGTTTTCTCTGAGTCCCACTAAGACAGGATGGGGTTTTCAAGGGAAGGACACAAACCCAGGTGGCCAAGAGCCATCATCACCTCAGCTTCTGCAGCACCCATCCAGCCCTCTTTCCAGACCCCAGCACACCGAGTCCGAGACCCACTGTCAGCACCTTCCATGTTCTATGTTCTCCACTTCTCCCCTCCTCCCTCTTACCTGTAGCCCCTGACTTCCCCAGCAGGGCAGAGTGCTGGTCTGGGAGACCTTCCTGGGAAAGCCAGGGGCGATCAGGGGCTGGCCATCCCCGCTTCTCCACGTTTCTATCCATAAAGACACTCCAGGGTCCTCTCATTCAGAGGCAGGTCAGGGTCAAGGGTAAACTCCGCACAATGACCACCCCGAATATCACTTGTGTAGGATTGTGTACCCTCCAATCCCCTTACTCAGACATGATGTCATTTAGCACTTACCACAGCTTCCTCTTTAGCTCCATTTTACAGATGAAGAAACTGAGGCCCAGAGAGGTGAAGCCACTGGCTCAAGGTCACACAGCGGGTAAGTGGCAGAGCCAGGGTAGGGACCCAAGCCTGCCTACCTATGCGCCTCACCACCCTCAGGACTCTCTGTTGGTGGTGAGGAGTGGGAGGGGAAATAAGACTACACCTTGGGACCTGGCTCTCAGGACTGGGGCCAAGCTTCCATCGAGTTAATACAGGCCATCTCCCCAGGCTGAGCTCATGAACATCATTAGATCCTGCAGCAGCCAGCAGCCTGCCAGGCCCCTACGTGAGGAGGTCTATCTTGTTCCCGGCCGTGGCAGGTGGAAATAGTGTGAACTAAGGAAATACCACGGGCGCAGCTGACGGCTGAAGGCCCTTCTCCTGGCCGGCGGCGGCTGAGAAGCTGCTGACCTACAGCAGCTGGGAGGCCCGCGTGGCCTGCGGGGAGAGCACTGAGTGCGGTGGAGGCGGGCAGAGCAGGCTCTGGTCTCTGTGTGCTGTGTGACCTGGGGTAAGTGACTGGACTTCTCTGAACCTTGGTTTTTATATCTGCAAAAAGAGGATGACGGGATCCACTCCCACAACGTAGATGTGGAAGCGTCCAGCTCAAGGTCAGGCACGGTATTTGGACCTAGGGGATAGAAGAGGTCAATGTCCTCACATTGTGTCGTCCATCTATCTACCCAAAAGCCCAATTGCTGTTCAGAGTAAGAAATCCTAAAGTTAGGGGGAAATTCCACTGGGCACTTGTGGTGGGAGTAGCTGCTTATTAGGCCTCATGAGGGACAGGGTGGGGTTGGGGACCTCAAGTCCAGAAAGGCCACTTTGGCCGCAGAGTGAATCTTTCTTGAGAAGTTGAATGTATTCTGTCATCACACTCACCAAGGACTTAGGGCCTAACCCTCCCTGGTGCCTGGCATGCTTGGGCGCCCCAGAGACTCACTCTGTGAACAGTTCACAGCTTTGACGACCTAGAATCCGTTACCTCTTGAGAGGGTCCAGGGACACTCCTCCCCCCAAGCAGCTCCAATGATGCTGACATTCTGCCCCATCCAAGCTTGAAGGTGCCCTGTAGCCCAGGCTTGTGCCTTGCAATTGATACTCACCAGTTTCAGGACAGTATGTGACCAAACTGAGCTAATCACAGCCAATGAAACTCAGTTCTGGGGCTTTTGGCCAAGAATGGGGCAGTGGACTCTCTTTTCCCCTAAATGTTTATAGCTTCAGGGAGGGCCACCTTGAAACCCTCAGGGAACAGAGAGTCTGAGAAGGTGGCCACTGCAGCGCAAGGTATCGCTGAGGAATAGAAACAGCATTCCCATGGTAGTTTGAGTTCTGGATCAGGCCGTACCTGAACCTTCCTGCACTTATCAGTTACATTAGGCAATACAATCCCCTTTTCTCCTTTTTCACGGGGAGCAGGGAATGTTTGTATTTTACTGACATATAATTGTCATACAGCATTATATTCGTTTCAGGCATACAGCACAATGATATGATACTTGTATATATTGTGAAATGACCACCACCGTAAATCTATTTAACATCCATCACCATATACAGTCACAGAATTAATCCAGCCTGAGTCAGGCTTTCTGTCACTTACAGTCAAAAAGTCCTGCCTGGAGATTCCAAAATGGTGACAGATTGAGTAGAAGCTACACTGACACTCTCCAAGGACCAAACTGGAATTAGAACTAAAATATAGAAAAACCATAGGAAGTGTGGAGGCACTAGAGGGCTGGCTGGGCTCCCACAGGCAGCAGCTAAAGGTCTTGAGGGATATCTCAGCTGTGGGGGTTCCCACTAAGGACTCTGGGGTCTAAACTCCAAGCTGAGCTTCCCAAACCAGAGCACCAGAACTCAGAGAGGTACCCACATAACATCTGGCTGTGAAAAGCAGCTGGGTTTCTGTCTGCCAGGGAGAAATGGCTGGAAATGCAGACACCCTCTTAAAGAGCCAATGCACAGAGTTTCCTGTGAAGCCACTTACCTTGGGCTCTGGTGGAGGGAAGGCAGAGTGACTACAGCAGTGTGAGGAGAGTCCAGGGATGCTGGTTGAGGGGTAGAGCTCGCAGGGAAGCCATCTGAATTTCTGTGCTGGGTCATTCCCCCATAAGGCAAAGGACATCTTTCTCTGGCAGACATTTACCATCCAAGCAGCTTTTGCCTGGGGGGAGGGGGGGCAATTGCACCACTCTGTTGGAAAACTTCTCACCCCATGCTGTGGAGTTTCTGCAACCTGAGGCTCATTAAGAGACTGAATAACAATCATCCTCTGGGTGCTTTGAGTCTTTGCCTGATTTGCCCCTGGATCCAGGGCTTGGAAAAGCAGACCTTGGTGCACATCTTGGTACTTTCCAAAAGCCCCCAGCCCCAGCAGAGGGAACCACAAGCTGTGGAGTGTGGAAAGCTTCAAACAGGGCACTCAAGGCCAGTCACAAACAGCATCTGACACTGGCTTGCACCAGATACCATCCAAAAGTCTGAGAATCCTAGCAGATCTACCCAATACATAGAAAAAATCAAAACAGGCAGCCAAAATGGGGAGTCGAAAAAACAAGCCCCAAATGAAAGAACAAAAGAAGTCTCCAGAAGAAGAGCTAAATGAAATGGAGATAAGCAATCTATCAGATAGAGAGTTCAGAATACTGATCATAAGGATGCTCAACGGCATAAGAAAGGAAATGGAAACTATGAAGGAAATTAAAAATGACATAGTAGAAATTAAAAATCATTGGAAGGAATAAACAGCAGATTAGGGGAAGCTGAGGATTGGATCAGTGAATTAGAAGACAGGGTAGAAAAAAATCACTCAATCAGAGATCCAAAAAGAAAAACACAATTAAAAACAGGACAGTTTAAGGGAGCTGTGGGACAACATAAAATGTAACAATATTCATATCATAGGAGTACCAGAAGATATAGAAAGTAAGCAAGGGTTGGAGAACCTGTTTGAAGAAATAATAACAAAAAAACCCCCAAACCTGGTGAAGGAAAAAGTCACACAAGTTCAGAAGGCACAGAGAGCCCCAAGCAAGAAGAATCCAAAGAGGTCCATTCCCAAATACATCATAATTAAAATGCCAAAAAATCAAGACAAAGAGAGAATTTTAAAGGCAGCAAGAGAAAAACAATCTGTTACCTACAAAGGAGCTCCCATAAGGTTGTCAGCTGATTTCTCATCAGAAACTCTACAGGCCAGAAGGGAATGGCATAAAGTATTCAAGGTAATGAAAAGCAAAGATCTGAAACCCAGACTACTCTATCCAGCAAGGCTATCATCCAATATAGATGGTGAAATAAAGAGCTTCCCAGACAAAACAAGGCTAAAGGAGTTTATCACCACCAGACCAGCAGCACAAGAACTGTTAAAGGGACTGCTGTAATTAGAAGTTGAAACAGAGAGAATGAGAAGCATAGGCATAAAGAAATAAAATCGCAATAGATAAGTACCCATCAAACATAACCTTACATATAAATGGATTAAGTGCTCCATCGAAAGACATAAGGTAGCTGAATGGATATATGCTGTCTACAAGAGACCCACGTCAGAACAAAAGACTCACACAGGCTGAAAAACAAAAAAACAAACAAAACAAAATAAAACTTCTGGAGACTTTAAGGGAGAACTGACAGCAATATAGTCAGTAGGGGACTTTAACACCCCACTGACTTCACTGGATAGATCTTCCAGACAAAAAAATCAACAAGGAAACAGTAACTCTAAATGACACACTAGATCAGATGGATTTAATTGACATTTACAGGATATTTCCCCCCAAAGCTGCAGAATATACATTCTTCTCAAGTGCACATGGGACATCTCAAAGATAGACCACATGTTAGGACACAAAACAAGTCTCTACAAGTTCAAGAAGATTCAAATCACATCAAGCATCTTCTCGGACATTTGCACCATGGAATACTATGCAGCCAGAAAAAAGAAGGATCCCTTACCCTATGAGACAGCATGGTGGCACCTGGAGAGTTTTATGCTAAGTGAAATAAGCCAGTCAGAGAAAGACAAGGATCGCATGGTCCTACTCATGTGGAATCTAATGAACAAAATAAACTGATGAACAAAATAGACCCAGAGACATAGAAGCATGGAACAGACTGACGAATCTCAGAGGAAAGGTGAGTGGGGGTAGATTAACCTAAGAACTCATATGCATAAATGCATAACCCCTGGACACAGACGATAGTGTGGAGAAGGCCTGAAGGGGGGGTGCAGGGCAAAGGGGATCAATGGGGGGGGGAGGGGGTATTTGTAATACTTTCAACAATAAAGATAAATTAAAACATAAAAAAAATTAATCCCCCAGCCAGTGTGGCTCAGTGGTTGAGCGTCGACCTATAAACCAGGAGGTAAGGTCTGGATTCCCGGTAGGGCACATGCTCGGGTTGTGGGCTTGATCGCCAGTAAGGGGCATGCAGGAGGCAGCCCATCAATGACTCTCATCATTGATGTTTCTATCTCCCTCTCTCTCCATCCATCCTTCTATCTGAAATCAATTTTAAAAAATTTCTTTTAATAAATAAATAAATAAAAGGATTACAATACAAACATAAAAAAACTTTAAAAACACACACTTGACTTAAAAAATAGTGTTGCCTCTAGGAAAGGGGTGTTTAGGGGTGAGGTACAGATTTATTATTGTTGTTGTTGTAAGCTTTTATTTAAAAACAAACAAACTCTGGAACAAAATAAAGCAGAAAGATGTGTTTAAAGATGCATTTGTTGCAAGGCTTTCAGGCTACAGGAACAATGAGTTTCAAGTTGCTCACAGAGTTAGGGATTTTTATGGGATAAATACACATTGGTGATGTGCTCTCTCCCTCTCCCTTCCTTTCTCTCTAAAATCAATAAACATATCCTCTGGTGAGAATTTTTTTTAAAAAGCCCTGCTTGATAAACCTATTCTCTGGCATCAAGGTCCCTTGAAAAAACAAATTAATGAGTGATGGTTGCTTGAATTGGCACAGATTCAGAGCAAAAGAACTGAATGATTTTTCATGATATTCTACTCGGGCTTTAGGATATCCCTGCCCACTTCAAGGGTTATGGGGAGAAATGCTTCAGAATTGGAAGCCTTGAGTTTCAGTCTTAACCCTCTCACTTACTTACTAGCTGTGTGACCTTGGACAAGTCACTAAACCTCTCTGAGACTATTTCCTCAAGCCTCTGAGGGCTATAATGAGGGTAAAATGAAATAACTTGATACAGCACTAAGTACACAATAGGTCTTCAATAAATGCACCCCCACAATATGGGTCAGCCCATCTAGATCTGCTTAATTACAAGCATGGAGACATATGGGGACAGAGAGGAAGGCCATCCTGGGTCCAGAGAACTCACTGCCCCAGTGCGTTTCTTCTGTTGGTCTTATCAAGAAGCAAGACTGTAAAGTAGAAGGAAGCAAGGGCTTTGGGGTCAGAGAGACGTGGGTTTAAGACCTACTCATGCTCTGTGACTTTAGGCAAGTTGCCTAACCTCTCTGAGCCTTGTTCCCTAGTTAGTAAAATGGGGAAGGCAGTGCCTACCTTGTAAGGAGGTTCAAGGACAAAAGCATAAAGCAGTGTACACTGTATACAGCACATTGCTCAACAAGCGAGTGTGATACTTTCCCAGGCCCTAGCCCCGCCTCCCTGGACTCAGCCATGCCCATGACTTCAACTCCTTGACCTCCCTGACGTCCAGGCCCGACCTCTCGCCAGCGTTCAGGCCTCCTGGGCATCTCCACCAGAATGTCTTCCAGGTACCCCCGCCCAGCACAACACCCTGGCTTGTCCGCTACCCTCCGTGTGATTTAGGCCCATCACATTGGCCTGGGTTCCACACTATAACACAAACAGGTTATAGCTGATCACTACAGAGGCTCCGCTCCAAAAACGTCATCGTTCCCACTTGGCCCCACCTCCTCCCCAGACTCACCTTCAAAAGCAGCACCTCCATCGTCCAATGGGCCCCAACTTAAAACTCAAGAGTCAGCATGGGTTTGTCCACGTTGTTCCTCCAGCCCCCAAGCCTGGGAGAGTCTCTTCAGAAATGCTACACTATCTCCACACTCCCCCTGTCCCCACCACCCCATCCGGACCCCTAGCACATCCCGGCCCCGCCCGGGCTCCCGCATCCAGACCAACCCCTGCCCTTTCTGCCCACGGAGCCGATGGTCCTGAAGGGCTGGTGCAGTTCCCTTCCCAGCAGCCTTTGCGCGAGGCTGGGCCTCCTCATGTCACTGTCAAGAACTGGACTTCCCCACTGACCATGTCAGCGGCTGGAGATTCTTTTTAAGGCTGGGGATGAGGAGAGGAACCTTTCACAGGGTTCATTCTAGATGATAAATATTTGTCAAATTCACCCATTCATTCGTGCGTTTCAAAACACACCCCTTGGACGGTCATCTGCAATCCAAGGCAGATCGCACCAGGGACCCCCTCTGTGACTCTCATGAAAGCTGGGGGCCTTTGCTTCACAGAAGCTCACTTGCACATGGCTTTTTGCATATTTCAGGGCATTCGTGGCCCCCAAAGCCCATCTATAGAGCGAAGTTTGCCCCTGGCTGAACTCATTTTACAGATGGGAGACTGAGACGCAAAGAGATGGGGGACTTGTCAGAGAACAAACGTGCAGACTGTGCCTTCTTGCCAGGCGCCGGGTCATCCTGTCAAAGTGCCGGGTGCACTCCTGCTCCGGGCCCAGGGCTTTGAGCAGTAAATCCTGTACCACCGGCCTGGCGCCTTCGCGCTCCGTTTCCTCTCCATGCGGGAGGGGCCAGAGCCCTAGTGACATGCTGAGTGTATAGGACCCCAGCCCAGCCCAGCCCCGTGCACGGAAGACGATTCCCGCTCCACCCCTCTCTTTTCCTTTCCTTGCAGGATTCTGGAGGACAGAATCACTGCTGCCATCTAAAGTGGTCATGGAGGGCTTCGTGGAAGAGGAGAGCCTGGCCTGAACCTCAATTTTGGGTGCTGAAGGGAGGCAGGGGCCAAGGTTATTAATAGGCCTTGCCTGATGGGCCCAGGGAGGCTGAATGTGATACAGACACCCAGCACCACAGTTGAGGAGGACCTGACACCGGAAGGGGAGGGGGCCGAGGGCGGGGGAGCAGCACCTCCCAAAATAGCCAGAGCAGAAGCCTATATAGGTGGCTATCCCACCAGCAGGCTCACTTCCCCACAGCACCTCCCACCAGCCCAGCCTTTCACCACAGGTTCCAGCTCTCTGCCCCCAACCCAGGTGAGTGGCAGCTACTGAGGTTGGAGGAGGGGGGGGGATTCAGTGGGGAGGAGGCCAGCTGGATGGGACAGCCATTTCCTCCCTTCCCCCAGTGACACGGGGCTGGGGTGAGGGCTGCTGAACCGGAGGCAGTTGTGGAGTCCAGGCCTGAGAACACGAATTCCTGGGATCTCCAGCCTGACCCCTGGTGTGGCCTGGGGCAGATCCCTCCGCCTGGCTGGGCCTCAGGTTTTCCACTTGTAAAACGAGAGGGGTGGAGCCAGACATCTGTGGACTGGGGTGATGCCATCAGTGGGCAGAGGAGGCGGGAGGAAGGGGTATGGAAGGGTGATGGGCTGGAATGATATCGCCTGATGCTGTGGTGGGTGGACTTCGGCCCAGAGAGGGTGTCAAGTTGATGGAGGCTTTGCAGCAGGAGAGATGGAGGAAGGGGAAGGCTGGGCCTCTGCTGAGCCGTTGCCACTGGGGTCAGTGTTCCGGGACTCAGCGTGCGGGACTTCACAGGGCCCCGTCCTGAGCACTGCGGGGGAGCCCCAGGGAGGCGCCGCTGAACTCCAAGTCAGCAGCCCTGGAGCGGGCCTCTCTCTGCCACTGCCTCTCTGTGTGTCCTCAGGCCATTCGCTGACTCTCTGTGGCCTCAGTTTCCCTACCATTATAGCATAAGGGGGAAAACAGTTTCTCCAGCTGAGGCTTCTGGAGTGAACTGGGCTGGGGGTGACAGGAGAGCACACAAGCCCAGCATGTCCAAGTTAACAGCCCAGCTGGGGCGGTGGCCGCTGGGGCAGCTGAGGGGCCCACCAAGAGAGATCAGGACAGGAGCCGCAGGCTGGGTGCCTTGGATGCCAGGTGGCAGGCTGTTACCTGAAGGAGCTGACTCAAGGAGGGGGGCAGCCAGAGCCAGCAGCATCCTAAGGTTTCCAAGAAGGGCAGCCATCCAGGGCTGAGAGAGACATTGTTGACAGGGAGGGCCAGGGAACCTGAGCTACTGGGCAGCTGGGTAGTTCTCCCCACTCCGCACCCCACCGAGGGCCACCAGTCAGTCCCTGCCCACCTGCCCACACACCTTAAGTTGGAGTTTCAAGATCCCTCCACAAGGGACCACCAACACCATCAACACAACAGAGGGAGAAAGAAGCCCAGAGATGGGAATAGCCACAGCCCAAGGTCCCACAGGGACTTAGTGCAGCGCCAGATCTAGAACCCAGGCATCCAGCTCCCTGTTCAGTGCTCCACGCGCTCTAGAGGCAGCTGGTTGCCGCCAGGATCCTTGGGAGGCCGTGGGAAAGAATGCAACTGGTTTCTGCTGCTTACAGATTAGGAAGTGTCACATTTCCCCGGATGACGGATGACATTCAGGGCATCAGACCCGCTTAGTTTTCATGTCTGGAAAGTGTGGTCTGCAGGTGCCATCCTCTCCCCAAACCTGGGCTTTTGGTCTCCAAGAGGGGGAGGGTCGAAGACATGCCAAGGAGCCTCTCCTGTCCTGCCCTCCTCCGAGTTGTGCGGGGGCAGGAGGAGTCTGGACCGCACTCTACGCGCTATACTCCTGGCTCAAGAGCCCAGGAAAGCAAGTAGTTATGGAGATCTGAGAAGGGCTCTTTGAAAAGTGAGACTAGAAAAAAAAAAAAAAAAGAGGCTTCAGTAGCGCATCCCTGACCAGATGTGGGATGGGGCACCGCAGAGCCCAAGGAGTGCCCCGCCTACCTGTGCCACCCCCTCCCAGCGTCCCGTGGGTCAGGTTTCCAGACCTCAGCACTCAGATTTTGCAGCATAAAATTTGCATCCAGGACAGACAGGAGCGGAGGCCGAGTGAGGTAGGAGCAGAGAGTGGGAGCAGGGCCACGGGCCCCAGGAGGGTGTAGGTCTGGCCCCCGCCTGTCCCCATCCTCCCCGAAGCGGCGGGACACCCCGAGGTGCCCTGACCCCACACCCTGCGCTGCACCAGGCTGGAGCCTCCTGCGTGCCCTTGGCGGCCGGCTGGTGACGCGGGCGACCCATGAAGTCCAGAGCCCCCCCTTCCCCGGTGCCCCGGGCGCAGCCCCTGGGGTGGGAAGGACCCCTGGCTGGGGCGTGGCGGGGACCGGGCGGGACGCGTGGCGGGACAGAGCAGCTCTGGCCGCGCGCCCGTCCCGCGCCCCCTGGCCCCGCGCCAGGCTGCCCGCGTGCGCCGGGCGCACAGCACTGCAGCGCCGGTCATATGAGCAGAAATGATGAGAAAAGCACTTTTTAATCTTTTCGCACTTGCTCTGCCCGCTCAAACAGTTGCAGGATGTCGATGACAGACTTGCTCAGCGTTGAGGACATCAAGAAGGCGCTGGGGGCCTTTGCCGGTGAGCAGCGCGCTCCCCCCTCCCCTCCCCAGCCCCCTGCCCCCATCTGCCACCCCGGCCCCCGCACCCCTCAGGGGCGGAGAGTGGGGGTCCTCGTTTTCCAAACTTGTCCGGGCGGGACTTGGATCGGGTGGGGAGGCCGTGCACCCTGCCCGAGCAAACGAAAACTTGTGGGTGCCAAAGGCTGGGAGGGCTGGGGTCCGGGACCAAGGAAGGGACCAGGGTCCTGGCGGGCGCTCGGGACCTCCCCTTTAGCACGTGGAGGGGCTGCGGGCATGCACGCCTTCTCTGCCACCCTGACCGAGACCCCCACTGTGTGCAGGGCTCTTCATGCCCAGCGGGGCAGGGCTGGCCCCACCACTGTCCGAACCCCCAGCCCCTGGCTCGGAGCCTCTTTCCAAAGACCGGAGAGGGTGGTGACCTTCCCAAAGCTGGTGCTCCGCTCTGCTCTGCCCAACCCCTGGGTGTCCCTGGGCTGCAACTTCCAGCCCTCGCTGCCCAGGGAGGGGAGCGGCAGCCTCTCCTTTCTGAGCAGCCCGGGACCTGAGTGCTTTTAGCCGCCTCTCTTCCTCCCTCCCATCACCCAGATGGGAGAAACTGAGACTGGGAGAGAGTCAGAAACTCGCCCAAGGTCACCTAGCAGGCACCAGTGGGGTTAGACCTGGGTCTTGGTCCCCCACCCTAGTGTCAGCGCTGGGTGAAGGGGGGAGAACATGACTCTCAAGGGGACCCCCTGCCCCCCCTACATAAGTTACTCCATCTACCACTGTGCCCTCTCCCGGGTGTCCTTAAAAAGCAGCTCTGGACATAGAAAATTGGGAAGGGGACCCCATTTCCTTGCTGCTGGGTGCCTCCTCCCCTGGGCATGGAGAAGCTGGGGAAAGCCACCCTCCCAGGGTGTTGGGATAACCCACCCACTTCTCCTCCACACACCTGGCTCCCTCTCACAAGAAACTGAACTGGGAATTCCTGGGGGGCCTTCTAACACCCCCAGTTCCCACCAGAATCAATTTCTGCAGCAAAGCCAGGCTTTCTGGGCCCTCCCCTTCCTCCTCCCACCTTGTAACCTTGAGAGAAATTTGTCCTCTGTGTTGATTTTCTGGCACCACGATCTGTGGCCAAGGAAAAGGTTCCCTCTTCCCCCACCCTTTGCCCACTCCCCATCCCCAAAATGCACACACCGGTTCACATGTGCTCCATTTCCCCCTCCCGCTCCGCTCAGCATCACCCACAAGGCTTCCCGGCCAGGCCACCCCTCTGCCCTCAGAGGCCTCCCCTCCCCAGCTGAGGGCCCAGAGCCTGGGGCAGGCTGGGGAGCCGGGAGATCTGGGCTCAACTCCCCTCTTCCACCTCTAGCTACGTGACCTTGGGCAAAGACCCTCTCTGGCCTGGCACCCCTCAGCCCTCCCATGGAGGTGTACCCCCTGGTCCCCCAGGGCTGGCACAGGGGAGTCCCATGGAGGCATATCCCCTGGTCCCCCAGGGCTGGCACAGGGGAGTCCCATGGAAGCATATCCCCTGGTCCCCCAGGGCTGGCACAGGGGAGTCCGTGGACAAATTCTGTGACCTGCCCTCCCCCTTCCCTGCTGCCCCTTGTCCGTCTGCATTTCAACCGCTTCCCTCCACCCCCGCAGCTGCCGACTCCTTCGACCACAAAAAGTTCTTCCAGATGGTGGGGCTCAAGAAGAAGAGCGCGGATGACGTGAGGAAGGTCTTCCACATCCTGGACAAGGACAAGAGTGGCTTCATCGAGGAGGACGAGCTGGGGTAAACTGAGGCCGGCAGGGCTGCGGCCTGAGGCTCGGGAGAGGGAGGGGGTTGGGACTCTCGCCTCCAAATTCCGGCCAGGTCTGCACCTGCCTGACCACCGTTGCCCCAGGGAGGCAAAAAAGCGTCGCCTAACGAGGTTAAATTATAGCTACTTAATATTGCTAATGCAATGATGCTACTTAATAATTTAACACAATTCAAGAGGCCATTTTCCCTGCCTAACACCGCGGGCAAGACAGACAGCAGCAGCCTGAGTGTTCCATTGATTTTTGTCTGTCTAAGAGGCGCTTTCCGCCATCCTGTCACCCCCACGCTCTGTCCCAGGCGGCTGGAGCAGCTTCTGGGTAAGTTGGGGTTGCAGAACCAGCTTTGGGGGTCAGGAGTCCAGGGAGCAAAGCAAAGAAGGAGAAGATCATGACAAGGAAAATGCAAAGTGGCACCAGCCAAGGAACCTTTCACCATAACCCTCTTGGCCACCTGGCCCCTGTCTGCCGACCCAGCTGTGTCCTATGTCACCTTCTGGCCAAGGCCACCTTGAATTTTGTCAGGAAGAGAAGGGTGGTGGGGTAGAGAGGAGCCTTTCAACTGAGGGTGTCCCCATCCATCCAGTCTTGCCCCCAACCATCTCGCAAGGATGCCCTCTGTCTGTCCACCCATGCCCAGTGCGCGCGTGCAGACACACACACACACACACACGCACACACGCACGCAGGCTGACCGCCACCTGTCCTCCAGGCTCGTCCCCTCATCCAGGTGTGATGGCTGCCTCCTCCGACACCCCCTCCGCTTCCCATCACCGCATCCGTCACCTCACCGCGTCCACCACACTGTGCGCTCTCTCAGAGCACCGGAACCCCTCCGCGTCTTTTCAGGCGGTTTCCTGGGATCATCTCTGTGCCCCGTTTCCAGCATGGCCCCGGCACAGAGAGGATACTTTTGTGTTAGTTGTGTTGGCTGAATAAATAAACAAGTGCAGGTGCCCTGCCTGAAGTGAGGTCAGCCACCACTGAGGACAGCCTGCCCTTCCCGCGCCCGCCGGGAAGGACCGCCATAGCCGGGCCGCCCTGCCCAGCGCAGCCGCCTGGCCCAGCTGCCCACTTCCCCTGAGCAGATGCCAGCCCACCATCCCTACAGAGTTCCTGCAAGGTGACCTTGACCTGACTCCCTCCCTGGCTTTTCTTCCCAGATCCATCCTGAAGGGCTTCTCTGCAGATGCCAGGGACCTGTCTGCTACAGAAACCAAGACACTGCTGGCCGCTGGCGACAAGGATGGGGACGGCAAGATTGGGGTCGATGGTGAGTGGCCACGTCCTGGGGCCCGAGCACATCAGGATCTTGGGATGTCTGGATGCTAAAAGCCTAGAGCTATGTCTGTCACATGAAAGGGAGAAGAGAGGTCGCGCAGCTCCCAAGAGCGAAGGAAAAAGGCAATCTGTGCGGCCTGAGGGTTCTGTCATGCACAGCCAGGCAAAGTAACACTGGGTATTTTTTCTAAATTTGAACAATGCCGAAGGGGCAGATTCCCCACAAGGTAGGGAAGGAATCCAGGAGAATTTGGGAAATTTCCCCGAACTTTGCCGGCACTTTCCCCTGGGTTTTGACCCGGCTCTGTCCACACTGGCTGCGTGACCTTCGGGATTCGCTCTCCCTCTCTGGGCCTCAGTCTCCGATCTGTAACCCGAGGAGACGAGGCCAGCTGATCCCCAAGGACCCTGCCGGCTCTCACGTTCTCAGAGTCCAGGGATGGAAATTCCTTATCGCCTGCCCTCCTCAACATCTTGTCGGGGTATCCTGTAACATCAGGTCTCAAACCCGTCTTGGCTTCACCCCAACAGACCATTCCAGCATTGTAGGCGAGCCAGGAAAAACAGGCCGCCAGGGGCTGGCTGGGAATTAGGGGACGGGATAGCCCGCTTTCCAAGCTTGGCGCTCGGAGCAGGTGAGGGGCTGGTGGTCCAGCACCTCGCACCCCCCATTCAGATGGAGCCCACTCCCCAGCGCTCCCTGCGCCCCGCTCTTCCTCAGCATCTCGGCGTCCTTGGGCGTCATCTCAGTTTTGCAGGGGGGCAAACTGAGCTCGAGGTGCCTCAGCCTGTTCAAGGGGCCAGGACATAAGCGGTGGGGCAGGGATTTCGAACCAGGCCTTTAGCGTGCTATGCGACACCTGCTCCTGCGATTGTCTTTTCCGCCGGGCTAAGTGAAAACCTCGAGGAGGCCTCTAGGTCCAGGCTGTCTGGGGTCAGATCCCAGCTCTGCAGCTTTCCAGCTGTGTGACTCGGGGCCTCGGTGTTCCCATCTCTGCACTGAGGGTGATGATAGTTCTGGTCTCGTAGGCTTGTCCTGAGGATTAGATGTGTCAGTGTGTGAAGTGTCTGGGATAAGGCCGGGCACAGAGAAAGCCCCGTAACGCGCTTGTTAACTGTATCCACCGTTTTACCCTCAGTATCTAGCCCGCACCTGACCCAGAGCAGGCACTTAAGCATCTGTTGCCCAAGCGTGACATCCAGGCCCCACGCTCTGCTTCCTCTCTGCCCTTCACCAGCCGTGACCTTGGCCGCACTTAGGTTCCATTTGCCAGACAAATAGGGCGCACAGTTTTATCCTACGACCCGCTCGGGCTCGGTGTGAAAATTAAGTGGCTATAGACAGAAATTGCTTCTGAACGTGGGTGTAGTTTATTAAAGTTTTATGTCAGAAGCAAGAATAGAGAACCTCCAGCAAGGTCAGCTGCGGCGATTGCCTAGCCTGGTGATGACAGCTGCCCTTTCTGTGGCTGGGAAGGAGGGAGGGGGTTTAAAGAAGCTGGAATGGAAACTGCTGGAGAGAAATCGGTGGCTGGTCCCGGTGACTCCAGTAAGTGGCCCATCTCCCTCCCGCACCCCCATCCACCACACCACTTATCAGATAGCTCCCCCGGAGCCTGCCCTGACCCACCCCAGGCCTCCAGACCTGCCTTCCACTTTAATTTTTATTTTCAGCCCATGTGCCACAGCTCAGAGGCCCTAGGCAGGTCTTCATGGCTGGCTGCTCACCAACAACCTAAATGATGAAGAAAAACCAGGCCAGATCCTGGCCTGCTTCCTTGATTCCCTCCCTCCCTCCCTGCGATCTTAAAAAGCTTACCAAACTCTTCCAACAAATGGTGCCTGGGTAGCAACCCTGTGCCGGACAGTGGGGGAGGTAAAGTTGAATTAGGCCCAACTCCCAGAGGCCCCATCTCCTGGCAGGGTGCCCCTGAGCAGTGGCTCAGCAGCCCTGAGCCCCAGTTTCTTCATCTATAAATGGGGCACGAGAATACATACCTCGCTGGGATTGTGAGGCGTCCATGACATGGTGTATGGAGTGCTGAGTGCAGTGCCCAGCACATAGTAAGTGCTCAACAAACGGCACTGAGATACTGCTTCTGTTGTATTTGCACGTTGCTTACAGCTCTGTGTATACACACAAACGAACGGTAACAGCCGGCAGGGGCTGGGAGGTGCAGACAGCTCTGTGGAGAGGGAGAGGCCTGGGCAGGTCTGGGGGCTGTGGGCAGGGATGCCGCAGGCTGGGAGGGCAGGAGAGGGAGGTCCAGGCAAGGTGTTGGCGCCGGCAAAGGCACCAAGGAAGGGGAGTCTGGGGCCTGTTTAGAAAGAGGCAAGGTGGCTGATATATCCTGGGTGGGATTTGCCCACAGAAGTGTTACCAGGGTATGTAATGTGCACCGAGCCCCTTGCTGGGGTCTGTACAAACGTCACCTCATTTGACCTTGAGATTACAGAGGACAAGTGTAGATACAGAAAGCAGCTCCAGTGCCCAAGGTGACAGTGGATTCAAACCCAGGGCTGACTGCAAGCACAGTGCAGGCTCAGGCCAACGTGGTGAAGGTGTGGGGGTCAGGGCAAAACACAGCAGGGTGGGGGGCAAGAGATGAAATGAGCAGTGAGAGCAGGTCACCCTGAGGCAGTGGGGCCCCCCTTTTGTGGTGAAAAGATGTGTCTGCCTCCCCCTCCCCACTGACACCCCCAAACAGTGCTTTTTTCGGAGAGTGATGAGAGGGATGGGTGCGGTGATGCCCAGCAGGCAGCGAGGCGGGAGGCAGAGCCACTGCGGGCCCAGGCGGTTCTATTTCAGGCACCCTGCTTGGCTGCGCGCTCCCTCTAAGGGCTGAAGGGTCTGAGCCCTCCCACCTGCTGGATGCTTTCAACTCCTGGTGGGACCTGGGTCGAGTCACAGAATCCCTCTGACCTTCACGTGCCTGTTTGCTAAAATCAGGAGTCAAATCACCGGCCAATCACTGGGATCCCTTACAGCTCTGGGGACTCCGTGGGTGTCCCAGTGAACAAACCTCTAGAAGAGGCCCAGCTCGGCTCTTGGGCTCGGCTGTGCCACTTGAACAATGGTAACAACAACGTTTAGCTTCATGGAGCACTCACTGTGCTCCGGGCACAGTGCTTAGCATCTTACTCATTGAGTCTTCCCAGCTGTCTTTGAGGTGGATGCTATTACTATCCCCATTTATAGATGAAGACACTGAGGCTCACAGGGGCTGAGTTTGCCTAAACTTCCCGCCTAGGAAATGACAAGGCCAGGATCTGAGTTCGGGGCTGTCTAGGTCCCAAGCACATGCCTGCTTCGTCCATTCGGAGCCTAATGAGCTTCTACCATAAGGTGACTTAGCCACTAATTCAGTGCTTGCTTCTGTCTCCCTCACTCGCATGTCAGCCCCACGAAAGCGGGAACTTTGTTTTGTTCAGTTCTGAACCCAGCACCTAGAAAAGGGCCTGGCACATAGTAGGGGAACAAGAGAAGTTTGTCGAATGAATGATTGAGCGATTGAGCGGACGAACATGTGTCCAGCTCTGGGACGCGATGCTGAGGGAGTGCGGTGCGTTGGGGGCGGTCTGCAGGCTAAAGCTGGAGGCCCGTGGGGGTGGGGGGCTTAGTGTAGCTGGCACTGGGGGTTCTAGATGCAGGCACTGCCCCCATCTCCAGCACCATCTGCCCTTCTGGAGGTGGGTGATATTTACTGTGTCCTTTAGGGTCCCAGATTGAGGGAGGGAACAGAAAGACAAAGTTCTAATAATAACCCTTTGCATTCCTGTCTCTGGGCAACTAGTTCCAGGAATCTCAGATATTTATTGATGTGGTCGATCGATTCTTGAGGCCACCCAAGTGCAGTGCTGGTAAAGGCAGGTTTTGAGGCAGAAAAGCAGAAGCTGAACAGAGGTGGAAGTTGCTCCCAAACCCAACTTCAGTGGCAAATTCTGGGCACAAATAGCAGACGACACCAAGTGGCAGCTTCCTTCTCAAGTGCTTGTCCTGAGCAATGGTGGGTCCCAAGTTGGAATCACCCGGAGCGTTCCTCAGCACAGGAGTTTCTGATTCTTTAGGTATGGGTGGGGCCCACAAGGGTGCATTTCCAAGGCCCTGGGTGGTGCTGATAATCCGGGGGCCACACTACCTTTCAATAATCCTGGAAAGTAAGTGCCATTGCTCTTCCCGGTTTACAAACGAGGAAACTAAGGCGCTGAGGGTAACATGCCCAGGGCCACTCAGTAACAGAGCCAGGATTGGGGCTCGCAGGTCCAGCCAGGACCCTCTGCCACTCTGCCTGTCACACTGCCATGCGTCCCCAACCCGGGCTCTCCACACCGGGTGCCTGCACATGGACCTTGCAGGCAGACAGGGACAGCGGTTACCGTCTGTGTGGCACTTCCCATGCACTGGGGACTGCACACAGGCCTCCCCTTTTAGCTGGGTCAGTCCTCACAATAGCTGCACAGACAAGGAAACCAAGGCTCAGGGAAGTGGGGGGACTTGCCGAGGATCACATGGCCGCTCAGCATTGAGGCCCGAGCTATTCAAACCTTGACACTCTGACTCCAGATACCTCACTCCCCCTCCCCTCATCCTGTAGACAAGGCGTGCAGGCCCCGTACACACACACACACACACACACGCACAGATCCTCCGTCCCCTGAAACCCGATCCCCTTTCCTATACTTCAGGCCTGTTTTAACGCAAGAGACTGGTTTGTGTTTTGCTTCCGTTGCTAAAAAATGTGGTCATAATTATGGCCTAACCATCAGAGTCTGCTCCATCCACGGGCCTCAAGGCCTCCGTCTTTTCTGCTTCCTTCTGGCAAAATCTGTTCTTTTACCCTTAAGGAGCCTATTGAACATGGGAGGTGGAGTGAGGGAGGAAGCCTGGGGCTGGAGCACCTAAGTCAGGCAGAAGCTACAACCCAAAGTGGGGATACACAACCCCCCTCAGGGGGCTGTAGCGTGAACTCAGTGAGGGGCCTGGAAATGGTTCCTTTTATTTTATGTGGGTGCTTTCTCTTGTAAGCCACCTCGAGACCCGTGGAAGTGGTGGCACACCAGTCCTCAAAGGAAAGGAAATCCAGTCTGACAAGAGGGAAGTGAGACGGAGAGATGGAAGGAGCCCCCCTCCCCGCCCTGTAATTCCAGCCCTCGGCCCCCCTGGGATTGGGTTTCCCGGCCGGCAGCATGTGCGTCAGGCCACCTGCAGCCCTGGTGGCAGAGCCCCGCCGTGCACAGTGTTCTGTCCCATCTCATTGCATCCCCAGCCAGCCCGATAAGGTCTACAATCCGCCCTGAGACATGTGGAAACTGAGGCCAGCAGATATTAAGTGCCAAAGCCACTGGGCGAACCCTTGGTTGGATGGAACCAGGTCTCCTGACTGCCCCTCGTCCCCAGGCCGAGCTGGGGCGCCCGGGCTATAGATGGCTCCTGTGCTTAGCAAGACGATGGCTTTGATTCCCGCTCGACCTCCCCAGGCCCGGCCTCCCGCTGCAGCAGATAATTTCGCAGAGGGAGAGCGCGGCGCCCCTTACGTAGCCCCCCTGCAAACAGGAGCACTCGCGAGGAGGGAGAGGACTGGCCCTCGCCAGGGACCCCTCTCCACATCGGGGTCACAGCTTCAGGCAGACCCAGGGCCGGTCAGCAACAGTCTGAGGAGACGCACCCTGGCCTGAGCCAGCCTAACTTAGAATCTTCCTGGCTAAGTGGCTCTCAGCCTCAGTTTCCCTGTAAGTAAAATGGGGATAAGAGAGTGGGGAGGATGACATGGGATGATACACAGGGCAGTGACTGGCACAGCCTGGGACCCCAGAATTGTTGACGAAGGCTCCTTGTAGGCCATCTGGTATGACCCCGGATGGCCCTGCCTCCCCTGTCTCCTGGGTTCAGAAAGTGATCCCTGTTTGCAATAGCAATTTATAAGAAACCCAGCCCGGGAGCTATTTAGAGGCGAGGTGATAAACCAGAAGGTCGGTGCCTCCGTCCTGGTCATCACAACAGAGGGAAGGAAAGAGCCTTCCAGGCGCTGACTCAATGTCCATCTCAGTTTCACTCCGGCCTGTGGGCTATCAGCGGGTGCTGGTCTCACCTGTCAATGGCTTCTAAATTTGTCCAATCCCCACAGCACTCGGGACTTGACAGACCTAATTAGGCTCATTTCAGTTTCCCCTGGGAAAGAACTGCGTCCTCTCATCCTCTGCCCCTGTGTCTGCTGCGCCTCACCCCCCTCCCCACCGCCCATCTCCTGTGATCTGCTGATGGAAAAACCAGTGAGCCGGCCCCAGGGGCCTCGCCTGAGGCTCCCCCTGCAAGGGAAGGGCTGCGCTTATATCCTGACGGGAGGAAATGCTCTCCCTCAACAATCTTGATTTCATTGTGCTCTCTTTGTGCCAGGCATTGTCCAAGGCACTTCTCATCCATTCTCCCAGGTAGCCCTCACCATAGCCGTAAGAGATACTGCCAGATCCCCATTTTACAGATGTGGAAACTGAGGGTCAGAGACTGAGTTTCCACGTAGGCACGCCGGAGGGGGGACCCTAACTCTGGTAGGATAGATAATGGCAGGAACGGCCACCAGGCCAGCTGCTTGCTCTTTAGGCTTCCCACGCCCTCTATCAGTTTACATCTTCCTTGTCCAGTTTCAGGATTCGCGTGGTTATTACTGTTGTTATTTCTGAGCTCCAGCCTGCGTCAGTTGTGCTGAGGAGACCCACGGGAGGAGGGACTAACACATACAGAGCACATGCTGTGGGCCAGGCCCTTTCTGTTCGCTTAGCTGGTCTTCCCAATAGCCATGCAGTAGGCTTTACAGATAAGAAAACTGAGGCTGGGAGAGGAAAGCAGCGACCAAAGGCCACCTAGCCAGGAAGTGATAGACCAAGATTCAGACTCAGCTCCAGGGCTGCGGGAAGATTGTACACAGGTGCCAGGCAGGGACAAGAAATGGTGGGGACAGCACCGAGGCCAGGAAACAAAGGTTATGGCCATTGGCAGAGTCCATGCCAGGCAGCAGCCAGGCATTCATAGGCTTGGTTTTGAGGGAGCTGGAACTCTAGAAGCATCTTGATAACAAGTGCTACCAAACGCTGGGTGCTGGCTGTGGATCAGGCCTGCTGGTCCCTCAGACCCACCCAAGGAGCACCGTTCTACAGATGGGGAAGCTGAGGCACAGCGAGGTGAAGTGTTTGGTCCAAGGTCACAGAAACAAGACATGTGGACTCGGAGTTGACTCCTAGTTGCTCCAAACACTGTGGGAGAGTGAGAAAGGCATCCTCTGGACCCAACACTGCACGGATCAGAAAACCAAGACCTGGAAGGGTGAGGGTCTTGTCCAGGGGCATGAGTGATGGCAGAGCCAAGGCTGGAATCCCCTCCTCCGATGTCCCATTCCCCAGCCCGCCACCCTACTGCCGAACCAGGGGATGGAGACGTTTAGGGTCTTGTATGTTTGCTCACTTGTTTTCTCTAAGGAGGGATGCACATTCCAGAGGAGACCCTTTCTGATAGGAGTGCTGTTCATAAACGGCTGGTTCCGAAGAGCTCTGCCCTGAGGGAGATGCACACCGAGCCCAAGAGGTGACCCCTGCCCTCGATTTGTCTAAAAAGCGCCCCCCTCCAGGTTTGGGGGGATAAAATTAGGATCCTGTGCTCTCTGCAGAAGCCAAGGACGGGGCCATAGTGCTACGCTGGCTGCTTCCGAGCAGATCCCAGGGTGGGCAGAGGGGTCTGTTTTCAGAGGCTCCTAAAAACCCCAGTGGTCCAAAAACACCTCCCAGTCAGACTCCAAAGTGCCCGCTCCCCCCCCCCCCCCCCGCAGTCCCTTGGCCGGTGGTCCCTGGCCCCCTTCCCTCTGCACCGAATGCCACCCAGTGTGAAGGTGACGCACTGGCTCTACTGAGGAGCAGCGAGAGCCTGTCATCTATCAGGCGAGGGGCAGGGAGGCCAGCGCAGGTCGGAAACGGGAAGGACCAAGTCCCCTCCTGACAGTCCCCCCATGAGCGGGTGTTAGTGGACAGGCCATGTCTCCTTTGTCCCGGGACAGAGCATCTCTGTGCCCAAGGACAGGGTATACGGCCAGGGCCAGTTTTCCAGGTTAAACGGCAGGTGGGAGCGGGAGAGAATGCATGCTTCTGGGACGCTGGCCCATCAGGGACAGCCTTTCCACATTCAGGTCGGGGGTTCCTGACATCACGGGCCGAGTCCTGCCTCCGCCTCTGCCTCTTATTTTCCACATGACATGGACACGTCACCTGGTCAGGCCTCCCGCTGCCCATCTGTAAAATGGCAGTCATCCCCCTTACCTCCGGGCTGTTGAGAGAATTATATGAGGAAAGTCGGTGCTTGGTGACCCCTAAGGAGGACGCATGAGCCACCATCCATCCGCCCCTCCCTCCGTCCCTCCTTCCCTTTATCCCTCCCTCCCTCCATCCTTCCCTCCATCCCCCATCCCTCCCTTCACCCTTCCCTCCATCCCCCATCCCTCCCTCCATCCCCCCATCCCTCCCTCCACCCTTCCCTCCATCTCCCCATCCCTCCCCATCCCCCCTCCCTCCCTCCATCCCCCCTCCCTCCCTCCCTCCATCCCCCATCCCTCCCTCCATCCCCCATCCCTCCCTCCACCCCCCCATCCCTCCCTCCATCCCTCCATCCCTCCATCCCTCCATCCCCCATCCCTCCCCCATCCCCCATCCCTCCATCCCCCATCCCTCCCTCCATCCCCCATCCCTCCCTCCACCCCCCCATCCCTCCCTCCATCCCTCCATCCCTCCATCCCCCATCCCTCCCCATCCCCCCTCCCTCCATCCCCCCATCCCTCCCCCATCCCCCCTCCCTCCATCCCTCCATCCCCCAATCCTTCCCTTCCTCCCTCCCTCCATCCTTCCTTCCCTCTCTCCCTCCCTCCACTTGGCATTTGTTTATTGGCACCTGCCGTGTGCCAGGTCTGCTCCATTGGTGAACAAGACAGGCCTCTGGGATTTACATCTTAGAAGGGGAACTGGTAAAAATAAGTAAGTACATAAGTAAGATCATTCCAGAAAGTGCTAAGTACCAGGAAGTAAATAAAAAAGGGCTGATATGACAGAGTCAAGGGGGTGGCGACACTGGAGCTGGCTCGTGTCACTAGGTCAAAGTTGGTCGGGAACCTCTGGGGTAAAGAAGGAAGCCCGAGAGCGCAGCTTGAATCAAGTTTGCTGTGACCTTGGTCCAGCTACTTCACCCTGGGCCTCAGTTTCCCCATCTGTAACATGCAGACAAAAGCATCTCTCCGTGGCGTAGTGGTGAGAATTTAATGAGAATTTAATTTATAGGCAACACGCTTCCCATGTAGGCATTAAGTAAATTAGAATTTTTAAACTCTATAAAAATAGACAATGTCAATCAAAGGACTAATGATAAATGACATCTCAGGAGAACCGCCTGCAGGGTCGCGGGAGCTCGTGGCTGGGAAGGCGACTGCTTTGCCACCTGGCCCATGGGAGGATGCTTGAGTGTTTGGTGTTCAGGCTCTGTCCCTGCCACTTGCTGGTACCGCCCAGCCCGTGACCCTGGGGTGTCTCAGAACCAGCTGGAGGACCCCCACACTCTCCCACCTTGAGTCGATACCCAGGCCCCCACATCCGGTCACCTGCCGTTCCTGTCCTTGGGGACAGCCTGGGGACAGGAGAGGGTGGTGTCCATTTCCCAGGTCAGACCCGAAGGTGAGGAGCCCAGGTCCCTCCCCGGGCAGGGGTCAGTGCCAGCTTATTTCCATGATGACAGCATGTCGGTCTGGTTGCTTTTTGTTTTTTCACTTTTTATCTGGAAATAATTCTAGCCTTACAAAGAGTCCCAGCCGGCGCCCCCTCGTGCCAGCATGGGACATGACCTGGTACAGTGGTGAAAAGGAAAGCACATGTGTGCGTCACCCGGAGTCTGGGGAGGCAGGGCAAAGCTCGGGGAGCCCCAGAGATTTCCTCCGGCCCCTTTGAAGCCACTTGCCGTCCAGTTTTTCACCGTCTCCCACAAGGAATTGTTCCCGCCCCTCCCTTCTCTCCACTGACAACTGGGGAGCTGACGCCCCAGCCGGGGGGTTCATTTCCCAGCACACAGGGCCAGGCCGGCCCGCCACCCTAGCTCCCCACCCCCACCCACGCTGTCCCCACACCATGACACTGCGTTTGCTGGAGGCAGTGAGGATTTACCTGGGGGCCCACTCTCCGGCAGGCTGGGACATGGCATCTCAGAGCCACAGAGTGGCAGAGGGTGCAAACTCCTTCTTGCTCTTTCCTGTCTCTTGGAGGAAACCCATGGCGAAGAGGCTCCCTGCGCCCCCTTATGTCAAATAAAGGTCTCGGGAGAGCTGCCTGCTGGGCAGCACCCCTCTGACCACCACAGCGAGGACCCCACACCTGAGAGGACGTGGAAAACGGGGCCCAGGGACTCAGGGTGAGAGCCAAGGTCCTCCTGAGTGCCACCAAGTCTCTCCTGACTATCTTTAAGTTCAATGGTGCCAGTGAGGCTCAGAGAGACCAGGCCACACAGCCCATAGGTGACAGAGCTAGATATGCGGGACAGGCCAGCTACTAGGTTGTTCCCAAATACACTCCATCATTTCCTGCCCTGTGAACCCCACCCGCTGTCCCTTCCCCTCGGCTTTTGCTATGGGACCCTGCATCTGCTTACAGGACTCTGTCAAATGCCACCTTCCCTCTGAAGGTTTTGCTGCTGCATAGAAGGGGCCTCTCCCTATGGCGGTGAAGTCTCCGTGCCTCTCTCAGCCTTTCGCAAACACACGTGGCCCCTCAGTGCCAGGCACTGAGCCAGGGGCAGGATGGAGCAGTGAGCACAGCCAGCGGGCTCTGGAGCTCTATGTTCCAGTGGGGGAGGCAGACAACAAGGACTGTACAAGAAATACTCAACAGTGCTTCGAGGGTGTAAGGGCCGTGAATATACTAAAAGGCGGTGCCAGCTCAGAGCATTGCTGCTTTTGCCAGAGTAGTCAGAGAAGGCCCGATGGAGTGACGTGTGGGCCGAGACCAGGTGAGTGAGCAGGAGCTGGCCGTGAGAAAGTCTAGAGAGTGTACCAGCTGGGAGGAGCAGCAGGTGCAAAGGTCCTGAGGTGACAAGGCCCTCAGTATGCTTGAGACTTGGAGCATTTCCTGCCACATGTTGTATTCCTCCTGACTAGACCAGAAGCTCCTGTGGGGCAGGGACCATATCCTGCTCCCCTGTGCCTCCCTTCGCCTGGAGGCTCTGCAAAGTTACTTCTCTCTGGGCCCTAGATTTTCCTTCTGTAAAATGGGGATGATAGGTCCCAGTTTCTTGAGTGACTGTGATGATCAGTGAGGAGCTGTGTAAGGCAGAGCTCAGCTTACTCTGAGTACCTGTGTGCACTCATGCCTCTGAGCTGTGTGGAGATGTCACTTGCTCAGGGTCCTCCAGGCTCCTGCTCTGTCCCCCTGAGGATGTAGAGCACACAGTTTCTTGAACCTGGCTGCTCACCAGAACCACCTTCTAACAAAATAACTCATCCCTTTCTCAGGCCTCCTAAGCCAGAAATTCCAAGGCAAGGCCTGGGAGTCTGTGTCTTCTTAGATTCTGCTGGTGACTCTGGGCAGGTGGGGAACAACCAGACAGGTGGCCAAGAAAGGGCTCAGTTGAGGGCACAGCCCTGAGTCTGAATCCTGGCTGCTTTCTACTAGTGGTATGACCTTGTAAAAATTGCTGGGCTCTGAGCCTGGTTTTCCTCACCTGTAGAGTGGAAATAATAATAAAGTGCACATTATAGGATCAGTGCCAGAGTTAAATAAGATATCGCATATAAAGTGCTTAAAATAGTGACTGGCAAGTGATAAACATTCAGAAGATCAGCATTGCTATTATAATTGTCATACTACTACTAATCCATGGGCTGCGTGGCATCATGAAGTGAAAGATACGGTAGGCTCACCATTTCCCACCTCGCTTCGTCCATTCATTCATTCATTCATTCATCCCCACACTCACTCATTCCATCACGCCAGGACTTCTGCAGCAGATGTGAGGACCAGGAGAAAGCCCGGGCAGGGGCCCAGCGTCGGGCCGTGGCCGGTTTCTCCTGCACTGCCCACCTCTGACTCACCTTTGTCATTTTCTTTTGCAGAATTCTCCACCCTGGTGGCTGAAAGCTAAGAGGCTCTGGCTGCCCCAGGTCTTCCGCCTCTCTACCCCCAGCCCCCCATCTCAGCCCCTTTGCTGCCCTCCTGCGTTTCTGTTCAGTTTGTTTATGTTATTTTTTACTCCACCCTGTCCTCCTTCGGCCCTCGGATGACACCATTCTTCTGGAAAATGCTGGAGAAACAATAAAGGCTGTACCCATTGGGTTCTGCTGCTTGAATGGATCCAGGAAAAGGGGTTGGGGGCAGGGTCCTGCCTTGGCTTTCCAGATACACCATGAGGGGTGGGGGCAGGATATAGAAAGAAAAGATGGGATGGGAGAGAAATCTACTGAGCCCCTCCTCTGCATCTGTTACTGAGCGTGCCACTCCACATGGGTTGCCCATGAACCCTTGAAACCACCCCATAGGGAGGTGATGAAACTCCCATTTTACAGATCCTGAGAGAGGAAGTGACGAGTCTAAGCCCACACAACTAGGACTTGTGGATGGAAGGATGGATGGACGGACGGACAGATGGATGGATACCCATTAAAACTCTTTGTTACAAATGACAAAAACCCAGCTCTAAGTGACTTAAGCAAAAAAGGAAGAAAAACAAAGACTTGATTGGTCATGTACCTAAATAGTCCAGGGGCAGTCCTTCAGGAACAGCTGGATCAAGGGACTCAAGTTTCATCAGGATCAAGTCCTTTCCCATCCCTGAGCACCGCTCTCCTTTCTGCTGATTCCCTCACGGTAGCGAGATTCCCCCAGCAGCTCCAGGGCACATTCAGCAGCACCAGTAAACAGCAAGGAGCTTCCCTTTTCCACTCCCTCCCTCAAAAAGCCCCAAATTTAGTCCCATGAATAGCCGATTGAGCACTTACTCTGTGCTGTGCCATTTCCATGATTCCATCTGCACAGCAGCTCTGCTATTATCCTCACTGTACAGATGAGAGAACTTAGGCCCAGAGGGTTAAATGTCTGCCAGAGACCACATCTCAAGGAAGTGGAGAGCCGGGACCTTAACTCCCGCAGCCACCTCCAGGGCCTGTGTCCCTCCCCAAACCAGTCGCAGATGGGGGCCCTGACTGACCCATTCTGGGGCATCCACCTGTGGAGACAGTGGGGTCAGTCACACTGGGAGTTGGGGAGAATGTCCCAGTGGGAATGAGAGGTGGGGTTGGAAGCTTGGTGGCAAACACAGTGGCAGCCCTGAGGGGGAGTTTCTGCTCTTTTCCACAATGGCCTTGGGGTGGGAACAGAAGCAGTGTTCTCCCACCTGTCTGCCTTCCAGGCCCCATACACAGGGTTCCCCTCAACCCTCTCCTTGGGCCTGAGGTGTCCCCCTGGCAGGGCCATCAGGGAAGGTGCTCCCTGAGGTCCAGGCCCCGAGTGGGCAACCTCATGGGGCATTCAGGCGGAGGGGCAGGTCTGGACAGACTACCTTCCCGGGGAGCAGTCAGCAGCCCCCGTGTGGGAGGGCCCTGGGGACCAGAACTGGACCAGAGCAGCAGCGGGCCCGGAAGGGACACCCCGCCGTGGGCTCAGCTGCACTCAGGCCGGGGGAGCTGCGGGATGGTCTGCAAGAGGCGGTGGGTCTGGGCAGGCAGGCGGGAGTGGGGCACAGGCACGCACGCGCTTGTGACAACAGGCGGCACCAGGGTTGACCCAGGTTTTATGTGGGGTCTCAGGAGGCTTAACTTCGGACATTGAGGACAGGGCGGGGCTGGGCCGCCAGAAAGTCTCCCCTGGAAACCAGTTCAGGGCCTGTGAGAAAGGCAGGTCAGGACAACGGTGACAGCTGCTGCTGCCCGCAGGCCCGTGTGGCCTTCGGTGTGCCCGGCCCCACGTCCCGGGGACAGCCCACACACTGCAGTCCCGGCTCAGGGTGGTGCGAGCGGCCGGCCCACTGTGCTTGAGAGCGGGGCGGCCGGGGGCACAGAACATTGGATCCAGGGCCCTCAGTTTGGGAAGAATTTACCTGGAGCCTGGGCAGGACAAGGTCAGGACAAGGTGGGGGCACCTTGTGGGGGAGGGAGGGAAACAGCAGTGTGGTCAGAGGGTGGATAAGGCAGGTGACACTGACACCAACAGTCGATCGCCAGCCCTCCTCCTGCCTCCCACGTAGTTCCCCATTCGCAGTTCCCTCGCCCTTCCTCTGGCCACCACCACCAGATCCAGGCCCTGTCACAGCTCAGGTCGAGACTTCGGGCATCTCTTCAAATGAGGCGTGACCTCCGGTCACTGTGGAACTCAGCTTTGGCATCTTTATAGACTGGGTCCTTTACCACTGTAAGGGGGTGACCTGGCTTCAGCCAGGCTCTGAGAGATGCCACTGGGAGCTGCCCCAGGCCCTGGACCAGCGTGTGGCCTCCTAGCCCCCGACCTCCCTCTCCCCCCTCCCCAGTCCTGGACTCTCTCCAAAACCCAGCTGGTCGCGTTGTTCCCCTGCTTAAAACTGCCCCACTATAGAATAAAATCATTCTATTGATTTATTATTTCATAATATATTTGTAATAAATGATAAGTCTTTTTATAGCATAAAAATCCAGGCCCAGCCTCCCTGTGCACTGGGCGGCCCAGCTCCCACCCAGCTTCCGTCACAACCTTCTCCCGCTGCGCCCCCTCCGTGCTGGTTCCTCAGCCGGGCCCTCTGCTCCCCTCGCCTCCCCGCCCCTTTCCCCGGCTCGGTCCCTTCATCCTCAGCACAGCCAGAGTAGATGCCCCCACCTGGAGAGAGCCCCTGAACTCCCCCCACCCCTCGGTGAAATGGAGAAAGTGTGACAATCTAATTCGCAGCCACGTCTCCCAGGGATCATAAGATGCTCGAGGGCACATCTGCGGGGTGCCCTGCTGGATCCCAGAGCCCCGCACACCAAAGGCTGACGCATATGGCTGGGGGCTCGCTCAAGGCCACAAAAGAAGTGCCGAGCAGGACAGGGACCAGACCCCAACCTCCTGCTTCCCATCCCCCACCCCCCCACCCCACCCCCGTCCACACTCCCCTCTGTCTGCTCATCAGCTGAACAGTCCACCCTTCTTCACTGTCCTGCTCAGAGGAGCCCCCTTCATGCTCTCAGTCCCCTTTCGGTATGGGGGAGGCTGGGAGCAGAGAGAGAGGGCGCTGGGGCCAGGAGGAGCTGCACATCGGTTCCCCAGTGGCATGTGATAAGAGTGGGATCGGCCTGCCTGTGGGCAGGGGGCTGGATGGTGGGTGGGATGTCCCGGAGCAAGGAGAGGGTGCAGGTAAGTGAGGAAAGAGGGAGCGCGCAGTCGGAAGGAGGGGTCAGAGGTGGGGAAGGATGGATGAGAAGTGGGCCTGGGGACTAGCCTCTTTCTGCCTCCCCCGTCTGCCTCTTCCTCCTTAGAGCACCTGCGGCAGGCCAGACCCCCAGATGCTTAGTGACACCACCCCTCCATTCCCACCACACCCTCCGAGGAAGAGGGCAGTCTACTTCACAGGTGAAAAAACTAAGGGCCAGAGAGGTTAGGTAACTTGCCCAAACCACACAGCTAATCAAAATGAAAATAGAGCCCAGCCGGCGTGGCTCAGCAGTTGAGCATCGACCTAGGATCCAGGAGATCGCAGTTTGATTCCCAGTTGGGGCACATGCCCGGGTTGCGGGCTCGATCCCCCAGTCACGGGCGTGCAGGAGGCAGCCGATCAATGACAACTCTTTCATCATTGATGTCTCTCTCTCTCTCTCTCTCTCCCTTTCTCTCTCTAAAATCAATAAAGATATATTTAAAAAAAAAAGAAAATGAAAACACTGATTCATCCATTCAACAAATAAGTTTTGAGAGCCTGGGCGTGCCTGACACAGGCTCAGTGCTTTGGAAGCATCACCTCATGGAACCACCATAAATGTGAGAATCCTTCCCAAAGCCATCAGTCTCCTTTCTCTGCCTCCCGCTCACTGTAACGGTGAGGTTGGGACAGAAGTCCGGAGGTCTCTGCCCACTTGGCATCCTCCCCTATCAGTCCAGCCAGAGAAGGGCCTGGGCAGCCAGCCAGGACCCCAAACTATGTCACAAAGGGCCCTTACCCTGTCCTCTCTCTCCTTGGGGCCTTCACATGGCTATTCCTTCCACCTGGACCACCGTTCCTTCCCCACCTGCCTAATCCTACGCAAGCCTGAGCCTCAGCTAAATGAGGCTGTCTCTGAGAAGCTTTCTCCACTCCTGCTGATACCCAAGTTTAGTTGCTCATTTTTAAGTATAGCTCTTTAATGAGCATCTATTATGTGCCAGGCCCAATGAGGGTCCCACAAAAATAGACAACATGAGACCCACTCTCGTGGAGCTGCTACTCTGAGGGACCCCTGCTTCGTGCTTTGTGCCTCCTTCGACACCCACTCCACTTCATGTTTATTGCTTTTTCAGTCATCTGTCTCCCTGAAGGGAAGAAAATAATTTTAAATCACATATTTGGGCTTTCCAGAGAAACCGAACCATTAGGAGATAGAGATATAGATAGATATAAAGATATAGATAGCAATATTGATAAAATAAAGAGATTTATTGTAAGGATTAGCTGCCATGAATATGAAGCCTGACAAGTTCCAAGACCTGCATGGTGAATCAGCAAGCTGGCCACCCAAGGGACAAGTGGTATAATTGCAGCTCGCCTGGAGACACGAAAAAAACAAACCAATGTCCTAGTTTTGAAAGCAATCAGGCTGGAGAATTCTCTTACTCAAGGAAGTCAGCCTTTCTGTTCCATTCATACCTTCCACTGATTGGATGAGGCCCACCCACATTAGGGAGGGCAATCTGCTTCAGTCTACTGATTTAAACATTACACTCACTCAAAAGCACCTTCCCAGAAACACCCGGAATAATGTTTGGCCAAATATTGGGGCACCTTCTGGCCCAGTCAAGGTGACGCATACAATTAACTATTGTACAACCCAATTTAAAAATAGGCAAAGGACTTGAACAGACATTTCTCCAAAGAAGACACACAAATACCCAACGAGCACATGAGATGATGCTCATTAAGGAAATGAAACATCAAAGCTGCAAAGAGACACTGCTTCACACCCACTAGGATGGCTATAACCCAGAAAGACGAAAAGAAGAATTACTGCAGGGGTGTGGAAAGACTGGTACCCTCGTGTCCTGCTAGAAAGAATATAAAATGGTGCGGTCACTGTGGAGAGCAGTGTGGTGGTTCCTCAAAATGGTCGACATAGAATGCACCCATAACCTGGAAATCCACTCCTAGGTATACACCCACGAGAAATGAAAACATACGTCCGCACAGAAATTTGTGTACAAATATTTAAAGCAGCATTAATCATGGTAGCCAAAAATGACCCAAAAGTCCGTCAGTGGGGTGAACGGACAACCAAAATGTCCCATATTCATACGATGGAATAGTGCTGCCTTAAGAGGAATGAGATTCTGACACATGCGACAGCGGGGATGCACCTTGAAAGCATTATGCTCAGTGAAGGGAGCCAGACACAAAAACCACATATTGTGTGATTCCTTGTTTATGAAATATCCAGAATAGATAAGTCCATACAGACAGAAAGTAGATTAAAGGCTGCCAGGGGATAGATAGGTGGATGAATGGATGAGGGGAGGGAGGGAGGGAGGGAGGGAGGGAGGGAGGGATGAGTGGGTGGATGGGTGGATGGATGGATGGATGGATGGATGGATGGATGGATGGATGGATGGATGGATGGATGGATGGGTGGATGGGTAGGTGGGTGGGTGGGTAGGTGGGTGGGTGGGTGGATAGATGGATGGAAGGAGGGATGGATGGAAGGAGGGATGGGTGGGTGGGTGGGTGGGTGGGTAGGTGGATGGGTGGGTGGGTGGGTGGATAGATGGATGGAAGGAGGGATGGATGGGTGGGTGGGTGGGTGGGTGGATGGATGGATGGATGGATGGATGGATGGATGGATGGATGGATAGGTGGATGGGTGGGTGGGTGGGTGGGTGGATAGATGGATGGAAGGAGGGATGGATGGGTGGGTGGGTGGGTGGATGGATGGAAGGAAGGATGGATGGGTGGGTGGATGGATGGATGGGTGGATGGGTGGATGGGTGGGTGGATGGATGGATGGATGGATGGATGGATGGATGGATGGATGGATGGGAAAAGGGAATGGGGAGTGATGATGTAATGGGTACAGGGTGTTCTTCTGGAGTGATGAAAAAGTTTTGAAACTGGAGAAAGGTGGTGCTTGCACAAGGTGATGAATGCACTAAATGCACGGAACTGCACACTAAAATAGTTGCAAGTTATGTGAATTTCACCTCAGTCATCATCACCATCATCATCGTTGTCATCACCTGACTTTCACACGTGGTTGTTAGATATGACAGCTGGAATCATGTTTATCTCACCACTGTGACTCTAGCACCTAACACAGTCCCTGGCACAAAGGGGTGCTTACTACACCTTTGTGAAATAAATGAACATATAAACAATGAAAAACATTCACAGTGAAAAAGAAAGCAAAGCATCCATAGCTGGAGGACGTTAAGTCTTTCCAAAACTAAAGGCAGGGCGTGCGGCCTGAAGAGGAACCGGGTTTATTTTGTGTGTTTCTGCAGGCACAGAATCAAAACTAATGAGGGGATTTACAAGGCAACAGCTCTTGACTAATCCTGACAAAGTCCTGTCTACCCTTCGAGCTGCCGGGCAGTAAGACAGGCTGTTCTGTAAGGCAGTGAGCATCCTGTCACGAGAAGCATTCAAGTGGAGATGAGGGAACTTGTTGAAAGAACTCATGCACCAGCAGACTTCCCCTAGGCAGCAAGTCCCTTCCAACTCTGAGCCGCTGTGATCTGAGCCAACTTACAGGCCATTAAAATCCATTTAGCCTCCCGCTGGCTGCCTGCTACCTTGTTGAATCAATCATCACCTGGATATTTATTGAGCACAGATGTCACACAGAAGGATCCAAAGAGGGCGCCATGTCCTAAGCAGGCAGAGAAGTATCAGGTCATTCTTTTTATTTTCTCCCTCCCAGTCTGCCCCAGTGTTTGGAAGGAATGCCACTCGGGAAGGCTCTGGGGTGCTGTCACCAGGCTAATTTAACGTCCTTGCTGCAGGTTTTTGTTGTCCCCCGGGTGCGTTCACCACCCCCTGGCCCAGCCCGGATGCCTACCGGCAGCACCACCAGCTGCTGCTCCGCTGGGCTCACCTGAACTCACACTTCCTGGGCCCACTGTCCCTCAGGGCCAGGCACTGGGGACCCCAAAAGAGGCTCCTGCAATGCAGGGAAGGACACGGTTATATTGTGTGTCCTTTAAACTAGACATTGTGGATGTTCTATAATAACATGGGGCAAGGTCTAGGATGTGGATTTTAACTTGTTATAGGAGACTTGTATTATATTATATTATCATATTACATTATGTTATATTATACCGTACTATATTATAATATTATATCTGCCTACTCATCATTAGAGTTGCCTTCGTAGCGCTAATTCTCCCTCTTTCTTTCTATCACAACCCCATTTGGGGCAGGACAACAGTGTGCCCCGTGTGAAACAGTCCCCTGACCAGGGACACGGTGTGGGTCTGAGGGGTAAACACACCTCCCGGGTGGTGCTTGCAGGGAGTTTCTAGAGAAGCAGATCCCCTCCTCCTCACCTTGTCTAGGATGAAGCCTTGGTGCCCATAGGTGATGCCTTCTTACAACCACGGGGACCAAAGGTGCAGCTGGTATAAAGAAATAAAATGCCAATAGGTAAGTACCTATCATAACCTTAAATACAAGTGGATTAAATGCTCCAATCAAAAGACCTAGAATAGCTGAATGGGTAAGAAAACAGGACCCAAATATATGCTGTCTACAAGAGACTCACCTCAGAACAAGAGTCACACAGGCTGGAAAACAAAACCGAAAACCTTCTGGAGGACTTTAAGGGAGAGATCGACAGCAATACAGTCAGTAGGGGACTTTAACACCCCACTGACTTCACTGGATAGATCTTCCAGACAAAAAATCAACACGGAAACAGTGCCTCTAAATGACACACTAGATCAGATGGATTTAATTGACATTTACAGAACATTTCACCCCAAAGCTGCAGAATATGCATTCTCCTCAAGTGCACATGGGACATCTCAAATATAGAGCACATGTTAGGACACAAAACAAGTCTCTACAAGTTCAAGAAGATTCAAATCACATCAAGCATCTTCTCGGACATTTGCACCGTGGAATACTATGCAGCCGAAAAAAAGAAGGACCCCTTACCCTATGAGACAGCATGGAGGGACCTGGAGAGTTTTATGCTAAGTGAAATAAGCCAGTCAGAGAAAGACCAGTATCGCATGATCTTACTTATGTGGAATCTTATGAACAAAATAAACTGATGAACAAAACAGACCCAGAGACATAAAACATGGAACAGACTGGGGGATCTCAGAGGGAAGGCGGGGGTGGGTGGGTGGGAGAGATTAACCTAAGACCTCATAAGCGTACATGCGTAACCCCTGGACACAGACAATAGTGTGGGGAAGGCCTGGAGGGGGTGACGCGGAGTCGGGAAAGGGAACGTCTGTAATACTTTCAACAATAAAGACAAATTAAAACATAAAAAAGCTAATAATAAAAAATAAAGCTGTCCGAGGAATTTTTGCTCCTGGCTGTGGACGTCCAGCCCCAGCACAGGGCACGGCGGTTGTGCCAGCACCAGGTGCTGAGCTGGATGGGAACTTGCCAGCTTCCTGGTCCCTCAGCTGGGGTGACTCCAGGCGTCCTCCACACAGTCTCCCCAAGTCCCCAGCTGGGCTGAGCTGCCCAGATCCTAAGCTCAGACCCACTAAACTCTGCCCCATGGGATCATACACATAACAGCCCAACGTGCATCCCACACTTGGGGACACTGAGCCTGGAGCAGGATGCAGTCGGAAAGCAGCAGCCGGGGACAGGCTGAAGCTGCAGGTGCTGCGGAAACAGCGTTCTAGCGTTTTCTGCGTTCAGCTCGTGCCTGCAGGGCCAGCTTGGACACGCTCCCACGAGGAACCTGCTCTCTCTCAGCACTTCAGCATCTCCAGGTAGCCGGCCACTTGTCACCCCCTCCTCTGATGCTGCATCTGTTCACTCTCGAGAAACCAGCACAGGCAATCAGCCCGGCAGAGAGCTTCAGGGACAGTCTGGGGTGGCCGTGCCCCTTGCTGGGTGAGCCAGGCCAGAGGAGACAGTGCTCTGCCCCGGCGGCTCTGCAAAATGCAAAGCTTTCGGCTGGGGCTGAGGGTCAGCTATTGGGAGGTTTCCTGCATCATCACAAAACGCCACCTGGTCAGCGTGGCTGGAGAGGTGGCGGAGGACGGTCTGCTGGGGGCCGCCCTTCTCTGCTCTGGGAAAGATCCACCGGGAACGTGAATAACACGAGGAAGGACGTGACGGCCGATCGTTCTGCCCCAAGAAGCTGCTCCAGTGGGCACTTTATTTCCATCTAAAGGAAACTGCCTCTGGTCCCTGGGTTTCTTGCAAGGAAAGCTTCCTCTCCCCTGGTAGAGGGTAGGAGTGCGTTTAAGTTATTCATTCATTCTTTCAGTGTCCTGGAGTAGTAACAGCTGCCTGCATTCGGGTGTTTACTCTGTGGCTGCATTAAGTTCTTGACATGCATTTAATCCTCACAGCTCTCTGAGGTAGGTCATTGGTCCCATCTTACAGACAAAGAAACAGAGGCTCAGCCAAGTTCATTAGCTCCCCCAAGGCCACCGAGCCAGGAACAGTGGAGTGGATTTCGAGAGAATCCCTCTCTCCCTTCTTACTGTCCCTGTTGTGTGGACACGTCTTCACCTGGTTTCACTGAGCCTCGGCTCCCTCATCTGGAAAATGGGCATGACAGACGACAGAACAGAGCTGGCAGAGAGGTGAACTGCCAGCCCCTTGCGGGACCACGTCACACAATCTGGTACCTGCCCTTCAGTTTCCCATATCCCAAAACTGGGTTCCGCCCCTCAAAAAAGATAAATTAATGAGATTTTAAAACCTTTCCAGCAAGCAAGATGTCAGAACTCCCTTGGGGAGATTGGGGGTCATCCCACTGGGAAGGTGGACCGGAGACACCTTTTTGTGCTGTTTAGCGTCAGACTCTGTTGACTTAAAAGTCACTCCTGCTGTCCCTCTGGGGCCGCCTGCTGCACCACAGGGCACACTGCCCCCAGTGGTGACAAGTCCAGAGGCTTGTGCCACCTGTTTCTCTCCAGCATCCTCTTTATCATCTGTGACATGCGCGTGTCTAGGAGCAATGGGACCTGTTTCCAGCTCCCAGGGCCCCCGAGGCCACCCAGGCAGGCAGTGCGCTCAGCCCGCCGGTTTACCTCGTGGTCCTGTTTGGAAGGGGCCCCTCAGCTTTCATTCTGAACGGCTGCCAGGCGTTTTCGGTCTGTTTCAAGGCTGCCAGCTCCGGCTGCCACGCTCAGGTGCTAACTGCGTGCCCCAAGAAAACGGGAGCAGGGACCGGGGACCGGGGACTGACCTTGAATGGAGCCAACATGGTAACAGTGATGAACCTGACCTTTGTCCAGTACTTTACAGTTTGCAGGGCATATATTACACGACATATGGTGTTAATTTTGACCTTCACTGTAACTCTTTGAGAGAAAAGGGGCTGGGAAATTGTTGCCAAGTCCAGCTGTGTCAAGTGGCCTTTTGTGGGAGGTGAGTCAGGGCCAGAGTACACTTGCCAGGGAGAGCCTGGAGGGAAGGGGATGACACAGGGCCCCAGGGGAGCCCCACTTCTGGAGCAGGGGGCAGAGCAGCCTCTCCTGTGATGGAGAAAGACCAGTCAGGGGGCAGGAGAAGACCCAGGAGAAGGGTGTCACTGAGCAAGGTGGAGACAAGGCTAGAAGGGAGAAGAGGCGTGCAGTGCCAACGTGGCAACGGAGCAGCCAAATGGCCAAAAGTGTGGTTCAAACCCTGCTTGTTTCAAGTGTATGGTCCGAGGCACACTGATAGGCCTCTTTGTGCCTCAGTTTCCTCATTTATAGAATGGGACGACAACAGTTCCCACTCTGCAAGGTTACCAGGAGGCTTAGTGCTTATCGACGGCCTGGCATAGTAAGGGCACAGTGACCCCAATTCCTGCAGCCTGGCGTTAGAGTTGACCACTCGGCCATGAGCGACCTTTGACCCTGGGGGGGAAGATTGTTTGAGGTAGATAATGGAATAGGTGGGAGGCGAGGGAATGAAAGAGGGATGGGAACGCAGGACTGGGAAGGACTTGAGCTTGCGGAGGCAGCACGGTGGGCAGTGGAAACGGAAGGCCCAGGAGCAAGAGGGGACAGCTCCTGGGCAGGGCCCGGAGGGGAGAGCAGGGAGCCCGATCCCAGGCGGAGGACGGGCGCCAGCCCTTCTGAGGGTCGGGGGTGGATTAAGACACGGCCTGCCAGCTGGAGGAAGGAGACAGCATCTGAGCTGGGTTTCAAAACCTGCCCAGAATTGAAACAAAGATGGTGAAGAAGGGGCCCTGAGCACAGCCTACCCTCAATCGCAAAGATAACTGTCTTTGCGTTAAGACAATGTTTTCCGAAAGTTCCTTGCTTCTTAGAAGACTTCCTAGGTTTGACTCCTAGCTCTGCTCCTCTATGAATTCTGGCAAGTTACTTAACCTCCCTGTGCCTCAGTTTTCTCACCTGGAAAATAGTGGTCATGATGTTACCCACCTGTCTAGATTGTTGCAAGAATGGCATGAAATAACCTAAAGATGAGCCTGGCACCAGGGTCAGTCACTGTTGGCTGTTATTTTAACTAATGTCGCAAGGGGCACAGTTTAAAAACTACAGGGTTAAGACAATGATTCCTCCAGAGAGCTTTCTAATGGGCACATACGCCCAGTAGACTTGGCCCATCTTTACAGACTGCCCACTCTAACCAGGCACTGGGATATGACTCCTGCAAGGAGGGACCCTCCCTCAGGGGTCTCTGCTCACCAGAGGCTCGGAGGCTTGCTCTGCTGACTCACCAGTCTAAATCCCCGCCATAAATGCCCAGGACAAAGGATCTGTTTTTGCTCCCATTCCAGTTGGCAGAGAGGTGTGGCAAGCTGCCCAAGGTCACATAGCTACAGAGTGGCCAAGCTGGGATTTGAACCCCAACAGTATGGCATAACAGCTGCAGGAGATGGTCGGCCCTGTTATGGATGCATAAGACACATGGAGCAGGTGATGTTCGAGCTGACAAAAGCCCAGCAGGAACAAGGTAGGTTAGGAAGAGACAGCAGGGCCAAGGCCCCGGGGCAGGGGAGGCCAATCAGGCTTGAGGCTGGAGAAGGCCCTGCCCAAGGCACAGAGGAGGGGACGGAGCTGGAGAAGGGCAGTGGCCTGCTCACCACGCTTGACAGCTCTCCGAGGAGAGAGGCTTTCCCCGGAGACGGTAGGAAGCCTTTGAGGGGCTGCAGTGGAAACATAACAAGATTCAAAAGGACCATGCTCTGCAAATGAACAGGGCGCAGCCATTAAAGAAAAGCTACTGTGGGTGCTGACGGGGAACCTCTCTGAAGCACATTGTCACATGGAAAAAGCAAAGTGCGGAGAGTGAGTGCGGCAGAGAGTGTGGCAGAGCGTGGCAGCTTCTGTTTGCGGGGAAGGGGAGGGAAAGGACAAGAATGAACACTCCTGTGTGTTCCCTGGGGTGGTTCGCGCGTGTCCGCTGGAGTGGACATAACTACTTCTGAGAGGAGGCACCAGACGCTGCTCCCTGGCCCGGGAGGGGAGCTGCAGCGGGGCGGGCCGGAGGAAGTATCTGTGCTCTTCTCCTTCTTTTAGATTTTAACCCTATGGAAGGGATTGTTCACAATTTTTAAATTTTAAAAATGACCTGGCTGCTGGGAGGAAAATGCATGGAGGGGGCAAGAGTGGATTCAGGGGAATTATGTGAGGGTGAGACTTGGGACCATTATGGGTTTTTTGGGGGGGGATAGAGGGGTCAGGAAGTGAGCAGTAGGGGGAAGGAACCTAGAGCAACAGCTTAGATCCAGCGTAACTTTGTCCCCCGCTGAATTTGGGCCTAGGTTCCGACTGAACCAGCTGGAAATGGAAAGACATGCTAAATGTGGAATGTTCTAGAAAAGCAGCTCTTGGCTCCTGCAGATGAGCTGTTACGGGCTGTTAAAGGAGGCCTTCAGCGGCCCTGGAGGGATGATTTGCTCAACTTGAAATACCTGCAGCTGCCAAGCAAATCAAAACCGGGAGCCCTCAGCTCGCTCCTGCAGCAGGCATTTTCCTGGCGGCTGCTGCCCCCTGCTGACGGAGCCGAGACATCACCGCCTCTGCGCAATTCCAGGCCCACAGCTCAAGGCTCCACTTTGCATTCCAGGCGCATGGAAGGTGAGTCAGTCCCATTTCCTCTGCCCTTTATTGTGGTGGCCATGCCAAGCACTGCATCAGCGGAGGCATAAACAACCAGACCCACGTGAACAGTGAAAAGCCAAACAGCAAAGTCATTACCATGAGAAGGCCGTGTACCGGGAGGCAGATGCAACGCAGCGCATTACAGAAAATTGTAAAACAGATGCCGCCGCTGCGTTCAAGATCACCCTCGGGGGACTCAACAGCATCCCAAGGGCTGCTAGGAAGAGCTGGTGTTTACTGCATCTCACTGCTTGCCAGGCGCTGCTCTAGACCCCTTACCTGTGTTAACTCAGCTGATCCTCAGGCGCCCACAGAGCAGTAATGAGGACACAGACACAGAGCTTAAGTGGCAAAGCAGGATTCAAACCCGGACGGTCTGAGTCCCAGTGCTTGTAAATTTCAGTGTTAAAATCAATATTTCCTTTTCATATGTCAGTGGTTCTCACCCATGGACGATTTTGGCCCCACCCCCACCCCCAGGGACATTTGTCTAGTCCTGTAGACATTTTTGTTTGTCACAAGGGAGATGATTCTGGCATCTAGTGGGTAGAGGCCAGAAAAGCTGCCAAACATCCTACAAGGCACAGGACAGCCCCTACGACAGAGAATTATCCAATCCAAAATGTCAGTAGCGCCGAGGCAAGGAAACTCTAACCTACATACATGCAATTCCCATGACTCTCCTAGCCCCCTCTTCTGCATCGCCCTCTGACACAAGGGGTTAGTGCAGAATTGCTCTAATGTATGAAAGGCATTCTTCTTGAGGATTCATGCGGAGATCCTTTCCCTCTAATTTCCCCTAAAGCCTCTTATTACTCAAAGGGATTGTGGTGTGTCCAACAAATCTGCTAGCACACCCCACAAGTGATGGGGCTCCGGGGAGCAGCCCCTGGAGCAATGGCGGAGGGCCTTGTGCCTGCAGCAGGCGCGATGAGCCCAGGTCCTGGGTGTGGAATATTACGGCTGTCCCTGGCGCCGAGCTGCAGCCCAGATGCACGCTGCTTGTCAGTACCGGCAGGAAGCATTCGACCCCAGGATGACTGAACAGTCCCTGGGAACAACTTGTCAGCAGCTGCCTCTTTGCTTCCTTCTCACTCAAAGCCCTCACTTCCTAATCAGCCCAAACAGTCCAGTCCCCGGCTTTGGGGAGCAGCGCTGTTAACCTCTCCTCCTCCACAGAGCTTACAGGTCTGAGGTTCTGGAGGGTCTGGAGGTTCTATGGGTATGGGGCTGGCTGTGTCAGGGAGGGGGATGGAGGCTGCCCCCATCTGAATGGCCATGGCACCTCTTCCCGCAATAAGCCCTTAACCTGCACGAGACCTGGCGCTCTGGAATCCATGCTTGTTCAATGAATGACCCTACGAGATTTCATTCATTCATTCAAAAATATTTACTGAGTGTCTCACGGTGCTGGGTACTGTCCTAAATGCTGGGAGGACAAAAGAAATCAAGCCCCTGTTCTCATGAAGCTAACCATGTAGTGGAGAGAGACAGACACTATTCAAGTAAACAGATAAACATGGAATATAATGTCAAGTAGTGGTGAGTGCTATGAAGAAAATAAAGTAAAACAAGGAGATTGAGACTGACAGATTGGGGGTGATTCTTTAAATTGAGTGCTTAGGAGGCCTCTCCAAGGAGATGGCATTTGGACAGAGAATAGAAGGTCGTGAGGGAAAGTGTCATGCAGCCATGTTGACAACAGTAAGTGCAAAGGCCCTGAGGTAGGAAGGAGTTGGGGAGACTGAGATACAGTAAAACAAGCAGAGAAAGTGGATAAAGGTGGGCCCTGCAAGGACCTAACAGCAGTGGTTCTTAAACATGAGCATACATCAGAATTGCCAGAAAGGTTTAACATAGATTGTGGTCCCCACCCCCAGTGTCCAGTTATCTGGGGTGGGGCCTGAGAATGTGCATTTCTAACAAGTCACTGTGATGCTGATGCCGCTGGCCCAGGGACCACAGCATAGGATATTCAATCTTAATGCAACAAGTCTTTTCCTGCTCAGCACTCACAAGCAGTCATAGGTCGCCATCGCTTGATTATCTGACTCTCACGGGGCTGGAAGTGCCCTGAGAACAGATGGCAGTTCTGTCCATGGTGCTTAGTAAGCGCTCAATAAAATATTTGTTGAATGAATTCCTCCAAGAAGCTTTCATGCCAGGCCTTGCCTCGCTCTCTTCTGCTCTTCTGCTGTGTACTTAGTTCCAAGCAGGTGCTTGGTTCAGACCTATTTCTTACCAATCTCCCACCCAAGCAAAGAGCATCACCTGCCATTCTACAAATGCTCAGTGTACTCCCTTCCCACAACTCCATGCCTTCGTATGTGCTGCTCCATCTACCCAGAATGCCCTTTCCTCTCTGTGCACCTCATAAATCCCTACCTATTCTTCAGGGCTCTCCTAGAATCTCCTCCCCAACGCCCTTCTACCTAACCAGGGTTAGGAGTGCTCCTTAGGGTCCCATATCCACTCATGTCACAAGTATTTGTTCATATAATTGTCTTCTCTTCTTAACTAAAGGTCACGGCCGGGCAGCCCCCCAGGTTAAACCAGTCATCAGAGCTATTCTACCATGGTTGCAGCATTTTAAATTTAAGTTCATTGCCAAAATTTGAAAGACAGGGGATTTCACACAAAAATACAGATTCTGGGCTCCTCTAGGAAAGCCAGAGTTGGCATTTTCACATGGCCATGACCTTCCAGAGAGGCATGGGATTCTGTCACTTTCAATTTGGTGGCCTTAGCAGCCAGCACAGTGCCTAGTCATGAAAAGCTCATTAATGAAACTATAAAGAATACTCTAGGTAATTTTTTAAAACATCAGTTTCAAGAGCAGGTGGCCTGAGGCTGGTTCTGATTCCAGCTGACTTGCTGCATGGCCTTGGATTCTCTCTGGACCTCAGTTTCCTTGCCTGTTAAATTGAAGTAATAATAGTTTTCACTTCCCAGGGTCATTGCATCAAACAAGAGAGAGGGTGTGAAGTGCTTAGAACATGCCTGGCATGTAACGCTCAGTCAGCCTGAGCTATTACTGCAAGGAACTCAATCAGTATTTACTCTCCAGGATGGGAGGACCTGTGAGAGGAGTCAGAGGCAGGGGACATCCCTGCTGGGGTCGGGGAGGGGGGGGGTGACAGACTACCTGTGTTCAATCCCCAGTTCTGCCATTCACTAGCTATGTGACCCTGGGCATTTGACTTAACCTCATTTGGGCTTTAATTTCCCCATCTATCAAATGGGAATGAGCCTCAGAGGGGCTATTGTGACTATCAAGTATGATTGTGAATATTAAATTAATTAATCCTTTCAAGCACTTAGAATGGGGCCAGCATTCAGCATGTGCTTAACGTATACCAGCTCTCATGGTCCCAGCTGCTCAGAGAGGGTTAAATTAGAATTTCTCAAGGCCTTTCTTGGTTCCAAAACTCTCTGGCCACCTTAAAGCCAGTGACTCTCAGTCAAGCAGCTGTCAATTAGTCATCAAGAATGTGCAGAGGCCGTTGGGATGGGGAGAGCAGAATTCAGTATATTGGGTTTACCATCTCCCTGGAAAGATCCAGAATGCTCTCATGATGGCGCTGAGAAAAGTCACACAGACTAGCAGCCACGAAAGGTAAAGGGTGGATGTGGGGCAAAGGAGTGCAGCCCTAGTGGGAGGTGCTATTACCCCCCCCCCCTTACGGGGAAACTGAGGCTTCAGAGGATGGCCCCAGCTACAGTTCAGTATCTCAGCTCCATGAGGCTGCCTCAGAAGGCTGGCCTCACCCAAGGGGTCCTTTAAGGGACTAATGGGGTCACAGTGAGGCAGGAAAACCAGGCAGAGGCTTTCTAACTCACTCAGGCCTGGGCGTCTCCAGACAGATGCGCATGAGGTCTCCAAAGAAAAATAGTAGGTAAGGACACTGAAGGAGAGGCAGGTTTTCACCGGAATGCCAGAAATGCTTCCCTAGGAGAGAACATTCCGGACAATTTGTATTGTTTTACTGCGGATTCGTCGCTGAAACCTTCCCAGACATTTATGGGGTGGGGGGGGCGGGGTTCGTTCCCCTGCAAGAGGATAGTAGCTACACCCACACCCTGCAATTGGGAGAGCAAACCGGTCGCGGTAACTGAAAGGCATGTGACCGCAAATCCTGAGCCCAGGCATCTTCCTAGGCCTTCCCCCCCTCCCCGTCAGGCTCAGCCGCGGGGGCGGGGGAGCTGCAGGAGCGGGAAAGGGGTGCATCTGGCCCACCTGTGACGATGATGCTAAACCGGGTCCACCCAGATACGTTTCTTCTCATTCAGCTGTTGGGTGTTGACACCTGCTGTGTCCCGGACACTTGCATGCTTCTCTTTTAAGCCTCGGGACAAGCCCGTGAAGCGGGTTCCGCGTCCGCCCTTAGGGACGAGGCAGGAGGCTGGCGGCGAGGCGACTCACCTGGGTGGCCGGCCCGACTCCACCGGGGGCCCTGACCGCCGAGCGCGCGGGCTCCCTCGTGCCACCGCCAGGTCCGGGTGCTCGCTCTCTGTGCGCCGACGCCCTCGGTTTTACACGAGAGAACAGGGGCTCAGAGGCAGGGACCTCGGACCCCTCCGTCCGATCGCGCGCCCCCCTCAAAGTTCACTCGTCTCCCCGGGTCCACTGACACCACTTTAAACACTTTCAAATTTTAGATTGTAAAGCGCATAACACCCTTGGGCTTTAAGACTGAGATTTCCCTGCGGGATGCGGGGCAAGGGCTGGACTTCTTGATGCCCCTCGCGGCCGCACTCCGGGAACCTGGGAACTGGGGGAGCAACAGGAACCCCCGCGAGGTCACACGGGGTCCAAGCTCCGCGCCAGCAACTGCGGCCCCGCCTACTGCGCAGGCGCCGCTCCAGGCTCGCGCGCTCCCGCCCGGCCCTGAGCGGGCGGGTCCACGTCGGAGGGCAGGGGACACGGCGAGTCCCCGTTCCTCCCGACGATGGGCCAGGCCAGCCTCTGGCCAATCAGAAAGCTCCGGCTACAAGAGGTTGGAGCTGCTTTTCCCAGAACTTTCCGGCCGTGCGGAGGGAGGGAGGTTAAATGATTGACATCTCCTCCAACCATTAGCAAAGCGGCATAAGCTTGAAAAGCAGAAGCTACTACGAATTGTCTTGCAAGAAAGGTTTTTAGCCCCGCCCCCTCCTCCCACTGGCCTCCGAAAGCCTTTGGGGTGGGAGGTTTTGGTAGCAGCCAATCGAGGGTCAGCAAGAAGGCGGAGGAGGCGGAGCAAGCAGTTGCCCCGCCAGTGTGTTCTTGCGCGGTGCTTGGGGTCCCAGGGTGGGGTTCACGCGTCCTGATGATCCCCACTTGGCAGGGGCTGGGACCGGGACGCGAACGGGAGCCGTGTCACCTCGCTGGCACCTTCCAGGCGACCTACTGAGGCCTTGAGCCGGGCCCCATCTGGGGCTCCCCTACGCCCCCGCCCCACCCCTAGCGCCAGATAGCAGCCCCCTGTGCAGCCCTGAGGGTCCAGGCCCTATCTGTCCCCGTCCCCAGCGCCGCCACAGGCCCCAACGCCTCTAGCCGCCGCTCTTGCTCTTGGTCCGTGGAGGTGGTTGGTTACCATGGTGAAGCTGGCAGCCAAATGCATTCTGGCAGGTGAGTCTGAAATTTACAGTGTCCGGAGTCCAGAGACCTCCTAAGTTATCGATAGCTTTTGTTCAAGTAAATTGTCTACCCAGTTTCCCTTTCTCTCCCCCAAAGGCGAGTTAATGCAATTACTCATCGTGTAAATTCTATCAGGCGTGGGAGAAGGCTCTTGCAGAGCACACTGGTAGCTCCGGCCGATTTCCCGGCTCCCTGCCTGCTCTGAGACCTCCTTCCCCGGTATGAGCTGTGCTCAGGAGGCAGAGACTCGTTCAACAGCAGGCTAAGCACACCAGAGGTGCTTCAGCTAACGCAGTGCAGTACCCCAAAGTCAGGCATCGGTGACTTTGGTAGTCTTTTTTTAATGGAGGTTTTTTCCTTCCCCCCACCTCTGATAACAGGGATTAGAGACAGTGCTGTACAGTTGACCACAGTTTGCAAAAAGTGCACGAGTATTAGACGATACTGTGCTGCCCCACGCTCAGGGGAACGGACATGTCGAATCCCCCAAAGGCAGGAATCTTTGCTTTGTTGACTGACGCATCCCAAGCACCCCGAACAATATCTGGAACCTAGTAGGTCCTCAGTGAACATCTGTAGAATGAATGAATATGTGGCACTCACATTTGTGGCGTTCTCTTTGTACCCAGCTGCACATTTAGAAAAACATTGGCCTGGATTATAGACCCGGGACCACAGAACACATGTACTTTATGGAGTCTTTACTGCCTGCCAGGCACACGTATTTCATTTCATCCTCACAGTAGCACGCTGGGGTAGATTCTGTATTCTGATCTTACTGAGGCACTGAAAGTAAGGTCTCTTGCCTAAGGTCACCCGTGGTGAAGGAAGATCATGGGAAGGATTTCAACTCCCAGATCTGCCCAACTCCAAAACTTAACCTATGTTACTCTTGAAACCTGTGACCTTTCCAGGGTTCCTTGACCAGCTGAGGAAAGAAGCAGTGAGAAATTATAAAGAGAAAAAAAGGATTCTTTTATTATTATTATTATTATTATTATTCATCTCTTCCAGACTGAAACAGATATTTTTAATGACTTTTCTAATTTGGAAATAAAAGGGCCGCATAGAAAGATAACTGACAACAGCAACTCAAATCATACTGGAGCAAAAGAAATTAATGGCTCTCAAGAGAGTCTCTGCTTTCCAGAGCACCAGGGGAGGCAGTGTTGTGCAGCAAAAATAATTCTGGCTGTTCCTCTCATTGCTGTGTCCTCTTGGACAAAGCACTTCTCTGTGCCTCAGTTTCCTTGTGGGTAAGGTGGGAATGTTTTTATTTTCTGAAGTTAGTTTTTTTTTAATGGGCTTCTCTCTCCGACTGTTCTTTCCTTATTTCTTTTTTCATTCAGCTTCCATCATGGAGCTGACTTACTGAACCCTTTCCATGCGCCAGCTCTGTGCTAGACCCTCGCCTCAGCATCTCACTGAATCCTCACACAGCTCTGTGGGCTCAGCATTATTATTGTCATTGTCATTTACAGATGGGGCAGCTGAGGCCCAGAAAGGTTAAGATATTTGCCCTGGGTCACACAGCTGCATGTGGCAGAGCTGGGATCTAGACCCAGGTGATCTGATTTCCAGGGCTTTGTTCTTAGCCCCAAGCTGTACTATCCTCCAGCCTCAATTCTAGACTCTTTGCCCTTCTTTACACCCCCTCCCTCAGGTACTGTTCCCCTGATTCCAACCACTATCTGAGTGATTCCTGAATTCCAACCTAGCCCTCAACCTGCAGCCCCCTTTCGAGGCCTTAAGGGTATCATCTCCTCTTGGAAGTTTCCAGGGACCAGAAAACCTCAGCACAGCGAATCAGCTCCACCCACCACTACCCACCACATTCTGGTTTTCCACCCCACCCCGCCTCACACACACCCCTCTCTGGTTTTCTTTGCCTTTCCCCTCACAGGCCTACTGTTTAGATTGAGCTCATCTGCCTTTTTCTTCTCACATAACTAGTCATTAAAGGACCTGGTATTCAATTCAAGTGCTTATTCATTCAACAGATTTTTATTGAGCACCTACTAAGTGTAAGTCCCCATTTGAAGTGTGGTGGGAACACAAGGATGAGTCACGCCAGCCTCTGCTCCAGGAAGCGCTGAGATGTACATAATAACTTACAGTGCAGCGCACAGAATGGACTGCCCTCCGTGTGCCAGATACCAGAGGAATACCTCGTGGTGCATCTGCTCTTGTGCTGGCTCAGCTCAGGAGAGAAAACAATGCTTGACATTTATCTACATGTTATTTACTTAAAAACCACTTAACTGTTACTCAATATACATTAGGCATTGTACGTATTAACTAGTTAAGTCCTCATAACAATTCTGTGAAATAGGTGCTATTATCCCCATTTTGCAGATGGCACAACTGAGGCCCAGAGAGAGATTACTGACCCACGGTCACACAGCTTGTCATGATGGAGCTAGACTCAGTGCTCTAAGTGCTATGATTTATTGCCTCTTGATATAAGTTGTTCTGACATCAGGTCTCATGCTAGCAGCCGTGAGCCACATTAGCCTCACAGGCAAACACAAAGGAGGGAGAGATGACCTTCGGTGGCTGCGCACAGAGTACACTGAGCTGGGCCTGGCAGAGAATGGGCAGGATTTGGACTTGGGTTGGAGTGACCTGGGAGGTTGTATTGAAGGGATTTTCAGAGATCAAAAGAATAGGTATACAGATACTGAATTTTAATGTTGTACGCCGGAAATTTACATGTTATTAACAATGTTATCGCAGTACAAAAGGAAAAATATATTTGTTACACACATACACACACACACACACACACACTGGGAGTGCAGAGCGGAGATTTTGTGTAAGGGATATTCAGGGTCAGGGGTTGACCAGAGAAGAGGGTTATGGGGGGGAGTCCTTGGCGGGCTTTGCAGGACAGCGACAGGGTAAAAGGTTATGTTATGAAGGTCCATCTGCTGGTGCCGAGCTCGGGGTGGGTCAGAGCAGGGCGAGTACTAAAGGGGAGAGGGCTGGTTGGGAAGTGCTTTCAGGCAAGACCCAGGCAGGAAAACAGAAAACACATTAGGCATTTCAACAGAGAAGTGTTAATATACGGAAACGGTCCAGCAGGCGGGAGACCTGAGACAGCAGGCGGAAAACACTGAGATGACACGGAACTGGGAGGTAGAGGCGGGTTGCCAGAAGCTTGAAGAAGAATCCAGAGAGCAGGAAGCAGACCTCAGAGGAGGCTGCCCAGCTCGCGGGTACCTCAGGAATTCAGTGACCAGCGGGAGGCCCGTCCATGCCACAGGTCCCTAGCACCCATTGCCCACCAGCAGAGACATGACTGAACCGATTTCAGAGCATCCTGGGGGTCTGTGTCCTGAGACCACTCCTGGTACCACAGGGCTGCAGAAGCCAGGGTCCAGGCAAAATGCAGAAACTGCTCTGGGTGTGTCGGTGCAAGGATTTCATGCGGGACATTAATCCAACACGGAGGACTGGGAAGACAAACAGGGACAGCAAGGCGGCACAGAGAGTCACTGCAGGAAGAAGCCTCACCCCAGGGCTGGGGACAGAGGGCAGAGGGTGGTGCTCAGGACCTCGAAGCTCAGGAGGACCCTGGGGAGCTGAGAGGCAGACCTTGGAGAAGGTGCCACTGTCACACGGTCATACAGCTTGTCGTGATGGTATCTCTGAGGGGGTGTGGAAAACTGGTCTGAGAGTACAAAAAACAACCGAAAAACCTGGAGACGGCACTAAGTAGTGCTGCTGGGGTGAAGGCCATCGCCAGGCTGCTGCCAAGAGAAACAAGCAGACGGGAAGGAGCAAGTCCGGCTGCCCGCCCGCCTTCCAGCCTTTCCCCGGAACGCGCATTGGCAGAGCTGGACAGGAGGCACCTGGCAGAAGAGAGTCGCGTTTGCATTGTCCCAGCCCCAGCATCACAAGGCAAGGCCCGGACAGGCGGGTTAGGGGCTGCGACAGAAGCCCGGGCATGAGGTAACCAGGGCAGTGTCAGCAGTGACAGCCGAGGTCGTGTGGCTGGAGTGAGGAGACTGAATAGGGGAGGAAGGAGGAGGGTCCGAGGTGACTGTGGGTGAAGTCGGGACAGTGAGAATGAATGGTAACATCACGAACAGAACAGGTGAGACAGTGGGGTGAGACTGCTCAGGACCCGGGCCACAACCTGAGCCCGGCTGCAGACAGACAGATTGGGTGAAGGCCCGTCATTCCGAAGGAGTGGCGGCCAAGGTAACGAGAGTAAAGGGGACAGAGCAGAGGGGGCAGAGGGCCAAGGACAGACCCACAGGGTGCCCAGGTTTAGGAGGCAGGAGAACCAGGCCAGGGTGACCGGGGCCACTAGGCCGGAGGGCTCAGGAAGGTGGAGACTGCTTCAGGCTGACTTAGCCTTCAGAGGCGTCAAGAGCTTGAGGACTGAGAAAGACCACTGAACTTGGCGATTCTGAGGTCACCCTTGCATTGTGCCTCTGCAGATGTCACCCTTAGTCAAGCGGTGCCCCTCCCTGCCGTCACCCCCAGGCTCAGCCTGCCCACTGATGAAGCCACTCATTCATTCTTTCCTCGTCTCCGCGCGCCCCAGACGCTCGGGTTCTCAGCTTGCGCTGTTTGAATTTGCACTTGTCATCTTGTTGCTCTGCAAACGTGTTTATCGGCTTTCTCCCCACTGCTCGATCCCTCGTCAGCCGACACAGGAGGTTTTCCGTGAGTGTGGGTGACTCTGACTGGCAGTGGGAAGAGAGAAATATGAAATTAACCAGAACACATCTGTGGGGAATTTCACAAGCGTGAAGAGCCAATTTCCAACCGGATTCAGAAGTCAAACTGGAGTCGGGAGGGTGGGTGCTGCCAGCGCGCAAGGAGGGCCATGCGCTCTCTGCTCTGAGATGGGCGGGGACCCCCGCAACTCCAGCCTGTGCTTGCCGCCAGGGTTATGGGAGGCTGCAGTGACGAGGGCCTGGGGCAGAAGGGTCCCTGAGCTCAAGGAGAGGAGTGGGGTCTGGCTGAGAGCATGGTGTTGGAATCCCAGGGAGGTTTCTCAGCTTCCCTGGGCCTCAGTCTCTCCTTCTGTTAAATGAGGTTAATGATAGTGGGGGAGGCATCGAATGAGACTGTGGGAATGGGTTCAGGAGGAAGGCTGCACATGTGTTGGTTCCCTCGTAAGACATGGTGGCAAAGAGGAAAGCAAGACCTGAATAGCTCACTCAAACCTGGAGGAATTAACATGAAATGAAATGCCACGAGTAGTCAAATCATTGTCTCACAAGAGAAAATTATAGGTGAGAAAAGTCAAAACTGAAAAGTGAACAGATAACTATGTCTGGTGTCAAATGGGTACTAGATTTGTCGGGATGATCACTTAGCAAGTTATATAATGTCTCATCACTGGGGTGTGCACCTAAAACTAATGTGATATTTTATGTCAACTGCAATTAAAAAATAAAACATGATTTAAATTTAAAAAAGAAAAAAGTGAACAGAGCGGGAGGGTATGGAGAAATCAAGTAAAGAGAGGCATTGAAGCCGCTGTGAAATAGGGAGCGAAGGTGAAGAAATGGCACCAAAGGGTGCAGGTCAGGGGGACCCAAGTGCCATGGTGAGAAAGCGGAAAACAGGCACCCTGGGGAGGGAGGGAATGGTGGGGAATCGGTGTAAGACTCAGGGTGAAGAAAGTCTTGCAGATGGAAACAGGGTGCGGAGCAGAGCCATCAGCGGGGAGGGAAAGTGGGGAGGGCACAGGGCAGTGATGGGCACGGCCTGCCGCCAGCACCCTTGAGGACACGGGGGGGACTCCAGATTAAATTGCCTCCAACAGTCTCATGAGAAATCCAGATCTCAGACTGAAACTGTGACATAAACCTTCAGTTTTAAGGTACCAATTTATGGGGCTATCAACTAACAAAGGAACACCCAGGAGATAAACCCATTGGGTGTGAGGCGAGCTGCTGTTGCAGATAGACTTGGCCCCTGGGAAGATGGACCCTCAGTGGTCACAGATGGGCACACCGAGGTGGAGGGGTAATGTATCACCTAGAAATGGATTTTAGGGTGGCAAGTGGAGCAGTTTTGTTTCCCATAAATGCAGAAAACCTCAACTCCCACATCCACCAAAACAACAAAACAAAAACTATGCAGGCTCCTAACTATGGAAGCTCTAAACTCAAATTGGTTCAGTCGGTCAGCTGAGCCTGTCAGTCTGTACCTGGTCGCACCTGCTTACCCTCAAGACATCAAAGCAAATTCCAGTTAGAAAGGGACAGGTTTTCCCATCGGGTATGTTCAGAGGAAGCGTCAGTTCTGTTTCCAGGGCTCCAAAGCCCTCCGTAAGCTCTGTTACCTTCTGGGTCAGTTCTTTTAGATGAAAGGTTAGCCTTGAAGCAACTTGACTCTGGCCACCGTGGGTTTGGGAGATTGGTCTCATGGACCCCATGCCCTGCCAGCGACCTCAGAGCAAGCTCCCATGAGAAGTACATTTTCTCTGAAAACTCTTTGAAGCGTTTGGTTTCTAGACTAGCATTCTGGAGTGGGAAGTCCTCGAGTCGGATTAGGATGGCAGCCAAGTCTGTATTGTATGTACTCTGTCCCACAGGAGACCCAGCAGTGGGCAAGACAGCCCTGGCGCAGATCTTCCGCAGCGACGGAGCCCACTTCCAGAAGAACTATACTCTGGTGAGACAGGGGAGCCATCAGCGGGCCGGGCGTGCGGAGCAGAGGGAGAGAGCCCCGAGATAACTTTCAAAGTGCCTTAAGAAGCCCCCAGAGGTCTGACAAGAGGCTGCTTGAATGGCCACGTGCGAAGTGTTTTGCCACAAGCCTCAGGGCGTGGGTCTGTCTGCAGAGCAGACTAGCCAGTGGTCACTTTGTCACCACGCACGGCTCACTCTTGGGCAGGGAGCTGGACAAGACTAGTTGATCCTCTATGACTTCTGCACCACAGTGAATCCAGAACACGAACACTTAATCTGGGGACATGTCTCCTAGGCATCGGGTGCTTGGCGTGTCCTCCTGAAACATGCCTCCTGCACCCTCTGACACACACGTCTTGGTTTTCCTTGGCAGACAACAGGGGTTGATTTGGTGGTGAAGACAGTGCCAGTTCCTGACACAGGGGACAGTGTGGTAAGTGGTGCCCTTAACCCAAGGGAGCTCAGTGCCCCTGCAGCAGGGCCCTGGGTCTCCGTGGTCACCATCGTCCTCCCTATGAGAGACGTGGTGCAAGGACTTGGCCTAGACTCATCTGAGCGTTTGGGAACAGAACTGTGGAGCGAGAAGCCTCCTAGGGAGGGGGAAGGAGAGGAAGGAGAACTGAAAGATGGGCCCTCATAGAACTTATCAAGATTCTCAATGTGGGTCCCTCTATGGGACCCACACTCCTGAAATTGAATTGCTAGATGTTATGTTTGTATGTGCTTTCTGGGGAGAAAGTTTAAGAGTCACCAGATTCTTACAGAGGTACATAAGCAAAAACAGTTTTAAGTACCCCTGATGCAGTGAGAAGGGACGAGTCAAGAGCACAGGTAACCGGTGTGCAGCTCAGATTATGCCATTGGTGTTCGGACAGCATGTGCCAAGGTCGGAAGCCAGTCAGGGATACCCAGTGCCCGGAGGGAGCTGAAGGGGAAAGTTTGGGGAGACCCTGGGCGACAGCAGACAGCATTGGGGAGGGCCTCTCCCACAGGCTGGCTGCAGTTTGGACCAGGGCACGAGGGGTCATCCTGCGTCTTCCGTCAGAATCACAGCCTGAGCCATCCGGAGTGATGACAGACTGTCCTACTTTACACGCCTTCCCAGGCCTACTCAGTGACCTCCTTTAAAAAGAACAGTTTTAAGATTTGAAAATCAATTTGGTTAACAAAGTGCAGAGTGACCTTTTGGAAACCAGAGCACTTGTCAGCCTGTTTAGCATTCTGTTCTGCCAGGTGGGAAGGCAGCTTGTTCCTGGTATTTTTGCACTTGGGGTTAGGAAAGGTGAGAGCTGCACAGAAAGTGCTGGTGGTGTGGGAAACGTCCCGCCTCGCCAGGATTCTGGAGGTCGCTCCTCTTCCCATCACCATCCTCGTGGCCCCGGGGGAGGTGCAGCCTCTATGAATGTGTGTGCACGTGTGTGCACCTCACCAGGAAGCCAGGTCTGGTGAGCTTGGGGCAGTGCCACTGACTTGCAGCCAGTGCCCGCCCCCTCTAGCCCCCCCCACCCTGTGTAGACATTCTTGGGACACGCCTTTCTGATTTTAGGAGCTCTTCATTTTTGACTCTGCCGGCAAGGAGCTGTTTTCTGAAATGCTGGATAAATTGGCAAGTAGCATGTGGTTTTATTTCCTAACCACCACCATCTCCCTCAAAAGGTCCCCCCTTATATTGCTCTCCCAGAAATACCACTGTGTCACTCCACTCTGGCTGCCGAGAGAAGCTATGGTAGCAAAATTCTGTAAGGGGCACTCCTCCCAAGCTTGGGACTGTGGCCTCTTGGCAAGTAGGAGTGCCTCGTACCTGTGATCCCCCCAGCTCTGAATGGCCAGGTTCCAAATGCACCCCAGCTGTGTGGGGCTCAGCCCTCCAGCCGCCCACTCTGGGGCCTCACTTCTTTTAGCAACTCCCACCTGATGGTCCTTTCAGCCCTCCTCCTCAACCTCCCAGGACAGGAACACACATTTCCTTCCCTCCGGGGGTGGGGTGCCCCAGAGGCCCCATCACGAGGCTCACCTTCCCAGGCCACACCCTGGTCCCATGGGCTTGGCCTGGGACATGCCCCTGCTGCCCAGGGCTCCTCGTGCCCATCCAGCCATCCTCTCAGGATCCAGCCCGCTGTTCTTTCCCAGGTAACAGTTCCGCTAATCTGGGCCAGCGAGCTAATTAGAAGGGTTAAGCTCTCCAGAGCCCTCCGCTGCCTTTCCAAGAACGGCTACATTTTAATAGAAACTGTTTTCTGCCCTGTTTTTGGTTTTTGTCTCAGAGAAACAGATCTAATGATGGGAAGTTCACATAGGGCTGGCTTGATACATCAATTCATGTTTGCTACATGCCTACCTACTATGTGCATGGCTTGGCACTGGGTGCTGCCCTACCAGGCAGAAGGGAGGATGTGCCTGGCAGGTCAGGGCCCCAAGCAGCTCACACCCTGACTCCAGCCTCCCACCTCCAGCTCAATCCTCGGACTGTCATTCGATGAGGCCTGGAGGAGGAAGGTGTCTCCTGCATGCTCATGAAGGGTGGGGTCAGTGTGGTTCTAGTGCAAGTTCTCGAGCTGGTCTGTGGAGTGAAGGGCGAGAGAATCATTGGTTTATCTATTTCCCCATCCTGCTGGCCTTCAGGAGCCAGGGCAGCCTTGGGGATAGGGAGGTGGGCCCTCCAGAGCAATTCTGGGCTGACCTTCCAAGGAAAATTGGAGGGGAAGGATTCTCCCTCACACCCTGGGAGGTTACAACACCCCAGAAATAAACCAGGCTCTCATTGCGCAGGGTGGGGGTCTCCAGAGACCAGGGCAGGGCCACAAGTCACATGCATCACAGCCTGAGCAGGGCTATTCTAGGCCCTGTGCCAAGCAGCAGGATGCCCTGGGACTCTGAGCAGCCCCTGAAGGCGACCGCCCTGAGAGCATAGCCCTGGTTCTTGGTTGGGATAGTGGTCTGGTTTGGAGTAGGGCTTATGCACTGCAGGAGCAGCAGGAAGCACCCTCCACATTTTGAAAAGCAGCCTTTATAAAGGAGATGCAAGCAAACAAGCATCGGTGACTGGCCGATGAAAGAAAGGATGCTCTTCCAGGCTGCAGAGCAGAGAGGCACACCAGCTTGCATAATAGAGGGCCATCAATAAGGATGAGAGAATGAATTCCTGAGGCCAGTGGCAGGAAAAGCGCCTCTCGGTAGAGAAAAGTTGCAGTCGTGCCCTAGTGTAGAAAGCATATCTGACCTGGGCAAGTTGGTCACCCTACGCTGCAGCTGCGCAGTAGGAACATGGACACCAGCCCAGCCAAGTTGGGCGGTTTCTCGATGATGCCCAGAGTGCCCAGCAGAGAGCCTGGCATGGATGTGAGCCCTGGCCCTGGACTTCATCACTGCACCTTCCCCGCCCAGGAGCCTAGCCCTCCATTCATTCCTTTGGGTGAATTGTTTCCTTCTGTGGGTGTGGCTTAGTTTTCTGACTCATGTGGCCACATGTCCCTTCCCAGATTTTCTCTCAGCCTTGAAGTCACTTTCACTGATACTGACATGTGCTCATCCTGTCCCTCTTGTACAGTGGGAGAGTCCCAATGTCCTGTGTCTCGTCTACGACGTGACCAATGAGCAGTCCTTCAGCAACTGCAGCAAGTGGCTGGAGAAGGCCCGGTCACAGGTGCCAGGCACCTCCCTCCCAGGTAGGAGCTGTGGGCATCCGGGTTTGCCAGTGGCACCTCAGTCCTTCAAGTGCAAGAGCACAAGGTCATTGCAGAGCTGGCTGTGGGTGCAAAAAGGGGGTGCCCTGGGCTTTGAGTGTGATGGCCCAGCTTGTACACAGAAGCCTCAGTGAATTCCCACACGCCTCTGATCTGTCAAACAGGCATGATGACACCCACCGTGCAGGGCTGTGGGGACACTCCAGTAGTAAAGGGGAAGGGGCTGTGATAGGAATGTGAGCTGTTATTTCTGCAGAGCTAACCCCGGAAGAACTCCTCATTTTCTCCTGTCTGTGGGGCACAAGTAAACAGGTCCTGTTGTCACTTCTGAATGCTTTAAATCAATTTATTTTTCATTCTCATGTGAGATCAACAAATCCTCCTCATTAAAGACCAGGAAAAACGATCTCCAGAGACAGGCTCAAAAATTAGCTGCAGCTGATGCAGCTGGGGACAGATCTAAATTACCTCCAAGTCCCTGACTCTGAGCTCAGTCCTTAGATTAGTATTAATGACCATTTTTAAAGTTTGCTCCATGAGCTAGGAATTGATCGAAAATACTTGCATAAATTTGGCCCTCGCCTTCAGGGTGCTTGCAGCCTTAAGGCGACAAGGCAGACAGATAGATACACATGAAGTCTAGAAAAAGGGCCACGTAGAAGCTGTGTGTGCAAAGCAAAGCCCACTCTGCTGTGGCCCGTGGGGTCATCACAGTGTCCCTGTCTTGCTCACCACCTCGAACCAGGCAGCCTCTCGGACAATCTTTTAGGCCCCTCAAAGTCAGTCTGCTTGCTCTTTTCCCTCCAGTGGGCCTCCCAGGCTGCCAGTTAAATGTGGTGCTTTGGTTTCTTTTGAGTAGGTGTGTTAGTGGGCAACAAGATCGACCTGGTGAGCAGACGAGTGGTGGAGTCAGCTCAGGCCCAGGCGTGGGCACTGGGCCAAGGCCTGGAATGTTTTGAAACATCGGTGGTAAGTGCCTCCGATTGCTCGGTTTTTCACATAACCTCATGCATCGTGTTGTTACTCCACCATATGCAGAGTCGAATTTGGAACTGATGTTTACATTCTTAGCCCAAGATCATTTCTCAGTATAGCAAGAGTCACTTGTGCATTTCAATAAAGCTGATCAGCCAGCCAGCCCCGGGAAACGTTGTATCTCAATTAGTGAAAAATACAAGTGGATTGTGTTCAATGTCAGTGACGCTAGACATTTGCATGAGATATTGTGAGTTAGGTGCTGCTGGAACATGACTTCACAGATCCTCCCTTTCAGTCCCGTGCACCAGGCGCTGGTCCCCCAGTTCCCACTTCCACGAGGAGGTGAAGTGCCTTGCCCACAGTCACGTGACTTTTAGAGGGTGGGACCAGGACTGGGATCCATAGCTTCTGGTTCCCATCTGCAGTGCCCCTCGCCAGGGCTGTTGGGAAGACCTGTGGGCCTGGCACATCCGTGGTTATAACATGGACCTCACCCCTGACCTTTTGGCCTCTGGATCTGATTCTCTGGCCCTTCAGAAGAGTCCGTGGGCTAATTAATAAATAGCCTGGAGGTCGTTTTTACTTAAAATCTACTTAAGCCATAGGCAATTCTGTTGCATGTAGGAATCTTGACAGGCTGATGCTGAAGTTAGTGGCTGTGCGGCTGTGAACCCCCCCCCCCAAAGGCATGCTTCCTGGAGAGCACAGTGAGGTGAGGCAGGTGCTCTGAGCCCCCAGGGTGAGTCGCAGATCACCTAACCGCTGGTGCCTCGGGCGCCTCACCTATCAGGTGGGGACAATAAGCCCTACGCCGCACGGAGTGGGTGTGAGAGTGAAGTCAGGCGGTGAATACACACTTAGCACAAGTCACAAGTCTGGTGCACAGCCAACACTCCGCAAAAGGGAGCTTTTCCAAAGTGTAAGCATTTCCCCCTAGCCACTGTATTTATACTGCATTACTGACTAAGTCGTAGGTTGTACACACGTAAATGCACTCTTGCCTCTGGCCCAATCATCACAATTGCTCAATTAATGAAGTCCAAATTGGCAAGCTTTTACTGTATAGAGGGGCTTTTACCCAGCATGCCCTTGAGCAAAGCAGAGCTGAGCTGCACTCACAGCAAACATTTTAGTTTTCCCTTCCAATATTCCCCCTTGTGAAATGCCTCCTCGCCCCAATGTCCCATACTCCCCAGAACTCAAAAAGTAACACCGGAGGCCCCTGGGTGCTGGGTGTAAACTCTGCTCGGCTGTTTGTTGCCTCACTGTGGACACAGGTGGGTATAAATTGTGCCCGCAGAGGCTGCAGTTAGCACTTGGTATTAACTGTGCGAGTTAACTAGTCTCCCCTGAGGCAGCTTGGTTAAGAAGGCTATGATTAAAAAGGAAATGTAGCCTGGCGGTTGAGTGTCGACCTATGATCCAGGCGATCGCGGTTTGATTCCCGGTCAGGGCACATGCCCGGGTTGTGGGCTCGATCCCCAGTCGGGGGCGTGCAGGAGGCAGCCGATCAATGACTCTCTCATCACTGATGTTTCTCTCTCTCTCCCTCTCCCTTCCTCTCTCTGAAATCAGTAAAGATATATTTAAAAAAAAAAAAAGAAAAAGGAAATATAACCAAACTCTTAGACACAGGCAAGTTTTCACACCAAGCCCACCTCCTCCGCTCCTTACTGAATGCAGCGCAGGGGTCTGGCGGACCTGACGGTGGTGCCTGCATGGTTACTTGACTCTCTTTTTTTATTTTTAATTCCATCCCCAGAACTTACACATCTTAAAACTGGAAGTGGTTGCCGTTGACCACCTGCACCCATATTGCCCCCACTCATTCCCACGGCCCCTGGCAGCCACCAATCTGCTGTTTCTGTGAGGTCTTTTTCTTAGATTCCACACATAAGTGAGATCATACGGCATTTGTCTTTCTCTGTCTGACTGACTTCCCTTAGCATAACGCTGATTTCCACAGGGCCCACCCCTTGTCTCCACATCCTCGCCAGCGCGTTTGCCTGCTCGGTGGTGGCCACTCCAGCAGGCTGCGGTGATGTCTCACTGTGGTTGGATTTGCACCTCCTTGATGATTAGTGACGTTGAGCGCCTTTTCGTGTGCTGAGGGCCATTTGAATATTTTCTTTGAAAAGATACCAACTCAGGTGCTGTGCCCATTTTTAATCACATTATCTGTGTTTCTGCTATTGAGTTGTCTGAGTTATATATTTTGGATGTTAACCCCTTCTCGGGTGTGTGGTTTTGAATGTTTTCTCCCCTTCCATGGGTTGCCTTTCCTTTCTGTTGACCATTTCCTTTGCTGTGCAGAAGCCTTTTCATTGAAGGTGGTCCTGCTTATTGGTTTTTGCTTTTACTTGTGTTTTGGTGTCATTTCCATAAAATCATTGCCAAGATCGATGTCAAAGAGCTTTTTCCCCAATGTTTTCTTCTGGGAGTTTTATGGTTTCAGGTCTTAAGTTCAAGTCTTTAATCCATTTTGAGTTGGTGTTTGTGAATGAATGGTGTGAAATAGGGGTCCAGTCTTTCTATTTGACATTGGCCTTGCCTAGGAGCTTACGCTCCGCACAGCCAAAGGTTCCTGCAGGTATGACAGTTACTTCTCTTGTGTCCGACTGGACAGTGGCAGCTGCCGTGTCCCCAGCAGTCATGAGCCTAGTGCAGATGTTCCTCGGCTACAGTCCAGCCATCCTGAACCCTCTCTCTGCACTTACTGCCACCTCTGTCTCTCCTCTTGGCCAGCCTGTTTCCTCCATCCTGGATTCCCTTTGCTAGAAAGTCCGGGTAACTTTCTCCACCAGAACCGGTTTCCTTTGTGCGTTTCTGCCACTCGGCTGGCAGGGTGGGCAGGCTGCTCTCCTCACACTGGGGAATCTGAGTTCCAGGCTGGGCTCCGCACAAGCCCCTGGGCCTCTGCACCCGGGCCCGGCTGCTGTCTGAACACTGAGCTTGGTGACTCTGGAACATTCTTTGCTTTGGAAATTCTTCCATTCATTGGGGATAGTTCATTGCCTCTTACCGAGGCTGTACTTTTGCCAGCAGCCAAGGATTGTTTAAAAACAGGTTCAAACCCAGCTCCGCCACTGACAAATGTGTGGCTTTGGGCAAGTTACTTCATCTCGCCGTGTCACAGGTTCCTTCTGGTAAAAAGGCACAATGCTAGCAGCCTCCCAAAGGGTGTGCAGGTGAAATGAGGCAAGTGTGTGAGGTAAGAGTGAGTGTGTGCCGGCTCTGGTGACACACACAACACACCAGCCTCTTCGTCCTGTCTCCGCAGAAGGAAATGGAAAACTATGAAGCCCCCTTCCAGTGTCTGGCCCGGCAGTTCCATCAGCTGTACCGGGAGAAGGTGGAGGTTTTCCACACGCTGGCGTGAGGGGCTGGGCGCTGCGGGCCTGCTGGCCGCGGCCCCGTCTCCTTGGAAGACGAGAGGGGACGGAATTGCCTCGGCTCCTCCAACCTGTCACGACATCTTCAAATAAAATAAGGAAATACAGAAGCAGCAGCTCCTTCCGTTCTTGGCCAGGGCAGCCCAGGTTCTAGAGCAGCCCTGGGAGCCAGGCCGGGGGCCTGGGCGGGCCTCCCTGTGGGGGACGGTGCCTGTGAGTGGGTGGTCCCACCCGCCCTGGGGGCCTTCCCCTGAGAGCAGACCCCACAGCGCCCAGAACTGCTTACAGTTTGCCTCAGGGCTGGGGGACTAAGGGGCTGACTCTCTCCTGACTCTAACACATTGGGCCTTGCTGCCTGACCTCTGTCCAGATGCCTGGGATCCCCCGCCGGGACCACTGTCACCGACAAAACAGTGCCCTCTGCCGGCCTCCCAGGTGCCGCCTCTGAATAAGGGGCCAGCGCCTCCCGGCTGCCGGGAACCCTGAGCACCCAGGGAGCCAAGAACCAGGCCACTTTTCTTTAATGGCCCGCCTCCTAGGGAGCCGGGCAGCAGCCATAACTCTTTGTACTGAGCCTGTTTTCCATCCTGTCTCCGCTGCCAGATTAATCTCCCTAAACACTGCTTCCACTCCTCTGATTAAAGACCCACAGAGGTTCCTCACCACCCTTTACGTCAGCTGCAGCCGCAGTTTGGCATCAAAGGCCGCCTCTGACTGTCACCCTCACCAGGGGTCTCGGCTTCTCTCAGTTCCAGAGCCCTGGAGGGCTCCATCACCTCAGTCCCACGCCTCGAGCCTTGTGGAGTGGGGGACATGGTGCAGGGAGTGCCAGCTGGGGGGCAGACAGACCAGTCTGCCCCAGCAATAGTGACGGAAGTGGCTCTGGTGACTATGGCCTGTCGTGTCTCTACATGAGCTCAGCACATTACACGCATTAGCTAAGTAAATCTTTACAGTGCAGAGTCTCATCTCACTTTACAAATGAAGAACCAGAGCCAGAGAACTCAGTGACTTAGCCCAGGAGTGGCAGAGCCGGGATCCCGGGAGCCAGAGCTCAGCTCACAGCTGCCCCCGCGCCCTTCTGGCTCCTCCCGAGCTTGCCCAGGCCTGGAGAAGGTGGAGGTCTTTCATCGGCAAAGGGTGACCGTTAGGCTGCCCTTCAAGGTCACTGTGATGAATGAAATGACAGGTGAAAGACATCAGGCACATGGTGTCACCTAGGTCAGGCCCCTCCCTTCCCCCTTCCTCTTCTGGTTGCTTGTGAGGTCACTATAGCCACAGCAATCTTCCTACTGAGTCCTTCTTTCAGAAGGTAGCGCCGAGGGCCGGCAGTATGCCGGGCGTTTTTCTAGGCACTAGCCATGCCAAGTTGCCAGTCTCCTGTCATGTGTGCCAGGAGGGAAGACCTACAAAAACCAAGGAGACCTGGAGGGGACGCTTCCAGTTGCCCCAGAATCAGTTACTGGGAACTACAGCTGTGGACAAAGAGATGCTAAGTAACCCACTTCCTAAAGAGATCACAAAGGCTGGGGCCAGACACCTTCCCTGTGGCATAATAGAAGGTGGCAGAATTGTCCCTGGCACCAGAAGCCACCCCCAGCCCCTCGCTCCTTGCTCTTCCCTGTTTATATAAGAATAATGAGTGGTCAAGAGGGAGCGAAGGCAGACATGGTGTTGATGAGCGGGGACCACTCCCTCTCCTACCCCAACCCCAGAACCAAGCAAAAGATGTCCCATGAGACTCCTGAGACAGAGGCCGCTGCCAAGAGGAGGCTGGCACCTCGTGCCCCAGCTGGATGCTCACTGAGCTGCAGAAACCTGGTGCCAACTGCAGGCACAGGGTAGTGAGGGTGTCCTTGGGGAGCTTGGCACACAGCCCTGGGAATTGGGGGAACTCAGTGGGGAGAAGCCTGCACCAGCAGCAGGAAGAGCAGGTACCCCCACCTCATAAGGAACCACAGGGAGGGGGTGTCACTGGGCTCTCAGGCAGCTCCTGCTCCCCGCAGGAAAGGTCAGGCACTGTTCTACTGGCGGGGCTGGGGGTACAGCTGCCCACCCCCAAGGAAATGCCAGCCACGGAGGCTCAGCCCCGCAACAGTCAGGCACCCCCATCTCCAGGGAGGTCACAGCAGAAGGAGCAGCCTGCAGGGGGAACAGAGCACCCACCCCTGGGGAGGCACCCAGGGAGAGAGAGATAAAGCTCTCCCTTCCCCACTTCTGGAGAGAAGCTTTGAGCCAAACCTTGGAGCTTTGAACTGGCCTGGGCTGAGTTTTAAAAATAAAAGTGCCTGAAATGTGTTCAAATCAGCCTGTCATGAGGGCCCAGCAAGAAGGGGGACTCGTTCGAGTGTGACAGAATGAAGCAATTAGAGAACGTAGGATGAATTAGGCTTGGAGCCCACTGAGTCGAGATTCCTCAATAAACTGGTTCTACAATAACGAAACAATGGAGGTTCTTTCCGACCCTGGCAAGTGCCATGCACACAACAAAATGGACCTGTGATGGGCAGTGATTCACAGCATAACTAGGTTGGGTGAGCATGGAAAACTGAGAAGTGACATTGGAATTAAGGTCTGACAACCACGTGGCCATCTGGGGGACAAGCTATCAGCAGCAAGGACAGCAAGTGCAAAGGCCCTGAGGCGCGAACAAGCTTGGAGAGTCCGGCAGCTTCAGACCAGTGGAGGTGTTGGTGTGTGTTGGGAGCAGGAGGTGAGGTGGGCAGGGCCACGCTGGCAGGAATCTGGATTCCATCACAAAGGCCGCAGGATGCCAATGGAGGACTCTTGGCTTCTATGTCCTTGTAGTGCCCGGCCGGCGCAATTTTGGAAACATAGTAGGTGGTTCTTAATTACTTCATCTCCCCCCAAAATTACTGCACTTCTCTAAAGAGCTCAGGAAAGACCTCCCTGAGAAGGTGACATTTAAGATTTGAGAGAGGGCAGAGTGACTGGTACCCCTGGGCATGGTTGGTTCATCGGCCCCTCAGAGGTGGGCCGTGAGAGCAGCGGTGGCCCAACTTCCATCTTCTACTTTCTTTCCCCAGTGCCCACCCCTGGGACTCAGCAGATGAGCACAGACTGTGTGTTTGGACTTCGAGGGGTTACAGAGTTGGGAGGGACTCAGGCCCTGCCCTAGAATCACCTACAATCCCTGGAGGAGAAAGCTGAGCCAACACTTGACTTCTGCACCCAGTGGAACCCAGAAAGCACCCCTGCCGGGGTCTCCCAGCTGCGGGAGGGCACGGAGCCAGGAGCTCCTGCTGTCTCCTTCGGGATTGAGGAGGAAGCTCTGTTCACTGCTCTCCACAAGCTCTGGCTTCCTTCCCTCCGGGAGGAGTGGCTGCTCCCTGGCTCTGTGGAGCTGACCCTCTGCAGTGTCCTTGCTGCCGGCTGACACTGCTGGGGTTCACCCACCAGGACAAAGAAGCCCAGGTGAGTGGGAGGGGGAACAGCGGGCAGGCTCATTTTGGAGTGGGTGTTCAGAAATGTAAACCAGTTCCCCAGCTCAAACGATGCCTCTGCAACACTCAGGCACTTTTCTGTACTGGGGTCCCTGTTTGGATGTGGATAGTGCAGGAGCAGCCCCCAGAGGTGGTCCCCAGACCCAGTGGTTCATTGTGACACTCCTTGCCATGAGAGCCAGCCCTGTAGATTCCCATGGCTGGGAAGGTGCATTGTTAGACCATCTTCTGCAAGGAGACTCGTGGGCAGGAGGCAACCTGCATCAGTGTCTGTGGTAAAATACATTCATCTTGGTGCTAAAATGTTTTTAAAATGGAATATTAGAAACTAAAAATGTCCTGTCCCAAACTGGGGTGTTAGTAAGCACAGATCCAACTAAGCCCAGGATGGGAGCTGAGAATTATACTGACCCACATCTGTTGGAGGAGTTTGCCCATCCTGGAGATGTAGAGAGAAGCCTTTGGTTTTGCACCTATGTACCCTATTCCTGTGTCCATCTCTGTGCAGGGCCCTGCCGATATCAGGGATGACTGAGGCTGTGTCCTCAAGGAGCAAGTCTGGTGAGCAGGGAGGGTTTCTAGGGGCCTTGCAGGAAAATATGTGATGCTAATGGGGGAGGGGCATTCCAGACCAAGGAAACAGCACATGCAAAGGCCCTGAGGCATGAAGCTGGGGGCCCCCCCCTTGGGGAACTGCATGCAGTGTAGGTGAGGAGCGAGGGGTGCCCCGCAGGTGAGAGGTTGGAGGGAAGGACAGAGCAAAAGCAAGGAGCTGTTATCACAGAGCAGAGGAGTTGAACTTTTTCCAGAAGGGAGCGGGGAGCCAACAGGGTTTTAGCAGAAGTGACTCACCAGGATTTCTGCTTTAAAAAGATCGACCTGGGGGGACTGGAGGATGGAGTGGGAGAGGAAGTGCCTGGAGGTAAGGAGATGGGGAAGAGCCACCACCGTTCAGCAAAGCGCTGATGAAGGGGAGGTGGAGACAAGACTTCATCGGGCTCCAGCATTAGCAGAAGCTTGGGAACCATCTTTTCAGCCCGACTTAGCGTCGTCTCCCCCCTTTTCCGCAGAACACCAATTGATTTTTTAAAATGTGTTATCCTTTACTGATTTCAGAGACAGGCAAAGCAGAGAGAGAGTGACTTCCTTAGGTTGCAAATTGTTAGTGATGGAGCCAGATTAAGAACTCAGCTTGCGGCCCTCTGTGGATTCTATATTTATGTGCACAATGCCCGTTCGCTCTCCCTCTCTGCCAGGAGCAGGGCAGACGACCATGAGCAGGGCGGCAGCAGAGAGCTCGTTCCTGTGCTGAAAAGGCTAGGAGGCTGGGAAGGCTCGGAGGAGAGAATATCGACCGGGCAGTGCCCGAGTTTTACCTGTGATGGGAGGAAAAAGTGCCCTTTTTGGCCAAAGCCATTATGTAACTGGTTCTAGGGGCAGAGAGGGGTGACCCCAGATTGAGCGTGGGCGCAGGAGACCAGGAGAGCCAGGACTGTCATTCCTGGGGCAGGGACCACACCTGATACTCCTCTCAAGTCCCCTAGGAGCAGCTGGGGTTTTAGTGGAATTGGTCGCAGCTGTGTATTCGTAGGCAAGTCACTTACCTTCTCTGATTGTCGGCTCCCCATTTACCCAATGGGCGCAACAGCATCAACCTTACTGATGACTGTATGGATTCAGAGATGTAAAACCCTTTCCAGGCATGGTCTAACGCATAGTAAGTGATTTCCAAATTTAATAACTATGGCTTTTTTATGAGCCTAAAAGTAATGTATGCTTATTGGGGGGGGGGGGGGGGTGTGGAAACTATGGAAAAGTATAAAGAAGAAAATACGATAGTGCCACATGTGCTATTTTCACTTACTATCTTGTGGACATCATTTCAGGTCAAGAAATAGGGTTTTACATAATTATTTTATTTCCTTTTAAATCATGAAGAATTTTAAAAATACCCAAAAATAGAGGGAACAATACAATGGACACTCATTTACCCGTCAACCAGAACTTGCAGGCCTCTGCTAGCCTTGCCTCACCCTGTCCCCTTCTGTTACTGTTATTGTTACAACAGTTTAAACCAGACACCAACCCCTCTGTCAGTGTCTCTAAACCGATCGCAAGGCCAGTATCACACCCGACCAAAATTAACAGTAATTCCCTAGGAGCACCTACCACCTGGTCAAGATTCAAATTTCCCCGTTTAGCTCCCAAAGGCTCTTTCCCGATGCTTTATCACATGATCGTTTGAATGACACCCCTGTAGACAGACCCAGGTTTCCGAGTTGTCACTCATGGAAAGCACTGAGGGCCACATCCCCTGCACATCTGTGTGGACCCCTGTCCAATTATCTCTACAGGACCAATTCCTAGAAGGGAACTTTCCAGGTCAAAACCCATGCACTTTTTTAAGGCTTTTAATAGCATTTGACAAATTGCCCTCCAGAGAAATTGTACCAATTTATACTCCCACCAGCAGGGACTGGCACCCTGGACAGCCTTGGGTTGTTAATGAAGGGAAATTAAAGGGAGAGACAGTAGGTGGGGAGAAAAAGAGAAAAGGAAGAGGCCTGGAGTGAGAGGGTGCAGAGTGGCACTGCCAAGCTCTCGGTGCTTGCCCCCCCACCCCATGCCAGCCACAACAAGCCAGAGGGGAGCTCAGAGAGCCCAGGATCCCAGCCCACCAGTGACTGCACCAGATTAAGTCTTAAAGCAACGATTCAATGGAGACTGAGAACAAAGCTGGAGCAAAGACTCTTCGATCCATTCTAATTAGGAGCTGCCTTTCCAGAGGAGCAGGCTGCCACGGCTGAAGGCAGGAAAAAAGAAAAAACTGCTGCAGCCCAGCTGTGCCCAAAGCTTGTCTGTTCTCCTAAAATCCCGAGACAGAGCCCCATCCACTGTGCTTACAATCCTGGGACCCTGTTCTGAAGGTTAGAGAATTTGATCTGGGGTGAACTCCGCCACCAAAGGCCAAGGACCTTCTGTTCTTGCACTGGCTAAGGGCAGGGGAGGGGGCAGGGAGAGACCCACCTGCGACACGTGGTAGGCACAGGCCCTGCTTCTTCATTTTACCTATTTGTTTATTGCTATAGTTTTAAAACTAGCATTTATTTCAGGTTTGAGAAGAGAAGAGAAAATTAAGATGCAGCCCTGGCCTATGTGTAGCTCAGTTGGTTCGAGCGTCGTCCCAATACGCCAAGGTTGCAGGTTGGGTCCCCGGTTAGGGCACATACAGGAATGAGGAATTAACCAATGAGTGCATAAATAAGTGGAACGGCAAATTAATATGTCTCCCTCCCTCTCTAAAATCAGTCAATCAATCAATTAAGTTTAAAGTGAAGATACTCGTGGGCCCGGCTCTGCACACGCTGGCTCCGGCTCCGCAGCTGGCTTCGCCAGCGGTCCACCCACAGGCCAACAGCACAGTGATCTGCTGGCACCATCATAGTCACATGTTGAGCACAAGCGCTCAGAGAACTAGTCCAAGGATCAAAGTTGCCCAGTCTCCAGCTGACCAAGGCATTCTTTTGTCAGGAGTCAGGACTTGTGCCTGTTTTCCTTCGACTCGGGTCCCTTTCCAGGACCTTCTCGGCACCCAGGAACCTTTTTCATTGTGGATTCCCAACAGTAGCTCCCTTGCTCAGGTGTGTTGGGGCTCGGGGGCTGAGTGGAGTGTCCGGCAGGGAAACTTAGCCCCTTTTGGGCTGGGATATCCCCAAGTCCCCTTCAAGCCTGTTTCCTCTCAACCTGCACAACCCAGGAGGCTGAGGCAACACTCCTCTTTCACAGCTGAGGACACAGCCTGTGACCTTCCTCCTCGCACAGCTTTCCAGGAACGCCCACAGCTGCTTCCCGGGAGCTGTGAATCTCAGGAAGCATCCTGAGGAGGACTGGGTGCCTCTCAACAGCCTGCCTTCTGCACCTTCCCGCTCGAGCAAGCAGAAGGTGGCCGCACCTCAGATAAGCAGAGCCAGGAGCTGTGTGCCTGCACATGGCCTCGGCCCTGGAGTCCAGCAGCCTCTGGATTCAGGTCTCCACTCAGCCGCTCCTCACTGAGTGACCCTGGGCAAGTCACTTCACCCCTCTGGGGCCTGGTATCAGCTCCCTTGGAAGGCAATACGGCAGTACTTGCAGATGCTCGGCCCACACTGGAACAGTGAACATCCCCACTTCCTTACTGCTGCGGCCCCATCCTGGACAGTCCCAAGGAGTGGACTCTGCTGCCCCCCTTCAGTCAAGGCAGCTCTGGGGCTGGGAGGCCGGGTCCCGCCACTGACCCCTGGGGAGTGGTCTGCCGTGGCCCCAGGCAAGTCTGGGGAGAGACCGGACTGGGGAGTCAGGAGACCTGGATTCAAGTCCACTTTTCCTCACTGAGAGGGCCTTTGCCTCTGGGGCCTCTGTAATGACAAGGTTGGACTAACGATCCCTAAGTATCCTGAGATTCGAGACTTCTCTGGTTCTTCATTAGCCACAGGCAGGCAAGAAGGGTGTTATGAGCAGCTCTGGACAAAGAGGTGACATGCCTCGATCTGCCCCGGCTTTCTGAGCACTGGCCATGCCCCAGACCCTTTTCTAGGTGCAGGGTCTTCCAGGTTGAACAAGAGAGGTGACACTCTTTCTCCTTGCCTAATGGAGCATATGGTACAGTGGGGGAGAGAGACAGTAAGTTCACAAACATATAGAACCAAACTGTAAAAGTTGCTTGAAGGAAAAGACCAGAGCTGTCTGAATAAGGCTACAAAAGAGGTCTGTTTTTATTTTACTGATTTCAGAGAGAGAGGAAGAGAGAGGGAGAGAGAGAAACATTAATGATAACAGAGGGTCATTGATCTGCTGCATCCTGCACGCCCCCCACTGGGGATCGAGCCTGCAACCTGGGCATGTGCCCTGACCGGGAATTGAACTGCAATCGCCTGGATCCTAGGCCGATGCCCAACCTCTGAGCCGCGTCGGCTGGGCAAGGAGTCTGTTTTCGATTCTGGAGGAGGTTGTCTAGCAAATGCCTTTCTGTTGGGATATGAAGGGGTAGAAGTTGGGCAGTGAAATGAGGAAATTGTGTATCAGCCAGCGGAAGCAGCATATTCAAAGGTCCTGGGGCAGAGAGGAGCAGCAGCCCCAGTTCCTTAGCAGATCTCAACAGAGCCTCCTTCTCTGTCCTCACTATCCCAAGGTTCCCATGGATCCTCTCCCAAGCACTGGGACTTCCACCTCTAAGAGAGTAGCAAATTCCAGATATGGGGGGTCAGATATGAGCCTTGAGCTAGGGTGGGGCCCCAACTTACCCCTTCAGAGCATGGGCAGCCCTGGGGCCCCACGCAGGACTGACCCAGCACCGGGCCTATCCACGGGCTGCAAATCAGAGCAAAGGCCTGAGAGAAGCCCCCATCGGCCCTTGGAGGTGAGGAGGGAGTGAGTGCACGTGGGGCAGGGGAGGCTCCAAGACCCCCAAATTGTAGCAGGGCGGGGTGAGAAGGCACCTTCATCTACCCAAACTTCTCATCACATGGATGGGAAAATACGGGCACAGGATATCCCTTCAAAGGCCTCCTGTGCCCCTAAGTTAATGACTCAAATCCTTGTCCTGTCCTGCACACACACCTCGGCAGCCTTGTCGCATCACACACACACACACACGCACACACACACACAGTTGGTGCTTTAGTTTCAAAGATTTGCAGTTCTGTGTTTGCTTACATCCTCTGTGCCTCAGTTTCCTCACCTATGAAATGGAATACTTAATAGTATCTTAGTTTTGGTTACCAGTTACCCTGAGACCCTGAGATAAATGTTCAGGGGCAGGTGGCTATTTTTAGGTGATCCCAGAAGCACAAAGGGGGAGTGAGAACTGGAGGGAGAAAAGCCACTGAACTATGTATTGATAATTTAACAATGTCATAATTTGTTGTCGTGACTGATGGTATGCTCTCTCCGAACTCAGGGCCTTTATCCAGGCTGTTCTGTTCCCCCTGCCTGGCACACTCTTCTCTCTCATCCCTCCTCCACCTGGTTAATATTTGGATATGCTTCAGGTCACAGCCCAGATGTCACCTCCTCAGGAAGCCTTCTCTGAACCACTGGATTAGATCATCTCTCTTAGATGTACCCAGAGCACCTACCCTGCCCCTTTCTTTCAGAGCATTTAGTCACCGTTGTCACTTCAAATTTATTGGCACAGCTGTTTGTGATTCTCTACTCATTCTGGGTCTCTCCCGCAGGACCGCAAGCTCCCTGAGGACACAGCAGTAACATTTCATCTTGGCCCTTGATAGATAAGTCAGTCACTCTCCAGTGGGCAAGATGGGGAAGGGCATTCTTAGGGAAGATGGGACCCGTGAGCCAACAGGTTGAAGAGTGAAATGTAGTATGGAGGACACAGTAGGGCTTATGCTACAAAGGGACATAAAAAGTGGCCACAAGGGAATAGGCAGTAGGAACTGGATGTATGAAGAAGGCAAAGGTGAGAGGGACAGGAAGGTACTGTGCTCTCGGGTGCCATGCTGTCCTCTAAACACTATGCGCGGCCCTCCATTCCCGTTCCTTCATCCATGTGGTGCTCCTGCTTGGAATGCCTTCCTTTCTCCCACCTGCTTACGCCCACCTTTCCTGAAGGACTCACTGAAGTCCCTGATCACTCCACTGTGCAGAGAGGGAACAGGGTCTCTCAGCAAGAGTGCAGGCTTTGAGAACAGGTGGCCCTGGGTGCAAATCCTGCCTCTGTCGAGAAGCCAAAGAACAAACTATTAAATATAAAGAAGCCAAGATTTGCTGGGTTTGAAACTTTTCTTATTTCCATCCACCCACATGACAATTCTCAAAAGAAGAAATGACTTTTAGGCAAAGACAGATCAGAGCCAGGGCCACTGTCAGGAAAATAGCTTAAAGATGAAGCCAAGGGTGTGACTCCAAAGCCTTTTGTTAAGAGCTCAGAAAGATTTAAAGTGCCCCATAGACTCTCTCAGACAGACAAAGGCCATCTGAGGATCTTAAAGGCATGTGCTGAAAATCCATCCTTTTAAACAGTTGATCTTTGAAGAATCTGAAGAGCAGCCTTGCCAGGAGCCTAAGGTATAAAAAGAGATTTATGGGGGTAGCTTTTGTCAAATGGAATGAATTACAAATTGATTCATAGGAAACTCACAAAACTTTTAAAGGAATTGTTTGGGCTATGAATGAAAGGAACAGAGAGATCACCAAATGAAAAAAGAGCCCTTTGAACCCTCAAATCTCAATGGGTAGGAAGCAGGCTAAGAAAATTACTCAGCTGCAAACACTAGTCATTTCTTACGGAAATACTAGGGTAACAAAGGAAAGAACCAAAACCCCAGAGGCAGTAGGACTGATTACTAATCAAGGAATGGTCCACATGTGCCCAGGTGGATTTCAGAATTGCTATGGACCAGTGACTGCTATGTGCCTCCCACACTTCCCTCTTTAGTGGGAGTGTCTATGGTAGTTACCCTGTCCCTGTCCCATCATTGTTCCCGGGGCACAGGGGAGAGGGCAAGGAACTTGTTTCTTCAGCTCACAGATCTTCCTAATGAGAGGAGTGGTTCTCAAGGAGTTATACCCAAGGGACTCCACCTAAGGAGACATATCCCTACTTGCACCTGATAGTATTAGACAATAACACAATTACCATAAAGTACAACAGAAGTGACACTGAGTGACTTCTGAAGATAGGTCATAAAAGGCAAAACAGCTTCTTAGAACCCAGTCACCATGCTGTGAGGAAACCCTCCCCACATGAGGAGGCCACATGTAGGCATTTTGACTGCCAGCTCCAGATGAGGTCACAGCCACCAGACATGCAAGAGAGGCCTTCAAAAGGACTCCAGCCCAACCCCCAGCCACCATTTAACTATGACGCCATGACACCCCAGGTAGGAACTACCAAGCTGAGCCCAGTCACCCCTAGAACCATGAGAGAGAATAACAATAAGTGATCGTTGTTGTTTGGCCCTTCATTAAATTTGGAACAGTTTGCAATGCAGCAAAAATAGCTGATGCACCTGGGGGTGAGTAAGAGAATAAGAGCAAAAAGAAGGGAGGAGGCAGAGATGGGGGGAAGGGAAAGCAGGAACCAGAAGGACCACAAGGCAAGGATTTTGTGTGCCTGGAGAGGCCTGGTGCATAGTAGGTGCCCAATCCGTGTTGACTAGTGAAAAATGAAGGAAGGGGAGAAGAAACAACCCTAATTCTGGGCACACTGAGTTTCCTAACGCACATTTGAAGACAAATTCAGGATGGACCCAGCAGAGACTGCAAATTCCCAGACAGAACCCTTGGCTGCCCCAGATCCTCTGCGTGAAGGTTGAAGAGAGAAAGTGAATCAGTGGGTTTGGCCCAGGCCTCATGGGCAGTTTGCTCTTGAGCAGCCAGCTTCAGGACGCCCAGGACTGGATGCTGGCAGGCTGGGGCCTGCGCGAAGACTGGGAGAGACCCTGCAGAGGGGCCAGGCTCCGTAGGCTGGACTCGCCTGGTCTGCAGCTGCAGGACCGTCCAGCTTTCAGAGGCTGGTCCAGTCGCTGCCCAAGGCCCCAGCTGCCCCCGGGCTGGCCTGAATTGTTTTCTGTCTTAACAACCAACCCTTCCTTCCCAGTTCTCCAGCCCTCAGGTCCGGTACCCTCTTGTACTGTTCCACATTCCCGGTTTCTGTTTTCAGCCATCTGCTCCTCATGTCTCCCGTCCCCATCACCCATTCTTCCCTTTCACCAGTCTTCCAGGACTCCTGTTTCGTTTCTGCTCCCATCTCGCACAGTTCTTTCTAAGGCTTCCACTTGTCCCCCTGGGAATTTTAGTCCCTTCCACCCTATAATCGGACCGGAATTTCCTTTGCTAATTTTCTTCTTTGTCCCTGGTTTGGTCTGTCTCTGTTTCCTGGCCCCCGCCCCCTCATCTTCTCATCTCATTCTTGCCACCCCTTAAATTCATATCTGCCTCACTCTCCCCCCTCGCCAGCTCCTCCCTGCATTTTCTCTTCCTCAAACTGGGTTGTGAATGCCTCCTCGGAGCAGGACACGCTGTCAAGTCGAGGTTCCCGGAGGGCCAGGTTGTGATCATTTTATTTTTACAACGTCCTTGGATGGATGGAGGTATCTGTGCAGGGTGGGGTTGCGTGCTGGGTGGGAGGGGACCACAGCAACGAATAGCACTTTCGATTAATATAGGTCAGTTGCTGAGCTGTATCCCAGGGGTCCCTGTGAGAGTAGAACCTCATTTGGGGCCAGCTCTGTAGAGGTGGCCGCAGTGCCATCTCGGGGAAGCTGTGCAGAGGGGACCTGGAGGATGGAGATGGGTAGGCTGCTCCTCTGGATCCAGAGGACCCTGGTGAGAGTAGCTCCTTGTGCTCCTCCTTGGGGCCTGGGAGCACAGGAGGGCCTTTTCTGGACACGTCTTCAGAAAGGTGCTGGGACCCCTCCGCATGGCCAGCCTGATCTGACACAAAATCATAGAACCCACACTGTGCCTAGTTCTGCTGCTGTGTTCTCAGGCCAACTGCTTAACTTCTCTGGTCCTCAGCATCCTCGTCTCCAAGACAGGAGAACTACTACCCACGGAGAGAGCAAGGACATTAGTAATGGGGAAGAGAGCTGGTGTCAAGGGCATATGTCAAGAGCGGGTGACATATGCCCACTGTCACACCACTGACCATGGTTGATGGATTTGATAAGCAACGGCCGAGGGGCCGAGTCAGTTCTCCGGGTGGGTCCCTATGCTCCGGCCACAGATTTATAGAGGACGAGCCAGTCACACAGCTGCCCTCTGGCCAGGATGTCCCTGCACAGTCCCCAGCAGCAAGCCACCCATGGTTGGTTCCTGATTCCATCTCCTTCCAACTACACGCCCAACTCCTGGGTTCAGCCAATTGGCAGGCCTTTCCTGAGTCCAAGAAACGTGAGCACGTGGGGTGGGAAGACTCTCCCTGCGCAGGAAGGACTCCCTGGGTCCAGGCCTGCATGGAGCCGCACAACAGTCTAAAGGCGGGTGGCATGTTCCTCTTCAGACAGACATTAAAAAGGATGCTTGGAGAGGCAGGGCCACTGTCCCCCAGTGGCGGGACAGGAAGTGGGCAGGCTGGGTCGGGGACTCAGAGGCACCTGACTTGCCCTGTGCTCAGGAAGGGAAGAGAGGCCAAAAGGTCCAGTGCTACCCAGAGCTCAAGAGATTTAGGTCTGAAGTGGCCACGGTATTAAGCGCCATAGAGGCAGCTGCCGTCCTGCTACGAGCAGGTTCATGGTGGCGTGCGGAGGGGGCCTGAGTGAAGACAGTCCTGAAGGCCCGGCTTAAAGGCGAAAGCTGCAGAGGGACCGAGCTGTGGGAGGGGTTGGGGAGCTTTTATTAAAACAACAGAGGGGGCATGTTTATACACCAGTAAGGAAGTGCCAGTAGTAGAAGGAGAGGGAGGCGTCCAAGACTCAGGCTTTGCTCCTGCCGTATCTGTGCCTTTCATCTCAGCTGCCCCAAATCCTGTTTGAAAATAGAGTATAAATAAATGATCAAATAATAAGGCATTGTTTGTTCCCTGCGAGCGGTGACCTTGAAGGGTCTTTAGAACAGTCTTTGTTCTCTCCTGGCTTATTTCAGATTTGGTCTATTGTCAACAGCAAACAAACACTGACTGAGCAACTGCCATGTGCCAGGCCCTGGGCCGGCTCGGGACACGGAGCCAGGGCCCTGCCTCCACCCTCAAGGAGCTCAGTCTGATGGTGCAATGGATATGGAGATGAGCCCCAGCGAGACAATGGGACCCATGCACCGAGATGCACAAAAAGACCAAAGTCACTCGGGAGGGAGGGAGGGAGGGAGGGAGGGAGGGAGGAAGGAAGGAAGGAAGGAAGGAAGGAAGGAAGGAAGGAAGGAAGGAAGGAAGGAAGGAAGGAAGGAAGGAAGGAAGGAAGGAAGGAAGGAAGGAAGGAAGGAAGGAGTCTCTGAGGACTGAGGCAGCTGAGAATATCTTGAAAGACCTCAGGGAAGAGGCAACACGTAATCAGGACATTGAATGACACCCAGGAGCCCACCAAGCAGAAAGAAGCACAGCATATGCAAAGGCCCTGAGGTATGATAGAGCAGGAGCCTCCAAAGGCTTTGATATTGGTGGAGCCCAAGGGTGAGAACAAGAGTAGAAGGAGATGAGCCTGGACGTGGGAGCAGGGGTAGGTCAGCCATGGATCACTGGGAGATTTTAACAATATCTTGTAGAGTGGGATGAACTGAAGCTCTCCTGTCCCGTTTCAGGAAGAAAATTGAGGATCAGAGGAAAGCTAGTAGGGATTCATTCACAGAGTGTCTGCGTGTACTAGGCAGTGTTCCGGAAGCTTATGGCACATAAGTGAGCAAAACAGGAAAAGAACTTCATCCCTGAGGAGCTGACATGCTGGCATCAGGAGTCAGACAGTAAGTGGCAATTCTAATTCTCTTTAAGTAAATTGTAGAAGATGTCAGACGATGATACTTGCTATGAAACAAGGAAAATGTAGGATGGGGTTAGGGGGACTGGGAGCTTGGGGTTTGGGGTGTGGGTGATACCATCTCAGTGGGTGGGGGAGGAAGGAGCAGAGACTCACAGGAGGTGAGGGAGTGAGCTCTGTGTACATCTGGGGCAAGAGGGAGCAGCCAGTGCAAAGGCCCTGAGGCAGGAGTGTGCCTGGTGTGCCGGGGAACAGCAAGGTGACTAGTGTGGCTGAGCAGAGAGGGCAGAGAACTGTGAGAGATGAGACCAAGTCAGGAGAACCCTGCAGACCTCCTTAGACCTTTGACTTTTACTGGAGTGGCAGGGAGTCACCACCCTGGCTCAGGCAGAGAGGTGACGTGGTCTGACTTATGTCTTAAAAGGATCATCCCAGCCATTGCATTGGGTGGAGAAGCTAATAGGATCATCCAAGCAGGAGAGGATGGTGGTTGAAACCGTAAAAGAAGGGAGAAGTGATGGGTTCTGAATATAGGATTTGCTGATGGATTAGATGGGGGTGTGAGATGGAAAGAGGAGCCAATGATGACTCTGGGGCTTTGGGGATCAGCATTGGAAGGGTGGAGTCGCTGGTCATCAGGGTGGAGGAAGCTGCAGGAGAAGCAGGGTTGGTGGAAGAGACCAAGGGTTTAAATGTACGGAGTTGGAAGTGTCTGCCCGACGCCCAAGTGGAGTGAGAAGGCTGGTGGGGTGTGTAGGCCTGAGTCTGGAGTGCAGGAGGGGCTCTGACTAGGGGCAAAATGTGGGGGTCAGCCATGTAAGGAGGCCGTTTGTGAGGATAACACTTTTTCCCCAAGGATCCGGGTGTGGCCCGGGAAAGAGGGGAAGTACCATTGGTGTCACAGAGCCAGGATTATTTTTACAAGGAGCAGAATAAGAAGAGTGTATGTGTTTTGTGTAAATCAGATGGCTATCTCCGGAAGACTCCAACACTTCTGTGTGTGCCTTGAAGTGAATCAGGAGAAACCAGCGACAGCCCCGCTGAAGTACACACAGCGAGTGGAACCCAAGCCCCTACCACATTTCCCCAGCATCATCCCTCAGCCTCAGTTTACTCATCTGTAATCTGGGCCTAAGCTTCCCCATAAGAGTTCTGGGAAGAGTATCTGTGATGATGTATTTTGCTGTTTCTTTCATGGTTAGGGTTGCCTTACTATCATAAAGGGCCTGGCACATAGTAGGTGCTCAGAGCAGTAATGATTATCACTCTTAATAACAAGGAGATGACAGTGGTGACGAGGAGAATGGTGACCCCTGCCATCTGAGGCCCCCCTGCCTGCCGCTGAAAGGCTGCAGAACTACGGGAAGAGACGGTCAGCCCCCGCCTGGGGCTCTGGGACCACAGCGCACGCCGCAGCAAGGCCGGCCTCCCCAAAACCGCCCACCCGCCATCCAGCTGAGCCCGCTGCCACGCTGTGACGTGGCCAGTTAGTGCCAGCTGTGGTGAGCGGCCATCTGATGCAACACAAGCATCTGCCTGGTAGGAACTGAACCAAGACCTGTCAGCTGGGGCTGCCTGAGGATTGCCACCAGCCCTGAGGCCTGGGGGCGCCAGGCGTAGCCACACATCCCACCTGGACCCTGACGTGACCCAGAGCTGGAGAGAATGGTCCTAGTAATGGCTGTGGTCATTTGTCAAGTGCCAGCCTGCGCCAGGCCCTGTCCTGAGTCTCTACGTGTCACGACTCACCGAGACACAGAATAGTGGGGTTCCCATCAGGTGGGGAGCAAGACCCCAACACCGTACTCAGGATACCAGACAGGATTTTTGGATCGAAACAACGGACATCAACTGTGGCTGACTGGAGCAGATAACATGGGACGGGGGGTTCACGGAAGGACATGGGCTAGTTTGCTAAAGTGATGGGCCAGCTGGGGAACGAGGGTCTGATCAGCGACAGGGACTGCAGGGGCCACACCGTTTGGAGGCCTGGGCTACCAGTGCTAGAGCGAATGCGCTCCCACTGCTCTCGTTCCTGTTGCTCGTTTGTCTGTCCCTGTATCTCTCTGTGCTGGACTCGATCCAGGACAGAGGGTCCAGGAAGTTGAGTTTGGGTCCTGTCTAAGGGAGGGCAGGCCACCTTAGCTGACAGAGCCCCCAAGGCTGGACCCGATGGGGAAGAGGTAACTGCCTCAAAAGAAACTAGGGTGCTGTGTCCAGAGAAGGAGGGTTCGATTCTGGGCGGCCCCAAACGGCTCACACCCGTCCTTCCTGGACTTGGAAGATGGGCAGGCCCGGGTTCAGATCTGGGTCCTGCCCGTGCTGCCCATGCTCCCAGGACAAGACACCCGGTGCCTGGGCCATAAAACTGGGCGAGTAAAACCTGCTGCGCGGGTCTCAAGCGTCACCAGACAGTGTTGATAAAGCCCCTGCCAGTGCCTGGCGCAACCTGGGTGCTCAGGGAGCAGGGCCGCATGTAGCCAGGTGTGTGAGGCCTGCGCTTTCCCCACCTGCCCTCCCTCCCAAGGGGCAGCAGAGGTTCACTGCTGAGAACAACGTGGCTAAACTGTCCAGGGCCATCTCAAGGAAGGTCTGATCCTCAGGGTCCCAGGAGTGCCCACAGCCTCGGGCAGGAGACGGCACTCACCAGTGAGCGGTGCAGAGGGAAGTCTGGGGAGGAGCAGAGTGCGCATCCGGCTGTCCGGCTGTCTGTCTACATGACCAGGAGAGCCCAAAGCCACCTCACCTTCCCCTCCCCAAGTCAGTGAGCCAACTTCCCATGAACCTGCCACACATCCCATGCCACCAGGCTTGGCGATCCCAGGGTACATGAAGAAAGGGACAGAGGAGATGCCAGGACAGAGAGGAGGGTGCCTGGGGTTTGGTGTGGCAAGGGCCCATGGGTTTCCATAGCTAAAGAGGACATCAAAGAAGGCAGAAAGGACTGATGTCAACATCCTGACCCACTCCCAAGATCAGGGGCCCTGGCAGGCAGAGCTATGAGGTGGATCCCCAGCTGCCCGTGAGAACTGAGAGGAGAAGGGGGCACTTGAGCTTCATCAGACCAACACCTGCTCCCTAAAGAGCCTGACCTTGGCACCAGCCTCACAGATACTGTGTACTGAACAGACACACAGGCAAAGCCACGGGGCAGGGGCATAGCAGTCTTTTTTTCTCTGACACACACAGGGCTGTCTGCAGAGGGAGCAGCAGGGCTGAGCCACGGGGCGGCACAGCCCACTCTCCAGATGCAGTCACTCCAGGAAGCACCTTTCTCCTGGACCCAAGCGGATGCACACAAGCATGCATGCATGTGCACACGCACGCAGACACACACATGTGTGAGCATGAACGCATACATGTACATACGCAACCCGAGAGAGGCACTCCACGTTTCACGCAAGATTGACATTTTAAAATGAACAGGATTGAGTCTTAATAACCAAAATGAAATTGTTCTTTTTAATAACTTAAAGTGATTGGGAAATTATGGAATCGGCCCGCGGTGTTTTTCAGCTACCCAGCAAGAAAGATGAAACTCAATAGATCACAGTGGGAGCAGTTATTAGAAAAAATAAAATATCAACTTTTCCTGTTTGCCCTGCAAGCTGAGGCTGCTCACCTAACCCCGCTTCATTAATTACTATTGTAGCCCCATTTCAGGCTGGGAGCTTTCCTACCCTTTTCCCAGTACTCAGAGGAAGGCTCTATTAATTTGGGAAACTGATATGTGAACCAAAAAATTGGTGAGTTGAAGTCTTCCTTGTGGCAGCCTAGTTGCTTTCCTATCACAGAACATGTTTCCAAAGAAATTCACCAGCCTGAAGGCTGGAAGAAGCTTCTGTAACCTACCACGGTACAATAATTATCTCCTTCTGACACTATCATGTTTCTCCTCCTCTGTTCTCAGAGGTTTTTGTTTCCTCCCAAATTAAGATGGAGCTGGGGACTTGGAAGCAGCAGATCCAAACTAGAGGCCCAGTTCTGCCATCTACTAGCTGTGTGTCGTGGAACAAATCACTACCCCTCTCTGATCCCTCCGTCCTCGCCGGCACTGGGATCATAGCACCCAGCTCACTGAGTCTATATGAAGAGCAGATGAGAGAGACTGTATAGAACAGCCCCCTGTAAGAGATAACCGACAGACGCTTGAATTGTCACCTTTAGAAACATTTTTATAACTTCAGCTACTTGCCCTCCACCAGAAACCAGATCTGATGCTTAGAAATTGACTCATTCATTCAGGACCAATGGAGGCAGCTGAGAGTTTATCCCCATCTCCTAACAGGAAATTCTCTCCACTCTGCCTTAATTTAGGGGGGAAAAAACTTCCAGGTGTTTTTATTTTGTGAGCCGCTCTCCTGTGCCCGGCTCCTGCCAGCTGTTTACACACCCTGCTCAGGGGAGCTCCGTGATGACAAGTACTAGCACCCCCACTCACAGAGGAGCTCCCCAGGGTGGCTCCACGGCAGGCTGGGATGGGAGCCTAGACCTGCTTGCCCCACTCGGAGGGCTCCCTCACCTCTGCTTCCCCTGGGCGCTCCCGAAGCCAGCAGAGGTCTCCCCTGGCGCGACCTTCCCCTCTCTGGGAGGGACCTGCTCAAAGGACGAAGGACCAAGGACGTGCCACTCAGGCGTTTCCTCGGATTACAGCTACCGCAGGATGAGTCTTCCCCATTCACCGATGCTCCTGCCCATGAATCAAAGCCTGTCTTTTTTTCTCCCTCTGCTAGCAGCCCTTGAGTTTCCAATTTCGCCATTAGCTCATTGAACAGTGGCAGCGTTGCCAAGCCTCATTCAGGAGGACTCCATCTTCTGCAGGACGCAGGGCGAGAGCAGGAGCAGAGCCCAGGGGACTGGGAGGGGACTGGGAGGGGCCGCTGCAGTCGATTCCGACCACCACCGTCCCCGGGACCACTCCCCCTGGGGTCACCCAGAGGCAGGGCCGTGGACCCCAGAGTGACTCCCTCCGTCTCCACCTCATCTGACCCTCAAGTTGAGGGTCAGCCTCTCTAAACCCCGGCAGATGCTTCGTGACGTGTGGATTGTAAAGTTCTAGGGTACGCAAGGGGTACACATTGTGTAGAATCAAGGGCGTTGTGAAGTGTAGGATGCTGCACCCACGCCAGTCATTAGTGCTTCTGCACACCAGGGAGCCATGGGGCTGTGCCTTTCACGATGACAAGAGACTGCCCGAGTGTGCACAGCTACCGGGCCTACAGAAATATAGATGTTCCCTCCTTCAGGTCAAAGATGCCGAGGGTATCTTGGGGTCCCTGGGATCCCAATTTTCAGGGCTGTCACTAAGTGAAATGAATACGATGACACTGATTACCATGTACCTGCTCTGTCTCATCCTGTCCCTGCAGCAACACTGCTTTGAGGGAGTCCAGCATCCCCTCCATTTGACAGATGAGCAAACTGAGACCTGGTGACTAAAGAGACTTTGCCAAGGTCACACAGCTGTGGCGAGGTGACCCGGGGACTCAGACCTGTCGGCTGGAAGCCCTCTTAACCTCATCCGCCAGGAGGAGGCCAAGGAATGTGGCTTCTCCACACTTCCCATCACCACCATACTTGGCCAAGTGGGACAGGCCCAAGGCCCAAAGGACTGAGCCACACAGAGTTGCACTGGACCCAGCTGGGGTGAAAGCCACACTCCGGTGTCTGGAAGCAAGTGACTCTCATGCCGTGCTCGGGCTAAACTGGAAGCAAACATGGGACTCTGGGCCTCAGGACAACTGAAGCATTTTAAAAAATTATTTGTCTAACCATCTGAAAACCAAGGCCAATTTGTGTAAGGTGTTGTCAGAAACAGACTCCCGTCAGCTTCTGACAATCCCCACAGACGCAAATTTTCAAGGGCCCAGCGTGGAGGGTCTGAAAGACCCGTGGACTGGGGCCAGGGAGACCTGGGCTCTTCTCCAAGACCTACTAACTCCTACCCGCTGTGTGCCCTTATAGGAGCCCCAGCCCTCTCTGGACCTCAGTTTCCTCATCTGTAAGTGAGGTGGTGAACTCACCTGTCCCCCAACGTGCCTTTTCCACTCTGGCTTTCATGCCCCAGGTCTGCGGGACTGATGGAGTGCAAGTCCACATAATTTTTTTTAAATGCACTTATTAAGCACCTACTCTGTGTCAGCTCCTGTACACATAGCCTAAGATTACCTCAGCTCAGCTCCATGAAAGAGAAACAGAATCATCCCATTTTGTAGAGGGGGAAGCTGAGCTCTCGAGGTGTGATATCACAGCTGGGATTCCCATTTCACAGAGCAGGACACTGAGACAGGCGTCCACAGTCACATGGGATACAGACCCTGCCATCTGGCCACAGAGCACACGACCTTAACCACGAGGCTAGGCTGCAGTCCCCACCTCAATGCCCCCAGAAGCCACAGGGAGGAGACAGCAGGAAGCCCCCCAGGTACTAGGCAGTACCATTGGGTATGAGAAAGGGTCGCTACGGAGCCAAGAGGATACAAAAGGCGGCTCCCATCCAGGCTGGGACAGCAGGAGGCTTCCTGGAGCGGTGACATCATGGAGGAAGAACAATTAGCAAGACAGAGGAGGAGGGAAGAGGTCCCACGTCATCCATGTGGGGGACAGTGTATGACCCAAGCAAAGGACATGAGCTTTGGAAGCTGACTCCACTTTTCCCGGGGGGTGGGCTGGGAACCAAGAATGAGGTTACAGTGACCAGCAAGGTCTGCAGCAGACAGTGGAAACGGGATAGAGGGGAAGATGCGAGCTCAGAGCATGAAAAGGAGGCATCTGCACACAAGGGGTGGCATGGAAGGAAGCTCCATGCCCGGGCCATGTAATTATCTCATTTTTAAACCTTCATGCACGTCACTTTGTGACCACCTGTGTCTCTTCTGGTTTCTGCCAATAGAGTAATTGAGGCACGCAGGAAGAATGCGACTCGCTTGAAATAAAGTAACAAGTAATTTTCTGCATCAGTAGGAATCCAGATCTCTCTAGAGTCCTGGACCCAAGCATACTTTGTGGATGCCATCAGATGTCTGGATGTGACAGCTAGAAAGGCTGTTTTTGTTTCTGGGGTCCATGTTCTGACAGATGGGGAAAGAGAAACCCAGAGGAGCCGTGACTTGGCCAGAGTTACAGGGCCCAGTCCCCCAGATCACTGTCCTATTAAAAGTCACTGTGAGTGTCATTTCTAGGAATCTACCCTAAGGCAAAACCTGGACATGTTATATACCAAGATATTCACCTCAGCATTATTTATAATTATGAAAAGGGGAAACATCCTTAATGGCAATAGAAAAAAGGTCACATTTTTCCCCAGCCACATGGATCCTAGATTTGCAGCCCACTAAACTGCTCTCTGCTTTTGGAAGACTCATTGCCAATTTAAGCCTCCATATCTTTGCACATGCTGTTCCCTCTGCATAAAATTCCCTTTCTTCCATTGTCTGTCTATAAGCTCCTATCCTCCCTTCAACACACAGCTCAAAATGACCCAGAAAGATGAACAACTTATCTTTAAATGCCCAGCTCCTAGCTCTGGCCTGGGACATAGAACAGCTTAGTCAATAAACTACTGAATGAAGGAAGGGACTAGCTAGTGAAGCAGGGGCAGGTACGTAGGTCTCTTGATCCTCAGTCTAGGGCTATTTATTTCTTCTGGCTTCGTTTTACCTAACACCTAAAAACAGAAGACAAATTCTAATGTCTAAATTGTACGGTTTGTCATGACCTTTCACCCAATCTTTGGCCAACCTACCATCTTATGAGAGCAGTCCCCCAGCATCCACTCCTTCCCCCAAGGCCTTGATGAAGCCATGACCCCCGTGACCCAGTCCACACGGAGGCGCAGCAGTCAGAGAATCAACCCGGCCACCAAAATCTCAGGGCTACTCAAGTTCCTTAATGATGTTCCTGGAGCATCATAAAGAGACACAGTTTGAGTGAGTATTTCTTAAGATCCACCCTTCCACCCCGTCTGCCTTTCTCACCCTCCCTGAAGTTCCCCCAACACGCTTTCCTTCGGCGCCCTGCAAATCCCTCCGGAGCCCTGGATGGTGGCTTCCCCCCATTTCCTGCTCCCTCTTTCCTCTCTATTCTGTATCCCCAAGCTGCCCCCCAAAGCTAGTCAAAAACCTGCAAAACCTCACTAGCTGACCGTCTGAAAGGAGGAACCCAGAACTCTCATTCGTGAGTAGATCTGTCCTTTTTAATGGCTTCCTCTTACCCAAAGAAAAAAAGTGTTATTTTACAGCCACTCCTTTTAGTCCACGCAGTGATCCCTCTTCGCCTTTATTCTTCCCATTTGCAACCTCGGGGGTGATTCCACCTGAAAGTTAGCCAAGCAGCTGTGTGTGCCCCACCCTCGCTCATCTGTGATTGACACTCTCCAGGTCCAAGTCGGAATGGCAGAAGGGCCTACTGACCCCCACGTACAGATTCTCATTTTACTCAGGTAAGTGTGGTTTGCGTGAAGGTTGCACTAAAAATGCGCATGGATTGCCAGCCTTCTTTTTCCAAGGGAAACACTGTGCTTGAGCACATTTTAGCTACAGAATCCATTGAACCTGACACTGTCAGATACTTACTTAGAGCAAATATGAACTAGCAGGACCATGTAAAATATTAAGCACACACAACACGATTCTGATACAAGCAGTTACCACCACCTGCACCTTTGAGAACCTGCCTCGTGGACGCTCCTGTGACATGGGGACTGTTCAACACAGAGAAATTCAACTCACCAAAGGTCATCAATGCCTGGTCCCCTGCCTGTCACACAGTTTTCTGTCTACACTGGCTTTCAGAACTCACTAACCACTTGCTTCCGGGCCTTCCAGTTGATCTGGCCTTTTATGAGCAGCATAGATCAATTGGAAAAGTGAATTATCACTGGTTAGTGACTAATAATAAGATAACAACATTATAACCACCCCCCCCCCCAAAAAAAGTGTGGAGGACCTGGAGAAAATGTGACAAGAGCAGAAAAATTAAAATTGAATCAAGTTATGCAAAAAATCAAAATCAAAAGCGGGTGACTTTGCGAGAAGGCAAAGAGCAGTTCATTTGGCTTCAGAATTAAATTAGTCGTCTGTTACAGACGAATTTCACACTGCAAAATGTAGGAAATGTATTTAAATGTTCACTGAGCTAATAAATCCGATAAGTCGTTATGATCTTACTGAGCTCTCTTTGCTCCCTTCTGTGAACACGTCCATGCCTGACCACCGTCTGCAGGGAGAGCTTGTCCCATCGCCCTGCTGTGCTGCCCTCAGCCTGGTTGGCTGTGTCCAGCCCCACAGACCTTCCTGCTTCTGTCTCAGAGCCTGTGCACTTGCCAGTCCCTCTGCTTGGACAGCTGTCCCAGATCTCCACGCAACCTCTGCGTCTGTGTTCAGGCCTCAGCTCCCCCAGTTCCTTTGAGGGACCTTGTCTGGTCACCCTTGCTGAAGGAGGACCCCACCATCAACCCCTGCTTCTCCCACTACCAGGCTTCTTCTCTGCGCCACACCCCTGCTTCATTTTATCCTTCATGGCCCTTGCTGCCATATGAAGTGATATACATGTACTCACTGCCAGAGTCATTGCCATGAAGAGTAGATGGAGATGTAAAAGTAGAGCCCAGTGCTTGAGAGCAAGGTCGGGGGGCCAGGCAGCGCTGCCACTTACTAGCTGTGGTCCTGGGCAAGGTACCGAATCTTGTGGGGCCTCAATTTTCTCACCTGGGATGGTAATGTCCACCTCACAGAGTGTACTGTGGACTGAACTGGGCCCTCCTTGCTTCATATGCTGAAGTCCTAACCCCGGGTGTGGTTGTATTTGGAGGTGGGGCCTGTGGAAGGAGAACTCATCGTGGAATTAGTTCCCGTGTAAGAAGAGACCAGAGAGTTTGCTCTCTCGCTCTCGGCCCCCAGCGTGAGGACACAGAGAAGGTGACCATTTGCAAGCCAGAAAGAGGGTCCTCACCAGAAACCAAATTTGAACTTTCTGCCTCCTGAGCTGTAAGAACTAGAAACGCCTGTTGTTAAGCCACCCAGTCTACGGTATTTTGTTGTAGCAGCCCTAGCCGACCAAGACAGGGCTATTGGGAGGATTTGGTGAATTAATGGATGTAAGGCAAACACACTAATGCCTGAAACACAATAAGCTCTGCATGCATTTTTAAAACATTTTTATTATGGCATATTTCAAGTATAGACAAAAGTAGAGAGAATAGTATAATAAATCCCCATTAAACCATTGCTGAGCTGTCATAATTATCAAGTCATGGCCAATCGTATCTTGTCTATACTTCCATCCATTTCCCCCAACCCTAGGTTATTTAGAAGCAAATTCAAGACTTCATATAACTTTATTGTAAATATTTCCATATATGTCTCTAAAAGGACTCTTTATTTTAAACATAACCACAGTATCGTCACACCGAAAAATAATACACACAATACCATCATCACACCTTAAAAATCAAGTTTTTGTCTGGGCTTAGCCACCACTGTGTCCCCAGAGCTAGAGTAAGGTCTAGCATACCATATGGGTTCAATAAATAGGTGTTCAATAAATGAATGCCTGACCTCTTTGCCTCTTTCTGAAGCTTTCTTTATTCGGTTAAATTTGTACTCTGCACACATTTTCATGGGGCCTACTTTTGGTTTGAATATTAGTATTTTATACCTTTTATAGTCCTGGAGGTGGAGAGATAGGAACCACTGGGGAAGGGGAAGAAAAGTAACAACTTTCACAAAAATCTCCAGCTCCCCTATTATATGCTTGACCCCATGTAAGTCGGGGATCCAGTGTTGACTAAGGCATCATTGAATTAAATAGTTTCAAAGTTCATGTAGAAGAATGAAGACAGCAATAACCAGAAAGAGAAGAATATTGGGGAAGGACTTGGCTTATTAGAAATCAGAACATATTAAGGCCCCTATAATCAAATCCAAATGGTGCAGGTGAGGAAGAGATACATGGATCAGTAAAACAGAACAGAACAGAACAGAACAGAACAGAACAGAGAGATCAGAACACAATCAACGTCTTCATGAGAAGCCAGTATGCGGCAGAAATGCTATTTAGTTGGAAAAAGAGTGATTATTTAATTAATGAAACTTGCACAACCAGCTATCTTTTGTAAGAAAGTTGAAACCTCATTTTATATTATATCCATAAATAAACCTCAGATGGATTAAGGACTTAACAGCCAAAAAATTAAGATAAAAAAATCTTGGAAGAAAATGCAAAAAAAAAAAATAATAAGGCCAGGGCAGTCTCAGGACATAAAAAACAAGCAAGTCCTATTTGAAAAGACATTCACTCTGCAATATTACTTTTTGTGGCAACAGATATCATTCATAAAGTCAATATAAAAACAAGAAAGTTGAGTACAAAACTAGTTGCAACAGAGATGGGAAATACAGGTTAATGCTATAGAATGCAAAGAGCTCTTACAAACTGCCGAGAAGTGAATGAGGATTGGAATCCGGCAAAGGATAAGACTGGGCGAGACACGGCGCAAATCCAAACGGCCAGCAAGCGTACAGAAAGATGCCCAAGCTCTGGCTTCTAGGAACTTGAAATTAAAGTAACTATGAGATTTCATTTCATCCCCATCAGACTGGCAAGTAATAAAAATAAAAATAATACTAACACCTATTGCTGCAGTGGATGCAAAGAAATAGTAGGCTCATGAATTGTTGCGGAAAATGTGATGTATCACAGCATTTTTGGAAAGCAATCTGGCAACATCGACTGAAATTAAAAAAAAATATGTATACCCTTCAATTGAGCAATTCCACTCCTGGGGATCTATTCCATCGAAATAAAAGCTCCAGTTAGCAGGATGTATATACAAAGATGTTTGCTGCAGCAATGTTTATAACAGGAGGGAGGGGGACAGGAAATAAAGCAATTGCCTGTCAACAGAAAACCAGAGGAACTGACAGTGCTGCTCACTACGAAACATTACGCTGCCATTAGAGGCATGAATTAGAGCCACTGCAGCCGACTCGGAGAGCATCCCGTGAGCGTTGTTTGAATGACAAAGCAAGATGCAGAAGGGGTGCCCCATAGAATCCCATTTGGGGAAACAGAGACCAACCCCCACATGGGAATGTGTGTGCAGGCAGGTGCAGGAGCGTGTTCATGTGGGGATGTTGTTTGCACGGCTGTTCTGTTTACAATTGTAGGGACAAGCAGAAATACACAGGTGGTTAACATGGGGGTGAAGGGGATGGAAGAGCGACACGCACAGGGAGTAGGAACACAAGCAAAAGAGACATAAAGAAACACTGAAAAATAGCTGGCGAAAGGGCATTGCTCAGCAACGCCCTTTTGCGATCATCTCCACTCAGACCTACACAGAAAGACAAAGGGAGGAGTGGGAGAAAAGAGCCTGAGAAAGAAGGGCTGTGGCTGGAATTCAATGTGTACGTGGGGGGTGGAGGAGGGGGAGCTGGGGGAGAGGGTGAAAGGATGAAGGAGATTGGAGGAGATGGGCCAGGTCTCAAAAACGTGGTGAAAGATGCTACCACCTCACACCTTTCCTGAGCACTATGTCTGGACCACACAGTCCCAGGTGCTTGATATAAATTAATCTGAGGGCATCATTATCATTTGTCCCATTTCCCAGATGAAGAAATTAGACCTCCGAGGGGGAAGCACCATCCCCAAGGTCCTTGGGACTCTAACCCAGTCCGGTCTTTTTTATATATGTTTTTATGTATTTTAGACGGAAGGGAGAGGGATAGAGAGATAGAAACATCAATGTGAGAAACATCCACCCTGCCTACTGCACACCCTCTACTGGGGATCGAGCCTGAAACCCAGGATGTGCCCTGACCAGGAATCGAACCAGTGACCTCTTGGTTCATGGATGAATGCTCAACCACTGAGCCACACCAGCCAGGCTCTCACCCAGTCTTCTAACTCCAGGCTCCAAGTTCTTTCCACTGCCCCATTCAGTCTGGCCCCCACAGCTAATGCAATCCCCTTAGCTGCAGGGGCAGTCCCAGGCTTGAGTCCAGCGTCCTGTGGTGCCAGAAAGAAGACCAGGGCTCAGTAGATACCTTATTGTCGCCGAGTCAGCAGGAGGGGAGGAAGCAGGTGATCAGCAGAGCCTCCCGGATGATTATATACTGGCGGGACTTTGCACAGGCCGAGTTGTGTGCAAACAGTGAGTCTGCTGTTAGCTAGCTGTCTGCCTTTGCACGTTCACCCTGAGCTCCAGTTTCCCCAAGGTTTCTGCAGCATGAAAGGAGAGAGCACCTGGCATGAAGTGGGCAATTCATAAATGAGACTCTACCATGTGAGAGCCTCAGGGCTGGAATTTTGATTCAATTGTATATTAGCTATGCAACTTTGGGCAAATTGCTCAACCTCTCTGTGCCTTGGGTCCCATCTGTACAATGAGAACCAGGCTTGCTGTGAGGATTAAGTGAGTTCATATGATGTGATGTGTACCTGGCACACAGGCCATGCTCAGCAAAAGCTGTGGGAACTGGATGGTCAACAGGATTCCCCTGTCATTAAAGAGAGGATGCTCCCCTCTCTCTCCTTGCACCCACCCCACCCCATTGATCAACAAATGTTCTGAGGGCCCATTCTGTGTGCAACTGTGTACAAGATGCAACGGCCACGATGACAGCAAGCACGAGGGAAAGGACCCAGCCTCTGTGGATTCAGGGCCTATCAGGGCAGATGGTGAGACAGCATTTGCTGCAGCACAAGGAGGTGAGGCCCATGGGAAGGAGGCTGGGGGAGCCCAGCTAAGGCACCGAGCCTGGCCTGGTCTGCGAGGGCTCCGCCCTGGCATGTGGAACCCCCATTTCCTCGGGAAACAGTGGGTTCTGAATCCCGAGCAGGCCATGGAGTGGACTGACGTGTTAGTGCACACCGAGTTACCTAGCTTAGATAACAGAGCACCCACAACGTGCAGGTGTCTCCCTGGGCACTGACGGGAGCTTCCGGTACACAAGGGTTGTTGAAGAAAGGTTTGCCAGGGAAGGAGAAACTTACCACCCTGCAAAACCTGCCAGGGTCGGGGATGGAGTCATTGTCCAGCCACCACGGTTTGTCCCTAATCAGGCCTGATCAAAGCAGGGCATGGTGCTGGCCACATCTTGCAGGGCCCTGAGTACCTGGGTCCCTCCTCACCATCCACGGAGCACCCTTAGCCATTCTGACCATTTCTGTAAGGAGCCAGGTCAGACACATTTATAGAATTGTGTAAGGCCATAATAACAAATCACTTATAATGAAAACTTACCAAGAGGAACTCCTACTCCTGAAAGGCAAGACAGTGGGCTTTGGGACTGTTATTCAATTGGAAGACAAAACAAAGGGCACCTCCTCCATGAAGCCTTCCTTGCTTGTCACTTTCCATGCTGTGCTTCTGTCACAACATAGACCTCCCTCTATCATTCCACATTCAATCATTGGTTCCTGCCAATGACAAACTTGGTTTTGTTCATCTATATATCCACCACACAGAGCTTGGCACACAGTAGGCACTGTGCTTAACTCAAGGGCCTCCCTGACCTGGCCCACCTCCCTTCTAGACTGATCTCTGCCAGTCCCTCCTGGCACTTTGACAAAACAGAATTATCTGTAGCTTCCACAAACACACCACGATTGCAATCAAATAGCCAATTGTGTAATCAGTTACTCAGTGTCTGCCTCCCGGGCATGTATGTTCCCAGTCTTGTTCACTGATGTGTCTTCAGCACACAGTAGGTGCTCAACAAATGTTAGTTGAGTGAATGTTTCACATCCCCTATCTCTGGGCCTACTGTTACCGCTGGCCTTCTCTGATCCTTGTCTTCCATTCATCCTTCAAGACCCAGCTCAGATGTCACTATCTCCCAGAAGCCCTTGCTGAACACCCAGGTGGTGTCACCTGCCCTCTACCTGATGCCCCGTGTGCCTCCCTACGCCCTCCATCCACTATATTGAGCTCCACTTACATGTCTCTCTCAACTCAACTGATCACTTCTGAGCAGGGACCATATCTTTTTCATTTTCGTGTTTTATTCAAAGCACATAACACCCAACAGGAGCTCGACATGTAGCTAATATTTATTTAGGGCTTACTATGGAGGAGGCACTGGAAGTACTCATTTTATTTAATTATCAGAACAGCACCTTGAGGCAGGCGACGCTGCCCCATCTTCCAGACAGGCCAGCTGAGACTTGGGAATGTTTGGTCACTTGCCCGAAGTCACATAGGAGGCATCAGAGCAGGGACTTGAGCCCGGGGTCCCCAGCCTGCATATGGTCCAGCCCTGCCACCTCAGCAATCCTTCCTTGACCCACCTGAAATCCACATGGAGAGGAGTGTCCCCCCTTTTCTCTCCTACCTGTCACCTCTCCAGGTTCCACTTTGCCCAGAAACCACAGAAGTCCCCCTGCCCCCATTCCTCTCAGAAACCCCAGCATCTCCTCCACAAGATACTGCTGGCATCCCTGTGCAGCTCCAGGCCAACCCTCTGGGATATTCCAGCCATCTCCTTTCCCCTTGTGCCCACTTCGGCTTCAGCTTCCCTCCCTGCTGACCCAGGGGTTTTACCGTGCAGTCCACACATATCTACGAGTACCTACTATGTGCCAGACAGGGAATATCACAGGACATGACCAGGTGCCTACCCTTACATTATAAATCAGAAAATAAACACGTATGTTAGGTGAGAGGTGCTGGTAAGAGTTAAGGAGAAAGCGAAGCAGGTAAAGAGTGAGTGATGATGGAGGAGGGGCGGGTGGGCCCTTAGACCAGGTCAACTGGGCCCTTCTGGGTAGACAGCTTCGGGAACCGGACATTGAAAAGGAGGCTGGAAGAAGAGCATCCCAGACAGAGGAACTGTGGTGCAAAGGCCCTGAGGCAGGGGTGGGGCCGTGGGATCCAGGAACAGGAGTCTGGTTTGTATGGAGGAAAGAGGCAGGTGGGCAGATGGTGGAGGAGGAAGGGCAGTGTGGTATCCGAGCCTGGTCATGTAGGACATTCAGGACCCAGGCTCTGTCCTGTCCCGAACTCGCTCGGTCATGCACACTGCCCTCGTCTCACTTTCTCCATCCATTGGATTCCCTTTCCTGTAAGTCACTGGAAATCACCTTTTCTTCCTGCCCTTCGGCCCTTTAACATTGTTTCTTGCTTCTCCTCTGCACCTCTGTGTGTCCTCTTTACCTTTTTTTACTCTGTAACTTCATTATTAATAATTTTATATCATAATTGTCTTGGCCACGACTCCGGTCCTGGTGAAATTCCACACCAGCCCAGGCAGAGGGGAGGCTGCATATTTGGGGTTTCAGAGCTCGGACTGGGAGGAAGTCCTGGGTGGGAAAGGACGTCTCTGTGGGAATTCTTGTTGTGGACACCTCTACACCTGGGCATTTAGTTCCCAGGCTCAGAACTAACCGCGCCCACCCAGTCTCCCAGCCCCTCTGGCAGTAGGTGTGTGGGGCTCCCTGAGGCTTCCTCAGCAGCTCTTGGCAAGGAGTAAAACCTGCCATTTCTCCCAGCGTCTCCTTCCCTCCCAGGCCCAGGGCCCCTGTGTAGGGGATGCTGCAGCATGGAGCTGAAGAGCCAGGCGGACTGGAGGCCTCTGGTCACCCACAGGGAGCCAGGTGTGGGGTCCGAGAGCGGAGCAGGCCGGGAGAAGCAGCACGGGAGGCTAGGCCGGCCGGCCTTCCCTCGTCCGGCCCTGGTGCTGCCTCTCTCCCTGTTGGCTGCCGGTCCTCCCGCAGCATCTCGAGGCCACTTCCCCTTCCCCACGCCAGCCCTCCACCTGCCAAGCGTCAGGGACTTCTAGAGACCTGCTCCTACTATCTTCCAAAGCCTTGTACCTGCTTCCCCTTGTTTAATCCCACAACCATAACCTTAGTCATTCACTCAAAAACAATTCGCTGAGCACCCGCATCCCAGGCGCTTTCTAGGCGTCGGAGACACTGCAGTGAACAAGACAGACGTGGTCTGACACCCCGGGGGAGGCGGCTGGGGGGGGAGGAATTTCAGATAATAAAAAGAGTGCCAAGTTGCAAGAAGCACTGTGAGGAAAGCAAAACAGTCTAGTGTCACAAAGAGAGGCATTTTAAGTTGTGTGACCAGCAACGCTTCACTGGAGGCGATATTTCAGCGAAAACCTGAGTGATGAGCTAGGGCCCAGCGCTAAGGGAGGAGAGCATTCCCACAGAGGGAGCAGCACGTGCAAAGGACCTAAGGCAGGAACAAACTAGGCACCTATGCCCCCATTTACGGCCGAGGAGGCTGAGGCTCAGAGGGGTTAAATCACAGTCCAAGGTCACACAGAGGAAGCAGCAGAGCTGGGGTTCGAACCCAGGCCCATCTGACTCCACAGCCTGGTCTCTTCCCACTTCATTGCTCCTGCCTGGGAAAGCACCCCAAGAACAGTGATGCCAGTGGACTGTCCATTGTCCATTGTCCCAGGCACAGCAGTCTCCCTGGATTCAGCCTCAGCCTTTCTGTCTGTCCCCATCAGTCATACCAACCTCCCTGAGGTTGCTCCTACTGCTGAGACCTCTTGCCTTCGCATGTGCGGTTCCTCTGCTTACAGTGCCCTCCTCTCTGCCTTGACTAACTGTGACCTTTTCTCCTGGCTTTTGAGGGTGAGCTTGTCACCAGGCATAGCCTTCTGAAACACTCCAAGACAGAAACCAATGCTCCCTGCCCTGGACTTCCACAGCACACGTCTTCATTTCCTTTCATTCAGTCACCAGATATGTGTGTGGACGTCCTATGTGCCTGACATTAACCAGCAATTCATTAACATGAAGAAAAGGGCCACCAGTCAAGAAGGTGGGGGCTGTGGGAGCCAGAGTGGGGATGTCGGACACCCCAGAGCTTCCCTGGCCTGTGTCTCACTGCCCTGGGTTGGCTGTCTGCTTGCCAGTCTCCCTGATTTGGGTATTTTAATTTCATCGGCACCCTTAGTGCCTCAGCTCAGTGCCTGGGATGCAGCAGACATGCATTTGGATTTTTACATCAGTAAAGTAATTCCTTTTTATAGAGCACCTGCTATGTGCTTAGCACTGTTCTAAGTGCTAGAAATGCAACGTGAAGAAAGCAGACCTAATCCCTGCCTTCATGAGGCTTACATTCTAGTGGGGCTAGAATGTAACTGAGTGAATTATTTACAAATCTAGTTCACTAATTAACATACTGAGAAGAGCCCGAATGGGAGCAGGGAGTGAAGAGGCAGTCGAGTATGGTAAAACTCCGTACGTGACCTAAACTGAATTCTCAGTTCCCCTATCCCCGTACCTCTGACATACCTACCCGCTGCTCCCTTGGAGCGGCCCGTCTCAGTAATGGAATATTCAGTTATTTCCTCCCCACACCCCCAATACCTTCACTTTTCTCCATCCTCATGACCACACGCCGGTCCAGGCCACCACTGTCTCCTGCTTGGAGCCCAGCAATAGCTCCTTTCTGTCTCCCTGCCTCCAGGTTTGGTTTTCACATTCCATATTCCACCAGCCTCCCTCCTCCAGGTTGTTTCTTATGCTTCAACCTCCCTTCCATGGCCTCCAGGCTCTTAGCCTAAAACATTTCCCATCATTACCCTTTTATCAGCCATACTTAGCATTTTCCCCTAAAACTGGCCAATCGCCTTTCCCACGTGTGCTCACTTCTGAACCTTTGCAGGTGCTGTTCCCTCAGCTTGGAATGCTCTTCCTCTTCTTAGCTCCCCTCCACTCACTCACCCCATCTTGGCCTAGCTGGCTCTCATTCCTACATCTCAGCTTAAATGTCCTGTCCTCTAGATGTTTCTCACTCCCTAGGTTGGGTTTGGTCTCCCTGCTCCACGGCCCCGCAGCATCCCTCACACAACTTGGCTACTCCTTACTTGTCTGTTCCTCCTGCTTGTCTTCAGGTCCATGGACAAAGGGTCCATGTCTGTCTTGCTCAACATCCCCAGGAATCTGCATGGTACCTGACACATAGTAGTTGCTCAATTTGTTGAACAAATAAATGGCTAAACTATGGAGCGAGTAGAGCTTAAAGCAGTGCAAAATGTTCAGATCTCTGCTGCTGCACGTCACTTGATATATGATCTTGAGACTTGATACAAGACCTCTCTGAGCCTCTGTTTACTCACCTGTAGGATAAGAGAATAACATGCATTTGCAGGGTTCTTGGAAAGTGTGAGAATCTGTGTGAAAGCACCTGGCACCTAGAAGTTACTCCCTAATTGTCTGTGGATGAGAAGAAAATAGACTTGGTGCAATGCCCTTATTCAGAAAGTTCACACCTTGGGTCATGGCACGGTGGTAAAGACATAGGCTCTTAAGCTGGGCAGCTGGGTTGGGCTCCCAGCTCTGCCACTCACTAACTGAACAAACTTAGGCCAGATACTTAAAAACCATTATGTGACTCGGTTTCCTCATCTGTAAAATGGGAATAATGATGGAATTCCACTTAGATCAGCACCTGGCACATTCGCTGTTGTCATTGCCTTTAATATATAAGACTGACAACCACATGGTAAGGCTCTTACCCATGGTCCTCCTTGACAGATGAAGAGAGAGTTCAGAGAAGGTAAGTGACTGCACAAGTCAAACAATGAGGAAATGTCAGCCTTGTGCTTCAAGGCCAGGTCTGCTGCTCCCAAATCCCATGTTATTTCCACTCCATCAAAGAAGGAGCTCAAAATAGGCCTGTGGCATTTCAGCTAATTTCCTCTAAGCCCTTACCAAGTAACCAACTGCAGGCACACAAAGCTGCTCCCCTAAGAGCGTCCATTCAGCAGCTGCTAAGTATGTGTGCCTGGTGGATCTAGACCGTCTAATGGGACTTGCACCAAGACAGCTCTTCCCAGGTGGTTTGCCTGGTCTGCACAAGGAACCTAAGGAGTAGAGCTACGTTGGGAAGGGGGAAGAGGAGTGGCGCATGAGTTAGATGGAAGAAGAAGCTGGAGACCGATCTGAATGTAAATGGGAGGAGGAGAAATGAGAGGAAACCCCCATTTATTGAGTACCTAATATGTACCAGGAACTTCACCTGTCTCATACCATTTAACCTCACTATGATCACTTAGCCATTGTTGTGTCTATCAAGCATCTACTATGTACCAAGCCCTAGACTAAGTCCCAAAGATGTAATAAGACACAGCTATTGACTTCCAAGGGCTCAAAAGTCAGTAGGAAAGGTGACACATATACACTAAAGTGCTGCAGATGGGATGGTAAAGGCCTGAGCAGGGTGGCAGCAATTAAAAGCAAGGAGTAGCTAGGAATAACGTCAGGGAAAAAAAGAAGGCATGCACTAATGTGCCCATTTTACATACTGTGAAACTGAACCTCTAGGAAGTAGATTTGTTGGGTGTCATGCAGTTACTAAGTAGCAGAATCGAGCTATGCCCTCAGGTCTGTTCTGTCTCCAGAAGTCTCTTTCTCTCCATGCAGGCAGCCTAAATGCTTTTACTTTCCTCCCCAGCCCCCTTTCCTTTTCTCAGTGATTATCTGGCCAGAGATTAATCAAATGCTGCTAAAGCTGTGGCCGCTTAGTGGCTACGATGTTAGCAGCTTCTGTGAGCAAACAGAAGCTTCTGAGTTTCTGCTGCTGATTCATTTGAGCGAGATTCAAGGATTGGTGTGAAAGGGGTGGGGAGATGAGAAGGAGGTCTCTATCTTCAGTCCGAAGGGACTTCTAGGGTAGGTCAAAGGCAGTCAAGGTGACAAGAGTAAGGGCAAGCTTCTCAGGCTTATGTGGCTATACCCAAGCCTCTCTCCACTGCCCCCAAAAGGCCTAGCCAATCTAAGAGACCTTCCTGCTTGTCCTTCACTTTTCTCTCAAAAACGGGAGCCAAGAAAATCACCCACCTGACCCACTGGCTGAACTTGCTAGGTTCCCTGCTGAGTGGGATCCACAGATCTGCCCTTCCCCAACCCCATCCTCACAGGACAAGAAACCAACCTGGAGAAATCTTTAATCTGCAAATGCAGCTCTTTCTATACCCTAAAGGTACCTTAGCAGGGGTTGCTGAAATCTTCATTCTATTCTCCAGACACCAGGACCCTCTCCAGGTGCCAGGAGCACAGCATCGTCCCTCACAGTGACTGAAAAGAAAACAGGGGGAGAAGGAAGTTTTATGCAGGATGAAGAAACAGGTCATTTTTCTACACACACAAAAGAGTGCATTGGCTCTGCCTACAGACCACCTCTGAGCTAGGGGAAAGAAGTTAGGCAATACCAAAGAAAATCTAATTTTAATTCAGTCATCTATTATGCACTCTTTGAAAATCACCAGATCACTGAAAAATTGTCAAGTAAGACAAAAATGGAGAGAGAGAGAGAGAGAGAGAGAGAGAGAGAGAGAGAGAGAAGAAAGTATAGAATAACTGAGTTATGAAATTACAACATCTATAGCCCTCAACTGACCCATCAGACTGACAGCTCTCTCTAGGCTCCTCTCCCCCCCCAAAATTAAAAACAGTGCAACCACCATTGTCCTCATGTGCTCTCACTCACTTAACTACGAAGCTGATCAGAGAAAAATGGGATCAGTAGCAGCAGGAATTTGATGTGCTGCTTTTTTCAGGGTTCACATGAAGGAAAAGTTGCACAGATAGAAACAAGAGGTGATGTTGTGATTAACCCAGGATAAGGATTCTGCAGAGGAAGAGATGTGTTATGATGTGTTTCCGTGTTCACAGCAGGGAGATTTTTATCTTCCAATCCAGTTTATGAATGGCATGGGAAACTTAAGTAGGACTCACATTTCACCCACTTCTCCTACAAACGTGTTTATCCTTAAGATGAAAATCACTGCCCAAGCCCCAGCCACCAGTCACCCTTCCGCACCCTTTTCCATGAATAATCTTTCCAAAATGTCTGCTTGTAGGAGCAAGATTCGGAATTTCACGGAAAACTACAGAGAGACACACACAGTGCACTGCACGCCCCCGGTTAGCCAAAAAGACAAAGAGACAAGAGAGGGAAACCAAAAGGAGATGCAGCTAACTTGCCAATAAAAGAAAACAAACCCCCGAACAGCAAAGTGAAACCGATGATTTAAAAAAAGCACATAAAGACCTTGTTTGTAATTACCCATCCAGGTTATATTTTCCCCGCTTCCAGGCAGAGAAACGGCTGGTTGAAGTTTTGTGCCCATCTGACTGTGATGGGAGGTTTGTATTTGAAGCTCTGGGCACGTAGAGATGGAATGAGAAAGAGGCTGAGCTGGAAGAAACACCAAAGGGGGAGGGAGGGAAGGGGAGAGAGTGGGGGGGGGAGAAAGGGAGCGAGCTCTCTCTAGCTACGCCTTCCTCTGAGCTCTGGGCGCCCAGGAGAGCGCTCATTTTAGGATTTGGAAGAGGGGTAAAAAGAGGAAAGGCAGCCCCGCTCCGGCCCGGCCTCGCCCCCGGGGACGCAGGGCCGGCCCGCGCCCCGCCCGGCCGGCCGCCCCGCCAGCGCCGGCGCGCGGGAGCGCAGGGAGCTGTCCAGTTCAGCACCACCCGGTAATGCAGTAGGTGGGAGCGCCTCCGCCGGGCCGGCCGGCAGGGAGCTGGGGGGGCGGCCCATCCTGCAGCAAGACGCCGGCTCCCTCGTTTCCAGGAGCTTTGCAGATAGGGGGAGGGAAACCCGCCTCGATTCTCCGGGAGAAACCCCCTCCCTCCCCCACTTCGCCAACACTACCCCGCCGCCAACAATAACCGCCGCTGCTCGTCCGGCCGCCGCTGCGCCTGCCCGCCCTGCTGCCGCCGCCGCCGCCGCCGCCGGGGCAAAACCATGGAAGGCGAGACCCCCGCACCTGTTCAGCTGAGATCAAGGGCTTACAGAATACTGGGAAGTCTGGTCTGAAACGAAAGCGCCCGAGACCCCCCAAGGAAGAGAACTGGCGAAGCAAAGGATTTTCATGGCGCAGGCCGCAGAGACGGAAGGTTGCATCTCGGCTTTTACAATCTCTAACTGTCTAGGTCCCGACCATGAGAGATTGTGTTGAGAATGCGGCTGTTCCCTGGTTCACTGTGGAAGCCATCTCCAAATTAGCTGTCACATATGGAAACTGGAGACCAGAATTTTAGGAAAAGAGCTTAAGGCATCTCACTTGGGGGGGTGGGGGGTGTCTTTTTATTTTTTTTTTTTTCCTTTTTTTAAAAAAAAAAAAAATCACTGCAACTGGAACAGTTTCTGATCTCAAAAGGCAAGCCTCTCTTCCCGTGTGATCTTTATAATTTATACTCTTTTCCGTGAGCTTTCTTACCTCCCTTTTTTTATATCTCTCCATAATCTCTATACACACATATTATCCATTATATTAGTAGTGGAATTATTTTTATTTTATTTTTTGCTTTAGTACTTGCACCCTCACCACACTCTCCCGAGAACCAGAAGTCGGTTGGGTGTTTATATAATGAAGAATTATGGGGCTGTTTGATCGAGGTGTTCAAATGCTTTTAACCACCGTTGGTGCTTTCGCTGCCTTCAGTCTGATGACCATAGCTGTGGGAACCGACTATTGGCTCTACTCCAGAGGGGTTTGCAAGAGCAAAAGTGTCAGTGAGAATGAAACCAGCAAAAAGAACGAGGAAGTTATGACCCATTCTGGATTATGGAGAACCTGCTGCTTAGAAGGTATTTGATTTCCCATCTCCTCCCCCTCTCCACCCCACCCCTCCCCTCCTCGCTCCCCCTCCCCACCCTCCTCCAGATAAGTCCCCTTTCCATTCCACCATTTTCTTACTTCACTCCTTCCGCCACAGATCAAGGTTGCTTGGGTTAGTTTCAGAGGAAAGGAAATCAACAAGCAAAAACCATTCTCAACTCTCAAGCCTCCACCACCTCCCTTTCCCCAAACCTCTTCATTGGAATAACCTATGATGTGATGAAAACAAGCGATTGTCTTTAAAAGTCAAATGTGTCCTGCCTACTTCGGAATCATTAGGATTTGCCATTTGATGTAGTCGTGCCATCTATGGGGGGAAGGGGGGAATAATTGTCTCTCAACACTGCTCCTCTTTTCATAAGAGGAATTCAAAAATGTTCTTCCTTTCCCCCTCCTCCCCTTACTCCCCAAAAGTCCCAGACACATCATCAACTGCAAATCTCCTTTTTTAAAAAAAAAAAAAAAATTGTTTCTAAGAATCCTTATTTGGTAAATCCTAATTATTCCAGGATCTCAAGCTGAGTTCAAGAGCATTTCGTAATGTCTATGAGCCACACATATTGTTGGAGGTGACTGGCTGTGTGTGTATGTGTGTTTCAACATTTACAAAGTCTAAAAATACATACGTCTCTCACAGGCAACAAGCCCAAGTTCTAATAAACAGCAATTCACTTGCAGGTTAAGCTGAGAACCAATTCCCTTCCATGCAGAGTGACATGTCTGTTATCCAGAAGCGAGTAGAGTCAGCATTGCAGCCAGCTGGAGAATCAGACATTGTGCAGGGAGGCCAGGAGGAAGGCGAGGGCACGGGGAGGTTGAGGGGGGGACAGGAGAGCAGTGGGGCAGGGGTGTCAGCTGTTTGCCTTGATCATGCAGGGTCATTGGGACATGTGTGGTGGTGCATGTGCTGTGGGCAGAGGGGTCCCCACAGTGTAAAGCCTGGGTGACCAGGGTGCAGATGAAAGAATGTGCTTCTGAGACACACTAATAAGCACTGAAAAAAACTCCTGCAGGTCATACGACCTGCATTTAGCAACGGACTTTAATGGGAGCAACTGCATTTGAACGGTTACATAGGTCTGTGTGTACAAGCTACAGCCACCCGTAGAAAGACGTGCACAGATAGATACATGTTTCCATGTGGAGAGAAGGCTTATGTGCTTTGCTTCTGATTTGGACCAATACCGGAGGCTGTTGGAGGCAGCATTGGGAAGCAGGGACTGCAGGATTGTTTGTTAAGCTCAACATGGGATGGTGATGCAGGGAGTGGAAGCCAGGAGATGGGGGAGAAAAGAGCGAAACAGACAGGAGAGGGAGAAACTGATCTAACGCAAACTGAGCAAATGCAGCTCTTTGGGAAATGGTCATGTCTGGGAAAGAGCATCAGTTCTGTGCCCCCCTCCCAACATTCTTGGTGCAAACGGTTGAGTGATGGCTGAACATGTTTTGAATAGCTAAGTGACTTCATTGAGCGATGGTCTATTTGACGCATACTGCATTTGGTGCCCTTTCTCAATCCAAACTGCTGCCTCGAACATAGTCTGCATAGCAGCTCTATGCTGAACACTATATGCTCTTCCCCAGCCAGAGAATCAATATCGGGAAATTAATAGGGACTGTTTTAAACACACCCCTCCTTTAAAAAAATGAAGAGCCTTTCATGCAGCTAGTCATTACCAGCAGAAAGACTTCCATTTAATTAAACATTTATGGCAGACTTTTATTCCAAAAGAGAAGAAAAGCAAAGTGAATGAAGGCTGCTTTAGGGAAATGCTCACAGTAGCAATTCGCTTCCCTTGGACTTTAGTTAGATGGATGGAGATATGGGGCCAAGGGGTTGGCGGGGAGGCAGGACATTCTTTCAGGAGAATGAGGCCCAGGACCCGGGGGACTTGGTATACATATATATACTTCCTGAGGGTTATATCTGCAAATTCTTAATACTATGATCTTTTTAACATTTAATTGTTCCCAGAAGGCAAGAGGACTAGAGGGAGCTTTGGATCATTTTTGCATTAAAAAGCTTAAGTATTTTCATTAAAACCCATCTGTTTGGTGTCCACATCCCCAAACGTGCTGCCCAGCCAACCCCTTTAACTTTCTCTCCAAGCCACACACCCTCTCTCTCCCCGAATCATCCTTAAAAAGGTTAGAATTGCAACCCTTCCCAAGGGTTGTGTGATGCACACAGGAGCTGTGGGTTTGGCCCCTCTCCCTGGGCACGGGGCCTCTAAGCAGTGAGGGCAGGGCTGGGCCAGGCTCCCGTCGGGACTAGAATTCTATTTTCACTTGTAGCCGAGGCCCAGGCAGGAAGGGTGAGTGCTCAGGGCCCCCATTCAACCTGGCCGTTCATTGCCAAAGCCTCTGTCCACATGGGGCTTTGCAGGCCCAGGACCCCCTTAGGAAATCAGGCCTTGGCTGCTTAGGAAGTAGTTTGAAGATGTTAAGTCACTTATTTTCAAAGGCTGTGCTGATTTCCAAAGATTGTAAGTGCACTTTTTTCTGGAGGTTGGCCCAGATGGCCTCGTGTGCTTGCCTTTTTCTGAGCATTCACAATAGGGTCGTCCTTTATGGAAATCAAGTCATCAGTGCTTTGGTTTCCCCCAACCTACATTTTTTGTGAGAAACTGGACTTTCGAAAAGATCCCCCGTCACCTCTTTATCGTGCTTCCTGCCCGTACCTGAGAAGTTGTGAACAGATTTCAGACCTTCTACCCCAAAGGCTGCTAATGACTCCAGACAGAGCACAGCCCTGTCTGCTTGTGCTCTCTCCTGCTTTCACTGGGGCGTTTGCTCTTTAGATGATTTTTGTTGTTGTTTACTTCTTGATGAAAATAAGAATCGAAAAATATTTCCTTGCCTCTCTTGCTGCTCTTGAAATGAACTGGTCTTCTGAGGATGAGAAGGGGCAGGACCACTTGTTAGGGGTGGACACAGTGGGAGGGGAGAGGAATCCAGAAGAAACTACCACCTTTATGTTTTCCCTCTGCAGAGTGAGTAACAGCAGTATCCCTGTGTGAACCTGAAACCCCTGGCAAGCTGGTGTCCTTAGTGGGATGGAGGGGGTTAGGGGACAGTCTGCACGTGGACACAGGTGGGTGGAGAGCGACAGAAATTCTTGAACTTTTCACAAAAGTTGCGTTAAGAGCCTCCGGATGGAGAGACGAATTGGCCATTTCAATAAAATCTACAATAGGGCACTAAAACAGCTTGTTCAGGCAACGTAGCTGCGGGCCGTGTAGTGGCTGCCTGCCTAAGACATTCACCTCTGTGGTCACTGAAAGGAATCACTGTCTCCAGGGGAAGCAAGAAATTCACTCGTGTTTATTCCTGTCCCTCTTACCCTGTCCCAGCCGCACGTCACCCCCAGAGGATTTCCAGCCCTGCAGAGGAGGAGGCCCCAGGGTACTGCGTGGTCTGCAGCAGAAACGCACACGGCTTTCTCTCTCCCTCTCTTGCCCCTTCCCTTGCTGTGAGGCACAGCCGAAATCTTTCTATGTTCAGACTGCTAATTCCCTCTGCTGCATTTCCAAGCTCCTCTTCCTTCCATAGTCTCCTGTCTTCCCCTCCATGCACTGCTTCTCACGGAGGCTCTGCTGTCCTTCTGCATCCCTGCTCTCTTTGAGCAAGTTGTGTCTCGATTTTCCTGAATTGTCTTTTGCAAGTTCATAGCTGCATAGGCTTTGCTAGGCCTGCAAGGTGGCGAGTGCTCCATGCTGGGTTCAGCCAAGGCTCTCTTGTTCTGAAGAAGGAAAGGGTATGTCTTGTATGTTAGGAAAGCCAACTGCCTTTCCCAGACACTCGTGCCTTTAAGTGTGGACAAGCTGAATATGGAAGTTACTCATGGACTTTCATACTGTGTGTACACATGGCTCCATGATCCACAAGATAATTTGACTGTCTTTTGGCACTTTGCACACAGTAGGTGCATAAAAATTATTTATCAATGGACTGACTCAGAAGTTCTTAAAATTATTGAAATTAATTCAAGCATCATAAGGACATGTGACTGTGCCAATCAAGTAAGAGAGGGGGTGGGAATGAGGAAATCAGGCCGGTTTGTTTGTTCTTCCTGGAACTTTTTTTTTTTTTAAAGAATAATAATGAGTCATGAATTCATTATTATAAAATAAGAGTATTCCAAAGGAGTCAGTCATTGGAGTTGCACAGCTCCTAATTGGCTGAAGAAAAATTATCAGTACATTCAGCCTTTACAGGGAAGGAAAAAATAACCCATTGATTTTCTTCCCTTTTCTGCTTTTAAAGTATATCAAAGGCCAGTTTGATCTTAATACTCACCAGAATAGACACTCTGGGCAGAGAGCAGGCATTCTGGACCAGCCCTAGTTAGCTTCCCCAGAAGCTTCTGTTCTTTACCAAACTTGCCCACCAATTCCCAGGACCCTGAGAACAGTCCCCAAGGTCTTGGGTTCTGCTCAGCAGTTTTCCATAGAACCAGGCCCAGCATCCCAGCCATTTTCATCTTAGAATGAGGAACAAGCCCTGCAAGTCCCTGGCATTCACACTGCCCTCCTTGCCCCTGCTTCCTTTTATGGGCGATCCGAATGACGTGCACTGTGTGACACACACACCAGGGCACATGGACAGTGAGGGGCAGAGCCAGAACTCGAACCCAGGCCCCTCCTGCCCACCCTGCAAGCCTCCAGCGGGCTCCATGCACAGCCCCTGGCCTACTTGTACTTCTCATCACGGCTAGCACCGGACTTAGTCTGTCTGCACCTCACTGGGCAATCCCCGAGTGCCAGCCTGCATGTCAGGAAACCTGAGTTCCAAGGCACCCGACTCCCCGACATTCAGCTGCCCTGCACCATGCAGGGTGACATGCAGGGTGATAGTTTTGTCCCCAGTCACCTCACCCCCACGAGGCTGAGGGAATGAAACACTGAACTTCAGGTGAGACCCACCAGGTGCCTCTCTGGTTTTACCCTTTCATTTCGGAAGTGTCCCCAATGTAAACTATCCATTGGTTTTATGTTTGCAATCATTTTTCAGAAAATGGCAAATGTATGTCCTCTGTCACTCATGGAAGTTTACAGATGAAGCTTTGTGGGGTGGGGTGCAGTTGAAAGAATCTGCAGTCACACAGACCCAGGTTCACCTCAAGCCCTGCAGCCTCATGAGCTGTGTGGTTTGGGGCAAGTCATTTCATCTCCCCAGCCTCAGTTTCCCTTTCTGTAAGAATAAAGTATAACAGCCTCTTTACAGGGTGGTTGGTAGTTTAGGAATTGAATGAGTGGATATCTGTCACCTGCTTTCCACTGACCACCTTGTTGGAAATAGCAATCAGCAACCCCCAGCCCCTCCCCTCATCCATCCTCCTTACTCTGTTTTATTTTGTACAGAGTACTTTCCACCTTCTGGCACACTGCATAATTAACTCATGATATCTGTTGTCCATCTCCACCACTAGACTGGCAGCTCCACAAGGGCAGGGGTTTTGTCTGTTTTGTTCATTGCTGTAGCCACAGCAACTAGGACAGTGCAAGACATCACCCCACCTTTGCTGGCGAATGAACAAATGCTACAGGGTGGACCTTCCAAAATGGTGGTCCCTTCACATCATCAAAGGATTGCTCTTTAAGTTACATCCAATCGGCAGCGGTGGCAAAGGCATCATTATTTTGACATTCTAAAAAATAATGAACCCAACACAGAGAAAGGAAGGAAAGAGGGAAGAAATGGGGAGAGGGAGGAAGAGGAGGGCTCAATACACAAGGGACAATAATAAAGAGAATAAAAAAAGAGTGTAGAGAAAGGAAATGCCTGGGAAGGAAGTGCTGGGGGCTGAACATCCTCTAAATAGATGCTGGCCATGTTTTTCTACCTCCACATCATCAGAGTGTCTGTCACAGAGATCCCCGGGGACAGCTCCCCATGAGTGTTCGCTTCCACGTCAGTGGGGGAGGAGAAGATATGTATCCAGGTTGATTATGCGGGAGATTTTAAATTTTTTTCAAATTCAATAGTTGTTTTAGCCTTGACTACATATATTTCAGCAAAAAACCCACTTTCAAATTAAATAGGCACTGAGTTTCCAGATTAATTTACAGCCACCAATCAGTCCATTTCTTCAACTCATTTATTTTATTTATTAAATCTTTGATGAACCCCTGCCAAGTGCCAGCTTCTGGTCCAGAGCTTGGGGTCATAATGGGAAGTAGCATCCTTCAGGGTGACTGTCCTCAGAGTCCTGAGAGCTGACTAGAAGAGACAGACTCTACTTCAAGTAGACTCCCCAATGTATACACAAATTCCAACTCTGATAAGTGCTGCCAAGGAGAGTCACACGGGATTGTGCGTTTATAATATTATGATCATATCCAATTAGAGAAGGCGGCCCTGGATATCTGAATGTGAACGGATATCTGAAGAATGAGGAGGAATTAACTGGGTGAAGAGAGCAAGAAAGAACATTCCAGGCTGGAGGGCAGCAAGTGCAGAGATCAGTGAGGAAGAGAGTGAGATGAGTGCAGGAGAAGGCCAGGGTGGCTGGAGAACAGAGATGGAGGGGGGAGAAGTGTGCATGTGTAGGGGGTGATGGATGGTGTAGGATGGGAGATGCAGAGTAGTTAGGACCCAAAGGTGGGGACCTGTTAGTCCTGTTAAAGAGTTTTGCTCTTTGACTTCTGGCTTCTTTCTTCTAAGCTGTGTGACCTTGAGCTGGTTCATTCTATGCCTGCACCTCATTTGCAACATCTACTTAATGGAGATGATGATGCCTGTCCCTGAGGTGGCTGAGGCTTAAGAGCACAATGCCCTTCTCCTCCTTGTCACCTTCTTCCCACTTCCACCCCAGCCTGATTATGGTGGTCTCTTTGGTTTTAAAACTTCCCATGACAGCACAGAGAAGGGAGGAAATAGATTGATTCGACTCCAATCAACAAAATTCAAAATATATGGAGGTGTTTAGCCAACCCTGTGCTAAATATAGGGAGGCAGTGGGGAACAAGCCCCACCCTGCCTCAGGGACCCTGCAGGTGAGTCCCAGCAGGAGACCCTAAAGAAGAGGCATCTCACAAAACAGCTCCTCTTCATACAAAGTATCTCACAGAGCCTGTTGCCACCCCTCCACCTCACCCTCCCGCAAATTCAGAGGGATTCCTGGCATCTTTTACAATGTCAGGATCATTGAGGATTCGAGCTGGAATTTGAATGAGGTTCAGTTATATCATCAGACTTTTTGAAAATAAGAAACACCAAAAACTGCATGTCAATTTTTGTAGGATTATTGATAAGCTACTGTGGCCTAGCATCCTGATCCTTTCTCCTGGGCATATAAAGGAATTTATTCATTCAGTTCCATCTTTCCTCAGTTCTAAGACACCATCAGTTACAAAATGAGCTGTCTCCTTAAACAGCTTTCAAATGTAATGTACACATCAATTGTAAAACACTCTCTAATTTCAGAAATGTTGAAACTTAAAATATGTGCCTTAGAACCAAAGGAAGATGGTGAGCTCTCTTGCTGGCAGAGAGAAATGCAGTCAGGGTGCTGAGAGGGCCTAAGGGATTTCTTTAGCGTGCAGCTGGTATCTGTCTCATGACTCAGGAAGCAGCAGAGGAGACAAGAAGGTGGTCTTACCAGCACCTTCCTTGACAAGAAAAAGGGCAACAGCTAATTTTTGGTTCAATAGCTGCTCCCTGAGTACTTGCCAGGTACTATGTGAGAGTCTAGGACAGAGTCAAAGGCTCAATCTCTGCCCTCGAGGAACTCTTAGCCTAGTAGAGGAGACATACCAGTGAACAGACGATGACGATGGCACAGCGTGAAATACAAACACACGGGATTCTGGGAGTGCAGAGACTGGGCAGGGAGGGATGTCAGGGAAAACAGAGTTCTGAAGGATGCATCATAGGGGAGAGTGAGCCAAGGCGAGGAAGAGCACTTAAGACAGAAGGAATGGCATGTGCAGAAACAAACACAGATTCCCAAGCAGTCCAGCACAGCTGGAAGGTGGAAGCAGGGAGAGGTGAGACTGGGAGGTGGTGGAGACGGGACCCCAAAGGGACATAAATGGCTCACGGAGGAGTATGTTTCAGCACAGAAGAAAAGGGAGCCCCCGAAAGCTGGTGAGCAGCAGAGGGACACAACTGGCTTTGCCCACCAGCGAGAACACCGGATGCCAAGGCCCTCGTGGAGGGGGTTGGGGTGGGAACCAGTGAGACTTACAGGGACTGAGCGAAGCACTGTGAGGAGGTTGTTGCCGTAACCAGGAGATGTACACTGGCAGCTGCAGTAAATGGGTAACAAAGGAAGACGGGAGACGCTTATAAGCAACGTGCAATAGAGGTGCATCGCACCCCTCTATTCCCTTCTCACTCCCCAGTGCAACAAGCCTCCTTTGAACACCTACTGTGTGCTAGGCCCTGGGGTTCAAAGATCCAGGAAGTCTCTGCTCATATGTCACTTCTCCTGGCGCCTTCCTGACCACCTGAATCTGAAGTAGCCCCCAGTCCCGTTACCCTGGCTTATTTCCATCCTTAGCATTTTAACACTGGCTTTTCTCTTTTTAGCATTTACTTGTTCGTGATCTGTGTCCCCTATATGACTGTAAGCTCCATTAGGGCAGGGACCGTGCCCACCTTGGCACAGAAAGAGCCTAGGAGCTACATGTTGAATGAATGACTAAAAAAAAGTGGTGCCTGCCCTCAAGGAGCTCCCATCTAAGGAGGGAGATGGGCTTTTAAACAGAAACACCAAGCATCCTGGTACCAGTCTTTTCGCCTAGGCTTGACTGGGGCCACATTCTTGAGAACAGGCAGGGGGATTTCCCTTGCACCCTCAACCTGGGAGGCTCTCTAGGGGGAGGGTTCCCCAGACCACAGCTTGCAATCAAGCTTCAGAAAGCTGATCGGCCTCTGCAAACCTGCTCCCTCCTGGGCAGCACTCACCCTTCCTCTCAACCCAAATCCTTGTTAGTTATAGCCTAGCCCAGAGTCTGCCTCAGCAGCCCTGGGTCTGCCTCCGCGCAGCCACCAAGCCTTTGCCTTATTGACACTGTGTTTATTCACTCTTCCCTGAACTTCCCAGACCTCAGGTAGTCTTCCAGCTGCTAATGGGAATGCCAGGGATTCGGTACATGATCCCAGGTGCACAGTTGCTGGGCCTCGCTGTATGGGGAATCGGCACTCTGTAATTTAAATACCCCAGTGCCAGCCTCGCTCTGGCCTTGCCACCAGGCAAAACTCACTGGTGACTGGCTGTGGCTGACCCTGCAACCTTTCTTTATCCCAATTTTGCCCCATTGCTCTCCCTTCTTACTTTCTCTGAATAAAGGGTCATTCATTTCTGTCACATTTTCCCCCACCCGGATTTCTGTCTGCACATATCTTTTATCCTTCCTGAATTTTCCCTAAGGTTGAGAACTCTCCTCCCCAATTTTCCTCCAACATATTTTACAAAGAAGGAAGCCCTGAAAAACTTCAATACTAATAATAACTACAGTAATAATAATAATAGCTTATTACTTGTCTAGTGCTTTCTTTGTGCTAAGCACTCTTTTAGATACTTCCCAGAAGTTAGCTCTTCTTCAATCTTCACAGTTCTGGAGGGATATGCTATGATACCCATGTCTCCATCTTAAGAGGCTCAGAGAAGTTAGGTCACTTGCCCAAGGTCACACAGCAAGTGGCAGAGCTGGGATTCCAACCCAAGTCTGTCCAACCCAAAAACCTGTGCACAGACTTCTACTATACTAATCATATTTATAATTTTCCCCTGCCCCCAAAATCTATAAATAAATTTCTTGGAGAAGTTGAAGGCAAGGCTAAGCAGAAGTTGTACTCCGTGCATGCTGAAGTCTTCAAAAGTTTGATGCTTGAGTAGGATATGCTCCTTACCCCGGGCAGAGTGAGGAAGAGGAAGGGCTGCCGGGTTTTCTCATTGCTGTGAAAACAAAGGGTGCCTCAAATGCAAGGACATCCTTCTCCCTGCAGTTGGTGCAGAGGGAGTGAGTACACCTATTCCCGCTCCCCTGCCCTCTGCCTGGAGGGCTCCTTCCAACCACACTCTACTTGTCTTCGGGACTCAGCTAGGTTGTCACTTCTCCCTGGGTTACGTTCCCTCCCTCTTTCCTTCCACAGCACCCGCATGGGCCTCCAACAGCATCTTCCATCTTCTCTGTTGCTTGTTTCCATCTCTGTCTCCACCTCTAGACCATGAGTTCTCAACTATTTCTTCAACAAGATACACTCAGTTACTGCTATGTACCAGTTACTGTCCTCACCCCGGGTTTACAAAGGTGAAAGAACACGGCCTCCACCCTCAAGGAGGCTGTGCTCGTGGGCGACACATGGGCACAGCGAGCACATGGCGGGGGGGGGGGGGGGGGGGGGGGGGGGGGAGCGTCCAGGAAGAGGTGTGAGAGAGTGCAGGGTGTTTTCCAGTATTGCTGGAGAAGCGGGAGTGCAAGGGAAGGTAGAGGGAGGTGTTAGTACTGACGGGTGAGATCAGACAGAGGCCACATCATGAAGAGACGGTTATACTGTGTAAATAAGCCAGAGAGGAAGCTGTGGAGAAGGAAATAAGGTCAGACATGCATTTTAGAAAGATGGCTCCAGAAGCCCTGGGAAGTAGAGATGGGAGGAAGAGCACAGAGCAGGGAGTCCAGTAAGGAGATGACTGCATAGCCCAGCGAGTGAGGCAGCTGACCCAGGGCAGGGGATCCACAGGACCTGGGAGCTGTCATTTGTGTTGAGTAAGGTGTGACAGGGAGTGACCTTCAAAAAGGAGAAATGTGCAGGGAGAAGATGGTGCCTTTAATCTTGGATAGAGTGATTCCACACCTGAGTTTCCAGGGCCTAGCCCAGCGCCTGGCATGTAGTAGGTGCTCAGTTCGTGTTTGTTGAATGAGTGAAGAACGAAAAGCTTTGCATCTAAGATTAGGATGCATGTGTAATCTCAGGTTTTCCTCAGCACCAGCATAATGCAAGTATACATATGTTCTAGCCAAACCTGGAGTTCGTGTCAGCTTTGGTATCCAACAGCCTGGGTTCAAATCCCAACCTATCACTTACCAGCTGTGTGATCGTGGGCAGGAATTTCACTGCTCTGAGTTAATTTCCTCACGTGTAAATGGGGAAAAGCAGGTCTCACTCATGAGCTGGTTGTGAAGTTTCAGTAGGATGCTCTGAGGAAGGGAACTAGCAAGGTGCGGGTACAGAGCAAGCTCTCGAGCTACACCAGGTGCTGTGAGTAACAGCAGTGTGTTTATTATTGATTATGCTTCCAGCTGCAAATGGTGACCTGCAAGTGAGCTGTGCTTGGCCTTCAAATGTTCTACAAATTGAGAACTTTCCTATAGAGAAAAAAAATCCCTATTTTGGGTTTTCCTTGAAAAAATCAGATTTTTGTCACCCTGTGTCCCATTCCTGCTTGGGAGCAATCAGTGGGAGCTGGGCAGCAGATGTCCCTTCAGGTGTGGCAGGTGCTCTGCAGTTCCCCAAGTCCCCACCACTCCCGAGTGTCTCTTGTGGCTGCTTTTCTCTTTTGGCCTCCCTCTGGCCTCTGCGAGCTCTGAGTTTGCAAACACTCCTATCTGCCAATGGCAAATTACAGGCGGAGCTTTGTCTTCCCAGAGCTGAAAGCGTTAGCAAAACAACACCAGCCAGGCAGGGTGTAGCAGCTAAGAGTGACTAAGTCCACGCATCTGTAAATAAATGCATAAATATCCCACATTCCCAAGCAGTGTTTGCTGGTAAGATTCAGGTGCAAGGCTGGCCGTATCCACTCCCCTTTACTGAGCGTCTCTAGGATCAGTTGTTGCTTTTAAAGACAGAGCCTCTCACTCTCTTGGTGCCACCCTCACAGCTTCTTTCAGAGGCTGACATTTTCTGACCTTGACCCCAGTTTTGGAAGTGCACCCTGCCATGCAGACCACGTGGTGTGCTTCATTCAATAACTAAATGACAGGCGCCAGGGAGCCAGTCCTGAGTTGCCAGTGCTGGCTGAAGAGAGAGAGGTGGGGTTAAAGCTGGAAAATGGGGCATTTTCTACTTTGAATTTTCTCCTCAGAAGACTTCATAGAGAAGAAAGAAATTTCAGAAGCTTTCTTGGTAGGAAAACAGTTACCCAGCAATTGCTCAGAAAGGATGTGAACTTACAAAAATGTACAGTTTGATCGGAGAGAATGGTTGGATCTGATCCAGTCAGACAATTTGTGAGTGTTTGATATGTCAGGTTCTGTGCTAATTCATGGGGCACAGAAAGAAGTCAGCTCTAAAGCAGGGGGGCTGCCCTGATTCACCACCACCACCAGCACCACTGATATCACTCATCCTCACTAGTCTTTCTTGCCTAGTTTATTTTTTTCATCATACTTCATGCTCTCTGAACTTGTCTACAGTGTACATTATTTCTCTCCCAAGCAGAATGTGACCCCTGTGGGACCAGGGTCCTTGTCTGTCCTATTTACTGCCATAGCCACAGGATGAGACCAGCACCTGGCACATGGTAGATGCTTAGTAAATGTTGGTTGGATGACAAAAGCCATGCTCTGCTCTGAAGGAGATCAAGGCCTAGAAGAAGGAGCCAGGCATGTACTGAGACCATTACCAGTGAGCTCAAGCACTGATGAAAGCATGTGTGAGGGCCAGACAAAAGAACAACTCTATTTGGGGAGGTTAGGAATGTGGTCCCCCTGTATAGGGTTTTGGAGAATGAATAGGAGTTTGCCAAGTAGAAAAAGGAGAGAGGCATAAAGTAGATAAAGGAAATGAAATCACCTGAGGCTGCCCCCAAAAAGGGTGAGGTCAGGGAAAGAGCAAGCACTCAGGTCCAGAGCAGCGCTTCTCAAACATTAATGTGAACACCAGTCACCTGGGGAATCTTGCTGACCTGCTGACACAGAGGTCCAGGTTGGGGCTGAGACTGTTTCTAGCTCCTAGGTAAAGCTGATGCCACAGGACTGTGGGCCACACTTGGGGAAGCAAGGCTTTGGACTATGGCCAGTGGGTTCTGGTGGACATGCATCTAAATCCTACCTCTGGGCCTGTTTCCTCGCCTCTGAGATGAAGATGACAACCTTTCTCCCAGATACTGAATAAATTCAGAGTACATGAATTTGGTAAAGCCATTAGTTTAGTCCTGAGCACTTCATATAGTATGTTTCAGCTAATATTGTTATTTATGGCTAAAGGTGGTGACTAGAAGTGTAAGAGGAAGGAATGATTTTCCCCTGAGAGCTAAGGTTGCTTGAGGGACTCCTGTGTGTTGGGCTCTGTCCTAGGACCACACACATGTCCTCTTCCTTAAGCCACATGGTACTCTATAATACGGGTGTTAGCATGATTCTCCTTTTACCAGCAGGAAACAGGAGTGCATTAGGTTCCTATTGCTGCTGTAATAAATTACCACAAACTTAATGGCTTCAAACAACACAAAAGTATTATCATACAGTTCTGGAGGTCAGAAGTCTGAAATGGGTCTCACTGGGCTGAAATCAAGGTGTTGGCAGGGCTGAGTTCCTCCTGGAGAGTCTAGGGGACAATCCATTTCCTCACCTTTTCCAGTTTCTAGAACCTGCCCACAGTCCTTGGCAAGTGGCCCCTTCCTCCACCTTCAAAGCCAGCATCAGACAGAATCCTTCTAATGCTGCAACCCTCTGACACTGATTCTTCTGCCTCCCTTCTCCATATTTAGGGGTCCTTGTGAGTACAGTGGTCCCACCTGGAGAATTGAGGCTAATCTCTCATCTCAAGGTCAGCTGATGAGCAAACTTAATTCAATCTGGAACCTTAACTGCCCTCTGCCATGCAATGCAACACAGTCACAGGTTATAGGAATTTGGATGTGCACATCTTTGGCAGGCATTATTCTGCCTAGCCCAGGAAGTGAGTGCTTAAAGAACTCCCCTAATGTTACAACCTCAGAATGGTTCACCTGGTAGGGAATTTAGAGCTTGTATCAGGAAGGATTAGGTTTGACTACAAGTAACAGAAAAAGAAAATTAAAAGTGGCTTAAATAAGACAAAAAGTTTATTCTCTCTCAAGTAAATCAGTCTGGAGACATGAAGTAAAAGTCTGATCTGTAGCCTCCACAAACTGGTTAGCAGTACAGGCTCCTACCAGCTTCCTGCTCCACAATCCCTGCAGTGTGGCCTTTGACCTCATAGTCTAGTATGGCTGCCAGAGCTCCAGCCACTGCCTTCACATTCCAGGCATCAAGGTGGGGATGGCACAGAGAGACCAAGGCCACAGGCACCTGTCACCTGGCTCTTAAGGAGTTTCTGAAAGATATCACATATTTTTGCTTTGTTCTCATTGGCCAGAAGTTTGTCATGTGACCACACATTAGCTATAAGAAGATCTGGAAAATATAATCTTTATTCCAGGTGGCCACATGCCCATTGAAAAATGAGAGGTTTTGTTGCTATAGGAAAAGGAAAGAGGGAAGGCAACTAGTGGTTTTCAGCAGGGTCCTCAAACAACATTTCATTCAAAGTTGTTTCGTTATAACATTGATGAGAAAAAATTGATTATGTGGGGGGAACTCACTGAAACCCATGAGTAAGCATGCTCTCCCTGTGTTTGTGTGGGTTTTCTCTGGGTACTCTGGTTTCCTCCCACATTCCACAGACGTTCACGTTAGGTGATTGGCACGTCTACATGGTCCCATCTGAGAGAGAGAGAGAGAGAGAGAGAGAGAGAGAATGTGTGTGTGTGTGTGTGTGTGTGTGAGTGTGGATGTGGGTGTGAATATGGGTATGAGTGCAAGTGGTTCATCGATGGAAGGGTGTCCTGTCCATGGCGGGTTCTTGTCTTGTGCCCTGAGCTGCTGAGAGAGGCTCCTACCACCCATGAACCTGAACTAGAATAAGCAGGTTGGAAAATAATTATCTTAGTTGTTTTTATTCATCTTTTTTAAGTGTATACGGCTTACTTTATTTCAAAGTTTAATATTAGAAGTGTTTGGGGTCTTTATTTAGAAGTCTGGTGATGTTTTTGTGACCAGAAATATGCTATAGAAATGTAACTCTTGTTTCTGTTAATTAGCCTATGGTCAAATTGGTTTTGTTACATGTCATTTCACTTAAAGTCGCAGTTTCCAAGAACCTATGGATGACTTTAAGTGAGGACTTGCTGTATCTCAGGAGCTCAGCTACTCTGGATCCTCACCTTATGACTGAAGACTTTGAGGCCCAGAGAGGGGAGGGACTCGTGGGTGCCATGCAGCCAGCTGGCACCAGTGCTGGACTAGAACCCAGGGCCCAGTCCCGCCCCTAGCACAGTGCCTGGCACACAGTAGGAGCTCACACAGTAGGAGCCTGTGGAACTGAGGGGGCTCTGCCATCCCAGAGCACCACACATGTCCCTCTGGACCGCATGCTCTGCAGCTGCCTCTCAGGGCGGATGAAACCCCACCTGTGCACAGGGCAGACTGCTCTCCTGGGTCTCTTCATGCCCCTTCCTCCCAGCGTGCATCGCTGCTGAAGCCCTGGGTGAGCTCCGTGCTTCTCCATCTGTCCTACAAAGGCACATAAAAAGGCAGCAGGGTTTGGGGAAAGGGAGCCCTCAAACAGCACTGAGAATTGGAGCTTTCTCCCTCTTCCAGACTTGCTCCATTACGGGACATCTACTTTAGAGATGGGGTTTCATATCCGGGGTGGTTGTGGCAGGAAAAGGTGTCTATTGTCTTGGCATCCACAGTGTTCATTTTGACACAGTGAAGGGAAGGCTGGGGGCTAATCAAAGCCAGAAGCCATGTGGCAACTCTTGCCTTTTTCCCACAGGCTGCAGAAACCAGAGCTTGGCCCTAGGGCATCCACTGCCCCTGCCAGTGCAGACGTGCGCAAAGATCTGTTGTACTTTCTTGTACTTCTCAGGTTTCAAGTCTTTGTCTCCTCAACCAGACAGTATGGCCCTTGAGACAGGACGTTGTAAGATTTGTCTCTGTGCCCCATTTACTGGCACAGTGCCTGGCACACACTGGTGCTTGATGAATAAACAGGGGATTGGCCAATAGTCAGAATAAAGGAACTACAGCAGTGTCTAGCACATAGTAGGTTCTCAGCAAAATCTGTCATGAAGGAAGGGAGAAAAGCTGAAAGAACGGATGGGAAGGGAGAAAAGATGAAAGAACGGATGGAGGAAGGGAGGAAGAAACTGGTTTGAGTGTCAGCTTGCCACAGAAGCAGCAGCTCAGGGAAGGAACAGCGGAATCGCTCCCCGGACGACCGAGTTCACAGGAGAGCCTGAGGACCTGGCGTGCAAGGTCTGTTTCAAAGGGCCTCCCCTCCCACTTGAGAACACTGTGTCTTTCCTGCTTCCCAATGGGCCTCCGCGGCCGCAGTACCCAGTACAAGGACGTGGCCAGAGGCAGAATGGGTGGGGTGGCTGATACGAGAGGAAGAGTAAGCATGTCAAAGTCAGTGGCTTCTCAAGCCGTGGGAGAGCAGGCGACGGGTGGGAAAGGACGACAGGAGGCAGAAGCTCAGCAAAGGAGGTTGGGTGGGGGAGGGGCGAGAGCACAGGAAGGATGGCAGAGGCTGCTGGGAGAGGGGAAGATGCCTGGGCGCGGGCCGTCCCCTCTCAGAGCAGATGGAACCCTGGAGCCAGGGGGCTCAGGGCAGTTGCTCAGAGCAGAGAAGCAGCAGCAGAATGTGGAGAGGGGACAGACACCCCCTTCCAGCCCACAACACTGCCAAAGGAGAACTCGCTGAGACCTACCCGGCAGGGGAGTAAATATTGTAGACTGATGATGAAGCCACAAAGCCTGTGGCCAGGACTCGGGCTAAAATTACAGGCGAGACAACAGGACCGCACACCACAGCAGCCAGGACCATAGATTTTCCCTGGAACCCAACCACTTCCTGCCCTAGTTTCTTCCCTGGTTGACTGGGCAGCACGATCCAGCAGAAAGAGCCCTGTTTGGGCATCAGACAGGCCTGGGTTCAAATCGTGACTGACTCTGCAACCTCAGGCAGGTACTTAATCTCCCTGAACTGCCGTTTCTTATCTGCCACAGAAAACAGGAATAATGATGTTTATTAAGCAGTATGTTATAAAAATTAAAACAATCTGTATAAAGGATATGCACCCAGAGTAGGGGGTCGAAAGATGGCTGGTGTTGTTTTAAATCAAGATTTCCCACCCTTCAGTCATTTGGGTGCCACCTTCATTATTTTGGTCACAACCAGGTACCACCTATACTGCTATTTAACCAATCACATATCTTTAAATTGATCCCATTTCAGCGTCATCCTAAACAATAACATTCAAGGAATCTCTGGTTGACCTACTAGTTAAATTTTTCACACACATTAAAAATACTCAGCTTGCCCTGCAGGGCGTGGCTCAGCGGTTGAGCGTCGACCTAGGATCCAGGCGATCGGGGTTCGATTCCCGGTCAGGGCACATGCCCGGGTTGTGGGCTTGATCAATGGCTCTCTCGTCATTGATGTTTCTATCTCTCCCTCTCCCTCTCCTTTCCTCTCTCTGAAATCAATAAAGATATATATAAAAAAATACTTAGCTTAAATCTGCTTAACTGTTCATCCCTATACCAACCAGATTCATCTCAGATACCACATGGTCCATCATTCATTTTGCAAAAGCACCATTCTGACTAATAAACCACCCATCAGGTTTGAAAGAACTGGAGAAACTGGTGTCCCTCCATCTCCATTGCTCACCAGTTTTCTTCTTTATTTTTATTTTTATTTTTATTTTTAATTTATTTTAGAAAGGGGAAGGAAGAGAGAGAGAGAAACATCAATGTGACAGAGAAACATCAATCGGCTGCCTCCCACGTGTGCCCCGCCCGAGAACAAACCCACAACCTGCGTATGTGCCCTGGCCAGGAATCGAAACCGTCACCTTTTGGCGTACTGGACCATGCTCCAACCAACTGATCCACACTGGCCAGGCCCAGCTTTCTTCTTTAGGTGATAAAGGGACCCTGGGATGGAAAGTGAAGAGAAGGTCAGAGACAATCCACAAAAATCGCTTTGACTCTAAAAGTCTGTCTGTGGTATCAGGAGTAATGGGCTCCTAGTTACAACTCAACCCATTTTTCCATCTGGAGAAGATGGTGGTGTGGATGACAGCCCAGGGAGAGAGGTTGGGAGCCTGCCTCCCTTGTGACACACCAGCTTGAGCTGGAGAATTTCCCCCTTGTTTCCCTGCAGGATCTTCAGATGCCCCCTCCCAGGACCACCAGAATAAGAGGAATTAGCTCTCTCCTCTGCCTCTACTAGACATTAGCAGCTTTCCTTCTCCACCCTACAGTCTCTCAAGCATAGAGGAATTAGCCCCTAGTATGAAAAGATACGACTTGGAAGAAGCTATGAGGTTTCTCAGTAAAGATTGTGCCAGGGAGTGGCTGGGGGGAAAGGGGCGGCCTTGTGATAATAGCAATAGAAATGAAAGATAATAGTAACGAGTGATAACAGTAATGAGAGAAAGGATTTGGGGGAACATCAGAAGGGTTTGGAATACTGTGACACACAAGCCCAGGAGTCTCGAGGGCTAGGAATCCAGGCGTTGGGTCAGAGCAGAGGAATACAAGGATTTCCTTCTATAGCTTTGGTCTTGACTCAGCCACTTCCTTTCATGGGCTTCACAACGCCCCCACCCCTTATCTATAAAGTACACACCGAACTTGAAGTGTTGACCTTCACCTCAAGAATGTTTATCCTGAAGATCCAGCACTGTCTCCTTAGATCCTACACCACTGAGAAGAGACAGTTATTTCTTAAACAGTTAAACAAATCAGCACAGTATTAAAGATATAAACTAATTTCTGGGCATTAATGTGGGAGCCTGGAAATAAATCACAGCTGTGAACGGAGAGGCCAGGAGAGAGAGACAGGATGCCTAAAGGAAGAGCTAAGAGAGGCAAGCGTCCCCTTTGGAGGGGCCTGAGCTGTCATGAACTAGTTGGCTCTTAGAGCCCCCTTTGGGATGGCAGGCATGGGGGAAGTAAGCGATCTCGCAATGAAGCTGATGGGATTTTAATAGCCAGACAGATGGCCTGAGAAAAAGGGAAGATTTTTTTCAAATGAGGGAAAACACTTCCATAGCTTCCCTTCAATTAAAGCAAAGTGAGATCCCTCCGTGTCTGGAAGATTTATCACCATTATTAGTATTGTCAGTTTGGAGGTCTTCTTTTTAATAACTGCATGACTGAGCATCCATAATAAACGAGGGTAGTATTTTCAAGCAAATTAGAGGGTGTAGCTGTCCACTGACTTTCAATGCAATTATTATTATTTTGGCTTCATTTGATTCCACAATTTAGTAATAATTCCAAATAATTGTGGCGCTCTTCTTATTTATGCAATCAAACATTTATCACTTATTGGATTTTTTTAATGGCCATCCTCCTAACAAATGCAGGTTTCATACAAGCCAGCATTTCTCAAAATCTGCAACACGAAACCTGAGAAGAAGAGGCAATACACAGAAAAGGAGACCTGCAGAAAGAACAAGGACAGAGAGGGAAGGAAGAGAAGGAAAACAGTATCTCTTGCACGGCCTCCTACGTGCCAATCATTTTTATTTCATCCTCAGAGCAATATGCAAAATCTGTCTTAGGATCCCCATGTTTCAGGTGAGGAAACTGAGGAGCTGAGAGATTGCGTAATTGCCCAAAGTCACACAGTCTGCAACTGCGGAGGTGGGAGTGAGGTTTAAGACTCTCTTCCCTCCAGCATGGGGCTCCTGCCTGCAACCCCTCCTCCAAGTATCTCCAAGCTGTGGGAACCACCCCCATCCGTGGCGATGGGCTGTCTCGGAGGCTCAGCTGTGAATAAGGGGCACAAGTTCCCCCAGGAACTCCGCCTCCTGGCCCGTCTATGTCACACCTCCCTAATTCAATTATCAGATTCTCCTCGTGGCTGAGCATTGTTAGCTGGTGGTAGGGCGAGCCTTGATCCCCAGGAGCATGCAGCCCATCCTTTGGCTGCACCAGGAATGGGCATGGTATGGGGGGGGCGGAGGTGATATGCAACAGGAAACATACGTGTGCCGGGCCTACACCTACCACCTGGGTGCTCTGGCAGGACTGTATGCACCTTATTTCATTCAGTCCCATAGCATTCCCTGCATGGCAGTGATCCCAGGGGCACAGCTGTGACAACTAAGGCCAAAAGAAGTTCAATAATTTTTTCAAGTCAGTCCCTGGTGGAGTTGTATTTAAACCTCAATGGACTCCAAACATTAATAGTTAATTTTACGTCAGCATCAGAGTCATAAATTTTGATAAAGGCAAAAGGAAGCAGTGGGAGAAATAAGGGATGTGACCCAAAAAGAGACTCAGAATAAGTGTGGCTGCCCAGGGACTATGGATTTAATTCCTTTCCTGCCCCAAAGCTGACACTCAAATCTGATGAGCACTCACTGGGTGGTAACAAAGTGCACGTCATGGGGCTGAGGGGCCAGGTGCGGCCCAAGGGCTCTGATTTACTGCCTTTCTTCTACTTTACACACTTCTGACTCTGAATAAAGAGATGCACTCCCTTTCCCCACATAAAGAGAAAAAAATTTAGTTGTTCTTTGGCAACTAGGAAAGGTCTGGTCTCTCTACTGGGGCATGTGGAAGCATCCTCTGTATTCTAAGGTTTCCATCAGGCTCTAAGCTCTAAACCAACTGCAAGTGAGGGTAGAGGGATGAAAAAAAAAAAAAAAAATGGGAGAGTCACAGAAACAACCAAAAATAGAAAGAAAATGATGGTAGATAGAGACAAGTGACAGATGGTAGATAGATAGATGGGATACAGACAGATGCAGAGGTAAGCTAGATCGATAGAAATAGAGATCTTGAAATTCTCACTTATGAAGAAAACATATAAAAGCTCTTAAAATTTAAAAATAGGGAATTTTTTTCTATTTCTTCTTTATAAAGGATAAATTTTTAAGTAAAGAGGTTGATAGGATAAGAAAAGATTTGAAGAGGTAATGGTCAGGATCAGAGTTGTTCAGATGTGATGGTGGTGATGGTAGTGTTAACAATGAAGGTGGTGGTGGTGGTGGTGGTGTTGACAATGAAGGTGGTGGTGGTGGTGGTGATCATGAAGGTGGTGGTGGTGGTGGTGATGATCATGAAGGTGGTGGTGGTGGTGACAATGAAGGTGGTGGTGGCGGTGGTGATGACAATGAAGGTGGTGGTGGTGCTGGTGTTGACAATGAAGGTGGTGGTGGCGGTGGTGATGACAATGAAGGTGGTGGCGGCGGTGGTGATGATCATGAAGGTGGTGGCGGTGGTGGTGGTGACAATGAAGGTGGTGGTGGCGGTGGTGGTGACAATGAAGGTGGTGGTGGCGGTGGTGATGATCATGAAGGTGGTGGCGGTGGTGATGATCATGAAGGTGGTGGTGGTGGTGGTGGTGGTGACAATGAAGGTGGTGGTGGCGGTGGTGATGATCATGAAGGTGGTGGTGGCGGTGGTGATGATCATGAAGGTGGTGGTGGTGGTGGTGTTGACAATGAAGGGGGTGGTGGCGGTGGTGGTGACAATGAAGGTGGTTGTGGCGGTGGTGGTGACAATGAAGGTGGTGGTGGTGGTGATGATCATGAAGGTGGTGGTGATGACAATGAAGGTGGTGGTGGTGGTGGTGATGATCATGAAGGTGGTGGTGGTGGTGACAATGAAGGTGGTGGTGGTGGTGACAATGAAGGTGGTGGTGGTGGTGATGATCATGAAGGTGGTGGTGGTGGTGGTGATCATGAAGGTGACTGTGGCTCTGATGAAGCTGGTAGTGAGGATGCTGATGGTGTTGGTGAGGAAGAGGTAGCGATGAAGGTGGAGGTGGTGGAGACAGTGATGACTGCGATGGTAACAGGGATTGTCATCATAATAACTGACATTTGGAACAGTCTGCCTAGTTTTTAAAGCCTTTCAGGTTGCATTACTTCATTTTAGAAGAAAACCTGTTCAGAACAGTATGCTGGATTTTTCAAAACAACAACAATTTCTAATCCTAGTTCCCCCCTAAGTATCACCCCAGTTTGGTCGAGTTCAGAGAAAAGGGAGGAATGTCCTGGGTCCTTTCTCTGTCAGACGTGAGTGGACAGTTAGATGGGGATGAATGGACACTTGGGAAACTAGGGAAGTGCTACAAAAGCCCTCTCCAGTCTTCCCTCAACCATTCACCCCCATCCCAAGGTTTCTCACTCAAATCAGTCCCCAAAATTGATAGTATGTAATGCCGTTGTAACCTGATAGCTGATTTGTAGCTTTTATAAAATGCATAAGTGATTATAGTCTGGCTCCTAGTGATAAATAAGAATCATTTGTAATAATGAAACATATTTACTTATTAATTAGGTAGCAGCTCAGAGTGAGCCATCCATGGAGAGCAAGCTCCTATAACCTCTTAAGGAGGCCTACTGATATAGGCCATGGCGTGCTCAGTGGCTGGTGCATTTGATCTTTTCTACCTTTTCTTATAAAGAACTTTATCTCCTCTCTGTCCGCCACACTTCACCAGAGCTATTCACACATCATTTTTTTAAAAGAAAATTCAAAATCCTGACACTTATGCTGCCCACAAAGTGATTTCTTTAAAAATAACCTGATAACTGAATATCAGATCAAGACCTGGTGGCTGTGCAGGCTCCTCCGCCCATACCAGGTGCTGCAGTAACTGCCTGCTCTGAGCTACACCAAGAACTTGAATTGGGAACCCCGTGTCCTTGGGAAGGGGGTTTGGATGGGATCAGTGACCCTGGTAGGCTTGGAGAGTGAGGGAATCAGGTCAAGCTCCTGTGAGTGCACCTGGGACGAGTACAGGTTACTGTGCAGAAGTGAAGCCGAGTCTCCAGTGTTTTCAGAGGAGAGGCTGGTGTCCTGGCAGCCGGGAGAGGAGGAGGCTTGTTCTGGCTCCGGTCCGTAGGAGTGGGGGAGGGGACAGGTGTGAATGACTAGCGTGGAGGTGGAAATTAGACCAGATCTGTAGTGCGGGGAGATGTAGGGGGAATGTCATCGCATGTGCATGGGGAAGGATGGAGACAAATTGGGTCATGTCTTTGTGGAAATGATGAGAAAATTGGGTCAGAACTGTGGGGGAGAAGGCTGGAGAACTGGGTCGAGTCTTTGGATAGAAGGGGGAATTGGGTCAAATGTGAACATGTGTGGAAAGAGGGTAGTGGAAGGTGACAGAGAGTGGGCTGGTTCTCTGAGATCGGGGGAAGGGGAATGAGGAAGCGAGGAAGCGAGGAAGCGGCTTTGATCGGCGCGGGGGTTATAAATCAAGCTTCTGTGTTATGCTCATCTCCTCCCAATTCCATTGACTTGCGGGCTCCCCTCATGTAAGGTTAGACAAACCGTGTGTCATAAATCTCCACCAGGACAGGGTGAATTCATTCTGCAGCACTTTGCAAGCCAACCCGTATTGGCATTTGGGGAGGTGACAACTCTGTAAGTTGGTGTGGCCTCATTTTACGCAGGACGTAAGCCTGGTGAGCAGCCGCCCTGCCCTCCCTCTGGGTTTCAGCATATCAACAAATTCAACACCCATTCTCTCCTCTTCCCAACCGCTGGCATCACTGCATGACCACTGCATGACTCGCAGCCTCGAAATACATTTTGTAAACAAAAGCTGGGTAATAAGTTCATTTGAGCAGCCTCCAAGCTGGCTTTGTTCAAATCCGTGCAACCATGGGGCAAACCAAAACAATACTCAGAATTGGACTTAAAAGGAATTCGCTTTTATTAATTTACTGAGCTCCTATTGGCTACTTGGCTGAATACAACTATTATCAAGGCAGAAACAGAATGTGCAATTCACAACTCTGTCCGCTGTGACAGACACTCTACCGAGAAAATATATTAAATACGCAGAACTTTATTACGCTTGAACGGGGCCACGGGGTCAGTGCATATTTCTCTGGCAATATTATGTTCATGTGGGTTAAGCAGGGTTTCCGTTGATATATTCGGTATACCCATGACCTGCCGTGTCCTCTTGGGCCCTATGTTGGAGTTATAATGAACCTGCTCAGATAGGGCCACTTTGGTTAAATCTGCATTTTGCCTTCTTCTGATAATTCCTTCCTACTGATACAGATCACAGTGATTAATGAGATGAGCTTGTATGTAATAGGTTCTGTGGTGTATGGACCACTCTGATCCACCCAGAGAAAGATGCTTGTGCAGGCAGTACAGGGGTGGGGAAACCATAGCATTCCCTGTGGACTAGAAAATGCTTAATAAAGGAGAGACCAAGGCATGAGTGCTTCCTACTCTAAAGGGGACACTTGGTGGAATTATGGGGATAGATACCTAACAAATATACTTTTAGATCAAAAAAAATGACTGGTTTTTCTTGACTCTTGGAATCTTTGAATGTCAGAGGATCTTGCAGACTCTGAAAGCCTAGGCCAGGAAATGAAGGGAGAGGGACTGAAAGGGAGTCGTTCTCACTGCAATTCAAATCAAACCTCATTTTCTTCTGCTGAGTTATTTTAAGTCATTCATTATGATTTTCCCTCTGAAGCGGAGGGTGATGCTGTGAGACTGTCAGAACCAGAGAGAGTGAAGAGGACACTAAAGTATTATTCCTGCTGCAATTTCAGATGAGTTTGGTGCTGACAAAAGATTTTTAAAATACACACCTATGCATGCACACACACACATGCACTCATACACACTTCAGATTACAAGCAGCAGAAAGAGAGACAAGTCTTCCACGAGCAGCTGAGGGGAACGAGGTCCCTGCCATTTTTCTAGGGCGCTTGCTGAGGCTGGCCCAGCAGATGTTCCCAGGGAAAGGAGTAGAGGAAACGGTACCGGATGTGGGGGCAGAGGATCTGGGCTAAAGGTGGTCTGCATCTCCCACTTGAGCATTGTGACCCTGATCAGGCTCCTTGCCCAACAAGCCTGCATTTTCTCCTCTGTAAAACGGAGGGAGCAGATAATGCCTAACATTTCAGTTGCTAGACACAGCTTATGAAGCCCCTTCCCCACAGGACCTCACATCAAGCTCTAAGGCCTGGGTTTCACGGGGATCTGGGACCTGAGAATCAAAGGACTTAAAATGGAAGTGAGGCAGATGGTGACCTTAGGATTGTTGTTTAGCCTCTCTGAGCCTCACATTTCTCATTTGCGAAATGAGTGATGTTGCTGTTACATGAGATTCTGAACGGGAATATATGTGAGATACATGGTGGGGACCACATATTTGGTAGCAATCTGCATTAGGTACAGGTGACAGGTACTATTCTCCTAAAGAGAGGGCCATGGTCCCAACCAGAGAAGGATCTGCTGCTGCCAACAAAGATTCAGGCTTGGATGGACTTCCAAGACACTAAAGAGAGGCCAGAGTGCAGACCACTGGTGCAAGGCTCCAGCACAGGGAGGGCAAGGTCATGTGGGGCAGCAACTCTTCTCTGTCTGGCCTTCCCAAGAGATAGGGTGGGAGAGCCCACTCCACGAGGGCTGGAGTGGGCCACACAGTGGTGTCCCACAGGCCAGGTGTGACTGGTAAGCACCCACCACTTCCCAGCCATGCGGACACAAACCCACTTCACCTGTCTGGGCCTCCTAGTATTAGAGATGGTGGCCACAGTAGCCTCCTTGGCCATTGGGAGGATTCAGCTCAGCAGTGCAGAGAGCACACGGTGGAAGAACTGGCTGCTCCTGTCTTCTTGATGTTACTGCTGACAGTCACTGCTGTTACTGGTAGTAACAGAAATTATAACCCACTTTTCTTTTCCTCCCTCTTTCTCTCTCAAATATCTCCCCATGGAGAGTGAGGAGGTGGGGAGGCTGCTGCAATAACAAGGGAACAGGTCGGAGGCAGGAGAGAGGCAGAGCCATGAGGGAGCTATGAGCCAGGCACTCCGGCGCACCGGCTCTTCTGTGACTGCCGTGCCTCCGACTGACAGGGTGACACTGGGACTTTAACATAGCCCAGCAGGCCCTTGGTTGTTGGATGGGACATAATTCCTAGGGCCGTTATCCTTACAATGAAACTCTCCATCTTGGAAGTACTCCCAACTCTTTGAAAAAAGTCAACACAAAACAAGAGTGTGCATGTCCTAGAATGGAATTCACTCCCACCCGGCATTAGAAACTGACTGGAGCTTACCTCTAGGGTCAGGGAGGAGAAGGAGGGAAAGGACTTCTCCTGATCGCCTGCCTCATAAATTACCTTGTTCAGTCCTCCCGCAAACTCCATGAATAGTGGGAGTGAGAATTTATTGAGCACTTACCATATGCCAGGCACTGTTCTAAAGGACTTACTTGTATGATCTCATTGTAACCCTCATAACAACTCTTTGAGAGAGTTACTATAATTAGACTTGCTCTACAGATGCAGAAACTGAGGCTTAAGGAGACTGAGTAATTTTCTCAAGGCCACACAGCCAGTGCACAGAGGGCCAGGATTCAAGTCCAGCTCCAGAGTGCCCACTGCGAGCCTCTGCGCCCCTCTCCCCTGCAGCACAGCACAGGACTCAGAGCACGGTCCAGAACTAGAACCGCCTGTGTCCAGTCCAGCTCTCAGGGGCCTGCACTGGGCCTCAGTTTCCTCATCTGTAAAATGGGGGATAAAAAACATCCCTATCACAGATGTGGTTTATGAATCAGAATGAAATGAGTTTATCCCGGGTCCATGCTGAGGAAGAGGTGAGGTAGCTTTCCTAGGGTTAACTGCACCTCTGCTCAGAGGTGGTAGAGCCAAGATTGAAGCCTGGCTGGAGCCCACACATGGCACTATCAGCCAAGACCAACACCAGCCTGCAGCTACCAGCCAAGGGGAGGGGGCCCCACCAGGCAACCTCTTCAATCACCAGGGCTGACTGGGCCAAGCATGGGCACCACCAGACCTCTTTTTTAGTTGATCATAAGGGAGGGATGGCCACCAGCTGCCCCGAGCCCCATGGACCACCAGCAATCGAGCGCCATTGAGATTCCCACGAGGCCCCATTACCAGATCACCCTGTCCCCTCACTGATGGGCATTCCCCCGCCCAGGTGCATGCTGCCACCTCTCCTGCTTGCCTGGGTATTTTCATTCCCAGGAAATGACAGGTAGACACAACACACGTAAGCTGTAAAGTGCACACCTGGGGTCAGGGCTCGGTATGGAGGCTGGAACCTCTGTGTAGAGTCCAGAGCCCTCTGCCCTACCTCCGCTCTCCTGGCTCCAGTTCTTTTCAGCAAAGCTATGGCAGAAGGGCAGCCAGTGTTTTGCATTCTCCCAGCACCTGGGGCCCAAACCTCCTCCCTCTGCTCCCTCCTGCCTCTCCATCTGCCCACAATGTTCATGGTGGCTCTTTCCCTGGAATGGGCCCTCCTTGGCGATGTCATTCCCACAGCATTTAAGAATTCATGTAAGAGATCAGAGTGTGCTCTGTAGGATGTATTTTTCACAGGCAGGCTACTGTCCACATAAAAGTTTTACCAACAGTTCTGACATTATTGGAGTTCTGAGAATTCGACTTCTAGTCTTTTCTATCTTGAACCCCTGCTGCCTGCTCAGACTGGATCACTTTCTTTCCTTTCAATGGCCCCACCCCCATTGTTTGTTTCTATAGAGACTCATTAGTTCACTCCGTCAATGTACATCTATTAACATTCCACTCTATGTCCAGCTCTGTGCTTAGGGTTCAAAACAGCCAGAAGGTAGGTGCCATCCTTAGCCCACGAGGCCTAGAGTCAGCCCTCAAGTTTGCTTCTCAGACTTGAGCATGCACAAATTGCCTGGGTCTGGGTGACACACAGACTCGGACTCAGGAGGTCTGGGGTGGGGCACTGCTGTGGGGAACCCACACGTGAATGGGAGTCCGGTGACGTATGAGAACAGTGATGACATGGGAAGAAGAGGGTTTGCTGAGAGCACGAGGAAGGAGGGCTAACTGCAGGAACCAAAAACAAGACCAAAACCAAAACTGCTCCCAGGCTCAAGGTCACCCCAACAAGCCAGGGGATGTGACATCCTGAGACCCAGCTAATTAGAGTAGCTGCCATGTGCACTGAAGCCAGCCCGGTGGAGGACACCTTGTGGCTGTGGTTTCTCTGTCTCCTCCGCTACCCACCTGCCCTAAAGGTAGCCCTGCCCTGTGCCCCTTCCTGGCTTCCCTTCCACACCATTCACCTTACCTCTCGTACCTCAGCTCGGAGGAAATGCTCATGCCCCTTCTGAGAATCTGATCTGCCTCTTTCTTCCCATCCTTCCTTATTGCCTTTTGTCAAGGTTGCCACTGGGTTAGCCCCTCCTAGCCTTGCTCCCCATCCCTAGCCTCTTATCTCAGAGGATATACTTCTTTTCTCTTCTCTTCAAAAAGGCTGGCCACTTCGCCCACTAGCAGGAGTTTCTTTCCTGGGCAAGGGGCTGGGAGAAACTGCAGTCCCCCATTCATAGCAGAAGATCTAGGTCCTCAATGGGCCTAGAAAGTTGATGGAAGCTCTGTCCATGAGGAGGCAGGGGCCCCATGTGGACCCTTGGGGCACCCAGGTCCAGCCAGGCCTGTAACTTAGAGCACAGGGACCTCTGTCCCAGGAAACACCATCAACCCCCACCCTTGGGTCCACAGGAAGGCTGGGAATGCACACATGCTCAGAATATCCCCAAAGTTGCATGTTGACCATTCAGCACTTTACAGAAGACTGAGATCCTAGCATACAGATTCACCTTAGACGCCGGGGCCGGGGACAGTTCTGAGCCTCTCTCCGGAGCATGTCAGCCTGTAATAGCCCATCAGTCACAACCCTCATCAAGCAAATGCCAACTCTGAGCCATAGGCCTCAGGAAAGGGTATGAATTATTTAAGCCAATCAACTGTCAATGAGTGGAACAATTATGGGGGTCAAATCCAAGGGGAACACAAAGTGGTATTTTGCAGCCTGCTTGGAGATTGTCAGATTAATTTCCACTTATTTATTTCTGACCTTATAGAAAATGTAATACCACAAGGTCAAAACATCTCTCTCTTCCTCTGTGATTTTAGAACTTCAGAAGCAGAAAGATAGAGACCAGGAGAGTAAAGAATATAAACGTTGGCCTGGCCTGCAATTTCGGCTGCCCTGCCCTTCAGGCAAATGATTTAAATTCACTGAGCCTCAGTTTCCCCTTCAGAGAAATAGGCGTGAGGAGGTCTGCTCTGAGAGTGGTCTGCACATTAAACACGCTGTAAGTAAAGCCTATTACAAAAGCTCAATTACTTAGCTATTAAGATAACCATTCTTTTCATAACAGCTGTGCAAGATTATCAGGTTATAAAGATACAAACTTAAAAATAGATCCCTCCAAACAAGCCAACCAGTCATAAGACGCTAAGCTATATTATCTACCTTTACACTTTATACTGAATTTTATTTGTGATTGACAGTATAATTTGGTACCGTAGGTCACAAATTGGGACTGACAAACTTTTGGTTTTAAAAGATGAACTGGTCCTAATCTATCAGTTTTTCCCTTAATTCTCTTTTCACCTTTGCTCTCCTAACAATAGTCAGTCAGAGTCTAGTCCAGTACCCCAGTGCTGGTCACAGTACCTGGAACACAGTAGGTGTTAAATAAATGTTTGCTGTTGCCTTTTTGAATGAATGTTTACAAGGAAAATCTTACAGTGAGGTCAGTGTTCCATGGAAGCTGAGAGACAGAGAAAGAGACTTCATCCCTGCATTCAAGTAGTTATAGTCTAAATGTGGAAAGAAAGCAGTCACATGAGCACCCACATGCATGTACACACATGCATACATACTCAACCACTTGACGGTCAAACATTAAAGCAGGTGGTTTGGCCTCTGATTGCAACATGAGATCAGAGAGAAGTTTCTGGAAGAGTCTAGACAAAGCCATGCCTTGGAGAGTGCATGGGGGCTACAGACCTGAGGCAGGCAGGTGTCCTGGGGTGGGTGGGCTTAGGGAGGGCAGGGAGCCTGGATCACCCTGGAGCTCTGGCTTGTGCCTGGGAAACCACGTGCTCTGCATGACCAGACAAGGGGTGAGTGTGGGGAGTGGGAAAGAAGGGTGAAGAGGAACAAAAGGGATGAGAGCCCAGCAAGGTGGCAACAGCCCTGAAACGGTGAGCCTTGGTCCCCTCCCCTATAAACTGGGGATCATAGTGTCACCTGCCTCCTAGACTGTGCAGAGAGCTGAGATGTCCGCACACCTGAAAAGCTCAGAACAGAGCCGGGCGTGGGCAGCAGCTGGCGTGCTCATTGTGAGGTAGTGGTAGTTAACTCTCTCCTTGAAGATCTTGAGAAGTAATGGTGTGGATGAACTGTTTTAGGAAGCCAAGCCTGGCAAAGCAAAAAGCCAAGATAATTACCAGATATTTAGGCCAGAAGAGAACTGATTAGCATCGCTCTGCAAGGCACACTTAACAACACCCAGTGACCTAATTTCTCGAAGGAGAAACACGAACCCTCATTTTATTCCTCCCTGTTCCAGAGGCAATGTGGTGGCAAAATGCAGCATTTCCTCCCGGCTCTTTGTCTCGAAGGGTTTTTAACCAAGGAAACAAACTAAACAGCCTTTCACGGTTCTTAACATCTCCCTATCACTAGAGTTGTGCTTACTTTATAATAACAGGTCACCCCTCTGGCCTGCACTTGCTCCTTCAAAAAGAGCCAGATCCATTCCGCAGCCACTGACTGAGGCATGGAGGCAATTGCTGGGCAGGACTGGGGGTTCGGAAACTATAGGGCATGGGTCCTAACTGTTAAGTGGGGTGAATGGTCATGTGAACAGCTCAGAACAATGAAATCATGAGGGGACAGGGCCAAAATCTAGAGGCACGGAAGAGGAAGTACTGAGATCCAGGGTGGACAAAGGGTCAGAAAGTTCTGTCCAAGGTGGGAGCTGAGTCTTGAAGCTGATTCCACGTTGCATATGGGGGAGGGGGCTAAAAAGCAAGGAGGACCAGCAAGGCCCAGAGAATGAAAGAGCAAGGTGCTGGCAGGGGCTGCTGGTCACTGGGTCCAGTGGGGATGCGGGGATGGACAGAGGGAAAGGTGATACAGAAAACTAGAGCTGGCAAAGGCCGGATTGCAAAAGCCTCGAATGCCAGCTAGGAGCTATGGCTCTTCTCTGAGGGCCACAGAGAGCCTCCCCTCATGGGTTTTTAAAGGGGGCATAGTAGACATGGATTTAAAATAATGACAAAACCTCACGTTAATTGAGCATTTACTATGTGCCAGGCGCTGTTCTAAGTGCTTCATGAATATTGGCTCATTGAATCTTCATGAGAACCATGAGTCTGGATCTACTTCAACCCTCACCTAGAGATGAGGAAATGGGACATCCAGAATGAGCAAGTAATCTGCCCAGGGTCACACAGCATAGGAAGGGGCACACCAGGCTTTAAACCTAGGCAGCTTGGCTCCAGTTCCCACACACTATTCACCAGGTTCTACTGTTCCTAGAAAAATCATTCGGTCTGCATGTGAAGGTGGACACTGGAGAGGAGCAAGGAGGTGTTTGAAATAAATCCCACAAGTCACCCAAGTCTTCACTGTCACTTTCCTTCACTGCTTACTCTCCTACTCACAAGTCTCTCCCCATCAGCCTCTCTGCCCTGCCCTGGTGTCCTTCCAATGGGACCTCCCACTCTCTGTAGCTCCCTCTGGGCACCAGCCTGACCTTTCCCCTGCACCAGGCATCCCCTCTCAGAACTGAGTAGTAAAATCAAGAACCACTTTCTTCTGGGTCTCTTCTCTTTACAGTTCAGCCTGAAACACATGCTCTTCTCCCAGAAGCTCCTACCTCCACTTTCTTGTTCTGTAAACACCAGGCAATGCTACGAGAGAACCCCATCTTATTTCACTGCAGTCTAGCAGACATAATCGAATTAGGCGCTGCCTTACTGGAGCACACTTAACCAGTTCTTCCCTGGGTTGCACCATCCCTCTCAGCCGGATTCTTAGCCAGCTCTGAGTAGAAAGTAGAAAGAGAAGAGCCTGGAATCTAGGATCAGATCCTGGGTCCATAACCTAGTATGTGGCCTTGGACAGGTGCCCTCCCTGAGAGAGGGGGTGCAGGCAGTGTTCACCCCTTTGCATTATAATGTGGCTTTAGTGAGACTGACCCTGGCACATCCTGGCTGCTGGAGGAACTCCCTACTAGAACACTGGAATGAGTGTAAGCTCTACAATACTTTGGAGAGCCACTGGATCCCCAGTACCCAGAACAGTGCTCAGCACTGAGTAGGTAACCACTAAGTACTTTCGAGTGAATGAATGAATGATGAATGAATGTCAAAATATGCTTCTCCATTTCTCAGTCTCTGTGTGTGTGTGTGTGTGTGTGTGTGTGTGTGTGCCCCTGCAACCGTCTAGACTCTTAAATCCTTATGGTAAAACTTGTCAATTCTATTACACTCTCCTGAACCTACCTTGCGATTCCTGACTTACTCAGTGGAATTAGGTCTGATACCAAGTCACAGATTTTTTGGCTCAACCATAATGAAGGAGGAGGGGGAGCACTCAGCCAGGCAGTGGAGGGCAGTGATGAATGGAAACGAGGGTGCTAGTTACTGGATGCTCTCCTTAATGACCTCAGGTGTGCCCCTATGAGGCATAACATGTGCCTGTCCCTGCCACCACCAGCCTGGTTCCTTCTGAGCTTCTTCAGGGCATCGGTGCCCTTGGTTAGAAGCAGGCCCATGTGACTGAGGCCCGTGTCCTGAATTTTCCTTGTCTTCCAGCCCCCCCACAGATGGGAGCTGGGTTAGGGCTGCCTTGTTCTTGCCCAGGACACAGCAGGTCCCCATGATGTGGCCCTGCTAGAGTCTGACAGTATCAGGCAGGCATCTGAGGTGCCCAGGGATGCTGAGGACCACAAGCAATGCAAACCCTTTGGATGTCTGCTTCCCACAGCTTGCAGCAGAGGCCCCCTTGCGACGTATTAATAAAGATTAAAGGTCTCTCTAGTCCCTGTGATCTTCGCCATGTCAAAGGGAAAGAGTCATTTTTCCACCCTTCTCTCTGTCACTTATTAATATTACAAGGTTTTTCTCTAAAAAGAAAGATTCAGGAAGCCTGAAGAAGATAGGTATTCTGCACACTTTAATTCTCATATCGCTTTGTCATTTCATACTTGCTTATGTGGGTAGCAGTCATCAGACATCCAACTTCCCTGATTTGGGAGACAGTAGGTAGCGCTCTTTCCTCTAAGAACCCCTTGGCATAAAACAAGGACCTTGGAGTTGGGGGCTCCTAAGGAGATGGTTCACAGGAAGCAGAGCTGAGATTTAACACACCAGGGCAAAATGCACCAAACTGTGGACTCGGTATTTTCTGAGCCCTTCCTCTGCGCCAGGCACCGGAACAGACACGCATTGGCTGACTCAGGCGAGGGTCTCCTTCCTCAGAGTTCACGCTCCACATGAGAATTTGTCCTAAACCAGTGAGGAGGATGGGAAACTGGAATGCTTAATTGAGACCTGTCCTTTTTATCTTTTAAACTATGATTATTCTAGAAACACATTGTGAGTGCCAACTATTATTTGAATCCCTCTGTGGCATAGGGCCCTGATAAATAAATAAGCCAAGGTCCAGTAAAAGAGACAAGTAAAAAAAAAAAAGTGCAACTAGGTGCCCATGGCAGACAAACCTGAGTTCAAATCCTGGGTCCCCAACCTTGAAATGGAGACAAGAACAACTACGCTGAAGAGCACAGGGTACTAGAATGCATGTGTAAAGAGCCTCATAAGCCCCAGAGATGGTACATGCTGAGTAAACTGAATCCACTATTACTGTGCAGGGGGTGCATGCCTAAGTTGAGGGGAGCCTAGGCTAAAGGGGTACCTGCCTCTCGTGCCCAGGCAGGAAGGAAGGCTTCCTGGAGGAGGAGACACCTGAGCTGAGTGGGCATGCGGATGCAGCGAGTGTCTAGGCTATACCCACTGGGCAACCTCACCTCCATGTTTATGTCACCCAACCCCCGGTGCCTCTTATTGGTGAGAAGTGGGTGAGCCAGCCAGGTATGCACACTGCCCCCTCTCACCTGGGCAATGTGGGGGGCTCAGACTGGCAGAAGGAAGGAGGCCACTGCACTGAAAGTGGCAACGTCTTTGTTTGTGTGGGAACTCAGTGCCATGTGCTCAATTCTGCTTGAATCATGTTGGCAAGAATTCCAGGAGCAGCATGGAGTTTCCTTGTGATTTTCCAAGACAGAAAGTGAGAATGGGCTTGACTAAAACCAGCAATCGAAAGCACTGGAAGGAAAACAATGCCAAAGTGTGGCAGATGCCTAAGTGTGCTTTGCATCCGAGGGCTGCTTGTTCAGGGGGCAGCTCCATCAGGGGGCTGTGTCTCCCTGGCTTTCGTCCACAGGCAGGGTGTGGGGGGATTTCCTTTTTGATTCAGAAGGGAATTCAACAACTATATGCTGAGCAGCCCCTATGTTGTGCCAGGTCCTGCCATGGGCACTGGGGACTAGAGATGACTCAGGCACAACCCTGCTGTGCAAGAGCTCACAGCCTAGTGAGGGACAGTGACACATTAACATACAACTACATCAACAAAGCTGCACAGGTATGTGGTAGGCTGATCTGAGAGGCTAAGGCTTCTGTAGGTACCAGGAGCAGAGTCGTGAGGAGAATGTCCCAATCTGTCCCCCAGAGGAGACTGGGCAGTCAGACCAGGCTGAGAGGTACGGGGCCACTGGGCCACTGTCCTCCCTGCAGCTTTGGTGGCAGGAAGCCAAGGCGCATGAGTCAGGCTCTTCTGGGGGATTGCTTACTCAGGCAGCCAGAGGCAAGAGGAGCTGTGGGGGCCTCCTCTCAGGCTGGCAGGCTGGGGAAGGAACTGCATGGGGAGTTAGGATACTCCAGGTGTTCCCTCTACCTGCTCGATTCTGGCAGTTGGCACAGCTGGGATTTGAAACCAGGTGTCTGGTCCTGAAAGCAAAACCCATCCCAGCACATGACTTCCCTCTGTCCCCTCACCATCCTACTCTTGCTTTCACCCCTCCTCCAGAATCACCCCCAGGTCCTGCTGCTTTGCTCCCTCCCAGCTGATCTGCTCCCACTCAGCCCGTTCATAGGAAAGAACATGGGTTTTGGAGTCAGGAGGACACGGCACATCCTTACTAGCTGAGTGACTGTGGGTGAGTTGCCTTGCCTCTCTGAGCCTGTTTCCCCATCTGTGTGATGGAGATGGGAGAGGCCTCTGGGAAGTCAGGCACCTGAAACAGCTAACAGTGCTTAAGGCAAAGCAGGTGTCTGAGAAGCGTTACTCCCTGCCTCCTGTCCTTCGCTCCTCAGTGACAATGCCATCAGAATCTCTATGGTGGCCCAGCTTCCACCTACACGTGGCCCCCACCCCACTTCCCATTCCCACATGGCTCCATCCCAGCCTCTTTTCTGATTTAGGGTCAGAGCTTTCTTCCTGTGCTGCAGGAAGAAAGACAGGTTGCTCATCCCCAAAAGGGTGGGGCCCTGCCTTCCCATCTGCCTTAATAATGCATCAGGAACCTCTCAGCAGGACTGTCTACTGGCACTGAATATGAACGTGTTGAAGGAAGGAACGGAGGAGGAGATGGAAGCAGAAGGCAGGCCTAGGTCTGAATCCCAGCCAACACTTAGAAGCCATGAGATAGTAGTAAACTGTCTAGCTTCTGAGCTTCATTGTCCTCATCTGTAAAATGGGATAGTAATAACCATTTCAGGAATCTTTTAAGGTGCTCTCGTATGTGAAATGCCCAGCATGTCGTGAGTGCTCCTCTCTGCTCGTCTTCCCTCCCGCAGGTCGCATAACAGGCCCCAGCAGTCTATCCCATGGTGCCAGCTACTCCTTCCCCTTTGGGGCAAGGGCAGTGTGTTCCCTTAATGTTACAGGAGGAATCGCCCTGGCTTTGGTTCTGTCCTGGTTTGAGATTCAAAGGCCAGGGCCCATCTTCCTCCCCCTCAAAGTCAGACTGTCTTCCCTTTACACCTGCCTGTTCTCAAGTTCATGGGCCAGTTTTTGTTCACTCGTGTGGCTCTGTGAGGTCTTTGTCTGTATTTGTTGCCCCCCTACCTGTTCTGTAAGGATTCCCCCGGACCTCACTGACAGCCCTACTGAAAGCCAGTATATGCTGTGATACTCCGTCACAATGCACCTATATATGACATCCCAGAGGGATGTGCTGGACAGCCCCCTGGAAGTGACAAGCCTATAGGCTCATCCCCCAAAACTCGAAGTCCCTGCCGGCCCACGCTCTCACTGGACCTCTCCAGGGCCCTGGGCACTCAGAGCAGTTGGAAGTGGATGAGGGTTTGAGAACCGCTTTGTCCTCCGGGGCACGAGAACCAAACCATTACTTTTTACCCCACATGGCTCCCTAGGGCCCCGGAGCCTGCTCCATATTCTGGAACCAGAGGCTTCCACTCCCTGGGTCATGGCAGAGGAAACACAAACCCCAGGATGTCCTCCCCATCACAGCACTGTCCATTCATGGCCAATCTCATTGTGTCCAGTAAAAAGTTTTAAGATTTATAAGATAAAAACCCTGTACAGGTTAAAAAAGTTATAGGTATAGAATGTCAATCCAGTGTCCAGCCCCAACCAGTTTAGGAAGGAAATCTTATGAAGATAAGCTCCTCAATCCAGAGAATATCCAAGGGAAGGTGATCCCAGCCCAGGATCCCCACCCTGACTTCTAGACCAGCCTTCACACCCACTCCCCCAGACAGAGGCGTCCTGAACCCTGGCCAAGCTCCTCTGTCCTCGACATGTGTGCCACATGTGTCTTCCAGGGCCAGTGACCCTCTTGAGCTGGGTTCTCTCTCAAGTCTATCTCCTCTTTGTCCATCTATAGTTGCACTGAAGACGTGGATGCCTGGCTTGTCATTTCCATGCCCAGAGCCTGCTAATCTCTCATAAAGAAGGCAAACAGGCAAAAATTGCACATTAATTCTTAACAATTAAGCCACAGACTTTTCACACATAAATACAATCATCTGTCTCATCATCTCAGCATGACCACAGCGAACATCAGAAACCAAGGCACATACCACATGGAAACAACCCACCTACTACCTGTAAAAGCTCTAGACACATTCCTGTCACTGTCGCACACTGACTTTCGGGGCCAGGTGCCCTGCCAGGCGCTAGGAGGCGATAATGGACAGAGGAAACAAAAATCTATAAAGTCAGCACTTCTTAATGGACTGATATACCTTGTTTTTGACTTGTGACTTTTGAAGGTCATGGCTTTTGCCTCAGTTGTCTTCAAATACATATAACAATAAGCAGTGTCATAATGGACTCCTCATAAGTATGAGTTTTAAAATTACAGGAAGAGAGAGCGCATGTGGGATCAAGCACGCCCAAATTCGCTCATTAGTACAAGATTGAAGAAGGAATGAAAAAACGTTCCTCAAAGAGAAAGGCTGACTCCCCTTTACTTCCACAAGCTTGGACACAGGGGATGGGCCCAGGCTGGGAGCCCAGTGTAAGGGCCCCCCACACAGCCCAGAGCCTTTAGAGTCTGCAAACACCTCTGGCCTCTCCAGGTTGGCTCTCCTTGACCTTTTATGCCCTTGGAGCCCTTCCCATTTTAGATAATCCAGCTCTGTCTGTTGTCTCTGTGAACCCAGGCTGGATGCCACAGCCTCCAGTGCACAGAGAAGCCAGGCAGGTGCCTAGTGGCAGAAGCATTCCAGGTGGGAAGTGTGGGCAACTGCAACACACAGGCCCCAGTCAAGGCAGGCAAGGCAGCCCAGGTCAGCTGCAGCCAACTGGCGCACTGCAGGCCCAAGGTTGCTGGATCTTTCTATTTTCCAAAAGAAGCCAAATATTCAAATTTGTATGTAAAACCTCCCAATTTTTCAATGTTAGCAACTCCTCCAAATTTTTAAAAAAGAGAGAGAAAAGAAATACCACGTGGGCCAGCTGGGCTTGCCAAATAAAGCTGCTCTGCTTACAGCCTGGGCTTCCAGCAAGGGGGTGGGTGGGGCCACACTGCCGCTCGGCCCTCAGCCCAGTGCCATTACCATGCCCCTGAGGCTTGTCTGCCTCCTTGGGATGGGGTGTGAAAACTAACTATCCAGCCCAAATTAATTGCTCAGCAGGGTATCCTGCCCCACATTCACTCATCCAGCAACATTCCTGAGCACCTGTTATGGGGCTGGTGGCAGCTTGCTGGCAATGAGATGCAAAGATCTCAGAGGTATGGTCCCCCATCCTTCGGACCTTACAGCCCTGTGGGCAAAAGAGACGTCAATCAAGAAGGCACACCAATCACTGCCCAGTCACTGTTGTGCTAATCTTACAGAGAAGAGGTACATGGGGGGGGGGGTCCACGACATGAATAATGGGGAGATTTCCCTCAGGGGTTCAAGGAAAGGGCTGAGGTCTGAGGGTGAGCAAGAGTTAGAGGAAGTGAAGGGTATTCTGGAAGCAGGGGATAGACGGATTTGCATGCAAAAAAACATAAACATGTTTGCAAGGTGCAAAGAAGGCCTGGAGGCTGCATCACAGAGAGCAAGGGCAGGATGCAACAGGAGAGGTGGGCAGGGCCAGTTCAGGCAGGGCCTTGAAGTCATGCTAAGAACTCTGACCTTCTTTCTTGGTTCTATGGGTAAAAGGCAGTAACTATGGGGAGTGGTTGGAGGGAACATATGGGGACATTGGAGCCCAGTCAGGAAGTAGGTTACAAGGATGCATCCAGGTAGCCTGACCAAGGGTGGTGCACAGAAAATGGAGAGTGGTGGATGGATTCAAAAATATATTTAGAAAGTAAAATGGGTGTTACTTGGGCAGGGACATGATAACGAATGTTTATTTTTTAAATATTCTTTAATTCAATACTATTCCTAGAAATTTATCTTAAGGATATAATGAAGTATGATAGAAAGTTTCTCATTAGCCCAGCCGGCATGGCTCAGTGATTGAGCGTCAACCCATGAACCACAAGGTCACAGTTCGATTCCTGGTCAGGGCACATGCCCAGATTGTGGGCTCGATCCCCAGTGGGGGGCGTGCAGGAGGCAGCCGATCAATGAATCTCTCATCATTGATGTTTCTCTCTCTCTCCCTCTCCCTTCCTCTCTCTAAAATCAATAAAAACATATTGGGGGGAGGAAATCGTTTCACTTTAAAAGATGTTCATTACTGTCATCTGTGACAAAAATGAAATATATCCAGTCTTGACGCAGTTTCTTCTTCATATCCTCAGTTATAGGACTTCTGTTCAGCTAATCTTCAGATGGTTCTCCAGGTTGATTGTTCTATAATTTAGTTGTAATTTTCATGTGGGCATGGGAGGAAGTGAGTGCAGCATCCACCTACTCCGCCACCCTGACCTGATCCTAGAGTGTGTGAGCTTGAATCCAGCACTAGATGAGCAGTGACTGGACCTCCCTATGCTAGCTCTGCTCTCCTGAACACTGCAGGGCGACTCCTGATAATGAGGACACTAGTGACTGGCATGTCACTCACAGTTATTTTATGGAAAAATATCAAACATGAAGCTCACAATGTATTTTTTAAAGTTGTATACGGATGTGTACAAGAACCAACTGGAGAACTTATTTTATAGATGCCTCATTTCTAGGAGACTGTAGAACATACTCTTCTCTATGGGCCACAGGCCACCCCCTTTGGAGCTGTGGAGCATCCCAGTTAGAGCGGATTCTGAGGACCTGGTGCAGGATTTTACTTGTGTTCTTAGGTGATTTTGGAAGCAGTTCAAGGAAGCAGGGCTTTGCTCTGGATGGGCTGTTCTCATGATGTGGGTGTAATTCTGATTGAGCATCAATATTAGTTTGCTTTGGCCACCGTAACAAAATACCACAGGCTGGGCAGCTTAAACAACAGACATTTCTTTCTCACAATTCTGGAGACTGGAAGTCCAAAATCAAGGTGTCTGCAGATTTGGTTTCTCCTGAGGCCTCTTTCGTTGGTTTGCAGGGGGCCGCTTACTTGTGTCCTCACATGGCTGTCCCACCATGCCTGAGTGTCCCTCACCTGTGTTTGTAAGATTGGCATTTTGAATTACCCCTCTGGCTACAGCGCAGATGGAGAGATAAGAGTGAGCAAGAATGACTGAGGGCAGACCAGTGAGGAGGCCACTGCCGCTGTCCAGATGAGAGCTGATGGTGGCCTGGATGAGGGCAGTGCCTGGACAGTGAGAAGAGTGGAAGGATTTGATAGGTAAATCAGTAGGACTGAATGCGGTTAAGTAAGTGACAGCATCCCTAACAACTTAAAATGAAGATATGTGGAATCATTTAACTTATCGATCACCTGCAATATAACAAATCCACTAGGAGTAAAAGCCATCCAGAGCTGCTGTGAGCTGACAGTGACTGGATGGCTGGAATAAACAGTGTCATTGCCTGCCCCTGTGATCAGACCACCACATCAAAGGCTATAAGAAAATATAAAACCAGGGTCTCTACCCTCATGAAGTAAGACCCACCTCATTCATTCATTCATTCGTTCGTTCGTTCGTTCGTTCTTTCCTTTACTGATTACTATGTGAGGAGTCTCATAGCATGCAAGATAGTATGGGAGCCCAGAGGAGAACATCCATGTCTGCAGCTGGGAAAGGTAGGGGAGGGAGGAGAAACAGGTGGAGAGAGCTGATGAGAATCCCAACCCGAACATAAGAGCATAACACTAGACAATCTAGAGGTATGTGGTGTGACTGGCACCTGGAATGCCTGTTGGGGAGTAAGAAAATGGCCATTATTCCAGGTATGGGTTTTACATTTATTCGTATACAAGAGGCAATTGTTTGTTCTTTTCTCGTTTGTTCTTTTTTTACAAACTAAAATAGACTTCTTAGATTTTGTGAGATTTTAAAAAACAAATATAACTGATTACAAATCAATTTTTGTGAGACTACACATAAAACTTGGCTGAGGAGCAGCTAATAGTAGCAAGGATAGCAATCTTATCTGATTCAGATTTCATCACCGCTTGAACAGCTTGCAAGCAAGATCTGTGTTCTCCTCTGTGTGACGCCCAATTTTCATTCCAGTGAACTTGGTGGCATTCAGTATGCCAGGACTGATGTCATTATCTCAAGCTTGAGTTGGGAGACAGAAAAGTTAAAGGAAAATAGGGGAAATAGATAGTGAAGAAAAAAAGAAATGCATATACGGTTATAACACAGAGAGGTATTTCTGAGATGTGAGTTTTTTTGGTTTTTTTTACAAAATCAAGTCAAGCCAAAATTTTTGATAGCTTTTCAGGTGGAGGTACCCAACACATGATTTTAATTGTTGGAGTTTATATCGATCCCTAATTTCTTTGTTTATACTTCAAATTTTTATTTCAACCTAATGTTGCTCAAATTTTATCATAAATTAATGGGAGGAGTGTTCTATATAAAAAACTGACTCTTTAAAGGAAATTTTATAGAAAAATATGTATTTGACCTTTTTAAGATTGGATACATACAGTAGCTTTTCATATTTGTTCAACTGTAGAAACAGGAGTTGAATGGGGGGGGGTCAAAACTAAAAGAGGAAATGCTTCATGTCCATTTCCCATATGAGATCCCTGTTGCTCTAGAGATACAATGTCTCTATAAAGTGACTTAATGTCCTTAAATGCCAATTTACAAAACACTAATTCACTGCCACCAGAGAAAAAAATATTCTCCATCTTTCTCTACCCAGTAAACTTTTAAAACAATGACAAGCACATGTAATAATACAGCAACCTGCATTTCTATAGCAACTTTCACTAGAGAATTTCCCAGCACTTTGCAAACAGTAATTAATTAGAGCCCCTAACATCCCCACAAGGGAAACCAGAGATATGGGTATGCACTGAACAGCCCCCGACAACGACTCACTGTCACCTCTGGGGTGGATGAACAGCTGTTGTTTAAGAACTGTATAGCAAACAGAATTCAACATCTTAGAAAATCATTGGACTTAGCATTCCAAGATGCAACAGAAAATTGGATTTGGTGCAGGCTTTTTGTCTTGTCTTATAAATGTGATAGAGAGGGGATGAGAGCAAGATAGTGTTTTCTGTGTCATCTGCCACTACTGCATTCCCTAAGGCCAGACCTACCCCATGGCATGAAGTAACTCTGCCAGGTTCATCATTCCAGAGATGACCTCATTACCACAAGATTTTGCCCTAAGGAATGTAACTAACTTTCTTGACGAAGACATATATAGGACCTATTATTTGCCAGGCACTGTTTTAAGCATTTAGTAACTTTTAACTCATTTGATCCTCACAGCAATTCTTTTTGGAGTCAGTATTATTATTATTATTATTATTATTATTACCATTTGAGGAAACTGAGGCATAGGAGGTTTAAGAAATTTGCCTAACGTCACTCAGCTAGTACGTAACTGAGCCGCTGTAGTCTAGTTCTGGAGTCCATGCTATATCATTTACCCTATGGTGCCTTGTAGGGTTGGCATCACCTACAAATAAACTTGAATGCTTACAAATTGGCATATTTTCTCAGCTTGGTGATGCAGATTGTCTCGTTTTTCGAGAGGTTTTTTTGTTTCTGGTTTTTTTTCATTCATGTGGTTACCAGGAGTAGTGACTCAGAGGCGAGAAGCCAATCTGAAAAAAAGAAAGAGAAGCGCCTCTTGCTTCAGCGCCTTGGAGAGCGCCTTCCAGCTGCTTTTCCTGGCACTACAGCAGCTCTTGGGGCCCTAATGAGAATCCATAACAGGGTGAGCCTCAGGACAGGCAAGAGCCATGTGAAAAGGAAATTTTTTACTCCTTTTTCTTACTAAGATCATGCCTTTATGACATCAGAAAATGAGTGCAAATTGTCAGACCAGTTTAAGCCAGGTCTTCTTGAGCCTGGGACCTAACAGCTCTGGTTTTCCCATTCTTGGACTATTAGAATGTCTTGGGCATAAAAGCTGATGAGTTTCATATTTAATATCCAATTTTTCTCTCTTTTTTCCCCTCCCAGATCCCTGGCAGGAGACTATCCCCAAGGCAATTAGGCCTCTGCCCAAGGACCACTGGTGTACTTTTTCAGTTTGCCCTCCAGGAGAGGCAGTGGATTTATGGTTAAGAGCATAGGCTCTGAATTCAGACTGCCTGGGAATTCATCTTTGTTCTGCCCCTTCCCAGATGTGACTTTGGACAAAGTACTTAACTGTTTTAAGCTCCAGTTTTTCCATCTGTAAAATGGGGCTAATAATGATCATAAGATCATCATGGTCATACAATTGTTCTAAGGCTTGAATAAGGTAATATGATTAAATAACAGATTTGGTTATGACAAGTAGTAGGAAAAGTAGTAGTGTCCCTTTCCGAGCAATGAAATTCTCGTGACTGATACACTTTCCCTCTCTGCCTTGGTTGTCAGGGATGTCTGAGCCAAGCTCCCACTTAGCACTGTCAACTCTATAGGACCCTCTGACTTGCTCACTGGCATTTCTTTCCTTCTCTTCCGGTGCTCACCTTCCCTTCTGATTGACATATTTTTTGAGCCTGATTCTCTCTGTGACTGTATTGTCTATGTCATTTCAGGTCACTGCATGAGATGGCGAGATAGCTGTGGCTCGTTAAAATACAAGCCCCAAGTGAGCTAAGAGTTTTGCTTGTTTTGTTCGTTGCTATACAACTGAAAGATGGGCAGAAAAAAAGCAATGGCATCTTCCATAACTGTTGCTCAGGATAACCCCCTCCCTGGGATTTAATACAATCACTAACCAATCGCTTTGCGCTGGCGCTGAGTTTGCTAGCTGCTACAACTCCACTAATTACCCAGAATTCCACCGGCCCTTGCCAGGCAGGCAGGCTGCGGGAGAAGTTTCCATAACGACACTGGTCACAGTGCAGCCCGTCTTTCTCTGTTGTCTAAGGACAGGAAACGAGGAAGCAGGTTAAGGGGCTGGTTAAGTAAATACCTCTTTATCAACAAAACTAATCTCAAGATCTCAGCTGGTGTGGACCCCTTCCCTAAAAAGCTGACGGGGTTCACACCAATTTGATAGGAACAACAGTAGTAAAATTATTGCAGCAAAAACATGCCCTTCTGACTCAGAGACCTAGTGTGTGGGTGAAGCTGCACCTGTCTGTGACGGGAGATTCCCTCAGGAAGGGCTGGATCCTGTGGCACAGCCAAAGGTTCAACGCTGCTGCTACTTGTGACAGATGATTAGGCAATATGAATGCTCTAGAGGGTTGTGGGGGAGACATGGTTGACTCCCCATCCAGATGCAGCAGCTAACACAGCCTCCAAACCCTCACCAACTAAATTCAATTCTAATTCATCATATGTTCCTTGCATGCTTACTATGTGCCAGGGCCAGGAACGGCTGGAGGCAATGGATTTCCAGGTGTTTGGTTTTAAGAAAACAGAGCTGGGAAAGATGGTCACATGCTCCCCTCTCTCCTCCACTTCCTCCCATCAGCCTTGGTCTTGAGATTTTAATACCCTCCCAAGCTGGAATCAGCCTCCCTTCTAATTTTTGGAAGAAATCCAGTCTACCCTCCTCTCTCTCACAGCAGGTAGCGTACACACAGCAATTCCAACCATGCGGGGAAAGCTTTTTTTCTCTCTCCCTTCAGGAAATCTTCCAGCTCTGGTCTCGTTATAAGAATCTTGCATTTGAAGTCTAGCTGGGAATAAACACATCTTTCTGATAACTCTAAAGATTAAGCCAATGAAATAAAAATTCATTTTTGAGACATAAACTGTAAATGACCAGGATTTTCCACAGAAATATGGGCACTTTGGTGGAGGCACGGCAGCCCTCAAGTTGACAGTAATTTGCTGCAGCATGCCAGGCAGTCCTGAAGTCGCTCAATAGACAAGACATCATCAAATACCACATCTGAATTCTGTTCATATTATTAGAATGAAAAGGGTAATGCAATTCAATTGCCTGGAGAATCGTCGTAAACACAGACATAAACAGAGCTGGCCAAGGGCAAAATTGCTTAGCTGGTGAAGTTTGTCTACAGGGCCCCTGGCTTGCCTTCTCTGCCCTCCCAACCCAGTCCTCCCTTTTACCGGAATCCCATGTGAATTTAAATCAACATGTTACCCCTCCCAAGGGTATTAGTTTTTTAAATGTTCTTTCTAGTTCAGTAATGAGGGGATTAAAAACTCATATTTATCAAACGCCTACAATGGACCAGGCACATTTTCATAAACAATGTTCATCTTTGTCACATATTACACACTTGTTCATTCAAAAAATACTTATTGATTATCTCCACTGAGCCAGGCACTGTGCTGGGTACAGAAGATCCAGCAGAGACCAAAAGTCAGAGCCTCCCCTCATGGGCTCTGTAGCCTAATGGGAATAAAGAAGCAATAAACTAACAAGTACATGAACATTTGTCAGGCAGTGATAAGTGCTGTGCAGAAAAGTAAAGCAGGGTACAGAGAGAGGGGCTGGCAAGGAGGGAATGATATGGAAGACAAGGTAGCCAGGGAAAGCTTCTCAGAAGAAGAGACAGTTGAACAGAATGAACAAGCCTGTTGATTCTGGGGAACACATTCTGGGTTGAGGAAACAGCAAGTGCAAAGGCCCTGAGAGTGTTCAGCGTGTTCCAAGAAGGAGGCAGGGGGGAGAGAGCAGAGCGGAGGAGGGGCAGAAATGGAGGAGAGAAGGACAGAGAGGAAGTGGGGCCAGCCATGGCAGTGCTTGTGGGCTAGGATGAAGAATTTACCCTGAGGGATGTCAGAATCATTGGAGGGTCTAAGGAAAGGGGTGCCATTCGTTGACTTGGGTTTCAGAAGCTGTGCTGGCTGCCTCGATGGGAATGTGTGTGGAAACAGGCCCATTAGCAGACAACTGCAATAACCAAGGCATGAAATGAAGGTGGCCTAAAAAAGGAGTGAACCACGGGAGATGCTGCCAAGCTGTCAGACCTCACCCTCTGATGTGGGGAAGATGGTCCCCACGGTGCAGGAAAGGAAACCAAGGTACAGAAAGGGCAGGTAGTTACCCAAGGCTAGATAGTTAGTAAGCAGCCAACCAACTCCTCCTGGCTGCCCAACCACAGATGCCTAGCTCTCTTTACTCGGCCGCAAGCTTCTCTACTCCCCCACGATGAAAAGCACTGTTTCCTGGTGGAGGAAGTTTGCTCCTCAGAAGGATTTGGGGAGGCTGGTTATTTTTCTGGGCCCTTGTACTCGCACTCCAGCCCTTGCTTGGAAAGGGTTCTGCCAAGAGTTAATAATAACAGACAACACTTTCCAAGCTATTATAGACTTGGCAGTCTTCTAAGTGGTCCCCACTTGTTACTGCAACTAGTTCTCACACCAGCTCCCAGGCAGGAACTACGACTGCCATTCCCATTTCCCCGATGAGGAAACTGAAGCCGAGCTACGTTAACTGGCCCAAGGGATAGGGCTGGGACGTGGACCCTGGCAGTCTGGCTCCCAGAGCACCGATTCTTGAACATCACACTATTTCTTCCTTGAAGAGATAAGTTTACTTTTCAGGACTTTTGTGCTGACATTTGGGCTTGGAGGCTGAGGTTCACACTACTGACACACATTTAAACTGACTCCATCAACGTGAACTTGGGGCATACTGGAGAGCGGCCAGGCAGGGGCTAAGGACGGAAGGCAGATGAGATGGCCTCAGGGTCCCCATCCATCTCCAAGTTGTTGATAAGTCTGTCCCTGCATGTCACTGGCTTGTCCATCCTGGGGCACAAGTCTCCCAGATGTTGGGAGAGAAGAGTTGATTTTTCATTGATTAAACCATGGCTGCCAACTCCCTGTTTAATTTGATGGATGACAGAGATGTTTCCCATCCTTCATTCTTTACAGTTTTGAGAGCAAAGGGGGACCTGGAGGTACAGGCTTATGCGGCAAGGACAAGGGTGGGAACGGGGATGGAGCAGGGGAGGAGAGAGGCTGAGGGCGGATTCCCAAAGGACAGGCTGAACTATTCTGGGAAGAAGAGAGGGTGGTGTGTGCCCCTCTGGAAGAGAGAGAATGGGGGAGTGCTGGTTCTCAAAATACCACAACCTGAGGTCCCCCAGAAGTCCCTCATTGCTCTCACCGCAAAAGCCCTCCCCTTTTATCCACCCTATCCTCAAAAAGCTTTCCCCTCTTCATCCATCTTGCCTCAAAGGCACTTGCTCATTTGTAAGAGCTCCCTTGAAGCCCTGCTCTTAGGTAGAATTCACCTAATTCCCCTTTAGGCCCCACTCACGTAATAAAAATAAGCAATAATAACAACAAAACATCTTCTCTTTATTGAACTTTGCTTCTACATACTTGATCTCCTTCAATTTAGCGTCAGAACAGCCCTACAACATGCATATGGTTCTCTCCACTTTACAGATGAAACGCCCGGAGCTCAGAGAGGTTCCCAAAGTCACACAGTTGGGTAACTGGAGGGTCAGTGACGCAAACCTAGAGCCGCCGGCTCGGGAACACAGGCCTCTGCCCCACATGTTCCCCCCACACATACACACACACTGAGTCACTGGAGGGCTTGAGCTTTTACACATTCATCACTCTGCATCCTCAGCACCCAGTTGGTACTTAGTAAATACTAATGGTAATGATTCATAGGTGAATAAATGGATGAAAACTGAGTTATAATGAACTGGCTCCTATAAATATGCTCACACGCACTCACATCGTCAGGGATGGTGCCAACAACTTTTGAGAACCGTTTATGCATTTGACAAAAATGTCTTAAAGTGCTTATTGGAAATCCCCTGGGTGCCAGGCAATGTGTTAGATGCTGGGGAAATTGCGAGGAACAGACCATCCTGGTCCGTAACCCAAAACAAGAAAACTGTCAGTAATGTCAGGAAGGAAAAGATATTAGCAAATTATTAAGGGGTGAAGGAGAGAGTACAGGATACTGAGGAGAGGGCTACGGTTAAGACAGGGGCGTTCTCTGAGTAAGGAATACTTAGGGTTGACTAGAAGTCATCCAGGAAAAAAGCAGAGGGGAAAGTGTTTCGGGCAGAAAAAATGGCATATGTGAGGGCCCCGAGGCAGGACCAAGAGCTTAGAGCCTTCGAGAAAGTACAGGGAGATTAGTGTGGACAGACCCAAGAGTGGGAGAGACAGGAGACAGAGCAAGGGACATGCATGGGGCTTCCTGGGCTCATTAAATATTTGGGATTCTGGCCTGTTTGTGATGAGAAGCTTTGAGGGATGTGAAGCAAGAAAGCGCCATCCTTCCCTCTGTCCGGGCTGTGTGGCCATGGGAAACAGAGAGGGGAGCAGAGAGACTGGTCAGGAGGCTACTGTCATCGCTCAGATAACAGCCACACAAGCCAGGGGTGGTGAGGAGAAATGGATGGATTTACGACCCCTTCTAGAAGCAGGACAGTGAACACAGATGATATTGCCGTCACTCGGTCACGTCCACAGCCGGACCCGTGATGTACCAAAGGCAGCGTGGATGTGGCAGCAGCTGAGACTCGGAGCCACAATCCATCTTTTATGGCTGTGGAGCTTTAGACAGGTCTTTGAAACTCCTGGAGCCTCAGTTTCCGCCTCTGGAAAATAGGATAAGAGAACCAGCCTCCAGGGAATGTTGTCATTGAATGAGACAATGCATGTGACAGTGTGGAGCACAGTGACTTTCTCCTGACAAGTGGGCACCCATTTGCCACCTCCAGAAACCAGCAGTCTCACTTGTGAACTGCCCTCCTGAGTGCTGGGCTCTACTGCCCCCAGCAATCACTTTTAAAGAGAGAATCAATTCCTGTATCCTCCATGCGAAAGAGAAAACGCAGGATGGCCTCACAACAGCCTGCCAACCTCATGCCAGTAACACTTGTCACTGACCACAGCCTCTCACTGCTTCAGCAATAACTCAATTACAAGTCCTCGGGCACCTTCAGGCACCAAGCTTCTCCCATGGGTCCCCACTGTTTTCCTGAGAAGCCCAGGACACAAGTCAATTTCTGGGCCCTAATAAGAGCTTTTCAACACCTGACAGTAGCTATGGAGCATGTGCTAAGTACAACCTTAAGGCCACCCAGGCTGACTCCTGAGAGGAGGTCCTGGCCAGCAGAGAGGTGCAACGTGGGCTGTGGCATCAAAGTCTCACACAGCAGATGTTGCCACCTTCAACATTGCCCAATTATGATGTTAACGCCTGGACATTAATCCCCGAGTCCTCGCCAGCCAGGATCTGTTCTGCTCTCTGGTTTAGTAACACAAGTCCTCTGGGGGATCAAGGAAAGATCTCGGGAAAGCTACACTTTCAACAGCTCAGATTCAAAGCCTGACTTCCCCACATCACACTCAGGGACTGAAGATGTCTGGGTATTTCAGCAGTGTGAACATACCACAGGGCAGTCGGCAAGGATTGTTATTGCAGCTGAGACCCAGAACATTAAATGTCTTACTCAAGGAAATAAAACACATTGGGGGGAGCGCCCTGAATACAAATGTGCTTTCCTGATACCCAGGTTTTTGAAATGTGTTAAACAAACAGCAAGCTCCACAAAAGTAGGGGAAATAGCTCAGTGTCTGGCACACAGTAAATATTTTTGGCCTAGATGACTAGCCCTTATTCAGATTCAGTACCAGAACTGTATACTCTGTGGTTTGACAGTGATGGTATCGAGGTAGACAATCCACTCTGCATTATTGATGACAACTGTTTTTAAATACCTGGCTCTTCCCCATCCAGAGTGCCCCTAAGCCACTTTTTCCTTTGTCCAGTGTGTTTTAAGCCACAGAAGCAGGTCCCAAACGAACCTAACAGATGCAGAAACATGTAGGGCTTCCTCAAGGAGACTGAGTCTGAGTTCCAGGGTACATGCAGATAAGAACCTGGCAATGGTGTGTTTAGAGTGGGGGCATCAGGTTTGGAAAGTGCATTCTGAGTGGAGGGAACAGTCGTGCAATGTCCGTGGCTGGATGGCAGAGGAGGTGGGCAATAGAATGGGATGACGATGGAGAGACACGTAAGGCTCAGACAATGAGGTCCACGGGGCCTAATTCTAAAAGCAGTGGGAAGTCACTGAAGAGTGCTGGGGCTGAGGAACAGCAGGAGTAAGATAATCAGAGGTGATCCTGAGCAGACTGGAGAGGAGCCTGGGCTGCATGCAGGAAGGCCAGTTTGGAAGCTAAGCCAGAGTCCAGGTGAAAGAAGATGGTGGCTCAGACCAAGGAGGTAGCAGCAGAGATGAAGAGAAGAGGCTGAATTATGAATAGATTAAGGACCTAATGGACTAGACATCATAATTGGACATGGGGGTGAGGGAGGGGGAATATCAAGGAAGATTCCTATAACCCTCACTCTCACAACTGGAGATGGTGAGGCAGATGATGCTGGAAGACGGACATGATGGAAGGATGGGGAAAGGGTATGAATCATAAGCTCAGGTTTGGGAAGCCTGAGTGTGAATGTGTTTGAGACATCCAAGTGGAGGCATCCTATGGGCAGCTGGAGCTATGGGAGTCAGGTATGGAGAAGTCAGAGCCAGAGACATAAATGCAGAAGTCGTTGAGGCCCAGGTGGTAATGTAAGCTGTGGACATGGATGGGATTTCCTAGGGACACACCTCAAAGGGATGCACCATGTTCTACTTAAGCATTCTCCTGCTATTGGACATTTGAGTTGTTTCTGACCTTCTGACATTATAAATGTCCCAGGAAAAATATCCTGGTCCTAATTTATAGCTTTATCCATATTCTAGGTTAATTTTCTAAATAGCCTACCTTTCTAACACGGTTAGCAATGGATAACTGCTAAGAGGATGGGTATATCATGCGTCCGAAATAAAACAGAAATTCTTTCTTGATAGACCACTATTTGTGATGATGACCCATGTACTGCTCTCTTTCAATACCTGGTAATTTATTGTCTTCCCTAACTAACCCGACCGAAGGGACCTCCTTCCTCTGAATTCTAATGGTTAACCCTAGAGACACTCACTCCACTCTTGTCCTTCATAGGCCAATACTTTAGCGTATACACACATGAAAAGCAACTGTCTTCCCGTGGAACTTGAGGGCTAGAACTGTTTTCTGCTTCTTGACATCCCCTTGGGGCCCAGTAAAACTCTGCACAGGATCGATGTGTAATGACTACTGTAGATAAACTAGCTGGGCAAGAGGATGGGAAGAACTGTATCTATTCATCCCTGCTGCATACCAAAACCTGTTCTGGGAGCTTTAAACATAACACTTATATTCCAACCCTCCAAAAAAATGTTTTATCCCCACTTTACAAAGATATTAGGATAACAGCAACTGATGTAACAACTAAACCCCCAAATCCCAGGGGCTTCACACAAAGAAGGTGATTTCTCACTCACATTTGCTTCTCACTCACTGGAAGTTCAAAACAGGCAGCTCTACTCCAAGCACTGATTTGGGGACACGGGCCTCTTGACCCTGTGGCTGCACCATCGTCAGCACACGGCTCCTGGGGGCGCCAGGCTCCCCCCTGCCTCAAAGCAGAAGGGGAAAGAGCATGATGGTGGCTCTTACAACTGCGCTTGGGAGCGGGCACATCACCGGCACCGCCTTCCGCTGGCTGGAAGTCAGTCATGCTCTCACGCCCCACTGTGACAAAGGCTAGGAAACGCCGTCCGGCTGAGGGCTAGGCTACGGGGGAAACGCGTTGGGTGATTCACAGCTGTCTCTGCTGTGTGACGGTAGAAACTAAAGCTCAGGGAGGTTACGGAACTTTCCTAATGACACTGTCTGTGCACAGCAGAGCAAGGATTCACACCCCAGTCTGTATAACTCCAAGTCCATGCTTTCCCCACCACGCCCTACAAATGGACAGCAGTCACTGCAGTGCTGTACTTCCGGGGCCTCTGAGATGCATGTTTGAATCACCGTGGCGATCCTTGGATTTCACATATATCCTAACTTCCAAATGCAGTGAGTGACAGATTCACCCTAAGCCCAAGGTTCAGGCGTATTCTGCAGATGCATCCTCCATTAGTTCCAACTTTGCTACCCGTGTCCTCCTTCAACAAGGCGATCAACTCGCTGACATGCCCTCACATTAGGTAGGCACATATTCCTGTTCTAAAGTCTCTGCCTTATAAACCTGACATATTCTGATGCTATGGCTTTTACCGTGAGTAAATTAAAGCTTTTAAAATGTCAGAATGTTTTTGTTTCATTTGACATTCTCACCATAGGTCAAGCTGCCTCCAAAACAGACATGTCTTAAATAGCTGTCTAACCATATCGCTCAGGATGGCTTTTTAGGAAGGCTAGGACGTCTAGGAGTGTGGTGATCTGAGGCCCTTGAGGATCAGTAATTCTGTTTGGATCTGTTCCCATGTAAGCAATTTACAGAGCACCCGCTGTGCTGTGGATCTTGGGTTTGCAAAATTAAAAGGAAACTTGGGAGGTCATTGGCTCTACCTCTTGCTTTGCAAACATAAACCGTAGATTTTTTTATATTTCCCCTCCCCTTTGCCCCCATCCACTCTATTTTTTATTGTTGACAGTATTACAGACATCCCCCATTTCCCCCACTTTACCCCCCTCCACCCAGCCCCCACCCCACCTCAGACCTTCACCACACTGTTGCCTTTGTCCGTGGGCTATGCATATATGCATATAAATACTTTGGTTAGTCTCTTCCATCCCCCTCCCACCCTCCTCCCCTCTGACATCTGTTAGTCTGTTCCATGCATCCATGCCTCAGGACCTAGTTTGTTGGTCAGTTTATTTTGTTCACTAGATTCCACATATGAGTGAGATCATGTAATATTTGTCTTTCTCTGTCTGGCTTATTTCACTTAGTGTAATAATCTCCAGGTCCACCCATGCTGTCACAAAGGGTAAGAGATCCTTCATTTTTACAGTCGCATAGTATTCCATTTGTGTAAAATGTCCCACAGCTTTTTTATCCACTCATCTACTGATGGCACTTGGGCTGTTTCCAGATCTTAGATATTGTAAATTGTGCTTCTGTGAACATAGGGGTGCATATATTCTTTCTGATTGGTGTTTTGGAATTCTTAGGATATAGTCTCAGAAGTGGGATCACTGGATCAAAAGGCAGCTCCATTTTTAATCTTTTGAGGCACCTCCATACTGCTTCCCACAGTGGCTGCCCCAGTCTGCACTCCCACCAGCAGTGTACTAGGGTTTCCTTTTCTCCACACCCTCGCCAGCACTTGTTGTTTGTTGATTTGTTGATAGTAGCCATTCTGGCAGGTGTGAGGTGGTACCATTGTAGTTTTAATTTGCATCTCTCTGTTGATTAGTGACACTGAGCATTTTTTCTTAAGTCTATTGGCCATCTGTATGTCCTATTTGGAGAAGTGTCTATTCAGGTCCTTTGCCCATTTTTCAATTGGATTGTTTGTCTTCCTTTTGTTGCATTGTATGAGTTCCTTATATATTTTGGAAATTAACCCCTTATCAGATGTATCATTGGTGAACATGTTCTCCCATACAGTGGGTTCCGTTTTCATTTTGATGATGGTTTCTTTTGCTGTGCAAAAGCTCTTTAGTTTGATGTAGTTCCATTTATTTATTTTCTCCATAGTTTCTCTTGCCCTAGTAGATGCATTGGCAAAAATCCTGCTATATGAGATGTCTACAATTTTATTACCTATGTTTTCTTCTACGATTTTTATGGTTTTGCGACTTACATCTAAGTCTTTTATCCATTTTGAATTTATTCTTGTATATGGTATAAGTTGGTGGTCTAGTTTTTTTTTGTTGTTTTTTTTTTTTTGCATGTACCTGTCCAATTTTTCCACCCCCATTTATTGAAGAGACTATCTTTACTCCATTGTATGCTCTTGCCTCCTCTGCCAAATATTAATTGACCATAATGGTGTGGGTTGATTTCTGGGGTCTCTGTTCTTTTCCATTGATCTATATGCCTGTTCTTGTGCCAGTACCAGGCTGTTTTGATAACAATGGCTTTGTAGTAGTTTGATATCTGGTATTGTGATCCTTCTAAACCATAGAATCTTAAAGTTGGGCAAAATAATGCTACTAATATAACAATAGCAGTAACCTTCAATGAATGCATTCATCCAAAAATACTGATTGAGAGCCCACTTTATGCCAAACACCATTTAAAACGCGAGAAATGGAACTGTGCATAAAGCTAGATCCCTGACCACATGAGGCTGACATTCTAAAGGAAGAAAGAGCCAATGCACAAATAAATATATAATGCATTGAGTGATGCTGGGTGCCATGAACACAGATTAAGAAGAGAAAGTGCAGACTGATGAGGTAGGGGGCTGCCAGGTTATACAGGGTGCTAGGGAGGATTTCTCTGAAATGGGGACATTTGAACAAAGACCTGAAAGAAGTGAGGTAGTGAGCCTCTAGACAGAGGGGACAGTAAGTAAAGAGGCTTGAAGGGAGAGTAATTTTGGCATTTTCCAGAATCAGCAAGGAGATCAGTTGAGCTGGGGGAGAGTGGGAGGAGAGGCAGCAGAGAAGACTGGGAAAGCGCACAGGCTGGGTAGAGCCTGTAACCCATGACAAGAATGTTGGGATTTTTACTTGAACTGAGATAAGGAGCCTTGAAGGGTGAGCACAGCTAGAGAAGAGAGGAGGTCTGAGGATCGAGTCCCGAGGCACACCACCATTCGGGGTTCGGGAAGACGAGGAGGATCCAGCAAAGAGCCTGAGAAGGAGCAGTCCGAGAGGCAGGAGGAGAGCCAAGCGAGGGGTGCCGAAGGCAAGCCGAGAGTTTAAGGAGGGAGTAACTGACCGGATCAAATGCCACTGCTTAAACAAGACGAGGACAGAGAGCTGACCGTCAGGTCGGACAAGCAGAGGTCACTGGTAACCACATCATGAGCAGAGGATGCTGGAGGTTAATGTCAGATAGAGAGAGAGCAAGAGACAGTGGGGGAAAAAAAAGGAATATCTCTCTCTCTCTCTCTCTGTCTCTCTCTCTGTCTCTCTCTCTCCCTCACTCCTACTATTTTCCAGGCACAGTATAGATTCTTTATATGAGCTTCCCAATTTAATTCACAGGACCACCTTGGGGAGCAGTTGTTTTCTCCATTTTACAAATGAGATTCGGGGACCTAATGCAGCTCATAAGTGTGAAAGCTGGACTTGGCCTTTGTGTGCCAGACCCCAAAGCTCCCATGTTCTTTCCTCTGGGCTAGTCCATGTCTCTTATATGTCATCTGGGGCAACCAACACAAAATGAGTTCCCACTTTTAAAAAATCTCAGAAAATAGGTCATTCGGCTTCTCTTTGAAGAGTGTCTGAATCATTCTAATGGTGCATCTCTCCTTTAGATTCTCAATTAAAGAGTTTCCATACCCCCCACCCCACCCCCCGTGCACTACCTCACCACAGAGTGTGTTATTCAAAGAAGTTCTTCATTTTATTACTCCACTTCCTTCCTCCTTTAAAAAAAAAAAAAAAAAAAGCCTTATTTGAATAGGAAAACAATCCTATTGATACCAACTCTCAGAAGAGTATGGGCACTAGAGTCTTTTCCATCTCAGACCCTAGAGTGGGCTCCAGGCCTAGACCAAAAGCATGTGTGCCTGCTGGAAATCTCCACCTGGTTGTCCCACGGGCCCTTGGATCTGTTTAGATGCTTTGAGCTGCAAAGGAGAGAAAATGCAACTCAAACTGGCTTCACAACATGGAAATGGGGTTGATCACATAACTGAGCAGCTCCAGCCTGTTAGCTAGGTTTCTCATCCTCAGGGTTGGTAGCGAGACAGCTACAGTGGTTTGGGGCTGCCCATCCTCAAAAGACAACTCCCAGACACCGGAAGTGTCATTTCCAGGTGCTCTCTCAGGTGAAAGCAAGGAAGCCGCTTCCCAGAGCTCCCAGCAAACCACTCCTCCCATCTCATTGGCTCAAGTCTGCCACATGACCATTTTCATACTAATCACTGGCCGGGGTGGGTTACTAAACAGGAGGACCATCCCTAGCACTGGGGATGGGTCAGCTTCCCCTGAAGGACGTGGGAGGCAACTGTGGACAAATCAGTGTTCAGAAAGGAAAGAGGGAGAGCCAGGTGGGTACTAGGGAAGCGACACCTCACCAGAGTCTATAACTGAACTCCTCTCTTCCTCAACCTTCCCCATGCTCTGCACTGCATTGCAGTGAATGTGAACGCCATCCATGAAATACACAACCTAGAAAAGAAGAGTTCACCATCTCCTTCATTTCACATGTGCAATCAGTCACTGTGTCCTGCATTTCCCACCCACTACATAGCTCAAGAATCTGCCCACTTCTATCAATTCCACCTAATGTCAGGCTATAGCCAGTTCTTCCTGGACTCCCTGCTTCCCGCCACATCCTTCCAAACAACCATCTACACTGGAAGATAATCTCTCAAAAGACGAAACCTGACAGTGTTTCTCTGTTTTTTGGAAAAGCAATTATTGGCTACCTGAGGCTTCAATGTTGTGTTTGGCTCTCTCACCAGGCCAGCAGGATCCTTCATGACCTCTGCCTGCCCCTCCTGCCATCTCTCAAATTTTTCCAAAAACTTGGGTTTATGCCATACTGACCCATCTATAGGTCCCCAAGTGCTTGCTATTCCCCCTTCAAACAAAACAGAACTCCCCTTCCTCACCTCTGTAAATCTACCTGCTGCTCAGGCAAAACACCCTAAGAGTCAGTTATTCTCGATTCCTCCCTTTCCTACTCCCATCACATCTAATCCCTCCATGCATAAGGTTGATTCTGCCTCTAGAACATAATCACACACCATCATCTTCTGTCCAGGTTCACAACTGCCACCTCGACTCAGGCCACCACGGCTACCCACCAGGTCAATCACAATAGCTGGCCAACTAGTCTATCTACCCACTCCTGCTCCTTAAGAACAATTCTTAAAGTCCTCACAAGTGCCACTGTGTGTTCTGGCCCCTGCTGTCTGACCACATTACTACCTTCTGCTGACCCCTCATTCACTGTCCCTTCTTTTGATTTTTAAAGATATAAGCTGGTTCCCACCTAAAAGCCCTGACACTTGCTGTTCCTGCCACCTGGAATGTTCTTCCCAGGCCTTTCCATTGCTGACTCAGGGCACAGCATGGAAGGTCTTATCCCTAGATGGCTCCCCTGGCCACCTTCATGCATGCCCACCACATCCTCACATCACATTATACTTACATTCCTCATAACACATCACTGTTTGGAAGCCTCTGCTTTGTTGATGTGTTCGCTGGCTTGTTCGCTGTCTGTTCCCCAGGAATGTAAGCTCCCTGAAGGCAGGGACATTGTCTGTCTCATTCATTCAGTTCTTGGGATAGTGCCAGGAACGTGGTGGGAGCTCAATAAACAGGGCAGGGCAAAAGTAGGCTTACAGTTTTTCATGTGGAAAATAAGGCAATAATTAATAAACAATACAACAAACTCTGTGCTTCACCTACTCACAACTGTAAACTTGCCTTTGCCCCACCCTGTATGTGTTGTATGAATGAATGAACAAATGACTATTCCACCGATCTGGTCTATATGCTTATCACCTGGCCTCCTTTACCTGCCTAACTCCTCTGTGTTCTTCAAACTCAGCCCTGCCAATCATCAGCTCACACACACGCACACACAGTTGCCTCTCTCCTACTTCACACAATAACCCCCAGCCTTTACGTATGTAACACCCACCCTGCATTATAGCTACAGCTCCTCCCGGTCATGGTCCAGGCTCCCGGGGAGGGGTCTCGGTCCTCCCACTCTGCATATCCGTCACCCAGTGCACAGCCTGCCCAGAGAAGGCACTCAGTGCTACCTATTGAATGGAGGGAGGAATGTATTCTCTGACCTTAGGGCTCTGATTATTCCGCAAAGGAGAAGATTAGGCCCGTGCTATGCATTTTTCTCAGTCAGTCTCAGGGCACAGCATGGAAGGTCTTATCCCTAGATGGCTCCCCTGGCCAAAGTTTGAGATTTGGGGGGCATCCTAAATATCCTCCAAATGTCCCTTTAAGTCTTTATTCTTTCTGTAACTGGCTAACACGTCTCTGAATTACTTGGGAACTAAAGCGTCCCTCAACATTGTATTTCTGATTGGTTGCTATGCGTTTTGACAGTTGTCAGATTTTTTTATTTATACCAAGCTCTCTCTGGGGCTTAGTTTACTGTAGCCTCTCAATCTAACAGCTAGAAAGAAGAGAAAATGACTTACCTGTAAATCTTTTTTATTAAAAGTATTCCATAAAACAGACCTCCTTTCACCTCCCCACTCTCCCCTGAGATTTAAGGATTCTTGGTTTTTATTGTTATCTTTACCACTCGTTTGGAAAGGACAGAGCCGTAGGAGGCTGGAGAGGCTTATTAGCTCCACTCGGGAGGGACTGTTGGGCTCACTCTCTCCCTGACAGTGGACCCAAATAGTGGGAGCTTTCAAGGGAGTTCTTGACAGTTTCATACCCGTAATGCAGCAAACTGAGGAAATTTACTATATGACACACATCCATAGAGCCAAAATTACAGGCCATTTTCTCCTACCTGTCCCTCCTGTTTGATTTCTGGCAGTTGTCCATTGGTAAAACCACCAATTCCATGGGGAAAGCATGAGGACTTTGGGGGAGCTCCTGCAGAGAGAAACTTTCTCTTGCTCATTTTAACTGATGCTTCCACTCATAAAAGGTGGTGCCAAATTGAGGCTTTTGCAGGAAATGAATATTTCAGAAACTCAAATGAACGTTCCCTCGGCCAGTCACTCCTGCTCCCTCACCCACATCCATCCAGGCTAGAGTGTTGATTAAGGTCAAAGGGAAATTGCTTAATATTCTGCTTCATTTTGTCTCTGTACATACTAGTCACTGTGTATTTCAAAAACACCTCATCCCCAAGCATCTATTCTTTTTTAAAAATAGGATATATTATTCTTTGGCTCTTTAAGCAAAACATGTCCATTATCAAATCTTTAGTAAATGCAGAGAACTATGAAGAAGATAATTAAAATAATTCACCTAGAAACACACATTAATAACATTTTAGGAGAAATACTGACATTTCTTTGTCTTTTTTTCTGTGAGTATAGATATATCTCTTAATCAAGACTCAACATATTGGATGCAAGTTCACTTTTGTCTAAATATCATATCAGAAATTTTCCCATACTCCTTGTCTTTGAAAAGATGTCTTTGAATGAGCTAATTATATTTTGCTAGTTTTAACATCTATCTTAGATCAAATAAATCCAAAGAACTTATCAGCTACCCTACTACCCTCCCAGTGACAAGTGAGTCAAAATTGCAAAAATTAGAGTTATTCATGTTAACTGTGTTCTGGTGGTCTCCATGGCAACTCACCAACAGGCAAGACTGAGGTGAGTTTAAGGTAGCAAATCTGAGAATGCAGAGCTCAGAGCCCAGCCATCATGGGTCACAGTTATCTCTAGATTGTGGAATTGTGGGCTGTTTTCACTTCCTTTATTATCCCCTTCTTTACAGAGTAAATTATATTATCATGAGCATGCCTTGCTTTTTAAATTGGAAATAAACCATAATGCTATTTTCATTTGGAAGCAAACAATACCTAATTATATATTTACCCTGGTTTTCTTATTCCCATTCTGTCTCTGTGTGTGTACACACACACACACAGCCAGGAGTCCCATTCCCATCTCCCATTTTTCCAGTGCACAGACTCCACCGGTGCCCATACTTCCCTCCCTGCTCCTGGGTGGGCAGGGGTGAGAGAGAACAGGGGGCTTTCGCCTCATTCCCCAGTCTCTTCCGGTCTGGCTCCAATCCGCCCAGCCTGATGCCAGCAGGCAGCATTGCTCAGCAGAATGGAGACAAACTTTGATGGGAACAGGCAGGCTTATGATGTCAGAAGGGCTGTGTCACTTCCTATCTGTATGACCCTGGCCAAGTCACTTAACCTCTCTGAACCTCAGTGTCATCTGTCAAACGAGGATAAGGAGACCAGCAGGCAGGATTATACTGTGATTAAATGAAATCATCTCTGACAAAGGGTCCCACCAAATAAATGCCTTCACAACTGAGCATCTTGGGCCATTAGTTTTACCCTAAAACTCTCAGTCCTTCCTCTCACCATGATCTCCTCAACTATAGCTGCAGACTCTTAAATAGCTGAGGTTTTTCTGCTTGGACAAAGGGTTACATTTTAATGTTAGAGCAGGAACCTTCACAAAGGACTGGGAGTTTGGTTTCAAAAGCAAAACATGAGCAGGCAAGGACCAAAATATTACTCAGCTCTCAGAAAGCTCCCTCCCGGTTGGATGAGGTTCTCGGCTTGCCTTTGCCACGAAATCCACAAAGATCTTTCCTGAATATTGTCTTCCCTGATAAAGATGGAAACAGGCCAACGAGACCCTGGTGGTTTCTGTTTTCTAAACCCACATTTCATCCGACTGAAAAATAAGGAGAAGAAGGGAGGAGAGGTGGAGCAGGAGGAGGGGAGGGGAGGCTACAAATGCGAGAGAGCAACGTGGATCGGGTGATTCTTTAAAAAGACACAAGAAGCAAAAAGGAAGCAAGAAACAATGGGCAAGACTGTCGCAGGCCACTGCTGTCATCCTCCGCCAGGGAAGCAAGCTTGGGCCGGGCAGTTAAGTGACTTGTTCGGAAATAAGATTAGAATGTGGAGCCCTTAGTTAGCCTGCAACTGACACTAATTTTAAAGGTGCCAATGCAGCCTATGGCCAGCTTTTCAAGCAGCTCACTCACTCTGCTAGATTTTCACTTCTGTGCCTTTAAATCCCCAAGCAGCATTGCCTGTGAATGAGTAGCACTTGTTTTCTTTTTTGTTTTTGTTTTTTTTGTTTTGCTTTTCTCCAAGAAAATCACTAGAGGTAGAAAATCCCATATAGTCAAATTACTTTCAGAAGGTTTTACTAAAAATTATTTTTTAAAACGGTAGTTAAAGATAAACACGATTTCTCCAAAGCTGTGCTACTTTATCAAATAAGACAAAGGATAATACAAACGGTTTCTTTCTAAGAGCCCAGATTATCTGCTATCGGTAGTGATTATCTAAATGTGACGTTACAGTTTGCAGAATGGAGCAGCCTACTAGACACTGTGAAGCACTGTTCATGCCTTCTACAATATTTACTCAGCACAGAGTTTGTGAGAGGTGCTGTCTAGGCCCTGGGGAGGCAAACGGGGGGTACCAGTGCCCTGTCCTGAAGGACCCCGACCTTCAGCAAGGGGGTGGGCAGGTATACAGCAATTTGAAGGCAGAATGTGATCTCCAAATTGTACAGCCAAGAAGGATCATCTCATCCAACTCTCATTTAAAATGAGGCAGAGAGCCCAGCCCGCATGGCTCTCGACCTAGGATCCAGGAGATTGCAGTTCGATTCCCCGTCAGGGCACATGCCTAGGTTGCGGGCTCGATCCCCAGCAGGGTCGTGCAGGAGGCAGCGGATCAATGACTCTCTCATCACTGACATTTCTATCTCTCTCTCTCCCTTTTCCTTCCTCTATCTGAAATCGATAAAGACATTTAAAGAAAAGAAAAATGAGGCACAGAGAAGGGAAGGAACTTGCCCAAAGTCACACAGTGAGTTATTGAGAGACTCAAAATGAGTTCTCAAACTCTGTATCTAGTGCTCTTTCCTCTGTATAAAGAATAGATTTTAGTGTAAATTTTTGAAGAGGTGAATCCCACACCTGCAACTGTGCAAAGCCTACTGGAACTGCAGAGAGCCCTTTTAACACATTTTAGGACCCAGCTTCAAAGATCGTTGGATCCAGAGGGGCCCTATGATTTATAATCAAGAGGGCACATCACCCCAGAGCTACCAAAATCAGAGTCTGGGGGTCAGTGTCTTCACTGCTTCTTTTTCTTATTTCTCTCTTTTTTTTAATACTTACCGATGATATTTTTATTATTATTATTATTATTATTATTATTATTGATTTTAGAGAGAGGAAGGGGGGGAGAGAAACATCAATCAGTTGCCTCCCATACGCACCCCAACCTGGGATCAAACCCGCAACCTAACTATGTGCCCTGACTGGGAATTGAACCTGTAACCTTTTGGTGTATGGGACAATGCTCTAACCAAGCCACCTGGCCAGGGCTTCACTACTTAATACCTTGAAGGTGCATATCAGACCTGTCCTGGGACTCTAGGAGCAAGTTCAGAGAGGAGCCAGCAGGACAGAGGGATGACTGGAAAGCAGGGGCAAGAGAAAGAAACAGGGAGACAGGGTGGTGATCACTGGCATGGGCTTGGGAGGCAGACAGGCCTGTGTTCAAATCCTAGCTCTGACCCTCAAGCCAGTGGCTTTGGGTGAGCAGCCTGACCTTCCTGGGCCTGCTTCCTCATCTGTAAAGGGAAACTTCACATCTCCTGGGGAGCTACCTCAGAGGCTTGTTACAGAGGCTCAGGGAATTCAAGGGATGGCATGCAGTTTCTGACACGAATTCAACGCTACATAAAGGAAAGCTGGTGCTCCCACCACCAGGGTGGGCTGAGAAGGTGCCAGGAAACCTCTGCCTGCTGCATGGCTTCACCTCAGGCCATCCCCACCACCTCCCACACAGATGCCAGCATTCCAAGGTGCTGCACAGTTTGGAAATGATTCATAGGTGTCGAGAGTCCCAGATCACCAATTCCAGGGAGGCTGGTGCTTTGACACCTAAAGCTCAAGTAAGAGTAGCTCCCCACTATGGGGATTGTTTCTCAATGATGTGGGGTGAGGAGTCGCCAGGTAGGAGCAGCACAGCCTTTGGAGAACATCAAGACCAACTCCATCCTGGAGGCCCTGAGAGGTTGGGCAACTTGCCCAAGGTAGCTGAGTGTTAATGGGGCCAATCAGGTAGAGCCTCAGTTTCTTCATCCCAACAGCAAAGGTAACAGTTGGGATTACTGAGAGCATTCGATGAGATTTTGCAGTAGAGCACTTTGCACAATGACTGGCCCACAAATGTGTCCGTGAATAATATTAACAGCAATTCATATTATTATTATTACCATCATCACCATCAATATTATTATCATCAGTTATTCCCCAGACTCTGAGTCCAGTTCCTTTCAGTGGCTTGAACCTCATTTGTTCAGACTCAGTCTTGCTGTGTTAACCAACAGTTAATAAAATCACTGGCAAACCCTGGGCCAGGCACTGCTGCTCTAAGTCACTTGACACTCACTCACAGTGAGCATTATGAGGTAGGTACTCCTGTTACCCCATTTCCAGACAGGGAAACTGAGCCTGAGACAATAAGTCACATGCCTGAGCTTACACCACCAGGAAGCAGCAGTGCTGTGAATTTTACTGAGCACTCTGGCCCCAGCACAGGAACATCAAATGCACACCCTTAACACCTCAAAATCTTTTCCCAAGTTATGCCTGTTACTTCTCCAAACTCTGCAGCTGAGTGAGGAGGATGTCTTGCCTTGTCTTTCAAGTAAAATAGTGTGAGAGCAGGGCTGGCATATAGAAGGGGCCTAAAAATTGTTCATCCTTCCCCCTAGAGTTCCAAAGCTGAATTTCTGCTTTCACTGGGCATTTTTGTCCCCAGGTCTCACCATGGCTTGTGTTTCCACACATTGCTGAACTCCTCCTATTCTAAGGCTAGACCAGTGAGTCTAGACCAGTGGCTCTCACAGTGAGCCCAGAATGTCAGTACCTGGGAAACTTGTTAGAAATGTGGATTTTCAGGCTTCCCCCAAACTCAGTTGGAAACTCTGGGGCTGGGGTCCAGCTGTCTGTTTTGACAGCCTCCTAGGACATTCTGGGGCTCACTGACAATTCAGAACTACTGACACAGTGACCTGTGTCACACCTAGTCTGTGTCCATTGCATAGCAGGAACTTGGGAAACGTAGGTCAAGCCACTGGCCAGGTCTGAATCCTGCCCCTCCACCAACTAGCTAAGCAATCTTGGACAAGTCACTTAACCTCTGCTTCTGTTTCCTGTGTATAAACAGGGAATGACAGTGGTGCCTGCTTAGTAACCGTGTTTGGAGGGTTAAATGAGATCATAGAGATAAAGCATTGAGTAGAGCAAGCAGCAGATAGCGAGTACTCAGTAAATGTCACCTGCTGTTTCATTGCTGTTGTCATTGGCAAATACATGAACCAACCTGCGTGTTTAACATGATGGAAAACAGTAGGATTGCCTTGCAAACATTCAGTTTGTCTTAAATGGCTGGAGCTCCAGTTGTCTCTTTAATTCAGCTCTATTCAAGAAATAGCTACTGAGCACCTACTATCTGCCAGTGCCCTTGTGATTCTGTGATGCCAGGATGAGTAAGATACTGTCCCAGGAGATGAATGCAACTGCACTGTGGGCAGGGGAGGGGGCAGGCACGTGTCACAGCACCTGTGGGTGCGTGGGGTGGGATGGGAAGGCTCCTGGAGCGTGTGTGCATGCGCACGCATGGACTCTACTTGATCTTTGCCTTTTTAATAAAAAGCATGGATGGGCATTAGGGGTGGAACTTATTCTGTTCTCTTGACTTCTTTATCAATTTCTGGAATGAGCTCAGAATCATTATTTGTCATTCATCCAAGCACCAAGCTTAATCCACAAACAAAAGTCATCCTGGCCCCCAAATTGCTCCCATCTCATAAGATGTAAAATTCTTAAAGACAAAATATGTGACCAGAACAGACAGGCTTGGACTGGGTGGCAAATCCAGCAGCAAAGAGAAGGTGTGGTAAAGGCAGCTCTCGCTGTGGGCTTCTGGAAGTGGGAAAGGCTTCCCAAAGGAGGTGCAACCCAAGGAAAAAGACTTAAATAGTAAAGACCCCTTCTTTTGGTGCTCCCACTGGGCAGATGCAGGGGAGAAGCTGGTGAATACTGCAAATGTGGTCTTGCCCTGGCTGCGGGCTGAACGATGCAAGGCCCCATGACAAGGGTTTAATACGCAAGTCTCCTGAGAGCTCCGCGACAAGCTCAGTAGGTGGTCACACACTACCAGCAGCACCACTGTACAGATGAACAGAAAGAGAGGCACAGAGAGGTTAATAAATTGCCCGAGGTCACACAGCCATTAATTGGTGTTACTGGCATTCAAATCTGGGGGACGTCAGCCATAAGTCTATGCTCTTAAACATTCCACCATATCATAAAACAAATGAACTGGCGGAGGGATGAGAAGAGATTCTCTAGTGCTGACAGTTTATTTGAAGGAAAGGGGAAAAACATTTTTTCCAAGTGAATCTGGGTGAAGACATTTCCGCCTCACTGGAAGCCTCACTCTGGAGGGAGGATTTTGCTATCACTTGGTTGAGAGCCCTTCAACTGCCTCCCAGAGGAGCAGCTGCCTTAAGTTCTCCTGCCAGTGAGGGACGCTTCTCTAGCCACTTGCCCTCTGCAAACACATTGGGAAGATTTGTGCTGAAAGGTGAGTGTCCAATTACCTGGCTTTGCTGGTTTAATCTGAGCAAAGTCACAGGAGGCAGGCGAGGATTTCCCATCATAAAGTCCCCCTTGGACCACAGGCCCAGGCAGTGTGTGTGTGCGTGCGCGGGCGAACAAGCGCCACGCGCTTCTGTGTGTTTCCTGGTTGATGATAATCTTTTCAAATCCACTTACACATAACTGGCTTCGACAGCGCTGTGGAGGCTCCTATGAGCACCATTTCCGTGCTGGAACTTGCCTTTGTGTTCACACAAGGCAATGACCCCTAGTGACAGCATTTAATTTTTAACAGGTGGACAAACATGTCCAGCTGCCACTGGAGTGGCAGGTACATCCAACTTTCGAGTGACAACAATTGGCCCTTGGGTTGAAATATTTTACATTATAAAGACTAAGCTCCCTTGCGGTCTGTGGCAATGGAAAGTCAGACTCGTAGAATATCATTTTCACTTCTTAAATTATTTAACAACTTGAGACTTTGATTTTACATCACAAGAGTAGTAATTTACTGCCTTAACTGTCACAGACTGAGGACAGAAGTAACTGTGGATGCCCAGCTCCTGTTAACTGAGGTCACAGGACAGAGTAGTGGTCTTCACCCATGAGAGTCTTGAGATCATTCGAAGTGAAAACACTGGTAGACAAACAGAGGACTCACTTGGCACATACTGGCCAAGGCATAATGAACTCAAGAGGCTCCAGCAGAAAAGCATCCATCGCATGAAATCGATGTTGTTAATTTGAATTCGATTAGTATTGCAACTCTGTATTTCCTTGGTAATTTTGTTTATATTTTACAATCCTTTATGTGCTATAAGCTCTTATGCTGTGAGTATAAGAAATCTGTACCTAGCGATATGTTTTTACCTTTAAAGACCAGAGTGTTTTTAAATCTGTCTTTCTGCAGAGCCATGAGAATTACATACATTTAATGTGCCCTCCACCACTCAGGTCTGAGAGACCCCAATGCAGTGGGATGAGCATAGTCAGGGGGCCAAACGAAAATGAGTTTAAATCCTGGCTCTGCCACATAGCAGCCGCCTGATCTTGGGTAGTTCCCTCTTGACCTTTCTGGGCCTCAGTTTCCTCATCTGATGGGAATTATAACATTGGCATCACAAGTCACCTGTGAGAATTTAGAAAGATGTTTTGAGGAAAGTGCCAAGCATGTAGTAGGCACTCACTAAAAGTGAACTTCCTGCCCTTCTCTCTAAGTTTTACCCCCATGTGCATGCCACTCTCCTGTTTCTCTATTTTCATAAGTGGAAGAGAGGCCAGGTTGAGCAGCCACATCCACGGTCAGTGACAACCTTGCTTAACTATGTCCATTTTATTCTTCCTGCTTTGTTTGAACCAGGGGCAAACGAGCCCCAGTGGCCATCAGGAAGGCAGAGAGGTGGAGGGAGACTGAGCTCATAGAGCTGCCACCTGTCTCCCCAGGAAGGGGAAAGCCAGTCCCTCATGTGAGGGCAGTCAGCAGACCTGGCAGCAAACTGGGGCAGCCTCTGCAGCCTAGGATGTGACAGAGGAGCAGCTGCCTCCAAGGGGCCCCTGCAGGCACACTTGGCCGCTTTCCTCTGGGTTCCACCCAGGTTCCAGCCCAGTTGAAGACACGGCCATATGGCAGCCGGCTCCTCTTTGGGAAGAAAGAGATTGGTCCCTCCGAGACTCAAGGGAGCAAAGTCAGAGAGAAGAGGCTGGCAGTGTCCCAGACCCAGTGTCTTGGAACCATCCCAAAGCCTCCAGGTATCACCAGCGCACAACTCAGAATTCATTACGCGCCCCTCCCCCTCAGCCCTCAACCTCTGCCTCCAGTGGCATTTAGCCACATAAAATCAGAGACGGTCACTCAGCACATGTTTATCGGTCGGCCACTATGGCCAGGCAGACATGCCTATTCTCTTGACAAGCAGCTGGAACATGCAGGGCTTCTAAGTTTTACATTGAAGGCTAACAGAGTTCCCGGACCCTAAAATGTGGCAGGTGTTCAGCATAAATGATCTCAACTAATCTCAGAACCATTAACCCATCCCACACGTGAGCAAACAGCTGAGAGAGGTTCAGCAGAGAGCTGACGAGGACAGAGCTCCATTCTCGGACTGTCTGATCCCCAAGCTCTCATTCGTCCCACCACGCCACACTGCCTTCTGAGCTTAAGAGGGGAAAAGAGATGATGTTTTATTGAACACCTACTAGGAACCAGGGATAGGGATTTTCCTAGATTTCACCTTTTTATATTCATAAGAAGCCTACAATGCAATTGCATGAAAAATACATAAGAAATTCAAAATGAAATGCTAATACGGGAGGATTTCAATAAAAATTCAATATTAAAATGACTTAACAAGAATAACTAGCTTTTAAAGAGTTGTTAGTATGTGCCAGGCACTTCTCTAGGCACTTAACCAAATTAACTCTTTCACAGCAACTTTATGAGGCATAAACTTGTCTTATCTCCATATCACAGATGAGGAAACCTAGCCAACAAAGAGGTTAAGTAATCCAAGGACACTGTCATTCAGGGGATACCAGATTTGGAGTCTTTGGGGCAATGACTTTATTTTTCTGAGCCCTGGGTTAGAAAAATGGGAAATGAAAATTCCACCTACTGCCCAGGTAATTCTGAGGAAAAAGTGGGGAATGAACATAAATACACTTTCTTATCTTTAAATGCAGGATGCCAGTAAGGTCGTGTTTTGTTTTGTTTTGTTTTGACTGATACCTATTGTGACATTATTTCTTTAGAAAGCAGGAGGCTACAGCAGAACACGCAAAGGTTTGTGCATGTAATCCACAAGCATTTATTGAGCACCTGCTATGTGCCGCACTGTTCTAAACACTGGGGCTGCAACAGCGAACAGAGCAAAGCTCTGCCCTTGTGGATCTTCCACTGTAGCAAGGGAGACACTGAGCAAACACATAAGCAAATAAAAACGCAATTGGACGTTAGCTAGTGATTAACTAAAAAGAAAAATAAACCCAGCTAAGGGAACAGAGGATGGTGTTCAGATGATTTTTTATCAGAGACCTGAATGAAGCGAGAGACACAGCTATTTGGATAGGACAAGAGCATTGCCGGCAGGGAGCCCTGGTTGGGGGCAGGGGGGTGATTGGTGCATTTAAGGACAAATTAAGAAGCCTGTGTGTCTGAAGTAGAGTGAATGGAGGAGAGTCACAGTTGAGTGTAGTAGTCATCTCAGACTAAACCAGATGGGACCCTGTAGGTGTGCTACCTATGAGATACATAAAAATGTATACAGTGGGCGGCAATTCATGCCGTTTGCTCACTGGTCTTCTTTGTGTGAGATTCCAGCCAATCACCACAAACCCCATGTTCACTCTTTCCCTCCTAACCAATCCAATGGGGCATTATATGCTGTAGTGGGCATATGGCTTCGAAAGCATTCATTCAGTTCATCCATTCCTTGGACATTCACTGAGCACCCAGTGTAATCAAGACCCTTGCTGGGTGGTGGGGATACCCTGTGAATAAAACATACATATAGTCCCTGCTCTAACTGCGGGCATTCTCTAGTGAGGGAGACAGGAAGTAAACCGAGTCAGAGTGCCTGGTGACAAAGGCCCTTGCTGCCAGGCTGGTACTGCTCAAGAGACGGCGGAAGGCACAAGAGGAGCTGGGAAAGGAGAACTCCACTCTGCCTCCAGGCTCCGAAGCTCCCTCCCTCCTGTGCAGTGGGCCCAGGCCGTATGTCAGTGCTGCCAATTCACATCACAGCCGGTAATGGGCAAATGAATCATTGCAAACCACAGAAAATCCCCCAACCTCATTTGAGTCAATAGTTGGAATCATTTCCCTCCACAAGCCTTTCACTAGCTACACTAACCCAGCAAAATTTATTGTGGCATCGTAGCTCCCAGTACTTGTTGCTCCCACCACCTTGCCCACTCTCTGGCAAGGGCTGAGATGGTGTGTGGGCAAGTCTGGAGACAAGAGAAGGTGGGCAGGCTACCTCCGACCTGAGGACATGACGGAAACACAGTAGCTCTTTAAAAGGCCAACACTCCAGCGGAAGGGACAGGCAAGGAAACAGGCCAATGTGCCATCTCAACATGGTGTGGGCAGTTACAAAACGGGCAAGCGCGAGTGTCGTGGGAAACAGAAGGGGGCGGCCTGTTCTCTGAGGCAATGTGTGGGAAGGAGGGGATTCTAAGGAAGCCTTCCTAGAGGAAATTACGCATAAATTGAGAGCTGAAGAGCCAACAGCCCAGGGGGTGGGCAGAGAAGATGGGGTTGGAGGGGAGTGGGGAAGGGAGTACAGGCAGAAAGCATGTGGAAAAGTCAGAGAGAGGAGCCAGCACAGTGGATCGTGGGAGTCAGAGCAGCTCAGGATGGCTGGAGTGTGGCTTCTGAAGGTGGATGAGGCTGGGGGCCTAAGCAGCAAATTGTGGTGGGGCCTGCAGACCTTGCCATGGAGTTCGGAGCGTATCCTTTAGGAATGGGGGGAGAGGTATCGGAGAGTGGAGAGTGGATTTGAAATGGGTAAGAGGGAACCAGGGAAGCCGCGGGAGGTTGGAGGGTGTTATAATAGCACGTGGAGGTTTGGTGGTGGTCTAGGCTACGGCACGAATGGTTCGAGACATGTTAAAGAACTGGCAATGAGATGAGAGCGGCATGGAGAGGTAAAATCAAGGACGACTTCCATATCTGCAGCTGGGAAAGCGGCTGGGTGAAGGCAGGGAAGAGTGAGCCTCTGGGAAGAGGAAGCAGACAGTAAGTTCAGCCCAAGGTCCAAGTACCTGCGGGATACGCATAGGGAGATGTAAAAGACGGGCCTGGGTTGGAGACAGACTTGTGGATGGCCAGGATGCAGATGAAGATTAAAGCCAGGAGGAACTTACATAGAGTGAAAAGATAAGAGGGCCAAGGGGAGAGCCCCCAGGACACCAAGCTTACAGGATAATCAGAGAAGGAGGAGCTTGAGAAGGAAACCAGGCCCCAGGTGTAGGGGAGGGGTCCCAGGTGCCAAGGGAAGAGGGCACATCAGTGGGCTAGAGTGCTCGGCTGGGTCAAATGCTGCCACCAGGGCAGGGCAGAGGCCGGTGAATACAGTAGGGACGTGTAAAAATGACTCCCACACTAGCACTCGGGAGAAAGAGGTGTTGGAAACCTTTGTACCCTACCTCTTTATTACCCACTGCTCTACATGAACCTGCAGGACTGAAATCTAAGATCCATTTAGTTCCATGTTTCCCAAAGGATGATCGAAAAACTGTAGCCCCATGAGATAGAAGACAGACAGAGACACACACACACACACACACACACACACACAGGCACACACGAAGTCAGGAGTGGAATAAATTTTTGGAAAGGTTATGCACTGTACTCCCACATTAGAGTTTGACAATGCAATTAGTGTAGTAAAGGCTCTGAAAAGCCCTGCATTAGGAAACCTGTTTGACCTCAGTTAACCCGGCATTCCTCCAACTTATTGACAATGGAGCCCCATTATGGTGTAACCCTACCAGTATTTCTCCAGCTGGCATTAGCAAAACACACTCAGGAAACCACAGACATGTCTGATAAAGTGTCTGCAGCTGGCAAACCACTGGTAAAAAGCATCCTCTCCTGAGCTTAAGACAGAAGACTTCCCTGGTCTGGGTTCCCTCATTGGTTGGGTGCCTACTAAGTGGTGACACAGTCTGGAGGGTGGGAGACATGGAACATTTGTTGCATGCTCCTGGTGAGGATATGGCTAGCCAAATAACCAGGCGGAGGCTGGCCAGTTGGGAGGGATGAGGGGAGCAGCCATATGGTGAGGTGGCCCTCTCTCCTCTAAGAAGTATGATGTTTGAGGAACTGAAAACAGCATGGAAAACATTGGATGACGAGGGTAGTGAAGAACACTGGTGAGGGCCATTCTCAAAGTGGTTGTAGCTGTTACCATTTATTAAGCACCTAACATGTGTAAGACAATTTACGTAATAATAATTAGTACAGCTAACTTTTCTTGAATTCCTACTATGCACCCAATGCTCTCCTAAGTCTGTTAGCTTATTTATCCTTTCAACAACTAAAGATATTTATGTTCTCATTCACAAGATAAGGAAACTGAGACACTGGAAGATGACATTTCTTGTCCAAGGTCATGGCTTTTAGGTGACAGAGCTGGGATTTGAACCTAGACAGTCTGCTCCAGGTACTATACTCTTAAACTCTACATTCTACACCCTTTAAAAACATCCCACTGATACTTGAACTTGGCTTGCTGGAGTCTGAATCTAAAGTACTAACCATTGCACCCTGGGACCACTCACATTATTTATGTTCTTTGATCTTCACCACAGCAGTTTGAAGTAATGTTATTAACCCCATTTGCAGTGGAGGCTCAGAGTATTTAACACAGCTCATAGTGGGTAGCACTGAAGCTCTTGAAGCCAGAGGTGGAGGGGTCTGGCTTCAAAGCTGATTCTTCTAGGTCTATAACCTCGTGCCACCCAGACTGCTGTCGTTTTTTACAGGCTGCAATTGAGCAATAGTCAGCATATTTCACAACTGCTGGGGCCTAGGCCTTGGCCAGGCAGAGTGGGTGCTGGCCATGGTGCTGGAACAGCATCCTGGAGACACCCGTGTCAGGTCCAACACAGGATGGAAGAAATGGGGGTGTCAAGGAGATCCTGGAGGAGGGGCTAGCATGACCAGGGCAGTGGAGACAAGGGGAGTCTGGGGCTGTTTGGACAGCAGTCATTTGACAGCCAATGTAGCTATTTGGCATATACCTGTGGAATGTCAGCCTTGGCTGGGATTGAAAACAGCTATTTGCGGTTCTAGTAGCCTCGACCTTCAATGCTCCTCGAAGCAGTGCCAGGTGGGCTTAAAAACAGTTCCCTTCTGCAGGGTTGGCTTCCTCAGAGGAGTCCTCACCTGACCTGGGGTGATGACCTTGAGCCTCAAATAGGTTAGATTCATTTGCAGCATTTTACAGTCATATGCTACAGCCCCAATCTGAGAAAATGCAGATTTCCAAGCACAGAGTGGCCGGAACCCTCCATCACCTCTACCAGAGCTGCCAAAAGTAGTGTCCTTGAGCCAGAATCTGCAGGTCTCAAGGCTGGGAGGCATCATCCCAGCCCAGGCAGTCCCTCCAAGATGCTAGACACACACACACACATACACACACAAGATGCTGAAGTTGCTCTTAATTGAAGAGCCTGCAGAGCCCTCTGTGCATTGTGGACCTAATTAAGTTCTGACATCGTATCAAATTAAATCCTTTCATTAAACATTTATCTTCAGATTCTAGAGTGTCACAACACCACATTGTTTTAAGTGACAGAAATGCAAACAGTGTTTGCCTTCCCAACAGCAACCAAAGTGCTGCTCTTAGCAGCCAATGGTGGGCCAGAGGCATGGCATGGCAAGGCAGGCCTTTCCAGAGCCCGCTCCCTCTTCCTCAATGGCTGGCAGAAGCCTCATGGTCCCTAGAGCTTGCCTCCACCTCTCCCGTGCACACCAGTCAACTAGTGCCACCAACTCCACCTCCCTCCTGGTCTTCGTCCTCGCTGAGCTGCCTGGATCAGCTGCAACTCCTCTCAGCAATTCTCCTCCCTCAGAATCCTTCTCCTCCCGGGAGTTGTGGAGAGGCAGAGGGGGCTGGCTCATGGTCTGCTCCTCTCCGAGTACCCACTGGCTTGGGAGCCAGGGCTCACTGGTCCATTCTCTGTCCTACCCCCAACCCCTCCAGACTATGCAGGGCCTTCAGAGCAAAGATTCTGACTTTTTTACCCTTATCTGCTTCCACAGCAGTGCCTAGCACAGAGAAGGCACCAGTGAGGGTTTTGTTTAATCGGCCATTAAAGACCAAGTCTTGCCCTCAGCTTTATGGTTTTGAGAATTCTCTTTGCATTTCTCCCAAAGGTGATCAAGTCCTTGGGGACTGATTCCTGTTGATGAGACTCATGGGAGACCCACGTTTCCCATTTCTACATGTAAGTGGCTTCTGAGGGTGGAACCTCTCTACTGGGTAGAGAGACAATTCTGAGTCACCTTCTTCCCACGTGGATGATCTTTTTAAACACCAAAAATACTAAGGCTCGCATTCTGATGGTTCTTTTTTCTAGATATGACAAGGCCCACCACTCTAGTGATAATAATGTGTACTGAGAGCCCACAATATGCACCAATCTAAGAGCTTTACACATACATTAACAACCCTCACAAGGAATGGGAAAAATAGGTAATATTATCATCCCATTTTACAGCAAGGAAACTGAGGTCCAGAGCAGTTAAGCAACTTCCCCAAGGCTCTACATCCAGGTATTCTGATAGATCTGTCCTGAGTTTTTATTAAAAAGAGTAGCTAATCTTTATCAAGCTCTATGGGCCTCCAGCCCCTCATCTGTAGAACAGATCATGGATAGAACCCACCCAAGGGACTGATGTGGTAGGTAAATCAGGGGAGATGTAAAGTATTGGCACAGAGGGGATCTTTAATAAATATCAGGGGGTCCCCCATATCCCCTGAGAGAGAACGGAAAATGCACAGCTCAATCCCTGGCCTCAATGCACCAGAATGCTATTAGGAAAATGGCACAAAAACTGGTGAGATCTGAAATAAGACAGGACAGCAATACAAGAGCTGTCACGAGGCAGTTTGTGGTTAATTGCCAGATGAGTGATCTTGGAGATGAAAGGAGGGAGAGGCAGCTCTGAGCTGCAGGGATCAGGAGGGCTCCTTAAATCCTCACTTCCAGGGGATGAAAGGCACCTCAGGATCATCTATTCTACCTCCTGGAAATGCCTTCTGCGGCATCCTTCAAAGGCAGCCAACCACCTTCCGCATGAACCCCTCCAGCAACAGGGAGCTCACTACCTTGGGAGTCAGTTCAGAAAACCACAACACTCTCCCAGCTACCAATCTGACATCTCACTCTCCCCTTCATAGGGCTGGACTAAGGTGAGGTACAAAACTGACGGAGGTGCTCAGTGCACCTGCCCAACCCTGAGAGCAAGTGCCTCCTTAAATTTGGACCAAGGTGCCCCACCTAGTCTAGTGTTGCTTGTAGAATTCCCACCCATGGTTCCTAGCTCTCCTAGCCCAGTAAAACAGGCATCATTTTAGGTAGGAAAGAGGGAGGACTTGGTTTGGCTGGGAGGGCAAGTGTGAGCAAAGGTGAGGAGGGGGAATAGGCAAATGCTTTTCTGAGCCCAGAGTAGCTGGGAGAGAAGAGTCAGAGCAGACGAGGTGGGAATCTCTGGGTCCAAGTGGACACAGCTGAGAATGTCTGAGTCTAAGACATCTGCTCTTTGTGCTGCAAGCAATGGGAGTTGGGAGATTTCGGAGTGAGCCAGTGTGTTTGGCTTGGAAACAAGAATGTGGTTAGACAGATCCCCAGGTCTATGGATCCTTGTCCCATGAAACGTTTCCATTTGTGGGTCAGTGGTTTACGTGACATTTGACCACTTAGGCCTGGATCTCAGCCATGAAACTGAATGGGCCCAAGCAGCTAAAAAAAGAGCCAAAGGGGGCTGGGGAAAATCAATGTTCAGAAAATTAAGGTGGATTTTCAAAGCAGGAAAGGCCACTGGGGCACTTTTTTCATTCCATAGAGAAATCTGGGCACCATATTGGAGATCTTCATGACTGCTAGCAGGAAGGAGTGTCCCTCAGAAGACAAAGTCTGTGGGACACATCCTGGCAGCAAGGTCTCATGATCTTGGTGCGTGGAGTAGCAGAAGAGAAGCTATGTCTGTAGAGATGTTTATTTCCCTGGCATCTATTATGAGACAGGAACGGTGTCCATCAGCTTTCTTTGTGCATTACCGTGTTCATTTTTACAACAACCTTACTCCCATTTTACAAAGGGGGAAAGCAAACCTTAGAGAGGAAACATGACCTGCCCAAAGTCACACACTAGCGAGTGTGGGAGTAGCAATCTGTCCAGGGTTTGGAAAGTATACACATGAAAGGAGAAGTGTATGTCTGGCACGGGCTCATTCACTAAAGGATGGCCGTGCTAACTGGCCTGCAGCTCTGCAGGGGCTTTGCATTTTACCAAGTGGGTTTATTAGCTCTCATTTCATCTATTCAATTATACCATCAGAGAAGCAGCACTGGCCCATTTCCCCATTTTACAGATAAATGATCTCAATTTACTTCATATCCATCCACTTCTCTCCATGCCCACCGCCCCCACGCTGCCAAGCCACCTCCATCTCTTATCTGGACTACTCCTGTCAGTGTGGTTCAGGTAAGAGACCCAGTGGCTTTGACAGGGCTTGTGGTTTCCAGTCTTCCCTCCAGTCTATTCTCAGCCACCAGGGCCATCAACCTAAAGCACAAGTCTGGTCACATTAATCCCTGCTTAACCGAAGTTCATACTCTGAATGGCTTATTAGGCTCTGAATAATCCGACAGTGGCTGCTGTCTCTCACTGGTCTCACACACACACACACACACACACACTTATTTCCAGACCAACCATCTGTCCTTCCGACAGACCCACGCTCTGGGCCTTGGGATCCCATCCTCTCTCTGGTTAACCCTTGCTCTTCCCCCTAGCACCTCCCTTCCCTCCCTTCATCTGCCAACTTCTACCTATCTTTTGTGGCTCATCTGAGATGGGGCTTCTTCCAGGAAGCCTTCCTGGCAACCCACCACCATCCAGCCTGAGCCATGCATCCTCCCACCCACCTCCAGTGTCCTGTGCTCTGCTGTATCAACAGAGCATAGTGGTCACCCAGAACCCCACTGTTTAGGGTCAAATCCTAGCTCCTTCGCCTACACTAGCAGTGAATCCTTAGATGCAATTCCTCCACCTCCCTGTGCTTCCATTTCCACACCTCTGAAGTGGAGAAAATAATGAAAGGTTTTGAGGATGAAATGTAAAGTGCCCAGCCCAGTGCCCAGCTCATGGCAGCTTCTCCAAAGGGCCAGCTGTCACCGTCCCTGCCCTTAACATTGTTTACACTCTGGGTAATGGAAGTTAATTATTTGTCCAGGTGTCTCCTAGGCCCATAGCTCTTAGGGACATGGCATGCCGCTGCATTCTATTGCGGCGCCTACCTCAACCGCCACACCTAGTAGGCACTCAGTGAATTGGAGGACTAGCTAAAATACTGAGTCAAAAAGGGAACAACTTGCTCCAGATCACATGGGTAATAAATGGCAGAAGGAGGGCTCAGAGACAAGCTCTCTCACTGAGTGGCACGGCCGTCTTTCCTCTCTACCACAGGCTTCTCAAGATGAATGTAGAGCCGCTGGTAGATGACAGTATTTATTCATTGTCTGCCTGCTCCTGGGGCTCTGGGGTTGACACAGTCATTTGAACAGTCCTGTCTTGTAGGATCTAAACGTATCAGGTTCCCGTACTCCCTGGGCATGTCTCCACCAGGGAGCTCTCTTGACACGTCAGAGTGTAACCACCATTCTCTGACTAGTCGGTGCACTTCTTGAGGGCAGGGACTGTGTGTGACCCATCTGTGCTACCCAGCGTGTGGCCCAGCAATGGGAAACAATACCTACCACTTATCGAACCCCTACTGGGTGCCAGGAATTATGCTAAGCCCTCTCAATGCAGTACTTTATGCAATTCCACCCTGTGAGATAGATCTTTCTGTCTCCCCATTTTACAGACAAGACGACTGAGGGTCAGAGAAGTTCAGTGGTATAACTGGGATAGGAACCCAGTGGCCCACCTCCAGACCCTGGCGCTAACTGCTGATCTTTCCTGCCTCTCTAGTGGTAGGAGTTGAATTAATTGAACTATATTTTGGGAAGGTTCCTTCATAGTCTACTTCATGGAGTATGTTTAGGTTAGTTCATTACCTGTGCCAAGGGTCCTTAACCTCATCAGGAACAGGCTTTCAATCACATTGTGGTGTGAAGTGGGTCTGAGGTTTTCCTGTCCCTGGGGGCCTGCCCGTGTCAGCACTATGTCCAGGAAGCCATATGTTCAGGAGGGGGACCCAGAGCTCAAGGTTGTGATGAAGGTGCCTTCAAGTTCAGAACCCAGATCCTTCAAATTCTCAGTGTTGGTGAGGTCAGGCCCATATCAATCTACCAGCCCATGAGCACACCCTCTCCATGACACCCAGAGTCCCCAGTGTGGGGCCCTGACCCCATCTCCAAGGGCTCTTCTATTATCTCTAAGTGTCAACAATTGTAGCTTGCCTATTGTCACTGGGATCGATTACATCCTTGCTGTCTGAGGTCAAACCCATCATCTTACACCCCTTCCCAGCCCCCTTAGTCCAAAGCTGGCATACCCTGTCACACGCTGTTCTTAGCAATGCCCCCATCTCCCTCTCCCATATTCATAGCCACAGCTGGCACTGAACAGTAGAAAAGTTTATCCTGAACAAAGAGGTTATGAGGAACATTGAGACGCCTTTTAATTAATTCATTCAGTTATTCTTTAGATACTTCATAAGCACCTACTATATGCGAGCACTGAGGGTTCAACAAATTGCCTTCTTAAAAATGTGTTTGATATTAAATACATTAAAAAGACTATTTTAACATGTATGATTGTGTTTATTAGGGTTAAGTTCAGCTACCAGATTTTTTTTTAACTAAAATTAAAAAGATGGTTTATTTCTCTCTCATCGCACAGCTCTAGAGATAAGATGTCCAGGGCTAGTACGCCCCCACAGTGGCATGGCCCAGATGCCCTTACCTTATTCTACTATCATGCAGCTCTCCATCCTCAAGGTTATGTCATGGTCCAATAAGGCAACCTTGGACCTCCATAGTCCATGTGCGAAGAGGAAATAGCTGAGAAGGGCACATCCCATGAAGGACATTTCTCAGAAGTTGCTCCCAGCACTTCCACTTACATCCCTTGGTCAGAACTTAGTCACATGGCCACCTCTAGCTGCAAGAGAGGCTGGTAACTAAAGTCTACATTCTAGGAAGCCGTATGTCCAGGCAAAATGTGGGAAGACAGAGAGAGCAGGATACTAGGAAACAGCCACCAGGCTCTGCCACAGTGAGGCATAGACAACAACAATAAAATGAGCACCTGTGCATGTGCCATCGGGCTAAGAATGGAGCATCCCCAGCACATTAAAGGTGCCCGCCCTGCCACATCCCATGCACTGCCCCCTTGAATCCTGGGTGTATCATCGCCTTGCCTGACTTTACAGTTTCACCACAAATGTATGTATTTTTAAGCAATCCATGGTCTAATTGCACAGTTTTTAACTTCATGAAAATGGAACCATACTATATGTATTTTCCTGGAGCTTGATTTTTTTATGTTCAATATTACATTTGTGGAATTCACCTGTGCTGACATGTGTGGCTGTGACCCACTCACTTCCACTGCTGACCCCATTGTAGTAAATACTCCACAGTATTACCATTCTCTGGCAACAGAAGTGTGGGCTGTTCCCAATGTTTGGCTGTTACAAGCAGTGCTGTCACAGACATACTATACTCATCCTGTGTATACACACAAGTGTTCCTCCAAGGCAAATTTCTAAGAGAAATTGCTGGGTTGTGGGGTATACACATATTTTTATATTGTCAAATAGGCTTTTAATAAGGGAGGCACAAAATCTCCTGGTGCCCCAGGGATTCTAATAGTTGGAATAATGCTCATCTGTTTAAGAGAATGGAATGTGTAGCACACTCCCTGCCCACACACATGCGTGCAGGCATGCACACACACACACACACACACACACACACACACACACACACACTGACTCATTCTTTCATCTATTTGTTCAATAAACATTTGTCACGTAGCCATTATCACTAATTATAAAACACACCATCAATGTAACAGTGAGTAAATGAACCCATCAATTATGAGACACATCCCTACTTCAGAAACACTGGAATGTTCATGTGAGCATCTTGGAATCCAGGGAAATGAGGTATGCTTAGGGAACTCTCTAGAAGAAATTCTGCCCTTAGTGAGCTTACAGACTGGTAGCCATTTGTTCCTAAACAATGATGCCAGAACCCAAAATATGATCAAAACAGATATAAAATGCTTGAAACCCTCACGACCCAGCCCAAAGTATGGTCCACCAGGGACTCTACCGGGTCAGCGCTGCCTGGGAGCTCGTGAGAAATGCAGACTCTCAGGCCCCAGACCATTCCCACTGAGTCAGAATCTGGCTTAACATGATCCCCAGCTCATTCCTATGCACATTACAATCTAGAAACACTGCATGGGAGCTATGTGAGGGAGACAGTCTTTCCAGCTAAGAGCAATCAAGAAAGACCTCCCAGCCCGGCCAGGCGTGGCTCAGTGGTTGAGTGTCAATCTAGGATTCAGGAGACTGCGGTGCGATTCCCAGTCAGGGCACATGCCCAGGTTTCGGGATCGATCACCAGCAGGGGGCATGCAGGAGGCAGCCAGCTGATCAATGACTCTCATCTTTGATGTTTCAACTCTCTGTCCCTCTCTCTGAAGTTAATAAAGATATGTTAAAAAAGAAAGGAAGAAAGAAAGAGGGGGGGGGGAGAGAAGAAAGAAAGAAAGAAAGAAAGAAAGAAAGAAAGGAAGAAAGAAAGAAAGAAAGAAAGAAAGAAAGAAAGAAAGAAAGAAAGAAAGAAAGAAAGAAAGAAAGAAAGAAAGAAAGAAAGAAAGAAAGAAAGAAAGAAAGAAAGAAAGAAAGAAAGAAAGAAAGAAAGAAAGAAAGAAAGAAAGAAAGAAAGAAAGAAAGAAAGAAAAGAAAGGAAAGAAAGAAAGAAAGAAAGAAAGAAAGAAAGAAAGAAAGAAAGAAAGAAAGAAAGAAAGAAAGAAAGAAAGAAAGAAAGAAAGAAAGAAAGAAAAGGCCTCACAGAAGAGGTGTCATTTGAAGAAGAGAGCAAAGGAATAACTACATTCACTGAGCGCCTGCTCTGGGTTAGGAACGCACCAGGGGCCTTCATTTCTGTCATCTCATCGAGTCCTCAGAATCACCTCACCAGACAGAGATTAATTACCTTTTCTACAGCTATGGAAACTGAGGCACAGAGAGGTCACATAACTTGCTCATGGCCATACAGCTAATAGCTAGCAGAGCCAGGCTTAGAAATCAGATCTTTCTGAGTCTGGAGCACAATCTCTTCCCCTGCATCACATGAAAGGAACTAAAGAAGTAGCTGTGATGATAAGAATGAGGACAGGACACTACTGGGGATTGTATGAGCAAGTGCTCGCTGTGGGGTCAGGACTTCTAGGGGCTGAGAGCCCAGGACAAATGGAAAAGGCAGGCTCAGGGAATAGAGACTGAGCTACAACAGACTTCTTACCCCATTCTCACCCCACCCAGTGTCTGCACAGGAGATAGCACATAGTAGGCATTCAAAGCAGTCCAATGAATGAATAAACAACAGGCAAATGAGCAAGCCACACGGGCTGTTGTTTTGAATCCTCCAGCACCAGCTGGTGCCAGCGCTGTGCTGGGGGCTGGTGTTCCAGGAGGAGCCAGGCATCACTCACCTGCTAAAGGTCTCCGAATCCCTGCCCTCAGGGACGGCCCTGCCAGCAAAGCAAGGTGCCAGGAGCAGGAATGATTTAAAACACAGAGAAAGCAGCTCCCGCCAAACCCTTCATTTGCTTCACTTAAAAAAATTACTGAGCCAGCCTCCACCCCGTGCCTCAGCTCCTCCATCGGCACCCTCCCATCTCCCTCATGCTGCTCCTGCAACTCCTCCTGAAAAGTGGAAAATAGAACAGCTCTGTGCAGCCCCTAATGACCAGGTTTATGAAGAGCTTATTGAATCTCAAAGACACAAGACAGCGGTTGGTGTTGTGAGATATTAATGTGCTTTTCACAAAGCTGATGCAACCTCCTCTTAAACTACTTAATACCTACAAGCTGAAATTTCCAGCGTGAGCAGGTCGATTCCTGGAGGCAGAGCTGTGGCAGCCTTAGGCGCAGCCCCAGGCCTTTCCATCTTGAGTTGGCCTGAAGTCACTCGGCTCTGGGATTGGTGTGGCATCACTGCCCTTCTGGTAGGGGCTCAGCAGAGATTTCTGTAGTTATTGGGCCCCTTGGCAGAAAAATCACTTATAGTTCATGGTGGGACAGTCTCCCCTAAATCTCCTCATCCTCCAAAGGCTCAAAGACAGTGGACAGTTCAGCCTAGACCACAGGCCCCTGAGAGATCTGGCCCCGACCCTCTCCAGCCACCTCCTGCCCTCACCCTCGCCTACCCTGCGTTCTAAGTGCAAGCAATGTTTTTGAAATCTCCAATCCCACCAGGACATCATGTCTTTACACCAGCTGACCCCTCATGTTGGAGGCCCTTCATCAAGTAGTATCCTGATGGATGTGTAACAAATGACTCTATGGACAGTGAATGGGGACCTTGTGTTGTAATATTTGCCAATTCCTGTGGTGCAAATACTCCCAGTGTGGCTGACTTCAAGCTTCTAATGTAAGTTAGGAAAGGATACCAACAGTCAGCTCCCATGAGTTGGTACAGTCAGCTCCAGCATTCCACTACCTTCAGGCCTCCTCGTTACCTCCAACTCTGCCCTGGGGAACTTTTCCTGACCCCCTGAGACAGTCTGTTCCTCCTGTGTGCCCAGAACTTCCCTGACTTTGCTCTTGCTGGTCCCTCTTCCTAGAATCCCTTCTCACCCTCCACCACTTCTTCATCACAACCCAACACACACGCGCACGCGACCTGCTTCTCCTGGCTACCTCCTCCACCCTCTGTAGCAGCTCAGCCACCTCCTCCTCAGGAGGCCTGCGTCAACACCCACACACTCACACACAGGCACCTACTGTGTGCACCCAGACAGGCTCTGCTCTGTCACAACACATATCCTGCTACGCAACAGCCTCTGCCTTCTGTCCCCCACCATAGACTGCAAGTTCTGTGGGACAGAAAGTATATTTTCCCTCTGTCTTCAACAGGTTGCACAGAGAGCATAGCATACAGTCAATATTCCATAAATGTCAGCTAAACAACTCTGTTCCCACAAGGCTTATACATCCCTCTAATATAGTACGTGAGACATTACATTCCAGTAAATAACATCGCATTCAACGCTTTCTGACTTTCCCCCAGACTGTGTGTCCCTGAAGAGCAGGAGTCAGATTAAATTTCCTTCCACCACCCCAGGGCCAGGCACTTCGCCTTTAGTCACTATTTGGGGAGAGAGCCTGCCTAAGAATGAAGCCAACTGGAAGAAAAGCCAACACCAGATTTTTTGAGCACCTGGATCCATCTATGCCTGAAGACATACAACTCCAGGGCTTGATTACAAAAGGAAGTACAGCAGAACTCGAGGCTGGAATCAGGAAAACAAGAGTACACCACTCTTCACTGACTGTAGTGATGTCCATTGACATAGAGGTTCTACCAAATTTAAATTCTACCAAAGATGATTGAATGACACTGGTACCACCCCCCCTCATGAGCCTCATCACCACATCAGTCAGACTGAGTCCAGGGCCACAGAGCTCCAGGTGCTCCTGGAGATCCCTTACACATCCCGCCAACCCTCACGGCCTCATCACCACCATCAGCCTCAAAGACCGCTGGGACCAATCAATCCCATTTTGGCCTTGGACCCAGGTTACCTTGGTCATCCTCACTACTAATCATTTGTCCCTCAGAGCTCTGTTCATCCCCTAGCTGACCCAATCTCCAACCTCCCCAGCCCCTCAAGTCCCAGCCCTGGGCTCTCTGGAATTTTGTCCCAATGTCAGCAGAACCCCCTATATTCTCACCTTCTTGCTCTGATGGAAGCCTGGCTTTCTCCCCTGCAGTCTCTTACATGGGGGTGTTTCATGGCCCACACCTCTGCTCTTCACTTCTGGTCATTAAATACTGGAATCCTACCTATCACACCAATCTGTCACAGTAAGTCCAGGGAAGAGGGCTGGTAGGGGTGGCTCCTAGATTTGACAGGCAGAGGACAGAGGGGCTGGGACTGAGGCCCCATCTGCTCTCCCTCCTCCCCAAGCATGGGTAGAAGGGTGAGCTCTGAGCCTCAACCCCAAGGTCCAGCCCAAGCACAGCTGCAAGGAGGTGTTCAATGGCCCAAGAAGAACAGATCCTTCCTACAGCCCCTAGTGGCAGGGCTGTGCTCACACCACTACCCCGAGAGCACTGCCTCTGGGGTTTTGCCCTTCCCCTCACCACCATCATCCTCTACTCTACCACTCCCAGCACCATCAATCCTGCCTCCTGGGTTGCTGAGAACATAGGGCTATTTTCACAGAGAAGTCCTCTGACTGACCAGATTAGTAGTAGAAAATTCAGTACTAGGTTCGGTACTCACTGAGACAGAATGACTCGTATGCAGCAGAGAAGGCCGGGAGCATCTGGTGTGGTTCCGTGTGTCAAACCGTGGTCCAGACAGGGCCATCATTTAGCTTGTAAGAGCCTCATCATCAAAAGATCACACCAATAATTTCTAAAAACCAACCAATAATTTGGGGCTTATTAGGATAATTTGATGAATCATTTGCACTTCAACTTTTAACTTACTAAGCAGTTTCGTAATATATACTTGATGTACATAGAAAATAAAAATGAATTTTAGTTTTGTCTTATATATTAATTGGGTGACCTTTCCAGTTGCTAAATACTCTGAATGTCATCCCTACCTCCTTGCAACCTGAGCCACCCAGTTCATGAGCTTACACTTGACCCTAGATTACCAATAACCACACTTCACACCCTCAGTCTTTTGCACCCACTATTGGACTCCCATGCCCCACCCTTTCAGCTCACTCCCTGGCTCTAACAATTCTCTGACCCCCGCCCTAGGCTTCCAATGCATTGACGCCCATCTTTCCACTGCCCTCTTTACCCAGCTTAGGGCCTGTCAGTTTTCATAATCACTCCCTCCCCTTCTTGCTCTCACCTCACAGACCCCCATCCCAGTTAAAGGCAACCCTCCAGCTAGACAAATTGCAGTGACATGCTTAAATGTGGCCTGAGAAAACCACAGGATCTCAAGAGGGACCTTGAAGCCACCGATACACATACTTCATGTCTCGAGCCTGGCCCATTCTCTCTCCTACTCTCATGGAGAAAAATTTGCTTCCCTTCCTCCTTCCTCGAATGTCCAACTCTGCCTCCCCTTCCTCATTCTCAGTTTATGACCCTGCTTCCCATTCCATTAAGAAAATAGAAGCAACCAGAAGTGTCACAAGCCCCCACCATGTCTAACCACAGGTGTGTGCTGCTTTCTTGGTACAGTGAACGTACCATCACCCACCTCATGAAAGGCCACCCTTGCACTTGTGTCCTGGACTTCATCCCCCCTCACATTGCTCCTGCATTGCTCCTTCCTTTCTCTGGGCAAATTCTTCCGCTACTGGAACATTCCCACCAGCACCACTTATGCCTTGCCATCTCCCCCACAACACAGAGTAGCCAGCAGGTGGTAGACATCCCACTGGCAAAATGCAGAGGGGGGCAGAGGGAGGTAAAGGGAAGGAGACAACAAAGGATGTGGTGAGGGCTCAGGTAGCCAGACCAGCATGTGCAAAGATCCTGCGGTAGGAAGGAGCATGCAGGAAGGAAGGCCCAGGTGGCATGTGCACAGAATGATGAGGTCAGACTGAGGTTGGGTCAGACCCTATTAAAGATGGTGAGCTTTTTCCTGAGAGCACTGGGAGCTGATGAGTATTTTAAGCTGGAGGTGGCTTGATCAGATTGGCATTTCCAAGGACAATTACGATAGCTCTGTAGAGAGACAGATAAGAGTGCAAAATGACCAGTGGGGAAGCTATTGCCATCCTCCAGGGAAGCAAGGAAGGCGGCCTAGCAGTGGGCGATGCTGTTGATGGAGAGCAATCAATGAGTTTGAGAGACACTGAGAAGCTAATACAGCAAGATGTTGTGATGGATGGAAGCTGCAGTGGGGAGGAGGAGATGTTGGCGATGATGGCTGGGCTCTGACTTGCACCAGGAAGTGAAGGAGAGACATTTGCTGAGCTAGCTGGTGCCTCCAGAAGGCCAGGCTTGAAGGAAAGATCATGAGTTCAGGTTTGGACCTGCTGAGTGTACAATGCCTTAAGACATCCACCAGGAGACATCAAATAGGCAGTTGACTACCCAGGTCTGGACCTCACAGGAGCATCCGGGCAGCTGATTATTTCACACAGCCTCTCAACAAGCATCTCTTCGCCCTTCTTCTGCACTAGGCTCCTTGCTAGGAGCCAACTGCCAGTCCAAGGATGGCTGAGGCACAGGCTTGTGCAGAGGGGCAGCCAGGCTGCATGGGGAGCAGGTGCAGGCATGCAGCCCTTAGAAGAGGGGTGTGAAGGCTCCATCTGCAAGCCCTTGGTTTGGGGTTGAGCACTGTCCCTGATTTGTTAGAAGACTTGGGGCATGTCAGGACCCTTCTCTACACCTCACCTCCTGCAGGCTTCCTTATAAAGATGCCTGGCATGGCATTGGCGCTGATGAAATATTTGTCAGATTGAATTGAGAGAAAATGAAAGTGCTTTGCAAAGTGCTTTTCAAACACACTGATTTGTAATTTTAACACTAGGGAGGATAGTATATCCTCTTAGCAGCTGGTATGAAGACACTTCTCAGGAGAGAGGGGTGTGTGGTTGGAAAGACAGAGAAGCTGCTAGGGGAAGGTTGAGGCCTCCTATTAATGGACCAAGGTGCACAAGGGCAGGGAGATGTGCTGGGGGGACAGAGAAGCGGGGAGACAACAGGTCAGGGGAAGGAGGGAGCAAGGAGAGGGACTGCCCAGAACACTCAAAGAGACCTGCCCTGTGGGAGTATTTTGGGTGAAATGTTGTGTTCTTGGGACTCACAAAGCTTCCGTAAAGTTACCAGAAGTCCCAAAATGCTTTGGGGAATTATTTTTCTTGCCGAAGTCAGGAAAGGAGGTGAATTTGGTACAGAGATGGCGAAGGGGGAGGGGGACAGTAAGCCATTTTCTCTGTAACATGTAGCATATAATGATAGCTAGAAATACCTAAAACACTTATCTTCATGTAAGTATACCCGTGTCCTATATATGCCATGTATATAATATATACAGGTCTATGTTACAATGCTTTAAAATGCCTAAATAATTTCCACAGTATACAGTAAAGCCTTCTTTATGGGATATGCGGCTCAGAATTCTATAGGAAAATAAATTGCTAACATGTACTGAGGACTGTATTAATTAGGTTATATTAGCCGCTGTCACAGAAAAATCCCCAATGTCAGTGGCTGAATATAGTCAGTCCATTTCTCTCTCACAGCAGTGCCTCGAGCACGTTCACTAATGTGGCAGTGCTGTTCTGAGCACTTTATTTATGTCAGCTCATTCAATCCCCATGACTATCTACGAAAGCAGAATTCCTATGAATTCCTAAGAATTTTCCTCCCTTTCAGGTGAGGAAACTGAGGCATCTCAGTGCGCCTGGCCTGCCTCTCAGCCCTATACCATATCTCCCAGCTCAGGGCAAGTTAGCCAACACTTGTACCTATGCTGCTGCTGGGGATACAACAGTCCCTGCTGTCATGAGGCGGATATGGTTGTAAATTCTATCCTAAGCATCTGTTTTTATGGAGATTGCACTGCATAGTTCTCTGATTCACTTAGTGACTGTTGGCAGGGGCCCTGCTGTGTGTGGCACTGGGCTGGAGTTTTCACCTAAGCCAGTTCTCACCTTCTCACTGAGCAAATATTTAGAGGCAAAAGCCCTGATTCCATCATTCCTGGGCATGAGTACTTAGTCATTTAGCCTCCCTGAGCCTCAGCTTCTTCATCTGTAAAATGGAGATGATAATACCCCCTCAGAGGCCTGTGGTAGAGCCAGAATGAGTCTAGTACAAGAGTCTGGCAGAGAGCCTAGCCCCCTGTGGGGACTCACCCCCTGGATTTCAGAGCCATTGGGGCCTGGGTGTGGTGAATTCCATGCCCTGCAGGTGGAATGCTGCTTTGCAAGCTTACCTAAAGTGCAGTGGGAATGTCTGTCAGCTTCAGTCTGGGGTCTGCCTCTTTTGGAAGGCTATCTACTTTCTCTCAAGCAAATTGTGGGGTGACCAGTGGAGCTGGGGCACAGAGGCAACCACACGCACTGCACCAGGTTCATCATTCATGGGCCTCTTCAGTGGCAGTCCACAGCCCTAAACCAAACCTCCACCTCCAGCCTCCACCACCACCGAGCTTCCGCTAATCCTCAGAAGCCTCAGTGGAAGGCTGGGTTTTGAAGTCTTAGGCCTCAGATCCTCTCTGAGAGCACTGCAGGGGAAGGGGCGTGTTTTGATTCACCAGGAGGATGTCCAAACAGACAAAGCAATACCGTCCTCTAGGGTGAGGGCGAGGACTGAACCAGCTTCAGCAGAGTGAGAGGTCAGGAAGAGGCCAGTGGGTCTGAACCCCGGAAACTGTGATGCCTGCCTCATGTGTCCTTTTTCCCCTTGTTTTCCAGGGAACTTCAAAGGCCTCTGCAAGCAAATTGATCACTTCCCAGAGGATACAGATTACGAAGCTGACACAGCAGAATATTTCCTCCGTAAGTGCATGCAATTTTTTATCTCCTTCATGGTGACGGGTCCTGCCCTCTAGCCTTCAGAGCACCAAACACCAGGACTGTCTAGAGGTCCTTGTCTCAGCAGAGGGCTGGAAAAAGCTGAGCCTTCCCCCTTCCCTCCTGTCTGGAGGCCAAACCTTCATGCATGCTGTTCCCTCTGCCTGCACCACTTTTCTTTCCCTTCTTTGTCCTACTCGTCCACCAGGTTTCAGCTGAAACATTACCTCTTCCAGGAAGTCCTCCATGCCCCTGAACATATTCCCAGAGTAAGGCACTTTTGTCATGCTGTAAGGTCCTTGTTTATTTGGGCAACCATCTCCCTCACAGTCCTACCAACGCTGCCAGGCCAGGGGCTCTTGTTTGCATTATATTTTCAGCCCAGTGGCCTCAGTAAATACTTCTTGAATAACTGAATGAAGAAACTTATCAGGCGGTGCCAGATTAGAATTTCTACTGAAACAATAGATCAGATTGTTTTTCCTCCCCCACAAGTCAAGTCAAAGTTGAATCCTGATGTAAAAGCTGCACTCTTAAATCCACCTGAGACATATTATCAAGAGAAAGCATTTGAGTCCCAAAGAAACATTCTCAAGAATTGGCAAAAACTAACAAGATGAAATGTTCCCTGAGAAAGGGATTTCCAAGAGAGGGGTTGAGGGCCCTTGACACCTGGGACACCAAAGCCACCAGAGCAGAAGTGACTGAAGGCTCTGCTCGAGGCTCTCAGGCCTGCTCCTCCTGAGATCTGCTCTTCTCCCAGGAGCATCCCGCTCTGCCCCTCCCCTCCCAGTTGGCAGAGGGCTTAGCATTACCCTCAGATCATTTTTATGAAAAATGCAGGAGGCATTTTATTATATGGATCATCCATCTCTTTCAATAATTACTCCTCACATCAAATCCAGCTCAGGTCAGCCTGGAATCCGGGCGTCACCGAGAAGCCCACGGAATATGACGTCAGCCAGGCAACTAAGGAGAGAAAGGAAGGGAACACGATGCGGGCAACTAAGGAGAGAAAGGAAGGGAACACGATGCAATTTATAGATTTCTCTCTAAGGGGAGGAAATATCTTACAATGCCCCTCATTTATTTTTATGAATTCCTGCAAGACGTTGCTCTTAAATGGAATTCCTAAAGGGCAGTTTGGTTGTATTCCCTGTTACGACGTCTGGGGCTCCCAAAGGAGTCTGGCAATGGGTGAAGGCAGATTGAACACCATCTGCACACTACCCCTGTGCTCAGGACTGAGGAGATCCAGATGAATGAATGCGACACAGTCCGTGGCCCTAGGGAGACCACGTGGTACACAGCCTGGTGGGGAGGACCCTCAGGGAAAGAGCTGGACTGGGAGACTCGCACGCGGAGATGCATCCTGCACACAGAGGTGGAAGGGGAGCAAAGCTGAGCCCCACACCCACAGCCGCACTGATTGAGCACAGCTAGATGCCAAGTGCTTGCAGCAGGAATTCCATCTCCTTCTTTGCTATGCCTAGAACAGCTCCTGGAATACCGTAGATGCTCAATCAGCGCTTTTTGTTAAATGAAGGAAAATATCGGGTTCTTCAGTGACTGTTCCCTGCCTACGCTATACCTCCTTCTCCTTACTCTTAAAGAGAAAAGAGCTTAGATTGTTGGGCTCATTTTGGTGTCCCTGGGCAAAGAACTTGAACATACATTAGCAGTGCAGGATCTGAGGGTCTGAGTTGACTAAATCCAATACTTTTGAGCATCTATAATAGGAGGTCAGCAAACTTTTTCTGTAAAAGGACAGATAATAAAAATTTTAGGCTTTGCAGGCTGTACAGTCTGTCCCAACTACTCAACTAACCTTGGAGCACAAAAGCAGCAGAGACAAAACAGAAGCAAATTAGTGTGGCTGTGCTCCAACGAAACAACTTTATTTACTGAAACAGGCAGCAGGCCGCATGCAGCATAGTTTTTTGACCCCTGATCTATAATACACTAATCTTGAGCTAGACAATAAAAGTAATTTTTTAAAGCTGGAAGATGTGAGTTCCTATCGTTGTCTATTCAGCTGTAACCTGGCTGGCTAGAGAAGCTAGAAGACAGGGATCATTCTTGAAGGACCCTCTGCCCCACTAAGGCAGGCAGAGCAGGGGCCCAGGGAGGCTTGCAGGGCTTCTCCTGTGGTGGGCGGGGCTGTGCCTCAAGGTGGGCGAAGCTGCACCAGAGTGGGTGGAGCCTGAGTCAGCTCTCTATTCAGGTCTGTTAAGCCTGCCTGCAGGATGCACCTGCCACACGGGAGGCTGTGAGAGGCAAGGAAGTAGCCTCTGCCCCCGAGGGCTCGCTGTCTGGAGATAGACCCATGAACATAAGGTGTATGCCATGATATAGGTTAGAAGGAAGAGTGGGGCACAAGGGAGTGTGGCTCCTCGCCCAGCCTGGAGGAGGTGGCACCAAAGCTGAGACTTGAACTCTAGAAGCATTCATTCATTCATTCACTCACTCACTCATGTAGCACTCACTAAGCACTCACTATGTACAGGGCGCTCTGAGGGGCCATCGATGTGTCTGCTGTGGCGCCTCCCTACCCCTATCCCTCCTGAACAAAGCTTGAGGAGCATGACGAAGAGCAGAGGTGGTGGCAACCAGGGTGTGACTTCCTACAGCTGTCAATGTGTCTGTGTGTCTGTCTTTGTGCATGAGGGCATGAGTCTGCGTTGTGTTGTCTTTCAGTGCCTGCATGTCTGTGCACCTGCATGTCTGCCTGTCTGAATGTGTAAGTGCCTGTGTGTTTGCACATGTCTGCTTGTGTGCATGTGGGTCCCTACATGGCGAATGTGCGTGCGCGCGCGCGCGCGCGTGTGTGTGTGTGTGTTGCAGCCAGGAAATGGGAGTGGTATTTTCTAGCTGTCTCAATGTGACTTAAAGCAGAGAAAGAAGATTAGAGGAAATGAGTTCCCTTCCAGTCATGTATTAAGCACCTACTGTATGCTAGACCCCAAAATCCACTGTACTGTGGCCACTTGTAGCCGAGGACTGCAGGATGGGATCAGGCTCTCCAGAGAGTGAGAGCCTGGGGCTGGAGGTGATGGGCCGAAGGTCAGCTGCTGTCCCTGACATACTCTGTCCAGGGAGAGTGGAGGGGCTGGCACCCAGAAGTTGCACATGTACACACACACACACACACACACACACACACACACACACACACACCCCAGAGCTGCAGTAACAGGGCCTTACTATGTCAAACACTTTTTCCAGAGCCTGGAGTGAACAGAAGCGGAGGGGAGGGAGGGCTCTTGGCAGGGCCTGTCCCTCCCCACCAAAAGAGGTCTCATTTGACTACACTTGGACTAGGAGTTGACCCCTTCTCAGAGCTTCACTGGCCACCCCAGAGTCGTTGAGGAAAGCTCCTGGAGCAGCTTTAGACCAGGAACAAATACCTATAAGGAAGGGGAGGTGAAAAGCAGCCAAGGCAGGGAGGACTGGCATGAGGGTTATTTGGAGGAGAACTTTACTGAACTTGACCGCCATGGGAGGTAGGCAGACATAGCAGCAGGCTTTAGCACACACTGCCTGGGTTAAAATCCAGCTCTGCCACTTCTTGGTTAACCTCCCAGGCCTCGGATTCCTCGCAATGGGGACAATGGCCATTGGTACCTTCCTAGAGTTGTAATGAGGCTAAAATAAGTCACTGTAAGACAACTCCACACCAGCCTGGATCATAGTAGGCATTAGCACTGGGCAGGCATTGGCCATTACAGTTGTGTATGTTACACAGTAAAAAGTACAAAGGATGTAGATTGAGCAGTGAAGGGAGAAGGGGTGCCAAGAAGAGGGCTTCAGTTTTCAGTGGGTGGTCAGAAAGGTCCTCACTAGGAAGGAGACCTAAAGCAGGTGAGGGAGTGTGTCTGGTCCTGCAGGTGTACTGGGAAGAGCATTCAGTGCAAAGTGTCTGAAGCTCGCAGGCTCAGGGACAGCCAGGAGGCCACGTGGTTAGGAAGAGAGCATAAGCAGGCAGATGGGAGGCCAGGACTGTACGCCTCAGTTTTACTCTGAGATGGGACCTCAGGAAAGCTGTGAGCAGAGGAGAGGTAAGGACTAGTGCCCATGCTAACAGTATCACTCTGCGTCTGCCACGGAACTATGGGGTCTGAGCAGGCGCAGGGAGACCAGAAAGAGATGATGGCCGTAATCCAGGCTAGAAATGCAGGTGGGGGGACCAGGGCAGGAGCTTGGAAGGGGACTGAGAAGGGGTCCATTCTGGATGTATTTGAAGGCAGAGCCAGCAGGATTTACTGACAGCCTGGTTGGGGAGAGGTGAGAGAAAGAGAGGACTCAGTGACTAAAGACGGTGAGCACTGCTGCCCTTCTCCGAGGCCAGGAATGTAGGAGGAGGCTGGGTTGCAGGGAGGTGATCACTGTGTTTTCCAACCTGCATGATTTGTTATGGATTCTTCTCTGTCCCCACTGGACCATGAACAGCTACTCCTCTGAGTAGCTGCAAATAGAGTTCTCCCCACCCCCACCCAGTAGGAGATGTTTGCTGAACGAATAAATGAGAACCCACCCTCCCTAGGGCCCCCTGGTACATTCACCCTCTTCCCAGGTTGAGGACAGAGGTGGATGCTGGGTCTCAAGCTGAGCTAAAGCCACCTTTCCCAGCCTCAGAGAACCCCCCTCCTCTCTATTGCCCCTTCTCCATCCCCCTCTGCCAATCTCACCAGGCACCAAGGGGATTCCTAGGCACCTAAGCATGGGAAGTGTGGGGAATACCAGGTGTCCAGGTCTGAGCCTGGGATTTAGAGTGAAGGACTTGAATTCAAGGTGAGGTCTGCTCTGTGGCCTTGGGCACATTACACTTCTCTGAGCCTGGATGAATACCAGCCCCGGGGGACTCTGAGAATGAGACCAGGGCTAGGGTGGTGCGTTGTTAGGGCTTCCCAGCTGCCCCTGGGAACACCTGGGAGAAGTCCATCACCCCCTCCTTCAGGTTAGAGTTTAGAAGCACAGTAAAACATCCTCCCGGCTCCTGAAATGCTGGGGCCACACACACAGCCCCATCCTCCCATTTTACAGATGAGGAAATACCGAGGCCCAGAGAGGTAAAATGACTCATCCCAGCCCAGTACACTTGCTGGGCTGCCACCTGCCTCCTGGAACATTATGCAGGGCTGAGTGCTCCTGTCCACTGTCCCAGCCCTGCAGCCCCTTCTAGCAAAATGGTTTTGAAAGACATTCCCACCAGAGGTCATCATGGTCAGTGTGGCTAAAACTGTTGTGACCGAACACTGCAGTTAGAGAGCCTGCTAAGCCGCAGCTCGTGCTCTCACATCCATGCAACCAGAGCCAATGGGTCACAAAAAGGTGCCTGCCCTCCACCTACTCCACACACATCGGCAGTTTCTATTCGGTCCTGGCATACTCATTTAAGTGCTGGCTGCAACCACCATGCTGACTTCACGAGCTAGTCATGAGTCACAACCTGCACTTAAACCACCACCACCCGAAGTTACCTCAGGCCCGGGGGGAACAGCAACAATATGCTCTGCTGGGAGAGAACCAACATTTCCCAGTGCTCTCAGGTACCAGGCACTGTTCTAACTGCTTAAAATGCATTCTCATGACTCCTCACTGTGGCCCTCTGGGCTGGTGTCTGACCCTCTCGTTGCAACACAGGAGGCAAACTGAAGCTCAGAGAGGGCAGGCAGCACAGCGAGAGAGATGCGTTCAGGCCACTCTCTCCTGATCCTGCAGCTGATCACCAACCCCAGAGACAAGAGGAACTGGGAAAGCACCCAGGACCTGCACAGATGGCGCTCCCGAAGGATGCTCACTGGGTTTCCAAGTTCCTTTCATGTGTCATTATATACAGCAAACGCTCATTGGATACCTGCCTGTCCGTGCAGGGCCTGACACTTTTATATATTACCTTCATTCATCTGCACAGCCACACTAAGAGGAAGGTGCTGCTGGTGTGCCCAGGATACTAATGAGAAAGGGGAGGCACAGAGGCCACAAAGACAGTGGGAGGACAGAATGGGACCCCAAGCAGTCCGCACCTGGAGCCCATGCTCCCAAGCACCACTCTCGGCTCTCTCTCTTCCCCTCATCCACCATCTTCGGTTCATTCTTCCTCCTTCTCTGAGCTCTTGCTCTCCTCTCCAATAATCTTCTCTTTCTCCCTCCCTTGTCCCTCTCCCCCCTTTTCTCTTCTCTTCTCTCTCTCATCTCCCCACACACTTTCACATACACTCACACACACTCTCACACTGTCACACTTACACACTCTCACACAAATGTACTCACACACGCATTTGCTGTAGCCCATCCACTTTCACAGTCACCGGCTACCCCATGCAGCACAGTGTGGAAGGAGGAGAGGGGGAGAGAGGCCCAAGAGCCTAGAAGCTCCTCCCAACCCAGTGCATCTGTCACTCTATACGTTAAAATGGAATGAATACCAAATGGGGTAACAGGCATAAAGAGCTTAACACCGTGCCCAGAAATCAGGAGCCTGCCCTCCCTATATATGACTATGACGACTATTTTGTGTAAAGACTACGACTGGCACAGGGAATAGGTGTGACAATAGCCTGGCCTGGCTGAGTGGGCCCTGAGGGGAGGTCTCGGGGGACACAGGACCTTGAAGATCACGTAGTCCAAGCCCACCAGAGCGCATACCTAGGCCCACAGAAGGGAAAGCACATGCTCAGGTTCCGTGGACAGCCAGGCAGAGTGGGTGCCAGGCCTGCTGAACTCCCACCCCACCCCCCCATAGAGCACCTCCTCTTCTGCCTGCCTGAATGAGGAAATAGCCAGGATTTCAGGTCAGGCGTCCTCCAGCCGAGGCCACCATGGAGAGGGATTTCCCAGCAGGCAGCCATAGGTGCCTGGGCCCATGAGGCACTAGTGGTGAAATGATTTGTTTACAGAGTTTGGCCAAAAAGACTATTAGCATGGAATTTCCAGCTTAGGCCACCTGTTTAGAAGGTAAAGTGTCAACCCTCCTGGGTGCTTATAACACTCTTCATTTCTGTCACCAGTATAGAAAATAATTTACATGTTGTCTACGGCTGTTTTCATGCTACCATGGCAAGGTTGAATAGCTGCAACAGAGACTACATGGCCAGCAAAGCCAGAAATACTTACTACCTGTCCCTTTACAGAAAAAGTTTATGAACACCTGCTTTAGGTACATGTAATCTCCTCGAAGCTAAGGCCCATGGTGTTCATGGGGTGGTATGAAGTTTAGATGGGTTAACCCACAGCAGGCACTTAGAAGAGAGCCTGGCACGCAGGAAGAACTCTGTATTAGTAGGCATTGTGTAGTTCCATAGGCTTATTCACAGGTCAACAAATACTTGTTGGAACAAATCAGATATTTTCTGCTCCTTATTATAGATTTAGCACTAAGACCACGCCAGCTTCAGTGGGTAATCAGGACAATTCATGGGGAAGTTGTATCTGAACATTAGAAATAATAAAAATTGTATTTTTACTGTACTCCTTGTCATGTCAGAAACAATGCAGATATTATCCAATTTAATCCTTATAAACTGTTGTGCACACACGAATTTTATTATGAGGATCTTGTTAACATGTACATTCTGCCTCAGTAGGGAGGTCCAGGGTGGGGCCTGAGAATCTGAATTTCTAGCCAGCTCTCCCATGCCGCCCATGCTGCTGGTGCTCAGACTGCCCTTTGAGCAGCAGGCCTTACAACACTCCTGCGAGCTGGATATTATTCTTGCCCTTCCCACTTTACGCGACAGGGAAACTGAGACTCTTGCCCAAGGTCACATAGATAAGTGACAAAGCCAGGATTTGAATTCAGGTGAGACTAACTGCAAAATCCCCATTCTGATTCACTGGCTGATGGGCTTGGGCAAGTTACTTCACCTCTCTGAACTTCAGTTTTCTCATCTATCAGTTGGAGCTGAAAAACACACCCTGAGGGGCTGTTACAAGGATTAAATTTTATAATATACATTAGGTACTCACTCAAGACCAGACACAGAGTGAGTGCTTAACAAGAATTCTCTCTCTCCTGGGTCTTCACAAAGCTCTCACCATCCCTGTGTGCTCACAAAGATGAGAATGCAGGTGGTTTTCACTGCACGCCCGGGCACCCATGTGTGTGTGTGCAGGTGTGTGCGCTGAGGGATCAGGGTGGGGATACAGGGTAGGGAATGCAGCTAGGGTTCGCCCCACACATGCCCCCAAACTATTGTTCATCAAATGTTTACTGTATGCCCCCAAAGACTTATCTAAGTGCACTGTCAGAATCAACTCATTTAATTCTCACAACAATCTTAAGAGGCAAGTACTATTACCGTCCCCATTTTACAGATGAGGAAACTGAGGTACAGAGAGGTGAGATAATTTACCCAAACTTACCCAGCTAATAAATGCTAAAGCCAGATTCAAATCCCAAATCCAGGCTGTGTGATTCCCTGGCCACTACAAGTACTGCCTCTCAATGTGTCCCAGGTACCCCAAAGAGCAGAAGAAGGAGCTAAAAATTGCCTAAGGATGTCAGTGAAGGCTTCACAGACAAGGAAACTTTGAGTTGAGTTTTGATGGTTGAATAGAAGTTTACTGAGTGAAAAAGAGCAGGAAAAACATTCTACTAAAAAAGCTTAGTATGTCAAAGTCAGACATGCAATGACATGATATGGGAAGTTTACTGTGGCTGAACAGAGGGAACATAGGCATGAGGCTGGAGCTAGGCAGAGGCCAAGTCACACAGGGCCCTGTGAGCCTCAACATGCACTGGAGTTTGGGCCTGTAGGCAGTGATAAGCCCCTCCAGGGCTGTGAGCTGGGCAGTGGCTCCCTCTCTCTCCTCCCTAGTATTGCTAAGCAACCTCGACTCTGGTCCTGTGTCCATAAAAGCCCATTCCTGTGTGCTGGCCCTCTCCTCCCTCTGGCATGCCTCAGTCTCACAGCCATGTTCTTTCTCCCCCTGACCCTCCATGTTCCACAGGGGCTGTTAGGGCCTCGAGCATTTTCCCGATCCTGAGTGTGATTCTGCTTTTCATGGGGGGACTCTGCATCGCAGCCAGCGAGTTCTACAAGACTCGACACAACATCATCCTGAGTGCCGGCATCTTCTTTGTGTCTGCAGGTAATGAGAACCAAACCAGGCAGGCCAGAGCCCAGGCCTACCAGTAGGAAGAAGAGTGAGGTTTGGGTGCTCACTGGCTGGGAGGACCTGGACAAGAGAGGAGAGGAGGGAGGAGAGGAATCTCTGGGCCTAGCAACAGATCATATTGAGGGGAAGGCAGGTTGTGCTAGGGCTCCCACCTGAGCCCCCACCCCCACCCCGAGTCCTCCACGAACATCCCAGACTCTGTCCCTTAGCCCAACGGCCCATCTTCCTCCCAACTCTTAGAAAAGGGCCATTTTCGCTTAGCAGTGAAAGCAGGTGGTAATGCTCAATAAACAATACCTATTATTATGATTGTTACTCAATAGTTGTAGAATGCCTCTCTCTTCTCTCCCCTCTTCCATATGTTACCATTAGCTCTTTCTTCTGTGGCTTTCTCCAAATGAAGTGATAAAGAATTAAGGTGATGCTTGCCAACATTGAAGTATACTCACCTATCCATACACTTTGAAAACAAAGGCCCATTCAACTGTCCCTGCCCTTTTTTATAATGTTTTTGTGATTTTAGAAAGCAAGGAAAGGAGAGAGAGAGAGACAGAAACATCCATGGGCTGCTTCCTGCACACCCCCTACTGGGGATCAAGCCCACAATTAGGGCATCAAACCGACAACCTTTCTGTGCAAGCGATGACGCTCAAACAAGCCACGCAGGCAAGGGCAACTGTCCCTGTCCTTTGATTCTGCCCAGTGCCTGACCTTCTGCTTGGAAATTAACATCCTTCTCTCTGATTCTGCCCCGTCCCCCTCCGTGTCCATCCTGTGCCCCACAGGTCTGAGTAACATCATTGGCATCATAGTGTACATATCTGCCAATGCCGGAGACCCCTCCAAGAGCGACTCCAAAAAGAATAGTTACTCGTATGGCTGGTCCTTCTACTTCGGGGCCCTGTCCTTCATCATTGCCGAGATGGTCGGTGTGCTGGCCGTGCACATGTTTATCGACCGGCACAAACAGCTGCGGGCCACGGCCCGCGCCACGGACTACCTCCAGGCCTCCGCCATCACCCGCATCCCCAGCTACCGCTACCGCTACCAGCGCCGCAGCCGCTCCAGCTCCCGCTCCACCGAGCCCTCACACTCCAGGGACGCCTCCCCCGTGGGCCTCAAGGGTTTCAACACCTTGCCGTCCACGGAGATCTCCATGTACACCCTCAGCAGGGACCCCCTGAAGGCCGCCACCACGCCCACCGCCACCTACAACTCCGACAGGGATAACAGCTTCCTCCAAGTTCACAACTGTATCCAGAAGGAGAACAAAGACTCTCTCCACTCCAACACAGCCAACCGCCGGACCACCCCCGTATGAGGCCGCGGGGCCCAGTGCGCCTGCCGCCCCAGGCAGAGCCCAGAGCAGGCGCGGCCCGTGGGGTGGGCCAGGGCTGGGGGCCGGGGGGAACCAAACAATCCACTGGGGGGGAAACCTTCCAAAAGCAAAAAAACAAAAAAAGAGAAAAACATAAGTAAATTTAAAAAAAAAAGAACAAAATATAAGAGGAACAAAGAAGCCAAACAACAGAAAATGTGAAAAAAACATAAGCGAGGGAAGGAAAAACAAACTTTAAAAAAGCAAGCGAGGATAAAAATTAAAAATAGAAAATAAATCTAAAAGAAAATGCATGATTTCCCATGTACCATTATTTTAACATTTAATAAAACCAATTTAAATGAAAAAATAAAAGGGAACTAAGATAACATTAAAGCAAAAAAACGAGAAGGAACAGAAAAGAAGGGGGATATTCTTTGTATTTAATCAGGGCTTTCTGTTACTTATTTTTTTAAACTCTGGAAGAGTTGCTTTTCTGTTCCCTTTAACCCCAAGCGACTCTGCCTCCCTGGGTGAGTGGGGGGTGGAGACTCAGAGGCCCCGGGGCCAGGTGAGCCTCTTGGTCACTGCCAGGTCCCTGGAGCCTCTGGATGGGCACCCCAGGAATGCTGGGCAAGCTCCTGGCTTGCGAGCCCACTCCACCCAGCATCAATGGGGCAGTTGTAGGCCTCCGGGTGACCCAAGAGTCCTTGGTCCCTCCTGTCCGAAAGGTGCCTGGAGGGGGGTGCACTTGGGGCTTGCCTAGCCCCCAGGTTCCCAGTCCTTAATGGTCCTTAACCCACTGTGATGACTTCCTAGGCCTTGAGGGAAAGGAAGGAGAGGGGATGGCTGCTGGTGGCTTGCTGAGATGCCCAGAAACCCCGGAATCCTCAGGGTGAGCCTCTTGGGGTCACCACCCCAAGATCCTGTCCTTGGGGGCAGGAGATCCCACCCCACCCCCGGGGATATAAAGCAGCTCTCCCTCCTCACCCCTCACCTCAGGGCCACCCAATGACCCTGGGGCGATGGTGGACCCCCAGATTCGTAGGCCCCCAGCCTCCTGGGAAGGGGGCTCACTGACCCTTTGGGGGGGTCCTGACATTGCAAAAAGGTTTCTTTTTACAAAAGAAAAAGGAAAAACAAGTGGTGATTTTTTTTTTAATAAAAAAAACCACAGACTATAAATAAATGTAAATATATAATAAGTGGATTTACTCGCAAGAAAATCAGATAGTATTTTTCTTTTAATTCTTTTCCAGCTTTAAACTGTGAAAACAAAAAAATGGGGTGGGGTGGGGGACTTAAAATTTAGCAGGGAACTTGTAAAGAAAAAACAGAAAACAAATATACAAATCCATTTTTTAAAAATACTGTTGTGAGAGATTAGAGCTGGGCTTAAAGCAGGAGGGAGAGACGAACGGCCCTAGGGAGCTGCAGGGAGTTCCTGTAATGAGAGAACTCTTCCTTATACCAGGAAGATGTTCACGTGGGAGAGAGAACCACAATGGAGAATCCTCTCTTTGGGAAGGAGATCGCACACCACACACGCACACACACACACACACAGAGTCCTTGAAGCCCAGCGCGAGACTCACTCACAGGGATACACATGCCAAGTAAACCCTTCCATTCCCATACGCAGGCAGAGGAAGGGTTCAAAGATGACTCAGGCCCTCCAAAGCCATGGACAACTCCATACTGGCCTTCATGCTCGCGCGTGCCCTCCCCACACACACGCACACTACTTGCATGCATGGAAAGGACACCAGTCTAGAATCCAGCTTTGAATTCTGAAATCCCTTGCTGTGTAGCCTCTCTGGGCCTCAGTTTCCCTTGTGTAATAAGCATGTGGATTGACCCAGATGAGCTCCAAAGGCTCATTCTTATTCTTGATGCCGATGACTTTTAAGATATGCCACCTGCCCAGAGGAAGATGCCAGAGACGACCAAAATAGCTGCCATCCAGCCCCATACATTGAGAACATTTCTGAATTATCGGTCAGCTGTTCACACACACACACACACACACACACACACACACACACCCCATATGCCTCCTCACTGTGCTCCCAACCCCCTGTCCCCACATCCAACGTCAAAGCAAAAATTACACACCTGAGCAAACGTATCCTGCCGTTCAGAGAGGGAAAAGGCACCAGAGGTCCCCAAAGCCACTCTTCATTTTGTGTCCCCTTTAATGCCATAACCTAGTCACAGAGAGGGAAGGGGGCTTCCTTGAGAGAAGAGATCAGGCACCACGCTTCCCCCACTGTCTTTGGGGGTCAGAGAAAAAGAGGATCCTCCAAGGTTTGCTGGAGTGATTAAAGCCAGGGGATGGAGAGGAGAGCTTTATAAAGTTTGGTCCCAGAGTGAGGACCAACCTCAAAAGTTAAACTGACACCACTGACTAAAGTCTGGAGCATCCCATGTTGCTCCCCTTTCTTCCCAGAGGGACAGGGGCCAGTTCAGACGGAGAGAAACCCAATAGCTTTGCAGAGCTTGCATTTCAGCCCAGCCTGCCAGCCACTCTGCTGAAGGTGAGGGGCCCTGCTGCCCCCATCTGCACATCTCAGTTTGCCTCTTTCTTGACACTGCCCTGGCCTGAAGTTTCTTAAGTTGAGCTCTGGGGAGTGGTGGGAGTGGCTAGCAAGGCTTTTGGGGTTTGCACGCTCCCAGCTGCCCTTCCCGTCTCTTAGCTCTGTCCTCAGGTCAGCAGCAGCTGGAACCCTAAATTCAGCCTGAACCACAAGGCAGAACATCTGCCTGCCCAGCCCAGAAGTTCATGGGAGGCCCCAGGGCCCCAGGACAGAGCAACACAGGATTTTTCAGTGTGGGCAGAAATCACACTCTCTCCCTCCCCACTCCAACCTGGCCCTCCACCCTACCCGATTCCAACCTGAAAGGATCAAGGGCTAGAGAGAAGGGGGAGGCCCCAAGAAAACAACAAACAAGCGGTGCTGTCCAAAGAGGACAGTTGGCCCCAATTCTCTGAGTTCTGGCAGAGTGTTTGGGATGGAGATCAGTGCTTCTCTCCAGGTTGTGAGGCCTGAGTCCTGGGTCCTCTTGAAAAAGGTCATCAGGTGTGGCTGAAACCAGCATGGCAGCTGGAAAAGGGCGGGGGCCTGGAGGGAAGAAGCTGGGATGGGGCGGGCGGCAAGGGAACTGCTTACCAGGGCAGACGATTGCTCATGTCCAGCTCAAACCAGTTCAAGAAACCAACCTCCATTTTATTTTCTCGGTGGGTCCTTTTTTTTTCAGACTGTTAACAGAAAAAATTTTAAAAAGCAGAAAACTAAAAAAAGAAAAAAAAAGAAAAAAATCCTGGTACATGAAATAAAGATTTTTTTTATAGCTTGGTCCTCACTTCTGTGGATTTCTTTAATTGCATTCTCAACTCCTGGCATCCCATTTAAAACAACTGCAAAGCCACAGATTCTTAGAGTTGAGGGATAAGAGGCTTAGATGCCAAGCAGTAGTGTCCCCACAGGAGTGTCAGGTCACGAGTCCTCTCATAAATATTCCTTACTGATCCTTTCACTCCTCCAGTGACAGGGGGCTCACCCCAGCCCACGCTGGGCAGCACGCACTGGTGAAAGTCTCCTCTGCACAACAGATTTTAATCCACTCTTCCTTTGAATCCAGCAACGCTGAATGAATCCCTTCCCTTTGCAGCACAACACTTCCTCAGAAGATTGTAAGCACAAGTCCTTAAGTTTTCGCCTTAAAATAAACCAGCCTGCTCAACAACCCAATGACAGTCCAGGGTTTCAGTTTTCCCCATGAAAGTGTGCAGCCTGGAGTTGACACAATTTTCAGGGGCTCCCTGTACAGAGGTGCTCCCTGGAGGAGACCGTGGGTCATTGGGAGATGAATGGGGAGGATCTCAGAAGGGGCCCTGGGACTCTCTTGACTTGAAGAGATGGGAAAGGCAAGATGGGATTTTCCAGTCAGCTCAGGCTGCTATAAAAAAATACCACAGACTGCAGGGCTTAAACAACAGACATTTATTTCCACAGTTCTGGAGGCTGGGGAGTACTGGATCAAGGTGCCGGAAGACAGGTTTCTGGTGTGAACTCTTCCTGGCTTGCAGATGGCACTTTCTCTCAGAGAGAGAAATCTGGTCTTTCTCTTCTTATAAGAACATGAATCCCATCATGGGAGTCCCACCCTCATGACCTCATTTAACTCTATCTCCCAAAGGCCCCACCTCCAAATACCATCACATTGGGATTTAGGGCTTCGATATATGTACTTTGGAGGGAACACAAGAATTCAGTCCATAACAAGATGCTAATAGGAGAATGTGACCCTCAACAGTGAAGAAAGGCCCCATTTCAAGGCAGCTCAAGAGCTGGCCTCCCATGTCCAGCCCTGGTCTGGCCAGACTGCCAAGGTCAGCTATCTGAAGGAGGGCTGTACATACCTCCCAAAATGCATTAAATACACTTAATTTAGTTCATTTTAACTTTAAAAAACTGTCATACCACTTAGGATGGAAGGAAGGAAGGTATTTCAAAATCAAATCAAGATTTTAAAAGTGAACAGAAAAGGACTCATCTGCTGGCAAATCAGACTATTCCTTCTCCTCCTAACACCTCCTGTGCCCACCTGCCCATCACCACTTTACTGAATTTATTATACTTGACTCAGAGATGAGGGATGCACTCACAACCAACACCATGACAAACAGGAAAAAGAAGAGCTGACCAAAGCTTGTTTAAAATGAAAACATGATACGTTGTTCTGAAAAGAAAAAAAGAGCTTCATTTTATCCTACTGACATCGCTCATCATAGATTTAAAAAGCATGGAGGTTGCATTCACTACAGTAGCTGCGATTTTAATATTTTCATTTGGAGAGGCTGAAGGTGATCTATGGGGACCATCCAAGTCACCTTCAAATCAGCCATGATAATGCACAGTGATGGGGACAGGGGAGAGTCCCAAAAGTCATGACCCAAGTCCTGACACAGACCAGGGCTTCTCTACAAGCTCTGAGAGGTGGGGCCTCTAGGGGGGAAGACACTGTCTAAGATTGGAGGAGGAAGCTTGGTCACTGTGCAGCTCTCCCTGGAGCTCAAGAGAAAGGGGATGGCATCCTCTGAGCCACACAGATCCAGAGGAAGCCAGCCCTGCACTATGGGTCCCTGGAAAACTTAGCTCTAGAACTGGCCAATGCTCAGAACTCTCCGCACAATTCAGCTCAAGTTCCCAGGGGCCAGCAAGCGTCTCTCCCTCCAGCTCACCCCTAACATTTACAATCCCAAGGCAAGAATACAAATGGAGGCCGACATACCATAAATCTGAAAATTTAACAGCTAAAAATCCAATTTAAAATAATGCTCTATCCTTCTATCCTGTATTTCAAAATCTCAACCTCCTCTGATTTCTGTACCCCAAAGTGGCAGCACGAGGCAAGCCTGTACTAGGCCCTCAACCCTGGCACCTGGCACACAACCCAGCTCCCCTTCCCTTCCCACCTTCAGCTCCACTCAGCATACGAGGAGCCTCTCCCACAAATGTGGTGCCCATCCCAGCCTGCACATCCACGTTCCAGCTACTGCCACCCAAAACAGCCCCTACCTGGCCACTCCTCAGGCCAGTCCAATCTCAAGACAGATGGTAGCTAGCCCTGGAATCTGCTTCTGGTCCCTTTGGACAGAAATTCAAAACACAGGTCTAGAAGAGGGGCATGGGCTCAGGGCGAGTGCTCAGGGCGAGCGTGTCCTATTGTCGTAAGAACATGGGGAGGGGCGTGATCAAATGAGGGCCAGAGCAAGGGCCCCTAAAGCCCAGGGCCCAAGGCAGGGGCCCCTCCCACAGTACAAGTCCACAGCACAGTCTCTCTCTGGCTTTTGATTGTAGATATCAACACTCAGGGCCCAGCCCAAGGGCTCTGACTCCCAGAGTTTCAGTTAAGGAGCCAGAAAGCTCAGAAGACCTATATCTTCTTGGGGGAAAAGGCAAGATGGAGCCCAGAGAGGACAAGCAATGTGTCCAGACTTGCACTATGAATTGGCCTCAAGAAGGTTCCAGGCCCCAGCCTCCTGGTCCTGCACTGTCCCCAGACACCCTTCTGATGGAGGTTTGAGGAATTCCTTCTCCATCCTCCGTTCACACTCCAGGCTTAGAGTTTCCCCCTGACAGTAGTACTGACCTCACCAAACTCCAAAAGCTCCAAGCATATCTGCAGGGTGTGAGGGAAGGCGGCTGTCTCAGTAGGTGTCTAGACCTGGCTAACAAGGAGCATCAGTTTGGACTGGCTTCCAAGACAACGGCTGAGGAAGCTGGCTGGTAGCCAGACATTGCCTGCTCCCCTAGTGCCCAGGCTCTGGAAAGAAATGTTGCTGGGCCAGTGTGCAGATTTCTCCCAGAGGAGCTCTGCCCCTCTGGTCCTCCCCACCGCAGGCTGTCACAGACACAAATCCAGAAGTATGCTGGGACCACCTCCTTACAGGCATCTCTTCTCAACTCCATGTTCAGTGGGGCCACAATGGCATTTTGAAATTGGCCATGGTGGGAGTGTTTACACCAAAGAAATGGGCAAATGCTACAAATCAGGGATTCTGGTTTTTTTAATGAAGAGCTGATTGTCAAACATTTACCAGCATACCATTGCATAAGTGTGTAGGTGTGGTATGTGCATGTAGGTTTACTTATGCACACCTTTGAGACACATCCACAGTACGGGTGCATGTGTGCATGTCCATGTATATATTCTTACATGCACACATTCTTGTGCATGCATGTCCACACACATACACACTTCTGAAATTAGATCCACTCACCAAACATACTCATTCAGTCTGTCAGCACTTACTGACCACGTCTCCTCTACCAGGCCTTGGTCTTGGTCCCAACTGTACCAACATGACAAGGACATGGACTTTCCTTCAGGAAGCTCTCTGTGGAGACAGGGCCATGGACAGGGAAACAGAAGGTTGCTGAGAAAGATGATAAAGCCACACAAAGGCGTGGAGAGGAGGGCGCACTAACACGGGGCAGGTACATCTTCAGCAAGGATGTACACGCCCACGGCACACATTTCTCTACATAATCTACATGCATCCTTGCACTTACATGCAAAGGTGAGCATAGAGGTGTGTATACTATGTCACAGATGCTTCCATCTGTGTGGACGCATGTGCCATACATGTGCTTGTGTGTGCATATATGTGTGTGCCCATATGTGCCCAAAACATCGGTCAGAACAAAGGAATACAACACTAAGGGAGATGGCCCATTTTTGTCACCAGCCTCTCTCTTGCTAGCTCTTTCTTTCTGTTAGTACCCCTCTCAATCTCTCTTTTTCAGTCTCCTCACCCCCCTCTCCCTCTCTTGCTCTGGCTTTTTTCTCTCCCTCCTCTCCCTCCCACCCAGTGACCAGCCTCAATCTCACCTCACCCACACTGCGTTGCAAAGGATTCCAGGGGGAATAAAAAGTAAACGGTTGGCCAACCCAGGCACCTCTCTCAGCCACTAGCATGCAGAGCAGAGCAGAGCACCACGGATGGGCTCTCGGAGGCGGCTCCCTGCAATGAGGCAGACGCGCAAGAACGGCTGGCACGAGCGGGAGGAGGGGGTGATCCCTTCCCACCCATCAAGTCAGGGAGTCCGCAATGACCTGTCAGGACCCCTAAACAGTTCAAAATTTTATGGGATATGAAACTCAGACACAGACATCAGGCAGGATGTAGTCAGCTGTCAGAGGGTGACTCCGAGCAGGGAGAAGGTAGCCAGGGGAGGAAAAGGGTAGGACTTGAGCTAAACCACTATTTCTCCCACTCAAAATCTTCAGCAGCTCCCCAGTGCCCTCACAGTAAAGTCTTTAATGCTCTCCCTCATCTGGGCCTTGGTTGTCTGTCTTACCACAGCAAACTGGGCTTTACTGAGAGCCTACAATGTGCCGGGCACTGTCAGATCATATATTATCACAGCCCTGTTAAGTAGATAAGGAAACAGAGGCTCAGAGAGGCAGAAATGTATGGGAACTAAGAGGGTGGGCTCTGGAGTCACACTGCCAGGGTTCAGTCCTGGCTCTTGCCACTAACCTGTAGCACAACCTTGGGCAAGTTATCTACACCTCAGTTTCCTAATCTATAAAAGGGGAATGATAATAATAGCACTGTTGTTATGGGGAGTACATGAACAAAAGCATTCTGCCTGATACATAACAGTTATATAGCACTTTCTATATCAGTGAACACTCAAGAATGTGCTGTGGCACCAAGACATGCTCAGACTGTGGCAGAGCTGTGTTCAGAGTCCTCATGCGCACCCACCACTTTGTCCTGCCTGCATCATCTACACACACAAGCACACACAGGGTCACCAGTGAGTGCATTAATGGAGGCTGCACAGGGCACAGACAGGCAAGGAGAAGGGAGGGTGAATTCTCCTTGGCAGGGCAGAGGGGGCCTGGGTTGCAAAGGCAGTGCCAGGAGAGGCTTCACAGTTCTGGGCTGTAAAAGCCCTTGAGGGCTGAGGCTTGGGCTATACCCGCCTCCTTCCTGGTGCTGCCCCAACCTGGTTCTCAGGAATACTCAAGACCGCTCTGATGCCTTTCATTCATTCATTCATGCATCCATCCATCCATCCATCCATCCATCCACCCAGTTCCTATTACATGCTGCTCTGTGCTGGGGGTAGCAGTAATCAAGAGAGACCACAGCTCCAGCCTCATATAAGTCATATTCCAGAGGGAAAAGGAAAAATTAGCAAGTTAAGAATCAAATAATAATATAATTACAAATTGCCATGAGTGCGATAAAGTATGTTCATTTTAAAAAGTAAAAAGTAAATTGATTTTAAAAAGTAATAAGGCTTGACCTCCTATGGTTAATGAAAACTCAGTGACTTAAAACAATAACCATTTATTATCCGCTCAGCTGGGCAGTTCTGCTCTACATGGTGAGTACTAAGGCTGCAATTGCTCACGGGCTGGACTGGGCTGGAGCAACCAAACTGACACACTCAGGGGCCGTAGTCAGTGCTCACTGTCAGCTGGCAGCTCAGCTGAGCTGTTGACCTAACTCCTCATTTCTGCCCCTGTGGACTCTCTGTATCTTGGGCCTTTCACAGCATGATAGCTGGGTTCCAAGTAGCAAAAACTGAAAGCTGCCAGTCACTGGAAGGCCTGGCCTGGGAAGTGTCAGCAAGTCACCTCTGCCATATTCTGTTGGTCAAAGCAAGTCCCAAGGCCAGTTCTAGGGGGAAGAAAAACCAAGTCCAACTCCTGATGGGAATAGCAGCAGATGTGTGAGAAGCGAGGAAATGCTGGGGGAAGTCTTTGAAGGCCAGCTACCACAACCCCCTAGATAAAGCACTCAGGGAAACCTCTCTGAGATGCTGACTTTCAGCTAAAATTTGAAGGGTCAGGAGGGTGAGTCAGACAAAAACAAGGGATGGAAGGGAAGGGAAGGTTCCAGGCAGAGGGAATAGCATGTGCAAAGCCTCTTTTCCTGAGGCAGGAAAGAAATTGGCCTGTGAGTAGATCTAAAGATGACTCAATTGGTTATCCCTGGCGAGCAAGGGACAAGTAACACAGGATGAGGTGGGAAAGGTAGGCAGAGGTCAGTCCTCATGGGGCAGGCCTTTGGATTTTGTTTTAAGTGCAAGGAAGGCCCCCTCACCCAGACATGACAGGGAAAATCACCCCTGAGCTCTCCATGCAAAATTAATGAAGCCAGAGCCAAGGTTAGACACTGTGCAGGGACAGATATAAGTAAGCCAGGTCTCTTCCCTAACTCTCAGAGTTTTATTTGAATTATTTACTTGTGATTTGCGATCTGCCCTTTTCCATCCAATTAACCTCTATTTATGCAGCTCCTTCTATGAGTGGAACAGCTTACAGTAAAAGACACATAAATAAAAAAGAATATTGTTCTAGCCAGTTTGGCTTGGTGATTAGAGCATTGGCTGGCAGGCTGAAGGGTCCCGGGTTCTATTCCTCCTGGTCAAGAGCATGTACGTCAGTAGCAGGCTCGATCCCTGGCCCCAATTGGGGCACATGGGGGGGGGCAACCAATCAATGTGTCTCTCTCACATCAATGTTTCTCTCTCTCCCTCCACTCTCTTTGAAAAGCAATGGAATAAATATCTTCAAACGAGGATTTAAAAAAAAGAATATTAAAGTTAGAAAACCAAGGCCATGGAAAGGCAGAAGCAAAAAATAAAAGCTTCCTCGCAAGCAAGGCAAAAAGGGAAGCATCATAAACTCTGCAGCTTTCACTGTCAGAGTCAACACTTCAGCTGCTGTGGAGAAGAACATTTTTTTTTCTTGCTCTCATGCTCTCTAGAGAAGAGAGAAAACACACATGAAACAATCATCAACAAGTCAAAGCTAAAAGTAGAGAAGGGCAAAAGAGTGCCTCAGACAGAAACGGAGCTGGAAGTCTTAGAGTCCTCACATCTCAGAGCACTCACCCCTTGAAGGGCAGCAGAAAAGAGCAGGCAGGAAAGAATGGGTAGTGAAGTTAGGAAGCTGTATCTAAAGCCCAGCTTCACTCTTCCCCAGCTGTGTAGCACAAGTAAGAGACAGCCTCCCTGAGCCTGCATTTCCTCATCTGCAAAATGGGATCACTGATCTCACCTAGGATCAGCGGCTAGGATGCTCTGAGGAGACACTGACTGTGAAAGCTCCAAGCACAGCACCTAGATGCAGCTGGTGTCAGTGAAGAAGCATCATAGCTGGGATCTATCGAGCTTCCCCTTGCACCAGGCATTGATGGACACAATTTTTATTTTAATGCCAACAGCAACATTTTGGGATAGATCCTATTATTGTCCCCATTTTACAGATGAGGAAATGAAGCCCAGAGAGATTAAGATATGCATTCAAGGCCACACAGCAGGAATGTGGTGGAGCTGGGACAGTAAGCCAGGCAGTCTGCTGGCTCCAGAGCTCGCATCTTCACCCTCACTGACCCGCTTCTCCGATGGGTTCTCCTTCTCCCTTCCCTTTCTCTACCTCCACCCTCCATAGTATACCCACTCTGACTGCAAAGTGCTCACAGCTGATGGAAGCTCTTCCGCCATGGAGCCATAACTGTCCACTGGCTCACCTCATGCTCACCTCACTCTCACCTCCTTCCCATGCTTTGCCTCTCTCTTGTCTTAGCTCTGTCCTGTAGAGTTTGTGAAAAACACACTAAACTTTCTTCTGTGAGACAGCCCTTTAGAGTCAATTGCTTCCGCTGAAGGGACTGGCAAAGGCTTAACATAAGTGAGACTCAGAGCTGGCCATAAAGGGTGAAGAGGATTTTCCCCACAGGCTCCTTGACAGCAAAGACATGACTCCACTTATCACTTGCTTGGCACGTGGCAAGGCCTAACAGTCTTATGAATTGAATAAAGGTGAACGGAATTGAATTGAACTGAGTTGAGTTGAATTGAATTGGACTGAACTGAATCACAAGGTTGAATGGATGAAGGGTGAAAGGATGGACAGAGGGTTGGATGAGTGGATGGATAGTTGGTTAAATAAATGGAAAAAAAATTAATGGATTTTTAGATGCTAAGATGATGGATGGACGGACGGACGGACGGACGGACGGACGGATGGATAGATGGGAGTAGATCTGGTGACCTAGGTAGCAGGAAAATCTGGTAACTGAAAGCACAGAGGTAGGAAGGATGGATGGATAGATGGGAGTAGATCTGGTGACCTAGGTAGCAGGAAAATCTGGTAACTGAAAGCACGGAGGTAGGAATGACCAAGGTGTGTTAGGAAACACTGAATACATCAGTGTGACTAGGGCAGAGGGTTCGCACCAGAAGAAATAGAGAGTAAACACCCCCATTGCCCCTCCTCTAGGGACAGATGGAGGTGCTGTGGAGGGTGCCATACAAGTTGTGTGCTTGGTGGTTGCTGGGAAGGGAGGAGTTAACCACAGGATGGCTCCCAGGCCAGCTGCGACCAGGGTGACACTGACAGATTACAGCGTGTCCTCCGCACTAATAACACTGCGGCGTCCTCCTCCTGCCGCTCCCCAGCCAGCACCAGCTCCAGTGGATCAATACCAAGAGATGCACACTGAAAACCCTCAGCCAATTCCCTCCAAGGCTTGGACACGTTAAAGCACAGAACTGCAGAGTGAAAGGGACCTTAGAGATCAGTTCATTCCCCAGACTGGGAGCTCCTTGGGCCAGAGATGGTGTCCCATTCACCTTGGCATCCCCTGTCCCATCCTAGGGCCAGGCAAGGATAACCCTCTCCAAAAGTTTGCTGAGTGAATGAATCAACCTCCTGGCCAATGCAGGAATCCTCACAAAAACATCTCTATGGCATATGGTCCCTCAGCCTCCACTTGCATACCTCCAGAGACAGGAGGCTCTCCATCTCCCCTAAGCAAACAGAGCTTTTCTTGATCTGACAATTAAAATTGCCTTCCCATCGTGCTAAGTGAAATAAGTCAGAGAAAGACAAATACTGTATGGTTTCACTTATATGTGAAATCTAGAAAAACAAAGCAAAACAAAAACAGACTCATAGAAATAGAGATCAAACTGATGGTTGCCAGAGGGGCGGGGATGGAGGGATGGATGAAAAAGGTGAAGGGGAACACAGTCAATAAGATCGCAGTAAGTTTACACGGTGACAGATGATAACTAGACTTAGTATGGTGATCACCTCTTAAGGTACATAAATGTCAAATCACACCTGAGACTAATGTAATATTATATATCAACTATATTTAAATTTTAAAAAATTTTAATCACCTTCCCTATTTTGGGTAATCTCCCCTCCCCTTTACTTGTCCATGAACTTCTATTTTTCCAATTTCTTTCTCTTTCCTAGCCACCTTTCTTCCCCTCTCCTAAACCAACCAGTAAACGAGTCCTCACCTCCTGGGGTGCTGAAGTCACATGACTGAGGAGGGAGAAGGGAATTCACATCCACTGAACATCAGCTCTAAGTAAGATGTCAGTGATCTACATGTACTGTCTCATATAATCCTCAGGAACGTCCTGCAAGGTAGGTGCTATTATCCGCACCTCACAGATGAGGACCCTGAGACTCAGAGAGGTTAAGTAAATTGCCCAGAGTCACTCAGACACATGGTGGCAGAGCCAGGGCTGGAATCCAGGTCTGTGGGGTTCCACTGTGCTGCTGCAGCAGGGCACACAGCATGAATATTTCCCACATCTCGTTCCTGGCCTCACACGAGTCTGGAAAGGACTACACTGGTCCTCTAATCCTCAACCCCCAGAGAAAATGGAGGGACTTGCTCAAGGTCACCAGGGCTAAGTGGCTGCCCAGATTGGGGACTCTTCCTCTGGAGCCTACCACTTCTCTCCATCTCCCCGACCTGAGGACTCTGGCCTCCAAATAGCATTTCTCATGGAAAGGAACCAGGGCTGCTTAGAGAAATGGCTGATTCCAGGACTTGGGAAGGGAAAGTACAAGGTGAACTGGAACATCGTGTCCTTCCAAAAAGCCAAGAAGTTCCCAAAGCCTACGAGGGATGGGTCACAGGCTCAGTGTCCAACCTGAAGGGGCTCCCGCAGGCTGGAGAGGAAGCCATCCGAGCAGCAGAAAGAATGGGAGGATGCCAGAGAACCTACTCATTTTGAAAACTGGTTTCAACACCAGGGGGAGGTGACAATCAAACAAAATAATACATATTACATGTTATTACACACATTATACATAGGTTAAACGTAGCATGTGATATTATAGCTTCATATAGCCTCCCCACCCTGCCTAGGAGAGCTCTGCGCACTGTGGACACTTGTTCAGATGCAGCCTGGAAACCTCCAACCTGGGCCTCTCTCAAGCCCTCCCACTCCCCATCACCTGCCTTTCCCTCCACAAGGAAGAACAACTGAGAGAATGAACCTCTGTGAGTGCTGATAGCACTAAAGCCTCGAGAGAAATGACTTACCCAGAATCCCCCACCAGGGCCAGACCTCCCAGACTCCTGAGTCTATGGCCTCCCTGATAGCCCAATGCCAGCGGCTCAGTTCCTGTGTGCAGCCCAATGGACTGGAACGGCTCCAGGGGTCAACGTGAGGCCCCAGACAGGGACTGTCCCAGCCCCACTTGGCTCCTCTGCCCTCTTAGTGCATCTCCACCCTGCCAGATGCTGGCCTGTTGTGGCAACACCTCCACAGCGTCTCTTTCCCTCCTCACCCCCAATCAGTCTCTTTCCAGGCCCCACTGGTCCTCAGTCCCTCCTCTCCATCCCAACACTTGACCTGCCCAAGTCCAGCCCTATACCATCACACACACACCTGCCACCCCTTTCCCACCCGCCAAGCCCTTCTGCCCCTTGCTCAAACTATAATTTAGTGGTAACATTCTTCAAGCTTTCTCTCTCTCTCTCTTTCTCTCTCTCTCTCTCTCACACACACACACAGGTCAGGATTCAGTCCCCTGCAAGCTGTTCCAGAAGCCCACGCTGGTGATGTACATATACTTGTCTTTTCTCACCCTTTGTGCTTGAGTCTGGATAGAAGAAGATTTTTAGGAAAAAAACATGGGAAACTAGTAGGAGTGGTCACTTCTGGGGAGGGAGGGCTAAGAGCAGGGATGTCAGCAAGAGCAACTTCACTGGGCAACTTTTGAATTTTGTAGCATTTGCATGAAAAAAACAAAACCTATATAAAATTAATGAATTTGCTTTTGTAAAGGTGATCATTCAAAAGCAAAAAAAAAAAAGTCCTAACTCCACCTTACTAATTCTATGACCTTGGACAATTTTCTGAAGCACCCTAAGCCTCAGTTTACTCAGTAATAAAATGGGGGTGATAACAGTACCTGCACTGTAAGGTAGGTAAGAAGCCAATGCTCAGGAAGCACTTAGCACCATGCATGGCAAACGGTCAGGGCTCAGTAAACATAAGTGGTAGCCTTCCCTTTGTCTATTTCACCATCAAACTCTGAGCTCTTGGTAGCAAGAACCACAGCATTCAACTTTGAATCCCAGAGCTCAAAAGTCCTGAGATGTTCCCTGACATCTACGGGATACAGTTCACAGCCCTCAGGATAGCTTTCAAGGCCCCTCTCTGGCTGCCCCGCTGTCTCTCCGGCTGCACCTCTCACCTATCTTCAAGTGCATGAGGACCTTTGGCAGCTCTCGGTTCTGTGCACACACCAGTGCCCCGACTCTCCTTCCTCCACCTTCATACTCCTTTCTTTGTCTGGTAACCTGCAAACTTGTCTCGCCCTTCAAGAGCCTGAAAAGGTTCCATCCTCTGTGTAGCCTGCCCCCTGCCCCTGGTAGACTCAGTCACCCCCTGGAACTTAGAACAGACTTCTAAGCAAGGCCTATATTGTTCACTGTTTACCCTCTGTCTCCCCCACTGCTCTGAATGCTCCAGAAGGTCAGGGGCTGTTTTTTCATCTCTGTATCCTTAGCCTTTTGCATGTAGCAGGCACTTAGAAAATGTCTAAGTGAATAAATGAATGAACGAACAAATGAATTATTCCTGACCACCTAGCCACCTGGCAGCCTTCAGAAGTCAAATTATGGTGAGTCACTCCTGCCCTGCCCAGCCTCATGGTGAAAACAGTGACCTCTCTTTGCAGTCTCTTCCACCAGCTCCAACCCAGAGGCTGCATCTCTCAGCCTGAGTGCACCCGGAGCCTTCCAGGCTGGCCTGGGAGCTGCAGCTGGCGCATTGTTCGGCACTGCAGCTTCGGGGAGGCTGAGTGGCCTGCAGGGAGCCCCCTGCAGCTCTTCTCCCTGCTACAGAGGTCTGCTGAAGCCCTCAACCAGGTGCTGTGCTAGGAGTGGGGACAGAAAGGCAAATAAGACAATCCCTGCCCTCATGGACAAAGAATGGCGTGGAGGAGACAGACGGGTCTTTCTACCCCACTTGACCCACCGTCTCTGATTCACTGAGTGCCTACCAATGTGCAACACTACTCTGTGTCTTTACACAAGCCCCATCACTTCTCTGTGTCCCAGATTCCTCCTCAAACAGGGGTTGAAAGACCCATCTCTACTATATCAGGGTCGTTTGGCAAAAGGAACCAGATAATCTATGTAAACTGCTCAACTATGAAAATCCCTACCAATGTTATTGCTGTTGTAGTTGCTATTTATATATCTTAATATAACAACAATGAATAACTGCTCCTCAGCAGCCACAACAATTTGCACATAGTAGGAGTTTAGCTGCTATCTGATGCACTGAAATGCAGTCCAAGTGGTGGGCATGACTTTTCAAGCCTTGGGTAGCACCGCCATCCTGTGGCCAGAATTCAGAATACATGGATCTTCTGGTAAACAGGGACCAGGCCTGGCAGGGGCTGCTGAGAACCCCACAGAGGTCTTTCTAGGACAAATGCGAGAGAAAAGTCAGTCTGACACCACAGAACAAGGAAAAATTTCTTCGCCCCCAGAGGTGGTACAAGCTCAGAATATAAACAGGTTAAATGAGGGTTTGAAGCAACACTCCAGATAATTTCTCTATAACAGGGTCTTTGGGACAACTGGAGTGCCAAGAAGTGGCCCAACACTGTGCTCAGGTGGTCTGGCCTGGCCCTGTGGATGTGGACACAGCTGCTCATCCTTCATCTAAGAAGACTTGAACTTCACCCTGCCACTCACGAGCTGTGGGACCTTGAGCAGACCACTGTCCCCTCCTGGCTCCAGTTTTCTTATCTGTGCAATGAGGTTATTTATGATCCCTGCATTGGCCACCTCACCTGAAGGTCAAATGGAATAAGAAAAGCACAACTAGTTCGCAAATGGTAAAATGCTGTATAAACATGATAAATGGTTATTAGTACAGTATTACTGATAATAGTAATAATTGGCATTTATTGAGCTTCTCACTGTGCTAAACCCTTTACCATATAATTTTATTTGACTCCCCAAACCCTATATAAAATAGGTACTTTTAGGAAGCCCATTTTGCAAATGAGGACACTGAGGTTTACGGAAGTGGGACATTTTGCCCAAAGACACACTCAGCCAATAAGGAGGAAAGCCAAGATTTGAACTCAGGACAAGAAGGACCTCCAAATAGGGCTAGTCAACAATGTTATATCATCTGAATTGCGCCATCCACCCAACAGGGATTTAAAGGTAGCCACTGGTATGCAGAGGTAGGTGTCTTGAAGAAAACAAAAGAAATATTGACATTTCTCCTCTTTTCCTCAGGAAATTCTGCTTCCTTCCCATCTCTATCTCAGCAACTCCTTTGACCTTGGATCCTCCTAGAAGAGGGAAGCTTTTGGACTCTGCACTCAGGTCCTGCTCACAGCCAAGGTCAGAGAATTCCAAAATATTCCCTTCCTGGGTCCAAACCTGGAAAGGGCCATGCATGTTCCCACAAGGGACTGGCAAAGACAGATGAGGGGACAGGTCCCCAATCAAGGTTTCTGTTGAACAGATGGTACCAAAATCTGTCGGGAGAAAGTGGCTATTTTTCAACAATCATAATGAGCCTCATATGTCCAGAGTCTTCTTGGGCTTATGAGTGTTCCCCCTATCCATTTTCTCATTATTTGGCCCTCAGAACATTCCTTTAAGATCAGAATCCTTAGCTCTACTTTACAGATAAGGTAACTGGGGTTCAAAAAGATTAAATAACTTATCTAAGGTCACGTGCCAGTAAGTGGTAGAAATGGGACTCAAGTTTAAGGTTCCAGAGTACAGATACTCTGATTCCCAAAGCCCATGCCTATTTTTGGTGACAGTCCTGGTTCTAGCCCCAGCTGTGCCATCAGCTGGCTGTGTGACCTCAGACAAGCTACTGAGCCTTGGTTGCTTTATGTCAAGAGAGCCCTGCCAGCTCTGACTGTCCTCTATGTGTGTCCTTGAGCCATAAAGACAAGGGTGTTTAGCAGTATCCGCAGGCTTTATGGGGAAGCAGCTGTGACTCTGCCTCCCTTGGGAAGCTTTTCTCCTGACTGCCCAAAGCTGAGTTATCACCCCGCACTGTGCTCCCACAGCACTCACAGCACTGCATCATAATTCAGCTGCAAATTCCCAGAGGGCCAGGCAGCACACATACAGGAACACAAAGAAGGTCAGATGGGATGCAGTTGGGAGTAGTGGGGACTATGGCAAGTAGAGAGCCCCTAGCCTAGAGAGCAGTCCTTATTCAGCTCCAGCTTATCATCACACAATGAAAGCAGCCCAGTGTTGTCAGATCTTGAGAAGTCAAAAATCTAGATATTTATATGAAATCTGCTTTTTAAATGTAGAAAATATATATTTCATTAATTACTTCATAAGTATTACAGTCCCTGGATTATAGCCACACCTACTTTCCTACTACTTTGGGCTACTTGAGAGCATTGCTGGGTCTCTCTGAACCCTTAGTGACCAGCTCAAGGCCTGGATCCCCACAGTGACCAGTGATTGCTTTTGAAATGTTGCAGATCTTGTCCCAGTCAAGGCCTAGCATGGATGAAGGGTTTACTGCTTTAAGCACTAAACATATTGCCTGACTTAACATATTACCTCACTACATACATACTATGAGCCCATCCATTTTACAAGTGAGGAAGCCAAGACTCAGATAGTCACACGACTTGCCCAAGTGATAACCTAGGATTAAAAGTCAGGCAGTCGTCTCCACAGATGTCTGCTTGTATTGCTGTGATGCCATACTGCCCCATGACACCCCCTTAAATATCACCTGCATTCACTTAGCCCCAACAAGGATCCCCAGGCACCTGCCAGGCATGGTTTCCAGTCCTAAGGATAGTGGGAGCCAGGGCACGTGGCACAAACAGAGAAAAGAACGTCCGTGCTGCAGAAAGCAGACCTGAGGTTCAGGGAGAGTCACCTACCAGCCCATGACTACACTGCCAGATCAAGCCAAAATCAGTGTTTACCTTTATCCCCCAGAACATCAAACCCCAGCTTCCAACAGAAGAAAATGTATATACAGAAAAAGTCAAGGAGAGGCCTGGTATTGCTCATCCCACTGAAAAGCAAAGCACTCTCTAAACTAGCTAAATGGTTCCAAAGGAAATGGGAGTCTATTTTGTCTCCTGTCACCAGGGCTGCAAATCCTGATATATCTCAGGCCACAGAGAGAAGCGGATGGCTCAGCACTTGGAGAGATGCCCGCACAAGGCAGGAAGTGGGGTGGATGATTCAACAGGTACCTCTCTATTCTGAGAACTGATCCTGTGATGGGTGAGTGTACATTCAGCTGAGATAAAAAATAAATCTGAATGCCGACCACTGGAATATACAGCAAGCCTTCCTTTCTTCCAGGGTGCTTGAAGCATCCTTTGGAGCTTTAATCCTTAAAGGTTTTCTATTTTTAAAAATTTACTGGGGCGATGAGGCTCTTGGGAAGCTGGGGTGGGCTGGTGACTCAAAGGCTTCCCTTCCTACCGGCACACCTCCAATAGGATGATAAAGTGCTAAGGTTCCACAGAGTCTGCCTGGGGCACCACATCCCTCACCCTCAGTCTTTCTCATCTGTAAAATGGGGCAGTGATTTCCACATTGCTAAGAAAAAAAGTTTGGTACAAACCCACAATTTCTTATCTGAAACCTTGGGGCTCAATGTGTTTGATAACTTTGGATTTCAGAAGGTTTTATGGTAGCTCTACCATATACTGTGTAATATGCCCAATGAGCTCTGCACCAGTACTGCATTAACCCATTGGTTTCCCACAGTAAATGTATAAATAGTCATACTAAGTGGGGTAAAATAAAGACCACACATCATCTCACTTTCAATTCACATCAGGTTTGCCATCAAATGCTTGCTCCAACCTCAGGAGAAAGCTTTTTGTTTTCAGAGCGTTTAGGGATCTTAAAATTGTGTGTGAGTGCCAGCTTTGGTTCCAGGCACACCTGAGTTTCCACGCCAACTACACCTTTACCAGCTGGCTGACCTTGAACAAGACATTCCTTCTCACTGTGCCTCAGTATTCTCATCTATAAAATGGGGTCATAATCCCTATGGTGGTTCTCAGGAGGTGCATGAGGAAATGCACGTTGCTGGAAGTGGGCTGGCCACAAGGACAGGTGCCGGGAGGAGATCCATCACAGTTTGAGGTATATCTGCACACAAGGCAGGGGTAGACTCCCTTTAACCAAGCTTATAAGGCTGATACATACACAGAAGATCCATTTATTGAAGGAAAGCACAAAAAATACAACTGCGAGCAGGATGGGGCATTTCTGTCCTCCTGACCAGCACATAATTCCCTGCAGTAAAGGTCCCATGACAATTCATGGTCTCACAGGGCTCATTGGTTGGAGGGAGTCAGAACAAGGGACAGCGTTAGTCTGAAGAAGTATTTCTCAGCAGAGGCAGCTTGAGGCAACAGCTTGCCCAGGAAATGGGAATGATGCTCGGGCTGGTGCAGCCAAGAACCCACCCCCAGGACAATGCCAGCCTCTGGCTCTGTGACTCTCCCCTTTCTCTACTCCCATTCATGCCTCCATTCCCTCTGATCAGGTTTCCCTTGGTAAACCACAGTTACATTCCAGGCCTCATCCCAACCAGACTTCCTCAGTAACTGTCTGGCATTTCATTGCCCCAAAGCCTTCAGTCACATATTTGCAGACAACCAACTGGTGACTCCTAGAAAAGGCCAGTTTACATTTGTGGCAGAAGTGATGCTCCTAAGGTGGCCACAACTACATCTCCCCCTCCACGTGCTCTTCTAGAGCCTTGCGCCTTAACTCTGGGCAAGCTTGAGACTTGTTGGTAAAAACAGAAGGGTTGGAAGTGATGTGCATACCTTCTGAGGCCAGAGTGCAGAATGCCTTGCAGCTTCCAGTTTCTTGGCCAGAACACTGCTCTGGAAGTCTTCAGCTCTCATGGAAGTAGTCTGACTGTCCTGGGGTCGCCATGTTATGAGGAAGCCCAAACTCTCCATGAGGGAGGCCCTTAGATGAAATAGAGACAGAAAGGTCTAGCCAGGTACCAGCTGCTCCAGCTCCATCCACATCCAACTACAGTGACATGAGAGATCCCAGGCCAGAACCACCCAGCCAAGCCCTTCCCAAATACCTGACCCACAGAAACCAAGAGAGATAATCATAAAAGGATTGTTGCTGTTTTAAGTTGCCAAGTTTTGAAGGGATGTGTTACACAGCAATAGATAACCAGAACAAGGAGCAATCTTATTTCCCTGCTCTCTTGGATGGCCATACCTCCCAGTTTGCATGGAAAGGTCCCAATTTACACCTTTTGTCTGGCATAATTAATGTGATAGCGACCCCTTTCTCTCCCAGAAATGCCCCAATTTGGATAGTAAATTATATGGTCACCCTACATTTGGCCAAGTTCTTAGAGCACTCTATAGATCCTAGCAACAACCCTTCACCTTACAATCTAGAATAATCAATATACATGAGATACCTCATGCATAGAGAGCATTCAAGAAACTGAAGCTTGTTCTCTTGTCCCTCCCCCTTCTTCCAATTCTATTATCTGGATGCTCAGCAGTTTTTCCAAGAGGTGGCTCAGGCTCAGTATTCTCACAACCTCCAGAATGCCTTCCCCCAATAAACACACAACCTCAGTAAAAACAGGACATCCATTATGCAAGCTTCAAAACATGTCCAGGGCTCCCCCTCTTTCACTAGATGGCTGTCACTAAGCCCCTCCCAGGAGGAAATCCTGGATTTCCCAGGGAGAAAGAGGGAACTCTTCAAACCTCAGGAAAGCCTCTTCACCACCCTGTAAGGGTAGGAGCTTTTGAGAACACAAAATTGCTCTCAATTCCTGGCTCACCAACTTACTCACTAGGCCAAGTACCTGACCACCTGAGCCTGCTCTCCCCACCTGCATCAAGGGGAGGGTTGATGCCTCTCTCAGAGGACTCTTAGAATGAATTAAAGAGATGATTGTTTATGTAAAGTACTAGCACTGTGTGGCATATAGCAAAAGCTCAATAAATGCTACTTCCCTTGTTAAGGCATTGGAGTTTCCTATTAGAAAGTGCATTTGCCTTATCTAGAAGGAACAGAGAAGGCAGAATAGCATAAAAGGCTGATGAGAAATCAGTAACACTGGTGCCTCTCACTTCTAGACATGACATGAGGGATGCATATGGAGGGCCTGGCAGGCACCTATGGGTCTCCCTTTTGTGGTTCAGAAAATGTTTTTGCAGTCACTCCCTCAGCTGGGCAGGAAGGTCTTTGCAGACAAGAACCCCATATATCATTATACACACAGGGTCTTATTGCAAAGGTGTGGCTCTGGGTAATGCCAATTGAATGAATGATCAATCTCATGCCGATTTTGATCCATTTATTCATTGACTAGTTAAGACAATAAATACTTATTGGGCACCTGCACTCACAGCTACACTTTTCTGGCAAGAATATTGTTTTTTATTTTACAGTCTTTAGAATTAGAATATGAGGGCCCTGGATTCATTAAACATTTCCTGGGCACCCTCTGTAAGCCAGGCACTGGGCTGGGTATGAGGCTTCCTCCAGGAATACTGCAGCCCCATGCTGGAGGAACCAGAGTCTGGGTTAGGAGGGGTGGGGGACACTGGTAACAGAAACAAATGTGTGGTAAGCGCAGCAATGGAGGGCTCTGCCAAGTGGACACCCGGAGGAGAGAACCTGTCCTCAGAGGTCACTCATGCATCCAACAAACATTTTCCAAGCACCAACTATGTGGAAAGCACCATTCTAGGTGCTGGGGATACAACAGTGAACAAGACATGTAAGGCCCCACCTCTCACGAGGCTTACATTCTAATGAGGAGACAATAAATAAGTAAACAAATAAACAAGATAATTTCAATGGAGATAAATGTTAGGCATCCAGTAAAACGCCAATGGGATAGGCAGAAGCAGAGGAAGCCTCCTGAGTTTGAAACCCCAGCATCACTACACACTGCTCAACCCAGAACCCTCTCTGTGCCTCCACATCTCCAAATGTAAAATGGAGAGAATAACAGGCCCTACCTCGCAGGGCCGTGGTGGGAATTAAATGAGTTCACATAAGTTCTTGGAATAGTACCAGGTTCGTGGTGACTGAGAGAATGAATGAGGACAGGGCAAGGCTACTCAAAGGGGTGCTCAGGAAATGCCTGTGTGTTGAGAACACAGTGAAGATCTAAGGGAGATGCCTTCCAGGCAGCAGAGAACAGCAGGTGAAAAGGTCTCAAGGCAGGAATGAGCCTCGGTATGACCCAGAAAGAGGAAGCAGCCAGTGGAAAGCTGTCACTTAGAAACCTGCAGGCCATGGAACAGAATGGGCTTTCATCCTCAGGATCAAGGTAAGCCACTGAAAGATTTTAAGCGGGGGAGGGAGGGAGGTTGGGCATGCTCTGATTTCATGTAAAGGTGGGTCATTCCAGCTTTACATCATGTCAAGAAGGGACTGACACAGGCGGAAAGAGGCAGCATGGGGATCAGCTGGGAGGAGGAATGGAGGCAAACCTCCCATCCAAGCCCAGGAACCCGCTACTGAGAATGAAACAGGACACTTCAAATCCTCCTCCATCTGGGGTGGACCAGGACGTCTGGGCCAAAACATGAGAAAGATGATTAAACTCTGACACAAGAGAGAGACTGCAGCAGATGGCCTGTGGGCCCACAGGAAAAGGAAAATAAAAGACATGATCCAAGCAATTTAGCAAAACACATCTCCCCTTACAATTTACCACATACTACAATTTGCTATTAATATTCATTACACTAACGCTAATTGAGTGCTTATTTAGTGAGTGCTAAATTCATTTTCACATTTAATTCTCACAAAATCTCTATCCATTCATTCAACAAGTGTGTGTCACAGGGCACTACTCTAGGTGAGCCTGACAGAGCCTCTACCTGCACAGAGCTTTACACTCTAGGGGCAGAGACAGAGCCTGAACAAGGAAACAAAAAATATTTCAGAGCGTGATGAGAACGATGATGAAAACAAAGCAGAGTAAGGGGGTGAGGAGGACTGGAGGGAGGAGCGGCTGTTTTAGGAATGGTGGTCAGAGATTATCTTGTTGAGGAGATAACTCTTGAGCTTTGGCCACCATGTGATGTGAAAAGCAACCCTGGAGGAGCCTGAGTGGACACTGAGAGTCCAAACAGGAGGCTGGAGACGGTGGGGAAAACTGGCATTCAAGATGTATTTTGAAAGAAAAACAAAGAAGATTTAGCAAAGGACCGAATGTGGTAGGAAAGGGAAAAGCAACCAGCAAGGATGACTACAGGGTTTTGCACAAAGTACCATTCACTGGGTACCATTAACAAAAATTAGGAAAACTGGAAGATGAGCAGATTGGGAGAGATGGAAACAGATGCTGCTATTAACATTTTCAGTTTTCAGATAAGTAAGCCGTTTTAGAGAGAGAATAACCTGCCCAAGTTCACCCAACTGGTAAGTGGAATTACTAAATATTTTCACATACTTTTATTTTTATCCTCACAGCGCCCCCTTGGTAGTATCTCCAATTTACAGATAACTGAGGAAACTGAGGCCCAGCTAGAAAGTGGCAGTCAAGCGTGGGTATCAGATCTGTCAAACAGCTGACATATTTTCCAATAAAGGGAGACAGGCTGGGAGGCCGATAAGGAAAACCTAGGAGACGGGATAGAAGATGCGAGGTTTGGATAAAATCGCGCCCTCAGATTCACTTACAATGTTTCAAAATTCCCCACTAAGCTTCCAGGACAAACTCCGTGGGCTGGGAGCTGCGGAAAGGACAGACAGCACTGCAGGAAAGTGCTTCCTGAGTCGCCACTTCAGAATCACAGTTGCGAACTTAAAATGCCGATTCGTGGACTCCGGCTTAGACATATTTGAATAACGACCTACGGAAGTGAGCCCCGGAATATGCATTTTTCAAGGTAGGCTCCAGACATCCTCGACGTACAATGAAGTTGGAGAACTGTGGAAGTATGCTTTGCACCCTGGCGGCCACCTCCTAAATTACAGCTCTGGACGTCGGTTTCCGAAACTGTAAAAGATGGGGGCGCGCGGGGGGGGGGGGGGGCCAAGGGAGGGCGGAAATAACAAAATCTGCCTGGGGCGCTCCGCCAGCCCCTACCTGCGAGAACCAAGCCACGTGATTGGTTAGAGAAAGCCGTGGCCTCGGGTCATTGTGGGATACAGAGGGGCCGAAGTGTCCCGCAAAGCATTGTGGGATACAGAGGGCTGTCCGCCGCTCCGGCCTCCGACAGCTTTGACTGCACGGACGCCACGTTTCAATAGACCTGGACGCCCTCTTGCGGCGTCGCCGAATGCCTTATGACGTAATTGTAAACACCCTTCTTGTGTCTCGGTGACTAGAAGACTAATGAGGTCACCTCGCCAAGAGCAGTGACAAATTCCCGAGGTGCCTTCACTTTACGACTCGCGTTCCGCCGACGGAGCCAAAGGAAGCGGGAGAGCAGTTTACGACAGCGTCGGTCGGACTTACGGCGCCGGTGGCTGCGCGCGCACTCTCCTTCCTTTCTTGGTTTCTCCGAGTGCCGGCGTTTGCGAGTTCTCTGGCCCGGACTATCTTTCGCCATCCGGGCCGGCCGAGGCCCTTGCAGGTGAGCGGCGTGTTCCGTAGGGTTCTGGGGACCTCCGGAGCCGGCTTGGGCGGGGCTCGGCCTTCAGAGGCCTCCCGGAAGAGACCCCCGGACGTCCCCGCCTGCTGCTGTCCTCCCTCCACTGGAGGTGGCAGGAATCCGCCTTCCGGGCCCCAGGTCCAGCATACTGCGGGGTGCATGGCATGGCCTTGTGGGTGAGGTCCCTGGTCTTAGACTCTGCTTAGTGGCTAAGTGCTGAGAGAATTTAATAATGTCACTTAACCCAGCTGGATTTCAGGGTCTTTTAAGTGGCCAAAGTTTGAGTTTCTCCAAGTGAGGTACTGGGAATGCCAGGCTGAGCGGTGTTCGGCCCTGCTCCGGGGAGTTCACAGTCTTAAAAAAAAGGTTTTCTTCCCTTTAATGTGAAGTGGAAGGCTAGAGGGGAGTAGTTCGAGCAACCCCAGGGGTTGATGGCACAGGGTCTGTAGTGGCAGCGATAATCTACACAGTACCGTGGCCTGCCAGCAACAAGGCCCCTTTTCACTGCCCCGTTCGTGCCTCCCCATTCTGCCCCTGTAGCCAGTACAGCTGTCACGCCGTTTTAACTGAAGGGCTCCGTTTCTCTACTGATTCCATTCTGCTCACTCATTTTACATGTGTGGAAATCCGGATGTCCACCCCCAGGAAGAACGCCTGGCAAGCGTTGGGCCTATTTCCTTCTTGAGACAGGACAAGATGATTTTTAAAGTGTCTTTTGAGGCATCGTTATCGTGCCATTAAATACGGTCTGAAACCCCAGATCTTTTCAGGATGCTGTCCAGCTAGAATATAATGGGAAGAATGCTGGACTTAGGGCAGCCAACCCTGGAAATCAAGTCTATTTTGAAATGATGAGTAGATCAAACTCCTTGATTTGGCTGAGCTGCAAGTTTTTATCTCTAAAGGGGGGTGTGGGGGAGTTAGTGATATAAGCATTTAGCATGGTGCCTGACACTTAGTAGGAGCTCAATAAATATTTAACATGAGCCAGTCTATGGCTGCCACCCCTTCCCTCAGTCCTCTTTTTGTAGTATTACTTAAGTTCAGAGTTGGAGATTTGTGGAGCTTGCAGGTTTATTCTCTCGCTGTCACCCAACTCATGTTGCTGTCACACCAGTTCCCTGTTGCTGTCACCTCTGTAGGAACCCTTAGTCTCCCCAAGGTGGGACAATGAGAGTTTACTGAATTGGGTAACCTGTGCTCTCTGATTGCTCTCCAGCCTCCAGAAATATTTGTGTAATGAGTTTTCCTCTGGGAACTCACCATCTGAACATTTTCAGAGGATTGTAATGCATAAGTTTATGGGGTTTTCATAGAAACTGTCCAGGGTCTGTCAAACATCTGTTGGGAGGCTCTGGTTTTTACTCTCCTGAGAGGACCTATAGCATTATGCAGAGTATGGACTCTGGAGCCAGGCTGCCAGGGTTCAGGTTCTTCATCAGCTAGCATTGTGATTTTGGGTAATTTCTTAACGTCTCTCTGCCTCAGTTTTCTTATTTCAAAAGTGAATATAATACTGGCCCCTACCACAGACTGTTGGGGGGTTTTAATGAATATGCATGGTAAGCTCTAAGAGCTATGCCTGGTACTCACTTATGAACATTTGATGTATAGCTACCTTTATGGCTGAAGGTTTCTCGTAACCTCCTCAGCTTCTGAAGGCCTTTTGCTGGGTTCTGTGTCCACTTGCTCTGCATAAGGATTTGCACTGATGACAGAATATTGGAAGAACAAGAAAGAAAAAGTTGAATTTCAGGATATACTTGCAGACTCTTATTTTACTGAGCACTCCGTGTAAATGTATTTTTGCAAGTCTGAGTAATTGTGTAGCATTTTACAATGAAAGTATTTCTGTGTGTGTTCACTAATAAAGCAAGGAATTTATTTATTTTATACATGAAGAAATAGGCTTAGGGAAGCTAAATATTTTATTCCTTGGTGAAGGTGTTTCTGAGAACCTGAACATAGTTATTACACTTGAAAAAGAAGTTACTACATTTTATCTATGATAGGCCACCAAATTTAAAAAGCACCATTATTTTATATAACACTAAGAAGAAAAAACTGCCAATTAAGATAGGACACCCCACGAAGTATGAGGTATAAATTTATTTCAAAGATGTTACAGTGGAAAAAAAATCAATGAAATATGGTAAAGTAGTTTTGTTAGCAGTCTTCTAAGTTATAAGTATTCACAATATTATTTACAAGAAAACAAAGGAGTAACTAAGAGTTGAGGGTTCCATTTCATATGTTGCTTTTTAATTTAATCATTTAAATTAAAGAATCATGTCCTAGTTTACCTCAAATAAACTTTTTTTTACCTTGAGACCTTTCGTCATGCAGCTACTTATATTATTTTTATATTTAAGGTTTTCGAAGATGGCAAAGTTCATGACACCCGTGATCCAGGACAACCCCTCAGGATGGGGTCCCTGTGCGGTCCCTGAGCAGTTTCGAGATATGCCCTACCAGCCATTCAGCAAAGGAGATCGGCTAGGAAAGGTACTTGTCTATCAGCGGGAGTCTGAATCTTTAAATCTGTGGCTGCTATTCTCTGAGTTAATTTTAATTTTATTCTCTCAAAAGCATTACTCCTGTGTTCCTTATAGGGACACCGGCTGAGAAAGGTTATAACCTCTGGGTTCTTCCAGTGGTCATAGGAGAGCTAGGTACTTACAGAGGCATTGTGAGCCACCCCTTCTGCTACTTTCCCACACTGTGTCCTCAGTTTGGGGTTTTCTGGGTCAACAGAAAGTTGCCTACGTGACCTGTGTGCTTTGTTTTCCCTGTTGCTCTTACTAGGTTGCAGACTGGACGGGTACCACATACCAAGATAAGAGGTACACGAGTAAGTGTTCTCTGACTGACTGCCCAAACAGGTCCTTGGGAAAATTGTTACTTTTTCTGGTAACCTCTACCTGAAAGTGTTCTAGAATGGGGATGAAATGCTGATGATAATTCATAGATTTTAGAAGCATGTTCTATACTGTGGACACTACCACATTTTCTTGGAAATAGCCCCAAAAGTTAAACTGTTTATTAGAGAAGTTTGACCTGTTATAGTGGGATCTTTTCCCCCACTTTTTGAGGAGGCATGAACCCTTTTAAATATCTGTTGAACGTATTTCCATTTTGCATTTTGTTGCTTGGGATTTACTGAACCTGTGAAGCCAAGCAATGGATCCCAGTTTAAACTTCTGGTTTTAAGATCCTGATATAGTACGTTGGTTTTTTCTCTGAGACAGTTGGAGGTGGCTATCTGCAATAACAAGTTAAGATTATCTGAGTCTGAGATCAGCAAGCAAGTAAATCATAACCCATTAGACATGTCTGTCTTGGTCAACAGATGATGACAGTGATGGTACTTAAACCCCATATTTGCCTCCTGCAAAAATAAAGTTTAACTCATTCTTACAGAATAAGGCAGAGAGTGGAATGGGTTTATCTTGAGTTTCTCAGGTTCTATCTTGACTTAAAAAGTTCTTTAGACCAGAGCTTTTCAAACTTCAATGTGCATATGAATCACCTGGGGATCTTTTTTAGATGCTGGTTTTAAGTCAGTGGACCTGGGTGAGGCTGTGAGTCTGCATGTCTGACATGCTCCCAGCCAATGCTAAGGTTCCCAAGACCACACTCAAACTGCAAGGCTTTGAGCTAGTAGCATCTGGCGAGTCTAGGTCGCGGCTGCTACACTGTCCCTCTGCCTCTAGATAAGTACTCCTCTCAGTTTGGCGGCGGAAGCCAGTATGCTTACTTCCACGAGGAGGACGAAACGAGCTTCCAGCTGGTGGACACCGCGCGCACACAGAAGACCGCCTACCAGCGGAACCGCATGCGGTTTGCACAGGTAGGCCAGAGCCAGCAGTCACCCTCCTGGGGCTGTTCCATCTTAGGGCTGTCATCTGCTAAAAGTGCAACCGTGCGTACCAATGAGAGCAAAGCACCTTATGGGTCTTCCAGTGAACCCAGATACTATAGCTGTTCAGTGACAAACTGTACTGAAGCAGACTTTACTAGGTCCAGGGATGCATTTAAATAGCTTAGATTTCTTTGGACCTGTAGGTAGGATGACATACTCCTGTGTTAAGAGTGACATTTATGCCAGATAAAAGGGTGCATCTGTGCCTACTGCTGGACTTAATTGCTAGATTGCAGGATTTATTAAGCAGATGGTCCAGTTGGACTACATCTTATTCCATACAGAGGCAAGTCAGCAACTCTAATAAGAGCCAGTAAACCTACCTCAGTAAAATATGTGTGTGAATGTAAGTTTAAGCTAACTCCAAGTGCTTACTCAACTAAAGCCCCAGACTGTTGATTATGTAGAGCGAAAACAGTAAAATATGCAACTTGGCCCTGGCAGGTGTAGTTGATTGTACTACACACCAAAAGGTCGCGGGTTCTATTCCCAGTCAGGGCACAAACCTAGGTTTTGGGTTTAGTCGCAGGTTGGGGCATACAAGAGGCAACCAATCAATGTCTCTCTCTCTCTCTGCTTTTTTAAAATCAATAAACACTTAAAAGTAATAATAATAAAATAAAATGTGCAACTTGGATTTTGCATTCTGAACTTAGACTAATGACCCCCCCATTAAGCACTACCTGCTGTAAGCCAAATCTCCAAGATTTTTACATGGATTTTTTTCCTAATTCCCAGCGGAACCTCCGCAGAGACAAAGATCGACGGAACATGTTGCAGTTCAATCTGCAGACCCTGCCTAAGAGCGCCAAACAGAAAGAGAGGTGAGGTTCCCATCCTGCCAGAGCAAGGTATTCTTCCAGGACTAACCACACTCTGAAATCACTAGGCCAAAGCAGGAGAATGGCTGTCTTCCCCACTGTTGCAAAAAAGAAGAAAAAAAAAGACCACCTCCCTAATGCTGGTTAAGGCAGTGTTTCAACCCTGACTTCATTTTCTAAGGGCCAATTTGAGTCTGAGGCAGATAGCGTAAGCGAGAAACTATTTAGAAGAGACTCTGGAGTTTACATAGGCTCAGTTCTGCCAGAGCACAACTCCAGGGGGCCCCATTTCTCCTGGATCCTATGAGCCTTCTGGAGCTGCACAGTGCAGCAGCCTGGCCCAGGTTGGGGCTGCCAGTGGACAGTCTCTATAGATGGAGTAAAATATAGCTGATCAATATTTCAGAACAATATGCCTCTTCTGTTCCTCTTTATTAAGCCCTCATTTTTCCTAAAAATCTGCACTGAAAGCACAATTTTCCTGTCTTTCTAGAGAACGCATACGACTGCAGAAAAAATTTCAGAAACAATTTGGAGTGAGGCAGAAATGGGACCAAAAATCACAGGTAGTGTATTTGTACCAGAATTCTGTCTAGGCATTTGATTTTGTTTATTTGTTTGGTTTTATAACAGCTTTGAGGTATTCACATACTGTGCAATTCACCCACTTAAAGTGTACAATTCAGAGGTTTTTAGCATATTCATAGAATTGTACAGTCATTACTATAGCCAATTTCAGAACATTTGCATCACTCTAAAAAGGAACCCTGTACCCTTTAGCAGTCAGCTGCTATTCTCCCCAACCTTAGGCCTCCGCTAATCTGGTCTCTGTCTCTGGATGTGCCTATTCTGTCCATGTACTCATAAACGAAATCATGCAATATGTGATCTTTAAGGTTCATCCATGTTGTAGCATGTGTCAGTTCTTCATTTTTTTGTATTGCCAACCTCCATTGTATGGATAGACCACATTTCACTTATCCGTTCACCAGTTGATGGACATTTGGGTTGTCGCCACTTTTTGCTGTCATGAATAATGCTGCTGTGAACACTCCTGCACGGGTGTTTGTACAGGCATTGTGAGAAGAGAGAACACATGTAAGCAAGAGTGAAGTTACAGTTGTAGAAGTTACATTTTGCTGGATAAGATGCTTGCTGTGTCAAGAATAGATAGCTAATACCCTGAGAGAAACCTAAAGGTGCTGCCAGAGCTCCTCTATGAAACACAAGGAGCTGGTGTTCCCTAGCGACATCCTTAACTAGGGGTGGAACCCCCATTTGTTTTGGAACTCTTGTGCCCTCAGTCTTCTTCTAGATTGTAAGCTCCTGAGAGTCAGGGGATGTGGTGTTATAAAACAGCAGCACGTAGTGAATATTCTGGACCTGTTTGTTGAATAAAAGCCCTTCATACTATTAACCTGCCTTTGGCTTATGTTTTGCACTGGCTGTACTTTTTTTCCCCTCCAATGGTTTTCCACTACAGAAACCCCGAGACTCTTCGGTTGAAGTTCGTAGTGACTGGGAGGTAAAGGAAGAAATGGACTTTCCTCAGTTAATGAAGATGCGCTACTTGGAAGTCTCAGAGCCACAGGACATGTAAGTGGCATCTTTTACTACCTTCCACCGTGCTCTCATGTGGGTGGACCATCTGGTGGTGAATATTTTCCTAAGCCCTAGTAATTCCAACAAGGGTTTAAGCCACTTACTCAAAAACAATCACTGCAGGGGTGGTTTGTGCAGGAAGAAGTTGACTGATACTAAACTTCGGATCTCTTTGAAGTTCTGGCATCACAAGCAAAAAAAAAAATTAAGTTATATAGTTGTTTTGGGCAGAAGGAGAACAGGAACAAAGCAAAAGCAGAAAGGCATTTGCCGATATTAAATTCCATATTTCTTCCAGCTTCCTGGAGTCCTGAGCAAAAGAAATAAAATTAAGTTTATAGCTCTTTTGGCAGAAGGAGAGAGACAGCAGTTCAGAAGAAGCAAAGCTTTCCTGACATTTTAGAGAGCTCTTTGCCTCACAGGGCAAGTAGTGGGAATAACTTAGTGGGCAGCTAAGAGAACCAGACCAGAAGTCAACACAACTGGATGCCTGTCACTCCTCATCTCTCATCTTTAAATTGGGGAGGTTGAGCTGAATTGGCTGTGTTCACACTATTCTATGGAGCCACACTGGGAGCTAAGGGAACGGACCTGAGTGAGCACTGAGTTCATCTTCTGTTCTAGTCGGATACTATTTTCACCTCTTACATATTAGACTTCTGGACAAGACTCCAGATTCCAGTGCTTAAGAAAAAGTAGGTGATCTTCCCCCTTACTTGGCATGTCTTACATGCTCTCCCACAGTGAGTGTTGTGGGGCCCTGGAATACTATGACAAAGCCTTTGACCGCATCACCACGAGGAGTGAGAAGCCCCTGCGGAGCATCAAGCGCATCTTCCACACCGTCACCACCACAGACGACCCTGTCATCCGAAAGGTGTGCGCCCCCCTGCCGCTTGCCTACCCATTAGGATGCCACCACTTCTAGAGTGGGGGCCAGAAAGAACAGAGGCCCCGGGGATTGGGCCTTGGAAACCCCTCTAGATCAGCCTTCTGAATTGGACTTAGGAGGAGGAAATAAAGGCACTCTGCTGGCTGGACCGTGAGTGCTGGTGTTAAGTAAAGCTGGACTTGAATCTCAGCTCTGCATGCTTCCTCACTTCACCTCCTTGGGGCCTTCATTTTCTTGTCTGTAAAATGGGGTAAATGCACCTACCATATACCACTGGGGTGAGGATGACAAAACATGAAGTGCTTTCCTAGAACGTGGCACATGCTTGGTGAGCTGCAGGCCCACGTGACCCGTGATGGTGACTGCCAACAGATGCTCACTGGCTGATTGCTGCAGCCTTGCTTGGACAGCTAGAGGCACACACACACGTGTTACGTGTGAGTGTGGCTGTGAAGGCTCCTTACTGAGGAGTCCTCTCCCCTTGGTGTGAATGGGCAGTTAGACCTAAGGGTGTCCTCACTTCTCTCTTCTGTCCTCTTTGCAGCTGGCAAAAACCCAGGGGAATGTGTTTGCCACTGATGCCATTCTGGCCACACTGATGAGCTGCACCCGCTCCGTGTATTCCTGGGACATTGTCGTCCAGAGAGTCGGGTCCAAGCTCTTCTTTGACAAGAGAGATAACTCTGACTTTGGTAAGAAGCCTGTCTGGGAACAACACAAGGGCATTGCATGTCTGCATTGGGTCAAGGTAGTTCCCTGGTACTGGAGAATGGGTAGCAGGTAGTCCACAGGCATTGACAGCCATGTCAGACCCCTCCCAGCCTCCTCAAAGACATGGAGAAGGAGCTGTCACTGCAGTCCCTCCTTAGGGCATCAGCTTTCTGAGTCCTCACAGCACCCCAAAAATATGCTTCCAAATATTACTCATTTAAATAATACTTTCATGACTTCTGCCATCTCTCCATACCATCTTTAGTATTAACGTGTGTGTTTTTAATTGATGGGTTACTTATATTTCATTGTGTTTGTAAAGGAAAAATATATGTGCGAATACTTTATACCGTTCATATATATCTATGTACTTCCATATCTGCCATGATTGAAAACCAGGTCACTCCACAATAAGAGCAGTGAAACAAAACAATATGATTATATTCTGCGCCTCAGGCATTGTCTTTGAAAGCTGATAAAATCAAACATTCTCTTGAATTCATAAAGATTGGAAAGGGCTTTTTACACCATGGTTGGATTTAATGTTGGTGAATATCTAAAGTTACCCGAGGTGCTCCGCCTTTATTCCCCACGTCCCACCATGGGAGATTCACAGTAATAGGTAGCATTTCTTTGAAGGAAGGGCCTGTGTTGTTTTCATCACCACATCTCCCTGTGGTGCTGTGCACATCATTAATGGGTTTTTGTTTTGTGGGTGGGTGACCATGCTGCCACTTTTGCAGACCTCCTGACAGTGAGTGAGACGGCCAATGAGCCCCCTCAGGATGAAGGTAATTCCTTCAACTCGCCCCGTAACCTGGCCATGGAAGCAACCTACATCAACCACAACTTCTCCCAGCAGTGCCTGAGGATGGTGAGGAGGGGCAGCATCTGGGCATGCCTTTTGTCAACTACAGCTACTTTTACTGAGCATTTGCTTTGTAGTGGGGTTGAGCAGGAGAAATAGGGCCCCTACTTGTCACCAAGGAGTTTCAAGGTTGAGCTTTGAGATCACACTGCCTGGCTTTGAACCCTGGATCCACCACTTCATAGCTTTGTGGTGTCAGGCATGTTTCTTCCTTGTAAAGTTAGAACACTGATAATACTTGTCTTACATAGGCACGCTGTAAAGGCTCCATCTATTCTTTGACAGCTACACTGTGGTGTCCAAATACACTGTTCAGGTACCAAGTTCCTGCCCCTGGGAGGCTTCATTATAATGGAAGAAGAGAAACAACAAACCCTAAGTACCTATAGATGTGTGCTATGGAGAAAAATGAAACGGGAGGGGCGTGGTTAATTAAATGAGATACATGGAGCACACAGTAGACACATGTAAGCAGTCAGTAAACACTAGCTGTTAACATCTGTTGTCATTCATGTGGCGCTTGCGCTCAGAAGGGGTAAACAGGTGGACAGCACGTAGTCAGCTCAGCCCCCTCAAAGGCTCCAGGGACTTAGCCTGAGCTGTAACTAAGCAGAGTTGTGGGTTGTGGCCTATTGGCTTAGCAACAAGTTAGCACTGTCTCTTAACACCTTTGTCATTTTTACAGGGGAAAGAAAGATACAACTTCCCCAACCCAAACCCATTTGTGGAGGACGACATGGATAAGAATGAAATCGCCTCTGTCGCATACCGGTATGTCACCTCTGATGGGATGTGCACAGACCCAACCCTCTATGGGGTGAAATACCTGAAATTCAGGGTCTCAGGTGACCAACTAAGTTCCTTCTTCGTTACAGGTATCGCAGGTGGAAGCTTGGAGATGACATTGACCTGATTGTCCGTTGTGAGCATGATGGTGTCATGACTGGAGCCAATGGGGAAGTGTCCTTTATCAACATCAAGACCCTCAACGAGTGGGACTCCAGGGTGAGGCACACCTCTGTCACCCTAATGGGGCTCCACAGCTGTGTTTCCTGCAGGGTGTGTTGTCACGGGCTAGTGTTTGTTTTCCCCTTGAGTTACTTAGAGAGTGACTGGAGATTTTTGTCTTCGGAGTTTTTCCTCTACTTAATTCCTCATTGTATAAAAGAGATTATATGCGTGTGAGAAAAACTGCCTTTTTCCAGGACTTTCTCTTTGTTCCAATTCTGACCTCCCATTGGCTTCTGCTCTCTGCAAGCATCTGATTTTGATCTCTCCCCAAGATCTGGTTTGGCAGGTTTCCTATAAACCTGGCAGCTCTTTTTTTGACCTGTTCTTTCACTTACTGTAGCCACTACCTTCTCTTCAATCTTCTGATTCTGTTTCCAACACCTTCGCTTACTGAACTTAGAGATTCTAAGATTAGCTCTTATTTGGCTCTTCAGGAAACACTTCAAGTGAAACGTGCTCTCTCATACTGGTGCGCCATGGTTGTTGGGCTGCCCAGCTTATGTGCCTGAGTTTGAATTGGGTGGCAGTGCTTCTGGATGCAGCTGTACAGAGTAAAGAGTTCTCGGGGGAAGAGGAGCTCCAAGACCAGGCCTGTATGGAAGGAGTGGCCAATGATATGGAGCACAGAGCACCATTGAGCTCTGCCTTCATTAGAGCCAAGGGTTTGCAATTAGTGCTGCTGATTATCACCCCCAGGTATTCCTCAGTCTCCAGCCCCTGCTGGAAGGTTGGCTGTGACCTTAGCTCTAGACCAATGGCCTTTTCTTAAACTTTGCACCATTGTGTCCCTATAGCATTTGGCATTGTTATATCTATGTGGCTTTTCCCTGTGTACTACGTGCATGACTCTGGTTTTACACATTTCTCGGCTTCCTTCACGTATTTTTTGATGGTTCCCCTCTTTTTGATCCCTTATGGACCCTTCTCTTAGGGTCAGTCACCTACACGGCTCTTTTTGCCATAATTACTTCTTTATGCAGTCTTATGTTAGTTTTCTTTTGCTCCATAAATTAACAGAAACTTGGAGACCTAAAACAAAATCCATTAGCTCGTAGTTTGGTAAGCCAAAAGTTCAGCATCATGTGTTTTGGTTCTCTACTTAGAATATCAAAGCTGAAATCAAAGATGTCATCAGAACTGAGTTCTCATCTCGAGGTTCTGGCAGAATATCCGCTTCCAAGCTCATTCTATTGGCATAATTCAGTTCCTTGAGTTATAGGGCTGAGGTCCCCTGTTCTCTCGCCACCTGTCAGCTGGGGCCTCTCCTTGCCACCCACATTCCTTGCCATGTGGTCCCCTCCATCTTCAAACCAGCAAAAGCACCTCAAATCCTTCTCATGCTTTGAATCTCTGACTTCCTCTGTCCCTGATCTCTACAGACAGATGGTTATATGCAGCCCATCCCCATGGTCTCCCTGTCCTTTTTTTTCTTTAAATCTTCACCAGAGGGTATGTTTATTGATATTTAGAGAGAGAAACCCCAATTGGCTGCCTCCCACATGCACCCCAATCTGGGATCGAACCCATAACCCCGGCGTGTGCCCTGACTAGGAATAGAATTCATAACCTTTTAGTGTATAGGAAGACACTCCAACCAACTGAGCCACACCAGCCAAGGCAAATGATAACAGTCCTACCTCTGATTTCCTGAGGCCTCGCCCACTTTCTAGTCAAGCCCAGTAGGGAGTTCCTTCTCTGCCAGAGGAGGGACCCTTGCTCACCTTTACTCCTGTCACTGGGGATTTCCTTCTGCAGCACTGTAATGGCGTTGACTGGCGTCAGAAGCTGGACTCTCAGCGAGGGGCTGTCATTGCCACTGAGCTGAAGAACAACAGCTACAAGTTGGCCCGATGGACCTGCTGCGCTTTGCTGGCCGGATCTGAGTACCTCAAGCTCGGGTGAGATTCTTGTCCAGGAGTTGTGAACTCACCTGGAAGGTGTCTGGGGGCAGGGATATGAGGGCTTGCCTTTTTCCCTTTCCCTTGGAAAAAGCATCAGGCCAGGTGTCCCCATCTAACTGGTATTTGTCCCCAGATGTCTCTGAGCCAGCCTGCCGTCACCACTAACACCCCATTCCCCCCACTAGTTACGTGTCCCGGTACCATGTGAAAGACTCCTCGCGCCACGTCATCCTGGGCACCCAGCAGTTCAAGCCCAATGAGTTTGCCAGCCAGATCAACCTGAGCGTAGAGAACGCCTGGGGCATCCTGCGCTGTGTCATCGACATCTGCATGAAGCTGGAGGAGGGCAAGTACCTTATCCTCAAAGACCCCAACAAGCAGGTCATCCGCGTCTACAGCCTGCCCGACGGCACCTTCAGCTCTGACGAGGACGATGAGGAGGAGGAGGAAGAGGAGGAGGAGGAGGAAGGTCTGTACAAGTCTCTTTCTGGTCCCGAGTGAGCAGTGGGCTGGCCAAGGACCAAGCTCTGTGGCCACAGTGCTCTTGAACCGTGATGTATAGCTGTTTGAGGGTTCCCTGAGACTGGACAATTTGGAGTGGCATTCAGTCTGGTGCCAGGAGCTGCTTCAAGAGCCCTTAGGTCACATGAAGGGAGTGGGGAGGAAGGAGCATCTAGAGAAAGACAGTGGGAGTCCCTGATGGGAGCCAGTAGGCTGAAGGAGGAAAGGTGCTCCGGGTTAGTTACACGGGCTTAAAAAAGCTCCCTTTCTTACTTTACCAGCTGGGGACTAAAGGAAATATGTCAGCACTGTGAGGATCTGAAAGACATGACTTCTGAGTGGAGGCGCTGAAATCATAGGCAGTTCACCAGTTCGACATGGCTGATTTCTCTAACATTTTGTATCTTTCAGAGGAAGAGACTTAAGCCAGACAGTGATGTGGAGCTGGAGTTTGTAAATCTACCACGCCTAGGAGGGCCTTTGATGTTTGGTGGAATGCTTGTCCGGTACTTGCTCTCTGGAGTTTGACAGACGGAATAAAGTATAAGTCCCTTTAGTCTCTTACCCTCACCGTATGCCTACATTATGATTGACAGCTCTTCTTCCATCTCCAAGTAGCCCTTGGGAGAGGGAAGGTGAGATACAGAATCTTCTGCCTGGAGTTCTCTGGGTTCTATCGTTTGTTCTTGAGCATTTTTAGTTTTATTGTCCTTTTAGAGGGTGAATGAATGCCTTAGATTTTTCTGTTCTTGGAACCTGTGAAATTATCCTTTCCTGGGGGGTGTTGTCAATTGTGAGGTCCCAAAGAAGTCCCCATAAGAAGTCAATTTCCACAAGCATGAGTGTGTGCTGGTCATGTGTCAAACCCTGCTACTACCCTTAGAGAGACAAGTCACTAGTAAAATGTGAAGCAGGGCACAGTCTTTGGAGGTTGGGGTGGGGTTGCTGCTCATGGAGACTGCCTCAGAAGATTCTGACATGTACCACTGGGTGGTGATTTTCAAGCTTGGCTTGGACAGGTGACGGTATCAACACTATCAAAGCAGTATTATAAATCAGAGCCACGGATATTTGGGATATATAAACTTATTAAGAGTGCTGTTTTTATTAAGGGGATAGTGTTCTGTTCTTGACACTATGAAGTAATTACCCTGCTAAGTATTACACTAAGCTTTAGAAATATTTCATCTGAGCCTGACACAACTTAACAATGCTGGTGGAAGTGATACCATTGTACAGATGAGGAAACGCTACTATTGAAAGTTACTATTTTAATCAAAATTGTGCCTCAAAAAACAAGCAAAATTTATTGGACTTCGTTAGTTACTAGGAAGATACAGCATAAAACGCGTGCTTCTTAGGGAGCTTTCAGTTTAGGTAAAGTGTTAAAAACGACAGATTAAAGTGGTGTGACAAGTGCCAAGGGCTTTCAAAATTCAACTAAAACTCAACAAGCTGTCTCTTGCAGACTCATGATGCAATCCGGCAGGATTTGCTGTGACAAGCGGGCAGGTGGGGGTTGGTTTCATGGTAACTCAATACATTTTGCATCCGATTCCACATACTTCATTTCTTTCATCTATCCCTTGCTGTTATCTGTCCTGTTTTGGGCCACCAAGTTGACTGCTGAAAACAGTCCTAACTCAAAAAGCCTTTGATAGCATCCTGCTGCCTGCAATCCAGGCTCAGCCTGGTCTCAAGGTCCTGCCAGACTTTATCAGTTCTCATTTCCCCGCTACTCACCAAATAAGACCAGCAACTATTTTAGGTACGTAAATTATTTGCCAGCTCCCATTCTCAAATCTTCACAACCACTAAGAAGTAGACCTCCCTACTTTATTTTTGGTTAGGTGTTTCGCTTCCCCTGTCTGGCTTCAATGTTCATTCCACAAGAGGCTTACTGAAGATCGTGTACGCCCTCAGATACTGGAGGAAACAACAGGTCATCATAATGAATAAGGTCATTTCTGCTCTAATGGAGCTTTTCTTTGATGCTTATACAGGCTATGAAAAAAGTGGCTTTTGTTAGTGGTTTCTTTGTCAGGGAAGACTAGAGAGGTTTCAGCTGCTATTTTTAATGAAAAGGAGCTCCAGCCATGCAAAGCTAGAATATAAAGTTCTTTCCACTCTAGGCATGGCTTCCTTCCTTCCCATGAGAACCCTCAGCTCTGTCTCACTGGACTACTTAATGCCTCTTGAAGGTTCCTGTTCTTCCCTCATAAATGCAGTATGTTCTGCCCATGTAAATTTTGATCAAAATTATGACAGATTTTAATCTGTCAGGGTTTATGAGAGGAGCTAGGGTTTATGGAAGTTCTTATACCCTATGCCATTGTGAGAACCTTATAGGAAGAGCTCTTTGGTGGTAACTGTCCCTCCCCTTAATTTCTCTTTCCTTCTATCAGCTGCTCTTCCATTTTTGTCTAGTTCAATTATACATGAGGCTCACCATATTTTTCCTAAGTCCTTTTGATGAAGGAATTACCTACTTGATTCTGTTTCCAAGTGCACAGTCTCATGCAGGATCCACATTCTTCCTCTGGGAAGCCAGCTGTGACCATCCAGTTCATTTGAATGGCAGTTCAGGATCATCCTACCTTCCTCTGTATTGCCTTCACTTCAGCCACACCATTGCCGTGTGTTAGCAGTGGGTTTATGTTTAATGTCTTATGCTGGCCACTTTATTTACAATAGTACCAGCCTCATAAAACATGATTCATGAATGTATAAAAAATATTTTGTAAAGAACTCATAATTGAGTAAAAAAGGGATTGTAATTCCAAGCTCTACTTCTTAACCGGGTGATCTCAAGCAAATCACCCCTAAATCTGTGGAGGTTTTGGCTACAAAATGTTGGAAACAGAATCTCTGACTCACTGGTTGGTGGAAGATAAGTCAGTCATGAATGTTACTTAAACAATAGACTGAATCATTGTAATATCCAGGTAAGAACTTCCAAACCAGTGAAGAATTTTTATAAGATTTTGAGTCAAACAGAGGATATGTCTGGAAGCAAGATCTCAACACTGAGAAAAATGCTTAGAATGAAGTTTGTAGCTTTTGTGCATCAGGCATTGAGGAGGAGAGAGTACAATTCATGAAGGTGGGGATCATTACAGGATAGTTAAGAGTATATGCTCTCTAGATGGTAGTTTCTCTTGAGGTGTCTGAAAAGAAGCACTTCAAAGGTGTGTTAACCTAGATACACAGAAACAAAGGCCAGGGCCTGCTTAAGGCAAAGATAAACCTTTTACTGAAGGACTCATATGCCTGGGGCATGACTACTCACTGTGACCTGCCCAGTTAGGAATTTATGGTCAGCTCAACCTGTGAGATTATTTTCTGTAGAACCCCTTTTTTGGTCCATTAGCAAACACTTGTTAATTGGTTTTTCTATCCTGACTCCACCAACCTGGTTCCCAGCCCCCAAAACCTGGGTAGTCAACTAGTCTTTGGCTACATTAATGGTGGAGTATAAGAGACGGCATCACCTCCAAAGATAATCTCCGTGCCTTGCAAGTGAAAAAGCACAGCTTGAAAACAAGAGCCCCCTCACCCGGTGCTTGGCCAGGACCTGCAGCCCTGGCACCCCCAGCTCCCCGGGCAACCCGTGGAGGCCTCTCCACCGCCGAAATCCCACCGCCGGCCCACGGTGCGGCGTGCCGGGCACGTGACCCCGCCCCCGCCGCTGGCCGCGCGGAGGGGCGGGGCTGCCTCGGGGCGGGAGCCCGCTCCGCCCGCCCGGCCTCACTCTGCGCGCTGCCGGCGGAGCGGCTGCGAGGTGCGAGCCCTGGCCGGGGGCGGCCGGCGGGCCCGGGAGGCCGGAGCTGTGCGCGTGGGCATCGCGCACGCGCGGGGAGCGGCTGCTGAAGGGCGCGCGCCAGCAGGAGGGCGGCCTCGCGCGGGCCGGGCCGCAGGTGTGCTGGGCGTCCGCCGCGTGACCGCAGGGGCCGGGGCACCTGGCGGGGTGGGGTCCGTGCAGGCCACACCTTCAGGCTCCAGCCCCAGGGCAGGGGCGCGGCGACGAGGCTCCTACCCCTAGGCTAAAGACTAGCCCGGGGAGGGCCCGAAGGGGTCTTGGACACCCTTCAAACTAGGGCCAAAAGCGGGGAGCACCCACCTTCTTACTACCATGGCAATAAGAAGAGGGCTGGAGCCCCTGAGAACCGAGGCCCTGAAGGAGATGGAAGAGCTGGGGGTTCCTGGAGGCATCTCCAGAGCCGAGCTAGAAACCATAGCAGATGAGCTCATAAGTCCTTGAGTGCCGGCCCTGGCTCCACCCCAGATAGCAGCGAGCGCCCGGGCGCGCCTCTGCCTCCGGCCAGGCCCGCTCCTCTCCTTTCCCAGGGCCTCGGGCCGCCCGTGAGCCCGGGTCCGAGGCCTCGTCGCCGAGCCTGCCACAGGATGGGCCCCTCCGCCCTGGCCCCGGTGTGGGCCTCCCCGGGGCTGCTCCTGGCCATCGCCCTCCACCCGGCCCTCACCCCGTTCCCGGCCGCGGCCTCGGCGCCCACGCCCCGCGACTACTGCGTGCTGGGCGCGGGGCCCGCGGGCCTGCAGATGGCCTACTTCCTGCAGCGCGCCGGCCGGGACTACGCCGTGTTCGAGCGCCACGCGCGGCCCGGCAGCTTCTTCACGCGCTACCCGCGGCACCGCAGGCTCATCAGCATCAACAAGCGGTTCACGGGCAGGGCCAACGCCGAGTTCAACCTCCGCCACGACTGGAACTCTCTGCTCAGCCACGACCCCCGGCTGCTCTTCAGGCACTACTCCCGCGCCTTCTTCCCCGACGCGGGCGACATGGTGCGCTACCTGGGCGACTTCGCCGACCGGCTGGGGCTCCGCGTGCTCTACAACACCTCCATCGCCCACGTCACTCGGGACAGGGATCCGCAGGCCTGGAACGGCCATTACTTCATCCTGACCGACCAGAAGGGCCGGGGCTACCAGTGCAGGTAGGGCACGGGCCCCAGCGCCCCTGAAGCTCGGGCCTGCCCTGGAGGAGCGGGCACCCCCGGCTGGCCGGCTGGTGGGGAGGAATGGGAGGAATCTGCCGCCCCTGCGCCCACTGAGCCGCAGCGCCAAGAGGTGTAGCTCAGCCACCGTTTCCCACATGTGCCCTAAAACAATGTGATCAAATATGTGTGGAAAATACTACCAGTTCTTTCCTTCAGGATTTGTCAGTCTTTAATAGCTTCATGGTCACCGCTACGCTCCAGCAACATTGGGCATGTAGCACTGCCTAAGCTTATGTACCCCCCAAAACCCTTTTTGTAGAACATCTCCCAGAACTAGTGTTTCCCAGAATACATCCTGAGAAATGCTGGGTCTGGCAAGTGTTAGAGGGGCCCGGTGGGATTTCGGAACTGAACAGGAGGGAAAAGGCCCTGTAGGCAGTGCTACCAGCATTCAGTTTTAGCTTCGTGTCCTGGAGACAATCCAAATTCAGAGTCACAAACTGTCCTGCACTTGCTTCAGCCTCGCTAGGACCTCACGGGAGAGGTTCACTGAGCCCCGCTTTATAGATGAAGAACTGAGGCGCAGAGGAGTCCGGCAACGGGTGCTATGTCACACAGCTTGTAAGTGGTATAGCTGCGCTTTGCGCTCATATCTTTCTGACCCCGAAGCCCGGGTTCTTTCCGCTGCACCAGATTGCCTCTCACTTCCTGGCCATTAGCTGAGCACCTGGCTCCCAGCAGGGGCTCCATCAGAGTTCATATTCCCGGTGTTTTGCCAGAGGCCCAGCCTTACTCCTTGCTTGTTACAACCCAGGGAAAGAAGGGTCGAGCCATTTTGACCCTTGCATTTAAACAGCTGTGCTACAGTGTAGGGGAGTCAGATATGAGCAGAGTGGACAAGAGTCAGAAGACATGGAGGGATAGGAGCTGTGCGTGCTTCTTCTACAGGCCATCCGGTTTGATTTTTTTTTTTTTCCAGTTCAATTTTTGAAACCACCCTGTGATCAAGTCATTCTTCTGCAGGCTGGCAGGATCCAGCTGCCCACCAATACTAAGGGCAGGACTTTGGAATCAGGCTGATCTGTGGTCAGAGTCTGGCTCTGCTGTCTTGGGAGCTTTAGGAGCTTTGGACACTGGCCGTGGGCCTGTTCCTCCTCACGTGTAAAGCAGGCCAGATAACACAAGTCAGGGTTGCTTTGAGCAGTAAGATGGCACATAAAACTGTATAATGCCTGGTAGAGAATTACTCCTCAGCAGATTTCTGCATCTGCCAAACGAGTCAGAAAGGGGAAAGGGGAACACCAAGTCTCATTTTCATCACTGAAGGTGATACTTGGTCTGACTGCTGTGTTCAGAATTAGGTGAATTACTCGTTTTCTCACGGTGCCGCCTTCTGTCAGTCAAATTCATTCTTATATTTGGTATAATCCCAGTGAGGGATAAAGGAAACTGTCTGCTGGAATGAGCTCAGTTAGGGGCTGGAGTGAGCTCAGTTAGGGGCAGGGGTAAAGTCTCACATACACTGGGATGGGTCAGTAAAAGGATGAATGAATGTCCTGTTTTCTTTTAGGAGCCAGCAGTCTGGGTCAGGTGGACAAGCCAAGTGGCAGTCCCAAAGAGCGATTTTTACTTACTGTCTTATAGCTAAGAGACTAAGCCAACTTCCCTTTGTCCCTCCACCTTCAGCGTCCTTCTTGTCGCCACCGGTTTGTCAATCCCCAACCTTGTGGACTTCCCTGGCTCCGAATATGTGGAGGGTTACGAGTCTGTGTCCGTGGACCCCAAGGACTTTGTGGGTCAGAATGTGCTGATCCTGGGCCGAGGGAACTCAGCCTTTGAGACATCAGAGAACATCTTGGGTGTCACCAACTTTATCCACATGCTGAGCCGCTCCCGAGTGCGGCTCTCCTGGGCCACCCACTACGTAGGAGACCTCAGGTATGCCACGCAGCTGCTGCTAGTGAGCTGTGTGTTCTGACCCCTCCAAAGCCATTCTTGACCCCAGCTGGACTAACCAGCTCTTCCTCTGAGTCCCCTTGTACCCAATACAGACTCCTTTCTCTCTCCTGGCATATCCCTTGGGCCCCAGGGCCGTCAACAACGGCCTGCTGGACACCTACCAGCTGAAGTCCCTGGATGGGTTGCTGGAGTCCGACCTGACGGATCTGGCTGTTGTAAAGGACCGTGAGGGCAAGTTCCACATCACCCTAAAGTTCTACGTGGAGGAAAGCAACCAGAGCGCCGAAGCCATCACCCTTCCCCAGGACGACAGTGACAACTTTGCCATGCGTGTGGCCTACGACCGGGTCATCCGCTGCCTGGGCTGGAACTTCGACTTCTCCATTTTTAACAAGTGAGTCCAAGTCAGGGAGGAGCTGGGATCTCATAGCAAACCCCTCTGACGCCTCCCTGGGGGGAGCAGTGTCCCGTCCAGCAGGGCCAGTGCCAAGGCTTCTGGGACTCCACCCTCAGCCTGGATGTGGATGCTGCCTGGTTTCCCACCCAGGCATGAGTTCTCTGTCCACTGAGGAGGGTCCCAGGTGGCTCTGAGACCCTCCATCCTGGAGCAGCAGCAGAACTGAGTCTTCGTCTGTGTTGTGATCCTCCACCCCAGAGATGGGAAGGCAAGAACCAGGAGGTGAATTTGCTGGAAGGCAGTGTGGTGGCGAGGAGCACAGACTCAGGGGTCGATCTGAGATTCTGTCTTACCAAGTCTGTGAGCTCTGGGAAAGTTATTTAACCACGCTTGGCCCCAGCATCATCATTAAAATGGGGATCATAGTTTCTTTTTCATAGGGCTATTGTGAGGGTAAATATAGGAAACTACTTGGCATATACTATATGCTCAATAGAATGTTAGCTGCTGAGATCATTTATAATTGTATTTTGAAGAACTGCTTTGTGGATCTTTAAACAATGCTGCCCCAGTACCTTAGCAAGGCTTAGTATCATAGAATCCATCCAGGGTCTCACTTTCCTTCTGGCCAAGGCACAGGCAGACAAGAACCTGGAGGGCCTGAACCAGACCCTCCTGTCCCATCTGGTCACACAGGGCCCCGTCTTAGCCCAGAGCCCAGCCCTGAGTCAGGCTTGAATCCTTACCCTGACCCCGACCCACCACATCTTTACCCCAAGCCTCAGTTACTCCATCTGTTAAATGGAGATGATTGTACCCGCCTCCTGGGTCATGGTATAATTTAAATGTAGTAAGGAATTTAAAGCACTTTGCTCAGAGCCAGGCATAGCAGTGATTTTTATTAACAATGCTTTCTGCTCACAGGTCCCTCAGACTATCTCCAGGGGGTGAGTTCAGCAAGAAGTACCCCCTGGTCAGAGCTAGCTACGAGTCCAAAGGAAGCCGTGGTCTCTTTGTCCTGGGTACGGCCAGCCACTCTGTGGATTACCGGAAATCTGCTGGGGGCTTCATCCATGGATTCCGATACACAGGTGAGCCCAGATACAACCATCCCCAGAGTCAATAAAGACACTCCAGTTTCCAGCAGCCTTAAAGGGATTGCTCATCAGTGGTCGACTGTCATAAGTTAACAACGCTTTCTGCTCACAGGCCCCTCAGACTGTATCTGGGGCAGGCAGCAGTGGGTTTTCATGGTTTGAGGATATGTCTAGAAAAGCATCAGATAAGGTATAAAAGTATGTACATCTGGGGGGGCATGTTACATGCCTGTGCCCTGTGCGGGTAAAGGGCCATGAGAACACGGAGCTGGAGGAAGGTTGACCTGGGTTCCTCCCCAGCTGGGTGGCCTCAGAGGTTAGGCTTCATAACCTCTCTAAGCCTCTGTAGAATACCCTGATGTCAGAGGTTTGAATGAGGGGAACTCCCCACCCTCAAGGGGCTGTCGTAAGGACTAAAGGAGGCCATACCTGGGACTGTGCTGCTATGGTGCATCTCACACAGAGTTTTTAAGAACCGACAAATTTGAGTAAGAATTGCAATTGGATTATATTTAATCCTTTTCAGAATTCTAGGTACTAAGGGTATAAATGTTCTGCCTTCTAGGTAGGCTGTCCAATGGACACTTTATTGCATGGTGGGTGTTACATAAGCCAGTTAATTCTGTTGTAAATATCATAAAGGTCCTGCATCCTGCAAATTGCCCAAAGTCACCCAGCCAGTGGGTGGCAGAGGTGGAATTTGAACCCACATCTGCCGACTGTAATGCTCACAGCTACCCGCAGAGCTTCAGGCAAATGAGAAACAGTCGTGGGTGCATAGGCCACAGATTGCTGTGGTCATTACTGGTTGAGGAACCCCCTAGGAGAGGGACAGTGCGGCTGTACACAGTACGTTCTGCCCCAACCCTGCTCACCATTCAGCTGAGAAACAGGACCCGAGGGAGACAAGTAGCAAACAGTAAGGCAGAGTGAAACAACAGAAGATAAAAGACGGGCAGCACAGACCACAACCTCGTGGGAGGACATGCCGGAAGCCTTACCCATCCCCCACCTCCCTCCAGTCCATCCCTGCCTCACTTTCCTGACCTGGGGCCTCTACATCTCTTCTGACTGGTCTTCTGCCACTGATCTTTCTGCTTCCCATCCCACCCAGACACTATAGTACCCACCAAAACAACCTTTCTTTCAAAAAAATAATAATAAACCTTATCCTTCTTGTATTTGCAAATCTTTAATGGTTCCCCATCTCCGTAGGGAGAGTTCCAGCTCCTGGGCATGGCATTCGGAGCTTTGCGCAGGCCAACACCAGTCCACCTTTCCAACCTGGTCCCTCACCTGCTTTTAAAACATGCCAGTCTCTCTCAAGATTTTATTTCTTCACATATTTGCTCCTTTTGTCAGGGCACTGTTCCTAAACTTCTTTAGCTGTGTAATTCCTCAATCTTTTGCAAAACTCAGCTTAGCCATGGTTTCCTCCAGAAAGCCAGATGTCTTGGTGAGGCTGCACGTCTTCCTATGACTGTGGGCCAGCTGAGACCCTGTCACGTGAGCTATGTCCTTGCCTTTACTGGATTGGGATGTTGTGTTCATTCATTTTGGAAGAGCAGGCACCTGTGTGCTGTGCCCCAGTTTCACAACTGTATCTGGCAGCCCCAGATATACAGAAAGAGGTCTCCCTGTCGTTTTAGATAGCTGCTGCTTTTCTGTCCTGACATAAATATACAAAGTATCTCAAAATAGAACTTAGTGACAGACTGGATTCAGGCTGTGAAGGAGAGGGCACAGTCAAAGGTTTTCCATTTGGGAGCCTCTGATGGAAACAGGGATTATGAGAAGGGGAGAGGTTGCAGAGGAAGGCTCTGGGTCTAGTTTTGACACACCACATGTGGAGTGACAGCTGTGGGACTTCCATATGCAGATGGCGAAAGCAGGGGGGCAAACACTGGCCTGGGGACCACATCCAGCCATGCCCCTTCACTTAGCTGTGCTCTGTGGCTGCTTCCACACCAGAGGGGTAATTGAGTAGACAGACTGCAAAGCCGAAAATGCTTCCCATCTGGCCTTACACAGAAACCATTGGCTGACCCTGCTCTAAAGGCCTCTTCTTGGCATCATGAGTACAGCGTGTATTGAGTTCAGAGAAGTCGACGGGGACCTTCTGTCCCTCCTTATGGCGGAAAATAAATTCTTAAGTGCCACGCGCCTTTCCTCCCTCTGGCCCTTCCAGTGCGCGCTGTTCACCGGCTGCTGGAGCACCGCCACCACGGCATCACCTGGCCCTCCACCGAGCACCACAGCACGCAGCTGGCCAGCTCCATCCTCCGGCGTGTGAATGAGGCTTCTGGGCTCTACCAGATGTTCAGTGTGCTGGCCGATGTGGTCCTGCTGAAGGAGTGAGTCACTCACCCCACCCTCTTCCCCCCCCCCAACCTGCCTTACACCCATCGAGCCTCTTCCCTTCCTGTCCCGGGGGGGAACAGCCCAGTGGTTCCCGCCTAAGATGAAGCCTGAGGAGAAATGGGGGTGGTGTGGGGGAGATGGATTTATTCTGGAGACAAATCAGTGAAATCCACACCACCAGCTCTGCAGACAGACAGACAGTCCTGAGTATGAATCCGCACTATGCCTCGTTCTACCTGTGTGACCTTGGGCAAGTTAGTTAGCCTCTCTGGGCCTTTCTCTCATCTGCAAAATGGCAATAATAACACGTACCTTGCAGGACTGCAGGAAGGAGTAAAGGTAACTGGTAGAAAGCATTTGGCACCAGGTAAATGAGCAGTAAACTGTGACACCAGTGTGATTTAAGAGCTCCCTGGGGCTAGGACCAAGTTGTCTCTGTATCAGTCAAGTGGTAAGGGGACATTTCCTGAGAGGCAACAGTGCGGAAGGGCTGGAGGGGGAGGACCTCAAAGAACAGGTGGCAGGTGAGAAGCAGAGGAAGAACCCTGAGGGAGTATAACACACACCAAATTCAAGGAAGGGCAAGAAATGCGGGGGCAGTGCTCAGCACGGACACTTCCCGTCATCCTCGGCCTCTCACTTTCACGCCCATTCACCACATTCAAACTATCTGTAAATCCTGTCAGCTCTACCTTCGAGTTATGTAGACCCTGACCACCTCTCACCAGCTCTGCCACTGCCCCTCGGTCCGGACCACCAGCATCTCTAACATGCACTGGTCCAGCAGCAGTCTGCTCTCAACACAGTGGCCAGGGTGGTACTTTATTTATTTTTTTTAATATATCTTTATTGATTTCAGAGAGAGGAAAGGAGAGGGAAAGAGAGAGAGATCAAAACATCAGTGATGAGAGAGTCATTGATTGGCTGCCTCCTGCACACCCCAGACTGGGGATCAAGCCCGCCCCTGACTGGGAATCAAACCCCAATCGCCTGGATCCTAGGTCGATGCTCAACTGCTGAGCCACGCCCGGCTGGGCACATGTACTTTAAAAATACGAGTCACACGAATTCATCCCTGCTCAAAACTCTCCCAAGCCCAGTGGCTTGCTGTCAGTCCAGATGAAACCAGAAGTTCCCATCACAGAGCACACAAGCCCTCCCTGACATGCCCCCGAAGACCTCCTGAAGCCCCTCTCCACCCTCCCCCAAAGCCCACTCCAGCCCCTGGCCTTCTTCCTGTCCTTGAACATAGCAAGGCATTCGCCCCGTCCCGGAGCTTTCCTGTTACTCTTCCCTCAGCCTGGATCACCCTGCCCGTAGCCATGTCAGGTTACTCAGTTCTCCAGAATCCAGCACGTGTGTAGTTCAGGGCTCAGCTGTAAGTGATGTTAATGTGAGATGTGCGAGGCCAACCTGAGTCTGTATCCTGTTTGACTGTCGCTTCTTGGAGGGAGAGAGACACATACACCCACAGGCCCACATGTACACGCCTCTTACTCTGCCACGGCACTGAGGTCTCGCCCTCCCATTTGCTATGACCCCCAGGAATGCCACAGCATTTGAGTACCTGGAGGAATTCCCCATGCAGATGCTGGCCCAGCTGGAGACGATCACAGGAAGGAAGGCCCGGCACGGGCTCTTTGTCATCAACATGGAGTATGGCAGAAATTTCTCTGGACCCGACAAGGATGTCTTTGTTTATGACCGGTCTGTGGGGTACACAGAAGACGCCTGGCAGTCTAACTTCCTCCACCCTGTCATCTACTACTACAGGCACCTCCCCACCGGTGAGCTGAGTCCCTACTCTCCCTCCCCTCCCATGTGGGCTTTCTTAAGGAAGGCACTCCTCAGGCCCACTGTGTATCGAGGTGTCACCATTAGTCCCTCACACAGCACTCAGCTGACAGAGGAGAACCACTGGGGACTCTGCCCAGAGACCACATGGGACAGAAGGTCCAAGAATGGCAAATGATGTTCTCAGATTCTGGCCTGTACTATGACCAGGTTGGGCCACACACAGAGTGGCATGATCTCCAGGCAGCACGTAATGAGAGGGGCACTGTCTTACTGTGTGTCTCCAAAGGATGCTGACCATGGAGTGGGGAGGGGGGACCTGGAGACAATTAGAAGGAACAGGGAAAGGAACTGGAAGTGGTTAGTGCAGGAGTGGAATGTGGAGTACAGAATAGCTAGGAAGTACCCCCAGGTCTGTCCTTGCCTTGCTGTGTAACCTTGGACCATTTATTAACCTCTCTGAGCCTCAGCTTCCTCATAAAATGGGGACAAAAACAGTACCTTCCTTCCTTGTATGAGGATAAATGAGGTAATATATACAGAATGCCAGCACAGTGCCCACCAACAGATGAACCACTTGGGGGAACCCCACTCCTGCTTCAGGACTTGAAGGGCTGTCACTTGGAAGAAGATGATCTAAAAAATGGCAGAGGTCTGGGAGGCTGAATAAAGGGGAGAAAATGGAGGACATCTGTAATACTTTCAATAAAATAAATTTAATAAAAAATTTAAAAGGGCAGAGGTAGAATCAACAGAAGTGACAGGAACGCAGGTTTATATCCAGTATAAGGAACAATTAATGGAACTGCCCCACAGTGGAATGGGTTGCCTCCTAGAGTCAGATTTCCCAGTACAGGAGTGGTTGGGTCATGACTTGAGCCATCTGATAGGGACACCACAGAAGGGAGCCCACAGCAGGTGGGAGTTGGACTAGATGAGCTCTAAGACCCCTTTGGATGTGGGACCTGAGCCTTTTCACAGAAAGACCAATTCTGAAGCACCCATAACAGACCTCAGTCTATGTGAGCCTTAGAGAAACATCAAGTGATTGGTCTTAGTTCTGCCTTCTGATACCACAAGGGACAAGTCTAGTTTTGTCCTGCTTCCTCATGATAACCTTCCAAACATTTGGAGATGGCTGTTGAACACACTGACCACAGCCAGCACAGAGGTGTACCAGGAAAGCCGAGCATGAGTGAGCAAGGCAGGCATTGGGGATGTGAGGGAACCACACTGTTGGCTCCAGGATGGGAAGCCCAGCTGCTTGGCTCTGACACAGCCCTGCCTCTTCCCCACAGAGCAGGAGGTGAGGTTCCGCCCTGCAGACTGGCTGCTGCCTCGACCCACAGCCATCCACCACATCGTGGAAGATTTCCTGACAGACTGGACCGCCCCAGTGAACCACATTTTACCTCTGAGGCGCTTCCTGGAGAACTGTTTGGACACCGATTTGCGAAGCTTCTATGCAGGTAACTTAAGTTCCCAGAAGGGCAAAGGGACTGAGCTAGAGATTGAAGAGAGACCAGATAGATCCATGCCCTGTGATATTTCAGGATGCACATCTAGAAACCCAAGCCCAAGACTTCCATTTCCCACAACATGGTGGACTAGGTGTTCACAGAAACCTCTCCCAGTAGAGCACGCCTGAAAATGCTGAATAAATAGTCTTTTTTAAGGAACTGGCAGGAAAATTAGGAAACTTTCCAGAAACCAGATACTACGAAAAGCATAAACACAAGCTGTGCATGGGTTATCTTTTGGTCATCAGTAGGCTAGAGTCTGGGTAATTGAGCCAGCACTGTGGATAGGAAGGTGAGGCTGGAGCAGGTTGAGAAGTGTTTAGAGACCTTCAGATAAGCTTGGATCTCAGTGGGTAAACTAAGTAGGAGGCAAAAAACACTCCCAAGACAGAGATGGTAGAGACACATGTTCTTTGGCTCTGGATAGAGTAGGGGGAAATTGCCCCTGATGATTTCTAACCACTAGGCCTCACTTGTGTAAGTTTTGGGCCAAACTGCACACTATCATGGTACAGAAATCACAAAAGTAATAGCAAGTCTTTTGTGAAGAAATACTTTAAAACTAGGCCTCAAAAAATTTCCACAGACAGTTTCAAGGAACATGAACTCCCAAGCAAAAATCACTTAGCACATAAGGACACAAACCACCCTGAGAGAGTGTCAGCAGAAACACAAACTAACTGTAGGATGAAACCAAAAGGCTGCTGGAATTGGTATGGCCAGATAGAGGACATAAAGTCTGTCTAAAATATGTGATGGAATGAAAATGAGATTGTTGAAAATACAATTGACTGGGCTGTTTTGAGAAAGGTCCACATAAAGCTTCTGGAAATGAAAAAATAAATTGGTCATTGGAAACTCAACATAAAGATATAGTAACAAATTAGAGATGAAGAGAGTATTGATGAACTGGAAGATAGCTCTGATAGCCAAATCGAAAGAGGGACTTGGGGAGAGAAGTCTAATCCAGAGGGAGAACTGATTGAAACAGGTAAAATTTTTGTCTTTTTAACCCACTGAATGCCTAGAATATCCACTCTTTTCTGTTCAGCAAACATCTCTTAAAAACAAATTGTATATAAGTTACTATTCATATCAAATCAGGTTAGAAACGGTCAGTCTCTAGCCTGCAGATCAGAGAGCAAGTGTTCTTGTTTCATCCCCAGGTGATATCCTCAGCCCACTTTGAAATAAAAATGTATATATTAAGGGAGATGGCGCAAAACAGTAGTTTAAATTAATAGTCTAAATATAGGTAGATGCTCCAACAGAGTAATTCATAGAGCAGAGCACTAGCATTCTATAAATAATCTGCTTACACATGAAACTGTTACAAATCTAGAAACCTCAGCTACAAAATCCCTGTCTGTTTCTCGAGGTTTCAGTAGTGCACAAAGATGCCAGTGCCTGGTAGGGAACATATTCCCACCAGCGCATCCTCACAGGCCTTCAGCCTCCTGGCTCCACTCCCTGGGTACTAGTACCACAATGATAGTGTGCAATTTGGCCTCAAACTCACACAAGTGAGGCCTAGTGGTTGGAAACCCACTCCCTAGATACTAGTACAAGCCACTATGTGTCACTGCCTTGAAGTTGGAAGAATCCTGCCTGGCAGAGGGCCAACTGGCAGAGGGTGGACTTTCTCTCCACCCCCTAGAATCTTAGATGATGTACAGCTGCCAGTTCTGTTCCCAGGTTCTGCTGGGCTTTTCTGCACCTGCCCCTGCAGAAGGACGATGCACGTCATCAGAAGGTGGCGCTTGCCAAAAGGCCACCTTGCTGCCCCTCCACCATCCTCCCCACACACCTGCTGTCCTCCCTGCTTGGAGGGGATTGTCAGGGCCTGTTCTGCCAGGGACCTTCTGTGCTGTAAGTCAGAACTGAAGTAGGAAATAATACTTGTGTGGCAGCCTGTTCACCCGTGTAAGCCTCACATTCTTTGCGATACAGGGGTGGGCAAAAGTAGGTTTACAGTTGCATTGTGACATTCTTTTGAGTTAATAAAGCTGTTGTAATAATCATAACCAGCATGCCTTTTTCCATACGAACAACTTTAGACCTACTTTTGCCCACCCATGTATGCCCATTTTTTTAAGGTAAAAGACAAGCTGATTTTCTGACACTCACTCCATCTTCCCATCCTGTCTCTCAATCCCTCAGAAGACTGAGCCCATATCTGTTTCATCTTTTCTATTTTTTATTGTTTCATTTTTATTTTTTAATCCTCAAAATATCTGAGGATATTTTTTCCATGGCTTTTCAGAGAAATGGAAAGGGAGAGAGAAACATTGATGTGAGACACATCGATTGGTTGCCTCCTGCTCACGTGCCAGCCAGCTCTGGGGATGGAGCCTGCAACCGAGGTACATGCCCTTGGCCAGAATCAAACCTGGGACCCTTCAGTCCGCAGGCCGACTCTCTAACCACTGAGCAAAACCAGCCAGGGTAACCTTTTCTATTTTTTAAATCAAAGTTATATAATACCTGGCTAAGAGGCTTTTTTCCACCTCCATTCTCACTCTCCGGAAGCAACTACTTCTAGTTCTTCTGGTAGTTTCTTCCAATTTCTAAATAAAAAGTCCCCACACGATTTCCTGATTGGTCAGGTTTGACGCATCAACTGCTGTGGCACAGACGAGGGTAAATCACAGACATGATTGACCAGGTTTGTCTTTATAACCCACAGTGCTGAGAACAGGGCTTACATGCGTGTTTGCTAGTCCAATACTGTTGAGGGAATAAATCTTTGCAGGCAGCTCTGAGCTCAAAATGGGACTGAGGTCCACTCCTGGCTGGCTGAGCCCCGCCCCAGGCTGGCCCAGGCAGAGCATCTTGCAGGCCAATCTCTGGAAGCTGAATCGCTTCTGGGGTTGCTTTCATTCTGGAGCCTCGGTCTTCCACGGTGGGCCGGCCTATTTCTGGAACCGCAGAAGGGTTGAGTTCCATGGCTGCTCAGGTCAGAAGTGAGATGCCCAGGAACATCAGCTCCCAGGCTCAGGGATGTAGGGGTCCTGGGGGAGGCCCCTGGGGCCCTGGCAGCTCCTCCTTCTGCACCTCTCCCCACACTTCTCAGCCCAACTCATTCATGTCCTTTTGCTTTTCTGTAGAGTCCTGTTTCCTGTTCGCCTTAACACGCCAGAAGCTGCCCCCCTTTTGCCAGCAGGGGTACCTGAGGATGCAGGGGCTGGTGGGAACCAAAAGCCTCCGGCAGCACAGAGTGGAGAGTGGGCTCCTGCAGGACTATGGTGTAACGGGCAGGCACAGGGAGGACAGTGGGCAATGGCCTGTCTACCATGAGCCAGTAGATCAGCCCCAGGCTGCAGGGCCCCTGGTCCAGCCCCTCAAGAGCAACAAGGAGGAGCTGTGATGCGCAGGTCTTTCCTACCCAGGCCCACAATCAGCCTTCCTCCCCACAGCCCCATGCTCCCACTGACGTGTGACTGCCAAAGACCACCCGGATCATCACAATGACCACACCAAAACCACAGAGGGCATGCAGGAGCTAAAGGCGGCCATGTGGTGGTCTCCTCCCCTGTTGGATCCATAGGTACGTGGGAGGTGAGGTCAGAGAAGGGCACCCTCAGCCAGGTAGAAGTCGCCTTCCACAGCAGGGCTTCTCTACAAGTGAATTGTTACTGAGCACCAGGCTGGCCTCAGTGGTCCCTTTTCCTTCTGGTCTCCTCAAATGGGCCCTAATCCCACCCGTCGTGGAGCATTTCACAGGTGTAACCCATCTCATCTGCATGAGGGTTAGTGGCCGGTTCTTTAAAACAGAAGCTCTAATGTCCTTAACCATGTAGGGCAGGTAGGACTATTACCCCTGATGACGACACCAGCTCAGAGAGGTTAGGTGACTCCCAGGATCCCAGCCAGCAGTCCCTTAAAGCCTGTCCCACCACACCACACTACCTCTCCCACCCCCATCGCTGTTTTCAAGAAGGGGGGTGCAGTGCAGGGGAGCTGGGCTAATGGTCATGGGCCCAGCGGGCTGTCATCAGGCAGAGATAAGCATCTAATCTAAGCAGGTTTCTCCCTGAGCAGAAGTCAGAGCTGCTTTCTCCCTGGACTGCACTCCCTGACTTATCTTCAATCTCTGTTTTCTTCTTTCATCCTGTCTTCTGGCATCCTGAACAATGCCTCGTGTCACAAGGCCAATCAAATTTAAACCATCCCCACACTTTTTTTTTTCTTTTAATATATCTTTATTGATTTCAGAGAGAGGAAAGGAGAGGGAGGGAGAGAGAGAGATAGAAACATCAATGATGAGAGAGTCATTGATCAGCTGCCTCCTGCACGCCTCCGACTGGGGAACAAGCCCGCAGCCCGGGCATGTGCCCTGACCAGGAATTGAACCCAAATCACCTGGATCCTAGGTTGACGCTCAACCACTGAGCCACGCCGGCCGGGCCCCCACACTGTCTTGCAGTGCAGATGCTCTGGGAGGTTGTTTACCTGCTGTTTGTAAAGAGCCTCCTCAGCTTGTGCGGAGACAAATATAAACACTTACATGATATCGATGATGAATTCCAGTTCCCTTAGCGGTTCTGGTTCTTCACTGTCCTTCCTCACCAGGGATCTGTTCCCTTCTTTACTTTCCCATCAGGCATTTTAGTCCTGTTTATGAGTAAGCCATGGGAAAGCATTGTACATAAAATAATCATGGTGATTTTTCAAGGCCAGAATCATAGGTGATTGCTTTCTCACTGGTTCTTACTAGCCGTTTGTGTAGCCACTCCAAATTTGAGGGACCCGGGCTTTCTGGCTCCACAGCCATTTTCTGGGACCATTCTCTTGGCTAGGTTCAAATCCCTTTCCCTACCTGGCCCCCCTCCTCCTGTCTGCAGATGCCTCCCCCTCTAGTCACTTGTGGAATTAGAACAATTCAATTCCAGCCTCCTTAGCCTGTGGCAGTAGTGTCTACCCCATGACAATACTTGGCATAGTTTTGGGGGGGTTATTTATTGGGGTGACAATCATTAATATGAACATACAGGTTTCAGGTGTGGGTTTCTATGTTACAAGACCTGTATATTACTCTGTTTCCCACCACCCGTTGGCATAGTTTGCTGGCAGCTAAAACTTACAAATTAAGGGTCTCTCCCTAATCCCAGGGTGTTGGGTTCACTGTGTCATACAGATTACAGATAAACCAAAATTGGGCCCATCAGCCCACCCTTCCTTTCCAGACCTTTTTTAAATAAATCTTTTCATTAGGACTGTATCCATGATACCACATTCTATTCATACACATCTCGCCTACCTGATTACTAAAGACTCACTGGACCAAGTTCCTCCTCTAACCACGGCCTGACTTCACTAATTCCTCCTTTTTTTTTTTTTTTTAAATATTACGAAGTTACTGGTGCAAAGTAGACAAATCAGTGAAATAAGAGACCAGAAACAGACCCCATTCTAAGTAAGAAGGAGGTGATTTTTAAAAAGAAGTCACAAACCAGTGGAAAAGATTGTGCAGGACCATGCACTAAATAATGTTGGACTAATGGTTAGTAATTTAGAAAAGAAAATGCATCACATTTTAGACTCTATTTTATACTATACTTCAAAACTAATTCCAGATGAATTTTTTTAAAGAAAATTGTAGAAATGAAAAGGCAAAACAGCATGGGCAAAAATAATTACAGCAAAATATAACAAAAATAAATAATAAGTATCATTATATATAGAACTGATTGAAATAAATGAGAAAAATGAAGTTAAGTAAACTATGGTATATTCGCCCCATGGAATATTACACAGCTCTCAAAAACTCTAAAATGTGGTGAAAGATGGTGTAAAACAAATACATGTGAATTAACGTTAAGTGAAAAGCAGGATATGAAATTGTAGTTGCAGCTTCTTTAAACTAGATAGAAACAGAAACCCGCGTGCTACGGGAAGGAAGCCTCACAGATGTCATCTGTGGCTGTGTTAGGTTTGCAGAGGTCTTTTTTTAAATGTTGCTTTTTTCTCCTTTTGTCCAAATTTGGAGTTACACTCTATAGCGAAATAAATACTTTTTTTTTTTTTAAATCACATGTTTTTAGAATTTAAAATTGCTGGGGGAGAGTGGAACTGGAGCCCTTCCCAGAGGATATGCGCTGCCCTCTTGGTCCAGGCAGTGCCCAAGGTATCATCCCATCTCCCCAGCTGGGAAGACACTGCACCAAGTGCTGGGGGAAAGAATGTTCTCAGTCTAGAGAAGTGAATTTTAAGTGGGGTGTGTTCCTCTCTAGGGTCTTTGGACTGACTGACCCAGCACAGCAGAGATCTCTGGAAGAATCTTCCCTCCCATGAGAGAGAAAATGAAAGATTGAAACCGTTATTTTATGGAGGTCTCCTGGGTGTCATCTCCAATCCACTGTAGAGCCCCAATTCCTTTTATCTGATAAAATTGGGCTGTACCTAAAAGCTGCCTAGACATGAACTCACCAAGAAGTGAGTTTATCTGCTAATCTAATCATTTATTACCTTCTACATGGCCAGAACTGTACTATGGTGGTTTTAAAAATATGTCCACAAATTCTTTTATATTTCTCCCCCAAAGAAGAGGACCTTAGTTCCTTCCTGTTGGGTGTGGGCTGGACTTCATTACTCATTTCTAGCAAATAAAATACATCAGAATGACAGGAGGTCATTTTCAAGATTAAGTTATTAAAAAGACGCACTCATCCACTGAGAGACTGCACTTTCCCCCGCCCCCTTCTCTCTCAAGTCCCTGGGGGAGGCCACCAGTCACGTCAAGAGGACATCCAGTATGTAGAGGCCCCATGGCAAAGAACTAAGAGCTTCCATGTGAGTAAGCCTGGAAGTGGATCCTACTCCAGTCCAGCCTTCAGATGACTGTAGCTCTGGCCACCACCTTGAACACAGCCTTGTGAAAGACCCTGAGCAGAACCACCCAGTTAAGCAGCTCTCTGATTCCTGAGCCAGAGAAACTGAGAGACAATGTTTGTTGTTTCAAGCTGCTAATTTGAGGGGTTATTTGTTACACAGCAATAGATGACTAATACATGCACTAAACAGCTTACCTGCATTCATTTAATTCTCACCACAACCCTAAGAGGTAGATATTACCATCCCCATTTTACAGATGAGGAGCCAAAGGCTGAGAACGATTACACAGCAAGTCAGTGGTGCGGTGCTTTGAAAACCCAGTTCCTTTGAGCCATCCTCTAAATATCATGTAATTAAAGCAACCCTTTCCTCATCACCATCCCTATGCGCTTCCTTCATGTGAACACTGGGTGACAAGAAATTGAGACCAAGCAATTCTCAAACCTAGGAAAGTGTGTGGTTCCCACAGGAGGACAGTGACGTGTGTTGAAACACTGATTACACAAAAGGCACCCACCCTCAAACAGCGCTAATCCACTGCATCAGACCAGACTCCCTGTGACCCACGCAGGGTGGGATAACTCCAGGTGGGAAGAGGAGAGCTCCGGAGTCTGGAGCATCGGCCCTCACCAGGCTTTAGCTGGGGACCCTCGGCTCTGACCAGTCACGTCATCCCCACAAGCCAAATTGGATTCTTCCCTAGAAAAGAAACCAGAGGCTGCATCATTTCACTGCAGATGCTTATTTTCTTAAGTATGGTAAAAGTGCTGACTGGGGAATGGTTTCTGTCAGACTGCAGGCTTTAAGAAAGCATTTAATTCAATCTGGCATCCCAGACAGAATGTAAATCTACAAAGTGAAGTTGATGGGCAAATATATGAGATGCTTTAGCCCAAGTATTTAATCCAAGTATATCACACGACCAATCCATCAAGCCTTAAATAAAAAATAGCACGCAACAGATGTGCTGAAGCAGGGCGGAGAGGGCCAGCAGAGCGGCTCACGGCTTTCCCAGTTCTGCGTAAATAAGACTGATTTGCCTGCTCTTCTGGACAAAGCCCCAGGCTTCCCGCAAACCGCAGAATCTTCCAAAAGTGTGTCACCTGCTTTTTCATTCTCTTTGAGATGCTACTATCTCAGACCAAGTTCTCAAGTCATTCCAAATCATTATAAATTAATTAAATGCAGAAAAGCCCTACTAAAGAAAAACACAATATCTCAGAATGTTCAGTGTGTTATAATCTGCCACTGTCGTTCAGAAACAAAGCAACTACAGAAAAACATAAGATGAGCCCCTTAACACCAACCATGTTTAATGGTGTTAAATAAGTCAGTCTATCAGGAAAAGAAGTGCCCAACAGCCTCTGTTGTGAGGCACTGTGGTAGACAAATGGCCAACAGCTCTAGGACAACTCCTATCAAGATGTGAGGTCTATGTCCCCTCCCCTTGAATTAGGGTGCCCTCTGCGACTGTTTTGACTAAAAACATGGTGGGAGTGGTGCCACGATAGTTTCTGGGCATAGGCCCTAAGAGACTGGCAATTTCCACCACCGCTCTGGGAACCCAGCCACCAGGCTGTGGTGCAGCCCCAGGGAGAGGCCCATGTAAGAGCCAGCGCCAGCTTGCAGCCACCTGGGTACCTACACCATCTTGGAAATGATCGTCCGGCCCCATGTGACCTGTCCACGTGCAGCAGAGATGAGCTGTCACTGCCAAGCCCCGTCCAAATTTCACATTTATGAGCAAAATAAGTTTTGGGGTGGTTTGTTACACAGCAATGGATAAGTGGGATAGGCACCATGGAGCAAAATATAAAGGTGACTTAGTGAAGGTGAACTTGTATATCTGAATTAGCAATTGCTAATAAGCATATTACAAAGATAACTGCAGAACATGCTCATCCAGACACTCTACATAAAATATAGCTCTGGTGTTGGGCCATCTGATCTACCTACACTGAGGGATCAATTACAAAGAAAAGGGAAAGAAGTATGAGCAGGTTCAATAAAGGAAGACTGTGCCTGGAGACTCAGTGGGTACATGGTCTGTGGTTGCCTGAAATTAACTGGTGGAAACTCGGGAGCCCGATGTCTGTTTTTCCTTCAGGAAAACCAGAAGTAGCCCGCTAATTATCACATGCATATATATGCAAGTCAGCAAGACAAACAGGTATCTCACCGAGATTAAACACTCTGCGCTCGAAAAGGATTTGCCCCTGTGCAAAACTAAACTGGCCCAGCACAGCTGCCACTGATCAAAGAACCCTCCTCCAGCATCAAAAACTTCCCGATTTTGTCAGACACCATTGATATCAAGAAGTCATGTGGCAGATGGAAATATTACTGGATAATATATTGAACAAAAGAGCTCTTACATGAGTGTTTATGATTGGCATGCATGCCTGCCTTTGGAGAGCCCACTCAGCTTCCACCCAACTCTGGGGGGCCACCTACCATAGGGGCAGACACATGCAGGCTGGCCAGTCCATGACTGAGCCACAGTTAGACATGTGACCCAAACGGGGCTAATCAGAGTCTTGCCTGAGACTTGATATATGGACCTGGAGAGGGAGAAGGGCTTTCCGCTTTTTAGATTGTAAACCAAAGCTGTCTTCTTGTGACTGGTAGTAGCCATCCTTCCCACTGCACAGAGATGAAACCGACGTGCTGAGGGAAAGAGAACCAGGGGTGGAAAGTCCCAAGGGGCTCAGGCACAGTGTCTGGGCCCTGATCCCATCAGGGCCTGGGAAAGCCTGAGATAGCTGCTCCCTTGAACATACCAGTCATACGATTTAATAAGTCCTTTTTAGTGAGCTGGTCTGTGTTGGTTCCTGAGTACTGACTTATACAGACCTCAAGGAAGGACATTCTTGGGGGCAGGGTTAAGGGGCTTCCATTCACAGACCACCCAAGCTGAAGCCACCTCTCACTTGTCTTTCTTTTCTCCAACAAACATTTCCCCAGTGCCTATTGTGTTCAGGTGCAGGGTTAGGTCCTACATCAGTGGGTGATGGTGCTTCATGATACATTAAAGGTAGCAGTAAATGGTCTGTGCTGGGTATCTGAGGCTAAAATGGAGAGTCGGAGACTCAGAACCCTTTTCTGGTGAAGCTTGCAGTCCAGTGGGGAAAACAGATATGAGACAAGCAATGAGTCCTCAGGATACAGAAAGGAGAGGGTGCTGAGGGATCTCGTGAATGTCATGTCCTGATCTACTCCCTTCTGTTCCCACCTGTGACACTGTGATTCATAATAAGAAATATACATCTGGTCTTTGCCCTGTTTCTTTGTCCCCCTGTCCTGTCGTGGAGTCTCACCCTCATGACCTCACCTAAACCTAATTATCACTCAAAGGCCCCAGCCCCAAATACCATCATATTGAGGATCTAGGACCTGTGGTCAGAAGATCTGGGTGTGAACCTGCCCTCGCCGCGAACTAGCTGTGCGCCCTCGGTAAGTCGCATGATCTCTCTGAGACTTGGTTTGCACATCTGTAAACAGTGTCTGAGATGCCTACAGCCAGCCCCATTTTACAGAGGAGGAAGCCAAGCCTTAGATGGGTTACATCTTATTGCATGTAAGTGGCAGAGCCAGGATTCAAATCCAGGTCCATGAGAACCCAGAGCTGGCGTGTTCACCAACCTGGGTTCCACAGATCTAACGCCAGCGCACCTGAGCCCTACCTTCCCTGCACAGGTCTGTGATGTGCACCTCCAGCAAAGCCTATGAGACCTAGTGTGTACATTAAAGGGTACCTTTTCAAGGGGTTTTTACATGCTAACTCTTATTTACAGATAATGTTAAAGACACAGTAGAGCTGAGTTGTTAAGCATACACCTTCCAGGGCCAGTCTACCTGGGTTTGAGTCCCAGCCCTACCATTTGCTTGCTTGATTCATGGTCTAGGCTGTTATTTATCCTTTCAGGACCTCAGTTTCTTTCATTTGTAAAATGTGACTAATAATAGCATTTTGCTTACTGTGAGGAGAAACAGGAAAAGTGTTAGAACAGCTGTGAGGCACGTGGTAAGGACCACAGATGTGCTGTCTATTATTTCATTATTAGGAAAGTTCCTGACCTTTCTGTAGAGTAAGCATTGTTAGGACCTCATACAGATGGGCAGCAATGCCAGAGGGTTGACGGACTTGCCTGGGGGTACTCAGTGCCTTAGGGCTAAGCCCATTGAAGAAGTAATTGCAATTCTGGGCCCAAGGCTCATTTTTCTAACCCACAGCTGCCCCCTGTTCCAGGATGGGGCAGAGCAAACCAAAGGGCAAGGGCAGGAAAGAGGAAGAGTCCTTCTGTGCCTCCTTTCCCCAGCTTCGCACAGCTGTAGACACTGCCGGGCCCAGAAGAGTCGGGAACACGTGAGGAGCCTCACTCCAACAGTGCGCAGGGCCTGGAATGAGCCCCTCACTCTGCTGCCCCAGCCTGCATATGTCCACTGAGGGCACTGGCCTCGCAGTGGGGTGGGCAGCCGTGGGGGACAGCATACACCCACCCACATCACAGCCATGACACTCCAGATCTACCATCGCAGGACGAAGCTGCCACCAGTCTATGAATTGAGGGTTATGTTACTGTTCCAGTGCCAAGTCTTTTAAGTTCAGAAAGGAATGAGGGGACACTGGGTAATTGCTGGAAACAAGACAGAATGTGAACCACAACATAACATGAAACCAACTTCTTGAATTACAAAACATAGTTCCAGTTGTTCTGCAACAGTGTTTAAAAAAAACTACCATCAAGACGGAAACTGAAAACAAAAATACTCTACCACCTCCTGGAGAGGAACTCACTATCAGCTTAGACTGGGTGGCCCACCACCTCTCTCTGCATTTTGGGTTTTCAAGGTGTCTCCCTCCAGCCATGAAATCCTCAGACACGGGGTCAGGGAGAAGCACCCTAGGCCCTGCCCTCAGCCCTGCAGCCCTGAGGAAGCCTATGCCCCAAAGGATGTGCCCGGCTTGCCCGGCCCGCCGTGGAGCGGCTGAAAGAACCACACTGCCACCGTGTGGTCGCCTCTGCTTACAACCACTGCTGACAGCCCTGCCAACCGCTGCAATGTTTGAGCCCCATGCTGCCCTCCCACGGCCTAGACTGGCTGGCTGCTCCCTGGGGCTAAGTGGGAAAGAGGCGGCAGTCTAGACTTAAATCAGATCCCTGCTAGGGGCAATATAGCACCTTTAAGCTTCCACCTCCTACTATCTGGGTGACCCTGGACCCTATGTGCTTTGGTTTCCCCATGTGTAAGTTGGGGGCTGTAACAGTACCAACCTCAGAGGGTTGAAAGATTAAATGAGCCCGGCATGGCGTGGCTCAGTGGTTGAGCGTCGAACTAGGATCCAGGTGATTGGGGTTCGATTCCCGGTCAGGGCACATGCCCGGGTTTCGGGCTCGATCAATGACTCTCTCATCATTGATGTTTCTCTCTCTCTCTCTCCCTCTCCTTTCCTTTCTCTGAAATCAATAAAGATATATTTAAAAAAAAAAAAAAGAAGATTAAATGAGTTAGTACATGTGTGCTTAGAACAGTGTCAGGTGTTTGGTAACTTTTCAATCCATCAGTAGCTTTCAAACCCTTTGACCACGACCCACAGTAAGAAACACATTCTATATCACAACCTAGGACATACAGACATAGAAATAACATGAACAAAATAATACTTATAACATGCAGCATACTCTGATACTTTCAATTCTGTTTCTCTTTTCAAAGCTGATCACAACCCACTCAATTGATTCCATAAACCCACTGATAGCTCACATGTCAGAGTCTGAAAAACACTGCAATAAATACCAGACAGGTAGCAATAGAAGCTTTAGCTCAGGCTCCCAGTCCTGGCTTCCTTCCCTTCCCCTCACACCTGTGCCCTGAGCCCGCCTTGTGATTTGGCATACAAGCAACCCTATAGTTGAGGAGCCCCCTTGTGGCCTACTGTGAATGTCACCTTCTCCATGTGTCTCACAGGCTCTTTTTATCTGCAGGAGGGAAGGAGATTCATTCATCATTCATCAGGCACTGACAATGCACCAGGCCCCATACTCTGATCTTCCTGCAACCTCACAGCCCTGTGAAGAAGGCATCTTTCTTTCCATTTCTCAGATGAGAAGCCTGAGGCCAACAGAGGTAAAGTGACTATGGAATAAGACTAAATAGTACTGGTTCTCCTTTGGATTTGGAGTGTGAATTAAGCAAGGAAATTGGCCTTCCAGAAAATGCTGTGGAAATCATTAATAGGTGGCTGTGGAAGAAAAAGTGCTAGAGACACAGAAAAACAGAAATGAAAATGGACAGGGTGGAAGCACCCTGCCAGATGGCATCTGGCATTAGCAGGAACAGCTGCACCAAGGGATGCTGACCTCAGGAGAGCCAGGGGTACTCGGGGTCCTGCTGTGGATCACCACTGTTGGCTCCAGTCCTAGGTGGGGACAGAGGTAGAAGCAAGAGGTCAGATAAGGTGGAGAAGGCCATGCCTGCCAGGCCCTCACCTCGTCTCCTGCCTGCGATGAACAGGGGGCTTTATTAAGTAGAAGGCTGACATGGGGGCCAGGAAATGTGAACCTAGACCAAGTGTTCCCTCACCCCATCCCAGAAGAAGGTCCCGCCCAGCTGTGGCTGTGGCCCCACCCACCAGGGGAGTGAGGGAGGGAACCTGCCAAGTTGGACAGAGGACAAATGAATTGGGAAAAAACCCACATGGCAATGAATTAGGAAGGCAAAATGGGACCATGTACTGTGGTGGGGAAAACGGCATTTGGGGTGGGAAGATCTGATGTAGTCCCTGCTCTCTGAACAAATAATCAGGGTACCTACTGTGATGCACCGAGTCCTGAGGTAAGCAACAGAGAGACAGACGGAACCCTAGAAGCCAACAGTACAGTGAGGAGTGAGGGATAAAGAAACAGACGGCAAGAACAGAGTGCTGAGTGTGGTCTCCAGAGACGACGCTTAATCTGGTATCTGGAAGCATTTTCTCAGATGGAGGGAGAGTAGAGGGAAAAGCCTCCCAGTTATAGGGAAAAGCAACTGCAAAGTGCAGATGATGAAAGCATTCTAAGGGTCAAGGAGCCTGAGGATCCGCGACCCACTGTGGTTTTGTGCAAGAAGGAATTCAATTGCAAGCCAGCATAGACTTTAAAGTGAAAGTGATTTTATTAGTGAAGCAATGAGACAGAGAATGGGCGACCCCACAGATAGAGCAGCCCCCCCTTTAGTGGAATTTGCTTCCTCAGCTGAGATTTATTTAATCTGGGGTATAGGGTATTCACTAAGGGGGAGGAATATTCAAGATCTTCCGGAAAAGGGTGGAGATTTCTCTGCTCAGAGAGGTGATGAGTGGTCTAGGTGTTCAACCAAGTGGAGAGAGGAAAAAAACATTTCAAATTAAGCACAGGCAAGAATTTTTTTAAAATGGATTCACAGAACGATCAGAGGCACAAGCGGTTGTACAGGATCCAGGGGAGACAAGAGGTGGCTGTGACCCTGCCTGGGACACACAGATGCCTAGACCCTCATAGGGACAATGGGTGTTGTGGGGGAGGAACAAACTTTCCTCTGCCCTTAAGGTTCTTTCGGCTGGTCTAACAATCAAATGGACATAAAACAGATTAGCAACATAAAATGACCCAATTTCATACATATGTACGAGAACCCGCATACCTGAGAGTCAGAGATCCCCACCTGCAGGAGAGGTTGAGAGACAGGAAGGGAACAGGGGTACAGGAGACACTGACCGCGCGGCCGGCTGGCACCCCTGAACCAGGAGGGCCCCCTTCGATCCCGGTCAGGGCCGGTGTCTGGGTTTCGGGCTCGATCCCCAGTGGGGAGCAGGCAGGAGGCAGCCGATCAATGACTCTCCCTCCCTCTTCCTTCCTCTCTCTGAAATCAGTGAAAAACTAAAAGAAGACATTCTGACCTACGGATGAGGTAAGGTGCCTTGGGGGCTTCAGAGGGTCTTGCAAAATGATAAGAACAGACGTTTAGTAAATAGAAGTTTGCTAAAAAAAATTATCGCTGATAATCTCTTATTCAAATTCTTCTAGGTAGTTAAAGGGAGGGGCAGATGTTTCTCTCGAGCCTGAACCTAAAATTGCCCTCAGCTCACAACAATCCTCGTTACCATAGAAGCACATCCCTCATTTGTCAAATGGACGGGAAGAACCTTCTAGCACCTCTAGGAGTTTTGGGAAGACGGTGAATAAGGCGGCGCTGGTTGAACTTAAGGCAGACCGAGTTTGCAAACTCCAGAATCACCCCTCCCTTCCTCCCTTTTCTCCTCATAATACCTCGCCCGCGTTCCCGCCTCCTCTCACCTCCTCTTCCGGATCCTCCCCTTGGGCCCGCCCAACTCTTCCGGTCCCTTCCCTCCTCCCCCCCAGAGCTCCCGCCTTTTCCGGTTCCCTCCCCAAGGGCCCGCCCTGCCTTTTCCGGTCTCTTCCCGGGTCTCCAGAGCCCCTCTTTTCCGGTCCCTAACTGAGGCTCCGCCCCTTTAGCGGTGCCTTTCCCCGCCATTCCCATTGGCGGAAAATTCGAGCCACACCCTCCAGTGGTGGAGGGACGGGCCCCTGGTTGCCTGACCCCGGAAGTGACGATCAAGGCCCGCCTCTAAGGAAGTGACGGCAGAAGTGCCCTTGACAGGCGGGAGGGACGGGCTGTGCATCCCTCCGCTCGCGCTGCAGGGAGGTAGGAGGCCCGTGTGGGTGGCTGGAGGTGGCGTCGCGGCCGAGGCACGCCGCGGCCGCGTTCCTGCGGGGTCCGGCGGCCTAGTGGGCGGAGGCCTCAGCCGGAGGACCTGCCCTCCGGAGAGCTGGGGCCCCTGGTGGCGCCCGAGTTCCCCAGTCCCCTCCGCACACGCGTGCCTTCTTTTTTAGTTACCCCACACTCCTGTTCCTGTGCCTTTTAGCTCCTCCATGAATTGTTGTGGTTTCTCTTTCCTGATCTTTTACAACCACCCCCTTTTCCTTAATTTCCCATTAAACCACTTTTTAAAAAGTAATTGATAGAGTAAGGACTTTGCAGACGGCCTAGGGTCCCAATGTTGACTGTCCTGTAATAGTTGGGTTACTTTGGACGTGCTACAGCTTAACTCAGCCTCGGACCCTTATCTGTAATATGGGCAGTACTATATGTAGAAACTCTCCTCAAAAGCTGATATGGGAGGACTGTAATGCACGTGAGGCACTTGGTCCTTAGCAGGTACTTAGTAAATATGGGTTCCTGCCCCTCTTCTGTTGTAATAACACCGATACCCTGATTTCTTTTTGGTTGTCAACACAGTTTTCTTGTCCTGGTTTGCAGTTCCTTCTTCTCTTTGAGTCTCATCCTTCACTCACCTCTACTCCAGAAAGCTTATGTATGTCCTGGCATTTTGCTTCCAGCCCTGAATCTTGAGTCCCCTAGTACTCCCAAATACCTTTCTTTCTCTGGAATGTTGACTTACCCTTGTCTGCCACAGCTCTAACTGCCTCTTCCCCTCACAGATGGCTCAGCGACTTCTCCTGAGGAGGTTCCTGGCCTCTATCATCTCCAGGAAGCCCCCTCGAGGTCGGTGGGCACCCCTCACCTCCAGGGCTCTGCAGACCCCACAGTGCAGTCCTGGTGACCTGACGGTAAAACCCAGTCAAGCCCGGTCTTTATACACCACCAGAGCCTGTACAACAACCTTTAACATCCAGGATGGACCTGACTTTCAAGACCGAGTTGTCAACAGTGAGACACCAGTGGTTGTGGATTTTCATGCACAGTGAGTCCTGGGGTCCAGGAGAAGACTGGGGTGTCACTTGTTCAAATATTTTTGAGTGCCAGCTATGTCTCAGTACCATGTTTGATGCTTCTCATGCATAGACTCACTACAAATACTGGGGAGATCCAACCTGTGCTCTCAAAGATTGAGTGTAGTCTGGTAGGAGACAGACCAGTAAACAGTCTGTAAAACTTTCTGTGATTAGTTCTGGGAAACATTTGTGTTCTGTATCTCACTGCCCGAATATCTCAGTCATCTTCAGCTTGGACCAAAGCAGGAAAAATATAACTATAGCATCACCTGGCTTTTGGTGTATACCAGTTCTTGGCCCTGCAGATAAGTTGATTTTATTTTAACATCTTACCACCCACACTGGGAAGGGATGGCTAAAAGTTTTCATTGCCACCACAGTGGTGCCCAAGTGTGCAGGAAATGGGCAGGAATTTCTCTTCAGTGCTGTATGAGTTTGTTTTCAGGATATTTAAATGCCTATGGCCTACTAACTTTTAGCATAGCCTTCTTCATTTCCAGACCTTTGGGGCCTGGCTACAAAATAACTGGACAAACCCCTCAGAATGAGACACTCTAGAAGGAGCCAGTATAGCCTGAATTACAAGTTGGGAGGCTTTCTGCACAGATCTCTGACAGATTCTTTTGCTTTCTTTCCTGTTCTTTCTCTGACTCACCATGTCCCCCTTGGCAGGCCATTTGATGTCCTTGTGCTTCCCTTTCTTTACTTGAAGTAGGAGATAAGGTTCTTGCACACTGGGTTTTTAGGTGTTATAATTTCATTAACTGAAATCTCTGAGTGGAAAGGATTTTAAAGGCTGAAAATAAAATAGGAGTCATCAGCCAGGGGTTCATGGAAGGCAGAGCTGTTCTGCTTCCTGGTATAGTGAGCACTCCAGAGAGGGTTTCCAAAATGAATGATAATTGGGATGATGCAGGGTGTGAATTTATTCAGTCAGTGCCAGGAACTGTCCTTAGTGCCATATACTTCGGGGTGACAGCCTGTTCTTGAAAGCTCTCTACCTAGCCCTAGCTAATTTGACTCAGTGGTTAGAGGGTTGGCCTGCGGACTGAAAGGTCCCAGGTTCGATTCCAGCCAAGGGCACGTACCTCGGTTGCAGGCTCGCCCCACTTGGGGTGCCTGTGGGAGGCAACCAATTGATGTGTTTCTCTCACATCCATGTTTCTCTCTATCTCCCTTCCACTCTCTCTGAAAAGCAGTGGAAAAAATACCCTCAGGTGAGGATTTTTTAAAAAAAAAGCTCACCACCTAGAGGGAAATACCTGTGTTTAGCAATAGCCACTGACGCAGGGCCTGGGAAATCACAGAGTAGCCTAGGGCTAAAAGAACACACTTGGAACACAACCTTGGGTTGCAATCCCAGCTGTACTGCTCACTTGCTTTGTGACCTTGCACAAGTTTCTTAACTTGTGTGGGTCTCCATTTCTCAGTTTTCTTTTCCTTTGCAGGGTGGAGGGTTCAGTGTAGCGAAATTCAAGAAGGCCCTGGCACAGTGACTGGCCTGTTTAGACACTCCTTAGCCATTGGTTCCTCCTCCCTTTAGTTCTGAGTCCCTGAGGTGTTCCAAGTAATTCTACAGCTTACAAAGCATGTTATCCACGATGCCTTAGTCGATTTCTCATCACAGCTCTGAGAGGCATATTTCTCTTTCAAATGAGGAAACTGGACCCCAGAACGATCAGCTGCTTGGTGAGGAGCTTCTCTCTGAATCCAAACCTTTTAACCTCAACCCCTGTATTTTTCTATATGACAATGCATTTCTTTTATTTCTTTTATTTTTTTTAATATATCTTTATTGATTTCAGAGGGAGGAAAGGAGAGGGAGAGAGAGAGATAGAAACATCAATGATGAGAGAGTCATTGATCGAGCCCGCAACCCGGGCATGTGCCCTGACCAGGAATCGAACCCTGATCGCCTGGATCCTAGGTGGACCCTCAACTGCTGAGCCTCGCCCGGCCAGGCACAATGCCTTTCTTTTAGATATGTTGAAGTAAGTGAAATAACTTTTATAAGAGTCTTAGGATGAGGCCTGTGTTTTAGAAGTGAGGGACCTGTGAGAACTCCCCATTTGCAGAGTCTCCTGGCATTACCATTTGGCATGTCAACATTGCAGGTTAATATTCAAACACTGTAAACAGAGGTAATAAGGGCAAACATCCCTCAGAAAGATGTGCGTCAAGGGCATGCTCTGGGGAGACCATAGATCAGTTGGTGAGTGCTTTTGTGACAGGATGCTTCCTTTCTTCCCTTCTGAGGTGGTGTGGTCCCTGCAAGATCCTGGGGCCAAGGTTAGAGAAGGTGGTGGCCAAGCAGCATGGAAAGGTGGTGATGGCCAAGGTGGATATTGACGACCACACAGACCTCGCCATAGAGTATGAGGTATGAATTGGCAGGGGATTGCTGCAGGGCAGTTGGTTTGGGGAAATGCTTGGGGCCACAGAATAGCTAATGCAGGAGATGGATGTCTTGGGAACAACAAGGTAGCCACTAAGGGGAGCTGTTTTGGTTTTTCTAGAGCTCTCAGGAATTCAGAGCACTTTGCAGAGGCGACTCCATTGAACCTCTGAGCCACGTGTCTCTCTTTCCCACCTTTAGGAAGTAGAATGCAGGACCCAAAATACCAGATGGTTCTCTGCATTTCCAGACATTGATGCATTCCTTCATTCCTGAATTCATTCAGTCAGCAGTCGTTTGTGAGCCCTACAGTGTGCCAGGCATTCGTGACTCTGGCACAGATAAGATGAACTCCTTGTCCCCAAGCAGCTCTTAGTCTAGTGGAATAGGACAAGTAGGCATATCATTTCCATGTAGGACGAGAAGTGCTGAGAGAAGAGACGCATGAAAAAACGGACTGATTGTACCTGAGGGTGAGGGGTAGAGGGGCAGGGAAGTCATCACATTAGCGGGACCCTCCCAGCAGAGACAGGAAGGATGCATGGTGAAGGAGGAGGGGCTGAGAGCACAGCATACCAAGGGCACGACGTAGGCTAATACATTTGACTTGCTTGTGTGTTCATTCAGCAGTTGTTTATTTAGGGTCCCTTAAACACCAGGTGCTGTTACTTGGTGCTGAGGATATGGCAGTGAAAAAAACTGACAAAATCTTGCCTTCCTAGAGCCTACGTTCTGGTATTTTAGATTAGGGTTGGCAAAGTTCTCTAAAGGACCAGGTAGTACTTATTTGAGGCTTTTAGGGCATTGGTCTCTGTTGCAAATACTCAACTGTCATTGTAGCACTGAAGTGGCCTTTGACAGTATATAAACAAATGAGCTTAGTTGTGTGCAGATAAAACTTGATTCACAAAAACACAGCAGGCTGGGTTTGCCTAGTTCCCTGATCCCTGTTTTAGATGCTAAGTGCAATGGAGAAAAAGAAATCCGAAAGCGAGGATGGGAGTGCTAAGCCTGGGTCTGGGGAGGGTTTTGTTTTTAAAAGGGTGGGCTAGGGAGAGCCACGACGAGAAGCTGACATCTGACTAAGACCTGGAGGGAGTAAGGATTGAACCATGCAGTTATTTGGAAAAGCAGTCCAGGCAGAGCAGACATCAAATGCAAAGGCCGTGGTCTCACAGGTTTGCTTGCAGACCTGTGTGCCTGGAGCAGAGCATGATTAAATTACCAAGCCAGGTGTTGATATTTAGAACTCAGAAAGTTTCACATGAAAATCCAGATTTCTGTTTTCTCTGGGAACATGTGGATCTGCCAGAGTGAACCACCACCCCTCCCTCCTTTAGGTAACAAGTGACTGAAAGAGTGGGCCCCTTTCTTAGAATTTGGAAGTTCAGGATCAACTCTTCCTAGCTAGGTCGGGTAGAGATGCGCATCTTCCAGCCTGTCCTGTGGCAGAAAGTGTGTGTTGGGGAATGGGGGGAGGTAGCCTATTGAGCTGGGGCTGGGAGGGATCACCTGAAGGAAAATCAGGCTGTTCTGACCAGAGGCAAAGGAAATAGATACTGGGCAGGCAGAGCCACTGATAACTACTGCTGTTGGTTGGGGGATGTTACCAAACTAGACCATCCATGGTACTAGGGCACCATGGCTGCTTACAAGAGCTTGGGTGGGGAGATGAATCACTGGTGGTTGTTTTTTCAAAAGCTCTCCCACTGATCAGTCAGTCAAAGGGGCACTTGTCTGACCATTTAGATGCCCCTAGGTCCCTACTTGTCCATCTGTCCCCCAGAGACCCGTAGCAGCTATGAGAGTGAGGGTGTGGCCTTCTGATGTGAGCTTAGGGCTGGAGCGCCTGGGCATCCCCAGGGTGATGGGCAGGCTTAAGATGTCTTAGGCTCCCTCCTGGCACTGCCCAACACCACAGCTTCAGCCTCAGCCAGTGGAACCTCAGCAGACACATCTTGAGCACCAACCATGTGCCAGGAACTGCGGTAACTGGTGCAGACGTAAACAAGAGTAACCCAGTCCCTGCCAACGGCGGTCACACTGGTGCTGAAAGCTCCCAAGACCACCCCACCTGCATTCTAGGGGGCCTGGTGATGTAGGGCTGGGTACCACAGTCCTGTGTTAAGCCTAGAAAATGAGGGGCGGGGGGCCTCTTATAAGTTCTCTCTCCTTCCTCTGTCTACTGTCCAGAGAGCGCTCACAGGTCACGCAGAAAGACCCTGAGGCTGCTGGACCCAGTCACCTGAGCCTAGCCTACTTGTTTTGCCAAGCCCTGGGCAGATGTCATTGCAGACTTGGGAAGCTCCAACAAGGGTGCTTCTTGACTCCTCCCCAGCCCTTCCTTCCTTCACACCCGTTCTTTTGGAAGAGAGCCTGAGGAAGAAGTTTTAGCTAAGGGATCCATAGTACCTCCTGGGATAGCTTCCTCCGGGGCCTGAAGTGCTTTTCCAAATGTTGGATGACTTGTTGGAGAAACTGCTTAAAATTATGTGCACAGAATTAGGCACCTCTTCCCGGCACCCCGTCCTATGCCCAGCACACCCTCAGGATGGCTGTCTTTCCTCACACAAATGCCCCTCCTTCACACCCTGCTTGTTGTGCTTCAGTCAGCTGCCCACCCTAGAATTTCACTGTCTCCCAAAGGAGAGGGACGGAAAAGTCACTCGGGACCCTGGGGTGTCAGCGTTCGTTGCCAGCCCCGCCCCCAGACTCTGCGCTGCCCTGGCTTGGGCATGAAGCGCTCTGTTCTCCCGCCTCCCAGGTTCCCACTGAGTGGCTCGGGTTGCCCGGATCCTTCAGACCTCCCCACTAGGGGAGACGGTGGATCCAGATGTAGACCCTTACTTATTTATTATTATTATTATTATTTTTAATCCTCACACGACGATATTTTTTCCATTGCTTTTTTTGAGAGAGAGAGAGAAACACTGATAAGAGAGGCATTGACTGGTTGCCTCCTACATGAGCCCCTTCCAGGGCCTGCAACTGAGATGCCTGCCCTTGACCAGTATTGAAACCACAACCCTTCAGTCCACAGGCCGACGCTCCAACTGAGAAAAACCGGCCAAGGCTTCACCTGTAACCTTAGCATCCAGACACAGCCACTGCCAATTTGGGGGTACTTCATTTGGGCTGTTTCATTTTTTTTTTTTTAATGTTCCATGTAACTTCATAGACAGTTCATAGCTAGAATGTACTATCCTTCAATCATTACCATATCCCCACATTTTGAAAACCTTCTAAATCACTGCTTCTCAAACACGAATATGACCTGGGATGTTGAAAAGCAGACTGTGATTCAGTAGGTCCAGGGAGGGCCCAAGATTCTGCATTTCTTTTTCTTTTCTTTTTTTTTCCTAATATATCTTTATTGATTTCAGAGAGAGGAAGGGAGAGAGATAGAAACATCAATGGTGAGAGAGTCATTGATCGGCTGCCTCCTGCACACCCCCTGCTGGGGACCAAGCCCGAAACCCGGGCATGTGCCCTGACCAGGAATCAAACTGTGATCTCCTGGATCCTAGGTCGATGCTCAGCCATTGAGCCACTCCCGGCGGGCAAGATTCTGCATTTCTAACAAGCTTCCAGATGATGCCACTGGGGAGTCTGGGACCAAACATCAAAGAGCACAAGTTCTGAAGCCATGGGCTGGCCTCAGGGTCACGGTGCTCTTGTAAAGGCCCTTTTCACCTGCTGCCACAGCACAGGCTGCCTGTCAGCCAGAGGGTTCACTCCTGGGTTTGGACAAATGTGTAGTGACGTGTATCCACCATTATAGTATCATAGAGAACACTTTGGCCATCCTAAAAATACCCTGTGCATCCCTTTTCTTCCCTCCTTCCCATGAACCCCTGGCAACCACTGACCTGACTGTCTCCATAGTGTCGCCTTTTCCAGAATGTCACAGAGTTGGATTTGATTTTTTCAGTAGTACTTTTTCCAAGAATCCTCCTGTATCTAAAAGGTTTTACAAAGCATTTGGGGTTTCTCATTTGATATCCTTGTAGTGCTTCCCTACTCATGCTTCCTAACCCTGTGGGGACTCAGTATTTGTCTCCAGTTCCTTGTTCTTGGGCCAAGGTGTGATGTGATTAGATCACTGCTTCATGGACAGTGAAGTCAGACATCTCGTTTCGAATCCCTTCTCTACCCCTTGTCACTCAGTCTTCATACCTCAGTCTTCTCATCTCAAAAATGGCCCCAACTTGAGGCAAGAATGTATGAGATAGCATGCACAAGTGGTTAGTATCTTCCCTAACACTTAAAAAGCACCCGGTATGTGGCAGCTGGTGTGACAGTGACCTCTCCCTTTACGTTAGTTCTGCAGTTAGCTAAGAGAGGGTCACCAGTCTCTTGCACAGCCTAGCACCATGCCTGTCCCTAGGTAGATCCTTAACAGTTCACAAATGGAGGAAACTAGGTGAGAAGGGAGAAGACTTGGGGACATTGAGCTCAGTGGCAGTACAGCTGTGTGGGCTGCAGGTTAGTGGGAAGAGACCATACACATGCACACACACACACGCCCCTGCCCTGAGTTCTCAAGGTCTTTAGCCAAGAGTGGGAGGCTTCAGGTGGCTTCATGGCACACAAGGAGAGGCAGCACATCTTAGCACATCTTTCATCTGCCCTCCAGCCCCTCCAGCCCCTCCACCCTCAGTGCTGCCAGAATGGAGAACGGTGCTGAATCCTGGCTTCACCACTGCCCCTCTTATACTCACATCACCACTCCCGAAGGATGCTCTTCCACTTACGGCACCATTTATAGGCACCGACCCCTCCCAATCTGTGAGCCAAACTCAGGCCAGCAAAGCCACATCCTTGGGGTTGAGGGAAGCCCAATTACAGCCCAGCCTCCCTGCAGTGTCCAGAAAACCCAGCCTTTGACAAGCCTGTGGCTGTGTGTATGTGTGCGCATGTAGGCTTAAACTTCAAAAAATGCCCTTGATGAGTAATGACTAGACCTTGGTTGTCATGAAAATACAGTCATGGCGTGTGTGCTGTACGCCCAGCTGCTGCACGGTCCGCATGTACAAGCATATGTGGGACTTGTACAAGTATGATCGTAACAGGACTCACTCGTCTAGAGTTCTTGAGGAAAACAGTCCACTTCAGGCCTGCTTAGAGGACACGTGAAGACAATTAGGTCACTTCACATGCAATCACATACAGCTTTTGTTTCTACTGAGAAACAGGACAAAGCCTTGGCCAGGTGGCTCAGATGGTTAGAGCGTCATCCCAACACACCAAGGCTGTGTTTTTGATCCCCTGATCAGGGCACGTTCAAGAATCAGCCAAAGAATATAAAGATGAGTGGAACAACAGATCGAAGTTTCTCTCTCCTCCCCCTCCCCCCCCCCAAGGTTAATGAATTAAAAACAAACAATCAAAGATTGATACTTAAAAAGAGAGGACAGGGTGGGATCCAGCAAGGGAGAGGTTGAAGTTAGTGCTTACAAGTTACCAGGTTAGGGCCGCTGCCTTCACAGACCACTAGAGGGGGCAAAAGAATAAATCACCCGCCACGTTCTCTGTCAGACTGCATAGCCTCAGTGCTCATGGGCATCCTGGAGCAAGGTTTTCTGGGCCCTGTGGGTGCCTGAAGACAGAGCAAGCCACGTGCTAGACCCTTGCACTTCATGCCAGAGTCAAAAATGACAAGGACAGGAACCAGTGACATGTGTGGTCAGCCCACTGCCAGATGGGTCTGCCCATATATGCCACCCACATCAGCCTCAGACGGGTCCTTGATGGGGCCTGAAGACACGGGGACAGGGACTGTGTCATCTTACCTGCTGCGCTTGGCCCCAAAGCCCATTAGGAGCGGGTTGGAAGGTCTGCCACATGCAGTCTGTGAATGGCCTTCGGTTCTTTCTTTGTAACTGACATACGTACAGTTACAACATTGTAAATCTTAAGGCTGACTCCTCAGGACGACTCATGGGCAGGACAGCACTCAGGATATTTGAAGACCTAGGATGTTTGTCTAAATCACTGTTGTTACTTTGTAGTTAACTTATGTGTAAGAAAAGTCTGTGTTTATCTTGTTCTGTTTATGTATATTTTTGAAAATGGCCACCAGTGCCAGGGAACAGAAAATGCTCAATGCCAGAGCACCATGGGCCTTATTTACATACCATGTAATCTCTACAGGTCCCCTGAGGGAGCTTGAGAAGACACTGAATTCATAGGCCAAGAATGTTGCCTCCAACCCCCATAATAAATAAACGTCAGATCATATGTGGCTGAGCCCTCTTCCCACACTGTCCAGCGCAAGTCAGTGACTTTCTGGACCCTGTTAACCATCACGGCCTTGAGCTCAAGTGGCTCTCGGGGCCTTGTGTTAGACTTTCCTGACCTCCCCTTGGCAGCCACCATTTGCTGAGTGCCCACTGTGTACCAGGCACTGTGCCAGGTTCTAACACTGTCGATAGCCCTGCCAGGTGCAGGGTGCTGTCTGGGAGTGCACACACCCTTTCATTCAGCCCCCACACCCTCTCATGTAAGTACCGTTAGTCTCCCCCATTTGCTGATGATAACACTGATACTTAGTGATGAAGTGGCTCGCCCAGAGGGGGGTCAGCAGCTCCAGAGCCCAAGCTCCTAACCACTCAGCTTTGTATGTGACCCTTTAAGTCCTAATCTAAACCAACAAGGCAGAAACCACCACCCCTGTCTGATGGAAGAGGGCACTGAGGCTCTGAAGGAGGTGTGACCTGGCCAAGGCCCCCAGGCAGTGAGCCACAAAGCTGGGATTCAGACTCCCATCTCCTGGTCTCCCCTGTGCCAGGCTGCCCTTCAGGAAAGTTCTTTAGCCCCCCAGCTCCACCCTGCCCCCGGCCGGCCTGCAGCTGCATGGGTTATTTTCATCTCCTGTCATTCTAGCCAAACCACTGGGCCAGTGAGTCAGTCATGCGGTTGGGGGGGAAGGGTACTTCTGGGAGCCCACAGTGGAAAAGTCTCTCCGGGGGGGGGGGGGGGGGGTAGAACTCCAGGCCTGCAGCACCCCAGCAGCACCCCTGCAGCAAGGGAAGAGGCCCGCCCATGGCTGTGGGCAGTCACCCCTGCAGAAGCCTCCAGCCTCCCCCACAAGGGCTTGGGAACGGTGATTGAAGAGCTCATGTCACCTCGGAATGACTTATCTCCCTTATCCTGCCATCCAGGTGTCGGCGGTGCCCACCGTGCTGGCCATCAAGAATGGGGATGTGGTGGACAAGTTCGTGGGCGTCAAGGACGAGGACCAGCTGGAGGCCTTCCTGAAGAAGCTGATTGGCTGACAGGCAGGATAGGCCCTGGTTGCTCTTGCCCGCCGCCGGGGAGAACTCAGTCCTGGGCGGGCCCTCCCCACCTCCCTCCTGTCTGGCCCCCGAGGGCCCGTGTTTGGAGGCCAGGCCTCCAAGCTCGGATCCTCCAGTGCTTCCAGCCCGGCTGACTGCCAGGGTGGCCGCAGAGGAGTGGTGCTGCTGCTGATCTGGGGACAGCTGTCTTCCCACCCACTCTCCCTGTGTCTGCTTCCTCTCGGGCTGTCACAGTCTTGAGATGCTTGGAGAGAGCCCCGGGCCAGCCCTCCATTGCTATCCCAGCAGTGACAGTTTGGTCTCTCATCTCCCCCTCCCCTCTGATCCCAACCCTGGTGCCTGGCTCATCCACCTCCTGCATTTTTCTTTCCTGCTGTTTTGTAAAAAGAAACCCAAACAAGTGAGAGTAATATATAATTCTCTCATGTTTTGTAGGTCTATAATAAAGAACTTTATGTGATCCCTTCTACCTCCTGCTGTGAACAGACCCTGGGCCCCACATAAATTACTCCACAGCCACTCCCACCCTCAGAGAGCCACCTCCCTTCTCCCCTCCCTCCCAGGCACAAGGGCTGTGAACACATTGAGTTGGGGGAGTCCTGCGGACTCTGGAAGTCCACCCTTCCTCACCATTAGCTGGCCCTTTGGTTCTCTGAGCAGAAGGCTGTACTGTGAACAAACTGGACCAATAAAACAGGTTTGCACTATTGACAGCTTCCATCTGTCTGGGCTCTGGGAGCACTTGTGAACCCTTCCCAGGCTAGGCTGCTCTCCCCATTTCTCTGACTTCCCACCACCCACTTGCCCTTGACCAGCCCTTGTTACTAACACTGGTCAGAGATGGCCACTGTTCTAGGGACACCTTCATACAAGGCAAGAATGTGTTCACTGTCCCCATTACACAGATGAGGACACTTGAGGCTCATGGGCCACAGCCAGGGTCTCTGCCCAGGCATGGTTGCCTCTGTTGCAGCTGACTGGCACATAGCAACTCCAGCGTGCAGCCTGGCCCCTGAGGGCCGGCCCGCTGTCCGTGCTGCAGGAACCCCTCAGCCTTGATGCCAGGCGCTCTGCTTGTTCCCAGCTCCCCTTGGCCCACAGAGGAGGGGCCAGGCAGACCAGGCTTGCCAGCTGAGAGGCCTGCCCTCTATCTCCCTCCTGGGTTGAGCTGCCTTTGTCTCAGGTGCCAGATTCCCGGGAGCCATGGGTACTGGACAGCAAGGGTATCCTGGCCCCCTTCCCCTTGGCCCGGGGGTGCTATGTCCACTGCTGGGTGCCTAGTTCTCAGTGGTTTGCCTGTTCCTATTGGAACTACCTGAGTTACTCTGGGGTCTTTGAGGGGTCTGCCCAAGGACCGCCTTGGGAGGACTGCTGTGACAATCAGGAGAGCGGGGTTGCCTCAGAAGTGGGGCTTGTGGCCTCTGAAAGACCGCAGGCCTGGGATCTCAAAGCTGTGAAGGGGAAATAGACCAGCAACTGGCCTCAGTGGAGAAAGAGCCACGTGTCAGGTGAAAGAACAGCCTGTGCTCAGCGCTTCCTGGGTGCCGGGCACTTCTCTGCGCACCTCACCCCCGCAGCCCCACTAGGTGAGCCTTATCATCAGTGGTCCCTTTTACACATGAAAGCCACTCTGAGAGCATGAGGACCTTGTCCAGGACCACGAAGCCCACAGGTACCTGGGCTGGGGTTCAAGGCCAGGCAGGGTGGCCCCTCCCCCGTCGGCTTATAAAATGTAGTGCATGTAGGATCTCAATCCCAAAGCCAGCTGATGAGGCAGGTAGTGTCAGCTCATTTTACACAGAAGCACTGATGCCAAGCTTTCAGACACCCAGAGGGTGAGGGGTGGGGCCAGAATTCAGAGCCAGGTACCTGGCTCCTGATCCCGGGCCCTTTCCACTATACCCCACTGCCACTCCTTAAAAGGTGCCCTTTGCCAAGCAGTTTCCACACACATTACTTCATCCAATTCCTCTCTTGTGAGGCAAGCGTCATTTCTATATACAGGTGAAGAAACTGGTTCAGAGAAATTCACTTGCCCAAGGTCACATCTAAAAAGGGACGATGCCAGCCTTGAACCCTGGTGGGGGTCTGGCCTCTGCCCCGGGCGGGTGTGGAGGAGGCCTGGCAAAGGCCTCAGGGCCAGAGGCAGGGCCTCTGCGCTGCCCCAAGCTCCCTCTCCTTAAAAGGTGTGCTGGTGCGAGGTGAGCTGATGGCCGCGGCCTCCCAGGTTGGCAGCCATTGCCCATGAGGCTGCTCCTGGCGTGAGTCACTGGCCGTGAGTACAGAATCCTCAGGGTGATCCCCTTTGACTAATTCCATGGCGCTGAACTCACCGGACGCTGCTGGCTCTGCATCACTGCCCACCGTTGCCCTGTGGGTGCCACCTTGGGCTCCTGGGCCTGGGAAGAGGGGTTGGCAGTGCAGCTGCAGGGCCTGGCAGTCCTGCTGGTGGACAGGGGGACCAGCCTCAGGCCCTCTGAAGCACAGACACCTGCTGAAAGCCCGGGAAAGGGGTCGCTGCCGAAGGCTCCCCACCCAGCCTCTAGCAGTCCTGGGGTGTGGCTTCTGGGTATTTATTCTCTTGATGCGGAGTTTATCCAGTTGGCCTGGGGACAGGAGGTGGGGATGGGAACTTGAGTGTGCTGTGCTGGCTCCCTAGCTGATGTCCTCTGCTGTCATCCCCGCCACGCCCCTGCCAGGCAGTTCTCCCCACTTCACAGATGAGCAGATTGAGCGCAGGGTGAGGTCAGTGGGATGGCTGAGACCAGTTTCAGATAGGAACGCGCATCATGGAAGAGCGCTGGCAGTTCTCAGGATCACTTGGATGAATGAATGGTCGTCACTACCGTGAGTTCCTTCTAAACACGCGGAACACAGGAGGAGACTGACCAGGCCCTCAGGACGCTGATGCTCCGAGGCAGCAGGGCAAGCGGCTGCGGGCCCGGAGCCAATGGCAGGGCCTGAAGGGGCGCCAGCATCTCCCAGTCTCCTTCAAAGGGGCACAGAAAGGGGGCGGCGTGCCCAGGTCGCAGTGTGTTTGGGAAAGGGACTTTAGGCCAGGTGCCCCGGCTTCAGCCAGCCCCAAAATGAAAATGAGTCACAGCCTTTTCCCTTGGCCTTAGGAGAGGTGAGCGAGGAGCGCAGTCTCTGGGTCCAGGAAAGTCCAGTCAAGGGGATGTTGACAGAGCTGCCGCCAGGGCCCTTCCCAGCAGTCCCTGCCCAGGGCAGTCCCCACCTCAGCCGCCTGGGGAGAGCGGCTCCGGCTCCGGAAAGTGAAGGTAATTCTGGCCAGGCCTCCGGAAATCCCTAATGTGCCGGCCCTGGGCTGGGAGGATCCAGAGAACAATGTTGGGGCCGAGTCAGTGGCTGGCAAGGACGCTGTGGGGCAAGCTAGGCTTCCAGGTTCAGGCTGCTGCCCGGAGGTCTGGCCCTGACCCTGACCCTGACCCTGACCCTGACCCTGACCCTGACCCTGACCCAGGCCCAGGGCTGGCTTCATGGCCCCATTGGAAATCCAGCCACTGGTTGTTCCAAGGAGCCTCGCCTCCCCAGCACCTCCCGACAGCCCTTTGGAAGCTGAGGGTCGCCACCAGGCCCTCCACAAGGGTGTGCAGGAAGCATCAGACCTGGGTTCAAGTCCTGACTTTGCCACTCACCAGTGGCATAGCTTTGGGCAAGTTGCCTCGCCATTTTATGGCTCAGTTGTCACCTCAGTGAAATGGCTAGCATTGGCCAAGCACATGTTACATGCGTCATCTTGCTGAAGTTTCACCACAGCCCCAAGCGGCAGGGACTATTATTATCGCCATTTTACAGATGAGGAAACTGAGGCCCAGGAAGCTTGTCAGTTGGCATTAGCAGTTGTCAGAGCTCAGATCAGAACGCAGTTGCGTTTGGCCCCACAGACTTTGTGTTCTTACCCTGAGTTACACTGCTTTCCCTCTGGGGCAAGATTTGCACCAGTCTGAACCGTTTGTAAACTGGGGTTAGTACCAATTACTGCCAAATGAGATCATGGTGCAGATGAGATGGCGAAGTGAGTAGAAGACTCTGGTACCTAGTGGGAGCTCAAGAAGTGTCCATCACCTCGCTTTCCCCTCCCCCAAGCTTCCCCCTACTCCAAGCTACATCTTAAACAGGAAACACCAGGCTTCCCAAGATAAGGGCCACAGCACCCACCATGGGAGGGGCCCGTCCTTGTGCCAGGCTGAGGGCCTTACATTTGGCTCTGTGTCCTGGCCCTGCCACCACCCACCCCCTCCTGCTCCGGAGCTGGCTTAGTGGTGCCTGTGACTCAGGCAGCCCCGGGGAGTTCGAGGTGGTGACCTCACCCTCCGAGAATGCCCACTGGAATTCACCGAGACTGGTCGGCCCACTGTCCTTCATGCTTCCCTCTCTAAGCCAGGCCGCCACACACAGCTGCTGGCGGGAACAGCTCCCGTGAGCTAGGTCACCCTGTTACACAGATGCTAATTATTCACCGAGGGTGAGCAGGTTCCCCGCCTTTGGCCAGCTTACCGGGTGACTATAGGCAGGTAGCTGTCCTGTCTGATCTGCCGCCTCCCTCAGCCTCCCAGGCAGTCCAGCATCTGTCCCTCAGTGCCCCACACTGCCCAATGCTCCACCTACATCTAACCTCCCAACACCCGCCGGAGGTGGTGATTGTTGTTCCCATTTCACACATGAGGAAACTGAGGCCCAGAGGGGTGGAATGATGTGTTCACGACACATCCTGTGAAACGGGCCCGGGGTGGCCTGACTCAACCCCTCATCCCTCCCCTTTGCCACACTGCACCCAAGGACGGTTAAAAAAACCCTCCTCTCATGCCGAGAGTGGGGACTTTGGGCCTCGCTTTTCTACCTCTCTCCCCCACCCTGAGTCCTGGCAGGAGCAGGAGACCCCCTTTTCTCAGGATCTACTCCTGAGTAGATCCTGAGGCTGGAATATTCTCTCCATTCCCAACATGGCAACCTCAGCCTGACCTCAGTCAGCCAGTGTGTGAGAACTTCTCTGGGGCTGGGAATTAGGAATTCAAAGCAGAGAAAGACACAGTGCCCATGCTCAAGGAGCTCACAGCAAACACACTGGTATAATATAAAGTATAAATATCATAGTAGAAACAAATAACACTTACCAGCAGAAAGATAAAGCACAGAAATGAAGTCCTCGAGAGGAGCAGATCTGTAAGGCCTGTCAGGTGAACCAGGGAGAGAAGGTGACATCTTGGGGGAGGGGAGGGACAAAGAGGGTAAAAGAGACCCAATGCAAGGTGATGGAGAGAGACTAGACTCCAGGTGGGGAGCACGCAGCAGAGTTTAGAGAGGTAGTATAAAGCTGGACACCTGAAATTCATATAACGTTATTAATGTTATATAGTATGTATGTAATGCTATTACTAGAACTCATTATAATGTTACTCCAGTGAATTTAATAAAGAATAAAAAATAAATGTGAATGAGAGAAAATTTTTTTTTTTTTAAAGGGCTTTGTTTGGCATCACTGAACAGAAGTTAGCCTAAGAGGCAAGCAGTGGGAAGAGCATTCCAGGCAGAGGGAACAGCATATGCAAAGACACACAGGTATATGACCTGTCCAAGGAGGGAGGCTGAGGTGCAGGGGGCCAAGTGGGGCCCCACCAAGGGGGATGGAGGCAGACTGTGAACGGGGCCTTGGAGTCGCCAGACCTGGCTCTGAGCCCAGCCTTCTCCCTCACTAGCCGAACCTCAGTTTTCTGCATCACTCGTGGTTGAGAGATTGCCATGAAATAATAAGTGGAATTTCAGAGCATGGTGCTGGTATGTGCTAAGCATCCTATTAAAAATTTCTAGGCATGTTCACTGTCTTGCTGGGGCTGCCCTAACAAAGTACCACAGATCGGGTGGGTTAAACAACAGACATTGATTTCTCGCGGTGCTGGAGGCTGAGAAGGGCCAGAGGCAGGATGTAAACCTGACTGTCTGACTCTGGGGTCCCAGCACTTCTCGCTCCCTCCCTTACAGCTCTATCACCACCCCATAGCACCAGCTCCCTGCAGTCCCATAGCCACCCTCTAGTCTATCCCAGTCCGGGGTGGAGGGTGGGGGGTGTCACTCAGCTAGGGTCATACCCTTAACCTTCACCCCATTCTCCAATATTTAGGTATTTTTTCAGTTAATACTTTTCTCCATTATAAATGAAGTTGGAATGACCATATGTGGACATAGAGCTTATTTTTTTCTTTTGAATTTTATAGATTGGGATCTCCAGGGCAAAGGGAGCATTTTATTTTCCCTGAGAGCCTGGGAGGAGTGACCCCAAGTGTGAAATTGGAGCTGGGTTCCCTGCAAGCACCTACACCTCCCACTTGCTGGTTTACTTTGGGTGAGGGGAGGCTGGAGGCTGAGCAGCAGGAATGTCATCAGACCTGCCCCACCTCCAGCCTTAGAAAGTTCCAGGCCCCAAATATGTGTGTTTCTGAGACCCTGCGTCCAAAGCAACCCTTCATATAAGAATCTGCTTATGGTTATGGGTTTGGGGTGGGACCTGGGAGTGTGCATTCTCAAAGCCCTAGTGATTCCAATGCAGGGGATCCTGAATTACGCTTTGGGAAATGCAGCTCCCAAGACCAAAGCCCTTTCCAAGCCCATCCTATTACACCTCTTCCTTGCGTATCCTTCCACGCCCCTACCCTACCCATGGGGCCAGGAATCTGCAAGAGAGATGGGCAAATGAATGAATGAAGTGTGTAACTTTACCAAGGAGTTGTTTTGTGTCAGGCCCTGTTACAAAGGCCCCTCTCTTCTCACCAAGGCGGCCTGGCTGGGCCCCAGCCACTGTGTGCCCTCCCTCCCCGTGAAACAGGCATATTTGTTTTTCCCATATCATTTCCTGTATTAGTCATTCCATCTCACAGGGTCCCTATGACACTGAGATAAGGGAGGGAGGCTACCAAGCCTGGGAGAGGAGAGAAAAATGGAAGTCCAGAGAGGGCAGAAGTCTTGCTGGCGGTCAACCAGCAAACGAGGAAAGAATCCAGAGGTGGCTCTGGGTTCCCACTACCAGCCTTGGGGTTGCTCTTGATTGAGGCTGGCAGGGAGGTTGAGGGGGAGAGATTATTTCTGAACGAGGGGAGGGGCCAGGAGCTAGTTCCCCATGGCTCCCATCTCCCTGCCAGGTCCCTGGACCTGGAAAAGGGCCTCCTTTCCATGCCTGCTCTTGCTCTCCCAGCTGAGCACCCCACGCAGCCCAGGAATGACTCTCCAGTGGCCAGAGATGGGGGCTGGCTGTCCATGGACCTAGTGTTTACTTAGCACTTGGCCCTGACCATTGAGCCACAGCCAGGCCAATGCCAGGGCTGCAGCTCTCAGACCAGAAGAGCAGAGTTTCCTCCTTGGCCAAGGGTCTGCCCGGCCAGGCCCAGGCCCTTCCTGTCCTGGCACTGGCCTCATGGGCTCCAGGAACAGGCAGAGAGGCCTGCTTCCCTGGACAGCGGCCCAAGAGGAGGAGAGCTGGGTCTACTCAGGCCTGGGAAGCCCGGCAAGATGAGGCTGTTTGTGCACATGAGGCCTGGGTGGGTGTGCTTGGCCTCCAATGTGTCCCCTCCAGAGGCCGCAGTTCCCAGAACTCTGCTCTCCCCACGTCATGAACCTCAGGGCAGGAAGGCCTCAGAGACCAGCTCCCGCTGCTGGGTTTACAGAGGAAATCGGGCCAGGGAGGGGAGGGGAGGGGGAGGGGACAATGAGCCTGCAGCCAGCTAGGGAGTGGCTAAGTCAGGAGGTGGCTCTTCAGAAACCCCCTTGTCCACCTCCAGCTGTCCATCAACCAGACTGGTGCCAAGTGTCCACACATTTGTCTCCTGAGCCAGGCACAGAGCCCTAGGGGGTGAGGCTGGCTTCTTCTTTAGAACAGGAATGACCCAGGAGTCTGTGTCAAAGTGAACTGAACTCCTAGCCCCAGGCTTGTGTCCTTCGGACGCTCCTGTCCCTCACCCCACCCCTACCCCCACTGCGCCGTGAATCTGATTTTTCTAGAGTAAGAGAGAGAGTGACATGTTAGATACCCAGACCCTCTGGGCTGGAGAGCATTGTCTCCTCTTAAGGAAACTCACTAAAAAGCTCGGGGGCAATGGCACAGCCCAGGTAAGGGTCCTCAGAGACTAGGAACTCGATCTAAGGTCACCAACCATCCTACTTTGCCTGAGACTTAAGAGGGTTTCTGGAATGCTAAAAGTGGGACAAGTCCTTTTTTTTTTTTTTTTTTTTAATATGTCTTTATTGATTTCAGAGAGAGAAAGGGAGAGGGAGGGGGAGAGAAACATCAATGATGAGAGTCATTGGTCATCTACCTCCTGCACGCCCCTTACTGGGGATCGAGCCTGAAACCCAGGCATGTGCCCTGACCCAGAATCGAAGCACAACCGCCTGGATCCTAGGTTGATGCTCAACTGCTGAGCCACAGTGGCTGGGCAAAAATGGAACAAGTCTCGACTCTGTCACTCATTGTCTAACTGTGGGTAAGTAGCTTCACATCTCCATGTCTCAGAGGTTTCCCAGGAAAATAGGGTTAATATCTATCTTATGTCCCCCAGGTTATCCTGAAGCTCTTAGGAGACGGTGAACAGAACGTTAGAACGTGGTACCTCCTAGCAGATGTCACTGAGGTTTATTTTCTATTAGTGGTGGACGTCCTAGTGAAAGACCTTTATCTCCTTTGGTCCCTCCTACTGCCTGAAATTCATTAATTCACCAACACTATCAGCACCTACTATGTGCCAGGCACTGGATACGCACCAGCAGAGAAGGAAGAGCCTTCATTGAACTCAGGGTGTGTGCATGCGTAGTCAGAGCAGAGAGTAAGATGAATTTGTTCAACAACATTTTCATGAGCAGCTACTATGTGCCAACCACTGTCTTGCGCATTGTACAGATATGAACTCATTGGACCCTCGGTGAGGTAGGGGTTATTTTATTTCCATTTTGCAGATGAAGACATTGAGGTTCGGAAAGGTTAAATAATCATTTGAGAAGTCAGGGAGAGAACACTACGTGGTATCTTTTTGAAATATGAGTTATATGTCTGAGTGTATACAGGGAAGGGCTTTCTAGGAGGGAGCGGCAGGTGCAAAGGTTGCGAAGGAACGTGGAACAGCATGATGCCTCCAGGGAACTGCAGATTCACGGAGGTGAGTGAACTGAGCTGAGAGTTCCTGGAAGCAACGGGGAGGCTGTGAAGAGCTTTAAGGAGTAGGGCGGAGGTTGAAGGAAGGCAGGTGGACAGGTGAGGGTTTTGAAAGGATCTCAGAAGAGCTTGGAGGGAGAAGCCTGGAGGCCAGGTGACCCACGGCGGACCGGTCCCTTGCTGACCACTTCCTCTTAGGTTTAAAGTCTCGTCTCACCAGGAGGGGTTTGGTAAACTGAGCACTGCCGAGGGACCCGCGGCTGACGTTCGCCAGGCCCTGCCCGACCCGGGGTGACGGAGACGCCCCAGGGCCAGTGAGAAAAAGGGCCCGAGAAACGCGCGCCGTCAGGCTCAGCCCCTGCAGGGCGCGGCCAGGGGGAGAAGTTCCGGGGACTCGGGGCAGAAGGGGGCGACCCTGCCCTGGCGGAGGAGCCCCGCCGGGTTTCCGCGGGCCCCGGGGCGGGGCCGGCGGGGCGGGAGGCCCCGGGCACTCGGCCCCACCCCTGCCCGCGGCGCCGGCCCTTATAAGGTGCGCGCCGCGGCCCCGCGCCCGCCGGGGCGGCTGGCGTCACCTGAGTCCGCCCATCCCCGCGCCCGCCCGCGGGGGGCACCCTTCCAAGGCCGCGCCCCGCGCCTGCCTGCGGGCGAGCGCCGCCCCGCCCCGCCCCGCCCCGCCGCGCCCCGCCCCGCCCCGCCCCGCCGTCCCTGAGGCTGCCCCGGACGCGGGGTGTGGGCTGCCGTCGGGGCGCCCGACCTTGACCGCGCCCGGGCTCGGCGGGGTCGCGTATCCGCGCCCCCTCCCATCCCCGCGGCCCGCCCGCCGGGGGCACCTTCCAAGGCCGCGCCCCGCGCCTGCCTGCGGGCGAGCGCCGCCCCGCCCCGCCCCGCCGCGCCCCGCCCCGCCCCGCCCCGCCGTCCCTGAGGCTGCCCCCGACGCGGGGTGTGGGCTGCCGTCGGGGCGCCCGACCTTGACCGCGCCCGGGCTCGGCCGGGTCCCGCGTATCCGCGCCGCCTCCCATCCCGCGGCTCGGGAGTCTTGGACCTGGGGCTCCAGAGGGGGTCGTTGGCCCTGAAAATGAGGGTGTGGGGAGCCCTGGGATACCCGAAAGCCAGGGGTGGGGGCGGAAAATCAGCCTCCCTCCAGGATGTCCCAGCCCACCCGGCGCCTGCAGAATGCCTGGCATTGAACCCAATTTTTAAAATGTTAATCGCCTATGCCAGCCTGCCGAGGTATGGTTTAGTGAGAGCCAACCCTCGAGCCAGGCCGCCTGGGTTGCTTACTGGCTTTGTGAACTCTGGGCAAGTTCGGGTGTGTTTCCGAGCCTGTGTCCTCATCTGTAAAATGGGGATGCTGATGGCTCATTCCTCAGGGTTATGGTGAGCGTCTTGCTACCTGGTTAGCATTTTTCAGAAATTTTTGGTGGAGTTGTTTGCAAGGCCTTGATAGATGGCTCACCCTTAAGGGTTTCATCCTAAGGGTCAGAGGGTCAGAGGTGAGACCCAGCCCCCAGTGTGTGACTCTGAATTCAGCTTTGGTCCCTGGTCTTGTTTGCCAGTGTTGGTGGTTTACATGCAGTTTTGAACAACAGTGAGGTATTTATTTTCACGTTCCGGTAAATCCTGCTTAAGGTCAAGGAGACCGGCTGTGCTAGAACATCTCTAACACCTCCCTAGCAGTATCCCTTTTTGGCAAAGGAAAGACAGGCCTCAGACAGGAGCGAGGTAAATTCAATAATACGACTCGCTTTTGATGACTTAGAGTCTCCATGGAGAGTTTAGAATTACTATTTATGGCACTTGGCCCTCCATATATGGTCATGACATAGCATTTATTTAATGTTTTTAGTATGAAAATGTTCGGACACACAAGGGCATGGAAGATAATAGTACAATGATCCTTCGTGTATCCATCTAATGTTCACTTTTAAAAGATATAAATGTGTTAAAATGTGAGCTGGTTTTTTTAAGAGAAGAATAAAAGTACAGGGAGGGTGAGGGTCTACCTGGGCGGAGGGGCTGCACTGGCCTGGCCCCCTGCCCGGGGCGGGAGGAGGGGAGACCTGAGCGGCCATCCGCCCCCGGGCCTGGCCTGGCCTTAGCTGCGACATGCACATTCCTCCCGTGCCTCACCAGAAAGAGGTCTCGGGTTCGATTCCTGGTCAAGGGCACATGCCTGGGTTGCAGGTTTCATCCGGCTGGGGTGCGCGAGGAGGCAACCAATTGATACGTCTCTCACATAGATGATTCTCTTTCCGGCCACCCCCCTTAAAAATCAATGGAAAAATACATCCTGGGGGGGGGGAATTAACGAAAAAAGAAAAAAGATGGTGCTCAGCAGTGGTGCGCAGAACACAGGCATGGTCCTTGCCTTCTCCCCTGGGGTTTACTGGCCAGTGTGGGGGTTAAATAACTAAGTGTAAAATAATTTTTAAAAGCATAGGTTATAACTGACCAAGAGAGTTTTTGCCTTTCGCCTGGAAGACCCCGCTCCACCCTGCCCTGCAGTCCTTAGGCTCACGGCTCTCATCCTCTGAGATCCCAGTCCCCTGTCATTAGCTCCGCAGGGTCCCCTTGCATCTGTCTTTTATTGAGGCTATTATCACACTGGGGGCTTGATTTACATGCCTGTCTCTCACACTGGACCATGAATTCCTCAAGGAGAGTGGCCGGTTATTCTAGTGTCCCCAGAAGCTTGTGGGGTGCAAGGCGCCTAGTAGGTGCACAGCAATTGTTGGATTATTATTAAAGCAGCAAGCTTCCGAAACTGCCTGGCCCCCCAAAAAGCATTTCAACCTTCAGTCAATCATTTATTCACTCATTTTAAATGAACGATTTCATTCAGCTCCCCTGATAGGAACCAGCTAATTCACAGCCGGTGAGTGCTGTGCTGTGGCAGATCCCGGGGCTGCCAACAGTGAAGGGGTCCTCCAGCCTGACCCCTGGGGGATGATTGTCGTTTGAATGGGACCTCCTTGGGTGAAGGCAGGATTGGCACTGGGCTGAGAGAAAGGGGGATTTGAAGGGAGCAGAGGCGGGCCTGTGTGCAGCGCTGAGGTGGGGCCCCAGCTGGGTGTGGCCGGAACCTGCGGTTGCTGTGGGGGCCAGGGGCTGAGCCGGGCAGGTTGGGGCCCTTCGGGAAGGGTCTTGTAGGCCAGCTCACTTCCCCCACTGCTACACAAAGGGCGAGGTGCGTAATCTAAGGCAGTGGCTCCTCAAGGCTTTTTGACTGTGACTAGGCGTGAGATCTACGTTACATCACAGCCAGCACAACACACAAAATTGAAACAAGAGTTTCATGAGACAGTTTACTCTTACTACCCAAGACGCACGCTGATATTTTCTCTTCTATTTCATCATCATCATTATTAAATTCTGAGTATGAATTTCAAGATCCATCAGTGGGTTGTGAACTGCAATTTGAAAAACATTGATCCAAGAGTCATTCTAGCCCCAAGGCTCTGAGCCTGAGCTGCCCTGCCCTCTCCTGTGTGTGTGTGTGTGTGTGTGTGTGTGTGTGTGTGTGTGTGTGTGTGTGTGTGTTGGGGTGTTGGGGAGCCCTCCGACCCCACCCCAAGATAGGAGGAGCCCCTCTCTTCCTCCTCTCCCCAAGCCTGAGCACCTGGAGGAGTGACATGGAGCATGAAGCCTGTGGGAACTTGTTTTCTCCGTGGAACTTGTTGCTTCCCCGGGGCCTCAGGATTAGGGTGCTGGCTTCTAGTCCTTTCTTTCTGGAGACACTGGATATGGCCTGAAATCCGACAGAGGGGCCCTCCCCCTCCCAGAGTCTTCTGGCTCCTTGGGCCCTCCCTGCACACTTTGCCTTCTCAGTTCTCTTTCCTTTTGCTTCTGTGTGTTTCCTTTCCAGTTTCCCCACAGCTGGTTGGGGCAAAGTCTGAGACCCTATATGTGCAATCAGGGAATCTTAGAGCTGGGAGGGATTTGGGCTTCTTCCCAGGGGAGGCAGCATGAGTCCTGGTTAAGATCTGGGGTACAAGCCCCCTGCTGACCTGCTGGTGACCTTGAGGGGTTCAAGCCCCAGCCCCTGCTGGCCTGCTGGATGGCCTTGGGGATAGTTTATCTAACTTCTCTGTGACTCAGAGCCCTCATCTGTGGATTGAAGATGGTTGTCCCCACTTTGGATATTAAATGAAGGAACATAGGTAGTTCTTAGCGCTGTGGCTGGCACACAGCAGGCGCTCGCTCACAATGTGCTGCGTGGGCATATTGATGGAGTGTTACACCATGTGATGCAAGCACCCTGGAGCAGAGAGAAGCCTGAGCCGTGCTGAGTGCTTCACCTGCCCTGTCCCCATGTGCCTTGGAGGGACCCTGAGAGAAACACACTGACTGCCTCCTTTCAGACACTGAGGCTCAGAGAGCGCAGGGACTGGCCCAGGTCCAACAGCAAGAAGGGAGGGACTCTAACCCTTGCCTCGCTGGCCACAGGGGTCTTGACCCTCCCTCCAGTTCCCCAACTGATTTGACACTATTCCCACCAGATGGCCCCCAGTCCCTGTGTCTTAGTCAGTGCAGCCACTATAACAGAACTCCACAGCCTGGGCGGCTTAGACAACAGACAGTCAGTCCTCACAGTGCCGGAGGCTGGACGTCCCGGGTCAGGGCGTCAGTGTGGCCAGGTGCTTAGGGAAGGTCCTCTTCCAGGCACAGATGGCTGTCCCCTCACTGTGCCCTCCCTGGGAGGGAGAGAGAGAAGGCTTAGCTCTCTCCCTCTCCTTCGAAGGACTGTAATCCATCATGGAGTACCCCTCCCAAAGGGCGCCCACCAAATACCATCCCACCTGAGCCTCAACATAAGGATTTGAGGGACACAGACATTCAGTTCACAGCACCCTCTTTTCTTAAGTCCCCGACTAAAGCTATTTTCCCAAAGTTGAGCAGCTCTGATTGTTGGCCGGCTCCTCCTTCTAGAGAGACTATAATATTGATTGGGGTTCTTTGGTTCCAAGCCATGGAAACTGACTCTGAATAACTGAGCAGAATTCAAGTGGAGGTGGATGTGTTTATGGGAACCCCACCTGCAGAGATGCTGGAATACAGGAAAAGCCAGGTGGCTGGACCTCTCGGCTCACTTTTTTTTTTTTTTAATATATCTTTATTGATTTTAGAGAGAGGAAAGGAGAGGGAGAGAGAGACAGAAACATCAATGATGCGAGAGTCATTGATCGGCTGCAGCCCACAACCCGGGCATGTGCCCTGGCCGGGTATCGAACCCCTGTCACCTAGATCCCAGGTTGACGCTCAACCGCTGAGCCACACCCGGCTGGGCCCGGCTCACTTCTTCCCCCGTGGTCTCCGTGCCGTGGGCTGTTTGGTGATCCTGAAAGAGGTGACTTTAAGGTTAGGAGGCTCTGAGTTCTGTCTCAGGAGGCCCACGGGCCTGGGTTCCACTTAGCTCCACCACTTCCTCTCCCGATGCTGCGCTTGTGGACCACCTCTACAGGATGTGGCCATCAGACGCTCTCCCTGTGAGTGCAGGTTCTGTGAGACAGAGTGGGGTTGCCTGGCTTGAGTCACAGACCTGCCCCTGGATAGGAGGGACAGGACCTTATGATTGGCCGTCAGGCTATAACCAAATGGAATGGGGGGTGGGGTGGGGGGTGCAGGTGGGGAGTGGGGGGTAGATCACCAAAGGAAGGGACTGCTGGGATCAGAGCTAGGAGTTAAGAGATGCTGGGGAAGCAAATCAGAAGCTCCACCCTCGAATTTTACCCATTGGCCCTAGTCCTGGCCTCGCTGAAAACAAGTTTCTCTTTCCCTGCTCTCCCTCTCCTTTCCTTCCTCTTTTCCTCCCTCCCTCAAACATTTATTGAGTGCTTGCTCTGTTTCAGGCACGCTGCTAGACCCTGGGAATAAAACGATGAGTCGAACCCAGGGCCAGCCCCGAGGAGCTTATCTAATCCATATCAGGATACACACGGGCGGCTGTTCAGCCACGGCCAGGCCGCGGCCAGCGTCGCCAGGCAGTCCCGGCCGCTTGCCCTGGGAGCCTGCGCTCAGCCCAAGATCCTGCTCTGCACAGAGCTGCAGGCAGCCAGTCTCATCAGCTGGAGTTGGTCCAATATGTGGAAACTCTTCGCTGGGCCTAGCCAAAAAATCCCTCTTTCCCATAACAATTCTTCTGACATGAACAAATAGAATTCGTCTGTGCTTACCCCCCAAGGTCAGGTCTTCACCGCAGGGAAATGGCCTTGGTGCCTTCAACTCCTAAACCTGGTTGTCTGTTGAGTCAGCCTTGTGGTTAGGTGTCTGAGCATAGTTCCTTCAGACAGAAAGACTGTACCCAAGTCCTATCCCTCCCACTGCATCTTTCTGAGCCTTGGGTTCTGAATGAATTTTCTATGTCTCCTGTAGCAAATTACCATATGCTGAGTGGCTTAAAATAAGACAAATTTATTATCTTACAATTCTGGAGGTCAGAAGTCCAAAATGACTTGCAGGTCTAAAATCAAGGTGTCACCAGGGTTGTGCTCTTTCTGGAGGTTCCAGGCGAGAATCTGTTTCCTTCCCTTTTCTGGCTTCTAGAACCTGCCCATACTCCTTGGCCCATGGCCCCACCCTCCCCCTTCGAAGCACATCACTCCAACTTCTGCTGCCTTCGTCACATCTCCTCTCTGACTGCTATGGCCTGAATGTTTGTGTCTCCCCAAATTAGTATGTTGAAATCCTAAACCCCAAAATGATGGTAGGAGGAGGTGGGGCCTTTGGGAGGTGCTTAAGTCTGAGGGTAGAGCCCTCATGTTTGAGATTAGTGACCTTATAAAAGAGTCTCCCGAGAGATCCCTGGCCCCTTCTACCTTGTGAGGACAGTGAGAAGGTGTCAGCTATGAACCAGGAAGAGGACCCTTACCAGAAAGAAACCATGGTTGCTTTTATCACAATAATGGCACCTTGATCTTGGATTTAGCCTCCAGAACTGTGAGAAATAAATTTGTCTTTTATAAGCCACCCTGTTACTCGGGCCTTTCTGATTACATCAGGACCACCTGGATAATTCATGATAACTTCCCCACCTCAAGACTCTAATCAAAATCATATCTGCAAAGTCCTTTTTGCCCTATAAAGTAACATCCATAGGTTCCAGGGGTTGAAGCAGGGATATCTTTTGGGGCCGTTATTCTGTCTGCTGCAGATTCTTTACCTATAAATTAGGGGCGCTAATAACCTACTTCACAGCTTGTGGGGAAGATGATAGGAGACAATTCGTGTGAAGCCCTGAGCGAGTGCCTGGCATACACAGAAGCATTCGCCACTGTGCATTTAGGGGGAGACTCCTGCATCCACGGGAGCAGTTACTGGGGGGAGCTCAGAGCCCTGGCCTCCAGGCCCTGAATGCCACCTCTCCTCCTCCTTCTGGGCACCATCTGTCCAACCCTGGGGATGGGGGTGCAAAATCGAATCACTGCAAAATGTCAGGTTTGTACTTAGTGTCTTTCTAGGCTCTACCCCCCCCCAAACACACCAGATTGCCCAGCTTTTATAGAACCCCATGATCTGTGCATAGGAGAGGTCCCAGCACAAGCAGCACCAGGAACACCCGGGAACTTGTTGGAGCGCATAGTCAGTCAGGCCCCTCACCAGGCAACTAAAGCAGACACTCCGGGGCGGGAGCTTACGGCTTTCGGGAGCCCTCCAGGGGATTCTAACGCTCCCTCAAGTTTGAGGACCCATGGATGGAGCGACTTCGCAAGCCCCCCTCCTGTAAGGTAGGCACAGTAGTAGTTCCACCCCCATGGCACAGGTGAGGTCGTAAAGCTCAGGGAGGTGAGTGGCTCCTGTAAGGCAGTGCAGGTAGGAGGGGGGAGAGCCCAGGCTGGAAACTGAGCAAAGTTGGTGCTCTTCCCACATGGTGGTGTAGCTCCTCCCTTGGGCACTTGCCTTCACAGTGCCACCTGGACACAGGGCCCAGGGCCCAGGCCATCCACAGGAAGCTCCACCCAGCCACTCCCAGGGCAGAGCCCTGCCCAGGGACATCTCCCTCCTCATTTTGGACAGGACTCTGCATTCAGCTCCATTCTCAGGGTCTGATAACTAATTTACACTCAAGTGTAAGTGGCTGATAATGACTTGAAGGGTTACCTGTTCCTGAAGGGGGTGTTTGTGGTATAACTAGGCAGGAAGAGTTCATGGTGGGGTTTCAGGCACTTGTCAGGAATGTCCAGCGGAAACACTTGTATGTTTTGATGAAAAGGCTATGGTCCTCCGAGTACAGGCAGAATTGTCTCATGGATACAGCACAGGGCACTGCTATGCCTGGACGGCACTGCTAGGGACCTTGGGCAAGCCGCTTCACTTCCCTCAGCCTTCATTCGCTTACCTGTAAAAGGGTGTGATTTCTACATTAGGTTCCATGGGGAGGATTACATGAGAGAGCCTTTATCTGGTAGCCCTCTCCTCCCGAATCGCCCTGAAAGCTACTGTGTGCTGAGCCCAACCAGTGCACAATAACCCCAGGTTACAAAGTAGGTAGGTCCCTTCCTGGGACAGCGCCTTGTGCCACTTATCTGCACCACCTGCCAGAGGGACTGCTCAGGGTCAGAGTGCCTGGCTATCCCTGCTTCTGGAAGCCGTCCCTGATGCCAGCCTGAGCTCCAGCCACGTGGGAGGCAGAGGGTGGGGGACTATGTAAAGAGCCCTGGGCTGGGAGCCAGGGGCCTGGGGTCTGGTCCTGGCTTTGCCACTGGTTCACTCTGTGACCTGGACAATTCCCTGTCCTTCTCTGAGCCTGAAGCCTCACCTGAAAAATGAGAGTGAGACGAAAAGATGTATAAGGGCCTTTCTACATGGGCTTGGTACCCATTCCTGGACCCCTTAGCCCTGCCACCCTGAATACGGTAAGGAAGCATGTCCTGCTGGACTTGTCCCCATAGCCTTCCCTGAGACTCGCTCTTTTCTCCCTGCATGACTGAGTTCCGCCAGGGAAGGCCCTGGCGGGCTCCGTGTTTTGTCTGCAGCCTTGCACTTAGCACTGAACTCTCCACATCACTGTGCTCAATAAGGAGCCATTGATTAATTCCCAAAGACCCTGGCTTTGCTCAGGAAAGCACTTTTCTTCCACGGTACCACCTCCTCCAGGAAGCCTTCCCAGATGCTTCCTCCCTGCAGGCACATATACAGAATTACTCCCCCACTCACCCCACACTTCTCCTCTTGCTCTGGTAATTCCTCCATTCAGATCTGTCGGGAGGTTTTCGATGTTCCTAGAACACTGCCTGGCACACTCAATAAATGGGGGTTGAATTCACTTGAATTACGTGGTTAGGGGAGAGCAGGGAAGAGAGAGGGAGAGCTGAGTGAGAGAGAAAGGGCATCAGAGCCTTTGCGGAGATGGGGCCACAACTAGAAGGGGGTCTTCCCCAGGAAGTCCTGCAGGTGGCAAACAGCTGGTGGGGCGTGTGTGTGTGTGTGTGTGTGTGTGTGTGTGTGTGTGTGTGTGTGTGTGTGAGGGGGGGGACTGTGTGACTGTGACTCATCCCACTCCTGCAGGCTGGGGGATGCTGCAGACAGGATGAGACAGGAGTAGAAGGCTAAAGGAATTTTGATAAGGATAACACAAGCCCTGGAGTATTTCTAGAATGCAGGAGGTTAAGGGTGTGGGGAGCTGGGTCAGAGCAAAACTGCCTGATTGTGTTACTTATTTATTTTTTTGCCTGGATAAAACATTCACGTGGTACAAAACTCAAAAGGTGCAAAGAGGGCACCGTGAAAAGTCTTCCACCCTCCGGTTGCTGTCACCAGGCCCGTCCCCAGGAGCAGCCCTGTTTCTAGCTGCTTCTGCATACACCCTTCCTGGCCTCTTCCCTCCCCTTTAATTCAGGGAAGCACGTTATCCACACTTTCTTCACTTTGCTGTTTCCCTTCCATGTTAGCAGCACCTCAAGAGCTTTCTCGTGTCTTTTTCTTTGGCTGCATTTAGGTTGCCAGATGGAAATCCAGAACTCCCAGTTAAATTTGAATTATTTGAACCTCAGAAAAAGAACAAATAACTTTTTAGTATAAGTTTGTCCCATGCAATATTTGGGACATACTTATACTAAAAAAACGATTCATTACTTATCTGAAATTCAAATTTAACTGGGCACCTCGTATTTTTCTTGTTAAATCTGACCCCCTTGCTGAAGTACACGGGCCTCTTTATAATTGTTTGGAGGCTTCAGGAGTTGGGCACATGGACCTGAGCGGTGGGCATCCACTCCCTAGCCTCATGCCGAATTGGACCTGCGGGCTCCAGGGTTTGGGCCCAGTGCTGGACTTCCATCTCCTGGCCCCAGCTGCTGAGATGAGAAATGCAAGGCTCTTAGGGTCGTTCGCTCCACCTCCCTGTTTGAGGCCCAGAGACAGGAATGGCTCGCTCAAGATCACACAGCAAGTCAGGAGCCAGGGCAGAGCTGGGACTTAGGCCTTGGTCTCCTGTCTCCCAGCCAGTTTGTTTTTCCCATGTTGCTCAGTTTGAAATACTCATGGGGGTCAACAGGACTATTCTAAGCTTGAGATTTTGGAAAATGCGCACACACTCAGGCAGCTAGAAGTAATGGGCTCCAAGTTCTGTGGGGAGAGGCGGACCCCCAGAACAGCAGGGAGCCCTGCTCCCCAGCGCAGGGGTGGGGGGAATTCAATGCTGGGTCTGACCTCCACAAGACCCAGCTAATGGGAACAATAATAATAATAATAATAATGTATTAATAATAGTAATAGCAGCTACCACTGTGCTTATACTGTGCTGGTCTTTAGGCAACTTGTCCCTTTGGTGCTCACAAGGGCCCTCACGGTGAGTGTGATCAGGCCCATTGCTCGCAGGTGGCCATGGAGGCGCAGAGAAGGTGAATGTCTCATCATTTGCCAGGAGTCCCCCAGCCATGGGTGGCAGTGCTAGGATTTTAACCAGGTTCATTTCACTCCAAGGCCCAAGCCTTGGGATTATGAACACATGCCAATATATTTGTGCCATGTTTCAAGTAAGAAAGCTGAGTACTTGTGAGAAGCCATCCACCTGAGACCACTTTAGTTTTACAACGGCCCAAAGCAGGAACAAAATTCCAGTCTCTGTGGCCCACAGGATGAAGGCCAAGCCTCACTGGCCCATCACCTGACCTTGGATGATCCTGGTGACCCTGCCCCAGCCCATTTCCCAGCAGCTCATGGCCTCCTGTTCTGGCCATCTCCCCAACAGGCCACCCCCTTTCCTTCCTCCACACATCTACACTTTGGGTCAAGTTGAAAAACTCTGGTAGAATAACTAGGTTCAAATATTGAATTAGTCAGTTACTTGCTGTGTGGCCTTGGGCAAGTCACTTCACCTCTCTGAGTCTCCCTTTCCTCGGCCATAAAGAAAGGTATGTTTAAGTTTCAGCCTAGCACCTGCCCTCCATGTTGTAGACTGATTAACATGGGCTGTTGGAGGAAGGAAGGAAGGAAGGAAGGAAGGAAGGAAGGAAGGAAGGAAGGAAGGAAGGAAGGAAGGAAGGAAGGAATCTATTGTGCCTCTACCATGTGCCAGGCTCTGACAGATGCTGGGGACTGGTGAACAGGCAGGCACAGTGCTGCTTTTGTGGTTGGTTATGGCAGGAGGTGAAGTGCCTGGGGCTTTGTAACTGTCACAGGGCAGGAATTCTGTGTCCATGGCCTTCAGCCAGGAATGAAGGTGGGGAATTACCCTAATCTAACATGAAAGAAAGGAGCCTTGCTCTGGGTCACTCAGCTTTCAGTGCTTGGAGTCTGAATTTGAACCCGGGGTCTGTTTTTATAGCCACCCTGGTTCTCTCTCCGGTCCCTAGCACTTAGCAGTTGTAGGAAGCCTGTGAAAGAGAGATTGGGGACCCTAAGATAAGGACAGGTGACAGGACAGGCCTTCATAGGCCCTCAGCCACACAGCCAGGCCCAGCCCAGCAGCCCTAGGCAGAGCCTCACCCTCAGGTGTGCCCTTCGCAGGAGCACCTGGCTGGGCCTTTTTCCCATCACCTTCTGCAGGATGAATGACTGAGCGAATGCACCCCAGTCTGTCCAGTTCAGCCCGAGAGAGCTCTCCTCCCCACCAGTGTTCCTCAAACATCCCAGTGCCTAATTGTAAAAGGAGCTGGTGGGGAATTCGAAGGGGTGGGGAGTGGGAAGGTGGGTCAGGGAACTGAACCAGAGGCCTACTCAATAGCTCCTTTAGGTCTTCATTGTTTTCTTAAGAGACCTTGTGAATTTTGCATTCCACTGCCCAGCAGATCTGTGTTTGTTTTAATATAACACATTCCCTCTCCTCCTGCCATAAAGGTTTGGAATAAACCTGACTGCAGAGAGCAGACCTTTTCTAGCTGTGGCTTCTCTCAAACCCCAGCACAGCCCGTTTCCCCACAGACCAGAGGTGAGGGTCCCTAGGACAAGAGAGGGCTCACACGGCCCTCTCTTCCCTCCACACAACTAGTCTTTCCTTCCTCTCTTCTCAGATCTTACCCCCATCATATCACCGAAGTCTTTTGAAACTCGGCTGCCACCATGTCACTTGTCTTTCTGTATTACAACCATCTGTTTCTGTGGCCGCCTCGCCACTTGACAGTGGATTCTCTCCATGGCAGGGTCGCAGGTTACCTCACTCAGGCCTAGCCCAGGTAGGTGAGCCAAGCTCAGAAAAATGAATGAATGAATGAATGAATGAATGAATGAATGAATGAATGAATGAATAAATGGGGAGGGGTGCTGGAGCTGGTGGGGGCTGTGGTAGGCAGGATAATGACCTCCCAACATGCTCACTTCCTAATCCCCGAAACCTGTGGATACCTTACCTTATATGGCAAAAGGAAGTGTGATTAAGTTAAGGATCTGGGATGAGAGTCCAGCCTGCCCTTCCTGACAGCCCGCCTTGCAGATTTCAGACTCACCCAGCCAGCCCCCACTCTTGCATAAGCAATTTTCTATAATCAGTCAACCAATCAATCACTCGGTAACATATCCTCCTGGTTCTGGGTCTCTGGTGGAAGCCTCAATGGTACAGGAGCCCAGGGAAATTGGCCTCCAGGTCTGTATTTGGGAGACCACGCAGACTAGGGTGGTGGAAGGCAGAGGAGAGCCAGCTCAGGAATAATCTGGAAGGTCTGTTGCCTCCCTGTTGGGGCCTAGTTCTCCAGGGAGGCTGGTCCACTGACCTTGGCTGTGGGTGGGGTGGAGGTGGAGTGTAGGCCCCACTGGCAGCTGAGCAAACACAGGAGTGGGGGAAGGGAGATTGGGAACTGGAGGGAGGAGGGGGGACGGGGTAAGGCCTGCAGCACTGAACTCAGGGTGAGGGCTCTGGAAAAGCCCTGCCAAGCTGTGCCTAAGCCTGCTCATCAGTCCAGCTGTGGGCTGGACCCTGGGGACACAGCAGGAGAGAAGGCACAGCCCCTGCCCTCATGGGGCACACCATTCCCTCCCCAGGTTGCCTGGGAAATGCAGGGCATGGCACATAATAAATAATTACTGAACGAATTATCTGAGACTAGGCCCAATAGGGGCCCTGGGATGAGGCATTTGACAAGGTCTGGGAGAGAGAAGGGGATGGCTTTGGAGACTCTGGAGTAGGGAGCTGAGATAAGAAGGGGCCTGGGCTGGAAGAGGGGGTGCCTGGAGGGGGAGGACCAGCCTCCCAGGGCCCTCTCTTTGGGAGCCAGCCTACTGTGTGGGAGGGAATGTTCTCTTCCTGCCTCCCCTCCACCGGTCCATCCCAGGATGACTTTCCTTTTAAAGGGCAGGCCCCTCTCCCCTCACAGGGTAATCAGAGCCAGCCAGCACCTCTGCCCCAAGCCCCAGACCTCCATTCCTCTCAGACCTCTCCTGGCCTGTGGTTTTAGCAAACAATTTGGATCCTTCTGGAGCTGGGAGAGGAGGCCTGGCCCCTTCCTTAGTGGTGGTGAGAATGCTCTGCATTCCGGAGTCAGGAGGCTCCGGGCCATTCTTCTTGCTCAGCACAGGGCAGCCCCAGAGGAGCAAAATTAAGTCTGAATTCAGACACCCTGCCCGGGCTCCTTGCTCCTTCGACTGCCAGTGCCCACCCGGTGTGCTGGCGAAGAGCCCCTTGTGTCTTCATGGGGCCACCTGGGGGCTGGCAGGTTGAGGCCTCACCTCTGCAGTTCCTGAGGTAGGAGGCCCCAGGGAGCCCTAGAATGTTAGAGAGTGAGTGAGTTCTGGGACTTCCCACCCTGGAGGCTGGGCTCCTATCTTCAGAACTGCCCAGAGGAGGGCCCTGCCTGCTTCCTGAGGGTCTCCCCATTATGCCCAGCCTAGCCTGGCACTGAGGAGTTTCTCCATAGGAGTTTGTTGAGTGGGTTATTGAGGGCAGGACAGGGGAGTGAGATGGGGGTTGTCAGAGAAGGCCTGTGTGAGGGGTTACCCCTGGGCTTCTGCCTCAGCTTATGTAAAGTGGATAGTGAACTTGGTGAGTGTACCCTGGGGGCCAGGTGTTGCTCCCAACCCTACAGTGGTACTGGATCACATACCCATATCGCAGATGGGACAGTTGATGCCAGAGAGGGGATGTAACTTACCCAAGGGTGCCCAACAGATAAGTACAGGGGCCAGTAGTGGGACTTCCGACCACCTTCCCCCATTTCAGCACTAGGGGCTGCCTCGGGGGAGGGAGCAGGAAAGGTGAAGTCCTGGAAAGGGGCGTGAACAAGGTGGGCTTGAGGAAAACAGGGTCTTTGTGGGCATGGGGTGGGGAACAGGAAGACACAAGGCTGGACAGGTCCACAGGCCCCAGGTCAGGAGGGGCCTAGGAGGCCCCAGGGACGAGCTTCCCCTTTCAAGTCCCGTCCATTGGGCTTCTAGGCAGGTGTCCTTTGGAGAACCGGCTCCCTAGTAGTAGATACATTGACCAACCACAGGATAGCCGACCCCTAAACCCCCCTGGGGTAAGGTTTTAGAATGACCCACATCAGGCCCGCTCCAGGATGGCTCCATGGCCCCTGACGGGGGATGGGGCAGGTGGAGAGGCAGGATGCTGGGTCAGGGAGTCCCGCCTCAGACCCTGAACCCCTCTCTGCAAACGCATCACCCAAACTCTCCAGTTCTCAGCTAACACCCCTGTGCAGTCGGAGGGTGGCTGGGGCCGGGTCACCATAACTGTTTCCCAGCACTTGCCAGAGCTGGAGCGTTACTTCAGCGCCTCATCCCAGAGATTCCCTGGCCGCCCATCGTGCGGGTGGCTCCTGGGGAAATGGTGCGACGCGCTCTGCCATCTCGGTGGCTCTTTACAACCCGCACAGCGCACTCAGGCCCAACGCGGGAGCCTCACAAACCCGGAGGCCCGCGGGCTTATCACACCAGTTTCGCGATGAAGGAACCGAGGCGCTGAGTAAAGAAGTCCCTTGCTCGCGACCCCTCAGTCACAGGAGAGCAGCCAAGAGCTCCAGCCGTGGTCTTTTGACTCCCTGCTCAGTGCTCTTTTTACCTCTCCACAGAGTGCATTTGCAACCCTCCAGCGCCATTTCTCTTTCTGTCTGACCCCTGAATCCTGAGCAGAATCGTGATGGTAATAATGGCAACAGCTGCTTTTACTGAGTTCATCAGGCACCTGCTTAATGCTTTACAAACAGTATCTTAGTCCTCATGACAATTCTATTTATGAAATAGTGAATAGGGTTGATCCCGTTTTACAGATGAGAAAAACAGAGGCTCACTTGCTCTAGGATGCACACTGAGCAAACAGCAGAGCTGGACTTTGAGCCCAAACCAGCCTTCCCACGCCAGGGTCCGAATCAGCAGCCAAGAGGCCGTTCCTCTCATCCCCCTCGCCCTCTCTCCCCCTGTCTCCTCTCTGCATTTGGGAATGTCACCTCCTCCTCTCAACAGATTAGAAAGTCCTCTGGAGTTGAGGTCCCCTTCTTCATCCTCTGAGCAGCCCTCCAGAGCGTTCGGCATTTTGCTCTGCACGTCGTAAGGTCTCCACAAACTTGTTAAATGAATGAAAGAACTTTTCTTCTACAGCATCTTGGGGTTTTGAAAGGATTGCAATGAGGCCGAAGAGTGTGGGCCGTGAGGTCAGACAGACCTGGATGTGAAGTTCAGCTCCACCACTTAATGGTGGGGTGACCTTCCCTCTTTGCAGGATGTGGGGAGCAGAAAAGTGGTCCCTCAAAGATGGTCCTGCCCTCATCCCTGGAACCTGTGAATAATCCCTGGGTTATATGGCAAAGAGGGTTTAAAGTTGCAGATGGAATTAAGGTTGCATTTTCGTTGACCTTAAAATAGGGAGATTAGCCCTGGCTGGGTGGCTCGGTTGGTTGGAGCGTTGTCCCAATGCCCCCGCACCGGGGTTGTGGTTTCAATACCGGGTCGGGGTGCTTGCAGGAGTCAGCCAGTGGATGCGTAACGGGTGGAGCAGCAAATCAGTGTTTCTCTTTCTCTCTCCCTTCCTCTCTCCCCTTTCCTCTCTCTCTCTCTAGAAGCCAATAAAATATTTTAAATGGGGAGATTAGCACGGTGACTGTAGTTAACAACACTGTATTATATATTTGAAAGTTTCTAAGAGAGTAGAGCTTAAAAGTTCTCATCTCAAGGAAAAACATGTAGCTGTGAGATGGTAAATGTTAACTAGACTTACGGTGGGCATCATTCTGCAATATACGCATACATCAAATCATATGTTATACACCTGAAACTAATAAAATGCTACACGTCAATTACATCTCAAGAAAAAAAATAGGGAGATTATCCTGGGTTACCTGGCTGGGCCCGATGTAATCACAAGGATCCTTAAGTGGGGAGAAGGGAGGCGGGAGAAAAGTCAGAAGGAGACGTGACCGTGGAAGAATGCTCAGAGAGGGACAACGCTGCCACCGGCATTGAAGGTGGAGGAAGGGCCCTGAGCCAGTGAATGTGGACGCCGCCAGCCGCTGGAAAGGACACAGACATGGACTGTCCCCAGAGCTTCCCCACGCAGCCCCGCTTGCACCTTAGCTTAAAACCAGGCAAGCCCGTGTTGGACGTCAGACCTCCAGAACCGTAAGATAATGAACCTGTGTGGTTCAAGCCAAGTTTACGGTCATTTGTTACCGCGGCCAAAAGGTTTCCTTTCCTGTCTCTGGCTCCTTTAATCCCCTCCTCTCTCTAGGTAGCACCACAGTAAGCAGGGCGTTTACACCCGCTTCAGACCTGAAGAAACAGGCGGGGGGAGGTGGGGTGCCTTGGCCACGGTCGTGCACAGAGCAAGGTGGAAATGGAACTGGAACCCAGACCTCTGACTGACCCCTGGACGCTGTCCAACATGCCAGCCACACTGCCCGTCTTAATGCTCGCCCAGTAAACGTTCACATATATTACGAGTCAAAAAAATATTAAGAGCCCTGGAAATGTGTGGGGGTGGTTATCCCCCTGGATGGCCCAGAGGCCCCCCCGCCTCCGCCTCCGCAGAGACCTCTCTGGCCTCCTCCGCTTCAGTTCTTGCCACCCCCTCCTCCAGCTCCTTGCCCTTACATGTCCTTCTGTCTTCTGGGAAAGAGACTCTGGCTTTTGACAGCCCACCCTTCAGACCTGGTCCAGGGCCAACACCCAGGAGGAGCTCAGTGAAAGTGGGGTTCTCTGCCTCTGCTCACGTGACCACCACCAGCCCCTCACTCTCTGAGCCCCTCAAATGTGAGACTCTATCCTGAGCCCCAGGGAGCCTGCGTATCCTGCCTGAGTGACCAGCGGTGGGAGGAAGGCCGCATCCCCAGGGCCAGCTGACGGGGTCAGAGGGGAGCCTGCACTTCCTGCTGGGCCCCGGGGGAGCCTGGTCTCTCAGAGAGGCCACCGGGTCCCTGTGCTTGAGCTCCAGAGGGGGGAGGCCAGGGAACGGGGGAGGGAGGAGGGAGGGAGAGGAGTGGGAGAGAGGACGGGGGAGAGAGGAAGGGGGCAGGGAGCAGAGGGAGGACAGGGCAAGGGGAAGGAGTCAGAGGGACAGAGACAAGAAGGAAACGAAAGGCAGAGGACAGAACCAGAGCCGGAGGTAGTGAGAACAGAGAGGATCATGTCCAGAAGGAGTGGCTCGGTTGGTTGGGCTTCATCCTGTGTACCAAAAGGTTGCGGGTTCGATTCCAGTCGGGGTGCACACCTGGGTTGCAGGTTTGATCCCCTGTTGGGGCAGGGTGTTTCTCTCTCTCTCTCACCAGCCCCTAAGCATGCCCTTGGGTAAGAATTTAAAAAAAAAAAAAAATGCAAGAGGGAAAAAAAATTAAAAAAAAAAAAGAATCAGATGCATAGAGGAAGAGGCAAGGGTCAGAGAAACAAGAGGGAACTCAAGTTCGAACAGAGGCAAAATGCTAAGAGAGTGCAAGAAAAAGAGAGAGAGAGAGGCATTGACGGGCAGAAACAGAGACAGGCTGGCAGGTGAGGAGGCCCAGAGAAAACACCTGAGCTTCCCGGACCTTGCAGATTTTCTTTTCGGTTTTCTATGTGTCTGTGCTGTGAGGCCTGCAGGCCTGGGGTCAGCACCACGTCAAATTGACTAGAAATTATTACCATCATGGCCACTGGTTGGTGTCAGCCTGGCCAATAGAGCCTGGAGGAAGCTGGCTGTGCCCAGGGGGAGGGTGGACACTTCCCCGAAGCCATAGGGACAGGTCCCCTAGGGCCTTGACTTGCGACAGACTCTTGAAAAAACCCCTCCTTGCTTTCCCCTAATCAATCCAGAAATTCTTTTTTTCCTTTTTTCCTTTTTTCCTTTTTTCTTTCTTTCTTTTTCTTTCTTTCTTTCTTTCTTTCTTTCTTTCTTTCTTTATTTATTTATTTTTAAAATATATCTTTATTGATCTCAGAGAGAGGAAAGGAGAGGGAGAGAGGGAGACAGAAACATCAATGATGAGAGAGTCATTGATCGAGCCCGCAACCCGGGCATGTGCCCTGACTGGGAATCGAACCCCGATCGCCTGGATCCTAGGTCAACGCTCAACCGCTGAGCCACGCCCAGTCGGGCCAATCCAGAATTCTTAAGGGTTTCAATTTATGCCTCTGGAACAGGGAAATTTCTCAAGGAGGCATGAGAGACTTTAAACCAACCATTCAGGCTTTGTTGTGGAAAGAGCCTGGGCTTTGACAGTAGGCCAACCCAATTCAAATCTAGACTCGAATGAATATCTACTTGCTGGGTGACCTCAGGCAGATGACCTCTCCTCTCTGAGCTTTGTGTCTCCCAGATGTGACTGAGCTCCCTGAAATAGCTTTGCTCTCATCCCTGCACTCTCCTGGAAGGAGCTCTCAGAGGTTTGAGGCCAGAAGTGACGACATCAGACTTGGGTTGCAGATGAGGGTGTGGGGCACACCGAACCCATTTTCTAACAAGAGCGATGAATGGCGGAGGGGTAGGTGCCCAGCACCTGAGGTGGCCACCTTAAGGTGGTTCTTCTCCCCTTGAGCTGTCCCATAGTGTGGCTTGGGGTTGCTTCCTGCTGTTAACCTCCACGCTTGACTCTCGGTTTCACTTACTGGTTCTATAATGATCTTAATATTATTTAATGATCTATAATGATCTTAATATTATTTAATCCAGTGGTTCTCAAAGTGTGGCCCCTGGACCTGCAGTTAGAAACTTGTTAGCAATACTGGGAACTTGTTAGAAATACAAATTCTTGGGCCAATCTGAGATCTACTGAATCAGAAACTGTGGGGTGGAGCACAGCTATCTGTGTTTAATAAGCTCTCCAGGGATTCTGATGCTCACTCAAGTTTAAGAACTACTGTTCTAGTAAGTTCCCTTTTTAGTTTAAAGACAGTATGGTTTCCACTGTTTGCATCTGATCCCTTAGCCAAACTGCTACCTCTATAACTCTGGGGAGTTACTAGGACAACCTATTTGAAAGTTCCTGAACCCCCCCTCCCCCCCCCCCCCAGTGCTTGGTGCAGTGTCATGAACGTCCTTTCTTCCAGCCACCTCTTTTACAACATTGCATTTTGACTCAAAAGGTATTTTTTGGTTTGGTTTGGTTTTGTTACCTACTATGTGCCTGGCATAAGAGAAAGGTCTTTAAAAATGCTTCAGATCTTGCTGGGGTGTCACAACGCACTCTAGGTGCTGAAAAACAACAGGAGAGTATAAAATGAAATGCTGAGTGGGGACAGTGCTGTAGTAGGAAAAGCCACTGGGGGTGTTCAAATGAGTGTGTAAATCAGGACTTTCTCTTTTGCAAGTGACAGAAACCAGATTCAGCTGGCTTAAAGAAACAATGGAATTTATTGACTCACATCAGCAGAATGTCCAGAGGTGGATGTCTAGGTTCAGGCATAGCTGGATCCAGGTGCTCAAGTGAGTAGCATCATAAAGGCTTTGTCTTTATCATAACTCATCTCTGTTTTCCTACAATTGGCCCCACTTCAAAGTGGGTCCTCTCTGCACAGTGGCACAAATGGCCCCTAGAGCTGTAGTATTATATTCCATCAGTTTAGCAAACTCAGAAAAAGTCCAGCATTAATGCTGATGCACCAGTTCAGGCCACATGCTCATCTCTGAACCTATTGCTGATGGCCAGATGAATGGAGATTTCTGATTGGCTGAATCCAGGGCGACATGTGAACCCTGGAGCCAGAGGGTGGAGTCATCCCACAGGAAAGAAAAAGACCAATAGTGGGAGGGAGGTGGCTCTTCCCATGAAAACTGGGTTGTGTTACCTGAGGGAGTAGAATGGGATTCTGGGAAGGCAAAAAGCAGCATGTGCCTACTCCAAAGAAGACTGGCCAGCTGGTACACAGGGACAAGGGCATTTTAGGGGAAAAGAAGGATGTATTAGTCAGCTACTGCTGCGTAACAAATTACCACAAACTCAGAGACTTAAACAAATATTCTGATCTCACCATCTTTGTGGGTCAGGAATATGCATGTGGCTTAGTTCAATCCTCTGCTCAGGGTCTCACAAGGTGAAAAACTGTTGGCTGGGGTTGCAGTCTCATCTGAGGCTTGACTGTGGAAGCATCCACTTCCAAGCTCACACAGTTGTGGGCAGAATTCAGTTCCTTGCTGTTGTCAGTGAGTGGGCTCTCAGTTCCTTGCCACATGGGCTCCCGAGCATGGCTGCCTGCCTCATCAACACCAGCAAGGGAGACCGAGCCTCCTCACAAGAATGTCACAATTTCTGTAATGGAGTCACATACACGTAATCATATATATTCCCATCACCTTTGCCACATTTGGTTGGTTAGAGGCAAATTGTGGCCCTTCCCCACACTCAAGGAGAGGGGAATACACAAGGGTGTCCACACCAGGAGGTGGGATCATGGGGTCGCCCTAGAGTTCAGCCACCATAGCCAGGCTGAGCAGTGACCTGGAGTTGAGATTCAAGTTGGATGAGCTGAGGATACCCAGGGGTAGGTACACAGGCTTCGAAAGGAGGCTGTTCCCCAATTAGGCCATAAGCTCTTGAGGGTAAGAAATCTCTTCTTTTTAAAATCAAACCTTCTGAATATCTTTTTAAATATATATATTTATTGATTTCAGAGAGAGGAAGGGAGAGGGACAGAGAGAGAGAGAGAGAGAGAGAGAAACATCTACAATGAAGAGTCATCATTGATCAGCTGCCTCCTGCACGCCTCTGGCTGGGGATCGAGCCCGCAACCTGGGCATGTGCCCTGACTGGGAATTGAACCTCGATCTCCAGGATCCTAGGTCCATGCTCAACCGCTGAGCTACGCCGGCTGGGCCTGAATATCTTTTTTCATCCTTGCCCAAGGAAAAAAGACTATCCTCTCTTTTAGAAAGAGAGGAAAGGAGAGAGAGCGACACTGATGTGAGAGGGAAACATTGATCAGCTGCCCCTGGTACTCGCCCTGACTGCGGATGAGCCCTTGATGTAGGCATGCGCCCTGACTGGGAATCAAACCCGCCACCTTTCAGTGCCCGGGATGATGCTCTCACCAGCTGAGCCACCGGCCAGGGCAAACGCTCATCTTCTTCCTTGTGATTTTCCTCAGTGCCCAGCCCGGCTCCCAGCACATAGGAAGCCCTTAGTATACACACTTTGTTGGATTGAATTGTTGAACTAGATAACATATCCCAACTCTCATTCATTCATTCCCTCGTTCATTAGTCAACCATTCACTGAGCCCCTCCCGCGCGTCAGGCCCTGTGCAGGTTCTGGGACACAGTGGAATGAGGGCAGGGCTTTGCTCTCATTGGAATGACAGCTTACAGCTGAACAGTGCAACTGTTGATGGTTTGTGGTTTATGAAGCCCTTTCACGTGTCCTGTCCCGTGATCCTGGTATGTGGATGCTGTTGAAGAGAAAGAAGTTCAGAAGGGTAAAGACTCTTGTGCAAGGCCACTCTACAGTGGGCAGCTGCACTCCCTCCCCAGTGCTCTCTCCGACCTCTCCGAGGACCGCACTGCGCGGTGTGCGTTAGGCTCTAACCTCAGGACGCTGCCTGGGGCTCCTTCGTCTGGCTCAGAGTTTGGGAGGTTCCCTGCAGTGGCCCCCGTGGGGCTTGGGTGTCCTCACTAGAGAAGTCGCTTGAGGCTGTGGGAGCTGGGGAAAGGGCCTGATGTGTGTCTCCACCACAGGCCTGATAAGAAAGTGACCACAGTCCTTTTTGGGTCACTCTCTTGGTCAAAGAGGAACCTGGTCCTCAGTGAAAAGGAAAGATATGGAAAGAACTGCCACCGAGTGACTTGGTCAGCACAGAGGATAGAGACAGAAAAACATCGCCTCAGGGTCCTACCTCCTGGTGTCATGGCTCCTGAGGCCCCCTCTCCAGTTTTGCCTTCCAATTTATCCCTCTTTTCAAAATCGACTTGTTGCTCAAGGTTTGTGCCCCGCCCTACCCCTCCAGGAAGGTTCCCTCCGCCGCAGGGCTCTCACTGACCCCCCTGGGGCCACAGCTGTTATTTGCTCTGCATTTGCCGATTCTAACTGGGTTGGAAGCAGAAGCAGATTCTTAGACAAGGATCTGATAATAAGTCGTTTATTTGGATTGTGTTCCCAGGCAACTTAGGTAAGGGGCTGGGTGAGTGAGACAGGGAGGAAAGGCAAGGGATAAAGCATGTGCTAGCAGGCCAGTTTCACTGCTTAAATGCACTATCGCCATGAAACAATCCTTTACAGCCAACCCCTGCTTCTCATTCGTAACCCCTGGCAACCTCTATGTTCCATCTGTATAAAGAAGTTCATTCACAGGTATTATATAAATGGAACCATGCAGCATGTATCCTCTTGAAATTGCCTTTTTTTCACTCAGAATAATTTTCTTGAGGTTTAACCAAGTTGTGTGTATCCATAATTCATTTCTTTTTATTGCTGAGTAGTATTCCATGGTATGGAAATAGCACAGTTTAACCATTCATCCAAGGAAGGACAGTTAGCCAGGTTTTGGCTATTGTGAATAAAGCTGCTATGAACATTCATGTACAAGCTTCTGCATTGTGGCAGGTGGAATAATAACCCCAAAGGTGTCTCTGTCCTAAAATCCCTGGAACCTGTCACTGTGTTGCCTTACATAGCAAAAGGGACTTTGCAGATGTGATTAAGTTAAGGACCTTAAAGTTTTAGCTGGGCACCAAGCTGTCCAACTAAAGACTACATTTCCCAGACTCCCTTGCAGCTACACAAGGCCAGGTGACTGACTGTGAGTGAAAATGTGTGCCTGCTGAGTGGTTACCTGTATTAGTTTTCTATTAATGAATAACAAATTTCCCCAAAACTTAGTAGCTTAAAACAATAGACATTTGTTGGCTCACAGGGTTCTAGTGGGTCAGGAATTTAGTAACGGCTTAGCTGAGTGGTTCTGACTCAGCATCTCTTACGAAGCTGAGAAAAGCGAGGTTCGACACAGCTGGTAGGTAAGGGGCAGCTTGTGGTATTTTTCCCTTATCAGAGCCTCATCGCCCTGCTCAGTGTCTGTGTCACCCACAGGCCCACAGGTGGAGGGTGGAGCTTGCTCTGGTTCGTCCCTGTGTCCTCTGTGCTCCTGGAGGAGTTTGTTGACTGAATGAATGAGGATATGTGGGTACCTAAGTGATAAGATGACCCCACAGGAACCAGAAAAGGAAGGTCACAGGACGAGGAAGCCAATATTTCCCGCCTGAGGAAGGCCAGGCTGCCTGCCCCTTACCATACTCCTGGTCCTCATTGCTGCCAGGCCTGTGAGAAAGCCTTTCAAAGCCAGTGTTCACTGAGTGCTTACTACATGCTGGCTGATGAGGTGGGCACCGTTACTGTCCCCATTTTACAGCTGAGAAAACTGAGACCTCTAGCAGAAAAGCATCTCCTAGACCCTTGACAGTCAGTGGTTCTGTGCAAGGCTCACTCGGAGTCTTGGTCTGAATAGTTCAGACATATGTGGCTTCTGTTTTAGCCCCAATTTTAATAATTATAGTAATAATAATAACAACATGTGAGGAAAGTCCCTTTGGTCCAACCACCCAGCAGCAGCTGTTTTGTTCCCCTTCGCTATTCAAGTCTGTCTGTGGGGATTCTGCCTGGTGGCTCCTGCCAGTCTCCCCTGATCTACGCAGAGCCTGGGTTTCCTAGATGAGCACAGACGCCAGTCTCCCAGTGGCTTTTCTTTGGCTCTGTGGGAACATCCCCTCCCCTCCATTCTCTCCAGCTGCGTCTGGGAATCCCTCAGGAATTTCCTCTTGGCCAGCAGCTCTCCGACCGTTCAGGGGAACAGCTCTTCCTGTTTGCTCTCTCCTGCTGCGGCTGCCTTCCCGGGAGTCAAGGGTGAGCTCGGGAAGGGGCTGGCTCGTCCCTCGGCAGCATGAATTGAGGCACCTAGTACTTGGTGGCACTGAGCACAATGCGAAGGACTCTGATGTACCACGGACTCAGTCCAGCGGGGAAGACAGACATCAAGTTAACGATGACAGCAGTGAGATACTACTTCACACTCACCACAAATTAGAAAGGTCAGTACTCTCAAGTGTTGGTGACACTGTGGGGAGATGGGAGGCCCCGAGCACTGCTGTGGCCCTGCAACTTGGCACAGCCATTCTGGAAAGCGAGCAGGTGGGATATGGCAACGTTAACTCTGGGCACGCCTTGTGACCCAGCAATCCCACTGCGGGGTAATCACCCCAGAGAATCTCTCATAAAAATCCCCGAGAGGCCTTGGGCGGGGATGTTCATGGCACCGTGGCTGGTGGCCAAACGTAGCAGGTCCGTGCTCGGGAAGTTGGAGCAGCAGCAAGAAACAAATGAGATGCACATGCAGCAACGAGGACAGGTAGATCTCAACATGGTAAACAGAGCAAGACTTCGTCTTTGAAAAGGAAAACACATGTAAGAAATCCTTAAAAGAAAATTGACAAGATTCATGCACGTCTGGGAGGTGAACGGGAGTGGGTACCAAGGGAGAAGAAAAACATAAAATAAATAAGAAAGGGACCTTGCATAAACTACCAAAGATGGATTGCTACGTAATGAAAGTATGTCAGCTCAACTTATGTAGCTGGAAGTTCTTAGAAGCTGAATAAAAATATACAGCTACACTCACAAACAAATGACTAAGCCTAGTGGAGGTAATCTGAGGGTCATACCCCAGGCTGCTCTGCTCTGTGTTCATAATACTCCCTTCTGGCCTTGGCCCAGTGGCCTCAAATCAACCTTTTATGTTTGGGCTCTCCTTTACCTTCTGGTGATTTCTTTCCTAGAAATCTCCCCAACCCCATGCCGATAGGCCCAGGCTTAGCTGAATCACAGGTGAACACTGCTTACGTCTCAAGAGGAGACTCCAGCTGCACCTACATCACTGACCCTTCCATTGCTCCATTTGTAATCATTTATTGAGCACCTGCCTCTTACTTTCAGGCACTGGGAGCATAAAGAGGAATGACAATGGTAAAACCCTTCTGTTCTGTGTACTCAATTCTATGCTTGACTTATATCAACCCACTTAAGTCCACTTAAACTCACAGAGACTTGCGACATTGGCTAGTTGATCATGGGGACCCTAGAAAAAAAAGTGGATAGGAAGTCTACTAAATTCTTACTTGATCTGCTAAGTGGAAGAATTCTAGGGCAAGTAAACAGAGACTAATCTGAGTTACCAAAACAGAGTCACCACCCACAGTCCATTCCCAGACTTGAACTGGTTTATAGACCCAGACACCTTGAATGAAGGGGAGGCTGGTTGCCCTGGAGAAGAGACCCGGCTCCACTGCCAAAAAGTTATCTGCTTAATCTTTCTCCCAGCTTTCCCCAAAGGGACTTCCAGCCATTTACCAGGGGACTGCATTATGGAAAGGGAAGTGATTGGACATTCATGGCCTGAACTAACACTAATTCCAGGAGATCGAAAACTGCGACTATGGTCCACCAGTCAGAGTATGGGCTAATGGAGGTCGGGTGATCAATGGAGTTTTAGCTCAGGTCTGTCTCACACCTGGCTAAGTGGAGTCCCTGAAACCATCCTGTGGTTTTATTTCCCCAGTTCCAGAATATATGATTGGAGAAACATACACAGCAACTGGCAGATGCTGTTATTATGATGATCTGCATTTTACAGAGAGAGATATTGAAGCATAAGAGATCCATTAACTTACCCAAGGTCACACAGCTGGGAAGCCAAGAGTCAGACCTTGGCAGTTTCGCTCCAAAGTCCATGGTCCTCCACCATCACACGATTCTGTCCTCAAGAGCTTGCAGTTACTAGGGGAGGGAAGCTGGTGCCCAGCAATCTCAATGCATTGTCGAATTGCAGTGATGGGGATGAACGCGGAGTGTGGGAATCTGGGGGGCCTGGTGGGGTGAGCAATGGGTTGCCGGCAGAGAGGGTGTCTAAACACAGTGGAGTGGATGAGCCTAAGGTGGGCGGCCTGGCCAAAGGTGCCGCGGGTGGGCAGAGGGGCCCAACAGAGAAGGGCAGAGGCAGAACAGTGAGTGGGGAGGGCGCGACATGGGTGGCTCTGGCTGTGTGAGGTGGGGTGTGATTGGTCACGGACTCCGAGACCCGAAGGTGCCAGGGTGCCCAGAGGGCTCCGTGGGTGGAGTCCTGGTCCTGCCTCCAGGGCCCAGCCCAGCCCAAGAAGCTTTTTCTTACCATTGCAGTTTGTGACATTCCAGAGAATCCCCAACATGTGGTTTCTGTCCACAAGTCCTTGCAGTGCACTTTCATGTCAGAGTAAACACTGTTTTGGTTTTATTTTTGCTCCCTCTTTATTTATCGCCCTGGGCATCTTCCTGGCCCCCATCTGAGGCCCTGAAAGGAAGGCAAAGGCTCTTCCGCAAACCTTGGAGGGTGGGTGGCCTTTTGTTAAAGGCCCTCATCCTGGTCACATGGACTGAAGCAGTAGTCCTTGGAGGCAACATTTCTCTGGCCTTTTAGAAACCAGCAAGAGCTTCGGAAGTGAGGGAACACCCTGCCCGGCCTCTGGCCATGGTTTCATGGAAGACGAGAGGGATGGGTGTGTGTGTGTGTGTGTGTGTGTGTGTGTGTTGGGGAGGGGCAGACCCTTGTACTTCTGTTCTTTCTCTCTCTCTTTTTTTTTAACCCTCACCCGAGGATATTTTTTCCATTGCTTTTCAGAGAGAGTGGAAGAGGGAGAGAGAGAGAGAGAAACATCGATGTGAGAGAGACACATCAATTGGCTGCCTCCAGCACTCACCCGACCAAGGGTTGGGGATGAGCTTGCAACCGAGGCCGAATCAAACCCAGGACCCTTCAGTCGGACAGCCGATGCTCTAACCACTGAGAAAACCGGCCAGGGCCTGTTTTTTTCTCTTAATCCACACTTCACCTGTAAGATAGGCAGTTTACCCATTTTTTGGATGAGGGAAATCTGGCAAAGAGAGGTGAATGAACTGGCCCAAAGTGGCACAGCAGCACTTGAAGTGGCTGGGTTCGAGCTCCCCACCGGCTGGCTGTGACACTTATCTTTCCGCTAGCCCTCCCATGGCTTGAAGCATGGACAGTCCAGTGTCTTTAGGTCAGTAGGACTTAGGGAAAGAGGCTGAGAACCCAGAGAAGAAAGAATTACTATTTTCCTTCCCATCCAGTCTCACTCTGAAGTAACCAGTAAGAAAATAATAGCTAAGTTTATTATTGAGTGATTACTTTGATCTGAGCATTTCATTGGCATGAAGTCACTCAAACCCCACTGCAACCGTGTTGACTTAGGTGTTATTACTATCCTCCTCGAATAAGTGAAGACACAGGTACAGGATGACGCTGTCAGGACCGGCTCCCTGTCCCTTAGCTCTGCCTTCCCCCATTCGGGGCTTATTTTCAGGTAGGCTCTCCCTATATGATAGCAGAGACAGCCAGCTGCTCCAGGCTGGCATCAAACCAATTAGCAGCCTCACTGGAAAGAGAGTTTCTTTCTCTACATAGTTCCAGCAAATGTCCTGGGGCTGCCTCCCACCTGCCAGACTTGGTTTCAAGAACTGCTCCCAACATATCCTAGGATGAGGTCTGAGTCATGTGCCCACTCCAGACTTGGGAAGTGAGTCAGCCCCACTTGACCATGGGGACTGAGGATTGAGGACTGGTGGGTCCCCAAAGGAGAAGTGAGGTGCTGTTATTAGAAGTCGCAGCAGGCAGAAACTACAGGTGACAACTGTAGGTGTTAAGAGCCCTGGCTAGAAAGCCTAGCTTCTGGTCCAAGTCTGTCATTCACTCCCTGTGTGGCCTTAAGAAAGTCACTGTCCCTTTCTGAGCATCAGTCTCCTCATTGGTAAAAGGGGATTTGACTTTGTATGTCCCCAACCTGGCTACTGCTGGCATCTTCTGGTGAGCTTCTAAAAATACAGATTCCCTGCCCCCATTCTAGATTGTTCTGATTCAGTAGGTCTGGGGTACAACCAAGGACTCTGCATTTTTCTTTCTTTTCTGTTATTATTTTAAATTAAATTAAAGTTTTCAAATTTATTTTTTATTGAATTTATTGGAGTTACATTGGTTGATAAAATTATGTAGGTTTAAGATGTACAATTCTTTAATACATCACCTGTACATTGTGTATTTGCCACCCCATTTTAATTTTTATTTATTGATTTGAGAGAGAGAGAAACATCTATTTGTTGTTTCACTTATTTATGCATTTATTGGTTGATTCTTGTATGTGCCCTGACCGGAGATCAAACCCACAACCTTGGTGTATGGAGACGATGCTCTAACCAACTAAGCTATCCCACCAGGGCCAAGGACTCTGCATTTTTTACAACAACCTCAGGGGATCCCAATGTGTTTTTGCTTCTAAAATTCACTGGATGAGATGAATCCTGAGCTCCTTCCACTCTAATGTCCTCTGATCGTAGAGTCAGTGAATGTTGGCTGGAAGCCTGAGGAGAAAGATTCTGGCAGACGCAGCAATGCTCACCAAATGTGCCATCCACGCCCCAGCACTGTCCTGCACCCTTTCACTTGGGTGAGCCCGTGATTAGTTCTGGCCAGTGAGATGTGTGAAAGTGACATGTGTCACTTCCAGGATGAGGCAGTTAAAAGTCTATGTCCCAAACGTCAGTCTCTCTTGCCTGCCTTGATCATTTGTGAAGCAGAACCTGATCTTCCAGGTCACTGCCACATGCAGCAAAGGTCTGACAGTAACCAGGAGAGAAAGTGGACTTGGGTCTTGATGTTCTTCCTTCCCTCCTTCTCCAGCTAAATGGGACCCTCCAGTGCAGGGTGGTTGGGGGCAGTTCAGACTGTGCCCCCAGGGGAGGCAGCCTAGGACAGTGGGACAAGTCGGTATGGATTGGCTGGCTGGCTGGCTCAGGGCTAGATGATACCCATGTAAGGCCCTGGGGTGCAGGAGAGCTACTGCTCCTAAATGAGGTATTCATCCTTGATGGGGGTTGAGGGCAAGTGGGGGGGGGACTGAGTCACTCAGAGTCCTGGGTACCTCTGATGCTGAGGGAAATCCATCCCAAGGATTTCTAAACTGAGGTCATATCCTTTCATAGAACATGACTTCAGAGTGGCTTGGAGAATGTTTACCAATGAACGGTCACTCCTTTCAGAGGCTGGGAGTTGGAAATTTTCCCCATGGATCTTAGAAGAAAATACTACTTTGCCTTCCTAAGGTAGATTCTGGCACGTGCGGACACCGAGTTCCGCTTTGCGCTTGGGCTCCTTGCCCTGACAAGCCCTCTACCCATGAGATTAAATATTAGTTTTAAATTTTCATTCACTATGCTTTTCATTTTTATTTGCTATATTTACATAATTTGTTTCCCTTTTAAATTTAATTTTTTTTAAAGTGTTCCCATAATACAAGTCGAAAGATACAGAAGGAACTACAGTGAGAAGCCAGATTTGCTCTGCCCTGCCTCATTCTCCAAGCCCCTCAGTTCCGGAAACAGAATCCATGGAAATTTAAAGAAAAACTTGCTGGTAATAACAGGTACCATTTATTAAAATTTGTTGTGTGCTGGATGTATAGTAGGTAATTTCAACACACCATCTTCCAGGGGGCCTATAAAGGTAGTATATTACAGGAGAGGAAGCTGACCCCTCCCCTCGACAGGTGAAATAATTGTCCAAGGTCACACAGAGAATAAAAGGCAGGGCCAGGGCTAACATCATGCTTTTTCCTGCTCCCTGGCTGCCTCACAGTGTCACTAATCAACATTGATGTAATGTTTTTCTGTTTATAAACTGTGTCACAAGACATTTAAGGCTCATGACGCCCGTGCGAGGCATGCAGGGAAAATGTTATCATTGTGTCCAGAAGACAGATGATGAAACTGAGGTCCCCGGACTTCCCTTGGTTCTAGCCACCAAACATGACTTGGCCGTGTGCCAAGTTCCTTATAAACCTGACTTTGTTAACAACAGCCCATGGGATTTTTTACTATAGAGTTAAAGCAAGTGAGAGTCAGAGAGGTAAAGGTGACTTGTCTAAGTTACATATCTCAAGTAACTGGGAAAACCAGGATTTGAACCCTGGCCTATCTAACCTCAAAGCGATGCTCTTTTAATTATCGAGCACTCTGGTTTGCAGAGATAAACATCCCTTGTTTTCCATTTGACTGGGCCCATCAATCCACATAAGAGCAAGGAGGCTAGTGGTGTGATTACTCCCACTTTTCAGGTGAGGAAACTGAGGCTTAGAACGTTGACATGAATCACCCAAAGTCGGCTTCTGATTCCCTGGGTCTTTCCCCATCACACTCAGCAGCCAGACCTTGGACCTGCTCCTTCTGATGAAGCTGTGTCCTATCGTGCCAGCTGGGCCAGGCCTGCAGGTAGTGATTTCACCAGGCTATGTGAGCACCTGGCAGGAATGACCCGGGGGGAGGGGCGGGGTCAAGGTCAGCCCGGAGGTCAGGCAAATGAGGTCGAGCAGCCCTTCAAGCCTCGGGTTTGGAGATCCAGCGCCGTCAGTCTCGGCTTCGCTCTTGGGCCCGTCCCCGTTTCTCCAGCTCCCGACGCTTGCCCGGTTCTTTGTGCCCAGGGCAGAGGCTTTACGGATCTCTGGGCTCAGCCTCGGTGGGAACCGGGGTGACTCGCTGCAGCTCCGCGAGCGTCGCCCCGCGCAGGGAGCCGGGAATTAAGTTAATTTGCATTAATGGACCCCATTGGCTCCTGCGACAGAAGTGGGCGGGCTCAATAAAATCTACCTGCCGGCGGGTGGGGCGCCCGGGACCTGGAGGTAGGAGGCGGGGAAGGGCCTCTGGCGGGCGGGGTGAGGGGGCCGGGCCTCCTGTTGCGGGGCCGAGGCGTGAGCGGTCCGCACGCCAGTCACATCCCCCGGCTGCGCGGCCTCGCTGCGAGTGTGCATCTGCTGAGCAAGCCCCACAACACGGTAACGTTGCTTACTTCTGTGGGAGGGCACATTTTCTGGGGGGCCGGGGTGTTGGGGAGGGCAGCGGGGGGGAGGGGGGGGGGAGATTTTCATCACAGAACCTTCTGTGCCCAAACTGTGAACCTTGGGAGCCTATTAAAACATAAATTTAAAATACATATTATTTTAAATTTTGTTTAATTTTGAATTTTACATATATTTTTTAAATGAATAGGTTCCCATGATGTATGTATATATATGTGTGTTCCACATATGTGTGTAGATAGATATAGATATAGATAGATGATATAGATCTTCTTGGGACACTATCAGATACTTATAAATGTCAAACTTAGCCTGGCATTCAGAGCCCTCTGCAATCTGCCCTAGTCTTCCTCCCAGCTGCCTATCAACCGGAACCCAAAGCTACAGCCCCGCAGGTTGGTCTCCGCACCCAACCCACCTTTCTAGCCCTGTGATTTTGCCCTTAGTTTGCCCTTGCCTTTCCCTCCACAAGGATGCTCCCTCTACTTACAGCTTTATTTTTGAAGTTCCACCCCGCCTTCAGATCACTCGGAGGCCTTCTCCCTGACCCGTCAGAACTGATTTTGGACTCCTCTGTGCTTCCAGGCCACTTGGTTTGCACTTGGCTGAGTGTGCTCGTCGAAATGTCCACCAGCACGGCCCTTCACATCCCCACTGGTTCATTAGCCCAGCTCCACAGCCTTGGCCCAGTGTCATTTATTGATTCAACATTTACTGAATGCCTTACTCTATGCCAGGCACTGTTCTAGGCACTGGGGATAGAGCAGGGAACCAACCCCATAAGTTTCTGGATTCCTGGAGTTTACATTTTAATAAAGACATAAAGAGTATTGGCTAAACCAGCACAGTGTATACTTTGTGAAGTGGAGACAAACTCATAAAGAAAACTAAAGCAGGGCAAAGGGGCTACCCTAGAGAGGATGGGTCTTTAGGATAGTAGCAGCTGAACTAACCAGATGTTGGTTCTTATTTGGATTAGGGTTTGAGGGATGATTGTGGGGAGGTGACATTTTGGGAGTGATCTGCCTGCGGTAAGGAGGGCACCATGTAATACGTGGAGTGCTCCAGCTTGAGGGAAAGGGAATGACCATGTGTGCAGCTGGTGCCCAGCAAGTGGACACTGAATTAAGTTGAACAGTGGAGAGGGGGAGAGAGGAGATGGTTACTAGTCAGGAGAAAGTGAGGACAGCTTCTTATATTCTCCAGGACTGGTGACCTGGCCTCTACCCAGGTGACTGAGCTGTAACCAGTAGCGCAACCTTTGGAAGCCACACCCAACAAGTCAGGCTTCTCTAGGGAGAACATAATTTCAGAGAAGAGAATCTGATTCTGGGTTCAGTCCTGGTTTGAGCCCTTGTCTGTGTGATCTTAGGAGCCATTTCTTCTCCCTGAGCCTCAGTTTCTACCACATCAACAAGCAATGCTCCGAACGCCATCTCGGTGCCCTACAATTCAGCTCATTTCTGACTATCTGCAGGTAGTGTCAGATCCCACAGGTTAAGGTCTTAGTACTACAAGACTGACCCTCCCACCGCTTCAGACTTCAGTCAAAACTCCAGGGCAGCACCTGTGCTTCCGACACACCAGCTATAGATCGGAGGTTCCACCCCCCCCTCCTCAGGTTTGGTTGATTTGCTAGAGCAGCTCACAGAATTCAGGAAACCCATTTATTTATTAGGTTACTAGTTTATTATAGAATGCCCTAACTCAGAAACAGATGGAAGAGATGCATAGGGCAAGGCATGGGGAAAGGGGCATAGCTTCCATGCCCTCTCTGAGAAGCCACTTCTCTAAATCTCCTTGTGCTTGTTTCCCAACACAGAAGCTCTCTGAACCCCATCCTTTTGGGTTTTTATGAAAGTTGTGTGTTTTTTTTTTTTACAAAGGCACAATTGATTAAACCATTGGCCATTAGTGATTGATTCAACCGGCAGCTTCTCCCCTCCCCAGCAGTCAGGGAGTGGGACTGAAAGTGCCCACCCTCTAATCACCTGGGTGGCTCCACTGGCAACCAGTCCCCATCCTTAGGAAGGGGGTCCAAAAGTGGCCTCATTAACATAGCCGAAGACTCCTTTGTTGTTCTCATCACTTAGGAAATTCCAAAGGTTTTGGGAACTGTGATCCAGGAAGCTCAAATATATATGAGAAATATGTTTTGGTTATGTAAATGACAAAATATATATTTCTTATAAATCACAATATCACAACACTCTGGGGGGGTATTGATAATAGGGAGGGTATGCATGGGGGGGGCAGGGGATAAATGGGAAATCTCTGCAACTTCCCCTCAATTTTTCCATGAACTTAATGCTGCTCTGAAAGTCTTAGTGTTTTTTTTTAGTTTTTTTTTTTAAAGCAGTATGAGTTGCTAAGAAGGGGGCCCTAGAGCCAGCTGTCTTGGGCTTGAAGCTGGCTCTGTGATACTGGGCAAGTCACTAACCTCTCTGGGCTTCAGTGGCCTCACTTGCAACATAGGAATCTAAAGAGACCTACTTCATAGGCCCTTGTGAGGATGGCAGTTGAGGATATATGGAAATGTTCTCAGAAACTGCCTGGCACTGCTTGAGTGCTGGATAAATGTCAGCTGCTCCTGTCCTACAGGCCATGGGAAACCACTGATGGGGAGACTGAGCAGAGGGGGAGTTTCCAGACCCTCTGGAAACCACCTCAAAGCTAGACATTGGCATTTGCATAAGGGCTGCCTCTGTCCCCTGCACTCATGCTTCCAACAGCTTGACACCTGTGCCCTCAGTTTACAAGGAGCCATCCAGCTGAGCCTCCACCTCCGGCTTGTTGGCACCCTCTTATCCTGCCCAACAGCACTTTGCAGTTTTGTCACTATTTCCTTTGGTTAAATGACTTCTAGGTGGAGGGGCTTCTCTTGGGCAAGAGCAGGGCTTCCTCAGTCACTCCACTTGCCAGAGTCTTTGCCCCTGGTGTCTGAAGCCTTAGCATTGCTCTTATCTCCAAAACCCTGCAAGTCACTATCTCCACATTGGCCAAGATAACCGGGTACACATGTAGGCCTCTTGCATTTGTAATTCACTTTCTCACACATTTTATCAGATGAGCCTATCAAACCAATCTTCTACAGAAACACAGAGGCCCAGAATGGTTAAGTGACTACCTGAGATCACACAGCCAGGAAGTGACAGAATTGGGACCCCAATTCAGCCCTCTTTCTATGTAACAGTTAAACACCATAACATCCATGCGTGTGGCACCTACCTTGTGGCAGGCACTGGGCCAGGTTTTCACCTTCATAATCTCAATTCAGTCTCACCAGTGCATCTCCAACTTTACTGTGCATATGAATCCCCTGAGCATGATGTTAAGAGATAAACTCTGATTCTGCAGGTCAAGGGTGGGGCCTGAGATCCCGCTTTTCTACCAAGCTCCCAGGGGATGCTGCTGCTGCTGGGCTGAATGGACTAGTTTGAATGCCCAGGATCCTCTCACTGCCTGTAAGGTAGGAATCATCACCCTCGTTTGTTCAGGTGAGTAAATAGAGGCTCCAGGGATTTAAGAGACTGCTTCGGACCACCGGCTAGTAGGTGGTGGAGTTGAGATTCAAGTTCAGATGTCTGGTGGCAGAGCCAGGGTGCTTGCCTTTATATCCCAGCTGCTTTGCACTAGGGGTCCAAGTTGCATTTGCTCCAAATTGCTGTAATCCTGCAATGTCACCCTGACTCCATCACCACCCAGCTGGGCTGGGCTGGGCTGCTAAGATGGCTTCCCCATCTTGGAACAAATTTCACACCACATGGCCTGACCTCCCAGCAAAGGATACATTATGACCATAAAGTCCTTTGATACACAGAAGTAATATGAGGCCAAATGTTAAAAATGCACCCTTGAAAGGAGAGGCTGAGAGACACTCCCACACCAAGTTAAACATGCCAAGCGGGTGCTGTGCTGGGCAAGGTCCCTGTCACAGGGTGGGTGAGGGGCCTCCCGTGGGCTGGCAGTTGTCACCTTCAAATACCTGTTTCCACGGAACTGGGAAAGGCAAAGTACATTCCACTTTTTTTTTTTAATATATCTTTATTGATTTCAGAGAGAGGACGGGAGAGAGATAGAAACATCAGTGATGAGTCATTGATCGGCTGTCTCCTGCACGCCCCACACTGGGGATCGAGCCCGCAACCCGGGCATGTGCTCTGACCCGGAATCAAACCTCGATCTCCTGGATCCTAGGTAAATGCTCAACCGCTGAGTCACGCCGGCTGGGCTATAACAGCTTTCTTAATGTGTAATTCATATACCATAAAATTCACCCTTTTAAAGTATACAACTCAGTGGTTTTTATTATAGTCAGAGAGTTGTGTAACCATCACCACTATCTAATTCCAGAATATTTTCATCTTCCCCCACAGAAGCCCCATACCCATTAGCAATCTCTCCCCATTCCCTCCTTTCCTCAGCCCCTGGCAACACTGGTCTACCTTCTGTCTCCATAGATTCGCCTATTCTAGACATCTCATGTCAATGGAATCATGTAACATGTGGCCTTTTGTGACCAGCTTCTTTCATTTAGCGTAATGTTTTCAAGGTTCATCCATGCGGCAACATGCATTGGAACTTCATTCCTTTTTACGTATCTCCCATTTATGGGTATGCCACTTTTTTAAATTCATTCATCAGTTTATGGACATCTTAGCTGTCTCCATTGGAGGGGGCATTATGAATAATGCTGCTGCGAACATTTACGTAAATTCACATGCAAGTTTTTGCGGACACATGTTTTCATTTCTCTTGGGTAAATACCTAGAGGTGGGGTTGCTGGATCAGATGGTCACCATGTTTGGTACTTTGAGGAACTGCCACACTGGTTTCCAAAGCAGCTTCCCCTTTCACAATCCCACCAGCAATATATGAGGATTACAATTTCTCCACTGTTTGTATGCATTCATTCCCTTTGTAAGCTTTTCAGTGGAAACCGAGACTTCCACCTGAGCAATGCAAAGTACAATAAATATGCAGTGGCTTTGGTATACCGAAGCAAGCCTGCCCTTGGAAACGAGCAGGCCTGGCCTTGAGCTGTGTGTTTTTGTTAGTCACTCAGACTCTCTGAGCTGTTTTTCTCTCTTGAGACCTGAAGTGGGAACTAACAGTAGAGATCAGAGGCTAGTGGACCTTGAAAAGCTTTGGACAATCTTGGCCTTTTTTTTTTTTTAACTGTTTACTATACCTGATCCTAAATTCACTTGTCCTAAGAGGGGCCCACCTGTGGTGAAAAGCAGCATACTGGGAAATAAATAGGTCTCTAGATTTAAATCCAGCTCTGTCTCTTACTGCCTATGAGGCCTTGGGCTTGTAAGTATTACCTTTCTGAGTTTCCAATTCTTCTTCTGTGAAAAGGAGACTAGACATCACATCGCAGGGGTATTGTCAGGATTAAATATTTTGTGCTAAGCATGCAATAGACAGTAGGCATTACTATTAACACCCAGAAAGACCCATTCATTCTACCAATATTGACCTAGTTCCTATTCAGTGTCAGTTCCTGTGATACTAAAATGATTAAGATCCTTCACTTCTGTGGCTCAAAGGCTGGGGGAGCAGCCTTGTAAACAAATAATTGTGTCTCAGTGGATGAGTGCTATAAAGAAGTGTGTTAAAGTTCTCTGTGGTTGAAGAGGAAAGGGTGTGGCAAGTAGAAGGGAATGGGCACAGATAGATCTAGGTGGGCCCCTAGGCAAGTGGGAGAGGCCCCTTTTCTGCAAGGTGGACAGCAAAGTCATGGACTCAGCCACCCTCATCCAGGACTCAGAAAAGGCCTGTCTGCATGAGGCTAGAACTAGGGCAGACCTTTGGCTCATAAACCAGATAAGATAAAAACTGAACACCCTCCCTGAGCATACACTCAAACCTGTGGTGGCCATAAGGCCCTGTGGATGCCATGGAGAATGGGTTTATGAGGGAAAAAGAGACATGTAACATAAATGGGATTGGGGAAGGAGGCAGAATGGTGCAGAGGAAAGGGCTCTGAGTTATGACTCTGCCATTTAATAGCTTGTGACCTCTGGCAAGTCACAGCCACTTACCCTAGCCTCCACTTACTCATCTGCAAAATGGGGAAAAACATACTCCTCACACAGCAAATGTCAGGGTGAAGTGAGATGGCATGCAGATGCTGTTGCAAAGCTAAATGCTGCATAGCTGCAGGAAGATGGGCAATTGTCGCCTGATGAATGGATGAATAAAATGTGGTATATCCATACAACGGAATGTCCTTCAGCAACGGAAATGGGTGAAGTACATGCTACGGCAGAGATGGACCTCGAAATCTCTTGCTAAGAAGCCAGACACGACACAAAAGACCACCTATTACATAATTCCATTAATATGAAATGTCCGGAATAGGCAAATCTATAGAGACAAACAGTAGATCCGTGGTTGCCAGGTGGAGGAGGTTGGGAGGGAACGGGGAGTGACTGCCAATGGATATGGTTCCTCTGGAGTGATAAAAATGTTCTAGGATTAGATCGCAGTGATGGAAGCACAAATCTGTGAATATACTGAAAACCACTGACTTGTCTACTTTCAGTGGGTGACATGTATGATATGTCAATTATATTTCTTTATTGATCTCAGAGAGAGGGAAGGAGAGGGAGAGAGGGAGATAGAAACATCAATGATGAGTCATTGATCGAGCCTGCAACCCGGGCATGTGCCCTGACCGGGAATCGAACCTTGCTCGCCTGGATCCCAGGTCGAAGCTCAACCGCTGAGCCACGCCCGGCTGGGCCTGTAAATTATATTTCGATAAAGTTCTTTAAAAAAACACCCCAGAAAGCCTGGCCAGTGTGGTTCAGTGGTTGAACATCAACCCATGCACCAGGAGGTCCCAGGTTCCATTCCCAGTCAGGGCACATGCCGGGGTTGATACATCAGTGCTTCTCTCTCTGTCTCTGTCTCTCTTCCTCTCCCTCTAAAATCAATAAGAACATAAGAAGAAGACAAAAGAAAACCAGAAACATAGCTATTTATTCTCTAGGACCTGCCTTTGGTAAGACACCGTGGGGCAAGCACAATGAATGATGGTGTTATCTAGCTCGGGCATAGTACTTTATTAGCTTATTTACTTGTTTACTCACTCTGCAAACCTTTAACCAGGCCAGGTCCTGGGGATACAAGCACAAACAAAGCAGTGATCTGTCCAGAGGCAGGCCAGCAGAGGCAGGCCAGCAGAGGCAGGCCAGCAGACGGCGGGCGTGGGGGTGCTATGGAGCGCGGAAGGCACATGCCCCGTGGGAGACCCGAGAGGCCTCCTGAAGGCCCTGCCACACTCCAAGACTCAGGGGCAGGAGGAAGTGCGGATGTCTGAGTGACGGCGGCGAGGCGACCAGGGTGGGCCCTAGACAGAAAATGTAAATCAGGCCCAGAGCCATTGCACCAGATTCATGAGTAATGAATAGTGTTTGTTGACTGATGCTAAGAGAGGGGCCCTGAGTGCCATTCCAGGGAAGGAGAAGACATGGTCCTCCAGCTCAGTAATCATTTGCTGAATGAATGACAAATTTATAAAATAGGGCTGCTCAGGACCCAGCCCTGAGATACTGATTTAATGAAATCTCCCCAGGGATTCTAATGCACACAGAGTGGAAATTCCTCAGCAGGACACTTCCTGATTAAGCCCAGGGTTTGTGACACTTTAAGATGATGGGAACCACCTGGGGTGCTTGTTAACACACAGATTTGGATTCATTGGGCCTGAGCTGGGTCCTGAGACCCTGCATTTCTAACGAGCTCCCAGGTGAGGCTGAGGCTGCACTCTCTGCAGCATGCCCTTGCCCCTCCGCACCCCTCCTGTCTCCTTGACACTTCCCACGGGGCACCCAGCTGCTCAGAGCCCTGCACAGTCTGTGTCTTCTCTCTGCTGGGCCCCACACCCCACTTTCCTGCCTGAATGAGCTCCTCCTCCACCTTCACCTAGATGCCCCCTTCTCCCTCTACAGCATCCCCAGCACTTATGTCTTTGCAGCACTTACCAGCTGTCCTGTCTGGTGATGTCCTATGTCCTGGGTGGACATTATCAGAGCAGAGACTGCAGATTGCCACTGGATACCAGTACCGGCACAGGGTCTGGCAACTAATGGGCCCTCAGGAAGTATTTGAGGAATAAAAAAAATAAAGTCTTCTAGAGGAGATAAGATAGGAAGATGCAGAATCACCATCATGATAGCAAACACTTTTGCTATCTCTGTTCTTGGAGCTTCATGTACACTGAGCCATTTCGTTTGCACAACAATCCAGTTTTGCAAGGACCATTATCCCATTTTACAAAGGAGGACACTGAGGCACAGGCAGGTTCAATGAGAGGCAGAGCCTGGATTCTGACCAGGTAGCACAAGACAGATGCCACAGTGCTGTCAGAGCCATGCAAACGTGCTGTAGGTCAGGCGGTGAGAAGTCACTTTCTGTGGGGGATTGGGTCTTGAAAGATGGGCAGGGGTCCAGGGGGCAGAATCCTCAGAGAAGATCTGAAAGCAGTGGTGCGACTGGCCAGTTGGTGGACTGGTAGGTTCAGAGTGCACTTAGGTCCCTGCACTCAGTGTATGGCTCAGAGGATGAGGGCGAGACAGGGCTTCCCAGGAGGTTGGAGGCACTTGCTTGGGGCCCAGGATACCAGGCTAGGAGTTTGGGATTCACACATAAAGATCTAGAAATATTCTTGGGCAGGAGAACAGCAGGATGTACTCTAGGGTCTTTCGGGGCCAGGGCTGAGTCCTGAGACAGTGCTGAGGAATAGGTTTTGGTTTTTGCGCAGGCAGCCTATCTGGGTTCAAATCCCAGCCTCACCATCTATTAGCCAAACAACGTGGATCGAGTTACTTAACATTCTGTGCTTCCGTTTTCTCCTCTGTAAAATGAGGAGGAAACAGTGACGGTAACAACAGGCTTGTTGAAGGTAATGGAGCGATACTAATCCGAATGCCATTTGGAACCCGAGAGATCAAGGACGGGCTTGAGGAAATTACTTACTCCTCTGAGCCTCAGTTTCCTCATCTGTGAAATGGGGGATAATAATAGTACCCACATCAAAGGATGGAGATGAGGATATAATGAGGCAGCGCGTGCTCTGGGTGCTTCGCACCGGGCCTGGCACGTAACAAGAGCTCAGCCTCCCTCCTCTCACCACCACCTCACCAGCCTTCCTTTCCTGCGCTGAGCCCATGCTCACAGCCGGGCTTCAGGACCATCAATCCGAGGCAGGAAATATGGGTGGAAGTGGGAAGAGACGAGGTTGGGGGGGTGTTTGGGAAGCTAAAGTGGGAAGAGACGAGGTTGGGGGGTGTTTGGGAAGCTAAGGTCGTGGCCTAGAGTGAGGGTAGGGAGGGCAAGTGCCAGAACTGGGTGAGAGGCCCTGGAGAAGGGCAGAAGGGCTGGGTGAGGTGGTGGGAGGAGTGAAGGGAATGGGACCAGGAAAGAGGAAGGACTAGAGAGGCCTCTGGGCTTGAGTCTGGTTGGCATGGAGAGGCCAGAAACACGAGCAGAGCGGCAAGTCAGGCGCGCAGACAGGTTTGGCAAGAACTGGATGGTGGGAGCTCATTACTAGACACCGAACAATAGGGAGACACACTAAGAATCTTCAGTAATAGAGCTAGAGGTGACTAGGTGTTTTTCTTCATGCTTTTAATTTTGTAACTTAAAAAAATAAATATGCATTATTTTATATCTACATTTTAATTTGTAGCCTGTGTTTTCATATTTAAATTTGATTTATCTAAATATATAATATATTTATGAGTCTAAATTTAAGAGATATAAGGGTTGAGTTTTTTTCAGTGAAAATTGCTCCTCTTCTGCTATTTCCCAGCCACCCATTCTTATAAAAACAGCCAATGTTACTCACTTCTTGTATAGCCTTCCAAAGATATTCTATGTCTAGTCTAGGATGTATTATTTTAGCATAAAAAAATAAAACAGACTGAAGGTCACATGCAACAAAAGAAAAAACAGGCAAATTGGACTTCATGAAAATTAAAAACTTTTGCACATCAGGATATAGAATCGATAGAGTAAAAATGCAACCACCGAATGGGAGAAATATGATTGTGGGGTGGGGGCTGGGAGAGGGCATAGAGGGGAAAATGGTGATGGGGAAAAAAGAATGGGAGAAATGCTTGCCAGTCATATATCTGATAAGAGATTAATATCCAGAGTATACAGAGAGCTCCTAAAGTTCAATAACAAAAAGCAAAAACCAAAACCAAACAACTCAATTCAAAAAATGGGCAAAGGACTTGCATAATTTCTCCGAAGAAGATAGACAAATGGCCAATATGCATGTGAAAAGATGCTCAACATCACTAGTCATTAGGGAAATGCAAATCAAAGCCACAGTGAGAAACCCCTTCCTACCAGTTAGGATGGCTACTATCAAAAACAGGACAAAACCAAAGCCCGGAACACAAGCGTTGGTGGGGCTGTGGAGAAACTGGAACCCTGTGCACTGCTAGTGGGAAGGTAAAATGGTGCAGCTGCTGTGGAAAACAATATGGCAGTTCCTCAAAAAAGTAAAAATAGAATTACTGTGTGATCCAGCAATTCCACCTGTTGGTATACATCCAAAAGAACTGAAAGCAGCCCTGGCCCGTGTGGCTCAGTGGTAGAGCCTCGACCTTTGGCTCCTGAGCATTGAAAGGTCACAAGTTTGATTCCAGGTCAAGGGCACATACCTGGCTTGCAGGTTATATCCTGCTCCCCCCTCGCCCTGTTGGGGAGGCACCCCAACCAATCGATGTCACTCTCTCTCTCTCTCCCCCTCCCTCCTTTCCACTCTCTCTAAAAAATCAATGGAAAAAATATCCTCGGGTAAGGATTAACAACAAAAAAGAATTGAAAGCAGAATCTCAAAGAGATATTTGTACACCCATGCTCATAGTGGTATGACTCACAGTAGCTCAAATATAAAATCAACATGAGTGTCCATCATGGATGAGTGGTTAAGCAAAATGTGCTGTATCATACAATGAAATATTATTCAGCATTAAAAAAAGAAAGAAATTCTGACATATGCTACAACATGCATGAATCTTGAGACCAATATGCTAAGTGAAATAAGCCGGTCAGAAAAAGACACTGTATGATTTCACTTATGAGGAACCTGGAGTGGTCAAATGCATAGAGACTGAAAGCAGACCCGCGGTTTTCCAGAGGCTGGGGCGGGGCGGGCTTGGGGAAGTAGAAAGTTCGTGTTCAGTGGGTATAGGGTTTCAGTTTTGCAAGATGAAAAGAGTTTTGGAGATGAGTGTATTTAATGTGACTGAACTGCAAACTTAAAAATGGTTAAAGATGGTAAATTTTATATGTGTGCCTTTCCACAATTAAAAAAAATACTGAATGTCAGGATGAGGCTGGGGTTGGAAACATGGATTTGGAAGTCGCTCACATGGATAATAATAGTTGAAAGCAGGGGAGTAGATTGGAGCCCAAGAAGAGGGTAGAGACTGAAGGGGGGAGAAAAGCAGAGAGCTGAGAAGCGGGGCACCGTGGTGTAGTCGTAGCACCTGGGCTCTGAAGTTCCACACACGTGGCTGACTCTGGCTCTGCCACTTAGTAGATGCATGAATTTGGCAAATCACTTAACTTCCCTGAACTTCAGCTTCCTCATCTGTAAAACGGAGGATAATATTCGTATCTAACCTCACAGGGTGATTGTGAGGGTTAAATGGGATCATGCTTAAACAAAGCACTTAGCGCCTTGCCTGCCACCTGGTAAAACACTCAAAAATGTGTGCCTCTGGTAAGGTGATATTTAACAACAGATATAACGCGTGGACCAACCAATGAGAAGAAACACCGCCTTGAATAAACCTGTGCATTCCAGGTGGACATCCACCCTGGCCACGGGCTGGCGAGCGATCCTGGAGGGGAGAACGGGATGGTGACCAGACCCCTGGGAGTTTTGAGAGAGCCTGTGTTGGGGGAGGGAATGTCAAGCAGTTTCAAATGCTGTCTAGGAAGGCAAGGCCTGAGTGGGGCATTCAACCTGCTGACCTCTAAGGAGCAGTGTCTGGAGAGTTAGGGCCGAAGGCGAGTGAGAACAAGGGGAGGTCCCCGAGGGCCTGATGCGGACTTCTCACTCCCTGGAGAAATCAGGCTATGGGAGGCAGGGAGAATGTGGAATGTATCCACCAGGAGAGCCCCATACCCGGTAGTTTCACTGCCTTAAAAATCCTCTGTGCCCTACCTCTTCCCCCATCCCTCCCCTCAACCCCTGGCAACCACTGATTTTTTTACTGTCTCCATGGCTTTGCCTTTTCCAGAATGTCATACAGTTGGAAACATACAGTATATAGCATTTTCAGACTGGCTTCTTTCACTTAGTAATACACAGTTAAGGTTCCCCTATGTCTTCATGGCTTGATAGCTCATTTCCCTTTCGCACTGAATAATATGCCATTGTCTGGATCGCCCACAGTTTATTTAACCATTCACCTACTGAAGGACATCTTGGTTGCTTCCAAGTTTTGGCAATTATGAATAAAGCTGCTATAAACATCCTTGTGCAGGTTTTGTGTGGACATAAGTTTTCAACTCCTTTGGGTAATTACCAAAAAGCCCAATTGCTGGATCATATGGTTAAGAATATGTATAGTTTTGTAAGAAACTACTAAACTGTCTTCCTTAGTGGCTGTACCATTTGGCACCCCCATTAGTGTTCCTGTTGCTCCACATCCTTGCCAGCATTTGATGTTGTCAGTGTTCTGGATTTTGACCATTCTAAGAGGTGTCTTGTTATTATTATTTTTTTAAATATAGTTTATTGATTTCAGAGAGAGGAAGGGAGAGGAAGAGATAGAAACATCAATGATGAGAGTCATCGATCGGCTGCCTCCTGCACGCCCCCGACTGGGGATCGAGCCCGCAACCCGGGCATGTGCCCTGACTGGGACTCAAACCGCAATCTCCTGGATCCTAGGTTGATGCTTAACTGCTAAGCCACCCCAGCCAGACTTACATGTGTTTTAAAATAAAGTTCAACTTAATAATCTTCTCTTATGGTATATCCTTTTTGGTTATGTTTAAGAAATTTTTGTCTACTTTAAGGTCATGAAAAGAATCTGCTACATTTTCTTCTAGAAGTTTTGTTATTTGCTTTCCACACTTATGTCTCTGATCCATCCTAAACTATTTCTGTCAAAGGTGTGAGGGTGGGGGTCAAGATTCATGTTTCCACATGTGCATCTATCCCTAACCCTAACCCTAACCATTGATCTCGTACCATTTATTAAAAAGACCATCTTTTCCTTATTCATGGTGGCAACTTTGTAATAAATCAGGTGACCATGTATATGTGGATCTTTCAATTTTATTTTAAATATGTGTGTATAGCCCTAGCCAGTTTGGCTCAGTGGTTAGAGTGTCAGCTCGAGGACTGAAGGGTCCTGGGTTTGATACAAAGAATTTCCAAAAGGATAGAGTAATGAGAAAGTTGCCCTCTTAGATACAAAATGTATTACAAAGCTACCTTCATTAAAGTATTGTGGAACTGGCACAGGAACACACAGAAAGATCAGTAGATACAATTCAGAAGCAGATCCAAGCCCATGAGTTTGACAGGTGATGAAGGTGGTACCTGAAATCCGTGGAGAAAATGGTGTGTGGACAACTGGCTGTTCCAAAAATTATATTAGGTTTCTTCCTCCAAAATCAACATAAATCCCGGATAGATTAAAAGATAAGTGTAAAAATACTTTTAAAAATTAAAAAAAAAAAAATTCTTGTGGTGGGCAGTAACAACAAAAAAGTTGCTCTTTGCCTAAAAAAAAAAAAACAAAAACAAAAAATCCAAGAAAACGTTTTGTAACAAATACCTAAAGGGGAAGTTTGCGAGGTAACATGTGCAGATAAAGAAAGGATTGGAAGGTCATTCCGGGCAGTGGGAACCCGTCTGGGCAAAGGTCCGGAGGCTGAAAGGAGGCAGGCGTGCCCAGTCTATAGAGCGGGTCAGCACTGGAACTCAGGGCGCCCACACCGACGCGGGGCTGAGTCCTGTCCGCCCCCCAGGCCATCATAATTATGTAAAATAGCACTTTTTCCATATATGGTACTTAATATCTGTTCTTTTGGTGGGATGACATGAGACCGGGAAAACAGCTCGCAGGGCGGGGACCTTCCCAGCCTGTTCCCGCCCAGCCTCGCCCCCGCCCAGGCAACTCACCAACCTCCCGGCTCGCAAGCGAGAGCCTCCTCCTCCTCCAGATTGGACGCTCTCCGTGTCAATCCTCCCCTTGGAACCTGGCTGTCCGCTGAACCCGCCCCCTAGTAGGCGGAGCTCCCGCCTAGAAAGCGTGGGGGAAGGTGGAGAGAGGGTAGAGGTTGGAGCGGAGAAAGCCCCGCCCCTCTGGGCCCAGAGGCTCCGCCCCACACATTCCCATAGGCCAATGTGTCCGTCCATCAAGACCGGGAGCGGGCTGGAGTGGGTGAGACCGTCAGGAGGGCGGGATCGCTCCCCCAGGCTCCGCCTCGGAGCGGGTGCCGGGCGGGGAATGGGCTAGCGGCTGAGAGGGGGGCCGGCTGAGAGGACGGGGCGGGGCGGGAGAGCGGCGGGGAACGGAGCTCGCTGGGTGCCGTGAGGCGCGCAGATCACCGCGGTTCCTGGGCAGGGCACGGAAGCAGAGCCAGGCTGACCTGCTGCAGCTCCCGCCTCGCGCGCTCGCCCCACCCCGCCGTCGCCCGAGCGCTCGAGAAAGCCTTCTCGGGAGAAGCAGCGCCTGTTCCCCGGGGCAGATCCAGGTTCAGGTGAGGAGTCCCACCAGTCGGTCCCGCCCCGGGCAGGCGGGCGCGGACGGCGGTGACGGGACGCGCGGCTCCTGCGGCGAGCGGGCCGACGCGTGGGGCTCGGCCCCGGCGCGGCCGCCGGGCGCGAACGCCGCGGGGCTCGGCGGGTGCACCGCATCCCTCCCTGAGGGGCAGCGGGACCCCTGCGCGGATGCTCCGGGAAGGCGCCGCTGGAAGCGCGGCCTCGGGGAGCGGAGGAAGGCTTCGTGGCCACCGCTCCCCGGAAACCCTTCATCTCCCCCCACCCCCACCCCCGCCTGGCTCCCTCGCGGGCTGGGCACCGGGGAGCCTCGACCTCCCCCCGCTGCCCGGCGCGGGCCCCGCCCTCGCCTCGCCTCGCCTCGCCTCGCCCAGTGCCCAAGTTGGGCAAACTTTTTAACCCCTTCCGGGGAGCCGCCGCTGTCCCTGGGACCCAAACGGGTGAGGACGCGGCGGTGGGCTCGCGGCTGCGGTCCTTCGGAAGTCTCTCAGGCCTTTTGGAAACGGCGGTAACGGGCAGGCGGGGACCGTTGGGCAGCTGTCAGGGCGTCCTCCTGAGTCAGAATCGGACGGGCCGCCGCAGACCTTGCGCTCGGCTCGGTTTCCGTCCGCTGCGCCCGACTTCCTCATTCGCCGGCGGCGCGCGGGCGGGCGGAGGAGGGGGCGGAGAGGTGCGGCGGGCGCCCGCGGCCGGGCGGGACGCGGCCCCGCTGCCTCCAGCCTCAGCCTTCGGCTTCTGACTTCTGTCCCGGGGCAGCAGGCCCGCGAACGCCCGCAGCCATCTGTGCCTCGCAGGCGTGCACCTGATTCCGCTGCACCTGGGGCCGCCCCACCCGGGCTGGGGGCGGAGGGACGGGGTCCTGTGCCTTCAGGGCTGGCCGGGGCTATTGCATCGTTCCTGTTTGGGCCAGATCCCTGGTTCTCTACCCCCTCCAGCCCCCACGTCCCTGTGCAAGGGTCCTCACCCCATCCTGTCCTGGGGCCACGCCCAGAGCAGGACTGCACCCCTCTCCCGCCCCTCGAAACGGAGTACCCTCCAGGACAAGGTTGCCGGCTGTCTTGAGGCGGCGGCAGGGCGAGCGCCAGGGCTACTGTCTGCGGCCCCACCCAGCCCCCACCCAGCCGCGTTGGGAGAAAGGTTCCTGCGAGGTCCCAGGCCCAGCCGCTTCTGGGTTCACTGCACTCTTTTCTGGGTTTGACCGGATTTCAAAGTAACTGTTGAGTAACTGGAAGGGGAAGAAAGCCTGAGCTCCTTCCTGCAGCACTGTGGCCATGTCTGACTCCACCGTTTGAGCCCCTCCCTGTAACTCACCTGGTGGATTATTCCCTTTTTGGTAAGGAGAGAGGTTGCTTTAAGGCTTATTGAGACAATCACTCCGGTAATATTAGTTAGTTTATATACTAGGCTGCTGGGGGTGGGGGGGAGGTACACAGATGTGTAATTGAGCAAATATTTAACTGGCTTCTCTGTGCCAGGTGGTGGGGGATGTGAGGTTGAGTAACTGGCCCCTGCCCTTGGGCACTTAGGGGAGAGCGGAGACAAATCTGTAGATGACTCTAATGTGAGGCAAAGATGACAGAAGACCCCAGAAAGGTACTGTGAGTCATGGGGATTGGGAGAAGGGAGCCAGCCCATCCTGTGGAGACCCGTAGGCATCTGCCTTGGAGGAGTTCACAGTCCTCAAGGGGAAATAGTGGCCCAGTGACTGAAATACAAAGGCAGCCTCTGATGAGTGCCCCAAGCATACCATAGACAAAGGACTCGAGGAATTCCAAGAGGGGCCACTTCTGTCTAAGGCCAAGAGGGAAGCTGCCTTGAGGAAGGAGCACGTTGCAGGTTTGCAAACTGAGGGCAAGCACTGGGTGTTGGAGAGTGAGGACTCATTTAGTGGGTAATTGAGGGGTAATTAAAAGCGTCAAGAGATTGCTCAGTGTAATTTGAGAGCCGCTGTGCCCCCCAGATGGCTGCGGGGTGACACCAAAGAGCTCTACTCTTCACACTCAGCAAGTCCTGGCAGTGTCTGTGGGCAGATCCAGGTGCTGGCAGATCCAGGTTCCCAGATTGGCACGCTCTGCTTGGGGAAGGGCAGCCTGAGCGGTGCATTCTGAGGGGCTGCTTGTCTGAAGGGCATATGAGGGAAGAGGAAAGAGGGGGTCAGGGCCCTGGCATTCAGTTTTTTATTTTTATTTATTTTATTTTAATCCTCACCCGAGGATATTTTTTCCATTGCTTTATAGAGAGTGGAAGAGGGGAGAGAGAGAGAGAGATAGAAACATACATGCGAGAGAGACACATTGATTGGTTGCCTCCTGCTCTTGTGCTGCCTGGGGCCAGGGATTGAGCTTGCAATTGAGGTATGTGCCCTTGGCCAGAATCAAACCCGGGACCCTTCAGTCCGAGGGTCAGTGCTCTAACCACTGAGCCAAACTGGCTAGGGCCTGTTTTTTATTTTTAAACTTTTTAACCTAAGGGGTTGGAGATGGGACAACTTTCCTCTTGCAGGATGAAGGATGCATGCTAATCACAGCCTGCCTTTCGCCTGTTCTTGCTCCAGAAAAAACAAAACAAGGATCTGTTAGCTTTTTAAAAGGAGAAAAGCACACTTGAAAAATGCAGCATTGTTGTGTAGCGTGGTAGGGTATTGCTAGAAACCAGGCTAGCTGTGCTTTCTTCACTTCCTCTTGTAGCTAATCCTTCAGTAAAGTACTTAGGACAGCCCTTACCAGCTTGACATCTTTATTTCAAAAGGAGAGGAGGGGTTGACTGTTGTTTTCCTCAGAGGCGAGCCCTACCCTTCTCTTGGGGGAGAAAGAGAAGCCCAAAGCAAAGGAAAAAAAAAATCCAAGCCCTAACAGCTTCCTCTCAAGCATCATGTTCCAGAAATATTTAGAATAACAAAATCTGTGTGTCGTCTTAATTAAACAAACGTCCTAATTTGCTGAGCATAAAAGAGCATCTCTGCCTCAGGGGCAGGAAGTGCATTTTCTCTTTGTGCAGCCCAGAGAATCACTGCCTCTCGGCCTTAACCCTTGGTGCGCTGAGCTCCTGCACTCAGGTCCTCTGGTGACTAGTGAATGGAGCCCTGGCTGCCCCCTGGGAAGTGTTGCTCCTGTGACTTACAGAATCCTATTCTTAGAGCTGGGAATGGTGGGGTCTTGAGCTTTGGAACAAGGCTCCAATCCTGACCCTGCTACTTACTTAGCTTTATGACCTTAGGCAAGTCACATAACCCATTGTGGGAATCATGGCAGCTACCCTGCAGGGCCAGATGTGAGAACTAAAAGAAATAAGGTATGTGAAGGGCCTATGTAAGGTACGTAAAGTGGCTTTGTAAGTTTTTAAGACAGTATATAAATATTCAGTCTTAGTTCCCTGGGTTGTCAGGGGAGGAAACAGACGAGGAGGGTTAGATGGTTTTCCTGGCTCCTGGCTCAGTGCCCTTTCTACTGCTAAAAAGGTGTGCTTGTGCATGTGCATGTGTGTGTGCAGCACTTGTGGATCTGAAGCCTAAGTGGTAAAAACACAAGTGGTTCTGGGGCCCATCTGCTGATGCTTTTGGATGCGCCTGGTGATGAGCTCGTGCTGAGCAGCCTCATTTCAGAGCCCTGGCCTGGGCAGAGGGTGCACAAACTAACTGCACTGTTAGTTCTAAAATATGGTTTCCTATGATCTAGCACATAGCCAAGGAAAGAGCATGGAAAGAGCCTTGAGTGTTTAGAGACCTGGCTTCTAGCTCTAGCTGGGGGAACATTTGATTTTTGTGGAAAGCACCATTACTGCCTACAAAGACATCACACAGTTTATGAGCCCACTAATTATGCACGAGAGGGCTGGGGAAACTGACAAATTCAGTCATTTTAATTTCTCTAAGATACCCCAGTTTCTCAGGTACTCTCCTGCCCTATTGATAGGAGTATGAGTTGTAACAGTTTTTCTTTTTGAAGGTAGCTTGGCGGCAGTATCTGTCAAAGCATAACCCTTCTGTCTGAATTCTAGGAATGCATCCCACAGATAAACTCAAATGTGCAAGAGGAAATGTCTGAGGATATTGTTTGCAGCATTGTCATAGACAAAGACAGGAAACAAGCTCACTGTCCATCAGAAGGGTCGCATAAATCGTGGCTGAGCTGTGCAGTGGCAATCCTCACAGCCCTTTAAAAAATGAGGCCAATCTATAGGTACTGATAGGGCATGCTCTCAGGGTATGCTGTAGGTGGAAAAAAGTAGATGTAAGGTAGTATAGATGGTGGTCCCTTTGTGTGAAACATGCTTTGTCACCTTGGCTCTGGGCCTAGAAAGATACTGAGACTCTGGTAATAGTGGTTGCCTATTGAAAGGGCTCAGGACGCAGAAATGCGGGGTGAGCATTACTTTTTAAATGCCTTTTTATATGTATTGCCCTTAAATCATCAAAAACTTAAATTTTCTTATTTTTATTATCCATAAAAATAAGGGGGTCTGCTGGCCAATCTCGTAGGTCTCAGCTTTAAAATGCATCGCTCTAGATTCCAAGTTTCATATTGAGTGCATGCCTACTGTGTGCAAAGGAGGAAGAAAGGGTTTAAAACTGGACTGACTTACTCTTGTGGTTGGAACATTTTTGGGTACTGTTTTCTTCCCCATGATGTCATATTATCGCCCGAGTAACCCCTTAAACAAATGTCTACTCTGATCCACTCCCTCATATTCTGGAAAATGGTAGATGATTGCCTTTTCTTTGCTGTATGAGAAAAGGAGCCCCGCAGTATGTGTCTGGAAAGTATTCCAGGATAACCTCTTGCCAGGTTTCCCACAATTCCCCTGCCTCCAAATCACCCGGGTCCTTTCCTGGGGAGTCTACCCTGACCAGAAGTCTACACCAGGCTTTTATTCTCTTGGGTCCTCTACACTTGGGGTCATTGCAACCACTAGTGTTCCCCTTCGCATTCCACCCCCAGTTATCCCTCAGACATCTGGCCTGTGGTTCTTATGTATTAGCAGTGGAAAAGCCCAAAGTTCCTGAGAAAATGTGATTAGAAGAGTGTTTTGAATTGGAGAGCCCCCATTCCCTTCTCCAGGAAGCCCATCTTAGTCTTGCATGGTGTGGGTACTGGAGAAGCTGCCAGCTCTGCTCACTGCTGAGTTGGCTCTTTTCTGTGGCAAAGGCAGTAGAAGACCCCTTCATGGTCTCTGCCAGGCCTGTGTCCCTGCCAGGCAGCCTCTGGCCTCCTGGAGGAATGGCATGAGTCACACACATGAGTATACAGAATGAGCCCAGGTCTAAAACGGTCCTGCCACCACATGGGCTTGAAGACTGGATGCTGGCCTGCACCCCCCACCCCCCCGCCCCACCTGCCCCTAGTGTTCTGATGGTACCAAATATTTGGGAAGCAGGAGGGGAGCTGCCCTCCGTGTCTGATGCATGCCTCTTTAAAAAGTAACTTAGGCTGGCTGCTCTGTTGCAATTTCTCAGGCCCCCATTCTGCTGACTAGTTTCTCAGGCCCGAGGTGATTCAGCACCCAGAATGAGACACAACATCCGAGCCCCTGGGCAGGTGGGCCCAGAAAGGACTTTTGGCTGGCCTTTGGCTGAGGGCAGGGCCTTCTTGGGAGCTTCTCCCCAGCCCGACCGTCCATCGGTAGCTACCTTCTTCAGCCCGTTGGCTACTCCACGAGGAACCGTCCTGCTGAGGCTGGAGGGAACCTTGCAAGGCCTTCCGGAAGTTGCCACTGAAGGGTGTGGCTTCCTGCCTGGGCAGGTTGGGCAGGGCCCGTGGAGAAATTGAAGGTGGAGCTGATCTCCCCCCCCCCCCCCCCCGCCCCCGCCCCCGCCCTCAAGTCATCGCCTTGGTGCCTCTCAGAGGTCCTTGTCCTTAGGGTCCTACAGTGCTATCCAGAGGAACAAGGGGCCTCTGAGGGAGGTCCCTCTCTCACACTCACTTCAATGGACATTTATATTTTGGGAACTTGTCTTAGGTTTCTTTTCCCTTCGTTTTAACTCTAATTCTAAATGATGCCCTGCTTAAAAGAAAAATCAGCTTAACAATAAAATCTCCCTAGTGAATTTACTGAGAATCAGAATGCCTGAGCTGGAAGGATCTTTAATCTTTCTCCCCCATTAGAGGAGTGGTTTGCCCAAGCTCACCTGTGAGTTGGTAGAAGAAAGCTTTGGCCCCTGGTTTCACTCCCCCCCAGTGCCCTTCTTTCAAAGTCATGCGTCCTCATTTAAAAGTGTCTTTGAACTGTTATCATCCGTTCTGTGCACAGTTTAGCCAAGCAACACATACTTAGCTCCTTTAATCTCTCCTCAAGAGTCTATTCTTCCACACCCTTAATCTTTTCCCTTTTGGAGGTGGGCACTAGAGTTCACAAATGGGGTAGGAGGTGTTTCTCTGAACTTCTTCCAGTGGGATGGCCATTTAGGCTGAAAGTTCCCACAGCTCAAAAATCAATATTTCACATGGGGAAGTGCCAGGCAGCAGGGTGGGCCCTTCTGAGAGCCACACTGGCTTCCCGTGGCCAGCCCTCATTCCTAGTCACTTAATGTCTTGCATGATCGATTTGTTGTGTTTTCAACATGAAACCCACAGTCAAGGGAACAAAAGCAAGGGCTTTGGGGTCGGGCGGGAGTGGGACTGGACCCCGCCTTTTCCCGTTACCCACGATCCTCAGTTTCCTCATGTGTGACATGGAGACCCCTGGCTTTTTAGCCTTGTTGTAACTCACGTAAAAATACGTGTATAGTGGTGCAGTTCCTCTCCTTCCTTCTTTTTCTTATGTTATCACCAACATCATCAGGTGGTAGAAAATAGATGTTCAGGTTTTAAAGATTTCAAATATGTCCAACCAGCCTGTCCCTTGGTAACAAGGTGTGATGACTAAGATGACTGAGGAACCTGCCAGATTTCCTGGGCTAGATGCTGAGGTTTCAAGGCCTGCTACCTTTGCGTTCTTACCACACAATACAATCCAAGTTGTTACGTCTGCGCTGGTCATGAGCTGGCTTAAGCATTTTAAAAAGCTTATAACAAAGCAGTAGAGGTACCTTTATTTAGAGTTGTCTGTGTTCAAAAGCCGCCGCATTTCCTGTGTTTTGCATTAAGTCACTGGGCTGGAGAAGGCAGCTTCCTGTCTGATAAACATAAAGACGAGGCATTTAGAACAGTTTGGGTGACTTAATCTAACTGGGCTGGAAGGGGAAGAAGGTCTTAGAACCCACTGGACTGTGAGGACCTGGAGGTCAGCGGCGGGCTCTTTTTTGCTCTCTGGATCCCAGGTTCTCGCCCAGTGCTTGGCTTAGAGTCAGCCTGTAGTCCTTGTTGCAGGAGTGGAGTTTAGGTCTCACTGGTACCTTTGCCTGTAAGCCTGGGGACATGGAGGCCCAGGCAGCCAAAGCTTTAGAATGCCATTTGGTTAGCGATCTTTCCATTTTACAAAATGAGGATGGAAGGGACTTGTGTGAAAATCTCTGGGGTGAGAAAGGTGGTGGCATGGAGCCATTTTAAAGTTTTTGTGTATTTCTTGTTGAAGAGCCAACTATTGGGTATTGAGGGTGTTGACCTCAAATTTTTTTTGTCAAGTCAATAACAGAAGCTCCTTGGGCTCCTGCTGCATGGCCTGCTCTGTGCCAGGCTTGCTGTGGCTGCAGTGGGGGTGGAGGGCAGGGAGCCCCTCCTTGACCTCAGGAGCCTTTCCCTCTAGTAGTGGGTAGGGACACTGGGAGAGACATTTGCCACCATGAGGCAGGCCCGTGCTACACTGAGTGGCTGGGATTTCTGAGCCTCTTGAGGGAGCTTCCTGGACGAGAATTGCCTGGAAGGAGGAGGGAAGGTGGGGATGGTGGGCAGGGAAAGAAGAGGCTCTGGTGGAAGGGCACTGGCCTGGGAGTCAGGATGTCTGGGTTGAAGTCCTCCCAGCTCTACTAATAATAGTAATAGTAATAATAATAGTTAAATTTTATTGAGCACTGTGCTAGTGCTTTCACATGAATTATCTCATTTCTTACCTCATTCTCATGAGGTAGGGAATTATCCCCATTTTATAGATGAAAAGACTGAGCAGGGATTCAGACACAGGCGCTCTGTCTCCAGACCCCAGTGTGACCTTGTAGGTGCCCTTCACTCCTGAGCTTGATAGTGAGGGGATGGACTGGTCCCTGGGGCCTCCTCCCTCACCAGTGACTGAGAATTAACGAAAGGAGCAGAGCTTTGGGCTGTGGCAGAATGGGGCCTCCCGTTTTATAGTGCAAGTTGGCTACTCAGAGCGAGGTTGCCAGTTCAATAGTGTTGCCTTGGCTACGGACTTCACCTTTAACCTCAGCTGGTCATTTTTCAAATGTGTGTGGCTGGTCCTAAGGGAGGGCAGGTGAAAAGACTGCAGCCGGGCAGTGTAAATCCTGGCTGCTGTGCCTGCCTGCTGGTGGCAGGGCCCTGGCTGGTCTTCACCGGGGAGCCAGCCAGCCAGCCAGCCAGCCAGCGGCCCTGCCACCATCTTGACCAGTGGGCTCTTCTTGACCTCAGCCCACTTGCATCCTACAAACTGGCATTCCTTTCTGTCTTCATTCATTCATCTGTCCATCATCATTCAGTACCCACTCTTCAGAGCTTCTTTATGTGCTAGGCTCTGGGCTGGGTGCTTAGAACATGGAGGTGAAGGAAGCAGTTTCCAGGAGCTGATGGTGTGCTGCCAGCTACAGAGTCCGAGAAGGCTTCCTGGAGGAGGCAGCATCTGAGCTGATTGTAAGATGGGGACTTGGCACAGTACATCCAGGGAGCAGAGCTGGGACCTTGTTCAGTTGCTCAGAATCTGGCCGTGCTTTGTTCAAAGGTGATTTAGGTTGCCAAGGCCCTCTGAGTCACTGGGGCTGGAAAAAGATTTCTTCCCCTTAGGAGCTCCAGGCCCAGCCCCAGCCCCAGCTCTAGTCTTTTACAGAGCCCAAATGGCCCATTAAGTCCTCCTTCCCAGGGTCATTTCCTGGGAAATGTGGGAGTGCAGGATTCCACTCCCAGGTCTTTAACCCCTGAGTGGCTGCTGGGAATTGCCTGTGCCCTCTGGGTGTGTGGTCAGCATGCTGTTCCCAGCTGAAGGACCTGGGATGAGATTTTTCATGGAGTGTTGAGAGAGACATAATTGTTACTAGAATCAGTTCCCTTTTTAGAGTTGTGTATAGCACATACAATAATAACAAAGCTGGCAAGAAGATTTGCCCCTCACCCCACCCACAGTTCGCATCCTTCTGGGCTTCCTGTCCATATTGCCACAATTATTAGTTTAATGGCTATGTTATGATCCATGGAGGGCAAGGACCATTATTTACATTGCCAGAAAGTTCCATAGGTTTTATTAATTCTTTTGGAAATTTACTCATTCAGCAAATAAATAGATCCTGAGCATTTGTTCTAGGGCAGAAACTGCTAGATGTTTAGGATGTAGATCAATGAGATATCACAGGCCCTGTCCTCAAGGGGTTCACCCTCTAGACCCAGGGAAAAATCACTTCACTCTGCTGTTGTGGGTTGTGATAGAGGTGAGCCCAGGAGAAAGTGGCAGCTTGGATGCCCAATTTGAGTTGATGGAAAACAGATAAAACCACTTTGTCATTTGTGGTGAGAAAACTTAGGAACGTGGACCTAGGAAATCTTTCTAGGCTCAGTGGAGGAAGATCTCCAATCATCTGTTCCTCACCAAGTGGTTCCTGTTCAGGCCTTGGCCAGAAAATACCCTGGGAGGAAGTGAGGGCATAGAGGCTCCCAGGGCTCTTGTCAACAGGGAGGCTGGGGAAATAGCCCCTGGCCCTACTGGGAGGGACCCCTGAGTGACCATGGGTAGGAGGCAGCTGAGGGTGGGGGCAGTAGGAGGTGGGATGGGGTGGTCTCCAAAGTGTCCAAAAGTTACTGGCAGGCCAGTTAGGCTGTGCTGTGGCTCCTGCCTCCTGGATTGTAGCAAGAAGTTGCAACAGTTTAGTTTTGTTGTAAAGGAAGTTTCAGAATCCTAGTGGCTGCTTTTGAACAGAGAGATAGATGTTAACAATATTAAGGGAGTTATTTGGGGGTGGGCTGGGCAGCACATGAGGGGAGAAGATGGTTGGTCAGGGGTCTAGAAACTGGAATGTAATGTCTTTGCCCTGGAATTTTCTTTCCTTCCAGATACATGGCTTCCTTGCTGGTATCCTTTCCCTTTTCCAGCCCCCAGTGTCCCTGTTTCCCAGCTCCTGGCTCTAGGGAGCCTGACCTGAATTCCACTGTCTTCCTGGAGAGCAGGAGAGGAGTCACTTGTTCGGAAAGGAACCAAAGGCTTATTGTCGCCCAGCCACCCACCTAGAGAATGAGAGGGTGGGGGGTGGCCCTAGACATGGTCACTGGGACACTTCCACAGTCTTGTTTGTATTTCAAGTTTTGCCAACCTCTGATTTCCCTTTCCAGCCTGCAGTGGGGATTTGGCTCAGTACCAGCTGCCCGGGTTTGTGGTTTGACTAGTAGAGCTCTGTCATGGTCCTCCATGCCCCCCATTCAGAACACACCCAAAAAACCCCAAACAAACCCTACATCTTAACCTAACTTTATTTTTTACGTATTGACTTAAAATTAGTAATAAGATGAAACATAGGCTGGGGATTTCAGCCCTTCATAGATGTTTCCTGATGGTTGAGGTGAGGTCCATTGTATATCGTTTTTATTTATTCCCTATCATCTTGTTTATACTATTATTTGGTGATGATTATAGGCTAGAGATTATCTTTGAGTTTATACTGTTTTTAATTATTGACCAGCTATACTATTGGAGGAGGAGAAGTGGGCACAAGGAATAGAGAATTAGATGCTGCAGGGTGTGGGAAGGGAGTGGGTGACTTCAGAAGCAGCAGCTGGGTTTAAGTCCCATTTTTACTCAGTTTATTAGCTGATCAAATACTCATCAGTGCTGGCAATTGCTGATGGATTTAATCAACCAAAGTCTCTGCTGTTTACATTCTGTCAGTCAGACAAGCTCACCATGGCCTGTCAGACTGGTAGGTGCTACAGAGGAGACAGGTGAGGGCGTTGTACAAAGTACCACAGGCCGGGCGACTTAAACACAGAAACTTATTCTCACAGTCTGGAGGCCAGAAGTCCACGATCAAGGTGCTGGCAGAGTTGGCTTCCTCTGAGTCCTCTCTCCTTGGCTTGCGGATGGCTGCGCCCATGCTGCCTCTTTGCATGGTCTTCCCTTTGTGCATGAGCATCCTGCTGTCCCCCAGGTGTCCAGATTTCCTCCTCTTGTAAGGACAGTAGTTGGATTGGATTGGGGCCCACCCTAATGGCTCATTTTAACTTAATTACCTCTTTAAAAACCCTATCTCCAAATACAATCATATTCTGAGATTCTGGGGTTAAGGCCTCAACATAAAGTTTTTGGGTGTTGGGGAGGAACACAATTTACACCACAACAGGGGAGAAAGGGTGTGTGTGTGTGTGTGTGTGTGTGTGTGTGTGTCAGTAAAGGCCTCTCTAATTCAAGCACACTACTAAGTAGCTCATAACCCCTTGCTAGTTTGTTAGAGTAGCCTAGCGGTTGTGTCAGGTGTGAGGGATGAGCCCTCCAGGACTTGGTCTACTTTACCAGTTTATTTAACTGCTTTGAGCTCCAGTTTTCTCACCTGTAAAATATGGTCAATAAAAACCATATCTTGGTGTCCTCTGGGAAGCTAAAGTATGGAAAGCACTAAGCCTTTCATCAGCTCAGTTCATGGTGGGCCCCCAGTAAATGTCAGCCCCCATACGCTCTCCTCTGCCCCCCACCTGCTCCTGGCTCACCAGCACCTTTTCTTCTGTCCCTGTTTCATCCTTTCTGCTCCTGAATTCCACTTCTGATCAGGGTGCTTTAGTCACTGGGCCTGCAGAATGGACCCTGACTGGTGCTGCCCCAGCTGTTCCCAGCTCACAGGTGGCTCTGCCTTCCTCACAGGGGTGATGGCATCACCACCCAGTCCTTGTGAACCACGTGTTCTTGGAGGTGGCTCCTCCCTTCCGAGGAGCCGTAAACACTGTTTTTACATGAGCAAAGAGTGACACTTGGAGAAAACTGGTGCAGGACTGTAAACATAAAATACCAGTTGCTGGCCAAAGTGTGGGATGGCTGCCAGGGAAAGAGCTTCCCTTGCTGTGTCAATGCTCACCATGCAGGTGACGTCTTCCACTTCCCTGTGCTGGTCTCGCTTCCCTCATTAGAGGTGTTGCCACTGGGGCCCTGTGCATGCCTGGCCTGTGGGAGGCACTTACTATACGCTTGAGAAATGGGTGCATATATTCATACGTGAGTCTGGGTCAAACCGACCCTGGTTCAGTATCAGTGCTGTCCCTCAGCTCTGTGTGACTGAGTAGAAGGCTGTATTTCTTTGGGTTCTGAGGCTTAACCACCATGATGTGTATGTGTCTAGTATTTATGTAAGTAGGCGGCGCCTCTGCAGTCAGACCCTCTGTCTGCATTCTGGGTCTCCCATTTGCCAGCTCTCTGACCTCAGGTGAGTCACGCATCCTTTCTGTCCTGTTTTCTTTGTCTGTGGAGTGAGGAAAATGAGAATTTTGTTGGAGGGTTTTTGGTACTCAGTTAAGTTTAGCTTTATTGTTTATATCTATTTTTTTAAAAATCTATTTTGTTCTATTTCTATCACTATGAAGTTTGAAGTCAAACTCAGGTTATTGCAGTGAGTATCCCAGTGCCATGAGTGTGGCAGTGTGAATGTTCCCATTTTATAGCTGGGAAAAATTGAGGCTCGAAGAACCTAAGTGCCTAGCCCCAGTTCACAAGTTAGAGATCTCAGATCCTCTCCTCGCTCCTCTAATTTTCAGGCCAATTATTTTCAATAACTGTCTCATCCCACTTCACCCATCATATGGGTAATGTTTGTGAACCTGGGGTTTGCAGACTGCTTGCTTTTGTACACAACATTGAAGCAGTGGTTGTTGGGAGCCAGTGCCTCACTGCTTATGGTATCAGGTGTAAAACACAGCCCTCCCTGTTCCATCCTACACAAGTCAGTGGTTAGCATTGTGGGGGTGGGTGGCCAGATGTGTGAGATCTATCAGCCTGGCTCCTGCAGCCGACTTGGGCTGTCTCCCCTCAGGCTCCTAGCCCACCAGCATGCCCTTCTCAGCCTGCCTTCTGCCCAGAGCCAGGCCTGCCGCCCACCAACTGGTTCCTGCATTTGCCAGGGTGAGGAGGAGGTGGCTGTGTTGCTCCAAGTGCTCATGAAAAATGCCTCATTATAGGATTAATTACCCGCTGCTGAGCACTGTGGAATTCACAGGGCTCCATCAGCGCTGTGACTTCTCACCTCCAATTGTCTCTGCTCCTTCCTCCAAACCTACCTGAGTTCTGCCCACTTCTGGCCAGCACGTTAAACCTCATGTCAGAGTAAAGAATAGACAGTGGCCTCCAAGGCTGCGGCTGAAGGTCTGGCAGTGGCCCTCCCTGCCCCTTACTAGCTGACTGCCCTGGAGTTTTGGTATTCTCAAAGCGGGGACACTCGGGACACTGGGCCAGGGACACTTCCAAGTTGTAAAGCCCCTGTGGCAGACCTTCATAGTGACACATCTTGGGCCACCAGCGTATTAGAGGCTGAAAAAGGATGGCCTTCTTTTCCTGTGAGTAAAACAAGTCCCTGCTTTAATTATCCTTAGGTTGAAATAGTGGGCTCCCCCTCCCCCCACCCCCTTTTGGCTTTCAGACAAGAATCTGAAGAATGTGGTACTCGGTGGTGGACCTGAGCAGGGCTGGGGCCGGATTCAAGCTCTTCCGGGCCTTTTATCAGGCAGCCTTTAGTGCTCCTGGACCCGAGACATTCCAAATTGGTCATGGGCAGGACTCCCTGATGATTATGGGCTCATTACATTCCTGCCTTTTCCTGGCTCGGTGGCTCAGTTGGTTAGAGCTTCGTTCCGATATGCCAAGGATGCGGGTTCGATATCTGGTCAGGGCACATACAAGAATTAACCAATGAATGCATAAATGAATGGAATAGCGAATCCATGTTTGTTTTTTCTCTCTCTTCCTCCCTTCTTCTCTCTCTCTAAAAATCAATTAAAAAATCCTTGCTCTTCAGTGGGATCCGCAGGGGACAGCTGGGAGGGGTGGGGAGATAAACACTCCCCACCCCGACACTCTTTATCTTAGTGAACTCAGGTTAAAAAGAGTTTGCAGGGGAAACATGGTTGCTGAGGGGCTTGGTATCAGCCAGGAGGACCACTACTACTGCTTTGGTTTGGTTGACAGGGAAAACTGTGGGTCCCCTTACCCCTTAGGTTCCTTCCCCTTCCTGATCTGAGGCTGCCCGCTGTTTACCCATCCTAGCTTGTCCTCCATGCGGGTCCTCCTTGCAGGACCTCCTTGCTGGATGCTGTTTGCTGCCTCCCTGCATTTGCTCTGAGACTGTGGGCCAGGTACACTGGCACAAAGACCCTAGAGCCTGATGAGACCTCTAGGGCATAGACTCCAACAGTCAGTCCCCCTGTGCCCTGGAGTAAGTCATTTAAGCATTCTGGGCTTTAGTTTCCTCAGCTGCAAAACAGGATACAAATAGAACCTACCACACGGGGCTGTTGTGTGGGTTAGTGTGTGGGTTAGTGAGATCTTGGGTGAAAAGCACCTGGGACTAAGTATTAGTGGTTTTCAGCACAGTCCTGTGATGAGGGCTTTGTGATTCCCATTTTCCAGATGAAGAAAGGGAGGTTCAGAACATTTAAATAATATACCCAGATTCCCTCAGCCAGTGAGTGGAGCCCACAGCACTCACATCCAGGTCTGCCTGACTTGTGTCACATTCTGCCCTGACCTCGCACCCTCGGGGGCGTGTGTGCACGGCTGTGTGTGCTCATGCCTGTGTGTGTGCATATATCTTGCGGGGTAGGGAGGGTTCTGCCCCCCCAGGACAGGATGGCGTGGCCTGAATCCGGAAGCTCTCTAGGGCAGGGGCTGCTGCTGCTTCCTTCTCTCACCTGCAGCTTCAGCCGTGGCCCCTTTGGAACCAGACTATGGCTCTGGCAAAGGAGTGATTCTTGGCGGGTGGTAAAATAAGCAGCGGCCAGGTTCCTGGTGAAGGATGTGTGAGGTCATCCCTGTGGCCAGGCACCCTGTTCAAGGACAGTGGGGTCGCCGGTTTTTCAGATCAGGGTGCTCCAACCGCCTGCTCTAGGAAACTGCAATTGAATTTTTTATAAAGTGTGAAGTAAGTGGGTTTTACTTTCACTCAGTGGCGTGTATGGGGGTCATTTTCCCCAGGGAGGCTGATGGCTCTGGAATGCTGCTGGTCCACCCCGGCTTCTCTGGAGGAGAGCTCGTTCGCCTGTTCAGTTTTGGATTTCTTGTTCCCGCAATCCTGGGTAATTCAGAGCTGCCCTGGGGAAGTGACCTCTTCTTCCCACGCAAAGTCATTATTGGGTTGTCCTGACTGCAGCTTTGCTCTCAGACCTCTTTTGTGAGATTCTGCTTAACCCTCTGGAGGGTAACGAAGGAAGAGAATCTTCTCGTCTTTGTTCACGTTGCCTTGGTGGAGAGGAGGCAACTCCAATGCTCCTTTGCCTTTGAGCTTGTAACCAGGAGCTCCTACAAGTCCTTAGGCTGAACTTGAGGGTCTCTGTGAGCCCCTTAAGGGGTCACAGCCTTCAAAGGAGCCCTCGGAGGCTGAAAGTGTTAAGAACCGCTGATCCAGAGAGATGGGAACTTTGGGTTTCCTGTTTATAGAGCAAGTGTGTGTGTGTGTGTGTGTGTGTGTGTGTGTGTGTGTGTGTGTGTGTGTGTGTAAACAGATAGGCAGGCTATTATTGGGTACAAGGGTTTGTTCATTATGGAGTTAAGTTATGCTGCCCAAAGCAGATAAAAATGGGGAGCACCTTCCACAATCTCATCTCTGTACAGTAGCTTTCTTCTCCCACCTGATTTTTTTAAAATTGAATTTATTGGGGTGACATTGGTTAGTAAAATTATACAGGTTTCAGGTGTACAATTCTATAACACACCATCTGTACATTGCATTATTTTGTGTTCACCACCCCAGGTCAAGTGTCCTTCCATCTCCATTTGTCTCCCCTTTACCCTCTTCTTCCTCCCCCACCCCCTTCCCTCTGGCAGTCACCATACTTGTCTGTGTCCATGAGTCTTTCTGTTTTTCTTTGCTTAATCCCTTCACCCTTCACACCCAGCCCCCCATCTGATCTTTCTTGCATTAAACTTTAATACATCACTTCTGGGTGTCTCTGCAGCAGGGGCTGGGGCTGGTGCTTTGAGTGGTGATGTTTTGACTGGAGATGTGACCTGTTGCTATTCTGGATGCTAAGGAAACTGGGCCCTTTCTTTCTGTCCTTGTGACCTTCCACCTGGACTCCAGGTGCTCAAGGATGTTTCCTCAGCCATATCCGGGCAGGTGGCTTCACACCCGCCCCCACCTCTGAGTCTCTTTCTTAAGGGGGAGGGTGGGGAGCAGGGAAAGAGGGCTGTGCGGAGGATACCTGCCATGGCTTTTTTGAAGTGGTCGTGATCAAATTTTGGGAGCAGTGGGAGAGGAATGTGTTCCCTACAGAGCCTGGCTTTGGCTTCGGCTTTGAGCTTCTGCTTGGCCTTAACTCCCTGTGTGATCCTGGGGGAGTCGCTGGACCAGTCTGAGCCTCATCTCCCCAGTGCTGGTTGAGTCAGATTGATGTTTTTCAGTCTGTCAGTTGAGACTCATTGGTGAGTCGTGAAATTTAGTGGGTGGCAACCAGCATTTTTAGAAATTAAATAAAATAGATTCAAATGGAAAATATCAGAGTGCATAGGATATATTTGTGAATTTTATTTTGTTTGACATGTTTGTGTGTATTTGTGACGAAAAGTTCTTACTTTTTTTTTTTTTTTTTTTTTTTACTGTGGTTTGAGATGAAGAAAACATTGGTACCCCCAGGATGAGATTCTCTGGGGAGGGTCTCTTTCAGCCCCAACTTTGTGTGGTTCCCACCTACTGGTCTGATCTGAGCTAGGTCTCCTTCTCCCACTCCAGCTGAGCCTGTAAATGGAGCCCCTTGCAAATCACAGTCTTTAAAGTTCTTTACAAAATTCTGGGAAATGAGCTACATTCCTGGGGTGGAATAAATCATGTTGAGTTAGGCTAGGCAGGATGTGACTTCAAACCCCTGAAGTGGGCTGTGTGAGGGCAGCGCCTGTGACTGACTCATTATGAGCTCAGTGGCGACACAGACTTCTTGAGAGAAGAGGCAAGGATTGTGGGGGAGGGGAGCTGGCAGGCCAGGGCGCCACCAAGTACCACTCCTCCGTTAGCTCATTTTGATCCTCACAATAGTTCTGTGAGTTGAGCAGCGCTCTGACCCTGTTGCAGAGACGATGTTGGTGCTCTGTACTGCTCTGTGGGGTGGCTGGTAGCACCTCCGTTTTACAAATGGAGAAACTGAGGCCTGGGGGCCACGTCAGCCCGACAGAGTTTGTTCTCTTAGTTAAGTGATGGGTCTGGAATTCCACAGCCAGCCCGGCTGCCTGTTGAGTCCCGTTCTTTCTCAGATGCCTGCTGTAAAGGTTATGAATAAGTTTATCACCAGGTGGAAAGTTTCTCTCCTCTCTGATGAAGCTCATTATCGGAGTGACTTGAATGACCCACTTGCTCAATTCAGGAAGATTGTTCTTGACCCCTGACCAGTCTCTTGCCTCTCAGAAACAAAGTAAAGATCAATGAACATCAGATTGAGCTGGAAGCGTGCTGAGAAGACTAGGACAGTGATGTCCTGAATGGTCACGGGGAGCCTTGGCACATCCCAGCCCTTTGCTGCCTTGTCTGCTAAAGGGGAGACGAGCAACACGAGAATCACTTGTTTTTGAAAAATAAGGTGTGGAGTTATTTGGCTTAACATTAGGCACTTTAAGAGTGGGTGGCAGAGAGTCTGTGAAGTTTGGTCCTTTTGGGAGACTCCATGGCTTCAGTTCATCAGGCATTCAGCCCCTACATGTTGGGCAGGGAAGACCCAGTGGGACTGGCACCCATCATGGCCTTAGAGCTCTCAGCCCATCCTAGGGTTAGGATGGCTATTGGTGCAAGGGGCAACACTATTCTCTCTCTCTTTTTTAAGTATTATTTAAACGTCACTCAGAAGAGCAGGCCGCTCAGGGCCTGGTAGGTTCTGGTCTGAGTAGTTTTCGGAAATTGTCTTTAGTTTCTGACGTTGCGTTGGGTTTCTCAGCCGTTATGGTGTGGGTGCAGGAAGCCAGCACTTTCCCATTGCAAAATTCTTCGCAGTGTGGTTATTTTTCTCATTGAGTTTCAGCAAACCAGTCGCATGCGTGAGGATAGAAAAACCATGCTATCAGCAGAACCAGAGGGAAGGAATAATTTTGCTGCAGAACCTGAAAGGTTCACGTTGCCCTGGTGCACATGTGGGAAGCTCGGGAGGTGCTGTCTGCCGGACAGCAGGCTCCGTGTGTTCAGTGAACATTCATTCCCAAGAGGCAGGCAGCCAAACAGTTGTCATCCTTGTCAAACGGGGGGCCAGTCTAAGGGCAGAATCTGTGCTGCTCAGGAGGGGACATCGCTCCCTCTTTGCAGTTTCTCCTGGACTGCTGAGTGCAAGTTCATTACCAGGTAGGTGAGGCAGAGGTGTGACCTCACTACCCAAATATTGAGCCACTTTAAAAGTAGAGTCAGGGGTCCAGTGCAGATGACTTCCCTGCAGATTCACAGATCAGCGGCGGCCTGGCCTGTTCCCATTGAGTGATACCTGCTTAACCTGTTGCTAATGTACCTGCCTGCCCTCTCCTCTCCTTGGACATTAGACACGTGGGGTGAGGAGGGGTTACCTTTGGCATGGTGATCTCTTGGACAGCCAGGTTCCCAGATGACACAATGTAAGTGCAAACCCAGCACTTGGAGCAGTTCACTTTGCTTCAGCAAGCACTGAGTGAGGGGCCCTTTCTATGCAGTGCCCGAGGCTCAGTCAGCACCTGAGTTAGGAGCTGGGAACAGTCCCTTTCTTCAAGGAGTCCTAGGGATGATGCTAAGACAGGCAGAAAAGCTGTGGCTCTGGTATAAGGCAGATTGTACTGTAGACTGCCTGGGGGGGGGGGGGTACAATACAGAGATGAATGATATACTAGGGTGTTAGGAAAGGCTGCTCCAGGCTATCTGGGAGCAGAGACATCCTCTGGGAGCCATGACTACAATGGAGGTGTCTGCAGGTGACAAGAGAGGTTGGGCTGGAAAGATAGTTGGGATTTGAAGGCCATGGTGGTCTTTCTCTCCAGGTAGGAAGGGCTGTCATTCTGAATGGGGCTGCCTTCAAGCCCTGCTTGCTTTGTGCCCTGACAGATTAGTTGATTGATTCATTGATTAAGAAAGTTTCTGTGTCCAAAGCCATGTATCTGTGGCCCTGAGGACAGGAGTAATATCTTAGTGGAGGCGTCTCAGTGGGTACTTTGGTCTGCATGACACATGATGCCTGAGATCAGTGGCAGGAGAGTTCCTGAGATACTGGGGCCCTTCTCACTGAGGAGGAAATACCTCTGGTGGGACAGTGACCCCTGGAGTCTCCCTGAGCCAGGCTGCTTGGAGTAGTCGATCAGAGGGTGAAATCTGTGCCTCATTTGTCCCTTTCTTGTGGCATTTGATCACTTTCTCCCCAGCCTCCTCATAGAACTCTCTCCCCTACTCTCTTAGATTAGAAGCCCCTCCTGGCTCGTCCATGGTACTTTCCAACTGCTGACCTTGCCCCCTTAAATTGAGGTAAGGGAGGGTGATCTTTTTAAAATACAAATCTGATGATGTCACCCTCCCAACCTCCCACCTCCTGTGGTGGCCTCTCCTTGTCCCTAGAATAAAATCTGCATTCCTCCACATGGCTGATTAGATCCTGGGTAAGCTGCCCTGCTTATCCCCTCCAGCCTCATCTCTAGCTACTCCCTGCTTCCCAATCCTTATTCCTTACACACAGAGGGGGAGGGGAATCTATGCACCAAATTCCCGTGTCATTTCAACTGCAGGCCTCGCCTTCTTCACTCAGGCAAACATGAACATTTCTCAGTGTTCCCTTGGACTCTCAGGACTTCTGGGAAGTCCCTCCATGGACCTCTGAGGAGGGAAGGGCAAAGGGGATGGGTTTGGGGGCTCTGGTGCTAAATTCCTCTCTGCCCCCTCTCTGGTCTGGTTTTCTTATCTGCTAAGCATCAGCACAGGCTGAGGTTGGAATACTGCTAAGGGAAACAAGTCCCAGCTTCTTCTGTAAGCAAACAACATTCCTGAGGTTGGGAGGGAGGGGGCCCTCCATAGCCCTCCCAGGCCTCAGCAGCCTCTGGCCTCAGGGCAGCTGGGAGGGTCCTCCCGCCTTTATAGCTTGGGGAGAATGAGCACCTTAGGGTGGGGGGCTGCTCTAATGTTGGCCCTGGGTGGAGAGTGGCTGACCCCTTCCCTGTAGATAACTTCTAATAGCTGTGCGTACGTCTTTTACCCTGTTTGAGCCTGATAGCATCATCTGAGTGCTGCACAGGGTCGCACAGCTGGTCAGTGCCAAGGCAGACTCAAATCCAGCTCTTCTGCCACTGGCCTCATGCACATCCCACCAGACCTGCGTTTCCTACAGAATATTCCTGGGCGCTAAGCCCGACAAAGTGAAGCGGGCCCCCTTACCGCAGGCCTCTCAGAACCTGTGGTATGTATTATGACGGGGAGGCCCGCGGGGTGGCAGTGTGCTCTACCTTCCTGGGCCATGAGACCCCCTTTCCTCATGCAAAATCACTGTGTTTGGGAATCACCATACTGTGCCATGTCATTCTCTGGACTGATGTCACCTGGAGAGTCACCAAACTTCTAGAAGCTTTTCATAGCCCCCAAGTGTCATTCTAGGAAGGACTGAGAGTAATTAAGTCAGGAGGACAAGAGAGAGGAGTTGGGAGGGGGTTTCTTATTAAGTGTTGGATTCTTTGCTGGGAACTTGAATTTTACAACCACTTTGATGGCAGGCATTTTTTTCTCATTCTAGAGCTAGTTGATTGAGGTGTTAACAGCTTTGAGATCATAGGAATTGTGAGCATGAGAATCAGACCCAAGTATGTCTGACTCCAAATTCAACTCCATTCCATCCTCTTACAGTACGTTATAAACATCTGTCTTGGGATTTGAAGAATCGGTGCCTCATAGGGTAGTGGTTTTTCCAAGTTCTGTCACTCTCTTTTGAGTTGGCACCAAAGATTGGTGTCTGTAGCTCTTGCTTGGTATTTGCAGACCTAGTGCTCCAGGAAAGGCAGGATGGGCAGCCTGAGGCCTTTCCATGGGCCCCAAGGAGGGCAGAGGCCCTCTCCACTAGCCCATGACAGCTGAGGCTCTATCTGGTATGTCTGGTAGTAGATAGTAGGGGCCTCTACATGGTTAGTCAGGGGATGCTAGAAGTTTCCAGAAAACAGATTTTTTTTTCAACCTGATGAAAAGTTTCTTGGGGACCAATAAATTACTTTTACTCCCCTTTCTCTTTGTGGATTGAAAGCTCCAATGTGCTTTTTTTCCCTTCTCGTTTTGGGGATATAAAAATTAGTCCTTAAAAAAAAAAATTAGTCCATAAGTGGATTGGGTTTTGTTTTTTTTGTTTTTCTAATTCTTACCCGAGGATATTTTTTCCATTGCTTTTCAGAGACAGTGGAAGGGAGATAGAGAAAGAGAAACATCGATGTGAGAGAGACACATTGATTGGTTGCCTCCTGCACACACCCCGACTGCAACCGAGGTATGTGCCCTTGGCTAGAATCGAACGGGGACCCTTGAGTCCGTGGGCCGACCCTCTTAACTACTGAGCCAAACAGGCCAGGGCAGTGGCTTGGGTTTTGTAACAGTAGGTGGCTGTGACCTGTGCATGCTTTCACCTTGGGTCTCCTTGTTCACGTCAGCTCTCCAACTCTCCGTCCCTCTGTACAGCTCAAGGGTATTTTCTAGCTTCTTAGAAACCTCACCACTCCTTCATTTTTGCCTTGTTTCTCACGCATTCATTCGGGACACTTTAACTGAGTCTTGCTCTGGGTCAGATATTATGCTAGACATTTGAAATAAAAATGAGACCCTGTTCCTGTCCTCCGATAAAACTTCAAATAATGACAATTAAGCTATTTGGTTACAGCAGTGTGGAGCACAGAGGGGAGGGACACGAAGAGGAGGGAAGTATTTTTGCAGCAATCTGGGAGGGCCTTAAAGAGGAGGGAGCGTGTGAGCTGGGGTTTGAGAGAGGGTTCCTGGTACAGGGCGCACCAGCCTCTTCCAAGGCCTGGCGGCACGAGCGGAGAGGGATGTGAGCAGGGGTCGATCAAGCGACAGAGAAGAGGGCAGAGGGAGGGGAAGGGCTGGGAGCAACGGAGGAGATTAATGGGCAGCGTCACAAAGGGCCTTCTCACCGGGCAAGGATGGTTAGATTTTGTTCTGGAGATGAGATGAAAAGCCATTCAACTGTTTTGAACTGGTGGTGATATCAGTAAAATAGGAAGTAGCAGGAATAGAAATGGAGCTATCAAGTCATCCTGAAGGCAGCGAGGGGAACGGATTTGAAGGGTGTGGAAACCTCAAGGGGAGGGCAGTAAGGAGGCAGCTGTGCAGCTTAGAAAGAAGGGGACACAGGCCTGGGCCGCAGCTGGGCCCCAGCGATGGGGTTGGCACAGCCCTTCTAATCCACCAGGGAGATGTTTACAGTGACTGTCTTGGTTGACTAGATGACCAGTCTTAGAGATAACCAGAAGAGAGTGTAGGTTTGGGGAGAGGAGGGTAGGGGATAGTTCAGATGTGATGGTGCTTGTGGGTCCTTCAGGGTGGAGACATCCGTCTGGTCGGTGCTTGAGATCTTGGAGGCAAGTTCCGGGTCGGAAACACTCATCTGGGTATCATCCCTGGGATTAACCCTGTTTTGCTGATACTATTAAAAAATAGCATTTGATGGCATTCCCAGGATGCTGGGGTGAGCCGGCAGAGCATGGGAGCCACACGCAGTGTGGCTGCTGCCTGCCGTCTTCCATGAATCACCTGACCTCTGGGAGCTGGTGAACTTTGCTTATGAGTCACTGACTGAGCTGCTGTGTTGGAGGCTCTGGAGACTCAGGCCCTGCCTCGGGAGGTACATCCGCCGCCTTTGCTGATTCTTTTTTAAAAAACTGGGCACTTAGGAGTCTTTAAAGTATAGTTCAGTAGTGGCTTCTGGGCAGATCCCTTAAAACACAGTGTATTACAAGGGGCAGTCACTCCTTGGTGATGGTGTCATCCATAATGGTCATTGTTTGGGCCCTGGGAATCATTTTGCTCTGAGGACTTCTCTGTTTTAAAAAGATTAGGCTTGTGTACTTCACAGTTGGGAGAGTCTTTTCTAACCTGAAGTCTGGCTTCTGTTTAACATTTCCTCATACTAACCTTTAAATCAGTGGTTCTCAACCGGGGGTGATTTTGCCCCCCCTTCCCCAGAGCCCACCTTTGGCAATGTCTGGAGACATTTTGGGTTGTTACATCCAGGGCCGGGTGCTAGTGTCTACTAGTGAGTACAAGCCAGAAATACTGCTAGATATCTTACAATTCACAGGACAGTCCTTCACAACAAAAACTTATTTGGCCCCAAATGTTCATAGTGTTGAGAAACCCTGCCTTATCTGATCACATCATTTTATGGTTCATGAAAAACTGCACCCTCTCCTCTCTTGGCCTGGAATCCTTATCTACCATTCCCCCACCGCCATCAATGTTCCATCCATCTTTCAGGACCCAGCTTAAATGTCATCTCCATGAAACTACCTCGAGCTTCCAAGTTTTCCTACAGCAAGCTGCTCATTCCTGTATTCCTGCAGATTCTTGTGTTAGAGCTGGTTGTTGACATGGTCTCTCCTCTGCAGTGAATGTTCCACAAAGACAAGTGTCCTGTCTCATTGTTACCTACATTTAATGTTGAATTAAATAGCCTTGTGAGGTAGAGGTGGCACAAAATATCTGCATTTACAGTTGAGCCAGAGAGGTGGCACATGCCCAGGGTCACAAGCAAGTACTTCTTAATCCATATGACATCTGTCTATTGAGCGCCCGCCATACTTGGTGTTGGGTGCAGCAGTTAACAGGGCAGAAAACCAAGGAGCTTGCTCTGTCCACTCTGAACTCTGTAATAAAGTCCCAGATTGGCACCTCAGCGGTATGTGTCATCTAGTACATTATAAACTCCTTGGATCCTTTATACCTTTGTCACAGTATTTTTGCACATAGATCCTCAGTATGATTTGGTTGATTGAATAAGGAAATCCAATGGGTTTGCAGTAGCTGTTTTCACAGAACCTTCCTTAATAGTTCGTTGAACTCAAAAGCAATGGCTGCAAGTAGAAAGAGAAGGGGCATGTTCACCTGTGCGCCCTGGGATGAGGGTAGGATGAAAAACAGTCAGGGCTTACTCGCGTACATCGATGGTTAAGCTGGAACAGGGCTCCAGTGTCTGGGTTGAAGCCGCCTGGGGCCTCTGGACTGGAACCTTGGCTCAGAGAACTTAAATGGCTTGTTCAAGGCTATGCCCCACATCCTCTTACTTTCTGCGTAGTGATTTGAGGTGGAAGTGTCCCTGGTACAATCCAGCACAAGGAGAATATGGGGTTTGCAGCTTTAAATTGGTAAATTAATGTCTGTTTTACTGATTTGAGTAACCAGGGGCTCTCTGTTTAAGTGAAAACTGAGCAGAGCATTAGGTCTGAGTTTGAACCTGGGTTTTGGGATCTGTCTGAGCCTCATTTCCCTCACCTGTAAAATGAATGTGATGATATATAACTTATGAAATGATTGCAAGGCTTGACTGAGAAAACAGCTTAGTTGCAGGCCCTCCGTACTTGGTATCTTTAAGATGAGTTGGGCTGACTTAAAAGCTGCAAGCCTAGAACTTGGCCCATGGAAAGCTTTACATAATCTTCGTTGTCTAGGAATGGAAACGCTCAGTCTTTGGACCAGTGATTTGTCCTAGCAGAATAAATTCTGTCTTTAAGGGGCTAGTGGTTTCTTTTCCAGACAAGCACACAAATAAGTACAAGGAGAACCAGAGGGAGGGAGAGGGAGGGGATTCTTTGGGAAAATAGGAAGGAGTAAAAGGTCCAAGTATATGTTGGGGGGGAAAGGGAGAAGGCAAATAATCGAGGAATTACATTTTGGGTTGAAAGCAGAGGTTTTTGGTTAACCTATTTACTTTCAGTTTCATCATTTCCTGAGCGTCCTAATTTAGCCTCTGGTTGTGTCCTCTCGATTATAGCCTAAAAAGGCAACTACTTGGGTTTCTTGGAGTTGGAATGGCACCCACAGGAAGCCGCATGGGAAGGGCTGGAAGGGCCTGCCTCATCAGCCTGATCTGGTCTCCAATGGGAGAGAGCTGCCTTCTTTCTCTTTAACTCTTTGCTGGCTGGCCCAGCCCCCTGATTCCCAGGGCTTCCGGAGCGCCCCTAATATGAGCTACCAAGCTCTTTCCTGCAAACAGTTTTCCAAGTGCTGGTGTGGTTGCTGCCACATGAATACCCTGCTCAAGTGGCTGTGCACACCAGTCAATCCCTTTGGCAAACATTTTGATAACACATCTCAGGGCCATAAAAGTGTCCTGATTATTTTGGTCCAGTAACTCCACTTCTGGCAATTTCTCTCATAGATAAGAAGAAAAAACCTAGTTAGTGAGTTTTTAAAGAAATCACTTTGGAATATTATGTAGCCATTAAAAGTGGCCAATAACCAGGCGTTTGGAGTTAGGAGTCCTGGGTTTGAGTTTTTGCTCTCCCAGCTCTGTGACTGAGTGGAGGTACTTCCCTCGCAGAGCCTCTGCATCATCACATGTAAAGTGAAGTGTTTGGATAAAAATGGTCAACAAGCAAACTATGGCCCTCTGGGGAAATAGTCATAAAAAGTAGGAAAATACAAAATATGAAACTCCACTCTTTGCCTAAGGTAGCTAAAAATCAAGTGTTTCTATGAACTGGGACTAGAAGGGACCATTGAAAAAGGGAAAACTGATTTGGGGGAGGAGAAGGTCAGGAGTTTAGGGGGATATTTTTCTTTTATTTTGAAGACCTTTGTATTGCGTTCAGTTTTTTTTAAGTTTCAAAGGAGCGATTTAGCAGGGTCCCAGGACGGGATCGGGAAAGTGGCCTCATGTTGGCTGCTGCACTGAGTAGATTGCCTCCTTAGTACCCTTTCTCTAATGCCCCTCATTTCATTTCCAACATCTCTTGACAGTGGCAGCTTACTCCACCTGCATCCGTAGAGGTGAGCCCTAACTTGTCTGCACCCCTGGCTTCACCATGGGCACACACAGCTCAGCAGCTGCTGGAGCCTGGGAGCCTCTTTGCCTTGCACAGGTGAAGCTCAGCTTCAGCCCTGTGGTGTCCAAATCCTTGAATGTGGATGTTCCTGGCCGGGCTGGGTGGGAGCTTTAATAGCAACCCCACTGCATCATGACCTCTGTGGTTCTCCCCATCAGTCCAGCCCGTGTATTGATCTTGGCACTGCTGCTCTCCCGCGTCATTCCAGCAGAATTGCTGAAACCAGATAGCTCTGTCCTTGGTCTGGCTCAGCACGGCCCAGCCACATTTAATGAAAAGTTCTTCCCGGAGAGAGGCACTGAGGCAAGTGGGCACTCCTAAAGCCCACCGTCCTTGGTGCCTTGGCACCATAGCCCTCTGTCGGTCCAGTTCTGAGGGAACGCTGTGTGTCCCTTTCTGTTACAGGAAGTATGGCTTGGCCCCCAGGTCTCTTGCTAGGTGTTAGAGGTAGACAACACTGGCCTGTAATTGCCCCTTATCTCCTTCCGAGGCCTGAAGGTAGGGCAGTGGGTTGGGTGGATCATCTCCCCCCCCCCCCCCCCCCCCCATTTGCTATGCATTGTTTGTGGCTCTGTAGCACTGACCCACCAATGACGGGACTGGGCAGTCTACCTGATTTCCAGGGTGGGCCCAGAGCCTGCAGCCTGAAGGGAGCCCAGGTGCTGCTGTGATGCCAGGCCTTCAGGCCAGGGGAGTGAGAATATTGAGTTTTAACGCACTCTGCTTTTTGACAGGTCACATGGTCCACACCAGGAAGGCTCATTCTCAGCCTCCCTGCCTGCTTGCTCAGTAAATATTTGTTGAATGCTGTGGAATGCCTGCCTCTGCACTCCCCATGTCCCACTCAACTTATCAACAGTTTCGGCCTAACTTTTTTTGTGAGACCCCTGGCACAAATGTGCTGGGAAGAGCCCAGGCCTGGGGGTGAGGCAGATCTGGGTTAGGATCCTATGTCATGACTGGGCTGGGAGACTGGGCAAATGACTTGCTGTCTCTGAGGCTCATTTATAAATTGGGGATAATAAAAGCTCTTTTCCAGGGTGATTGATGGTTAAGTGAGGTTAGGAATAAACAGAACTTGATGTTGGCAGTATCTACACTCTGAATGACCATCCCTTTCCCTCCTTCTCTTGGAGGGATCTTGTAAAGGGCGTGGGATATCCTCAGTGTTTTCACTGGGTTGCGTCAGTGGAACTTTCAACCAGCAGCAGATTTAGGATTTGGGAAGACAGGGTTCAGGTGAATCCCTTTTTGTATATTGATGGGAGATTATTCTTGTCGTTTATGGGTTTGAAGTTTGCAAAAAGATTGAGAACCCAGCCCGTCTAGGCGTGGCTCAGCAGTTGAGCATTGACCTAAGATCCAGTCAATCGGGGTTTGATCCCCAGTCAGGGCACATGCCCAGGTTGTGGGCTCGAACCCTAGTCGGGAGCATGCAGGAGGCAGCTCGTCAATGACTCTCTCATCATTGATGTTTCTATCTCTCTCTCCCCCTCTCCTTTCTTCTCTCTGAAATCAATAAAGATATATTTAAAAAAAAAAAAAGATTGAGAACCCAGCAGCCTTTGAGGTCCTGTGCTCTGCGATCATTGCAAGGTCTTGATTGCCATGGGGAGACTGGTTTTGGGAGCCAGGGTACTGAGACTTTGGAGAAGCTGACTGACCAGTGGTCAGATAAACAGCAGACAGGCAGAGGACAACTGGTATTTACGCTGGCAGAGGGAAGTCTTCGATTGCTTGAATGGACTGGCCAGTGTGGGAACAAGGACAACTGGAAGTAAGCTGGCGGTGCTCTGGGTGCTGCCACCTCCTTAGACCCCAGTCCCACACAAAAGACTAGAGCTGACCAGGTGGTTTCTAGCTGTCCTGTTCATACCTTGTTTGCTGCTACCTAACTTTGGGCCCTGCCTTCTCTTGGGGGGTGGTCCTTGCAGGTGGATGGTGCCCTTGGTCCCCTGAAAGGGGCTGCCAGGGTTTATTTGTGCTGGGAATGTAAACCAAGTCATCGGCTGGGGGAGCTGGAGAGGCTGCCAGGCTCTGCTCCTTGGACTTGCCTTCCCTCATGTGGGGGGAGCGAGCAGATTTCCTGGAAAACAGCCTCTCGTGGAGTGAGTCCAGGGGAGCCCCTTCTCCTTGATCTGGAAACCATTTAATGAGCCCAGATAAGAAGGCCTCGGCAGCCAGACTTTTCCTTTTATTTTCTCCCTCCCAAGCCTCCAGCTTCCTTGGCATACAAGTCCCTTTTGGTATCTGGAAGCATGAAAGCCTGTGTGACTCTGGGTTTGGATCTGGGTCCTGGCTTCCTGCGCCTGGGCTGGGGGCCTTGATCTCGCAAGGGAAAAACCTGCCTATGCTGTGAGCCAGGGAGTGAGCTTCTGGGCTATTTCTCCAGTGGCATGGGCAGGCTCTTAGTCTAGGGTTTCTGTGTCCTGCTTTTGGTTCACTCAGAGCAGCTGTCCTCTGAGCTGATCCGAGCCTGAGCCTTTGAATAGGACTCAGTTCTATGGATACACTGTGAAAAGGCAGCAGGACCAGGAGTCTGGAGTTCTTCCTGGGCAACTCTGCACAAGCCCCTTACCTCTGGGAGCTTCTATTTCCTCATCTGTAAAATGGGATAACACATACCTTACCCCTCTTACAGGGTTGTTATGACAAGGATCTTTCCAGATGGTGAAATGTGTGTGAAAGCATTTTATGAACAATAAAACCACACAGGTGTGAGGGATTATTATTTCATCACCTTTGTTTTGCAAATAAGTTTAGGAAAAAAGCAAATGCACATGTGCTTGCATTCTCCTGGCCTGTAATTGTGAGGGCTGCCTTTGCACGTCCGTGCCCCAGAAAGGGCAGCACTCTCGTTCTATGAGGTTCCTAGAGCCTGACTTCTCTCTTCTTGCCTTATTTCTTTGGGCTGTATTATCAAGATGGAATTAAAGTCTATTGGCAACATGTTGGTGTTTTCTTTTGGTTGACTTTGTGAAATAAGAAAAAGTTTTTTAAACTGGAAGCTCCCACCAGGTGTGATTGTAGCCATTTTTTGGCTGTTTAGGAACCTGTCTTTGTTGGAAGTTCTCTTAAATCGTGTGGTCACTTTTGTGCCTTTGCAGGCGTGACAGTGCCTATAATTGCATCTATCTTTGAGACCCTTAATGCTCATCACTGGGTATAATAGTTGTTTAGAGGTAGTTTAATTGTGTATTGATCCTGGGATATACCTTACCATTAGTTTCCTACAGCATCCCTGATACCAACTTGTTTTCTCAGTGATGTATATCTTTCTCCTAAAAGTAGAAGCAAGAAGAGTCTGGCAGATTGTGCAGCCTGGTTATGTAGACTTTTACTGCACTAGACTGCTCTGTAGTTGGCACTTCTGGTATGCCTGATGTAGTCAGTGTGTCTAATGTTTGTCCTTTCTCCCTCAGGTCCTGGCTGTGAGTCACCATGGCGCAGCAAGCGGCTGATAAGTATCTCTATGTGGATAAGAACTTCATCAATAACCCCTTGGCCCAGGCCGACTGGGCTGCCAAGAAGCTGGTCTGGGTGCCGTCTGACAAGAGTGGCTTTGAGCCTGCCAGCCTCAAGGAAGAGGTGGGCGATGAGGCCGTGGTGGAGCTGGTGGAGAACGGGAAGAAGGTGAAGGTGAACAAGGATGACATCCAGAAGATGAACCCACCCAAGTTCTCCAAGGTGGAGGACATGGCGGAGCTCACGTGCCTCAACGAAGCCTCGGTGTTGCACAACCTCAAGGAGCGCTACTACTCAGGGCTCATCTATGTAAGTGGGCCCGGGCTCTGAGGCGGGGGGGCTCTACATCTGTCCCCCCCTCAGGTCCTGGGAGAGAAGAGGGCTTGTAAGAATGCTGGGGCGACAGCCTTGAACTGTAGCGTCTGAGCATCCTAATGGAGTGCTCTCACAGCATGACTTTGGTCTCCTCTCTATATAGCTAAAACCACAACAGGAAGCCTGTTTCAGGTCAGGTGTAGGCAGAGCATGACATGCGTGAGGTATGCTCACGTACTGGCCTTGGTCCTCAGTCTTGCTGGAGATAGGAAGGGCCAGGCCAGTGTGATCAGTTCCTCATCAAGGACGGGACTGCCGTGTTCTGCTTTCCCACCTTGCTCCTCCTGCGCCACTTGTTCCCCTCCTCCCTTGCCCCTCACATCTGTCAGTATGGCCTCCTTCCCTGAGGAGTGTGCTTTGAGCAGAGCAAGCTACCAAGAGGAAGGCTTGGAGTCCTAGTTCATCCAACACTTTAGGCTGGCTCCATGCCAGGCTTAGAGTGCAGAAAACTGCATGTACAAAGGCCCAAAGCATGCAAAAGATAGGGGCAGTCTTTTGTCTTTTTTATCTTTTCTAGTTAGCAGGGCTACGGTTGCAGAAAGACAGCTCATCACTGCTGTAGAAAATGTGAAGAGATGGGCATTTACCCATTCCCTTGGCAAGAGGCTCCAAGCTCTTATGGCCCTAGGGTCACAAAGTTCTTTCTAATATCCATCCCAGTTTCCTCTGTTCAGTTTAAAGATATTTCCTTCTGGTTTTGTCCTCAGTAGAGAAGAAATATTTGGTTCTTATTCCTAAAATAGCTCTTTATTTAATTATGCTGTTATATTCACCTTGGCCTTCTTGGTCTTGGAGCTGGATAAAACAGTTTTCAACATTTTTTTGAATTGGAGGAAGAAAACATTTCAATCATTACAAGCCTCTCATTTTATAGATGGGAAGACTAAGTCTCAGCCCCAGGGGTTTGCCCATGATCACGTATGTCACAAAAGGAGGCGCTGAGCTCGTCCTGTTACAGGGAGGGTGAAAGGCTCCCAAAGAGCCAGCCATTTTCTTTTCTATACAATTTCAGGGTGACTTCAGCACACGTTTCCCCAGTGCACTACCCTAACCCCACTGGACTGATACTTCTGGGTACCCTGCAATGTGCTGGGCCATTTTGTATTGCCCAGAAGTCCTGACCGGGCTAGACTGTGCCAGGACTGTATTACCTTGCCAATTGGTCTGTTGTAATGAGGTCCTCGTTTCCTGCTCTTCATGAGCTTGATTAGTCAGGGGCCTATCAGTAAGGAGATACACAGAACTGTCTGCTTGCAAAAGTCCTCTATATAGACCAGCTTAGCCCAACCTTCTAATATGGCAGGTGGGAAGAATTAAGGCCCAGAGAGGGCAAGGGGCTTATGCAGAGTCACATAGGGAGGTGTTGGCAGGCCTGAGATTGGAACTTCGGTTTCCTGACTCTCCACCCACTTATCTGTTTCTTGGTGAGAATATTGTTTGGACCAAATTAAAAGCCCCTGTCCTTGAAATTCAGAACTAGTGACCTACAAAAACAAAGGCACTTTAAGGAAACATCACCTGTCTCCCTCTGCTCAGTCTTTTACTGGTGTCACTGTTCAACTTGGGTCCTGTTAGAGATTTGCTGAGTGTGAAACAAGCCGGAGCCTGCAGTTGCCTATGTCAGCCGACTGCACATAGTCCGTCCCTGCCACAGATGGGGGGTATTAGTTATTAAAGTGCATTCAGTGTAGTTGCTTCGTCTTTCCTCTGAAGTGTGGGTTTACTCAGTAGGCGGGCATGGTGGTTAGGACCTGAGCTTTTTCTCTAGAACTCTTTGGCTGGAGGCACAAATGCCCAATTTTGTTTCTATGCTGTCACCTCCTGTGTGCAGTCCTCTTGCCTCAGACCAGCCTCCTCCTAAGTGTCGTCACCAGAAGGGAAATTGATTGTCTTTGCAGTTGCCCTAATGAAGACCCCAGCAGGTGCAGAGCTGTGGCAAGATCAAAGCCACTTGGCAGGGCTGCCTGGGTAGGGGGTGGTCCCCCCTCCCCCCATTCACAGTCCACCTCTCTGCATACGACATTCCAAATTTCGATACCGGGAGCCTTTGTGTGCAGCATGTTTGCCTGGCCTTGTGGGCGGTGTGGCTAATTCTGCACCACAGCTGCTCTGTCTGTTTCTTCAGGGGGTGAGGCACTGGGATAGGGGGCGGTCAGGCACAAAGAGCCTCTGTGGCCCGTGAATGGAGCAGCTTCCTGGCGTGGCCCATGTGGGAGCAAAGCCACTTGCTCAATGTCTGCGCCTCCATGAGCATCCAGAGAGAGTGGCTCGCAGTCAAACCTCCTTCCTCCCACCTGAGCTATTGCACTCACTCCCCAGGGCTCAGCGTGATCAAATCCACTGACTTGATGGGATTATCCCAGAGAACTTTGAGGCCCTATAGAAGTCTCGAAGGACCATCTGCCCACCCAGCTGTCAGAAAGACTTGTCCTAGTAACCCCCAGCCCCTTCTGCTATCACCACCAGCTGTTCCTAAACATCTGGCTCCATGGCACGCCCTAAATGTGTGGCCATGTGTCCTTCACTTTTCATCAGGCTGGTTTCCTAGAGTGTGGGTTTTCTCAAACCCTGGGAACAAAGCTCAATTGTTTCTGAGCTCCTGGGATGACCTCGCTGCTCCCTGGCCTTCTATCTCATACCCACCCGCCAGTCACAGGGAAAATAGTAGTCCTGGCTGCCCTCCTGTCTTCCTGTAATACCCAAGCCTCAGGTTGCCAACACCACATTCAGACATCTTTGCTTCAGCACTTTCCTGGTCCCTTGTGAAAAGAGTAGTTGGAGGGAAAACAAGTGACTGATTATCCCAGGAAAAAAGGAAATTGAGGGCTCTGTGTACCCTCCTCCAAACAGAAGAGGCAGGCAGACCCGCATGTTCATGTCCAAACTCAGCTGCTCTTTTGCATGCAGACCAGTGTATGGTTGGTGGGTCCCTCTGGAGTTCTGCTTTCAGCCTAACTTCTGCTTGGAACATCCAAGTGCCGTAGCCCCTGGCCAACGCTAGGTAGAGACTCTGTCCTCTGACTGGTTCCTGGGTAGACCCTGCCTGGGTTCAGCCACAAGATCCATCATCAGTTTTGGCAGATTAGAGAGGGCAGGGGTGCAAGGGGCTGGGTTGACCCATAGTGCAGCCCCTCAGATGTTGGCTGCTGTTGGATCAAGGAGCTAAACCATGGACAGTGAGTGAGGGTGGAGGCCACTTCTAACGAGAACAACCGAAAGATGTGAGGAGCTCAGAGAACTGGCCTCCATGATCAGTTCTGGAGGTCTGAACTGGAGAGTATGAGACTGGGTCTGCTCTGAGTTCTGTTAACTGCCTAGGGCTGCAGGTGTGTGTGAATCATGGCACCTGGGCGTCACTTCACCTGCCTTCTTCCATCCCCCTTTTAAGGATTGAGATGTGGAGGGAGAGAGAGGTTAAGAAACTTGCCCTTGTTGGGATTTGAATTCAGGACACTTGACTCCAGGGTCTGATTTTAACATGGTCAAGTCAGACTTGGAGTAGTGAGTGTATTTTTGGGTGCCTCTCATTAAGGGTATTGACTAATTGGATTTCCCTTAACAAAAGACTTGAGTCTTGGAGAAGGCTCACAGGGGACATGAAAGTGGTCTGAGTTTTTGAGAGATTTTCATGTGAATGTCTCTAGAAGATTTCAGGGAGTATCTGTCAGTGATCTCCTAGCCCACAAAAGATATAATTGGTTGAGGAACACAGTGAGTTCTCCCCAGTGCTAGGCAAGCTTAGACTTGAATATCTCAGAGTCCTTCAGGGTAGAATAATTTGTGTTTCTATACAGTTTGCTTGCTGCAGCTGAATCCTTTTCTCTTTGTGCATCTTGCGATGACAGACACATCTCTTTTTGTCCTTGGAAGTGAGTTTTGTAACTGGACTTTTGCTCTCCACGGTCCCTGCCATGTATCTCGCCCGATGCACATGATCATCGACGTGCAAAGCCTGCAGCCGTCATCCCATTGAGGGAGGAACCTCACCGAAAGGGCAGAGATGGTGCTGGTGCCCCCACATGTGCAGCAGGGCTGCTGAGCATGGCCCAGAGAGCAAGGCGCTCTAAGGAGCACCTTCAAGTCAGGCTGACGTGGGGCCTCAGAGGCAGATCTTTGCCACAATGTTTGCACGCCGCTGAGAATGAGACTTCCTAACCCATTCCTATTTGCTGCTCTTTTCTTTAGACCTATTCAGGCCTGTTCTGTGTGGTCATCAATCCTTATAAGAACCTGCCCATCTACTCTGAAGAGATTGTGGAAATGTATAAAGGCAAGAAGAGGCATGAGATGCCCCCTCACATCTATGCCATCACAGACTCCGCCTACAGGAGCATGATGCAAGGTGAGTGCCCTGCCTCCCCAGTGGCCGTTTCTACCTGCAGCCTTGTTGACCAGCCTTTGCAGGAGCTCACTCACTAGTCACAGTGATCTAGTAGCTGGATCAGTGGCTGATGAACTGGTGATGGGGCTGTGCATTGTCGAGGTCTGAAAACCAGCGTGTGAGAGTCAAGACCAATGGCTGTCGAAGGACATGTTTATCTTTTGATAGAAAGTTCTAGAAGTTTTAGTTATTTTCCCAGTTTCTCATTCTTGTCATAAGCTCCTACATCAGTCCTTCACTTCTGTACCCCTTCTTCTACTGGTTACTTCCTTTCTTCCTTGTTTCACCTCTTTCTTGCATCCCCACAGTCTGTAAATATGCTGAGTTTTTCCCATTTAAGAACACAGACACAGAGTCTCTCCTGAATTCTCTAACTTGTATCTGCTCTCTCTGTCCCATCACAGCGGAGTTGGTTTTATTTTCAGTCCTCACCCGAGGCTATATATATATTTTAGATATTTTTATTGATTTTTAGAGAGAGGAAGGGAGAAAGAGAGAGAGAGAGAGAGAGAGAGAGAGAAACATTGATGTGAGAGAGAAACATTAATCGGTTGCCTCCCATTTGTGCCCTGACTGGAGATCAAACCTGCAACCTGGGTATGTGCCCTGACCGGGAACTAAACCCACAACCTTTTGGTGCATGGGAAAACACTCCAACCAACTGAGCCACCTGGCCAGGGCCACAGCAGTTTTTTAGAGGAAGTATCTGTGCATGTCTGGCCCTACCACTTCTCAGAGACTGTCCCACAAAGGTCATCTTTACTTCTGTGTTGAAAAACCCATTGTACTCATGAATTCTTATTTTACTTACCCTCTGCCCAGCATTGGACAATCTTGACCACCCCCTTTCGAAAGCCCTTCCTTCCTGTGACCCTCTCTCTAGTTCCCCTTATCTTTGCCCTCCCCATCTGCGTAGTTTTTTTTTTTTTTAAATGTATCTTTATTGATTTCAGAGAGAGGAAGGGACAGGGAGAGAGAGAGCTAGAAATATCAATGATGAGAGAGTCATTGATCGGCTGCCTCCTGCACGCCCTCGCCTGGGGATGAAGCCCACAACCCGGGAACGTGCCCCTACCAGGAATCAAACCCCGATTGCCTGGATCCTAGGTCGATGCTCAACCACTGAGCCACACCCGCCCAGGCTCCATCTGTGTAGTTATTTCCTGTTACTCCCCCTTCCCCACACATTGATGCTCCTCAAGGTCTTGTCCGCTCACTTCGCATATTCCTTTAGATGATGGCCCCATTCACTCAAGTAGCTTCTCCATCACTTCCTGGCTGAGGACTGGCCCTGTCATCTGATCCCACTTGCTCCCAGCTGCCATTTTTCTATTCAGTCTTAAACCTGGCTCATCTTACACTCTCCTCTCTCTTTCTCACTTCTTTTCCAAGTCATTCAGCACTTTCTATAGACTATCTCTTGTCATGTTTTGACCTCCTACCCCCTCTTATCCACGTGGCCATGGCTTTAATTCAGGCCCCCCTCAAATCATTTGTCTGCATGCTTTGCTATGGACTCTTAACTTTCACTCTAATAGGGCCCTCTCTTTGTGTTTCCAACAGAGGTCATCTTTCTAGAATGCAAATCTGATCAAATCTTAACTCAAAGTCTTGAAAAGGCTCCTCGTTGCCCCCAGGATAACACTCAAACCCTCTAGCAGGACACAGTGCCCTCTGTGATTGGCCTTCTGCCCATCTTTTCAGCTTCCCAGCTACATGGAACTCCTTTTTCAAATCACCATATCTGTTCCCTCTGCCTGCAATACTTGGCAAGTCCCTGTTCTTTTGTTAAAGACACGACTGAAGCGTTATTACCCTTCAGGGAGGCTATCTGGGCTAGATTTGCATAAGGGCCCTGGTTATACTTTATTTGAATTAGATGTTTACATATTTGTTTTTCTCTCCTAGACATAGACAGGTCTCACCTTGCCTTTCTATTCTCAGAGCTTAGCCAGGTACCTGGCATATGGTTGCATTTATTGTAATTTGGAGTCAAGCCCAACTTTCAGGCAGGACTGTATTTACTGTAATTTGGAGTCAAGCCCAGTTTTTAGGCAGGGCTATATTCTCATATTTATATATATGTTTTCTCATATCTCATATTGATAGTGGTTTTTCATGTCCTATTACATGTGCATTCTTTATTTCTTTAAACTTTGTAATCAGTTCAGGCAGTGATAGTCATGATTTTGTTATGTTAACCACATTGTCTCTGGTTTAGTGGTTTAAAAGGCAGCATGTCTGTCTGTCTGTCTGTACTATACACACACTGCTGTAGAGACGGTGTTTCGTTGCCAAGCTGGGTGAGTTATGGATGAGGTACAAGTTTGGCCTGCCCTTTGGCTTAAGTGCACGTCTATCAAAATTCCTTAAGGATTCCAGCCCTTTAGTTTTAAGGTAATATGTCTGTTTCAAAGTGCTAACTAAAGCAGTCTGGTGGAAGAACATTCTATGAGATTCCAGAAGAGCCTTCATCCTGTCTCTAGAGGTTATGAGTCAGTTTTTTCCTGGCTCCTTTAATTGGCCAAGTACAAGAATTGCATCCTGGACCCTTCTTGAGCTCTGCCCTACTGAGTCAGGAGTGCTCCGGCACTTGGATGCTGGACTTGAACCGTGTCCTGTCAAGCAGGCTGTATTCATTTTCAGACAGACTCTTATGACAAGAATAATGTAACTGTGCAAAGCGTGGCACCAGGAGTTGGCATTCTTGGAACTGGACTTCCTGACAACCTGTGGGATTCCTTCCCAAATTCATGGTTTATTTGTTCAATGACAGCAACAAAATTGAGGGACAAAAGTCAGCTCTACAGGTTGGAGATAATTCTAAAAAAAAAAAAGACTGTGCAGAGAGCTGGAGCTTTCCTTTCTTGGCCATAATGGAATGGCCTTGATAGGAACCTAGGAGCTGCCCCAAATTATAAGGGCAGGTGGGTGTGTGTTTTTTTCTTGTGGAGACCAGGGATGGGAAATTCATTTGTGGGCACGGGGAGCTAAGGTCTCAATGCCTCTTTTTAACGGTGTGTACCGGTGCTGGGTTCACATACTCTCTAACCTCATTCTGAGAGGTTTTCACTCACCTTCAGATTAAGTTTGGACTTGCTGTAGTTCTTTTTTTTTTTTTTTTAATACATGTATTTTAAAGATTTTATTTTATTTTTTCAGAGAGAGTAGAAGGGAGAGAGAGAAACATTGATGTGAGAGAGACACATCAAGTGGTTGCTTCTCGCTCGAGCCCTCACCAGGGCCAAGCCTGCAACCAAGGTACGTGCCCTTGGCCAGAATTGAACCTGGGACCCTTTGGTCTGCGGGCTGACACTCCAGCCACTGAGCCGAACTGGCCAGGGCCTTGCTGTATTTCTTAAGCTCCCATGTTGACCGAGTGAGGACATTTCCAACTTCCTCTTGTACACAGTTGACCTGCAAAGCAATTAGCAATAGGCCTCTTGTCCTTGGGGCAAGGAGGAACTTAATTAACAGAAGTTGCCCCTGTTATGACAAGATGGTTCATTAGTAAAGAAACTTCCTGAGAGTAGCCTTTGGTTCTCACCCCAAGTTGGGTGTCAGCAGGGAGCCTCAGGGTCAGCAGGCTATTAGAATGAGCTCCTCTCTTTTGGAGAGCATGTCTTAGCACATGCTGCCCCCTTGGCTTTAGAGGGAACAGGTTTGTTCTCTGCCACTCACATCTTAAAAGGCACGTCGAGGCAGTTCCCTTTCTGTTTTTTCTTTAAACAAGAAGTAGAAAAGATTTACATTCTGCTGGATATGGCTTATGGCATACTAGTATTTATTCTGGCAAGTAGGGTAGTTCGTGGCTTTGTCTGGGGACTCTTATGAGATGAGCTGTTTGACCCTTCCAAGGGACTTCCCTCTGTCTTTCATCTCTTAAATGCTCTGGTTAGTCTGTACGCCCTGATTCGTGCCTGTTGTCCTGGAGTTAGTATTAATATAGTGCCCCCTTTCACTTTCAGAAGCATTCCCAGTTTAGGTGATAAGTTATATGGTTCCTCTACCTAAGTCAGTGTTTCTCACATTTGGCACATGGGGTCAGATAATTCTCTTTTGGGGCTGGGATACCTGTCCTGCATTGTAGGCTGGTTAGCATCATCTTGGCCTCTACCCACTATGTGCCAGTACTACTCTCTCTCTCTAGTTGTGACAACCAAAAATGTTCCCAGACATTGCTACCAAATGTTCTCTGGGGGGCAAAATTGCCCCCTTTGGAGAACCATTGGACTAAGCATTGCAGATTGGTTTTACTCTGTCAACTCCTATCAATGAGTACTGGCTTGCCCGGCCCCGAGTTGGCAGGGACCTGAGATTCAATGCCAGAGAATGCTGGGATAGATTATTGCTGTCTGCCATGGGCACAGGATGGGGCATGGCAGCATATGGTGTCCACATTAGGCCATAGAGATAAGAGATAGAAAGTACTAGAATATCAACAGGTTTAATACCTTATCCTGGCCCTAGAGGCCCTGGCAGTCTAAGTGGAGAGGTGAGCCATGTTTGTACACATGACTGTAGCTCTATAACAAGGCAAGTTGCTACCTACACCTGGTGCCAACACAACTGCAGCAGGTGTCTCGGGAGTTCAGAGGAAGGTGTGGGCGTTGAGGCCTGGGGTGGCCGGAAAGGCACCGTGGTGGTCGGATCCTGCGGAGAGGCTGGCAGGTGTGTGCCAATGAGTGGTTATAGTGCAGCCCAGACGTGCCTGGCGGAGCTTTGTTTGTTGTTTTAATCCTCAGCTTTGAGTTTAATTAAAGTTGTGGTGACATAGTTCGTTAACCTTCCCAACCTTGGCTTTCACGTTTGGTTCATTTGTTGTCGAGGCTGTGGATGGGCCTTCCTGTCTTAGGGATTGAACCAATCCTCAGGACTCTAAAGTGTGGACTGCCTGAGCCTGGGAGGATGAGAGCGGAAACTCCGTGTAGCTGTGCCCCCTGCTAGGCAGCCTTCAGCCCTAGGGGGGAACAGGAACCTGTCCGGGGCATGTACAAGGGACTGCCTGGGGAATTCTGCAGGAGCAGCGCCTGGTCTGTAAAAGGTGTGCCTGGGTTGGGAAGTGGTGCTCCTGGCTTTCTTTGGGGCCAGGCCTTCTGCGTCTCCGTCTGCGGATAAAGAGTATGTATGTTCTTACTGAACTGGCTAGTTAAAGAATTTGACTTGAGCCTAGTTATCTCCCCAGTAAGAGTAGGAAAAACACCTTCTTCTATGTTAATTAGTTAGAATGTAGCTCACCTCCAGTGACTTTATGGTATTTTAATGAGCTCCCAGCATTTCTGGGGAGAGTGGCAGCAGGGTCTGCTTTCATTCCAGGCCTAAACTAATCCAAGAGCTATTTATTTAACCCTTTGCTCTGCTTCTCAGCGGAAGCTGCACCAGAAGTGGTTGGTCACCAAGCAGTTGCTCAAAGTGCCCGGTGAGTGTCCACATTCCTCTCAGCAGTTGCCTAACCTTTTGGGGTAAACAATGAAGGGTAGAATTTTAGTGGTATCTTTATATCTGAGCATGACCCTTCTAATTCACAGGAAAAGGGACAGGCCCAGAAATGTTAACTGACTTGTCCAGAGGCCCAAAGGTAGTCAGCTCCAGAAACCGGGGTCTCTTGACTCTGTCCTGTTGCCCACCCCCAAGGACACGATTGCCTTTCATTTCTCTGGCTGGTGTTTGGAGGAATTCTCTCTGGCCCTCCTTCCCCTCTCTCTGCATTCTTTCTGCCCTGGTGGTAGTTGCTCCTGAGGAGTTGTCTGCTTTCCAAGGAAAAGCACCGTTGGTGAGAGGCTGGGCAATGCTTCGAAGGTACAGTAAAGCATGACTTTGAGCCTACTCAATGAGGAAGCCACAGATGTGATGATTCCACTTAAGCAGGAATGTGCCGACCAGGGGCTTGGCCCTGCCAGCCCTGCAAGCCAGTGGCACACAAAGGCCTGCTGTCTGCAGGGAGGTCTGAGCCGGGCCGTTCGCCTGCGTGTGCTGTGGAGGCAGCATTGGTTTACCCAATGCTGTGCTGTGGATGCAGCATTGGTGTGCTCTATGCCCGCACATGGTTCCCTGTGTTAGCTGAGCACCTACTGTGTGCTAGTCATGGTTCTGCCTGGAGGAGGTCAAGGTCCAGTCCAGAGAGGCAAGTAAATAAACTTCATGAGAGTGAGAGTCTAGCACAGACGGGGCGCCCCACTTAGCTTTGAGGGTGCTGGGGTAGCGAGGGGCTTTGATAATGACAGAGCCTTCTGTGGTAGGTCACCAAAAAGGATCTGCTGGGCCTTAGTGTTAGGGAGCAGCTTGCCTTGTGAACAGGAAGTGTGGTGTGGAGAAGAGCATGTGGGGCTTGGACTGGGTTTGAGTCAGAATCTGACTTTGTCACTTCCCGATTGTGTCACTCTGACTGGGTCTTATTTTCTCATCTACCTCTTGGTGTAAATAAAATGGCAAGGTTATTGTAGAAATTAAAGAAGGCTTCAGGCCTGCAGTAAGTACCCCTTAGAGGGTAGCAAGAGGAGTCTGGCAATGCAGTTTTTGGACTGAACTGTCCCTTCCTACAAGTCCCACGTGTTCCTTCAGTCCACGCTCCTGCTGCTTAATGAAGGTGATAGCCAGATGCTTCCTCCTGGCAGGCGTTTTACTCTCCTCAAAGAGTTCAGGCTCTGGGTAGCAGCACGCACAGGAAGTGGCTTGTCAAGCTACCTTCCCTGCAGTGACCGCATGACACACAGGCGGCGCCGGCAGACAGGACCTCCAACTTGTCTGATCTAGTCCGTGGGCCCAGAGTGGGCCTTTGGGTTGATGTGGCCTCTGTGGGAGAGTGTGGTGGGGCTTTTGGAGAATGTCATGTGTGCTCTAGAGATGGTTCTTCAGCATCAATGGAGTGATGTACTGGTGGGGACCGAGAGGGGTTCTGTGACAAGCCTCCCTGGGCCTACCCCCAAGTACTTAGCCTGGATCCGGAGGCACTTTCCTGGGGCCACCCTAGGAGGCAGCTTGTCATGCCCCCCAGAAGGAAAACCCAGACCCTGGAATGAGGCTGCTTAATTATAACATGGTCATGCCTGTCAGTCTCATTTCTATAAGATGTTCTTTTTAGAAGAGGGATCTGTGGTTAATGGGTCCTTTTCAGCAATTCATCTTTGGGCTTGCATTTTTGTTTTGTTTTTAATCCAAGCCAACAGGCCCACTGTGCTTTGCTCTGTGCAACTGAAGTGGGAGAAGAAAGAAGGGCCCTCTTGGAACCTGAAACTTTGGGGGTGGTTGAAAACTTGGCTCAATGTCTCTGTTACTGCTCCCCCAAAACAAACAACAAAAACTCACCTGCAAAGTCTCTGATGGCTAAGCCGCTTTGGGCTTTCAGGCCTCCTGGATGCTGCATAGTGAACACTGCTTACCAGCCCGTTTTTCCTGTTCTCTCAAGTGCTGCCTCCGAGACTCCAGGAGGGCCGTGTTGCACAATGTTAGGGCTGAACAGTGATGCATTTGGAGAAGAGGGTTGCTTTCCTTCCCTGCCTGATTTCTGGAATTAAGCTATCAGATGAGAAAAAGAATTCCCTAAAACTAAAGAGAGAGAAGAGAGCTGAAAGTTGCAGGGATAAGAGTAAGGATTCTGTAAGTGGCTTCTGTAAAATTCCTGTAGTCTTGACCAAGGCGTTGGCCCAGTGTCCACCTTTGTAATAAACTCTGAGGACCCGCGGTGTTCTTTTGGCAAACAAACAGTGCTGATTGGGGCTCAGGATGTCTTTCCAACTGGGCTTCGTGACTCTTGATGAAGATACTGTTTCTCCAACATGAACTGGCCCACAAGTACAATAGGGCAGAGGTCTAAACTGAAAGCCAAGGAAGGAAGCCATGCTCTGGGAGCACATTCTGGTCTTTCATTTCATCTGACTGCCCTTTCTCCAAGGCGACCAGAGCCCCTGGTTTCTTCAGGAAGCATCTTCATGTGCCCTATTGTTCATCTCCTAGTGTTCAAGTTCCTGGCATTCTCCAGCAAGTTCTACCCAACTCATCAAGAGGGTGTTTCGCAAAGCCCTTTGTTCTCTTTGCAGGGCTGTTTATGCTCCAGTGTTGCGTCAAGTTTGTCCTGAGCTTTGCCTGGCAGTGTGTGTCTCGTTCCCTGTTCGTGGCAGTGTTGTCCTTCTCTCCTGTCCTCCTTTTTCTCCCACACTGAGAACCCAGCCCTCTGCATACCTGTGACCCGTAGCTTAGTCCTCTCTGCACAGGACTCAGACAGGGTCTCTTCTGCCTGTCTTTCCTTTTCCCTGAGGGGAGTGTTGTTGAAGAGCGGAGCAGAACTGACGTAAGGTGTCAGTGACCTCCCAGTGTCCTGGTGGCGTTTGCTGTGGGCCATCAGCACTCACATGTGGCTTTCGAATTTCCCTCCACCCTGATGAACGTATAGGAGCTGCCTCAGCAGCCACCCCACAGAACGTTCTCGCCCCTGGCCCCGCCCATGGGAAAGGTAGATAAACAACCAGCAGTGGTTTCTGGCAGGTTTGCCTGTGCACTGGGAGCTCACCTATAAGAGCTGCTGGATGCGTTTTGACCTAGAGAAGGCTTGTTTGGGGCCCTGCCCTCTGACGTAATGAAAGCTAAGAGCAGTCCCTTGGGCTTCTTTCTAATTATCATGGGTGCCTGGTGGGGAGGGCTGCCTGTTCTTTGCTTCCTATAACTGGGGACTGGGGCCTCCTCAGCAGGGTTCACACCACAGCCCCACCTGGGGAGCGTGTGGGCGGGGGCACTGGGCCAAGTCCAGCTGGCTTCTGGCTTGGGTTGCTGCTGACCAAGCGTCAGTCTGGTGGGGGCCTACCTTTATGCCTTGGAGAGAACATTGTCGGGGACCATGTTGTGTGCTTGGAAGCTACGAGCAGGGCCTGCCTTCTCACTGGCTGCCTGCTAGAGGCTCCACAACACAGGCCTCTGAGGCCTGCTGCCTACCTGCAGCCTCAGCTAACATGAAGCATCATTTTGCACCTGCTTTTTCTCACCTCTCTGCTTCCCAAGTGCTTGTAACCCAAGCTCATGAATTGGGCTGGCTTTGGAGACAGTAGCAGACAGCTTGCAAGGCCCCGTGTGACACTGTGAGTGGGCAGCACTGAGGCAGGACTGCTGGTGCGCAGTGCCCTGCCCTGTAGGAACTCTCTCGGGAAGCACTAGGCATCCAGAGACCTGGGTTCTTAGCCCAGCTTGTGTGACTTTGGTCAAGTCATTGGGTATCTTGGGACTCGGTGTCCTGACCTCTAGATACAGGTGGTAGAACCAGGTGCCCTCTAGGGCCTTCCCAGTCTCCAGGCTCTGAGCTCAAACCCACAGGTCTCTACATGCTTTATACTGGTTTTGCCCCAAGTGTACTTGCACTTTGGCCCATTGAGACCCTGATGCTGTTCGCAAGAGGCTCTCAGGGGAAGGAACACTGGAGCCCAGGAGTTTGCCTTGGGCAGCATGAGACGTCTCATCCCAGGTGACGTGGAGCAGGGTTCAAACAATGAGTGACCCAGGCATCTGCTCTGCAGTTTTCATGAAAGACAGATCCCTTGGTGGTAGAGGGTTGCAGGCCCACTTGTCATGGATTATCCCATTGGTCTCACCCTATGCAGGCCCATCGCCCAACCTGAAACTGCCCTTTGTGTCATTTTTCCTTGTTCTCAAGAAACCTGGTTGACCTGAAGATGGGTCTTGGGGATAGGGTGCTCTTCCAGGTGTACCCCTGAGAGAGCAGCTCTGGCCGAACCTCAGGAGGCATTATCTTAGTGAGCGTTCCAATGAGTCGGCCCCGGGCCCCGGGCCCCGGCTGTTGGTGAACCAGGCTGTTCTCTTCCTTCTGTACTTCCTGTCGGGGCTGATGTCACTGCTGTGTGAGCCCCATGGCCTTTTATGGACAAGTATCGGCAGCTCCTCTCACAGAGGAAGTGAGCGATAAGGCCCCTAGCATATGTCTGAACCTGGTGTGAAATACCTGTGGTCAGATGTCCCCTCCGCCCACCTGAACAGGGGACTTCTAAGCTGCCTGGAAACTTACCCATTTGGATATGTGCTTCAGCTCCAAAAGGCCTTGGGGCAGTTGGGGTTTAAAATAAAATCAGGAGAGGAAATGGCCTCATCACGAATGTATATCTTAAAACCTTTCCTGTTGTTCTGAGGAAGGTACACAGTGGAGGCCTGGGAGGCACAGAGGGCTCAGGTGGTTAAGGACAGTGCTTCTGAGCACTTGTGCTGTGCTGCACCCACTCCATTCAGTCCTCAGAGCGTCCTGCCAGTGAGGCCCCTGCCCTCTGATTCCCCAAGAGGTCTGGGGCAGGCATCACGACGGGGGAGTGCAGAGTGAGGATTGGAACCAGGGCTCTGGAGCACACGGCTGATGGCTTTCTCCTTGATGTCACTGCCCCAGACATGCGGAGCAGTGGTTGTTAAAGTGTGCTCTGAGGAACCCTGTTTTCACCTCCCAGGCAGCTCTGGATTTTATTACCTGTTCTTCATATTGAGGATTTGGGAAGATTTTATCTGAGGAAAGACCGCTGTTTTTTTAAAAGCATGGAAAACCACTGCAGAGAGTCATAGTTGTGTCTCTACCCCACCCTCACCGAGGTAGGGCTCAGCAAGAGGGATTCAGGCTCTGAAGTCAGGTTAAGGGTCTTCATCCCAGCAGGGAGTCTGTTTTCCAGAAGAGGGTTGTCTCTCAGTGCATCCCCCTGGTCTGGGCCACAGGGTTCCCGTCTGTTTGTCTGTCTCTTTTGGTGTGGAGGAAGGAAGGGCGTTTTCAAATAAGCCATTAGTCCATATCGGCCCAAATAAGGACTTGAGCCAAAGCAACTGAGTGGGCTGGACTCTGGGATGTCCCCATCCCATGAGATGACCCTGTGGGAAGGGCTTATAGAGTGTTAAGGTGGGTCCTCACTGGAATGCACCAGGGGTCTGGCAGAGTAAACTGAGTAGGTGGAGAGCCCGCTGGTTGCTAAGAATTCTAACCATTCCACTGCCCAGAAGAGATGCTTCTGAGCTCAGAACAAAACAGAAGCAGTGCTGGGAGAGGAGGCTTATGCAAAACAGGGACAAAGCCTGCCTTATCTACCTCCTGAGGTTGTTGTAAGGCCACAAGATAACAGAGCCAAAACTACTGTAAGAATTGAAAAGACCTTTTGGGATGTTAGGGGCCAGGATGTCATTCATTGTGGGCAGGTGGACCAAGTGGTAGAGACAAGAGTTAAGGAAATGAGATAGGCCTCCTGTCAGTTTTCCTCTGCCTAAGCATTTGCCTAAATGAATGCCCTTGGCAAAGTGAATTAAGACTTCTTTAAAGTGAAAAAGGAAAGTTTCAGAGTCTTTCCTTTTAGGCTGCGTTGATGATGCTAACTTGGCTTCAGGAATTGGAGGTGAAAGGTCAGAGGAGAGGAAGAGCTGTGGTGGGGTGCGTGGTGTAGAGTTAGAAGTTGAGTGTGTGCAGGAATCTGTGTGCATGTGCCTCTGTGTGTGTGCATCTCTTATACATGTACTTGTGTGTGCACATGTGATTGCATATGCATATGTGTCCATGTGCAGCTTGTCCACATGCCTGTGTGTGCATGTGTGTCTGTGTGTGCATGTGCGCCTATGTATGCACCGACATGTGGGGGGGCTCTGCTTCCTGTTGTTCAGCAACTCAGCATCTGACTCCTCACACAATTAGAGGAATTTCAGCCATCCCAGGGACCTGGCCTAGACAGTTCTGGGAAAACGTTTTTTTCTGGAAGGGATGGGAATGTTTCCTTTTATGGTAGTGTCAGCTGCTACCGTCTCACGACTTGCCAGCATGTGCAGGTACAGTCTTGCCCGCTTGTGAGCGGTGACTAAACATGCCTGCAGCTGGGGCTGGCCCAGGAAGATGTGGTGAGGGAGCTGGGGCCCCAGATCACAACTGTGTTTGTCCCAGATTCTTCTCAGTCTCCACACTGTTCTTATGGGCAGGCAGTGGAAACTGCGTGTCTTCCCCAACCTTTAGCTCCCAGCCTCCTTCCCTCTGCCTTCCTGCCTGTCTTATGGAGATTGCCTCAGCCCTGGCTGCGGCCTTGAAGGACTCTGTTTTGTGGGAAAGTTCAGATGGGGGCAGCAAGGTTGCCCCTGTGGAGTCTGCTCTGAGCGGCTCCATAGTGCAGAGCAGGATGGGGTGGGGCAGCTGAGTTCTTTCCGTAACCCCCACCCTGTTATTTTCTGGTGGGGGTGGAGGTAGGCTGAAGAGGTGGGTGGGCAACTGCTGTTTGTGTTGGGTATGAGGTTAAGTTTTCCTCCTTTCTGTCCTGACTGCCTCTTTCCCTCCTGAGTGACCCACAGACCAGAGAAGAGATGGTAGAAAGAGCCCAGGCGTGTGTGCTGTAAGATCAGGTACACTGGAGGCTCACCTTGCCAAGAGCAGGAGACCTCGCTGTGTCTGCAAATCTGTCTCCTGAGGCCATGCACACAGGAAGCTATGAGTCACCTTCGCAAGGCCACATGCTGCCGGCCCCTGGCCGGCCCACGAGGGGCCAGTGAGTGTGTCCTTCTAGATGGCTGTCGGCTTCTGTCCAGCACCTGTGCTAACAACTATAAGTACTCCCACTGCCCTGACAATGCCACTACCCCCCACATCAGGGCAGCTTCCTGAGGGGGAAGTAAACAGGCAGCAGACCTTTGTGGAGTGCATCCTATTTATAGGGTGCTGCATGAGCCCGTTTCATGTGTTGTTTCTGTTCATCAAACTAATTCTCCTAGGGATTTGGGAGCATATTTACTTTATGGATAAGGAAACAGACTGGAGTTAAATACCTCTCCACAGCTCAAATATTAGTAACTAGCCTGGTCCTGGATTCAGGCAGATTGACTTCAAGTGGGTTGGGGGTGTTCCGTGGTGCGGAGTGAAGAGGGAGAAAAATGAGCTTGTGTTTTCAGCCACTGCTTAAAACTGGACACCCAGCACTGGCACAGGTCAACCGGAGGTCTTAAAGCATTTCCGTCAAACTTAGCTTCAAAATGTGGGTGTTACTGCTTCTCCTGCACCCAAGGGGAGTGAGTTGTTTAGATCCTTAATTGCCGAGAGGCTCACAGAGCTGGAGAGAGTTGCTGAAAGTTCCTGACAGCCAGGCCTGGAAACTGGTCAGAAGCTGTGATTCTGATGAGCTTCTGTTTTTTCCGAGCTGTCTCTAAGCTAACATCATTGAGCATTTACCATGTGACAGACACCACACTGGTGCTTTTGTGCATGTTATTTACATGTATACCATTATCACCATCTCAGGAGGAGGCCAGGGCTCTGAGAGGCTGTGCATGTGACCAGGGCAGCATCTTGCCCCAAGCCTGTCCCATTGCAAAGCCAGCCTTGTCAGTACCACACCCCTCACCCAGCCTCTTAACCGATGCTCCTTACCTAAATGGGGACAATATTTAAAACACCTGCCACAGGCCTGATTTCTGACAGCCTAAACTCTCGGTTATAAACACAGGGAATGCCCCCCCCCCCAGCACTCAGAAAAGTAGACTTCTGGGGAGCTTTTCATATTTTGCCTTTCTCAGAAGTGAGAGAGACAGAACTATTTCTGGTGTCACAGGGGCAGGGAGGGCAGTGAGCGTGGGCAGTTGGAGCCCCTGGAGGACGAGTGGCTGCCCAGTGGTGCTGCCACCTAGGAATATCCCTCCTCTGAGTGAGGCATGGGTGAGCACATACCAGCTGGTGTGGAGGGCCCCCTGTAAGGGCAGCATTCGAGGCTCTCTTTCCTGGGAGTGGGCAGCTCTTCAGAAGCCAGAGGGGGAGGCTTTCACATCAGGCAGAAGTTAACCCAATGTCTTCTTTGTTTCAGACCGAGAGGACCAGTCCATTTTGTGCACGTAAGTGTTTCTGTCAGGGTGGCAGGGCCATGTGTCATCTGATCTGCCCTTACGCTTAAGGACTCCTACCAAAACCTGGGCTGATGAGTTCTATTCCCAACTTAAACCCTGCCTCTTCCCCAAGGGACTGGCTGCTCAGTGGTCCCACAGCATGGATGAGCTTTATTTCTTGGGCAAAGATCTAGCCTCCTTCCTCATAGGAGCTGATGATCAGTGGGGTGGGTTTATAGCAGAGAGGAAAAGCAAGAGTCTTCTCAGCAGAGCAGGCTGGCAACTGTTGGCCCCTCTGGCACACATTCCTTCTGGCTCTGAGCAGTGGCTTCCTTTACCTGGATTGAAGTGGACACTGCACATCTCACCCTCATCCTCTGAACTTGACAAGCAGATAATTAAGCCCTGCTGCTGAGGGAGTTAGTGGTACAGAATATTCCTTCAGGTGCAGTTTTGAAGGAACATGTATGAGTGCCTTTGACCCCTGAGTCAACAGCTGCCTCAGACTGATTCCAAAGACATTTGGATGCAAAGGCTGCCAAGTGACCAGGGCAGGCAGTGGGCCATGGGAAATGGCCTGAGTGAGGATTCCAGAACAAGCATTATTTTGCATGTCCCCCTTTTTGCCACTAGGTGCTGGGTCCCTCAGCAGCTCCCAGCAGAATGGTAGGCAGTAGAGCATGCAGTGGGGAAGGGACAGACTTCAAGGATTTGGCCACCTCCCCCCTGAGAACTTCCTTGACTCTCTTGGCAGGGGTGAGTCTGGAGCCGGCAAGACAGAGAACACCAAGAAAGTCATTCAGTATCTGGCTCACGTGGCCTCCTCACATAAGAGCAAGAAGGACCAGGTGAGTGGGGCCTTCCTCTCCGTGAGGAAGATCATTTAATGCTTCCTGGCTTGGATTAAAATGAAAGCGTTTGGGGAACGAAGCAGAGGCTGCTCCCGCTTTCATCAAAGCTGCAGCGTGTCTATCTTGGGAGTGGGCCCATTGGTAGCCAGCTTATTTCTCCCCTGGCCTCCTAACTTTCTGCGTTGCTATGGAAACTGGAACCCACCAGTGGTTGACAGCTAATTGCTGTGTGGCCTCCACCTCTGAGGTTGGAAGAGAGATTCCAAAACTTGGTTCTCAAGCTGATGGAGACTTGCAGGATCTCGGGCACACCTGCATTTGACTCCCTGCTTCTTCTCGCTGCTGTTGAAATGCCTCTGGGTGGACAGCCCCCCAGCGGAGAGAGAAAGGGCAATCGGAAAGTCTTCTTACTTCCTTTTTTTCCCTCTCCCTCTTGGTGGATTATGGTCGAACTCAACAGTGTCCTCGCTAGGTGAGCTGCACGTTTACTGCACGTTCTGCACCAGGAATGCGTGTTCTGATCATCGTGTGCCCTTGAATTATGTATTTTTTCCTAAGCAGCTTTTCACTTCACACTGTTGTCACTTTCTGCAGCTAGAACTATTCTCATAGGCTCGGTTCACTGACTGTCTGAGGAGGGGTGGGTGCTGGGTGTGACACATGGTGGCCTCCTGTGCACTCTGAAATGACAGCCTCCAGAATGCTTATGGGCCTCATCACCTAGCTGCTCTCAGAAGTTCCAGTCTTGCCCGAATTCCCGCAGGCACGATAGCTCTAACACCCTGTGCAGAGCCCTGACCGAGGCACAGTGGGACGGGAATCTGCCCCCCTGGATCCCCACGTGCTCAGTGTTTCAGACCAGATGGTGATGGCTGGGCCCTCACCTGCCACCTCTGTGCTGGTCAGAAGCAGTACTTGGAAGACCCACATTGGACTTGCCCAAGTTGGGGGGATCAGTCTCAGCATGCCTGTGTGGTGCTCTCTCTTCCTCTCAAGCACACACTCTTAAACTTCCCTGTCAAATCTAAGTGTCCATGGTGTCCCCTCAAGCTGCGGGGGAACTGCGCCGCCTGCGTGGCCCCCCCTTACAGGGGTGCTGTGTGCAGCACATATAAGTAAGTAGGGGTGTGTGTCTCTTTGCATGCAGACTTGGGTGTGTCCTGCAGAATGTCCTAATGAGTACAGTCTTCTGGAATGGAACCAAAAGTAACTTTTCATGTGCCAAGCTTCCCAAGACATTCTGAATCTTTTTCCATGGGGCGTCAGGAGTTATATTTAGAAACTAATAAAGTTTCTTTTGCTCCCTCTCTTCACCCCCCATTTTCCATTCTTTTTAGGAGGCCTATTTTTAAAACAGGGCTGTGAGGTTAGGAGTTCTCTAGCTGTGGTTTTCCATCTTCGAATTTGCTGTAAAATCCATTTCCCAACTATTTATTGAATGCCTAGTATGCTCCTGGGTCTCTGGAGGGTGACCTTGGAGTCCCTGTTAATGAGCAGGAATGTAGACCCGTTTGCATTCTTCTGGGACTCCAGCTGCAGAGGGGCAGGCAGGCCCCCAGCCCTGAGATAGGATGGCATGTGGAGGAGGGTGTGATAAGTGGGAGCAAACTTGTCACGTCTTCTTTCTCAGGCTTCAGTGTGTGATAGGCACCCTGTCCCTGACTCCAGGTCCAGCCACAGTGATTGAGTAGGTTGCCTCTGGTTTTGCTCACTGCTCATGCCCTCAGTTGTAAAGGCCATTGACCAGTTTGGTTGATTTCCTTGCCTGAAGCTGTATACTCTGATTTTCCATACAGCTGGGCCATGAGACTCTTGAACTTGGTTTACCGCTCTTGTGCTCTGAGGCCTGTCGTGGCATGCTCTGGCAGAGCTCTCTCCCCCTTGCAGTGAGTGACTCAGTTGCTCATCCCAAGACCACCCACCAGTATGTCCCAAACCTCACCTTGCTGTGGGAAGGCTGGGCTTTGGCAGGGCTGCAGGTTGGCAAAGTAGAGCTTGAGCGAAGGGACTTCCACAAAGGTCTGAACAGTGACCTTTGTCCCCCATTCCTCTTCTTCCCTCTGTTTTTTGTGCACTAGTTGTAGCCCACTGCCAGAAACACCACCCAGTAAAGCCCTTCAGACACCAGATGGGGAATTTCAAACCCAATGAGCATACGCTGCCTCCAGTACCTCTTAATTTCATTGAAAAAATAAGTCTCCTCTGTGCTCAATTAGGTATCCATAAAGAAAAACCCCTCGGTTAGCCATCACCACTGTCAGCAGGGAGCTGGCTTCTAGAATCTCAAATGGTTGCTCCCAAGCTTGGTCTGGCAGTCCTGCGTTCCATGGCAATGGCCTATGACAGAGGCCTTAGGTTTACCTCTAAGCTGAGGCAGGGGCAGGCTCCAGTTGGGGCCACAGTTCCATCTGTCTGTGGGAATGGTGGTAGCTCGGCCAGCCTGGCCGCCTGGCCCCCTGGCCCCCTGGCCTGTTTTGAGATGAGCATTTTAATGGGTAGGGGAGCAGCACTCATCCAATCCTGGCCCTGTGGGCTGCCTCGCTGACTTTCCAGGCCTGCCCAAGCCCCAGGAGGGGCAATCCAGTGCGTTGTGACCACTGGTGCCAGACACACACGGAGAGCCTTCTCTATGGGTGTTTGACCTCTGCCCTTTGACCTGGCTGCTCCAACCCACCTTCACTTCCCTGTATGGTCTGAGAATAGAAGACTCCCCCAGGCCTGGTAGGAGAGGTGGGTCTGCTGGGCCCCTTCCAGTCTCTGGTGGGCTTCTTACATCTTCAGTGCTCTGCATACAGGTCTTGTCTGTGGCAGGTGTGCCTGGAAAGCTGTAGTTTACGACTCTCCAAGGAGCTCCTGCTACTACCAGGCTTCCTTTTCATCATTCACAGGCAGCCTTTATTCCTATAAAATCCTGGCTTGGCTCCAGCCCTGCTAATAAATACAGAACCCCTGCCCAGCCCTTGCAAGATCTTCTTTCCCCCTAGAGGGTACCCAGGTATTAAGGTGAAGGAGATCTGTATTTTCCCAGCCAGTGTCAGTTATTATCTGGCCTGCTGGGAGGACAGTGGCTGCTTCCAATGTTGATCTGACCTGACAGGTAGAGTCCCGAAGGGCAGGATAATGGCAGTGACTGCCAGTTGTTGGTAGAAGACTCGGATTCCAATACCTGCTTTGCTAGTTGATAGCTGCATAACCTCAGACAGATCATTCTCCTTCCCTCAGCCTTGATTTTCTCTTCTGCGAAATGGGACTACTCTGTTTTTCCTACCCTGGGTATCATGAGAATCCAAGGATAAGAAGGCATAAGGGCGATTTTTGTCAACCACAAAGCATCATGAAACCATAATTAGAGTTCACTGGTGTTGATAAACAGTTTAGAACCCTTCTCAGTTCCATACTCATATACCTAATGTGCTGGGAGCAGGTTTGGGGGGGTGGTAGGACAGAGGACCTGCAAGGAAATGAAATGTTTATTAAGACATGGATGAGATGAGCTTGTGTCTTTCGTAGATCTGGCCTATGAAGTGGAAAAAAATGTGGCATGTTGGGTGGAGATTTAGGCAAGGAGGGCAGAGGGAAGCCAGGGTACCTGGAATGGAGCCTGTCCCAGAGAAAGAACAGTGCTCCGCATCTCCTTTTGGTTCGTATGCTGCCCTCCAACGCATCTTCCGGGGTTGATCTGGGTCCTTGTTTGTACCAGGTTCCTGGACCTGAGGGAGCTGCCACTTTCCCTTTCTAGGGCCACTGGTCAGTCAGTCAGAGAACTAAGTTCAAACCACTCAAGGTCTCCAGAGCTCTGGTGGGAAGGTTGCTCTTGAGTGACACGGAGACCAGGCCAAGGCTGGCATGGAGGGCCACCGGAAGCCTCCCTTCCAGCATGTTAGGCGTGTATACATGGCTCTGCCACCATCTCCTCTGCCTGGCAGAGCAGGTTTGGCAGCCCAAGCCTCTGCCTGGCCTTCACTGCACCTCTGGGTTCCTTTCCAGGGCGAGCTGGAACGGCAGCTGCTGCAGGCCAACCCCATCCTGGAGGCCTTTGGGAACGCCAAGACAGTGAAGAATGACAACTCCTCACGATTTGTGAGTAGTGGCCGGCCTCGTCCCAGCTTGCGGGGCAGGGGCTCCTACTCAGCTTTGGCACATGTCACCTCCCAATTGGGTGCTCTCTCTTTAAAAGTGAGCAACGTTCAGACTTGGTGCTTCTGGGCTGGCTACATGGAGTAGGCTGGGTCATACTCCAGTTGGTGTGCACCTGCTTAAGTAGCTTCTTCAACCTAGGTGGCAAAAAGCCAGCTAGGGAAGGGGAAATCACTGCTGGTCCCCCTGATTGTCCCATGGTAGCCAGTTAGGACTCAGCGCCAGGTCAGGCAGCTAGGACACTTTTTCCCCTGTGCGGAGGAACTTGGGCACCACTGGACCTCCTCTTGGTTCCAAGCTTGAAGCAGTGTGGCATTTCTGAGGCCCGAGTGCATGTGCAATGTGGGTGCAGGGCCCCTGGCTGCTGTACACATTGGCTTTCTCCCTCTGGGCTTTACCAGCTGGAGGTAGGGACCAGAGGATGGGGCCTCTAATTTCTTCATTGTCTTTCCTTAGGGCAAATTCATTCGCATCAACTTTGATGTCAATGGCTACATCGTGGGAGCCAATATTGAGACTTGTATCCTTGTGGTTAATTGTAGCAAGAGTGCCACGTCTAGAGGGGGGGAAGTTACCTTGATGGAGAAGAAGCTGCTACCTGATTCCAGCAGTTTCCCTTTTGTGGGCCTATTGTGACACCTCATCTGTGGCATCAGAGTACCAGGAGCAGTTCATTGAGAACCCAGCTCCCAGCTAGGCTTTTCTTATTGGCAGTATAAGGCTCAGCCTAGAATGGGACGGGACTATGGAAGATCACCCAGTGCTGAGGGGTGGAGTTGGGGGTGAATGCTAATTTATTTCTCTCCTACACCAGCATTACAATCTTTGCTGGTGGGAGTCTCTGATCTCCATTGGCTCTCGAGAAGGGGGCCCTTGAAATAGACAAGGCTCCCAGGTGTGAGCGCTGCTCTTTGGACAGGCTAGAGAGCCAAGAGAGTTTGCTTGTATTTTATTCGGCCATTTTGTGCCATTCTTTGCACCTGGTGAAGTTCAGTGGCTTTTGATGGGAATAGAGGAAAGGGGAGGGTTGCCTTCCTTCCAGCTTGCACAATTCCTCAATGTTTGCAAAGATCTTTTGGAGAAATCTCGTGCTATTCGTCAAGCCAAGGACGAGAGGACCTTCCACATCTTCTACTATCTCCTGTCTGGGGCTGGAGAGCACCTGAAGAGTGAGTGGTGGGCCCACTGCCTGACATGGGGGCTCCTGCTGCGGTCAGACCACACACTTCAGTTGGGAATGAAAACTCTGGCCTTAGGTTGGGGACGAGATGCCAGATGAGTTCTGTTTTCCGGGCCATCCTGAGGACTTGGCCTCTGTTTCTGACCACACCAGAGAAAAACCAGGGCCAGTCGCAGGTGCAGCTGTGAATCATGGGCCTCATGGGCTCCATGCATGTCAGTCTCATGCTGAGGAAAGTTAGCATCCTGGCTATTCTGCAGTTGCTGGGGTCTCTCGGGGCTTTGGGGTGTTTCCCAGTCTGATGTTTCAACGTTGACTAGAACCCCTGGTGTCAGCACCTCACTGACTGCCCTTGCCCTCCATCCCTTACAGCTGACCTCCTGTTGGAGCCATACAACAAATACCGCTTCCTGTCCAATGGGCATGTCACCATTCCTGGTCAGCAGGACAAGGACCTGTTCCAGGAGACCATGGAGGCCATGAGGATTATGAGCATCCCAGAGGAGGAGCAAGTTGGTAAGGGCTGGTCCCCTTTGGGGTGAGGAAGGGAAGGCCAGAGGCTGGTTCACGTTCTTATGGGCATCAGAGCAGCTGATGGGCCTGGAGAGGGCTTCCTGCTGGCTCTGACTCTTTGGGAGCCCTGTAGAGGCCAGAAGGAAGGCCTTGAGTGTGTGGGAGATGGTACCTTGAGTTTGAGTTTCAGGGTTATTTGTTCCCTGTGATACCACAGGCATTTATGCAGAGGGGAACCAAGTACAGGTGCTCAGCTGCCCAGGGTCTGGGTCCACCGCTGCAGTCCTTTTCATTTGCTGAAAGTAGACTATTCCTACCTTGTCTCAGCAGAGTGTGGAAGGGGCTGGGGCTGGGAGCTTTACATTGGTGAGGCTTAGAATGAATAGCGGTATGGAACCTGCCTGCGTCTTCTCATTTCCCTAGAGGGGGGGTGAAGAGGCTTTGAGGCTTTATTTTAGAAAGTTGTGGAGAGTGCACCCATTCCCTAGCAATAAGATTGGAACCACCTTTGCTCAGCCACAGATAATATGTAATTGGATGGGCCTGACTATGTTCCAATAAAACTTTATTTATAAAAACACAGTGGCTCCTGGGCTAGAGGCTTATTCTTGGTCCAGATTTCAAAGTGTTGGGAAGATTAACACCCCGTAACTAAGTACAGGGTTGCTCAAGTTGAGGTCTGGCAGAGGCCCTGAAGACAGAGCCACACTGGCAGGGAGGCAGTGAGCCCTCCAGGGTGCTGAGCCCTCCATGTGGACTAGACCACAGCTTACTAGGGGCTTATTCCACCCCCTGCTGGATTCTAAGCTGCCTTTGATTGCAACCCAAGGTTTGCTGCGGGTCATCTCGGGGGTTCTTCAGCTTGGCAACATCGCCTTCAAGAAGGAGCGTAACACTGACCAGGCATCCATGCCCGACAACACAGGTAACACTGTTGTCCTCCCACTGAAATATGGGGAGGTGCCTGGGCATGGATCAGCTCAGGAGAAAACCTTGTAGGAATTCCACACCCCACTCTTTTTAATTTTATGTATGTTATTGGCTGGCTTTCACTGTACTTTTTGTGAAACACACCTGAGCATGGCCCTTCTTCATAGAGCCAGCATCAGAGTGAGGTAGAAAGCCTGTATCACATGAACCAGGGTTTCTGTCATTCATCCCTGAGACCAAACCAGGTGTCTCAGTAAGACAGTGATTTCTGCTGCTGCTCCAGGCACGCTTTACCCATGCATGCATTAGACCTCGAAACACTGGTTACGTATCTGCCTCAGCAACTTCTATTCCTTTGGGTCACTGCATGTGACCCCATTTAAGTTTTCAACCTTAATGTGTCCTTCTTAGGGGCATTTGAAAAATTGTACGTGTGGGTGCTGGATTAAAAGATATTTCTGTGGGCCATGTGCTATTTGGTCCCCTCACCAGGTCCTGGTGGGCTGCCTCCTCTCAGCCCTGTTTGTGGGTAGGACCCGCTTGCACACTTGGCAGATGAGGCCGAGAGTGTGCAGAGGAACCGAGGCTGGGCCCCGGTTGGGACGCCTTCCTCTCTGCCATGCCCGCTGGGTGGAAGGGGAGAGCTGGTGCCTGCCCTGCTGAGGAAGGCTCCAGAGTCAGTAGTGATAGCTCAGTTAGCACCACAGCATTCTTCTTCGCTACTAGGGGAAGCAGAGAAACTGGTTCTCTTGGGTTTAATTAAAACTTTTTACTCTTCCCCTCCTCTTTGAAAAATATTAGCTGCCCAAAAAGTGTCCCACCTCTTGGGTATCAATGTGACTGATTTCACCAGAGGAATCCTCACCCCTCGAATCAAGGTGGGACGGGATTACGTCCAGAAGGCACAGACAAAGGAACAGGTATGCATGCCCGCTGGGGGCGAGGTTGGGCTGCCTCCTTAATGGGGCCCTGGCAGTGGCCAATTGGAGGGCTGCTGTGAGCCATCGGCACTGCCGCGTGGGTTCCCTCATTCAGTCCTCAAACCAGCTCTGAGAGCAGGGTGGTGTTCACTTCATTAAAAACATGAGGAAGCTGACCCTGAGAAGTTCATAACATGCCCAAGGCCACTGGCCCAGAAAGGGCCATCCTTAGGTAGGGCCCTTTAGATTGCGTTGTGCCTCTTTGCATCAAGCTGATGTTTAGACTGATTGGTCAGTGAAGACATAGGCCTGTCCTCTTCTGGTCTAAAGCGAGAACTTGATGTTTCTGGTGCTAGGGGAGCGGAGGCATCCACCATCCCTGAGGCCCATGCCAGTGGCTGTTTCTCTACCACCTGCTGTCTGCTGCCTGTGGTGAGAGACGAGCAGGAGCCTTTTCCTCAGCTGCATCTCACAAATGTGTCCACCTTTCCCGGGAGCTGAGGTCCCTCCCAGTCAGGACCACTTTTTTCCTCTGTTGGCGTTTCTAGTTTCTGTAGTGGCAATAGGCGTTTTTAAGGTGCTATTCTCATCTCTCAAAAATATTTTGAAGTTCAAGTTGATTAGTCCTTTTGCCCAAGGGTGCCACCCTCTGTTCCTCACACTGGTGGCCAGCAGCCTGCGGGAGATTCTGTGCAGAGCCATCCCACCAGAGCCAAGAACATTGTTTTCCAGACAGCATGCATAATTATTACCAACTGTTCATTTCCCTAATAGTTAGGACCTTTACTTTTTCATTACGAGAGTGATACACAAATGCTGAAGATTCGGGAAATACAGAAAAGTCTAGAGAAGGAAAAAAATTGCCCTAGTCCTGCCCACTGACAGTTATTGGCAGCTTTTTATTTCCTTCAAGGCCTTTTCGTTCTTTTTATTTTAAACTTAGTTGTCACCTTGGCTTTTGATTACAGAACTTTTTGAACATTTGCAGATAGAGAGGATACTGTAACGAGCCCCAGGTGCCCATCACACAGGCAGCTTCAAGAGTGACTAACTCACAGCCAGTCTTGGCTCATCATTAATCTTTCATGCCCCCACCCGCGACCGCATTATTTGAAGCAAATCTCAGATGTCTTGTCATTTCTTCTGTAGATACTTCTGTATATCCCCATTTATTGTAAAAAGGTCTTTGCAAATATGACTTTCTAAGTCTGCCATGTCCGAATTGTTGGATAGTTAGGTTGTTTCAACTTTTCGTCACTGTAAATAACATTGCAGTGAACATATTTGTGCAAGAAGCTTTCCCCTCATATTTAGGTCTGTTTCTCTCGGAGAGGGCCCTGCAGGTGAAATTACTGGGGCAAAGGGTACAGGTTTAAAGGCTCCTTGTATCTGACACTCTGTCCCCTGCATGTTCTTCCCCACAGGCTGACTTTGCCATCGAGGCTTTGGCCAAGGCCACCTACGAGCGCATGTTCCGCTGGCTGGTGCTGCGCATCAACAAGGCCCTGGACAAGACCAAGCGGCAGGGCGCCTCGTTCATCGGGATCCTGGACATTGCTGGCTTCGAGATCTTTGATGTGAGCATCTCCCTCTTGCCCTTATGTCCTTGCTGCCTCCTTAGCCTCTTGGCTCCTTCTCCTTGTCTGTGAATCTTCTTTCTGGTGGTTCCACAGCAACCTGAGTTGGCCATCTCCTTCCTTGCATGGAGACAAGAGCTAGCAGTTCAGTGTATTTTAAGCTGAAACAGGTGTGCCTGTTGCTAACCAGAAGTGCGGGAGAGAATGGTGTTCTGGGGGTCATCGTGGCAGGCCTTTCTGTGGATTTATTCTTCCAGCAAATAATTATTGAGTGTTCAGACAAGACATTGCTTCTGCCCATAAAGACTTTGAGCTGTCATAGGAAAAACCTGATAATTGTGGTAAATCAGAGGGTCTTAACCTGGGGGTCCGTGGTAGATTCCAGAGGAACCATGAACTTGGGGGGTAAACATTGCCTCTTTATTTTTCACTGGCCTCTTATAGAAATGACACTTTTTTTCTCACTGTGAATTGAGCACAGTGCACAAACCACAGCTGCACTAGCAGTAGGTTTCATATGTTGCAGTTGTCACTGAGATGTTGTAATATCTTTTATGTTCATCTCTACTTCAAAATTTTAGAAGTTACTAAGCCCATGGCTAGTGCTTGTTGAAGAAGCACAAGGTATTACTATGTCGCAGTATTTTGATAATTATATTTTAACATAACTTTTTTCTTTTTGTAATTTATCTATTTTATGCATTGTAAAACATTCTTAGAAGGGCTTTACCAGGCTGATGGAGAGTTCCATGGGCTTCAGAAAGTGCAGAAGCCCTGCTGCCCATGTGATAAGGGAACGCCCCTAATCCTTTAGGCTCCAGCAGGGGGCAGCAGGGCCTCCCTGAGTCGCTGTCCCACTCCTTCCCAAGGGGCTCTGGGCTCATGGTGGGCAGCTCCCTGACGTTGCTCTCCCTCCTTACAGCTGAACTCCTTCGAGCAGCTCTGCATCAACTACACCAACGAGAAGCTGCAGCAGCTCTTCAACCACACCATGTTCATCCTGGAGCAGGAGGAGTACCAGCGCGAGGGCATCGAGTGGAACTTCATCGACTTTGGGCTTGACCTGCAGCCCTGCATTGACCTCATTGAGAAGCCAGTAAGAGCCAACCCTGCTCAGATCTCACACCTGGCCTGGCCCTGTTCGTTCCCTCTGGGGACCCTGTTCTCACCTCCCACTCTATGTTGGTTGGGGTGTTTAGTTCCTCTACTGCCAGTGCCACCTGGAGGAATAAGCTCTGGGACTTGGATCTGGTGCCTGGGAGCCTCAGGCAGCTGCTGACCAGGTGGGGATGTGGCTGGTGCCTGGGTTTCCTGTCTTTAGTCCCAGAAGACCACCCAGCATCTACTTGAGGGGTGGGCTCAACAAGCCTTTCTTTGTCCTAAAGAAATAGGCATGCTTTTATGTAGCAGGTGCCTAGCCCCAGATGCTTTCACTGTAGTGCGGGACTGTGTGGACCCAGGGTGCCGAATGCTGTTTCCAGTGCACGTGTTGAAGTTCTGTCTGTCCTCTCTTAGGGCTAACGTGGCACCTGGCTTCTGCCCCACAATGACTGTTGGTGGATGTGGTAGCTAGAAAGCCCTTCCCCTTTGTTGTCAGTTTCTGTTGAAAGCTCTTGCCTGGTGCAGTCTGGGTTAGGTTTGAGCGCTGTGCTCTTTTGGAGCCCAGGCTATTCCTGTTTGTGGGTTGTCTTGATTAGAGTTAAACACACTGAACTCACGTTTTCCCCGAATCCTGAGCTGCTTGAGAATGTGTACACCCCAGAGTGACACTGAAATGTTAAGTGATCAGAAGGCCTAGGAAGAAGTTTGTGCATTTTGAGAGTATTAGCCAAAGGTGGGGTTTGAGACTCTGTAATCCTAACCTGAAAGTTTACTTTTGTGATGAGTTTGTGGTAATCAGTTTTTTCCAGTGAACAAGAACCTGGCTTAGTCCTGCCACCCAGTCTCTACAGTGTCTGTACCTGCTTTCTGTATGGAAAGCTCTGGGGCTCTGCCACACTTTCTCTTCCTCAAGGGGTTTGTCCTAAACATCATGTCTCACCACATAATTGTGCAGACACAAAGTGTGTGGGGTGATGTTGCAGAGTGACTCCAAGGGCACCAGTTGAGGGCAAACTCTGGGCACCTAGATTAGGGGGTCTGCACAGTCCATCAAGCCCACCAGGTGATTTTCAGAGCTGTAACGTGATGGATCATTGGATTAAGGTGTGTTGGCCACAGCCTAGACCTCTGAAGTTTCTCTTCAAACTAGAATTCTTAAATTGAGTAATACTCCTTATTTCTTTACCCCTATGGGAGAAGTGCTGCCCACCTTCTGGTGAGATTCTGGGGGTTCTGATAACTCCCAGGAACCCCCAGGCTTTGGCCTCTTGTTTGGGCAGGGTTGGGGTGGGGTTCCCAGGTCACATTCACCTGTGTGATGCTATGCTTCCTCCAGGCAGGTCCCCCTGGCATCCTCGCCCTGCTGGATGAGGAGTGCTGGTTCCCCAAAGCCACTGACAAGAGCTTCGTGGAGAAGGTGGTACAGGAGCAGGGCACCCACCCCAAGTTCCAGAAGCCCAAGCAGCTGAAGGACAAAGCTGATTTCTGCATCATCCACTATGCTGGCAAGGTGAGCAGAGCGCACATAGGAAGGGGGTGGCTGGATCTCCTCAGGAGAGGTGGGAATGATTCTAAGACCATGAGCTGGGCAGCCCCCGGCAGGGGACAGGGCCACAGTGTTCTTGTCCAGTGACTCATCGATAAGGTGCCTGGTGGCAGTAATCAACACTCACACAGCTGCGCACCTCGCAAAGAAAGCCCGTCACATGTTACATTTCGTAGGAGCTTTCAGCACTCCTGGAAGCTACTCAGGTATAATGTTATTTGTATTATCACTAGGTGAATTTTCCCAGTGCAGAAATGAGATCTGTGCCAAAGGCATAGGCTCTGGAGTTTGAATTAGAACTCTGCCATTGTGACTTTTGGCTGTTTAACCTCTCTGAGCCTTGATTGCCTCATCTGGAAAATGGGGGTGACCATCACCTTACAGGGTTACATTATTAAGTGAGCTTGTGAAGCCCAGCGCTGGGCACAGGTCAGTACTCTAGGGCAGGGCCTCTCAACCTCTGCACTACCAGCATCATGGGCTGGACCAGTCGTTATTGTTGGGGACTGTCTTGTGTTTTGTAGGATGTTTAGCAGCATCCCTGGCTTCTTCCCACCAGAGGTCAGTAGTACCCTCCCTAACCAGAAATGTCCCCAGACCTTGCCAAATAGTTATTATGGTGGAGGTGGGGGTGTGGCCCAGTCGCCCTGGTAGAGAGCCTCCACTGGCAGAGATAGTTTGGTTATTGCCAAAGCGACCCAGTGAGGAGAGCCGGGAGCTTTCCTGTTACTACTCCTGAGCCACATGTGTCCTCGCCCGCTGCTCCTACATGTGGCCCTGCACTGCCCAGCCTCTCCAACTTCGCTCCTTGGATTCCAAAGGCTGCCGAAGCAACTCTTGATTTTAAACTACCCATTAAAAAAACAAGAAAACTGTTTCTATAGTCACCTAAGGCAGTGCCCCCTGAATGTGCACCTTTCCTTACCCCTCTGTTAGAAATACACATGCACAGAGGCTTCACAGGAGGCTTTTATTGCAGTGTTGTTTATAATGCAAAAAAATGGCATACCTGAAGCCCAGGTTGAGGCGGGGCGGGGCTGGACAATGACAAATCTGGCTGTGCACATCCACACCTGGGCACCTGGGCACCTGGGCTGCGCTGCGGCAGCTAAAAGGACCAGGAGGCTGGCTGTGTCCAGGTAGCCAAGACACTGGCTCTGGGGCTTGTCATCTCCCAGGATGTAACTGTGCTCCTAGGAAAAAAAAGCAACATCGTGCATGTTGACAGGAGTGCACATGAGGACCACTGGGCAGAGCACAGCAGTCACCTCTGGCCCTGGTGTGGGCTAGATAGAGAGGCCAGGGTGGCCTGTTGCTCCATTCATATTGTTCTGGGGTCTTTGCAATGAAGATACAATATGTACAGTTTTAAGGACATATTTCAGAAAAGATAAGAATAATACATACTCATTACAGAAAACTTGGATATCCTGAAAAGACAAAAAGTAAAAATTATTTGTCCTATTACTAAAAAGAAATATTATAACATTTTGGCATATGCCTTTCTAGGATATTTCTTTATTGTTGTATTACCTAAAAATAGAATAATGAAAACCAACCCAGAATATTCTATTGTGTAGCTGAAGCACAGTTTTCTTAGTCTGGTTTGCTGGGTACTTGTGTTGTTTTAAATTATTTGCTGTCTGCATAACACCGCAGAGAAAATCTTGTTGCTACTCCATTGCCCTTGTCATTCATCATTTCCTTAGAGATAGAAACACCAGGTCAGGAGTGTTCGTGTAAACATTTAAAAAGTTAAAACTTTTCCACATGGGGTCCGCTTGTCCTCCCAGAGGCTGTGAGTTCTCATGTCCCCAGAGCAGCCTGTGATTTGGGACTCTGGCTCTTGCAGGTGGATTACAAAGCTGATGAGTGGCTGATGAAGAACATGGACCCCCTGAACGACAACATCGCCACACTTCTGCACCAGTCCTCCGACAAGTTCGTCTCAGAGCTGTGGAAGGATGGTATGCCCTTTGCCCTCCACTCCTGTCCCCCTGTGGCTGCAGCTGGGCTCTCCCAATCTTTGTAGTGGCTGAGCCACAAAACAAGCAGCACATCTCCACCTGACACAGGCTGCGGGGTGGGGTGGGGTTCAGGTTCATGTGCCATAGCTGCCACAACAGTGTCTCCTCAAACTGAAGGGGTGAGGCTGCCCTTGAGTGCCCTTGAGTGCCCTTGAGCTTACTGCATAGCCATTTCCTCTAGGGCTTTGCTGTCCACAGACAAGCCACAGCACTTTCCACATGTGGGAAGTCACAGGTGGCTCAAAGCCTGGCCACGCAGGTTCCTATCCCATGGCTCACTGTGCTGCCGCCTCTCCTGGGTAGACTGGTGGCTTTGGAGTTGTGCTTTCTCACGGTTTCTATCGGTTTCCTCTCCCTTCTGCCTGGGTTTTGCTTTAACCTCTCTGTTGCAGAGATGCAGAGCACCCAGAGAGCCTATTTCTATCAACGCTTTCCCATTCTCCACCTAGAACCAGGTGACTGGCCACCCAGAGTGGCGTCCCTTGTGTGTGGTGCATCCAGGGCTGTGCGGCAAATGCTTCTGCTGAATCGTCCCACTGTTGGCTCTTCTTGCTTGACTGCCCCCACCCTGGTCTGACCGGGCTTGTGGGAAGGCTCCTCCCCATCGGACCCATCCCAAGCCTCTGGTAGAAAACCAGCCAAATCAGGAGACTTCACGTTGTAGATCTTAAAGGAAAACAAGTTGTTTAAAAACCCACATGCTCTTCAGATTTCCACTTGGTGAAGGTGGCGTCCTACTGCTTGAATGGCTGCTGGTGTCTCAGCATGAGCGTCAGGTGTGATGCTGCCGTGTGCATGTGCCTCTGAGATCAAGTGGCATTTGTGTGTTCATTCACTAAGCACGCCACAAGCACGGGCTCCTTGCTGGGTGGGCTTCCTGGGGGCAGGACGGGCCTACATGAAATGACCAGTTATTATGGGGCATATTTGATCTTCCTCTGGGCAAGCCAAGTGGCCTTGACAAGCCTGCCACTCCCAGGAAACTTCTGGTCGCCAGTAAAATGAGCCCTGGGTGCAGAAGGTCAAACATGCCTCCTGTTTTAATTGGTTCATCTGGTCCATCCTCACTCCGGGTTTCTGTCTTGAGTTTCTGTCCTTTTTGCTGTCTTCAGATAAATAGTTGAGATCTAGCCGTAAAGGAATATGAAACAGACTGTCACAGAATTCTTAACTTTTGCATCTAGCAACAGAAGGCTTCAGATTTAATATTGGCTCTTGCTTAACTGACCTCAAGTCGCTGGGTTCGTTTGTTGTTTTGTTTATGCCTTGGAGGAAGCAGTTCATTTTATTGCGCTGGGCATGAGTCACGGTGACAAGGGCAACTTCTTGGAGTCTTGGTTCAAATGATAAAGACCTGTGAGCTGGGAGACAAAGCAGGTTGTAGAGCGTGAGGAATCCTAGCTCTGGAGTAGTCACTGTTGGTAGTGGCTCTGTGGAGCACTCCACTTCTGACACCACCCATGCTGCTCCAGGTCCCTGGTGTAGAGAGCAGTGCCTAGGTGGATCCCAGATGGGGAATCATCAGAGTTCTGTAGACAATGGCAGAGTAGCTCTAGTGCTCCCACCTTCTGACTCCTAGCCCCATGCTCTAGGTAAAGGGCAGTGGGAATTCAGGATACTGATTTTTTTTTTCCTCCAACTATAGGATTCTGTAAGACAGGTTTGTTGTTTTTTTTTAAAATATATCTTTATTGATTTCAGAGAGAGGAAAGGAGAGGGAGAGAGAGAGATAGAAGCATCAATGATGAGAGTCATTGATCGAGCCCGCAACCCGGGCATGTGCCCTGACCGGAAATCGAACCCCGATGGCCTAGATCCTAGGTCGACGCTCAACTGCTGAGCCACGCCCGGCTGGGCTCTAAGACAGGTTTTAACACTGCCTCAGAGCCAGGCTGGCAAAACAGCTAGTCTCTAGGCTCACTGTTCCAAAATACATTGTTAGCTTTATTGTGTCTCTGTGGGAATAGGAGCTTCTGAAGTGGGCTGAAGATAGGTAATGTGAACGTAGCTTATGGACTGCTTCCCAGGGGAGACCAGCCCTGGTGGCTGTGCAGTCTTTCCCCTTTTCCTGCTTCCTGCTCAGAAGGTCAAGTATGTTGGAGATGACTATGGACTCTAAGCAGAAAGGGTCCTGCTGCTCTGTAGTCTCACGTCTTTCTCTGTCCAGATGTCTGTCTCTTTACCGCCCTACTGGGACCACTGGGTGTTCACGTGCTTTTGCATGGTCTCTGCAGTGGACCGCATCATTGGCCTGGACCAGGTAGCTGGCATGTCGGAGACGGCGCTGCCCGGGGCCTTCAAGACGAGGAAGGGCATGTTCCGCACCGTGGGACAGCTCTACAAGGAGCAGCTGGCCAAGCTGATGGCCACACTGAGAAATACCAACCCCAACTTCGTCCGCTGCATCATCCCCAACCATGAGAAGAAGGTGTGGCCACTCAGCAGGGTGTGGGCAGGGCACTTGAGGGTGTCCCACTCTGTCTGTCTCCCCAGCAGCAATGGTTCCTTCCCCACAGCACACAGAGCGCCCTCAGTGGTCTGTCCATCTGCAGACTGACTCGAGGCTCCCCAGGAGGCAGGCTACATTTGTGGCATGCGTTTCCGCTTGGTTACGCTGTCTCATAGCCTCTCCAGGACTTGCATCATGTAACTTAGCATCAAAGGCTGTGGGCTGCTGTGACTCCTGAGGCTTTTGCCCTGTTGAGTCCAGAGGGGCCCAGCCCACCTCTCTCCATGAATTCCTGGGCACAGAAGCAAGACCACACGCATGTGTTTTCTTTAGGCTGGCAAACTGGATCCCCATCTGGTGCTGGACCAGCTGCGCTGCAACGGGGTTCTTGAGGGCATTCGGATCTGCCGCCAGGGCTTCCCCAACCGGGTGGTCTTTCAGGAGTTCCGGCAGAGGTGAGCCGGGGCCTGCAGCCGCCTCTCCCGCAGGGACCACCAGCAAGGAAGCATTTTCCTCAGCCACCCAGAGCTGAGGTCTGGCCAGCTCCTCACACCTTCTCTACTCCACCCCCTACATGAAAAAGGATTTCCCTCCTTTTATTACTGAAATGAACGGAATCTTGTTGGCTTTCATGCCTAGTGACTGCGGGGCCTGGCACTGTTTGCTCCAGTTAGAGGAGCTGTGAAATGTACCAAGATCAGCCAGAGACTTGAGTATTAAAGGAACTTTAGGAAATGGAAGTCCTAGAACACTGCAGCTTCTTGTCATGTGTGCACTGTCCTGTTTGCCTAATGATTGTGTTTAGTGCCGGTTGCTATCACGACACAGTCCTCTATTTCTTGGACCATCCTATTTATTAGCAGTGCCCGGCATCATCTCAGGAAGACATGAGTGGCCGTCTGGGGTTACAGACGCGGATACTGTAATTAGCAGTTATAATCCCAACCTAAAGCTTCAGTGAGTTAAATAGTTCAACGTGAGTTTCCATTCACTTTCCAGAAAATTCAGAGCCTGCCTTGTACCATTCAGCCTAAGAAAAAGGCGGGGGGGGAGGGGGTTGCCAAGTGTATTCTTGACATGAAAGGGATTCTGCATCTGCTACACTGTTGGCATGGTCCTCTCTCACGTACATTTCAGGCCACATGGCTTTGAAGCAAGGGAGGAATTGACCCAGCTTCTTTTTTCTGCCTTAGATATGAAATCCTGACACCAAACTCCATCCCTAAGGGCTTCATGGATGGGAAGCAGGCGTGTGTGCTTATGGTGAGTTGAGCTTCCTGGGGTTGGAAGGACCTTTGGCTGGTGCATGCCCACATGACCAGTGCCTGTCTGACTGGATGGGTGCCCAATGGGTCAGGTGGCGCCCATGCTCTATTGCTGTCCAATGCTCCAGGTCTGATTCTGCCAGGTTCCCTGAGCGGCAGCCCCCTTGGCCCTTGGATAGTCAGGGATGGCGCATGGGGCCAGGGTGGTGTGGAGACTAGAGCTGTGGCATGGCAGGGCTTTGACGTTAGACGGTCCCTTCCTTTTGGGACACATGCTTGTGCTTTCTTACTCACGTCTCCAATATTCATGCCCAGTGTGGTCAGGAAGGCAGCTCACAGCCAGGGCAGTGGGGCTGGAGCACTGAGACTGGCCCAGAATTCCTAGATGCCATGCTTTTGGACCTTTCCTCTCTCTTCCTCCACTCCTACAGCAGAGCTGGATGGGCAGTGGGTACTCTGAACTCTGCTGAATGAGTGAAGGCTTTGTGGTGACTGAGTGGCCAAGCTGGGGCTGTATCCCGTGGGTAATTTTTTCTGCTTTGCCAGTGTCCTGTTTCTGATGTGTCCAGGGTTCTCAGCCACTCCCTTTGCTTTTCTTTGCTTTTCTTTGCTTTGCATTCTTTCCAAAGAGTCTGAAGGGAGGGCTGGTGGGAGGAAAGAGAAAAGGGAAGGAAAACTCAGCTCCTACTATGTGCAAAGCACTACAATAAGTGATAGGGAGATTGATGCCAGGAAAACGGGGGGAAGACCCAGCTCTCTGCTCTCTGATGCTTACCAGCTGATGGGAAAGAAGGTACGAAGGATGGGGGTGCCTCCAACTGTTGTCTGGGCCACCCTTCCTCAAGAAGACTTGGTTGATTGCTGGTCAGGTAAGGGATGTCCCTCCTTAAGACACAGGCAGTTCCCCTTCCCACCCTGCTCTACAGGGAAGATGGAACCTGTCTCCTGAGGCTCATTGTGCAGGGAGGGGAGATGCCCATGTTGGGCCCACCTCTCCTGATCTTGCCTTCTCCCAGGGCCTCATCCAGGACTGCCAGGGCCATGAGGGTCTCTAGATCCACTTATCCCATTCAAAGCTCTGCCTTTTTGGAGCTCTAAATCCCTCTCTCCCAAGCAGACAGACCCTTGCCAGTAGGCTTCAGAGAGAGCCTCGTTACGGTACTAAAACTGCTCAGTAATAAGGACAGCTGAATGTATTAAGCATTCACTACATGCTTGAGCCTGTGCTCAGCGCTTTCTGCATTCTCTTATTTAATTCCCACAGTTTTGCTGTGAAGAGGGTATGATTATTTGCTCTGTTCATTAACTTTTTTTTTTTTAATTAAAGCATTCCTATTTTATAGCTTAGGGAACATAGGCTCATAGAGGTTAAGGCCCAGGATCACCCAATATTTGAACCTGGGCCTGGCCTCTTCTGAAGTGTGTGCTACTCTTACTGACCATGACGATGGCACTTGGTTGGAGGGTAGCAGCCTGGGCATTTGAAGAGCGAGACTGCAGTATGCAGAAGCAGGAGGGTGGAGGAAGAGAGGACCTTCAAGTTCCCTTTAATGCTGAGGTTCTGTGCTTCTCCTCAAATCTGACTTGTCACCCTGCCCTATCCCGGAACCTACCTGCCCCTCTTCCCAGCGTCCCCCTGGGCCCCAGGAGACAGAGTTAGGCTGCACAACAGAGAAGCAGGAGCTCCAGGACTGACCCTGTCTTGTTCCCCCCAACCTCCACCCCCGGGCAGGTTCTCAGCATTCATTGTTCCAGGGTTCTGGGTGGCATGCAGTAAATAGCATGATCTCCCCTGTCTAGATCAAAGCCTTGGAGCTCGACAGCAACCTGTACCGCATCGGCCAGAGCAAGGTCTTCTTCCGGGCCGGCGTGTTGGCCCACCTGGAGGAGGAGAGGGACCTGAAGATCACCGATGTCATCATTGGGTTCCAGGCCTGCTGCAGGGGCTACCTGGCCAGAAAGTGAGTTCTAGAGATACCGGTCTCCACCTAGCCTGTCCCACACTCAAGACCCTTCAAGCTCTCCTGGTGCAGAAGGGCGCTTTAGGAAGCTGTTGCCTTGGGACCCCTAATGCCAGTCAGGTGTCTGCCTAAGGGAGGCCCGTGTGGCTCTTCCTGATCCCCTGCTTTCTGGATTTCCACCTGATGTTTAAAGTGACAGGTTTAGGTGGTGACTGTGCTTGGATTTGCCTGCTCTGAAGGCCTTCCGCTCACTGGTATTTCTTTCTGTGTCCCTTGTGTGGGGATGACACCCAGAGCCTGGTTGCCCCCAGAGTACCCTGAGTTCCAAGGGGAGGAGGCTGCCCTTGAGTCCCAAGCAGCTTCTTTAGGAGTCAGGGACTCACTTGCTGCGGGACATTGGTCTCCTGAGCCCGTGTCTATGTTCAGGGACATACACTACAGCCCAAGCTCTGAGTGCTGGGAGCCAGAGCCTTGTTTATCCAGAAGCCCTGCTAGTGGGTGTCTTGAGGGTGGGAAGCTGAAGTCAGTAGATCGGCTGAATGACCAGCCATCACACTTGACTTGGATCTATAGTTAGTGCACAAGGCTCTTTCACCTCATGAACTCACTTACCCCTTAGTGAAAAAGAGTGGTCCTGTGACCTAGGCCCTTGCCACCCTCTGCAAGGTCACCCATAGGACTCAACCCCAAAGCCAGCCTATTTCCCTATACTTCTGTCTTGAGGTGCCCCGGGCAGGGGTCATCCCTCCAGAAAAGCTACCTGGAGCAAGGTCAGGGCTGACAGATTAGAGTTCTGTTGTCCCCCTGCCCTGAGGTGCTGACCGTGTCCCTCACTCACAGGGCCTTTGCCAAGCGGCAGCAGCAGCTGACAGCCATGAAGGTCCTACAGAGGAACTGCGCTGCCTACCTCAAGCTGAGGAACTGGCAGTGGTGGCGGCTTTTCACCAAGGTAGGTCCTGGAAGGGCCATCCCTTACTGCAGCCCAGCTCATGCCTTGCCAGCTTCCCTTGTGGACAGGGGACAAGCAGACCTTACGTTGGCCTCCATGCAGGGCTCATGTCCCTGGGAGGGGTGCTTTCCCTGTGCCTCCCCTGTGTCTGGCAACATGACTCCGGGCTGTCCTGCCCATGGGGTCTAGGGGCAAGTGAACTGTGGCATGTGTCTGGTATGGATGGCCATGGCCTGCTGATAGGCTAGGATAGAGTGGCTCAAACAGCAGCTTCCAAGATGTAAAGGCCCACCTGCCACGGCCACATGTGTCTTGGGTGCTGCCCTCCTGGGAAGCCATGGACAGAATCTTTGTACACAGCTAGGCGGGTCCTCCTAGCCTATAAAAAATCCCTCTTAAAAAAATAAGTTGTTCATTCTGCTTTTATTTATAATAACTAATTTGTAGTAATTGTGAAAAGTTAAGCTAACAAAATGCATAAAGAAGAAAATAAAAATTCATTCATAATCCCTTCAATGCCAAGCCAATGTCAACGTTGAATAGATGTTTCAGTATTTATTCCTGCTTTTTTTTTTTTACTCCCTGAAGTCTCTGCTCTGTAAACCATGTACATTCTTACATAGCAGAGCTCTGGCTTGTATAAAGTTTTGTGTTTTACATTTTTTATTTAAAATTCCTTCATGAGCATCATTTTGTTTTTTTTATCTGCATCCGTTTTAAAAAGTCAGCACATGGTTCCCTAGAGACATTCATAATTTATCTGGCTACTTTTCCAGTGATGGGTCTTGATCTAATTCCTAATTTTTTATTACTCTAAATAATGCTGTCGTGAAATCTTCTTGCATACAGAGGGACGGTTTCCCCAAATGTAATTAGCAGGTGAGAAGCCTGTGGCACACAGCACCAAATTAATTTCCAGAAGGCTCGCTCTCAAATCCCATAGCATGCCTAGTTACCCCTCACCCTCAGGAGCTTGCGTTTCCACAGGTGAGGGGAAAGCCTCGTGGCTGTTGTCCAGGACAGCCGCCTTCAGCTGAGCGTGTCCTCACCTTCTCTCCCAGGTCAAGCCGCTGCTGCAGGTGAGCCGCCAGGAAGAGGAGATGATGGCCAAGGAGGAGGAGCTGGTGAAGGTCCGAGAGAAGCAGCTGGCTGCAGAGAACAGGCTCACGGAGATGGAGACCCTCCAGTCCCAGGTGAGTGCCTGTGGACTCTGCCCACAGCGCAGCTGATCCCGGCGTTGCCACCTGCTGGCCACCTGCAGGCGAGGCAAGAGATGCTTCACTAGAGAAATGGTTAATCTCTCTGTAGACTTCATTCAGGGTTATGTGATGTAGGGAGGCCGCCCGATGGGATGGAAAGCTGAGTGTCAGGTTGATGCCCAGCTCCAGCACGTAACCTCTCTGAGCCTGTTTCCTAGAGAGATTGTATACTATGGCATAGTGGTAAAGGGTAAGAGGACATGATATTTAGAAAGTGCCTGGAGCTTAGCACTCCCAAGAGGGACACTGCTCTTGTCAGCATGGTTCTCCCTTTGGAAGCCGGACCTAGAGAACATGTTTCCTTGGGTGGCTTGAGGAGGTTGCAAGGAACTTGCATTTTGCACATGTTGTTTGCAGCTCATGGCAGAGAAGTTGCAGCTGCAGGAGCAGCTCCAGGCGGAAACAGAACTGTGTGCTGAAGCCGAGGAGCTCCGGGCCCGCCTGACTGCCAAGAAGCAGGAGCTGGAGGAGATTTGCCATGACCTTGAGGCCAGGGTGGAGGAAGAGGAGGAGCGCTGCCAGCACCTGCAGGCAGAGAAGAAGAAAATGCAGCAAAACATCCAGGTAGCCCAGCTTTGCCCCTCTGGAGAAAGGGGTGGGCTGGACACCAGACATGGGGAGGAGGGGACAGGGTGCCGTGAGGAGCAGTGACACAGGAACTGGAAAGGACACAGAAACGGAAGTGCCATGGAAGGCCAGCTCCTCCCCCTTCTGTCCACTTGGGGCAATCTTTGAGGGGCTTTCTCTTTGAGGAAGCTGTTTCTCAAGCCTGTGCCTCAGCTCTCCACGTGCACTGTCCAGCGGAGCATCAAAGTCAGTTTCATGTCCCTCCCTTGGTCTTGCTCTGGCCAGTCTGAGGAGGAGGGGGTGATCTGCTCTGCTCACTGCCCACGTCATTACTGGTGGGAAACTTGCTAAAGGAAGCTCCTTGGAACAAGCCACCACATGATTGGACCAGGGTTCTTGTCCCTATAACCCAGTTTTAAACATGGGACCCCACATGTGGGGGTTGGGCCACGTCTTGGCCATACCACTGGGCTTGTGTGGCCTGCGCTCCTCACAGTCCCTCTGCTTTGTGATAGGAACTGGAGGAGCAGCTGGAGGAGGAGGAGAGTGCCCGCCAGAAGCTGCAGCTGGAGAAGGTGACCACTGAGGCCAAGCTGAAGAAGCTGGAGGAAGACCAGATCATCTTGGAAGATCAGAACTGCAAGCTGGCCAAGGTGAGGCCCTCGGCGCGCAGAGATGTGGGCTGTGGAGAGTGAGCCAGGACCCAGGCTCTTGGCTGTGCCTTCTCACCTCTGTGTCTGCAGCACTGCGGCTTCTGCTCAGGAGCAGATTCTCCTTCCTGGGTGTCCCTCCTGGTGTCCCATGGCCTCTGGGAGCCAGGGTCACCTTTGAAGGGATGTTTCTCTTAAGTGAGTGGGGCCCAAGGGAAAGGTTTGACATTTCTTCTCAGTAAAGCTCTTCGTAAGCTCTTGAGAACCAAGACTTGGCAGAGCTGAACCATCTGTGTGGCGCTGCATGTTTGTCACCAGTGGGGTTTGGGCACCTCAGTTCCTTGGTATTGAGGTGTGGGTGCTTCTCCTTCGGCTTTCTCCAAGGTGGTGGCTGTGTCTTCTGAGAACCAAGTTGGGTCCCTGTCAGCTAAGTGAGCAGATAGAAACTGGAAAGTGTGTTAGAGGAGAAGGAAGGACACAGTCAGAACCCCGAGGGCTGGGGGCTGAGATGGTGGGATGCCTGCCTGGGAGCTCTGTGATGCAGGTAGTGAGGTGCTCATACTGAGTGACGGTGTGTATTTATTATGGTGGCTCTGTTGTTGTGGGGAGACCTACTGAATTAAGACTCCAGTGGTGGCCACACAATGCAGACAAGGAAGGGAGCAGCCTAGGGTACTTCGGGGGCGTGAGGAGGTGGGAGGTCATAGCCCACCCAGTGGATAAGCACGGGGCCACCAACACTAGCTGCCACCTGGAAACCTTTCTTACCTGAGCCCAAAGGGATAGTCTTGGATGCCCACATTTGTAGATCCAGGAAGCTTATCCAGCTCTTTAAAGGGAGTCAGTGGCTTTAAAAATGACCCCTTTGATCTAGGAAGTCCTAATGAATCAAGTATTTAAGTCTCCTTATTCCTCCACTCAGTCCTCAATTTCTGGACGATTCATACCTTGGAGAGAGCTAAATGTCTGTGGTCAACTAATGCTAAGCTCTGATCCCCCCTCCACACACCCTCCAGGAGAAGAAGCTGTTGGAAGACAGAATAGCCGAGTTCACCACCAACCTCACGGAAGAGGAGGAGAAGTCGAAGAGCCTCGCCAAGCTCAAGAACAAACACGAGGCCATGATCACTGACCTGGAGGGTAAGAGGGTGATGGGCGGGAGCTGCCTGACTCGGGAGCCTGAAGCATTCACTGCTCAGGGCCAATCTGGGCACCACTGCCAGGAGCCGGAGCGCCAGGCTAGTGTCACGCTCACTCTGCATGGGCGAGGCTCACGGTCCGCAGCAACCAGCACTGCCCTGAAAACCTAGGGTTCAACATCCAGTCCCTATGGGACTCTGGGCCACCAGGCACCGGCTCTGTGTGATTGGGAGGGAGCTTCCTCTAAGCGAAGAGCGTTCAGAGTAAAGCCCTGGCGTTTCTCTGTTGTGCACCATGGACAGTGGGTTTCACAAGCTTTCGAGAATCCCTAAGATGTTCTAGGTTGACCCCCCTGCCCCCCAGCTCTGCTGCTTACTAGCTGTGTCATCTTGTGTCTGTTCATCTCCATGAGCTTTAGTTTTACTTTTACCTCTGAGAGGACACAGTGAAAGCGCATTTGTGAGGACTAAACTACCTAATGCTTGTGGACATGCTGCATGTACAGTAAAATGCTAGACCGATATTGCAACGTCATTGCTTGTCTTGGGGCAGGTGACAGATCATGTCTTCATCTCCCGGTGCTCTGGGTTCTGTGGTGAGGAGAATGGGGTAGATGTGCAGGCCTGTGGCTGTCTGTGGACCCCTTGCCCCTGCCCCTTGAGAGGAGTGGACATAGGTGATGGGGAAATCTGGAACCCAGAGTTCATGCCAGAACCTATTGTACCCTCTGCGGGACCAGTGGCATCCCGGTGGGTCCAGGGCAGTGGGTGGGATTGGGCAGACACAGGACCTGGCAGCTCATGGTGATGTTCTTTTCCTTCATCCAGAAGTTGGTATCTGTGTATTGTGACCCTTTAACCTTCATATATATTTTATAATATGCAGTGTTTATGTAAGAATTAAGAACAAAGACAGCAAAGCCTATGGGCACTAAGGGCTCTCTGATAGCTTCTCCCTGTCCTTCCTTCTCAGAGCGCCTCCGAAGAGAGGAGAAGCAGCGTCAGGAGCTGGAGAAGACCCGCCGGAAGCTGGAGGGAGACTCCACGGACCTCAATGACCAGATCGCTGAGCTCCAGGCTCAGATTGCCGAGCTCAAGATGCAGCTGGCCAAGAAAGAGGAGGAGGTCCAGGCTGCCCTGGCCAGGTGAGAGCCAGAGCATTAGCCCGCAGCCACGTAGCCAGAGCTGGCACTTCCCTCCGGCTTCCTGCTGTGGTTCTTGTTGCATCAGTGAGCTGTGAGCATTCGCTGTTGTCTTGGAAACCATTTCACAGCAAAACATTTCCCGTCATTTGTTTGTTTGTAATCCCAAAAAAGTCACCCACAGTATCATTTAACCACTATAGTCCTTTCATTTCTTTAACTTTTAAACATTTATTAGCTACAGGCATGCTTTTTTTTTTTTTTTTTTTAACTAGACCATTTTTTTAGAGCAGTTTTAGGTTCACAGCAAAGTTGAGCCCCAGCATGGGGAATTTTGATAACCCTTCTTCCCCTACACACACAGCCTCCTCCGGTACCAGCACCCTGCACTAAAGTGGTATACATTTGTTACAATTGATGAACCTACATACATCATCACCCAAAGTCTGTGATGCATTTGTATTTTTATTTTGTTGCAGTCTTCATGGACTATAGTGTTTTATTTCCTTTTTATTTTTTTATAGAACATTTGAACTTTTTATGTTTAAAGCACTGAATTTTAATTTGGAAAATGAAATGATTTCTGTATGAGGTTTTCCAATTCTCGTATGAGGTTTTCCAATTTTCAAAGTGGTTTTGCCCTTAACTCTTAGATATGGTGTGCCTCAGATGTTACTTTTGCTGAGTGAAGCTTCTAAGGGCCATGCCTCGGACTGCCAGACATGGCTTTGGCTGACTCTCTCAAAACCTTTTCTGCAAACTCTGCTCCCTGAAAGCGAAATGGCCTCATCTTGATGTCGGTTTCTTTGGCAGAGTGGAGGAGGAAGCCACCCAGAAAAACATGGCCCTAAAGAAGATCCGTGAGCTGGAATCTCAGATCTCTGAACTTCAGGAAGACCTGGAGTCTGAGCGTGCTTCTCGGAATAAAGCTGAGAAGCAGAAACGGGACCTTGGGGAAGAGCTAGAGGCTCTAAAAACAGAGTTGGAGGACACCCTGGATTCTACGGCTGCCCAGCAGGAGCTCAGGTGTGCCATGGGGCAGCCTAGCCAAGTCAGACAGGGGAAAGGAGGCCGTGGCCTGACAGGGGTGGGTCCCAGGCCTCTGAATACACACAGTGGCCTTATTGTCATATGCCACAGAGTGTGGAAGCTGAAGGTTCCTCAGTATCTTCCCTCTACCAAAAAGACCTATTTGAGAACCTGGCTTGCAGTTTGGGTGAGACAGGATGGGCTTTAAGGCTGGAAAGGTATGCAAGCCTCTGCAGTGTCTGAGCCTATAGAGGATGGACAGCTGAGGAAGCCCCCTCAGCAGAAAAGCTGCCTGAGGTGGCCAGTGCACCTCGCTGGTCTCTGCAGCCAGGGAAGAGCCCCGGGGGCAGCGTCGCCCATCGCTCCAGGTCCCTGGGCTCCATCCTGAGGGTATTTCTCTCCAGGTCCAAACGTGAACAGGAAGTGAATATCCTGAAGAAGACCCTCGAGGATGAGGCCAAGACTCACGAGGCCCAGATCCAGGAGATGAGGCAGAAGCACTCACAGGCTGTGGAGGAGCTGGCTGAGCAGCTGGAGCAGACAAAGCGGGTGCGTGGGCTTCCCCCAGGGACTTGGTCCATGACTTCATGTGGGGGGGGGTCTTGCTCCTTTCAGGGGCGGGCCCTCCTGGAGACTAGCTATCACTCTGGGCCATTCCTGTAGAACAGAGCAGCTCCAGAGCCAGACTGCCTGGGTCAGGGTTCAGCTCCAGCCCTAGGTGGCTGTGTGACTTGGGCAGATAGTTACCTCTGTGCCTCAGTTTCCCCATCTGGAAAGGAGGCTCATGATAGGTCTGTCTAATATCTTTATGTGAGTTGGAGTTGATGACATGTAAAGCACTTAATAAGGGCTCAGGAAGTTGTTCAAATACAGTTATCGTTATTTTATTCAACAACTTGCCAGACCAGAAAGCTTCAAGGAATTGGAGCGACCCTGAAACTGAGTTTCACAGGGCCTTGGGGTCCCTTTTCTGAAACCTGGGTCCTCTCTAGAACACCCCCAACAGGTGGTCAGCTGGAGTCGTCTTGGGAAAGCCCTGGGGATATTAATCCCAGCTGGTTTCTCTGCCAGGCCTCTGATGGCCTGGCAGTTCCTTCACAGGACAAATCCTGCCTCTTGTGGCTCCCAGCTCCCAGCCACTCTCAGTGGCAGCTTGAGAGGTCAAAGGCTCTTCTGTGTGGCAACCTATAAAATATTTTAGAAACAAGCCCTGTCCACCTGTCTCCCTTCAACTTCCACCCGGTTCTTTCTTTGTCCTTTAGCTGTTTACCCAGCATTCCTTTGCACTCACGGTTTACCCTTGAACTTGCCCTTGACCCTGTGGCCAGCTTGGTGCAGACTAGAATGGGATTGTCGTATTAATTCCATAAACTCCACTTTATTTTTTTGGAAGAACATTACATCATTACTTTGAACATCACATTTGAAAGAGGCTTTACTGGATGTCTGACTGTGAACGATTATAATTTCCTTCATCCTGTAATATCATTACTGAAGTCATCATATGAGCAGTGACAACGTCTTACCCTTGAATGTTCCCTCTACCTGTGAGGGAGGCTGGGCAGGGGTTGTTTTAGAGGTGGGAAGCTGAGGCTCTCAGACAGGGACACGTGCTGGGTGTCGCGTGCTGGTTGAGTGATGAGCACTGATCAGGTGTGAGCCTTCCACGTCCAGCGCTCTGGCGAGCAGGCCACCTCCCAGACTTACCCAACATCATTTTTGCTGCAGAGGCAGCGGTTTCTGGATCTGAATCCTGCAGTTCTTCCAATGACACTAGAAAGACCAGCCTCATGACAGGGTGTGATGATGCCTCTTTTCACACCTTTGCTTCCTTCCCTACCAGGTAAAAGCCAACCTTGAGAAGGCCAAGCAGACCCTGGAGAATGAGCGAGGTGAGCTGGCCAACGAGGTGAAGGCCCTGCTGCAGGGCAAAGGGGACTCAGAGCACAAGCGGAAGAAAGTGGAGGCCCAGCTCCAGGAGCTGCAGGTGAAGTTCAACGAGGGAGAGCGAGTGCGCACGGAGCTGGCCGACAAGGTCACCAAGCTGCAGGTGAGGCCTCCGCTGGGACCCAGGCCTGGGCAGTGGTCCCTTTAGCAGCTCCTCGATCATGGCCCAGTTCTCCAGGGCTCCTGTTCCTTTTCTTGCTTCAAACTGGGTCCTCAGCGAGGTTTCTGGGTTCAGTCTGTGATTCAGGTTCAGCTTAGTCTAAAAGCACCGAGATGGGGTCAGAGCAGTTATGGTCGAGCTCATGAGCCTTTGTCCTTCCTGTCCCTGTGTAGGTCGAGCTGGACAATGTGACAGGTCTTCTCACCCAGTCTGACAGCAAGTCCAGCAAGCTCACCAAGGACTTCTCCACTCTGGAGTCCCAGCTGCAGGACACACAGGTAAGGGTGGCAGCAGATATCTGCAGCTGGACTTTTCCTGGGAGGATGCGGTGCCCATGTGGCATCGCCTGCCACACCTCTGGGACTTCCGTCCCAGAGCTCCTCTGATTACCTGTCCTCCCCTGTGTCCACGGAGACCCTGGGTCCTCCCCACCAGGCCTTTACCAGCTGTCCCCTGAATCAGAGGGTGGGTTCTCCCTCCAAGGGTGTGGGGACTGCGAGCCTCTGATGCGGTGCCTTCTGGGCCCTGGGCCCCTCTTGTCCTTGGAGTAGGAGCTGCTGCAGGAGGAGAACCGGCAGAAGCTGAGCCTGAGCACCAAGCTGAAGCAGGTGGAAGACGAGAAGAACTCCCTCAAGGAGCAGCTGGAGGAGGAGGAGGAGGCCAAGAGGAACCTGGAAAAGCAGATTTCCACCCTCCACGCCCAGGTTCGGGCCTAGCTTCCTGACAGGACACCCAGAGGGCCCCGTGGTGCAGGGAAATGGGCTGGACTCTGCAGACTGGGGAGGCACAGCCCTGTGTGCTGGGTCCACGCAGGCCTGCCTGAGCTGGGTGCCCTTCCTCAGGGAGCTCCTGTCCTCTCCAGCCCAGGGCTCTTAGCCTGGGGTCCCCAGGTAGAATTAGGGGATCTGTGAACTTTGTGGGAAGAGACTGAACATCTTTATTTTCACCAGCCTCTAGCTGACATCTAGCATTTCCTTATGAATGTAGACAACAGGCCATAGCAGCCCCAGTGCCTGTGGCCTTGTTCACTAGAAACCCCCAGTCATGTGTCCAGGCCACGGTGGGGCTTTGGGGACTTCATGTGCTCCTTGCAGGTCAGGAGGCTGCTATTTGATATGCTAAAAAAGAAGCACATGTGTCACTGAACCAGTTTTTAAAATATCTGACAACCGCATTTTCCTATAATGGCATTCTTGATAACTCCATATATTTTATGAATACCAAAATGTTATGATGAGGAGTCCACAGTCTGCTCTAGAGTATCAAAGCATTCACGGCCAAAAACAGACCAAGAGCCCTGATCTAGATCCCGTCTTGGGACTTAAATGCGCCAGGCCAGAAGATCTGTCCTAAACCCAGGATGAGCTCACAGTCCGCTCCATGGTCTGGGTAGAAGTAGCCAGCACATGGGCGTGATGGCAGCTTTATGTCCAGGAGGAGCCTGCAGGACAGGTACCTGGAGTCCTCCTGCCTCCAGCAGCCCAATTCCCCAGAGGGCACCGGCCCTGCTGTATGGGGCAAGGTGACTGGAGGAGGCTCCCCTCCGGGCCTCCGTCTTTGTAAACAAATGAGAAGCCTGGAAGAGGTCACATGGAGAGGACCTCCTGAGCTGACCTGCGCTAGGCTTCATGTACTAGGCAGACACCCTCTGCAGAAAGTCCGTTTCTCTTGCCCCAGTGGAAGAGGGAAGTCTCCATAACTGGGCTGGCTCCCTGGCCTCTGCTAATGAGGTAGCAGGCCAGCTCCCAGCTGTCTCAGGCACGTGTGTTACCTGAACAGGTGCCGTCTTGCGTGTTTCCTTACACTTTGCTCCTGCCCAGGTGACCGACATGAAGAAGAAGATGGAGGATGGCGTGGGTTGCCTGGAGACTGCCGAGGAAGCCAAGAGGAAACTCCAGAAGGACCTGGAGGGACTGAGCCAGCGCTACGAGGAGAAGGTGGCCGCCTACGACAAGCTAGAGAAGACCAAGACGCGGCTACAGCAGGAGCTGGACGACCTGCTCGTGGACCTGGACCACCAGCGGCAGAGTGTCTCCAACCTGGAGAAGAAGCAGAAGAAGTTTGACCAGGTGTGTGCCGTCAGTGTCCTCCTCATTTCCTCTCTTCTGCAAATGCCATGGCCTCAGGCCAAGGCTGCTGACAGCCAGCGAATCCTGATTTCCTGTCACTACCAGCAGGCGCTCAGAGGTCCTGCTGGGTTTCCCCCTTGTTGAGGGGCCTGGCAAGAAAGTGCTTGGAACCGGGCATCTTCATAGGATAGGTTTAGAGTGACTTTTCTGCTTTCTGGTTTCTTGTGTTTCACATTTTCTATAATGAACCAATTTTTCTTCAGAATTTTTATTCAGGTGATCATACCCCTTCCTCATTCCAAACAACCTGAGGGAGTGTTCAGAGGTGCAGACAGTGGGTTGAGATAGAAAAATGGAATGAATCGGGGCTCAGCTCCCTGGGCTTGGGCCACCCGCTGCATTGTCGTGTGGCTGAAGGCGTACTGGGCTCAACCATGCTGCTTCCTGTCTGCCGTCTAGCTGCTTTCACACTGTCAGAACAGTCAGGTAGTGCCTACGTAGACACAGCCTGCAAAGTCTAACGTGTTTGCTCTCTGGTCCTTTAAGAAATAGGTCCATGGGATAAATGAGGGATTGGGGCAAAGGGAATGGGAATGTGGGAAAAGAAGGCCTAGCGAGGGTAGGTAGGCCCACACAGAGAGTGGACACGGGGATTTAAACTCATCCTTAGATGAGGCCACAGCAGCCGGAGTCACACTCTTCAAGGTAAACGCCAAGCAGCGGTGGAGGAAAACCAGAGCCTTTCCAGGTTCTGAGCTGTAGCATGTCCTGTGGGTTCTCACGGAAGGGGCACTGTGGGACAAAGTCGTAGTAAGTGATGAAAGTGACAGACTTGAAGCATGGTGGCAGAGGCGATCTCTACCCTCATCCGGTTACAAGGACACACTGGATGGTGCATGTCACCCTGGGAGCCAGATGAGTTCCCCAAGCAGCAGCTGGTGCTCGCTTTCTTGGTGCTCCTCCCCTCAGAGCCAGCATCGGCCTTTCCTGCCTCAGGCGTGTTTAGCCTGCCTGGGGTCAGCAGGTTCAGGGCTCTAAGTGCTGTTGCTCGAGTCTCATGGCGCCCATGTCTTTCCCAGCTCCTGGCTGAGGAGAAAACCGTCTCTGCCAAGTATGCGGAGGAGCGCGACCGGGCTGAGGCGGAGGCCCGTGAGAAGGAGACCAAGGCGCTTTCGCTGGCCCGGGCCCTGGAGGAGGCCATGGAGCAGAAGGCTGAGCTGGAACGGCTCAACAAGCAGTTCCGCACCGAGATGGAGGACCTCATGAGCTCCAAGGACGACGTAGGCAAGAGCGTGAGTACATGGAGCCGAGGGGGCAGCACAGAGGGGGAGGGGGCGTGGATGCTGGTCCAGGGCCCTCGGGGACCTCTTGGCCCTCTGCTCCTGACTGGGGTTCCCTCTGGTGGCAGGTCCACGAGCTGGAGAAGTCTAAGCGGGCCCTGGAGCAGCAGGTGGAGGAGATGAAGACCCAGCTTGAGGAGCTGGAGGATGAGCTTCAGGCCACTGAAGATGCCAAGCTGCGGCTGGAGGTGAACCTGCAGGCCATGAAGGCCCAGTTCGAGCGGGACCTGCAGGGCCGGGACGAGCAGAGCGAGGAGAAGAAGAAGCAGCTGGTCAGACAGGTGCGCATGGCTCTCCTGCTCCCCTGGACAGGCCGTCTCCGCCTCGGCAGGGGGCAGGGACCCCCAGGTTTCCAGCAGGCTCTCTCACTCCTTTCTCTACCTGGATGGTGGAAGGCTCCCTAGGCATTTCTTCCAGTCCCCTGTCCCGGGGAAGTACGGGGGATCAGTGACAATATCAGGATTTTTCTGTTCAGTAATTTTCATTGGCCCTGGAGTCCCCATGGATCCCACAGAATTGAGCCAAACCCACCTGGGCTCAGAGCTGGGGTAGGGTCTGTGTGTGGTTCTGGGCTGCAAGCTGTTTGCATCTCCCTCAGGTGCGGGAGATGGAGGCAGAGCTGGAAGACGAGAGGAAGCAGCGCTCACTGGCAGTGGCCGCTCGGAAGAAGCTGGAGATGGACCTGAAGGACCTAGAGGCCCACATCGACTCTGCCAACAAGAACCGCGATGAAGCCATCAAACAGCTGCGGAAGCTGCAGGTGAGGTCAGGCCGGACCAAACCAGATCTGGACGCACATGGTGGCGCTGGGCTCAGTGAGGGGCTGGGACTCTAGACAGGTGTCCAGTGAACACTGGGAATTGCCACCTTCCCCTATCCAAGGAAGGTCTGATGTTCTTAGCCTGTCTCATAGATGGAGACTCAGGCCCAGAGGCTGAGTGTGAAAATGTAGTCCAAACGCAAACTTGCAATGGAGTTAGGGAACATAGTCACTTAGTGGCACATTTTCAGAATAAACCTGATATGACCCACGTGTGACCCAGTGCAGCCTAACGGACAAGGATGGGAAGTGGTGCTGAAGGTTGAGGGAGCAGCCGGAGCAGGGACACACATTTGGGAAATTTTCCCCTGACCTTTAATTAAAGAGTAACAAATTGAAAAAGCTCTGAGATGCCACATCCTACCTAGCAAACCTTCTGCAACAAGAATAAATTTCAACATCCGTGGCAGGTGAAGTCAAAGGGCACAGATGCCCTGCTGGCTGGCAGCATCCTCCCAGTACCACGTGGCTGAACCCAACAAGAGTCTTCTTACCCTTTGACATGGGAAGGCCAAATTTGGAATTTCCTGCAAAAAAAAAAAAAAAAAAGCTACTTGACAAAGATCTTTAGAATTAAAACATTTCGCAGGAGAATGGCATAGGAAATGTGCTCCTGAGTGTGTGTGGTTGGGATAACCTGGCAGAGCAGCGGGTGTGTGGGGGCGTGGTGCCTGTGCACTGGGTTCGAGCCAACAGGGAGTTGTACAAAGTAAAACACTACGCCACGTGGGCTAATGTGTACACGGCGACTAACACTGCCCAGAGTAGCTTTGTAGATCCTAATGGTCAGAAAGTGTAAAATGCTGTAGGGTAGAGACACTTGGTCCTTAGTTACTGTTTTGTCCTTGTAGTTATGCTGGTTAATTGTGCTATGAAGGTGAAAAGTAGCCAAAAGCACCAGTTGGTGTTTGTCCCTGGGAGCAGGTGGATGGTGGGGCAGGTGGGACATGCGTGGCCCCTGGGGTTGCAGTAATGGTACCAAGCTTCTCCTCCTGCCCCCAGGCCCAGATGAAGGACTATATGCGGGAGCTGGATGACACGCGCGCCTCCCGCGAGGAGATCCTGGCACAGGCCAAGGAGAACGAGAAGAAGCTGAAGAGCATGGAGGCCGAGATGATTCAGCTGCAGGAGGTGGTCCGGGGCCATGGGGGCACTCAGGATCTCTGTGCTCTGGCCAGTAGGGGGCAGCACAGGGCCTCCACTGGGCCAGCTTTGGGCAGGGCTGAAACAAGCTAGGGGAACTGCACGAATGAGGTGGGGGTGGTTCTTGCTGAAAGAATTCCCTGCAGGGCTTCAGTAAGCAGCAAGTCTCCCTGGTGTGAAATGAGACTTCGTGTAATCTCCACTCCTGCTGTGAATTGCCTCCTGAGCAGGAGAGGTCCCTCCCAGATCTGTGTGCTGAGTGTCCCCTAATCTGTGACACGTGAGGCACATATGGAAACATTCCCCAGGATCTAGGCCATCTTTTAGGTGTGGGGTTAGGGCTACTGAGTTCTGCTTCTCACTGGGCCAGACACCCAGGCATGTCCTCACCTACTGTGGCCTAAGTGACTGTGCTCTCCTGCCTGGGTGTGGGTGGCATCCTTTCCTCCATGGCCACACTTGGGGCCACGGCCCCTTACACTGGGGATGAAGCCCTTCTCCTCTACCTGGCTTTCAGAGACCTCACGCCCAGGTCCTAACTAATTTCTAGCTTATCCCTCCTAATATCTCGTCTACCTGGGAGAGAGGGACCAGCACAACCCATTAGGCCAGGACAATTTCTTAATCATCTCTACATCCCTGGCACTAGGCCTGGCCTGGCCCCAAGCTCTTAGATGTGGGGGCTTTGTCAACATGTGGTGCCTCAGAGGGAGGAATCAGTCCTGTAAGCCAGAGGGGCTCATGAGAAAGGACTTCATGGAGGAGGCAGGCCCAGGAAGGGGTTTGAGGAAGGGCCAGGGGCCTGGGGAGGACAGGGTTCCAGAGGACCAGGAATGGAAGAAGTGGCCTTTCAGGGCCGTGGGCGCCCCAGTGGGTCACACTCTGGGTTCTCATGGCAGGAACTGGCAGCTGCCGAGCGTGCCAAGCGTCAGGCCCAGCAGGAGCGGGACGAGCTGGCAGACGAGATTGCCAACAGCAGCGGCAAAGGGTGAGTGAGCCACTAAGTAAAGGTGGGTGCTGAGGGGGACCCCAGCTCTGGGACTGGCCCCCTCTCACTCCTCCTTGGCTTCCCGCAGAGCCCTGGCGTTGGAGGAGAAGCGGCGCCTGGAGGCTCGCATTGCCCAGCTGGAGGAGGAGCTGGAAGAAGAGCAGGGCAACACAGAGCTGGTGAACGACCGGCTCAAGAAGGCCAACCTGCAGGTGGGCAGGCTGGCATCCTGGGCACTCCCTCGGCACCATGCTTGGGGCTGCAGGTCCTGAGAGCGACCTTGGGAAAGCCAGCAGCTTCCTGGTCACTTAGGGGAGGATGTCCTGGCCCCTGTTAAGTTTTGGGGACCTGGTATTATGAGGGGCTCTGCAGGATTCTGCTGTCCCACCTCTGTCCCCAGCAGGTCCCCAGCCTTCCCCAAGGTCACCAGCCCCTCTTTCCACAGATCGACCAGATCAACACTGACCTGAACCTCGAGCGCAGCCACGCGCAGAAGAACGAGAATGCCAGGCAGCAGATGGAGCGCCAGAACAAGGAGCTCAAGGTCAAGCTGCAGGAGATGGAGGGCACTGTCAAGTCCAAGTACAAGGCCTCCATCACTGCCCTGGAGGCCAAGATCGCGCAGCTGGAGGAGCAGCTGGACAATGAGACTAAGTAGGCATCCCTCTCCTGTTGCCTGGGACAGTCTTCTATCCCATCTGTGATCCTGTCCCTGAGTCCAGTCAGGAACCAGCTCGCTGTCCCCCAGTCCCAGAGTCTGTTTTCCCTCAGCACCCAATGGGCTCTTCTGCTCTCCTCAGTTTCACTGGGGTCCTGTAGAGTCTGAGTAGGAGCCCATGGCCCACCTCTCAAGTTGGGGGTTTTGGTGACCTGTCTCTGAGGCTGCAGCAGAGAAGATAGGGGTCATAACCATCTGGGCAGACAGTCTGGGCTCAGCATGACAGAATTGTGGGGAGCTAATGAGGGTCACACTGGGCCCCCAATCTCCATTTTCCCTTTTCCTAGGGCCATATATGCTCTGAGATGTGTCTCTTCCCTTCTCTGAGCCCCCATTTCCCCATCTGTGAAATGGAGCCAATTAAAGTGCCTCCCAGAAGAGACAAAGCTCATAGTGGGTGTTCATTAACGAGGGGCAAGGCTTCCCTTTCGGGGGAATAGCAGTGAGGCCCTGGGAATGGATGGTCCAGCTAGGGGTTTGTGGGCCAGCCTCTCTGAAGGAGGTGTCCCCTGAGCTGCTTTGTCTGCCCGGCAGGGAGCGCCAGGCGGCCTGCAAGCAGGTGCGTCGGGCAGAGAAGAAGCTGAAGGACGTGTTGCTGCAGGTGGATGATGAGCGCAGGAATGCCGAGCAGTTCAAGGACCAGGTGTGTTTGCAGGCAGAGCAGCGGTGCCCCCAGGCCAGCCAGGTGCCAGGCAGGCCACCCTCTCCCAGAGCGACTAACCAGGGCCACTGGCCACACATCCCCACAGGCTGACAAGGCGTCCACCCGCCTGAAGCAGCTCAAGCGGCAGCTGGAGGAGGCCGAGGAGGAGGCCCAGCGGGCCAACGCCTCCCGTCGGAAACTGCAGCGCGAGCTGGAGGATGCCACCGAGACCGCCGACGCCATGAACCGGGAGGTCAGCTCGCTCAAGAACAAGCTCAGGTGAGCCCTGCCTCTGCCTGGCCCCTTCCCAGTTATTTCTCCTTCGCAAGTAAGTTGGCTCTAGACACCAGTGAGCAGAGCGCCGGAGGACGGGAAAGTGCAGTCAGGGCCCGGGGCCCCTGGAAGTTCTTGCCTCCCAGGCTCTAGCCCAGCCTGCGAATAAACTGTCAGCTCAAGGGCACCTGCTCTTTCCTAGCTGGAAGGTCTGCTCAGGTGGCTGCTCCCCCCCCCGATGGGAACAGTCCCATGCTGAGCATTTGGAACTGGAAGGCACAGGGCAGCCTGGCAGGTCCCGGCCCCTCCTAGGTGCCTAGTGAGCTTGCTGAGCAGCTGCTGTCCTCTGACCACGCCTGCAGGACAGAGGGCCTCTTGCATTTCTCAAGGAAGGGTTAACATTCAAGAGTACAGTGGCTGAGGCACAGGGTCTTCCCCCCAGATTCTCGTTTCTTACCTTCTTTTTGGGACAGTCCTCTTTTAAAGCATGAAATCAACAACAGCAGGCATTCTCTCAGTATTTAACGCTAATTTTCTGACGTGTGATGGGAGGAAGGTGCCGGGCTTCGTACGCTGTGTAAACAGTCCTCCCTGTATCTCAGTTTCCCCTGCTTTCTACTGTTTGAGCAAAGGGTGGGATTTTGCAGAAGGCGACTCCATCTATTCTTGTGCTTTCCCCCTTTTCATCAGTCCTGATTTCCTTGTGGGTTTTGCTAGTGTTTCTGGTTAAAGCAGAAGCTTCGATCGCCTGGTCTCTTGGAGCCTGTCTGTCCTGTGTGGAGGCTGTGACTCCAGAGGCCCTGCATTGCTTCTCCTACGGGATGTTAGGCGCCCATATGCCCTCTAGAGGTCGCTGTGGAACGTGTGAGCTGTGCTTGGGCCACCCTGCCTGACCCTCTGCATCTGCCCGCAGGCGTGGGGACCTGCCATTTGTTGTGCCCCGCCGAATGGCTCGCAAAGGCACTGGCGAGTGCTCTGATGACGAGGTGGATGGCAAGGCCGACGGGGCAGAGGCCAAAGCTGCCGAATAACCTCTCTGCTTCCTGCGCCAGAAGGACAGACAGACCGATTGACCAATGGATGACTCCGCCTCCCCTTCCTCACCTGGGCAGCACTCCCTTCACCTCCTTGGGACTGCTGTGACCGTGACCCCCACCCCTCCCGCCAGGCCAGGGGGCCTTGGGCCTGCACCTCCCCCTAACCCCCAGGCCTTGCGTCGGCCCTTCGGCTTGTCTGCTGCTCCCCTCCCATCCTTCAGAATCTAATACCAAAGAGTCAGGGTCCTGGGCCCCTTGTTGGGGACTGAGTGACCTGCAAGATCTTTGGCCTCCTCTTGCCAAAAGGGCAAGGTGGTGAGGCCCGAGTGGCAGCAGCTGGGGATGGGCTAGACTTTTCTACGTGTCTATTTTTCTTCAGACTAAGGCTTTTTGATAGCCCAACACCCCAGGAGAATTGTCACCTTCCCCCCTCTGCCACCAGCTCTTCCCCCACCTACTTCTTTGCTGTTGGCAATCACACGCGGTGACCTCACACCTTCTGCCCCATCACCCTCCCCCCCTTGGGCTCTGGGTCGTCCCGCAGAGCAGACCCCAGGGCTACCACCTCTGTGCAGGGCACAGAATGCTGGGGGTGGGGAGGAAGGAGTTCCTCCCCACTCCCACTGGGCAGCGCCACTGTCCCTTCCTGATTCTAGAAGGTCTCAAGTGCAATGATGACCCCTTTCCCTTTGCGGAGGGCAGCCTGCCCCGCCACAGTAAGGCCCTTGGGCGGAGCAGACAGGGCCTTGGGGCCAAGCTGGAAAGGCCAGCAGTGGCCTCTCCCGACACTCTTGGGGACCAAATGTATTTAATGGTTAAGGGACTTGTCCCAACTCTGACAAGAGCATCAGACGGGGCCCATGACCCTCCCACATGACCTTGTACCTGCTCCAGGACTGGGGCTCGTGGTGGTTTATCTGAACCGTTGACTCAGTATAGTCGAAAACCGCCATCTGCACAGATGTTTTGGAAAAGAGAAAAATGAAAGGTTTTCTTTTCCCCCCGTAATAAATGGTAAAGTCCCCAGTTTTGATCACTGCCTTTCCTTTGGAACCATGTTTAGAAGAGAGTAGCGTGTCCTACACTGGTCTACACTGGTTGCTGAATTTACCTGTATTCCTAACTGTTTTGTATATGCTGCATTTAGACTTACTTATGGCAAAGAAGGCATTTTTTTATAAAAGGAAACAAACTCAACAAATCATGAAGCTGTGTTAAAGCTACGTCTGCCTCCAGAGCTCTGAATTCAGGCCCCAGTTGCTGTCACAAAGGAGTGAATGGACCTCGCACCCCAACCCTTTTTTATAGAATAAAAGTGCCTTAGCATGTGCTGCAGCTGTCACCACTACAGGAAGCTGGTTTACAGGTGTTCCCACTGAGCGTCACAATAAAGAATCCATGTGCTATGAGCATGTGTCTTGGTGTCTGTGGGCCTGGGAGGGGGCCTGGGAGGGGCTGTGCTTTGTCTGTGCAGCAGGCACCTGCTTTGTGCATCCTGGAAGCTTCCAGGAGTGCAGCGTGGTGGACACAGGCCTGGATGGGGCAGCATCGTGCAGAAAAGGTGAGAGAAAGGCAGCTGGGTCAGGCTCAAGGGAGCTGAGAGCGTCTCCTGTGAGCCTTAGTTCATTAGTTATTGAGCACCTACTGTGTGCTTGACACTGAGCTGGCACAAGGTAGAGACACCAGGCGCAGGCCTGAGTTCCATGGGCTTCCTTAGTCACCAGACTGCACAGTCTGCCCTAAGGAGGGTTGTCCCAAGGGCAGTAGAGGCAGGAATGGGGGACTTGGTGAGCCTGCCTGTAGGAATGGGAGCAGGAGGCTCTTCATAGGACTGTCAAAGCTTGATTCATTCATTTTTGAACCAGGCCCCTTGCTTACCAGGAGCATAAGGGCAATGGAGGAAGACGGATGTTCCTGCACTTGCAATAGGAGGGGAGGGAAGACAGGTTTTCCGCAGAGAAGGGAGATGGCACCCACTTGACCTCAGGTGTGGACTTAAGCAGCAAGCCCTGGGCCACTGTTGGGCCAGCTCGGTGGCTAAGGAGAGCCACGTGCCTCTGGGCAGGACATTTTCCAGGCCTCGGATCACTGACCCATCCAGCCTCAGCGGGCGCACTTTCTCCCCTGGGGAGGGAGCAGGAGGAGACACCATGAGAGGGAGGTAGGGCCAGGCCCTGGAGGGCTTGGGGGGCTGCTCCTTCCTTTCAGTAACATTGGGATTCCCGAGCTGCAAAATTAATCCACATTCGTTGTCACATCAGATGCTCTGGGTTGGATTTCAGCTTCACCACCTCATTGCAACCTGGAACCAGGGGTGTGGAAGTTTCCCTTCTTTTTTATTTATTTTATTTTAGAGAGAGGAAGGGAGAGAGCGAGAGAGAAACATCGATTTGTTCCACTAATTCATGCTCTCATTGGTCGATTCTTACATGTGCCCTGACCGGGCATCAGACCAGCAACGTATCGGGGACGCTCTGACCAACTGAGCTACCTGGCCAGGGCTGAGGCGTGGAAATTTTCTGACACACCTGGAGCCAACAGGGACTTAGGGAAGAAAGTACCCTGTTAGCATACTTGGGGGTTTTAAGGATTCTTTTCCTGTGGGCAAACGGCATGGTCCAGAAAACAACGAGGCAGGCACCAGCGCCCGCCTCCTCCCTTTGGGGCAAGTCATTGCACCCCATCTGAACCTTAGTTTTCTGTTTGGAAATGTGTCATAAATGTTTTCATCACAGGGCCGTTGTAAGAGTTGAGATAATGTGTGAAAATGCTTCGCAACATGCAAAGGACTCAGGTGCTGTTATTTTTCCCCCATAAAGATTGAGCTTCTTTAGGATTTATTCAAAATTTTTTTAAACCATGATACGAAACAGCAAAACTTACCATCTGAACCATTTTCAAGGGTACAGTTTCGCGGCATTAAGCTCATTCACCACCATCCATCTGCAGAATATTTTTGTTTTGTAAAAGTAGAAATCCGCCCCCACTGAACACTAACTCTCCGTGTCCCCTCCCCTCCCAGCCCCTGGCACCTTTCCGCCAATGAATTTGACTACTCCAGGCACCTCTAACGAACCGCACAGCGTTTGTCTTCTTTGATGGCTTATTAGACTTAAGCACATTGTCCTCAAGGTTCGTCCGCGCTGTAGCATGTGTCGGAATTGCCTTCGTAGTGTGAGTAATATTCCCTTGTGTGGATCCACCCACAGCGTTCTTGCCCGGTCGTCCACTGATGGCCGCGTGGGTAGCTCCCACCTTTAAGCTGCTGTGAGTGATGCTGCTTTGAACATGCGTGTCCAGGTGTCTCGTTGAGACCCTGCTCTCAGTTGTGGAAGGTGTATACCCAGAAGTGTGCTTGCTGGATTGTTGGATTGTAATGTAATTCTATGTTTAATTTTTTTAGGAACTGCCATACTGATTTATTCAGTGACTAGATGCTGTTTCTTCTTAAATCCTCCCTGGAAGATATATTTTTTTCCCATTGATTTTTAAGAGAGAGTGGAAGGAAGGGAGGGTAGGGGGGAGAGAGAGAGAAACACGGATGTGAGGGAGATACATTGATTGGCTGCCTCCTGCAGGCACCCTGACCGCGACCGGGGAGCGAACCTGCAACCCAAGCACATGCCCTTGACCGGGAATCGAACCTGTGACCCTTAGGTCTGCAGGCCGGCACTCTAACCATTGAGCCACGCTGGCTAGGGCTGGATGCTATTATTATTTTTTAAAGTTTTATTTTTATTCCACTTATGATTCTTCTTATTTTTTTTTAATCCTCAGCTGAGGACATCTTTTCCATTGCTTTTCAAAGAGAGTGAAAGGGAGAGACAGAAATCAATGTGAGAGACACACATCGATTGATTGCCTCCCACGTGCCCCTGGACCGGGGCCAGGGATCGGGGATTGAGCCTGCAACCAAGGTATGTGCCCTTGGCTGGAATCGAACCCGGAACCCAACAGTCTGTGGGCCGACGCTCTAACCACAGCCCAACAGCTAGGGCATGGATGCTATTTTTTTTTTTTTAATTTATGTTTTGTTACTGATTTTAGAGAGGAGGGAGAGGGAGAAACATAGATGTGAAAGAGACACATCTATACGCACAGAGGGAGGGAGAAACCACCCGGCTGCCTCCTGTACTCAGCCCGACAAGGGAACGGACCCACACCCTGGCCGTGAATCGAACCCACGGCCTTTCGGTGCACGGGATGGTGCTCCAACCAACTGAGCCACAGCAGCCAGGGCAGGCTGCTCTTATCTTTAAGGCCCGCCAGGAGCAGAGGGCTTGGTGGCGCTCCCTACGCGTGCTCGGGGGGCGGAGGCGGAGGCGTCGCCTGGTGTGGCTTTCACAGCCCCCCACTCCCCGCCACTCCTCACCCCTCCCGGTTGGGATCTGTGGGCCCGAGGCTGCTTCCTCCTGTCCTCGGTACTGGGCAGAGTGCCTTTCCACGTAACAACCCTTAATCTAGATAAATTACTCAATCGCCTGTTTTAAATTGGACCCAAAGGTTGTTAACCCTGAGAATGCGCCCAGTTCTCTTCGACGTTACACGGGCACTGAAACTGAACGCAGTGTTTGTTTTGATTTCACCATGAAAATACTAACATCGTGGGGTTGAGTTTTGTCACTTTTATACTTAGTCCGAACCTTCCTGAGTCGACAGTTGTTACTCACCCGGGGCCCAATTTCAGGACATGAGGAAAGACGCGGAGGATTGTCCCCTGCTCGGTGCTGGCAGCCTGGCGACGAGGGGCTCAGACCAGTGGCCGCTTCCCGTGAGGTCGGCTGGCGCCGTTGGCGTGGAGTGCAGGCCCCTGTGCTCTGCAGCCCGAGGGGCCCGTCTCTGAGCCAGGGCACTCTGATGCCTGCACAGGACCCTTGGTTACATGCTCGGTTTGAAGCTCCCTGCCCACTCCCATTGTCCCTGTAAAAAACAGGACGACAGGGACATAGGGTCCCTGTTCTACACACAAAACTCATAATGTCCAGCGTGTCTGAGCCGAGCATAGCTCCCCATGTGCTGGAGAGCCTGGGGGGGTGTGGTGAGGGTGCTGGCTGTGTGCCTCTGGCTGGTGACTCCTCCAGGTGATGCTGGTGGCACATGCCAGACACCTTTCTAAGTGATTTTGGGTCACATTTCCACTGAACTGGGATTTTCCTCGCACTGGGACATCCATGTTCGTTGAGGCCAGGGATGTCCGTCTGGGGTCCATTCTGCACGCTCATCAGAGGATCCTTATGACCACTGGGCCAAGGCTCATGCCGGTATCGAGTTAGTTCTGCATCTCACAGTGGCGGTGTTTGGATGTCAAGCTGAAGTCATGCAAGTGAAATCAGGAAGAAGGGAGGTGACAGGAAAAACATGACGAGAAATAACTTTAAACAAGTCTAAGGTGAAATGTGACACTTGCTTGGAGTCTTGGCTCCTCCCTCGAGTTGCCTGGAGAAAGCAGGGCCTCTCTCCTCGCCTTGGCTTCCTCTTCTGGGAATCAGGCCTTTGCAGGGTGACTGTAAGCCCAAGCTCTCTGTGTGGCCTTTATGCAATATTATCCATCACTCTGCTGTCCCTCCCTGAAAAGCTGGGGGGGGGTGTGGCCACGGTGCCCCATGGGCATTTGCCAGGATGAACAGGCCCAGATGGAGGCGTCCATTTCCAGCCCCTCCTGCCTGGGGGAAGCCAAAAAGCCCAACCGCTGCTGGGATTACAGGCTGTGGGACATTTTCCTCCCAGTTTCTTTATCTGTAACATCGAGTTAATAATTCCCAGAGCTGATGTGAGGATGAAATACAAAGGCAAAGAGGTGCCGGCACGGTGCCTGACACCCACTCTGCCCTTTGTCCATGGTGGCTGCTCTGCTCAAATGCCTGGCGGTGCTTTTGGAGGTGTTTTTTCTGTTTTCAGACTTTCCAGTGTCACCATGACACTGGGCTTCCTATAAAAAGGTCTGTCGTCAAGAGGAAGGGAGCCAGGAGGGACAGCAGCAGGGTTCTCTGTGCCAAGTCGACAACCTCTGTGTCCACACAAATGGCATTGACCACCATGGATGGGCCTCCTCAGGCAGGTCACTGTGATCTGAAGGCACTGTCCCTGCCACCAGGGACAAGTCTGGAGAGAGACCTGATCACAAGAGATCAGGGGAGACGTGAACACGGTGGCCTAGCGGTGGGCTCCCTGGTGCCATGGGAGCAGAGCCAGCAGGGGACAGTAGACTGTGGGGGAAGATGCTGGAGGGCTTCTCAAAGGAGGTGATACCTGATTTGGGCTTTGAAGGATGAGCATGATTTTTCCAGGTGGTAGAAGCAGGTGCTCCTGGCAGAAGGACGTACGTAAGCATCCGCAGCCTTCAATAGCAGCAGGTACGCAATGAACACAAGTGCGCAAGGAGCCTTGGTATGTTCAGGGACTGTGCTAGTTGCTGGTGGCAGAAAGGTGTACAAGGCAGGCATTTGGGGAATTGTGGGAGAGCATGAGAGAGGAGGAGTCTGGCAACAAGCCCGTGGGGCGGAGGGCTTTGTAATTTGCTCAGGATCCCTCAGTCCATCAGTGGCAGGTCTTCCTCCTAGAAGCTGGAGGCAGGATGGGTTGAGCCCAGGAGGACCTGGGATGTCAGATCCAGGGTTGCTCCGCTCAGCGGCCAGCAGGCAGGGTGGGGCTAGCCTGGGGCGCCGGTTGTGTAATGTGTTTGATCATGCGCTTCTCTGAACTTCGACAGGCTCTTTCACTTTTGTTTCCCCGGCACCTCTGAGCACAGAAGCGTCTGGTTTTATGCAGACACAGCTGCCGAGTGGATCTGCGCAGCTAAGGATAACTGGATCTTGTTCCAAACCAGCCGGAGGGAGATTCTTGGTAAGCTGGGGTGAGTAGGAGCCCCCCACCCATCTTCTCATCCTCAGAGCTCTTTCTTTTTTAAAATATATCTTTATTGATTTCAGAGAGAGGAAAGGAGAGGGGGAGAGAGAGATAGAAACATCAGTGATGGGAAAGTCATTGATCGGCTGCAGCCCGCAGCCCCGGCATGTGCCCTGACCTAGAATTGAACCCTGATCACCTGGATCCTAGGTCGACGCTCAACCGCTGAGCCACGCCTGGCTGGGCCTCACAGCTCTTTCTAAGACAAGGATTAGTGTCACTAGTTTACAGATGAGGGAAAACTGAAGCTCAGGGGTCTAGGTAATGGGCCCAAGGGCACACGGAAACAGAGGCAGAGGCAGGATTGGAACCCAGGTCTGTCTGATGCCTTCCTCCCTCATCCTGCGGCCTAAACAGTGGAGGGGGAACTGCTCAGATGGGTTCTCAAGCCCTGCTCCCAGTGCAGCTCAGTCCTGGGCTACCCGAGGCATGAGCCAGTGACCCCAGAGGAAGGTGGATGTTGGGCCATTCGGAGGAAGCAGGGGAGGTGGAGGAGGGCAGGTGACCCCGAGCCTGTGGTCCCTGTGGCCGGCGCCCTGAGGCTGCCCCCGGGGCTGCTGCCGAGGCTGATGGGGGCACAGGATTTCTTTTGAGATTTCAAAAATCGAGAGGTTGTTTCACCCACACGGTCAGCTTAGTGCCAGGCCCTGTGGGGAAGCTGAAGCCCTGAGTGGGCAGTGACTTGTCCCGGGTGCCAAGATGGAAGATGGAGGCCGAGAGGGACAGTGGTTGGGCTCTCCCCGCTCCTGGCTGGCCCTCGGTTCAGGGCCGGGGCTGACGGGAGGAGGAAGAGGTGGTCCTGTGTGTCCAGGATCGAAAGGAAGGCCCAGACGTAGGGAGTGCGACGGGCGTGGTGCATGACCCCAGCTGTCACCTTCAGAAACCAGCTGTGGACGTGGGTACAGCAGGCGTCTGAGCTTAGACCTAGGCGTCTACACAGGCAGAGCCTAGGCGTCTGTCTACACAGGCAGAGCCACACCTGGAAACGGCGCCATCATTCAAGCTGCGCTCCCTCCTTAAACACCCGCATCAGAAGGGGCTGCCTCCGCGATGCCCTCCAAGAGCTGGTGACGCGGGGCAGCCGCTGCCCGGAAGGGATTTGCTCGCACGTCCCGCCCATTTGTAAGAGTTTGGCTTCAGCCCTTGGTGCTGAGCTGCGTGCCTGGTGCCCGGTGCCTGGTGCCCGGTGCCTGGTGCCCGGTGCCCGGTGCCCGGTGCGGAGCGGCCGCCTCTGGTCCACAGGCCGACGGCCCCCCGGCGGCCCCCGGCCTCTCGCGCTCGGGCCCGTTATGGCAGCGCCTGCGGTTTTCCATTTTTACGAGATCCAATCAATCACACTTTTCCTTTATGGCTTCTGGGATTTGTGTCTTGATTAGCAATGTTTCCACAACAACATTAGTTTTAACATTTCTTTCCAGCACATTTATGGTTTTTTCTTTCTGACTTACACTTCGATTCCTTTAGGATTGATTGATTGATTTTGTAGAAGCTTTCGTGCCTTCTTCCTCTCCTCCTCCTCTTCTGCGTCTTCATCTTCCATGTCTTCCTTCTGCACGGCAAATGGGCACCTACAGCAGCCACAAAGGGACACAGCTGTCCCTGAGCCTTCAAAGGAGCCTCCCATCGATGCTGTGAGAAAAGCGCCCGGCGGCAGTGAGCGGAGTGGGAGGGGCAGGAGGGAGCTGGGCCCGGCCCGCGGGGGGCGGGGGGCTCCGGCAGGTCCTGCTCAGGGCCCAGCATCTGTATCAGATTATAACGGGAACCCATATTTTTCACATTCTTCTCTTCCTCTCTGTCATCATATTAAGAAATTATGGCTGCAGGAAGGAGACGGGGAAATCAATGGAACTCTGAAACCTGACAGAACTGTCAAAAGTCCATTAACTCAGTGGGCGTAATTTGTGTGAAATCTGAGTCATAGTTTTATTTGTTTTCTGCCAGAAAGAGCTTTTCACCAAGATCAACAAGAAATGCAAATGGAATGACTCCGTTTCCAGTGAAACGGTTGTCCTGTGTCCTCACCATTGTCGGACATACCCCAGGATTTAGCCAGCGGCGCGGGGAGGGTGGAGGGTGCCCGGGGATAGGAGGGGCAGCGGAGAATAGATACAGATACAAATGATACACAGTTCAAAAATTATTGGAAGAACATGAGTCATTACTTGCAAAGCCTTAGAGCACTCTGGGGCAGAGCAAACACCACACAGGTCAGCCACCTTATCATTAGCAATTATTATACCAAGTCCTTTGTTCTGGTTTCAGGCGGGTCTCAGGAGGGGTAGTTGATAAATGCTGGTTTACCTTCTTAAAATAACCCCTAATCACAATCAACATTTGCTTACTTCCTTTGTCTCCCAAGGCAAGATAGTCACAGACAGAACTGAGAGAAATTCTCTCTCTGGGAAGATCTGTTTAGATCATGATAGTTCATCAAATAGAATTGATCCAGAGTGTTTATTTACTCTTATTGACCTGAGAGGGGGAGAGAGAAACATCAGTCGCTCCACACTGTTGGGCATGGCTGACTCCTGTTTGTGCCACACGTACATGCCTTATCTTATCCAACCCGCAACCTTGGCAAACTGGGCGAGGCTCTAGCCAGCTGAGCTACCTGGCAGGGCCAGAGCATTTGCTCACAGTGAAGGCCATAAGACCTGACTGCCTTCCATGTACCTGCCCTTCCCATTTGGGGAAAATCTGGCCTCAACTCAGACCCCATGATTACAGCACTCCCCCACCCCCAATGGTCAACAAGCGGCTTCAACACAGAGACTTCCGAGGGACGCGCCTTCCTAGCGCTCGGAGACCACACTGTCACCCACGCATCCTTCAAATTGGTTTATGATCAAAAGGGAGACTGTGGATGAAAAAAACCGGTGTTCTACAGAATGTAACCTCACAGTGTTATCTGATCATAAAATCCTAACCGGGCGGTTCCCGGTGGGTGGTCACAGCCCAGGCATATAACTTTTAGTAAAAGGTTTATGTTTGCCGTCAGCAAGCCCTGTCCTTTGTTTCTGTGCGTCATGGTTAACACACCTTTGAAATAACCTCCCTCAAGAGAGCACAGTCTTGTTAACATTCCTGCGATGCACTCCCCACCTGCTTGCTCCCAGTTTCCTGCAACCTTCCTTACACGGCCTCCTTCAGTTCCGATGCACGGGAGAAACTGAGAAACGTATTCCCCAGCGCATATGAGGTCTTGCTCAGTTTGACTCAAATAAACTCCTCTAGAAATTATCAAAACAAAATGTATTATTGCCTTGAAATGAAGGGGATTCTGGCCCAGGCTACAACATTCATGAAGCTTGACGACATTATTCTAAGATAAGCCAGTCTCCAAAGGATGAAGACTGTGTGATTCACTTCTAGGAGGCACTCAGATCCGGAGACACAGAAAATAGAACTGCAGTTTCCAGGGCCTGGGAAGAGGGGGTGGGGAGTTTCTGTTTCGTGGGTACAGAGTTTCTGTTCTGCAAGATGAAAAGAGTTCTGGAGGCTGGTTGCACAACAACATGAATGTATTTAACAGTGAAGAACTGTACACTTAAAAATGGTTAAGTGTAAATTTTATGTTGTGCAAATTTTTTAGTATAATGAAAATTTTTTTTAAATGAAAGACATGTTTCTTTAAAAAAATTACTGAACACTGGAAGATGGAAGAGTTGGACAGCTCATATACTGTGAGTATAAATGTAAATTGGTGCAATTTGCTTGCATACAGTGTAGCTCGAGGTATGAAGGAATTTTTATATGTAGATTCCTTCTGACCCAATCATTCTACTTCCAGAAATATCTGAGGGAAACAATCTCAAATGCGGGTAAAGTTCTATGCAAGAAGAGTGTTTCTGCACTCTTCGTAAAGAATTAGAAACAAGCTAAGGTCCAATGGTTGGGAGAGGACAGCAGAGAGGACCTGGCACTGTCAGGAGGGCTGGGCAGCCCCAGCAGGGCTGCAGGGATGGGGCCAGGACCCCGGGCCCTTAGGGGAAGAGGGTCTTACAGAAGCAAGAAGGGCACAGGCTTTGGGAAACTACAGCCCCAGGAATTTCTCAAGACAGACTTGGGCATAGGGTTCAAGACATCCTTTTCGAACAAGAAGAGTCATTTACAAGTAAACAAATACACATTAATAAACATTATTTTTTTATATTACAGAGAGTAGAGCATAGTCCTCACAAACATGGGATTTGGATCGGAATGACTTGGGTTTGGGTCCTGGCCACAGTACTATTGTGGAAACTTGGGCTGGCCTGAGTTTTGGTGAAAACCTCGACTGGGTGATGGTTTCCTCCACTGTCAAAGGGGAGCCACAACAGCGCTCATGACGTGAAATGTGCACGCGTGCTGATGAGGGACCAGGCAAGGACCCTACCGTAGACACAATCAATATTAGCTCCAGCAAGTAGTACACACAAATGCTCCCATCCTCAAGTAATTTCCAGAGCATTCCTCACCATCTTCTCTTCTGTGTGTGGTTTTATTGCCTCTTTGGTTCTGTTGCTCCTCAGCTGTCTGTCTCCTTGTCTGATGGTCTCCTCCTTGTGCCCCAACAGGACAACAGGACTGTCACTTGGCTGGGAGTGGGCTGGAGTGAGGTGAGCAACTTCTCTTAAGTAGCAGCCAGCAGAGCCCAGCAGCCAGAGAAACACATTGGATTGAGTCCATCTTTGGACTGATGGCATTTGTGACCGTCCCAGAGGGAAGCGCCAGAGACCCGGCCCCTCGCTGCTCCCTGGTGCCACAGCTGGCTCATATTCGACCCCATAATTTGTTTTCTCTCTCCTAAGGGTGAAGCAACACCTCCTTCCAGCCAGGCACAGGCTGGTGAGCTGAAGGGGAAACTCTGAGATCCCACTGCTGACACCATGACCTCAGGAGCCGACGGGATGGCCCCAGGTAGTCACCTTCCTCCTCTGGCCGGTTCCTACTTATGACCTAGAATTGAGGGTGCTGCCTCCAGACTGGGTTAAACTACACAGGAATCAAGAACCTCCAAGGGAATTAATGTGTCCTCAAGCCCCCAAGAGGAGCCAAGGGGAGTCTCCTCAACCCAGAGTCTATGGGGGGACCTCCTTCATGGTTCTCTCCTCAGGGTGCTCACTGCACTCCTTCCACTGCCATGCATGCAGTGGCTCCAAAGAGGCCAGGACAGCCCGCGGAGGTGGGCACTGCTTGTCCCCTGTACCCAGAAACTGCTAGTTCCAGGTGGAAACCTTCCCCCTCCATTGCACCTCCAGCCCCACAGATGAGTTAGGGCCCTGACCTGTGCTCCCAGTTACAAACACCGGCCTACCGGGTGGACTGTCTCAGGCAGGAACTTCTGTTGGTCTCAAAGGCCACTACAGAGGCTGGCTTTGTTATTTCCCCACCACATCCAAGAAATACACAGATTTGGTACTCGGGGTTCCATGGAAGCCCTGGCTTCCTTTTTCCCTCAATGAATGAAGCCAGAAAAAGAAAAACAACCCTCCACCCACACAGATCTACAGCGCATTGCCAGGCAACCAAATCGCCCTTCCAGGAGAGGAAAACACTTGTTCATGTTGCAGAATCAGGGAGGAGAGGACAGATCAGAGGCCAGCTGCTCCTGAGCAGGCTCTGGGGTCCTTGAGGGAGGGCTGGAGCTGGTGGATTTCTGAGGATAAACAAGATGATCTCTTGTTTAAGAAATGGGCCAGCTTGGGGTCAGAGGTGCCAACGGGGAGCTGTGGCCCCTGAGACCAGCCTGGAGGGGACAGAGGTGATCCTGAGTGATCACAGAGTTAGAGCTGAGGGTTCAACTCCCCACCCACCTGAAGACACCTCCTCCGTTGCCCATCTTGGGGCATCTGTGAGAAGCAGGAGGAGTCCTCTTTGTTGGGTAGTTTTCCTCAATCAATGGTGTGTGGTCTGAAACATTATTTTTAAACAAAATAAGCCATAGGTAAACTACAGGGTAGAATGCAGAAATCACATGAATTTTTGAAACATATGGAGGCTTCAAACTAATGTAAGGAAATGTCTGAGGGTTGGCCTTGGATTCAACCTTGAGCTTTCTGCTTGTTGGCTTTGGACCTTCCCTTGTCCTGAGTTTCGCTTCCTTTTTCTGAGAAATAAGAACAATTCCCAGCGAGTGTATATAGCAGGAAACACATTAATGTCATGTCTCTGCACACACAAAACACACACTAGTCCAAGTGCCTTATCTGCAATTCCATGGTCTCTAAATTCCTGAGAGTCACATATTATTTTTAAAGATTTTTTTTTAATTTTAAAAATAACATTGAGCCCGGCCGGGCGTGGCTCAGTGGTTGAACGTTGACCTAGGATCCAGGAGATCAGGGTTCGACTCCCGGTCAGGACATGCCCGGGTTGCGGGCTGCAGCCAATCAATGACTCTCATCATTGATGTTTCTACCTCTCTCTCTTCATCTCCTTTCCTCTCTCTGAAATCAATAAAGATATATATTTTAAAAATAAAAAATAAAAAAAAATTAAAATAACATTGATTTTTAGGGAGAGAAGGGGAGGGGAGAAATCTGGTATCTCTCCTTCTGCTCATACTCATAAGGACACCAGTCATATTGGATTAGGATCCCACACTTATGACCTCACTTAATCACAAAATTCCATCATGTGGGGGTTCAGGGCTTCAACATGTGAATTTTGGGCGACACAGTCTAGTCCATAACATCAGGTGACTGCATCAAATGTACCCCAGGTGACATCTGCTCAGGAAGAGGAGCACCTGCCCACGTATTTATACTCAACACATTTATGTTCTGCCACAATTTCTTCTTTTACTTTTTTCTTTCCGTCTAGATGGCAAAGACTTTGAGGATGTCATTGAGTATATAATGGACCCATTGAGCACAGAGAAACTGCAACTCCTGCTGAGTGATGCAGCCTGGGAGAGATTTGTGATGGCGGCCAATGTGTCCCGGTAACCTCCAGGGGATGCCTGTATTGTCACCCAAATGTCCCCCTGATCTAGTTTCCTCTGGCAGGCACACCTCCTCCAGGCAGGATCCTGTGGTTGGGGTTGAATATGTTCCTTCTCAACAGTCCATGAGGAATATTCCCTTCATATCATTCATTGATAGACAATAGCCTCAGGTTGAGAAGAGATGAAACCTGCAGGGGGAAGGCGACATGAACTTGGGCAGGTTACGTGACCACTGTCCCACAAGGCGACCCTTCAGTGTTTCTCTCCCACACCAATGTCTCTTTCTCTCCCTTCCTCTCCCTACGCATGGCCTCGGGTGATGATTTAAAAAAAAAAAAAGTGTGAGCCTCGCTCAACTGACTTAGCAGGATTCTTGCTAAGACAGGAAGATACAGGCTGTCAAGGACAGAACATAGAAGGCCAAGATCAAGGCCTAGTCGAGAAGAGGGCTCGGAGGAGCCTCATGTCAATTTGGCAGTGACTCAGTGTACAGAGGTTAACTGGGGCTCGACTGCACGCTGTCCGCACAGCTGACCTGTAGCCTGCAGCCCCCCCGGAGGGCCAACGAGTGCCTTTTGCTGCTAGTTCCTTCATAGGCCAGAACTGATACCATCACACATCACCTTGTCAGACTGTTCCCTGGCCAAATATTTGCCAGGCAAACAATGACACTCCTATCAATCAGCACATTCTAGGATCCCAGAGATCATTTCCCAAGGGCAAAGGGCAGACCTCTTCGTGGTCAGGTGAAGTCTTCACCACACTCTAAGATTCTCTGAATGAAGGTTTTCCTGCTCCAACCCCACTTTTCCTTGTTCGTCCCTGGAGTTCCCACTCTACAAACACTTTGAGGGCGAGGGGGTCGACCTCCCTTGAGTGAGAAGCCATCTCTATCAAACACTTACCGGTTAAGAGCATCCTAAGAGGACTTTTCCACGTTTATTCCCCGATTGAGTAAGTCCTATGGAGCAGCTACAAGGTACAACATGTGGGTTTAACGTTGAAAGAAAAATTCCTTACATTTGTCAAATTCTTTTCCATATGATTTATAGTCAAAGCTCTGTGATTATGCAGAATGGATCTTACGGAGCCCATATTACAGATAAGCAAGCTGCCTTTGTTAATCGCCTGACCTTATGATTCCAGGGATGAGGCAGATGCACTATATGAAGACTTGAGTGAGCTGAAAACTCTCATGGCCGCGGAGACCGAAGACATGCCCTCGAAAGAAGAGCTGCACAGGAAGAGGTTTATGGATGAGTTTCCTCTGGTGAAACAGGAGCTTGAGGAGCACATAAGAGAGCTCCATGCGCTTGCAGAGGAGGTTGACAAGGTACACAGGGACTGTACCATCTCCAAAGTGGTGGCCAATTCGACCGGTGTTGTGTCTGGCATTCTGACCATCGTTGGCCTGGCTCTGGCACCTGTGACAGCAGGGGCTAGTCTGGCGCTTCTTGGAACTGGGATAGGACTTGGGGTAGCAGCCTCTGTGACCAGTGTGTCCTCCAGCATCGTGGAACACTCAAAGAATGTGTCCGCAAAAGCCAAAGCCAGTCGGCTAGTGTCAGCTGCCATCAAGGAGGAGGAGGTAGTTTTGAAGGTTCTACGTAGCAGTGCACCCAAAATTGCTTCTGTAGCAGAAAAGTGCATCAGATCCCTGATAAACCTTGTAAAGCATGGCCGCGCCTTCAAGCTGGTCAAGTCCAACCCTTCCTTAGCAGCACAGGCCACACGCTTCATGACCACCGGGGTGACCTCGGTCCGAAGCAGCAGGCGGGTGCAGAAAGCTTTTGGAGGCACCGCTCTGGCGATGACCAAAGGAGCCAGGATCTTTGGTGCAGCCACTGCAGCTGTGTTTCTTCTGATAGATGCGATCGAACTTGCAAAGGAGTCAAAGCACTTGCTTGAGGGGCCAAAGACACAGTCGGCGGAAGAGTTGAGGCAGCAGGCCCAGGAGCTGGAGGCAAAGCTGCAGAAACTCATCTCCATTCACGAAATGCTATGAGAGGGCCCGACTGATCCCCAGGCAGTGCAGGTAACAGTGGCGTATGTGGGACAAAGGCGTGGAGGGACCCGTTAGGAGGGAAAAGAGGCTGAGATAAAATTGATGGAACTGGGCGTTAAGGAGTCTGGTGTTTCTATAGCTGAGCACAGCAAGAGAGGGGTTCATGCGGATGGCAGGAATCTTGAAAAAGGGGAGAGAGGGGGCAAGAGGGGAGGGCTTGGGGAGAAACTTCATTTTGGACTAAGAAAGACATTGGGGTCATGAATAAAGAGAGATGTGGAGGAATAAGCCCCAAGAAGGCCAGAACTCCTGAAGAGCTGACAACGGGAGAAAGCGGGAGTCTGAGTTGTTGCCATATGGAAGTAACGGTGGCTCCTCTCCTGGCCCCCCCATGGTTTGCTGTCCCAGCAGAAAGGGAGTCTTTCGCTGGTCGTGGTCTCCAGCCCTGCCTTCCAGGTCCTCCTCACCACTGTCTTCCAGCAGGTTTGTCTTAGATCAGCAGTGACCTCTTTTTTTTAAAAAACATTCTATTATTTTATTTTTCAATTACAGTTGCAAGTCGCCTTTGTCTTCTAGCAGGTTTATCTTAGGTAGTGACTTCTTTTTATAAAAACGTTCTATCTTTGTATTTTTAAATTTCTCAATCACAGTTGGCATACAAAATTACATTAGTTTTAGGTATATAATATAGTGATTGGAATGATCAACTGATAAGCCCAGTAGCCACGCGGCACCATTCACAGTTATTACAATATCGACTGTGGGCAGTGGCTTCTTGACCGTGGTGGTGGTGATGTTGGCGGTGGCGGTGATAGCAGCAGAGTGGGTGGAACATTTGACAAGTTGCTGGTGCTCCTTGGGGCCAGGGTGCTCCCAGAGACCAATGAAATGCCAGTGAAACTCCAAATGCTGCCTTGAACTAGTGGTTGATTTGAAAAAAGTAAAGTGAAACCAGATGTGCACAGATCTACCAGAGTGGGGCCACGAGACACAGCCTCTCCATCCGGTTGGAGGGGTGGAGGTGCTGGACAAGGTGATATTTTAGATCTGTCTGTTTTCCCCCATCTTGTGTTCTAGAGACTTTGGTTCAATAAACATGGGCTGTGGACTGATACACTGAGCCTTTGTTGTGTGGATTAGTGGCCTCATCTGGGCTCTGGGTGTCCGCTTCCCTTCCCCATGAGCCTGTCCTCCAGGATCCCAGGAAGCAAATCTTCCATTGCTCCTCCTGCTCGCTCGCTCACTGGGCTCCCACTCCCCCCCCGCCCCAGTCTTGTCCCTGAGACGTGGTGCCCTGTAAGCTCCACTGGGACACCAGAGGGGAAGCTTGTGCACATCTGGCTTGGGCTGAGCACAGGTGTGTTCCTCCCCCAGCAGCTGGGACCCCAGATCGACTGTGGCACACGAGGCTGATTAAGATCAGAAGGGCTTGTTTGCAGGTGTGCGAGAGGGTCACGGATAAATTGAGGGACAGAGAGAGACGGCCAGACAGCAAACGTCCTCTCCCAAGCTGCCCTCACATTTCACCTCCTTCAAGAGCTTCCAGAATGGTCTGTGTCTCCCCTCGTGGCACTGCCCCTGCCCCCAGCCCATTCTCCACGCTGAGCCAGAACAGCCCTTAGGAATACAGATCTTACCAAGCGCCTGCTCCCAGCTTTTCAGTGGCTTCCCTTTCCCCTGCACAAAAGCTGGAAACCTCCACCCGGCCTGAAGGAACCTGTTGTAGCCTGGGGTCCCCCGAGCACAGAGCTGGAGGCCAGGCTCCCTGAGGGTTTATTTGGGAAGTGATGTCCCACAGCGGGACTGAGGGACACCGCCCCACCTGGAGCACTCATGGCCTTTGCCTCCCGCGGCCCACAGCGAGGACCAGGCCCAGCCTGGCAAGGAAATGCCGGCTCTCCTCCGTATGAGCAGGTGAGCCAACCGTGGGAAGCAGCACGGAGGAGGTTCCTTTCCCAGCCACTCAGGTCGGCACGACCTTGACCCGCGTGAGTTTAGTGGGGCAAACTAGAAACGCACAGAGGCTTTCTCACCAAGGCCGACGTGTGTGACAGGCCCTCTGAAGAGCACAAGGGCCGTGTGAGCAGCTTGCCGGGCGAGGTACCAATTCCCACGAGGAACAGGGAGAGTTTGTTCGCTGTTTGGAAATGCTTTGACCAGTGGGTATCTCTTCTTCTGGATCCCCCATCACTACCTCCCAGCCCAACATTAAGGAGAGAGATCTTATATTGGGGGGCTTGGCTTAGTTTGAGAAGTCATGGGAGGCTTCCCTGAAGAAGGGGCACTTGAGCCCACATTTGAAGGTTGCCCAAAGGTTGAGGAGGATGGGTCAGAAAGGACGCTGATGGAACTGCAGTGTGGCCACCCAGGCTTCCCCGCCAGGGCCCATGCTGAGTTCTCCAGCAAGGACAGTGGTCGGAAATCTGGGGCATTGGGGCACTAGACTTTGCCAGCAGGCTCTGCAGGGACGGGAGGTGGCACTGTCGGCACAGATATCACTGCTGTTGGATCTGTGCACCTGCAGCTCGGGACCTTGAGGACAATGCCACAGAGCTGCCACTTTTGACGTCAGCAGTAACAGGAGACCCAGGAGCCAGAGCAGGGAGGGGCCGATGGCTGCATCAGGAAAGGGCAGGGTGAGAGCACTGGGCACATTCCCCGGGGGCTCCTGAAACTTAGAAGAATCCAATAGGTCTGGGAAACCAGCAGAGCAGGAGGGATGGAGCCAGAGAAATACTGCTGTGTGAGGCTGCTTGGCCCGGCAGCTGGGGGGCCAGGGAAGCGGGCCACATCCACCTTCACCATCCATATTGAGAGCGGGGCCTCCCACCTCCTCTGCTTGCCTGCAGAACACAGTGGGCCAGATGAGTTTGGGTCAGGTCCAGATGAGAAAGGTGCAGAGGGCTCCCCCAGCCTCGGCCCTGCACACTGACTTAGGACGGCACTCCATTCGGGCCCCTCTGTGTCCTCCTGGACCCCCTCTGCCTCCTGCCACCCTCCTATTGTCTACCCTATCCCTCTGGGCTGGGCAGTGGCTCACAAAAGCATATGCTAGTCACTAGGGCTGTTGGTGACGTGTTCCTGGTTTTCCCCCTTCTAGACACGTGGTAGGATTATATTCCTGTCCTTCTGGTTGGGTGGGAATGTGTAACCAGAGCTCTGACCACTGACTTTTGAATGGAAATAATATATGTCAAACCTAAGCCATAGCATTTAATGTTGATATAAGACCTTTTTCCTCTGCCAACAACATTCCAGAGACTGGCTGCTCCATTGTCCTGGGTCCGGGAGAGAGGACTACAGGAGCAGACTGCAGGTAACCTTTGTTGCTGTAAACCACTGAGATTTGGTGGGTGTTTGTTACTGCAGCAAATCCTAGACTATCCCGACTGATACAAGCAAAACCCCTAGAAACCACGGTACTATTTGTAGAGCACCGTGTGAAAGGTGCATATCTTTAATTTCTCATATAAGCTAGAACAATTGTTAATAATAATAAACATCACTTATTGATTGCTTGCATCATACTATGTTCTTTGGCAAATGTTTTCTCGTTAATCCCCACCACAGCCCTGTGTGTTTGGTATTACTGACCTGTGTAGTATAATTAGTCTCATCGACGGAGATGAAGGGACAGAGGCTAAGGGACACTAAAGATCAAGCCCATAGCTAGTAAGTGGTAGAATTGAGATTCAAATACAGGGTCCTCTGAGCCCCAAATCCTCACTCTTTCCACCACTAAGCTGCTGTTATACATAAAGATAGAAACATCAATGTGAGAGAGAAACACCAATCGGTCGCTTCCTGTGTGCGCCTCAACCAGGGATCAAACTTGGAGCCTTTTGATGTATGGGACGAAGCTCCAACCAACTGAGCCACCCGGCCAGGGCCCTCGTGTGGCCCTTTCATAGACACGCCTTCTCCCCTCCTGCCTCCACCCCTCCTTAGCCCATGGCATGACTCATCTATCTTCATTTCTATAAACTTGTTCCGTCAAGGATGTGTTATGCATGGAATGAGGCGGTAGGAAACTTTTGCAATTGTCTTTTTACACTCGGCATAATTCTCAGGAGCGTTCGTTCATTTTCGTTGCTGAGCAGTACCCCACGGTGTGGATGGGCCACAGTATGCTAAGCATGCCCCTGTGGGCAGCCTCACTCATTTTTTCATCACCAGCACCTCGTAGACAGATGCTTGCATGCAAAGTAAGTCCTGAAGAGCAGCATTAGTTGCGATGAGGAGTGTGGGCTCTGGAGCTTCAGAGCTTCTATCCATGGGCGTATGAGCAAGCTGCTTCACCTCTGTCTGCCTCAGTTTTCTCATTTGTAAAATGGGGATATGGCTGTATGAAAATGAAATGAGTCAATACCTGTTATGTGCTTAGCTCAAAGCCCAGCTGATGGTAAAAACTCAATTAAAAATTAACGGTATAGTAATTAATAATGAATATCAACTGAACTGAATTGAAAATTCAAATTTGAAAATAAGAAAATTCAAGTTTGTGTTCCAAAGCATTTGAGACCTTGCTTCCCATCACATCATCAGGGTAGCTCAAACAAACTCTTATAAAAATTCTCGAAAAAAGAAAATTCAAACTTGCCAACTGTTGAAATGGGGGCGGAGCACACTGCAAAAGGAGTCCTCTTTCTTCCTGGAGCCCTCACACAGGTTCAAGCTTCCCTGGCCCTGAGACACGGTTATTTGAAAATAACCAAGTGGAACCCATGGGTGATGCTGTCCTTTCGGACAGTCCACAGCCCGTCTCTGGGACAAAGGGAAACCGATTCACTCAGGCCAGACTTATTGAGCTCCTACTGCTTGGGTGCCAGGCACAACCGGGTGCCAGGGATGCAGCAGGGAACAAAACAGACAACCCCTGTCCCCACGGCAGCTAATACGGTAAAAGAGGAAGCCCTTCTCTCTGTCACCCGAGTGGGAGGCATGAAGGTGACTGACACAGAAAGAGGGAGCGGAGCCGGGCAGTGGGCACCCTGGAGAGGGCGGGCGCACCCTCTGCTTTAGCCTGACAGACGTGGGATTGGGTGCCGTCTCCCTGCGCCTGATAAACCATCTGGTCTTCTCCCTGCCCCAGCCCCACATACTTCTTGAGTCCCCCTGCTTTTCGAGCGACACGGGGACACACTGCAGCCACAAAGGGTTACTGGGGCCAGGCTGCGAGCGGCTCCTCCTGGAAGTGATGACCTGCAGGAGCCGGCTTTGCTCTTTTCACCCTCCTGGGGTCCGCCTGTGCTAAGCCGGGTGACTGGGGGGGAGGCGCAGTCCGGCTGCAAAGCCACGTTTCCTCCGAGAGCCGCTAACTGGCCCATGACCTTGGCCTCATTAGCTTGGTGCTCTCCACCTGAGCTGCCTGGATTGGGGCCAGCCAGGGAAATTAGCTCAGGCCCACAGGCCCCTGGGAGAGGTAGCAGGCAAAAATAGACCAGAAGGAGCCGAAGACTCCTTGAGCAAGAGGGCCGTGGAGGTCATCGGCTCCAGGGCTGTTCCGGCTCCACAGATGGAGGCTGAGCCAGGGAGGGGAAGGGGCCTGGCCAAGGTCATGCTGCAATTCATGCAGAGCTGAGATAAGCATGAGCGCCATTGGATTCCCAAAGTCATGTTCTTCCCATCTGTGCCTTCCATCAATCTGTGGTCATGGAGGGATGGAACCAACCAACAGACAATAAGAATTACAGGTAATGGAGCAATTCATTGTAGGCCATTTGTTGTTTCTGTTTTTAAAAAAGCATATAAAGAAGTTTTTTTAAAAATGACCTGTAATAGAAAACTGCTGTAAGTTATTTAAATAGATAAAAAACCAGTACATTAAGAGATAGTGTCAGTGGGTAAAAATGGAAACTATGGAACTCCATTGCCTGCGTCTAAATCCCAGCTCCACTACTTGCTGTGTGTCTTTAAACAAATTACTTAGTCTCTCTGTGCCTTATTTTCCTCACCTATAAAATGGGGATAACATCGGAGCCTGCTGCACAGTGGTGGGTGAGGTGCAGCTCATCCATAAAAAGCACTGTGACCTAGGGCACCACAGGACTGCACTGACTCGGTAATAGCAGGGAATGTCAACTGCACAGAAAAAGTAAAAAGCAAAGCAAAAGCCTACCTGCTCCACTGGGCCCTTTCCCATGAGGGAATCTGTGTTGACAGCTCCGGGTGGATCCTTACAGAAGATCACCCATGCAGACACCAGCACGTGTGTGTTGAGCAATATCCTTACAATATATCACTGAAGCATCCTACTTTGCACAGGTTCCTTAGCTTGTCTCATAATAACATTTTGGGCATTTTTTTTTTTTTTTTTTTAAAGAATAGTTTATTGATTTTTAGAGAGAGAAGAAGGGAAAGGGAGAGAGAGAAACATGGATGTGAGAGTACAACCTCAATCGGCTGCCTCTTGCACACCTCCTACTGGGGATGGAGTCCACAGTCTGGGCACGTGCCCTTGACTGGGAATTGAACTGGCAGCCTTTGGTGCACTGGATGAAGCCCAACCAACTGAGCCACACTGGCCAGGGTGCTGGGCATCTTTTTTAATCAGCTGTGTTCAAATGTACCCCTTTCTTTTTAATGGCTATGTGGTATTCCATCCTATGGCTGGGCCATAATGTACTTAACCAGACCCCCAGAGCAGATGGTCGAGCACGCAGGAGTGCTTCCGTGTGGCGGGAATGGATGGAGTCGCAGAAAATCAGGCCACAGACACAGGTGGTGGGAAAATTGTCATGGGCTTCTTTAGCAGCTTCCTGCAAATGACAAATTTCATTAACATATTGAGCACCATCTGTTTGCCTCATTACCTCAACAGTCCTCATTGGTCAACATTTTGCCACATTTGCTTTGTCACTCTTTATTATTAATTTTATTATTACCATTAATATTTTTGCTGAACCATTTAAGAGTAAATCACAGGCATTTTGACCCTTTACCCCTTAATGCTTCTATGTGTGTCTTCTAGGAAGATGGACATTCTCCTGGATAACTCCAGTACTATTATCCAAGAGTGTACATTATGTAGTAATGTTAGAAGGTTGCTTGATTTAGTAAATTAAACTATAAGACACCCAGTTAAATGTGGCTTCCAGAAAAACAACAAATAAATTATTGGTGTAAATATGTCCCAAATATTACATGGGCTATATTATATTAAGAAATTATGTGTTGCTTATCTGAAATCCACATTTTACTGGGCGTCCTGTATTTTATCTGGCAACCCTATATTATTACCTAATGCACAGTCCATATTTGAGTTTTGCTGTTTGACCCACATAATGACATTTAAGCACCTTTCCTCCAACCCAGCGTTGTGTTCAGTTGTGGTGTTGCTCCCAAGCCGGCCTTTGGTCCCTGGCACTGACCATTTGCTGTTGCTGCCCCACAGACTCCTATTTCTAGAATTACGCAGACCCAGCCACAGCTGCCTGAGATTGTGCCTGGGCAGGACGGCCGGAGAGCCACCGCAGTGACCGTGCCAGCGGGGCAGTGAGAAGGGCCATCTTCCAAGGCACCATTCGAGGGACAGCAAGAAACTGTCCCTTCAAAGTGGGTAAACACCCCTCTGGACCCACTCAGGAGCCGATTCCAGCTCATTGTCAGAGAACAGAGCATCCCCCTGGAGTCTGCGTGGGTTTTCAGTCCTTACCGGAGGACACGTCTTTGTTGATTTTAGGGAGAGAGGGAGAGAGAGGAACGCCGATTGGTTGCTCCCTGTATGCGCCCCGAGCGGGCATAGAACCCACAACCTTTTTGGTGTACGGGACAATGCTGCAACCAACTGAGCCACCCGGCCAGGGCAGGATTTCTTTTTTTTTTTTTTTATGTTCTCAGCTCAGATTTGCAGCAGAGCAGACATCAAGGTTAGCAGGGGTGTGCTTCTCCCACAGATAATTCTGCGTCAGTTGTGTGTCGCCGCGTAACATACCACCCGAAGCTGAGTGGCTTAAAGCGACAAAGATTTATATGCTCTCATGATGTTGTGGGTAGGAGCTGAGCAGAGCTCAGCGGCACTCAGCTGGAGATCGGGCTGGGCTGGGCTGGAAGGTCCCAGAAGGTCCCAGAAGGTCTCTCAACATTGATGCTGGCAGTGGCTGGGGTGTCTCGCCTCTTCCCCACGTGGCCCCCCTCCCTCCGCACGTGGTGCCCTTTCCTCCAGGGCTCTCTCTCCATTCTTCATGTGTCCTCGCTCTTCATCAGGGCAGCCGGGTTCCAAGAGGGAAAACCAAAAATCGCCAGGCCCTCTGAGGGCCAGGCCTGCAACTCACAAAGCAACACTCCTGCTGCATTTGACCGGTCAGATCAAGTCCCACGGCCAGACCCAGACTTGGCCGCTGCTTTTGACGGGAGGAGCAGCATGCACCTGCGGGGGGGGCAAGCTGTTGGTGGGCGCGTTTGGAGACCTCACCAGACCTCCCCTCCCAGACATCTCAGGAAGCGAAAGGCAAGGAAGGGAACCGGAGTACAGACCCAAGTTGTCATGAGAGGCTTTTGCTCCCTTGACACATGGAACCTGGGTGTTCACTGGGCCTTTCTCCTTAAAGTCGCTTTGATCTTCAGCTTAAACCTGAGCACATGATACCTGCACGTTCATTGAGAACCTGTGAAGACACAGGAAACTGATAAGGTGTTGTCTCTGGGGAGGGAAACTGAGGGCTTGGTGAGCAGATTTATTAATACTTTATATACTTTTGAATTCTGTAACATGGACTTTTTAATTGTTTTTTTTTTTTTAATTTATTGATTGATTTTAGAGGGGTGAAGAGAGAGAGAGAGATTGATTGATTGATTTGCTGTTCCACTTATTTATGCATTCATTCTCTGATTCTTATATGTGCCCTGACCAGGGATCAAACCCGCAACCTTGGCTTATCGGGACGACACTCTAACCAGCTGAGCTACCTGGCCAGAGCCAAAGCATGGACTTTTATTACTTGGTCAAAAATATGTAGTTTAGAATTGACCTAACCAAGGTCACTCAGTACAAGGAGGCAGAGAAGGGACTCATACCCAGATCTGCAACCCTGAGCCTGAGCTCATTCCCAGTGTCACAAGAGGTCACATAAATCCACTGTTTTAACCTAAATCCATTCACTTGGGCACTGCTGGGACATGAAAGAGTAGCTTAAATCCAAGGGAAGACACAGATGGCTGCACCTGCAACACAGAAATGACAGTCTCAGGGGCCTGCTGGGATTTGAGCTGCTTTCAAAAGGAGCAAAATCTCCAAGTTTGGAGCATGGTGACATACCCCAGAGAGAGCCCTGAGCTAGTGGGATGAACTCGGTCCCTGGGGCGAAAGGATCTGGGTCCCTGTAAACTACAGCTGTGACCTTGAAGAGGTCACCCAGCCTCTCTGAGCCTTGATTCCTTCATCGGGGAAATGGGGAAGATAATATTCCCTATGCTATGGGTCCACCGTGAGTCTAGCAAACTCCCAACGGTGAGGTGTCAGATCCCAGTAAGCCCCTGGGGTCTGCTGAGGGACGTGGCAGGTGGCTGGCTCTCTCTGTGCCCCCGTGGAACACATTAGTGAGCTCAGCTCTTTCTGGGGACTCTTGTATTTGTGGTAGAGTGTGTGGCCTAGGACAGTCTTTCCCCCTTCCTAGTCTGTAAAGTGCATGGGCGGGGGAGGGTGCTCTTGGGTCCCTCCCCACCCTAGGGTTCCAGGATTCAGGGCCCTTCTCTGCTGAGTATTCACATGTGAGCGACTCCTCAGTGCCCCAGCATGATCCTCGCCAGCGTGCTCAGTGAGAGGAGGGGTGGCCGGAGCAGGGCCCCAGGGAGGGCGCCACGCTGGGCAGGGGCGTCTGGCATATCCATCTCTGCCTCAGCCCCTGGCCTGCTCCCCACTTCCCAGTGGAAACTGTGCAGTCTGTCTGCCTCCCCTGCATCTGTTTCAGGAATGTTGGTAACTGGACGTTCTTAACATTGAACCTGGCTCCACCAACACCCGCAAGCAGAAAAATTCCAGGCCAGAGCGATTTGCCAATGGGCAGGAAGCAGCCTTCTGGGCAGAGTGGGTGGCAGTTTGGGCCCAGAGATAGGTTCACAGTCTCTCCAACACGTGGGGCCCTGACCCCCTCCCCCTCCCTCTGGGCCAGCCCTACCTTCCCCCTCCCAAACCTTCTCTTGGGCTCCCAGCCACTAGGGGGAGGGCGCTTGTTGGCTTAGCCCTTCCCTGCCCCCCCTCCGCATCTCGGCCCTCCTCTCTGCACCGCCGCCTCCCCAGGCCTCAGTCCAGCTTTCCTCCCCAGCTCCAGCTTTCTGCTCTGAGCAGTGACGACAATGGTCTCCACTGGTCCGTACCCAGCTGTCCTGTCTGGTCCCTATGGTGCCGCTTCTCCTCTCAACAGCCCTGCAAGGTGAGCGTCACCACAGTTCCCTTTTCACAACGGGGGAACCGAGACCTAAAGAAGTAGTCAAATCACTTGTCTGGGGTCACAGCTAGGAGGCTGCCCAGCCGTGAGTCCAGTCCTGGCCAACAGCAGAAGTCTCCTGAAGCGGGGCCCTAGCTCCCTGAGCCCCACAGGCCCCTGGGAGCCCCTGCTTCACGCATGTGGCCAGATTAGAGGCGTGAGACACACGTGCAGCTCCCTCGTCAACGGCAAAGTCCTTGAGAATGAGGGCCAGGCGTTACTCATCTCCTCCCTAGGGCCCAGCAAGCGCTGGACACTGAAGGGACCTTCCAGTGTAGTCAGAAGGGACATGGGACAGGGAAACTTCTTGGCACCCTAGGGGCTGGCTCAGGAAGCGATGCCCCCCCCCCCCCCCCGGCCGTGGACAGCCAACCTTTACCGGGTCCTTGCCCCACAGCCCAGAGGGGAAACAGGGTGCCCTCTGGGGCTGGCTTTCTGGCTCCAGGGGACTGGGCTGCAGGTCACTATTTGTGTTTCCAGCAAAATCTTTGTGAAACACATAAGCCTCCTGCGGTGTGCTCAGAGCTGTCAAGGTGGGCCCTTGCCTTCCTTCCCCCGCACCGCTCCCTCCTCCCCCCAGCCCCCCCGAACCCGCCAGGTAATTAGAAAAAGATGTAGAGCATCTTAAAAACGTCTGATGAAGTGCAGTGGAAGTCACTCCTGCGTCATGGAAAATACTAGCTCTCCAAAGGCCGCCTGTTTCCTGCTCCACCCGCCGGCCCGCCCCAGCCCGGGCTCCGTCCCTGACTGTGGTGCGCAGGGAGGCGGGCAGCTGGTGGGCCCTGGGCATTCCACTGAAATTCTCCCCAGTGGAGCCCTAACCAAAAATACAGCTGGTCTGTTTCCAGAAGGCACACAGTGGGCATATTAATAGAAACGTCATGTTTGTGACTGCAGAGAGCCCGTTAGCGAATCGTGCCTAAGCCCTGACTGCTGCTTGGAATCTCCACTCAGCACCTTGTGCTCCAGTTATTTGCGCCTGGAGTCAGGTAGCTCCAGTGTTCAAGGGGCTGCTCTGCCATTTCCTGGCCGTGTAACCTTGAGCAAGTCACTTAACCTCTCTGAGCATCAGACTGCTCATCTGTAAAATGTCAGGAGCAGCAATTCCTTCCAGTCCTTTCTCTAAGTATTGCCATCAGGACCAAGTGAAGTCAACCAGCCACCCTGATGGTGACCCCAAGGCCTTTAAATCCATTGCCTCTGATTTGGAAAACTCCCAGAAAACCTTCCACTATCCACAGCCTTCCCCTTCTGCACATGTTTTGGGCTGTGGTTCCTCCCACAAATTGATTCTGTATGCTTTCTGTCCTGAGATGCCTCAACATTACTAGTCCACCAATGCCGCTCAGCTTTCCAGCTCTATTTGGATCTATTGATTTTAAGTATTTCTTTTCTGTCGTGGCTGGGGATTGAGGATGAAAGTATTAGTGAAAGCATGTGCTCAGTCTAGCATCTTGATTCGACTCCCAAGAAAGATAATTTTAAAAAGTGTTGCTGAGTAGTATAAAATTAACTCCCCCCACCACTGCCCAGCCTTGACATTTTAAGAGCCCACAGTATGGATTTGGATATCAGGCTCATGTTTCCTTTTAATGTGACATGCTGACAAGATGTGTTGAGGCAGGTTTTCCTCCAACAATGGCTCTGCCATCTGCACCCTTTATGTAACCTAACAACCCTCCCATTGAGTGGACCCATGTCTTCCCCCCTGAGCTGGGGCAGACCCTTGTGACTACCTCATGGCAGAATTCACTGTGTAACTTCTGAGGCTAGATTGTTAAAATGCTGTGTTCTGCCACTTTGCTCTCTTAGGACACTGACTCTTGAAACCCAGCCACCATGCTAGGAGGAAGCCCAAATTAACCCAAAGAAGAAACACCTGGAGAGGCCACGTGCAGCCCAGCTGACAGGCATGTGAGTGAAGACAGATGATTGCAGGCCTCACCTGCCAAGTCACCCCAAGGCTTTGAGTCTTCCCAGCTGAGACCCCAAACATTATGGGACAGAGACAATCTGTCCCTGCTGTGCCCTGTCCAAATTCCTGACCCATAGAATCCATAAACACAAACACTTTTAAAATATATATATATATATATATATATATATATATATATATATATATATCTTTATTGATTTCAGAGAGAGGAAAGGAGAGAGGGAGAGAGAGAAACAGCAATGATGAGAGTGTCGTTGATCGGCTGCCTCCTGCACGCCCCTGACTGGGGATCGAGCCCGCAGCCCGGGCACGTGGCCGGACCCGGAATCGAACCCCGATCTCCTGGATCCTAGGCTGACGCTCAACCACTGAGCCACACCGGCCGGGCACAATTAAGCACTTCCTAATTCTGAGATAAAGCAACCTAAAATCGTAACTGGAACTTGAGCTACAGAGGCTCAGCTTCATGAAGACCATCCTCACATTGCCCTCCCTGCCGGGAATGCCCTTTACTTTCTTCTTTACCTGGATAATTCTCCCTCATTCTTTAAGAATCAGCTCCAGCTCCAGCTCCAGCTCCAGCAAGTCTTCCTTGACCAGTCCAGCCCATGGGGATCGAATCCCCCTTTGGACTCTGCTGACCATCTTTCTAGTTTTCTAGAGAGAGGTAACATGGAATGGGGATGATGGAAATAGATGTGGAAATCTAGTGTGGGCATCGGAAACATCTGGGAATGTTCACCGCAATGGTGTTTGTGGTCATACACAACCAGAGCAACCTGAACGTCCATCAGGAGAAGAGGGATTAAATAAATTAAGGTACCTCTAAACGATGGAACAGTATGGAGATATTTAAAAAGATTGAGGAGCCCAGCCAGTGTGGCTCAGTGGTTGAGCGTTGTCCCCATGCATTGAGAGGTCGCAGGTTCAATTCCTGGTCAGGGCACATGTCCGGGCCGTGGGCTCGATCCCCAGTAGGAGGCGTGCAGGAGGCAGCTGATCCATGTTTCTCTCTTATCTATGTTTCTATCTCTCTCTCCTACTCCCTTCCTCTCTCTCTAAAATCAATAAAAACATATTTTAAAAAATATATAAGAATAAGGAGACTGTGTACTTATAAGGAAGGACCAGCAGAGTCAGCAGACATATGTCAATATGTCCTCAATATGTTGTTGTGAAAACAAAGCAGGTTACAGAATGCTGTATTGTTATAAAACAAAGAGATTTCTGTGTATACATACAGGTGTTTTTATTTTATCTCTGTATATTTATGTCTCATTCCAGCTTAGTTTTAGTTCTGTCTACAATCTATCTATCATCTGTCTGTCTATCTGGAAGGTTACTGTAGTGGACACTGATTGTTTCTACCTGTCCAGAGATGCTCATTCTGTCTTCTCCTGGAAATAGTAGCCAGGTCTCCTTTGGGGAACTGTTTCTTCCCACATCTGTCCCTGTGGTTTGGTAAGACTCTGTTCCTCCCACCACCCCCAGGGCTGGAGCAAGGGGCTCAGACATGGCCAATCGGAGCACCAACTTTCTCAGCCACAGTGACGGGTTTGGACAACTGCGCCCCTCCAATCACAAGTCAGGCCTTGAGTGGGCATCACAAAGAAGGCTCCTCTCCCGGGAGCTCTGACTCTCAGTGATTGAGGAGAAATGATTGGAGCTGCCTCTCCCAACAGCAGTGCCCTGGTGAGCCTGCAGGTCAGCTTCTGGGTTGTCAGAACTGAGCAAACTCACGTCCTTCCAATGAGTTCCATCATTGCTCACATTCCCCAGGGCTGGTATCTGTGCGTGAAACCAAAATGCCCTGATAGATAGAGAGACTCTCAATATTCTAACAGTGGTTACCTCTGAGGAGTGAGAGTTGCAAGACCTTCAAGTTATCTCTCTATATTATTTATAATTTTTTATTAACATATTCTACTTTTATAACGTAAAAAGATATTGGACTGCAGATGTCTTTTTTGGCTTCTACCCATCCTTTCATTACCCACCTTCCTAACTTCCTTTAAATAGGTCTCTTTGGTTATAAGTGATGTAAAGCACACCAAGGGGGGCTATATGTATATGTATTTTAACAGCTTTATTGAGATATATTTCACATACCATAAAATTTTCCCTTTAAAAGTATACACTTCAGTGGGTTTCCATATAGTCACGGAGCTGTGCAACCATCACCACTAGCTAACTCCAAAACATTTCATCACCCCAAAGGAGCCCTGTACACAATAGCACTCTCTCCCCATTTCCCTCTCCCCCAGCCCCTGGCAACCTCCAATCTGTTTTTTGTTCCTGTGGATTTGCCTACTCTGGCTGTTTCATAGAAATAGAATTATATAATATGTAATCCTTTGTGACTGGCTTCTTTCACTTAGCGTAATGTTTTTAAGGTTCTAATGGCTGATTAATAGATGAGTGAATGAGTTTAGAATGAGTGTCACTGAGCTGGCAGGTGGCAGAGCAGAACTTGAATCTGTCTTGCACCCTAGATTCAGTGCTCTGTCCACTGCTGTGCCCCAGGAGTGTCCAGAATCACCTGACAGCCCACCTGGCTGGGATGGTTTGTGTGCAACTTCTGATTGGTTCAATTCATCCATCAAATCAGGGCAATGGGCCGCTCCCCGGTGATGCAGCCATCAAGGCCAGAGAGGAGCAACATATACCAGCCTCCCTCACTGAAGACCATCAAGATTCACTGGAATTTAAACTTGTCTAAAGGTAACTAAAGGCCACCCTGCCCTTACTTCTCACTGTGACTCTGCTTTAAGACCAAAGCTTTTTCCGTAAATCACACCAAATGTTTCTGGGATGGGAATCTAAATTCTGAGGAGGGATCCACCAAGAAGATCAGAAAACATGGAATCCGCTGGAAAGCAATTTCTGGTTAAAAAAAATCACGGCTCATTAAATATCAAAATACCTTTAGCTCTCAACAGGAGGACTCTTGTGCGGCACAGGCCCTTCATGGAGATGCGATCACATGGCCACGTTGAACTTCCTCTGAGTAAACAAGGCCTTTGGCCAGATTTATCAAAAACTAAACCAAACTAAAAGGAAACAATGAAAACCCACGATGCACAGTTAAATTTGAATTTCCAATAAACAACACATAACTCTTCAGTATTACTATGTCTGATGCAGTACTTAGGACATATTATTTAATTGCTTATTCGCTTAATTATTTAATGTGTCTTAAATATTGCATTGGATATATTAGTACTAAAATTATTTGTTGTTTATCTGAAAATGAAAGCTAACTGGGCATCCTGTATTTTATCTGGCAACCCTATCATGAAGAGAAAAGAGGTGTGTGGCTGTTCTGATAGCTCAAGGGCCAATGATGTCCTTGGTAGAGGCCCTCTTTGTCAGGCTTCTGCCTTGTTCATTCGAAGAAAGATTGCCAGTAGGTCCCCAGAAACTAGCACCTGGCCCAGAGAGGGAAACCGTAAATATTTATCAGGCTGCACATCCTACTGGGGGCCAGGCCCTGTGCCCGAGGGAGATCAGAGTCTACTGGGGGTGGAGTCAAGGGCTGTGACAGGGGAGAGCGTGGGTGAGGGGGCCCATGCTACCTGGAGTCTGGGTGGAGGGGTCAGGAAAGGTTTCTAGAGTTAGATGAGACCTGACATGAGTGGAATGGAAGCAGAGGTTCCCTTAAGCAGCGGCAGGGAGGCCCGAGAAAGCTTGTGAACTGCATGTAGTGGGGCTGGAAGGAGCCAGCAGGCCCGGGGAAGGTGGGGAAGGGATGTCCCTGTCGGAGGTGGGCGCAGCAGAGGAGAGGAACACAGGTTCACGGGAGCTGGTTCAGAGGAGGGTGAAGTAATAGAGATAGGGGTGCGGGGTTATTGCTTCATGTGCCCCTCATTCCCAGAGTAACCCTTGAGATTTCTGTGCACACATCCTTATGGTTTACCAAGGAGGGGAGGTAAATGCCCAGTGCGATAGCGGCTGCCACCTCGTGGTGATGTTTATAAAGACACCCTCGGGGGGAACCGCCTCGGCCCACCCGCGTCAGTTCTGTTCCAGCCGCGGTGGTGGTGATTAGATATCGTTTACCGAGCTCCTACAACGTGTAGCATACATCACTTCACTGAATTCTGGCAATAATCCTTCAAGGTAGGTATTTTTGTCCCCATTTTGCAGATGACAAAGCCAAGCCAAAGAGAAGTCGAGAAACTTGCTCAAGGTCACACAGCTAGGAAGACAAGGATCCAACATTTGAACCCAGGTCTTTCTGGCCACAAAGCTCATGTATTTGCCACTGCACAATGGTGCCAAATCTATTAATATGCTGCCTTGCACTTAAAATGATATAAGTATATAATAATATATACAAACAGGATAATATGGTTTGTGACAGGCACGGTCTCTCTTTCTCCCACTGGCCCGATGGTGAAGCAGCGTCCACGTCGTAGGCCGCCCATGGAGAAGCCCACATGGCAAGGAGCTGAGGCCCTCGGTCCAACTGAATCCTAACACTGAATGAGCTTGATAGTGGATCCTGTCCCAGTTGGATTTTGGGGTAACTGTGGTCTCCCGCCTGTCACCTTGACTGAGACCCTGAGCTGGAGGGCCCAGCTAAGCTGCACCCAGCTTCCTGACGCACAGAAACTGTGGTGTCTGCTGTTTTAGAGTACTTTGTTAGGCAGCAAGAGAGAGCTAGTACACTGTTCTTGGCATGTCTTCCTCCCAAATCTCATTAGTCAAATTAGGTGGCGTTTATGAAGGTACTGGGAAATGTTGGGCATGACAGAGGGACAAAGAGTGACGTTAGAAGAGGCGGTGCCATCTCATGATTTAGAGCCCAGACTTCGGAGCCAGACTGCTTGGGCTTGTTTCCAGGCTCTGCCACTTCCCAGCTGTGTGACTTTGGGCAGGCTGCTGTCTCTCTGTGCTTCAGATTCCTCTAGACCAGGGGTGGGGAACGTCTGGCAAAATCATTTGGTCTGACCCTGCCAAGGCAACCGCAAGCAGGACTCGAAATTCAATAAATCTAGGAGCTTTTTTCATGGCAATGATAATTTCCTATGGCCCTCAAATGATGTTATAAATACCCAAATGGCCCTTGGCAGAAAAAAGGTCCCCCACCCCTGCTCTATAACATGGAAATAATAAGCACCTTCCTTAGAGGATCAGGTATCAGAGAAGAGAATAAATATCAACTCTCGCCCAGCTGGTGTTGCTCAGCGGTTGAGCATCAGCCCAGGAACCCAGAGGTCACTGGTTGGATTCCCAGTCAGGGCCCGGGCCCGGATTGCTGGCTCGATCCCCAGCAGGGGGCGTGCAGGAGGCAGCTGATCAATGATGTTTCTCTCTCACCGATGTTTCTCTCTCTCTCTCTCCCCCTCTCCCTTTTTCTCTCTCTAAAAAAATCAATAAAAACATATTTAAAAAACTTTTCTAAGCCCGGCAGGGCGTGGCTCAGCAGTTGAGCATCGACCTAGGATAAAGGCGATCGGGGTTCGATTCCCTGTCAGGGCACATACCCAGGTTGCGGGCTCAATCAATGACCCTCTCATCATTGATGTTTCTCTCTCTCTCTCTCTCCCCCTCTCTCCTTTCCTCTCTCTGAAATCAATAAAGATATATTTTAAAAAAGAAACAAAAAAAACTTTTTTAAAATATCAGCTCTGGTGAGAATCCCAGTGACCTTCCCCTCTTTCCCACATCTTCCCCAGAATCCAAAACACAAGGAAAGAAGCGCCCCGGAGCAATCTCATTAGCTAAACTCGAGGAGCCCGTGCCAGGCGCGGCCCCAGGCGCTGTCTGGCAAGCTCCGCCCTTCTGCGCCACCCCGTGAGAAAGGCACTGAGGTCCCATCCGGGGTCACCGCAGCAGGAGGGGACGTGGGTATGGCCGGAAAGATGGCTATGGACAGAGAGAAAGGACTTGGAGGCCGGGGGGCTGCAGGAGCATGCGAACCCAGTAGGGGGGCGGTTCTGACTGCACCCCACCCTGGTGTCGCAGGGAGGGGTGCCTGGGAGCTCTCTGCCTCCGGCCACCCAGGGCAGGAGCTGAAGGGGACCAGGGGGCGTCTAGCAGGTGGGTATATGGGTGCTCCCTGTAAAACTGATTCCATTTTGCTGCTTGTTTGAAAATTTTCATAATAAGATGTTGGAAAATTATTAGCCAAGGGGGAGATAGAGCGAGAATAAAAGCATGATGGGACAGGAATGAGAGAGAACAAAAAAGGGGGGGATGAAAAGGATCAGGGTCCGAGGGAGAGCGTGGAGACTGTCCACGGACTCAGGAGTTTCAGACGATTTAGAGCAACTAAGTCACTTGGATGTCACATAGGTGGCCCTTCCTGCTTTCCAGACGAGGAAACCTCTGTCGGCTCAAGGTCACCCAGCCAGGACAGTGGCACCGCTCCCGTCACAGCACCCAGCTGCCTCGTGTTTTGGATACAAAGCAGCCGAGGGCTTTCCCCGCGGCGTGGGCCTGGCGCAGGACGTCCCCCGAGTCTCTGACTGGGCCAGAGGGGGAGCCGAGGCAGGCCGTGGGAGCTGTGGGGGGCCCCACGGGAGGAGGGGTGCTCAAAAAGCCTAAGAGGGCCGCGGGCCACAGGGACGGGCCTGCCCTGTTCTGAACAGCCTGGTGTGTGAAAACCCCGCCCCGTGTCCCTTGCAGAAGTATTTTATTAGAAAGCCTCTCCAGAAGTGTGGAAGTCCGCTTTTGTCGCCGTGTCATATTTCAGCCCACATTTCACTCTCTCAGAATCCCCCTCCCCACCAAGGGGCCCCCTGCGATGAAAAGGAACCAGTGTGACGAAACAGCCGCAGCACCAGGGCCCCGGACACCCCGGGCTTCCCATTAGCTGGTGACATGGGACGCGGCACTTGGGTTCCCCGCCCCTCAGTTTTCTCACCTGTGAAATGGTGAGTTACCTCCCCAGGCCCTGGGAAACGAGCTCAGATAAGATACACACCAGGCTTAATGCAGCATCTTGCCTGTAGAACACACAGTGCGTGGTAAGTAATGCTGCTGTTTTTGTTGTGGTTGGGTGTGATTTTATTTATTCAGTCTTAAAGACTCATCCACTTAGCAGCTTTCACAAGAGGCAAGTAGCATCCCCTCCAAACCGCCGCTTCCTTCTCTGCAAAGTAAGGTGAGTAAGTCCTGCTCCAAAGCTCGTGGAAACTTGGGACAAAAATGCAAATTGCCTGGCTCGTGGCCAGAACCCCAGGCCCCCCACGCCCAGGGCGGACGTCACCACCGAGTCTGGGGGCTGCCTCCTGTCAACGCGTGAGTGAAGCTGAGGGTGCAGGTGAATTTTATTTTCTGTCCTTGGCAGGTACTCAATGAACCTGAATTCCCATGACCCTCTCTACCACCTTTCCTTCCCAAATAACTACCCCCCAGGTGCTGACCTGCAACTTGGAAGAGGCTGTGCTCAGATTGCAGGGCCCATGAATTATACAGTGCTCCAGAGACATGTTGCTACTGTGTCCCCTGCCATCTAGAAACCCTTGGGTTTCCCAGAAAGGGCTTCTGGTGAGAGAAAGGCCCCCCGGGGGGGGGGGGATTGAGGTTCCAGGAGCTCTGAGACCCCACATCCAAAATCAGCAGCTGAAATTTCTTCTTCAGAGCTGTATTCCTTGGCTTTTACATATTTTGAAAATGAAAACACACCAGGAAGAATAACTCCATTAGCTATTTCGGTGATTTATTATATTATTAGGAACCAAGAGATGGCTTTGAAAGTCCTGAGTACACCAAGGATTGGGGAAAACTATGAGGAATGAAATTAGTTCTGAAAATAAAATTTGACTATAGATTTCTAGAACAGTGCTGAGCTTGAAGGTAGGCAGAACTGAGTTCAAATTCAAGCCAAACAACAATTAGCTGTGTGACTTTGGCCAAGTCCCTTAACCCCTTTGAGCCCAAATTTTCTTCTATGTAAAACTGGGATAATGATATTCATTATTTTTTTATTATTATTAAGGCTCTCTAAAATCCACTCTCAAATGAGAGAATGGACAGAAAAGTGCTTCCTAATAAATTTCCCACTAGAGAGTTATGAGAGAAATCCAACTCCAATTAGCTAATGCTGTATAAAGGAACTTATTGGCTCATGTAATAAAAAACCAGAGATGAAGTACCTTCAGGCATAGCTGGATCCAGGAGATGGAACCATACTTTTCTGGCTGTCTCACCATCTCTCATCTTTCTAAGCTGACCTAATTTTCTACTGCGTATAGTTTCTTCCAAGTGGCCAGGGAAGATGGCCACCAACTGCAATAAATAAATTTCCTCCTAGTTTAACAACTCCAAGGCAAAAGAGAGGCCCCTTCCCAATCCCCCCCATACTTCATCATATCAATCCCAGGGAAAATTCTATTTATTTATTTTTATATCTTTATTGATTTCAGAGAGGAAAGGAGAGGGAGAGAGAGATAGAAACATCAATGATGAGAGAGTCATTGATCGGCTGCCTCCTGCACGTCCCTGACTGGGGATCAAGCCCACAACCCGGGCATGTGCCCTGACCAGGAATCGAACCCCGATCGCCTGGATCCTAGGTCGATGCTCAACCGCTGAGCCACGCCGGCTGGGCCAGGCGGGAAAATTCTAAATGGCCCTCTTTTGATCATGGGTCCTATGGACTGATCACTGTTGTTGGGAAACCATCCAATCTGAGTTACTGACCTACCTCCTAACTAGAGGTGGGTAGGTGGATGGACTTTATGATTGACAGCCCCAGGAGACCTACATGTCTGGGGGAGGGGCGGGGCAGGGGTAAAGTTCTGGACCATCAAAAACCAGAGCCGCCAGGCGGGGTCTCTGTTTGCAGGAGGCCCAAGTTGCCTCATGAGAGAGACAATGTCAAATGAGCTGGGGCTGCCATATGGAGGAATAAAAAATGCTCCCTCTGGCCCAGCCGGAGTGGCTCAGTTGGTAGAGCGTCATCATGTGCACCAAGAGGTTGCTGGTTCGGTTCTGGGTCAGGGCACATACCTGGGTTTCAGGTATGATCCCTGGTTGGGGGCGTATGGAAGGCAACCTATTGTGTCTCTCTCACATCCATGTTTCTCTCCCTCCCTCCTTCCCTCCCTTCTTCTCTAAAAATCAATGGAAAAAATATCCTTGGGTGATGATTTAAGCAATCTGCGATGCTTACCCTATGCGGACTGCATTTTCAACACCTTGCAGCTGTTGAGAAACTGCCGGCCTCACGAGCCCCATTCTCCCCACCGCAGGCCACTGGCTTCCCAGCCTTCCGGCCGCTAAGACTCCGGCAGGTGTCCCCCATCCACAATCAGACTCGCCCGGGGACACTTGGAAAAGGAAGGGAGAGCTTGGAGGAAGAGGCTCTGTCCGTGAGGGTGGCTGCTGCGCTCAGTTTAGGGTGAAACTCGTACAGAAATGTCCTAGTGGAGCAGCAGGAGCGGTGGCCTTTTCTCATCCAGCTGTTCCTGTGGCCACCTCGGGGCACTGGTCCTGGAAGCTTAGCCTCGAGCCAAGCCCGCCAGTGCCTCAACCGATTCCGTGAGTTCATATCCTTCCAATAAGCTCCTTTTCTGCTTAATCAGCCAGAGTGTGTTTCTGTTACTTGCAACGAAAAGCTCTGATTAGTAAGATATTCTAATCCTCCGGGGCAGGTACTGGATGCGAGAGGTCCCCTGGAGGGGCAGAGCTCCCCACTTGCCTGGGAAGACCCAGGGGGGACCGGAAAGGCAGGGGAACTTAAGGCAGACCAGAGCAATGCTGCCAAATTGCCTGCTAGCCCAGCGCCAGCCCCGGGACCTTACAGCAAGTTCCTAGAGAGAGGGTGGCTGACAGGAAGACAGAATGCAGTCAGATGAAAACGCACTAGGAGTGGATGACACCGGTGACCTAGCATTATTTATTTATGCATTTGTTTTTATTGAGGCAAATTCCCATAACATAAATTTACATTTTAAAATGTACAGTTCAGTGGCATTTAGTACATTCACAGTGCTGTGCAACCATCATCTCTATCTAGTTCCAAAACATTTCACCACCCCTCAAAGGACACCCCATTCCCATGAAGCAGCTACTTCCCATTTCCCCCATAGCCCTCGTCCCTAGCAACCATTAGTAAGCTTTCTTTGTCTTTAGATTTACCTATTCTGGTTATTTCATATAAATGGAACCATATAATATGTGACATTTTGCGTCTGGCTTCTATCACTTAGCATAATGTTTTTGGGGTTCATCCATGTTGTAGCATGTATCAATATTTCATTTTTTATGGCTGAATAATATTGCCTTGTGTGGATATACCACATTTATCAGTTGATGAACATTTGAATTGTCTGCACCTTTTGGCTATTGTAAACAGTGCTGCTGGCCCAGAAAAGCAGGGTAGGACTGGTGGAGTCTAGAGGGGGAGCATCAGTGACCCGGCCCTGAGGCAGTGACACTAGCAACATCTTCAGCCTGGAGCAGAGATACTGACAGAATCTGGGAGCTTCCTAGTGAATCCTGAGCTGATCAAAGGACACGAGACAAACGCCAGGAGGAAGGAGAAAGGGTCTCTTGTGGTAGCTGAGGAGCAAATGTGAAATTCTCTGGGAAATTTGAAGGAGAACTGGTGGGCCTGAGGGGGAATTTCAGTAGTTTTGATAGAGATTGGGATAGCATAGTCATTAAAGTACTGCTCTGGAGGCAAACAGGGCAGGTCTTGAATCCTGACTCTCACTCCCCAGCCATGGAACAATGGGGCAATTCTTTTATCTTCCCAGGTCTCCGTTCCTCTTTTGTAAAGGGGCTAATAACCATCCGTCCACCCCAAGGTTGCTGTTAGGTAATGGAAGTGAGGTTCAGTAAGGAACACCTGATCATCTCTTACAATCAGATAATACATTCATTATTATGGTGTGGCTAGTTATTGTATCTGTTTTCTGTTGCACCTGAAGTAGGTGTAGGGTGCTAACAGGGTATAATAGATGTGTCTCTGCTTAGCCCATGAACTTGGGAGTGCAAAAATATCTTCATTTTTTGATATCTGAACTAGATTTCTTTATTGAGTCTCCATTCCCTTCGATGATGGTAACTTATCAGTCCATTTGGGATTTGCCAACTCTCCCCAGGGTGGCAGCTAGTCACCGAAGACAACTCCCATTGAACGGAATCCTAGGCAGTGATGTCATCGCCCCCCTCACAGGCATCTGTCTGGTCTTTGGTCATTGTATCAGTCAAGGTTCAGCTGGAGAAACAGAACCAGCGGGATATATTAGGAGATTTATTGCAAGGAACTGGTTTATGCAGTTGTGGGAGTTGGAAGGCAAGTTCGACATCTTCGGGCAGGTTGTCAAGGGAGGCGGAACCTGGTCTGCAGGCGGAATGTCCTCTTCAGCAGGCTCTCAGTTCTGCTCCCAAAGCCTTGGAATGGATTGAATCCAACACACCCAGATGATCTAATAGGGTAATCTCTCTGAGTGAAACGGATTACACAGACCAATCATGGCTACAAATACCTTCACAGCAGCACCTAACGTTTGATTGAGTAACCGGGGACTCGAGCCTACCCAAAGTGACACATAAAACTGACCATCACAGTCATCAACCCCAATCTCTGTGGTCCTCCCCCGCCAGCCCCCTGGGCTGTCTCAGGCCAGTGGGCCTCCTCACAACTGGCACAGGGCCGCAGGAAGGAGCCTGGCCTGTGGGGCCCGGCGGCCTGGGTTTGAATCCTGCTCTGCCATTTGCAGCTGTGGGCCAGTGGGCGAATTACTTCACCTCCCTAAGCCAGACTATGAAGTGGGGTAATAATAGTATCTGCCTCCTGTGGTGGTTGTGAGGATTGAGTGGGCAAAAAAACATATAAAAAGGGCTTAGAACAGCGACTGACACAAATATTCTCTCCTCCTGCTCCCGCCCCATGCTGGGTGCAGGAAGGCTGAAGTCTTGCAGCGTCCTTCCGACAGCTGCTCTCAGATCTCCAACCTTAGGAGGGGTCTGTGTCACCAGGCGAGTGCAGAGGGGTCTGTGTCACCGGGCAAGTGCAGAGGGGTCTGTGTCACCAGGGGAGTCCAGAGGGGTCTGTGTCACCAGGCGAGTGCAGAGGGGTCTGTGTCACCGGGCGAGTGCAGAAGGGTCTGTGTCACCGGGCGAGTGCAGAGGGGTCTGTGTTGCGAAGCGAGTGCGGAGGGGTCTGTGTCACAGGGCAGGTCCAGAGGGGTCTGTGTCACTGGGCGAGTCCACAGGGTTCTGTGTCAGGAGGTGAGTCCACAGGGGTCTGTGTCACCGGGCGAGTCCACAGGGGTCTGTGTCGCAAGGCGAGTCCAGAGGGGTCTGTGTCACCGGGCGAGTCCAGAGGGGTCTGTGTCACCAGGGGAGTCCAGAGGGGTCTGTGTCACCGGGCGAGTCCAGAGGGGTCTGTGTCGCAGGGCGAGTCCAGAGGGGTCTGTGTCACCGGGCGAGTCCAGAGGGGTCTGTGTCACAGGGCGAGTCCAGGGGCCGGGAGAAAACACAGTTAAGCGCCTGGACAGCCCTCCCCAAACGGGTCCTGGCGGTGCGTGTGCGCCCCCCAGAGGAAACGCGGGGAGATGATGGGAAATCATCGCTTAGGACCTGGGCATTTGGCCGTGCAACAGAGGGTAACACGAAGGGAAGGGGGTTTCTTCTCCTTCTCACTTCCAAAGATGCCTTTGAAGGCGCTTCCTGGGCCAGCACGCGCTCCAACAGAGGTGGAGCGAGGCCCCGCAGGTCTTCCCGCGGAGAGGCGCCAGCAACGGACTCGCCTCCAGGGGGCGCGACTGAGCTTCGCTGCCGCTGCGGGCGGCGCGGGGACTGGGGCGGGAGCCCGCGGGAAGCCGGAGAGGAGCGGGGCGCTGCCTGTGACGCCGCGGGTGGGGAGCTCGAGAGTTCGTGTGCAGGGCTTCACCGTGGCTCTGACGTCATTTGCCCTGCCAGCCTGGGGACAGCAGTCCTGGGACCCTATCTGTGTTCCCAGAGGGCTGAGTTCCTTGGAGCCAGGCAGGCTTGTGATACTTCTACCCCCCCACCCCCCAGCCCCCGAATACGCGCCTCTAGATGTGGTGGTGCCTGTCTCGCTTTTCCCCGACGTCCCCGAGGGCGTGCCAATGGCCCCTGCAGACCACTCGGAGATGCTGACTGGAAGGCAGGCCTTGGGAGTGGGCAGGGTCCCATGGTTGAAGGACCTGCTGCTGAATTCCCCGGGGGTCCCCCGGCTTGGCCTCTCTGTTAATGAAACTTATGTTCAGGTGACTGACGCTGGCCAGAGCAGGCTGCAGGGAAAGGAGAGGATTAGGTTAAAAAGTGACCCATCGTGGGGCTTTGTTAAAATGCTCCCCTCCATTCTTCACTAACTCTCCAGCCAGGGTTTCTGCACCCAGCCGGTGCCCTGGGTTCCAGCCCAGCCTGGGAGGTCAGGAGGCAGTTCCCTGTCCTGACCCTCCAGGCCTCTCAATGCGTTCATCAGGACCTCAGGCAAATCCGTCCCCACAGGCCCCCTCCGCTGCTTGAAGAGCAGCAGGTTGGGGTCAGGGAAGAAGCTTGAGTTTTGAAAACAAGCAGACCTGAGACCAGGGCTGGAATCTTATTTCCGCTCATAACACCATGACCTCGGTTAGGTCATAAGTTCTATGCACCTCAGTTTTCTCATCTATAAGATGGGCATCATCGTACCTATCTCTTAGGATTAAAGAAGATCTATATGAAATGCCTAGTATAGAACCTGACATGTAGCATGCAGCCAATAAATATTTGTTGCATAAGTGAATAATTTATTCATATATAAATATATACTTAATTTAGAATATATATTTATTTATGTATAAATTAAGTAATCAATTAATATTGTAGATAAGTAGACTCTCAACATCATAGACCCAAAGAACTAGGAGCACCTCAGAGATCATGGCCCAACCCCTTCGTAACATGTTTAGGGTCTTCCCAGATCCATTTATCTTAGCAGAGTAGTTAAGATGTGGACTATAGGGCCAAACCACTTGTCTCAAACTCTTGCTGAGACACTAACTAGCTGTGTGATCTTGGGCAAGTTACTTAATCTCTCTTTGCCTGTTTCCCCACCTGTAAAATAGACAATGGCATCTGCTTCACTGGTTGCTGAAAAGATTAATGAAAGAATACTTGAAAAGCCCTGTCCAGTGTGGCTCGGTTGGTTGGAGCATCTTCCCGTAAACCAAAAGGTCTCGGGTTTGATTTCCAGTTGGGGCACATACCCAGGTTGCCAGTTCAATCCCCCGTCAGGGTCAGTGTGCATCTGGGAGGCCACCAATTGATATTTCTCTCTCACATCGATGTTCCTCTCTCTCCCTCCCTCTCTCTCTAAAATCAATAAAAATATATCCTTGGGTGAGGAAGGAAGGCTGGCTGCCTGAAAAACATTTAGGGCAGTTTATAGTAAGGGCTCAGAGACTGTTCAGGGATTGTGTCAGACACAGATGATCTCATCCAGAGATTAGTGGTTTCCAAGTTTTTTGTTGTTTTTCCCCAAACAAAAACTTACGTAGATGTCAAATCATGCATTCATCCATTTGTTTAGCAAATAAATATTGAGTGTCTACTCTGGGCAGGCGTCATCTAGGTGTTGGGGATACAAAATTCAAGCATCTCTGCTATCGAAGAGCATACATGCTACTGAAGGGAAGAATATAATATACAAAAAAACCCCCCACCAAAATAAATTCATAACAGGTGGTGATAAAGACTAAACAGAGGAGTAAGGCTGAATAAGGGGTTTACGGAGAGATGTGGGAAGGAAACTTGTCTATGGGAAGGCCTCTCTGATAAGGAGACATTGGAGCAGAGATTTGAAGCAAGTAGAAAAGTGAGCCATTTGGATACCTGGGGGAAGAGCAATCCAGACAGAGGGAAGAGCCAGTGCGATGGCCCTGAGGTAGGAGTGTGCTTAGCAGGGTCAGTGGTCAGCATGGAGGCCACCTGACTGGGGACGAATGGTCAAGGTGGGGGTGGAACAGGAACTCAGAGAGGTAGCCGAGGATGGTGGGAGGTGGTTGGATTATGGAAATATTTTTAATGTGTTTCTGATAGAATTTGCTGCTGGATTTAAGGGTTCCAAGGTATTTGGCCTAAGCAACTGGAGGAATGGAGTTGTTTATTAAGATGGGGAAGACTGGAAGGAGCAGGTTTTGGTTGGGGAAGTCAGGGGTCTGTTTGGGGACACATTAAACTTGATGTGCACTAGAAAGGTGAGCTAAGAGTAAGAGGAATGTAGGTGAAATGCTTGCTGTGGTAGGAGCCATGGGTGGGGCCAGGGTGGGCCAAGAGCCAACAGTCTTGACTTTTCTACTCCTGGAATGTTCCTTGCGAAAGTCCTATCCTCTCCCCTTGCCATTTCCATTCTCTCCTCGTCACTCCTCACTCCCTCACTGGGACGCCTGTCTGCAACCAGGTTCCGCTCTAGTCTGGCTTGCACACTGCTTTTCGAAGGGTCTTTCTAGAACAAAATCTCTGCTCTTGTTCAAATCTGCGACAGACTTCTTGCTTGCAGCAAAGATTCTCAAACCTTTTGGTCACAGGACTTCTTTGAAATCTTAAAAGTTATCAAGAACCCCAAGAACTTTTCTTTATATGGGTTATATCTATCAACATTTATCTGGTTAAAAATTGGAAGTAAGAATGTTTTAAATGTCTATTTATTAATTAAAAAATAAAAATAGGTCCTGGCCGGGCAGCTCAGTTGGTTAGAGCATCATCCCGATATACCAAGGTTGTGGTTTCGATCACCCATCAGGGAACATATAAAAAAACAACCAGTGGCTGTGGCTGGGGTGGCTCAGTGGATAGAGTGCCGGCCGGGCACCGAAGGGTCTCGGGTTTGATTCCAGATCAGGGGCACGTACCTCAGTCCCCTGTCAGGGTGTGTTTGGGAAGCAACCAATGTTTCTCTCTCTCTCTCCCTTCCACTCTCTCTGAAAAGCAATGGAAAAAATATCCTCCTTTATTTTTTATTAAAAAATAAAAATAAAAAACTGCACGTGCCTAGTGGGGAAGCATAAAATGACTGCCTACCTGTACTTACTCAGCATTGCTTTTGCATTGTTGCACATGTCAACAGAGTTTTTAAAAAGCAAATACATAATGTGATAATGCTTCTGCCCTCCTGGACTCCTTGAAAGAGTTTGGGGACCACACTTTGAGAAATGCTGTCGTACAGGGTGAGGTCCAAACTTCTTGGTGTGGCCCAGGCAGCTGTCTGTGACCTGCCCTTGCCAGCCTCCGCACCCCATCTGTCACACCATTCCATCCCTACTGAAGTTCATGCTTTAGCTGGAAAGAGTGGGCTCACCCTGTGGGGAGACCTGGCTCTAGAACCCAAATCAAGCTGCCTAGCTGCTCACTGTTCTCCAGGAGCAGGAGAACATCTTTCCTGCTTCAAACCTCTGGGCCTTTGCTTGAGCTGTTCGCTCTGAACGTATTTTTGACCTTGAGGACTCCCTGGAACTCACTTTTCTTTCTGGTGAGCTCCTATTCACTCTTCAAAGTCTAGCTCAAATATCACCTCCTCTATGAAGCCTTCCAGTCTCTACCCACAGGACTTCGTACAAACTTCATCTATAGAACTTAATGTATTGTAGAGGGTCACAGGGCCTAATCAACAACTCAGAATCCCCAAGCTGAAACTGGACTTGGTTTGTTAAATCGTTTGGTTTTAAAACTTGCCCTGAATGGACGCTAGGCTATTTATAGTCTTTTTTTTTTTAGCCTACTTACTGTTTCACTGCAGCAATATAAATGTGTTTCATTCCCATGTGTTGCTGCAGGCCCTGTGGGTGTGCTATGAGAATAATGGTATGTGTCCCGTATTATCTTTCTACAATCGGATAAATTCTGAAATCCAAGACCCACTTGACCCTCAAGGATTGTGGACCTGTATTCCGTTCCCTTGAATATGTCCATCTCTTCTGCTTAACGGATATCCGTGAGGATGGGCACCACGTCCCAAACACATCTGCATTCCCAGATTCCAGCAGAGCAGCTGGAATTTCAGAAGCAGATTGGATCTCAGAATTTTAGGGTAGTATTCAGCTTATAGTGACAGATTAAATATATGTGTCTAATTTTGCTCCTCCCTGAAACCGCAAAAACTTCTGGAAGAGGGCTTTTTGAAAAACATAATAAACCCACAATGTTGAGAAAACAGGATGGGAAACCACAGCCACAGGAGGAGAATGACGGGGTAGCTCAGTGGGCGGGCCTGGGAAAGCTGCGTCCGAGGCAGCCAGGGAAGGGCTGAGCACACGCGGGATTTACAGCCCGCGCGGCCAGGACAAAGAGCTCACAGCCCGGGCCTCGGGGAGTGAAGGGCGCAGGGGGTGCTAAGCTAGAACCATGGCCGAGCTGTTAGGAAGCAACAGGCCCTAGATCCCCTCTCCCACTCCGCACTCCCCACTCGCCCTTGCAACTGATCCTCCCCGAGCAGGGAGAAGTCTGGAAGGTTCTCCGAGAGGGTGACGCGGAGCTTCTCTGGGTGGGGGATGCCAAGCACAGCTGAGGACGTGGGCATTGCACAGGAGACGGGCATAAAGGAACCATATGTGTTTTAATGCCGAATGTGGGAGCACCGCCCCTCCACTCCTCCTACCCCACCCCGCAGCCCGGTTCCTGGAGCTCTGGCAACCAAACCCTGCCTTCCAGGGAGGGGCTTAGAAGACGTCTGGCTTCAAGGAAAGATTTAAAAACACTGACAGCCTGGGCTTCCCAAGTAGGCCCCCAGACAACCCTATTTGGAAGCTCCAAGCGGACAGCCCCCCAGGCTCTAAAAGCTTCCAGTTAGCTTTTTAGTTTTTCGTTGTCCGTAGAGCCAAGGAACACCTCATATCTGAGGAAAACCTTGACCGTAGAAGAGAGACCAAAACAAACAGGGTAAAAGCAACCTGGAGGACACAGATACCACGCAGGAAGCTTTTAAAAACGCATTGTCTTCAGAGAGATAAGAAAAGAGCAGTGCATGTCTAAACTGAAACGAAAACAGAATACCACTAGAAAACATTCGAAGATTTAGAAATGAAAGATATGATAGTTGAAATAAAAATAATCAGTCAAAAAGTTGGAAGATCCTGTTGAGGAAACATCTTAATCACAAAAAGACACTCAGCTGGCGTGGCTCAGTGGTTGAGCATCGACCTATGAACCAGGAGATCGAGGTTCGATTCCCGGTCAGGGCGCATGCCGGGGTTTCTGGGGTTTCAGGGCTCGATCCCCAGTGAGGGGTGTGCAGGAGGCAACTGATCAATGACTCTCTCATCATTGATGTTTTTTTCTCTCTCTCTCTCTCCTTCCTTTCTCTGAAATCAATAAAAACATTTTTTTAAAAATCACAAAAAGACAAAGCAATTTAAAGTAGGAAAAAAGAATAAATGGGAGCCCAGATCAGGAGCTCAAACATCAGAATAATAGGGGCTCCAGAAGAAAACAGAGAAAAGGGAGGGGAGGCTATCACTGATGGGAAACTCAAGAGGTTCTGCAGAACACACTGAAAGGGCCAAGTGCCAGCGTGATGGATAAAAATAGACCCAAATCAAGGCACCTTACTGAAATATTAGAACACTGAGGAAAAGAAGGAAGATCCTACAATATTCCAGAAAGAGAAAAAAAATCGGAACAGCTTCAGACTTCTCATAGCAACACCGCGGGCCAGAAGATGTCCCAGTGCATTTAAAAGTCAATGAAAATAATCTTGAATCTAGAATTCTACTCTCAGTGAAGGTATCAGATGGCTATGAAGGTTTGACAAAAACATTTTTAGACATCCAAGATCCCAAAATACTTTCCTGCGCAGCCTCCCTCAGCCAGCCACTGGAGGACAAGTTCCACCTAAACAAAGAGGGTAAATCACTAAACCGGAGAGAGTGACAGTCGTGCCCCAGACTCAGGGTAACCAGTTCCAACGGTTCAGAGGGCGACCTGGGACTTGGCATAGAGACAGACAGACATGTTTTTGGCATTATCGCCAGCACCCTGGCTCTAGGAAGAGAGTGCCCAGATAAGTGGAGCTCTGATTCTTCCCTAGATCTGACTCACCTTGACCAGGTGCCCATGGAGCTCCTGCTCTCCCCAGGATGCCCTGCATTTGTTTCAGCTCTTGATGTGTTCAGCTTTGACCCACTCCCAAGACCTAGAGATGGGTCATGCGCTGGAAGGCAAAACGGAAAACAAGCAAAGACAATACAGAATAGCCTTCTCCCCATGAAGGTATTTCTGCCCCCCTTTCAGATGCCCTGATAATGCCACTGACTTCCAGGGAAGCAGCTCTTGTAAACAGACTAGGAGCCCCCAGTCTGTCCAGTTCATTTTCTACTGGGAGAGAAAAATCTATTAAGAGCAATATTGCCCCTTTCTTACAATGGTTTGAGCGTGTTTCTTGCTTATTCAAAACTAACCAATATATCATTTATGTATACACACGTATGTATTTGCAGATGGTAAACTGCAAAAAGGTGCAAAGGAAAACTTAACTCAGAAATCAGAATAGGGCTTATGTTTGTGAGAAGAGTGCTGCTTTGGAGGGGCTCACAGTGCAATTTTAAAGCTACCAGAAATATTCTTTTTTCTTAACTAATTTTTAAAAATGGTAACACATAATGATAGATTCTTATATATTTAGGATTTACAATAAAACATTTAAATTTAGGATAAATGAGGGCATGTTAAATGGCAACTCAGAGATATATTTGATCTGTTGGTTTATTTCTCAATTAGGCCAACTCGTACACAAGCTGTTCAACAATAAAGATAAATTTTTTAAAAAAGCAAGCTGCCCCCACCCCCACCCCCGGCTTACCCCCCCATCACCTGCTTCCCTGCCTCAGGCCCTTCAGCTCCCCCTACCCTGCTCTGCTCTTTCTTTTTTCATAGTATAGTATTTATTAGCTTCTTATATCCTCAGAATAGTGGATCTCAAAATTTTTTATTTCAAGACCCCTTTCGTGCTTTTAAATATTGTTGAAGACTTCAAAAAAACTCTTATGTGGGTTGTCTCTATTGATGTTTACCATATTTGAAATTAAAACTGGGAAATTGTCAAAACACAAGAATCACAAACACACATTCTCTAAGCTATCATGTCATGTAGCCCCCGGAAAACTCCAGTGTATACTCACGAGAGGGGGAGCGCGAAAAAGGTAAATAACAGTATTGTTGCAAACACATTTTTAACCCTCTGAAAGGGCCTTGGGGGGCCCCAGGAGTACCCGGGATTCTGCTTTGAGATCCGCTGTTTGGAACAATGCCCAACACACGGTGCCCACTGCTCAACAAATACGGACTGCGATAGAAACCCCCTGCCAGCTGCCATTGGTGGCGCAAAGGCGGGGAGGAACCCGCTGCCTCCCTTTGGCTCACGGCTCCCAGCCGCCCTCTGCGCCTCCCAGGACCCCTCATGGCAGCCGTCCTGGTGTTAGCCCGAGGAGAGTCCCTGGCCGGCCGCGCTGTGAACCGGCCTGCAGGGCTTCGGGACACATTTGGGTGTTTGTCACAAAGATTGGGCACGGCCTTAGACATGGTGCGAGATGAGGACCTGTGGCTCCCTTCTGAGCAGAGCCGAAGAAAGCAGTGAGGAGAGAAGACTCGGCCCGAGGATCAGGTGACCCTGGGCGGGTCACTTTCCAAGTCCTTTCTTCCTCTGCTAGTTGGGGCTGTGGGACTGCAGGCTGAGTGCTTCTAGTGCTAATGTTGGTGCAGCATTTCTGGATTCTGAGCAATTAGTCATAAGAGGTTTGTCTGATTAGCGTGTGAGCCCAGCTGAGCCACCTGTGGAAATTGGCCTGCTTTGGAGCCACTTGATCTTCTGCCCAGACAACCCCAGGGCCATGGGAGTCATTTGGGATAGTGGAGCAATAAAGAAAACAAACTGGAATGCCACTGCGTGACGTGACGAAGGAAACCGAGTCCACCCTACATGTCACTGGGGATCCAATTCTGGCTACGCCAAATGATGACAACAGTCTAAGGCCTAGGTGGACTTCGAAGAGAAGAGGTGATCTAATTAATTCCATAGCGTTTGTTTCATTTATTCAACAAGTGCCTGTTGAGCAAGTGTAATTTGTGGTTTCTTGTGTGAGATACTGAGAATACCCTTAGGAACAAAATGAGATCGCTACCCTTGAGGGCTGATTTAGCTTTTCCAAACAATTAACTGTTAGCATGTAAACATCTGAAGATTTCACACAGAAATCCAAATTTCCAGCGTGACATGAAAATTAGTTTGCCATCGGCGTCCCGTTGCCTTGGCCGCCCGGGCCGGTGGGCGTTGGGTTTGCCGCCCTGGACGGCCGCTGGAGGGGAGGCAGGTAACGAGGCCCAGCGGTCGGTCCCGGGCGTGGCTGGGCTGCTGGCAGCTGGGGTGCACGCTGGGGGCCGGAGGACGGCGGCATGGGGAAGGTGTCACCCAGCGAGGTTCATGTGCCCAGGGGCCTGGAAGGGGTTCTTCACTTAGCGTTTCTGACACACCTACTGTGTGCTCTGTGCCTTCCTGAAGGCTGGAGAGGGGGCGGTGAGGGGAAGAGACAGAGACAGAGACAGACAGAGGTAGAGATAGAGATAGAGATAGATAGATATAGAGATAGAGAGACAGAGACAGAGACAGAGATAGAGATAGATAGAGAGACAGGCAGGTAGATAGAGAGTCCAGCCCCCACGGAGCTCCTGGTGCCGGAGGGAGGCAGAGAGCTGACGGAGTCCCAGGGCCACGCGGCCTGGATGTGCTGCGATGGGGTCCTGGAGGAGCAGTTCATTTCACCGCGGTTGGGGGGGGGGATTCCAGATTCCAAGCAGCGCTGAGAGAGAATAAGCTGCAATGGTGAGGGAGTGAGGAGGGGCTGTGGCGGAAATCAAGCCCGGAGCCCACCCCCCTCCTACTGACTCCTCCAAGCGCAGGACCCCAGGGTGGCCGGCCTCCCCGGAGCGCCCCGGGGCAGCGTCCTTACTAGGGCCCTCTAGGCTCGCCTCAGGCCAGTGCTCCCTGAGGCCCCTCCCGTAGGCTGCTCTCTCTGGGGGATGCTCTTTCCCCACATCTTTCCGGGGCTGGCGTCTTCTTGTCGTTCAGCGCTTAGCTCGAAAGTGACCCTCGCCGAGCCCTGGCCGGTTTGGCCCGGTGGTTAGAGAGTCGGCCCGTGGACTGGAGGGCCCCAGATTCGATTCCGACCAAGGGCACGAACCTCGGATGCAGGCTCAGCCCAGGCCTTGGTTGGGGTGCGTGCAGAGACAACCAATCCATGTGCCTCTCTCACATCCATGTTTCTCTCTCTCTCTCTCTCTCTCTCTCCCTTCTCTTTCTGAAAAGCAATGGAAAAAATATCCTCTTGTGAGGATTAAAAATAAATAAAAGTGACCCTCTCAGAGAAGAAGCCTTTCCTGGTCTCCCAATGAAAAATAGCACCCCCAACCAAACAAAAACAACAAACAAAAAAGAAAGAAAACCAAAACAATGAAAAAAACAGAAGTCGCCACCGGCTGCTCCTCAAACCCACCACGGCCTCCTGACCCCGAGCAGCACTTGCCACTATCAGGCGCTCGTTCCCCTCCTCACCCGGCAGCAAGCTCCGTGAGTGCCCACCTCAATCCTGCTTCTTAGGAGTCGCCCTGCATTTGTTGAATGTGAGTGAGCTGTGGATGAGGCATGACAATGCGTACAAGGGGACAGTTACAAATCCTAAATTACAGGCTGGGAAGAAAGAGGCACCAAGATGTCTACGGCAGCGACCGGCTAACACCAGCTGAGATGGCCCAAAGTCAAGGTGGTTTGACCGGAAGCCAGAAGCCTCCCCACAAGTGCTAGGGGGGCCGGCACTGGATGGCCAGAGTCGGTGCCTGGAGAAGACTCCTCTCGGGGCCTCAGTTTGCTCATCCAAGAGATGGGGATGATAGTGATACCAACCTCACATGGTTAGTTGGAGAATTAAAGTGAGATTCAGTATAAGAAGGTGCTTAGTATATAAATGTTAGCTATTTTATTTACTTTTCTTTTTTAAAGCCAGAGGTCATTCATTCATTCATTCATTCATTCATTTTTATCCCTATGATTCCAGGAATTACCAGGGAACGGGTCCCAGGGGCTCAAAGTCCTTTCCGTTGGTTCTCACAAAGTGTGCTTCTCTGGGTTAAGCAAGCTTGCGCCTCAGTTGAACCCAAGTGCCTTTCTCTTTGGCTTTCTTCTTTTTCCGACCCTTGTCCTCCATACATTTCAGGGAGCTATCTCAGCTCTTAGGGTTCTTAAATATGCCCCATGTATACATCTCATCTCTTGGCAAGAATCTTGCCCTTAAATTGTTTGTTTAGTACAACGTCAACGGTGTGCTGGGCAACCTTGGGGACTCTTCCCAGTTTGCCATGGGAATATTTGGAGGACGTTCCTTTTGAATAGGGCCCATTCCCTTGATGTTGACAACATCGCCTGTCTTGTAGGTTTGCGTGTATGTGGCCAAAGGAGCAACTTCATGTTTTCTAAAAGGCCTAGAGAGCACATAGCAGTGCCTCTGCTCCTGCCATTTGTGTTGGTCATTTAGGCAGATTACTAAGAGATGCCAGTTTCAGCCGGAAGGAAGGTGTTAGTGATTGTTTAAGATGAATTTTGCACCCACACTGTCTGTTCTGTGCTGTGGGCCTGAGTAGGCAGAAGAAAGGTTGCTGGAGGGTGAGGAGGGCCCAGGAAGCAGGTCTTTGACAGGAGAGGCTTCATCCCGTTGTAGTTGGGTTTCTTCAAAACAGACCCTGGCCTGGCTGGCGTGGCTCAGCAGTTGAGCATGGACCTAGGATCCAGGAGATCGCAGTTCAATTCCCGGTCAGGGCACATGCCCAAGTTTCGGGGTCGATCCCCAGCAGGGGGCATGCAGGAGGCAGCCGATCAATGACTCTCTCATCATTGATGTTTCTCTCTCTTTCTCCCTCTCCCTTCCTCTCTCTGAAATCAATAAAGATATATTTTAAAAAAAACAAACAAAATAAAACAGACCCTGACCCAGGGATTTGAGCGCAGTGTTTTATTTGGGTTGTGATCCCAGGAAGCATAGTGGGGGAGGAAGAAAAGAAAAGAAATGGTACATTTATGAGCCAGTTACCATTGTGGGCAACTGGGGCTCACTCCCATTGGGGGTCCTCTGAGAGACTGTGTAGAAATATCTCAAAGCTGTTCTACTGAGAGGTGAGGAAGGTGGGGGATTTATACAGCAACTTCTGGCCCTCCTTGGTCAAGGGATGCCCCTGGGGGTGTTCCTGAAACCCTTGGCTCTATGGTCAAGCATGCTTCTGCAGCCAAAGAAAGTCCTCTGGCCGGTGTCCAAGTTAGGAAACAGGTGACATGTGTGGAATGTGTGGGAATTGTCTGCAGAATGCATGAATGACTTCCACAATAGGCCAAGGGGATTTTCATGTGGCAACAGCAGCACCTGCTACTTCTGGGTACAGATGGGGAAACGTGAATCCCGTGTTTTTATTTTCCCCTTGGGAGAAGGACTGTAGTAGATTGTATTATTACATCCGTTGCCTCTCCCTTCAGGAGGATTAAACATCTCCACCCCATTGAGGGCAGGCTTGGACATGTAACTTGTTTTGGCCCATGGAATAAGAGGAGTATACAGGTGTGTCTCTTCCATTATGTGGTCCATCACCCTCCCTCTTTTCCTTCTGCCACAAACCGGCCCAGACATACCTCAGAGATAATGCAGGTTCGTTGCAGACCAATGCAATAAAGTGAATTTCACAATAAAGCAAGTCATACAAATTTTTTGGTTTCCCAGTATATATAAAGTTATGTTTACGCTATACTGAAGTCTACTAAGTGTACAAAAGCATTATGTCTAAAAAATGTACATATCTTAATTTAAAATGCTTTTTTGCTAAAAGAAAATCTAACCATCATCTGAGCCTTCAACGAGTCAACTTTTTTTGCTGGTAGGGGGTGTTGCCTCCATGTTGATGGCTGCTGACTGATCAGGGTGGTATTTGCTAAAGGCTGGGTTGGCTTAAAACGAGACAGCCATGAAGTTTGCTGCATTGATAGACCCTTCCTTTCTTGAACAACTACTCTGTAGTATGCAATGCTATTTGATAGCATTTTACCCAAAGCAGAACTTCTTTCAGAACTGAGTCAATCCTATCAAAACCTGCCACTGCTTTCTCAACTAAGTTTATGTAATATTTTAAATCCTTTGTTGCTATTTCAACAACTTTCACAGATCTTTACTAGCAGTAGATTTTATCTCAAGAAACCACTTTCTGCCTTGCCAGTGTGGCTCAGTGGTTGAGCATCAACCCATGAACCAGGAGGTCACTAGTTTGATTCCAGTCAGGGCACATGCCGGGGTTTCAGGCTCGATCCCCAGTAGGGGGCATGCAGGAGGCAGCCGATTAATGACTCTCTCATCACTGATGTTTCTATTTCTCTCTCCCTTGTCCTTCCTCTCTCTGAAATCAATAAAAACATATTTAAAAACAGAAAGAAACAACTTTATTTGCTCATCCATAAGAAACTTCTTATCCATTAAAGTTTTATAAGATTGCAGCAATTCAGTCACATCTCCAGGCTCCACTTATAATTCTAGTTCTTTTGCTATTTTCACCTTTGATGTTACTTCCATCACTGAAGTCCTGAAGCCCTCAAAGTCATCCATAAGGGCTTCTTCCAAATTGTTAATGTTGATATTTTGACTTCTTTTCATGAATCACAAATGTTCTTAATGGTATCTACATGGTGAATCCTTTCCAGAGTTTTTCAATTCACTTTGCCCAGATCCAACTATGGCAGCTTTAGCCTTATGAAATGACTTTCTTTAATATTAAGACTTGGAAGTTGAAATTACTCCTTGATCCATGGACAGTAGAATGAATGCTGTGTCAGCAAACATGAGAACGACATCAATCTTGTACATCTCCCTCAGAGCTCTTGGATGACCAGGTGCATTGTCCATGAGCAGTAATACTTTGAAAGGAATGTTTTTTCCTGAGCCATAGGTCTCAACAGTGGGCTTAATATATTTAGTAAACCATGAGCTGTTATCCAGACTTTGTTGTTCCATTTATAGAGCACAGGCAGAGCAGCTTTTAGTTCTTAAGGGCTCTAGGGTTTTCAGAATGGTAAATGAACATTGGCTTCAACTTAAAGTCACCAGCTGTATTAGCTTCTGAAAAGAGAGTCAGCCTGTCTTCTGAAAATGAAGCCAGACATTGACTTCTCCTCTCTAGCTGTGAAAGTTCTAGATGGCATCTTCTTCCAATATAAGGCTACTTCACCTAATTAAAAAACTGTTGTTTAGTGCAGCCACCTTCATTAATTATCTTAGCCAGGTCTTCTGGAGAACCCGATGCACCTTTTACATCAGCACTCGCTGCTTCTTCACCTTGCACTTTTATGGTATGGAGGCGGCTTCTTTTCTTGAGCCTTTGTTAGCTTCAAACTTTTCTTTTGCAGTTTCCCTTAGCCTTCATAGATTTTAAGAGTTAAGGCCTTGCCCGGCCGGGCGTGGCTCAGCGGTTAAGCATCGACCTAGGATCCAAGCGATCAGGGTTCGATTCCCGGTCAGGGCACATGCCCGGGTTGTGGGCTGCAGCCAATCAATGACTCTCTCATCATTGATGTTTCTAGCTCTCTCTCTCCCTCGCCTTTCCTCTCTCTGAAATCAATAAAGATATATTAAAAAAAAAAGAGTTAAGGCCTTGCTGTGGATTAGGCTTTGGCTTAAGAGAATAGTGTGGCTAATGGATCTGCTATCCAGACCACTAAAGCTTTCTCCATATCGGCAATAAGGCTTGTTTTGCTTTCTTATCATTTGTGTGTTCACTGGATTAGCACTTTTAATTTCCTTTAAGAACTTTTCCTTTGCATTCACAACTTGGCTGTTTGGCTCAAGAGGCCTAGCTTTTGGTTTTCAACGTACCTTCTTGGTTTTCAACATACCTCCCTCATTAAACTTAATTAGTTCTAGCTTTTGATTTAAAGTTTGAGATGTGCGATTCTTCCTTTCACTTGAATGCTTAGAGACCATGTCGGGTTATTAATTGGCCTAATCTCAATATTATTGTGTCTCATGGAATATGGAGGCCAGAGTGAGAGAGAGAGGGACAGGGGAATGAATGGCTCGTCATCAGAGCAGTCAGAATATACACAACATTTATGAATTAAGTTCACTGTCATATGGGCTTGGTTCATGTGCTCCAAAACAATTACAGTAGTAATATCAGAGATCACTGATCACAGATCACCATAACACATATAATAATAATGAGAAAGTTTGAAATGTTGTGAGAATTACCAAAATGTGACACGAAGACACAAAGCGAGCAAATGCTGTTGGAAAAATGGCACCTTAGATTTGCTTGGTGCAGGGTTGGCACAAACCTTCAATTTGTAAAAAAATATAGCATCTGTGAAGCACAATAAAGCGAAGCGCAATAAAATGAGGTATGCATGTAGCGACCAAGTTATAAACCAGCCCATCTGCCTGGGTCCCAGAGTGAAGGCGACATATACCAACCCACACTGGATACGTAAACAAGAAGTCTTTGTGGCTGATAGCCACTGAGAATTTGCAGGTGTTTGCTTTTGCCACATACCTTAGCTCATGGTTAGAACAGGCGATTTATCTGATTGGTGGTTTGGGAAGAAGAACTGGATGTGAGTTGGCTTCGTTCCTTTCTCACTCTTTCTCCACCTCTGCTTGACTCTGAGAGGGGCATTTCTAGAGAGCTCTCTGCCATGTAGTACCAAGCTTGTCTGTGTTGGGGGCAATCGGCAGTTTTCTAGCTAGGCTAGCGCCTTGGCAGTTGAGTTGGTCAATTCAAGAGTGGAGCCTCATAGCCTATCCAATTGGTTTCACACTCAACCTAGTGTTTATCAGTAATAAATCAAACATTTTGATTTCCTCTCTCTGTCTCTCTTTTTTTGTTTTTTTAACCCTCACCCGGGGATAGTTTTTCCCTTGCTTTTCAGAGAGAGTGAAAGGTGGAGAGAGAGAAAGAGAGAAACATTGATGCAAGAGAGACACATCAGTTGGCTGCCTCCCACTCACAAGCCAACTGGGGCTGGGCATTGAGCCCCCAACCGAGGTACCTGCCCTTGGCCAGAACTGAACCCAGGACCCTTCAGTCCACCAGCCGACACTCTAACCACTGAGCCAAACCAGCTAGGGCTCTTTGTCTCTTTTTTTAGAAAAATGTTTTTATTGATTTCAGAGAAAAGAAGGGAGAGGGAGAGAGCTAGAAACATGAATGATGAGAGTCATTGATCAGCTGCCTCCTGCACGCCCCCTACTGAGGATCTAGCCTGCAACCCGGGCATGTGCCCTGACGTAACTGAACGGTGACCTACTGGTTCATAGGTCAACCCTCAACCTTTGAGCCACTCCAGCCAGGCTCCCTGTTTCTTGTGTCTGTCTTTAAATCGGTTCCTGACTTGATAGGAAAGAAAAGTGGTATTTATTGAGCTCCTTCAAACCCCACAAGTCTTTTTGCATGATTACAAGTCTTAGGGATAAAAAGGCTTTTTCCAACTTATTAGCTTCCACCTGCCTCTCATTGTGGCATTTTCTGTGCTCAGCTTCATTTTGTGTGTTACTATCAATAATAAACAGGAATTGTAATCTTACTTTTGTATGCTGTGAGCATGTAAAAAGCAAAATTACTGAGGGCTCTGGCTGATAAGCCCTGTTTTACGTCACAGAAGTGGGCATGGGTAAAGGTAAATGCTTCTGGAAAATCATTTCCACCTTGCCTTTGCACTTGTCCCTACTTTCTTTCTCTTCTCTCTCTTTTTAAAAATTTTTATCTCTACCTCCTTTGCTCCTCCCCATAAAACCTAAAATAGTAAATATCCTCCCCTCCCCTCCCCTTCTCTCCTCTTCTCTCCCTTTCTCTCTGACATGTGAGGACACAGTGAGGAGGCAGTAGTCTCAAGCCAGGAACAGGGCTCTCATCAGCACCTAGTTCTTGGCCTTTCCAGCCTCTAGAACTGTCTCTTTACAAGGAAATAGATCAGCAACTGCAATCAACTGCAATTTCATAACACCTTCATGATGCTCCCCTCGGCTAGAAATATACTAAGAAGCCTCAAGATTCAAAGCATTCAGCAAATTAGGGCAAGGCAGAGCTACAGAAGCTCCCAGATTTTCATGACAAATATGGTAATGCTGTACTAGCCAGTAGAACCACTTTCTGTGTTGTTCATGGATATTTACAACCAAACAGACTGGAATCGAATGAAACTGTCCCCTTTTGGCAGAGTCACCCAAAAAGAATGGAATGATGAATAACCATCACAATTGCTATAATGCAGAATTATTTCAAAATCAATTTGTCATTTAAGCAATTTGCTGCTCATTTAAATATAGCATAATTAAACATTAAGATACATTGGAAATCTTTAAAAAGTTATTGAAAGTAGGTATTTAATATCTGGAAACAAGGCTGTAACAGTGAGTATAGATTAGAGGGGATTATGAATAACAAATATTTGAAAGTAGAATTAAAAAAAAAAGTAAATGTCCTGGGTTTAACCAGAGTTGATGGGTTAATGGATTTTCATACAGTCAGTCATTACTTATTAAGCATCTCGATATGCCAGGTATTGTGCCAGGCTGGCTGGAAGAAGGGATTTGGGGTATCATTCCTGCTTTCCCCCTATCCCTCTCCTTCAGCGTCAGGCTTTGAATATTGTCCAAAGGTAATCCTTAGTATTTTCTTGGAATTGCTATCATTCTATACACCTTCGATTTTACTCAAATTGAATTTTAATTAAATGGTCAAGCTTCTGGTTCCCAATCTCTGATCTTTTGTGCATTGATTATGAGGGGGAACAATATTTAGGTATTTTATCAGTCAGAATAAGTAATATAAACTGCGGTAACGACATTCCCCGCCCCCCCCCCCAAACCTCAGTGACTTAACACAATGAAGTTTCATTTCCTGATCACATCATAGTCTGTCCAGAGGAGGGGCGGCTTTTCATGCAGCTTCTACTACAGCTCTCCAATGGATGACTTGGGCATCCTGGCTCCCTTCCTCTTGTGATGTTACTGTCTTTAGCTCATGGTCTCCATAGCTGCTTTGGGGTGGCAGGGGTGGTGCGGAGGGGTGGAGGGTGGTGAGAGAGCTGGAAGATTGGCAGGGACATTTTGGGAGCCAGGCCTGTAAGTGATCTCTATCACTTTTACCTACATCCCATTGCTAGAATGTTGTCACACATCCCCATTCTGACTGCCAAGGAGGCTGAGAACTGTCCCCCTGTATTTGCAGGAGGAGGAAATGGTACAGAGATAATCTTTGCCACAGAATATTAATTTATGTTCTGTCTTCCCCCTCTCCCAGGTGTCTTCCACTCTCCCACTCTCCCTTCCTTTCAGGATTAAAGCTGTTACAGTGGAAATATAGGGAGAAGAGTGGGCTTGAGCTTTTGAATGACCAAGTAGACTTTGAAACATATGGCTTGAGAGGAAAGTCTCTGTGTTTCAAAACCCTGGTTTTTTAACTACCAAGGGCTCAACCCTGCATGACTCTGGTCACCATATCCATGCCCTACAAAATTTAGAGATTTTTGCCAAAATCAGTATCAGTTAGGACCAGTCTTGCCCCCTCCCCCCAGATGAGGCAAATGTGGCAAGTGGCAAGAGGTGGAGAGAGAGAGAGAGAGAGAGAATGAGAGAGAGAGAGAGAGAGAGAGAGAGAGATAATGAGAGAGAGAAAGCAAGAGCTGGAGCCTCATGGGGGCTCTCATGGGGCCTCTGGCAGACCCCTGTCCCCTGCCTCCTTCTAGATGGAGACTTTGGGGGAGAGGGAGAAACAGTTGCAGGAAGGTATGGTATCTGGAAAGAGGAGATCTGTGCTCACCTCCCACTGGAGGTCCTGGCAGGGGGGACATTTACAGTGTTCCCCTCCAGCAAGGGTTTGAGGAGTAGGGAGGCCTCTTTAGTGTATCTGCATAGCAGGGGTCGGAGACTGCCTCTCAGAGATTCATAAGGCCCTTGAGTAGTGTGGGAGCAGCCAGAGTTTTCCCAGGCCCTTGACAGAGTTGTGAAGTCCATAAGACAGAGTCTTTCCTGGAGGGGCCCTGGGCAAGCTGTACTATGCATGAATCAATGACTTAGGAGCAGACTGGACAGCTTAGTGGAGGCCAATTGGGATCGATACGACAACCAGACTGGCACCCAGAGGAAGACACCTGAGCAGGTGCTGGCTGGGATAATGAAGACCCAATGCCATGATACAACAAAGGTCCAGGAGCTTAGGCCCCAGATGAATGCAGGATCAGGGTAGTTAAATTGCTTCAGAGAACAAGAAATTTAACTTGTTTTGTTCCCTCTTTCTTAGGAGACTTGTACCCACCCAAACTAAAACACCCTAAAAAGTCCACAGAGCATGGTGAAGCATGGAAGAGGCAGTGGACTTGGAGTGGGGGATAGGAGTTCCTTTGTTAGTAACCATTCTGTGTGACCTTGAGTCTGTCGTTTCACCTCTCCAGGGCTCAGTTTTCTAATATGTAAAATGAGATGTAACACTGCCTACCTCAAGGATGTGCTGTGGGGAATAAGTGCAAAAAAAGCACCTAGTTCAGGGCCTGGTTCATATTAGGGGCTCCGTGAACATCTGAACCTCGCTGGCCAGCAGGCTTCCCTCGCTGGCTTCCCTCTGCAGTCATTTCCAACTTCAAAACACAGTAATTCTTTGCAGAAAAGATGAATACATGAGCTTATGTATGCCAAGACCCTGAAAATAAAATAAAATAATTAAAATAAAATGCCTCCCCCACTCTGTAAGGAAACAATAAAAACCTAGGAGGAGGCACAAAACAGACAATGAAAACTCGACTTGAGAGCAGGGTGGGGTAGGGGATAGGGTGAGGGCGGTAACTGCACTAAATGAAACACAACAACTCAATACCCTGCTATCATCCTTCATCAAACGACAGAAATAGAAACCAGACAAACACATTATGTGAAGGGCAAAAGGCTTGGCAAGGTTCTGGCCCATAGGAAAAAGCCAGGTTCAATAATGCCATGAGCAGAGGGAGGTAGGGGAGTGTGGTCAAGCCAATAGCGGGTCTGTGCGGAGAGGCTGGCTTCATAGCACTAATGAGGCTTAAACATCACGTGGGCCCCGTTTGCTGAACTCAGTTTCTCATTAGGCTTTGTATCGGCTCCTGGATCGGCCAGCCGCGTGGCAGGAACTGCGACCACTTTCTCTGGCTCATGAATTATCAGGGGTATCCTCTGCCTTTCTTTTTGGGAAAAGAAAGCTTTGGAGTAGAAAATGCTGTCTTCTGTTTATATCTACTCTTCTCTCTCTCTCACTAGAGGGATGATAAATTTGGGCGAAGGGCCCTCGCCCTGAGCACTCTGCCTTCTTTGTTTAGAGGAGTGCATGGTGAAGAGAGCATGCTAAGCTCATCTGCTCCGCTCTGGGTCTTTATCTGTTGGTCCAGGGGGGGTGTGAGGTCTCAGGCTGCGTTTTTGAATATTTTTAGGGTTGTTGGAATTACCACATATTTTGTGTCAAGCTCTGTGCTCGGTTCTAGGGACACAAAAATCAAGTAAGGGATTAAGAAAGCGTTCATGTTCTGAAAGAGCTTATAAAATACGGAGATTTCACCTGTGCCCTGTTGTTGCGCATCAACCCATGAACGAGGAGATCACGGTTCTGTTCCAGGTCAGGACACGTGCCTGGGTTGCCGGCTCCACCCCCAGTAGGGGGTGTGCAGGAGGCAGCTGATCAATGATTCTCATTATTGATGTTTCTATTTCTCTCTTCCCCTTCCTATCTCTGAAATCAATAAAAAATGTATAAAATATATTAAAAAATAAAACTAAAAAGACTGGTTAAAAACACACAGAGATTTACACCACCAGGTTGTCTGATGGCTGTCAGGTAACCAGAGTACTGGGTTAACAATACATGGTGTATGAATAGATCTTTCATAAGATCTGTTATCTCCTATGACCCCACAATAACCCTGTGGCTAGGTGCTCAGACACCCACTTACCTCTCTGCCTCAATTTGAGGACCACAGCTGGTCCTAACTCCATTCCTGATCCTTTGACCCCAAGGCCAGTGCTGTATCTTTTCTCCTGGTGAACAGTGCTGGTGCTGAACTCCTCCCAAGCGCTTGCAGGCACACAAGAATTAGCTCACTGTTCAGTAGAAACCATATCCTGGGAAACTCTTCTTCATTTTTAAAGACCCAGATCAAACATAACATTCTCAGTGAAGCCTGTCCTGTCTTCCCCAGGCAGGGGGAGTGACGTCTTCCTATATGCTCCTATAGCTTTTGGCACATATAATAATCTTATTAATAAGGATAATAAGAGTGATAACAGTAGTAAAAAGGTCTATGTTACCATATTGAGTGTGTCTATGAGCCAGGTGTTATGCTAAGTGCTCTACATGCATTATTTAATGCTCAAGAGAACCCTAGGGGGAGATACTATTATTGTCCTCAGTTTACAGATTTTATCAGCTAAGAGTTCAGTTTGGCTGCATGTAGAAACCTGTCCATGGTGACTTAACCAAATGGAACTTATTTTGCTCAAACAACAATAAATTTGAGGTAGAGGCGCTAAGGCTGGTATGGTGGCTGCATAATAGCATTCTTAGTGTGTAGCTTTTGTTACTGTGGAGACAAGATAGATGCTGTTTTTCCAATCTGCATTCTAGGCAGGAGGAAGGGTGAAGATCAAAGGGCAATGGATGAAGGGCAAAGACTCTTTTCTTTTTGTGGTTTTGTCTTATGATTGGGAAGTGATGCTATCCCCTACCTACATCTCGCTAGCCAGAACCGTGTTCTGTGGCCACCCTTAGCTGTCAGGGAGCCTGAGAATTCTTTTTCCCCCTCTCTCTTTAAAGCTATGTAGAGTTCTGCCCTGAACAAAATTGTGGGTCTGCTGGTAAGGACTAAGAGGACAGTAGATATTGGGTTGGGAATTACCAGTGTTTGCCACACAAGTGAAGCACTGGGCCTTCGAGATGCTAAGGATTTTGTCCAAGGTCAAATATAAGGCCAAGTCAGACTCAAACCCATGTCTGTGTGACACCAGAGTCCCCGTTCTTGACCACTGTGAGCGATGACCTCACCAGGATGCACTGTAATTGTCTTTTTATTTGTTCATCCTTTCTTCCCCAGGCTGAGAACTCCTTAGTATCAGGAATTAATTTCATTCTTCTTGGTATCCCAGACTCTTGCTCATAGTTGGTCGAATAGATAAATGATACATGTTAGAACTTCAGTAGTTTCTGCAGCTGAAATTCTTTCTAGGAAAATATTCTTTAATTGTCTTCTTCCCCTGTAATATTTTATAACCATCTGTTCTCACAGAGGTAACTGCAGATGCACATGAAAGAAATGGTCCTAATCTTTGTGCCGCCACGGGCACAATTTGGCTTCTTCAACTATTTATAGGCTTCTCTTCTGTCCCCTTTCCCCCAAATGCTTAACGTTTGTTTACAGGCTAAGATCCAATTTCTCTTTGTTCTGCCTGGTTAGTCAAACATTTCTATACCTCACTGCTCTATTTCTTAGGGAAATACTTGAATAAACAATAATTTGAGTCACAACCAGACCTGATCCCAAATCTCATTTCTTGCTGGGTCATGGAGCAGTTCAGGAAGGACCTAGCATCATTTAGATTCCAGTATTTTGGCAAAGCAGGTAGAGAGAGGAGAAGAATTCTTCAGATATCAGTTTATTTAAGTAAATTTTTCAGACAATCAACCACTGATGTCCCTAGGTTAAAAAAAAAAAGTCGTTGTTCCACAGGCCACCAGAAAAATCTGATTTCTCTTCAAAGTCATAATGCTTGTGCTCAGTTGCCCAGGATTAAGCCCCATCTGCTATGGGGTACTCCCAACTGGAGAGCCCTGATTGAGACTGTCTAATTCAGCTCAAGAACAAGCTTGCAGGCACTTGGACTTCCAACTTGATGGCCCAAGTAGCAGTATTAGATAATAAATATTGACTTAATCACTTATGAAGCAGTTACTATATGTTAGGCGCTAAGTGCTTTACTTTATTTCATTTAATTTTTGAAACAACACTGTGACCATTATTATTTTACAAGCAAGGAATGTAAGGCTTAGTGAAAATAAAAGACTTGCCCAACATAGTGGCTGCATCAAAGGGTGACTTGGGGAACTTTGTCTGCCCATCTTAATCAGTAGTGGCCCCACCCAAGCTACCTTATGTAATTAAAAAAATCCAATAGTAGTGATGATATTCTTTGATCTTAACAATGAACATTTTTCTCTCTCATTTAAAATGTGAATAAAATGATAATGGTAAAAATAATAATAGCTAACATTTATTGACTGTGTATCATAGGCCAATCTGTTCAAAGTTCTTAATATGTGATGACTCATTGAATCCTCACAATAGTCCTTTCAGGAAGGTACTATTATTATCCTAATTTTCAGATGAAGAAACTGAGGCATAGAAAGGCTAAGTAAATTCACAAGGCATCATGACTTGTAAGTGGCAGAGCTAAAATTTGGCTATTTTCATTGATCTATGACACAGCCCAAGTAAAAAATATGCGCTTGTTATGAAAATTAGCCTTCAAGACAAGTCCTTCAGTCTTCCCTTCTAATCAGTCTGCAGGCCCTAAACTCCTTCTGTATAGAAATTCTTAAGTGATCACTGGTATGACATCACATGGGCAATAGGTGCTAAGGCCTGGATTCAAACCTGGGTTGGTCTGACTCCAAAGCAAGGATCTTTATCATTGTACTGTTCCAGCGCTAGCCAGATTAAATCCAAGTCCCAAGGTCAAATCACAGACCCATCTGAAAATAATTGTATAAATCATCTAACTCAGGGTTTCTTAACCTTAGCACTATTGATATTTTTGGCTGGACAACTGTTGTGAGGACTGTCCTGTTCACCACAGGATGGTGAACAACATACCTGGCCTCTACCCACTAGATGCCAGCCAGCAGCACCTCCTGTTGTAACAACAAAAAATGTCTCCAGATGTCCTGGGGGAGTGGGGAAGGGGCAAAATTGCCCCTGGTTGCAAACCACTGATCTAAACCATCTCCTCACTTTACAAATGATGGATCATGCGCCCAAAGAGAGATGAAGTAACTTGTTTAAGTAAAATCCAGTCCGTTCATGCAACATCATTGTATCCCTGCAACACATAGGCCACAATAGGGAACCCAGAGAAAATAGATGCCCTCTTGGTCCTTACAGTCTCTTAGGAGAAAGAAGGTATTGCACAAATATCTCTAATTGCACAAACTTGATAAGAAATAAAGTGTTACACAGGCAGCAAGGTATAGAAAAAGAGAATATGATCTGGTCCCCTGAGATCAGGTTCTGACACTTTTTAGCATCAGTGTGAAGTGGTTCCTGGTATATGCTCTGTCTATACCATCAGCTTCAAAACGGGTCTGTGAACGCACTGTGCAAACTAGAAAGGACACCAGCTAGTAAGATGATCAGGGATGTGATAATAATTATGATGACGATTAGAGTAAAAGCTTTCAGCATTGGGGAGAGCCATGAAGTGATTGCTTTCCTAGACCTTCCGTCTGGAGACGGATCCCCGTTCTTCGGCGGGAGAGGGAGCAGGCAAAGCGCCCTTCCCTCGCCTGGAACTAACCCAGCCCTTGGGCCTCTCAAGCTCCGCCCACCCCAGGCTGTGGCCCCGCCCTTAAGGGAAGCAGACTCCGCCCCCTCTGCGCTGGCTGGAATTCCAGCCTCGCAGTTCCTCCAGGACCATCCCTCGCCGGTGCCGAAGATTCCCGAACTTTCCCGACCTCTTCCCGGCCTCCCTCGGACACCCGGAGAGGAGGAGGCGGAGATTGCCGAGGGGCGTTGGCCCCGCCCCCTCCGCAGGCTCCGTCGCCACCACCGCCCCGCCCTCTCCGCCCCACCCCCGCCACAGCCTCCCGCGCGGGCTGGAGTCCCAGATCCCGGTCCCTCCCTCCTCCTTTCTCTCTCCCCGCCTTCCCGGTGCTGCCACAGTGGCGGGTCGGAGGATCCCGGCCAGTCAGCTCGTTCCTGCCTCGAGCCACTCCTCCCCCAAATAAACACCCCTCCCCACACCTCGGGAGCCCGGACCGCCCCCTTCCTCCCTCGGCCCGGCGTGTTGTGAGGGACAGTGTGAGGCAGCGGGCGCGGGCCGGCGGGCGAGCTCCGTGAGCGCGAGAGGCGGGGCGCGCGGCGGGCCAGGCCAGGCCGGAGGTCGCGTGTGCGCGTCAGGGCGCGAGCGAGTGTCGGTCGCGACTCGCCAGCCGCGCGGAGCCGAGGACCCGGCGAGCGCCGAGCGCCAGTGGCCGAGGGGCGCTGGGCCCGCGCGCGCGCGCACGCACGCACGCACGCGGGGGCGGGGGCAGGCGCGCGCCCGCCTGTCGCGACTGTCGGGGGCCGAGGCCCAGGGGGAGGTGGCCTGTCGCGGGTCGCCCGGCTCCCGAAGGCGAGGGGGGCGCGGGCGGATGGCGGAAGGCGCCCAGCCGCAGCAGCCGCTTCAGCTCGGGCCCGGCGCCGCTGCCCGGGGGATGAAGCGGGAGTCGGAGCTGGAGCTGCCGGTGCCCGGAGGGGGAGGAGACGGAGCCGAGCCCGGCCTCAGCAAGCGGCCGCGCACCGAGGAGGCGGCGGCCGACGACGACGGCGGCGGGATGCAGGTGACGGCGCGGGACGGGCGCCCCGTTACGGCGGGGGTGCGGCGCGGGGCCGGGAGGGCGGCCCGGGCTTGGCGCGGGGAGGACTCCAGGGATCCTGGTTTGGAAGTGGGAGGGGCCGGTCGGGGCCTGGTTGAAAGGTAGGGCGAGCTCCGGCTTGGAGGCGAAGGGGACAGGAGGACCCTGGTGTGTCCACGAGGGTCCTGATTCCTGAGGGGACACGGCACGTCCATAGTTTCTTTTGGGGGAATCGAACATGGTTGAGATGGATTCCATTTCTTCAGACCTCTCCTCAGTTCCTTGGTGTGGAGTGGAAGCCAGGAGATCCTGGGTCTGCTGCCCAGAGAGCCACTGGACTGAGTCGAGGACGAGGGGACAGTGGCGGGAACCATCCCATGAAGGCTACCTTTTGGGCAGTCCTTGACACACTGGGATGGGGAAGGGAGTGGCATATAAAGGAGTGGACTGGAAAGCGAGAAAACTCCTCGAGAGCCTCAAGGGGATGTGGCTTCGATTGTGGGTTAAATCACAAGGAGCGTGAGAAGTACGAGGACTTTGGCAGTGTTGTGGGGACAGCGTGGTGCTCAGTCACATTAACTTTGTGGCGCTTGCTAATGGGTCTGAAGAGAGACCTGGACATGTCCCTCCTGTACTTTTCCAGTTGCATCTTATGTAGCTAGGGTATTGACTAGCTCTTTAGTGTTCTGGGATATAAAAGAAAATGTGCAGGGCTGTTAGAAGGCTGGATTCTGAGTTGTGGACTCAGGATAAGCTGGTTGAATTGGGTAGGGAATGGGAAATGTAGTGATGTCAGTTGACCGTAATTTGTGGAAGAACATGAAACCTTCATAGGTTTTAGGATTTGGTGTCTGTTCAGAAATTACTTGCTCTGAAGTGGTGGGGGGCTTACATCCCAGCAATTGTTTAGACATCTGCCTAATTCTCTTAGAATCAGAATGTTAGAAGGGACCAGAGACATCTTTTCCAGGGGTTCTTAACCAGGATAGACTTGGAAGATTCTTATGCAAAATAGTTTACGTGCACTTTTTGGTGGGAGAGAGTCAATAGTTATTATTTTTTTGGAGTGGATTCAAGACCCCAAATGTTTAACCACCTCATTTTATAGATGGAGGAATCAAAAGTCCAGAGAAGACTGGTGACTTGCCTAAGGCCACCCAGTTAGCTGGTAGTAAAAGTAGAACTGAAAGCCTAGTTTTCTATCCTATTCCTGTGCTCTCTCCATTACACCACTCTTAGAAATCTCTGCAGTGCCAAAAACTTCCTGTGCTCTGCTCCTGCTTTTCAAGGCTCTGCCTGACTTCCTGTGTTAAAGATGGAGCTGTATATAAGCCTGGCATGTTTGCTGTGTGCTTCTGGGTCTCCTTTGCAGACGCCACTCTGTTACTTCTGTCTATTTGGGTAAAGTGATCCTCTTGGTGTTTATTTTTAAATTCTTTTGTTTGCCTGCTTTTGTTCTCCATTAGAACTCTTTTAGGCAGAGGGATCGTGAGAAGTAAAAGCTCCGGGCCATGGAAAAAATATGGAGGAATATGGGGAGACTTTAGGTGAGGGGTTTAATATTGGATGGTAAGGAGGGAAGACTGGATTTAGTGCTGGTGTGATTTGCTTGGTGTGTGCATCTGTATGTCTATATTCATTTATTGTTTTTGTCAATCATAGTTAACAGTGAGACTCCTCCCTTTCCTCCTGGGGCCCATTATTTGCTGGTTGCCTTCAAATGGGCTAAGGACAGTAGCATTTGGAAGTGAGGAGTGTATAGGGACTTTGGGGTATAAAGAGGAAGGAGTGGATTAGGTCCTTTGGGTACAAATGGGCAACTTAGAACTATCCCACAGAGAATCTTTTTTTCATTCTTTGTATTTGTGGATGTTTATTTTTCACTGTATGCATCTTCATTGTTGTAGTTCTAACACACCATGCTACACAGGTATTCATATCATCATTGATTTAGTCCCCTGTCTTCAACTAGCTGTATGGTTTTGGGAAATCCCTCGTTTTGAGGCCTCTGTTTCGTTAGTTGTAAAATAAAGTGTTTATACAGGATGATTTCTAAGTTACCTTCTAAAAAATATGTCAAGTTCCCTTATCTTAATGTACTTGGTGCTTACAATTCAGGTGGGGAGACAACATGGGTGAAAAGTTTAAAAAAGTGTATATGTAAATGACATTTTTTTTGTAAGTTCAGTGGAACTGGAGTGGAGATACCACAGGATAGGTGTATGTCAAAAGGCATTGCATAACTTAGAGCCAAAGTATGCAGAGGATTTGTGCCACTGGGTCCTGAAGATGGACATTCCCGCTGAAGTGGCCAAGGAAAGCTTTATGGGAAGGTTGCAATTTGTCTCCTTTATGTCTTTATTTATTTTAAATATGTTTTTGTTCATTTTAGAGAGAAAGAGGAAGGAAGAGGGAGAGAGAGAGAAACATCAATGTGAGGGAAACATTGATTGGCTGTCTCCTTCACACACACCACCAGAGATCGAGCCTGCAGTCTGGGCATGTGTCCTGACTGGGAATAGAACCCATGACCTTTTGGTGCACAGGATAATGCTCTACCAACTGAGCCATGCAGGCCAGGGCACTCTCTTGTCTCCTTTTTATTGATATTTACTTATGCATCACATAGTCCCTTCGTTGTGGTGTTATTTCCTTAGTGAGACTGTAAGCTTCTAGAAGATGGGAATGATATTTTCTTTGTATTTATTATTAATACCTAACACTTTTGGGTACATAGCAAGTGCTCAGTGCCTGTAGGGTTGAAGTTGAAATTCACTTTTTAAAAACAAATAATTAAGGGATAGAAAAAAATGGAATTCAGGGGTGAGAGTACCTTCATGAAACTCCCCAATATTTTGATTGTCAAAAGATTCATCCTTTTTTACAGAAGAAAGTTATTTACTGGGGTTAATTTCTCAAGGTTGCTTATGAAATGGAGCTGCACCTCTAAGCTGCAGATTCTAAAGCTGAACCCTGTTGAGTTACAGCCACTAAGCTTTTGGAGTAAATTATTACTTCCAAAGTGGACCATAGAGAACATGAGAGTATTGGTGTTACTTACATTGTAATCCTTAGGCTCACAAGGGCAGAGAGAAAGGGTTGGTCCTTTCAAGGGCAGGATCCAGAAGGTGTATGTGGATGGAAGAGGAGTCAGCACAACCCTGGAAATAGTATAGCAACAGAACCCTGAACCATGGAGCCAGGACGGAAGAGACAGTTTTCAACTTGAAAACTGGGATATGATTTGAGAAATGAAGTTACTTGTTAAAGGGAGTATACTTGACAATATTGTACTCTAACCTGGTGGAAGGTTAACTGTATAGATTTCAGAGGTTCATTTCACTTTACACAAGTTTTGATATGTATGAAGATTGGGCTTTCTAGAACATACTGGTGAATGAATTCTTCCGGTTATCTGTTCCGGTGAATAAAAACAACTTAACAAAAATTCAGTTTTTGTGCAACTTTCCAGGAACTTAGCTGCTTTATAAGGCAAGGTGCACCTTAACTATTACTTATAGCTTTCAGCAAAATTCTTTATAGCAGTGAAATGTTGGCATGTAGTTACTATATGGCTTAATAACTGCTTCTGACCATAGACTCATAAGTCCAGTTTAGCTAAATGGGGTGAGCAGTTCATATTAGTTGTTGATTCTAGTAGTAGGAAGACTTTCACCTGGTCTCAGGGAAGGGGTTCCAGGTAGCCTATAATTGCTATGTGTATGCTGTATTTCTTGAAATAGTTTATCTTCCCATTTGCTTGTTTCTGATTTTCTTTTCTCCTAGGTGGATGTCTCTTGGGGCCCTCATTTGGGTATTTGGTGCTGAAACTAAACATGGTGCTACCATTTGAGTAGAGTATAAAAGTAATGTGCTTTCCTGCCCTAGCCGGGTAGCTCATTTAGTTGGTGCATCGTTCAGTACACCGAAAGGTTGCAGGTTTGATTCCTGGTCAGCGCACATACCCAGGTTGTGGGTTTGATCCCTGGTTGGGGTGTGTACAGGAGGCAACTGATCAATGTTTCTCTCTCCCTTCCTTTCTCTCTAAAATCAATAAAGGACATATCCTTGGGTGAGTGTTAAAAAAAAAGTAATATGCTTTCCTTCCAATTAATAATCATGAACAATTTCACTAAAATTGTTGAATTTTTTCACCTCTACCTGTCTTAGTCTGCTCGGGCTGCTGTAACAAAATACTGTAGATATGATGGCTGAAAAAACAAATTTATTTCTCACAGTTATGGAGGCTGGAAGTCCAAGATCAGGGTGCTGGCAGACTCATTGTGTGGTGAGGGTTGTCTTCCTGGCTTATAGTCAGCTGCCTTGTTGCTGTGTGCTCACATGGCCTTTCCTTGGTGTGAGTTCCTGGAGAGAGAGAGAGATATATCTCCTCCTCTTCTTACAAGGGCACTAATCCCATCATGAGGGTCCTATCCTTATAATCTAATCTAAATCTAACTATCTCCCAGAGTCCCTATACCATCACATTATGGGCTAGGGCTTCAACATAGTAATTTTGGGGCAACACAGACTTTCAGCCCATAACACTACCAGAGTGGTATTGCAGATGCAGAAACTGAGGCACAGTCGCATCAACATTACTAATTTTTTAAAAACCTCACAAAGGACTGCGAATGTAAAACTGGGACTGTCTTTGAGAAGAAATTCAGGTCTGAATTCAAAGTAGAATTGTTCTTCAGGGTGACTCAAGAAATTAGCCTGAGTTGAATTTGTTTCCCAACTCTCTCTCCCATTTTCTAGCCACCTTGTCATTTTTCCCCCCCTAACACACTGACATATGAACACAGCAGAAGCTAACTAGAGATTTAGCTTTCATTTTGATATAAAGCAGACTGGTGCGGACAGGCCTGAAGATTACAGGACTGTGGAAAAAGAAATTCACTATACTACTTAATGTAAACAAGAATGTTGCACTAGTGAATTACTAGTTTGATATCTTTTAGGCTGTCAGTTTGATGTCAGGCTTTAATTGTAGAAGTAAGACAGTCATTTTAGTGAGTGGATTTGTTTGAATTTTTGTTGATATATTTGTAAAGCATAGTAATATTATTTTGGGGCAGATGTGCACTTCCTTCAGAGACAAGAGGGAAGAGCATTAGAGATGATGGGAAGGAAATGGAAGTAATTGGAGCATGGGCAAACAGATGGAGTGAGGGATGACGGCTGCATTTGGTGTTTTATGCGGCCCCTAGGAGTATTGGGTTTCTTATTCTTCTCCCCTGCAGCCCCAGTACAAGCAGGCAGCTTACATGGTTAAGGTTTCATTATCTAATCCATCACAGATCAGCTTGAATAAACCTATTGGCTGGCGCTGATCTAGTTAGGAGGGTAATGCAGAAAGCTACTTGACTAGGATTGGGACAAATCGGATCAGAAAGGCCAAGTGAATCCTGGACATCTTTCTGTAATTTGGGTGGGGAAAATAGTTTGGGAAATAACGAGAGAGGGGGCGGAGGGGGGAGGGAGGACACAAAAGTGAGCTATTGGCCACACATTTGTCCAAATGTCTTAGAGACTGAGGAAAGTGCATGGAGGATTTGATACATTTTTTGGAGTAGAGTCAAGTTGCTCTGATTATTTGAGTCCGAACATTTTTTGGTCACTAATGCTCAGGAATGACCTTTTTTAGTAGCATTCGGAGATTCCAGTTGTGATTACTCAGTTATGACTTCTCTGAGTGATCCCTTAATCCAAGGTGATATGATGTGGGTTCCCTCTCAGTTTTTAAAGGGGAGATATTGTTATTACTGTTATTATCACCAACCTTAATATATAATTACATTTGTTATCCATGTATACTTGAAGTTTGGTATAGTGAAAGAAGCACTATTTCAAATTTCTCATATTTGGGTTTGTATTCCGACTCCTCCACTTGCCAACTGAATGACCTTTGGCGAGATATTTAACATCTGTACTCCTGTTTATACATCTGTGAACTGGGATAACTAATACATACTCTAACGAGCTGCTATTATGAGTAACTGAGATTATTTAAAGTGCCTGTCATAGAATCCAGCAGTGAATGTTTATTTCTTGCCTCCCTTCTAACCTGCTGTACAGCACTCTGAGTTCCTGCTTACTGCTATATCAGCCTGGAGTGGTTCATGCACTTTCGATTAAGTGCCAGAGTTGGGAACTACTAGAGATGAGCAGTGCGTTAAACTGGGAAACCTCATTTGCAGGTAGTCAGGGTGGAGGAGGAAAATGGATCTGGCCATGTGGTCTCTCTAGTTAGAGGAGGAGACACTAAGTAAGGACTGAAAGGACTTCTGAAATATCACAGTATCTGCATCAGGCATGTGGACGTTTCATGGAAACTGTGGGATCTCTACTGGGAGTGTGGGTGACGGTTGTACACTGGCTGTTTTGGTGGTACATGTATATGTTTCAAATTTTATAAGGTTTGTTGGTTAAACACGTTGCACCACGTAGATGGTACTTTTTGTCCTCATTTTGGTTTGTGGAAATGGAGCTGAGATGCCTTTGTCTCTTGAGGTATTATTCCAGGCTCTTTAAGCCCACCCTCTAGACCGTTAACAGATTCATCCGTCTGAAAGAGCTTGAAATCATGTGATAGGTTGTCTTTGACTTCAGGATAATGTCTATTCTCTTGTTTGGCCTACCAGGTCCTCCTGTCTTGATTTCTGCCTGACCTTCTATCCTCATCTCTGTCTAGCCTCATCTCTTTGTAGTTTCCTGAGCACGCTGCCACCCCTGATAATTCATACCTCTTGTTTCTGTTCCTTCAACCTGCAATTCCTGCCTCATATCTCTTCATTTGTAAGGCTTAATCTTCAAGAATAAGTTGGGATATTGATTCCTCCTGGATGCCTTTTGTATTGCCTCCCATCCCTCCCACATTCCTGCTGGTTTCCAAAACATAGTAATGTCCATAGCTCTGTGTTAGGACTTTTAGATTAGCATTTGCTCAAATGTCTGCCCTTCTACCCCTACACAGACTGTGAGGTCAAGGGATCCTTTAGGGTTCATAGGATTTAGCACTGTGCCTGGGGCTATGATGCTTGTTGAACTGAACTTTTGCTTTTCAGTTGGGGCCTGCAGATGTCTTTACTTGTTTCTCCAGATTTTCCCTGGGGGTCTGGCCCTTGTTCTGCTTTCCAGCTCAAGTGAGGACTGGGTGTTGTGGGATTTGTGAATGGTACCTGATCTTTTCATTGATTTTGGGTTAAAGGTGAGGGGGAGGTCTTTGAAAACAGAAGCTGGGGTAGAATTTAACTGCTGAATGTGCTGGGTGGTCATGGCAACCAGATGTTTAGTTTCCTGTGCTCAGATATTAATTGCGTGCATGTGTGTATGTCTAAAAAGTGCCTTTGTGATGGTGTGATTAAGGAAAATAGAGGACTCACACGAGGAAGGGGCAATTAGAGCTAAACTGTTCCAGTTCATTGGAGCAGTCTGTTGATCTGCCTTCTACAGTGCTGCTGAGAGATTCTGGAGTGTTGCAGTTGGCTATCTTACCACTATTTGGGACTAAGCCCATTTGATCAACTATGGACCTTAACCTTTCCCTTATCAATCAGTGAATTTCATAAGCTGTTACAGCTTGTTTTTATGGATGCAGAAAAAATACCAAGCTGAGACACCTGACAAAAATACAAGCTATTTTTCAGATTACTCATTGGTTATGTTTGAAAATGAGGACGCTTGATACAGTTCTTTTAAATCTCACCTTTGGACATAGATTCATAAAATAATTTTACAGAAATTGTCTTTCATTGGTCGTTGTTCTCCCTGCATCCTTCCCTTTAAGCCTCTGATTTGTGCTCCTGTATAGTTCTTGCCTGTTCTCCAGCCTCAAGACTTCCCTTGCTAATTTAGTTGAGGCTTCTTTAAAAGCAAAGGGGTATACTCTGTAGTGCCTCTGGCTTTTTGGATTTTGAATGAATAAAGCTGGTTCTGAGAAGGGAAAGAGAAGGGCAGGGGGAGGGAGAAGCCTGCAATATCACTTCCTTCTGACGTGTCCTGCACATACATGCGTGGCATCTAGAAATTTCAGCTGAGGATTCAAGGCACAGGACACATGATAAATACCACTTATGAAGTAGATGACAATTTTGAATTGCCAAATGATAATGGTTGAGTAAGTGCTTAAAAACCTATTTTCCCAAGGGTAGGAAAGGAGCCTTTGAAGTTTAGATTTCCACATGGGTGTGTTCAACCATAATACTCGTTTTTTTTAGGGACCTAAGTCCCTAGATAATACCCTGGTATATGGGATTTTTCCCATGTAAAGTCTGGTTCCTTGGTTTCTCCTTTCCTGAGGAAAAGAGATTTTGCAGAGTATTGGATATTTTATTCCAGGCATGTGGTTTTTGAGGAGGCATACTGTTTATTTTTCTTTTTGGCCACATCGATTTTGTCAGATCCTAATTGTGACTATCACAAGCAAAGCATGACTTATCGGGAGGGAGGGGTAGAGGGTAGCTGTGGGAGTCTCTCAGCTCTGGGGCTTCGGGTGGGGCAGAAGCTACACATTAGCAGAATTAAAGGAACTGTGGACATTATCTGGGGGTGTTGTGGAGTCTGAATGTGAGCTCCAGCTACTGCTTGGGTTGGAATGCTTTTGGGAAAGAGGCTCATGGGGAGTTCTTCCAAATGCTTTATTTGAGCAGCTTTTTCCTCTGCAAATTGGAGCTGTTTGGAGGAGGGGGCATTAATTGCTGACAGCCAGATGATTTCCAAAGCAGACCTATGTGAATTTCATTTAGGGATCTATTTCAGGGGTGTGTGGCTTGTTCTGAGTCAAGAGGACTTTGGTTCCATTTTCCTGGAAGTTGGTGGGCTTCTATGAGCCTGCTCTGTTTATCTTGGACTGTTAGGCAAGTAGAAAAGCAGCTGCATAGTTAGCCCTTGTTGCATGGAGCTTAGTTTCATAGGTCATCCTGTCTTGGGGATTTTTATACAGTCACAGTCACGGCCTTAAATTTTCTTTTTCTTTTTTTCCCCCTGTGCAGTTTAGTGCTCCACAAAAATTCTGAGGAGAGGAGGTAATAATTTTGGGTAGAAAGCAGGAATTGTTTGGCTCCTTCCTCTACTTTCTTCCTCAACTCCCCTACCCTGCCACCTCCAGTCCTTTGCAAAAAGAATCTGCAAATGAGGTTGCTTATCCTCTCATCAGACTGGCTTGTCCCCTAATCAGTCTGAATATGTATGTGGCTTTGACAGCTTTCACCTGCTGTTTCTTGGTTTCTAGGGGATGGGGTAGTAGGACTGTGTAATTTCAAAACAAGAACTGGCAAAATTGGAAGATGTTTTGTGGTGGCTCCCAGTACCCACAAAGCTTAACTCATTGGTTTGCACCTCATACAAACTTCCAGGAACACTGTCACTGTCAGTGGCTGGCACAGTGGGTTTGAGGACTTTGTTTGAACTTCAGGAAGTCTGCACAATGGCTGCCTCTCACAGTGGGAGCTTTGGCAAAGCTTACAGGGAGGTGGTAGTACTTGCTTTGAAAGTCTGTGGTTTTATGCTGGACATCTCTGTGAGAGAGTCAGAGGCAGACTTGCTTAAAGGATGGAGAATAGTGTTATACAGCTGTCACATATGTGGTCCATTACATAAATGTCTGTGTTTGCTATCCTCATGTACAAATTTTATTGCATGGTTTGTATGTTGTAGTCATAGTTTGACTCATGACTTTAAATAAGCTGATTTGGCTAATTTTGATATCATCCTAGACTTTGAAGTGATGCTTCATATTTAGAAGGTCTGTGTTGAGCTTAGAGGTTAATATTTTTGTTGGCTACCTTCTCCCCATACCCAGCTGCTACTCATTATGCATTATAAACACATCCTTTGTCCCCCTACTTTCTGTTCTAGGTCTTTAGCTGCTTGTTGTTTTACTAGATAGATCTTTTTGCAGCAACATTTTGGCTTTGAACTGGCTGTGTTTTACAGTGTTGGAGATCAGTTGGTTATTGTTGGCATGTTACGAAGCCTTCAGAAAGGTGCTTATTAGGGACCATTAGTGATTCTTGTCAGCTGTATAAAAATGCTGTGATTAACAGATACCCATGTGTCTGTGTGTATGTGCAGTTTTACTTTACGCTTACCTTGTATTTCTCTCTCTATGAGTAGTTTGGAGTGTTACCCTGTAGATTTTGCTTTTTAATTCTGGGAAGCCTGTTTCAAGAATCCTTTATATTTGATTTTCTTGGGAGTGGTGTAGGGATTATTTATCCTTTCAGGATTTTTGCTTTACCATGAATTGTTTTCTGCTGTGTTAGTTTTAGGCAAATAGTAAATACTTGTTTGGTTTACGAGTATCTTAAAGTTTGAAGAAACCTAAAAAATTTGACTGGTCCAGCATCCTGTTTTAAGCAAGGAAATTGTCTAATTCAGGGTATCCCAACCTGTTTTCATTAATTATTTGAGAAATAATAGTTATCATTTTGGGGGGAAAAAAAGTCAAGCAAAATTTTCTTAACTATTGCATTTTACTTGTCATAAGCAGATGCTGTGACTCTAAATTCCTGAAAAGGTATTTATGAAGAGTCTCCCTCTCATCACTGTTTCTTATCTGCCTGGTGCCCATTCACAGAACGAGTACCATTGTTGTTTCTTCCGTTACTTCTCCTTTCTTATTACACAAATAGTAGCATACTTACCACATTCTCTTCCACTTTGTTTTTTTAATTTACTATATCAGAGGTTAATTTTCCTTTTTAATGTGACTAGGTCAGTTAATGTTCACATTATAGTTTCACATTATAGTTTCTGTTCGTTGGTGTTATGCTTAGAAAAGTTTTTTCCATCGGCAAGAATGGGCTTGCAGAAAGACCTGAGTTGGAGTCCCAGCTTTACCACGTCATAGCTGTGTGATCTTGGTTAAGGTACTTGGTTAAGTAACTAAGCCTCAGGTTCTTACCTTGTAAAATGAGTTGTAGGATTAGTGTAAGGATGAAGAGATAAGGTATGTAATGTGCTTAGCTCCAGGCCTGACACATAGTGTACAGGGTGGGGCAAAAGTAGGTTTACTGAGGTTTGTATGGGAAATAATACAATAATTAACAAATAATAATAGAAGAATAAACTTTTTCATGTACTTAAAACTGTAAGCCTACATTTGTCGCACCCGTATAATAGCCGTTTTATTATTATTACCCAATGCTATATATTTGTACCCTTGTGCTTTTTGAATTCCTTAAAGGCAGGAACAGTTTCTTAATTTTTATATCCTTGGCTCCTCCTTCAGTGCCAGGGATATATTATAATAAGAACCAAGTAAATATTGAAAAAAGACATCAGCGTCTTAATAATTTTTGTTGCTTTTCCTGTAATCACCATCTCTGGATTTGAAGCATGGTGAATAAAATTGCACATACCACTCAGTTATTAAATTTATATTATACTTTGCAGTTTATAAAAGCCTTTGATGCAGGTCTTATTTATTCCCTACAACAGGGGATAAATTCCTGAAAGACAGGTGATTCTTCAGATAGTGAACGTAGAACTTTATAAGCCTCATGACTAGGAAGAGGCAATGCTGATGCTTCTGCCCTAATCCTGTGGCTTTCCTCTGGGCCTCAGGCCCCTCAGACTGAATAGTATGATTGCTGAGGAGTGGAGTGAATATGTACTTTCTTGTCTTCGCATGCTATGTGTTTAATATTGAAAACATTTTACCCATTATCTGAAAGCTGACTTGTGTAGAACTTGAAGTGAACATTGAACCCCAGTTTCTTCAATAATTTGGATCTAGCCAGCATTTTGGATTGGGATTTTGCTAAAATTTATTGTATACTTGCATGTGCCAAGCATTGTATTAGGAACTTTATGTGTTTGTTTCAGTTTTCTGTAGTTCATATTCACAGGAATTTAAATGGGATAATTGTATGTATTGTGGTTTGTTGTTGTTGTGTACTTGTTCTTTTGCCTCAAAGTTATTTCATCTCTGATTTGAGCAAATTGTAGATCAACAGGAGATAAGTCAGTGGTTGATAATGGTGGGTAGTATGAAATTGTAAGAGCTGAAGGGACCAGTTCCATGCTTCACTCCGGAAAAGTAGATGATGAACTCATTTTAATGGACAAGTTATCTCAGGCTTGGAGTGAGTATGTGAGAGCAAACAATATGCTCAAACTTTTGGCTTTAGGGCTAAATAGAATCTTTCATTTCTTAGGTTTTTTTACTATTCTGGTGCGATTTCTCTGAGAGTTTCGTGTATGGAGTTTTTCCCCGTTATTTTTACAGCCTATAATATGTTCACATGGTTGTGATTCATAATATGCAAAAGACTGAAGAGTAAAGTCTGCTTTCTGCCCACTACCTAGTCTCTCTCCTTGCAGGTGATCAGTATGGTTAATTATCTGGGTATCCTTCCAGAGATAGTACCTGCATAACATTTTCTATTCTTTGCTTTGGTTTTCTATGTATTTGGAGATCAGTTTTATGTCGGTTTAGATTTTTTTCTCTATTTGCTAGGTTTCTGGGATTGGGATTATTCTGTTTTGGTCTACTGAAATAACTAGGTCTAAATGTCTCTGGTAAGGATGACTATGTTCAATACAGGGTCTCACAAAGTTTGAGTCTCACAAAGTTTGATCTCTGTGGGTTTTTTTTTGTTTTTTTAAACAATCGTGGAATCACCCAATGGGAGATCTAATTTGCATTTCCATTCTTTCACTTGAATACCTTACAAATCCCTGACTGGTGATTCCTTTTAAAGATAGGCTTTAAAATATAGTAACACTATTTTGAAGGTAGGAGCAAAATATAGGCTTCCTCAGCTCTCTACCTTCCCCAGTCAGCTGCTCCTCGGCCTTTTTGCCCTAGTGGGTCCCATTTTGGGGCAGATACCTTGTTTGTCACTGAGTTAGTAATGACACCCAGTCATTGCACATAGAGCCTAACTGCAGATTTTATTCAGTATGTGATTTTATTCAGTATGACATCCTTCATACCAGATATATCCAAAATGCCAAGGTTTATCCTGATTGAATATCAGTACTGTCAGGAGGCTGTTCAGTGAACCAGGTTTTGTGTTGAGTTGTGAGAAAGAAAGGTTTAGGTCCTAATAGATGTTTGCATCTTGGCAGCCATAATTGACGTTGGTTTTCCTTAGCCCCTGTGTTTGTGGAAAGTCCCAGGATTGAGTGAGTGCTTTTCATCCCTGGGATATGCCCACCCTGCCACTGAGACTTGATGGGAAAGAAGTAGATATGGTACAACAAACGGAATATTTTTCTTTTGCTTACTGAACATAGTGGATTCTGAATTAGACACAGAATTAAGAGTTTCAAGCTTAGGCTTTTCTCTGGCTCTATTATCCTTTACAGACGTCCACAATTAAAGATAGGAAGTAAAATTGTGCTTTTCAGAGTTGGCTTCTGCAGTGGACCTTTGTCTCCACAAGAATATTACAGAGGAGGTAGCATTCCAACTGTTTGGAGAATGACTGTCAGTGAGGCTATGTCTTGCACTCTGGATGAATGCTGACCTCTATTGTATGGTACTGTTAATCTCACCCACCATGCAATCTTTATGGTCCCAAGGCCTCACTGGAGTGAATTAGGTCTAGTTGATCTTTATGGCCCCAAGCAGTGAATGGAAGCAGGCAGGGCACCAGATGCTGTGTTGTTTCCCCTATTGCTTCTTCCTTCACACCCAGTATAAGGTTTCCAGGCATTTGTGCAACCTGATAGCAGAAAGCGCCTGTCTTAGCAGTTGAGAGATGGGTTGGCAGGTGGCTCAAATTACTCCATCTTCCTGATAAGAGCCACTGATCCAGGCTGCCGGCTGCTGGGGGTGGGAGCTGTACTGCCAGCGCCCTACCCAGCAGGAATGGTGGTGTGGGTCTTGGTGTTTCAGGACTGCAAGAATGTACCCAAGGCAGTTTGAGAGGTCTGGCCAGCATCACTAGTAAGCAGCACAGTTTGAGGAGCAGACCTTATCTTACAGGAGATGGGTCTTAGAAAATGGTAGCACACAGGAGTAGAAGCATCAACATTGCAAACATGAAGTGCAAACTCAAGGAATAGAAATAGAATTCTCTTAACCTAAAAACCAGTTGAAGAATTTATGTCAGGTAGTGCTAGGTGCAGTGATGACTAAGACTTGAACTTGCAATAGGAAGTGGATATGTACACAGATAATTTTAATACAGTGTGGTAATTGCTCTGATAGAGGTAAACACAAAGCGTAAGTCAAAGCCTAGTGTTTTGGTAACATGCCCTTTGTGTACAACTTCATCATAGTAGTTATCACATTGTACTAAAATATTGGGTGAAGAGGACCCATTCTGGTACGAGACTGCCTAGATTAAAATTCTTTTATCTATACTTACGTAATTCTGACCTTTGGGCAAGTTACCTCCTCTGTGCTTCATTTTTTAAAAAAAATATATCTTTTTTGATTTCATAGAGGAAGGGAGAGAGAGAGAGAGAAACATCAATGATGAAAGTCATTGATTGGCTGCCTCCTGCACACCCCCCAACTGGGGATCGATCCCACACCCTGCATGTGCTTTGACTGGGAATTGAACCGAGGTCTCCTGGATCCTAGGTCGATGTTCAACCGCTGAGCCACGCCCGGCTGGGCTGTGCTTCACTTTTTTATCTGTAAAATGGGAATAATAATAGTTTCTACCTCACAAGATTGTTGTATTAAATGCGTTAATATAATAAATATGATGTGCCTGGAAGAGTGCTTGGTCCCTGATAACACTATGTAAGTATTATCTGTTGTTAGGATAGTTGTTATAGCACCAAGGAGGGGCACCAGAGACCATGGCAAACACATGCTGACCAAGGGCTGTGCAGAGTTCAGTATTTATTGTAGTCACAGAGAGATTTTTAATATTAATTATGTCAGGCACTATACAGAAGCAAATCAATTAAATGTTAACCAACTATGTGATTATTTACGATACATAAGAGTCAGTCTTTTTGAAAGTCATGTAAAAAGATATTGATTTGACAAACTTTGGTATCCCATGGCATTTGAGAGAAGGACCCTTGCTCCTCCTTTGGGAGTTACATTAAAGGCCCTTGAGTTTTCTGAAAAAAGGCTATGTACTTTACTTTAAGGTAGGACAGTACTTATTAGTTCAGACAGGTATGAATCTCCTGATTTTTTAAAATCTCTAGGAGAAACCACTTCAGATCAGAATCACTTCATCCATCTGCCCTCTCTAAAAGGGAAAAAGTGCTAATATTTAAATTAGTTTCATTGTTCTTTATATTAAAAGTAAACCTCTCATTGTGCAAAAGCCCTTACTCTTTTGCTCGGTCATTCATTCTTTTAACAACATTTGAATGCTTAGGACATGTTAGATCCCAGGTTACAGAGTTAGAATATTTTTATGGAACCTGTGAGATTTATGGGCTGGTTTCTGGAACATCTATACATTAGAATAAAAATTTGATCACACAATGTATTGGTAAGGGTGTAGGTAAAGAAGTAGGTACTCATATTGCTGGCAGGGTAAAAAGTCCCATAACCTCCATGAAAAGAGCGTTACTTAACAGTATCTGTTAAAATGTAATAGGCATATATTCTTTGACTCAGCAGTTCCATCTTTAGGATTTTATCCTACAGATACTCTTGCATCTGTGTGTAATGTGATATATATTACAGCATTATTTGAAATAGCAAAAAATTGAAGAACCAAAATGCTGCTTGACAGGAAATCTGTGAACTAAAATGTTACATTCATAAAATGGAATACCATGCCACCATTAAAAAGAATTATCTCTAGCCCGGCCAGCTTGGCTCAGCCATTGAGCATTGACCTATGATCCAGGAGATTGAGGCTCGATTCCTGGTCAGGGCACATGTCCGGGTTGCGGGCTTGATCCCCAGTAGAGGGCATGCAGGAGGCAGCCGATCAATGACTCTCATCATTGATGTTTCTCTCTCTCTCTTTCCCTCTCCCTTCCTCTCTCTGAAATCAATAAAAACATTAAAAAAAAAAGAATTAGCTCTATATGAGTGGACATAGAAGATTCTAAAATACATCAAGTGTGAAAAGTCAAGATGCAGATAAGTGTATAGTTTGCTACTGTTTGTGTAATGAAAAAAAGTGTATATTGATATGCACATAGACTCTCTGCCAGGAAATGCAAGACTGTAAAAGCGGTTGGCTCTGGGTAGAAGTACTGAGTGACAGGAATAGGGGTATAGGTGAAGACTTAATTTTCATGGTATACCTTTTGTGCTTTTGATTTTTATATTACATGCACATAGTGTTTTAAAAATAATTTAAAAAAATTCCATAGGAATAAATACAGGAGCTCTGTGCTTATCGTTATTGAACTTGCTAATTTTCATGGAATAATGAATAAAGTTATGTGCTGGAGCAAAAGTGTGCCAATTCTTTATACCACAAAGACAAAATGGTGCTAGTGGTGGCATAGGTTATTTTAATTTTGTCTGTCACATTGTTTATTGGTGTGTAGGGTGTTTACAGTGCCTGTATGATATTATTAACTATGTTTTACTATTAACCGTCTTATTCACTAAGGGAAAAAGCCTCTAATTATAATGAAAATGCTGATACAAAGGCTGGATAAATGTAGAGGTGATTATAAGTGGAAACAGTGTTGAGTATGAATGATTCAACCACATAGACAATTATGAAGGTTCAAGTGCAAATCATAGTGAGTTGAGAAGAAACAAAACAAGTCAGAACCAATTCCACAAGCTTCTGTGGTTTTCTTAAGACATGTTCTTTCACTAGATGTGCACCCACGGGCAACTTGCTTTTTTTCACATTGGAATTTATGAACTAATGGACTTAGGAGCTGTCTTTCATTCCAGACCTAACCTGATGGCAAATGAGAGGAGTACCTGAGAGGAGTGAGGGCAGTATTTCTATGGGAGCATAATAATAGAAGGGTTCTTACCAAGCTGGGGTAGGATGGGCACAGGGAGAACATTCTGCAGGAGCCGTTGCTGAGTATTGAGTGAGTGAGTAGGGGTAAGGCAGGCAAAGGAGAGTGAGGGGCAGGCTGTTCCAGGAGGAAGAAGTAGTCTGTACAGGGACAGGCATGGGAGGAATTGCAGGTGGGTCAGTAGGCCTGGAATGGAGCCATGAGGGCAGGGGATTTCCCAGTGTCTTTGGTAGGTAGTTCATCCAGTGACTGCCATCTCCTTGCAGTCATGTACCATTCTTCTCAAGCTGACTGGATGATGGTGATTCGTTATCCTACCACTCAAGGAGCATAGCCTTGTAGTGGTAGGTGGAGTAGTAACACTGCCTTTGTTTATCCAAAGAAAAGAGAGAGGAAGAGAAAACAAGGAAAACCTGTATTTGGTTACATTGCATATATGTAGTTGTGCAGCCTTCTAGCAGAACTACTTTTTTCCCCCAGCTGTCTCTTGCCCCCTCTTTGGAATCACAGTTTGAATGCTGCATGGAAATAACTTGAACCTTATGTTCTATTTCACTGTATTCATGTGAAGTCCTTTCTACCACGCAGACAGACATTTTGTTCTTCATAGCAGGAATGCTGTAACAGCAATGTTTTGTCCATCAGAGGCTTTCACAAACTTTCTGAACGTTTAAGTGCTTGATCTCCAGTCTCCCAGGGTAGGTGGCAGGGAGGCGAGTGACACTTCTTCACCTGTGTTGTATATTAGCACATTCTGGTTGTTCACGCCTCTTATGGACAAAGTTTCTCCTTTGCAGCCGAAATGTTCTGTGCTTTAAATCGCCTCAAAGGTAAATTATTTTGGAAAGCTTGAACAAACCTGGTCAGATGCTTCTGAGTTACGAGAGAGGGATTGAAATACATTTTGTCAGCTAAAAATAATTTTCCTCACAAGTTACCAAAAATGGCTGACTACAAATGCTTTTAAGATACTTGTCTGAGCTCCCATAAGCTGAAGGTCAAGAAAAAAAGTTTAGAACACTTTGAGAAACGATTGGCTCTATTTTGCCAAAGTTTTGCCAAGCATCTCATTCCATAATTGCTTCACGAGACAAAAGCTGGGGGGAGCGTTATGCCTTAGATTCGGTAGGAGCCTAGAGATACTTTAAGTAGAACATATGTAGATGCTGCCTATTTCTGTGACAGTAAACTTGTATCTGGGAGGCGTTAGTGTTAGGTGAACATGCGACATTTAATTCTGAGATATTGTACCATTGCCTATGCTCATTAATTAAGGCCCTTATTTCCTGTTGCAGAGCAATTTTTACTGTCACGGAATATTTATTAGTCTTGACAGAGAGACAAGTGACCAGTCTTCATGTGGAATTGCCAGCATGTAGAATTGCCACTGATACTGTGTCATCCTGTTAAGGCACCTCTGCATTTCATTGAATTGTGGATTTAAGAATCACTCAGTTACAGGAAGCACTTTTTATTTGCAGTATAGTCAGTTTGATTGGAGTTTATATTTTATACTAATTCTGAAACCTCCCTGTGCTTTAGTATTACCCAGAGGGTTCATTTGTGGTAGCAGTTTGTACCATTGTTCCATGGTGGTTGCCTTGAGAAACTGCAGAGGCATGTGGACTTTCCTTAAGGTTGCTTAGTATTGTAGAATAACATTTTTGAATCAGGATAAAATTTAGAGCGTTTTTCCCCTCATAAAAATCACTCTTTAAAATATAACCAATATAAAGCCATGATGTTTTTACCTTCACGAATATAAGACATATTTATTGAGCACCTAATGTGTATGAGGTAATGAGAAGCAAAGTTGATGGGGCCCATGTCAGAGGCCTTCAGGAGGACCTCTGTCTTCCTTCCATTAGGGAGGGGAATGGTAGCCTGTAGGCAGGGGTGGTATTGACACTTTGAGGAGAGTTTAGAAGTAGGGGCTGTTCCAGTGTAATAAAGATTCATCAAAAAGAAGAATAAAAGGATTGCTAAATCTTGTTAAGTGCCAGCTTGGATTGAGGTAGTCCTGGAGGTTTTCTGGCTTTATCAAAGGGTAATCAGAGGCCCATAAGTGTGCCTAGGTGCACTGTCCCCTGGGCTGAGCATTGGTAAATTGGGACTAACAGGACCAGGTGGAAGAAGGGGGTGGAAGAAGCCAGAGGACAGGCTTTTGTGATATGAGTTTGAGATTTTGATGGTTAGAAGAGTTTGGATTGTGATGATTCCTGAAGAGTAGCTATTTAATGGATGATTGTGGTGGAGATAAAGCCCCTGGAAATCAGTGAGTTGAAGAGCTTGGAGGCTTTGGAAGGGTCACCAACTGGAGTGTTGAAATAATTGAGGACTAAGTATTGAAATCATTGGGTAAGTTGGGAGAAAGTCATAGTGGTTGAGAAAGTGGAGAGGCTGATGTGTAAGCATTACCAAATGATTCTCAATTGGGGGAGGTTTTGTCCCCCAAGGGACATTTGGCAATGTTTGGAGACATTTTTGATTCCCATAACTGTAGAGGTGCTGCTGGCCTCTATTGCGGAGAGGCTAGGCCTGCTGCTTTAACATTCTAAAATGCGTAGGGCAGCTCCCTACAATGAAGAGTTATCAGCCCAAAATGTCAGTAGTGCCGAGGATGAGAAACCCTGCATTAACTTTCTTTTCTTTTCCCCCCTGCATTAATTTTAAAAGAGCAGTTGTTGGGAAAGGCAATAGGATGATTGTTTCTCTCCCCTTCCACTCTGCTCTCCAGAACTCTGCACATCCATTTAGTCTTCATTTAGTGATCATTATGGAGGTCCATTTATGTGCCAGGCATTAGTAATATAAAGATTCGTTAGCCATTATCTTCTTGAAGTTTATGTTTAAATTATGTTAATAATAAACTACATGGAAATATATTCTTAGAGATACAAAACCAAAAGCTCAAACACATAAAGCCAATGGCCACTTTGACACCTCCATTCTCTGTTCTTCCCCAGCGGTCCCCAGAGCCACCAGTTTGGTATGTGTAGCTGAACAGTAGAAAGGTGCTGCCTCTACATCTAGTTTCTTTCCCTCTCTTTTATACTATGCTGAGGTTTAATTTAGAAAGTTTGTCCTAAGGTGCTAGTTTATTAAAACAGGGACGAGGTCTCCTGGCTGGCATGGCTTAGTGGTTGAGCACTGACCTATGATCCAGGAGGTCACGGTTCGATTCCCAAGTCAGGGCACATGCCCGGGTTGCAGGCTCGATTCCCAGTGGGGGTTGTGCAGGAGGCAGCTGATCAATGACTCCCATCATTGTTTCTCTCTTTCTCCCTCTTCCTTCCTCTCTCTGAAATCAATAAAGATATATTAAAAAAAACAAAAACCAGGGACCAGGTTTGGTTTCTCTTTTTGACTTCCTCGTATAATACGTGTTATACAGATGTCACCCAATACATGTTTGCGGAATAATGAATGAAATGAATTGATAGGAAAGCAGCAATGGGAGCAAAAGAATGCCAACTCCTAGTGATGGCCTTCAGGCTTTGTTTGGAAGGCTGTGAGGCATGTTTATGGAAAAGTGAGAGTTAATATTAGGATGTAGAAGTATTGAAAGAGTGAAGAAAAATTAAAGCTGTAGAAGTGTAGAAAGGGGACCAAGGGATCCAGTTGATGATCTGGCAGACAGGTGAAGAAGGGGCTGAGAAGGAACAGAGATCTTCATCATATAGGGCTCAAAGAGTTCAAGGAGAGCTAGTAGAGGATGAGTCTTGAAGGTTATTGCAGGTTAGCAGTGGGGAAGAACTTACTAATTTAGCAGTTTTAGAGCTGGAAGAGTCCTGAAGATCCTTTTGAAGTGTTAGTGTGATAGAAACCTTAGTAGTTTCTGTTACATCCTGGAGACATTCTATACGTGCATGTATGTGTAGATGTATACACCTTTATCCCCAAAGGCTCCTTACTGTTTTTCACTGAACATGCTGTTTCAGTCTGTGCAGGTCAACCTCATTCTTTTGACATGACAACATATTATTCATAGTAAGGTTTTTAAAAAAAATTATGATTTGTTTACACAATTCCTATTGCTAGACATTTTGATTGTTTCTAGTCTTTTGCTACTATAAGCATGCTGCTTGTATGCTCTCATGTACAGAGGTAAGTATACAAGGGTATGTACGTTTAAACTTTTGATAGGTATTGCCAAGCAGCCTCCAAAATTGTGCAGTACTATGAACAGCGAGGTGGTGTGACTTTTCCCTGCCATCTTGGCCACCTGTGTTACCATACTTTGATTTTCAGCAGCCTGATAAGTGAAAAATGTTATCTTGATCTTTTGTATTTCTGTACTATAAGGAGATCTTTTTTTGTGTAAAAGTAATTTGTATTTTTTTGTCATGAACTCAGGTTTGAAAGAATTGTTTTTTTCTGATTAGTAAGAACTTATATAAGTAAATTAGCTTTTGTCATTCATGTTGCAAAATTTCCCGTTCAGTTATTTCTCTTTTGAATTTGTTTAGTGTGTGTAAGTGTATATGTGTTCATGTGTGTTTTGGGACCAGACAAAAACATTTTAATGTAATGAAATATATAAGGTATTTATTTTAAACTTTTGGATCTTTTTTCTCAGAAAGATCTTCTCAACTTAGACTTAACTTTCTGCACTTTCTTTTAGTACTTTAATGGGGAAACCTGGATTTCAGTTTTGGTTTCATCATTTATTTTGTGACAATGGACAAATTATGTAATCTCTGAGAGCCTCAGTTTCTTAAACTGGAGGGATTAGATCAGATGATTTAACATTGTAAAGAGCTTGCAGTTCTAAAATTTTTGTGTTTGCTTTTGAGTGGGATTTACTTTCGTGTAGTGTGGCGATGTGGTGTTGGAGGCAGGTAAGGGGAAAGCTGTAAAGAGGCAGGCTGGTGGATGTGGAAGGAAGACAGGAAGAAGCACCAAGGGTAATGGAGAGAAAAACCAGGACTGTGAGCAGAAAGCAACAAACAAAAATCCAGAGAGAACAGAGGAAAACAAAAGAAAGCCAGACACAGGGAAGGTAGATAAACCGAGTTGGGTGCATTTTTTTCATATTACAGGAGGCAGGAAACATTTTGGGTATCTTTGTTCACCCTCCTTCCCTCCCTTTTTTCCTGTCTTCCTTCTATCCCTCCTTGCTTTCCTTCCTTCATTTCTTTTTCTTAGAATAAAGTTAAGTGTAATACATAGATTGTGAATTAGCACAAATTATAAAGTGTAAAAGTTAAAAGTGTAAAGTTTAAAGTCTTACTCATGCTGCATATATATGGTACTTAAAGCCAAGTGCTTTGAACTCTTTGGATACAAGTGTGGTTAGAATTGTAATTATATTGATTTATTGTCTAGCCATCCCTTCCAGCTATAAAATTTTGTTTAAATATAGTGCAGGTGTTTTAGCGTTGTTATAAGAACTATAACATTTACATTTCCTGTTTTTAGATTAAATGTGTAAAATTAACAATGCATTCCTGTATGTTTTGTATTTCATGTCTAAGACAGAATTTCTCCCCATACATTACGCCTTTAGAAATTCGGTTTCTGTCTTTGGATACCTTCTTTCTTCTGTGAAACCCTGAGCTGAGATGTTGAACTTCCCTGTTTCTTTGCCTGCTAAGTATGGATAGTAGTACCTGTCCAACAATATATAGTTAACCAAACTTTTAAAAACCAGTTTCTGCTTTTAAAAATCAGATCCTAATTGTGATTCTTTTTTGTTGTTGCCTTAGTTGGGGGGAAAAGAACATAAAAAAATCCTGTGGTTTTTATCATATACACATTTGAGTTGAATACACTTTGACCTTTTAGCTAATGATAATTTCCTCTCACAAACCCCCTTTTACCTTTGTAGCCTCACAGACCCTCCTTGAGCTGGCTTGGACATTCTTATCTGTTGGTTTCCTGAAGTTGCCCTTGAAAACACATGACAACTTATTAAAATCATTGCTGGTTTTCATGGCAGTGGCTGTCACTGTGGGCTAATTGGAAAGGAAGTTATTGTGGTTATCAGAAATACATAGTGAAGGAGAAGGGATGAAAGTGTAAGTGGCAGTGGCTGCTTAGCCTTGCTCACTATCTGTTGTGGGGAGATGTGGAGGCCTTAGATGGTATCCTCTCCTGAAATTTGATCAAAAGCTTTCTTTTTCAGTGCTGGGGATGGCTTCTTCTGGAAAGAATCACCTTTGTTGCTTCCCTCATTTTGTGCATTTTAGATCTGGTCTTATCTTACCCCTGCACTCATTTTATATAAAGTAAAACATGAAGAGGTGGTGTTTGAGGCTCTGCTCTGTGTGAGGTGTGGGTAGGAAGGGTAAGAGCCACAGGATGTTCTGTAAAGGCTTAAAAAAAAAGTTTTTATTGATTTTTAGAGAGAGAGAAGAAGGGAGAGGGATAGAGAGACAGAAACATCAATGATAGGGAAACATCTTGTATCGGCTGCTTCCTGCATGCCCCCTACTGGGGACTGAGCATGTAACCTTGGGCATGTGCCCTGACCTGGAATCGAACTGTGACCTCTTGGTTCCTGGGTCTACATTCAACTTCTGAGCCACACTGATTTATTTGGGTTATGATATATAAACTGAGCCAGAATTAAATAACAATTCAAGTTGGTGGTATAAAATATGGTAAAGGATCATCTACCCTGCTGATTTGTTGACGAGAAAGACTATTACAAAATTGTACCACAATTGTTTTTGTAGATTTGCTGTATGCTTGGAAAGGTGAAACATAACTGAGGGGGAAAAAAGGGGATTCAGAATGTAAGCTACAGCAACTGAAAAATTTTTTATGACTTTATATTCTTTTTAACAAAGTTGACATTATTTTAATCTTAAACTTGGGGGGCCAAGGGAAACTTTCCTCTGGCCCTGGAAGCTGACTCAGACTTTCCTCTATACTCTCTCCTCACCTTAGTTCCTTCCAGGATCTCCAGCAGGCTGGCTTAGGAAATTAGTTGGAAGAGGTCCGATACATGAAGTAATAGAGTAAATACTTAAATTTTTTGTGTGTGGAAGAAATAACTAAAGTTCTGCAGTGAAAGAGAAGGGAATGTATAGGGATATTTTGAATCTTTGTATCTTACTTTAGGAACAGTGTTACTCATATCAGCTGGGCACCTGGGAGGGTTGAAGGGGCTTTTCATTGGCTTAGAAAATCTCTCTAGACCTCTTCTGAAGACAGCAGTTCTTCTGTTTTCAAGGATGGGTTGACTGATGAATTTGAAGGATATGGGCTATACTTCTACCATGTGAGTGTCTAAAATGACAGAAGAATCCAAGACTGCCCACCCAGGAGTGTGTGGTGCTCAAAGCCATTTGAGCTGTAGGCACAGGGGTTTGAAGGGTGGCTGTCTGGGTGGACTGGGACCAGGTAGAAAAGAATACCAGCATTTTTAGATTACCCATATCTTAGATTACCAGAACCCATTGCTACTAGTTTGTGCCAGATGCCAATAAATCCCTGAGAAGTTCTTGTTTAGGACAGGTAGGTACCTGTTGTCACATTGCTCATTTTAGTATGCTCTCTGAACCAGGGGTTAGCCACCTTTTTCTTCAGGACCTCAAGGACTGGTATGTGAAGGTCTGCATCCTTTTGGCTAGTGGGAAAGTGCATTAGAAATCTAGAGGCTGAGGGCTTTCTAGTTGTGCAGAGAAACACTCTCTGGCACTTCTTTTCCTTAATCAGCAGTGTTTATAACATCATCATGTGAGGAATGAGAGTGGAACCCCTCTTTCCCTGTGGCTGTTCTGGATTTCAGCAGTCTCATATTTCCTGGTGAGTTTTTCAAAAAGAGTTTTATTCAAGTCATAGATGTCTTGCCTTCACAACTACTTTTAAAGAGTCCTTTTACTTACCCTGGTGGATTCTTATTGCTCTGTGTTGTGAGAGACACTGTGGGAGTGGTATCCCCCGTTGGATAATGGTCTCAGCAGGGCTTTAGTGGTGAATCACTTGTTGTAACCTTCATTAGGAGAAGAGTCTTAAGTAAGAAGGGAGAAGAAACTTTCTGTTTGGGAGAGAAAATAAAAACCAGCTTTTCTGAGGCCAGAATGAGACCATGTGTAATAAATGATGAATTCACTCTCTTTCCTTCTTCCCTCCCAGTTGCAGTTGATCTCACAGCAGCTGTTTCCAGCTGTCCTCTGGATTTTACCCAGGCCCCTTGGGATGGCTGCAGTGACTCACACAACTGGGCTCTTTTCCATTTTGGTCTGAATCTAGCTTCTCAAGAAGCAGGAGCGGGAGGAGGAAGAGGGTCCTGGTGGTGCTGGAGTGGCTATCTTGTTGAGGCCCCCGTCTGCTGAGGGCTCCGGGCTTGATTTGTCCTCTTGTAAAGCAGTGATCCTGGAAGTTAACATTGCTGGGGGGTAGGCAGATGTGTTAGTGGAAGAGGTGTTTTTGGAGAAAGCAAATGTTCTTTTGCTTTTTTCCCCTCATTTCCTTCCAAACCTTCCATTTCAGAACAAACTGCTTCTTTCCTTTTGAAATGGGTGTAGAGTTGTGTGTGAAATGGGTAGGTAAGTGAATGCTGAGGGAAATGTCAGTTAAAAGTGGGGATAATGTTCTTTGTACTCACTCTGATTCTTGGTGTTGATGTTTTGTAGGTAGAATTCGTTGTTGTTGTTGTGTGTATGTGTGTGTATGTCCCCAGTTTTTCAAAGTGGTCTCTCTTCCTAACATTAAGCACTTCCCTTTCCCTCCCTCTTTCCTCCATGAGGGCCACTTCTTCCCAGCTTGGGAACCTAAACAAATGAGATATCTCAGTAAAGAAAATATAAAGGATCTTTTAGGTATTAAAAAAATTCTTCAATTTTACCACTTTGGGCTCTACACTCAAGTTTCTAAAAGGGTAACACACCGCAGAAGAAATCCTCTAGACCTGCTCTAATACAGTAGCCATTAGCAACATGTGTTGTCCAGGACCTGAAATATGGCTGGTACAAACTGAGATGTTCTAAAGTGTAAAATACACACTAAATTTCAAAGACTTAGGACAGAAACAGATTTCATTGAGATTTATAAAATATAGGCTATGTTTTTGTATTGGTATGTTGAAATGCTAATATTTTGGATATGTTAGATTCAATGAAGTGTATTATTAAAATTAATCTCATTCATTTCTTTTTATCCTTTTTTGTGGCTACTAGAAAAATTTTAAATTACATAAATGGCTCATATTCCTGGCTCTTGTTATATTTCTGTTAGATATTGCTGCTCTAAACAGAAGTGAAAGTTACTGAAGTACTGGTGTGCTGCTCTCTGGTAGTATCTGTTTCCAGAACCGTAAGGGACCTTTGGATAGTTTGGAATTCACAACCCAGTGTACTACAACACACCCTGTATATTTATTGCTGCGTAACAAATTACCCCTGTACTTAACTTTACTGATTTAAAACAACAAACATTTATTATCTCACACTTTCTGTGGGGCAGAAATTTGGAAGCACCTTAGCAGTGTGGTTCTGGCTCAGGATCTCTCCTCTCTCATAAGGTTTCAGTCAAGCTCTTGGCTATGGCTGCACTGGGGCTGGAGCATTCACTTCAAATATGGCTCATTTCATGGCTGTTGGCATGTTGTCAGTGCTCACTGATTGTTGGCAAGAGGCCTTCCTTCCCTCATGGACCTCTCCTTAGGCTCCTTGAATGTCTTCCTTAATGATAAAGTGAAGAGGAAGTTGTAGTGCCTCTTATGATCTAGCCTCTGAAGTATAGTCATTTCTACTGTATTATATTGGTCAGAGGCAAGTCTAGCTCCCTCCAAGGGAGAATGCAGTGTTGGTGTATTGGGATGATGCTCTAACCAGCTGAGCTACCTGGCCTCTTTGGTTTCTATTCCACAAGTAGGGAAATGGAGATGACTTCATTTACAGGTGAGGCTGAGCGAAGGTGTTGTGAGGGATATAGAGGTGTATTGGACAGAGACATAGATGGTGCTCTCAGGTAGCCATAAGTGTAGTATGGGAGCTAAGGTTCTATTTGAATAACTGTGTAAAGCACACTGCTGAGTTTCCAAAGGTGGATTCATCCTTGCCTTCTTGTGTAGCTGTTTTGTTTTTGACTCAGCTTCAGAATTCTGCAGTTTAGCTTTAGGCAATAGCCAAGACCTATAGGATAAATGGCCCAGTAGACATAATTAATGAGGGTCAGTTTTTGTCTGCTCTGGGTCAAAATGGAGCTTTAGTACAAGGAAACTAGGTATACTAGGTAAACTAGGGGAAAGTGGCTGGATTAAGATGCAGTTCAAGACTCAGGAGAGCAGGTATTCATTTCAAACCACTTGACTTCATTTTTTTAAAAACATGTTTTTATTGATTTCAGAGAGAGGGAAGGAGAGGGGGAGAGAGAGAAACATCAAGGAGGAGAGAGTCATTGATCGGCTGCCTCCTGCACACCCTCTGCTAGGGATTGGGCCTGCAACCTGGGCATGTGCCCTGACTGGGAATTGAACCACAATCTCCTGGATCATAAGTTGATGCTCAACTGCTGAGCAATTCGGGCTGGGCTGACTTCTTTTTTTCTCTCCCTGGTGTCTTGGTATGATTTACTCAGATATTTCCTGAGGAATTTAACATTATCTCCTCCATTTTAGAAGTCTGAAAACTTAGCTGAATGGCTTGTTAGAAAGTTGATTGCCTTGGAAAGAGAATTAAAAGTCTGTTGAGTCTTTTAAATCCTTGTTACTGTTATTATAATCTTGGTACAGTATGTCCTTACTTAACGTTGTCGATAGGTTCTGTGACTTTAAGAGAAATGATGTCTAATGAAACCAGTTTTACCACAGGCTAATTGATGTAAACAAGAGTTAAGTTCCTACTGCATGCTATCAGCATTATAAGGAAACAACACTGAACGAGAAGACATCCTGGGACCTGCTTCACTTGAGTATAGTTTTGAATTGTTGCTTTTTGTGTGTGTGTGGTTATCTCTCGTCTCTCTAGCGAGACTTAATTTTCTTAAGGACCATGCCTTTTATTTCTTTATGTTCTCCCCAATAATGACTATATTTTGAGTTGTATATTCAAGAGGATGTGTACTTAGATATTTTGTCAATGTTTACGGTGTGGTGAGTCAGGCACAGAGCACAGCGGTTAAAAGTTTGGGGTTTAGAGCCCTGTTGTCTCTGCTGCTTAATAAGTTTATAACCTTGAGCAAATTTCTTAATTTCTCTGAGGCTTAGTTCCTTCATCTATAAAATATTAATAATAGTTTTCATCTCACAGAGTTGTGAAAACTAATGAGATGTTACAAGTAAAGCTCTTCACACAGGAGCAGTTACTTAGATTTGTAAAAAGTTGTTTAGCTTTTTATTAGAGGCATTGAAATTCTTGAATCATGAACCTCTCAATATTTATTTGACATTATTTTATGGTTGATCAAGCATTGTTATTGGAGGTACCAACCGAAAGCTCAAATGTGGTGTCTGATCTTGTCAGCCCAAATGGGTCCGTATTAAAACTGACTTCATCCAGAGAGTTTTCTTGTATGCTGTGACAAAATAGATATTCTAGGGCTAGGCCATGGTTTCTTACTTGCAGAGCCTGAGGGCACCCCCTGTCTCCAGTGATAGAGGCCATCATTGGTTTTTATACATAGTAGGTCACGTGGGATTTAAATTACCCTGTTTTGGTCTTCAGCTTAGACTTTGACTCCTCCAGAAGCTCACTTAAACCTGGCTAATGCTGTCTCTTATCAAAAGGCCCAAGTCCTTCTGTACCCCTCCAATTTTCTATTAAGGAATTGTTGGAACTCTCTCTCTCTCTCTTTTTTAATTTAAAGAAACCTAGCAACAGCCAAACAGATCATTGCATTTAACTCTGTACTCTGGTCAGCATCCAGAATGTAAGCAGCTATGGCCATCTGTATATTCCTGTGACCTGACCTGATGTTTTTTCTCTCCTGCCTTGATCTTCCAGTGGTTCCTTCCCTCATAGACTATCCCCCTTTCCCTCTTGCCTAGTAAACAAACTTCTTTATTGTCAGCCTTTTAACTGCACGTTATTTCTACCCCTTTCTCTTAACTAAGTTGGGTTTCTTTCTGAGGATATCACGTTCTCCTCCTAGTGGGTGTTATTTGTTCACCTACATTAGGGAGGTCAGTATCATGACCTCTCTCCTTTTTCTTTTCTTTTTTTTTCTTTTTTTAAATATATCTTTATTGACTTCAGAGAGAGGAAAGGAGAGGGAGAGAGAGAGATAGGAACATCAGTGATGAGGGAGTCATTGATCTAGCCCGCAGCCCGGGCATGTGCCCTGACTGGGAATTGAACCCCGATCGCCTGGATCCCAGGTCGATGCTCAACTGCTGAGCCGCGCCCAGCCGGGCACTCTCTCCTTTTTCTAATACTCCTATCCAATATTCTACCCTTGGACAAAATTCTCTGCTCTTTTTAAAAAAATTCATTGATTTATAGAGAGAGGAGAAGGGAGGGAGAGAGAAACATCGATTTCTTGTTTCACCTATCCATGCATTCAATTCAGTGGTTGACACCTGTATGTACCTCTACTGGAGATCGAACCCGTAACCTTGGCACATCAGGACAACACTCCAACCAACTGAACTACCCAGCCAGGGCCAATTCCTTGCTCTTTTAAAGCTTTTGTAATCTGCCTCATCTACCATTTTCCCTTACTCAGTGCTGTCATTTATTGATTGCTTTGCCTTTCTTCCTCATTAAAAACAACAACAAACGTTTCCACTTGGATCATGGATTTTCTTTCTACCTTAAGTATTGTCATCGTTGTAGGAGACTCTGCTGTCTACATAGATGACTAATTCAGCACCTTAGCTGTTCCCATCTCTCAGTTCTTTAGTTAATCTGCTTCCCTGACTCTAGTCACACTTTCACCCTTTGTTCTAAGGACATACCCTGGCTCTTGGGAGTCTGGAACTGCTTCTTTTCTGAAAACTTGAAGACTAGCATCTTGTTTTCTCATTAAGACTTCCAGTTCTCTCATTCATTTTCTCCCACTATCTCTTTTCTCCAGTGTTATCGAGAAACCCACTGCAGTGGCTCTCTTACGCTCTCTCCGTTTTTGTTGATTCCTGTCTTTGCTTTCTTCCCTGTCTTGTTTAGACTTCATGGTTCTTGGCTTAAACAGCTCTTTGGCCAGTATCTTCTATTTCTTTTTATTTTGTTTTAGCTACCTAGCAAAACCCCAGGCCTAGATCAGTACAACTAACTGTCTGCCTTCTTGGTTTCCAGTCTTTCCTGGATCCTTGACTCTTGCCTTGGTGAGTTGCCACAATGGCTGGTCAGACATTCCTCATTGCCCTACATTCACTTACCCTTCACTTTCAGCAAGAAATCTTGCCTCTTAATTTATAGATGGAATAGGAGCCATCAGATTGGAACTCTTTTAACTTCCTGCCACCAGACCTATAATCTTTATCTGTTACAGTGAAAGATGTATCTTTTTTCTTTTCTGTGGTGAATACTACTTGTATCTCTTTCCTAGATTTTTATTCATTCATTCATTCATTCATTCATTCATTCATTCATTCATTCATTCATTCAAATTATATAGATTTCAGGTGTATGATTCTATAACATATCATCAGTTTATTGTTCACCATCCCAAGTCAAGTCTCCTTCCATCACCATTTTTTCATCCTATAACCTCTTCTACCTCCCCCCACTCCCCTTCCCCTCTGGTAATCACCACGAGGTTGTCTGTGTCTATTAATTCCCCACCCTTAATTCCTTCACCTTTTTCACCTAGTCCCATAACCCCCTTCTCCTCTGACAGCTGTCCGTCTGTTCTCTATCTATGAGTCTGTTTCTATTTTGTTTGTTTATTTTGTTCATTAGATTCCATATATAAGTGAAATCATGTGGATTAAATTTCTCTGACTGGCTTATTTCACTTAGCATAATGTTCTCCAGGTTCATCCATGCTGTCACAGGATAAGATTTCCTTCTTTTTTTTTTTTTTTTTTACTGCCAAGTAGTATTCCATTGTGTAAATGTACCACAGCTTCTTTATCCATTCATCTGCTGGTGAACACTTGGGCTACTTCCAAATCTTGGCTATTGTAAATAATGTTGCAATGAACACAGGGGTGCATATATTCTTTGAATTAGTGTCTCGAGGCTCTTTGGATATTTTCTGAGAACTGGAGTCACTGGGTCATAGGGCAGTCCTATTTTTAATTATTTGAGGTAACTCCATACTGCTTACCACAGTGGCTGCACCAATCTGTATTCCCACCAACAGTGCACAAGGGTTCCCTTTTCTCCATATCCTCACCAACACTTGTTGTTTGTTGATTTATTGATGATAGCCATTCTGAAGGTATGAGGTAGTATCTCATTGTGGTTTTAATTTGTATTTCTCTGATGATTAGTGATGTTGAGCGTCTTTTCATATGCCTATTGGCCATCTGCCTGTCCTCTTTGGAAAAGTGTCTATTCAGGTCCTTTGCCCATTTTTAAATTGGATTGTTCATTTTTTTGGTGTTGAGTTTTTTTAAGGTTCTTTATAAATTTTGGATATTAACCCCTTATCCAGATGTATCATTGGTGAATATGTTCTCCTGTTCAGTGGGTTGTCTTTTCATTTTGTTGATGGTTTTCTTTGCTGTGCAAAAACTTTTTAGTTTGAAGTAGTCCCATTTGTTTATTTTATATACTTTTTAATTTTTAAAAATTATTCTTTATTTTTAAAATAGGTTTTTATTGATTTTAGGAAGGAAGGGAGAGTTAGAGAAAGAGGTAGAAACACTGATGAGAAAGAAACATTGATAGGCTGCCTTCTTCCTACCCAGTACCGTTGGGGAATGAGCCTACAACCTGGGCATGTGCCCGGAACAGGACTTGAACCATTGACCTCTTGGTGCATGGGCTCAACCACTGAGACACACCAGCTGGGCTGTTTATTTTTTCTTGTGTTTCCCTTGCCCGAGGAGATATATCAGAAAAAATATTGCTATAAGGAATATCTGAGATTTTATTGCCCATATTTCCTTGTAGAATTTTTATAATTTTGAGTCTAACATTTAAGTCTTCAGTCCATTTTGAGTTTATTCTTGTATATGGTGTAAGAAGGTGGTCTAGTTTCGTTTTCTTTTTTTTCATGTATATGTCCAGTTTTCCTAGCACCATTTATTGAATAGACTATCTTTACTCCATTTCTTGCCACCTTTGTCAAATATTAATTGACCATAAAGGTGTAGGTTTATTTCTGGGCTCTCTATGCTGTTCCATGATCTACACGTATGTTTTAATGCCAGTACCGTGCTGTGGTTTGGTGTTTTTTTTTACATATGTCTTTACTGATTTTAGAGAGAGGAAGGAAGAGGGAGAGAGAGAAAAATCAATGATGAGAGAGTCATTGATCGGCTGCCTCCTGCACACCCTCAACTTGGGATCGAGCCCGCAGCCCGGGCATGTGCCCTGACCAGGAATTGAACTGTGATCTGCTGGATCCTAGGTCGATGCTCAACCGCTGAGTCACACCTGGCTGGGCAGTACCATGCTGTTTTGATTACTATGGCCTTGTAGTATAGTTTAACATCAGGTAGCATGATTCCTCTAGCTTTGTTATCCCTTTTCAAGATTGCTATAGCTATTTGGGGTCTTCTGTGGTTCCATATAAATTTTTGGAATTTTTGTTCCAGTTCTGTGAAATATGTCATTGGTATCTTGATAGGAATTATTTTGAATCTATTGATTGCTTTGGGTAGTATGGACATTTTAACAATGTTAATACTTCCTCTCAATGAACATGGTATATGCCTCCAGTTATTTGTATTTTTTTCAGTTTCTTTCTTTAGTATCTCTTGAATAGGTTTTTAAATCTGCCTCTCTCTATCCTTTATCAACTTTATGCGCACTTACTGCATTGAAAGTGAGCTCTGGCACAGTCCTTCGTCCGCCAGCTCCTTTTCATTCATCTCCGTTCTACAAGCCAACTTTTTGAAATAATTGTCTGTACCCTTTGAACCCATTGCAAGTCTGGTTCTTCCTCAACTACAGTACTGAAACTCTTTTCCCCAGTAGCACCAGTAAACCCTTGGTGGATAAATCTAATGAATATCCTTTTCTGTCTTCTATAACCTTAAAAAACTTGTCTTTCCCTGGCTTCTCTGGCACCATCCTTTAAAAAATTTTTCCTCTTTCTGCCAGTACCCTTTCTTAGTCCCTTTTCTTAATGACTTAAAAGTTGATGTTATTCAGGATTCTGCTCTAGGTCCTTTTCTCTCTTTATTTTTTAATTTATTTTTATTTACTTATTTTTTAATCATTTTTTCTCTCTCTTTATTATACATGCTCTTCTCGGGCAAGGTCATCCATAGCTAAGGCCTTATTTATCATCTGTATGCCAAACTGCTGTCTCTAGCCTAGATCTCTTTCCTGCACTTCAGATATCTGTGTCCAGCTGTTCAGTGTGCATCTCCCTTTGGTTTTGCCACTCCCATTCCCCATTACTGCGTTGCAGTGATCTTTGTTAGAGTGATCCTTCTGAAACAGCTCTCATCATATTGTTGCCCTTTAGTCCCATTAAAAAAGATTGATGATCCCGCTCCTACCTTTTCTCCCAAATCCTGGACCCACTCATACACAGACCATGCAGCTGTACCTGAAGTTACCTCTATAATATTTCTCCTCCCACCTTTTGCTGCTCTGCCCCTCATATTTGTGATTTCGGTTTTGGGTTTGTTTTCTTTGGAAACGTTTGTGGAGCATCTAAGATGGGGTTAGGAACTCTCCTAACTGCTGTCATACATGTTGTACTTATCCCTTTCTAGCACTTAACTTTGCTGAATTATAAGTATCTATTTACTTTGATCTTCAAAACTATAAGTTCCTAGAGGGGAGGGACTATGCTTTGATCTTTTTTCTTTTAAAATTCCCGTTATCTAGCACAGTGCCTGATACATGTATAGTAGGCCAATATTTATTGGGTGTGTAATGGTTGGATAGGTTATAGGACTTTAGAACTGAAACAGCATTATCTATACAGAATAGAGAACCCACATTTTCCTGGTGAGTGATTACAGAGTGGCATTTGGTTCTTTTGTTAGAGAGAATCATTTGAAACAAAGTAGTATTCAAAGACCAAAACCTCCTTTTAACGTATTACCCTTGATTTCAATGTTTAGACCAATGTTTCTGGCTGCCCATTAGTATCATCTGGGGAGCTTAAAAAATCCCATTGCCCAACCTGACCAAATAAGAGAATAACTTTTATTCTTATTCTGGGAAGCCATCCATTTCCAGCTTGTTAAAATTGATCAACAGTAGCCTGATTGCTCTTTGACAAAAGAAATGGCAGGTAAGAGTTTATGTTATCTAATTTCTAGAAGCATCAGTCATTAAGGATTTGGAAATTAGGAGCCCTTTTCTCTCTGTGACCCTTGGGAACATGCCTTATGAACCCTGGGATCATGATCTGTAATAGAGAATGTGAGCAGAAGGTTTCTGTCTGGTGTAGTCACTGTCTCTTCTAATAGTGTGTCTGGTTTGAGTCACTGCTGTTGTATCACAAGCCTCTTCATGATGGGTGGACAGATTAATTTCCTATGAGCCAACTTTATGTAAATAAGAAAATTTGGTGTTTTCACCAGAAGGAGCAGGTTGTTATTTAATTAGTTTTTTTAAAAAAGCTATTTTTTCTTTACTTTTAGGGCTGAAACATCCCTTTCAACCATTTGAATTTTGGGGAAGTTGTTTGTTGCTTTTGGTAATTTTAAGAAATTAGGTTAATTTTTAAAACGGTTTTTAAAAGTATGAGCTCATTCTTGAGTGTACTTATTTGTGGTAGTAATTGCTTGATGAAATCTGTTTTCTGCTACTCAATTAGTATAATATTTAGGATCTGTTTATTGCATAGAGATCGTCTCTTCGTAGCCTTAGGAGGTTTTCAGGAGCACCTTAAATTTGTTCTCTTGCCTTGATTTTTGTACCAGCACAATTTGAGTACTGTAGTCTTCAGAAGTTAATACATTCTTGGTGTTGTGTTTACAGTTACATTTCACAAATACAAGACTGAAGGAATTACTTGCATCAGTAAGTATCATAGATTTGAGATATTTAAATGCTGAATGATTACAAATATTTTAGTCTTGTCATTAAAAGAAACAAAAGTGGAAGATAAAACACCAAACCTAGTATAGACACACAAGAAAACAGGTTGGACTGTTTACCTTTCTTTTTTTTTGGGTCATTTATGTAGCAGCTTTTTAAAAATCTTTATAAGATACCCACGTTTCCACCAAACTAAGAGTTTATGATGACTGATAAATGTTCAGGATAGATGTAGATCTGTTTTCAGAATTGCCTATGTCTAAAAATCATGTGAACTTAGCTTAAGCAATTGGTGAATAGTTCATAAATTGGTCATGATTGCTTGTTTAAAGGTAATGCATGCTGGTAACTTTCTTCAGCTTTGGAAGTAGGACACTGGGGGTTGGGAAGATGTCGGTATACTTTTAGCAGTTCTGGCTGATACTCTTCTTTTGCCTCCCTCATTATCTTGTTTGCTTTGGCTTTAAAGTCTAATGCAGACCTTCTTAAAGAGGGTGGGCATAAATAAAATATGCATGTTCTTTTTCCTTTGCTAATGACAGTATGAAAACATTGTCTGCTTTCAAGTTTGATCTTTTATGGTGAATTGGCTCTCAGACTTACTCTAGGTGTGGGTTTGTCATTTCTCCCATCTCCCACCTTTAGAGTAGGCACAGTTGGTTTTCCATTCAACAGTGAGCTGGTATTGCTTTTCAGCTGAGGGAGCTCAGCCTGCAAACCATGGATCTCAGCTTGTGCTTGACAGAACTTTGTTAAGTGAATCGGGGAGTCTGAATTATTCATTCTTCTTCCTCATCCTGCTGTTCATATCAAATTTCTGCCGTGTCTTTGGGGCATTGTGCCAGTCTTCAGTGTAATTGATTTCCTTGCTTAGCGAGGTACGTGTGTATGTCTGTCTGTGTCTGTCAGCTTGTGTGCCCATGAGCTGTGCCCCTGTTTAAGCATCCCTCATTGCCTAGGATAAGAATATTTATTAAGTACCTTTTGGCCATAGCACAATAGTTCAGCTTCAAACCACTGAAAATGTAGTGGACTTGCTGCTTTTATAATGTAAAGGAGGAGAGGTTGGATTGGTCTTTCTTTGTCCAGGGTACATAATTTTCTTTCCAGGTAACAAGAATTTACGACCTGAGAAGTTAGGAAGAAGACTCTCCTGTGGCATGCCTGGAATGCTGGAGGAGACCATTCTTTTCTCTTTTTGTTCTCTAATCATGTTGTGTCTTCTTCATTAAGAATCTTCTTTAAGAAGATTTCATTTTAGAGCCCTGGGCTGCTAGAAGTCGAAGGACTTGAGGTGATCCAGTCCAGAGGTTGCAAACTGTAGGCCTATGGTCTGGCCCTTACAAAGTGGGTTTTGTTTGGCTAACACAGTATTTTAAAGACATTTGGATTTAACATTTAAACACTGGGAGAACTCACATGAATCCAGCGTTTTGGTTTCTCTTGGAAACACTGGGCCTGCATTCCTGCATGGTACACTCTGGGAGCTGAATAGTGGCTGTTCCCTTTAGGAGTGGCCTGTTTGCTCTAGTACTACACAGTCTCTACCTGCACACTTAATTTAAAAAAAAAAAAAAAAATCTTTATTGATTTTAGAGAGAGGAGGGGAGGGGGGAGAGAGAGTTAGAAACATCAATGATGAGAGTTGTCATTAATTGGCTGCCTCTTGCACACCCCCGACTGGGGATTGAGCCTGCAACCCTGGGCATGTGCCCTGACCAGGAATCGAACTGCAATCTCCTGGTTCATAGGTCGATGCTCAGCCACTGAGCCACGCCCAGCTGGGCCACACTTCATTTTTGATGTGACTTCTGGTGACATTGCAACCCTATTCTAATCCATTCTACTTATTTTACAGAAAAGAGGAAGGGATTTGACCAGAATCTTGTAGACAGTGGGAAACCTTAGGTGAGGATTCATGTCTTTTCACTATTAGTTAATTATGATGATGATTCTTTGTTTTTACTTCTACCTTTTTTCTTACCTTTGTTTTTTAATTGATTAAAAATATTCATTGCATGTATACTAAGAGTAAATACTGGGAGTGTAGGGAGGAATATGTTAAAGGCTCCTGTTCTTGATTTGGGCTTGAGGGACCGAATGAGTCTGCTTTTGGGAATAGTCACCACCCACTGTTACTGTGTCATGTCATGTTGTTGCATTTTCTTCATTTTACCTAACCATTATCTGGAATTATTTTGTCTCGTTGTTTACTACCTGGCTTCCCAAGTAGAATGTAAGCATTGTGAGACCAGAGACTATGTCTTATTCAGTGTTGTGTCTCCAGTGCCTAGAACAATGCCTGTCACTTAATAGATTCTCAGTATTTGTTGAATGGATGGCTAATGGAGGCATTTGAATTGGACTTTGAAGGACGAGTAGGAGTTTTTCATATAGAAAGATATTGGTTGGAGCAGTCATGGAGGCATGAAAATACATGGCATATTCTTGTGCTTATTTGGGGTTGGTCACAAAAAGCTATTTTTGATACAGAAAGACCATCTGGATCTGAAGGACTCTGAGTCCTTGGTAAAAAAAAAAAAATCAGAAACTAAATATGTTTCTGAGTTAGAAAACTCCAGCATAGAAAACTATACTGGAAAAAATTCCCCCTCTGAAGTCTTTTAGAAGGCTGTTGCCATTCATTATCATTAATTTTTTAGACAGCTTCCCCGACCTATTTACCAAAGTGTTATTAAATGACAGATGTGAAGCAAGGGTGTGGTTATAATGTGCCTTTAGTCTAGCAACACTTGTGCCTTGGTGCAGAGCAGCATATTTTGCAAGTCCAGAACAAATGGCAGTAGTTATTTTTAGAGTATATAATGGACCTAGCAGTGAATTCCTGAGGGTGTAGGGCAAAGGTTCTCAGTGTTAGCTAGTTGTGCATTAGCATCACCAGGGAGTTTTTTTGTTTAAATTTACCTTTATTGTTGAAAGTATTATAGATGCCCTCTTGGAGTTTTAAAAAATTTCATTCCTTGGCTATACCCCACACAGACCACAATTAAATCATGAACTCTGGGGGTAGTACCCAGGAATCAGTATTCTTAAAAAACATGCCCGGGTGATTCCAGTGTGCAGCCAAGGTTAAGAACTGTTGGCTTAGGGCAGTACAGACAAGGGAAGGAAGGTAGGTTATTGTAAGTTGAGGTGTAAGGAGTCATCCTAAAGACATTAAGAAGGAATTTAAAAGAATTATTAAAATAGCATCTGGTAGAAGAGGAGGAGTATTTTAGGAAATCAGTCTAGAATTGTATGATTTAGAGCAGTTGGAACATAGGGGTTGGAAATCTTATAGATGGTGTCAGAAATAAAAGGAATGTACCTAGTTGATGAGGGAGAGAGCCTGAATTCCATACGGTCTGCTTTACACATCAATTACTATCCATAGACTCTAGCTTTCTAGTCACATGTGATGAAAAAACACTGTACTTGAAGTGAAACATCATGGGTCATAGTGCTAGATTTCCTGCTGATTAGCTGTGTTCATTTAGTTCAGTTTACCAACCATTTACCAAGTGCTGAACACAGTACTGGACCCTGGGGATGAATTATATACAAGTCTTGCCATTTAGGATCTAACATTCTAAGGAATTCTTTCTGTAACCTTAGTTAGGCAGCTCTTAACTTCTTTGGGCCTTTCTCCATGCGTTAAATAAATGTGGGGATATGATGAGGTTGTTTTCAGCTTTGGCATTCTTATTACAATGATCCCAAGTAAAATCTAGTAAAAATCAGCACCTCTCCAAAGTAATTATTATAGTTTTCTTCAGTGGAAAAAAAAAAATTCAAGAAAAAGTATGGCCAAAAGGGTTTAAATGGAAACAATGCCAGGACCATACCAAACCCTTTCCCATCTTATCTTTCTATCAGGTTCTGTTTGCTTTTGACATGTAGAGATTTTGACATGTAGAGTTGGTAAAGAAGATTCCAGAGTAGATCTCCCTTGGGGAGGAAGTAGCCAGTGGATTAGAGCAAGAGAAGAGTCTGGGAAAAGCCTCACTGTTAGAGTTGCAGGCAGTTAGGAAATGCTGCTGCCAAAGTTTGTTTTTGAGATCTTGCATTGTTCCCAGCACCATGTTGAGGAGCTGTTGACTCCATTCATTATCCAGATGAAGTTTACTATAACTGGGAACAAATTGCTTATCTTGCCAGCGGCTTTCAAGATAAACTTAGGACAGCTGGGGAGATGTGTCTTGCTCAGAATTCTTGGATATTGCAATACATTTATTGTTTTCTTTGGCAGGCTTTGGGGAGAGGGGAGAATGCAGAGGGTAAAGGGAAGTCAGTGGGCAAAAAAGCTTCCCCCCAAAAAAAGGAGCCCTGAAAAGATGTTTGTGTTGGGACGTGGAGATGGGTGGTAAGGCTGTAAAAGTTTTGTAGACTGTTCTTTTGTTGCTGTTTTGCTTTTGGGGACATAACACTAATAATTATGGTTAGTTTTTTTAAAAATGATACTCTTAGCTTTATCTTTTGTTTTGAACTTATTAGGGACTATTAAAGGGCGATATTCTTGTGTAAATGTTGCAGTGAACATGTTGTTCCAGTGTAGAGACTATACCTTGATTTCAGTTCTGATATGCTGGACCTTCAGACCTCAGATTACTGTCCAACCATTTTCTTTGCCTCTGAGCACTTCTCTTTTATCCAGCAGTTTTTGTATTCACCCAGTGAACCTTAATTCAACACCTGTATGCCCAACTGTATGCCAGCCGTTAAGGATGTATGGAGGGAGGTGGATTGTGAGACAGGCCCTGTTCTCAATACTCTCTCAGTATAGTTGGGAGACTGATTAGTACCAAGCAGGTGTGGTAAATGCCACGGGAGAGGCGAGTAAATGTGGAGATGGGGGACAAGGTACCTGATCTAGCTGGGGCAGGGTAGATGTAAGGGAAATGGAGCTGGGGAGGTAACAGGAGCTACATTTCTGTGTGTTTTAAACAGAAGAAAAAATAGGGAGACACTGGGTTAATGGGTAGAACATGGGGTGGGGAGTTAGGACCCTTCTTTTTTGGTGTTTTGTGTTGAAAGTACAGCAGCTTTCTTTGCTTCCCACTCCTGGCAGCAGATTTTCTGTTCCTCTGGAATTCTGTGGGCTGGAAAAGAATGGAAAGGAATTGGCCTACCTGCATGGGGGGAGAGGGAGGCATTAGGGATGTGGGTGTTTAAAAGCTCTTGGCATGACTGGCTCTCAGTACAGATGGTTATTTGCATTACCATTATTGTAGCTGTTATGCCTGCAATCCCTTTGGTGTGCCTTTCTACAGGGATAATTGTGGGGTCCTAACTAACTCTTCCTGCTGCCAGATAAAATAGATGCTGATGTGTTGTGCATTACTGAGTATACAAGGAATTCTGTGTGAGCTGCCTTCTTACTGCTGCCTTAAGCTTTTGGGGGCCTCTGTAGTAAGGGAAAAATGTTTTGTTTTGTTTTTGTATTGAAATTCACATTGGCAAAAACATAAAAATGAGTATACTAGATCTTACTGAGGGATTGACCCCTAAATGGAGCTAAAATTAACTTTGGTGACTGCTTGGATTTTGAAAGTGTTAAACAAGATTTCAATATCCAGGAAACAGATGATTTTTCTGGGAATCCAAGAAACTAGTATTCTGGGTAAAACTCTAAGGTGGGTGAAATAGAAGCAGGATGGGCTTTATAGCCGACCTGCCACTTATTTGTTTGACCTTGTCCAATTGTTTTAACTTTTCTCAAGCCTCAGTTTTGTCACTAGTAAATCAAAGTTAATAACTACCATAGAATGGTTGTAATGATCAGATGTTAATTTTCTACTAAAAGCCGTTGACAGGCTTCTTTCTTAGTATGTGTGTCTCAGCAAGATGGAATCACTAGCTCTTTCTCCCCCACTTTGCTTTTTTTTTTTTTTTTTAAGATATGTCTATTGATTTTAGAGAGAGGATGGAAGAGGAAGAGAGAAAGACAGAAACAACAACGATGAGAGAGTCATTGATAGGCGTCCTCCTGCACACACCCTTACTGGGGATAGAGCCCACAATCCCAGGCATGTGCCCTGACTGGGAATCGAACCACAATCTCCTGGATCCTAGGTTGATGCTCAACCACTAAGCCATGCCTGCCGGGCCCCCTCTTTGCTTTTATACATGTTTTTTTTGGTATTGATTTTTACCTGCCCGCTCAGAAAATTCTCCACCAAACAAAATACACAAACCTGGTATTTTTAGGCTTACGTTCTCTTGTTCTTTGGATCTGAGCTAAATGGTGATCCCTTTTCAAGGAAGCCTTTCCTCACCCTGGTTCCACCACAGTCTAGAAGGTGTCCTTACTAGATGTTCCATAATAATCTTTTTATTTATCTGTCTAGAAGTTTTTGGTGGACAGTGACTGTCATGTCTGCTATTGTATTATCAGTGTGTAGCCTGGATCTTCCTCCTTCATTTAAATGATGTATGGTGCCTGGCTGGCATGACTTAGAGGTTGAGTATTGACCTGTGATCCAGGAGATTACGGTTCGATTAGCGGTCAGGGCACATGCCTAGGTTGCAGGCTTGATCCCCAGTGGAGGGTGTGTAGGAGGCAGATAGTCAATGACTCTCTCATCATTGATGTTTCACTCTCTCTCCCTTTCCTGTCCTCTCTCTGAAATCGACAAAGACATTTAAAAATAAATAAATAAATTAATAATGTATGGTGTGTGATTGGAACCAACCTAATTGCAAAACTCAGGACAATCCCTCTTGTTTTATAACCAGAAGAAAACCACTGAATTTGCACATAATTGATGGTAAAGTCCACTTCCTCTGGGGGTAAATTTGGCTTTCAGAGTCATTGGAGCAGGGAGCCTAGTAAACCTGATTCTCGGTGCTGTGGTAGAGATTCATTTTGCTTTCTTTCATACACAGGAGTTACTTTTTTGCTTGGAGTAGTAAACGGGTATGACTTCTGGCAGTAATGCAGTCTAGAATTGGGCCAAATAGTTGTAATCCCATCATATCCACTACTTTTTAGAAAAGGCCCCTTTAAAACAAAACACAGAATACCTCTGGGTGTGATGAAAACCTCAGGAGAAGTGTAGTTTTTAGACTTCTCAAATATACTTGTATATTCCTCCGTCCTCTTGTTTTCTTAAGGGTAGTTCAAACCTTAGAGGGTGTGTGTGTGTGAGAGATGGGGACCTCTTACTTACATGACCTAAGCACGTTCCATTGTAGCCATTGGTCTATTTGTCCTGTATGTCTCAGAGCCCGATCTTCCACCTTCTAATGGACTATCCTGACTTTGTTGTAGAGTAAGGGCCAAATTCCCTGTGAAGTAAAGGCAAACTGTAGCACCTACAACTTTTTACAGGTTACACGTCTGTGTGACTCTGTTAGACTGAATTCCTGAGGGCAGGGGCGTTCTGATTCACTTTACATCCTTGTGATCAGTCCAGATGTTGGCATATCCTTAAATAAATGATTGTCTCTTTGTTGAATGAGGCGGCAAGGTGTTGTAGAAGATTGAAAGTTTTAGAGTTTGACAGACCTCAGTTTGATGGGTTCTGCACTTGGTAACTAGAGGACCTTTAGCTTGGTCAGAGTTTTAACCTTCTTCTTCTTTAATATGTTTTTATTGATGTTAGAGAGAGGAAGGGAGAGGGAGAGAGAGAACATCAATTGGCGCCTCCTGCATGCTCCCCACAAGGGATCAAGCCTGCAATTCCAGCATGTGCCCTGTCCGGGAATTGAACCCAGCTACCTCTTGGTGCACTGGACCACACTCAACCAACTGAGCCACACTGGCCAGGGCCTAACCTTCTGAGCCTTAAGGATAAAAGATACTGTGCTCTGCATAATTTCTGGCAGTAGATGGCTATTATTTCCCCCCCAGTAATTTATTTTGAAATAATTTTACAAGTTGAGTAAGGTTCGCAGAACAACTAAAAACATAAAACCCCTTAAAAATCTTATATACTCCTCATTCACATTCCCCAGTTGTTAATATTTTATTGCATTTTCTCCATACCCACTCTGTGTGTGTGTGTGTGTGTGTGTATACACATACATACCATTTATGATTATTTCTTTTCTGAACTTTTTTGAGAGCAAACACTCCAGTGTGTATTCCCCCAAATAGGGCTTTCCTATATAACCAGTATACAACTCTCCAAGTCAAGAACAGGAAATCAGTATTGGTACAACATTACCATCCATCCGCAGACCCCATTGACATTTTACCAGTTGTCCCTGTGATGTCTCTTTTTCCTTTTTTTGGTCCAGAATCCTCTCTAGGAATATGTGTTAACGTTTAGTTGCATGTCTGCTCAGACTCCTTCAGTCTGTAACAGTTCCTCAGTCTTTGCCTTTCTTCGTGTCCTTGACATTTTTGATCTGCTGAGGTCTGTGTCTGTCCCTCACCAGCTCTGCCTGACATCCATTGGCATCTTCTTCCTGAACCAGCCACTTCTGCGATAGTTGCCGCCTGGTGATTCTCTGTTCCTATTAGTCTGTCTATATTTGTTAGACTCTATTTATGCCATTGACTCTATGCCATTCTCCTATAAGGAAGAGTTTTTCCTTCTCATTTGTTTGTTCATGACAATAGTCTTGTCTTGACAGGAGTATCACAGAGATGTTGCTGCTCTCTTCTCAATACGTATTAGACGTGAAGGCAAGTGATTTCTGTCTCCCCCACTATTAGTGATGATAACCTTTATCACCTGCTTTATTTGGTGTTTGCCAGATTTCTGCACATTAAATTCACCATTTTCCTTTTATAATTATTATTATCTTGTGGAAAGATATTCTGAGGTGATACCTCTAGTCTGTTCCTCACGAGCTCTGCCTGACATCCATTGGCATCTTCCTGAACCTGCCACTTCTGCAATAGTTGCCGCGTGGTGATTGTTTCTGTTAGTCTGTCTATATTTGTTAGTTGCCATTTTCCTATAAGGAAGAGTTTTTCCTTCTCATTTATTTATTTCTGTCAGTGGGGTCTCATGAATTCTTGTTTTATTCCGTGGTTTGGAATTCATTTCTATAATTATTCTGATCCTCAAGCTGTCCCCAATGTGGCCAGGGGGACCTGCTTTATTCTGGCTTCTTTGTACTGTTGACCTTCCCTCTCATTCATGGGATGTTTCTTCGTTTCTTGACTTTCTAGCACAGATTTTCTAAGCTTCCCTTGTTCTTTTCCTGCCCTAGCCCTGGAATCAGCCATTTCTAAGGAGACCTGGTTCTTTTAAATGGAGGATAGTAACTAGAAACCAAAACCTGGGTGCTAGACATGCACATTGCTATTGGGGTATCATTGCCTCTAGGCTATGTCAGGAGACAGAAGATATATGTAAGTATATATGTATACACAGCACACACACACACATATGCATAGATACACCATACATGTACACTTGTAACTTTCTGTATTTCTGTATGTATATAAGTGTGTACAAATATGTGCATGATGTTTGCATGTGTATAGGTTAGATATTTTATATTATGAAACCTGAGTTTATGCCATTGGCTCTTTTTTTTTTCTAAATATATCTTTATTGATATCAAAGAGAGGAAGGGAGAGGGAGAGAGGAAGATAGAAACATCAATGATGGGAGAGTCATCATTGATCGGCTGCCTCCTGCACGCCCCCTACTGGGGATTGAGCCCACAACCCGGCATGTGCCCTGATGGGGAATCGAATCACGATCTCCTGGATCCTAGATCGATGCTCAACTGCTGAGCTACATCCGGCTGGGCCATTGACTCCATCTTAAATCCAGCCAGTCTCTTTCCATTTTTGTAAACATATTCTCAACTAGGGAGAGACTTGGCTCCTCTTATTGTCAGTATATTTAATTATTTCATTTTAAGTATTTGCTTAATGTAACCAATTTCCCAACCACAGTGTCTCTCTCCTCTACCTCTGTACCCCACTCTTCATGGCCTGGAATCAGCCAATGGGCCCTCTGGCCCGTTCTTCCATAGGGCCTCCCAACCTCCCCACAGTTCCCCATCTTCCTCATAGTCCTCAGCTCCCCTGCCACTTTGTGTGCTTGGCCTCTGGGCCTGCTGGCCTGTGCCTCCTTACAATTCCTCAACTCCTAACCCTGTATTCTTAGCTATTGTGCTGACCTCCTCTATGATGGAAGGGGAAGGAGGCTGTTATTGTCATCATCATCATTATTATTAAATTTATCTTTATTGTTGAAAGTATTACAAATGTCCCCCGTTTCCCCCATTGATCCCCTCCACCTGTCCTCCCCCCAGGCCTTCCCCACACTGCTGCCTGTTGTCATGGGTTATGTGTATATGCATGTAAGTTCTTAGGTTTTTACCTCCCCCTATGCCCCTACCCCCCGCCTTCCCTCTGAGTTTCATCAGTCTGTTCCATGAGGCCATTATTATTTGAGGAAGGTTATATATTTTTTGTTTGTTTATTGAAGTATAATTTACATGCAGTAAAATTTGTTCTTTTAAAGGTATACATTTTTATGAATTTTGGCAAATGTAAGTCATGTAACCACTGCTGCAATGATGATATAGAATACTTTTATTACCATAGAAAGTTCCCTTGGGAACTTTTTTCCTAGTCTGCCCTTCTGCCAGTCCCTAGCTGCTGGCTATCACTGATCTGATTTCTGTTCCTATGGTTTTGCCTTTTCTAAAATGTCATATAAATAGAATCATATACTCTGTAGCTTTTTTAAGTCTGGCTTCTTTCACTTTGTGTTCTTTTGAGCCTCATCTTTGCTATTTTATGCATTAATAATTTGTTCCTTTTTATTGTTGAGTAGTTATTTAGTTATGCCTGTACCACAATTTAATTTTCCATTCACCAGTTGATGGATACTTGGGTTGTTTCCAGCTTTTGACAATTACAAATAAGGCTGCAATAAATATTTGTGTTTTGTGTTGTCATAAGTCTTTGTTTCTCTTGGGTAAATACTCAGGGGTGGGATTGCTAGGTCATATCTTATACATATATTTAACTTTATAAGAAACTGCCAAACTGTCTTCCAAAGTGACTTAGAATTTTTGCATTCCCATCAGCAATGAGTGTATGAGGGTTACAGTTCCATATCCTTTTACTATCTGGTATTGTCGGGGTTTTTTTCCTTCTTTTTAAAAATTGAGTCATTCCAATAGGTATGTAGTAGTATCTCTTTGTGGTTTTAATTGCTCTTTTCCTAAATCCTAATGATGTTGAGCAGCTTTTTATTTGCATATTTGCCATCCATTTCTCTTTAATGGTGGGTCTGTTAAATCTTTTCCTCTTTTTAAAAATTGGATTGTTCATGTTCTTAATGAGTTCTGTATATATTCCTTTTACCAGTCCACTATCAGATATGTGCTTGCAGGTATTTTCTTCCATTCCGTTTTAAATTATAAACATAGCTTCTTTAGTATATAAAAATGCTGGATTGGATTTTCTGGGGCTTTCCATATAGCCTTTATGCTGTGAATACAGCCTTTATGCTATGACTACCCAAGAGAAATATTTGTAAGAGGGTGAATCTCAGCTTGAGGGGAGGTGGTGATCTTGGAGGATCAGGTGGAGTTGCCTCTTTGCTTTGACTGAAGGGTATTGTTGAGAAAAGGAAGGAAGGACTGAGGGAAAAATAAGAGGAGTGGTGATGGTAGCCATCCTTTGGTGAGAGAATTCAGTATAGCCAATTCTGGGGTAGGAGGATGGCTGCTAGAGCTGTCCAAAATAGAAAGATAAGGTGCTGGGGGCAAGGGTGGGGAAGGGAGTGGGTTTAACATGGTGTGTGTTGAAAGTGTTGAACCTAGATGAAGTCAAACAGGGAGCTTCATTTGGTATGTAAGAGAGGAGATATGATTTACTGAGGATTACGTGGGTCACAAAATGGCAGAGCTGGGGCTTAAATTAAGATCTTTTAGAACAGTTGTAAAGAAGGGTCTTAGCAGCATATGGGGGGGAGGGAAAGGCAAATTCTAAGTGGAGTGATACATGTTTCTGTTATTCTTTATATCCTTTAGGCAATTCATAAATATTCTTGTATCTGTTCATTATGTAGTAAAACAAAACAGCAAAGCTGGAATGACAGCAGAATTGGTGATAGAACTGGTAAGAGTTTAACTGTAAATCAAATTGGAATATATTTTGGGTTAAACAGAAAATACTAGAAATCAGAGGGAATGCATTTTGGCACAAAGAAGAATGTTTGGCTTTTCCTGACTTAGAAAAGGAAAGGATACTAAAGATAGTAAGAGATCATAGGTCTGGCTTTTGATAATTATCATTAGCCATGAAAATACTAATTTCTAAGGTGAGGATTTACTGGAATCGGAATTGCCTTTGATTAAAAGAGAATGATGAAAGGAAATATCTGGAAAAACCTTATAGCAATAGTTATTATTTTATTGGATTCTTAGTCTCATTTAGGCACTGTGCTAGGCGTCTTGCCATTGTTTTCCTAATTGTTCCATAACCCTGCAAAGTATTTGGTGATAGTACGTTTCTATTTTAGAAATGCAGAAATTGAGATTCAGGAAAATTAAATGATATAGCCACCAATAAATGCAATAAAAAATTAAGAAAAATAAATGATTTGGCCAAAGTCATATAACTGGTAAGTGATTAAGCTGCGATTCGTCCCTATGACTGTGTAGTGTCAAAAGGTTGTTCTCTTTAATTGTACTGAGAATAAATAATTGCAATGTCTGTCATTAGTAGGCTGCTTGGTATTGGTTCACTAACTGTTCACTATAAGATAGGTACAGAAATTGATTGTTAGTGTTTAGAGACTTTTATAACAATATGATAGAGTAATTTTGAGTGTTGAATCTAATAATAAAGTTTATATTATGTATGCCTTTTAAAAATTTATTTTTTCCAGAAATTCATTTTACTGCATTTTATAGAAGTATCATTCTATGATGGATTGGAAATTTAAAAAGGAGAGGGTTGCTACAGTTAGTGTGAGAAGCCCTGCGCTGACCATGCTGCCTCTCTGCTGTGGAGCTACTGGCAGTAATATGCAGTTTACTCCAGCCCTCCAGCAGACTCTGAGTTTTGAATGGCAGGGGAGACCGAGTCAGAAAGCCAAAGAGGTGATCGGGAGAGGTGAGGGTCTAGGGGAAGACACTTTAGGAAAAGTCTCTAAACTGCCCTCAAGTGGTAGCAGCAAGGGTGAGTCCCAGTTCCCTCCTAAGAGAGGAGGGAGGAACACCCTTCCTCCTTGGGTCAAATGTAGTGTTTGGATTGTGGTGGCCTTTCTGTAGATTCCTAGCCTGCTTTTATTACACTCTGCGGCAATGCTGGTGTTGAGAGAACAAGTACAAGAAAAGGAATTTATGGAAGCAAAGTTACCTGAAGTTGGAATTCAGAAAGTCCCAAAATGCCTCTCCTCACAACTGCACACAGGAATATTTACCTCGAAGGGTTTTCCCTTTAAGGAAAAGGCTGCAGTTCTTTGGCAGGGCCGAAAGTTTTGATTGGCCCCTCTACTGTTGTTTGCCACGATGATTCCTGACCAGTCCAGTTTTGTTCAGAGCTGGTTTGAGAGTCAGCTGAGCTGCCAAGTTCAATGTACCTAATCTGAAATGTGTTCATGTTTAGGGAGAGTGCCCAGTCCTTCAGTACGCCTCCTACAGTTCAGCTCTCCACATTCCAAAGGGAATGTGACCCTGCTGTTCCTGGAACCCCATGTCATAGATTCTTACTTCTCTCTCATGGTTTGAAGTCTTGCCAGTTTAGGGAGAGGAGTTTAACTTACTGAAGGGAAGATGTTTTTAGGGAGCGTACCCAGAATGGGGTACCCAATGCAGTGGCCCAGGAAGAGGAGCCCACTCAGCCTTCAGGTTACCTAGGGTAGGAGATTGAGAAAAGAGGTGTCAGTTTTATAGGATTATTATTTTTTCTACTTCCAGGTATGAAATGGAAAACAGGCCCTTTAAGAACTAGACCCTTGTTTGACCATTTTACTTAGGGGAAACATTGATCACAGACCTGTGATAAAGGCAGGTGTTTCGAGGTATGTACTTCTAGCCCCAAACCCTACTAGTGGTTTACAGTAATGCCTGGCATTCTGGTTGTGGCTGAGGGCAAGGCTGCACACTAAAGACAGTTCTAATCCAGTTTGAATCAGCAAATCTCTTACTTGCTTAACTGGTCTTTTTCTTTTTTATAAAGACGTTTTAAAAAAATTATTGATTTTTAGAGAGAAACATTGATTTTTGTTGTTCCACTTATATGCATTCATTGGTCTATTCTTGTTAAACTGAGCACAAATGACAGAGTTATATTTCAGTAGTTTATTTGTGAATTTAATTCTCTAGGTCTTTGTGCTGTGCTTCTCTGATTATGTGGCTGGGCCTGGTACTTAAACATTTTACCCTCGCCTTGGCTATGATATTCCTAAGCAATATGAAGACAGAAAACGTGGCGGCGTAGAGAAGCCACATACCAGCTGCCAGGCTCTGCCCGTTCTTCCCCGCCCTATACCTAACTCCTTTCTGTATGGTCTTGGGGGCAATAAGAAAATTGCCTTAAAATGGTGATTCTTAGGTGAAGTTGGAGGCTGGTTGTGTATGTACTCCTGTTAGGTGTGTGGAAATTGAGGGGGTGGTGGTGCTGGAAATAATCGTAGAGAATCTGTTTGACCCCCACATTCTATGCCTGAAAAACAGATTCAGAAAGATGAAATAGTTTATTCCTAGCCACATGGCTAATTAAGGACCATATTCTCTAGGTTTCTGGAGTCTTAGTTCTAAGCATTTACCGTGCTACCAGAGAAGTTCTGTTTTCTTTATAGAAAGCATCAGTAAAAATTTATTTTCTGCAGAAACGATTATTGGCAATTTAACTGAGGAATGTGAGTGGAAAATATTTTTTCCTGTTGAATGCTAGGAGAACTATTCCAGAGTGTCTCTTTATCTACTTTTTGTATGATTTAGAAGACATAAGAAAGTGAACAAAATTTCATGAAGAATATGCTTCATTTAGATGCTTAAAGAACAAAGTAGGCCACTTCAGATTTCTAAAAATAACATTTAAAGCATCCCCAAACTATGTGAAAGGGATTTTAGTTGCACGAATGCTGTAATTTTCTAGGGGTTTCTGGGCCTGGGTGCTAGCTTTCTGAATGCTTCATGTTCTTAATGTGACTCTTGTGTATGGTGACCCTAGAATAGGAGATGGAGAAATGTGCTCTGAAGGGTGATTTAGGGGGAAGGGATGAGAAGGTTGCAAGCCAGAAAAGCTCAGCCTGGAAAGCTCAGCCTAGTGCTTTTAGAGAGTTTTTTATGTCCCCCCTAAAAGGAAAGGCCCGCTTGGAGCCTGGTGCTAACTGATTCCAGATGGGCCTGCTACACTACAAAGGTTTTCAGTGTGTTTGGGATGGGGCTGACCGAGGGCCCCGAGCACTTCCTGCACAGCTCTGCGATTGTACTCACCTAATCAGAAACAGCCCTCACTGCTGCAGCTCCAGGCAGCCATCTCCGGCTCTTCTCTTCGGGCCTCGCTCTGTGACTGCCCAGTTTACCTCCCCATTTTAGTCTCCTTTCCTCTCTCATCTCTTCTGTTGTTTTCAGGGAACATTAAAGAATAAATATGAATGTGAAAAATATATATATTATATATATTTCCCTATTCCTTGTTGGGGTGGGAGCCAAGAGGAGGGGGAGGAATGGCTAAATTAAAGGCAGATGCTGAAAGGCTTTTTTTCCTGAACCTGGCAGATGTTTGCTGGAAGTCGGTATTGGGAACATGAGAATGTGAAGCCAACTTGGAAAACCAAGCCATTTTTAATTTTTTTATTTTTCAATCCTGGCACCCTTTCCAAAGGCTTCAGAATGTTGCATGGGAATGGTTTGTTTACATTATACACTGAGTCTCACTGGTCCTTTCTGGCTTTGTGTCAAAGCGCAAATTTGACAGTGACTTTAAACCCAGTAGAGGCAGAAGGGTATTTTGCAGTCAGATTCCATGTAGCACTGTTGCCAAGGGAGCATACCTTCTGTTCTCTGATGTAGGCTTGAACTTGGCCCACTTCTCTACTGCACAACATCCCAGGCGCTCCGCTAAGGTTACAAGAGGATTTTGTGGTAAGGCTAGGCTGCAGGGACTGAGTCGTTCTTATGGGCCTTCCAGACTCTACCAGGGGTATACTTTGTGTATAAACTTGATTTTCTGTTTGGTCCAGATGCCTGTGAAGCTGAGGGTATGCTTGGTATTCAAATCTCAGTCCTCTCGAGCTAGCTGATGACCGCAGAAACTCTGCATTCCCGGGCTCCCCTGGGTCTGTGCAGTTTCATTCTCATCCATTTGAGTATTCATGTTGTTGCATAAATGTGATCTTTTTAGGATAGACTGTAAAAATATACTACGTAGTCAAAGTTCTCAATAGCATTTGTTTGCTTCCCTGACCTGTCTCCTTTTGGTGTCCCTTTTATCCTAATGATCACGTTTCTTGAGTCAAATGTGGAATTTGTTATTTGATGAGAAACTTTTGTGCTGTTCTTAGGTAATGAGATTGTCCGGGAAATATATATTGGAAATGGAAATATTTGAATTTCTGGGATATTTTAATGTTAGTAGGAATAATGGGTCAGAGTATTTGAGATTGAGATTTCTTAAGACAGGTCAGATGGTCCCCCTTTTTATGAGTGATTATAGCAATGTAGCATTGAAGCTAATGCAGAATTACCTGATATTTTTAATCATCAGCTGCTTATGATAATGTTCTCAATTTACCAGTAGGATCTTCTTTCTTACATTAATTAATTAATTAATTATTGAATTTATTTGGGTGACATTGGTTAATAAAATTACATAGGTTTCAGGGGTACAGTTTTATAACACAGCATCTGTATTGTGTGTCCACCACCCTAAGTCAAGCCTCTCCATCACCATTTATCCCCACTTTACCCTCTCTTATCTCTCCCCCACCTTTATTTTTTAAGATTCCCCTTTAGGTGTGAAGAGAAGGCAGCTAAAGTGTGTGTATGTGTATGATTGTTTGCTTGTTTGATTTTTTTCAGTGGCTATTATTTGCCAAGTTTCAGACTCATATTATCTCACTTAATATGAGGTGGCCTTACTTTCATTTGCACATGAGGAAACTGTACTTGCCCAGTGCCACACAGCTAGTAAGTGTCAGAGAGATAGGTTCAACCTGTTATGTTCTGGATCCAAAGGTGATATATGTTCTTCTACATCGTGGGTTATAAGTCCTAAATTCCTCTCAGGAGAAATTCTTTTCTAAGGGAAATGTAGTGCCTAAAAGTTTACTTACAGGTCATTTAAAGCTGCTTCTTATTATTTTATTTATCGATTTGAGGGGGGGAGAGAGAGAGAGAGAAACATCCATTTCTTGTTCCACTTTATTTGTGCATTCATTGGTTGATTCTTGTATGTGCCCTGACTGGGGATAGAACCCGCAACCTTGGTGAACTGGGATGATGCTCCAACTAACTGAGTCACATGGCAAGGGCTGCAAAAGCTGCTTTTTTAATTGAAATTTTTATTGGGGTAATTGTAGATTCACATACAGTTGCACAAAAGCTGCTTTTGAAATGGCAGGAAGGCAGAGGTTCTGATTTAGAGGCAGACCAACACCTTTACTCTTCTTCTAAGGCAGTGTGGAAGGAGGTTGTATGTGGGGTTCTTGAGACCTTGCTTAACCTTAGCAGCTCTCTGCTGTCTTTGGGATGTGCACTTATCAAATACTGTTAAGTGCCATACCATGAGAGACACCCAGTTGCAATTCCTAGTTCAAGCAGGCCCTACCATGGAATCTTGATTTGCTAGAGCAGAGACAACACTCAGAATATAGGGTTCATTTGGGGGTGGAGACAGTAGCAGACCTTGGGAAAAATGAGTTGGAATTGGTAGGGGCGGATCAACCAGACATCTTTGGTTATGATCACTCTGAAGATTCCTTTCATTGTTTTCCCATTAGCTTAGATGTCACCTTCCTAAGGAGGCCTTTATTTTTAACCTAAAGTATATTTATTTCCACTTTCTTTCTTTATCGTGACTTGTAAGTAAATATTTGCTTACTTACCTGGAGTAATGTCTTCTCTCCAGTTTGACTGAACTTCATTAGGGCAGGTACTGTGTTTTTTTCACACTGTGTACATGGTGCCTAGACCTTGGGACCATAGTAGGTATACATGATCATGAAAGTTTGTTGAATGAATGAATACCATGGGAAATTATGGTTCCTGTTGAAGAGCTTAATTCTTAACTGGTCTTGCCTTTGCCTATTATTTTGGATCAGGGTACTGACTTTGAAAATTTTCCTGATTAAAGAGTTTTACTTTCATAGGCTTCTTTTCTTTTTTCCTTATAACAAGGTAGTAAACTACCCTAGTTTGAGGTCATCCCTTAAGCTCTGCTAACGGATTCTTGCTTCATTTCAGAAAACGTGCTTAAGGCCTAGAAGGCCAGGCTATGAAGCATCTGGTCCACCTTCACCTCTAAAAATAGCAGACTGGTTCTTTCTCCTCCTGTTCTACATGTTTGGAAGAGTGGCACAGTTCTATTTTGAGGCTTGTTACAAAATAGGAGAATGAAGAAAACTCAGTGACTGGTTTAAAATTCTCTGCTCATGTAAATTGGTTTAATGCATATTCTTTCATTTAACCCCTTTCAACTTCTCATCCTAGAATTGACCTTCCCTAAATCAATCTTTTATAAAAGGGTTATATATATATTTGATCCTTAACTCACTAAGACTTTCTTAAGCTTTTTTTTAGGTAACCTTTCTCCCCAGGACCAGGAAGAACAGATAATATGGGCAAGATAATTGGAAAACATGGAAAAAATGTAGGGTTGTGTGGGTGTGTGAGAGTGTGTGTGTGTGTACAGAAATATTTTTTCTTTTCTGGGAAAAATTGCATAATTTTTAGATTCAGCTATTTCTTTTAGGTTGTTGGGCTATAATACTGAATTTGTAGTTGTTATCTTATTATAAATCTATGATATACTTTTATGAAAGTTGATAAATGGTTTTAAGATGTGCGTATTAAAGAAGCAGTAGCAGTAATAAAAGTAATGCCTTTGTCCTACTGTTCCTTATTGAAGTAAAAATTTGCTTGGAGAGCTGAGGATGTGGAGGATTATTTATGATTTTTGAGCTCTGATATAAAAATCTTCAGTGAGTTTTGCCTAAACACTAGACACAACTAATATTTGTCATACTTTCAGGTAAGGTTAATATTTGCTTAAGTCAGGGATCACCTCTTACATATCCCCTTCATCTTTTGTAGCACCTAACACAGTCTGGCCTTTAAGAGACACTTAATGAATTTCATTTAGTGTGATCTTGCTCAAATCACAGATTGTTTGAGTTGGCTTATCTACTCGGTAGAAGAAAACTTCCATATGTACATTCTGTATACGTATACATGCCGTGCCTGGGAATTGTAAAAATAGTGCATTTTCAATGATACTTTATTGGAGTTTCCAGAAGAAAACATGTGAGAATATCTTCATGATAAGCCTTTACTTGAACTAGGACATAAATACTGACTCTAAAGGAAAAAATGATAGACCAGCTACATTAAAGTTAGTAATATCTGTTCATTAAAAGACACCATTAAGAAAGTAAAAAAGGCAAGAAACAGAATAGATGATATTGGCGATATAGGTATTTGGCTGGTATCCAGAATATGTACATAACTCCTACAAATCATTATATAAAAGAAGTCCTATAAATCAACCTTTGAACAACCCAGTGAAAAAATAGACAAAAGAGCCCGGCCGGGCGTGGCTCAGCAGTTGAGCGTCGACTTAGGATCCAGGCGATCGGGGTTCGATTCCTGGTCAGGGCACATGCCCGGGTTGCGGGCTGCAGCCGATCAATGACTCATCATTGATATTTCTCTCTCTCTCTCTCCCCCTCCTTTCCTCTCTCTGAAATCAATAAAGATATATTTAAAAAAAAAATAGACAAAAGATTTAATAGGTATTTCACAAAAGATGAGATCCAAATGCCCACAAAGTGATCAACATTATTAATCATCAGGGTAAAGCAAATAACCGCAGTGAGATACTGCTACACTAACTCTAGAATGACTAAAATGAAAAAGGCAGACATTAGCAAATGTTGGTGAGATTGTTCAGCATCAGAAACCCTCAATGCACTGCTAGTGGGAATGTAAATTTGTACAACTTTTGGGAAACTGGCAGTTGATAGTAACTCCCAAAGCTGAACATCAGGGTACACTATAACCAGCAATTCCACTCCTGGGTATACCCAACAGAATGTGCACATATGTGCACCAAAAGACAAGTACAAGAATGTATGTAGCAGCTTTTTTAGTAATTGCCCCAAGCTGGAAATAACAGAATGCCTTTCAACGTTACTGAAATGTTTTTAAATTAACTGATATTTTTATAAAATAGAATATTTTATTTTATGGTAATGTCAATGAATGAATTATTGCTATACTAAACAAATGTATCAGTTTCACAAATACAATCTGGAGTGAGTAAAGCCAGTACAAAAAGTACATAATGTGTGCTCCATGTATAAGTTCCCAGCAGGCAGAGCAAGTCTGTGGTGGTCAAGCCATTGCTGTGGCTTGGTAGGAGTGACTTTGCAGAGGCATGAGATGGGCTTCTGGAGTTCCATTTCTTTTTTAACCTAGTTACTGGTTACGTGGGTGAGTCACTTTGTGGAAATTCATTGAATTGTACACTTATGATTTTTGCCCATTTCTGTATATATAGTCACTTCATTGAAAAGTTTACTTAAGAATTTGATTCTACTTTTGTCCTGTGATTGCTGCAGTTTATACATGAGCTAATCCGTTGCCTGTCAAAGCTGGTGGGATGTGGGTATGCGTGCACTTTGTGTTTATATATTAGGGTTGTTGTGTGGCCTGTCAAAGCTGATGGGATGTGGGTATGTGTGCACTTTGTGTTTATATATTAGGGTTGTTGTGTGGGCATGAAGGTGCTTTTATTAATATAAATTTGCTTTTCAAGTATTCAGCACACTGAGTTTCAAACAGCTGTGGGAAAGGAGGCTGGTGAGTAAACTCCACTGATCCTTACTCTATTCTCTGAATAGAGTAAGGAGACTTCCATTCTGTCTCACAGGGCAGCACACTTGGATTTTGCTCTACAGACTGAATATCGTCTTAACTAAAGGATTCTCAGCCACTGAAACTTTATTCTCAGAAGAATACACCTCATTTTGACCTTTATTCTTCTTTTAAAATTGAGATATAATTGATATGTAACAGTGTATTAGTTTCAGGGATGATGATTCTATATATGTGTATTGTGAAATGGTCACCTTAATATGTCTGGGTAACATCCATCACTTCACATAGTTATGGATTTTTTCTTGTGATGAGAGCTTTTAAGATCTACTTTCTTAGTAACTTTCAAATTTACAATACAGTATTAACTGTAGTCACCATGCTGTGTATTACATCTCCATCTCTTATTTATTTTATAACTGGAAGTTTGTATTTCTTTACCCTCTCACCCATTTCTTCCACTCTCTCCCTCTGGCAACCACAGTCTGTTCTCTGTGTAAGTTTATTATTTATTTTTTTAGATTCTACATATAAGTGAGATCTTAATGGTATTGTCTTTCTCTGTCTGACTTACTCATTTAGCATAATGCCTGCAAGGTCCATCCATATTGTCGTAAATGGCAGGATTTTCTTCCTTTTTATGACTGAATAATATTCTATTGTGTATATATATACACACACATACACATATACATACACACACACACCATATTTCTTTTTTCTAGTCATCTGTTGATGGACACTTAGGTTGTTTCTACATCTTGGCTGTTGTCAAAATGCTGCAGTGAACATGGGGGTCTGCATGTTCCTTTTCTATTTAGTGCTTTTGTTTCCTTTGGATAAAGACCAGGAAGTAGAATTGCTGGATTATATGGTAGTTCTGTATTTAGTTTTTAAAGGAACCGCCATACTCTTTTTCGTAGTGGTTTTACCAGTTTACATTCCCACCAGTAGTGCACTAGGGTTCCTTTTTCTCTATATCCTGGCTAACACTTGTTTTTTCTTGTCTTTTTGAGAATAGCCTTTCTAACAGGTGTGAGGTGATAACTCATTGTGGTTTTGATTTGCATTTCCTTCATGATTGGTGATTTTTGAACATTTTTTCATGCACCTGTTGACTATCTGTATGTCTTCTTTGGAAAAATGCCTATTCAGATCCTCTGCCTATTTTATAGTCAGGTTGTTGTTTTTCTGTTGAGTTGTTACATATTTTGGATAGCTATCTCTTATCTGATATGTGATTTGCAAGTATTTTCTTCCATTCCGTAGGTTGCCTTTCCATATTGTTGATGATCTCTTTTGCTGTGCAGAAGCTTTTTATTGACATTTATTCTTATCATGGAAACTATAAAGAGAAGAAATCTCCACATGGTATTAATATTTTTTCCCCTTACTCTATGGAAATGTAACTCACAGTAAGTAAGGCATTTTAGGAAAACTTAACCTGGTTGAGGTAAAAAGTCTAAAAGATGTCTTGCCTTCTCTCAGCTGGTCATACCTCTCAATTCTCAACCTGGCCTTAGTGAAATACTTGGAAGCTGTCTTAAGTTTGCCATGTTGCCTGATGAGCACACCTCTGTAAATTTTCATTCTCTCTCTGAAGTCCCTGACTTGCCTCATTTACTTTAGTGAACTCCTGGAGCTCGTTCTGCATGACACTTCTAGAGTTAACCCTGTTGTATACTTCACTGCACCAATACACACCCCTGCTATATCACTTATTACATACAAGTGTGATTGTCCTCCAGGGCTACCTTTTGAGGCTATCAGATGGCATGTGGTAGGTTTTCAGTCAATACTGAAGGAAAGGATGAATGATGGGCATATTTTCTGAAAGACAATAGTTATTATTTAAAGAATAAAAGCCAGTTATAATATTTGACATCAGTAGATATATGTTTAAAATCTTTTTTTGAAAAAAAGTGATGCTTTGCATTAATTTTTAGTAAAACGGGGGTGTAATTTTACAGCAGGGTGTATGTCGTGGTAGTAGAAGAGAGTGATGCTAACTGGTTCATATAGGTATCCGACACGTGACCTTGGCCTCTTTAGCATTGCCCTCTAATCAGCTGATTTAATTTTAGTGGAATCCCTGGAGAAATACTTTGAAATGCTCTGGTTCTGTATGCAGAATTTAGAAATCATAAATCTAATGTATAGATCCTGACTGCATTAGGGTTTATAGATTAAAACCAGCAGATGAGACTCTGTAGGCATTAGGACATTATGACCGGGCCATTGTAGGCATTATGACAGCATTTATTTTGTTCATCTCAAATATTATAAATTCCAGAATATGTTATCTGAAGTTTTGTCATTTCACTTCAGCATGTAATTTCTTTCTCAAGTCAGTTGTAATTTAAAAAGATCTGAGTAGAATCATTGCCGTTTGTTCAGAAGTTTAGACTAATAGGATTAGAATAATTAATACATATTGAGTGCTGCTTAGGGTTTAATACTTGTTAGTAATATGTAAAAAGTATGACTTTGACCTTGATGTCAGGCAACCTGTATTTTATTGATGACATAGAAACCATAGATACAAAATGAATTCTAAATCATTCTTTCTAGCTCCAACAGTCTGTAAACAGGAGGCCAGTAAGAAAAAGCACAGAATTTGGCATCCAAGCAGATCTGGGTTAGAATCGTAGCTTTTAAAATATTAAATGAGTTATGTAACCTTGGTCACATTGACATCTCTGGAACTCGTTTCTTCTTTTGTAAAGTGAGGTAAGAATATATACAACTTGAGGTTTTTGGTTTTATTTTTGAGAAACCCATATAAAACCCATACGACAACCCATATAAAACCCCTGGCCCATGATAAATGAATCTAATGCACATTTGAATGAAAGGAATGGATAAATATAACTTTATTTGCAGCAGTTCACTTAGTCCAGACTACTGTTGATAGATTTCATAATGATAGCTAACAGAAATCAAACTCAGTAATAAAACTGCTTCAGCTTTCCCATTGTAGAATAAGGGGACTGGTCTTCTGTTAGTTTTTAAGTATTAGGAAGGTCTTTCAGAAGAGTGCTCATCTTGATTAGCCTGTGGAGCTATCTGACCAGTGGTGTACCCAGGAAAGGTTTCACACAAGAAATGGCTTGTTAGGAGTCCACAGGGGTGAGATAAAAAGAACATATCTCAGAGATGGGCTAATCAGACTGAGTCCCTTCCTCCCCTCTTTACTCCTAGAATGTTTCATCCATTTATTAGCAAATGCTGCATCCTTTGCTGTTTTCCACAGCACTTGTGAAGCTTATTCTGGATGCCTGTGTGTTAACTAGTGGGACATTTTGCCTTTGCTAAATGTTTCAGATTGTTTAAGTTCTGTTTGGGGTAAATGACTATTTTTTTTATTGTACTAAGTCATTTTCCTTTCATGTCTATATTTTTCACTGGGGAGTTGGTGTCCTGGAGTTGAGTCTTTGCCCTGCAAACCAAAAATACAGTTTTCCCGGGTGTGTCTTATTTTAATCCACTCCCTTTCATACAAGGCTCTGACCTCCTTGGAGCCTTTCCTACTTGGTTACAATTGATGCTTTGTCCTTTAGAATCATATAGGACATAGCCACTGGGTTGATTCAGTGTTCAGCTGTCACATATGGTTCTGAGAAAAAATTCCTTCCCTAGAATGGGAAGTGGGCAGCTGAGCTGGAAAATGAAGCCCTGGTTCATATTCAGTCATCATTTAGGGAGAGTGAGTAGCAATGTCAAGTTAGAGTTAGGGCTAAGCAAAGAGAAAATAGGGCCAGATCCAAAATTGACTACTAGTCAAAATTTGGCTGGTATGTGAGGTGACTATAGCTGGGTTTACTAGAAGTAGATACCTTTTAAGAAATTGTCTATGGTTCAAGAAGTTGTGCATGTTTTATGGTATATCTATGCTTATAAAAGGATACTTTTCTAGAAATTCATGTTCTTCCTTTGAGAATTATTAATTTCTGTTAATATACATAGGAACTTTAATGATGTCAGTTTCCTCTATTCAGTCCCTTTGGCACAGGGACTTAAACTACATTAGTTTGTCAGAAATTCTTATGCCACCTATGAATGGGAGCTGCTTTTCAGGTGAGGGATGTGAGAAGCTGCTCCAATTACATAGCAGGTCATCCCCTGGGATGGAAAGTTGGACCCTGGATTTGTGGTTCGAGGCTTCGCGTATTTGGTCACTGAAGTATGCTTTCTTTCTCCCTCACTTCCTCCCCCTTTCCTCCTCCTCTTTCCCTCTGGTGGAAGAAATAATACCAAGCAAGCAGCAAGAGAATCTGGTCTTTTAAGAGGTTAGAGACGATTGTGCCTTTAGGCATGGAGTCCCAATCCTTGGCTTGGGATGGAGGGAAGCAGCAGAAGACTGATGCTCAGCACACACAGTGTTTTTGACTGCTGCTTACTTTTATTTTTGCCCTCTTTTCCCCTCTCTCTTGTTGGGAGGAAGGTGAGAATTTCGTGTGTGCCAGCCCTCTGTGGGGAGCAGTCCAGCTCTTCTAACACTCAGCAGATATTGCCACTTGCTTTTAGGTTGGGGGCCTGAGAGAAGGAGATGAAGCCGCCGCTTTGGGGTGGGATTGAGAGGAGGGTGGAACGCAAGGAGGAGGTCGTTTCTCTGTTGTTTTCTTAGTCATAGGGCTCTGAATCCCAGGTAGCTAAATTTAGCTCAGGTTCCTGTTGAAAGCATCGTTTTTTTGGGGGCGGGAGGTGGTGGGGAAACGGAAAACCTTTTTGTGTATCCTGCTCTATGAAGCCAATAGGGAAGCAGGAGGAGGTGAGGTTGCCATGGAGATGGTAGCTGTGTGCAAGGGGAGAGCAGCAGGGTTTAGAATTCCAGGAAGGAAGGGAGAGTGATGTCATCAGATTCCATGGACCAGCCCAGGAACCCCTGTGAGGTTGGTGGGGAGTTGGGTGTGTGTGGGGGGTGGTGGAGTGGGAGTTTGTGCAGGGGAATTTGTGGCTTCAGTAAGGTGTGGAGAGTCCAGTTCAAGCAGAGAGGTTGGTTGTGTGGAATTGTGCTGATCTGCATTAATGCCTGCTTTTTAAAAAATCTGTTAATCATTCTGAATTTGCAGAATGCTTTCTTTGTTGAAAAAGGACGTATTCATTTAACAAAGGAACTAATCTTGATGTAGAATATAATATCTTTTTATAGTTATACTCCCTGTAGTATTTGTGTGTGCCTTTATCCCTTGAATGTGAGGGTATTTGTGCACACATTTCGGATATATAGTTGCCTTTGTGTGATGCCTTTTACTGTGCTGCATGCAGTTAAATGCTTCATTAATGCCTTATTATCGTATTTATTTTTCTATGGATGGATGTGTGTAAGTGAAATACACTTTTTATTAGACAATTCTGAAAGAAAATCAAAGCATTTCCTTTTGCGGCAGAAAGGAAAGCTGCATGCTTCAAGACAGTCGTTCTGAACAGATAGATGCGTGTGTGTTTGTACTGATCGTGAAGGGCAGATGTAGTTCTTTTAGAATGACCAAGAGGCTAAATTTCTTTTTAAACAAATATTACAGTTCTGTGCACCCAAATGAGCACTGCCCTTCAAAATAGTCACTTTGGCTCTAGTGATGCAGCCATTGCGCAAAAACATAAAGACTTCTCATTGGAATCAGCTTCAGAGATGAGTGATGAGGAAAACATTTTCAATACCCAGCACTGAATTTTTTAATTAAAAAATACCTAACTTGATCAGACAGCAGGTTTTTTTGAACAGGCTTTTCCTAATTTTGGGTTGTCAAAAATCAAATCTATGCTCAAATGATGAGCTTTTATCCCAGTTAAAGATATTTAAAGTCATAGGTTTTGGTTCTGAAGGCATTTTCACTTTTAGATCAAGAACTCTTAGATTATTTAGTTTAGCAGTGGCAATGTTCTGAATGATGGCGGCATCTGAGGAATAAGAACATAACCTTCCCAGGGCGACATCTTCTGAGGTGACCCATTTGGATGTGTTTGTTCAAGTGTGTCTGTTAAAATCAGTGGCATTGCTATTGGGTAATGTGGGAAGCAGCATTATGTAGTGTGTGCGGGAGTATAGACTCCTTGGAGTCAGATTGGCTCAAGTCTGAACCCCTGTCCTGCTACTCCCTGACTGACCTTGGACAAGTAGCTGTCCTTTGCGCCTTGATTTCCTCATGTGTAAAATAGAATGATAGTGCTGTAAGCACCAGCCGTATAGTGTAGTGGGGAGGGGTACGCGAGCTGATGTGGGAAGCACTTGGACATTTGGTATGTCCTCAGTCACTGCTTGCTTTTATTATTGTCATTAATAATTATACAGTTCTTTGAATTACAGAATTATGAGGTAGAAGGTCCCAGACACCACTGAATGTCCTGGAAGGAGAGACTCAAGAATTTATTGTTTTTAAGTGATTCCTGGATGATTTTGATGATCAGCCAGGTTTGGGAAACACTGAGTATAATCTATTTTTAGTATGGCCCAAGTACTGGGAGCTTGATCCGCTCCTGGGAGCTTGTTAGAAATGCAGAATCTCAGCTGTTACCCCAAACCCACTGAATCAGAATCTGCATTTTAAACAAGATACCCTACAATGACCTCTATGCATGTTAAAATGTGAGAAACACTGCTTTTATTCTAGTAGGAGAGACTGGGCAATGACTACAGGGTTAAAGTGAGTTATCTCAAATTGTTCCCATGGTGGAAGAGAAACAGTCTGGCTAAGCCAGTGCATAGATGAGCATGTACTTACCTCTCTGGTGCTTAACCTAGGCCTAAATGCTTCTCTGGACTAAGTCACTGTGCACTGTGGAATGGAAAGAGCAGTTAAGATTGTGGCTCTGGCTTCACTGTTTACTAGCTATTTGGCCTTGGTTCAGTCATTTCACCTCTCTGAGTCTCATTCTCCTCACCGGACAATGGAACTAATACCTAGACTGTGAAATAATGTGTATAAAGTATATAGCACATTGTGGTCCCTGCATATGTTAGTGCCTTTCCCCTCCCCTTCCCTTCAACCTTTCAGTGATAATCTTAGTGGTTCTCTCCCTCAGAAATGACTGCCCGTGGAGACCCAATGCCATCCTGTCTGTGTAGGCCCCTTGCCTCTTGCCCTTCTCCCAGCTGTCTTGAGCATCTAATTGTACTGCAGAGAACTGTATGTGTAGTTTTCTTTGCCATCTTTTTCTGCAAAGTGCCTTTTACTTACTGGAGACTATTATCCAGGAAGGCTGGAAGAAGAACATAGGAGTTGAATAGTTGAGCTGGTGCAGGAATTAAGGTGTGATGAGATCTGATGGAGGCGGCTGTGTTATAAATTCTTAATAGTTGACCATATGTTTAAGACAATTAAGTTTGTTTTTTTAAAAAAACTGGTATTAGAAAAAAAAGAGAACCATAAATTCAGATAGTTTTATTTGAATTCTTTTAGACAGTCCCAAGCAAGAATTAGCATAACATATCGGAAAATCATTGAGTTAAGTAATTAGCATTTTTTTTTTTCTGTCTAGGGAATTAATACAATAAAAACAAGTTCAGGGACTTGCTGTGGAGACATCAGAAGTAGGTGGCAGAGAGTTTAGGTTAGTGGATTGGCAGTTGTAGCCAGTAGGGTATTGGAAGTAATGGCAGGAGTAGGAAATAGAAAGGTCTCTTTTCACTAAATCATGCAGATCTTAGGGGACTGAGGGATAAGACAGGATTGTAAACTCTAAGCATGTAATAATAATTGTTATAATAGCTTTCTTCTTTAGGTACGCACTTAGGTGCTTTGTATACATACATCATGCCTAATCTTACTTAACATCCCTGCAAGGTATAGGCATAATTCCATGTTTTACAGATCAGAAAGGTTGAGTACTTGCCCTAAGTCACTTTGCTAATAAGCACCAGAGTTGTTTTGACGTCACGTTGAATATCAGTGTGAGTGATGAGACTGTTTAAATTGAAACAGCTATAATATATGCCAGTTAAAATTTATTTTGTCTATATTGACCTTTTTGGTGAAAGTGTTAAAGTAAGACTGATAACTCAGTGTGTTAGTTTATCTCAGAGGGATTTTTTTGAACATTGCAGAATTATCTTTTTGGAATGTATATTTCCTTTATATTCTGAGGGTAGTAAAGAAGTATTTTTCTTTATTTTTTATTCATTTTTATTTTTTAAAGCAAATCCTCCCATTTTCATTTCTTTTTTGAAAAAAATATCTTTATTGATTTCAGAGAGAGGAAGGGAGAGGGAGAGAGAGATAGAAACATCAATGATGAGAGAGTCCTCATTGATCAGCTGCTTCCTGCAAGCCCTCCCCTGGGGACTGAGCCCGCAACCCAGACATGTGCTCTGACTGGGAATCGAACCTTGATCTCTTGGATCCCAGGTTGATGCTCAGCTGCTGAGCCATGCCTGGCCAGGCGAAGTATTTCTTTTTAAATGCCAAAGCTTGTGAAGTTCAGTGAAACAGCGGTTTGAATTGAATATCACAACATAAAATGAACTTGGTGGTTATCAGTTGGCATATTTAGTCAGAATAAGTTTACATAATCATGTCAGTTCTTCTATTCAGATCTAAATGCAGATAATTGTCAATGATGACACAAAGTGAATTTTATATTCTTTGATAGCTTCTAAGTTATAGTTGGAAGAACTCTAGACTTGTGGTGAGACTTGGGTTCCACGACCTTTTTGTTATTTGCTGTCTATGAGGCCTTGTACATGTCGCTTAACCTCAGTAAGTCTGACCCTGAGTTTCTCTATCAATCAAAAAGGAATAATGTTAGCAGAATTGTTATGAATAAGAGGATGTGTTTGACACCCGGTTCTGGTCCTCACTGGCTCTGTAACTATGAGAAAGACATTTAAAACCTTGTGCTGCTTTGGTTTTCTTATCTGTAAGGGGTGTGTGTGTGTGTGTGTGTGTGTGTGTGTGTGTGTTTGTGTATGGGGCAAGGTGAGGAGAATGCAGGTAAAGGAGCTGGATTAGAATTAGATGACCTATGTGGTGCCCTCAGAATCTGTGACCCTATAATTGTTGGGCCTGCCTGTGTTTTGTATATAGTGAAGTGTTTTGTATGACTAAGACATTGTTTCTGGTTATCATTGTTCTTCAGTAGTGCCACCCCATTAGGAACAGGCACTGTGCAGGTCACTTAGCCTGCATTACCTCACTCAGTCCTTGGAACAACCCAAGGAGGTAGGTGGGGTTCTCATTTAGAAGGTGAAGAATTTGAGGCTTAGAGATGAAGTACCGTTCCATGATTGTGGAGCTAATAAGTGGCAAGGACATAACTCAGGTCAGTGCAATACCAATGACTGTACTTTCCCCTCTGTACCTCACTGTGCATGGAATTATTCGTGACATGTCAGAACTAGGAAGTTTTTGTGGGCTTAGTATGCAACGGACAGATTTGCTTTTTAGGCTCATTATATGCTAATAAGGAAATGCAACACAATTTTTTTTGAGACTATGATATATTTAGTGTCATTGAGGGAAATATATACAAAGATGTATAAGATGTAGTTTGGGAATTTATGACCTCTTTGGAAATAGGAGGCATAGGCATGTACATAATACATTTAGAAATTAGTCTGTGGTGGAATAAACTCAAGTACTCAGTAAATGCTATAGTAGTTTTAAGAAGGGAGTAATTGCTGTGGGCTAGAGGAGTGTTTTGCAAGCTCTTTTGACCCATGTTAAGAGATCCACTTTATGTAACAACCTAGTATATAGTTAAATATTTGTCTGTATATATGCGACTAAAACACATTTCTTGAAATAATGCTTTTACTAAATGTGAGGTACTTGATTTTTAGAAAAAATTTTATTGTAGTCTAGTACAGTGATTCTTAAAGTGGACCCCTCAAGGTACATAAGACCCATTTAGGGGGTCTTCAAGGTCAAAACTTTTTTATAATAACACTAAGATGTTATTTTCCTTTCCCACTGTGTTGGCATTTGCACTGATGTTTTAGGAGCAGTGATGGGTAAAACTGCTGACACCCTAGCATGAATCAAGTCACACTGCTGCACCAAGTCGTACTAGTAGTCATGTTCACCGCCATGCACTTGCAGTAAAAAAAGAAAAAAGGGCCATTTTCACTTAAAATGTTGTTGATGAAGTAGTAAAAATGATTAGTATTATTAAATCTTTACTCTGATTACTCATCTTTTTAATATTCTGTGTCACAAAATAGGTAATATACATAAGGCATTTCTGCATACTGAATAGGATGGTTATCTCAAGGGAAAACACTTGCGATTATTTGTTTCCAGCTGAGCTAGCCACTCTTCTCAGGGAACACTGTTTTTTTCCTTGAAAAACAAACTTTGAGACTATGGTTATTCAGTCTTGGGTATTTTGCAGACATTTTATTAAAAATGAAGGATGTGAACCTCTCACTTCAAGGAAAACAATGACAATATTTGTTCCCAATGGTAAAATTTGAGCTCTCAAGCAAAATTAGAATTTTGCAAAACTTGTGTTCTGGGCAGTGGGCTTGACAGCTCCAATAAGAAAAGACTTTTCTGATGAGATAGATGGTGATTTATGTCATTTCCTCCCCTCTATTATATAATGAAATGTGTCAAGATTTAGAAGATCTTAATAACTTAGTGAGCCAGTATTTTATAAATGAACAATGTATAATGTAACATAATCATGATAGGTAAAAATTCCTTCAAAATGCAAGACAGACCAATAGATTTAACATAACAGGGTATATGGAAAATTTATTGCTGTGGTTTCAGATGCCACATTGCAACTATTAAGAAACTGCCAGTTTTCAAGTTTTGGTACAATATTAAGGAATATTATCCATAGACACTTGAAAAGACTATTAAAATACTCTTTCCTTTTCTAAATACATGTCTGTGGAAAGCCAAATTTTCTTCATTTATTTCAACCAAAATATCACAGCAGATTGAATGTAGAAGCTGATAGGAGAATCTAGCCATCTTTTATTAAGTTGGATATGAAAGGTATTTGTAAAAATATCAGACAGTAAAACTATTTTTTACTGAATTTGGTTTTTGTTTTATAAAATATAGTTAATTTTCATCAAGTATTTTTTATGTTAGCAAATACTTTAAAATATTTTTAAAAATTACTCAGTTTTAGTTTCTAATAGGCAAATATCAATACTTATAACCCACATAAAAGTTTTAGGGAATCTTTAATAATTTTTAATTTGTAAAGGGATTCTAAGACCAAAAAGTTTGAGAGCTACTACTATAACTTTTTTTTTTTTTTTTAATATATCATTATTGGTTTCAGAGAGAGGAAGAGAGAGGGAGAGATAGAAACATCATCAATGAGAGAGTCATTGATCAGCTGCCTCCTGCATGCCCCCTGCTGGGGATCGAGCCCGAAGCCCAGGCATATGCCCTGACCAGGAATGGAACTGTGATCTCCTGGATCCTAGGTCGATGCTCAACCTCTGAGCCACGCCCGACCGGGCTGCTCTAATTTTTTTTTAATAATAGTTGAGACCTCTTAAATAAGTCATGAGTGGGTTTTGACCCATAGTTTGAAAAAAATACTGAGCTTTAGTCTCTCTTATAGACTATGAGTTTCTTTAAGAGAAGAACTAATACCTATTTGCCTGTTTCTACCATCGTACCAGGCACATGGGAAGTCCATCAGTAAATGTTTGTTGGAGACATAAATAAGTGGGATGAAAAGGGAATGACCAGGCGAGACCCAATTTTACAATGTTTGCAACTTGGTCATATAAGTAATGGAGGGCCATTTGAATGGGAGTGATGTGAGTGGTGTTTTACAGAATTACCCCTGGCCTTGGTAAGGAAATTGTGAAGAGGTGGATAGATGCTGCTAGACCAGCTAAGAAATTATATTATAGCAGTGTAGGCTCACTGGGGTGACACAGGCCTGGGTTATGTGAAGGCCTTTGCCATTGATAATGAAAGACATGTATCTTGAGGATCAGTTACAAAAACATAAACATAATAATATCCATACTACGTAACATTTATTGTGTACATACGATATCCTGAAAGCTGCTAAGAGCTTTGTTTGTTTTACCTCATTTACTCTTCACGGCATCCTTGAGGAGGTACTGTTATTGTCTCCATGTTTTTGATAGTTAAATAAAAATAATACATGTTCAGTGTTGAAAAACTAGGAAATACAGAGAGGGAAGATAAAAAAAATGTGTATCACTCATATACCCAAACTCAATGTCAGGACATACAATCACTAAACATTTTGGGATACATTCTTCTAGCCTTAAAAAACAAAACAGTATGTATATATGCCATATATGTCTGAATATAAAGGCTTTATGCTGTGTTTTTTCCATTGAAAGGATGGGCCAGCCTAAATGTAGAAACTTTTAGGGATGTTTATGAAATGGACAAATGTCTTTAAAATATTGATTTTATTTATTTATGTATGCATATTCAAAACCACATACAAAATGATATAACTTAGAAATATGTGTGTGTTTTTTTATGATTTTGGAAGAACTGCATCTCTTCTGTATTATTGTTTAGAACCACTTTGAATCTTCATTTTTCCAGGATATATACTAAGATACAGCACTTTTCTTGAATATGTATCTACTGCAGTCACTGATGATTTTATTTCGTGCTATAAGTACTAATTCAGATAGTATCAAGAAGGTTTAGTTTTCTTCATTTACGCCATAGTGTATATGCCGCATTGCTTTTCAAAATTTTTTTTTATCAAGATGAAACTTATGTAGCATAAAAATCAGACTTTTTTAAGTGAACAGTTTGGTTGTATTTAGTATATTTAGTGTTGTGCAGCCACCACCCCTATCTAATTCCAAACATTTCATCACCCCCAAAAGAACCGCTCATACCCATTAAGCAGTCACCCTCCATTTCCCCTTTCCTCCAGCCCCTGACAACCACCAGTTTGCTTTCTGTCTCTGTGAACTTACCTGTTCTGAATATATCACTTAAAGGGAATCATACAATGTGTGACCTTTTACATCTGGCTTCTTTCACTCAGCGTAATGTTTTCAAGGTTTATCTGTTGTAGAATATACCAGTACATTGTTGTTTGTTTGTTTATTTATTTTTTAAATATATCTTTATTGATTTGAGAGAGAGGAAAGGAGAGAGAGAGAGAGAGAGAGAGAGAAAGAAACATCAATGATGAGAGAGTCATTGATCGGCTGCCTCCTGCGTGCTCCCGACTGGAGATCGAGCCCTGACCAGGAATCGAACCACGATCACCTGGATCCTAGGCTGACGCTCAACCTCTGAGCCACGCCCGGCTGGGCATTGTTTTTTTATAGCTGAATAATATTTCTTTGTATGTATATACCACAGTTGATCAGTTTATTTGTTGATAGATATTTGTGTTGTTTGCATCTTTTGACTGTTGTGTCTAGTGCTGCTACGAACATGTGTGTACAAGTATTTGTTTGAGTACTTGTTTTTATTTGGGGGATATACCTAGGAGTAGAATTATGGGGCCATATGGTAGTTTGATATTTAACTTTGAGGAGCTACCGAACTGTTTTTTGTAGCAGCTCCATCATTTTATATTCCCACCAGCAATGTACAAGGGTTTGTCAATTTATTTTTAATGAGGAGCACAGTAAGATGGGGAAAGTAAAGAGAAAGTAATGTGTGGCCTTTGAGTTTATTAGAGCTTTGTAGCTCAGCTTTTGCCTGATGGACTTATTAAATATTTAGCATCACTTCAGCACTAAGAATGAACTTTAGCTCAGGGAAATGTATCTAATCTATTTTAAGTGGTGAACAGACTAAGAAGTGGAGATCAGAGAAATGAAAGAACGGACATATAAATAGACTGTCAAATTCCTTGAGGGCAAAGGCCCTATTCGCCTTTGTGTCCTCCTCATTTAATAAAATGCTTGGCTTGTCATAGGTTGTGTTGGGGCTCCCCAAGACTCCCTGAGGTCCAGTGATTCAGTAGGATTTATAGAACTCAGCATATAGTCATCTCATGGCAATGATTTATAATAGTATACAGACATAACACAAAATCAGGAGGAGAAAATGTGTGTAGGGTGAAGTCCAGAAGAAAGCAGGGTCAAGCTGCCGAGGCTGCTCTCCTAGTGGAGTCTCAGAGGTTGTGCTTCCTTCCTTCAGCAGCAAGTTGTGACAGTTGTTGTCTACCAGAGAAGTCATTAGAGAGAGCGCTGAAATTTTTTGTTGTTGGGGGTGGGTAGGAAGGGTTGTTCACAGAGCCACCCTCTAACTGGCACACACCAAAATTCCAGACTCCCAGTAGGAAAGTAGGTGTTCAGCACAGATGATAATGTTTGCACAGTTTAGGCACAGTGAAGCTGCTCTCAACAGTTCTGGGAATAGAACCATCCCGAAATCTAAGTTTCCAGGCACCCGCCACTTTCTAAAGATGGCAGTCAGGCCTGCTTTGTTCATTCTTTCCCTGTACATAGGTGTTGAATTCCTTAAAAAGTATCCTGGGTTTTGTGAAGAAAAATAAATGCCATAGCAGAGAATCAGCAGGGACTTCAGTGTCAGACAGTCCTGAATTTGTGTTGTTGTAGGCAAATTGCATAGGTTTATGAGCCTCAGTTTTCTTACTATAGAGAGATATGTCACGAGAGTTTTAGTGAGAATGCAAAGTGATAATGTATAGAAAACACTAAGCATAATATATGTCCTGTATATAGTAAGTGGCTCTTAATATTTTGTTTCAGCTCACCTGTGTCAGTCTGGGTTGAATCAGGAGAGAGGCTACAAGTAATTTGGACCCAGAATGTAACATAAAGAATTATTTACTACAACAGAAGATTGAAGTAATGAGGGACTGGCTTGTAAGAAGTAAAGAGAGCTCTAAAGAGGAGCAAATGTAATATAGAAGATATAGTATAATATAATCTAATAATGTGATTGATATATGATAAAATACCAATAATATAATTAGCATGTAATTATTCATTGCCCCAGGGTTGAGATAAAGCACCCAAAAGAGAGGTAGCTCCACTGTTTCCTATCCTCTGCACTAGGGGCTGAAATCTAGACCTTGTTGGAGAGGGCATGGCTATGGCTCTCTGAGTAGCAGAGAAGTGAGTCCCTGAGATACCAGACCTGAAGAACTTGTTGGAAATCTGCCTTTTTAAAATTGCCAGAAATCTACCCTACTGGGGAAAGCTGTTCATAGGGATTACTGTAGTCTTACCAGAGGCACTCTGCTGTATAACAGCCCAAACAGGGTTACTAGGGGAAAGTGGCTCCGGGGTGCTGCTGGCTGCTATGCATTGCAGGAGCCGGGAAGGAGGAAACTGCTGAGAAAGCTCACTGAGACCAGGAAGCAAAACCTCTTTCTACTAAAATGTTTTTCCTGTGCTCTAATGAGGAAGCTTGACATCATGGCTGGCAAAGGAAAAATATTTAAAGGGCCCAGATTCATTTTCACAGAGCAAGCAGGCAAAAAGGGTGAATTCGGAGCTGAGTCAATTCATTGATAACCAGCATATGGATAGAATGGATATTTAATTCTAGATAATCAGAAACCAGGAAGAAGATGGCAAACAGAGATCTAAGGAACTTCAAATATAAGTAAGAAACGTGCAGAAAAGAAAAAATGAAGTTGGACCCTTACACCATATACAAAATCAACTCAATGGATCAAAAGTCAAAACATCAAAGCTAAAAGTATAAAATTCTTAGAAGAAAACATAGGGGTAAAACATGACTTTGAATTTGGCAATAGATTCTTGGATATGACACCAAAAGCACACATAACAAAAGAAAAAATAGATAAATTGAACTTTCTGAAAATTACAGACTTTGTGGACGAAAGGACATTACCAACAGAGTGAAAAGGTAGCCCATGTATGGGATAACATATTTACAAATCATTACAAATTATATATCTGATAAGGGATTAATATTCAAAATATAAAAAGGACTTCTACAGCTCAACAACAGCAAACAGCCCATTTAAAAAATGGTGTAGGACTTGAAGAGACATTTCTTCAGAGAAGATATACAAATGGCCGATAAACACATGACATCAACAATCATAGGGGAAATGCAAATCAAAACCACAATGAGAAAACACTTCACACCCATTAGAATGCCTGTGGTAAAAAAAACCAAACAGAAAACAAAATAACAAATGTTATTTGGGGAGGCTGTAGGAATACTGGAACTCTTGTGCGTTGCGGGTGGGAATGTAAAACGGGCAGCTGCTGTGGAAAAGGGTGTGGAGACTCTTCAAAGTATTAAACCTGGGTTACCAGTAATCCAGTAATTCTGCTTCTAGGTATATACCTCAAAGAGTTGAAAGCAGGGATTCCGATAGGTATTTCTACACCCATATTCATTGCAGTATAATTCACAGGAACCAAAAGGTGGAAACAACTCAAGTGTCCATGAACAGATGAATGGATAAAAAATGCAGTGCCTATATACAATGGAATATTATTATTCAGCCTTAAAAAGAAGGAAATTCTGACTCATGCTAAATGTGGATGAACCATGAAGCATGGTAAATAAACTAAGCCAGTATTTCAAAAGGACAAGTATTGTATGATTGCACTTATATGGGGTTTTTAGAGTAGTCAAATTCATAGAGACAGAAAGTAGAATGGTGGTTGCCAGGGCCTAGGGGGAGGGTATATTGGGGGGTTAAATGGGTGTGGAGTTCCAGTTGGAGAAAGTTCTAGAGATGGATGGTGTTGATGTTTGCCCAATAATGTGAATGTACTTAATGCTACAGAACTGTACACTTAAAGGAGATTGATATGGTAACTTTTATGCTATTTATATGTAATCACAATTTTTTTTAAAAAAAGGAAATTGCTGAAGAATATTTATAGTATGATCTCAAACCTTAGTATTTGAAGGGTTATATTGAAGGAGAGATTTATTATTTATATACTTCAAAATATAATTTTGTTATCATGATTGAATTTTAATTTAAAATATAAGAACAGAATGGATTTGTAAAGGAAATTTAAAGAACTGAGAATGCTAGCCAATAGGAATTGATCCAGCAGGATGGACTGCTTAGCTGTTTGAAGCATATATGTCACAAAGGGCAAAGTTGCTTTGATCGCCTTAGAGGCATTCATTCTCTTGTTGAATGCTGGAATCGGTTTCCAACATCACTAATTTTTATCTAGTTTTGAACATCTTCAGTGAAGCTGGATGGCCAATTGGCACACATTCCTAAAGAACTGACTTTAGGATAAGCTAAGAACAGTTGAAGTTCAGTTATTTGGAAATCAGTTAACTTTTTGAAAATGAGTCCCGTAGATGGCTTCAGTTTATCTCTCAAGTAATTTGCAACTGATAAACATAGGGGTGGGGAAGGAATTCTTATGGAGCTTCTCCTGTATGTTAAATACTGTGCCAGATAAACTTCACCTGAATTCTCATTTAATCCTCACTTTAAGCTTCATGAGGTAGAGATTATCTGTTACACAGTTGAGAAAATTGAGGGTCAGAGAGATTAAGTAATTTGACCAGAGTCACATAGTTAGAAGTGACAGTCAGTATTTGAATCTACATCTCTTTGGCTCCCATTTGAATCTACATCACTTTGGCTCCCAAAGTCCATGCTTTCTCTATAGCATCATGAAAGGAGCTGGCTGTATCTGCAATTAGCAGAGCCTGAAGCATGAATAGTTTGCATGATTTGAGAGTCCAGAGTTCTAAGTTCTTGGTCCTTTCTAATGTCTGTTTAGATGACTGTGGACAGAACACTTCTTTCAGTCTTAGTTTCCTCACCTATAAAGAAAAGGGGTTCGATTGGTTATCTCTTAGAAATCTGTGACTGTTACTGAAAAGGAGAATTTTAGTATGTTCCAAAGATGGGCTTTGAAGACCCGATAAATTCCTGTGTCAGATGTGAAAAATGCTTACATTAGGGCATTTTTAACTTAAGGGAGAAAAGAGAAACAGGGTATTTGGGATGGGGTGGTGTCTCAAAGAACTATCATCATTTGTCTTGATGGGTAAGTAGAATGAATTATGTTTTATTTTTTTGGAGCATGAAAGCTCAGCTTACCAGTTACCAAGTGGACCTTATATTGAGACTATGTTTTTAGGTACCACCAGATTCATATCCCTTAGAAGCTTTTATCTTTATTGAACCCTACATGGATTGGAAGCAGTGATGCCCTGGTCTGTTAGCAATCATCTTCCTGAGCTGAAGGTACTTGTTGCTGGGATTGGTTTTTGTGTGGAATAGCATAAGGAATTTAGGTACGTCTTCAGTTCCTGTTGTGTTCCCTTCCCTGTCCCAATTCAAAAATAGGTTTACTACTTGGAATCCAGTAACTTTGGCTGCAAAACAGGGTAGTGAAATATCCTGGAAAATGTGATTTGCTTTTTTTCCCAGCCAGTATGGTCTAAAGCAATCTTTCCTTCCATTGTTAAAAAATGTGTGTAAGGTAATGTGAAATTCAGTTTCAGTCAGGTTTAAGTCAGTGAAAAATCTGGGCTTGTACCACTGCCCAAATGTTGTTTATAAAGGACAGCTTTATTTCTTACTTTCCTTTGCTTCCTTTTACCTTCTTCCCCCTAAAGTGCATGGTGGCAAGAATTTATTTTGTTTCATTTTACAGTGTTTTTCTTCCCCTTCCATTTTGTGAAATGGTTTTGATTTTGTTAGACACCAAAGACAACAGGGTAGGTTTTTAAATTTTTTTAAATCACCTGGAGTAACTTCGTTGTGTGTGTCCAGTTTTCTGTACCCTCCTCTTAGTGATAGAAGCCAGTAAGACATATTCTTGTAACCAAACGAAGCAGGGCTTTTTAATTTTAATTTTATTTTTTGTTGATCCTTACCCGAGGATATTTTTTCCATTGATTTTTAGAGAGCATGGAAGGGGGAGGGGAGAGAGATAGAAAGAAACATTGGTCTGAGAGAGACACGTCAATTGGTTGCCTCCAACCAGTGAGCCCCTTCCAGGGCTGAGAATTGAACCTGCAACCCAGTTACGTGCCCTTGACCGGGAAGTGAACCCGAGACCCTTCAGTGCACCAACCACATTGGCCAGGACTAAGCAGGGCTTTTTTGATCTTCAGTGTTGTTAAGTCCTCTTAGCACTTTTAACTAGTTTTTAAAAATTCTTAAGGAAACAGCAATTTTGTTTTCCTGTCAGGCACAGTATTGGGCCAAGTATATTGGCTAATTATTTAGAAAGGATATTGATGATTTTCAGAATGCATTTAGAAAAGTGGCTTTGGAAATGGTCTTTTCAGTATGCATCATCCATCACAGTATTGGAAATCTTGTCCTCCAATAAGAAGTTAGAGGTTATTGCACTCCCCCCCCCCGCCTTTTTAAAAAGATCTGGTGTTTTCTGGAGTCCTGTAGTATTTTTTTTTTAGACTTTAGTTATGGCATAATTACCTTGTAATTATTATGACTTTGAGCTCCTCAAGGGCAAGTATACCAGCCCAGTGCTTGTAGTAAAACAATTGTTCAATGAAGAATTCTTCTGCTTAAATGGATTTTTCAAACACAGGTGCATATGGAAACTTCTAAGGAGCCAGTGAAGAATACAATGGCAGGTGATGCTTTCCTTCACTTCTCTGTCTGCACTGTACATGCACAGTCCATCGCAGTTGCCATATTGGACAGTTACTTAAGGATCCTTCCGTTACTCTTTCACATGCTCACTAACAAAGCTTCTAAACTGGTTTAATTGCTGTCCTCTGTAGTCAGCAAGGATTCTTGTGGTTGGTATTTTTATTTCTTATATATTTTATTTATTTATTTATTTAGAATCCTCACTTGAGTATGTTTTTAGTGATTTTTAGAGAGAAAGGGAGAGAGCAAGAAACATTGATGTGAGAGAGAAACATCAATTGGTTGTCTCCTGTACATGCCCCAACTGGGGATCGAACCTGCAACCTAGATATGTGCCCAGACTAGGAATTGAACCCACAGTCTTTTGGTGTGTGAGATGATGCTTCAACAAACTGAGCCACTGGACCAGGGCCATTTTGTTTTTGAGCAGTCTCTGTGCCTAGGTAGAGTCAGTTTCTAACTCAGTCTTACTAGCGAGTAGCTCTTAGAGTTTAACACCTCTGATTTCTATCCCATCTGTTTCATTAGCTTGTCTTGTGATTCCATTTCTGCTTTAAATGTCAGTTATTATTTTTATACTGATTAAAAACCCAGATCTACATGTCTTCAGGTAATCATGATCATCCCTACATGGACCAGGGGAATTTTTTTTTTACTAGTTGTCATGAAGCAGCAGAAGTACTGGGTATAGAGTTAAGACCTAAGTTTGAAGGCAGCTCAGCCACTATCATTAACTATTTTTCCTTGAGTAAATCACTTTAATCTTCCTGAAATTTAGTTTTGTCATCTGTAAAATGAGTATAAGACCTGTTTTCTGCATTGTGAGGATTATATAAGATGATGTGAAGGTGTTTTTATAAATTTTAAAACATGAAACACTGGTAGTAGTGACTTTTTGGGTTCTTTTTAGTATTCTAAGTAATACATGAATTTCACATTTTGTAAAATTCAAACAATTCAGATAAAGTATGCCCTCTCATCCTTCCAATCTTACTCTTTTCCCTAGACGTAACCACTGTTAGAAGTAATAGGTTTGTTATATATTTATTCGTCTGTATCTTTGTGCACTTATTCTTTAAAAAAATTTTTTTAAAAACATTTTTATTGATTTCAAAGAGAGGAAGGGAGAGGGAGAGAGAGAGAGAAACATCAATGATGAGCCGTTGATCGGCTGCCTCCTGCAGCTCCCTGCTGGGGATTGAGTCCACAACCTGGGCATGTGCCCTGACCTGGAATCGAACCACAATCTCCTGGATCCTACCTAGATCAGTGCTTAACCGCTGAGCCGCGCCGGCCAGCCGGGCTATTTACTTCTTTATATGCATGTTGAAATGCCTCTTTTTGTATTGTAATTAAAAAAATAACACTGGTTTGCTATCATTTAACATGACTTCGGTAATTCATAGAGATTTTACCTTTTTAAAAACTTATACAGAGGATATTGAAATAATACAATAGTTAATGATACTGTTTTCCTGTTATTAATGGAGACTTGTAGTTCTTTCTAGTTTTTCATGATTACAAACTATTGATCATTTTTGCACATGCTTCTTTGATCCACATGTGCAAGTGATTCTCTAGATCAAAGATGTGAAATTTACAAGAAGATAACGTGCATTTGATATTTTAATAATTATTGTCAAATTGCTTTCCAGAACAGTGGTCCTAATATACTTAAATTCCTAGTATTAGGTGTGAAGATATCTATTTATTTTTCGTACTAATTTGTGATATTATTTTCACCAGTCTCATGAGTAAAAATATCTCAAATCTAAAAGCATGTTCATAGACAGCATTGTTTGTGAGTGCAAACAAAAAGAACTGGGAACAATTTAAATATATAGTGACATGCCCATAAATTAGAATACTAAACAGTAGTCAGAATTAGTGAAATTAATCTGATAGTATTGAGTAAAAAAAGGAAATTACTAAAGAATACATACAATAGGATCCTTTTTTAATAAGCTTCAAAAACATGCAAAGTTAGTGTATTTTGAAGGGAAAGATATATGCATGGAAATGTTAAAAAGGGAAGCAAGCTTTTGTCATTAAGCATAGGCCACTTGCAGAGGGTCAGGGAATTTCTGAGGGCCAGAGAATTCCAAATAGCCTATTTGAGAGATGGAGACATGGAAGAGTACTGCTTTGCTAAGGCAAGTGGAGGAATAAATAATTTCCTCTGGCACATCTCTGTGCTGTTATGTCTGTCTTTGCTATTCAAGTTTTTGACAATAATGGCTTGTAGGCATGTGACTTTTTTCCTTATAAAACGTTTTCTGAATCGTTGAACCCAAGAATGTCGTTTAAACATGGATATTTTCTGGGAGTGACGAATCTCTGTTAATTATGTCGTTGGATGTTTTCGATTACTTTCTTAATCATACAATTCCTTTTTCGGACAACCTTGAACTATTCATGGGAAAAGAATGCTGCGCGATGGTTATTAGAGAAGAGAACTTGATAAAATGGAAAGAGTGGGGGCTTTGGAGTCCAACAGACCTGGGTTGAAAGTTTGACTTTCCCACTTACTGGCTATACTTTATCATCTCCTCTTTGCAACTTTCTCTTCCTCCTCTCCATCCAGTTGCTCAGTATCTAGTGTTATCATCTTTATCATCATCGTTAAAATCTGTAGGGAATGGTGTTGAAATACATTTTTGGAATTCAGAACAAACAAGGCACTTGTGGATTTCAGAAGGAGCCCTGTTCTTTGGTTACAGTTTAAGCTATCTATGTCTCCCCTGTAAAACTTTGTGTGAAAATAGTCAACATTACCGGTAATTATCATTTTAAAATAATAGGTGTATTGACATATAATTCACAGACCATAAATCTCACCCTTTTAAAGTATTTTTAGTGTTTTGGTGGATTTTAGTATATAATCATAGCGTTGTGCATCCATCACCACTAATTCCAGAATATTTTCATCACCAAAAATAAACCTAGTACCCATTAGCAGTCACTCCCCATTCCTCTCCTTTAGCTTCTAGAACGACTAGACTAATTTACTTTCTTTCTCCATGGATTTGCCCATTCTGGATATTTCATATAAATGGAATTATATAATTTGTAGCCTTTTTTCTCTAGGTTTTTTTAAACTTAGCATTGGTCTTTTCAAGATTCACCCATGTTGTATCAGTACTGCATCCCTTTTTATTGCTGAATAATACTCAATTATGGATATGTACCGCATTGTCCATTTATCAGTTGGTGGACATTTGGATTGTTTTTACTTTTTGGCTATTGTGAAATAATGCTGCTGTGAACATTTGTGTACAAGATTTTGGGTGAACATGTTTTCACTTTTTTGGTTATACCTGGGTGTGGAATTGCTGGGTCAGATGGTAACTCTGTTTTAACATTTTGAGGGGCTATCAAACTGTTTCCAAAGTGTCTGTATCATTTTACATTTCTACCAGCAAATATGAAATTTCAGTTTCTCCATATCCTTTTCAATACTTGTTATATTCGCCAACTTTTTTATTATTATAGCCATCCTAGTGAGTGTGAAATGTTATCTCACTGTGGTTTTGATTTGCATTTCCCTAATGACTAATGCTGTTGAGCATCTTTTCATGTGCTTGCCGTTTGTGTATCTTCTTTGGAGAACTTCCTGTTCAAACCCTTTGCTCATTTTAAAATTTGGGCTTTTTGTTGTTGAGTTGTAAGAGTTCTTTATACGATATTCTGAATACCGGTCCTTTCTCAGACATATGATTTACAAATATTTTCTCTCATTCTGTGGGCTTTCTTTTCACTTGGTGGTGTCTTCCCCCCCCACCCAACTTTATCCGGTTATAATTGATGTATAACATCGTGTAAGTTTAAGGTGTACAATGTGTTGATTTGATACATAATATTTGATATATAATTGCAAAATGATTATCATCACAGCCTTAGCTAACACCTGCATTATGCCATATAATTAACATTTTTTTTTTTTCTGAGAACATTTAAGATCTCCTTTCTTAGCAACTTTCAAGTATATAATATAGTATTATTAACTATAATCACTATGCTGAACATTAGATCCTCAGAACTGGTAGTGTGTCCTTTGAAGAACAAAAGTTTTTAAATTTTGATAAAGTCCAATTTATCTATTTTTTTTCCTTTGTTACTTCTGTTTTTGGTGTCATATTGAAGAAACTATTATCTAGTCACAGGACGTGGAGATTTACTCCTGTGTTTCTCCTAAGAGTTCTGTGGTTTAGTCTGTGATGTATTTTGAGTTAATTTTGTGTACGTTGTGAGGAGTTCCAACTTCTTTTGTATGTGGATACCCAGCTGTCCTAGCACCATTCGTTGAAAAGGCTCCTTTGTCCCCCATTAATTTTTGGCACCCTTTCACAGATCAAGTTTCATAACTGTAAAGGTTTATTTTGAGACTTTTCAGTAGTGTGTCATTGGTCTCTATTTTTGTCCTTATGCCAGTATTGCACTACCTTGATTACTGAACTTTGTAGTAAACTTTGAAATCAGGAAGTATGAGTCCTTTGAACTTTGCTCTTCTTTCTCAAGATTGTTTTGGCACCTGTGCTTCTTAAGGCAGTTATCTTTGCCATGTTTTCTTTGGAGAGACTTAATTTATAAATGTCCAAATACTTAGGAATAAAAAAAGGAGAACCGGATTGTCTATGATTGAATCAGTGACTGAATGTCTAAAAAATTCTGGTCATCGAACTACATTTATTTATTTACACGTTCTTTTGGGTGTTCACCATGTGTTAGACACTGTTAGATTGCAGGAAAACTGTGAACAAGACATGGGGTCTCTGCATGTGAGCTTAAGTTGAATCCTGGCTTTCATGTTTCTGAAAGAAGTGTGAACTTTAGATTATAAAAGCTATGGATATTATCAAAGCAGATGTACCATTAGTAGAAAGTTTACACTCTTGTCATATATGAAAGCCCTATTAATGAAAATTCTTGTTATTCTGCTGGTAGGAATGAAAGTACAAATGGATATAAAAGGATGAGGGTCTTTTCATGTAGCTGTAGTGAGCACTTTGAAGAAGAAATTGCAAAAGCATCGTATGTTCTTATTTACACCTTTGTGTGCATATGTATCTCCTCCCATTTAAAAGTTCTCTTGAAGGCAAGACTTGTTTTTTTCATCTTTCTTACTCTCAGTCGCCTAACAGTATTTTGAAAATACTAGGTATTCAATATATGGTGACTGAATGGTTGAATGGGTCAGGTAAGCCATAAATGATATTGTATGGCCTTATACTAAATTAGGGTTTGTATAGCTTTTATTAGTTATCATTCTTGCTCTCAAAGATCTAGATTTAACAATTAATGTGAATATGAGACACTGAATGTGATACACCTTTACAAAAATAAGAGTTATTGAGTCATAAGTAAATTGTGTAAGTAACCTAAACAAATTTTAGCATGTATACATGTTAGGAGTTACTTGAGTCCGTAAGCTGATATAAGGTGGTAGGGGAAGTCTGGAACAGAGGTAGAATTTCTTCTAGGTTTAAAAGAACTGAAGGAAAGCAGATTGGTAGAGGGAGGGGCTAAAACTTCAGGTCAAGAGGTAGTTCTCAGTAGGGGTAGTACTGTCCCCTTTCCAACCAGGGGGCTTTTGGAAATTTGTGGATGTTTTGGTTGTCCTGGTGTTCAGGACTGCTACTGGCTTTTAGTGGTTAGGGGTCAGGGATGCTAAAGTTCCACAGTGTGAGGTTAGGGATGGTTTGGCCCCAAATCCCACTACCTCCCTGGTTGGTATATACTGGGAAGGAAATAGATTTAGCTGTACAGGGAGGAAAATAGTGTTTATGATAGTGTTTGTAAGAAGATACTGGTTTTCTTGTGCGTTTGATTTTGTTTATTTGCAATTGTGAAGGCTAAACTGGGAAATGTTTGTAGTTGGGTAGAGTGGAATATAGCAACAGAACACTTTAGGATCTGGTGCAGGAATTTATACTTGATTAATTTGGATGATTTTTGATTATTCTTAACATTTTCTTTCATCTTATAGTTTTCTTTTATTTCTTTTAGAACGAGCCTCTGACCCCAGGTTATCATGGATTCCCAGCACGGGACAGCCAGGTTGGTATTTGTTATTTATAACTCAGATGGGGGTGGGGTGGGGGGGGGTGGTGTGTGTGTGTGTGTGTGTGTGTGTGTGTGTGTGTGTGTGTCTAAGGATGCTATGATAGCGAGCATGTCCTGAAATTATTTATTTTGGAGAGTGATATGGTTAATTTCAGCAATGAATTTATACTTAGAGATATAAATAAAATATACAGGGGGGGAGCAAAAAGGTTTACAGTCGTGAATATGTGAAATAGTTTATGTTATTTGTTAATTATTGTACTATTTTCCATATGAACAACTGTAAGCCTACTTTTGCCCCACCCTTTATTTCTTAATCCTAAAAGCATGTAATCGCCTTATTGAAATTGTGGATTTTATAGGGGGAAAAAATCACTCAAATGCAATCACAGTTGCTTTTGTTTTTCTTCTCCAGGCTAATAATTCTAAATCAGGTTTCCTTGATGCCTCATAATTCTAAATACTGGACTTGTCTCTTTATTCTCTGTCACTTAGCCCCTGCTTGCACAAATTTTTTGAACCCTGCAATAATCTGTAACAAGAAAATTCCATTCTCCTCCCTGGGGGATTCAGCCTTATGGTTTTAATCAGGGAAGGCTTGTTTGAGAGAGGGAAGTTTCTGCTGTCTTTCTTTGTTAGATAGGGAGGATGACTGGAAAAAGCCAAGGCCCTATTGTGGGTTAGAGCAGAACTGCATCCTATGAGACATCCTCTGTATGGTTTAGGTGAGTGTATAAAATGCCTTCCCTGTCTTTTGCTATTTGAAGCTTTAAGCAGATGAGGCCAGAGCAGAGTTAGGGTGGAAGAACAGGTAAGGCTACTTCAAAGAGATGATGTGGTTTAAGACACCTAGTGTCTGAAATTTACCTCCTTGCTGTTTGGGGATATTGACATTCTTTTTTTAAAAAAAAATCTTATTTATTGATTGGTTTGAGAGAGAGGAAAGAGGCAGGGGAGAGAGAGAGAAAAAAAAAGAAAGAAAGAGAAACATTGATTTGTTGTTTTACTTACTTATGCATTCATTGGGTGATTCTTGTATGTGCCCTGACTGAGGATTGAATCCACAACCTTGGTGTATCAGGATGATGCTCTAACCAACTGAGCTACCTGGCCAGGGCAGGATATTGACATTCTTCAGGAGATTTGAAAGGGCAGCTCCTAGAAATATCTTTGAATGCTTATCTACCATTCCTTGTAGGGTTGTCAAAAAAAAAAAAAAAAAAAAAAAGGTGCCACCGTTCCGTTACTAGGCTTGTCCAAGGAATAGGTGTCATCAGAGCGTCAATCCAAAGTTGACATTGTTCCCCTTCCAGGAATTAGTTGAATCTCATCAAAGCCCCTGAAGCTGATTTTAACAACTAGGATGGCCCCATAATCAATAGTCACCTCTTTGCGGGGGGGCCTCCAGATTTGAGACTATTTGCCCAGTTCTTGTACTCTTGGTGCTGAGTTGACATCAGAATGGCCCTAAGTAGGATACAGAGAACAAGGAAGAGAAAACAGGTTTTTCATACTGTGTACATTTCCCTGTGCGATCATTACCCTTGGAATTTAAGATTGTCTCTGTGGAAGTTTTTGGTGAAAGATACGGTCATTTACCCCAAATCTGAAGAGAACATAGAGGGTTTTTTTTTTTTTCCTTTCTTTTTGGTTTGGGTTTGCCCTAGATCTTCTGTAAGCTGTAAAATATATACCCTTGATAGTACGAGCACATCAAAATATATGCCCTTTGATGTATTTCGTGTGCATGCATCAGAAAAATATTGTTGCCTGGAAATCTGGCCCTCAAGATTCTGATTGAATAGATCTAAGATTGGGCTTTGTCATTCAGATATTTAGCAATTCCTATAGGTGAGTCTGTTGTGCAGTCAGGTTTGTGGGCTGCTTTCAAGGAGTGATCTTTTCTGTTTCTGTACTTTTCACCTGTGACTCTTAAAGTATAAGGGATCACTCCTTAATCTAATCATGTGTACTAAAACAAGTATTTAATTATTTATGTTGCTTATAGGCTGATTTTGCATATAGGCTGATTTTAAATATAGAAAGATAAAACAAATTGAAGTGTAAAGTATGGGAATAGACTTGCTGAGTTTAAAAGAATCTGACAGGGTTCTGTATAATGCTCTGTTCTTGCTGTGGGCATTACTAATCAATAAGGAGGCAAGCAAAAGACATTAAGAGGAGTTTGTTAAAGCATAAAAAGTAGAGTCTTTGCCTGGAACTACTTATTTTTCCTTTCTTTTGCAGCAGGGACCCAGCTCTGTAACCTGTAACTCACTCTACCTCTACTGTAGGCCCGTGTAGACCCTTTGCCGTGCTTTAAAGCTGCTTCATTTGCTTTGAGGCACATTCTGATGGCGACAGGTTTATTTTAGTTCATTTTCCTGGGTGTTATTTTGTTCTCTGGCTGAATCCTTGAATTTGAGATCTTAGAGTAGTATGAATAGGCAAATATTGAATAGCTGCTTGTTTTATTTGATGACCACAGAATCCAAACGAGTACTGCTAATTAATGCGCCTAACCTTCCTAACTCTCACTTTGTGCTCTGAGATTCAGGAGTCATTTATCAGTGTGAAACATAGGCCATTGAGCAGCCTAAGCTGGGCAGAGACCAAATTTCTGATCTTTACATCTCTCCCCAGCGTGGTTTGGCTCAGCAAATCCAGGAGCTGGGAAGTGGGGTGAAGGTGAATTTTAATTGTGTGTTATTATTTGCAGTTTTAAAGTCTTTTACTTCCTTTCTAAATAGATAGGAGCCATCCCCAGGCAGGAGTTTTATAAGCATCTACTAGTGATTTTAAAGATATAAAAATTGCAGTTTTTTGATTGGTGCAGAGCATTTTCATCAACATTGTCTCATCTCATCCTCATAACCACCTTTTGAAGTAGATAAAACAAATATTCCCTTTGGAAAGATGAGGAAACTGAGGCACAGAGAGATTAAAATGATTTACCCAAGGTAACAATGCAAGTTAGTAGCTGAGTAAGAACTAAAATTTGTCTTCTGTTGAGGGCCTTTTCCTCTACACTGGGGTTTGTCGATTCATCCAAGGAGAAATAGTTACGTGCATGTGTGTCTGCTCACTCAGTAGTACTTTATTTACCATTTGGGGGCTTCATAGACCCTTTGAAGCTCAACTATAGATCTCTAGGAGTCCATGACCGTTGGTTAAAGATTATTACAACCAAGTTCCCTAGCAGGAAGTGGGCGGACATTTCACTGTTTTAATGACCCTTTTCATCTGTTATAAAGTCCTGGCAACACACTTGAATTAAAAACCTGTGAAGGAAAGGAGGGGAAAGAAGTACCTGCGATGTTGCAGAGGTTTTGCTTTTTTATGCATGGTCACCTTAGTCTTCTTTCCCAATCAGTTAACAGGCTTAATGGGATGGCAGTCCATTGCTTTTATACAGCACTTCAAGTACTTTACTGTGCTTGCTAATGTGTTCTCTTTATGAAAATGGAGGAGACAAACATTGTTTCAGACTTACAGGGGTGAAAATCAGCTCAGAAGGCTGATTGTTTTATCTGAGGCTCTGCAGAATTTTCTGTTGATGATATGGTGCAGTGGTTTAAATTCCTAGTTGACTGTTTCTTTGTGATTGATGTGTGTGTGCATGTGTGTACATGAGTTCTCAAGTGTTTACTAAGGCTGGAATATTTTGTGGGTTTGTAATATGTTTTAAATGAAAGAGTATTTGTGTGCATTAGCTCCAGAGATTTTATATAGGAGGGTCTATATAGGAGGAGCAGCAATCTGACTAGGCTTAGTTCTGCATAGCAAGCTTACTGTTATTTGCTAACATTGTTTGTTTATTTGTGATGGCTTTTAGGGAGCTCCTGGAACATACAGTGGGAATCCTAAGGTCAGCCCCTTGTCACCTTTTGGTGCTACAACTTTATGTCTGATATAATTAGGGTGACCTTAACATTTATTATTCAAGTTGGGGCACTTTTGAGAGTGGAAAGGCATGCTAATGTTGAGATAGTCCTAGGCAAACCTGGATGAATGGGATGTATGGTCACTCTAGCTATAAAGAAAGAAATATAGTGAACTCTGAAGTAAAGTAATTGGATTTAGGATTATGACACAGTGCCTAACACTGTGGGAATGCAACATTGCTATTCACATTTGGGGTGAGAGGTGATAGCACAGACTCTTGGTTGGGTTCAGGTGTTGAGTCAGCTATATGGAAACGGGAATATTAGTAAATTATAAAAACAAATGTTTGTAAAGTGCTTTATAGTTTATAATGTGTGCTTCCATGTATGTTTTGATCTTTACAATAGCTCTTTCCAGGTAGGTTGGGCTTTCTTACCCAGATTTTATAGATAAGAAAACCAAAGCAGAGATTTTTAATTGAATTTCCCAGTGTCACATAGATAGTAGTTTTCTTTCTTATTTGTCAGAATAGCTTATGGTTCACAATTTATCTTTTTTGTATTTTAAATATAAAGAAATAATGTCATGGTAATTAAGCCCTTTATCTGATTTTTTAAATGCTAAGTCAGTGGCTCCTTAAAATTTTTTCCCTTCAATTTTCTAAAGTTCTGTTGAAAAGCCACAGTATGGGCATATTCAGATGATTCACGGAAACAAAGTGGGAATAGGGAATATCAAAGGAGATGTTTAAGTTTACAGATGTGACTTAAACAATTAGAGATTTAAATTCAGAGTGGCAGCCTTTTAATTTAGAGGATAAATTTAAATGACAGGGAATATTTTTTTTTCCAAAGTATTTTCCTCTCAAGAATTTTTTATTTCCTTTTTTATAACCAGTTCTCTACTTTATCCCTGGAATGGACTTTATTTTAGTCTGATTTTTTGTAAATGAACTTCTGGGGATTTTAGTTATTTTGATTGGGAGCCATAGACAATGGCAAATGCATTTTCTTTCATACTCATTTGGTTTGGTGGCAAAGAAATGATGGATACTTTTCTTCCCTTGGGGAGAGTTAGAATGGAAGACATAGTGAGGATGTTCAAGTTTTTTCTTCCAATCTGGAAAAAAAAAAAGACGGCAACGACTAGTAAGCAATAGCTTTTACATTGTGATCCATTGTGTGCACGCAGGCACACACACACACACACACACACACACACACACACACACATCTGTGTGAATATAACTTAGAATTAGTCTTACCAAGTAATACTTTTTTTTAAAAAATATATCTTCTTGTTTTTGTTTTTTTAATTGACTTCAGAGAGAGGAAGGGAGGGAGAGAGAGAGACAGAGAGAGAGGGAGAGAGAACATCAGTGATGAGAGAATCATCATTGATCAGCTGCGTCCTGCACGCCCCCTGCTGGGGATCGAGCCCACAACCCGGGCATGTGCCCTGACTGGGAATTGAACATCGATCTCCTGGATCCTAGGTCGATGCTCAGCTGCTGAGCCACATGTGGCTGGGCGGCAATACTTATTCTTACTATGTTCTAAGCACTGTGATATTTTCCATTCTGTTTTATTCCATTAAAAAAATTGTTGATGTGACCAACAATTGATTGACCAAAGTTGATTTCCTTCCCGGACCCACTAATAAATTGCAGTGTGTAGTTTTGCAAACAAAATTCTCATAATTGTTGTCCTTAAAATTGTACCCGTGAAGAAACCTCGTGCCCTTGTCCTGTTCCTCATCCCCTCACCCCAGCTCTAGGAACCATTAATCTTTCTGTCTCTGGATTTGCTTATTCTAGATACTTCATATAACTGGAATCATACAATAGCTGGTCTTTTGTGACTGGCTTCTTTCACTTGACATAGCGTTTTCAAGGTTCATCATGTAGTAGCATGAGTCAGTACTTCATTCCTTTTCTGTGGGCAGAATATTACCCCATCATATGGGTTGGTATAGGAGCACTCTAGGGGAGCCGACTGCCTACCTCTGTAATTCCTGCTCCTGCAGCTCTTACAATTGGCTTCAGCCTCATAGGCCATTCTTTTCATTCTTGAACTCATCAAGCTTGATCCCAGCTGTAGGCCTGTGGAATCACTGTCTCCTCCACCTTCAGATCTGCAGTGTCCTTTGCCCAGATCCTTACCTCCTCCTCATCCAGGTCACAGATACAAAGTTTACCCCTGAGAGAAGCTTCTCTGACTGCACTAGTCTAAAGTTGTCTACATACATTACTAACTCTTCAGCCTCATTTTCCTCAAATTTCTAATCATTATCTGAAATTACCTAGTGCGGGTACTTTATTGTCTGTCTCTCCCACTAAAATAGAAGTCTGTGCAAGCTGTGACTTTGCTTAGAGCAGAGCCTGGCATTTAGAAAAAGATCAATCAATATTTGTTGAATGAATAAATTGAGTAGTGTCCTCAATTTAATGCTAAGCCTTTAAAGGTTTTAAGGAAGGAAGTGACATGATCTATTTTACATTAAAAAAGCAAAGCATTCTGGTTGCTGTGAAGAATGAATTTTAGGAAGGCCCCCCCACCAAATGCAACCTTAAACTGTCTAGGCAGTACATTTATCATTTTCTGTGTTTAATATTGATTCCAGCTAGAACTTATTTGTTGAGTGAGAAATTTTATTTTACCCCGCTGTCCCAGGTGGAGACTGGATTAAAATGACTGGTTTAGAAGCAAAATGTTTCATGCCCCTTTTGTACTTCACATTCTATAATAATTTTCTTACTGGTTCCCTATTTAACTAAAAACACTTTTGCTTTGCTTTTCAATTACAGAAAGTATGAACCCACTTTCTTTTCTTTCTACTTAGTTGTCTGGAACCCCACTTTCAATCTTTATGCAAAGGTGTATTCAAATAATTGCTTCTCTTCAGTATCTGACATCAATGGGTTGAGGTTCTTCTGAGGTGTTGCCTTGTGCCCTCTAGTGGATGAAGGGCTGGTAAATGTATCGAGTGTTCTCGAACGCTTTTCTCAAACCATGAAATCAGCTCAGGCTTACGATTGCCTTCTGCAGATAGTTTATAAGCTTTTCCCTCCTGGGAAAGACCATTTTATTTCTTCTGCTGCTTGCTGCTGTGTATTTAAATAACAAGCTTATTTTGCTATTTCTTGATTTATCAACTTTAGACACTACTCTACCCTTTTGCTTCCTGCTGTTGAAGATGAGAAATTAAGGTTTACGGAAACACTCTCCTTTCAAATAAGGCCTCCCCTTTTTCTTTTTGTTAAATTAGGGTTCATTATTGATTTATGATTGCATGATAATTATTATGACTATGTAAATATTTTTTATAGTTGAACCATAAAATATTATGATTACATTCCCTTATATACTTTTTTGTTTCTCCCAGAGTTACTAAATAGATACATAAATATATAGGAATAAATATATATTTAGTAATTACTTTTTTAAATGGCACTATATGAATTCCATACCATAAAGTTCACTCATTGTAAGTATATTTATTCAGTGATTTTATTAAATTTAGAGTTGTGCCACCATTACTACAGTCCAGTTTTCGAACATTTCCATTATCGCCCCCCCCCCCCCCCCCCCAAATTCTTGAATTCTTTTATAGTCAATCTCCAACTCCAGCCCTTAGGCAATCACTGATCTGCTTTCTGACTCCATAAAATTGTCTTTTCTGGACATTTCATGTAAATGGAATCGTATGATATGTATGTAGTCTTGTGTGTGACTTCTTTCATTTAGCATAATGTTTTTCAAGTTTGTCCATGTTGTTGTAAGTATCACTACATCATTACTTTTTATTGCTGAATGGTATTCCCTTATATAGATGTACCACATTTTATTAATCCATTTACCAGATGATGGATATTCAGACTGTTTTCAGTTTGGCTATTATGAATAATGCTGTTATGAACATTTGCATACAGTCTTATGTGGATATATGTTTTAATTTCTCTTGAGTAGATTTCTAGGAGTGGAATTGCTGGGGTTTATGGTAAGCTCATGCTGCACTTTTAAAGAACTTGCCAACTATTTTCCAAAGTTTCTTGGTATTAGTGACCTTTTTTATTGTAGTGAGTGTGTAGTGCTGTCTCATTGTGGCTTTAATTTTTTTTAATCCTCACCCGAGGATATGTTTTTACTGATTTTAGAGAGAGAGGAAGAGAGAAACATCAATCGGTTCCCTCCTTTACACTCCTGACCGGGGATTGAACCCACAACCTAGGTATATGCTGTGACTGGGAATTGAACCCACAGCCTTTTGGTGTACTGGACAACGCTCCAACCAACCTGAGCCACCTGGCCAGGGTTCAGCGTGGGTTAAATTTTGTTTTTCCCTAATAATTAACAATTTGGAGTACCTTGCATGTGCTTATTATTAGCCATTTATATTTCTTTGTTGAGACGCCTGTTCAAGTCTTTTTATTTGGTTTGTCGTCTTATTATTGAGTTGTAAGAGTTTTTTAGATGCAGGTTCTTTGTCAGGTTTACAATTTGTAAATATTTTTTCTGTTGTCAGATTTTGCAAGACAAGTTTTTCCTCCTTGCCCCAATAAAACAAAACTATGTGCTAAGTTTGGATAAACTCTGCATAACTATCATATGAAAGAGAATGTGAAAACAGGCATTGACTGTCTCTGTTCAGGCCTAGTGATTGCTCCAAGGAAGACTGACAGGTTTATAGTGGCTTTGTCTTTGGCTGACACAGCCTTCTCCAGATACTTAGTGACAGGCATGTTTGGGCAAGAAAGCTCTTCATGTAGTTAAGACACCACTGTATGCTGCTTTCTGCATGTCCTAAGGGATGTGGTATGGTAGAGGATCAGCCATGTTCATTGGCTTATTTTTTCCACTTAAGACACTGTAGCTTCTATGTAAGCCATTTCATGGAAATTTCTCAATCCCCCCCTCCCCCCCCCCGCCTTTGGGTTTAAGTGTCCGCTCTGCCCTTGCAGGCTGTATAATCCTGGGCAAGTTTTCCTTCTCTATGCCGCAGTCCCTTCATCTGTAAAACAGGAGTAGTATCTACTCTGAAAAGTTGTCGTAGGATTGGAGATAACATATGGAAATTTGCAGGCATGGAATGGGGTCAGATAAATCATTCTTCTCATTTATTGTACAGAAAAGAGGCCTTCGGGAAGCTTCGTGGGGGATGATTGGCTCTTACAGTCTGTCTGTCTGCCTAATCTTCTCTTTTTGGTTCTTAGTTATTCACCTTGTGAAACGAGTTATATCTGTAGGGCTGAAATTTCCAGCTCAGGAACATAGCTTTGCCATATTTTCAAGAAAAATATGTCTGTGTGAGGGAAATGAAATATGTGTAAGTTTATTTACCTAACTCTTTACAGGTCCTGGCAGTGTCAGCAGAAAAAGAGAGTACTTTTTGAGGCCTTTATGACTTGAGCAGAATCAGGTCCAAACTCAGCCAGACATTTTCAGGTGTCTCCAAACTTGTCTGGCTCATTGTTACCCTGTTCGTATATTTCTTCTGCTCTGTGTGTCTCCTCACAGTCCTTCAAATATCTGTCTTGGATATTTATTTCTTCCTACTGCCTTTTGCTTGAAATATTTCTCCATTTCCCAGCAGAATTCTAAGCATCCCTGGCTACAAACTTAACCTCCTTTATGAGCTGTTTCCTAATTGGCTCTAATTATTTGAACTCATTTAACATGTTGTCTGTAGTATGAACATTCCCATAGGGTTCAGAGCAAGTGAGTTTGGGACATACTGTTAAGACCATGAGCAAATCATTTAATTTCTTGAAGACTCAGTTTTCTCATCTGTGAAAGTGAGGATAATGGTACTATTGTAAGGCAGTTATAAGGATTAAATTTTTAAAAAGTTCCTAGGTCTGCAGTGACTTACAGGTCGATGCTGTGATGCCACACTAACCTCTGCCTTTAGCTTTCCATGTAATCTAGAAGGTCTCTTCTCATCACTGGGCCTGAGTTCCTTTTTCTGTAAGAGCTCTCTTGGGTCTAATGGGTTTGATTTTGTGGTTCTTGGGAGTGTCCCACTTCGTTGTGGAAACGAAAGGAGCCTTTATCACTTACCCTCTTACCTCTGAACCTCGCAGGACTGCTGCGGGTCTGTGGACAGAGCGCCTTGGGCCAGAAGCATGGAAGCGTGTTTGGCTTTGCTTCTCATCTCTCCGGCACTTGATTCCTCCGTCACACCCTCTCTTACACCACAGTTTGAGTGCTTTCCCTCTTTTTGCTCAGTTTGGGGTTGCTGTGATTTTTAGGCTGTCAGAGTAATTTGTATTCGACTCTTGAAACAATTTTGCTTAAGTATTTTGTACATGGATGGATCATAACTTCACTGCTTGGCTTTCTAGTAGATTGACCTAATGCTTTGTATACAGGCAACTGATTTATATTATAATGAGAGGTTTTACAGTGGCCATCAAAAAGAATTATCTGACTAAAGTTTGTTAATCACTGGGACTATTTACAAAGGAAAATTATAGAATTTCCTTTATTAGCAATTTTCAAAGTTAGGAACTTTATCTGTCTACAATTGCTTAGGCAGCAAAGTAGTTAGTAGGCTATATTCTTGCTGTAGTGGTTAGTACCAGCAAACAACAGATGGTCTTCCCACAACCAACCCTGACTACCATTTTGTGAGCTACTTTTAAGAAGCTTGATATGTCTCCTCAACCCTTTGTTCTTCAGCAGACAGCCATCTAAATCGTTCAACATGAATCTAAGTCATTCAACAGGTGATTTAGAATGAAACTAGGTAGGTAAGTAAAAGATAAGGCAAAAGGTCTCATAGTTAGCAGACAATATAGTTATGTGTTTTAATTATAGATTAAATATTTTATTAGTAGCATTAGCTGTATGCCATTATACTGAGCTGATTTAGGGTTGAGTTAGAGAGACAAAGGAATACAACAGATGACTTAAGGTCTTTGTTAGAAAATTTGGTGCCACCAGAAAATAATTTCAGCAAGTTCTATGTAATCATGCATTTATTTATTTATTTATTTAAAATATATCTTTATTGATTTCAGGGAGAGGGGGAGAGAGAGATAGAAACATCAGTGATGGGAGAGTCATTGACCGGCTGCCTCCTGCACACCCCCACTGGGGATCGAGCCCGAAACCCAGGCATGTGCCCTGACTGGGAATCAAACTGCCATCTCCTGGATCCTAGGTCATGCTCAACTGCTGAGCCACGCCTGGCCGGGCTGTAATCATGCATTTAAACAAAGGCACAGCTCTGATCTCACTGGGGTCTCATTACTCTGCTTAGCTTTTATCTGCTGAAAACTCTAGGCTTTCCATGATCTGGCCCCAGACTTTTTCCTTCTGTGTCATAAAAGGTATTCTGTGTTCTAGACACACTCTGGGGCAGGGCAGTATAGCTTTGAAATCAAATAATGGGTTTTAATTCTAATTTCTTTACTTATGATATTTTCCACGTTTAATACAGTCTGTCCTTTGAATCCCACTTTAAGTGCTACTTTCTCCATAAAGCCTTGCCTGGTGCACTTATTTGGGAATAGACTTATAATGTCCACTGAACTCCCAAGCACATGCTTTTGTCTCTGCGGCGACACTTTGTGCATGTTAGCTTATGGTGAGCAGGTGGGATGACCCGTGCAGTTCTCTGAGAACAAGGACCCTGCCATACTTCTTCATATTCTTTTATACTCTGCACAAAGCAAATGCCCAGTAAGAATTTGGTAAAGGGATAAATTTAAAAGTAAACTTATCTTCAGCCTTCTTGAATTGGAGAGCCTACTCTGTTGGGATTTTTTTCCTATGGACAAAGGAAATAAACTTTGTTCAGACTTTTGCTAGGTTTTTATTACCTTTGCTTTTCTAGAGTGGTATGAAAAATTAATACTTAAGCTACATATCTGATCTTCATTCAGCAAGAGAGGACCTCTTACAAGTTTAATGGGTTGGTCAAGTGGATATTAAATGTAAATCTGTCATTTTATGGAGCCATAGAAGGCTCTTAAAACACTCAATAAATATCCTTATTGAATTAGCAGGATATTTCAACGGGCCTGCCTGTGTATCTCCCACTATTAGGCTCTTTCATTGTTCCTCTAGGGCGCCATTAGCCTATGCTTTCACAGGCTTTGTGGTGCCATGTGGACCACAGAGTCATGTTGGCTGAAGATGCTTCTAGCTTCTTAGTTCTGTTATTTCGTTACAGGTACAGGGAACTCGTACATTAATTCGAGCAGGTGTGTCTTAATTTCAGAGTAACAAGTAGGGGGTCCCCATGAAAAGAGTGCTAACATGAACTAAACACTGATTATGTGCCAGGCCTTGTATAAAGCATTTAGTTAGTAGTAGTTTATTTCATCCCATTTGCAGGTGAGGAAACCAAGCTCAAGGAGATTTAAGCTATTGCCCTAGGCTATATAGCTATTAATTGGGAAGCTGGGTTTTAAATCTAAATGTGTTAGATTTCAAAGTTTACTGTTATTTTTAAAATAATTTTTAAGATTTTCAGTTACAGTTGACATACCATATTATATTAGTTTCAGGTATACAATGTAGTGATTAGACATTTATATAATTTATGAAGTCACCGTCCCAGTAAGTGTAGGACCCATCTGACACCATGCATAGTTATAGTACTACTCCCTGTCATCCCTGTGCCATGCTTTCCCCACCCCGTGACTGCAGTTGTAACTGACAGTTTGTGTCTTAATCTCTTTCCATTTTTGCCCATCCTCCTCACTCCTGTCCTGTCTGGCAACCATCAAGATTTCAAAGTTTATGATATTTCTACTTTGTACATGTCTTTTACTTACTTATTTTTAATTGCATACTTATTTTTTTTACATTTTACTTGTATGTTTGATTTTTCTTTGGTTAGCAACAAATATTTCCCTATTTTCTCCCCTCTCCAGCACTTTACTGAGGTGATAATTCTGTATTATATTTCTATAATCCTGTGTAACAGTTTCATATTCATTCTCATTTGATCTTACTGAGACCCCAGTGTGGTCTGTGTGCAGGGGGTCAGAGTTCTAATCTCCATTGGTAGATGAGGACATTAAGCTTTGCAGTTTTGTGAGAAATTTGTCAAAGGTGCTAATAAGTGGCATAGAGCTTAGCTTTTGAGGAGTTACACTGTCAAACTAAATTTTCAAACAGCAAATTCTCTTTTTCAAACAAATTATATAGACACAATATATAAAAAATATAGGTGGGGTGGTCCTAGTAGAAAAGTTATGGAAGACCTGAGCCCCGCCCTCTGGACTTCCCTTTGCCTGTGAAGCTGCCCAGCTGACTGAACACAGTTTAAAAACCACTGGGGAATGCTCAGAGAACTTTGGTATCAGACAGGTCCAGACTCAATTTCTAGTTTGGGCCTGATATTTAACCTCTTATGTCTTAGGCTTGGTTCCTCATTTATAAAATGGGAATGCTTTTATAGGATTGCTGATAAATAGCAACTGAAAACCATGTGAAAACCTAGCACAGTGCCCTCTGCATTTCTGGAGCAGAGATCAGGTTGTCAGGCAGTATAGGTCATCCACTCACCCTGTGCAGGACTCCTGCTAAATTTGTAGGGAGCTCACTGCTGAGACTGGGCCTCTATAGAACTTATAACCCAGTACTTTGACTTGATGACCGAAGGTTCACACCTCACATTTATTAATAATTTAGAACAGGAATGGGCAAAGATTTTCTGCAAAGGATCAGAGAGAAATATTTTAGGCTTTTTGGGCCATACAGTCTCTGGTGCAGCTACTCAGCTCTGCTGATGTAGCAGGTAAGCAGCCATAGATAATATGTAAAGGAATGAGGATTGCTTTGTGTTCTAATAAAACTTTATTTGTGGACATTGGAGTTTGAATTTCATAAAAATTTTACATATCATGAAATATTATGTTTCTTTTGATCCCCCCCCCCCATTAAAAAATGTAAAACCCATCTTAGCTTATGGTATGTACATTGTACGTGGATAGTATAAAAAGAAGCCACGGGCTGGATTTGGCCCATGGACCATAGTCTGACTACTTCTGATTTAGACATTGCTTGATAACCAGTGTAGTTTTTGACCCTGTGAAGATTAACTTAATTAAAAAATGATTGCTATTAAGGAAGTATTGATACAGGAAAGGCTTAATTTCCACAATAGAAAAAGGTAACATTTTTTTTCTCCCTCTCTCAAGAATAGTTACATGTTCATTAGTTTCTTTACCCTCTATGAAGTGGTTAAAATGAAGTTATCCTTGTCTTGGTAATGACTAAATGAAAACGGTCTCTAAATAAAGACTGTGTAGTATAGTGGAAAGAACATGAGTCATGCAGGAGTCAGGAAACGGCTTTGTTACCGAGTCTGTGACTTTGTGTATGCCACTTTACTTCCTTGGGTTCTTCAGTTTCCCCATATCAATGAGGAAGTTGGAGATGATAATAGTAGAGGTCTTTGCGAGACAATTTTCTCAGTCTACTTTTAGTTGTCCGGAATGGTGCTATGAAACAGTTTTCATTTATAGAAAGTGTAAATGCTTCACCAGTTAGTATCTTCTTTTTTTTTTTAATGCCAGCAGGGTTTCACATTGGAGATTGTTTCTAAAGGGAATTCTTCCCACTGTGCTAAATGGTAGCCATTTCTGAAGTGAAGCGCAGTTGCGATTTAAATTCCTCATGCAGTACCTTTACAATAAATGCTGTTTACTTCTTGTTCTGCCATCCTGACTCAGTTAAACTGTTTGGAGATAAGCTGCAGGAGCAAAGAGAAGGGGACTGGGGAAACTGGCAGAAGAAAAGGTCTATCCCTGCTGTGTATGGGCTTAGGAAAATTTCGTCACTGGAAACCTTTCCTCAAGTCTGAGTCACACTCAAGGACTCTTGGCTCTCCTGGGAGGGGAGAAGAGGGAGGGGGAGAAGAGGGAGGGAGCAGTGGAGCAAGTGGCTATGTCTGTTTTCATCAGCAGAGGGCACCCAGAGCAAAGCAAGTGCTCTGACACTGGGGACTGCTCTGCTCTCAAAACACGGACTCACCGTGGGGCTGTCTCTTGCATTTTGTTCTGTGTCTACTTTCTCAGATACTTTGTCCCATGCTGAAGTCTGATATGCTAAATATGTCCTAATAATTGTTTTTTGCTTCCAACGTAAGTGGAAAGCCAATCCCCTCAATGTCTTGGAGTGAATTACCCCATATTGTGAAGTCTGGGATTTTAGGTGAATGAGCAACATTAGGCTCTAATTTAATTCAGTATCCACTAAGCAAATATTCCTGAAATATTATTGTTCTGAAAGAGCACTTAATTAATATCTGCATAGCATATTATACGAAGACGTCTCTTATTACCTACAGCAGTGATCCTCAAAAGTGTTTTCCAGACCAGCAGCATCAGCATCACCTTGGAACTTATGCATATTCATATTCATATGCTCCTCCCCACAGACCTGCTGAATCAGAAACCAGCCATCTCATTCAGCAGGCTCTCCGGGTGATTCTGATGCATGATCAAGTGGAGAACCACTGCCAGAGAGCAGGACACTGAGACTTGCTGAAGACCATGTGCCAGGCATTCCACTAGGATGTTCACCTTCATCTGTGTTTTCCAGATGAGAACACCAAGCCTAAAAGGGTTCCGTAACTGCTGAAGTCATACATATAATAGGTGCTGGAGTAGAGATTTGAATCCTGGTCTTTTTGACTCCAGAGCCATGCTATAGTGTCTGCTAAGAAAATGATAAGAAACATTGTATTATTTAAATTCATTTTTTAAACGTCCATAAACTCTTTTTCTTAAAAGCAATATACATTCATAAAAAAACTTAGAAAATACAGCAGACCAAAGAATAAAATAAAAATTTCTTTAACATGTTTAACTTTGTCCTTTTATTGTTTGTTGGTCTAATCTTGTTTCTATGCAGCTGTATTTGCATATATGCACATTTTAAAATTTCTTACAAAATGTCATCACACTGTACATACTTCTGTAATGTGCGCCCAGCTCTTTCCTATTCCACCATAAACATATTTTTATGCCATTAACTATTTCTATAGTATCACTTTTATGGTTGCTTAGTATTCTATTCTAAGATTCTGTCATAACTCTTTCTAAAGTCTGTCTTGTTTTGATTCCATGGTAGGCGTTTAGGAGGAATAGGGTGTTGAGTGCTGTGCTGCTCTGCGTAAACAGTTTACCCACAGTGGCTTTAAGTATTCTGATTAAAGTGATACATGCAGGTTATGGCTGAGGAGGGAACATGGAGCTGGAGAGACAGTACTAAGCCTAATGTTTGAGGTTAAAGTGAATCTAGAAGCGAAAATAATTGAAGTAAAAATTCCAAACGTATTAGGAATGGACTAGGGGTGTGTGAGAGAGATAGGTTAAAGCAAATAGTCAGAAGAATGATTATAAACAATTTGGTGGTGCCACCGGCTTGCTTTTATTGCTGCCTTTTTAACATAGAGGCTGATCTGCTGGGTGACAGTATGAAAAGACTGGGCATAAGGCTTCTATAAATAATGGTTATTATTTACTGAGTACCTTCTGTGTGCCAGGCATCACAGTAATCATTGCATAGATTTTCCCACTTAATTTGTATACTAACTACGTGCTTTAGGTGCATTAGGTAGTGTTTTCCCCATCTCATGAAAGTGGAAAACGAGAGCGAGACTTTAACTTGGTCAAGTGCTTTGATTGGAGCCCAGATTTGTTGAAACTACCAAACCTGTGCTTTTTTTCCTTTTCTGTTTTTTAAATATATCTTTATTGATTTCAGAGAGAGGAATGGAGAGAGAGAGAAAAACATCAATGATGAGAGATTCATTGATAGGCTGCCTCCTGCATTCCCCCTACTGGGGATTGAGCCCGCAACCTGGGCATGTGCCCTGACCGGGAATCGAACCTCGATCTCCTGGATCATAGGTTAATGCTCAACTACTGAGCCATGCTGGTTGGTCCCAAACCTGTGCTTTTATAATATCATTTATCTTCATTCCTTTTTCATTGTGTAGCAGGTCAGTAGCTTCTGCTGGGGAGGATGGTTTTGGGGTGATTTTACTATCTCTTCAGGGACAGAGGGAAACTATATGTAAAAGGAGGGACACTAAAGTCAAGATAGAGCAGGGGTAGACTTTAAGACCCAAGCAGTGCTACCGTCCAGCCCAGTTATCTTGGGAAAATCGTAAGCCTGAGCTGGAGACTGCGGTGGAGCAGGGGATGGAAATAGCAAAATGAGTAGTTGCTAGGAAGGAACGAGGGCAGGCCTTTAGAAACAAGGGATGGCCAAAAGAGTCAGACCTCTCTCATTAAATTTCCCTTTCTAGAGGAGGTTGTCATTCCTTTGAGGCATTCTTTAACAGCTTTATTGAGATATAAGTTGATACTATACAGTTTACCCATTTAAAGTATACAGTTCACTTATTTAAAGTGTAAGTTCATTGGCTTTTAGTATGTTCAGTTGTTATGTTCACAGTTGTTCAACTGTCACCACAACCAATTTTAGAACATTTTGATCACTCCAAAAACAAACCACGTACCCCTTAGTCATCATTTTCCAATTCCACTACCCTTCCTGTACCCCAATCCCTAAGCAACCAGTAATCTACTTTTTGTCTTTACAGATTTACCTTTTCTGGATATTTCATATAAATGGACTCAATGTAATATGTGGTCCTTTATGTCTGGCTTCTTTCATTGAGTGTAATGTTCTCAAGTTTCCTCCATGTTGTAGCATGCATCAGTACTACTTTCTTTTTTATTGCCAAATCATATTCCATTTTATGGACACATCACATCTTATTTAGGTTTTTATTTTAGTTTGACAAAGGTAAGGGGTATGAATGGCACAATAGATAAGACTTCTTCTTAACTTAAAATGGACAAGAATGGGCAACTTCTGTGAAAAATAAACCTATCAGACTCTCTTGAAGAATTGTAACTAAAGGCAAAGATAGGTAAATAGGACTCTTGGCATCTGCTGCTTATGAGGCGTTTGTAGCATAGCGGCAGCTCTTCTGACCTGAACACGTGCAGCCTTCAGGGAGCTTATTGTGTAAATCTTGTGTTGGCCAGTGCCACTGCCCCCTACAATACCCCATGTGGAACCAGAGAGGCCTTTGCTGATCTAATCTGGGTACATTTCCCTTGGTTACTGCAGCTCTGGGTCCCCAGAGAGTTCTCTCTAAAGAGCTGCCAGTTTGTTGAGTGCTGGCAGTTGCAAGATTGTTTCTGACTATATGATTTGTTCAGTGGAGATTACACCCACCTTTCAGGTCCTGACCTGTTGGCCAGAAATAGCTACTGTCATTCCCGTATTTTTGGAATGAATGCTTACTCTAAGGCCCCAGCATGTCCTTCTCAGTGTAGTGTTAGGAAGGCTCCTTTAGCAAGCAAATGATGTGCCCGGTCCTTTACTGTTGTCCCATTGCTTTCTGGTGCTTTCTTACCTGGTTTACTGTCCAAGGAAGAGAGAATCCTGACCTTCATAAAATGAATGGTCTAGGCCAGGACTGTAAGTCCCAAAACCTTTTAGTTTGTATTCCAGAAATGTTGTGGCTGGCTTTCTGCCTGAACGTTCATCTAGGTTGGAGAGTGAATTATAATTACTCATCTTAATACCCTTACTCTTCCGTGGAATATCTGCCCTAACATTGAAACAAGAACAGGGTAGGGAACATCAACTTGGCCCTCAGGTCCTAAATCATTGAATGTCAGAGCTGGATTTCATCACATTGCCCTTGTTCTGCAGGTGGGGAACTGAGTCCCAGGGAGGTTAGGTGACTTTCCCAAGGCTCTCGTCCTATATTCTTAGAACTCTTGGTAGTGGCAGAGCTGGGTCTGTGATATAGAGCCTGCATTCTCAGTTCAGTGCTTTCCCACAGTGTTTTGCTGTTACCTGACAGTTGTGTGCTCTCATGACCAAGGACTGGCCTAACCCTGCTCCACTCCATCAACAGTGCAGGCCTTAAGGTGTGTGTGTGAGTTCACCAGGTTGGAATTGTGGTGATGAAAATTTTAAGAGAGCGAGAGCACTGATACGAGTTTGGGTGCCACTAACTAGTAGAACCCAGCCCTTCTGGTCTTCCCCAGTGCACGGTTTCCGGGGAGTATGTGTGTTTTTTATTACACTATTGTCAATTCCTTGAGAGCTCCACATCTATTTGCTAAAAAATGTATGTGCTGCTGCACTAAGCCAGTGAGCAGTAATCGTGTAGTGCCTGCCTGAGAATGTTTGGTCATGGTTGCCAACTCCATGCTTGGTATCATTTTTGCCCAGTATAATGTGAAGAGAAAAGACCAAAATCCTCCCACTGTACATATTCCCACTCTCCCCTCGAATCACACTTAGTGTATAGAGCTGCAGATGGGCCTTGCTTTCCAGCACTCCCCTGCCCCATGACCTTAGTAGATCTATGAACATGACCCAGACTGCTGGGACTAGACTTACAAACAACCCTCCCACATGGAACACATACACCGAGTAGTGGTTCCCTACTGAGACCCCCACCCCCTCTGTATATGACTTCCTCCTCGTGACTGCCTTTCTGTGGTGCCTGCCCTCTGCATGAGCTGCTCTGCAGGGAGAGGTTGTGTCCTTTACTCTTCCCTGGCACCTAGCATATTGCTCAAAAGAGAGTCATTAAATAATCTTTACCAGTCTTCTGCTAATGGGATGGCTAAGGTGCAGGAATGCTAATGCAGTTGTCAGCTGACAGTATTATTTCTTTATAGGAGTTGTTTTATAGTCCTCAGTAATAATGTATAGTGACAGCTCCCATTTATTGAACGCTTAGTATGCATCAAGCAGTAGGTTAAATACACACACACACACACACACACACACACCCTCAGTTCCTCATTATTATTAACAACTCTCCATATAAGGTAGACGGTAGCAGCCGTATTTGACAGACGAAGGAACTGAGCTTTGGAGAGGCTTGAGTCAGAGCTAGGAAGTGGTGGAACAGGTATTTAAAACCTAGGCCTGTCTGACACTGAAGCCTGTGTGTTTAATGACCACGTGGAACCTGCTTGAATAGTTAATTTGCTGAACATTCCTGTGAAAGAGAGCTGAGTCACTTATGTTCCCTGAGATTTATAAATGAGACATCAGTGTTAGCAAGGGCATTAGTAGCATAGTTTGGATTAAATCTGGCATTGGGATTACAGAGCAGAAACAAAGGGGAGATGTAGGAGCCTCTGCCACTTCCTGAAGCCTGTTTGCCTTGTTCTGCCCAGTGTTGAGGAACCTTTGCTTTTTGAGTCCACCGTGGTTTCAGGTCATTCCTGGTCTGCATAATCCTGAGAGATGGGTCTGCTCAGCAATTTCGGACTGTTTGGTTCCTGAAGCCACACTAAGGTGGACTCAAGTTGGTCCCGGCACTGACTTGGTTTCTTTTTTTTAAAAAATTGTTTTCCTTTAATCCTCACCCAAGGATATTTTTTCCCATTGCTTTTTAGAGAGAGTGGAAGGGAGGGAGGAATTGAGGGTGGGGGGGAGAAACCTGTAACCAAGGTACATGCCATTGACTGGGAATCGAACCTGTGACCCTTTGGGCATGCAGGCTGATGCTCTAACCACTGAGCCACACCGGCCAGGGCTTACTTGGTTTCTTAAAGGTCGCCCTGGTTTAGTCATTCAGTAGGAGGCGTTCTCTTCAGTTTGACTTTAGCTCTCCTCTAGACCCTGTGTTTCAGTTACTGGGACTTTCGAATCGAGTTGTGTTCCAAAGTAAGGACAAAGGGATTGCAGTTTTGGGGGCTCTTCAGTGATCAGTCTGTGGAGTCCCTGAAGTGCATTAGAGATGAGGGGCTGCCTCTCTCACTCTCAGTTCAGAACTGAAATATTTTGTATATACCCTTGAAGTGGGAGAGAGAAACTTCCAAGGAGAGGGAGAATTGTTGGGAATAATAAGATTTTGATATGGGCCTTTCCTGCATTCTCCACTGGGGGAAAGAATGTAGCCAGGATTGAAGGGCATTGCCTCAGCCAATTCAGTTAAGTGGCCCCAGCCTGGATTAATAACTTGGGCAGACTTCCCAATGGATTTGGCAAGGTATTGGGTTTCTCTCTCCCCAAACCCTCTCTTCTCTCTGCTTTGCACATGTGTGCTAACATAATTACAGAGAAGTTGCATCTTGCAATAAGATACCCTTTTTTAAAAGGAGGGGGCTTCTCTTAGAAAGGATGGAGAGAAATTCAGAGGAGGGGATGTGATTGTGCTGCCTTGTCATGTTTTGGAAATGGCAGGGTTTGAAAAACATGGTAGAGTAGAAGCGAGCACGCTGGTTCCTCTGTAACAGCAAGGGGCTTAGGAGGGATGATGCCCGTGTTGATTTCAAGCACCTAGAGCACGAGAGGGTTGAGTACTAATTTTGTGCTAGAGAAATATTAAACTGTCCTTTTGCATTTGTTCATCCGGATTGTATTACTAAGAATCTGGTCATTACAGAACAAGGGCTCTCTTGTTTGTGAAGGTCAGAGGTTATAGTATTACGAGTTTGGTGGTCAAGTGTTCAGAAATATTTTACAGATTTAGTTGAAAACCGAGCAGATGCTCCCGCTGTTGTGTACCCCTGGGATCGGGTGACATTCTTCTCCCTTTTCTTCCCCCCTTCCCCCTTTTGGGAACCAACCAATCACACTGAAGAATGGATTTCCGTGCCTCCCTGGCCTCCTCCCATAAGGAGTCTGCCCAACCGCAGCTCTGCAGTTTTTGGAGCCTTGGCTGAGGCTGAGCGTTTAACTCTTGGGTGTCTGAATCACAGGGAGCTGCTGACATTGCAGCTGGTTTGTTCTGTTGTTCACATTGACTCTCTGAGCCCATGTAATACTAAGCTAAGCTTGCTGTGTCCCCAAGGGAATGTCACAAACCAGGCAAGGTGCAATGCACTGAGCTTGAAGAAACTGATTTTAAGCCCTAATTCTGCCACCAAGCAGCAGTGTAACCTTGGGAAAGACACTTTCCATCCTTGGACTTGATTTAATTCCCTTTCTGCTAAGTTAGCAGGAAAGGAAAGGGAGAGAATGAATGTTTATAATCGCGCTGGATGTGGCAGCCACCCGTGTTCTCTGTGTGGCGAGCCTGGGGCTTGGGGAGAGCATTTAACCTGTATTGAACCCCTGTTTTGAAACAGTTTGCTTTTTACAGTTTGTCCTCCGCAGGCAAATGCTGTTCAACCAATTTTGTAGACGAAAAGAGGGAAGGCTAGAGAGGCTGTCCAACTTCCCCTAGGTAAATTCCTAGGGAGGCCCATCTGGCTCTAATGCCCACTCTTTCATTCCACTGGGCTGCCTAGAAAAGCCCTGAAGTCGGTCCAGAATTTTCATTATAACACTGAAAGCTTTAACTCCTTCACCGTTTTCCCATCCTGCCTTGTATATAGAAAGACCAAAAGCTACTATCTCCCCTTTCACAGCCCTGTTACTAGAGCAGGTGAGTGATGTAAACATCCCTGCCATCTCCTGAAAGCAGCAGCAGCAGCAGCAGAAGACAGCACAGCCACCAGTGTTCTCTTTCCTCCATAGCAAAGTTCCCTTCCTGGGTACCAGCATCTCTCACTTCCTCAGCAGCCCCCTTTCTCACACAGCCTCAGGGACTTCCTCCTCTTTGCCTTGTGTTTATGGTTGTCAGGTAAGTATCTCTGGTTTAAGGGAGAATTTTGAGGAGATTTAAAAAAAAACATCCTTTACTCAAAGCTTTTCAGTGACACAGATACTGCAATATTGGGTTTACCCTTACCCGAGTCTCTATAGTAGCTATCTCCCATTAGATGCCTGCCCCCTCCTCACCTCTAAGAGCTTAGTTTTCACTAAGGTCCTTATAAATTACCCTACAATCTGGTTTAATAAGGACATCTTACCCATGGAACACTTTGTGTTTCTCTTCCTGCAGTTTTTAACTTAAAAAGTATATATTTTTATTGATTTTTAGAGAGGAAGGGAGAGGGAGAGAGAGGGAGAGACATTGATGTGAGAGCACAATATTTATTGCAGCTACTGCCTCTCCTGCATGCCGCACTTCAGGGATTGAGCCCACAACCACATGACTGGGGGTCCAACTGGCAACTTTTTGGTGCACAGGACAACCCCCAGCCACCTGAGCCACACCAGCCAGGGCATGCAGATTCAGAGAAAATAGCTTTCCTCGGGTGGGTCTTACTGATATTCTCTTGCTACCAATTTAAAATAAATTATGCTAGTAGCCCTAAAATGTCTGATTTTCCAAGGATTCATTTTCTGCTGTTTATTGTGGGCTAAGAAAAGTGACAATAAGCAAATCTATTAACAATTGTAATTTATTGAGCCAGCCACTTACCTAGGTGCTTTAAGTACATTATTTCTTATTTTCATAATAACCCTGCATTTATAGATGAAGAACAGATTTATTTGAAAACAAGGGTTAAGAGAGATCAAAGTACTTGCTCAAAGTCTCAGTTAGAGAGTGGTGATTTGGCAGTTTGATTCCTGGTCTGTCTTACTTCCAAACCTAAGTTCTTTCTTCAGTACTTTACATGCTGATCTGGAAAATGATCTTGAGAGGTCATTTAATCATTCACACCCGTGCCTCAACTCTGATCACCCCAGAAAAAACCATACGTCTTCTTTGAAAAAGGGAGCATCGTCCTGTACACCCAAAGGTAGTGGGTTTGATTCCAGGTCAGGGCACCATACATGGTCTCTAGTCCAGGAGCTTATGGGAAGCAACCAATTGATGTTTCTTTCTCACACTTCTCTCTCAGAGGTCTCTCTCTCCCCCTCTCCCTCCCCCCCCTCCCCCTCCCTCTCCCGTCCCCTCCCCTCTCCCTCCAATTGATTTTTTTCTCACACCTCTCCCTCCCTCTCCCTTCTCCCTCCCTCTCCCCTCCTTCCCCTCCCCTTCCCTCTTCCTCTCCTTCCCCCTCTCCCCCTCTCCCTCCCTCTCCCCTCTCCCTCCCCTCCCCTCTCCCCTCTCCCTCCCCTCTGCCTCCTCCTCCCCTCCCTCCCCATTCCCCTTCCCTCCCCTTCTCCCTCTCCCCTCCCCTCCTCCTCCCTCTCCTCCTCCTCCCCCCTCCCTCTTCCTCTTTCCAATTAATGTTTTTTTCTCACACCTATCCCTCTCTCTCTCTCTTTCTTTCTCTCTCTCCCCCGTTCCCCAATTGTTGTTTCTTTCTCACACCTCTCTCTCCCCAATTGATGTTTTTTTCTCACACCTCTCTCTACCTCCCCTTCGCGTGCTAGTGTGCTCTCTGGCTCCGGCTCCCTCCCTCCCTCTCTCTAAATCAATTTTTTAGAAAAAGGGAAATAACATTTTATAAACTTCACAGTTGAAAAACTTTTAAAGAAGTATTTTCTGGTGCTTGCTAACATTTATTTAATTTATTGGCAGTGACATTGGTTAATAAAATTATATAGGTTTCAGGTGTATAATTCTACCATAAGTCATCCGTACATTGTATTGTGTGTTTACCACCCCAAGTCAAGGTGATTGCTAGCTTTCACAGTCAGGGCAATGCACCAGTGTTTAATTTGATTTATTTTTACTGAAACTTAAAGCCATCCATCCCTTCTTGTTACAAGTGAAAATGTAAGTAACTATATCAGGTACTGGAGGGTTAGGAATTTCACTGTGGATTAGGGTGGGCAGGAAGAGGTTGGCCTTAGAGGATGAATAAGTAATTTATAGGGAGAAAAGCAGGCAGAGTTTTCTTGTGGTAAGGAAGTGTTGCAGTTTGCCCTGCATTTTGTATATCCTGTGCCCATCATCTCTTAGATCGCCTGAGAAAGATGACGAGAATCCAGTGAAAGGCAGGTTGGCATTACTTAATGGCCCTGTGCTTCTCCCTCTCAGGAACTGCTTGTGATTCAATTCTACTGCAGTTGTATTGGGCTTTCCCAGTTGTGTGCAATGAGAGATTCACATTAGAGAAGTATAATTGCTACACTGTCTTTGCCATCCGGACCAGCCGAACAGATATTTCAACAATGTCTACTGTGTGCCTGCCATATGCCAGCTGCTTGGCATGACACCGATGCTGTTGAGACTGATAAGACCTGGTCGTTGCCGTTTAGGAGCTCATAATAGAGTTTGCAGCCTCATTCAGGATATGAGACCCACAAACATGCAGTTAATATCAAAAGGCAGTATATGCTTAGGATTGTAAAAGACAGACAAAACAGGTGAGCCAGGGTCAGCAAATTACTGGGCTTCAGAGATGAAGGGGTTAGGGTTCTCCAGAGCAGCAAAGACAGGGTTTATTTACAGTTTCATCCAGAGTATGGAGTGGGCCAGGGCTGGGATGAGATGGGCTCTGGGTCATGCTGCTTCTAGTGAAAGGGAACAGTGAAAATGGTTCACCAAGTTAGAGTAAGATGCCCTTACAGGATTGCTGATGGTGTCATATCCAGAAACCGGGCTGGAGTGGGGGAGATAGATTCCATTAATTAGCATTTTAACAGGGCATGTAAAGATGCCAGCAGCTAATGTAAAACAACAGCTAACCTTCTGAGGGGATCACAGCTTTTAAGAAAAATTTAATAAATCTCATATTTATCTTTTGGTTCCCTGGTTAGCTCTTTTTAAAAAAATATATCTTTATTGATTTCAGAGAGAGGAAGGGAGAAGGAGAGAGAGAAACATCAATGATAAGAGAGTCATCATTGATACACTGCGTCCTGCATGCCCCAGACTGGGGATCGAGCCTGCAACCCGGGCATGTGCCCTGACTGGGAATCGAACTGTGATCTCCTAGATCCTAGGTTGATGCTCAACTGCTGAGCCACGCCCGGTTGGGCCCCTGGTTAGCTTTTGAGTATGGTATTCTCCACATTAGAAACCCCTGGACATTTATTCTTGTTGGGTTTAAAGATGGAAAGCTTTAAGCTAAAGCATGCACAGATAAAGACATCAGTAGCCCCATTTGCCATATGCATGGCTCACGCGAGTGGCAGTACTGTTAATGATTGCTGAATGTTTATGAGGTTCCCTCCCCAGAAGCTCACCACATGAAGAGCAGCTCTCTTCTCCTCTTTCCTGAAACTTACCTAAAAGCCAGTGGGAGAAGGCTTAGGGAAAGGAGATTCTTTCCTTCTTCCTTCCCCCCACTCCATAGTAGCTTAACTTAAGTACCCTGTGCAGATAAAGATAAATGTGAGCAACTTTAGGATGAGAAGAACATTAGAGACCTGAGAAGTCAGGGGAGGTCATATCAGGATTAAAGTGGAAACTATGTTACAACCTAAGCAAGGAGCAACTGATAGGTCTATAAATAGGATTTTATCTCCTCATAGAAAATTTTTGGCATGGTTGTAGCTTCCCATGTGGGGGACTATTATATTTACTAAAAATAAACTTTGTTTCTGAAATGATTAAGTCCCACAGAACTCATTTATGTTAGTAAAAGTGTAGTTATAGCCTGAAAATAAGTGTCTAGAGTTTGTTATGCGCTAACGTTTGGGAGAACTTTGACATTGAAGCCATCGGTTAGATCTGGGGTGGAATGGTCTAGTCCACTTTAGCATGGATTAGATAGATTTTTTTCCCTGCTAGTTCAGAAGACCCTCAGCCCCTAGTCATACATTTAGATTCATAAATAGGCATTATAAGTGTGTCATTTAGGAAAGGCAGAGTCCTAATTCTCCAGAAATCTTACTGCTTACTTAAAGCTGCTTTAATATGGCCATTCAGAGCAGAGGAGTATATAAATCAGCTATACCTTTGGTATCCCTTCTGGGGAACAAGAACTTTCAAGTGTCTGTTTCTCACACTCCCTTTATCCTTATTGTAGCCCTTTAAATTGTGTGACAGTCTGCCTGTCAGCTAATCTCTGACACTCCTCGGATACTTATTTTCTTTCTACAGGTATATTTGAAATTAGTAAAAAGCATCTATTAATTTTAATATGCTGTCAGAAGATGATGAAAAGCAGAAATTTGACAAATAGTAAAATTGCTTAATGCATGTTTCTCAAAGTTATTTTACTGTGGAATGCTTTTCAAAATATAATGCATTGAACGGCACGGTGCAGTATGACTCATGCACAAATGTGGGTATGGATTAAAGTCGTCACCAGAAATGGTTTTAGAGATGAGTTAATGGCTTCAAGAAGTGAATTCATTTGCTTCAGACTTCAAAGCATGTTTTAGAGAAGTTAAGTCATTTTTAAGTGCAAAAAATGAAAGCGATTAAGCCATTTTTGTTTTAAATTACTGCCTATGCCTTAGTGCACTGGTTAAAAATTGTCTTCCTGCATCACAGGACCTCACATACTATTTTCATTTCTCAAAATGGCATCCAACTTTTAAACGATAGAAATTATATACATGTGTTTAGTATTTTTATTTTGAATGAATAAAATGTAGAAGAGAAATACTGTACTGCTAGCGTCAATTTAAAATTCATTGGACTACATATTAACAGCTTGTGAAATGCTGAACAGTTTGTATTTTTCAGATGCATCATATTCACTAATTGCTTTAAACCTTTTACTACTCTTGTTCCTACAGCCTCTTAACTCCCATCTTTTCTTCGGTGCTTTAAAGAGGAAGCTGAAGTTACTGGTGTAGTATTTTCTGTATAAAGTTGGTATAAGAGGTTTGACAAGTTCACAGCATTCTTTGGGCCCCAAGCCCAAGTTTCTTTTTTAATTCAGTGGTACTGTGCTAATGTTGTTCTGAAGCTTTTTAAAATAACTTGAAGACACGTAGGAGGGTGTTTCATGTTAGTATTTCAAGATAATCCTCATCCCTCCCCCAAAGTGTTCCATTCTATGGATGCAGTAAGTCCTTTTGAAATACTGTATAACTATATAATGTATGTGTTCTTAATAGTATAATAGACACTTTTAATGATGTGACAGTCGTCAACATCAGTTGCTGCTCAGACTGGAAAAGACTGGTGTCTCAGGAGCCTCTGTTGGTTTTGCATTACTGTGTTGCCTTGTTTTGACACATGTCTACTTTTTGCTGTCTTCCCGGGGTCTTAGATTTCTTTCTCTTGGTCTCTCGTTTCTGATGTGGCCACCTCTAATAGAATACAGTGGTGCCTCAGTTTTCCAACATCTCCATTGGCGAGCATTTCGGGTTAGGAACGCCGTAAACCCGGAAGCAAATGCGTCGGTTTTCGAACCCGCCTCGGAAGTCGAACATGCCCCACGGCTTCTGCTGAGGGCAGGATCCTGAGGCCCAGCTGTCGGCTGCAGATCCCTCGGTTTCCGAACGTTCCAGAGCTCGAACAGTCTTCTGGAACGGATCACATTAAAAAACCGAGGTACCGCTGTATCCCCTTTCTTCTGACCCTGTTTCCTTCTGCTTCTTAGCTCCCTTTCCTAATTTGCTTTAATATTTGGTGGGCAAGCAGCCAGACAACCAGGACAGAAACACTTCTAAAATAAAAATAAATAAATTTAGAAGAAAGCCTGGCGGAGCTTTTCTGCTGATGAAAGTGCATGAACATTTTGATATTCTGACTACTTAAAGGGCCTTTTGTGTCGTTATTGCCATGTTCTACAGTCAAGATAGTTGTGTCAGTGAAAATGTGTCACACCTGCCCTGTCCATTGTAATAGCCACAAGCCCCATGTGGTACTTGAGCACCTGAAATGTGGCTAATGTGACTGAGGAACTGAAATTTTAATATTAAGGCTGAGGAACTGACAATTGAATACTAGTTTTTAATTTAAATGAAATGAAATTCAAATAGCTACATGTAACTAGTGGCCACTCTGTTGGACACATGGTTGTAGGCTCTAGGTAATTAACTTTTGTACAGCAAGCTTGATAATAGTGGAGCTTGGATTGGGATGCTGTTATTTTATTGTGCTGAGCAAATTTATAGTATTGGGAGGGAGACAATTTGGAATGTTTATGCTCAAATTAGCTTAAGCAAATGATTAGATTGGAACTGCTTTTTTATATTAATATTACGATTATTTCAGACTAGCATTCTAAAGCCATTGGTGCCAGCATGTAGTTATGGTTTTGTAGCTAGGGTAAAACTTTTGTCCTTTTGGTAACTAGGGAAAAATTAGTAGCACTCTAACTTTATTTATAGGACTTAGTTAGACAGTTGCCTGAGTGCCAGAAACTCCTACAAATAACTTTGACCTTCCCTCACCAAAGTCGAGGGATAAAATGTTCCATAGTAGATCTTAGTTGTATGCGATATACACGGGATATTACTTTCTAGTGGAGAACTCTACAACAAATAAGAAAACAAATTAATTATGGATTTTTGTAACTGCTAGGACGAAAATAAACAGAGCACAGTAATAGAGGATATAGACTTGTGGGGAAGGATCTACAACTAGTAGAGTCGTCTGGAGAGTTTTATTTGAGGAGGTGTTATTTAAGCTGAGGTCTGAAAGATAAGCAGGAGCCAGACTTGCAAAGAATGAAGGCAGGATGAGGGATTTCAGGAAGAGGGAAAAAAGGGTTACAGGGGTGCCAGGGAGAGGAATGGATTTGCTCTAGATTAGTAATTGACACAAGATCAGTGTATTTACAGCATAGTGATTGAAAGAGAGATGATAATATGCATTGAGGGCCGGAAAGGCAGGCACTTAGCAGATCATAAAGGACCTTACAGGCCATTATAAGGACTTTGGATAGAAAAAAAATTAAGTGCAATGTGAAGCTGTAGAATCAGAGAAGTGATATGATCTGGTTTTCGTTTTAAGAAGTCCCTCTGGCCACTGTCATGAATGTTTTGAAGAGAAGCAACAGTGGGAGTGGAGGAACTATTGTGATGTCCAGGAAAGAGTGATGGTAGCTTGAGTTAAGTTGGTGGCATTGGACATATCGAGAAGTCAGACACACAGGAGTTACTAATGGGTTTGATATGGGGGTGATCGAAAAGGGAAGAGTCTCTGGCTTTCATAATTGCAAAGTAATACCACCTGCTGAGGTGGGGCACTCCAGGAGTAAACCAGATTTCAAGGGTGGTGGCGGCGGCGATTTAAGGGCCCAGTTTTGCGAACGTATGTTTGACTTGCCTCTGAGACAGCTATGTAGTCATATTGGAGCATAAGAAGAGATCTAGGCTAGGGATATAACTGGTAATCATGAGCCTGCTGATGACATTTGGAGCAGTGGGAATGCATGAGACAACTGAAAAAGAGACGAGTATGAGCCCCCAGGAATACTTCCTTTTTAGAGGTCTATTGAGGGAGAAGCCAGAAAAAGATACTGAGAAGTAGTCGGTGATGCAGGAAATAAACCAGGGTTGTAGTATCTCAGAAGCTAGAAGAAGAGAATGTTTAAGAAGGTTGCCAACTTCGTCAAGTCCTGCTGTGAGGTCAGATAAGCTGAGGACAGCAAAATGTCCATTGGGTTAAGTAACGTGGAAGTGGTTGACATTGACCAGTTACTTAATAGAGTGGAGAGCTTGGAAACTCTGTTTTGAGTAGATTGAAGAAGAAATGAGAGGTGAAGTGGAGACAGCTTTTTAAAGAAGTTTTACTGTGAAGTGGTGAGTGGAAAATGGTAGGTAGCTAGGAGGAGGAGAGGGGTTGAAGGAGAATTTTTTTTTAAAAACTGTGGTTCATTTAGTCACTGACCTATTACTGGACATTTGTATTTTTTCTTTTACAGATTGCTACAGTGTACTATTTTCTACTCCAGTGGGGATTTTCTAAGATAGGCTCCTTGGAGGTAGAATTGCTGAGCTGTAGGCTATGCACATTTCAAAACTGACTAGATATTCCCAATCTGACTTTCAGAGTGGATACCAATGTCTACTTTCCCCATCAGTATATGAGAGCAGAGGGGAGGTTTTCTGAAGATGCATGCACATTTATTTGCTAGTATGACAGTAATGATTAGAGAGGGAGACGATGGATGATTTAACAGTAGTAGCACAGTCCTCACACAGGCTCGGCAGGATGGGGTGTGAGCACAAGTGGTGAATTGGGCCTTTGCTGCTAGGGATGCACCCTTCATTCTAACAGATGGAAGGGGGAAGAGGTGCTTGCATTTCTAGGCATGGTTGTAGATTTGGTGGACAGAAGAGACTGAATGCTCCTCTTTTAAAATAAAATGTTTTTATTTGTTGGGTAGAGCAACAGCTGAGAGTTGGGTGGTAGGGAGAGAATGAAATAGGTTTGAGGAATAGATAAGAAATAGTAATTGTGGTGAACCCGAAGGCTTACAAGGGCAGCTTTGGTAGGATTGTCTGGCATTCATTGACAAGTGCCAAATTGAGGTTTGTGTCATGAATATATAATGAAGTCAGTCAGCTTGGTTATGTGATTTATCTCTGGCAACATTCAGCTGATTGTGCCCAGGCACAGAGAATGCAGATAACTGTATTTAACCAGGACGGGAGTTTTGACAGGTGGTAGTGATGGAGAGGACAAGTGATTGTGGGTATTCAGAAGGGAGGGATTGTAATTATGTACCATGGAGTGAGTGGAAGACAGGATTGGAGGGGATAGATAAAGGAAAATGTGGTTGGGGGTAGGGGACTTCATGAAGCCAAAAACTGTAGTGGAGGGGATGCCAGAGTAAGTTAGAAATATGGGAGGTTATGACTGAAACATACTAAGGAAAAGCAGACCACTTAAGGTAATACATTTTCCTCTTTTAAGGATGGTCACTCTGAGTTCCCTAAAAATGGGGGTAAGAGTTCTAACAAATCATTTATTTGCCTGTAGATGTACTCTTTTTTCCACGTATGCATCTAGAACTCACTTTAGACATCATAGAGGGCAATATCGACAAGAGTTTCTGGAATCATTCTCTGAATGACATCAGTCATGGAAGCAGTACTGGACCAGAGCCCCAGCCTTTGGAAAGTCACGTACTGTGTGTGTACATGGAGCCTCAAACCTCTCCTCCATTACTGGTTGTGTGCAGTCTTGGTAATGGGCAGAGGCAGACTGCAGGGTTCTATCCAAGGTAAAATTTCCAATGATTTTTACAGTCTTGATTTGATTTTTATCAGTGAATAAGTGTGTTGTAATTGAAATAATCTTGGAGTCTTACAAAGTTGTGTTCAGCTTTTGGCTCCTCTACTCATTTGCTGTGAGACCATGGGCAAATTATTTGACCATTTTAAGGCCCAATTTCCTTTTATGTGTGAAAAAGATAACATAGAACTTACAGAGATACTGTGAAGATGCAATGAGATGACACATGCAGAGTTTCAGTACATGTGTTTGAGTAAACAGTAGCTGGTGTTGTTATATTGAAATCAGCAAGCAGGGTGCTCAGTTAACTTCTGGAGTGGTTCAGATCCCCTAACTGGAAAGTGGCAACCACCTCTACCCCTTTCCTCCCTGAGTGTCTGCTGCTGTGTGAGGACAGTGCTCTCTCTTCACCAGCTTCTCAGACTTCAGTGTGCATGTGAATCACCTGGGGCCTTTGTTACTGGGTTGATTTTGATTCTGTAAGTTTAGGATGGGGCCTGAGATTGTTCATATCTAAGAATCCCCCAGTTGCGTAGCAAGATTCTAATAGAGAACTGCCCTCTGGGAATTTTCCTATTTTAAGCTGAGAGGAAACAAGGCTAAAAGAGCCCCATCCTTTCAACTTTTTTTCAAAAGTCAAATTCAGTTGCACCTCAGATGACCCATTTCTGTAGCTTAGTATTTGTGGTAAGTCTCTATTGTCTCCACTCGTCCTGAAGGGAAAGGATGATCAGTTATCTACAGAGGGTTGCTCTTGAAAAACCTTTTCAGATTTCTTTTGAAAAATTTTCAGCACCTGACTTCTCAGGAATATTTTGAGAAATTGTGTTGGCTTCCCTCACCAGCCTTTTACACCCACAGAAAAACTTGCATAAAACACCACAGTCTCTTAAATTATTAGACTTTGAGGCAGGGAGTCTCAAATGTGGCTCCAAAGACTTGGAAGCAACCCAAGTGTCCATGAGTAGATGAATGGATAAAGCAGCTGTGGTACATTTACACAATGGAATACTACTCGGCCATAAAAAAGAGGGGACTTTTACCCTTTGCAACAGCATGGATGGGCCTGGAGAACATTATGCTAAGTGAAATAAGCCAGTCAGAGAAAGACAAGTACCATACGATTTCACTCATGTGGAATCTAATGAACAAACTGAACTAACAAGCAAAATAGAGACAAGCTCATAGAGAGCAGACTGACAGCTGGGGAGGGTGGCTACAGGGGTGGCCACAAAAGAGAAAGAACTCATTGACATCGACAACAGTGTGGTGATTGCAGGGACAGGGGGAGGTAGAATAGGGTATAGGGGGGATAAATGGTGATAGGAAAAACATAAATAAAATTCTTTAAAATGTGGCTCTGAACCCTTTCTGCCTACCATGCTCTTCACATTACAAAACCCAGCATTTTCAGAAGCAGGAATTCAGGATACAATATAGGGTTAGAATAACTGGCAGCACCCTTATTGCTGACCCAGATAATCTGATTTTTCTTTCTCAGAAGTAAGTATGCCAAACTTCCTCTGTGGGTGCTCCATAGAAGAATTCCTTTTCTGATGCTCAAATTCACACATTCCCCCCCCCTCCCCCCCGGAACTAATGAAAAGGCTGATAAGCTTCCAAGTACAGTCACACAGTCTGATAAAATGCTCTGATAGAATTAGTTTGTGTGCATCTTAATCCTGTGTATAAGACTGATGCTTCTCTGGGTGTCTTCCTACCATGGAACTATTAGACCTTGTGTCTCTTAATCTGAGTCCTGCATAGCTGTAAAGCATAGGTTTCCTTATTTGACTTTGATGATTTGAGACAATTTTTTTTTCTCTTACCTCTTTGTTTCCTTTCATTCTTCCTTTTTTTTTTTTTTTAAAGGTAGGGAAATGTGGACATGCAGGAGCATGAATAAAGAGATTCATTTCACTTGCCTGTGGGTTTTTGGGTTTTTTTGTGTGTGCATGAAGAAACCACACTGAAGCATTTAGTTTTTGACCAGACTATTCGCCCAGTTCTTAAAATTATGACCAGAAAAGGAAGAGATGCATTTAGAGTAGGGATTTATGAACTCTTCCTGTGGTTCCAAGGACGTTTATAATGGTTGTGCTCATGGGACTTCTGGAGGTCGTTGTCAGAGTTTTTGTGACATATTTTAGTTTTTCATTTCGAGGCTCCCTTTTCTCTATGTATTTTCTCCTACTTTATTGCAGGGAAGCAGGAATATCTTTATCTTATCCTAAACTTTATTAAAAGATCAGAGTAAAATTTTACATACTGTGAAATTTTATTGTATATGTTTTTGATACTTGCTTAAGAATGAATATTATCAATTTTGTGTCTCCAAAGTACTTGAAAGGCCTATAATCTCTTAGTGTGATTAAAAAAATATATATATCTTTATTGACTTCAGAGAGAGGAAGGGAGAGAGGGAGAGGGAGAGAGAGAGAAACATCATTGATGAGAGAGTTATTGATTGGCTGCCTCCCACATGCCCCCGACTGGGGATCGAGCCTGCAACCCGGACATGTGCCCTGACTGGGAATCGAACCGCAATCTCCTGGATCCTAGGTCGATGCTCAACTGCTGAACCATGCCTGGCCGGGCTCTTAGTGTGATTTTAATACAGTTATTTAGGATGTATGTAGGGAGGTCTGGTGACATAAGATTCAGGGTATGGGCCAGGAGACTAGAGAGGAAAGTTGCATATAAACATTGATTATGGATATATAAAACACTCTAAGTAACAGTTTATAAAAAGTCAAGATTTGTTTTTCCATTTTAAAAAAAGGCTGTCTCATACGTTCTTTTGTACTGGAAATGAGGTAATCTTGCCTTCAGAGGAAGCTGAGAGGTTCTGCATAAAGAAAGGAAAGGTTTGGGTGAGGCTGAGAATACTTGCCCCACCTCTCCAACTTTAAATGAACTGGGAGCTGAAGGTGGAAGGAGAGAAACGTCACATCTTAGTGTAGAAGAAAAGGAAGAGTGACTTCTACCCTAAGAGAAAAAGAAACTTCGCCTAGCAGGCAGCTCAGACCAGAGAGTGAACGTACCACCTGCCCAGAGCCTACCTTGACTGTGAGACCTCAGAGAATTTATAAGCAGGAGAGAGCTGTTTCAGCATGTCCAAGGGAAATGGAACCCTGAGGCAGCTGGAAGGTGGCAGGGCTCTTGTTTTAGTTTAATGAGTTAAAGGCATGAAATACTCCTCAAAACACAGGGCCCTTTGAGAACATATTGTGCACCTACTGTGTGCATGACACTGTGCTAAAGACTGTATGGCCAAAAATCAATGAAATCTACCTTGAAAGATGTGGATAAAGGAGACAAGATTGGTAGACAAAGGAATACCTGTAGTAGAAACTGGCAGAGGTGGTGACTGTCTTGTTACAGGACCAGGCTCCCAGAGGAGGGAGAGATCAGTTACAGCTGGGCTGGACTTTGGATTTGAACATGGAGAAATGAGTAGGTAAATAAGGAACGAATATGGGCTTTGGCATATTAAGAAGTCAACTACTTTCTGAATAAAAACCACTAGAACAGCCCTGGCCGCTTTAACTCAGTGGTTAGAGCATCGGCCCATGGACTGAAGGGTCCTGAGTTCGATTTTGGCCAAGAGCACATACCTCGGTTGCAGGCTTGATCCCTGGCTCTGGTAAGGGCGAGAGTGGGAGGCAACCAATTGGTGTCTCTCTCACATCCATGTTTTTTTTTCTCTCTTCCCCTCTCCCTCTCACTCTCTCTAAAAAGCAATGGAAAAAATATCCTCTAGTGAGGATTAATCCCCTCCCCCAAAACCCCACTAGATCAGATGATTTGACATTCAGCATTGAACATAATGGATAAATATATGTCGGGCATATAGGAGGCACTTAATAAATGTTTAAACTGAACTGAATTAGAAATTGGGGTCACCAGGAACATGGCAGGTAGTTTACACAGTTATATCCTTCGATCTAGTTGCAGCTTCAAAAGGAGTATTGTACCCAGTTTTTGGTTGAGGGAACAGAGGCTCAGGCAGGTTAAATAACTTTCCCTAGGCCGAGATAATAGTGATTGGAGATCCAGATTGCAAACCCAGGCTTTGTCTCCCGCTCTGTCGCTGTCCCTCGTAAAGAATCTGCAACATGGTAGGGGTTCAAAACCCACTGGACTCTGAAGCCCTTATCCTTTCTCCTTTCAGAAGGGAGACTTGATCTGAACCAGGAAGGTAGTAATAAAATGACGAAAACTTATCTCAGTTTATAAATAATTTTTTCTGTGTTTTAAAATCTTCGAAGACTCAGAATTATTTGTGGTGAAACTTTATAAAGTGACACAGGCCAACGTTTTGGGGAGGGGATGTAGGCTCTGAGCAGGTTCTGTGTTCGTGCTTGGCTTCTGCAAGGGGCTCCAGAAGAATTGGGGCAGAGAGGAAGCTTGGCTCACTCCCCTTGATATTGGAGGTCAGAGTTTTTTGATTGCTTCATTTATGTTTAAAGAACCCATCTTAAACTAGTTTATCTCTAGCACTAGAAACTGGTGCTGGTGGTTTATTACTACCCCACCCATCCCTGCCTTTTGCAATAATCTCTGTGAGTGATGATTGTATTTCTAGAAGTAGAATGACAGAGAGAGAGATTCCCTGAAGGCAAATACAGAGAGTGTGCTGTACACTCCAGTTCAGACACACGGGGCTGGGAACTCCCAGAGAGAGAGAGAGAGAGGGAGAGGGAGAGAGAGGGTGAGAGGGAGGAGAGAGAACAACAGAACAGTCAGCTGGAGAGGAGGGAGGAGGGGGGAGGAGCTGGTCGTTTTTTAAACTCAAGTGATTTTGGGGGGGAGTTTTTCCCCACCTGAACCCTAGTCCCCCATTCTGGCACCTCCTTTCCTACTGAAAGTGCCTTTTTGCAGTCCAGGATCAACTGACCGCTGAGCTTGAGCAGCCCAGTCTGACATGATGTACCTCTGGGTGAGTACTGAGTGCTGTGGGTGAGGGTTTGCACTTGCTCATATAAGGAGTGGAAAGCTGCGAGATTCTGCTCTTGCACAAATGCCTTCCTCACAAAGCACAGGCTGCCACGTCCCCTTCTGTTCCCAGGTGTTAGGTTTTTAAAGCCTAGCAGTGATTGTGACATTGGTTGTTTTTTTAAAAAATGTTGTTTATCTAGTTAGACTTAGGCGTAAGGGTGAGCTCCGGTGCAGTGCCATCCTCTGGGCTTGCTGGTAGGTTCAGAGAAGGCGGATTGGGCAGGTGAAATGAGCCGGTCCCTTGAGCAGCTGCAGTCTTCTTGGTTGGTCAGGATCCACCTGTGTTTTTTGGGGGGCACTGACTTTGATAATCAAACCATCTCTTTAGATATTGAAAGCCAGTAGGTGGCATGATGCTTAATAAGGAATAAACTTTTATAAGATTTTGTCTAATCATTTTTATTGTCCTTCACAATAGTCTTTTGAAGTAGGTCACTTGTTATTAAATTTTTATGAGGGAAGTAATTAAGTCACAGAGTGACTTTGCTCATAGTTAGAAACCAAGCCGAGAGCAGCTCGAATAATAAATAATAACCAGACATTTTAAAACATTTATATTTTCCAAGAACTTAACACCTTATGTTATTTTAATTTATTGTTAACCATGGCATTGTAATTTGGGAAGGAGGGAAACATACTGGGATTGGAGAGGTTTTTCAGTTTTGGAATGTGATAATTTTTAGGAGAATAACAGGGAAAATCATATGGGGGAAAATAAAGCCTGCTTTTAGTTGTGAAAACAAGAGCATCTATAGTTTCTTGCAAAGATGGCGGTATCCTGTCTTGAGCAGACAGCTGTTGTGTGTTGCTAAGGGAGCCTCATAGATGTGATGCCTTTGGCTACTGGCCAGCTTTTGAAAGTTTCACCTTGCCCTTTGCCCTTCAGCCTAGATGTCTGGAATTGCAGAAACCTACTTGGCTCAGACAGGCTAAATTTATAAATATCAGAAGGCAGAATTTTAAGTAGGTTTATGGAGATTGTGTTTGGTCACAGAGGGTGTGTGTGGGGGGGTGTATGTTGGGAGGGGTTTTTCTTGCTTCTCCCTTCGTATTTGAATATGACCTTGAAATGTAATTTCCTCCCCTCTGGATTATTTTTGTAGTATTTGTAAGCAGTCAAAGAACTTTTCTGGCACACTTATGTGCTTGAAGTACTTTTCATCTCCCTGTGAACTAGTCACCTGTGTCTAGGGTCTTTGCAGCCTTGTCGGTGGGTCTGGTCAGCTATCTGTTGACCAAAGGATGGGGTATCTGTATTTGGATTTGTTTGGAAGAGGAGCTATGAAAGGAAGCAAGTTGAATTAATTTCATTTCCACTCATTTATGTTTGATGAAAGCAGACAGTGACAGTCTCCTCAGTTGTTTCCTTTGTGCATATATTACAGTTATTTGTAAATTTGTTTCAATCCCCTTCACTTATTAGCCCTAGAACAGAGCTTCCCAGCCAAAGTACCACATGTTGGATTGATATACATGAATGCCAAGGTAACCAACTATTCCTCTCAGCCCTTGGAGCAGCCAGGTAGGGCCTAGGATTTCCCTGGTCACTTGGACCATGTGTACTCTAGTTTGTTTGCCACTTTGTGCCATATAAGTATTACACCCAAGACAACTGAACACTTGGGTAGCACTGTCTAGAGTAGAGGTGGGGAACCTTTTTTCTGCCAAGGGCCATTTGGGTATTTATAACATCATTCTCAGGCCATACAAAATTATCATCTTAAAAATTAGCTATAAAAATAGCTCCTAGATTTATTGAATTCCAAAGTCCCTCCTGCAGTTGCCTTGGCAGGGCCAGACCAAATGATTTCTTGGTCTAGACGTTCCCCACCCTGGTCTGGAGGGTAAAAAGTGTGTAGCTCTGTCTCTTTGTTATCTGCATTGTCTAGCCCAGTGCCCCACACATTTGTTGAGTTCAATGAAATTGTCCAGGAGGAGCCCTAGCTGCGTAACACCCAGATACAGAGGCGGAAATTGAGGTGCTCAAGCGTTAAGTGTCAGGCACTGAGGAATTGCTGTGAGGAAACTTACCGCATGAGGAATAGGAAATGAGAGTTTGTCTAGGCCAGCACCCAGCCATGTGACATTGTGCAGCCATGTAACTGGCCTGAGTCTCAGTTTCTACATCCATAAGCTAATAGAACCTCTTCTAATTCTAAAATTCTGTGAAGTGAATTTTGTGTAGCAGTACATATGCCAGAAAAACGCTCAGTTGTACAAGGATGTTTGGGTCTTGGAAAACATGAGCAAGAAACATGTATCAGCTCCATCGCCTGCTTGTTTTGGTCCCGGCAGTGAGTTCAAGGTACTGTTTCTGAGTATGCTAGAAAAATTTATGAACTATGAGTGTGGACATTTTTAGAACCTGTAGAGCTGAAGAGTAGAAGTTATAGCTCATCCAGGCATTTTAGTTTGTGTAGTTAGGTGCAGCTTATTAATTTGCTCCTGTGTCTAGAACTCTTAAGATAGAATGCCATCCTGTGCTTTGTATATGTCTCTTTGCCAGATCTCCCCACGTTGCTGTCGAGTCACCTTTTTAGTGAATGTGGACAGCATGGTATGGTGGAAAGAATTTGACTTTTAGAGACTTTCCTAGGTGCAAACCCCACCTCTATCATTTCTAGTTGTATGGCTGTGAACAAATTGCTTAACATCTCTGAACCTGTTTCTTCATTTATCATATAGGGAAAATAATGCCTGTCATGCAGGATTATATACTGTGAGGATATGAGATAATCTGTGAAACACGCTTAACAGAGTGGATGGCACATAGATACTCAGTGCAGGCCAGCATTTTGCTTTGAATGTTTGCATGGACAAACCACTCACTACCCAAGGCATTTTACTCTCTAGTGTAAGGATGTCTTTGAATTCCTGTGAGGAGGACTTTGATAAATGCAAACTAGTTTTATGTGAAACATGTCTCCCTTTAATCAGTATTTTAAGTACTTTCAACTAGTGAACCCTCATTAAAATTGCCTCCTGATGGAGCACATCCCTATTGTTTTTTCTAAACTTTTTGGAGGGGTGCAGTACTGTGAAGTATTCATTAATTACATCATTTATTCTCTCCTCTTCATTGTCCAAAACAAGGAGGGGCGGAGGGGAGGGAAACACACAGGACTCCTGTACTGAGAGAACTTGTTTGATGGTTATATAATTTATACTCAGCAAACAAAGTTAAAGACCACTTATTTAAATTCCCAGGAGACACAATATGTTCTTATGTCTGAGCTGATCTTAGCTAGACTGGTACCAGGTTCTCTTTACTTATATTCTATATGGATGAACTTCTGGATCTCATTTTGTATTGTTATTTTATCATAGTTTAATCCTGTCTTCTTAATAATCAGTTCAGCCAACATTTGAATGCCTATAATGGGTGGAAGACTGTGCTACCAGCTGTTACACATGCAAAGATGATTTAAGATATCTCATGTCTTCAGAGAATTTATAACAGTGATAGAGTGTTTGTACAAAGATAATAATGATTTTTGCATGATGCTATTCAATTAAGAAAGTGCTTTTATATGTTATCATGTTTCATCCTCACAGCAGTGCTAAGGGCTGAGCATCATTCTCTCTCTATTGTACAAATGAAGGGACCGAGAGAGAGTGTGACAGTAAATGGCAGAGCTGGAAACTCAACATTATCTTTTTTTTTTTATTTTTAAACTCTGATTCTTCTTTCTTTCCACATTGTCCTTTTTGGGGAGAAGCTAATGTTTTTGTTTTGTTAACTTTAAATCATTTATTGAGTGATAGCGTCCTATATCTTACTTAGTCCTCAGCACACCTGGGAGTGGGAGTTAGCTGTTATCTTCATTTTACAGATGAGAAAGCAGAATCTTCAGTAACTTGCTACAGTCACACAATCTAGAATTGGAAGAGGTAGATTTGAACCTGGGCCCGTCTGGCCTCAGAACTTATTACATCACACTTTCTTTGTTCAATAGTATCGGGTTTATCATTGCTACCATTCAGCATGATACAGGCAGAGTAGAGAAATGAAAATAAGGTAACCTGAGTTCTGTTTCCATGTCCATTAATTACTTCAGACAAGTTACTAAACTGTATATACCTTGATTTGTAAAAAGGATATGATAGTTCTTGCGAGGACATTAATGGAGTAATCTCAGAAAAATGTTTATCAGCCATTTTAGAAATAAAGTGGTAACTGATGACTTTATCATAAAACATAGAAATGCATCGTGAGTCAGAAGACATAGTTTTGGTCTTGGTGGTGCCATTTGTCAGTGTATGACCTTTTTAGCATTAATTTTTTAATCTTGATAATGGGACTATTAATACCTAACAGATTATTGAGATAATCTCTGTTAAAGGTTTTTGGAAGCATTTTGTACTAAGCAAAATAGAAGGTAATGCTAATAACAACAGCTATTATTCAGGTTACAGTTGGGCTGATCTTTTAATTAATACTCAATTTTTGATCACTATTTTGCCCTTCTAATTGTTATGCATAGTTAACGAACTAGACTTACTAGTAAATTGAGTTATCACAAAATGTAGGAACAGTTTAGTTCAGATAACATTGGAGGCCAGATACAGTATCTAGTCACAGTATCTAGATACTTGGCAGTAAAAAGCCATTAAAAGATTTTAAGTAAGATTGCAGTAGGCTGAAGTGCAATTTATAATTAGATTTATTTTTTAAAAGTTATCTACACAGACTAGAGGGGAGTAAGTATGCAGAGAGAAGTTAGGTAATTGTTGTGTAATAGTCTAAAGTGACAAAGAATGATAATGACAACATGTGCTAGAGAGAACTAGAACTGTGTGACAGATACTCATAAGGTTAAGTGACAGGATATTGGCATGATTTGGAAGAGGAGAAATATTTAGGAAGTATAATTGATAAGATACTGCCATGATTTGGAGGAGGACCAGGGTTGTGGGGTTTGTTTGTTTGTTTTTTGTAAGAAGAAAGATGAAGGGGATCATGAGTTTGATTTTTGGATTTAGTATTTTTGGGTAACTTTGAGATGTTCAAGGGGAAATACTGCTTAGATATTGTCTACCTAGGTCTGGAAATATAAGGAAAGATAAAGGCTTAAGCTATAAATTTGCGAGAAAAATGCAGGCAGTAGTAGTTGAAACTGTGGGCAGGGGTACGGCCATGGCTTAAGAGGGGAATGGCCTGTAGGGAGAAAATGTGGAGCAAAAGGAGAAGTTAATGCCTGATGGGGAGATGAACCCTCCAAGGAGGCCGGGAACAAGGTTCTGGAGAACCTGCTCTTCAGGAGGGAAGCCAGGGCACTGGGAGATTAGGATAGAAGAGTGGCAGGGAGAGAGAACGGAAATAGGGATTTAGCAGCGTGGAGGCCTTTGATGACCTTTGCAAAGGTTGTTTCTGTGGACTATTGAGGGCAGAAGCTTGAGAGTAGTAGAGTCAGTGGAGGAGTTCATGGGGAGGCAAGGAAATGGAGATTGAATTAGTGGGTATAGACAGTTGTTGGAAAAGTTTGACTCTGAAGGAATGTAGAGGGTAGCTAGAAGAGTATGAGGAGTAGAAAAGGCTTATTTGTTTTATTTTAAATAAGGGGGACTTGATCATCTTTAAAAGCTAATTGAATAAATTTATTTGAGAAGGAGGAGTAGACTATATAAGAGAAGGGATAATTGCTCTTATACTTTGCGAAAATAGGATTGACTTTAGGAGTAAGGAAGAACTCTTCCATTTAACAGGAGGCAAAGCAGATAGAGGACAGATGATCTAACAGCCTCTAGGAGTTCAGAAAGTCTTGGACAAGCAGAGTGGATGAGGTGTAGAAAAGTGCATTGATTTTCCAACAAGGAATAGATGGTGAAAAAGTATATATATTTGGGAACCATATATAATTCCATGTGGCTTGTATGTGTGGGAGGAATGGAATAATAATAGATAAAAATTTTAAATTCAGAGGCCAGATTATTGGAATAGTTTAAGGTATTCGTTTATTCCAATAAGGAGCCACTGATAGATTTTAAACAGGATCAGGTATGATCAGATTTATATATTAGGAAGATAACAAGAGGCTTCTATTATTATTGCAGAATTTATATTTATACTTTGGGTGAAACTGGTTTGATGCATATTTTATTTTTATATTTTGCCTTATTTTATTTTTTAAAAAATATATCTTTGTTGATTTCAGAGAGAGGAAGGAAGAGGGAGAGATAGAAACATCAATGATGGGAGAGTCATCATTGATTGGCTGCCCCCTGCACGCCCCCTGCTGGAGATTGAGCCCACAACCCCGGGCATGTGCCCTGACTGGGAATCGAACTGGGATCTTCTGGATCCTAGGTCGACACTCAACCGCTGAACCATGCCTAGACTGGTGGTTTGATACATATTTTAAAAGCTCAAAAAACTGTAAGGGGCTAAACAAATCATTATATTAATATGAGTCTCAAGCAGTTAACACATTTATTGATGACTACTGTGTGCCAGTCACTTCCTAAGGGGTTCAGAAAGAGCATGAATAAGACTAAGTTCTTTCCCATAGTTTGTATTTTTTAACTGAGAAAAGAAAACGGTAAACATTTAAGCAAACAAGATAATTTCAGAAACTACTACTAGTAAGTGCTATAGAGAAGACAAGGTAATGTAAACCTGAATGGTTCATAGGCTGAAAAAGGCCTGAATGATAGGGAAGGAAAGCGTTATAAGCAGGATGAACAGATGCAGTCTTCAGATGAGAATGCACTTGGGGCTTTTAGAAAGAGGGATGACTTGGTTCGAGTGCAGAGAACAAAAGAATGTAGGAAGGTAAGAAAGATGAGATTTACTCCCCCAGCTACCTCCCCCCCCCCTCCGTAGCAGCTTGAGTTTTGTTCTGGTTAAAATGGGAAGATATTGGGAGATTTCAGCAGGATAGTGATTTTCTTTAGGAAAAGTGATAAGGGGAGTTCAGGAAGCTCTTGCTGTATCTAAGCTACAGGTGGTGGCTTAGATTCTGGAGGGCAGTTTGATGAGACTGAAGAGGCCTTGCATTGTGTGGTGAGATAAAAGAGGGATATGGGTTATTCAGCTTTTGGCTTGAGGAATTAGAGCGGAGGGACCATTTCTTTACAACAGAACGAGAGTACACAAAAACAATGTTTATGGTTTGGGTTTGCTAAAGTTTGAAATGACTATTAGATAGCCAGGTGGAGAAGTTCAGTGGCAGTTTGATATGAGTCAAGTTCAGAAGACAGATGTGAGCTGGGGGTGTAATGATGAAGTTGAGATTCATCAGTACATATTTAAAGCCTTGGGACAATATGTGACTAGAGAGTAGGGCTGAGGCAGTTCAGCAGAAGTCTGAAGGATACTTAGAATTCCATAGGGTAGGAGGGAAACAAGGCAAGTGTGAGATATCACAGACTCTGGAGAAGATTGTGCTTGTTGGGTTGGCAAAATTGAAGACCAAGTAATTGAAGACCATTGGCCTTGGTAGGATGTTGGTCATTGGTGAAACCTTGGTAAAAGTTGTTTCACTTGGAACAATGGGGATAAATAGCCAATTGGAATGGCTTGAGTTGTTAACTGGTCAGTGAGGATGAATCAGTGAGTATTGTTTAGTTGTGGAGTAGAGCAGTGAATTGGGGTAGTAACTGGATGGGTATGTGGGTTCAGGGGAGGATTTTAGGTGATATTAAGGCATGCTTTATGTCAATAGGAAAGATCCAGCAGAGGGGAAGAAATTGAGGATGCTGAAAAGGAGGCTAATTGGAGAAGTAAAATATGTCATATCCAGCACAGAAGAGGGATGGCCTTACGTGGGCCAGAGCACGTTTTTCTTTTTAATGGGCAGAAGGGCACAGTGGTTAGAGCCGGGTCGGCTAGTGGCATTGGTTTCAGGCAGGAGAGTGAGTCCTCTGATTGTCTGCTTTCTTTATAACATAAGATGAATGTAGCTAAAACTGGATGTGTAGGAAGTAGTGTTACAGATTTGAGGAGAGGACAAAGGTGTGAAATAGTAATCTCAAAAAATGCGAGTGAACTCACTAGAGAGATGTAGTAGGCTTAAGACCTGTGGTCACGCCCTACCGGGCGTGGCTCAGCAGTTGAGCGTCAACCTAGGAGCCAGGAGATCAGGGTTGAATTCCCGGTCAGGGCAGATGCCCAGTTGCGGGCTCGATGAATGACTCTCTCATCATTGATGTTTCTATCTCTCTCTCTTTCTCCTTTCCTCTCTCTGAAATCAATAAAGATATATTAAAAACAAAGAAACCACACAGCTACTTAAAAAAAAAAGACCTGTGGTCATAAACTTGATGTGAGTGGTGGCAAGTCAGCTGCATGATTTTTGTCCAGAAATCTTCATTTAGATGCAAGACAGGCATAAGTAGATAGTTGGATTTAACCAGGAGTTGAGATTTTATCAGATAAGTTAGACTAAGAGAAAAAGGGACAAGAGAAATGAGATTTTTGAAAAGGACCTCATGTAGTATTGAACCCTAGAATCTGAGCTGGCTTAGGAGGGAAGTAAGAACATGAGTAGTAGTAGTAGAAGGAGGAGGAGTGAAAAAGTGGCAGGGTCAACGTGTAGATTAGAGGACCAAGGGGGCTGGAGAAATGCTGGCGTGGGGAAACTGCTAGAGGAAGCCAGCTTGGTGGTGTGAGAGTAGAATGTATTCATGTATCTTTATTGGTGATGACAGTGCTAGGATATGAAGCTAGGTGGGTGGCTTAGGTGAAATGGAAAAAATATTTAATTGGTGCTAAAGACATTAAAACAACAGCAACTAGGAAGCCAAAGTATTGGATGAATCACCTGTGTGGGTGTTGAAATCATCAAGAATGATAAGACCGATAGAGGGGATGAAAACAGGGAACCCTGTCCAGGTTGGGTGGAGGGAAGAGAAGTGGTTTGAAAGTAGTGTTAGAGAGCAGGGGGGATGCTTGTAAGGTCCAACATAAATGCTGATGGGAGCCAGGATGCGTGCCCCTGCTGAGGTATGTGGGGGTAGGAGTAAACCTTACACGGTGGAAGAAGCAGTATTCTCGGGCCTGCCAGGCTTTCTTTAGAGCAAAAGGGTGAAGGGAACATCACAGAAAAGAGTAAGTGTACGGAAGAGTTTGCGAGGGAAGCTCATGGCTTCTATGGCTCAGGAGGGCACAGAAGAGCAGATGGGATCAGATAAGTGGATGTACAGAGTTGTATGGAGTGAGCCATCTGGAAGGGGTGGACTTTTGATAATGATTGAGGTGAATGAGGCTATAAGCCAGGATGGATTTGTTCAGAAATTCCTTGGAAAAACTGGGTAATTAAACCTTTAAACCAGAGCAGTAGTTTTCAAACTTCCATATTGTTTCAGAATGCACAGAATGCCGAGTCCCACCTCCAGAGTTTTAGATTCGTTAGATCTGGGTGGACCTCGGTATTTACATTTCTAATAAATGCCCAAGTGATGCTGATGCTGCTGGTCCAGAGACCACACTTCAAAAACCATTGTTCCAAAATAAAAATAAAATAAAAATAAAAAAAATTAAAAAACCATTGTTCCAGAGAAACTAGTTGCGGCTAGGTTAGCAGCTATTGTGAACTGCAGCTCAAGATGATGTGTGGCCTGGGTGATGGGCAGAGGTTTCCTCAGGACAGCTGTGCCAGGCATCTTTCCGGCTTTGGCAGTTTAAGGAGGAAGTGAGCATATGATCATTTCTTTTGTGAGATACCAGTTTCTAAGTGGTTCAGTTTGATTAGCATCAAGCATTAATTGAATATTTATTTTATGCAGCGCGATGAGGATACCAAGAGTTGTAAAGTTTTTTTTCTTTTTCTTCAAGAATAATGGAGTAAAAGAACATAGAAGTTAAATAGATAAATAACAATACATTGTAGCAAAGACTACCTGCCAGTCAGTAGGTAGTAATGGGCAGTTGTCAACAGGAGTTCAGAAAAATGGGCAATCACTGAAGATGGGATTGATTTGGGAAGGTTTCTTGAAGGAGGTATAAGTTAAGCTAGATTCTGGCAGGACTAAACAGACAAGCCAGATGGAGAACTGGCATAAGCAGAGAGGTATGGTGTCAAGAATGAACATGAAACTTGACTACTCAAGAATCTCATTGCTTTCATCCTGGCCCAAGCCACCATTATTATCTCTTGCCTATATCATTATAATAATTTTCTAACTAGCCTCCCTGCTTCTGTTCTTCTGCAACCCCTAACTGAAGCCTGTCCTCAACCCAGCAGCCAGAGTGTTTCTTTTAAATGTCACATTATGTTGCTCCTCCATTCAAAACTCTCCAGGGGCTTCTAATGGTAAAAATCAAACACCCTTCCCTTGGCCTTTCAGGCCCTGCGTGACTTGCTCCCATAGCTAAGCTCTTGAGCTCATGCTCTTCTGCACTCCCTGCCATTCTTTGAACACATCAAACAGTCCCTTGCCTAGGGCCTTAGCACTGGCCTGCCTTCCCGGTCTTCCTCCATACTGCAGCATGACTCCCTTGTTTACATGAATTCTCTATTCAAATGTCACGTTCTCATGAGCCCCCTATGTAAGTGGTAATCTCTACCTCTTTATGCAACACTTTCCATCCCCTTCTCTCCAGTTTTATTTTTCTCCATAGCACCCATCACCATCTGACTTGCTGTGTATTTGTTTAATGTCTCCTCCAACTAGAATGTAAGCCCCATGAAGGCACTGGTGTATCTTCTGTGCCTAGAGAGGTGCTTGGCACATAGTGGGCACTGATTGGACATTTGTGGAGTGAAAAGAAGGGAGGAAGGAAACTTTAGGGAAAAGTGAAAAGGCCATTCTCACTGGAAGAGAGGAATGGAAGCAGTGGTTTGATGGATAAACTAGAAGATGTTGAATGTTAGATCATTATTTTTGTAGTAAATAGGAATTATTTAAAAATATTCAGTAAACCAGTATTTAACTTTCTTGAAATAGTGCTTTGTAATTAGATTCTGTGGGTAGGATGGTTTGGGAAGGGACTAGAAGCAGCAAAAGCAGTTACTATTGTAGTTGTTCAGGTATGAGGTAAAAAGGCCTTGGGATCAGGGTATGGAAGTGAATAAAATTTTCAAGTAGAGTTGAAGCCTTGTATATGAATGCTAAAAGATGATAAGCTTCCAGTTGCATAAGAAAGCTGCCTTGTTTTGATATGTATGTTTTAATACTGTTTTAATATGGCATTTAACCTTTAACAAGTATAATTTGTCATGTTTCAAACCAGAAAATGGAATTTTGTTGTTTTAAAATTTATAAATTAGGGAATAAATTTGTAACCAATTTAGCAAGTATTCATTTTTGTAGATTTTAAATTGTACGTTTGGGAGGGTTAGAAAATCAGTATGATCAAAGTATACATACTGCTAAAGGGAGGGGGATACAGGGACTACCTCTCCCAACACACTTGGTGTCCTCATGTGCTGCACAAAGTAGCTGTTTCATAAATGTTTGCTGATACTTAAACTGAATCACTTAGAAACCGCTCTCTCTCCGAAGAAATGATCACACACGCACTTCTTCCTTAAGTGCCAAAGTCAGAGATGCCTGACACAGTTGTCCTGAGGAAACCTCTGCCCATCACCTCCGGTCCTGTAGTTTCTTTTTGCTACGATAAAGTAGATATTAGGAGTTACCTTTCCCTCTTCTTGGCTCTGGAAATATGTGCTGCTTTTAAAACTCGTATCTGGTTTTAAGCAGTACCTTCTTGTTCTCAGTTAGCCTTGTCCTCTGAACGTCAACTTGCTGCTGCTCCTCACAAATGCTTTTTCAGCACTGTTTGCTGTTATGAAATGAGATAACTTACAGTACTCCTAATAAAAGGCCAGCATAGAATAGGCACTCCACAAATATTGTTTGAAAAGTTAATTAAATATTCTGAATATAATGAACTGTCTATGTAGCAAAGTGTCCAACTAAAATAGTGGATTTTGCTTCCACTTAACTCACATCTGTAGGTTCGGAACTATCTTTTTTGTGTAGTAACTCATGGTGTTTTAGAGCTTGTTTGAATCTAGACCATTAAATTAGAGGTAAAATAAGTGAAAGCCTACGTTTATTCTTTAAAATAACTGTCAAGTTATTTTTTCTGAGTGTGAGATGAGCCCTTTAATCACTGGCCAGATTGCCATATCCATGAAAATCAGAAATCGATTATAGCTTCGTTGTGTATTACATTATATGCTGATTACAGCTCTGTTTGTGGCTCAGTGATAACAAGTCCCAAGGTCTTTAGGCTCTGTCTCTCATCTGTAAGATGGGCACGATGTTACTTCACAGTCACTGTTGAATGTTAGTCCTCAAATAGGCTGATGTCTAAATAAAAACATTCTTAATGATTGATTTATTCTGTTTATTGTACTTATAGTTGCCAGTTAGATATAAAGTAATATAATGTTTTTTTGCCAAGATTAGTTTCAAAGTCTCACTAGACATTACAGCTTAAAAGCAGTTGGCAGTGTGGTGGGACACGTGTTTAGGGGGTGACATTCGCTAGCGTGTGTGCTCCCCTTTGCTCTGTTCATTACTTGGGGTGATTTTTATTATCCTCCTGTTTTCTTGTTTAATTTTATTAAATTAAATTCATCAAATTTAAGTTTCCTGTACTTATTGAAAGTCACAGTCATATTTTAACATGTTGCTTAGTACTATGTTGCTCTAGTACTAGATGTTTGCAGATTTTATCCAATCCAGAGAAATTTTCAAGATTGTTAAAAACAATTGGGATCGGAAAGGAGAAGGAACAGAGATTCCCAGGGGCCTCCTATGTATGAGGCATACTGGGTCAGGTCCTTTCACAACTATTATTTTATTATGTTGTTATGAAATAATTTTACAGTTTGGAAACAAGAGTCAAACCCAGTAGTCTGGCTTCAGCCAGTACTCCTACCCAGTATGCTATAATACTTTCTGCCAGCCTGTGTAGACAGCCTCTGGGATGGCCCCCAGTGATTCCCTCTTGTATGTATGCTCTTGTGCAATCCCTTGCCTCCGAGTGTAGGCTGGACCTAGTGACTCACTTTGCGGTAACAGAATATTGCAAAGGTGATGGGATATTATTTCCAAGATTTGCTTACAAAGAGACTGTGGCTTTCATCTTGGGTGCTTGCTCTCTATAGTTCGCTCTATAGATATTGGTACCAGAAGTGGGCTGATTCTATAGCAGAAATCTAAAATGTGGGAGTAACTTTGGAACTGGGCAGTGGACTTTGAGGAGAATGTTAGTCAAAAGAGTACCCTGAACATGTTGTTTGTAAAGTCTGGAACTTTGAGGAGAGTGCCATGAGGGCATAAAGGACAGGAAACTGGAAGAAAGGGCAGAAAGTTTAGCAACACTATTGTTTGTAGTTATGGAAAGCAGAAAATGTGCTTAATGAGCTGGGAGAGCTAGCTATGTAAATTTCCAAGCAAAACATTGAAGGTGCCCCTGGTTTCTTCTTGCTGCTTACAGTAAAGTGTGAGAGGAGAGAAAAGAATTGAGGAGAGGACTGTTAAACAAAAACACAGCCAGGAATTGATTTTGAAAATTCTCAGCCTTTCTGCATGGCAAATGATGGCAAAATTAAGACATGGGTTCTTAGTAAAGATCATTTCAAGAGTACTGCCAGGAGAATGGTAGTCTAAAGATGAATCTGAGGGTGTGGCTGTAAAACCTTTTGTTAAGACAGAAAAGTCAAAGGTAGTAGTGCCTTAAGAGTCACACAAAAGGCCTTTTAAACATGAGAGCATAAGGTAGAGAAGGGTAATACTTCATGTTTTTGTTCCCTCCCTCCCTGCCTCTCTCCCTTCTTTCCTTCCCTTTTTCTTTCTCTCTTTTTTAAAAACAATATATCTTTATTGATTTCAGAGAGAGGAAGGGAAAAGACGAGAGAGAGAGTTGAAACGTCAATGATGAGAGAGTCATTGATCAGCTGCCTCCTGCATGCCCCCCACTGGGGATCGAGCCCACAGCCCGGGCATGTGCTCTGACCAGGAATTGAACCATGATCTCCTGGATCATAGGTCGATGCTCAACTGCTGAGCCACGCCCTCCCTGCTCTCCTCCCCTCCCCCCTTTCTCTTTCATTATATGAGTCCATGCTTATGGTTGGGAGGGTAGACGTTACCTTTCTAGTTTTGTATTTGTTCCTGCAAGTTCATTTCCTACCTGTATGAGGGATTATCTTATTAATTTTCAATCTTATAATTGAAGCTTTTCTTGCAAAATGAAGGCATTCACTGTACTAATGTCAACCATACTGAGGAAAGTAGACACAAGCTATCCTTCAATCATTTTTTCCCAAGTGTAGATTCTTACTCTATCACTGTTTGCCCCTCCTTTATCCTTGTACAAGATCACCTCAGGTATTTTTTTTTTTAAACGGGTTTTTGAATCTATTAACAGTTGAGAAAACTCTGAGCTGAGAAGAAAACATTAGCAGTTTTTCTTAGGACGAAAAGGATCATCAAATCTCTTTGAAATCCAATTTCTCTTTGAAATCCAGTCTCTTTGAAATCAAGAGTGTGCTCTTGATTTCTCTTCCTTTCCATCTGTGAAAATACATTGAAATTCAACCTATTCTTCCTCATAGCACAAACTAAGGCAAGTTTTTTGCTGAATAGTACTCATGCCAGTCCCAAACTTGTTCTAGAGTTGTCAGTTACACCATGGCCGGGAGTTCTAGGTTCTGTGTCAGTGCTCGTGCTGCTTTGACCCTTTGTTGTGCTTTTGTCCTGTCGCAGCTCTCTCCCTGTGTGGATCTGAACCTTCCAAATAAGTGCTGTTTCACTGAAAGATACTGTCCAAATTTTTGTTCCCTATTTTCCTTGTTTTGAAAGCATATATACCTCAAAAGACAACTTTCTTTGAATGTGATTTAATTGCTTATGAACTGTCAGACATACGCATTTTGTAAATCTTGATTCCAGATTCCAAATATATCTCTAATAGGTTCTAGCTTCTTACACTTCTGGGCCTCCTTGCACTTACATAGTCTAAATGCAGTATTTAAAGTTTTTTTTAAAAACTTTTGACAGTACATAATTTTGTTGAAGGGAGGATGGATGTCTTCTTTGCTCCATAGTTACATAATTATTTTTAGATTTATAAACATTTTGGAATGAGCAATTCAAAGAATTTTTATTTTCATTTTTATATTATCTGTTTCCTTCCATTATCTTTGTATATATACCTAATTTCAACACTTGGCCACTTATGAACTGTAAATTTTGTCATACTCTCTGAAAGGACACTGTCTGTCACATGGCCTTTTAGTGAAAGTGGATGGTCCCAGTTCTTGTTGCAAAATACAGGATGAAGACTAGGTGGAGGTGAGCAAAGTGTGTGTGGGGGAGAGTGGGAGACATCTGTAATAGTGTTAACAATAAAAAACACTGCATGAAGAAATTCTTTCTGTTGAACTGAGTGAAACAACCATAGTAGTTTCTTAGAAATGTATTGTTCAATATTGATTCTTGACTTTGGTCAAGATTATATCCTAAGTTAGAATATAATCATCTAAAGAAGCCTCAAAATTTCACTTACATATCAAATATCACCATCATCAGTGGTGATGGACAACGGAGGCCTGACTTGGGGTGGTGAACACACAATGCAGTATACGGACAGTGTGTGATAGAGTTGTGCACCTGAAACCTGTATAATTTTGTTAACCCAATAAATTCAACAAAAAGAATTTAAATAAATAAATTTTAAAAAATAAATAAAAATGTAAAAGATAATGAATAAAATTATCCAAAGATAAAAAAGAAAATTTCACCATCATCATTAGAGTTTAGAGTGCTGCTATCATGTTTGCTCACCTTTTGATTCATCTAATTTTAGAGTGGGGAAACATTTTCCTGTGTTAGTTTTTCTTTTCTTTGTCATTATGGGTGGGAAGCGAAAAACTGAATTCTTAACTATATTCAGTGAAAACCAAGCAGACTATAAAGACGGTGTCTCCAGTCTCCTTTAATGCCTCCTTGAAAGTGACGCAGTACTTTCTACTGAGCAGTAAGAAAACTGAGGGATGACGTGTCAGTGATGGTTTATTTCACTTTTGTATCACTTTTCTAAATGAGCACGCCGTTTATTTTATTATTTTAGTCATTTTAAAAACATGGTTAGGAATAATTTATGAGCAAAGGTTGGTGAAAAATCACTCTCAAACCTGTGGGAAGACCTACAGTTTCCCCCTTTGCAGATAATGACATCTTTCTGTTGCTTGGACCAGAAAAAACTTGGCGTTATCTGGGGTTCTTCTTCTTCTCTCCAGTCTCATGAATCAGCAAGTCCTTTAGGTTCTGCCTTTCAAAAATAACCAAAGCTGACTCCTTTTCACTAGCTCTGCTCCTTCCATCCTGAGTCAGTACACCACCCTCTCTTGCCTGGATTATTTTAATGGTCTCCTTCCTGGTCTCCCTGCTTCCACCTTCGACTCCAAATAATTGATTCTGAACACAGCATCAGACGTGATCCTTTCTCAAAATAGAAATCTGATCATGCTCAAAAACCCACTAGTGGATTTCACTCAGGAAAAGCTGGAGTCCGTACAATGCTGAGGTCGAGCTGGCTCCCACATATCTCTTTGGCTTCCATCTCCTGTTCTTCCCTTTTCTCACCCTCCTCCAGCCACACCAGCCTTCCTGCTGTTCCTCAAACTTGCCAGGTCCTTTGGACTTGTCTCCTCCACTTTTAATGCCCTTCTCCAGATAGCCTCAGGTCCGCCTTCATCGGAGTCACATTTTTGTTCAAATGTTACCTTTCAGTTCTTTTTTAGTGATTCTGTTTTAAATTCTCCATAGCCCTTACCATCTTCCAGTATATTATAAAAACATCTTTTTTTTTTTTTTTACTACTTGTCTCCCTCTAGAGATTTTGTCTGGTTTTGTTTATTGCTGGTTCCCAGTGTCTGGAACAGTGAATAATGCTCAGCAAGTATTTGTCAGATGGGTGCTACATTCCAGAGGTTTTCTACTTGCTATTTTTCTTAACAAGGGACTACTTAGGAATTAACTTTAGGAATCAGTATGTGGAACTCTGTGTTTGTCACCAGTTATTCTCTCACGAGGGACCACTTGTCCCTATGTGCGTGGTGGTTTATAGTGTAGGCGCAGTATAATGCTGCTGGTGCAGGCCTTGGCATGTCTGGATGACGCTCTAGCCAACTGAGCTGCCCGGCTGGGGCCATGCAGAATTGAGTTCTGACTGCTCATTATTTGATTGAAAGTTTATTGAGCGTCTACTATTTGTAGGTATCTCGTAGGAGAGTTTTGCCTTTAGGAGGGCTCCCTGGGTTTTTGCTGAAACTAAACCTAGCCGGTGGCCCCATTTTCATTCTCTGACAGGAAGAAAGGAGCAGGAAAGGGGATGAGGGCTCGTACTTTAGTTTTAGTATGGATGGACCTGGAGGATATTATGCTAAGTGAAATAAGCCAGGCAGCAAAAGACAAATATCACATGATTTCGCTTATACGTGGAATCTAAAGAACTTAATAAACTGATGAACAGAATAGATTCAATGACATGGAAGCATAGATGAGACTGATGAATGTCAGAGGGATGGAGGAGGACGGGTGGGTGGAGGGGGAGAGAGTAACCAAAGAATTTATGTGCATATATACACAACCCAAGGACATGGACAATGGTGGGGAGAGGGACTGGGGAGGGGGAAGGAACGGGGTGGAACGGGTCATTGGGGAGAAAAAGGGACATCTGTAATATTTTAAACAATAATAAAACTTAAAAAAATAAAATAAAATAAATAAATAAATAAAAATAAAATAAAATCTACTATTCTTTTACCATGTCTTCAGGTTACAAAAATAAAATTACACATCATGGTTAAAGCAAAACAAAACAAAACAAAAAAACTTGTCCTTTTGAGTACTTTGCACTGCTTGTGGTCTTAGTCTGGGGACTGCTGTAACAGATGACCACATACCAGGTAGCCTGAACAGCAGAGATTTCTCTGTCACAGCTCGGATGCTGAGAATCCCGTGACCAAGGCGCCTGCGAGGTAGGTTTCCTGCGGAGGCCTCTCCTCTTGGCTTATAGGCTGCCCCACCTCCCGGTTTGCTCTCGTGTCCTCTTGTGTGTGTGTGTGGGGGGGGGAGTAAGGGCGAGAAGGCACTGGTACAGGTGCGGGCAAGTTCTCTGATGTCCCTTCTTATGAGGACACTAATCCTGTCGGATTGGGGACTCCCGTATAACCTCATGTAACCATAAGAACTTCTCTAGAGGCCCTGTTGCCCAACGCTGCCACACAGGTGGTGAGGGCTTCACCATGTGAATCCGCAGGTGGGAGGGACACAAACATTCAGACCCGTAATACTTGTCTTTTTAACTCATCAAAAATTTGAGTATTTACTGTGTACTAATCACCTTTATAGACTTGCCACTCTAGCTGTGTCAGCTCAAAGAAATTACTCAACCTCAGTGGACTGCACTTTCTTTATCAGTGGAACAAAGGTGTCAGACCAGCAGTAGCTGTAACTCAGTCTCATTCAATCCATGGTAGTTTCATCTTCATTTTCCTCTCATCTCTCTCTTTCCTAGTATATTTAGGGTGGTTTGTGTCAGGTTTCCCCTCAGTTTTCACCCTTTGTTTCTTTGTTTTACCTTTAGTTTCTTCGTATTTTTGTCTCATGCTCTGTCCTCTCTCCACCTATCCTTTCCCTAAATTGGATATATTTTCTAAGAACTTATAAATTTACTATATTTATTAACTCTTTAAAAGTTTAGCCAGTAGATAGAATATTTTATTTTCTTTCTGTTAGGTATCCTGCAAACCTTTTAAACTAAATATACTGTAAATTAAATTGCTTTTTAGTCACTTTAGAACATACTTGGTTTGTATCCCTATAGTCTACTGCCCTTTGCTAGGCAAGTTTCCTCACAGCGTTCTCTCTTAGAACTTACCCTGAGGCAGCTAGGGATCTCGGTTTTCTTGTATACTTTTCCTAAAGCATCTGATCCGTTATGGGAGATCAGTAAGTATGAAGATGGTGATGACAGTGATCTATGTTTTACTCTTGAGGGAAGGAAAGACCTTGTTTGTGCTTTCCCTTCTAATTCCTCCCTTTCGATCTGTGACATTTGAAAGTAGTTGTTCTGAAGTCTCTGGCTTTTCTCCTTCTGTGAATATCAGCAACAAACTATGAAGTCAGTTTCACAGGATGTAAAAAAAGTGGGCAACATGGGTGTGAGACTGAGTTGGTGTTAATATTTCCATGACTGATAGAGAAAGTTTGCCAGAAACAGTGTCACTAAGACTACTGAAGGAACTAGATCATGAGTGGGGAGAGATCTTTCCCTAGTTTTAACAGAAATCCTTAGTTGGATGAGCACAGTATTAAGAAACAAACCATTTAGAAACAAATTCTGCAGAAATTAAAGCTGTTTCTTCTAAAATTTCAAATCTGTTATTCCTACAACATGGTAATAGGTATTGTAGTGATGATGGTAACAATTATAAGGATGCTGGTTAGCAGCTACTGATTTTTGAATGCCCACCATTTGCCAGGCTTTATACTAAACATTTTAAGATCATTAACACATTGAATTCTAACAGCAGCCCTATGATAAGTGGTCATGGACTGGCCACTTTAGTTTCTCCTATAAGCTCTTTAAAGTCAGGGATGAATTCTCTGTGTTCCAGCACTTGGTGCAGTGCTGAACACATGCCAGGTAGTAGATGTTGAACTGGTTTGAACTCTCGCTTACTGTCTTGTTTATAGTCATCAGGCTTGCAGGTACAATTCTCTACTTTAAATTAGAGTTTAGTTTGCCCTTATGTTAAGCAGCTACTTTCCCACTAGTCAGCACAGTCTTTAAATAATGTGATGCCTCATTACCCATTTGCCAGGGGTTAAACATTGCCCTTATTAGACTGGCTAGTCTCTTCTCCTGGTCTTTTTGTTCTGGTGCATGGTAGCACTCTAGTTTTTCTTGGGACCTGAGCCAAACACTGATCCCCAGTTCAGTTAACAAAGGATTTTCTCAACCATGTATTGCTAGTGCCTTTTAAAGATTTATTGGATCCTGATCCCCATTTTCTTGCTCTGCATTTGATAGTATTCCTTCCTGTGTGCCTAGGAAAAGCGAGACTGCCTTGTCTTCTCACACTGAAGCCCTTGAACAAGAACAGCTCAGATTTAGGCTAGTTTGCTATGTCCTTAAGACTTGATCATTTGGACTTTGCCCTCTTTCTGTAGGCGATACAACTTTTCCCTTTTTCTACCTTGGCAAGTCTTTTTTTCATTTAATAATTCCTTGCTTTCAGGCCTCCACCATTTCCCTATATTTTCATTGTTGCATACTAAAGTTACACTCAGTCTGAAGCTCCTCTTAACTATTGTTTAGAACTCCTTTTCTTCTGTACTGGATCTTTACAGCCTCCTACTTTAAAAAATAAATTCCCTTCTCTTACCTTCACATTTCTTTTGTTTCCCTCTCTGAGCCATACAATACACATTACTTAGGGAAACCCAGTTATATTTCCGAGCGTGGGTCTTGGAAACATGTTTGTGCACTGTCCAAGTTCAGCTTTCCTTCATCAGTCTCTCCCTAGGTAATAAACACAAATGAAAATAGTGACCTTGTAGAATAGCTTGCAAGGGAGGTAGCAAGATACCAACTCCCCCAGGATGCTGTTGCGTTTGGAAGCCACTGGCGTGAAGCAGTAAGCACGAAGGGTGATGCTGTAAAGCGGAAGCTTCAAAACCAGGGAGCTAAATGGAAGCAGGAAGAGCAAGGGGGGAGGGGGGAGAATTGTGCTGGCTCTGATGTGGGAAACATTTAAAAATAATAATCATAGATGCCCAGCTGGGTGTGGCTCAGCAGTTGAGCGTCGACCTAGGATCCAGGAAATCAGGGTTCGATTCCCAGTCAGGGCACATGCCCGGGTTGCGGGCTCGATCCCCAGTCGGGGGTGTGCGGGAGTCGGCTGGTCAATGACTCTCACATCATTGATGTTTCTATCTCTCTCTCCCTCTCCTTTCCTCTCTCTGAAATCAATAAAGATATATTAAAAAAAAAAATAATAATAATAGAGGCAATCCGGAATACATTGAAAGCCCCAGTTAGTTGTTTTCTTTAAATTTCGTATTCTCTGTAGCCATGGCTCATTGCATTGGTAAGTAGACTAAATCATGTTTTTAAAATACATCTCTGAGTAAAAGGTCAAAAGAGAATAGCTCATTAAACTATTTGTTGCTTCCAAACAAATCCTAAAAGTTCAAATAACTGGAAGTCAGTGCCTAAAACATAACCTACTATTTTCAGAGGAAACTGAGACCTGCTTTTATCAACCATTTATCCAGAAAAGCATATGTTCTGTATAACTCCAGCCACGTCTCCTACATGTATGCGTATATTCTGCATTATAGTTGATGTTCATAATGTCACCCAGATACTTTCAGTATAGTTCTGTATTATTTTATTGATTCTCACATATGACAGTTCTCAGTTAGCTGGAAACTCCTGTTGTTTTTAATTTGATTTTATTGTTTCTCTTGTGACACAGAAGTTGCTGAAAAGCCCTTTTTCTATTACCCTTATCATTTTGTATATAGGTTACTATCTTGAACCTTTTGAGTGGACTGTGCCACAAAAGTCCATGTTTACATTATGTTTAGACCCATGATCTCGGTCAAGAATGAGAAGGAGGTATAAATCAGAATCTCAGGGCTGGGGGGAGAGAGACTGTACAGTTTAGACAAGAATATTTAAACTTCTAAGTCATAATGGACATTTCAGAAAGTAAGACTCTCTGTGGTATTCTGAGCTGATGGAAGGTTCAGAAGATAAAAGTGAGTAAATATTATAGAACAAGGGATTTTTAAAAGGTTAAGAAACATCAGTTTAGAGTCTCTAATTTTCCTGAGTGACTAAAAAAATTTCCACTTTAGTAAGCCTGCAGTAGACGTGTATCATTAGAGCTTGTTCAGACTAAAAGATGGGGTTGACTCAAGGAAAATTCAGGCATGACCAAAAAGGGGCAATAGATTCTTGACCCCAGATTTTCCCTTGAGGATTTAAAACCAGATTGGCTTAAACAACTGTTTGACAAAAAACAAAAAACCCCCACACAAAATAAACAAAGACCTTTCTTAGTGGACCAGGCCCTTAGTAAGACAGCTGGAATGTTAGAACTGGAGTGTTTTCTTGTCAGTTGGTTCCTGACTTGAAAGAATTACAGTGAGTCTAGGATTTGGGTCTCTGGCCTAGACCTTGGAAGAGAGGGGGGTTGGGGTTTTTGTGAAAGAAGATGAGGGTTAGAAATTAAAATAAAGGCCATTTTATCAAAAGAAAACATTCAAAAGAGGTAGGATTAGGACATGAGCTTGGGAGAAATACCTAAATTAGAAATAATAGTTGTTCACCAAGGAAACATAGAAGTGTTTGAATAGAATAGCTCCTTAAAGAAGGCATTAACTTTGTTAATTTTCAGGCCTATCGGTTCAATCTTTATTTTGGGTCTTGAACCTCATTGAACATCTAATGAAAGCTCTGAACCAGGTCCCCAGAACAATGTACATATTTACAACATTTTGCACACAGTTTTGAGAGGATCATGGTCCCTGTGAAGCCCAACGATATTAAGAATGTATTAACTTTTCTGTCATCGGCTATTACCCAGACTTAGCCAGATTATGGTGAACTTGATGCCACTGGAAATATTTGGGTGTTATGAGATGATTCGGTTTGTTTGGCATGTGCATAAAGAATGGATTACATTCAAGGTACAGATGTATGTGTGCATTAGATATGTACTCTTGTGCCAGACAGTAATAGTATTTGTATTTTAAGGAACTTAATTTTTTTCGTGTCTCTTTACTTAGTACTTAAAAAAAGAAATTGAACATGAGTTCTCTTCCTGTAAGTGGCCAGAGGTGGCTCCTGAAAATGGTTGGCTGTGCACTTGACCCAGAGAGCCCCACAAAATCATGCAAATCAAGAGGTTTAGATTTTTGTGTTCACTTGAAGAACGCTCACGAAACTTCCCAGGCCATCAAGGGTATGCATGTTTGAAAAGCCACGGAATGTCTGAAGGATGTCACTTTACAGAAGCTGTGTGTGCCATCGTGTGGTTACAGTGGTGGAGTTGGTTGGTAGGTGTGTCCAGGCCAAACAGTGGGGCTGGACGCAGGGTCGGTGGTGGCCCAGAAAGAGTGGTGAATTTTTGCTGCACATGCTTAACAATGCAGAGAGTAGTGCTGAACATAAGGGTTTAGATGTAGATTCTCTGGTTATTGAGCACATGCAGGTGTGGCGCAGAACTTATGGAGCTCATGGGCAGGTTAACCCACACAGGAGCTCTCCCTGCCACACTGAGATAGATGATCCAACTGAGAAAGAGCAGATTGTTCCTAAAACAGAAAAAGAGGTGGCACAGAAGAAAAAGATATCCCAGAAGAAACTAAAGAAACAAAAACTTATGGCCCAGGAGTAAATTCAGCATAAAATTAATGCTGATAAAAGTAAAAGCAGAGTGTTGGTTGTCTTTATTAGTAAATATATTTCAAGTATCCTTACAATATGGTTCAAATGAGTTTTCTTCTGATTAGAATTAAAAACATAGATTTGTCTGGGTTTTTTTTGTTTTGTTTTTTGTTTTGTTTTTTAAAATATATCTTTATTGATTTCAGAAAGAGGAAAGGAGAGGGAGAGAGAGAGATAGAAACATCAATGGTGAGAGAGTCATTGATCGAGCCCACAACCCGGGCATGTGCCCTTACCGGGAATCGAACCCTGATCGCCTGGATCCTAGGTCGATGCTCAACCGCTGAGCCACGCCTGGCCAGGCTAGGTTTGTCTGTTTTTTAAAAAAACCCTGCACATAATTGATACAGCTGAGATATAAGGTATGCTATTTAATGGGCTGGACAGAAGGTCCTGGAAAATTGGCTGCAATCCAGGTGCTGTCATTCACTGTGACTCTGAACAAGTCATTTATCCTGTTGTACAAAAGGATACATCATAAAAAGATAATGTTAGCAAGCTAAAATTGTAGGATACTGAAAAGCAACAAACACAGAATTCCTCCAAATCACCTAACTTCCACACTAAAACCACAGGGAGTGTAGAACTACAAGATGGGGAATCAAGATCACAGAGGCAAATGTGAAATTGGATGTTTCTGGATACAGCAGTTTGTAGACAGGTGGAAATAGCAGGCTGGATCCAGGCGATATATTTGGAGTGAGGCCTGTATGTTGAGGAAAACTAGAGCCAGAGTGGGCTTACTCACTGGGGCTGAATAAATACCGAAGGGTCAGGAGATACTGAAGATCCATGGGTGTGAGTCTAGAATCCAAGGATACTAGTCAAACATACATTTTGATGCTAAGACAAATAGCCTAGGCAGTATTTTAGGGATTAGATTCTTGGGTAAGATGCCTGAGCACTAGGGATTCAAGGCCCCTCTAGTAAACAAGGTTTAGATACCATTTCTTCCCCCCTTCCTCCCTTCCTTCCTTTTTCTTTTATTCAGTAAATAACACTGTGTAAATCTACTGTGGGCCAAGTGCTGTTGTAGGTGCTGGGAGTACACAGTGGACTTGATTTGGTTGCTGAATCAGCCCATTGCATCTTCACAAACCACTTCTGTTTTGGGGGAAGGGAGGAATGGATTCCTCAGTTGTCAGCCTGAGGCTTGGTGGAATGTGAGACAGCCTGGCTAGAATGGAAGGAAGGAGATAACAGACAAAAGTATTTCTTCCTGCCCTCACTAATGTTTTAGAACTTAGGGATTGGCTTTCCTAGGTTCTTTTGATTTTGGTGGTAAATAATATATTTTTGGTACAGTTTCATATGAAACATTATTTTGATGATCACTTTTTCAGGAATCTTACTCATGTTATTTTAGCTTTAAATGATGACTCCAAAATATCTGTGATAGATGCATTCCCATTGTTGTTTTCAGAGGGAAGTAACAAGTACTATAGTATTAACCTAGACTATCTAGGAAGATTCTGTACACACTGGTATATATTGGTCCTTAATTGATTTGAATCAGAACTTCTGTCTTAATCAGTCTTCCCTTCCTTCCTCCCTTCTTCCTTTCTTCCTTCCATTCAGTTTTCTTTTAAATGTTTTTTTAAATTGATTTTAGAGCGGGAGGGAGGGAGAGAGAGAGAGAGAGATTGGTTGCATCCTGAATGCTCTCGGACTGGGAATCGAACATGTGACCTTCCCTTTCCCGGAATGACGCTCCAACCAACCGAGCCACACCGGCCAGGGCTCCATTCAGTGTTAATATTTTATATAGGGCCCTAGCCAGTTTTGCTCAGTGGCTAGAGCGTTGGCCCACAGACGGAAGGGTGCCAGGTTCGATTTCCGCCAAGGGCATATACCTCTCCCTGGCCTTGGTTGGGGGGCTTCCAGGAGGCAACCAATCGATGTTTCTCTCTCTCCCCCTCCTCCCTCTCTCCCGCCCCCCCCCCCCCCTTCACTCTCTCTGAAAAGCAATGGAAAAAATATCCTTGGGTGAGGATTAAAAAATATATTTTTATGTAGGTAATATAAAAACTAGTTTTTAAAAAAGTGTCATATATACAATGTTGACTATTCCATTGGTAAAATAATTATCTAAAAACATGTGTCTTTTTTTTTTTTTCTTAATATGTTTTTATTGATTTTAGAGAAAGAAGAAGAGAGGGATAGATAGAAACATCGATCGGCTGCCTCTTGCGCGCCCCCTACTGAGACTGAACCCACAACCCGGGCATGTGCCCTGAACCAGGAATCTAACCAGTGATCTCTTGGTTCATGGCTCGATGCTCAACCACTTAGCCACACCGGCTGGGCAGTGTTTGTGTCTTTTGCTTGATGTTTATATTTTGTTTTTGGCTAAGGTGATTGAAGGGAACTTACTCTGGAGGTAATACAAAAAATTTTTAACTCTGAAACTGATGATCAAATGGAAGGTTTGAGTCATTTTTTTATTATAAAATAATTTCAAAGAATGCTAACTTTTAAGAAAGCTAATCAGACATATTAACAGAGGAAATATTTCTTAAGTTCTTATAGCCCTTACCAATGCAACAACATTTAGTTAATATATTTAAGAAACATGAATAATAAATAAAAGGCTATGAGGAGGTGTTTGCATACTGATTTTGCCTTAAAATGTGGGCAACTATGTGTCTGGTGAACGGAAAGAATACATGGTAAAGTCCATAAAATGCTTCAGCAATTTTACAAGAAGAAGCATATATGATTGCAAACATTAGGCATAATCATTATGTAGTGTTTTGGGTGACATCAAAATATAAAGCTGCTGGCAGATGTATTCAGATTTTCTGGATTTCAGTGCTAACTAGGTGTTTTTTTTAATCTTTCTTTTGAGATAATTGTAGATACACTGCACATATTTGATGGGGTTTTGACATAGGTAAATATCTGTGTCACAATGAAGATAATGAATATTATCCATCACTCCCAAGTTTTTCCTTTATATCTTGCCACATTTGCTTTACTATTTTCTTACTTTTCTATAATTTTTCTGAACTTTTTGAGTAAATTAAAAATATATGTAATAGTTTACAATGTGATAAAAGTGCAGTAAGGATACAGCAAAAATGGAAAAAGTATGTATGTATGTATGTGTGTGTGTGTGTATCACATCCCTTTAGTTCGAAATATAGTACTTCTATATTTTCTAAAAACAGGGGCAGTCTCTTACATAACCACAGTACCGTTATAAAAACTAGGGCATTTAATGTAGATACCATTATCTCATATGCAGCCCACATTCCAGTTTGCCATTTGACCCAACAATGTTTTTTATGGCAACAGATAGGCTTTCCTTTTCATGAAACTTTTTCTTTCAGATAATTGAGATTTGCATACAGTTGTAAGAAATAGTACAGAGAGATCCCATGAGCCCCCTTTAACAATTTTCCCCCTGTGGTAACATCTTGCAAAACTATAGTACAATATCACAACCAGGAAACTGACAGTGATGCTGTTAACACGCAGAACACTTTAACACCACAAGGGTTCCTTTGTTTCCCACTGAGAGCCACAGGCACTACTTGCCTGCCCCTCCTTCTCTTTAACTCATCACAACCACTACTCTCTTCTCCATTTCTGTAAATTTTTCATTTCAAGATGCTATATAAATGGAATCATATAGCATATAACCTTTTGGAATTTTATTTTTTAATGTGGCATAATTCTTTGGAGATTCCTCCTGATTCTTGCAAGTATCTTTTTATTGCTTAGTAGTATTCTATGTTTTGGATGTACCATAGTTTGTTTAAACATTCACACATTGAAAGACATCTGGGTTGTTTCCAGTTTTTGCCTATCATGAATAAAGTTGCTATAAACATTTTTGTATAGATTTTTGTGTGAACATTTCTCTGGGATACATGCCCAGGACTGCAACTGCTGGATCCTATGGTAACTGCATATTTACTTTCCTAGCAAACGGCCAAACTTTTCTAGAGTTGGCTGTACCATTTTACAGGCCCACCAGCAATGTATGAGTTACTCAGTTTTTCTGCCTCCTCGACAGCATTTGATTTTGTTTGTGTATGCAAGCCATTCTGGTATGTAGTGGTCTCTCATAGCTTTAATTTGCATTGCATTTCCCTAGTGGCTAATGATGTTAATTGAACATCTTTATGTGTGCTTATTTACTTACAGTCCTCTTTGGTGGCATGTCTTTGTCAATGTTCTAATCGAATTGTTTGTTTCTTTACTGTAGATTTTTAGAACTCTTGGTATTCTAGATACCAGTCCTTTGTCAGACATGTAGTTTGCAAATATTTTCTCCCACTCTGTAGCTTGTCTTTTTCTTGTCAGGGTCTTTTACAGAGCAAAGTTTTAAATTTTGATTAAGTCCAATTTCTCAGTTCTACCTTTTATGAACTGTGCTTTTGTGTCAAGTTTAAGAGCTCTTTGTGTAGCCTTAGGTCGTAAAGATTTTCTTCTGTGTTTTATCTGAAAGTTTTATAGTTTTGTTGGGAGGAACATATTGGCTCCCTACTTCCTTTCTAATATTATTTGGGCAGTGGTATTGAGGTGCTTGGTTATAGCCTGCTGAGGATAGACATCTAGGCTCTCCACTTGGCCCCTGTTGACCTGGGTGGGAGTGAGGTAGGATTTGGCTGGATAAGAGTAGTCTAAAATTTTCCATCCTGGCAGGGTACTGCTTTCCTTGTCCTTTGGTTGCAGAGAGTAGGCTTTTGTTGGGACCTTTATTGTCTGCGACTGTTGGCATTTCCAGGTTCTTTAGCTCCAAGTCTAGGCTATATAAGACAAAAAGAAAACCTAGGGAACTCACCACTATGTCCTGAGGTCCGATCCAGTTTGCTTTCTTCTCTCCACCTTTAAGAGCCTTATATTTGTTTAATATGTAAAATGTTGAGAGTTTTAAATTGTGCTTAGTGGGAGGAATACAGATAAGTATATGCCTTCCTTCTTCCTGGAAGCAGAAGTCACTAGTTTTGCTTTATGTTAATTGACAGTATTTCTGGCAAAGAGAAATGTGTGTAAATTAATGTATTAATATAAGTGTTCCAAGAGAAAGAAATGGTGTTTAATGTAAACATTAATTTATACATATAAATGTGAGTTGGAAAGTTAATTTTTTTTAATGTGTTAACTGTTTCCTGGGAGTCTGAAAGCATTTTTATTCTCTAAGAAGAAAGTTAATTTATTAATATGAATGTTCCAAGAGAAATAAATGGTACGTGTGCTGTCTTACAAATTGCTTTTCTGTGTTAAATGTCTTTCGGAATTAGAATTCTAAGAACCATAGGTCTCTAAAAGTTCTCAGGAAATAAACAGTTCATAATTATGCCATTTGAATAGAATCATCATGGTATCTTTTTTGGTATACCTCCAAAAGTTACTTTGTTTGCCTTTGATTGATGGCAAGTTTTTAAAACTTACCCTGAAACTAGATTTTTGAGAAAATTTCTTCAAAATATACTGCGTTTCTGGCCATGATTAAAATGTAACTATCAACCTGCAACATTATGGTTCCAGCTGGGTCTCTTTCTCTTCTAATTTATCCCCCGTGCATGTCCCCCTTGGACACGCTGGCTGCGGGTGGTTAGCCATTGTTTGGCATGTTGTTGCCTATTGCGTCAGGAGTTTTCATTTGTTTCCTAATTTGCTGTCATTCATGTCATGGTTGCCTTTTTTAAGCTGAAGGACTACACGTTGGAAAGTTAATAAAATCTCGCAGTTCTTTATCTGAAACCCTCGGGGCCAGATATCTATTGTAATGTGGAATCTTGGAGTTTTGAAAGGAACTGAAGGACATGTGCTCTGTATTAATCACACACTTCACATATTCGCAGCTAAATGTTTTTGAATATTCACACCAGTTTTGGTGTTTAGGTCACATTTTATCACCAAATGAGTTCTTCCTCCTTCACCACTACCACACACCAAATTTGAGTTTGGGGATGAAGAAGAAAGAAAGAGTTTGCCAAGCTTTTTTGGATTTTAGAATTACACAGAAGGAATTTTGGACCTGTGGAAATAGGGCAGTCAGCAAACTGGGTTGGAGGAAGAGCCCCTGTTCCCCTGTGGTTGGCCCTGAACACCACCCCCTCCCCGTGTAACTACTGAGATGGTACTCACTCTGGGCCTGGACTTGCCAGCTGTGATTGTTTCTAGGTTGAAAACAAAAGCTGCTATTGGTTTAATCCTGTTATATGGGGTTGATCTTAAAAATCGTTGGATTCGTATTAGGATTTTGAGTTTAATCCTGTAAGGATCAGACTAACTTTGATCTTACTTATCCTAAATCCATCTTTAATCTTGTTAATTATGCCAGACCAATTTCCCAAGGGCTAGGGTGTGTTTGGGGGGGAGGGGGTGGTAAATATTCATATAGTTGTTTTTCCAAAGATATCTTTCTCTCTGAAAGAGAGCATCGTTTTCTCACAAAGAGCCAGAGGGCCACACACTTCTCCAGAGCAGCGCTGGCCTCGCAGGGAGGTCATCAGCTGTGTGTTTGACACCTGAGGTTAAAGAAGGTCTTGGCGGCGCCCCTGAGAGGGAACCTGGCCTTCATCTTGGATTCTCTGAGAAGGCGGATGGTGCCCTTATGAAAGAGGGGTTTTGAGTTTAGAGGCTTTTGGTAAAAAATAATAATAATAAAATTAGTTTGAATTATTTATAATTGACACACCATTCTCTTATAGTGGAACAGACTATCAGTTCTTAACTCTTGACCTTCACGTTGAAATTGTGCTGTTTGCCTTCAGGGAAGAAAATACACATTTGGTGGTGGATCTTTTTGCTCCCATTTTGTGGAATAGAACTGATTTGGACCTTGTACTGTTTCTTTCTTATTTTTAAAGGATAATTGTCAGTGACTGTCCTCTCCCAGCAATCAAAATAATATCCATCCTTATTTCTACTTTTAGGTGTGTGAACTTTCGTAAGTGAATCAAAAGTTTTGCTGATTGATTCAGAAACCAGTAATACTATACCAAATTATCTCTCTTGAGGGCCCATGTAATTACTGTTCTCTCACTAGTTATTGGGTGGTTGTTGCTATTGTTTTTTTTGAACTAATAATTAGAATACTAATTTAGATTCCTTAAACTGCTAGAATGTGATGGTTTTATGTCATGGGGGGAAAAACTCTGGTAGACTTCTGTATTAATTTTTCTATGATTATTTCACTTATGACAAATACTCTAGGATTCCTAAGTATAAAAGGCATAGTAAACCATTGTATTATGAATTAAAATAAAAGTGGTTTTAGAACTATTGATATTTTATATTCAGCTATCCTTTATTTTTTCCAAATGAAATGGATACAGAGTCTTTTTATGCGTGAAAGTTGAAAGTTTATTTTGCATATTTATTTAAAAGCAAATTAAGGGAATTTCTTTGCAGAAAATCAGAGATGTCTGTATTATTGGCAGTACTGTAATGCTGATATTGTGATTGTGAGAACCAGGAAGAAGTTCTTACCAGAATCTAATTCGATAAATGGGAAAATTTGGGGTTAGAGAACTCACTTTAGGTGGTGGAGTGAGCGTGCCTGCGCGTGCTTTGCCAGAAGTGAGAGGCAGCTTTGATTTCTAATCCTCTTTGGGGGAAGCTCCGTATCAGGGCTGCACAGAAACATTCAGTGAAGCAGCTTCTTTATCATAAAGAGAATTTTAATTAAAAAATGTTCTTGCATCGTGAGCAGAGTAAGCGACAGCCGGCTACACTGGGCATTTATCTCCTTCAAACCACATTACCAGTAATTGCTGCATTAAATCAAAGTCAGAAGAGATTACAGGTCTGAATTGAGCAAGGGGCTGGTGCCAACCCAAGGATTCCCACACCGCTGCATTGCTGCTGTCAGAGAGCCGTGTCCCTATTCCCAGTAGGGATGAGAGTCAGGTGGTGCCTGACAGTTCATCTGTAAGGCACAGCATGGTGAACACAATTCAAGAAGAGAGGCAGTTACCCGTTCAAGACCCTTTGGCCTTTCCCTTTCGTTAGCTTTTTATTTGGAACACAAGGGAACAGTTTCTCATTGTACATGTTACCTGCTTTGCACTTTGGGATAAAAATCACTTGTACTTTCTCTACTCCTTTACATATTAATATTCCCTTCTTGGTCAAGAGTGGTCTTCTCACTTGATTGAGTTATTTGTTCAACAGAAATGTCTTGCCCTAACACTGGGTAAGTGTAGGAGTTTCCTCTTCCTTTCCCCTCCACTACTGCCTTTCCTCTTTCTAACACAATTACAGAGCTCTTTATATGCTGTTTGCTTCCTGTTGAGCCCACTTACTTCTCAGATACAGTGCTGGCTTCATACATCAGATAACCCGGTATTTTCTTTAAATTCTCTTAAATTATTGGTAATGACAATGATGACAACAATGATGCAATGACAGCATCAGCTATAATTTAATATTCACTGTATGGCAGGCCTATTCATATCTTGACTGATTGAATCATCAGTCAGTCTTGTGAGGTAGGTATTAATATCTTCTTTTTTCAGGTGAAGGAGCTGAGGCAGAGATATGTTAAATAACTTTTCCAAAGTTACACAGCTAGGAAGTAATGGACCTGTGGTTTGAATCCAAGTGGTCTGGCTTCAGAACCCTGAACTCTTAACCACACACAGTATTGCTTATGTGCAACAATTAGGCGTTCTGCTAGGTGTTACCCCTAGCAGAGGAATGAGAGGCTATATAATCCCTGCCTCCCTGGAGTGGGAGAGTCGGGAATTACTGTATTACAAGGTGGAAGGCTATGTGCAAGCGCTGAGGGGGTGTGTAGCCAAGATCCAACCTAGACTATGCAGAAGTAATTTTCAGAAAACCTACCTTTTTACTTCTGCTCGAATCTCAGACCTAATTTGCCACCATACCCATAATTCTCCCTTTTTATTTTCTCTGTAATGTCTGAGGACATACTAGTGACTTCCCCCCATCTCCTTTTACCAGGTCACTCTCCTCCCCAGACTCATTGTGGTAAGCGTGGCTGGAATTCATTTGTTTTAATCTTTTAACAGCTCTTTTGAAGTATAATTGGTATACAATAAATTGCACATATGTAAAGTTTATAATTTGGTTAAGTTTTGGCATATGTATACAGCCACAAAATTGCCACTGAAGCCAAGATAATATATTAATCATCTCCAAAAGTTTTCTTGTGTTCCTTTCAATTGCCCTCCTACCCCACACGTCTCCATGAAACCACTTACCTGCTTTCTGTCACTATAGATTAGTTTTCATTTTCCAGTATTTTATAAAAAATTGCATCATATAGTAAATGCTCTTTTTTTGCCCAGCTTTTTTCACGCAGCATAGTTTAGATCATCAATGTTATTGCATATACTGATGGTTTGTTCATTTTTATTACTAAGTAATACTCAGTTGTGGGTATACCGTAATTTATTAATCATTTACCTGTTGATGGACATTTGGGTTGTTTTCAATTTTAGGCTCTGACAAATGAAGCCGATATGACAAGTCTTATACAACTTATATACAAGTCTTTATATGGATATGTTTTCATTTCTCTTGCATAAATACTTAGAAGTGGAATGGATGGATCATATGGTCAGTGTATATTTAACTTTTCAAGAAGTTGCTAAATTGTTTCCACATTAATTGTACCATTTTACATTCCCACCAGCAGTATCTGAGACTTTGCATTTCTCTATAGCCTTGTCAACACTTGGGATTGTCAGTCTTTTTAATTTTAGTCATTCTAGTAGGTAGGGAGTGATATCATTGTGGCTTTACTGGCCAAATGAATGATGATATTGAGCATCTTTTGAAGTGTTTATTTACCATCCTTATATCTTCTTTGGTCAAGTGTCCAAATCTTTTGTCCATTTTTTTGAAAATTGGGTTACTTGTTTTTTTATGGTTGAGCTTGGAATGTTCTACATATTCTGGGTACAAGTCCTTTATCAGATACATGCTTTGCAAATATTTTCTCTCAGTTGTGGCTTGTCTTTTTATTCTCATAATGTCTTTTGTAGAGCAGAAGTTTTTAATGAAGTCCATTTTACTAATTGGTTCTTTTACTATTGTGTTTTTGGGGACATATCTTAGAAACGTTTGCCTAATGCAAGGTCACAAAGGTTTACTCCTGGAAGTTTTATAGTTTCATGTTTTACATTTTTAGGTCTGTCATCCATCTTGAGTTAAATGTTGTATATATATAAGGTATGGATAAAGGTTTATTTTTAATTTTTAAAAAATATACCTTTATTGATTTCAGAGAGGGGAAAGGAGAGGGAGAGAGAGATAGAAACATCAATGATGAGAGAGTTATTGATCAGCTGCCTCCTGCACACCCCTGACTGGGGATCGAGCCAGCAACCCAGGCATGTGCCCTGACCAGGAATCGAACCCCGATCTCCTGGATCCTAGGACGACCCTCAACAGCTGAGCCACGCCTGGCCGGGCTAAAGGTTTATTTTTATTGCATATGGATATCCAGTTGTTCTGATACCATTTGTTGAAAAGACGATTCTTTTTCCACTGAATTCCCTTTGCACCTGTGGCTCTATTTGCACACTTTTTATTCTGTTCTACTGATCTGTTTTTCTATCTTGACACAAATACCACACTGTCTTATAGGGATACAAATGTTATAGGATCTAGCCTAGTGGACTTCAGAAAAGTGATAGTAGATTTTATAAACTTCAGGCACAGTTTTTTATTTCAGTACATACCTAGAGAAAAGATAGTTATAGTCTTTAAAAACCTATTTTTGAATAGTGGAACAAAGTGGAGAAATATACTGTGTTCATGGGCTGAAAGACTAGATATTTCTTAGGATGCTAATTCTTTCCAAACTGGTCTTTAGGTTCCGTGTAATCAAAATCCAAGCAAGACTTTTGTAGAAATTAACAAGCTGATTCTAAAATTCATATGGAAATGCCAAGGACCTAGATTAGCCCAAACAACTTTGAAAAAGAAAATTGGAGGCCTAATACAGCCTGATTTCAAGCAACAGTAATTAAGATTGTATGGTATTGGTGTCAAAGTGAGATATACCTCTTAATGTTATGCAGTGAGTTTGTGTCAGTTAGATTTTGCTGTATAACAAACCTCCCCAAAACTTAATGGCTTAAAACAGTGTTAATCATTTATCTGCCCACAGTTCTGTGGGTCAGGAATTTGGGAGGTTCTTCTAGTCTGGGTTGGCTGGGCCTGGGTGGTCTGAGATGACCTCACTTTCATGTCTGGCAGCTGCCAGACTGATTGGTGTGGGGGAGGGGAGGAGCTCAACTGAAATCGTTAATCTTCATTCCACTTGGTTTCTTATCCATCCTCATGGTTCTTCACACAGTGGTCTCAGGGGTTCAGAGAGTAGTAGGGGAGGGCAAGCCCCAGTGAACAAGTACCTGTCAGGCCTCTGCTTACATCACGTTTGCTAATGTTTCAAAGGCCAATGTAAGTCATAAGGCCAAAGTCACATTCAAGGGGTGGAGGGAAAATTCCACCTCTTGTTGGAGGGTTTGTGAAATATTGTGACCCCTTTTGTAATCTACCTCAGAGATATTTTGAGTAAGTTGAGATCAAAGTTTCTGTGGTGGGTAAAAGGCTCTATTATATAAGATAATATGTGTGGAATCATTTGTAGACATATTTTCCTAACAGTATTACAATATTTACAGTTATTTGCTGCTTTAAAAGCTACATCTTTACCCTTACCCTTTATGTGCTGTCTTTCTGGACTTAAAGTGAATGTTTTCCTATTATTTATGGGTACATTTTACTTCTTAGTAGTACTTACTTAGAATGGAAGAGTAATGAGAGACAGTTCATTAGTAACAAAAGTGCTAATTTCTGGCCTTATAGTTTGCATGTTGTGTCTCGCACTTTAATTAGAATAATGTATTTCAGCCAGAGCATAGCTTACCCATACTTCCCTTGTACTATGTGTCATACAAAGGAGTATTGATGTAGTTAGCTGTTCTCTGGTAGGTATAATTCAAGCATTTCCATTGGTGTAGAAAATTCAATTCTCACAGTACCTTAGAACCAGTAGGACTCTCATGAGTATTTTTGAAGCAATCATGGAGAGCTTCGTGGAGCATCATTAGCATTTAAGGTAGGCTTCAGAGGGTTCCATTTTAAGATTTGGACATTTTCATCTGGATAAGAAAACAATATGATCAAAGAAAGGGACAAAGAGAAAAAACAAAATAAGATAAAAATCTACCTTCTTAATAGGGGCAACAGTAGGGTATCTATAATTATTTTCATACTTTATTGCCACTTGGAAGACAAAGAAGTATCCCCAGGTAGAAAGTTTTGTTAAAATTTATATGTAGGCATCATGTCTATTTTCATTCTCATCATGAATTTATCATTTTTGCTGCCATCCTTTTACTGATGTTATTAAAACGGCTGTCTTTCAAAACTTATCTTGATTGCTTATTTGCTAAATTCAGTCATCTTTTCTAAATTCTTATGCCTTTTAACCTTTCTGTATTTCTACTTGACATTGTTATATACTCATCTCTGATATCAATTTATGAAATACTTCCCTAGTGTAAAGAACGTAGGATTGAAGAAAAGTAACAGATGTCCTCTGTGCCCTGGCTTTTGTGAATAGTACTCGATCCTGCCTAATCTGTTTATCCTCTGTTGCTATTTCTGCCTTCCAGAAGTGAGTATTCCTTCAGGCTCTACTTTCAGCCCTTTGCCTTGTCTCTACAGTGCTCCCCTCCCCTCCCCTCCCCTCTTTTGTCTTTTACTTTTTTTCTTTCTTATGCTTCTTCTCTATTTGTCTTTTCTTTTTTGAAGTACGTGGGTGATGTTCAATAAATGTGCAATGATAAGTATGGAGAAAACCTCACCCACATTCTGGCCTTGGCTTTTCCTCCTGTACTCTTATTGGATCTTCATTTCTAACCCTCGCCTCTCTCTGCAGTGGCCACCTACATTTCCTATTGGGGGCCTGCTATAACTTCAAACCTGTTCCCCTCTACACTCCTCCTGCAGCCACCAGAACCATTTTCACAAACTGTTATTTCTGTAGCACTCTCAAACAGCCTTTAGAGACGAGGTATGAAATGCATAGCTTACTGTCCTAGGCCCGCCACGGTTCTGACCTGCTTTTCTTGCCGTTGGCCGCTGTTCACCCACAGTCCAGTAGACGGGCCCCACTGACCCCTAAGTAAGCCTTGCAGATGTCTGAGGGCACATTTTGCTACATGTGTATCTTTACTTCCCACACCCCCTCCATCCTCGTCTAACTTTTACATCATCCCAGGATGCAGCAGCCTTTGGAACCTCTAAGACTATTGCAACTAAAGCCAATCTCATACCTTAGACCAGCAGCCTTAGAAAGCTTGGCGGAAGCATTCTACCCCTACCCTAGTCCTAACTAGTATCTTTGGACACTTGGTAGGATTGTGGCGTAGGCAGAGGGAAGGGAAGGGAGAGAAGACAAGAATGAGAGAGTAGAAGAGAGAAGACTCTCACATATTTTTTGGTTATCCAGTACTTGGTAAGTTTTGAGGTCCCTAGGCTTGTGGTTGGTGCAGATTTTGCTGCAGTGTCACCAACCACGTCCTTTGGCACAGGACTGATGCAGCAAATTGTCTACTTTATCCCTAGCAACACTTAACACCTCATAAATTCAAGATCGTTTCTAGATCTCACTCTTAAGCATCACTAGGTCTGTTTCTCTCCAGTATCATTACATTCTATTTAACAGACATGTTCTAGGTATGCCAAGTGTTGAAACGTATGGTCCGCATGCCTCTGCTAATAAGATGTATAGCAGTATATGTGAAAGGCCATTTTCTGGTTTCATGTTTGTAACTGATCAGTACACAAAAACTTTGATACTATAAAAAAGCATGTAAACATTGCAGAGTGTGTACTTTTTCAAATGGTGTCAATTGGCATTGTCAGCAGATAACTCTGAGCTTATTGTGGAGATGTCTTTTTATTTCTGGAATTTTTGAGTGAATATGATAGTATTTAAGCTTTTAAGGAAATGCCCAATCTGTTTTGAGGGAGGGAATTGGTAGTAATTTCTGAATTGAAAATGTTATAGGAAGAGATGGGTAAAAAGACAAGAAGTGCAGGAAGTTATAATTCAAATATTGAATTATTTTGCCATTTTTCTAAAGGGCTAATTGTTTGAATAGACCTGGGTATAGTTTGGGCAGAATCTAGGTAAGGCATGATTAAGATTGTTTATTGTCTATATCCTTCAGTCTTAAAGCAGAAGTGACAATATAAATTAGAGACTGAAAGAGCATTACTAAATTTTATAGTACTTGTACTCAAAGTAAAATTTGTTTTGATTCCCTTAAACTTACAAAAAGATAAATTTAGGAGTGATAATGCTTATTTAAATATTAGAACAACTGGGAAGTTTATCTCTGAACTAATAAATGAAAAACAACTACCCCCCCACCTCTCCCCCTAGAGGTTTTATTGGTTTTATCTTATGCCTACAATATATGTGTATGTGTGTATACTATATATGGCATTATATGCTATATATGGCATACATTGATATGTGTGTGAACCAATAAGTTATATGTGTGTATAAATAAATACATGTATAATATAGAAGACATATAAAAGCTTATAAATGACATACATAATTTATTGATTGACATACAGAGACATATGTGCATTTACAAATATGGAATGACACTCTGCAATATAATTTTTTCACTTAATAATGTATCAGTCACATCTTCTCTCCTTGTATGTTTAGATCTATCCTCAAGAAGAATTTAAAGCTCCAGAAATTGACTAGGCCCTCAATAACTTATTTGGGGACCACTTTCGGGTTTAAATTACGTCAGTTATTCTAGAATTTGAATTACAATCTGTCATCTTAAGTACAATGCCATCTGGAAAGTCTGTCTTCTGTAATTAATTCACCACATATTGAATTGAATTAACTAATAAAGTTTAAGTTTGTCAGCCATAGTTCAGGATCACAGCCCTCTTTGGCTTATAAGAAGTATCCTCACTTCCCCGTCTTCATATCAAGAATGTCAGTGAGATTTAACATGCTAGTATACAAGTCTCTATGTGGCCAGGACTGCTGGTGTAATGGCATAGTGTACAGGGAGGAGGAGGATTGGAGAATTATTTGACTTGGTTGGGATAGGAAATTTAGTATAAAGTTGTATTACAGAAACACTCCTTTTGTTATTTGTAACATTGTAATAGCTATATAAGGGACAGAATGTGTGTGTGATAGGCCCTTAAGGTGTGGTAAATCAGATAAAAAATGTCATGAGGCTCAGATAATCCCTGTTGGGAATTGACAAGGCAGGGTCTCATAGTTTTAGTGGTGAGAAAGTGGTGCTATGGAAGTGTTCATTAAGAGCAGCTTTTAAAAATGTTACTCCCTGTATGGGGCTGCTTACAATGTTAGATTTTGTGCCATTGCATTGTTTTGCCTTTGGTTTTATCTGCGTACTTACCTCTGTCTCTCATGAACTGTGAAGTGCTTGACAACAGGACTGCATCCATTCATTTCTCCATGCTTAGCACCGTACCTTGTGTGTAGTAGCTGCCCAGCGAATGCTTTTTAAGTTATACTGACTGCACTGATTTATTGTTGTCTCTCCTGTGTAATACACATGGATTCCGCCAGCAATCTGAAGGTAATCTAGTGCGCTGTGTTGATCCTACTAATCTCTTAGAACCAATTTAAGGTAAATGTTTAACTAAGAGAACTACCTTAGGTGTACTAAGGCAGTTTAACTCTTAAAAATTTTTTTTCTGATCAATCCTAAAATAAATTGCAATGACTATAAGAGGAGAAAAATTGCACTGGTTAGGGGTAGCGCTGTCGTACATTAATTCTCACAAATGCCTCCCCGTTACATTTAATCCTTGTGGTTTAATCTTACCAAACATGTTATAATATCACTAACTCTCCAAGATTAGGGAGATTGTAACCCTGAAACTAATTTAGAATTATTTATCATTTTGAATTTTTGAATGATTGCCCCAACTAGAGGATTTCTTAGCAATAGTTGTAAATAGTGTGTCTCTTACTAAGCGTTTATTTTTGCTCACTCTGTGTCCTGTTTTCTAAAAATTTTTTGTAGCATTTCTCTGGTTTTTAGATGAGCCATTTAGGCTCTGAAAGCCAACTCTTCAACCTTCCCTGCTTTGTCAGACTGACTTAACACCTGTCCATGTTTGTTAGTGCTTTTAATATCTGTTATAGAAATATGTGCTCACATGTGTGTTTGCATATAATGGTAGGGTGGGTATAGCAGCTTCCTAAAACAGGAAAAGCAACTGGCCTTTCTGAAAAGACCTTTCCACCCCCACCTTTTTGCAGGCAGCCAGAGTTAATCCTTACATGTTTGATTGGAACAGCTGAGAGAGTCTCTTGCATATCTGAAGGTCTCCAGTGGACTCATATTGCCTCAGAGTTGGTGCCACCTTCCTCTTTTCTAGTGCTGATCCTGCCAGCTGTCCTAGCCCCTGTTGAAGCAGAGGGAAGGAGGTGTAAATGATACACAAACATACAGTATCATGAAAGGGATCCCTTTACTGCATGTAGCAGTGTGACTTCTTTTTTCTTCCATTCCTTTTCACGACACAGGGGTTTTATACTGTTAATCCTAACACCTGTCCCTGCTGGAGACATTGAGAAGGGGGGTTGTGTGTGTGTGTGTGCGTGCGCGTGCGCAAGGTCCTGCCCAAGAAGGAACAGAGAAATAATACCAGTCCCGTCCGCCTTTCCGTGTCCTGGATTGGAAGTGTTCCCTCTGACGCACTTAAAGCCTGGAGCATATATATCATTTTGGATCCTGGATACCTTGTGCTTCCTACTGTTTTTGTGCACTACTTTAAGGAGCCGGTGTTCCCTTCCTTGGCTGTCATTCTCAGCCTCAAGTTTCTGGTGGAGTTGTCAGTAAAACCAACAGTAACAGCGAATCTCTAGTGTAGTTTTCTGCCTATAACTAGTAACTCAGTTGGAGCTTTTTGCTTTTTCCTGAACATTTCTTCTGTGTAGTGTTGAATCTTACTGGGGTGGAAGCCTAGGCCAAACCAAGCTCCAGCTTCATCATCAGAGCCAGCATACCTATCTGCGTAGACTGGAAGTCAGCCAAGGATTTTTTGGTGCTACCCAGTTCCTTTGGACAGGACAGCCAGTTCACACAAGGCAAAGGCTTAGGCACTTTTTTGTACTATCTCTATCTGAAGATTCCCCCCCATTGCTATGTATGGTGTATATTGTATGGATTATCAATATCCTGTTGTCCAGGTAAGCTAAGGGTTCTAACTTGTTTTCTAGATACTATTTGATCGATGTGAAGGTTTTGTGGTGGAATGAAATGCTTATAAACTTTCTGTCTTTTGACCTGGTATTCTTCAGAGTGTAGATTTCCCCGAAGTTTTTTTGCTAATTTGCTGTAAGAGGGAGATTAAGTTTTACATAGTATTGAAGGCTTGGCAGGGTGGTTGCTTTCAACTCTAGAGTTCTGAAACTTGAGAGAGATTTTTGTGTGAATGTCTCCATGGGTGTGCGCACCCACGTGTGTGTTTTAAACAAAATGGGCTTGGCATTATAAATAACGTAAAGCCACTATATTATATTAAACTTCAGGCTTTGTTTTGAGTAGATGAGAAGCATAGGTGGCAATTTCCAAATGTTGCTCTATTTTTGTTGTTGCTGTATTTTTAAGAAAGGTAATATACAGCAGAGGACATGTTCCACACTTAACATTTTAGACTATTTTATAATGGGATTAGTGGCATCTTAGTTATTAACTTGTTGAAATCTAGAATCAGAAAATTTTAGGCCATTATGTAGCATACTCTTGGATATCCTGGGTTCTGAGTCAAGTTATAGTGTTAACCACCTCCGTGTTCATGCTCAAATAGCTTCTTTTTCCTTGACCTCATTTTCTTTGTATATAAAATGAAGGGGTTGGACCAGATGATCTTTCATTTGTTATGGATTCTTTGAAATATTAATTGTGCTGAAAACCCAGAACTGGAAAATAAAAATAGTTAATACAATTAATTCTGAATTATAGATACTTCTTGGTTTCTCAGTTTTAGTTTATTTGTGTTTTCATGGCAGCTAATTATTTTTTTTCTTTGGACATTTCTCTGATAATTAGTTCTTAAGTTTTAGGTTGGACAGAAATACACAGGGTTAAAGATAGTGACTAACCAGTACATTTTATTAGGTATTTAGCCAAAAGGCTAAACCAAGCTTTTTTTTTTGTTTGGTTTTGTTTCGTTAATCCTCACCAGAGGATGTTTTTTTCATTGATTTTTTAGAGAGAGTGGAAGGTAGGTAGGTAGGGAGGGAGAGAAAGAGGGAGAGAAAATCATCGATGTGAGAGAGACACATCCATTTGTTGCTTCTGCACAGCCGGCACTAACTGAACCACTGAGCCACACCAGCCAGGGCAAAACCAAACTGTTTTTAATTGGACCTGTTGGGGAACCTCTTCAGAGTAAATTCACTGTTCTTCATTTAAGCCAAGCTACCAGTACTGAGGTTACCTGGGAGGGGAGGTGGTTATGTCTCTAGCTAGATTCTGACACACTGGTCTATACTGTATGTTTTATGTTAACTACATACAGTTTCCATTTACGGAGTTATTCAAATTAAGAGTATATTATATTTACGATAATAAGGTTTTGGTATATTTGTGGGTCTCATTTATCTATGAACTATTTCTCTGCTGGCATTAAACAATAGATCAGTCTATATGACAGCCTAAGGCTAGAAATGTCATGAGACTAGATCAGAAGCAAAGCTTCTTACAAGTAAATATTGATGTGTTTTTGAAGAGAAACATCTGTGAGCAGTAAATTTCTGAGACCCATCTAGCAAAGCAAGGGACTTGTAATAACTGTAATATAAGCAAAATTGTCTGAGGAAAAGAACTGAAAATGTAAATGTATTTTCAAAGACGATTGAAGAAACTGGAAATATATTTAAAATAATTTTAATATGTCAATGATTTTTTTGAGGTAGAAAAATGTCTCCCCCTCCAAATAAAAGTTGTGGAGTGGATTAAAAGTTTCTTTTAGAAATTATGACCTGTTTGATGAAGTGTTTTACAATGAAATTGTACTCATTTATGATAAAGTGAATTTGCCACCTGAAGTCTTCTTGGTCATTAAGATTTCGTACTGGGAAATGCAGTGGTTATTGTTTGAAACAACACTTTTCCTGGCTCTGCTCCATTTGGTAGGTTTATTCTATCTGAAATGAAGGTAGCTTAGAAAGGCAGGTAATGGAGTATTAAAATTTAAGAGTATACCCTCCATTCCACCACATCAGGGAAATTAATGGGATTGAAAAAACAATTTTAAGTTGAAGGAGCCAAAACTACTTTATAATCTTATTTGTTAATACTGTTAAAGTAACAGTTTTCTTTCAATACCTTTGTAAATGAGTGGTAGATGGCTCTTTGCTACCCAAACACTTAACTATGGTTATAAAATTTCCTTTTTTAGCTTTTGGTTATATTCTTACACCTAAGTCAAGCTCCTCATTGCATAATAGTTGTGATTCTGTACCAGTGTATTATACAATTGAAAATTATTGAGGACATGATTACATAGTATTTTTTAAGACTTGAAAAGCATTTTACATAGCTAGTAACAGCAGTTTGAAGGCAATGATATGTGAAAAACTGAAGATGCTTCACCCCTGGAACGAGGCTGTAAGTGATTCTTTTAAGGCTAGTAGGAGGTAGTGTGATAAATTTAAGATAAGTGTATGTTTATAGATTAAACAGTACATTAGATGTGTACTGTATATAAGAAAGGTTAAAATGGAATCATTTGGGGGTCTGGAACTAATTAATTCAGTTTACATTATTCTAATAAGACAAAATGATTCGGTTTTCGAACAAATTGCTTCTCGAACAGCCTTCCCGAACGAACGAATTAAGAACTGAGGTTCCACAGAACTGCTTTTCGTTTATCCAAATCAACATCAGTGTTTCTACCTCTTCCATTGCCTGTAATTGTTGTTTCCTGAGCACTTTCACACCCTCAGCAACATCAGCACCTTGATGGCCTCTTTATGTTTTAAAATTGTGCTAATTGTCCATTTCACCAGCAACAAAAGGGAAAAAAAATACACAAGTATTGACAGCATGATTTCCTGAGATGTTAGCAATGCGAGGTTTATCCCTAAACTGACTCACTGACTAGACTAGCATTTTCTCCTTTGTTTGTGGCCAGAGAGACACTTTTTGTCATGTTGATGTATCAGCATGAAAAGGTTGTCAGGTTGAGAACTGAAGTTCTGTTAGAAAATAGAGACTTTTTTTTTTCTGTGAACAACTTGGTCAGGAACTGAATTGTTCGAGATGGGAGACGTTCGAGAACCGAGGTTTGACTGTATTTTATTTTGTTTTATATTTGTTTCAGGTGTGCAGCGTAGTGGTTAGACAATCATGTACTTTACAAAGTGTTCCCCCCCAATATTTCAAGTACCCACCTGCCACCATATATAGTTATTACAATATTATTGGAAAAGTAATTTTTCAATGAAAGGTTTTGCGCCTATTTTTAAAGTTAAGCACAGCTGACCGTGAACAAAGTGGATTTGAACTGTGCCAGTCTACTTATATGCGAATTTTTTTTTTTTTCTTTCAATAAATACAGTTATCCCTTTGTATCTGTGGGTTTCTCATCTGAGGATTCAATCAACCCCCGATGGAAAACCGTATTTTCGCATTCAAATTGCGGAGTCCCACCTCAGATCACAAATACTGTTTTGTCTCCAAGGTTGGTTGAGTTCTCAGATGTGAAGGGCAGGGGGCCCATTGTAGTCAAGTTACACTGAGATTTGGCAGGTGGGGTTGGGGAGGGGGGTTGGTCCATCCCCCTAACCTCAGTGTTGCTCAAGGGTTAACTCTTTCTCGAATTGCTAGTGTTGAGATAATGAAACAAAGTGAGTCTCCTCAACATAAGGCAATATAATATTTTAGGTACTTGACCTTTTTTATTGCTCTTATTGTTAATAAGATCATGCAAGTGTGCAGTTGAAATTGGTTATTTTATTAGTTAGAATTTTTGCAGAACCAAACCTGGGCTAAATCAGTTTAAAATACAGGCAGAGTAAGTAGATAGGGGCTTGCTAGATATGACTTAAAGGGCAATGAAATATAGGATCCCTCCCCAGAAAAAAAATCTATTTGAGAAATTGTTCCTGAAATTATTCTTTTGTGTTAAACATTGACTGCCTCTGACTGGATGGTTAAAATATAATTTGTCGGGATGGCTACTGTCAAGCAGAACATGTGTTGGCAAAGAGGTGGAGAAACTGGAACCTTGTGCACTGTTGATGGGAATATAAAATGGTGCAGCTGCTGTGGAAAACGGTATGGAGGTCCCTCCAAAAATTAAAAATAGAATTACTATATGACCCAGCAATTTTACTCCTGGGTATATGACCAAGAGAATTGAAAGCAGGGTCTTGAAGAGATACTCGCAAACCCATGTTCATACCAGCACTATTCACAGTAGCCGGGAGGTAGATGCAGCCACCCAAGTGGCCATCAGAAGGTGAATGGGTAACCAAACTATGGTATCTACACACAGGGGAATATTACTCCGCCTTTAAAAGGAAGGAAATTCTGAAATAAGCTGCAACATGGAAGAACCTTGAGGATATTATGCTAAGTGACATAAGCCAGCCACAAAAGGACAAATATAGAATGATTCCACTTAGACGAAGTACCTAGAATAGTCAAAATCATAAAGACAGAAAGTGGTTTCCAAGGATTCTGGGCACAAGGAAAATGAAGAGTTATTGTTTAATGGGTATAGAGTTTCAGTTTTAAAAATGACTTCTAGAGATGGATGGTGGTGATGGTACCACATTAGAACTATGTATAATAACCATTGAACTGTATACTTGAAAATGGCTAAGATAGTAAATTTTATGGCATCTGTATGTTACTACAATTTTAAAAAATGGGTGGGGGAGAGTTAGGGGTTTGCCTGTTGTCACAGTTTTTCCTGAGGCAGTTTTATTTAACCTCTCACCCGTTGAACACATTTGCACTGAATATCATTTTGAGGTAAATGGGGCAGTTGGAGGAGGAAATAAGAGTCTTATATTACTGGGAGTGTAGCTAAGTGTCCTGATTGATGTTGAGGGCAGCCAAGTACAACTTAAGGATGCTAGGCACCTAGAAGATGAGAGACAGGAAGATACCTGCCTAAAAGGCACATTTGCCTAGCCTGTGCTCTGGTCTGCAGAATTCCCTAGAGTGAGTTAGCCCAGAGGCTCTCTACTTCTTTGTGGGAAGATGGCCTTGATGTAGAGGGACTTATGATTCTTTAATTTCTCATTTTGACAATGTTTTTTGAGTACCTATTGTGTGCCAGTCACAGGATTAAGTGGTGAAGAAGACAGCGGAATCTCCAGTAATTTAGTAAGAGAGAGACATAGCATATTTTAATATTGGAGAAACAGCACCTCTATTTGCACAAGTTAGTTGAGCATTATTATTTTTTTTATTGATTGATTTTGGAAAGAGAGGAAGGGGGTGGAGAGAGAGAGAAACAGCCATTTGTTGTTCCACTTAGTTATACATTCATTAGTTGCTTCTTGTATGTGTCCTTATCAGAGATCGCACCCACAACCTTAGTGTATCAGGGTGGCCCTCTAACCAACTGAGCTTCCCGGCTACTCGGCCAGGGCGTTATTTTTTGATAATCTGGTTATTGATAAATTTGTTTACATCCCATCCCTTTTTAGTCTTTGCCTAAGAACCCTTCCCTTAATCTCTCATAGAATGCAGAGACTGTATACCTAAATTTAATTGAGTATGTGACTCCAGTTGTCTAGAGTTTGGGATATTTTAAAGATATCCAAATCTAGATAATAATTTATAAAGTGATGTTTTAGTGTATGTTATTTGTGGTCTTGTTCTAAAGATTTAATTTTGGGGGACTAGAAATAAATATGAAGGTTAGTTGGTTTTATAAGCATATAAAGTCTAAAGCAGTTGATTTCAAATTCTGCTCTCACCTTATTTTCTAGAATGGCTTCTATATCAGTGAACCCTGCCTGAACTAGAGAAAAGAAGCTAGGAAATAATAGATTCAGCTATAATTTGACTGCATTTATATTAAAGGGAATGTTGGGGCAAAGGATATTAAAGTATTATTGTGTTAAAGATGCTTCTGAGAAGGCATTTAATATCTATTAGGTGTAAATTGTTATTTACACTTAGTTAGAGTTACTGTGTGGGGGCGTGCTGTGAAGAGCTTTTATATTAACAAGTTTTTATTATTGCAGGAAATGCCGTCCCTTTAATGTTGCCTTTCACTTGGGTGTCAAAGGCAGCCTGGGAAAGGATGAGCAAAACCTGCCTTCTAGTCAGGGACTCTGGGATCTGCTTTTATGGCGTTGCTGTTACGGGGGTGGAAGGGAAGGGAGTTGAGTCACATCTGTGTAAAATTGTAAAGAGCAAGAGCACCTAAAGTTGTGAGTTTTTTAATCAGTGTTATTTTGTCTAGAATCTAAGCTATTATAATAAAGTTGAAATTAAGCCTTTTTCCCCTCTCTTTGTATGGCTTCCTCTAAGCTTCCATTTCTAAGGCAGTGAAATAAGTTTATGAAGTTGAAGCTATTTCCAAGTACTCTTCTGTAAGAAAAGAATGATTTTACAATATTTTGATAACCTCATAGATACTCTTTATTCTTAGGTATCTATGTATGGATAAATAAATGGCTAGTGATAGAAGTCAAGGCATTACTGTTTGATTTCTACAAACATTTATTCATCTACTATGAATTCAGGCAGGGACTTAGGAACTGGGGATACGAAGCACACAGTTCCTCTCCTCAGATTGCTCACAATCTAGTCATAGTTACACAGAAACACTAACCCCAGCTATGAACCGTGGGGTCGGCGCTGAGGCACAGGGATACAGGCTGCCTAACCCAGATATGGGAGCAGGTAGGGTCAGGAAAGGCTTTCTGAGCTAGGGGATCCCTGAAGTGAGCCTGGAAAGATGAACTAACCAGATAGAAGGCCATATTAGAAGAGTGAGAACAGAAAACAGCAAGGAACTGTTGAGGAACTGACTGCATGTTGTTCAGTGTGGCAGGGGCAGAGGAGAGCGAGAGGTGGGGAGTGACTGACTAGAATGCAGAGGGCAGATTATGTGTTAGGTGTCTATTTAAGAGTTAGGATTTCCCCCCCTTTCAGGCTGTGGGAATAGTTGAGGATTTTAATCAGGAAGTGGCATGATGAGATGTGCATTTAGAAAGATTGCTTTGGCAGTAGAGAGAAACTTAGATGGGAATGGTAGACTGGAGGCAGAGAGAGTTTCCTCATCTCTAAGACGGAGATTAAAGAATCTCGCCATGAGGGTGAAGTGAGCTAATAACATAAGGAGTTGCCTGATGGGAAGCCACCACAGAGGAAACTCCCATGAAACGGTAGCTATTTTACTGGCCGTGAAATTTAACCATTCACCAAGAAAACTAACATGGTACAATGGGTACTAGAGTCTAAGCTTCACACAGAGAGGAATTTTTATCTCCTTTGTCTATTACTGGTTTCCCCCTGTGCCTAGAATAGTGCCCAGCACATAGTTGGCTCTCAAACATTTGTTAAATGAATTAATGATTCAAGTTTGAAAATTTAGTTTCGGACTTTTAAATTAGAGAAATTTGTATGATATCTAAATGGAGTTGACCATTATTTGGCAGTTGGCTTTTTTGTTGTTGTTAATCCTCACCTGAGGATATTTTTTCCATTGATTTTTAGGGAGAGTGGAAGGGAGGGAGGGAGAAAAAAAAGGGGGGGGGTGAGAGAGACAGATCGATTGGTTGCCTCCTGCAGGAGCCCCGACCGGGACTGGGGATTGAACCTGCCACTCTTTGGAGTGTGGGCTGATGCTCTAACCACTGAACAACACTGGCCAGGGCAGCAGTTGCATTTTTTGATGTGGAGTTCAGGAGAGATATCTGGACTCGACATAGAAATGTGGGGGTCATCAGGGTAAATGGGTAGTAATTGAAGCAATGGGATGGGGTACATCACCTAGAGCAGGCGTGTTCAGCAGTGTTGAACTTTTTTGAGGTTTGCACCCTTTGGAGACTCAGGTAAGTCCTATAGATCCTCTCTGCACAGAAGTATACATAAGAAAACAAATTTCCACAGGGGTGCCTGTGTGAGGAGCTGTACACCTGAGGTTAAGAATCTGTGGTATGCAGTTAAATAGAGGTCTGAGGGCACCTCAAGCAATAGCAACATTTAGACTCTTAGAGGGTAGACAGGAAGAAGAGGAAGAAGGGGAAGCGAGTGAACATGGAAAGAGGAAAATCAAGAAAGACTGGTATCATTTGAAGCTGAGAATGAGAATTTCCCAAAGGCGAGAGTGCCAAATGCCACAGATAAGTCAAAGAAGATATAAAAATAGCCATTGAATTTGACTATCCGAGGTCTTTGGTGACTTCAGTAAGATAAATTTCCATTGACTGGTATGGGGGAAAGGAAGCTAGAGTTCTGGGGATTCCATGAAACATTGAGGAAGTAATGAAGAAATTGAGCCAACTAGGAGACATTCTTTTATTTAACAAATGTTTATTGAGTACCTATCAGGCACTGTGCTGGAAGCTGGGGGTTGAGCCGTGAAGGTGGACGTGGTCTCCTTCCTTAGCTGCCGTTCTTATTGTATGTGTGCTGCCCCACCTCCCCAACCCCATACCCTCACCCAGAAAATGCCCTGAAACGAGTTTCTCCTCAGTGCTCTACTGGGCACATTAAGCTACCAGGGGACTGGGGTTGTTCTGCTGGATCAGAGTCAGGCTGTTCAACGGCTCTTCTCTCTCTTGGGCACCAGGGAGCAAATTATCCTCTTTAATGCCAGCCTTTAAAGTCAGGGACACACTTCAAAATACCCTTGCATTTGTCCAGTGCTCACAATGATCCTGTTATTCAGTGAGTTTATAAAAATCATTTTAAGATTTAATTTTACTTTAGCTCATATAACTCTTGTGCTAATGACTTGTATAAGCTTATTATTTGCAGGATTAAATGTTGGTCCTAACTGTAGAAAAGAGGCATTAAAACCAGGCCTAAGGAAACCTTTCTCCTAGTCCTAATCCTAGACTTTTTGTATGCAGGGATCTCTCATTTGCCTTTTTATTTAAAAAAAACAAAACAAAACAAAAAGCAAACACAGTTCTCTTCTTGGGGCCTTGTTGTCTTTTTATGTGTGGCCTGCTTCAAGATAGCTGTGGCTTTAATAAGGATAGTGTGTGTGGTGGAGAGTCGGGGAGTCTCCGTACTTGGTGCTCAGGTTTTTTGCCCCTTGCACTATAATGGACCAGTGAATTTAGAGAATGGTATACAGTGATTCTTGGTTTTATTTCTTATATTAGAACTGAAAATGTAAATAATCCCATAAATGTGATTTAGATTTTTCCAAAAGTACACTGGGTTGCCCCTGTTTTCAGTGAAACTTGCCTACCTATTTTCTGCTTACTCACTTTGCCTTTTAAAAATTTTGAATGCATTTTATCTCCTAATAGCTTTTCAGTTGCAAATTTAGAGAATACAATATGTTCTGTCTTCCAGATCATTTCTAAAAGTGTTAAATAAGAACAAGCCTAGTACTGATTATTCCATTTCTCATCATGTTTTTTCCTAATGTTTAAAGATGCCATGCTTTCGTACATATTTCTTCACATATTATGGGTTATAGCAAAAGTATACAGATGTCTGTAAAATGCTCAGAATAGTGCCTGAGGTATTGTAGGTACTCAGTAAATAGCTGTGATTGTGCCAGTTTCTCCAGGGTCTACAGATTGTTTGCTAGTTCCTGTGTTCTTTTCAGAATTGTTTAAGTATTTATTAATGTGAGTGGGAGTGTGATAATATTATATTGGTAATGTACCAACCAGCATTATTATACAGTAAATTTTTGAAAAGCGTGGTTATGCATTTTGCCAAACAATTCTTATAGAGACAGCAAAAACTATGTATTCTCAGTGGGATTCGTGACTTTTAATTTTGATTTCTTTATGTGTTTATTTTTAAAATAGGAAGCTTAATTTTGGAATTAATCTCTTTGCCCTTTGGGTGATCTAGTAGAGATTATAACATAATAAATATAGCATAACTAAAATATATAATAAAATCCTTTAGGATCTTATTAGAATACTAAAAAAATTAGAAAATCTATTCTATGAGACAAATGATAAACATCATAAACTCATCAAATATTCACAGAGATTATTCTATTTGAATAATATAAAGTAGGGAGATTATAAAATTTATATTAAGAGTCTAAAACTTTTCCAAGATCATTTACTTGTAAAGGGCCCAATTAGGACTTAGACCAGGACCTCTGGACTGAATCACATCTTTGAAGCTTTTTTCCATTATTTCCTTTTACTAAGAGAACTAAAGAAACTCTTATATTCAGTAAACATTCTCCCGAGCCTTGTATATCTGTAGCGCTCTGTAGTGACAGGTACTGTGTGCAGTGATGGTGCAGATGCCCAGTGTATATGTAACAAGGGTTGTGTTTTCAGTAGAAGGTGAAATACAGAAGCCTGGGGCACAACGGGTGAATGCCCAGGCTGCCAGAATTTTCAGTGAAGCTGGGAGCCTCAAGGAGTAATGTTTGTAGACAGCTTTTATGGAATCCCCAAGTTTTTTACAGTAGAAAAAATAAGCACTTTCGTTACCTTCCTCCTCTCTTTTTAGTCCTTCGCAGTCATTGGACTGGTTTGGTTCAGGAGGGTTCTTGCATGTTCCCATTCCTTGAAAACCCTTCCAGTCAGTGGCCATTCAACAAAGCTTTTCATGTGTTTCATTAAATCCACTACACCTATAAACTGTGCAGCAGTGGAAATGCTTTTTAAAAATAATTTTTGTTTCATTTCTTATTTATTAGCATATATTCATGGGCGAAATATTTTAAATCTGTATTAACTGTTGTAAGCTACAAATGCTTCCAGTGCTATAGAGTTAATGCCACCATCGCAGCTATCCACTCCTTAAAATATGCCTGCACATGGCGCCTGCTCCTCCTTCTCTCTCCCCCCCTTCCCTCCTCCACACACACACACACACACACACACACACACACACGCACACGCACGCGCGCGCGCAAAGCACACACCAAACTGCCATTCTCCAGCAGGCCGGGTTCTGGAGTTGGGAGATGTCAGCCTGCTGGGAGGGGCTGGGAGGAGGAGGAAGAGGTGGGGCTCCACTCTGATTAATTGCCTTAGGCATTCAGGGGTGGGGCTTCCTTCAGCCATCTGCCTGAGATATGGGAGGGAGCTGGAGAAGGGAGGAGGGGGAGAGACTGCCAGAGAGGAAGAGAAAAGAAAGGAAGAAACACTAGAAAGAAAAAGGAAGAGGGGTAGGGTAAAGGGAGATCAGCTGCTTACCCTTAACTGGCTAGACTGGGGGGGAGGGGGGAGCCAGCTGTGGAAGGTGTGCCCCGTGGACTGCCCTGAAGTGTTCATCGTTACTCCGTTTGGTTTATGGAGAAAAAGAAAATGGTAACTCAGGTAAGGTTTGTGTTTCCTCGGTGTGTTTCTGTTCCCGTTCCTGGGATCTAAATAAAGATATGGGGGTGGGGTATAGCCATTAGAGTTTCAATTATTATTGTCTTCTTAGAAAAGACCAGATTTATTGTTATCAGCTGAAAAGTCTGTGTTGAGAGAGAGTGAGAGAGAGAGAGGTATCCGTATCCTTTCCTCCCCCACCCCCTCCTTAGCAGATTCCTGTTTCCTGTACTGTGCAGCTGTAGCTCAGGAAAAACCCTGTGGGGATTTGTCTACCTCTTTGTCTTGGTTCTGAGAAGAGGGAGGGAGAGAGAGACTGCAGAGGTAGGAAGAGATTCTCATAGACTGCCAAAAAGAGGGGAGAGGGATTGGCTTCCTTTTAAGATTTGCAGAAGAATTTGTGTTACAGGGAAATCTGATTCCACATTCACTCCGGTTCCTCAGAATTGGCTATGGAATTGCAGTTTTCCTACCTTCGCTCTAAATGGCTTATTAAAAATGAAGACTAGGAAAATGTTTCCTTTTCCTGGCTTTGTTACTGGCAAAGAAAGTAGGAACCATAGGAGTATGCAGGTGCTGCAGACGCAGGTAGAGCCCTCCCTGACAGGAGAACTGATCTGAATGTATAAATGATGATCATGGGGGCATTAAAAGGCATTTGAAGGAGAAGGAGTGGGAAATGGGAGGTCTCTCTCCCTCCCTCCCTCTCTCTCTCTCTTTCTAGCTGTCTTTGGTTATGCCAGGCAATATCTAATCTGCATTTTAGCAAGTCATTCCTGACAAATGGAAAGGTGAATATTCTTCCATGGTTCCCCCTGGCAGTGAGTGCTATTTTTCTTGTTGGCACCCTTCTGTGTGTTCCTTTACCCCTTGTCTTTTATATTTAGGGTGAGAGGGAATGATGGATGAGGCTGTGATTTATCAATGAGAAATCATTTGCGCTATAGAATGTTCGTGTCCTTTAGTCTCAGACTTAGGGTCATTTTCACTCCAGGCTTTTATGTTCTGTAGGGAAATTTCATCACTGGACGGTGCTTTCCTTTTAAGGAGGTTGCCCTTTTTTTGTATTCTCTCTTCTCTGCCTCTCGAAGTCACCACCGGAGGGCGAGAGAGTTGGCTAGCCATTGGGACAGAGGCATCCGTTTAGGAGCTGGAACCCCTGTTCCGTTAAATGTTATATAATGCCCTGCAGTGCTCTTTGGAAGGAGGGTAAGCATTAGGCAGATTTTCCCAACTCGATCTAGAGGAAAGGGAACTTTCAAAGAATATCTCTTTCCAAAGTAATTCTTCACTAGATCTGAGTTTGGAGATTATCAAGAACCCCCTCCCTCTTTTGGAAAATGGAGAAATCCTTAAAATATTTTCTCTACATCTTATCCCTTCGTCAGTCTAATTAACTCTTTTGAAATATTGCTTTACTTTTTAAAAATTTCCATAAGAGAGAATCTATTTCTGTATTCTCTTTGTTGCTTGAGAGATGATACTTTTTAACCTTGGAGCCCTCATTCAATTTTCATTAACTGGCAATATTAGAGGGTATCAGCTCTGTTCTTTCTCAGCTATTACTGGAGGCTTTTCAACTACTTGACTTTTCATTATATATATATTTAAATCAGTGGAAGAGTTATTTAAACTAGGACTTTTTATACCTCTTGGAATATGTCCTTTTAGTTTCTAGAGGAGCTGGTTAAGCATGTGTAAGCACAAGTGGGAGTGCACATGCATATGCACACTTAATGTTGTGGTCTTGCTAATTGGTATTTAAGGAAACTATAATTTTAGGAATGAAGCAGAAGAGATAAGTAGAAATGGGAAAGAGGGATAGTGAAGAAGTCTAATAAATAAATTAAAATCATTATGATTTTTCTCATAATGTGCTGAATGCTGTAGGAAGCAAGTAACTTGTTTTTGCCCCTCCGGAATTTATACAATGGGAAAGAGAATATCAAATTAGTCAGTTTTCACTATTCCAGCATACTTGTTTTGGTGTACACTTTCTGTGTTAATGTAATGTACATAGTTGTTGGTAATCTAGGAAAAAAAATCAAAGGAGATAACCAGATGAGCCAAATGTTTACCTGTCCTATGGGTGTTTGGGGGAGAGGGGTGTTTTTTGTATTTGGGGGGATTTTTTGTTTTTGTTTGTTTGTCAAGCCAGACATCTAATTTAAATATATGATAATGACCTGTCACATAAGTGTCTGAGTAAAAAGTGTCTGCACTGTTTAGGGTTTGGTTTTCAAAGTTAGATGGTTTATTATTGTATTTAGTGTCTTGATTAGTATATTAAGAAAGGTACTTAGATGGGATTTCACCACTTGGCACCTAGGCCTTGCCTCTCGGATCTTAACATTTCTGTATCCTCTAGCTTCCATCACTTATGAGGTGGAAGAAGGGAAAAGGGCTCTCAGTGGATGACATTTCCATCATATAATATTAGATCTGTGTCAGTAGTTGCACAGCATGTGTGCTTTATTATTATATATGCTCTAGTTTTATAAGGCCTCTTTTTGGTTTAATAAGCAAACTGCTTTGTGATTTACAATAAGTAATCAGTGCTTTGCTTTAAAAAAGCAAGTAAGGCCCTGGCCGAGTGGCTCAGTTGGTTGGAGCATCTTCCTGAACACCAAAAAAGGTTGCGGGTTCAATCCCCAATTAGGGCGAGTATGGGAGGCAACTAAAAAAAAACAAAACAAATAGGAATTTAATCACAAAATTTTAATATGGCAGACATGCACATGCAGTCTTTCTTTTTTTTATAACTTTAGGTTTTTCTCTACTTTTTAAAAAATATGTCTTTATTAATTTCAGAGGGAGGAAGGGAGAGGGAGAGAGAAAGAGATAGAAACATCAGTGATGAGAGAGTCATTGATTGGCTGCCTCCTGCACACCCCCAACTGCCCGCCCCCCAAACATGTGCCCTGACCAGAATCAAACCTCCATCTCTTGGGTCATAGGTCGATGCTCAACTGCTAAGCCACACCTGCCGGGCAGGTTTTTCTCTTGTTCATGTATATGTTGTAGGAGTATTTCACTGTATCTCCTCACATCTATACAAATAACTGTGGAATTGAAGGAAAAGAGGAAAAATCATTCTTGTAATATGTGTGAAATTAGAAAAATTGCAAACGACTCCAACTCCAATTAATTAAAAAAATGTTTAGCTAGACTCAGACTCAGTTATACTATTTGTTGCTGAAAGGTAAAATATACTTGGCAGAAAGGAAAAGATTTCACAGTATGGATGTGAAAGAAAATTTTTGTACTCCACTATGGCATAGGACTGCCAGTTTCTGTGGAACACAAAGCCCTCCCTTTCTTGGACAGCTCAGTGCTTTGCTGGCATTTTCTTCAAAATCTGTTTTCCATCAGGACCAAGAGGAGGGAAGGTGTTAAGACTAAGGGAGGTTGGAAAGGGGGTGACTGTTCCTTTAAATAGTGCAGTGAGTGAGCCCATGTGGCAGCAGGCCTCTCTTGAGTGTATTCTTTTGTAATGAATCACCAGTTCCATTGTCTGCTATCTCCCCTTTGTAGCTGGAAGGCTGGAGTCTTTCACCTGAGCTGCTGCCAGTTAGCTATTCTCTTCCAGGGTGGTTGGGAGAAGAGGAGAGGGAGGGTATTTTATGGTTTAATTAGATAAGAGGAGGGTGTTTTATGGTTTAATTTGACAGATAAGAGAGCAGGTATGTTTTGCTTTGTTTCGTTTTTCCTATCCTTTCTGGGTTTTTTGTTGTTGTTTTAAATGAATCGGAGTAAGGAATCTATTTTATGGTTTTGCTAAACATATCCTATTTTCTGTGCATTTTGAAAGTCCTCAGTGATTATTTAGTCTCCATTTTGTGGCATTGCTTTAAAGTGATTCCCTTCGGTTGCCTGCCAGTTCCACCCAAACCTCATCCCACCCTTCATCCACAGAGCTTCAGGCCACGCTGTTTGTTTTGGCTCACTTTCCACTTTCTATGGGCTGCACAGGACTCTGGGAAGTTGGGGGGTAGGCGGAGATTGTGGGTTGGAGACTAATTTATGTTCCTTTACAATGAATCAAAAAAAGCCTCACTTTTTCCAGAGATTTGGTTTCTTTCTGAATTCTTCTACACTACTCTGTATCTTCAGTTATAACCATTTCCTTGCCAAGACCAAGATTGGCTTTTGAAAAATATGGCTATTCTAAAAATTATTTAGCTTTCCTGAAAAGAACACCTAGAATTCCATAAGTATGAATAAATTTGATTCATTAAATGGTTTTTCTTCCCATTCACTTATCCCCACCCCAAGCATACATCCTTTGTGTCCTTCCCTTTATTTTTTCCTTTATCTTTCTCCTTAGTTTTGCAGTTGAGACTAGGTTGGCTTAGCCTTGGACCATCTGCTGTTCAAGTTTGTATTGCTACAGAGTACATCTCCAAGTTGAAAGGTGAATATCACTCCTCATCCCTCTCGGTGGTTCTTGGACATCTATATGTGACATTGAGACAGATCATCACTAGGAACCAGTCACAGTGATGACAGCCCCTGTGCCCACCTGCGTCCTTTTGATGGACTGTTCCTCTGGAATCTGACTGTGTTGGTCCCTTCTGGAATCATAATTCCTTGTTCTTCTCTTTTTTCCAGTATTCCCAAACCACTGTCAAATCTTAAACATTTCTTCACAATACTTCATATATTAAATCCAGCAAACACAGATGGAATGTTTCCCTGCAGTAAATGGTTTGCTGTTTTGAATGTAGTGACTCTACCATTGGGCTCCAGGCTCACTGCTCTAAGCAGTTCAAAATGCTGCAGTCTGCTGTCATGCTGTATTGTTTCCGTTCCAGATGCTTAAATGTCCCTCTCTTACTATTGGGATGATTGAATTCAGGACACCTTGGTGTCAAATAATTCATTAGAGGTCATTGCCAAAGTGAACCATTTAAATTGCAGGTCTGATTTTGTCACTTCTGTGCTTTAAAATCTTCCAGTTGTTTCCCTTCCCGCTCAGAGTAAAATCCTGTGTCCCTACTCCAGTCTCTTAAGGCCCTGCATGGTAAGGAACCTGGCCTCTCCACAGCCTCAGGTCGTGCTGCGCTTCTCTCCCACAACAGCGACACTGCCTCCTTGCCGTTCTGTTAGTGCGCCTGCATCCTCCTGGGGCCTTTCTGTTTTCTCTTAGCTGGAAACGCTCTTCCCCCAGATCCCCACGTGGCTTCTCAAAGGAGGGCTCTTTATTGACCTTCCTATCTCAACTTGAATTCTCCCGTCATTCCCTGTCCACTACCCTGAGTCACTGATTTTAGTGCCTATCGTTACTTATTATGTTTGGTTGTTATCTTTGCCCCTTCCCCACAAAAAGGGTCAAGGACCTTGTCAGCAGTCTGTTATATTCCTGGTGTCTAGAACTGTGCCTGGAATGTAGTCATAATAATAGCTAACAAGCTAACCCTTATATACAGTTATCAGGTACTGTTCTGAGCACTTTACCTACATTAACTCATCGAATCCTCCAACACCTCTGCAATTATCCCCATAGTACAGAAGAGGAAACTGAGGCATGTAATGGTTAGTCACTTGCCCAAGTTTTTATACCTAAGGAGAGAGTTTATGGGGATTCATATCCACAGACTGGTTTGGGAGTCTACTCTTTTTTGGGGGGAGGGATGTTGTTAGGGTTAGGTTTGGGGAATCCATACTCTTAACCACTGTAATCCATACTCTAATGCCTCCTGTAGATATTACATATTCAGTACATATTCATTGAATATATAAATGAATTTAGTTGAGACTGGTTACTTCTGGAATTTCCATCTTACTTATTCGAGGATGGAATACTTGCAATAACAGGGAATTCACTATTGAATAAAAGTTCATTATTATAATATTACATAATAGGTAACATTACAGAGTACATATTATGCATTAGCACTATTTGTCAATGCCTTATATATTTTGTCATTTATTCCTTTCAGCAGCCTTATAGTATTAATGTCCATATTGCAGAAATTAGGAAACAGGTGTACAGAGAGGTTAAGTAGCTTGCCTAAGGTGGCAATGCCAGGATTTAACCCAAGGAGTTTGGCTCCACCTTCCCTATTCTTAACCACCAGGAATAATGACTGTTATGGAAATAACTTAATTTTGCATATCTGCTTTGTACCTATTTTACACACAGGTCACATTTATATACATAACAGTTATTATATTTATATCATATATCATTTGTCAATCACCTTTTGAGGTTAGTGGTATTTTTCCTATTTTTTCCCATTCATTAGACTTTTGAAATTCAAGAGGTCTTGCAAGCAACCTGATAACTCTGGATACAGAGAGATAAATTTCAAACTTTAGATCTATTTAATCCCAAATTTGCACACACTTCCATTATACTACCTGTCTCATAAATAGTTCTATTTTTGGTCATTAAAAAGTAGAAAATTTTCCATATTGTTAGCTAAAATCTGTTTCCATTATTGTCTTCATACTCTTCCTAGTTCTATCATCCCTTGGTCACATAGTGTAGTTTAATTTCTCTTCTTCATAAAAACCAAATATTTGAAGATACTGGCTAGTGGTTCCCTTCAATACTCTGTTCTCTTGACTAATTCTACCTGCGTCCTTGAATTATTCTACATAGATCGGAAAGCATGGTTCCAGAGCCTTTACTATCCTGGATTAATCGTGTCAATTTATACGAATGACTTATCGTTTATGTCTAATTACTAAGTAAAATATCAATATGAGTATTATTAAGCATTGTATCTTTGTTAGAAATGGTTTGATTCCCGGTCAGGGCACATGCCCGGGTTGTGGGCTAGCCGGTCAGTGACTCTCTCATCATTGATGTTTCTATCTCTCTCTCTCCCTCTCCTTCTCCCTTCCTCTCTCTGAAATCAATAAGATAATAATAATAATAATTTATAATTTCAAAAATAAGGATATTATCCTTCACTCTTAGGGGAATATTGTTTTTCTACTCCATTTAAAGCATGCTGTTGGCTGATTGGTGTGAATCTACCTGTCTTTCAACCTCTAGGTCTTGCTCAGATCCCTCAAAGGTTTCTAACACTGAAATCTTTATTTTAAAACTTATTTTGTAGAAATACTGTTTTGATGCCAATTAGACCGACAAATGACATAATTGAGAATCAGCAAAAGTAAATTTGATCACTTCCCTTGAGATCTTAAAATTGTATCAAAAAAGTGTTGAAAAACCAGAATTGAACCCAGGACCCTTCAGTCCACGGGCTGACACTCTAACCATTGAGCCAAACTGACTAGGGCAAAAAGAAATGATTTTTTTTTATTATAACTTGAAGTCATGTAACTGGAGATGTTTAATTCATTCAGAACTACAGGATAAAGTTCTGCAACCAAAATGTAGTATTTCATATATAAAGGAATATTTAAGCAGAACATATGCTAATGTAAGTCAATAATTTTATGAAATTATAAAGAATACTTTTATATCCACAAATTATATATAATTTTGTTCTTTTAACTAATATTGATTATGAGATCCCTTGTAAGAAGTTTGGAGGAGGCAAACTGACACTTAAGTAACGAGAGTGAAATTGTGAAAGATTTAACTTGGAGATGACAGTCACAAATGTTTTCTGTCAATGTCTAGATAGTCAATATTTTTCGACTGTGGGGCCGTGCTGTCCAACTCTTCTGTTGGCCTGAAAGAAGTCGGATGATGCATAAATGAATGGAGGTGGCTATGTTTCAATACAACTTTACTTATGGACACTGAAATTTGAATTTCATATATTTTCCAAATATTCTTTAACTATTTAAAAATATAAAACCATGCTTAGCTTTCAGGTTGTACAAAAATAGGTGGTGGACCAGCTTTGGACCAAAGCCATAGTTTGCCAACCTCTCCCTTAGAGGGATGCAGGTACTCCATACTTTTTTAGTATAGGGAAAGTTTTCCCACATAGCTTGATGATAGGAACACAGTTTTGACAGTTTATCTTGGATCCTGTGGGACCTTGGATCAGTGTGAAACCCCTGACCTGCTCTTTCATTCCCCACCCCTACCCCCCGAAAATAGGGGGATTCTTCCCTTTTCCCCACTTTCTACGTCTACCCACCTCCAAATCTGAACCATTTACAATTCACCAAATATGCCATATTTCATAACTTCCTGCTTTTCATATATATATATATTTGATTTCATGATTATTACTTTGGGCCAGAATACCTCTTTCTCCCACATGATTAATTCTTTGCATTAAAGGTTTAGTTAAATGCATGTTGATGCATTGACAGGGTCCTCTTTTGAAATGCAAAACAGGAGAGTCAATTCGAGTAATCACACATTCTAAGTGCTTATTACTCAAATCAGTTAATACTTAAAATATAATGTTATTTTGGAAATGGACACTTTATTTGGAAGAAGGATTTTGAAGTAAACAGCTATTTGGAGGAACACACAGATCTCTTGCAGATGTTCCTGTGCAAGGCTGTGTTTGTCCAGAAGGTAGCGTGTGTGTAAGTGGCATAGGAGTTCTAGTCTCCTGGGAAGTCAGGAAAGGGGGAAAAAGAGGATCACCCCAATAAGTAGTGTGTATAGGGCAAAGAGAAATGGAAAAGTGACAATGAAATTTTAGGGTTTGACAAACCATAGTAACTAGCGTATCAAGGCAGTATATCAAATACAGCTATCTCCATGTCTCCTTTTCCTTCCACTCAAGATGACCTAGAGTTAGATTCTTTGCATACTAACTTTGAAAAGCTGTCAGCAAGCACATGTATTAGACCATAGTCATTCCATGTCATTTTCAAGGCTCCATGTTCATTGTGTTTTTAGTCTTTTTTTCCTCCCTCTGTTTATTTTCTTTGGGATAGTTTCTCTTGTGGTGTTATCAAGTGTACTAATCTTTCCTTCTGCAATATCTCATCTGCCATTAATCCAATTCAATGTGGGTTTTTAAAAAAAATCTTAGACATTATAGTTTTCACCTCAGGATTTTTGATATGGATCTTTTTTCTGTTTCTCAGATCATATTTTTCTCTTTTACATACCATTTTTCTTGCACATATGGAACACAGATGTTTTAATGTCCTGTCTGCTAATTCTAGCATCTATATTATTAGTTCTGGATCAGTTGCAACTGATTGATTCCCCCCCCCCTACTATTATGGGTTGCATTTTTCTGCTTTTTTATAATCCTGGTAGTTTTTGATTGGATGCCAAACATGAATATTACCTTGTAAGATGCTAGGTATTTTTAAATTTTTATAAATATTCTTGAGCTGATTTTTATAGAAATAATTTGATCCTTTCAGTTCTCGTTTTCAAGCTTTATGATATGACCAGAGCTCTGTTTGATCTCTGGTTAATTTTTCTCCATGCAAGTTGAGACAAGATTCTTAGCACCCTAACTGGTGCTCCTTACATTTACCACTCTCATTGAGAACAGGCTTTATTCCTGACACTGGGTGAGCTCCTAGCACTATTCCCTTCAACTCTGTCAGGTGGTCGTTTCTCTAGCCTCAGGTAGTTCCTCGGGTACATGTGGTGATCGTTACTTAACTGAGATCTTCAGAGTTGTCTCTGTGCAGCTTCCTCTTCTGCAGTACTCTTCCCTGTGAACTCGAGCTGTCTTGGCTTCTCTAGACTCCTAGCTTGATCTTCTCAACTCATGGAGACCACCAGGCTCTGCCTCGCTTCCCTCTCTCTGTGTCACAGCCTGGAAACTTTCTCCAGGCAGTTAGCTGGGGCAGTTACAAAGCTCACCTTGGTTGTTTCCTGTCTCAGGGATCACTGTCGTTTTTTATCTACTGTGCAATGCCTTGAGTGCTGTTTCATGTATTTTTTTCTGATTTTTAGTTGTTTGAGATGGTCCTTGCTACTCCATCTTGATTGGAGGTAGCAGTAAGACCACTTATTTTTAAATGAAAATTAAGTGGTATCTCATTTAATATATTCCTAATTTATTAATGAAAAGTCAGTTGAACAGTAATTTCAAGGAGTAGAATGCATAAGATGCATAAATAATTAAAATACAAGATGAAATATGGTAACTTACATTAATATGTCAGTAATTCATTCTGAGGAAAGAATTAGTTTGGGAAGTTTGGCTGAGGTGGAAAGGGTGAGAGGAAAGGCTATGGCATGTATTGTTGTGTGTGAGTTATACAAGACATTATCTGAATCTAGAACCAAATTACTGAGTATTGAATGAGAGTCAGTGGCAGAATAGTTTCAGAGAGTGTGTAGGACTGATCAGACTAAAGGTAAAAACAATTAACAAATATGTGTGCACACGATCACAGGGAAAATAGTGTTCGTGTTTTTGTAGTGAAGCATGGTTTGTGGTCTGCTGTAGAGAAGGAGAAAGATTCTTTTCTCTTGTGGATCACGTATCGTTGCAATTCTAGCAGATAAGGAAAGAGAAACGCCAAAGCACTGTTAGTTCACTTAAACTGTGTGGAAGATGGGCGGGGGGGGGCACTTGGGACTGTAAAGATGATGATCATTCAGAAATACTGAAGAATGTAGATGGCACTGTTTAGAGCTTTTGGGAAGACTTCAGTTAAAATGGTTGCCAGGCTGCCCTGGCCAACTCGGCTCAGTGGTTAGAGTGTCGGCCCGTGGACTGAAGGGTCCCGGGTTTGATGCTGGCCAAGGGCGCGTACCTCGGTTGCAGGCTCATCCCCAGCGAAGGAGGCAACCAGTCCATGTGTTTCTCTCACATCAATGTTTCTCTCTCTCTCCCCCCCTTTTCTCTCCTTCTCCCTCCCTCCCCTCTCCCCCTCTCTTCTCCCTCCCTTCCACTCTTTCTGAAAAGCAGTAGAAAAAATATCCTCAGGTGAGGATTAAAAAATAAATTAATTAATTAAATAAAATGGTTGCCAGACTGTCATTTCCTAGCATAGCAACTGTGACCAAAAGTTCATCCAAGTATATGTGTTACACTTTTCTCCCTTGAGGAACCAGGAGACATTTTTGAGAGCCTAGGAATGTGTGGGTTCTGTTTGGTTTCATGTCGCTTAGCCTTGTTTTATATAAAGCCTTTAGTAAGAAGAACGTGGTTCCCTACCCCCTTTGTTTGTATTGTTGTGACTGTTTATATGAGAAAGAAGAGGAAGACCTTTAAGGTCTTATATTGTGGACTATATATACACTCTTGCTCTTTTTTCTTCACAGTATTGATGATGATTATCTCTACCACTTTTTTTTTTTAAGCCAGAAGCAAAGGATTTTGTATATAGGATTGCAGTGAGTTCTTACAGGTAACCCATTAGGTAGTTCTTACAGGTAACCCATTAGGTAGCCGTCCTTCTCATTTTACAGATGAAAAAAATAAGGCATCAAGAGGTTTAGTGACTTGTCCAGAGTCACCCACCTTTATCTTATTCCCTAGTTTATGCTATTTACCTCTTTTGGGGGGGGGGGGGGGTGTAGTAACCATTACATTAAGTATAATATGAAGAATACAGGCCATAATATTTAACTTTTTTATATATAAGAAAAATCTCTGTAACTCACCTGTGGCCAAAACCTTAAGAAATGTCTACTAATTTTCTTGGACCCTTAGGTTCCTCTGGGATAACTGTAGAATTGATCAATTTGTTTATTCTATACACAACTTTAGTTTCCTGAAATTTTATCTCAGCACAGAGGTTTTACAGTTCGATGGTTTAGTATTTCATATGGGAACATTTGTGCAGGGTAAGAGGGAAATCCAAGTATTGCCTGTTTAGAGTAGCTCTTAGCCACTTTTGGCAGGGGAACAGATAAACAACTTAATGGCACTTTGCTTATTGACTCTTTCCATTACAGAACAAAATACTCAGTTTCACATGGTAGCATACATGTTTCTTCTTCTACTGTCTGCTGCTCCTTTGGTAAGGCCTCATCACAGGATCATAGATTCTTAGAGCTAGGGTAGTCTTTATTTTACAAATCAGGATCCAGATCCAGGGAGAAAGCGAAGTTGTTCAAGGTCATATGGTGAGGTAATGGCAGAATTGGAGCTAGAACTGATTTTTCCATAGTCTGTGTCTGGTGTTACTTCTACCTTCAGAACTTCCGCCTAGGAAGTTCAGGCTTTTAACAAAAGATGTTTAATTTAGAGAGGCTAAAATATCAAGTCTATATGCTGCTCATTCCTGAAAGGGAAAAATCTTCAAATGAATAGAAATCGTGTATCTTGGGGTATTCTTTGTTGGAAAATAATTTTTGAATGAAGCTAGTCTAGTTGGTGTGATAATAATAATAATGAAGGTCTAGGTGCGAAAGATGTTACATGAGAAGAAGAAATAGGTGCCCCTTTCGATTTTTTTTATTTTATTTTTTTGAGTATGCTTAAAGATAATTTTTTGTCTTTGTTTTTGAGAATTTGACTTGGCATGGAAAGATAGGAAATGTGGAAAGAAATCCGGGAATGCTTCGTTACTAAGCAACCATTATAGACAGCTTTGGTTGGTGCTTTAGGAGCTGATTTTAGATCCCCATTCTTAGTCTTTCTGCGTGCCACCTTTCTCAAGTTGAATGTCCTCCCTTACTCTGAGACAGGTTTTCCTCCTCCGTTGTGACAGCTGCTTTATGATATAGCTTCTTGATAACCTCTCTTAGCATCGGAGTCTCATTTCTTCTCTAGGTTTATTTGTCTCATTGTGATAAAGGATTCATACTGCAGTCACGGATTTATATTTCATTGCCGTTCCTGACTGAAGGGTCAGAGCTCAGGGCAGGCCTTATTGATCTACGTGTTAGAGATCAGTGGGGTAACGGGAAATGTTTTCCTCCCTTTAGGCTGCCCTCTGATCTTCACACAGTTGCATTCATGAAGAAGGCGGGATGTGTGAAGAGTTAGGCATCCTGATTGGTAAATACTTGATTTTTGTTTTGCTTTATTTTCTGAGAGTGGTTAGGCCCTTGAATTGAAAATCTTTTGTGTTTGTCAGGACTTAGAATAATGTTTAACACCTAGTGCTGGATGTACTTGTGGATGGTACTTGGACTATGCCTTACTGTACACTTTTAGTTCTGTTACTTGCCTGGTTTGCTTTGCTTCCTGTAATGAAATGTATCTGATTTATTAAAGTGTTAATAAGTATAAGGGCTGTCTTAAGAATTGTAGGAAACACTTCATTTTCCCTTAAGCTTCTCTAATTTGCTTGTAATAAATCTTAGTGTGGTTAAAGGGTTATTTTAAAGAAACATAGACGTTTATAAACTTACATATTTTCTCAAAATTAAAAAGGAACCTGGAATTCTGGAGCTGACCTAAGGTTGAAATGTTTTATAGAAAATCATGACTTCTGGTCAAGACAGTAGATACTTTCACTCTTCTCTCATGAGAAACCCACTGAAATAACTAACAATATAGAAGTACAAAAAGAAATAAATAGCAAAAAGAAGAGGGTGAAGGGCAATATTACTAATAAACAGGAGGGTTAAATAAATTTTTGGAAAAGTTAAAGCAAGTGGGAACCAATTGGTGGATGAAATGGAGCAGCTAAAGCCTAGCATTTCAAGGAGGCTGCTAGTGGTGTGAGTGGTGTGGGAACCAGTCTGCCCAGCAAGCACCCCAAAGAGATTCTGGGTTCAGAGCAGGCGTGAAACAGGGATTCCGTGAGCATTATATAGAGGATAACTCAACTCCTTGGCAGCGCCGCAGCCTTTCCCACCCCTTCCCAACAAGTAACCAGGATTTACTGCCCCCTTTCTCCAGCAGTGAGAAGGAAGAACAAAAACCCTGGATTGTTCAATTTGAAAGAAGTTGATCGGAATGTTTGGGGATACTTAATTCTTTCTGTATTGGATATTGACACCTCTTCCTGTAGTCTGATATTTAGGGGATACGGAAGGGGGGTCATTCCACGCTCCCCTAGCAGCGCTTGCCAATTGCCATGCTTTTTCTTATCTCATACTGAGTTCCCAGTTAAAACTTTAATTCCAGGGAGAGACCTAATCAGAAAATATTTACTTCTACAAAAGTGGAGGAACCCACACCAGCTAACCCAGTGCTTATACCTGGGTCACCAGTACATGAGGATCATCAGTCTTATGAGAGGAACTTTCAGTCAACATGAAAGAAACCAGAAGAAAAAGAAAACTTGACCCTAGAGGAAAGAGATAATCCAGGAAACAGAGGAGAATTTAAAGCATTCCAGCAAATATAGTCAGACTCAAGAAGATAATACATTCATAAAACCAGTCCTGGGTGTAATGAAAAGGGAAGAATTTGGGAATGTGCAATGAGAAGGTTAGAGATTAAGAATGTGATTGTAAAAAAAACATGCCATAGAAGGATAGAAAATCAAGTTGAAGATATCTCCCAAAATGTAGAGCTTCAAGACATGAAGATGGAAAATATAAGAGGTAAGACACAGATGATTTCCTTAATCCACATTCCCTAGAAAACAGCCTGAGACGAAATCTCACCTCCTGATACTTTATGAGGGAGCGCAATCTCAGGAAAGCGGGGTGAGGAAAGGGGAGTGAAGACAAGGAAGAAAGGCTGGCCAGAGCTCCGTAACCGCGTTGCTGGTCACCTGGCTTCAGGAGATGCCTTCAGAGAGATTGTGCACAATTACTGCTCCTTGGTCTTTGTACTAATTTTGGTTATAACCTTCAAAAATAACAAATGTCTGTAGTTGCTTACATACTTCACTGGGTTATATGTATTTCTCTTTTTCCTTGAACAAACACTTACTGAGTGCTTTTAAGGCAGCCCCTGGGATACAAAGATGAATTCAAGCGTCGGTCCTCGCTCAGAAGTGTGGCGGGCTCAGTCTCTGGCCCTAGTCAGGTGTGTGCTGGAGGCAACCAATTGATGTGTTTCTTTCTCTCTTTTTCCCTCCCTCCCACTCTCTAAAAAATCAATGGAAAAAATATTCTCAGGTGAAGATTAACAAAAATAAAAAAAGATGAATTAGACCTGGACAGTTGCCATTCCTCAAAGAGTTCATGTTCTATAGAGGCAGCAGCTGTGTAAGTAACTAATTGTGATAGAATAGAAGTGCTATAATAAAGTTAGGTATTAGCTTCAAAGGTGGGTAAGAGGAGAGAATTATTTTTTCCTATTTGGGTGCATCAGAGAAACCTCAGGGAGCAGTAGATGGTCAAACCAAACATTAAAGAGTATGTACAAGTTAGCCAGATGGGTAGAAAGGAGAAAGGCTTTCTAAGCAGAAAGAAGAGCAGGTGCAAGGAAACTGGAAGGTGAAACTGCACAAGGTGTCTTCCAGGATTTGCTATACATAAGAGTACCACCTGGGCCAAATCACTCTCACCTCTCAGCTGGGTTATTCTTATAGCCACCTAACTGATCTACCTGCCTTTGCTGAGTATCCATTAAAACCTAAAGCTGACCACTGCTGTTCCCTGCTCAAACTCATTGGAGAATGGCAGCCCAAATCCCTGCAGTGGCTTAAGCTTTACAAGATTCTACCCAGCGTGGCTCTTTCCCCACTGCCACCTTTCTCCATCCCCTGCTCTGCCACTCTGTTCCTTGCTTATTCCAACTCCATCGCACGGGCCTCCTTGTTCCTAGTTCCTACAGTAAGCTGAGCATGTTTCCACCTCTGAGCCTTCCTGTTTGTGTTCCCTTTGTCAGGAATGTTCTCCCAGGTACACACTTGGCTTGGTCCCTGAATTTCTTTAGGCGTCTGCTCAGATGTTACCTGCCCCGACCACCCTGTGTCAATAGTGGTCCTCCATGCCTCCAACCCCATGCTATGTATCTTCTCGTTTTATTTTTCTCCACCGCGTGCCATCTGTTTCTTGTTTTGACTGCCTGCTTATTTGTCTCTCCCTACTAGAATGCAAACTCCAGAAGGACAGAAACTTTGTCTTTTTAATCACCATTGTTTCCGCAGAACCTAGAACAAAGTGTCTAACACAGGCTAGGTATTCAGTAAATATTTGATGGCAGGAATTAAAGGTGAACAGCTGAGGTCAGCAAGGGGCAGGACTTCTACACACAGGTGTTTGGATTGAGACTAGGCACTGAGGAACCTAGGATTTTAAGAAGAGAATTAGCAGCATCTGATTTAGATTGTATTTTAGAAATATTCTAGCAGCTGCTTGGAAAATTGATTACGTTGAGGTTAAGTTAGAGGAAAGGAGAACTATTAAAAGAAAGATTCTTTTGGGTGAGAGTTAATAAGAGAGTTATTTTTTTCACTTCACAGTACATAATGTGAACTCTCACATGTAGCCTTTCAATTAATATTCATATTTAGTAGAACTGAAATAACTCATTTTCTATGGTAAATATTTATGAATGATTATATTGTGGTAAACTTTCTGCAGAGTTCCTAAAACTTGAGAGAAAGAAAGGTTTCTATCTCTTTTACAGATTTTTTACTTCAGAAGCAGATGTTCAACTACCTGGTTAATTCAATTTAGCAAGCATTTTCTAAAGATTAACTACTATGTGTGCATCATTTGGTGAGGAATTAAGATTCAGACCCTGATCCACTTAGGGGCTTTACTTCTGAAATCACCATCATATAACTGTAGTTCAGACAAAATGCAGTTATGTTCTGGGATGGGTGGGTATAGGGGAAAATTTTGTCTGTTACTATATGTATATCATCTGAATCACTCATCCAGTGCAAAAATCTATGAAGAATAATTAGATATTTTATGATTCAGGAGGCACTACAAAATCTTGCTAATGTTTCATTCTGAAACTGAGTTATGGCTATGTTCAAGGATATTCCAGTTTAACTTTCAACATATAGAAAATGCAAACTTAATTGTTCATGAAGATGACATAAAGAATAAATTAAGTTGTAGTGAAAAGTTTGGACGAGAAAAAGAATAATCATTTGTGCATTGTATAAATCAACAATTACATTGAATAGAATAGGCTACCAATCATTAATTGTGTGTAGAACCTTCCGTTTCCAAGGAAGCAGGTAGCTGACCTAGAGTATCTCTTGTCTTTTGTTGCTGGTAGAAGACATGACTCATGGGCGTTTGAGGTTCTAAATACTGCTTTCAGGAGATATGGAAGAAAGAGCTTTTAAGAGGTTGGGGATATTAAAATGAATACAGGGTTCGTCATTTTTAACCTAATAGACTATTGGTTTGAATGACTTTGTTCTGAAATATTTATGTGTTTAAATATTCATTGCTTTGAGATGGCAAAACTCAGGGGAGAGGTTGAGCTGGCTTTTCTCTGAGTAATTTGAAAGAGGTAGGTGTGTATGTGTGTTGAAGACATCATTTGTTGGCAAGTTTGTAGGATTGTTGGCCAAGCCTAGACCTGTCCTTAGACTTGCATGTACCAGATCCTGTTGTTATTTTTATTCTAAGTATATTGTATTTCCTGATTCATTTTTATTTGTTGTCTTGAGCAAGAGCTCAAGATTGCACTTAGTTCCCTCCTGTACTTCATCTCCCCTTCGTGTGGCTGTCACAAACTCCTACTTTGGGTCCTAGTTTTTCAGTTCTCCCCACACTAAAAGAAGGACCTATTATTAGGTTTGCATGTCACCTGTGGGTTCCATATAAGAAGGCAGTCCTCTACTTTCAGGTAATTTACATCTATCGCTACTGTTACCTTCTTCTTATAACCTATTCCTTTCCTAATCTTCACCCTTCTAGAAGTGTAGGTGCCTCATGGCATTTTCTGGAGGCACCTCCCACCACCGTAATTCTCTCCCATTCTGCCCAGCCAAAGGCCTTAAAGCAGTCTTTCTCAATCATAATATGTAGGGAATGGATCTTGATTTAAAAATTATATATATTCCCAGAGTGGTTGTTAGGCACGAGAAAATCTGGTAATCCCTGTACTCAAGGAACTAGGTAAAAGATGAGTTTGTGGGTGTGGACGGCTGAATGTAGTGGAAGTGGGTCCACATGCATGGGGTTAGGGGTTAGTGATCTTACTGTTTAGACTACAGCAGGAATAGATGTGTCCCTGGACTCCTTTCTTGGAATCAGTACTTTCCCTTCAAGTTTATATTTCAGTTGGTTGGATTTTTATTACTATAATCATTATCATATAATCATTAAATCTATTTTTGTGAAATTCCTTGAGATCCCAGCCATCAACTAAGTTACAGACAACCAAATGAAGAATGAACTGTTGGAATTCAACTTGTACATAAAAATTGGAGACTACAGGAAACTTCATGTAGAGGTTTTTCCTCCCAGTTTCTAATTTACCCTCAGATTGCCCAACATCTTACGGTTCTGAGTATAATTTATGTTCACTGTGAGAGAGGAAACATTGATCTGACTTACTTTTGTCATTACTCGATTTAAATACGTCGGTAAATTGAGAGTCTGGAATGAATTTCACTTTATGTCTAGTAAGTGTACCTTGTTTTCTTTGTACATATTTATTCCCATTTTATTTCTCTGGGTTTTCTCTCTTCTACATAGTTTTTAAAATTTATTTTTAATTGATTCTAGGTTATCTTAAATCCAGTTTTCTTACCTCTCTGCAATAACAGTTATATAGTGCTTTTTTTCCCTTTGATCGCAGATATGGGCAGAAATCACTGCTGTTAGTGCTAGAGCTGAGAAGAATGAGAGGCCTTTCCTTAGGTGCTGTCAGTGTAGAGCATTTGTAAACTTTTATACAAAGACAGGTAGAGTTGAAATCTGAGCCTACCTAAGCAAATCCCAGGGGAGAAAAGTGATATCATCATTAAAATGTTTAAAGGTAAAAATATTTCCTTTTTATATCTACAGCATTGGGAATATGATTAGTGACATTAGTGGTGGTGAACTGGTGAGAAGGCTCTCTACCTAAATAACAAAGTGATTCTTTTTTATGCTAGTGCGAATAAAATTAATGCTGATCTATTTCTGTTGGTGATCCATTCTGATCATAGATGTAATGGGAAGTGGGAAACTTTTAGGACTTGGAGCAAGTTCATTGGGAGCAGCACAATAGCTGACTAGATATGTGGGATGCAGGATTACCAACCTGAAAATACTTGAATGAAGTTGAAAAATAAATGGGAAGATATGAACAAACAAAAATACTCTTCTCTCCTCAGTATTACATAGACTTTAATTATTATAGAAAAATGAAGGCAGTTACATTTTGGGCCATTCTTTCTATGTTCTGTAACACTTTATGCTTAGCTTTATTTGCATCACAAATAACATTGATGTAATTATTAGTTTACGTGCCTTTCTCACCTTTTAAACTTGGCCCTCCAGAAGCAAAGTCTTATTTTTGTGTCTCCCTAAATGTCAGTAAATAATTGATTAAGTAATAATTGATTAAGTAATACTCAGAATAATTAAGTAGGATCAGAGGCTATGCTTAAGAAACAATAACAAAGCAGACCATTTACCCCAAGCAGTACATAGAGCAAAATATCATAAAGGGTAAGGAGAGGTTTCAAGTAAGTCTAGTTGACTGAAAAAAATGGCTAACTCAATTAGCAGAAATAAGAAGGCAGTAAATTTACTTTTTAGATATACAGAGTTTATAATAGTGGGACACTTAGGGTGGAAAGATCCAGTCTGAGTTGGGAATGTGCACCTGGAAGAATTGGAAGCAAGCAAAGAAACCTAATTAATTAGAATGGCTGGTACCATATTAATGAGTTTCACTTGCTCTCATTTAATCCTCACAACAATCTTCTGAAGTAAACAATCCTGTTTGCAGACAGAGAAACCGGCTGGAAAGGGTTAAGTAAGTGGTTTATCCATGTCTGATAAGAGGTGTAGTTTGGATTCAAACTTAGGCCTGTCTGTCAGACTCATGCTCTTCTTTTTACTTTCGCTCCCATGAAAGCTTGGGAGAAAGGACCTGGTTAGACCTAAAAACTCCTGAGAAGCCACCCACGAGAGTTGAAGTTCTGAGGTGGCTGTGGGTGAGGAATAGACTGATAAAGGGGCTGAGACTTGGTCCTTGGGTTATACATTTTTTCTGTTAGATAGTAACAAATGTACTGCAATAGTATATTTGAATTTAGAGTTAAAACATTTAGCATATTTCACATTGTACACCAAAAGACCATATACGATAATGTATCACCTCTGTTAGTTACTGCATGTGATTTAAAGGAAAAACACATTTGTGGCTGCCTTTGTGTTAGAACAGCGGGGTTGAGTCGTCCTATCAGAGACTGTGGCCTGCAAACTTAAGATACTACTTACTCTCTGGTCCTTTACAGAAGTGCTGACCCCTGCTTTCTGCCATACTTCTTTTCTAGGCCTGGCTCCATGGAGAACGATGGAGTCGATCCTATATGGCCAGCTAAGTTTTTCGTTCTACATGACTATTCTTGATAGAGGATGTAGCTTGGGGAAGGACAGTGATCCCTGCCATGGCAATCTAGCTGCGTTTGGGAAAGCACCGTCTGGGGGGAATATTGAGTTGTCTCGATTCACTGTGACATACAATTAGAGTTAGGGGTTGTGTATGACATGACTGGGGGGAAATTGGTTAAAGACCCCACTGGAGAAGCCACATGGAGTAGTGACTAGGAACACCGGCTTTAGAATTGGCTTGGATTTGAGTCTGCTTGTGCCAGTTACTAGCTGAGTGGTCTTTGATAAGATACTTAACCTTTTAAAATGTCAGTTTCCTTGCCTGTAAAAGAAAAAGAATGGGATATGTACTTGATAGGGTTCGAGAATTGAATGAATTTGTGTATATAAAGTGCTTAGTGTATTGCTAGATACATAATGAGCATTCATTGCATGTAAGCTGCTGATGCAGGTGAGAGCGTCTGGCGTTCAGGATGTATTTAGCAGGGACTGGTGAACCTCTGTGTCACCAATTCAGTACTCACACCTACTGCTCTAAACTGTACTGAAGTTTTGCATACTTGCAGCAACCTCCCCAATGTGACCGTTCACTCATTTCTAACTTTTGTTATGTGGTCTCAGTGCCTACCACAGTTGTGGACCCATGGTAGATGTTCAGTGAATCATTCATTTTCTCAGATGAGAGACACAAGCTGCTTTAGCCTGTGGTATTAAAAACAAAACATTTTCACACAAATACAGAGGTAAATTTTTGCCTAGAAATAATCATGTGAACTGTTATCATAGTTTGCTGAGAGCTACAGTACTTCTCTTCTGGACTTATAACTCTGGAATATGACCTGGAAATTGAATAGAAATCAGCAACCATTTAACATTTTTAATAATAATAATATATACTTGGGAAATTTTTCAGACATTGCAGAATGTATGAGATAAAATATGAAATCACTATCCCAATTTTATTCCCTTAGTATGTAAGTATAATGGTGGTTTTTGTTTAACAAAAATAAAAAACATTTCTGTAAATCTAACATTTCTGTAATCTACCAAGAATTGCTTCCTGACCTTCCTCCTTTTCTCTCTTGCATTTCTTTGAAATACATGGTGCTGAGGCTGCAGGTAGATCCTGCAGAGTGTTTTTACCTTCCCCTTCCCTTGTCCCCCACTGCTAGTCGAGGTGTTTTTTCAGTTGGCTGAGCTGGCTTTGTCAAGACTGCCCCTGTGGGAGGGTGACTACCCGCACCAGCGCGCTGGAGTGCCGGCCCAGCAGGGCTCGAGGACAGAGAGGAGAGGGCGAGGAGCCCAGGCAGAGCATTCGAAGTCCCCTTCGCCATGTTAGTCAGAGCTGGGGAAGAGTGTCTTTTAGCCTTCGCAGATTACTTAGGGGCCCCTCCCTGTGCCCTATAAGATTTATTTCTGCCTGGAGCTAGAGTGTAGATCTGTGGAGACCTTCGGTGCTCTCACTCCCTTTCATTCACCAGTCCGCCTGAATTTGAATGCTCTCTTTCGTACCTGCCTTCAGGCAGGAAATCCTGCGAGGGCTTCTGAAGCATCCTGCGTGATGTGGGTGGGTGGGTGGGTAGGCAGATCCATAGAGATACAGCACCGAATAATTTGAAGGAGAGGAAGAGAATTATTTTGTTTTCCTAAGAACTAAACAATGGGAAGATTTTTCTGTAAAGCAAACCTTAGTACCATGTAGAAATGATTCTCGGGCACTGGGGACTGCAGAATTTTGATGCTGTATAACTTTAAAATGAAAGACTAGTGAATCTTTATCTCTAGGGAATGTCACTATCATTTTCTTAAGGACGGTACAATAATTCAGTGCTTCAGCATATTGGCTTCCTCTTATTGATTACATTTTTCTTTTCATTCTCTTTTATATTAAAAATACTTTGTAGACTTTATTACAAAAGTAATATATGCTTATTATTAGGAGTACAAGGGAACTTGAGGATTTCGGATAGATATGTTTACTATTTTGATTGTGGTGATGACTTCATGTGTGTGCATATGAAGTATGTACATATATGTCAAACTGACTAAATTGTAACTATAAATAGATACAGTTTATTACACCTCAATAAAATTTTCTAATTTTTTTATTTATGACTAAAAATTCGACTTATTTTGCTGTTAATATGCATTTCTATTTGTTAGTGAGATTGTGCATGTTTATCAGCCATTTGTATTTCATCTTCTGTGAATAATTCCATTTGCCTCTTTTTCTGTTGTGTTTCTTATCAATTTATGTAACTTACTCTTGCATTATGATGGTAGGACCCATTGTCTTTCCCACCCGTTGAACGCCCTCCGTGTCTTTACTTTGACTTTGCCGCCCCTTTCTGTCCCTTCCTGTTGTCCTCCCTGCAGCGCTCCCTCTTCTGTTCTTCCTGACTCATAGCCAAATCTGTCCTTTTTTTTCCTTTCTGGTTTTTAGGTTTCCTGTTTCACTTTAAAATTCTCCAGACTCCAGTTATACTCCCAAGATTTTTTTGTATTTTTACAGTTTTAGTTGTTATATTAGACTTTATTCCTCTGGAACATTTTTGGTATGGACTATAAGCTGAGGGGCTCATTTTATTTTCTTTCTGGTAGGTACCCAACTTTTACAAATACTGTGTGATAAACCATTCCTCCACCCCACCCCCAACTGAATTGAAATGCCACCTTTATCTTCTATTAAGTTTCCATATAAACTCGACTCTTTTTTAGGATTATCATTGTTCCATTCATCCCTTTGTAAATCTTACTGTTTAGTCCCAGTAGTTTCGTGGCAAGCTTTAATACACGATAGAGTATGTCCCACTTCATAGTTTGTCTTTCCAAACTTTCCTAGTGGGTTTTCATATACACATTGGAAAAGTATTTAGTCCTGTTTCCTTTCCCAGACACATTTGCTTCTGATTGGAAATGACATTAGGCATACATTTATTTTGAGAAGGATTAACATTATTAAGTTTTCCTCCAGAAACAAAATGTATCTTTCTATTTATTTGTATCTTGTTTTATATTATATAGTGTATGTTTTCTATTATAATATAAATTTTGTTACTCTTTTGAGTTACTGGTTACTGCTAGTTTTAAAACAGTTATGTATAAATCTGATGTATATATTTAAATATGTCTTTATTGATTTCAGAGAGAAGAAGGGAGAGGGAGATAGAGAGAGACAGAAAAATCAATGATGAGAGAGTCATTGATTGGCTGCCTCCTGCACGCCCCCTTCTGGGGATCAAGCCTGCAACCTGAGCATGTGCCCTGACCAGCTCTCCTGGATCATAGGTCGATGCTCAACCACTGGGCCACACTAGCCAGGTTAAATCTGATATTTTTAATATTAGGTCTACTAGTCTGTAGTTAGTTCTTTTGACTTTTCTAAGTACATAGCCATATTTGCAAGGATAACTTGTCTCTTTTTCTTATTTGTATCTCCATTTCATTTTTTATTGACTTATTGTATGCATTAGTATTAATAGTGATGGGTGTAATTATCTTCTGATTTTTAAAAGTAATGACAAGTATTTCACAATTTAGCAGATGGTTGCTGATGGCTTTTATTGTCTACTTTTTTTGTTATAATTAACATATTTACCAAGAGTTCAGTTTAATGAATTTTAATAATTTGATACCACCATCCATAATAAAATACATAACATTTCCATCATTCTAGAATGTTCTGCCATACCAAATTTCCATCAACTACTGCCACCCCCCAAAAAACTACTTTCTCATTCCTGTTACCACAGATTAGTTTTTTCTGTTCTTGCTATTCTTACCCTTCGCATGAATGGAATTACACAGTATGTATTTTTTGTGTCTGCTTTCTTTCACTAAGTGCAGTGTTAAGATTCATCCACGTTGTCATTTAGTTTATGCCTCCCTTCTTTTTGCTCTGTAGCATTCCATTTTATGAACAGACCACAATTAGTTTATCTGTTTTCCTGTTGACTTCAGCAGTCAGTCTCAGATTGGAGCTTCCACAGACAGTCTTGTGCAAGTGTTTTGTACACATATGCTTTTACTCCTTTGGGGTATATATAGGCAGTATTTTTAATTTAAAAAAATTTTTTATTCTTGATATTTTATTTTATTTTTTAAATTTATCTTTATTGTTGAAAGTATTACAGATGTCCGCCCGCCGCCGCCCCCCCCCCCCCATTGATTCCCTGGTAGTATTTTAACTTTATAAAAAAGTAAAACTGCAAAACAGTCCTATAAAGTGGATACGCCATTTTACACTTTTATAAGCAATGTATGAAAGTTCTTATCCTTGTCAACATTTGGTGTTTTCTGTGTTTTAGCCATTCTAGTGTAAAATGGTATCTCATTTGATTTTAATTTCATGTCCCTGATACATGTGGTTGTTGAGCCTTCCATCCATGTATTTTCTCCCCATTGGTATATCTTTTTGTGGGAAGTTGTTTGTTATAGTCATTAGCCCATTTTTAAAAAAATGCTTTTCCTTCATTATAATTTGTAACAGTTCTTACAGACTCTGGATACCTGTTCTTTGTCAGATGTGTGTGTTGTGGATACTGTCTCTCAGTCTCTGTCTTGTCTTTTTATTATCTTAATGGTGTCTTTCAAAGAGCAGGTTTTTAATTATTATGAAGTCCAGTTTATCAACCTTTTCTTTAATAGTTCTTATTGTTGGTGTCCCAAGAATTCTTTGTTTATTATGAAGTTGTGAAGATTTTCCTTTCTCTTCCCCTAAAAGGTTTATAGTTTTAGCTCTTACATTTCGGTCTGTTAACTTTTGCATGTATGGGATGAGAGTTGAGGTTTATTTTATTTCCATTGGGTATTGAATTTTTCATTTTTCAAGAAAGGTTTTCTTTCCCCCATGGAGTTGATTTGATGCCTTAATACTAACTGTACATGCATGTGTCTGTCTCTGGTTTCTTTTCTTTCTCATTCACCTATTTGTCTGTCTTTAAGCCAGTACCACACTGTTTTGATTACCGTAGCTTTATAAGTCTGAAATCAGGTAGTATAAGTCCTTCAGTTTTTGTTATTTTTTCAAAATTGTTTTCACTCTTCTAGGTCCTTTGTATTTCCGTATAAATTTTAATAATAGCTTGTCAATTTCTGTAAAAATACACACTGAGTTTATGGTTGGATCTGTGGAGTTTTGGGTGCATGATCATCTTAAGAATATCAAGCTTCCCAATTCATGATCACATATTTCTCATTTATAATAGCCTTTGTAGTTTTTTTCTGTTTTATTGTATGCAGAATAGCTGATTGTAGTAATGATGGTTGACTCTTTAAAAATAGTGTGAGATCTTTCTGTAGCTTTCTTTGAATGCGTTTTGTTTGAGAGAGTATGCGTTTTAATGGCCGTCAAGTAAGTGTTATATTTTACCTGAGCAGTGAGGGAGTATTCAGAGAATTTGATATACTTACCTTAAAAATAATTATGTAATGAGAACGTAAAGTCACTTTTTCTCCTTATTTTCTCTCTCCCACTGTTTCTTATAGGGTAACCAGGAGCCAACAACAACTCCTGACGCAATGGTTCAGCCTTTTACTACCATCCCGTTTCCACCTCCTCCACAGAACGGAATTCCCACAGAATACGGAGTGCCACACACTCAGGACTATGCCGGCCAGACCAGTGAACACAACCTGACACTCTACGGAAGTACGCAGGCCCACGGGGAGCAGAGTAGCAACTCACCCAGCGCACAAAATGGATCTCTGACGGTATGTGAATTCTCAGGTGGAAAATGGAAGGGTGCGTGTCATCTGTGAAATCTCACCTTGATCGGCCTACCAGAAACCCTTTGAGTTAACTCAGCATTTACATTACACTACATTGCATTATGTCCTTTCGGTTCTACTCCAAGCATTGTAATTAGAAGATGAGGCTTTAACCTTCATACTCACAGCCCTGCCCCTGCCCAGGAGCTTGTAGACTAGAGGTGGAGCAGACAGTTTAACAAGGTAAGTGTGCTGGTGAGACTAAACTTAGGGGGATGCTGCTGTTTTTATCTAGTTGCTCAAGCAAAACCTGTGAGTCATTCTTTATTTCTTTTTTTCCTTCATCTCTACATCTTACCCATTAGCAAGTCCTGGCAACCGTAACCTGAAAATATTTTCTTACTTCAACCTCTTCTCTGTCTTAACACTACAGCTGGATAGTGTTACATGACTAAGAGCTCAGCTCTTCTGCCAGATTTCCTGGGTTTGGGTCCTAATGTGGCCCCCACTTAGCAGTATGACCTTGGGCCAGTTATTTAATCTCTTTCTGCCTTGGTTTGCTCATCTGTAAAATGAAGACAGTAGTTCTTACATCAAGTGGCTGTTAGGTGATTTTAAAGAGTCTAGTTCGTGTAAGGTGTTTATCATCGTCGTCACTACTCTAATTCAGACCTCAGCCCCTATTTCCTGTGTTGCTGCCACCATTCTCCACATAGCAGCCAAGATAGGTTTAAAAAAAACCAATGCAAATAACACTATTGTTCTGCTTATGTTCCCCAACATGCTCAGAATAAAATCCAAACTCTCTACTTGCTTTACTAATCCCTGGCCCCAGTCTCTTTGACCTTACTTCTTACTACTAACTTGCTAAAAGTAAAGGAAATGTCTTAAATTAGCAGTAGGTATGTATCACATATATATTATTCTACAGGAAATCATACAGTCTTTGGGATTGTGTGATATATTTCCCAAAGGTAAAAATTTTCTATGCTCTATATAGAAATATCTAGCTAGAGTTTTTATATTCTTTTGCCTTTCCTCTATCAGATTATCCAGCCGTTAATACATATGATAAGATTCACATGTGTGTGTTTTCTGTAATTTGCCTTGACTTAAACTTTGGAATGGATTTAATTTATTTGCCTGGACTTAAGCTATTCTATGGTATGCAGCCACTAATGTTTCTGCTTAGTGATTTTCACTCTCATTTTTTACTTTTAAGCCTGGCTAGAAGTTACCTCTGTGTCTCCATAGCTTAGTGGTCAGCCAGTCATCTGGGCAGAGGTTGTGCTTAAGCATCTGGAGCTTATAAAACTTTCACCATCTGTTTGTGGGTTGTGAAGCACATTAAGAGTTCAGCCAATTCTCAAGTTTGCCTTGGATTTTTCTTTCTCTTCGACCTTCTTGTATCTCCCCTTCATCTGTGTAGATTCATAGTCAGTGAGGAAAGGGAGAAGAGTGTATCCAGCTCTTCTGTAATTGTCTCATTTCCAGGGGCTCCCCTTTAGATTTCTGGCTGGCCCACCACTCACCCCAATTAGACCACAACCTCAAGCAAGAAAAACTGTATTTCCCGTTAGGTTTCTACTCAATTTCCCACTTTTAGCCTACAAAGCTGTATGTTTTCTACTGTCTCCCTCCTCCAGATGCCCCAGGCTGAGTCTACTGGTTTTCATGGCTCCAGCCCTGTGCTGATCAAACCAAGTTCTCCCCAGCATTGCTGAGGGATTGGAGGTGGGGCTAGTGGGTTGGAATAGCCCCAGGCAGTAAGTTTGTAGACTCCTGCTGGCCTTACTCTAAGCTCTAGCAGTTCTTCAAGAAATTTCTCTGTTTATTATTTGCCTTTGATTGATTTCCAGAACCCTGCCATGACAGTGGGACAGTTTTGTCCAGTATTCTTACTGTTGTCCTCTTTTGAGGAGAGGATTCCCTGACCTGCTCATGCCATCATAGCCAGAAGCCCTTTCCCTGAGTCATTGTGTAAGAGTTGACAGGTCTCACTGCACCTCCTGGCCATTGCCCATTTCTCTACCTTTTTCCTCAGTGCCACCGTTTCCCATTGTTCCAGGCTTCCAGATGGTAGGTTTCTGACAGTTTGAAAGGCGAGCTCTGTTCCTTAATATAAGTCTATACAGTTAAGACAACAATTTGCTATACAGTTTGGTATTTATTGGCCAATTTGAATTCCTAAAGAAATATTGAAATAATATTAGGAATCCACATGACACTTTAATGTTTAGATGCTGAATTTATTGGTGCTGAGGAGAAAATGGAAAGTCCCCTTCAAGTTGTGTCTACAAACAGAGATAGCACAGGTTTTATAATTTGGGAGGTTGCTAACAATAAAATAATAAATTATTAGGGAGCTCTGTTGAAGATACTTGTTATATTTTTAAGTGTTCATTTTAAACATGAGTATGGATTTGCTGCTCTTAAGCCATTTGCCTTTGGGAGTTGTATATGTGTGTGTTCTTGGAGGATGTGTGTATATAGAGATTGAGCAGTAGAGTAGTGAGTGTATCATAAAATCTAGATTTGACAACATTATAGATTATTCTGTTAAACTTTTACTATCTAATCATATGTTTCTTAAAATGGGTCTGGTGATTGCTCTGGCCAATTAAATTCAAAAGGTAGACAGGAGCCCTAGCCGGTTTGGCTCAGTGGCTAGAGAGTTGGCCTGCGGATTGAAGGGTCTCCAGCTCCATCCCTGGCCTGGGTCAGGGTGTGTGCAAGAGGCAGCCAATCAATGTGTGAGAATTGATGTGTGTCTCTCACATTGATGCCCCTCTATCTTTCTGTCTCCCCTTCCTTTCCACTCTGCCTGAAGAGCAATGCGGGGGAAAGGTAGATAGGAAGCATTGTTATTTATAAATAAATGATACCTTAAGTTTGCATAACACTTTTTAGTTTAAAATTTGTTTCCACAAACAGTATTTTATTGTGGTTCATAAAATAGCCCTTTGTGGTTCGTTAAGGTATTTACAGTTCAGAATTCAAAGTCCATACCTTCCTCTCCAACACTCTGCTCCCCATCTCCGGTTCCACAGCAGAAGACAGTGTAGCTGTGCATCGGTCCTCTTAGCAGGCACTTGCCTCTGTTCCCACTCAGCCCATGTCAGCTCTGCTGGAAGCCTTGCTTGACGTGCCGAGTGAAGCCAGATTGGTGAATCCTTCATTGAGGCTCAAGTGTCCAGTTTTTGTGGTACTTATAAGGTGTGATTATTCTGTACTTTTGTCTCCCTAATTAAACTGTAAGCCTTTAAAGAAAAATTTATTTCTGTTCATCTTTGCATTCACTGACTTATCACAGTGCCTGGCCCTTAATAGTTACTCAGTAAATTTTTGGGGGGGAATGAAAGAAGATACAGGTGTGCCAGGGGAGATCAGAGGAGAGAGAATCAAGGCCTTCTTGGTGGAGATCGTGTTGATCTGGGCCTTGTATTGAAAGTGACTAGAATTTGAGCATGCACAGGTGGTGGTGAGAAGAATGGAAAAGTCATTTCTCAACGTAGAGTTGGAGGGATGGGAAAAATCAAGATGTCTTTGAATGAAAGCGTGGGTTTCCATTTGGCTAAAGCTTTGGGTGTTGGTACATACTAATGGGAAATAAGCCAGGAGAAGGGTCCCTGAGTACAGATTGGGAAGAGTATTTGAATACCTGACTGAGAAATGACTTTATTGAAGGTTTTGAGCAGGGAAATGGAAGTGAGCAGAATTGTACTTCCAAAAGATGAATCTGTTGTATATACAAGATGAGTGGAGAAGCCATGAGACTGGTAGGAAAGAGTCTTAGGCTTGGAATTGATAATGAGGTTCTGGACTAGGGGGTTGCAGTGGTTATGTTGAGGAGGGATGAATTAAAGAAGTTATGAAGGTAGACTATACAGGATTTGACAGCTGATTGGATGAGTAAAGTAAGGTTGGCGTCAAAGATTGTGTGATCCTTATGCAATAACTATCTTGAATAAATCACTGTACCTCCCAAGTTTCCATTTCCTATCAAATTAAGTTAATAATGACAGTATTGTAGTGGGAATAAATTATAAATGCTTTGTGAAAATTACTTGTTTAAATAGTTCTTTAAGATAATTGCTTTTAACCATCTTTTTAAATCATTTGTCCTGATCAAAGTCACTTACAAGTGCTTTTTGTTATTGCAAGCTGCTGCTGTGTTTTAATACTAACCTTGTTCATGTTGGTTAGCCCCATCTTATTGATGGGGAGAACAGAAGAAGGGACTTCTCATACAAAAATGAGAAATAAGCAGTGAAACCTGGAATTTTGTCTCTGAAATATATTTTAGAAATTGATTTTAACATTGTACTCTTAAGATGAGAGCTTGTTTTGATAGTCAGTTGGTCTCATACTGAGCATTTGCAAAGGAGAGCAGTCAGGGGCTCCCACCTGGGTCTGCAAAGGCTTGGTGACCCCTGAGCCTGCCTGCAGAGAAGAAAGGGTGGCAGTTCCCATGCGTTTAGATGTCTTTCCAAGTGCAGCAGGCACGAAGAAGCAGAGTATTTGAAGTGAACAGGCTTTGGTGAATAATCTTCGGATATGAGGTTTATATTTGTATACATACTCTGCCTACTTAGTAGATTATACATTTCTTGAGGGCAGGAACCATTGTCGTCTTCTTATTGCTCCCATTGATATGTAATGGATGTTCATTCTTGGCCTTTCGAGTTCACCTCTAAATAGAGGGGGCTCAGACCCCATATTGTCCTCCATCCTCCGTTTCTTCCCCACACCCTTTCTTTGGAATTACCCACTGACTCCCTTGTGGATGTAGACCCACTAAAACATAGCCAAGAAGTTATACCCTTTGCCAGTGGGCCCATTTGCCCAAATGAGGACTTCTGGAACATAATGGAAAAAATGGGGCCCAAATCTTCCTATCACATTATGTATCGTTGGGCCATATTACCTTCAGCCTGCAACAGAGGGATTGTCATTAGCACGTTTTCCTTCAGGCTAGAGTTAGAGGCCTGGGATGACAAGGGAATTCATTCAACCACCACCTGCTTTTCCAGGAGAGACCCTCATTTCCCCCCAAAGTAATAAAAGGTAGAGAATGTTGAGCGCACACAAACTGTCTAGACTTGTTATCAATTTTCCCTTAAAAATAATTACTTGTACCCTATAGCTCTGGAGTTTTGGTGCCTATAAGCAGCTTGGCAGTTTCAAAGCTGGATCCGTGAGGAAACTATAGCCTGATCTGAAAATGCAAGAGTTGCTACAGAAAAACACACTCAGAGCCAGGCATGGATATTTTTGAATAGAGAAACTTGCCCTTTGGTTCATGTGAGACTCAAAACACCCTTTCAACACATTGTTAATATTGTTAACTTCATGATTATTGCTTCTTCTCCTTTGCTTGCCTTCGCTTCTATACTCCCCCTCACCAAAAGAAACTAAAACTGAAAAGTACTAGGAAGGATAGTACTGGGCCCCACCGACCCTTATCCCTCCTCCATGTTGGGGCAAGGATGCCGCAGCACTGATGATTGACTTGGGAGCATGGTTTTTCTTACCCTGTCTGCAAGAGGTGTACATTTTCCATAAGTATTTTTAATACTGTCCTTTGAAGTCAGTAAACTCTGATTAGAATCACTGAATTTTAAAACTAAAATGAATTTTAGAAATTATCTTTTGCCTTCCTTGTGCTCATAACAGAGCTAGAACTCAGGAATTGCTGTCAGTCAAGGTTTTTTCCCCTTCCCCATGCAAATTATAAAAAACCAAAGGCCTCTGTAGGTTTTATCTTCTTAGCTTCCATTTACTCTTCAACTTTAAACCTAAGAACTCCAGCTAGAACATAATGATTTCGTTCATTCTAAAATTAAAATGTGTATTAAAATATTAAAGAATCATTCAGGTAAGTATAAAGTTTTTTAAATTTGAGGTGATCTTCTATCTATGTTTCATAGTTTTTATCTAATTCTCACTCCTGATTTAAAAAAATGAGTGACTGGCTATGACATTTGTTTAACAGCGTGATACTGGTTTTCGTTTCACTGTATGATAGGGATAATCAGTATGTACTACATATACAAATGATGCCTTTTGTCATTCCTTTTTATAGCACTATGGCCCACAGAAAAAAGTAGAACTAGACGTTTTCTTTAGAAAATTGAATTACTAGTTTATTGAAAACACTGTTAGCTTACATTTAAATGCCCAGACTGGACTAGATTCTCGGAATTTGGCTGTCATAGCAGTATTCAGATACACAGAAGAAATGCTTAGGCATTTCTCTTTAAAATAACTATGTCTAAGAGTAATCTCCCTCAATAGGGAATTGCTATTGAGTAATTTACATAGATGTAAATTCAATTTTCTGTACCCCCAAAAATTGTTTGATGGTAGCATTAGATTAAAAAATATATATTCACAGCTGTTTTTATTAGTATGTTATTTTAGCACTGTGAAATACCCTTATTTTTAGTAAATAAGCATATGGGCCAAGATTTTACTTTTAAAATAATATTCTATCATGTTAGGACATTTTTTTGTTGTTGTTTTTGTTAATCCTCACCTGAGGATATTTTTTTAGAGAGAGTGGAAGGGTGGGAGGGAGAGGAAGGGAGAGAGAGACTCATCATTTGGTTGCCTCTTGCCCAGCCCTAACTGGGGCCGGGGATCGAACCTGCAGCTGAAGTACTGCCCATGACTGGGAATCCAACCCAAGACCCTTTGGTGTGCGGGCTGACACTCTAACCATTGAGTAACATCTGCCAGGGTGACATTTTTACTTTTTAAGAAGGAGCTCATATGGTCTAATTTCACCAAGTTTTTAACCATCACATACTCCATTATAAATATTTATAAAACTGCTTTAAATGCTAAAAACTGTAGTTGATGAATCAGTATGGATTGTAGTTCCTTATATTTTTTAAGACACTGTAAAGTAACAAGGAAAAGTACCCCAATCCACTTTCTAAAATATTATCAGGAAAAACTTAATTAGTGGGGGAAAGCTGTTTTTTAAAAAATGTTTTTGTTAAATAATACGTGGTTAGGGAACCTGAGTGCTGAAAATCAGATTGAGTTGGATTTAGACCTCAGCTATTTCCATTTGCTAAATGTGAGAATTATTATAACTCTTATATTAGAGAATTATAACTTTAATGCTCATTTTCCTTACCTGTAAAAATGGTGATAATAGTTCCTACCTCATAGGGTTGTTTTTAGGATTAAATAAGAAAATGAATAGTAAATAGTATATGTATAATGCCTAGCACATAGTAGGTGTTCAATAAATATTAGTTATGACACTATCAGTATATAGTTATTTAATTTCAAAGAAAGTGTTATAGGCAGCTCTTAATGTATAAAATGATACAAATTAAGAGGCAATCGAATTATATCCCTTTTCTCTTTGGCCATTTTCTTTCCTTGCACTCTTGGGAGCTAGTGCCTGAAGAGCCATTCTGATAACAGTAACATTTTTCCAAGTGAATTTTATACCCTGCTATACAAATATAAATGAATGAATGAATGAACTATGTAATGCATGTTTGGGGAGAAAGGTGAGTTTTCCCTCTTCATAATTCATAAGAACCCTGTTAACTTTATTTAGTCTGGTATTTTCCAAATTTACTTGACCATGAAACTCATTTTCTGCAAAACACCAATTAGCATCCTACAGAACTGACATTCTACCCTTTAGAAAATACTGCTCTGTGATTTTTGAAGCTTACACCCCCCCCCCACACACACACCCTTTACATGCACTTAAAGCTTTTTAAAAAAATCTTTTTTTTAATCCTCACCCAAAGATATGTTTTTATTGACTTTTAGAGAGAGAAAGGGGGAGAGAGTGGGCGGGGGGGGGGGGGGAGAGAAACATTGATGTGAGAGAGAAACATCAGTCGGTTGCCTCCTGTTGCCCAGAACAAACCCACAACTTGTTAGTGTCCAGAACAACACGCCAACCATCTGAGCCACATGGCCAGGGCTAAAGCTTTTTTGAGCAGTGAGCTTTCCACTAATTTTTCTTGGGTATAAGATGCAGCACAGTTTTACTTTCTGCAAATTTTAATTCTTCTGCATTGAAATGGTGTGATTTAGAAAAACTAATGAAATTTCACTTTCGTGCAACTTTTAAACTATTAAAGAACAAAATTCAACTAAGAAAATTATACAGATCTTATTGACTTTATCTAGTAATTCATGAATTGGGTAGTATCCAATTGAGCAGATAGAAAGCAGCTCTGAAGAGCTGTGCAAAGCAAGAGGTTTGTTTATAGGCCGCAGGGAGCAGGACCGAGGAAGTTATGCTGGGTGTTTGCTGATTGGCTAAGGCAGGCTCCTCCCTTATACGGAGCAAAGGGAAATCTTGGGGCTGGGTCAGGGAGCTTGTGCTGAGCAGGCTAGTGCTAGTTGGGTGCCCTAGGCCTGCCTTTTCTGGGAGAGCAAGCATAGAAATTCAGATAGGTTTTGGCTTGTCGATGTGGGGCTTAGCATGAGCGACTTCATTTTGGGCCCAATTTGGTTCCTTTAACATAACCAATGTGAATCTTCCTAAATGAAAGTTGCCTAATTTCAAAGCTATATGAATTATATGGCAATTCACATGGCAGCTCTACTCTTAGCAGTTAACAGATACATTTTCTATTCTTTGGTAAGTTTAGTTTTGAAATTTGCAGTTTTCAGAACCATATGTGACTGACTTTGTAACACTGTGAAAATATCTAATTCATCCTATGAGGAGGATTCATTTAAACCTTGACTGAAGACCAACTTCCATCCAAAAGAAATTGAATTCAGCTAGCGATCTACAGTCTCTTATCCACAATTCTAAAACCCAAAAGTCCTGAAAAACAAATTATTTTTGTAAGTTTACAGCAAAACTTACAACCTATATATAACCTTTGTCCTATTTATGTGAACATGCATACGTTTTGCTAATGAGCTATCACTGCCTCAAGTCTTACAGAGGGTTTTACATTATAGATTATATACCATTATTTCTGGCCAAACTTAAAAATTCTGAATTCTGATACACATTTGGCCCTAAAGTTTTTAGGTTGAGTATCCCAGAAAATAGAGTCAAAAGGCAGAGAGATGGAAAATACAAGAGAGAAGTAAGAAAATTAGAGGACCCATCCAGAATATCCAATATCTAATAATACAAGTTCCAGAAAGAGAGAAAGACAAAATATATAGGGTGGGAGTCATCAGCAAAGTAATTCAAGAAAACTTCCCTGGACTGAAGGACATTAATTTCCAATTTATGAGACCATTGAATTCCCAGAAAAATAGATCAAAGGGAAATAAGCCCACATTAAGGCATATCAGTGTGGAATTTTAGAGCACTGGACATATTTGGGTAGTCTACACACCAGAGAGAATGGGGGGAAGTCACACACAAGAAGACAGGCATCATGGTGCCTTCGGACTTCTCAACAACACCACTGGGAGCTGGACAACAGATGAAAGTTGCCTTCAAAATTCTAAAGGAATTTTTTTAACCTAGATTTCTATACCCAGTCCAACTCATTAAAATGGGTTGGCTTAATAGATGATTCAGACATGAGTCAGATTCTCAAGAAATTGACTGTGTTAAATTGAATTCCCTCTTCTTCCCTTTCACCTTACAGAGATGAAAAGAAGAAATGACAACATCCCAGGAAACAGAAAAATTAAATATTGAAGAAAATAGATAATCATAAATCAAAATATTATTCCTGAATTAAGAGATTCCTTTATATCTCAGATTGTGCATGAAGTTTTATGAAAGAGACTTGGAAAGTGATACTTCACCTTGTATTGCCCAGAGTTCTCTTTCAGTCCATAACAGAACATTGATTCACAATATATAAATAATTAAAATATTTTATGTTTCATAGAAGAGTCAGAAAAATTCATCCATTTCCCAGTTATAAGGATTTTAAAAGTTTGAGTTTATCAAAACAAAACATTTTTAGTCTCATTTCTAGAATGAGGTTTTGCGACTTAAAAATCTGATGTGCTGCTCAGTGTAAAAGCCTGGGCTCCTCTGCAGTGTTGACAGATAGCTGGACCTCACTGGGCGGCCGCGGTGTTTGAAGAGTGGATGTACAGACGTGAGTCATCGGATTGCGTCCAGCCTTGCTGCTGCCAGTCCTACTGTAAACTCTCAGTGCACAGACTGCCGCCTCTTCTGTTTCATCCCCTGCCCAGTGAATAAATTAGGTCAGAAAATGACCACAGAAGGAAAAAACAGAACCTTCGGAGGCTGTTTATACAGTCAGTAAAGTTGCTCAGTGGCTAACAACAGAAAATAAAGCAAACCAATGCTGTATTGACAGATTTCTCAGAACAGTTTAACTGTCCGCTTCTCACAAAGATAGAGCCTAAAAACCTTTTCCTTTTCTCTGTGATTTATCTATTTCAATAATTAGTCTGTAGTAAGATAAAATTTAAGTTGAGAACGTCAGATGGGAAATACGATCTCATTTAATTACATTGAATGTATATTTTTCATTCCTGTGCCCACTCAGCACTGAAATCTACTCTGCAGCCCTTTTGAGTACCAGTTTAGTAGTTCTCTGGCATTTTTCCTTCTTAAATGCCAGTGTGCCTGGCTGGTTTTCTTTCCTCTAACTTTTCTTCTCCTTTATGGCCTGACCTCAAGGTGTAGAATACATGTCACCTTTTGCAAAGTTTTTCTTGTCCCTTACCCCTATGCTTGTCTCTACCCAGGAGAAGCCCTCCTCCTTCAGGTGTGTCCTGAGACAGAGAAGGGGTCCACCATATTCACCCTTCCAGTGAGAGGAGGAGAGAGCATGGTGCAGCACAGAAAGGAGGCAGACTAGCACTTGAAACTGGGCTGCCTAGTTTTAATTTTTATTCTACCGCTTAATATGTGACCTTGGGCAACTAACTTAACCTCTCTGTGCCAGTTCCTGCCTCTGTCAATTGGAGATAATAATAGTACCTTCCTCATAGATTATTGTGAGAATTTTAAAAAATAATACATTAAAGTACAATATAATATAGTGGCTAAGTACATGTACTCGAGCCAGACTGCCTGTGTTCCAGTGCCTGCTCTGTTACTTAGGCAATTTTTTCTATTCCTCAGACGATTCATCTGAAAAGCAGGGTAAGAAATAGTACCTACTGGAATAGAGTCTGAGGGTGCTTCTGGAGTTTTGATGCTTGATCTAATTTGATGGTTACCTGGGTGTATTTTCTTTGTGAAAATTCATTTTAGCTATTTGCTTCTGATTTGTGCATTTGTATCTACAGTGTATGTTCCACTTCAATTGAAAATTTATATTAAATCAGAAAGCTTGAGAATTTTGAAAATGATAGCTCACTTATTCCACTTGCCAATCTTTCTAGAATTGCCCTGGTTGGGTAGCTCAATTGGTTGGAGCATTGTCTGGTGCACCAAAAAGATTGCAGGTTCAATTCTAGGTCAGGGCAGATACCTAGGCTGCAGGTTCAGTCCTGGGTCGGGGCATTTATAGGAGGCAATCAATCGATGTTTCGCTCTCACATTGAGCTCTCTCTCTCCCTCTCTCTCTCTCTCTCTCTCTCTCTCTCTCTCTCTCCCTCTCTCTCCCTCTCTCTCCCTCTCTCTCCCTCTCTCTCCCGCTCCCTCCCTTCCTCCCTCCCTCCCTCCCTCCCTTCCTCCCTCCCTCCCTCCTTCCCTCTCCACCCCCCACCCCCCTTCCTCTCTCTCAAAATATCACTAAAAAACAATAAAAACCATATCCCTGGGTGAGGATTTAAAAAAATTATTTCATACTTCTAAAAAATGTAGGTGTTAGGTTCCAGTGCAGCTGCAAGCAAAAAGGGTTGTCACTCGAGCTTTCTGCCTGTCTGATTGCGGTAGGCAAGGCTGAGTCGGAAAATACAAAAAAAGTAGGTGTTCACTACAGCGCCGGAAAATTAACCAGCCTGGCTTCTGACCTTTCTTAAATTCTGTCTCAGGGCTGTAAAAAACTCAGAAGCAACAAATAAGTAGCTTGGGCAATATTCTTTGAAGTAGTCATTAGTTTCCATTTATCCTGTCATCTCACATACAGTATTACGATTACAGGGACTACACACGGGGAGGGGGGGACGTAGGTTTACAGTTGTGAGCTCGCAGAAGAGTTTATTCTTGTATTATTATTTATTAATTACTGCATTTTTCATATGAACAACTATAAACCTACGTCTGCCCACCCGTATATAAATTATATATAAAACTGGTTTGGAGCTGGGATCAGTCTTTTTACTTTTTTGGAGTGATACTCTGATATCCTGCAGACCTGAGCTGGTGCTTTTAAAGTTTGATTCAATAAACTTTTATGTGATCCAGCTGTGAGATATAAGAGGCAGGGTTGAAGGTTCTTGATAAGCATTCGTTGTAATTGATGCTCATGCTTTTTGCTTTGGTATCCATGATGCTGTTTTAGTAACTTAGTGAGTTTCTTCTTTGGATGGAATTTGTTTTGTTTAGTCTGCATTGTGTCCAGATTGATGATTGAAAACCTCACACTTTCGCAGAACATTGCTTCATGGCTCTTCCCTTTTCTGCTATTTTTATATCACATGAATCATTGCACATTTAAGCCATCTGCAAGGCCTGAATGGAATGAGATAAAAGCTGCCATCACTCAGATTGACACTTGAAAAGCTAGTATTCATTTGGAGTTTATTCCTGATTATCCTTTGTATTTTACAGTCTCAAACTTCATTTCATGACGGTTGCTAACATTTCTAGAAAAGTGTCTCTGATTCACAGTTTCTTTTAGTTGAGCATTGGGTCAAAGGGAGGGGATTTGTTCTGTGTCACCCAGCAGAACTGGTGAGGGACTCGGTTCTAACCTATTGAGAGAGTAAGAACAGTGGCTCCCACTCCTGTTGAAAGTGTGTTGGTTTTAACTAGCTCAGCTTGCCGTCTGGCCTGGCACGCGCCTCCTGGTGAAGAGTGAGACCGACACTTCTGGGATTGCCAGGCAAATGCTGCAAGATTGTGTCACAGCCGTTAGATATTTGTCAAAAGTGTTTCTTGACGTTTTTGAGGATTGATTGGGGGAAAAAATTAGATGAACACAAGCCTGGGATGCTTCAGAGATTCATGATTAAAAATGCCCCTCACACTCACACACTACACAGATCTTTCATTTCTGTGTGTGGTGGATTAGTCAGACTCCCTTAAAGCCTTTCCAGACATTTTCTCAGCGCAGCTTTGCTCTGGGCTGCGAAAGGTGGGCGCCTGCCAGAGTTAGCTGGAAGCGGGATTAGGGAGGAAAGCGCAGGCTGCTTTCAGAGGAAGATGCTTCTTCAGTTTCTAAGTTAAGTGACCATTGTCACCAGGTGTCTCCTCTGCATAAATTATACTTGGTAAACCTACTAGTTGTAAACTCGGGAACTAATAGAAGAAATGAAATATTTTAAAATTTTCTTATTTCCTGAAATGATAGACCAAAAATGCAGCAATCTTCAGAGCTAATACAACAGACTCTTCATTGTCAAATATGAACATCTTAAAAATAGAAAGCTCTACTAAGAATCTAAGAGTAACAGCACTGTTTTTGTATCTTCCGTTACCCTGACACATCTCCATGTGATCTTGGGCAAGTAACTCAGCGTTTCTGTTTCTTCCATTTTAGTAATATACTCTAGATATTAAAAAACCTGACTTTTATTTGTAAATTATAGTGTTCTGAACATAGATAATAACTTTGTTTTGTTTTTTTCTCATAGGACAACTAATTTTTGCTTAAAGACATACTGTTTGAGAATGATTGGAGTGTGGGAGGACTGTATTTTACAAATTTTTGTGAAGTAATTATATTTATTTTTTACTCACTGTTATTTCTTTGCTTAGCAGACAGAAGGGGGAGCACAGACAGACGGCCAGCAGTCACAGACACAAAGTAGTGAAAATTCAGAGAGTAAATCTACCCCTAAACGGCTGCATGTCTCTAATATTCCTTTCCGCTTCCGGGACCCCGACCTCCGGCAGATGTTTGGGGTAAGTCTCTGAATTCCATTTTTGGGTTTACAATTAAAATATAATTTAATCCACCAGGTGTAATTGGTCATCAGTACTTTAGGATAAAACTACAGATAGATTGAGAAAGATGCTGGTGTAAATATTTATTTTCATCAGAAACTTTTCCTGTCACCTGTCTAGTGCACATCAGCTTTGCAAATTCTCACGTAAATAAGGTGACCATTTGCTTGGGACATGAGACTTTCAGTGCTAAAATCAGGGCAAGAAAGGAATCCGTACCTTTCAGAGTGTTACAAATTAAATAAAGTAATATCTTATTACCTGTGTTTTGTTTTTACTTCCTTGCTTATAATTCAGCAGTATTAAGACTAATATCTAAAATCAGGTATGGGGTTTAGTTTGCTACTCTGATGTGTTCTTCCAGCTGCTTAATTCTTCCCAAACTCAGTCATGAAAACAAAGTGTAATAGCAAAGATTTCAGTTATTGGGTAGTGAATACTGCTGAGCATCTTAGTATTTTTCTGGGTTTATATTGTGTTGTTGCCTGTTTTAATTTGAGCAAGCTCTTAACTTGATCTAGGACTAAGAGGTAATTGGGTTTTTAAAAATTTTATTAGTATCACAGCCTGGTGCTTTGTCAGAAAAGCAATTCCCCTTCCTGAAGTCTTAGATACTTCATGGTGACAAGACAGTGTTCTGTCACTTATAGCTGATTACCTGGATGTGTACTGCGCACTGAAGGCAAGACCAGGGTTGAGATTTAGCGATGTTCTTGAAGAACTTGAAGAGAGCTTTTACACAGAAGATGGTAGCCAGCTGGTCTCTTTCTCTACAGAAAAGAGCACAACAGAAGATACAAAGGGCAGCATAAAGAATTTAGGTTACATTTGAGAAGAAACTTCCTGGGAGTATGAGTTATTAGGTTCTCTGCTGAATTGTCAGAGATAATATGGAATCTTACTCTCTGGGGCTCTGTGAAAATGGAATGCATTCTCTTGTCAGAAGCGTGTTCATTGGGGATCTGCCTAGGCCACTTAGCAGTGATTTCTCGAAATGTATTATACCCTTCCCACAAGGCACTGAGTGCACAAAAATTCAATTTCTTTGCAAGGGGTACCTGGTTGCTCTGTCTCCTTCCACATGGTTAGTACCCATTACATAGAATGACAGTTGCTTTGGTAAAGAGCAGGGACTTCATGCTCCATTTTATCAGCTCTGTGAACTTGACAAATAGCTTCTTTCAGCCTCATTTTTTTAACCACAAAAGGAAAGCAGTCCTTACTTTAGAAGGATGCTAGAAGGATGCAGTAGAAAACTTAAAAGAAAACAAACTCTAAAACACCCTACAAATCTTAGTTTTATAGGATAGGTATAAGAAAAAAATAAAATGCCCTTCTATCTAAAATAAGACATTTTTCTCTTTCCTTGATTTTTTCTATAATAAACGGGAAGCAAGCCCAGAAGTCCTATTCTAGAAAACTTGGGCTCTTAATACATGTTTTTTATAAAGATAGTAATGTTTTAGCCTAATGAGAAAGCATGATTTCTGTTTGCTCTTTTTATTTTTTAGTTTTTGCACATTTCCCAAAGTCTAGTTTGAAACCCAAGTAAAATAGATAATTGGATATATGAGTTTAGTACTCAGAGAGAAGTGTGAGCTAAAAAGATATCACCTGCACATCTCCTCAGTGCAGTTTATACAAGGATTAAGTAAGACAGGTAGTTTGTCACTGTATACACATCCTCTCCAAACAATTACTGTGTTGTGTATGACCCCCTTGTCAGCTCTTAGCTGCTTAACAATAGAGCTATTTAGCCTTTGTGGTTTTAGCTTCGTTTGATTTTCCAAATGTTAAAATATTTAACTAATTACAAAATAGTTACTATTTAAAATATTCTTGATCACATTCATTGTAGAAAGATTAAAGTGGCAAATAAATGGGATCATACATAGTGTCCATGAATGTTTAAGTATAATGGAAATTAGCATGTAACTTATAGAAATTTATTGACTTGGAAAGTCGTTCATAGTATATTAAGCTAAATAAATAAATAAATAAATAAATAAATAAATAAATAAATAAATAAGAGTACTATGTGGGAATAGTTCTTTAACAGTACGTGCCTAAGGAATAGCCGGAAAGGCTGTGCACCACACCTGAGCGGGTGGGACTGCGGGTGATACTCATTTCCTGCTTCCCCTTTCCTTTTCATCTATATTTTCTAATTTTATAGTGAACATGATTTACTTTCATAAATTAAAGAAAAAAAGAAAGGGAAGCAAAACAGCCTTCAAGTCTTTCTACTTAGGATTTACTTCCAAAAACTGAGAGGTGGAAAATCAGAGATACAGTGGGGAGCATCCCTAGCTCTTGCCCATGCGGAGACACATGTGGTAGGGAAACCGAATGTGTCCTGTAGACAGCTCCCACCACAGGGGTGATGCCTGAGTGAGTGAATTGAGAAAGGAGCAGAAACAGAGGGGTTAGCAGCTCAGGGACATGGAAAACTCGGAAACTGGTATTCAGACCTACAGACAAATAGAAACATGGACAATAGATAGTATGGGGGGCGGAGGGTTTGTTTCTTTTTTAGAGGAAAGTAAAGTATGTGGATAAAAGCTGACCATAAACAAATGTTTTTATTTTTGTTTCTGCAGCAGTTTGGCAAAATCCTAGATGTAGAAATAATCTTTAATGAACGCGGCTCTAAGGTAAGCTCCATTTCAGCATTAAGTCAGCTTTGTTTCTTTTTGGTTTTGTTTTATTTTAAACAGTAAGTAATCAGAAGACTTACACTGTTCTTCAAGCCTGCAAAAAGTATCCCCAGCTATCTAGCTTGGATTAGATTATCTTTAAAAATAAGCTGCCACATGGCCAAACTGTATCTAGATACTTAAATTGGGAGAGTGATGGGATGGAAGCAAGAGAAGTTGGAGGGGAGAGTGTGGCAGTCAGGAAAATAGGACATGGGAGACACCAGTCCTTCATCAGATGCCAGTTTGCCCTAAGCTTCGCACGTTAAAGTAAAAGAGAGAAGACCGATGAAAGTGAAGTTCTGTGAAAATTCTGTTCTGAAGTCTCAGAACAATTCAGCTTTTAAAAATCAAACTATGAAATGACATACTTAGAACCAATTTAATATTTCAGTTATTCAGTTGGCTTGCTCTCTTCCCAATGAATTAGACAAGGCTTAGGTACAGGGAGCTCAGTGACTCAGGGCTTCTCTGGGAACTGAGTTCCTCCTTTAAGGGAAACCCATGTAGGCCAGCTGCAGAATGTAGTCACTTTGATCCAAATACAGTGAGTGACTTTTTTTTGCATAAAAATGAAAGAATTAAGAGCGTACAAATTGATGTATATTCTCTTCTAAATGTGTTCACTATAAGAACTGAGATTTTTAATTAAAATTTATTTTCCTTTAATAATTTACTGTTAAATTCCCAATCTGTATGATTCAGAATTTTTATACACTAAAATAAGCAGCGGTGTTTTTAGGAATGAGTAAATGGTAAAGTCCTACAGTGGCATTATTGGAGAAGGTTTGATTAATTGAATTTTGGAAAGTTTTACTTGAAAGTTTTCCTCCTCCTCAACAAATTAAATTAAATACACCCCACAGACACAGTCACCTGTGGCCAGGCTTACAAATATTTACCTTGCTATGTTCAGTTTACTGGCATTTTTAGGTAAGACTGGTTTTTTTAATTAATTTTCATTTGGTCAGCTCTACTGAACTTTGAAAATAGCCCTTGGCCATGATTAAATCTCTAAGAATATTATTTGAGAAAACTCATTTATTTGCTTTATTTAACTTAGTATTTATTTCTCTCTAATTTCTTATTCCAAATTCCCCACACTTTGGGAATTAATACCACATATCTACAGAATGATCTATACCTGCTGCCCCATCTGTACCGGTACAAGTGTATGTTCTGATGCTCCTGATCGCTGTTCCCTTTCTTTATAGACTGTATCAGCACTAAACGTGTTTAATACTGACTGTAATAATTTTTAATATTAAAGAGGTATTTATACTCTAAGCTTCCAGTTTTCAGTTAAAACAAAAAAGATTACTATGCCTATACCGAGCTTTCTCCAGCACTTACTTGGTAAGTATTTTTAAGGTGAAATCAATTCAAACTGTAACCAGTAAAACTATTTATGTTTGTAATTTCCTCACAATGGATTTCTATTTCTTTGTCATACAGTTTACTTTTATTTTTTGTGACCTTTTTAGATACAAGGTGAAAAAATGACAATGGTTTAGAGATGAGAAGCACATGAATATAAAATAAATATGTGGAGATTATTGGCTACACTGTTTATCTAAAGTAGCAGTTTAAGTGTTTTTGTTTTTTAAGTGTGTGCACTTGAAATATCCTTAACAAGATTCTAACAACCGAAAGCCCAATATAATTTCATCAGACATTGAGGACTTTCTCCTTACCAAGAAAATAAGTTGATTGAATTCTTTGAAGCAAAGGAAATTGATCTTTCTTAAAGCTTCTTTCATTGACTTCAAGGATTTTTAAATTTACCCAATTCAATTGCTTATCCCCTGTAATTTTGATTTTTAAATGACACAAACCTTCCTCTTCTCTTTGGGGAATCTAAAAGCATATGCCTCTCCTCTCAGCTCTATGCTGTGTCTTCACTGCCCCTTTTTCTTTGGGCTTCTGAAGAGTAGACAGACTATTACTAATTGGTAAATGTTTTCAAACAAAGCACAGAATTCGGGATTGTCTTGAGCCCGCCTTCAAGGACAGATACAAAACCTGTCTTCCTCCTTGCCCTTCTTAACTGTTGTTATCTACAGTTCTTTGCTGGAACGGGTCCCTCTGGAACTGTTTTGAGGCTCGTTAATAGAGGTTTCTCTTGGAGTCAAACCTAGGTACCTCTTCAAGAATCCACCTAAGATAAATTAACCAGTACTTTTCTTTTTGTAAATTAAGGTTAGTTTCTCATTTCTAATATGTTTTAGGTTGACTATAAAATTACGTCTTAAACCCGAGAAAAGGAAACTTATGTGGTCCAATTGTTTAGTTAAGAGTTGTTCAGTCTTTTAAGAGTGTTTTCTGTACAGAAATTAGCTTCACTGAATTTTTTTTGAAGCAGTAATGGAAAAACTAGTCACAAATTAATTCTGAGACAAGTAATACTTACATGTAAAGCAGTATTTAACCAAATGGCTCCAAAACAAAAAGCAGCTCTTTACCATGTCTTATTTTTCATAATGAGGCTTTCAGCCAGGGGCTTAGAATATACCCACTTAAAACCCTAAGTGGACACTGATGCTGCCGTGCCCATCCCTCCCCGCCGGCCTCTATTCTCTTTGCAGCTTGCCAGCAGAGTAGGATTTCTGTGCTCCAGGAAGTAATTGTTCCTTTGTTGCTAACTATTTTCCTTTTTCCTTCTTTGACCTTCATAGTCTGGATTTGGTTTACCTAGATTATGGGATGAATATATATTGTTTACATGCATACACGTGCACACTATACATGTCGTTTTTAAAAATCTTTTTACTCCCTACTCTTTTGTATAAATATAAAGTCAGCTGTGTTTAATTTTCTGTGATTAACTGAAACAAAGACAGACTGTCCTTTTGAAAATGTTCAGTTAGGATATTTGATGAAAAATGGTACCTCTGCCAAAAAATTAACTAATGTACTCAAACAGAATCTAGAAAAGGATTATACAGACATGTAGCTTTATCGATTCTCCAAATGCCATCATTCATGACAAAGTATTAATGTAAACAAGAAGATATAGGTAGAGTAGCCGCATGTCCTGGTTTATCTAGGATAGTCCCAGTTTATACCTGTTGTCTTAGCATAATTATTATTAATGTCCCTTTTTTCCTTTATATGCCAGTTTGGACAGTAAATTATATTGTCGCTCTTCTTATAGATCCTTTGAATAACAACTTTTAAAAAGCACCCTTTTAAAAATGATTATAAAAGGAAAACATGCTTAATGAGAAGTAGAAAAAAAGCATACATAGCTCATTAAAGAGAATATTCACTAATATTCTCATGTATGTCCTTCCAGTCTTTTTTCTCACATAGAATCTTAAACAGAACTCTAAATATGGGTCGCCTAGTTCAACCCCAGTGCTCTTGACCTTGCATTCTCTGCTGGATACTTTTAGAGCCTGTGAATTTGTTGCTTTTCAATGTTTATCCCATCATTGAAATTCAGATTTCCCACCATCCTGTTCATTATCACCCAGCCCCTTAACAATTTGTGATAGTTATAAAGCTTATTAAATAAAGAATTAAGCATAATCTAACATTTGTAGTTTCCATAAAGTTTTTTCAACATACTTTTGGTATAGTCGTCTCTTGAACAGACATGTATGTATTATAAATACTGGATGTATAGAAGCCCTTTACTTCTTCAGACAGTGCCAATTATTAAGTTGATGAAAGGACTACACAGTGGAGCACAGCAGCAGTTACTGAGATTTCCAGGAAATTTTTAGTTGATGTGTTGTTGCTTCTCTCAGGTGGATTTCTGGAATGATGGAGATCCGTCTGGGTTTGGGTTAGGCTTAAGTTTAGGCTGGAGTTAGGGAAGATAAAACCTCTATTTCCATTCCTCATGCACAGGTAATTTGCTTGAATTTCTTGCCGATTTCCCTGGCTTTCGATTTCATGAAAGGGGGAATTGTTTCTTTCAAAAAATGGTCAAAAGACTGTCTTTGAAATTGCACTGTTAGCTTTTGTGATTTTCGGTAAAATTTGACAGGTAATGCTGAGGTGAAGTGTTTTTCATTGTATTTAAAACTGAATTAACTGTATGTGTATTTCCAGAGGGCTTAGTTTATTTTCTTTTGTTACCATTTTGTGGGTTTTAGTTTTATTTTTCTTTTATTTATTTTTTAATTTCTGTGTTCTGGCCATACCCAGGAGAACCGTCTGCTTTTGATTTCTCCCTAAAAAGTTACATGGTAAATTTTCTTTCTCATTCTTCTGAGATGGAAAAATTCAAAGATTATACAAATAAAAAATACTTTTACAATGCTCATCCTATTGCTTGTTATTTATTGCAGTCTGAGGCCAGACTAAAAAGGTGACAGTTACTCGGCTCCTGTATGCCCTTGATGATATCAAGGCAGGTGATAAAATTTTTGTTGTGCTTGGAAGAAGCTTTAACCACAGCTGATAAACACATTATTCCTCAGTTTCCAAAAGACAGCTAAGATAGCTGGTAATCACTAATGTGACACTGGAGTGTTCAAATTGTTCCCATAGGAGGACTTGGGGAACTGAGAACCTTAGGTAAGAGTATAAAGCATGTGGACCTGCATTGTCCAGTACAGTGGCCGAGTTGAGCCCTTGAAATGTGGCAAGTCTGCATTGAGATGTGCTTTAAGTGTAAAATGCGCACCAATTTCAAACTAATAGCATGTTTATATCGATGCCAGTTTGAAATAATATGTTGTATATATTGGGTTAAATAAAATACATTATTGAAATTAATTCACCTAGTGAATTAATGTGGCTAGTAGGACTTTTTAAATTATCTAAGTGAATCTTGTTATATTTCTGTCTGATTGTGCTGGTGTTGACAAACATAACATCATTTTTTAAATTAAAAGTTTACTTTTTATCTGTTTTTCATCTTCATACATACCTGGTATATTTACTCTCATTAAGAGTTTAAGATTAAATCTTAGTTTGACTTTGAAGCTATTTAGACTGGTTGTTATGTTTCCCTTTCTGATACATTGAATGCTCATTTTGAAGCTCTTCTAAGGAAAATGTATTAGGTTTAGACATAATTTCATTAATTTTTTTCACTTAATGTGAGTTAGATTTCTAAGAATAAAGGCACATTTAAACATAATTTCATGTAAGCATACTTTCCTATTAGTAACTTTTTAAGCCTGGATAATCTGTGAATATCCTTAGCTCAATTCCTGGCACATTTTAAAAAATGTTACATTTTATTAAAGAACATTGTACATTAAAACAAATTTTCAGGCTTTATTTGAATTAATGTTCTTAAAACCATATTGTAAATGTGATAGGTAAGCAAGCATTAAGTTGAGTTGATGGAAAATCACCTGTTTGAAGTTTCAACACAAAAGTATTTTAAGGACCAGTACTTTAAGAATGCTGGCTATGCTTCTCGCCTTTAATTCTGTGAGGTGTATTAATTTCCTATTGCTTCTGAGCAACTTACCACAAATTTGGTGGCTTAATACCACACAAATTTATTTTCTTATAGTTCTGGAGGACAGAAGTCCAAAATGGGTCTTACTAGATTAAAATCAAAGTATTGGAGGGCTGCATTCCTTCCAGTAATTTTTTGGAATGATAACTTCCTTGCCTTTTCCAGCTTCTGGAGGTGGCCCACGTGCCTTAGTTTATAGTCCCTTTCCAAATATATTAAGCCAGCCATGGCTGGTCCAGTCTTTCTCAGGCTGCTCCATCTGACTCTGACTCTCCTGTTTCCCTCTTTCATATATAGGCACTCTTGTGATTACATTGGGCTCACCTAGATAATCCAGGATAATCTCCCAATCTCATGATCATTAATTTAACATCTGCAAAATCCCTTTTGCCATGTAAAGTAACATATTCACAGGTTCCAGAGATTAGGATGGGGTGGGGGGCATTATTCTGCCTGCCACAAGGTCTATTTATCTTCATAGGAGAGAAAATCCTCTTACCTCTGTTTCAGATCAGGGCTCCCAAAGTATCAGCAAGGCCTTCCTCCTCTTACCCTAGAAATGCCTGTGAAGCTGGCTTAATTTTCTTGTCTTCGGTATCTCGATTAGCATTTCCTTTGACGTACAAGCACCTTTCTTTTTAAAACTTTTGAAAGTGAAACTTTGTTTCAGAATATTAAAGTCATTATTGACAGAAATCTTACGAAAGCTGGCTTCAGTGTTAACCTTGGCCCTTGCTGACTGTACAGTGTCAGTGCTTGTGACACCCTGCATCCTGCTGGACATGCAGTTACCAGGTGTGCAGGGTGTCCTACCCACACATCCAGAAAGGAGGGTCATAGATTACATTTAACAATTAGATTTGAGAGAAAAAATGAAAACGATTTGGGGACTAATGTAGTTTAGTAAATAGAATACTGAACTTAGATTTCAAAGCTGAATTTCTAATCTCCTCACCATTAGCTGTAGGAAGAAGCTGCCTGGAAGGAAGAAGGCCTTGTTGATGCTTTGAGCCTGAGTACTTAACCTCACTTTTACTCAGTTGCTTTACCTTCTCAGTGAAACCAACAGGTTTATCTTTTCTACCCCATGGTTGTATTTAAACATGTATGCCTGGCCAGGCGTGGCTCAGCTGTTGAGCATCGACCTAGGATCCAGGAGATCGAGGTTCGATTCCCGGTCAGGGCACATGCCCCGGTTGTGGGCTCGATACTCAGTCGGGGGCGTGCAGGAGGCAGCCGATCAATGACTCTCTCATCATTGATATTTCTGTCTCTCTCTCTCTCGCACTCTCCCTTCCTCTCTCTGAAATCAGTAAAGATATATTTTAAAAATAAATAACTAAAAGACAAACATGTATATATGTATGTAGGTAGGTATAGTCATAATGCTCAAATTTTAAGCCTTGCTTTAGTCTGCACATAATCTGTTTTATAAAAGTGGTGTAAAAACTCATCACTATCTGTGATATCTTAAAAGATTTAACTTTTTCTAAGATTCTCCAGAGTTGGAGAACTGGTTTCCTGTCTTCAGCAGATCTAGTGTAGACAACAAATGGTATAATTAATTAGTAACTTGCCCTTGTATACCTGTACATGCTGACATCAAAATTTGATTTTCGCCCAGCCGGGTGTGGCTCAGCGGTTGAGCATCGGCCTAGGATCCAGGCAATCGGGGTTCGTTTCCCGGTCAGGGAACATGCCCGGGTTGTGGGCTGCAGCCATTCAATGACTCTCTCATCATTGATGTTTCTATCTCTCTCTCCCCCTCTCCTTTCTTCTCTCTGAAATCAATAAAGATATATTTTTAAAAAAATAAAATAAAATTTGATTTTCAAAATGTGTTCCTATTGATAGTTTTAACACATTTACATTTTTAAGGGAAGTATTAACTAAACTTACCCATAATATTCTATCCCAAGGAACATATATTTAAAGTTTTCTATCAGCTTAGCATTGCACATTCTAGGGTATTTGTGGTAATATACAAATTGAAGATAGAGATGGTCCATTGGAATCCTCCATGGTTCACTGCCCAGCTATATAATCGTGTAAAATACTGAGTAATATATCCTTCAAAATGATGGAGTTGCTTCCATAGAATTTTATTGAACACTGTACACTGTTTACCATCTCAGAACATGTTTTGTGTATGTGTAGGATTCATGGTATGAAGCTGTAAAGCAGAACTTGAGTAACATAAAGGGTTCCAGGTTATCCTACAATGGACGTTCAAAAAATGCTAGAGGCCCTGGCCAGTGTGGCTCAGTTGCTTGGGCATCAACCCGTGCACCGGAGGATTGCAGGCTCCATTCCTGGTCAGGGCACATGCCCAGGTTTTGGGCTCGATCCCCAGTCGGGGGTGTGCAAGAAGCAGCTGATCGATGTTTCTCTCTCAAAATCAATTTTTAAAAATCTTTTTAAAAAATACTAGAGGAACAATGAAGCTATTGAAAAAAATGAGGCCTTTCCCAGAAAATTCTAAGAATTTACCACTCTACAGATGTAGATAGAGTGAGAAAATTTTATAGTCGCAGAGTGGAAAGCTAAGGACAGCGACCTAAAATGAATCTGGTGTGATGCTTTATGCAATGGTTGTATGAGAGTAGAGCAAACCCTGCAGATGGTGAAATTAACGGTATGATTGTAACCCATACCTCATACGGTCTTTCCAGATACCGTGGGAACAGTGAAGTGGCTTAGCTCTGGGCTCCTGCTTTGTCCACTTAGTGAATTAAAGCTTTGTGGGCTGTTTTTGTTTTGCAGTATCTACAATGCACAAATGAATTAATCCTAACTCAAGGTAGCAACTATATTGCTGCTTTCTTTCTTTTCCTATTGAGTAGCATGCAACTGGTATCACTAACGTAGATTTCATTCCCATTGCCTTTTTGGCTGCTCCTTTTTTCTCTATATGTGGACAATTGCTAATACATTTAGTAGCAGACACAGGTGTCAGCAGATGTACAACTTAGGCAAATTTGGATAAATAATTTTCTGAAATTTAGCTGAACATGGGGGTGGGCAGAAGTAGGCTTATAGTTGTTCGTATGGAAGATAATAATAAATAAATAATACAAGAATAAATTGTCTCGTGTACTTACAAATGCAAACCTACTTTTGCTCACGTCTATATTTTTACTCTGTGTGCCAGTCAGGTCGTTTAGAATTGCCACTGAAGAAAGGTCATAGTTGACCACTGCTTAGTGATAGTTTCATTTGCTTAGACAAACACCCAATATCCACAGAATTATACTTCAAGATTGTGTCTTAAATTATCCTATTTCCAAAAGAATTAATGGTGGAATAAGCAAAAGGCAAAGTGTGGGGGCTCAAATGATTAGGCCTCCTAAAAACCTCATTATATAATGATTATACTTAAATGTCATGTTTCATGTGGAAGTTACTAGGGAATCATCAACTTAAGTAAGTATTCTTTAGTCTTACATAAAGGGACACGTATGTTAGCAGCATGAATTGAGAGAGAAAGGTAGGACATTTAAAAAAAATACTCATTCTTGGTTGAGTAATTTGACCCGAGTAACTCTATACCTTAATTTTGGTCTGGCCTCACATGCTTTATGTTTTATTTTATTATTGTTATTGTTAATTATATTATTATTATTACTACCACTACAGTTATTTATTCTCTTATTGGATTTAATTTCCCTTTACAAAATGTGCATGGTCCAAAAATGTGACTTCAGGAGCATATTGCTGAGTTGTTGCTGATGTCAGTTTCATACTGTGATATTTTTTTTCTCTATTTACCAAGAGATCAGTATTTCAATATAACGATGTGCATGTTTTCCCCCCTTCTCCCGCTGCATGCAGGGATTCGGGTTCGTAACTTTCGAGAATAGTGCTGATGCAGACAGGGCCAGGGAGAAATTACACGGCACCGTGGTAGAGGGCCGTAAAATCGAGGTGCATGTCTTCAATAATTCAATTTCTGGTTTATATTTTTGTTTCTCTTTTTTGTATTGCCTCACTTATTTCACATTTGGAGCCCTGTCTTGTTTGTGTGTATGCGTGCACACATGTATGTGTGTTTGTGTCTCTGTGTCCTTCACCTTCTTGCACTAAAATGTATAAAAGTAACACTTCAATCCTCCTCCCCCACCTTTTTTTGTTGTTTGGGGGTTTTAATTTTGTTTTACTTGTGTGTGTGTGTGTGTGTGTGTGTGTATATTTTTCATTTACTTTTTTCCTTCAAAGTGTTCATCCTTCTGCTCTCTTGATTTTTTTCCTTTGCTTCAGTTTGCAAGACTCCAAATTCCTGTGATCAGGCCAAAATAAAACTAACTTTAAAAATGTCTATCTCTATCCAGTTTGTAACATTGTGTCCTGTAATAAATCACGGGGCCAGCCAATGCCCTCCCTCTCTCTCAGGAGGCCAGTTCGCCTCCATGTATGTGGTAAGAAATAGAGAAGATCATAGAGGTTGGGGGGAGGGAAATCCAAAACTCATTAGATATATTTAATGTCAAGAATTTCAGCAGTTAATGGGTAAAATACTCAAACCGAGGGTTTGATGGTTGCCTGGTGAATGTGCTATCATGATTGAGTCAGCCACCTGGCGTTCACAAGCGCTTCTTTCTTAATAAGGCAATGAAGGTTAACTGGCTCCTTTCCCCTTTCCCAATTTTGAAAAGTATGAAATATAAAAGCCACCATTTTGAGTAAGATGTCTGCATATTTTGCTTTTTTCCCCCCTCCCTTTCCAATGGTTTAGCATTTAGGGCCCTTCACTTGACTCACTCTTTCCATGGTAACTATACACAATGCTGGCGATGGTGCCCGTTGGCGGTAAGTGAAACCAAAGCACTAGAGAAGAAGCTTTATAAAATGTAATTACAAAACAATTAAGTAAGAAAGAAAAGGTCCATCTGCCATCTCACATTAACACGACAAAATGTGATTTGACTTGTTGCTCCCCTTCCTCTCCCTCCCCCCTTTATTTTCGATGCTGTTGAGCAATGCCGCCTGGACTTTGGATGTACATTGTTTTGTAGCAGTCTGAGCTGCTTGATACTGACGTCATGGTGATTCCCCCCTTGCACATCTTACTCAGAGTTACTGAACTCCAGTTTGGCTGGTTTTATTAATGCACTTCCTGCCCCTACTTCCTCCCCCACTTTTCCTCTTTCCCAAACCTCTGTTTAGAGCTGTGACTGTTCTTTCTTTGCCCTTCCTGCCCGTGACACCCTCCCTGACTTTCCCTTTTCCCCTTTCTCGGTCTCTTGACCCAAGTTCTGTTCCTGCCGTCCCCCCTCTTCCTTTCCCCCCCTTTCTGCTCTGTGCAGCCCTTGGTCTCGTGCTGACTGGTGGGCTCTGATTGGTTCTGGCCATTTTTCTTTTAAGTGCTTGGGTGCATTCTGCCCCTGCAGCTGGTGGGAGCTCTGGCCTCATTTCATCCCTGTCGTGGGAGTCCCGCTCCTCTCTCCCTTCGCCCCCAAAGTGATTGTTTCTCCTTTCTTTACTTGTGTGTGTGTGTTTAACAGCATGCTCTCAGTCTCATCATTGTTGTATCCCATTCTTTCTTTTTAAATGTGAAATGTTTGTATTTTTTGCTGGGTTAAACTAGAGTAAATGGAGTTTCAAGTTCTTTTCCTCACAGAAATATTACCACTATACAAATCCTAAAAGACATATGAAAGCATTTTTTTAGTTCCAATTCTAAAATTGGTCTTTTTATAACACAATTTTATCACTATACAAATTTAGCATGTAAATCCCCAGAGGCCAAATAAGACATATTTATATTTTGTATATTTGATGATTTTTTTCAAAACGGACCTGTTTTATGACCTGACAACACAGTGTAGAAGCAAGTGCTGCGGTCAGGCTGCGCCTCCTTGGAGCTGTGAGCTGGCTCTGCCCGGGCTCCGGAGCTGCTCGCCTCCTCCTTCGCCAGCACCATCCTTTACGCCCTGACCCTGGCACCGAGAACGCTTTGAATTCTGCCGTTCTGTGACGACGGTGGAGAGGGCCATCAGACAGGAAACAGGCTTTATTTTTTTCAGTTATTTTAAGTGCCTAATTTAAAGGCCTTCTGAAAACTTGATTCATAAATGACTAGACCACATGGTGTAGAAAATTCACAGTGGTTCTGAAGACTGTGAACATGGAAATCTAAGTTCCTATATTTGTTTACTAACTTCAAACAGTAAAATCTTGTACAAACATACTCAAAATGCTGAACATTAGAATAGGTTAAATTCACAGGTTTATTTTCTTATCCTCCTGTAAATCTATTTCCTCTATTTTATTGAACTTCCGAGTTCATGTTTCTAATTTACTATTTTCCCGTATTTTTCTTAATATAGAGACTTCTTTGATTAAGAGATCTCTGAAGAACTTGCAAATGTATTTTTTCTTTGGAGTACTGGGTGGTAAAGTGGCCCTAGTTTTCCATTTGGAGACTAAGAAACTGCATTTTACTCTTGTTAGCCTCATTTAATAAACACTTTAGTTAAAATACTTATATTAATATTTTATATTGCTATATTATTTAAATCAATGCTCTTTAAAATTTACATTTTAAACTGAGTACTATGTTATTGGATGAGCAACATCATGTTTCTTAATGTGGTCTACTTTTCCCCTGCCCCTTTCTATTTTTAGGTGAATAATGCTACAGCACGTGTAATGACCAATAAGAAGATGGTCACACCATATGCAAATGGTAAGAGATTACAAGTCATCTTCAGAATGGTATCATTTATTCTTGTGTAAATATAGGAGCTTTTCATAAACATCAAAGAATCTCTCTTGATTTCAGTCTCAAAACAGTTTCATTTACATGGAAGTATTTTCTTTACCTAGGAGGGTATTTTTTTTTTAGAAATTAACCTTTTTCTTAGAATTAAGCTAATTTTTTAGTTTTTAAGGTGTTATGGTCTCAGTAAAGTTCATCTGATACACAGTGTGAACGTGTCATTTGAGGTTACCTGTTAAGTTAGGTCCCACTAGAGTACTCTTATTTTTAGCTGCTGTAGTTCTTTGTAATACATTATTAGGCTGGTCCATAATACCCCTGGATGCCCACCAACTGTTACTTTTACTGCTAATTCCTATTCATCTGAGCATGAGTAGAGTAGAATAATTCTTGACCCCTTGCTGTCCTTTTTTTCTAGAGGTAACAGCCATGGGGGGGGGGGGGGGGGTTCTGTTTTCTATTCCATGACTACATGTCATGTAGTGAGTTTATACATCTTTTTCACTGAGAAGAAAATTTTCTGTGACTCTTTGGTCTAACAGAAACAGAACTTTTACATCAGTTGTCAAATTTAATCTAGATTCATATTCTCTAGATGAAATGGAATATCATTTTAATCTTCTGTACAAAAGTGGTTTGCAAATTGTGTTCTACAGGACCATCTTGGCTGGGGAAGGAAACTGGATGGATTGGGTCCTGAGGCTTCCAGCTCTACTTTGATCTGAGCAACTCATTCTCTGTTGTATATTTTAGAGTTCTGCAACTCTTATCTAGAATAAAAGGGGGAGTTTCTCCCTTTTTAGTGCTTTGTGAAAGTTTGGACCTAACTGCTAGAGTGACAGTATGTGCTGGTAATGTCTTAAATCAAATAGGAGTATATTAGTATTGAATGTATATTTAACTAGCTTTTCAAACAGATGGTACAGGTCAGCATAATTGCATTTTCCCTACTTATTTTATCAGCGGCTTATCACGTGGTTCCACTGCCTCCCACTGTACCTCGTTTTCTTCTTTTCACTGCTCTCACAAAAGTGAAAGTGTCTGCAATTCTGATAAAAATGCAGTGCAGACAAAAAAGGAGAAGCAAAGTATGTTAGATTTCCTTTAGCTCCCGGGAGAGTGGTGGAACTCAGGTCACAGATTCTGCTTCTAGGTTTGACTCACTTTACTCTGACTGTGAGCCAGTTTCCTAATCTGCCTGATCTGTTTTCATCTCTAAATTTGCAGTCACAGAATTCTAGCATCAGGAAGCTCTTTATAAGTCATCAGAATTCAACCTTTTTAGCTTCTTATTATTTAGGAAATTAAACCCAGAGAAATATAGTACATACTCATTGTCCCACAGGTGATACTTATCTTGGGTTTTGTGAAGATCAAAATTACATAAATGTCTGTGAAAATACATTGTAAATTGTACAAAACTGAACATATTCAACATTATTGACAGCATACCATTGTATACCATTATTATAATGCGCATCCATTGTATGCATTTAAAGGAAGTGCTTAAGTAATAGTGCCATTGATAGGAAAGAGAAGGGTCATTTTTTAATATTGTTCTAAATCAGTATTCAGGCCTAATGGAGCCACACTGTAGAAATCTGCCTCTGCAGTGTTAAAGGTTGTGACCAGAGTGTGCTGGGTGCCCTTCCGGCAAATTTGCAGATTTTATTTATGGTGGTTGGAATTACTTGATCTGTCTGACATTACAGGGCATTTGCGTTCTTACAACTCCAGTAGGCTTTAAACCCAGATTTGGGCCAATATTTACGTAGAATAATGAACGGGCATGTCTGTGAACAATAAAATAATGAATGGGGATTGGATTGATTCAGAATGAATGGGTTTTCTCTTGAATAATGTAGCCATTTAAATCTGGTAATTGACCTCTTCTTTCCATTCATAATTTTACGGAGTTGCAGTGGCACAGTGTTAGGCCCTTGAGCTAACTAATATAGAAGAAGTAAACCAAAGAGCCGGTCTTTTATATTGCCGTCAGAAACATAATAGGGCATGTTTGCTTATTTATGTGTAAAATTCAATAAATATTGATTGATTAAAGTTTTTGTATGTAATTCTAATCTGTAACAGTAGGCATTTTATTTAACACTTGCCATGTTCCTGTAAATATAAAGAGGGAATGAAGAAATACAATTGATACCAAGCCTAATGTTTGCAAATACTTAAAATTTTAAAATGCTTAAGCTAAGGTTCATCGGCAGTCTAGTATCCTTTAAAAGTCTGATTAACTTAAATGTATTCATTACAAATTAAAATCTCAGAAGACATGTATGGAAGTTGGTAGTGTAGCTTGAATTTTATTACTGTGTGTTTTTCCTTGTTGGCTTGGTTAACCGCAGTGAAGCCCCAATGGTAAATGCTGATGAAAAGAAATTTCCGTTTCCCTGGAACCCATCAGCGTGGTATAAGGGAACGGGGAGTTCCGAGATCCAGGCCAGACTTGAATTCAGTCAGAGGGCACCTTCATAAAGCACCCAGGCACTGAGCAGTGTTAGGGTGGCACATGAGAGTGCGTCACAGCGTGATTCAGAGTGACGTATACTAGACTCTGCCTTTTTTCCTTTTCCTGGACAAAAGAACAGGTCATTAGGCAGTTCTGTGGGAGACACTGTACCAGACCCCAAGATGTGCTTACTTTCCTTTTCCCTTCCCATTCCCTTTCCCTTGTCCCCCCCTCCCCGTTTTTCCTTTCCCTTCATCCCTCCCCCTCCCCCAACCCCTCCCCTTCACTGTGCTAGTCCTGCTTAAAGATAATCGGGTCTGGAAGCGTCATTGCCCTCTCTCATATAAACCCCAAGTGGCATTCTGAGGAAGGGATGGGACTAGACAGAAATAACCCCCGGTCTGAGGCCAGCTTGTGCATCACTCCGTTGGCCGTATTCCTCCTGCCGTCGCAAATGCTCACTGTCTTCTCTTCCATTTCAGGTTGGAAATTAAGCCCCGTGGTTGGAGCTGTATATGGCCCCGAGTTATATGCAGGTAGTATTTAAGTTGGTTTTTCCATGTGTGCTATTTAACTGTAACAACATCTGTTGTTTTGCAATTCACTATTCCTTTGTAATCTTTTTGCATTTTTAAAATTTTTTTAAATGCAAGCAGCATCCAGCTTTCAAGCAGATGTGTCCCTGGGCAATGAAGCGGCAGTGCCCCTGTCAGGAAGAGGGGGCATTAACACTTACATTCCTTTAATCAGTAAGTAGCCTATGTTGGCCTGGCATGGATTTTGACTGTTGTGAGTAAGCAGTGATGTGCTACAAGTCTTTTTCCCCGAAGTATAATGCATAACTGAAAAGGAGGCATTCTCAGGGAGATAATGCTGTCAAGTCAGCATTGGCCCTCTGGTAGAGTAGCACTTAAAAGCACCGTCAAGACTGTCGATTTTCCTCAGCTCTGTTCTATCTCAAAGTTACTTTGACCTGAGCCATTTTGCTCCAGCAAGAGGTAGAATTAGTCCGGTGGACGTGGAATTGGTGTCTGCATGCCTTCTGGAGCAGAGCACCCTTAAAACAGACCCTTAGACAGCGTCTGCCTCCTTACAGGGTACAAGGCAGCAAGGGACAGAAAGTTTCCCTCTCACCTTACATTTCTGGATTAAAATCCTTTAGATAAAGGAATAAAGTTGACTAATGGGATGAAATGCCGGAAGACTATTGTGTTCCTTGGAGTTTTGCACCCTGTAAAAACACAAAAGAATGTTCCTATGATGAATGATTTCGATATGCACATAATAATGTTGGAAACAAGGTTAATAATTGGCCAGTTAAAGAGTTTATATCAGTCCATTTAAACTGCCCACAGAAATGAAGTGTCATCTCTCACCATGGCGGGAGTTCTCTGAGCTTTTGACTGCTGCTCACGGGCTAGCATTGCGATGCCAGAACTGGGAGGGAGCAGAGAACTCGCTGAGATTGTGATGAACGAGGTGTGCCGCTGCGAGCTTTTGCATATTGGTTCACTTTCCCTTTCTTTTTCAGAAAAGATGTGCTACATACTTTTTAATCTTTCCTGTAATTGGTTCAAAGTAAGTTGTGACTGTACACCTACTGTTGAATCAAAGTTGACATTTCTGTCATATTTTGGGTCTCCCTTTAGTTCCTGGATTCCCTTACCCAACTGCAGCCACCACGGCGGCCGCTTTCAGAGGAGCCCATCTGAGGGGCAGGGGGCGGACGGTTTATGGTGCAGTCCGAGCGGTACCTCCAACAGCCATTCCCGCCTATCCAGGGTAAGTATTAGATTCCAGAATAAGCAGTCGGACAAGAAAATACCGTGGCCCTCTTATAACTTCTGGGACGTTGCCGTGCCACATAGTAGAGATTCTATGAATATTTGCAAATTAATGGAGTAGATGGCAAGAACCAAAATATACCATCATCAGAATATAACAGATATCAATTCATTATGTAAATCTTCATTTTGGCCACCTTAAGCCCTCAAGGTAGTGGCTTAAGACAGTAGCCAGAACCGTCTTGTGTTTACTAGCAATGTGTTGGCATGGAGTTCACTCAGCATCACACGAATGTGGATTAACACTACTGCAGAGAACCAAAATAGGAGCTCAAGATTGTAGTCCGAGCCTGCATCTGCTGTGCTCACCCCCATCACCACCCTGGGCTGGGGCTGGGGCTGAGGCTGAGGCTCTCACATGTGCCCTCCCTCTTGCTTTCACTGCCTGGGTGGTGAGCAGCAGAGCTAGTTACCCACAATGGATTTGCTTTCTTTGTAGGAAACAGATAAAAAGAGGTTAATTCAAAGATGAACCAAGTCCAATTGAATCAAGGGAGAAAGGGAGAAGTAGGAAGAATTAAACTGCGGTTGGCTTCTGAGTGGTGGTAAAACAACTAACGTAGCTGAGCATCCTTCACCCTTGGACTTCCGCGTGGAGGGTGCCTCATGCAGTGGAATGATTCCATAGCAACAAACCAATCCTTTGTTACTGAGTGGGGGGAAGGAGTGAAGGTGGCAGCTTTTGTTTTTAGTTGTTTCTCAGGGTCAGCCTAAAATGTATATTTTTCCAGTGGACTTTTTATAAGGGAGTTGTATCAAGTACTTTCCTTCCTCAGAGATGTGATACTTGCGTTCTTTACCTTTTCTCTGCCTGTGACAGGTGTGTGTTTTTTCCCATATTCCTACGGAGGAATAAATGTAGAGGCAGAGGAGCCTGTTCATTACCACTTAGTTAAAATCTGAGGGAAAGAGCCTGATTTGTAGGTCCTTTTCTGACAGCACTGGCTTTCAGGTGTGCCAATTCAGCATGCATTAATTGACTCAGCGGGCATGCCGTTAGGGGTCCTCCACTCCACAGCATTAAAGCATTTTTATTAGACAAGATAAGCAAGCAGGTTGAAGTGGGCAGGCTCCAGAAGCTACTGGAAGGGAACTGCCTTAAAATCAGCTTCTGCTCACAGTGCACAGATGTTCAGCTCCCATGCATCCCGTCATCTCCATCTTCTGCCGTTACTTTAATTTTATCCTCTCGCCTCTCACTTGACCTTTGACCTTCAGCCTCTGACATCTCCTTTTAAAGAAGTAAATAAAGATGCAGTATTGTTTCATCAAGAAATAATCAAGTAAAACATAAAAACAAACCTTTCGGAAGTTCTGCACACTAGGAAAATTGTTCATGAAGCGTTTTCCATCTCAGTCCAAGAGATTTGGCCGTTACAGTTGCGGAGAGATGCCACTCAGCAGGAACTTGGGGCTCCTTTGTTTGCACTACTCCCAAGTTACTTTACAAAGGGCTCAGTTCACTCCTACTCAGCCTAGGCCATTTCAGTATATTGGCCAAACCTGAGAGCACACCCTCTCCCAGGTGTGTCAGGTATATTTGCTCAAAGATATTTTATCTTTATGTCTAATTACATCAATTTCCATGCATTACATTGAACACTAATCTCCCATGTTTTCTTTTTTATTAACTAAACCACCTTATTTACATGGAAGATGGCAAGGAATAAGTCCAGTATTTTATGGGGAATGGCCTAAAATTGCTTCTCAGCTTAGTAAACTAATTTCATCATTAATCATTGTGTTCTAGCTTCCTTGTGGTATTTGATACAGGGAATATTGAAATTCTTCTAGAATTTAGATGAATATTCCCAATAAGTGATGCAAAATTAGTGTAAAATTTATTCATGTTTTTAAGGTCACCACTTTTCTCTATAGAAGAAATATTTTTCAGTCTTTTTCCTGTATCCCCATACTGAAATAGTTGGTTAACTAATCACCACTTGGCATCTATGCTTTGCATTTTAGTAGACATCTCATTATGAACAAGTCTCCATTTTAGAAAAGTGCAGTTGAGAGGCAGATTACTTTCTGATACCATTCTTTAACTGCAATCAGAGACTCTGAAAATGAATAGGACTTAGCTAAATGAACATCACAGATGAGTTTAATTTGCCTGTTGTGTAAGACAAAGCCACAGCATATGTGGGGCATTGCAGAGTGTGACCCTGCTGTCTTATAAACACAACAAAAGTCACTGGAAGTAGAATTCAGAAACTTTCCTGCTACATATAAAAGTGATTTCATGTTCAAGTTGAAAATGTGATGTGATGATTTTACTTGCTAACTTGTTTACTGTAACAGAGAAGGTAGTGGTGAAATTTTCCAGTTTGTTTAGTTGAATAAACAATAAACATCTGATTTAAAATAGACAAATCTTGATTTAACATTTATGAAGAAGAAAGTCTTATCTTTTAGCTCTACCACTGTTCTGTGTCTCTTAGTTCCAAAGTAATGTTTTGGGGAAATTATATGCACAAATGCCAAAATACCTCAAAAGGTTTGAAATCTGTATTTTAATTTTAATAGTTTAGTCTTGCTTAGGATTAAAACAAAAAGATTCATGTACTTTGATTGATTCATACAAATTAATGTTCTAAACAGGAAAATAAACCCTTCTGCTCCTAATCAGCAACCTTTTCAGTTTTATTCTTTTAAATAAAACAGGTCATGCCCAGAACTCTAGTTAACAATTGTATTTTTCAGAATTCCATGAATATTCTTAGGATCAAAAAAGAACCCTTAAAATCTTCCCGTTACTCCTTCCCACTCTGGATTATATTGTTACTATCTGGGATCCCCACTGCACCTTTCAATTCTTGGACCTTGGACCAATCACCTTAACCTTTATAAGCTCATTATCTCTGCTTGTGAAAGCAATGCATTGTGGGTATTTTTGGTTGTGTTTTTTTTTAATTACATTTCTCTATTTACTTTGGTCAGAATTGATTGACTTGTTTTTCTGAGGTGTTGCATTGGTTCTTAAAATGCTGAATAATAATACTTTGCATGCTTGTGTGATCAGCCAAATCTTATCGCATGTCTAATGTGCAGGGTAAAAAGCAGGTGATGTATGGATATCAGAAAAAATTTACATGTTACTACGAAAATAAAACAAAATACTAAACATAATTTTGGAATATACTTTTGCCTAGGTCTTGCCTTAATGGAATTCTTTGTGTTCAGTTTTTTCATGTTAAACCCCTCTCTTCACACCAGCCCCCACACCCCTACCCACCCACCGACCCACCCACACATACACACACACCTTTTGCCCCTCTTTAAAGAAAAACTTCCTCCTAGGGCAAGCTTGTTTTACAAATACTCCAGGTATGAAGAGTTGATGTTTCCAGCAGATTTTCAGCAGCTATGTTAGGCCCTCTGGGCATACTCTATTGTTTTCATCTTACTTTAATTGCCAGACATCCAGGTGGGTCATTCCAGGTTCGCATTCCTTTCCTTCCTCGAGTGTCCTGGACTTGAGTAACTTGTGTGCGCTTTCCCATCTCCTCACTGACTGGCCATGGCCCGAGCCCAGGTCGTGTATTCATACATCACCTGCCCGTGTAGAGCGCATGTGCATGCTGCCGTCCTCAATAACCGGAATGTGTTTCTGTTCTTTTGTTTTTTTGTTTTTGTTTTTGTGTGGATTTTCTGCAGTGTGGTTTACCAGGACGGATTTTACGGTGCTGACCTCTATGTAAGTACACACACTGGGGCCTTCTCGACCCCACCCCCTGACAAGCCAGCCTTTTTTTTTCTGTTTCTTTGGTTTGATTTGGTTTTTTAAAATATAATTTATTTAGTTTTTGTTTTCTTTTTCCTTGTGGATATATATATATTTATATATTTAAGAATGCAAGCATGCTTCTCTGCCACTGCGCTTGCCCCTGGGTGCAAAAACTAAGCCTTTGGGTTTCCATCATTGCCAGAGTCAGTCTACTGGACATATTCTTTTCCCTTCCCTATACCCACAGTTGGTCTATGGATCACTAACATATTTGCAAGATTATCAGCAGGTTTAAAGTCTTTTATTACTGTCGTATCATGTGCATACATAAATGACTGGACAGCTTAGCCTTAAACCAACTCTTTCCCTTTTCTGCTTTTCTTCTCATTTCACATCCCTCTTTAGATCATTAGAGCTTTGATTTAGGCAGATGGCAGTAAGCTTTCTGAATTGGTGTTTTCCTGTTTTCCATACTTTGAGAGAGCACTATCATGTGAAAGTGAAAGAAGGGGTGGATGCCAGTGGAGAGTGGGTAGGAATGAGAAGAAACCAAATACTCAGTTGCCTAAGGCCTTTCTTTATCAAAAGGTTCACAACTGGAGGGTCTCTTTCCTTAAGAGCCATCAAGAGGGAAATGGGCAGAATTAGCTACCCAGACTTCTCTTACACACATTGGACTATCATACATGATGTGTTGATTCTACCAGCCATGTTAACATGCAATCCATTACTTAGACTGTCTAGCTATAGCTGGAATTCTGTGATTGGTTTGTCACATTTTATTTAAAATATGGACAAAGTGATCTAACTGACAAAGAGTCAAAGTTTGTGATTTTTGATGTCTTTTGTTGGGACCTCCCCAAATGACCTTTTTCTGAATGCAAGCTTGGTCTAACCATCAAATCACTAAGGAACAGTTGTGTGAGATAAATTTGTCATCATGAAATTATTTCTTGGCCTAGGTTACAATTGTTTGGAAATGCTTTCTCCACCTTTACCCCCCAAAATCAATAAGGGTATCTTTTTAGTGAACTAATTTTCACAATCAGCCAAAGATTCTCTGGCAATCTAAAAATGTTTGAGCACTTTCAGAATGTACTTGAAGGGTCTGTGTAGCAGAAAGCAGAGATAGTATAAGATGATCCTATGAGGTGCTGTAAGCAACTGTACACACCTGTCCCATGTAGAGTAGACCTTCACAGTACCCTTTAATTTGACAAGTGCTTCAAGGAACCTTAGCCATGATTCGGCCCCAACCCTCTCACTTCATAGATACGTTTCTCAGAGAGATTGTGACTCACCCCGGATTACATGAGTTATTTTTATAACCAAACACAACTAATCCATATTTCATTACCTCTTAGTATTTAGTCAAAATTCACATCTTTCCTCAGATGATTTTCAAGAGGTATTGAAAGGTGTGTTCTTTTCTGTGCTCACAGTGAAACTTGAGGATTAGGGAAATATATCCTAGTTTTACACCAAGTTACACTTTTCTAAATGTGCACATTTACATGTGATCTTAGCATGTACATTCTGTCATGTACATTAGTATCCATATTCTCATGAAACTCATCTTTATGTTATTAAAGTTGTTTTCTTGAAATCTATTAGAGCATACTTTTTCTATGAATTATTTCTTAAATCAAGTTTTTTTCCTCTTGAATATGTTCCATATTTGGGGATTTTTTAAAAGTATGACCTAATTCCACCTGAAGTCAACCAACCAAAAATATTTGTTGACAGTTCTCTCCCTTCCTTAGTTCACAATATATGATTTCATTAAGAGAGAGATGATGTTTCTGCACTTGTTGAGAAAAAAAAACCTTGAATTTTTTATCTTCTTGCTGGATTACCTTATCAAGCTAAACAGAAGTAATTCAGTGACCTTACTAAGTGTTTTTGACCCATGACCCCTTGTTGATGAAAAGACTTAATAGTAATGTTATCATTTTTCAGTTCCTATCTTAGTGCGGTTACTTGGAGGAAAAAGTTGGTCACTAGAGCTGAAATAGTATCCGAGTCTACTAATGAAAATAAGAATACATTATGAGCTAAATGTTGAGTGAGGCCTAATATAACTCCACTTTTAAAACTTTATGCTCCCTATTTCATCTGTGAGGGAGTAAAGGGTGTGTCTTAAAAACACACACAGGAAAGCGCTGTTGTTTTACCTTGAGTCCGTTCCGCTTCTCTCTGTGCCTTCCATCTGTGGAAATCTGTCGTGTGCTTAGCTCTCGTTTCCTCAGAGGGTAGGTTAGGAATGGAAAGAGTGGACGGTTCATCTGGTGTAGAACAGCGGGCACTGAACTTGAGAGGGGACACGGGGGAACAGAGTGTAAGGTGCTGGTTTAGTTTTGTTATGTTAATTTAGACTATTAATTGTGGCGGTTTTACAGTCTCTTCTCCCTGATCTGCTCTTAGGCCGAAAGCCCTGGTAGCCATCCCCTCCTCCCTGTTGCTTTTATGGCACGCTCTTCTCTGGAGAGCTGATCGAGCGATTGTGCCCGCAGTTTGTAAAGGGACCCCTGCTCCCCCGCTAAGACTTGGGAGATAGATTCTGTCCACCTGCCCCCTTTTATTTGGCCAGTAGAAAAGGCATGGGTCCACCCTAATTCACTTTTAAGTGGGTACCAAACTGTTGCTAATTGTCAGCCCATGAAAAGCATGCTTGCATCCAGAGGAAAGAAAAGGCTGGTGGGCCCCTTGGCGGGCTTTTTGTATGATCGTTTTCCTTCCACAGCTGTGTTTTGAACTGCTCTTCCTGTGTTCTGTTATAGAATAGTCTTACAGGAACCAATCATTAGCGCTAAAATACCTCAGGTAGGCGTGCCAGTGTGACCTGCCGATCAATCAGATTGTGGATTGCAGTGAAAAAAATTGAATTATACTAACCATTCCAGCTCCACGTTAGAGATGGGAACAGAGGCTTTTTTGGACAATCAAGACTTGTGAGCGTGTGATCTAAGCCCTGCTACCTCAGCAGTGCACACAGTAAAGTTCATACATGATGGCACTAGCTCCAAAATTTAGTGCTCCTGTCCCATTGCCACATATCCGCATCGGGCGTGTTAATGCACTATCCCATCACTGCCACCTCTTTTAGTCTGTAAATCACATTGAACAGTGGTGTTTAAACCAGCTTTTCTATTTGGAGATCTTAGCAGGTGGGGACATTTTCTTACCACTGTGAAAGAAATGAGGAAAGGGAGGAAGTAGAATCTGTCCAAAGAGGGCTCCTGAATCCCAGATTGGGCCCTGTAGTGGAATTGTAGTAGTAATTGGACTATACTGCTACATTACGTTGAAGTTGCCTTAAAAATATAGACATATTGGGACTCTAAAATTGAAACATGTATTTTCCTTCTGCTTTTCCTTTCACCTTAAAACAAGATCCATTTGGATTCTAATGCACTGTTAGAAGGCTTGCTGCTGATGGCTGGATACTAGGATAGTGTTTCACAATTCAATTAGTTCATTTATGTAGCTACCCAGCGAGAGTTTGGAAATGAACGACTTTGGGGAGATGTGGAATAATAGAGTGTTTGAAAGGTTAAATTCATTAAAGATGATCTCTTATCTCTCTTAGAAGTGAGAGATAACAAGTTGATTATAACAATTATAAATTTTTGTACTCAGGTCTGTTACTCACTTTCAGTCAAAGGCGCCATGTTGCCACATAAGAACTCTGTCTCCTCAAGAGCCCCTCATGCGAAAGCAATCTAGAGTAGCTAGAGCAGCGGTTCCCAGCTGAAGTGGGGAGGAGGCAAATGGAGGAGGGGGTTAGAGTCATGTAGGGACAAATAAGAGTCACAGAGGCGCACAGCATTCGAGCCCAGCCAGCTGGAGCAGCGCTCTCTGCTGCAGTGATTTTCAGCAACGCACCTGCCATTCCTCCCACACACATAGGGAATGAGCTCTCCCAGCCCTGTACATATAGGGAATGAGCTTTCATTTTGTCTGCTGGTCTTGAAATACACACCCTTCTCCTCAGTGTCACATAATGTCATTGTCTTCAGGTAGAATGAAGGTGTCTTGACATCACATGCTCACCAAAGTCCTGTTTTAATGTAAACCTAAAACAAAATATAATGAAATTAAAGGCTAGGTTAAAATCAAGATGGGGAAAATCTGCCAGTGTGAGATTGAGCTAATAGAATGGCAGATAAAGGTCAGATACAGGAGGGACGATATGTAGAACCCTGCATTTTGTTCTGGTTTAAAGCACAGCTGCAGAACTGTGCAGAAAACCATGTGGTCAGCGTGGCAACGTTATAAAGTTAATTAGATCGAGAGCAGTAGAAAATCCCTAGGAGGTGACTTTGAGCCATGGAAAACTGAGACTTTAACAACAACAAAAGGATTTTCTTTTGAAAACGCTGGAATTTGAAGGCAGAGGTATGTTATAGCTATGTGTAATGATACAGTGCTTAAACGGGAAATATTTTAGAGCACTGTGGGTAGATGTATGGGTGTTGACAGAGGGCAAGCATACACGTGAGTGCTGCAGGTCAGGACCGAGTCACATTGTTAGGGTCAGGGAGATTGAATAGGGGAGCCATGTAGCATTAGGCTGCCCCCCATTGGGAGCACTAGGAATCATTCAGAATGAATTGCAAAGGAATAAGAAAGTAGTTATTTTTAAAGGGAAATGTGTGTATTTGGATAGGGCTTAGCCATGCCAAATTTATCCAGCAATCAGGGTTCAAAAGCTGTCCGTGTGTGCCCTCCTACATTAGGATGTGCTGTGGCCATGCTAATCCCCATTTTTTGTTTTATTTCAAATCACACACAGATAGAATCTGCAAACTGCTTCAGATCAAACAGGTCTGATTGTGTGTAAATACATATGTCCTTTTTAATTTTTATTATTAATGGTTGCTTCAGTTTTGCATCAGTGCATGGTTAAAAGCAATACACATCAGCTATTTCATGACTTCATATCTCCAAATGAATTATTTCTCCTCTTTTTTTTGTTTGTTTGTTTGTGCAGTCAGCTGAAGAAATGTTAACATCTCACTCTAAATCTCTCAGTGGAGTCTCTGTTCCCTTCTCTGATATAACAGATGGGTTACTGCTTGTTATAATTATTAACATTGTGGTGTGGGCCAGGGCTAGGGTGGGCAAGATTTCCTATTTCTTTGGGCTGGGGAGGGGCCAGTCGTTAGGGTATGGAATGTTAACTCAAGTGGTGACTGACTGTTTCCGTAATACCAGGTCGTTGTGGCTGCACGCTCTAGTAATTGAGGCTGTGTACTTCACCGAGCTTGTGGTAGAGCCTAGGGCAAACCGCTGTCCCAAGAGAATGCTGGGATAGATAGAGTTAGCCAATCCGAGTCTGAACGTGGTGATTTTGCTGGTTGTTTTAGCTCCAGATGTTGGCATGCTTAGTTCTTAATGTGATTAATAAATGTGGCGCCATATCCCCTCCCCACGCCTGAACCCTGTCTCTCCTACCCACTTCCCCACCCTTGTTCTTTTTGAAAAACTTAAGAGACAGTAATGAAAACCTTGGTGTTTCAAACTGCACTTTGTTCTCATGTTCTAGAAAAGACTTCAAATTTGCTAGTAGAAGGGAAACTGAGAGGTTTCTCAGCCTGGAATCTTTACTCGCTCCTAATTTAAAATCGAAATAAATATATCTGAATTTTCTTTGTCCTGCTTTATATTATGCGATGTATTTTGTTCAATAACCAATTTTAAGGAGCAGAAATACTTTGGAGTAAGACTACCTCTAAGACAAGTAAATCCATGATATACAATTTAATTTTTCTAATTTTGGGGTAGTCATTGATGAATTACCAGATTCGTTTATTAGGATATTACCTGCCCGTCCTAAACATAGACCCCCTTTAAAAGACCCCTCAGTAACACCATTATCATAGAGTAATTAGAGGAGTAGTCATAGTAGTTATATTTTAAAAAGCACACATTAATGTAGTTTTTCTTAATATTGATATTCTTCTTGAGCCTTTTCTTGTCAGTAAAATATTTGCAGCCCTGCCCTGTTTTCCTAAATTTGAATAGCAGAGGACCCCATCAAATTCAAGCTCCAAGGTCGGATTCACTTATTCAGAGAAGGAAACTACTGCAGACAGATTCTGTCCGTCTCCTGGCTTGGAGGGAAACTTCTTCCCCACAGTCTGATCCCTTTGGATTGACAGTAACTTAGCCCCAACACACTGAGGTTCTAATGGCTTCTGGCGGCTGAGGAAAGGGAGGGGAAGTGGTTCTTTTGGGAACCCCATTCAGAAGCTCTTTTTTCCAGAAATAGTGAGATGCAGCTCGAAGCTGTACTGATATGATGTACTTCCCAAAATCTCCATCTTAGCAACACGAACAGTACTGTGAGCCCTATGGCGTAGAACTTTAGTTTTTAAATGTTCTACTCAAGTAAACAAATATTGGGCTTTAACTGCTTTTATTACCTTGACTTTTTCAATTTTTAAAGATTATTTGGGTGTTTGAGGGCATACTAGAGACAAACGGCATAATGCTTGCTTACCACATCCTGGTTTACAGAGAAGTTCTAACAAAGGTGACCCTGCTCCAGACTTCACAGTAGCAAACGTTAATTCTGAACTAATGGAGCCATCTCTAGTTACAATGAAAACTGAGCCTTTAAGGTCCATTTAAAGCCCAACATTCCAACAGTATTTATTAGCTTGTTGTTTTAACAAATGCTTTTACTACTTCATTTCCTTTTTAGAAGTTTAAAAAAGAAATAAAGAGAAACTTCAGTTAGTTTATAAGTGGCATAATGGGTATGTGTAGAGGTTGCCGCCAGAATGTACAGCTTTGCCCACATTGGTCCGGCCTGCCCGCTCCCACAGAACCGACTAGGGCGAAAGGAGACATGCAGATCGAGAACAGCCCCTGCGGCGCTTCCCACCATGTCCCATTCATGGCCATGTCATTTCCAGTGCTTGCTAATATTAATTAGAATTTTCTTATTTATATGAATATCTGTAGAACTTGTAGTTGAGAAATAAATGTTTACTTTTTTCTAAGACATTCCCTTGAAGAACAAAGAAGGAATAACACGTAACCACTGAAAGCCAATCAGAGGTTTTAAAAATGCACATTTGAAGCTACTTCTGATGACTTCAAGCAGATAAATTTAAAGAGCAAGAGTAAATGTTCCTCCACAGCGCAGTTTCTCCAGTTAGAGAAAGCATACATTATATTAAAAGGAAGCACAAAGCTTTAGGAGCCCCTAAGAAATTGCAGATATTTCCAAAATAAGATTTGGACAGAAATGAAAGCAGCAAGCTAGAAGCTCCCACTTCAGCTGGCCAAGGAGGCCAACTTGAAAATATTTGTTACCTATCCTAAGAAACAGTGCAGAAGGAAATTTGAAATTCCTTGTGTAGATTTTGCAAAACTTGAACATTTGAGGGAATAGGAAGTAGAAAGCACAGGGCAGAAAGCTTCTGATGTCTGTGAGAAATGGACATGCTAACCTACAGAAATGAAATGTGCTGTCATCCACTCCTGAAATGGTGTCAAAATGGGCCAGTTGAGCATGGTTCTGTTTAATAGGGAAAGGCAATAATAAAAATTCATACCTGACTTACATTTAGATAAAATACATGAATACTGGAAGGGTAAAGAAGCAGCCAAGGTAGAGTTTGCCCCTTGGTAATAGCCTGCCTCCTGTGCAGTTGTGTGGTTACCTTTGCACTCCTTTCTGGAGTGCATGTGGTTCACCCGACAGTGAAAACCTTCACAGTATTTGGTTCATGGAAACTGAGGTGAAATAGTGGGACGTGAGCATTTGAAAGTCCTTAGGACGGAAAGGATATTTGAGCCATTGAAAGAAAAGCTCCCAGCCTGCTGTCCCATCAGGATTTGAGACCAGCATTGTTAGGAAAGGGGAATAAATGCAGTTAATGCTTGGGGTAGGGGATTCTTAATCTCTATTTGAATCCAGCCAAGAGGGTCAGCCATGTGTAGTCTGACTTGCCAGAATCTGAAAAACAGGTTGGAGTCAGCAAACTTTTCTGTAAAGGGCCAAGTGGTAAATATTTCCAGTTTTGTAGGCCATACAGCCTCTTTCACAACTACTTTCAGAACAGGTGGCAAGTGACATTGGCTCACAGGCTGAAGTCTGCCAACTCTTAATCTACCCTAGTTTTTCCTTTTAAATACTGCCTGACTATCTTAGCCTCCTGGCAAACATGCTAGGCTGATGAAGCATAGCTCTATATGGGGCCTTTGTTATATACTGTAGTGTCTTAGCAATAAATCAGTCTGAGTATGCATCAGGGAATCTGAAGTTAATACCCATAAACTTAATGTTTTCATTCTATAATTAATATTTCCTGTCAGAGTTCTCCCAACTTCCTATAAATATTTTCCCTGCGGAAAGTTCCAGCAGAGGCTGAAATGAGACAGATCAAAACTCATATCTTTATTTCTTAAATTTGAGAACAGGTACTACCAGGATGGGTTATTTTATTACCATCACAAATTGGAGCACAAATCTCTGCGCTGGAGGGAGCTGCTCTTGCTCTAGAGGAGTAACATGTGGACTGATGCAGTTTGAAACACCCTCTTCCCATGTGTGTGTCTGTGTTTGTGTCTCCCAGCGTCTGTCCGTCTGCGTGTGGGTGGGTGTGTGTTCACCTGTGCTTCCCGGGGGAGAGGTAGCTGTAAAGTCAGTTCTCTTCTCTCCTGTAGGGCGGATATGCAGCCTACAGATATGCACAGCCTGCTACTGCAACCGCAGCCACGGCTGCTGCAGCCGCCGCCGCCGCTTACAGCGACGGGTATGTACGCCCCGCCGCGTGTCGCCGCCTCCCCGCACCGGAGCTGCACCTGGTACCTGGGTCTGCCTGCAGACCTGGCCTCCTCACGGCCTCTGTCATACCAAAAGCAGGTGGCACTGGCTCCTTTTTCCCCAGCCCCCCTCTTTGTTGTCTCTGACTCCCTTCTTTTCCATTTTAAAGAGAGTTCTGCATTTAGGAGTAGAAATCTGAAGGTCTTTTCCATTCTGCTAGTTCCCTAATAACGTTCCAAGACCAAGCCACTCACAAGTCCTTAGCACTGTAAACCCTTTCATCGGGGGATTGCTGTCTTTCCTTTCTCTCCCTGATTGTCTTTCTTCTTTCCAGTTATGGCAGGGTGTACACAGCTGACCCCTACCATGCCCTTGCCCCTGCCGCTAGCTATGGAGTTGGCGCTGTGGTAAGTATATGTACAATTTGTTTTTAAACATTCTACTCCTACTAACTTTTCACCTACAGGCTACAAAAGATCTAGAGATGTAGTAAATTTATTCCCTCTTCCATTGCTAAGGTATTAAAACCACACAGGGACTATCTGGAAATTTCACATCACCTTCTTTCCCTGGGCATTATAGTATGAGCCATGTGGCCTGGTTAAGGGCAGTGGGAAGAAATGAACGGTGACAGTCTGCCCTGAGTAATGGCACTGTTTGGGAGAGAAAGAAGGGAACAGGTTGATGTTTTACATTGGCTCGAATGTGGGATACATACCTGTGGTACAGTTTTATTGATAGGTGTTAGCAAAGACCGGGCATGAGACTCTTCAGTTTTCACAGTAAGCTTTTCAAAAAACTTAATTTGTATGAGTTTCAAATGCAGATGCCAAAGGCTGTCCCTGCTACTCTTAAACCTTCTGGTAGATAGTACTAGAAATCACCAGGCGAATGAACGCTTTACAAAGATACGTTATTAGTAACATCTGTCGTGCAATATGGTATTTTCACAGAAGTATAGAGCTCTTCTATAATGATCCCTCCTAACTGAACTCAGATCCTCACCCCAGCATTTTTGTGTTGGCCTGGACACCTCCAGGTCCAATGATAGGGTCTCACAGGCTCCAGCCAAGGAGGCCTTTCCACAATGATGCCTGCTAATGCCAGAAACTCTGCAATCTGAGATGCCGCTGGGCAGCTGCCTGGGAGCATGCACAAAGGTGTCTGAGAGGGAGGGAGATGATGGGCCAGATTTAAGGCTTAAGGACAATGAGAGAGCCCATCATTGTCACACACTGAGTTTTTACTGATGAGGATTTGTGGGAGGAAATAATAGGGTCCTGGGGTGGGAGGTGTCGGAGGTGGTGTGTGTTTAGAATTGAGGTAGAGACATACAATATAAAGAAGGTGGTGAAGTTCCTAAGGTTTTATTTAGTGCCAACATGATATAAGTCCTCTACTAAAAGAATAGGCCAAAGAGAGCTATGTTCCTAGGGATATTTTATTTGAAAAAAAGAAACCATTAGATAAACATGAAGCAGGAGTAAAGCCCAGTTAAAACTCCAGTTATATATACGTGTAAATTTGGATATGTCAAGGAACAACTTTGGTGTGTTTTATCGATTATAGAGGAAATAGGCTCTATTAGTTGAAAGACTGACTCAGGTTTAAACCCAACACTATCTCAAACATGGGATATGAGAGAGCAGTCAGAAGTAACATGTTTTCCACTGACAGGTAAAGTGTAAGAAGGTCATGATTATAATGATGTAATCAAGGTAAACCAAGACCCATGCTTTTAAATTCAAACTATTTACAGACCTAGTTTTGAACTGTATTGACTTTCCCTTCCATGGTAGTTCATGTTTACAAAATGAACCAATGGTTCACAAAATGAACCATTAGCATGCCCTCTTTCTGAGAAGGTCAGGTTGGCTGTAAATGTTCTGGGCGCTGGTTTGAGCATCTTGGAGGCAGAGTGGGTTTCCTGACTTCACTGCACACCCGGGCAGCATCTAACCAGCTGCTTTGAAGTGTCCAAGGAAGCTGTTTTCCCAGATTCCTTCTCAGGACATTTTCCTTCATTTTTAATGCTTCTCTCATCAATCTTTTAATTATTTTTATGTCTTTAATTACTGCAGGCGAGTTTATACCGAGGTGGCTACAGCCGATTTGCCCCCTACTGAAGTGACGTGAGACCCCTGCAAATGGGACAGCCCCCAGTTCATGAGGCCTGGCTATTGCAATATTTACTAGTAGAGGAACTCTATAGCAAGATGAAGAGGAAAAACAAACAAAACAAAACAAAAAACACAAAAAAAGAGAGAATACTTTTTTATACCTCACTATGTTCTTTGAATATGTATTTTCCTTTAAATTTCTGCCTTTAATTCTTTTGTTCCAAAGATTGTGCATTTTTTTCTTTTTTTTTTTCTTCTTTTTTTTTTAACTGTGGTAAAAAAAAAAAAATGCATTTCCATGTCTGTATGTCCGTGCTTAGCTTATTCTGTCAGTCACGGAAGAGGCAGTTAATGAGAGAGGAGAGACATTAGGAGCTGAGAAATACGTCTGATCAGAAATCAGCAGACAGAATTACCAAAGTGTATCTGGTGCTGAACGCTGGGTGACAAGCAGGAGCGGAAGAGACCTTTCTGCAGCAGATACCCTTCTAGTCCTCTGAGTGTCTGGTCTTTGGCAGGCAGTTCTGATTGGCTGTGGCTGGAATCCACATGCTGATAGATGATAGGAATTTGTGCTTGCAGAACAGGAGAATTTAAGACACTTTCCTTTCCTCTTCCCTACTGTCTTCTCCATTCTTTTTACAATCATCTTATATGCACAGCCTGAGACAGTTGGCATAGTTTTTGGAATTATGGTATTAATATTTCCAAACATGCTCTCAGATTGTGGATAATAAACACCTCATTAGGAAACCAATCTCAGAATGAACTCTGGAGAATGAAAAAGATTCTTTTCTTTCTTGCCATCCTGGCATTCCTGCTGGGCTGCTTCCCTTTTAATTGAACCACAGCTTAGCTCATCTATCATTTGTTAACACCCTGCCCCCATGTCCTCAAGATTCAAGAATTTAGGGCCCAGGGACAGAAGAATAAATAAAGAGCTAGTGGCCATATTTCTTACTGGAAGGGCTAGAGGGTGAAATACTGATTGTCAAGAGCCCGTACTGAGGGCGAAGAGAGGAGAAGGGGTTTTCGATGGTGTCTGCAAGCACTCTGACCTCCTGATCTTCATCAGAAAAGCAGTACAGAGCAGAAGAGAGAGTAAAGGCTCTTGGCAAGAGACGGAGCACCGAGTCCTGGGTCAGCTGTCCCTGGAAGGTTTGGTGATTAGGGCATGTCAGGGCAGCAAAGGCACTTTGTACTAGCTCCAAAGCCATAGGAATTCTCATCCAGAGCCTTTATGAGTCACTTCTCTCCAGTCTTGAGCCCCATGGTCATTCCACCCAGCTTCTCATTACCCTCCAAAGACCCCAGCTGAGCGCCTGGGCCACTTGGTTTACATCCACACTACAGGACGGAAAACGAAGCCCGAGGCTGCCCTCCTCCCATATGGAAGGAGGGCTGAGGTGGCCAGGAGGAGTTACAGGGCGGCTGTGGCAGTGAGTCACTGCTGTTGCTGCCTGGCTTCAACTTTATATATATATTGTTAGGTAAGGGAGAAAGTGTTTCTCTTCGAGCTGTTAGCTTTTAATGGTAAAGGCAAGGGTCCTGCAGCATTTCCAACATGAAGGCATTGAAAATGGAAAAGCATGGCCTGTCTGGCTCTCTGGTCTACTCACATTGGTACTAGGGTGACCTTTCACCCAAGGGATAGCTGATACAGGGAGGAATTCAGAGACATGGAGCTTCTGGCTTGTTATGGGTTTGGTTTGGGTTTTTTTACTCCTGCCTCCACACATGTTCTTGTCCCTGAATTAAAATGACTGACGTATGACAGCATCAAGCATTCTTTGTAAGCAGAGCCTTTATCTGGGAGGACCTGGCCTGTCGGGTGTAACACATATCTCTCCCCCTTCGGAATTCTCTCTCCTAGCAGCTGGGAGAGGGGCTGACCCTGAAAGTCGGGGACATCAAGGAAGCTAGAGGCCTCGATGCAATTCTTGTTGATTCTGGGGAGGACTGTAGAATAGAGGACATCAAACTGCCCCGTCCACTGGCCGCTTTTTAAGGGTTCCCCTCCCCAAGCCAAAGTTTGGTTTGTTGCTGTTAAGACAATTTTTGTTGTATGTATATAAATATTTTAGTTAGAGGTGGGGGGATGGGAAGTTCTAGGGAATGGGGGCAGGGAGGATTGTTTTTTCTTTCTTTTTTGCTTTTGTTTTGAGGGAGAGCTTTTACTGACTAAAGAAACAGAAATTTTGTGTCATGTTCAGAGCGGGGCCATTCTCACGAAATGGCAAGACACTCCTCATGGAGACAGGGCCACATTCTGAACGGCTGTGTCCGCAGCAGGGAGGAGAGGAGGGCAACAAATTTGAGAGTCTCCTCCTTCTTGTCTCCTCTCCTCCAGAAAGAAGTAAGGGTGACAGGAAAGGTAGAGAAGGCAGCTTCCACACCCTTTTAAAGAGGTGGAAGCTCCGTTTGTTTCAGCTTAGCTGGCTCTGGCTGAGGACCCCAAGGGCAAGCTCCGTGTTCTGGGTGGACTTCTGCCACCCTCCCCTGGGGGTCACGCTGCTTCCTCCAGCTCCCTTTCCTGAGCAGGACAAGTTCGAGTTCTGTTTTTCACTAAAGGCCTTTGGTTTTCTGTGTCTGCACTGAGAAGTAGGGCTCTTGAAACACCTGGATTTGATGGGGTTGACCTTCCCACCCACTTTTGAACTTTGAGGCTCCATCAGAGGCAGGTTCCTCAAGGCATCAGTGCTTGTGGGTTCCTGACTTGATCCCCCACTGGATAAGCCACAGTCAGAAAAGAGTTTGACATCTTGCAAGTTTGTTAGAGGGTGCTGGTTGATAATTCCCAAAACTTACTGATGCTGAGTCACAGAACAGGAATGATCTCATCACTTCACTGTAGCTCATGACTCGAACTTCCTATACAAGCATCTTACTTTTAGATGCCGGCCTCCTTTAGCTAAAGGAGACCTCTAGCAGAAATCTATCTGAATATGCCTCTTTCAGCCCAGAGAGCTGTCCTTAGGTCTTTTCCAGAATCCCTTGCATTACATAGTTCAGCTCCTATGGACCCGGATCAGTCCTGGTGATTCGTTGCTTTTAAGGCGCTCAGGTTTTACAAAACCTATCGTCACCACCATCCTCCAACAGTCACAGTGAGAATTGAGCCACTTTTATTTTTCCTTGAAAAAGAAGGGGACTGGGGCTCAACTCAGTTTAAGGGGAGCTAGTGGAGACCTATTTCATAGAAATAAATGATAGCAGCTTTTCCTCAAAAGCGACTCCTCAGGGGCTGAACTGCTCTTAGTTTAGGTTCTACTTTCCTAGAGATTAGCAGATAAGTTGGTGAGTCGCCATCACCCTATGACTAGTCACATAGCTTCCAGATAGGAGGGAGGTGGGAACTCGGGATGGAAGCAACTCCAGGATCTGCGAGAAGGGCGTGATGGTCCCTTCACGCTGGTGGGAGAACGAGGCCAAGCGAGGGCCGGTCTGGAGGGTACTGGACACGTAGGAAGGGAGGGGACACCACCCTCCCCTCTCACCAAGGCCAGCCGGCTGCTTCTCTACTGCTTGCAGCCCTCTAGCACAGTAACATTTGCAGAATTGCAGATTTCCCCCCAGGTAATAGGAGGAAAGGGACTTTGGGGGGTGGGGAAGGGGTCGTGGTGTTTTAAACGCATAAGTTACCTGTTTGCACTGTTTTAAGATAGGAAAAAAATAGTGGGCAAGGTGAACATCAGACGTAAATTTGTGTGTTTTTATTTTGTCATGCTCTTGAAAATGTTTGACCATTTGTAGTGTACACCAGTGAAACTTGATTCTCTGTTGCAGAAAACACTATTTTTTTTGAAATGTTACTGTCCAAAAGCCTCTTCCCTCCTCCCTTTCGCCTTTCCTCTGTACTTCATACTTGCTTTACTGATCAACCAGGCAATAGCCATCCGAGAGCGAGAGCATGAAGCAGGCCCTCCCAGGTCGGCTCTGGGTGTCCTAGGCCAGCACTTGCCCGTGGTTAGGAGTGCGGCGGAGTCCCTGGCACCTGTCTTAAAGTGAGACTCGCAGCCCACGCTGCAGCAGGTTCTTGAATGCCTGCATCCCGCGAGGAGCCGAGGGGGTCCTGGAGTGTCGCAGCTGGCTGTGGTAGCTGAGTTCTCACCCACGTTACCGGCACTGTAGCCAGCTCCAGTTTACTCAGGAAATCGGCCGATCACTTCAGCCATGGTAGTGCTGGTTGGCAGGATTGGTAACTGGGAACCGCTCGTCAGCCAGCACTCAGCCTTGCCTTTAAGGAGACTGCCAGCGCGGACTCGGGCCTCTGGCGTCACGTGCGTGCCGGCGCCGCGAGGGCTCGGTTCACGCTGGCAGGCAGAAAGGGAACATTGGTTCTCTTTTCTCTCCCCACCCCCATCCCTGTTACTGACACCAGATTCCCAGGGGGGGTCCACTAGTTTTTGAATTTTTAAAAAACGTTTCTTTGGTTTGGTTTTCCCGGGGACTAAGTGCTTTAAGCAGTGTCTGTACCCACCAAGACTCCGAGCTTGGTCATTTCCTGTACCTTTCTGTTCACAGTATTCTTGTGTGTGTGCTTGTTTGGCAGCTCGTTCTGGCTGTATTATATATCGAGTGATGAACTGATCCTCTTTTTCCCTAAGGGATATGAATTGTTTTTCTTGTGTTATAATTCTGCTTGTGAAAGCTGGAGCAAACCTGGGGCTGACACACGTAAGCTAGGGCTGCAGAGCGCTGAGAGCTGGGGGGGTCGTCGCTGTCCCAACGGGCTGACCTCCCTAGCCTCTGAGCTCTTCAGTCCACATCTTTGCAAGGCTGAAAACGCCACAGAACCTCTTCTCCTCCCCCACCCCCGTGGCAGGGACTCAACCATCCCCACATGCAACATGCGTTTCTCCGGCCCCTCCCATTGCCATGGCAAAACAGGTACCTTCGGGGCAGGGGGACATCACGTGGGATGCTTGTATAATTGACCACCTCGCCTTCTCTCCCACCCCCTCCCCAGATCACTTCCTAGGACACCCGAGCTGCTTGCCCAGGGTCCTGTTTCCCTGCGACTCCAGAGAAGCACCCCAGGGCTTTGTGACAGTCTCTGATTCCCTCCCCTTCTCGTTAAGAATCATATTGTATAGTAGCTTTCAGACCATACAGTATTCATTGGGTTACTCCTATTATTATCAAGTAGCTGGAATTGTGAAGGTCGGAGTAGTTAGATCTTTAGCTTTTATTCCTTATTTTTTTGTATTACTATCCATGTGTATAAATTATTGATCATGTTGCTGGCTTTTATAAACTCTACGCGAAGGGGGAGCACCGCCTCTGCCTTTGCCAATGGTAATGAAGCACTGTTTTTAAATAAAAGAGAGAAACACCATCCTCTGGCCTGTGCGTGTTGATCCATAATCCCTGTTGCCTCCTGGAGGCTCAAAGTTACAACTTGGATTTAGCTTTTTTTCTTTTTTTAAATATATCTTTATTGATTGCAGAGAGAGGAAAGGGGAGGGGGAGAGAGAGAAACATCAGTGATGAGTCATTGATCGAGCTCGCAACCCGGGCATGTGCCCTGACCAGGAATCGAACCCCCATCGCCTACGATCCTAGGTCGACGCTCAACCGCTGAGCCACGCCCGGCCGGGCTGGATTTGGCTTCTTCGGGTGAAATAGGCGGCGGCAAACTGCAGCGCTTCCTGACTCTAAGCCCTCTAAGGAGTGGGGAGCCGGGAGGTCGGTGAGGCCTCCCCTTGGCTGCCTTCCCTCGTGAGCTCCGGTCCTTGCAGAAGCCGCCCTTGTGCTCCTGCCGGCTCCTTTCAGCTTCACTGCCTCACCCTCCATCTTCTCCGACTCCTGGCTGCTGCCCTCACCATGACCTCCCTGGGCCCAGTCCACCCGCGGGACCTTCCTGAAGCCTTAGGCACCTTCCTGCCTCCCACCTGTGCCGCCAGGGCCACCAGGCTCCTGAGCCTTCCCCTCACCTGCAGGAAACGCCCCTCCAGGGGTCCCGCCTGGCGCTTTTCTTGCTTACCTGGGCTTTCTCACCTTCCCTCCGGCCAGTAGTCCGCAAGTCTCTGACCTCCATAGGTCTCCAGCTCGACCTCTCCCAGATCACCCGGTTGCTTCCTATTTCACCGGGAACGCAGAGGCCGTCCCGGGGGCTCCTGGGGTGAACTTTTTGCTGCCAGGTCTGCACACCTTCTTGAGCTCACACCCATTCTTCCCCTTTTCCTGCTCTGGAAGAGGGGCTCGCGTTCTGCGTCCCGTCCTTTCCCTCCTTCTCGGGGACGTGCTTTGTTGCCCTCTCCTGAATGGTTAACCTTTTCCCTCTAGTCCCTGCGGCATTTAAACATGCTTAAGTCTTTTAAACCCATAAGAACAATTTTTCAAGATCCCAAGTCCTCTCCACACAGACTTCTGGAGTAAGTTTCTGCCCGCTGCGTCCGCTTACTCTTCACCCTGCTGCCGGCGGGCTTCTCCCTCCAGGACCGTAGCAGCCCCTTCTGGGTGCACTTGCCTCCTGGCGTCCAGTGCTGCCCGGTCCGAGACCTTCCACTTGCCTGTCGGACTGTGGCAGGCCAGGGGCAGTGAGTTCCTCCACTGCTGCCACCCAGGACGAGCTGGCACATCTGGCCTTGGCTCCTTAACGCCTCTACCTCTGTTGTTTCCTGGCAGCAGCAGCACCCCGCCCACATCTGGTCTCTAAACAGACTGTTTCAGCATAAATTGCAGGGTGATGGGCTTCTGTGCAGAGCTCCAGGCGCTGCCCCTTCCCTGAGGCCTGAGGCGATGTGCTCCCTGCTGGTTTATTTTCCTTGTACTTCTAGTGGAAGCACCTGGAGGTCAGGAACTTTGTTCTGTTCACTGCTGTATCTCTGGTGCCTGGCACATGGAAGCATTCAGTAAACATTTGTTGAATTACTTTTTTCAATTTTTTAAAATGATGTTTCCATATCTGCCTCCATATTGACCCCTGGTACTCGTAGCGGACACTTCAGAGCACTGGTGAGGCCCCTCCACGTACATCCGTTCGGTGCCGGGCCGCCGCTCCTCCGTCCCCCAGCTCCTGTGCATCTCACTGGGTTCGCCCCTGCCGGGCCCTGCTGCTCCTTCCGGGCCTTTTCAGGGGGTGTTCGCGGCAAGCGTCCTAGAGGAGTGAGGCGTCCCTCGGACAGAGATCAAGCTGCCTACCACCTGCCGCGGAAGGTGCGTCCGGTGCCCTCCACTGCGCTGTAGGCCTGCTGCGTGCGCGGCGCATCCCGTCCTGCCGCCTGCCCCAAGGGAAGCTCCCCTGCGCTGAGCTCCTGCTGCCGCTGTGCGTGAGCGATGAAGTCCTTTGTCTCCGCCGTCCTGTGTCTTCTGCCCGAATCCGTGAAACAGCAACAGTAACATGAGCCCTACGGGTCAGGCACACTCAGGCTGCTGACAGAAAGGCCTGACCTCGGCTTCCAGTGCCTTCCTCCAGTCAGTCCCCCCTCTGCCCTCCACCCCGATTCTCCCAGAATAAATGCGCCTTGAGAAATTCCCATTGTCCTGCGTCCAAAATCCAAATTCCTTAAGATGGCGCTGAAGGCCTCACGCTGGTCTCAGGCCACCCCATCCACCTGCCCTGTCACCAGAGCCTGTCCCCCCGAAGAAGCCGTGCCCCCGCACCCCTTGCCTTTGCTCCTCTACCGCCCCCCCAAAGTGGAGTTGTCCTCGACCTTCAGGGCTCAGCTCAGGTGTCGCCTCGACCTGCTGCCCTCTGCTGCTCCGCACCACACGCCACCATAGCACCTGCCCTGCTGGGTCGGGGCCTCTGGCCCAGCCCGAAAGCATCCAAAGTCAACTCGTTTTCAGCACATAGTATGCTCTTCATACATTTTACACTGTTGGCTTGAACCCTTTCCACACAAAATTGTTCCTGTTTCAACGGCTTTAACTGAGGCAGGCTTTTCTCTGACCCAAGCTCAGCCCAGACCTGCAGCGTCTGTTAATCACACAAACCGGTTGGTGACACGCAGCCACACACTGGCACCGCTGGGAAATGACCTGGAGCCGCTGGCTTCTCTGTTAGGGAAGCGTACCTGTCTTTTCCCCTCTCGGCTGAGCTTCCAGAGGTCACAGGACCAGATTAATCATGCCCAGCTTTCTAACGCCTCCTTGGGGCACCTGCCAGAGTTCCTGAAGATGCCACAGAAAGAGAGCCTGGGACACACGGCCACAGCTGTGACAGGCACGGGCTGTGCTGGGAACGAAACCACACTCCCCGGAGGTGTCATATAAAACTCAGGATCAGAAAGTCAGCTCCATGCAGGTGCTTGGACTACACCCTCACTCCATGCTCCCTGGCTGCTGCTACGGCAGCCAAGGACCAGCTTTTTGGTTCGAAGAGAAGCCTGGATGTGAGGGGAACCACACAGGCTTCTGTTTCTGGGCCGTGGCACGCTGTGTGCTCCTGGTCGCGTCTCTGCCTGTCTTCCCCACAGCGTCCCACCCGCAGGGACAATCAGGAGTCAGCGCTTCCACATCGGGAGGGGCCCCCGCAGAACGTCTGACCTACCTGAACTAATGACAATGAATTTGTGAGTCTCACAGTCTTCTGTGTCCCTTGCCAGGGTCTTGGGCAATGGCCTTGCGACCCAGTCCCATCCCACCCTCTCTGTAGAATTAAGGAGGAATTTTGAAATTCTGCTTCATTTTCTGGTAGTCATTTTCATTTTTTACAAATAGATAGTTAATGGCTCTGAATGAGAGTCTAGAAATACAAACTAGTTTTCAAATAAAGGTTCTTTCTCAACTCATGTGAAATGTCACCTTTATCAGGAAATGCCAGACTCGGGTCATTCAACACAGATGTATGGTGCACCTGCTGTGTGCCCAGCACCGCTCGGTGCCCAGAGGGGGTGCTCGGCAGGAAGACAGCCAGCCAGCACCTAGCAAACATGTGATCTCAAAAATGTGCTCAGCACAGGGTGCTGGAAACAACAGGAGGGACCTAATTTAAGTGAGGGGTGTGGGAAAGGCGACTGTGATTATGTCATCTATCTGCGGCCACCTCTGTCCTCGCCCCCTTCCAGGCGCCTCCAGTTCTGCCGGTGCTGCTGACACTTTGCACGAGTAAGAAGCCAGCCCCAGCTGCGCTCATCATCTGGGCACCGTGGGTCTCTGCACCCCTGTGGCCCTCCAGAGGGGCCCACGGCTTGTGGCCACAAAGTTCCTGACCATCGCAATGCAGCCAGGGTTGGCTTGGGCGGCCTGGTGGGCACGAAGCTGCCTGGTGCTCCGGGGGATTTCAATACACCTCCTAACGCGAATCCCTGCCGTTTAACTTCAGAAATATCTGTCCCTCCACCAGTCCCCTGCTCCAGTGTCACTGGACGAGCCACCAGTCTGCTGGCTCTGTCTCTCGCTGCCGAATTGCTCCTGTTTTCTAAGACACTTGTCAAAATGTTGGTGACAGCAACTGCTACCCCCAGGCCCTGCCAGCCACTGAGAGTATCAGGCTCCCCCCTGTTGTCACAGGTGCCAGGGCCACACCCAGGATGGTCATGACGGCGGACACAGCACCTGAGGAGCTGGCTACCAGGCTGGTCTTGGTGAGCATCCTGTGGTTGTGTCAACTTGGTCTGCGATGCTGTTAAGTTCTCTGATCATCTTTCCCGTCTTAAAGCTCCACAAGGGAAACTCTAAGAGAAACGTTCTTTCCTCCTGTGACAGATTCCCAGGTGGCCTGGACCCCTCCTCGAGTCGCGGCACCTCGCACCAGGATGCAGTGGGGCACAGTGGCTTCATGCCTGGGGACAGACTGCGTCACACAGGTATCTTTCCAGCTCTGGGACAGGCTCCCCAGGGAGGCGAGAGGCTCTTAGGTCGTCTGAGTTCTCGAACACACTCAGGGAGCAGGGCCCTGGGGGTCACGGTACAACTGGGGAGCAGCATGACAGAGGGTCGCCCTTGGGCCTGTCCCCCTTGTGTTTTCAGCAGGACGGTTGATGCTGTCCCTCTGCACATCCAGACTGGCTGTGACACTGATGTGATAAATCAAACACAACTTAAAGCACCACCGACTTTTGTCACCAAATTTTTGCTTAAAAAAAATACATATGTGTGCCCCCCACACACCCCCTTCCCTCTGAGACCCCTCAGTCTGTTCCATGCTTCTCTGTCTCTGGGTCTCTTTTGTTCGTCAGCTTATTTTGTTCATTAGATTCCACATATAAGTGAGAGCATGTGATACTTGCCTTCCTCTGACTGGCTTATTTCACTGAGCATAGGGTGCGGGGTGGAGGGGTCAGTGGGGGGAAAGGGGGGACATCTGTAATACTTTCAACAATAAAGATAAATATATACATATATGCACACACATATGTAATTCATACATCTGTACAGACATCAGTTCTGTCCTGGGAAATAGAGAACTAAGAGCCTGCAGAGGCCCTGGCCGGTTTGGCTCGGTGGTTAGAGCGCTGGCCCGCGGACTGACGGGTCCCAGGTTCGATTCTGGCCGAGGACACGTACCTCGGTTGCAGGGTCAATCCCAGGTCCCAGTCAAGACGACCAATCGAATCGATGTTTCTCTCTCTCTCTTTCTCTCTTTCTCTCTTCTCTCTCTCTCTCCCACGTTCTCTGAAAAGCAATGGAAAAAATATCCTCGGGTGAGGATTACAAAATAAAAATAAATAAATAGCCTATAGAGGGTTTGTCTCAGTTTCCTTCTTTTCTGTTTAAAGGGGATCTACCTGAAAATTGTGGTTGCTTCTGGGGAGGGGAGCCGGGGAGCTGGGGACAAAGCTTAACGGGACACACACTTTTCACTGTTTGCCCTCTTGCTCCTTTTAAGTTTTGTAACGTGCATGTATTAGAATTATTCAAACAATGGTAAAGTAATCTAAAGAAAAAGGTGGGAGGCCCTCCAGTGAGACACCCGAGTATCTTCTCTCCCACAGGGAGAGTGTCATTCACTCTGACGCGTGTGTATTTTGGAAACTGAAAGTAGATTTCTGACAGATGGGTGGTGGTGCCTAGAAGCAGCGGGCTCCACCCTCTTCATGTGTTAACAGGCCAGGAGGAGAAGCGCCTTGTCAAGGATGCGCCTTCCCAGCGGACGGATGCTGTGCAGGATGCTGCAGTCAGCTTCCTGCCACACGCAGGAGTCTGACCTGTGTGACCCTCAGGTTCGTTCCTGTCTCCCTTCGAACTGAGCACCTACCATGGTCGGGGAGTAGGTTTAGGATACTGGAGAGCGTGTCTTTGGGAAAGAGGCAGGGCTCACAGGAAGTCTTTGCTGAGACCAAGCAGCCCCAAGGCCCCAAAGGAACAGGTGACAATGGCTTTAGAGCCCTCTGCTCCCTGGGCAAGGCCATCAGCAGCCTCAGGTAGACCAGCCAACTCTCCCCTCCCCAGGGAAGCAGGAGGGGCCATCTGACTTCCTTCCCCATCAAGTCACTCTTAAAAAAAGGCCTAATCAGAGTTTTCTTTGGGGTGTCTCCGCACACGTAGGAGTTCAGCCCCCCTCCAACCTAAATCTTAAAGAGCTGTGGGATGCTAGACCTGGAAGGCTCACCGAGATCTTCTGGTACATGGATAGCAAAGAGGTGCAAAGTCCCTAGCCCTTGTTGGTAAAAAGGTGTCTAGGCCACTTTGAGAAGAATTGTGAGGCTGCCTGCGGGCTCTTTGAGAAAGAATACTACAGCTGACCCCTGAGGCTTCCCAGCGCTGATGATAACAGGCAGGCTGCCACTTTCACCGGCAGTGAGTCCATCCCTCTTCCACAGGAGAAGGCTGGCCCCAAGCCGGGTGATTTCCAATCCTAGGTCACAGTCCAGGTAGTGATGGAATTAGGGAGAGAACTGTGGGCCCTGAGAAGGAAGAGACCTACTAAGACAGGCCCCTGGTGGCTAACTGGGCTCAAATTAAACAAACACACAGGCACACACACAGAGCCTAGCAGCCGTTTCTACTCAGGGGCCTCCTGCAAAGTGCACTTCAGGGAGAAGCCGCACTGAACTGCCCCCCCCCCCCCCGTTTCTGCCATCGCACCAGCCCTTGAGGATGAGCTCCTGCCACCCTATTTCAACCAGTAGGACCGAGGCCTTCCCCATCCAACGGAGCTGCACAGCTCTGACCAATTAGAGAGGCTCTATGCTGACCAATCAGGACAGTCACCTGGCCCTTTTGGACCAATCACACTGCAAGGATTTGGAGTCCTTATTTGCATGAGAACAGGCCGTCAGGGACCAGAGGTGGGGACTCCTGTTTGTGTAAACCAGCTCCCCAGGGCCGGGGGGTGATTCCGGCTGAGCTGCAACACGGATGTCAGCACAGAGCAGAGCCACGCAGAGCCGAGAAGGGCTGTCCAGCCAGAGAGGGGCCTGGCCCAGGGCCGCCTTGCAGCTATGCACTTGAGTTGTTTTGCACCAAGCGGAGTTTCCTTCTCGCCACACCCCAAATTGGGGATTCCTGTTGGTGTTGAATTGGTGCCAGCGCCCATCGGTTGACAGAACCTAGGACTGCAGCCTCCCAGAAGCCTCTGCTCGGCCTCACCACTGAGAAAGGAAACCCCGCCTGTCTGCCTTCAGCAGAGGAGGGAAGACACGTTCGCAGGCACATGGGAAGCGACCCCATTTAGTCCAAGTGGGTTCATCAGCCAGCAGCAAATGGGAAGGACAATGTTTTGAGTTATCTCGGGATTGAGTGGAGCTGTGGGGAGGAATCTAAAGAGTGGAAGAGTGCACCTCATTTTACAGAAACTTCTAGATACTTTAGCAAGAGTGAGTACAGCCTGTGTCAGGCAGCAGAACCTATGCTCTATCGGGGATGCAGCCCGGCTCTATCGGGGAGTCTCGGTGGCCAGGCAAAGGCTGTGGAAAGGCAGATCCCAGGAGTGTGGTTCTCAAGGCGAGGCCTAGACAGTCTCGTGCCTGGGGCAAGGCTGGAGAAGGGCTGGGGAAGGAGTGTTCCTGGACTGGGGCAAATGGAGCAAATCCTGCTCCAAGACGCCAACACCCGATAGGCCTGGTGTCTGGGCACCTATTAGTGTGCTTATTAAAGGTCTTAAATTTCCTTTGCTAAGACGGATTTTATGAAGAGGGGGGAGAGGTGGGGGGGGAACCGAAGTCTGCTTCGTCTGATGCCACGTCTAGTTCCTGTCCGTGTGATGATGTGAGGTGCTCAGAACGCTTTCTGTGAGCTCTTGGGGCAAAGATAAATGAATCAAGTTACCAGTTTCTCTTCTCTTGGCAATTATCCAATAGCCACAGAAAAATGACACAAGCACCATCTATTAGAAACGAGGAAAAATGGGTAAACTAGGCTAAAAGGATGCAAAACAAAGGGACTGAGTGAGGCTTTGGGAGGGAAAGGGGAAAGGATGCTGACAACTGCGGGTTTCAGAAAGAGGCAATGCCACAGGTTTCAGGAAAAAGCCCCTCTTCAAGGGACTTGCAAAGTGCAAAACTAAAATCCCTTTTTAAAATAGTAAGAACAAGGTATGCAAGTTGGCACTAATCTGGACTGGGTCGCAAAAGCAGTGAAAACAGGACTACATGAGGAACACAGTGGGAACAGCCATACTGGTAGGGTGCAGTTTGTCCCTGAGACGGACAGAAAAGACTGCATTGCGAACAGTCTGAAAGCTGACCAGGTCCTTTGCCCGGGGACAAGTAAAGACTGAAAACAGCCCTAGATCCGAAAGAACAGTTCCGCCAGCCCTGGCTTCTCCCTTATTTAAATCTCCTACAAATAGCTGGTCCATGCAAAAAAGCAGCCAGCACAAGGTCTACACAAAAAATATTAACAACAGAAAACAACCAACCCAATTGAAAAAAATGGGCAAAGGACTTAAATAGGCATTTCTCTAAAGGGGATATACAAATGGCCAATAAGCACATGAAAAGATGGTCAGCGTCACTGATTTAGGGCAATAGAAATCAAAACCACAAGGAGATACTACCTCATGCCCGTTAGGATGACTATTATCAAAAACCAACAACCAACCAACCAAAAAACAAGTGTTGGCAAGATGGTGGGGAAATTGAAACCCTTGTGCGCTGCTTGTGGGAATATAAAATGGTGCAGCCACCGCCAACGCTATCGCAGTTACTAAAAAAAATCAAAGATAGCATTTCCGTATGATCCAGCAATTTCACTTCTGGGTGTACACCCAAAAGAATTGAAAGTAGGGTCTAGAAGGGACATGTGTACGCCCGTGATCACAGCAGCACCTTCACAGCAGCTGAAAGGCAGGAGCCACCCAGGCGTCCCTGGCGGACGGGCGGCTGAGCAAGATGTGGGGTGTGCGTGCGGTGGGATAGCGGTCAGCCTCAGGGAGGAATGCAGTTCTGATAATGCGACAACAGGGGGAACTTTGAAGGCATTATGCCAGCTTTAAATAGAAGATTAAAGAAGGCAATTTAGGTGTTACAAACAAACTTCATAGCGCTTCATGAAGTGCATTTCGGAGAAACGCAAAATGAGGTGGAAGCCAGGCAGCCTTTATGGGGTAAAAAAAATGAGAAACAAGGAAGAGGCAAACAGGAACGATCTGACTGGCTGGGGCCACACAGTTGACCAGGTTTGGGGTGAGGAGGCCCAGAGGTGGCCTGAGGTTTTGGGATCAGCTGGCGAGATGCGGTGCGTTTCTGGTCAAGCAGGACACTTGCAGGAACACGAAAGTTACCCGAGTTTTGCTGTTGCAGCATCTGGGCAGGAGCAGCTCCATCCTGGCCCTAGAAAGTTAAACCAGCCACAAAAGACAAGTAGTGTCTGATTCCATTTCTGTGAGGAATGTAGAAAAGCCAAGTTCAGGGAGACAGAAAGGGGAAGAGTGGAAACAGCCATAATTGTAGGAGCTGAGGGCCTGGGGAGCGAGCGTTTAATCGTGCAGAGTTCAGTTCGGGAAGATAGAAGGTTCTGGAGACGGGCGGTGGTGATGGTTGCCCAACAGTATGGATGTGCGTAATGCCACTGAACTGGACACTTAGAAATGGTTATAATGGTCAATTTTATGTTATATATATTTTACCACAAGAAAAAAATCACCAAAAAAAAGTGACACCAACAAGAAAAACAAATGGCAGGTGAAGAACACACCTGGAAAGTGTTGCCAAAAAGCCAATGAAAATTGCAAACACTTGTTTGGCAATTAACTTTTTTAAAGTCAGGGAAACCATTTCCTTGACAACGCAAGACCGTAAAACAGCTGCGAAGGCCCCAGGGAGGCGCAGCAGGACAACGGGGACATGAGTGACAGCTGGGGCGCCTGGGAAGAAGAGCCGGGGAAATAAAGCCTTCGCACAATGAATGCTTATGGGAAGGCACACAAGGGACAAGTCACCCTATTTAAAAAAAAAAAAAAAAAAGGCACCAAAGACAGAGATGAAGAAAGTGGGCAAAATGACCTGGAAACAATGCTAAGAAAGTTCGGCCAGAACATCTGGGATAGAGGCTCCACCCTATGCCGACTGGCTCCCCAAAGAAGAAAACAGAAAATGTGTACAGGACAAATACTGGGGCGGCGCCTGGGAAGCTGTAAGGATAGCCGTCTTCAGAGGACCTGCGAGTGCGTGTGACAGTTGTCATTTTCATGTCCCTGCATATTTCTGTGGCATGCTATCAGTTCTTAGGCGCATAGAAGAGATATTTTGATTCATAATATCTTGGGTTTACTTTTTAGAATTTATCTAGAAACCGATAACGCTTCTATCTTTTTGACTTTTTACTCAAAACCGACCAACTATGTTGCAGACACTGCGGCTGGACAAGAGGAAGCAGGCGAGTCCCCGCCAGCCCACCGCCGGTGCCGGTCGCCTGCAGCCACTGAGCGGGCCGCCGGTTGCTTCCTTAAGGACCTCACGGCCATTCCCTCCCGCTTGCTCCCAAGCGCCTTGCAGGGTGAGTGCACATATGTCCCCGCATCTTCCAGCCAAGAGAAGCGCAGCGCAGCCGGGCGGGGTCTCCCCGTGCGCGGGAGTGCAGGCCGGGACCCTCTCTTTAGCTGGCTCGCTTTTGGCTGCTACGCTGGGTCCCCGCAGCGCAAAGACGCCTCTTCCTAACTTTGGAATTTCAGGCCGGGCTCCCGAGGGTCCGGCCACCGCCGACCACTGTCTGCTGTGCCTGGTAGACGGAGGACAAAGGGCTTGATAAATAAGGGACCGCTCAGCACCAGGTGGGGGGGCACAGACACACTCTGGCTTTCTCAGCACAAGGGGGTGTTGACCACAAAAGGTAAAGGCCAGCACCTTTTATGGTAAACGCCTCAGAGGAAAGAGTGTATTTACTTTGGGACAGAAGCACCGCCGCCCCCACCCCATCCTAAGCCCCTGTGAGAGAAAGCTCACCCCCACTTTCGGGCTGCCCTGTGCTGCTGGTCTCAGCCCACTGAAGATGCTGCGGCAGAATCTTCCAAACCCCTGCGTGCTTCTCGGCCTGGTTCCTGTCCGCATCCCCCTCGCGGTAACGTCGGGCGCTGACCGAACAGCGGCCTTTTGGTTTTCTTTTGGTTGAATGTTAGATTTTAGGTCCAAAGGAGTGTGACTTACAGGTGACAACAGCTTGCATTTCGTCACACATTCAAGGGCCACTTGAAGCTCGTGGTTGGTGAGGGTGGACCGGGACAAGCTGGAGTGACACAGGAAGGCCCCTTGAGACCTCCCACAGCTAGTGAGGTGCTAATGGAACTGGGAAAGTGAGGTTTCTCAACCCCAGTTGGGGTCCATCCCCCTTCCCCAGCCACTCTGGGGTTCTGCTTGGTGACTGAGATCCCTGCTTTGCTTCTAGTATGGGAGGGCAGGTCATGAGCAGGCCTGTGGACCACCTGAGGTCACAGACCTCAGCATGGGCGGGACAAGTTCACTGGCCACTCTGGAAGGTCCAACACTCTGGAAAAGCCTCCGACGGTGCTGGCTGCGGCGTCGGGGCCTCTGAGAGCTGATCGCTCCACTTGCATTGGCGTTTGCGTCTCTTCCTCATCTTAGAAAGTAGAGATTACGTGGGAGAGTGGACGGCTTTCTCCAACTCCTGGCCTCGCTGGCCACGCCGGAGGGGTCTGCGCCCCCTCAGGGGCACACCTGAAGCACCCCACTCCACCCGGAGGGAGGGACAGTCGTGGGGTGGGGTCGCCCCGAGTAGCTTGGAGAGTCAGTGGGCTTCCTTCGGCGAGCAGTGAAGGTTTAACTGGTGGAGCTCTAATGAGGTGAGGGCATGTGTGCGCCAGGACCCCGGGTGCAGCAGGGGATGGCGCGTCAGAGGAGACGGTGACCCCGAGGGCAGCTGGGGCTGGAGGCGGGGCAGGGAGGGAGCCAGGAGAGCTGCTGAGGCTGAGTCAGGAGGGGAAGGGGCCAGACAGCAGGGGAGGGTCAGACAGAGGGGGAGGGTCAGACAGAGGGGGAGGGTCAGACAGAGGGGGAGGGTCAGACAGGGGAGGGTCAGACAGAGGGGGAGGGTCAGACAGAGGGAGGGTCAGACAGAGGGGGAGGGTCAGACAGAGGGAGGGTCAGACAGAGGGGGAGGGTCAGACAGAGGGGGAGGGTCAGACAGAGGGGGAGGGGCCAGTCAGAGAGGGAGGGTCAGACAGAGGGGGAGGGTCAGACAGAAGGAGGGTCAGACAGAGGGGGAGGGTCAGACAGAGGGGGAGGGGCCAGACAGAGGGGGAGGGTCAGCTAGAGGGGGAGGGTCAGACAGAGGGGGAGGGGCCAGACAGAGGGGGAGGGTCAGCTAGAGGGGGAGGGTCAGACAGGGGAGGGTCAGACAGAGGGGGAGGGTCAGACAGAGGGGGAGGGTCAGCTAGAGGGGGAGGGTCAGACAGGGGAGGGTCAGACAGAGGGGGAGGGTCAGACAGAGGGAGGGTCAGACAGAGGGGGAGGGTCAGACAGAGGGAGGGTCAGACAGGGGGGGAGGGTCAGACAGAGGGAGGGTCAGACAGAGGGGGAGGGTCAGACAGAGGGGGAGGGTCAGGCAGAGGGAGGGGCCAGTCAGAGAGGGAGGGTCAGACAGAAAGGGAGGGTCAGACAGAAGGAGGGTCAGACAGAGGGGGAGGGTCAGACAGAGGGGGAGGGTCAGACAGAGGGGGAGGGGCCAGTCAGAGAGGGAGGGTCAGACAGAAAGGGAGGGTCAGACGGAGGGGGGGGCCAGACAGCAGGGGAGGGTCAGACGGGGGGCCGGCCAGGCAGGTAGGGGGAGGTAGTGCAAGAGCCTCTGGCCTCGTGGAAGACCGTCTGAGACTGAGGGAAGAGGGAAGAATGAGCCTCTCCCACCTCCCTTGGTATTGGCGCAAACACTTTATGAAGGGTTGGAATTTTTGTGAAGGGTGTTTTCTCCCAGACGCCCGTCTCTGTGAGGGGCACTACCCTCCCGCCCACAGGGAGCAGTGGGTTTCGTTCAGGTCACACTGACTTCATGGCTGAAGAAACCAAAGCTCAGAAACGGGCCCAGGCAAATGAATGTCAGAGGTGAGTCTCAAGTCTCCATTCTCTAATTCATTCTTTTTTTCTAAATTCCAGACAAACCAAACTCCAAGCTTGATGACTGTCTATGTTACGCCACGTATTATTTTGGATGATGTTTATTCTGAACTCTAAGGATGCTCATACACAAGAGAACAATATAAAATGTGGAGATAGCTGTTTACTTACAGGTATGGAAAAATTAAAACAAAGGATTGAGAGCAACAAAAGCTGAAAACACGGTGGCCCAGGGGTGGGATTAGAGTGTTTAACGCCCTAGACCGCAAGACTGGCAGGTGTCGCCCACAATGTTGATAGGGTTGCTCTTTCCCCTCCACCTGTAAATTCTCTCTCAAATGTCCTATAATTGTTTCACTAATGTACTGTGGAGGGCAGAGGGGAAGACTCCTTTTCTCCATGAGGTCATTTTTTATTTTAGGTACTCTGTTTTAAGAAAAAAATTCTAATAGTCACCCAACAAACTTTTGGCATACAGATGCTCATTTTACCACCATGTATAATAAGAAACTGGAAATGACCTAAGTTCCATATAGTTCCCATCAACCTGCGGAGGCGAGAGCACGTGACCCAGTCCTGACCTGTCAGAGCGGGTCTGTAGGGTTTGCCAGGTGGGAAGGGGGCACATCTTGAGACATGCAGAGGCCAGGTGACATTTTTATCGTCTGGCTCCTGACACACCTGAAGCCCACCCACTTGTACCCCTAAAGTTTTTAAGTACGTGAGACAATAAATCCCTCTTTCTGTATAGGCCAAGTTTGAGTTGGTTTTGATAAAGTGATGACTAATATATGTCTAATTAAAAGATTGTACGTACAGTCAAGAGAACATTTTACAACCTAAAAGCAATGTTTATTAGATCCAAGTGGAACGCAGAGCGGTAGAAAACATTACCGAGTGAAAACAGCATCAGGAAAAGTAAATAGATCTGCAGGGGAATGAGGGCATTGAGAATGAAAAAAAATCTGCTAATACAGCCCGAGGGAGGGCTCCCAGCAGGCAGACTGATGACAGCTACGCAAAGCCAGTATCTTAACGCCCATCCCAAGAAAAGCACAGGAAGAAAGTTGTACACCCAAACACCAACAGTTGTCACCTTGGCTGGCGCATTATTTCTCCCCCCTATTTTTTACTTTCAGGAATTTTAAAAAATTGTATTTAACGTCAATGCACACTACTTTCAAGAGAGCAGCTAAAACATAAAAAAACCAAAAAACAAAACAAAAAAACCCCACATACACAAAAACATGTTTAAGATAGGTGGACTGGGCAGGCAGGGCAGTTCCTAGGAGTTCTGATGTCCTAAACTCAGTTCCAGCTCCTGGGTCTTGGGGATGACAGGGCCTCTCTCCTAATGGAATCTGGTTGAGCCGGTTCCAGTGACATCCTTTTGTGTGCAAACAAAGGGGAATCTTATCCACCCATTGCTGCCCAGGGCGGGGAGAAGGAGAGCAGAGAAAAAACTGAAGGTGAGTTGACGAAGGAACCACACAGCACACCCTTGTTAACAATTATGTAAACGGAGCCGCTTTGCAGTGGAGCTGGAGCTGCCATCCCAGAGGAACTGCCTTGCGCACAGTATGCCTCAAACCTTTGGAGTGTTAAAATGACCTTCGGACTGGGCCTAAGCAATCTTGAACCCAAAAAACTGTTTACAAAGACAAGAAAGCAGTTATTGTGACTAATGGAATGATGTCTACGGGACTGAACATGAAAAACGTCATTTAGAATTAGCCTCACTGTGTTACGTTATCTGCACCAGTAGAAATGCCTTCCTTCTATTGAGTAATTGTTCCCCTTCCCTGTCTCATCAATACCCCTGGCCTTGGTCTCCTAACCAGAATATTATTTGGGCTTCTGCCTGGATTAGTGATTCCTGAATAGCTGTCCTTATTGGTCTCAAATGAACAATTGTTTCCCTCTCACTTCGGAGGGCCTTTTTATTTTCTGGGTGACACCTTTCACACCAGGGACCCTATTGTTTTATCATCAACACTTAATCTGGAGCCCAGAATGAAACAAGAATGTGGGCTGACTGGGAGAGTGAGTGGGGGCTGAGGAAGCAAGTGACTGAGTTAGCACCCCCCCCCCCCAGGGAAGGAATGAGCAACAATGAAGACACAGGGGAGCGATGGAAGAGAGGGGGCAGATTGACCTTCAGGACACTCACTGGCTGACAGCGCCCTCGGGACCCAGCTGGCCCTCCCAGGTGGTAGGTCTCCAGGCATTTTCTCTGCCAACCTTGCCCGCCCCATGCTGTCCCCTTTGATTCCACTCAGAGGCCCCTGGGCTGAGCCTACCTTCGCCTCACCTGTCACCAGGGGTCCTGCTTCCCCCCGCCTGGCTGGGGGCTGAGGCAGTGTCACCTTGGCTTCCTCTGAAGATGAGCTCCCAAGGCTTCTTTCCTGCAAGAGTTTCAGTAAAGAAACAAAAACACCAATGACAGGAGAGCTGTGGGGCAGGGCAGAGTGGGGCCCAGCTCTGAAGTCGGGCTCCTGGCTTGGTCCTCCCGCCCCCACCCCCACCCAGCTGGGAGGGCCCCGCAGTGACGTGAGCTCCCGTGTGAGTCCGCTCGGGCCACCTAACAGAATACTGGGCCTTCAACACCAGGAATGTGTTTTCTCATAGCTGCGGAGACTCCACGGCCTGGATCAAGGTGTCGGCCAGTTTGGTTCTGGTCAGGGCTCCCCTCCTGGTGTGCCGATGGCCACCTCTGGCCGTGTCCTCACATGGCCTCTCTGGGCCGGTGCAGGCAGAGAGAGATCCCTCTTGTGTTTCCTCCTCTTATAAGGACACCAGTCCCTTAGGATTATGTCCCCACCCCTACAACCTCATAAAACCCCAATCACCTCCCCAAAGCGTCATCTCCAAACACTCACACTGGAGCTTCAACGTATGAATATTAGGGAGCAACATTTCCATCCCCAACGCTCTCTGTGGCTCAGCGCCCTCTTCTGTACAACTGGAAGACCCTCTCCCCAGCCCAGGGACCCCGCAGGTCATCAGGGAGAAAGAGAAGGCATGGCCAGGCCTGTCCAGGACTGGCACCATCACCCCCAAGAGCCCCTCGTCCTCAGGAACAGCCAGGCAAATGTCACACGGGCTGGCTTCCTTCACACCCTCCGGTAACCTGGGTGCCCACAAGCCTGGATTCTGTCTCCCCCCCACCTCCAGCCCACCCCGAGGGAAGGCACAGCCCACCTCCTGCTGCAGGCTCTCGTAGAGCAGGGTGAGCTCTTCCAGCGCTCTCTCCAGCTCCTCAGCCGCGGCCCTTAGGTCTTGTGCCAACTCTGTCCTGGCTCCGTCCTTCAGTTCCTTCCAGTCCTTCAGGAGGCTGTGCACGTCCATGCTGAGGAAGACGCCCCCGGTCACACCGCCCAGCCAGCGAGCTTTTCTCCCCAGCGCGAGCGGCGTACCTCCAAAGGCCTTTTGCACTTGTTCGATCTGATTGGCCGGGAGCTGGCCGGTGGCCACAAACCGCTTGGCGGCCTTGGCCAGGCTCGGGTGGGCTCTGGCTATCTTCAGGGCACTGCTGTTCTTCTTGATGGCCGTGATGGCTCTTCTGCAGTCATAGATGGTCTTTCCAGCACTTACCAAATGGGATATGTCCTTTGCAGGGTCTTCGACCTTGTGACTGACGGTAGACAATTCCCTGCTGGCCTGAGCTTGAACTGTTTTATTGTGAAAGTGTTTCAGAAGGTTGGTCAAGAGGCTGGCGGCCCCAGCTACTGTCCCCAACCCTTGGCCGGCGGCGGAGAGCAGCAGGCTTCCTCCCGCTGTTGCCGGGGCGAGGAGTAAGCCCAGGACGCTCGCCATTCCGGAGACGACGGCCACGGAGCTGGTCACCACGCTGGTCTGGATGAAATTTTTGTGGGTTTTGTCGATGTCGTCAGCAAAGGCACGGTACTCTCTGATGATTGCTTCTTGTCGCTCTTTAAAAGCGGGAAACTCTTTTTTAAAAAGCACTATTTGTTCGGCGGACAGATATCCGTCTAGCTGCTGCACATCTTCACCCAGGGGAGTGTCAGCGTCGCCCCTGTGGACGAGGGAAATAAAGACTTGGCCTCAGTGTCCCAGCTGGGAAAGCCACGCTCTTAGGCCGGGCGCTGTCCCATGTTCCGGCCACCCCGCCTTGGAGTCCTGCCTGCGTCTCCCTGACACCTCCTTTCCCGCCGACCCGGCCGTGAAAAGTCCCAGGGCTCTGGGGGCTGCGGTGCCAGGGAGGGAAGCAACATGCAAGAGGGGCATCTGGAGGGGCACGTGGGAGAAACGTAGCCTTGGCCAAAGGGGGGGGCAGAGGGGAGAGTAACCCTGACGGATGTTTGTGGCCGTGTTCAGAGAGAATGTGGAACTGTCACCGACAAGAGGCCCTGGGGAAACGCTAAGGCCCTCGTGAAGCCCGGGGCTAGTGGAGGGGGAGGCCGGGTGCTGGGCGGGAGGCTGAAAGTTCTGTAGAGGCCGAGGCGGGCCCGAGGGAGCAGGCGCCCTGCTGTGTGGCGCGACCTCCACTGTGATGACCTTGAGCCTGGCCACCGTGGTGTGTCTTTGCTTCTGTGAGGAGCAGCACACCAAGAGGGCGAAGACAAACGACCAGTAACGTTCTGGCCGTTCTCCTTGGCACTGGGTCAAGCAGGTGGGATTGGTCCTTCCTGGGAGAGGTCAGGGACAGTGGGCCCAGGGCCTGCTCCCCGAATATCTCATAGTGTGAAGGGTTAAGGGGTCTTGGCCATGGAGTGTGTCCCCCATGGGAGAGCAGTGACGGGAAGAGGAAAGCCGACCCCTGTGGGCACTTTCCTCGTGCCAAGTGTCACTGTGCATTTCCGTCAGGGCGAGGTCAGGAGGCCTGGAGACGACACAGATTCCCTGGCGCCAAGGGGAGGGTCCGAGGAAAGGCTGCACACGGGCAGAGAGTACACCCTCTTTGGCAGCCCGGAAGCCACCTGTCGCCCAGTGTGCGTTTTGATACATTCAAGAAGGAAGGGGACACCGGAAACAGGCTAAAGTGATGGGGTGCGGGCGGGCAGACGGGTGTCTGAGCTGGGGGAGCCCTGGAGAGGAGCTGAGCTGCGCCTTTACTCTTTGATGGAGACAGTGGAAGCCCAGGGAGGAAAGGAGGCTCGCCCAAAGGACACGGGGGCCGAGGGGGAGCTTTGAATGGGGCGCAGAGCTTCAGTTGTTCATCTCGCCCATCAGTTACGTCGGATTCCTCCTGAGGCGTATGTGCATGTGCCCTTCCATTGTCCTTTCTCTCCACACACGCACATGCACACCACGCACACACTCTTTCTCAGTGGGAAAGGATGGGAAATGTGCTACCAGGGAAACCCTTTAGTGTTAATGAATTTAAGCCCCGTTGTCAGTTAGTTGGCAGCTGCGTGTCGGGCTGCCAGGGGCTGCGGTGGGACGGGGTGGGGTGAAGGCGAGGAGGAAGGCCCTGCTGAGGAACCCCAAACCTTACAGGTGCCACCAGCCAGCCACCCTGACCCCTGTCTTTCCCAGGTTTGTAGGGACAAAAAGAAAGAACAAACTGCTATGTGTTGCAGCTGGCGACACCACCACTTTGCATTCATTCTAAAGTCTTGACTTTAACGCGATCGACAAGCTAAGGCAAGCGTGGCTGCTTGTGCTTTTTTAAAAATTAAGCCCAATCCTCAAATGTGGACATTTTGGGCACAGTACATCCTGTATGAGACAGCAGTGCCCACTGACACAGTGTCACATTGCAACCTGGTTCCACGAGGACAGCACACGGTGCACCGAGTTCACTTGGCCAACGTCTGTTGATCGCCCCTATTGTGCTGGGGGCCGGGGATGCTACGTCTGCGGACCCACAGGTAACTGGGCGTAAATTCTGAATGCAGAAACACTGCACGGCTTTCCTGACGACGGGTGAGCCCAAAAGACTGAGTTCCTGCTTCCGAGGCCTCACAAAGCTGAGGCCCCTAGAGCGGGACAGTTTATACCCTTAGCGTCCCGTTACTCAATGTCATGTACCTAATTAGATCTTGACTTGCTCTCCAAAATATTTAGTGTACCCTGTGGAATATTTTTTTCTCTAGGAGAATATACCTCCTGAGTGGGAGGACAGGGCCCCCGTCTGGCTGGCACCTTTGGAACACATCCATTGCATATCATGAGGATGCCTGCCACTTGTCCCTGTCCCCGGGGACAAAACTCGCTGGGTTACCTTTGCAAACCAGCTCCAGCCTTGAGTTCTTGCTCTGCCTGGTTGTCCGGCAGCTTCACCTCCGTGCTCATCTCGCCCATGGGAAAGTTAGGGGTGTCCTCTGGGGTCAAATGACTTTCTGGTTGGAAACATGGAAAACAAGGTGAGTGCAGGTGCCACAAAACCTTATGAAATTCAAGTGGGAGGGATTTTACAAATGTGGAACCAAAATAATAGTGAAACACTTATACTAAATATTGGCAAACTATTCTTACATTTTATATTGCAGTACAGTTTATATATAAGTACATAAATTGAAGTCCAGCTCCATAAATCAATAAATGTTGAGATATATATACACATATATATATATATATATGTATATATATCCCCCCATGTAATCATCACCCAGACCAAGATATAGAACAGAAGATTTCCCGTAACTATTCCCTGTCAATACCCACCCCAGAGGTTACCACTATTCTGATTTCTGTAACCATTGATTAGTTTTCCTGTTCTTGAACTTCATATAATTGTTGCAGGTATCAGTAGTTTTTAAAAGATGATTGCTGTATAGCATTTCATTATATAAACACACTACAATTTGCTTATCTATTCTATCAATTGATCTGTTTGTTTCAAATCAATAGTCAGCCATTGACTATTATGAATGAATTGATTGTAAATCATTAAAAGCTCATCTTTACAAGACAAGGCAACAACTTATAAGGCCCCTTTATACAAATTATATTCCCAAGGACATAATAATATTATGAGAACTGCAGAAGGCCCTGTCTGAGCATGCAGGTGGAGTCTGAAATCCCTCCCAGAATCTACTTGCCAAGTGATGAGACCTGGGGACCAGGGGTGGGGGGAGGTGCTGTGTGTCTCTGGAGAGAGGAGCACTTCGATCGATCAATTGATTGATTGCACGAAGTTGTCATCCACTTGTAGATATGTGTATTCACAGAGGTACATCCACTTGTGGGTGGGCTTTTTCTGATAAGCCCTAAGGCACCGTCTGGGCTGGCAGTGGCCCTGGTTTAATTTATAGGTTAAAATGATCACTTGGGCTGGCAAATAGACTCTAGGTGTAAGAGAGGAAACAGGTTGACCCATTAGGAAGCTATTGCAGCGATCAGAGCAAGAGGAGACAGCTGTTTGAACCAGGTTGGTAGAAATGATAAGAGTGATGGATTTGAAGGGATCCACAGGATTTTTCCATGGATGTGGGATGGGAGAGAGCAGAGTCAAGGATGACCTCAGGGTGAGTCAGGTTTGGGGCCTGAAGGACTGTTGCAGCGAAGATCCCATCTGCTGAGGTGGTGGAAGGTTTCCTGGGCAGGGAATAGGGTTCTGTCTGGGGTGGGCTGAGTCTGAGATACCCAATTAGATATCCAAGTGACGCTGAGTAGACAGTGGATAGATGGGCCTTGTTCTGGCTGGGAGATTAAATGGGGGAGCTGTCAGTGTAGAAAGTAGTTAAAGCCACAAAATTGTGCGTGAACCCTAGAGAGAGAGTCATAGAAGCCAAGCACGGCCCAAGGTTGAGCCCTGGAGGACTCCAGCAGCTAAGCCAGGGAGGAGAGGAGAGGCCAGCTGGGGAAGGACAGGAGACCTAAGAACGGAATTTTGGAATCCAGTGAACTTGATGGAGTGCAATAGCCTGAATATTATGATTTATAGTTTGATTGTATAACTAGTTGTGCTTGTTTCATAGTATGATGTATATTGTGGCAAGTTTGTCCTTTCCAGGCCCTTTGTGTTCCCTTTGAATTCAGCAGACCGGTTTTGGTTGGACCCAAACCCACAGGGCGATAAGAACAGTCATAAATCTAGAGGCACAGAGCAGCCAGAGACAAGTGCTGACCGCAAGACTCAGATGCGGTTTTGTCTGGGCATCGACAGAACGGTCAAAGCAATAGCTGGCGTCTGCGGCCTCTGGGGCTGCAGGTGGCTGCATTCCGTTCCAGCCTCAACTTACCCCACTCCCCTCTGTAACCCTGTCCCTCCCGCCGCGCGGTGAGACAGGGTTTGGATGCTCGTGTGCTCCCTGTCTCCGTGGTGGCCGGCCTTCTCAACAGATGCCTTATATGATTCAACCCCGCCTCCGCTGAGCTGGACACAGCGACCGGCAGCCTGAACCCAACCGGGGCTTCCCGGGAACAAACTGTTGGTGTGTGACTGCCGAGTTTTTGCGTGTCCTTGTATTTTTATGTGTTCTGGGCCATTCTCCTTTCCATCTTCTCTTACAAAGACACCGCTGGATTCTGCTTTACCCTCCAGTGAAAACGGCTGGGGTGGGGGAAAGCTTACCCGGGTAGATTTGAGATGTCTGTATTGTTGCCACGTTTGAAATGGTATTTTGGCTCTTTCCCATCTTCAGGGTGACAGGGTGTCTGGCTGAGATGTCTTACCTGCGCCAGGAGAAAGATGACCTTCAAATTAGGAGAGAGACAGCGCGGTAAAGTGGATCAAAGCCTCCTCGGTCACTTACCAGTTCCCTGATTTCAAGGAAATTCACTCGCCGCCCTGTTTCCCTTTCCTTACCTGTGAAGGCGAGAGTAAAATGCTTATCTCATTAAGTGTTGTGGGACAGTAGTTTCTGCATTTTTCATAAAACAAGCAGGATAAAAATGCTCTATTAAAAGGAAAAGACTCTTTGATTGGGTCAGAAAGCAAAGTCCAACTACATGCACTTCTTAAAAGAGACGCATCTGAAACAGAGGGACTTGGAAAGTTAAACCTGCAGGATGAGCCATGTGTGGCAGGCCAGGGAGGTGGCTGTGTCCATGAAAGGGTAGCACAAACGTGTCCTTGCGATGGAACTGTCCTGTATCTTCACTGTGATGCTGACCACCCAAAGCTGCATGTGTGAGAAAGTTGCGTAGAACTAAATGCCCCCACACACACACACACACACACACACACAGGAGTGCGAGGGAAGCTGGTGAAATCTGAATAAGTGGTTTGTATCCATGTCAACTTCTTGGTTGTGATATATTAGAGTTTTGTAAACTGTTACTGGTGGGGAAATTGGGTAAAGGGAGATACATGGGATCTTTCTGCATGTGAATCTACAATTATCTCAAAATTAAAACTTGAAAACATAGCATACACCTATCAGAATGGCCAAAATCCGGAACACCGACAACATCAAATGCTGAGGAAGATGTGGAGCAACAGGAATGCTCCTTCACTGATGACGGGAATGCAAAATGGCACAGCTTCTTTGGAAGATAGTTTATCACTTTCTTACAAAATTAAACATACTCTTACCATATGATCCAGCAATTGGGCTTCTTCGTATTTTACCCAAAAGGAGTTGAAAACTTATGTCCACACAAAAACCTGCATAGGGATGTTTATAGCAGCTTTATTCATAATTGCCAAAACTTGGAAACAACCAAGATGTCCTTCAGTAGGTGAATGGTTAAATAAACTGGGACATCCAGACAATGGAATATTGTTCAGTGCGAAAGGAAATGAGCTACCAAGCCATGAAAAGACAAGGAGGAAACGGAAATCCATATTACTAAGTGAAAGAAGCCAGTCTGCAAAGGCTGCATTCTTTATGATTCCAACTATATGACATTCTGGAAAAGGCACAATTTTGAAAGTAAAAAGATCAGTGGTTGTTAGGGGCTGGGAGAAGGGAGGGATGAAGAGATGGAGCACAGAGGATTTGGGGGGCATTGAAACTATTCTATGTGATGCCCTAATGGTGGATTCATGTCCTTAGACATTCCTCCAAACCACGGAATGTACACCAAGAGTGAACCTTAATACAAACTATGGACTTTGGGTGATGATGGGTCAGTGTAGGCTCAGTAGGGCATGTTGATAATGGGGGAGGCTGTGCATGTGGGGGGGGGGGCGTATATGGGAAACCTCTGTACCTTCCCCTCAATTTTGCTCTGAATCTAAAACTGCTCTAAAAAAAAAAAGTCTAATTTTAAAAAAATAGCCACTGCATGCAGATACAAAAAAGAAGCATTGCAACATTACTCATGGTTTTCAAAAAGTCTAAAGGCTGCCCAGCATTCTTGTAAAGTGGGTTGGTTAAATAAGCTATGGCGTATCTAGTAATGAAATAATACGCAGCCATGAAACCAAATGAGGCAAATCTACACGAGCAGGTGCGGAAGGATCCCCCACATGCATCGGTAAATGAGAAGGCAGGGTACACACAATGTACAGATGCTTCCTTTTGTATACAAAAAAGATACCTGTGTTTGTATAGACAAAAGGCTAGTTGATACTGTTAAGGGTCAGAGATGAAAGAAACACTTGCTTTTCACTGTATACCCTTTTATACTTTTTGTATCAATGAGTTTTCCCATGTGCCTGTCTGTGATACCAACAAATTTTTTTTAAATAATTAAAAAATATATATGTTTTCATTGATTTTTAGAGAGAGGGGAAGGGAGAGGGAGAGAGAGAGAAACATCGATGAGAGAGAAACATTGGTCGGCTGCCTCCTGCGTGCCCCCTACTGGGGATCAAGTCCGAAACCCGGGCATGTGCCCTGACCGGGAATCAAACCAGTGACCTCTTGGTTCATGGGTCAATGCTCAACCGCTGAGCCACACTGGCCAGGCAAATTTTTAAAGGCTGTTCCCTGTAGTGGGTTGAATAATGTGCCCCCAAACTTTATGTCCAGCTGAAACCTCAGAACGTGGCCTTATTTGGAAATAGGTCTTTGAAAATCTATGCCCCCTCCCGCCCTCATGACCTTCCTCCTTCCCCTTCTCCGGTTCCTGTGTGACTTCTAAAATTCTTAGAAAACGAATCCTCCCCTACATATCTTGAAGTTAGAAAAATCCATATAACCCCTTTTTTCCTTATTATTTAAATGAATGCAGATTTATGATAGAAAATTTAGAAACAAAGAATAAAATTCATCTGCACTCTCACTACACAGAAATAAACACCGTCAGCATTTTATTTTAAAAAACAAAAAAGTTAAACTCATGAGGTTCCTGTGGTTTTGCGTGAATTTTTGTCCCTTAACTTTATATTCTAGTGGTTCCTCATATTACTAAATAGTTTCAAACAGGGTATTTAAAGGTTGTGTAACGTTTCATTCTATGGATGTGTTGTTTCGTATTTAATTACTCCCCAGCTGTTGAATCTTTGGGTTGTTTTCAGTTTCAGTTTCAGTTTTATAAATAATGCTTGGTTATTTCTTTGGGATAGTCTTTCGGGTAGAATTAATACATCAAAGATTAAAAAAAAAAAAAAAAAGGTTTTCTCCTCTCTGGTTTATAAAGTGGGGTGTGGAGGGTTTGGCTCCAGGGTGCCCATGGCCTATATATCAGCCAGACATGCATCTGCCTACTTTAGACACCTTTAATCCTCTCTGACAATGTGAACGAGATGCTAATATTATTCCCATTTTACAGATGAGGAAACCGAGGCACAGGGAGGCCAATGTCATGCAGTTGATGGTTGGGAGAGCCCAGTGTGATTCCAGCTGGGACAACAGCTAGTACGAGCCTAGAGCAGTGGATCTCAGTCAGGGGTGAGCTTTCTCCCCAGGGGATACTGGTAATGTCTGTAGATATTGGTGGTAGGGGGGTTGGGGGGTGCTGCTGGCATCTAGTGGGTAGAGGCCAGCGATGCTGCTAAACAACCTCCAATGCACAGAATGGGCCACGACAGAGAAGGATCCCGCCCAAAACGGCAGTGGGGCTGAGACTTAGAAACTGCCCTGGGGTCCCCCTCTCCACCAGCACCTGTGGCGCCTCCCCAGTTGTCGTGTTAGTCCTACCAGATGAAGGGCAGAGGTGAAGGCGGGGAGCTCTTCGGTCGGAACATGTTCCCTCCCCACTGACCTTGGCAGATTGAGGGGAGACAACAGAGTTGATGGCTGGATTAGCGGTGTTATTTCATTTGGACGGCTCATATTTCTGACGGGCTTTGTGGGCCTGCTGGGGGACCCTTTAGTCCCCTGCGTTCCTCAACTGTTCGTCTCCGCAGACCGACCCCCCCCACATGCACTCTAAGTAAGAAAATGTGGGTTACTCTGAAAACACAGCTTGGGGACAGCCCCCTTAATCTTTATCACCAGCCGCCCTCCCCCCCTTCCCACAACCACCCCAAAAAAACCTACAATCCAGGAGACACTGGGGTTGGCTTTGCACTCTCCACAACTCGCCCAGCCTCTTTCTTCTACAAAGATGACACCCCTAAGCCTCTCCCGTAGGGACTTCCAGGGAAACACCTGTGGCCTGGAAGTGTCCATATTCTGGGGGCCAGGCCCTCTCCCTTTAGGGCCCTGGGTCCCGGGCCCATGGAGGGGAAGGCGTGGTTGGTCACGTCACACTCTTAATCAGATTTTCATTTGAATTTCAAATGGCCCGTGAGGGAGAGATTCCTGTCCTGATTTATCAGTAAAGAATGTGGACTTCAGTCCTGGCCGGGTAGCTCAGTTGGTTAGAGCATCGACCCCACACACCAAGGTTGCAGGTTCAATCTCCGGTCAGGGCACATACAAGAATCAACCAGTGAACGTATTAATAAGTGGAACAACAAATCATAGTTTTTCTCTCTCTCTTCTGTCTCTGTCTCTTTCCCTCTCCCTCTAAAAATCCACTAAAAAAAAAAATTTTTGAATTTCAGACCCTCCCCGGGCTCACAGTTAGTAACCGGCAGGGCAGGGACTCGAATCCTGGCAGCCTGACCTCCGCTCCTGTTCCCAGCCGCCCCGCGGGCCCGAGCTGCCCCCTGCCTGTGCCCACCTGCTCTCCCTGCACCCCCGGCTCCTGCCCTCACCTGCCCGGGGCCTCCAAGTCGGCGGGCGCTGCGAGCCGCTGGCTGCGAGGACGAGGACGGAGGGGAGAGCGGGTCCGAGCGCGGCCGGCCGCCCGCCGTCTCTCCCGGCGGGGCTGCCAGCTGCCTCCTCCTAAAGCCCACGCCCCTTCCAGGAACCCCGGGGTAGCCCAGAAGCGAGAAGCCGCTTTTGTTTTCACTTTCTTTCTTGCCTCTTTCTCTGGTAGATGTGAGGGGAGGGGGCCGTGGGGTCAGTGGAGGCTGGGTGGCGGCTGGGTGGTCCTGCAAGGACTCTGGAGTGAGCCACCCGCCCAGCGGTATCGCCTGAGCCGTGGCCTCCGCTCCCCATCTGTGAAATGGCCTTAAAACAGCCCCCGGGCCCGGAGCTATGGCGAGGAGCCCCCAGCGAGCTACTCAGCGCCCCCCGTGGAATGAGCACCCAACATCGCCGTCAGGGGCAGCTGTGATGACTGTTGTCACATCTCTGTCCCACCCTCTGAGGGGAATGACATTAAAACTCTAACACCTTTTATCGGGATGTGAAATGCAAAATTCTCCGAAAACGGAAACTTTTTTCCTAATTCATTGGGTGGTAAAACTTGACCTGAATTGGTACAAGTTTATAGTTTTGATGAATCCCACTTACTCTGAATATTCATTGCGTCACTGTAGAAATATTAACCGTGTTTGAGTGAGGAGGGCTGCTGAGATGTTACACAACGCACAGTATCTGTACCTTTTCAAAAAAACTCCAAATTGGAAACTCTGAAACACACCTGGCCCCCATGTTTTGAGATATAGGACTATGGTCCTGACTCGCCCATTTTGCAGATAAGGAAACTGAGACTTCAAGAGGGTTGGTGGCTTGCCCGTGGTCCCGCAGCTGAGCAAAGGCAGAGCCAGTTCTGCACTCCACTTGTAGGAATGAGCTCATGGTGGGGTCTGGCTGAGGTTTGTATCTCTGTGTGTGTGTGCAAGCTGGGACCGGGCCCTGTGGTCTGCTCAGATTTATTTGCCCAAAAGCTCCCCCATCCTCTCCTTCGCCCTACCTGAGGCCACACCAGGGTTGCTGCTTTGCAGAAGGTGTCGCCCAGTCAGTCAGTCTTGGCTCTACAGGGGGCGGGGGCTAACTGATGTCCCCTGGGTGCTGTGAGCAGGAATGGGAGGCTGATGGGCCCATTGAGCTGGGACCCGTAGGGGACTTTACAGCCCTGGCGTCTGGCCTCCTGAACTTGGGCCCACTCTGAACAGAGGCTGTCCTGGAGGTGGAGCTGGCCGGCAGCCAGACCAGCTGGGCCTCCCTGCTGTTTGTCCTCAGTCCTTGGGGCCTCCGGGACCAGGCCAGCCCCTGGACCAGGGGTGGTGTTTCCCACAGCAGCTCTTATGAAACCAAAGCCCCAGGAGAGGCCAAGGGAGCAAAAAGACCTGCCACATTTGGGGAATGCTGCGCATGTGCAAGACAGAAAACAGATGAGCCCCCCGTAGCCCGGGAGAGCCAGAGGATGGGGCTGCGTCGTTGCTTAAACTCCCCAAGCTTTCTCAGGGCCCCGACCTGCTGAAAGAAACAAACTTACCTTAAAGTACCTCATTCTTTTTCTGTTTAAAACCCACTCTGTCAGGTAGAGTCAGTCACTTGGGAGTGAATGTTTAGGCAAATTCAGATTCAAATTTTCTATCTGGGCCTTTTCTCTTTCCTTAAAAGTTTGCTGTGCCCCTAGATGGCATCTGGGCATTGGTGCCTGCGTTGGCCCTCTGGGGTCTCACTGGCTGGCAGAGGCCTCCTTTGTCCCACCCTCCCACTTGGTTTCAGCCACAACTGCACCCCAGCTCCCTGCGATCCCCAACCCTCAGCCCTCGCCCTCAGCCTTCTCCTGTGCCTTGCCCAGGCCCGGAGGAGCTCCTGTGGGCGGAGGGACTGGACAGGGCAGAGGGGGAGGTGGTGCCCCGCCCGCTCTCTCCCTGAGCAGCCGCACGGCCCCCTGCTCTGCCCACGTCCTCGCTGTGCCTAGCTGCCTTTTTCACCAAGGGCAGTTTTTGTACCATCTCTGCCACAGTTGGGCCGTGATGGGGAGGAGCTGCAGGCGACACCAGCCTCTGACTTTCTGTTCTTGTCCCTCCATCGGCCTGTTTCCCTCCCCATCCTGGAAGACTTGTCCCCACGCCCCGGTCTGGTGGAGACTTCATAGGTCATTTCTGCCCCTCCCTTACCCCAACGACTTGTCCTTTGTTCTTAATCCTTTGTCAGAGAAGAAAGGGGTCTGTTGGGGGGAACAATTTCCAAAAAAGGGAACTATATGCCAGGAGGTATTTCAAAAATATCCCTGTTTCACTTGTCAGAAATTTAGAGAATGTCTATTGTTAATAAACAAGGAACGTTTTCACTTTCATAACCTAAGTGAGTGTGATAGGGGCACCAGTCAGGCTAACCACGCTGATGGCTGGAAGTCAGACCCTCCTGTGGGGGCCTCTCCCCACCCTGGGGCCTGAGGACAGTCATCGCTGCTGGACAATCTACTGGCTGACCATCATGTCACAATGGAAAACTGTAAACCCCCAGCCCATTCTTTTGCCATTGTGTCTGTAAATGCTGACTCTGACTAATATTAGCTTGTAGATAAACAGCATGCTTGTATAAGAATCTTAGGAATGAACTTCAGAAGATACAGACTTAGACCTTTAGTCATCCCAGCTCTAGGAGAAGTGCTGACTTTCAACCGTAAAACTAGGACAAGGAAGCTGGGACCATCCCTTGACCAGTTTCAGGATTCTTATTGGAAAGGACTGTGCTGGCTGCTCAGAGAGAACCTTCAACCCCTCCCCTTGATCTCTTTGTTCTGCTTCTCCTCTCCCTCCTTATAAAAGCCTCTGCCTGAGCTGAGACATAGAGACGGCTTTGTGACAGGAGGCGCCCATCGCCTCAGGCGGCTGGCATTTGAATAAACTTCTTTCCTTTTTACCAGCACCTGCCTCATGAGTTTGGGTTTCATGGCGGCAGGCAGCCGACCTTGGATTCTGGTTACGATCAGACACCTTGGCTGCCTGGGGTTGCAATTTTCGTTCTTTGAACACAAATGGTAGGGATAGAGTTGGGCTAATTTAAATTTAAGAATTTTTGAAAGGCCTTGGTCAGCTCCAGCCTCAGAGGTATAGCTGACTGACCGGCCCTGGGAGAGAATAGGAAGCCTGGTGGGAGCTCAGGGGGTGACTCACCAGGCTGCTTCCATCGGATGACTTGTTATCCCTGAGCTTGGGTTCTTGTCTCCTGATGAAAAGAAGTTAGCCCAGGAACATTGATCCAAGCAAAGGCAGAGCTGTTGAGGCTCTGCAGAGGGTGAGAACACTGATATAGGGTCCCAGGAAGTTTCTGGGATTAACCAATCAGGGAGTCGGGTAGCAGACTTTTTCCTTTTTTGGAACACTGATGTCTGGGTATACATCAGTGAAGCAAAGCATTCTGGGATTGTGCAGTATTTATTATGGGATGCAGGAAGGGACTTTCCCAACCGAGTATTTCGTTTGTGGTATTGTGGCTTTAGATCTGAAAAACCTACAAGAAGTCAGGTTGGTTCCTGGAACATTGTTTTATAGCTATTGATAACTGCCATAGTTCTGGTGGGCTTGACTCGAGGGAGCAAGTTTTGGGAACATTTTATTCTACCTGTTTCAGACTCAGCCATATGTCCCGTCTTGTCCACTCCAGTTTCACATTCCTGGGAGAGAATCTGATTGCCCTAGCTGAGGTCACATGCCCAGCCCTGTGTTTGGGAGTGTGTCCTAGTCCATTCAGATTGCTATAACAAAATACCAAAGACTGCATGGCTTATAAATAACAGGCCTTTATTTTTCACAGTTCTGGAGGCTGGAAGTCTAAGCCCAAGGTGTCAGCATGGTCAGGTTCTGGTGAGGACTCTCTTCTTTGCAGACTTCTTGCTGTGTCCTCACATGGCGAAAGGGGCCAGGTTCCTAGAAGCACTAATTCCATTCAGGAGGTTCCACCCTCATGACCTGATCACCTCCCGAAGGCCCATCTCCTAAAGCCATCACACCGGTGCAGGATCCAACATGTGAATTTTGGGGACACAAACACTTAGGTCATAGCAGAGTGGTGGGCATGAAGGTGAGGCTTGTTGGTTAGTCCACCCACCAGGACCACATGGGGTGGAGGAGAGGCAGTTACCCAAAGGAAAGGGGTGCTGTTCCCAGAAAAGGCCAAGAGGGGAAGTTGGGAGAGTTGGGAGACAAAAACAAAGGCGTTCACTGCATTCTATCCTTTGCCCAACACACACACACACACACACACACACCCCCACACACACTCCCACACATCACACATACACACTCACATACACTACACACCACACACATACAACACCACACACCATACACACACACTACACACACACACCCATACACACACCACACACATACACACGCATACACTACACACGCACACCACACACATACACTACACACACACCACACACATATTCACACATACGCTACACACATAACACACACTCACACATACAACACACCACACACACATATAACACACACATAACACACACATCACACATACAACACACACACACACACATACCCTTCTTTTCAGATACAGAATTTTAAAATGCCTCCTTACAAGACGTGATAACTCGGATAAAGCTCTGAGGCGACTCTCACGCCCGGTGCTTGGCAGTGGGTCCCCAGGGGAGCCGCCGGCTATGGCTCCAGGGCCTCTGGCCTCTCACCCACCCCATCCCACCCTCGCTGACACTCCCGTCTATGGCCTAAGTGGTAAAATGAACCGCCACGAACAGACAGCAAAGGGAATGAAGAGGAAGGGAAGGAAAAGGTATTCCACGAGACAGCAAGCAAAAAGTTACACTCTTTTCTAAAACTGGTATTACTATTATTACCAGTTTGAAAAAATGTTAGTAATAAGAGTCGTGGTAATCACTACAGCTATAATTTACTGAGCGCTTGCCACGTGCTGGGCACTGCTCCAAGGGCATTACAAGAGTCAGCTCAAGGTCATGGTGGGTATTTGTGACTTTCCTCCGTGATCACCAGGTCCCGCCTTCCCGAGGCAGTGGTGGGAGCCTTGGAGCAGCCCCCAGTGGGGCAAGCAGGCACGGCACCCCCGCACCAGGGCATATTGGCAAGGCCACATCCCTCTGAGGATACAGCCGGCCACTTGGCCAACAACATGATTCTCTTTCCACCTATTTCCTTCGTGGCCCAGGAGCTCAAAAAGGGCAGCTCGCACTGGGTCAATATGATAAATTTTATGTTATATGCATCTTACCACAATTTTTTTTTAAAAAGTCCAGCTCAAAGTAAAATGGTGCAGCTACTCTAGGAAACAGCCTGGCAGTTCCTCAGAAAGTTCAAAATGCCATCAGTGGATCGATGGGTCAATAAATCATGGCATATTCTTTTTGGCTGTAAAAAGGAATTAAGTACCGGTACATGACACCAGGGGAAGAACCTCGAAGGCTTTATGCTCAGTGACGGAAACCAGACAGGTCAGGTCACAGTGTATGACTCCATTTACAAGAAATGTCTAGAAAGGGGAATTCACGGCGGCAGAGAGCAAATCCATGGCTGCCCAGGGCTGGGGGGAGAAGGGATAGAAAGTGACTCTTTAAGGGGCCCGGGGTTTCTTTTTAGAGCGATGAACACATTTGGAACTAGATAGAGGTGTTGGCTACACAACATTAGTCATGTACTACACAGCTAATTTTATGCTCTGATTTAGTAATAATAGTCGGGGTATTCGCTATAGCTATAATCTGCTGAGCGCTTGCCACGTGCTGGGCACTGTTCCAAGAGTACCCAGGTTTAAAAAGTCAGGGCAATTGATTTGGGTCCAAAAAGGTTAGGAATTACTAAATAAATGCATCTTTTTGCTGTGTCAAAAAAAAAAAAAAAAGGTTAAACATAGAGTTAGTTACTCTAGAACTCAGCAATTCCACTCCTGGGTGTATGCCCAAGAGAAACGAAAACATGTCCTCACAAAAACAGGTACATGAATGTGCACAGTAGCATTGTTCCTAAGAGCCAAAAAGTAGAAACAACCCAAATGTCCATCAACGGGTGAATGGATAAACTTGTTAAAATGGAATATTGTTTTGCAATAAAATTATTTTGCAATAAAAAAGAATGAAGCACGGATACATGCTACGCCAAGGATGAACCTTGAGAATATTTTGCTGAGTGAAAGGAGCCAGTCCCAAAGGGCCACACACTGTATGAGGCCGTTTGTATGAGGCATCCAAATAGGCAAATATATTGAAACAGAAAGTAGGTTGGTGGTTGCCGGGGTGGAGGGGAGGGCAAGGGTGTGGGGTTTCTTTGAGGCTGATTTGGAAATATTGTGGAACATACTATAAACCACTGACGTGCACATTTGTGGGAGAATTATGTGGTGTTGAATTATATCTCAGTAAGGCTGTGTGGTTTTTAAAGGCCAGCTCACACTTTCAGTTTCCAATTTGACAACTACTGGGTGAACTGGTGGATGTATTTCTCCTTTCAGTATTCAGCTAAACCTTCCAGATGAGTAGAGCCCCAAGGCATGTTATGGGAAGCAAAATATGGAGGCTGGTGGTGTAATTTTAAGAGACAGCTCCCCCGCCCCACCCGTTGGTCTCTGGCCTCATGGATTTGGTTATTGGAAGCATCCTGCCCACCCCTGCTGGGGTCACCAGGTCTCAGCTCCCCTGGCGAAGCAGAGAGAGCGCTGCCCTGTCACCCTATGACACCTCACACCCAGAAGGTTGGTTGTTATTTAAAAAAAAAAATACAGAGAATAACAAGTGTTGGCAAGGAGGTGGAGGAATTGGAACCCTGTGCACTGTTGATGGAAATGTCAAATGGTGCAGCTGCTGTGGAAAAACGGTATGGAGGTTCCTCAAAATATAAAAAATTGAATTATCACACCCAAGAGAACTGAAAGCAGGATCTCAGAGAGATCTGCACACCCGTGTCCGTATCAGCGTTGTTCACAGTAGCCAGGAGGTGGGAGCCACCCGAGCACCCCCGGAGAAACGAAATGCTGCAGGCACACACCTTGGAATGTTCTTCAACCGTACGAGAAGGAGATTCTGGCAGTGCTACCACATGGTGAACCTCGGGAACATCATGCGACGTGAAAGAGGCCAGACACAACAGGACAAGTCCTGTAGGGTTCTGCTTGTGTGCAGCCCCCGGGGGAGTCAGGTTCACAGACACAGAAGCAGAAACGAGCTGCCAGGGGCCGGCGGAGGGAGGAACGGGGAGCTGGCGTTGGATGGGGACAGTCTGAGTCTTGCAGGATGACAAAATTCTGGAGGGGGCGATGTTTGCACAGCAGCGTAACGCGCTTACCGCCCCTGATCTGCACGCTAAAGCATGGTAAAGGTGATGCGTTGGCTGTGTATCTGCCACAGGGTGTGCTGCTCTTTGCTTTCTGAGGCCCCTTGGCAGGCGAGGCCCGAGCTGCGCGCAGGCGGGACTCCCCTCCCAGAGCTGGGGGAGGCCGGGACCTCGCCTGGAACACAGCCAAGCTGCCCACTCGCTTCTCCCACCCCGAGGGGGCAGCCCAGCCAGGCCAGCTGCGCCCGTGGGAGTGGGAGTGGGAGTGGGACCCATTAGGCCACGGCGACAATAACCCAGCCATGCTTCCGATGTGCACCGGCCCCCAAAGGCCCTGCCGCTCTGGCAGCCCCATGGCAGAACCCGGCCCAGGCAGTGCCAGCAGGAGGCATGGAGAAGCGCCAGGAGGGACACTCTGACCCTGATATTCTTGGATTCCCGGAATCTCAGTTAGGGATGGAGCGCGCCGCCCAGGGAGCGCCGTGTGCCAACTGTAGCAAAAGTCCCATCCCTGCGCCGCAGCTTCGCCAGGAGGCTGCCCGGGAACCCGGACCTGGAATCCTGCGGTGGGAACGGGGCGGGAGGGGGGCACCGAGCTGGGCCCCTGGACCCTGGTTCCAGGCCCCTGCTTGTTGTCCTCATAACCACCCCACAGCATGTCACCCGCCTCCAGGTTCTCAAGGGACTGAACGAATTTTTCTTCACATGGGAAAGACTGTCATCGACTCTTGTCCTTTTTATACACAGAGGACTTGCCTTTTGTGGGGGAGTTGAGAGGCTCTTGAGGGGATGTTCCCCTTCCTTCTCCTACCCTGTAGTGAAAATAAAGATTTTTTGTGATTGTGGGACTGGAGGGATGGGACCTGCCAAGTGATCCCACAGGCTGAGGGCTCAGTCCTGCAAGACTCCCCCAGCTGCAGACACAAGCCTCAAGTCCAGCTGTCGCCTGTGTTTGACCTGCACGCTGTAGATTGGGAGTTTCTGTGACTTCCTCCTTGGGTTCCATCGATTTGCTAGAGCAGCTCACAGAACTCAGAGAAGCACTTTACTCCTAGGTGACCGGTTTATTATAAAGGATGTGACTCGGGAACAGCCGGGTGGAGGAGATGCACAGGGCAGGGGGTGGGGAGGGCCCAGAGCTCCCGTGCCCTCTCGGGGGCACCAGGCTCCCCGCCCCTCCATGGGTTCACCAACGGGAAGCGCTCTGAACCCTGTCCTTTTGGGGTTTATGGAGATTCATACACAGGCCTGGCTGATTAAATCACTCACCCTTAGGGACTGAGCTCGCATCTCCAGCCCCTCTCCCCTCGCTGGAGGTCAGAGAGGGACTGAAAGTTCCAGCCCCTCATCACAAGGCTGGTTCCCCTGGCAACCAGCCCCATCCTCAGGTGATGCAGGAAATTCCAAAAGACACCTTATTAACTCAACACAAGACCCCTCTATTGCTCTCCTCCCTCAGGGAATTCCAAGGCTTTAAGAGCCCTGTGCCAGGAATGGGATCGCAGACTAACTATATATTTCTTACCCTAAATCACAGTATCACGGAATGTTTCATGTGTGGTCTCATTTCATCCACAGGGTCCTTCTAAAAGGCAGGGAGCACAGCTCAACGTAGAGCTGCCAAGACCACGGCTCGTGGGTTCGAGTACCTTCCCCGGTGCCGTGCCTGACCACCGCTAAGTGCTGGGGTTGCTGAGAACCGCGGTCTGCTGGCTCCCAGCTCTCCTTCCACCAGGGCACATTCCAGAGGCCCTCAGGCTCTTCCACGGATAAATAAGTTTGCAAACCCGCTCCTCCTGGTAGCCTGGCCAGGCATGGGGGGGCAGGGCTGGAAAGGGAGGCGAAGGGCGTGTGAGGGGTGAATTCTGTTAGCATTTTCTTGGCCTGCAAGGGATAAACCCAACTTGAACTAGCGTTGGCTAAAACAGAGATTGGTTTGAAGGCTATATCCAGCTTGGCTGTTTTTATTCTGCAGGTCATGGCCCTTTATCCTGCTATGAAATCAACTTAGTGGGTCTCCATGTTTAGTAAGAGAAAATAACAAGGAACAGAACAGAAAGTGCCAGAGGGTGTCATACACAATACCGGTATGTATTGTCCCATGAAAACTACATACATAGAGTCGCAACACGTATGGGTGTGCGTGCACGGGTCTGTGTTCTGGACTGCAGTGTGCAATGGGCCATGGATAGAATGAGAGCTCCTGATCTAGCTCAGAGAACCAAAGGGAAATCCACAGGTGGCAGGAGCTCCGGGAACTTCAGATCCTGGGATTAGGGACCCCCTCGTAGCTCATAGGTCACAGGTCTCTCTCGCTCTCACTCTTTCCTTCCCCCCAAACCCTGTGCTTTTCTTTCCAGCCTCATTCAGTCGCAGCGTAGGTAGGCCTTTTCCATAAGAGAGCACAGGGCCTCGGGCCTAACCCCACTCATGTCTGCCTGTGTCCTGGACTGTCGCTGTAAGAGTGTTTCCAGATTCAGTGAGAAGATTCCTCTGGAAGGTATCTCTGGGCTGACCTGTGTCCCTGTCCCACTGGTTCCTCATGGCCAAGGGACTGTGGTTCTCAGATTCCCTAGCCTGGGTCACATTCCCTCCCCTGTGGCAAAAGCAGTGACCTGTTTCTGGAAGTCCTCACCGGAACCAGGAGGTTGGAGGGGGGGAAGAAAGCAGGCCCAAGTAAAGAGGGTGCTATCTGGACAAGTCAGCCAACAACTGTCCTCTACAGAGGGCCAGGTGTCAAAGAGCTGGCTGCTGCTCGTTTGGCCCAGGGATCATCTGGGTAGCATTTTGCAAAGTGGCTTCTTTCCCAGGCAGCTGATCCTCCAGGGCTGGGGGGATCTGGGTGCCCTACAGGTCTGCAGAACCCCGGTGAGCCTGCCCACTCTGCTCCAAAGGAAGAATCCATCTCAGGATGTCCGCTAAGCTCTCTGGCCGTGGGATCTGGGGAAATCCCAAATTTGGGGCATCTCTCCGTGTTGCTCACAGAGAGCTGGTCCCCCTGGGATCAGAACTTGCCCTCTTGCTTAGCTGGGGATGGTGTCGACTCAGCCAGAGGCTTGTTTATGTATCCAAGGAACTGTTGGCTGGCTCCAGGAAGGGTTTCGGTGGTAGCCAAGGATCAAAGTCCGGAGGCCACCTGAGCCTCGCCAGGGGCCCTGGGCCCAGCTGTGCCTCCTTCCTGCAGTGGGTGTGGGGATGCTGCTCCCCCGACATAGGTGGGCAGTCGGACTCCAGCAGGCTCGTCGGGGTCCCTGGTCACCTTATCACCACCCAGAGTGTCTTCTGGAGGGAGGACTACCAGGTTTGGAAAGAGTGTGGAAGGTGGTGGGCTCCCCCGAAGCCACCAGATCCCTGTCCACACCGGAAAACAAGGGAACCCACTGGGTGAGCTGGTTCTGATTCTGTAATCCCTGGAACCTAACATTCTGTGACTCTGAGGCTCCAGGGACTGAGAACCCTGGATGATTTCGCTCCTTGACTGTTGCTTTGGATCGAGTCTTATCCTCTCCCCAGCCCCAGGGCTCCGTTTTTCACATCATGGCGCACGGAAGAAGGCCGCCCACCCAGCGTTTATTTGATCTCCCCGGATGGAGAGAGGTTGTGCTTTTACGGGGAACGTAGCTTTAGGGGAGACAGGACTCCTGTGGTGGCCGCGAGCGCTCCCATTTTTATACCCTTCACCAGGTGACACCTGTGCCTTTGTCTTCTTTTCTCCTTGGCAATTAGCTCCCAGCTCCACAGTGACCTAAATCCCACAGCTCACCGGCACGTGGTTCCCATGTAGTGAGGCGGAGAAAACGTTAGGCCCCAGAGCTCAGAGGGGCCGGAGGGGCCTGGCGGCTGGACTGGCCCCCTCTCCGCCAACAGAGCAGGCAGGCAGCACACTGGGCTCTGTCCTTGGGAGAGGCCTATTTTGAGGCTGGAAGACAAATTCATGGCACCTCGGGATGGAGGAGTGTGGAGCTGGGGAGAGGTCAGAGGGGACAGAGGAAGGGACTGCTAGGTGCGGGACTGTGACAAAGCAGAGGAAATGGGGCTCTTTGGCCATTGCTGCCAGCTGTGACCTTGTCAGCAAGGGTGAGGCCTCCAGCTCTTTCTGTCTGCGCGCCTGGATTCTCCGATGTGGCCGTGAGGCATGCTGGCCAGGGAGGCCCAAGGAAGAGGCGAGCCTGGGCTGCTGGACGCCCCACAGCACTTAGCATTGCAGGTTCTAGGTTCTCGTTCTAGATTCTGCAATTCCATGGGAAAGAAGGCAAGCGTTGGGCTCGACAGAGAACAACCCACACTCGCGCCCCACGCTGCGCTGTGTGGAGCGCAGGGTTGCTGGCTATGCATCGGGCAGGTTTGCAGAGGCCCAGAAGCCTTCAGGAGAGAGGGAGCGGGCCCCTCGCTCCCCTGTCTCAACCGGCACTGTGAGCCTTTTGCTCACGAGGGGGCAAGGCCCCCCTGCCCCCGCCAGCAGCCTGACCCCGATCCGGCCTGCTGCCCTGCGCTCAGACTGCCACGTGGAGGCGGCCACGCGTTAGAAGAAGGGGTCAAACCATGTGGCCTGTGGCCGTTCCCTAGCTGAGGACCTGTCGGGAGCAAGGGAGCATCCCCGGAAGGAGCCTCACACGCGGATGTCTTTCCACGATGCCAGGTTTCTTAGGGGAGACTCCCCAATAAGCCGAGAGTCACGCTGGTTACACACAGAGAAGGGAGCTGATGCGATAGAAGCCAGCGGAGCGAGGTCCATCCCGGAGTCCCAGACACGGGCCGTGCCCGCGGGTAGAGAGGCTGGCGTCGGTCCCGAGCCAGGTGGCCGCAGTGGCAGCAGGCGGCCAGGGGCTGGAAGTCCGGCAGGGCTCGGAGCATGATCCTGGTACAGCCCAGCTCGAGAGATGGATGGTCGGAGCTCTGAGCTCTTACAGCCCAGCAGGGGCGGAGGTCCCACTCGCACCCATGTCCCGGTGGAGTCCTTATCCGAGTGTTCAGACTTGTGATTGGGGCATTCTGGGCTCCTCCCAGGGTGCTCCCGTTGCGCTGCATTCCCTCGGTCCTGAGCTAGCACTTGACATAACCGTCCTGGCTGACGGTGGCTCCATGGTGAATTGTCAAAGGGACGCAGAAAGTCAGAGTGCCCTCTCTCTATACAGGACCTGAGCTGTGATCTGCACAGAAAAGCAAAGCCCTGGGGCTAAACGGTACTAATGAGAAGAGAGAATCTTCTGGCAAGGAAGAGCTCAGGCGAACGGTCCTATTAATTTGATTGTAGTAGGCATTTGACTTTATTTGTAGCTTGAGCCTGCGGTCAGTGGCCCCACAGATCAGGCACAGTGACAACAGCCATCTCTCCTCATCTTACCATGGGCCCTGTGAGGAGGGCTTTAGGTGCTTAGGTTAATTCTTTTTATAACTCCAGGAGGTCGGTGAGCTCTGTCCCTGTTGTACCAGTGAGAATGCTGAGACTTGGAGAAGTAAATGCCACGCCCAAGGCCACATCCATCCACGGGTAGAGCTGGGACCAGAGCCCCACGGCTGGGCCTCAAGGTCGGAACCCGAATCACTGTGCCCTGCAGCCGCTGAGACCCGAGGACTTGCAGTGCGACTCATCAGTTTAAACCCTATGCAGTGCTCTCTGGATCTCTCCAAAGAGCACAGGATTCCTCTCCTTGAAAGAAGGAGACCCCAAGGTCAGGGGGAACCTCGTCCCTCTCTGGTCTCCATTGTTTCCAGGGCTGCCTCTGGCCTCAGCGGAGAAGGAGATGGGAGTGTGACCCCCAGAGCAGGGGTGACGTGGACTCTGAGAGAGGGGGGAGCCGTGTGGACTCGGAGAGCAGGAGCAGCGCGGGCTGGGACGGAGCTGCTACCCAGCGTCGGGAGAGCAAGCTGTCCCTTGGCTGCCCTGTGGGGTCCCAAGCAAATCCCTTCTCCTCTGGGCCTGCGTTTCTCCATCTGTAATGGGTTGACTGGTGACCCCAAAATGCTGCATCCAAGTCCTCACCCTGGCACCAATGAATGTGACCTTATTTGGAAATAGGGTCTTTGCCGATGTAATTAAGGATCTCGAGATGAGATCATCCTGGATTTAGGGTGGGTCTTAAATCCAATGACAGTGCCCTTAAAAGAGACAGAAGAGGAGACACAGAGGGGGAGGCCATGTGAGGACAGAGGGAGACCCAGGAGCAGTGCAGCCATAAACCAAGGCTGTGTTCCCCCAAGGCACTGCCGCTGAGCCAACAATAGCATGGGACCCTAGACCCTCCAAGAAGAGGCGCTAAGTGTTTCATATCCTCAAGCTGTGCACTTTACAGTTTACAAAGCATTTCTCCATCCATTATCTACCTGGTCCCGGGATCTAGGCATTTCCTTATTCAACAAACATTTACCAGGCACTCCTGCTCAGGGTGGCTGGAGGACTGAACGAGCCTCTGCACGTGAAGGACTCGGGGCCAGGCCAGCAGCGCCTGCTCGCGGCGTGGTGCCGAGCGGGTTGGCCCAGCTCTTATCAGCGTGATCTCGGCCTCGTACCAGGCAGTGGACATACAAGACGGATATGGGACCCGCTTTCGTGCGCCTCACAGTGGATCAGGGAGAAGGACCTTACTCACCAAGTGTCACCGTCTAACTATTTCAACTAAGATGTGTAAACAAAGGTGGTTTCTTTTATAAAATGTGGTTTCTTTATTAGCTATAACTGAGACCATCAGCTCACCCATGTGCTGAGAGCTTACTCTGTGCCAGGCATAGTTTGAAGTATTTTGCCCAGTTTAAATCTCACAACACCCTGTGAGGCAGGTACTGTTATGACTGCCATTTGACAGATGAAGAAACTGGGGCACAGAGAGGTTAAGTAACTTGCCTTAAGTCACACAGCTAGCAAACAGTGTAGCCAGAATTCAAACCCAGTAGTCTGGCTCCAGCATCCACTATACTACATTGCCTGTTGTTGATAAGCACCCTCCTGCTGTGTGTGTGTGTGTGTGTGTGTGTGTGCGCACGCGCGTGCTCAGGGGTGGGGTGGGGGCTTAGATGAGCCAGTTCACAGGATCTCAGTCTTTCCTAGTAAGTACTCAGTATCTCAGCGAGCCCCCCACCCCCTCGCCGGGTTCCTAACTTCACCACACTTTCTCCCCCCTACATGGTGCCTGGGTGGGTGTATGGGACAAGTGGGGAGGCGAAGGATGGGACTTTGTATTGAGCCTACTGAGTAATGCATAATTAAAAAATTTTTTTAAATGTTTTTATTGATTTCATTGAGAGGAAGGGAGAGGGAGAGTTAGAAATATCAATGATGAGAGAGTCATTGATCGGCTGCCTCCTGCACCTCCCCCCACCCCGGGGGCCGAACCCAAAACCTGGGCATGTCGCCCTGCCCAGGAATTGAACTATGACCTCCTGGTTCATGGGTCGACGCTTCACCACTGAGCCATGCCGGCCGGGCAATAATGCATAATTTAAAAGCTTACAACCATTATCCACTTTACAGTTACAGTTGTGAATATTGCCTCATGGAGAGTCTACCAACTGGTCTTACTGGTGAAGAAACCCGTGAAGGAAGGGCCGGCAAGGTGGAGAGGAGGCCACTCCGGTCAAGAGAGGCTGCTCTCACCCGCCCCTCCTGCTGCCAAGGTCAGAAACCTGGAGGAGCTGCGCCACAGCCCAGAGCGGAGGTCCGGGGACAGCCCAGAGCACGCGCCCCCACTCTGAGCCCCCCAGTCCGAAACAGGAGGCCGGAGGTCCTCAGAGAAACACACCCTGTTGCCACAGGAGCCCGAGCAACTGTTGGCCTTTGGCTCCTCAGTGCTGGGCCACTGTGACTAATTTTAACTGACCCTGCTGACCCATCCCAGATGGCTGGGAACCCCCTCCCCTGGCCCCACCCCAAGCCACAGCCGCAGCCACTCCTCAGGGCCTGCTGAAGAGCTGCCAAAATTCCTAAGTTCAAAGTCATTCCTTATCTGCATTCCAAACTCACCCACCACCAATCTGCTTCACGGAACTTCTGACCGGCTGAGCTGATCTTCTCGGGGGTTTTCCAGAATATTCTATACACGTTCTTGCTTCCGTAACTCTCTGATCCAATCTTTCCAGGTCCTGCTCCAACGCCCACACTTTGAGAACGCTTTTCTAACCATCACAGACCCCACCGCCCGGTGCCATCGCCCTCCCCCAGCCCCTTTCAACTGCCCCTCTCCCCACCTGCCAGGCGGTTCAGTGATCGGCTCACCTACAGGGTAGGGCGCTGGGTGGCGGGTGCGATCCGGGAGCTTTAACAGATACTGAGCGCCCACTGTGTGCTCTGTGGGATGCTGAGACGTTATTTGTATGAATGTTTGTTCCCGGCTCATCTTTCTCATCTGTGCGCGAGACCATAAAACATTCACATTTATTTTATTCACATTTATTTCTCTCTTGTTTGCCTGCTGGGTACAGAGGGATCCAAGGTCTTTGAAGTCCTTGAGGGAGGGGACTGGGTCCCTGGATCACTTTGTGGAGCAGAGTCCGGTCCCCAGCTTGCTTTGGATTATGAGGTAACTGAGAACCAAACCTAGGAAGCCACCGTTAAGATCTAATGAACCCCCGAGATTTGGGGGGTTGTCTTCACAGCAGCTAGTGCTCTAACTCACACACTGGCACGTCTGCTTGCGCTTCAGCCCTCACCCACGCCTGGAACAGAGGAGTCCTTCGTATTTGCCCGCACTTCCCGCACGGCTCCCTCTCCTCCACCCTCCAAATCAGGCCTGACCTGTCCCGCTCCCTGAGCTCCTCAGGGCTCCGGCTGTCCTTGGAGGTTCCTGTCTCCGTCTCCTCCCCCTCCCCAATTCCTAAGGCCAGGGTCCTTCTCTGCTTCGCGACGCCCTCTCCTAGGTGCCCTCTGCTGCCTCCTCGGCACTAGCTCAGTCTCGGGCCCTGCGCGGATGGGGTAAACTGAGGCTTCTCCTAATTGCCAGGTAAATCCAGGGTGTTCTGTGCCAGAGCTCAGAGTGCGGGCCGGTCCCCTCTGGGTAGGAGGAGGTCAGCAGATTCATTCCCAAGGATCCACCCCAAGTCCCGCGAACGGGAGGACGGAGTACCTCCTGCCGACAAGCGGGTTTGGAGAAACTGCTCTGTGCTGCGGTGATTTTAGACAGATGAGAGGACACCCACCGCGTCTGGCTGTGGGTCCCTGCTTCATGTTGTGTCTCTGCTCCCACTGTTCCCTCCCAGGCAGCAGAGCGGGCGTCCTTCCCCCGAGGGGCTTTCGGACCTGAGGCGGGGGAGGGCCTGGGGAAGGGGTGGAGGTGGAGGGACAGGAGGGGTACATGGCTGTCCAAGTTGGGAGACAGGCTGCAAGGAGGGGCAAGGGGCCCGCCGGGTGGGCGCTGCCAGCCCTGCCCCCGGGAGTGAGGGCTCCTCTCTGCGCCCTGCCCACCAGAGGCAGGCACGCCCTGTGCCATCTCCAGGCCCACACAGCTGCCCGGCGAAGGCAGGGCCGTGGCCTCCCTCCTCACAGGACAGCGGAGGAGGGGCCCTCTGCGGTGGCAGGAGTCCTGTGGCTACTAGAGCTGGGCTGTGGGTGACGTAGAGGCTGGAGAACCACGGCCACCTCCCTGATGCCACCTTGCCAGGGGTGCAAGTCTCGGGGACGCACGCGTATCCCCACGCCTGCTGGACAGATGTCCGGCAAACACTCCAGGTGCTACTGTCCCAAGAGAGACCTGTCCCCTCCCGCTTTAGTAAATGGCGCCATCATCTGCTGGATCACTCACTGCCCCTCCCCAGCCTCCCCAGCAGAGCCTGTCCCCCTTCCTCTCTGTCCCTCGGCCCTGCCCCCACCCCAGACGCAGTGCCACAGCAGGCTCTAAGAGGTCTCCCTTCCCCAAATGGAACAAGACATCAGGGCCGAGGCTGCCTCTGAGAGGTGGTGGGGGCGGGGGGCGGCCCGGAAGGGACATGTGGGCACTTTTTGGGGTGCTGATAATGCGTCTATCCTGATAGGGGGTTGGGGTTATGCAGGTGTATGAATTCATCAAAATGCAACAAATGCAGCTTCAGACATGCATTGGATTGGATGGAAATTTGACATCAAAAGAAAAAAATGCAAATATTGAACTCTCCTTAAGGGCAGGCAGGCTGAGGTATTTAGGGGAAGTGGTGGGACAGGACGGTCGTCTGCAAGTTACTTTGAAATGCCACAAAGATAAGAAAGGCGGATGGCCACGGAGGGGTGGGTAGGTATGTGGTAAAACTGGTAAAATGTCAGTGGTAGCGCTTCGGTGGTGGGCATACGGTGTTCACTCCGAAGCCTTCCCCTTTGCTGCATGTGTGAACATTTGTGTGATAAAGTGTTGGGGAGGCCTGCCCCCCATTACCTGATCCCCATCCGCACTAGTGGGGGCTCTGACAGCAGAGCAGGCCGAGCCCTCCCCTGCCTGAAACCCGCAGTCCTTCCGACCGCGACCACTTTGGGCCTGTGTTTATTTCCCTGGCCACATCTTCCGTCACTCCCTCCCTCATTTTTTCCACCACAGAAACACCAAAATATTTGTTTTTCTTTTTACAACTTCTGGGCAGAAATTTCTACTTTACATTCAATTTACCTCCTTCCCTTCTTCCCAATTTATAAAACTCCCTTCTATCTCAGTTTTAATTTCTTATTTTGAATTTATTTATTTTTATTGAGGTAACATTGGTTAACAGCATTATATAAGTTTCAGGTGCACACCACTGTGGTTTCATATCTGTATGCACTCTAGTGTCCTCACCACCGAAAGTCTGGTTTCCATGCTTCACCACATAGCTGACCCCTTTACCCATCTCACTCTCCCCCCACCCTCTTCCCCTCTGGTAACCACCAGTCTGTCGTCTGTATCTGTGAGTCCGATTGGTTTTGTTTAGAACTCTCAATTTTTATCTGGGGATTATGGCTGAATGATAATAAAGGCTGCCTTTCCCAGCCTTCCTTGGAGAGAGGTGTGGCCATGTGATGTGCAGTGAGAAGTATTGATGACCACTTCTTGAAAGTGTCCCTGAAGATAGGGGGCGCAGTCTTCTTCACCCTTTTTGCTTTCCTGCTGGTTGGGATGATGACGTGATGGCTGGAGCTCAAGCAGCCAGCTGGGATCAAGAGGTGAAGGCCATGTGTGTAACATGGCCGAGCACTAAAGTGGACGGAGGCCAGGTCCCCGACACTGTTGTCTACCATACCAGCCCTGCACCACTGCCTCTCCTGCTGAAACCATGTTATTTTGGAATTTCCATCACCCACAACCAAACCTGGTCCTAACACACCAACCTCCACGTCCTTAAATGTTTTGGTCCTTGTGCTTGGAATATCCTTTCCTCACATTGCTCCTAATAAACCCTTATGGACCCTTCAAATTCCCATTCAGGCACCATCTTCTCTGTTATACGTTCCTTGGTGGAATGAGTCATTTCTTCCTTTGTGATTGCTTTGTACCTTGTATCACTGTGAGCAGTTATGGAGCACTTACTGTGTGCTAGGCATCATGCTGAGTCTTGTACATGTACCCCCTGTTTTAATCCTCAAGACGATCTTTGAGACAGGTAATTATTTTCAAAGCTGTCATTTTTACAGATAAAAAGACAAAAGCCCTGGAAAGTTATGATAGTTTCCCTGGATCATAAAAATAAAACACAGTGAGTCAAACACCTAATCCAAGCATCTGGTTCCAAAGCCTTTAACCCTACACTTAAGTGCCTCTGGTACTGTCCTTGTCTCAGAGCACTGTCAGCCTCTGTGTACACATCCCTCCCTCCCGTCACCCCTGAAGCTCGGGGACTGTGTGGTGCCCCCCGGGTCTCCCCAAGGCCCTGCACAGAGCCTGGCAGCAGGCGAGCTTGAGTGCTTGTGGAACAGAACTGTCACTTTTAAGTCCCTCACCCTTGTTCTGGCACGGGAGACTTTCCCAGGAGGTCTCACCTTCCACAGCACCCTGTCCCCATGTGTCCCCCGCATCCGTTGGGCTTTGGCACACACAGTTTGTCACCCGCACTTAGGGGACCCTGCAGAATGCTCCTCCGTACCTTTGGGTCCAACCGATCGTCACCTCTGCCAGCAGGTCTTCTCCATGTAGATGTCACCGCAAATCTCTGTTGCATTCCCAATCCCTTTGGGGTGTTCCCTCCACTGGACTTTGAGTCGATCGGGGGCAAGGACCATGGCTTATTCATCTTTTAGGAACTTGTTAAGCCGTTCCAGGTCGGTGCTGCGAATATGCAGATGGAAAGACCATCCTGGTCGGCTGGGAGGCTGGGCCCGTGTGGAAGGGCTGAGCCCGAGGCAGAGGCTTTTCCCATTGCTGCCACGAGAGGGCAGCCGGGCCTCCCAATTGCTAGCCTTCCAGCTGTCTTTGCCTTCACCCCCACGGAGCCAAGACCTTGGAGGACTCAGTTCAGTAAAATAAACATTCAGAGAGCTTACTGACCTGGCCCTTTGCTACGTGCTGTTAGAAAGGTGAGAAGGGAAAGAGGAAGGATCCAAAAGTTAGACCACTTCCTATCTGTGAAGCACAAACTCTGCCTGGGCTCAAATGTCATGCTTGGCAATTCCTAACTGTGTGACCTTGGGCAAGTCACTTAACCTCTCTGTGCCCCAGTCTCCTCGTGTGTTCAGTGGGCTTATAAAAATGTCTATTGAAAAGGGCTGCTGGGAGAGGCAGGGCCTTGGGGTGCAGAAAGTGCAGTGGATGTCTGTGGCGTTTACATTTCTGCTTCTGAGAAGCTCACAGGGTAGCAACGGGGAGCTGTGCTGTATCCCAAAGCAGAGAGAGACGAGAGGGCTGCACCTGTGTTGGAGCCTGGAGGGGGAGAGGACACACCTGCTGGGAGGGGGTAGAGCAGGGGAGGATTCCCAGGAGAGCTGTTTCTGTGAGGTGGGCCGGGAAGGGAGAGGGTGCTGTGGCGGTGGGGCTGGGCTCCATCCAGGTGACAGGTGTGAGGTGGGGCTGGAGGAGCCATCCGGAGGCTGGGAGGAAAGCGGAGGGGAAAGAAGGCAATGTCCCCAGGCTACACCTGTTGCCTGGAATATTGGGATCCTGTGTCCCGGCCAGCCCCCTCCAGTAAGCCCCTCTGGGCCTCCAGGGAGAGGAGGAGCCTTGCGGTGGAGCTGTATTTTTAGTTCCCTGGGCCTCTCCCCAGCTGCTATAAGACACCTCTCCCCACCCCCAGCCCTGCCGCCTGGCTGGAGGCTCCAGGAGGACAGCTGGGGAGAAGGGGAGACGTGGTTGGTACGGTGGCTGCCAGGGGCTGGGAGGAGTGGGTGGTGGGCCTGAGTGGGGTCTGGGGCAAGTTAGGGGGTCCCACTGCCCCACTGAGGACCTCAGGCTGGTTCTGCAGGCTCCGGGCCCAGCCCCGCTCTGAGTCTGGCTGGCACTGGTTCAGGGGACAGACCCTTCCAGGAAGGGGCAGGCCGAGCTGGGCGGGAGGAGGCATCGTCCAGGCTGGCCTCCAGGGGGCGGCTCCGCGAGGAGGAGGGCCAGCGGCCAAGGTTGAGGGGACCCCTGGCTTTGAAGAGCCAGAGTGTTCTCCTTTCCATCCTTGGTCTCCCTGGTGGCATCTTAAAGTGTACCCCGCCCCCCATTCCTGCAGGGAGTTGCTGGATGCCCAAGGGGTAGCAATTCCCAGGTCACCTGGGCTGGATTTGTGTCCCTTGAAAGGGGCCTGATGCACAGCCACCTGGGGACTCAAACCTGTGTGGTAGGTGCTGGAAGCCCCTTGCTAGGGAGTTCTCTCTGTGTATGTTTGTGATGAGACACTGAAGCACAGAGCCGATCTTCCCCCACCAGGCAGGCTCCCGGCTTACTCTGCCAGGGGAGGTGCTCAGTTAGACACCTGGGGGTGTTTGGTTTGTACAAGGAGTCTTGGGTGAACCTGCAGTTTCCCTCGTGAGAGAGACCTGTCTGGTCCTCTAAACCCCCAAGGAGCCAGCAGAGCCAGGACAAGGGAGTAAGTGTGACAAGAAGGCGTATTTTGGTTCAATATAAAGAAGCCTCTTTAAAGCTTTAGGTAGTGACCTCACTGCTCCTGGGAGTAGTCAAGCAGATGCTCAACAATGATCTTTAGGAAGAATTGCTGCATTTAGTGGGAACTTGAACAAGACACCATTGAAGGTGGCCTCTGTTAGCTTCAGGATACTCTGGCCCTATGATTCTAGACTTCTCTATCTCTACCTTTCTATGATTCTGGAACCTAGAACCCAAGTTTCCAGAGTGGTGAAAGCTGAAGACTTGAGCACTCTAGAATTCTAATTCTGGGGTCTCAAGACTCCAGAATTTGCAGACTTGAGGATGATTCTACAAGTCTCAGATTTTCACATTCAAAAGAGTCTGAGTAGGTGGGATCCAGTTTTGCCCCACTGGGTGTCAAACTAACCCACCTGTGTGTGTGTGTGTGTGAATGTGTGACACAAGTGTGCAAGGCTGCAGAAAGTTGTGCACGCAAAGGCAGCATGGCTTTCCTATTTCATGCGCCTCCAGCTTCCCTCTCTGGCCACTCGAAGGCGGCCACGGGGATAATTATAGCCCCCAAACAGAGCTGGGACTCCAGGTAGCCATAGCAACCGTTAGGCAACGCCTGCTCTGTTGTAGAGATGTGTAAGTACAAACAGATGTTGGCTCCTTCCTATTAGCTTAAATGGTAAAACTTAAAAGGTTCAAAGACTTCAGAGCCACAGGTTTCCACGAGCGTGCCAGTTAATGCGGGTGCCTGCCAAGGGGTGACAGCTTCATATTAAACACTTTAGCGTTGGTAATAAGTTGATGAGATTTTAAATACTCAGGCTGTCCCCAGACAACTCGGGCGCTGGAGATGGGAGAAAAGCTGTAGATTCGAGTTTGGTTTTCAGCTCTGCCGCTTGCCAACCTTCAAGTCTTTGCTTCCTTACAGGCAGGTGGGATAATAGCCAGCCAGGCAAGTGAGCAGAAGTAGGGCTGAGGCTGCTGGGGGCCTGAGCAGGGGTCTGAGCAGACCTCACAGTCGCCTTTCCTTTCAATCCTGGGCCTGGAGCAGAGTGGGCCCTCAGTTCCAGGCTGTTGAATGAATGAACAAAGGAATGAATGAATGAAAACAAATGAATGAATCACGGCCCCTGAAAAATCCTGATAGCATTTTTAGCTACTGATTTTGCTGCTGCATCTTCCACCGTTGAAGCTGGATGAGCTCCTGGTGGTCCCCCTGCTCTGCCTCCTGGGTGAGGACTCGTGGTTGACTTCTGAGCACATTGTCAGGGGCAGGCCCTTGACCCTTTGGGTTGATAGGGAGCAGCTGACTCAATAAACAAATGGGGCTCATTGAAAGGATACACAGGGGGTTGTGTAGCAAGCGGCAGCCCAAGGCAGTCCTCAGATGGCCGCTGGGCGCGGCTTTAAGCAGGTCATCGTAAGGGTTAGATGCAATCCTGCCCACGCAGGCCCTTCGTAGCTGTAAAATCCCGTGCACGTGGAGTGCGGGCCTCGGCCACGGCGCTAGACTAACTGCTGAAGCGCATTCCTCCTCCGCGTCTCCCCAAGGAGACTGGGAGTTTCTTGAACACAGAGATAGGTCTCATTTGGTTTTGTTGTCCTCTGGACGTAGCACAGTTTCAGGCACACAGTAGGTGCTCTCTAGCTGTGTGCTGGATGAACGACGGACGGCTGGGCGACGGACAAATGAACGGATGGGCCAGCGGGTGGGTGAATTTAAGGGCCAGTCATCTTCACTCACCCTGTGCAAGGCCATCCTCTTGTTATCCAGCGAGCACTTATTTAATTTGAACCCGGTACAAGACCTGTGTGAGGCCCAAGAGATACTCAGATGAATGAAACAGGCCCTGGCCACTTGACCGTCAAAGTTAGGGATTCAGGGGCCCCACTGTCTGGGTTTGAATTCCAGCTCTTCCGTCCCCTAGCTGGGCGACGGTGGCGAGCTTCCCTAACTTCCTCTCGGTTAAATGGGGACAATGCCAGTGTGTCAGGATGGGTTACCAGGCGTGAGGTGCTTGGAACAGGGTCTGGCACCCAGCACAGTGCTGAGGGGAGAGTCGGTCGAATGGAAACAAAGAAATACGATGCAGTGAGGGGCAATACGACAGGACCCCCGATAGATAAGTGGAAGCAGAAAGCAATGAACGGTGCCTTGAGGGGTACGCCAAGCAAAGCTCTTCAGAGGGCAATATTTGAGCAAGGTCACGGAGCCGGTTTTCTGGGTGGAATGAGAGAGATTCAGACTCCAAAAGGCTATGGATTTGTCTGGGTTTGCCAGCTATAAGCATAAAACCATCTCGGGTCCTCCCACCACTTCGGGCTGGGCGAGGGGCGTTCTGACAAAGCGGGACGAGCGTGGACCAGGAGAGCGATGAGCCCTGCCAGTCCCCCCGGCTGACGGCAGGAGGGTTGGGTTTCAGGCTGCTGGCATCGGCCTCGGTGGTGCCCTTTCTCTTGGCCTTTGAAAGTCCAGACAGTGGCTCAACCTTCTCCCCACTCTTTCCACACACACAGCCACCCCCACCTCTGAGTGGCCTGAGTTGTCCTACCTCCCCACAATGGCACCTGCCCCAAAATAGCTTCCATGTGAGGGCGAGAGAAAGGAAGAGATTAGACCCCTGCATGGGGGCGGGGGTTGAGGGGAGCAAGCTGTCAAGTGATCTGTGTCAAGCACCGGGAAGGTATAAAACCCGTTCGGGGCCGGCCAGCCTCAAATCCCAGCTGTCAGGGCCAGGACACCCAGTCGACCTACACCTGCTCTTCCTGTCCTCTCCAGACTTCGCCATGGCGCTCAGCGACGGGGAATGGCAGCTGGTGCTGAATGCCTGGGGGAAGGTGGAGGCTGACATCCCGGGCCACGGGCAGGCCGTCCTCATCAGGTAAAAAGAAGAGATCCCACCGTCCTATCACCTACTTGCCAAAGACCAAGGCTGCCTGGCAGCTGGGTGGGATGTGTGCCCCTGGGTTGACCAGTTGGCTGTGCTAGTTGAGTTTGCTGACTGAGCCCCCATTTGGTTTTCTTTTGCTTCTAAGTCAGGGGTGGGGGTCAGAGAAGGGCAGGGAATCCATCCCATGCCCACGGCAGCAGTTGGGAGCAGCCCGATGGTCAAACCCTGAATGCCTGGAGCCCACCAAGAGGACTTCTAGGCAGCCAGAGTTAGCAAGGGCCACGAGGGACCTTATCCAGCTGCCTCGCTCACTGGGTGAGGGCAGCAAGGGCTGAGAGGGGACAGCGCCCCCCAGAGTCACCCATCCACTGAAGCCTGTGCAGTGTCTAGGCTAAGACCTGGCCCTCAAGATGAGACAGGTAGCTCTAGACCCGCCTCGCCCCTAAGCGGCCCTGGGACCCGTGGGAAGGTCCACAACCTCTCCGAGCCTCGATTTCTTTTCCTGCACAATGAGGGAGATCCCCAAATCTGCATTCCAGAGGAGAAGTGAGAATTAAATAAGATGATGCGTGTGAGGGGCCCGGCACCGGTCCTGGCATATAGTGAACTCTAGATGTTAATGACTGTTGTAGATGAAGCCCAGCCTAGGGACCTTTGCGGTATTGTCATCAGAAAGCAGAGGACAGAGGCCCATCAGTGGCTTTTGACTTCGAGCATGTCTTGAATCTGAGAGCTCAGACAGGTGTGGTCTCCAAACACATCTTGCCTTCTACAGCAAGGGGTCCCCAAGTAAACCCGAGAAAAGTTCCAAGTTTCCTACATTGGGATGGCTTGTGGCTTGTAAATGGAATCTCATTTTCCCGTTGCCCTCCACCCCAAATGGTGATCGACGCTCCTCTTCTCCGAGCCTCGTCTCTCGTGCTCGGGGACAGCGCAGGTCAGGTGCCCGATGTGGCCTAAGTCAGCATTTCCGTGCTCGGGAGGGGCTGCGGGGTTGCCAGGAGTGAGTGCGTTGTCCTTCGCACTTTAATTCACAGATGAATTTCTCCTTCGCTCTGAGCCAGAGCAGGTTTTCCTCTCCACTCAGATGCCTTTTCGGTCTCCCCTGGGCTTCGCCCATCTCCAGATCCCATGTCCGGGGACAATGGTCGGTCCTGGAAGCTCTGTTATCTGAAGTTCGAGCCCTTCGTGGCCCACACTAGGACACTTGAGGAAGGACAGTCAAGGACGTTCTCTGTTGACTCTAACTGGTATCTCAGGGCATTTTCTTATATCTTTCTCCTCTTGGCTCTGTCATCTGACTGCTGGGGCTACAACGGGTCCTGTTTGATTGGATAAAAGGTTTCCCCCCAAGTTGACATAAATTCCTCAAGCACCAATTTGCTGTGTGACCTTGAACAAGTTACTGTTCTTCTCTGGGTCCTAATTCCTATTGGTTGAGTGAAGGCGTTTTCTGCCATGTCTCTGAGGTCCTTCTCGCCCTCCTGCCCTGGCATCCTCCGAGTCCTTGGTCCCTGCTATTGGAGAGGGGGCAGGGGAGTCGGGGTGGGAGACTAGTTAGCAGAGCGGAGTCTTTCCAAGGAGCTCTGAGGGCTGCCAGCCCCAAGGCAGTGACTGGATGTCTTGAAGGAGACTCGGGTATTGTGTCATCAGGAGAAACATTTTCTCCCTTCCCAGGGTGGATCAGAGCCGTGCCATGGGCCAGGTGCCAGGGACAAGACGTGATGCCTAAGGCTCGTGGCTCCTTAAGATGCCCTATCACATCTTAGGCTGTGGGACACGCAGAGGCCACGACAACTGGTTCTTCCTTCTCAGGGTTGGGGGCGGGGAGGAGAGGATGCTCACTCCCAGGCCTGCCAGTGCCCCTGGGTGACCTGGCCTCTTGGTTCTGCCCCAGGTAATGGACCTGGAAGGTCATTTCTCCCACGCCTCTGATTACAAAAGAGGCGATTCGGTTCAGCTGAGCCTGTGAATAAACCGCTGAGGGCTCACCGCAAGCTCACGATCGTAAACTTCAGGACGTGAAAGCTGGAGGGGCAGTTGGAGAACCCAGTTCCAGGAGTGGGGCTTCAGGAGCGAGGGGGCTGCTGAGTGGGCCCCGGGCCCCTGCCTTTCCTTCTCTTGCCCCAAGTTTTCTTGCTTTAGTTTTGCATTTGAACGAAGGATGTCGAGGTCATGAACAATTTGAAAATCACTGCCTTGGCCAGTAATTCTCATAGCGCAGAGGGGAAGCCTGGCCCGGGGTCAGCCAGCCAGTGGCAGCTCCAGCAGAGCCCAGCAGAGCCCAGGCTGCCGGCCCCTACCAGGCACGCTGGGCGCGGAGGCGCGGGGAGGGGGAGGGAGGCGACGGTGGCCATAGGGCGAGAAAGCGGGCAGCAAATATTTGAACAGTGCACACCGACTGCCAGGCCCTGTGTTAAGTAATTCGCACGTATTAACTCATTTAAGCCTCGCAACAACTTTATGAGGTTAGAATGATTATTAACACCACATTTAACAGAGAGGTTAAGTAACTTTCCCGAAGCCACACAGCTGGAATTCAAACCCAGGCAGCCTGGATCCAGCGCTTCGGCTCTCACTGCTGTGCTGTGTTGCCCCACGACCCCGGCACATTAGAGATGAGTGCCCATCCCCACTCTGGTTCTTTGGTCCTGGAGCAGAGAAGAATTCCGCAGGTCCGACAGTCCTCAGTCTTTGGTTTCGGTGTCTGAATGGTGTCCTTCAGCAGACAGCCGGGAAGCGGCCTCCTTTCTCTCTGACCTGCCTGCAGCCCTGTGATAAGCCGGGCAGGCCAATGATGGAATTGGAAATGGAAACACAAGGCGAGGGAAACGCCCCCACCCATTTCCGCAGGGTGAGGTGCTCTGTGAGCCACCTTGGGGCTTGCTGCTGTCAGGCAAGTCTGGGTATGGCCCCCTGCGGCTGCCCGGGGGCTCTCAGCTGCAGGCACTGAGAGCAGCGGGCACTCATCAGACAAACTCTCCGGTATTATATGAAATAGGTCTGGGCTCCTTCTGCCGCTGACTGGTGCTCAGAGTAGAGGGTGAGACGGGGGTCAAGCCTAAGAATTTGAAGGCTGAGAAATCAGCTAGACCGACCCTTTTGGTTTACAGGCAGGTGAAACAAGACTCAGAGAGGTTGCGTGGCTTCTTGAATGTCACACAGCACATTGGAGTCAGAGCTGGGGCCCAAACTCAGCTTCTTTAATTCTCAGTCCCATGTTCTTTCTTCCAGGCATCTGGGGGGGGGGGGGGCACCCAAAATGCCTGAGATCCCTAGCCCCTTTGGGTCCCAGGTCCTTGGCCCCATTCTGTCCCAGTCTCCTTCCAGTGTCCCGACATCAGGCCCCCACCTTTGGGTGCTGGGTCTCACTTCTGTCAGATAGGAGTTCCAGGATCATTGTCACCAGATAATAATAGCCAGGAGCCATGGACCCTTGGGTGAAAGGTGCCAGAGATGAGCTGTCAGTGACACTCAAGGCTCGGCCCCGGGCCCCAGGATGAAGAGGTGACTTTGGGCACGTCTGGTCTGTGGTCAGCCCTGGGCCTGTGGAGAGCCGGGGATACGGCCTTTGGGAAAGGAAGTGCTCCCTGTCCGTGCTGTGTGGAGCATACTGTGTGTGTGTCTGCGAGTGTGTGCACGAGAGTGCAGGTGTGTGCTGCAAGATACACAAACCGGAGTGTGTCCACAGTCAGGTTTAAGGGTGTCGCAGAGCCAGGAAGGTACAAAAGAGGAAGCTTTCGAGGAACCGAAGCCGTTAGGCAGGAGGAGAGAAAGCTGGGGCAGGTGGGGTTACTCCTACACACATTTCAGGGTGCAGCCCAAGGGAGAAAGCATGAGTTATGGAGACCTCGTCCAGTATTGGGTTCGGGTCTGGGCTCTGTCACCAACTAGCCATGTGGCCCTGGGCTAGTCACTTACCACTGTGGTCTTCTGTTGGCCCATTGGTGAAATGGGGAAAATCACCCCAGGGCCAGATATGACTCCCTTTAACCAGCACCCGCCTTCTCATGGCAGGAGAGACAGGTCCAAGGCTGGAGGGGCCTGCTCAGGATTACAATAGAATCCCTCTGTGGCCAGCTCCCTGGGTCCTTGGCTGGAGCGAGGACCTGGTCTTTGGCAGGTAGCTCTCACCAGGGCCCCTCGCCATCTGTACTGCGAAGGGCATGGGAGGTGCAGGGAATCAGAGCTTGGGCTCAAAATAAGCAAGAGTTTTCTGAGCCTGAGAGCGGTTCTGGAGTGTAACAGCTCCCACAGGTAGTGAGCCTCCTGTAGCTGGAAGTATTTAAGCAGCGCAAGGATGAGCCCTGGGCAGGAAACTGCAGAGATGGTCCCCAGCACCGACTACATTTTGAGTCACTCGGACCTGATTTCAGTCTGGCTCTTGTGCACACCAGCCCTGTAATATTGAACTAGGCCTTCGCACCTCCTAGCTCCTGTTTCCTCGTCTTTTAAGTGGGGATCATGTGGCCCTAAGGGAAGTGCAGGTGCAGAGCCCAGCACAAGGCCTGCAGGTGGCAGGTGCTCAGCAAATCCAGTGTCCTTTGGCCCATCTCTGCTACACCCTTGATGCTCCTCTGACATCTACTCTCCAAACCACTTAGAGAAAGTTGGGGTGAGGCCAGGGTGCAAGGCGGCGATGTCTTTCCTCCCTGCCTCTCACAGTAGCAAGGAAGAGGGGAGATGGTAAGAATCGTAGTAGCAAGCATTCACGCAGCACTTGCTGCGTGGCACTCGGCACATCCGACCTCATATAATCCTCAGCACTCCTATAGACAGTGACCAGTTATCCCCACGTCGCAGGTGAGGAAGCTGAGGCACAGAGAGGTGGAGTGAGTTGCCAAGGTCACACAGCTGGGAAGCAGGGGAGCCTGGATTTGAACCCAAGCCTGGCCACCTCCAGAACCCACTGCGTGTTCCCTGGTCTGACTCCAGCCCTCCTTGTGCCCACAGTCTCTTTAAGGGTCACCCCGAGACCCTGGAGAAGTTCGACAAGTTCAAGAACCTGAAGACTGAGGACGAGATGAAGGCCTCCGAGGACCTGAAGAAGCATGGCACCACCGTGCTCACTGCCCTGGGGGGCATCCTCAAGAAGAAGGGACAGCATGAGGCCGAGCTGAAGCCCCTGGCCCAGTCGCACGCCACCAAGCACAAGATCCCTGTCAAGTACCTGGAGGTGGGAAGCGGGCCGGGGGCTGGTGGGAGGACAGAAGGAGAGGCCTCAAAGGGATGATATTTGGGTTCAAGTCCCAGCTCAGCCACCAACCTGCTGGGTGACCTATGTCCCTGCTCTCTGTGCTTCCGTGTCCTCATCTGTCAAGGGGGCTGTCACCCACTTTGCCTTCCTCCTGGGGTCATTGAGATTGTATATATTTCTCTCCCAAATCAGTATGTCGTCATGAAGGGGAGAGTAGATATTGGGTGCAAAACTTTAAAAAAAAAATTTTATTGATTTCAGAGAGAGGGAGAGGGAGAGAGAGAGAGAGATAGAAACATCAATGAGAGAGAGAGTTATTGATCGGCTGCCTCACGCACACCTCCTGCTGGGGATCGAGCCCGCAACCCGGGCATGTGCCCTGATCGGGAATCAAACCGTGATCTCCTGGATCATAGGCCGATGCTCAGCCCTGAGCCATGCTGGCCGGGCAGGTGCACAACTTGCATTCTCTCCACAGGTAGGTACTATTATTATGCTCACTTGACAGATGAAACGGAGGCACAGAGGGGTTAAATAGCTTGTGCGTGGTCACAGAGTTAGCAAATAGCAGAGCCAGGACTCAAATGAGGTCTGTATTCCTGCAGAACCCCAGCTTCTAACCTGTGCACTGAGCGTCTGAGACATGCAGGACTCACGTGGCAGGAGCTCAGCTACTGGGGCTCAGCTCTGGTGCGGGGGTGGCCAGCAGGCTGGCTTTATTGGTTCCAGCATATTTACAGATGAAGAGACAGAGCCTCAGGTGTCTTAGGGGAGGAGGGATGTGGTGGCAGGAGCACTAGGGAGCTCAGGGACAAAGGGTCATGTGGATAGGTGCATCCTCTGGGGTGAGAGCAGCAGGCAGGCGGGTGCAGCAATGACCATAAGGATAATGGTGATATGATTTGCCTGGGTCACTGCGTGGGATTCTCACAATTACACCAAAAGGTTAGGAATTGCATTCAGTTTCCTTTTTCTCTCACTCAAAAGGTCAGCGGTAGGGAGTCCAGAGCTGGTATGGACGCCCCAGGGATGTAGGCTCTTTCTGTTCTGCCATCCAAAGTTGACTCAGTCCAAGGCAGCTGCCAGAGCTCCAGCCATCTAGTCCCTGCTCCAAACAGGAAGCGGGAGGAAGAGAGGAAGGCTCCCTTCTAAGGAGTTTAAGGAGTCCCAGAAATCTCCTCCAACAATTTTGCATGCACCTCGTTGGCCGGAAGTTCTAAGACCACGCCTGTGGGCGCGGGAAGCTGGCTAGTGGAGTCTGTTGCCACTCCAGCACAATTCGCTTTCTGTTAGCAGGGAGGGAAGAGAGAATGAACATGGGCAGGCAATCAGCAGCCCCTGCCCCAGGCAGGGAACTTTTTCATCCCCATTTTAAAGATTTGGAAACTGAGGGCTCAGAGAGGTTAAGCAGCTTGCCCAAGGTTGGGCAGCTAAAAAGCCAGGAGGTACAGTTTGACCTGCGGTACTCTGGAACCCAAGCTCTTACTCCCCGTGACGCAATCCTCCCCATCAACAAGCAGCACCACCACCCCTCTTCAGCCTCACCCCCCGAACCCCTATGCCCCCCCCCAATCACACACAAACAACCCTGCTTGCCCAACCTACTCAGCATCACAGATGTGAGGAGTGGGTCCTGCCTTTGAGATCTGCACATACTGCGCCCTCTGACCCCCTCCCCCCGTCTCCTCCTGGCAAATCCCTGTTCCCTGTTCCTGCCCAAGGCTCAGCTCAGAAGCCACCTCCTCTGCACCAGGCAGCCAGCTGCTCCATCCCCAGCCCTCCCCCAGCAAAGGTTCTTGGTCCTCAGTCTGTTATGTCACCTGCCCGGCTGGGCTGTGATTTCTTTCTTTACCCAGCTGTCTTATGACTGGGCCTGCGCTCCTTAAGGGCAGGCCTGGGCCCTCTCCCATTGCTGACCCCAGTGGCACATGGAGAGCTCACCGGACAACTGGAATGACCGATCCCCTCTCTAGGGACGAGGCAACTGAGGCTGAGAGAAAAAACCATGTAGCCAGGTTGGAACCAGCTAGTGGGCTAGAACCCAGGACTGTGGAAACAAGTGTAATTCACTGCAAACAATGAAGACTGAGCCCCATGAATGCCCTTCCCCTCCTTCCGAGCCCTTCGTAAGAAATTGCTCCTTCCCACCTGGGTGCTGAGATGCTAAGGGCCACTGTCTTTTCTCCTTTGTCCGGCTGCCCCCTCCCACAATTTTCTAGATATTGGTGGCTCTGCCATAGACTCAGGAAAGGCTGAGTTGGGGGACCTGATGGGGTCATCAGAGCCCCCATTTTACAGGTGAAGTCACACGTGGTGGAGGGTCAGGGCAGAGCTGGGCCTGGAACGCAGGTCTCCCAAGTTCTCCAAGGGCAGGACTTGCTCCACTGCACCTGTAGCCACAGTTCATTTTGTTGCATTTATAACATTAAAGGTGAACTTGACATATGTCCTCAAATCAAGGCCCAAAGGTAGGTGTTTGTGGTTTTCGAGCCACACGGTGTTGACTGGGTGTTGATACTCGTGCTCCGTGAGGCCTCTCAGCACGCGGCCTCCCATTCCCTGCTTTCGGTCCCTTGCACCCTGGGCACCCTGGGGAAATGGGAAAACCCGACCGCGTGTAGTCACTGGCTGTCTCTGGCTCTGGTAGTCAGCCGTCCACAGTGCCCTGGGTGCAAACTCCAGCTCCGAGCTCAGTCTGGCCACTTCCCTGTCTGGGCCTCTGTCAACGACCCCGCCTGGTCTACTGACCAGCACTGTGGCTGGCATCAGGTCTTGATTAACCATTGAAAAAGCACAGGACCATTTTTGTTGTGTTAACCCTCACCAGGGGATATTTTTTCCATTGACTTTTAGAGAGAGTGAAGGAAGGAAGGGAGGGGAAAAGAGAGGGAGAGAGAGAGAGAAACATCGATGTGAGAGAGACACTGCGATTGGTTGTCTCCTGCATGTGCCCCAACCGGAGCCAGGGATCGAACCTGCAACCCAAGCATGTGCCGTTGGCCAGGAATCGAACCTGTGACCCTCTGGTGCACAGGCTGATGCTCTAACCACTGAGCAATACAGGGCAGGGCCAGCGCAGGAGCATTTTACATCCATGAGACCTTCCAGTCCCAAAGCAGCCCCGTGCTATAGCTTTTCCTGCTTCCATGTTCCTGGTGATGACACTGTGGACATGACAGCTGGTGATGGTGAAGCCAGCACAAGACGTTACGGTCCTAGGGGTGAGCTGCAGGCCTGGCCCGGTCCTCCCTGTCTCTCGCCTTCCCTCCCACTAATATTTCTGAGCTCCAATGTGTGCTTGGCACAGAAAATGTGATGCTCTACACCCTGCCCCACCCCCGGCTATTTAAAGCAATGACCTCACTAAGTACTTAATGCAAAAATTAAATACACGCAAATGGAAATGGATTTTTCTAGATTTCCTGACTGCAAAATGCTGGATAAAATCACGGACCGTGAGCATTTCCCTCCTCCCTTCACCCCCCCAGTTGGCAGTGCCCTGAGCTCTGGCCTGGCTGCGGCTGGGTCCTCGCCCTGAGCACTCGCTGAGGAGGGAAGTGGGTGAGCACCTTGCGTGCACGGCTTCACCTTTCCTCATCTGTACCAAGATGGGCCTCAGTTTCCCGACCCGTCCCTGTCTCGAGGGCCGTGGGGATTAGAGGAGTTTGTGGAGACCGCTCAGATGCGCCTAGTGTGTAGTAAGTGCTGGATAAATGGTCCAGGGAAAAAAGAGATGGGACTGGGTCTGATTCCCAGCCCAGTGACCTGCACCCTCTCGCCCTCCCTGCAGTTCATCTCCGAAGCCATCATCCAGGTTCTGCAGAGCAAGCTCGGAGGGGACTTCGGCGCTGACGCCCAGGGAGCCATGAAGAAGGCCCTGGAGCTGTTCCGGAACGACATTGCTGCCAAGTACAAGGAGCTGGGGTTCCAGGGCTAAGCCCCCGGCAGCCCCCACCCCCACCCACCTGGGCCTGGCCGCAGGGGAGCGTGGGGACCGAATCTCACGTAGTCGCATAGAGTTTCTGAGTGTCTGTTTTGTGTATGAGAGGTGGGCTGGGAGGGGGGTGGGCAAGGTGGCTTCACACACCTGGGGGTGGGTCCCTATGGGGGGTCATCGCCTTGGGAGCAGGGAGAAGCTGGCCCTTGGCTCACTGTGGCCTGCAGAGTTTGGGTCGTACTTAACTCTCCTCTCACCTAAATCCCAACCCAATTCCTTCCAACCTCCAAACTGACCCACACCGGCACCCTCGCCTTTAACCCCAAATCCAAGCAGTAAACTAAGCCCCAGCCACAATCATTCTCTGACCCATCACCACAGATTGTCCCTTTGCAATGAGAAGGAGGTCTGGGCAGGGTGGGACAGTCACACCCAGCCCGAGGGAGGCATGGGGTGCCTGGAGCAGAAGTGCGCCTTCTCAGCTAACGGAGTGTCTCACCTGGTTTTAATAAAAGACTCTGCTACACCACAGCCTCTGCCCCGAGTGTTTCACCCCCTAGAACAAGAGGAGGGGCTTCTAGGGCCAACCGGTGGGGAGGCAGACATTGGAACAGAGTGTGCGAGAGCCTTGTGGGGAGGCGAAGGGAGAGGAGGGGAGAGCGGGAGGGGAGACAGGTCGGGAACCGCTTTCCTTAGGCCACTACCCAGTGGCAGGGACAATGCTGGGCTCGGGGAATGGAGGGGAGAGCCTCGTCTGGTGGCGACAGTGGGCAGCTCAACAGACTTTTGTCACATGGAGTGGTCTGTGCCAGGAGCAGGGCCACAGAACCAGGGGAGATGGTCAGGTGGTCCTAACAACCTAAATAACACTAGCCAAGGACACTAACTAGTCAGTGGTAGAGCTCAAATGGTGGCTTGTGAGGCAGGGGGGACTCCAGCTGGGGAGACAGCTAGGCGGCCAGCCCGTGACAAGCGCTGACCTTCTGGCCACAGAGAAAGGACAGACACAGGGGAACAACTTACAAGCACAAGCCAAGAGACAGAATCCATATCGACAAAGGCCAAGTGCTTGGGCAGAACGTGTGAGTATGACTTCCAGGACCCAGAATAAAGCACTGGCATGTGACCAGGCTGGAGGAGGGGCTGTGGACAGGGGCCGTGGAAAATGGGCTGGTGGTCTGGGTCCCCCTGGGTGCCCAAGCCTGGAGGGCCTTGAATAGCACCTAAGACTCGAGGCACCAACTCTGGGAAGCCCCAAGTCCTTGGTCCCATAAATTTCCAGGGGCTCCCAGGACAAGTAACCTAGTGCCCCCTACCCTCAAGTGTCCATCGGGGGCTCAGGCTCGTGGAAGGAGCCCGACCTCGCTGCCCCAAGCCTCAGACCACACCAAGGCTCACGGCCGCTGAATGGGCAGAGTTCATCTGCCGAATGCAGACGTGTCTCAAGTCCTAACAGGTTATTTTCCAGGCCGTGCTGCAGCACCAGAGGACAGCATTAATGGGGCCACCTCCTTCTGTCTGTGCCTGGGCCAGGCTTTGGGAATAGGGTGATCTCTGAGGAGGTGAGGGAGAAGGGAGGAGAGGACAGGGGAGGGGTGCTTTTTGTTCCTGGAGCCTGGAAAAAAATCCCATGTGTTTATAGCAATTCAGTTGAATGCCCAAGCACTGGGTACTTCTGCACAGGACACGTGTGCAGGATTTAAAGTTGCAGAAGCTGGTCCCTGCCCTCAGACCATCATCAACCTGGTCAGGGAGACCACTCGCATTGATAATTGAATCTGTGGAGCAAGGTTAGGGCTGCAGAGAAGTACCAGCCATTTGCCATTCATTCGGCACTCATTCAGTGAATATTTGTGGACCACAGCAAGTTAAAAAAAAAAAAAAAAAAAAATCTCAGTTTATACCTTTGATGGGCACAAAATGCCACTTTTTTTTTTTTTTTTTTTTTTAGTAAGTCAACTGAATTTTTTTTGGAATCCTCTTTTGGCTGGGTGGCAGATACTTCATCTCAGTCTCTTTGAGGTTTCTTCCCAGTTCCAAATTTCCTAGGGGTTCCAAGGGCCTTCTGTGTGCCAAGGTGTGACACCTGAGGACAGTCAAGTGGCAACCTGGCTGTTGCTGTCCCGTCCCCAGTGTTGTCCTCAGGGATGCTGCCCCCCCCCTCGTCTTCAGTTACGTATTGTCCCATCAGGCATTTATGAAAGTCTGAGGCTGCCCAAGGCTACTTCTGCCTCAGGCCACTTCTCCTTAGGGGCTCCCCTGCCCCGGGGGGATGTGAGGCACAGGCCCCTCAGGCCTGTCTGAGCTTTCGCCGCCCTCTCCTGGGCTTGGCAGGGCTGCCCTGTGCAGTTGTATGGGCTGGAGTGCCCACACGGGGCTCGGCCAAGGGAGCCAGTTAGGGCCGGGTCCAGTTGCCAAGCTGCAGGGCCGGAGGGGGGGCGTTTTCCTGGCTACAAAGGGAGCTCTGAGCTGGCGATGGCCTCGAGCAGGGGGAAAAACGCTTTCTCTTGGAACCACCACTGATGGCGATCTCCCTGTTCCCTTTTCAACGCTCTACCTCCTGATCGTTCAGAAAATCATTTCCAGCCTGGCAAGCAGGGACGCCTCATGATTTTCTCCAAGTCTTTTGTAATTTACCTGTTTCTTTTGGGTCATCTCAGGGCTCGAGCTTTTGAATCTGCAAATCCAGGCAGGAGACCTGCTTTTCTTGCTTTCAGCAGTCACATCCTTTGCTGAGGCCCCCAAATGCCTGCTGTCTGAAAAGCAAAGAGCCAAGGAGGGAAGAAGATCCCAGCGGAAGATACAGGCTAATATGTTCAGAATATGATCCTGCTGTGGCTTTTATTCTGCATTGATTTTCCAAATATTTACTGAGCAAATGCTATGTGCCGGGCCCCAGAGCGGGCAGAGGGTCCCAGCCCTCATGCAGCTTCTGTGGTGTGGGCCTGGGGAGGAGCCAGCGCAGGCCTCAGGGCCTGAGGGCAGTGGGGGGCTTGATAAGGGGAGAAAGGGGCAGCAGGGGTCAGGCGCCAGGCTGCACTAGGAGAGGCTCTCAAAATGAACTCACCAATGGTGCCTGAGTGCATTTGTCAGACTGATACTCACTGGGACCTGAAGCATGCCGGGCACTGGGCTGGGCTCCAGGGGCCACGGCGAAGCCAACAGGCCTGCCCCTGCCTTCGGGGTGCCCACAAGGCAGAGGGCTCTGGGGTATGGAGAGGGTAAGGCAGGGTCCTGAGGGGCCAGGGGAGACAGGCCCAGTCACGGTGGACTGAAGTCACACAGATGGTAGACGTTAGCCAGGGTTCTCCAGAGAAGCAGGACCTGTAAGATTTATTTATATATAAATGTAACATATTTTATAAATATATGAAATGTTACATTTGAAGAGATAGTAATATATAATATATAAGAATATATCATATATGATTAATATATAATCTATAGTTTACATAGAGAGAGATATAAAATATATAAGAATATATACTATATATAATAATATCTATAAAATATCTCTTCAATGGTCGGTCACACGTCACTCTGTTACCTCCTGCATCTCCTATAAGACGTGTTTTAGTCTGGTTCATGCTGTCCTCCACAGTTCTCTCCTGTTTTCCCCTCTTTGCTATTTTGTATCCTGAGTAAGGATATCCCTTATTTTCTTGCTTGCTCAGTTATCCATTTTTAAAGATTGTAAAAACTTTTTATCCAGAGTTATTGTGGTATTAGGAGTGGAGTGTATTTCAGGATATCTCGTCTGTTGTACTTTCAAAAATGGAAATCTTTATCACAATTTATAATTATGAACTGGGGTGTGTTTTCCCCCCCTGCCTAGGTTTCATTTGCTTCTCCCGTGTTGGACAGGAAGGCAGGAGTCCCCTCTGCTTCGCTCCTCGTTGCAAATGATGAGCCCCCGGCCTGATGCTCAGTGTCGGCACCAGTGGCGCCTGTTCTGAACGTCTGGTTCCTGAACTGGAGCTGGGTGCGTGCGTGTGTGTGTGCGTGTGCGTGCGTGTGTGTGCGTGTGTGTGCGTGTGCGTGCGTGAGTGTGTGTGTGCGTGTGCGTGTGTGAGTGTGTGTGTGTGCGTGCGTGTGCGTGTGTGTGCGCACGCCCGTTGCCCTGTGTGGGGCGTCTCCGGGAAGATGCTGGGTGTGTGCATCTCTGTGAGACTGCGCGTGTGAACGTCCACCTCCTCCACTGCTGGGTCAGATCTTGGCTTTGAGTCCACTTGCCTGTTTACGTGCTTGCTCACTTATCCATTTTTAAAGATTGTAAACATTTTTACAATCTTTACTCCCGCTCTGAAACCCACAGGAGCCGTGCCCCCAGGACAGCCGACATGACCTGTCCAGGGACGGTAACCCCGGCCCTGTGACTGTGCCGGATGTGGCTTTCCAGGGGAAGCCAGGCGGAGAAGTCAGGGAGCGCAGGAAAGGCCTGGGGGCGCACAGGCAGGCCCGGTGAAGCGCGTGTGACGAGCCACTGGGCCCTTGGCTTGCAGTCTTTAGCCAGGCAGGGCTGGAGGTCTCCGGTGACAGAAAAAAATTTAAAAATTCTGGCGCAGGTTTCACAAAGTATACCGAAAACACACATGCGTTTGTCATTTTATCGATAATTTAAATGATATCTCACTTTATATTTCATTGTGCTTGCGCTCTCTCGCGCGCTCTCCCCATTCATTTAGTGTCACCAAACAAGTGAAAAGTTTATCTTTTTTAAAAAGCCACAAAGCCTTCACTCATTGACCCAATCAATTCTGTGGCCTTTTCGGACCACAGATCAGCCACGAATGTAAAAATTCTTCCCGTGCTGACATTTCTCACAGAAACAGAAACAAAATCATTGAACCCATGTTAACATATTTAGGAAAGCAGAGTCTTCACTGAAATTATCTCTACTCATCAAAGGACGCTGTTTCCTTACAGAAAACGAGCACCATGGCGGAGGCACGAGCTCCGCAGGCTGGGTCTGTGGCCTTTCCACACGGTGGTGAATGTAGCTTTCAACCAGCTCATCAAAAGCTTTCATACGAGCCCTGGCCGGCGTGCTCAGTGGTCAGAGCGTCGGCCCGCACACCGGAGGGTCGTAGGTTGGATTCCAGTCAAGGGCACGTACCTGGGTTGCAGGTTCATTCCCTGGCCCCAGTCAGGGCCCGTGTGTGGGAGGCAACCAACCAACACATCTCTCTCATATAAATGTTTCTTTCTCTCTCCCCCACTCCCCCGTCCCTTTCACTCTCTCTAAAAAATCAGTGGGTTTGAGTTCAAAAACGGAAACTGATTGCCTGGGGAGAAGTGAGCTCCCCATCACCAGACGCAACCAAGGATGGACTGCATGACCCCTGGCTGGGACCGTTCAACTTATTCAGCAACATTTATCAAATGCCTCTGTGGCAGGCACAGCTAGACATGGAGAAACAAAAGGATGGATGAGATAAAGCCTCCAGCTTTGGGCAATTTGCGATAAAGAGAGAGAGGGAGAGGGAGGGAGAGGAGTGTCTCCAGGGTGCAGGGGTAGGCAGAGAGGGGATCGGGGAATGTAGGGTCTTGAAGGCTGGGCAGGAGTCACCAGCCACACAGCTGTGATATCCTTTCAGGGCAGGCTGACGCTCCTTGGTCCAGCGACCTGCGTCCTGGAGTCAGTCCCGGCCTCCATTCTGCAGGCACACTGAGGCAGCGTGATGACATTCATTCGATGACATTCTCCAGGCAAGACCCACTAATCTGCCAGTTGAAGACAAGTGACCAAATCCCCCGCTAAGTGTCTACAGGCTGGGCTGGCCAGGATCCTAAGCTGTGGGTGATATTCCAAAGGCTACTGGGTTGGCCAGATCCAGGTCACTCATATCTCACCTCTCACCTTACGTGGGAGTGTCACTGGAGCAGAAGCGAACCATTCCAGGCGATCTGAGGTCACTGCCGCTCTATGGAAACTCTTGGTTTCTTTTACACGGCTGCTTTTCTAAAAGGAAAATTAGCTAGTCATGTACCTAGTACATTTAATTACTGTTCTGATTTCTATTGCTGCATAATAAACCGCTCCAAATGCAATGGTTTAAAACAACAGTTCAGTATTTCATTACTGCCTCTCATGATTCTCGAGGTTGATCGTGCTCAGCGAGGGGGCTCTGGCTCAGGGCCACCTACACGGCTATAGGTCTGCTTCTTTATAATTCACCTTCCCCTCAAGATCACAAAACGGCTGCCACAGCTCCCGTCATCACATCCTCACCCAACATGCAAAAGCAGGAAAAGGCAAGTCTCTGCTTCATGTCCTCTTTTGAAAGCAAGGAAGACCTTCCTAGAAGCCCCTCTCCCTCCACTCTGACAGATCCCCTCCCAGCCCCCATTTTCCAGGATTGGATCACATGTCCATGTCTATGCCAGTCACGGGCAAGACCACCACGATGGGTTGACAGCAATTGTAACTCACCTCTGGGGCTAGGGCTGGAGTTACCTTCCCTGAGCTCCACTGGGGGTGAACTCCCAGGCCAGCATGGACTCGAGGCAAGGAAGATGGGATGGAGGGGACCAGCAGTGTTGGCATGAGGACATGGGGACTCAGGGAGGGTGAGCTGTCACCTTGGGATAGAGTTGTGCTTGAATGTAAATCCAGAAGACGGTGTGACACAAGCCTTAGTCATCACCGACTCAGGCTCTCCAGCCCTGCCTCTTCCCAGGGGGTGAATTGGGGCAAGTTATTCCACTACCCTGTGCCTCAGTTTCCTCATCTGAGGAATAAAAATAAGAAGTTCTTCTTTACCCCGAAGGCCTTCCTGAGGATTGCATGGATTAGCACACATCAGGCTCCTGGACCGGGCCCGCCTTTCCTGCTGGCTCTCCTCGTCAGTCTTACACTGAGCGTGGGGAGCAGCCTCGCGGGGGCCCGCAGCAGGACAGGAGCTGGACTCCTTACCCCGGGTTTGTGTCTGTCCTCAGTGAAAGGGCCCGGGCCGCAGTTTCTCCCTAAGGAAGGGGGTAGAAAGGGCCTACCCTTTGCTGAGAGAGGATCCCAGACCTTGTGGGAAGAGCATGTGTGGGGCTGGGTCACCTCTGCCCTTGTCCCCAGAGGGTGGCCAGAGAGGGGGTGAAGCAGAGGAGGCAATGGGACAGTCACAGGAGACTTGGATGAGGGTCTGCAGATACCCGGGGGCACAGTGGGGACCTGCCTGGGGGCCTCCGTCCTGATGCCTTCTCACGGTGCCTCACGGCACAGGGCCTGAGGTCAGCGTCCGGGTGCCCTCGGGCGCCCCTTCGATCAGATCTGGTTTTCATTTGAGAAAACCGAGGCTCAGAGAAGGTGAACCTGGGCCAGGGCCCCAAGCCTGACCCCTCTTGCCAGCTCTGTTTTGGGGAAGCCACCTCTGTCTTTCTGTCCCCTCCATTTGTGTCCTCTCCCCTCACTACTTCTTTCTCTATTTTTCTTTCTCTCTGTCTCCTTGTACTGACTATGTCTCTCTTTCCATTGCTGTCCTCAACTCTGTCTCTCGGTTTCTATCTCTGTCCGTCTGTCTTGTTCTATCTCCGTCTGTGTCTCTGTTCCCTCACCCTGTCTCTGTCTCTCTATCTCTGTCACAGGTGACATCTCTATCTCTCCTTCTCTCCCCATCTCCAATTCCATAACGCTCTGGGACTCTGCAAACAGCTTAAAATAAAACATTTACAGCCATGCAAACGGAGATGAGAAAGGGTGGTAATCACGGGGTGCAGTGAGGCCAGGGGCTTAGCGTGGAGTCCAGCTCTGCCCCCACCTCAGATTTCACAGGCGAGGAGGCTGGCGAGGGAGCCAGTCCGGCCTGAGGCACAGGAGGGGTCAGGCTATATGACCTTCAGGCTCCTTGCACCTGTGGGCTTCTGGTTCCAAAACGGGTGGTGTGACTGCCCGCAGTCCCGGTAAAAATAGCCCGGGAGTCATGGCTGGCCTCCTGCAAGCCTGGCTGCCCAGCCCCTGGAGAAGCAGCCCAGCTCTCCCCCGTGCAGAGCCCGAACCTGCAGCCCAGAGCGGGAGAGTGACCTGCCCAAGGTCAAGAGCAGGTGGGCAGCAGAGCTGGAGCCAGAGCCCTGGCCGCTGCCTCCCGCTGGCACCCTCCACAGCACTGTGGACCTCCTTAGGGGCCCTGGGCTGGGCCAGGTCCCCGTTATAGAGAAACTTCGTCCCAGGCCTCACGTCTCTGGATCATAACAGCCCTATTTTCTTGACTATCTCCTGCACTCCACTGTGAGCTCCTTGGGGCCGGGGGCTGGTGGGATTGGGCTCTGCCCACAGAATGCACTGGTCAGACCTAATAATAACAATAGCAGCTCACACTGATCAAGCACTCGGTATGTGCCGGGCACTGTACACCTATTAACTCATTTAATCTTCACTGTAGCCCTGTAAGGCAGGGGCTATTATTTTCATACCCATTTTATAGATGAGGAGACTGAGGCTCAAAGAGATCAGCTGACCGTCACAAAGTCCCGGAGCACTCAGTTTGGTGGAGCCGGTATTCCAGCCCAGACTGTCAGGCTCTAAATGAATTAGTGGAAGAGGAAGTGTCATGTTTTGGTGCTTGAGTGTAGAAAGCAGCTGCTGCTATCATTTGAATTGGGTCACCAAGGGTCCCGGAGTCCCCCCTCCCCGCCCTGGCAGGCCGGGCCCACAACCTCACCTTCAGAACTGCGTTTTCGTGGGATCACGGTGCTGGGAGCCCGGACACACAGCCACACTTCCAGCCTGCCCCTTCGAAGCCGAGTGACCTTGGGGAAGTCCCCTTCCTTCTGAGGCTCAGTTTCCCCACCCATCAAAGGGGAAACCTCCCTGTGTGTCAGGGGTTCACTAGTCAGTGGCTCCTAAGGGGCTGCTGGGATGGACTGGACTGGGCTCCAAAGCTGAGAACAGCCTGAAAGAGCATATTCTAAAATGTGATTTTTTTGATCAAGCTATGGAAATCATTTTTTAAAATGCAAAGAGCATTGCAAGAAGGCCTGAAGTTCTTCTGTTCACCCAAAGCGGGCCTGCCAGTGAGGGGCGAGGGGCTGGCACAGAGGACGTGGGGCACAGCTGCGGGCCCTTGGATGCTGGCCACCCTGGCTTTGGTCATGATTATGTCCTGGGAGCTCCTGCCAGACAGGGACAGGTGTCGGGGAGGAGGAGGTGGCAGAGGGACAGCGGCTGAGTCATCCTACTAGGCCAGGGTCGGAGCAGGAGGGGAGAGGGCTGTTTCCAGGGGGAGAGGCAGGGAGGCAAAAGCCGGAGATAGAGTAGGCCAATGAGCCGGAAGGGCAGAGCCCAGGACTGCCCGCCTGAGGGGCTATTCAGCCACCCCTCCCCCACCTGCCCGCCCCCACCACCTGCCCCACCTGCCCCACCTGCCCCCACCTGCCCCCACCTGCCCCCACCTGCCCCCACCTGCTCCCATGCCCTGCCCTGCCCATTTCCCTTCCTCCCGGTGATCCTGGTACCTGGTGTCTGGACCCAGTGCCTCCCCCAGGGCCCTTGGCACCCGCACACTCGCCCACCTTCTCAGCCCTCCTCCCACCCTGTAAAAGCCCCTGGAGCTGTCAGGCAACTCCGGGTTCCAGGCCTATGAGGGTGACCTGGGGTGTCTGGAACCAGAAAGACATAATCCAAATCCGTCCCCCATTTCCCAGCTGGATGACTTTGGGCAAGCGATCTGACCACTCTGAGCTGCAGACCCCTCACCGATAAAATGGAAAGAACACCATCTAACTGCAAATGTGCCACACACTGCGAGATTCCATTTATAGAAATGTCCAGAAGAGGCAAGTCCACCGAGACAGAAAGTAAGTCAGTGGTCACCGAGGGCAGCAGGGCGCGGGGCTGGGAAGTGATCGCTAAGGGGTGCAGAGCTTCTTTTGGGGTGATGTGGACTGTGGTGATGGTTGCTCAACTCTGAGTGTACTGAAACCACTAAGCTGTGCACTTTAAACTGGTGACGTGCGGAGACTGTGAGGTCTATCTCCAGAAAAGCTGGTAATAAAAAGAAGGCGCCTGTGGGTGGCTGGCTGGCACATGTGGGCGCTTGAGGCTCACAGCGCCAACCTTGTTGGCTGCTTTGCTGCCTGGCAGTGTCCCGGGCATGGGCTGTGGTTTCCTGGCCAGAGCATGAGTCATTTTACAGAGGATGGGGCTGAGGTTGAGACAGTCTCACCCTGAAGGTCAGATGAGATGAACTTGGAAGGATAGGAGGGAGGGTCCACCCTCTCCCCTCAGAAGGAGGCTACCAGAGCCAGGGTGGCACCGGGTAAAGACCTGGGACTCAGCAGCCACTGCCAGAGTTTAACCCCCAGCTCTGCCACTCACTGGCTCTGTGGCCTCAAGGAAGTTACTGAACCTCTCTGGCTGCAGTCTCCTCTTGTGAAAAAATGAGGTGATGATATGCTCGGTCCTTACCTCACAGGGATTTGTTAAGATAAATGAGGTCATCTGGCCCGGCCGACATGGCTCAGCGGTTGAGCACCGACCTATGATCCGGGAGATCCCTGTTCGATTCCCGGTCAGGGCACATGCTCCGACTGCAGGCTCAGTCCCGGTAGGGAGCACGCAGGATGCAGCTGATCGATGACTTTCATCACTGATGTTTCTACCTCTCTCTCCCTCTCCCTTCCTCTCTCTGAAATCAATAAAGCCATATTTTAAAAAGGAAAAAATGAAGGCATCTGTGCAGAACGCTGGGAGCAGGGCTTAGCGCATCCCGACGGCTTGGGAAACAGTGGCTCCTTCTGTAGTTGGAGAAGTGGGAGGAGAGCTGAAAGAGGCCGGGACACTCCGAATCCACCCTGCCCCGCTCCCCAGGTGAATTATGCCCCTTTGCTGAGCACCAGGCTTGGCCCAGCTTGGCCTGCACTCCCCCCTCCTCCCACCTCCTCAGCAGCCCTGTGGCCTGAATGACATTACAGGCCTGGGGCATTCTCCTCTCTGGGTCCTCAGTTGTCCGTCAGCCCTATGAGGGGACTGGGCCGCAGAAGCCTAAGGCCTGAGTTTCTGATGGCCTCCGCCTGCTCCCCGGCGCCCACGCCCCGAGCGCCCACCCTTGGCCCTAGGACTGCCCACGCGTGTCCGAGGCCTTGTCTTCACTGCCCCGTCTGCCTTCTCATCACTCGGCGCAGGAGCCACCTTCCTGCTCTGTCTCGCTCTTAAGCCTGGTGGGGTGTAGGGTGGGCTCACTGAGCGTCTGCCCTGACTGAGGCCCCAACCCACTCACCCTGAGCTGGATGCATGACACTGGGAAAATCCTGGCCCTGGGACTCAGTTTACCCCACTGTAAAGTGAGTCTAATCATCCCTGTGTCTTCTTTTTCTCTTAGCGAGGACAGTGATGAACCTGGGCACCTATGGGCAGGCAGAAACCTTAAATGGCACTGAGTTGTTGAACCCTAAATCCAACACTTGAAGACCCTTACTTCACTCAGGCTGGACTTGCAGACCTCTGGAGTGATGGGGAGCTCGCTACCCACCCCCGAAACCATTCGATTTGCCTGACGACAATGATGGCATTTAACAGGTGTCACACAAAAGTCTCGACAATGAAGAGGGGCAAGGGGACACAGAGGCAAGCACCCTGTGCTTGAACCCTCAGCTTTGAACCCTGACAGTTTCCACCTCTTATTAGCTCGGTGTGGCCCCTGAGAGAGTCTTAACCTCAGTTCCTTCATCTGTAAATGGCAGTCACAAATTCACCTCGTATGGTCCTTGGAAAGACTCCAGGTAAACTGGGGACCCTGGAGCATGTAAGCATTCGTCTCACACCAGGCTGGCGCCACCCTAATTTTTTCAGATGACTTTTTCAGAGGTGCAGGGAGGTTGAGGAACCTGTTTGAGGCCACACAGTGAATGAGATGGGTAGAGCCTGACCTGAACCCGGGTGGCCTGTGCCCAGACCCCTTGGACCCCACACCTCTCCCAAGGGGTCAAGCTCTGTGCCACCCAGTTCCCTTCTTGCGTCAGGGTGCGCAGGAGTGCTCCGTGTTCCCAAGGAGCCCGCAGAACATTGTAGTCTCCTTTTCTTAGAGGGTGAGAGGGGCTGGTGGTTTTCCAATGTTATCTTTAGTTCTGCCCCCACCATATTGTTTCAGATCCAAAGAAGAGAGCTCCTGAGGTCCTCCGTGACCCAGCCAGCACCCTGGACTGTGTAACCTTAGCAGTCTGGCTAAGGAGTGCTGTGATGACAAGCTGACTAGAATCTGAGCTCTGACCCCACCCCACTCCCAAGAGACTTGGTTGCACTGGGAGTGACTTGACAGAAGCTGTCCTCTCTCTCCTGTCTCGTCCAGCTGGCATCCACAGGTAGGGGACAAGGCATCCTCCCAGCAGCTGGACAGGAGGCGCTGGCTCTGGGCCATAAGCTCTGGTTCTCATGGTCCGTTTGCCCCACTGGGATGTGGGATTTTGCAGAGTAAGAACCAGGTCCGGTTGGTTTGTGGGTCCTCAGCACCCCTCACATGGCAGGCACAGAGTAGGTGGCCGGTGATTGCTTATTGATTGAATGAAGGCAATATTATCAAGCTCCTTGAGGGCAAGGACAATTTGTCCCTAAGAATCATAGGATTTCCCTAGCCAAGGTTGTCCTGAAGAATTATGGGATTTCTTTAGCTAAGGCTGTCCCTAAGAATGATGGAATTTTTCCAGCCATGTTTGTCCCTAAAAATCATGGGATTTCTCCAGCCTCATTTGTCCCTAAGAATCATGAGCTATCTCTGTGGGAGGAGCTGTGGTTACTACTTCAGCCAAGAGAGTCCATCTCGCCCTGGCTAGTGTGGCTCAGTTGGTTGAGTGTCACCCTGTGCATCGAAAGGTCGGCGGTTCAATTCCCGACCAGGGCACATGCCCAGGTTGAGGGTTCATCCTCAGTAGGGGTGCGTGTGGGAGGCAACTGGTCCATGTTCCTCTCTCACATCTGTATTTGTCTCTCTTCCTCGCTCTCCCTTTCCCTTCTTCTCTCTCTAAAAATCAATAAAATTTTTTTTTTTAAAAAAAGGAGTCCATCTCTCTTCCCAGCCTGCCTTCTGCTGGCCTCAGGAATCCCACCATAGCCAGCTCCTACCAGCCACACCCTCCTCTTGGCCCTGGGTTATAGGCGCTCCTAGGCCAAACCTGGAGCAACAAGTCCTGCTGCTCTGGTCTTCCACGGCCTACCCATAAGTGGACCCGGAGTTCATGTGCCTGCATGGAGCTGGGCGGGAGACGGGCCTCCTGCAGTCCTGGCCTGGCCTCTGGCATGGGTGGGAGCCCGGGTAGGCCCCTCTCCCCTCTGGGCCTCGTTGTTTGCACCCTCCACAGAGGCCCCAGAGGCTGGACGGGCTCAGGGCAAGCCTTATTGTCCAGCCAGTCCCTCCGGCCACCTGGGCCTGCCCCTGACTGGCTGAGTGTGTCGTTCTCTGTCTGGGCCTCAGTTTCCTCATGAGAAAAAGGAGGCTGGTCATGCTGATCACTCTTAGCTCAGCCTCATCAGTTTGTCACAAGGATCCAGCTGGGTGGAGATTGCAGAAGTTCTGTTCATATCTCCCCCAGGACCTCTGCGGGTCCTCGAGGCTCCCAGGGGTAAGTGGCGTGCCTCCTACAGGCCACGAGGTGGCGCCAGCAGGTCACCCGTCTCCCTGAAGGCTGTTCTCAGGAAGAATTCCACCCTGGGGTTAAACCCTCAGGACAGGCCAGCTGGCAGGGGCAGAGTGTGCCAGCGTTAAAGACAGGTTTAGGGTCAGGCAAACTTGAACTGGGAGGGTTCACCCAAGGCCCTCCTCATAGTGAGCGTCCTGGGTCTCTCCTGGCAATTAACTCTCCGGGTGACCCTGCACATGTCATCTGACCTAAGACTTCAGGTTCTTTGACTGTGAAACAGGATAACAAGCCTCTCCCCGGGCATCATGGAGACCCAATGACACTGAACGTGTAAAGTGTCCACCCTGCCTCCTGACCCAGAGCGAGACGCAGTGAGCACTGTCACGAGTCATTACCACTTTACGTCTCCAAATCTCCCCCAGGAAGAAGCTTGGGCAGGATGCCCAGAGATCTGGGTCTGCCTTTGGCAAGTCCCTTCCCGTCTCTGGTCCTCTGTTGGCCTCAAACAACCTTGAGAGACTCTGAGCATCATGGGAAAATAAGGGCTTGGGAATCAGACAGACTTGGGTGTGAATCCCGCCCACTCCGCCTCTTCCCAACTATGTGACCTCAGGCCTCTCTGGGCCTCGATGGCAATTAACTAATTATTTGTGATTCTTTGTCCTGTCTGTCTTCTTGGCTCTGTTGTAATTTCCATTAGCGCCTGGATCATGTCTATTTAGTTTCCCTACATAAACTCAATACTCAGTTCAGTGTCTGGCACATAGTAAGTTCCTCAATAAACAAGAGTTGTTCTTACTATTATAATTGCAGTTGCTATATACATTCACCCAAGCTCTGTGTTCAGAGCTTTACCTGCGTTACCTCTAGCAATCCTCAGCCATTATCTCTATTTTACAGGTGAGGAAACAGGCCCAGAGAGGTTAGGTCCTTGCCCAAGATCACACAGCTGCAATGTGTCAGAAGCTGGGCTTTGAAACCAAGCTCTACACCCAGATTCGCATTGACAGATGTAGTGAGTTGAATAATGGCCCTCCAGAGCTATCCACATCCTAATCCCCAAAACACTTACTTGGCAAAGGGAACTTTGCAGATGTGATTAAGGTAAGGATCTTGAGATAGGAGCATTATCCTGGATTATCCGATGAGCCCAATGTAATTGCAAGGATCCTTCTGAGAGGGAGGCAGGAGGGTCAGAGTGGGAAGAAGCGGATGGGACAGAGGAAGCGGAGGGAGAAGAGGCCCTGTGACGTGGGGATGAAGACAGCATCCATTCTAGAAAAGGCCAGGAAAAGGACTCTCCCCTGGAGCGCCCGGAGAACCAGCCCTGCTGACACCTTCCACCCAGTGAGGTGGATTTTGGACTCCTCACCTCCAGAACTGCGAGGTAGTAAATGAGTGTTGTTTTAAGCCACCGAGTTTGCGGTGATTTGTTGCAGCAGCAATAGGAAACTAATACACAGGTGAAGGAGATAAAGTCCAAAAAGCAGCTGGCACAGCTGGAGCTCACTAAGTGCTCTTTCCCTCCCAGCCCTAACCCTCCTTCCTCTTCCAGATGTAAAAGAATGGCAGAGGGAAGGATTTCAAGGACCTTCCAGCTCAACCAGGCCATTTTGCACAAGCGGAGCCTGAGGCAGAGGTAGGGGACGATTTGCCCCCCCCACAGGGGTGAGGGGAGGAAGGGAGCTGTTTCCCAGGCAGGTCCTGGGGCTGCTTGCTCTGTTCTTCTGGACTCCAGCTCTGGCCTGCTCTGGGGAAATCGTCCAGTCCAAACCCATTTTCTAGGTGAGGAAATTGAGCTTGGAGTTGCCCAAGAGAATTGCAATCCCAGCCCCAAGCTCACCGGATGTGTGCTTGCCCCGAACCCCCAGAGTCCTCCTCTTTGCAAGGCCCTCCCCTCCCCCTGGGGAGCCGGCTCCTCTGTATTTATCACCAGCAGCAGGGCCAGCGGGGTCTGGGAAAGCCATTTCGGGAGGAATTAAAGAGCAGCTCCTTGGTGGCCTTCAGCCTGGGAAAGCATTAGGCCCTTCCTGTCCCCACCCCCGTGCTCCTCACAGTGGCCATGTCCCACCAGCTGTGAGAAGTTCCCTGGAGGCTGCGCCTGCCGGAGCTGGGACAAAAGAACCTTCTAGAAAGGAGGGACTTGATCTTTGACCCGGAGCTAGCGAGTGGCATTATCCTGGATTACCCTAAACCAAGCCTGGGGCCCTGGGCTTGTCTGGGGCACCGTGGACTCTCCCTACCCAGGGATGACCCTGGACCTGACTCTGGCACGTTCTGGTCTCGGTTTTGCTGCGGGACCCGAGCAGACCCCTCCCTGAGTGTCTGCTCTCTTCTCTGTAGACCAGGAGATGACAACCACGTCTCCTGGGGGCGCCCTGAGGAATAAGTGAGTGAGCCCTGTGCCTGGCACACGGGCAAACACCCCATTATTGCTTGCCCTCATCATGATCACATTACACTTATTGGGTAATCGCAGATAATACTATGGGGCGCTGTGTGCCAGGAACTATTAAAAAAATTCAACTCAGAAAAATCTAAAGATAATTGGCTTTATTAAATGACTTATAAATCAGACAGCATCTCACCTAGCAACTCAGAGAAACACAGGAGTTATACACAAGGGAAGGTTTTTATAGAAAAGAGGGTGGGGCAAGGAGGTCATTATCAAAAAAAAAAAAAAGAAGAAAGTTAATTGGAGGAAAGTAAGAGTTCAGGCGACAATGGCTTCTCATTGGTTGAGCTGCAGCGTTTTTCATTGGCTGGGCTTGTTGCTGGGCAAGAAGAAAATCTTCCTTCCTCCTGCAGGGGTAGTAAGTAGATACAGCTTCTTGTTGGGAATGCAGGGTGTGCCTCTTCCTGTTTTGGGTAATTGATGATGAGTGGTGGGCCTGAGAGCTTTCTCTGCAGGCTGTCCCAACTCCAATTTTAGTTGAGATTTCCTTATTAATTTTTACAGAACCCAACACAAAAGTCCCTGCCCTCGAAACTGACATTCTGATACTAGGGAAGACAACCAATAAACAAAATAAATATATTAAAGAGTGTGTTAGAAAGTAGTACGTGCTGGGGTGATAGGGCATGCTGGGGTGGGGAGCAAGGGGTGGGATTTAAATAGGTCGTGTAGGACCCGAGGGAGTGATCATGTGGTTCTCTGGGGGGAGGGTTGGGCCAGGCAAAGTGAGATGAGAGTTGCCAGAGAGATGGCGGGGTTAGAGCAGAGCCAAATACCACAGTGGCCACTGGGCGCGGACTTGAGTGAGGTGCGGAGCTATCCCAAGGTGTCCTGTCAGCTAAACCCTTGAAGCCCCACCCCCTCCATATGATGTTCCTAGAAATCTGTGATCTTCATAAGGTGTCAGCACTAAAAGTGACCTTGGAAGTGATTTGACTTCAATTACAGGTGAGGAAAGGAGGCTGGAGAGGGGAAGGGGCTTGTCCAAGGTCACTCAGTGCATCGGAGACTGTTAGCAATCAAGCCCAAGGCTCCTCCCTTCCAGAGCAGGTCCCCCCTGCTGCAGAGCTCTCAGTGAACAGGACGTTTTGTTTTTCCCAGCTAAATGCAAGGAGTCCCCGGGGATGCATTCTGATTTGCCTTTGCCAAGGCCTCTCCAGCTGAGGGTCCCTTCCAGGCTGTGGAGCTTCCACCGCATCTGGTAGAAGCTGTGCCCTCCTAAGCAGCCCTCCCGGCGCACTTGGCAGTGAGGAGCGTGAGTAGATGCGGTCAGGGCCCTGTGCTTGCCTGCCTGTCATCTCGCTCCACAGGGCTCCCATCCAAGCACAGACGCTGGGCTACAATAAGCAACTGCTCACTGCTGGGGTGGCCCGGTGGAAGCAAGAAGCTCCTGACCTCCTTCCTCCCCACCCTGTGGATACCATGTCAGTTCCGTAGCTGCCACCACCAGCTCCTCAGCTTCGGTTCAAGGGGAAGGAACACTCACCATCCACTCACTCTCCGGTCTTCCATCCACCTACGTCTCTATCTTCCTGCCCCCCAGTTCATTCATTCATCTTTTCACCCATCTACCCAGTTACCCCATCCATCCATCCATCATCCATCCTCCATCCATCCATCCATCCACCCATCATCCATCCATCCATCCATCATCCATCCATCCATCCATCCATCCATCCATCCATCCATCCATCCATCATCCATCCATCATCCATCCATCCCTCCATCCATCCATCATCCATCCATCCATCCATCCATCCATCATCCATCCATCCATCCATCCATCCATCCATCCATCCATCATCCATCCATCCATCATCCATCCATCATCCATCCATCCATCCATCCATCCATCCATCCATCCATCCATCCATCCATCCATCCAATCCACCTCTCTTACCAACTACCCCACACATCCATCCACTTGTCACCTTCCTCCCACCCATCCATTTATCTCCCTACCCCATTCCCACTGCTCTGCCAGCCCCCTTCTCAGCCCATCTATTCGTCCATCCAGTTGTTCATGCGACATTCATAGAGGTATGTCCTGAGCGCTCAGCATTGTAACGGCAGCATTTAGAGTAACAGCGACAACTTACTGAGCACTTGTGTTCTGCCAGGCACTCTGCCTGCATTCCCATTTATTACTCACAACAGCCCGTCCTCGCTTGACAAATGAGGGCACACGCTGGACAGCCCCAACTAGAAAATGGTCAGGCTGCTCCATTCTAACGGCGGCCTCGCCGGCAGATACTATCGCCGTTTTGCAAATGTGGGAACTGGGGCCACATGGTTTGTCTAAAGTCTCAGCACTAATGAGTGACAGCTTTTTCCTTCTGACCACCACTACCTGAGACCCCATGTCCAGGCCTGGCCGCCACCCCGGCGTGTGACTCTGTGTCATCAGGCTCAGGCCTCAGGGGTTTTCGCCTATAAACAGGGGGGTGTGGGAGAGGCTCCTGACCTGCCAGGATCCCTCCTGCTCTGCCTCGTTTGTCCCTCAACTGCTCCTCCTCATGAAGAGCCACGAGGACCCAAGAGAGGAGCTGGGCCGGGGGAGCTGAGTCCCTGGCCTTGGACATGGCTTGGCCCAGTGTGGACCCGCTCATGACTGCATTTCACTCGCTCGCTCACCACATATCCTTTGCTGAGTATGTACCACACAAGGACATGGCCCCGGGGACTTCGTTTCTTGCCTTGGCCTCAGGGCCAGTGGGCACACAGCCAGGGAAGTAGCCCCCCGAGAAGAGGAGAGCCCCATCTGCCACCAGCTTGTTGTGGGACTTTGACATTTCCCTCGGTTTTCTCATCTGTCCAATGGGTTAGTGATACCCACCTCAGACAATCACAAGTGGGGTAATAGGATGTGAACACACTCAGCATGCCCGCTCCTCTCCCTTTCTAGTGTGTGAATAACAGGGCTGGGCTTGAGCAGGGGTCCCCAAGATGGGCTGGCGGGTGGGCTTCAGGAGCAGGAGCCCCCTGAACTTGTGTGCAGTGTTTAGTGTGTGCACGTGCCGTCTTCTACCAACAGGATCTGTAGCTTTCATCAGACTCTCAACAGGTCCATGGAGTCGTTGCTATTGATAATAATGATGTATTGAGTGCTGACTCTGAACCAACAGTGCTGGTGTTTAATGTCGTATCTCACTGGCGTAGCTCAGGGACTCTGGAGCCTCATTGTCCGGGATCAAATCCTGGCTCCATTTCTTCCCAGCTGTGTGACCTTGGGCAAGTTACCTAACCACTCTGTGCCTCGATTCCCTCACATCTAAATCAGACGACAAAAATATTTGCTTCATGGGATTGCTTGGGGGAGTAAATATGGGCACAGACCATAAAACTATGCCTGTCACTAAGCAAGGGTTCAGTAAATAGTGTCTTAAAGTGGGTGAGGAAACGGAGGCTCAGAGATGTCAAGGATCTTGTTTGGGGTCCACTAGATGGGAGACAGCCCAGATGGTAACCCAGGGGGTCTGACACTGGAGCCCTTGCATGTAACAGACATGCTCAGTGCATGTTCTTGAAAGGACCCTGACCTCACCCAGGCCTGCCCTGATTCTGACACACAGGGCTCTAGATTTTATTGACAAGGGAGGGGGCTGGCCTGGCGGGTCTCCAAGGTTTCCTGCCATTTCTGACGGCGGAGACTTCCGTGGAGGAGCCGGGGGTGGGGGGAGAGCACGAGGGAGGGAGAGCGCGCACATGCCAGCATGAGCATGCACCCGAACACGTGCGCGTCCTCTGCTGCCACCCACGAAGTGCAGCTCCCAGGGCTCCCGCACAGCCTCCCAGGGGAGGCGCCCCCGCGGGCTTCACTCCCGGTGCCATGTGACACTGCCAGGTGGCAGGTGGCAGGTGCCGTGGGAGGGAGGAGATGAGCTCCCTGCTGACTGACAGCTTTCCCTCTGGGACAGGGAGCTCCCCAGGCTGCAGCCGTAGCCCCAGGTGGCTTTTAAGAGACTAGAGAACGGAGATCGCTTTGCTGGGCCACTTCCTGGCTGTAACCCGCTGGGCATGTTCCAGAAGCCAGCGAGAAGGCCCTGGGGCCGGAGAGCAGTGACGTCGTTGGGTGGGGGTTAATATGGGGGATGTGGATGGCGTCAGAGAAGAAAAGGCAGGAGGTGATATGGAAGCTGGTTAGGGATCCTGGGCTTGGGGAGCTGGGGAGGAGGCCCCCAGGCTCGGCCTTGCCTTGCTGGGCTGGGGAGAGGGAACATTCTTCGGGTTCATCCTCCCAGACCTCTGCCCCCACGAGCAGCAAGCCACTTGGACTTAGCAGATGAGCAGGAACACGCTCTTGACATTCTGGATTCAGCCTGAGAGACTTAACGCACTAAGAGGTCATCTGATCCGGCCCCATTTGCTTACATGATCCCGCATTGCAGATAAAGAAACTGAGGCTCAGAGGGGAGAAATGACTTCCTTTGGGACCCCCAGCCACATGTGTGCCTGAATCCTCAGGCACACTCTTCTGACTTTTGCAAACCATGGCCCACTTTCAAAATGATGTTTGTGAAAATTAGTCTCAGTGAAGACAGCTAAAAAGCATGGTTTGGGATGTTTTCCGCTGCCTGTAAGCCAGATAAAAGGTTCCGTTGCTGCCAGAATGCTTTTCTTGTGTATACTATAAGCATCCATCAATTTCAGAAATTACCCAGCCCCACTAACTAGAAATGACGGATGCTTTTTGAATTTGAGATGAAGAGGGCTTTTTTTTTGTGTTGTTGATGGTGGTTTACTCATTTCAGGCTCTTTTCCTACCCTGAGTGTAATATCCTGAATTACATGGAGGCAGGGCCTGTTTCATGTTCATCTCCACAGCCCTGGCAGCGTAGCTACAACACTAACACTTACTAAGAGGCGGCTCAGAAACCTACAGCTGTGTGGTCAGATTCACATGTAGGTGGATGGCCATAGAGTACATTTGTTTAAAAGATAAAATAATGAAAAAAATGAGCAACAGAACACAGGAATGAGTAAATCCGGGTCAAAAAGGGCATGAATTCAAGTTCCATGTAGCCAGGGCCCACCAGTTTGAGAGATGAGGAGCATTTTTAAGGAAGGATCACAAGGTGAGGAAAAAGCCAGAAGGTTGGTAAAAGAAATTACAAACCTGGGTTCCCCCCTCCAGAGCTAAGAGCCAGTCACGTCAGTGCTAGAAGGGACCTATATTAGTCAGTTTTCAGCAGGTTATGCTGCATAACAAGCAATCCCCTCCAAAAATCTCAGCTTCTTACAACAATAACTCACAGTTGTGAGTACACAAAACACAGTTTATTCTTGTATTATTATTTATTCATTACTGTATTATTTATTTGTATTGCAACTGTAAACCTACTTTTGCCCACCCAGTGCTTCTCAACTATGTTGCACGTTGGTGGCAGGGGCCCAGCTGCTGTGGCTCTGGCCCAGGATGTGATCAGGGTCAGGTCTGCTCCACATTCATCCCTTCCATGACCCAGGATGAACAGGCAGCTCTTATCTGGGATGTTATGTTCTCAGGGCAGGGTCAGGCATGCAAGAGGGATGAGGGAAACTCGTAAGGCCTCTACTGGGAACTATCACACTGTCACTTAGGCCCACATTTGGGGGAATAAGCCGAGTTGAGTGGCCAAGCTCAACACTAGTGGGCAGGGCTGGTGATAAATGTTTGCTAAAAAAAAAATATAATTTATTACTGGGATTTAGGGAACCTGGGGTCTAGTGGGTTTTAAACTGTTCTCAGAAGCACACACATACCCCTGCTTGGGGTACAAGTGAACAGAGCTCCAAACTTCCACATTAAGCAACAACACCTCCACTAACCTGTCAGGTTGTCACATACGTTTTTATTTGAAAGCTGCTTTAAAAATATAAGCGACTTTTTAAAAAATCACTTATCTAATACAAGTCCCCCGTATTACAGAGAGGGAGACTGAGACCTCCAAAGGAGACATGAATGAAGCTGACCAGTGAGTGGAAGATCCAGGACACACACCCAGCAAGAGAACTCTTCAAACAGTACCCAGGTCAATACAAATTCATATATTCATTCAACAAACACTTGCCACTCAAAAACTCGGGGCCAAACTTTGGCCATCATAGCATCCTTCATTCAGTCCATATTTTGACAACCTACTATGTGCCTAATTCATTCATTCATTCAATAAACCTTTTCTGAGGGCCTACTATACTTGAGACTACACTACAGGCACTGGGGATATAGCACTGAACAAAACCAATGGTATGACCCCATGGAATTTGCATTCTAGGGGAGACATAGATGATAAATAACAAATTACACATACACGAAGTGTGGTGAGTGCTATGAAGGAAAGAAGCAGAGGGAGCAGAGTGCCAGAGGGGTGGTCCTTTTGGACAGAGAAGCCAGGGAAAGCCTCTCTGAACAGTTGAGATTTAAGCAGAGACTGGGTGAAGGGAGAGATGAAGCCCCATGTGTTTGGGAAAAGAGGCAGTGGGCAAAGCAGGGACAAAGGCCCTGAGGTTTGTGCATAGCTGGGGGGTGGGAGGCACAGTGCAAGGCCTGAGTGGGAGTGTGGAGGGGCAGATGCAGAGAAATGGCATGAACCTCAGAGGCCCCAGGAAGGAGTTCAGGCGTTTTCCCAAGGAGGTGGGAGCCTTTGACGGTTTCCATCAGGGGAGAGGTTCGATCTGCTGTGTTGTTCAGGCACAGACGTGCGAAGAGGCAGGGAGACCTAAGAAGGGGCCTCTTGCCATTGTCTTTGGGGCTGCTAATGGCTCAGAGGGGGCTGGGGCCTGGTTTCAGTATGTGGCCAAGATAGTCCCACACTTGAGCCTGCTTCACAAAAGGTGTGGCCCTGGGAGAGAGCCAGGACAGGGGACATTTGTGCCCCCAGGGCAGCAGGCTGTGAGGTTGCAGCTAGGAGGGCTGGACCCTGCGAGCAGGACAGTGCCAGCTCCTGGAAGTGACAGATGACAGCACAGCTCCTTTCCCCTGCGGGCTGCCAAGGCCCCGTGCCCCTTAGCTGGAATTCAGCCCCGGGCGGCTGGCTGGGCTGTGGCTGCCTCCGGGTGCCCTCTCAGGGACACTGCCGGGGACAGCAGGGCCCCTGCCCTGTGGCTCTAACCACGCTCAGCCCCGCGGCCTCTGCCATCACATTCTTCCCCGACCTTTCCTCCTGCCACCAGTTTCCCTGCCCCCTTCCTCCCTTGAAAAAGTCACCGAGGCCCTTGGAGCAGCGGGTTCCTCTTCCTCGGTTCATATTTACCCGGTTCCCTCCTAACCTCGGCTGAGCAGCGCCTCCCCAGGAAGCCTTCCTGAGCTCCCCCTTATGTACTCCAGCAGCCTTTCCTAGGGTTGCAGGGTTCCTTGTCCCTCTGCTTATTTGGCTGGTGTCTGTCTGTCCATCCCGCCTGATTACGAGCTCTATCAGGGCTGCCTGTCGGGGTTGGGGGTCAGCCGGGCTCACCACTGTCCTCCCCACCCCAGGAAGTCCCAGCCGCATAGTCACTCAGCAAACACGAGTTTCCTGCCTCGGGGGTGGCAGGTCCCATCTCTCCCAAGGACTCGGACCCAACAGCCAGGAGCTCTCTTGGAATTGGGGTCCTGGGGAGATTTTTTTCAAAATACACATAACATAAAATGTATCATTTTAATTACTTTTAGGTGTACAGTTCAGTGGCATTAAGTACACTCATATCGTTGTATAACCATCACCACCATCCATCCCCAGAACTCCTTTCATTTCCCCAAATAAAAACTCTGCCCCCATTAAACACTAACTCCCCATTCCCCTCCCCTCCGGGCCCCTGGGAACCACCATTCTACTTTCTGTCTCTGTGAATTCGACTGCTCCAGGGTCCTCATATAAGTGAAATCATACAGCATTTGTTTTTTTGTGATGGCTTGTTTCACTCAGCACAATGTCCTCAAGGTCCATCTATGTTGTAGCATGTGTCAGTTTCCTTCCTTTTAAGGCTGAATAATACTCCACTGAGTGGATCTGCCAGCTGCCACATTGTGTGGACACACAAGCAGCCACAAAGGGGCCCACCTGGCAAGGACTGGGGCTTCCAGCCAATGGCTGGTGTAAGCTGTTGGCCTCAGGAGGGAGTTGCCTTGGGAGTGGACCCGCCTCGGCCCCAGTCCAGCCTCCAGGTGACTGCAACCCTGGCTGACACCCTGACTTCAACCTTGGGAGCAACCCTGAGCCTGACCCCCCAGCTCAGCTGCTCCAGGTTGCTGACCCGCCGAAACTGTGCGAGATAATAAATGTTGATTGTAATTTTGAGGAAATTTGTTACACAGCAGTGATAACTGATATAATCACCACCTTATCCTGCCAAATTTGGCTGCTGCTGGCCTCTGGCTGCTGCTCTAAGTCAGATCGATCTTCAAAGAATGAAGATCCACCCTCAGTGTGGCTTTGGGAAGGGATGTCATCCAATGTGGATTAGCAGGCAGGTCTCAGGGGAGTTTGGAGTTGACGATGACACTGTGCGGCTGACAGGGCCGTGCAAGACGAAGGCAGCGCAGTGAAAACGAAAGGAAATGGAAAGAACCCAGACTTGGGTGTGAAGACCTGGGCTGGAGTCCGGCCTCCGTGGCTTGTTGGCCACATGACCCTGACAGGGGACTCAGTCTCCTAGGCCTCAGGTTCACTGCTTGTCTAATAGACTTGGCTGACAGCACCGTTGGGAGGGTGACAGTCTGCTCCCCCGACAGCAGCTCAAAGGATCTTTTAAATTGCAAATCCGATGTCATCTGGTGCTTAACACCTATGTGGGCCTTGCAGCGCCTGGACAAAGGCACAGAGCCCAGCTGGACTGCACCCCCCGCTGCAAGTCCTGGCCTGGCTCAGCTCACTCCGCTGCCCTCATCTCGGTCCCCTCCTCCCCAGTTTTAACCACCCCACCTGTCCTTTGGTTTCTTGAAGGGGCCATGTTCTATCTGGCCATGGGACTTGTCGCCCATGTGGGATTTTTTACCTGGAATAGGCCTCCTTCCACCTGCGAACTTCATATCTTTTAGACTTCGACTTGAATGGGAAGGCTTCCCTGGTCCCTTAGGCCGCCCCTCGTGGCCCTGACTGTCACTTGTAATTACAGGTGTGTTTGTGTGATAAATGGGCACACGTTGCCTCCCTAGAAGTCAGGAAGCAGCCTGGGGCAGGGCCCCCACCTCATTCCAGGTCTTACGCACAGCCGGGCTCTTAGGAGCTTAAGTGCTTGCGTGGAAGGAAGGAACGAGCAGAGGGCACCTCTGTGCAAACAGCAGTTTCCATGCAGTCCCCACCCTCAAAGTCCTCGCTGACTTCAGGAGCTCCCTGGGAACTCAGGCTGAGTAAACCTTACAGGCAAATACTTCCAGATTTCTAGGGGTGCTTAACTCTGGCTGCCCATGGGCACTACCCGCGGAGTTTTCTAAAACTGCGACGCCTGAGTCCCCTCTCAGAGGTCCCAGTGTGCTTGGACAGCAGGATAATTAAGTCCCCAGTGTTCTGGCCAGTGGGGAGCCTGGGCCCTGGCGGAGCCCTTCCTAACCTGGACATGGGAGGCTGTCCCGCTGCCGAGGACTGTGGGGCAGTAGCAGTGAGAGGAAACGCAGGGGCCGTGCTGTGCTGGACGCTGTTGTAAGGCCTTCCCTTGATGAACACATACAATCCTCGGAAGAGTCGGACGAAGGGGAGGTGTTATTGCCGTTCCCATCCACAGCTGGGGACTGAAGCTCGGAGCTGCCAGGTGCTAACAGTTCTGAGCACCTGGGTGCAGTCAGGATTGTAGCCGCAGGGGGTCTGGCTCCAGTGTCCAGTGCTGGGCCACCTCGATATACTGCCACTGACCTTGGACAGGAACCCGCTGACTGTCCTAATCCTAATGACCGCTTTCCCATCTTCTGGGGCGCTGGCGAGGGCGAGCAGCTGCCCACCTGGCGTCTCCATCCCTTGCCCCAAGGATGTTCCCTGAGCCACCAGCAGGCATCACTGAGCAGAGACTGGATGGGTCTGGTGACCCATTCTGGGTTGGGCCTCTTAGACCCTGAAAGCCTCCCCCAGGGACAGAGCCCATTGTCAGCCAGGGACAGGTTGCTATGGAAACCACGGGACTCTACAGCCATGTCGCCACTGGCTTCAAGGAAGGCTCCGTTTGGGGCTCTGCTGGGTGGCAGCCAAGGGGGTTCTAGCTAATTGGGCCCCCTGTTTGGCCAGGATGTCAGGTTAACTCCCAGTGCACAGCAGCCACCTGTGCCAGCCCCGCACCACCCCCACCGTCCCCTCCTTTCCCTTCCTCCTCTCCCCTCCCCTCCCCCCGCTGCACATACATTGCGGCTGCTGCCACCAGCCCTCCTGTGGGAAGGTGCGTCGGTGGGGGAGGTCTGCGGGTGATTGACGTGTGGGGTTGAGTCTTTAATTAAAATGTGCACTGTGTGCCAGTCAGAAAAGAAAGTTCAACTCAAAGCCAGGGGCGTTATCCTGAGCATCCCTGCAAGAGCTCTTTCCTGTGGGGCTAGAGCGACCTTGTCTAACAGCTGGGCCAAAATCCTTCTGAGGCCTCACTGTCTGCTCCCGAGCCCTGAGACCGATCGTGTGAGGTCTGTGCGCAGGCCCAGCCACTGGACCCACACTGACAGCGCTGAGCTGACCCCTAGCGAGCATCAAACCCGTGGTTCTCAACACTGGCATCCATCAGAACCACCTGGGCAGCTATTTAAAAACAAGCATGTATGGGCCTCCCCCCGTCCGATTAAATAAAAATCCTTGAGAGGGGCACCTGGGCTAGGGTACTTGGTAAAGGTTCTGCCAGAGGGCAACCAGGGCCAAGAACAAGCCCAACCAACCACCTCTTCATACAGAGGGGGAAACTGAGGCTCCAACAGGAGGGAGAACTTGCCCCAGGCCTCCCAAGGCCAGCAAAATGCAACGCGGATCTTCTAACACCCACAGATTCAAAGGTGGGGGTGGGGGGAGGAGCTGCCTTGGAAAAGGGCGGTGGGTGGCCCTGGGGAGACCCAGAGCCCAAGGCAAAAGGAGCAGCTCTGAGAGAAGATGCATCATGTCTGTCCCAGCCAGGGGCTTGGGGTGCTGTGGGGAGGGGGTGGCAAACCTCAGCCTCACTCTACCATGTAAAGTGTGGCAGAGGGTAAGGCCTTTCTAGTAAAGGTGCAGTTGCCGGCCAGCAGCATCCGCGTCACCTGGGAGTGTGTCAGGAAGAGTCTCAGGGCCACTCCAGATCCATCGACTCAGACTCCGCATTTTAACAAGATCCTGTGATTCGTGTGCACGGTCAAATTTGGGGAGCCCTGTAGTGAGAGACCCTGGTGGGAACTGCACTTGAGATCCAGCTCCGTGGAGCCTTGGAAAGCTCCGCCATGTCTCCATCTGTTATAAGCAGACACCCAAACCTTCGAATGTCAAAGCTGGAAGGACCAGAGCCGGGGAGTGAGTTGACCAAGTGCCCACAGCAAAGGAGCAGCAGAGCTGCCAGAAACAGCGCGGCCTCAGTCAGTGTGGTCCCCTCGCTGCGCTGCCTCCCGCCGGGCCGGGCCTGGGGTGCTGCAGATACGACGAACACTCCAACACTCCGAGGGGCCTCCAAGTTCATCTGTTGTTGTGTCATTTTGTGCAAGAAGATTCATTGCTAGGAATCGAATCTCCCATCTGTAAAACTGGGGATTTGGTTCCAGTCCCATGTCTTCGTGATCTAAAAAAATAACAAATATATCAATACAAAGGTTGGTGCCAAGGAAGAGAAGTCATTTGAACAGGAGGGAGAAGAGTGACGTGTCTACCTTCCTCCTCCTCACTTGTTCCTGTCAGAGTTGTGAATGCCTGCGCCTGCCGCGCTGAGCATGTGTGTGTGCGTGCGCGTGCTTTGTGTATGAGGATATACCTGTACATGTGCATGTGTTGTGTGCAAGCGCTGACATGCAAGGGTGTGTCTTGCATGCATGCATGCATGCTGTGTGTGCATGCACGTGAGGGTGTACCTGTGCATGCACGTTGTGTGTGCATGTGTGTGCAAGCACTTCTATGCCTGTGTGTGCATGCATGACTAAAATTGCATGTGCTCCTGTGTGTGTGTGGTGGTGTACATATGTGTGCATGCATGAATGTGTGGTGGTGGTAGATGTGTGCATGTCTGTGCTCCACATGCATGAATGTGTGTTTATGTGTGAGTACAAGTGTCAGTGTGTGACAGCATGCGTGTGAACTTCTGTGTGCAAGCATGTGCTCATGTGCCTTGTGATATGCCTGTGTGCATGTGTGCTCATGTGTACGTGAGTGAATGCATATACCTATGTGTGCATGCATGCACCTGTACCTGTGTGTGCGTGCGTGTGTACATGTGTGTTAGGCAGTGTGGAGTGTTAGGTGATTTAAAGGCTACATCGGGAAGGGGAAAGGTTGGAAAACCCAAAAAGTCCTTGACATTCCAGGGTTTAGCATGCAGTTTGGGCTCACTGCAAGTCACCCAGAGACCCAGGGCTTGTTATAATTTACATTTTTGATGAGGCAAAAATGTCAGCATGGAACTGAACTAGTGAGTGAGCCTCCTTGCTCCCCTAGTGATAAGCACTGTTTCCTTCAGGAAAATGGCTTCAGAAGAATTCCAGTTCCTAGTGCTAATCATGGCAAGAAAGATGAGATGCCTGAAACATTACTCAGCAGCAGGGAGCGGATTGAAGAGTAGAGTCGCATTCGGCCCTGGCTTAGGTCTGCAGCTCCAAACGAGCTCACCATATGCTGCTCGCAGTGGGAGCCAGGCAAGGGACCCTCTGCTGCTGGCATGGAGCAGCTCAAGCGGGAGCGGCGGGCGGAGCCCACGCTAATAACCCCGAGTCCTCGCTTCAGAGCCACTAGGTGTCGGGACAGCAGCTTCACATGTCACTTACACTTTGCTGGAGACAGTGCTTCCCAACGGGGCATTGTTAAAGACCTGCGTCCGGTTTCCTGTGAACGGCAGGGTCCACAGTAAGTATAAGCATCAAAAAAACCCTGCGGCAGTTGGGCGAAGTCAAACTTATAAACACATGGAAATTATTAGCAATAATATTTGAATGCCTCACTTATTTTGCGAGCTGACGACACGGCAGGCGCTGAGCTAAGAGCTTTTATGTGAAATATAATTACATTTATATTAAGTAGCATAATGTAATTCCCCACCTCCAGGAAGTTCTTCCTGGTAAAATTCTGTGAATCCTTCAGGGGCAGCTAAAATTGTTATCTCCTCCGAGAAACCTTTCCCAGCCTTTCCCTGAATTAAGGCACCTGTCAGTCCCTCCGACCCCAAGATCCCCTGAGAACCTTATACATCTGTCCCAGCTCCCAGCACCGCAGGGTCTGTGTTTGTGGGGTGAATATTAAATGTCAAGTGGCTTCTTCCCTCCAGTTGTCTCCACAATTCCAGTCCCCACCCCTCTGGACTGCAGCCATCATCTCCGCTTCTTTCTCATTTTGTATAAAATTGATCCAGGCCTTTCTACTTCGGGTTTAATTTCTTGTAAAAACATTAGAGAGCTGAGAACACGCTCCCTCCATCCCAGCAGGCAGCACCCCAGGACTCCGCTGGCTCTGGAGGGAGGACACTGGCTCCCCTGGAGCTGGCTCAGTCGCAGGCCGTCGGGCTCTCCCCCTGGAGGTCAGCCTCCCTCTCCACCGAAGCCAAGCCTCCCCTGCAGCCCGCAGCCCAGCCCTTCCCACGTCCTCAGCAGTCATCCTGCCTTCTCTCCTGTCATCTTTTTTCTTTTCTGGATCTTTCTCAACAGCACTGCAGCGAGTTCAAACCTCTCCATCTTAAAAAATGGTGGTGATGCCCGGCCGGGCGTGGCTCAGCGGTTGAGCGTCGACCTAGGATCCAGGCGATCGGGGTTCGATTCCCGGTCAGGGCACATGCCCGGGTTGCGGGCTCAACCAATGACTCTCTCATCATTGATGTTTCTATCTCTCTCTCTCCCTTTCCTTTCCTCTCTCTGAAACCAATAAAGATATATTTTAAAAATAAAATTAAATTGAAAATGGTGGTGATACTAACGACCATCCTCCCTGAACCCCCAACACCCCTCCAGTTCTGCACCGTGTTTCTCATCTATATTACAGCCATGCTTATTACAAATTTAAAAGAAGAGATGAAGGTACCCTCCCTGTGTGCATGCCACACCCTCCCCTCGAGGTCTGAGGTCTGTCCTGCGCGGTCTGTCCTCCGGTTGGGCTTCTTCAGCCCTTCGTGGCAGCGTTTGGCCCTGGAGCCATCTCTTCCTTCCCCAGCTGTCCTGTTCCCCGGCCTTGGTGGCCCCACACCCAGCTTCCCATCCGCCTCTCTTCTCTTCCTCCTTCGTACTCTGCTGTCTTTCCCTAAACTGTGGGGCCCCCTTCTCCCTGCCTGGTCTGTCTGATTGGCATTCTCCCCATGGCTGACATGACCCTCGGGTCTGTCACTCAAGGCCGGACTCTCCCGAGCTTTAGACCCTCCCATCCAGTCTCCTGCCGGCCAATTGTGCTTGAAAGTCCAAAGGACACCAAACTCCCCACGATTCAAAGTCAACTTGTCTTCCCCTCCTGTTCCCCACCACACATGGCCTTCCTACCTGCACCCTCTCCTCCTGGAGCCCTCATTTTGGTGGCTGGCACCACTGACCACCCAGCTGCCCGAATGCCAATCCTGAGCTCCACCTTGGACCCTCCACCCAGTGCAACACCCCACGGCTAGGCTGTGATCCCAGGCTTTCATTTCTGCCCACTGGAATCACCCTCTCCTCGCCATCCACACACCATGTCTCAGAAGAGGCTCTTTCATGCCATCAGCTCCCACCTGGATAACAAAACCCCCCTCACTTGCTCTCCTCGCCCCTTTTATGCCCCTCCAACCCATTTCCTGCAGCCAGAATGGGCTTCCAAAAGGTGTAGCTGAGCATGCCTCTCTCTGCATTCACCCACCCACTCCTGATGTATTTATCAAAGACCGGCTGTGTGCCAGGCACTATGCTATGCTGGGAGGGCCTGTGCCTTAGTCCAGCGCAGTTCACATTCTTGTGGAAGAGCCACGCAATCAACAAACACATTGCAAAGAGTCAAGTCAGGTAAGATAAAGCAGGGGAAGCGGATGGAGAGTGATGGATCTGGAGAGTTTAGGGAGAGGGGTCAGGAGAAGCTTCTCTGAGTAGGAGACATTTGAGCAGAGATATAAATGAAGTCAGCAAGTGAGCCAGCAGGGTCTCTAGAGGAAGCACATTCCAGGCAGAGATAACTGCCCGTGCAAAGGCCCTGTGGCAGGGGGTAGTTAGGGTGTTCTGAGGAAAAGCAGGCCTTTGTTCTCTGTGCTCCAGCACACTGAGCTCTAGTCCCTTGCACATTCTGTTTGGAAACCTGCTCCCCCGTTCTCCTGGTTAGCTTTTGCTGAGCTGTAGATTCACTCCAACCTCATTTCCCTCAGAAAAAGGTCAGTCCAGAACCTCACCCAGGCTGGGCAAGGGGCCCTTCCTCTGAGCTTCCACAGCCCCTGTCACAGCATGTAAGAGACTACATTGCGATTGCCTGCGTATGGGCTGCTTGTTGGTTCTTTGTGGAGCAGGGGCTGCCTCTGATTGATTTCTGTGCCCTAAGACCTGGACAGAGAAGGCAGGTTGGTGAATGTTTTAAATGAGCATTGCTGCCTCCAAATTTAGTGGCATAAAACAGCAACTGTTTTATTCTGCTGTCAGATCCTGTGGTCAGGAATTCGGACAGCACAGCAGGAATGGCTTATCTCTTCTCCATTACGTCCAAAAGATCAGAACGACTGCAGCTGGAGCTACCTGGAGGCTCCCGCTGGCATGTGCCTGACATTTGGGCTGGGCTCAGCTAGGACTGTGCCCGGAGCACCCCACGGCCTCTCCACAAAGAGGGGGCTTCTCACAGCACAGCAGCTGGGTGCTGAGAGAGCGTCCTGGGAGCGAGAGAACGGTCCAGGAAGACCAGGCAGAGCTGCGTGGCCTTTTCTGAGCTGGCCTTAGGACTCACCGAGCATCGCGCCAGCACACTCTTTTGGTCCAAGCAGTCAGAAGCTCATCCAGATCAAGGGGAAGGGCACAGACAAACATCAAGGTGGGACAAAGCAGTGGGGGGCCATGTCTTAAAACCTTCAGGAACACATGACAAATGGCCAATGTTTGCACTCCAGATTACAAATGGCCGAGTGCTTTCGTGTACACCTTTCCTCTGGTCCTGAGATTCGGGGATGAAGACATGGAAGCGTAGAGAACTGATGTGTCCACAGTTGGCTCATAAAAGGCACACAGCCAGAGCTGGTGCTGCAGGGTGGGGCCACATCAGGTGTTGCCCACCCCAGGTGGGCCTGCAGGGACCTCACTGGTACAGAAATAATTATGGCTGGCACTTATTATATGGCCTCTGAAAAAATCTACAAAATTATCCCTGAGATTTCAGTGCCATCGTTAAACATCTACCATGACAGTCATTGCACTGAGCAATGACTGTCCGTATTACAGTACCATGGCACCAGGCAAGGAGACGTCCCAGCGTCTGTGAGCAATTCTGCCCCCACTACCAGACCCACCTCCCAAGAATGCAGGAAAGAGGGACTGAAATTAGCTAAGGGCCCATGGAGAGTGAAAAAGAGAATCTGCCCACCCTCCTCTCCCCCAGATTGCAGCTTTTTGTGCGCAGTAGACCTCGCTCGCCCCAGGGAAGAAGGGAGAGTCTTCCCTCTGAATGAAGGCTGAAATGGGCCGAGGGCTTCACTGAGGCTGTATTTGCCACCGGTAGTGCCCTGGGTATAGATGAGAAAAAGCACGGGACAGTCTGTCTTCATCGAGGAAAGGGGGACAATAAAGCCAGCGGCGGTCTAAAGGAGCAGTGGGAGGTCAGAGCTGCCCTCTGATCTGGTCTGCGGAGCTGAGCTGGTTTGAGTCAGGATGCATGTGGGTCCTGAGGCCGGGACCCACTGCCTGAGGCCACTGGGTGGAGACTGTCAGCTGGCCAGCCAGATCGGTCCTGCCCTTTCTCTACAGTAATGAGCCACCACAGGGCCCGTGGCCACCTAGCAGGGAGCTGCATCTCCCAGCCCTTCTCACAGATGGGGGAGGTCCCGTGACTGAGTCTTGCCAGGGGAAAGTGAGTGGAGGGGATGTGTCCAGGGCCCTGAAAACAGCAGCTATGCATCCTCTGCGCGCTTTTCCCTTACCCCTTCGCGGAACCCGCCTGTGGCAGTGGCTTCGACCTTGCCAATGGTGACAAGGTCCTAGAGGTGGAGCCTGAGTGACCAGGTGGAGCACAGCCACCCTCTGGCCTAGCATGCTTATCTCGAACTTTCCCATGAAAGAGAAATCAAGTTCTCCTTTTGCTATGAGTGGTAGGGCATCTCCCACCCTGTGAGTTACACCTGCCCCCGTCTCTGAACAACTTCCAACCTGCTGGCCTCTCCCTCCAGAGGGCAGCCCCTCAGCTGGCCCAGCGACAAAAGCTCTGGGGAGAAAACATGCTTTGCTATCAGACATGGATCCAAGCCCAGATCTGCCACTTGGCATGCAACCCTGGGCAAGTGGCTTTACCTCTCTGAGCCTCAGTTTCCCTCATATGTGAAAAGGGATGCATCATCCTTCCACATCGCTTTGCCATGAGGATCCAATGAGTGGATACAGGTAACAGACCCATCACAGTGCTTGGTGCACGGTAGGTCTTCAACACAGGTCAGCTCCCTTTCCCTTCCCCCTTTCCCTTCCCCCATTCCCAGCAGCCTTTGCCTCTGAGAACCGGCTGGCCTCTAGTCAGCCCCCGCCAAGCTGTGACGCAGGCTGAAGTTTTTCTTTTGAGTAAGTGACAGGTTCAGGGAGGCGGAACAGAACAAGCACTTAGAATTCACAGTGCAGAGTTCTCTGAAATCAGACGCCCAAGGCCTAGGGTCGGGAATTAAATTGGCTGTCCTGGGCTTGTCCGTGAGGGGGTTTTCCTACAGTCTTATTCCAACCCCCGTCCCAGGGCTAAGAAGAGATTTGTTGGGGAAACCTTCCTCCTCTAACAAAGCCCTTTGCTGGCTAACCCCACTCCAGGGTGTCTGTGGGATGTGGGGACTGGGGCTGGAGCAAGCGTGTTCTGTTTAGCAACGATCGGAATGTTATGGGTTATGTAATAGGAATATTAATTCTCTTGTAGACAGCACAGGGCTGCAAGGGGCTGTTCGGCTGTTATCTAGGTTGGCTGCCCTCCTCCCCACCTCTCATTTAGAGCCGAACCACCTGAATCCTGGGAGAAAACGTGACTTCCTTGCAGTCGCACATGGAGGAGGTGGGCCGGCTGGGCCTGATGCCTGTGGGAGGCTTGCTCCGGTGCACCCAGCTGCCTCCCTGTTCAGCCCTTCTCGGGGTGCAGCTCTGACCTGCGGTGCAGAGACTTGCAGTGCAGGGGGAGTGCTCATCGTCACATTACACGTTTACAAAAACCAGGTCTGGGAAAGCATCAGGGTGACTCGCCTTCCACGCTGACCTTCTCTGGCTGGTGTGGGCAAAGGATGGGAGGGGGCTGGGCTCCCAGGTGGGCAGAGAAAGGAGCTGGGCTCCCTCCAGGGTGGGCCGAGATTGGGAGCTCTCCCCTGCTCCCCCACATCCCAGGTTTGCCTGGTTTTGCCTCCACCACAGCCAGGCTCACTTTGCTTTGTGAATGTGAAGTAGGGGCTTCTTGCTCCAGAGCCTGAGCTCCTGGCACACAGGGGCCTGCCCTGTTTCTTTCTGAGCATGTAGGTGCAGGGCCCAGCCTGACCTCGATCTCCGGGGGCCTTGCACCTACACGCTCAGGGGCGTTTGCTGATTGATCGATAGCATAGACCTGTCTCCATCTCCCAGATGTAAATCCTTTCCTCACCCACGTGGAGACCAATGGCCTCTGGTTTGGACTCCCCAAACTGCCACTTCATCAGCTGTGCCATCTAGGACACAATACTGAAAACTGATAAACATGAGGAGGGTGCATCTCCTGGAGCTGAAGATCTGAGGACGGCCAGAGATGAGGTGTGAGAAGCAGGCAGCCGGTGCCTGGCTGACTCCCTTCTCTCCCCCCACCCAGGGAGAACCTTGGTCCCAGGTGGCATATTCGGGACAACACCTTCTCCCTCTACTTCCACCTGCCTCCCCACCCACGCCCTGTCTTGTTGTCCAGCAGGGCACACACTGCTTGTCCAGTGTTTATTAAGGACCATCCAGAAAGTTGTACGTCACATCAACCATGCACAGACCTGAGCAGTGTCCTGCCCTCAAGGGCTGACAGTCCCATGGCCAAAATTCAGAGCAGGGTGACTCCTTCTTGTGGAGTGTCTTGGCCACAGGGAGTGTTCAGCAGCATCCCTAACCTCCTCCCACCAGATGTCAGTAACACAACACACCCCACCAAGTTTCAATCAAAAGTGTTTCTAGACACTGCCAAATGTCCCCTGGGGGCAAAATTGATGCTCTATAGGAGCCACACAGAACTCAAACATGTGGTGACTCCGCTGGGCTGATGGTCCATAGTTCTCCTCCTGTCTCACCTGTCCACTCCTCTAGAGGGTCCCAGCCACTCAGCACACACACCCCTCCCCCACAGAGGGCCCAGGAGGGCCCGGGCTGAGAGGGGCTGGGGCTTTATTCCTCCCCCTCCCCCACATATTTAACCTTGAGGACTAACTCAGACTGACATGCAGAGCGAGGACCCTAGCAGGTGCCACTTGGGGAGGGAAAGGCCAGCCCTGGTTGCGAAGAGGCACACCTCCTCTTGGAAATACAGGAAATACACATGGTCAAGGGCACAGCTTAGAAATGAACCCACTTTAATTGAGAGTGTACACAGAGATCTGCATGAGACCAGGCCACACACCTGTCCTGGCCAAGGTACCAAGGTACTAGAGATTCAGGGAGGGCACAGAAGCAGGGTCAGGCCTGCTGCACTGAGCAGCAGGGCCAGGGCAGGAGTGTAGGATGTGCAGAGCTGAGGCTAGGGCTTGTGTGTTATGTGTTCACATGTGTGTACATTACATACGTGGGCATAATGTACACAGAATTTACAAGAGCCCTCAGAGGCAGCATGAGGAGAGGACGCACATCATGGTGTGTGCTGAATGCCCAGACCTAGCCCTGTGTCTACCACTCATAGACTTGCTGTGTGACCTGGGGCAAGTTACCTACCCTCTCTCTGGGCCTTGAAAAAGTCACTAGATGATTGCTAAGGTTCTTTGTGGCCCTAAACATAAATATTTTCGGGAGATTAAAATACAAAATGTATTTAAGAGCTGATGACAAGAGCATTTGGTCTAGAGGTTCAAATCCCACCAGGCCTGGTACCCAGTACAGCCCAATTCCAGGCACAAGAAAAAGACCCACTGGGAGCTTTTCTACCTGCTTCTCCCAGGCTCAGCCTTGGCTCCAGGCTGCTCCTCCAAGCCTCCTACCAGCTGCACGTGCAGAAGGCAGTGGGACAGCAGGTGTGGGCAGAGGGCTCTCGGGTGAAGGGTAAGAGGCCAGGACTGAGGGAGGTCCTAGCCTCAGAGTCATAAAGTGCATCATCACTCACCCTCTTTGTTTCCAGCACCCAGCAGGTGCTCAATAAATGCTCGAGGAACAAGCACAGTCGAGGATAGCCTAGTCCTAGGTGGAGCTCTGTCCTGAACTAGCTGGGGGGTAGGGGAGGGGGGGCTGGGGCAGAAGTGGCCGGGGCCTGCCCCGCCTGTGCGAGTGTAAACTGTAAAGCTCAGTGCGGAGGGCAGTGTCCAGCTGCAGACAGGCCACGGGAACCCCATGGGGAGCGGGAGAGGCAGTGGATGTGAACTGGGTGGAGGCCTGGCCAACGAGGGGTCACTAGGCTTTTACAGTACAAGGATTTCCATTCCTACGCTACACATGATGTGAGGACAGCTGTAACAACACAGTGCAACCAGCAGCCGGGAGGAACCTGGGAGGAGGCGGTCCTGGGGAGAGATGTGGTCCCAGAGGCGGGCATGGTCCAGATGTGGCTGCACCCCCTTCACACACACACACATGCCCCTGGCTTGGTGTCAGGGACAGTCAGGGGCCAATGCGGGGGGCAGGGGTAGAAACAGCTGAGTCAGAGGGCCAGAATTCCAAGATTGGGAGTGAAGAGGGGGTCTCCTAGCTGCCACCTAAACCAAGCTGGGTCTCATGCCAGGACAGGAGAGCTCTCTCCCATCTGGCTCTGGGTGCAGTTTTCATCCTGTTTCAGTTCCAGGAGCTCTGTCGGATGCAGGGGTCCTGGCCCCTCTGGCATCAGTGTTTCTTACAACCCGACGACAGGGAGGCTCTGACTTGGATCCCTGCATAAATCCAGATGTCTCCCAACCTTGTCTCCTGCTCTGCAGAGATCTAGTCCCACACTGAGGAGCTGGGACCATGGGGGAACTATGGAATTGGAGGGAAGTGATGAGAAGGCAAGAGAAGGTACAGAGGTTCAAGGCTGGGGTCCTCCAGTCTGGTGCCAAAGTTCTTCCAATAAGACTGCCATTGGGGTCTCAAGGTGGGGTGCGGGCATCTGGGGCCACCGCCCATAAGGCACTGCCCGAGCCCCACCCCAGCGTCCTTCCTGCTCACTGGATGGTGCATTTGTCCCGCTCCCGGGCCTGGCCCTCCCGAAGGACCTTGGCCTTGATGTACTTGAGGTCACTGTTGACGCTGGGGCGGCGCGCAAAGGGCGAGACCATGCCGTAGGCGTCCGTCTCCTTGACGCGACGCATGCAGAAGGGCCTGGGGTGGAAGGTGTCGCCGTACTGCACGGAGATCTTCCGGTGCAGGGCTGGGCTCATCTCGTGTGGCAGCTTGGCCATGCTGAAGAGCACATAGAACATCTCGTCCACGTTGGTGTTCTTCTTGGCCGACACCTCGAAGTAGGCGCAGTTCTCGTCGCCCGACACCAGCAGCTCGGCCTCAGTGGCAGGCACCTGGCGGCAGAGCTCGCCGTGGTCATTCTTGTTGCCACAGATGACCATGGGCAGCTCTGCCGCCTCCTTGGTCTTGTTCTTCAGGCAGGACTTGACCTCCAGGATCTGCTTCTGCAGGCGCTTGACCTCATCGAAGGACTCCCGGCTGTCCAGGCTGAACACCAGGATGAACACGTCCCCTGCGGGGAGAGAAACCCAGGCGGTGAGCTCAAGGGGGCTCCTGAAGGCCCCGCCCCCGCAAGGCCCCGCAGCTCAGCCACGGCACAACCCGCTGGGACATAGTTCATTCACCCTACATTTCCCTGCAGGGCTGGAGACGGGCCAAGTGGCCTATGAGCTTGTGGAGATGGTGTCAGGATAATAATAAATACAATTTCCAGAGGAGCGGGGTCCTGCCTGTCCTGTTCAGTGCACATCCCCGGCCTGGAGGCATACCTCACGCACAGCAGGAACTCGGAGCATGGCATCGGGTGGCCTGGGTGCACATCTCGCCTTCTCCACTTACCAGCCACGCAGCCTCCCCAAATCTCATTTCCCCATCTCCCCCATGTGGATGAAGCACTGCCTTGTGAGATGGCCTCGAGGGTCACAGGAGACAATGACTGCAGGGATGCTGGTCAGTAGTCTTCGGCATCAACAGTGACAATGAGAGCAAGCACGTTGGGGAGCCAGCATGGGCCACACAAGTCACGCCCACTGTTTCCCTGAGTCTTTACAAAACCTCTGTGAGATATGTCACCTTCACGGTACAGGTGAGCAAGCTGCAGCCCAGAAAGGGTGAGCAACGTGCCCAGATCACACAGCTCTGATGTGGCCAGGCCAAGATTGGGGCCCAAGTCTGTCCTCACCTAGCCAGTGCCCAGCACACAGTAGGTGCTCTCTGCCTCTTGAGTAAATCTTGAAAGAATAAGCGAATGCTGGCCTCCAAGGCCCACAGTATCCCTAGGTTAGCTCACTGCATCACTCGAGAACTTTGACTCTGAAACAGGGACCATGTGGAGACGGCAGGGGTGGCAGGGAGGGCTGGTGCCTTCGTCGCAGTTTCGAGATCTTCCTACCGTGATCACAATCTCACGCTCAAAGGACCTTCCTCACTCTGATAAGATGTCAAGATCCCTGTTTTACAGACGAGGAGATTGAGGCTCAGAGGCATCGGCAACTGGCCCAAGCTCTCGAGGGGAGAATCAAGTGATTCCAGGCCTGGAGCTGCTGCCTGCCCCGCCGGACCCCAGAGCATGCCCATCTGTCCCCGCAACAGCACATGCCATGTTCAGAACTGTGTTCCAGCCAGCGGTGTGCTCTGAACAGCGAGCTCTGGAGCGGAGGGGGACTTCACCTCCCGGTGCCCAGCACACAGTGGGTGTTCACAAAGCTGGCTGAACGGACGGGACAGGATGGGATGGAATGATTGGTGTGGGCTGTTTAGAAAAGCACGTGCCAGGCCGTACCAGCCTGGCAACCAATTCCACTTGGGGTGCCAAACCCAACCCATTAGGCTAACCCGGGGCCCCTGAGGATTCGGCAGCCTTGACACATTCAAATGCAAGACTGCGCCGATGCCAAGCTTCAGAGTCAGCCAGCCGGGCTGGCTGCTGGAAGGAGGGGTGGCGGCAGAATTAATGGTTTTCCTGCGTACCAGCACCAGGTTGGAAAATGAGGCACGGATTGCTGAGTGGAAAAGCAAGCAGCAGACAGATGTGCTCGGAATGGTATATGCACGTAAGAGAGACAGACAAGAATGCTCTCTGCTGCGGGGATGCAACTATGAATGTTAACGTGTTTGTGGGGGAGGGCCAGAAGACTCCACTCCGGATTGATGGGGTGGCCACCTCCGGGAGGGGGCTGGAACCTGGGGGTGGGGACATGAGTCAAGGGGGATTTTTAGGCTTGTCTATATGTTTAAAGAAGGGCGTTTGTATATTATTTGTGTAATTAAAAATTAATTTTGAAAACATGCACATGGTCCCTCTCTGCATCTCCCCCCTCCCTCCCTGTGACGTTAGCTTATTTACATGGGTGGGCACCCAGGCTCCTCCCCAAGAGCTGACATTCCTGCGATATTCATCGTATGCTGGAAGTGCCCCCCTACGCGCTTTCCTCCACTCGGCAATACCTGAAGGAAGCAAGGTCATGTCCAGCTGGCAAGACTGAGATTCAGACCTCTGGTCACCTGTCTAAGGCACCCCAATGATGGAGCCAGGACTCGAACCCAGGTCAACCCAGGGGTCCTCCAATCCATACACTGCCTCTCCGAAATATTGGGGGAGGGAGAGATCTGAGTGTGATCTGTGTCGGGTGGTCAGCAAGGACAGTCTGGAAGAGAAAGCTGTTTGCCCAGGGGACCCCAAGATGGGGCTTCACCAGGTGTGGGGGGAGGGGTGCCATGGCCTGGGTTTCTTGTGCAGAAGTATCTGGTTTGGGTGTTACTTCAGCGGTGCCTGGAGGGTGGGTGACTTGCTCATTCCTTCCCCTCTTCACTGCCCAGCAATGGGAGAGGCATGGCTTAGGACATGACTCTGCAGGGTCACTATAAATGCTGTTTTAATTTAAGACCAATATTTATTGAGCACTTGCAATCTGCTTACCTACCACTTTTCATACATTAACTCATTTAATTCTCACAATGACCTTTGGGATGGGTGCTAATGTGACACCAACACACAGATGAGAAAACTGAGACGCAAAGAGATCAAGTCTGTGCCCAGCACAAAACCAGGAAGCAGGGGAACCAGGATTTGGGTCCAGGCAGACTGGTTTTTAGGCCTTTCCTCTTAGTTTCCACACGAAACTGCTGGAGTCACATGAATGATGGCCCAGCCCCACACTGCCACCTCCCCCTTAATCCCCAACAATCTCTCCCTCCCTCCCACCACTCTCACAGGGCTGAGCGGCTACAGGATACCACAGTGGCAAAGCATGAGACAGACTTCCATTTATCAGCTGTGTTACCACTTGGATTAACTTAACCTCTCCGGGCCTCCGTTTCCCCACCTGTAAAATGGAGGCAAATATCCATCTCCTAGGTTAGTTGTGAGGATTAAATAAATGCCAAGCTCTAAGACTGGACCCAGGCACACAGCTCTTGGTAAGTGTTAGCTATCGCCATTACCATTACTGTAATTACTGCCGAGCTCCCGGCATGGGCAGAGCCCCTGCCTGCCCTCTGGCTGGCCCCTACCTGGATCCTGTTGTTACTGCTCTGAGAGGTGGCAAAGGACATGGGGTGTCAAGAGACCTGAGCCTAGCAGCCTGACCAGGGGCGCTGGAGCTCTGCTGAGTCGCCTCCCTCAGGAGGAAGGCAGCAGTCCCATATTCCCTGGAGAGGAACATCCCCAGGGCCCGTCTCTATCAGCTCCTGATCGAGAAGGCAGCACCAGGCGTCGTGAGTAACTGACCCAGAGTCGGACAGAATGGAATTTGGGCCCCGGCTCCAGCATTTGCTCGGGCCAGCAGCAACGCCTCTCTGACCCGCACAGCACACGGAGGCCTGCTGTGACCTTCATTTCAGATGATAGCTAGGCAAGTGCTTTGCAAACTGTAAAGTGCCAAGAACACACGCCCACATACGCGGCGCCCATGCCCGCCCCAGGCACCCACCTGTGAGGATGGAGAGCCTGCGCATGGCAGGGAAGGGGTGGTTGCCGGATGTGTCCAGGATGTCCAGCTGGTACATGTCACCTCGGATGTTGTAGACCTTCCGGTGGAAGTCCTCGATGGTGGGTGTGTACTGGTCCTCAAAGCGGCCGTTGAGGAAGCGAGAGACAATGGAGCTCTTGCCCACCCGAGAGGCGCCCAGCACCACCATGCGGTACGAGTTCTTGGCGGGCACGCTGAACGTGCAGTTCCCGCTGGACAAGGTCTTCATCATGGCTCGGGGCTGCAACAGAGAGAGGGGAGCAGGTGTCAGGAGGCCCCGGATGCAGCCCCGCAGCCCCCTGCTGAAGGCCTTGGCCTCCTCTGTGTGGCTCCTGACTAGGGCTCAGTTTTCTGTCTGTAAAATGGGAAATGCGGACTAGGGCCTCTCTAAGGGGCTTTGGAGTTCTGCCTGTTCATTCACTCACGCCCTCGTGTCTTTCCTCCTTCGTTCATCCGCTCACTCATATTCATCCCCTTATTTATTCTAGCACCAGACTGCTAGGGCTTGAATCCTCACTTTATCACTAACTCACTATTGTTCCTGGGCAAGCAGCCTACCTTCCCTGGGAGTCACTTTTCTCATCTATACAATGGACTCAACTCATAGGGCTGTCGTGAAGGGCTCAGCACACAGTGAGACCTCAGAGATGTTAACTCTTATTAAAATCCGTTCGCTCTCTGATCCATCTGTCCTTTCTGTCTCTGGCAGCCTAGAAGCCCATGATTCTGGGACAGGACATGGGGAAGGCACTGGAGAGCATTTGAGAGCACACAGTGCTGTGGCCTTTCAGCTCTCCCAGTGGAGGGGAAAAGCCATATCCAGACCACATCCTTCATGCCAGAGCATGGGGCTGCCAGGCAACTTTTGCCCCCCAAGCCCTGGGAGTTTGTCCACCTTAGGAGACCCAGAGACCTGGACTAAGTGATGTGGGTCGGAGAAATGATCCATGAACAACTTAAGTCCCTTATAACTCCGAGGGCTTATGGTTCTGGATATACCCAGAACTTTCTATGGGAGCCTCCTGGCCTTGTGGAAGAGGCTGCAATGAACCCAAGCTCTAGGCCCCAGGTGGTCCGGGACATAAGTAAACCTCCAGGGGCTCCATCAGGCCCACCCCAAAGGCCAGTCACAGCCCAGCCACCCTCCTTTCCTATCTCAACGTCCATCAGAATTCCCCCAGGACCCCTGAGCCCCTGTCACTCTAGTTAGTTTGAGCTCTGCTGAGCTCTGCTTCCACTCCTTAGCTCAGGCTAGTCCCTCCCCTGAAACAGCTCCTCCCCTTTATGTTTCAGGGTCTGGCTCAAATGCCACCTCCTGTCTAAAGGTTTCTCTGACCCCTACCCTCTCCAGCAGGAATCCCTCCCCTCTCTGGAGAACAGGAACCACAAATGGATACAGGCCTGCTGAAATATCAACACCCCCCCAGGCTGCCACACTGGAGGTACAGGCTGGGTGGGGAAATGGGGGCTCAGAGGAGTCTCAAAGAGCTGTATATGCCAGCTCCGACTGGCCCCCACCCTTGGATGTCCCAGGTCAGTAGCCTGCAATGCTCTCTCTCCAGCATCATACTGTTCTATCTGCCATGATACCAAGAGACCCGAGGTAGCGATAGCTCCTGTGTGCGAGTCTCCCGGCACACATTCTGTCCAGGGCATTCAGGCATCCAAATCTGCCCACCCACTCGACTGAGAGTTGCTGCGCAGTAAACCAGCTCTCAAAAATACCTTTTCAAAAAGCTCTTATTGGTAGCGTTTGTCAATTTCCATGGCGCACATCCTGCCACTGTGGCTGATTGCAAGCTACCAAGATGATGTCAATAAATGAATTGCAGAGAGACCCACACAATAAGCCTGCTCAGCACACCGCTGACCCCGTGCCTGGAGCCAGGGTAACACTCACCATTAACCAAGCCCCTGCCGCGTGCCGAGCACTGTGCTAAGTATAGAATAATAATAGCTGACATTTATTTTGCAGTTAATGTATGCCAGAATGTTCTAAGGGGTGAGAACATGTAATAACCTGCTCTATCCCTCAGTAATCCCAGAAGGCAGGTGGAGTTACCCCAATTTACAGATGAAGACACTGAAGCACAGAGAAATCTAGTAACTTGCTCATGGTTACTAGGCCTGTAACCAGCAGAGGAGGGACTGGACCGCAGGCAGTCTGCCCTGGGCTATGGAGTCTCCTCACCACCAACCTTTGAGGTTCATATTACCTTCCCCATTTCCCTAGTAAGGACCCTGGTGCTTTAAAGCTATGGGACTGGCCCATGAGTTACTAAAGGAGTCAGGACAGTGACTCCAAGCCTAAAATCCCCACATTACCCACACAATTCATGTCCGAAGCCATCTTTCAATTTATCCCACAGGATTTCAGTGTTGTGTACACAGCAGATGCTCAATAAGTGATCCATGAATGAATGGAGCAAATGGCTCTACCTCTGGAGCTCACTTAAAGCCTCCTCTGGGGCCTTCTCCCTCCACCCTACCCTACCTGGCTGGCCCAGGAGCTGTGATGAGGAGGGTCGCAGTGCCTTGGGCACACTCATAGGTGGACAGTGGGGAGCAGGGCATACAAAATCAACAGCAGTGAGTCCTTCTCAGTCTCCTTTGGGGCTGGGTGAGCTAGTCTGGGCCTTCAACAGAGATGGGGGGAAAGAGGCCCCACACCAGGACATCCCCTCCCCAAGTCCCTCTGCAGGGAAATTGACTCTGCTGGTGGTCACCTCTGTCTAGATGGAGAGGGGAGGAGGCCAGCAGCCCTCAGGAACAGTGTTTGTCTCTGTCACTGTGTGCCCCAGCCTCTACCCTTAGGGCTGTTAGTACAGACATACTAGTATCAGTGACCAAATGGGCTAAGGCACAGAAAGAGGAAGCAGAGAGTCAGAGAGAGGAGACAGGGAGTTAGAAAGAGCAGACAGGGAGTCAGAAAGAGAGGTAGGGAGTCAGAGAGAGGAGGCAGGGAGTCAGGGAGAGGAGGCAGGGAGTCAGAGAGAGGAGGCAGGGAGTCAGAGAGAGAGGCAGGGAGTCAGAGAGAGGAGGCAGGGAGTCAGAGAGAGAGGCAGGGAGTCAGAGAGAGAGGCAGGGAGTCAGAGAGAGAGGCAGGGAGTCAGAGAGAGAGGAAGGGAGTCAGGGAGAGAGGAACGGAGTCAGGGAGAGAAGGCAGGGAGTCAGGGAGAGAAGGCAGGGAGTCAGAGAGAGAGGCAGGGAGTCAGAGAGAGAGGCAGGGAGTCAGAGAGAGAGAGGAAGGGAGTCAGAGAGAGGAGACAGGGAGTCAGAGAGAGAAGGCAGGGAGTCAGGGAGAGAAGGCAGGGAGTCAGGGAGAGAGGCAGGGAGTCAGGGAGAGAAGGCAGGGAGTCAGAGAGAGAGGCAGGGAGTCAGGGAGAGAAGGCAGGGAGTCAGAGAGAGAGGCAGGGAGTCAGGGAGAGAAGGCAGGGAGTCAGAGAGAGAGGCAGGGAGTCAGAGAGAGAGAGGAAGGGAGTCAGAGAGAGGAGACAGGGAGTCAGAGAGAGAGGCAGGGAGTCAGGGAGAGAAGGCAGGGAGTCAGGGAGAGAGGCAGGGAGTCAGAGAGAGAAGGCAGGGAGTCAGAGAGAGAGGCAGGGAGTCAGGGAGAGAAGGCAGGGAGTCAGAGAGAGAGGCAGGGAGTCAGGGAGAGAAGGCAGGGAGTCAGGGAGAGAGGCAGGGAGTCAGGGAGAGAAGGCAGGGAGTCAGAGAGAGAGGCAGGGAGTCAGGGAGAGAAGGCAGGGAGTCAGGGAGAGAGGCAGGGAGTCAGGGAGAGAAGGCAGGGAGTCAGAGAGAGAGGCAGGGAGTCAGGGAGAGAAGGCAGGGAGTCAAAGAGAGGCAAACAAGGGAGAGGGGAATCTGCGACTTTCTTCTTTGAGAGAGGACTGTGAATCTTCACATGGCCTCAACCACATGGGGCTATGTGAGGCACCCAGACACCTGGATGCCAGGTGACACACCTTTGTGGGCTCTGCCTTCCACCCCCACATCTCTCTTCCCTTCTCCTCCCCCAGGGGAGCTGCTGTGGGCAGTGCTGTGGGCACAGCTTCTCTCCTCTGCTGCCTGCTCCTCTCTATCATCAGCCAGGCTGACAGGAGGGGTCAGGGGTCAGAGTTCAAATGGCCCTTTTAGAATTTAGAGTCCCACCCTGTTGGTTAATGGGGACCAATAGCAGCATAAGTACCTGAATGCAGGTTCTGTGACTAGGCAGGCCCCACCCCAGGACCATTCTAAGGGAGGCAGAAAGGCCCGAGGCAGAGATGGGTGGGGCCATCCTGGGAGAACAGTCACCACTGCCTGGCAGGCTCCATGCTGCACCTTATTCCAATGACTTCACAGCAGCCCCATGAAGAGGGGACCATCATCTGCCCATTGGACTGATAGGGACACTGGAGTCACTTGCCCTGGTTCACACAGACGATTGGCTGGGCCAGGATTAAAACCAGGCAGTTGGCTCCAAAGCCTGGGCTCTGACCCCTGTGAAGACCCACCCCCAGACCAAAACCAGAGCCTTTCAAAACAGTGTCTGACTCAGTGAAGCCTCAGCTAGAGTCAGGCAAGGGAAATGACCCCCGAGGCCTATTACATTCTCACTCCCCTTCTCTCCCTACAGGCAGCCGGGTACTGGTCCCCTGCCCAGGACTCTCCTCCAAACCCTGCTCAGCAGCTCCCAGCGAATGCCTCTGTGGACTCACCCCTTCTTCTTTGAGCCCCTCCCCCAGGGCCTATCTGGAAAATGGAGGGGTCAGGTGAGCAAAGACAGCAGGATGAGAGTGGGGACGTGTGCTCCTCCCTGTGAGTACCCCAGAGCGCCTGTCACTGCACTGTCCTCCCCCCCCCACACACACGCCAAGTCTCCTCGGTTAGGGCACATCCCAGCCTCTCTGGACACACGGATTCACTCGCATGCTGAGATGAGTCCTGGGGGCTCTGCAACACCAGCCTCACCACCCTTGGCGGCTCAGGATGGGAGAAAGCAGGCAGGCATCAACTGTCGGCAGACCAGCTCTGCCTTTCACCAGCTCAGCAACCTTGGGAAAACGGCCTGGCCTGCTGGGGTTGGTCATCTCTCAAAGGGACATGGTAGAAGCAAACCCAGAGCGTGGCCCTGGGAGTCCACTGAGAAGCCAAGAGGCTGACACAGCTCCTGGCACACAGCAAGCGGGTTCCTTGCTTTGTGGAGCTTCTAGGCAGTCAAGGGGCTTCTTGGAGCAGCTAGGTGGGGTGGCACTAGAGTGCAGGCAGAGGTCTTGGGGGACCCCATCTTGTCTCTCTGATGCCAGGGAAGCCTGAATCTCAGGCTCCTGAGCTGGCTGCCCTTCCCAGCCTGGCTTCCTACCTCCCATAAGGTCCTGGACAACATCCTTCATCATCCTCCCAGGGCTGGGGGCAAAGGGAAGAGAGGTCAGAGGGAGCCCCTCAGAGGTGTTTGGGGACCCTCTGGTCAGCTGAGTACAGGACACCCATCCTGGGAAGAGAATCACTCAGGAAACTCATTCCTTGCACCAAAATCCTTCCTCCTCAGAGGAGGTCCTGTCAGGGCTGGATTGGGGGAGCGGGGACACCAACTGGTGGCACCCCAGCCCCACCCTGCTTCCAGGTATGCAGGCAGCAGCTGGCTCAGGAAGAAGGGGCGGGAGTGTTTGGGGAAGATAAGCACCTCTTCCTCCCTGAGAATCAGTTTCCTCATACCAGAATGGGCTCTTAAATGGAAGCTCCTAGCTCCAATCAATAGGAGTAGAAGTTCAATAAGTTTTTCTTAGCAGGCGTAAGTAAAGGGCCTAGCACCCAGCCTGGCACACAGTAGGTGCTCCGCTAATTTCATTTTCTGTAGATCTGTAAGGTTGCCGTGTGGACCTGACACACTGTAGAGGCTCCATCAGTTTTGCTGTGCTAGTCCTGTAAAGCTTCACCTAGCCTTCCGACCACCCCCCAACCTTCTTTCCCTGGCTTCCACACTTCACCCCGCGCCCCAGTTCTGTCGGTGCCCCTCTCCTACCTGGGGATGGCGGGCCAGGCCTCTGGGTCGGCTCGGAGGGCTGCCTGGAAGCGTCTGGAGATGCGGGGAAGAGCCTGTCTCTCCCCCCGCCGCCGCGTCTTCCAGGGTCTGCGGCTCCTGGGTCACTGCGCCGGGCTCCTCCTCTGCGCCGCTCGGGGAGCCGGTCTGGGCGCAGCCGGGCAAGGGGACGCGGGGAGCTGGTGCCCCATGGGTGGGTTCCGAGGGCTCGGCGGGGCCCGGGCGCTGGGCGGGCTCCGGCTCGCCGCCGCCGGCCCTGCCCTGCCCCGACCCGGGGAACTCCTGTTGAGCCAGGTGCCCGGAGAGGCGGAGACGTCGGATCCCGGGGTCCCCGCCTGGGGCTCCGGGCAGAGGGGAGAGCGGTAGGGGCGACTTCGGGGCTTAAACAGAGTCCTTAGGGACTCCCGGAGGGTCCTCTGGCGGGGCCGAGAGCGCGTGCGAGGACGGGCGCGCTCGTCCCGGCCGCCGGGGCTACCTCCCCTGCCCACCCCAGAGGGGGTCGCTCGGGTTGGGGCGCTCCTCGGCGCGGCCGCGGCCTCCGCTTCTGCCCGCAGCTCCGCAGCTCTCCCCGCGCCGAGACCAGGCTCCTTTCTGAAACCCCGCGAGGCGAGGCGACGCCGGCCGCTGAAGGAGGAGCGAGGCGCTGCGCTCCGCGCGCGTGTGGGAGGGGGCCTTGAACGCCGCCCCAAGGCTTCGCAGCTCCGAGTTAGTCTGAGCCTTTCCTCCTCCCAGTGCGCCTCCTCCGGCCCCCGAGCCTGCGAACTTTCTGTCTGCGTGGCCCCGGCTCCTCCCCGCTTCCCTCTCCCGAAGGCGAACGCCCCACAGAGCAAGGTCGATGGTCCCTCGGAAAAGTGGTCGGAGCCCAGGCTCCCGGCGGCGGTTCCGGCGGCAGAAGCCCGGCACAGTCTGGGTGCCCCGCAGTCCCCGTGAGAGCCCCTACGCGGACCCGGCGCGCGGCGACCACCCGCTCCGCAGCCGCCCGCCGCCAGTCCCGCCGCCCCGCGCGGGCCTCCGCCTCCCCGAGCCGGCTCACCCGCCTTCGCCCGGCGCCCCGCCCCCGGCCCTGGGCTCGACCAATGGGCGGTGGTCCCGCTGCCTGGCCCCGCCCCGCCCGCCCCGCCCCCGCCCGCCGGGGCGCTGCGGTCTGGCGCTCCGCGTGCCCGGGCGCGTGGGGCCGGGACCGCTGGGGGTGGCCGGGGACGCGCTCCGTGACCGGAAGGCGGCACGGGCCCCGGAGGCTGACGTCTGCGCTCGCACTCACATGCACACGGCCTCGGCCTCAGGTGACTTGCGAGGGTCCCTCTGCCAGCTGGCCGGGGTCCCCAGCTGCTTGCGCTGGGTCGAGCTGCAGCCCGCTGGCCAGGGCTCCCGCGCCCTCCTCCATCGTGGAAACCACACGCCTTTAGCTGCCGCCTCCGACGTCTCGGGTCCGCGGGACCCTATGGGATGGCACATGGGTCGCGCACGTGCCGCCAGAAGGGGCCGTGGACTCGCCTTGGTCTAGGTCTGCTGGGAGTGCAGGTCTGGGCGAGCACTGTTAGAGGGAGCCCTGCCGGGACGTACCGGGCGCCCTGGGACAGCGCCTCTCTCACCTCCATTCTCCCCACCTTGGACTGTGGCAGACGTCAGTCATTCTCGTTGTGCCAAATCTAGACACCATTTATTAGTATTTTCTTTAAATCCAAGACCCAGGTTTTCTTTCTTAAACACGTTTTTTTAGAGAATCGTTATATCACTGCCTTAAATGAGAAACCAGTATCTATTGCCATAAATAGAAGGTAAGAGTAAAAATGAGCACAATGAAAACAAACCAAGGTTATTAAATTCAAGTTGGAAACTGGTCTGCCAAGGCTTGAGATGTGCCCTCTGTGAAAAAGGGGGATCGGCCAGGGTTGGAGAGGTGTTAAAGACCCGTTAGCATCCAATAGACTTCTCCATCGTGCTATCTGCAGGCTGAAAAGAGAATGTTCTCCCCCTGATGCAGTGAAGGGGCATAATACTGTGCCTGTCAACCCATATTTTGTATCAGCCAGGGAAATCCCTCATTTCCAGAACCCTAGAGTTGGAGGATGTCTGCCAACCCTCCTCCCACCAACGGATTTATCATCTCACCTCTTGATAAACAGTGGGGATCTGCGGGCAGCAAACTGAAGGACCAGCTCTGTTAAATGAGAGATTGGCATTCAAGCCTCCCTCTGTAACCTCTCAAATATTTGGCTCTGGGCCAGTCATGGAAATTCTCTGGGCCTTGGTTCTGTCATCTATAAAATGGGTATGATATGCTAGGTCCACCAAGTGACAAAAGTACTTACCTGGTCTTAGACTTTGATTATAAAAAGTGGCTTGCTCCTCTTGTCCCTGTGCAGTCTTGAGATTCTCCAGGGACGTTAACCAGAGAAGATGGGGCAGGTGGAGGGGGAAGGACTAGTTGGAGAGCATAGCACTTGCCCTTTTTGTGTTTATCTCCTAACTGGAGGAAGTGACATTTAGGCCTCAGAGGGGCTAAGATGCATGTTCCCAAGGTCACTCAGCCAGCAAGTGGCAGGATCCCAGCCCTGTGCTCTTTCCACATCCAGACTTTGCTTCTAGGAACTGGTTTCAGACCAGGAGGGTTGGTGCTCAGCTTGACGCAAAGAGGTTACAAACCTTGAGCTGGCAGTGAACTTGGCAGTGGGAGGCAGGCAGGGTGGCACGCTTCACCTGGAAGGCTGGGGTCAGGAGGACTCAGGCCACTGGGCCAATTCCCTCACCCCCACCTGGTAACGTGGCAGGTGGCCAGGTCTGAGCCCGCCCAGGAACCCATTACCTACTGCTTCAGCCGAGTTCTTCACCCTGAGTGGGTCACGCTCTACTTACCATATCCTCATATTGAGGGTGCTGTGTGTGGAGCTGCGGGGCCCTGGGAGACCCACCTTGCCCTTGTTGCTACCCCTTTCCCTCCCCACCCAGTGCAGAATGGCTTGGTCAATAAGCAGGTGCTCATAAGGGATCGATGCCCAAAGAAGCTTCACGTGGCAACAGCGCAACTCCCGTGTGTGCCCACTTCCCTATCCTCCCCCCGTTTGCCTCACCATCTCACAGGGACCATTGGTCATAACTGCCTCCTTCCTCACTGGGTTCCCTGTCACCCCCCTCTCCCATAACCCATGACCACTTCAATCGTTTTCTAAAAATATCACCTCCTGCTCAAGAATTTTCAATGGCTGCCCATTGCTTAAGATATAAATCTAAATTCCTTAGCTCAGTATAAAAGGCCTCCAACTGGGATCTGATTCTCACCATGTACCACCATCAGCCTGCACTTTAGCCAAATCAAACCCCTTCCGGGTCATTAAAGCAGCTGGGATCTCTCTCCTCCAGGTCTTTGTGTATGCTGATCCCTCTATCTAGGATACCTTTTTCTCTATCTTTACCCATTGAACTCCTACCCATCCTTCAAAGCGTAATGTCCACACCTCTACCCACAATGGTGTGAATCTCATCCTCCTCTGGGCTCCCTTGGCAACAAAACCTGAGTAACTGACCATCCCTTTAAACCTCAGTTTGTTCACCTGTAAAGTGGGTGTTATAATAGCAGCTCTCTTGTGGGTTGTTGGATTAAAATATACTGTAAAGTACCTCAAGCTGGGGGCTTTGCATACAGTGGCCTTCATCATGGTTACTTCCTTAATGGCCTGTGTTACATCCAGCCTCACGTTTAGGACACATGCCTGTCACCCCCATTAGCATGTGAGCTCCTTGGAGTGAGGACCAGCCTGATTCAGCTTTGTATTCCCACATCACTAAGGGCAGCATCTCGCACATGGTGAGTTTTTAATAAATGCTTATTGAATTCTGCTCAGCTGAACAGCCTCAGGGCAGAAGAAATGCACAAGTTCTCCTTGGAGACAAGAGGAAGGCAGGGGTGGGCAGGCACAGTGAGGCAGAATTTGATTTAGTTCTAACGACCCCACTTACAGAGGGGAAACTGAGACTTGGGGAGACTGTGCCAAGCCTGGCAGCTAATGGGAGGCTGAGCTGGGATCTGAGAGACATTTCTCCAAAGGGATATAAGGTGTTTGCCCAACCAATATCCCGTCACATCTCCAGCCACTTTTCTAGAACAGTGGTTCCTATTCCTGGCAGAACGTAAGAATCGCCTGGGGAGGTATTAAACAATTACAAAGCCCAGGATCCCACTCAGAGATGCTGATTTCATTTCTCTGAGATTTAATCTCCCTGATACCCACACTGTTTAAAGCTCCCCAAGTAATTCTAATGTGGAGTCAGAGTTGCTAAAACAGTGGTTCTCCAGGTGTGGTTCCTGAACCAGCAGCATCAGCAGCATCTAAGACTTGGTAGAAATATAGGCCTCACTCCAGACCCACTGAACTGGAAGCTCTGGGGTGGGGTTCCAGCCATCTGGGTTTTAACCAGCCCTCCCAGCAATTCCAATGCATGCCAAAGAACCACTGACCAGAAGATGAGAGTTGGCAAAATAGAGGTCATGTGGCCCAACCTTTTCATTTGTAGTATAGACAAAGAGATGGTTTGTGCCTTGACCAAGTTCAACACATGTTAATGGCTGGCTAGACCCAGAGCCCAGGTCCCAGCTCCTAGCACAGTGCTCCTTTCTGCTAAATGCACCATCCAGGGCTGCACACCCTTATCTGGGTTTCTGGCCTGGCAGGCCCATGCTTCAAAACATAATGCCTACGCCTCTACCAGCAACGAATCAGCCTTGAGCCTACGGCAGAGGTCAGTGGGTCACCAGCTGCACAAGCCCAGCTGGATCAAAGGTACAGGGTCAGGTGCCAGTCAGTGCAGAGAACAGCTAGCTGGAGGACACTGGCACCATGCCCTCCATTACAGGACCTTGCCAATATCCCTGGATGTAATAAGAAAAACATCCCTGGAGGCAGAGTAATAACGACAATATCCCCGGGGTTGGCGTAATAAGGACAGAGGGGTGCCCTTAAAGTAAACAGGCACACAGTTGAGCCAGCCACAACCTGCGCCCTTCCCTTCATCTGACCCCATCTGCCTCCTGCTGAGCTTAGAGATGGCACTTATCACACAGTAGGTGTGCAGTAAAAGTTCCATGAATGAAGAGTGGTCAGTTTCCTCTTCTTTGCAACAAGAATGGTGGGTCAGATCCTCTCTGAGGCCTCGCCTGATTCAACACTTCTAAGCTGGGTGAATCCCTCTGCAGGGGACTCAGGTGCCTTCTAGCCCACAGGTAGTTCTTATGCAGATGAGAAAAAGGGGCCTCTTCCAGGCAGAGGCAGCTCCTCTCTAAGGCTCACAGCTTTGGGGAGAGGTGGGAAGCCACAAGCTGAATTTCCTTAGCTGAGTGCCCTGGAGCAGCAAGCAACCTGCACAACCACACAGGGCAGCCCTTTGTGACCTCATCCAGTCCCTGAAGAATGTACCACAGTACAGTTTTGCAAGGAGCAGTGATGACCAGGAAGGTGTGATCATTATATCAGGGGCCAAGCTGAGGGTGTGACCAGAAAAGAAACAACCAAAATGGATCAAAGGCATTTCATCATAATGAGGATTCTTCATGCAGCCCCCACTCTTTGCAGGCACTGGGTTAGCCCCTGTGACTTCAAGAACCCATTTTAGCAAGGCTACAACATTATGTGGGGGTGGCACTATTAGCCTCATTTATAAATGAGGAAACTGAGGCTGGGGAGGAACCTATCTGGCTTAAAGACACCTGGCAGGGAAGTAACAGATCTTGCATTGAAACTAAGTTGTCTTGATGGCAATGGCTGCACATGGGTAGAAGGTACAACTCTCAGGTCAGCAGCAATATCAAAATTATCATGACCATAACCTCCCTGTGAGGTAAGCAGGTCAGGGGTTTTGTTCCCATTTTACAGGTGACAGGACTAAAGCTCAAAGATGTGTAGTGATTTGCCCAAAGTCCCTTGACTAGTAAGAGGCAGAGCCTGGACTGAAAAATATCTGGGTCTTTTTATGGCATCCTGTTGCTTTCTTAAGTGTTGACCTGAACATGCTATGACAGGCCCTCTCCTCTATTCATCTATTCATCCAACACCGTCGCCATCACCATCATCATCATCACCTGCATTACCACCATCATCATCATCTCTATCGTGACCACCATCATCTCCATCATCTACTCAGTCATCATTTCTGACATCATATCTATCATTAATATCATCATCGTCATCTCTCAAGCTCATGGCTTCTACTTCTCTCTAGAGGTTTATCAGACATCTTGGCCTTTGCCTCGTGTCGTCCAGATGGAAACACAAGGGCAACTCAACCGCCTTTAGCCTTGCCCTTTGGAGAAGACTTTACAGGTGTCTTCTCCATCATGGATCACATTTGGTTCTCCCACAGCCCCAGAAAATATGAGGAACAAAAGATTACATGGAGGAGAAGCTGATGCAGGAGAGGTTCAATGGCAATGGAAGAACAATAGGCCTTTTAGCCTAATATTTATCAACCGCTTCCCTACGCTGGGCCCAGGTTGCGGAGGCAGATTCTGTTCTAACATGCTGCACAACTCACTCATTTAACTTTCTCAACCACGCTCTGAAGAGTGTCTTCTTATCTCCATTTTCCAGACAAGGAGACTGAGGCTCATAGAAGTGAAGCACCTGGGCCACTCAACTCTAAATGGCGGAGATGGGATCCTGAGTCTGTCTGGGACCCTGAGGCCAGTTCTCTCTCTGCTGTAGGGATTCCACTACGACGCAGCATTCTGACCTCCCCTCTGGGGTTAACACCTGATTCTGCCCTGGAATCTGCCCTGGTTTAAGCAGAGGTTGTCAAAGGCCCTGGGAGTCTGCCCAACCCTCTGGATTTGGCGAGCCAGCGGAGCCACTGGCCTGGCACCTGTTTTTACAGAAAAGTGCCTGTGAGGCCTCAATTCAAGAGAGACTGAGGGAGGTCAGACTCACAGGCTCAACCAAACACCGTGAAACCCGGCGGCCTGGCCCAGGTTCCACCTCCGCCTCTGGCATTACGCCCCGTGAGCAACGGACAGAGGTGCCTTGACTCTCACTTATGCCGCCAGCAGGTTCTCCCCATCACCACTGTCCGTCGCCCTTTATCCTCACAAGCAGGTGTGGCAGAAAGGGCACAAGTTTGGCCACTAAACAATCTTGGGTTTAAATCCTGGCTCTGCCCCTCACCTTATCTTGGCCTTGAACAAGCTAGTTCCCTCTGAGCCTCAGTTACTTCATCTGTCAAATGGGCTGTTGAGGGGAGTCATTCATTCCATCACTCAGTTGTTCAACAAACGCTCAGAGAACACCGGGCTGGGAGCCTACTGTCTAGCAGAGAAGGCAGAGAGCCGGAGATCTGGGGAACGCACTGGCGTTAACCAGAGAAGGAGTGTTTCAGGCAGAGGCAAGAGGACATGCGAAGGCCTGGACGAGAAAGTGGTCCAGTATTGAAACACCCCCATATTCACTGGAAAGCAGGGGGAGGGAACGTAATGCAAGCGAGGCTCAAGAGAAAAGCAGGGGCCAGACATGCCCCGCAGCACGTGGCACACAGGAGGCACAATGTGAGCTGCCCTCCCCTGAGCCCGGAGCCGAACCCCAAGCCCCAGGTGCAGGCTGATCCTCGCTGAACGCGGGGAGTCTAGTTCCTCTCTTGGTCGGCACCTGGCACTTCTGCTAATGCCACATAATACAGTGGGCTCATTACCTCAAAGTGCTGAGCCGGGAAAGCAGGGGGTAGAGGTTTGCCAACTACCTTGGATCTGCCAGAAATAGAGTCCAATGTTCCAGATGCTAATGACTGTGGCCTTGGTGTGTTTCTCTTTCCTTTTAGTGTCTCCAGCGATGGGATGTTTGAAGAAGAGGAACACAGGCTAGCGGAAGAGGGGCAGAGACCGCCGTGCAGCTCCCCAGCTCCAGCCCTGGGCAGGTGAGCACTGAGCCTCGATTTACACAACAAACGCGCTTCCATAATGTTGTGCGTAAGTCAGATTTGTGTAAATCACATCCTAGCTCCCTTCTGGGTTCCACGATCCCTATCAACTTCCTGTGGAAGCTTGTCTGCCAGTAGGGCCACCGCGATTCCTCCCATGAAGAGGTGGAGGCTAGCCCTGGCCAGCGTGGCTCAGCGGTTAGAGCATCGGCCCTCTCACTGAAGGGTCGAGGGTTCGATTTCTGGTCAAGGGCATGTACCTGGGTTGCAGGTTCAATTCCTGCCCAGGTTGGGGCACCTGTGGGAGGCAACCATCAATGTATCTCTCTCACATCCATGTTTCTCTCTCTCTCTCTCCCCCTACCTTCCCTTCCACTCTCTCTGAAAAGCAATGGAAAAAATATCCTTGGGTGAAGATTAACAACAACATTGAAAACAAAGGTGGAGTTTATTTGCTCCCTGCTGGAGCCTGGGATACTGTGTGACTTGCTTTGACCAACAGAACATGGCAGAAGTAATGCTGTGCCTGCTCCAAACCTGGGCCTCAAGAGGCGTGGAAGCTTCTGCTCTCGCTGTCTCAGAATCCAGGCTGTTGTAGGAGAAGGAGAGGCCAGGTAGCCACATGGAAGGAGCTGACGTGCCCTCAGAACCTCCCAGCCACCAGCTGAACGGAGCCGCATGTGCTCAGCTGTGACTACGTGAAATAGGACCCCTGTCTGACCTGCCATAGGAGCATGAGAAACCGTAAAACCTCTGTTATTTTAAGCCACCCAGTTTGGAGATGGTTTGTTATATAACAAAAGGCAACAGAAATAGATCCGTCTGCTTTGTTTCTGTCTTATAACCCTCAATTTTAACCACAGTGTCTGCAAGGACGCACAGGCTCGTCCAATACCAAGAAGAACACTGGCTTGCCTGAGCCAGCAACAAGCACCCAGCGAGTCCTTCTTGGCCCACCAAACCACTTTCTGTTTCAGACCAAGGATGCCTCAGAAGAGCCGCTGGTGTCCCTTCTGCCTCTGTGATCCTTTTAACCTCACTCTCCCTGGGATCCAGGCTCAGTTTTAGAGCAAATGTACAAGGCCAATTGAGTTTCTGACTCTCTTCTAGAATATTCTTAGCATTGTGTCCTAAACAAGCCTTACAGATTTTTCAGAGGCTATGGAAGACACATGAACCAGCCGCCTTTCGTGTCATGAGGAACGTGCAGTATGCTTCGGAAGTCTTTCCTCTTGCTCTCGTGCAGGAGTGGGGGTGGGAGAGGCTCCTGCCGGCCACAGGAGGAGTGAGGGGACAACCCGGGAACTGGAGGCCCTGTGCCCTGCCCCCAGGAACTGCGTGCTCCTGCAACCCAGAACGTGGCCACTTCTCAGAGACGCCTCCAGCCAGGCCGAGGCTGGTGAACAAGCCAGCCCTGCTCCGCTCCTGTCTCCGGGAGGAGCTTCCACTGCAAACCGCTTCCCTGCCGGCTCGAACTCAAACCCCAGCCCGGCGTGGACCTGCATTGTGGAATGTCTCAATGGAGGAACAGATGAGCGAATGAACTTCATGAGTGAATGGTGGGGCGATTGAATAAATGAATGAAGGGCGGAGATCAAACGAATGCCACCAGAGCGGGTTTACCCACAAGGCTGGCAGGTCCTGTCCTGTTCCAGACACATTGCAGCCACAGCTTCTCCCCTTTGGTGGGCGATGGGGCCACCTCACTCCGTGTGGAGAAGCAAGCCTCCTAGACAGTCTCCCCTCATTCCACGCAAGGCTGTATCTGTTAGGATTGGAATTATTGAACTGTAAGCCACAGAAAACCCAAAATAAAAGTGGGCTAAACAAGAGACTTTATTTTTTGCTCAGCTAAATTAATTCTGGGGCTAAAGGTCAGACATCCAGGCTTCTTCCAGCTTTCTGCTCCACCGTCCCGGGGGATGGCCTCATCCTCATAGTCCAAGACGGCTGCTCAAAGCTTGCTATCACGTCACCATCTAATAAACAGAGGAAGGGGTGAAGAAAGGCACACCCCCTTTCTCCAAGGATACTTCCTGGAAATTGGCCACGACTGAATCACGTAGCCACACTGGGCAGCAAGGGGGCCTGGGAAAGGGGGCCTTTGTTCTGAATGAGTGACCTCATGCCCTGCTCTCAAGGAGCTAATGCTGCAGGGGCGGGAGATAGTCAATAGTTATTGAATAGGGTGTAATATAATAACTGTAATATAGCAAATGTATAATGTAATAAAGGTCAAGTAGTGATTAGTCCTATGAAGAAAACTGGCACCGGCCAGGTGAGAGAGAGAGTGATGGGGAGCTGCTGGAGGCAGGCAATCAGGGAGATGCAGAATGAGGCAACGGGTGAGCCAGGCAGACGTCTGTGGGAAAAGCATTCCAGGCAGAGGGAACAGAGAGGGCAGATGCCCAGAGGCAGGCATGTGCTTGGTGTGTTCAAGGAAAAGTGAGAAAACTCATGAGCACATAAAGGAGTAAAGGAAAAAGGTGAAGGAAAGAATGAATGAGTGAATGGTGCATAAAGTATGTCAGGACAGACGCAATCGCGGGTGGAAAACCAGGAGGTGTGCATTCTAGCGATTCCAGTGGGAAAAACTTCCAACAATCTGACATTGACCAGGTTGCTGAGCCTTCGCAAGCCTCAGTTTCCCTATATGTAAAATGGGGACGTTGAGATCATTAGAGAGAATACATAAAGCCTGAGCACACAGCAGGCCCTCGATGGTCAGCAGTTTGCTTGCCCTGTTTTTTCACCAGGACACTCACCCTCCTCTCTGCTCAAGCTCCTGGAATCCTGGATCTTGCCGCCCAAGTCCAGGGAAGCCACCTGCTCACCATAATCTTGAAACTGGTCCCAGACCTGGTTTCTCTCTCCATCTTGCTTGACAATCCCTTAGAACCACTCCTGCTTTTTTTTCCTGTTTTCCCCCTAGGGGCCTTTTAATTTCTTCCTCTGTGTCATAAACACAAAACAAGTGTTTAAACGGCTGTGTCGAAGGCAGTCTGGGAAGTGGAGCGGCTCTTCCATAAAGAGCAGATGAAGCCCACGCTCACCAGCAGGGCCATCTGGACGCTCGCTTGGCCACTGTTTCCTCTCTCCCCCACTTGGGAACCGCTGCTAGTTCATAATTAAGGTTTGCAACGAGGAGCTGCAGAGAGCAGCGGGGATGGGGAGCCTAATGCAGGGTAATCGCCCAGTTGCCCTGGCCCTGGGTGGTCGCTGCTGCAAGTCAGGGCCCCCTCCCTCCCCATCCACTACCCAAGTCCATGGTGCTCTGTGGGTTCTTGGCAGTGGAGGAGCAGCCCTGCTGTGACAGAGAAGCTGGAGTGGAGGGAAGCAATAAAGCCTAATGGTGACTTTCACAGGGGCGCTGGGGACAGACAGCTTGGATGTGGACCTCAGCACCACTGCCTCCTGCCTGTGTAACTATAAGTACGTCGGTGAGTCTCTCTGAGTCTCAGTTTCCTCATCTGCAAAATGGGAATAATACTGATACTTACCTTGTAGGTTTGTTGTCACAATTCATTGAGATCATGCCTTCAAAGTACTTAGCTTAGGGCCTGCCTTCCTTTTTTTTAAAGGTTATTGTCATCAGGGAAACTGAGTGGCGCAGCTGGGCTGAGGAGGGGCCTGGCTATGGCCAGTCTCAGCCCTCGTGGCCATATGTCCAAAGGGGGTGGGATGTAATAGGGCGACAGCATTGGTTCTATTACACCTGGTGAAAATTCAAACATTGTCTAATATCAACATTAGGTAGCTAAGCTTGACACTAACCAGCTACCGTGCCCAGATTGCTATTAAACCATTAGCTACATAAAAACAAAATTTAAAAATAAAATGATCACATCAGCAGTTTTAAAAACTTCCTGGACAACCTGGAGAAGAACATCCCACAGCTCTAAGGGCAGACAATGAGACCGTTGGCCCTTCAAGCGATGCTGTGACCATGGAGTCAGGGCTATTTGGCTTCTTGGTCAGTCCCGAGCTAGCTGGTGACCCTCCTCTGGGCCACCTGCTACCTGCCCTCTCTCCCACTCAGGGTTGTGGGGAGACCAACGTGGAGAACATGGGTGTGAACAGGTTCTGGGAAAGTACTACGCGGCGCAAACGAGGGCTGTTTTTCCACCAGCAATGAGCGACTCACCCCATCTATGCTAACGTAAAGCCGGTTTGGATTTATGAAAACACGGTTTCTAGGTTGCAAGCACACAGCATGCACATGGATGCACACACGTGGGCACGAGTGCACACACAGAACGTGAGCGCGGCCTGCAGGGTGTGGGGCGGTGAGCTCTGCCTAGGGCGCTGGGAGCCCGCGTCATGCGAAGGTGAGGCTGGAAGCAAGCTCCTGGGCAGGAGCAGGGGTGCGGGGGCCGGGCAGCAGGCGGTGCTGGCCACCAGGGGAGCTGGACCGTCCCGCCCCCCATTACCCAGCTAAAGATGGAGGAAGCTGCTCCCTCCGGCTCGCTCCGTGCCCCACCCCCCATGCCCCGGTCATCCAAAGAGACGGAGTGAGACGGAGCGTGTCCTGGAGACCGGCCAAGGCCAGCGTGGGCCCCAGACTGCAGGTGTCTGATGCTGCTGAATAAATCATGCTCGGGCCCCATCAAGCATCTTGCCCCAGAGGAGTGCTCGCTGCCACCCAGATGCTATCTCCGCTCAGAAAGCCAGGTGGCATGTACGTGACCCTTTTTCAACAGATGGTGAGCAGGGGCGAGCCTTCCACCTGGTCAGGCTTGTGTTTCCTGAGCTGGAACCGGCCTCCGCAGCGAGCCGTGCGGAGCCCAGCAGCCGCCTCTCCGCCCCGGCCGCTCCCTGCTCAGAGACCTCCAGGCTCCCACACCCTCACCGACCCCTTTCCCTGACTCCCCCAAACGAAGCTCTGCTAGCCGCCCAATATTCTCACAGCCCCTCGACACGCTCTGCATGTGTCCACCCCCGTGGCTTTGCTCATGCCGTCCACCCGCCGTGGGCTCCCTGCCCGCCTCTGAAGCCCCCCTGGCTCTGGGCCATTCTGCGGCCACATCCACAGGGCTGGGTTTTGTCAGCTGAACCCTATGTGCTGCTTTGGTCATTTTGACTCGAAGCCTGTGTCGGGCTGTGCCCATGTGCCCGGGGTCTCACCCGGCGCCAGCACACGGCCCCTCTGCCGGCCCCCATGGCCTCCTCCACACCATCAAAGCATTTCACACACTCCACCTTAGTTACCTGTTTACCTGCCTTGTCCTTGGCCTGGCCGAAAGTTCCAGAAGGACAGGGATATGCCCCTGTTGTCCATCAGTGTCTGTCTCCACCAGCTTTGAATTCCCATGGCCTAGAACAGAATAAACCCTGCATCCCACATGAAAGAAAAGAGATGTTTATTAGTCTGGATGAAAGCCGGGTATCTTCAGGCTCCTCCAGTTCATCGACTATAAGAAACCCAGGCCAGCACATCTTCCCATCATTATCTCTGTGCCTTCCTTTGTGTCAGGATCCTTGGCTAGAAAGTCTGGGGAGCAGTTTTAACTCAATTCCAGACAAAAATAAACAGCTCGTGCCTGCCACAGACGTGTAAATAACTCAGATGATCTATTTTTGCCCTGGTTTCTTACGTTGACGGAGCAGTAGAGCTGACGCGGTGTGGCGTTGCATTGATCCAGCAAATCCTTTTATCAAATGACCCTTGAGTGCTACATATTTTCATGCAGAGAAATGCAGTGAAATTCTGTAACTTACTCTGGATGTCACATGCCTTTGAATAGTCTTCCGTCAAAAGTAACAAAATCTGAAAGGACCAGATAAGAAAGATGGGGGATTAATTACTCATCTTGGTGGAGTGCTGCTCGGGTGGGGTGCGGTTCATTTTCTCGGAAGGGAGGGAGGAGGGATGGGAGACAGAGGGACAGAGAGAAGGACAGGAACACAGACAAGGAGAGACAGAGGAGACCATGCGGAGGGATGGGGGAGATGGAGGGTTGAGGGGAGGGAAGGAATGGCCCAGGTGACCATGGGGCTTCCTGCTTCCTGCCCTCCTGTCTCACGGGTCACACTTGCTCCTTCTTGAGACCTTCCTCGGGCATCGTCTCATCTGATGAGTCATCCTCAGGATACAAGGGAGCGGAAAGGTCACCCTGGGCCATCTTGAAGGGCCCATCCCACCTGTACCGGCGGTGGCCAGCGAGGGGCAGCTCCTCGCTCCCCCGAGGCAGCCCGTTCCTGCCTCGGATGGCACCCGTGGGTTGAAGGTGTGGCACAGTGGAAGGCAAACCTGTGGGCTCTGGAGCCAAACCTGAGTTCTGTCTGTAGAAAGCTCTGTGACTTCGAGTCATTTACCCGCTCTCTGGGCCCCTGCCTCCTGGCCTGGGAACTGGGGGAGTGGTCTCCCTTAGAGGGGTGGGGGGAACATTACGGTGATTAGTTGTGCAGAGCTGGGCTCAAGTTCTGGTGCTGCCATTTTCAAGACAGGTGACCTTGGGCACATTGCTGAATCTGCAGAAGCCTCAGTTTCCCCATCTGGATAATAACAGCACCTCTTAAAGGATCATTGTGAAGATTAAATGAAACCAGCTAGTTCGGGACCTGTGGAAAGCAATGGCCAGCACTCACACAGCACTTACTAAACCCTTACTAGGCCAGGCTCTGTTCTGGGATAGATGGATGTACACAGATATATACACATGCTGTAATCCTTACAGCTACTCCGGAGTTAGGTAACATTAATATCCCCAGTTTACAGATGAGGAAACTGAGACTCGAGATGGGAAATAATCCTCCTAGCGCCAAAGAGCTGGTTAGTGGCAGAGCCAAGATTTGAACCCAGGTGGTTTGGCTCCAGACACTGGGTCCTCACCTTAACCTTTGCAGCCTCTCAGCAAGGACTTGATAAGACTTAGCTGTTTGTTTTCAGTACCCAGACACATCACGAGCACTTAATGCAAGTTCATGTCCCCCACTTCTACCCCCATAGCCTCATATAGATTGAAGCCTGTCCTCTTATAGCGTCTACCCATTTCTCCCCAGGATCTGTCTCCGTCTCTAACCTGTGTCTCGTCACAGCCATTCTGTTGTGTGCAGATCAGTTAGCCGATTTCCCATAAGCCTCTTCTCCAGGCTAACCTTTGTCTCCATTCCCAGTGGCAAGTCTCATTGGTTTATCATTCATAAACCAATTAGTGACCCTCCATGTGCTAGGCACTGGACAGGGCACAAAATGGAAACTGACCTCTTGGGCCTCCCCTCCACTGGACAGACTAGGAGTCCCTGCCCCATTCTGATCACTCCTTGGGGGACCCTCTCCAGTTTTGCTATGTCCCTCTTAATGCTGAGGCCAAAAAGTCAGCCCAGCAATGTTTTGAGCCTCCATAGCTACCCTGGGAAGGGGGGAAAACAGCAATTACCATCCCCTGTGACAGATGAGACCACTGAGGCCCAGAGAGGGGAAGTGATTTGCCTAGGGCCACACAGCAAATCCAGGTTTCACAAATGCCTGCATCTGGTGTCTGCCTCCTAACTCTCAGGGCGACATTCTCCTTGGCCCTGGAGGAGGCAGAGCAGGAGTTTCCTGGAGAGGGAGGCAGTGTGCACAAGTAGAACTTGACCTTGGCATCCCTCCCCATGGGATTTTCAGGACCTTGCTGGTGGAGGTCAAATCACCCCGTTTCAATTCTTCTCCCCACATCAAGGGCACCTGATCCCCTACCCTTGGTCTGATAAATATGAAAGCTAAAAAAAAAAAAAAAAATCCTGAGAAGTTAAAATTAGTTTCCCACCTTCTTCTGCCCCAGAAAGAGCTAACAAGTCACCTGGAAGGAACTCTTCCCTTTCTGGGAGCTGAGGGGAGTGCTGGTGAGGGGTGGCAATGTCAGGGCTTGTTTTTCTCCCCACCCTCACCTTTTTTTCCCCCCACAGAGAAAGCACAGCACTTTATTCTATTTTAATATTAAAAGTCAAGAGAGTTTTTTTGCTGCAAGCCTGGTAACCCCAATGCATCGGGGCTCAGCATGTGGCTGAGGGTGAGGGGGTCCTGCAGGTCATAGGCCTGGCAGTTAAGGCTGGATCCAGGCAGTAGCCAAAAGCAAGAGGGGCTGGAGGGAAGGGAGAGGAGCCCATGGCTCCTGGTTCAGTCCCTAGTCCTGCCCTGACTCCCAGTGGACTGTGAGCCCCTTCCTTCCCTGTCTGGGCCTCAGTCTCCTCATCTGTAAAGTGGGGCTCATACTGTCTATCCGAGTAGGATCAGGCAAGGTGAGGAAGAGAGGAGAAGGGACCCTCCTTCACTGGATGCCATCTCCTATATAAACACCAGGCAGGGGACAGGTGCTTAGAGTCACAACCCCATGTAACCGCGCTGTGAGATGGCTGTCACTCCTCACATCTTCTAGACATGGAGAAACTGAGGCTCGGGGAAAGGCTGTGCTGGTATTCGAGCCTGAGTCTTGGTAATGGTAGGGCCCGAGCTCTTTCCAGACAGCCCATCTGACTGTATTGTGCAGACTGTTTTTCGCCTCCTGAGTGTGACTGACCATTGCTTGGCTCGGCCCCAGAAAACAACCTGAGCTCCATGGCTGCCCTTCGCCCTGCCCTCAGCTCAGAGCCCGGAGCCCCTCTCCCAGCTCCCGTCTCCCCCTGCACCCCCACCCAGAGCCGGCCCTGCTGCATTCCCACGCCCTGTGCAGGGTGCAGGGGGAGTGCCCTACACACCCACGCCCACCCCTGACACAGGAGCTTCCCACAGAGCATGACAGAGGGAGTAGGGATGGCAGTTTCCATAGCAACGCTGGTTTCTCATTCTCGGCACATAAAATGCCAAACCAGGGTTGAGGAGGTGCAGTCCCCTCTCTCATTGGAGAACATTCTCTCCTCCCCCTCCCAGCCCTGCCAGACAAGGAGAGCAGGGGACAGGGTCTGGGGCTCTGGGACCCACAACGGGCATTAAACTCAACTCCATGGATGACAGACCACCAGGGCTGAGGGTGGCCCGAGGGAGTCCTTGGTTAGTTTACAACGTCCAGGGAGAGAAAGGGGAAGGGAGAGGGGACAAGACTGTCACACATACACCCCATCCTGGGAGCAGACTGTCCATAAAGAGTGACCCCTGTCAGTACACAGAGGCTGCGGGTACAAGGGGATGATGCCCATTCTCACTGCCACCGAGGGCATGGCCTTAGAGTCTGGGGACCTGAGGGTCAGCCAGGCCCGGGCATTGATTTGATGTGTGGCCTCCACTCTGTGAGCTTGAGTTGATTCATCCATAAAATGGAGAAATACGAGAATCCAGCGCCCGTGATGCTGTGCTTGGCATCTCAGGGCGCAACATATGATGCCCATTTTTAGTGCTTTGTTGTTATTAATAACAGCACTGAAACCCAAACCCCTCAGCCTGGCGGGGAGCCGTCCCCAGGCCTCCGTTCTGCTCTAACCACTCACCTGCCCCGTAAGCCGATCCCCGTGCCCACCCAGGCCGCTGCTCGGCTCCCTGACCGAATTTCACTGAACCAGAAGGGAGCCGGGCCCGACGTGCAGCCCACTTGGTGAGCAGCCGCTCTGCCAGGGCCCCCCGAGTGCTTCCCCGGCTGCACGCAGGCCCAGCAACCCTGTGGGCCAGAAGTTAGGGAGCTCTCTCAAGGCCACGCAGCTAAGGAGCAGGGGCCAGGGTCAAGCCCGGACACCCCGGTTCCAGTGCCCATGCTTTCGACTCCTTTGCTGACAGGCGCAACTGTTTTGCACAAGACGTGGGCTGGAGCCTGTCCCCACGGTTCTGCTCCTGTGAGGAGCAGAGAAGTGACGCTGGAGATCAGTGTACACAGGTGGCCTGAAGAAGCCATCGCAATGGCTCAAGATGGACTAACGTGGGGTGAACCCCAGGGGCAGGTGGCTGAAGGTCTTTTAGGAGCACAGATGCCTGGGGTGCATTTTAAGGGGGTGTACATTTCTGTGATAGGGACCCTGGCTTTCCCCGCTTCCCTCCCCCACCAGGTCTTCAGTGACGCCTGCGTCGTGTGAGTGCGGCAGAGGAGAACCTAATAGGCAAAGACAGTGACCTTCCGTACTTTAGAAAACAGAATCGGGCAAGGGATGGTCATAGTGGTCATTAATAAAGCGTGCCTCCACCACCCACCCACCCTCAACACAAGTTTGGTCTTCTGCATTCCACTTTACAGCCCATTTGTGATGCTTAGTTTAAAGGATGGTCAGAAATAAGGAAGCAGAGATGCAGGGGCCACCGGGAGGGAAAGACCTGCGAGGACCTTGGAGAGGTTGGGAGGTGAAAGCCCAGGAGAGCACGGCACCAGGGATGAGAGCGGCAGGGCGAACAAGCGTCTGGAGCAACCGACCTGTGCCTGAGACCTCCTTCAGTCTGCTTTCAAAGATGAAACTAGAGACTGGAATTCCCTTCTAATTCCCTTCGTTTGCTGGGCTGTGCACCCTGGAGGCAACTCCCGCCAAAAACCGGGCCACATGTCTGTAGTCAGGTTAGAGTAGGAAACAAGCAAGGACGTGAGCTTCGTGTCTCGTCACTTTGGTGTGACGCGAAGGCAATATTAGGGGAAGCAACAGCCTGGAAATAGAGGTGACCTTGGTAACAGGAATCCCTCCCCAACAAATTCCCAGAAATTTTTATTTAGGCTTCCACGGGGCATGGAATTGGAGAGCTCATACAATTATTTCTGAAACTCTCTAGGGATAGGAAGGCTCCATCTGACATTTGAATTACACAAGAATCACTGACTACTCCAGAAGACAAGGAAACCTGAGACCCCACCCTCTCCTCTGCCAGCCAGCAGCTGAGGAGTCGTCAAGACTAAACCCCCACCCTGGTCTCCAACGGCTGGAAGTTTATCTGCTAGAGCACAGCCCGCCTGTAATGTAGGAGCTGCATTCGTTCCGTAGGTGCTGGGTCATTTCAGCAGGTCTGCACAGTTCATCTGCAATGCTGCTCATCTCCTCAACTAATTTCTTTGGTCCCTTCCAATTCTAGCAAGTGTCTAAACCAGACATCTCTGACCTACGGGGTGTCCAGCCAGCTGAACTCTCGAAGCCAAGGCCGTTTCTCCCATGACCACTGTTAGACAAGTGGAGCCCAGGAAGGGACCTCTAATCAGATAAACTGACAAAAGTTGGCCCAAACGGGACATCCCTGCTCTGGAGAATCGCCTTACCCAGTCACTTGATGAAGGCTTATTATTTCACTAGATCTGAGATACTGAGGGTGGACATCAGTTCCTGCTGTCTCTCTCCCTGGTGGCCCTTCCAGGACCCAGACCCAGCACCTAAAAGCTGCTGAGTAACCACCAGGTGCCTGACTGCCCAAGCTCAACACCGACCAGCGGTGCTTGACTCCCATCTGGCTCTCACTCCCTCCACACGTCCCGGTCGTCAGCAAGCCCTGCTGGCTCCGTCCACCTCAGTCCTACCTAAACCTGTCCACTTGTCACCACCTCCATCGCCTTACCTCCTCCTGTCCTAGCCCAGCCACCATCATTCCATTGCCCACACAGCAGCAGGGCCCTCCCGTTAAAACAAGCCAGGCCACGTCGCACGGCTTTCTCCTTCCACCCAAACCCCAAGTCCTCACTGCGTCTTGAAGGCCCTCCCCGTGCCGGGCCCTGCCCACCTTTCACCCTCCTTTCCTTCCTTTCACCCTTTGGCTCCTTCCCTCCAGCCCTGCAGATGTCCTTACTGGTCCCCCAACACACCCAACGTGTCCCTCCCCCAGGCCTGGGCACCTGCTGCTCCCTCTACCTGGAATGTTCTTCCCCCAGATGTCTGCGCTGCTCACAATCTTTTTATTTGAGTCTTTGCAAATGTCACCTCTTTAAAAAGCCTTTCACTGACCATTCTCTCTAACTAGCATCTCCCCTCACTCCCTTACCCTGTTTAATTTTTCTCTGTAGCATTTATCACTGCCCGTCGGTTTCTTTTATTTTCAATCAGTTATCTGTCATTGCCCTTCTGCGTGACGAGGCTGTTAGCTTCTTAGCCGACACCAAAGGCTTTGTTTTCTCCGCCCGGAGTCCCCACTGCCTAGGCCTTGGCATACGGTAGCCGCTCCGTAATTATTTTTCCAACAAATGAATGAGCCGTGTGTTGAAATGAATACAAGCATTAGGTAACTCATTTTTAAATTATTGGCAGGAAAGAGATTCTACAATTAGAACAGTGCAGTTACTATGAGGACAATGTGGTCCCCAGACCAGCAGCAGCAGCATTACTTGGAAGTTTGCTGCAGACGCAAATTCACAGCCCCACCCCGACCAAGTCAGAAAGTGCAGGCGGCCCAGCCATGCGCATCCCAACAAGCCCTCGGGAGAGTGTGATTCTCGCTCTGGTTTGAGAGCTTGGCACAGACCCCTGGACCAGGTGCCATTCCCACCACACCCTTCAGGTGGCTTCCTCGGAGTGGAGCACTGAACTCACTTTGTTCAGGGACACTGATGTCCATCCCCAGCACTGGTACAGAAATAATTTTCAGCGTAGTGAGTAGTAGGTGGACCAAAGGCCGAAAGGGAGCGTGCATGGAACTGCGCAAAGTAAACTAGCGTTTTCTGCAACCTTCTGGACGGTTGTTCTGATGTAAGAAGAATTTTTTTAAATCCAAATATTATAAAAACTGTATAAACAATAAGTACAGATTTGCCCTGGGGAAAGGGAAATAAATATTCCTTTTTAGTATTTATGTGGGTGACAGCAGGCGTCCCCAAGTTGGACTGAGTTACGGAACTGAACCCCATGAAGGGGGGTCGGGGAGAATGGTGGCGATTCCACTCCATGTCACCTCATGAGCATCAGTTCGGGTCCCTGCCCCTCTGCGCCCACCCCCACCCCAGGGCACATTCAGAAAGGCGTGGGGACATGCTCTGCTATACCACACTGGCACTTGGTGGGAGGAACGGCTGGACTGAAAGTCCCGCAACCACAGGGCAGACCCGCACAGCAAAGAACTGCCCCCCCGCGGGCCGACGCCCCTCCCACAGCTGAGCGCCCCTCCTCCAGTTGCACCTCTGGGCCTTCCCTCCACCCACCTCTGTTCCTGCTCATCTCTGCTGGGGCTGGAATCCAGTAGTTCATTCTACCTGGACCCTAACATCTGGCCAGAGCGGAGCCAACCCTGGGAAAAGCGGCCCGCGCTGGTGCAATCAGGACAGTCTATGGGCTGCCACGTGGTCATACCTAAGAAAATGTCAAGGGTTATCTGACTGTCCCCAAGCCCGGCCTTCGGCTGAGTTGATTGCTGAGGAAGGCGCAGTTTCCTCGCGGAGGAAGGGCGCTGCGGGCTGCGGTCCTCTCCTGCGCGGCCTCCCTAGCAGGTGATGACTACCTGGAAGGCACCGATTCTAGATCCCGGCCCAACGCTCTCACCTCAGCCCGGGCCTGCAGCCCCCGGAGAGTCTTTGTTTCTCTGGCTCAGTGGCCTCACCGCCGCCACGGGCTCGGCTGGCCGGCGTGCCTCCGTCAGCAGGGGATGCTGAAACCCTGAAGGAATTGTGTCATCCTGAGCTGTTCAAGTTTATTTCCACTAAAAATACACCCTGAAACTGGGGCATGATGAAGGATTACTGACAAAGGGGGAAGAAGAACAAATAAAGCCTCTGAGGCCATCGACTCCTCACTGAGTCACCTCCAAACACTCAGCATGAGCTGAACTCGGACCCTCTCTGCTCCCCACTGTCATCATGGAAGTTCAGGCGGCCCTGTGTGGCCCTAGGGGCTCGTGAGTCATCGTTAGGAGATGCCCCTCGTTTTACTAAGGAGAAAACAGAAGAGTGGTGCCGGGAAGTGACTTTGCTATGGGGCACATGTTTGGCTCCCTCCCAGGTCAGACCCTCCCCCCCCCCCACCCCGTGACCTTGTGTCTGCACTTCCTAAGGAGGCAGAGGCATTTCCGGGGGCCAGTGGGGGTATGCTTGCTGCTACCAGTAAAGAGTACTTTCAGCTTCAAGTGACAGAAAACCAGACCAGCCTGGCTGGGTGTGGCTCAGTGGCTGAGCATCGATCTAGGATCCATAGATCGTGGTTCAGTTCCCGGGCTCAGGGCACATGCGTAGGTTGCAGGTTCGATCCCCAGTCGGGGGCGTGCAGGAGGCAGCCGATCAATGACTCTCACATCACTGATGTTTCTATCTCTCTCTCTCCCCCTCTCCCTTCCTCTCTCTGAAATCAATAAAGATATATTTTTCTAAAAAAAGAAAAAACCAGGCCAACACTGCTCAACTGTAAAGGCCAGTGTTTACAGTAAGACTGGAGGGAGATAGTCCCAGGGTTCGGCTGCTGGCTCAGCAACGTCCAGCACGGTCAGGCTCTCTCCACTCTGCCTCTCTGAGCATTATGACTTTTTATTTGCAAGACTATTGCCTCATGTCACAAAATGGTTGCCGCAGCTCTGGGCATCAAGTCCTTATCCAAATCTAGAAGGAGCTATCCAAAAAAAAAGAGGGGGGAGGAGAGGGAGAGGGAGGAGGGGGAGGCTGCCTTCTCCTGGGCAGCCTCTCTCCCCAGGGTTTTAGGAAGGAAATGCTCTCCTTACATATCATTGGCCAGAACTGGGTCGCATGCCGGCTCCTACACCAATCACGGGCAAAGGAGAATGAGATCATCAGGATCGGTTTGACCAATCAGGACTCACCCCTGCGAATGGCCACACCGCACAGCAACCAGCCAGGATTCCCTCTGCAGCGCCTCATCTGTAAAACGGGGATCATTCATTCCCACCACGTGTGGCTACAGTGAGGCTCACTGAACCACACACACTGCGCCAGCACGAGGCAGGAATATAATCCCTGCAGCCCTGAGAAGGAAGAGATCTATTAAAGCAGACCTCTGATCACTAGAGGAGACCTTCTAAGAAGAGACGAGCTGCAGGGTGTTGCTAAGAGACGTCGGTACTTACCGCAGACCTAGCTGCTTCCCTAGAGTAAATGCAAGGAGGGGAATCCCCGAATCACGCAGACCTGGGTGCTGAAGAGGGGCAGGAACAGAGGGAAGAGCTGAACGGGTGCGGGAAAGGCGACGTGGCTGGGCCCCGGGCTGCGCCTGCAGCCCTGGCTGCCTGACGGGTGCTGGGGGTCAGAGCAGGCGTAGAGGAACCGGGGGACTTAGGAGCTGCCTGCTGCTTCTCTGGAAGGAGGCGCTGGGGGCAAGCTTTGGAAGTCTCTAGGAGAGGGTGAGGGAGCCGCATGGGGCAAGGAGGCCGCAGGCGGCGAGGCTGCGCTGGGCAGGCCGGCTCTGGGTCCCTGGGCTGGGGGGCCGGGTAACGCAGCAGAGAGAACCCAGCCCCCGGCAGGCCCTGCACTGCCCTCCCAGCTCCACCCCTGCCTCCCTGAAGGGCCTGGCCAGGTGTGGGGACCATGGGAGGTCTCCCCAAGATCTGAAGGATGGGGCGTTAACTGGGTGAAGTGGGGAACGGTCCAGGCAAAGGGAGCAGCGTGTCCAAAGCCTGAGCTGGGATGGAGCGGGGCGTGCTGGAGAATCTAGAGGAGGGCTGGGGGCCTGAACTCTGAGTGGGAGGGGGAGGTCCCCAAGAGGGAGTGGGGGGCAGACCAGACCTGACCCTGGGCCACATTCTAGACTTGGCGTTTTATCCTCGGAGAAAGGGAAGCCATCGAGTGGCTGTCAGCAGGGTAATAACCCGACCACTGCTGTGTTTTTAAAAAGAAATCTCCCAAAAGATTGGAGGCAACCTAAATGTCCATCAATAAGGGACCAAGGGGACAAATTATGGCACATCCTACAATGAAAAACCTACAGCTCTTTTCAAAAAGAGCAAGGGGGTGACTTCATGTACAGAGAAAGTACATTCTCCAAACTGTGTTAACTGACCCGGGCCAGAGCCACGCAGGGTTCCTCACAGGCTGTGGTGTGTGAGAGACACAGCAGGAAAATACGTACAGTTGACCCCTGAACAGCACATGGGTTTGAATTGGGCAGATCCACTGACATGCAGATTTTTTTTAGCAAGTACTGTAAATGTGTTTTCCTTATCATTTTCTTAATAACATTTTCTTACTTTATTGTAAGAATACAGTATATCATATGTATAACATACGAAATATGTGCTCACTCATCGACTGTTTATGTTACTAGGAAGGCTTTGGTCAACAGTAGGCTATTCGTGGTTAATTTGTTGGGGAGTCAAAAGTTACATGTGGATTTTTGACTGTGTGTGGGTCGGCGCCCCTGACCCCTGGGCTGTTCAGGGGTCAGCTGTATGCATGTACATACTCATGGACGCACAGAACACCTCTGGAAGAACTGTTGAGAAACTAGTATATTAGTTTTCTACAGAGAGTGAGGCCAGGTGGCTGGGAAAAGAGGTGAAAAGGAGACTCTTTTATGCACACCTTTTGTGCCTTTTTAATATTGAACTGTTTATATCTTGATTTAGGTGGATGGATAGATGATAGATAGATAGATGATAGATAGATAGATAGATAGATAGATAGATAGATAGATAGATAGATAGATAGATAGATAGATGATAGATAGATAGATAGATAGATATAGATAGATGATAAAAAGATAGATGATAGATATAGATAGATGATGATAGATAGATGATGATTGATAGATGATAGATAGAAGATAGATAGGTAGATGATAGATAGATAGATAGATAGATAGATAGATAGATAGATAGATAGATAGATAGATAGATAGATAGAATTACCAGTAAAGTGGTTCCTCTGGCTGATGGGCTGAGAGCACAGGTCAGCAGGTCAGCGAGTTATCTGGTCATGAGCAGGTAGCTCGGCCTGGAGAGAGGTGGGGATAGAGTGATAGAGTCAAAGACAGGCAGGAACTAAAACTGGATTCTCTCTACAGGGCCTTCTGCTCTGATTCTGTCACTGTTTGAATGGAAAAAGAGAATCTGAGACAGGAAAGATTACCCCCTGGAGAGCTCTCCTCCATCACTTCTTTGTCTAAAAGGTCCCTGTTTTACATCTAGTGGCAGAAGTGGAGCCTGGGATGGACAACCCTGGGACCTGAGCATAAAAAGCAAGGGACAGTGTAGGGAGGGGAGGACCACTTAGGCAGCCGCCTCCTGTCTTACCATTTTCCTGCCAGTCAACCTCCCTTGCAAAATTCTGGACGTCAGAGCTCTCAGGGGCTCTATCTAGCTGCAGTTATAGGCGAGCACATGCTTCCTTGGTGTCCCACATGGCATTTCCACCTCACCCCACCTAGAGTGACCCCCTTCTACCTGTGAGCTCATTGGGAACGTTTCCTCGTGGAGGAAGAAGCTAATCCTTCGATTTAAGGTTTGTGGGGAGTCTATCTTGAATGAAACAGCTGGCTTTTGGTTCAAACGCAAACGTCTTTGGGAGAGACCGCATAGGAAGCTATAATTCACCCAAGAAAAGTACAAAGCAGCCCTCATAAAGCCGTGAGTCACATGGCCACAGACAAAGGAACACAGTTCACTAACGAAAGAGCGTTCCAGTCTAGAAGTTTGTTACGAAGTCAAATACACACTTACCATCTGCCCTGCGATCACACACGCTCACGTATTTACACAAGAGAAGAGACAATATAGGCCGATGCAGAGACCTCTAGGTAAATGCCCATAGCAGCTTTTTGTAACAACCAAAAATGGGAAAACAGCCCAGACATCCATCAGCTAGTGAATGGATAAATTATGGCACATCCATACCATGGGATATTACTCAGCAACCAATAGGAACAAATATGACACATGTGGCAACATGGATGACTCTCAAACACTGTATGTTCAGTAAAAGAAACCGGACACAAAGGGCTGATTGCTGTCTGAGTCCCGTGGCCAGAGGGTGAGGTTGGTGGGAGCCAGAGAGAAGCAGCCTCCCTGGGCCCCTGGGAGGGAGGCGTGGAGGGAGCTGGGAGGTGGGCCGGGGGAGGAAAACTCAATAGGTTTTTCAGATGCTCAGGATGAGCGGAGGAAAAGGCGGGAAAGAAAGATCCGGGTCTTTAAAGCCGAGGCAGCCTGCAGAATGCAGCCGGAGGAGGGAAGGCGGGAAGGCAGGGTCTGACGTCTCCCATTCGCCAGGAGCGATGGCCCCAAGCCATAGGCAAGATGAATGAATGAACCCACCAAGGAATTAAACCAATATTTACTCTCCACCACTCAATCCCAGGGTCTGTGCCAGACACTTTCACTAATGCTAACTTCTTTAACTTGTGTGATAAGCTCGTAAAGTAAGTGTTATTATTCCCGAATTCTCCCTTGGCGAACGTGTCCTGGGAGCTTATGTATGTGCCAGGCCATCCGCTAAGCCCTGGAGACGCAGATACAAGAAGATAGAGCTCAGCGAGCCGAAGCCCAGGGTTTGGATCCCAATTCCGCATTTTACTAGCTTGATGCCATGGTCGAGTTACCTCCCTCTGCCTCAGACTCTTGCTCATCTATAAGATGGACACGTGGGCACCTACCCAGGACTGTTAGGAGCATGGCTGCCTGTGTGTCCCGGGAGCCCTTGGCCACAGCCGACTGGAGGAGGGGCGGGTGTCCACCCACAGGCAGCCAGCCCATTGGCCAGGGGCTTACGGTACGCCTAAGACAAAAGATGAGCTGAGCCTACGCCATTCTCCTGTGAACTGGGAAATGCAGAGAATGAGCCCTAGCCAAACGAGAGCAGTAATGCATTCAGTGTTCCCACCGGGCTGGAAGGGTACACGGATGCTTCGATTTCCCGGCTTCTGAAAGGTCCGTTAGCTTCACTCATGAGGCCTCGCCTCTTATTTCTCCAATACCACTCTATTATTAATGCATTTTCCCATCCAACATCCCCACCACCCATTGAAGGGAAAGGGGACAGTCACCTCATCTTCCTGATGACAAAACAGGTTCACAGAGCCAAGGGACTTGAGGTGGTCACAGAGCTGGCCGTGGGGAGGCTGCCTGCAGAGTCCAGACTGGCCCTGGCTCGAGCTCTTTCCAAGACAGCAGGCTTCTCATTTCAACCCGTTCAAGAGGAAATCTTGTACTCCACTCTGTAGTGGCGTAAAAATACAAAAACATATATATTATTGTCAACTCTGAGATACGTTCAGGGGTGGAAGTGTGGTACGTTTTGTTCCAGCCTTTATTTAGTGCGTGGTTCAGATCCAGGCCCTGTACACAGAACAGCCGGGGCTGCGGCTCTGGTCCCCGTGCCAGGGGAGCGCCCAGGCAGGGTGAGTAATTTCCAAAAGCGGGCAGCCCCTGAGCCTGGTAGCTTTCCTCTGGGACACTGATGGTCTTTTTCAGCCCATTTAGTATGTTAGATTTCCTTTAAAAATCGGTTTTCTGTGCATATCCCTGAGTGTGCATTGGGAAGGTAGAGCTGATCCGAACTGCTCACCTTGGCCTCCAAGCTCTGCACGCTGGCAGCTGCTTCCTGGTTAACCTTGTATCCCGTGGTCCAACATGCTGCCCAAACTCCAGCCAGGATCCTTCCTTCACCATCATTTGCTCAACATTTACTGCGCACCTAGATGTGCTCAGGACTGTGCTAGATGCTGAGGATATAACAACAGCCGGGAGATAATATCCCTATATTCATGGAGCGTACCGTGTAGAGAGAGGTAGACACGTTCATCAAATAATCGTGCCTGCAAATATGAAACTGCAAATGGTGGGCAAGTCCAGAGTGGGACGATTGGTTACAGGAGAGAGACCTGGCTTAATTGGGGGGTGAGTGGGCCGGGGAATGATGCCCTGAAGGAGGGCTGGCTCTGTTGAGATCTGACACCCACAGTCATACATTCCCTACCCCCACCCAACCCTGACCATCCCCACCGCTGAGCCTCCCTGGGGTCAGTGTTTCTAACACCCCCATCTGACTGCCACCCTCCCCTCGGAAGCTGGCAGTGGCTCCTGGGTGCCTGCTGGCTAAGTTACAACTTTACACATGACCTCCCAGGCAGGACAAGCAGCTTATGCACAAGCCTGGGATATAAGAGCAAGAAGGTGGCCCCGGAGGCAGCTCCAGCAGAGATGAGAGGCATCTCTAGAGAGGCGACGCCCCTGCCCCACACCCAACCCATCACTTGAGTCTACTGAGGCTGCGTACTGAACGTCCTCTAATCCACCCCTCTCTCCTCCTTGGTGGCCACCGTCTTGGTCTAGGGCCCATCCTACTGGGGGCTGGGCCACTAACGCGGCCTGGTCCCCTCTCTCTCTGCCTCTGGCTCTCCCTTCTTTTCCCTGCAGTAGCCAGGATGCTCTGGGACCCACCTACCTGTGGCCGCAACACTCCCCCATTAAAACTCTCTGGTGGCTCCCATCACCAACTGCCACATCCTGGCCTGATTTCCCAGCCCTGCGCCACCTGGCCTCGGCCCCCAGCCTCATCTTTGGCCTCTGGAATCCGAACTTCAGCCCTAAGGGAGTATCCACAGCTTCCCTTGGGTACCACAGCCTCCCAGAAGGCCACGCCTTGGCATTTGCTGTTTTCTCTGCAGGATGCTCTTCCTCTCTTGGCAGCCCTCCCCTCGGGACTCGGAGCAGGAGTCACCTTCTCTAGACACCCGGCTGGGCCCGGTGCCTCCTCTGTGCTCTCTGAGATGGAGGCGCTCCACAACACTCATCACCATGGGTTGTCATCGCCTGTATGCCTGTCAATCTTCCAACCAGACTGACATGCATGAGGCAGGGCCTCGGCCACCACTGTGGTCACCATGGTGGGAGCAGTAACCTGGGGCGGTGTATGCTCAGCAGGGCGAGCACACGTGGAGGAGGAATGGCTGATAACTGGGTGGGTAGGCGGGTGGATGGATCCACGGCTCAGCGGAGAGAGGGGGGCACAAGTAGGTGATAAGAGCGATGGACGAGTGGGAGGCGGGCAGCTGGGCAGCAGGGGCTGGTGATGGCCAGTGTGCTGGGATTCGAATCCCAGCTCTGCCTCTGATTGTGTGGCCTTTAGCGAGTTGTGCTGGGCACTGTCATTGAAAAAACGGCCAAGTAGAGACTGGTCCCCATTCAAGGGAAAGTGCAGTGACCAGCCTGGAGTTAAGCAGCTGGTGAGGGGCAGAGCTGGGCTGGGGTGTGAACCCAGCTCTGTGTGGCTGCAAAGTCCCTCCCCTCCACACACTGTTGCTCCCCTGTGAGCTGCATCTTACTGCGGGGCACTGTCACCGAGGCCCCGCTGGTCCAGTGTGTCCCTAGAATGAATGTGTCCCTTCCTTCTCCCAAGGACCCCTGCAATGAGGAGGGGAGACCTCTCTGGGAAGGAGGGAGGAAGGGACCCACTTGCCTGAGGACTGGTAGGTGGGTGACCTGGTCTTGGTGAGCAGGGTTTCTGAGCTGGAAGCCACTTGAGAGATGGTACTGGTGCCAGCGTAATGGAGAAGGTGTGGACACCGGATCTAGACCTTGGCAGGAAATGCCCGCAGCTGCATTGATCAGAACCTCCTGGGAAGATCCAGTAGCTCCTCTGCACAGATAAGGTGGGTGCGGTGGAATCAGGTATTGGCTGACTGGGCTGGGCCAGCTTCTCCTCATCAAAGCGGGTGGAAAGTAAGCCAAGGGGAACAGGTGACCCAATTCTCCCCCCCCCCCCCAACTCCCCCAACCCAGATCTGCCACTAACATGCAGGCTGTGGGCAAGAGAACACGTCTCTACTGGAGACCTAACCCTGGGAGGCTACGCACGCACTTTCTTAGACCCAATCTCACTTTATCTTCACGACCCTCCTGATTAGCTCCATTTATAGGTGGGGAAACAGGCTCAGAGAGACAAATGACTTGCCCAAGGTCCCACTGCCAGTAGCTGAAGAACTGGATCCAAGACCTCTGCCTTCGCCGGGTAACTCAGTTGGTTAGAGTGTCATCCCGATATGCCACGGTTACAGGTTCAGTCCCCCGTCAGGGCACATACAAGAACCAACCAGTGAATGCATGAATGAATGGAACAACAAATTGATGTCTCTCTCCCTCTCTCTCTCTCTCATCAATAAATAACAATCCAAAAACAAAAACCAGATCTCTCTGTCCACAAAGTAGGTGCCCCCATCCAAGCTCAGCATGTTCCTCCCTTCTCTGGGCCCTGGTTTTCCCGTCTGCACAGTGACAGTGTTTGATGAGATGATCTCTACAGACTTGCCCTGGGCTGGAGAGCGTTCCCAGAGTCTAAGGCATCTGCTCTTTAATTTTAGGAGCACCTGCTCCGTGCCCGCCCCATGCTGGGTGCTGGGGACAGGATACTGAAGACCTGGTCCCCGTCCTTGCGGAGGGTGCAGGCTTGTGGGGGACATACAGTTATGGTGGCCCCCAAACCACGAGGTGCGTGTTCCTGCCCAAGCCGAGCCCTCCCGGGCACCCGGCCCGGGGCCAGGGCCCAACAGAGAGATAATAAAGAACACGGACCTCAACCAAGGGAGCTTATCTTCCTGCTGGAGCCCCAAGGATGAGGGTAGCCCCCATGTGTGCACCCTCCTTCAGCACCCACCCAACCCTCTGCCTCAGTCCTGGGAGTTAGATGAGGAAAGGGTGTCACCTTCTAGACAGGGCAAAGCCGAGGCTCAGAGGACTTGAGTATCTGATCCAAGGTCACAGGACTTTGGAGGAGCAGGACGATATAAGTGCACCTATTGCTTTGCCCCTTTCCACACCCCTCCAACCCCTTAAAACTCAGAGGTCGTCTGAAAGCACGCAGCATGTGTACCCTGCAAGTCACAGCTGGCCCCCTCCACCATGGGCAGACACAGAAGGCCTCCTGAAGGAGGCGGGACTCATGCTGGGTCCTAAGAATGGGGTGGCAATTGGCTGGAATAAAGCAGGCATGTCAGGCAGAGGAATCACACGTGCAAAGGCCCAGGGGCAGAGTGAGCTCCTGGGTAGTGGTTAAAGAGGAGTGTACACCTGGGGGTGAGAGTACACCTGGGGCAGGGAGTGCAGCTGGGGCAGGGAAGGGGGAACCACTGGAGGTGGGGGATGTGGGTCCCTCATTTAAAAGCCAGGCTGCATTTACAGAGGACTGCAGCTAGGGTGATGCTGGGGAGCAGTGTGGGTGGTGCATGCAGACTTCTTACCCACTGAGTCTGGGACAGAGGACTGGCTGACCTTGCTGTTTAACTGGAGTGGTCACTTTTCCTTTCTGAGCTCAGTCCCTCCTCGGAGGATTGGAATCTCCAAGAGTCCATGAAGTTCTTACTTACCACCTTCCCTAAATCAATACCATTACTGAGGAATGTGTGGCTGGCTGACATGAGCCCAGAGAAAGTCAGCAGGTGGGGGTGGGGGACAGTGAGGGCTCTGTCTGGGTGGCCTCAGACCCCTGGAGAGGAGGGAGGGTGCAGGAGCGGGAGGGGCAAGGTCTGGACCAGCCTGTCCAGACTGATGGACCACCTGCAGCTGAGGGCAGGGGAGGTGATTAGGAGATAAACCTGAAATGGCGCGCACACACACACAAATGCACACACACACACCCAGTGGAGAGGCCACCCCTCCCTGTGCCTCGCTTCCCTTCCTGCGGTCCTCCTGACCCAGAATCCAGCATGCTTTCTTCCCCTTCTGCAAATACCTCCCTGTCAGCCTCTCCAGCCCAACCAACCCCGCCAGCTAAATCTCACCCCCTGGGTCCTCCTGCCTCCCTGAGGCCGCTGAGGAAGGGGAGGGGCATACCCATCCAGGTATTCATTCCCCCAGAAAATAGTGCTCACTGCTTGCCCTGGCACTGGTCTAGGCACCTGGGATAGAGACGAGCAGAGGTCCCTGCCTCCGGGTGCTGGCACGCTAGCCGCGGACACAGACAATAAAGGAACAGAAGAGAAAGGGGTCTGTGATACAGGAGACAGGCCAAAGTAAAGCAGGGCAAGGGGAATGGGGAAGCTGCAATTTTAAATAGGGTGGTCAAGCTAGGCCTTGCTGAGAAGGCGATGTTTGAACCAAGACTTGAAGGATTTGGGGGGGGCCGGCTCTGAGCCACAATAGCCCCACAAGGCAGCTGTTTTAGAGATGAGGAACCTGAGGCTCAGAGGGTGAAGGCATTGCCCAAGATTGCTCAGCTGGTAAGTGGTGGGCCAGGATTCAGCCTAAGTCTGCTGATTCTGAACCCACAGGGAACATAGTGGTTAAGGTTAGAGCGAGGATGCCGGAGCCCAGGTGACTGGGGGTCGAACCTCAGCTTGACAAGGTCTTAGCTGAGCCTCAGGCAAGCTACTTACCGCTCTGGGCCTCAGCTTCCTCATCCATAAAGTGATCGGCCTTCCTCATGGGGAAGTTGAGAGGACTCGAAGATGCAGTGCACACCGAGTGCCGACAGAGTGCTGGGCACCAAGCAAGTGCTCCAAAGTGATACCAAATTATCACCACCATCATCACCATCATCATCACCGCCATCATCACCACCACCATCATAACCACCACCATCACCACCATCATCATCACCATCATCACCATCACCACCACCATCATCATCATCACCATCATCATCATCACCATCATCACCATCACCACCACCATCATCACCATCACCATCATCACCATCACCATCATCATCATCACCATCATCACCATCACCACCACCATCATCACCATCACCATCATCACCATCATCACCATCACCACCACCATCATCACCATCACCATCATCATCATCACCATCATCACCATCACCACCACCATCATCATCATCATCACCATCATCACCATCACCACCACCATCATCACTATCACCATCACCATCATCATCATCATCATTACCACCACCACCAGCATCACCATCACCATCATCACCACCACCATCACCATCACCATCATCACCATCACCATCGCTACCATCATCACCATCACCATCATCATCACCATCACCACCACCAGCATCATCACCACCATCACCATCACCACCATTATCACCACCACCATCATCATCATCACCACCGCCAGCATCACCATGACCACCAGCATCACCATCATCATCACCACCATCGTCCCCTCACCACCATCACCACAGTCGTCATTATTTCTACTGTGCCTCATCTGCCCGACCCACACTACAGAGCCCTGGCCTGGGCCCTGAGCCAGTTGACTGTACCTATGTGGGGGCCTGGCTTGGGTAAAGGGACTGCTTTGGTTGATGGGCAGCCCTTTGACTCCATCTCTCCCATCCTTTCTCCCCCGCTCATCTCTCTCCAAGCTGATGAAATATGGAGGAGCTGGCAGTGGTGTCACTGCCGAGAAGGCTGCCACCACCCCAGGGAGGGTGATGGATAGCCCTGATTACACTGGCCTGGCAGGAAGGACGGAGGGGGGAGAGCAGAGGCGCCCATCCATCTCAGAGCACTGCTCCCCAGCTCCTTCAGTCCACCTTCTCCTCCCTGCTGGCACAGGAGCCAGCCTTCCCAGGTGCTGCCAGGGTTTCTATCCCAAGGTTTGTTGCCTCTGTCGTCTCCTTGGCCCCTCACAGCAGTCCGTGGTGGAGAAAGGACAGGGTCTGTTTGCAGATGAGAGGCATGAGGCTTCGAGAGGAGACCTGATTCCCAACCCAATGCCCTCCCACCACCTTGTCAACACCTGTCAGCTCCTCACGGGTATTTGCAATAACTTGGGGGTGATGTAGCTCAGAGGCCTGAGTTCTACCTCTGGACTCAGGGAGTCTGGAGCCAGCTATGCCACTCAGAGTGCACTTGGGAAAATGAGGCTCAGTTTTCCCTTCTGTTAAGTGGGGGCAATGATCCTACTCCTCTCCTGGACTCAGAAGCCCACCTCCTCAGACTCATGCCTGGTCAGGGTCCCTGCCCTCCTGCTTTTCCTCTTCACAACCCCAATGCCATGCCTTCTACTTGGAATGCCTTTCCCCCTCTTCACCTGGTGAGCCCTGGGCTCCAGTGCAAATACCACCTTCGCTGGGAAGCCTTCTCTGTCTCATGTTTCTACATGTGGCCTATCACTTCCAGTCTGTAAATGCCACTCGGCCTTAGTCACCCCTGGGTCACAGCCTAGGTCCCAGGGCATGGGGTCATTCACTTGGCTATCTCTCCATCATGCAGGGGGGTCCCTGGAAAGCAAAAATCCCCTCCCTGGAGCCACTATGCCTGGCAGGGTGTCTGGCCAGGGGAGGGGCTCATTTTTTTATGGCCAGGGGAGGGGCTCATTTTTTTCATGGCACTTTTCACAGTTTGTCATTTTTTATTTTTCATTGAAGTAGCAGCTGACAAAGACTGTGGGCTTATACCTCCCAAGGGTGTCTGCCTTTGCACAGGAGGCCAACTGGAAGGAATTGCTTTTCAAAGAACCCTGAGGATAGAACCAGAGGTGATTCAGGATGATTGATAGAGTGTGAGGAGGAGATGTTTAGGCCAGCTAGGGTTCTAGGAGCCCCTAAATGCCATCCTGCCAATAGTTGCCTGTATCACCTGAACCCTTCCTGCTATAAACCCTTCCTGCTGCAGGATGGATAAAAATCTAAACTCGGTGCCTGCCAGCTTCAGCCCATCTTCCCCCAATCTCCTTGTCCCCTAGTGCCCCTCACTTCCCGCCTCACACAGAGTCTCATATTTTATTTCTGCTGCACTAGCCTTAGATGTCTTCGCTGTGCTGAACTCGTCTGCCTCAGAGCCTTTGCACAAGCTCTTTCCTTTGCCTGTGATGTCCTTTCCTCAATTCTTTGCCTGGTATGGCTACTCATTCTCTCAGTCTCCACTGAAATATCATTTCTTCAAAGACGTCCTCCCTTACTCCTTGGACTAGGCTGAGCTCACCCCAGCACCCCAAGCTTTTCTTCCATGGCACTTTTCAGTTTGTCATTGCACACTGTGCTTATATTATTGTTTGCATCCTGAGAGAGCTGTGGCCAAGAGCAAGGACCCTGGAGTCAGGCCACCTGGGTTTATAAGAGGTTTCACCTGACACTAGCTCCGTGGCCTTGGCCAAGTGACGGCATCTCTCTGTACTTCACTTTCCTCATCTGTAAAATGGACCAATAAGAGCACATATTCATAGCACTGTTGTGAGAGTTACGAGTGTTTACTTGATAAAGCTCTTAGTGGGAGTTTAACAGACATCCCCCTGCATCGTTTTTGCCTCCGCGTGGGACTGTAAGCTCCCCGAGGGCAGGGACTGTGCTGGCTTGTTCACTGACTTATCCCTGCCCCATGTGGGCACATGAATAATAACGATGGCACATGAACCAGTAATAGTTACTGAATAAAGGGTATTAGGGACTCCCATATGGTAAGTTTCACTTCCGTATTCATTAGCAGAGAAAAAGAATAATATAATGTACTGTCACCAGACTGCGGGGCCCGAGGCCTGTGACTGCGAGACTACAGACTGCTAGGTGCGCACATGGATTCTGACGGGATGTGGAAGTCCTGGGAAAGCAGGAGTCCAGGTGCCCAAGCTGAGCTGGGGGTGCCAGGCTGTCATGGGGGGAGGGGGCAGTCAGAACACTGCTGCCCAGGAAACGGGAGGGGTGATTAACATAATCCATAAATGTAAAGGACCTCGCCCCGTGCTGACACGTAGAAGGTTCCTGATCAGCCTGCTCTCCTCCCTCTGCGGCTGGGGAGACGTGTGAAGGAGGCTTCTCAGCAGGAACCTGCAGCTGGTTCATTTCTCCGGGCCTCTGGAGTGGCCTGGAGGGATGGACACAGGGAAGAGATTGCTGCATGCCTGTGACTCCCACCATCTCCCGTCCCTCCCTGCTAATCCTGGCCTCTCTCCTCCCACCCCCTCCTCACCCACAGAGCAGCACCCCACATCAGTCACTGCCTGGCCGGGCAGCTGTGAGGGAGGCCCCCTGACCCCACCTGGGGCAGCGCCCACTTAAGTCTGGTTGGCCCCTTCGTGGTGCTGGCATCTCCCTGTGTCACTGTTACGAAACTAGGCAGGCAGCCGGCAGCCAGTTCCAGGATGGATGGCGAGGCCCGCAGGCCGGGGAGCAGGCCAGAGGATGCTGGGGTTTGGGTTTTTCCCCCATACAAATAACTATGAAATCAAAACAAGCCAAAGACTCTCATCAAGCCCAGCTTAAAGACAGAGCTCTAAAAGGACATGCGGCTCTCCACAAAACAGAACAGAGTGGGCCCTCGGAACCAAAGACAGCAGGAGCATCTTAGAATCCTGGAGTAGGCGTCACGTTATAGAACCTTAGACAATACACCCTTATAGCACCAGGGCCAAAACTCTCAGAATCACAGGGCCCTAGAGCTCTGGGGTCAGTGAGAGGAAGCTGGCACAGCGCTTTAGGGAAGGGCTTAGGACGCTTAAGTGCCTGTGTTCGAATCCTGTCTCCACCACAGTATTAGCTCTGTGACTTTGGGCAAGTTACTTACCATCTCTGTTGCTCAGTTTTCCCTTCTTTAACATGAAAATAGGGCTGTCGTGAGAATTCTGTGAGTGTTGTGATCACAGGCTTGTAAGCCAACAACACGTCACGCCTGAAGCAGAGCGTGAAGCGGTCTCGGCCCTCACTCTCCGCTCACTGTGGTGCGTGCGGCTCTTCTGAAGGTGCTTATCCTGAGAGCGGAGTTGACCACCTCGCCCAGCAGCCAGTTCCACTGAAACGGGCTCTGGCCGAGAGCTGAGCATCCTTAGGAACTGCTACCTGGAACTGACTGGAACTTCCATTTCTGCTGTTCTTTCCCAGGCGGCAGATTTACACGAGTAAAATCCATCATCAGTGCCATCCGCCCGCACCGGCGAAGGGCCGGTCACCGCGCTAAGTGCTCGCTGCCGGGAAGCCCCTGTTAGGTGCACTTAAGACTCATCCATTCACTCACTCCACACGCTCTGTTCCACGTGCTGGGGACACAGGTGGGCAAGTCCAAGGTCCCTGCACTTAGGGAGCTTACAGGCTAGCGGGAAAGATGCCAGTTAAACAAGCAACAGCCTGAAGGGTGAGAAGTGACTGAGAGTCACATGGGTGCCCCAAGTATACCCCAGGTTCTGGGATGAGGGGGAGACACGAGAGCTAAGTTCTAGTCACTTCTAGTCACTGGGTGATGTTGAGCACATTTCTTGGCCTTTCTGAGCCTGGCTTTCCCAAAAGACCGGGAACGATAAAGCCCTGGGGGCTATGAAAAGTAGCCCTGCCTACCCCACAGGACACTGGGAGGCTATCAAGAGACATGAAGCAGCATTGCCATCGTCTGTCCTCTTGTCTCTTTTCTCCCCCACTGACGCAACCTCCTTGGGTTGAGCTGCACACTTCTCAGGAGACAACTGAAAGATGAATCTCAGTCTGTCTACGGTGATCATGACGTGTATCCTTTGCCACTCACTGGTCTTGAGTGGGCATGTGGCCCAGCTCAGAGTGGTAATAAGGAGGACTCTCCGGAGAGTGTGGTGAGTGGAGGCATGCTTCATGGTCAAGATTTTCCTCTCCGACAGAAGAAAAAGCTCCTTTGCGCCCTTCCTATTTTGGACCCTGTTGTGTGAGGATGTGATACCTGGCGCTGTGGCAGCCATCTCGTGCCCATGAGATGTCGCACCTAAGGGCAAGCAGCAATATGCTGAGCGTGCTGGAGTGGAAGATGGTGCTAAATGCACTGAATGTTTGTGCCCCCCAGATTTCATATGTGGAAATCCTAACCCCCAATAGGATGGTATTAGGAGGTGGGGGCCTTGGGGAGGTAATCAGGACATGAGGGTGGAACCCTCATGAATGGGATAGTAGCCTTATAAAAGGGACCCGAGAGCTTTCTCACCTCCCTTTCTGCCATGGGAGGACACAGTAAGTCAGCAGTCTGACACCTGGAAGAGGTCTCTCAGCAGAGCCCAAACATGCTGGCACCCCGGGCTCAGACTTCCAGCCTCCAGAACAGTAAGCAATAAGTGTCTGTTTTTTATAAGCCACACAGTCTTGGTGCTTTGCTACAGAAGCCTGAACTAAGAAAGACAAGACGAACTCGGGTGCCTGGTGACACTGCTAAGCTGCAGGATCAACCTCCGGACCACTCGTATCAGGACATCTCGCCAAGTGAACACCGGATGTCCTTGCAGGTTAAGCTATTGATAGTCAGGTTTCTGTTATTACAGCTAAACACACCCTTTCTTCACCTTCCCGGATCCTACTCAGCCTTCCAGGGCCAGGAACACTTATCTCCTTCAAACAGTCTTTCAGTAACTGTTTGCTGACTATTAACAAATATTTGTTCAGCACCCATATGTCCCCGCTTTGTTTTAGGTGACAGTATAGTGGGAGAGAAACAAAAATAATTAAATAGACATATGACTGAATTGATTATAAATTATAATGAGTTTTACATATTAAACTGTGGAGTGCTGAAACAGAATGTCAGGGTGACCCCTTTGGGTAGAGTAATCAAGGAAGGCCATTTGGAGGTGGTGACATTTAAGCAGGGCCCTGAGTGAGTGCACAGTGCAGGGGAAGGACCTTTCCTGGTGCTGTGCTGGCCACCAAGGGTCAGCAGCCTGAGAGTGGCCAACCCCCTCCCCTCAGTCTGCACCTCATGCAGCCAGCAGGGGCGGGGAGGCCAGGGACCAGGACATGGCCTGGGTTTGCTCAGTTTTATGAATGTGCCTGTGTCCAGAAATGGGAAAGCCAGGCGACTCCATCTCCCTGTTACTGTTACCATGCTGGACTCCTTCCCGGCCCCAGCTGCCCCCTGACTCCTTTGCCTCCTCCTTTGGCTGAGTCAGGCTGGCGGGGGACAGACAGAGGGGAGGACGGGAAGACGACATGATCCCCAGCAGGACTGGACTCCTAGCCGGGACTCTCCTGCCTCACTCTGAGGGGGTGGGGTCTGTCACCAGTCTGATGCGGACCCCAGATAGCACTGGCCCCCACTGCTCCCCAGGTCCCTTCCCCACAGCCCCCCAGGCCTCCAGACACCCCTGGACTCCCCAGGCCGAGGCCCAGCTCCTTTGCGATGACGATGATGGTGATGATGATGGTGATGATGATGATGACGGGCCTCCAGTCAGAACCCCCCCCAGAGCCCCGCACCCTGCTGTGATTTATCAGCTCTCCCTTCCTGTTTACTCAACCCCTTGGCCAAAGGCCCTGGGGGCAGGAGGGGGTTTCTGAGAGGAGCAGATGAAGAGAAGGGGGGGCATGAGTGTGGGTTGTTAAAAAGAAGCCGAGGAGAGAGAAAGGGAAAGAGATGGGAGGAAAAATCGACGCAGAATGTCTTTGTTGGAGAGAGAAAACAGCGCTGGCTTCTGCTGGGGGCTGGCCCGACAGGGCTCCGCTGGCCCGGGAAATCCCACCTGAGGTCCCTCAGCTGGACTGTGGCTGCTCCCGTGGGATGCCCGGGGCTGGGGAGCGGGTCTCAGGGTCCCCGGGCCACTCCCTGGTGAACAGACAGCTGGAGATGCCGCACCAGGAACCTCCCTCCCCCCTCCGCAGGGTGCAGTGTCCCCAGCAAAGCCCCAGGAGACACAGGACACCCGAAGTTCTGTGTATGCAGCAGAGGGCCATCAATGCTGCGTGGACACCAGGCAGAAAACAGCCAGGTCCCTGGGTTCTCGCTCGGCCCCTACTGATTCAATGTGTGGCCTTGAGTGAGACGGCTCCCCTCCTGGGCCTCGGTTTCCTCCTCTGTCCAGGGAGGGTGCACACTGGGGGGTGGCTAAGGGCCTTCAGCTCTGATGGCCCAGGGGTTTGGGATTCAGAGGTCTCCAGCTGAATGTCATCTGCATCCAGCAGCCTTGACCTCCTCCCCACCCCCTCCTAGTTCCGCACCCAGAGGAAGCACCAGGGCTTCCCAGCATTTCAGCAAGTCCCCCAGGGGCTCTTGTCACCTCGCTTCCTGGGGGCCTGATACTCAGGACAGCACCACCCTACACCTGAAACTCAGAGGCTTCCCCCAGCCTGCCCCCTCCACCCACACAGAAGTTTCCAGAAGGACGCAAACGGGACAATAGGCATCTCCACGCTCAGGTGCTTCCCATGTGGGAGAAATACCACAACACCTGGGGAAAAACAGAGGGAGGAGCTGAAACCAGACCTGGGAGCTGGGTGATGGGTTCGTATTTTACTGTTCTCACTGCCTCTGGGTATGCTGGGTAATTTCCATAACAGAGCTTAATAACAAAAATTAAAAATGCATATTTCCAAGATGCCTGCGAACCGCACAGTAGGTAGTCAAACAATCTCTGCTCAAGGAACAAAACAGCGTGATACCTACTGGCCAGTCTGAAATCTAAGGCGGCTTAGTGAGCGCGTGGCACCCTGGGCTTCCACGGAGGTTTGCGGGCTCAGGTACCAATCTCCCACCTCGTTCACAAAGCCGCACCCGTGTCAGGTCCCTCGGACACGTTCAAGGTCTGAGCCCTTCTGTGCAACGCAGACGCAGGGGCTCCGCATGAACGAATGCCTCTGACTCGCTTCTGTACCTTTGTGTCGTGCGATGGTTTTTCTCTTATTTTTGATTAAGCATACCACATAATTGCTTTTCTTTTTTATTTTTATTTTTATGAGTTTATTTGAGCCAAACTGACAACATATGCTTGGGAGGGGGCAAGATCTCAAATGCCCCCCCAACTTCTTACTTTTGAAAGAGAAAAAAGAGTAATTTGGGTCAAATAAATATTTTTATGAAGTTAAAAAAATTCCCCCCAGCCCCCAATACTCTCTCAGTTCCTGCCTCCCTCTCCCCTCTCTTCTCTCTCTGCCCCCTTCCCCCAAGCTCCTGGGCCCTGCCACACACACACACACACACAGGCTCCCACCCTGCACTAGCAGGGAGTCACCAAGACTGTTCCCTCACCAAGAAGGATCAGGGGCCGCAGGACCAGGGAGGCCAGCCTGGCTAAGACTGAACGAGGCAGGTCAAGGTCACTGAATGCATTTACCTGGACACACCTGATGCAAAGACACGACACGGTGGCAGCTCTCAGGCCCCGGGACAGGGAGTCAGGCCAGCCTTGCAGGGCTCCTCAAAGCACAGTGATGGGGGCTGCCTCCGCCCCTCCCGTCTCCTTCCTAAGCAAACGGCGTTCAGTGGGCACCTCCCTGAGGCCCCTGGAAAGGGCAGAACACTGGGTTCCTGAGCTGGCACAGTTGCCTAGCACCCCAGGACCCAAGGCCTTGCCTGGATCTGCGGGGTATCCCCAGATGCCCCAAGGCAGCAAAGAGGCAGCAAGACCAGGGCCAGGAACGCAAGGACACCAGCCCAGCCCATGGTCCCCATGAGAGTTCCCCGGGCATCACGGGAATCAGCCAGCTCCTGCTGGCCCACGGGCCTGGGATGTTCCTCCTGCTTCCCGCACAGCCTGTCCTCAACCTGCAAGTTCCTCCTCACCCAGCGCTGTCAGCCAGAGGGGCAGATGGCACAGTGGGACCCGGCCCACGGCTCAGAGAAGCACACCCAACTCCACCCCCTCCGCCGATGGGCAGCCCGCTCCCTAAGCCCCAGGCCGCTGGGCCTCTAATGGGTGAATCTGTACACAGCGCACACGGCGACTGTCCGGAGGCGCTAACCAGTGCCCCGGCCAGCACGGGGTAAATGGCACCCGGCGAAGGCTGGGGCGGGGGTGCAGGGAAACCACTTGTTCCTCTCCACCTGCTGCTCAGGGCCGAGAGCTCGCGACATCTCCTCTCCTGGGCCTGTCCGGGACCTTAGTCCCTAGAACCAGTGTCCCTGCCTCCGGAGACCCCAGGCATGGGCAGAGCAACAGGCTAAAGAACAGGACTGGACAGAAGATAAAGGCGAGAGGAGGCAGAGGAGCTGGGGCCGAGGTGGGGGTGCAGGGCGGCCCAGGATAAAGGTCTGAAGGCGGAGACCAGGAGGCGTCATGGGGGAGGCAAGGGGCAAAGCAAAAGCTGGAGGCCGAGGGAAGAGCTCGGTGAAAGGAAAGGTAAACTAGGTGATGGACCCCTGCGCCCCCTCTGCACTTTGGCGAGCCCGCGTGTGGGGAAGAGCGGCTTGCGGCCTCCCAGGGCTCCTTCCTCGCCACTAGCGCAGCTCAGGCCCGCACATCCTGAGGCCGGGCCCTTTCTTACCCCCCTTCCATCAGCATGGTCCCGAGAAAGAGCCGGCAGGCCGCCCGCCCCAGCCCGCATCCCGCTGGCTGGGGCCCTGGCAGGTGGCGGGGCCCCTCAGGACACTCCAGTGTGTGCAGGAGGCTCTGGTGCCAGGCTGGGCCGCCACCCTCCTCCCCTCCCTGTTCCCCTCCCCCGTGGAGGACAGGTGCCCCCGGAGTCAGGAGCAGGCAGAGCCGTTTCTCCGCCGCATCTGCCGCAGACTCGCCTCACTGATGCGGGAAGGCGCCTGGCTCGGCTCAGCTCCCGGGTCTGGCGTGCGGCGGGGCTGAGGCGCAGCGATCTGAGCGTGTGGATGTGGGTCAGCAGAGGCCCTGCAAGGAGACCGCTGGAACTGGCCGCAGTGGGCAGTGCCTCTGGGAGGGCGACGTGGCGGCGGGGCCATGAGGGGCACAAGGGGCGGTGGGGGAGAGAACGATTTCTCTCTGAATACCCCCGGGCCTTGGGAATTCTCTTTCATGGTCCCATATTAGCTACTCAAAGAATAAGTTAAAATGCATATAAGAGAATGGAATTAAGCACAGCTCGATCGGCCCCCAAGGTTGGCAGGAAGTCCTCCGAGGCGGCATCTCCAGCTTCTTCCCCTTCCTGTGGATTCCCTGGGACACGGAGGTGGCACTGGCCTCTGCCGCCGAGGATGCCACCGCACAGCTCTCATGGGCTGAACTGGGCTCCATCCCCTCAAGTTCATGTGTTGGTGTCCTAAACCCAGCACCTCAGAGTGTGAATGTACTTCGAGATGGGGCCTTTGAAGAGGTGACTACGGTACAATGAGATCACTAGGGTAGCCCTAGTCCAACAGGGCTGGTGTCCTTATGAGAAGTGATTAGGACACAGATGGCACGTGTACAGGGAAAGGCCACGTGAAGACACGGGGAGAAGGCCTACAAGCCCAGAGACGTGGCCTCAGGAGAAACCAACTCTGCTGACACTTTGATCTCAGACATCTCGCCTCCAGACAGTGAGACAGTAAATCTCTGCGTGTGAGCCCCCAGTCTGTGGCACTCAGGTAGCCCCAGGACACAGGTCCCTGCACAGACGCCTTCCATCCTTGCCCCAAGTGCAGCCACAGAGGGACCAGCTGGGGCCTGTGCAGTCTGAGCCCAGGCATCTGCTTCCTAGCCCCCAGCCCCAGTCGTGCCAGGCTTAGGCCACGGCCTAAAGGGAACCACAGCCCCTCTAACCCCCATCTTCCCATCTGTGAACTGGGAGTAACAATCTCATCACAGGATGGGAAGGGGGTCTGGAGAAACACTGTGCAAACCACTGAAATACTGAAGACACCCAGAGTCGATCCGACGGCTGGTTCCCTCCAGCGGGTGTGTCCCACCCGCCCTGGTCTGGGCCTTAGGAAGCTCATTCTCGCCCGGCTGCGGAGCGGAGGAGGCCACCCGAGCCTGGGAACGAGCTGCCTGCGGAGGAGCCTGCCAGGCTGCACCAGTACTTCGGTGCCTCTTTCTTTTGGGGAACCTGAGTCTTCTGGTCCCTTCCTTTCTCTCCAGATGCTTGACCCCCAGGGCCTCCCCTCCCTCACCCCGACCTGAGGCCCAGGCAGTGTGATGTGGAGGGCGGAGCGTTTGGGGGCTGCACTGACCTGGGTGTGAGGTCTTGCCCTGTACCTTCCTAGCTATGTGACCCTGAGCAAGTCGCCCACCTCACCGGGCTTCACTTCCCTCTTTTGGTGCCTCTGTTGACAGGAGGAGGAACTTGGAAGGATGACAGGGAACCTCCTCATACACAGCCCCAGGGCTCCCACAAGCTGCGTGTAATTGAATCTCATTTTCTGCACCCTGGGGGACTGACAGCTGACAGGAGCCAGTGAGGGCCCCCGCTGAGATCATGGTTAAGGAAAATTGCATGCAAACGAACTGGGCACCAGCCCTCCTTAAAGCTGGGCCCTCAGACCTGCTCCCGGGAATCCCCCTTCCCTTCCTGGGGCCTGGAAGAGTGCTGGGGGAGGCGACAGTGGCAGGCATCGGTCAAGGTTCCAGGACCCTGTACTGTCATTCATGCATCTTCTGTGACCCACCCCCTGCTGGAACCCTGTACCCCCCACTCAGTGACACCCTGGGCGTAGGGAGCAGAATGGAGACCTCAAGGCATCTGAAGAAACCAAATGCCTAGGGCATAGGAACTATGGATCAGCAGGGAACAAGGCAGAGCGGCTGCGAGCCCCTGAATGTGCCCCATGCACACAACTCGGAAGGAGCAGAACTGAGCTGCTACCCTGTGTCAACCACAGAGTCCTCGCTCTGTCCCATTACAGCATGCCACCTCAGTGTCCTCCACTTGTCCCTTCCCCAATTCCCACCCCCTCACCTAGGTGGCTCTCCTGCCTCCTACCTCCCTCCACTCTGCCCATCCTTGATTTATGTGCAGAGGTGCTTTTCCCACAAAAAGTTTGCTATGTGTTTCTGTCCTAAGCTTGCTTAAGAACCTGCTGTGGCTCCCCATTACTTCTAAGAATCAAGTCAGAAATCCCCAGCCAGGCAAGAAATGTCTCCGAAGCATCTGGCTTTCTCTGATCTATGCAGTCTGATCTGTATAGACCCTCTCCTCACAGACCCTCAGTTCCAGGTGGGCAGATCTGCCAGCCCCTCCTCTGAGCAGCCTCCCCAACTGCCACGTGCCCACACAGTTCCTTCCCCTTCTGAACCTCATGCGTAGCAGGCAAAATAATGGCTCCCAAAGAAGTCCACATCCTGATCCCTGGAACCTGTAAATGTGTTATGTTCCATGGCAAAAGGGAATTATGGTTGCAGGTGAAACTAAGGTTGCTAACCGACTGACCTTAAAACAGAGAGAATATCCTGGATTATGTGTGTGGGCCCAGTATCATCACAAGGACTCTTAAAAGTGGAGGAGGGAGGCGGAAGAGAAGGTCATAGTGATGCAAAGCGAGGACTCCAACACCATCCCTGGCTCAGGAGATGCAAGAGGCCAGGGGTCGAGGAAGGCAGGCAGCTGGAAAAGGTAAGAAACAGACTCTCCCCAGAGGGAGCACAGCCCTGCCAACATCTTGATTTTAGCACAAAAATATCTACAGGAGACTTCTGATCTACCGAAGTATAAGATAAATTTCTATTGTTTAGTCATTTCTTATAGCAGCAAAAGGAACCTAATACACTCACACAGAGAAAACCACACTAGAGGCCTAAGCAACCTGGGTCCTGGGACTTCTGATGAGCCACCGAACCCTATAGGCTTTAACTTGCTCACCCACAGGAGCAGTAGAATCCAGCCTCCTGGCTGTGAGGAGGGCGAGGAAGGTGTGAGCCCCATGGCTCTCACCTGTGAGTGGCATGATCCTTTGTCCAAAGACAGATATTTGTTTCTTTCCAGGTGTTCTCTTCTCCAGATTAAATATCCCAGCTCCTATCCAGCAATATTCCCAGTGTTTCTAATTGTTTTATAAGCAGAGTTTTTTTTGTTATTTAAATGTATATTTTATTGATTTCAGGGAGAGGAAGGGAGAGGGAGAGAGAGAGAGAAACATCAGTGATGAGAGAGTCATTGATCGGCTGCCTCCTGCACACCCCCTACTGGGGATCGAGCCCACAACCCGGGCATGTGCCCTGACGGGGAATCCAACCGCGATCTCCTGGATTCTAGGTCGACGCTCAGCTGCTGAGTCGCACCCGGCCGGGCTAAGCAGAGGCTTTATAAGCAGATGTTGGCAGGCTGCTCAGCAGAGGGGCGGGCAGATCTGGATGCTGGCAGAGTTGTTAGCAACCCAGGCCTGGGACTGCCTTCACTGTGGTCTTTTGTTTTTTAATCACTTTATTGATAATAACAATAGTTATGATTATTCTCATGGCTCTTGACCAGGGTTCATTTTGTTCCCAAGGGACATTTGTTAATAGCTGAAGACATTTTTGGTTGTCACAACTGGTATCTAGTGGGTACTGGCCCAGAATGCGGCTAAACGTCCTGCAGGGCACAGGACGGCCCACGATGAAGGCCTACCCAGGCTCAAAGGCCAATGATGTCCATGCTGAGAAACTCCGGCTCATGCGGATGCTCACTGGGTGCTGGGCTAGTTTCAGACATTTTGTATCACGAGCTCTTAGCCTTGCAACAACTTTACAAGGTAGCGTTAACATCCAAAAGACAAAATTCATGCTCGGAAAGATCAAAGAAGGCGTCTAAAATCACATCGCTCGAAAGAGGCCTCGCCAGGACTCCTCACAAGACTCCACCATCCGCTCTTAGCACCAGGGAGGGCCCTCCGACTGTGCCTACCTTCTGCAGACTGGGGGGCGGGGACAGGAAGGGGTTCATCTACCGGAACCCCTTGCTGATGAAGACCTAGGTACCCAGACTTGTCCCATCAGATCAGAGCCCACGCCTTGCCTATGGCTGCCCTCCGCTTTGCATAAGAAAACCAGGCTTTTCAAAGATCCCCGTCTCTCTCTCTCTCTCACACAACCCCACCCCGTGTTTCATAAAGTACTTGATTCGGTTCACTGATTAATCCGCAGGTGAGTGAAGTTTTATTAGCACTGTGTGCCAAGCCCCACCTAAGCCTCTGAACATGCTTTCATGGGCCTGTGGATTCTGTGCCCCAGAGGAAGTGGTGGTGGCCAGTGTGACAGAAGGATATGGGCTCTGGAATCAGACAGACTGAATTTGAACTTGGTCCTACTAACCTACTAGTGGCCAGGCCTTGGGCAAGTGAACCTCCTGGGACCCCAGATTCCTCAGCTGCACAGTGGGGGGCACAGGGTCATGAGAGTTAGAGTCTCACAGTGCCTGGCACGCAGGCCATGTTAGCTCTCGGCATTGTGCCCTGTTAACAGAAACAGGGACAAGTCAGTGTGAACGTGGGACCCCTCCTCTCCGCCCCCATCCCTCCTGGTTCCTTGAGGGTTGAGTCAGCTCCCTGGTGGGTGGGACCAAGGCACTGAGCAAAGGGGAAAGAATCCTAAAGGAGAGAAGTGTTTGGACCAAAGCATTAAAATCCAAGCAGAAGGACACGGGAGAGTGGGAGATGCTGACAGGCAGCTTGGGCTCAGCATCTGGGGAATTTGGACGGTTAAAAGATGAGAATACTGCACATCGAGAGGTCCCTGGTTCACACCCGGGTGTCCCCTCAAAAAAAGAAAAGAAAAAAAAAGTAAGGATAGAGGAAGAAGCAGCGTCAGGTTGTGGAGAGAGCACTGAGGAAAGGTTTGCGAGAGAGAACTTCCAAATCTGGCCATGAATTCCGAATACATTCCTCCCTGCCCAACCCTCCAGCCGCCTTGGGGTTTTCTAGAAAGTGAAGAATTGCGGTTCCTTTCATTACTCCTGGCTGTTAGGCTGTGATTCTTGGCAGTGCGGAAGTCATGTTGGGTTACAGTATCATCTCCCCATTCTACGGAGGAGGAAACCAAGGCTTCGATAAGGGACGTGCTTGCCTGCCCCCAGGTCACAGAGCCAGACAAGGGCATAACAGGAGCTCGGCCTTCGGCCGCCTGACTCCGATTTTCCCTGCTCCAAAGGAGCATCTGAACCTCTCTTTCATGTAAGGGTTGGTCCCAGAGTCCTCTCGGGGACATCTATAGCAGGATTTGGGTCACAAAGCAACAGCAGGGTGACACACTCTGCTTAGAGGAAGAGCTCCTAGGGCCTCTCCTGGCCCCCTGCCACCTCAGCAGAGTGCCTGGGTGGGCACTGGGTAACTTTTCTAATAAACAGGAATCCTGGTTCCACAGGCACCCCAAGCCCCAGCTCCCCATCTGCTGGCACTGCCCTGGCACCGTCCTCTCCCTCCCCATCTAAACCCCGCATGAGCTGCCATCAGGAGAGGATGACCACCCCCAACCCCAGAACATGAGAGGAGTGGGCAGACTGCCCAGAGCCACTGATGGGTGTCTCCTTAGGCACTCAACACCCGCTCATGAATTGTGCACAGTGCCTCAGGCAGCTGCTCTTGGCCCGGCCTCTCTGTGTCCTATGCCCCAACCTGGTTTCAAAGAAAGTGTATTCAAGTTCCAGTGTGACCTACAGACCTGAGTTCAGTTTATGTCTCTATCATGACTAGCTGTGCTACTCTGGCCAAGTTGCTCAACTTCTCCAAGCTCAGTGGGAGTCATAACACCATGAACACCTTAAGGTCCTTGTGAGGGCTAAGGGGTGGGAAAGGAGCCTGTGGACTGCTCAGCCTTGCACAGCGCCCACTGAGCTCCTTTGGCTCCTTTGGCTCCCGCTGCCCAGGCCCTGCTCCACCAAGGCAGGGGGTGGAGGGGAGATGCTCAGGGGACCCTTTTTTATTCAGTGACATGTTTGTTTAATAGAGGGTGATAACATTCCCCAGGACACCCTCGAGGTGTAAATATTTATGCATCAAGGGCTCTAGGAGGCCCTGGTCCTGGAGGGAGGTGAGGGCCTGGAGAGTGTCCCAGCTTGCGGGGTGGAGTGGAGGGAGGCAGGAGAGGGGGTGAGGGGAGTGAGAAGAGAAGTCACTCTCCGAGCACCACTGCTGTGGCCTTTCCACAGCCCAGGCCTCAGGTGTGCACCACAGAGCCAGGGGAGGGAGGTGCTCCTCTCCCATTTGACAGGAGAGGAAAGTGAGGCCCGAGAGGGGACGTCACATAGCTGGGAGCCCAGGCCAGATGGAGCTCAGGGTCCCTGCCCTTCCGTCCTTCCTGCAGCCTCACAGCCAGGGCAGGCGGGAAGGTGTTTCCTCTGGGAGGCAGGGGTGGGTAAGGCTAGAGCAGGGCCGAGGAGGAAAGGGCATTGGAGGGGGCGGGAGGAGAGCAACAGTGCAGGGACTGTCCCAGCCTTTCCTTCCGCCCAGCCCCCCAGACACCCCACCCTCAATGTCGCTGTCTCTGGACCCACCCGAGGCTCTGCCCCGCTCCCGAGCACCCCACCGTGCCTGACTCTCCCTGTTTCTCTCTCCGACTCTCACTTTGTCACTGTCTCCTCCAGCTTCTGTCTACACCTCGTCTCTGTCCTTTCTCTGTCTCTCTCTTTCTCTAACGCCCCCTCACCTTCTCCGTCCCTATCTCTGTCCCCCTCTCTCCCCTGTCTCACAGGACAGCACTAAGCAGAGGTGGCGGAGCTCAGGTCCTGGGCACTGTGGCTGGGGTCAGGGGACTGTGTCTGCAGGAAAGCTGGGCTGGGCCGGGACCCGTGTGTCTGGGGACGACTGGCCAGGCAGGCAGGGGTGTTGAGGGAGAGGAGGAACAGGAGGCCGAGGAGCACCCAGGCCAGCGAGAGCCCCTCCCTGGAAGGCGAGAAAGAAGCCGTCTCCCCCATCTCTGCCTCCGACCCAGCGCAGGGCACACGCGGCCCGAGCCTCAGCCCCGGTTTGCCCCGGGCAGGGCTGCTCTCTGCTCCCAGCCCCAGCTTCCTATCTGCCCCTCTCGGGGTGGTGCAGGCGCTCGGGGAGGTGACACGGAGGACGCAGCCGGCAGGACCTCAGGGACCTCACGCAGCGCGGGGAGGGCACACGTGGTCCCCTTCCCCTCCCTGAGGGCCAGGCTCAATGGGCACAGAAACATTTGCAAACGGAAGGAATTCCACCGGCAGGATCTGCGGATCTGTTTAAAACCTTCCGTTTGCACAGGAGCTGGCCGCGCTGGCGCCAGGGCCCCGAGGGTGGGTGACAGTGAGTCTCTAACACAAACACACAGGGGCTAACCACGCACGGAGAAGCCCACCCACTTCACACAGTTCTGAAAGTTAAGGGCATTGGGTCGTCGGTAATGAAGTCCTGCCCAGTGCCAGGCGTTCCTGGGGGCATCTCACCTGCCCCCGGGGCAGCTCTCCCTTCACACCGAGGCACCTGAAGCAGCCACCCACCCGTCCCTCCCACACACATTCCCTGGGCACCTCCGGGGCCAGGCGCTGGCACAGGCTTGGGGCAGAAAGTGGCAGATGAGAGACAGAGTGCCTGTCGCATGGAGATGGACAGTAATTCAGAGTGTGACACCGTCAACCAAGACAGTGGAGGGGGAAGGTGTGACCCAGGCCAGTGTGTGAGGCGGAGGGGAGGGGCCGTCTTCAGGGATCAGGATCCAGGCAGGGGGCTCGGCAGGTGGGAGGCCTTGGAGGGCAGAGCTCAGGGAGCTGGGGGACCAGGGAGAAGGCAGAGTTGGACCTCTCTAGTTAAGGGGACCGTGAGGGACGGGAGCAGGGTGAAATGCGCAGCCCTCCCGGGAGTCAGGACCAGGCTCAATCATGATCTGAGTCTAAGCGTTTTTACACAAGGGTCGGGGGACAGGATTGGAGCAGGTGGGGAAGACAGAGGGCAGAAGCCAGGGACGGGTGTGGCCTGGTGGGTGCAGCCCCACACCACTTGCCCTGCAAAACCAGGTGCTGAAAGGGGGTCCCTTAGGTGCTCGGACAGTCCCCAAGAAGCCTAAGGGCCTGCTTCCCTCCAAGTGGCCTTGTCCAGGCCTCATTCACGGCCTCTCTCCTCACACCCCCTGGCCTCTGTTTCTCTCCTCCCTACCTAGAGAGAGAAGCTCATTTTTTAACCTACTCAGCAACTGCTGCCAACCAAGCAGGCCCAGGGAGCACTTGCAGCAGCGCTGAGAGCTCTGGCCTGCTTCTGCAGGGGACAAAGGACAGACTAGTTAACAAAGGGGGGTGACAAAAATGCTACCCAAGGTGGAGATGCACGAGGACACAAGCCATCCCCAAGTGACTCCGTCCACCTGGAGGCTGCCCTGCGGCCACGCCAGATCGATCACCTGAAGCGAGCCCCTGGGGCCAGGCCAGGCTGCCCCCCGCCCACAGCACGCAGCGGGCGCCCGCCTGGCAAGCGGGGCCCAGTCTGTCTGACTTGCTAAGGCTGATCACCACACAGTGAGACCACGGAGTTTGACTTAAATATTCTGGTTGTTGTGGCAACCTTCTCTGCTGCTTCCACCCCTGTCATTCTCTATTGCAAACCTCAGTAGGAACTTTTTGCTTCAATTGGAAACTTATGGTTGCCAAGGCAACCCTCTTACAGCACCCTGAGGATGCAGGTAGGCTGCAGGTGAGGGTGGGGATTTGTCTATTGTGCCAGAGGGGTCCAGAACAATGGCGGGTGAGGGGAAGGCACTGGGGGTAGAACGTTGTGGGGGAGGGGAGGTGAAGGGCCTCCACAAATTCACTCACTTATTCCCTCCCTCACCTGCTTCTAAGTCATTCATTCATTCATCTGCACACTCTGCCACTCAAGCATCTGTTCTGTTTTCTGGCTCTTTTGTTTCATGAGGGCCTGTGGGCAGAGCCCACCTGGAAAAGCAGGAACAGAAAGGATGCCAGCTTTGGAATCAGACAGACCTGGGTTTTCATTTAGAATCCTGACGCCTCATTTATAAAAGGGACATAGACTAGAACCTGCTCAGGAATACTAGGAGCAGCCAACAGCCCAAGTCCCAGAACAATGCATTGATGGGGGTCTTTCCCCGGGAGGAGCGTGAGGGCAGCAACTGCAGCTCTGGGTTGGTTCTCCAGCTGCAGGGAAGGCGCTGAGCCCGAGGGGGAAGGCAGTAAGGAAACTGGGACCAGGCCGAGATGCCAGGATGGAGGGCAAGACGGCTGGGGGAGGGGTGATCCTTACCCACTTAGAGAGAGAGACAGAGGGCCCTTCCTCCCCTGAGGTCCCAGAGGAAGTGAGGGAGGGATGGGGAAGGAGAGGCCTGTGACATTCCAGGAGGGCTCCCTGCCAGGGCTTTCTGGGCACTGGCTTATTTTACCCTAAGCACCCAGGAGACAGCTTTCTTTCCCCCCAGTTTTGCAGATTTGGAGACTGAGGCTCAGAGAGGTGGAATCAGGTCACACAAAAAGCAAGTTGATCCAGAATTCAACCGTGGGCTGCGTTCCTTCCAAAATCCTTCATTTAATTCTCACAATAGTCCTAGGAGGCGTGTTCCATTATCCCCCTTCCACTGACACGAGAAACAACGCGGAGTGAGGTTTGGCAGCTCCCCAGAGATCCGGCGGTGAGGAAGAGCCCGAGCTCCTTCCCAGCCCCCACTCAGCCCAGACACCCAGACCCGGGGCCAGCGCCTGCCCTTCCTGTCCAGAAGTCACCATGGGAGGAGGGACAGGACAATCAATGTAATCCTGTTATATCTGCTCCACCCTCACCCTCCAACGGCCTGGCTTTGTGGGCACCTGGGCCTGGTCACACTGGTTGGGGTGCTGGATGGGGTAGTGTGGGCGGGGACCTCCAAGCTTCTGTGGCCACGAGGAGGGTGGCCAGCAGGCTGGGAGGCGGCAGGCAGCTGGGACAGGACAGCCCTGTCTCCTGCTCCTTCACTGGAGTTGTCAGCACCATGTGTCCGGGCAGAACAGAACAGGACAGAACAGAACAGAACAGAAGCCCCTGAGAACTGTGAGGACTACAGGGAGCAGAGAAGGAAAAAGGTGACCCTGGGAGGTAGGCAGGGTCACCTTAGAAACATTAAGCGACACATTCAAGGCTCACAACAACCAGGGGCCGCGCAGGTCAGAGACTCAGACCCGGGCTGCAGGTCCCCAGGGGCTTCTCTTCCTGAGCCCTCCCTCGGCCGGCGGCCAGCTCAGGCCCTCGGCTGCGCGTCCTGCCACCAGCTCGCTTCCTCTTCCCCAAACCCGCCAGGCCTGGTCCTCCCAGGCGCTTGGCCTCTGCTCTCCCTCCATCCAGAACATTCTTCCCCCAGATGCTGCTCACACTCCATCCAAGACCTGGCTTAAACGTCCCCTCCTCAGAGAGGCTTCCTGACCATCTCATCTGAAACAGGCACCCACTTGGCTTAAAACAACCAGTTTCGGGGCAGGGGGTGGAGCGCCAAGCTGGGATTGGTACTTAGGGTCCTTTGCTCCATTCTCTCTACCTTTCCCTATGTTTGACATTTTCCATCATAAAAGTTTCTAAAATAATAAATAATTGAAATCTACCTCCTTCCACCATCCTGTCCCATGTCCCTGGTTTATTTTCCTTCAGAGCTCTTAACTCCCCCTGCCACCCCCCACCGGGCTGTGTTCCTTTTGCCCCAGACATTGCTCCTGTTAAGCTCAGACCCGCCCACACAGAAGGACACGTTGACCTCATCCATCAGACTCCTGGTGTGTCCTCAGTTTTATTCCGTGCCCAGTGCAGAGCCCAGCTCAAGAAGCCACTGCAGAGACGTCTGCTGATCACATACAAATCCATTCGTCGGGTAAATATCTAGGTTTGCGCCTACTATCTGCCAGGCATGGGCGAGGTTCGCGGTGAACAGCCAGCGGCATGAATAGCCGCTGTCATAACCCCAAACTGAGAGCTCAGGAGTGTGGGACCGTCCTTCCCGAGCTGGGCTAAGCCTGCAGCTCCTGGCTCCTGCTCGCCCAGCCCTGCCCCTGGGCCACCAGCACACTTCTAACCCATCTTCCACATGGCGTCCTGTAAATATCTGAAGGCAGTGGTCACGCCCAGCGCTTTCCTGCCTCCTGGGAAGGCGGCCCAGTCCCTTCCCTCCCACAGGGAAGGTCCAGGCCTTTGTGCTCAAGCCCCTCTCCCCAGCACATGCCTAGGCTGAGTTCATCTGGATATACAAGGTCCCTTCACCAACTGCTCGCTGCGCCCTGGCTCTGTGCTGGGCTCTGGGGACACTGAGACAAAGAGGGGACTGCGCCTGCCTCCAGGGCAGCCCCTGACTTCCTCAGAGCCTCTGGAAGCAGGGGCCCTGCTCCAGCGTCTGGGGTAAGACAAGGTTTATGTGTAGTTTTTGCATTGCTGTAATAGGAATTCTGTACTTTTCTTCCTTATAATTCATTTTTTTAAAAATCCTCACCTGAGGATATTTTTCCCATTTTTCAGAGAGTGGAAGAGACAGAGAGAGAGAAATATGGATGTGAGACACATCAACTGGTTGCCCCAAGCTCAGGGCCAAGGATCAAGCCTGCAACAAAGGTACGTGCCCTTGGCTGGAATCGAACCCAGGCCACGTCAGCCTGCAGGCTGACGCTCTAACCACTGAGCCACACCGGCTAGGGCATAATTCTCAGTTATAGTTCTTGGACTGAGTTTTGTGGCCTGGCTTTGTAGGTCGCCAAGGGCAGGTCCACACCTCCTCCCGTCTTATCCCCCATAGCACCTGGCAAGCCAAAAACATTCTGGTCAGTTCGTGGGTCACAGGCCCCCAGAACCTCAGAGCCTTGATGGACTTCAAGGATCAGCTGGTTCAGTGTTGCCATTTCACAGATGGGGGAGCTGAGGTCCAGAGATGTCACGTGGTTGGTTCACGGACGTCTCCAGCCTAGCTCCCCAGGGGGCCCTCTGCATGCTTCTCCGGCCCCAGAGGACCTGTTTATCTTGCCCAGTCTCTGCTTCTAAGCCAAGTACCGTTTCTCATGGTTTCTTGCTAACATCCTCTATCTCAGAGCCCCATTAAAGACTTTTTGAATACCTAAATCTTGTGAAATGATGTTAGGGGAGGGGCTAGGACCCCAGAATATATCTACATTGTGATCACAACCACACAAAAATGATGAGTGCATGTGAATTAGGACTGGAGGCGCTAGATGGTTTCCTGCCATTGGGGAAACCCAGCAGAAAACATCTTTCCCTTCACCCTCCAGGAGGCAGAGGCTTGAGAGACTGGGGCAGGCCTGTGGTGGAGGCAGAATTAGAACCCAGGACTCGCCTCCAGTCCGGCCAGACTTAGGGAACAGGCGGAAGGGTCGGGGAGGGCTGAGGTGGAGGCCCAGTGGAGCTCCCCTATATCCTTCTGCCTGCCTTTCCTGGCCTGGCCATCAGGGGACAGGCCCACAAGACAAAGGCTGCAGCAGGTGGGCCTGGGGACAAAGCCACTACAATGTGGACCAAGTTCTAAAATAACCCTGACTCACAGCGAGTCTAGTCACTAAGGCAACACAAAAGTTGCTCTGCAGAAGTGGAATTAAGTACCGTTGCCACTGTCATCATCACGGCCACGGTCACCAGGAGGAGCCTGCTATGGCCAGGCCCCAGGATGGGCACTTTTATACACGTTATCCCGCTAAAGTTACCACTGTCCTCGTTACTCTGCAGATGACAGCCCTGGGAATCAGGCGGAGACTCTGGCCAGAGTCACGCACAGCCCAGGTACGCTGGTTCCAGCTACACAATGGACAGGAACTGGGAGGCATGGACCAAACCCCTCTCCCAGGTGACTCATTCCTTCTGAGTGTCAGCTTCTCCTTCCCTACCCAAAGCATTGTTAGAGGCACACAGGGGTAGTTCTGTGTCCCTCCATGGTGGAAGGGTTGGAGAACAGTCATGATTACCCATGAGCAGGGACTCTGGGACGCCGGGACTCCTGTAATCATCTCCCGTCCTCGGGGCTTAATTACAGCCATGTCCCTGTGGGACTGGTTAATAGCGCCACCCAGTGGCGGGCAGCATCACAGACTTGGCAGCTAATGCTTTCTGTCTGCTCCAAGCTTTCTCATCCCCTCTTCTAGCAACAGGCCCTGACCCAGGCCACAATGGGAGGAACTGACCCAGGTCTGACCAGTCAACCACTGACCCCCCATCTCTCTGGCAACTGTGCTTGGTCCAGGACAGAAAGACTGACCCAGCAGAGCCAATCAGAAAGCTCCCCTGGGAATGCCCGCCGGATACTACAAGTAGCTCTTTCTCCTAGACAGTGGCTGGGACTATCCACCGGAGGCCAGGGGTTGGCACAGGAGGCTGGCTTCTTGTCTTCCTCCCCAAGGAAGGTGGAGGAAGATGCTTCCAGGCTCGAGGCAGCTGCTCTGACATTCCTCCCCGCTCCCCACCCCAGCTCTGCTGCTGAGAAGCGAACTCCACGTGGGCGCTGTGAACAGAACTGTCAAAGCAGCGTTCTGGCTCCCAGGCTGGGGGCTTCTGTACTTATGCCTGCTGCCCCCATCCCAGCCAGCCCCTGGGCTCCATCTCAGAGCACAAGGCCCCCTGGCACCCGGGCACCAGGCTGGCATGGAGGCCCTTCCTCTGAAAAGATCCCGTAGCACTGTGTCCTCTCATGAGGCCCTAGGAGCTGTACTGACACTCTTTCCTGGGCCTCCCCCTTCAGGGCAGGAAGAAACAAGCTCTGCACTCGTACTCCACTGTCTAGGAAACACAGAGGAGGCTCAGTAAATTTAGTTGAATAAACTAAAAAAGTCAATAATAATAACAGAAACACTTATATAATATGTTCCATGTGCCAAGCTCTTCTAAGAATGCTACGTACATTAATGCCTTTAATCTGTTACAACCACACAGTGTAGGTACTATCAACATCTCCATGACATGAATGTATGAGTGGGAAGGCGCTGACCCAAGAGAAATGACCCACCGCCAGGCATAAAGCATGGGAGGTGATAAGGTAACAATCCGTTCCGTTAACCTTCATCCGATGAAAGGAAACTTTAGTTCCCGCCAAGGAGTGGGTCCCGCTAGCTGAATTTAAATACTGACGGAATTTAAATGCCGTCTTTTAAAGGTTAAATAATCACAGCTCTTCAGCGACGCATAAAGGGCACAAATACTGTCATGATCGCCGTTTTCCTGCTATGTATCAGCCAGGATAGATCATCTTAAACTGTGTAACAAACAAGTCCCAAATCTCAGTGGCTGAAAACAACAAAGGCTTATTTGTGACTCATGCAATGTGTCCATCTGAAGGGTGGGGACAGGGCTGTGCTCCTTGAAGATCCCACTGGGACTTCCCTGGTCCCTGCTCAGGAGAAAGGGAGCTGGAAGAATCGTGTACTAGTCCTGAAAGGTTTCCACAGAGAAGTGGCATGTTGCTTGGCTCCTATTTCGTTGGCCAGAGCCTGGAACATGACTAGCTCAAGGGGCAGGGATGTGCACTCTTTAGTGGGCCTGGAAAAGCAGAAAGTGTGTGCGAAGGCAGAAAGTACTGGGTTAACTGGTTCAGTCACGGAGTGTCTGTTCTGAGCTGAGCGTTGGGAATAAATACAAAATTCAGCAGAGCCCTGTCTTCCCAGAGCTCACCTTCTGATGGGAAACAGAGAAATGGAAGAAAACTACACCCAGCGAAACTGGAGTTCCGACGGGAGAGGGGTGCTCGGAGCGGCCTCTGACCTGGCCCGGGGAAGCTGGGAAGGCTTCAGAAAAAGATGTCCACGCTGAGGAAGGCTGGGTGCAGGGGCCTCTGCCCTCCCAGGTAGAGAGCAGGAAGATCTGGCATCTGGCAAAACTTTTGTCTAAACAAAGTCAGTGGTGAATGCCGAGCCTGGAGGATTCTTCAGGCTGAGTCTGGCCTGCTGGGTCTCAGCCAGGGAGTTTCTAGGTTGCCAGGGTAGGGGCCAGGGGCCCCCTGGGAAGCCACTGAGAGAGCCTGGGAATGGCTGCTGCTGTACCTGCTGCTCTGGCGCCCCCTCGTGGACACTGTCCTCCTCACACCCCTGGGAGAACAGGAGGGCCCACTTTTATTTAAAAATCTGATTGAGTTAAAAAAAAAAAACAAAAAAAACCATGGCTGTGGACAAGAGGCCAACTGGTTGCTTTGGGGCCCCCAATATACAGCATTTATTGTCAGCAGCTCTGGAGAGGCACCAACTGCTGAGTGGGTGCCTAGTGCCCACACTGAGTGAAATACTCTACCTGCGTTACTTCACCACATCCTCCCAAACCTCGCCCCATCTGCAGGATCATTATCCTCGTAAAATCTAGGGAAACGGAGGGCCAGGGAGGTAACAAAAAAACCTAACTCAGGACACAGCCAGAAGTGGCAGCACTAGGATTCAGCCGTGGGACCTCACCCCTCACTCTAAGGATAAGGAATCTTATCTTCCATTTGAGTGCTAGTCCTGCCTCATTCCAGAGTCAGACTTCCAGGCTCCATGCCTAATAGCTGTGTGACATATCAAACAGCCTCTCGGAGCCTGTTTCCGTATCTGTGAAATGGGTAGGGCTTTTGCAAAGTTAATATGGAAAATCCTGCATCCCAGGAACCTCCATCCCAGGTAAACCAGGAGAGTTGGATACCGTAAAAATAGGGGAAAAGGAAACCCACCTTATAGAGTTGTGATCACCCTTGAACCGAATGCATAAAAAGTGCCCACTAGCCCTGCTTTTTTATTCACAAACAATTAACGCGTGCCCCGAATTTTGAGCTCATTTTGAAATGTTTTCTTATAACTTTAATATTAGCACACACGTGGAACAATTACTGCTGTGCCAGGCAGTCCCATATGCTTTAGAAACACGAACCCATGTCTTCCTCACATCCCTACATGGTATGATCCCCACTGTATAGATGAGGAAATTAAGGCTCAGACAGGTGTAGTAAGGGCCCAAGGTCACGACTAGAAGGTGGCAAAGCTGGGATTTGAACCCCGGCCATCTGGCTCTCAGTCCATGCTCTTATGCTTTATTGCCTCATACTCTGAGAAATGCTTATTTTTTATCTATATATTACCAAAAGTTGTCTTAGAAACCATTGTAATGTACTCTTTGGCTAGACCATGTTTTAAAACAAACATCTGCCTTTGTTCATCTAGACTTGAAGCCTCCATTACATCACCAATTGTCAAATAAATATAAAACTGACACATTCATGTTTAAATATCTATGTGGAAAATCATCATTACAGCATCCAAAAATATACAGATGTCTTCTTTCATGAGCTGATATTTAGAAGGCTGGTCTTTTGCATTTTTTAAATTCAGTATTTTTTGTGGTTGTTTCTTAGAGTGGGCTTTAGGCTGCTACTTGCAAGCACTTCTCTGCAGTAACACATTTCAAGTGTGGACCGTCTTCATTTCCAATAAATAAAACCCAAGCTGATGTCCCCTTCACTACGTTTCCCACAGTTTGCCAGTGGCCCACAACGGACACGTAAACAATATGTGACTGAGGACAATTAAAACCATTTAAGTTTTGGAACTAATGGGTAGAGGGACTAAGTCACACACAAGCTCATTCAATCTCTCCACTCGAGCTCTGCCTCCTGGATTTGGGGCTGGAGATGGGGGTACAGGGTAGCTCCAAATGGGAACAGAAGACCCGCAGAAGCCTGGGGGCGAGTAGGGGCACTGGGCGCCAGGAGAGGCCCTGAGTCATGGAGGGTAGGAACGGTGAGAACTGAGGATGTGGTTGTGAGGTACAGAAGAATCCCGGCCTTCCTATGAACATCTCCTTTGCCAGGCCCAGCTGATGCTTGACTTCTGTCACCTCAATTAACCCTCAAAGTCACTCCAGGAGAGAAGGGCTAATGCTATCCCGTTTTTACAGATGAGGAACGGGAGGAAGAAAGATTAAAAAACTTGCCAGGAAGAGGAATGTATGTGTCCACAGAACAGCATGTGGCAGGCGAGGGGAGGGATGTCACTAAGGCTCTGGGCCCAACCCCAATGTAACTCCCAGTCTAAGTACTCCCCTCTCCGGACATGAGCTGACTTTTGTGAGAAAGCGGAGAAAACACAGATGCACCCAGCTGGACAGGCAGCAGGGACAATGGCCTAGAGAAGTAGACCTCAGATGGACAGCTGAAAGGACCCACCAATGACCCAGGAGAGGGGCAGGCTGCCCTAGAGACATCTGTGAGATGCCTGCAAGGCCTCGCACTGGCAGGTGTCTCCCCGAAAGCTAGGCTGGTGAGAAGCAGCACTCTGCTCACCTCCCTTCCTGCTCTTCACTCAAGTCTTTCTGGAAGCTCAGTGGGTTTCCCCCAACGCCCAAGAATTTTCCAGGCCCCAGGCCTCTCTGCCTGCTGCTCCCTCTGTGGGGATGGAGGGATGGCCTCTGAGCTCCCCCATGGGAATGTTGCAGTACAAGTTCTAAGCACACCTGCCCCTATGAGCCCCACGCCCTGCCCCCACCAGCCCCAACCAAGCTAGTGGCTCCTCCTTTGGTCCCTCCACAATGTCCCTGCCAGTAGTGCCATCTACCCTGGGGGACAGTGACTGTGCCCAGGCAGCCTTCCTCCTGAGCACCACTGCGTGATTAAGTGCATCCCACTTTACAGATGCGGACGATGGGGCGACAACCATCAAAGGCGACCCAGGAGAGCACACTCCCTGGAGAAAGATCCCTCTCCATCTCCAAGAAATGCAACCCACAGCTGCATGGTTAGAAGCTCACGCCCCAAACAAGGAACAGAGGATCGGGTCTGCAAAAGATGCGGCCCACGCTCACGAGTCTCCACCTGAACAAGATGAAAGAAGAGGAACCAGAAATGCTCGCACGCTCTCAGGAGGCTCACCATCTGAACAAGGACAAGACGCTGCTGAGAAAGTTCCCAAAGAAGAAATGGGCTTTGAACACGAGTGAGTCAGAGGAAATGGACTTAGCTCCTCTCATCTCTCCACTTCCCTGAAAGGTGTAGTCATGGAGCTCTCAGCAGCTAGAATTACTGTTCAAAAATACTTGTGATTCAACAATGACCACGCTGGACTGAGGCATCATTTTCCTGTTTGTGTTTTTAGAAAGACCAAAAACTTGACTTTTCAGTTCTTCATAACTGTCTTCATTTCTACTTGGTGGTTAAACATTTTATCTAATAATTTATTAGAATAAAATGTTTAAAATATATTTCTAAGTTCCTGTTTTGCTTGAGGCTTTATATTACTAAATGCATTTTAAATATAAAATATTTTACTTCATTGGTTTTTATTTTACAATTTTTAGCTTTTTAAAATAAAATCATACTCATATTGGTATCTCAGTATCAGGCAATTAATGAACACTGTTTGTGTTCCCTAATATTGCTGTTACTAGTGCTTTCCTCCACTCAAACCTCACAACTTAGGGTGATGAATCCCATGACCTCCAGTTTACTGATCATACACTCAGACACAGAAGTCAAGTGCTTTACCCAAGGCCACACAGCACATGGGGGGCCCCTGGCAGAGAACCCACCCACAGAATTCTAGCACCTCCTTTTACCTCCTTTGAAGGCCCGGTGGGTATCCACGTCCCTGAACACTAAATGCCACATCTCACCGCACACTCAGGTCTACCTTCTGAGGCACTTCACCAACAGTAGCTCATTTATCCCAACACAACCAGTGTCATCCCCATTACAGACTAGGAGACCGAGGCATAGAAATATTGGGTGAATCCAGCTAGTCTGACTGCAAAACCGTATCACCTGCCCAACCACAAAGCTGCTCAGAACAGCTGAGGCTGGTCAAGCTTATCTACTTTACAGAGACTTACACACACACTGGACACTGCTGGACTGTCACCAGGGCCAGCAAGAAACTGGTTTTATCATCCCCAAGAGCAGCTGAGGACCCGGAACACAAAAGTAAGAGCCTTGCCCAGAAGCGCAAGTGGCAAATGCAGGTCAGAAACCCAGCAGAAGCCTCTGTGTATCTAAATACAAGTCTTTATTATTTCACTGAACTCCAAAAGCGCACTTCTGGACCTGTCCGGCTGATGCCCAGAGGCAACAGGGCAGCTCCTTCCTTAGGGGCAGGGGCCCCTCTGTCCAGGGGCAGAGAGGAGCTTGAAGGAAGTTTAAGAAGATGGCCGTGGGGAGGCAGAGGTGACAGCGACATTCTGGTTGTGGGATGTGCAGGAGGTGGCGCAGGCTCACTTGAGGCGGTAGAGGACCTTGCGCTGCATGCGGTGCTGGATCTCGCCCCGCCGCAGCATGAGCTGCAAGACCTTGTGGATGGCGTGCTCTGGGTATTTCTGTGGACACAAGGCTGGATGCAGGAGCCTGCTTCCTGAGGGGACCCCACGACACCCACCAACCTGCCCACTGGGCTCCCATGCATTGCCTGCTCACAGGGAGCTTCCCATCACACCCCATCTTGATCAAAGAAGGGTTCACACTTCCTGAGCACCTACTGTGCACCAGGGACTGTTCAAAGTCTTCACAAACATAACTGGCTCCATCACCACAACAGCCCTGTGCAGGTGGTACTATAATCATCCCCTCTTTACAGGGGAGGAAACTGAGGCACAGAGAAGCTCAGTCATTTGCTCAGTCACACAGCAAGTAAATGGTAGATACGGGACTTAAATCGAGTCTATCTAACTCTAAAACCCAAGGTGTTTCTATCTCCCAACCTCTCTAAGTCTTGGTATGCTCACCTACAGAATAGATGTGATACTACCTCCTGTATAAAACTGCTCTAAGGATCAGAACGAGATGATGTACATGAAAGAGGAGCGGAGACCAGAAATTAGGACTGTTCCTGAGGTTGAAGGTGGTTTAAGGTTCTCCATAACATCTGAAAAGCCAGCTCCTCTCTATGGGGTCAAGGGCACTGTCCCAGTGAGCTGGGAGGCTCACCTTCCTGGCTCTGCCTGTCCTCACCCCAGGCAATGGAGGGAAGGAGTAGATGGGAAGAGCTTGGGGAAGACTGAGTGCCATTCCACCAGAACCCTAGCCACCTGTCCTCTCCCAATGAAACAAAAAAATGGCCCAGTCCCAAGGGGAGGAATAATGGGAACAGATCTGGGACAAGGAACAGTTAGTTGCCCCACAGCCGGTCTGCTGGGCAACAAGACACAGGTATTGGGGAACAGGAAATGGGCCATGGCAGCTACCCGGAGACCTCTTGCACCCTCCCCATCCCTGCCGGCCCCAGGGAAGGCCCACCTGCTTGGTGAAGTCCTGGATAATGCTGTGCTCCGACACCTGGGAGCCAATGGCAAAGCGGCGCTTGAGCTGCTTCTCGATGCGGCTCAGCATCTCCTGGTCCTCCTGGCTGGTGAAGCCCTCCACTCCTGTGGGCAGAAAGGAGACGGGTGGGTGGGCCAGGGTGCTGGGGAGGCTTGGAGAGATGGAGGCCTCTATCCCAAGGAAGAACGGCTGGAGGCAGACCCAGAAGAGAAAATGAGAAGAAGAGGAATAGAGTGCCAGGGAAGTGAGAGCCCGACTGAGGAGACATCCAAAGAGACCTGAAGTCAAGGGACAAGGCTAACGTGTCAGGAAGGAAGCTCCAGGCAGAGGCAACGGCAGGGGCAAAGGCATGAGGTAGGAACATGCCTGACTGGTTCAAAACCCAGTGCAGGGGCCAGAGTGGTAACCAGGGGCCAAGTCCTGTGGAGCCCTGGAGGCCTTGGCATAGGTTCAGTTTTGATTCTGGTGGGAGGAGCAGCCACTGGAGGCTCTGAGGACAGACACAGGTTGGCTTTTGAGAGAAAGTTGGTAACACATGGATGCATCCAGCTGGATAAACAGCAGGGACAATGGCCTAGAGAAGTAGACCTGAGATGGAGAGCTGGAGGGGAACCACCAGTGACCCAGGAGAGGGCAGGCTGCCCTGGAGACATCTGTGCAGGGCCCTGGGTGCAGAAGGCTCATGGTTTCCATCTACTGCTGCAGAGACCCTGTTTCAGCTAAGGAGAGGGTGGGGTTACAGTCAGGGAAGCCACTGACAGGGAATTCACAGCTCAGAGTTAAAATGAGTCTGCAAGGCAAACTCCTACAAAAACTGCAATTCCCAACTCAAATTCGCTGCCCCAAATCACACCTGTCCTCTGTGCACTCAGCATCCCAGAAAACCCTCCATTAGCAGCTGTCTGGTGTGACAGGAAGCCCTTTAGGGCAGAGACTTAGTCTTCACCAAGGGGGCAGGAGAAGAGACCAGGCATCACCTACCACCCCTCCCACCTTCCCTGGCACCAGCCACACTGGATCTTGAACATGCCAAGCCTGCTCCCTCCTTGGGTTCTTGGCACTCTGTCTTCCCTTTACCAGGAGCGCTCTTCCCCTAGGGAGCCACATTTCCTCACTTTACACCACCAGTCCTTGCTCAATGTCACCTCCTCAGAGGCCTCCCCATCCCTCTCCCACACACCTGGCCTGCTGGGACTCTCCCCTCTGCGCTTTCATTACCTGAACTTGATCTGTTTGCCACTTTGCTCTCTGTCTTTCCCCACTTGGAATGAGAGCCCCTTGCACAAGGCAGGGACTTAAGAGATCTGCTGGCTCTTAGACTCCTAGCACCAGGAAGTTCCTGGCAAATACTAAACACAATGAAGTATCTGCCGGTGAGAGAATGAATTTACCTGAGAGCCTGGCATGTGATCAGTGCCCCCGAGAGGCCTGCAGAAAGGCCCACCCTGAGCAGGCAGTATGACTTTGGACAGTGTGGCCTAGGCCGGCCTAGCCGCAGAGAGACTTGTGTTCTAGCCAAGCGGCGGCCTTGGGCACCCTGAGAAAAAACTGACTTCTTTGAGAGTCAGTTTTTCATCTAAGACGGGAAGGACGCAGTGGCCAGCCTGGCTTCCAGGGGCCAGCTGTAAGTAAAACGAGGGAAAGAGCTTTACAGGGTGCTGACTATTGTTCTTGATCAATGACAAAACTACCATTCCTAACGAACTGGCTCCAGAGGACTGGGTTCATCGGTCTGGGGAGAAGCTGCTTCTCCCCACCTGAAAGGAAAAATGGCCAGAGGGAGAAAACAGAAAGGAAGCAAATGCAGGAAAGCAACAAACACTTGGGCCTCCAGCATGCTACCCAGCCCACATCTGCTCACCTGACAGGGTGCCCGACAAGGCAGCATCCAGCGTGGACACCTGGAAGAGCCTCAGGGCCTCCTCCACGTCCGCCTCCGTGGCGAAGGGCTGCAGCTTCATCTTGCTGAGGGCCTCAGCAATGCGCACAATGGCCTCCAGCTGCCTGTGTGGGGGCAACGGGACAGCAGGGTGGCCTGAACCCATCTTCCCTCTCTGCACATCCTGGCACCAAGGCAGTACTTCCCAAGGTAGTATGACGGCAGGGGAGACTGCTGGCTGTCCCACGAGCTGTTATGACCAGTCTTCCTTTCCTCCTCAGTAAGGGAACCCCAACTTTTATTCCGGCACATGACAACCCACTAAGACATTTCCCAGCCTCTCTTGCATCTAGGTGTGGCCAATGAGTTGTAAGTCCAAACATTTTGTGGGGATTTTAGAAAGTATCCTTAAAAGGTGGGCCCGTCTTTCCCTTCCTCTCCCATCGCCTGGAATGCCGAGGTGATGGCTGAAGCTCCAGCAGTCATGTTGGACTATGACGTTAAAGGTGAGTCTGAGGGAACCCAGGTTGCTGATGACTCTGAGGAACCATCACAACAATCCCAGACTACCTACTCCCCAGATATTTTCACCTACAAGGAAAATAAATTTCCAATTTACGTAAGCAGCTTTTTTTGAATCTTCCATTATATACAACCAAATCCGCTAACTAATGAGTGCTGAAGGAAGGATTCAAACTAGGTAGGTCCCAGCTCTTAATCACTGTGCTCTACTGTATAAACTTACATGAAAGAAGAGAGTTAGGAACTAAGAAAACTGAGGTCCAGAGAAGGAAAACAATTTCCCTGCAGTCACACAGTGTGCTAGAGGTGAGGACCTAGGTCTCTTGACTCCCAGGCCTGGGCCTTCCCTCACCCTCGGGCTTCCCTGCAATGCGGGAAGCCAGATGGATTTCAGAAAAGAAGGTTCTAGGTTTTCCTGACCCTAAAGAAACCAAGAAACACAGATAATCAGGGAGACCACTGTTAACACTCCAAAAGGGGCCCCCTGCCTGCCCAGCAGGCCTTACTGAAGGCCTGTGCTGTGAGGTTAGCGATGGCCCAGAGCCGCTTGCCCAGCATACCCTGCCTGTGAAGTGAGGCCTGTGCACCCAGCCCCGCCCGCTGCTCACCGCACAGTGATGGGGATGCTAGAGCGGCGTTCGCTGTCCCTCTCGTGCTGACGGGCCCCGCTCCGCATGAGGATGTAACGGTTCTTCAGCTTCTCTGCGGCCTCTGCTGAAAGCCGGGGGCCACACTTCCTGCAGAAGGGTAAGGAGGGGCTGCCATGAGACCAGAAAGGAAACTTGGGGCACCCTCCCTGCCCCCAGCCAGCTTAAATTATGTGTTTTCCCCCAGCAGGATGGGTGCATCATTTGGACGAGATTTAAGTAAAATATGGGCTATGAACAGGTGTCACAGATCAACACTGGGAGAAAATATGTGCCTTTGTCGGAAAACAGGTAAAGGAAAGCCAGGCCCATCTGCAGGGGGTGAAGACCGCCCCTCCATACTGCTGGATGACATGTGGCTCTTGTCATGAAGGGGGAGTTGCCTCATCCACAGTTTAGAACCATGGGCCCACAGGACGGTAGGCTCTCAGCAGTCCTCGACCCAATTTCTCTACCACCCAACACATCTGAGAAAGTGATACGCAATGATGCTCACAAGAGACTTGGCAGTGACTGCTATCCAGGAACAGGGAGCACGTCACTCTCTCAGGGGGGAGGGGGGACGGCACAGGATCTACCCGAGTCCTATCCCCGCCCACCCCCACAGGTCAACTGGCAGTCACTGATTTAGGGGAAGCCTTAGGTCACCTAATCCAACCCTCATCCTGAGGATCAGGAGACCAAGGCCAGAGGCAGGGAGTCAGCTCCCCAAGGTCATGAGGAGCTCGGAACTGTGAAGACCCAGAAATCACTGGGCACTACACCACCCCTCACCCCAGAGGTGGTGAGTTAGGGACCCACCCGACTAGCATTTCACCTCCCATGGAAGGGGCACTCAAAGATTCCTCCACCCTCGGTATTACTACCAGCCAATGAAAGACAACCGAGCTGCATATCAAGAACCTTGCCATAGTGGCTAAAAGCACAATCTCTGGAGCAGGTACCTGGGTTCAAATCCTGGTTCCACTACCCCCTACCTGTGACTTTAGACAAGTCACTTCACCTTTCTTTGTCCCAGCTTCCTTATCTATAAAACGGGATAATAACATACCAGTTTCATAGGTTTGCGGGAGGGCTAAATTTCAGTTGTCCATAAAATACTGAGAAGAACACCTGGCAGGGAACAATTACCCTACTACATTTGATTACTGTTACTGACAGTCTATGAGAATAACAAAGTTGCAACTGCCATTTACTGAGAGTTTACTTGGCGCAGGGCTGTGCCAAGCACAAACTCATTGTCTTGTGCAATCCTTATAAACACCAACCTGGAGAGAGCAAGGCTCAGAGGTCAAATGACTTGCCCGAGGTCACAGAGTGGGGTCCGGCACTACCAGAGCCTGTGTCCAAAATGACCACATTGCCTTGCCTTCCTGAATGTCCATCACGGGGGTGTCTTTGAGACCATCTAAATCCTACACCCTCATTTTGGAGATGGGGAAACTGAGGCAGACAGCCACTGAGTGACCTGTGTAAGGTCAGAAAGGAGTAGAGCAGATTTAGCAGAGCTAAAACTCAAAGAACAGCATCATCTCAGGCATCCTTCATGAGGGGCAGGCCCAGGGACCAGGGTTCTCTCTCCCCCTAGGGGAGCAGGGGCAGCCCCAGCCCACGGGACCAGCATCTAGTACTCACGTTCGGCAGTAAGAGATGAACTTCTTCAGCGTGGTCAGGTCAACCTCGCCCTCCACAGTCTGGGTCTGCATGAGTGCACTCACGTGCAGAGTGATGACGTGTTTGGCCAGCATCTAGCAGGCAGAGGGGACTCTGGGTCAGCCAGCAGGCCCTCTGGAGCCTGTCTCTCAACAGGGGTCGAGCAGACAGGGAGGGAACTTGTAGAGCTATAACCAATGGAAAATGGGAGGCCTCCTCTTTCTCTGGGGCTGTCGGCCGCTAAGACAAAATCCTGGAGCTGCCAGGGCCTCCTCTATCACCAGAGGGAGCAGCTGCCAGAGAACAAGCCTCTCCCAAGGAGGCAGCAGAGGTGTAGAGACAGAAGGAGCCGAGGACACCAAGGCCTAGACCTAACAGGCCTCAAAACTCTGGGCTTGTCCATTCCATAAACCACTAAGTTCCTTTCAGAAATTTATACACCAGAACTGGGTGGGGTTCTATCACTTGCACCCAAATGTCAACTCCCCATATCACATGCAAGCGACTGAGGCCCAGGGGAAGTGATTTGTCCCCAATTACACAGCTTCTCACTCACAAGAGAGGCAGAACTCTGCACCCTAGTTCAATGGTCTCTGCAATCCCCAAGTGCCACGTCCTTGGCTACCCACTTATGGGCCTTATCTGATGGTCAGGGCTTTAGCCAAGTTTCTTGTTCACCCTCCCCCAGAACCGTGGGCCTCAAGCCAAGCCCAGTGCACCCAGTGCACCCTGTGGCCCTGACTCACCACATCCCTTTCCTCATTGTGCTCGTCCTTGACAATGAAGATCATGTCAAAGCGGGACAAGATGGTGGGCATGAAGTCAATGTTGTCCTCCCCCTTCGTCTCATCCCAGCGGCCGAACACTGAGTTGGCAGCAGCCAGGACGGAGCAGCGGGAGTTGAGGGTAGTGGTGATCCCGGCCTGAGAGGGAAGAGTGAAAAGGAGATGACAGATCAGAGATGAGGACCCCAGACACGGCTCTCAAGCCTGAACACATGGACCTGTGATTCTAGGCCTGCTGCTGCTGCTGCTGGCAGAGACCTGAATAGAAAGGACTCAGCCCAGCACTCAGAGCACCAGGGGCCTGGTCAGGCCACACTGGACCTCGCCGAGTAGGCTTGCCAGGGAGGACCACACACCTTGGCGATAGAGATGGTCTGCTGCTCCATGGCCTCATGGATTGCCACTCGGTCATCTTCTCGCATCTGCACAGAGGAGAGAAGAGTCCATCAGACCAGGTGAGGGGTGGGGGAGCAGTACCAGCAGGAAAGCAACAGCACAACTACTCCCCAGTCCCAGCTTCATGCCAGGCCAATGGCAGGAACTGGGTCACCTCTCATCCCGGTGACAACTGTCCAGATGTGAAAAGATGCTGGGAGAGGTCAAGCTACTTCCCAGTTACCCTGTAGTGACAGGCAGGAGATTGAATATAAGTTTCCAAATCAGAGGTGGTTTCTGCTGTCCAGGCACAGAAGGCCACACCCCCTGCCCTGAGACGACTAGGTGCCACCCACCTTTCGGCCACTACTTCACCCTGTCAGCCTCACCTTGTCAAACTCATCGATACAGACGACCCCGCCATCAGCCAGGACCATGGCTCCGCCCTCCATGATGAAGTTCCGGGACGAAGGGTCCCTAATCACGGAGGCTGTCAGGCCCGCTGCGCTGCTGCCTTTCCCAGATGTATACACCTGGGGAAGGGTCATGGGAGGAGGTGTCAGGGCCCAACACAGCTCCATGCTCTGACCCCACTAAGTCAAGGGGACCAGAGAGCCGTGGTTCACCCAAGGTCACACATCACAGCTGGCTAGAGCACAGAATAGAACTCAAGGAGCCTCCCTCTGGATGAGGACTCCGCCCTGGCCCGTCTGGCCTGGAGGTTCGCCCCCACTGGGATAATTCACACCCATTACGCTCCTGAGCCCCGCCACAGCAGTCCTTAGGGGCCCTGCTCACAGAGGAGCAAAGTGAGGCCCAGAGGAGAGGACTGTCACTTCCACATAGCCTCACAGCTGGGACAGGCTTCTCACTCCCAGGAAAAAGCTTCCCCTACCCCAAATCCCATGCCATCCCATGTCACATGCTGTCACTGAGCCCTTGAGATGGGCTTAACTGTAAAATACATATAAATTTTAAACTTTGTGCTAAAAAAGGAATGTAAAGTATCTCCTTAGTATTTTTTTAACATTAAGCTACATGTTGAAATATTTTAAATATCCTGGATTAAACAGAGTATTGTTATGATTAATTTCACTTGTTTCTTTCACTTCCTAATGTGCCTACTAGAACATCTAAAATCCCACACGTGGCTCACATTTGTAGTTCACACTCACTTCTACTGGGCAGTCCTGGCACGAGCACATGTCACACACAATTCCTACCTCTATCTAGAGACCAGACCTCCCACCTATACACTCTGTCACACTGAACCCGGCAGGTATCCTTGCCCCACCCAATCTCCAGACACGTTCCTCACTGCGGAGGCCCTGGCTTACTGGGCGCTTGTGTTCAAATCCCTGTGCTCGCCCTTACTAGCAGGACACTTAGCTATGCTGTGCCCATTTCCTCGACCACAGGACGGGGCAGTCCCTACTGCAGAGCTGAGGTGCGCGCTGGGTGAGTAAATATATGTAAAGCACTACAAGCAGTGCCTGGCCCTTGACTTTAGCCATAACTATTATCAGTGTTATACTTTAGAGGATGGATAAGCTGAGGCTCAGGGAGCTTAGGTGACTTGCTCAAGGTCCATAGCCAATGACTAGCCAGGCTGAAACCCAAACCCCATCCTGCCTCTCAGCCGGCGCTCTGCCGTCCACCCCAAAACTACACCCACCTATTGATTTCCTTCCTCCTCTCCTGCTGTGCCACCTGACCACAACCAAGGGGAGTGAGGAAGAAATTCCGGGTCATCCTGCCCACCAAGAGGAAATTCTGGGTCAGCCTTCCTCCCTGCAGGGGCAGCCAAGGAGAGCAGGTCATCCGGCACTCACCCCAATGGGAGAACATTTCTCCACAAACTTCAGCAGCTGGGACTTGGCCGTCCCCGGGTCCCCCAGCATCAGCAGGTTGATGTCTCCTCGGCGAGTGAGCCCGTCAGGGAGCCTAGGGGAGGATATGCAGGTGGGCAGGGCAAAAACCCACGGAGGGCCAGGCCTCAGAATGGACGCCACGGCAGGCTAGCGGTCAGCCCCCGAACTATCACGAGCCTCAGAGCAAGCGGGGAGGCAGGGGCTCTGGGCTGAGACCACAATCACAACCCCGTGTCCCCTAGCCTCGCTGGTGGTAACTTGCCTCTATGCTTGGTCTCTACGCTTCAATTCCCTCATCTATAAAATGGGCATGATCGTTGCCTTCTCACAGTTATGGTGAGGACTGACTGGGTTTCAGACACATAAAAGCACTTAGAAAAAAGCCTAGTGCAAGGTAATTCAGTAGATGGTAGTTGCTAGTCATATTATTTTCAGACCTCTATTACTTCATAGTTTCAAAGGACACATGACGCCCTGTGTTAGGTTTTCACCTGTTGTATCCATGTGGAAGCATGGGTTCAGAGAGATAGTATCTCTCACCCAAGGTCACACAGCAAATAAGCAGCACAGCAGAAATTTAATCCCTGGTCTCCAAACTGCAAACCCAGAGCTCTCCCCGCCAGGTCTGTACCCGCCAGGTCTCCCACAATCCACCCCTTAGCCAGGGATGGGGATGGAGTCTCTCTGGAGGGATCATGATTAGTCTCCAGCCAGCCAACAAGGAGCCTGGAAACTGGGGCATGTGCCCAAGTAGCAGGCAGGGCTGAGTCCTGGGAAAACGAAAAGAGCATTCGTGTCCGGACCATCTGGCAGCTGTCATCCCATGAGCCAAGTCACTGTCCCCTCCAAGACTTGGGGAGCCTAGATCCCCACCTTTTCCGGGAACCACCAAAGAGCAGGCAGGCAATGGCCTTCTTCATGTCAGTGCCCCCGAAGATGGAGGGAGCGATGCTCTTGGAGATGACCTCATAGACATTAGGGAGGGCGGCCAGGCGCCGGAACTCCTCCTCTTCCTGCGGGGTCACGGCCCCGGCAAAGCTGCGGCCTGGGTAGGGAAGGGAGGGAGGGTGCATGAGAGCTGTGAGGGAGAACCAGCTCCACCCCACCATTCGGCCTGGTGCCAGCTCAGGGCTTCTCAGAGGGGAGAGTCCCCAGGGTCAGGACAGCACAAGTGTCAGCACAAAGACAGAGGCCCCTGTTCTCCCCCTTTGGTGTGGGCCTGTGTGGTCCAGGGTCCAGTGAGAGAGGGGAAGAGTGGAGGGAGTCAGAGGAACCAGAGGGCCAGATCGTGGAGGCCTCTGGGGACTCCTGGGAAGTCCTCCATCTTGCGGAGTGGGCTGGGGTGCTTCTCAACTAAGGAATGACATGGTGTCTTTTGGTTATGACAGCACCACTTACCCTGAGCGCTATGCGGAACAGAGTGTAGGGGCGAGAGCAGGGAGTAAGCCCAACAGTAATTCAGGAGAGACAACGTGGGCTCGGCTCAGGACGCAGCACAGTCTTTTGGCAGGGCCAGGCCAGGGCCCCAAAGCCAACTCACCAGAGCCATCCGTGTCCACCTGGATGCCCAGGACACGGATGTAGGAGCTCCGAATGCCCACGCCCACCCTGTCTCGACCCTTGCTGGAGGTCAGGCCAAACTTCTTAATGGAGTAGATGCCCATGATGGTGACTCTGTTCCCAGGGACAACCTTGTCACACAGGTACCTGAGAGGATGGGGAGGAAGGGGAAAAACAGATGAGAGCCTGGTGGAGATAGTGTCCTGACTCTATGTACCTCATCACTCGGTCCACTTTAGCATTTCTAGCAGAGGCCTCACAACTCAAGCTGGTTCCAGACCTCTCCACCCCACAGGCCCAGAAAATGGGTCTCTCTCCCCCTCATCACAGCCCATCCTGGGCTTGGATGACAGCTGCTTGGAGGACAATGCTGACGATTCTTGCCCATGGTGAGGGCCCGAGCCTTCCGATGCCTTCACAAGCTCATCTGTTATGCTGCTTGGGGTCAGAGGGGAAGTGCTAGCCCACCCCAAGCCATCAGAAGCCCCATCTCAAAGTATATGATGGTCTAACCACTAGGCTGTACACCTGAAAATAATACAAAATAATATTGAGACTGTTGGTGGGTGTGGAGGAACTGAACAAAAAAAAAGAACTCATGGACACAGACAGTGTGGTGATTGCGAGGCAGGGGGGGAGGTGAGAGCATATGGGGGAATAAATGGTGATGAAAAAAATAAAAATAATAATAATGATATTAAATGTAAACTGTAATTGAAGAAAATCTAAAAAGTAAAATTAAAATTAGAAAATGAAAAGAGAAGCCGCACCTCCATCTCTCTGCTGTACGCCTCATCACAGGGCTTCCCGTAGCCGCTTCAGGGAAGCCTTCCTCATGCCCTCCCAAACCCCCTGCAAGGGCTACTCCCCACTTCTGCCTCGTCATGGCTCCATGAGTTCAACCAAGTCATTTCGCCTCTGGTTCATTTCCTCTTTTGAAAAATAAGACGTTGAAACAAGGAAGTCTCTGAGTCCCTCCAGCCAGTGTGGCATGGAAGAAACACTGGGACATGTATCTGCACACTGCCGCTCAGTAGCGGTGTGACTTTAAAGAAGTCACTGCAACTCTCTGAGCCTGAGGGATGATAACCCCTGATCTGACCTACCCCAGGGACTGTGGGATCAGTGAGGCAAGAGATACAGATACAGAAGTGCTTTATACACCAGAAGAGTCACAGCCTAGGAAGGACTGTCATCGTCACTGTTAACGTTCTATGAGAGGATTCTATGACTCCTCTTCCTATGTCCCACTTGAGCTTTGTGGATCAGACCTGCTTGGACAAAATCTATATATAACGAATACTTAGTTTGTAGGAGAAACAGTGCTCAACATTTGACATGCATTTCCCAGTTTAAATCTCCCAGCAGCCTGATGAGAGATTAAGGACTGTCGCACTTGATCCCCAACTGCGGCTCAGCAAGTTCATGCAACTTGCTCAAGAGTCTGACTTCTACACATTCTACTGCCACTGAAGCAGCTAATGAAACCTGTAGGTCTGCTCCCCAGAAAAGCTTACACACACAGAACACCTGTGAATGCCAGGGTGTGCAGCCCCGGGTAAGAACCCTAGTCACCATCTCCAAGCCTTATGCCCCTGTTACCGTGAGGGACCAGGCCCCAGCTCGGCACTCTCTTCCTCTTTCCAATTACTCAACAAAATCCAAGGAAGGATCTTAACAGCAAGGCGGGGGCAGCAGCAGGGTGTCAGGCTGAGATGAGGCCCTCCCAGCTGCTAGTTATCTAGCTCTGTCACCTGGAGCCTCCCAGCACTGAGGGCTGGAGAGATTCTCCCAGGAAGAACACAGGCTCAAAGGTCCTCCATGCACTAAGTCAGTTACATGTCCTCAGTCTGCAAAATGGGGACTGACATGCCCCTGCAGGTGATGGGAAGATGAGAGGAAACTACAGGATGTACCAGGCACAGGGCAAGAGTCCCCTAACCAGCCATCCTCTCCCCCTCCCTCACCCACCATGCTGGATAGTCCACACCCAGCACCAGTTTAGGGACACAGCCAGTGACATCTGACCTCGTGGATGCCCACACCCAGCCAGCTCACCTGTCGCAGTAGAGCTGCATGTGCCTGGGCATCTCACCGTGAGGCACTGCATCAGGCAGCTCCTGCAGCTTCAGAGTCTGGAAGTCCACGCACTTACATTTGTCAGGCATGATGAAATACGGGTCCAGTGGGCACCTGGGGCGCCCAGCCTGATCCCTGATGGGGGAAGAAAGCAGAGTCACCAGATCTATCCTGAGAACCCAGAGCCCATCCTAGGAGTCAGCAACAAGGCATGGCCAGCAGCAAATCAAGGGTCTCCACGATAAGGCACAGAAAGGCCCTAAAAGGGTGGCTCTGTGGGGGACCGCATACTGGAGTAGGAGTGAGGAGACCTACTCCAGGCCAGGCTCTTCCATGAACTTGCTGGGAGACAGACAAGTCACACTCCCAGTCCCCTCACAGGGTCTCAGTGTCCCCACAGGCAGAGAGGGGCCAGACTGCCAATGACCTCACTAAACTCCGCTCAAATCCCAGGATCCCTGAGGGTATGGGCACCTGGAGACCATTCTCAGGGTCTAAGCCTCTATATACCCCTATCTAATGAAATCACATAACTACTGTAGCAATATTATAGTAAAACACCTATGTGCAGGGCACTATTCTAGGTGCCAAGGACACAGCAGTGAACAAAAAGTCCCTGCTCTTATGGAGCTCGGGTTCTAGTCAGGGGACACTGAAAACAAACCGGCAAGTAAATACATAACAGAGTGACAGGCAGCACAGGCACCTGAGCAGGCGGACAGGAGAAAGAAGGACTGAGTATGTGTGCACCAAGAGTAAGACAAAGGACAGGGCGGCACCTCTGTGAGGTGACATCTAAGGGAAAAGATGAAGAAGTGAGGCCATGGGCTGTGGAGGCTGGAGGAAAGGATATGCTGGGCAGAGGAAACAGCAAGTTCAGGGGCCCTGCAACTTATAGTCCAGGAACAGGAGGGACGCAGCAAGGCTGGGACGAGAGAGGAGGGAGGCTGGGCAGAGCTGGAAGCAGACCATGAGGGCCATGTGGGACACACTGGGCCTTGACTTTGGTAAGACAGTAATGACTGAATCACCTGCAGTATAAGGGTCACCTGGCTGTTGGCTAGAGAATAGACTGGGGGACAAGGGAGGACACGGGATTCAGGAGCAGGTTTCTGCAAAGTTCCAGGTAAAAAATGAAAACAACATGGAAGCACGTGCCAAAGGTGGTAGGAACAGTCAGATTCTCTACATACAAACTTCAAGGCAGAGCCAAAAGGACTTCCTGATTGTTTGGATGCAAAATGGAAAGAAACATTATGAGACCAAGGACTTGGGCCTGAATACCTAAAATAGTAGTGTCTCTACGTTGGGGTAGGAAGACAGGGGCTGTAGAATGGCAGATGTGGGGATGGGGCGGAATCAGTTCAGTGTGAGACATGGGTCAAGTTCAAATGTGCACTGCCCATTAGACATCCTTGGAGAGGAAGCTCTGGCAGGTGGCTGTACTTGAGACTGAAGGTCAGTGAAATACTCATCCGTGTCCTCTGCACATGGACGATATTTAAAGTCCAAGACCACCTAGGGAGTGAGTGCGGAGAAGAAAGGTGGCTGAGCCCTGTCTGGGGCACTGTAACTTAGGTCCGGAAGCTGAGGGCAACCAGCACAGAGGCCAAGAGCAGCCAGGAAGAGAGGGTAGAGCCTTTAGATCAGGGGTCAGCAAACATTTTCTGTAAGGGCCCAGACAATAAGGGTTTTCAGTTTTGTGGACCAAAAAGTCACACACTCTGCCTCTGCAGTACAAATGTGGTCATAGGCTGTGTTCCTGGGGCCTCCGGATCTGGCCCAGCAAGCCACAGTTTGCTTCAGAAGACTCCAGATAGACGGCTCTGAACTTTTCCCTCCCGACCCTGTGTTCCCCACACAGGTTGTCCAGGCATCCTGGTGCAGACAGAACTCACCAATGCAAAGGGATACGGTGTAGAACCCTGAGCCCCGGGGCGTCAGCTCTGTGCCTCCCCCACTGGGCATCCCCTGCCCCGGCCCCTCCCTGCTGCAGTGTCCCCATCCTTCCCATCTCCACTCAGGTCGCCTCCTCACAGCCCTGGAGGCCGTTCAAGGTCCACTCACGTGTTGCACTTCCTGGGCAGGGCATAGCCCTCCAGGCCTGGGCGCATGGCGATGTTGGTGAGGGTGTTGCGGCAGCTGCGGCACTGGATGGAGATGCGGGTGGCCTTGGCGCGGACCCCGGATGCTGAGATGATGATGCCGGGGATCTTTACCAAGTGTGACATCATGTCTGACTGCAACAGAACCATTGGAAAGTGGTTGGCTAAAGGGAGCCAGGTATACCTGAGATTATGCATGAAAATCTGTCTTTTAATGCAGACTGAAATATTTAGAAATAAAAAGCCATGTCTGTAACTTACTTTAAAAATAGTTTAGCCAAAAAAAGTAATAACAATAATGAGAGAGAAAGAAAGCATATTAGGCAAAATGTTAACCACTGTTAAATTTATAGGTGAAGGTATATGGGATTTATTATACTATCCTACTTTTTTGTGTTTACTATTTTATAATAAAAAACCAAAAAACAAGAAAAGTTTCATCATCGTTTTTTCCCATTCCAGTGGTTTTCCTGGGACAGACAGGTAGGTTACAGGTTCATGTTGATGCCCTTCCCCCCAATGCCTGGAGATGGAGAGGGAAGAAACACAGAAAGGAGGCCAGCTCCCCTTTGGTAACTGAGGCCAGAGTCACAGTGCCTGCCATGGCCCAGGAGTATACTGGAACTACTGAAACCACCAGAAACCATGTTTTTTGGAAAATAATGTACAAAGCTGCAGGTATCCTGGCACTCCAGAATTTCAGAGTTGGAAAGGATTGGGGGTTGCTTTGCCCACACGAGGAGCTCAGTAAACATTTATCCAATGAGTTAATTCGGTTCAGGATCACAGAGCTGGCAACCAGATGCGCCTGCCTCTGAAGCCCCTCTGCACCATGCAGCTGCCACTGCCACCTTCCACCTGGCCTCTAAGCAAACCCACCTTCAGGCTACGAATGCTGGATGGGCTGGCGTCCGACTTGAGCATGACCTGGATGTCCTGGAGCACCTCCTCACCAGTGGGCCGTGGCCGAGTCACCTCATCGGCCACCTCCTTGGCAGCTTCCTCCAGCTGGAGGAGGAAGGGAATGGGCTGTTAGTGCCTGGAGCAGGGCCAGCCCTAGGGGATGCGGGGACAGGGTCCCACTCACCAGCTGCAAATGCTCGGTAGGCTGCTTATACAAGAAGTCGGCCAGGTCTTCATCAAAGCTGGCAAGGTCCTCCATCTCCACCTCGATCCAGTACTCTCCCAGGTTGTAATGCCGTTTGAGTTCATCCCTGGAGTGGGCAGGTAGCAGGGTGAAGGTGGGGAAGGGTGCAGAGGAGAGGAAACCAACACTGGCTGAGGTGAACTGCACCCTGAATGTGCCCTCACCATTGCCGACGCTACTCTACCACTTCTCTTCCCAAACACACATCAAATTCTAGGTGGTTCCGGTACTTAACCCTGCAGAGGCTCCCACTGCTGGCAGAGGCATCCTCCAAAGAAAGCTCCATGGAAAGGATGTGTCGACCCTCAGACAGGATTCTGCACACAGGTCAGTCTGGGAGGCTCTCACTGCAAACCCGTTCTTTCATTTCAGGACTCCTTGGAGCCTTTAACTCTCTCAGGAAACTAATAAGGACATACCTCAGAACTTGGAGACAGAAGGCAGCAGACACCATGTCTGTCTTGTCAACCACCAGACTAACTCTTTGTACAGAGCATCCCCTGGGACTATTGTCCCAAAATACACTTGGGGACCACAGACCTACACAGAGCCTGCTCCGCGCCTCATCTCAGGCCTCGTCCCCTTCCCCCTTATGCCCGGGAGCCAGCCTGGCCCGAGAGCCCCTTGCACTAACAGGCCACCCCATACCCCTGCTCATGCAACTGCTACGTAGAATGCACAACTCTTCTGTCAGCTCAGGGGTCACCTTGAACTTCAGCTCCTCTGGAAGCCTCCCCTAACTCCTCTTTTACATTCCTTTGAGGTGACTCTCACCTTGTAATTATTTGTTGGTCTCTATGCCTCACTCCCACCTACTTCTTTATTACAAGTAGTATGGGTCTTTTCATGTTTGTATCTCAGTGACTAGCACAGTGCCAGGCACAGAAATGGTCAATGTCAGCTGGTGCATGAATAAATAAATGGAGGCAGGAATCACTATGCCCATTTTACTGATAAAGAAACTGAGGACCAGAGAGACTGTTACTTGGAAGTCACTCCAACAGAGCCTGGACCTGCAAACTCATGTTCTCTGTATTGGAAGGGCCTGCGATGACTTGGTACAATATCACAGGTTGTACAACGACCAGGCGCAGGGACCCTGCCCTGCTCCTTCAGTGCTGCAGCCCTGCACCTGGAGCAGTGCCTGGCATGCAGCAGGTGCACAATCAATAGAGGTTACACCGCTGGAATAAATGAACGAGTGAAATAAATCGTAACTCCCATCTTCACTTACTGCACCCAGAGCGCTTGAGTTCCTGCAGTACCTCTGACCTTACATGGGAAGACAGTAAGAAAACACAGGTAGGGGAACTGGAAAAAGAACCAAAGGGCCCAAGTGGCTCTAGCTGGGGTACTCAAAAGTCAACTTCAGGTATGAAATATGCACAACTAAATCCCATCCGGCGCTGGGAGTGAGGAAGCACCGCTGGGACCGAATCCGTAGAACGGGACAGGCTCCTTCACCTCCTGCCAGTCCCCCCAAGGCTCTGAATGGAGACGTGCGCCCAGCCCTCCAGCAGGGAGTCCGCAGGTGCCTCTCCCCTCCGGCCCCGCTCCAGCCCGCACCTGTATTTGAAGGTGAAGCCGGTGCGGTCGGTGCCCACTCGGTACTGCCGCAGGAACTCCTTGAAGCGCCTCTGCAGCTGCGATTTGCGGGCCTTGCCCTCATCGGCCGCGGTGTCCCCCCCAAAGCTGTCGCTGTAGAAAACGCCGGGGTCGTCGAAGCCTGACATGACTGCACCTGGCGCGGGGACGAGGCGATGGAGCCGACTGCGGGCGGCGCGCGGCCTCCCCTCCGCCCCGACGTCGGCGGCCTCCGAGCCGCACGCGGGGCGAGGGTGTCCCGGCTCCCACAGCGGGCGGGGGAACCCTGGCTCCCCCTCCCGGCTCCGGGCCGGACCTCGGTCCTCCCAGGACAAACCCCCGCCCACGCTTACTGCGCCCCCAGAGGCAGACGCCTGCCGACCCCCGTGGGGCGGGCTCCCGGGTCCCCACTCCCCAGTCCCGCCGGCCTCACCTCTCTGCCTGCACCCCACGGACCCGGAGAGACCAGCACCCCCAAGCTCCGCCGCCGAGTTTCGCGGGAAAAACGAGACGCAGCGTTCGGGCGCCGCGGCCGCTGCGTCCCCATTGGCTCGCCTGCGCTCCGGGGCCAGCGATTGGACCGTTCTGAGCCCTCTAGCCCCGCCTCCTGCGCAGGCATCCCAAGAGGATTGGCTTCGGGGCTCATGACGTCAGGTTTCCGGGCCTTTTTCCGGGCTCCATTTTGTGCGTCAGGCAATTTGGCGCGAAATTTCTGAAAGGGGACAGGCGGGGAGGGGCGGGCCGAGCGCAAAGATGGCGGAGGGGCGGGCCTTCGGGCCGGCGGGCGGTGGCGCTGTGCCGAGGGCTCTGCGGTCCACTGCTCTCAAGAGCCTCGTGGGAAAGTGACCCCTTTCAGAGCCACGGGGTGATAGAACCAAGGGTTCGGAAGGGAGCGGTCTCAGTACACACTTGCCTGGTGCGAGCCGCCGCCCCCCAGTGGCTGGGGGGCCCCTGCACCCCTGCTCCCCTGCTCCCCCGGGTCACGCTCTTCCAAAAGGTGGAGCGTCGTCAGACCTCAGTCACCTCTGGTCTTCTTAATGCATCTGGGACTCGATGCTTCCATAGACCCAAATGGTATCTTTTTCATTGAAGCCTGTAAAGTATCGGGGCGCGCTTAAAACTGGTGAAAATTCCAGATCATAGTCCCAACCTAGCTTGGAAAATAGGAAGATCTGGCAAAAACCGCCGCAGGCCCGGGCGGCGACAAGGGCGGCACAGGCGCCCCCCTTTTCCCCTCCCGTCCCCCGGCACGAACTGGGAAGAACTTTTTACTCTCTTGGCCACGTTCGCGCGAACATTTACGGGGAGTGTTTAAAACGTGTTATTACAGTGTCTAAAAATTACACCGGATGAGTCCGAACCCGGCTTTTCTCACCGATAGCTCACGTGGGAGCGGACACGCACGTCCCGCTCCCGGCGAGGCGCTTAGTTCCCGCAACGCGCCGGCGCGGGTTCCCGGCCGCGCTCCGAACGGCCGTCCCCGCGGGATGCCCGCCGGCCCCGCCCACCCCGCCGGCCCCGCCCACCCCGCCGGCCCCGCCCACCCCGCGGCTGCCCGCCGGCCCCGCCCTCCCCGCCCCGACGGCCCAGCCCGGCCGCTGCCCCGAGACCTGGACGCCTGGTTTCGGGGATCCCTACTCTGCGTGTCCCCGGCCAGACGAGAAGTCCTGGGCTCTCGTCTTCTCCAAGGAAAGATTTTGACCGAGACAGCGGAGAAAGCAGCAGTTCATTGGCCGCTGCAGAAATGCGCTTAGGCGGGTGACACGAGGACGCGCTGGGCTGCCCGGCCCACTGGCGGGTCAGCGAGAGGGGCCTTGGGGACAGGCCCAGGGGTCAGCCCCTCCCCAGGAGCTGCCCATTGCTCCCCCTAGTTGCAAGTCTCAGGGGGTGGCTTAGAGGCTCGGGGACACCTGCCTGTGGGGGACGGAGGGGGGAAGGGAGCGGCCCCGGTGTGTTCCCTGGGGGAGAGCCCCGGACCTTCCTTTTCAGGGGCTCCAAAGGCTGGGCGCTCAGGGGAGGCCTTAGCGGCGCAGCATTAGAATATTCATGAGCTTTATGCCCACTGACCAAAATGAGATTTTTTTTTTCCCTCTTAATTAGTCCGTCCTTGGGTGTGGTTGGCAAATGGCACTAATTGGATTCCTGCTGTCTGCCTCCCGGAGTGGGGCGATTTAAGCTATTTAGCCTCTGGTTGGGGAGGAGAAGTGCAAACCATTTCTCTTCAGTGTCCTTGGTTTGGGGAAAGATAGGATTTACTAGGCGGACACAAACTGCTTGTTTAACTGTCTCAGTTTCCCTATTCTGCTTGTCCTGGAATTTTCCTAGCTTATTGTTCTGTAACATTGGCACGCGAAGTCTCCTAAACAAACAGCGGCTACTGGGCCTGGTTGCACTTTGGAATCTCCTCCCGCAGCTCCTTGTAAACAAGATTCCAGACTCCAGCCCCAGGTTTCCAAAATCAGAACCTCCCAGGGTGTGGCACAGGATTCCCCAGGGGAGATTACGATGCCACCGTTCACAGACTGTGTTTGCACACTGCCGGACCCTCCCATCCGCTGTGGGAGGAAGGTGTAATGTTCTCATTTTGCCAGTAAACCAAAGGAGACTTGAAGTGACTTGTCCAAGGTTCCAGACTTCAGGATGAAGCCAGGACTAGGGACAAAGGACCTCCTGACTCCCAGTCCTCACGTACTAGTTGTCTAAGGAAGCACCTTGTCCCCTGTGCTCCCAAATACACCGTTGGCAAAGGGCCCTCCCTGTCCCACACTGGGAGGCTGCATTTTTAACATTCCAGTGGCTTTTGTGACTTAGGAAAAGACTAGGGCTATGGATGGAGCTGGACAGCCCTGCTTTAAATCCTTCCTAACCCTCAGGGCATGGCAGCACTCCTCACAGATTTGCTGTGAGAATTAAACGAGATGACAAAGGTGAGGGGACTTGAAGTACAAGAATCACTTAGCAAAAGAACACAGAACCCTGACCACCCTTGTTTCCTAATAGGGGCGGATGTACAATGCTGCCTTTTACAAGCATCTCATTTGCTCAAGACAGGCAGGTGAGGTAGGTCTCTCTGTATTCATGTTTCAGGTAACAGAACTGAGCCCTCAAGAGAGGTTAATAACTAACCTTAAGGGCAGAGCTATGAAGCAGAGTAGCCGGGGCTTCAACCCAGGGATCTCCCCCTGGTCCCTAAGACTCACGTTATAGGATTCAAGTTTTATCCCAGAACCTGCTCATTCCAGCCTAACAGGGAGACTCCATCCTTAGTCAAGGTGAGTCTCACAACATCGATTTCACCACAAAGACTCGCCCACCAACTGCTTAAAGCTCACCCCCCAACACTATTCTCAGAAAACATCCAAACCAGCCCACACCTTCATCCCTTCCCCTCACCACTCAAGAAAAAAGAGGAAAAGGTCAGTTCCCCAAGGCTCACAGAACCCAAGGAAAACATGTCAAGTTACTATCAGGCAATGCAGTTTATTATTTCACCGAAAAGTTAGAGACCAAGGCCACAGTGCTGTTAAATACCTCCCCCAGCGCCCACCCCCCCCCCAAGCCCACCCCAACCCTGCTATAAAAACAGAACACAACAAAATACCACGGGCTGAGCTAGAACAAAAAGTGGTTCCAACAAAAACAAGACAAACACAAGACACAACATCTTGGCACATTTATATGAAAAATGCCATGGCCCCTGGGGAAGCGGTCATGGCACATCAACAAGGAGACCGCGAACCCAGGTGCTTGGAGGTTCAGAATGGTTGCTACTTCTGGCCACATCTTCTTGGCTCTGTTGCAGGAATGGGTGAGGGGAGTGTTGAGGGCCCAGCAGGACTCCACGTCCCACTCTGGAAGTTCAGGTCCTTGGCTGGACGGGCTTTGGGTTGGGAAGGCGCCACAGACTCTTTCTTGCCAGAGAGAGAGAGGGATTGGGGGGAGGGGATGGGGTGGAGCTGACATCCGCCCAAGGGAAGGAAGCCAGCCAAGGGATTTCCCTCTCTAGAAAGAGGGCCCTCCACTGGACAGAGTCCATGGCTCCAGGAGCCAACACATGTGCATTCACATAGCATAAAGCCCCATGGCAACTGTTGCCACCAGAAAACTGAGTGTGAGGACCCATCGGATGAGTGGTGTCTGGGAGGAGACACTGCACTGGGACTTCCCTCTGGGAGTCTCCGGGGGAGTTAAGTCTGAAAGAGAAAGGGGGTCAATGTCAGCAGCAGGTAGACAGAGGTAGAATGTCTGACTTTACAGAAAGACACAGCAGAGAGGAGTCAGCAGTCTCTAATAGTCCTGCTCAAGGCCAAAATTCTGCTAGAACACAAACAGGTGGCCCTCTAGCCACTACTTGAATACCTCCAAAGACAGGGAGCTTACTACTTCTCCAGCTGTCTATTCTTCCCCTTTCAGCCAGCCCACATTGTGAGACCATGCCCTCCAGGGGTGCTCCAGGGGACCACACTTTGAGAACTGGTGCATTAAGGCAAAGTCACCTCATCCCACCAGGCAGCTAATCCCATCAGTACTGGCCATATTCCAACGCTGCCAGGCACCATACCAACAGAGGGGTCCACGTGGTCCTGGCACACGTGGGAAAGCCACAGGGCAGGTATGTTAGAGTGGTACCAAGCAGGCAGTGAGCTTCACCTCCCCACTCGCCCCCATTCCCAAAGCCACATTCCTGCTCACAGGTGCCAGGCTTTGAGGGTCCCCTCTGTGGACCACTTTGGTCTTTCTGGAAGTTCCCCTGATACTCCTTCAGCACAGCCACAGCCTTGGTACCTTTCTGAGGCACACGAGGGAGGGACTAACACGCAACAAGACCCAGAGGTCACATCTTCCTGGCATCCCATGGCAGGGTAACAGCTAGAAATGGTCCCAGATTCCCTGTCTCATGTCAGGGGTCTCTGCTCAGGAATTAGTAAAGGGCCCCAAAAGAACCCAAATCAAGGAGGAAGGCTTGGCCCCCGACTTCCGAGGGTCCTCTGGGTGCAAGTCTCCACTTCTGAGCCAATGAACTAGAAGTAACTCAACTGCCCTTGGTTTCAGAGATGGGGAAACTGAGGGAGGGAGAGGTTACACGGCTTGCCCAGAGTCTCCCACTGAAGGCTGACCTCATGCCCTTTGGCCTGCGCAACACTTCTCATTTAAAACATTCAGAAGACAGAGGAGTCAAGAGATACTGAAGCCAGACAGCTGGGCCACGCGCCCCTCCATCGGAGCCCAGAGGAGCTGCTGCTCCCAGGAAGCCCTCACCTTGCGTCCTGCTGCCAGCCCGTCGGCGAAGCCCTGGAGTCTGCGAGGGGCTCTGGTCCTCAGCTTTCCTGGACAGCAGCTCCTGCAACTCCTCAAACAGCTAAAAGACAGAAGACACACACGCCTGTCTCAGTGAAGGATGGCGCTAGCCCAGCTGACGGGGGATCCGCAATCTTGTTATGAAATATTCAGGGCATAACAAAACCCCTAAGAAAAATACTGTCTGCGTACCTTTCCTCCAGCTTAAGAGATGTTACAAGTGCATTGGACTCGCCTGCCTGCTCTTCCCCAAATGCTCCCCAGTAACAGCCCTCCTGGGTTAGGGCTCACTGTCACCATTCATGCCCTTCTGTCCCTCTGCAGAGCACCGTTTCATGAGTGGGACCGAGTCTATGCAGCCGTCTGCGGCCTGCTTTCCTCACCTCTTTGTGAGCAACCCCTGGGAAAGCATGTTCCATGGTATTTGTGAGCCGGGGTTTGCGACAAGGAAGCGCAGATCCTAAGGGTTAAGTGCCCAGACCGAGGCTAACCCAAGGGTCACGGGGCAAGGGCCAGCCCTCCAACGGGGCTCTGGCTCCCAATCCTGTCCTTCTTCGATGCCTCTCTGAGAGACATGGATTTTATTGGAGGATCCACCAACCAGGTTTGGTTTGTTGTTTAGGGGTCTTCAAGGGAGGGGTGCTGCTCAGTGACTAGTGCTGGGAGCAGGGACCAGAAGTCTGTGAGCCAGAAGCCCAGTCCCCATAGCACCCCCAAGTGCGGGGAGAGCACCAGGATTCTACAACATCCAGGTTAGAAGGAACCTCACCCCCCACTCAAACACCCTCCCCCCAGCTCTGCCCAAGAACTCCTCCTTCCAGGCCTTCCTCAAAGCCCACTTGCCCCTGGACTTGAGGCCCTTGGAGAAAGATGTATCCCACCTTCCTGGCTGGGCGGAGAGGCCCCAGAGCAGAGGCCACATCTGTGGCACCTATAACTGCTGCAGGGCCAACGTGGCCATACACAAGTGCACACACAGCTTGAGTGTTGTCATAGAGCGTTGTCACAGAGTGCTACAACTGTGATGCTATGCCCCGCTATGGGGACTTTATTGGTATAAATTCAACCCTCACGACTCTAAGAGGTAGGCACAATAATATACTCATTTTACAGATGGGGAAACTGAGGTACAGAGAAATTAGGGATTTACCTAAGATCGCCCAGCTACTAAGTGGCAGAACTGGAACCCTGGTTCCAGTGTCCCGTGACCCTCCGCCCCACCCCCACCTTCCCCACTCCCCAATAAAAAAGAAATGTCCCTTGGAGGAGCAGCTAGCCTCCACCGGAGGCGGTGTCTACCCTGGGCTGCCGACCCTCACCTGAATGTTGAGCAGGAACGAGGTCTTGGCCTCTTCAATGACCTTCTGCCTGACCTCAGGGGTCATCTCCAGAGTGTTCATGCGGGAACGGTACAGCTGCTTGAACTTGGTGGCACTGGCAATGTTGGGGAAGGTGAAGAAGGCCAGGCCCTCGCCGGAGCTAGGCAGGTCCAAGGCCTTCTGCGCAATCTTCTTGAGGACCTGACCCCCAGACAGGTCCCCCAGGTAGCGGGTGTAGGCGTGGGCCACCAGCAGCTCAGGCTCCCTGCGCCCCACCTCTTGGAGTTGCTGCACATAGCGCCGGGTGGCCTGGGTGTAGGGGATGACCTCCTGCCAGCGGGGCCCGTACCAGAAGGTCAAGTCCTGCTCCAGGGCAGCCCTGCGGTGCAGTTCTTCAGGGAAATACACCGGGGCATAGACTGGGTTCTCCTTGTTGCGCTCAATCTCTTCCTCCAGGGCCTTGTAGATGTGGAACAGGGAGGCCATCACCAGCTGAAAACACCAGAGCGAGCAGGTCAGGCTGCAGCCTCACTGAAGAACCCCCATCCAGCCTTCGCTGCTGCCTTCACAGCAGCCCTCATCCCCCCCCAGGCTGGGCTCCCACCTCCTGCCAGCCCCTCCAACCCTCCCCACACAGCGGCCAGAGGGCGTCACACGAGAAAAACTTGACTACACTTTCTGAGCTCAAGTCCTTCAACACCACTGGGTAAACACATGGCTAACCTAATTCTCATAAAAACCCACCAGAGTTGCTATCCCCATTTTACAGAAAAGCAAACTAAGGCTCAGAAAGGGTGTGAGATGTTGAGGTTCCGCAACTAGTAAGAAATGAAACTGGAGTCAAGCCCAGGCGTTCCCAGGAAGCCAACATGGCTCTGGAGCAAGGGAATGCCCAAGTGAAAATGCTAACAAGAGACACACAGGTGCCTCTGGCCTTTGAAGTCCCGGTGACTGGCTGCAGGGGCCCATTCTACCTCCTAGAGGCCCACTCTGAACCCACCACCTGGAGCACCTCTCAGGCTGGAAGTGGGGTAGGCCCAGATTGCAAAAGGGAGGGGTGTCAGGAGTGGCAGGATAAGGCTCCCCACCCCACCCCACCCCCCCCAGCCTGCACTAGCCCTCCCTCGTGCTGATTTTTTTTAACACTAGGCACTTGTCTGGTTCTTTGTCAAGTGCTTCCCTTCTATTTGCATGAATTTCACAACCATGCTGGGAAAGAGCAAAGTCAGTGTCTAGCTTAAAGGGAGTGCTTAAGAAAAGCCTGCTGTGAAAATCTCACTTCACAGGCGAAGGAAAGTTGCCTTAGGGAGGCCAGAGGAAGTGTCCACCATCTTACTGTTAAGAAATGATTGAGCTGGGGCTGGAACCCCTACTCCCCCTTGCCCTCAGAGGCAGATCAGAATTAAGTCAGTCAGGCGCATAAGCTCTGAAATGAGACCAGCCTTGGCTTGACTACGGCCTTTCCCATTTACTCACTGGCTGTGCGACCTTGTTAGTTACCTACCCTCTTTGAGCCTTCCCTATCTCATGTTCCTTTTCAGGATTGAGGCACCAGATACCAAGTGTGTAAAGCGCACAGCTTGGAATAGTTGCTCAGTTGATGGCACCTACGAATTTGCTGTGTGACCTTGGGTAAGTCACCTACCCTCTCTGAGCCTCAATGTCATCATCTATGAAATGATTCTCTCAGACATTCCCATCTGCTCCCTCAGCATCCCTGGCCCCAGTCCTCACTGAACCACTTGGGTATGACACCTACACCTGTCACCCTCCACCAGGGCTGGTCCCACCAGGCCACATACCTTAAAGCCTTCTCGAGTCACCTGGCCCTTCTGAAAGTTCCTCATGAACTCAGCATTCTCTGCCTGGGTGTGCACCTCCTTGGTGGCTTCCTTCAGGGCCTCTGACAAATCCTGGGGCATGCTGCAGGAGGAGGGGAGAGAAGGTGAATAAGGGGGCAGCTATGAGCAGGGTTCTTCCAGAGGCTGAACCTCGGAGGGCTCGCAGGCCTGCAAAAGATTTTGGTTTAATTAAGCTTCTCCGCAGAAATAAGTCCAGCTTCCCATCTAATATACAGACCACGTTCCTAACGCCTTAACATGCAGGGCCATTGCCCTGACGGGGTAGCTCAGTTGGTAAGAGCATCATCCGGATAAGCCAAGGTTGTGAGTTCGATGCTTGGTCAGGGCACATACAAGGATCAACCAATGAATGCATCGATAAGTGGAACAACAAATCGATGTTTGATGTTTCTCTCCCCACCCCTTCTTCTCTCTCGAAAATCAATAAAAAAATTGTAAAATATAGATATATGCAAGCCCATCAGCACTCTTCAGTCATTAAAAGACACTGTACTCTGGTCCCCCAAACCAAGGGGAAAATCCTGGCACCAGTTATTCTAATAAGGCCAGGAGGCAGCACAGCCTAGGAAGCAGCAGTGGAGGGCAGGGTAAGCATTCATACGCAACCTCTAATTGCTTTGATGGGCTTTCAGACCCAAGATTTAATTAATTTTGTTGAGGTTTCAGGGACAAATCTCATGACCCCCTATGACATACTCATTATAAAAGCATTTAGGTTAAAACGCCCGAGGAAAGCTGTGCTAAGGAGAGAGTCTCAGAAGAAGGGAAGGCGCCCCACTGGGACGTGGCCAGATAACCAAAGTTCAAATCCCGGCTCTGACACCTGCTGGCTGAGCGACCTGGGCCTGCTGCTTGTCCTGATCTGTAAAATGGGGACACAGTAGCCACAGGGATGTCTTGACAGCCGGCGAGAGGTGGACTTGGCCACGAGAGGGCTCTGGTGAAAGAACCACACACCCCAGGCTCGGGCGAGGGGAGGGACCCTAGATTAGGAGGGACCCTAGATAACGCAGAGGGCACCTCGAGGCGCCCTCAAAAGTGCACCAAAGCGACACTCCCATGGGTCACCCACGTCCCGAGCCAGGGAGCCAGGCACCTAAGTCACCTTTCCTTCCTCTAAACAGCACGTGGTACCGGCAGGATCGGCACCCAGCCCCTCCTCACGCCCAAGCTCGGGGACGGTGGCTTCGCGGCTGCCCGGCGGGTCGGGAGGCAGGTCCCGCGCCCCGCGCCCCCCGCTTGCCTGCCGGGCTGCGGGCGCTCCATCTGCCCGGCGGGTCGGGAGGCAGGTCCCGCGCCCCGCGCCCCCCGCGCCCCCCGCTTGCCTGCCGGGCTGCGGGCGCTCCATCTGCCCGGCGGGTCGGGAGGCAGGTCCCGCGCCCCCCACGCCCTGCGCCCCGCGCCCCCCGCTTGCCTGCCGGGCTGCGGGCGCTCCATCTGCCCGGCGGGTCCGGAGGCAGGTCCCGCGCCCCCCGCGCCCCGCGCCCCCCGCTTGCCTGCCGGGCTGCGGGCGCTCCATCTGCCCGGCGGGTCGGGAGGCAGGTCCCGCGCCCCCCACGCCCTGCGCCCCGCGCCCCCCGCTTGCCTGCCGGGCTGCGGGCGCTCCATCTGCCCGGCGGGTCCGGAGGCAGGTCCCGCGCCCCCCGCGCCCCGCTTGCCTGCCGGGCTGCGGGCGCTCCATCTGCCCGGCGGGTCGGGAGGCAGGTCCCGCGCCCCCCGCGCCCCCCGCGCCCCGCGCCCCCCGCTTGCCTGCCGGGCTGCGGGCGCTCCATCTGCCCGGCGGGTCGGGAGGCAGGTCCCGCGCCCCCCGCGCCCCCCACGCCCCGCGCCCCGCGCCCCCCGCTTGCCTGCCGGGCTGCGGGCGCTCCATCTGGCGGGCGGAAGGCTCGCTGCGCTGGCTCCGGGAGGCTGCGGCGCCTGGACGCGGGCAGAGGGCGGCGGGCAAGTGACGGCGCCCGGCCGGGTCGCGCGGCCCATTTATCCCCGGGGCGGGTCACGTGGCCGCCGCCCCACAGCTGATCCCAACTTTCTGGCGCGACGTCGCCGCAGCGCCCCGCCCGCGGCCCGGCGGCGGGGGCGGAGGGGGAGCGGTCACATGAGCCTCGGAACACAAAGCCTTCCCGAACGGGACGTGGAAAAAAAAAAGCTGTTCTGGAAATCTGGGCAGCCGTGTGTGGTTTGGTCCCTGCCAGCCCCCAGCCCCCAGCCCCCAGCCCCCAGCCCCAGGGATGGGCCTTGAGGCGCCCCAGGGGGCTGAGGGTTCGGAGAGCTGGGAGGAAGGCTCCTCGGCGGTGGGGGCTGGCGGGCGGCAGGAGAGCCTTCAGCGACCGAGGGCGCCTGGCTGCGGCCCAGGCTCGCTGCCCACTGCACCGGGAAGCCGCCCCCCGCCCGCGTGGCTGGAGCAGACACCCCTCACCCCCAACCCCAGGGCAGAGGAGGCCTCCGAGCTGGTCTCGCTCTCTCCCCTGCCCCACTGTTGAGCTGGCAGCCTTCCCCCTGCTAACTCAGCTCCCTGACTTCCCCTTCCCTGGCCTGGAGCAACAGGAATGACCCCAGTGGTCTCCTCCTGTGACCAGCTAGGTAAGGGCCCCTCCAAGGATTCCACAACCTAATCCCCAGGACCTGTGACTATGTTACCTTCCCGGGGTGAAAGGGGTTTTGCCGATGTGAGTAAATGAAAGATTTTGCGATGGGGAGATTATCCTGGATTAACCAGGTGAGCCCAATGTAATCATTGTAAATCCTTACAAGAGGGAGGCTGCAGGGTTACAGATACAGAAAGGGATGTGACAAGGGAAGCAGAGGGGGGACACAGAGAGACTAGAAGACGCTCTGCTGCTGGCTTTGAAGGTGGAGCTAGGGGCCGCCAGCCAAGGACAGCAGGCAGCCTCAGAAGCTAGAGAAGGCGAGGAAGCGGGTTCTCCTTAGAACTCCAGAAGGAATGCAGCCCTGCCAACCTAGGACTTCTGACTTCCAGAGAATAAATTTGTGTTTTTAGCCACATTACTGTCTGTGTCCACGGGCTATACATAGATGCTCTTTAGCTAATCCCTTCACCTTCCTTTATCCAGTCCCCCCACCTGCCTCCCCTCTGACTGCTGTCAGTCCATCCCATGGATCCATGCCTCTGGTTCTATTTTGTTCATTAGATTCCAAGTATTAATGAAATCATATGGTGTTTGTCTTTCTCTGACTGGCTTATTTTGCTTAGCATAATCATCTCCAGGGCCACCCGAGCTATTGGAAAGGATAAAAGTTCCTTCTTTTTCACAGCTGCATAGTATTCCACGGTGTAAATGTACCACAGTTTTGTTATCTACTCGTCTACTGATGGGCACTTGGGCTGTTTCCAGATCTTGGCTGTTGTAAATAACGATGCAATGGGCCAGTTTTTTGGGGTTTTTTAATGAGCACTGATGATACAAAGTTGAAGAGGCTAGAAGCCCACCTTGACAGAGCATGTGTGCTCAGGATCCTAATGAAGGATGTCTGGACAGGGGGCACCGAAGACAAAGGTGGGTGGGAAACTGGAAAGAAACACTGAGGTCTATTCTGAGCCAGCATTCTCCCAAGCATAACTTCACCCAAACAGGAGGTGGGAGTTTGTGGCGGGCAGAGTCATGGCCGCCCCAGAGCTATCCATGTGCTAATACCTGGAACCCATGAATATGTTATATTAACACTGAGTAAGTTAATTAGACTTTGCAGATGAATTCAAGGTTACAGATTTTAAAATAGGGAGGACATCCTGGATTTTCTGGGTGGGCCAATCACATGAGTCCTTAAAAGTACAGAACCTTCCTTGGCAGAGGGAGAAGAGACGTGGCAGGAGAAGTCAAAGAGATGGCGAGTGTGAGGACTCCGTGACTGCGGTGTTAAATCAGAGTCAGGTCAGGGCGGCTCTCAGGCTGGGAGATGTGAGAGGAGCACTGTTTTGGGCAGCAGGGAAAAGGCCCCCCAAATCAAGGACAAATCAAGGCCCCCCAGGTGAGACAAATGTGGCAGTAGTGTGGAGGTCAGTGTGGCTGGAGCAGAGAGAGGGAGAAGGCAGGTGGGAGAAGAGAGCAGGGGGAGATGGGACAGGGCCCACAGGTCCTGCAGGCTGTGGCAAGGACCTTCTGTGAGTAGGGGAGACTGCAGGGCTTGGAAGAAAGGAGTGATAGGATATTGCTTCAGTTTTGCTGGGATCAACGGTGAGACTGGACTGAAGAAGGCCAAGGGCGGGCGGCTACCTGCTGCACTAATCCAGGGGAGAGAGGATGGTGGCTCGGACAGGATGGGGTCAGAAGGGGCCTGGGATAGCCATAAGCTAAAGGCAGAGGCATCAAGAATTTCAGGATAGGGTGTGGGGTGGGAGAGAGAACTGCAGGCACGGATAACTCCAAAGTTTTGCGTTCAGCCAACCGGGAAGACAGAATTGGCAGTTTATTGCCCAATGGGGGGAAGGAAGCTCAGCAGCTCAGTGCTGGACAAATCAGTTTTGAGATGTACGGGAGGGGGCTTTGCAAACAATGTGATAAATAGGAGGCTTTTGTCCCTTTTCTAGAAGTTTCACTTCCTCCCGCCCGCTTGAAGCTACCCTTTCACCCACAGCCCAGAGGCGGGCGGAGGAAGCGGCTGGTGACTCAGCGGAATCCGCCTCTTTGTCTCCAGAGTCCCCCCTCCCAACCGTGACACAGCAGAAATGCAGCTGCACGTGGGGCCGGAGGAAATCTCGACTCAGCACTTCGCAGGCACTGACTGCTGTGTGGAAAACAGAAGCGGCTGGGGCTGCAGGGAGGGGCCGGACCTGTGGCTTCCAAGGCTCTGAGAGGGAAAAGCAGAGGCGCGGCCCCAGCTAAGGCTGGGGCGCACGGGGCAGTCTCTTGACTCAGCTGGATAGTCTCCCAGGAGAATAGAGAGACCCCCCTCCTCCTGAGTATCTTCAAGCAGGGAGCACCCCTAATAAACAAGGTTACACAGGGTTTCCCGACCCCACCCATGCGGCACACAGTGCCTTTGGGCGGACCTGCGACAGACGACCACCAGAGTTTGTGTTTGAATTCTGGAGCCTTTATTAGCTGGCCAGCGGCTACAGTTGCGGCGTCTCACCCATGTAAGAGCCGAACGGCAGCCGCGACCCTCAGTTCTCCCCTCACTTTATGCTCAGTAACCACAAAGGCACTGCAGTAAAGGGGTTTCCAATAATTTGTCAGGCTGTCAGCTTTTGGTACAGGAAACAAGGGGGGACCTTGAGCAACACAAAAGGAACGATTTAAACACAATGTCTTACAATGAGTAATGGGGTTATGCTTGGCCAGAGTGTGACTGGTTTGTTCTTTCTATGGGAGCTTGGGGCGGGGGGCAGTAATTATTGGGCTAGCTTGTCGGGCCTTGTCCCGTACAGTAGGGATCTTGTTCTACCTTTACTGTTAGTTCCTTAGGTATATTGTTCTGGCCATGGTGGCCAGAACAGGCCCCCAATGTTGAAGTGCAGCCTGGAGAGCCCAAGGCAGACAAACTCAAATCAGAAAACAGCCTCCCAGACTGAACACTGACTTTCTGGGTGGTAAGTAAGGTTGAAACCCCACGACAAACAGAGAAAATGTTCGCCACACATGTAACAGACAGAAGTGAACATTCCTAATAAAAGAGCTCCCAAAAGAAGTAAGACAAACAGTCACCAGGAAAGATTAACTAACATTTAATACTGGGTGCTGATCATGAGCCTCCTGGGAGGGCTGGGAGCCAATTAAGTGTAGAAGAAGCCGGCTGATGGAACACCTTTCCATTCTTTATCTCCTCTTGCCTGCAATTTTGCAGATAAGGCAACCGAGGTGACTGCACCACACCTCTGGCCAATAGCCTTCAGTAGCTCCCCATTGCTCTTGGGATAAAGTGCAACCTCTTTAGCCTGGCACATCTTGCCCTCTGCCCTGGGCCCTCACCACCTTACCAGCAGGAGGATTTCACCCCACTCCCTCCTTTACACCATATGTGCCAGTCTCTGAAATACAACTATTGAGGGGTACAGCCCTCTTGGACCTTTGCTCAGGTGGTTCCTCCTGCCTAGAATGCCCTCTCTCACCCCTTTGCCAGGCTAGTTATCTTTCATTACCCAGCCTAGGAAAGGATTATGGACCTCAATGAAAGAGCTAAACCTATAAAGTTTATTCTATAGAATAAATCATAAAGGAAAAGCTTAGTGATCTTAGATTTGGCAAAGATTTCACAAATACAACACGAAAAGCATAAAATGATGGAGGGGGGAATCAACCAATGGGACTTCACATATTAAAAAAACAACACCTTTTTTTTGCCCGGCCGGGCATGGCTCAGTGGTTGAGCATCAACCTAGGATCCAGGCGATCGGGGTTCGATTCCTGGTCAGGGCACATGCCCGGGTTGTGGGCTTGATCAATGACTCTCTCAGCATTGATGTTTCTCTCTCTCTTCCTCTCCCTTCCTCTCTGAAATCAATAAAGATATATAAAAAAAAAAAACCAAACACCTTTTTTTGCTCTTCAAAAGACAGTGTTATGAAAAAAAGCGGCAAGCCAGAGACTAGGAGAAAATATTTGCAAACATGTCCAACAAAGGACTTGTCTCTACACTATGTAAAGAACTTGCATAATTCAATAATAAGGTGGCAAGTAAATGAATTAAAAAATGGGTAAAAAGTTTTTGAGCAATAATTCACCAGAGAAGACACATATATGGATAACTAAGCTCATGAAGAGATGTTCAAGTTCATAGGTCTTTAGGAAAATGCAAATTAAAACCACAATGAGATACCGCTACACACCTGTTCAAATGGCTAACATTAAAAAGACTCTTGTCCTGGCCTGGCAGCTTAGTTGGTTAGAACACCGTCCCAGTACACCAAGGTTTCAGGTTCAATCCCGTCAGGGCACATACAGGAATCAACCAATGGATGCACGGATGGAACAATCGATGCTTCTCTCTTCTCCTCCCTCTCTCCCTCTCTCCCCCTTCCTCTCTCTAAAAATCAATAATAATTAGGAAAAAAAGACTGTCTATTCCTATTGTTGAGATAGAGGAACTGGAACCTCACAGCTGGTGAAAACATAAAATGATGCTGTAGGGGGTCAGCACATGCCACCCCCAAATATGCTGCCCACAATTGTGAAACAGCCAATGCCAACGTGGCTCTAGCTTCCCCCTCATTTGCCCAGAAGCAGGCTTAGGCTCTTAATCACCTGCGACAACTCGAGATGCTGATCAGCCCAGAGATGGCACCCAGAGGGTCCACAGAACAAACCTTCCCCAATCAACCCTTCTCTCCCTTCCGTTTCCCGTGTTTCCCCTGCCACAGCCGGCTCCCTTCTTTGTCTCGTCACTTCCCTGCATTGTCCTTTGTTAAGGTGCTACATACGCCCCAGTTCTAACCACCCCTTTTAGTTACTCATCACTGAGTTTCTCCCATGTGTATGTGGCTGCCCGCGTTTATAAACTATTTCGTTAACTTGTCTTTCGTCAGTTTGATTTCTAGGGCCCGGCTGGAGAACCCAGGAGGGCAGAGGGAAAAGGGGTTTTTCCCTCCCCTACAGTACAGCCACTTTGGAAAACCATTTGGTCATTTCTCACGAGGCAAACGCACACCTGCCATACAACCCAGCCACTCCACTCGTGGGTGTTTGTTTACCTACAAGGAATGAAGGCACCTGTCCCCACAAGACTTGTACTTGAATGGTCACAGTGGCTTGATCTGTAATAGCCCCAAACTGTAAACAAACCACGTCTGTCAGCAGGTGAATGGATGAGCATGTTGTGGTATAACCTACGCTGGATACTCGGCAATAAAAAGGAATATAAACCAGTGATCCACACATGGATGAATCTCTAAATAATTATGCTGAGTAAAAAAAGCTAGACCCCCCCCAAAAAAAAGATGCTTACTGTCTACTTACATTAATATAAAATTATATATAAGCTGTACATAGAATTATATAAAATTCTAGAACATCTAATCAGACCAGTGGTTACCTGTAAGGTGGTGGGGGCTGGGGGATTACAAAGGACCCTGAGGACACTTTGGGGAGTGGTGAAAAGTTCCTTATCTTGATTGTGGAGAAGGTTTCACAGGTGTACTTACTCAAACTCATCAAATTACACACTTTAAATAGGTAAAGTTTTTGCATGTCAATTATATCTTTTTTTCATAATTTTAAAAAATTTTATTTTTCCATTCATTGACCTTAGAGAGAGAGAAACATCGATCTGCCATTCCACTCCTCCACGCATTCATTGGTTGGCTCCTGCATGCACCCCGGCCAGGGATCGAACCTGCAACCTTGGAGCATCTGGATGACGCTCCAATCAACTGAGTCACACTGGCCAGGGCTCAACTATATCTTAATAAAGCTGTGAAACAGACTCCGCCTAGACTTTCCCGATGTTTGCCCCTTCACATTAGGGGGCCCTCCCCTGAGCTCCCTGTGCCCCAGGTGCTCCCACCTGGAAGATGAGCCCCATGAGGGCAGCAAGGACCAGGTGGGGTTCACCTTCCTGTGCCCAGAGCCTGGCACAAGGCAGCCAGTCCCTACATATTTAATGAACGAGGCTTAGCAGAGTTAAATTCCCCGCCTATGGTCACACAACTCACCTGGGACTCAAGGTCAGGTGCATCCGCCTCTAAAACACACTTATGTTCCACAACAATCAGCTGTCCAGAGCCCCTGAGCCTGAGGCCAAGAGGGGGTGTAGAAAAAGCAACATCTTTCTCCAGCGCCGTGCAGCCTCCACTAGCGCAGGTCCAGCGACGGCAGACGTATGGCCAGGCCAGGGGGCAGTCCCAGTTTGGAGCTCAGATTGTTAGGGTGGCCTGGCCGACGTGGAGCCCGACTGTGGCCCCAGGACCTGGTTCAGCCAGACCAAGACACTTCAAGTAGTGTGGACTGACCGAAGCAACGAACTCAGCAAAAGAGCTGTGTGCACATCTGGTATCCATGACTTACCCGTGTGAACTTTAACCCGTCTCAGCTTTTTTTCCCCCTTCTCATCTGATAAAATCAGCTCAAGGGGATGTGTTGAGGATTCAATCAGTTTATATCTGTAAGAAGCTCAGAACAGGGCCTGACAGAGAAGCCTCCGTGAGCCTTGGCTGTCAGGTGTGGTCAGAGCACGGAGCCCGGTTCCCTTTCAGGATTCTGCCAGAGCCTTTTCTTATCTAGGAATTTCTGGATGGTTCTGGGTAGGGTGGGGTCACTAACATCTGGAAAACCTTGCTCTCATCTGGGAGTTTTGAATCTCAGATACCTCATCTTTATATATTTTTTCTCCTTAAAAAGTAAACTTCTTTGAAATAATTTCAAATGACCAGGGAAGCTGCAAGAATAAAAAGTACAGAGGATTCCTGTACATTGTCACCTAGATCCACCAGTTAGTATTTTGTCATATTTGTTTGATCACTCATTCACTCTCTCCATTAGATACATATATATATATATATGTAAGTTGCAGACATCGTGTCCCTTTGCCCCCACGTTCTTTAGCAGAGTAGTCCCGCACAGCCGTCAACATCAGGAAATGTGGGCGCCATGCCCATTCCTCATATAAGCCTACATTCGCCGTTCGCGGGTCGCCCACGGGTTCCAGCCCAGATCCTGCCCTGCATTTCCTGCTCTTGCTTCTTTGATCTCGGCAGCCAGTGCTTCACGATCCTGTCGTCTGGGGAAAGTTCAGGCCGGCTGTTTGGCCGTAGTCCCTGCGTTTGAGTAGATCCCCCCCTCTAACTGGGATCCCAATGCCCACCTCACCCTGCTCTACGATTTAATGAAGCCCCCTGGCCTGTGGGAGGCTAGTGAGAAATAATCGTTTCCTAGAACAGGGGCAGGGAGGACGACAGGCTGAGGACCTGCGGGAGGTGGGAGGCAGGAGAAGAAAGAGGGGAGAGGGGAGCGGGGAGAGGGGAGAGGGGGGGAGGGGAGAGGGGAGCGGGGAGAGGGGGGAGAGGGCAGGCTTGGCTTTGCGGTCAGACAGTACGTGCCTGGCTCCAGGGAGTCGCCGCCTCCGCTCGCCCGGGCTGCCAGGACTTTGTTCCAAGAGCAGCTGAAACCATGACTCAGCGAAAACAGACCTCGGGACCGTGACTCAGCGAAAAGCCGAGGCTGACCGTGACTCAGCAAGAAAGGCGCAGCTTCTCGCTTGCTGGCTGCGAAAAGGATGACCCAGCAGGATCCCGAGCTCCAAGCGGTCCCTGGGATAGGGACCTTCCGCTCCTCTCTACGCCCTGACCCCCGCCTCTTCTCCTCTCTGACCTCCGCGCAGGGCTGCTGGGAGGCTTACGTGAGCCCAGGAGCGGCAGACACTCACTGAGGACCTTAACAAATGACCTGGGGCAAGTGACTGCCACTCACAGTCTCACCAGGAGCCTGAACTGCTGTAGCGTCCTGGGAGGGGGTCGGCAGGATTGAATAATGGGACCAAGTGTTTCTCTGCCCAGTTTAAGACACTCTGGGGCCTCAGTTTCCCCATCTTAAAACTGTGGGAGAAAGATAAGCCCCCTTCACTTAGTGACGTCCCATGGACCTAGTCTCATCCTTGACTTCTAAACAAAACTTCTAAATAATCCATTTTTATTCACCACTTGTGAACTACTGCATGGCCACCTACCAACATTTGAGTTTAATAACCCCGCACCTGGAGACAACCATTAATATCCTAGCATACTTTGTAGGATTAAAAAATGATAAATTGTATCATACTCACAAAGCCATATATATACAACATGATTGCATGTAAAGAACAGTAATCACATGAATACAGGTTAAGAAATAAATCTTTCTTTTCAGTTTTTCTCGATGCCAGTTCTATGGCTGCCATTATAATGTCAGTTTTGGAGCTCTTTCTCCTTTTTGCTTAACGCTACTATTTGCCCTTGCAAGTGAGCGCTATTTCAGAGGCCACACAAAAAGCCACTCAGTGGCCCTGGCTGGTTTACTCAGTGGTTAGAGCGTCGGCCTGCCGACTGCAGGGTCCCAGGTTTGATTCCAGCCAAGGGCATGTACCTCGGCTGCAGGCTCGATCCCCAGCCCCAGTAGGGCACATGCGGGAGTCAATGAATTGATGTGTCTCTCTCATATTGATGTTTCTTTCTCTCTCTCCCCCTTTCACTCTCTCTGAAAAGCAATGGAAAAAAATATATCCTTGGTTGAGAATTAAAATAAATAAAAAAATACGTTTTAAAAGCAGACCAAGGGCCCGACACACTTTGATTTGGTTGCTGTGCCCGGACTCTGACCCCTCGGGGAGTTTGCCTCAGGAACGCTGGCCATTCTCCAGTCCCAGGAATGGACTGAGCTGTTTGTAACATCGTAGAAGATTAGCTACCTTGTTATTGGACTTTGAGCTCCTGAAGGCCAGACTGCAGACAGCCCCTTTCTCTTTTCCCTGTTACACCCCAGGCTCGCAGCTGCACATGGCCTTCTTCCCTCGCCCACACAGAATCAGCCAGCTGGCCGGGGGCCGTGAGACCAGAATTTCCAGGGTGACCAACTGCTCTCCCCATACTGCCAGCATTATTGGAATAAATGCTCATATATGATTCAACCCTGTCTCTGCTTAATTTGGCTCAAGTAGTGACAGGCAGCCTTGGACCCCTTTAGTGTCTGGTATCACAGGTAAGCTGACTTCTCCATGACGCAAAGGAGGCTTTGTGCCGAGGGCTCCACAGAAGTGCTTTAATTTAAATTTCTCTTAAAATCAGAAGGGGGGGAAAAAGAGTGCAATAATAATAAATATAGAATAATGAAGCCAGCCTGGAGTATATTCCTCTTTATACTACTATAGTCCTCAAATGTAATTCTTTTTTTAAATATGTTTTTATTGATTTCAGAGAGAGGGAGGGAGAAGGAGAGAGATATAGAAATATCAGTGATGAGAGAGAGTCATTGACCTACGGCCTCCTGCAACCAGGGCATGTGCCCTGACTGGGAATTGAGCCGTGACCTCCTGGTTCATAGGTCGACACTCAACCACTGAGCCACACAGGCTGGGCTCAAATGTAATTTTAAGAAGTTTTTTTTTCATGGAGGAAAGGGCCTTCAAAGACAAAGGTGCCTGGGCCCATGGAAGTCAGAATACAGCTCTGCTGGGAGGCTGGGGTCTAGAGTGAGGAAGCGGAGAGGTCAGGGTGAGAGATGGCTGCTGGGTTGTGGACAGAGGTGGCCAATGTTAAATTTTATGGACCGCCCCCCCCGAACCCTGTCAAAATCTGCCATGAACAGAAGGCTCGGGTGGGGGTCAGTGGGAATGAAGAAATGGGCTCCCAAAGAGACAAAGAGGTTTCCAAAGCAGGATGTGAGAGTGAGGAGTGGCCTCCCCGAAAGGAGAGGTGCCCTGGTGGGTGGGGTGGGGGCTGGGACCTTTGCATTTGAAAATTAAAGGAAAGGGTGTTTCCTTCAAGAACTTGGGGTGCCAGGGAGGCACACACTGGGTTATACTTCGTTGTAAATAACAACCAAAGGAACATCTCAGGCAAAAAATGTTTCATGTATTTTTGACGATGGGTTTGGCTAGAAGCCCAAGAGCAGAATTACTGGGTCAAGTGTGTACGTATATTTAAGGCTTCTGGAGTGTTTTATTTAATTATAGGTAAAAGTAATTTATTAATTTTTATAACTTTAAGTACTTCCTAGATTTCTCTAGTAAATGTAACTTTTGTCGTCAGGGCTGGGGGTGGGGGCAGTTTCGTTTGAGTGGCAGGCAGGAGGAAGAAGGAGTCAGTGCTGTGTTTGTCTGCAGTGGAGGCCCTGAGGGCTCCAGGGAGAGGCCCAACACGCTGCACCCAGGTAGGGAGGAGCCCTGTCACAGGTTGTGCGACTTGACTTTGACCCTGAGCAGCTGTCGGGGCAGCTGGGTGTATGTGTCATGTGTGCCTGGGGTAGAGTAGGATGCTGGGGGGAGGTGGCACTGTAGGGATAAGAAGGCAGGTGGTGCTGAAGGTGGAGGAACAGCTCTCCCTGGAGTCCTCCCCCTCCTAGCTGGAGCCTCAGCCTCAGGGCCCCATGGGAAGGGGAAACCGATAGACCTCAAGGCCTCTTTGTGTCCCTGTGGAGTTTGAGGTGAAGCTCGAGGTAGCCTTAGGTCTGTTATGGGCAGAAACGTGTCCTCCCCAATTCATATTGAAGCCCTAGCTGCGAGGGCCTCAGAATGTGACTGTATTTGGAGATTGGGCTGTTAGAGAGGTGATGAAGTTAAAATGAGACCCTGAGCCCGGCCAGTGTGGCTCAGTGGGTGAGGGTCGTCCTGTGCACCAAGTGGTCACCAGTTCGATTCTTGGTCAGGACACATGCCCGGTATCTGGTTGTATCCCCAGTAGGGAGCATGCAGGAGGCAGTCAATCCATGTTCCTCTGTCATCAATGTTTCTCTCTCTCTACCTCTCCCTTCCTCTGTCTCTAAAAAATTAATAGAAACACATTTTTTTAAATGTTTACAATGAGGCCCTGAGGGTGGGCCCTGATCCAATGTCACTGGTGTCCTTATAGGAAGAAGAGTAACCCACGGAGACACGGGGCACAGCGCAGAGGAAAGGCCTGCGAGGACGCGCTGAGAGCTGCCCGCGAGCCACGGGGAGGGGCCCCGCAAGCCCCCAAATCTGCCGACACCGGGGCGGCCAACCTTTAGGACTGTGAAGGAAGAATTTGTAGCGTTTCAGCCACCCAGTCTGTGGCGCTTGGTCATGACCCTCCCATAACTAGGACAGGGTCCTCGACTCTTTTTTCCATTGCTTTTCATAGAGTGGAAGGGGGAGAGAGAGGGAGAGAGAGAGAGAAACATCCATGTGAGAGAGACACATCGATTGGTTGCCTCCCGCACGTACCCCGACCAGGGCCAGGGATGGAGCCTGCAACTGAGGTCCGTGCCCTTGGCTGGAATTGAACCTGGGACCCTTCAGTCTGCGGGCTGACGCTCTAACCACTGAGCCAAACCGGCCAGGGCGGGTCTTAGACTAAAACCGCGAGGGGCTCTGAGCTGTCAGGCTCACCCAACTACTCTTTCCTTTCCACTTCCCTCTTTCTCCCTTAAAAATGTCAAACCTACCAAAAAGTGGAAGTGAGCACCACACAGCTTAGGCCACAAGCTGCTGATAACTTGCTGCTCTTGTCTCTCTCCTTTTCGCATGTATTCTTTTGCTTCCAGACTCATTTGAGAGCACGTTGCAGGCATCATGGCACCTCACCCGTAGGAGCAAGGACACAGTCCACATTGTCATTATAATACTAAAGAAAGTGATTGCTGACTCTGCATGTCCCTTAATATCAGCCCACTTTCAACTTTCCCCGGCAGTCTCTAAAACAGGTCTTTAGAGGACCCCCCCAACCGCAATTCAGTCAAGGTTGTCATGCCTCGTCAGTGTCCTTTGCGACAAAGACTCTTGAAGAATTGTTTTGAAGACACAGGGCAGTTACATTGAGAATGTCCCATATTCTAGATTTGTCTTTTTTCTCGTGATTAGGTGACTCTGGCTAAACATTTTTGGCAAGAATACTGTGTGGCGAGGTTACATCGCCTCCTACGGGAGACAGGGAAACTGAGTCCCACCCAGCTGGCTGGTGGCAGAGTTTAGATGCATTTCAGTTCCAGACATTTTATTTGCTTTTGTCAGGACTGATTATGTAGGACAGGAAAAGTGCCTTTTTGTCAAATGGGAAGTGGTCACTGACTGAAGGGAAACGGGATCTATTAATATACATGATGCTGTTCCTTCTAAAGCCTGGTCGTTAAGCACATCCCTAGGACCTGGCTTTGAATCCACTGGGAATAAGCCCCGTGACCTGGCCAAGGCTTTAAATGTTTTTGGGCCTCAGCTTTCTTGTCTGAAGAATGGGAATAATAATAGTACATTCCTTCTAGGCTTGTATGAAATGAAATGATCCATGCCAAATATTTAGCATTGTGCCTGGCTTGTTGTAGCTGCACAATAAAAAGTAATTATTACTGTGGGTATGTTTTTATAATTGCGGTTACTGACAAGTAAAAGTGCCCTGGCCCTGCCACCTGTCTCCTTGCCTGCTCCCTGAAGTGAGTGAGCAGAAGAGAGGCAGAGGTCCAGACGGGTGGGACAGACGTGTGGCTTGAACTTGAGCCCCGCACAAGAGAAAAGACATGACCTGAAGCCTGATGTCACAGGGTTCTCCACAGGCACATGACTCAGGGGCACTGGGCTGCACAAATCCAGGCGCTGTCCTCGCTGTGGGCCATGGGAAGGCGTTGGAGGAAGTTGCTGCTGCGCTGTGGACCCTGGAGCCCCTCGGAGGGGGCCGTTCTCCTGCCTCCCTGGTAAAGGGTGCGATTGTACTTCCTGACTCCCGTGGGGGGAGAGGGAGGCTGTGTGATTAAAGGCCAGTGTCTCACGACTGGAAGGAATTTGTCATATTTCAGGTCTGAGCAGTCCCTGGCTGGTATGACACCCTCCAAATGTCTTTTCCTCTGGCTCGGGGTAGGCAGTGCTCCAGGTGGTGGCATTGCCACTTGCCTGGGTCTCTCAGTGCCTCTGCCTGCCAGCCCTCCGTGGAGGTGGGTGTGCACAGGAAACACCCTTTCCCATGGCTGGAAGGCACACCATGGTGACTGCAGTTAACAAGATTGTATTGTATAGTTGAGAGTTGCTAAGAGTAGATCTTAAAAATTCTCATCCTGTCCTGCCAGTGTGGCTCAGTGGTTGAGCATCGACCTAGGATCCAGGAGACTGCAGTTCGATTCCCAGTCAGGGCACATGCCCGGGTTGTGGGCTTGATCCCCAGCAGGAGGCGTGCAGGAGGCAGCCGATCAATGACTCTCTCATCATTGATGTTTCTCTCTCTCTCTCCCTCTCCCTTCCTCTCTCTGAAATCAGTAAAAACATATTTAAAAAATTCTCACCCCAAGAGAAAGATTTGTAACTATGCGTAGTGATGGATTTAACTGGTTGTGGTGGGAGTTTCAGAGTACTGTATTGTACATATCCCGAATCTTCATGTTGTACGCCCTAGCTAATATGATGGTATATGTCGCTATATCTCAATAGAAAGCAAACAATGCCGCTGTTGGGAGTCGCTGAGAGGAGGGGCTCGTCCCTCACTGTCCTGACCAGCGGCCCCTAACCATCCCTGCTCTTTCCCAGCCCTCTCCTGGCCGCCTCCCCCTCGGAGTCCTCGCCAGCACTTCACGCTCCTCCCCAAATGCCTTTCCTCCTACACACCTGGCCAGCGAAACACCCAGCTGCTGTTCCCTAAACATTCCTGGGGGACCTCAATTCTGCCCGCCACCCCAAGGACCCCCATTTCACAGATCAAGAACCAGGGCTCCAGTGCTGGTCAAGATTAGACCAGGGGTGACAGGAATGGTGGCGAGGCGTGGGGACCGCGTCTCAGCTGTCTGTGTGCCCTGGAGGGGGCGGGCCTGTGGCTGGCTCACTGGCCGGCTCCTCAGGTTTCTTGGCCAGCCTCCACCGTCTTCCCCACACAGGTGACCCCACCTTGTTGCCGTCAGCAGAGCCACTTCGGGGGTTCTTCGGAGGACTGGAGTGGGTGCTGGGTGGCCCTGCTGAGATGTTAGGTGAGTTACTCATCTTGGTCCCAGGTGAGTTCCTTACTGGGAAGGTCGCTCGCCCTCCACGTCTCATCAAACTCCTCTGTGACTGCAGGGATGTTCGATTAGATCACAAATCCCAAACTCAGAGCCTCCAGGGGCTGACAGGCAGGGCGAGTGACTGAAGACACTAAGGGCGGGACTATGGCAGGCGGGCCCACATGCCCCATCTAAAGGAGGCAGCTCCAGCCAACTCCTGCCATGTGAGACATTCTCTTTTATTTTTATTTTTAAAAGAGAAATGAGAAATTTCACATTTTTTCAAGTTTTGGCAATAAACTCAATTTTTAAAAAAACGGCTCTGCAAGCTTGCCATGGCCGGTGAGCCCCCAGCGCGGGGCCTCTGGGTTAGCTGGCTCTCCTGTTCCCTTCTCTGCGTCTGGGCCTCTGGTTGCTTGGCGGGTCTGTGGTTCCTGGGGGTTCGGGTGGGACTGATCCACGATGGGATTTCAGAGATGGTCATACTTGCTTCTGTCCTTTAGTACATCCCATGCTGCCCCATGTCCCCCGACATTCCCAGGAGGCCAAAGGCTGCACCCTCACAAACATTCTGCGTGCGGAGAGCTCAGGGACCGGTGACATCCTGTGCTGCTGTTATCACCCCACCAGCTGAGTTCTTTAGGTGCGGGTCATGGTGGGCCAGTCCCACGGGAGCTTAGCAGCTGAGCCCAGTTTCAAGGAGACCACATTCCTGTGGGTTTCTACCAAAAAATCCAATTGTTGCCCGGCCAGCGTGGCTCAGTGGTTGAGCATCGACCCATGAACCACGAGGGCACTGGTTCAATTCCTGGTCAGGGCACATGCCCGGGTTGTGGGCTCCATCCCCACTGGCGTGTGTGCAGGAGGCAGCTGATCAATGACTCTCTCATTAATGTTTCTTTCTCTCCGTCTCCCTGCCTCTCTCTGAAATAAATAACAACATATTTAAAACAAACAAACAAAAACACAGCTGTGCAATGAGGTTCCATTATACCTCCCACAGCCCCCAGTCTCCTCAGCCCACCGCCCACGGGTGTGGCGAGCTCACTGAGGCCCCTGCCATCACCTTCCAGAAGTGTGTGCTAGCCCCGCTCCATCTCTGCAAGGAGGGTGAGTTGGTGAGTGTGCAGTGTCCGGTACTATGACAAACACGGTTGTTGTCTACTCCACAGCCACCCCGCCCCACGATAGACCCCCGTTTGTTCATGATAAATGGATTGAGCAAAGTGGGCCCGGGGCCAGGGCACGCGTGAAGACTGGTTGAGGCGCGGGCCCTAAGCCTCTGTGCTCATCCATTCCTCTCCGCCCGGGCCGTCCCGGAGGCGCATCCCAGGCAGACGAGTGACCTGGTCAGGAGATCAGGAGTCACCGGCCTGAGAGGTGAGTCGCCTGGGGCTTGGGGTGGGGGTGCAGTTCTAGAGGGAGCAGCTGGTACAAAGGCCCTGGGATCAGGTGTGAAACTTGGGGTGTGAAAGACCCTGTGTCTGGAGTGCAGAGGACCCGAGAGTCTGGCAGCGCCCAGACCCCCACAGCCTCGAAGGCCAGGCCAGCAAGTGGGTCTTTAACCTGAGAGCAAGCGAAGGGTTTTAGGAGTGTGTGTGGACCTGTAAGACGTCGCCAGATTCGCCTTTTGAAGTGCATCCTGATCCTGTGTGAGGAAGACATTGCGGGGAGGGCAGAGTTGATGCTTTATTATTACTTTTTATTGCTTATTTATTTGTAATCTTCACCCGAGGATATTTTTTCCATTGCTTTTCAGAGACAGTGGGGGTGGGGGGAGAGAGAGAGAGAAAGAGAGCGGGAGGAACATCGATGTGAGACAGACCCATCGATTGGTTGCCTCCCGCATACACCCGGACTGGGCCAGGGATGGAGCCTGCAACGGAGGTGCGTGCCCTTGGCCGGAATCGAATCCGGGCTGGGACCCTTCGGTCCGAGGGCCGACGCTCTAGCCACCGAGCAAAACCAGCCAGGCTCGAGTTGATGGCTAATCCCCTAAGCTGGTGTCCCGGGAAAGCTCAGAGTCCTCGGGCTGCGGCTGGCCGAGCAGAGGCCCGCGGCGGGTTCCGCCACCTCCCCTGCGGCTCCGGCCTCTTCCTGAGAGGGCTCTGCGGGCCCTGTGCTGACTCAGATGCCAAACCTCAGCCCTTCCTTCTCCACTTGCACAAACCCTGCCCTGCTTGTGAGCAGAGTGTTTACTGAAGATCTGGGGGTGACCTTAGGCCCCACACAGAAGACGCTTTCCCGGGGCATCTGAGAGAGGCCTGTTCTTCCAAACCTTCTCAGGCTACACTGCTCCCTCCTCTCCCGCCGTAAAGTTGCTTCTCCAGGAAACCGCTGGCCTGGCCTCGAGCCTCCCCTGACTCCTCTCTGGCCCCTCCTCTCTGGGGTCTCTGAGCCGCCCTCCCCTCTCCAGGTGCCACTGGAACCTAGGATCCATCTCCCTCTTAGCTGCAGAGCAATTCTGCTCTCCCAGCTCCCCCCCCAGGCTTACAGATCCCAAGTTTCTATTACAAACCTGACTGTGACATCAACACCCTTCATTTTCTCCACCCCCTGCCTGGGCCAAGCCCAGCCCACCAGTGCAGCCTCCGTGACACCTCAGGTGGTTTTGCTAACACTCCTGTCGCTTTGAAGCACGACCAAGTCCAGCCTCAAAGTTCAGCCTCACAGCTGACTTGACTCCTACCTCCTCCCTCCCCTCAGCACTTCAGGGATTCGCTGGAGGGACTTGGACAGGGTGGGGTGGGGGTGGCCTGCGCCTTCACTCTCCTCTTGGCTGTGGTGCGAGCAGGGAGACAGAAAAGACCTTGTCTCTTGTCAGCTGGTGCCACTGTGGTCCCTGCTGTGCGATGGGCCCTCGATGTTCTCTGTGTGGCAGGTACCTGTGCAGGCTCTGGATAGATGGGCGACGGAAGAAAGGATGCTGATTGGCCTATGTGTTGGATGAATGAGTGGCAGGATGGTGGATGGACCAGTGGTGAATGGAGGGGAGGGAAGGGACAGGGAGCGATGGGGGGGGGGGGGGCGGCAAGAGCAACCCGGCTCTTCTCAGCCCCAGGGCCTCTGACCACCCCGGCCTGGGGCCTCCAGCTCCACTGCAACACCTGAGAGGGCTCAGTGGTGTCTGCCCTTGATCTTCAGCTGGGGGTGATGGGTGACCCCTGGTGGGAGAGGAACTGGGGAGGGATGAGAAAGGGAAGGGTTAGGGGCTTCTCACCGGAAGTTGGGGTCTAAAAGCTAAGATGCCCAAATGCCAGGGAATGTGGGACAGATGAGAGTGAAACAAGTAGCCCATCTGAGAGCCAAGGAGCGCACCCTAAGGCTGGGTTTGCAGAGTTGGGGGGCGGCAGGAAGCAGAGCCCTGATCCCTGGGACCAGTGCAGAAGCCAGGGCTCAGGAATGGTGAGCTTGATGCAGGTGAAGGTGGAGGCTCTGGCCAAGGTGAGCTCAGTTGACCTCAGCTCCTGCCCTTCTGGGTTGGGGTTCGGCCCCAAACAGTGGGTGGGCGCAGCGGGGCTGGACTCACAGGCTGCGCAGTTAGTTCCAAGGGCCAGGCTGCCCAGAGCACTTCTGGCTGGAATGAGAAACTGCCTTGGTGTGCGACACTGGGCAGTCTCCTTCCGATACACAAAAGGGAAAATATTAATTCCTCAATGTACCACAAGATAGACAAAAAAAACAAAACAAACCACTTCCAAACCCACGTACCCAGGACAACCATGGCACAGGGTCCTTGGTGAGCGGGGGTTTTAACTGGACCAGGTCTCTGAGGTACAGCGTCCGCTGGGGGCGGAGCAAGAGGAGGATGCCAGGGAGGGGTGTCTGCAGAGGGACCGCCAGCCGCCCTGCATTGCCACCTTCTCCAGGCAGGTTCTGGGGAAGACTTGGCTTCCAGTTGGGAATCTGCCACAGATTCGCTGTGTGGCTTTGGCCAAGTCTCTGCACCACTCTGGGCCTGAGAAGGGACCCTACCCCGCCGGCCCTTGCCAGCTTCCTGCCTTTGGGTGGCCAGGAAGCTTCTGACTGAACAGTGCCCTCTAGCCCACCAGACTTGGGGCCACACTTGCATTTGTCTGTGCACATGTGTACACGTGTGTGTACATACACATGTACGCATACACAGTATGACTTTTCTGACCCCAAGCAGCCTCAAACATAGCCCCAGCCCTGGAATAAAATGCATTTCACCCCAACCCCCTTAAGGACCCTTTCAGAGTCCAGAGTGCTAACCATTACACACACACACACACACACACACACACTCACACACACACACAAGGACCCTTTCTTCCCAGAAAAGAGAACTTGGTGAGGCCGTCCACTTCCCAGCTGTGTGACCTTGGATTAGTCAGCCAACCTTTCTGAGCCTCACTTCTCTCCTCCGTAAAACGGAGGCTCCTTTTCTTTCCCTCTTGGGAGCAGCAGCTCAGCGTGCCAGCCCCTGGTCATCTGAGGGCAGGGAGCACAGACTGTCCCCTTGTCCTCCTCAGGGGGCCACCTGCTTCCCGTTTCTGAGGGGTGGGGCAAGTACAGGGTGTTTCCAGCTGGGTTTCACTTCCCTCCTGAGCCTGCCAGGCTCCCCAGGGACATCCAGGGCCCTATCAAGGAGGCAACCAGGGCCTGGTAATCCACAGCCACCCCCACCCCCTACGTTTACACTGCGCAGGTCACCTTCGCTGCAGGTGTTCCCCTACCTGTGGGTCCTGGAGTAGGAGGAGCCAGGGGCCCCACGTCCCGGCCCTGCTATTGGTATTTCTTGCCTCTCATTTCTTTCTTTTCTGGAGGGAGGACTGTGGAATTTGGAGGCTAAGTGGGCAGAATGGCCGTGTGGGGAAGACGCCTCAGGATCACTTAATTCACTCCCCTCGGTAATGGATGGGAAACAGGCCCAGAGAGAGGAAGGGCTTCCCCCAACCGAACAGCAAGTCAGTGGCTGTGTGGGCCAGAGGCTGGGTCCGCTGACTCCCAGCTCATGCTCTGATGGCCCTCACAGCCCCTGGCCCCACAAAGGGGACCCTGCACTGCCCTCCCTGCGTCCTTGGGGTGCGGTGGGGCTGCTTCCTCCCCAAGCTAGCCAGGCTGGAACAAGGAGCCACTCTGTACTGGGTGGGTAGGCAGCCCCTCCTTCCCTTGGCCTCTGTTTCCCTGTCTGTGATAGCACAGTGGTCCTGCCCACATGACTCGGACCCACTGGAGATTTGGGATCCTGGTTGGTGTGGGCTCCTCCCCTCTGTCAGCCAAGCCTGGAGGCGCAGCCTCAGCATGGAGCCAGCCTGGCTGGTGGGGGCAAGAGAGTGCAGGCTGGCCTAGGACAGGCGCAGGGAAAGGACACAGAGTCCTGAGTCAGAGGCAAGGGGACAAGTCAGGCCCAGGGAGCAGCATGGTCCTGCCCCGGGGAGGGCAGAAGTGAACCCTGCCAGCTCCCTGCCTTGGATCTGCTCTAAGAAACAACGGGTGGGGACCAGGAGGCTGGCCCCTAGCCCAGGCTCCCATACCTGTGGCCTTTTCTCCGCTCTCTCCCCACTCTGCTCTGCCCTTGGCCCCAAAGGCTGGTCCTTCTTGGGCTTCAAAGGCCAGGTTGGCCCAAGGATGGCCACCCTCACACCACTACCAGGAGAGGAGGCAGGGGAATGGGGTGGGCCAGTGGTGGTGCCGCCCTGGGTCTGTGCCCAGAGCAGAGCGGGTGTGCCTGGGGGAATGGCCAGAGGGCGCAGAAGTAATTGGTATATCTGTCCATTATGGACTGTGTCCCCTCCCCCCTTTCATTGGTTGAAGTCCTAGTGTTCAGGACCTCAAAATCTGCCTGTATTTGGAGACAAGGCTTTTAAAGAGGTGATTAAAGCTAAATGAGGTCATTAGGGGGAGCTGGGTCCTAATCCAATCTGACTGGGGATTAGGACACAGACTCGGAGGACTGCAGTCTGCAAGCCCAGGACAAGCCACCCTGCTGGCACCTGGGCCTCTAGCCCCTGGAACTGGGAGACAGCACCTTCCTGCCCGTTAAGCCCCAGTCTGTGACAACCCCTGGTGGCCGCCGAGGTAATGAACGCACCGAGCAGGGGCTTCGTGGTGCTTTCTGATGCAAAGCCTGGGCAGGGTCGTTTGCAGGGTAAGCACCAGACCTGTACACGTTTGGCTGCTTCGTGGGGCAGTGGAACTCAGCCGTCACTTCAGAGCTCACTGTGATCAGCTGTGAAATGAAACTTCTTCTTCCACTCCTGTCCTGAGCCACCTGTCCCAAAGCCGTTAGGCGGGACCAGGCAGGGCAGGTGCTGCCTGGGGGTGGGGGTGGTGGCAGTGCTCTGAGTGGGGTGCTGGGGCCTCTGCTGGGTGAGCAGGGTCTGGCCGGGGCTCTGGTGGTCCACCCAGGCGCGTGGGGACCCACACAAGGTGCGGAGGGCATCGGCGGGTGGGGCAGTGGTGACAGCGGGAGGTTGGCTCCTGACAGGGCCGAGCAGGGAAGTCAGTAAGTGCAGGATCCGGGTTCCTGCCTGCTGGAGGAGCTGCACGAGGAAGGGCAGCGCTGGGAGGAATCCGTGGGTCGGGCTGACATTGGAGCTGTTGGCGTGAACTCTGCTTTCCTACAAGTGTGGGGAGAACTAGAAATACATACAGGTCCGAATGCTGTGTGTACTGAGGGCATGTGTGGGTGGGTGCCCTGTGGAAGGTGCCCACAGCCCAGGGGGCGCTCAGGGGACAGGGCAGGGTAGTGCCCACCCCGAGCTCCCATTTGCTGACCCCCAGCTCATCTCATTGAACCCTCCCCAGAACCCTGTGGGTTGAGAGGTGTAAATAGGGCTGGGTTCCCGTGCAGCCTCCCGGCAGATCTTTCCCACTCAGGCTGCAAGACCCACCTGTCCGAAAAGTGTGTGTGGTGTAGGGTGGCAGAGGGCAGAGTCTGAATGGAGCTTGGGTATGGGGACAAAGGCTCCTGTGCAGTGGCACCGAGGGCAGAGAGGGGAAGTGCGGGAGCTGGCTGGCAGACACACCCCTCCCCAGGTGGGCACTGGGGGAAGAGAACCCACCCGTGTGCCCCTGTAGGACCTGGCCCGCGTGGCTCTGCTGCCATCTTGTGGTCGCCCTGGAACATATGCCGCCTCCGGAGAGGGGGCTTCCAGAAGTGCCCACTCTGAGTCTGCAGAGCATGATCCTGGACACCTAAGCGCACCCTTCTTGCTCCCGTGGCCCCGTTAGGGGCAGCAGCCTAGGCCCAGGAGAGGGGCACAAAGGCACTGTCACGGCAGTTGAGGCTGTCCTGAAGGCAGTGAGCACCCGGAGTCGGAGGGGCAGGGCTGGATGGAGGGGTACCGTCCACGACACATGTGGAGCATTTTTTAAAAAAATGTTTTTATTGATTTTAGAGAGAGAGGAAAAGAGGGGGATAGAAACATCGATGAGAGTCTGAAACATCCATCAGCTGCCTCCTGCACGCCCCCTACTGGGCACTGAGCCCACAACCTGGGCATGTGCCCTGACTGGGAATCGAACCAGTGACCTTTTGGTTCATGGGTCGACACTGAGCACACTGGTGGTCTAGAGCATTTTCTTGACAGGTGCTGTGCTTTCAGTTAATTCTTACAAGTGAGAAAACGAAGAGGCACAGAAAGGTTAATTTGCCTAAGGTCACATAGCTCAGAAGTGGCCACGCTAGGATTTGCTATTATATGACAATTGGAGAGGTTGGATGCTGACAATGGGGGTGTCCAGGCCCTGTGTGGGGTTCTGGTGGCTCAGGGAGCCAGGAGGGCATGGAGGCTCTGCCCAGAGGCTTCCCGGCAGCTCTGGTGAGCACTTCCTCACAGGCCCCAGGGGCTGCTTCCTAGGTACCCCTTCTGCACCCTCCGGCTGTGCTCCCCTCAAACTCCCTATGTCCCTGGACACGTGCCACCTTCGGAGGCAGCTGGGCCCAGCAGCAGCTGCTGGTGCCTCATTAATCCTGTTCTGTGGGCCCAGAGCCCAGGCCCCGCCAGCAGCTGGCCCTTTTTCATGCGGGGCCGAGACACTTCCTGCAGCTGTTGAGTGATCAGCCCAGCCAGCCTGCGCCAGGATACCCAGGCTGGCCAGGGCTAACGGCTCCTGCCAGCGCTCCTTTGCCCGCCTTCAGCCCCAGCAGCCTTCTCTCTGGAAGAGGGACCCCTAAGGAGGGGATGCCCAGTGCTGTCCCCTCCAGGGCAAGTCCGGTGGCCTCCCTGGTGGCTTCCTGCTCGATTGTACTGGGCCCACCTTACCCCTCCAGCCCTGGGCCCCCAGCAGAGGCCCCTCCCTCACCTCCCAGCTCCCGTCTCTCTGCATGGGTTTCCCTTCCCTTCATTTCAGAGCAGCACTTTCTGAATTTACATATCTTTATCGTCCCCTTCCCTCCCATGTGACCCAACAGGGCTGGCACTTGGCCTCATTCACCTCTGTGTTCTTGGCACCTAGACCCATGCCTGGTGTGCAGTTGGCACTCTGCGGATACCATACACAGGAAAGAATAAATGACCTGGCAACTTTAGCCGTGAACAGGGCCACTAGCCCTGAAGTCACGCTGGTTTCCTGGGGCTGCCAGCCCCGAGTGAGGGAGTGACTGACCCATCATTGCCAGGGAGCTCTCTCTGACCACCAGGAGCTGCTGACTGCAGCCATGCAGGGACCAGCTGATAAAGGTGCATATTATGAAAAAGAGGGTCACAGAACCCAGGTGCGTTAGGGGCCTTCCTCCAACACATGGAGTCAAGCACAAAATTCAGCTTGGGGCTCCAGACACTGGTGGTCCAGTGTGGAGCTGCTGGCAGTCAGCCAGAAGTGGGCTAGGAAGGGGCCTCGATGCGATCTGCTGTCATGACCGCTGACTGAAGAGGCGGCAGGCCCGGCAAGATAAAGCCAGTGGACATTTAGACCAGAGTCAAAGTCCCCAGCACCTGGCCACCTCCGTGTGATCTAGGCAGTGCAAGATGGGGTGCTGGTGTCCACGTGGACGTAGGGGAAGGGGCCCAGCGACAGCGGAGCATGAACTTTGGCTTCTTCCCAATTTTGAGTAAGAGCAGCCTCTGGGCAGGGCTGGCAAGCTCCACCCCCTCAGCACAGGGCCACCCGCCCAGTAACAGAGCAAGGCCAGATCACGGCCAGGAGACCCTTCCTTGTTAAGACCAGAGCCTTCTGTGGCTGGGCTAACACACAGCCGACGCGGACACAGGCGGTAACCCTCCAGTTTGGGCCAGCTGAGTGAGGTATGGGGGGAGGGCAAGGGCCCAGGTGCTACCATCTCCCCAAAATTGGTCAGACCAGGCCAACTGCTGGCTGCCCAGGGGAGAATGGGAGAGCTGCTCTCCCAACAGAAAAGAAGGTGGCTGAGGTTGGGGATATGGGTGACTTAGATTCAGCCGTTGCCTTCCTCCAGGCCTAGCTCATCTGGAAGCTTTGAAACGGGCTAGACAATGAGCCCCCTCCTTCTGTTTAGGGGAAGGACGAGCCCAGGCTCCCACTGTACCTGCCCCAAGCTGCTTTCTCTGCCCCTACTACCCCTGGAGGGCTGGCTAGTCCAGGTCTCCTGTGTGCCCAGCTCCAGGCCACACCTCAAACTCAGGTCTACCAGACCACTGCTGATGGGGGCTGGGGGTTGCCCAGAGAGGACCCAGGCCACACTCCAGCCTGGCTGCTCTGGACCCCGACATTCTGACTTCTGCTCTTCTCTATGGGTTGACCTTTCAGGCAGGTTAATCGCCCAGCCCCACACCAGTCCCCCTCCCTTCTGCCACTGAGGGCTGGGCCAGGAGGTGCCAACATGCCTCACACAGTGAGTCTCGGAAATTCCAGACCCAAAAAGGTGGTACCCAAGACCCGGGGCCCTCCGGCTGCCAGGGGTGAGATGAGAACCGACGTCCTGTGCCTGACTTGACCTAGCTCCTTCAGCTGTGAGCCAAGACCTCCCATCAGCCTCAGTGTTGTCACCTGACAGTGAGGACCATGCACTGGGGCACAAGGAGTTGCCCGGAACATGACAGACACCTGCACCTACGCGCCGAGTTGGGCAGCTTAAATGATAGAGTCACAGCCTCAGCGTCTGAGATGAGCTGGTAACTGCTTTGCCCAGGGCTGTTGTGATGGCTCCATGAGCCCACATATTGCCTCATCTAGTGCCTCGCACCTGCGCTCAGACAGCATGGTGGTCTCCTCCCTGCAGGAGCACCTCCCCAGGACCAACACCAAGCTCCCAACTCTAACTGATGTGCTGCTGCTGCTGGGCAGGAGCAGGCCCGAGGGGGGCAGCAGTGCGCAGGTGCCCTGAGCACGTAGGACGTCACTCAGAGGGATAGCAATAGGGTCTCCTGGAAGGCAAATCATAGCTGAGCCTGTGTGTGAGGCAAGAGGGGGCTGCACCTGTCTGTACCTGATGCCAGGTATTGCTGGGTGCTCAGTCCTGCTGCTCTGCCTGTACCATCTGCAGGTGCCACCCTTGGCCCGAGTGCCAAAGTTGTCCCTGCCCCTGATGAGACCAAGAAGTCGCTTCCCACTTGGAGACTGAACGCTGCTAGCAGGGTGGTTTTCTACCTTTAATTGGGGACAGAAAAGGCACCTCTCCCAGTACAAGAGGATCAGCCAACAGGTGGGTGGGCCCATGTCCAGCAGGCTGGAAGAAGAAGGGTGGGGGGAGAAGGCAGTGGAGGAGATTGTGGGGCCGCAGGTGCTCCAGGCATGGCCCGAGGTGTCCCCTGCAGTCCGGGGCTGGGGCGCTGGAGCCCTACCATGTGCAGCTTCGTACCTGGACAGTGTGCAGCTGAGCAGAGGGCCACATACCCTGCCCACAACAGCTGGGCAGAGTTTCCAGGCTCCATGAGGCCAGGGCCAGGGAAGGGACCAGAGGCTGCAACAGAAGTTTCTGTTTCCAGCTTCCAGCCAGACTGGCTGGCAGTGTGGGCTCTGGAGGGCTCCTCTGGGGGTGGGTCCAGGGGTGGGTCACCCAGGGCAGGAGTCACCCGGGGCAACCAAGCAGCAGCCTGTCTTCCAGGCCATCCAGATCTCAGCAAAGTCAGAGTGGTCGGCTGGGGTGGGGAAGGAGGCAGCAGTGGCCAGGGTCCCAACAAAGAACTGACTTGTTCACTCAATTCACCTACTGCCTTCCCACACCCCAAACATGGCCCAGCCTCGAGGAGGAGAGAAGGGGGTAACAAGCCACTCCAAAGCAGCCTTAACACCAAGGGACGGGAAGAGGCCCCAGCCAGGAGGGTGGCAGCAACTGGGCTCGGGCTGCAGGGTGCCAGCCCCGCTCACAAGGCAAACAGCATGTCGTCATCTTTCTCCTGGGTCTTCTTTCGAGGGGTGCTGCCAGGACGGGGCCCTGGGGGTCCCTCGGCTGAGGGACTGGAGAGGCTGGGCAACCGATCAGCCACTTTGGCCCGTTCTTCCAGGAACTTGTCAAACTCTGGAGAAATGGGAGAGAGAGGCTGGGGGTGGGCTCCCAGGCATGAATAGGGGATGTGGGTGGGTGGGCAGGGCCAGGGCCTCTTACCTTCACTGGTGACACCCTTGGGCTCCTCCACACTGTTCCCCTGAGAAAGCAGAAGGCAGAGGTTAGCTGGGCAAGGTGAGGTGGAACGGGGCTGGGCGTGGCAGGGCTCTGGTTGCTGAAATAGTGATCCAGGCGCAAGCTGCGGGCCAAGGACCGGAACCTCCTCCTCAGTCACTGGACTTGGGTGTCACAAGGCTTCTCCGAGCCTGGGTGTTCTGCTTGGTGAAAGTCACAGGGCTGTCGGAAAGCTAAGAGGGAAAACTACAGGCGGAGTACTGAGCCCAAGGCGTGGTGCCAGCGGGGCCTCAATGAATGCTACTTCCTTTCCTTCCAGTGTCCAGAGGGGTGGACAGACTCACCCCCATGGCAGGAGACAGGCCAGGTATGCTCAGGTCGGGAGCTGGGGAGGGGGAAGCCTCTGCCACAGGACAGAACGATGGACCCTCCCCTGACCTCGGGTAGCAACACGGTCTTGGAGGCTTGCAGAGGCAGCCCCTGGGCCTGGAAGTGCCCAGGCACTTTGCTCTTGGCCCCTGCCCACCTCCTCCTAAACACTGCACCCCTCGGCTGCTTATCAGTCTCCTGATATGGGCTGAGTGGCCGAGGTCTCCCTGAGCCTCTGCAGGTGCAGAGCTCAGCGCTGTCATGGCTCCTTGGCTGCCCTCAATGGCACCCTTGGGGACCTCACAGGCCCTTCTCTAACAGGAAGTGCCTAGGATGTGGCAGGCAGCTGGCAGGAGATACTTCCAGCTGCTGAGGTGTCCCATAGTAATGCTCCCCTTGTCACCCACTCGCTGTTTCCCCACCCCCATGACCAGCCACTTCATGAAAAAACAGGAGCTCCGTGGGCAAGGTGGGCAAGGAGTGGGTCCGAGCCTTTGCTTCTGGGCTGGGCGGGCCCTGACTTACCACGTCAGTGGACAGCCACTGCTCAATGTCCTCCATGAGGCAGGCCTGGGTGATGGGGATCTGGAAGGCAGGGAGGAGAGTGAGGCAGGGAGGGGCCACAAGGCACAAGCCCCACCAGCTAGGTGGCCGGGGCAGTCACACACACCTGAGCCTCTTCACTTATGAAATGGGGTCAGACCTGTCCCGCCCCATTCTGGCATCCCCTCCAAGACAGCTCCTGCCCAGCTGCCTTGGACGCACAATTCTGCCCACGGTGCCAGGCTGTGGCAAGGGGGATGCAGGGCCAGTGGGCTAAACGGGGGCCAAGGAGTGGGCTCCAGGGAGCTGGAACAAGGCCAGGAGAAAATAGACAAGTGTTCAGACACCAAGGATGTGGGTGGGGCTCAGCCTGCAGGGGGAGGGCTTCTGCATAGGCCCAGCGAGGAGCTGCGCACAGGTGCTCAGGGGCATTTGGCAGGAGAAGGCATGGCACCCAGGGAAGGGGCCAGCCATCAGGGTTGGGGTGGGGACACGACAAGGGGCTGTCGGGTTGTCTCCCTGCACATCCAGACTCAGTTCACGGTGGAAAGGCCGGAGTGGAGGGAAGTGCGAGATGACCGGAAAAGGCTAGGCTGGGGACTGAGAGGGGCTGAGGCTGTGCACAGGGACATTTCACTTCAGCTCTGCCACAAAGGCTCCGCACAGGGGCTGCAGGCTGGGCTGGGGCGTGGGCTTCCTTCTCTGAACGCTTCCTCAGTGGAAGAATCCGACTGGAAGTTCCGGACAGAATCTGGAGTCAGACACTGCAGTGTGGCCCAGTCCCATAAAACAGCATGACTTTGGGCAGGTTACTTCACTTCTCTGAACTTCACTTCGGTCATCTTCACAGTGGGTAACAACAGTACCTAGCGTCCGGTTTGCTGTGAGGACTGAATGAGATGGCTGCAAAGAGCTTAGCACAGGGCCTGGCAGAGCAGATGCTCAAGAAACGCCAGCGGCCAGTTAGCTACTTTGGGAAAGGGGGAGAGTGAGTCTCCGACCAAGACAATTCGATCCCCACGCTCTGTCTCCAGCACCTGAGGCCCTGAGTGGGTAGCAGGAAGCCCAGAAAAGAAGGAGCCGCTTTCCCAGCGGCCCCAGCAGCAGCAGCCTGTGCTCTAGGCTGCCCACACCAGCTCCTTCTCCCAATCAGCTCTCTGCTGGGACTCTGCTCAGAACTAGGTGAGCCCGGTCACCTCCCAGCTGCCAGAGGGGATGCCTGGGCCTTGCTTCTGAGTCAGGAGCCAGAAGTGGGCACCAAGAGGCTGCGAAGCAGGACTGGAGGGAGCAGGACCATATGGACTACTGGGCTCGGCCCAGCAGGCCCTTGGCTGCCCAGGAAATCCTGGTGCCCCTCGCTCTCCTCCGGGTCTAACGGTCTGACTCCCTCTAACAATAACACACGTGGGAGCCCTGCAAGTGACAGCCCCAGCTCTCCAGGTGGCCCTCCTCACCATGCCTTGTCTCACCATCCAGTCACTGAGGCTCTTCTCACTGCCACCTCCCATCTGGTGAGAAAGGGTCATGCTGAGGGAGGTGGGAAGGACAGGCCCAGGGACACTGGTGGCCTGGCAGCCTTCTCCAACAGGGATGCTCCCTGCAGGCGGGGACATCTGCTACCACCTTAGGCCTGTGTGTGTGTGTGCATGTCCGTGCGTGCTCACGCAGGCATGTGGTGGGTGTAGGAGCAGGTAAAAGAGGATAGGAAGCAGCAGAGGGTGCCTCACTGTGGGGTGAACCACACAGCCCTGGGCCCCCAGAACCCTGAATGGGCTGGCAATGCTTCTCCATGCTTTCCACAAAGAACCTGGAGGGTGGGCCTGGGCAATCCCAGGATGGCTGAGTAGGGAGCCACTAGCCAGCTGGCTTTCAGAGGATTCTGACGGGCATCTCAGGCTTAACATTGGCTTACTCAGTCCCCTCATGTTTACTGATGCAAACAAGAGGTTCCTTGTGCCCCAGAGAAGATTGGTGGGCGAGGGAGACAAGAGTCCTGCCTCCCTACCCTGGGCAGACTCCATATGGAGCCTGGCAAACACCTCCACACGTCACAGGGCGTGTGCACAAGGGGCAGACACTGGCTGCCACAGAGCTGGCCCTGGATTCCATTCTGTACCTGGCTGCCTGGAATCACGTTCTGACCGTTCAGTGAAAGCCTTACCACCTGCGAGACTCAAGCACCTTGGAGCAGGGGCTTACTGACATGGTTTTAAGCAAGTCATACTCAGATCTGGTGGAAGTGGCTCAAGTCTCTCAAATTATCGGAGATGAACGAGCTATCATTTATCAGTTTTTGTGTGTCTTTTCTCCCCGCGGCTGTGAGGTGGTACAGGAGTAGGAGGCCTGGGTTCTAGTTCTTGGGGTGCCCCCATGTTTGCTGTGTGCCCCTGGGCAGGTGACACCTGTCTCTGGGCTGCAGCTCCCTCATCTGGAACAGGAAGAGTTGGCTGGGATTGCTGCCCGCTGGGCTGTGGAGTCAGTCCCTGCCCATGAGAGGCCAGGTGGCTCGAGAGGAAGTGCTTCTGGCCGGCTTCCAGAGAGTCCGGATTCATTTGGATTCCTAGAGCCAGAATGACGGGCCTTGGAAATGGAGGGCTGAGCAGGGGCGCGTTCTCTGCTCCTTGGAGTTTCACAGGCCCTCTGGGGTCCTTGTTACCGCACTGGCTTCGGAGTTAGACAGACCAACAGGTGTGTGACCCAGGGCAAGCTACATCCTACTTCTGAACCCTGGTGTTCTCCTAAGTGAAAAACCACACAGCAGTACTAAGATGAAATCCTTCACTCTGGGCCAGGGCCATGCGAAGGATGTTACAGCTGTGGTATCACTTAACCTCTCTCTGGGACTGTTTTCTCTTGGGTGAAAAGAATTAACAACAAACCTTAAAGGTCTGTGTGGTGAGTTGGTAAGGGGGATGTAGAAAGCTTGGCACAGAGTGCAGGCTCGACGAACTGCTTACAAAGAAAAATGAAGGGAGGCTCTGGGGGTGACAGGTAACAATGCACACGGGGGCACCTGATTACCCCGCTGGCTCTGCCTCCAGTGCTCCAGGTCTTGCCCTGTCCTGACTTGGGAATGCCTCCTGAGATGCTGGTATGTCTCTGGGAATTAGCCGGGACTCTACCTCCCCCCCACATCCCATGGCCTGGGAGGCTTTCACAGCCTCCTCACTGCTCTCCCAGCTTCCACTCGGTCCTTCTAAAATGGAAGTCAGGTGGATGTCCCCCTCTGCTCAAGACCGTCCACAGCTTCCTCCTCATGCAGAATAAACCCACAGTCCTCCCAGGTGCCCTGAAGATCTTTGGTCCCTGCTGCTGCTCAGGCTTTGTCTCCTACTAGCCAGCCCCACCCCAGCCTCAGAAACCCCGTGTCACCAACCCTCTCCTCTGCTGGTCACGTCACTGCTCCTGCCCCTCCAACCCCCGGGTCCTGCAGTTTCCAACCACCTCCCAAGGAACAACTCTGTCCACTTACTGGGGCAGAATTCTCTGTGTCTGGATGGTGCCCAGAAACACACTCAAAGGTATGAGAAGTGTGCTTGGAGTTGTGGCCAAGGAGTGGGGTCACCCAAAGAGTATGCTCAGTGCTGGCCCTGACTGTCATTCAACACATAGCCAGCAATTAAATGGAACTAAGAGGATGCCCAGCCCAGCCAGCATGGCTCAGCGGCTGAGCAATGACCTATGATCCAGGAGATCCTGGTTTGATTCCTGGTCAGGGCATATGCCCGGGTTGCAGGCTCGCTCCCCAGTAGGGGGCATACAGGAGACAGCTGATCAATGACTCTCTCATCATTGATGTTTCTCCCTCTCTCCCTCTCCCTTTCTCTGAAATCAATAAAGACATATTTAAAAAAAAAAAAATGCCCGGGGTGGCTCCCTGGGGCTGTAGGGTGGGAAGGCAGGCAGGGAGCTAGGAGGAAATGCAAGGCTGTGAGGGGCATGGCTGGCGCTGCAGCTCTTGTTCTCTGGTCCCTTTCTGCCCACACTTCTGCAAGTAACAGGTCTCTAAAGAGGCTCTGAGGCAGAGTTCTGACTGAGCTCTCAGTCTGTGCCAAGCACCTTAAATACACACCCTCACGCATCCGATTATAAACCATGTGGGCACAACAGTAAGCTTCAGCACACAGGAAGAAAGGGAGGGCCAGGAAGGGTAGTCACCTGCCTAAGCACACAGCTGGTGAGGGTGGGGACCCAGGCTGCTAGACTCCAGCGCCATCTCACTCAGGTCTGAGCCTTTGTTCTAACCCTCCTCGCTGTGTGAACCTGGGCAGATGACTTTACCCCTAAGTCTTCTCAGCTGTGAAATGGGAATATGTACTCACACTGGCTACAAAGGGCCAATAGGAGCAGCACAGGAGGAGAGGGTGGAGGGCAGGCCATGCCAGTGCCCGGCACATGGGGGACCCAGGGGGCAAGCACTCCCTGTTTCCTTCTGGGCCCTCTGCTCACCACTCCCGTGCTCTGCTGCCGGGCGTCCAGGGCTCCAGCTAGGCCATCCGTAGCTTGGGGGTCTTCGTATTTTACCCTGAAACACAGGGGCCACCATGGCCATTAGGTGCTGCCCTTGCTGCGCCAGGCGTGCTAGCTGATGTGACGATGGAAGGGGACGGGCAGGGATGAGCTGGACTCACATTCGGTGTAGACCTGGGTTGGGCCTGGGCAGGGCTGGCTCAAGGAAGGGTTTCGACCTGCAGGCCTGCCTGGGGTGGTGGAAAGGACCCCACTTCCTGCCCTGGGAACTGGAACCAGGGGTATGATTGCATGGCAGGCGGCGTGGCTGGGGGAGGGTGGGTGTTGCTGGGTAATGACAGAACAAGATCACCAATGGCTGTCACCAGATTTGGCCCAATTCCAGGGCTGAGGAATAGGGCCAATGACCCCATGCTCATGGAGAATTCCCTATCTCCAGACCCTTTTTGAGCAGCTCCCATTTGATAATTTTACAAGTAGTGGTTCTGTGTAAGGCTGTGTTTGAATGGGGGGGGATTCCCCTCTGCCACCAAGAGGTGCCTTCTGGTGCTGGCTCTCCATGAACGCCCCTTCCCCCAGTCCTCCAGTCTGGCAGCAGGTGGAGGGTGTTTCTAACCATCCTCTGGGGATGCCAGCCAGCTGGGCAGTGGCTGGGGGAGGGACAGGGGCTGGCACTACAGCTCCCAGGGAGAGGAGGGCAGGGAAGGAGGTATTTGGTGGGTTTGAGGTGAAGTTTCAGGGGGAGTAAGAGAATAAACCAAGAGTAGGAGGAAAAACCTAGGCTATGGAGGGGGCTTGGGTGTCTCCCCTGACTGCTGCAGAGGGGATGATATCCAGGGGAGGCAGCCCTGATGCTTCAAAAGAACCCCTGTTCTCGCTCTGAACCACCAGCAGAGAGGAGGTGAGACCTCAGCACTGGGTCTGTCCAGCACTGAGGCAAAGAAGTGAGCCTGAGTCCCAGGTGCAAAGGGAAATCCCTACACAGGGAGGGATGAGGGATCTTCCTCCAGGTGTGGGCAGGGTGTGGGATAGGGGAGCACCCACACTCTGCAGAAGTCAGGGCTGTACCAGCCCCAGGCTTTGGGAATTGGAACCCTGTTTCGTTGAACTCCTGCAATGCCCATTCACTCTCCTGGGAATGGGGCAGGCTGGTACTTAAAGGGGCCTCTTGAATAAGCTCCTCAAATTCCCATGTAGCCAATCTGAAGAACACTGCTGTCCACTGCCTCCCACAGGACGGCAGTCAGCCAAAGCAGCGCGGTCACGAGCCAGTGCATCCCCCGGCTGCACAGCTCTCGTTCACAGCAAGGGGGCTGGGGACCATCTGCAGGCCTTGCTGGAGCCAAGGTGAGAGTTGGGGTGGCGGGTGGTGTGCTCACGCCCTTAGTGCCCCTGGCTAAATCTGGGCTTCCAGCGGAGGTGAGGAGTAAGTGATGCCAAAGATTGCACAATGCATCCTGGCCCAGGGAGGCTGCTCACTCAGGGTGCAGAGGAATCATGCTGCTGTCCCCGTGCCTAAGACAGGCAGGTGCCTCGAGGACAAAGCAGAATAAGGCACGTCTGGCCCTAGGAACACACAGAAACCAAAGCTTCCCTTCTCTCCAAAGAACTGTTGTTCCATCCTAACTACTCCCATCACCTCCCTCTCCCTCTCCCTCTCTCTCTCTCACACACACACACCCCTCGGCCATCCCTAGAGGCCATTCCTGTAGCAGTGGAGGGCCTAGCATACCCGCTGGAGGACAACCTCACGGGCCAGACAGGCTGCAGACCTGGGCCAGGTGTGGTCCCATGGCCAGCGCAGGAGGTGGGGCTGCTCCTCAGATGGTCCCCAGTGAGGCTGCTGGCCAGGGGCTGGACCTGGGGCCACTTAGGGTGACACAGCAGCATGGGGAGCAAGTGGACTGTGTCCCCAGAACAATGATGTGGAAGAAGTGGAGGAAGAGCCTCCCTGCTTCTGGCAAAGCCTGGCTAAGGTGCCGCTGACCTGGCTTGCCCAGATGCCCCACCACTCTCCTTGGTGCCCCGAGTGGAAGGGCCTGGTCAGGTGAGAGGCTGGAACAGAAACAGAAGGGCTGACAAAGTGCTGGCTTCCCAGCAAGCGGAGGCAGAGCCAGCACAGTTTGGAGGGAGGCGTGGGCCAGCTACCAGGTAGAAAGAACAGGCCTGGGAGGAGGATTCAAGAATCCCAGGGGAAGGGCAAGGTGAGGAGTCCAAAGGCAAGCAGGTGACCAGGGTTAAAGACCCAGCTGGAGCAGAAGGGAGGGAGCCAGGCAGGAGAACAAAGGAAAGAGGAACTCCAAGCTAGGGCACATTCCTGTCCCCTACAGGGCACTTTCTGCTGTGGAGGAAACCAATCCTGGGGCCTGCAGAACCCAGGACCTGAGAAGGTACATGATGCTGTTTTAGACCACCTGCCCTACCCCTGGTGTCTCATGCTCTCTCCTGGCTTTGAGCCTCTGCACATGCTCTTCCCACGACCTGAAATGGCCATCTTGGCCCCCCTACTCTGCTGTCCAGGCTGCAGTACCTGGCGCACCCCTCCAGGACAGCACTTCACGCTGCATGGCAGTGGTCCGTGTGCACATCTCTTCCTGAGACTGCAGGCCTTGGAGAGGATGCTCTGGTGTGCTTTTCTCTGTCCCTCAGGGCCTCACTCCAGTAACAGCAAACCTCAGCCAGGCTGGCGAGCTGGGCCAGGGGCTCTCTGGCATGGCCACTGTGCTGCCTGCTGGGGCCTACTGGGGCAAACCACCCTCCTGGCTGTTAAGTTCCACTGGACTCATTAGCTTCTGTCTGTGCAGCAGCCTCACAGTACCTCTAACTCCATGGCAACCGTGAGCCACTGGTCCCAGAGCACCTAGGCCTGAGACTATAGATTCTGCCTGAATAATGATGTGGCTCGTGGCTCATGAGCTCTCCTTTTCCCAGAGCTGGGTATGGTCAGTGGGCAGGACTGTGGGCAACCCATGGGCCCAGGCAGGCCACACCTGAATTTGCCAGTGTGGAGAGGGTAGCTCTGGGCCTTTTGGAGGCCCATAGGCAGTTTCCAAAGACACCAGAATGACCACTAGGGAGCTAAGGGGTCCACTGGGAAGGTTCCTTAATCCAGAGCTTTCCTCAACTCTCTGTTCTGGCTAGCTCAGCTCTGACTTGGGGTTATAAGCATGGGACTGATGACTAGCCTCAGCACACTGCTTCCCTGACACGCCTAAACGGAATCCATCATGGGAAGCTGAGGCAAGGGGCTGGCCATGTGCCCTGACTGCTGAAAGCGCCTCCCTGGAAATGGACAGTTCCCATGAAAGGACAGGACCCCAGCTCTCGTGCTGAATGGGCAGACCTGAGTGGGGTGATAGGGACTGTGGAATGACAGAAATGACTGGACAAGCCCCTGAGGTATTATCAGGAACCTCCTGCCTGCCCCAGAGGGCTTGGTGCACTGTGTATAGTGCAGTGGGGACCCAAGTCGGGTTGGAGACACTGTTCTCGAACCAGACAGACCTGGGTTCCCAGCATAGGAAGCCAATTAGCTGCCTGACCTGAGGCAAGTGACGCAGCCTCACGATGCCTCGGTTTCCTCACTTGATCGGATTATATGATTCTGGCACACGGCTGGTCATCAACCTATAGGTGGTCCTTCCCATCCAGCTCTGCCTGTGGGGTACTCAGTCTGCCACCTGGCCCAAGGCTCTGCATCATGCAGGACTGACTTAGGGGGAAGGAACTCTGCCATCCTGAGGGGGACAAGCAGGGGGCTGTGCGCTTTTTGACAGGGTGTGCCCACCAACAAACAGGTTCAGAGACCTGGAGAGAATCTCTTCTGATAGAAAGCGGCCCAAACTGCAGGGGCTCAGGGTGAGCCAGCCACTCACTCTTTCCGTTGGTCAGCCAGCGAGCTGCCCCGTGTCAGTGCAAACATGTCAAACTCGTCTTCCAGCCGGCCAGAGGTCTCCAGAGACTGCAGGCCAGCTCTCACACTGCTGGAACCCAGGTCTGCGGGGACAGAAGGGCCATGTTAGATTCCGCCCAGATGTCTGTGTATGCACTGTGGCCAAGCTGCTCCCTGCCCAGCCCAGGGCTGATTCTTGATAAGCAGCACAGAGTGGGGGGACATGGGGCAGGATGTATGAATAGATCTGGCCACCTGCTGGCTGAGGGACCATGGGCACAGTCACCTCCTCACTCGGAACGATTTCCTAGGGTGGGGCATGAAGCAGTCAGTCAGTATTATTAAAACCAATCACAGTGATATGCCAACAATTTGATTGCTAACACGTGCCTAGAGTGCACTCTGGGCCTGGCCCAAGCCTGGTTCATGCCCGAGCTCATTCAGTCCTTATGACTGTCTGTGAGGAAGGGCCCATTCCTGCCCATTACCGAGGAGAAAAGAGGGACACAGGACATTCCAGTGACTGCCCATGCTCACCCAGGTGACTTAGGCCAAGGAGAATTTAGAGTCTAGGGGCAATCTCAGAACAATGGGACTTCTGAGACCTGACAGGGCTCAGCTGTCGTGAAGGGCTGTGAGAAAGAGGCCCACGTGTTTTGTTCTGGATGTTCAACCTTGTGGCAAGATTCAAACTGGGACCCCGTGAAATGGAGTCTAGGCTGACGTTCTGCTGTTGGTGCTCCAGCTCCAACTGGACAGCACCCCCAGAACTGCAGGGGTGCCCCATACTCACTCATTCCTGCCAGCTGGGACGAGAGGCCACCAGTGGCTGCCGGGTCAGGGCCCATGTCAATGAGGTCAGCTGCTGCCGTGTCAGCCTCACTTGGGGCCTGGGGGGAAGGGAGATGCCACCATCATCCCCCATCCGTAGCCTCACTCCCCTCTGCTTGAAGCACTGGTGCCTGCCTGAGGAGCTGTCACCAGGGCCCTGATAGCTATGCTTTAGGAGTTTTTCTTTCTCCCCATGGCCTCTAGCTCTGCTGCTCCCTCTGGGAGGGTGCGAAAACTCTTGGGCATTAGCTGGTGGCAGAGCCTTAAAGGGACAGTAGCATAAAAAGTTAGAAGGGGAACTTTCTAGGAGCCTAGATAAGATGGATGTCCTGTCCAGTATAAGAGGGACAGGTGGAGGTGAGCAAAGCCCTTCTCCCTGTAAACAAGGGCATGGTCTAGGCACAGGAAAGAAGCTGCTTACCTTGGTGGTCTGGCCTGTCCGGAACCGCTCAAACCTACAAGACAGAAAGAGCCGAGTTAGGGAAACAGGCTGAGAGAGGCCCCTGAGCACAGCCCACGCACAGCTCACTGTGGACTCAGCATCAACGCAGTGGGTCAGTCAGGGTGACGACACATCTTGTTTGTCCCAGACAGACCGGGTGATGCCTGATGTCCCCAGGGAATTATTAACAGTGCCTCTTTCACTTGCAAAGGTGTCCTAATTTGTATTATCAATGATCTGGTCACTCCAGTCATGACCAGCGTTAGACAAACGGACAGGGATAGACTAGAGGAGAAATGGGAATTCGTGGCAAACGGCAGAGGTAAGGCTGTCGTGTGGAACTTGCTCAGTGATGTACTTATCCAGAATATTGGGGGGGAGGGGCAGTGGAAGCGTATCTGTGTGTGCCAGTGACTCTCCATGGTGGTGCAAAAAAGGCACATCCTTACACTGCACTGACCCACTGGCCCACCCTCAGACAGGCCAGGCATGGGGGAAGGGACATCAAGAAGACCTTGGTCTGGAGTCTATTCAAGTCCTGGCCCTGTCACATGTTCACTGTGTGACTGTGGGTAAACATCACTTCTGAACTTCAGTCTCCTTGTCTATTAAAAAGGGGGTGACAGCGGGACCTGCCTACCAGATGTGAGGATCAAGCAGACACTGAGTATGAGTGACCATGAACGGGAAGCACCATCAGGCAAACGCCAGGCCTGATGACAGTGGGTGCAGAGGGGTTTGTCACCCCCAGATTGGGTCCTTGGGCCACCTCACAACCTACACCCCAAAATGGCAGGCAGGGGATCCTTTTATTCCACTGGGCCAACGAGCAGGAGAGGCCAGCAGATGTGGCCTGTAGCAGCCCCACCCACTCTCAACTGACTTAGAATCACGCGGAGTGTGTCTGCTGATGGCCAAGGATATGAAATGAGTGAGGGGAGGAGGCAGGAAAAACCGGCACCCAGGGTGACACCCCGACCAATCCGCGCTTTACAGACATCACTGCGCGGACTCTTTTACCCACGGCGGGGACCACCGTGAGCCCCGTTTTACAGATATGGAGAAGTGTAGGGATTGTCGCTTCTGCAGGCCCACCACTCCTGTTCTTTTGTAGTAGCACCCAAGTGCTTCGCTGGGGAACTGCTCTGCCCCCCATTTCCTGTGGTCCTGGTGGGACTGCCATCAAGCAGTCCCCTCATTCCCCAACTGGTGGGCACAGCAAAGCTGAGCCAGAGTTTCTCTCGGAGATAGAATGATACAAGGTAAGTAAGCATTTGGATCCACTTATTGCTGGTGACGCCCTGGGGACATGGTCTAGGAGTTTCTGCCCCAGAGACCCCTGAGTTGCCCTAGGATCTGCCTGTTGTTCCTGCTCTGTTGGGAGGCCTTCCTGTTTCACTCTTCATTGGATTCTAAAAGCTATGAGTTTAATAGAGGCTATTCATCTAATCAGCTCTTCTGTTTAAGTCAGCTCGAAATGCTTTGTGTAGCTTGCAGTCAAAGAGCCCTAATTAAGTCAAGTAAATGGTCCAAGGCCCCAGAGCCAGGCCTGCCCTGGCTCTCTGCCACCACCACTGCCCTCTCCGGGGGCTGGATGCAGGGACACAAGTGCAGGGCTAACTCTGGCAAGGAGATGAGAGGTGGGTGGAAGGCCGGGCATGCATGCCCATGCTGGAAGAAGACAGCTGAGGATTCACACATTGGGTAGCCGGCCTGGTGTCTGAGAGGGAGATGAGAGAAGGTCAGCCCGAGTGGGGAGACCAGGAGTACAGGGTGGAAGGGGAGGGGTAAGAGTGGGGCAACTGGCCAGATGCCGGGGGAGGGGTGGGCTACCTTTCATGGCGCAGGAACACGTTGTTGAGATTGTCGTTGACTATGAGCAGCTCCTCCGTCAGCTGCTCATTGGCGATGCGGGGGATGAGCTCCAGGACCCGCTGCTGCATGGCTCGGCACGTCCGGTTGAGCTCCTGCCGAGGAAGCAAGGAAGACAATCACGGTCACTGGACCCAGAGCAAGGCCAACTGAATGGATGGGCTCTGGCCTCTGGGGGGACCTTGGAGAAGGAAGTGGTTTCCAGACTGGACTTCAAGCTCCACAGAACGGCTTCAGGGTTCTACAAGCAAGCCTTTGAATTTCACTTCGGACTGTTCCACGCCAACAATCAACCAAATGCTAAATGCTAACATTTAACCGACATGTTAAAGGCTACCATTTAACCAAATGTTAAAGGTGCTGCTGGTAGACCTGGCTCCGTGCAGACTCCAGGAGGAAGTTCCTGCCGCCTTCTTTGCTTAGTTGAAAAACTGAGGCTGCCAGGTGGCTAGCTGAACAAACTGCAACTTCTCTGGGTGTAAGGGGTTTTTTGTAACCAAAACATAAAAAATGAACTAGATGACTCCAACTATTATCCACAAACCCCAATTTTGAATTTTTGCCTCATGATTCTCACTGACTTATTTTTTTAAATACTTTTATTTAGGAATGATTTTAGATTTACAGAAAAGTTGCCAAGGCAGTACAGAGAATTCCCGTATCCCTCCACCCAACTTCTCCTTAGTCTGGCATTTGTCAAAGCTGGTGCAATGCTAGCAGCTAAACCATAGGCTTTATTCAGGTTTCCCCAGTTTTTCCACTATGCCCCTTTTCTGCTCCAGGATCCCACATTGCATTTAGTCACCGTGTCACCGACGGACTTTCCCCCCTCGCCTGAGGATATGCTCTTTACTGATTTCAGAGAGGAAGGGAGAGAGAGGAAGAGAGGGAAGGAGAAAGAGGGAGAGAGAGATGGAGAGACATCACTTTGTTGCCTCCGGTACGCACCCCGAGGGGGATGGAACTGCAACCTGGGCATGTGCCCTGACCGAGAATTGAGCCACCACCTCGCAGTGTACGGGACGATGCTCCAATGAACTGAGCCACACCGGCTCCGTTTTTTAAATTGTTAACCCTCACTCGAGGATATTTTTTCCATTGATTTTTTAGAGAGTAGAAGGGAGTGGGAAAGGAGAGAGAGAGAGAAACATCGATGTGAGAGACACATCAATTGGATGGCTCCTGCACGCACCTCAACTGGGGCTGGGGCTGGAACCTGCAACCAAGGTATGTGCCCTTGACTAGGAACCAAACCTGTGACCCTTTAGTGCTTTAACCACTTAGTCACACCTGCCAGAGCTCACTGGCTGACTTTTAATCAGTAAGTGTTATATATTTAAACTCGTTTGAAGAGAAAAAAATTGAAAGCCACATATTATAAGTATTTCATTTGTAGGACCGAATGCTTTTTCGTTCAGGTACCCGCCACCAGGCAGACAGATGCCTGGGTCACGGTGTTGATGTCCAGACGATCATCGGGCTCCAGTGCCTGTGGCCACACACCAGCCCTTTTCTCCTGGAGGCATCATGGAAACTAGACGTTGCCCCAGTACTGATTTTGGTTTTCTGGACCCTGTTACCCACCCACTCCTAGGTCAGGCCTTCTTCTCCTGGGACTTCCCTATCTGCCTTTTGCATGACTTCCAACATCCAGTGGGTCTCCCCTCTCTTCCTCCCATGACCAAGCACACTTACGGCTTTGTTTCTACTACCTTGTCTTCTCAAGAGCAGCAGGTTAGAGCCAGGCCCCAGGTTCAAATCCCAGTTCTAATGCTTACCAGCCATGGGATCCTAGGCACATCACACAACCTCTCTGCCTCAGTTTGCTGACCTGAAAAATGGGGATAAGAGTCCCTACCTCATGGGAGAGGGAGAAGATTAAGTAAGTGGATGTGTACCAAACGTCTACATTACAGCCTGGCATGTGGGAAGTGCTTGATGCATGTGGGCTGTCCCTGTGTCACCTAGCCTGCCTGCTCTAGCAATCGCTCTCACCCATGGGGCCCTGGCTTGGGACACACAAAATTAACTGCACTATAGCAACTCTGCTGCTTCCTAACTCACTCAAGCTTCTCTCATAAGCCCTCACGTAGTCCTCATATTCATGTGTTCTTTCAACTCCAAGCCTCCAACTTTCCTCCTGCCCCGTGAAGGTGAGGACCCCTGAGCATGTACACCAGGGGTCAGCTTGGCTAGACACAACACAGCCCTGCCCTCAAGGAGTGTGAGGCCTAGCGGGGGACAGACATAAAATGAGACAATCACACCAAGCACTCTATCTTCTCATGGGTTCTGGTGATTCCTGAGCCTTGGGGTCCCCCAGCTTTCTTGGTGCTTCTATGAACTAACCTCTCTGGGGAATGTGCCTCTCGCCACACCTAGGTCCTTCTGCTCTAGTGCCCCTCCCTCACCAGCTGGAGATGGGGCCGTGGGAGTATCTCATGACACACAGAGTGAAGACCCATAGCTCCTACCTGCCTCAGCTCCTGAGACCAGCCGCTCTCTCACCTCAAAGTCGGCACTGCTCTTTCACGCCTGCCTGGTAAGCATGGAGTCTGAGAGGCAGGCATCTCACCTAGCAGCTCTTTCTCAATACCATATATTGGGAGCTTACTCTGAACCAGGCACACCTTATTTAACTCTCATGTCAAACTTGTACCATGACGGCTATTGCTGGAGCAACCTTACAGATGAGGAAACTGAGGCAGAGGGGCTATTCTGAATTCCAATCTGATGGGAGTCCAAAGCCCTGGTTTTAACATCTCCCATGGTGACCAAGGAGTTCAGAGTAAGCGTGGATATTGTAGTGTGGATGGGGAAGGAATGTGGGTGGGGGGCAGATGCGCACTCACCTGTAGCAGCTCCAGGTCTGCAGGCTCTGCCTGGGTGGGCACCAGCTCTGTCAGCATCTCCGACATCACCCTCACGTTTCCACTCACCATCTCCAGCTCGCTGCGCAGCTTTGCAATCTGAAACACATCGTTGGCCCCAGTGAGAGAGGCCAGAGGTCTGAAGCCAATGCTGCTCATAGGGACAGAGCCTGGTGCCACCAACCCTGGGTGCTCAGAGGTGCTGACCTTCAGCACCTTCTCTCAGCCCCCAGGCCACAGCCCTGCACTAACAGGCTGGGGTGGGCTTGCCCCAGCCCCACAGGCCCCCCTCACAGAGGTTCTACCGACCGTTACCATCTCCGAACTGAGAAGCCTGGTACAGGGAGAGGCCGAAAGGAAAGAAGCAGGGGATGGATGCACCAGAGCATGGCTGGAAGGCTCCAGATCTCCTGAGCCCCAGGGCAGCTAACGAGGCCCCAAAGGGCAGTTCCCCCAAGGACAGAGGAGAGTCTGCAGGCCTGCTTCCCTCCTGGGGTGATGGGCTTTACCCTCTCTCCTCCCGTAGGGTGATGGGCTTTCTGCCTTGCTCCTGGTCTGTTTGTTGTTCCTAGTCTACTTTGGTGTCCCAGGCTTGTCTGAGGATGAGTCCCAGTGCCACCCTCATGTTGAGTATGAGACTCAGATGTACTTGTTAAAGGGACGTGAGCAGATTTTCAGTGATCAAAGGTCTGAGGTCTTGGCTCGGGGGGGTCATGGTAAATCGAGCCGCAGTCTCTTCACTTGGGTGAGGTGGCAGAGAGCTGGTGTCCTACGCTGTGGCTCTGCAGGTGCTGAGTCTCCTTGTGAGCACTGTGCACACTGGAGGGCTGGGGGGGATCAGCATGGAAGTTCCAAAATTAATCTTGCTGAAGAACCCTTTGGTCATGGACATCTCATGAGTCTAGTATTGAGCAGCTTACACCGTGGGAAACACTCATACATTCTAAATTGGGAGACCTAGTGGATTTCAGAATCTGCGATCACTATGTAAACTCACGATGCCTGTGACGGCAACTGTCCTTTACCAACCACCAATTAAGTGCCTGTCGTATAACTTATACTAATTAAATTTGACCACCACCTAACGACACTCCTATCCTTGCCCAGGCTTGGCAGACAAGGACATGGAGCACAGTCACAGGTGGTACATACACCACAGTTCACTGACACCTTCCAAACCCAAAAACTGTTTGATACATTTGGCCTCTTTAATGAGCACTCTTGGTATAAGTGAGTGGAAAAACTATTGCTCACAAACCCAGCAGTCCAAGTCAGATGGGACCCAATTATAACAGTGAGTTACATCACGGGGTATCTAAAGTCTCTACATGTCCCAGGAGACAATAGGGGCTCCGAAATTAAACAGATGACCCAATTTTGTTTAGTGGGACCTTCTACACTAGACGTAATCAGTTTTCTCTACTTCAGGCAAACTGGTTTAAAATCATAACCAGGAGATATATTTTGGATCACAGGAAATGTTACAGTTTTTATGTACCTTTAATTATTTGTCCAGTTAGGAAAACATTTCTACTTTTCTAGTAATATTTATAACTCTGGGAGGTGATTTTTTTTTTTTAAATCCCCACTCAAGGATATTTTTTCCAATGCTTTTCAGAGATAGTGGAAGGGAGAGAGAGAGAGAGATAGGAACATCGATGTGAGAGAGACACATAGATTGGTTGCCTCTCGCATGTGCCCTGACCAGGGTCAGGATCGAGCCTACAACCAAGGTACATGTCCTTGGCTGGAATCGAACCCGGAACCCTTCAGTCCTTGGGCCGATGCTCTAACCAATGAGCCAAACTGGCTAGGGTTGGAGGTGATTTTATAAGACATTGAAGTACAGAAGTTTCTCCTTGAACAGGTTGGAGCGTGAAAGGCTGTCCGGTGAGTTTGTTTATAAACCGAAGGTGATACTATCCCAGAGACCAGCTGGCACACTGTGGACAGTCAGGTTTCACTTCTGTTCCATCATATACCTGTGTCTTTTGGTAGCTAAGCTCTTACACTTAGCTGACATGACAGGTTTGAAGTTTGTAAAACACCACAAAGGGAGCACCGTGACAGTGTGAGGCCCTGACTCCACAGCCAGATGACCAAGCACCCAGCTAATGCTGGTCTGGCTGTGTATGTCCCTTGCAGGGTGAGCAGCTTCAGCACCCCACAAGCTGCCCTGACCAACGGAAGGGCCACTTCGCCTCCAGTTTTAGAAGAAAGAAACTGAGGGACAGGCTGACTAAGCCAATGTGACCCCCAGTCTGAGGAGGGTGATCTTTCAAAGCTACTCACAGGGCCCTGGGCAAACCTAGCCAGGAACACCCCCTGGAATCTTGCACCATGCCTCAAAGCTTCTGGGGCTTCTCGAGAAGCAGCAGGATGCAATGCAAGGGGTTTTTAGAATTACTGTTTGTGTGGATGTTTTAAAACTGTTTTTAGCCAGAACCTCTGCTTGAATGAAATCTCATGCGAGCACCTAAGCAAACCACACAGGGAAAGTGGAGCTGCTGTGGGTAAGGGGCCACCTGGGGGCACTTCCTCTCTCTGGAGCTCCATGAAGAACACAGTTTGGAGAATGGCTGGTGTACAGGACAGAGCCTGCCTGGAGCCAAACAGACTTGAGCTTGAATGCCAGCTTTGTCTCTGATGACCTGTGTGGCTCTGGGCAAATGAATTTCTCTCTCTGAGCCTTATCTTCCAAACAGGAAGAATAATATACACCTGTGGGGCTGCTGTGAGGACCCAGTAGAGGCTCCACTACAGTCATTTTCATTCTGACAGGGAGTCTTCCCAGACATGTGAGAGGGCAAGGCCCTCCACCCAGACTCCTGTGGCTCTAACCTGGGCTCATTTACCTGCTCAGGGGTTGGCGTTATGGGTGTGTCGCTGGGGAGTACAGCTGGGGTGGTCAGCGAAGCTGTGTGCTGGCTGGGGTCCCCCCGATGACTGGCGTCAGTGCCCACAGAATTCTGTCCTGATGGTGTCTCCGAGCTGAACACGGTCTAGAGGGCAAACAACTGCATCAGGGAGGCCTGTAGGGGCCCCAGGAAGCAGCTGCAGAAACCCCTTTTGGTGACTACTCACGCCTCCCCCATTTACTGCTCCTCCCATGAGTCTCCTCACCCTCTGGGGCGTGTGGATGGGCGACAGCATGTCTAGGTCGGTCATTGGGAACTCCAGACCCTTCCTCCGCAGGTCCTCGTAGACGGCGACGACACCTGTCAAATCGGGCGAGCTGCGGAATGCGTCAGCCCAGGACTGAGAGGGGACAAGGGGACATGGCTGGTAACCATTGTTCACTGAAGCCCTTTTAAGCTCACCTACCCACTGCCCAGAGAACAGCAATTTCGTCCCTGACCTGATGATCCTTTGACGCCATCACCCTGACAGCCCCCTCCACAGCAAGGCCTATAGTTAAGTCCCCCCACACTTGAAACATCCAATCAGCAGACAGCCAAGGCAGCTGGGTAGCCCCAAACGAGAAACAGATTGGGGCAGCCTTTCTCCCCGGCCCATCCCGCCCACCCACCTGCCTACACTCACCTGGATGAGGTTGAGCACCTTGTCGTGCACGATGGTGGGTGGGTTGTTCTTGGGCAGGATGGTCCTCACCAGCACGCCCTCCACGAAGTCCTGGCTGGCCACCAGCACATGGAAGCGGTGCCCACAGTTCTTGACACAAGTTTCTAAGACCTGGAGGCCGGGAGGTGCCCATGAGCACCTGTCAGAGGAGGGGAGCACCCAGGGCGGGCCCCCAGCCTCGTGCTGCTCATGTCCCAGAGGGCAGCCTGAGAGAAAAAGGGGCTTCCTGTGGCGAGACCCAGGCACATGGAGAAGCTGGGATGCTGCTGCTGCTGGGATTGGAATCTGGGCTGGTTTACTGGGGAGTGGGGATGGGGAGGGCAGAGGGCGGTGTGCTGGCTACAGGCCCCTTGCAAAGTGGCCTCAGTGCCCACAGAATCCTGTCCTGATGCTGTTTCTGAGCTAAATACAGTCTGGAGGGGAGGTGGCTCTCCAGGAGGAAACTAAAGAGAACTTTTAATCAAGTAGTGACCCTGCAGCCCAAGGAAAAGGTGGTGAGCTTCCCTCCTCCTCCTTGCTCTCATTTCCGGCAGGAGTTGCCTTTGCTTTTCAGAGTAGCCAGATTCCCCTGGACATGCTGCTGCTGTGGGGGAGGCTGGCACAGAGCTCTGTCCTGCTCTCCAGCCAAGCCCGCCCTGACAGCCAGGATGCCCACTCATGCCTGGCTCGTCCTGTTGTGGGGAAGGATTGTCCTCAGCTACTGGCATTTGTTTTATGTTCATTTTTCAGGCAGGGCATCTAAGTGCCAATCAGCACCCACTGGGCCTGCCAGGCTCTTTGCCACTGAGAGGTGTAGGTTTACCTGCAGGCCCTCTGCCTCTGGCCCAGGCTCTCCATGGCTGGTTCTGGAGGGATGGGGGCCTCAGTGTACCTGCTCACCAGCCAGCAGGCTGGAGAGACCACCTTAGGGGAAAGGTGTGTTTGTCTGCCAGCAGTGTAGACAGGACAGTGCTTTATCCATGGACCTTTTCTTCCCAGACCTTGGAAGAGGAGCCCCACGGTGGCTGGGAGTCCTGCTGGGCCTGGAGGAGGCCATTCCCAGTGGACCTTGGACCTCCCATGGCCAGACGCCAGACAGGGCACTCACCGTGAGAGCCAGCATCACCTCGTGGAAGTTCTTATTCCCCGTGATTCTCTTCTTTATTGCTCGAAAGGCATCTTTGGGACTGGGCGGGGGACAAAAGGAAGGACGGGCTGAGGCATGGGCCTCCTGATCCCACACGATGGCTGCTTGCCTGAGATCAGGGGCTCTGGGAAACGGGACGGCTCCAGTGAGCCACCTTCCCTGGGTCCTGTCCTTGTGTCCTGTGTGTCCAGGTTCTAATCACACCACACTCTACGTGCCCCACCCAAATCCTCTGGGCAGATCTTGAATAGTATGTAGCAGGGATTCTCAACGTGTGGTCCCCGGATCCCCTGCACCAGAACCTTAGAGGGGAGGAGTGAGTGTTTGTTAAAAATGTAGAACCCTGGACTTCTACTCTCAACCCCCCTGGACCAAACTCTGAGGGGATCTGGGTGCTTACCAAGCCCCAGGGGCCTCTTCTGCAGACTGAAGTTTAAACCCTGTGACTGCAGGCAGAGTCCTAATGCCCCATCCTGCCAGTTACTCTACTGTCCATCCTTTCCCTCAAGTCTTATTAAGTACCCACATGTGCTGGCCCCATGCTGGGTGCTGGGGACACACTGGTGCAGAGGACCACATGGCCCTACTATCAAAGGTCACACGCTCCAGGGAGCCTGGTGTGAGTGGGAAATGAGCTGTTCCTGGGGTAAGAGCAAGTAGGTGTGGAAGGGGTCAGGGAAGTCCTCTCTGAGGAGGCGGCATTTCAGCTGAGTGAAGACTAGATGGGGATCAGAAAGTTCTGGCATGTGTGCCATTGCTGTGGGCCTTCTGTGTGCCTAGAGCTCTGCTAGGAGCCCAAAGTGGATGACAAGGAGGCCACAACCCAATGGAGGAGTGGACAAGAGACTAAAGGTTAGATAATAAGCTCAGTGAGGTGAGAGTCACATCTGCTGTGCTCACTGCCGGGTCCCCAGTGCTACATCTGCCCAGACGTAGATGCAAGTGTCCCCTCCTAGCTCCTCAGCAAGCCCATGGAGCACCACAGGGGACACTAGGAGGTGCTCAGCAGCTCTCCTGATTGGCCTTGACTGCGTGATGCAATTGCCCACAGCCTATATTGGGCTCAAGCTCCTGCCCACTGCCTGCTCCCAGCCCGCCCTCTAACACAAAGCACAGCCTGCTGAGAGGACCCCTTGAGGGACAACTGGACATCCCAGTGAAAAATGGAGAGGGAAACGAGATCCCGCTCCAACTGCTGATGCTGATTTTCCAGAGCACAGGCTGGCCTGGCTGCACTTCCTGCAGACGGTGGTAGTCACGCGCCTCCCCACCCTTCCTGGAGTTTTCCTGAGGACAGTATATGAAGCATCCCTGCTCTGCTCTGCTCCCTCCAGGGCCTTGGGCTTACAGCTGGAAGGAATGAAGAGTTTTACCTTTGATGAAGTGACTTGCCCAAGGCCCTCAGCTGGTCAGGGATGGTGAGTCAGAGACCAGGAGCCAGGATGCTATGCCTCCCTCACCCTAAGTGGAAGCTTGGCAGGCTCCTTGGCACTGTGCAGGACACCGTGGCCCACGCACTGAAAATGCTCCCCGAATGCTAACTTGGTTCTGCTTCACTTTCACTGCCCTCCCTGGGATCCCTGACCCTCCCTGATGGTTTCACACATGAAGGAAATGAAAGTCTGCTCTTGCTCACTGAGAAAGCTGGGCGTCCCTAACACATGTTCCAGTGCACAGAACGCAGGAAGGTACTTGGGGCCGCCTCCTCATTCTGAGTTGCCAAATGGCCTTGTCCTAGGAAGGTGCTGCCTAGGTGACGTCTTAGGAAGACCTGCTCAGCTAGGGTGCTGCTGAGAGGCTATGTGGGCTGGTTGACAGGATCGTGGTTCCAAAATGCCATGTTCCTGCCTGGGGTGGGGCTCAGATGACCTCTGCAGCCCCTTCTGGCACCGATGGTCATAAGCAGGGTCTACCTTTGAGCACAGAAGTGGTGGGACTGGGGTGGGGGGCTCTGGCAGGAGGCAGGGTATGGCAAGGTCAATGCTGCACTGTAGCTGGCTGTCTCACCTGTGCCCCAACTTACCCTTCTTCCGTCTCGTTGATGATGTCGCAGATCTCCATGTTGAGGGCCCAGTCCTCGCTCTGCAGGGAGCCATCTGTAGCTTTCTCTGAGGAAAGGAAACCACAAGTCACAAAGGTGTCCAGGGTCCCAGATGACAAACTCAAATAGTGGGGTGTGGGGGTGTGGTGATGGGGGCAGGGCAGGAAGAGATGGGAGAAGAGAGAGGACAATGGATGCTTTCTGGTACCCAAGAGGGGCCAGGCGCTGTGTAAACTATATTACCTACATTGTCCCATTTTGTCACTTAGTTCTTATTAGAAGCCACACTGGACTGGGAGTTCCACTGTCCTGTGACCACTGTGAAACTGTGGCTCAGAGTACCGAATGGATGAACAGGAACATGAATCCAGCAGGGCTGGCTTCAGAGTGCTTGTTTTTGACATGGCAAGAGAGTGTTTTGTGTGTTTTTTTTAAAGTATACTTTTATTGATTTTAGAGAGAGAAGAAGGGAGAGGGAGAGAGAGAGAAATATCGATGTGAGCAAAGTATCGAATGACTGCCTCCTGCACGCCCCCCACTGGGGATGGAGCCTAAAACCTGGGCAAGCGCCCTGACGGGGAATCAAATGGGCAACCTTTTGGTGCATGGGACGATGCTCAACCAACTGAGCCACACAGGCAGGGCAATATAGAGTGTTTGCTTTGCTGTTGTAAATAAAGTACTTTTGACTTGGTAATCATTCACATGGTTCAGAACGTCCCAAAGTAGCAAGGAGCAGAGAGTAAATTTGTCTGCCTCCCCTGCCCCCACTTCCCAGAGGACCCACCACAACCAGTTTCCTCTTAAATCTCCCGGAGACATTCTTTACCTATGCAGGAAAATCCAGGCTCTGTTGGCAACAGCTGGCCTGGCCCTGGCCTTCCCCTTTGAGCAAGGTGGTCTGCAGGCTGGGCGGACACTGAGCCACCCTCAGAACTGCCCTGAGCGGTGATGCAAACAAGCCATTGGCAAGGCACTTGGCACAAAACAGGCCTCAGTAAGCGGGGGTGGAAGTTCTTTTTTTAAAAATCGAGGTGAAAGTCACAATATAAAATTAACCATTTTAAAGTGTACAGTTCATTGGGTGGTGAACACACAACACAATACACAGATGCTATATTATAGAATTGTACACTTGAAACCTATATAATTTTATTAACCAATGTCATTCCTATAAATTCAATAAAAATTAAAAAAAAAATTACAATTATAAAAAAAAAATATACAATTCAGTGGCATTTAGTGCATTCACAATGCTGTGCAACCATCCTCTCAATCCAGCTCAGGTTGTGCTGATTCTCAGGGTAAGATTTCCAGGCCAAGAATTAGCTATGGGCTGCTCAAAGCCTGTCAAGGCCGAGGTCATGGCCATTCACTGAAGATCTGCTTGGTGCATGGTCCAGGCTGGGCACCTTTACCTCCACTGTCGTGTGAGAGGTGGCAGGTGGATGACGAGCGCTGGAACCGACAATGTGAGGACACTCACACATGTTCTTTAAAAATCGAAGCGCTGCCCGGCTGGTGTGGCTCAGTGGTTAAGCATCGACCTATGATCCAGGAGATCGCAGTTCAATTTCTGGTGAGGGCACAAGCCTCGATTTCGGGCTTGATCCCCAGTCAGGGGCATGCAGGAGGCAGCCAATCAATAATTCTCATCATTGATGTTTGTGCCTCTCTTTCCCCCTCTCCCTTCCTCTCTGAAATCAATAAAAACATATTTAAAAAAATAAAATAAAAAGCGAAGTGCTGCCCCTCCACTCAAACATGTGGCCTGTTTTCCGACCTCTGCCCCCTCTAGATTCCATTCTCACAAAGAGCGGTTTTCACATAAGATCCCCCCTAGTGTGCAAAGACAATCGTGCACACTGCTTTTTCAGGCCACATCCCATCATGCACATTACTCCTGGCTTGTGTGTCAGGCACATACATGCACTTGACCATGTCACATAGGTATGTGACATGACAGGACTTCATTAGCATTTTAAGGTTCGGACAGTGAGACCTTTGGTGTCCTGACACAGGGCACTATGCAAGTCCCCCTCCACCACGGCTGTCTCCCTGGCTCCCAGACCCTGGCTGCAGGTGCAAGTGCTCACATGCCCGTGGGCCTCATGTGCCTGTTGGCAGCACTATCAGCCAGCCATCATCTACCAAGAGTGCTTGGCGGACCGGACACATGGAACATGATGTGAGGCACTGCAAGGGAGGCACTTGTCACCCTGTCCACAGGGACAGACAAGGCTCAGGGAGGCTGAGCAGCACCCTCACAGGCTGTACAGCTACTGATATGTCAGGCCTGCTCCAGGCGCTGGGGATGCAATGGTGGACCAGATGGACATGGTCCCAACCCAATGGCACCCAAAGGGGCCAAGGCTCTGAGCCCAGGCCTGTCAGGACAGGGGGGGCCGGGCTCCATGTGACTGGGGAGGGCTCTGTTCCAGCCAGAGAGGCAGACCATCCTGTAGGGCAATCCCTGGGCTGGGCCAACACAGTCAGCTCCCCATAACTGTGGCTTCTGTGACCTTGGTTTTGAAACTGGCCTGACTTCATTCCACCATGGGTTTGACCTTGGGTCCTGTGGCTGAATGGATGCCAGGATGGCCCAGGACACATGCCAGGCAGCTGAGGCAACCAGGTAGGGACCCAGTGGCAGGGCGGGTTGCTTTATCCCCTGGATTATGGCTGGGAAAGGGGATAAGAAAGGGCTCCCTTTAAAAAGTTGAAAGATGGACCCATTCACCCTACAATTATGTTCTAAGTGTGGCTTCTTTGTGTCACACTCTCCACCCTTGGAAACTCACACTTCCTTAGCTACATGGGAAGAACCAAAGAGAGCTGGACAAGCACTCTCTGAGCAGAGGGGGATGCCACTCTGGAGGGTTTAGGGGGCAGAGGCTAATCACCATGCAGAACCTGTCCCTCTTCAGAAGCCATGTCTCAGTGACCCCTGGTCACATGGGCCAGAAGGACTAGTCATCCCTGACTCCAGGACTACCTCTAACAGTACATCCAGCTCCTGACTCTCTCCAGCCTCCCCATTCCCTTCTGCCCATGCCTTTCTCCCCCTGCCCCAGCCGGCCACTATCTTCTGCCTCTCCGACCATTGCCTCAGCTCCTCCCATCCATTCTCCCTCCTGCCCAGACTAAACTTTCTGAAGCTTGAAAGTGATTGTGCCCTTCTGTGCCCCAAATCCTTCAAAGGCCCCCTAGCCCTCGGCCAGGCCTCCAGGCCCTTCTACAACAGCAACATTCTAACTTCCCAAGTCATGTGCTGCCCATACCCAGTACTGTCAGCCATTCCCATAAAGTCCTCACAGACACAGAAGGGGCACATTATTGCCTTATTCTGACTAACGAGGAAACGGGGGTGCGGAGCTGTGGCAGTGGTAAGGGAGGAGTAGCCACTGATGCCATGGGCCCCATCCCTCGTCAGGAGTCAGGGAGCTCTGCTTTCTCAGAGGGCTCTCAGGATTGTGCAGGCCATTTGCTCCCCCCCCCCTTCTCCCTGACCCCTGGCGCCATCAGCAAGCCTCATAGTAGTTCCTCTATCCCATCCCCTTACAACCCCCCAGTGACCCCTGAACATGATAGACACCTCTCTTCCGGGGGAGAGAGCACAGGCTTAGAAGGGATTATGGTCATTTTGGAAAGGCACGTAGGCTGTTGAGGGGGCAGCTGGGACATCTGTAGTCAGGAATGTCATCCCAAGTAATCAAGGTGGGTGCAGAGGGACCTGAAGCACGAGTCTCAGCACAGCTGGCGGATTCTTTAGTCCTTAGTGCAAGCAGTGGGTGGAGCCATTCAGAGGATGGAGTGGTTTTTGGGGGGGTGAGGGAGAAAAAGGGGAGTTTCAGTGAGGCTAAACAGGAAGGGGGAGAGGAAGAGGAGAGAGACAGGCTCCTCTGAACAATCCCAGCAGACGAAAGGTGTGCCTAGATCGCATGGGCCCGGCCCATCCGTCACTTGCCAACTTCCTTCCTTCCTTCAGGTCTGGGAGTGGACTGCAGGATTGGGGAGACTTCCTTCATAAAAATCCCATGGGGTAGGTGTGTCCCTTAAGGGCAGAAATGTAAACCTACAGGAATCCGGGGATGTCTGTTTTGTTTCTCTGCTTAACCACAAAAGTAACTCGCTTGCTATCTTAAGAAGGGTTCTTATAAGAACACTGACAATGGCCACCACTTCCAAGAGAACGCTGACTTCCCGACCTCTGAGCTGTTGGCAGCAACCTTCAGAGGCCCCAGGAGCAATTCTGCTCCTGTCTTGGATCCTGAGGAAGCCAGGCCCTGCAAATCTCCACCTGCCACAGGCCACACTGTTGTCTAGGGCTGGATGGCCTGCAGGTTTAAATCACGTGGCGCCTGTTTGTCTGCTCAGCAGCCTGTCCTCTTCAGGTTGGGCCTGGTGCAGACACCACCTCCCCCAGAGGGCCCCAGAGAGCCTGCCTGGCACGGTGGCAAGCACAGTCAGGTGAGGCAGTGGCACAGGTTTTGGAGAGCGACAAGTCTGGCCCTGCCCCTTCACTCGGAAACCATGGGCAAGGACCCAAGCCCTCTAAGTGTCCATTTTCTCATTTGTCAAACCAAGATAAGACTGCAGGCTTCACGGACATTGAGACTTTTCAGCCAATGTCAGGGAAAGAGTGGTGACCAGCAACTGCTAAGTACCATGACCATGACTTGGGCTGAGAGCAGGAAAGAGCAGCCACCAAAGACTTGCCAGCCTCAGGACCCTAGTCCCAGCCTGCTCATCCTGGGGAGAGCCCTGCTCTTTCTGCTGCTCTGGAGGAGGTCATTTCTGCGGGTGCCCAGTGGACCGCGGTCAATGGCAAGGATACAAGTCATACTGACTTCCTACTCCCCAGGTCAGCCGGTGGGGAGCAGCCTAGAACCTTCTCCCACCTGGTGTTCAAACGGTGCCCAACTTCTGTGGGTTCCAGCTGCTTAACGTATGTCAGAGTTGCCCCCCACCCCATCGTCACTGGGATAGCTCTGGGTCAGGGCCTGTCACCTCCCCCAGACCTGGGCCATCACCTCTACACTCTTCAAACATAAATCCAAGCAGTACTTTTTTCTGATGTAAAATTTGTTCAGGGCCTCCCTCCCCCTCACAGCCTGAGGGTCAAAACCTGAACCCTTCAGGGGCTGAGAGGGACATTGGGGCTGACCTCGGCCACAATTAGCTGTGTTCTTCCCACTCCGCAGGTCATGTTCTTTCACGCCTCTGCCTGGAATGTCTGTCTTCCACTCAGTCAGGCATCGGTTCACAGATAACCTGACAACAATAAGGATGACACCCACCAGCAGCACACTCACTGGGCACTCAGTGTGCACCAGGCACTTCATACAACGTCCGTCACCCTCACCACAGCCCTTACACGGAGGATGCATAAACTGAGGGCACAGGGACACCAGTGACTTGCCTTTACTTATGTGCCTCTCAAACACACTCAAAACTTGTCGTTAGGCCCTGGGGGGACATGGTAAGCAAAACAGACCAGGTGCTGCCCTCAGGAGGTTTACAGTCCAGCAGGAGGCCACCACTGACTTTGCAAAAGGCAAAAATGCTGCAACAGAACAGACCAGGTGCCGAGACAGCACAGGGGTGTGAGATGCAGATGTGCCACAAAGAGGAGGAAATGTGTTGGCTGACCCCTGCTCTTCTAAGGCTTTACCCCAGTGTTAGCTCCTCAGCGTTGCCGCCAACTGGGGAGACTATGTCACCTGTCACCCTGCACTGTGATGGTAACATTATGAATGACACAGACAAGACAACCAGCATTCACTGAATTTCAGCCTGTGCAGGATGCTTGGCAGACCTCCTCTTGTGCCATCTCCCCACAGTCCCCGCCCACCATATATGGGGCAGCTGATGCCCAGTCCCGGGAGGCAATGAGGGGCAAAGCCAGGCCTGTGTGGCCCCAAACTCGTGCACTCTCACTCTGTTCTGCCCCTTGAGGATGTCTCTTCTGCCTCGGGTGGGCTCTGAGCTCCTGGGGACATCTCTATCTCACCGGCCCTACTCTCTGGTGGGACAGAGAGTAGAGGTTCATTCAATGTTTGTGGAAGGGTTCACTGAGCCTCCAGGTGGCCTCACTGCTCCAGGTCAATGCTGAGTGCCCTCCCCACCCCACCCTGCAGAGCACTGACTGTTTCACTGATCCTAAGCTCCCCTTTTCCTCTCCTGAACCCCTTGATATTGGGATATTTCTTATAAATAATGACCTATCAGAGCTCAAAATTGGCAGCTTTTTCTTTTTACACTCCATGGTGTCTTAGATTCAGTGAAATATGGTTTGCAAACAGTAAGGGAATGCCTTAAACGCCAATGCTGAAAGCAGACCTAGTCCCACCAGTTCACTGATGCAGGGGCTGGGGACAGAATAGGAGTTAGTTGATCATGGTAAAGAAAACAGTTACATGCTGAATCAGCTCTAGGTGGCTCCCACAGGCCCTCTTCTGAGAGCCTCCTATGACTGGTCCCGGCGAGTACCTGCAGTCATTTCCTCTTTAGACCACATTTATTGAATGCCATCTTTCCACTGTAGAAGTCACCTTACTCATATCACTCAAAGGAACCACAGAGTGACTCTTCGTGAAGACTTCCATCTAGTCGTTACTGTTTTCAGGTATTAAAAAAAACAGTACGATTTTAAAAAGTGTATAATGGTATTGTAGTTATGGCTTGTTTGTTTTAAAATAATCCTATTCCATAACTTTTAGAGACACACTGAAATATTTATGAATGAAGCGATATGACGTTTGGAATTTGCTGTAAGTAATACCTCTCTGTTTACCTCCCCACCTACCATCTGCCTCCATCCCTAGTGTCCCCTTAGCCCACCCACTCTGGCGTCTGCCTTCTGCATGCCTTCTTCCCGCCCATCTGTTCACCCCTCTGCCCTCCCACGATACTCTCTGAGCTGCTATTGTTTGTCCAGTTCTGTGCTAGGTGATGGAGAAACAAAGATGAACAGTCTCTGCCCTTGAGGAGGTCCTAGTGGTCAGGGTAACAGCTGGACAAACATTTTCAGTGCAAAATGGATAAGCGAGATGATGGAAGTCAGTTCAGGGTCCCGTACAGCTGCGAGGAGGAGTGGACACCTGCAGGGGGAGCCGGGAAGGTGTGGTGAGGCGGTGCTGTCCTCAGAGCTGAGCACAAAGCAGAGTCACCAGGCTGGGACGGTGGAGGAGAGGTGCTCCTCAGAGGAGAGGCACTGCCGGAGTGAATGACTCAATGATGAATCATCATGACAGGAGGGGAAGGGGAAGGGGAGGGGAGGGGAGAAGGGCTAGAGGGGCAGTCTCAGGGCCTGGGGAGAAGTGACCTGAGCTTGGCTGCAGGTCCCAGGAGGGAGCGAGGCAGCCAGGGGAGAAGTGAGTGGCTGCCGAGGCAGAGGGAAATATGCCTATGGTTTGGGACAGAACCACCTCATGCAGGAAAGAGGGACTCAGGCACGGAACCACACCACGCCCCACAGGGGCAGCTGCCTTCTGGGCGCACCCAACAGCAGTCCCTTCCTTCTCACATGGCTGGAGCAGTGATCCCATTCCCTTTACAGTGCCTGGTCCAGACGTGGGCAAGCGACCCGTTTATGGTCCCTAGGGAGTCAGGGGACATCTGCTGGGCAGCAGTGCGGGAGGTCCCTTCTGGGACACGGGCACAGCCCATGGTGGGGAAAGCCTTTTCTCCCCTTCTCTATCCTTTCTTTCGCGTGGCTAGATGAGGGCATGGTGCCTGGAACTTGAGCCTGGCAGGTGACAAGCTCAGAACCAAAAAACAACCTGCTAAGGACAGAGAAGGAGCTGGGTGTTTAAAGACATCACAGAGCTGTCACACTAACCCTGAAACCACCGGCCTTCAGACTTCTTGCTAGGTAAGCAAAGTGCACGGTGGCGGGCTTGGCCTGTGGCTGCTGGGTCCCCTGACAGTCCTCGCGGTGCACTGAGCTCGGCTGCCCTGGCTTCCCATGGAACCAGAGCTGCCCTGGGCTTCACAGGTGCTTCATCAGTGAGATGCTGGGTGGAGACCTGGCCCAGCCCTTCTGCCCACTTCCTCTTCTCACCAGCCCTGGCCTTCTGCCCATCCACCCTACTCTTTCAGGCTTCCGTGCTCCTTCCAGGAATGTGTTCCTCCCCACCTCCCCACCTCAACTCAAGCTCCTAAGCCCAGCCCAAGGTCAGGTCTCCCTGTGGAGCCTGCCCAGACCCCCCAGAGGGCCTGAGCCTTCACTCATTGGGCCAGCAGCATTTAGCACAGACCACAGCTATAAGCTCTGTTTAGTGGAGCTGTTAAAATAACTCTACAGCTCAGCTGGCATGGCTGAGGGGTTGAGCATCGACCTATAATCCAGGAGATGGTGGTTTAATTCCTGGTCAGGGCACATGCCCAGGTTGCAGGCTTGATCTCCAGTGGGGGGCGTGCAGGAAGCAGCTGATCAATGACTCTCATCATTGATGTTTCTCTCTCTCTCTCTCTCTCCCTCTCCCTTCCTCTCTCTGAAATCAATAAAGATATATTTAAAAAAACAAAAACAAAACTCTACAGTACTGATTTCTTTGTCTCTCCCACTAGGCTGTGAGCTCAAGGGTAGAAATTGTAGCTCATGAATCGCCAAATTCTCTACACTAGACCGGACTGAGCGTGTGACAAACCTGCAGTAAATATTTGCTGAATGACTGATTGAAGGATGAGGTCATATTCATCAGGACAAGAAACGTTTATAATACTTTAATTTAAATGAAATAGCCCCATCCTTTGGCCCCCATTGATTCCTTAGTAGCGGATGTGTAGAAACCCCAATCTTTCTTCAAACTGGCCATCCTGTGAATATTTTCAGAAAGTACCATGCCCCTCCTTATCTGTCCCCCATGCTAATATCCTCGGTTCCCGTGAAAACTCTACCCTGGACGTGTTCTCTAGAACCTTCATCATTCTGACCATCTCGTGGGGACGTAGGCCAGCTGGCCCCATCCATCTGGAAGTGCAGTGTGGGAACTTGCTTACCTTCTCCTGCTGGAATGGTATTTGTACTAAGGCACCTGGAACTACATTAGATATTTATTAACTCCACTGCACGGAGCTGACTCCAAGAGTCTGTTGTGAATACTTTCCACTGGCCCATAGTATTTAGCTTTTCTAGTCTCTCCTACAGCTAGAAGTGGCCCTGTGACCCAGTTCTGGCCCCTGAGACATAAGTGGAGTTCTCTTGGGCAGCTCCTGGGGAAGATTTTGCTCTGCTGACAACAGAGGCAGCTGGTGCCTTCACCTGTGCTTCTTGCTCCTGGAGGACAAGCACCAGGATGAAAAAAATATGCAAAAGGTGGGGGGTGGGGGAGAAATACAGAAAGAATCATCATGAACAGATCCATTTTAGATGGACCCAGACATTTTCACTCAAAGGAAATCCAGCAGGTCCCCTTCAATTCTACAGGGAAGCAATGAGGTAGAAAAGTTAGGAGTGTGGGGTCTGGCCACAGACAAATCTTAGTTCAAGTCCTTACCTGAGCATTCACCAGGGGTGTGACCGAGAGTTAATTCTCTGGGCCTCACTTCCTCCCATGCGGAATGGGACTACCTAAAGCACTCACCTGCAGGGTTGTGTGAGAGTGAATGAAAGAATGCACTTTAAGTGCTTGGTATACTACCTAGCACAAAGAAGCACCCAAACAAACATTATCGACTATAAATTCTCCTAGCACCCGGCCAGCAAACTGTCTTGAAGTTAACTCTTCAAATGAACAGTCTGTTCCAGACCTAGCTTTGAGAGTTGCACCAGTTTCCTAAGTTGCTGAGCAGTCTTTCTTCAAAACCCTGGCTGCCTCTCCCCTGCCATTCTGTAACCACAGACCACAAGAGGAACCCTAAAATACTCTACAGAAGGCAGCCCACAATGTTAAAGCTGATATAACAGCTATAGCACCCATATAACTGAAGAATATTTCAGTTAGGTAAAGGAGGGTTTTTTAAAAAAGATTTTTAAAAAAATGGATTTTTGGAGAGATAGGAAGGGAAAACGAGAAAGAAACGACGACTCGAGAGCGCAACATCTGTTAGCTGCCCCCTGCACACCCCCACTGGCGATCCAGCCTGCAACCCGGTCATGCGCTCTGACCTGGAATGGAACACGCAACCCTTCGGGACACTGGATGATGCCAACCAACTGAGCCAAACCAGCCAGCGCAGGTGAAGGAGGGTTTTAAAAACCTACCCAGGTAAGAGGGAGAAAGGCCATGAAAGTAGAGGCTTGAAGTGGCTGGTCAAGGTGTATATGACATTCTTTTAAAAAAATTTTTTATATGACATTCTTTTTTCCTCCCCCAACCTGTGAGTGTGAGAGATATTACTGATCTCTCTCTCTCTCGATTTATTTTAGGGATTGGCTCATGTGATCATAGAGGTTTGGCGTGTTCAAAATCTACAGGTAGGCAGCAGGCTGGAGACCCAGGGGACAGATGCAGCTCAGGTCCAAAGGTTGTCTGCTGACAGAATTCCCTTTTTGGAGGAGGCCAGTCTTTCTCCTATTAAGGCTTTCAACTGACTAGCTGAAGCCTACCCACACTATAGAGGGTAATTTGCTTTACTCAGTATTAATCTCATCTATAATACCTTCACAGAAACATCTAGAAATAAAGTTTGACCAAATATCTGGGTCCCATGGGCGCAGCCAAGTAGACACATAAAGTGAACCACCCAGGGGTTTACACTAATCAGTGCAAACAAGTTCCAATCCAACAGGGGACAACTCTGTCCAACCTTCAATTCTCCCAGTCTCAGGGTCTCAGCCTCATGTGGTCTGGCTGGCTCCTCTGTCCCCTCCTTCTCCAGGTTCCTTCCTTCCCTGCTCTACCTTCCCCACCAGGAACAATGCCCAGCATCTGCCATCGGGGCCTGCATAGCAGCTTGGCTCTCCATGGCACTTTTCAATGCTCCATCAACTGCCATGTTTCCCAGGTCCATCAAGGCATAAGTCCCCCGGAGGTTTTGTCACTTGCCTGGGGGACACAGCTGGGAGGGGGTGGACCTGGCATTTGAACCCCGGTTTTCTGACGTAGAAGTCCAAGTTCTGACCCTATCGGACTGCTCGCATCCAAAATGTGCTCCCCAGGACCGTGTTAGATGGGCTCATGGGGAAATTTAATGACATTTTTAAAGTTACATATTTAATTGAATGTAGAGTAGGAAAAAAAACATGAACTAGCTCATCAAAGTAATGATTTCATGGAAATAATTACACAGGATGAGACCAAATTTAAAAAGGAGAGCCAACAAAAGGAAAACACCATGAAAATAAAACCAAAGGTGGCACAGGGCAGATACAAGCCATAAGGTGGTGCCTGAAGGACAGAAGCCTGGAGACCGCTACCTTAGATCGACACCCCCTGGGAAAGGAGGTAAAGAGTTAACTGGTCCTGAATCCCCCTGCTTCTCATGGGTGATGGCCCCAAGCTAATTAGAAGACACTGAGGCTTTTTGTGTTTTTTCTAAAACCAAAAGAGCGGAAATCCAGAACTTTACTCTTATTTCTTTGGGCTCAGTGAGGGAACAAAACCTATTCACTGGCTCCATCCACAGGGGCAGTCAAAGGCTCTAATTCCCAAGTGAGAATCGGTTCTCCCCCACACCCTGAAACCTGACCTGTGAATGTGGCTGCCACCCAGCCGGTGACTGCTCATTCCCAGTGACGCCAAGACCAACACAGAGGCTGCACGAGACTCAGGGCCCTGGGTTGGCACTCAGGCTCTGCCACTAACTCTGACCGTGCCCCAGCAATGACGATCCACCAGTGAAAAATCACAATGGCTAACAATTACGGACACTTACTGTCTGGCAGGCATCGTGCCAAATGCTTCACAGCGTGACAACACGACAACCCCTACGGACAGGTGCTATTATTACCCTTAGTCCGCAGACAGGAACTGAAGCACAGAGAGGTTCGGAAGTAACTTGCCCCAGGGAGCAAAGCCAGTGCAGGATGAAACAGGACTCAGGTCACCTGGTCCGACTCAAGAGCTCATCCGGGACACCTTACTCTGTGTAGTATGTGGCCAGCAGACACAAAGCCCTTTCCCGACACCATTCCCCATGATCCTCAAGAGAGACTTGGGCTTTAACCTGGCTCTAGCACCTAGAGATCAAGGAACCAGAGCTTTAAGGTGGGGCACCTGTGGGAAGTGGTAGAGATTCTGACTCAGGGGGAGCAGGACTAGAGTGCCCTCGATCATCCCTGATGTGGGCACTCTGGGACCCCACTTTGAAGACACTGCCCTCCATCATTCTGCCTCTGGCCAGAAGTTACAACAATCAACCCATGTGTCAAATCCAGTGTTTTTTTGTAGGGCCCACAAGGCTAAGAATGGTTTTTACACCTTTAAATGGTTCAAAAAAATCCAAAAAGAATAATTTTTCATGACGTGAAAATTACATGAAATTAAAATTTCAGTGTCCATAAATAAGGTTTGACTGGAGCATAGTCACGCTCATTCACTGACATACATGGCTGCTTCTGCCTCTGTGATAAAATGGCAGAGTTGACTAGTTGCAACAGGGGCCATATGGCCCACAAAACCAGAAGTATTTACTATCTGGCCCTTTACAGAAAAGTTGGCAGGCAGATACTGGTCTAGTCCATCCCGCCAGCCAATGCAGGAATCCTCTTTACAGCCTCCCTCCCCTCTGACCTCTGCTTTCACACCTCCAGTGGTGGGGAGCTCACTACCAAACAAGGAAGCCATTTCCAGCTCTGAAAGGTGTCAGGGACACTTATCTGTGCTGGCACTGAATTCCTTCCGCTGTCACATCACACTCTACCCTCTGAGCCTTGTGGAATCAGTTCTATCATCCCTCCAAAATCGCCATCAGTTTCTCTCTGGCCTCTAGCATCAATCCTTCCCTGTCCTAGCCTGTCCCCAGTTGTTCCTCACCGGTCCTCTGGGAAGTACACGGAGGTTGGTACTGCTACAGATAAGGGCATGGTGATGCAGAGGGAGTGTGACAGCAGCAGAGTTGGAGCTGGGCCCCAGGTTCCTGCCTCCCAGCCTGGTGGCCCCTCAGCAACATTGCTTGGATGTTCAGTTTGGTTTCCAGCTCATCACTCCCAAAGTGGCGCCCCATAAGGCCCGAAGTGTTCTCTCCCCAGCGGACACCTGTGGTCTCTTGTCCATGATCCCTTCCTGTGGCTCGACTTTTGTGGCTCCAAGGGCAGCTCTCCCTGCCTTCTCCCCATCTCTCCTCCACCCCAGGGCTCAGCCTTAGGCTCTGACATCTTCTCCTGTCACATCCAGCTACCCCCACCATGACTACTGGGGGATGGTCCCCAGGGCTGCCCATATTTACAGTCTGCTGGTTTGCAGCTTTCTTTCATGAGTCAGTTGGGTCTCTGGCTCAAAGAGCTAGGGGTAAGCTGACAGCCAGAAATGGACAATGAATTGGTGGGTTGCCTTCTGACATCTGTCTATAAAACATGGCCAGTGAGATGTGTCCTCAGATAATACCCTGAAAGGTAAATCCTTGGAAGAAAACAACTGTGTCAACACTTCCCAGTACTAGTTTTCTGGGATGCTTGCAGCCACAGTCTGCTGTCCCTGGGAAGATATGATCTCCTAGTCACAGGTAAGGGTGTGTGGCCTGGCAATGTACCAGACGCATGTGCGTCATAGCCAGAAAAGTCAGTCTGTGGGTAGAACAGTAATTGTGGTTCTTGGCGAGTGGGACTAAGCATCAGTCGGCCAGAGGCAGCGTGGTGAGGGTGCAAGAGAGGAGTGGGGCTCTGTGTTGGAGAAACCTGCATCTGGACTCTGACACTGAAGCTGTGAGATCTTGGGCAGTGATACCATCCCTCAGACTTACTCTTGGTGAAAAGGAAAAAGAGAGCCATTATCTCATAGGGTCGCTGTGAAGAGTCATACCTAGGAGACTAGCATGGCACTTGGCACGCGATATTTGCCCACAAACTGTTACCTTCCTTTTCTCCTTTCTTCCCGCCTACTTGGGGCCAGGCAACACACTGGGTCCGGATAAATAAGTGCAGGCCCTGCTCTCAAGAAGTCGAGTCTAGCTGGGGAGACACACGCACAACTACTGACATAATGGGACAGTGCCCTATTAGTGTGATGATGGTGGAAATAATACAAATGATGACGGTGACAGCAAGAACTACTGTTTCATACACACTGGCAATGTGCCAGGCACTCTCCAGGGAGTATCTCACTTCATTCTCACAATCACCCTGAGAGGTAGATGCTGGCATAACCATTCCACCAAGGCGGCAGCGGAAGCTCACAGCCCAAAGGCAGGCAGTGAGGGAGCCTGAGGAGCTGGGGTGACTAGAGAGCACAGAAGCAATAGCTGGACCTGAAGGGGTCAGAGAAGACCTCAGGGATGGGGTGATGACGCTGGGGCTTTGAAGGGTGCACACAGGAGCAGGCTGAGGGAGCAGCACCGGCACTCTGTGAATGGCACCCCTAATGAACACCATTAGAACCCACTGTGCTAATGGACGCCGCTGATTCTATGGGGCTCTACTCTCAATAGGGATGGAGTCAGCAGGCTTGAGAAGTGATTGTTACTTCTGCAGTTTACAGAAATACAAGCAGCTAAAACTAGGTCATCAATAACCACAGCCATTGGTGGTATTCCTGCCTCTTTATCTAAAAGAAAAAATAAGGAATACAGAGGGCGTTAACTCAAATGGCAGATATTCATTTAATTTTACTTTTACAGCCTCTTCTGCTTTGGTTCAAATCTTGATGGCTCTGGGGAATTCATTTCAGCTTTCCTATCGTCACTGGGGTCCTAGGCGAGTCACACTTTCCAGCTTTCCCTGTCTGGGCCTCAGACTCCCGTGTAAAATGAAGGCAATGGGCTGAAGAGAGGTTTTCAATATGTGGTTTCCAATCCAGTGGCATCAGCATCCCCTGGGAACTTGCTACAAATAACAATTCTAGGGCTCCACCCCAGACCTGTAGAGTAGGAAATTCTGGGGGTGGGGCCCCCGCCTGAGGTGTTTTCATAAGACCTCCAAGGGCTTTAGACAAGAACCCTGGGTTAAGTCTCAGGATAAGGACCCGGCAGCAAAACCTGGATTGTGCTCTAAGGTATTATGATTTAGTAGCTTCCTTTGGACAGAGTATTTCTTGCCCAAGGCAGGCAACCTTTCAGGGTAGGAAGAGAAGCTGTTTTCTTTGACCATGTAAGGCCCAGAGTCAGGTGAGCTTTTCCGCTTTTCTAGAAAGCCTCAGGAATATGTGGCTGACTTGGACAGCTGTTTTTTTTGTGTGTGTAAGTCTCAAACTTGGCATGTGATGAAAGCAGTGGTATCTGGAGCTGGTGAAATAAAGATGAAAGGAGAGCTGCCTTCTCCTTTCAGCTCCAAAACAATGACTCACTGGGGTGTGTGTGCTGTGCGTGAAAGGGGGTGGTGGTGGAGGTGATGGTTCTGAGAGCAGGTCCCCCTCTCTGGTCCAGGAGCTCCCTGGTGTGCAGATCCTCAACTGCCACAGCCCTCTTGGAGAGATTTGATTACAAAACTGCCCAAGAGCCACTAACAGTCACAGCGGCGATTACAACACAGAGCCGGTCGACAAACTGAAGTTAGGTTTGGCTTCCAAGACACTAAGAATGGAAAGAATGTCTTGTCTAAAAGGCGGAATTGTCCCCGTCCGTCTGGACTTCAGGCTAAAAACCATAAAGAAGACAAGGAGAGAATTTCAAGGAACTGCCTGTGGTTTCCTCATCAAAGAGGCACAGCCAAGGCTGCTTCTGGATAAGGGGTAGCTGTTTGGGCGCCGGCCTGCGGGCCCACCCACTGTCCCAACCTACTGTCCAGACATTCCTAGGGAGCCCCGAGCCTCACCAGGTGGCACCTCAGTAACATGTAATAAATATTACCTCTCTTTTATATCGCATTGGCAGTGTGCCAGGCCCTGTTTTAAGTATTTTGCATTTATTAACGAGTTCAGTCTTCACGACAACCCCACGGAGATAGGGGCCATTTTCACCCTCTAACTACAGGCGAGGAAACCTAGGCACAGAGCGGCAACGTCACAGAACCGGGAGGTCTCTGGTCAACAGGGAGTTAAGAGAGTCAGGAGGCCTGGCTCTGAGGAAGCCCGCGCCTCGGCCGGAGTGCTCGGCTGTCCATCTCCTGAGGAAGGAGGGAGGCGCGATCAGGTGGTTTCGAAGGTCACTTCCAGCTCGGGGCGTCGGCGACCCTACGTTTCGGGCTGATGCCCGGGGGCGAGGGCCGCCAAGGCGGGTGCGTCCCGAGACCTCGGTCTCCAAGGTTGGCCGCCTCGTTCGGCCGGGGCCCAGGCGGAGGTGGCGGGGCTGCCAGCCGCCCCCACCCCCCTCCCCACAAGTCGCCGCCCGGGCGCCAAGCCCTAGTCTCCGGTCCTGGGAGAATGGACTTCTAGCTCTTCTCGGGTATCTGTGTCTGGAGAACACGGCGAGCCAGGAAAGAGAGGGCAAGAGCCCAGGCGGCGCGAGCCGGGACGGGGAGGAGACCACGAAAACGTCCAGGGACCCAACGACTGCGGAACCACGTAGTCCCTTTAACCCTCCAAACTTTCTCCCCGGATTCGCGACCCCAGCTGCCGCCCATTGGCTGAGCCGTGAGCCGGCCCGCCCCCTCTCTTTACCTATTGGCTGCCGTAGGGATCCATCACAAGCCGAGCTCCCCTAATGGGCCGCGGTTTTTGTCAATCAAGATGGGCGGGACACTGGGCGGGGCCAGACCCGGGAGAAACGCGCTAGCCTCGTTCCCCTCCCTGCCTCCCTCGGGTGAGCGGCTGGGGACGTCGGCCGCCCCGAGTGGGCTAAAGCCGGGCGCGGAGCCCTGCGACAGGGCTGGGCGAGACTCCGGGGACTCACCGATGCGCTGTCCCACCGGAGAGCTGAACGGGTTCCCCAGGAGAAAGTCCATCGCCACGGCTGCCGCTGCCACCAACCCGTGATATCAGCTGACAGCAACCGCCGGCGCCGCCGACCCGTCACGTGACGCGCCGGATGGTCCGCGAGCAGGCGCCGGCGGGGCGGAGCGGAGGGAGTCTGGAACTTGACCACAGGCCCCACCCCTGACGAGAGGGTCGGCACTCGGCGCGCGAGGGCAGTGACCTCACTGAGGCTGACTTGCCGTCGACGGACGTCACGCACGACGTAGGGCGGTAGGGGGCCGGGGGGCGTGGGGCTCTCTAAGCCACGCCCTCAAGGTCTATTTAAGGGTTTAGGGGCGTGGCCCGACGCTCTCGTCACTCACCTGGAAAACCGGGTCTGGGACCAGAGAAGCGACTTGGGTCAGGTTACCGAGCAGGCTCGGGCTACAGCTGCTTTTAAATGTCAGCCCTTGGCACCTCCCTGTGACTGCATACCCACCGCGGGCAGACGGCCTCTTGGCCTGTTGTCTCGCTGCCCTGATGGGCTCCTCTGCCTGAGGTCGAGGGCTCCCAGCTGCAAGTTCGAGTCCTGCTTGCAGCGCTTACCTCCGAGGGGAGAGAAGAGCCCGAGTCTGCGCTCCCGACAGGGCCAGTTCAAGGAATCCAGCTCGGGACGTGCTGGCGCTCAGGCGGCAGAGGGCACGCAGGTGTCGCGCGTGGTGCCGGACCCATCTCTGCCACTGAGTAAATTACTGTGTGTTTCAAACAGCTTCCCATTTTCTCTGGATGCTGGACTTCGTTCAAAGGCTCTCACCTTTTCTTTTTTTAGGCCACAGGCTCCTTTGAGAATTTGAAGCCACGAGCCTTTCTGAAGAGAAAAGGCAAGAGATACAGTATAACTTCGGGGAGTTTCTGGGTCCCTGAACTACAGCTGTTGACCCCCAGTTAAGAATTAAGGCTTTCAAAGGCCTTTCCCAGCTTTGTAATTCTATCTTTTTCAACCTTCCTGTCTGGGCCGTGTTTCAGATGTGTCACCTACATCAGATACCTGATCCGTGGGTTATTTTTTCTTCTTCTAAAGACTCCAAAAGATACAATAACCAGTGCTTTGGTAGTTTGGGGCTTTAGTATTTATTGATCAAGTTGCGATTCTTAAATCTGAAAGGCTAGTAAATTGACTTTGCACAAATTTAGGATGGAAAACCTAATATGAACTTATCACTTCTGTGTGTCAACCTGTTTTAAGGGCTGACATCTTTACAATATAAAAACTTTACAGAAGTCATGACTGCTGTGCTTTGAAGTGTTTTAATAGTGCACTGAGACTTAATAAATGCCCTTCCCCTACTAGTCTAGATGCTCCATGAGGGCTGTGATACTATGTCTATTTTGCTCACCACTGTTCACCAACACAACTAACATGAAAATGTAAATCAATCTACTTTTCAATAATGGTTTTTAGAATATAAGGGGAGGATGTACATTAGGTGAACTTCATGTCACGTACCATCCATATTTTTCTCCATTTAAGAATATTGCTTGGGCTCAGCTGGCATGGCTCAGTGGTTGAGCGTCAACCTAGGATCCAAGAGATCGGGGTTCGATTCCGAGTCAGGGCATATGCCTGGGCTTCGGGCTCAACCCCCAGTAGGGGGCGTGCAGGAGGCAGCCGATCAATGACTCTCATCATTGATGTTTCTGTCTCTCCCTCTCCCTTCCTCTCTCTGAAATCAATAAAGATATATTAAAAAAGAAAAAAAAGAGAATATTGCTTGGTTGTATGGAGTATATTTAGCAAGAACTTCCTTTGGATTCTTCCAATCGTTTGTATGGGATTTACCAGAAGTTCTTGCCTTCTTGCATCACTCTGGTTTAAAGTGATTATGGGCATAAGATCTTGGCTTTGCTGCCAAGAATAAAACAGCCATAAGGTTTATCCTTCATAGTAAAGCAGAAACAACCACATATCCCCCAAACAGGGAATGGAATTATATTAACTCCATGTAAACAGGATACTACATAGCCTTTTAAAAAATATATATTTTTATTGATTTCAGAGAAAGGGAGAGGGAGAGATAGAAACATCATTGATGAGAGGCATTGATCTGTCTCCTGTGCGCCCCCTACTGGGGATTGAGCCAAACCCTGGGCGTGTGCCTTGACCAGGAATCGAACTGTGATCTCCTGGTTCATAGGTCAGTGTTCAACCACTGAGCCACACTGGCTGGACTACATAGCTTTTCAATTAGAAATGGAAGTGTGTGGATTTTGTCAACACAATAGATAGGAACATGTGGCAAATATTAAGTGCTGTACAAAACTGATTAAAACTATGTTTTATATGTGTTTGCTAACAAAAACAAACTCAATTAGTAAAAAGTCTGTTTTTTTCTTTTTAAGTGTTTTAGCACTAGTAATATCAAATCCCTTTCTGAAGGTGAAAATGTTTAGGTCCCTTAATATTGCATGAACGTATTGCAATCTACTATATACTTTAAGTACTGCTAGACAAAAATCAAGATACTTTGCCCGCCTGGGCGTGGCTCAGCGGTTGAGCGTTGACCTAGGATCCAGATCGCGGTTTGATTCCTCGTCAGGGCACATGCCCAGGTTGCGGGCTAGATCCTCAGTTGGGGGCATGCAGGAGGCAGCCAATCAATGTCGACTCTCCCATCACTGATGTTTCTCTCTCTCCCCCTCTCCCTCTCTCTGAAATCAATAAAGATATTAAAAAAAATTTAAGATACTTTGCCTCCAAAGTTTAAAGACAATAGTATGACAAGAAAAGTGAAGCCTGTATCATAAAATCCAGCTAGGACAAAAGGACACTTGAACAATGAAAAGGTCTCAAGAGGTTTTCCTACAATCACATTTGCTCAATACTGCAGATAATAGTGTAGAAGGATTCTGATGAATTACATACACAATTTAACTTTGAAAGTGGCTTTGGGATTGGCTGTACCAGCATGCTTATTCTGGCTTTGCCACTTACTAACTGTATAACCTTAGGAAAAGTACTTTTCTGCATCTGCCTCCTCATTTGTAAAGGGGAATAGTAATATAAGGCTTTTGGGATGATTAAGTGAGACAAAATATGCAAATTACTTTAATAGTCATTCAGCAATGTGGCAGTGTCTTTCTTGCTGCCTCTCAATAAAAAGCCTTTCAAACATAGTATTTCACTCTTTATGACTACTAACACCTTGTGTTGACACTGACATTTTTACACCTTGAAAGGTCAAATCTCCATATATTAAATGTTGACAATATTACTAAACATTCATGTCAGCCTGGTTGGCTGCTGGCTTAGAGACAGAGAAGTGACATTAACACTATTTTACAGATGGGACTTTGGATGCCTATAAAGATTAAGTGACTGATCCAGTATCACTAAGTCAGGGCAGTACTGAAACAGCGTGAAATATATTTACACATGATTCAGATGTGAACCTTACACAAGGCTCACATTTTCTTGAGTTAGGGGTACACAGTAATGTACATACAATTTTATTTGTCAATGAACAGAGTTACACTTATCAGAATCACTCGGTTTGTAATTTGCAAGAGAACCTGAGAGACTACACTGTAGAATTTAACAGAAACAGAGCAAGATGTACAATAGGAAATTGGCTAAGATCAGAAGTTTGACCTCTACTACAGATGGATTTTTAAAAAAAATAAAATTATGGTAGGATATAGTGTGAAAAACAGGTTTTATAGTTTCAGAGCAACTGTCGTTGGCAGCAGGGAAATGATAGCTGAGACTGGACTATAAATATTAAAAATGTGATTTTTAATAATATAAGTACAAAATTTTATTTCTTTATACAACGGCAATGGAATTTGGATCAAACCGCTATAGGATTTATTTTAAAAACAAAATAAAACAATGATATAAAAACTGCAAGAAGGTCTGAATCCAAAGTTTTTCCTCTAATAGTACCAAATTCCACAAGGTACAGGTTATTATACAAATGTGTACAAATTTTAAATACAAATACAATAGGATTGGATTTTAAAGGAAAACAAACAAAAAGCAGGTCCTCATCAGGATTTCATTAATGTATACAAATGACAATGGTAGGACTGCCTTCTTTCGGTACTAAGCCACGTCTTCAAGGCCCCTCCTTTATACCCTGTCAACAGGAAACTTCCCTGGGTACAGATGAGGCACGGTACCGGTTCTAACACACGAAATCAAAACAGGATTTCTGTTCTTGATTTTGGTTCCCAAACATTCCTGTTTCCTTCTGTTTCCCCAATTAAATCTCAAAACTGCTCTGAGCTGAGAAAGGCATTCAGCAGCCAGGATACCTTAAGAAACACAGCCAGCGGCCACACTGGCGGGGAGAAGGGAAGGCGTTAAACAGGATGCAGGCCGCCTGCACCATCCTCAGACCTCTACTTTGATGCCGCAGAGCTCCGTCTAGCCCGGGGCAGAAAGCAGTTACCTCAGAGCTGGTGTTTGGCAGGGAATCTCACACATTTAAGAACAACCCTGAAGTGCTCAACTGTCTTCTTTGGAACTAGGAAGCAAAAGTATGGTTCTTTGGAAATAAGGGCAGCTGGGAATGGAAACAGTCCTTTTTATTTAACTTTCTTGACATTATTGAATTATAAAGAACTAGAATCCTGACATAATGATTCCTTTTTGAGGCACAATACCTCAAATGCAGGTGATTTGGAGTTTTCAGAGGAGATCAGAGGAAGGAAGGGAGGAAGAAATAACATCTGTATCTTCCACATGCTCTTGCTGGTGGAGGCTTTTGTTATTAAATTATATATACAGAAATTTACAGGATAAATTAAAATCTAAGAGACTTTAAAGAGTTAAATACACATAATTAAAACACGTTCACACGCGCACATAAATAAGAGAATTAACTACTTTTTTTGCAATTCACTTATGTGTGGAATGCAGAACACAGTATTTGCCCACCAGGGGAGCCAATAAGATGAACCCAAGAATCCCGCTGGGCAAAGTTCATCTTCCACAGCCACCAAGCAACTAAGCAGAACCTGTGAGGACTTGGTGGCTAAGCGAATGCTGCCATTGGAAGATACCAGCTCTTCGTTCTGCAGGCCAAAGATTCTGGGTCAGCTCACAATGTATGCAGTTCAACCGGTGGCATTGACAGCTTTACCCTCTTCAAGGTGTTTTATGCTGCCAGGGCTCACAGAACTCCTTGGCCCCTACTGAGGCTGCCAATGATTACAATAAATTTTGAGACATGGACACCTGTATAGCAGGAACTGGAATGAACCCCCTATTAGGTTCACCTAAGCCATTGCAATAACTCTCAGATGGGAATGATTTTATCACCTCCCACCTAAGACACTTTACGTTGAAAGGCTTTTGCGCTTTCAGTCAACTGGCATCTTCCTATAATCTTTCCTGTTACATTTCGGACTGTAAGACAGGTAAGGCAAATGGTCAGTGATGGGTCTGGAGGTACAACTGAGCTTGGGAAAAAAATCACATTTTAGCTGTCCATAAAGAGATGCACTTGGCACCCAGAACAAGCCCCCAGCCCCCAAGTTACATTGATTTTTAAGGCAGATTTATCCACCACAGGAGAAAAAGAATCCCAAGCCCATATTCATGCCAAGGTTTCCTCTTGGCTAAACCTTTGCCATTTCATAAAATTATTAAAAGCGAAGTTACAGTCCTATGTATATATTGTACATTATATATATATATATATATTTATGTATATGTATATAAAAATTTAAAACCTACACCCAGTGGCCAGTGAAGGAGTCTGGAGCGGTCATATATACACAAACCAGCAATGGGGTAGGACAAGGTTGCGTCCCAGGATCTCTGCTGTCACAGTCCAGGCATGATGTAAGCAATGTTGTCTAGTGTGTTTGACTGCAAAACAAGGGGAAAAGGTTCAGCTGCAGAGTATGAAACCTTAGCTCCCTGACACACATTTCTTCCTTCGGGGGGAGAGGAGAAAGAAAAACCAGAGTCTGATAAAATGGGTACAGCTAAGAGTCATCGTATTGTCTGTTACACTTGGGGTTTTTCTGCCGGCCTCTCCCACTCATCCCAGGGAAAAAGAGGCAGGACGCCTGCACTTTCTGAGTGTGCAGAAGAACAAAGGAAGGCACAGGCATTGAGGCACCCCAAGGGCCACGACGCTTCCCTCCACAGGACTGTTTCAGGGGACGGCATGTTTCAGCTGCACGGAAAGCATGGCATGCATTCAACGTGTTACACAGTATCACGTTCCTGGGCCCACACGTGCAGGGAGCCTACACGCTAGATGTCAGGCGGCCTTAGGAGCCTGTGCCTGACAGCTCTGTAAGACAGGGCGCCTCTGGCTCCCAATGGCTCTGGCTCCAAAGCTACAAGGGAAACTCACCAAGACCTGCTTGGGACAGCCATTCAGTTCCGGCAGCTGTGTGGTCAGACATGCCAAGGGGCCGAGCGCGCAGATGATGGAATCCAGGAGCACTGACAAGCTGCCGGACACAGCCACCATGCCCTGAAAGGGAGAGCAGCAAGGGGCGTCGGTTTAACTGGAATCACACTCCTGGAGGGCCCTCCCTACTGCGGCTGACGTCACCCCATTCTTTAAGTCTTGGCAGTTCTCGGGAACTAAGCAGGAAAGGAAGGCATCTGCTTTGATAACCGTAAGTTGTTTAAGAAGAAAACTTTTGCAACACAGTCCCAGGTTTCTTTGATACAGTCCTTGCCCATCTATGCGACCTTGGGTTAGTCATGAACAGTAAAAAAAATGCCTACACTTAGGAATAGTAAAAAGTGCCTCACCCACTCTGGAGAGCTGCTGGGAAGATTTGTGGAGATCAGGTATGCTAAAGTATTTTTCTTACGAAGGCCACAAGTACAGCTCAGATGCAACAGCTGTGAGAATTCTATAGCCCTGCACATTAACATCAATATAAACATGCACATACTTCTCCATGTATGTGGCTTTTGATAGCTGATAATATTACTTCTCTGGGTTGATCTGTTCACTCTCAAAAAGAACATGTTTCCTTTCAAATTTTAATCTTATACAATTCATACTGTCTATATTTCTGTGACTCAAAGAGATGAGAAATGAGATTGCCAGCTGCAAATGCCACTGCCCGGCTCTTGTACAGTCTGCTTCAGCTAGCAGTGCTGTGAGGCTACATCCCCTTGGAGGCCGCAGAGCAGGGTCCTTCAGAGACTGAGCTCTGGGTCAGGCCTGCTGGGGCCCGCAGCTGGCTAGTCCACTCGCTGTTTCTGTACCGGGCAAGTTGCTTCCTAGGCTGCCCGTAAAATAGACCACTAACAGCATCTGTAGCAGAGGGGATTAGGTGAGACAACAGATAGAAAGTACTTGGCATGGTGCCTGGTACATGGTATGTGCTCAAAAGTATCAGTAACTATTACCAACACCTTTATCTCCAAAACTGCATTTCTGGCTGCCTTTGAGGTCTCTCATTTTGGATATTTCTCAATCTCAACGTGCTATAATGAGAAATAACATACCCCTCCCTCCTAGCACCCTTCCCTACTGAAGTCACCACCATTCATACAGCTGCCTAGTGTCAAGGCCTCACCACCACTGACTCTCCCTTCCCCTCACCCTCCTTGTCCAATGTCTCCTCTCTCCCACTTCCACAGGTCTGTTTTCTTTTTCTTCTGTAAAATCAGAGGAACAAAAATTCTGCCTCACAAAGCTGCAGTGTGAATTAGATGAAAGAATCCCTATAGAACACTCTGAACCAAAGCTGGCTGAGTAATTGTTTAAAAATATTAGCAAATTAGTAATATTATCCCATTTACTTCTGCCTTACAGGTAATTATAGCTAATATTTTATGTCTGACCCTCCTACTGGCTTATAAGCAACTTGAGGGCAGGAACCATGTCCTATTCCTTTTTTTAGCCTCCTAATAACTACAGGTGCTGCCCACACAGTAAGCTCTCAAAAAACACTCATTGGATTAATCCAAACCTTTGTCATATCTAAACTAGACTATTGTTACAGCTTCTCCCCAGTTCTGGTCTCTTTTCCCTCACAATCTAAACAGAAGCTACTCTCAGAGAAAACCAAATGAAAGCTCTGATCACACCCCTCCCTACTCAGAAACTCCCCGCAGCTCCTGAACAGCAAGGGACAGACACCTCAGACTGCCCTGTCATTTGGGCCGTAGCCGTACTGTTCAGTCTTCCTCACCTTATGCATTGGATATTCCAGTTTCCATCATCTTAGCAGTAAAACCCCTTTTCAAATAAAACCTTATGTGGACTCAAACATATAAAAGAGCTAAAAGAACTGGTTAAAGTGGGAGTGGGGTTCTTACTGGGACTCCTTTGACCTGTTACAGGTGAACATTAGTTATTTTGACAGACATCCATTTTGATGGATATTAGGGAAAAAAAGAGTATCACACTTATTGAGGATATCAGTGTGAAAGCATGAACAGATTTACTTAAGTAAAATATAGAGTAAATAGTAGTAGTATAAGTGGTGCATGAAAATGGCAATATTGTGAGGATCTACGCAAATGTTAGTCTTGGAAAAAGTGGAGTAGAGGGCAAAATGGGAAAGACTGCTAATGGTATGGGTTTCTTTTGAGGATAATGAAGATGCTCTGGAGTTAGACAGTAGAAATGGGTCCACACTTCTGTGAATATACTAAAATGCACTGAATTCTACATTTTAATTTTTATTGATTTTAGAGAGAGAGGAAGGGAGAGGGATAGAACATCAATTGGCTGCCTCCTGCACTCCCCCTACTGGGGATCAAGCCTGTAACCTAGGCATGTGCCCCGACCAGGAATCAACTGAACCACACTGGCCAGGCTAAATTCTACATTAAAAAAAAGTGAACTTTATGGTATGTGAATTATATCTCAATAAGACTTACATAAGAAAAAGCAGACTAGAGATTCTGCAAAATTTCCCTGTTTGGTCACTACGCATATATAACTCAGTAATTGCTCACAAAAGCTGGCTTCTTATAATCTGCTAATTATGTATCTATTCTCTCTTTCCAACTAAACTAAGTTTCCTCATGATAGGAAATAACAAGCAAGCTATTCAGATTTTCCACTCCCCTAAGGTTCTGGAATAATGCCTTGCACTCAATAAATACTTGTTAAACAAAATGGAAATATGAGAAAAAATATGGAATATGGATGGCGCATAAAACTAATAATTTTTTCTTTTTTAATCCTTACCCAAGGATATTTTTTACATTGCTATTCAGAGAGGGTGGGGGGGGGGTGGAGAGAGAGACATCGAAGTGAGAGAGACACATCAATTGGTTGTCTCCTGCACAGGCCCTGGCCAGGGCCAGGGACCGAGCCTGCAACGGAGGTATGTGCCCTTGGCAGGAACTGAACCCAGGACACTTCAGTCCAAGCGCCAATGCTCCAACCACTGAGCCAAACCAGCTAGGGCAAGCAAATTATTTTAAATTCCAACTTTTTAGGAAACATAACAATGTCTAAATACGAAAACTAACCAAAGATTTCAGAATATTTTAATCTGGAAATATCTATGTCCATTCAAGCATCAGCCTGCATGAAAGGACGCTAGTTGTTTTGACATATCTAGACCAGAAGATTGTTGTAACTTCTAAACTGTCAGAACTGCCACATTTTTGATACTAGTCGAAGAACTTGGAAACAACTTCATCTCTTGTGGACACTGGCATTTTATTTGTTGAACAATATTTCAGCTTCCACACAGAAGCAAGTGAATGGTTTTATATTCCTCCACTGATTTTTCAGCTTAAAATGGCTTTAGTAGCTGAGACTGATTTCTCGGCTGAAAGGTCCCATTAGAACCCAGTGGAAACTGAAATATATGCTACTGAGTTAGCCAAGGGGGCAACACGATTAGAAACTGAAGACGGAATAGAGAGGGAGCTGACAGCTGTGTAGGTCACGTGACTGACGCTGACAAGGACAGGCCTAAAGGGCACTGCTGCATAGCCCACGCCCAGGAGAGTAACGAACAGCCTGGCAGCCTTGATTTCCCAGTTTGCTACCTATTTTCAAAAGAGTAGAGGCACTCTTAATCCTCTGTCAGTCTGACCTGTCTGGTGAAGCCCTTGGTGGAAACGTGCAGAAAAACTCGAACTATCTTAGAAGCACAAGTGATCAAAACTTTCATGGGATTTACACTCAGTTTTTCCATGGCATTTAAAAATAGTAAGTTACACGGTTATATGTTAATTATATCTTAATAAAGCTGGGAAAAAAGTTACAGGTATTCTATTTTCTTTCTGTGCTGCTGTTTCAATAGGATGGTAGTAGTGTAAACTTCTATTCCAAATCTCTAGATGCTTCTATTACCATATGTCGCCTTCATCACTGCATCCTAAACACTGGCATAATCTAACATAAAGCAGCTGCTCAACGCATATATGTGGAATGAGAGAATGGCTTCAGATTACACCAGACACTGGAGTCACGCTGCTGACACCTGGGCTCACCTCTGTTTCCTGCAGGCGGTGCCCGATGAGGCTCAGGGACTCTCCCAACAGCTGTAGATGAGCGGCAACATCAATGGGCTCTGTCTCAGGGGCTTTGGCCGGTGAGGCTGGTAACAGCATGGTGGTGGGCGGAGACTTCTTTTGGGGTGACAGTACTCCTGTAGAGGAAGCTGACAACAGAGATGAACTAGAGGGGCCAAGCTTTCTACGGCCTTGAACACCACAAAAGTGTCCCTCTTCATTTTCCATTTATGAGCTATGCCAGGCATTAGCAAAACTATGGGCTGTGGGCCAAATCTGGCCCGTGACCTGTTTTTGTACGGCCTATGAGGAAAGAATAACTCTACATTTTTAAATGGTTGTAGAAAAAACAAAGAATATGTGACAGAAAAAGCACATGGGCCTGCAAGGCCTGAAATATTTACTCTCTGGCCCTTTACTGAAAAAGTCTGCTGACTTCTGATTTACATTTCTAAATGCCTTTTTCAACTTATAATGCTCAGTAATAATACCTGGGTATCAAGCCTGCTTCTTTTTTTATTTAATATATCTTTATTGATTTGAGAGAGGGGAAAGGAGAGGGAGAGAGAGAGAGAATAATAAAGGGCCAGAGAGAGAATCACTGATTGGCTGCCTCCTGCACGCCCTACTGGGGATCGAGCTCGCAACCAGGGCATGTGCCCTGACCGGGAATCGAAGCCCGATCGCCTGGATCCTAGGTCAATGCTCAACTGCTGAACCACACATGGCTGGGCTCAAGGTCTGCTTCTAATGTAGGCTGCTCGCTCAATTTCCCAGTTAGGCAGCAACATTTACAGTGCTCTAGGGGAGAGCAAAGCAGGAGAGGGGTGTGGCCACTACCTTTTACTTTCACGGAGCCTTCTGAGCTGGATGCTTTTCTTTTCACAGTTGTAGCTTCTGCTTTGTTCTGTTTGTGTTGCAGATACTGAGCTTTTTGCTTCCAAATCTGCAATCAGATCAGGACAAAACAAAATCAGTTAAAAAGGAAAAAGAAGGAAAAGGAAAAGCAGTCCTGAGAGAGCAGAATGAAGAGAAGGAAGGGAACCGTGCTGGGGGCAGACAGAGGGTTATGCTAACTTCCAAGGTGAGGGTCACTGAGCAGCCTTCAGACAGTGGTGGCGTCCGACCTCAGCAGAGGACTACAAACACTCCTCAGTGCTGATGGCATCGAGTTTAGGTCTAAGATCAAAATGGAAAATCAGGGAGGAAACACCTGGCTTGGTATGATGCCCATGTGGTTTAAATATTTCTTCTGACCTTCTGGTTGGCAACATCAATAGCAGGATAACATTGACATGAAAAACAGAAACTAAAGATAAACTACCTGCGTGAAAAATACTTTAGTTGTTTCACGCAGATGAGCTGTGCTTTAAAGCAGGAGAGTAATTCCAATTCCTAGACCACCCTCCTATGATCCAACTGGAAAGTGACTGTGACTTAGACCTGACTAGTTACCACCGGCTCAGCTTCACAGTAGGGGTTTTATTGGGTAGTGGCGGATGGGGATGATGGCCTGGGGCCTGTCTACCTAGTAAGCGGGATTTTGTTATCTGCAGCAACCATTAAGCAGAAGGCTTTCCTCACTTCTCAGACCATGGCTGACTAGTAGGTGTTTGTAGTAAAGGGACTTTTTCCTTTAACACGTTAATCACTGCCCAAGTTAGGCCACCTTTTGGCTCAAATGTAAGGCTGCTGCTGCTGCAAAAAACTCAAAGACGCGAGAAAAGGCAGCCTCCTTGCAGCTACATTCTTACCGAGCGTAAGCCAACCAGCGCTCACGCCTCCAGCACCGTCCCCACGGGTGCGTGGGGTTCTCACTGTCGGCGCTCTCTGGCGGTGTGGGGACCACGCTGTGGAAGGCACAGGTGGTGGGGCTGGAGGAAAGCGCACTTACCAGCTTGTCCTTTTCTGGCAACTGCTTCCACACCTCAGCCAGTCTTCTACTGAGTTCTCCAAAATCTGGCGTAAAAGAGTAAGATACTCAATAAAATAAAGGTTTAATGATCAACAAAACAGAAGACTGATGAGGGCAGAACTGGAAAAAGGTTCTGAAAATCAGATTTAAATAGCCCAAGATTGTTTCAGAAAAGCCAAACCAAACTCCACCAGTTTTCCCGACTCCTTTCTGTAGGGACGGAGTTGTGAGACAGGCTGGAATCCGCACGCCTCCACTCCCTAGGGGTCTATTCCTTAATCCCACCACACAGGGACTATCAATTTAGGTTAAAGAAAGTATGTGGCGCAGGGTTTGAAAAAGATGTTAGATTTCTACTGAATGTCTGAGCGCTCACTACCAAAGAGGAATTTCCCCCAGCCGCCGAGGAGCGGGCCCAGAGGAGCACGCTGCCCCGTAGGCTCGGCAGGGCACCCTCATCCCTTCCGCGCATCGCGCCCCCGACACCGCGGCGACACGACCAGAAGCTGGTGTACCCCTCAGGCAGACGAGCTTCACAGAGGGAGAGCGCCTCGCCCAAGGTCCGTGGTGTAGGGTTCTTCTCACCTCACTAATTTCTAACATACAGACAACCGTGAGCAACACATCATCTACACCCGCACGTCCAAGGGCAGGTTAAGGAAAAGGTCACCCGCAGAACCTTGGAAATGAGCAACTGCACGTTTATGTGCTGAGCTGCATAATGTTTAATTTTACTCAGTTTTCCACTTTATTGATTTAAGAGCTAGAAATAGAAAGCTTATCCCTTTCCCAGCTGGGTGAGCTAAGACAGCATCTAACGGGATTCGCAGAACTGAGGGAACGAGTGAGACCCGGGTCCCTTTCGCACGCGGGAAGTACACGCCAACGGGGGAGTGCGCTCACCTATGCCCGGGTGGTCAGCCACGATGCTCACGCGGTACTCCTTACAGAACACCTGGTAGGCCGACATGTTCTTCTTTTTTGGCTGGTGCACGTAGGAACAGAAGAGGGTGAGATGCATTAGACCACAAGCTGAGTAACCCTGACTCGACGGTCACAAAACAGGACAGACACACACTTGTTCATCAAGGAAAGCTCTCCCAAGCCGGGTGACTAATTTAATTCATGTTACTTCCCACTCAGGGGTGACTACCAGTTTCACTTTTCAAAGGTGAAAAACACACGCCAACTCCTCTGTAGATCCTTCCGACCGCTGCAGCCGGGCCACGATCACTCAAAGCCCCTTCTCCCTGCAGACGACCCCATGCTCGGCATTCTTTCAGAACTAGGTGCTAAGAAAACTCTTTACCTCTCCTGGGATGTCGCTTTTCTCATTTTTGAAACCATCACCATGTAACTTCCCTTTAAACGTTGAAAGCCAAGAACCAAATCTATGTTCTTTCCGTTCCTCTGTGTTCGACCGATCGTCTTATCATTTCCCCGAGCCTGCTTTTACTGTCACGTGTAGTTTACTAGTATGTTCTCATTCTTAGGGTCCAAGGCAAGGTAAATAAATAAACGAAGACAATTCTTTGGTCAACCTAAGACGAACCTCTTTCACTCCCACAAACTGATTTCTGCTACTGGACCCATGTCTGTTCTTCACTGTATTATGACACTTCCAAGAGCAAAGCATGATTTTTGAGAAAAAGCCAGTTCAACAAGGGACATTTAAAACAAAAGATTATATTACATATTACTATGCATTCCATTTTATAATTACCCAAAGATCGAGGGAAAAAAGCTAAGTTTTCCTACCTGAACAGATACATTAGGTAGCACCTGTCCAAACCTTTCATTCAAGGGCGAGAAAAAGGAAACTCAGAAAACAGTGACTTCCTTGGGTCCTACAAGGAAGCTAAGTGGTAACACCAGGATGACAACAACCGAGGCAGCCTGGGCTACGCATTATGGGCCAAAGAAGGAAAACACGTGGCTTCCTTACAGAAGAAGTTACTATTTAAAAAGAAAATGTTATCCCTTTATAATCTTTATCCAGTAAAGTGAGATGTGTTCAGGACGCTTTCCTTCAAAACCTCATCTGTAAGCATCAAGATATGCTGACCAGTCCTCTATCTTCTCCCAAGACTCCTTTCTGGTCTTGCAGTTATGATGACACGAATGTTTGGCGCTTTAAAAGTTACTGGGAACTTCTGCTTGCCTTAAGTGTCAGATTTTATAACCAAAACCAAACTAATAAACCACACAGACCTGTCTCTTGACTTCAGAGTTGCATATTGTTTTAAACCGGAGTACACACTTGGCTCACCTTAGTTCTTAATGCTGTTTTCATAAAATAACTACCCTCCAAGGCTGTTGAAGACTGATGACAATAAGAAAGCTTGTGTGATGGCTCTGACTTTAATTCCAAAAGGAATTCTGATCTTTGATGGGTGACAAATGGGAGGGGGGGTTGGAGGATGGGTGAAAAAGGGGAAGGGATTAAGAAGTACAAATTACTAGTTATAAAAACAGTCATGGATGTAAAATACTGCATACGGAGTATAGTCAATAATATTGTAGTAACTATGTATGGTGTCAGGTGGGTCCTAGACTTAGCAGGGGGATCAGCTCGTAAGTTATATATATTTCACTATGTTGTACACCTAAAACTAATATAATATCATATGCCAACTATAACTGAAAGATTAAAACAACAACAAAAGAAATTCTGAAACCATTCTGAGAAATGGAAACATTCCTGATAACTTCCAAAGTGAGTGCTCTGAATGAGACAGCACTTCTTTGGATACAAAAATTGCGGCATGTTTGTTACAAATTCAGCTTCAAAAATTGTAAACTAATCTTTTAAAACAGCTTATTCATAGGCCTGACATTTACTGGGGTACGTGGTAAAAGAGTAACTTGTGAAAGTCTCTACATAGTCACATTTTTCTCAACTGTAGAATCAATTTCACTACAAAATATTGAGAGAAAGTATGTGCTTGAGAGAGTTCATAGCTCATTTGGTCATGTTATTAAACTTGGAAGGAGTTTTAACAATGCTTTCTCAAACATGATATACTCCTGTAAAAGGTTTAATGCTCCCTATTCCACAGGCTATCTACAGCTGTAACATATAATTAAAACTACAAAATTAGCCACAACTCCTGGCCAATCTATTAGATCCAAACCCACTTACTGAAGGGTTCCTCTATTAACTCTTATAAAGGACTTCACTCAATTACATAGAAAATAAACTAGCATTTACTGAGTACCTGTACTGGGTATAGTGAGCAGCTACGAAGATGAGCTCACATTCTAAGGCAGTTAAGCAGCACAAAACCATGGAAAACACATGAAGTTGAGAGTTTAAAGGCCCACCGTCTGTTCCCAGCTTTACCTTATACCAATTATTTGATCCTGAATAGAACATATGAGAAGTGGCTGTTCTGATACGTGATATTAAAGGTATTTCAATGACAAAGAAGGAAAAAGAAAGATTTCAAAGGTAACACAAACAAGTAACCTACCAAAGCGCTCTGCCATTCATTTATTAATACATATTCATTAGAGTGCCCACCTCCTGCCAGACACTGGGAATATAGCCAAGAATCGGACACAGGCAGATCAACATGTCACGAAAATAAAACATGATGATATCACAGGGAAAGTACCGGGTGCCACAGGAACACGTAACAGGAGCACCTGGCCTAACCAGGGAGTCGCCTCTGGAGGAAGTGACACTCAATCCAGACCCGGAGGGGGGCAGAGTTAGCCAGACGAAGAACGCTCAGGTGTGTCCTCGGCAGAGGGCACGGCACGTGGGAACACTCATCACGCAGAGGAGAGGCAGTGTCAGAGCTGCAGGCAGAGCCGTCCGTCCCAGGTCGATGCCTTGTGACCTACGCATTAGAGTATGGACTCGGACCAAAAGCAGCGATTCCAGGATTCAAGTGTCTGAGGCAGGAAGCGACCCGGCCAAGCTGCACGTCAGGACCGTGGAGACTGGAGAAGGGCAAGAGTGAAGGTGGGGCGACCACTCGGGGGGCTGCTGCGGTGGTGCCAGGGACGGGTGGTGTGGCCGACAGCCAAGACAGCGAGGCTGGAGTAAAGCAAGCGCATTGGAAAGGAGGGGGAAGCGCGGGCCTGATCAGAGCCGGTGCGGCGCAACGGGGAGCCGGGGCTCTGGGGCCAGCACATGGAGGTTCCTGTCCTCATCACACGCTTCACTTGTTACACAAGCTACCTCCTTTCCCTGAGCCTGAGCTTCCCTACAGGTCAGACTTAGGTAACACCATTTTCACTCAAAGGTGGGAATTAATCAAACGGTTGGGCATTCAGTAGGCACTCAGTGGTATTATTTACGTGACAGGCAGAAATCCAAGACGGCTCCCAAGGTTTCTGCCCCCGGTTTACAAGCCCTGTCCAATGCCCTCCCCTTGAGTGTGGGTGAGACGGGTGAGGGTGATGGGGTACTGACTGCCTCGATTATTTTACGGTACAAGGCAAAAGAAAATTCTGCAGATGGAATTAAGGTCCCCAGTGAGTTAAGTGTGAGTCAGGCATACAGAAGACTGTCTAATGTGGGCTTGATCTTAGTAGGTGAGCCCTTAAAGAAACAAGATGCAACAGCAGACATTCCTCTGCTGGCCTTGAACTTGAAGAAAACAAGCTGCCGTGAATTCTACAACCGCAAGAAACTAAATGTTGCCACCAGCCTGAAGGAGCTGCCACCAACCTGGGAGAGAACCTCTGGCCTCAGGTGAGAACCTGGAGGAGGGCCGTGCGCTCAGTCTTGTGAGAGCCTGAGCAGAGAGCCCCGCTGAGCCCTGTCTGGACTTCGGATCTACAGAATTATGAGATAACAAATAAATGCTGTTTTAAACTGCCAAGCTTGCAGTAATTTGTTAGGCTACAGTAGAACACTACTACGAGTTCTTCTCTGTTCCATCTTTTTCAAAATAGAACTTGTGGCACCCAAAGAGCCAAAACAAACTTTTTTCACATAGAAATGCGGTGGGGAAGATAGAGTGAAATGACTTGACCTAAACCAGACAAAGAAAACAGCAGGGCCTTACTTCAAACATTTCATTTAAACAGTAAAGGTCCTATCCTTGCTCTTCTGTTGGTAAAGACAGTCCTGTTTAGAGAGGTAGAGTTCTGGGCGCAATTTAAAGCACAAATGCTTTAAGCATTGGAACAAGACAGTGGAGCGGCATTACACAAAGTTCACCTCGGCTCTGTGTTTAGCTGAGAGAGAGAATATGTGGGCACACTCACTACGAATTGATTAGTCCGGGTGGTTCCACTCTAAGAACCTATTTCTTGGAGTGTGACAGAGGATAAACCTGCTTCCCCAGATAGTTCCTGTATGTCGCTCTCAGGGTGAAGGACTCACTGCTCATCAAGTGTGATTCTGTTTGTAGCTAACATTAAAAATAATAAAATTATGGCTCCTGAAAATACGCCAGTGACTTCATCTGGTGCGGAAGACAGGAAAATCTAGCTGCACTGGGCTGACATTCTGTTGGACTCAGGACTTGTTGGCCTTCATTGTGGAGCCTTCCCAGGGCATTTTCACGGGGAACCGTGACTAACAGTTTTCACCTTATGTGCTGACCTTAGAACCTAACCATTGCACAAGATGCAACTTCAGTATATGCACCTGAAGTTTGAAATTCAAACTGAATGGTTAAAATTTTTCCAGGGCACAGGAATTTTTCTGAATTAGTTAGAAATACACAAACAATGGATGATCTCTACACATACAAAACATTTCCATGTGATTCTAAATGCAAAACTAGTATTTCTACTCTAGACTTTCTCATGCAAGTGAAAGTATTGCAAGTGAACCACAGTGGTTACATCTGGGACAGCATGGACTCCCCTTTTATTTAATAAAAATGTTTAATATTTTGAAAACTTGGATACATTAGTATTAACTGTAGCAAATGACTTGCGACAAGTCCACTAAGTGTGACTCACAAAGTTGTAATTTTACAGCCAGAACATCCTTTTAGGTGTTTGATGACATCTGTCATAGTATCAAGATCTTTCAAAGAGCAACTTCTTAATGCTCTTTATAAAGCAGTCCTGCTTACTTAACTCTTTGGGGGTCTTACAACTCTCTGAGAATCTGATAAAAATCCCTTTCCAAGCCCACCCATGACTCTAGTTTTAAAGGATAATCTATCTGGGGGTTAAGCGAAAACATAACTTAGGAATCTTAAAAATAAAACTTGGCATTCCTCTGCTGATAACAGGATCCGATCTCTTCATTAATATTAATACTGTGCAGGAGACATTATTATAAAAGCTTACCTGTAGAAATTAATTTAAGCCTTATAACAATCCTATTAGGTAGTGCCATCATTACTGCCATTTTAAAGGTAAGGAAACTGAGATCCACAGTCACATTTCCAGGGTGTGGCAGGGCCAGCACCTGAACTCAGACAGTCTGGCTTTGGAGCCCATACTCATAACCATGACAACCTCTGATGCTCTTGTGAACAAACTGGACTGAGACCCCTAAATCTGATCTGGCTAAAGGAGAGGGCGACAAAGTAAGGTTTTCAAACCAAAGCTTTAATTTTAACCATTCTGAAAGGAAATCTTTCTAAAATATACTCTATACTTCTGCTCGCTCTCATAATACACCGCTGAATGTAATTTACATACTTTCTGTACAGTGGAAAGAGAATAGATCCTGTCATCAGAAAAACATGGGTTCAAATTCCTGCTCCACCACTAAACAGGTGTGTGTCCTTGGGCAGGTAATTTCACTTCTTTGAGCTTGTTCTGTGAAATGGAGAGAATGCCTACACTTTGGGTTCTTGTGAAAATTCACTGACATACCTTAGATAAAAAGCTTAGTGTAGTGCTGAGAACACTGTAGAGTAAAAGCTCTATAAATATAGCTATTATTATTGTAATTTACTAATTCTTACTTAGGCCTGTCCTCTTTCTTAGCTCCTCTTCAGCCTCAAGATTTTGTTCAGATGACACCTCCAGGTTCTGCCTCTGCTGAGGCTCATCACACTGAACACTTTGCAGCCTCCCTTCTGCCACCCAAGGCTGACACCATGCTATTCATCTTGCCCACAGCCCCTGGCAAGTGCCTGGCGTGACTAACGCACGCGCAGAATAAAGGCGTCCCGAAGGGTAAGAAAGACAGAGTTGTGCGCGTGGAAAGGCCAGTGTGCATTCATTTGTATTACCTCATCGTTTTCACACCCTCGTGGGTGAAGTAGCTGAGCACTAGTTTGCTATTCCAGAAAGAACAGGCCCAGAGGTCACGTGACGCGTCTCTGGCCAATGTTCCTTCCCCCAGCGCCCCTGAAGCACTCCCAGGAGCTGCAGGAAACTCGCTTTATAACATCTGCTTTTGCTCCTTAGAGACGCCATTTTCTCTGGTTCTTAACTGTTTTCCAAATAGGTGAGATAAGTGCACAGTTTGCTTCCTAAAGGTGGGTGTTATATTAAAAAGCAAAGCAAAAAAACCCCACCAAACCATAAAAGCGTAGTTTCCTTGCTTAGTCTAATATGAAATGAGTGGTTGAAAAAAAGTTTTTTTAAAAAGATGTTTTCATTTTATGCTTTTGAAGAATTCAGGATGAAAGCAACAGTAATTGCAACAGCTATTCAATGAGCCGTGCCTTGTGCTAAGTGTGCTACATGTATCACCTAATTTAGTCCCATAACCTCATTTGAAGTGAGGAAGCAATCTCAAGAGAACAAAGCTAGTAAGTGGCAGAACAAGAATCTAAGTCTGCTGAATTCAAGTCCAAGCTTTCATTATATTTCATTCTACTCTGCCTCTTTAATTTAAAAACATCTATATGTATTAGGACTAATCTCAGACAGCAGCACACTATATTGGTTTCCTCTGACCTAGAACCTGCTTTTAGCCTTGTCAAAGATGTATTATTGGCACTGGGTGGCCATCTTTTAAAGCTTTAGAAATGCATGCGGTAGAGTGCAAAGAGTACAGGCTTGGGGTTAAAGAAATTAACCTCTATGCCAAAATTCTGGCTCCATGTCTTTTCTTTTCAGCTTCCTCCTCCGCCAAATGGAGCTAATGGTACCTATCAGTCAGGACTGCTATGCATGTAAAATGCCTAGGAGAGCCCGGCACACAGCAGGCACTCAATAGATGGTAGTTAATAGTTTATACCACTTATTGCTGTTGTTCAACTTCAGCCTTATCATAGGGAGAATGTATATGATACCATCACAAGTCCAGGTACAGCTCAGAATTTAGCTTATTAGCAGACTGGAAACAATGCCTGGCTGTGCCGGGCACTAGGCTACCTGGAGAGCCTTAGTTTCCTTACAGGAAATGTGAACATTCTGGAAACAGATGACTGATGGGAATGCCTCTGAAATGTCAACTTCAGAGATATTATTTTGAGTGGTAGTGGATAGGCTTTTGTTGATTTAGTAAAACCAAAATTAAGGCATCTTTGAAATGTTACCATGTCCTGCTCCTCCTATGTATACAAAAACATCCACTCCAATGGGATGAACTTTAAGGGGAATCATCAAGATATTACCATGTGATGAATCTTGCAGAAAATAACCCTGCTCACATTTGCAGTGAGCTCTTTTATTCATTAGTTACAATCAGTGAACAATGTTTTATGGTTTCATCAGCCATTTGCATTTCTTGAATAAATGGAAAACAGTACAAATAAGCAAACAGATCAATATAAATGGCACCAGAGGAAGTCATCTATTAAAGAACAGCATGGATAAATAACACAAGGAATGCCCAAGGCTGCCCAGCGAGTTTAGCTGAATATGTCAGTAAATAGTGAATGTAAAATCACTTTTCTGTACTTAATGCATTCAGGAAAGTAAGATTATGCTTTTTGACTTTTCTGCTATTAGCTTTGTAGAAAAGTCATGTTTAGAGGGAAGCTTTTCTTGTTTTTGACACCAAAAATGTGTGCCTGCTTAATCTTAAAATTTGATTGTTTTAGAATTTTTCTTACTTGGTATATATGAAATTTTCCCTCTAATTAAAAATGGCTGTGCTCAAAAAAAAAAAGATATTACCATGTGATTTCTCTGTTCCTCCTTAAAAAGCAGGATTCAACAATAAACAAGCAAGCAAACAAAACCACTTCCCAAACAAACACAACGCTGAAAAGATTACCTTTCACAAAGAGATAGTCTGACTTCCCTTCTTTGTATCGGTCCCGCCCCTGCTGCTTCTGCTTCTCGCCACTCCTTGACTCCGCCAGGCTGGCTTCTGTTCTCCCCCACTGCACTTAACAACTCGGCCTCTTGGCATGAGACCATCTATTGTCGAGACACTGCCCCCTCTGGGCTCAATTCCCTTTCACCCACTCACATATTTCACTTACTGCACAGACACCCAACTTCTGACCCGGGTTTCAACTGTTCTACTGAACTCTAGGTCTCGCATTTCCATTGCTCTCTGGAAATTCTAGTGAGATGGTTACAACTAACATTTATGAAATGTTCACTAATGTGCTGAGCACTGTGCAGAGCCAAAGATTCCAAACTTTGTGGGTTCATGGTGCCTATGTGGGTTTTCACGTGGAACCTGCTTTTGATCAGAGCAATCACAAAAACCCAGCTTTACTAAAAGGAATGCACACAATCAGATGCTGAAACTGCGAATTACCTTGAGCTAGTCATTCATAATGTATCTGACAGATGTCAAGTACTGCTGCTTCTTTTGAAAGTTTAACATATTTAAAGTAATGGTACCCTCTGAGTTTGCTGTGGCGCCCAGAGGGCCTTGCCACACTGGAGCCCTAAATGCATTTACAGGTATTACCTCATTCCATCCTAAGGGCCCTACTGGGTAGGTCTATTACCACCTCCAGCTCACAGACGGAGAAGCTGCGCAACTTGCAAACAGCACAGAGCTGGTCAGTGGCAGAGGCAGGATTTGAACCCAAGTGGTCTGGCTCCACAGCTCACTACCTTAACCACTTAGGCTGGACCTCTTGATGCTTGTACCTTAAACTCTAAACCTAACTTGTCTTCTTCTCCAGAACCGGCCACTCTTCTTGTATCCTATTTTTATGGCACTCCCGGTCACAGAAGCTGAGGTAGAAAGGGTACACAGAGGCCTTCAGCATTTCTACCAGTTGGCTCTCCAGCCTCTGCTCACTGTAGCTGAGGGAACACAATTCCTGAAACATTCCTTTCTATCTCTAGGTGGACTTTTAGGAAGTTCTTTTTTTTCTGAAACAAAGTCCAGGAAAGGATATTTGTTTAAAGCTTCATAGGAAATTTAAAAAGCACAGTATGTTACCATAAATATTTGTTGGATGAATGACTACACTCAAATTATGACCAATACTTACACAATCAAATACTGATGCATAATACGGCTTTCGCCCTAAACTATAACTCTGTTTTCACTAGCAACTGCTAGCCACATGGGGGAATTATAAATAAGTCCCTAGCCTTGAGGAGGTTATAATTTTATTTTCCAAGGTACCCAGGTTCAAAACCTTAAGGGACATCTTTGTGCTCACTTTTGTTTCTGGCTTCCCAGCTCCAAGCCCAGCTGCCACATCATGTCAGTTTCTCCTTCAGAGTCTCTCCTGAACTTGTCTCTTCAGCTTGTTTCTATCAGGCTTTTATGACTGACCCTGGACTAGAATAAGCTTCTGGGCTGTCTGTCTCAGTCTAAACCACCTGGTGCAGGTCCATCATTTTATTCTTAAATGATCATTTACAGCACATCTAAACCCTGCTCATAACCCCAAAGTGCCTGCTGCCAAATCCTTTATTTTGGAATTTAAAATTTCTACAATTTGCTCCCGACCTGCTTTTACAATGTTTTCATTGGTATATTCACTCATTTAACATATATCACAAAATGCTTACCAAGGACATAGAGGAACTGGAGACACTGTTAAGGTGGCTAAAACAGCCCCTAAGGAGTTAAAACGCCTGTAAGAGGCTTATAGCCTTTAATAGGGGGAATGGAATATGTACAAAGATAACTCCAATGAGGAAGACAGTTAAGTGCAATGAGAGAGAGACAGCAAGGTGTTATGAGAGTTCAGAAGTTAATTCTGGTCCTGGCTGGGTAGCTCAGTTGGTTAGAGCATCGTCTCAACACGCCAAGGCTGTCGGCTCAATCTCCGGGCAGGGCACATGGAAGAAGCACCCAATGAATGCATAAATAAGTGGAACAACAAACTGATGTTTCTCTCTCAAATCAGCAAATAAATTTTAAAAAAGAAGTTAATTCTCATGGAGAGTCAGGAGGTCTGAGAAGAGGCAGCATTTGATTAAGTCTTGAAGGGAAGGCACAGTTTCAACATGCGAGAAGGGGAAGGGCACTGAAAAAGATGAGCGGAGCAATGGGGTAAGAATGTATGGAGAGAGTTCAGTCCCCACGCAGTGTATGCAAGCACGGAGTTTGGAGTTTGGGCTGACTGGTAGGAAATGGGGAAGGCAGGAGGAGATAAGGGAGGAGATGCAGGTTTGGGGTGTGAGGTGCCCACGGCACCAGGTGGAAAGAGTCATCGGGCAGCTAGAAGGGCAGCCACCTGCTCAACACCTCGCCGCCTCCCGGCGCCCGTCCGCCGGCATCCATGTCCTTCCAGCTTTCTCGGCCGCCCTGCCTCTGCTGCACAGCGGGCAACACCTCTACCAGGAAGCCCACGAACAATGAGACTGCTACTTTGTACCAGACCGGCTGGGCACTGGTACTATTTTATACTTTGTGTCATTCCAAGGGATTTACCTTGCTACATTCCCAATGGCTCTCCCAGCTGCTTAATTCCAAGTCCACTTACTGTTATCAAAGGATAACTGCCTCTCTCTCCGCTGCTCTCCTTTAAACCCTCCCCCAAGGATATGCTTTTTTCAAATTGATTTTAGAGCGCCAGGCAGGGAGAGGGGGAGAGGCGGAGAGAAACACTGATCAGCCGCCGACCTGGGATCCAGCCACAACCTGGGTGCGTGCCCTGGCTGGAATGGAACCAGCGGCCCCTCGGTGCAGCGGGCGACGTACCACCCAGCTGTGCCGCGCCGGCCAGGCCACGCCTTCTCCGGGCCCCACCACACCCAGAAACACGGTTTACCTTTTCTCCTCTTTCTCTCTCTTTCTCCTTCTCCTCTCTTTTCTTTTTTTTCTCACTATGGCCGTCTGTGTGGAGGCTGGGCGGCAGAGCCGCTGCTCCAGGGTAGGGGCTGCTGGGCGGAGGGCCAGGTGTCGCCGGGGCGTCCCCCACCGGGGCGGGTCCTGAACTCCTACGGGACTTGGAGTGGCGCCTCTCCCTGTGCCTCTCCTTGTCCTTCTTCTTCTTGCTCTTCTTGGACTTCTTCTTCTTCTTGACCTCCCGGTAAGAGTCATCTATCACCAACTCGCCAGCCTCCAGCTCCCCTGCGGAGGACGAGTCTGATTCCACCAGGATGGGTTCGAGCCCCGACAGATCCAGGTTAGCACTGTGGGCCTCTGGGAGCTGGGGGGCATCTGGCCCACAGCCTTCAGGGCCAGGGGACGAATGTGGGTCTGAGGACGACCTGTGCTTCTTCCGGGCTGTTTTCAGAAAGCTCTGTAGCTCGTGTCCTAGGAGTAAAGCACCTTGCTCATCCCGAGCCGACTTCTTAGAGGACTTTTTTGCAGCCGCTTGCTGAGAGGGGTACTGAAAAGACTCCTCATCAACCGAGCTGCTTCCCTTCTCCTTTGGTGAGAGAATAAGTTTCATCTTTAAGCCATCAGGCTCCCGAAGGGTCAGCGTCTCAGTGTTCACGTAGAGCGGTTTCATTTTTTTGGATTTGTGGGAACCGCCATCCTCTAGGGACAGTTCGCCACTGCTTCCACTCACTTTTTTCCTGTGGTGGTCCTTTTTACTCTCTGAATGGCCTGAAGAACCAGAGGACTTTTCCCCCATCTTTTTGGGGGGCTTGGAGCTTGCTGCCAATGGAGAAGTGATAGCTTTCAGTAGGTCCATAGCTGTATCAGCAGCTTGCGGGCTGGACCTTTTCTTTTTCTTCTGTGACGATTCCAAAGACGAAATATCTAGAAATAATCAAGAGAAGCAGTGTTCATGTGACAAAGCAACTTCCAACAAGTTGCCCTTCTTGCCCCAAACACCCAACTAATATGAGGAAGAAGCTAACAGGAGTGACTTAAGGGGACGCCCTTCAACTGACTGCTAACATTCAGAGAGGATGCCCATGTGCTTCTTGGCCTGGCAGACTCTGCCTCTGACCCTGGAGACAGTTCTCGCCACTACAGCTGTTTTTCTTCACTGAGTCTTCATAAGCAACCAGAGAGCATACCCAGGAGAATGGACTATAGCTGTGGGATTACAAGTACAGTTGACCCTTGAACAATATGGGTGTGAACTGCATGGATCCACTTATAGCAGATTTTTTTTTTCCAATAAATACTATAAATGTATTTTCTCTTGCTTATGATTTTCTTAATAACACTGTCTTTTCCCTAGCTTACTTTATTGTAAGAATAAAGTATATAATACATATAACATACAAAATATGTGTTGGCTGTTTATGTTATTGGTAAGGCTTCTGGTCAGTAACAGGCTATGAGTAGTTAAGTTTTTGGGAAGTCAGAGTTATATGTGGATTTTTAAATGTGCAGGGCTCGGTGCCCCAAACACCCATGTTGTTCAAGGGTCAACTAGAGATACAATTGAGATTCACTGCAGACAGAGTATTGCTTGTTTCTGTTCAGGACAAACCCATTCTAGTGAAGAGTTAGTTGTGTCAGCTATGTGCATAGTACAGCTAAGAAAAGCCGCTGTGACTGGATGTGCACTGGACTGAGAATTAACCCATAGGTGTAGGCCAGAGGGCCTGGGACTACATATGGCGAAGGGATGCTAGATAACACTGGGCACGAGTAAGTGGATGATTGGGGAGAGAAGGAACCTGGTACCTGGTGTATCACAAATGAAGACTGTTCTTCTATGCTGATTCCTCCAAAATACCAGCCCTCCACCTCTTTCCTCCTTCACACTGGTTTATCGGCACTCAGAACAAGAACCACTGTCCTGTTAAATAGGCCACTGAGTCAGCAACATCTGGATCCCTTTCCCCTACCCCGACTCCAAGAACCAGCGATGAGCTTATCCCACCTGCGGCCCTTTCCCACCCTTACCTCCATAGTAGTAATCATCGGAGTGCTTCCTCTTCTTCTTGTGCGTGTCCGTCCCCAAGAAGTAAAGTTCGCTGTCCTGGGATTAAAGAGGAAGAAGAATTGACCAATGAGTAAGATGAGGAGGAACAGCGGCTTGGGACCAATCTTGTTTTTTGATGATTTCTGATTTTGGAAAACAAAGTAAAACAGGAAATGATGAAATAGACAGGAATGATATTTATTTTTCTTTTTAAAAGCTTTTAAAAGAAGCTTCTTTCTTCGAATATTAGGAAATATGATATGTGGTTGTTTAAAAGTTCCCTAATCAAATGCTTAGAATTTACCTTTAGCTTCTTCTTGGAAGAATTCCTGACCTGAGCGGCAATTTCTTCCTCTTCCCTCAGAAAGTCTTTGTAAGAACGTTTCTTTTCTCGTTGGCTTCGGCCGGCCGCTAGTCCTATGTCCTCAAAGCTGTGATCACCATCAAAGCAATCTGAGAAGCACAGGTTCATGTGGGAAAGGAAATGAAATGAGAAAGTCAAGTAACAACAAAATCCCCACACCTGTAACCCAACAGCCCCTCCATTTCCAAAGTAAAATGCTGTTTCAGCAAGTCCACTGGAACACAAGGCTAGGTCCACGGGCACCAGAATACTTCCTGATGACTTGCCTGCAAACACAAGAACCAAACCTGAAGAAGCAACGCTTCTATGCTACACAAAGGCCCCATGTGCATCCGCGGACATGGTTCTCAGCTGTGATTTGGCAGGTGGGCAGACTTGCAGAGGTAAGGCTGACAAGAGTAAGGAGTCACGTGCTGTGCTGCTCTGTGGGAGTCCAATGTGAGATTCCTATCCCCAGGCTCCTGCACACTGGAGCTGGCAAGGACCACGAGTGCTGCAGGGGATCGCCCCAATAGACTACTGCATTTCAGACTCTTGTGTTGGAACCCTGTCTTGGTGCTCGTTTCCATGGGCCCAGTCTGGGGATGACGTGGAGACTTAACAGTGCTCTGGGTCACCACTTGGGAGTCCAGGCTGTGATGGCCAGTCCTGGTCTCTATGTCCATGGGCTGCAAGGATTGAAGAGGACACCCCCTTTGAAACGCTTCTTGGATTAAGGGGTCATACCTTCTTTCTTCACGGCGTCATCATAAGCCATGGCGGTCCTGCAGGGCCTTTGAGAAAGTGTCACTGTGTCCAGGCTCCTTCTCGTCTACAGGACCAGGTCTGAGAAACAAAGAAGGAAAACCTTCCTGTAATGCGAAATCACTGTGGAGATGCAACCTTCCAGACGGAAATGCGCAGTGATCCAAGGGCAGACTGGAAGGGCAGCAAGAAATAAAGGAGTGTCTTGTCACCTCCTCATTCTGTTCGTAAATATATTGGGGTTGAAACTGCAGGAAGTGCACTTGGCTTAATTTGATTCATGAATTAAAGTTGTTGTTCGGGGAAGTATATAAAATACCTCCCACATAAAAATTACTTCAAAATTAATGAGACTTTCTGAAATGCCAACAGGACTGACAACACTGAGACAGAGTAAAACCGACATAAAGTCAGAGGGATAGGTTCAACCATGGTTACAGACGCAGATGAAGCAGGATGCAGAGGAAGAGGTTACACACCTTCGAGACCACAAAGTCCTACCGTCTGGACGGGTAGCAGGCTGAACTCTATCGCATAATAATGACATTATAGGGATACTAAAGATCTCTGAAGCATCTTTTTTGCATGCATTTTGTTGGGTTATATGAATTTGCTCAAATCACAGAAGTGTAAAAGTGGGTACACTTCTTAAATAGTTGGCCTTCTGACAGCTTTCGACGCTATCAAGCCCTTTAAAGGTCAGGTGAAAATGAGGAAAATGATCATTTGTCCACTGGTGAGGAAATATTTATGATTATTAAGATTTTCACTAATTTGAAGAATTACTGTAATATACATGCTCTATGTATTGTCTTGAATTTGTTAATTTTTTTTTCACATTCAAGTTTACATGTCCGTTTTGAGTTTGAAGATGATAAGCTGTGAGCCACACGCTAAGGTTCTTCAAATACTTTTAAGGACAGGCAATGTCACAATTCCTGCAGGAAGTCTTTGCAGGAAATTAAAAAATTATATACTAAATACATTGAAAATGTTCTCATCCAGTTAGAGAACTGCTTAAAAGCTTAAAAGTTGATATGATTGGTCATTTGTTTAAATTTCATTACTATAATGGAATTTAGAAATGCTGAAGGACACTTGAATGAGACATTGCCAATCCCTTCATGTAGGTATGGCTCATTCTGAAATATGTAACTTTTGTAAAATAAAAGATGAATTTAATTAGCAAAGAAAACTTTCATAAGAGTTACATTTAAAATAAATGAAAGACTTTATCGCACAAGTCAGATAAAATACAATGCACAGATATGCCTAATCTGAAAGTAGAAAGAAAAAAAGTATTACCCAGAATGACTGACAAGAAAGATTAAGAAACATAAAAAAAAAAGCATTTCTTTACTTCTCTAAGAAGTAGAATGAAGAATGGACTTGGTCAAGGTAAGAGAAGCTGGAGGGAAGAAAAGAAATAAAATGAACTTAATTATTTTAAAGACAAACGAAAAACTGCTTGTTCAAAGGTCTTTTCAAAGGAAATGAAGGGGATATAAAGTCAGGTCTCATGTACAAATATAAGGAGGCAAGATACATAACGTAGCCAGTTTTTCATGTTTAACATTAAGCATTAAATGTTCTCGAATAGACATTACTGTCCTCCCCTTTCCACCCAAGTGGTACTAACTCTAAAAGGGATGAGGGGCGGGGAGATGTCATAGGGAATCATATCCATTCATTTGAAAATAGCTATTACCTCATTGGCACTAAAATACTGAGTTTATTAGAAAAATATATAGATTCCATTAGTTTTCATAGGCCGATAATGCCAAGAGATACTCCAACCTGAGTCTTCAAGTTAAATGTTTCCCCTGCCAAACGAATTTTGGCAAAGAATGTGTGAGAAATGGGGGAAAAAAATCTTAACTATTCTACATCATTAATATGGCCACCATCTGTTGTCGTCAACAAAATGCACCTCTGTATGAAGCAGAGGCAGGTCCTGAACCTTATAACCAGGTCTTCCCTGGTAACATCAAAACTAACGTGAAACAGAGTTGAGCAACTGTCGAAATAGGAGTAAGTACCTCTAAAGACCTTATGAGAGCGAAAATAATGGCCACTTACTGGACTTTGAAAGAGTGCTCATGGTCTCATAAGTCTGCCTGGAAAAACCACCAGTGAATTTAAGAACTTGTGAAAGGGAACATGAAATTCAGAGCTGATCCTCAAAGGCACAATATGTATTAGAATTAGGCCTGCTACTATTTAAATTTCCATAAAAAACAATGAACAGCACTTTATAAATTATAGGATCAAATAATCTGCCAAAAAAAAAAAAAAAAATGAACGAGGCCTGAAGGCAAGTCCAATTCACTAAGAGATTGGGACAGCCAGGAGCTTAAAAAACTAAACACGATGGGCTATGTCACATAGCCAGGGAACTGATGGACCCTGAATTTCCAGGTACTTTAAAATCAGGGTATTATTGCAGCCTACGGGTTAGTTTTGGTCGCTGACGCTACAGAAGAAAGAAGAAACCAGATGAAGAAGTCTCAAGCAACAGTGTGGAAGAAAGGCAGAGCCAGGGCGACACACACAGATATACACGGTCAGATCCCTCCGAGCCTCCTTCCGGGTCTTGAATGTTATCCATGGTGAGTTCAGGGTTAGGCAGCAGATCGTGAGGATTAATGAAAACTGACACTAAGTGTTGGCAAACGTAAAACAGATGTTAAAACCCATTCTCCCGACTTCTACAGTTTGGGAGTTTATAAAATTAAATGTTGTCGACTTCAAGAGGCAGGCATAAGTTTACAACTCTCGTTCCTCTCGGTGTGCTAAGAAGCGACATCTCAAGTGAAAGTTCATTATTTATTGTTGTTTATGGAAGTAAGAAATACGCCATCATAAAAAACGTGTCCTTAGGAAACGTGCAAACTGCTGAACGGCCCTTCAGGGACTTTGCAGGACATAAAAACGGGAGGCAGCGCCGCTCTTCTTCGCGCAGGTGAGCACTCGCCGCGCTGGGGCGCAGCCTTCCGGATGGCCAAGGCAATTAGGGCGACACCAGGGTCCTCCGTAGTTCTTTGTCCTTTTGAAACTCCAAACTATAAATACTGGGGGTGGTAGTTTCAGAAGGTGATTCCCCCCGCCCCAGGAAATCTGAGCAGCAGTCACCACCAAGCCTCTTCCAAGCCTCTTGGTCCCGGAACGTGGGTGAATATTGAGTCGGGCCCTGAGACCGGGCGGCGGCCGAAGTCCCGAAATCCAGGTCCATCCAGGTCCCGTGCGGGATGAGCGCGTGTCCCGGGCTGCGTTCCCTTCCTCGCGGACCAGTGCGGGGCGAGGACGCCCGTCCGGCTGCTGCGGCCTCCGAGCGTTTTGTCGCGACTTCTAGGGGACGAGCAGGCGACGTCTTCCCCTTTTGGTCGAGGTTCCCTCCAGTCTCTGCGCGGAGCGACTCGCGATCCCGGCCGCTCCCGTCCCGAGGACCCACCCGTGCAGCACTCACGGCCCCGCCAGCTCCGGGCGCGCGGCCCCCCGCCCCGCGCTCGCCGCCGGCCGGCCCCCCGCGGTCGGCAGCCTCCGCTCGGCGATCGGCTGTGTGTATTGATGCTGCTGTTGCGGGAACACAACCGGCCGCGGGGCGCCCATCAGCGGGGGGCGGGCGGGCCCTCCGCTCTCCTGCCGGCGCCGAGGGACGCGCACCCCCAGGTAAGCGCTGTGGGGGGCGCGGGCCCCCGGGAGACGGGCGCCCCGGGAGCGCGGCTTCAAACCGCGCGCAGCGAGCACGCGCGACTCCCGGTTATTTATACCGAGCGCTCCCGGGACCACCACCTTCGGGGTCCCCACGGCAAACCAATGGGGTGCTCGCGGCGGTTCTGCAGCAACAGCTAGTTGAACAAAGCTCTGCGGGGAGGAAGAAAGCGCCCCGCAGCCTCGCCCGCCGCCGAGGGCCCAGCCCTCCCGCCGCCCCGGCCCCGGGGCCCTCTCGCCCTGACAGCCCCGGGGACCCCGCATCCCGGGTCCCCGGCCGCGCGGCGTCCCCGACGCGGGCTCCCGCGTCCCCGGCGCCCTCCCCGCGCCCCCGAGGGCGGAGACGGCCGGGCAGGGGGAGGGGCGGCCCGGCCCGCGGGCCCCCGGGGCGGCCGCACGCCCCCTCCCGGCCCCGCAGCTTTCCCGCCTTCCCCGTTTGAACAGCTCCCGCCCGCCCTCCGGCTTCGGCCCGCTCCAGCCCCTTCCCGGGGGCGGACTGCGGCCGCTACTCCAGTCCCCGGCTCGGCCCCCGGGCTAGGCCGCGACGGGCCCCGGACGCTCCCGGAGCGGTGTCGCGGGCCCCGGGCGGCGGGGGGCGGCGGGGCGGGGCCGCTGCCGCCTCGGGGTGGGGGCCCGGCCCGGCCTCGTGGGGGCTCCGCTCGCCGCTACCTTCACTCGGCTCGCCCGGATCCCGCCTCCGCGCCGCCGACCGCCGCCATCTTGGAGCCGGAGAGAAGCGCGAGCGGCCAGGGAGCCTCAGTCGAGCCCAGAGCGCAGACTCCGGCGCGCGAGGGGAACCCGCGGGCCGAGCGCCGAGCGCATCGACGGGGCGCGGCGGCCCGCGGAGCCGGGACCAGCGCGCGGCGAGTGTCTGCTGCAGCCGCGCCGCGTGCTGCTCGCGCGGTTTGCTCCCGCTTCGCAGCCGAGAAACAGGCTCCGGGAGGTTGAGCGACTCGCCACCGGGTACACAGGTGCTTGAGAGGGAGGCAGGATCTTACCCCGAGCCTCCATGCAGCGCTTTTTCCGAAAGACTGCTATTTCCTTCAAGGCGTTTGGAAGCAGTAATGCCCCTCTTTGCAAAATCTAGGCCCATGCACGTTAGCAGCAGCGGAGTGAGCCTCGACATTTGGGTGTTTGACGTGTTTGGGGTGGGGTGGAAGGATGCATCTTAAACAGTCTTTAGAGAAATGCAGAGAGGTCACACACAGGAGACAGGTTGGGTTTCTGATTTCCCCTGGAGAATTCGGACCAGTGGGTAGAAACTAGAGTGTGCAGATCTTGGTTCAATGTGGAAAGGTTAGGTAGGTGGTGCCGGGGCAGGCTAAATAGGCATCTCAGATGGCGGGTAAAGAAAAGTGGAGTTTATTTAAGGAAAGGGGGATGGGGTGCGGGGGATATCCAAAGGGAAGGGCTATGCAGCACTGAGTCAAAGGGTATTGGGTCCGTGATGGCAGCAAAAATATACTGGGGACAGTGAGACAAGGGAAAGCCTACAAGAAGCAACCGGAGCACCTAGGCTGGGGTGGTGCTCTGGCTCGCTGAGAAGTCACAGAGAAGGCCTTGGAGACAGGTTCAGGGGGTAACCCCCGGAGGAGTTGCCCCTGCCCATTGCTCCCCTTGTTACAAGTCTGGGTCCTCTCAGAGGGAAGAAAGGGTATGGAAATAGCGCTGGCAGGCTCCCCAGGTGGGGCATGCAAGCTGAATCCTTTGTCCTGAGTGTATTTTTCTTTTTCTTTGGGGGGGGGGGATCATAAGGGAGGTCTCAGGGGAGGGTCTCAATAGAATATTCATCAGCTTTCCAGGTGTGCTCTTTCAGGGTCCTGGTCTCCACTGATTGGTAGGTACCAGGGCAGGGGGTCATCAGTCAGTGTATCTGGTCCTGAGGCAGCCATGGCACCACTTGTCTTGGTTTTGCCACTTTTCTGGGCCCTGGAGCTGAAATACAACTGAGGCCTAGATGTTATCTTTAGGGAGGAAACGCTCAGGGGGTCTAAACCACATGACCAGCAATATGCTGGGGGAGGACAGGTTACCCTGGCGACAAGGCTCTTGTTTTCACAGTTTTGCTCCTTGCTAGGAATCCAGGACTTCCTGCCCCAGTGAGTCGCTATACCTGGGTTTCTGTATGTAGCCCATCTAGCAAATATGAAGATGAATTTATTTTTCTAGAGCAGTTTTGTATTTGGCTACTTGTCAGATAGTGAGCTCCCTGTCACCAGAGGAATCTAAGCAGTAACCCTCTGTTCCTGCTTTTGAGGAGCTTAGGGGTGTGTGTGTGTGTTTTGTGGGAAATGTAAAACAAGTCCATAAAAACCATGGTACAAATGGAAAAGGAACATGTTCCACAGTAGATGACATCTCTCACTGGGTTATCACAATAGCTTTCTAACTGATTCGGGTCCTCTAGGGCCCCCTCTCCACTTCCAAGTGCATCCCCCAGAGCTTTCAGAACAAAGCACAGCCAGGACGAGGTTATGCCCCAGCTAATGAACTTTTAACAGCTCCATGCTGGCTGTACCGTGAAGGGCAAACCCTTTACTGTGGAAAGGCAAGAATTCTTACTCTGCCTCAGATTCCTCTCCAGCCTCAACTCTTCACATCCCTGATACGGTGACCTTCTCACTGTCCCCTAAGCTTGCAGTGCCCCGTCACGCAAACATGCCATTGTGCACACATTTCCTTGTCAGCAGTGGTCCCCACATTCCCTCACTTCTGCTAACTCTGCACCCAGAGAGCTCCTATTTATTCTTCAAGATGTAGCTCGCATGCCCCCTCTCCAAGTCACCCTCTGGGGTTCCCACACAGTGGAGAACATGCTTCAGTTACTGACTGCCCACGTTGCATTGCAACAGCTCCTTTACATACCTCACTTCCCTATTTCTCAAGGACAGGATCTAAGTTGCCTTTGTCCCTCAAGGCGCATGGTAGGTATCCAATGACTCCTTTTGATTAGATGTTGTTGAGTGAAGACGGGACAGATCATTTTTCTTGGGACTCAGGAGACAGAGATGGAAACTGTTTGGGAGAGCTATAGATAGTGTATGGGTTTGGTTTGCTCGGCCCATCTCGCATCTCCTGTGCAGACACAACTGCCCAGATTCAGAAGTGGGCACATGACTCCAGCCGTGGTCATCATGATACTTCTGTCTGAGCTTTCTTGGGGCTGTTTTAAAATTTCAGATGGAAGCAAGAGGTCCTTCGTGTCTCTCATCCAAGCTGTGTGCATATGAACCTGGAGCAGCCCATAGTCATGCCTCCCTCGTGGGGAGGAGCTTGTCTGAGAAAATAGGAAAGACACTGAGAGGGGCCCAAAGATGCTCAGTGCCTGGATCAAGCCGTCCCCTGACCCTTCTGTGCTTTATTGCATGAGCCAAGAATCTCCCCTACCTCTTGTGGGTAATCTGGCTGGGTACTCCTCTGCTGTTTGGAGCCCAGAGGAGCTCCCTGGTCCCCAGGCTTCAGAAAAGAGGAAGCCTAGGAGCTGGCCCTTTCTCGGGGGTGGGGTGAAGAGGGACAGGACTGGAGAGCATTCCTGGTGGGAGAACCCAGGTGACAGGAGGCTCAGGGCTGCATCACATCCTCTGAATGACACACAGTGGCGCCTCCGGCCTGGGGGTCAGGGCCTGGGAGTGGTGGGGGAGGTTAGGCCACATGGAGAGTTTGTACTTGGTCTGGAAGGGCCGGGGCCAGCCCTCGCCTTTTTCTGACCTGCCTGCCTCTCTCTCCTGCTGGACGTTCAGAGCCTATGGTGGTGACTCTAGTTCTCCCCCCCTACAGGAAAATACTTTTAAATTGTAATATATTTCAAAATACAAACATCTATATCCCCACCTCCCACACTGAACTAATGTTAACATTATTCTACTTCTAATGGCTTCGGCTTTTGAATTTAGTTTTTATTTTTTAGGAAAGAAAACATGAACACAGTTGAAGCCCCCTCCCTGTTCCCGGCATCCATGGTTCATCTTCCTCTCTCTTGTCTCAGAGGAAATGAAATTGGTGTGTCCTTTCTGTCCCAGTTTTGATCACATGTATTCATGACAGGCAGTGTAGCCTAAGGGCGTTAAAGTTTAACTCTGTTTCTTTCTAACTGTGTGACCTTGAGCAAGTTACTAGACATCTCTGGGCCCTAGTGCCTCTCTTCTCAGAGTGGAAATGAGGTAATAAAAGCACTTACCCAGCAGTGCCTGGCCCCTGGAAGGTGCTGTCTGTGTTGGCTATTGCTCTCCCCGAGAATGTAGGGTGCTATGTGGTATGGCACTGCACTGGCTGTGTTACCCAAGGCTAGGTAAGTGCTGTGGGACCATGTGTGTCCTTTGCTAGCAACTTGTGTGTCTCACTTAATAGTACACATTTGGGAGTCTTTGCTTCTAGCCACGTTGGAATAATAGGGACCAGAGTTTTCCTGCTGCCTGAAACTATTTAAAAAAATCTAGACAACATCTATGAAACAAGGGTTTGGAGACACTGGACACCAGGTAGCGCAGGACAGTGCCCTCTGAGATGCGGGAGAACAGCAAGGCGTGCCCTCTGGTTGTCTGCTCACTGCCTGGAGCTTCAGCAGCCGTGTAGGTGAGGGTAAGCCAGGTGGGACCAGGGGGTCTCCTTGAGGCGAGGGGCTGGAGCTGGGGATCTGGAGGTGAGGGTGGCCAGGACGCTCCGGCCCTCCACGGAGAGCCCCCCTTCAGTGCTCAGCCATGTGCAAAGAAACTAGCTCAGCCTGGGAAGAACTGCAGAGAGTTAGCGGGCACAAGCTCTGTAGCTCCTGCAGCGCTGAGATGGTTCGGGTCCCGTCAGCCGGAGGGGGAACCCTGTGATCCATGGGATGTTTGCTAGAGCGCTCGGTAGAGGGGAGCATCGGCCCTAGAGTAAAGGTTGCTCTGTCCCACCTACACAGCTTCAACACAAACCCTGGAAGATCGAACTGTTTCCAGGTAGCTTAATTGTGTCCAAGTGCAAGACTGTCTATAGGAATACAAAGTATCCAGTGCCCAGGCGGTAACACTCACCACATGGGCATGCGCTAAAGTGCCATGCCCTGGCCTCGTCCCAGACACCAGAAGGTGGCTGGTGGGACTCCTGGTCGGGGCACATACACAGGTGACGGGGTCAGTGCCAGCTGGGTGCATGTGGGATGCAATCTATCGATATTTCTCTCTCACATAGATGTCTCTCCCCCCCCTTCTCTCTCTAGGATCAATCAAAAAAAAAAAAAAAGAAAAATTACCAGGCACGTAAAGAAGCAAGAAAATATGACCCATAATGAGGAGAAAAATTAATCAATATAAACAGACACAGAAAAGACAGATGATAGAATTAGCAGGCAGGGACGTTAAAACCAGCGGTTACATTCCACGTGGTCAGGAAGGCGGAGGAAAGATTAAGCCTGTTCGGCAGAGATGTGAAAGATAAAAGAAACTCAAGAAGTCATCGGGTTCTGGGAAGATGGAGGAGATAAGCGTCCCTCCGCCTCCTGCTGAGTACAACTAAACACTCTTGACATTCTATGTAAAAGAAATGTAAGGAGACATTGAAAATTGGGGCAAAGAAGGGACCTTGGAACCCCAAGAATGTGCCTTCCCCTCCTCTTGCATCATACACAAAAATCAGCTAAAAATTTATTAAAGGCTTAACTGTAAGACTTGAGACAATAAAACTAGAAGAAAACATAGGGGAAAGTTCCTTGACATTGGCCTTGGAAAGGCTTTTTTTTGGGGGGGGGGGGATATGACACCAAAAGCTCAGGCAACAAAAGCAAAAATGAACAAGTGGGACTACATCAAACTCAGACCTTCAGCACAGCAAAGGAAATGAAAAGGCCACTGACTGAGTTGGAGAAAATACCTGGGAACCACATGCCTAATAAGGGGTTAATATCCAAAATACATAAAGAACTTGTACAACTCAGTAGCACTAACACAACCTGATTAAAAAATGGGCAAAGGACATTTTTCAATAGACGTTTTCCCAAAGAACATACACGGATGATCACCGGGTACAAGAAAAGGCGTTCAGCCTCCCTGATCATCAGGAAAATGCAAACCCCAAACCATGGTGAGGTATCACCTCAGAACAGCTATCGTCAAAAAGTCAGCAGGGAGCCAGTGTTGGCGAGGGTGAGAGAAGGGAGCCCCTGCGCACTGTGGCGGGAATGCAGACCGGTGCAGCCCCGGAGAACAGTATGGAGGTTCCTCAAAAGGTTAAAAATAAAACGACCATATGACCCAGCAACCAACCTCCGGGCATATATCTAAAGAAAAAAATCAGTATCTTGAGATATCTGCCTCCGCTTGTTCATTGCAGCGTAATTCACAAGTCAAGACATGGAAGCCACCTAAGTGTCTGTTGACAGGTGAATGGATAAAGAAAAAAAGACATATTACAATGGAATATCATTCAATCGTATAAAGGAAGGAAATGAACCTGGAGGACATTATGCTAAGTGAAAGAAACCAGACATGGAAAGCAGACTTGCGTGGTGTCATATGTGGAATCTAAAAAAGCCCACAAACAAAATAAAACCCTCAAACTTACAGTAACAGTGGAATGGGTGGGTTACCAGAGGCTGGGGAGTGAGGGAAAGGGAAGCTATTGATCTTCCCTTTACCTATGGGTACTTATGGGAAGCGATAAATATGTATATTTGATCATTTCACAATATGTGTAAGTATATATGTCTATATTTCAAAACATGTTGAACACCTTAAATACATACAATTTTTAATTTGTCAAATATAAAACGAGACCAAACCAAGAGTATAAACCTACAGATGTGTATAGAGTTGTCCTTCCCTTATTTGTTAGGTGTCTGCAGGGTGAAATACAAAGTCTAGAGTTTAGTTTATAGTAATTTACTAATGTTGGTTTCTTAGATTTGACAAACAACAGTAATGTGAGATAATAAACATTAGAGGAAACTCAAACTGTGTGAGGGGTACATGAGAACTTTCTTTACTATCTTTGTAAGTCTAAAGTTATTCCAAATAAAAGCTTTATTTTAAAAAGGCCGTTCTTGGAGGAGATCAATAAAAATAAGTCTCTAGTTGATCAGGAAGAAAAAAGGCATAAAACACCAACATCAGAAACAAGCTGTGAAACACACCATTGTGTCTTTGCTATGTACATCCAGGTAATTTATTTTCACAGCCCTATATTATTCTATTGTGGCAATGTACCTAATTTTACTTATTCATTTTTATCACTATGGGCATTTAAATTGTATCCATTAAAAAGTTACTATAAGCAGTAGCTTATAGGAATCGCGTTGAAGTTCCCTGTGCAACTGTGTGAGACTTTCTTTGAGAAGACTCCCAGGAGGGGAAACACTGTATTTGAGGGCATATCTTTGTTTACATTGATCAGATATTGCCAAGTTGCTTTTCAAAGCGGTTGAGTGGACTTCTGTATTTTTTGTATCCTTGGCTTCCTGAGTTCTGTTGCGTGTCTGATTTGGGGACTTCTGCCTCCCTCCTCTCCTTCCCTCCTGTCTAGGAGACGAATAATTAAGGTTGATCCTAGGTGATAGAAACAGTGCCACCTCTTTCACCCAGACCTCCCAAAATAACTTAATAACCTCTTGGTTTTACTCTTTCCAAATATCCTCAAAGCTGCGATCTCCTGGGAAAGCCCAGTGTAAGGGAAATCAGTGTGGTGGACGCATTTGGCTATTTTCCGTGCCACCCAGCAAACTGAAGGGCCTGCCCACGGGCACCAGTCATTTGCTTGGTAGTTTGAGATTATCCCACACATTATATTCTCCTTTTGGTACCTCCCTGGTCTCACCCTATTGATTTTTCAGATGACGAGAGTAACATTCAGGAAGGTTAAGTGTTATGTCCAAGGTCACACAGTAAAGCGATGGTGCTAGACATTTTTGGTATTTTTACCAAAGACGCATAACCTGAATGTAACGATGAGAAAACGTCCGACAAATCCCCAGTGAGGGCCGTTCTACAGCACGACTGGCCTGTGCCCTTAAAAATTGTCAGTGCCAGTGGTTGTCTGGGAAATCTCTGTACCTCCCTCTCAATTTCGTTGTCAGCCAAAGACTGCTCTTTAAAACGTCTTTTAAAATGTCATGAGTGTGGGTGGACATGGTGAGTGTGCATGCATGCACGTGCATGCAAATACACACACACACACACACACACACACACACACACGCTGGAGAACTGCTGGCAGATTTCCAAAAAGACACAACTGAATACAGTGCGTGGTCCCGGATTTTCTTTATATAGATGACATTATAGGGACAATTGGTGAGCTCTAAGGTCCATGCAGTAGGGTATGTATGTAGGATAATTGCCTGATTGTGATAACTGCACTGTGGTTACGCAAGAGAATGGCCTCGTTTTTAGGAAATACGCACTGGAGGTTTGGGCAAAGGACATCACGCCTGCAGCTTACCCCACATGGCCCAGAAGACGCCGCGCACTCCCCTCCGGAGAGGGAAGGGCCGAGGGGGAAGCACAGGAGGTGCGTGTGCACATGTGGGAATTCGGGCGAAGGGCACCTCCCTGAGGAGTCTTTGCCCTATTCTTTACACCCTTTTCTAATTCTGAAATTATGTCAACATATGGACAGAAGGAAAAACACACACACAAAAAGCTCGCTTAGCTCCACCGGTCTCGCACCTGTGTAGGGATGGTCTCCAGTCACTCATTCACCCTGACTTTTTAAAAAGCCGGCGATGGCCCATGAGACAGGGCAATGCTGGGGGGGGGGGGTGCTCTGCAGGCGACTGAACTCCCTTCTCACTCTTCGGGGGTCTGCCGAGAAGCCTATGGGTACATTCACACACCCTCTACCCTGCACAGTGTACTTGGGGCCTTGAGTGCATAGTGATTTCTTCCGAAAGTTGTTTCACACAGAAAAACGTCAACAGCAGCACATTTGCCTTGAAAGTAACTTACATATGGAAAGGCCCTTTGTGTAAAGCGCTTCCCTGTGAGTCCCTGTGAGTCACCGCAGGAAATCCTTAGAACTGGCCTCTGAAGTAGATGCTTTTAAGATACATCTTACTTACAGAAAAGGAAACAGGCTCAGAAGGGTAGTTCCTTGCCTCAAATCAAACCACGAGTAACTGTACATCTAGACGCAGATCCCTGAGCCTCTAATGACGATTATACAGCTCTGGGGTTGGGAGGGTGGGCCACAGGCTGGTGAGGACTTTCCTGGAAGCTGATGGCCAAGCGGACCTGCCTGGCCTTAGGATGGGCAGGCGGGCGGGTGTCGGATCCTGGGCTCTTCGAGGCTTTCCTCCTCGTGTCCAGCAGAGGCTGCTGCCGGCCCAGCTTAGAAGAACTTTCTCCCGTCGAGTGTGGTCAGAGGAGGTGTTGCTGTAAAAGCCAAAAAAGTTTCAGCTTCAAGGTCTGTCATCCCTGAGGCTCCTTCCAGCTAATATTTACTCTAGCTCCTGTCCCTGTCCTCTGTCCCTTCTACTCTGCCACCTGTCACCTGATTTCTTATTTCTCTCTTTCGGGGCCCCCTCCAGCCCATGCCTGCATGTGGCCAGGGCTTCCTTGGTTCTGCTCACGCCCTTAGGGGGAGGTCTGGAGTCCTCGTATGAGTCAGTGTCCGAGGAACCAAGGATAACCTGGGCGAATACAGTGGGCGGGGGAGCGGGGAGGGCCAGCCAGCCTCAGCTGCGGCTCCGGCACCGGGAAGGACTCTGCCCCCTCCCCGCTGGTCCTCCTCCTCTGCCTCCACTCGTCCTCCCACTCCGCCCCGGTTTCCAGGGCCAGCCAGGGGAGAGTTGAAGGCTCAGTTAACAGCCCTCTGGTCACTTCTTGGACACCGTTTCTGAATTTCCTCTCGTTGCTCCGACAGTCTTGCTGTAGGGAACCAGGTATTTATGCACCAACGCTCGCCAGTCGTGGGCTAGGGCTGCTGCTGGGGTGTGAGTCTCTGCTCTCCGGCCAGCTCTCCTGGTGAGGGGCCCCTAGGAAGCTCTGGGGCAAAGAGACGCAGAGGCTGCCCTAGAAGTCAGCCAGGGAGCATTTAGGGGGGCGGCCACCCCAGCACCTGCATCATTCAAGTCAGCCAGGATTGAGCGCCACAAAACTCTGCTACGGGGGCTTAAAAAGGCAAAGAATGTACTTATCATGTGCAAGTGGTAGTCTGGGGCAGGGAGGTCAGGACTGGGACAGAAGCCCAAGGATGTCGTCAGGGGCCCTGGCTCCTCCTACTTTTCTGTTCCACCATCCTCAGTGTTGGCCTTGGTCCCCCCGTCACAAGATAGCTGCTGCTTCTCCAAGCATCACATCCACATTCCAGGCCATCACTCCTTCTCATTGAGAGCCTTTGTCTTTTTACTTGGGAAGGGAACCCCTCTCTAGGGTCTTTCGTCTGCATCTTACTGGCGAAAACCATGTCATGTGACTCCCCCTGGCTTCAGGGGATCTAAGTAAGTGAGTATTTCACTTTCCAGACTCTACAGTAGAAAAGGCAGGGGAAGGGGGTGCAAATGGCTTTGGGTAGCCAATCCCGGTTCTGCTATGTCATCTCCTCGGGTAGTGAGAAATTGGGAAAGGGGGACAGAGAAGGGAAAGAAGCCTAGTAAATGTGCGACTTTGGGTGAAGCCTCAGCATCAGTCTGATTCCATGGGAAGCTCTGGGGTTTATGTTAGTCTTCAGAGCTCGTCCCCACTCTGAGCAAGCTCTATAGTCTTTGGCTAAGAGCGGCTTCCTCCCTCCCTGGGTCTGCAAAGCTGCAAAGCCACTCCAGTAGTGCAAGCCTGGCTCCCAAAGAGAGTTTGCAGGTGCAACCTTTAGAAGCAAAGCACCTGGAAGCTGGGAGGTGGGCACACAGAACAGATAAGAGCCAAGTGAGGGAGCAAGGGGGGGGGGGGGCACCAGCAGCGTCCCCAGTACCCTTCCTACCGGGCTGCTTTTATTTTAGTTCCCAAGCTGGTTTTCCCAGGGATCAGCCCCTTGCCCATCCTCACAGCTTTACTCTTCCTAGGGATCCACCTCTACCTTCCAGGACACTGGGCCCAGCGGGAGGAAGAGCACACAGCACGTGTCTCTCTGCCTGAGGCCACCACCGTCGCCCCCCATTCTCCCACCATCCATCACAACTCATCACCATTCGCATAAACTTGGACACACACTTTGTGTATTTCCATAATGCTGTCAGCTGCCCGTATAGCATATATCCCCCCATTTTAGAGAGCTGGTAACTCAATTTATAGCAATTTATTCCACAAAAGCAGACAGTAACTCAACTGGTGAGAGGCAGGAAAAAAAAATAAAAATCCTACCAAGCCACCACCGCCTCTCTGCTCTGGAAATCAGAATGGTAATGCATGGACTAGATTACTGCAAGTAATAGGCTTGGTCGGCGGACGTGTGAGCTGAATTAAATGCCTTTTCAGTAAATCTCAGCATGAGTGATCTGTTCACTCGGACGGGCGTGTACGGAGACAGAGGGAGGCTGTGTGGACAGACGGCACACGCTGTAACTTTCGTCTTCCCACCCTGAGATTCTTTGCTAATAACCACAGTCGGAGGGACTGCAGGTTTCCCGGTCACTGTGACAGGTGGCTGCCAGTGTGAGGTGGAGGCACCCATTCATCCATTCGTTCATTCATTCCCCAAGCCTCCGTGAGGCCCGAGGTGCACCAGGCGCTGAGCTCGGCCTTGAAAGCACGGAGATGCCGAGACGGATCAACAGATCAGACAAGGTCCCGGCCCCCCAGAGCTCCGAGTCCGGTGGGGGGAGACCAAACAACTTCGGGGGTGGCAAGGTCGCAGGCTCCGGGGTCAGGCCGCCGGGGTTGGAATTGGGGCCCTGCCACCTACTTGGGCAAGATGCTTAACCTCAGTTTCCTTATCTGTGAAATGGGGATAGCAGTGCCTCCGGGAGGGTTGAATGACAAACGCAAGGCAGACTGCCTGATGTTCTTGGCTGCTGTCGTGATTACTGGCTGCTGGGCAGGCCAGCGGGAGGAGGGCCGACGCTTTGATGGAAGGTGGTGCTTGTTTGGAGGTTTGGTGCCCCTCAGCCAGGAAAGGGGCCTCAGCGCAGAGGAAGGAGGGTGAGCAAAGGTTCAAGTCTACATTCCTATGACTTGGAGTCTAGATGGAGAGGACTCCATCTGCAGTGTTCTTGGAATCGCCTGGACTTTGCCTGGGCTTATCCAGCATGTCCTCCCCAGGGGATAGTTACTTTTCTATATTGTGTCTTGTACGAACCCAATATCTGGATCCACTAGTGGGTGCTCAGTAAATAACTTACCTTTTGGGTGAATGGGGAACTCTTGATTCTATGAGGCAGCCTGTTCCACTATTGTACATCTCTAACATTTAAAGAAAATTATTTTTTTTTAAATTTATTTTTATTGTTAATGAGTGGATAAAAAAAGCGGCGGTACATTTACACCATGCAATACTATGCAGCTATAAAAAAGAAGGATCTCTTACCCTTTGAGACAGCAGGGATGAACCTGGAAATGATTACTCTAAGTGAAATAAGCCAGTCGGAGAAAGACAAATATCACATGATGTCACTCATATGTGGAGTCTAACGAACAAAATAAACTGACGAACAAACTAGGTCCAGAGGCCTGGAAGAAAATTCTCCTTGATGGTGAGCCCAAATCTGCCTTCCTATCACATAGCCCCGGTTTTTTCCTGAAATGTCTCTTTAGGAATTGATTTTGATGCTTATTTCTGAGCTACACTCTGGAATTGCACTTGGTAGTTTGTCTTAATTTCAGTGTCCTGGAGTCTCTTCTGTATTGGGGTGTGCAGTGATCCCATATTTAGACCAAGGAAGACTCAGATGGTGGGGGAGGGCAAGCTGAAGCTTTTCCAAGAGTCATTCATCTCAGCCAATCAATAGATTGAAATTGGGTGTATAGATATCGTTGCAAGGCACTAGATTTTTGCATTCAATCATTTATTTATTCAACAAACATTTATTTAGCACTTACCATGTACCAAGCTTTGGGTTAATTCCTGTGGATACTGAAATGAATGAGTGAACGAGAAATCTTCTTTTTTCCCCCTCAAGAAGCTCTTAGCCTGCTGGGGGATTCAGACCTGAAGATAAATCACTGTAATATATTGTGACACATACTATAATAATCATCTGTGGAAGGCACAGCGGGAGCTCCAGAGAGGGAGAGTCCACTCTACTTAGCAGACGGAGTCAGGGACATCCTCCCTAGGACTGGACACTTGAATTGCATTTTGGAGGTAGACCAGATAGATAGATGGCACTGAGGAAGGTGTCCCCCAGGCAAAGATTCAGAAATGCAGAGGCTTGGGGTGGGGCCTTGAAGGAGTGCGGTCCCTCGGGAACGAGGTGTGGTCTGGGCGGCAGAGTTAGGGCGTCTGCGTAGGACAGTGACGGAGAGGGAGGCGGGGACAGCCCTTCAAGGACAACCCCGTCATCAGCTCAGAGCCGCCCTTGTGTTCTCAGCACAGTTTTGCTCAATCCCGTATGTTTAATGTGGAATCCTTGGCTTCATGGAGGTCGTAGAAGTATAGCCAGAGTTTTAAAAAAAATCATTATAAAAAATTTGAACATATTCAGAAGTCGAGATGTTGTGCAATGAAGTCTCATGTATTCATCACTCAGATTCCAGAATTACCAGCTTTTTGCCACATTTGTTCTGCCTGCTCTTTTCCTTTTCTCAGCTGAAACACTTGAAAGCAAACCTCAGGTATCACGACGTTTCATCCCAACCTACTTTATCACGCATGTCTTAAAAAAAAATGGTCATTTTCTTACATAATCACAATGCTATTAGCACTCATAATGAAACCAACACTGTTTTCTTCATATCATCTAATATGTAGTTTATATTCAAAATTTCCCAAGTGCCTCTAAAGTATATTGCAGGAGTTGGGTTGTTTGACTCAGGATCCAGGCCGGGTGCGCGGGGAGGGTTTTAATCTGAATTTGACCCATAGATGTATCAAGGGTGTTGCGCGCAGGCCTTAGGAAGGCTCTCGCAATAGCCACCTCCCTGCAGCCATGCCTTTGTCTAATTCCTTCAGGTGAGTGGGTGGGACCTGACTTGCTTGTCACCAATCGCATATGGCAAGGGTGAGGGGATGTGGCTTTTGTGAATGGAGTGTGGACAATTCTGACTTCTGTCTCGCTCTCAGATTCTCTCTCTGGCTTCAATGGAGCAGCTGCCACCTTGTAAGCTGCCCCAAGGAGCGGCCCACGTGGCTGGGAACCAAACCCTGTCACTTCCAGAGTCCTTTCCGATGAGCCCCCAGGCCTGGCAGATACCCCGACTGCAGCCTCTCAACAGGGCCGGGGGGCCTAAGACCCGGCTAAGCTGTGCCCCGATTCCTGGCCCCCGGGAACGGGAGATAAGAGACGTGCATTGTTCCAGAGCTGAGCCTGTGGAGGTTTTATGCAGCAGTAGATTAACTAAAACAGTGTTTGCTGCTCAGCAGCAGAAAACCCCACTGATGGTGGCAGAAAGCATAAGAAGATGAATTGTTTGCGTAACAGGAAATTAAGCAGTTGCTGGGCTGTTTCAACAACTCAGCGATGTCATCGTGGACCCAGCTCTCAGTGAGCTGGGCGGTGTCTCCTGTCGTGACTGAGATAGGGTTGCCTCAGCTTCGACTATCATCTTCGCTCCAATGACCCAGCATAAGGGAGAGGGTGTCTCTCTCTTGTGAGGGAGAAATGGCTTTTCCAGAAATACCTGTAGATCTCCCCTGAGCACCATTTCCAGAACTGGGTCAAGGGGCTGTACCTGGCCCTAGTACCTAGCAAAGGGAAGTAAGATCGTGTGACTAGCTGGGACCAGTCAGTCATGGTTCATCCCCTGAACCCAGCTGGGCACTTTGCCACCTGAATAACACTGATGTTTTATTAACAAGGGGGAGGGGAAGAGTGGCACCTCGACAGGCCACCTTTGGGACCTGCCTGGAACAGCACTGAATGTCAATGGGTGGTATGCATGACCTTTTCCACACATCGAACCTGCACCTCAGGCCTCCCTGCAGCCTGGCAGGAGCTAGAAGGAACTTTCTCTCCCTCTGGCTGACAGTTACGGCCCCCACTGAGCTCCCTCCCCCGAAATGCACCAGAATGGATCTGATGAGAACAGCCCTCCAAAGATTAGGGCTGGGGACCCTTTAAATATATTTTTTTCTAGCTAAAAAATGTACAAGTGTCATAAGAGGACTGTGTATCATAATGCAATGAGTCAGTAAATATCAAAATCTGGTCTTGTGACTACCTGTAATGTTAATGTGGGAAAATCACCTCTATGAGCTCCACTTGCCTTATCTGTGAAATGGCATAATAATATCTACCTCACAGGCTTACTGTGAGGATTAAATAAGAAGACACATGCTAAGCACCTGGCACAGTGCCTGTTGTGCAGTGAATACTTCCTACATCAGTTAATTCCTGTATCGGTCAGGTGTCTGCTGAAATAGGCCGAGTAACAAACATTCCCACAACTTACCGGCATGCAGCAACAAGCATTTGCTTCTCTGGCATGGGCCTGTGGGCTAGCTGTGGTCCTTGGGGGGATCTTCTGGGCTTGGGCCCAGGTTCAGGTATATTCTACATGCCTGGGACCAGCATCTACCCAAGACATGCTCCTCTCAGGGCCGTGATGGAGCACAAGAAGCCAAGTAAAGTAAGTAGGCACATTTAGAGCCTCCAACCATTTCATATTCATTCACAGTCCACTGGCCAAGGCAAGTCATGTGATCAAATCCAATGTCAGTGTTTGGGGAAAGAGGCTTTCATAGGAATCTGCATTTCTAACAGGTTCCCAGGGGATGCTGATGTTGTGCGTCTGGGGACCCCGCTTTGGGTATCAAGTGCTTAAATCTATCCCACTGAGGCTTCGTGCTCACTCTGTGTCTGATGTGAGTGGGGCTGAGGCCACAGCAGGGGCAGAGCTGCTAATAGTGGCCTTGGTTGTGGGGAGAGGAGGGCCCTGGGGACTGGGGCCCAGGCTGGACCTGACTATGGGACTACAGGGTGAGTCCAGGGCCACTGTCAAACGGACTCCGGAATTCCTGTCAGGAAATCACCTTCCATTCAGGTCCCCATCTCGGCAAGGGGATCGGTGACCTGAGAAGGAAATTCAGAGACCTTTGGGGAAGTTTTCTGAAGTAGCATTTGTTTGGGGACAATGTGATGCGGTGAAACATGTGTGGCTTTTGGAGTCATTCGCCCACCCACCCATCCACCCACATGCGTGCATCCCAGCAGGCATTCGGCGATGCAACAGCTATGTGCCGGAGCTGATCTAGGTCTCCCTCCGGCTCTGTCCTTGGGAAAACCACTCTATTTCGCGGATTCGTTATGACCTTGCCTGTAAATTGGGGGCGAGTGTGACAGTCACCTGACAGGCTTGCTGTGAGGATCAGAAAATCTAAAGGGAACTGCTTTTTTGTTGTTGTCATTAATCCTTACCCGAGGATCATTTTTCTCCATTGATTTTTAGAGAGACTGGAAGGGAGGGAGGGGGGAGAGAGAGAGAGACAGACAGAGAGAGAGAAACATCCGTGTGAGAGACACATCGACTGGTTGCCTCGCGCACCCACCCAGGCCAGGTTGGGGAATGAACCTGCAACCCAGGTGCATGCCCTTGACCGGGAATCGAACCTGTGACCCTTTGGTGCACGGGCCGATGCTCCCACCACTGAGCCACACCGGCCAGGGCTAAAGGGAACTGCTTTTTGCACCTGGAAAAGGCACCATGGGTGTTGAGCAGGTTAGGAGTATTTTCTCCCTCATGTGTCCTTTTACCAGGTGCTCTGAGAGGCAGCGCTGGTGGGAAAAGCCCTTTGAGCCTGTGGTTTGTGCCCGGGACAGGAGGTAGGTTAGCACCTGTCGCTGGGCCCCCGGCTGCCCAGGGGCTTCTGCCTTGGTCCAGCCGACTCCTGGGCCTCGTGCAGGGCTGAGGTAAGAGCCGGGAGGCGGGAGGGGCGCAAGAGTGAAGTGGGCTGCGGCTGGGGAAGAGCTCCCGGAGGCCTGGAGGGAGGGAAAGAGGAGTTTTGGGGGAGGGAAAGAGGAGTTTTGGGGTGGGGTTCCTGGGAGCCGTTGAGAGAGCTGGGGAAAGAGGGCGGTGGGATGCCTGCTGGGCGTCACAAATCGAATGCCCTTCCCTTCGCTAGCAGCTTCGTGAGAGGCCTCACTTTAGGATGGACGCTGCTGCTTTTTTTTTTTAAACATGGATTCCCAAATATCTTTTTTTTTTTTTTTAATATATCTTTTATTGATTTCAGAGAGAGCAAGATAGTGAATGGGTAGAGGGGAAAGCTCATGCTGTGTTAAGAGCTAGGCTCCTGGCAAGAACCCCAGGTCCTCCACCTCCTAGCTGTGTGAAGTTGGGCAAGGACATGCCTTGAGCCTCAGTTTACTCATCTATCAAGTGGGGGTATTGATAACACTTATATCATGAGATTGTTATGATTTGCTAAGATAACCCAGGTGAAGCTCTTAGCATAATGTCTGGTGAGCAGTGAAGTTTCATTCACTGTTGGACATTTTTATTACTGCAGGTTACATGACTTTAGATTGGAAGACTCCACACTGGATGCACCCAAACCCTTGGGGAATGAGCAGGATGAACAATGAAAGGGAACCCAGGAGTCCTGACACTCCACCCCCCAGTCCCTCTGATTTCCCCATGGCCTGAATTTTTTGTCATGTCATTCTAGGCTCTCAGCCTCCACTGCTCAGGGCTGACAACTTCAGAGTGGAGCAAGGAGCCATGGATCACAGCCTGTTCTCTTTCTGTGTCCGTGCTGGGCGTTTTTGTAGACATCATAAACTGACTCAGTGTCAGAGCTAGAGGTCATCTGGTTCAATGCTCCGCATTTTACAGGTGAGGAAACCAAGACCTTAGACCCAGATGACGGAAGAACCCGATTGTCTGACTCAACAGTGCTCTTTTCACTGTACTGCACTATTAGCTCCCCCTCTGAACATTTTGTCCCTTGATGATTAATCTACAGATATGGGTATTAGCCAATGAAATGTAAGTGAACATCTGCTGGGTGTGGGGGCAGGGCTCCTGGAAAGCTTTTGCTTTACTGGTAAAAGGGATAGATAGAGTTGTCTTGACTCTCTCTGCCTTTCATCCCACCTGGAATGTGGGCGCAATGCCTGGAGCTGTAGCAGCTGCTTTATAACCATGAGGGAATTGCAGGGACACAACCCTGGCATCACTGAGATACTGAATTGATTCTGGCAGCCCCTTGTATTTTTATGTTAGTCTGCTGCTTTGTGACTGGCAGCAGAAAGCACCCCTGACTGATAGAGCCTCTCTGCCTTCCCCTTGTTGAGCTCCATCTTAGAGGTGAAGGCACTGAGACCTTCAGACAGGAGGACGGGCCTGTGCAGGATTGTGAGGCCAGGGACATGCTGGCTGCTCATACAGAGCGCTAACCCTTTGATCAAGAAACTTTTTGAAGCTGCTTTCAGTTCTCGGTAGCCTCGGGGGCCTCATTCCAGTCTATGTCTGAGGGCTGAAAGCTCAGTTCCCAGTTAATAATATAGGCTGCTGCGAGATAATGTTTGCAGGCCCTTCTTGCTGAACAGTGGTCTATGAATACATAGTATTATTATTATTAACCCGCCCTGGCCCCCTGAGCCTCCAGGCGCTAATGAGAGTGAACTGTTCCACTCATCCAAGAGACGGCCAGAGAAATGTAATTTTGATTTAATTTTTGGCCCCTCCAAAATGTGCCTGCGCACTGCTCAGAGGTGGGATGGGGGAGAGGAGGGAGAACGCCTCTCATGGGTGGGAGAAGAGAGACGGCCTCATGAAGGAGCGTCGGGCTCCACCTCAAGGCCCATTTCCATGTGACACTTTATACATGATTTCAAATCTACCCTTGACAACTATAATCCACAGTACCCCTCTGCCTCCCTCCCTGCACTCCCACCTCTTCCCCCTGCAATCTTTGAAGTAAAAGATCTTAGGTAAGGTTGCCTTTTTTTTTTTTTTTCTTAAATATATCTTTAATGATTTCAGAGAGAGGAAGGGAGAGGGAGAGAGAGAGAGAAACATCAATGATGAGAGAGTCATTGATCGGCTGCCTCCTGCATGCCCCTGACTAGGGGCCGAGCCCGCAACCTGGGCATGTGCCCTGACTGGGAATCGAATCGTGATCTCCTGGATCCTAGGTCGATGCTCAACCGCTGAGCCACGCCCAGCTGGGCAACATTGCCTTTTTAAAAATTTTATTTATCCAGAGTTACAGGAAGCTAAAATTATGACTTAAATGACCTCTTAGCTTCAATGAGGGTAAATGCTTAATGACCACGGAGAGGGGATAGAGTTAAGTGTGGCTTCTGTGGCCCAGAGGGCTCCCCTCTCCCCCAATGCAGTGCACTAGTAATTAAGTGATTAACTAAACAAACAGTTATGTGCAGGGCACTCACTCTGTTTTGTGCATCTGGTCCACTCGCTGGGAGCAGAGGCTCTGCCTTACTTATCTCCACAGGGCAGAGGCTGTTTTGTTAGTGACGACACGTTCTGTTCGCCCGCACTCTTTGCTCACTCGCCATGGTTACTGGATGCTGCACTGGGCCGGGCACTGTTCCTTCGATGGAGAGCCCAAGAAACAAGGCCTCTGCTCCGAGGGAGTCCATTAGTTTCCATTCTCGAGAGGAGACAGATGATAAACTGACAAAAGTGTAATCTACAGTGAAAGCTTATAGAGTGACAGGAAACTCAGAAGGGAATCCGTGCAGCCTGCGGAGGAGAGCATCGTGGGACGGGCTATTTTAGAGGGGGCGGTCAGGAGAGGCCTCTTCAAGGAGGTGACCTTCGTGGAGACCCCGGTGATGGGAGGGAGTGTGTCATGATCCTCACTGGATTGGGGGGTTTGGGTGGACGTCTTGCTCTCAGGGGCTTTCTGCTTTGGTAGGAGAGTCAGGTGTGATATCTGGACCTATGAGTAAGGGTGACAGGAGTTGTCGCAGGTAAAGTGCAGGGCACTCTAAGGACACTGGAAGGTAATATAATGTAACACATGGTAATATGATTCGTCACATAAGGGTAGGAATTTATTTAATCTTCTCAGCATCCTATAGTGTGAGCCAATGTTTGAACCTGCTGTCTGACCCCACCAGACGCCGAAGCCTCTCAGGCTTTTTTTTTTAATCTTCACCCAAGTATATGTCTTTATTGCTTTTACAGAGAGAGGAAGGGGGAGAGAAAGAGAAACATCTCTGTGAGACAGAAACATCAATCGGTTGCCTCCCGCTCACACCCCAACCAGGGGACTGAACCCGAAACCTAGGTTATGTAACCCAACCGGGAATTGAACCTGCCATCTTTCGGCGCATGGGACGAAGCTCCAATCACTAAGCAGCCGGGCCAGGGCCTCCCAGGCTTTTAATCAGAGCATGTGCATTTGCACCCCAGTGTTGCACGCTCGCTGTGCGCTTCGCACATCGGTTCGCCTCTCCAGGCCTCAGCCCTCTCATCTGTGGAATGGATTAACAGGTACAACTCCCAGGAGGGTTGCTGTGAGCATGGTGAGCGAGGGAGGCTGCTTGCAAAGGTCTGTCAACGTCTCCAACTTCCACATCTTGGGTGACATGCCTCCGACGGCTGGGACACGTGAGAAATTCAGTGTCCTCGGATGGACTCTCGTGCCCATTGATTGGATTGATCAGTGTGTTCGTGTTGCTCTGAAGAGAGGAAGCAGCTCCAGGGGGACTGGCCCCGGGAGGGTGTGAGCTGGCCCTCGGTGGGTGTTAGAAGGAAAGCTTCCCAGACGCTCTCCCTTCACAGCCTAGACACAGGCCAGCCACTTCTCCGCTATAAATAAAGGTGGCCCCACCGGCTCTGTGGTCGGAAGGAAATATCAATGACATGACTAATGATGGAAACTGCGTAATGCATCATTAGTTAGTAATTATGACTTTGTCAAGTGCCTGTTAATTTTTATGTAGGAATTACTCAGTGTGTGACATGGAAATATTAGCTTGTCATTGGCTTTCCTTTCTGGTGGGGGAGACTGATCCTGAGAGTTTAGGTTAATGATCTGTCAGGGGGAAGGAAGGGGCGGGAGGGAGGAGGAGGGGGGACAGGAGTGTCCCACCTGGGACCAGAGAAGCCAGGCCTGGAGAGTGCAGGTGGGAGGACCCAGGCGCTGGCCTCAGAAGGTGAATTACGTCAAACATGTTTGCCTCCTGCTCTGTCCCGGAATGGAAGTGTCTGCATGGGGTGTTGACACATTTCTCTAATAAGGCAGCATTATCACTTTACAGCCTCCCTGGAGGTTCTTGGCATGTCTCATTTTGCTTGAATAAATTATTAATTTGGTCTAATTAGGCTCATCCAGCAGCTGGGAGGCAGGTTGAGCTAATTCGGGACTCCCGTGTGGATCTGCGTGCGTGCTCAGCTCTGTGGGCGTGGGGGATGGGGTGGGAAGCAGGAGGGCACTGAGGCAGGAGAGGGCAACGGAGGCTGGGAGGTAAGGTTTTAATTTAGGCAACTCCATCCACACGTGACAACTTCTTCTCGAGCACCTGCCAACCGAGTGGCAAGTGCTAAGGACACTTGTCCCTCTTCAGACACCTACATCCTTAATTGTGGCTGCAGAGTTGCCTAGGCCAGGAGAGGACACGGTTCAAAAGAATGGATGGTGTGAACTTGTCACAGTGAAATAATAACGGCCTGTCCTTGTGAATGGAGGTGATAAGTGCCCCTGGACGTTCTAGTGGGGGGTCCAGCGTGTTGTTAATAACCGGCAGTCATGGGAAAAAGCAGGGCAGGAACCGTCACAGGTGCTTTAGACACGGGAAATAAACACCCACAGCTGTGCTATGACTTGGGTAGGACAGAAAAGACAAATGCCCTCTCTATTGTCCTTTCTGCCTCCAGGCCACTTCTCAAGGGTGACAGTGGCATTTAGCTATATATTTATTTTTTGACGAAAGCTTGTGTTTTCACAGGCAATGAAAAAACCAGTGTGCTTAGGAGCCCTGATTACATTTCAATGGCATTCGAACCCCTCTGATGCTTTCTCCCCACACAACAAGGTTGGAAGATTTACTTGTTTTCGAGAACAAAATCATCTTCACGGTTTCCCGGTGATCAACAAACCATCTGTTTGGAAGCTGCGGCGCCAGAGCCCATCACGCCCTCCCGCGGGTTCCCAGGCAGCGCGCTCCCGTCAGCCTCCCTGGTTCTTTATGCTTCTGTCCCCTGGGCAAGACTTTGAGCATCTGGAGGGGAGGCTTCATCCCAGAGTTTGGGGGCTGCGGACGGGGGTGCTCTTCCAGGCTAGGAGCTCTGTCTCTTATCTCAGGGTCTCCGGCTTAGCGTATGGCACCTGGTAGCCTTTCTGAAACTTCTGGACCAATGAAGAAATGACACCCAAGACCAAAGCTGCAGTGGCTGTAATTGAATTTTTCCTCTGCTCAGACGGCCCCGGAGCACCTCAGGGGCATCCATTTAAATCAATCAACATGCACAGTAGAGCATCACCCACCATTGCAGCTGCTGGGCCCACGTGCCAGCTCGCAGAGAATCAGAGTCGGCCCTTGCTCTACGCGTGGGGAGGCCGGGGACCGAAGAAGAAGGCAGTGTGCCCACGGCGACCGAGATTGAACTCTTCCTCCCCTGGCCCCTTCCATCAAATGGGTCTGACATTTTCGACTCTTCCTTTACTACACCCACAGGGTGTTTCAAATAATGTATATGCACTTTCATAGCTGATAGCTTAGTTGCTGTTTCTTTCTTTTCAGAGTTGACCCATTGGAATTAAGAATGGGTTAAAAGTGTGTATACATTTAAAAAATATATGATATAGTAGACATTAATGTGTTTAATAAAATCAGTTTTTGTTTAGATTTACCCATATATTTACCATTTATTTGTTCCTGTGTCTTCTTGCATCTGAAACCTTCTTCTGGAACCGTTTTCTTTTCTTGTGAAGTACATCCTTTGAAAGTTTACTTTGTGAAAATTTGTTGGTTCATAGTTTCCCTTTCTCTCTCTCTCCCCCTTTCTCTCTCTCTTATTTCTCTGTCCTTCTTTAAGTTCCCTCTATCCTTGCCTTACACTGATACCACACTGTCTTGATTGCCTTGCTCCCTCCACAAATGCCTTTAATTTACCTTTATTTATTTAAGTATAGTTTTTTGTTTTTTTTTCTTGGTACAGATTTCTAGGTTGGCAGTTACTTTCAGCACTCTGAAAATATTAATTCGCTTCTGTGCGGTTTCTATTGTTGCTACAAAGACAGTTGTCAATCTAAATAGTTCTTTGTAGGTAATAGACCCGTTTTCTCTGACTTCTTTTAACATTTCCTGTTTAGTTCATTCACTGCAAAAGTATTTGTTGATGGTTATTATGTGGGTGGTGCTCCCTCCTGTCATGGAGCCTACATTCTAGGATCTTCAGTATTCTGAAGTTTGCCTTTGATATATCAAGAGAGAGATTTTTAAAAAATTATCCTGCTTGGGGCTTTCTTGAATTTTTAGTTTTATTTCTTTCATCAGTTTTGGTAAAATCTTCGCCTTTTTCTTTTTATCTCTTCAAATATAGCCTCCTCATCATTTACTCTATTCTCTCACTTTGAATTCTAACTAGACATATGTTCAACATTTTCACTCTATTCTCTATTACTCTTCACTGTTCCTTTTTGTTTTTCTTACCTCCATTTCTATCTCATGGGCATTTTGGGACATTTCCTTCAAGTCTGTTTTCTGTTTCACTGATCATCTCTTTAGCTGTTTCTAATTTAATTCATCCACTGAGTTTTAAATTTTAATTATATTTTTATTTCTATAATTCTGTTTAAAAAATATGCCTGGTAATCCTGATCATCTCTTATTTCTCTTCATTCTTTAAGTTCCCTCTACCTTTGCCTTACACTGATGCCATGATGTCTTGGTAAACCTTGGAATCGTGTACTGAAAGTCCTTCACTTTGTTCTTTTTCAAGACTTTTCTATCCATCTTAGGTCTTTTACATGCCCATATATTTTAGAATCAGCATAGCAGTTTCTTCAAAGAAGCCTGCTGGGGTTTTAATTAAGATTGCATTGAATTATAAATAAATTTAAGAGAATGGACATGGTGTCTCTTCATTTATTTAGATCTTTAATTTTTAATAGAGAGGTCTTGCACATCTTTTGTTAGATTCTTTCTTTGGTAATTAATTTTTGATGCTGTTTTTAATTAGGTTGTTTTAAAAAAATTTAATATGCCAGTTGTTCCTTTTTAGTACATAGAAATACAATTAATTTTTATGTACCAGTCTGTATCCTGTGAACTTGTTCCATTCATTGGTTTTATTAGTGTTTTTTTTGTAGATTCCTTGGAGTTTTCTATATAAACAATAATTTTATTTGTGTATAAAGATAACTTTATGCTTCCTTTCCAATCTTTGTGCTTTTTATTTCCTTTTATTGCTTTATTGCACTGGATAGGACTTCCAGCACAATGAAGTCCCCCCAACGCTAAATGGGAGTAGCAAGAGTAGACACTCTGGACTTGTTTCTGATCTTGGGGAGAAAACAGTGAATGTTTCCCTATTAAGTGGGATGTTAGCTGTAGATTTTTCACAGATGCCCTTTATTAGATTGAAGAAGCTCCTTTCTATTTCTATTTTTCTGGGGATTTAAAAAATTATGAATGGGGATTGAGTTTTGTCAAATGCCTTTTGTGCATCTTTTGCGATGATTATGTGATTTTCATTTTTTATTCTTCTAGCAGGGTGAATGGCATTGCTTTCTTTTTTATATTAAATCAATTTCAAATGCCTGGAATAAACAGCGCTTGGTCATGATGTATTATCCTTTTACTATAGTGCCAATTCAAGTAGCTAACCTTTTATTAAAGAATCTTGCATTTATGCTCAAGGGGCCTATTGGCCTGTAATTCTCTTTCTTGTCATATATTTTTCAGTTTTTGTTATTGAATTTCTGCTGGCCTCAGACTGAGTTGCAAAATGTTTCTTCTTTTCCAACTTTCTGAAAAAGTTTGTAATAGACCCTGTGGTACCCCCATCAGTCCAGATACCCCTTTTCAGAAATGAAGGATTCATTTTCTGGCTTCTGGGGATGGTGCCTGCTGATGATTCCTGCCCAGAAATTGCCCTTGGACTGATGCAGCCCCCTTGCCTGGTCTACACCCAATGACTAGGTTGATGCAGGACTATAAAGGGTCTGGGCCCCTCCTCTGTTTGGGACAACTTTAAGGAGGCTGCAGCCTCTGTTGCAATTCCATCCTTGTTCAACTTCTCCTTCTCAATCTCTCTTCCTTTGCTTCGTTGTAGGTGTTGTTCCCAAGAACATCCTCCAACGAACCACTTCACTAAAACTCTATCTCAAAGCCTATTTCTTGGAGAGCTGAAGCTGATGACAGAGTTTATGTAAAATTGGTTTAATTTATTTTTTAAGTGTTATAATTCATTAGTTAAACCATCTTGACCTGGAATCATCCTCTGGGAAGGTTATTGACTAAGAATTCAATTTCTTTGACAGATATGTTATTTGGACTTTCCATGTCTTCTTGAGTTGGTTTTGGTAAGTTACGTTTTTCAAGAAATTTCTCTTCTGTACTTTTTTTTCACTTTGTCTGATATTAATACACATATACCAGCTTTCTGTGCTTAGTGTTTATGGGCTTTGTTTTAAAAAAATTTTTTTTTTTTCTTTTACTTTTAATCTGTCAGTTTTGATACTGAAAGTGTTTTTGTTACAGATACCATGCAGTTAGGTCTTTTAACAAATTTACTCAAAACTTTCTGGTTTAGAATTGCAATTCTTAGTCCATTGGCATTTAGTGAAAGTATTGATCTTCCATCTTGGTATATGCTTTTTCTTTGTCTCATCTATTCTTTGTTACTCTGTTCCTCCTTTCTTGACTGTTTTTTGGGTGAGTCAAGTAATTTTTAGCATTCAATTGAATCTCTTTTATTATTTTTAGCTGTATTTTGTGTTTCTTTAGTGATTGTTCTAGAGATTACAATATGTATATCTTGTCACTATACTTCAAATAACATTATACTCTTTCACAATGCAAGAAACTTGAAACAATGGCTTTCCTTTTACCCCCTTCTTGCCTTGCATACTTTTGTTGTTACATATTATCTTTCTATATATGTTCTAAACCCCACAATAAATTGTATTTATTTTGCTTTCAATAATCTTTAAAAAAATATATCATATATAAAACAAAGATAACCAAAATGACATATATATTTACCCTCATATTTATCATTATCATCTTATTTCTCTATTTCTTCCCACAGACTTATGCTTCCATCTGATTTTATTCCCCGTTAGCTTGAAGAACTTAGTAGAGCATTTCTTATAGTGAAAGTCTGCTAGAGAAAAATTCTCTTAGCTTTTTTGATCTGTCTGAAAATGTTTCCCACTTTCACTTTTGAAGGATATTTTCATTGGATATAAACATCTTGGTTGACAGCTTGCCCTCCCCCCGCCCCCAGCACTTCAAAGATGCTGTTCCATTGCTTTCTGTCCACCTTTGTTTCCACTGAGACATCAGCCGTCATTCTTATTATTGTCTCTTCCATACATGATGTAGCATTTTTCTCTTGATCCTCTATAGATATTCTCTTTATCTTTTCAGCAGTTTGACTATGATGTGCTTAGGTGAGGATTTATTTGTATTTATCCTGCTTGGGGTTCACTGTTCTTATCGGATATGTGGCTCTAAAATAAAAAATTGAATTTCGTATAGAGATGAAGTTTAGAACAAAGTTTTTAAAAATTGAAGCTTTGATTAACTCACCACATAAAATCTCTACCCTACTCAAGAATGCATTTTGCTTTCAAAATTTCCCCCAAGGAGGAGATACAAATCTTCTGGAATTAAGAAAGAGAGAAAGAATAGTCAGTGAAAATTGGAGCTTGGATGCTTACTCCTTAGAAAGAGCTCTCTGCTTGTCCTTTCTTTCCAGGGAAAAATAAGGGAGAGATGACAGAATTTTCCAATTAATGTTGGTATCTGATAACAGAGGGAACATGTGCCCCTTTTCCTGCAAAAGCCTTGGGAAAATGAAAACACCCCATGATTCTTCTGAGCCCCATTTGGCTTGTGAAATTCAGTAGAAATGTATCTAGGTGTTTTTCAGGTAGAGATTACTAGGTGAGTCTCATAAGTTTCCTGGGGAGCAGAGAATAACTTTTCTGGACCCCAATTGTATCACAGAAGTCACTATAAACCTTAGTCATTCCCAGCAGGTTTTCTGAAGGCTCCAAGTAGAATTTAGCTGCTAGAGACCCTGAGGCTTTGCTGCTGGGACAAGGACACACAGCCGTGCAGACTCTCTGAAGATGCCACGTGGTTACATGTCTGAAGAGCAGATTCTGTTCTTTATACCTGTGCTTTGACATTATTTAAGCTCTGGTGAATATGGGTACTACCCAGTAGGAGAGTAGGCCAGAAACCAAGTGAGGTTTAGTTTCTGCCACCCAACAGAATGAAGCTTAAGACAGGAATTAAATTCAGTGATGGCAAAATAAGTTACATTTCTTGCATACTTGCGCTTTCTATGATTCCATTTGCAGTGGTGGCTATTATTATCATCGGGATACCCTGTGCTTCACCTAGGACCTCCCCAGCCCTCCTCACCTGTCTGACTATTAAGCCTCACAAGTTTGTTTGTTTGTTTATTTATTTATTTTTAAAACATATCTTTATTGATTTCAGAGAGAGGAAAGGAGGGGGAGAGAGAGAGAGATAGAAACATTAATGATGAGAGTGTCATTGATCAGCTGCCTCCTGCAACCCGGGCATGTGCCCTGACCAGAAATCGAACCTCGATCTCCTGGATTCTAGGTCAATGCTCAACCGCTGAGCCACGCCCAGCCAGGCACAAGTTTATTTATTGTATTATGATGTGATGCTGTACCCCTTACTTAGCAGATGTCCCATAGTGACTGAACCATGGGGTTGAGTTCTTTGACATATTGGGTCAACCAAAGTTGCACTGCTTTGCCTCCTGGATGCCAAGTCCACTTTCTGTTTCAGTGTTTGGTTGGTGCTTTTAGCCCATCACCAAGGCGGGAGTCAGTTGGGAAAACTGAATGAGGAAGGGGAAGTTCAGTAGGGAACAGCCTAGGTCTTATGGAGCTCCACCCGGTACCTGGGGGCGTGTCTTTTACCTTCTTCCCTTATCAAACCTCAGGACCTTCTGTGTTCCCTTCCAGCACCTGGGGCGCTCCCGTAGTGTACCTAATGCAGTTACATGAGCTGAGGCCAGAGCATCCCTGGGAACCAGGTCATGGCGGACCTCAGTGCCACGCCGATATGTTTGGACAGGATCTTGCAGGCATGTGGGGTGGGCAGGCATTGAGGTTTAAGCCTAGGAGAGACGTGATAAAACAGTCACTGAATAGAGGCTAATTAGCAAGTATTAATGTCTATTCTCTCCTCCCCTGATCATTTTGGAAGAAGGAGGGGGGTGAGCAGAGAAAGAGCATGTGAGGCACTGGAAAAAGAGAAATAGTAAAAGGAGAGGGAAGTAGGAAAGAGGGGCAGAGTACAGAGGAGAGAAAAAGAAACCCCACGAGGGAGTGAGCGGAGGAGGCACGACAGAGACTGGGAGACGGACGCATCCGTGAAGGTTTTGGTGAGAAGTCAGAAGTCACGCTCTTTCTGACTCATTAAAGATGGGACTTCACATGATCTCCCACTATTTTGAAATATTTACCAGCCAATTAACAACCACTTTCTGGCTAACTGTGGCAATTGTGGGTGTCCAGTCGGGGGATGGTCCTTTGGACAGTGGGGGGTCAGGACGGTCCCTGGTGGGTGGGGAGATGCAGAGCTGGCCTGAGGCTTTTTCTCACCCAGCTCCCAGCCAACTGAGCTTTGTTTGTGGCAACTCCCTATTAAGAAGACCAGGAATCACCCCGAGTGTCCCCTACAATGCCCACCCCTCTGCCAGCCGTTGGACCACTGTGCAGAGCCTGACGACGCCCCAGCGCAGAGAACCCACCGAGAACACTGGCAGCGTCCCCCGGGTGTTCTTTGGATGCTTCTGCGGCGTTCAGTTCTCTCCAATTTCCCTTTCACTCAAGGCTCCCCCGTCCCTGGCAGACATGCCCGGCTCAGCCTGGCTCCTCTGATTTCTGGGGGCCGCGGCAGTGGCAGGGGCTTGCTTCAGAGAAGAGAGGAAGCAGAGAACAGGGACTTGCAGCATTTTAATTTTCAACTCAGACATTTCATTAACATTTGGCAAGAGGTCCCTGCCTTTGTGTGGCAGGGACCCAGTTCCCGGGCTGCCAGCCCCCCCGTGTTCCCCAGGGCATGGCCACGTTCTCCCGCCCATCAGTGCCTGTCCGGCTTGTTGTCACCTTGCTGGACATCTCAGGGGTGGGAGAGCTGAGCGCGGAGGCCGGCTATGGGCAGGTGGAGTGAGAAGCAGCGGGGGAGGCTGGCCTGGGAACGGTAGTGGAATCACGCCGGGCAGCCAAGGGCCTGTGGGGCGTAAGCGGGGAGCAGGCAGTGGGTCTGGGCCGGGGAGACAGACGAGAAGCAGCTGAGCCACCGCGGGATCAGGTGGGCGGCAGAGTGTAATTTTACGTGCACTGAGCCTCTCGTGTGTGAGGCTCCTGTCTGCCCAGATTTGCTTCCTCCCTGGTACAGTTGATGAGCTGTCCCTTCCAAGCCACCCCTCCACTTGTGCACTAGACAGGCTGCAGCAACTCTCTCCTCTTTCCTGCAGCTTCAGTTTTTCCTTCTAAACTCTGGGTCATTCCCATCGGCAGACAAGCGCTATAATATTTCCCATCTTTTTAAAAAAATAAAAAAAGAATTAATTTCAGAGAAAGGAAGGGAGAGGGAGAGAGAGAGAAACATCAATGATAAGAGAGGATCATTGATCGGCTGCCTCCTGCACGCCCCCCGCTGGGGATCGAGCCCGCAGCCCGGGCATGTGCCCTGACCGGGAATCAAACCGAGATCGCCTGGATCCTAGGTCGATGCTCAACCGCTGAGCCACGCCCGGCCGGGTCATTTCCCGTCTTTAACAAAACCCTTCTTTGACCTCACATTTCCCTCCTGCTCACCGCTCCCCCTTTCTTTATCCCTCTTTTCAGCAAAACTCTTTGAGTTTATTATACTCCTGTCATTCACTCCTTGTTGTTGTTGTTAATCCTCAGCAGAGGATATTTTTCCATTGATTTTTAGAGAGGGAGGGATGGAGGGAGAGAGAGAAACATCGATGCAAGAGAGACACATCAATTGGTTGCCTCCCTCATGCACCTTGACCTGGGCCAGGGTTCGAACCTACAACCCAGGTACACGCCGTTGCTGGGGAATTGAACCCGTGACCCTTCGTGCACAGGCCGATGCTCCAACCACTGAGCCATGCTGGCCTGGGCCTGTCATTCACTCTTGAATGAATCCCCCCCCTCTCGCTGACTCCAATCAGAAATTTGCTCCTACATCTCCCAAACTTGAACCCCAAATGGCCACATTTTGTGGATGTTTGTGTTCTTGGCCTGACTGACCTCTCATCAGCTTTTCACCCTGCTGGTCGTTCCTGTTTCGCTAGAAGCACTCCCCGGTCTTGGGCTCACGAAACCACGCTTTCCCCGGTCTTCCTATTGCCCGGCTCACGCTCACCCCCTCTTCGCGCCCGGCTCTTGTGCTCCCGGAGGCTGACCTGCCCCGCGCCTCCTGTACCTGACTCCTCTGTCTTCAGCCCGCTCCTGATGGAACTCTGGGTGTGTGTCCCCAGCTGTCTACCTGACAGCTGTCTGCTCCCACCCGTCTATTTCGCAGACATTTCAAACTTACAACCCCCCAAACAGCTCCTGATCCTAGGGCCGCTCACCTGCCCCCAACCTGCGTTCTTCCCACCTTCCCCGTCTCACTAATGGTTTTCACACGGACCCTCTTTCCGAAGGCAGAGACTCAGGACTCACCCTTAATCCCATCCAGCCCGTCAGCAGATGCATCTCAGTTATGTCCACTCTCTCTTTGTCCGCTCTTATGTCCTCTGTGTCCATGGTCATCTCTCAGCTGGACGACGGCAGCAGCCTTAATGGCTGTCCCTCTCCCACTCCTGGCCACGGATCTGCTGCTGGGACTGCCTGTCTGGGTTCATGTCCCCGAGGTGCTCCCTTCCTCTCCCTTCCTCCCTCCCTCCTCCCATCAGTGTTGCGACGTGTCTCCTCTGTGCCTCCTCTGTGCCTCCTCTGTGCCTCCTCTGTCCTCCTCTGTGCCAGGCACTCGGGGGCTGCTGGGGATCCAGAGGTGATGGCTCTGCGGTCCCGTCCTAAAGGGGCTCCTGGTCAGTGTTCCCCTTGCTTTCTCTGTGCTACCTTCTAACTCACTGACTGGTTTCCTGCTGTGGTGTCTGTGGCCTCTTGTTCAGGGGCTCACACCACCACCTGCTTTCTCGAGCCAGGAGCTGGGTCGGTGGGTTAGGGTGTAATCGAGGCAGCCCAAAGCTGAGGGAGCAAGTGGTAGATGTGAATGTGGGCCCTTGGAAGCACGAAAGGTCGAAATCAGAAAGTCCAATTGGGTCACCGAGTCCAGAAATGGGACACACGCACACTGTGTTGCGTTGTGGGGGTTGTGAACTGCACAGGGGATGCTTCTCCTTGGGGGCAGGTAGGGAGGGCGATCCAGCCTGTCCTCCTCGCGCTGCTCAGGGTTGTGTCTGAGTCACACGAAGGCCCTATGGGGGGCAGCCGGGTCCTCACTGCCAACCCTGCCTTTTCACCCTGGAACTTGAGCACCAGGTCCTTGGAGAGGTTCCCCCAGTGCCCCATCCAGAGTAGGCCTCCCCTGCCAGTCTGGTCCTCACTGCCCTCTCTGGTCTTCATAGCTCATGTCAAATTTGTAGCTGTGCACTGAAGTGCCCACTCACTTACTACTGGACTCCCCACCAGGCTGCAAGTCCCTGGGGGCAGGGCCCTCTCTGTCTGGCTGCCCATGTGTATCTGCACCTGACACATGTGGGCATCACATCATATCTGCTGGATGACTGACCAATGGCAGAAGCAGAACAGGGGATGGAAAGAAAGGGAGAGGTGGAGATGAAACTGGAGGTGACGGCATGTGAGCAGGTCGGACCTACACTTGGGTTTCCTAATTGGCTGTGTCCTGTCTGGCTCCCAAGATCTCACCAGGATGTGCCTGGGCTCCTACCTATGAGCCAGGTTCCTGCTCACCCTGCCTTTGGCCCTTCTGAGACCTTGTATTGAGTCCTTGTACTGGGTGACAGAGGAGGCTTGGACTGAGCCCCACCCTAAAGGAACTCACAGTCCCGGGGTGAGACAAGTGTCGTGGAGCAGAGGCAGGCACAGGACTGGCTCTCAGAGGGAAGGGCTGTGATCTCCAGGTGGTCGGGCACAGGTGCCGTCAGGAAGCATCCCCTCTCCCCCTCCTGCTTCCATCCTGACTCTGGGACATCGTTTTCTCAAAGGAGACTAATTGATAATCCAGAGTGATAAAACGTTATCACTGTCATCCCATTGAAATGCGCAGCAATGCCAGGCCCGATAAATCACCTGGAGCTTAAAGAGGAGAGTGAAATGAGCATTGCATTATAAACCACAAAGCCCATTAATCACATGGCTACAAACCATAAATATGACAAGTACATCCATCAATCCCGCACCTTTCTTGCTGGTCCGCGAGTGCACGCGTTAGCAACTTAATGGATTTAGAAGGCATCCTCTCCCATAGACGTGGAAACAGAGAGTAGTTTATGATAAACCTACAGGCCAGAAAGGAAGGAAAAAGGAGTCACCTTTCACCAAAGTGTTCAAGGCATTGCAGGGGGTGTCCGGGCAGTGGCCAAAGCCACTGATTCTCCCTGCACTCTGGGGACACTGGCACTGGAACCTGGCCTCTGGAGGGAAGGAGACTCCAGGGGCCATGGCCTGGCTGCTCCCTGCCCTCTGCCTCCCTCCCCCAGAGCTCCAGCTCCTTGACCTGAAGGCTCAGGTCTGCCCTCATATCTGGTCCAGTCTTCTGGGATTGCAGGAGGCTGGCACAGCTTGATGGCCTTCAATCCCTGCTTGCTTTTTGGGAATGTGTCATAGAAAGGGAGTGCCGCCTGGAGGCTTGGGGACAGGTGTGAGCAAAGCTGTTGCTAGCTGAGCCAGCCAGTCCCAAGCTGGCCTCGCCAGCAGCTCAGCCTCCCGGCCTCCCCAACGGCTCAGCCTCCCGGCCTCCCGGCTCAGCGCCGTCTGGGTGTCTTCCACTGCTCCAGACCTGTAAGCCCTCTTCCCCAGAAAATCCCAGTGCGTCGGGGATTTAGAAGAGAAACAGGCTCATTCACTGCCAAGAATCAAATGCCCCACCCTGTTCCCTACAGCGTAGGGTTCGAACTCCTTAACCCCCCACTGAGGGTGCTTCACAAGCGGGTCATTCCTGCCCAGCTTGAGTTCTCAGCACTTCAGCTCTGCCCGTGCTCTGGGTTACCCTCAACTGCTTGCCATTCCCCAGCTAAGCTAAGCTATTTTCAGTGTTTGCGCTCATGCTGTTCCGCAATCTGGAAGGGCCTTCTCCCTGGTCTCCTTTTCAGTACAGCCATCACCCAGTTCCCCAGGCACATTGACCTTGCCCCCCTCTGAGCCTCCCAGAGCCCTCTGTCGCTTTTCTGTCACTGGTCTGTGGGCTCTGAGAGGGTATTGCACCAAGTAGAAGAGAGGAACCGATGTTTGGCAGGTGATTGATACATGTGGCACAGAGCACCACTGAGCTCACCGTGGTTCCTTCTGTATGCAGTTCAGTCTCCCATCTCCATGCCTTTGCACAATGTATTAGTTTCCTATTGCTGCTGTAACAAATTACAACAAACTGGTGGCTTGAAACACAGAAATTTATTCCGCTACATTTCTGTAGGTTAGAAGTCTGAAACATGTCTCACTGGGCCAAGAATCAAGAGTGTTGACAGGGCCCGTTCCTTTCTGGGGGCCCCAGGGAAGACTCGTTTCCTTACTTTTGCCAGCTTCTGGATGGAGACTTTGCATCCTTTCCTCAGTCTTCAAAGCCAGCAACGTGGCCTCTCTCTGACCATTCTTGTGTAGTCACATCTCCCTCCGACCACAGCCAGGAAAGGTCCTTCAATTTCAAGGACCAGATTGGGCCCAAGTAGATAATTTAGGCTAATCTTTCCATCTGGAGGTCCTCAACCTTTATCACATCTACAGAGTCCCTTTTGCCACGTAAAGCAACGTATTCACAGGTTCCAGAGATTAGGACGTGGACATCTTTGGGGTAGGCATTGCTTTGCCACACACACATATACCTGGAATTTCCTGCCTTCTCTTTGACCACCTGGCTAACTACTACAGACCTTTCAAGACTCATTCAAATAGCTTTCACCACTCCCCTCCAAAAAGTTTACCTGCACTTCTTGGGTGCTGGGAGTTAGTCTGTCCCTGCTCATGTTTCTAATTGGGCCATCTGCATTCTAATTGTAATGAATAGTGTACACTTCCCCTCATCTGACCACAGACAAGGTCTTTGGGACTGGAATCTCAGACTTAGTTGTCTGTATATCCTTAAAACCCATTATAATGTTGGACATAATAGCATTCTGTGTTTGTGGAATGAATGGCTAGTAATTTTTTTTTTTCTTTTTGTGTAGTTTTATTTAGAGAGAATGGAATTCAAGGCTTACTTTATATAATTTGAAAGAAAATCTGATTGCAGCCTAATTGTTCCTGTAGGATCCCAAGTTTGATGCGAAGACCTTTATACCTTAAATAGTTTTTCCTGATGAAACGCACTGTTAACGTTTGGTTGCATCTCCTCCCGCGTTCCTTTCTATGTCCATGTTTATGTATTCCAAAATAACATATTTCTACCTATGGAAATTATTACATATTCAGTTTTGTGTCTTATATTCCATTTAACATTCTGTTGTGAGCGATTCTTCATGCCATTACATGTTTTTTGAAAACATGACTTCTCGCACATGCTTGCATTTCATCACATGAATGTCCCACTACAGTGTATATGTTCATTATATGAGTGAATGTACTTAACCCATTTCCTTGTTGTTCAAGGTCTGGGTAGTTTCTGATATATATATATATTTTAATATGTCTTTATTGATTTCAGAGAGAGGACAGGAGAGGGAGAGAGATAAAAACATCAGTGATGAGAGAGTCATTGATCGGCTGCCTCCTGCACGCCCCCAACTGGGGATGGATCCTGCACCCCGAGCATGTGCCCTGACCGGGAATCGAACCTCCATCTCCTGGATCCTGGGTCAATGCTCAACTGCTGAGCCATGCCGGCCGGGCCCGATACTTCATTATAATTAACCCTGTGATGACTACCCTTATATATGAATCTTTCTACGTATCTTTAATCATCGCCTTGGCTTAAATTCTTAGGAATAGAATTAAATGGCCAAAGGATATGAACTTCCAATGGCTATTGTTATGTATTTCAAAGAAGGCTGGACAAATTGACACCTACCAAGGGAACACACCATCTCAACTTTCATCGTGTTCTAATGAACATTTCTTATTAGGAAACAACTTTGCTTATCTCAGGGGTAAAAGAAAAAGTATCTAATTGTTATTTTAATGTACATGTCTATGTTAGTGAGGGTTTGTATTTTTTGTGTGTGCTTAGTAACCATTTATTATTCCCCCCCTTTTATTAATTGACTGTTCTTTGCTCATTTTCCCACGAGGGGTTAATGTTTCTTCTTACCTATTTGTGTGAGATCTTTGACTATGGCGACATTAATCCCTGTCCTGCTATATTTCTGGTAAACATTTGTTCTCCCTTTGCTGTGTTCACAGCCCCTGGATTCTGGATCCTTCCTTTTGTCTTGAAAGGGAGTCGAACTTTAAGCGCCTTTCTTGGGTCCTCTGGGAGCAAAACCACTTTGACGGCTTGAACTTGTTCGTTTCCCCCGTTTTTTCTCTCTCTGCCATTTCTCACAAATAATCCCTCGCAGTTACTAAGCATTTCCATGTCTCTATATACTCCCGAGTGCTTAATGGTCCTTTACTGGTCCATCAGAGAAAGGAGAGTCCGTCCTCCTCCTGCTCCCTTTGGAAATCCGGGCTGTGGGCATCTGTCTAATGGGATGACAAACCTTAGAAGGGGAACAGCTCCTGGAAAGCGGCTGGGTCTAGAGCCAGTCATTTCAATGTGGGAAACCCAAGGCCCAGAGAGGGCGGGGGAGTTACTCCTGCCCTCCAGCCCCCCTCTGCTGCCTCCCGGTGGCTGAACCTCAAAGGAAGCAAGAGGGCAGGGAGCTCCTGGGTCAAGGTCACCCTGCTTCTGTCCACGCCTGCAGGCATGGGGCTCACCACTCTAAAGGGCAATTGTGGGGGCAGCTCTAATTGGTTTCCCTGAAGCTGAGCTGCTTCTGCTCAGAAATCAGTGAGACCCAGTGCAAACTCAGGCCCCCGAATTTAATTCCTGGCTCTGCCGCTTGCCCCCTGTGTGACCTTGAGCAGTCTGTTGTAGGTGAGACTCGGGGTCCTTCTTGGTTTAATGGGGACAGTGACAATTACAACCAAGGTTCCTTTGAAGATTAAATGTGATGGTGGTTTACCCCATTCCAAGCCCTGTTCCTAATGGGTTCTAAATATACTCTTGTTGATGATTCTTATTTCACAGAGGAGGATGCTCTGGGGTCAGATGACTCACCCGACATCCCATCCCCAGCTAATAACTAGCAGGGACAAAGCCTTAACCACTGTGATAAGCGAATGCAACTTCATAGAGAGCCTGAGATATGTAAGCTTAATATTCTTACAGTAATACATCATAGGTGGCTATAAATTAATCACTACTGGGGCATTCTATGCTCCAGGCACTTCCCTTGAGGTGTCCGTAGCAGCTGGGATTACCATTCTCATGAATGGGGAAACTGAGGCCCAGAGGGTAAAGTGCCTTGCCTCAATCCTACTCTTGCAGTAAATTTAATTTTAGGAAACAGCTTTGCTAATTTTGGGGAAAATAAACCCTGCATAGCCACACCGTCTGCTCATGGGATTTACTAGGCATGGCATGTTGAGAGGTGGGGGAAAAAATGGGAAAACTTTCAGAAAAAATTGCTATGTTCTCCCTCCAAGGAGGCAAACATACTTGGAATAAAATAAAATACCTACTGCTCAAATGTTCACCTTTTTTCTTTTCCTGAAATATTATATGTCTGACCAGGAGTTAAAGCGTCAGGGCCTGCTGGTGACAGAGGGAGCTGGTGAAGCCAGACACAGGCCAGATGGAATGGGCGAAGCATCCTATCTGTCCCTTTCATAACTCCTAGGCCAGGGTGACCTGTCCCCGTGAGCAGGGGGGAGGGAAAAAAGCGAGCCAATTGGTTTCTAAATGGCTCTGTAACTGCAGGGTGTTATTGAGCGGAGACAAAGGACACCCCATAATTCTTGGGAAGGGACTCAGGATCTCAGGGAAGCAGGCACAAGCTGTCTGGTCCCCCAAAACCTCCCTCCGGCCAGGGATCTGTGCTCCATAAATACACAGAGATCGATCTCGGGGTGCTGCTGATCCCCCCTTGCCGATATTGATTGCCTTCTTAGATGAGTGGGGACTTCCCGACCAGAACTAAGCTCTGTGTATCTTTCTTGGAAGTCTCTGTGGAGCCAAGAATCCGGCAGGGAATGGAAGTGGTGTCCCAGTTGCTACGTCCTGGGTGTGGGGACTTAAGAGGATGTCTGTCCCTGGGCCCCTCCATTTTCTGGAAGGTGTCAAGTTTGGGAGTTTTCCAGGGGGAGAAGAAAGTGGCTTTAGCTGTCTATAAACATGTTTTATACCCATAAAATCCACCCCGATGATGATTCCCTGAAGCGTTACCGCAGAGGGGCAACGCAGCCCCTTGCAGAGTTCCTCTAACTTTAAAATGCATGAGCCACCCGGGCATCGTGTTAAAATGCAGACTGTGATTCGGTGGGTCCGGGCGGTCCTGAACTGTGCATCGCCTACAGTCTCCCAGGGGATGCTGCTGCTGCTGGCCCTGGACCGCATGTGGAACGGCAAAGTGTAGACGCTGTGCTTTTGAGCTCTTTCTGTCTTTTGAGGCTGCCTTTAATTCCCTTACTAACCCACTCATCAAATATTTATTTGCTTCCCCTGCGAGCCAGGCCCTGTGCTGGGCTCTGGGGAGAGAGGAGAAAGAGCAGTGTCTGCCCTCACATTATTTACAGGTGGTGGAGAGACCACTGTTCAATTAGTGCTGCTAATACAATGTGATGCCCCGAGAGGACTGCAGGCCCTGCTGTGAGACCCTCTCAGGTGAGGGGCAATCGGTTCTGCTGGGAGGCCTCGGGGAGGTGATATCGAAGATGGATATTGGACAAGAGCAGCAGTCTTCCTGGTGGAGGGGGTGGAGACAGGTGGGGTGAGTATATGAAGGCCTAGAGGTGTGAAGGTGTTTGTCGTGGCCAAGAAAACAGGGCTGCTGGTTGCAGATGCCTGCGGAACAGAGATGCGGGGTCAGTGGATGTGGAATGTGAATGTGGCTGTTAGCACCAGGCTGGGAGCTCTTCAAGGTCAAGGGCCTCGTCTGGCCCATTTCTGTACTGCCAGCCCTGGCAAACAGTGCTCAGCAAACACCTAATTAAACTAAAAATGAAGCTGATTTGTTCACTTTTGGCAGAAGGGCTCATACTTTAGTGTGCATCGGAGGGCCTATTAAAACACGCTCACGGCCCCCACCCTCAGAGTTTCTGATCCAGTAGGTCTGGATGGGGGCCTCAGGTTTGCATTTCTAACAATTCCCAGGTAGTGCTGCTGCTGGGGATCCAGGAACCACCCTTTGAGAATCACCAATAAATTTTAACATCATTGCTTTTAGGTGAGTGATTAATTTCTCCGGGGGAAGGGAGTGTGGTTCAAGGAGGGCGATGTGGACTAACGTAGAAAGCATGGCCTTTAGAGCTGGATGGACCAGGCTTAATCAAGTTCTGCCCCCTGTGTGACCTTGACTCCCTACCGCCTTCACTTTCCCTATCTGTACAATGGGCACACTCACCCCCATCACACATTGTGGTGAGAGGTGTTTCCTTTACCTCCGCAAAGAAAGAAACGTTATGAGAGCCTCAAAGGACAGGAGAGAGGCCTTCCATAATATCGGTCACAGGACTCTTTAGTAAACCCAACTCGATCCAGCTTATGAAATAAAGAAGAAATTATTGGCTTCAGAAGTTTGGGTGTCTGGGGTCAGGGGTGCCTGGGTCAGGAACTAAGATGATGCCCTCGGAACTCTCCTTCCGTCTTTGGGCTCAGATTTCTTGTGTTGGCCCATTCTCAGGCAAGCTCTTGCTCTGTGGCAGCTAAGATGACCGTGCAGGTCGCTCCAGGATTCTAGTTCTTCACAGTTATTGATCGCAGAGAACAAAGAGGTGCCTCTTTCCCAAGATCTAGCCCCAGAGATTCCTCTGACTGGCCCAGCTTAGGCCATGTGTTCATTCCTGAACCAATCTCTGAGCCGGGGACCGAGAGCTCTGATAAGCTAAACCTTCGTCATAAGTCAACTGGGTGTGTAGGGAATTGGCAGGAAAAGCATGCCCAGCACTTTAAAACCGCCTGCTTTGAAAGTATTCCATAATTGAGAATCTTCGCCATTTCAGAATCCCTCCACTCTGCCGGGCTTAATGAGTTTTTAAAGGACCTGTAAGGAATTAAGAGCACTTCATGTTCTAATAGTCAATACTCAGGTGACAATTACGAAGGGCCAGGTAGTGTTTCACATACTAATTCACCTGTTCTTTCCAAGAATCTTATGAGGTAGGATCTATTCTTATCTTTTTATAGATAAGGAACCCGAAGCACCGAGAGGTTAAGTAACTAGTTGAACGTCACAGAGCTAGTGAGCGCAGAGGCAATGGCAAAGCCAGGCACTGCAGCTCTCTGGGTGCCTAGCTGCTATGTACAGAGTCTCTTGTGAATCTACAAATCTAATTACCAGACCATTTCTTAGGGGTTATACCAACTAGCATCCCCCTCCCCACCTTTTTATGCAAAAACGTAGATGGAGGATTTATTTGCCTGTGGTGATACAACCCAGTAATGGTACAACCAGGGTTAGAATGTTGGTCTTTGAACTGAAATCCAGGGCGCTTTCTGCTCTACCAGCCCTCTCCTGTGGGTCTTTCTGGAAATAGTGTGTTTTTTTGGTGAAGAAATCAGCTTTCACCACTCCCCGTGACCATGGCTGGACTGTAGTTGTGAGCTCCTGTCTTCGCATCTCCAGCCCCTGCCCCTGTGTCTGGTACTTGGGGGCCCACTTTCCATATATGCATTTTTTTTTTTTTTTGTAATATTAGAAAGCGTTTCCTCACGTGTAACCCAATCCAACTCTATTTTTTTGGTTCAGACCATCAGGAGACTGGGCACAGTGGGGCCACTGACGCCTGAAAGCATCGTGGCTGAGCCTCTGCCAGTTTGCTGCTGGTGAGCACGGATCAGGGATGCCACTGAAAGTGTGGTCTGAGGACTACCAGTGCCAGCATCTCCTGGGAGGGCCTTAGAAATGTGGAGTCTCAGGCCCCATCCCCGACCTGCTGAGTTAAAATCTGCATTTCAACCAGATGCCTGGGCGATTCCTGTGCAGAGCCTCATGGTCTCCCTGACTCGCGGTCCATCCCGGAGAGGGAGAAAGTACCACTAGGTGGGGGTGTTGCCCGGGCCAAGGCCAAAATGGAACTGCGGGATCCCCAGAGAAGGCACGAGCAGCTCAGCCAGCCAGGCTTTTGAGCTGCCAACGGAACAAATGTTCTGGACTTCAAACGGTGTCCCTGCTGTCCACACCCACGTATTCTCCCACTCCCAGCAGCTGTGGATGTCTCAGAAAATTCAAACTAACCCTAAGGATAAAGATTTCCCAAAGGCGAAGATTCAAAGAAGATGCCCCAGGCCCTGCAGCATCCTGAAAGCCCATTAGCTTTCCTTGTAGTTGAGGAGACAGAGGGTCCAGGGGGCCCGGCAGGAAGTGGCTCACTTGCAATCTCATTCGAGGACCTTTGGCTCCAAAGTCCATGCCCGTCGCCCCTCTGCCCTGGCTCCAGAAATGCCCCGAACACCAAGTGCCTTCTTAGGATGAGTGTCCGCTCACACTGGGGACTTCTTTGGAGAGTGCATGAAAATCCTAGGCTATAAAAATCCTGGCCTTTTGTCCAAAAAACTTGCCCCTAGGCATTGCAGGTCTAGACGTCACTCTCTCTCAACTGTTTTTTGTGTGGTTTTTTTTAAAGCCATCTTTCTCATCAGGCAGTGATATACTTCCATTCCCTTGCTGTGTGGCCTTGGGAAGCTCACTCCACCTCTCTGAGCCCCCTGTTTTCTCATCTGTGAGGCGAGGTTGATGGGATCTCTGCTGAGGATCAAAACCAAATGTCATTACAAAAGGGAAACACCCTCTCAGCTGCTGTACAGACGTCTGTACCAAATGAGATGCCACTAGGGACTCGGGGTGTTGAGAGACAAAGTAGTTTTTCGGAGCAGGGTAGACAGCTGTTGAGACCAACACCATCTTGGGTTCAGAGGCCCCCTTGCCGTTCTCCCAGCTTCCATTCTTCTCCCATAATCCATCCACTACATAGCAGAGTGAATTTAAAATGAAAAATCAGATTATGACCCCACCTCCCCCGTTAAAACCCTTCAATGGTTTCCCTTTGCCCTTAAAATGAAACCCGCACCCTGATCTACAGGACTCGTCCGCTGCGTGTTCCCATCGCAACACATTCTATTCGCTTTCATTCCCACCGTAGGACCTTCGTATTTGCTGTTCCCTGAGCCCATTTTTTTGGGAGGCTGCCTCTTTCTTTTCAATCAAACCTCAATTTAAATGCAACCTCGTCAGAGAGCCTGTTTCGGGCCACCTGGTCTAAAATAGCCGTCCAGCCGTTTAACCCAACGCCCTGTTTAAATTCTCTGTACAGCATTTCTCACTATCTGACATTTCGATTGTTTATTAGTCTAGTCTCCCATCTAGGACATAATCAGTTTCTTTTATTTTTATACCTTTATTGATTTCAGAGAGAGGAAGGGAGAGGAAGAGGGAGAGAGAGAAACATCAATGATGAGAGTCATTGATCGGCTGCCTCCTGCACGCCCCTGACTGGGGATCGAGCCCGCAGCCCGGGCATGTGCCCTGACCGGGAATCGAACCCTGATCGCCTGGATCCTAGGTCGACGCTCAACCGCTGAGCCACACCGGCCGGGTGGACGTAATCGGTTTCCGGAAGGGCTCTCTCCTGCCTCGCTCACCTTGTCTCCCTAAGACCGAGGACAATCGCTGCCTCGCACACAGTAGGCACTCACGAACTGCTGCGGAGCGAAGGGACGGCGAATGGCTCCGTCTGCACTCCTGGCCCTGGGACGAGCCCAGCCCCAGAGGAAGAGCCTCGGCGGCCGCGCCACTCCTGCGCCTGGGGCGAAGCCGCCGCCTCCGAGGGACTGGAGGAATTAGGGGAGACACCTGCTTTGCCAAATGGCTACGCTGAAGCGTGTGTTTCCTCTGAAGCCCGTTAATTCCTGCGAGGTGGGAGAATAATTAAATCTCATTTTATGATTCAGCGTTATCGCACACTTTGGGTTCTGTTGTAATTATTAAGCAGGATGGAAAATAAAACATCCAAATACCGTAATTAACTTTCCGATCAGAACAGATGTCAGCTTGGGGAGGGCTCACACCTCTGGGGCAAGTTTCTTTTCTTTTCCTTCTTTCTGCTACTATGCCTGCCCATCCCTTGCCTCTCTCCCCCTTTCCTACATCCATGGAGACCTGAAAATTAAATTCTTTCATTTCTTTGCTCATGTGGTCAACAAATACCCATCGAGCACCACTTAGTGATGGACACTTTTCTGGGGAATGAGAGGGAGAGAGAATTCCTCCTCCTTCAAGGCTTAGGACAAGCATCGCCCTTCCCATTGGCTTCCTAGGCCCCCCCTCCGCTCTCCTGGGAGGGTGCTAATTCCTCCTCTGAGCAGCCAGGCGCCCAGTGCAAACTCCATGTAGAATTTGCACCGAGACGTGCTAGGTGTTTGCACGTCAGCTTCCCTCACCAGCTGTCTGAGTGAATGTGGGATCGCTCCCGGCTTGTGTATCATCATAAATGAATGCCTAGAACAGTAGAGCAGAACCTGGCACTTGGTAAATGCTCAGTGAATATTTGTCCCTGTCTTAATGGAGCTGCATGTTAGTAGATGAACAACAGATGAAGCAAAGAAGACTCAGAGAGGTTAAATGTCTTGCTCAAGGGCACACAGCAGAGAACCAAGATTCATACTCAAGTCTCCAGCCTCCTCTCCCAATAGCCTAGCATTTGTTTCCCAGTGCCAGGCTGTGGACATGCTCTAGAAAGGAGGGGACTAAAAAATTAAGGACCATATTACAGAAACACTGGAACATAGAGCCAAAAGAACTCAAATGCAGCCTCAGGAGTCTTGGGTTCTAGCCCTGACTGTGCCTCTACATCCCTGTGCAACCTCGGATGACCCATTTTCCCTCTCTGAGTTTCCTACTCGATCTGTAAAATGATGGTTTGGAATAAACACTTTCCATGGTCAAAGTGTCACGTATACGCCATTCCTTTCTCCTTCACGCTCACCGCAGCGTTTACTGTGGCTTCTGACTGACTTATTGGCTTCCTCTGTGCCCATCTCCATTGCTCCCAAGTAGACTATGAGCTCCTTAAGGGGATGAACTGAGTGTCATTCATGTCCTTTCCTCCAGAATACGGCAAGGGGCCAGACAAATGAGTTGTGTCAACCCTTTAGGCAGTGAGAGCCATTGAAGGCTTGGGAGAGGCCCAATGCGTACAAGGCAATGTTTCAGATTTTTCTAGAAGTATTCACATTCTTCAAATTCTAAGAGATGAAAGTCCTGTGATGGCGAAGCCTTGAAGGTGAAGCTTGGTCATGAGGAATAACTCAGAACGTGCTAGGGAGGTACAGTGTCAGTAAGTGCATCCCGACTGGCACCTTTCCGAGCCTCTCCGACTCTAAAATTGGGCGATTATGCCCAGTGAGGAAGCTGTTAGCCCCTTGTTCTCAGCCCTGCGGGAGGCAGGCAGCAAGTGTGTTCAAAAGAGTAATTGGATAATGTCCTATGATGCCTTATTGTATCCTTTGAATTTGATTTAAAAAATTTTTTTTATTTTTATGGATTTCAGAGAGAGGAAGGGAGAGAGAGAAACATCACTGATGAGAGAGTCGTTGATCGGCTGCCTCCCGCACGCCCCCTCTGGGGACTGAGCCCGCAACCCGGGCATGTGCCCTGACTGGGAATCGAACCCTGATCTCCTGTATTCATAGGTCGATGCTCAACTGCTGAGCCACACTGGCTGGGCCTTACTGTATCCTTGATGAATATTTGGACCCGGATGACCTCTCTGGGACTTTCCAGCTTGAACATCTGGGGTCCATGCCCACCCTTCAGTCTCTTTGTTCCTCAGGTGGGAAATGGGAGCACCAAGAGGAGAGAGATGTAGAAACCATTAGGGAGAGGGTGCTACCTGTTGACAGTGTTTGGGTTCACATGCAGAAATGAAAATCCACTCACACAATGATCGTGTGAGGTCTCCACCCAGACTTCCATCTGGCCTCAGCTTCCCCTGGTGTATGGAGGCTGCATGTCCTGCCCAGGCTGAGCTTTCTAAGATGAAAATGGAATCCTGGGCCCATAGCACTGGGAGGCCGAGGGGAGCAGGTGCGAGGGGCTCCCACCAGCACACGTCTCTAAGGGCAGAATGACCGGGTAAAGGGCGGTCATTTCCAACACAAGAACACTTCTCCAAGAGAAACCCAGGTGGGAAGACGTGGGAAGGAAATTCTCAGCTGGCCGCCTGCTATGGGTCAGGTGCTGTGCTGGGTACCGGAGATATAGTCTCAGTTCAGCCTCACATCGCTGCTGCCAGGGAATGTCAACTTTGGTTCCTGGAATGACAACCCTGAAGTTCAGGTCCTCTAAATCAGCTGAGGCGATAGCTAGAAAGTATCAGGACTGGAGTTAGAGCTCAAGTTCAAGGCTGCTCTAGCTTCCACAGCCTATTTGTGCCCATTAGAAGAATGCACCTCTTCCAGGCAGTCGGAGCCCTGCACCAGGGGGCACAGCTGAAGGAGCCGAGCCCGGGCAATGTGCCAGCAGCTCCCCTCCCCCGCACCGGGCACCTTTGTGCAGGGCGCCGCCTGAGCAAACATACGTGCAGCCCTGGCCCGGTCTATCTCCTGATCCTGTGCCCTTCAGACCGGTTGTACCCCCTCTTGGCTGGCAGAATTGCCTCCTCCGCTGAATTCCCTCTGCCCAGCGGGAACGTGGCTGGGTGAGAATCAGAATCAGAGAAGGAATAGAACTGGGGTCCTCCGATCCAAGACCCTCATTTGACAGGTGAGGAAACTGACAACCAGCAGGTGGAAGCGATGGCCGAGGACACACCTTGAGTCATGAAGAGAAACTGTTAGCTCACCGGCCTCCCCACCCAGGCCATCTGTCACCCTGGAAGGTGCTTGTCTTCAGATGGCCTTTCTTCAGTTCCTGGGAATTTCCCCCCAAATGTCCAGGCCACTGCCAGGCCCTGAGTCGGGTGCTGCTTGATTTCCTTTCCTTCTCAGGATGACCAAGAGCTTGAGCTGGAGTTTTCTGTCTGGTTACCTGTGGTTTGGATGAAATTAAAGACGGCATCTGATGAAAGGCACAGCTGTCCCCAGGCTGCTCCCTCCCCTCTGCTTTCAGACGTAGGTGGGGCCATTCCCCCTAAGACACTGAGGGAAGCAGGGTGTCGGCAGGGGGGATATACGGAGTATTTAACAACTGGCAGGACTTGGGCAGGGTCCATTCAGAGCTGAGGCAGGATGCCGCTAGAGAGGGTCCTGGAGACCCCTGCGGATCCCTGCGGCTGAATGGTCGGGTGGTCCCAGCGGAGGGGAGGGGCAGAGTTGTGGGCTCAGGACAGAAATGGTTCAATATTTGACCAATGGCCCACCTGTACCTGTGCCCAGGTTACTGCCAACCCTGGTTGTTGGTAAAAAGTGGGTGAACCTCTAATTCCCACCCCAAGACTGGGCCAGGCCCGGCGGTGGAACCGGAGAAGGTGCCCACTGCCCAAGTTGTCTGCAAGCTCCCAGATCAGAATATCAGCTGAAGGCTTTCTCTGGGGTGGGGCGGGTGCTGCCCGGTCGTCCCTTTACCTTTTCACCCCGTGCCCCGCTGGCGACCCAGGTTTATGGGGCTGCCTCTTTCCTCCCGCGGCTGCGCCGGGAGCCCTTATCTCTGCACCGATTACTCGGCAGAGCTCGAACGCCACCCTGCTCTCACTGCTTTCTGGGCCTTTTCCACTCAGAGGAGAGGGGAGAGAGGCAGCCCCGGGGGCCTGGTTTCTGGGCTTCTATTCCATAGCTGCCTCCTGTTAGTGCCCCTGAAGTGCCCCAGAGGCTGGCGTGGGGTTGAGATGGGGGCACCTGTGGGCCATCAGAGCTTCAGAGGGGTCCAGAGGAAATATCCCAGGACCGGCCTTTCCATTTGGTGAGAGGAGGCGGCTGGCCACCCCAGAGCCACACAAAGCCCTCCGTCTGCCTAGTCTGCCTGACAGGCCCTGTGACAGGCACTGGGACCCACTGGAGCCCAGTCAAACCAGGGAGCTGCACAGAGCCTGCTGCTGTTGTCACCGGTGTCACAGCGGCCTTCCATCAGCCAAACTCCAAAGGTGACACCTGTCGTCTCCTGATGCCTGCAGCAGCCCGAGGAGGGGTGTGGGACAGGGAGAAGCCAGGATTACTATCCATGCCTCACCCATGGGGACACTGAACGAGGGAGGTCAGGGGGCCTGCCCACGGCGGTCCAGCCGAGCAGCGGCGGAGCTGAGATCGGGTAACAAAGGCCCGTCTGCACCCAGCGTGAGGCCAGTCGGTCTGAAAGTCAGTCCCACTCAGCGTCTCTCCTCCCCTCCCCTCTTCTCCCTCTTTCTCCTCTGTCTCTGTCTCTGTCTCTCTCTGTCACACACACACACACACACACTCTCTCTCTCTCATTGCTCCCTGGCCTTTCTCATGCTCCTGTGTCTCACGTCTGCTTCTCCCTCCTCTCTGCTCTCGTCTCTGTCCCCGGTCTGTGTGGTGGCCGCTCGGCTCCCCCTCTTCCCCCCCACCTCTGCCTGCATTTGTCTCGCAGCATCTGTCCGTCTGGTCCCTGTGCCTCCGCCCTGCCCACCTCAGCTGTGGGCGTCCTGTTTCCCCTTCTCTCCCTCTCTCCTCCCAAAAGTCACCACGGGAGTTCTGCAAACTACGTTTATGTGAGGGTCCGAGGGACACCCCCCAGCTGGGCGGCCCCCCCCCCCCCCGGTCTTCTCTGCTCCTGTCAGGCACCTGCTCAGCACAGGGGCCCTGCCGGCCCAACTTTGGACCTGTCTGCCGAGCCTCCCGGCCCCGGGGACAAAGGAGGCACAAATTGTGTTCTCCGGATGGATGGGACCTGGCCTCGGTGCCACTGCCTTCCCTCAGCTTTCTCAACCGACTTATTAATGACCCACACTGGACAGCGGCCCAGCAGCCTACGAGAGCCCTTTAATGCCCTTACCTTATTTGACCTTCGCCGTGAGTCAGGTTTGCGGGTTCTGTGGGAGAAGAAGGCATGGGACCCAGCAGTTATCCAAGGCGTCCTCTGGCCAATATCTAAACGCAGGCTGTCGCCCCCGAGGCTCATGCGGGCGCGCCTGCTGGCCACGGGCACCTTCGTGGAAATTAGGAAACAGTGCCCGTTCTTTGCTCCACCTTCCTGCCACCTGCTAGAAAACTAATACGTATACAAGCTGAAAATAGTAAATAGACAAATGTGTGATGACACATCGAACGGTGGCCTCTGGAGTCACACAGCGCGCACCCTGCACCAATGTGCACGGTACGTCTAAACGACATGCCTGCAAGGGACGGATTGTTGCTTGAATTTTGCATGTGAGGACGGGAATCCTGCTGCCACGATCATAGGACAGAAGACCGCCCTTTCGGTTCCACAAGCCTCTTGGGCCTCTGGGCTGGCCTTCCTGGTTCCTGAATGCCAGCCTGGTTTGGGACCCACCAGCCGTCTCCGATTCCCACTCTTCATATGTTCAGCTCCCCTAGCTCCCCTAGTGCCAGGCAGAGGGTGCCCGGCTCGGGGTCAGGAGACCAGGCTCTGATCTACGGTCTGCCGCTTACTAGCTGTGCAAACCTTGGCTAGGTGCTTTCAGTTCTGTAAGCCTCACCTTTCCCGTCTGTAAAATGGGGACGATCCTATCCCCCACGGGGCTGTCTAGGGATTAGTGAAATAATGGAAGTGATGGCACATGGGAGGCATTAAATAAATGTTTCAGGAGTTAAGCAATTCATGAACAAATAACCCACGGTGGCTGATGGGTCTTCACAGGAGGAAGTGGACCTGGGAGATCAAATCGGGACTCAAGTCTCCTCGGTGAACGGCTGGGGTGGGCGCGTGGTGGGCAGAGCCTTTAGAACCAGAGAGGTGCTCCTGTCTCCCAGCACCTGGGGGACAACTGTCCTGAGCTGCACTTTCTGCTCTGGGATGGGCTCCAAATTTATATTTCAAGGAGACAGAACATTCTGAAAAGAAGATTTAGGAGGTGCTACTGGCTCCTTTAACACCCAGGAGCTCCTGACAGTCAAAAGCCAGTAAGAGCCCTGCAGGGCATGGCTCAGGGGTTGAGCATCGGCCTGGGATCCAGGGCTCAATCCCCAGTGAGGGGTGTGCGGGAGGCAGCCGATCAGTGACAACTCTCTCTCATCACTGATGTTTCTATCTCTCTCTCCCCCTCTCCCTTCCTCTCTCTGAAATCAATAAAGATATATTAAAAAAAAAAAAAAAAAGAGCCAGCAAGACCTCCTTCATGACAGGTTGCCTTGCATTGTACCAAGGGAGTTTTCATAGAATGTCAGGAGTAAGAGAAAATTTTGCACGTCAATTTCTACTTTAGGAGCGCTAACTCCAATCCTGTTGAGGGCGGTGTTGTTGATAAGCGGACTGCGGCATCCTTAGTTTCCTGGCCCTCGTGGGCTAGATGGTTTTTTTGCTTCAATGGCTAGAAAGGTTTGGGTCAAATTTGTGGCCCTTTGTGGCAAATGGCTGGGACTCTGAGCATGCCTCAGATCTAAACCTTTCTTCCTTTAACTCCCCTCTGCTATTTTATTATCTAGTTGCATACATCATTAGGTATTTTGTCTTATCTTGCATATGTCTTTGCACACTATGGATCCTTTGGGGAACGAGGCAGGGCCGAGATAAATAAATTTAGTTTCAGTGGGTCGGGTTAGTTGAAAGCAAAATCTACCTACCAAGCCGAGTGAGGATGCTGCAGACACGTGACTTCCCACTGGTTCCCATTCCCGGGTTCCCTCGCACCCGTGGAGGCTGGACTGAAAGATGCAGTAAATTCACACACAGATGAGCACATGGGAACCATGAACCAGACCAGAGGTTTGCAAACTGTGATCTCGGAGCCTCAGGCTTCTGTGCCCCGAGGTGCCGCAGGGCCAGAGCTTGAGGCTCTTGGCTCCCAGCTTCCAACAGAACCGAGGCTTTTCCTGTTTATTTGTTTGGGTTCTGCATGAGATAGAAGGAAGATTTCCTAGCTAATGATAGTCTGAAAAACCACAGAAGTAGATGCACTCTAGAGATCTTTCAAGCCTAAAAATGTTTGGTAACTTCCCTTTCTTATCCTTTGGAAAAGAATGGCCTTCAGAGAGTCACCCCTGTGCTCTGCAGCGTGTAGCCTGAAGGAATCCAAGATCCTCTGGCCCATGGTGAAGCCAGCCAGGCTTCTTGGGTGAAACATTTGGGAGGGTGTGCCCTCAGGGCTGGGCAAATACTTGCCTTAGCTTAGTTCCAGCTCCTGCTTAAGTTACCTCCCCCATCCCTCCTGTATTTTACTCTCTTGGATCTTTTATTTATTATTTTAATCCTCACCTGAGGATATTTTTTCCATTGCTTTTCAGAGACAGTGGAAGAGAGAGAGAGAGAGAGAAACATCGATGTGAAAGAGACACATCGATTGGTTGCCTCCCGCATGGAGCCAGGGATCGAGCCTGTAACCGAGGTACGTGCCCTTGGCTGGAATCGAAACCGAGACCCTTCAGTTTTCGGCCTGACTCTCTAGCCACTGAGACAGACTGGCCAGAGCTCTTGGATCTTTTATTTTATTTTTTAAATTTATCTTTATTGTTGGGAGTTCTTGGATCTTTTAAATATGCTCAATTCCCACCCATGTTCTGAAAAAAAACACCACCGCCACCTCCTTGATCCCACTATCCCCTCTAGGTGCCACCCTGCCTCTCTCCTCCCCTTCAGGTCCCACTGCTCCCACTGGCTGCCCGTTCCTGTCCCCCCCTCAGACCCGCCCCCTTTGGGTCCCCCCCACTCTCCCCAGCACACAGCTCTCTCCGCGGTGGCAGCTGAGCCTCGGGGACCTTTCAGGCCTGTCTCTGCTGGAACACCCGCCTCCCCTGGCTTCCCCGGGCCGCAGTGCCCTGGCCTCCCCCCTCCCTGGACACTCGTTCTCTGCCTTCACCCGGCATTAAATGCCGATGCTCCTCAGAGCCCCAGCCTAACTCCTCTGCCCTTCCCCATCCGCATTTCCTCCACAGTCACGCCTTCAGCCACCCCTGTACCCCACGCCCTCAAAGCGGGCTCTGTAGCTCAGACCCCCACTGGGGTCCAGACCTGTATAGACATCGTCACTCGTCCTCCCTCTCTGCATGTCTCCAGCGCACCATGAATTCCACACGTCCCAGATGGAGCTCATGGCCTCCGTGTCTCCCTCTCCGCTCCAAACACCTGGTTCTCTTTATTCTGTCTTCTAAATATTTTTCTCATCAAGAGCTAGATTATGTTGGTGTGACAGGTGGGAGCAGTCGTGGGTGGTGGTGGGGGCTGCATGGCCTTCATTCCTAAGGAGGGAGAAGAAATTAATTGTTCAAATTTTGACAAGACCATCAAAACTAAATTAAAGGAGGAACTAAGTGGAGAAACATGAGTCACCATTCTGCTCACTCGGAGATGCTCTGTTCATGGCAAACTTCTCATAAAGAAAAAGTTACAAGCGCCATGGCGAAGCCTGCAGATGATAACACTTAGTGACATGAGCAAACTCCATCACTGCAGCCAGGGAGCCTCTATGCCACCCCCTTACCCCCTACCCAGCCCCCAGGGAGGTTCTGCCACTGAGTTGCAGAAGCCCCCAAGAGGTGACCGATGACAGCAAAGCCTTACTTTGCACATGCTATTGCCATTTCTTGGAATTCTTTTCCCTGTTCTTCTCTCCTCAGGCCTGATCAAGTCCTATTCACCCTCTGGTTCTCAGGGTAAATGTCACTTCCTCCAGGAAGCCTTCCCAGAATCCCTAAAGTTTTTCAGGTACCCCCTAACACATTCCTTCTGGCCCTTGTGCTTGCCCTTCAGGGCTCTAATCAAACGGTAACTTACTAATCATGCTGGGTTGTCTGTGGCCAGCTCAGCGTCACTGTCACCCTGTCACTGCTGGGAGGCTGGGAGCTGCCGCTTCCCATGACCCTCTTTCTAGGATGGTTGCAGGTTAGCGTTGGCCAATGAGAAGCGCTCACAGACGATACAGCCCACGAGTGAGAAAAAGTCATTGTTCCCTGGAGGAGTCGCAGCCAGGTAAGAGGCTGGAACAGCTTCCAGGTGAGTTTCTGGAGAGGCACCTCCATCAGGGTTGCAGGCTGGCTTGGCTCATGGAGCTTCCCAGTGGTTTCTGCACAAGCTCTTGAAAACCAGCTCATCAGGGATGGTTTCCCTGCCCTTACTTCCCTGCCTTCCAACGGTTGTGCGAGCCTCAGATTTCCCATATTAAATTGCTTTGCAGTTGGAATACACAGAGTGGCTCCTGTTTACATGACAGATTCCTCACTGGTACTATGTGAATAGTATTAATGTCTCTCTTCCCACCAAGCCATAAGCGCCATGTGGTCAGGGTCACTGTCTCTGTCATGTGCGGCTGTCTCCCCAGATAGTAGTCTAAACTGAAATAGAATCCGCATTGTCCCATTTAACAGACTGGGAGACTGAGCCCCAGGGTAGCTCACAAGATAGTGGCAGAGCTACCATCACCTCTTGTGAGTGCATTCTTTCTTTGCCAGGAAGGTACTAGAAAAGGAAGAGAGAAATGGCGTAAAATCCACACAGCTTTTGAGTCACCGTTTCAGGTATTACCCCCAAATCAAGGTGCTAGTCACACTGAAACCAAACCATAGGCCTCTCACCAATACAGCTGAGTTATTGTCACCACTTTCCAGCTGACAAAATTATTTCTTATCTTTGTGTTTTACAGGTATAGCAATAAAAGTCATTGTCAAGGGCATTATTACAATCTTTAACTACTAATGGAATTATGACCGATGGAGTATTGGCAACAAAATGTACTCCTCACAACACATAAGAACTTTTTTAAGTGTTCTCTCTGGGCTTCAGTATTACCATAGCAATAAAATTCAGACTCACCAGGATTATCACCATTTTCAACAACTAATGGAATTATTGTTTTTGTTTGTGGTTTTAAGCCTTGAGAATAAAATGTAACCCCGTCAACAGTAGGGAAATTTTTAATGTCCTTAAACAACTATGGCTGATCAATATAGTAACAGAATTCCTCTAAATCCGTCATTGTCACTCCTCCTTCAGCCATGGGGTCTTTCTGTTTCTCTCACTGTGGGATCTGCACTTGTTGAGGGACATTTGGGGCCTTCATTCTTCCGTGAGCCTCAGTAAGTTGGCCAGTGCGAGGGTGGAGACTCCAAGGACAAAGAAGACAGCCTCTCGTGGTGGTTAAGGGAACCGGCTTTGGGGCCATCGGAACATGAGTTTGAATCTCTCCATTCTGGTGGGTGGTCCTGGGTAGGTTTCCTTTCTGCTTGAAGTTTCTCTTTCCTTATTCTAAAAAAAAACAAACAAAAAAGAGAGAGAGAGAACCCATTCCCACCATTCACAGTTGGGGTGAGGACCTTTGCACTGTGCTTGGGAAAATGCTGGGCACAGAATAGATGCTCAATGCGTGGCAGCTATGGCTGCTGTGAGTGTGGTTGTTGATGTCATCACCCAGATGTTTTTCTCAAAGGGTCTGTATTCCAATCCAGGCGCCACTCCACAAGAGTGCCACGTGCCATGCCGGGTACCTTTGCAAAGCCATCGAACCTCGCTGGGGCCTATCAGGGGCATCCTGCTGCAGGCAACCCCTGAGCTGAGTCATAAAGGATGGGTGGCTTTGCCATTCAGGGAGAAAAGGGTAGGGGGCTTTCTAGGCATCGAGCACAGCCAGCGAAAAGGCAAGAATGCCGGAGAGCAGGGTGCCTCCGGGGGGGTGCCCAGCATCGGACCGCCCCGCAGGCCGCGTGACCCCCGCCAGGCAGCTCTGTGACTTTGAGCAACTCTCCCACACCTCTTCCCTCTCAGCGTGGGAAACCCATTCCTCATAACACGCGGAGCATGGGGAGCCCGCAGGCTGTCTTTGGGTGAAAGAAAATATTACCATATTAACTAATTACATGAATTAAAATAAATTAATTAAATAAATGGCTTAATGAGATTAGTGCATTTCTTGTTTAATTATCCATCACTGCCATTGATAATAATAATGGATTCTGCACTTATGGCAGGTGACAAGTCTGTCCGCAAACTTAAAACCACAGAGGAGTGACGCAGGTGGGGTGGGACAGGACGGAGGACACTGCGAAGCCCCTGGGCTTGTCCTGCAGAGCCCTGCAGTGAGCAAGGGCTGAATGTGGCCAGAGGCTCTTTTTGTCTCCTCCCTCAGGCGACTTCTTAGATTCCTGTCCCCTCACCTGGAAAGGGGGGCAGGGGACAGAAGGGGCTGTCTTACCTCCGAGGGCGTCAGTGATACTGAAATTAGGCTATGGTCACACCTAAGTCTGGGTCCCCCAGAGCAGAGCCTGGAACTGGACTCCAGACCATCCTTGTGTTCAAGCCTCAGGGAGCCAGCCCTGCAGTGCCACGGGTGCTGGGAGCATTCTTCCTGGAACAGCGATGCCAGGTTACCGGTGGGTGCCCCCATAGCGACACTCCTCCCTGCTCGTCTTTATATTTCACTGGGGAAGCTGCACAGGCCTGCACTTTACTGCCAGGTCTTGCAGCTCCTTCATTGTGAAAATTGTCTCCACGCAGCGCAGCACCCTAACCCCCCTGCTGGGGGCGGTGCTGAGGCCTGATGCTGTTGATTGTCCTGCAGGCAACAAGGAGTTTAGGGCATCAGCTGTGAGGCATCAGCCTCAGGAAAGGGCTTTGCAGGGTCTCTAGGTAGGGGGTGCATCTCTTCCAAAAGGGGGTGGGGATGTATCTATGAGCCTGGTGGATTCAGAGGAGTCCAACTCAGTGTTCACAGGCTACGTCACCTCCTTGCCCCATTCCAGGTCTCAGAGTCCAGCTCTTTCCCCCTCGGTTTCCTGGTTATCACGTGCCTGTGGTAATGCATGCAGCCTCCTTTGCAGACCTTCACCTTGAATGAGATCCCAGGCCTGGCTTCCAGCACACTCCACCTGGCACCTGCAGGACACGGGAGGGCCTTAGCACAACCCTACCCTGAGTGGATATATGGCTGATCTCAGCTGGCCATTGCCTGTTTGCAGGGTTTCTCAAGCCGTTAAGAAAAGCCAGCCCACTGCACAGTTTTCATAATTACTATCACTCCCGGCAGGTCAGGTTCACAGCCAGCACTCAGCTCAGAGTTTCTCTCTCCACCTGCATCTTGTCCTGGTCAGCCACAGGGACAGTCCAGGGAACTGTGTGCTGCTGCATTCCAGGGGTTATAGATCATCACCAAATGCCACCCTAGGTTGCTTCCTAGGGCCACTCCCAGGACCCACCTGTCTTCTCCTGGGTTCCCCCAAAGGTTTGCATGTGGATAGTTTATTTGAGACTATAATCCAGGAAGGAGAGTGAGGGACCAAGGGACATACACACAGGAAAGAAGGGAAGCCATCACGAGGATCTGTTATCATTTTGATGAGTCTGGCCACCTCTAAGAAGGACTAGGCAATTATTCCCAAAGTATCTTTTAAAAGCCTCTGGGTAAGGTTCTAGAATCGTCTACCCAAGGAAATAAGGGGAAGAATTTGTCACCACCCCCTGTCCCCTGTTGGCCAAGAACTGTCCTATGGGGTGTTAGCTGCCACGTACTTTCAGTTCATGTTAGTGAGGGCTGAGTGGGTGTCCCCCGGGCACCTGGGACAGGAAGTGGAAATGCATGGTGGGGCCCAAGGTGAGGCACCTGCCGGCTGCACGTGCAGGGAACTGGGGGGGTCCGCCAGGCCCTGTTCCCCGCAGCAGTGGCTGCAACAGGAGATGGCATCCAGAAGGCCGGAGACGGCGCTCAAAAGTAGCCAGCAGGTAGAGTGCGTTGCAAAGTGCCTGGCACGGAGTGAGAGCGCCGCTGAAAAGCCAGTTACGACTTTTGCAGCCCCAGTAACTTGCATTCACTAAATAATAGATGAATGAGAGCGGACGAGCGCCCGGCCCTTAGTAAGTGGGCCTCATGCATATTTCAGTGGCTCGGCTCACACGCTAATAGAGCGTGACCCCGAGGTCCCCGCTCTCATTCTACAAAGATGTCTGTGCTGGACCAACAGGACTTGAAACTGTCGTTCTTGAGCAGAGATTTTAACCTGTGGCCTCTGCGGGCTTCACAGCAGTGGGGACATCCAAGGAGGCGGCCAGACCAGAGGAGCTGTCGGGAATGAACTCCGGCGGCCCGGTGATTATGTCCGCGGGCTCTGAGCCCCCACTCCTGGGTTTGCACCCAGGTTCCAGCCCTTATTAAGATGTGTGTGGGGTGCCGGCCTCGGGGACCAAGCAGACGCCCTTTTCCCTGGTCCTGGCGCTGGTTCCCTGGTGTCGGGAAGCCTGCAACAGCGCCGTGTGGGGGTCTGAAGGGTAGGGACAGAGGGGTGAGCCGGGCTGTCAGAGCGGCCCCTTTCCCTAGGTTTCTGGGAAGGGGGCTTAAGTCCAAGGCCCTTTTTTCTAAAGCTGGCTGTGTGACTCAGAAAAAGGGGATTTTGTAACCACGACAATAATAATAAAAATAGCAACCACAAGGAGACACTTGGCTTGAATAGCAGGCTAGTTTATCAGCAGAGCGCTCAGCAGGCGTTAACTAATTAAAATTCCTCCAAGGTAAGCGGTTATTGATTTGTGAAGAAAGATGGGGAAAGAGCTGTGTGGAGGTACTTGTGTCCAGCCAGGTTGGCCAATGAGTCTGTCTAAGCCACGAGTTCGTTTGTCTTATAATGGCTCCATTCCCAGGGGCTGGGGGCTCTGCCCCAGGGGGCTGGGGAGGCTGAGTCCCCTTGAAGGCCTTGGGTCCTCTGCACCAAAGCCGTGAGAAGGGCTCTGGAACAAACCACAGTGATGGTAACACTAATTCCTGTGAATTGAACACTTACTATATGCCAGGCAGTGAACTGTTTACTTACAATACTTCATTTAATTTTAACAATGTCCACGAGGTAAATATTATTATACCCACTTTATAGATTGAGAAACGGAGGTTGTGCAAGATGAAGTGATTTCCCTGAGGTCCCATAAGGAGCAAGGCAAGAGCCTCATCTCAGGATTTCTGGAAGGTTTTGCACAGACATGCTGTCATTTGATCCTTAAAATGAAACTCTGCCCCGGGGACCTGTTCTTGTAAGTAGGGAAACTGGCCCACGAGGAGCAGGGCATCACTTATAAGCGGTGGGGCCAGAACGCAATGCAGGTCTGAGTCCAGACCCTTCTCTCTCCTCCTGGACCCCGAGACCAACAGAAAGAAGAGCTCTGTCTCGAAGAGAAGTTTTTGATGTTGAACCTGGCGTGGAGAGCTTGTGACTCAGTATGCTCACTCGTCCTGGGACTGAAGCCACAGAGGGGATTTCCCCAGCCGGTCTGGGAGCCCTGGTCTCTTCCCCAGCCTTGGACGGTGCCCCAGAGAAGTAATTCCAAGTCTACAAAGTGCTTTCACATCCCTTTTGTCAACCTCACCGCAGGCAGGGCAGGAAAACAGGGGCTCAGGCCCAGCCATAGGCAGACCCACCACAGGTCTCAGTCCACCTGACACCCATCCACGCGCGGGGGTGGGGTGAAACCCGGACCCACACAGCCAGTGCCCTGGGACCCACTACAGGAGAAAGAGATGGAAAATAAATGTGCTGAAAACCTATCATCGCTTCACACTGTGTTACCTTTTTTTTTTTTTTAAAGTTTTTTATTGATTTCAGAGAGAGGAAGGGAGAGGGAGAGAGATAGAAACATCAATGATGAGAGAGAATCATTGACTGGTTGCCTCCTGCACGCCCCCTACTTGGGATAGAGCCCCCACCTGGGCATGTGCCCTGACAGGGAATCGAACCCTGACCTTGTGGCTCATGGGTCAATGCTCAACCACTGAGCAACACCAGCCAGGCATCTTTTTTTAAAAATTAAAAGTATGTTTTTATTGATTTTTTTTTTTTAGAGAGAAAGGAAGGGGAAGGGGGGGATAGAGAGAGAGTAACATTGATGTGAGAGAGAAATATCAATTGGTTGCCCCCTGCACACACCCTGACTGGGGATCGAACCTTTAGTCTAGGCATGTGCCCTGACTGAGAACTGAACCAGCAACCTTTCAATGCACGGGATGACCCTCAGCCAACTGAACCACCCAGGCCAGTGCCATACTGTGTTACCTCTTAATTCAACCCTCACAACACCAGATGACATTCATCAGTTTCCCCATAGTGTAGAGGAGGGAGTTGACTCACCCAAGGACACACAGCAAGCAGGTGAGTGAAGCAGGCTTTGGACCCAGCCATACCTACTCCCGAGCCCAGGTGCGTAACTGCACCATCTCCCACCTGCCCTGGAAACAAGTGTGCACACTTTGTCATTCATAATAAAAGCTGACATTTCTGAATGCTTAGTATGTTCCAGGTGGGGCCCTTTTACCTAATCCCCACAACAATCATGTGCAGGAGGTGTTACTGTGCCCATTGCACAGACGGAGCATTCAAGACCGGGAGGTGTCTAGCTTTCCTGGTGAGTTGGGAAGCAGGATTTGGGGCTCAGGTCTGCCTGCCTCCAAATCCCAGCGCTGACCCACTATGCTGATATTTAATGTTTTTTCCTTACACATGGAAGTCTCCTGGACCCACGTCTGTGTGGTCTTGGTTATATTGAAAGTCAGGGTCTCCAAAGACTCCATAAGCAAGGAATTGTGGAAAATATGGCAAATTAGAGGTGTGGGGAGGGACAATTGTTGTGGTGAGGGAGGGGCTCTTTACTCCTGTTGGGCCCTCTGTCCCCAAACACTAGCATTTATCACCTGCCTGCCATCTCCTGTACCCTGACGGAACATAAAGGAGGAAGGCAGATGGGGCCAGAATAGCACTTTTATGACTGAGGAAGCTGAGCATGGGGAATGTGGCTTCAGTCTGATACCTGAGAGGCCACCTGGGTGCTCCGCCCTGCCCCCATCCTTCCATGGACAGGGTCCCTGAGGGAAAGCCTGGGGCTCTGTGGCTCCCAGGAGACTGGCCAGAGGAAGGGGCAGAGTGCAAGGGCCCTGCCTCTCCTTCCAAACTCGGGCCACAGACGTGAAGGGCAGCGGGGCCAGGAGTGGGTGCTGACCTGTGTCCCTCCGTGTGGAACAGCGTGGCGGGGGGAGGCTTACGCATCCTGTTAGCAGGGCACAGACAGGTGCTCTGAAACATCGGTGTGATAAAGGAGCGAGTCTGCAAAGTGGGAGGGTGATCCTTGCTCTCCTGGGACAGCTGAGGGACCCGTGAGGCTCCTATGAGGCTCCCTGGGGGGTCCCTTCCGGGGGACCCCTGCGGTGCCCGCTGGCTCACCCTCCTCCCAGCTGTGACAGCCTCTCCATGAGCCCCGGGCGCTTCCCACCAGAGCTACGCCCCAGCACAGGTTCTGTTCCACAGCCATAAAGTGGGATCAGGGAGTAATTTACAATCAAGGCTGTAAAGCAATAACAGCAAAGAGGCTATTATTTCGTTGGGTTCAGGTGGAGGTGAGGGAGGAGTTCAGAAGTTCAAGACCTCTGGGCACTTCCTGGCAGCTGATAACCCTCGCTGGGAGCTGGCACCAACTGGCGTGTCAGACACAGAGGCTTCTCAGGGTCTGAACCCGGGGAGCCATTGTTGATAGCTCTCAAATTGGACTGATGGAAACCTGTGGGCTTGGGCGGTGACTCCAAGACAGCCACTTTCTCGGGCTCACCTGTGTGCCACCTGGGGAGGATGTCTTCTCTGGCTTCTGCCCAATTTTGAACATGTAAATGGAGGGCAGACTGTGGCCAGAGAAGTCAGCCTGCCATGTGGTGTCCGACAGGCCTAGGTTCACATCCTGAATCCCACTTACTGCCTGTGTGGCCTTGGGCAAATCCCTCTACCTCTCTGGGCCTGATTCCTCATCTGTCCATGGGGAGGACAACATTTCCTGTAGCCGGGATCATAGCCTGGCACAAAGTTGAGTAATGAATGAGACTCCCTGGTCTTTCCGCTACCACCATTCTCTTTTCTCTTGCAGGGTCTCCTACGTTCCCAGGACTCAGACAAGTAGGGTGATGGGGGCCTTGGGTTCATTTTGGGAAAGACACGAGTGGTAGAGGCAGGCACCCAAAGAACTAGGTTCTAGTTCTAACCTGGAAACTTCCTAGCTCAGTGACTTCAGGCAAGTTTCTTAACTTCTCCGAGTCTCAGTTTGTACCTTCAGAGGAGACAGATTTTGGTGCCAATGTTCTGGGAGAAATCCGGCCCACTGCCTGTGTTTGTAAATAAAGTTTTATTGGAGCACAGCCACACTCATCGTTTACATAATGCCTCTGGCTACTTTTGAGCTACAATGGCAGAGTTAAGTAGTTGCTAGAGTCCTTTACCATAAGGTCTGTAAAGCCTAAAATATTTATTACCTGGCCCTTTATAGAAAATATTTACAACTCCTATGCCAGCAGCTGGGAAATCTGAGGCTGGGGTCTGTGCTGGGATCTACTGTCCACCCCTCATTTTACAGGTAAGGAAGCTGAGGGTCAGTGACTTGCCCACCACCACATGACAGCAGGGTGGCTTCCCGTGGTCAGGGTACAACGTGGTTACATCAGTACTGTTCTCACCCAGGGGTCACACCAGAAACCCAACAGCTGCACCGCCGGGTGTGGAACACTCTGCAGGTGGTGAAGCAGGTTCCGATCCCCTATTTGTTCCCTCAGTCCTGGCAGCAACTCCCTTAGGCCAGCATTCATGTCAAGGATGCTGAATGAATGGACGCATAAGGGAACCACCACCGTCTACTCCAGGGGGATGGCTGGAGTTCCCATCGCCAGCCTTGGTGGATTTGGAGCGCGGATCCCGCCTGCTGCCTCCTGGCGTCTCCATCAGAGCAGAGCCCTCAGTATCCCTCTGCGTTGGAGGCACAGGCTGGGGCCAGCTGAGCACATCTGGGAGGATGCTCTGGACCCCGGCCCTCAATCTAATTCCTCCCTCCGAGCTCTGTGCCTGAGATTCTGCCCTGTTTGTGTTGTAGGCCCACCAGGCCCACATTGGCTTTATCCCCTTGTCATGCCCCCAAACTCAGAGTTTTGCAGAACTTTTTATAGACACCTCCTTGGGTGAGTCATTTGAGAGAGTTTCCTGTCGTGAAGGAGTTGTGTGGGTGGCGTGCCTGAATCTGGAGCTCCGGCTGCTGGATTCCCTCACTCCCTCCTTCCACACCCGCTGGACCCCGGGGGCTGCTTGTCCGCAGGCCCTGGCGGTCTCCCGGTTCCTTTCACAGGGTCTGGCTCGAGGCCAGCCAAGGGCCCCGAGACACAGCTGGAGTGGGGAGCCGTTTCCGTGCCAGGCTGTGATCTCGGTTACAGGATTCCAATAAAAATATCTGCAAGCTTTTTTTTTTTTTGGTAGATATAGACAAGGTTATTCTAAAATTTATATGGAAAGGAAAAGGAACTAGGAGAGATAAAAGCAATTTTGAAAAGGAAGCATAGAGAGGAAGGAATCCGTCTACACAGCTTCAAGACCTGCTGTATAGCTGCAGCAATGGTGGAGAATTGGGGGAGAAATAGACACATCGATGACTGGAATGAAATATAGAGCCTAGAAAGAGTCCAACACAAATACATCCAACAGATTTTCAGTAAAGGTGCAAAAGGCATTCGAATGGAGCAAAGAGAGCCTTTCAACAAATGCTCCTGAAGCACCTGGGCAAAATATGAACCTTGGCCTATCTTATACCTTATACAAAAATTAACTTAAAATGCATCATGGACTTAAATGTAAAATGCTGAACTATAAAACTTTGAGCAAAAACTTAGAAAATTTTGGGGATCTGTGACTATGAAAATAATCTTAGACTTGACACTAAAAGCAAGACCCATACAAGGAAACTTATAGATTATACTTTATCGAAATTAATAACTATTGCTCTGTGAAAACTTTGTCATGAGGATGAAAGGATAAGCTACAGAGTAGGTGAAAATATTTATCACCCACATATTTGAAAAAGGACCATTATCTAAAATATATAAAGAATCCTCTGACTGACTCATTTCACTTAGCATAATACTCTCTAGGTCCATTTATGCTGTTGCAAATGGTAAGATTCATTCTTTTTATGGCTGAGTAATATTCCATTTGCATATATGTACCACAGCTTTTTTATCCACTCGTCTATTGATGGGCACTTGGGAAAAAACAATATAAATGAAAAAAAACAAAACAGAAACAGACTATAGATACAGAGAACAGACTAGTGGGTGCCAGATGGGAGGGGGTTTGTGGGACTGGGTGAAAAAGGTGAAGGGATTGAGAAGGACAGATTGGTAGCTGCAAAATAATCATGGGGATGTAAAGTACAGCACAGGGAATATAGTCAATAATATTGTAATGACTACATATAGTGCCAGGTGGGTACTGGAACTATCAGGGGGAACCCTTTGTAAAGTGTATATGATTGTCTAACCAATATGCTGTACACTTGAAACTAATACAAAATAATGTTGAGTGTAAACTGTAACTGAAAAAAAATTAAAATATTAAAACAATAAATATATAAAGAATTCTCAAAACTCAATAGTAACCCCCTCCCCCCAGCAAACCATTAAATTAGAACATGGCCAAAAAACTCGTAGAGATTTTTCTGGAGATATACAGATGGCAATTAAGCACATGAAAAGATATTTAACATCATCAGCCATTAGGGAAATGCAAATTAGAACCATAATGAGATATCACTACATACCTATCATAGTGGCTAAAATTAAAAATCTGACAACACCAAGTGTTGATGTTGTGGAGAAACTGGCCCACTCATATGCTTCTGATTGGAATGTGAAACGGTGCAGCCACTCCGGAAAACAGCTGGGTGGTTTCTTTAAAAACAAAACATGCCATCCAACAATTGCACTCCTGAGCATTCATTGCAGAGAAGGTTAAGGTCCAGCAAGAGACAGGGGCCGTCCCTGAGCATAGCCTTGGGTCCCCTGCTTATTCCTGGGGAACTTGTTCCTGTTGGCTGAGGACCCCTGGACATCCTGCCTTCATGGAGGGGCTCCTTTCTGTGTCAGGAGGCTGTGGGCTCTGGAGCCTGTCTGGCTGAGCAAAGGCAGAAAAGAGACCAGGAAGCATTGGTTGAGGGCAGCACCCTCCCAGGGAGTCACACTGAGTGGTTTCGATGTTGTATCCAAGGCCTCAAGAGAGGGGTTATCCAATCTTTCCTTCCCATTCTACAGATGGGGACACTGAGGCCCAGGAGTGTGGGAGCAGGTGAGGGAAGCTCAGCCAGAACCCAGAGCCTTCCATTGCTAGCCTGGGACCCGCTTTCTCTGCCCTGGACTGCATCTACCCAGAGGGCTTTGACACACCCTGGATGGTGACGTGGAGAGCAAACTGCTATGCGGTTGCCCCTCCTAGGACCTGAAATGTGTGACCCGCCAGCCCGGGTGAGCCTCAAGGTCGCGTAAAGCATCACACCCAGCTTCCCTGGAGGGCAGTGCGCGCAGATCTGGGCCAGGTGATTCAAGGGGAAGGCTTCATTGCGTGTGAGCAACCTTTAATTCTGGCTTTCAACTCCGCAGAAGGTCCTCGGGCATCATTTTCCGCTGCCACGGACGAGACCGTGGGCCTGTCTACACAGCACAGTTCGCATCAGCGGAGTTTGTGAGCTGTGCTCACTGCTGCCCAGGGACTCTGCAGGTGTAGCCTGATCTTCCCTTTGGGTGCAAAAAATTTCAACTTATCAGCACTTGAACTACAGAAACTCTCTTTCAACAAGGTAAATGGGCAGAGCGGGCCTGATTGGGGGAAATGGGTTCCAGGGGTGAATGCCGGGGGAATATGCCAACGGTGTGTTGGTCATTTCTTTGGGCAGAGATGCCTCAAGCAGAGAGGAGCAGGACAGAGGAGCTGAGAGGAGCTGGGCCTCCAGTTAGCCTGAAGTGTTACAAAGGCTCCTGTGGTCCCCAGAGGATGGAAGCCCCTGGGAGGGAAGGAAGGCAGCCTGTGGGGCAGGGTTCGTACCTTTTTAAACCATGGAATCTTCTGGCAGCCTGGTGATGCTATGAGTCCTGTTTCTGAATAATGCTTTTTCAACTGGTGAAATAAAATACAGAGGTTGTAAAGGAAACCAATTATACTGAAATTCAGCTCCAAATAGGAAAACATTGGTGTTAGTGCAGCACATGCACGTGCTTTATCAACGCATTCAATATTCCAAGATACCTGCAGTAACGTAAAGCGACGGAGTGTCTGCGGGGCGAAGTCAGGTACGGTGAGTGGGCCACTGTGAAATTTGTCGTCTGCAGTCACGACAGAAGGAAACGCCACGTCTCGGTTGGAGGTGACAACACAGATGCACATGTCTTTGGGATGTGGGCATATAATGAAGAAATTATCTGAGTGCAAAAGAGGTTAGTGTTTTGAGTAAATTGATAGCAGTTAAGGTTAAATAGAAAGATATTAAATAATGTCCTTGTTTGCTTTATGAGATATTTTTCTTGTTAAGCCACAGTTAAGTGTAAGAGCACCGTGTGGTTCTCACGGGCCGGACGTATTCTATCCAGGTGTACGCCCCCCGAGGAAATGATCTCTTGAATGTGAGGTGCTCCCCCCTCCCCGAGCCCCCAGAAGGTTCTAGGGGTGCAGTCAGGGGAAAGCCCTTTGGAGCGGGAAGCTCTACTGCTTACTGTGGGAGACGCAGACTTTACTGGGGCCTCATTTTCATCATCTCTGCAGTGCGGTTTTAGTCTAAGCCCCACAGAGAAGCGATGAGATGATCGCGGCAGGAGCTCTCCAGGCCCTGTGGGGGTGCACAGGCGATGCCTCAGTGCCCCTCCTTTCCTGCAGGACTCTCCCCCAGCCTTATTGAGGTATAACTGACAAATCAAAATTGTGTGTATTTAAGGTGTACAACATGATGGTCTGATATACATTGTGAAGTGATTACCAGTCAAACCAATAAACACATCTATCGCCTCACACAGTTATTATTATTATTTATTATTATTATTATTTTGGTGTAGTGAGAACACAGGATCTACCTCTTAGCAAATTTCAAGAGCACAATAGAGTATTATATGGCCACCATGCTGTACACTAGATTCCCAGAATCTATTCATTTTATAACTGAAAATTTGTAGCCTTTGGCCAACCTCTCCCCATTTCCCCAGCCTCTGATAATCACTGTTCTACTCTCTGGTTCTATGAGGTCAGCTTTCTAAGATTCCACATACAAGTGAGATGACACAGTGTTTGTTTTCCTCTGTCTGGCTGATTTCACTTAGCACGATGTCCTCCAGGTTCATCCATGTTTTTGCAAGTGGCAGGATTTCCTTCTTTTTTGTGTGGTTGAATAATATTAATATATATATATCGTATCTTCTTTATGGGTTCATCCGTAGATGGTCACTTAGGTTGTTTTCCTATCGTGGCGACTGTGAGTAACGCTGCAATGAACATGGGCGTGCAGATTGCTTTTGGAGCTGGTTTTATTTCGTTTGGATATATACCTAGAAGTAGGATTGCTGGAGCACATTTTCAATTTTTTGAGGAACTTCTATACTGTTGTCCATAATGGTTATTTTTAATTTTTTGAGGAACCTTCCTATTGTCTTCCGAAATGGTTGTATCAATTTACATTCCCACCGCCCACGCATCAGGGCTCCCTTTCTCCACGCCCTCGCCAGTACTTGTTATGTGTGGCCATTATGACAATAGTCATTCTCACAGGTGTGAGGCGATAACTCCCTGGCTTGGCTCAGCATTTCCCGGATGATTAGTCATGTCGATCACTTGCTCATGTCCCCGGTGAGCATTTGTGTGTCTTCTTTGGAAAAATGTCTATGAGGTTCTTTGCCCATTTTTTAATCAGGTCATTACTATTATTTGCTATTGAGTTGTGAGAGTTCCTTATGTAGTTTGGATATTAACCCTTTATTGGCTATGTCGTTCTCAAACATTTTCTCCTACTCCGTAGGTCGCCTTTCACTTTGCAGATGGTTCGCTTTGCCGTGCCAAAGCTTCTTAGCTTGACGTAGTCCCGCCTGTTTATTTTTGCTTCCATTGCCTGTGCTTTTGGTGTCATATCCAGAAAATTATTGCCAAGATCAATGTTAAGGAGCTTTCTCCCTGTGTTTTCTTCTAGGAGTTTTATGGTTTCATGCCTTACATTTAAGTCTTTAATCCATTTTGAGTTGATTTTTGTGAGTGGTGTAAGAGACAGGTTTGGTTCCATTCTTTGACACTGGAAGTCCAATTTTCCTAACACCATGTACCGAAGAGACTACCTTTTCCCCATTGTGTGTTCTTGGCACCCTTGTCATAGATTAGTTGACCATATGTGTGGGTTTATTTCTGCTCCGTTGGTTATCTACTCTGCTCCATTGGTTTATGTGTCTCTTTTTATGCCAATGTCATGCTGTTTTATTACTATAGCTTTGTAGTATACCTTAAAAATCAGCTTTGTTCTTCTTTTTCAAGATTGCTTTGGCTATTTGGATTCTTTTGTGGTTCTACACCAATTTTGGTATTTTTCCTCCTATTTCTGTGAAACATGTCATGGAATTTTGATAGAGATGACTGCAAGACTCTTGATTTCCCACATGCTCTGGAGGGGGGTTGTCTGTATCAGTGCCACATGATTCAACTAATTTCCTGCTGAGAAGATGCTCCCAGTTTGGAGTTCTGAAAGTGGGGGTGAGGGAGCACAGAGACCACAGAGAATATTTTATTTACATCTCTCAGGAACTTTTAAATCTAAGCACACAGTAGCTATGGTGTACTTAGCATCTACTATGTGTTAGACATGCTAAGAGACTCTCTGTGCCTCTGTTTCCCATTGATAAAATAAGGCTATGAATAGTGTCTACCTCCTAGGGCTGTCAGGAGGGTTCAATGAGTAATATTTATTAAGTGTGTAGAATAGTATACATAGTACTGGATCTGTGCTTACTAAATAGAGTCATTTATCCATGCAGCATCTTTGCAAACTAGGCATATGGCTTCCAGTTGTCAGATGAGGAAACTGAGGACTGAGCCTCAGATCCTTGGCATTATTTGTCAAGGGAGGGGGACTCTGCTGTCTCATTCTGCTCAGTCAGAGAAGCTTTCATGGGTTCCCAGAACTGGAAAGATGCTAGAATACGCTGTACCTTCCTGCCCTCATCTCTGGTGTTCTTCCCCTCCAGCCCCCCATGCTCCGCCAACTGCTTCCTACCCAGTTATTCCCACTATAGAGCCTTCGGACTTACTGAGCTATATGCATGGGACACTGTCCCTAGATCTTCCCAGTGCTGACTTTCTCCTATTTTTATGTCTCAGCCCAAGTATCTTGATCCCATAGAGGCTTTGCTTGGCCACCCTAATTTAATTAAGCCCTGTCCCATTATGATCACATCACCCATTTGAGATCTTTATAGTTCTCTGAAATTATTATATTTATTTTTGTTTACTCTTATTTGTCTCTCTTCCCTCCCCATCAGAAGATAAACTCTAATACAGAAGGAAGTTTATCTACCTTGTTCATCACTGCTTTTCTACCTTCAAGTAGTGCTTTGAACAATATAGATTCTCAAATATTTACTGAATGACTGAATACACTCCCAAGGAGCTGTTCAGCTTTGGCGCATACACATGTGCCATCAGGAAGCTCATTCCTTCCTGAGGCCGTCTGTTCTGCTATCTGTGGCTTTGACTGTTAGAAAGTCCCTTCTTTAACTGGATCCCTTCTGCCCCTTTGGTACCTATAGAATAAATTTCTTCCTATCACCTTTGGAGGTAAGCTTTAGCTGGTGGCCCCATCTTTGGTTTGTCGAAAGGCTGTTTGTCTTTCTTTTCCCCCTTCACATGGCCTCTCAGGTGAGACATAAAAATGGAGATTGTCCACCGCCCCTCGCCCCCCCCCGCCTTATCTTTCAAAGGTATCCACAGATGGCTGACTGTTCCCTGTCATGTGTCAGAGAACAGAAAACCACTCAGTCTTTCAGCCCAGGAATGAGGAGGAAGCTTGGGTAAGTAGATCCATATTTCTAGAAGTTTATTGTGCTATTAATAGATTTCCTGTGGGGGTGAAATGTTCAGGGGCCAAAGTCTGAGACACACTGGGTTTCATGAGTTGAGCGCTGTTGTGGATCCTGGTGTCTTGCCTGTAGGCCTTCCAGAAACTTCGCAATGCAGTGGGCTCTGCGATTCTTTACCAGGGAGCCGCAGTCTACAGTTTCCCAAACTGACTCACTCCAGGAATAATCTTCATTAAATGCCTCTGAGCATCTCACGAACCACAGATGTCCGGGCTTTCTAATTTGGGAAATACTTTACTAGATGTTTCTTAGTCTTTCTAGCTCTCGGATTTCACCATCCTGGAGAGGAACCTTCTAGGGACAGAACATTTTTCTCCTGCTAAGTCCACAAGGATGGGTCTGCCCTGCCACGGCTGCGGAGCGGAGCAGGAGCACGGTAGAGCTTCCTTCCCCCTTCTCTCTTCATTCCCGACCCCCCGCCAGGTTCTGGGTTTATGACCCCCTTCAAATAACATCTCAGGATTCTTGGGGAGATAAGAATCACCAGGTAATTGTTCGGGATCTGTAAATGACTTAAATAGGTTAGGGATCTAATTACCACCAAATGACTTTATTGCCTCCTGGCGATAACAGGGCTGTAACCTTCCTCCCCTGGGGAGTAGGGTCCCCACGCCCAGGGGTCACGGGGCGGTCAGGGCCCTGGCAGCTGGCGAGGAGGAGAGAGGCTTTCTCTCAACCCCCACACTCCTGCAGCGCCCGGGAGCAGCCTGTTTTGGCGGAGGAGACCACACTGAGACCTTGGCGGCTTCTCCTTTCCTTCTGCCACTCCATTGTCTTCCTGGGGACCTTGGCAAGTCCCCGCCACTCTCTGAGTCTTCATTCTTACCGGCAAGGACTGCTTTTCCATCCTATTTGCAATACTGGAGCCTAGTCCTGTTTATTTATGCTAGTTGTTTAGAAGTTCACCGTGGGAGGGGTGCTGGGGGGAAGCATATACATAGCTGGTCATAATGCAGGATTTATTCACTCATCCATCCACCCATTCTCATTATTTATTGAGCATTTACTATATGCTAGACAGTGCTAGAAAGGGAAACAGACACAGTTACTATGGAGAGGCATATACACATACACCATTTATACAGTCATATAAATTTTATAGATAGTGGTTAAAAGCTTTGGCATCAGGGAAATCTGAGTCCAAATTAGACCTCTGCTGTGTGGCACTCAGTAGGCTGATCCCCCTCTGACACGTAGGATGCAATGCCATAGGATTGGTGTGCGAATCAAAGCATGCGACACATAGTAGGTCCTCAATACATGGGGGCCACTATGATCATAATAAAGGTGTATAGTGTTGTGGGAGTGCAAAGGAGGAATCATTATAAAAGATAGTATATAATTTATCTTTGAGATGTTATCGGTAAAGTTAATATAAGCTCTTTCTAAACCACTAAGTCATGCATATAACAGCTGCCAGCATATTCTAAGCACTTGAAAGATGTTATCATTTCAAAGGAGAGGTGGAGGGCAATGGGGCAGAGTGATGGCAGCATTTGAATTGGGCCTTGAAGCATGTGTGGAATTTCAATAGCTGGGGAGGGGGGGCATTCCTAGCCAAGGAAAGTGTAGGGCAAAGGCATGAGATAGGAACGGACCTAGTATGTTGCAGGAACTTCCAATTGTTTAGTGTGGTAAGAGGCAGGGCTCATGGAGGATTGTGTAGGAAGAGGCTGGAGAAGGGGTGGGAGAAGAGGCCTTTGGAAAACCTTGCCTATTAGGTCTGTGTTGCCCTTAACCTTGTCTTCCTATAATTTCCATACTAGTCCCAGGGTTGCCCTTGGGGCTGCATAGAGCAAGTCTTCCCCCTTACTTCAGATGAGCCCTTCAGACATTTGAACACAGGGTTAGATCTCCAGGAATCCCTCATTTGCATCCCCCAAATCTGTGGCTCTTTCCTGGCCACCATCAGGAGACCTGGTTTTGAGAAACTGTGCCTTCCAGATCACTTTTTCTCTTCTGTTCTTTGTTATTTTTATTTTAAAATGAATGGCTTCTGGATTAAAATTTCTTTATTATGGAAATTTTCTATCATATACACAACTAGAGAGGATAGCTTATGAACCCCCACATGCCCATCAACAAGTCTCAACAACTGGTAACATTTTGCAAATCCTGTTTCTCTCCTCCCTTCTTTTGTTTATGTATTTGTTTGCTGGAGTATTTTAAAGCAAATCCCAAACAGGACATCCTTTCATCTGTAAGGCTTTAGTATGCATCTCTAACAAAAAGGGGCCATGAAAAACCAGACCATGTGATTTTGACAATTAACACAATAAAAAGTTTCAATATCCTCGGTTACTCAGTCCATATTTAGAGTTCCTTGATGGTATCTAAGAATCTTTTTAGGGTTATTTCTTAAAAGTCAGGTCCAAAAAGATTCATATATTGCATTTGCTTGTTCTATCTCCTAAGTTTCTTTTATTCTGTAACAGCTGGCCTCCATTTTTCTATGCTATAGATTTGTTGGAGAAACAGAATCATTTGTCCTGTTAAGTATCTCATGTTCTGAACATGGCTGATTGCTTCTTCATGGTACTTAACTTGCTCTTCTATCCCCTAGACTTCCTGCAAATAGGTAGTTAAGTTTAGAGCATGACTGTAGTCAAGGTCATTTTTTTTAAAGGCAAGAACAATTCACAAACGGTGCTTTGTGCTCCCCCTGCCTTATAGCAGGATTCACACAATGGCAGGTTGTTCAACTCTTAGAGAGATAAAGGCTGATTGGGATTCAGATGATATCAGCCTGATTACTCCACAAATCATCATTCTGAACAGTCTAGTTGGTCTACACTTGTCTCTTAAGAGGAAGCACCAGGAAGGGAATGCATCACTCCAGCTGGGATTGGATTAGAGAGAAGGAGTATCACATCCCTCAGTCTACACCTGATGCATCTATTCATGCAGCCCTCATTTGGGAGGTACAGCACACTGCTAACTCCTGCTGAGCTCACCTTTCAATAAATCACCTATGTCTTTTTCTCATGGACTATTGCTAAGCCACCTCTCTTTCTTTATGAACTTTGCTGGTAGGTTTGATGTTCCCAAGTGAACCTTATATTTATATTATCTTTATATATACATTATATAGAAATATTCAATATATAATACATAAAATTCATATATACATATTTTGCATATTACATAATATTTAACTATATTTACATTATATTATTCAAAGTGAAATTTCCCCTTGTTTTTAACTCTTCAAAGTTCATTTCCATTAAGATTTTATTATTATAGGAAGGCTGATAGGCAAGTGACTTCCAAGAACATTGATTTTAGTTCCTTCACTTTATAGATGATGAAAGTGAAGTACAGAGAAATTTCTTGATTTGAATTAAGTTGCTCAGGATCATGCACCAGGGGGTAGACTGTTACACTGGTCACCCCACTGAACCACACTTCCGGGTCTTCACTTGCTTATGTGGTCCCCTCCCACATGGACTCTGCGTGTGGCCATGTGACTTTCTTTGGCCAATGAGACATTAGCAAGCAATGTTGGTGAAGGCTTCATAAGCACTTAATACTGGCACTTGTCTCTTTGGAATGCTTACTCTTGGGATGCCCTTTTACCTGCTTTGTGCACTTGGAGTCCTGTGACTACTCTATGAGGAAGCCTAGTGAGAGACACATGGCCCAGTTGTAACGGGGAAGGAATATACTGTACTTATATAAAGTTATCCATATTAATTTTAGTAAATATTAAGCCCAGCTTGTTACTCTAACCTGATTTTTCCTCTCAAAACTAGAGCTTACATGTTAAAAGTTTTTCTAAGTGTACTTTACCAGAATCAGCAGTTTTAGTTTCTGTGTGTACCTAAGGAGCAGCCTGACCTCAGACACAGGAATTCAACCAGATGGCCAACTCATGGACACTGACCATGAAAATCCATATTGGGACCAGCAAGGACACTGCCTGCATATTCACAGCTCCTCTGCCTGATCTTTTTGTTCAGCTTTTCCTCTCCCTTCTAATAAAAACCTCTGCCTGCACTGAGATGTTAAGACGGGTTTTTGAGGACAGAAATTTCCCATCTTCTCGAAATGCCCACACTTGAATAAACCTCTTTCCTTTTCCACTAGCACCTGTCTCACAAGTTTGGCTTTTGTTGCATCAGGCAGCTGAACCTGGGTTTGGTTACATAGTGACCCTGTAACCTCAGCTAACAGCCTGACAAACCCAGACCTGTCTTGTGAATGAAGCCATTCCTGATCACAAGGGGCCATCGACTGACACACACATTCGCAAGCCCTGCTGAGAGCAGCCATGTCATCCCAGACCAGATGAAGAACCTGGTCAAGCCAGAGTCATGAGTCCAATAATCACTGTGTCAAGCAACTAAGTTTTGGAGTAACTTGTTATGGAGCAAAAGCTAATATGCTGAAACTGTCAGCGTATAGATGATGTTTTTACATATAAGAATATCTTTACCCTTTTCTCACTCAAATGGGACTATAATACTGTTCTGCCACTTACTCTTTCCGCTTAATGACATATCTAATGACAGTTTTCCTTGAAGTACATTTCAGTCTCTCTCAGTATTTTAAACAGCTGGACAAATACACTATAATTGATTCGAGCAGTGTCCTCTTGAGGTGGTTTCCAGTTTGTGCTATCATAAAGCCTTGGTGGACATTCTTATATGCAGCATTTATATACATGCGTGCGTGTTTATCAGATAAGTTCTTGCAAATACAACGACTGGGTCAAAGAGATTTGCATTTAGAATATTAATAGTTGTCGAGTTACCTTCCAAAAGGAAGTACTAATTCGTACTTCCTTATTATGAGAGTGACTATTTCATCAACTCCTTCAGCAACACTTTTACACATTTGCCAGTCTGAAAGGTAAATTAAAAAAAAGTATTTCATGCTGTTTTATTGACATGTTAAAATTATGAATGGGGTTGAGAATATGCTCATATGTTCAGTATCCATTTGTATGTTTTTCCTGTGAATGTCTTATTTCTGCTCTTTGCCCATTCTCTATGGCTTGTAGCCTTCTTAACAATTGAACTATCAAAAATTAATGAATATTAAAGAAATGTTACTGTATGTCTAAACACATTCTAGGTAAAAACCATTTAACTTGAGTTCTAGAGGAGTTTGAAAGTCAGTAAATAATGATTTCCTAAATTCATAGTGTTGGACAAATACAAAACACCTTACCTGCATCATCTAATGTCACCTCACAGCTAACTTCTGAGGCAGGTCTTGTTATCCCCATTTAATGGATGAGGAAGGTAAGCTTCAGGAAGATTAGTAAATTTAGATGGGGGGGAAATTGTGAAAAGATTGGAAAAGGCATACAAAGATTTGCCCACTCCTCCAGGATTTCTGCACCTTTCATTGTCTTTGAAATGAACAGACATTGTCTGTTTTTCAACTCTTTAAATTGCAGAACTGGTAACAATACAAATGATTTCTTGTTCATAGAAATGCAAATGAGTTGTGTCTGATGGAGATGCAATTGTTTCCCTATGGCCGGGGACCTTTTTGTCTATTTGTAATTCATGACAGCATTTCTGGTTGCCTAGATATATATCTGTTCTTCCAATTCTCCTCAGAACTGTTATGATGCCTTACTGGTTCCCTCATTAATTAGTGAGTTAAAATTTTGGCACTTGTTCGTTTTATGTTTGTATGATTTTATCTTTTTTTTTTTTTTTTTTTTTTTTTTTAGAAAAAATGATCTCAAGTCTCTGGTCCAGACAGCTAGAATATGAACCTGTCAGGAGTTGACTCAGGTGTGTGTGACAAGGATCTTTTATTATGATTATTTTTAGCTGCAGAGCTCTTTGAAAAGCTGATGAAAGCGATGAACCCTTTCCCTGGGAAACACACACACACACACACACACACACACACACACACACACACCCCTTTGCATACTCTTTGGAGTTCCTTGTCTCCTGAAGACTGGTTTAAGACGTCCTGCGGTGGAGTCTAGGATCAGAATAGCTGCTCAAGTTCAGAAGTAGAAAGAGGTAGAAGGAAGAGTTGGGAAAATGTCTTTTTTCTTAACTCTTGTTGAGTGCTAACTATGGGTCAAAATAGACTTGCTCATTTAATTGTTACAGAAACCCTAAGACACAAGAAACTGTTGCTATGAAGAGAGCATGTACACAGAGGGGACATGTTACTTGCCCAAGGTCACACAGCTAGCATGAATTCTAAAGTGACTCCTTTGCTCTCCATGGAGGAGCAAAGAGCAAGGTAAAGGTAGTAAAATAGTTCCTGAGGGGACAAAGCAAACCCCTCCCTAGAGAGGAAGAGGAGGCCCCCAAATCAACTGTTTACATCTGTACTGAAGCAGAGGTAACACTCTGGTCACAGAATCTCTTATGGTCAGCCCAACCCTGTCTCCAGAGGATTCTGGGGGAAGGAGGGCATGTGACTGGGACAGGAGATGGGGACTGTGATGGTCAATGTTACATGTCAACTTGACTGGGTCCCATGGTACCCAGAAAAGTGGTTAAATATTCATATGGATACATGTTCTAGGATGTTCCCGGATTAACATTTGAACTGGTAGACTGAGTAAAGCAGACTGCCCTCCCCATATGGCTGAACATGAGGTCTGGACAGAAGTGGAGAGGAGGGGGAATCTGCTCTCTCTGCCTGACTGTCTGAACTGGGGCATCGGTCTCCTGACATTGGACTCAGATTGGAGCCTGTACTCTCCTGGTTCTCTAGCTTGATGACTGCAGGCCATGGGACTTCTCAGCCTCCATAAATCATGACAGCCAATTCCTTATACTCTCTCTCTCTCTGAACCCAGACTAATACAGGGACCCTGAGCAGAGCGGCCCCGTGCCTCTCCATCCCACTGGGAAGTCTGCAGATCTGCAATCTCATCCATGACCTGCCTATAACCGGGGCATCAGAAATGGCTGCGAGAGGTCTCAAAAGAGAGCCTGCTGCCTGGTCTAGGGCTTCCATGGCCCCCGAGGGTGTGGGGGAGCTGTCAGCTTTTACCCTGTTCATGAGAGACGAACTAGAAGACAGAGAGAGGATGTGGGATGGGGCGGGGGCTTTACAACTGGGGTGGGGGGCTTCAGGAGAGGATTCGGAGTGAACCCCAATAGGGGACTGGCTGATGTGGGCGGAGAGGTCACACCCAAGGCCAGGCCTCCCGAGACACGCTCAGTGGATGCCAGCAGTGGCTGACAAAGACAGAGGCTTGGAAGTGTACATCCCCTCCCTCAAGAGACCGCAGTGGTATTTGTATAAACACTTTCCAACCGCACCCTCAACCTAGCAAAGACCCCTGCAAGGAGGAGGGGAACAGAGGGGGACATCTCAAATGTGACTGAGTTTAAACCGGAATGTCTGAGGAATCGGTAATATAGAAGTTACTAGAATAAATTTTCTGCCAACAACATAGAAAGTAAATTCAGTTATAGCAAGATGATAAAAATGACATTTTGCAGTTGCATTTTACATTTTACAAATTACGAGTTCAAGGCCATGAAATGGGTACCTGCTACCCGAGTCAGTAAGTTGGCAGCTGCCCGTCTTTGTTCGTTAATCAACTCTTGCTCCCCCAGCCCTTAGCCTTCTCCTTCTATCCAGAGTTTGCTGGGGGTGAGGCGTCAGTAATAATACTCAGGCTCTGGGTGATTTGCACGTCTACGTTTGCAAAGTTCATTTACATCATGGGAGGTACTCTGTGGTTCTGGCCCATTGTACGCCTGAAGGCAGAGCTAGCCTTGCTGCCCCAATTTACAGATGAGAAAGCTGAGGCCCAGAGAGATTGATGGCAACGTTATACAGCAAATTAGAGAGAGTGCAGGACTAAAACCCAGGCTTCCTGACTCCCAGTCCAGCTCCTGGGTGGGTCAGGGATCCAGGCTGATTGCAGAGATGCTGGGACTTGGGGCAGAATCCTAGAATTTCTGGGATTGCACATGGAAGTCAGGCCAGCCTGCCCAGCTCAGAGGAGCAGGTGCTGACCTTGCCCAGCAGGGCAAGTCTCAGCAATATTCATGCAGAAGGGAGACTCAGTGGACGGCTTCCCAGTCTGATTTATCCCAGGGCTTCCCTTGTGACTTATCCCAGGGCTGGAATCCACAGTAGCCACTTTCCTGGTGGGATACGGGACAACATCACTCCACAATGGGTCCTGCCCTCACACTTTGCAAAACACTGTCACTTCCTTTCAGAGCCTCTGCGAGCTCCTTTTGAGGCAGGCCAGTGGGCAGGCCATTTGCAGATGTCAAAACTGAGGCCCAGACAGGGCATGTGGTTTGCCCAAGGTCACGCTGCAAGGAAACAGCAGAGTCCAATGAAACCCTAGCTTTTCAGGACAGGGTGAGGCTGGACTTGCAGCTGGGCCCCTTGCACAAGTCCCTGGAAAGAAACTCTGCAAAGAGTTTGCTGCATTGCTCTTCATTCAGCCCAGAAATGACAACATCCCTCCCCAATTCAACAGAATAACCAAAGACACTAAGTTCTGTTTAAATCCCCCCCCCCCCCCCCATAGTTCTCTCTCCTTAAGACATTTACGTCAAAGCCACACAAAATGTCTTATACATGGGCTGGTCACCGGTGAATGCTGTACCTGCAGGGGAAGGTCAGCACTGTCCCTTCTACCGACCTGGACTGAGCTCACAGGGGCAAAGCCCTGGCTGTTCATGTCAATATTCAGTTCTGTTTATGGAGCACTCAGTAGGTGCTCAATAAATGTGTCATGAATGGAAGAGCAAACAACCTCTCATTAGCCTCCTCTATGGCTCACCATGGTTCACCTCACCAAGGGAAGGACCAGAAGGCCCTCAGAAGTCACCTTGTCCAATTGCTTCATGTGACAGATGAGGTCCAGAGAGGATAAGTGACTGGCTGGAGGTCACACAGCAACTTAGAGGAAGCACAGGTGCAAGAGAATGACCTCCTCATTCCAGAGCGCTCCCTGAGATCTGAAAAGCCACCGTCGTTGAGCCGGGACGGCCACCTTGCTGCTGAGTCTGGAGCAGCCTTCCGAGGGGCAGGCTCAGGGAGGTTTCCTGGGACGTGGGCTGTCTTTGGATCAGGAGATTGACTCCCTCGGACACCTGGGCACCTTCCTGCCACTTGTTTTCACCCGGAGAGGAGAGTGGCTCCGCTGGGGACAGGATGTCCATCTGGTCCCTATGTTGAAGTGGCACAGATGCTGTCCCATTTGGGGTGTGGAGGTGGAAGGAAGCCGAGGGCAGGGACGTAGGTCTGCAGGATGACAGGGCCTGGGAGAGGCTGTGTCTCCCATGGGTAGTGTGGGAGGAGGGTGATCCGGGCAGGAAACCAGGCAGAGGCCAGCGGACCTTGAGCCGGTGGGTAACGCCCGGCAGGAGGAGCCAGCCTGGGCAGTGCAGGGGGCGGCAGCTGTGGGCCCTGTCACGGGAGAGGTAGGAGAGCAGTGAGTCCTCAGCGGTACCCTGGGCTGCCCCGCAGCATCCCACCCCTCCCTGCGGGACTTGGGCAGCTCAGGGTGGGCAGGGGACCAAGCCAGGGAGAAGCGCATGCTGGGGGCCAGAAAGCCTGGCCCTCACCCCGCCATTTACAACAATTACTTGACATGGGAAAGTCATTTTGTTTCTCAGAGCCCAGTTTCTGCATTAGCTAAAAAAAAAAAAAGATAAATAAAAAATCCTGCCTGGTAGCGTCACCGTGGGTCTGCACAAGCCTTTAGCCACAGGCCTGTCTATTCCATGTAGCGCTCCTGCCCCAGTTTAGCATCTGATACACACTCCGAATGTGTTGACTCAGTGGACAGCCAATACCTAGGGAGCACTTGCTAAGTACCAAGCGGTCTTCACATCTCAGTCATTTCATCGTCATCAAAACCACCCTGTCCTCTGAGGGGCGCCGTGACTCTTCCAGGCTACCCTGCTGCTTAGGGCAGAGCTGGGCTGCGAACCTGGGCATCTGACTCGTGTTCAACCTCCGTGTACCGCCCTGTCCTCCATGACCCTGTTCTGTGAACTGTGAAGTTTTACACAAGGAGTGCAGGGAGGAGGGAGAAACCTGTGATTGTCACTCAGTGGGTGAGGGCGTGGGGACAGAGAGAGGCAGCGATTTGTCCCAGGTCCCACAGACTTACAGAACATTCTTGCCCAGGTTCTTTCTAAAAAATATTCCCCTGGGGTGTTTTCTCCCTTCTGGGTCTGGATGAGATGTTCTCAGACAGTGGGTCCCTCAGATCCCCTTGGTGCCTCAGCCACTCACAGCCATGTCCAGATGTGTGGCGGGGGCCAGGTCAGCGTCGCCCAGCTGCTGCGGAGCCCCGAGGCTGCCCATCTTCTCTTGCTTCCGCCACTTGGCTCGCTGATTCTGGAACCAGATCTGATGAGGGAGAGAGCGGGTGGAGATAAACAAGAGGCATTTTCTCCATCTAGTACCTCCCCCAACATGCCTCATAACCGTGCCTCCCGAGGGACTTTGCAGTTTAGAAAGCTCAGGGCATCCAGGATTTCTCTAGCTCTGGAGGTCAGCCTTCTGCAAGGGGGGGTGGGAGGGGGGTGGTCACAACCTTCTATGCCTGCATGCCCCGGGGCTCATTCGGGAGGGAAGCAGCTGGGTGCCCCACAGTTGGGAGTTGGTGGGGTCTGTGGTAAACAGAATCTAGGGGCCAGCCTCTGAGCTTTAGCCACCAGCCACCATGTGAAATGTGAGTCCAACCTTGCAGGCTCATCCAATTTTCAAGGCAGAAATCTTGATTTTTATGTGAAAGCTCTGAGCTTTAAAATGCTGAGCAGGTCAAATAAAACCCATCAATGGCCTGTTTCCTCCTGGAGGGCCACTGGTTTGCAACCCCTGTGGGTCCCTTGGCATCTGCAGGAACATTGGCCGTTTTCTATATTCACGAGCATCCTCATTGTCCCTGACAAGCGGCCATTTGTACTTGGTCATTCTGCTGAGATGCAGCTGAATTCTGAGCCATTTAGCTGATGCTACCAACTTAGCAGGTGACAGAATCCATATGGAAAGAAAAAAGGGAGAAGTCTGAGATGGGGTGGTCCTTAGCCAGAAGAAAAGTAAGTTGGGATAAAATAAAGAGTAGAATGTTGACCTGGGCCCTTGCTCAGAGTTTGAATTTGAATGAGTCCATCATATTTATTAAAAAAAAAAAAAAAAAAAAGAGTGACTTAAAAAACTGTGTTAAGAGAGTATACCAACAGCGCAATGATTGAATTTGGGTTTGCTAGAATGGTACTTGCAAAATTGGGGATGTGCAAAGAGAGAAGGACATATCCCTGGTGAGTGGCAAGGGGCTACTATATCTCCAGCCATGGAAAAATCCATAGATACTCCAGGGTGAAGAAATTACGAGCACAGATTAGGCAGCCTCTGCGCTGCCTTCGACGTGATAGCCATGTGGTCCTGGCCAGGGGTTGGAAAACCAAGGCCTGCTGCCCAGCTCTGGCCCTCCACTTGTTTTTGTATGGCCCATGAGCTAGGAATGGTTTTCATGTTTTTAAATGGCTGCAAAAAAATCCAAAGAAGAATAATATTTTATGGCATGTGCAAATGATACAAAATTCACATTATAGTGTTCATCGATAAAGTTTTATTGGCACACTGCCACGCTCATTTGTTTATATATTGTCTGTGGCTGCTTTCATGCTACAGTGGCAGACTTGAATTGTTGTGACAATGACTGGATGGCCCCCATCTGGCCCTTTACAGAAAACCTTTGTTGACCCCGGCCTAGACTGTCAAGAGGTATTTTGTGAGTGATGCTGCGTGGTGCACTGTGTTCTGAAAGTGTAGTCATGTGTGGAGAGAAAGGGCGCGGGAGCACCTGTCAATGGCCATCACCAAAGCCACCTCGCTCCATGTTCACCCTCTACAGAGAGAAATCATCTTATATCTATGGTCCCCTCATTTCCTGGAACAGAATATTTAGCAAATGTGATTATTTGTGGGACAAAGCCAATGGAAAGTTTCAGGGAGGGAAGGTCCAGGATTTGGAGGGTCCAGGATCCATAGGGTCTCAGCCCTGGCCCAGGTGCCGTGAGTGGGGCTGAGGGTGGGCACCGTGGCACCTGCACCCGGGGATGGTGGCACCTGCACCCAGGGATGGTGGCACCTGCACCCGGGGATGGTGGTACCCGCACCCGGGGATGGTGGCACCTGCACCCGGGGATGGTGGTACCTGCACCCGAGCCTCCGGGAGGTTGATCCTGGCCGCCAGCTGGTTGCGCACGTGGATGTCCGGGTAGTGGGTGAAGTGGAACATCTTCTCGAGCTCGTGCAGCTGCTCCGTGGTGAAGGTGGTCCGGACCCTCCGCTTGCCCTTCCTCTCTGGATGAGGGAGGGGCCAAGTGGTATGAGTGACCTTGGCGTTGGCTTTGTGTCACAGCATTTCGTGATTCCCCGGTGTATTTGCAAAAACCAAAAACCATTTAAAAGTACTCCCTCCCTAAATAAAGGACTTTATAACAGCCTGTAAACCCCCAATAAACTTTCTCCCGGTGCTGTAGTTTCCTTTAACTGCCACGTATCTCCAGGAAAGAGTAGCGTCCATCACGCAGCTGACCCTGATGGCACCGGGGAAGCTGGAAGCGGAGGGCAGGTGAGAGGGAGGGCGGGCTGGCACATGCCCACTCGCAGCAGGTCCCCCGGGGGGGAAGGGACATCCAGTGGCGAGGATGTGCCAGGAGCCCTGGCTGGTGGCTCAGCAGAGGTGACCTGCTCGTGTGCACAGGGCGGGGGGGGGGGGGAAGGGCAGAGTCTGAGGGGTGGGCTCAGAAGCACGAAGGTCCGCACTGCCATTTCCCCCCATTTTCAGGAGGCGGCTGCTCCAGGAGAGGGGTGAGAGGAGCCGGCCAGGCTGACACCCGGGCTGCAGGCCGCAGTCTATGGCCGAGAGCAAGCAGGGGAGAGAAGGCAGCAGAGCATAAGCGGAACACGGGACGGAGAAGGTGGAACGCAGGACTCGGCCCAGAGAATTTTGGGCCTCGTTAAACAAGAAGTGGGGAAGAGGAGCGCATGGACGGGGCGCCCGAGCACGGGACAAGGTTCTTAACCCTCAGGAAGGGCTGGGATCTCCTGGGCCCAGTCGGAGGGGACGATGGGGGTGGTGGGCCCCATTTCCCAAGTTCTGGAAGGAGCACTGGATTGGGAAAGAGAAAATCCTTGAGTTCCTATCTAGGCCCAGCATCTTAGGACCAGGCAGAGAAACCCAGGAGCTGGTGGCCACAGTGCAGTGAACCCAGGAGGGCACATAGGGCTGCGGGGAGAGGTGAGGAGGATGGGGGGAACTGACCCCTTTCAGGTTACTCCTCTCCCTGTTATTTTTAATTTAATTTAATTAAAAAAAATATGCCTTCATTGATTTCAGAGACAGGAAGGAAGAGGGAGAGAGAGAAACATCAATGATGAAAATCATTGATCGGCTGCATCGAGCCTGCAACCCCGGCATGTGCCCTGACAGGGAATCGAACTGGGATCTCCTGGATCCTAGGTCGATGCTCAACCACTGAGCCACACGGCCGGGCAGCGTCTCCCCGATATTAATTGTGCAAGCCGTGAATCACACCTCAGTGCGTCTTCACAGAGAACGCATCGGCAGAACTTAATTAAACCTGAGCCGTTTAGCACATCGATCATAAGAAATACACAATTTACACAGGTGATTAGGCCACCTAATTATAACCCGATGTTTCTCCACGCTCGGCTCCCTCCCCTGATTGCTCCTTCTCTGGGGTCTGCTAACGGGCCCCGCTGCTCAGCTACAGGGCCTGGGGTTTTGCCACTGGGAGGAGTCTCTGGAAATGGGCCTGTCCTTGTCTTCCTCTGGCAGCGGGTTCAGCATGGAGGAGATCCAGGGCACTCTTGGGAGCCCTCCTGCAGGCTGGGGACACCTCCTGGACGTGAGGGTGGGTGTAGGGTGGGAGTCTCCCAGGGCAGACCTGCACTGGCCTCTTCTCTCCAGTCGGTCATGGACTTCCTACAGTTCCCTGTGCCCACAGCATCAGGTTTGACCTCCTCCAGGAAGCCTTCCCTGGCCCCCTGACAGACCAAACCTCCCTTAGAATAGGCCACCAGAATGCTGTGTCACCCTCTCCCCACCACGTATCACCGTTGTCATTGAGCTTCATCGGTGACTGCTGGATGGCTATTTGTCTCCCCTCCTAGATGAGGGTAGGGTTGAGCTTGTGTTCCACGCTCTACAGCATCCCCACTCCCAGCTCATACCTGCGGTGGCTTTGAGATAGGACCCTTTGAATACTGGTCTCCTTTAATGTGGGGCCCACCTTAGTGATTCCCATAACAAACGGGCCATCAGAGGTGACTCCCTCCCTCTTGAATTGCTGGCTCTGAGAGGCCAGCGGAGAGCCCCGCCTGGGGAGAAACTGAGGTCTCCTCCAACAGCCGGGCGTGAGCCCAGGCCTCAGGTGACTGCAAATAACACTCTTACTGCAATCTCACAGGAACCCTGAGCCAGAACCACCCAGTGAAGCCATCCCCAGATTCCTGATCCACAGAATCTGAGTAAGATAGTAAATGCTTACGGTTGTCTTAAACCACTAAGTTTTGGGACAATTTGTGTGTGTGTGTGTGTGTGTGTGTGCGTGTGCGTGTGTGCACACGCGTGGGCGCGCCGCTGCAATAGATAAGCTGGCCATCCCACAGGCATTCGGGAGTCTTGCTGCACGCCTGGGTGAAGCATATGATGGATACGTGGAATTTAAATTCTAGCCCATGCTAAAGCCTCCGCCGTCCACTCGGGTTTCTCCCAGCTCAGCTCCGACACGTTGGGGGCCTGTTACCATGGTAATGTTGTCAATGCCCTGCTTGCATCCCTCAGACCTTTTTGTGCTCCAGAGCCACTTTCCTCTGCCAGGATAGGCAATTCTGGGCTAAAAAGCGCCGATAATCCCAAGGAGTATATTTGCTCCATTTCCTGAAGGACTGAAGCTTGTTTCGCACAGTGGTCACTGGCTTCCTCACTTGTGCTCAGTCCTTTCCTTTGGGTCTGCTTTTTGGAGGACCCCACACCAATACTACATTTTTTTATGTTTGTTTTGTTCTGTTTTTGTTTTTTACAAGTCTTGTACTCCCAACAGGTCTGAGAAGGAGTCAGGTTCTCAATTCCAGAAGCAGCCTCCAGGTGCCCCTAGCCCAGGCAGGCTGTGACTCTGGTGGCAGGGACTGAGATAAGGGGTCTGAAAGAGGGAAGCAAACTACACGTATCCTGGGGGACGTACAGGCTTTTAGTTCTGCATCCTTTAGCCCTGCTCCTGTCTGCTCTCATGGGAACCCCGCTCTCCCTGTCTAAGGGCCAGAGCCATTAATGATGAGCCATGGGACACACCTTAGGTCTCAGACACAGCCCCAGTCCCAGGGCCCAGGGCAGAGCAGGGCCCCACCTTCAGTTCTAGGCTGTGCAAGGGGGGGGGGGGGGCACTGAGGGAGAGGAGTGGGGGAGGAAAGGGGGGTAGAACAGGGAAGGGAGAGGGAAAGGGGAAAACGAGGGGGAGGAAGTGCAGGAAGCTGGAGCGGTTTGAATTGTGTTTTCCCCCAAATATATGTCCAAGCCCTAAACCCTGGCACCTGTGCATGCGACCTTATTGGACACAGCATCTTTGTGGATTTAATTAAAGATCTTGAGATGAGGTCCTTGTGATTTAGGGTGAGCCTTGAATCCAGTGACCGGTTGGGTCCTGAGAGAACGGGACCTGCGATTTGACCCCGACCCAGAGGCCAAGGCCAGGTGAGATAGGGCGGAGAGTGGAGTGAAACCTCCGTAAGCCAAGCAGCCAAGGGATGCCGGAGCCTTCAGAGGCTGGACAGGGGCCTGGGCCAGACTTTCCCTCAGGGCCTCTGGAAGGAACACCCCCTCCAATACCTTGGCTTTGGACTTCTGGCCTCCAGAACTGTAAGACAACACATTTCTGTTGTTTAAAGCCACTCGGTTTGTGGTAATTTGTTATAACAGCCACAGGAAACTGACCAGAGGGGGAGGAAGAGAGAAACCAGAGAAGGAGAGAGAAGGGGGTGGGGCAGGGGGGGTCTAAAGCTAAAGGTTTGGGGGCATTTAAAGAGCAGGGAGGATTACTTGGGGTGGCGAACACACAACATACTGATCATGTCCTATAGAATTGTACACTTCAAACCTATATAATTTTATTAACCAATGTCAACCCAATAAATTCAATTAAAAAAAAGAAATTATGCCTGGGGTGGAGGGTACAACATGGGTGAAGGGAATAAAAAGTTTACTTTATAAACTTTCAGTTATTAAATACATAAGTCCTGGGGATGTTGTGTACAGCATGGTGACTATAGTTAATAATACTGCATTGCATACTTGAAAGTCACTAAGAGTAAATCTTTAAAGTTCTTATCACAAAAAAAGAAAAAATTTGCAACTATGCATGGTGATGAATGTCTATTATTGTGGTGATTATTTCACCATGTACATAAGTATTGAATCATTATGTTCTACACCTGAAACTAATATAATTGTATGCCAATTATGCCTCAAAAAAAAAAAAAAAAATAAAGGAAAAAGAGAGCAGGAAGGATTGGAAGTCGGAGAGAAGCTCCATGTGCCTGGAGGGTAGAGAGTGAAGGGCAGGGTGGGTGTGGTGGGAGCTGAACTGAGGGCCAGCAGGGCCAGTCTGTGAAGGACTCTGAATGTCACACCAACGGGCCAGGGATTGGTAAACTATAGTCAGAAGACCACACTGGTTCACCCACTGAGGTGGTCTCTTCCTTGCCCATCTCTGCGCCCGTCCCACTGATGACCCTCTGTCAGGAGACTGTGACTCCCAGGGTTAAATTCTAGTGCTAATTACTCATGTAGTTTTTGCAGCTGATTGGTCTTCTCTTCTTGGTTTGTCATCTATAAGGTGGGGGCTCACACATGGGACAATTTGACGGAAGGATGGTCATGGGAGGGCCGTGAGAGCCAGGGGCACTGTCTAACGTCACCGCTGCTGTTTCGGCGACCACTCACTGGGGGTCTGCTCTGGCTTTAGCAGGGCAGCTGACGTGGACATGCCAGTGTCTATAGGGGAAGTTTAGAATGAGTGGCCACCTCTCTTTTTGCCATCAGCCATTTGTCAGGCTAGGAGAAGGGAGATCCTCTGGTAGGGAGATCAGATCTCTGTCTCTTTCTCTCTCTTGCTCTCTCCCTCTCTCTCTCGGGCAGAGAAGACAGTCATGGATTTTATGAAAATGCAGCAGGAGTGACTGAGGTTAGACCCCAGAAGAATCATTGCTGTGAATGCTCATGCAATCCACTGGAAGATGTTAATGAGCTTCTGAAAATGAAACTGGGAATCTTCTCCCATTAATAAGCTCAGCTGCAGGGAAACCTGCCACCTCCCTGAGAAGGAGTGGCCTCCAGGGTCTTCTCCTGCATCTGAGGACAAGCCCTTCTTGGGAGACTTGGCTGAGGAGACTGTGGGGCTGTGTGCGGTAGATGACATCATGGGCTCCCTTGGGCTTCCTGTCCAGCCTGTCCTTGGATTAAGGGGTGGGAAGAGGGAGAGAACTGGGAACCTCGTGTGAGAACTCTGGGCTCGTCAGCTCCCAGACATCACCTCGGTTTCCCCTTCCTCCACTCAGCTGTTTCACAGAGGCTAGAGCTCAGGCCCGAGTTGGAAAGGGACTTTCTTGAGGCCACAGAGGCCAGGGTAGAACTAAGATGGACATCACAAATTCTTGACTCTTAGAGGGGAGCCCGTGTCCACGTTAGTGCCCTTCCCCTAAGTCAGCTGTCAGGGAGGGGTCTGAGATCTGGCCATTGTTATTCAGGGACATGCCCTGGGTGGGACACAGACCTGGGGGGCGGGGGGATGATCAGGGTGGACCGATCCGGGCAGAGCTTCAGCCACCTGAAGAGGCACAGGCGGGCTCTGCTTGCTAATGTGCTGACTGAGCGGTGTTGAGGGCAGACAGAGCAGGCCCTGACCTCGGGCCTTCTGCTTACCGGCTGGGCAACCTGGGATCACCATCCACCTCTCTTCGTTCACAGATGAGTTTCCACATCTGTCAGGTTCTGATGATTATGAAGCTAAAGAGGAGGCCCACACAGCCTCCGGGACAGTGCCCACCCCGTCGTAAATAAGTAATCGGTAGCAGCATTCTCGGCGGGGGCCTGGTTACAGGAACAGGCCCCCGCCCCTGCATTCTGCGACTAACTGAGCCTGGTGTCGCATCTGAGCAACGAGTTAGGGGTTAGATAGAAAGAGTGAAGGTCTCAGCCCCGTGCCTGGCACCTCTCTTCTTTCGATGTGGAGTGGCCATTTCTCTGCCTGAGTCCCTCTGGGTCTTGGAGATTCGGGAATGGATAAGAAATGACCAGAAGACACTTACCCTGCGGCTGGTCCTGGGGGGGCCTCTCGGGCCTCGAGCCTGCCGCTGCTGCTTGCTCGGTGCCCTGTCCATCTGCCCCTTCCCGTCTGAACCCGTTGCTCCTCACGGCCGGCCTCTTTAAGATCTCCTCAATGGAGAAGGACAGGTCCAGCTTCTTTGGGGCCTCACAGCACCCCGAGTTCTTCCCCTCCATACCCCGCAAAGAGCAGCGCCTGCCTTGGCACTCTCCGGGGGCGGTGTGAAGAGAGCTGAGGGGGCTTCGTGTGCCCAGGGTGATGCTGGTGGAGGGCTGCCGCTTCCTCCCCCGAAGCTCCTGGCATCAAGAGGGTAAGCGGAGGTGGAGAAAGGGGAGCCTCACGTCGGGTTATCCAGGCACGCTTCTGTCTCCCCAGGGACTTCCATGGGTCACTTCAGCTCACCCCTGGGATCAAGGAGGTGGGTCACAAGGGAAGAGTTGGAACGGGCTGTACCCTGTACCCGCAGGCTCAGGGCTCTTGCCAGCTCGACTCCAAGGGAGTCATCATTGCCACCCTTAGGTCCCAGGTGGCCAGCTCTGTCCTGGGCCACACCGCAGCTGAGGATGTCCCTGGAGCCCTCCTGGCCCTCTCCCAGTCTGCCGCGGAGACTCCAGAGTGCGCCTCCCGGAGCACCGGCGCTTCTGATGTCCTGCGGGTGGAGGTGCAGGGCGGGGTCACTGGGCCACTGCCCCGCTTTCTCTCTGCCACGGGGCTGGGCTGAGTGCTGAGCTCCCTGGGCGTCTCTGGTCTGGCCCTGACTTTCTTCCCTTCTTCTCACCCGGACCTCACTTCGTAAGTCTCTCCACAGACTCCTGGACCCGGTGCCTCTTCTTGCCTTGTGGCGTCTTTTCTGCTTCTTTCCTGCTTGCATGCCCCTTACCTGCCCCAGAGACAACACCGAAGGGCCCTTTCTCTCTGCCCGGCAAACTGTCGCTGGGAGCTGACAGGCACCGATCTGTCCTTGTCAGGAGTTCTGTTCCCAGTGACTGTGTAACCAGGGAGGAGGGGGCTGTAAAACGGCTGATAAGAGAAGAAACTCTCCGCCCTCCTTCCAGCAGGGGATGCAGGTGTCCGGGGAAAGGGGCAGGAGGCAGAGGGGGCTAGAGGATGGGTTTTGGGGGTCAGGGGGGCTGTGCTGGGGAACCGGCCAGGCTGGAACAGGACAAGGAAGGTGGGGCAGGATGGCCAGGAAGTGTTCCCAGGCCCAATAAAATGTGTTTACTCAGCCGGGAGAGTTTATGGGTCTCCCTCAGGCTGGAGGCCCGGCCAGGGTGCAGTCTGCTGGGTGTAGGCACAAGCAGCCTCTCCCAGGTGCGCTTGCAAGTACGTGGGGACACGGAGGGGAGCTCCAGAATCTGCGCTGGGCACAGGGGCAGGTTCACAGGAGAGAGACAGATGTCCCGGGAGAGAGCGTGAACAGGAACCGGGACGTCAGAGTCTAGACTTTCTGTCAGCGGGTGGGGGCAGCAGGCGGGGTGTGGGAAGGCTGATCCTCACGCCCTGAGGAGGGTGAGTGGGGTGAGTTTGGGGCTCACCTGAGATGGGAAATGGAAGGTCATGGGGTCTGTTTCAGGACCTGTTCCCCCTGGAAGTGTCAGGCTATCGGACCCGGCCAGGGGGCTCCGGGCTCTGCTGCAGGCGCAAGCCAACCCTAGAGTCTTGGGAGCGTCATTGCTCACCCTCGTCACAGCCAGTGTAGCTGGACATTCGTTCGGGGACCCGGGCTCCTTCCGAGTGTGAAGCTGCCGTCCTCCTATGGTGGGAACGGGGAGAGGGGGAGGGAGTGTTGTGAGTCAGAGGGGAAGCGGGTCACGGAGCTTCCGCTCATCTTCTGCGTCCAGGAGGGGTGACATGACCCTGCCTGAGGCACAGGGCCTGGAAACGGAGTTCTCTGGGCCAGGAGGAAAACGACCCAGGGTGGTGGACGCCCAGGGACGCGCTGTGCGCCCTTTACTGTGCGGAGGCCGAGTCCCGCGGAGGCCAGGCCCACGGCTGGGTGGCTCAGGGAGCTGCTGCCTCCGGAGGGCAGTTCCTTCTGCTGGGGCGGACCTGCTGCGATGGCCGCTGCGGGCCAGGCTGCGGGGCTGAAGCAGCGCAGCAGTAACGGAGGGGAGGGAGGCCGTGGGGCCGCGGGTGGGGCACCCGCTGCCTCAGTTAATCCACCAACAGCCTCATCCGCTGGGTGCCATTCCCACCAGTTTACCGTGAGGAGATGCACCCGGAGGGGGGCGTGGTGGGTGCCGGGCTCCGCGGCCAGCCAGTAGGAGGAGCGGTGTTCAGCCCTGAAAGCCACCCCCTGCTCCCTTCCCCATAACCCCCAACGACCGTCCGGTCCAACCTGTCATTGTACAGCTGAAGAACCGAGTCAGACAGAGCACGAAGTCAGTCAGGGGCACACTTGTCATTTTAACACCTTGTCTGGTTTCCTTTTATTCTGCCCCTCTCTGGGTGAGCCTTGCCCTGGGACAGGTTAAGAAAACGTCTTCATCATGTGGGCCTGGGTACTCACTGTCCTTCCAAGCCATTGCTCCCCTCCCCCCATGGTCAGCCCCAGTCCTGGCCCTTATGTGAGTGTTCATTCCACAAGTGTTCCTCGAGCATCTCCCATGTGCCAGCCACTGGAAGGATGTGACACGGACCCTGCCCCGAGGGACCCACATGCTGAAGTGAGGGTGGGGTGGGGAGATGGTCACTCTCAGTGAAGGGGTCTGTGGGACTTCATAGGCCGAAGATATTGTGTGGCCCTTTGGATCAAAGAAAGATTGACGTGCAGGGAGGAGAGAGAAAGGGAGATGTCACACAAGTTGCCCCATTTAATCTGAGTGGAGACACACAAGCACATAAGGTCACCTGCAGGGCGCACTGTTCTCTTTACAACGACGGGAGAGGAATCATTTTCTGAACAGATAATTGGGAAAAACGTGCTGGAAAGGTAGGCTGGAGCCACCTGTTCATCTATGCACCCATCACATATTTTTGAAGCACCCGCTATGAGGTGCCAGACCACGAATGAGTGCTGGAAAGACAGCTGTGGCTAGAATAGGCGAGCTCCCTCTTCTCGAGGAGCTTACATTGCAAATAGACAGATGATAAACGGACAATAAATAAATGCCCAATATAATTTCCACTCGCGATAATGTTCTGAAGAAAACAAATCAGGATGCTGAGCTGGACAGCAGCCAGGCGAGGCCCGGTCCTCTAGAGTTCTCAGATCTGAATTTTAGCCCACAGGCAATGCAGAGCCGTGGGTGTTTTGGGGAGATCACGTAGGTTTTGCTTCAGGATGTTGTCAGGAAAGGCGTGTGTCCACGTATGCAGGGCTGTGGCACTTCCTGAGTCATCGGGACACTGACTGATTCTCTCCTGTGACGGGGTGGGGGGGGGGAAGAGAGGAGGAGGCGGGGGAGGAAACACCCTCCTCCGGAGCCTCCCCTCCTTGGTTATCTCTGACTGTGCCCTGCAGTGCTCCCTGCTGGACCACTTCCAAAGCCCTCTCGGAAGTCACCGCCTTTGCCCTGGTGGCCTCCGCAGGAAGTGGGGGTTGTTAGCCCTGTTGTACAGTGAAGGGATTGGAGCCTGGTGTGGGAAGTGACTCATTCAAGGTCTCTATTAGTTGCTAGAAAGAGGCAGAGTCACCTCTTGGACATGAGTTTTTATCACCCAACATTAACCCCTTCCACCACCCACACTGCCTCTTTGAGTTGTTTTAAAATTCTGAGTTTTAAGAAGAAACCCCCAAAGAATCACCTGTGTAGGTGGGCGGTTGAGAGATTTGAGGCCCGTGGGGCTCCCACTTTTTTACTGCCCTCCAGAGCAATTTGGGTCCAGGCCTCTCTGCATTTGGGGTTCTGTGCTGCTGGCTTCCTGCGCAGGCGAGGGTCCTCGTTCTTTGGGATGGGTTATAGGGGCTGAGGGCTGAGGGCCAGTGACGTGCAGATGGCTTGTCGTGGGATGGCCTGGGGAGGCGATCAGGAGTTCTCAGGGGACCCCCGCCCTTGTCCTACTTGCCCTGAGCTCACGCTCAGCTCTTTTCCTCTCCAGCTCGTGCGGAGCACTCCCCGCCTTCCCGTGGGCTGCCCAGGCCTTACGCCCCCTGAGGGGACTGAGAACTGGAGCTTCCAGGCAGGCTGGGCAGGCTGGAGGCACCCTCGGTGGAGAGTGGCAGTTCCTGGCCCGCCCGACAGAACACACCACCCTTTCTTTTTGGGATTTGCTAACAGAGGCTGGACCCAGCTTAAAGTCGGTTCACATCTCAGTCCTCTTGGACCCTGGGTTCGTGTGATGGTTAAAATCCTCTGTTTATATCGCCTATTTAAAGTCAGTCAGAATAGCCTCCAAAGGCCAGAATATCTGGTTGGTGTAGGGCTTGCAGGGTCCTGCTCGAACTGATCTGGAAACAGTGGAAGAACTGTTTCATGTACACAGTATAACATATAATATGTAGATCATACCTCCTCATGGACAGCTGTGTCAAGCCGAGAGGACGATTCCTCACCAATGGATTTATAGCCTAGTATTTTTAGGTGTCAGTGCGTGGCAAGGATCTGGGGAAATTCAATTCCTCATTCAGCAAACATTCATCTGGTGCGTACTACGTGTCAGACACTAGGCTAAGTATTGAGTAAGACCAACATGGCTCCTGTCCTGATGGGGTTATAGATCAGACAAGAGACACAATAAACAAGCAGACAAGTAGATAAAATAATTATAAATTATGGTAAGTGGTTTAAAGGACACAGTGCTGTTAATTGTATTACAGTTAGTATATCCTTTATTACTACGGTCAAGAAGATGATTTTTCAGGTAGGGACAAAGTGATATATCCCTCCTACCTTGACCGTATGGCCATGTCCAAGGCTATTAGAGCCATGGTTGTACCTCTAAGAATGGGGGTATTGCAAAGAGAGGAATGAAACTTTCAAATTGGTGTAGATTGCCTTTTTGAGATCTCTTCAAATTCCATGAGATGCCTTGGGCTTACTTCCTTACTCATGATCAAGGGCGTTGTTGGCCAGTTAAAACTGGCTTTGTTGGCTCATTTTGATTTACACAAATGTGGATTTTGTCATTGTAGTTCTTGGTTTGCTACAGAAAGCAAAATAAAATTATGCCACGTGGCTTCTGAGGATCAGGAATCTGGGAGTGACTTAGCTGGGTGGTACTGACTTAGGGTCTCTCATGAAGTTGAGGTCAAGATGTCGGTTGGATTTCGATTATCTGAAGGTTGGATTGTGGCCAGAGGACCTGCTTCCAAATAGGTTCACCTACATGGGTGTTGGCTGGATGCCTTAGTCCTCACGATTGTAGGCCTCTCCGTAGGGCTGCTCACAACATAGAAGATAAATCCCCCTAGAATAGTGATGAGAGAGGGAGAAATATTAAGAAAGAGACCAAGGCAGAAGCTACAGTGTCTTTTGTAACTTAGCCTTGTAGTGAGATACCATTATTTCTGACATATTGCATTGGTCACACAGACCAACCTGACACAACATGGGAGGGGACCACACAAGGGTGTGAAGACCAGGATAGTGGGAGATCATTGGGAGTCATCTTGGAAATGACTTCCATGGTGTGCATGCAAATAATTTAAAAACTTTCTAGTTAGTTCTTTGCTTTTGGTTTTGTTTGGATGGACCCAAAAGGTAGATCATCCCACTTTGTAAAGGCTCATTCTCTATTTCCCCCCAAAGGATGGACCCATTGTTTTACTTGATATTCCAATGAAACCATCTGTCAATTTTCTTCCTTTATAAATTGCAAGGCTGATATTTTGTATAAAGAAGCCCTTGGGTATTTGCATATTTATTTTATACTGTTGAGCTTTTTTTTAGAAAAATTTATTGATTTCAGAGAGAGGAAGGGAGAGGGAGAGAGAGAGATAGAAACATCAATGATGAGAGAGTCATTGGTCAGCTGCCTCCTGCACGCCCTATACTGGAGATCGAGCCCGCAACCCAGGCATGTGCCCTGACCGGGAATCGAACTGTGATCTCCTGGATCCTGGGTCGATGATGGACCACTGAGCCACGCCCGGCCGGAAAATTACTGTTGACCTTTTTATGCCACTTGTGTAAAAACTTGTCAGGAACAATCTAAGAATAGCAACAGCAAGGCTAATTTTGGCCTTTAACTCAGCTGGAAACTAATTATATGGAGAGAAACCAATTAAGGGCCAAGCTACAGGTGCTCAGTACTAATTCCCACCTGCCCCAGGCACTTAGACAGAACCTGCCCCTCAGCACAGCCTGAGGACCCAAGTAGGAGGAAAGTATGTCCTGGTGAAGCCGACAGTGATTTCAAGCAGAGCACAAGAACCATATGCTTTGGTCCCTGCTCCCTTTAACAGGTATTTTACCACTTGAAAGAATTTTTGGATGAGTTGGATGAATTGCCCTTTGTTAAGAGGAAAGGAAGTTAAGTCTTTTCTATGCAGATAACATGGTTTTATTGTCACTGACCAGGAATGGCCTCATTAGTATCAGAAAAAAATGGCTCAGGGTGAATGGCTCCAATGCCCCAGTTGTCATTTTTGGCAGATGTCCTCCAACGTGGAGTTGGCTTTTATTCAACAACCTGTGGATCAAATTCATTCAGGCACGCAGGGCTACATATTACTGCTAAGCCATTTCAGGGACTCAGGAGGAGGTGATACTTGCTCAACATTAGGTGTCTGTGGGTGCAGTGTTAGGGTTTTCCTGAGGCCTTCTTGGGAGATTCATAAAATGTACTTTTAAGAAAATTTTAAGCTAAAATTGTTAAGGCTTAGCTTGATGGACTAAGACACTATTTCTTGGTGTGGGAGGAGATTCAGAGCTGCTCTCTTAAGGAAAACAGCTTCTCACAGGGATTCCCACAGGTATTCCCACAGGTATTCCCACAGGTATTCAAAGAGGAATTCCCACAGGCATTCCCATAGGCATTTCCTCAGGTATTCCCACAGGGGTATATTGCCATAGGTATTCCCACAAGCATTTCCTCAGGTTTTCCCACAGGCAATTCCTTAGATATTCTCATAGGCATTTCTTCAGGTGTTCTCACAGTTATTCTTTTTAAAAAATATTTTTTAATTCTTATATTATTATTTATTAATTATTGTATTCTTTTCTTTTCTTTTAAAAAATTTCATCTTTATTGTTGAAAGTATTACAAATGTTCCCCTTTCCCCCCCTATTAATCCCCTTCCCCCCTCCCCCCTCCCCCCAGGCCTTCACCACACTATTGTCTGTGTCCCTGGGTTATGCATGTATGCATATGAGTTCTTAGGTTAATCTCTCCCACCCACCCCTGCCTTCCTTCTGAGATTCATCAGCCTGTTCCATGCTTCTATGTCTCTGGATCTATTTTGTTCATTAGATTCCACATGAGTAAGATCATGTGATCCTTGTCTTTCTCTGACTGGCTTATTTTGCTTAGCATAATACTCTCCAGTTCCATCCATGCTGTCTCATAGGATAAGGGATCCTTTGTTTTTACAGCTGCATAGTATTCCATGGTGCAAATGTCTGAAAAGATCCTTGATATGATTTCAGTCTTCTTGAACTTGTAGAGACTTGTTTTGTGTCCTAACATGTGGTCTGTCTTTGAGAATGTCCCATGTGCACTTGAGAAGAATGCATATTCTGCAGCTTTGGGGTGAAATGTTCTGTAAATGTCAATTAAATCCATCTGATCTAGTGTGTCATTTAGAGTCACTGTTTCCTTGTTGATTTTTTGTCTGAAAGATCTATCCAGTGAAGTCAGTGGGGTGTTAAAGTTCCCTACTGACTGTATTGCTGTCGATCTCTCCCTTAAAGTCCTCCAGAAGTCTTGTTTTTCCAGCCTGTGTGAGTCTTTTGTTCTGAGGTGAGTCCTTTGTAGACAGCATATATTTGGGTCATTTTCTTATCCATTCAGCTACCCAATGTCTTTTGATTGCAGCATTTAATCCATTTATGTTTAAGGTTATTATTGATAGGTACTTATTTATTGCCATTTTATTTCTTTATGTCTATATTTCTCATTCTCTCTATTTCAACTTCCCTTTAACAGTTCTTGCAATGCTGGTTTGGTGGTGATAAACTCCTTTAGCCTTTTTTTTTTTTTTTTGGTCTGGAAAGCTGTTTATTTTACCATCTATTTTGAATGATAATCTCGCTGGATAGAGCATTCTTGGTTTCAGACCCTTGCTTTGCATTTCCTTGAATACTTCATGCCATTCCTTTCTAGCCTATAGTGTTTCTGATGAGAAATCAGCTGACAGCCTTATGGGAGCTCCTTTATAGGTAACAGATTGCTTTTCTCTTGCTGCCTTTAACGTTCTCTCTTTGTCTTGAATTCTTGGCATTTTAATTATGATGTATCTCGGTATGGGCCTCTTTGGGTTCTTCTTGCTTGGGGCTCTTTGTGCCTCATGAACTTGTGTGACTTTTTCCTTCACCAGGTTAAAGAAGTTATCTATCGTTATTTCTTCAAACAGATTCTCTAACCCTTGCTTACTTTCTACCTTTTCTGGTACTCCTATGATGTGAATATTGTTACATTTTATGTTGTCTCACAGCACCCTTAAACTGTCCTGTTTTTTAATTGTTTTTTCCTTTTGGTTCTCTAATTGAGTGATTTTTTTTCTACCCTGTCTTCTAATTTGCTGATCTGATTCTCAGCTTCTCTTAATCTGCTGTTTATTCCTTCCAATGTATTTTTAATTGCTACTTTGTCATTCTTTTTTTAAAAAATATGTCTTTATTGATTTCAGAGAGAGGAGAGGAGAGGGAGAGAGAGAGATAGAAACATCAATGATGAGAGTCATTGATCAGCTGCCTCCTGCACGCCCCTGACTGGAGATCGAGCCCACAACCCAGGCGTATGCCCTGACCAGGAATCGAACACTGATCACCTGGATACTAGGTTGATGCTCAACCGCTGAGCCATGCCTGGCCGGGCTACTATGTCATTCTTAATTTCCTTCATAGTTTCCATTTCTTTTCTCACGCTGTTGAGCATCCTTATGATCAGTATTCTGACACTCTATCTGATAGATTGCTTATCTCCATTTCATTTAGCTCTTCTTCTGGAAGATTCTTTTGTTCTTTCATTTGGGACTTGTTTTTTTGTCTCCCCATTTTTGCTGCCTGTTTGGATTTGTTTCTATGTACTAGGTAGATCTGCTAGTTCTCCTAGTCTTTTGGATGGTCTCTGGTGCAGGCCAATGTCAGACTTTTTTGTGACTGGCCTTGAGTACCCTGTTTGAAGCTTTCCGTACTCCACAGCTTGTGGGTTCCTCTGCTGGGGCTGGGAGTGTTTGGATAGGACCAAGATGCACACCAAGGTCTGGTTTTCCAAGCCCTGGGTCCTGAAGCAAATCAGGCAAAGACTCAAAGCACCTGGAGGCTGATTATTATTGTCTCTTAATGAGCCTCAGGCTACAGAAACTCCACAGGATGGGTGGTAGGTTTATAATGGGTGGGGCAATTGCTTTTCCCTCCCCACCCAGGCAAAAGCTGCTTGGAAGGTAAATGTCTGCCTGAGAAGATGTCTTCTGCTGTATCGGGGAATGACCCAGCACAAGAATCCAGATAGCTGTCCTCTGAGCTCTGTCCCCCAAGCCAGCATCTCTGGACTCTCCTCACATTGCTCTAGCCCACTCTGCCTTCCCTCCACCAGAGCCCAAGGTGAGTGGCTGCATGTGACACTTTGTGGGTTGGCCCTTTAAGAATGTGCCTGCATTTCCAGCTGCCTCTCCCTGGCAGACAGAAACCTGGCTGCTTTTCACAGCCAGATGTTATGTGGGCACCTTTCTCAGTTCTGATGCTCTGGGCTGGGGAGCCCAGCTTGGGGTATAGGCCACAGAGTTCTCAGTGGGAACCTTCCACAGCTGAGATCGCCCTCCAGACCTTCAGCTGCTGCCTGTGGGAGCCCAGCCAGCCCTCTTGAGCCTCAGCAGTTACTACTAGTCTCTATGCAGTCTCTACTTTTCCTCGTTGGTTATGAGGGTGCTCTCCGGCTTGTCTTCAGTTGATTATTCAGAATGTTTTTTCTATATTTTAGTTGTAATTCCAGTTTGGTCCTGGGAGAGTGTCAGTGTAGCTTCCACTCAATCTGCCACCGTCTTGGAATCTTCCCCCATAGTTATTCTTAGAGGCATTTCTACAGGCTTCCATGCAGGTATTCTTACAGACATTCCTAGGTGTATTCCCACAGGTATTCTCAGAGGTGTTCTTTTAGAATCTCTTTATGGGGAGGTTGATTGATTGTTTATGCACATAGGTCTTCCCTCAGCCTGTAACATAGGATGTGGGTGCGGCAGGCTGGTTCTTACTGGAGACTATAACTTCAGACCATTTGCTATCCACATAACATCTCTGAGGAGATAGAGGGAAATACATTTCCCAGAGTCACCCGATGAAGGGTGTTGCATCTGCCTGAGGCTCACATACTGGTCTCCTTGGGAGAATTGCCGAGCCAGGAAAAGTCTCAATTCTCTTGCGATACTAGGCAGTTTTCTAAGTATTAGAATCACCATCATCCTGACTTCTTGTAGGTGGCTGAGTTTCTGTTTTCTCCATGGCTCCTAGGAAGCTCAGTTAAAAAAACAACTTGTTTGGCCTCTTGGATCTTGAACTGTGTGGAGCTTCCTTTCCCTCACCCTCGTTTCTCAATCTCTTTGTTCCTTTCAAGTATGTGCTGGGTTGCCTGTATTCAAATAAGCCTCCTCAAACCTTTTTGGGGATGAGGCAGAAACATGAATAAACACTAGTATAAAGAATGGGACAGTCTATCCATTATCCTGAGACAACTAATGAGTATTGCGAAGGACAGAAGTCCAGGTCTCCTGACTGCCTAGTTGGTGTTTTCCTCTCAAACCATGAAGTAGGCACATGGGTTTAATAAGAAGAGTTCAGCTATTGTGGAGGTAACACCGTCCTGCTCCAAAAGGCAGAAACCGTGGATAAAAGGTGACCACAGATTTTTGGATACACTGGTGAACATACCTAAGGTGCTGAAACCCGAGGGACCTCAGCAGAGGCAAAGAAGAAATTGCCCATGGGGCACATCCACTAAGCAGGAGCATAAAAATCAGGGGAGCTCTTAGCAAGAATCTGTGAACCATGGGAGAAGACAAATGTTGTCAGAGGAGAAGGTGCACTCCAGGCGCACTCACCTGGAAAATGGCCAAGGGGAGAGGCTGGAAAGGGTTCCAGGCAGAGGGAACCCTTTTTGGGGATGAGGCAGAGACATGAATAAACACTAGTATAAAGAATGGGACAGTCTATCCATTATCCTGAGACAACTAATGAGTATGGCGAAGGCCTGGAGGCAGGAGGGAGCCTGGAAGTCTTAGAGGGGAGCAAGGGGTTCAGGATGGCTGCAGTCTGTGTGTGTCCATGCATGTGCATGCATATGTGTGCATGTGTGTGGTGTACATGGGTAGGTGTGTGATCAGGTATAGGTGCCAGGTCCAGCCCTCTCAGCCTAACAAACAAACTCTTCAATGTCTGCCCTCTGCCTCTGCTTCTATCTCTACCTGAGTGAATTTTTGCTTTTGAACATGCACCGTGTCCTCTGAGTGGCTTTCTCTGCCCCGTCCCTCCCAGCTGGGTCAGGTCCCCTCCTCTATGTCCCTCAGCTTCCAAACTTCACACCGTTAAAATAGAATAACATGGAGAACCAGGCTTGAAACTCTCTGATGCAGACAAAAACCATTTCAGTCATGGAAGCAAAACAAAATCTGGCTTAGCTCATGATCATGAGATTATTCTTGTAAATGTCTCTGATGACCATAAAAGATATTTGTCATCTTCCTAAGGTGGTGTAAGGTAATCACCCTGAATCAATCCCCTGCCATCGGAAACCCCCACTATAGGACCCAGTCACTGTGAAGGTGAGCCGGCTTCCTCTTTCCCCTATCAGCCGCCCTGTAACATCCCACCTCCCTCAGCTTCATACCAGCTGTGGGTTTGAAGTCTCTGTGTTCACAAATGGTTTGTTTCTTGCGCAATAAAATATTTATATCGAGTAAAGCTCTCTGAATTTTTCCTCTGACACCACTACTGTCGTTCACTTGTGGAATCTCCTGCACTGTAAGGCATCTTTCATGCCACACACCTAACACAGTGGCTTGCACACAGCAGGTGCTCCGGAGGGGGTGGTCTGCTGAACGAAAACATGTGTTAGCCCCTTAGTTAGTATTTTGTTTGACTGAATGGCACAGAATATGGAAATAAAAGTCTTAAAAAAAAAAAATGTACCTTTTTTGGTCATATAAATGGAGCCCCTTGATTGTCAGGCTAAAGCTGTGTTAGCAGATTCACTACCATCAGGGTCTACCTACCTTGGTACAAGCTCCATCCTCAGGGTTGCCTCACAGTCTGCACCGGCTGCTGGGGCTCCAGGCGTCGGTTTGAATTCCAGGTGGAAGGGAAAAAGGACCAGTCTCTCAGGTCAGACAGCCCCTTTCCCAAGAGCTTTTCTGGAAGGAAACTTACCTCTCATTAAATCTCCCATCTTAGCTGAAAGTGGGGCTAGAAAATGTAGTCTTTAACCTGAGGACATTGTCACTCTCAAGAATTGGTAATGAGAAGGGAAATACGAATATTGAATGAATATAACAGTCAGAGGCCCACAGCCAGAGGCTCATAGATGGGAGCTGCAATGAACAAGTCCCCTAAAAACCTGGAGAGAAGAAGGGAGACGGCCTTTTTGGTGACATACTTAGTCATGAGCACACAACACATGGAAGCAGAGAGGCCTAATGAGCCGCGAGGCCTGTAACCTGTCAGCGTGAAAGGGCTGGTCGGCTCCCGGGCACAGAGCAGACCCTCACCGACGCAAGCGGGGGGGACGCCTCCTTCTGACCTTTGGGGTCAGGGAGTGGGCCGGGGGGAGAATTTTTGCAAGTGGACTTTAGTTATTTTGGTATCACTGGGAAGACCACACCCTTGAGATGTGTACGTAACCAACTGCAGACTAGTCTAAATAGATGTCACCATCTTGGGGTGCAAGCTGCCATAAAATGAAACAGCTCGGACCCCGAGCTCATGAACGTGAGCATGCTGGGATTCAAACAAGTGAATATGTAACGCGGCAGGCAATACGTGCCAGAAGGGGGAAAAGCAGACTAAGAAGATGCGAGTGGGAGGGCAGGTGCCAGAGAGTCAGGGAAGCGCCTCAGAAAGGAGGGGAGAGGCGGCAGGATGCCGGAGTCCCCACGCCAGCTCTGCCTGCCGCTGACTTGCTCGGGCGGCTACACCCTGGCCTCAGTGTCCACCTCTGCGGAATGGGGCCAGGGGGTGCAGTGGTTAGGAGCATGGACCGCTGAGTGGGTGCCTCCCACCTTTGCATCCCAGCTCGACTGTTCACTGAGCAAGTGACTTAATGCTCCTGAACCTTGGTCGTCTCATCTGCAAAATGGGGGTGGGGCAGCCACCACACAGGCGTGTCTCCAGGGGCTTGAGTGAGACAGTGCACGTGAAATGCCTGCCTGAAGTCGGTGCACGGTTGTTAGTGCTTTTCCCCCCTGCGTGCCCCGCTGGACCTGGAAACTGTCCTTTCTTGATAATCTGCTTCCCGCTGTCACTGCCGCTAACTCCAGATTTCCTCTGGCAGCCCGTCTCCCTGGTGACAGTTGCTATGATTGTCTCAAAAGTTTCACGGCTACCACCCATTGTGCGGAGGGCTTCCTGTGCTGCTGTCTGGAGTCCCTTTAACCCACAATTGATTAGGTTTGTCATCCCTGATGACTTCTCAAATGAGCCCATAAATTAGGAATATTAATAATGTGTCCCTGGGTCTTAAATTACTGGTAACTTGTGTTACGGGTTCATTTATGCACCAATTATGATCAGTTGACATTTCCATCTGCATCCCCATCCATCAGGGCGCAAACGGTTCCCGTCCTGGTGCTCTGAGGGTTGGAGGAGACATGAGCCAAGGGGTAGAGGGTTGTGTGGCTACAGTGATATGGGTCCTTGTCTCTACTGCACCCACAGACTCTGTCTCTTAAATATCACTTAAATATGCTTCACATACTCTTGCTCACCTTCTGCATTCTAGAGCTTTCTCTGGATGGGTGATTCATTCATTCATTCACTTACTCCTTTCTTGCCCACCTCCCCTCCACCCTTTGTCGAATGTCTACTGAGCACCTCTTGTTTCTTTGGGTAAATCTGTAATTGTATCAGTAGTGATGATGATGGTGACAAAGATGAAAAACCCCCAGCCCTTTTCTGTTTGTGAGTAATAATACACGCCAGATTCTCCAGAGAAGGAAACTGGGGCACACAAGCAGTAAAATAACTTGTCTAAGATCAGAAAGGTTAGTTGACTTGCCCAAAGCCACACAGCAAGGGAGAGGAGCCAGGGAACTTCGGGCAAGTTACTTCAACACCCTGTGCTTCACTCTCTTTGTCTATAAAATGGGCTTATTGATAGAGCCAAAGGCACAGGGCTGCGGTGAGAATTGAGCGGAAAGGGCTTTGAATGGTGCCAGCCTGCAGAAAGTATTCAGGTTGCAGTAGCTGCTGCTATCAGCACTATATTTAAAATTGATCACTTAGTTGAAATCTCCCGTGTTTCTTCCTTCCCCTCCAGTCTATGCTCCATACAGCTGCCGTATCTGGCCTCCCTACTCAAGCACCTGCCATGACCCCCCTGCTATGAATCCAGATGAAAACCAACAGCCCGCAAAGCCTTTTGAAATCTGACCCCACGGCCTCTCTGTGCTACACAGACCTCCTGGAAGTTCCTCTAATGCACCAGAAACACTTGCATCTTTGCGTTTGCTGTTCCCTCTGCCCTGAAATGCTTTTCCCTACACAGTCTCATCGCTCTTTATTTTATTCCTTCTAGCCTGCTCGGACACCACTTTCTCAACCAGCCCTCCCTGCCTGCCTCTTCCCTGACACCCCCACCCTCCTTTTCTCTAGCTCACAGCCCCTTCTTTTGTGCAACATAATTTACTGATTAGTATGTCTACGGCTAAGGGCTCAACCCCCATCCCTCCCACCAGCTGGATTGAAAGCCGGTGAGAGTTGGGCTCCTTTGTCCTTTTGTTCATGGCTGTTTCCCAGCCATCCAGAACATTATCTGTCACAATAACTATTTATTAATCAAAAGAGAGAAAGAAAGCCTCCTCCTTCCAGTGTCTCCTGGCCCGAGCCCTCTTTCCAGCTGCACAGGTATTTGTGCTTTGCACAGGCCAGCTCCAAACCGTCCATCTGGGCATCGCTCCCTCTCTCCCAGGGTCAGTCCCACGGGATATCCCCCTTGGGTGAGACCAGCCTGTCACCGAAACATCCAGCTAAATATAATGAAACTTAGTAAATTGTATCTTATGCTTAACACCATGTTACTATAATTAAAATAATGAACTAATTTTTATTTTATTATTGTATTATTATTTATGTATGTATGTATGTTAATCCCCACCCAAGGATATTTTTTTCCATTGATTTTTTTTAGAGAGAGTGGAAGGGAGGGGAGAGGGGAAGAGAGAGAGAGAGAAATATCGATGTGAGGGAGACACATCGATTGGTTGCCTCCCGCACAGGCCCTACCTGGGTCCAGAATTGAACCTGAGACCCTTCGGTCGGTTGGAGGGCCGACGCTCTAACACTGAGCCATGCCAGACAGGGCATACTAATGTACCAATTTTAAAAGGAACAAAAAATGCATCACATTTTCCTCTTTTGAGTGGAATTTTTCTGACACGATGGTATAATGGTATTTTAGGACAACCTTCACTTCTTATTAGATTTTCATGGTACAACTAGAAAGAGGGTCATCTTTGCAAAAATGCTTGAGGGCTTCGTAAGTTTTTCTAAGGGCTTCTCTTAATACTTTGATATTTAAATTACTCTCTTTTGAGGTACTTATTCATTATCCTCATTGATTTCCTCTTTGTTAATTATTAAAGGTCTAACCCTTTACATAGTCCCAATAACCAGCATTTTTTGAGTGCTGACCATGTGCCAGGCTCTGCATGTATATGAATAGATTATTTTTACCGCAGCTCTGCGTGGACACACTATGCATATGTTATGAGGGAACTGAGGCATGGAGAGGTCTGGTAACTTGCTCATGGTGCAACTAGTTAGTGGAGGAGCTGGGACTTAACTACTCGTTTGTCAAAGACGCTGCATGTGATTTGAGTCATGCTCTAATCACTCCCCTTGCTCTCAGGAAACCCGGCCTCGTTTGTGAGATTTGCATTTCCAAATCACATTAGTCTCTATTTCACCCGCCTAGCATCATGGGATGCGAACGTCCCACAGCCCATGAGGTTGCCGGACGACTGACCCAGTGGTGTGATGAGCTGGCGTGAAGGGGGGGGACATTGGAGCTGCCTCTGTTACGGGGCCAGTTCACTGATGATTGTTATGTTTGGCGTGGGAGGAATTGCGTGAGAAGTGCTTTACGGACAAGTAAACTCACAACTGTGCGTTTAGAGTGAAGAGCCCAGGCTCCCCATCAGGCTGTTTCTTGGATTCTTTCTTGGACAAAATGAAAAGCTGGTCATGACGGTCTGATCCGTCTGATGGGGGAGCCAGGGCTGGAGCAGGAGACGAGGTGGGGGTGCTGGACACCAACTGTGTGCTGGACCTTCTGGGAGCTTTAATTAGTCTTTACTGCAAGCCAGAGAGAAAAGTCTGACATGCCCATTTTACAGATGAAGAAACTGAGGCACAGGAGGCGAAGTTACCTGGCTGAGGTACTCCGATCTAGATTCAGATTTGGGTTTGTCTGTCTCCCAAACCCGTACTTCTTCCATCGCACTGTCTCCTTGCTAGTACAGAAAGATTAGCTGGGAGGGGGGACCTTGGGGACCGCTGGCAGGGTGGTAGTGGTGGCAGGGAGTGGGCGGCGGGGCCTGCAGGAAGTGAGATAGCCCTGGATAGACGGGGCTGGTCCCGCCTGCCAGCATCTGCTCGCACTGGCTGCCTCCCGGCCTCTCCAGTTTCTGACCCAGTATTTGAACACAGATTCGTTCTCTAGGAACGAAAAGGGAGGGTGGCCCCCCGATGATTTGATCACTGCCACTTACCCAAGCCTGAGAGCATGTCACTTCCTAATTCCAGGGCTGCGGCAAGTACCTTCTCTGCCAGCTCCAGAAATGTCAGGTTGACCAGCTGGAGCGTGCTGGGGCGACGCGGCGGGACACCGAGAGTCCCACGGGACCTAAAGGGCGCGTGTCCCCTGATTCATGTTCCAATTACACACGGTGTATTACATTACAGGGCTAATGGGAACTAGACCGGAGGGGCATCTGTCGGCGCCGAGCCCACGCAGGCCTCTGATCGCTCAGCCCGGCTGGCCGCCTCGGCCCGAACCCTGGGCCGGATGAAGTAGAGAGTGTTTTTGGCACATCGAGGAGTCACTGGAGAGAGGGCCACACACACTTCCCCGTCAGCTCTCCCTTAGTTTCCCTAAATGGTCGGGGAGGCAGTAGGGGTTCAACATCATCTTTTTGGGTCAGATCTTTTGTGTGGGGTCTTTGGCTGAAGACATGCAAGATCTCCCTGCCCCCTCCTCCCTCCGCAGTGTCAGAGCTGAGCCCAGGCCAGTCAGGACCAGGCTTTCCCGGGTGGGGGGTGTGTGTGGGGGGCTGGGAACAGGAGAGCTTCGTTTTGTGCAATGACAGGGCCCTGGTGCAGGTCGGGGTCGAGGGGAGCAGAGGGGACTCCCTGCAGGAACGCAAGCGGTCAGGCTCCCAGGCTGGGCTTGGGCTTCCCTCTGCCTTCCGCCCCCTTTCCTGGTCCCTGCTGTGACTTCCTTCTGTTTCCCTCCCCAGCTCCCTCCAGGCTCCCACCCTGTGCTCAGATGGCTCCATTAGGACTTTGGGACATAGTCTCGGGGTTCAGTGGATTGTGGCAGAAATGCAAATGTTATTACAAGCATTACTAAATTATTAAATGATTATTAGCATAAGGAAAAGGCTAATAATCTCATCAGTAACCCAGGAAATGGGCATTTGAACAAGAGGAGACCTGGAAATTGTTTTCCTACGAGGGAGGGAGGAGGTGAGAAAGCTTCTGAGGCATCATCCGGGTTCGTTTTGGATTTTTTATTTTGCATATAACTGAGACATATTTTACACGCGTCTCCAGGTGTAAACGATTCAAATTTTGTATTTTCCAAAATTCCAGAATTCTGTAATTCCAAACATGGGCCTTTCCGTCGCTGCCTGAACCCACCACGTCGGGCTCCCGTCCCCAGCCCTGCTCTGGGCCAGGCCACCAGGGCTCTGCTGCCACAACCGCTGGCCGTCGGTCCTCAGCCCTCGCTTCCTTGACCCAGTTAATCAGCCTTTCTCCTTGAAAGGCTTTTTTCTTTTGGCTCTGGGACTCCACAGTCGCCTGGTGCCCTGTCTCACCCGGGGGGGGGGGGGTAGCTTCACGGCCGTTCGACCTGCGTGTGTGCTTCGTGCAAGGCTCTGGGCTGCCATCCTGGAATTCTTCCTAATTTTGAGCAAGGGGCCCTGCCTTTTCCCTTTGCGCTGGGACCTGTGAATGATGCAGTTGTCTGTTCACTGGTGGCTCCTTCCGTCTCTCCGAGGACATGCTTTTATTGATTTTAGAGAGAGGTGGGGGGAGAGAGAGACATCGATGTGAGAGATCAGTTGCACCCCATACACGCCCCGACCAGGGATGGACCTGCAACCTAGGTACGTACCCTGACAAGCAATCAAACCTGTGACCTTTTGGTGCACAGGGAGGACGCTCCAACCAACTGAGCCACACCAGCAAGGGTGGCCCCTTCCGTCTTTTTTGCTGGTTTCTTCTCATTTCTTAGAGCTCTCCCTGCTGGAGGCCCCAGGGCTCAGCCCTCGGGGATTCTCCTCTCCACTGAGACCCACCCTCTCTCTGCTCTCATCCAGGCTCATGGCTTTGGTCACCATCCACGCCCTCAGTCTCCCCTGGTTTCTCTCCCTGGGTTTCTTTCCTTTGAGATGCAGAGCTTCCACGCGGCTGCCTCCTTGGGTCTCCACTTGGCCTTCTCATAGCCATTTCAAACTGAGCAAGCCCCAAATGCAATTCCTGACTTTTCCATTCCTCGGCAGTCATCCCCATACCAGAAAATGGGGACTCTATTCACCCAGTCCCTCAAACTAAACCCACAGCGTCATTCTTTGGTGTCCCTTTCTCTAATACCTAGTTCCGAGTCGTCAGCAATCCTGCTGACTCTACTTTCAAAATACATTCAGATTGTGACCATTTCTCACCCGTAGACAATTGTTACGATTTTGAAAAGTTTATTATTTCCTGAACCCCCTCCCCCTAAATTTTCTAACACCCCTAAAATTGGGATAGTTCTTAATATCACCACTGGCCAGGCAGCTGTCACAGCGTCGTCGTCACAGCCTGTATGTTATAATCCAAACTTCCAGATCTGGTGGCAGCAGCTGGGATGAAAATCCCTAGACACGGCGAAGCATTCTTTTAAGAAACGCTGCACTCATTACATAGAGGCACCAAGGACGCCATTGTGCGCCCAAAGGCAAAGTGATTTTGCGTCAAAAAGTGATTCAGCCCGTCTGGAGCGGCTCAGAGGTTGAGAATTGACCAATGATCCAGGAGATCACGGTTTGATTCCTGGTCAGGGCACATGCTGGGTTGCGGGTTCAATCCCCAACAAGGGGCGTGCAGGAGGCAGCCGATCAACGGCTCTTATCATTGATGTTTCTGTCTCTCTCTCCCTCTCCCTTCCTCTCTCTGAAAAATAAAAGAAAAAAAAAGTGATTCAGAAGAGCTGGTCTCTGGGTATGAAGATATTTCAGGAGTATCTTGACCATTTTTTCCTGCGTACATTTTCCTTTTTATGCATGCACAAAGATAATACAAAGCTATGTTTAAATAGTCTAAGATAACTTCCAATAAAAGTAAAATAAAAAAAATCTATGTAATACAAAAGCATTTTGGGATAGTTTAATTTGGCAGCAGTTTTTCTTGTTAGTGCTACATAAAAATCCTGCACCTGACGAAGGATGGCCTGTTAAATCAGGTGCTGGCAGATGTTTTACCTGAAGGGTCAGGTAGCCGATATTTTAGGCCTCACTGCCCCTGTGCATCAGCAGCCACAGGCAGTCCTTAAAATGAGTAAATGTGGTGGTGTTCCAATAAAACTTTATGGAATTTAGATCGCATGTCATTTTCATGTGTCATGAAATATTCTTTTGATAGTTCAACCGTATAAAAATGTAAAAACCCCACTCTTGGCTCATGGGCTGCAGGCGGCCGGCTGTCGAGTCCTGGACTGCATCCAGCCAAAGGTGGTAAACCCGGTTTGCAGATGGGGAAGCCGGGCCCAGAGCAGCGCTGAAACGTCCTGCTCAGGAAAAAAGACTCGCGGGTCTGGGAGCTTTCAGGCACAGTCCTCCTGAATTCCCGCAGCCCCCCACCCCCACCCTGCAGATGGAGAAGCCAGGGCCAGGCGCGTCTCACACGGTGAAGGCCCCGCAGCGGGCCCTTAGCGTGGCTGGGGCAGGATGCGCGGCGTGGCGTGTTTTTCAGTCACAATAACGGGTGTACAAGTGCTGAGCACGGTGCAAGGCTCGGATCAAACTCTTCCCAAGTGTTACGCCTTCCGCTTGCGGCTCGCCCCTTTTGCCAGCCTCCCTTCCTTTTGCTAGGGCAGGAGGTGCCCCTACCCCAAGGCTGTGCGCCCCTCCCAAGCCCCACCCGCCAGGGGCTGCGCTGGAGATGCGCGGGGAGTGGGCAGGGGGCGCGCGAGGAGGAGGGCAGGGGGCGCGTGGGGAGGGGGCCGGGAGGCTCGCGGGGAGGGGGGCCGGGAGGCTCGCGGGGAGGGGGGCCGGGAGGCTCGCGGGGAGTGGGCAGGAGGCGCGCGGGGAGGGGGGGCAGGAGGCGCGCGGGGAGGGGGGGCAGGAGGCGCGCGGGGAGGGGGCCGGGAGGAGCGCGCGGAGGGGGGGCGGGAGGCGCGGGGAGGGGGTCGGGAGGCGCGCGGGGAGGGGGGCAGGAGGCGCGCGGGGAGGGGGGCAGGAGGCGCGCGGGGAGGGGGCCGGGAGGAGCGCGCGGAGGGGGGCGGGAGGCGCGGGGAGGGGGTCGGGAGGCGCGCGGGGAGGGGGGCAGGAGGCGCGCGGGGAGGGGGAGCGATGTGCGCCGCCAGCCCCTCCCCAAGCCCCCCAGTCAGCTCCTGCGCTTCTCCAAGCCATCACCTCAGCGCTGCCTCCTCCCCTCACCCCTTTCTCGCTCACTCCGCGCGCTCTCTCTCCACTTAGTGGTTCATTTACTGCTCAATCTGTGATTAATTAAAACAATTTAAATAACTGTGCTGATGCTAAATTCATTTACAGCCACCTCCGCCGCGCGTGGCTGCGTGAGCGCAGGGGAGCAGCGGTGCGGGCTCCGGGCGGCCGCCAGGGGGCGCTGTGGCCTCAGGTTTGACTGGGCCAGGTGGCCGTGCCTTCGGGCTGATTCCCACGCCAGGGAACGCGTAAGGTGGGCACACGCCCCTCCCCACCCACCTCGCCTTCTCCCATGTGGGCTCCCACTGTGCCCTGCCAGTCCCCAGGGCACCCCTTAGCTAATCCAGAATAAGAAATGCCAGGGAGGCGAACTCCTGTCTCCTGCTGTAGGTCAGCCCCAGGATATTCCCTGGACATGTTGTGCCCAGACACCAGGAAGGTCTCGTTTGTACCAGGGGACACAGAGGCTCAGTCTGTGTGGCCCAAGACCGCCCGCTGGTGGCCTTTCTTGCTGGGGGAAGAAGCAGAGGTTCAGGACAAAGGCCCCGGCCTGGGTTCCTCCACCATGAACTGTGTCCTGGGTTGATAGTGTCCCCTAAATTCATGTCTACTCCAAACCTCAGGATAGGACCTTATCTGTGAATAGGGTGTTTGCTCATACAGTTCATCAAGGTCTCAGGATGTAACCATCCTGAATTTAGGGCGGGCCCTAAATCCAATGCCTGGCTTCCTTGTCAGAGGGGAGGACACCGACTCACACACGGAGGAAAGAAGGCCGTGTGAAGACTGGAGTAATGCAGCCGCAAGCCAAGGAAGCCAAGGGCCGCTGGAAATTGGAAGAGGCAGGAGAGGGTTCTCCCTGCTGTTTTAAGCCAACCAGGTTTGTGGTACTTTGTTACAGCAGCCACAGGAAAACATGGATACAAGGTGTTAAGACAGAAACCAGCATATAAGAAAGAGCCAACTGTGTGCCAGGTGCTTTGCTGGATGTGTTCACAAATGCTTTCCCATTTAAGCTTCACCATACACAGACGAGGCAGGTTAGTGACATCAACATCCCCGCTCTGCAGGGTCAAGAAGGCACGAAGTGGCAGAGCCAAGTCCCAGCCCAGGGGAGCCTGAATCCACACCTGGCCAACTAACAGTTCACCTGCCTTTGTGCCTCACAGCCCTGCGGTCTCCCCGGATCTCCCCTTGAGGGCAATGAGACCCAGGACTTAGAATTTTGCTGGTGGGCCAAGGGCGAGGGCTCAGGATACTCTCAGGAGGAACAGGCCTGGTGGTGGGACCAGGGATGGCAGGAGGACACCTGGTGTCAGGGCTGCTCTGGCGGAAGGAGCATAGCTCTGTGCCGGCTGGTCCCACACGCAGAACTTCAGGGCTCTGCACTCACACCAGCTGCCTGCTTACGGATTAATGTGGGATGACATTAGTATAGGGTGAGGCTAAGGGACCTCGGGCAAGTGACTTCACCCCTCTGTGCCTCGATTTTAACCAGGGGTGATTTTGTCCCCACGGGACATTTGGCAATGTCTGGGAACATTTTTGGTTGTCACCACTGGGTGAGAGGGGGCTACTGGCATATAGTGAGTGGAGGCCAGGGATGTTGCTAAACATCCTACAATGCACGGAACAGGCCCACACAGAGAATGGCCTGGCTCCAAGGGTGAATCACGCCGTGGCCGCTAGTGCCTGTCTCCCCTGCGCCTCCAACATTTCAGGTGTGCTCCTTGGCTTTTCGGTCCGGCAGACGTTTGCCTGACCCACTCATTCTGCATCTTTCAGATCTTTGTTCAAACGCTATCTTCTCAATGAGGTCTATTGTGACCATCTTATTTAAAATTGCACCCCCGACCCTCCTCTATGGCTCCCCTAATTCTGCTCATCTTGCTTTAAAAATAAACCCTGAGCACGTACATCCTAGATCCTATATGTTATTTATTTCCTGTTTCTTGTTTCTTGTCTGTCTCCAACAAGGAAGCCTTTTTTTATCTTATTGGCTGGTGCATTTTTTTTCTCTCCTTCTTTCTAATCTTTACCCAAGGATATTTTCCCCATTGATTTCTAGAGAGAGTGGAAGGAGAGAGAGAGAAACATTGATCAATCAGTTGCCCCTCTATGTGCTCAACCAGGGATCGAACTCACAACCTAGGTATGTGCCCTGATGGGGAATCAAACACAACCTTTCTCCCGTATGACATGACACCCCAACCAACTGAGCCCCCCGGCCAGGGCTTGGCCGGTGTATTCTTAGTGCCTACATAGTACTTGGCACACAATAGATGCCCAAAAAATATTTACTGAATCAAATGATGCCCCCCAAGTAGGTTTTTCATGCACTTGTGTGGAGAGGGCTGACAGGAAGGAAGCGGAGTCATTTAAACACAGTGTTGGAGGAGGGCTCTGCTGGTACCCTGGGCCGCCAGCAAGACAAACAAGTAGGTCCTGGAGCAACTTGAGCCTGAAACATTGTGGAGACAGAAATGACAGAACCGAAGCTGCCCTACTTCGGGCACGTCGTGAGAAGGGCTCTTTGGAAAAGACAATGCTGCTGGGGAACATAGGAGGCCGCAGGGAGAGAGGAAGCCCAAATACGAGATGGACTGGCCCCGTGGAAGAAGCCGCAGGCACGAGCCCGCAGGAGCCGAGCAGGGCTGTTGAGGACAGGGCATGGTGGACGCCACTCATTCACAGGGTCGCCAGGGGCGGAGCCGACTCAGAGGCACATCACACACACACACACACACACACACACACACACACACACACACACACACACACACACACACACACACACACACACACACGCGGCCCTGAGCAGCCTGACAGCAAGGAAACCAGAATCACTTTGTCTTACCCAGGGTTTCTCAATCTTCTTGACCATGGGGCCCTCCCCTCTCTCCCTCCACCCCCATCGACAATGCCCATCCCGCAGACTCACTCTCACAACCGCTGCTCCGTTCCAGCCCCTCCTGGGGATGTCTGAGGGCAAAGGTTCTGAACAGAAGAGTCGGGGAGCCTTGGGATAAAGTTGTGGGGGCAGAACTGCCACCAGGACAGCTCTCTGGGGACAGAAGTCCTGGCCCAGATGGGCAGGCACCAGGTCCGGAGCCTGGACCCCAGCCAGCCGGGAGGCGAGGCTCAGCTGGGCAATGCCACCCTTGCACCTGTGTAAATATTACATTTTACGAGGCCTGGAAAGAGCAAGCACGCATATGCCCAGGGGTATTTTTTGGAGGAGCTGGGAAAATAAGCTTTAGCTTAATTTGCCTGACCTAACAGAAAACTGGCCGTCGTCCTGTGAAAACCTAGGGCGTGTATTTGGAAGACACGGACCAGCCTGTCTGTCTCTGTTGGGACCCTGTGTCCTGGGAAATGGTATCTGGGGAACCAGGACCCACTGGATTTGAAGGGGTGCTGGCATTTCAGCCTTCACCAGTGGGTGGGGAAGAGAGGGCGAGGGACCTGAAGTCCCCACCGAGGTCAGGAGGAGGTGCTGAAAGTGAAGAGAGTGGTCATGGGGTGGATGGGTGGACTTGATCACTGCCCATAGGCCTAGAGTTAGGACCAAGGAGGAGAACTTCCCCGGAGAGGTGGGCTTCCACCCAAGATAAGCCAGGACCTTCCAAGCTCTAGTACTCTTCCTGGAAGACATAATGAAACCGAGCAGTGCTGTCCCCAGCCATGTCCAAACAGGGCCTGGTGGCCAGCAGCTCTGTGTCCACAGAGCTCGGTGCCCAGACCATCACTGGTTTCTGCAGTGCAGTGCTGAAAAGGGGGGTCAGACCCAAGTTCAAATCCTGACTCCCCGCTGACTTGCTGTGTGACCTTTGGCAAGCTGGTCAACCTCTCTGTGTCTTAGTTTCCTCATTACTAAAATGGATTAATACTGTCCCCTGCGCCCCCAGGGCTGTTGTGAGGATTAAATGAGTTAGTACGTGATGAGAATCTGGACTGCCTGGCACATAAAAAGTTCCACACCCACGCCATTGCTGTGAACTCCTTACTCGCCTGGAGCCCTCTCCTGCTAGCCCCCAGGCCTTGGCCCTGTCACTGGCCCTGCTCTGCCTTTTGGTCTAGGTTTCTGGGGCTCATTCCCTGGCTCTGGGTATTTTAGCTCCTCGGGCTTGGCTACCCAACTCGAATTTTGGCTACTTTGGTTTCTCTCGCTGGATCAAAATGACTATAATAAAGTATTAGTATCTTATCAATCAAGAGTCTGGAGCCTGAGAGACCTGGGATTAAATCCTACCTGTTGTTAATCTTGCTCTAACTTTTTGCAGCCACGAAGGTCAGGATTGTGAGGTGGTGAGTGGGAGCCTAGGGGTGGGCAGGTGGAGGGTGGGAGGGACAGGAGGGCAGTAAGGTGACAGAGGAGGTTGCTCTACACCTGGCACAGGTAGATGCTGTGGCATCAGGATGACAGGGAACCGCAGGCCGGGCTGATGCTACGGGGTGGACCGACCGTCTTCCCCTAGCCGCCTGCCCTTTCCCCCTGCAGTGCCCCGCGTCCAGGCTTTGGCTGTCTCCCCGTTAGGGGAGGCCACACCGCAGCCTGGGGGTGGCCTGAGGGAATCCACCAAATGAATCATTTGCCACAGCCACCTTGAGCCCGAGCAGACTGCTCTGTAATAATGATGCCATAAATGCAAAAGCAAATACTATTAAATTTTAGAATTGAGATTTATGATGCTGATTTCAGGGGCATGGAGAGGCTGTAGCTCCTCGCTTTTAGGCTTTCCAAGCATAAACGATGAGGTTGAGCGCCTGGGGCCTGAAGTGGAGGTGGAGAGAAGCCAGGGGCCCCCAGGCTCTAAGGAGGCTCTAGCCCTAACCCAGGTGGGTGGGGGAGTCCACGGAGCTCGGGCTTTGGAATCAAATAAACCCAGTGCAGGGACTCGGCGTCTGAGCTTCAGCTTCCTTATGTTCAGAGGGGATTAATTCACCCCGTCAACGAATATTTACTGAGAGTCTACTGTGTGACAGGCACCTCACAGGGCTCTTGAGGGGTCTGAGAGAGACGTGAGAGGGGCCGCTTGTAGATCGTTACTTAAGTAACGCTAATGGAGAGGTGTTGCCTGCATCCCTGGACCTGGACTTTTTATAGTCCATCATTCATTAACTACACTTTTTAAAAATAAACTTTTTACTTGAGAATAATTTTAGGTTTACAGAGAAGCTGCAAAGATGCTAGTGTCCCCTGTCCCCTCACCCAGGTTCTCCCGTCGTTACCATTCACGTCGCTCTGGTACATTTGTCAAAACCAAGAAGCTGATGTTGGTGCCTTACTGTTAATCCAACTCCAGACTTCCTTTGGAGTCCACCCGTTTTCTACAAATGTCCTTTTTCTGCTCCAGGGTCCCACCCAGGCTGCTGCGTGGAACCGGGTGCTCGGTTCTCCCCAGTCCCTCCGGCCTACGGCAGTTTCTTAGGGCGCCCTTTGCGGAGCACTTGCCATGTCCCGATGTGCGCGTGGGCTCCTGCTTTTGCTGCCTTGAAGCCTCTCCACGTCTTGCTCCCTCGGTTTCCCAGGCTGCCCGTGTCTCGGGCGGACTTGGGCCCACATGGCACTTCTTGCCCGGACATCTCGGCCTTGTGACCCGAGACGGGCGCTGGATTCACAGATCTGCCACTAAGTCTCAACTCTTCCACTTGCTAGTTGATACTTTAGGGCAAACTGCTCATCTCAGTTTGGATTCTGGAGACAGAAAACTCCAAAGGCTTAAGCAGTAAGGAAAGCATGGCCCTTACATACCCACGAGTCCAGGGTGCGAGGCGCCAAGGCTGGTCCCTGCAGCGGCTCAGTGAGCTCCCGGGGACGCGGGTTCCTTCTGCCTTGTTCCTCCCACCTTAGCTTGTCTCAGGTCCTCAGGGTCGCAAGATGACCTCCTGCCTGCTTAGGGTTCCTCCCCCCGCACCCAGAGATCCGGTGGCTCATCTTCGCCTTGAGGGCACCTTGGGAAGGCTCCCCGCGGGCCCTTTCCCGTGGCCCGCACCTGGCCCAGCTCTGCCAGCGCCTCGTGGCCGTGGTGCCAGATCCTGACGTGGCATCTCCCTCCTCCTGCTCACTGCCGCGGGCTGGTAGCCGCAGCCTCTCAACTGTAGATTCTTCAGGCACCTGTCATCAGCCAACCACCCAAATCCAGGTGCAGGTCCCCCACTGGCCTCCTTGAAGCCCGTTTCGCTGGGCTTGAGGAGAGAAGGAAGCACCCTCACCCCCATTCCATCACCTCGGGCAAGGGGGGGTCAGCTCTCAGCACCCTGACAGCTCTCCAAACAAGGTCCCTCAATATCCACCCTCCTAAGGGCGCTCCAACGTTTAATAGGGTCACAGGGGGGTTGGTCAGCCAAGGAGTGCAAAACAGGCGTTCAGTCACCTCCTAATACACCCCGGGGAGGAGGCCCGCCTGGCACGTGGGATGTCTTGGGACACGAAATGGAAATTGATCTAGAAAGAGCCCCGTGTTAGCATCTGCCGCACTATTCTTACGGATTTTGTTGCCGTCGCTATAATGTAGGGGGCAGAGTGTGGCCCAGAGTCCTGTTGCCCGACTCCGGGAGGGGTCTCCTCCCCCAGGCACTGTCTCTCAAGTTTGGGGTCATGTCAAACGTTCCAGGAGACAGGCCCGTCTTTTGGAGTCAGCTCCGTTTCTGCCCAAGCCAGCCAGCCTTTTGCGGGGAACACACACACACACACACACACACACACACACACACACACACACACACACACACACACACACAGATGCTCGCACGCAGGGAAGGCAATTAAAGGAACCAGCGCGGTGACACAGAGGCAGTCTGTCAACTGCGCCAAGTTGACAAATTTTGCATTGTAAAAACAAAAACAGGAGCTTAACCCCTCCCTCCTCCTGCTAAGAGTGTGGCTGAAACACGTGTCCCTCCTACAGCAGAGGGAGGCAGGTCTGCAGAGAAACCTGGGGCCTGATGGCCTGGGCGGCAGCGTGGGGTCAGGAGGGTGGGGGGGACACGCGGCCAGAGAGGGCTCTGTGGGGACCCTGAGGGGGAGGAGGCAGGTGATTTTTTTGGCCTCACTACACCCTTATGTGCAGGGTAAGACTCCTTTTCCCAGGTGAGGAAGCAGGCACCCAGGGGTGAAGGCGAGCTCACTGGCTCACCACGAGACAAGCCCCCATGAGGGTTCAGATCCGGATTTGTTTGACCCCAAAGCCTGGCTTTTTCAGTCATGGGTCTCTGCACGTCGCATATTCACAGTCTGTTCGCATTTCTTCCTTGTAGGACCTCACTCCCTGCCACATTTGGTGCCCGGCAGAGCTTGTGCTGAACAAATATTCTGGAAACTGGCCTCTGATCAGTGCCAGGGTTCCAGGGTGAGCAAAAGCAACCCCAGCCCTGGCGGTGTCCATGCTGCGGGGAAGACAGAAAGTATCAATGAGAGTGTCAGGAGGAAGGACTCCGTGGGCCAGGCTCCTCTCTGTTAGGGATGAGGGAGGTAAGCAGCCCATGGCCACCCAGCCAGTAGGAATCAGCTGGGATTGGAACATGGGTCATCTGGTCCTGCAAGCCCTGTCCTTGGCCCCTGCGTCACTGTCCCTCTGCCTGCAATAGACGGATGGAACTGTTATTATGAACTGGGGAGGGGCATCAGGCAAGAACTCTCCAGGGGGTGATCCTGGACAAGGTTCTCCCTTCTCGGCAAGGGGTGTCCACTTGTTCAAGGCTGAAGTGGCTGGACATAAGCAATGGTCCACGACCCTAGATGCCCAATGTCCACTGTCCTTTTCTTCCCAGTGACACTGACCACAAAGCAGTAAGGAGCATGACGCATGACTTAGTACAGCATGGCAGACATCACTAATCCCACCATGCCCTCTCCTGTGGCAGACATCACTGATCCACCATGTCCTCTCCCGTGGCAGACATCGCTAATCCCACCATGCCCTCTCCTGTGGCAGACATCACTAATCCCACCATGCCCTCTCCCATGGCAGACATCACTAATCCCACCATGCCCTCTCCCATGGCAGACATCACTAATCCACCATGCCCTCTCCCGTGGCAGACATCACTGATCCACCATGCCCTCTTCCGTGGCAGACATCACTAATCCACCATGCCCTCTCCCATGGCAGACATCACTAATCGATTACTGCACTCTGTCCTCTAGTCTGGTCCAGGATTTCAAATCCTTCTCAACTCCCTGTTCCGTTAACAGCCAGTACCAGTCTATATGCACCAGGATTTGAGCTGAACCTACCCGCCATCCTTGCTCCAGCACTATCTTTGAGGGAAGCAAGGGCCTACCAGGCTCCCCCTGGCTCCTCAGCCCCCAAGAAGCTGGACCTTCCCTTGCCCCTCGGGGCCCCGGCCATCTGCAAGTTCTGCACTTTGCCTGTGGTTTTCTGGCCTACATTTTTTCACACCATGGTGGCTCTTAAAAATATTTTCCTGGCAGCAAATGGGTGTGTTCCTGCTGGGAGGAGAAGGGAAGAAGAATTAGCAGCTTCCCATCTGAGAACTTCCACTGGAATTGATTTATCCCAGCAGAAAGAGCCTGGCATTTTCCTTCCAAATTAATATGCAAATGAGTGTAAGCAACACCTCCCACGGGCAGGTTCAGAACACAGCGGTATTATCCCGGAACATTTATTAGCACTATTAATAGAGTTCACTGCTCCCTCCTCCCCCTGCTTTTATTGCCATTCTAATTATGGACCGTTTTGTTTCATTTAATTTTCCCCAGTTCTGGTGCAGGGCCATTGTCCCCGGTTAGGAAAGAGGCTCTGGCAGGCGAATGGGCTGCGCAGTGGGCGCTGCGTTCTTTGTGGGTGCCTCTCTCCAGGACATTGTTCTCCTCGCCTGTCACCCCATGTTTCTGGCACCACAGAATGAAGAGAGGAAAGCCACTGAGCAGGGGGACTGTCATGTGGAGTGCTGTCATAACTGAGCAGCCTTTGAAAGGGGCATTTGATGGAGACGGTACCCCCTGGGAATTCCAGCCCTTGGGGGTCCGGATGAGACACTGTTTCTGGTACCCTGTGTGTATGAACCCATTTTGTTCCCACCACAACCCAAGGAAGCAGGGGACTATTAGCATCCCTGTTTAATGAGGAGGAAACTGAGGCACAGAGACGTTGAGTGACAGCCCTGGATTAGCAAAGTCTGGCTCCAGACCCGGCTGTCCTCCCCCAGATCTCCTCCGGGGGCCTCACCATTTCTCTGCTTCTCTTGGCAAAGCAGTTCAGCTCAGCCTGGGCTCCTTCCAGGAGGCGCACCTTCCGCTGCTCAGGGACAGAAGACCCCTGGAGTCACCAGGATTCACCTTCTTGGGGTGCCCAGGGGGTCATAAATAACAAATCAATCATTTTGCCATTGCTGTAGGGAATCTGCGTTTATTCAGAATTACAGAGCCCCAAACCCTTCCTATATTGACACCCCATTCACTACCCTCCCCCCTTGTTTATCCTGCCCCACTCCCTGCAACCCTAACATCCCATAGCCCATAATAGTCAGCCCTGGTTGTGTACAGGGCAGCACCTCATCCCTCCCCCAGTGCCCAGGGTCATAGATTTTTAGATTCGTTTGGAGTCAAGTAAAGTGCTTTATCTATTAACAAATTTAATTCTGGGTCAGGTCAGTACTGTGCTCATGGTCGAAGAGTTTAAATGTCCCTTGGACTCAGCTCCCTCTATTTTACTGTGTCCATTTTAGGAAGCCACAATATACCAAATCATGGTGAGAGGGAAGGAGAGATAATGAAAGGTATTAGCTGAAAAGGCAGGGAGGGTAAGCCAGCTCTGGAGAGCACAGTGTTGGACAGGTAGCTCCAGGGCCAGGCTGTTTTCGGGGAGGGGAGGGAGGAGGGTGCCACTTGAGGGCCAGCAGCCCACTGTCAAGTCCGTCCGTTGTTTGTGCAGTTTCCTCCAAGGACCAATGTCCCAGGGCTGCTCCAGGCAGCAGCACATTCCATTTCCTCTTCTCTCCACATCATTTCCCTCCCTGGCTTCCAGAGGCCATAAATGCTTCTTTTCCCAGCATCGAGAACAGATGCCAGACTCCTGCTCTCAGCCCCGTCACGAGCCGGCTGTGGGTTCTTGGGGGCTGCGCGTTCCGTCTCTGAGCCCCAGTTCTCTCCTGCGTCAGAGGGGGGGTTGGACTAGAAATGGCCGTTTTCACGCTGAACTCCACCGTGGGGTGGGGAGGGGAGGATGGGGGTAGGGAGGCAGAGTTCTTTTATATGGTTCCGTGGCTTAAAACATAGTGAGTACCGGGGCACACTTCCAGCTCTGCCATTGAGTAGGTGCAACCCTGACGTCACAGATGCTCCCCAGCTGGAGGGCCTGTCCTGACTTACTGGGGTGGGGGGAGGGAAAACCTTCCACTTGGGCAGAACCCTGGGAGAGAGAGAATATCCCCATGGAAGGCTGGGTGGCGGCCAGCTCCAAGCCCACCTCCAAGATGGGACTTCTCAGGTTCTCTCATGGCACGTGCCTTTCCACCAAGAAGACAACAGATAGAATAAATACCAGCCACGCGGTGCTGTTAAGAGAGAAGGACAACTATTAGCCCCGTTTTACAGATGAGGAGCCTGGGGCTCAGGGGAGGTCCGGTGCATGGCCCAGGGCCTGCAGGTAGAAACGGCAGGGCCAACCTCTGAGCCTGGGTGGCCTGGCCATAAGGTCCAGGCTCTTCACTTCCACCCAGTGCTGCTCGTCACCATAGCATGTCTGTCCCATCTCAAATTAGGAAGTCACGAGCTGCATCACTGAAGGGCCACAAACGATGGAAACTGACCGTGGATGCTCTCCTAGCTCAGCAGGGCTGCCCTAACAAAGACACAGCAACTTACTTTCTCAGGTCCGGAGGCTAGAAGCCTGAGATCCAGGTGTTAGAAAGTTTAGTTTCTGCTGAGGCCTCTCTCCTTGACTTGCAGATGACCGTCTTCTCTCCGCGTCTTCACATGGTCTTCCTTCTGTGTGTGTCTGCATCCAAATTTCCTTCTTTGAAGGACACCAGTCATATTGGACGAGGGCCGACCCTAGTGACCTCATTTGAACGAATTACCTTTTTAAAGACCTTATCACCAAACACAGTCACATCCTAGGGGTTAGGATTTCAACATATGAATTTCAGGGGGACACAGTTAAGCCCCCAGTAGCTGCCTGAAGCACAGAGGGAGGGAACTGTTGGAAAGATAATTGGGGATGTGTTAGATAAGCAGCAGATGGCTAGAAGCACAGCGTCAGTGGGACACACAGCACCAGCCAGACCGTGCAAACAGCCTGGAGAACTTGCAGCCTGGTCCTGTGGTGGCTTTGGTCCCTGAATGACCCCGTCCCTCCCGTTCCCTTGACTTGTGGAACCTGAGTCACGGGTCTGGGTCCCTGAGGACTAAGGGGCTGGGAGAGTGAGGGTAGGTCCCCCAGCCTTCCGCAGGGCAGCTGGGTGCTAATTCCCAACAGCACCATCCACCGCAGGTGCAGGCTGGAAGGGGCAGGAGGGGGCTGTTGCTGAGATGTGGATTCCGGACCATCCTTCCTCATTACTCCCCAGTTTCACCTCCAAATAACAAAGGTCTCCTGAATGTGCTGATTAGTCTTCCGAAGCCAGGCTCCATGTTCCATAAGAGCACCTGCCTGGGCCCCAGATAAGTGACGCTTGGCAGGGAGGAACCCGAGGGCAACAGGTCAGGGCATTCCTCCAGGATCCCTTCACTGGTAAATAAAGTCACTCATTCAGCCAGTCAGCAAACATTTAGACTTGATGCTAGGCTTGGTGCTGGGGTACCCAACAGTGCCAAGCTAGACAGGGCCCCTGCTTTCATGGAGATATGGGTCAGCAGCTGAGAAGGAATTCTGCCTGCTGATTCCCAAAGCCCAGGCTTTTATTCCCTGTCTCAGAATGACTTCTAAGAGAACAGGGCACGTCTGTCTAGAAGAGTGATGTAGCATGGCGGGTAAGGACTCTGAGCCTTGGTACTGTGGGTTCAAGTCCCAGCCCTGTTATTTACTAGCTGGGTGGCCTTGCGTGTGCTACTTAATCTCCGTGAGCTTTGCTTTCGGCGTCTGTAACACAGGGATGATGACTGATAACAGGGCCTATCTCCTACAGTTCTTGAACTAATTATGGGAGATAATTTATGTAGACCACGAGGGAGGGCTCTCTCTGTGTACCTAGAACAGTGCCAAGCACCTGCTGAGAAAAAGGGTGAATGAGAGAATCTGTAAATTGCCCACTTGGGTTTACTGAATTCAATACTCTTGAACTAAGCTCTTAAGTAAAGGGAATGGCATCTCCTTGTCTGGCTCACTATTCTTGCACAGTGGAGAGGACAACGGAAGAGCTGGGCTGAGACTCAGGGTTTCATCGGAACAGGATGGGTTTGCGCGCTAACCTTCTGCAGTCCTGGCTGAGATCAGAAGCTCCGATCCTTCGTAGCCATCTCCCCTGCCCCCACCTCCATTCAACAAAGCAGGATTTGCTCCCTCTGCCCTGCTCCCACCTGGTGCTTATATGGAAGGAGGGGCTTGATTCCCGCAGGAGCCCTTCCTTCTAAGACCAATGCAGGGGAAGGAGGGCTTGACTACCACCGGCTCTGTGCTTTAATTCTCTTTGGGAGACAAAGTTTAATAACATGTAGGAATTAAGACAATTTTTTCCCAAGTCGGGTTCTGCTGACCAGCGCTAAGTTTTCTCTGATTCATCACATCCTATAAATCAACATGGGTTTTGCTTCCTCCTATTTCTAAGAAGAGAAAACCATAAACAATGTGTGTGACCCAAGCTCTCCTGCTCTCTTCCTCCCATCAGGTCCTTACACACAGATAAATCCTGGACCTCCGCGTGGCCCGGTCTCAATGCAGTGTCCCACCAGAGACATCCTCAGCAGATTGTTAAATTAATTAAACAAGGAGGCCATTAGATGAGGTCACTTTAATGCCACGGGGGCCTGTGTAAGCAAACCAAAATCAGCCTGTAAAGGCCTCAAGGTAACAAAATCAAAACCTCAGGACAACCACTCATGAACATCGGCCAGAGCCAATCAATAATGTCCGTGCATTGCTTCTGCCTTTTCTCTATCAAAGCCTCTCCCAGAGCTCCGAATCACTTCCTGTGTGGTATTGCCTGATTCTAATCAAGTTTTGCCCAAAGAAACTCTTAAAATTTTTAAATATGCCTCAGCTTATCTTTTAACACAACCCAAAGGAAACAAACAAACAGTGCTCCGTCTGTCTCTTGGTCTCTCAGTGGGATGCCAGTGGAGTGAATCTGCTTTATTTATTTGTCCCTGTGAAAGAGAATCTAAGATCCTGACACTTATAAGTTATAAGATAAACCATTATTTTTTGTAGCATCAAGAAAGCAGTAACTCTGGGATGTGGAGTCGGCTCCCGCATGGCTCTGGGCTGCTGGGTGCAGGGAGAACATAGCAGTCACCTCAGTGCCGCCTGGGTGTCCTCCGCATGGTCCTGGGCGCTGACCTTCTCCTTGGCCGCGCCTCACCCCTCCCTCTTCTATTCCGAGTCCAGTGTTAAAGTATAATTTTCAAAAGTTAAAAGCATGGCACTCGTACAGATCTGAAATGAACGAAGATTTTTATTTCACTCAGTATAGTAATTAATGGATGGACTAGTAAGACATTAAAACCAGCACACACACACTCTCTCACCACCACCCCCCTGCCCACCAATTAAGGATGCTAAAATAAATTTGCTAATAGATGCAAAATTAGTTAATATTCTACAGGGCAGCAGTTCTCAAACTTCTTGGTCTCAGGTGCTTTTGTTTTGTGGGTTGTATCTACCAATATTTGCCATGTTAGAAGTTAAAACTGAGAATATTTTAAAATTCAAGCATACACAAGTGCACACTCCACTAGCTGTTAGAGCAATGATAGCAACATCACAAGCCATTTAGTCTCTGGAAAACTCCACTATATGCTTGTGAGGAAGTGAGAGAGAAATAGGCAAATAATACCTTACAATTATTATGAAAATAGTTTGGATCTTTCAGACTCCCTGAAAGCATCTTGGGCGATCCCCAGATGGTCCCAGCTAACACCGAAAACCACTCACACTGGGCAAGAAAATGTAATGTCTGGTGTTATGTTTCCCCTACCAGGTGGAAATCAATTCCATCTCTACCAGATACAATTCATTTTCATTGTCATGGACGAGAGTCATTTGCATTACCCTGTTTCCTACAGCCGCCCCTCTATAGGACTGTAAAATAGCCTGGTTAATGAAAATCTGTCTGAGGTGCTCATCTTTGTAGGAGCAGATAGTCCCTCGAGATCCACAAGTTAATACCAAGAACTCCACTGAAAGGACACCAGGCCCTTGATTCTTTGTGGATTTCCCTGACAGCAGAGAGCCTTCCTCTGGTCCCCCTGGGGACGGGCCGGTCTCCTTCTCTCTGTTCTTTTTCTGGTGTGTTGTTACTGTATAAGCTCCGTGCCCAGCTTCCTTTGGGTCTGTCCCTTTGGGTCTAAAAAGCTCATTGAGGAGGTAGAAAGAATTACAGTAAGAGCACCGTTATAATCCTAAGTATCCCATGGCGATGCAGGGAAGAAAAGGCACCGGATAGAGATGCTGCGATTTGCTCTTGGCCCTGGCTTGGTTCCTGGAATGGCCCCTCTGAAGCCTGCGGTTCCAGGAGCTGCGGGGTTTTCAACACGACAGAAGGCGCCGCCGGGAAGCTGGGACCCGACACGGCGCTGGACGGAACCCCAGCGGCCGTGTCAGCGTCTGAGCTGTTTCTACTCGGGTCTCCCCCGATAAGGAAACGGTTCCTTGTGCCCCGCTCAGGAGGCAGAAGGAAATACCCTGATCATGAGGCCAGGATCGTGGTGGGGAAGAGAAGTCCAACTCCTGCTTGGGAGGCAGGGGAGCATCTTGATGACTCCAGTTGGGTAGGAGACCGGTCTAAGGAGAAGAGGCAGGGAAATCAGCAAAGATCTGTCGGGAGCAGGGCTGCCTGAAAGAGACGGCTAGCGAGGCCTTGCATATACCGGGGCTGTTTTCTGGCACGTGCTTTGGGTACACATGCCAGAAAACCCTCCATGGTGGCCCAAACAAGGATTCTTTGTCAAGTAAAATAAGTTCTCCACCTTCCTTACCATATAGACCTACCCTCACGCTGTCACCTCACAGCTGCACAGTGGCCCCTGCATCCCCAGGAGTCTCCCAGTAGAAAAAAGAGGGAAAGGGCAACACACGTGAGGAACGAACAATAAACAAGGTCAAGGTTGTGTCCTCTGGGAAGGGGTGGGGCTCTTGGTATGGAACCCGTTTCTGATTGGCTGTGAGCAGCCTGTGGCCGTTAAGTGTTGTCGTGTCCATTTTAGAGATGAGCAAACTGAGGCTTGGAGACACTAAATGACTTTCCCAAGGTCATAAGCCTTGAGAGTGGCAGAGGTGGATTTGAACCTGGATTTGCCTGACTCCGAAGCCCCCGTGTTGTGCTGTTATTATCCTGCCTTCCCTTTGAAAGGACAGACCTTCATCTATTTGTGAAGACATCAGCCAGCTTCCCTGAGAGTCTTTCTTTTCTCCATTCTAATAGCCCGTACCTCCCTGGGCTGGGGGCCCTCAAGGGCAGGGCCTGGACCATCCTCAATTTAATGTCTTTGGCACTGAGCACCTTGTCTGACATACAGTGAGAACCTAGGAGCCCCAGAAAGTTGGATTTGAGTCCCAGATCTGTCCAAGCTGCTGACCTTGAGCAATTTGCTTTATCTCGATGGCCTCAGTGACCCCATCTATAAAGTAAACATCTACTCTGGTGTCTAATCAGCCTCCCAAGCACCTTATTTGGAATCAAAGGCACGTGGTTGGCGGGAATCATCGCCATGGCTGGCAAAGGCTCAGGCTTAGTTCTGACTCCTTGAGGTATTTGGCCAAGTGGCTTTCCATGACTTTCAGCTCTGTAAAATGGGGACAAAACACCTCCTTCAAGGTACTGATAGGAAGATGAAAGGCAACATGCGTGCTAATAATGAGACCAGCTGCCACTATGTAGCGCTTGCCCGCGCCGGGATCTGAGCGCAGCCCTTTCCCGCGCCCTGACGTGAAGGCGCACAGTGCACAGCAGGGCGCTTGCTCTGGTTCCCCCTTTTCTGATGCAGGAGGCGCAGCTGAGGGGCTGGCCCAGGTGATACAGGTCTCAGGCCCGACGGCAACTCGGAGTTGGCTCCAAAGGCTTTGCCCTCAAGCGGCTGTGATAGGAGGAAACCGTGTGAAGAGGGGGTGCCCTGCAGTGTTAACCCAGGTGCCCGGCCGGGGTGAGTGGGTGACTTAACGAGCAGGCAATTTTGCCCATCCCTTATCCCGGCCCCCCTCATGTCCAGCAGAGTGCCGGGCGCATATCGGGCACGTGGTGTGCACTCACAGATGACAGCTCAGTGCACGAGTGGCCTTACCCACTTTCCATTCTTCTTGGACACTCGTTCCGCGGGTACTTATTAGGAACCTCCTGGCTGCAGGCGCAGTTCTCGAGGTTGCCGATGAGCCCAGAGGAAGGCATCAAACAATTGCTCAGGAAATAGTTTGCTGAACTAAGGTGAGGAGAACACAGAAGACTTTCCCCCAGCAGTCATCACAACTGGCTGCTCAAAGCCCCCGTGAGATCTAGACAAGTTGCTCCAACTCCCCAGCCCTCAGTTTGCCTGTCTTTCAAATGGGAGAACAACTCTTGCCCTAGCTTCCTGCCTGCCTCCTGCTCTTCCAACACCCGCTTCCCTGCCTCGGACCCCTTGACTCGACGTTCCCTATGGTGCAACGCTCTCCTCCCTTCTCTTCGCATGGATGGCTACTCCTCAACCTAAGCCTTGGCATAAAAGCCACCTCCTCAGAGCAGCCTGCCTAAAGTGGACTCGCTCTACTTAACCCCCAGTTACGCTTCATCAGGTGACAATTGTCATATCACTTCTGCAATGATTGTCTTCATTTATTTATAAACATGCTCATTTTTTATCTTCCCCCTACAATATAAGCTCCATGAACTGTTTGGTTTTTGTGTGTTTTTTTTTCACTGCTGTGTCCCCAGGGCCTGGCCCAGTGCCCAGAACATAGGAAACACTCAATACATATTTGTTGGGTGGATCAATAATAGGCAGCCGGTAAATTAAGCTTTTGCAAGTGGCACCGGTAGGTATCATCATTAGAAAGGGGCAGAGATCTGGCCTGAGAGACGGTGGACATCTGGTAGCTGAGTGCCATCCTCAGATGCCACAGGATGACGTTCTCGGCTAGGGCTTCGACAAATTCGTCTTCATTCTCTGGGCAGCAGGAGAGCCAGGGACGAAAGAGCAGGAGCCACAGGAGTAAGTCACGTTATCAGGAGGCTGCAGCGGATCCTGGTCAGGCTGATTTGCCCTCTCGGTCCGCCAGAGGCCGGGGCGCCTGGCACCTAGACAAGGGGAGAGGCGAGCTCCCGAATGAATGCGCCTGGGGGTGGGAAGGGAGCTCGGCTGGCCCAGGAGGCCTGGCCTGAGCCTGGGCTCTGCCATGTAGGAGCTGTGTGGCCCGAGGCGGCAAATTCACCTCCTGGAGCCTCGTTTCCCCCCTTCATGCAGCGGGGATATGGTGCGTTAAACACAGTGCTAACAGACGTCAAGGCGCTTGTAGAATGTCAAATGTCACACTAGATGGCCTGTCTAGGGATTTTAAAGGGACAGCCCTGGAGCAAAGATCCTGGACTCGTCGCTTCTACTCCGGGGTCTTGTTTCCATCTTAAGTGCCGGGGTGGGGTCCATGGGGATAGCCCAGTAGTGACTCTGCTCGGAAACAGTGGGAGCTATGGTGGGACTCAGAGGGAGCTGGTGCTGTGCTGGACTAGTGATGTCTGCCATGAACCTGTCAGGGGCCCTTCCTGGTCCAAAGTGCTATTTCAGGTGTCTCCCTGCAGTGACTCTCTAACTGAATTGTCACCGCAAGTCAGCCCAGAGATATTCACAGCCTAATATTTCATCTATGACAGAGGTACAGAGAAGTATCATAGGGGAGTACACCTGCTTCCAGGACTTGAACCTGAAAGTTTAATTAATAATTTGCTTCCTAACAGGCTTTGATAATCCATTAGGAGTCAATCACTTGTGGATTTAACTAAGCTTTTGAGGAAATGATTTAAAATTTCCACCTCAGCAGTTTCCTAGGGGAAATGAATTCTGTAAGTTTATTATATCGGCTGCACCACCTGGTGTTTCTTTTTAGATTTCTGTTTAAATTATCCAAGTTACAGAAAAGATGGACAGGGGCGGGTCCCTGCCTCTAACGAGGAGCTGATGAATGTGCCCACTGTCATCTTTCTGTGCATTTCACCTCCCCCCCCTTTTGGTTTTTAACCTCTTGGGGATGAAGAGGATGGTCTGGTGGCCAGGCCACAGCTCAGCCCATGGAGTGAAGGCATCTCCGATCCTTCAAAGCTTGGATTAAACGCCACCTCCTCTAGGAAGCCCATTCTAATCTCTCAGGGTAAGAATTAATCTCTTTTTATTCTCAGCTTCCAAAGCACTGGGCCGTGTGACAACCACCTGCGCACAGAGAAAAAGTTGTTATGCTTTATGAAGCACTTCCAAATCCTTGTGGGCCCCGATCATTTATAATAGTGATAATAACAATAACTAACAGTGATAGCAAATCTATATATTTGCTGTGTCAGGCACTATATTTTACATGGACTATCTTATCCTCACAGCAAACTTTTGAGGGAGGCAGTATAATTTCCATTTAATAGATGAGAAAACTGAGGCCCTGAGAGATGAAGTTATTTTCTGAAATTTAAATGTGAGAAAACAAAAGCTCAGAGAAAGTAAGTAAATAAACCAGGGTCATAAATTCAACCAACAGGAGAGCTGAGGCTTGGTGCCAGGTGCCATTACAGCAGGTGATTCTCTCTGTCTTTGTCTCCCTCGCTCTCCATCTCTCTCCGGAAGATTTCATATTGTACCATGTGTTATAATTAGTTGCTACTTGCCTGTTTGCATTTCATTGATCAAAATTATATCACAGAACTGGGGCACGATGAAGGATGGCTGTCTCAGAACGTTAGCAATGACTTGAAGTCAAGCCTGGGCTTAATTATTCTTTTGTCTTATGGATTCCCTTTCTGGAGCAGAGACAAGTTCGGGTTCGCCGATCCCTTTCCTGTACCTTGCGGACATGAGCTAGACTATGTTGCCGGCATCCCCTGTAGCCAAGTGAACCGATGGGACTGAGTCGTGGTCAAGGAAAGAGGACAGGAGTCACTTGCCCCCTTCCTGGCCTTGCCCCAAATTGAAAGCCGCCCTACGGTCCTTCATGCTGCTTCTCTTCCCCCGTCTGCCAGTGGGGTGCAGAGGGCCCAGGGGAAGACCAGAGGCCTCGGGGACGGGGGAGCCACAGGTGGCCGGGGCCTGGGTCCCCTAATGACTGAATGGAGCAGAGGTCAGTTCCCTTCCTTCTCTGCCAACCACATCGGATCCCAACGTGAGTGGAAAGTAAACCGTTATTGTGGTGATCCGCATTAAGGTTTGGGGTTGTTTGTTACAGCGGTTGGCCTACCCTGATTAATGAGCCATCCTCACCAGCGCTCAGCCCAATTAGCTAATCCTCTGCATAAATGCAGCTTAAAATAGATATATGTGTGTTGATTCAAACTGTCTTGGTCTGCCCCTTTGCTGATTAGAAATTTTTTCTAATGTTTGATTCATTGAGTCATTAATTCATTCACTTAGCGCTTGCCGTATATATCAGCTATCTACTGCTGCGTAACAATATTACTCTAAGCTTGTGGCTTAAAACAACTCTCATTTGTTATCTCACGGTGTCTGTGGGTTAGGAGTCTGGCCATGGCTTAGGCGGCTCCTTTGAAAGGTTGTAATTAAGGTAATGGCAAGGGCTGGGTTCCCACCTGGATGCTGGATTGAAGGATCCACTTCCAAAGTCACATACCTCTTGTAGATTTTAGTTTTTGAGCTCTGGGACTGGGGCCTTCGGTTTCTTGGTGGCTGTTCGTGAAGGCTGCCCGGAGGTCCTGGAGCCTGTGTGTGTGGTTCCTTGAGGCATGGTGTGCCCCGATAGGGCTGTTTGCTTACTCAAAACCAGCAAGAGTGAGAGTCCACCAAGATGGGCACCAAGATCTAATGTAACAGTCCCATAATCACATATTAAATCATGTATATCCCATCACTTTTGCTGTATTCTAGAGCCAAGTCACAGATCATACCCACACTCAAGGGTTTTGAGTTACTTTTATCTTATTTCTCCCCTACTTTGTAATCGGCAGCTGTAGCAGGGATGACAAACGCTGAGTAAGTCTCGTGTGTGAATATAAATGGGCAGTGGGGATGCTTGTTTCTGGGAATGATAGTAATTTCCTAATGTCTAAGGGCCTAACCAATGCCCTAACCTTCTATTTTACAAACGCTATTTCCTCCTTATTAGCCCAAATATATGAACTCATGGTCCACTAGGGCCTAAACAGTAGCTTGAGGCTACCCAACAGCTGCAGTGACCTGCTGGGAGGCCCGGAGCAGTTAGTAATTGTCATCGAAGCCGAATGTAAGGAATCAGATGACTCTTGACTATTTGCATTTAATTTATCAAAATTATATCACAAAACTGGGGCACCAAAAAGGGTTGCTGTCAAAAAGGAGACTAGGTGTGAATAGGTCCTCAGGCACCTAAGGAGAGGGATTGGGCAGGAAGTGGAACCCACCTCCCTGGAGCTGGCTCTGTGTGCCAGGCGCTGCTCCCAGCCTTCAGGTGCACAAAGCCACTTAAATCTCAGAGGTGCTCTGTGAGCTAATATAATACATTCATTTTTCGGATGAGGAAACTGAGGTTCAGAGAGGTTAAGTAACTTGCTCAAGGCCACACAGCTAATAAGTGACAAAGGCAGGAATAAAACTTGGCTCAGTTGGACTCCAGGGCAATGTACTTGCCCTAGGTAGTGCCAGCACGAGCTCTCTTCACTTACCTTCATTATCCACACAAATTCATATGGTTCATCTACATACGGATTTCACAGCAGGGGCCCTCTCCTGGGAAGCTTCGCTGGATCTGCCCTGGAGTGAGGCTGGGAAAGGAGGAGGGAAGGAAAGGAGGTAGAACTTGTCACAACCCAGGGAAGGAAGAGAGAGAAGTGGCCGACAGCTTGGAGATCTTCCAGAAGAAGCTTTGAAAGCTATTGATAAATCCTGATCTGTTTAGAGAATGCTTGAATTGCATCTCCCAATTGTCTCTCAAATCCTTTTACTTTCTCCAGCCTCACTGTCACCTTCATAGATCTATGCCATCTCCATCCTATGGACGATCGTAACACCCGATGGGTGGCCGGCTCCAGTTTTATTCCTGCCTGATCCATCTAAGTAGGATAGTTCACGGGATCTCTTGAAAACAAGTGAACCATTTAAATCTTATGCTTGAACGTTTCAAGGGCTTCTGTTTGCTTTGAGTATTACATCCCAACTTCTAGACACGGTTTACAAGGCTCCGCAAAGTTAAGCCTTTATTTACCTCCTCATTTCCTATCACTCTTTCTTATTCTTTCCAATTGAATAGAGCTTCTTTCTTACCCTAAAACGCTTCATGCTCTCTCTGGCCTCAAGCATTCGCTTGGGACACTTTGCTTGCTTTATCCTGCATTGCAGATGATGTTTACATAAATGACGTGTTTTTATCTGCCCAGCAGTTCTTCCCTGGTCTAGAAATTGCACCTTGGTTTTCCTTTGAGAAACCCCAGCTCTCAGGCCCTGTGGTTTGGTAGGAGTGAGCCCACACCCCAATTCTGGGTCACATGAGCTGGCCTGACCAGTCAGTGCTCTGTATGTCCCTGGCCACGGTGAATCCGGTCAGGCATTGACTGTGACCCAAGCCTGGCCAGTGAACTTAGCACTGGGATTGTTCTGGGGACTATTGGGAAAGAAGGTTTCTCCTGCTGCAGTACTTAAGCTAAAAGCACACAACACTAGAGCTTCTGGGTCCTTCTACACCACTCCCTGGAGAAAACCTGCTCGAGAAAGAGGCTCACACAGAGGAAAACAGATCCCAGAGGTAAAGAGAGAGCATTTCTTCCAACCTCATTTCAGCACCTGGATCTAGTCCTATCTGAAGCATGAACTCTACATTTTTCTGTTACATGAGCCAATGCCTTGTCTCTTTTGCTTAGGCCGCTTTGAGTTAGATTTCTGTCACTTGCATTCAAAAAGGACCCGCCTAATACACTCGTCTTTCCAGCTACAGCCTAAGGCTCTTTCTTCATGCCTTCTTTTACTTTTGAGCAGGATTAATTCTCACTCTTATTTGATCAGCGATATGTTTTGAGTGTCTCCTATATTCTAGGTGCTGGAGATTTAACCTGAACTAAACTGATACATATTCCTGCCATCAGGGTACATATTTTCTAGCAGAGGAGAAGAGTAACCAACAAGATAAATAGCAAAATACATAGTTTTGACATGGTGATCAAGGCTAAAGAAAAAATAAAGCAAATAGAGGGAGAGGAAATTCCAGCTCTGAGTTGGAGCGTAGCTGAATAGAAATCTTGTGTAGGGTGGGCAGGGAAGACCTCACTGAGATGACGACATTAGAGCAAACCCTGCAGGATGCGAGGGAGGGAGCGACGTGCTTCTCTGGGTTCCAGGTTCAGGGAGCAGCACATTTAAAGACCTGAGATGGGAACATGCTGGTGGGTTTCACACTCCTGTAGGAATTCTACTTAACCATCTCAATTACATATGTGTGAGATTATTAGATATCATGTTACAGCCCCACGCTTTCTCTCTCCATTTTTTTTTTTCCCTCTCTTTCTCTCTCCCTGCTCCTTTCTCCATATGTTTTCTCTTTGCTTCAGTTTGGATATTATACGTTGACCACTCTTTGAGTTCACTGATTCTGTCTTTTGTTGAGTCCTATTTGTTGTTAAGTCCATTCACTGAATTCCTCATTTCAGATACTGAATTTTCAAGTTCTAGAATTTCCAATTAGTTCTTTACATACGTCTTTGCTTTATATTCTAAAATTCCCTATTTGTTCACTTGTTCTGCATATATTTTCTTTTAAAATTCTTTAACGTGCTTATAATAATTATTTTAGAGTCTTTGCTCATATCCATGTCTGGGTCATCTGTGGGTCTATCTATATTGGCTATTTTTCCTCTCTCTCTCTTTTTTTAATTCTTATCAGGGGATATTTCTTCCATTGTTTTTTCAGAGAGAGTGGAAGAGGGAGAGAGAGGGAGAGAGAAAAACATTGATGTGAGAGAGACACATCGATTGGTTGTCTCCTGCATGCACCCTGACTGGGCTGAGCCTGCAACCAAGGTACGTGCCCTTGGCTGGAATCGAACCTGGGACCCTTCAGTCCACAGGCTGATGCTGTAACCGTTGAGCCAAACCGGCCAGGGTGGCTACCTTTTCTCTTGATTATGGGTCACATTCTTTTCTTCTTCTTTATATGTCTCCTTGTTTTTGATTGTATCTTGGGAAATTTGATTAAACAAATAGTAGAGACTGAACTAGATAATATATTTTGCCTTTTTCCACTCAGAGAGGAATACCCTTTTCCTTGTCAGGAAGCTAGGGTGAGTGGGTAATCCTTCAGGTCCCACCATGATCAAGCTAAGCTGGGCTGAAGTAAAATTTAAATAATTTAATTAGTTGACCTTTGGTTGCATATGAGATAACAGAGATCTCTCTTGCTCCTTCATCCTAATATCTAACTTTCTCTGCTGTCACTGCTGAGAGGCTGTTTCTTTGACTGTATCAGAATTTGGGCTAGGAGGGTCTTGGTTCACAGCTTTAGTTAGTTTCAATTCATCTCTAGGTTCAACCTAAGCACTGCACAGAACTGCAAGATCCATCCCTGCTTCCTAGCTCCACCTCCACAGCTGCTTACTCAGCACAATTCCTGTGGGGGGAACTGTTTGGCCAAGAGATTTGGACTCTTCTGGATTCCAATCTCCCATGCCAGCCCACATTGTCACTGAAAGTTCACTGGTGTACCTTTGTTTCAGCAATTTCCTCTGCCTATGGCAGGCACACTTCTCTGCCCATACAAACCCAGGCCAGGCCACCAACCTTAGGTACAAGAAAGGCAGGTTCTCTTTCCTCACCGATGCAGGGCTGGTTCTTCCCAGGAATTTGGTTCATTTAAACTTCTTTGCATCCACTACTCATTGGTGACTTTAAAGAAACATGTGATATTAAGTTTATCTGGTGTTTTCTTTTGCTAATGATGGAACAACGGTCCTTTGCAACCTTGTGCATCTAACCAGCAGCGGATCCCTATGTTACTTTTATAACAGCTATACCATTTGTAATTCCCTGTAAAATTCCTGACTCCTCTGCCAGTCTGTAAACATCAGGAGGGCATCCCGTGTCTGCTTCGTTCAGTGAAGTACGCCCAGGGCCTGGCACATTGTGGGTGCTTGGGTGTATCACAGAGGCCCTGTGCTAGGTGCTGCAGCAGCAGGTTGGGTGAGAACAGCCCAGTCCTCCATCTGCTCATGGCTGAGATGTGAACCTGGGTCAGAGCACACCCATTTCTTCAGGTGGGAAAGGATCGTCAACGTTCAGGTTTTCTGGGCTGTGTCTTGAGGTTCATCATGATGTAGGGAAATCGTCACTTTGTCTTAGGTCATGGAGGGGCCAAGCTGCTGTTCCTCCAGCCAGGCCTCCTCTCATGGTCTATTGGCTGAGCGCTGCTCTTCTCTCTGGGTGGAGGAACAGCTGGGTTGTGGAGGGTGGGAGCCGAGTCTGTGGCAAATCAGTGATCTGGCTGCTCCGGCTTGTGAATCTGAGTTTGGGGAGAGTTGCAAACATGGAAGAGGCTCTGCTGAGTGGAGACCTGAAATTCAAGTTCAACAGTCCCTGAAAGGGTGAAGAAATCGAAAAGAGGGGAGCACACTTGAGAGGTACTTTCTACTCAGTGTTTTCCAGCAACGAGAAGAGCAATGACGGTAATTTACTGACGCTTTCTGTGCTAGGTACTGTGCTAAATGCTTCACATACATAGTTGAGCTAATGCCACCCTCTGAAGCGGGTGTTGTTATAATACCTCTTTAGTGGGTGACATGCATGGGTTCAGATAGGTTAGGTTGCTTGCCACAAGTCACACAGCTGGAGAGTGACGGAGCCAGGATAGGAAACCCAGATAGATATCTGACTACACAGCCCGTGGTTTGTCCAGCCACCTCCACGTCATTGACTGTCCACCTCCTCTGTGCCAGTCCCTCCGCAAGCCCTTTACAATTACGATTTCTAATTTTCCAAATTGGGCAATGTGCCACTGATAGACAAGGTACTGAGGTTCAGAAAAGGTAAGGAATTGATCAGTGTCATCTGCATCAGATGTGCAAGAGTTGAGATCCGATCCTAGGCCAGTATTGCCAAACCCAGAGCTGGTCACCTGCCCATCTCCACCTTCGCCTTGCCCTGCCCTGCTCTGTGCCCTAGGCGCCCCCTCTTCCGGATGCCCCTGCAGGGCTCTTGACCTTTGACCTCTCAGGTCAGCCAGTGGGGGAGTCAGAGGCTGCGAGGACAGGAGGCTGGGGTCTGACAGCACCCCGCTCTCTGCTTTGCTGCGGTTTTGGTGGATGTAGGGGCCTCTTTTGCAGGCTGCAGCCCTGAAACAGACTCTGAGATTAAATTCCCACCTTGTCCTTCAGACCTCGGGGGTCACAGCTTCCTGCCATTGCTAGTCCCCGGGCGCCTCAACATCCCCTGTGGGCCCTCTGAATCCTGCCTACCCCTGTGTGGCCACCAGAGTCCCTTCATTAAAATTATCTCCAAAAATGCCATCTGAGCGAGTTTCTGCTTCCTGCCAAGACCCTGACTAATATAATTTCTCGTCAGAGCTCCAAGATTTGGGAAGATTTCCAAAGCCAGCTTGGCTTGGAGCCCGTGTTGAGAAAATGTTCACTTCCTTCCAAAAAGCAGCGCCCACCCTGGCCTCGTCTCACGGTGCCCTCCGCAGGCCTCTGTGGTTGGACTCCGGGCTCCTGACGCCAGCCGAGGCCCACCCCCGGAGTCGGCGTGGGGCCGGCGTTTCCAGGCGTCTTTGCCCGGAGCCACCCTGTGGTCGCACTTCTGTGGCATCCATCCTCGTGGCAGCTGAAGGGAGAGACAGTCTAATTAGGCTCGTCCCGGGTGTCAGTGGGAAGGAGCGGCACAGATGTCTCCTCCTGGTAGCTGTGGGGGCTGTTCCTGCCTGGGGGATGAGGCATGAGTGGGATCTTTGGGTAGAACCTCCAGGAGAGCAGCTTTCCAGCCTGTCTGGGCCAAGACGGTGGTGGTGGTGGTAGTGGGGGGAGATTTGGCCCAGGATCCATCCTGGGGAGGGAGCCCTGGCTCCCCATTGCCGTGACCCGTGCTTCCCTTCTTGTCTCTGTCTCCTGACTCCAGGGGCAGGTTTGGGACATTTGGGGCATCCAGCAGGGCTTGGGAGCACAGGTTAGGAATGGAGCATGGGGTGACCAGAGGACTGCAGTGAATCCAGGCTAGTGGTGGGCGCTTCTTGGCAGACAGTGGGTGTCCTTGCTCAGTTGGCTGAGAAAGGGAAGGGGTGGGAGGTGGCACTTATAGTACAAGTGTCACTGGTGGGCGCTGCTTGGTGCACATTGACTCATGTGGCCCTCACCACAACCTGTGAGGTGGGCGGCAGTGTCCCTACTTTACCGCTGCCTTAGGGAGGTTGGAGAGGTTATGTGACCTCCAGGTGTGGGAGGGGAGCCGATGGGCTGAGTCTTCTGGCATGAAACGGAATCTTCCTTTGGTGCAGAAGACGTCATTGAAATCTTCTGAGCGTTAGTTTTTGGGTCAATGAAATGGGAATAATGATACTTGAGGACTGGTGCAAGAATCAGGAGATCAAGGCTTGTCAAGGCGAAATGCTTTCATGGGCCAACAGTTGCCTTCGGTGACACTTAGCCCCCCAAGGAATGTAGTGAAAGCACGTGCCCAGGCTCCGAACGCTAACAAGGTGTGCGTTAGTGTTGTGGGTGGGCAAGGAGAGGTAAATATGGTTCTTCTGGCACATTTAGGTCTAAAAGCCCACACACACTATGCCAAGCCTTCAGAATCCCATGGGAAAATAAACTTTGTGTTAAAAATTTTTAAAAGACTGAATACTTTACGAAATGTTGAGTCAATGTGAGAGGCTGTGGAGGCAGCAAACTCTATAGAAAGAGCGAGGGACACGGTCTAGTTAGGCAGGGCAGCCAGGCAAATCGCTTTAAAACTTGTTTGTCCAGAAAGAATTGTTTTAAAGAAAATTTACATTTTTCCTGGTGGCTTTGCTGGGTGGCTGTTGGAAGTTGTGGGGGAGTAGTAGCCCCTGAAGCTGCCCACGGTGCCCTGTTGGATACTGTGGCTTCATTGCCGGTGGTACAGAACCGGCTTCCCCAGCTGTGGGACCCAGAGGCCTCCCAGCGCTCCCAGTACTCCTGGGGCTACCCCCTCCACACCCCACTCCTCCTGCCAGGGACCCTCACCGTCGTTCATTATTTAAGCACCTGCCAGGAGCCAGGGACTCTTAGGTGCTGGGGGTGCCACACGGACCAAAGTCCTTGTCCTTGTGCAGCTTACATTTGAATAGAGATGGCAGAGGGTAGCAAGGCCCCTGCCTTCGTGGGTTTAATTCAAGTGGAGGTGGCAGAGGAAAAGCAAGTAGGCCAAGGTCGTAATAAGCACCAAGTTAGGAATCAACACGGACATGCTGGCCCAGGAGGGACCCACTCTGGCCATCACGGGAGGACTATGCACGCACTTGACCTTGACCAAGGTCTTGAGAGAGGAGGGAGAGAAGCACCTTCTGGCCAAGCAGTGCTGCTAGTACCTTCGGCTGGAGCAGCCTCGGGCTGCATGTCTTAGAAAACCAGCTCTGCACACTGGGTGCAGGGGACCCTCTGTTCTCCCCCCAAGTGACTTGAATTGTCTCTGGGCCTTCTAGTCTTGGCCTGCAAGGCCCTCGCAGGGGCTTGTCTACTGGGCCAGCTTCTGTGACCAGGGACAGTTTGTGGTCACTCTACGTGGGGAGCCTCCTCTGCGCCCCATCTCCACAGCAGGCGGAGGTCTGGCCATCTCTGCATGCAGAGGATCCTTCCCAAGCACGGCTCTCACATAAGGACCACATGGAATGGGATCATTTGCTTTTTGGTCTCCTAGACAGTCTGTGAGCATCTCGAGGGCAGAAATGATGCTGGGTTCACCTTTGATGCCCGATGCTTAGTTGGACACCTAGTAGGTACCTGACAAATGTCTGTTGTGAAGGAATAAGTGATTTAGCTCCCTGAGGGCAAGAGCCACAGATCCTAACTCTGTACACCCCCCTTTGGACCTCACCTCTACCCCTATAGTACTCAGTGCAAACCGAGAAGCCGATAAATGCTCATGGAATAAATGATTATTTTAATTACTCAGTGAGTCACCACAGGATTCCTTTAAATAGCACTTATTCTGATGCATTTAAACATTCATTTATAAATAGCCCTTCACCAGGAAGCTTGGAGAAAGGAGATACACAGAGTAAGGAGTGGTTGGCAGGAGAACTTGATGCTACAAGGTCAGCAGGACAATGGAGAGGAGAGGGCGATGACCGGGGCCTGAGCCCGGGCACCAGACGCCAACTGGCTGCGTGACATCAGGCTCTCACGGCCATCTGCAAACGGAAAGCATCTTTGCGCTTTAACTGCAGCCCAGGGCGGTTGCAGGGTCAGAGGTATTCAGCCATTGCCTGCGACGGGAATACAACTGGGCAGGCTGCAGGTAGCTGTGTCCAGGGGCTTACCATCAAATGAGTTAACTGTGATAGATGTCACATTGGTGGCCTCCTATGAGCCACACTTCTGGTGCTCACACCCTCTGTAGTCTGTGACCATGGGACATGGGACATTAGCAAGCACAATCCAAGTAAAAGATTGATCCACTCTTGCACATTGGGGCTTCTCTTGGAGCCCTCGATCTGCTGTAGACGAGGCTCGGGTTAGACTATCGGGTGGAGAGAGGCCACGTGGACAGAGCCCTGGAGGTTCCAGCCTCCACTTTCCTCCCAGCTGAGCTCCCGAGTGAGTGCGGAGAGACCTCAGCCATCCCACGTGGAGCAGAACTGCCCCAACTCAGTCACCCACGGCCCCGTAGAAGTCATAAATCATGGCTGTTTAAATCACTGAGAGAACATTGACAAGGAAACAAATCTACATGACAATGAATTACACAAAAGTGAACTACTCTGCAATTGCCGGCTCTAAATTCATTTCTAGAGGAAGCTAGAGGACGGGGAAGCTGAATAAATCTCAGCTGGTGGGGAATTTCACACTAACAATTTTAATTTATTTTTTGAAAGCTTATAATGTACCACAAAACTCACCACCACCACCAATAATAATAATAATAGCTCCAATAATAGCAATAATAATAATTTATTGAGGTTTTTTTTATGCACCAGGCATTGTGCTAAGTGACTTAGGTGGACCATTTCCTTTCGCCCTAAAGAAACAGCTCCATGAGATCAGGGCACTGGTACACATATTTTGCACACAGAGAAACAGAAGCACAGGGAGGTTCAGTAACTTGCAGGTACTCTGCAGCTAGTGGGTGGTGACGCTGGGAGGGGTTCGAGCACTGGCAGCTTCACTCTGCCCTAGATCTTACAACCCGACGTGTGGTCCATGAATCAGCAGCACAGATATCACCTGGAGCTTGTTACAGATGCAGAGTCTCACCCTCGCCCCGGGGCCACTGCGTTGGAATGGCTTTTTAACAAGATGCCCAGCAGATGTGTGCACACATGGAAGTTTGGGATGAACTGGTCTAGACCGCCCCAGAGCTTGTGTTTGGCCTGGTTAATGAGCTCCCAGGTGATTCTTACACTCCTTAAATTTTGACAGCCACGGGCCTCAGGGAGCAGCTTTGCTTCCAAAGGGTCCAGGCCAAGTCTTTCACCACCGTGGAGTAAGCAAAGACAGGCTCCCGGGTAAGGATGCATGTGACATAGCAAAAAATCATACACCTTTCAGTGCTTGGGTGACTTGAACTTGAAGTTAGCTCTGCCACCAGTTGGCTGTGGTAAGGAGCAAGTAATTTCTTACCACCTCAACCTCCTCATCTGTAAAGTGGGTATGGTGATACCCGACGAATCCTCACCTTCACCCTCCCTTATTCGATCCATCTGAAGAACCGTTTGTTCTTGGGTGTTGGCTGGAAGGCTTGTCACAAACATCTTTGGAGTTTAAAGCACATTTAGAGTGTTTATGTGTCAGGTAGCAGAGGACCTGGCTGGTGGGCCAGTGCCCCTCCCTTGCCGTAATCGTGAATGAATGGGCCAACTGGGCATCTGAAGCTCCCAAATGAATTGGATCCTGGTGATTACTTGTACATGTGTGTGTGTGTGTGTGTGTGTGTGATGGGAGGGGGTGGAGGAAAGGGCTTCTGGACACTATGGATTTTCTTCTCAATTTTCAGGGAGGAAGTTTATCCATTTTCCAGTTTCTCAGGGTAGCTGGGTTAACCCAGAGGCGATTTCCAAGCCGACTAGGAATTATTAGTTGCAGAAAATGGTTTTAACCGTTCTGGCTTTGGTTTCCTGAGGGCTGGGGTTGCACAGTTTTAGGAAACAGAAATAAAGGCACTTTAAAAATGGAAGAGCCCCAAGTTCCAAGCATGGGTGATAAATTAATAGAGGAGATGCTCTTGGAGCCAAGGCTGGGGTATGCTCTGGGGCCCTCAGATCCTGCCAGAAAGGTAGGTGAGTATGGCCACTCTGGGCTTGGCTGGTCTTTGCCCAGAAAGAAGGGCCCTGGGAGGCAGCGAGGCGAGGAGACGCGGCGGGTGTCCTGGGGATGGGAGCGCCTGCCTTCTGCTCCCACCCCTGGGAGGGAATTTGCCTCCCTCCCTGCGATGCGGATTCTTAGGCCTAGAGGTTTTTCCCTCCTCGCAGTGGCAGCTCCCCTTTAGGCCTGGCTATTAAGACGGCCTCCCTGTGAGAGAGCCTGGGCTCGACGTGTGAGTTTCATGGGAAGGGGAGCTGCGCCCGGCGTTTAATCCCGGGCACGCGAGGCCCGGGGCGGCCGGCGCTGCGCGCTGACCTGCTCCACGAGCGCGTCTCCTGGAAAACGGGGACGGCTGGGAGCCACGAGGGAGGTTAGGAGGGTGGGGGGCGCTTTGCCGCTTCAGGCCACACTGCGTACAGGGCCTGCTCAAGCTCTCCGGGTGCTGTAGGCTGTTTAACTCTCACCCCGGTTACCTGAATGGATATGGTCCTTCTCGTATTGCAGATGAGGAAAGGCCTCCGGAGACTCAACAGCCTGCTCAAAGTCAAGAAACTAAGCGATGAAGTGAGGACTTCAACATCGGCCTGGCTCTTTTCTTGCAAATCTGACCACCGGGACTTCAGGGTCATCGAAACATAGAATGTGAGCAAGTGGGAGGGGCAGGGCTGCGGAGCTCATTCAGTCCACGTGTCGGCTGCATACAGGAATCCCATCGGTACTGTCTTACCTGTGCACATAAGACCACTGCTGATGTAATTCCAGGGTGACGGGGAGCTCACTACCTTTCCCAGCAGTGGGCTCCTTTGTGACACAACTTACACTGATAAGGTTCTTTCCACTGGGCTGACTCTTCCTGGCCTTCCTCCTGGGGTCCTAGCTCTGCTTCGGGGGCCTTCTCTCTCCCAGACTCTCAGAGCCCAGGCCTCGCTGACTCTGCTCGCTGGTCCTCTCCTGGAGCCCCAGCATCATTCTTTCAACTCCTGGGCCATGCCCTCGTGGTGAAGGAGCCCGCCTGCCATTGTTCTTGCCCACAGAGGGCTGACTCATCCAAAGGAGAGGGCTAAGCACTGGGGCTAAATGTTGAATGACTAAGAAGCAGGAGCCAGGGCCAGGGCCAGGCCGGCAGGGAGACTGTGTTTAATAACAAAACTCTCATTTGTTCTGCCTGCTTCCTGGTGCACAGCTTGTCAGCGGCAGAGGGGCTCTGAGGCTTGCTCACCTTGCCTTCTACGTGCTTCCTCTCAGACTTCTCTCCATGGAGGTCTGCACCCCTGTGCCCGCGTCCCCTGTCCCCCACCAGAACACCCTGCGGGAAGGTCTTAGCCTCTACTGACCACCCAGGAACAGGGCCATCTCTGCCGGTGAGGAGCTTCTGGGAAGAGGCCCCTGGCGAGCACCTGCTCTGCTCTCCCTGGTTTCCTAGGCAGGCTCTTAACACAAAGAAGCCTTGCTGACCAGCCCCTGAGAATCTGCCTGTTGGCGCGTCATGCTGGGATGGGGCAGGCAAGGGAGGAAAGATACTCAGAGGAGAAGTAACCTGTGTGAACTTGGGCAAGGCTCCTCCCCTCTCTGGGCCTTGTCTTCCTGTCCTGCAGAACCGGAGTCTTCGGGCAGCTCAGGGGCTCTCTAGTGCTGGGGGTGCCGAGCTCCAGCCCTGGAGATGCCATCCATTTGGCCTGGCCAGAGGTGTGGGCGTTGGTAGTTTCTAGAAGCTCCCTGGGGTATTCCAAGGTGCAGCCAGTTTATGAACTAGTGGGCTAGGTAATAGCAATTTTGGGGGTGGAGGGTTGTAAAAAGTTTGGGGGTTTACCCCATTTCACATATGTCATCTTACCTGATTGTCACAGGAGAGGTGGGTGGGATAGGGGTTCTGGACTCCACTCAGACTCTCCCAAGGCCACACGGAGGGACAATAGTGAACTAGGATTCTCAGTTAGAAATGCTGACTCCATGTCAATAGGCAGCCCTCTCCACAGCCTCTTCTAGCCCGTACAGTTTGGCCATCCCCTACCAAATGGACCAGCATTCTCCAGGGCAAACCTTCTGTTGTCAATAGGAATGATAATAATAGTTTATAGTTCACTAGGCACCACAGTGAGCTGGGCTCTCCATGGGCATGTAGTTCTCCCAGTGGCCCTGCTAGACGAGTGTGTTGCCCTTGGGTTCACAGTTGAAGAAACTGAGGAACAGAGAGGTTTAGAAATTTGCCCTGGGTCACACAGCTGGCTCAGGACAGACCTGGGATCTGACCCCTGGTTCACCTGATTGGCACAGTCCAGGCACCCTCCCCTGTCTCACTCTGCCTGACCTCAGAAGCACGGTGGGATTCACGCCTTTCTGCCACCCACACAACCTGTCACCTCGGAAATGACTGTCATTCCTGGGTATCGATGGCTTTCTGTCTTCCCTGGTGAGGCCCTGCTGAGCCCCATGGCTGGGATTCAATTACACAATCGAAAAGACAAACAAATTAAAAGAAGAGCCAGGCTCTGTAAACAGCTTCTCTAATGACTGCGGACCAAGCCTCCCTCTCCCCCTTGGCGTGAGCATCTCCCAGCATCTGATGTCTGGGTTTTCAAAAAAAATACCTGCAGTGAGTTAGGTCAGTGCGGAAGGGCGGGTGTGGCTCACGGCCAAGGCCAGAGTGGACAGTCCTTAGAGTAACACACACATTGCTCTAGGAGGGCCCTTAGGGTGTGTGTTTAGACCTGGAAAATCTAAAAACTGAGTGGCCTGTTGGGATCCCTCTCCTGGGAGCTCTACCCAGAGACCCTGGATCTGTAAGTCTGTTGGGAGGTGTCCAGGAATCTACACACTTAGACAGGCCTCCCCAAGGGTCTTTTTTGGGGAATTTAGTTTCTAGTGCCAGAGATAAGGGATCTTGGTAGCCGGGTAGGTATATTAGCTTCCTGCAGCTGCTGTAACCAAGTTCCACAAACTGGGTGGCTCAAACAACAGAAGTTTCTTCTCTCACTTCATGAGTCTGGAAGTTCAAAATCAAGGTGTCAGCAGGGCCATGCTTCCTCTGAAGCCTCCGAGGAGAATCCTTCCTGCCTCTTCCAGCTTCTGAAGGCTCTGGCAATCCTTGGCATTCTTTGGCTGGTGGGAGCACTGCTCCAATCTCTGCCTCTGTTGTCACATGTCCTTCTTCCCTGCGTGTCTGCATCCCTGTGTCTCTTCTCTTCTTTTAAGGGGACTGGTCATATTGGATATAGGGTCTACCCTGATCCTGTATGACCTCATCTTAACTAATAACATCTGAAAGGACCTTTATTTCCAAATGAGGTCACATTCTGAGGTTCTGGGTGGACATAAATTTTGGTGGCACATGATTCAACCCACGGCACCAGGTAATAGAAGACTCCTTCACCCCAACTCTCCAAATAGCAGGACTCTTCCCAACCTGCAGGTCCCAGGGTAAAAAAACCACCTCCCAAGAGAAGCCCTCCCTGACTGCTCCATCTACACCGAGGGCCTCTTGCTCAGTTATTCTTTATCGAGCTTCTTCTGTGCTTCCTTCCCAGCAATAGCTCCATTACCTACCTGTCTGCACCCAGACCCTAAACTCTTTGAGGACTGGAACTGTATCAGCTCTGTCCTGCAGGTGCCAAGGTAGCTTTGAGCACTGGGCGCTTCCTGAAGGAAGGAGGAAATGCTCCCCAGGCTCCAGCCCCAGCCTGGCCCCCACTTGCTATGTGGCTTCAAGAAGCCTCTGAGCAGCTTGGCACCGTAGTAGCCTCATTTGTAAGAGGATGCCCTGCCCTGGCCAGGGTGGCTCGGTGGTCAGAGCATTGGCTTGCAAACAAAGGGTCTTGGGTTTGATTCTTGGTCAAGGACACGTACCTGGGTTGCAGGTTCAATCCTAGGCCCTGGTTGGGGCACGTGTGGGAGGCAACCAGTCGATGTGTCTCTTTCACGTGGATGTTTCTCTCTCTCCTCTCTCTCTCCCCCTCCCTCCCTTCCACTCTCTCTAAAAATCAATGGGAGAACTATTCTCAGGTGAGGATTAACATAACAATAAAAATAAAAGTGAGCAAGAGGAGGCCCAGTGGGAGTTCCTCCATGGTCCCATCATTCCCAGAGGAATTGGTCACTATTTCCATCATCATGACGTCAAAGTGCCTGGTGTTCAAAAGCCCCCTCCAGGGGAGCTCTCTCCTTCTCCCCGCTTTCCTCTGGGCCTCTGTAGCTTTGTTTCCCGTTCAGCTAATTTGGATGATTTTGCTTTTCTCAGCATTTATAAACCCTCTCCCCTTCTCCTCTCCCCTCCCCCCCCATTCTTTCCCTCCCCTCTTCTCTGCTCACATGAAGCGAGGTGCTCACAGAACCCGGTGAGTCTAATTGCCCGGGAAAGTAATTAACATTTCTAATAGAAACGGCACTTCTCGTTTTCACCGGGCCACACACAAGCAATAAGGTAAAGGCGTTTCGTAATTAAAGGCTCGTTACTGTGGGCTCCCCGTTCTGTCTGCAGCTAATAAGTCTTCTGCTGGGGGAGCCGGCGGGCTGAGCATCGTGGGGACGGGCGGGCCCGCTGGAGACCCTCTTGCCTCTTTTCTTGGGTCTCCTGCTCCCTCAGTTTCCCCCCTCACCTGGGGCGTCCCCTCTGGCTTCCGCTGTCCTCTCTCAGAGGAAGGCTCCTTTCAGGAGTGAAGGCTGACAACCCACGCAAACCCTTGGCCGTGGCCTCGAGGATGACTCCGTGTAGCCTGGGAGTGTGAGGCTAAATGATCAGGTCCAGGGTGCGGGAGCGAGTGCGGGAGGGGTGGGCAAGAACCACTGGGGGAGCATTTGCGTGCCCGCAACTGTAAACCCGCCCGTGCCCACCCCTGTAGGTTAAAACCCCGCCTGGCTAATAAGCGCTATCTCAGGGGTGCATGGGGGTTAAGGAACGAATAAATACCAACTTTCCCAGCACGTGTGCTGATACGTAGTCGGGGAACAAGAAAAGTCTCCCGGCACATTCGGCCCTTCTTCTGTCACCGCGGGTTTCAGTGCCACCGGCCTCGAGGCGGTGGCAGGAGGTGTGGGCGCAGCAGCGGGCCCGTGAGGGTCTGCGCCTTTATTTTCAATACTTTCCCAAAGGCTACGGCATCTGTCTGGGTAGCTGGTACAAAATGAGACTTGAGGGACTTGGGCTCCATTCAGCATCATTTGGAGAGAGGGCGCCTGGTCTTCCATTTGTAATATATCTGTCTTTTTGGGTTGGTTTTATGGTATCTCTCAAGTCTCTCTGTGTGGCTTTTTTCTTCCCTTCCTTCTGTTGCAATTTGACCAGTCGATAGAAAGGCATTGTAGACATCTGTCCCTTTTAATGAAGCTGTCCCTTCCCTCAGGCCATAACAGGCGTCACGGTAATTCCTGGTGACTTCTTTTCAGACAAAACTGAACAGGCACACAGGCCGCGTTCGAGAAATTCCCTCCTGCCCGCGGCTTCCGCCGAAGGCGTTGTGGGAGCGGGGCCTTAATGTTGGAGGAGGAGCCGTTTCCTGGTGTAGGGGTGGAAGTGGGCAGAGGGCCCTTTATTTAGAAATACAATTGTAATCGACAGGTGTATTTCAGATATTTGCTGAGGAACTTATTGTTTGTTCTAAAAGAGCTAAGGGCAAGAATTTCTGACTCGTAGAGAAGGGACTTCCCGGATGGATCTCAGCGGTTGCTCTTGGAGACTGAACACTCCACACTTAATTTTTTAAAATGTGTTTCTAATTGATTTTAGAGGGAGAGGGAGAGAGAGAGAGCAACTCGGCCACGTGCCCTGACCGGGAATCGAACCGGAGACCTTTGGTGCCTGGGTTGGTGCTCAACCACTGAGCCACACTGGCTGGGCCACACTTAATTCTTACAGGACCCGTGTGTGCTTGACAGTCCAGTCCTGCGATGTGGCGTGCGTCCATCCAGTCCACGAAAAGGCAGACGTGTCGCTGTCAACGTGCCCCTGACTCAGCCCTTAAACTCAGGGTCATCGGTGTCATTTCTTCAGCACCGACGGTGTGCCCAGTGCTTTATATGTCTGGCCTAATCTGCATCAATACCTGATTTAGCCCCACACGTGACCTGTGGGCCAGCTGTTGTCGTTCCTTTTGACAGATGAGGAAACAGAGACGGGGCTGACGTGGTGAACTGGGGTGGGAGTGTAGGTTGGCCAGTCCTTCGTAGTTTTTAACTGAGGTGAAATTCATTCAACATGAAATTAGTCATTTTATTGAGAACATCTCAGTGACATTTAATGCATTCACAGTGTTATAAAACTAGTATCTGCCCTTAGTTCTGAAACATTTTATCGTCTCTAAAGGAAACCCTGTGCCCGTGAAGCCGTGACTCTGCATTCTGTCCCCCACCGGCCCCTGGCAACGTCCGGTCCTCTGTGGAGTCAGGCTGGTCAGCTTTAACCCTAACATGACACTATCCAAGAGTTATTTAGTGTTTACTGCCAGGCCCCGGTCGAGGAGCTTTGCATATGTTAATTTATTTCATATTTTCTACCATGTATGAAAGTACTGTTATCACTGGATTTCCATATAAGAAACACAGAGAGGTCCAGAAAGTCTTCCCAGTTTAATAAGTGTTGGCATTTTGCCTTATTTACCTTAGTTAATTTTTTTGTAAATAAATTAAATGCTTTAGATACTGTCGGAGGCCCCCTTGTTGACCTCCCCAGTCCCTGTCCCCTTCCTACCTCCCAAGAGGTATGCTAATGTTGGTGGGGATTCTGTGGCTCTACACTTTTTTAGAAAGGAGTTTTTAGTTGATTTTTTTAGAGAGAGAAGAAGGGAGAGGGAGGGAGAGAGAAACATCGATGTGATAGTGAAACATCGATCGACTGTGAGAGCCCACAACCCGGGCATGTTCCCTGGCTGGGAATTGAACTGGCAACCTTTTGGTGCTCAGGTCGATGCTCAACCAACTGAGCCACACTGGCCGGGGCATGTGACTTTACACTTTTATTCACGTATCTAGGATTGTTCTGGAGTTTTAAAATTTTACATAAACCGAATACGTTACCTAACCTTCTACCATTTGCTTTTTATACCAACATATTTTATTCATGACAATACATGCAAATTTAATACACTCATTTTAAGAGAGGTATAGAATCCCACTGTATGAATATACCATGATTTATTTATTATTTCCCCTCTAGATGGATATCTAGGTTGTTTCCAGTTTTTTGCTGTTACAAGCGAGGCCACAGTGAACACCCCTGGGCAGGTCGTCTGTTGCACGTGCGTGAGGAGACTTTTTGATTTATATCTGGGATGTGGAATGGCTGGGTCTTAGGGTTTGTGCATCTTCAAATTCCTCACCAAAGCGGCCATACCAGTTCCTGCTCCCCCGCTAATAATTTCCCCTGCCTGGTGGGGAGGGTGTGGATATCTTCAGATTGCTTCTTGTTTCCCTCTCCGCGGCTCCTAGTGGGGCCGAGCTCCTTGCCTTACATTCCTGGGCCTTGCTGGTGGACGCAGCTGTGAACTGTCCTCTGTGGCTTATCCACCATTGTGCCGAGCTGTTTGTCTTTTGATTATTGGCTTGTGGAAATTCTTTACATATTCCGGACACTAATCTTCTGTCCGTGGTGCACTTTGCAAACACCTCCCAATAAATCGCCTTTCAGCTTTGGCTGTACCGGCTTTGTTATCAGCCCCTATACGTGTTGACGGCAGAGCATTTTCCATCACAGGAAACGAAGCGACTGAAGGGAGTTTCAGGCTTCAGCTCGGCAGGTTGTGGAGGGAAGGGGTGCAGTTTTGGAGCCTGGGACCATCACCAAAGCCCCCATCACACCACTGGCCCGTCCTGTAAGCCTCCTCGGCTCCCGGACCCTGATGTCGGTGAGGACAGGCTGCTCCTCCGTCGGAAGGCACCCTGCAGCCTGCGCCCCATGAAAGCGGCCGGGCCCAGGGGCGCCTTCGCTGCAGAGCCGCCGCACCGACCGCCAAGCTGGCACTCAGCGGACTTGCAGGAACGAAGCACTTGTCCTTTCCGATGTCTTTGTGCGCTAATGGGAACCGGCACGAAGGAGGGATGAAAACAAAGCTGACCTAGGGTTGAGCTGGGTTGTAGAAACAGCAAACAGAACATTCCTGTCATTTTCCGGGGTTCAGGCAGGCCAGCTAGGGGAAGGGTGTCACAGGAGACCTGTGGATACCCCACACACACTGGTGGCAGGGAGCCTTTCCCGTGGCAGGAGGACCCGGTTCAGAAGCCTCCTTTACAACCAGAACCCTGGTGGTTTAGGGTACCATGTCCTATCATTTAGTTTTTGCCATGTAACAAGTCACCCCAATATGTAATGACTTAAGAATATGGCCATTTATTAGCCCCTGGTTCTGTGGGTGGCATTTGGGGCTCCAGTGCTTGGTTAATTTCTTCTGATCCCGGCTGGTCTCATTCATGTACCTGTGGCCAGCCATTGTTCAGCTGGGTGGCTCTGTTTTGGGGGTTAGCTGGCTGTCATCTGGGCAGTGGGGGTGACTGGACCCCTGCCTTTCCTCCCCCAGCAAGCCTGGACTTGCTCACATGTGTCTCCAGGTTGCCTAAGCCATAGAGCAGAAGCTGCAAGGCTGATGGAGACCTGGGCTCAGCACTCACACAAGGGCCCCATCTGCCACATTCTGTGGGCCAGACCAAGACACCGGCCATTCCAGACCAAGAAGCGAGAAACAGATGCCTGAAAGCATTGTGGTCATTTCTCAATCTACCGTAGAGAACACTGAGACAAAAACCTCAACTCAGGGTGGTTTCCAGACTCTTGTCACTGATGAACTTCACTCACAGGTTTAATTATCATCAGGAAAATGTATATGCATTATGCATAGTTGTGCCCTTTGTCTCTGCACACCAAGGAAACATTCAGCACTGCCGAATGGGCTGTTTTCCAACCCTGCCCTCGGCCCCTCCCCACACATACACACGCAGAGATACACGACAGAAATGCACACATAGACACACACACAGATACACACACACACACACACACACACACACAGAAAGACTCACAGAGACTCACAGACACACAGAGACAGTGTACAGGCTGTTCTAGTTGGTCATCTGGAGAGAACAGAGGAGCTGGCTGGGGAGTTTGGTTTGGAAAGGCTTAGTGTCCTGGGAGAGGCACTAAGCACGTGAGCAAAGCAAAAGCTAGATTGTTCCAGGCGCCGAAGGAAGTGCTGGAGACGCGGGAGGGAACACACATGAGGGACGGGGCCTGGGGTCCAGGGACGGTGAAGAGTGGAGACCTGGGGCGCGGGAGCCGTGACTTACGGTCCTGGGGGCGTGTTCCCAGCAGGAGGAACAAGGCCAGGACCCTGGCGTGTTTGGGAAGAGAAAGGGCCCATGTGGCTGGAGAGCAGTGAGGGAGCGAGAAGAGGGAGGAGAGCTGGCCACAGCTTAACCACTCACTCCTCCGAGCCCTGGCTCCTGCCCACAAAGCAGGGGGGCTGTCACTCCGTCTGCTTGGGGACGGTATTTGTTTGCCAGGCTACAAAGTACCACCAGCCAGGTGGCTTCAAACAGCACAAGCTGCGCTCTCACTGTTCTGGGGCCTGGAGGTCAGAAGTCAGAGGTCAGCAGGGCTGTGCTCTCTCCGGTTCCAAGGAAGAGCCTGTTCCCTGCCCGTCTCTTCCATTCGGTGCTGCTGGCAACTCCTGGTTTGTGGGCCCATGTTCCCATCTCTGCCTCTGTCGTCACATGGCCATCTTCTCCCTGTGTGTCCTTGCCTGTGCCTCTTCTCCAGTAAGGTCACAGTCACAGGTATCGGGAGTTAGGAACTCCAACACGTCTTTTTGGGGGCACAGTTTAACCGCGACAGGGACCAAAGAGCAGTAACTTCTCTGAAAGCACCGCTTCGACCGTAGAGCATGGTGCTGGGGAGGACATTGAGGAAGGGAGGCGGTGAGGGACCAGCCCGTCTTGGGTGACTTCTCGCCCCTATTCTGCCTCAAGGCGGTCCCGTGACCTCCAACAAGTCTACAGCCTCCTTGGCCTCACCCTTCTTCATTTTCCAAAGGAGCCTTCAGTCTGCCTTCGAGTTCCCGTGGTTCCAAGAGCACTCTGCTCTACTGACCATCATTTACAATTTTTCAACCAGCTGAGTAGGAGGCAGCGCAGTCAATGGCATTTTTATTCCATCTCAAGTTCAGCTCATGAATATCAGTGAGAACCCACAGAAGTGCCCTGATACGTAGATAATAATAATTGTGATTATTGACTATGTGACAGACATTTTGTTACATGCTCTGCAGCTATTAATTCAAAATCTCCCTGCGACTCCGCGAGGGACGTATTCATCCCAAGGCTCATCTCCAGGGGGCGCTGTTCACTTGTGCTTTGTACATGATCCGATCAGGAGGTGCGCAGATGGTGGCTCTGAGCCCTAAGCTGCCCCTTCTAACAACGGCAAAGGCAGCTTAGCAAGATTGGGTCATCCCTGGGCACCCATCATCATTAAAGGCAGAGGAGGGGGAGGTCTGGGTTTGCGTCACAGCTCTATGACCGAGCAGGTCACAGAACCACTCCATGCCTCAGTTTCCTTACCCGTAAAATGGGGTCATACTCTTTTCTACTGCATAGGCTTAAATTAAATGAGGTAAGATAGGTGATGTCCCTAGAACTGTGTATGGCGCATGCCAGGCGTGCAGTAAACACCAGGCACAAATGGAAAACATCTTCCTCCACGGAGGGAGGCTGCTTAGCACCTTCCGGAGGGGCCTGCTCCCCGCCAGCCGGCCGAGGTGGCTGGTGATCAGCACAGCCTTTTGAAGGGGGTTGTCTTTTCCAACAGAACATGACACAGCTGCGGGGAAAGTTGTTTTAATTCCACTTAGTTTGATTTATTATTGATAATGTTGGAGATAAATTAGAATCATTAAAATAAGAGGCTGTAGTCTGCAGGCTGTGTAGAATTCCAGAGCTGTCTGCTCTGCGTTTGCTAGGACCAGAGTGAATACGTGTGTGTCCAGAGGAGGGGAGCCCTGAGAGCAAGAGGAGGGCCCCGGGAGAGCAGGAGGCGGGAGGGCCCGTTGGGAAAGTCTGGGCAGTGAGAGAGGAAGCACAGCACGGAACTGGGTCTTAGTCGTCTCAGCTGCCGTAACAAAATGCCACAGGTGGGTGGCATAAACAACAGAATTTATTTTCTCATCGTTCTTGGAGGCTGAGGGAGACAAGATCGAGATGCTGGCTGTTTGTCTTCTTGGTGAGAGCTCTCTTCTTGGCTAACAGATGGCCACTGTGGCTTCACATGGCTTTTTATCTAAGAGTGTGTGTGCGTGTGTGTGCGTGTGTGTGTGTGTGTATGAGAGATAGATAGTGAGAGAGAGAGAGAGAGAGAGAGGCGTCCCATCTTATAAGGATACTAATACTATTGGATCAGGGCCCCACCCTTATGACCTCATTTAATCTTAATTACCTCCCAAAGGCCCCATCTCCAAATACAGTCACACTGAGGATCAGGGTTTCAACATATGAATGGGGGCACAATTCAGTCCAGGGCACTCTGTTTTCTTGCTCCTTTGAGAGGCCTGCAATGACTGTTGGAATTATGAACAGGGTAGCTGCCAACACCTTCGTTTTCTCATTCTCAGGTGAGGATTGGTACTATCGTTAACATCTCTTTTTTTAAAGATGAAGAAACGGAGGCACGTGGAAGGAAAGTCACCAGCCTAGGGTCTCAGGTTGAGGACAATGTAAGCGTGACCCTTTGTGGGGCTCATTGTACCAACCAATCATGAAAGCTGGACCAGGATCGCGGTGAGGGGTGCAGGCCCCACCTCTTTACAGGGAGTTGATCAAAGCATTTGCAGACACGTCTTAACACCACCGCACCTCCCAGCGAGGTCTGAGCTCCCTGGAGGCAGAGACTTTGCTTCGTTTACTCTTATATCCCTGACACCTAAAACAGTGCCTGGAACACAGGGAAGGGCCAGTAAATACCGACCGAATGAATAAAACCGTTTAGGATGTGCTGCAGCTCAAACCCAAGAAGTCCTTTTATCCCAAAGCTATTCACGGTCTTAACAACTCATCAGACCAATCGCTGAGCACCTAGGAGAAATGACGCTAATTAAGCACGAGGAAACGAAGTTAATTTAGAAGGTAAAATTCGATATCACCGGCATAGACATATCCACCAGGGACTCTTTCTTGGAGGTGCATGTCTCATTCATCTCTGTCTCTTTCAGAGCTGAGCACAGAGCCCGGCAGAGGGCAGGTGACCAATGAGTGCTTTTTCGAAGAATGACCGAGTGTACTCTGGTCTGGAGGTAATCATATATTGTCCTTGTTAAAACGTTAATAGCCCGGCCGGGTGTGGCTCAGCAGTTGAGTGTCGACCTAGGATTCAGGCGATTGGGGTTTGATTGCCAGTCAGGGCACAGGCCCGGGTTGCGGGCTCGATCCCTAGTCTGGGGCATGCAGGAGGCAGCCGACCAATGACTCTCTCATCATTGATGTTTCTCTCTCTCTCTCTCCCTCTCTTTTCCTCTCTCTGAAATCAATAAAGATATATTTAAAAAAATAAGTTAATAAAAGCCCCACTTCTGAGGCAACTGGTTTCAGGGAAACAGGTGCGACAAAGAGAAATGTGTCAGCTACCTTTTATTAAGCACTTGCTGCGGGCCAGGGACCGAGACAAGCTCTTTGTATGCTTAGCATTGTGTGCTTCCCACAGTGACCGCTGTTCTGTCTCCCAGCCCCCATCTGGTATGTGTTGAAAATGAGGCTCAGAGCTGCCCATCACACCCCTCTTCCCATTGGGCTTGCAGGCGGCAAGTGGGAGGGAAGCTCTCAGGTTCATTTGGCTCCAAAAGCCAAGCTCTTTGCCAGGTCCCAGGCTGCCTCCTTGGGCCTTGAGGGCTCTAGCCGGGACCTGGCTCCACCGAAGGCTCTTCCTCACCTCACCTACACCTTGACTTTTAATAGACAGCACCCATTAAGCAGTATTTTGGCTCTATGAGTTGCTAGCTAGCCAAGACCAGGTGACACGTGGACCTTTGCTCCCACTGCCTGCCACTCTAAGATGCTATTAAGGCGGGTGTCATTTTTATAAGTGTTCCCATTATCCACTGCTTCAAACAGATAATTTTGAAAGGATGGCAGACAATCTCAATGCATTTGAACTTGACAAATGGGTCTTCTGATATCAGATCCTGGAGGTGTGGCTGGCGTTATGCAAGGGGCTGGCACCCTGATGGGCTGGAGTTCATGGCAGGGGCTAGGCTGAGCTCTCATCCTAAGGGACTTGGGTAACTCAGAGTCACCTTGAACAGCATTGCTCCTAAGGAGGCAGCTGGTGGGTGTGGGTTCCAAGCCAGGCCTGCCTCTTCCTGGATGTGAAACCCTGGCCAGTGGTTCCATTTTTCTGAGCCTCCATTTCCTCATCTGTCAAATGGGACCCACAGTCCTACTTTCTAGGCTGGATTAAGTGAGATGATGGAGCGATGTTTACCAAGCACCTACTATGTGCGGGGTGCTATTCTAGGTGCTGGGGATCGGTGGTGAATGAGACCAGGTCATCGGCATCACGGAGCTTGTGTTCTAGGGGGCTTGACAAGAACATGGAAAACAAAATTAAAAAATTATTTCGGGTGTTAACAGCCCCATGAGCCAAAAGGAATCATGGCCAGAGGATACAGGGACAGGGCTGCTGTTTTAAACAGGGGGTCGGGGAGCCCTTTCTGGGGAGGGGATATTTGAGCAGAGACCTGAGTCAAGTGAGGAGGGGATATGATTTCAGGCCAAGGGAACAGTCAGGGCAGCGGCCCGCCTGCCCCTGTGGGGGCACAGCAAGGCCAGGTGGCTGATGTGACCAGAGGGGCCTGAGGGGAGAGTGGGAGGAACTGGGATGAGAGGGAGCAGCCCTGGCCATGAAGAGCCCCTCGAGCTAAGTGTGGGGTCTTGGAATCAGTCTACAAAATGGTGTATATAAAGTGCCTGACATAGTGGGTGTGCCCAGGCCATGGGGGCAAGTAAACCTCCCCATCTACCGCCTGCCAGGCCCTGGTGCCGAGGAAGGACACAGAGATGGGTTAGCTATAGCCCCCTCCTTCAAATCACTGAGCTCCCCTGCCGCCCTCCACTCCCGTCTTCTAGGTCCTATTCCAGAGAAACAAAGACCTCCCTGGAGTTTCCAGATCACGAGCATTTCGCTCAGCTCCGGCATCGCAGTTGAAAATGCATCTGATGAAGGTCCTCGCCGATATAAAGTGTTTGTTTTCTCTAACCAGATGCATGAAAAAACAACAGAAAGGAGAATTTCCTCTTTTATTGACCTTTCCCATCCATTTTCTTTGCAGCGGAGAATAAATTTGCCAAGAGTGACTTTGAGGTGTTGCCATTAGGGGGAAGTGAAGGATCCTCAAGCGCAGAGGCGTGGAAATGGCCTGGCTCTCACGTGGCAGCTTCAGAGGCAACTGACAAACATCAGTGCACGTGGCCTCTCCCAGCCCTCTTACTGAAGGTGAATGGGGACAGCCGCTGACGGGGACAGGGACTTACTGCATTATTGTGTACCCTTCTGGGCCCCGGGGAACAGAGATCCAAGTTTCCCTGCAAAGGGCTTCATCTACCCCTCTTTACACTTTGAGGTAGAGATCAGATATTGTCTGCATTTTGAAATAAAGAAAGCCAACCTCAGAAGTGACTCACCCAAGGTCATACAGCTCGGACGTGGGTGGCCAAGTGCTCAGAATTACCCATGGACTTGACTTGACCAAGCTTGAGGCAAACTTCTTTTCCTTCCCATGGGCTCCTAAACTTGGGCTCATCCCCCAGCTTAAGCCAGCACTGAAATACAGAACAGCTTGTCCCACGAGGCCGGCCACAGAGAGAAATCCTGCTAAACTGCCTCGGTGGTGCTGTCTGCTCAGACTCTCTGCTCCCTGCTGTCCCCTACGTTCTTGCCAGTCCCGAAACCCCTCCCTAGGGAAAAAAAAGTCTTTTTCTGTTGGATTTTGAGATCCTCAAAGATTCTGAAGTCAAGTGGTCTCCCTAATGCAATCATCTTTTTGAATAAAGTCGCTCCCATTCTAAGCCCAGATTAGTTTTACACTTGACACAGGGGAGCTGGGATTTGAATGCAGAATTCCCTGAACCCTCTAATTTATTCAGGGTTGCAGAGCTTGGGAACATTGACTTCTATATGGAATCCTGTGACAGACAGGTGTGTGTCTACCAATCAAACCAGGAGCAATATTGCGGATAATACAGATTAAAATCTGCATGTTGGCTTTTAAACCTAAAAAATAATACATGAAAAATCATAACAACATCAGAGTCAGTTTTTTTCTATTAAAAACATGTTCCTGTTTGTTCATTTGGTTTTCTTTTGCACAACATATATGGTATTTTAAGAAAGATTATGGAAAACACGACTAAGTGTGAGAAGATTAATATATTTTTGTGAAACATGGCGGAACGACCTTAGTTGAATTCCGCAAGGGTTTAATAAAGCAACTGGTTTCCTGAGCTCATTAAACACAGTTTCTGGGTTGGCAGAATTGTTCTGATGGTCAAGGACATGAATCAGAACCAGAGGGATCTGAGCTGGAGTCCAAGCTTTGACATTGGCTATGAGGCCTTGGGCAACTTTTTCTGTTTCTCTGTCTGTAAAGTGAGGACTGAAATAGCACCCTCCCATCCATCGCTTGCTGTTGTGGTAAGGCAGAGTATAATCATGCATGTGAGGAGCTGGAAGATGGAAGGAACCTGGGCCCCTGTCAGCTGGGACCACTTATCTTTGGTTGTCAGGTAAAAAAGATGCCAACTGTTATCTTACTTAATCCACTATTGCTTCTTTATTGCAATAGCTTAGTCTGTACTAATGTGCCGGGTCTCAAGCTGGACCATATCAGCCAGTTAATTCAGTCCAACTCTCAGAAGAAGAAAGGAAGTGGAGGGGGAGGGAGAAGCTTGGTTTTGGGGGAGGAGCCTTAATTTATTCATAACAAATTAATAATTTTGCTAATTTGGTAATTCAACAAATATTTATTGAGCAGGCAGTGCAGCATCCACTCAGCCCAGCCAGTTATATGTTCTTCCCTCTCTCTTTTCATCATCTCACTATCACCCTCTGAAATTACGTTATCTGTCTTGAGTGGAGCGGTATTTACCAGAAGCTAAATTTATGGCCTCAGAGAAGGGAAAGTTATCAAGTTTTGCAAGAAGAAATATAAAGTGGGAAGTTAGTGAATTCATGGGAGCTGGTATAAATCATCGTAACTGCATGGGGAAATAGGCAAAATGTAAAAGGGGGGTGTGCGGCTCAGCGGAGGCCAGCAGAGGAGCACCAGGGTGAGGTGAGCCAAGAACACAGCTGGGTCTGGTGGAGTGGGGCAGGGGCTACGGCGGTGACCGGAGGCTCCACTCCCGCACTCATTGCTTGGGTGTGGGAGCCCATTCAAATAGTGACGAGAAAAGCCCGATGCAATTGAGTAAACAACAGTGAATCCAGGCAATTCAAGGCTGAGGGGGAATGGAGAGGAGCTCAACAGGCACGACATCCCAAAGGGAGGACACTGAGTGACGTGCAGAAGAGACTGTCCTCGAGCCGGGTCTGTATATACTTGTCCTCTCGTCCTCTATGTCACTGGCAGCCAATTCTAGTAAGTCAAGTGTCCCAAGCTTATGTAGTCTTCCTTGGTGAATCTGTTGACCACACACCCAGGGAGGGCAAGGCCTGTGCACCACAGTGTATTACCTGTTCCTTGTCTCTCCCACTAGAAGGAAGGTTCTTGTGGGTAAGGATCAGGTCTGCCTTCTTCACTGCTGTCTCCCCAGCACCTAGTCACATCCTGGCCCATAGAGGAGCTCAGTAAATCACTTTTGAGTAAATAAGTAAAGATGAGAGACAAGTAAATGAAACAACAGCCAGTTCCAATAATTCTAAGAAAGAAAGAGATGTGAGTTTAAGTTGGAGAAAACAGGGAGCCTTCCTTTAGAAATATGGTTAGGCGGGTAGAGTTTAAGATGAGATTCAAGGAAGAGAGCCGGCTATGCTAAGAGCAAAGGGAAAATCGTTTCAGGCAGAGGAACTAGCGTGGGGAAGGCCTCAGGTGGGAAAGAGTTCAATGTGTTCTGAGAACTGGAAGAAGGAGTTAGGATTTTAGTCTAAGTAGGATTTTATCCCTACTCTATATCTAGGAAGACGTAACTCAATTTTGCTTTGAGAAAAGAGTCTTGACTTCTGTGTAGAGAATGGGCTGGAGGCAGGCAAGAGTGCAGGTGAGAGAATAGTTATTAGGTAACTGCAATGGTCTGCATGAGAAACGATGTTGAAATGGACTAAGTTGGTGGCTCTGGAATTGGAAAAGAAGTGAGTAGATTTATTTGGAGCTTGCTGATGAATTGGCTATAGGAAGTGAGGGTGAGAGGAATCAAGGATGCTGTAGCAGGTAGCTATTGCTGTGTAACAAAGCATCCCCATATTTGATGGCTTAAAACAACAATCATTTATTAGTTCAGCTCATGCTTCTGTGAATTGATAATGGGTTGACTGGTCCAAGATGAGTTCCCTATTGATCTCAGCTGGACTTGTCCATGTTTTGTGGATCAGCAGGGATGGGAGTAATGGGTATCCTGCTTTACTCTAGGCTTGTCTGGGTTAGCCACTTTGAGGCCGCTCTGACCCAATCGACTCTTCTGTTTCCTCCTGGGTGAGCAGGCACGTTCTACTCATGGTGATGGCAGAGGCACAGAGTTAGCAAGCTCCATTCCATTGGCCAAGAATATCCCACAGGTCCATGGCATTATGTTCTAGCATAGTGGGAAAGCACTGTTGCCTGGTTACATGGCCAAAGATGTGGATACCACAAGGAGTGAAGAATTGGACTGTTAACGCAATCTACCACAAGTGCCTGTCATGCTTCTGGCTAGTTTTCATTATAACTTTCCCCTTGGTCCACTCCAAACAATTCTCCCCTCCCCTCCCCTCCCCTCCCCTCCCCTCCCCTCCCCTCCCCTCCCCTCCCCTCCCCTCCCCTCCCCTCCCCTCCCCTCCCCTCCCCTCCCCTCCCCTCCCCTCCCCTCCCCTCCCCTCCCCTCCCCTCCCCTCCCCTCCCCTCCCCTCCCCTCCCCTCCTCCCAGGTCACCACTCCTATCTCTTATGCTCCGAGCTTTGGAGGACGAAGGGGACAGAACTGCAGACCTGGTCCTGTGGTCTGGCCTTCCTGAGAAGGATGGGAGAGGAAGGGACCCTCCCCCCCCCCCCCCCGCCTTGAGTTTGGCTCTGAATCTACAGGACAGAGGATGGATGGATGTGGAGTCTGGCACAGTGTTGTGTGGGCTGAGGCTGAATGTGGGACACACAAGTGCAGGTTTACAAAAGCAACTGAGAAAGGCCTTGGCTGAAAGCAGAGAATATCTGCAGCTTGAATGCTGGAGCGATCATGTCACGTGTGGGGCTTTGCGAGCTAATCTGCCTGCTGCCTTTTCAGTTTGCCACCCGGTTTCCATGGTTTCGCGGTTGCTCGGAGATGGGACATTCAAACCCACAGACGGAGCTAGAAGTTGAGGAGCTAAACTGCCATGGAACTGGTTTAGAGCACAGACCGGTGGAAAGGAGACCACCCCAGGGTGAAGAGAACGGAGTCTAGTCCTGGCTTTGCCACCTTCATGCAGAATTCCTTCTCTGTGCCTCAACCTCCCCATCTGTGCTGCGGTGTGAGCTCGCAGGTGGCTCCCTTCAGCTCTAGATCAACAGCAGCAATGACAACGGCAATAATGACTGAAGGAAGTAACAGGAGTAACAGTGGTTAGCGGTGCTTTGTGCCAGGCATGGTGAGGTGTGGTCACGACCTGACTTCATTCCCACAGTCAGCCCGGGGAAGGAGATGCTAGTCGGTGCCTATTTTAGGGGCTTGCCCAGAATCACACAGCTGATGTGTCAAAGCTGGGGTGGGCACCACATCTGCCTCATTTCAGATCCTGGGGCCTTAACCTAGGATTCTTTCCCTCCAGTGTTGTCCATGAAACTTTCCATTGGGAATGCTCCGTGTGTGCACTGTCCACCCTGTCGCCACTGGTCACATGGGGCTCTTGGGCACTTGAAAGGTAGCTAGTGTGACTTTGGGACTGCATTTTAAGTTTTACTTAATTTTAATGTCTTAGCTTCAATCTTATAGAAAAACATGTGTTTGGCGGCTCCTGGTTGGACAGAGCACAGGAGGGACGTGGCCACACCCAGGAGCAGGGTAACACACTGTTTAAGAGCAGGCAAGGGCCATGGACCCTTTCTCTGGGCGTAAAGACCCTTTCTGCCACTTATTGGCGGTGTGGCCTTGGGCAAGTTACTTACCATCTCTGTGCCCCAGTTTTCACACGTTTAAAATGGAGATAATAATGGGTTGGGAGTGAAAACTAAATTAGTCAATACACTTAGAACAGTGCCTGGCACATAGAGCCATATAGGTTGTTATCAGTGTTGTTACCCCCTTAAATACGAAGATGAAAGGCCTGATATATCATATATGGGTGCTATGTAGTTTGATTCCCACCAAACAGTGCAAGGCAGTGCAGTGGGTGGTGCTGGGCCTGGCTCCCCGCTTGGGTCTCTTTCACAGCTCTGTGTCCCCTCCCAGCCACTCTGTGCTTTGCTGGCACAGCTTGTGCCTGTCCTTGACACCTTCAGGGAACTGTTCTGGGGCTCCAGAGCCTTCTTGACTATGGGGAGAGCTGACAATGTGCCTAAAAATTCGATGTCGCCCCCTCTCCCAGCAGCTTGTAACCAGGAGTTGACTTGTGTGCGTATAAAATGCCCAGCCCCTCTACCGCCAGATAAACACCATCCAAGTCTGAGTGTTGTTTATGCCCCAAAGCTTCCAAGGCCATCAGCAGCGCCTTAGACACTTGCGCTCACACCCTCGTGGCTCCTTCCCCTCTGTGCCCTGCTCCCTCCCTCCCCAACTCGTTTCTCTTAAATAAAACACATGACTCCCAAATCCTGCCCCAAAGCCTGCTGCTGGGAAACCGGCCCAACAGGTGCTCTTCATGTTTTACACGCAGTCCTGACCTCCGCCCTTCAGTGTGCTCCTCCGCTCATTGCACAGCTGAGGAGCTTGAATCACGCGGAGGGAAGGGTGTTTCCAACGTCAAGTGGTAGGAAACGAGGGTCTGCGTTGCCGGCAGAGTATGTCTCCCTCTAAAGGCCATGCATTGATATTCTGATGAGCACCCAGGGCCGCCCACACCCGTGGGAGCACTATTTTTAGTCTATAGGGAAACCTGTATGCGTGAGGCTGGTGAGCACCAGTTTAGAGGGTCGTCCATTCTGGCTGTGAGCTACTTTCAGTGTGATCCCAGCTTATACCCCAAGCCTTCCCATGGCACGACATATAGATATGTATTTGGGGAGGGGGGAAAGGCTGGCTGTCCTGGAAACCCTGGGACAGGTGGTGGGTAGGGCCCCGTGCCTCCTTCCTCTCGGGACACAGGGCGCCCCTCCTCCCTGTCCCTGCTTTCCCGCGGGCCAGGCCTGGGCGCCCATCTCTGCGTGAGGGCCGCCTCCAGCACCAGGCTCATCTCACAGTCATTGAAGAGTGGCCGAGGCTGATTAGGAACCAGGCACCGTGCAAGATGCAAATAACACTCGAAGAGGTCAGGCAACTTGCTCAAGGCCTGGCAGCCTGAAAAGGCAGAGCCGGGGTTTGCACGGTATCTCCCGAGTGTCAGGTCTGGATTCTACCCGCCTCTCCCTCCAGAGCTGGGGAGAAGATGAACTAGGCAAACTCCTGTCCAACCTCCCTTGGACACTTGACCTAGGTTTTACTAGGCCCCCTAAGTTATAAATGACTCAGACCCCTGCAGATGCCCAAGGACATCCAGAGCCTGTCCCACGGGTATCTATGGAGTCCCGGAGGCTCACTGTCCCCTCTGTTAGGGTTCCTGTGCCTCTCTGTCCGGCACAGCAGGACTGCGTGGAGCACCTCATCTCTTTGCGTTTCCCCAGGTGAGTCCACTCACACCAAACATCGGTGGGCAGTGGAGGCCTGTTGGAGATTTTGTGGGGGACACGTCATGGCATCATTGACTGACTGTCCCATCACTGTGGAGTGTCACTGCTCCATCAGTCAGACTCAGTCTGTCTCCACCCTTTTGGCTCCCGCTCTTCTTCCAGTCCCGTCCTCCACTCTGCACCTATTTCCTTTCCTCGGGGCAGCTTCTCCGTTCCTCGAAGACGGGGTGCCCGCCACGCTCGAGCTGGGGATGGCGGGCGGAGGGCTCGGGGCTCCCCACCGTGCATGTCGCCAGGCTTTCTCCCGAGTGCCTACGGCCTGCTGCTCCTGTCCACCGGCTCTCAGCAGCGTCGGCCTCGCCCACCAAACACCGCGTGTGTAAAGTAATACTCAACTTGTTTCTCCACTTTTATGAATTGAACACACAACTTTTAGGAAGAGCATTTGCAAATCTTGGCAGTAATGCCTAATTTTACTTGTTTCTCCCTTTAAGGGCCTGTGCTCCACACGCAGGGTGGAGATGCTAAGCTGCTCTCAGCCAGTGATCTTCGCGGTCACCCAGTTCAGCTTCTGCTTGGGGCCTGCGCTGCCTTCCCTCCCGTATTGTGTCTCGGGCACTATCTTGTCTCCTGTCATCGTCTCCTTTCTGACTCTTGGGCGTTGCCATCTACACCTGGAGTTTATCACTTTTGACACCTACACCCCCCTACATCCCCTCCCCCAGAGGTTCTAAGGACCTGGTTTGACCTGGTGACTCTGTCCACTGCCCACTAGTCAATGTCACCACTGCATAGCCGGCCCTCTGGGGCCGAACTCAGGGTAAAGAGCGCTGGCTCCTCCTTAGCTCGCCTGTTTGGATCTTTGGCAGTGGAGGAAACTAACAGCTTTCTCGCAGTGACCTGTTTTAGTTCCAGCCGAAAGCAGCCTCCCAGGTGCATCAGCTAACCCCGGGCAGGTTCACTGTGGGGAAATGTATGGTCTTCATTAAGCCTTTGGAATGATGGGAAAATAGCTCGTAAGTCACACTGTTTTCCAGCCCAGCGCTGTCCATGGTACCCCCTTGCCGGGGGAAATGTTCTACACCCGGACTGCCCGGTACAGTAGCCACCAGCCGTGCGAGGACGCTGAGGGTCTGAAATGTGGCTAGTGCAACTGAGGAATGAAATTCATAATTTTGTTTAATTTTAATTAACTTAAGTTTAAAAATAAGTGGCTGTGAAAAGCTAGTGTCTACCATCCTGGTTTTTGTAGCTCTAGGGGTTTGCTCCAGGGACTCAGGTTTACGAGTAGGAAATCACTGAGGTTTTTGGCTTAACCAAACCCCAAATCAAACAAGCACATATGAAATAATTGGACAATAAACAAAGCAAAAGAGCCCACTGATTAGAAGGCCGTATTGGTGACCATTTGTTGAATATCTACTCTGTGACCTATACAATCCCATTTAATTCTCCAGCAGCCCTGCAGTAGCTGCTGTGATCCTCATTAACAGGTGAGACAATTCCACCTTCGAGAGCTTGGGTAACTTGGCCAAGTTGCATGGTGCAGTCCAGAGAGAACTCAGGGCTGGCTGACCTTGAAGTCCATCCATGCTTTCTGCATTGTTCAGCCTTCCTTTCACAGGGCTTTCAACAGTCCATTCATCTCTACATAGGGCACCACCCACTCACTTGGTCACTGTCTTTCCCTCTTCTGGGTGACAATTACATGAAGGTTTTACTGAACACTTAAGGCTTTGCTATTGTCAGGCCCAATTAATAGAACTGTCATTGCTACAGAGGTTATTTCAGCATGGACACACACACACACACACACACACACTCTTATACACAGCTCTACTTTTCCCCTTCAACTGCCCATTATAAAACTTTTTCCTTAGTGAGAGGACTCTTTTAGTAAGAAGAAAGATTCAATACTCAACACCAAAGAGAAAGTAGTGTTCAGTGGTCTGAAAGAGGCATAGATCTCCTGAATATTGCCCTTCATTCAGGTTCCTCCCTGTTACTGGAAGTTTCTAAATGTGAAATTGACTAAGACCAGGAAACAACCAATCCCAAACCTCTGCTAACTTAGAGCATGGACTAATGCCCACCATAGAGTGCCTGCTGTCCCTGTGTGTCAGTGACTGGAAGGGCGCTCTCAGGACCCGCCCAGAGTACCAATGATTGACGGATGGCAGCTCCCAGGTCTGCAGGATCTAAGGTCTGAAGAAGTCTAAGGTTTGGGTGTTCTCTGTGCAACCAAGGCTGTGTTTCTGCTCTGCTCTCAGCTGGCCCAAGAGGAGGGGAATGACTGTGAACCAGTGGATGATAAAAATATAATTGGAGAGTCCAGGATAGAAGGCCGAGTTGCCAAGATTCCAGCTCTTGTGACTGGGCCCCTGCTGTGACCATATCCTGTTCCAACAAACTTAGCATCTCCTTCTCTATGAGAGAGGATTTCCAAGGTTACAAGTCTTGCTTTCTGCAACTCCAAATAATGAGAAAGCTGACCCAAACGGTCTTCAGGGAAATAAGTCAAATGCCAGATTGGGTGCTGTATTAATTAAGGCAATGTTAGTTGCTGTTAATACATACACTCCAAAACCCAATGACATATGTAGTAGAAGTGTATTGCACCCTCACTTGAAGTCTAATGAAAGGTAGAGTGAAGGTGGTCATGGGCTCTGCTCCACACAATCATTCAGGGACCCAGGCTGATGATGGCTCCACCTTCTTCCACAGGTGGCTTCCATGGCTGCTCTGGGCATTGAGGTGCAGCAAGCTGATAGGAATGGAGAGAATACACATTCACCTGGAAATTTTTATAGACCACGCATGGATGTGGCATACATCACTTCTGCCCATATCCCGTTGGCAGTACTCAGCCGCATGGCCCAAACTAACCACAGAGGAGGCTGGGAAGTTGTCTAGCTGTGGTCCCGGAATGAAAGGAACAGACTTGGTGAACAGCTAGTCAGTCTTAGCTATGGACCTTAATCTCTCAGCTGTCAGGTAAGATTAAAGAAGAGAACCGTGCTTCTTAAAACAATTCACTCCATGGCCAATTGGTTGGGGTAACTTTTTTTTTCCAGAACATGGCTTTAAAAGACACTTAAGATACATGCAACAAACCCCTACAAGAGTAAGTTGGGAAAGATTTGATTATTTATTGGACTCTGTGTATGCCAACCAATCATGTCTGCTCAGCAGATGAGCTGAAATAAGCCAAAAGCCAGAGTCATCAATCAAGTAGTAACTCATGTGACCTTCAAGGCCCAGCATGCTTTGGCCATTCATATATCCCCAGTTTCACCCACTAGCACCATCCTTCCCCCACCGAGTGTCCTGGCCATACTGGTCTTTGATTCCCTGAATAGTCTGTGCTGCTCCTACCCCAGTTCCTTTGCACAGGCTATTTCCATTCCCTAAAATGCACCAGGCATCCTGATGCCCCCACTGACTGCAAGCAAGAGACAGGCAGCATTTCAGTTTCTTCTAATTGTCTCTTCCTTGGACTCCATCCACACCTGGTAGGGTGGACTTGGATTCTAGGGGTGGAAATGTTGCTTGTGGGTTAAGTTAAGATTTTATGTTTTATACAGTGGATAAAGTGCTGTTTACACCCACGGCCCACCTAGTGCTTATGCCTTGTAATAATTTTAATGTACAAATTAAAGAACAGAAGTTGGCCAGCTTTGTGCTTTTATGAACCACAATTTCTAGGCATTATTACTTTTTCTTTGTTTCATACCATTTCCTTTCAGTGAGAAATATGCTTAGAACATTTATTTGCTTTGGGTAATAATAAGGGGTGTGTGTGTGTGTGTGTGTGTGTGTATGCGCACGCCGCTTAAAAAACTGTGCCTGGGCCAGGTTGGCACTTACAGAAACTTAAGATAAATAATGCTTTTTCAGTTAAATTTCTCTCATTATCATTCTCAGACCACATTCTGTGCGGCTGCTAATTTTCTATGGAGTCACCTGGCGGTGTTTCTGACCAGAGAGCTTTCGTGGAGGTGGAACAAATTGAAAGTTTAACCAAATCAAATAAATATTTATTGAACACCCACATTTTCTGATGTAAGCCCCCTGGAAGCCCCATGAGAGGGCATTATTTCCCCTTGTGTTTTCATCTCCACCTGCCTTCTGTGTTGCCTCTGAGGCCCTGTTCCCAGTGCAAAGTAGTGCAATCCCCAGCTTCCTTGCGGCAATCAGATGAACTGTGAGGTTTGCTTTTTTCTCTCTTTCCACCCAGATCACTGAAAACAAAGAAGCCAGCTCACCCAAGACTAACCTCAAAGGAGAGTGAAGTGTGAGGATGGCTGGTGAGTCCCACCCTCCCTCAGAGGACAAGTGAAGCAGCTGTGGAGGTGACAGGGAGCCCAGTTGGAGAGAGGCCATCCTAATCCCTCCCTCTTCACAAGGGAAGGAGTGGGGGCCACACGCTCCCTGGGGAGGGTGGAGAAGCCTGCTCTGGTGCTTCCTGTCAGAGGATCACACAGAGACCCCATGAGCTGGGCGAGAAGTGCAGTGAAGGGGACCTTGGAGAGCGTCAGCACCCAGGGATGGCCCCAGTTCCCTCTGTGGATGGCAGAGTTGAGGTGGCTGGTGCATTACTGCCCCCAATGGTCCATCCCTCTGTCTCCGTGCGCTTTGCCGGTGACTCTGCAGTCTGTCGGGTGAGAGGCAGAGTGTAACCCCCTGCCCCATCCAGCCAGCTCTGTCCCGTGTTGGCCAGAGACCCAGTTCTGAGCCTGGCCCGAGAGGCACTGTGCGCTTCTCTCCCTCTCTTGGCACTTACGCCCTCGCTGCAAGGGGAGCGGTGCCCTGGGTAGCCGGCTGTTCCAGAAAAGCGAGAGACGTGGGGAGTGAGAGCCCACCAGCCCCTCCCGGACCTGGAGCCCGGGACAGAGCCTCCCAGCTGGCCCACAGACCCGGCAGCGGGGCGGTAAGTGGTTACCGCCGTAAGCCGCTGAGGTTGGGGTGGGCTGTCGAGGGGCACCGCTGCGGAGGGGCAACTGCTGGTCTGCAGGGCCTGAGGGAGCCACGCCGCTGGGCGGGCCAGGCCGGCTCTCCACCCGGACACCTCCCGGTGGAGCGGGGCCAGCAGCTCTGAGAAAGGAAGGGGCCGTGTTGATGTAGTCACCCACGGCGGGGGGCTGCAGAGGACCCCGCCGGGGGCCCCAGGACCATTGAATGTGTCCTGTAATAGACGCACCGCTGGGTGGGCCCAGAGTGGGTAGCATCTTGCTCTCCAGCTCTACCATCTTTCCTCAGCCTCCTGGCCGCTCTTTAAGTTCTTGAAGATCCTGACGCGTGGGCTTCCTCAGCGCGTCCCACCGTTACCTTGAAGGGCCCGATGCCTCTGAGGATGGCGCATCCAGCACTTCCCGCTCGCACTCACCCACCCTCTCAAATGCGGGGACCTTGGCCCCCACACACTTCAGCCACCACTCCCACCTCCAAAGCACGCATGTCGCTTTCCTCTTTTCGTCTCCCTCCTCCCCCCTTTCTTCCCTCCCAATATCTATTGTGTACCCACTCTATGCCGGACCCTACACTGGGCTTTGGGGATACAGCAGTGATAAGAACAGACACAGTCTGGATCCCCGAGGGGCCCGTCTCTGACCACAGTTTCTATTGTTGGCTCCCTCGCTGTGTTGCTCCCATGACACCCACCGCTGACCTCCGGCGTGACACCTCCCGGCCCTGGGAGTACAGGGCACACTGTCCCCACCACGCCTGTGTTTGGTTCTCACACGGGCCCGGCAAAGCATGGACCACTACAGTTACTACAAATAATAGCTGCCCCTTATCAGCGCTTTGGACAGGCCAGCGCTGTGCAGGGGTTTTATCTGGGCTCTTAGATCCTCACACACCCCTTTCAAGGAGATATTGTCGCTACCCTCACTCGGAGGAAACAGGTACTCACAGCATAAGGTGAATGGAGCGAGAGTTGCGGGGAGGCAGGTGGCCTCGGTGTGGCCTGGAGACCGGGTCTGGGGAAGACAGGATGGGGAGAGGCCAGGAAAGGAAGGGCAGGGAGCTCAGGGTGGCCTTGGCCATAGGCGGATCGTTCTGGGAGACAAGAGGGTCGGTGAGGAGCTGAGGGGCCGGGGAGAAACGTGCGCACCCCCATCCCTGCGCTGAGCGGCAAGGCCACAGTTGAGTGGTTCTGATGGAGAAGGCGGTTTTATCATCCTCAGGAAGCTTGCAAACACTTAAACCCACCTTGCACTAAGGGCCTCTGAGGCTTGTTTTATTTGAATTAGAAAACTGCATGGGGCCTCCAGCCTGTGAAACCCCAGAGGCTCCTTACGCCCGCTTCCCGGCTCCTTCGCTCCTCCCCTCTCGAGTGGCGGCTACAGTCACCACGCAGTCCTCAGCGTTTGTCTACCCAGGTGTTTGCTTCTGTTTTCTCCCCCCCTCCTCTTTCCTCTCAAGGAGCTGAAAGCTTGTCACAGAGCTCATGGTGGCAATCAGAAGCCTGTAGTTTGCTTTGCATTTTTGTAGGTATTTGAATTCTAAAATTATGGCTTGTATCCAAGTTTAGGACAATCAGACATGATGCCCAAGAATCTGTGAGTCAGAGAGCAGATCAGCTGAAACCATGTTGTCAGTGGAGAAGCATGAAGGGCTGGCTCCAGGCTCCTTTGTGTCCTGGAACGAGGGGAACCATTTCCGTCCAGCAGCCTCCACACCCGGAATTGCAGTGCCTGGCGCAGCTATTTCAAGTCTGTTCCTCCCACTAGATCCTGGGTGGGGTGGAGGCGCACTCTTTCTCATTTATTGCAACTTCCCGGTATCTGGCACACGCAGCTTGATCAATAAATATTTGTTAAATATGAATAAATGGATGAACGGATGAGGCCAAGTGAAATCCGCAGCTGGCAGAGCTGGTGGAGCTCCTGTTTGCATAATCGTCTCTGCACCCTGGATTTCTGTGCTTGCTGTGGGGCGTGGTGGCGCAGCGTCCTGTGAGGAAAGAGCTTATTTGTGCTTGGGTGGGCTCAGAGATCAGCGTGTTGGGGTTTAGGCAGTGCGGGCCTCATGATAGGGAGCAGGGAGCTGGGACCAGGGAGGCGGGAGCTACGGAAATTGGCCTGGCTCCGGAAAGGACAGCTGGGATGTCCAGGTATAGGGTTCGAGGAGCTGCATCCATATCAGACCCGATTTGGGCAGCGGGGCTTGTTGAGGGAGCCGACCAGGCGGCCGGGCGGTGGAGAGCAGAGGGGTTACAGGCCGGGCTGACCTATGAGAAGCATGTGGACTTTGGGGGGAAGTTAGTGGTGAGGGGTCCCTTGGTGTTGAGACTGACTCAGCAGCCTGAGGCACGGACGGGCAGATCTGGGACCAGAGGACAGTGTGAAGATCCTGTAAAGGGCCTGGGTGTGGTGAGTCCAGAATTCCAGAGGCACTGGGTATAACGCAGGCCACCCAGCAAACTGGGGTGTGTATCTAGGCAGAGCTAGGACAGACCGTGAGAACAAGGACAGGGGAGGCTGGGACTGGGGAACCCAACCAAGGTTTTCACCTGCTCCTGATTCCAGTGGTCAGGACTCTGAGTCTGAGGAATGTAACCAGGATCTAAATTATAGAATTATACAGAGAGAGGGGATTATAACTATATGATCACTTTCTTTTAAGACTTGCTCCATGCTTAGTTTAATGCCCTACTGTAGCTGCCCTGAAATTTTTGATAATTTTTGAACAGGGGGCCCTGCATTTTTATTTTGCACTGGGCCCCAGCTGGTCCTGTTATGTGGATTCCGGCCAAGTTGATGCACAACAACCTGGCCACACCCTACCCATGTCCAACGCGGCTGGCCTCTGGCCTCCTGCCCTAGAGCTGCCCTGCTGAAGGGAGTGTTAGGCACCCTTAAAACTGGAGGTGTAGCTTATGTTCCTTTGGGGTGAACCCTTGACCGATGAGATACAGGAGTAGAAGGGTAAATTCTTCTTCCCCCAGCACCCTGGTAACCGTCCTGCAATGCACTTGATGTGGCTGATTGGAAGCTGGTCTTGCAAGGGGAGCCATGGTGTCCTTAGTGGTGCCCAGCCCATGGTGGCTGCTCTCCTTCCTTGACGCGCTCCCCCTCCTGGCTTCTCTTGCTTCTGGGCCTATGCTCCCTAAGAGAGGCGACTCATCGGTGACAAGCATGACGATATTTCCCATGCCTGTGACTCAGCGTTGGGAGTCTCAGGGAGATGGGTCCTGGCCAGTCTCTGTGCGTAGCCGTCCTCAGTGTCCCATGGGCACGTTAACGTCATAGATGGCAGTGTGCTGATGAGGAGTCTGGGTCCCCACGTCACTTGCTTGGGTTTGAGTCCCATCTCCACTTATTCTCACAATCATATGACCTTTGGCATGCCACTTGACCTCTTTAACCTCAGGGTCGTCTACAGACTGGAGAAGGGCGCCCACCTCAAGGAGCTGTTGGAAGATTAGGCAAATCTCTTAGAAACATAGGAATGGGGCCTGGCACTTGCAAGGGGCTCCCTGGCGGGCTGGCAATTATTGTCATTCCCACGTGCTGGGTGAGACATTCAAGGCTGAGACACCCGTCCTGGGCCCTGGGGCTGCTGGTGGCTTGTCTAACAGAAGAAAACCGGCGAGGTGCCTGTGGTGGCTTTGAGGATGGACAGGGGCGTGACTTCAAGAGCCAGATTTGCCGCAGGCTGGCAAGTCGCCTACATCTGTGCCTCAGTCTCCTTATATGGACTATGAGAGAGTTGTGCTTGCAGGGAGTTCTGGGAAAAAACTTTCCTGGCCTGACATAGTTTCTTCTTTTTAGAAGGCATTGCATAAAAGGCTCAGAACATCAAGAGAAAGTCATTTATTAAAAAGTTTTTTAAAATTTAAAACAGTTTTTGTTTTGTCTTTTTTTACTCAAGATACTATTAAGTAAAAATCTAATATTGCCAGCCCTTTGCTGGTGAAGTCCCCTTCATCTGTGCAGGCCTGGAGAAAAGTGCCCATTTTTAGGGGGGATAGAGTGGGGTGGTAAGAGGGCAGGGAAATGTGAGTGTTATCACTTGGGCCCCTGAGGTGGGGCTTCCTTTATTTATTTTTTTCTTCCAAAATCACTTGTTATAATGCATATAAGTTATCTCCTGGGAATGAAAGGCCTTCAGCTCTTCTGGCACCTGTGCTCCCGTTTTGTATATTCAGAGATGAAGGGTGGATGAAGGCCAGGGAACCTTTTAGCAGAATGAATCAGGGTTATCCAGCGTTTCCTTTGGCACCAAAATCTGCTTCATAATCGAGCTGGTAGCAGCAGTAAGACTAAGAACAAACACAGCAGCAGCCATTGCTCTTTATGAAGCCCGTGCCGAGGGTATTTTTCATTCATTATGTATGTTGGACGTTACCACTCTTATCTTAAAGAATGAGAAAACCAACTCAGAGAGGGTGAGTAATTTTCCAGAGATAACACAGGATTTAGCAGAAAACAGCTGAGATGGGATTCATATCTGGGTTTTCTCTGACCATTCTCTGAAATTTCCCCTTTAACTATCTCACCACTTTGCCTATCTTGGTTGTCACAAGAATCTTAGGGGATACAGTCCAGAAAGTCATTGACACTTAGCAGGATGATGCTAAATGTTAGTTCCCTTCCTCCAATCTTTCCGAGGTCATTGCTCTCCAGCGCCCCCTTTCCCACTTTGATGTAGACCTTAACTATCCCTGTTGAAACATCATATTCTGGACCCAGCGTTTCAAGGGAAGTCATTTATTTCCTATTACTATTTTCCCAGAGGGGCTCAGGCTCCCTCTTGCTCTGGTTCGTTTTCTTGTGACCGTCAAACTTGCAGCTATAGCCCTATCCCCTTTCCATGTCTGGAAGCTCCTGCTTTTCTGGACCTTCCATCATTTCTGCTCTGCTGGGCACCAAAGGGAAAATGGTTTCCTTCTCCAGACTTCTGGGACAGCAAACACACATCTCACATTAGAGCATTAGGCAGCTTCCAAGGCATCGTGGGCAGTGTGCTCTGTGCCTGCCAGTAGCAGCTTCCATCGCTGACCTACATCCATCATCCTGATACATACAGTGACCAAGGTGTAAGGTGCGCTCTCAGAGAGCCCAGGGGAGGAGAGAGGAAGAGTAGCCAATAATAACTGTTTTGATGGTAATATTTCCTGGTTGCTTGCTAGTGCTGGGCACTAGCGAGGGTCTGGGAGGGAAGGTAAGTAAGAATTCATGAGCCTCATTCCTGAATTGGAGGGTCTGCCCTCCAGAGGACGCAGACAGCTATGGGTTCCAACCCCTCTTTTTCCATGTTCTAGCCATACAGTGGGGGTGAAATCATTTAAAATCTCTGGGCTTTAATTTTCCATGGTAAAAATGAGAGTAAGATACCCCTAAAAGGGCTGTTGTGGGAATTCAATGAAATACATTGACCTACAGTAGAGCTTTAGTAAATAATTATCTTTGGGATTCATAAGAGTTATTTTGGATATTATCTGGATTAATCTGAAGTCTGGGTCATTTGCTCCGTCAGAATTATTTGTTGGGGAAAAAATGGATGCCTTTATTTACTATGTAACCTTAGGCATGCTACTTCACATTTCTGAGTCTCAGCTTCTTCATCAGAAAAATGGGACAAGAATACTTATATCATAGGATAGTTAAGAAGATTCAACGTCTTAATACATGTAAGATGCTTATAATGGTGCCTGGCATATAGTAAGGACTCAATATATGGTAGCTTTTAGCATTATTATTGTTGTAATTCTGTTCTTTTTCTTCAGGAATACAATCCAGTTTCTCACAGCAGGGTCTCAGATACTAAACAGTGCAGATTCAGAGGGAGGACTCTTTGCCAACTTAGCTTAGGCTAGAAATATTTAGTAACCTGGGACGATAGATGGAATGGAAATGCTACTCCTTTTGCAGATTGTTGTAACTGGAGGAATAGAAGAAAGGAGCTTGCTTGCTAAGAATGAAATTTGTCACACTTCTCCATCCCTCATCTCCCGAGGCCCCTCATCTTCCATGAGATCCAAGGGCACCTGCTGCTTACCCTCCAGTGAGAACATGACAGGGCTGCCAATTCACCTGCTGTAATGATCTGACTGTTTGAATGTTCCCACGGACCCACCCTTAGAGCCTTAGTCACAAAAGGACCAAAGGGATCCTTAGGGACAGATAGAGTATCAACTCTGCTTCAGCATCTATTGCCTCCATAATGCTGAGTCACACATCACCTCAAAACTCTGTGGCTTAAGCAATAAGCATTAATTATCTCCCATGGATCTACTGGTGAGGCGGTGGCTCTCCTGGTCTTGGATGGGCTCATGTAGTTTCTGCGTCAGCTGTGGCTTAGTAGAAAGTCTGCGGATGTCATGGTCAGTGGGCCTTAGGGTGGTTTCTCACGCTGCAGCTGACTAGCTTGGGCTTGGTCTCCGGCTGCTCTGGGCATGTCCTTACGGCAGGGAGGTGGTATGGGGGGGAGGGAGGGAGGGAGGGAGGGAGGGAGGGAGGGAGGGAGGGAGGGAGGGAGAGACAGAGAGAAGAAAAACAGTTCCTTGAGGCCTAGGCTTAGACTCGGTACCCCGTGACTTCTGTCACATTCTCACATTCTACTGGCCAAAGCGATTCCTGGGGCCAGCCCAGGTGAAAGGAGGCGAGGAAACAGACACCATCTTCAGGGCGCGTGCATGTGGGGGCAGGAGGGCTGTAAAATTCCATTGTCAAGGGCACTGACACAGGGAGGCCATTAATTTGGGCCATCAGTACAGTCAATCTACCACAGCTCACAGCTTCTAACTGGAATAGCCCGTTACTAGGTGCAGGGATTGGGGATAAAACAGAAACAGCAGCGAGGATGCCAACAGCCGGCCCAGGCTCACGGATTCCTCCTGGTCAGGTGGGTCTGGGACTGGGGTTGAGCTGGTAGAAGGTGAGTTCTGAGATGAGGCATCTGAGAAGATGGCTCTGGGTTGAAGGCATTGGAGCAATGCCATGTTCATATCCAAGTGCAGCAGGTGCCACAATGAAATAAAGGGTCGTGATGATGCGCAGCAGCCGGGGGACAGCGCTTGTGCGATGAGAAGTGTCTGTCAGCAAAACTGAGGCTGGTTATGCGATTGTGTCATAGTCCCCAGCCCCCCACCCTGCCACTGTACTTGGGACAGATTCTATATGCAAGAGGCAGGTTTTCTTTTAAGAGTATGAAAGTTAATACATGAAAATTAAGGAAAATTGGTATAACTCAGAAAAATGGGAAAATAAAGTAAAACAAATCACCCAGCTTTATCATCCAGTATAATCACTGTTAACATCCTAATACATTTCTCTAGCTAGCTTTTTCCTCCTGTGTATGTGTGTTTTAATATTACATCCAGGAGAAATGAGCATTTTTGAAACCATAGTCTGTAAGGAAAACTGCTTTTATGTTTTGTTTGTTTTTTTGTCACTTTATGGAACATAATCTTGATTCTAATAATTCAAACTGTCTCCATCTGTCTGTCTCTCATCTGTCTATCTATCATCTGTCATCTATCTATCTATCTATCTATCTATCTATCTATCTATCTATCTATCTATCATCTATCTATCTATCTATCTATCTATCTATCTATCTATCATCATCATCATCTATCATCTATCTATCATCACTTATCTATATCTAGAACTTGAAAGGCTTGGATCTCTGTCTTTAAAGGTAAAAATAACAAAATAACCCAATTGTAGAATAGGAGATATACGAAATTCAGTCATAACATAAACAAACACCAAAGAGTGGATTCCATTGTCATCTCTGGTTCCCCACACTGAGGACCTGGTGTGAGCTCTTAACCAGGTGGTTGGGAGGCCAGGCCAGTTCAGGCGTGGTTGGCACCCTGAGTCCCAGGCATGTGCTGACCCTGACCTGGGAGCCCCATGTCGCTCAGTACTGGAGAGTCAGGCTCAAGGTCTCAGACCTTCTCATTGATGTGACATCATTCTCAGTTATTGCTTAGGCACCTGCTTTTCTTAAGAGTCAAATTATTATTTTTTGGTTATAAGAACACTAAACATGAAATCTGCCCTCCTAGCAATTTTTTAAGTATACAGTATGGTTTTGTTAGCCATAGTCAGCATGCGGTACAATTGGTTACCTCCCTTACGCACTCCAACCAGGGGTTGAACCCGCAACCCGGTGTATAAGACAATGCTCCAACCAACTGAGCCACTCGGCCAGCGCTCACTTAACATGATTTTAGCAGTATTTCCTCGAGCTCTTAGACAGTCTAAGAAAATGCCCTTTGTAATGATTACATAATATTCCACCATATGAAAGTTTAAAATGTTCATTCTCTTACCATTGGTCATTAGGTTGCAGTGAGTAACCTACCCATCAAGTTTTTTCTTTTCCCTCCCAAATGTAGGCTCTCTTTCTTGGGGCGGACTTCCAGAAGCAGGAGTATTGAGAGTAATAAAGGCACAGTCATTTAGAAGAGACTCCTTGAACAGTTTTCTAAATTACTCTCCTAGGGGCGCACTGATTAAGCCTCCCGCCAGCGATGGATCAGAGTGCCCGCTGTCTGCCGAGAGGCAGCGTTCCAGAAGTTACTTTGAACAGTGGAAGAGAGCCAGCCGGGCGGGCTTCAAAGGTGTTTCAGATGAAAGGCATGATTTGAAAGGGAACCGCAAGGAGAGAGGGAGACCCGGCGGTGAGGGCGTTTAGCTGGGGAGACAGAATGCCAATCAGCAGAGGGACGGACGGCGTGGACTTCACGGGTCTCGGGGTCTCCGCCAGGTCCAGCATGCTTCCTAGGACTCCTTCCCAGCCATCGGAACCCAGCTCCGGGCCCCTCCTCTGTGAAGCCTTCCTGGACTCCAAGGTAAAGCTGAGGTAAGGACTTCTTCCTGCGCGCCCCGTTACACCCTGAATATTTCCTGTCATGGCACTGACCACACAGCCCACCGCTCTGCTTGTGTTCCCACCAGCCCAGGAGCTTTCCTCCAGCAGGGACCACATTTTACCCATTTCTCTGCAATCTCTTGTGCCTCGCTCATAATAGGGGTCACTAGAGGCCTGTTGACAGGATGATTAGATCAACTGGACTTGCTCCATCCACGTGGCTCACAAGTAGCTTTCTCAACCCCAGGGCAGTGACTTTGCAAAATCTAGCTGGACGTTCCCTCTCCCATCTTCCCTGGCTTCTGGTCTCTGTGTTCTGCCTCTCCCCACACTCACCTGTATGTAGGCTCAGAACCACCACTAAGAGTCCACCTTCCGTGACATACGCAGGTGTCCCCGCTGCCTCAACCCAGGCGAGTCTCTGTTTGTGACACTGACCCTGTTCTGCAAGGCTAACTGCCCTTCTTGGCTGTGCATAGTCTGTTGTGCTCTCAGCCCTGTTTCCAGGGATTTCTCTCGAGCCTAGTCCCTTCTACCCGGGGTCTCTAGACTACTTCATCTCCGGCAACTCTCACCCATTCCTCTGTGGCGATGGCTACCAGCTGTCTGTAATGATGAGCATCTTCTGAAACCCCGAGCAGAGAAGCAGAGGGGGGTGGCTGGGACCTGTTTCTGAAACTGTGGATCAGTGGAGGCCAGGGAGTCTTTAACCCAGCGAGCAGACTGCAAAACCGGACCAAGAAATCAGGCCAAGGGACAATGAGGATTGGAAAATCAAGAAAAACTAAGATTAGGATTAAAGTGCCTGCTACAGGGTCCTTCAACATCATTGTAGGTGCGTTGAATATTGGCTTTCAGCTCCCCGGCAGCCCAAATAAAAAGGGAAACATGATTAGTGTATGAGATTTTCATGGTTCCATGGGTTGAAAACAAAACAGTTTGTCAGTCGAAGCCTAGATTTTCCTTGTACAAAGAACAGGCAGAAAGCATCCTTAGTGTCCTCATCAAAAGGACCCTGTCTGATGTAGTGGGAAACCCCCTCAGCAGAAATTGCTGTATTAAAATGCTTGCTCTGCTAAGTCATTCCGCATTCATGGGAAGTAGCCTTGGGAATGACTGTCCAAGGCCGTGCGTCACTTTCCTGTTTCCCCTGGGTCTCCCGTGGCACCTAGAGGGTCTTCTGTGCACGGGGCCTTCCCTGTCAGTGTTATTGCCTGATTTATGCTTAATTAGGCATCTACAGAATCCCGGCACCACGTGTCTCCTTCTCCATTGTATCTAAGAAACGCCCTCTGACTTTAAAAACTGCTGATGGGTAACTGAGAGAGGAAAATAATTAGTGAGGAAAATCGAAACAATGCGTCCTGAATTTATGGGCATTCTTGCAGAGATATCTTTTAGGGAGTGAGAATTACCATAAATCCCAAGGGCAAACAATAGCACTCGATGTGAGAGCAGAGAAGCCAAGAGTCAGCAGAAAGCTCTGGCGGTCTACACACTTTGTTTTCTGGAAGTCGGGGTGCACTGCCATCGGGTTGGCTTTCTGGGTCGGTGACCTGCCCCTTCTCTCTCCTCTTTCCCATGTCCCACCCTGCCATTTGCAGAATGCGAGGTGGGATATTCCTGGGGATGTGCAACACGTATAGGTCGCTCGTTTCCAAGAGGGACAACATCCCCATGAGTTGCGGCCAACTGCTTGCGGAGAGAGCTTGGATGGAAAGGAGGCGGCTTCTTTCTCAAAACCATAGCACCGGCAACGCGCGAGCGGGTCAGGCCAAGCTGGCGGCCAGGGACACACAACTCCGCCTCCCCGTGGAAGGGTCCCCACTGGAGGGAGCGCCCCAGCCCTCTCCTGCTCCCCTCTCCTGTTCCTCTTGGGCCGAGCAGAGTCTTACCTGACTGGTTAGTTTGGAGAGGGGACCGGGCATCCCTGCCTTGGACCCCTTCTGCTTTTCTCTTCATTCCACCTGCCCGCAGAAAGCACACCTGTCTGCTCCTCCACGCGGTGGGTTTTTGCAGCCTGTGGGTGTTCAGCACTGTTTGTGACCAGGTAGGCAAGTCTGCCCAGTTCTGGGACACAGCCTCAGGGAGCCACTTGTTGCCACTCACTTAAGCCTTGGTCTCCAACAGCTGTATCGAGGTCAAGGTGACATTTCAGATCCCCGCTGCCTGACTTCTTGGCCCATTCCTTCCTCGGTCTTATAGCAGAGTAGGGAAGGGGTGCCCTGTATTTAGATCCTTAAGACACTAACACTGGCCACGGGCCGGGAGCTGTGCATTGATGACACAGGACAGCAGGCCTGGGCCAAGGCTCGAATAACAACAGTTCACAGGAGGACCGAGGGTGCCTGTGGATCTCCTCAAAGTGTCAAACACGCTACGGGAGAGGCCGTCCACACGCTGCCGTCGAAGAGAGCAGGTGGGAGGCGTTGGTGGAAGCCCAGGTCTCCAGGTGAGGGTGTGGAAGCGAGCGGGACTGGAAAACCAGGCGGCGAGCCTGTACCAACGTGCGCGTTTCTCCTGTTTAGCATCCAGTTCCTCTTCTTCTGGCTACTTCCCTCAGTCCACTGGGAAGCTATTTGTCTCTTGGCTCCTCCTGCCTCTCGTCAAGTGTGGGTATCAGGCTGATGAAGTGCAACTTGGGGACATTTCTGGGACTACTGGGAAGGAGAAACTCTGCTTAGAGACTAGCGGGCCAGACAGGTGCAAGGCTAAGGTCACCGGTAGGCACCTCGGGGGAGCCTGGCTCACACGCAGCGATGCGAAACCAACAGGGGAGCAGAGGCCGGTGGCTGCGGGGCCTGTGCCCACGTGCCAGGAGCTAGCCCCTGGGCCTCTTCACTGAGACACCTTCCCTCTCTGCCTCTACCTGTCTAAATGTTTCTTCCCCATTGAAATGAAAAGAACAATTAATGAATAAAAATTTTAAATAGGGTAATGGTGTGTTTGGAAGGAGACAGTAGCCACGCACTCACTCTTTCTCTCGCTTTCGCAAACATTCCCTGAGCGGGCGCGGGAGCCAGGCTCCTTGCTGGGCCCTGCCTGGTGGCACGCGGGTGACCAAGCGCCGTCCTCGCCTTAGACGCTCACGGGCTGGCTGGGGAGGCGGACAGGCGATCAGGTGGCCAGCATGCGATGCGGCAGATGCGGTGGATGCGGTGGATGCGATAGATGTGGAATGTGAGACGGAGAGGCACGTGGGAGCGCCACGCAGCCCCGGAGAGGCGCCGTTCCCGAGCGGGAGCAGCCCGTGGGCCGCAGGATGAGCGGGAGTCAGAAAGCGGAGAGCGGAGTGGTGCCTATGACAACGCGGCGAAGGGAGAGGCGACATGTAATGATGGCGATGAACAGAACTTTGCCGTCTAGTTAACATTTGAGGGCTTATTACACACAGGACACTGTTCCAAGTACTTTAAAATTTTATTTTATTATTATTTTTTAAATATATCTTTATTGATTTCAGAGAGAGGAAAGGAGAGGGAGAGAGAGAGAGAAAAACATCAATGATGAGAGTCATTGATGGAGCCCGCAACCTGGCATGTGCCCCGACCGGAAATCGAACCCCGATCGCCTGGATCTTAGGTCGATGCTCCACCGCTGAGCCGCGCCCGGCCCGGCTCCAAGTACTTTAAATACACAGTCTCGCCGGGTCCTCACGGTGGGTCCACGGGGCAGGTACCTGTTTTATTGGTAAGAAAGTTAAGGAAAATGCCAGAAGCTATACATCAGGCCATAAGGCAAAACATATGGGGTGACGGTAGATAAAACTTGCGAATTTGGGTGAGGTCCAGATCGTGAATGGTTTTGAATATAACGCAAAGGGGATAATCAGAGCTCAGAAAGGGTGCATTTACTGAGCGCCTACTGGATGCCAGCCGTATATGTGACCTCGTCAGATCTTTACAGCTCCCACATTGCATCAACATTATTAGCCACATTCTTACTGACAGAACTCAGAGGTATTTTTATGTTCCCCAAATCATGCTAGTAAGTGGCCAAAAAAAAAAAAGCCTGGCCCCTTGACATGTTCTTTATCTACTATACTTCTCCCCACTCTTTTTGTAACGAAAATTGTGTTAATCTTCCTTTGACTTCTGATCATCTGATGAAAGCTAGTGGTCCTGCTATACACTCAGTACAAGCAAAATTTTGCTTGTGATTTATTTCGTGAGGGAGTTTGATTTCTTCCATAGGAACAGACTATAAAAACAGGTTTTACAAAGAATTATTTCTCTCTCATTTTTCCCCCCTTGCAAAACATTTATGGACACTCCCTTAAAAAAGGCAATAAATCCCAATTTTGCAAATGAACAAAAAATGTGAATTTCAGCAGGAAGCGGGCTGTTATCTGACTAAATAAGAGAAAGAGATTTCGAAGCTGTCTTTGCATGGCAACACCATTTCTGCTGTCTAATCACTTCCAACAGCGTTTCGTTGGCAAGAAGTCCCCCAAACTGTGACCCGCACAGGCGAGTGAAGCACATCACTGTTTCCAGAGCTCACGCTGCCAGACAAGGTCAGACGTGTGTCAGGGAGGCCCAGAAGTCCCAAAGACCCTCAAGAGTTTGATTTATTTTGTGTGATCTCCTTTGTCCTCGAGTTAACGAGGTCGGTTTTGGCAGGTCCGGTGCCCTCTGGATGCCGTGTGTGTCAGCAAGGCGAGGGTGATAACACCAGTTCCATTGTAAGGCTGTCGACACAATAGTAAATGTCAAAAGACTCCTGCCATTGCCAGGTGTCTACACATTTCTGCTTGCAGAGAGGCTGACATGGTTTTGTCACTGTGGATCACAGTCTATAAAAGTATTTTGTCTGGGCTGGGAAGCTGGACAACTTTCCACCTCTCAGCTCTTGCAGGGCAGTGAGAATGGGTGAAAAGCTTTGGGATTTTGGTCAGTACCCACAGCGGTCAATGTTGGGCTTAAGTTCTCAGTGTTTCCCTATCTACCTTGCCAGAAATGTCCACCAAACATTTCTCCTGCTCAGGTTATCCTGAGAAGGGGTGTTCTTTAGTCTGCAGAAAATACAACTGCCTGCCAGAGGTTCGACCAGGGGCTTCCAGACTTGTCCTCTAAAGCTGGTGCATCTTTCTGGAGAAGGTCCTCAGGGTCTCTCTTATGTCTTGATAAAATGTATTGAGAAGGGGTTCAAGGTGAAGACAGTGGGAAGATCTCTAAGGCAGACAAGTCTGGGTCTGACAGTCAGGTACACTGATATATAGAAAGTAACAGGGACAATGTCACCTGTCTCTTCTTTCCTCACTGTCTCAGGTCTCTGTTGCTGTGACAAACCACTCCACAATTTAGTGGCTTCAACAATAGCCATTTATTGGGCTCATGATTTTGTAAGTTGACAGGGTGGGGCTCTGCTGGCGGTTCTTCTGGCCTGGACTGGGCTCAGTGCATCTCTCCTGGGCTCACTCACATATCTGCATTAATTCGGGTGGGTTGACGAGGCCAGCTGGTTCATGATGTCCCTGGTTCCTGAGGTTGAGATGTCTGAGCACTCTCTCCACGTGGACTAGTCTAGGCTTGTTTAAGTGGGTCTAGGAAAAGCCAGAGAGCAAGCATGTGAGAGCAAGCCCAGTGCTTCTCAAGTCTGTGTGTGTGTATGTGTGTGTGTACGTGTGGCCTTCGCTCCTGTCCTACTGGTCAAAGCTGGTCACACGGTCAGCCCAGATTCAAGACATGGGCCCAAACTCCAGCTATCCATGAGAGGAGCTACCTTGCGATGCTGTGGATACGGGGTGGATACAGGTTTTCCCAATCTACCATTTTCACCAAGCACAAAACAAGCTCTTTTCGGGCTTAAGAGAGGCCAAGAAATTTTATACTTTCTTCCACTCCTGAGTTTAGAACCTATTGAGAGAAGTACATGGGACTCAAACGGGGCAGATCAAGTATTAGCTTTATGACCAGTAAAGTTGGAACGAAGGCAAGCCTTGTGCCATTCTCCAACAGGCATTCTCCAACCCTTCTCCCCTGGAATTACGGTAACCATCTGGAACTGAGATGTCCCCCTGCAGGAGCCTGAAAAATGTGAGTGTTTGGGAAGGTGGATGCCAGAGAGAAAGAAACGGAAGGAGGAGACTGGATGGAAATACTTTATCCTTTGCTCTGTAGGAAAAAGTGGATTAATGGACGCCAGACACTTTTCTGGCCATCAAGGAGACACAAAGAGACATGGGGCGGGGGGGCAGTAGCGACTATTTTATGGGCCCAAGTAGGAATGCTGTGAGAGGGAAAAAATGGTCCCCCTTAACATGGATGTGTTTCCAAGCAACGAAGGAGTTCTTTTTTCGCCAAATACCAATTTCCCCCCTCTAAGTGAAAATCTGCTTGGCAAGGAAGCTATTCATTATTTTGAAGCTGTGGATGGCCAGTGAAGTTTTGCAACAGGTCTTGCAAAATAGCACTTCTTTGATGGAGCAAGTGAAATAGATGAAAACCAAGAGCCGGCTGCACTGAAGGACATCGTAGTTAAATCCTGTTGCAAGTTCAAGAGAAAGAGCTGCCAATCCCACAACCTGCTTCCAAACACGAGAGGAAATTCAGTGTCTTGGGAGGGGTGCTGTTTGCTGGAGGGGCAGCTTCCGTTTTCTTCCAGTGATCTGAGACCCAAAGCAGGACCCCTGTCTTCCCACTCTCAGCTGCTAGCGAGGACAAGTTCAGCCCCTTCCTCTGGGACTTACCCCAGATGATGAACTCTCTCCCTCATTCCCCTCTCCCAAATTTTTGCTAAATTATCTCCTCTCAGCTCGGCCAGGTAATATATGTTACCCCCCTCCCATTCTTCCTCACCTTTTATTGAATGCCTATGACTGGTTTTGCTCAGGGCTCAGCTCTGGATTGCTCTGCTCAGGCTTTTAAGGCCACTGTCACTGCTGTGTGTTCCGAAAGCCACCGGCTTCTGTTTTAGCTGCGTTGTCCTTCCCCACGGAGGGCAGGGCATAAAGGGAGCTGCTGGTCCACGTGGGGTGGGGGCAGAGGGCAGAGCCGAGTGCGCAGGGGGGAGGAATCTCAGTTAACGTCACAGAATTTTATTGTCCCATAGAACCTTCCAGGTCTTTCAGATAAGGCTCCTGTGTTGGGGCAAATCCTAGTATTATTAATAGTGCAGGTTTTTCAAATTAAGCATCATTTTCGCAAAAGGCCCCCCCTAGCGGCAGTAGTGAGTCACTACAGTTGCCCTTGGGAATGGGGGAGGCTGCGAGCTCCAGGCTGGGAGGCAGGTCCCCAAAGACGACAGAGGAGCTGGTGTGGACATGGGTACGAAGCTGATGCCTCCCCCATCGGGTAGAAGGGAGCAGGGGGATGGTCTCAGCTAGACGGCAGCTTTGAGCACCCACGCGAGCCCTGTGCGAGGATATTTCCGGCCCTGACACAGCATCCACGAGACATTTTCTCTCATCAACAATGGAACACAAACCCCTCCCCTCGAAAGGATCAGGAGGGCGGTGGCGAGGTGCCCCAGCTCTGTGCTGCCAGGCTCTGAGGGCGGCGAAAATAAACCTGCGCCTTGGTTTACCCCTTCCCAGCTGGGCAGCCTTGGGCAAGCTACTCAGTCTCTCCAGGCCTCAGGTTTCTGATCTGAAAAATGCCAAGATGATATAATATCTAACACCTGTGTTTGTTAAGAGAATTATATAAACCATGGTACGCAAAGCCCTTGGCAGAGTGCCTGGTACTTAATAAGTGCCCCATAAAGGGGAGCCATTATTCTTGTGTCTTAAAATTCTAGCTGTTGCTGTTGCAGGTCAGGGGCGCACTGTAGATTTTTGTTTTGCTCTTTTGCCAGTGACGGACGCTGTCTGGTATTAGACTAACATGGACAAGGGTTGGGTGCCCCCTCAGGTAGGTCAGCTCTAAGTGTTCCTCGGCAAGATCACGGCCACCCAAAAGGACAGCCACATGCTCAGCGATTAAAGTATGAAAAAAGAATATGTGAGCTGTGTTGACATTTCCAAGTTCAAGTTCAAGAGAGGACTGATACAGACCGGCCATGCTGGAAACATAGTCACAGGTGGATTTCCCTCTTTCCTATCATTCAGACCTATTCTAGACACCACCAAATGTGACCATGATGACAGCGCTTGTCAGGAGTGGAGTAGCACCTTAATAATATAAATGACATAAAAATGCTTTCGCACATAGGTAATTTACAAGGTACCATAAAACAATTATGCCTTATTTTCAGATAACTTGGAACTAGCCATGTGATCCCGGGGTCCACAGGTTACATATTAGGAATTTCTTTTGCTGGTCTCTCTAAGTGCCAGCAGCCAGAGCCATCGGTCATCTCCTGGGTCCCCAGCCAGGCTGTACACAGAGCAGGTGTGTAACAGGCCTATAATAGGCATACAGTAGGCCCTGGTTCAGTCAAATTGAAAAGTCTTCAGGACTCAAAATGGTTCAATTGTGGTGGTGAATGACAAGCAATGGAACCCTCGCTTCTGGAGTGTCCCCCTCAGATCTGCTACCATGGGTAACTATGTGGGACCCGCCAAACTGAAGGTTCGTTAAAGACTGTCAGCCTGTGCGGAGCCTGCCAGAGGGAAGAGATGGGAGAGCTCGGGAAGGGAAGCCAAAGGTGGGAGCTGGGAGGGCTGCCAGGGGTGCTCCACGGTAGAGGAGAGACGCCGAAGCTGGGGGTTACGAGAAAGAGTGAGAGAGTCAGGGTGAGAAAGGCAATGTGGGGGGAGACAGAGCCCATCGGCCTGCACCTGAGGACTCCCAGCACGTTCTGGGAGACTCGTCACTTGTCACTTGCCTCTGAATGACAGCAACTGGGAGAAGCAGGTGCGATGGAAGGAAGATGGATCTTCCTTCCTGATAAACAGATGCTTTTAGACAGTCTAATGGTAATAAAAGACCTTCCCCGGCGAGGTGCTGGCTTCTCCAACTAGAAAGACCTTCCCCGCTGACTCAGCGGCTATTTCGGGTCTCCACAGCGAAGGCTCCAGAAAGGGCCGGGGCTGTCCCCCTGCCCACTGCTGACCTCGGAGGAGCGGAGACAAAGGGCCCACGTGTGGGTCTGCGCGGGGCAATTAGGGCCTCCGAGAGCCGGCGGGCGAGGTGGGGAGGCTGCGTGCAGCCAAGAAAACCCGCCCTGGTGTGCAGTTTTACTACGCACCAACACAGTGTGCGTCCAGGGTGTGACGGGGAGGGGAAAGGTCACCGTGCGACCCAAATTCACGGGCAGACGCTGTCAGCCCAGGGGCACCCTCCCGACCCTGTCTGGGAGCAGCTCCCAGGAAGCGGGGCCAGAGCTGACCCCTCGCCTCCCCCTTCGCCACCCCGAGTGCCCTTCACTCAGCCCCTGGAGTCTGAATCAGGTCCTGGCCCCTGCTGTGATTCACCAGCTAGCAAAGGGAATTTTGCTGATGAGCGTGTGGACGGGAACTTAACCCTCCCAAATCTTCATAGTAAAAAGCAAGAAAAGGTCTTTCCCTGGGCTGGCTGGACACATGTGCATTGCTCCCAGCAGCCACTCGGATGGCACTGCGCCCACTGTTGCTGTGAGACCCCAACTCTCATTATTTCCTCCCACTGTGTGGCGTTAGCAGGATCATTTGCCTGAGATGATGTGGCCAGTTACCAGCAAAACTAGGATTCAGAGTGTGTGACCCAGAATGAGGCCCAGCTCACAACCTGCACATCACAAGGTGCCATGAGGCCTAGTCACGCCCTGGGTCGACCAGAAGGCTCTATCTGCACACATTGGCTGCTCCCCCCACATTTCTCTTGTCTCTTTCCCACAGTTTATGGCTCAATGTACAAGATGCTGGGAATCTCAACCAGTGACAGACCTAATAGCCTTATAGGTCAGAGCGTGGCCTGCAGGGCTCTGCCTCCTGCAAGCCCGCAGCACTGGGCAGAAGAGGAAACGTGAGTTTCCCAAGTGGGAAGGAGAGTGAAAGAGCTTGAGGCAGCCCCCCCCACCCCCCCCGTGCATGTGCGCGCGCGCGCGCGCACACACACACACACACACACACACGACACACGATTAGATAAGATATTCTTCCCTGGGAAGGGATAAGTGAGTGGAGGAGAGGCCAGGAGGTTCTCTTCCCATGGAAGGAAACACCTGGCGTGGGAAAGAAGCACCTTCCCCTCCCCGGCCACACCTACATGCATTATTTCTAAAACCTACAACACCTTTGGGAAGTGAAATGCTTGGTCCAAGACCCCACGGATAGCAGGGGTTTTAACCAGGGCTTCCGAGGCTACAGCCGGAGCTCTCTGCTCCTGCCAAGCCCTCGGCTCGCCTGTTTGAGGTGGTGGGCTGCCCACCAAGGGCTGGGTGGAGAGAGATGATGTCGGTCTCCAGGCTGGGCATCAGCTAGAACTGGCCGCATCTCAGCTTTCTGGGCATGTAGAAACCTCCTTACTGCAGTCATGGCTCATAAAGCTGGGGGAGGGGTACAGGAATGATCCCCAGCATGGGACCCGAGCTTACGAACCTCTCAGTCCTAACCAGTCAGGCTCCTGTTTCTTCTTCAGCAGGAGAGGGGATGGCAAGTGGCTCATTTCCCTTCGATGACAATGATGACAATCGTGCCTCCTATTTATCCCACACTAGCTACGCATCAGGCATCGTTTCAAGCACTTCTACTCCATTAACTAATTTATTTCTCCTAACACCCCTCCGAGGCAGGCTCCTGTCACTCTCATTTTAGAGCTGCAGAAATAGAGGTCGCCCAATTGGTATGTGGCTGAGGCAGGAGCCCCAGCCAGTCCTGGGGACCCTGAGCCAGTGTCCTTCATCACTGCTGTGAGCTTCCTGAGCACAAGGCAGACAGCTCCTGTTACTGGCACTGTGGGACCCCCCAGGTTTCCCTTGGTACCCAAGGCGTGTGCCTACCTAATGAAGCAGTCCCCAAGCCCCCTTGCCCATCTGTTAGAATGTGATAGAATCCTGAGATGGTTGGAAAAGTTAAAACTGAGCCCCTCCCAGGCTCTACCCTCATCAGAAGAGGGAATGTCCTCCCTCTGGGTGGGACCCTGCCCAGCCCAGCTGCCAGGCTCCAGAGGGACCACCCAGGCTTGACCTCCTCATAGAAACCCGTCTCTTCCACTGTGCTGATTTCCCGAGGAGGGGCTGGCATTCGAGCCATTTGGCTATTTCCCCGAGAAGAGAAAAGAGCATCGACCCGCTCCTGGAGATCCATTTCTCCAGGCGTTACTGGGACCAGCGCCTCCACCGAGATGGAGCTGCTTAATCTGAGATCAGCTCCTGTCACATCCGGCGCCAGCTGACAGCATTAAGGTTCAAACTCATTCAGCACTGGGGCATGTTATGTTTTCCCACCCTTCACCAGGTCCCTAATGTGAATTACTTCTTGGGGAAAAAAGGGCCCTTTCAAATGCCAGTGCGTTTGCTTATGAGGTGGTTTGACTGCGAAGAGGCCTGCCGGCTCTGCGACGTGGGCCTTCTTGGAGAAAAAGGAACAGCATGACTACTGGACATTTAAAAATTTTAAATAAATAAGCAAAAAGCCAGGGCACTGATCAGCGAATCCAGAAACTTCCACAGAACTCTGTGGACTCTTCTACTTAAACTGGACCCAGTCCTGTGAGGTGCGTTTGCTGATAATTGTGAGGACAACTGTGGGGTTTGCCTGCCTGATTAACATGATCTCTTCTTTTGGTTACAGCACCCAGATTGCACAATGTTCCCTTGCCCACTGGATGCAGCTTTGGTGGGGCTGTCAATCAAGGTGCTCACTCCCAGCACAAGACTCGAGCTCAGCTAATCAAATGCCCTTTCCCTGGAATTTGAATTATAACACACACGAAAGAACACGGTGGTATCCACTCATTCCACTCAATTGCTCAAAGAGACCATCGACTTGTTCCTGACTCCCAGAGACCCAGAGTTGCCCCAGTTAATTAAATCATCGACCACTGGGGATTGAACTCCATCTCCAGCCCCTGTCCCCTCCCCTCACTCACAGGTTGGTCCTCCTGGCACCTAGACCCCACCCCAGGGGCTTTCCAAACGTTACTTCATTCACATGACAGAAGACACTCTATCACTCTCAACACTTAGACAATTCCAAAGGTTTGGGAGCTATGAGCCAGGAACCCTGGACTAAAACCAAATATATATGAGTGTAATTGAAAAATAAAATTTATAAAAGAAATATATATATTTGAAGAATAGCTTATTGAATTTTTTAGAGCGAGATGAAGGGAGAGGGAGAGAGAGAAACAGCAACATGAAAGCAAATCATTGATCAACCTTCTCCTGCACGCATGTCCCCTACCAGGGATCAAACCTGCAACCCAGGCATGTGTCCTGACGAGGAAATGGAACCAGCAACCTTTCAGTGCCCAGGATGATGCCCAACCAACTGAGCCACACCCGCCAGGGCAAGAAATATATTTTTGGTCATTCAGATGACCAAAGATTAGACTTGATACCTGTTTTTGTTTTGTGATGAGGGGCTTAAGCTTCAGGCTTTTCCACCTGTTTGTGACTGGGAGCAATTCATTCACCCTTTTGGCTCTTGGTTTTAGTGGAGATAATAATTTCTATTTTACAAATGTCATAGTGTCCCTTCATTCATTTATTTTATTCATTTATTCCTGAGCAGCCAGCCTTTGTCACATGCTAGTGTTGGGTATGGGGAGCTGAAGAAGGTGCTCGAGACCAAAGACATAATGGAAGTGAAAGCGCTTTACAGACTCGAAATCGCTAACTAAATGCAAACGGCATTATTATTGCCCCTTCTGGAATATCTGCATCTTAAATGACGATGGCTGGAAGACAGCCAAGCATAACAGGAGAGAATTAATTCCTAATGGGGTATCTTAGGAGCTTCTGGGGTGTGTGTGTGTGTGTGTGTGTGCGTGTGTGTACTGAGCTAGGGAGTGGTTGCTAGCAAACTAGTAAATTAGGAGGGAGAGTTTTTGCTTTGTGGAAATTTCCATGAACTCCCCGTGGAAGGATGGTGTGTCAGGCTGGCTCTAGAAGGGGAGCAGGGAGAAAGAGCTTGACTTTCTTCATGGCACCCCAAAGATAAGCTGACACCAGTGTTTGCTACTCAGTCATTAGGAGAAACAGGGTTTCCGGTCTCTGATGAACTTTCCTTGCTTCTAAGTACTATCTTTGCTGACTCTTAACTTCGAAGCTCTTAATAAATATAAACTTTCCACAAAGGGAAAGAGGTCACCCCTTTATTGAAAACATCCATTCTCCCTAGAAGCCACCACCTCACTGATCACATTTCCTAGGACTGGAGGCCTCGATGAAAACCTGGGCTGGATTTAAAGTCACTCTATCCAGAAAGACGTTGAAGTCCTGTGAAGAGCTCCTCTCTTTCGGCCGTCACACTGTCCATAAAAGAATATATCTAGATTTGTATTCCGCCCCCCAATCCGAACCTGAGTATAAGCCTTCAAATGCCAATGCATTCACAAGCGCTAACTATCACCTGCTTCTGGCTTGGAGATGAGGCCCTGGGGCCCCATATTTGCTATGTTGGGCCATCTTACTCTGCACACTAGCCGAGAGTGCGTGGAACAGATACCACGTGCTCTCAGGACGGCCTGCACCTGGGTCCTGCCTGGGTCTCGTTGCTGCTCCCACGGTGTCCCAGTCTCTTTACCCAGTTTGTGCCTCAGGTGGTGCTCCATCCCCATCATCCTGAACCTGAAATGCCTTCTCTTTCCCCTAACAACAGCTGCCGTGGTACCCGGCACGGTGCTCGGTGCTTAGGAAACATCACCTCCACTCTTCATGACAACACATTGTGCCCATTTTACAGGTGAGAAGGGGTAGAGAGTGGGACTGTGAGACTGTGAGCTTTGTGCTTGGCTGAAGAGTGATGGGATTTAAGGCTTTTGAGGGAGGCAGAGTCCAGACCTTGGAGAGCCGGGTGCACCTGGCATTTTCCCGGCCTGTTAGAGCTGAGAGTGTTCTTGGAAATGACCAGTTTAATTTCCTCCCCATTTTACATGTGGGCACACGAAAGCCAAAAAAGTGTTATCGCTTAATTTTAGTTTGATTTCTACTCTGCCTTCATATAATTTACTAACCAGAATTAACTTCGGCAAAAGGAAAAGAGACAACAACAACAATGAATCTATGGTCCTAAAGAGAAAGTGAATTCAGGACTGATCTTTCCTAGAAGGTGCGATGAATGGATCGATGCCCTCTTGGAGCAAGAGCTCTAATGGCACGGTGCCCTGTCTGATCTGATATACACGCTGTCCTCACCTGAGGATATGTTTATTGATTTTAGAGAGAAAGGAAGGGAGAGACGGAATCATCGATATGAGAGAGAAACATTGATCAGCTTCCCTCCCGAACTTGTCCTGACCAGGGATCAAACCCGAAACCTAGCTATGTGCCCTGACCAGGAATCAAACTGCCAACATTTTGGTGCATAGGACAGTGCTCCAACCAACTGAGCCACCTGGCCAGGGCTGATCTGATATATATATTTTTTTAAATTTTATTTATTTTTTATTTTTTTGCTTTTTAATCATTTTTAAAATAAGTTTCTTTATTGTTGAAAATATTACAGATGTCTCCTTTTTATCCCCACTGATCCCCTCCACCCCGCATCCATCCCACCCCCAGGCTTCCCCCAGACCAATGTCTATGGGTTATGCTAATAAACATATAAGTTCTTTGATTAATTTCTCCCCACCCCCTCCCCTCTTCCCCCTCCCCACCCTCCCTCTGAGATCCCTCAGTCTGTTCCGTGCTTCTATGTCTCTGGACCCACTTTGTTCATCAGTTTATTTTATTATATTCCACATATGAGTGAGATCATGTGGTATTTGTCTTTCTCTGACTGGCTTATTTCACTTGGCCTAATACTTTCTAGTTCCCTCCATGCCATGCCGAAGGATAAGAGAGCCTTCTTCTTTACAGCTGCATAGTATTCCATGGTGCAAATGTCCCACAGCTTTTTGATCCACTCATCTGCTGATGGGCACTTGGGCTGTTTCCAGATCTCAGCTCTTGTAAATTGCGCTGCTGTGAACATAGGGGTGCATAAGCTTTTTGTGATTAGTGTTTCGGGTTTCTTAGGATATATTCCTAGAAGTGGCATCCCTGGGTCAAATGGCAGGTCCATTTTTAATCTTTTGAGGCACCTCCATACTGCTTCCCACAGTGGCTGTCCCCGTCTGCATTTCCACCAGCAGTGTCCTAGGGCGCCCTTTTCTCCACTCCCTCGCTGGCACTTGTAGTTTGTTGACTTGTTGAGGGAGCCATTCTGGCAGGTGTGAAGTGACACCTCACTGTGGTTTTAATTTGCATCTCTCTGATGATTAGCAACGTTGAGCATTTTTCATACGTCTCTTAGCCATTTGTATGTCCTCTTTGGAGGAGTGTCTATTTAGGTCCTTTGCCCTTTTTTTAATTGGATTGTTTGTCTTCCTTTTGTTAAGTTGTATGAGTTCCTTATATATTTTGGATATTAACCCTTTATCCGATGTGCCATTGGCAAATATGTGGGCTCCCTTTTCGTTTTGTTGATGGTTTCCTCTGCTGTGCAGAAGCTTTTTATTTTGATGCAGGTCCATTTGTTTATTTCTCCTTAGTGTCTCTTGCCCTAGGAGATGTATCAGCGAACATATTGCTACGAGAGATGTCTGAGATTTTGCTGCCTATATCTTCCTCTAGGATTTTTATGGTTTCATGTCTCACATTTAAGCCTTTTATCCATTTTGAATTTACTTTTGTGTATGGTGTAAGTTGGTGGTCTAGTTTCATTTTTTTGCATGTACCTGTCCAGTTTTCCCAACCCCATTTATTGAAGGGACTGTCTTTACTCCATTGTATGCTCTTGCCTCCTTTGTCAAATATTAACTGACCATAATGTTGTGGGTCAATTTCTGGGGTCTCTGTTCTGTTCCACTGATCTATATGTCTGTTCTTGTGCCACAACCAGGCTGTTCTGATTACAGTGGCTTTGTAGTATAACTTGATATCTGGTATTGGGATCCCTCCAACTTTGTTCTTCTTTCTCAATATTGCCGTGGCTATTCGGGGTGGTTTTTGATTCCATATAAATTTTCGAAGTGTTTGTTCTAGATCTGTGAAATATGCTGTTGGTATTTTAATAGGGATTGCATTGAATTTATAGATTGCTTTGGGTAGTATGGACATTTTAATGATGTTAATTCTTCCAATCCATGAACATGGTCTATTTTTCCATTTGTTTATATCTTCCTCTATTTCTTTTTTCAGTGTCCTGTAGTTTTCTGGGGAAAGGTCTTTTACATCTTTGGTTAACTTTATTCCTAAGTATCTTATTATTTTTAGTTGCAATGGTAAATGGGATTATTTTTTTAGTTCCTCTTTCTGAGATTTCATTATTGGTGTATAAAAATGCCATAGATTTCTGGGTGTTAATTTTGTATCTTGCTATCTTGCTGAATTCATTTATTAAATCTAGTAGTTTTTGGTGGAGTCTTTAGGTTTCTCTATGTACAATATCATGTCATCTGCAAATAATGACAGTTTTGTTTCCTCCTTTCCAATTTGGATGCCTTTTATGTTTTCTTCTTGTCTGATTGCTGTGGCTGGGACTTCTAGTACTATGTTGAATAAGAGTGGTGAAAGTGTCTTGTTCCTGTTCTTAGGGGAAATGGTTTTAGTTTTCGCCTATTGAATATGGCTGTAGGTTTTCATATATGGCCTTTATTATGTTGAGGTATGATCCCTCTATTCCCACTTTGCTGAGAGTTTTTATCCAAAATGGCTGTTGGATTTTATTGAATGCTTTTTCCGCATCTATTGATATGATCATGTGATTTTTATCTTTCAATTTGTTTATGTGATGTATCATGCTTATTGATTTGAATATTATACCAGCCTTGCATCCCTAGAATAAATCCCACTTGGTCATGGTGTATGATCTTTTTAATATATTGCTGGATCTGATTTGCTAATATTTTATTGAGGATTTTAGCATCTATGTTCATCAGGGATATTGGCCTGTAATTCTCTTTCTTTGTAGTGTCTTTATCTACTGTTGGAATTACGCTAATTCTGGCCTCGAAAAAGAGTTTGGAAGTGTTCTTTTCTCTTGGATTTTTTGAAGTAGTTTGAGGAGGATAGGTGTTAATTCTTCTTTGAATGTTTGGTAAAACTCCCCTGTGAAGCCATCTGGACCAGAGCCCTTTGATTATTGCTTCAACTTCATCAGCAGTTATCGGCCTATTTAGGCTTTCTGACTCTTCTTGACTGAGTTTAGGAAGGTTGTATTTTTCTAGGAATTTATCCATTTCATCCAGGTTGTCCAGCTTGGTTGCATATAGTTGTTCATAGTATTTTCTTATAATCCTTTGTATTTCTGTTGGGTCAGTTGTTATTTCACCTCTTTCATTTCTGATTTTGTTTATTTGGGTCCTCTCTTTGTTTCTTGATGAGCCTGGCTAAAGGTTCATCAATCTTGTTTATCTTCTCAAAGAACCAGCTCTTGGTTTCATTGATCTTTTGTATTACCTTTTTAGTCTCTGTGTCATTTATTTCTGCTCTGATCTTTATTATTTCTGTCCTTCTACTTACTCTGGGCTTTTCTTGTTGTTCTCTTTCCAAGTTTTTAAGTTGTAGGGTTAGAGAGTCTGTTAGAAGTTTTTCTTGTTTTTTGAGGTAGGCTTGTAGTGCTTTGAACTTCCCTCTCAGGACTGCTTTCATTGTGTCCCATAGATTTGGAGTTGCTGTGTGTTCATTTTTATTTGTTTCCAGGAAGTTTTTTATTTCTTTCTTGATCTCTCTGGTAACCCATTCATTGTTTAAAAACATGCTTTTCAACCTCCATGTGTTTAAATGTCTTTTAGTGTTTTTATTGTAGTTGATTTATAATTTCATGCCACTGCGATTAGAGAAGATGCTTGATATGATTTCAATCTTCTTGAACTTGTACAGACTTGTTTTGTGTCCTAACATGTGGTCTATCTTTGAGAATGTCCCATGTGAACTTGAGAAGATTGTATATTCTGCAGCTTTGGGGTGGAATGTTCTGTAAATGTCAATTAAATCCATCTCATCTAGTGTGTCATTTAGGGTCACTGTTTCCTTGTTGATTTTTTGTCTGGAAGACCTATCCAGTGAGGTCAGTGGGGTGTTAAAGTCCCCTAGTATGACTGACTGGCTGTTGATCTCTTCCTTAAAGTCCTTTAGAAGTTTTTTTTAAATAAATTTAGGTGCTCCTATATTGGGTGCATATATGTTTATCAGGGTTATATCCTCCTGTTGGATTGATCCCTTTAGTATTATGTAATGAACTTTCTTGTCTCTCGTTATGGTCGTCATTTTGAAGTCTATTTTTGTCCTATATGAGTATTGCTACCACAGCTTTTTTTTCATTTGCATGGAAAATTTTTTCCATCTCTTCACTCTCATCCTGTGTGCATCTTTTGTTCTGAGTGGGGCTCTTGTAGACAGCATATATTTCGGTCATGTTTTCTTTTCCATTCAGCCACTCTGTATCTTTTTATTGGGGCATTTAATCCATTTACATTTAAAGTTATTATTGAAAGGTACTTATCTACTGCCATTTTGTTTCTTTATGCCTATGTTTCTCATTCTCTTTATTTCTACTTCTAATTATAACCATCCCTTTAACATTTCCTGTAATGCTGATTTTGTAGTGATAAAGTCTTTTAGCCTTTTTTTTTTTTTTTGTCTGGGAAGCTCTTTATTTTACCATCTATCTTGATTGATAATCTTGCTGGATAGAGTATTCTTGGTTTCAGATCCTTGTTTTGCATTACCTTGAATACTTCATGCCTTTCCCTTCTGGCCTGTAGAGTTTCTGATGAGAAGTCAGATGACAGCTTTATGGGGGCTCCTTTGTAGGTAACAGATTGCTTTTCTTTAGCTTCCTTTAAGATTCTCTTTTGTCTTGGATTCCTGGCATTTTAATTATGATGTGTCTGGGTATGGCCTCTGGGTTCTTCTTGCTTGGGACTCTCTCTGCCTCCTGAACTCGTGTGCCTTTTTCCTTCACCAGGTTAGGGAAGTTTTCTGCCATTATTTCATCAAACAGGTTCTCTATCCCCTGCTTACTTTTGACCTCCTCTGGCACTCCTATAATACAAATATTGTTATGTTTCATGTTGTCCCACAGCTCCCTTAAACTGTCCTCCTGTTTTTAATTTTTTTTTTGTTTTTGGGTCTCTGATTGAGTGATTTTTTTCTACCCTATCTTCTAATTCACTGATCCAGTCCTTAGCTTCTTCTAATTTGCTGTTTATTCCTTCCAATATATTCTTTATTTCTGCTATGTCATTCTTCATTTCTGACTGATCATTTTTCATAGTTTCCATATATTTTTTCATGCTGTGGAGCATTCTTACAATCAGTTTTCTGAACTCTATATCTGAGAGATTGCTTATCTCCATTTCATTTAGCTCTTTTTTCTGGAGACTTCTCTTGTTCTTTCATTTGGGGCTTGTTTTTTCATCTCCCTTTTTTGGCTACATTTTTGGGTTTGTTTTTAAGTGTTAGGTAGATCTGCTAGGACTCTCAGTCTCTTTGGAGGGTCTCTAGTACAGGCCAATGTCAGACACAGTTTGTGACTGGACCTGAGTACCCTGTTTGGAGCTATCAACAACTCTAGGATTGAGGTCTCCACTACTGAGGCTGGGCGCATTTGGACAGAACCAAGATGCACACCAAAGTCTGCTTTACTAAGGCCTGGGTCTGGAAGAAGTTCAGGCAAAGACTCAAAGCACCCTGAGGTCTGCCTCTGCCTGCAGACTGATTAATCGGATTCTCTTAATGAGCCTCAGGCTGTAGAAGCTCCACAGGGTGGGGCGGCTGGTTGTTATCAGTCTCTTAACAAGCCTCAAGCTGTAGAAACTCCTCTGGGCAGGGCAAGAAGCTTTCCAGTAGGGTGGAGCAATTGCTTCCCCCCCTCAGGCAAAAGCCGAAAATTGGCCACTTGAGAAAGATGTCCTCCACAGTCTGGGGGAATGACTCGGCACAGGAATCCAGACGGGCGTCCCCTGATCTCACTCTCCAGAGCCCACGACCCCAGACTCTCCCCACACCGCTCCAGTCCACTCCACTCCACTCCCCCTCTGCCAGAGCCCAAGGTGAGTGGCTGCACACGAAACGTTGTGCGTTGGCTCTTTCAGAGGGTGCCTGCAGTTCCAGCCGCCTCTCCCTGGCAGACAGAAACCCAGCTGCTTTTCACAGCCAGGTGTTATGTGGGCACCTTGCTCAGCTCTGGTGCTCTGGGCTGGGGAGCCCAGCCTGGGGTTCAGGCCCCAGAGTCCTCAGTGGGAACCCCCACAGCTGAGATCTCCCTCCGGACCTTCAGCTGCTGCCTGTGGGAGCCCAGCCGGCCCTCTCGCATCCGCACTTCCCACCAGTCTCTGTGTGGCCTCCACTTTTCCTCCCTGGTTATGAGGGTGCTCTCCAGCTTGGCTTCGGTTGGTTTTCAGGATGGTTTCTCTGTGTTTTAGTTGTGAATCCAGATTGGTCCTGGGAGAGTGTCAGTGTAGCTCCCACTCAGTCCGCTGCCATCTTCGAGTTTTTTTTATCTGATATTTTTATCAGTGTCCAGGATGAAGTTAGGGAGGTACTCTCATTACATGTGTGAAAGACCAGAAGTTGGGAGCAGAAAAATGTGAAAGTATGTTGAATGAGAAAGTCAGGATCCCGGAAGATTCCAGAGGCTTAGGATTCTGGGCCAAATTAAATGAGAAGGCATTTAAAAAGGCCCAAGGTAAAGTTTCACCCTTGGATTCGCCAAGCAGCTAAACAGAGTAGGGGAGTCAAGACTGCACAAGTCACAATGAGAACATCATAGGGAGAGGAGTGTCTAAGTACATAAAAGCCCACAGGAGGAAAAACAGTGTCATCTTGAACTGCATTGGGAGAATGTTAAGGTCCTGGTTTGCTCTTCTGCTTAGATCAGACAACATACTGAAAAGCATTCCGTTTTTGGCCCCAAAGTTTAGGATAGACATGACTACTAAGTTTGGACTCTGGAGCTAGATTGTGGAGGTTCAAGTTCCGGCTCTGTCCCCTGTTGGCTGTGTGGCTTTGGGCAACTTACTTAACCTTTCTGTACCTCAGATGCCTCATCTATAATAACAATGTTATGACCTGCTGTGAAGTGCAAATGAGTTAATGTATAAAGTGCTTGCTTAGTACATGCTAGGTAGGAAATGGCTATAATTGCAATTTGGTTACCATTTATTGAATATGTAGCTGTGCTGGACTCTATGATAAATATTTTTTATAGATTATCTGATTGAACCTGATAATAATCTTACACAATAGGCAGCTTATCCATATTCTATAGATGAAGATGTTGAAGTTTAAAGGGTTAAGCATGTAGCCAACTCAGTTACCCTTGAAGTGAGGCCCTTAGAATTGAACTCCAGGTCTTCCTGGCTCCCAAGCTGATACTTTCCACTACTATTCACCATCCCTTAAAGCCGATTCCAAGGAGACGGACTAGGATGGTGAAGGAGTTGGGACAGAGGTGTTGGTGACTAATTCTAGAGAATAGAGGCCAGATGTAAGAGAAATTAGACTTGTTTTGGGGCAGAAGTAGCCTTTATATACTAGAGATAAATTTCAGATCAACTTAACAATCACATTTTTTAGAGATGGGATGGGCAGTTTCATGCAGTAGTGAGTTGCCCATCACTGGAGGTGCTCAAGAAAAGCTCCTTATAGTGCTGAGGCTGTCTGTCCCCATCTCTGTATGCTGATATCTTTGTTTCCAAAGAAACTTTAACAATATTTGTATTTTCCTAATTCTAAAGGACATTATGAAGGTTAAGAAAAAAGTGCTCATTAAGCATGCCAAGATCCAGAGAAGAAATGCACTATTTTAAGATAAACTATTATTATAACACTGTATGTAATTGCCAAGTGGAAAATGGTACCAGGAGTCTGCTAAATTCAAGCACATAACAAACTGTGATAATTTCTTAGAACCAAATGTGTTTATTGCATGTGCCCAAGTACTGCAGTTGATAATTGCTATTATATCCTATGCCTTAGTGCACAGCAAATTCTTGTAAATTATTTGGAGGTTTCAACAACAAAATACAACCAAAACAAAAGCAATCTTGTAATGCATTTGGAGCCTCCCCCCTGAATTTCCTAACATATAAATGCTGAAATTTCTAGTGATGAGGCTTTTGATTCCATTTTGACATCCAGAAAGGGGACCAAGTTATGGTCTGGTGGGAGTTGGTGACCCTCCTTTTTGGTGTTCGGGTTTGGGAGAGTGGGCCACGGCCCTTGTCCATTTCCAGTTTGCTTCTCTAGCCAACAAACGGCATGTTTTTGTCCAGTTAGGACGATGCGACTTAATTGCCTGCTAATTTTGTACTGGATTGAATTAATTTTGAGACCAAATTAATTAAAACAGATGAAGCTCCCTTCATCTATTATTCATGAGCTTGTTAGAACAGGAGGAAGCCCATTAGCTGTATTAAGGGTATTACATAGTTTTAATGAACTTCTTTTTGGTGCCCATTAATGGAACTTTCGAGGAGCCCACCGTGGCTGCTCCAGCCAGTGGCTGCGAGGTTGCTGTGGCTCGCTCTGGCAAAGGGCACATGTGTGCGCAGACGGCTGCTTTGAGGGCCTCGTGGGCTGTCGAAGGGGACTGGCAGGCGTGGGGGGGCAGGGGGCAGGATCACACACCACAGGAAACCTCTCTGCTGCTGCAGATGGAACTTTCTGGCTGTCCAGCTTCCGCACGCAGTGGGACAATTACTGAACAGCGTGCAGAGATCGGCAAGACAGAGGCGGGGGGGTGAGCAAGGAGTGAACGGTGTTAGTAAGAGGGAGAAGGCTTGGTTTCGTTTATTAAGTTTGCAGTTTAATGTTTCCGCAAGCAGGATCCTTGACTGACATGCAGGAAACGCCGACCGGCAAGAACGGGGTTGAAGCTCGTTCTCGTGACTGGCGTGGCCAGTTCTGGTGGGGAAACGGAGGGGAGGCTAAGGAACTCGCCCAGGGCCACAGCGAGGAAGCAAGAGCCAGCTTTCCCGCTCAGCCGGGGCTCCAGGGTCACGCCGCCAGCCGCCCTGCCCGCCTGAGAAATGGGTACAGCGGCCGAGAGCGCAGGCCCGAGAATGCGGTCGTCTGGTGCAGGGCCGGAGAGGTGGGTCACCCCCGCCCCGCCTCTGAGACGCCATCGGCTACAGATCTGTTCCCAGGAAGCAGAGTTTTGCTTTTCACGAGTGTCATATGAATGAAGTCATACCACATGCACTTTTCCGAGGCTGACCTCTTGTCATCCAGCAGAATGTTTCTGAGATTCATCCAAATTCTTGTGCATTTCTGCGTTTCTTTCCTTTTGATTCCTGGGCGCGTCCGATCGTGTTTAGTCATTCACCCGCTGAATGACTTCGGGCTGTTCCCAGTTTGGGACAGTTATGAATAGAAACGCTCTACACATTTGTGTCCAGTTTTTGTCTGGCATAGTTTTGATTTCATCAGGGTATATACGCAAGGCCCTATGATGATATATCTTCAAGCTTGTAAGAAACTCCCACACGGTTTCCAGGACATTATACTATTTTGCTTTCCCATCAGCGACGTAAGACATGTCTAGTTTCTCTGTATCATCACCAGTACTTGACACTGTCAGTATTTAAAAACTGTTTTAGCTGTTATAATAGATATGTAGCGATACCTCACTGTGCTTTTATATTTTCCTGTGGCTCATGATGTTGAACACCTTGGTTAAGTGTCTGTTTTAGTCTTTCGTCCATTGAAACATTGGGTTGTTTGTTTCCTTCCTGTTGAGTTCTGAGAGTTCTTCGCGTATCCTGCATGTAAATATCTGTTGGATATGTGATTTGCAGATACTTTAATCGACTGTATATCTTGTCTTTTCAACCTTTTAGCAATGTCTCTCATAAAGTAAAAGTTCTAAAATTTGATGAAAGTCAGTCACTTTTTTCCCCCTTTTATGGGTCATGCTTTTGGTGTCATATTGAAGGATTCTGCTGAACTCAGCTCAAAGATTTTTCTTCGTTTTTTTCTAGAAGCATTATAGTGTTATCTTTTAGTTTAGACCTGTAATCGTTCTGAGTTAATTTTTATATGTGGCATTAGGTATGGACCAAAGTCTCTTTTTACAAGAGTATTCAGTTAGACTACGATTGAATTGCTTTTGTACATTTGTTGAAAATTAATTTGCCATATTTTTGTGGGTCTGTTTCTCAGCTCTACTCCATTCCATTGATCTACGTGTCTATTTCTCCACCATTATTCACCGTCATAGTTACTGTAGCTTTATAGGGAGTATTAAAATCGGGTACTGTAATTCCTCAACTTTCTCTTTTTAAAAATTGTTATAACTGTTCTAGTTCCATCACCTTTCCCTATGAATTTCCGAATCTGCTTATCTATCTGTGAACAGTTCTGCTGGGATCTTGATTGGACTTGTGCTAATTTTTTAGATGAATCTGAAGAGCATGGACGTCTTTACTGTGTTGAAGTCTTCTGATGTGAACACAGTACATCTCTCCATCGATAGGGGCTTTCATGGATTTTTCCCCATCAGTCTTTTTTAGTTTTCATCATATAGATTCCATACGTGCTTTGTTAGATATGCATTTTTCGTTATACTAAATAGTGCCCCCAAAGCCTGTACTAATTTATCCATCTGCAAGTGGTTGAGAGTTTCCATCTCCCCACATTTTTACCCACAGTGAAAATTGTAAAAAAATTTTAAAACTCACTTTGGTTATCTAGATTTATTTAAGGTGATTTATTCTATAGGGCAGACAGGGTCATCTCCCTGCAGCCCTCTTTAGACTTATCTGCTGAACCTCGAATGCGTGTCCTGCATGCGGGCATCACAGATACAGTGTGTGCTGGCCTGCGCGGTGACTCCTACCGCCTTCAAACTCAACAGGAAAGCTGCTGTGAGCTCAGCCTAACATCTTTTCAGCTTTCTAAAGAATAAAGTTAACTTCGTTTCCCAGTGAGCATTTTGGCTCTCAGATTCCGGGAAATAGTTCAGATCAAATGAGCTGTGGGCCGGGAGCTGGAGACTCAAGGTGAATTTCCAGCTCTGCCATGGAGCGGAGGCGTGAATATGGGGAGACCGCCTTGCTGTCCCATCCTCAGTTCTTGTAATTTTATTGACACTAAAAGCCTAAAGATTGGTGGAGGTCTGTGGTTCTGATTTATGTAAGTGATCAATTATACTTTCCAAGCGCGAAATAAAGAAATAAAGGAGTGGAGAAAAGACAAACTGAAAACAAGGAAAGGAAAGGCCTGAAAAGAGAAGAAAGATCCGAGTTCTGATGGCTGCCTCGCTGGGGGTTGACTAGTTGTCTAAGTCCTGGGTAGCCCGAGAGAGCTTCCTCAGGAGAGAGTGATGACATCAGTCGCCTGGAGAGCAAGTCAGAGTATCTGACCTCCTGCTTGTAGGCCAGAAACCCATTCGCACACTACAAGGCAGTGTGGTTGAAGAGCTTCCGTTCAACCACTTTTAGGTATTGTGATTATACTTCCTTTGCACAATAGACTAATAAATATGCTGATCTTGTTGATTTCCTAGGTAAATATGGCTTTGGAAAATGCCAACTTATTGGCGGCAACAGGTGGTAAACAGAAAACGGGAAAAAAGGGAATAATTTTGCAAGAGAAGAAATGAAGAAATGCTGGATGCTTGCCCTGGTCTGTCAGGCTCTCACATCAGTTTAGAGACCACCGAGCCATGCTGCTTTCAGTGCCAGAGACTTTCCTAGCCGGGCAGAAAAGCCACTTTGCCCTTCACATTGCTGAGGGGCATTCGGTTATAATAACCTTGCTGTTATAGTAACGCTGCACTTACTGAAGGCGGTTCACACACTAGGCAGGAGATGTCACTTTTTTGATGAGCATGCATTTATCCATTTGTCCTCCTGTGGGTTGTGATTTGATGTCATGTTTAAGAACTCTCAACCAAGCCCTAGATCCTAAAGATTTTCTCTGTTTTCTTGTCAGAGCTTTCAATTAAATCTGTGATCCATTTTGAGTTAATTTTTGTATAGGGTATGAGGTTCAGATGGAGGCTCATTTGATATTGTTGTCACTGAATTGCTTTTGCACCTTTATAAAAAAAAATCAGCCGGCCATACTTGTGTGAGGCTATTTCTGGGCTCTCTAATGTATTTCATTGATCTGTGTGTCTGTCTCTCCCTCTGCCGGGACTACATCACCTCCATTACTATAGCTATATACAGCACCGCATCTAGAAATTGGGTACAGTGAATCTTCCCGCTTCATTTGCTCTTTTAAAAACTGTCCTTGCTATTTTGGCTCCTTTGTCTTTCCAAGTCAATGGAAGAATGATATAATTTTCAATAAATGTGCTGGAATAATTGGATAGCCAGAGACCAAAAAAAAAAAAGAATAAAGAACCTAGACCTAAACCCTCAGATCATATACAAAGTTATTTCAAAATAAATCACAGACTTAAATGTAAAACATTGACCAGAAAACATAGGAGGAAATCTTCAGCGCCTAGGCTTGGCAAAGAATTTTTATTCTCAATACCAAAAGCAGGACCCATAAAAAAATGATAAATTGAACCTCATTAAAATGCAGAACTTCTGCTCGGTGACAGACCTGTTAAGAGGATTAAAAGACAAGTGACAGAGAGGGGAAAATAATTGCGAACTGCACTTCCAGCAAAGGGCCAGTATCTAGAATATGTGAAGGACTCTCGAAACTCAACATTAAAAGAAACAATTTAATGAGAAAATGGGCAAAAGATAGGAACAGACACTTCACTAAAGAGGATGTATGAATGGCAAATAAGAAATTTGGCAAGAATGCAAAGAAATTCAGCGTGATTAGCTGTTAGGGAAATGCAGACCCAAACTGTGAAAGAGGGCACTATGCACCTACTGGAAGGGCTAAAATAAAAAATAGTGACAACATCAAATGCTGGTTAGGATGCAGGAAAACTGGGTCCCACAGCATGGCTGATGTAGAATGGTCCAGTCGCTCTGGAAAATGTCTTGGAGTTTCTTATAAAACTAAACACGGAGATTCCATTTTTGTGTGTGTTGACTTTATAACTAGCAATGTTGCTGAGCTCTAATTAGCTCTAATAATACGTCTATAGGTTTTGTTGGCTCTTCTATATAGAAAATTTCTTCTTGGAATTATTATTCTTAGTTTATTTCTTCCCAGTTCTTGCATCTGGTGCTTATGTTTCCATTCTTCCTGTGTCGGCCAAGCCCCCGAGGCAAACATAAACTTTATTCAAGATACTCCTCTAACGTTCCGCCATCCAGTTTGAGGACTGCAATAGGATGTGTGTCTACCTTTAGCAGTTCTCTTCTATTGCTAGTTTTTATCAAGACTTTTTTTTTTTCCCCCCATAAATTGGTGTTGAATGTAGTAATGTTTAAAAACCATACATTGCTGTGATCAAATGGTTCGTTCCTTGAATTTGTTAATGTGGTAAAATAGATTGCTAGATTTGGTTGTGTTTTTGCTTTGTTTAATAGTTTGATGGGAAAACCTTGTGTCCTGGGATAGGAATGTATCCTGGTAGGGTAGCTGCATGTTTGCTTCCTCTGAGACTCACAGCTTTTACGATTTCTAGATTAGTTTACATATTAATTTCTTGCTCTGGGTTTCTCATACCATGGAAGTAGTGTAAATTCTGACCCCACATCCACTTGGGGAGTAGACTGGTACTTTTGACTTTTCTCAGAAGGTTATTTCTCTACTCAGATCCATAGGCAGAAGACAATCTTTCTTGCTGCTTATATTTTTCCGAGGGCCAACCTTTTCAGGATCCTAAGCCCTATTCTCCTAAGCCTTGGTATTTATTTTTTCTTCGTTCTGTTTCTGGACCAAATGCAGCTGGACCCCTGTGACATCAACTCAAACACTTGATGCTTGAACTCTGAGCTACCTTTTTGTTTCTAGAATCTGGGCATTTCCCAGTCTCTTCCCCATGCCCCAGGCTGAGTAGATTTTAAATTATTTTTATTGTTATATTGAATCTAGCATTTCTATAATTAGGGGTTTGAGGGAGAGCTAAACCAGCTCGGTCTCCCAAACTTCTAAAAATCCTCTCCTCTAATATTGTTTTTTCCAGGAAGAAATGTTTTTAGATTTCCAAACTGCTGTCATATTATAAGAAAATATTATGTGAATATAAAGTGAATCCCTAACAGCCAGCTGCATCTTTGGGATATTAGTATCTACCTCATGGGCAATTGGAATGATTAAATGAAATAATGCCAGGTAATAAGTTTATTCCCATTTCTGGGCCATGGTAATACTCAGTAATTGTTAATTATTATTACAGATATTCAAATTATCCACAGTGTCTGGAGACACCTATTACTCTGCTAAGGTAACTTTTAAAACTTAAATAAACTTATTTTAGAGTAGTTTTAGATTTACAGAAAAGTTGCAAAGATAGTGCAGATTTCCCAAATACCCTCCACCAGTTCCTGCCCTTGTTAACATCTCACATTTCCATCGTATATTTATCACAACTAAGCAACCCCATTGGCACATTTTTATTAACAAACCTCCACCCTTTCCTTGGACTTGACTAGTTTTTACCTAATGCCTTTTTTCTGTCCCAGGATCCCATTCAAGATAACACATTACATTGAATGGTAGTGTTTCATTAGGCTTCTCCGTCTATGACAATCGCTCAGATTTTCCTTGGTTTTGACAACCTTGATGGTTTTGAGGAGACCCGGTCAGGTAGTTTTTCGACTGGCCCTCTGTCTGGGACGGTCAGATGTCCTCACGGTTGGCTGGGTAGAGTTACGTTTTAGGCCTGAGGACGGAATGTGCTGGTCAGCTGTTCACTCCCAGCCGAGGCAGGCAGGAAGGGCAAGGCTGGCTGAATTTCCCCCCCAGGTTAATAACCCAGGGCTGCCACCCAGAGACTCTGCCAGGGACAAAAATAGTCATCGCCACCAAATGAACAGCCGGCAGGTTCTGTAGGTGAGGTATATCTACATCTGCATCTGTGTTTATGTCTGTATCTATCCATTTGTATCCCCATTTCTGTGCGTATCTCCATATATGCATGTACGCACATATACGTATGTGTGTATGTATAACATAATCCTAAATCCTATAAATAACTCATCCTGGTAGATTTTATTTATCTTTCAAAGAGAAAACAGACCCCCCCCCCAAAGTGGTCTAGAATAAAAAAGACTCAGTAAAAGGGGTTCAGAAAAAAGAGATCCCGAAGCTCTAAATGACTTGCCACTCACACTGGCTCCAAGCTGGAGCCCCTGACCCTGCACTGTCCGCCCCCCGCTCCATCCTCGGGCCAGCCCTGCCCCAGGACCCCAATGGTAAGAACATCCGAAATATTTATTACACTTTTGTACTTTCCCAAGTTTGTCATTTTTGTCTCACATCAATTTCCCCTTTGGTGGTCATCAGCAAAAGGCCTAAACCCAAAAAGCGCCCATGGGATTGTCCCGAGAGACAACCTGGAGGAAGCGCTGTGGGAGCCTGCGTCCCCTCTGCACCCAGGCTTAGGAGAGGACCTCCCGGGGGGGGGGGGGCACAGCTTTAGAGCAGAAGGAACATAGCTGAGCTCCCTGGAGGCAAAGGGACCCTGGAAGCTCCGTGATCTCATCCATTTACCAAGACGCCTGTTGGAGGACATCTGCCCACACGCTTGGGGTTGTAAAACAATAGCAGTAGTAATAACAGCAGAGAAAACAATCTGCCCAGCGCATCCCTCTGGCCCTGTTGCTCTCTCTCTCTCCACTGGGTTTGTCCCCAGGTGGGACTTGCTCCTCGCTGCCAGCCCCTGCTCGCCTGTCTCGCGGGGACGGAGCGCGGGCGGGACCGGAGCCGTCGCGGTGACCCGCCTATTGATGAGCTTCTGGACGCTTCGCTCGCCGTCTTCTAAAGTCTGCTGCAACCTCATTCCCCGATTCCTTCCTCATTAGGTTCTGCTTTGGCCAGAATTACTGAGCCGAATTGAAATTCACGCTTGTTATGAACTGTTTCCAAGACATCGCTCAAAGCAAGTCAAGAGGCGCTTCCTGCCCGCCTCTGCCCGGACTGTGACCGAGAGTCCCACCCCACGCCCTGCGCGTGAGTGAGGGGTCGCCGCTTTATTTGTGACCCTTCCTCGGGGTGCTGGAGTCTGTTTCTGTGGCCGCATTTTCACTAACGTGTCAGATGCCGAGCCCGGCCTCGCCGCGCGCGGAGTGGGAGCCGCTACCGGGGCCGAGCAGCTACCGGGGCCGAGCGGTCCCTTGGCCTGTCCTCCCAGCTTGGACGCGGTGGAGCAGCGTGGTGAAGCCAGGGCTCCCCTGTGTTTGTGTTTAAACGAAGCCTCTTTACAGTGGGAAAGGTGTCACCCCTCCTCAGGAAGCGGGCGGCTGCGGGGCTGGGGCCGGCCACAGCCTCGTGGTGGAGCCTGGCGGTGGGTGGGCGCTGCTGCTCCGTGCCCGCCGGCGGGTGGGGACTCCCCTGCTGCATCGGCCTCTGAGGGAGCTCAGGGGTGCGCTCACGTCCGTGGGAACCGCCCGCGCCCCTTCCCCAGAAGTTCCTGCATTTCTGTCTTGCTTGTCACCTGCCCAGTGCCCTGGCCTCAAAACCTGCCTCGCTGTGTGGGCGGCGGGCAATCAGGAGGCCGCTCTCCGCAGTGACACCAACATGGCAGTTGAAGCCTCGTCCTGAGTTCCAGTCCCAGCAGCATCACTTACCAGGTGCGTGACCTTGGGCGAGCTACCTCGTGTCCTGGAAGCACTTTCTCACCTACACACCAGGAGTGGGGCGGCTTCATTCATAGTGTCCTAGGGGGGCATCGGGCTGCCAGTAGGTGAAATGACCATAGTCCCAGAACTTAGCGCTCGCCTCAGTGCTACCTTAAGGTAGTTAAAAAACGCACCTGCGAACCTTGAGCCTGTGCTGAGGCAAAGGCTCTTGGGGGAAAGGGCTTGGACCTTGGAATGAGACAGACCTGTGTTCAAAATCTGGTTCTACCACTTAGTGAACAAACTACAAAAATTGAGACTCAGAATCCTTACTTGTAAAACAGCAGGAATTATATATATGCACTACATAGCACATGTGCAAAAACTATTAGTGGTTTCCCCTTCCTTTGACCTTGCCCTTGACCGCCACTTGCGCAGGTCATTTCACTTAACGTGGGTGGTGTTGGGGCATCTGAGAAGGCGGTCATGCAGCTTGGTGTTCTTAGGATGACCAAGCACCTGGGGAAATCTTTCCTGTTCCCAGCCACATATGTATGAACTCACACACACGTGTGTGTATATGTGTGTTTCCTTTTACTTTTCAAACTTTTTACCCCTTTTACTCTCTCCACCTGTGATCCATCATCGGCTAAGTCATAGGGCTTTGTATGGACCTCGGGTCAGCTGCACCATCTGTCCCTCGGAAGCCTGCCACCCACAGCAGGCACAGGGTGGGCTGAGGTGGGATGTGCTTCTGTCCTCTGCCCCTCCTAAAACTCCAGCTCTGAGGAATTTGAGTTTCTACTTCTTGCCTGCTTATGACCGCAGGGATAGAAATCTAAACTTCAATTCTGGAGCTAGGATATGACAGAAAAACTCAATGTCCTGTCATTCCTAATCTCCCCCCACCCAACTTTTACAGCCTCTGTCTCCCAGCTCTGATGAATGTGGCTCCGTCTTGTCACCATGATGGGCCTCACTGTCCCCATCTGCAACACAGGGATGATATGGCCTCTTCCCCTGTTTGGGGATGGCAAGGGGTGCTACCAGAGGTGTCCTGTATAAGGGGCTTGCAGAGTCTCTGTCCTGAGTTAGTGGTCACTCCCTCCACCCTCAGTTACCCCTGGCTCTCCGAGGACCTTCGCAGTTAAGCCAGACCGTTTTCCTGTGTGGCTCTCCTGTGCCGAGCACTTTCTCACCGAGGGGCCTTTCGCAGAAGCTGCGTGAAGCAGGTATGACTCCCTCAGTGCTCTAGATGTGGGGCTCAGCTGTGCTACTTGCTGAAGTCACCAGTTACAAAATTGCAGAGTTGATTTCTCTGTTAGGTGCTCTGGGTGCAGGGCCTGCAGCTTCCAAGCCTTTTAAGAGCCTTCAAAATATCTGGGACCTGAAAAATGATGATCCGCTCATGCATTGTAAAAGAGCACTGTGCAATCAAAATTAGCATGCATTTAGTTATTTACAGAGTTTGGGAGTAGGCCAACTTTCCTTTGCAACTTTATTCTGACATAGTTACATGTCCATTATATGAATGTGGAATGTGGGTGCGTTTTCCTGGTGTGTAAACTGTGAGACATGTGAGATGAGCCATAAGAGCAAAGGAGCTTAAATCCTGGGAAGAGAATGAAACAGCGGAAGTGAGGCCCAGTACAGAGCCTGGGCTTTCCGAGCGGTTTCAGCCTCTTCTGGAGTTTCCCTAAGGCACTGCTTTGGGCCTTGTCTGGCCTGTGGGATGGGTAAGGTGATTTTCAGGTTTCCATCAGGAGAGTCAGTGAGCTTAGCAGTCCTCCATCCTTCAACAAGACTGTCTGACCATCTTCACCTTTTCTTCATTCATTTATGTCATCAGAATATACACGATCTTATTAAATCCTCCTGTAGGCTTCTGCTGTGCAGGACTGTGACTGTCGGTGGGACTTGCTGGATGTCTGCCTCATACTCGCAAGAGGTTGGGGGCCTCCCATTCCCGCTGTTGGCAAATGTAGCTGCTGCCTTAATTCCATGTCACTCTGCATCGAAAACAAGCCCACGGACACCAGGCCTAATTTGCCCACCAGTGATGTCCTCTCTGTTTTCCTGGGTGGTTTTATTGGCAGAAACATGCAACTTATTCCCCAGCCTGGGCACTGCCATCTGTCACGGTGTCTTGTACCCCAGCAGGGGGGCTGAACAGCTTTCGGGTTTACAACAAAAATTAGGTAAACAGAGAGCCCTGAGTGGATGAGGTGGAACATTTCCACGCACACGGAGCTGAGCTAATGATGGGAGCTTTTCAAAGCTCCTGGACACGCGTGGGGATACTTCCTCTCTTTGGTCATTGAGCATGTTCTTCCTGTCTAGACCCCTTTCCTGAACCTTCCATGTCACTACATTAGAGATGTCACACCCTTCCCACAGGAGAACCTATGGCATACCTTGGTGTGACATTCAGGGACTGCCACTGCCCATGTCCAATTTTCTTGTCATGGTTAATTTCATGTGTCAACTTGACTGGGCCATGGGGTGCTCAGAAATTTGGCCAAACATTATTCTGGGTGTGTCCGTGAAGGTGTTTCTGGATGAGTATAACATGGAAATAGGTACATGAGTAAAGCCGGTTGCCCTCCCAAGGTGGGTGAGCCTTATCTAATCAGTTGAAGACTCGAATACAAGGAAAAGCCTGAGTAATTGGGACTCTGCCTTTCTGTCTACTTGAGCTGGGACATTGGTCTATTCTTGCCTTTGGATTTGGACTGAAATATTGGCTTTTTCTGGTCTTGGGCCTGTTGACTTTCAGACTGCAACTTAGGCCATCAGCTCTGCTGGGTCTCAAGACTTTCAGACTCACTCAGACTAGAGGTGCACGTCATCTCTCCTGGGTCTCCAGCTTGCTCACTGCAGATCTTGGGACTATCAGCCTCCGTAATCGCATGAGTCAATGCTAACAAATCTCTTTATATGTGTGTGTGTATATATATATATATATATATATATATTATATACACATACATTATACAAAGAGATTTATTTTATAAACACACACCCTTTTTGTTCTGTTTCTCTGGAGAACTCTAATACAGATTTAATATTATAGACTGAATGTTTGTGTGCTACTCAAACTCATATATTGAAGTCCTAATTCCCAAGTTGATAATATTTGGAGATGGTGCCTTTTGGAGGTAATTAGGGTTAGATGAGGTTCTGAGGGCAGGGCCCTGGTCTGGTGACATTAGTGCCCTCATAAGCAGATATCTTTTCTGAGCATGGTGTGAAACCCTGCTTAAATTGCCCCCCAAGCTAACCCCCTCCTAAGTCAGAGAGAATAGCTAAGGCAAAGGCCCTGAGGCATGAGCATGTCTGGTATATTTGGGCAGCAGCAAGGAGGCCTGAGGGGCTGGAGTGGAACAAGGGCAGGGAGAGTGATAGGAAGACAGAGAGGTAAGAGGGACAGGACCACGGGGGGACTAGAGCAGGGGTGGGGAACCTTTTTCTGCCAAAGGCCATTTAAATATTTATAACATAATTTGTGGGCCATACAAAATTATCAACTTAAAATTAGCTACGAAAAAAGCTCCTAGATTTATTGAATTTCAAGTCCTGCCTGCGGTTGCCTTGGCAGGGCCAGACCAACTGATTTTGCCACCACTATACAGTCTACGGGCCGGACATTCCCCACCCCTGGCTTATAGTAACAGGATGGCTGTCAGCTTCTATCCTCTCAGTGACCCTGGTAGGCTGGGGAGAGTATCCCTTCCCCAGGGTCCCAGCAAACATGCTGGAGATGAGTCTCTGGCTTGGGCCACACGCCCATTCCTCAGCCAATCACAGTGGCCGTGGTGATGGAACACTGATGGACGGGGCCTGGATCGCATGACCTTTTCCACTGGAATGAGGGTGTAGGGAAATTTTATCCAAACCCTGCAGATAGCCAGGCCGGTGTGGCTCAGCAGTGGAGCATCGACCTAGGACCCAGGAGATCGTGGTTCGATTCCTTGTCAGGGCACATGCCAGGCTTGCGGCTCGATCCCCAGTGGGGGGCGTGCAGGAGGCAGGCGATCAATGACTCTCTCATCACTGATGTTTCTCTCTCTCTCTCCCTATCCCTTCCTCTCTCTGTGAAATCAATAAAGATATATTTTAAAAAACAACACAAAAACCCCAAAACCATGCAGACTAACCACACGGTTGCCCATGTCCACACTGTTTCATTGACATCGCTGGAGTCCATCTCCAAATTCACATTTCTCCTTAGCTTTTCACCCTAGTCTAGCTACTGGATTCATTTTAAATCTGTTTTTAACTCTGGGCTACATATTTTGAGAGAAAATGAAAAGTTTGGGAGGAAAGGGAAAGTTTGTTCTGTGGCGCTACTGATAATAGAAGAATCACGACGATGGAAATGAGGTTGGTCCCAGCACCTCGGAGCCCCCACGTTGCCCTGGCCGTGGAGCATTGTCGGGTTTCCGGCCCAGCCACCCGAGGGGACAGAGCGAGGTCTCCAGGCCGAGTTCCAGTCGGAGCCCCTGTGCTGCTCCGATGAGCCGGAGGGGGAGGAGGCCGAGGCCAGGAGGCCGGGCTCCGGAGCTGCACGCGCAGGCGGAGCCCCGCACACGAGCCCCAGGGCAGGGAGCGCGGAGAGAGCCTGGAGGGCAGCTCGTGATTGGATTCAGGCCTCTGTGGGGGCAAATTAGGAGCTAGCTTTTCCCAGGAAAAAAGAGATTGTAAATTTTTTATGGGAACGGATGCAGGGACTTTTGGCAAAGAGTAAAGCTTGCCTTGCAGACTGACTGCCCTGTGACGTCAGGCTTCCTTAGTAGACGTGGCCACCTAGAACGACAACCGTAACTACTACTCGGTGAGTGTTTAGCATGTCCTGGGCTCTTACAACGATCGCCTCGAGTCCTCACAGTAATCCTGCAGGCTGTATGTAAAAGATGGGGGGACTGAGGCTTAGATAGATGTAAAGAGGGGAGCCAGGATTATAAGGTCTGAATTGATGCTAAGGTCAGGGCTCTTTCAAACGCACTGCACTCGAGGGAAGTAGCTGGGGGAGAGAGGAAAGGGGCCAAAGATCCACCAGAGACCAAGATCCCTGGAGTAGGGAGCTGGTGCGTGGTGCTGTCGAAGAAAGGGGTTCACAAACAGGAGCACGTTCAGAGGAGGCCAGTGATGGCAGTTAAGGGCCTGAAAACCACAGGTGGAAACTGTCCTATGGGAACTGCAGTCTGGCGTAGGGAGGGCTCTGGAAACAACGAATTTATCATTCCTAATCCCTGAGGGTGGGCACATGGAAGGGCAGCCAGGCAGAAGTCACAGGGAAGGAGAGTTCAGTCTCTCGGGAGGAAGCGCTTGCTCGGTGCCGTGGCTCTGCACCCCTGGGGTGGAGCTCGGTGGTGGCTGTTGTCTTCGTGCATGGCCTGCTGGCCCTGGCTGCAAGGTTCCGGCGCAGGTCGTCTGTCTGAACAGGTGTCTGTCCGGTGGGATCCAAAGAGGATTCCAGCCTGAGGACAAGCTGTACAGGTGCCTCTAAGGCTCCCTCCACTCTAGGATTCTATTATAGGATTTCTCCTTTCTCTTTGCCCCTCCATTACCTGTCCACTCTTTAGGGCTCTCTCCAAACCCCTCTCTTCCCGAGAGCCTTCCCAGACCAGCCAGCTCACCACGATGTAACCTTTTTAGGAAGATATGTCTTTTCTCATTTCGACCAGGGACGGGTCAACTTTGTCGTAAAGGGACAGGTAGTAAATATTTTAGGCTTTATGAACCAAATAGCTTTTGTTGCAACTATTCAACTCTACCACTGTAGTGCAAAAGTCTCCGTAGACAACAGTTAAAGAAACGGGGCAGGTGTGTTCCAATAAAACTGTCTTAACAAAATCAAGTGGGGGGCTGAACTTGGCTCCTGGGCAGCTGTTTGCCCAGCCCTGATCTAGACCCTTAATTTTGTGAACAACAATGTCCTGTGTAGAGTTACCTCTAGCTGTAAAGCATGCACTGCCTGTCTCTTTATTGTTTGTCCATGCTGTGTGGGCTCTATTTCCTTCATGAGATTGGAAAACGCTTCAGTGTACAGGACCACACTCATCTTTAAGTAGCCTCAGAAGTCCAGCGTGATGACTCCAACCCCCATGCAATTGACCCGAGATCTGTGGGTTTGAACAGAGAGTCATGGAGCCACTGATATATATGCTTGCCAGACTGATCAAACACCCCACTTCTCAGGTGACAACCCCGAATCCCAAGCAGGGGCCATGTCCTTCCACCGTGACACAACCCATCTCACTAGAACCAGATCTCCATGTGTGCTGGCAAATGGTCTCGTTTTGTACTGTTGGGGGCCATGGTGGTTTCAGGGGCACGAGTCATTCATTTTTTTTTTTTTTTTTAATTGACTTCAGAGAGAGGAACAGAAGAGAGAGAGATAGGAACATCAACGATGACAGAGAATCATCGATCGGCTGCCTCCTGCACACCCCCTGCTGGGGATCGAGCCAACCACCTGGGCAGGTGCCCTGACCGGGAATCGAACCGCGATCTCCTGGGTCCTAGGTCGATGCTCAACCCCTGAGCCACACCAGCTGGGTCCGGTCATTCATTTTTTTCACCAGGCAGGGAACTAGGAGCTGGAGATGCAGAGGGGAGGAAACCCAACCTTCACTCTATGTTGAATGGAGATGGGGAGTGGGACAGACCTCACATCCATGCCTCCCCGAATTCCCCCGGGAGTGCATGTCATAGGCCAGTCCCGTGCGCAGGGTCTGCCTGATAGTGATGGCTGCCATTTGGGGGCATTTCCCACATCCCTGGCATTGTATTAGGCGCTTCGAGTGCATATAATTCTCATTCTCTTTCCTCAAATGACCTCAAGCCCTCTTTCCACCAACATATTAAATTTTTAATTAAGAGAACACACCATGGCACACACGCATCCTCCATTAAGTGTGTTGCTTCATTAAGTATCTCGCTGCTGACAGGCAATGGGATTTCTGGGTGACCTTATGTCATCAGAAATCCATTTACCTCCACTGCACGGGAAAAGTGTAGCTATTTCCAAAGTCCCGGCCTCAAAGCTTCCCTGTGGTCTAACAACCAGGCGCCCCACCTGGCATGCGCTCTCTGGTCCCCTCAGGCAATGACTTTATGGGAACACACTCCCACTTCTAACCAGACCAGGCCCAGCTCCTCGGCCCTCAGGGCCTTCAGCACAGACCATTTCCCCATCTCCTGACGAAATTTCTTGTATTAGTGACATGACTTTAGCCAGTGCCAGGCCAGATTCCCATCACAGCCGGGTAGATAAACAAAGAAACGCCTGCCTTCAGTAAACTCTTTTAAACTATCAGCTCCATTTATATGGTCTGGAACACATGATAGGCACTTAATAGATATTTATTGAGCGATCATTTATTTTTCCATAAAAATGTGTTCACGGGGCGTTTGTCACACAATAGGGACGACATTAATTTTCTGTCAAACTCCCTGGCTTGACAGGGAGCTCCCTCCCGCCCCAGCCTCCCTTGTTTATTTTCAGTCGTGCGCGCCGGTGGTGATGTGCTCACAGGGGAAGGGCGGGATGGGGCCCTTTCTCTTTTGTCTTCAGCCATAATGCCCAGTTTCAAGCCAACCATTTCTCATGTCCACTTGGATGCCCACAAACTGGCACCTGAGCAGAGCAAGAAGAATTGGTATTGCCAGCCAAGGTTCTGCATCCGAAAGCTGCATTCAGAACCGGGTTGAAGTCCACTGCAAAGCAAGTCCCAGGGAAAAGATGATATTCCCCTGGCTTGACGGCATGGCGCATTTTGTAAAAACACAATCACACTGAGCTGGCTGAGGTCACCTCATCAGACCAGGCAGACATGGGAGGTAGGGACTTGCGGGTTTGTTTACTTTCCCAGGGGGAAAAATGGAAGAAGACAAGCAGAGAGAGCTGGACTGGGAGGGTCAGATTCCAGGCCCAGCTCTGCTGCTTTGAACAGAGTGACTTGGGGCAATTACTTAGCTTCTAGTAGGAAGAATGAAGGAGCGGAGGAGAGCGGAGCATGCGATACTCCTTCATGTCCTGTCACACAGTGACATTCGGGGACACAGTAGAGTCAGGAAACATTGCTTTGATTCTGCACCAGACAATGAGATACCCTGTAGTAGTGGATTGAACAGGGTCGGCCCAAAAGAACCACCCGTGTCCTAATCCCCAGAACCCATGAATGTCAATTTATTTGGAAAAAGAGTCTTTGCAGGTGGACTGAAGTTAAGGATCTTGACATAAGGGGCTCATCCTGGGTGATCTGGGTGGGCCCTAAATCCTGTGATGAGCTTCCTTTTAGGAGAGAGACACACAGAGGGGGAGGCACTGTGAAGCTGGAGGCAGACACAGGGGTGAGGGGGCCACACGCCTGAGAATGCCAGGCAGCCACCAGGGGCTGGACGAGGTAAGAAACGAATTCTCCCCGAGAGCCCAGGCTGAGTACGGTCCTGGCGACACCTGGATTTCAGACTTCCGGCTTCCAGAACAGTGAGAGAATACATTTCTGTTTTTTACAGCCACCTCGTTTGTGGTAATTTGCTGCAGCAGCCGCAGGAAACTAATATACACCCCAAAGACATGTAGAAAGAGGGAAGCTGTGCCAGGAATCAAACAAAGCAGCGATTTTTCAAATTCCACCCAATTTTTCTGAATTAAGACCCTTCAGCTTCTTCTCCGGGAGCTTTCTGTCCAGCCTGCTTTGAGCATGAGCACTTAATACCCGAGCTCCGGGAACCCCTGAAAGCCGTGGCCTTGCCGCCTGTCCCCCGCAAGGCTGGAGTGCGGTATCCCTCACCCGCGTGGCCCGGAGCCGCGGCCTGCTGCAGCGTGCTGAGCAGGGGCCTGGCTTTTTACACCCAGATGGTCGCGTTAAGGCTGGCAAGATCAAGAGTATGGAGAGCTGTGTGGCAGGACTGTCCCCCTTCCAAGCTGACGCTCTGGACAATGATCGTTTGGTACTGTGAAAGCGAGGCGCCGAGGGATCGGGTCCCTGCACTTTGGCGCCGGCGGTTATGTCTTTCTGCTTATGCTTCTGTCCTCCCGAAATCTCGTCTTTGGGCATGTCCTTCCTCCCGCAGTGGGGTGCAGTGAGCTTTAGACTCAGGGAGAACCAGCTCCTCCCCCAGCGCTGACCCTTTCCAGCTGCACGACCACGGCCACCATCCTTAATCCTACAGGGACTCTGTCCTTATGGGTGACCTGCAGGGACGACAGCCACTTTGCAGGGCTGTTGATGATTATGTATCTGCTGAAATAATCACAGCTAATACTTACTGAATGTTTATTATGTGTCAAGGACTATGCTGAACAGGACAAGTATTATCTCGTTTAATTTTTATAAAACTACTGAAAGAGGCCTGGCTTTTATCTCCATTTAATACCATAGGAAACAAAGACTGAAAATGTTAATAGATTATCTAACTTGTGTGGGGGCAAAGCCAGACCCCACCCAAGACTGAGCTACCTTAAGCCTGTGTCTGAACCCTTCCTTGTATCATAGGGTTGCATTTGTTACAGCCTTGAGATTACTCTTCCCCCTACTGGTGAGTCTCTGCAATATTCTGTTTTTTCTTTTTGTATTAGTGTAGGGCAGGAGTGCCAAATCATGGCCCACATGCCAAATTGGGCCCACCACCTGTTTTTATAAATAAAGTTTTATTGGAACACAGCCACACCCATTCATTTACATTTAGCCTGTGGCTCCATGGGCTGTTTTGCACTGAAATAGCAGAGGTGAGTAGTTGTAGCAGAGACCACCTGGTCTGCAAAACTGAAAATATTTACTCTCTGGTGCTTTACATAAAAGCTGAAAGCTGCCCCCTTGGGTAGGGAAGAGAGGATGAGCTTTGCAGTTAGGAAGAACTGGGTTCCAAACCTGACTCTCACCGTTTCCCAGCTCTGTGAGCCTGGACCTGCCCCTTGAGCTCTCTGGCCATCACGTCCCCACTCTGGGCAGCATGCAGGCTGCCAGCTATCTCAGAGGGTGAAATCAGAATGCCAGCAGAGGGCCCGGACAGAGGAGGGTAGCCGGCCTCCCAGTCCCCTCCTGCTTCTGGCCCTCGCCCCTGTGATGAATCTAAGCAGGACCGGTTCCTGGCAGCCTCCTCTGGAGCTTCCCAGCCTTCCTGGAGGGAGGCTGCTTCCCTGCTCTCGGGTCCCGGGTGGTCTGCAGGCTTCCCCACCCAAACTGCCCTGGCCGTGCAAGGCTCCACGCGCAGGTCTGCGTCCTCTCGGAGGTTTCTGGTCTCTCCGAGGCTCAAGGACCCTCCCTGCAAGGCAGTCGGACCAGTCCAGCCCAGTCCAGACACCCCTCCTCTGAGCCGGGCAGAAGTCTGGCCCCCCCACCGCGAGCAGCCTGTGGATTCTTTGAAACATACCGCCGCTTGGCCTCCGTTTTCCTTGACTCCCTGCCAAACCTATTACACGTGTCAGAGCAGCAAGGGACTAGAAGAATTACGATTTCCATTTGGCTTCTGCGGCCGCTTAGTCTAATTTGCACTGGCTTTGAAATATAGCGATTGCTGTTTTTGTTGTTTGGATTTGGAGATTGTTTCAAGTTCTGTCTCTTTTCTCCCCCTTCCTCTTAGCTCTTTCTCTTTCCGGGATGAAGGTGGGGGAGGCCCGGCTGCCTCGATCAGGGCCCCTCTCCTCCACGGGCTCATTTGCTCCAGCACCAGATTTCATTAACTGAAGGGCTGCATTGCGAGGCGAAGCATGATACCGAGGCTGTAGCTAATCAGAACATATGGACTGTTTTTACCATTAGCTCCAATTCCTGACTTGGGAGGGGGTAACTTAAGCAGGGTTTCATTACCCGCGTGGGGCTGCATGATCCCCAAGTCCCTTCTCCGGGTGCTGCCTCCCCTCCTGCTCCCATCCTCCACCCTGCAGCCCCTGCCAGGCTCCCGTGGGAGGTCACGGCCTCGGGAGTGAATGAAATTTCACAGAATCAGGGACTGCTCCTGCCCAAGAAAAGCTGCCAGTCACCTCCTTGTGTGCTGACAAAGCCCTTAAGAACTCGTGCGCCCTTTTCCGATTGACTTCTTGGCAGGCGCGACACCACTGACCACAGCCCCTTGGCCTCCAACGTGTCCTGGGCCTGGGCCCTGGGCCTCGCTTGCTCTTTCCCTCCCTCTCTGGGTGCCGCTTCTCCTCTGTCCCTATTGCAGGTCCATTTGCGCATGTTTCGAAGCATCCTCACTGCTACCCAAGCTCAGGAAATTTTTTGAATCAAAATAAGATAAGTACCCTGGTCCTTCCCAGGGACGTGGCCAACCGCCTCGCTCCCTCTTCCTTCCCTCTCTGTTTCCCTCTCTTTCTTGTTTTTTTCTGCGTTTTTTTAAAATCTCACCGAAGGATATATTTACTGATTTTTTTTGAGAGAGAGAGGAACTTGATGTGAGAGAGAAACATCGATCCTTTGCCTCCTGTATGTACCCCAACTGGGGATCGAACCCACAACCCAGGTTTGTGCCCTCACTGGGAATCGAACCCAAAACCTTTTTGGTGTATGGGCTGATGCTCCAGCCAACTGCGCCACCAGGCCAGGCCTCTCTCTTTCTTAATACAGACTTTAGATGCCAGTTGTGGGCTGGGCACTAGTGAGGCAAAGATGAGGGGCTACAGCTGCTGGTCTGGAGGACATCACAGCGTCTGGCCTGTGGCCACCACTCGACACACTCCATTTCTGAATTGTCCACCCAAAGCACGCTCCTGGACTCCAAGGCGGCAGAGACTAAAATGGTTTCTAGTTATCGTCTTTGGTTATGGAAACTCTCTATCAAACTCAGACTCAGTAGGACTGTAGGATCCATGTCAGAAATCTAGAGCCGGGAAGGATTTCAAAGTCCATAGCAACCAATTTCCTCATTTAGCAAAAGAGGTCATGGGGAAGTCACTCACCCAAGACCTTATCACACGAGAGTGGCTGGCTCATACAGTGGTAGCCTTCGAATATCTGCCCTTCCCATCGTCCCCCTCACAATGCATCATTTAAGAAAGGTTGCACCCAGCCGGGCGTGGCTCAGCGGTTGAGCGTCGACCTAGGATCTAGGCGATCAGGGTTCAATTCCTGGTCAGGGCACATGCCCGGGTTGCAGGCTGTAGCCGATCAATGACTCTCATTGATGTTTCTCTCTCTCTCCCTCTCCCTTCCTCTCTCTGAAATCAATAAAGATATTTTTTTCTTTTAAAAAAAGAAAGGTTGCAGGCTGTGTAGCAGATGCTTTTGGTGCCCGTGAGGGTGCCGTGGTGGGCTCCCCCTTCTCCCTCCACCCCTCTAATGAGACAGTGCACAGGGAGACCTCCTAGGTCCTGATACTAACTTGGTGACCAGCGCATCCTCAGCACAGGGCGAGAGAAGACCACGGGCTTCAGAGTCAGGCTGACCTGAGATCAAGGCCCACAGCCGCCCCTTGGGGCTGCAGCCAGGGCTGCTCTGAGGGTGACCCCTTGTTGCCAGGCACGTGGGAGGGACTCCGCGTGGCTGCTTGAACTGGTCTTGCAGGGTCCCCCAGCGCAGCGTGTATCTCTGTGATTCCTACGGACACTTCAGGGTCCCTGAACCATTAAGAATCCCTCAGAACTGAGTGAGGCTGAGGCTGCCTCTGAAGCCCATGACTGCAAACCGGAGTCACTAAATCACCCCTTGATTGGCTTTTCTCAAGCCCCTATTTCTGTGACGCTCCTTTTATCTTCTCACATACCTCTCAGTAGATAGTCTCTATTAGATCTGAAGAATTATGTAAGTAAAAACGTTAATTTTTCTCTAGCAATTATTCACCTGTCAACATCTTTCTCTGTTCCCTTGCCCCTGGTTGGAATGACTCTATGAGGCCATTTTTCTCTCGGGCAAACATGATGTGTGTGTGGGTCTGTATGTGTGTGTGTATGAGTATACATGTGTGTGTCTCTTTGCATGTGTGTATGTTTTTTGTGTATATATGTGTCTGTGTGTGTGCAATGCGTGAGTGCAATGTCTCTGTGTGAGTGCGTGTATATGGGTCTATATGTGTGTGTTTGTGGGTATGTGTGTATGGGTGTTTGTGCCTTGTGTGTTTGTGTGTGTGTGTGAGCGCGCAGGTTTGAGGGTCGATGGTGACCTTGGTATATGACATAAGCAACAATCAAGTAACTGCTCCGGGTTATTATTATTTTTTTAAATCTAATTTCAGTTGGTTCCTGTGCCTGGGTGAAATTTGTTTACACAGCTCTGGTTATTTATGGCACATGGTGAAACTGAGCTAAGAAATGAATTTAAAGCCTGGAATGAGCCCAATAATTCTCAGTAACAACATCTCCCCTAACAGCCCCATTAAGAGCCCTCACATCCACGCTTCGCTGTCGTGGGCTCCAAATGGGCTCAGGCCTAAAACGCCCACGCGTCACGGGAGCTCTTTCATTCCCCACAAGCCCCCCTTAAACGGACCCCTCTCCCAGGCCCCCCGCAGGGCCCCCTGCAGTGCACACCCTCGCCAGCTCCTACACCAGATGGGTGAAAGGTATAAACAGATCACTCATATGTGAGGAAATACGAGTGGGAGTTAAGTACGCAGAGAAATGTTCACCCTGCAGATTATCAGAAGAAAATTGGGAGGCTCCCTTTCGTCTCTGTTGTGCAATGAAAGCGGCCGTGGTCCCGGCGCCCACGCAGGGGGGTGGCCCCATGAGCCCCCCATGTCCCTTACTCAGGGACGGCGCAAGTCAGGAAAACGCTTGCGGGGCATTTGGCGGGACGGATCCCGACTCAAAGACGCTTCATGCCTGTCGGCCCAGCCTTTGCCCTCGTTGGATTGGAAAATGAAGAAATAATTCAATAAAAGAGAAAAACTGCCTGCCATGCCTAAAACTCTTGCGGGCAGCGTTTTCTATATTATGTGAAATTAGAAAAGACCTCCAACAGCGGGAGTGTAATTAAATACGTTTACTCATTCATTGTGTAGCCACTCACTGAAATATTACACAGTTATTAAAAAGTGATACAAAGACCAAAGAGGCAATAGAAATGTGTGCAACAGGAAGGAGGCTGAAGGTGGATCGGCGGCTCAAAGCGAGCGTGTAAACGTGCACCGCAAACCGGAGGCGAGAGCTCAACGCGAGGATCTTTGCGAAAGGGTCGCGGTGTAAATATGTGTTCTGTGTGCATGCGTATTTATAAAACAACATATTTTCTTTTTAAAAATCTTGATATTCAAAATGCTGATGGAGGTCAGGGAAAGGCAGTATTACATAGTTTTCAGTGAATAAGCTGGGAATTAAACATACGGTGAAATCTTAACCACTTACCGGTGGAGAAAACTTGATCCAATTATTTCAGTCTCAGTTTCTGCATCAATAAAATGGGAATAAAAAATACAGCTTGTGTTTTTGGACTGTGGTGGAGATTAAAAGGCAATACATGTAAAGAACTTACTATAATACTTGACAACTAACTTTTAATGATTATTATTATTACTATGTCTACCTACTCATCTATCATCTATCTATGTATCTATGTATCTACCTATCATCTATCTGTCTAATCTGTCATCGTTTTAAAAGACATAGTGGTTGACGACCCAACATCCACATTATCACGGATCTTTACTCAAAGCCAGTCATGGTAATCCCATCCTCTTGGGAGTGATTGATCCAGGCTCTGGCCTGTGAGCTAATCCTACCTAATGAGACTCCAGGGAGAAACAGAAAAAGAATTGATCTACTTTCTTCCTCTGAGCCTCGTCAAGTTGAGATCTAGCACTTGGACCCATGGCTGCCTCCATCGGTGAGGATGGAGACAGGACCAAGAACGAAAAAGCGGAGGAGCTGAAAGAATCCGGGCCGTCACTGACATCACTGAGCCTTTGGATCAGCAACACACATGTCCACCCTACCTCGCCTCTTCCCCAAAATGAGAGAATAACCTTCCTTATTATTGTAGTCAGTTCAAATGAAGGCATCCAGTTACTTGCACGTAAAAACGTCCTGATAGAAATCAGGATACAATGGCTGTCTTTCTTTGGGGACCTGAGGCTTTAGATGGCACCTGGCTGCCCCGATGCCTCCTTGTCTCTGCTGTTCTCACTGAGCTCCAGACCTTCCACGTACTGTAGGCTGGACATCTCCTCTTGGAGTCTGAAAAGACGCAGCCCAAACTTATGTCCCCAACTGGACTTGAGACCTCTGCGTGTGCCGGTGTACACACACACACACACACACACACACACACACACACACACACACAGTATCATTCCTTGTCTTGGGCAACATCACCACCATCCATCAGCTCTGCAAACCGGCCCTACCTGACACTTCCCTCCCCTCTCTGCCCATATTCAATCTATCACCTAACCCTACTGATTTCTGAATTTATGCACTTCTCTTGGCCTCTCCTTCGCTACCCTGGTCTAGGCTGTGATCATCTCTCGCTGAACCTACAAAGCCTGGCGGTGGGATTCTCCACACTGAATGTTGCTCCTCTCGACCTGTTATCTAATGATGAGATGTGCAAATCCCATCCTGTGCCCTTTTAAACCATTTTAAACCAGCCACTGTCTCCCATTTGCTCTTGGAATAAAGGCAAAGCTATTTAACATAACCTGAGGGACCCTACGTGGCTTGGCTCCTCTTGCTCCCAACATCCCCCCAGCATTGTTCTTCCATTCCTGAGTTTCTCTCATTTCTTTGCTATATGTGACATTCCTGCCATCAGAGGGCTTTAGCATATTCTGTTCTTTCTACAAGGGAAAAATATCTTCCACTTTATGACAAGCTCACTTGTATTGATTTTTTGTACTTCGACACAACTGTCATTTCTTTGGGGAAGGATTCCACGACCACGTCAAACCTCCCTGTCGAACACACCCGTGTATGTCCCAAATGGGCACTGAAAGGCCGTTGCAGTTTGCGTTTCTTTACATGACTGTTCGATCAAGGTCTGTTCCTTCTCCAGTGACGGCAAGAGAAAGATCGCTCACCATTCTCTCCCCAGGGAGGGGATGCAACGAATGCTGGCTGAGTGGCTGGTGAATGAACAGACGTTGCCCTAACCCAGCCCCTTCCTATTACGTGAGCTGCAGTCACAGCCCCATAAATGGGTTTTGTCTCTCCAGTTGTAGGAAAGGGTTGGTAGTTAGCTCTGAATCATAAATCCAATTGTTGTTATTTCTTTGCATAAAACTATCCAGTGGTGCTTCATTGCATATTTATTCCCAGCCTGACTTTTCAACTTGGCCTCCTAATTCTACTCTCTCCGCGGCCCACTGCGCTTGTCTTTACCACGTGGTCACCCCTGCTACTTGCTGTCCCTGACATTTTGCTCTTCCTAGCCTTGCCCATGCTGTTCCTGCCAAGCAGAGCCTGGCTCAGCCATTATCTCCCACCAGAATGTAACCCATCCTTCTAAGTTCGGCGTCCATGCACCCGGCTTGAAGTTGTCTGCGGGTCCTTCGGTCAGCATCCAGCCTCCCTTTCTCGGCGCTCTCCTGGTCCACCACAGTGACTTTCCACTGGTGCGCCACAGGAAACCTTAAAACATGCGATGCCTGACTTTAGCCGGGGGGCACTGGCCTCTTTGCCCTTAGATGGCCAGCACGACAATAGCCGTCAGGCGTGGATGAATCAAAATTATATGTATTTTTTGTGTCAGATCGGCAAAAAAATACATGTTTTGGTGGGCTGCAGAATTTTAGTAATTAGTTGATGTGTGCCATGAGATGAAAAGGGGTGAACATTGCTGGACTACAAGGGAATGGGCACTAAACGGTCCCACGGTAATAACCTTAACCGTAACACCCGGTGGGAAAGGTCGCATGAGGACCTTTTTTCATGGTAAAGAATCCATTTTGACTTTAATACTGTGGTGGGTGGTATTATTTGTTCACAAATATTACAATTCGCCCCCTCTGGGAACCTGGGTCAGCGGAGGGCCCTGGAGCCCGGGGTAGTAGAGGGGAGAGGAAGGAGAACAGGCACTCAGGAGAGGGTGCGTGCACTTGGACGTGTCTGTGATGATGCTGGGGGGCAACGGGGTTCTCCTGTCCAGCGCTCTGGACGATGGCCCAGGCCATCTCCGGGGCAGGTGGCAGAGGGGACGGCTGTACATGGAGAGGCAGAGCCGTTCCTGTCCACTCCCTGGGTCCCTCCCCAAATTCAATTTCCCATGAACCCCGTTTAGGGATCAAAGAAGGAGTTCTTGCCCTTAACATAGAGTTTCTTTTTAAAACACATTTAGTGAAGTAAAAAAACCACGTAAAGAAAAACATCACACCGGCAGTCGGGAGACGACTGGGCCTGGGAGCCGAGCAGCGCACCGTGTAATCAGCAGCCTACAGATAATTCTGCATGTCGGCCCTGGAGCCCGCCTCCTCCAGCCGCCCGCCGGGAAGCCTTTGAAAGAAAACTGAAGCCGCTCCCTGCTATTTTGTTGTTCTTTCCTTTTTAATGGTTTCTGAGTTGTTGACTTTTTCTCACTTAAAATAAGTGGGAGATGTTCTGACCTAACAGATAGGACTCGATCCCCCCCTGGGAATTCAAGACACCAACAGCTACCAGCTATGATCCTGGAGAGAGAGAACAGAGGCAGTGTCTGAAAACAGGAGCAGCGGAAATACTGCTGACAATGAAATTGGAAAAGGGCCGGTCAACAAAGCACATCCCTCACTTCCCCGGGCCTCCTTGACGCGGCAGGAAAACTCGAAGCGAGTCACGCCACTGTCTTTTGAAATGAGACTTTTAGATCTTTGTTAGGGAAGAGGGATCCTGCAGCTGTGCCCTGCAGAATGCAGAGGCTGGGCAGAGCCTTGGCCTCCAGCAGAGAGGGGCGACCGCACTGGCCCCGCAATGACAATCCCGCAGCCACCTGGGTGTCTGGGTAATAAGAGCCGTGCCAGGGTCTTTAATTGCTGTCTGGGCCGGAAACAAAAGCTTCAACCATCAACCTGGCAATTACCCCACCACCCCGCCGAGCTAGCTCTTCAATTAGCGCGCTGCCCATCAGATCATCCCCTCCCACGGCACTCTGCGTATCGGGTCAATTCCCGGATCCACTTCCAGCGTTTCTCAGGTGAAACGAGAGGGCTGCCTGCTGATGGGGAGGGACGTGTCCATCTGATACTGGAAAATGCTTGTGGAGGCCGCCGGTTCCCATCCCGGCTCTGCCACTGAATGCCCAAGGCTGTCCACTTGCAGTGTCTCTGGATACAGTGGGTGAGCTTCACACCCACGCTGTCTGTCTGCGGATATGACGAGAGGCCGTGGACAGCATCGGGCATTTAAAAGACGTGTACCCACGCTGTGCAGTGGGCTCGAGAGCGCTGGAGTCTCTGGTGTGCCTCTCTCTGCTCTCCCTGTACTCTCTCCAAAGGAAGAGCTGGTGCAGATGAGTCAAGGTCAAGGTCAACATTTTGGGAGAAAGAGTAGAAAAAAGGGATAAGCGAAGGGATTAAAACTTTGATCTTAGCTTGGGGATGCTCCCTTCTCTCCGTCTCTGTCTCTCTCTCCTCTCTTCTCTCTTTTTCTCTTTTCTCACAGAATAAGGACAGTGTAATGGACCAGGGATTGCTTCTCTGGACATTCCTTCAGCCTGAGAGAAGCGAGGCAGAGGGTGGGCAGAGAAGCAGGCGAGCTGGGAAACAGTCCCCCTGTCTGCCCTTTCGAGGTCCTGGGCTCCTCTCACTCTAGCGCGCCCCTCGGGCTATGCCATCCCTGCTCCGGGCCTCGCCACCGGCTGCGCACCGATGACTCACACATCTCTGGACTTTTTCACAAAGAGCCCTCACGAGCTTCAGCCCTGCAAAATCTGCTGCTTCTTAATATCCGCCACCTGGGAGTTCTATGGGCCTCTAAAACACAACACGTCAAACATTAACTTGTGTCCCCCAGACCGGCTGTGTTTCCCCCTGTTCCTCACTTCAGCGATAACACCCATTCGGCTGCCAGCAGACACCAAGCGCAGCCATCCTTCTTAGCCTCTCCCTTAATCTCCACGGCAACTAGTCACCACGTCCTGTGAATTCTCCCTCGGAGATGGCTTTCAATTCCGTCCTTGCTGTCTACCTAGTTAAGGCTCTCATCGCTTCTCGGCTTCATTATTACAATGACTGCTAACCAATTTCCCTCCGGTTAGCCATCCACATAGCAGCCAGAGGGATATTCCTCAAATGCAAATGAAATCCAGCCAACACCTTAGGGAAACATCTTCAGGGGCTCCCCCTTGTCCTGTTGAGCGTGACCGATAATGTCATTCCCTGACTCTCACCTCCTGCCTGTCCCCCTCTCTTTCCAAGCCCTCTCCAGGACCACACTTCAGCCATCGTGAGCCATTTCATGTGCCTCAAACGTGGCATCTCTATGAAGGTCAAGTCCCCTTTCTTGGAGCTTTTCAACATGCCACATCCTGAGCCTGGAACATTTCCCCATACCTTCTTTTTATATTATTATTATCTTATTTTTATTTTTTTACTTGCCATAGTTTATCCTGTGGAAACATTTTATTTATTTGTATTAAAGTGTTTATATTAATAGAAGACTTGGAAATTAATTTTTCCAGCTTGACTGAGGTATAATTGACAAAACTATAATATTGTATATTTACAGTGTACCATGTGATGACGGTGTTAGGGACTGGGAATTCTCGGACATGCTCCACATAGTTAGAGTTGAGAAATTTCTCAGCCAGTCTAGCTCTGACACCCTCAGGCCTTGTAGTGTGTGTTTCCTGACTGAGGGCTTCATTTCCCACTTCACGGTAGCTGCTCTGCGGTCAGCAACTCTCCCAACCAAGGCTCCTTCATTGGTTGAAAAATTCAATATGATATAGAACAGATTTTATATAATTAATTACTGTGATCCTGTGTCATTATGATAGCTGATAATCTGATAGCAATTCAGATTAAGTCTCAGAACTGTAACTATGAAATCTTCAATTATATCAGATTGCGTGTGTGTGTGTGTGTGTGTGTGTGTGTGTGTGTGTGTGTGTGTGTGAGACATCCCATTGAGTCAGCTCTGCCTCTGGTAATCCTATAATGTCCTGTCTTCAGCAGCCCTCTCAGCTCCTACAGGCTCGTGTATAGATCAGGGATACCCAATAGAACTTTCGATGATGACGGAAACGCTCCATGACCTGCTGTGCCTCACAGGGCAGCAACTAGCCATCCAAGACGGTAGTCACGAGTCACAGTGGGTAGTGAACACATGGGATGCGACCAGTAGTAGGCCTGAAAAAACTGAGTTTTAATTTTCTCAAATTTTAATTAATTTAAATATAACATGAATCAGCCACATATGCTAGTGCCAACTGAACTGGAAGAGATAATATGTAAAAGCCCCTTGTGTCCACGGTCCAGGTTTATTAAAGAGTTTTCATGTGTGTTTCAGGCTTTAAAAAAGAAACAAAACACTACAGATGCAGTCACGTTTCCCCAGGAACACTGGGTGCATCCTTCCGTCCCATTGACACCCCTTCCTCCCAGCCACACTCACTGTTGTGAGCAGTTGAATATTTCCGTGCGCATCTCATGCTTGTACCACGTATCTACCCATCAGCAAGGTGTCGCTGTGCTTTGCATATTTTCAAACTTTGTTTATATTGTACTTTACATAGTTTCTACAACTTCTTCTTTTCCTGTGTGCTTTTGAGACTCACCTGTATTGACGTAGGTAGCGCTAGTTCGCCCTTTGCCTCCTGTACCATATTCATATATATGAACCCATCAGGATTTACTTACCTGTTCTCCTGCAGATGGACATTGAGGCTGATTCGAATTTTTCACATTGACAAATATGAGTAGTTAGACCATAATGTATGTTTATTTTCAACTTTGCAAGCTGCTGCCCTATTGCTCCCCCAAAGGCTTGTCCCAATGTGACTCCTACCAGCTGTGCATGACCTTCACTATATTGCGTCATACCTGGGAGTTTCCAGAAAAAAACACGTGTTCACGGGACACTTGCACATATCTGCCTTGGGGTGTGCATAGGTGTCCTGCCCCCGGACTGCCTCCTGTGCCAGCGACACACTTTGTCCAACTCACTTTTGTGTTCGAACCAGAAGGCCACCTATTGCTCTTCCCCAGGGCCTTGGTTCTTCCGTTATATTATGATACACTGACTTATTCATCTCTAAGACTCCTCCCCTCCCTCCCTCCTTCCTTTTTTCTTTTCCTTTCCCCCAGATTCTCCCTTCCAATTCACCAGTGCAGCAAACACTCACAGAGGCACTGGAAGTGTGGGTGGAAACAGAGATAAAAGGCACAGTATTTTCTCGAGGAGCTCCCAGCCCAGTGCACACGCAGGCTGAACAGACTCTGCCCAGGCTGCAGGGGGAACAAAGGAACGATAGAGCTCTGGCCGCCTGGGCGTCAGGAATGGCTTTCTCTTAAAACATCACGTACGAATTAAACAGGGTTTGGGCAAAGAGGCAGGCGGGGGGCATTTCCGGCAGAGGTCCAGAGATGAAATAAAAAGCAGGGTCTCCTCCAGGAGCTGCGGCTGCTCAGCAGGGTCAGGCCCCAGAGCGCAGTCAGGGAGAGTCCTCAGAGATGAGGCGGGGGGCAGCCAGGGCCAGATGGCCAAGGTCCTTGCATGTCATGCTAAAGGGCCTGTCTTTCATCTTGAGGGCAACAGTGTGCCATTGGTGGTTGGCATCTGTTGTTTTCATCTGCCAAGCGTTCATTTCCTTCCTATTCTGATATCACCCTCCATCCTTTGGCAGACGGCCTCTCCCAACTCTACGTGGTTCTGGGGAACTAGCCAATCACAGCCTTGTCCCACCCACATGACCCAGGCCTGACCAATCATACGTCCCCAATCCCTTCATCCAGGGAGTGGGTACATGGCCCAAATGGACCAGTCAGCGTCCTTCCCTGAAGAGATAAATAAGGAGAAGGGATCTTTATTTCAGTAGAAAGAAGATAAGTCTACTTTTAGATGCATCACAGGACGTTCAGGCAGGGATGTCAAATAGGGTGTTGAGTATGTGAGTTTGGAGAAAGGTTCTGCCCTGCAGATTTGGGCTGTTTACTCGATGACTAGATTCCTCTCAGTCTCTACATTCAGTTCAGGAGTCAGTCCTTAAGGCCCTGCCTCCAAAATGCATCCCGAGCCCATTCAGATCTCTCCATTTGCACAGCTGCAGCTCTTGTGCAAGACACTGTCTTCTCTCGCCTGGACCATTGCACAACCACCTAAATAGTCCACTTGCACTTCCGTTTTGCTCTGTGCAACATACTCTCCACGCAGCCGCGTGCTTTCAGAAGTACACGTATGAGCCCATGACTCCCCTCTTTGCTTCTCCATCCCGCTTAGGGTGAAGCTGAACTCCCCACATGTTCCATCTTCTGCCTCCCCCAACCTTGTCTTATAGCACATTGGGTATTGATTCCTTCATTGATTCACTCATTCAACAAATATTTGTGCAGTGCCTACTATTTTCTGGGCAACGGGGATACAACAATAAACAAGATAGACGAGGTCCCTGTTCTCATAGAGTTTGTGTTACAGAAAGTAATCAATAACACATAAGACGTTTGCAGAGAGTGATCAGTATTTATGAAGATAATGAAATAGAATGATAACCGAAAGGAGCAATTAGTATTATATTAAGTGGGTGACACTCTTAGATTGATGGCTTTTCATCTCTTTTTTAATATAAGATTTTTTTCTACCTCAGGACCTTTGCACATGAGTCTCCTTGGAGCCCTTTGCCCTCAGATCTTCCCATGGCCGCTCATCCTTGTCATTTGTGACTCAGCTCAAATGTCATATCCTCTGTGAGGCTTCCCAGACCACTCCACCTAAATCTAGCTATAACTGTAGTTTCCCCGTTTAATGAGATGTCCAAATAGGAACCTGGGTGTCCCTGAGGCTGGGAACAGAGTAGGTATTTTCAGAAAGGGGAGGAATGCTAATAGGAACACCCACTTCCCAACCCCTTTTCCAAGCTCCTACCCATTTCAAATTGTGAGGGGTTGTCTCTATAGAGAGGCAGGCAATTTCTTCAAAGGCCCGAAGCAAGGCAAACAACAGAGAAAGATCTCTCTGTCTCTCTCTGGATCTCTGTGTTTCATCTGTAAAATGAGACTATTAGACTGGGAGGTCCTAGGGGAACCTTCTTTCTTTCTGGGCTCTGCCCACCTCGTGCCCGGTGTTTGAGGCACCAGGTTGCCTCGTGGTTTTGGAGTGTGTGGTGCCGGCAGAGAGGAGGGTCAGCTGTTAGCTGGAAGAGCCCGCTTTCACATCCAGCGACTCTGGGAGCTTCACCAGGGACAGGGTAGCAAGCCTGGAAGAGAACAGGAAAGCCAAGGGAGCTAATTAAAAGCTCTTTGATCGACCACTGGAGGGAGGATGAGAGGCAGGGGTGGGTCCAGGAGCTGTTATGCATTTGCAGCTACAAATTGCTCTTCGGGCTCAGAATCAGTTCTAAGGAGAGCTCTGTTGGACATAAAGTGCTCCCCCCAACCGCCTCCCAGACAGTCACATGCGGCTCACCAAGGAATTCATGGAGGGAGAAGGCAGGGAAGGGATTGTGTGCGCAGGACGAGTGCTGATGGGGAGGCAGGGGCTCAGCATCACCAGGACCCTTCGTATGTCCGAGGCTGCAGTGTGCTCTCTGTGTAGCTGAAGAGGCCAGAAATAATGCGTCTTCAGTCTCTGCATGGAGGCTCCTTCCAGGCCCTGACTCCGTCAGGACCGTTGTCTGCACTCTCGTAGCAGCTGCAAGCCTAGGACTGGACATCCCTGGGGGGTGAGCCTGGGCATCCATGGGGCATTGAGTCTCACCTGGCTGGGCTCACCTGGCTGGGCTAGCCCAGCCTCATAAACGGGCATCCTGCCTCAGCTTCCTCCTGAAGGTAGCACTTCACAGCTGCTGTTGGAGCTCCGTCCTGAGTCTCAGCCTCCCTCCTCCTTTATCCGCCCCTTAGCATTCCCTCGGGGTCCTGTCCCTGTTGCTGGAACCACCTGACGACTAACACACAGATCACAGACGTGACCTCTCCTGGCTCTGAGCGTCCCACGGGGTGGGGGGTCAGGCAGCTTGGGCTGGCCTGTGGAGCCCTGCAGGAACGGTGTATGGCCCACGGGTGCCGGGTGGCTGACTCCACGCCCCGCTGCTACCCACGCCTTACGGCCGAGTCCTAATCTGGGCCTGCTGCCAGCCGAGAGATGGGAGCCCGCCAGGGCCACAACGGTGAAGAAAACAAGGTCACCGGCTCCAACGGGTCACAGTCCCGTGGAAGGCTGATGCAGTCACGGTTGACCGGGCTGTGACTTGCAGCAGAGTCGGGGAGAGGTAAGACGAACGTCCACGGGATTGTGCAGAGAAGGGGGAAGCAGAGGGCAGTCAGTTCTGGGCGCGGCAGCGAGGCCCCTGCTCCTTCCCCGGCCCCTGCTCCAGGCCATCCGCCCCCTTGCTGTTTCCTGAACAAGCCTGGCAGGAACCCGTTCTGAGGTCCCCCTTCACCCCCTGCCTGCAGTGGCTCGGGCCTCCCCCCCATCCCTCCCTGTCGCCATACAGCGCGTCTGCTTCTTTGTAGCTCTATCACCACTTGGCATGATCTGGGTGTTTATTTGTAGGCAGTTGACCCTTGAATATAACATGGGTTTAAACCGCGTCCACTTAAATGTGGATTTTTTTCAATAGATACCATAAATGCATTCTCTCTTCCTTATGATTTCCTTCACATTTCCTTTTCTCTAGCTTATGTTAGTGTAAGAATACAGTGTATAATACGTATAACATACAAAATATGCGTTAACTGGCTGTTTATGTTATCGGTAAGGCTTCTGGCGAACAGTAGATGATTAGTAGTTAAGTTTCAGGGGAGTAAAAGTTTGTACTGCGTGGGAATTTGGTGGCCCTAACCCCCACACTGTTCGGGGTCAACTGCATTTTTTTTTTTCTGTCTCCTAAGTGAGAAGATAAGCCCCCTGAGGGCAGGGGTTCCATATGACCACTGCTGACTCCCCAGCACCTCAAGGTCACTGGGCACGTAGTACGCGCTAAACCTGGTGCTTGGGCAGTGACTGGGGGAATGATGCAGAGGTTCCCGGCAGGAAGCACACCTTGGGCTGACCTTGAAGCACGGGTGAGGCTGAGCTGGGTGGGCGCTCCAGGAGGAAGCAGGAGTGGAGGCAGAGGCATGGGGGGGCACAGGCGGGAAGGAGAAAGACAGCAGGTGGGGGGGGAGATAATGGAGGGAGGAAGGTGCCCGCCAGCATGTGTAAGGAAACTCTCTCAGCCTGTGGTCGTGTTGGGTCCCCACCCACCCGCCTCTCAGGCTTCCTCCACTCCAAACACTGACTATCCCTTGCAGCTGAGCCACCGTCCCACCCTCCTAATAAACTGTCAACCGTGTGCTTTGGGATCTCCTACATTTTGGCTATGGCCCTGACTTTGCTCCCTCCTAGCTGCGTAAGCCCCTCTCAGAGCCTCTGTGTCTCCTACCCCTCCGCACACCCGGGACTGTCTTTCAGCAGGTGATCGGTGACAGGCCCGGGTCACGAGCTTCTACAGGACAAGGCCCTGGATTTCCATCGGTAGGGAAAATTGGTTTCTGGGTGATGGGAAAAGCAGAGACGAGTCCGATTCCTGGTTTTCCTCCGTTACTCGTGTAACTTGGGCAAGTCGCTTAGCTGTCTGGAGCTCAGTCTCCTTATCTATAAAGGTGGGAGTTAAAACGCTTCCCTTGTGGATTTGTGGTGGGAATTAAATGCAATTCTGTTTAAAGTACTTAAGGCAGGGAAGTGCTCAGAACAGTTAGATCTCGCCTCCCTCTCTGCCAGTTCCACTCCCAGCCCTCTCCCTGCCAAAGGTACCATGGCTTCCAGCGAGAATCTTCCCACGCGGCCAACTCCACAACTCCCCGTGGGTCCTCGACCCCCTCAGGCTGCCCGGGTTCTTGCTAATTAATGGGTGGAACTTTCAAGCAGCCTTAACCTCTCAGAGGGGATCATCAGCCCCAATAATCAGAGAAGGCCTTCCCGGGTCCCCTGCAAGGCAGCCTCGGGCATCCTACAAAAGTCATCACAAAACCCCCAACGAGATGGCAAAAATGTGTTTCTGTTTGAACACCCCGATTCCCCGTTTGCTAATGCAAGCTGGCCCGGAGCCAGGGTGCCGACTTTATTTATTTGTTTGTGGGTAGGCGTTCGTTGTTGTCATGATGCTTTTATCTTTCCTCCAAAGGCCCAGTGGAGCCCATTCAGCGGGTAGGTGCGGTTATTTGCTTAGAATCTAATTACATTATGGAGCAGCCAGGGGTGGCACTTGGCAGTCTTTCTGGGCTGCTCTCCTTTCCCAAAGCACGTGGGAGGGTGGACCAAAAAGAAATGCTGTAAAGCAGCTACTTCTCTCTGAGTTGGTAAATAAGTGGGGACCAGAGCACAGGAGGGGGTCACTTCTGGACGTGGAAAAGGCCAACTCGTCCCTTCAGTTTCATACCGGGAACACCTTTCCCATGCCGCTCACATGTCAGCAGGAAATCTGTATCCAGAGGATGCCCTGAAAATGTGTTTCTTCCTTCCCTACACTTACAAAGGGTTAGCCCATCAGACTCACTGACTGAGCTCTTACTGGGTGCCAGGCATGGCTCTAAGCACTTTAGTTTCATTATTTCATTTAATCCTCACAAAAACCTTGTTAGGTAGGTAGCTTTATTACCCCCTGTGACAGATAAAGAAACTGAGGGCATGCCGAGGTTAACCGGCCCTCCACCCCCCTGTAATTAAACGGTGGTGCTAGGTGTTGAAACCAGGCAGACTGGTTCCGGAGCTGTGTTTTTAACTCTACGGATATGAATCTTAACAAAATGTTTATTATTAGTATTAACAGATTAATAAACATGTAAGTTGACAGATAATTAAATTGTTAGATGATTGTGGCAGAATCCGTGTTTCCTCCTTCCAGGCTGCGCGGCTCCGACTACATTTCCCAGCAGCCCTTGCAGCGATGTATAGGGCGGGACCAGGCAGCCCAGTGCAACAGGAGGGGGTGCAGCGTCTGTGTCCCTGGTTGATTAGAAGCATCAGCCCTGGGCTTGCCTGTTTCCCCCTCACTGATTGGATGGGGTCGCCTTGGGAGCCTCCCGCTGAGCACAGCGGTCCCCCCCCCCCCCCCCCCAGCTGCCTGGTTTGCATGGCGGTTTCATGGAGCAGGAGCTGCCAACCTGCCCCACGCTGCTAGGTGAGAGAGTCACACATTTCTTGGCTCTGCAAGTGGCTAAAGTTTTTGAGTCTCTTTGTTATGGCAGCTTAGCCCTTACTCCAACTAACAGAGCAATTTTCTTTGCTTTTTACAGAATCCAAGGAACTTTTTCTTTAAAGGTAATCCAGACTAACCTAGGAGTCTATCACCTGATAGAGCAGCTCCCAAAGACCTGCAGTTGTAAATGGCTCACTTCCTATTGAGTCAAGCCATTCTATCTTTCAAAGCTCTACCGTTCGAGAGTTGTTGAAATAGAAATTCTAAGGTGAAACGTATCTCAGTAATCCGCACCAGGGTCCCATTCTCCTCAAAGCCTTATCAAGAAATCACGTTTCAGGACTGAGAGGGTCATAACAAGACTGTGGGTTCCTCCAGGTCTCGGATCAGTGGAGGAGGCTCAGGGTGGAAATTAGGGAGGCGAGAGCCTCTCCCTGATCAGATATTAAAGTGAGACCCTGGTGGGACTTGGGGCTACCTGACTGACGTGAGACCATCAGCCTCTGAATGGCAACTCTGTTCCCTCCTCGGTGGGGAGCGGCCCGAGAAGCTGGGAGGGAACCAGAGGCCACGGTAAATACAGTCTGTCCATTTGTAGACTTCAGATGTCCCAGTGCTTGATCCCATTTACTTGAGTAAGACATTATATCCAGGCATTTCAGGTTCCAAGTTACATGTCAGAGGCAATTTTCCTTTCTCCGGACATGATGTGAGGGTTTGTCCTTTCAGGGAAGCCACATGGGCTCAGTGATGGGCACCTCCTATCTCAAGCAGGGGGAAGCTCCTTGGTTTCATTCATTTAGCAAAGCTACGCCGACCATCTCAGCTTGCTGGGCCCTGTGGTAAGGGTTGGGGCCACAGACAGGAATCAGACATGGCTCCTGCTTTTAAGGGGCTCAGAGCATGACAATGCTTAAAGCTATCAGCCTGCTCATTCCTTAAACAAATATTCGTGGTGCACCCACTCTGTTCACTGCTCTGCGTTTTGCACTTGGAATCCATCTGCAAACAGGATGAACCCCTGCCCTGTTGGAGTTGATATTCAAGCAGGGGAGAGAGATAGCAAATAATAAATGCAATAAATGAATAAGTTATGTAATATATTAGAATCTGATAAATGCCAGAGAAAATGGGGGGAAAAAGAACATCTCTCTCTCAGCTTTGGATACCTGTAATCCACCTAAAGGAGCTCCTCACCTTGATCTTACTCTGAACACTGTGATTGACCAGGCCAAGAACAGGAGAGCCAAGAGAGCCTTCTCAGTCTATACTGTTCCTAGAATTTCAAAGGTAAAAGACATTAAATTATAATTCTCTAGCTGATGCATTAATCTCTCCTAGCATCCCTGAGATATACCTATATATCTTCCCTGGTGCCGTCAGGAATAGAGGACTTCTTAGACTACTGATGGAGAGACAGTTCATGGTTAAGAGCAAATAGACTTTGAAATGAGATGGATTGGGAACAGATCCTTCTGCTGACCCATCCATTACCTGGGTCCCTTCATTTTTTAGCATGTCCCCTCATTTTTGGCCTTGGAGCTCTCATTCATACACTGGAAATGCCTCCTGGTTATTGTGAGGATCTAGGAAGTCAGGGAGATTCCATGGTCAAGAGCATGGGCTGTGGAGTCAGACCGTCTGAGTTCAAATCTCTTTTCTGCTCAAACCCTGGATACTCCTGGACCATTTACTTAAACTCCCTCAGACCTCCTTTTGTTTGGCTCCAAACTCAGAGTGAAAATAATGCTAACTTCCTAAGCAGGCAGGGCTCCTGCCAGTTTATATGTCACCTGAATAGGAATTAGAAAGGGGTTCTCTTTCCTCCAAGTGGACACAGCTCCATGTCTGGGCTTAAGGCTTGGAAGGCAGCCCCCAGCCAGCCAGGCAGGCCCCTTTCTGCAGCACAGCCTTGATCAGGTCACAGCGGCCTCCTCAGTGTTACCGTCAGGCTTAATTCCTGTGAGCCACTCAGGACATTGTCTGATGCTCATAGAAAGCACTCAATTAATGTTAGTAATTATTATGATAAAAAATTAACTCTGAAGGCAGCCTGTTTTACTGTGAGACAGCTGGACTATTGGGGGTAACAGTCCCCGGTTCTGGTATGAAGTCTTCGCCCCACTCTCTGTGGCTTCTTATGCTTCACATCAGAAGTCAGTTGGGCCGCTCTTGTAGAAGACTAATTGTAGAAATGTCCCCAGTTCTCTGCCTCCCTCTGTCCCTTTGCCCTTGACTTCTCCTGTCAAGACAGAATCCATCTCCCCGTGACCCTGAGGTGGCCTTGCGACTCGGCCGTTTCTGCGTCCATTCTTTCTCGGAGCTTCGCCACCACCATGTGCCTGTCCACCTGCTGGGTGATGGCAGGCCTGAGGGCCAGTTACCTCTGAGGGGGTGCAGGACTTGCTACCCCCAAATATGGCACCTGGCATACTGGACATTTGAAACTGAGGGAGTTTGAGAAACTGGCAGAAGCAGGAAGGTCACTCTGACCTTCCTCTCCTCGTCCCCTGAGTAGGTCATAAAGCCCTCCCGTGAGAGGTGCCCTCCCCGCACCTGGTGGAAAGAGCATCCTGATCTCTGAAGACGACGGGAGCCTCACACAGCCCCCCTCGGGTGCCGCACTCACCCCTTCCTCCTCGCTCTGCCTTATTTCTCCATCGCTGCCCACACTTCCTCAGGCTTAGCTGAGGAACACTCAGGGTTACCACTCATTTCCTTATGCCATTTAAAACTTGTATTCAGTAGATTTATACGCTTTTCTCCTCCTCACTTGTCTTTGTCAGCTTCATTTTCGGGACCAGCCAGGGGCCCTAAGAGGGTCAAGGGAAAGTTTTTTTTCCCCCCTGCACCTCCGTGGCTTCAGCCGATAGCCAGCTGGCTGCCAGGTGTGTGAGTAAAATTGTTCTAGATCAATCATCTCCCAGCTGACCAGAGACACAACAGCAAGACCAGTGGATATTAGCTAACCTGGCTCACAGGCTTGTTAGAGAAGGGAAATCGATGCTCAGTGTTGTATGCCTCTGAGCTCTGGGGGCTGCTTGGCATGCTGCATTGGCATGCCAGTGGGTATCTGAGTATCTGATGCAGGTCTGGACTCGCCGGTGCTGTACCCAGACTGTGCCCCGATGGCAGATAGAATTCAGTTTGCCCCCGTGTCATCAACAGCCTCCTTCCCCCTTGTCCTACTACCCACTGAATTTATAAGCCTCCCCACTTCTCTCTTGGGCCCTGTCCCTAAGGCCAAAGTGATTTTTCTGCTCCCCACAATTCTTTCCCTGCCACCTCCTGGACGAGACTGTGGGGACCTGACATGGTCTGGAGGAACCAGCACTGGCCCCGAGGCTTCCTCTCTGTTGGTCTCGATTTCAAAGGACATTTGAAGCTGGCACAGCCGCACGCAGTCCCGAGCTTAATGACATCTCAGCGTCCCCACTAGAGAAGAACTGGTTTTCCGAGGGTATATAACTTCGCTATTATGACTCACTCTAGGGTAAAACTGGGCAAACAAGTCCTACCGCCCGAAGGCAATTTTGATTTTTAAATTATGAAATAAATCATCCTGAGCTTTTATGTTTTCTTGGGGTTTGTTTTTGTTTTTCTCCTTTGCTCTAAAACTTCCACAGTAGCTTTCTGCTCTGAGATTATTTATCACTTGGCTCTCTTCTCACCCAAACCATATTTGTTTTGTAAAATGACAAATCACCCTGCACATTCCGGGCCAGAGCCTCACGCTGAGCGGAGCTTGGGCACCGAAGGGGCTGGAGTGGAAAAACAGAGGTTAGCTGCACTTCGGCAGTGGGCGAAGGGGCCCGGGGTGAGTGTTGCAGGAAGAATTCCCACAGCACATTGGCAGGGCACAGGTGTGACTACATATTTGCTTGACACTGAAGTCCCTGCTTTGGCGGATCAGCTTTTAAAAAAAATCTCCTGATTCTGGTTTCCTCATTTTAAATATACATTTAAAAAAATTGATTTTAGAGAGAGAGGAAGGGAGAGAGAATCATCTATCAGTTGCCTCCTGTATGCCCCCTACTGGGAACCGAGATCGAAACCTGAGCACGTGCGCCCATCGGGAACCGAACTAGTGACCTTTCGGTGCACGGGACTACGCCCAACCAGCTGAGCCACGTGGGGCAGGACTCTGGTTTCCTCACCTAAAAAAAAAAATCTCCATAGAATTGTTATGAACACCATTTTCTTACGTGGGGGAACAGAGGGAATATTTTAAACCAGAGGCCAGACACCACCCTGAAGCTCTGGGGTTATTGTTGAGGGTCCTCATATCTGCGAATGTTCCAGGACTGTCTGTAAAGTAGATAAATACAGTATCTCACGAATTCACGTCCATCTTTTCATTAAGTATGTAAAGAGTCACCATGGCAAAGGTGCGATTCTATTTCGATGAATGAGGCTGACATTTCTCTCTCTGGATCAATCATAGATTTGAGCCAGTGTGCGCCTTCTGGATCAGGGAGTGTTCGTGGGGGAGGAGTTCAGCTACATTTTATTTCCATAGATTACAAGAGTCTTTGCCCTTAAAACCCACGGGAAGCAATTTCAGGTGGGACAGGAGGAGGGCGCCTGAGCATTCGGGTCTGGGGGATGCTGGTAGGACAAAGATTTTCCTCTTGGAGAGCCTGGCTGGGTTTATTGACACGGGTTCCGGTAGCTGCTAAGGCTGCAGGTCTGGGAAAGCAACGCAGAATAGTCAGTGGCAGGTTCCTGGCCGGCTCAGAGCCAGGGCCACCTGGGAACCGCGTGGCGGAGGGTGACTGACCATCTGAATCCAGACAGAGAGCCGCGGGGAGGGACGATCCGGCCACTCATGGGCTAACACGCTAATCACGAGCTCCAAGCCTTTTGTCACGTGAGCTAACTCGTGTCTTTAGGCACAAGCTACTCTTCCTTGGATATTCTGTCGCTTGCGGTCAGCAACACTCTTACCTGCAGTGTAGACAGCCAGCAGTGGTCGCTGAGTGCGAGTCCGTGTCGCATGGTGCGTCCTGAGGGTAAAACTCAGCGTGACTCACAGCTCGGCTCCCGCAGCCCCCAGAGCAGCGCCTGCTACGCCGCGGGCTCCAAACACGTGGGGCCGAGTTCCCTTCCCTCTGTCCCCCCAGCAAGAAATCTGAACAAACCTACTCACCTCACTGCTTCTATCTCTGCTTCAACCTGTGCTCGAGACTGACACAGGGCCGGTGACAAAATCCCTCTTCCCTAAGACCCTCCGCGGCTCCCCACGGGGCCCATGAAAAGCACACTCCTGAGGCCATCGAGTTTCTCACCGCCTTGACTCCAACCCGCTTCCCACGTCACGTCCCTGCGTCCTGATTCTCCGCGCCGCACGGTCAGCTGCCCAGCTGCCCTCCCTCCGAGCCCGGCTCTGCCCACGTGGCTGGCCGCCTGGATGCCTGCCCACCTCCCCGCTCCCCGGACTCCCCCTCTCTCCTCCGGGGGGCACGCGGGCTCTCCTGCTGCCCCGTGCATCCTGCCCAGGAGCAAAGGCTGAAGGAGCGCACGGACGGAAGAGGCACGGAAAGAGAGAACTCACGGAACTTGGAGACACCACTGAGCCGAAAGGACATTTCCGCTGGATCAGGTAGAAAGGCCTCTGATTAGGCCCAGATGTTTGCAAGAATTGAAAACAGTCACTGCCGACCTGCCTGTTCATTAAGCGGAGTGCGTCGCACCACGGGCTTTTGTTCCACGCAAAGCTGCGGGATCAGAGCCTTCTTGGGAGGCACATCCCAGGCTGCTAGCCTGTAACCACCTGGAGCTGCTGTGCTGAGTGTCCCCCGGCCAGAGCCCCTCGGCTCACAAGGCTCCAGAAAACCACGGAGAAGCACAATATTGGGGCTAATTGAAAGACGGCCCCTGCCCCTGGGGTGTAAACTCTGCTTTGATGGGGGCTGGTGCCCATCACTTGAGGGCTGCTGGAAATTCCCCGCCACAGGGCCAGCGCTTGGCTGCTGCACCTGCGGGGTGTTTGCCGCTGTTGCTCAGAGTGGGCAGGGGGTGAACATATGCACATTTTTGTCTCTCTCTCTGGGGGAAGAAAGCAAGTGGAGGTGCCTGAGTGCACAGGGCCTCGGTCCAAGGTCACATATGGAGAATCTGGGAGAGCTCACCAAAAACAATTCATGTCTTACTCGGTCAGAAATCCATTTGGGAGGGAAAATTTCAGCTGGAGCCAGACGCCAAGCAGTTTCTTTCCTGGCCAGGAGCCTGTGGAAATGGCATCAGGTGTGTTAGCCACGGGACATGGAGAGGATGGATGCTTGCTCAACTCCCAGGTGCACAGTGCCCTGCCACCTTCTCAGGCGATCCCTGCCACGGGCAGAGAGGAGGGCACTGATCTTCCCGCTTTGGAGATTTTAAAAGTGAAGCGTTGGGAGCTGAGGTGCTTCACTAGAGCGAGACTGGGAAACGGTGGCGCTGCTTTCCCATCCCTGTCAGGCTGATGTCCCACAGTCCCTTCCACTCATTCAACCAACACTCTTTGAGCGCCTACTATGTGCCAGGAAGCATTCAACCACACAGCCAGGAGACACCTGCTACTGACTGCAATGAATGTAACTTTTGGAGAGATGGGCTGGACAAACCTCTGCCGTCTGACTGCAGGACCACGGCCCAGAGGGGTTAATTCACTTTCCTAGGGTCACAGAGCATATAAGCAGCAGCATTGGAACTAAGGCTCAGTTTCTTCTGGCTTCCAAGTCCACGGTCCCTTGACTGTTATTATAATTACAGACCCCAGACTGTTTGCCCTTCAGCTGGGCCAGGCTCGTGTCTCATTTCTGGGCTCTCTCAAGTCTAAACTCTACTCTCCCGGGTTTCAGCCCTTTTCCGCCTACTGGGTGGTTATTAGCCGATCCAATAATTTACTCCGTGCCAGGGTTTTAATGGGTACCTTAATGTCTTATGGGGCCCAGATAGCATATCTGCATTTTAAAAGTAGCTTTTAATTCAGCCCCATTCACTGCAGTTTAATTCAACAAATACAGCAAGGTTAGCTGTGTACGAGGCGCTGGGCTGGGGGGAAATAAAGTAACAAAGGCCCAGAGTCTCTCTTCAAGGGAGACTCAGGCTCTTCGGAGGGGGCAGGGGGCATGTAAACAATGAACCTGAACACATAGAAAAGTGGTGCCAAGTAAAAATTTTAAAGCATGTTATAGGAGCGCAAAGAGGAAGCATTTGACTTAACATAAACAAATGACTAAGAGATTAAAAACAAAAAACCCAAATGAATAAAGGACATGGAAATCCAAGTTCAAAAGCAGAAGGCAGAGGTAGTCTAGCCTCACAGAACATGTGCTAGAAGAATTCAGGGGCCGGAGGTTTCAGAGGAACTCGCCACCACCTGGAAGGCAGCGACAGCTGTCCAGCTGGTTCCCCGCCTTTAGTGTGATTCCTCCAGTCCGGCCTCTTCTCGGGGGGGCTGGAGTGGTTCTGGGGAAGCTAATTATGATCGTTATTTCCTGCTTAAAGCCCTGTCGCTGCCCTCGGTTGCCTTTAGGATAAATTCAAAGCTCTGCCCAAATAACTAACACGTGGGGCGGAGGCCGTTCCACGCGCCTGCTCCGTCGCGAGAGCCTGTGTCTGTTCGCGGGACCTGAAGAGTAGGAGGGAAAGAGACGAATCTGAGCCCATGCAGAGGATACTATGAGGACACTGGGGAAACGGACACTCGTGTCACAGCAGGAAGGGCTAAGAGACCAGGAGATGGTTAAATGAGAAGATAGGAGAAGGGACAGAGAGGGAGAGCAGAGGCTCAGGATTTAACCTGTTTCCCACCAGTGGAGGACTCCACGTGGAAGAAGGTAGCCCTGCCCTTTTTCTTTCTAGAAAGCAGAACCCCAGCTAAGGGCTGCAGGTTGAGGGAGGAAGACTACAGCTTAACCAGAGAACATCCCGAAGGTCAGAGCTGCTCAACGATACACAGAAGGTAGTATTTTGAGATGTCAGCTGAGGACTATTTCCTTGGATGTCCTCCAGGTGCCTTGAACTGCCTCAGACTCATTTCCCAACCTCCCGCCAGCCGTGGGCTACACGAGGGACACAGCTGGATGGGTGGGTGGATGGGTGGGTGGGTGGATGGATGGATAAGTGGATGGGTGGGTGGGTGGATGGGTGGGTGGTTGGATGGGTGGGTGGATGGACGGGTGGGTGGATGGACGGGTGGGTGGATGGGGCACAGCCCTGAGAAAGAGGAAAAACTAAAACCATTGAGAGTGAGATCAGAGGGGTCAGTGCTCACTGGGGTTCTTCAGAGAGGACTCGGAGAATACACCTTGATATAGACCTCTTGGCTATGATATAAGAGTAGGAATTCTTTCTCTGGGGTCTGTGGATAGTTTCAGGGAGTCCACAAGGCGGCTGCAATTGCAGGCACCTTTTTATTGAGCTTGTGTGTTTTTATGGCATGTGGCTCCCTAGCTTTCATTAGGTTTCCGGAGAGGTCTATGACCTAGAAAAAGGTTAAGACCACTGCTTTGAAGACACTAGACCATCAAAGGCTAACATTGCCTCGTCTTTGAAGCTTTGCCCACCATGCTGGCTTTGAAGCTGGGAAGGCCATTCTCAAAGGTTTTCATGCTAAAGCAGGGGCCTGAGCATTTTCAGATGAGGAGCTATTTTTAACTTCTCTGAAGCCTCCTGAGAATGGGCCCAGCTGGTGTAGGGTGAGGCAGAGCCTAGTTCTAAGGGTGCAAGTGGGTGAGGGATGGTGTGGGCAGGCGCAGTGACGCCACTGGCTGTGCCTGCTCCCTATGGGAATCCCAGTGAGCTCCGGAGAAGGGGAGGCATGTGATAGTAGCATCCAGCCGGGAGATCAATTCTATTAAAGTTGGAGATTCTACGGACAGCTTGAGAAAAGGTCATCCAGGGGACCCAGCTTGTCTAGAGCCAGCACAAAAGGGTGCCGGGCTCTGAAAACTGGATTATGTCAAGCCAGCAGACAGAACAGTAAGGGTGGTGGGATGGGCTTGGTAGAGGTGAGCTGGAGCTTTACGCAGGGGCAGTGCCGTTTCGGCTCCCGGCCCTGTGGGTTGAAACGGCCATAGTTTTTACCCTCAGCCTTCTTCCAGAGGGGCTGCTAATATATATTCACATACGCATTTCTGTTGTTCAAGGAATCATAGAACTAACGATTGTTTTAAAAATACACTCATTGAAATACGATTTTAAGTGGAATCAGACTTGCACAGTTCAACCGTGGCCTCAGGGGGCCTTGAAATATCCAATCAGGGAAGGTCAGAGCAGCCCTAAGCAGTAGAAGGCGCAGCCTCTTTGAGCCAAGGCAAATGCTTGGCCTCCTCCAGCCATGGTTCCATGCCATTCATACGCTTCCTTGGGTTAACTCAATCATTTATACACATGTTCACACACACACACATGGAATTATTCCCTGTTCATTTTTCTTTGGGACAATAACCCTTTGCCTTGTGAGGACCCAAGATGGAAGTTTCCAAGCAGATCAAGCTCTGCTCCCTTCAGAAATGACATGCGGCGCCTCTAGCTGTTGGAGAGAGGGGAGGGCATGAGCTTGGCTACCAGGATGTGTCTCGTCTGTGACTGTAGCCTGTGGCTGCCAGGGTTCCTTTCTGAAAGCGCGGGGACTTCACACGAAAGTTCACAGACTTCAGTGGACTTCCTTGACTGAACCTGGTCAAGGCTAATGAAGCCACTGACTCTGGCTGGAGCAGCGCCTCCTGTGTGGCCAGGCGATCCAGCGCCCCACAGTGCGATTCTCCACCCTCAGTCTCACCCCTTTTATTTCTGCTCCTCTCAGCCCTTTGCTGGGGGGTTTTTCCTAGACTGGCTCCTTGGCATCCCAGACTTTATTTTTCCTTAATATTGTCTTGCAGGGTCTCAGCCACCTGCCCATGGCAAAGCCCTCAGGTCCTCCTGTGTGTGGGGGCGGGGTTCTCAACTCTGCAGCATACAAAGGCTAAGGGGGTGTGTGAGGCTGCTTCCCCGTGAAGTCTCCTCTGGGGGACAATGAAAGGTAGTCTCAGCCCCTAACCTCCCCCTAAATATTGTATAAATCCTTGAGGTGCCTTGTAGGAGTCCGAATCCCTTGTTCCACAGGAGGCCTAAGGGTAAAGAGGGGAATGGACCTAGAGAGAAGACCATTTGGCCTGAGCTTCCTTGTGAGAGTACAGGAGGAAGAGATGCCCTGTTTATCTGGAGAAGACAAGCCGCAGTGACTGTCTCATGTGCCCCAGATAGCTGCCAGGAGATGGAGGAGCGCTGGTCTGGGTCTGGGAGCCTCGGGAGCTGGGTGCACACAGTGGCAAATATGCAGAAAGGGGAGGTCAGGCCAGAGCCAGACTGCAGGCCCCAAGGTGGGGAGTCACACAGGGGACAACAGAGGAAGTCAGATGTTCTCCAGGCCAGGCTGGGGACCAGGTCCTGCGTGCCGGGGACAGCATCCATGCTTCAGGCAGGTGGTCTGAAAAGCCAACCTCTAACATCCCATCTGGTCTAAGACTGGGCAAGAATCATGGATGCCCACCTGAGAGCGCGCTGACTTGTGAAGGGCGGGAGAGAGCTGCGGAGTCCTGAGGTTCTGAAGAGAACCTGGGTGGACCAGGAGGGCAGGAGTGTGGCGCAGGTTCTGGGCCCGAGGTTCACTCCATCTGCTGTGGGAGCTCCACTCTGCTGACGGAGTGGCTGGGGATCCGATCTCAGGTTCTCCTACCGCTGATGCAGGGAAGACGCAGAGGAGGAGGGGGTGCGCTGGGTTTAATCAGACAGCAGGGAGAGGACCCCAGGAGCTGCAGTATGGGTACATTTTATTTACAAGCAAGCAAACCTACGGGCATCAGCAAGCCTGTAATCTAACAGCCAAAACTCCCCACCAGCATCTCCCAGCGGTGGTGCCAGGTATTGCGATTTTGTCTTTTTTTTGAAGCCGATCCCTTGCTTTTCCAGAAAGACCGATGCTAATGCAGGTCCCAGTAGAACACGGGACAGCCTACACTCCTCTCCACCACGCAGGGGACTGGGGTGTGTCCCCTAAACCCTCCCAGCGAGCTCCCTTATCTCTGACATGCAAATGGCATAGATGGGCGGTTACAAGCATCAGGGTGCAGCGGGGGATTTCGACTATTGTAGAGTGAGCTCTCCTCTCTTCCAGGAGGAAATGTGCGCGCCGGGAGAAAGGACCGAACGAGAAGCGGGGACGGTTCTGCTGAGGGCTCGCGCTCCCAGGCGAGGGTGGCATCGGCGAACGCAGATGCCAACCCCAGGACCAAGCGAGACATCCTGGTGGCTGTCCAAAATCGGCATCTTGGGGACAGTAGGGGCAGAGGGCATCTGAGTCCACTTCTCTAGCAAGTCACATGGCGAAGGGCAATGCATTTGTGAGCACCTGGTCTTACAGTGCCCGGGACGGGGTAAAAAGCTCCGTTTATAGTGGCCGCTGACTCTGGTGATCGGCAACTTGGTTTACTTAGCTCATGTTCTCCTAGAGAAGGCGAAAGCTTTCCTAAACCTACTTTTCTACTGAGAACCTCTCCCGTATTAGCAACTCAATTTACCTTCAAAAATGTGCTTTAGGAAAGCAGAGGTGAAGTCCTCCGCGTAGCGCGTGGCCGGCAGCGTAATTGTAGTCGTTAGGTGAGGGCGAGAGGCCGGGAGCTCATTTATCCCAGAGGTCACGTTGAGGCCGAGTGACACGCACCTGGCTGCCGACGCAGCTGGACTTGGTTTTCGGTGGTTTGGCGTCGGGAGCAGCGGCTCAACCACCCTCCGGCCGCCAGAGCGCCGCGGGGCCAGCACGGGCCTGGAGTCAGAGGCGCGGCTTCTGTGCTGTCAGCCGACGTCCCACAGTGCGTGCCTCAGGTGTCACGTCTGTGGAGGGAGTAGTCAGATGGCAGCGGGGGTCCCACAGACCTTCTCCCTGAGGCTCGCACACGAGGAATAGGATGTTTCCTGAAGCTGCCTGCAGATGAACCGAAGAAGTTTCAGCTGCGTGAGAGTCTCGCTTCTCTCTCCTCATTTAGAAAGTGGGAGGCCGGCCGACTTTGGTCTTCATTCCGTCACTCGGCATTTCCAGCTTATGATTGCAGTTAAGGAGCCCGGGGAAAGGGTGGAGACGGCCGGCGCTACAGCAGATTCACAATCAAAGGAAAATCTTGATCACCTGAAAGTCTCATAAACAACTGAGCAACGCTTTGCGAGAGAGCCAGAGCTCACGCGCGGAAGACCCAGCAGTGAGAGGCCTCCCGACCCGGGAAGCCGACCTTGGACGACAGCCCGGGCCGTCCTCGCCTGTGTGCAGGACTGAGTAAAGGGGTGTTCGCCAGGTGTGGTTCGTGGCACCTGGGAGGCGACAGCCACCTGGACATGCATCCCTGGAGGGAACGGCTAAGTGAAATGATTGGATACTAACTGTAAAGTACTAGTTAGAAACAGCCGGCTAGTCATAGCCACAGCAACACGAATGGGTCTCATAAAGACAGCGCTGGGTTGAAAAGGTAAGAAACGGTGACGAGAATGCAGAGCCATTCCTGTAGGTTACAGGCACCAGTGCTCACAGAACAAAATCACACATTCTAGGGACACGTACAAATCCAAGAACAGAGGACAGGCTCACCCCAGAGGCTGTTCGGGAGGGTGGGCGGGCAAAGTGAGGTGGGAGTGGAAATTTTTCCAAAAAGGATGGATGGCTTAAGAAAAAGGGGAAAAATAGAGTAAGAGCAACAACAGCAAAGCTAAGCGTCTTGCCCAAATGCTCAGCGGCCCTCGCTTGAGGATGTTCTAGCTGCATTCTGGCGAAATTCTGAGTCTACAGAGACAACAGGAAGCAGGTCCTAATTAGGGCCTCAGTTGGAGTGAAGTGATGGCCAAGTTAGGGTTTGTGTGGACGGCATCCAGGTAGAAACAAGACTTAGATCCGAATCACGGGGATTGTCTGCTTGCCTCTCCAGACCTGCTGCCGCCTTCTCCACCTGCTGTGAGCCCAGAAGGCTGGCATCTGTGAGCAGCATCTGCCCGGTCCCCTGGCCCCCCGCCTTCCTGATGGTTTTGGCGGGTGCAGTAGCTGGCAGGAGAGACGAGTGGGCTGGAGGAGAGAGAGGTGAGTGTATCAATTTCTCTGGACCCCTTCCCACCGGGTTTCTGTTTAGCAGAGCCCGTGCTCCTCTCCTGAAAGTCACTCCTCGAACTGGTCAGTCTCTTCTGCAGCTCCAGCCTTTGCCAGCTCCGGTGCCTACTCCCATCTCTCATCCCTTCCAGACCCAGAACTGGTTACAGCTTCCTACGGGGGACAGGGGGCCTGATCTTCCCTTCTTGCTGCTCCTTATCTCTGCATTTGCAAGCAGTTCCTTCTTTAAACTCCTAGCCGGGAACCTAGTGGACGCAGTGATCGCACCAGAATTAGTCAAGTAGGATGAGGGGACTGGTTTGCTCACAGAGCTAACGAGTGTGCTGATGACCTCCCTGCTGGGGGAGACGAGGCCCTGGGAATCCGTGGCATGTGCTGGTGTCGGGAACTTAAATTAAGTCTGGTGGCAGCATAAGAGAGCTGCTGGTGGAGGCCAGGATTTGGGGAGATCAAAGGACTGAGCTCCTTAGTCACTATGGCAACAATGGAGATTTCAGGGATGTCGTGTGGGCAGATTGCATCTGGTAGCACTAGAGAGTATTTGCAGAGGAAAGGACACATGGCAAGGCGTGAACATCCTTGAGAGGGGACAGGAGTGAGATCAGAGAGCCCCCGTGGTCATGGGGAACGAGTCTCTTATGTCCATAATAGCTGCCGAGGGTCCAGCTCAAAGCTTGATTATAAGGGCCGTGGGGTGGAGAGCCCAGAGCTGCCGAGGCTCTTGTGCTAAACCAAGGGGCTGGGGGACAGAGTGAGACCCCGAGGCACGAGATGGGGATGTTGGATGGACGTGGCTGCAGCTGAGCACTGGGCATCCCTGCTGTCCCTGAGGGAAGGACACCTGTGCACACAAGCCAACCTCACACCGCAGCTGCTGGGTTCTCAGGTCCCACCTCCACTGTCTCGTGGCCTCCACAATGACAGTTCTGTCATCAGAGAGAGAAGTAAGTACAAGGCCTGCTCCCAAAGGACCCCGCTTACTGTTTGAAGTTAGTGTCATGTGGCCAGAGTTCACTCAGTGACTTAGAGAACTCAAGTCATGGGATACGGAGTTCTGAATTTTTCTAAAAAGGGGAACTGACTAAATTTGGCCCCTGAAAGAGGAGAGAGAGGGGCACAGAGCATAGGGGATGGGGACCTTCTCTGGTCAGGCGCTTTCAGAAACAGGATGCGAAGCCACTGAGAATGCTAAACGCAGCTCTGCAAGTAACACCTGCTAAAGGCTGTCCCTGAACTCCGGTCTCCTCCAAGCCGGCGAGTGAGTGGGGGGCTCTTCTTGGCCCCCGAGATCCATCAGCTCCTGGCCCCCCCGTGACTGGAAACCCTCCTCCAGTTTCCCGTCGGCCAGCTGCAGGGGGTGGTGCTCTGCGACCATGGGAACATCTCCGAGGGGGCTAATTAGGTCTGCAAACTGCCTCTGATTCCTTTAGGCTTGGCTTTTACGTATCTGCCCGCGACACTGTCCCCTGAGCGGCTGCGTGAGGCGCCTGGCCAGGCGCCGCGGGACCTCGCTGTCCTCCAGCCAGAGCGCTCCGGGCCACCATGGGGGCCCAGTTCCCGGGCTCCCTTCCTCAGTCCCCTTAAGACTTGTGCTCCGACTCTGGGGAAGCACCTGCCAAATTCTGGGTTTCTAAGTTCCCATCTGTACATATTTTCCTTTCTTTTAATCTTTTCCAGAAGGATAGTCCCTGGAGCTCTTTGCTCACTTTGCGCTCTCTCTGGCCTTTCTCTGGGTTCCCTGAGATTTGGTGATGTCTTCCTGATTGCCGTCTACGGATGAGCCTTTTAAAGTGACACTGATGGGAATTTACAGACCATGAAGAGAGCTTACATGATCACGTTATACTAAGCAAGGAAGCCATTGATCTAGTATGATCACAAGCGTTTAAAACATACTCAGGGAACAGCATACATCCCTTTGCAATGTGGGAAAGAGAGTTAACTTTTTATAGAAATAATTTCTATAAAGGGTATGTATTGCATACATAGTAGAAATATTAACTTTACTTAAAATAGATTCAGGGTCATCGTTTACACCTGCAGAGCTTACACACTACTCGGGCACCTGGCTACAGGGTCAGCTGGGGCTGAAACTTAGACCAGGCTTGGCTGTGGCATGGAGGTGCGCCTGTCCAGGTCCTTCCTCTCTAATGCATCTGCCCAGAGCGGGTGTCCGTTCTTTAAAAAAAAAAAAAAAAAGAAATATATATATTTCAGAGAGAGGAAGGGAGGAAGCAGAGAGAGAGAGAGAAACATCAGTGATGAGAGTCACTGATTGGCGGCCTCCTGCACGCCCCCTACTGGGGATTGAGCCTGAAACCCGGGCATGTGGCCTGACGGGGAATCAAACTGCTATCTCTTGGTTCATAGGTCGACGCTCAACCACTGAGCCACGCTGGCTGGGCCAGGTGTCTTTTCTAATGGCCACAGAGGCTTTGTGAAGGTGAGTGGAATCTCAGAATATGGGGCTGGTGAGTAAGCCGATCAGCCTCACGACGGTGAGGTTGGGGTCCTGGGGAATTGCTCTAAGTGGGGGCCTTGTGTTTTGCGTGTTCCACAGCCTCTGCCATCAGTAAGTATCCCAGATCAACTGATGTATCGTTTGTTGGTTCCAAATCGAGCTGACGATTCCAATCCAATTCCCCCCTTGGAATGCACGCCAAGCTCAGTGGCCACTGTGCAGCCGAGACTTCGATTTCAGCACAACATGGTTGGTGTTCTGGATCATTCGGCCCGGGCTCTCTGAGTAAGGCTGTTCTTGGAAGGAAGTTAGGCTGTCACGATTTGGTGCAAGTTAATGAGACATTTCTACCCCAGGTTTTGCAAATTGAGTTCTGCAGGATGTTAATGTGGTTTATCGCCACACATCCACGTACGTGCACATCAAGGATGGGAGGAGGATCTGTTCTGAAGTTTATGTAAAAGGATATTAAGTGAGGCGCTTGTACTTCTCAGAGGCCTCCAAGATCAAGGAGCACTGAGTCTCTAGTTCACTCTCACATGCTGGAGAGACGTGCTTCCAAGGATGGGGACCCATCTCTGCCCGCACCAGCCCAGCACCCCTTCCAGCCTTGGTATTAGGGGGGCAGGTGGAATAAAAAACTTTGGAGAGATTGAGCTGTGAAGACTTTTCAGAGAAAAGTCAGGGAGCTGGGAGTCCCCTCTCCACCCCACAGCTCCAGCCAAGCAAGGGCAACTTCAGGAAGACACTGCAAGAGCTTGACATGCATTCCCTGGAGCTGAGGGCAGCGGGCCTGGCATCTGAATCACATTTGAAAAAATCCGAGACTGGGAGCTGAGGCTCATGCCGGCCTCGCTGGCGGGGGAGCAGGGCAGCTGCTCTGGGCAGGGTCCCGGCTTCTGGAGCTCTGCGACACGGATGCATGCGTATTTCTGGAGAGCCAAGTGTGGATCCCTGGAAACGGCATGTGGCTTGGGGTCCTGAGAGGGGCTCTTCCTGGAAAGATCGCCTGGCAGGAGTGAGGGGGTAACTAACGAGAGTGGAGCAGTGGACCGTTCCAAACCGTGACCTCCTGGTCCGCCCCTGCACGCCCCCTCCTGGGGACTGAGCCCGCAACCTGGGCACGTGCCCCTCTTGGTGCGTGGGACAACACTCAACCACTGAGCCACACCAGCCGAATGTTCAGTGGTGCCACTTATATCTGGCTGTCCCCACATATCCAGGGACCACTGACCTCAGCCTTCCAGACCACTCAGCCTGTCACCACTGGTCTCAGCTCCAGGGAGCAAGAAGCCCCTCTGTCGTCTACCCCCAGGCCACCCCAGTTCCTGGCCCCAGATGAACTGCTTCTCCAGGGTGATGGTGAGACAATCGTCACTTCCCTTTAGGGGAGTGCCCACCAGCAACCTCTAGCATGTGACTTTGGCCCCGCCAACCTAGCAAGACAATAACAAGATTCACTTTTTCCAGGGTTAAGGTGATCTATGTCCACTTTTTCACATGAGAAACTAAATATATTTATGTAATAGTCTCAACAATGATGCAATACATTATCTTTAAAATATATCCGGCCACACCAACTGGCTGCCACATTAATGTCTTCTTATTAATTTCTACCCGTGTTTGTGGTAGAATTCAAATTGTATTGCATGGTAAATATTTATATGACTCCAAATTACTCCCTGTGGGTTTATGTCAGAAAGAAGGAAGCTTTGGACCAATTCTGGAGTCAAGTGTTCCTCAAACTGCGTCTCAACCAAACAAACAAAATCTTAGGACGCCGTTCCCAGTGATGACAGAGGACTGCACTTTCTCACGCCCCAGCCCCGGCCAGGGTCCCGCCCGCGCGTCCAAGCTGTGGCAGTGCGCAGGGTACCCAATGGCTGGGCACGTTCAGGAACATTCATTAGCAGATGAGTTGGGGATGGTAAGCAGGGAGTCGAGGGGGGCTGGTCAGGCTGCCTCAAAATCATGTGCCCACGAGTCCCTGCAGGATCCCAGTGGCCGGGGAATGGGCAGAGTCTGCTTAGCGGTTAAGAGAGTGGGAGTTTCAGGAGGTGCCATTGATCCTGCTGCCCAGGAGGCGTGGACAGAGCTCCGGTGGCCTGCGGGGAAGGAGCTACACGTGTCTTTCTGCCTGAAGGCTCTTGCCAGTGACGGATCCATAAATGTAAACTGGGCGCCTGCAGGGAGAGGGAGGAAGGGCTTTGGGGGTTTCTCTCTCTGCTCCCCCTTATTAGGGAGAATGCAACAGTCCCTGTCCGGGTGGGAGACGTAATACAATGAGGCAGTTAAAAAAAAGGGTCCAGGGGAGGCAGAGAGGGCAGAGAAACCAGGGACACGAGCCTGGCCGAGGAAGAATGCCGTGCAGAGGAGCCAGGGAAGGGAAAGGCTTAGAAGCTGGAGCGGTGACATGTCTGGGCTCTGCCTGCAGAAGGTAAAGCTGTCCCTTCTGGAAGAGCTGCTGCAGCTCATGCTCGGAGCAGGCTCATGGAGCCTTGTGACAACTGGCCCAAGAGAAAAAGACTCCAGGGAGGTGTGGAAGTCTGCTGAGCTGTGTGCGGGTGTCTGCGTGCAGACTGGATCTGCCTGGCCCGGCCGGGAGCTGGCTTCCTGCAGTGACTGACCGTCCACCAAGAGCTCTCAGGCCCAGTATCTCTACCCACTTCTCCCAGGAGGTGTGGGCAACACGGACCCAACCACAGCAGCTTGAAGCTCGTCTCTAGTATTAATAGTTTGACGTCCGAGGAAGGAGCCTGAAGGCTCTCAAGGCACAAGATATTGATGTTTCTTTTCCCCCCCGCTAAAGGGTGGTAATTTAGAGGAGAAAGGAAGGTGTGTGGTGTGAACCTTGTAGAAAATCTCAAAGAAATAGGCCGTGGCCTTCTGGGCTGCGTTTTGAGATGCGAGAGTAATGAGTTTGCTACTGCTAGAGGCTACTGGAAATAAAGGGCTTTGTGAAAAGCAAACTTGCTCCCTTGATCAAGAGGGCTTGAGAGTGGGATTGAGAGGGGTGTGAGGACTCGGGGGAAACGGCAGTCGGGGGCTGGAGGGTGAGAGGCGCGGTCTGGAGCGGGCGTTCCCAGCGCAGAAGCATCCGTTCTCCAGAAGGTCAACTGTTGTTCAGCTAAGAAAGGTTCTTTGATGAGGCAAGAGAGGGAAACCCCAGCTTCCACCGACGTAATCAGGTTTCTGTGGGAAAGGGCCTCTCACCCCAGCACCCATGGAGGCTCTCGGGGGGTTAGAGAACCAAGTGCTCCATAACTTCTTTGACCATAGAATATTTTCCCCTCCACTGACACCTCTTAATGTACCATAAAAAAAAGCTAGTGATCCATAGCATCCCATTTGGAAAACACTGATCTAGGGGGGTGTAAGAGCTCCATAGACTCCCTTCCACAACTCTGCAGATCTCTGAGTAGAACAGCCAGCATTCCAGAGAGCTCAGCGGAGCTCTGCTCTCGGCCAGAGTTGGGAAGCAATTTCGATGTGAACGGCCAAGCCAGAAAGAATGACATCGAGGAGTATCTTCATTTCTCTTCAACGCTGGGTGGAGAATGTGGCTTAAGATCTTTTAGTCATGTGGTGGTAGGGACTGCACTGTGTCCCTCCAAAGTTCGGATGTGGAAGCCTTAACCCCAATGTGATGGTACTTGGAGCTGGGCCTCTGGGAGGTTAATTAGGTTTAGGTAAGATCACGAGGGTGGGGTCCTCAGGATGGGATTAGTGCCTTTATAAGAAGGACCAGAGAGCCGTCTCTCTCCCTCTCTCTCTCTCATTCCCTCCCTCCCCCTCCCCCTCCCCCTCTCCCTCTCTCTTCCATGTGAGGACACAGGGAGAAGGCAGCCATCTGCAAGCCAGGAAGATCGCTCTCTCAGAAGCCAACCATGCTGGTACCCTGATTTTGGGTTTCTAGATTCCAGGAACTGTGACGTAGTTTAAGCCATCCAGGCTCTGGTACCTTGTGTGGCAGTCCGAGCTAAGACGCCTGGGCGTCCTGAAGTGACTCAGCCCACTCAGCCCTAAGGGACTCTGGGGGCACGTGGTCCTCCGCCGTGAGGAAGCCTACTGCTTGGTTAAGGATGGGCCAGAACCGATGCTGGCGAGCAGGTCCGCCGCGGAGAAGAAGTGCTCTCCCAGACTCACCAGGCATGAGTATGCAGTGTCTGCTGCTCCAGGGAGGGGAGGGAAAGGGCGAAGGAAGGACTGGGAACGCCTGGAAGTGGGATCTCCCTCACAAGTCCCCCCCACCAAGGGAGAGGCTAAACTAGTGAGGGGGAACTGGGAATGATGTTCATGCCCCGTGTGACTGGAATGAAACTTAGAGGAGGGACTTGGGGGTGACCGCATGGGTGTGCAAAGCCCGCCATGGGGCCTGGCCCACGGTGTGTGCTCCGTGAGCATCTGTCAAGTGGGTAAATCTGTGAGATGCATCTGTGCCACCCCGTCTGCTCACAGAAACTCCACTGAGCCCTTTAAGACGAATGCACACTTCGATGTCAACTAGCTCATACCCATGGACCCACCTTGACTGAACATCCAGTTCTCCATGCAGAGAAAGCTTAAGACTCGGCGAGCTACGTATGTCCTTGGGAGCCAAGGAGGGAGTCAGAAATCCAGTGTGGATTCTAAGGACTGTTGGAAAAGATTTAGGGCAGGGAACTGGAGCCATGGCTCTGAGACCTGGGAAAATCTGGGACCTTTATAATATTCTTTCCATATGTATTCTTCCTTGATCTTCTCCCTCCATTTCCATTTGTTTTCATCATGGTTAATAGTAAAATTCATAAAAGACAAAGTCCTTTGAGTTTATCCTGGGAAGCATCCAGGAGGAGAGCAATGAGAGAGATTCAGCCAGGCTATGGCACAGGGACGCCCAGGGACAGAGCGAGCTGTGGGGTTGGTGGCAAGGAAGAGTGGGGTACCCCCGCTGGTGTGGGCCAGAGAAGGGGCCCTGGACCCTCAGCAGTCACAGGACTTTGGGGTTTCACAAGGGTGGGACTGATGCCTAAATATGAAGTATAAGGATGTGACTTGTTTTAATAAAACAGGTCTAAAGGTGGGCCGCGGAATAGCCGTCACATCCAGGTAATGACCCTGAGGTGGAGCAGCTCAGGCCTGAGAGGTGACACAGAGGCTCATCACACTGAGCTCTGGGTCTTCTCACGCAACAGGCATCTTCAAGGAGCGCACTGGCCGTGGAACCACATATTCATTAATTAGATACACCACCTGCGTCACATAGACCCATATGTTGGCGATAACAATTGAGAATTAGGAATGCAGAGTAAGAAGTAATCTCGGCTGAGGTTCCCCTGTTGTTGTTGAGACTTTATTTTTAAGTCTTGTGATCTTCGGTCCTTTCATTTACTCTGGCATGTGCTACACGCAGAACTGCAAGGTCATGGTCAAGGGCGCTAGGAGAGATGGCCTATGAATTGAAGGACACACAAAGTTGCACTGAGGCATGGTTCTGAAACATTTTAAACCAACTGATTATTTTTAGCTTGCAATAACAAGAGCAAGTCCGAGCTATTAAAAACACCTTTAGTTCGGAAAGTTTTAGGAGAACAGCTTTGCTATTTTGAGCCTGAAATTCTCTACTCCAAGTTCTTTCTCTCCTAAAGAAACAATGGTTCCTGTACCACAGTTTCCTGACAGAAGTTGCGTTTTCTCAGAAACCACTTGTAGGGTTAGGGGACAGTCAGGCATGCTCACAGCACTCGTGATGTGACACGCTCCTTCTATTCAACCTCTGACCTCGGGTGTCACTTTTCTGAGAAGCCCTCCCTGTCTCCATCCCGGCGTTGCACCTGTCACAGGTGGGGGGTTGTTCCTGTGCATTTCCCTGGTGCCCACCCCCTCTGGACGAGATTTCACCGCCCTGAAGGGCAGGGGCTGGGTCTTGTTTACTGCTTATGGTACACCAGGCACAATACTGACCTTCAATAAATATTGACTGAGTGAGTGAACTGACAAAAGGTAGATTTTTGGTGCAGTCTTGCGGGAATGTAGATGAGCTCACTTGGTCAAACCAAGACCCAGGAATGAACAGGAGCGGGTGAGTTGCAGTGATGCGGGGCAGGGAGGCGGGAGAGGGCACAGCAAGACGGGTCCCATTCGGAGGGAACCACATTCAGAACCCAGGGAAAGCAAAGGCCCAGAGCACTCGGTCCTGGCAGAGCAGGAATGTGATGTTCTTGCAAAAACTGGAGATAGTAAAAATTCAAGTTATGACAGCATCATTTCCATGGGAAAAGAAGGTTAGGAGGTTAGAGATGTTCAGACTCCAAATAATAGACAATGCTTTTTTAAATACAGATTTCGAGATCTGCAAAGAATTAAGATCTTGTACCAGGGGGAACATCTGCTGGAGGCCTTCACTGTATAAAATCACACCAGCTGATAAACTGTTGTAAAGGCCTAATAATCATTTCTCTTTCCAGGGGCCGGTATAAGCAATAACGGAGATGGACGCTGTGAACGTGACCGTGGCGGACACAGCACGGGTCAGCGGTAAGGACGCGGAGGACCTTGGCCCGAGTGCTCCTCCCTGCCCTCCTCCCTCCCCCCGTTCTCTTACTTTCCTCCAATGCTCACTGTGTGCTTGGCGTCAGAGATACAAGATGAAGATTAATAACCTTCCACCCGTTTCTGTTGCAAGGAGCTCGCAGCCCAGGGAGAAAATAGCTCAGAACTTAGCTGAGAAGTAACGTAAGAAGTGACATCTCTGGGCTCCAGCTGCGGAGCTACGTACAGGGTTATAGGCCCGCAGTGGCGCTGCTGGGGGTAGCTGCACTGGGACGGTGTCCCCGTGGGAACGTATAGAAGTTTGCACTTCAATCAAAGGAGATGTGCAAAGGGCTTCGAGAGCGCCACGGGGAGGGGACGCGTGGGCACCGAAGGGCGTCCGGGCGCGCAGGGGAGTGATGGGCGCGAGGCGGGCTGACTTGAGAGGAATAAAGGAAGGAGCCCGGGCCGGGCTGCACACTGCACACGCGTGGGCCTTCACGAGTGGCGTGTGCGTGAGAGAAATGCGAGCCGTGAAAGCAAATAGGCAGACAGGAGGTTTGCAATGGAGGCCGTGAGTGACGCGATGGCACCGAGCTGGGGGCTGAGCGGCCGGGAGGGAGCCCCGCAGGGAAACGGTGAGCCGCCGGCTGCCTCGCTCGGCCCTGAGGCCGGGGCTGGGAAAGGGCCGGGAAGGTCGGGTGGCCTCAGAGCCCCGAGTGTGGAAGGATGAGCCTGTCGGGAGGCGCCACAGCGGACCTCGGGGTGCACGCGTCTGATCATTCCCTCCACCAAGTCTCCAGGGGGGTGCGGGTCTGGGGATGGCGCTGTCCTTGCGGGGCTTGCTGTGGAGAACTCACAGGCGGGAAGTGAACAGAGTAAGTTCTGTCTGGAAGAAGAAGGGGAAGACGGGGGCAGGTCGGGGGGAGAGCGGGGAGCAGCAGGCCGGGGGCGGCGTGGGCCAGGCAGGGCCAGGGCGCCGTGTCCTGGGGCCCTTCCTCCCGGGCCATCGCGGGCCGCTCGCTGCGGGCCGCAGCCAAGGGCGCGGGGAGCCACCGGCTCCAGACCTGGCGCTCTGAGGGCGTCTCTGCTGGAGCCCGGGGCCCGCCACTCTGGCCCGTCTTCCCCGGGCCTTCTCTACAGACTCTACGCCCTGGGTTCTCGCCCGCTCCTGGGTCCTCTCTTTTATTCTCTGGGCACTTAGTAAATGGGTTTCTTAGAGCTATTTACCTTTGTGGAGATAGTTGGTAAATATCTAATGACTATAATAACATTTATGGAGACCCTACATCCTGCTAAACACTGGCGATTTGAAGGTGACTTACAACTAATAAGACTCCGCAGCACAACAGGGTTTATAATCTAATGGAGACGACCATCCTTAAAAATATCAATAGATACACAAATACAAACCATGGCAAGTGGTAACAAAGGGTGCTGAGGATTATTTCTCCCCTCTTGACAAAAGCTGCTCTTTCAAGTCTTGGCTAAATAGACTCCTGAGCAAACCCTCTCCGGCACTCCTCTGACTCCCCCCAAAGTGGCTTCATGTCTCATTGCAGGACTCCCCGCAAATTCCGAGGCTCCTCCACCCCAGTACCTGTCACATTGTTGACTTGTCTTTCTCTACATGAAAGTGTGACTGTCCCAAGGCTAGGGACACATGACTTAGCAGTGAATGTTCAGCCAGTGAATGAGTGAAGAAAGAAGGACATTGATAGGACAAGATAATCTGATGGAGAGACAAGGACCTTGCTCCCCAAAGCAGAAAATAGCCAAAAAAATCCTGCACTTGTGTCCATGCAGGTCTTGCAGGTCATTTCCTCTCATCTTCCAGATCGAAGAGCTTCCATGTTTTTCTCCGGCTTCTGAATCCCATGGAAATGGCTAATGTACCTGGAGCTATACAGGGATGCTGGGAGGCCTAGTCCCAGCCTCCTGGACCAACACACACTTCATTCTTTGTCAACGTCGCATACAGTTCTACTGCTTTCAGCCGTATCGAGCTTCTTGAGGAAGACAGTGGGAGAACGCTGCTTCCATCTAATGTGGTTTTAGGTCTGACTAGACACACACTCCTCCTCTCCCTCCCCAAAAGGAGGCGAGGTCCTTCATCCATCTTTGGGCGATGCCCATTCTTTTTCCAGCTGAGTTGCATTCCTCCTTTGATATCTTGTAACTTAAATATTGAAGCATAAGATTAAATACCATTAGGCACATTTTATATTAGATGGTGGGGAAATGAGAGCGGGAAAGAAAAATAGTTAATATACATGCAAATGTATTCGCTTCGAAATAAGAAACACTCATAACTATTCCAGTTCTCGTTTCTGTAACTGGTCCGGTAGTGGTGGCTGATATTTATAACTTCCTTTTGCCAGATAAATTTCACATTTCCGTTGCCCTCAGCAAGCAGGTTGGCCCCGCATGGATCTGTGCCTGGTGGGTGACGCAAACGTTTATCCCAGAAGGGAATGGGCCATGGCAGGCCTGCCTGCATCGGGTTGGAGTTTTCCATTTGACTCTCGCTGTAGTCCGTGGGAGACACCCCGGGCACCTCTGGGCTTCCCGAAACACTCTTCCTTTTCTGACCGTGTAATAATAACCCGATTCCTACTGGGTGGCCAAGATCAGCTACCCAGCCGGAGCCCTCCTCTTTGCTTTTCGATCACTGGCACGAGAAACTGAGAGGGGCTCAATGCGAGTCTCAACTGAACCGTTGTGGGGTCCCCAGTGGCAGCATCATGCCCTTGGGCCAGCAGAGGCCAAGGCTGCAAGGCTGGAAAGCAACAGTTTTCCTTGTGGATCATGTTGATGGGAGGAGCCACTCCCATTTTTATTGCTCAGATTCTAGAAACCGGGCGCTGGGGAAGCACAGCATACGCAGGCAGCCTGGGACGTGAGCAGGTAAACGTGTGTCCCAATTCGGCCAGAGCCGGGAGCCAAGCCCCAGGGTGCAAACGTGGAACCAGGGTCTCTGGAGTGGGTGAGGCATTGAGCACGTGGCAGGAGGCCGAGGGGCTCCCTGCCGCTCAGAAGGCCGGAAGCCTGGTCCAGAAGGTTGCGTGGGGGGCCAGCTCTTTGGAAGGAACTGTAAGTTTCTGGCAAAGCAGATGGAAAAATAACACAGTTCAAGCCCCGGATCAGCACGTACACCGTTTTTGCTGCCAGCTTACTGTGTGAACTTGGCCAAGTCATTGTTCTCTGTGCATCTTGTTCTGCATGTAAAGACAGGGGCATCGGATCGAGCAAATTCTAAGGCTCCTGGCCGGTGCCTTGTTCCTGGGGCTCAAGCACTGAGTACATGAGCTGAACCCCACACAGGGCAACTGCAAGGAAGGGGCAGCAATAAAAAGTGTTTCTCCAAATAATATGATATTTCACTATTTCAACTAATGCCTCTAAGTCGCTATCATGGGGAGGAATCAGAACTCTGGAACTTTTGAGACTTAATACAATGTTTTGAAGATGAGAAATACACATGGGATGATTGGAAAGCACTGTCACTGTGCCTTTTAGAGCCCAGTGTCCCCGAGGATGCTCAGCTGGTCTTGCTCAGTCCTGCTCTTGCCCCCATTCACGTCTGGGGGAGGTGGGGATGGCGATGGTCTTTCTTGCCTCTCCAGCTTCCTACTCCCAAAAGAAAACTCATATTTTTGCCCAAAGTTTTAAAAGCATGCAGTTGGCCTATGCCATTGGGCTCAAGGACTCCCTATCGAATTTGCTTCTACTTCCCTGGAACCCAGGCGCTGTACTCAAGCCAGCCTGAGGAATGGAACTGTGACTTGTAGACACTCCGACTCCTGGGTGATGTGATAGCAGATGCTCCTGCCGATCCTCCGCTGCTGGCTGCATTTGCCCTCCCTGCTTATGGGCCGCTACACCATCCCCTCTGCAACTAATGTGATTCTTTAATTACAGGGGCTGATGGCCAATTGGCCACGTGGCTAATGAGCTGCAGACTTAGCAGGCTGGGGGAGGATCGGTGGGCGCAGCCAGCAGGCCCACCATTGAGGCATCATTTCTCAGGGAAATGGACATGGCTCTTCCAATGTGAATGCTGCCTCCTTGAACAGGGCGGTTTGTCCTCTTAGTCTTTTCTCTGTCTTTTTTTTTTAAAAGGGAGATTCAAAGTTACTTTGGTTCTCCCAGAGAGACAGGCACATATTGCCATAAACAGGGACACAACAGACAGAAGGCACAGACTGTCCTGGGCACCCCTGCCCGGTGCCAGCATGCTATGGAGTCACAGCTCACTGGCGCCAGCCCAGGCCTCTCTTCTCCCCCAGGCTCACCCCCAGAGGTAGATTCACCTTGAAGCTGGAGAGTCAGGACCCCGACTTGCATGAGGCCCTTTGGGGCTCTGGAGGAAAACCTAATGATGTGTTCCCATGAGCATGCCTGTCTTAGTCCGTCCAGGCTGTCAAACAAGCACCACCATAGACCGAGTGGCCTGTAACCACCGAAATGTATTTCTCACAGCTCTAGCAGCTGGAGGCCTGCGATCAGAGTGCCCTCATGGCTGGGTTCTGGTGAGAGCCCTCTTCCAAGTTGCAGACTGTGGATTTCGTGCTGTATTCTCACGTGATGGAAAGAGAACAAGCTAGCTTTCTGGCCTCTTCTTAGAAGGACACTAATCCTATTTGTGAGGGCTCCACCCTTATAACCTAATTACCTCCCAAAGGTCCTACCTCCAGGTACTAATACCACCACACTGGGGATTAGACTTCAACAGGTGGATTTTGGAGGGACTCAAACAGTCAGTCCAGTAACATCCTGTTATAAAACCTGCAACAGATGTATTCACCACAATCGGTTAAGACAGATGGCCCTTCGCGCTGGGTGGCTGCAGGTTTGCGGTGACCCTGGACCTCTGACATTGGCAAAGGGGAAAGTGAAAGGGGGAAAATATTTGGTTTGGAATTAGGGAGATATATGTATGTGGTCACAGCCATTTCTGCATATAATCACAGCGTTGCTGGTCGCCCTGGCAGAGGAATGACTTCCGCTGTGACAATTTACTTTGCAGCATGACCCAAAAACAGGGCTGGGGGCCATTGTGGTATAAACATGTCCTATAGCACCTGGCGCTGGAGGAACATGGGTCGTGGGAGGAAGTAAGGCTCGAAGTGTCCAGAACCACGAAGTAGCATGTGGAACATTCTTGCCCTCATCAGAGAATGTAAAGTTCTAAGTGGAGGGTTGATTTATTTCCCACCAAGGCTTTGTCAACATGAAAATTCCCTGGTAGAAATAAAATGCAGCATGTGCAGGTGTAAGTGCATCATACTTTTTTGAGGGAATCGTGGAAAATAGGGTTTATCAGAATTTCCATGTTTTTAGGGAGAAAATTTATAGCAGTACCATAAACACCGAGCACACCTCCTAATAGCTCACTTGAAGCACGTGTGATAGAAAATTTACCATATTTTGCCCATATAAACGCTTATATGACTTTATCAATATTAAGCTGTAAAGCTAGAAGAACTTTTTAATAACCTATTAATAAAAATATTAGTTGAGTTAGAGAGAAGCCAAGCGTCCCCTATTCTTGCTGTAGAATGATTCTACAGAACGGCCATCACGCGGGGGCGATCAAAGAGTGTGCCGCCAAAAGTTGAGGACAAGAAGGACTCTGCGGAAGTGGCCGCTTAATATAAACATTACGCTATGTTTCTGAAGTTGCTGCTTTTTAAAATTTAAAATTGTATTTTAAACCTAATTTTGCTTCCTTTTTCTTCACGAGGGCCCCAATCCTACCACTTCCACGCCCCATAAGGCAGCAAGGGCACCTGTCCTTAGGTTGTGGTTGGACTCGAGGGCCTTGAAAACGCACCCCCTCCTTCCCGGGGAATGGCCAACTCTGGCCCGCACCCGGGCAGGGACAACTGAGTCTGCAGCTGAGGGTCAAGCGACACCAACTGGGGCCTGGAGGGCTGCAGGATGGGCCACACAGGGTCCAGGCTTGAGCTCAGGGGCGTCCAGGGGGGCCTGGGCTTCGTCCTGTCTTTGAGAAGCTGCGGAGGGGAAGGGCGCTAAGGGGAAGGGAGAAGCGCTGAAGTGGGGGCTGGTACCTAGGCCAAGTGGTTGTTCCGAGGCTGTGTGGAAGCACTGAGAAGAAGGTGCTTCCCCCCCCCCCCTTTTTTGGTGTGCATTTGCATTTAGAGTCTCCGGAGCTGAGAGCTCGCCAAGGTCATTGTGATGGGCATTGTCTCTTGCAGGGACCTGTTAATTTATCCCATTATAGCTGTGCCTCTCCATTCTCCAAAGGTGCTTAACAGACATCGCCACTCTGCCTCCTCCTTTAAATAGGGACCATGGGAAAGGCCCAGGGAATTATTGGGTCAGGACCCTTCTTTCCATTCTGCCCCCCAAATTTCCTCCAGCCTCAGTTGTTACAGAACCATCTCCACCTGCCTGGAGTGAGCCCCATTAGCTAAAGGGCACATTAGCATAGACGGCTTCCCCCGAAGCCCGCCTCTGGGAAGGGGCTCCCCCCGGCCCAGGGCCCTAACGGGGCAGGGGGCAGGAGGGCTGGAGGGCTCTTTTTCGTGGGAGGCAGTGTGATTCCCTGGAAGGAGACAGGACTCCAGATTCGGGTTCTCATTCTGCCACTTTTCATCTATTTATCCAGGTGAAAAGGTTCGCTCTAGTATTTCCTAAGGGGCAGACATGGACTCTGCCCTCAAGGATTCTTAGAATCGTATACTTAAAAATTATATGGACTTATTTCAGTACCTCCGCTTATTTAAAGGAGTTAAAAGAGTTCAGGGGAAATGAATTTCTATTTCAGTTTGAGGTGTATCGAGAAAGTCTTCACAGAAGAGTTAGCATTGGAACTAGGCTTTGGAGAATGGAAAGGCGCTGAGCAAGTCCTGATGTGCCACCTGGAATGTGTTATTTATCCTTCCTGTCGCCGTTTCTGACCACGTCTGTAAAACGGAAAAGCTTGCCTCTAGGTGTGTAAGTTGATCAGCTTTTCGTGAGCACCTTCTGTGATGCAGGGACTGAGATAGGAACTGGGAATAAAGATGGAATGGCTGGTATCTCTTAGTAAACAAACCCTAAAGACATCACAATATGCAGTGTGAGATCTAATCAGGAAGCCATCTGTTTACCAAATTCTGTTTTTCTCAGACACGCCCCAGTCTCTGTTTCAGGACCAGGCCGGCTTCTCCAGCGGCCTCCTCAGGGGATCATTGTGGACGAGATTCTTCCATCCGATGGCTCCTTAGTATCTAGGAGTGTTTTCAGCGTTGGTGCCTATCTTGAGGGGTTTACAGACATGATTAACGCCACCGTATCTGGTTAGAGGGAAAAGCAGAGAGCGTGGAAGTTTCTAGCAAAAAAATAAATAAAAAATAAATAAGCATGGTATGGAAGGAATTAAAGTAGGAATCATTCAAAGGCTGCAGCGATAAACTGACGGATGCTGTGGTCTCTGTGGGCGATCTCATCGAAGGCAGAGCACACCCTGAAGCATATGCACGAGGCTGTCTGCAGTCGTCACTCATCAGGAAGGAAAAGCGATAATAGTGACACTATTAAGTTGCCTGCAACTTGCCAGCAATTTCTATATCCATGCTTATTTCTCCCTAAAATCCTCTAGAGGTGGGGGTCGCTATTATCATTATTTCCATTTTACAGATGTGGAAACTGAGTCACAGAGTGGGTAAGCGACTTACCCGAGGTTACACAGTTAGGAAAAAGGCATTCTCCCCCCTCCGCCACTAACAAGGGGACGCAGCCGGACGTGTATTGACTGAGTCTGTTCTGTGTGACAGGCACTGGTCTAAGCTCCATCTATTCGCCTATTTCCGCATAAATTCCTTTTGTCCCACCACAGCCTGATGAGGTGGGCTCGAATTGTGCCTGTCATCCCAGGATAGAGAGAGGTTAAGTGACATGGCCAAGGAGCCAGAGCTGAAAACTAAATGCAGCCCCCCCCCCCCCCAAGCCTGCCTCCGCACTGGGGGACATGAAGCGCAGAGTTTACGCGGAGAAGGGGACCCAACAGAAACACTCACGAGGTGAAACCCAGACGGCTTGGTGGCCGAGGGTTCAGAGCAGGGAGAAACGGGGTTTCTCTAGGACCCCTTCCAGCCTCCCCCCTATGCTGCAGAGAGGAGAGTGGCCGGGGCCCGCGGTGAGCTGCCTGGGGCTCCTGAAGCCGAGACTGAACCGGCCCGGGGCCGGGAAGCCTGGCTCTCATGGGCGACCAACCGCTGACTGCGGGCAAATTATTTTTACTTTGATGAGTCTGTTTCCTCATCTGGAAAATAGAGGAAATAAGATCTGCTCTCCGCTTACTTCACATCAGTGTTTTTTTAGATAAAAGTCTGAGTTGTGTGGAATGCTGTGGCTCAGGGGATGTAGGAGAGAGCCCAAGTGTGGGTGACTGACGTCTGCACATCCCCCCCCCCCCAGCTGACAGGATCCTAGGCTCCAATAACCAGCTAGAAGGCTCTTGGAGGCTATTGCACCCAATCCCCCGGAGCAGGCATCCCGGCCAAAACGCCCGAGTGATCCTCTGCGCACAGCCTCCAGCGATGGCCACATGCCGACAGCTCAAGGGTGTTCTCCCCATTGTCCAAAAAGCTGTCAGTGGAGAAAGTTATCCTTCTGTTTAGCTGAAAGTTGCCTCTCAGTAGCTCCCTTTTACTGTTGTTATTTATTTAAATAATTGACTACTGATGACCCGCTGGCCATGTACTAGACCCTGTGGAGCACCCAAGAGAAACAGCCATTGGGACTGCCCATGAGGAGCTTCTAATGTGTTTGAGGGCATGAGATCATAGGGACAGACAGATAGATACATAGACAGACAGATAGATAGACAGATAGATACATAGATAGATAGACAAATAGATAGATGGGTAGATGATAGATAGATAGGTAGACGATGATAGATGATAGATGATAGATAGATAGATAGATAGATAGATAGATAGATAGATAGATAGAGATAAATGATAGATGATATAGATGATAGATAGGTAGATAAATAGATGGGCAGATGATGATAGATAGATAGATGATAGACAGATAGACAGATAGACAGACAGACAGATAGACAAATAGATAGATGGGTAGATGATAGATAGGTAGACGATAGATAGATGATAGATAGATAGATAGATAGATAGATAGATAGATAGATAGATAGATAGATAGATAGATAGATAGATATAGATAGATGATAGACAGATAGATAGCGCTACACAGCAAATGAAAAACATAAGAGTTATCAGAAGGCTGAGCCCTTTGGCCCCACAGGGCAAGTCTAGAAGGTAAGCGCCAGAGGGACTCAGGAGAGAAAGGATCCGTTGTGCACTGAACAGTTGGAAAGACCTGCTGGTGGTGAAATCTCAGAGGATCCTTAATGGAAGAGTAAGATTTGATCAGGCAGAGGTGAGGAGAGAGCACCCTCAGCAGGGAAAGTGGGACCAACATGCAGGGACAAGAGCTCAGGGGGCCTGTGCACTTTGCCCTCCTGAAACCAAAGTTTCCTCCAGATTTAAAGCGAGAGAGAAAGCTGGGCCGACTAGATTGTGAGGAGCCGGGAACTGCCACTCCAAGGGCTTTAGGATTTGGTGGGAGGTAATGTGTCCGGTGGTTAAAATCTGGGAACTAGTAAGAGCCACACTGGCTGGGGTGAATCTCTGTTTTTACCTCTTATAGCCTGTGGCCTGGAGCAACTTCTTTAATGTCGCTAGGGCTCAGTTTTTCCATCTATAAGATGGGGTCAATAACGGCACCCAACTCGCGGGATTGTTGGGATGATAAAATGAGACACGCTCGCAGGTGAGATGCTTATTGCATGGTCCAGGCACATGCGGAGCAGTTAGTGAGTGGGAGCAGGTCCTTTTTTGCCGTTTCTGATGCATCTGTTACATCACCCATCCTCTCGGAAATGTGGAGCCACTAAGCCTCTGTAAGCCTCAGGTTAGCATATGTTTATTCCCGGGCTAAGCCACTTATCTTACTAAGCCCCAAGGTGGCAGGCAGACTATGCCCCTTTCATTGTGCCCGATCCTTTCCTGGCGGGAAGCAGCAATGACCCCCAAATGGCCAAGAGGCGTCGTAGCTAAAGGAAAAAGGGGGAGAAACACGGGCATTAATCTCAGCTCTGCCAGCGACCCTGCATGAGCCAGCTCCTGGCCTTGTCCCATTTTCCCGTCTGTCAAGTGAGGGTCTTCATCCTGGTCATCGCTGAGGCCCATCTCCTCCGGCACCTTCTCAATGCCCAGATAATCACTGTTCAAATGGACCCTTGCATTTGTCTAGCACTTTCTGCACTTCATAAAGCTTCCCATCTACTGTCTCACCTGCATCCCTCACTGCCCTGTGAGACAACCAGGGCAACTGCTCTTGCTCCCCTTTGACTGATGGGGAAACTGAGGTCTGGAGGGGAGACAGGACTTGTCAATGGACCCAGAGCCTCTGAGTATCCACATTTGGGCTTCCTGTCTCCTTGGGCTGATTTCATTCCAGGGAATCTTTAAAAAAATGTTATTTTGTAAATTGAAAGTTGTTTTTCTTTTTCCAAATGAAACAACCTACTTAATTTCTCTTCCAACGGCAATCTTTGTACCTAATTCCTCTAAACCTTTTTCAATGCAGTTGCCAAAATTTTAGGTTGCTTGCAGTACAAATATTAATTTGACTAATGAGACTTGAAAACTATCTGATCACATTTTTCAGTTTTACTGCAATATGGAAATTAAAGAAACAGGCAAAGATTGGGGTAACAAAGCGCTTATTAGATGTTTCTTCCTGGGGAAAATCTTGATAAAGGCTGAGACCTCTGGGTGGGTGGGAGGGTGGGGTAAGGTATGTACACCCACCTGAGCTGGTTAAGTTAAACCTGAGAACACCCTTGAATATCTGAACTTATGATAATTGAAAACATAGGGTTTAAAAGTATGAAGAACATGGGCTAGGTTCTGAGTTGGGTCTTTGACACTTACCAGGTGTGTGAGGTTATTTGAATTTTCTGAGTCTCAGTTTTGTCACCTGTAAAGTGATGATGCTAATGGCATCTACATCATAGGCTTGGACTGAAGATTGAGTAGGGCAAGTAGCCTTCATAATGTTGGGTTCATACCAAGAGCTCAGAGAGCTTAGCTGCCATTCATATTAATTTCGGACCTAAGATGCGCTTGTGTGTTCAAGTCCCCAGGGCTCACCTGTGCCCAGGCCCCTCAGCTGAGCTTCTGACCTACATACCTAACTAGTCAACCAATGTCTCTTCCAGAAAGTCTTAGAGGCACGTTGATCTCAACAGATCCAAAAAGGAACTAATGGTCTTCTTCGCCTAAGGGAGAGTGGATGTCCTGTTCTCTCCCATGTCTCCAGGGCCTGTAACAGTGCCTGGCCTGCCGTAGGTGCTCAGGAAATATTTGTCCAAGGTTCACGTCGCTAATCACTCTGGCAGTGTTGACCAAATGCTTGCTATAGATCAGATTCGTGGCTATCATTTCTACATTTTATTTCTAGAACTTCCCAAGTCATTCTGATCCCATGACAGGAATTATTGTCAGAAGGTTGTTGCAGGACCCAGCACAGAGCTGGGCACATATCGACGACTTGATGACTGTGGGTAGACTGAGCTCTATGGGACCTTTGCTTTTAGGTAGGTGTGTCTTTGAGCTGAGCACAGTATACGCAACATCTACATGGAGTCTGTAGAAGGAGGGGTGCCAGCAGCATTTGAGAAGATATTTTATATACTCAGCTGCTTTCCGTTTTAATTCACCCCCACACTCTCTTTTCTCTTGCGCTCCCACTGCGGGGCCTTCGCGGAGCAGATGTCTTCATCGGAACAGATGTCTCCGCTGAACTTTCTGGAGTGGCTCTGAACTCTCCCTCAGGAGACTGCCACCAATTCAGCCCACGACAGCATGCACACCCCGCCAAGCACTTGTCTCTGTCCTGTTTCGTTGTCTGCTGCATTGGGTAATTACCAATTTAAAAAGATCCTAGAGGTCCTCACAGCCTTCCTTTGCCCCAAGTCATTTTGATCCAAACAGCAAATTTTCAGCTCCCCATGAGTCCGGGTTTTAGAAATAGAACCCTTTTTTTGTTTTTATTTACTGTAGCCACGTGTGTGAGGGGAGGGGGTGTGTATGGGAGAGGGGGTGGGGGTTAGAAATGGGTGCTGGTGCACAGGACAGGAACCAGAGTGAGGGATCCCTAACTGACTCAGCCAAGGGAACTGAGGACAAGAGGGTCATGTCTAGTCAGAGTCTTTCTGGGACATTCTAAGTTCGAACACCAGGCGCAGCAAGCCCCCCCCACGCCCAGGGTTACAGGCGCGGACATGAGCACAGGGTCGGGGCCGAGAACCGGCAGCTCGGGCTGGGTGGAAAGGGAGACGGACATCAGGGTGGGGTTCCCAGCGTTCTGGGTGTTCAGAGGCCAGAAGGCTCATGAGGAGAGAAAGGTGGGCCCAAAGCGGGGGGAATGATCACTTTTATGGAAGGACTTTTGATATTTCCTTGTGACCACAACAGTCACACTGACGTTTGAAATTTGATGTAGAGCGTATGAAGAATTTTAGCATGTGCTATTGTATGAGACTAATTCTGCTCCTTAGACGTGACCGTATTTCCTCATTTTATAGCTGAGAAAATTAAGACACAGAGAAGTTAGGTGACTTGCCCAACGTTACGCAGCTAGGCAATGGCTGAGCCAGGGTTCAAGCAGAGTTGTGTCTGTTCAGACATTCTTTCTGTTTACTCCATAGGTATTTACTAAGTCCTTACCGTATATCAGACGCTGTTCGCAGTGCTCAGGAAACATCAGTGAGTCAGAAAGGCAAGGCACCCACTGTTCTGTATGTTCCATTCTCTCCACTGTAACCATATTATATAGATCTCGGTGCAATAGGCAGAGTGACTGTACCCTGTGCAATGATATCACCTATCTCCTTGAGGAGACACTCTCCGACCACCGTTACTAACAGTGAGAGTCAGCACCTATTAAAGATTTATTACATGCCAAGCATTGCAAGAAATGCTTTCTAGGCATTATATAACTTTTCTTCACAATAACCCTCCGAGGAGGCACCCTTGTAACCATTTGGCAGATGAAGAAATTGAGGCTTAAGGAATATTTTTTAATTGGTTAACACAACTGGTTGTATTAGAGGTGATTTTGGATCTAGGAGCTTCTGACTCCAAAGCTCATGTGCTTCCTTGTTTGGCTTTGTTGCCGCTAGAAACTGTGCCTCCTGATGTAGACAGCACTAGAGATGGTAGGGGATGTATTCGTGGTGGGACCTATACTGGACTTTGGTGGGACTTGCAGTTTTCTTTCCTCTCATTGTAATGACTGGCACAGTGGTTCTGTGGGATTTTCAGCAACGATGGGGACCACCCCTCTCCTGAGAAGGTCTTGTGAGACTAAAACCAATTAAAAACCAAAACAGCTCTCAGTGATTTTTGTTAATATCCTTGCAGAAGGGAATTTAAATGTAAATATATATATGAAAGAGTACATTTAAACAGACTTTAAGAATAAGTGAAGTATTTAATGATAATAATCTAGGACTCAACTCCAAATTCTATAAGCAAAATCAGAGTGTTGGCGGAGAGACACTTTGGTGGAGGGAAGTGTGCTTATGTCTTCATCATGTGAGGGGGTGACCACGGTTTCATTCTTGAAATTGATAATAAGAAAAATACAATTTTAGCCTGGGTGTGGCTCAGCAGTTGAGCATCGGCCTAGGATCCAGGTGATCGGGGTTTGATTCTGGGTCAGGGCACTTGCCCGGGTCGCGGGCTCGATCCCCAGTTGAGGGTGTGCAGGAGGCAGCCGATCAATGACTCTCTCATCATTGATGTTTCTATCTCTCTCTCTCCCTTCCTCTCTCTGAATACAATAAAGACATGCTTTAAAAAAAAAAAGAAAAGAAAAATACAATTTTAAATACTTTTAATGTACAAGGGATTTGAATTTAAAAATGTATCCATCTCCTCTTCTCAATGTCCCACCAATGGAAAAGTGTCCCACAACTATGCACAGAATGGGAGAAGGCTCATTAGCTCATGAAAAAATGGAAGAAACTTGGAAGGGAGAGATGGCAACTAATAAAACAGGATAAAGGACTTGAAATAACTTAATCGGAAGGAGATGTTAAACAAAATTGAGAACTGAGAACATCCAAATATGGAAGAATAAAGACCACAGGCAATTAAAAGCCCCAGGATAAAAAAGTAAACACACTATGAAAAAGAAATATAATCACAATAACTTCTAGCTCTATAGCGAACAATATTTGCAAAGTCCTAGAAATATTAAAAATATTTATTAATTTTTATATTTAAATATCAACTTATCAAAAAAGCATTGAAGACATAATTAAAAATTTTAATACTATTAATTTTGACAATATAAGAGTAGAAGAAAATTTAAAATGCTGGCAGGTAAGAGAAGAAAGAATGATTAAAGAAGGGTAGATACTACCTGGTGGAATAAAAACATAAAGATAGTGTGTTATTTGTAGTTCAGAAGTGGCCAATTATTGGTTTGCCACAGTATCTATTATCGCCTGTTATCTTGGCACACATGTTAGCATTGTCTTGCCCTCTCAAAAACAGCCTGAGATTCCAAATGTTATGAATCCAAAGAGACCCACGCTGAAACATAATATAATTAAAAACTTAAAAACAAAGGGTCTTAAAAGTGGCAGGAGGAAAACAACCTTCTATGTAGACGGGAATCCCCACGAGACTGTCAGCAGATTTTCCAGCAGAAACTTCAGCAGGCCAGAGGGAAATGGCATGATGCATTATTAAAAGTGTTGAAAGAAAAAACAAAACCCTGCCAACCAAGAATACGCCACACATCAAAGCTGTTCTTCAGAATTGAAGGAGAGTTTTCCAGACAAGCAAAAGCTAAAGAAATTCATCACCACTGTACCAGACATATATGAAACGTTAAAGGGACTTCTTCAAGCTGAAATGAAAGAATACTAATTAGTAACAGAAAAACATAAAAGTACAAATCTCACTGGTAAAGGTAAATATATAGTTAAGTTCACAGTACTCTAATGTTGAAATAGTGGTGGATGAATCACTTATAAATATACCGTGAAGCTAAAAGGCAAAAGTATTACAAATGACTGTAACTGTAACACTTTGTTAATGGGCACACAAGGTACAAAGATGTAAATTGTAACATCGAAAACCAAATGTGGGGGAGGAGAGTAAAAATACAGTTTTGCTATGCATTTGAAGTTAAGTGATTAACAGCTTAAAATAGACTGCTGTAAATAGAAAACGTTTTATGTAAGCCTTATGGTAATCACAAAAACTCGTAGTAACTACACAGAAGATAAGAAAGGACACTAAGCATACTACTACGAAAATCAGAAAGCCACGAAGGAAAAGAGCAAGAGAAGAAAGGACCTAGGGAATTACAAAGTAACCAGCTTCTAATTAATAAAATTAAAACCCTAAGCCCATACTTATCAGGAATTCTTTTAAATGTAAATGGACTAAATTCTCCAATCAAAAGACACAAAGTGGCTGAACGGATAAAAAACAAGACCCGACTATAGCTGCTGATGAGAGACTCGCTTCAGCTTCAAGGGCACAAACAGACTGAAAGTGAAGGGATGGGAAAAGGTCCTCCAGGCAAGAGGTAACCGAGGGAAGGGTTGCTATACTTACACCAGACAAAACAGACTTGAAGCCAAGACTATGGTGAGAGACAAACGCGGTCGTCATATAATGATAAAGGGATCAATCCAGCAAGAGAATATAACACTTGTAAATTTTTATGCACCCAACATGAAAACACCTAAAAATATAAAGCAAATATTAACAGACAGAAAGGGAGAAACAGACAGCAATACAATAACAGTAAGGAGCTCTAATCCCCACTCTCAACAACGCACAGGTCATCCAGGCAGAAAATCAATAGAGACACATTGGATTTAAACTTTAAGTAGGACAGGTGTTTACAGAACATTCAATTCAATAGTAGCAGAATACAAATTCTTCCCAAGTGCACATGGAACATTCTCCAGGCTGGATCATACGTTAGGCCATGAAAAAACCTAAATGTCCATTAATGTATATATCACATTATCTTTTCACACACACACACACACACACACACACACACACACACACACACACGGGAGTATTATTAAGCAGTGAGAAAGAAGGAAATCTTGCCATTTTTGATAACATGGATGGATGGACCTTGAGGGCATTATACCAAGTGAGATAAGCTGGACAGAAAAAGACAAATGCTGCATAATATCACTTAAATGTGGAATCGGAAAAAAAAAAAGTCAAACTCATAGAAACAGAGGGCAGAAAAGTGGTTGCCAGGGCCTGGGGGTGGAGAGAACAGGAAGAGGTTTATAAAAGGTCACAGACCTTCGGCTATAAGATGAATGAGGTCTGAAGCTCTATTGGAAAGCATGGTGACTATAGTTAATAACACTGTATTAGATCATTAAAATTTGCTAAAAGAGTAGAACCTAAATGTTCTTTAAAAAAAAAAAAAGAAAAAGAAAAAAATACGTGAGTTGGTTGATGTATCAATTAGCTAGATTGTGGGAATCCTTTCAGAATATATACTATATCCAATCACAATAATGTACATATTAAATACATTTCATACATTTATATGTTATTTTCTTTATATTTTCTTAGATTCAGTCTCTTGTTTGGTAAAACTTTTGAGAAGGGTATGTAGATAATTGGTTTTCAGGTTTTTTCGAAGCTATAAATTTCTAAGTATGGAAATTATTTTCATTATCATTCAGTTAATTTCCATTGTGATTTTCTTCTCGGACACAGGGTTATGTAGGAGCATACTGCTTAATTTCCAATCATGTTGGGATTTTCCAGTTGTCTTACTACTAATCTCAAGCTCATTTCCTCTGTGGCCAGAGAACCTGCTCTATATGGGCTCAGCCCATTAAATTTGTTGAGACTTTCTTTATGGTCCAGCATATTATCAATTTTAGAAATTTTTTCCTGTGCACCCTTGAAAAAGTATATTTTGCATTTTCCAAATGCATGTTTTATATTTTTTATTATTTCTAAAATTAAATAAGTACCTACTATTTCCAAGTCACCATACTGGATGCTGGGGATTAAGAGCTTTATTTAAAAGAAAATCGTTCCTTTTTTTTAAAGATTTTTTTAAAAAATTGATTTTTAGAGAGAGAGGAACATCTCGAACCTGCAACCTGGGTATGTGCCCTGATTGGGAGTTGAACTGGCAACCTGTGGTCCATGGGAAAATGCCCAGCCAGCTGAGCCACACAGGCCAGGGCCATAGCTCCTATTCTTAAAAAGCCGATAATCTAGCTCTCATCCCACTTTGAAAAATAGGTTTATGATGTAACAAAACTATCTGTACTCTGACAGAAACAAATGTTTTATTTTTAAATTTTATTTATACTACCTTCCCCCATAAGTATCTATTACTAATCTTAATCATATAATTAAGGCAAACTTACACACTATATTTAGAATGTATAATTTTACTACACATAACATAAATGTATATATTTAGTAAAGATACACACACACTATAGATACGGGCAGAATGCTGGAGGGAGGGTTGTGGCTGTTGGGCCAAGGCCGAGGGAGCGGCCTTGCCAGGGACGGGAACTGCGCCTGCCCGGAGCAGACTGGGCGACCAGAGCAGCTTCACGAAGCAGAAAGGAGCGCCTCCAGCACACACGCGAGAGATTGCGGGGGTCATGATCCCCATCTGATTCCCATCTAAGTCACCCGAGCTGCTGCTGCCGCGGGCTGAGATCACGGAGGACGACAGTAGGTGATCACAGGCTTAGTCAAGCGGAGCCGCCGCTCGCGGTGAGGGCCTGGGCGCCGCCTCTCCGCCGGCACAGACCCGTGCGGCTCCCGCACAGACACAGGACCAGCACGTGTGTTTTCGTCCCCTCTCAATTACTCAGCAAAATCCGAATCAGCCGCGCGTGCTGAGCTGCACTTACTAAGCGTCCCTTCGTTGTCTTGACCCAGGACAATGTCCGCTCTCTTGGTGTTTGTCATTGTAGTCGGGGGGGGGGGGGGGGCACACGGTTCTTCTCATAACTTGCCCAGCGTCACCCTGGCCTGTTACGTCGATGACACTATGCTAATGGACAATGGTTAGCAGGAAATACCAAACACCCCACGCCCCTTAATGATACACCTCCATGTCAGCAGGTAGAAAGGAAATGCGGTTCCATTTCCAATGCCGGTCCCCTTGATGGAGATTCTGGGGCCCGATGGCCCTACGCTTATCAGCGTGACGCCACTGAAGTCCGAGGCTGGCTGCGTGCTTTCATTGCCCACCACAAAGAAAGCTGCCCAGCACTCGGTGGGCCTTTTTGTCTGTTGCAGGCCGCAGGCCTCATCTCTGGCCGTGCTCCCCTGACCCACTTATTAACTCGTAATGACGACAGTTTTGAACGGCGCTTAGAGCAAAGTGAGGCTCTGGGTGGCGTCCGGTCTGTGGCGCAAAGCGTTACAAAGCCTTTGGGTGCTGGAGGCCTAATGGTATTGAAGGCATCTATGGAGGCAGGGCTAGTGTCTGAAGCCCCTGGAAGCCCCGAAAGGTGCCCGACTCCCAGGGTTTGTAATGAGGATTCTCCTGTGACAATTATTCTGTTTGAAAAGCAGCCGCTGGACCCCAGGGGAAACCTGATGTGTGGCCACGAGACACCACGTAACTGCGGGACCTGGGCTGCTGCCCGGGATGACTGATGGTGCCGGGTACGCTGAGGTGTAAAGTTGGCACAGGCGGCCGGGTCTCACGACACAGTATGAGCGGGATAATTGGGAGCGCGCCTGAGTTGTCCTGGGAGACACAAGCAAACTGCACTGCAGGTGGGAAGGCTCCTCTCGAGCTTCCTCAACTGCTTTGCTTCTCGTGTCCCTCAGCTTGCACCTCTGACTCTGCGAAGCGCTCCCTACGGCCAGCGAAGGGGGCAGGACACTGCCTGGGCCTGGTTTGATGATGGAACTGCAGAGTGAGAGCGTGCACGGGGCACGTGACGGCTGTGGCATCTCGGTCTCACTCTGGGGTGACTCTCAAAGAGAGCCACGGAGGAAAGCACTCAGGGGAGAAGAGTCTCGGGCGTCCCACCTGGCTGTCCCTTCCCGGGGAAGGAGAGGGGGACTGAGCAGCAGGTCTACATGACACATGCGCAGGGACCAAAGGTTGGGTGGCTGCTGGAGATAAAGAACTAGGTTAGAAGATTGAGACAAAGAGACCTGTAGGGAAGGGATGGACCTGGGCCTCCCAGGTGGATAAAGAGAGGGGAGGTATTTCTCTCCATTGCCCAGGAAGCTCTTATGCATCAGAGGGATGAGAAACAATGTTCTGTGGACGTCAGTCCCTAGGCCCCCTGGGGCTTGCTCGGTGGGTGTGGGAGCAGAGGCGGAGGTTACGGGTGGCCTCGGCATCCTGGACTTCCCCGCAGTGGCGCTGGCCGGCCTGAGCCTTGGTCAGGATCAGAGGCCAACTCTAAACGCTGGATATGGCACCATTCCCGGGGAGCCGGTCACTGGGAAGGTAAAGGGAAAGGTTATTACAGTCTTCATTACCCTGGATCCCTCCCTATGGGGTGGCTTCGGGATGGCCGTGTCCCGTGGCTTAAAGAAGTCACAGCTCCCCTCCGGGTGGACCGTTCACGCGACTATCCTTTCAAAGTTCTGGCCGTTGCCTGGGCCCCACCGCCTCCGGCTGGGGGCAGCCACAGCTCTTCCCCGCTCACTCCGCCTCAAGCTCTCCTCCGCCCGGCTCGCGCCTTTGGAAATAGTCTCTTTCCCGAACCTGCCTCGAATTATTCTAATTTGCATTCATCATCCGTTTCCTTCGGGAACCCTGGCTGATAGGCCCGCTGCCCCCACATACAGCGTGGGTGCCTGTGGCATAATTAAGCCGATTTCCTTCTTGTTATTAATGTTACTTATGAGTTTTTATTATTTTAAGTTATGCTGCAGAGAACCTCTTGTTCATGGCTCCCTCTCCTTCTGTTTCTCTTCTCCCTCTAACATCTAAAAATATTTTTAGCTTAGGTTCTAAAAGTTGGAAATGCAGCTTAAAACTGTCTGAAATCTTTGCAAGTGTCTTAGCCCAAATTATGAACATGTTTTGTAAAAGTGTTACACCAACTCATCCCACTCGGCGCGGCTGGTAAGTGTGCTGACTCCTCTACACCTTCACCGGGATTGCATATTCTTATTTCAAAATAATTTTGCCAATTCTATGGTTTTAAAATTCAGACTTTAGTTTTAAAATATAGCATTCTCTTAATTACCGGTGAGCATATACCTTTTCCCGCATTTTTTAGCAGATGTATTTTCCTCATATATGAATTTTCTGTGAATGGCTTTGCCCATTTATTGCTCTAGGTCCTCGTATTCTTCCATATTGATTGATAGCAGCCATTTAGAGAAAAATGAACACTTTGTTAACATTTGCAGCAACTATTATTTCGAGCCTGCTTTTGGCTTTTGCACGTCTGCGGGCCAGGATTTAAACAAGTGCATTGTGTCGGGGAGTCTGCTGATCTCCTTTGTGTTCTGCGATGTTCAGGGATGTTCTTACCCCCTGGAGGCTCAGTTCTTCACGTCTCTTTTCCTCTCCAGTTTTTCTAAGATTTGATATTTTCATACTCAATTCTCTGATGCATCTGGAATTGACATGCCTGCGTGACGGGGAGCGAGGGCCTAACATGGGTTTTCTTTTCTCCTACGTTGCTGCGCAGAGGCCCCAGGCCCCTGCGGTATCCCATCCTCCGTCCCACATGAAATGCGCACACGTGCCTGGGCTGTGTCACGTTCCATCGACCTGTCTGTCCCTGCGCTAACGTCACGCTGGCCGAGAGGGACTCCTGTAGGTATTTTTGGCATAAGAAGAGATGCAAGGAAGAGGTAACCTGCCTGGTTGAGGCCAATTGTAAAATGTTGATGTAACAATGAGAAAAACACACTCTTTAATTCGTTCTCTTTTCTTCCAAGGAAACATCTCATTTTTTTTTTTTTTAAAGGAAAATAATAGTGAACAACATATTAGAAGCTAAAAATGGGCAAAAAGTTATTTTTTTAAAAAAGAATGAAAATTTCATTTGCCTTTTCTAAAGGAGCAGAAGCCTCCTGGCCTAAGTGAGTTGCTGGCATCATGGTCCACGAGTGGTGATGAACTTCAAATACGTCACCTTGTTTCAGCCTCGGGCACTTTCTTTCTGGGGCACATTCTGTTACCCCTGTGTTTGAACTGTACCCTGCAGGCTGTCACTCCAAGGCCACTTGGTAATTCCCCGTGTGCCACGCACCCAGACTCTTCCTCACGTGGCCCTGCAGCGAGGCTCAGGCCATATGCCAAAGCGGCCTGGTCGCCCCGGGATGGTGGGCACCTTACGTTCTGGTGTGTGACCCAGCCTCATGCGACGGAAGGGAAAATGAGTGTGACTGTCATGGATTCAAATCCAGGACCTACTCACTCTGTGCAAACCTCTCAACCCCTCTGAGCCTCAGCTTTCTTGTGGATAAAATGGGGACCATGCCCCCGTTTACTTCAAAGCGGCGCTATGCAAGTCAGATGAAATAACGGCTGTAAAAGTTCTTTGTAAATTGTGAAACTGTGCGAATGCAAGAAATGGTGATTAATGCATCTCAAGATGGTGTCAGCTTCCTTCGACAGTGGTATTGCGCGGCTTAATTACGCCCTGCCTTGCTTCCGAGTGAATTTCAGGCATTTTCCAAGAGAACATAAAAAAGACAAGAGAGCATAAATTAGAAACAAATTTCTTTTTAAAAGGAAAAGAGCAGTGCAGCCAGGAAACAGACAGTGAAAGTAGGTGCTCGGTAAACATTTTTCAGGGAGTGTTGGAGCTGATCAGAGATTGTCCTCTGGGCTTTCGAGAGCCGGCGCGGGTACAGCAATGGCGCCTGCGTCCGTTCCACGGTTCTCAATTCTCACGAAATACAAATAAATGCAGGCTCGCTGTGGCAGCTCTCTGGGTCTCCTAGCTGGGGAGACACATTCTTATCCCATTTACACTGATATCTTGGAACATCCACATCAATTACGTTAGTATATTGCGGACCTCATACCCATGACCTGTGGCTCTCCAGGCCCAGGCCCACCCTGTGAAACTCTTCGCTGGGTGTCTCCTGGGCTGGCTTCCAGGCCATCTCCACAGGTCGAAGGGCCACGGACACTGTTTCCACCATGAGCATGGCCTCGAGCGAGTCCCCAACCCCAGCCTGAGGCCCCAGGTGCCTGGTGGTTCAGAGGGAAGAAGACGTATGTTCCCTTCCCACCCAGTTCAGGGCCCACTTTCCACACCCTAGCTCCACCCCAGACCTGCTCTTATCAGACTGGCAGCTGGACTGTCACCTACCCATCCAGAGAGATGTGCCTTTACCTCTGGCCCCAAGAGGACGAGAGCAACACGCAGCATTTCCCCCTCAGTCCAGCTCCCCAGAGCAGAGGGTCCAGCCTTAAACGATGCCCTCTCATAGTCAGGCAGAACCTTGCTTTGCCAAGCTGGTTGCATGGTCCCGTCGGCCTGTGGAGAAGACCGGACCTGCTCCTTCAAAAATCAGACTTGCTGGATGAGAGCACGGATAGATACATACGATTTAAAGCAACTCTTCTGAGTTGTATTCAGACGGTCCAAGTGCCTAAATCTATCAACATGGATGTGGCGATTACTAAATTATTTCATACAGATTTCACTTAATTTTCAAAGAAATGCCTCAGGTAAATGCACACACGAGAAAACAGGATCAGAGTGGGTAGCAACCCTTCCCGGGCGGGAGAACCAACCGGTGGGCAGCCGCCGGAGGTTGGGATCCAGAGTTGTCCGAGCGTAAATCCTATCGCTTGACCCGGCATTACGCCAGCTGTGTAGGACCCACACAACTCAAGGAACCGATGAATTAATTCAGCAGACATCCATTGAACCTACTCTGTGTGCTAAGCCTTGTGGCTCGCCCTTCAGCTCTGCTACTTATCTTTCATTAATGAATTCATCAATTTTTCCAATAAAATCTTAATCCTCTATTTCACACAGAGCCGAGCTTCCTACCTGGATCTCATCACCCTCAAAGATATTGCCTGAGACTTGGTACCAAAATGACAGATGCCCTGTGAATGCAGATCCATTAAACAGAGGGAACACGGTACCTCCCCCGGTCCCCGCATGAGATACCACTCATTTTATGTATTATTCCACATTTAATTAGCTTAGAGAATTCCCTCCAGAGCCTCGTGTAACTGCAGCTGGCCCTGGGGTTTACCGTGGTTTGTTTTATCTTGGGTGGTCGTGTCACCTGCACTGAGGGGCCTCTGTCTCTGGTTTCCCTCCCAGGTAAAGCAGTGACATCTGCCAGTGTCCTGCTTGCGCTCACAGTGGCCCTCAGTGGAGTCGGGTTCTGATATGCTCACCGGCAGGATATTGTCTTAGTGTCCAGGGCCTGGGAGTGAGTCAGAGAGAGAGGACAGGTCCCTGAAGCCCAGAGGGTAGATGCACAAGGTTGTGATTGTTAGAGGTATGCAGCAGAGAGCGTGTAAACCTGCAGGTTAGCTGGAAATCAATGCAAATCAGCCCTCATTTGTATGCATCGCCTGCACCAGCAAGCAGGTTGGAGAGGCTGCAAGGAGCAGCACACCCCAGACCAGGGAGAAAAAGCCCGGGTTCCTGTCTTGGCCCTGCTGCTCGCTTACGAGTGAATCTGGGCACGTGCTTTGCTGACTGAGTCTCAGCACCTCTCTCCATAGGTTGCTTTGATCGTGTTCTGTGGGTCAAACAGGCCCATTCTTGAACCCCAGCTCCACCACTTGCCAGCCGGGTAGCACTGAGTGTGTTCCTTATACCTCTGAGCCTCGGTGTCCTCATCTGAACAATGGGAATAAAATACCTAACTCGAAGGGCATGTGGAGGTTCAACGAAGTAGAGCTGTACACATTTAGCAGCGACTTGGCCCAGGGTAAGCGCCGGGACAAAGCTAGCATCGTCAATACTACCCTCTCGCAGGGTTGCTGAAAGCAGCAAAGGGGACTTCATGCGCATTCCCATTCGACGAGACCCCATGAAGCAGCTGTAATCATATCCAAACAATGAAAACTGCATTATGGATTTAAAGGATCATTGATATCAGGCTGTACTCAGCAAAACAGGCTAAGGTAATAGAAACACCTATCCTTAGGCTAACAGGATTTTAGAGATGACCTGACCCTGCTCTCGTGTAGGTGGGAACACTGAGGCATAAAGAAACTGGATTCCTGGCCAATATCCGAGCTGATTAGGGGCAGGCTGGGACTGCAAATCAGATCTCAGGCTCAGAATATCACTGTACTCCCATCTGCTGCATTTTCCGAGGAGAAAGCCAGAGCCGGATCGAGTGAATCGCCTGTGCTCATGTCCACGCAGAGCAGTGGATCTAGGACTCGCACTTATGAAGCTCGCATCCGTGGATGCTCCGTATATGCCAAGTACTGCTCGTAGTGCTTTGCATGCGTCAAACCACGTACCGCCCCCAACCACCTTAGGAATGACTGACAGGCCCCCGTTTTTCAGATGTGGGGATGGAGGCACAGAGAGGTCTACTAAATTGCCCAACGGTGCACAGGAAGCACCTGAATTAGAACCCAGACCATCTGGCTTTTGCGTCTGCACTGCTCCCCACTACAATGTCCTGAGTCTCTCAACCCAACCTTAATTTTTACCCCCCTCTGGCACTGATAAGTTTGAGCTAACCAGCTACAGCCACACAAGGATCGTACCAGAACCCGCAGTTTAAGTGTTGCTATATCTGAAGGCTCGGCCCATGGTGGCCTCCTGGACCTCAGGTCTGCCTTCCAGTGGCGGGGGAGACTGCCTTGCCCTCCACCCCCGCGTCCCCGGACAACCGCTGCCGGACTAACATCGCCATCTCTGCAGCAAGGCGCAGGCCGGCCGGGCGATGCGGGCCCGGGTTGGAATGCCAGTCCCGTGTGAAGCGACCACAGGAAACGGGGGCAGCAGCTCTCTCTGAAGCATTTGTTAGCAGAGCTGCCTCCGTTGTGCTGGTTAAGCATTCTTGGGGCCTCTTGGTCATCCGGACGTAAGGGACACTTGAGAAATTAACTGTGCTATTAAGAGAGATGTGTGCTTATTTATTCTGCAACCAGTTACATGGAATAATAGCAGGAGCATTTAATGAGAACTTACGACGCTGCTGCAGGCACAGTAGCAAGTAAATTACATACCTTAACTGCTCTCATCTCTGCAGCAGGGAGGGGCGTGCAGCAGAGAGCGTGGACACGAGGCTGTACCACCCACATCTCGTACACAAGGCGACTGGGCCCCAAGAAGCAAAACCACCGGCCCGAGGTCACAGAACTATGTTGCGACAAAGCCAGGATTCGGAATCAAGGTTTGTGGTAGCGAAAGCTACCCCTTCCTGCTGTGAAACACGGCGAGGCTTGAAATATGAGGGAGGAGTGCTGCAGGAAACACAATAGGCCGAAGCACGCGTAAGCGTTTTGGGGAGTTCTCTGGCAGGGAATGAACAAAACCAGCTCTGTGCTGTGCCTTTAAGAGCGAAGGCTTCGTGGAAAAGGCTGATGTCCTCATGGAAGGTGCCGCGCTAATGAGCTTATGGGCTCTCCAGGTGAACTTGGCCAAGTTAATTTTCTTTCTAGTCTAGAGAGCAGCCCAGCTGGAAAACTGGGCACAGCGCAAGAGCCTTTTTTTACTGAAAACCAAATCCAGTAACTGAGCCAGGCCCTGTCCCTGGGAAAGAAATTGCCACAAAATGAGAGGCAGGACGGAGCCTTCTCGAACAGCGGGAGCTGTTCTGGGGCCGTGCGAGGATGCTGTGCCAGGAGGCAAAGCAATTAACAAAGCTGACACTGGTGGCGGCTTCTCCCCTGAGCCACGTCTGCGCTGGAGCCAACATCTGCCGGCTTACCTTGCCCAGCCGGGACGCGGGCCGCACCGGCCCTTCTGCCCGCGTGTTTCACGCCAGGCGGACTTGGCAGGGCCGACTGTCCCCTGAGGGCCGTGGGGCATGGCCATCTTGGGGAAGGGACAGCGGAATGGCCCCAGGGGGCCCCACGATCAATGCTGATGCTGCCAACAGAACCCTCAGCCTGTAAATACTGACCCAGAAGACGAGGTAAGCCCAATAAACAACACTGACCTGGACACTAAGCACATTAGAAGGTCTTTGCTGCAGGGCGCCTGCAAGATTCATTTGTTCAACAGAACTAATCATATTGGCCACCACCGACTGCGCAGGGACTGGGTGCCAGTCCCCCTTCTCAGTGCCTGGAGCACATTATCTCAGTGGGTCCCTGCAACACAGGCAGGAAGGTGCCATTACACATCCCATTGTACAGACTGGGGCACTGAGGCTCAGAGAGGCTTAACTTGACCGATGCCACAGTACTTATAAGCAGCAGCGCCCGGGTAGAATTAGAATTAGCCCCAACCCCGAGAACTCACATCCACACGGCCTTCCCTCCAACCCCACCCTTGGGACAGTGGAGCCTGAAGCTCCTACCCCAGGGAGTCAGTCCCTTTCAGAACAAGTACACCCCTGCCCGTCGCACACATTTTCGTGACTAGATATTCACACGCACGACCAGGAACATCGCAGTTTCCTGGGGGTGATGAATCTGTACTGCGAATCTGGTCGAAGGAGTGATACTCAGGCAAACTGTCAAATTTTAAACAAGAATCTGTTCATGCCTTTTTCCTCTGGGCCTTGATTTCATCTCTGAAGCCAGCGGTGAGATAAGAGAATATCTGAGGTCCCTGCCACCTCCAAATGCTGCGATTCCTCAGATGCCGAGGCAAAGGGAACACGGGCACCCCCGATGCCTGGAGATGAGCATCGGCGTTGGGTCTACCACCCTCGACTGTCTCCCAGCCAAAGGCCTCTCCTTCCCTTCCACCTGTTCAAACAGCACAGTCTCAACTCGCGGACCATTGGCTGCCCAAGCCGCCTTCCTACGAGCCACCGCGCGAGAGGTGGCTTCTGTGGCCTCAAAGCCCATGCCCTCTGCTTGCTCTCGGAGCTCACCCGGGGGAGAATCCGCACGCGTCCCGCGTGGGCTGGCCGGGGGTGCGAGCAAAGCAGACGCATAGGGCATGGCTGAGATGCGGTGGAGGCAGGAGCCTGGCAAGGAGGGAATTGCAGGCAGGGACTTGGGAGAGACAGAGAGGGAGGGAGGGGCAAGATGTGTTGTGGGTTCTGGGTGTGAGACTTTGGGGAGCAAGACATAAACCCGAAAAAGAGTATTAGGAATTCTTGGAGTCAACTGTATTCCTACCCTGGGCCATTTTGAAGTGAAGAGCTGGGGAAGACTGGATTGCCATTAATTACCTGGCAGCACTTAGACGTTCTTTGCATGCGACACTGCGCAGGGACAGGGCCAAGGGGAGCACTGGGCTGACATGCTTCACAGCGACATTAGCTGACACTGCCTGTGACCGCTTACGGGGATTTCCCTCTGGGCTCGAAATCCTGCCGCCCCTGCTTGAGACGCGCCCCATGGCCCACTATTCCCTGCACGCCAGCCTTCTCTTACTTTTCTTTCTGCCAGGAATCTCCTTTCTTTCCACCCTCTGGAAGCGATCTTTCTAGATTTAGCTCAAGCATCATCTTTTGGAAGCCTCCCCAGACAGCAGCCAGGCAGGACTCTCCGCTCGCTCCATGGCCTGCACCGCAGGGGGAGGGATGCACGCGTGGATGAGCGCTGTAGACTCTCATGGCTGCTCTGCTGATCGATCTGTCTCCTCCACCCCATGGCGGGCCGCTGGGGGCTGAGACCCTTCCGGGCTCCCTGTTAATTCCCCGCACTCTGTACCTGTTGAATTAGCAAAGGTGAGGACTTCCAGGGCACCCAGTGCAGAGTTTTGTGTATGATTAATAATTACTATTCCGCCTTTATTCAGTGTTTGCTCTTTGGTGTGCTAACGAAGTCATGTGTCTAAACTTTCAGTGAGCACACCTCACCTCATAAATCTTGATAATTATTGATACGTCCTGTGATTGTTGTCCACAGCTGATTATTGTGTCTTTCCCCTGGGGAAGCTTTGGGCCTATGGAAGTCATAAAGCCATGATCTGGAACTTTCTGCTTCGCTGCTGCCCCCAGGACAGGCTGCAGGTCCCAGGACATAGACACCTGGATTTCCTCAGTAGGAGCAATCGAGTCAAAGGCATCTTTGTGCACTGGAGAGGATGCCCTGTATTGGAAGAGTCAGAACTCACTAGGACCCAAGCTTGGGAGGTGCGCTGGGTACGAAGCAAAGAGACCAACTCCATTCTCTTAGTCAAGGAAAGAAATGTGATGTTAAGAGAAGAGAATGGTCTTTGAAGCCACCGAGTCCTCAGCTCCTGCATTCTACCTGACCCTTAGAAAATGTATGGCTTTGAGGAAGTCACTCCACTTTTCTGAGCTTCTATTTCTGGTGGTAAAATGGAAATGGTAACGGTACCTACTTCACAGAACTGTTTGCTATGTAACTGAAATAAGATAATGTGTGTGAAGCGTGTAGCACAGTGCCTGGCACCCAGTAAACATGAGATAGCACTCTGACAGGCATGACTTTAAAATTAGGAGACTGATTTCTAGGCACGTATATGAGTGTGTGCTCATGAAGTACAGGCCGTTTCTAACAGGAGGTCCAGAAGAGTGCTGAGGCAAGGCTATCATGTAAGATTTGCAAAGGGTTCCCCTCTCAAGGGCAGCTTTCATGCCAGCACATTAATCCAGGTAGTTTATAAAATCAGTGAACATGTTACTTTAGACATACCTCAACATCTCTGTACCCTCCAAGGTGTTTTGTGCCCAAAAATACTTCAACAAATGCTTGGCCAGTTGATTCATAATTTGGGACCTTGCATGAAACTCATGGTGGTGGGAAGGTAAATACTGTAGGTTGCTCCCTCCAAATTTTTGGGCCACCTCTTTCAAATATTCTTTCTTCTGTGCTGCAGAGACTGGAAAACTAAAAATGACATTTCCTAGACTCCCTTGCAGCTAGGATTTTGGATATAATTTTGGTTTTGCATTCAGACACACTTAGCAAGACTTGAACCAGACCTAGATTAGACAGGGAAGGTTAACATATAGGAGGCATTGCATTGCTGGTACTGACCTTGCAGCCTCAACATGACCTTGGAACAAGAGTCCGTGCAGTGCCTTCCCTGCTCGCCAGCATCCTTCCTGTGACAGAGGTGGTAGTTCCTCTGGTAGCCAATTCTACAATGTTATCCAGAAGTCAATCTTGGAAGCCAATTCCCCAGCCTGCTCCTCCGATAATTCCCTGCATTAAATCCCTTAGGAACTGTTAAAGGAGTCCTGATAGATACAATATTTGGCACCTAAAATAGTGATAGGCACTAGACTCCCAAGGATGGAGTTCTGAGATAGGTTAGGCGACCTGGCCAGGCTGAAGAGTGAAGCCCTGGTTACCGTTAGAAAATAGAAAACTAGTTGCCTGTGGTACCCAGTGGTAAAACAGTACTTAAATGATGGAGTGTGGACATCTGGGATGAAGCATCGATCCAAGGCATAGCTTTGGCAAATGGAGTGGTGGCTGCTTTTGCTCTGCCGACACCTAGTACCTGGCATCTGGCCAAGGTATAGTGAACTGAGGCAGCGAACGGTGCGATAGGTCCCCGCCCTCGGTCTTACCTTGTCCCTGAAGGGCAGCTGGCTTGCACACCCACAGCATCCTCCCTGGAACAGCATCTGACATTTGCCTGTAAGTGGTGGAAGGTGGTGACTATGTCAGGTCATTCTTCCAAATGGAATTATAGTTTTGGATAAGTGAGCATGTATGTGTCTATACATACAAGTGAATGAAAATTATTCACTAAAATTTATTTTAGAGAAAACAAAATTGGCTTTATGGTCTTTATGGATATGCCAGGCTAATACATTTCAGGTTTTCCCACAAGATGCCTGGCCCAAACTCTGAGAAATGCCAATCTATCAAAAGCACTGGGGGATGCCTCTCTCTCCATCTCATCCCCCCCCCCCCCCCATCCCCTAGGCTGCTCCACAAGTCTCATCAGTTGGGAGATCTGGACTAGTCCTGTTGGTCACATCCATAAAGAGCTCTCAGAAACCCTCCCTTGCAATTTAGAATTGTGTTTGCTAAAATATGTACTGAGGTTTCCTGTTCCCGGTACCAGGTAATACTATCTACACAAAAGCAAATTCAATCGCTGCCATGCGGGGATTGCCCGGCACCCCCAGAGTTGCTGTGCTTGACTATGCGGTAGAGATAAAGTTTCTCCAAGGACCGACTCTCAGCATATTTGGCAAATTTAATTTCATATTCTTCCTTACACATTTTTTCCTGAATTACTTATTAAAATAAAAAGTGCTGTAACTGTTTTCCTTTTGATAAGACTCAGGCAGCCACAGCTCGGTCTTCCCATGGGTCCTCAACAAAGCAGTTCTATCTCCCCACCTCCTGGCCAGGACCACTCGGAGACCAGGGCTTCTGCGGCCCCTTCTGTCTTGACTAGAAAAGAGGAAAGAGGGACGGGGCTGCTGAGTATGGAAATCCTGCCAGCAGACAGCCTCTGTTGCCTGTGGTGGGTGTGGGGAGGCTCAATTAAGGGCTGACCCCTAACCCCAGAGCCCAAAAGGTTCAGAAGGAGACCCTGCGAGGTGTTCATGGAGAGAATATTGAAGGTTAAAGAAGAGAGCTAAACGGAATCTCTCTCTGAAAAGAACCTGACAATGGTTGATTTATTATTATATATTTTTTTACTTTTTCAATTCAAAGGGTAAAATGGTAGCCACATGCTGCAAGAAGAGAAGGGCATGTCACTGGCAAGGTCAACCCAAGTGGAGCCCTGCCTCTAGAGTGCTGGGGGGTTGCGGGTCCTTCATCTGGGCGGACGAAGCAGTTGTGGTCGTCAGGGCCATTTGACTGCAGACCCAGATAACACCAGTGATACCGAGGAGCAACCCTGACCTCAAGGGCCGGTGGGACCCAGGACGGGCAGGACAGGATGGTGATGAGTGCCAACGCACCAGCGAGTGGCATCTGGAGTTAGACTGGCTGCCCTGGTTCCCACAGCTGGGGAGCTTTCCTTTCTCTATTTTCCTCACTCTGTCTCACTTTCTCAAGGACGCTTCTGGGTCCCTGCTGCTCTGAGAACTTGATCCTGAGCTCCCCCCACCCTGCAGCCCGCCTGATGGGCTTCGGAACAGCTGCCTGTCTGGCTGTCCGTCTCGCCATTGCACCTGCCTCCACGGGACCGCGGCTCCTTCCTGTCTGTCGAATGCACAAGCTGCTGGCTGTCCACCTGGGACCCGGGTCATAGCCCAGCCTGCTCTCAGCCGCACTCTTTGGGGTTGCTATGGCTTCCCCCTAAATGATTCCAAGTATTGCCCCTTCCTGAGATTGCCTCTGGGGACCCCCACTCACCAGATTTGCCCCTGGGAAGGGTATGTTGGCTCAGATCAAAATTGCCATGAACTCTGAATGCGCTATCGCTTTCCCTGAGGTGGAACTACTCCCCACTCCCTGAATTCACGCCCTTTCTCGCTCCCGGGTCTCTCTTTGCTTCTTCTGTCGTCCTGCCTAGTTCTTTCTCCGTCCCTGCTCACCTGCCTAACCCCTACTTAGCCTGCCTACTTCGGGCTTTGTCTCAGATAATCAGGGACCAAGGAAGACAGACCTGACTTCCCACCTCCCGCCGCCCCAGGTGGGGGGTAGGAGCTCCTCCCTCCAGACCCTGCCCTCACCTCAGCCCTTACCAGCCCACGGCTTTCCTTTCTCTCCCACTACCTTTGAGCTTCTTGAGAGGTTGGAATATTTCTATCTGGTTCACCGCTGAGTCCTAAATTCATGGGAGACTCTAAAAAATATGTGTTGAATAAGTGGTTTTACAGACTTGCAGCTACTCAACCGCCCTCCAGAATCTGAACCCGTTGTGGGGGCTGAGGGGTGGGAGCGGGAGGAAGCGAGAGGGACCTGGAATGAGGGCGGCTCCCCGGAGAGAGCCACAGCCCTGGAATGAGAGAGAGTGGACGGCAGGAGCCACGGAGACAGGCAGGGTGGCCGAGTCTGAGCTGCAGGACAAAGGAGGCTGCTTCTCCTGCAGGGCTAAAAAGGAGAGGCTGTGGGCTTTATCTAAGAGGGTGACACCTCCTTACAATGGACCGTAGCACTTCGGGTCCAGCAGACACAGGGCCAGAGCTGTGTTTGCCTTTAGTTGACTCCCTCCCACGTCCTGGGCTATGTTTCATCCATAGACATCCCTTAGTCCTGGGAGCTGGGATCCAGAGGGGAATAAAGTCATGGCCCCTACTTTTCAGGAACTCAGGCTCTGCTGGCATCGATGAGCACAGGAGTAATCAGTATTCCAAAACAAGCAAGCGTTACAAAAATATATATATATATATATATCTCTGCATGGTGTACCACAGACCGGGTGGCTTATGAACAGCGGGAAATTATTTCTCACAGTTCTGGAGGCTGGAGATCCGGGATCGGGGTGCCTGCCTGGCAGGGAGAGGACCGTCTTTTGGGTGGCAGGCTTCTCATGGATCCTCACGTGGTGAAAGGGGCAAGGAGGCTCTCTTGGGCACTGTTTATAAGGGCATGGATCTCACTCAGCATTCTGCCCTCATGGCTGTCACCTCCCGAAGGCCGCACCTCCTAACCCCATCACATCAGTGTGAGGATCTCACCATTTGAATTTGGAGGGGATGCAAACATTCAGACACAGCAAGGGGACATTTGTGCTAGAACATGAAGAACAAACAGGAACCACGTTGATGGTTTAAAGGAAAGACAATTCAGATGAATGAGGTGGATCTGTACGAAGACAGCTCTGTGCAAGGCCAGTATTTACCGGTACATGGAAAAGTCCCCCTGGGCTGCAGCAGGGGACGTGGTGGGGGACAGGCAGAGAGTGGTCCACTGGGTGCTGGGGTTCAGACAGTGAAGGCCTGGGGTCTCATGCTAAGGAGATGGGAACCTGTGAGTGACCCTGAGGCAGGGTGAGCAAACCCTGACCCACTGGCCAAGGGCGGCAGCCGGCCTGACTTTATAAGTGCCGTCTCATTTCACACGACCACGGCCTTTCACTTCCACGCTGCGTCTGGCTTCATTAGCTCTGCGAGGGTAGAGCTGAGTAGTTCCAACAGACTGTCTGGCCTGCAAAATCTAAAATATATGCTATCTAGCTATCCCTTTCTAGAAGGAGTTTGCAGTCCCTTGCCCTAAATCAAGGAGTGACACGGTCAGACTGACATTTTAGAAAGATTACTCTAGCAATTGTGTGAGCCTCTGCCTAAGACCTCACTTGGAAAAAGACAAGACGGAGTTTCTACAAGACTTGAAAACCTCCAGCTTGCTTGATAAAACCTCAGATCCCTGTGCCATGTGCAGCATTATTATGAGGTCTTCACCACCCCTTCCCCCCTCCCCAATCTGAGATCACGTTTATGTACCAGTCTCTGGGTCAGCAAATTCCTTCAGGGAAAGGAATTTTAGCATCTTATATTTTGTATTTGTATCCCTGATGTCTGTCTCACTACCTGCCATCATTAGCTTAATAACTGAATTGAAATGAGTTGTTGAATTACTGACCCACCGACATGGGGGGGGGACCACCATCATCCCATTTGCCCCATCTGAGTGTCCCCCTGTCTCAGTGTCCATCTGCAAGGGGGTACCAGAGAGGGGTCACTGGTCCTTTGTCCTTCCTGGAGCCCTAGAAAGGATTTGAGAAAGGATTTGGGAAGGCCCTCTGATTTGAGAAGGCTTTTCTACCACTGGTGCATCTGTGCCCCTGTTGTCTTTAGGTACCTTGAGCCGATCTGTTTTGAGGTCTTTTCCAGGCTGTGTCCCCAGGCAGGCATCTCCTTGACGGAGGTCCTGGAGAGAAGAAAGCGAGGTGAGGGGTGAGTTTATCCCTGGCCACCAGGAGTCCATTATGAGGCTAATCAGCATTTGCAAATGAAGATTAAGGACCAGGCAGACACCCCAGCAAGTGATAAGTGCAAAGCTGGCCTAATCTTAATGAAATCTGCAACATGTATTTACATAAATCATAATGACCCGTGCTTGCTTCCCGTGTAATTTGCTCCGACGGGTTTGGGGTGACACGGCCAGTTGTTGTGTCAGTGCCTTTGCCCTATTTTGAAGCGCCCCTCGGCAGCCCACGCCACGCTCACAATGACATCCCGCTGGGCCAGTGGGACCTCCAGCCGGTTGAAACCGCGTGCGGTTGAATATCTTATGGTCCCGGAAAAGCCAGGAATTATCTTCTAACCTGAGTCTGAGAGGATGTGGTGGGGGGAAATGTGGGTGTGATGACTATTACTGGGATCCCATTAGCAATAATTTTCCTCCATCCCATAACAATTCTGCACCCCGACATCCTCGGGGATGCCAGGGTTCCCAGAATCGAGTTCTTTAGCATTCTCTGCTCTCATTATGACTCAGCTGGCCAATGTGGGCACAAAGAATCCGGGTGCAAGCAGGTTATGGTAGAGCATCGGGGCAGATGCTGGAGGCACACCTCACACCCTGATTCACCGCCGCCCCGAAACCCCACGCCTGGCACGCTCTCCCGCACCCGACTGCACAGCCCCCCTCCTTGCCTCTTTCACTCAGTGGTTTTCCAAATGCGTTGGCCTGCGTCAAAGCCAAGGGAGGTGTTTGTTTAAAAATGCTCCACATCCCTTGGGAGGAAGCCCAAGGATGTGCTTTTCTAACAGACTCTGGATGATTCCTGCGCTCATTCAAGTTTGAGAACCGTTGAGCTTAATGAAGAAATTGAAAGGACTTTATTCATTCATCGTAGCTCGGATCGGTCCTGTTTTTCATTCATCCACTGCCTGAGACTCCTTCCCCTGATCCCCCCATTTCTTGTTACCCTGACCGAGACACCAGAGCCATTTCTGATTCTTTTATCTCCAGAGTCTCATATGTGTGGTTTTGTGCAACTGAGCCAGCTTTTCCCATCTCTCTGCATGGCCAGCTCCATCTCATTTTTTCCGGTCTCAGTTCAGCGTCACCTCCTTAGGGAGGTCTTCCTTGACCATCCTGTTGAAAGCACCTCCCACAACCTGGCACCTTTCACATCATTCCGCTCCCTTTTTTCAGGGCTTGTGGCATAATCTGTAATTACACTGTTGTTCATTTATTTGTGTCGGGATATGCAGGGGGAATGTAAGCTTTATGGGGTCGGAGCCTTGTATGTGTCAATCCCCACTGGATGCCCAGAACTAGCCAGGTGCCTGGCATGTTGTAGGCACTCAATAAACAGTTGCTAAAAGAAGCATAAGTGAGCATTGCCAGATCCAAGGAGGGTGGCGGATATCAAGAGAAATCAAGTCACACATGCCATCCTGAGCAAATGGTCTGGGGCTACTAGATATAGGGCAGGGATGGAGGTGCAATGTCTCCCTCTGGCGTGCAGGACGCTCCACCATGTGGCCCTAACCTATCCTCTTGGCCCCCTCTCTCATTAGTCCCTAATGCGTACCCTGTACTCTGCTTAGCACTCGCTATTCCTAAGCAACAGCCTCAATTTTCTTGTCTCTAAGACCTTTTCTAAACTGTTCTCTCTACTAAGAATCCCTGCCTTTCCACTGTGGTGTCATAATTCTGTTCCTTTCAAAGTGCTATGTCTAAGACTCAATCAATAAATGCAGCAATAGCTGGGCCGGTGTGGCTCAGTGGATGAGCACAGTCCCATGCCCCAAGAGGTCACTGGTTCAATTCCCGGTCAGGGCACACGCCTGGGTTGTGGGTTCGATCCCCAGGAGGAAGCATGCAGGAGGCAGCCGATCCATGTGTTCCTTTCTCATCGATGTTTCTCTCTCTCTCTCTTCCTCTCCCTTTCTCTCTCTTAAAATCAATGAAAAACATTTTTAAAATAAATAAAGATAAATATAGAAATACTTAGTGAGTGACTTATAGGTGCCTGGCACTGGGGCTGAAGGGCTGAAGAACTTGCCAGCACCTCTCTGGTGACTTTAGGAAGCCACTTCCCCCCCATGGGCCTCAGTTGGTTCATCAGGTGCTCAGATGGTGTCTACAGGCTCTTCCAGCCCTGAAAGCACTCTGATGCTCCTAGTGGAGCCCTAGGCATCGTTAGGCCAGAGGAGGGAAGGAACATGTGGGGCGGGCTTTCCACATCTCCTCAAGGGCTGCAGCCTGCGGGGGGAAAACTCCAGTCTGTCTCTGATCCGTTCTTGCCTTCTGTCACCCTGGCGCCTCCCAGATAGCCGGGCAACATTTAATGTTGAGCAGGAATCAATGCAGCCAATTTCAGAAAAACAAACAAACAGCCCCAGCGTCACGTTGAGGGTGATAATAGGTTAGCAGCACCTTCGGATCAAAGGAGTCATTAACTACCAGGCTACCCTGAGCGCCTGCAGGAAAAGAGCTTCTAACAGCAAGTTGAACCTGCCCCGAGCAGGCAACCTGAGGCTCGGGTCTTCTCTCTCCAGGAAGGTCTGTCTGAATGCGAAGCTGCAAAGCGAATCGTGGTCATGAGCCGACCGTTTGCCCAGCACCCCGCCATCCCGCCAGGGCCCTCCCATTGCAACAAAAGACATTAGAATGACCTATAATTGACCGGATAGCCACACCTTTTCAAGGCACATCTGAGCCGAGCGGGAAGAGGCCTCTAGGGACCCCCGCTCCCCCAAAAAACAAAAACAACAGCATATAAGGGCTTTGGGGACAGACGGCACCCCATTCGAATCCTGAGCCCTTTCTTTATTGGCTACAGGACATTGATCACTCTGCTTAACGTCTTAGTTGCCTCTTTTGTCAAGGGAGCCATTTAAGAATCATTAGATACACGCGAAGTTCCCAGCATCAGGCTGGAGATACTGTAGGCAGTCAATCAGTTAGGTTTCTTTCCCCTTTGTCCAAAATTCAGCTCATCGCTCTGAGCCTATGCGGTCACCTCTGAATATACAATTCCTTTACCACGGCCAGCCCCTCGCACCCGTGTTTTCCATCCAGGTGTCTGCTCCCCCACAGGCCGAGTTCACCCTCCAGCCTTCTGACCGCCCCGCGCCTCTCCCTCTGTGTCCCCCCGGCGCGGCGCTCATCAGAGTCACTGATGACTGTCTGAGCTGCGTCCGACTTCCCTCCCCAGACAGAGAGTTATTTAAGGAGCCACAGATAGTGTTTGTTTCTGTGTCCCCATCACCGAGCGAAGCGCTGGTACATATTAAGTGTTCTAATTTCCTGTGGCCAAGAGATCAGAAACGACACCCTCGATGACAGGGGGAGACAGTGATGGCAGGAGATTCAACAGCTGATGGCTCGGCAGGGAGGTCGAGAGAGACGCATAGCTCTAATCGCTACAGAAATCCAATATGTAACAACAGACCTTCAGAGGCAAAAATGACTTCTCATTCTCTACACAGTCATTCACTCAGCAAATATTTATTAAACATCAATTGTGCATGAGACGCTCTGAGGCAGAGCTAGAAATGAACCCCACATCCCGCATTCGGCAACTCCACCCAGTGCAGCTTGGCAGGGATGGAGGAGGTGGGCCTGAAATGCAGCCCGTCACACCAAAGGGATCCCCTTTGTCTTCAAGGAGCTGAAAGTCTGGCTGGAGAGGCAGGGTTGCAAAGCACGGAGTAATTCTATATTTGAGATATGAACTATATTATTTATGTTAGTGCAAATATTTTGTCAGATTGCTATTTGCTCTTAATTTTGTTTATTTGGATTCTGACATGGAGAAACTTGTAATTTGTATGTAGTCAAATCCATCAATCACTTTATTTCAGCCTCTTGGTGTGTGTGTGTGTCTGTGTGTGTATGGGGGCTCTGATTGTTTCTCTGTTGGTGGGAGTTGTCTTTTTTTTCTAAGTGGCAATTTTTATTTCTGTTCAGTGAGACTATTTTGAATCTGTAATATGAAAAACCTTGTGTTCTTTTTTCACTTTACAGGAGAAATCATTTTAAAATCAAACAAAATGCATTGGAATTGAATAAAGAAACTCAGCATATCCGAGAGGAGTGAAATTGTATTCTGAACATCCTGCATAAGAAAGCAAGGAAGTGTGCATTACTCCCTTTAAAAATTATTTCTATGAAAAATGCCGTACTGAAAAAAATAAATAAGCCTTCACTTCAGCTGTATTGAAAATTATAAAGAAGATAATAATTTATCTCCATTGTACAAATGAGGACTCCAACTCACAGAGGTTAAGGGACTTTCCTTACCATTGCAATAAATAAAGTATGAGTGTAAAAATGAGAAATGTGCAAGGAGTGAGGGGCATTCCCGTAGGGGCTGTGCCACCAGAGGAACGACTGGGAAGGGAAGTCGTCATGGAAATTAACTTGTGAGTTGGCTGTAATGTCCATTCATTGAGACTGTTAGAATATAACTCACTCAACCACTGGACCAACGGTGCAGATCTGTATTTTTATTTCCATTTTCAAGATGAGGAAACTAAGACTCAGAGATATCAAACTAGTTCCCCTGAGATGTGTGACTGGTGAGTTGAACATTTGAAATCCAAACCTATTCATTTAGATCAAATGTCACCGAAGACTGAAGGGTCCCTGGATACCCAGACTAATGGATGAAACAGATGAACCCAAAGGCAAATCATTACGGATTTCAGAATTCTGGACAGAAAAAGAAGATCCCTGAAGTTTCTAGAGGAAAAAAAAAGTCACACTCAAAAGATCTAGTATCCAAAGAGCATCGGACTGCATAGCAATAGCAAAAGGAGATAAAAGACAAAGGAAGAATCCTTTTAGAATTCAGAAAGTATTATAATAAGGTAGAACAGCCTTGGGTTCCACACTCAGACGGCAGGATTAACTCCGAATATATGATAAATTATTAGACATGCAAACTTCTAAAGCCCACCTCCTCGGCAGCCTTCCTGGAGAAGCTCCTAGGGAGGCTCTACCACAGTAAACAAGAAACAGAAAGTGTGAGGCTGAGAAACAGATGGACCGGCAGGAGAGGGAACAGACTCCCAGCGTGACCGTGATGGTCCCTGAGACTGAGGCAGGGGGACAGCAGCTCCAGGAAGCTCAGCTCCACATGACCTAATAAAAACCAAGGTGGTCCTGGCTGGTTTGGACCAGTGGTTGGGGCGCCGGCCCTCGGACTGAAGGGCCTCAGGTTCCATTTCCAGTCCCAGTCGGGGAGTATGTGGGAGACAACCAATTGATGTTTCTCTCTCTCTCTCTCTCTCCCCCTTCCACTCTCTCTGAAAAGCAATGGAAAACATATCCTCGGGGGAAGATTAACAAAAAACAACAACAAACAAAGAAAACAAACAAAAAACCCCCAAGGTGTTTGAGCATATTGAAGGGAAATTTACATCTTGACGTGAATTTGGAGATTTGTGACAGGAACATAGGAAATTAGGTAACTGAACAAAAAATTCAATTGTTAACTTCAAGGTAGGGGGCCTGGGGGCATGAAACAAGAAAGACGATGACATCAGAGCATAGGACCTGGCTCAGCTGTGGACGTGGTTACACATCACGGTAATATGCTCATGGGATCAATTCTCTAACAGTTGGAAGTCAGTATATGATGACCAAGGCAGGGAGGTTAAGATTTTGCAATATAGGGATGTTATTTTGAGATATGAAGGTTAATCCTTACACACACACACACACACACACACACACACACACACACACGAGGGGTTGAAAGTAGTTGCCTCTGGGAGAGATGAGACTGGGGGCCGGGGAGGGCAAGGGGCTGCTGTTTGTCATAGTAAGTCTTATAGAGCATTTGACTTCTCATATAATAGTCAGGTAGGTCCTCAACAGAAATTAGTTACATTAAAAATCACCTGCAGGCAGAGGGCAGGGGATGCGCAGGTCATACCTGGTAAAGCGCATTGAGTAAGAAACAACATGGGATGAAAGCGGGCAGGGGGTTTAGCTCTTATAGGACTAAAACAGGCGTCAAAGTTTGGCTTGGCTATGAGATGGCCCGAGTTCAGCAGACCCTCGCACCTCAAATTCAAAACTGCCCGAAGCGCACACATTGTTGAATTTGATTCTCGTGGGAATCCGTTATCATTACAGGGAAGATGAGCATTGACCTCCATTTTCCAAGCGAGGACAAACGCGGGGACGGAGTGGCCTGGCGAGGGAGCCCGGCCAGCGGAGGCGAGCTGGGCGGGCCCAGTTCCGCGGAGCCTCGGTCTCTGAAGGGCTGAGCGTGAGCCCGAGGATGGATTACTGACAGATAGCAAACGCCCCAAGAAGTACAGTTACGTAAATAGTTGTTGACTAGCCATCCACCTGCGTTCACATGGTACGTGGTACTCAACCAGGCAGTCCCTGTTCATGGCCCACGTGTCCCGGTGCCAAGCCCCACAGGGAACCTGGTGAAACGAGGTGACTCAGGCACTGGCCGCTTTGGCTCCAGTGGAGTTTCCTCCCCTGCCCTGTCTTCCCTGCCCGTTTTCCTACCTATTTTCAGTTTGGCAGTGTTCTCCACTGATTTCTGCCTTTGCAAACACTCCAGCCTCACTCTTTGGCTAAAGAAAGAAACTCTGGCCTTGGTCTCACCGCAGTAACCACCTTGTCCCAGTTTCCCTGGGACTGTCCCAGTTTTAACATGGAAAGTCCCCCACCCTGAGAACCCGCTTGGTCTCAGGCAGAGTGGGACAGCTGGGTGACCCAGGGGAGGCATTTCCCGGTCACCTCAGTGACTACGAGCTAGTTCAACCCACATTCTCAGACATGACTCAGCAACGTGTGAATGGTTCTCTGGGAGTTTTCACTTGGTTTGAATTTGTAGGTCATGACTTCAGCTGACTCGAGAAGCAGGGGACACTGTGCACATGGATTCCTCTTGTCTGTCCCCTCAGTGGGCCCTAGTGAACGAAGATCTGGCTATGTGATCTTGAGCCAGTTATTGAAACAGCCTCAGGTTCTTCACTGGGAGCGACAATGCGTCCTAGAAATTATGTAAAATTTAAGTTATGCCATTTATCAAGGTCCACTGTGTGCCAGGAATTCTGCTAAGTCCTTTACATACCTTATGATGATTTGTTTGCCTTATTTTTGTCTCCCTTCAATAGGACATAAAGTTTGTGAAGGTAGAGATTTAATTCATTTTCTTTACTGCAATATCCCAGGGTGGTTTAGGAAAATTATATGTATTTCAAATACAACTATTTGTTGGGGAAGAAATGAATGACTTCAGTTCTAAATAAAGCTGTAAGGTCGCTATTCCTATCGCAGTTTTGTAGATAAGGAGACGGATGCTAACAGAGTTTACGTAACTTACTCATGACCACAAATAAGCAGCAGACTCAGAATTCAAAAGGAGCTCTGCCAACCCGAAGGCCAGGCCCCTGGGCACCATGCTAACCTGAGACAAGCTATGTGAACCAGCCAGCGCGGCGCCCAGCGCGCAGGGATGATAAATCCCCTGTCCCTCGCTCCTTGACCATTGCCATAGCCAGCACAGGGGCTCCTGGCCTGTAACCCCCAAACCCTGTACATTGCCTCCCGCCCGCCTTTCCAGCACATCCGGGCGATTCCCACAGGAAGGCAGGGCCCACGGAGTGGCGTTAATTGCTAGTGATGCTAGTGATGCACCGAGGAAGTGGCTCCTTCCATCAGCGCGTGTCCCTTCCCATCTCACTGGGAGTGATCGGACCTGACGCCCTATTCCCACTTGACAGCAGTGTCACTGCCTGGAGACACAGAAATAATAAACAGGAAAGTCCCAGCAGAGTGACAGCCAGAGCATGTGCGTGTGACAATTGTGTGGGGCCAGCACAAGCGAGGATGGACACGTGCTGGGGGTGCCCAGCCCATTCCTCAGCCTGTTGTGCCCGCGTCTGTGCCCGGGTGCCCTCCTGGGTCTGCATGCTGGCCACGCTCCGCTACAGCTGTCTGTGTCCCCCAGCTCTCCCTTCCTCCCGTCACCTCCCTTTTCCTATTTCCCCCTCTGACTTCTTGCAGTTTTGCAGCTGTTATTTTACTCTTTCTTCCACCCCCAGAATTCACCTGCCCTTGCCTTTAAAAGTATCTTCTTTCTCCAAAGAAATAAAACAGAAAAAACATATGTGTGTAGATTTCACTAGAGACTTTGGAGCAACAGGCAGGTGTCACAGAGCCATCAACTCTGAATCTCTTATTAGACGTTGTCCCAGCACCACCAGGGCCCCTTCCTGCCCTGTCCGCTGGTGCTGGTCACCCTCCCACCGTCTTGCAAAATTCTCTCCCCCCTTCCTCCTTTCTTTGCCCGTCAACTCCCCCCTCCAGAAACACCCCCGACCTCAAAATTCCTCCCCTTTTATTACCTGGAACAGGGTAGAATTCCCAGCCTGGAGGGTCGGAAACAAAGGACCTTAGAAGACCTTTGAGGTTAAACTACAAAGCAAAAGAAGAGCCAGGCCTCCTGTTGCATCATTAATATTAACGACTCCTCTCCCTTGGAGATGCGCCCCTTCCTTTGGCTCTCACAGCCGGTGGCTGGGCTTTGACTCAGCTCCCTCTGGGGGCAGCTCTGCCACGGATGGGTACTCACGGCACTGCCACCGCCGGCTGACCCCTGCCATGTCGCCTGCGGCCGCCACCACCCTTAGCACAGGGGCTGGCTCCGGTCTGGCTAAGGAGGGCAGGTGCGGGACCCCCGCTTTCCAGGGGGACTGTGCCTCGCAGGATGCACTGGTCACCACTTGCCCCCACGTGGCTGCTGGCCTGGGGACTGACCCCGTGTCCACTCTCTTGGCTCCGCTTAGATTTCCTTCCCAGTAGGAGTTTTTGCAACCACAGCCACCACAGTGGGAATAAAAAGTGAAAGCTCTACAGCAAATAATCACTAGATGCGGGGCGGCCCCTCCGTGAGCCAAGGCGCGGCCCACGCACTTCTGCGAGTCCCCAGCGTTTCCTTCCTCCCCGGCCCGCCCCCCTTAGGAGATTTTGTCTTTTCCCATCGAGCTTTTCCCTCCCCCCCTTTAGAGCCATCCACGTTTGCTGGAGGAATGGGGGGCTGGGGACAGAGAAGGACTGGAGGGACGGGGGAAGGAGACCTTCCTGTCACGCTCAGCCCCCAGGGGCGCCTGTACTGTGGGGATGGAAGGGAGGAGACAAGTCTGCGGAGCCAGAGCGGACGCGTGATAAAGAGCTGGTTGGGGGGGGGGGGGGCACAGCAAAAAGGGGACAGCCGCGCGGGCGAGAACGCGGGAGGGTGAGGGACGGACACCACAGCAGTGCCGTCCCCTAAGTAGCCCCTAGACACATCCAACTCTAAGCGGTAAACTTCGATTAGGTAAATTAAGTAAAAGTAAAAGTGTGCATCCTCTGTCACACACGTCGCAGGCTGCAAACGTCCTATCAACTGGGGCTGGCTTCAGGGAATCTGGAACCAAACCCCAGCCCCCACCTGCCCCTCCGAGCCCAGGAGCGCCGGCTGGTAAGCGCAGGAGGCTTTGCCACGCGTTTCTCCCTACAGGGGAGGGACAGCCTATGGCAGCCACAGGGCGAAGTGACCCTCAGCTCAGGCCAGAACGCGCCTGGGGGGGGGCGGCGCACGAAGGCTGTTTTGGAGGAACTGGGATCATAGCGGAGAGATAAACAGAAAACAGAGCAGGCAAGAGAGCAAAAAGCAAAGAAACAGCAATCCCCCCCCCCAGGCCATCCTCACCTACGTGCACAGACGGACGTCGGCCTGGAGGAAGGCAGATGCAGCTGGGACAGCCCGGCTCCAGCTGGCCGGGCACCCTTCCGTCCCGCTGTCTCCTTGGGGCTCTCTATCCGCCCCTTCTTAGTCTGTTATGCTGGGGGGGTAGGGATTTTATCTATATCCAGTAAGCCAAAACACTCACCGGTCCTCAATCTCCCAGCCTTGTTAGGCATTCATTGGCACACGTGAGATGGGTTCATTTTTACAAAGAGCCCATCACCAGAGGAGGGTTTGCACCTGGAGGCTCCTCGGGTAGGAAAGGTGTTTACATTGGCTTGGTTAAGTCAGGAATTTATTTGGCTTTCCTCTGTCAGTCTTTAAAAAATCCTGCCCATGGAGCTGTGCATTTGCAAAATAGGATGGTTGCCTGACAGTTTCCTTCGGGGTTTGCTTTAAGATCTGTACCCCTGGTGAGAACCGCTGTTGAAGAGAACCGCGACCCTCTCCTCGCTTAGACCAGGTGGCTGAACCGCGCTTCAGAAAGGCTGCGGGCAGAGGGACGGCGGGGTCCCTAAGAGGTTTCAAGCTGCCCCGAGTTGGTGTGTGGCAGCCATGCAGGCCCAGCCTTCTCCCTCAGCCCCGAGCCTCACCCCTCACCGACGCAGGGTTCCTTCCTCCTGCTTTGTGACTGGGGTGCCTGGGAAAATAAAACCACATGCACCGAAGGGACCCTACCTAGGCAAGCCCTAGCGAGGCAACAGAACTCTCTCAGTCTTTGACAGCAGGCCTGACTGGCTCCCTTTCAAATACCCGTTGAATTTTTCCTGCAAACAGAACTCCTGTTTGTTAAGAAAGGCGATGTGCTCAGCAAATAATTCCTATTTCCAGTCTCCCATGCAGGCAGGGGTGGTCTGTGACATAGTCCTTAAAAACAACTATGACAGCCCTAATAGGATATGTAGTATATGCCAATTTCTGTGACGTAAATGCTTCCACCACGGTTAGTATCAAGCCACCAAAGTTTAACACCTGGAAGTTTGTACCTTTCGACCCATTTCCTTCACCCATTTCCCTCCCCCCAATACCCCACCTCTGGGAACCACCAATCTGTTCTCTATTTCTAGGAGTTCAGTTTTTTTAGATTCCACATATAAGTGAAATTATACAATATTTGTCTTTCTCTGACTCATTTCCATTAGCATCATGCCCTTAAGGTCATCACAAAGAGCAGGATTTCCTTTTTATGGCCGAATAATATTTCACTGTATATATACACACACACACACACACACACACACACACACACACACATGTATGTGTGTGTATCTCACCTCTTCTTTGCCTGTTCATCCGTTGATGGACACTTGGTTTGTTTTCATGCCTTGGCTATTGTAAATAATGCTGCAGTGAACATGGGAGTACAGGCATCTCTTCAAGATCCTGGTAATCATTTTGCAATAGAAATCACCTTTTCTTCTCCTGAGATCTTGCCCTCAAGCATTTTGACTTTATCATTAGTTGCCAGCTGCTGATTAATCTTGGAGGCAAAGGACTGGCTGAGACTGGATGGACTGTGCACCCATTCTGAGCATGGCACAAACTGGAACCCTCAGAGGAGGAAGGGGCAGGGTCTTCAGGAAAAGAGGCCCAGAGAAGGCTCCTCATTTGGAAGAGAAAATGCACATTGGTTTGGGGTGGACAGCCAGTCAGATTCGGTTCTGGGCTTGCAGCGGCCTTTGGGAGATATGTGGGAGCAACCAGCTCTTCGAAATGCGAGGGAGATTTCTCAAAGGCTCTTTGCCTGAGTCGGGGCCCAGGTGAAAGGCACTGAGCCTGCCCTGGAGCCTCACACCTGCCCCAGTTCTGGGCGGTATCGTTCCCGGATCTGACAGCTTGAGTGTGGATTTTGTGGCGTATCTTCAGAGGCAGGGATCATGCGGAGACTGGCATCCTGGCAGCATAGCGATAGCATGGGGCGTGGAGTCAAGCCATCTGGGTTCCAGTTTTGACTCATTAACTTACTTTATTCTTTCAGCAAATATTTACTGAGTGCCTACTCTCCATCGGGACTGTGCTCAGTGTGAGGACACAATGCTGAGCTGACCTCACAGGTGAGGCCACTGCTCTCAGGTAAGGCCTTGAGCTTGCCCCATAATAATAGCAGCGATGACTCTGTACCAGGGCCTGGTGTCAGTACTCTCCAGGTGATCAGCCCTCACAACAACCCCATGAGGAAGGAAGGTGCCACCTGATAAGACAACTGAAACGTAGGAAGGTTACAGTTTGCCCCAAATCCAGTCATCACTAAACGCCAGAGCCAGGATTTGACACCAAAGCTAATATTCTTTTTTTTTTAAATATCTTTATTGATTTCCGAGAGAGGGAGAGAGAGTTGAAACATCAATGATGATGAGCGAGTCATCATTGATCGGCTGCCTCCTGGAGTTGACAATATTTCCCAGGCTCCCTTAAACCCAAGTGCAGCCACGTGACTAAGTTCCACATGAGGAAAAGTGTGTGCAATCTGCGGTCACACCCTTCCTTTTGTCTCTTTCCCTATCACCTGGGATGCTGATGGGTGGGGAGCTAGCTTGGAGCACGAGGCTGAGAGCAACAGCTGAGGGCTGGTTGCAGCCAAAAGACAGAAAGAGCCTGAGCCTCTGTCACCATGGGGAGCTGTATCAGCCTTGGACTTGCTACTGGCATAAGGAAAATTAACTTTACATTAATTCATTATTTTAGATTTTTGATATGTACAACTGAACCTGTATCCTTACCAAAATATCTTCTATGTAAAACAGAAGTATAGCAGAAAGAACTTGTAACTAGGAATCAGGAAACCTGGGCTTCTTATCCTAACTTACTGTGTGACCTTAAGCAAGTCACCCTCCCTCTCTGAACCTCAGGTCTTTCCTTGTGAAGTAAAAGGGGTAGAATGAGAGATAATAATGCTTGCTGCAGCTTGGGTCATTTGTGAACCAAATAGTATTACTTATGATAGAGAATTATTTGTTCCATAACTAAAGTATCAACTATTTCAGGCGCTGGGCCACGTACTGGGGCTAGACAGATGAACAAAAATAGCCTTGGCCTGGTTCACAAGAAGTTTACAATCTAGAAAAGACAGTCATGCCTGAAGGCACTGACAATCCAATGAGATTTGCAATTTGATAGACATATCTGAACACGTAGTAGGGGCATAAAAAGAGCTCCACAGATCTGTCTGGGAAATCTGGGAGGGCTCCGTGGAAGCGGTGACATCCAAACTGAAAGTTGAAGGATGAGCGGAAGTCTGCCCTGTAGATTGCGGGGGGGTGGGGAGCAGGCTAGAAAAGGGGCACAGCCAGCTGCAAAGAAAAAGGTAGCAACGGCACTGGACTAGGAGGGCTGGCCCAGCGTGATGGACCTGAGAAGGGGAAGGCAGTTCAAGATGATGGCCATGGAGGAGGGGCCGCAGGACGCGAGGCTGCACAGACGGGCAGAGGACAGGCCGGCAAGGAAACCTGCTGACCAGAGGCTGCTATCGGGGCTGATGGGGAAGAGTTTTCATTAGCAAGTGGCACGGTCCTGTCGGCACAAGGGGAAAGTGACAGCGGCCCAAAGGTGGTGGGAGAATCTAACGGGTGTGACAACGCGGCAGGAGTGCAGGTTGGAGACAATCCCTGCGGTTTAGGAAGACGCTTTGTGCCTGACGAGCTAAGTGATGAGGGGGGTGCAGCCAAGAATGCTCAGGGCGCGTGGCTGACGGTCCTTTTCAAGGCCTGGATGAGGGGTTAAGGGGAAGGCCATGTCTGATTTAGGTTCCTGGTGAAGGGGACGGGAGAAGTGATGGTGGCATTAACTGAGACAGACAAGGTGGCAGGGCGAGCCGGCGCCTGGGTTTGGGAGGAAAGAGATGAATTGAGAATAAACGTATTGAGGGGAAGTGTTTATGGGGCATCCACACGGTCCCGTCTGGTGACCACAGTCATAGTAACCAACACGTACTAGGAGTACGGCACTGCTCTGTTTTACATGTATGGAAGGGCCGTTAGCCCTCACAATAACCCTACACAATTACGTACAGAGATGGAAACAGAGGCACAGAGTTTTACGTAAGTAGCCCAAAGACACATACTTAATAAATGGAAGAGCTAGGACTTGAACCCTGGCAGATGGACTCCAAAACAATGCCCCTCGCTGCTGGACTTACTAACGGGAGCTGCAAGGTGATGGTAGATCGAGATCTCTGAAGTAGAAACCTGGGCTGGGAGGCACCAGCACCTTCACAGTGTGATGACCACGGAGAGCAATGAAGTCATTCAAGGAAGGACGTCAGCAGAGGGCTGCGTCTGTGACTCTCGAAAACATCACTCTTTCAAAGATGGGCCAGGAGATCTTCAAAAAGGTAACACATATGTGGGGATTCATGCGGATGGCCCCGCACGGGTGGTGCAATTCACTGCATGAAATGTTACTGAGCACCAGTGAGCGACAGGCCTGGCGCCTGGCAGGTGTGTCTCGGGGGAGAACAGACACCCGGCGCCCCATAGGCTGTGCAGCGGGGAGGGGGTGTCCGCAGGGTGCTGCGGAGCCCAGAGGAGGGAGCCCCTAACTCACTCGGGGAAGCTCTGGGAAGACTGAACAGCCGTGGGAGCACTTGAGCAGATTTAATAATCTGAGATTTAATAATGAACTCCTTGAGCAGGGGTTTATTTGATTGACAAGGAAATTAAAGGGCGGTGCAGTCAGCAGGGAAATGTTAAGTTCGGGGTCAGGTTTGTCGGCAAGAACTAACGCGACACGCCGCGGCTCGCTGCGGAGAGGCGGGTGGAGTGGGCCTGTCGTGTGGCTGCAGGGGCTCCGCAGTGCCACGAGGATTCCAGGCTGTTGTCATTTCCCTCTTCCAGCCTTAGCATTTTGTCCCAAAGTGTTTGTCCCTCGTGGTCCCACGATGGCTGCCACACTCCTATGTTTACATGACAGGCGGAAATGAGAAGGAAGGGCCCCAAGGCTGAGGGGCGGGCTCAGTCTGCACCCTTTAGAGCGGGCTCCCAGGCATCACGTGGCCGGTGCAGGCCCACGTGGCCACCCTTAGCGGCAGGAAAATATGGAGAGGCGGGTGTCATTAGTGGGCACATTCTTTCTTAGTGAGAAGGCAGGGGATGGGTGTTGTCTAGGTAACAGGTGCCCAGCACATTGCTGTAGAGAGATTGGGGTCTGGAGGACAGGACAGATAAAATCTCCATGGCTTCATTTGGCCTTATGTGCAAAATAGACATCGTGACGGGAAGCCCAGCCGGGCCGCACAGTTGTCATTAGCATCGGGGTAGAAGGTCCATCGCCCAGTGCCTGGGACAAGAAGAGGCTCCGGCCACGTGGAGGGAAGCGCTGCAGGGTTCGGCTCCCCACTGTGAGAAGGGGGCTCGGAAACGGGCCGGCCGTTCGGGAAAATGTTCCCCGAGCTCCTAAGGGGACACAGGCCACGCGTTCACTGCGGCAGTGACATTTTCGGAGTGTGCGTCTGATGCGTTAGACTCTATTGTAATGGCAGCAGCCAGGTTTTTCACGGATAAAGTGCGCATTGTGGGGACGTATTGAAGCCGCTTAACGAAGGGAGTAACGGTGCCGAGAGCACGAGGCCGGGTGCGGGAGCCCCCCGCGCCGGGGGCTAAGCGGCGGGGGGGGGGGGGAGGGCTGGTCATGCGCACACCTGACGTGGAGACGCGTCCCCGGGCCGCAGTCCACCTGCCTTCTGCATTTCCTGCACGATCCCTCGGTGGCAGGGAAGGGGGCAAGCTGGCATTCGTGCCGCCTGCCCGCTGAGTGAAGCCACGATGATTAGTTTTCACTTGTGGAGGCTGAATTATCTCTGCCCCCCACATGTTAGCAAAAGTCCAGTAAGTTCTGTTTTCTTCCAACTTCCTTTCCACGTGGGTCCAGCTGGGACTCTGGGCCAGCGAGTCAGGATCACTAAACGCCTGTGTCTTTTTGGTATTAGCATGTTTGTTTAAAGATGACATCCAATGGGTACTGATCATTAATGGTAATAATAGGTAACGATTGCTGAACGCTTTCTGTGTATTGGGCTTCACCGTGCCTGACTTCACGGAGGATGAGACTGAGGCGGGGGGCGGTTAAGTGGCCCGCCCAGAGCCCCACAGCTAGTAAACAGGGCAGTGGGGATTCCAACCCAGCTTTGTCTGACCCCTGGATCCTTAACCACTGTGACACAGTGACCACATCCAGCACCCACGGTGAGCCAGCCTGTACTAGACATGAGGAATACTGTTCCTGACCACGAGCAGACAGGCTCCTGAACGAGTGGGTGTTATAAAAGCTCACTGAGGTCTGAATGGGAAGGTGACACAGGGAAAGGGACAGTCCAGTGGGGAGGAAAGAAAAGCCGCTGGTGCTGGAGCTGGGCATTCCCCATCGTCTCCATGCAGGAGCCGGGCACTAGCGTCCGCACGGGCCCATGGAGCGGCTGCTTTCCTCCCAAACCCTCTCCGAGCTCTCACCTCGCTGCCCTCAGCTCACGGAAACGCCGCCTTCCTCTGGGCTCTACACACTCTGTTCCACTCAGGGGAGAATTGTGGGTGTTTCTTACTCATCACTGCGCCCCAGCTTTCCAGGACAGTCCCGGCGCCACATTCCATAACCTTTTGCACAGGGTGAAAGCAGTTAAGTGCATGTGTTGTTCTTTCCCCCGAAGTGCCTGCTCTTTGAGAACTGGGTCTATGAATCATCCCTAAAACCGACACCCCGGCACCAGGCGCGGAGCCACATATAGATTAAATACTCAGGAGCTATTTGTTTTAGAGAACAGAATTTACCAGAATTTAGTGATGAGCTTTCTTCTTACAGCTAAGCTGCCTGAGAGCAGGTTTCAGTGAAGGAGGCAGAAGGAAAGACAAGGCTCGCGAGTAGGAGAAGGCCTGGTCATGGTACGGAAACAGTGGCCTGAGGCACGGAGAAGGGGCTGTGCGAGGCTGGGAGTGGGACTTAGTGGGGAAAGAACACTGGAAGGGGGTGGCTGTGGTCACCGCTCTGCCTACCTGCTGGCTTTGGTGAGGATCAGTCCTGCAGCGAGCAGAGTAAGGATGTTTGTATGTGTGTTTCTTATTAAAAATAAAAGTATAAGTGATTGTAAAAATAACCCCAAGTAGGGCCTAGAGAGACCTGGATTTGACTCCCGGGTGTGTTAGATTGCCTTGATGGTCCCAATTTTGCATCCATACCCTTTGTCATAAAACTTGGAATCTTCCTCCAGTTACGATTCTGGGCTCATCTCTTTGAGCCACTTTGGCCACTAGAATGAGGTAGAGCAAACACGGTCCTGTTCCAAGGCTTGCTTTGGCCAACAGGCTGAGACTGAAGTGACTGCGTGTCAGTTTTCCGCTTGTCTCTTCTACCTACGCCATAGCCCTGAGGGGGGCCCTCCCAGGAGGGTCTACTGATCCCAGGAGGAGAATTAGAGACATAGAGCAGAGGCCAGCCTAGACTGGCCAGCCAATCTGCAAATACATTACAAATCATAAATGATTGATGCTGAAGTCGCCGAGCTGGGGAGCGGTCTACATATGGCGATAGCTAAGTAGTGCGCTGGCCTTTTCATAGATTCATTACTGACCTTAGGCAAAGCATTTGACCCGCCTGTCTTGGCGTGGGCTGCCACAGCAAACTACCAACCACCGGGTGGCCTGAACAACAGAAATTTCCTTCTCACGGTTCCGGACGCTCGGAAGTCCAAGATCAAGGTGCCGGATTCTGGCCAGAGCCCTCTTCCCTGTTTACGACCTGCGGGTAGCTGTCTCCCCCGCACGCTCCGGGGCCTGTTCTCAGTGCGTGTGCAAGGCGGGGGCGGGGGGGGGTATGGAGGGGTGTAGTGAGTGAGCTCTCGGGCGCCTCTGCTTATAAGGACACTAATTCTATCAGATCAGGGACCCACCCTTCTTCTGACATTTAACCTTAATTATTTTCTTAGAGGCCCCCATCTCCAAATACAGCGGTGCTGGGGGTTAAGGCTTCAACATATGGATTTTAGGGAGACAAGCATTCAGTCTAGTCGACCTCTCTTAGGCTTCTTTTATTCATCTGAAAAATAAAGCTGCTGGTACATAGTACATATTCAATAAATATTTGTTGAGCCAAGAAGGCTGGATTATATACTTTCTAAGAGTCCTTCTAAGATGGTTTTCTTTTTTTCTATTTTGCCCCAACGTCATCCAGAGCTGATGTGAAAGGAAAAGTGTCCGCCTCTATTACTATCAAACTGTCAGTGAGTAAGAGGGGCATGGAGATGCCCAACATTGCAATACACGTAAGTACATGTATGTAATCCCATTGAGCAAATGAATCAACGATTTCATTCGGTGCAGTTCCTCCAGAGTCTGCATCAGCCTTTGGAATACAGTAGCTGCCTCACTATATTTACAGAAAAACCGAAAAAGGCCAGAGGTCATGAATCGAATAAGGGCCGGTGCCTGACTGCCTCTGTCCTCGAAGGGTTCAGGGAGAGGAGGCAAACGGAGTGTCATCGGAGAGAGCGGGCGCTGCTGGACGGGCAGGAACCGCCGGATGGAGGCGGAGGAGGCGCTGAGCTGTCCCGATGGTCCCTGTTCCGCCGGGGCCGACCCCGCTCCTGCCGCCGGCCTCCGCCTCCCTTCCTCGTGATCCCCTCGCCCCGATGCCCACAGGCATGCCAGCTGCAACTTATTCCAAGCTCACTCCCCCTGCTTTCTCTAGACCCAACCGTGCTTGTCCTCAGTGCCTGCCTGGCTGGCTGTCCAAGTGAGACGAGTCACCTGCTTCCCCGCGGCCGCCCTGCTGGAACGGAGAAACCCAACTTGACCTTAGTTACCGCCACTGAGCCACCATTCTCTGGGGACTGACCGTGGGCCAGGCACTGCTCTAGACTAGACCTCATGCACCCGCACAATAGCCCAATGCCATGGGTGTCATCTTTCTATTGCAGGGACTAAATAGGGGCTCAGAAAGGACACGTGACTTTCCCAAGGTCACGGAGCCGAGTAAGTGAGAGTGCCCCTTCTCAGAGAGGCTCTAAAACCCCAGCGGCCTCCCAACTGCCAGGGTACCCTCGGCTGCGAAGCGCCCTTGCCTTCGCCCCCGCTGTCTCCCGACTGGGACTGGCGCTCACGTCTGCTCCGCGGGACTCGAGCATCTCTGCTGTAGCTCCTGCCGCTCGAGAGGGATCGCTCGGCCGCTCACCCTCACCTGCCGGGACTTTCTTATTTCTTTCCCTTCTCAGCTCAGTGTCCGCTCTGCAGAACACCTGTTCCATAAATACTTTTAGAAGCTCATTAAATTCCTACATTTCTGATGACCAAACATGTTTCATAGAGCAGAAGGTTGCATCTCACATTAATTGTGAGGAAGGAGGAAATCTGCCCAGCCCACTCTTTTCTGCTCCCCCCTCCCCTCCGCCAAATGTCCAGGGCCCTCTTCCAGCATCCCGGTTATCAGATCAGAGCAGCAGAACTACCTCCACGCCCTCCGCGCCCCACCGGTTGAAGGGGAAGGAGGTCCCAGGGGCTGCTTGCTGCACGCAAGGGGACGGGTAGGCCAGCCAGGAAATGCCCAGTGAGTCCACCTGGGCAAGGTCAAGGAGGTCAGACGCCCCCCTCCTTCTAGAAGCCTGACACACCTTCACCCCATCTTCTGACTGCATTTTCTAAACCTTGCGGCCACAAGAGGTATACTCTTAAAATACAAACAAGCCAACAAACTACAACGAAAACAAAGCCAAAAGGAACCTCTGGCTTCGTGGTTCTTGCTACACAGCTGTCCTCTCCTGTCCTTGCAGCTCACCTTCCCTTCGGGGGTTCTGTCCTCTGTCTCCCAGAAGCCACGCCCGGGCACCAGGCAGACTCAAGGCAGGCTTTCTAAAAAGTGCCTGCTGCTCCAAAGAGCGGAAAAAAAGCCGAGTGAGCCTAATTTCCTGAGCCGGGGAGGAGAGCTGGCCATCTTGGCTTCCAGCTCGTTCCGGCGTGCAAGCGATCCCTGAATTCACTTGGCAACAGGCAAACCAGCAATTACCCAAGACAAGAAGCGAAGTGCTTTTCATTCTTGCCTGACTTTTTTTTTTTTTTGCTTATATGCAAGAAATAACTGAAAGATTTTTATCCCGCTCTCAAAATAACCAGCCTTGGCCCAGCAGACAAAAGCACTGCTGTGTTCTGTCCGGCACTGAGAATATTTCCAGAATTTACAACAGATGGGTCATTGGCCGGGGGCCTTGGGAAACGGTAGTGAGATGCTGGTGTGGGGTGGTGAAGGCCAGAGTTTGAGGAAAAAGGGTGTTTCTGAAAGTAAAGCAGGAGATACTTGTGATTGCTTTTCAAACTCACCCCTGTCCTCACGTCTGAACCTTAGCCTCTTAGGAACATGAGTGCAATGCCTTCCCACACCTCCTACCCGGAGTTAGGACAAGCCTCACAGGGTAAGTCCACGGTCCTCCGCGAGACTTCCTCACCCCAGACATCGAACATGCATTTGGGGGTTCCCGGGCCGCCTCTACTTCTTACCAGCTGTCTGCAAATTCATGGGTTCCCACTGCGTCCTGAAGTCTGATAATTCACTAGCACAACAGAACTCAGAAAAATGCTCCACTTATCATTTACAGTGTTATTATAGCAAAAAGACGCAAAGGGGGAGAAGCATAAGGTTAGGTCGGGGAGGGCTCCAGAAGTGAAGCTTCTGTCATTCCCAAGGAGGCGGACCCTCCCGGCTCCCTGTGGAGCACTGCCAACCCGGGGAGCTCACCAGGCTTTGCCGTGGGGTCTCGACACGTGGACACGATTGACTGAATCCCTGGTCAGGCAGCTGAACTTGCTTGGCAGCTGCTCTCCCCTCCTGGAGGCTGAGCTCATAGCACACGGCACAAAGGCCAGCCCTCTAACCACATGGCTGGTGCTTGGGGCCTGGCCAGGGCCCAAGCTGAGTAATCTCATTAGCACAGACCATGTAGGGGCCCACCCTGAATCCCCGTGTTAACACAGACGACCCCGCGTGGTCCAGGGGCCCGCCATGGATATAGAAAACCCTCCTAGTGCTCAAGCAGTTCCAAGGACTTAGAGGTTATCCTCCGGAATGGAGACAAAGGCCAGCATGCTCTTCATCACCCAAGGAGGAGGCCCAGTCAGGCTTTCTGTAGGATCGGATGGATTCACCGTTTTACCCCTTTCAGCCTTTATCTTCAGGCTGGGCAATCTTAACTGACTTAGGGTGCTGGCTGCCTCGCATCGGATTCTGAGAGTCCTCTTGGATTCCATCTCACTGGGTAACTTTGGAGAAGTCCTTTAACCTTCTTAGACTCCGTTTCCCCCGTTGTAAGTGACATTATTAGGCTCTGGTGTCTCTGTGAGCTACGCACACTGATGGTGCTATGACTAAGCCACTAAGGACTCGATTTCCTCATCTTTAAAATAAGGAGGTTGGACTAGATGATCGTCTAAGGTCTCTTGGCGGGCGAACAATCCATGATCTTAGTGCCTTAGGACCTTCTCAGCCGGTAAGGGAAGGACGACTCACCGCCATTCCACGGGGGTCCCGTTTCTCGGGGTCGGTCCCTCCTTGCCCGGCACAGGAGAGCGGCTTGCTCGTTCCTCATCAGCTGCCCCTCACAGAGGTGCCTGCAAGGATGCCAGAGGTTTTCCAGCTTCGTTCTGGGGAAATGAAAACAAAACAAAACCAAACCCTTAGAAGGTGAAAAGCAGGAATAAATTGTGCAGTCCGTGCTGCAGAAAGCTGGGTAATGGACCAGCCAAGAAGGCATGGCTGAAAGAATTTTTGCCCCCTTGGTAGATATTAATTTTGCATGAAGTGCTGTGTTACAAAATCTAGGAAACTATTTACAGGAAAATGGCATTGATTCCAAAATGCGGGCATTTTCAAACTGCTATATAAATGTGTTTTTCAGGAGGCCCAGGAACATTTTGTACTTAAAATATAGAGTAAATGAAAGTTGTATGTTAATGCCGCTGATAGGCCCCAAAGCAAAAGCAAGGAGAGTCCCTTTTTTTGACTCCTAAAGCCCCTGGTTCCATGCTTTTGCAATCAATCTTGGCAACGAAACTGATACTGTTAGAATAACCTGGTTATTAGTTAACAGGAAAGGAGCAAAGGGGAGACTAGGTAACAGGCATGCCGTTCATACAGCTTTGCCAGGAAGCTGCAGCTAACATTCCCGCAAATAAAAATCATTCATTCTCTTGCGTGAGTCTCAGGAAATTCCTTTTCTCAAGATATCGCAAGAACCCCACTCCCACTAACGACAGAGAAATTCCACCCTCCCAGTCCTCTGGCAACAAAACCAGTTACTTCCTAGCATGTCTCACCCTCTGAACCAGTAGCCTCCAAACTTTTTGATCACAAATCTCCAAAGTGAGTAAAAAATTTGAGAACACCCCCCCAAAACTGTATCATTTATTTGTAAATTACACATGTGTATTATTTTATTAAAATACATCGATTCTACACAAAATAGCAGAAAGAAGAGGGAGGTGAATTAAAGACAGATTTATTTACAACAATTTTATTCTACATGATAACAAAAACCTTGTTTCCTTCACTAAAACATCTCAATATTAATATTTTCCTGAAGACAATGTAACTAAATATGCTTTATTACTTTTGGAAATCAGAGTTGATCACAATGTGATACAACAAATTATAGATCTGGCTTAAAATCCAGTTTATTTTGATACTTGGTTTTAATGGTGATCATAACTGAAAATTATAAAACTAAATGGTACAAGGTCCAAATTAAAAATTATGTCATTGGCTAGACTGATTAAATCATGATAATTTTAGAATTACACAAAGGTTTTAAGTTCAAACTTGGTTAGTATATTTTTATATTCCCCCAGATCCATTACTTTTCTGGCAAGCTGATCAACAATATTTTCCTTTTTTCTCACTAAACTTCAAATTCTTAAATTACAACCTGGTCCACAAAATCTTCAATGGTAAGTGAGCTTCCCAAAGAGATTATGATTTGCTCTTTCTTTCCTCCAACACACTAATAATAATTTGCATCAAGAATTGGTTATTAGCCCAGCTGGGCATGGTTCAGCATTTGAGCACCGACCTAGGATCCAATAGATCACGGTTTGATTCCCAGTCAGGGCACATGCCCGGGCTGTGGGCTCGATCCCCAGCAGGGGGCGTGCAGGAGGCAGCCGATCAATGGCTCTCATCATTGATGTTTCTCTCTCTCTCTCCCTCTCCTTTCCTCTCTATGAAATCAATCAATTATATATATTTATATATATATATTTTTTTTTTTGAAAAAGAATTGGTTATGAGATGTGAGAGGGAGGGTAATGGTTGACTATGTGAAATACACAGTAATCTAAATTATCCAGAAATGAATTAACCATAATTCTTCACCAAGATTATACTGTACTCAGAAAACAGCATAATCAAGTATATAGCAGAAATTCAACAGATAAATTTGTTCACTTGGTCTAGAATATTCAGCACAGTACCATAGTTTTTTAATTAATCCATTGACTACTGAAGGACATTTTGATTGCCTCCATGTTTTGGCAGTTATGAATAAAGTTTCTGATATAAAAAATGAAAGATAGGTCAAGAATAATACTGGATTACCACCAGCAATATCAAATTTGTATGCCCTCAGATTTCATAACAAGTAAAATTGGCCAATTCCTTAAAAAACACAAATTATCAAAACTCTCACAAGGAGAAAAGGTAAGTGGGATAGCCTTATATTAATTAAAGAAATTGAAACAACAATTAATAATCTTCCAAAAATAAAACATGAGTATCAGATATTTTCAATGGTAAATTCTACTAACTATATAAGAAAAAAATAATACTATTTTTTTCACAATCTCTTCCAGAAAATAGAAACGGAGGGAATACTTTCTAACTCATTCTATGAAGCTAACATGACTCTAATACTAAAACCAGACAAAGATATTAAGTAAAACTACAGAACAATAGCTCTCATAAACATAAATTTTTAAAATCCTCAATAAAATGTTAGGAAATTGAATTCAACAACGTATATATAAGGAATGACACAACAGGACCAATTGGTTGGTTCAATAGTTGAAAATCAATCAATGTAATGCACCATATCAATCAGAAGAGGCACCTTAAGCTAAAGAAGAAAATCACATAACCCTATCAGATACAGTCAAGTGATTTTTTATAAAGGGACAAAGACATTCCAGTGAGAAAGGACAGTCTCTTCAATAAGTGTTGCTGGAATAGCTGGACCTCCATATGCAAGCAAATGAGCCTAGAAACAGATTTTAACCTTAAATAAAATTTAACTCAAAATCGATCATAGACCTAAAAGTGAAATGCAAAACTATAAAAGCTTTTAGAAGAAATACAGGAGAAAATCAATGTGAACTTGAGTCTGGTGATGAGTTTTTAGATACAGCATCAAAAGAACTATTCATGAAGGAAAACTTTGATAAGTTGGACTGCATTAAAATTAAAAACTTCTGCTCTATGAAAGACACTACTAAGAGAATGCAAAGACAATCTGAAGGGTAGAAGAAAATATTTGCAAAATGCAAATATCTGATAAAAGATATGGATACAAAATACTTAAAGAATTCTTAAAACTCAACAATAAGAAAACAAACAATCCAATTTAAAAATGGGGAAAAGATCTGAACGTCTCACCAAAAAAGATACAGAGATGGTCAATAAACACGGGAAAAGATGCTCGATATCATTTGGCGTTAGGAAAATGCAAATTAAGACAACAATGAAATACCACAACAGGCAGGAGGGCTGAGATCCCCAAACTGACAACATCACTGCTGTGAAGGACAGAGAGCCACGCGGACTCTCACCGCTGGGGGAACGCGGACCGGTGCTCCCACTTTGGAAGGCGGTTCATTAGTTTCTCACAAAACCCAACAGTCTTACCAACCCAACAACCACATTCTTAGGTATTTACAAGACTGATCTGAAAAATCACGTGCACCCCAAACCCGGAATGCAAATGTTTATGGCAGCTTCACTCAGGAGCTCCAAGCTGGGAGCAAGCAGGCGGGCGGGAAACACACTCTGATGTGTCCGCACAAAATGCTGCTCAGCAGCGCGGGGAGCGCTCCCGAGCCACCCCGACGCGTGGGCGACCGTGGGCAATGCCTGCCGCTCGGTGAGAGAAGCCAGCCCCGAGCACTACCTATTGTACGATAGCTACGCGGCCTTCTGGAAAAAGCCAAACTGCAGCTATGGTCAACGGGTCGGCGGCTACCAGGCATTTGGTCGGGGAGGGGCCTATGAGGTGAGAAACAGGATTATTAAGGGTGGCGAAACTATTTTTGCAGGATACTGTAACTGTGGGTATGTGACACTCTGCATTCGTCAAATGTAGACCAAAAAATTTTTAAATCATTTAGGAGAGCAGGCGATCCCAAGATGGAATGCAGGGCGCGACAGAAATAACGGAGCTGTCTTGCGCGCGGATGAGGGAAGTGGCCACCTAAGGGACCTTGGGAATGAATGGAGTCCGTGAGGCCAAAGGCGAAATAAACTGCACGCAGGTCCTCTGTGCCAGCTGGTGAAGCTGTTCCCTCGGAAGATAAAGGCACCAGCTCTGAAGCCACTATACATATAAGCTGAGACTGAGCAATGACAGAAATGCACCCGGCGCTGTGGGAGCAGGCCTGTCACTGTCGCAGGGCAGGGCTGCAGTCCAGCGGGAGGCCACGGCTAGAATGCTCCGTGGGGCCGTGGGGTAGACGCGGAGACATGGCATCAGTTAGTATTTTGCTTGTTGTTTACATATCGAGAAATATTTACAGGTATGCACGTGCAAAGTGACTCATAGCCACAGATAAGAGTCCCTCCCCCGTCAGCCGGGGGGCCCTGGAAGCAGACACCTCAGCAGCAATGGGCATCCTGTACCTGCATCCTGGTTTCTAATCACATGCGCTAATGAAAGGAACCAGGGCTCCCTGGAGAAAGGGCTCATCCTAGGACCGGGCAGGGGATTTACAAGATGGGCCTGGAGCTCATCTTCTAGTTTTGGAAAATGAGAAAGTGTTTATTTTTTAAAAAAGCCCAGTGATGGGGGTATGTCAAAGGGCAAAGGAACCAATCAAAAGAGCTCCCGAAGGAAAAGCGGAAACGAAATAAAGTGCTATTGGATTGTGACTCAAAGTCTAAAATAAAAATTTACGAATCCATCCGTGCTGATGTAAGTAAATTATTGAGTAACCAAATGGAAAAGAGACTCATCTCCCGTGCAGAAAAATCTCCAAATAATTTATGTCGATAACCCACTGTCGAGAAGTCGGAGCCCATCTCTTCGCTCCGTAAGTGCGGGCTGTACATAGTAACTTCCTTCTGAGAAAAGGTGGAAAAGAGAGCAGAGGAGACCCCTGACGAACACCACCTCTGCCAGGCGACAGGCCGGCGTCAGCAGCGAGAATTTACCATCAACGCGCCCCGGATAGGATGCGACGAGAAGGGCGTTTTACCACTTGGGCCTTCCTCCCTAGAACATAGAATCCCAATAGAAACATGAGAAAAATGTCAGAAAATCCCAACTGAGGGACAGTCTACCCGACCAGCACTCTGCAAAGCAGTCAAGGCCATCAAAGACAGAACACCTCGCCCGGCCGGGCGCGGCTCAGCGGTTGAGCGTCGACCTAGGATCCAGGCGATCGGGGCTCGATTCCCGGTCAGGGCACATGCCCGGGTTGCAGGCTCGATCAATGACTCTCATCATTGATGTTTCTGTCTCTCTCTCGCTCTCCTTTCCTCTCTCTGAAATCAATGGAGATATATTTAAAAAACAAACAAATGAACAAGACACCCGAGAAACTTCACGGGCAAGAGAAGCCTGGGGAGACCTGAGGACTGGATACAACGTGGTGCCTGGATGAACCATGGACCAGAAAAGGCCCGTTAGGTAAAAAACTCAGGAGGCCGTCCTCTGAGCGAAGGCATGACTTTGGTTAATAATAATGGATGGTCATTGGTTCATTAATTGTGGCAAATGTACCAGGGAAATGTAACGTGTTAATAACAGTGGAAACTGGATGGGAATCCTCTCTACTAGTTTCTCAGTTTTTCTGTAAATTTAAAGCAATGCTAAAATTAAAAATTTATTCAATCTTTTGATTGATATTGACAAATTACTCCATTAAAATGCATCCATCTACACTTCCACCAGCTATGTACGACAGTTTCTGTTTCTCTGTCCCCGTGACAAGAGTGGATAGGACCAACCCTTTCACTGTTTGTGAATTTGAAAGGTGACAAATGATATGTCATTGTTTAAATTTGCATCTTTAAGTGACACATGAGATTTGGCATTCCTCTCGTTGATTGGCCATTTATATTTCTCTTTCTATAGCTGTATGCTGCTATCCTTGCTCATTTATCAAACCGGCTGTTGGTCTTTTGCCAGTGTAGAGCTTTCGTTATGGTAAAAGAAATTAACCCTTTCCATTCATAAGTTTGCAAATTTTTTAAGGCTGCTTTCTTTTGATATTCTCTATGTTTCTCTCTCTCTCTTTCTCTTTTTACTATGCAGAAAACCTAAACATTTTTTGTAATCAAATATATTTACAACTTCAGGATTTCAGCACATTTCTATTTTATTCCCAAATTAAGTCCCCAGTGGCTTGATTACTATAAATGGGTTCCTTTGAGCTGGTCCCTAATTATTTTAGGTGCTGAAAGGATGTCTCACATGGCCTCACAGTCCACGGTCAACTTAGATTCCTCCTGGGCTTTGCTCCTGTCCTTCCTCTGCCATGTCACTGGTTTTCTAAAAACCATCTGGAGACACCAACACTCACGCCAAGAGGCTGTCCTTACATCGCCTCAGGCGCCAGCCCCTGGGATGTCAGAACAGGTCGGCCCAGTGCAACAGAAGAACTGTCTCTGGAGTACAGTTCTCATTTGGCTCCTGGACATCTCTGGCCACTGACCAGTTACTCTGAGGATCCTTTGCCGGCTTCCCCCAACCTCCTGATGATGAAATGCCAGATTTGTTTTCGGGGACTCAGCTCTTGACCCCTCTCTAACAGCAATCGTTTCTGGGTGATCTCAGTTCCTTTCATGGCTGTAGCGAATGGTTCCCAGCTTTCCACATTCCCAGCAGTAACCCACCCAGGCTTCTTTCCTTTCCAGACGCATCTATCCAAACTTATCTAGATGCATCTATCCAAACTTACCCAGACGCATCTATCCAAACCTATCCAGACGCATCTATCCAAACTTATCCAGACGCATCTATCCAAACCTATCCAGATGCATCTATCCAAACCTATCCAGACGCATCTATCCAAACTTATCCAGATGCATCTATCCAAACTTACCCAGACACATCTATCCAAACCTGTCCAGCTGTTCCGCTTGCTTACTTAAGAGACACCTCAGGGTTAAGCCCCCCACTGAACTCCTGCTCTCTGCTGCCTGTCGTTGTCATCAGCACCTCAGCGACTGGTAATGTCCTTGTCTCCGCTGCTCAGACCAAAAATGTTGGAGGCATTTCTTATACTTCATCTCATACCCTGCATCCAACCTGTCTGGAGACCCAGTGAGCTCCAACTTCTAAATATATCCATATGCGAACATTTCCCAACACTCCTGCTGATATGACCCCGGCCCGAGGCTCTGTCATCTCTGTCCTGGAACATGGCTTTAGCCCCCTAGGTGGTCCTCCCTCTTCAGACTTTGTCCCCTATCATCTAGTCTCTATCCAACCACCACAGAGATCCCTTTAAAACATGTCAAAATATTTTGCTTCTCTGCTCAAGACCCTCCACTGCCTTCCCATTACTCATTAAAACCCCAAACCTTTACTATTGGCCTCAGGCCGTAAATGATTCCGCTCCCCGCTACCCCTCTGACACCAGCACCAAGACTCCCCAGCTCTGTCCCTGAGCCCAGCGCACGCAAGGCTCCTTGCCACCCCTTGAAGACATGAAGTGTGCGTCCATCCAGGGCCCGGCACAGGCTGGAACAGATGACCGCCTCCAGGTCATCGCAGGGCTCACTCTCAGATCATCCAGCTCTCTGCTCGTCTGCCGGCTCCCCACCGAGGTCTTCTGCAGACCTCCTGAAGTCACCATAGCCCTGCACTCGCTGTCACCCTGCCACCTGCTTACTCTCCACCGTTGCATCTCTTGCCAGATGACTTACAGTGTAGAGCATATTTTACTGTATTCTTGACTGCATCCCTGGTAAAAAGACAGTGCCTGGGACTGAGTATGTACTCAACAAGTATTGTTAAGTGAATCCATTGGGTGTCCGGCAACCAAACCAGAAGTAGACACCAAGCTCTAGCTCTGACCTCATTTCTTGTCCCCTTTTCCCTTCTAAGCTGTTACCATAATTGTGTCCTCTGGCATCTCAGCGGCCAGCATATTGGAGGCACTTAGTGCTCACTTAATGAATAGAAATGAATGACAAGGGCCTCTGCAAGCTGGAGAGGGGCCTAGAAAGAGAGAATAGAATCTCTGGGAGCGAGTTCAGAGGATGGCCCCGGGGAGAAAACACAAAAACACCAAGTCGAGATGGCTCCTGAGGGCACCGTGCCCGAGCCAGGGCCAAGGTGGCTGCAGATAAACAAGCCCGACTCCCTATCTTTCTGCTCCCCTTTCCCTCCCACAGGGGCCCAGTTTCCTTCAGTTCGTGTTCATTTCCCAGCCGCTCTTGGAAAAGGCAGCAGGTTTGTGTGGAGGAAAAGAGCCTGGACTCGGGCATCAGAAAGATACGGGTTAGGATCCCGCCTCTGATACTTAGAGCTGAACAAGCTTGAACACATTCGCTCTCTGGGCGTGTCACTGATCCTCTGTGGAAGGTGTCAGCAACCAGGACCTCTCTAGATCGGCACGAGAATTAAATGAGAAAATCGCCGTGTCCCCCCTCATCCCCCAGCACAGAGCAGGGGCGCAGGCCCTGGAATAGCCTGTGCTGTCGGCAGGACGGACAGATCCTGCCGGTGACCTCACATCTTTCTGGCTTTATTTAAGGCGCCGGCTGAGGGAACGGGCCGTGCCTGTCTTTCCTTTAGACTTTCCCCAGCCTCCCGTCCTTGAGTGTTGGCCCGTCTTACCCTCTAGAACCACGGAATTCTTATGCCAACCCGAGTCCTCTCCTTTATGCACAGATGGCAAACGTTGAGCTTTAGAACAAACACGCAGAAGAGAAAATGGTCGGATATTTTTATCTAAAGAAGCGGATACACACACACACACACACACACTCACACACACCCGCCCCCCCCCCCCACAGCATCACCGCCCCGGGGGCCAGTCTCAGGACTTGGCTTTTGTCTCAACCGTGTTTACGGACTTTGTGGATTGGGGGAAACTGTGCAGAGTGACTTCATTCAATAGCTCTGTTGACTCTGTGTGACCTTAGAAGAATAAATCTACCCTTACTCATTGCATTCATGAAATGCAGATAATAATCCTGCCCTAGGTAAAAACCCCCTTGCAGAGCCAGCGCCCCCTCTCGGTGAGTACGAAACACACGGCAAACAGTTTCGCTGAGTTACACGGCAGGGCCCAGACTCTTGATTTTATGGGGTGAGCCCCTTTTAATATCATTGAAACCTATCTCGTTTTAGACTCACCGTGGACCTCTGTTTTACATACATGTACATACATGCACACGTACGTACATAATTTATGATAGAAAATAAACAGAATTTAAAAATTAAATAGAAAAACATCAAAATTATAGTGGATAGCAGCAGGATATTTTAATACACTATTCTCAGCATTCAGCAGGAAAAGCAGACTGAAAGCTGAGTATATAAAAGGACAACCGACAAATGATCTGAGCAGCAAGCTGGATCTCAGAGTCCTAGCGGAACCCCGTTCTCAGCTCGAAGAATATACATTCTTCTGGAGCGTATAGTAAACACTTATAAAAATTAATGACTACCAGGTCATAAATCTGGTCTCAACAAATTTCCAAAAATTATTAGCATATGCCCCACATTTCTTAACATAATACAATTTAAATTAAAAAAAATTAAATTTAAACATTCCAAGAAAGAACAGGGAATTGGGTAATGTAAATACTACATATCACATTTTATGAGCTATAGCTGAAGGCACAATTAGAACAAAACCAATGTTCTTAAAAATTGTGCTAAAATCTGAAAATCGATGAGATAAAGATTCACTTAAAATGTAGAGTAAGAAAAAATGGAGTTAAAAAAGAAGAAAATTGAGCAGGGAAACAACAAAGATAAGAAATAGAACAATAAAATAGAAAACAAACTTAAAATAGATATAGACCAAAGCTAATAGTTTTTTGGAAAAGTAATAAAACAGATAAGCTGATATGATTTGTCAAGAAAAAAAGGAATCGGTCTAAGTAAATAATACAAAGATGGAACGGGAAAGAGGGACACATTTGCAGATGGATCGAAGAGTCAGAGACAAGTGAAAGAATGCTATTTTTAAAAAGTTGGGTAGGTTTAAAAGTTACATTAAATGGACAATTTTAGAAATACAATAGAAACATAACTTACTAAAACTTTTACAGAGAAAGACCCTAGAATAGACCAAAACCATTAAAGAAATTGAAAATGAGTTAAAAATATACCACTATAGAGTTATAGCTGAGTCCTACTTAAAAAATCCAAGGAACAGAGAATTATGATATTATAGACCTTCTCGGAGAAAAGTAAAAGACTGTTAAGTCCACACTATGGTCCCACTGTATGAAACCAGTAGGACGTTTACACCAGCCCCAGACAACAATTCTGTGAGGAGAAAATGACCCTAGAGGCCAGAAATGACCAAAATACCTTAGCAGATCTAACACGGCCCTCTCTCCCCTCTTTCCACAGACACATAATTATGATAAAGTTGGGCTTTCCCCAGAGATGCAAGAACTTACCATTAGATAATCTATTATTGTAATTCACCGTATGAAGAGATACAGAGAAAAATCGGTGATTATCTCAATAGGGAATGAAAAAAACATTTGATAAAGAACAATACCCTTAGGGACAAAAATTATTAGCAATTAAATTAAAAGAGCGTGTACTTAACTTCATGAAGTGTATCTACAAAAAACCCTGCAGAAGATACCACAATGAATGGGCAGAGCATTAGAACCCTGGTCCCCACCGCTTCTCAGTCTTGGGCTGAGCTCACGGGTAAAAGCTGCCCACGGGCTCTGGTTTTCCTGGAGGCCCCAGCCAGGGCCCAACAGGCATTATTCACATGTTGATGATACACAGAGTTAGGGTTGAAGATTGTCCTGATTCCCCGAGGCTACGATCAATTATTTAGAAAATCCAGGAGCATCTATAAGCAAATTATTAGAATTAATAAGAGCACACGGCAAGGAGTCTGGACATAATATAATCCTACAAAAGATATCTGCTTTTCTCTACACTAGCAATGAAAATTAATTAGATATTGATTATTTGTTAAGGCAGAAGGATGATTAGTTTCATAATGGAAAAATGTCTAAAGAATTATATGGAAAAATATCTATTTTTATAGTAAGTATTACAAAGCACTGTTATGAATGACACACAGTATGTGCACATTGATAGAAGGAAGACTGTAAACCATCACTTATCCCCAAATATATCTAAATATTAAAATAATTGTAGTTAAAATCTCGACAGGTTACCTGTGGATGTTAACAAGCTGATCCTAAAATTTATTTGGGCAATGAATGGTCGCAAAACAACCAATTCCTTTTGAAATAGAAGAACATGGTGAGGGGGCATGCCCTGTCAGAGATCAAGAACAATTTCAATAAACACATAGCATTTAACAAAATATGGCATTTTAAGAGGAATCAATAAATCAAGCAACTGAACAGGACAAAGAGCCCAAAACTAAAATTAAATAATTAGAAACGTAACAAATGAACACACGCACTGCAGACAGTGGGGAAAGGACTGTTTACTGAATAAAAGGTGGGGGGTGTTTGATTATGCATAGATGATAAAATGGATCCTCTAACTCATATAAAAATAAAAATATATTCCAAGTGAACTCAAGATGTAAATATAAAGAACAACTTTTTTTTGAAAGTTAAGAATGCTGTTTATACAAACTCATGGTAGTGACGTTTTATTTTACTAAAACACAAAAGCACAGAGCATAAAGAAAAGTTACATTTAAATACTACGTTAAAATCAATAACTTTTACAGATCAGAGCTAATATAATTAAAGCACAAAGACAGATCATAAATTGGCAGAAAATATCTGCAATTCCATGGGATCAATAAGAATTACTAACTAGAATATGGAAGAAACTCCTTATCAATAACCAGGCACGTTGCCCTGCGGGGTGGCTCAGGTGGTTGGGGTGCCCTCCCGTGCCCCAGAAAGGCTGTGGGTTCGATCCCTGGTAGGGGCGGGTAAGAGAGGCAGCTGGCAAACGTTTCTCTCTTTCTCTCTCTTCCTGCCTCTCTCTCTCTAAAATCAATAAACGTAACTTTGGTAAGGATTAAAAAAAAATAACAAGGTACATTAACCAATAAAATGTTAATTCACAGAAGAGATTACAAAATGCCCAATAAAATATGAAAAGATACTCTATCTCCCCAATGTTCAGAAAAACTGAAAATGAAAACGGCAAGAGACCCTTTCGTAACCTGCCCGTTAAGCAAAATTTAGAAAGTCTGACGGTGCTGAGTAGTGGGAACCAACTGGACAAACCGGGGCCCGTAGGTGCGGCCGTGGGAAGGGACATGGTTTCAAACACGCGGTGGACGCCGTGAGAATATCTATTTACAGCTGAAAATGAACATGCTCGAGGACTCAGCGATTCCACTTCGGTTATAAATCACAGACAGACAAAGGGTCGAAGGGAAAGAAAAATAAAGCACGTTGGGCCGCTCTATAGGAGGAGCCAGGCCAGGAAAACCCGGCTTCGGGGAGAAGCAGCTGCTGACCTGAAACCACTTCTCCCGCAGACCCTCCGGGTTGTGCCAAGCGAAGGGCCGACAAACGCAAGGATCGGAGGGAGCGAGGGGCAGTCGCCTGGGAAATGAGCTCAGGGGCTAAGTTTGGAGCAGCTGCTCACACTGACCTGGCCCCTCCACACGCGACATCCGGTGGCAGCGGCTTCGCCTTGGGGACAAGCCCCGAGAGCCAGCACGTAAGCAAAGCGAGCGGCCTTCCTGGAAGGGCCCTTGGCGTGAGCGTGGGCGCTGGAGGATAAGCGGGGCACGGCCGGAGGCAGAGCGTCAGAAGATACGCACGTGCCTATAGAAATTTCTATTTTTGAACGAGTTGGTTTCCATTAAAGTCTCCGACAAAGCAGTCAGAAGTGCAGGTTTAACCTGGGAGACTTGCTATGTCCCACGTCCAGGAACAAGACTCGACACCCACATGATAAAGCACAAAAGCAAATCAGTATCGAAATGCTCTGGTTATTAATGCCCAGAATTTAGTCACTGACAGGTAAACAGAGGTATAGGCCATAAAATAGGTGCCCCCCCCCCAATGTATACACACTTTACACACTTTACCAGCTGATAGCTCCATTTTGAAATGTATTTTAATAAACTCCGCCTTTATAATTATTCCAAGTGTGTGTATATATTTTTGGGACACCCTATGTTTTGCTGAGATTAACTAGATAGGTCTTTGATCTAATAAACCGAGTTCCAGCTTCCACGATTATTCAGCCTTGCCTTTAACTACACATAGAAGAGTCGAGAGCCATCAGTGTCTGAACGAACGTGCACCTTGGAAAAGGTGTCAGACTGAGTAGCCGGAAAAATGATCGCCCATCCAAACAAATATAACTGAGGACATCCAGAAAATACTTCAGGAAAATATAGTTAATGTCCTCGGGGAGATTAAAAAACCATCTGCTATGAAACAGAACCACAGTTCTGGAACTCAGAAATAGAATAATTAGAAAAAATGTATTAATAGATAAATGGCAGAATGTAAATAGCCAAAGAGCCCATTAGGAGCTAGAAAGACTGAACCGTGTAACTAGCTAGGAATAGAGAAGAGTAAGACAAAGGGGTGAGGTACAGAATTTCCCATAGTTGTTGGTTAATATACTCAGAAGGAAAATCATAGGTAACAGGGGTGCAGGGGAGGAATGATGGTCCCTAAGATGCTGATATCCTGGCCTCCAACATCCGTGACTATGTTACGTGACGCAATATGGTCATGCAACATAATGTGACCCCCCAGTGGCTCCCCAAATATTTCCACATTCTAATTCTCCGAACCTGCAAATGTTCACTTACAGGCAAAAGGGACTTTGCAGGTGTGATTAAGACCAGGCCCTCAAGACGGGAGGTGGGCCCGGGTTGTTCAGCGGGGCCTGCTCTGCTGACAGTGACCCTTGTATCAGGGACCAGGAGGGCAGGGCGAAGGGGAAAGCGATGCTGAGACCCACATAACGCAGCCGGGAGCCCGGGGGCGCCGCACGGCAGCCTCCAGACGCTGAAAGGAACTTGGGACAAATTCTCCCCTGAAGCCTCCAGAAGAAACCAGCCCTTTGACACCTTCATTTGAGCCCTTGAAGATTTATTTAGGACCTTTGACACCCGTAACTGTATGAGATTAAGTTTTGTTGTTTAGAGCCACTAAGTTTGGGTACTTTGTTACAGTAGTAGTAGGAAACTCGTACATAAGGCAACGGGCAATTAAGGTTACAGATGAAATCAAAATTGCTGATCAGCTGGCCTTGAACATCTGAAAATGAATGTAAGTCACCGTAGGAACAGACTAAAAATTTTGAAAATCGTATGGTTCTCTCAAAAAAGAAGGAAAAGCATTGCGAAATTCAGCATTCACTCCCGATCAAAACTCTCAGCAAATAGGGATAAAAAGGAACTTTTTAACCTGATAAAGGTTATCTTTGGGAAACATTTCATAATGAAAGAATAAATGATTTTCCTCTAACATCTAAAACAAGATGAAGTTGTGTACTCTCAACGCTTCTACTCAACATCGTATTGAAAATTCTAGTCAGCGTAATACGGCAAGAAAAGGAAATAAAAGAACCCCAAAGAGAAAGAAGTAAAATGATCTGAATCCGCAGATGACACAATCATCTACATTAAAATCACACGGACTGTACAAAAAACCCACCAGAACAAATAGGTGGACTTAGCGACATTGCAGGATACAACATCAATATACAAAATCCCTATTCCTATACAGCAGCAATAAACAATCAAGAAGTGAAACTACAGACACAGTACCATTTGCAATGGCATCAAAAATATAAAATACTTGCCCGGCTGGGCGTGGCTCAGAGGTTGAGCATCGACCTAGGATCTGGGAGATAGCGGCTCGATTCCCGGTCAGGGCACATGCCCAGGTTGCGGGCTCAATCCCCAGCAGGGGGCGTGCAGGAGGCAGCTGATCAATGACTCTCATCACTCATGTTTCTATCTCTCTCTCTCCCTCTCTCTTCTTCTCTCTGAAGTCAATAAAGATATATTAATATATATACACACACATATAAATTTATCCCATATATATATATATATAATACTTAGGGATAAATCTAACAGGATAAATCTAACATATATGTTAGATTTATAATAAAGATATATTAATATATATATACACACACATATAAAATATTGATCTTCTCGGACTGAAATTCATCCTTGCTTAAAACTTTCTGTGGTCCCCATCGCCTTAAAATAAGCTGAATTTCTGAAATAAGACGTCTAGAGCGTTCATGACCTGATCCTGTCTCCCTCAATGTCCTCACTTCCGTTACCTTCTGGTTCGGAAACCTCCTCTTCCGGATAATTTACGGTTTTCTCTGCATGCTGGGCTACTTCACTCCCTGTGCTTCCCACACGCACCTTCCTCTTCCTAAAACACCCTCTACTCCCCTTCTGTCTAATTTGTGCTTGTCCTTCCTGACACCTCTTCCAGGAAGCCCTCCCGGACCCCAGCACAGAAGGCACTGGGTGCCCATCCTCTGTTCCCACGTCACCCTGCGCACTTTCATTCAGAGCAGCAGCCGCTCTTTATTGCAATAGTCTGCTTCATTGCTCGATATCCCTGATTAAATCGAGAGTTTAAGTGGCAGAAACTATGTTGTTTATCTTTGCAACCGCTGTCCCTGAGATAGTAGCTGCTAAATTAACTTTCATTGAATGAATAAAGGAAAGAAATGGGGGGAAGACTACACCAGCTTTACACGTTTGCCAAGCTTAAACCTCCAAACACTTGGAGGAGGCCTTCCTGTCCCACAAGGTAAAGCAACATCTGGCGGGCATCTGCACGCCCCCTCCGCTGAGAGGCTTCTGGGAAATCAGAAGTGCGTGTAATAAAAGGTTTGGGCTTTTTTCTTCCACAGGGTGTTCACGGATCCCCATGGAGAGCTCTGGGGAGGGGCTCCGGGCAGCAGCCAAGCAGAACTCGATTACAGACCAGCTGTCAGGTTGCAGAAGAAATCCTGCTCGTGCTGGACAGATTGCTTGCCGAGGATCATTAACCATTTAGGACACACGGCATTTTTTTTTCCCCCCACTTTAAATTGCTTTCAAATCCAGCGTTATGAAAATGAAACCCCTTTATGACGGCATCCTTTCATCCGTTCTCAGGGCCTCACCCTTCAGGTGTGAGAAGGGAGAGTTTGAGGTCGTTGCCCCCTCCTTGGTTCGACCAGGAGGAATAAACGGAGGACTCTGAGGGGGGTAAGGATTTGGTAGATTGAGCTCCTACCATGTGCAGGAGATTTTACATACATTATTACCTTTATTCTTGACCTGATGGGGTAGTTACTATTATTACGAGAAAAGCGACTCTCAAAGAGCATAAGTAAATGGTAGACACTCACAGGCAGTGCCAGAGCCAGGATCTGACACTAGTTAATTAATTTATCCATCCAATAAATACATAATTGTTGATAGTCCAATGTAAGTTTGATCCCAGGGATAGAACAGTGAGGAAAATATAGTCCTAAGCCACAGAATTATACAACCTCCAGCCCGATATGAAAAGATGCACGATAAAGCATTCATTATAATAAATTGGGGTGCTAGATAGCCTGGCAACATAGAACCAAGGGAATTAACCCGTGGGTGAAGAGTGGGCTTCTTGGAAGAGGTGACATGTAAGCCAAGATCTGTAGAGCAAGTTGGGGTTAGACAGATGAGAGTTGGGGAAGGAGTTTTTCAGACAGAAGAAGAGTTACCTCCAAGTCCTGGAGGTAAGGAAGACCTTGGCTTGGAGAAACAGTTCTCAAAAGGAGCAGGGGGAGAGTTGAGAGAGAGGGTTTCGAGAGTCAAGGCTGGAAGCTCATCAAGAAACTTGTCAGCCACTGGGCACCATGCTAACCACACGGAAAGCCACTGAGACATTCCCATCCAGAGTACACCTGGTCCTGGCTGGTGTTGCTCAGTTGATCAGAGCATTATCCAAGTGCACCAGAAGGCTGAGGGGTCAACTCCAGGTTAGGGCCCATACCTAGGTTGCAGGTTCGATCCCTGGTCAGGGCACATGCCAGAGGTGACGATTAATGTATCTCTCTCTCTCTTCCTCCCTAAGATCTATTTAAAAAAATAAAATATTACCAAAAAGAACACAGCCTGGATAATAACCGAGATCCGTGGCCTACTTGCCATGCACCAGGCCTTTTCTAAGCGGTGCCCGGACGCAGGCACTTTAGTGCTGGTGGCTGGAGTGTGAGCCCAGACAGCTGGTTTTCCTCCTTGCAAGGCAAGGGCCTGACCTAAGCTTTGATGCCCCTTCAAAGAGGCGCCCGCCTCAGGGAGGGCTCTCAGACTCATTGCCAGCCAGCGACTAGATCAAGAGCGGGCCCCCACCCCGGGCTCCTTTATCTCAGAGATTTGGGCGATGTCCACAACTAGCCTTTTGGGCCACTTGCCTTTTCTCTTCCCATGCTTAAATTCCTGCTCTTAAGTTAGAAATTCAGCAAATAAAGAGGAGGCCAGAGAAACCCTAGGGTCTCATCCTGGACCCCAATAAAACTGAAATCCCAGGCCCAGGCTCTCTCTCAGCCGACTCCTGACCTCGCTGCATGGCCCCAGGTGTGCTGTGTAATTTCCAGGACCTGTAAGTAATAACCCTTTCCCCCCATAGTTTCCTGATGGTTATTGCTGAGGGCACGTTGCAATCACAATCAGAACCGCAGGGACCGTCCAGCCATATCGATGGACATCAGCAGCCGGAGGACCAGCAGCAAACAGCTGCCTTATGATTTATCGGCCAAACCAGGACACTTCTGCGAGTGAAAACAGCATTATTAATAACTATACTGGGGCCACAAGCGGAATTGTTTCAAGCAAGTTAGAGTATATGGTCACCCTACATTTAATCCCCATAAAACCCCACGAGGTAAGTACTATTATCATCTCCATTCCGCAGATGAAACTCAGTATGGAGGGTAGGTCACTTAACCAGTGACACGAAAAGCCTCTCTGATTGCTGACATTTCAGATTTGCCTGTTTTGAAAGATTTTTTTCATGGAGGCAACAAATACTGATTGGTTTTCGGTTTTGTGCCAGGTACTCGGGACAAGGCAGTGTCTACTTTTGTGGAGCTTCATTCCAGAGCCCAGGGACTCACAGAACATACAGCTTATTGTCTAGAAGACAAACCACAGAAATAAATAGGTAACAAAGTGAAGCAGTGGGTATTGCTGAGCAGGGTCATGAGACGGGGCAGCGGTTCTCAGCCGGGATGGATGGTGCTCGCCCAGGGGATGTTTGTCAATAACTGAAGGCATGTGTAGTTGTCACAACTGAGGAGGGGGGCACTATACCTAGTGCGTGGAGGCCAGGGATGCTGCTAAACATCCTACAGGCATGGGACTGTCCCCCCTCCCCAACAAGGAGTTATCTGGCTCCAACTGTCAATAGTTCTGAGGCTGGGAAACCCTAACACTCATACATACATAGACACACACAGGTACACACGCAGCATCACCTCCATCACCACCTCCATCACCACCTCCATCACCATCACTATCACCACCTCCATCACCACCTCCATCACCATCACTATCACCACCTCCATCACCACCTCCATCACCACCTCCATCACCACCTCCATCACCATCTCCATCACCACCTCCATCACCACCTCCATCACCATCTCCATCATCACCTCCATCACCACCTCCATCATCACCTCCATCACCATCTCCATCACCACCTCCATCACCACCTCCATCACCACCTCCATCACCATCACTATCACCACCTCCATCATCACCTCCATCACCATCTCCATCACCACCTCCATCACCATCACTATCACCACCTCCATCACCACCTCCATCACCACCTCCATCACCACCTCCATCACCATCTCCATCACCACCTCCATCACCACCTCCATCACCACCTCCATCACCACCTCCATCACTACCTCCATCATCACCTCCATCACTACCTCCATCACCACCACCATCACCACCAACCCTCTTGCCCACCATTTCTTTCTAAATCCTTCAGAGCTGAAGAATGTTAATTCCAGTTCAGAAAATCCATTTTTTATTGGAACCATCTAGGTTGTAGCACTGCCTGAATGCATATTATGATTAAATAAACAAATTAAGAGTAGCTAAAAGCTGGAATGTATACGATTAAATTGGTTTTGTTAATTTACCTCGTTAAAGGTACTTTAAGCAATTTTCCATGCCTTTAATAATTACATTAAGAAGTTAAAGACTGCAATTATTTCAGGAAATGATTAAATAAATAGTATGATCTTAGGATACTTGGAGGTGTTTGGTTTGAAATTTGGAATAAAATTTGTCCGTAGAAGATGCCAGGACACTCAGTTGGTTGGAGGGTGGCCCAGTGCACCAAAAAGGTTGCAGGTTAAATTCTGGGTTAGGGCACATACCTAGATTGCAGATTTGATCCCCGCTTGGGGCGCATACAGGAAGCAACTGATCCATGTTTCTCTCTCCCCTCCTTCCTATCTCTCTAGAGTATATCCTCAGGTGAGGGTTAATACACACACACACACACACACACATATTTTTTCCTTCTCAGTGCAGCCTACACCTGCCACCCTATTTATTATTTTTTTTAAAAATATAATTCTATTGATTTCAGAGAGAGGAAGAGAGAGGGAGAGAGAAACATCAGTGATGAGAGAGCCATTGATCGGCTGCCTCCTGCATGCCCCCTGCTGGGGATCAAGCCTTCAATCCAGGCATGTGCCCTGACCAGGAATTGAACCATGATCTCCTGGATCCTAGGTCAATGCTCAACCACTGAGCCACAGTGACCGGGCCCTGCCACCCTATTTAATAAAACTACCTGCCCCTCCAACCCCCTGGCCCACCTGAGCCTCTTTCCCCTGCTTTACCGTTACCACCGTTACCCTTCTCCTGGGTCACCTCATAGTGTCCTAACGGGATCCCTAACAGGCCATTTGATTCTGAAATATCTCCCCTTTTAACAGTAGAGAAGGGCCCTTTCCTATTTTGTATTTTTTACCCCAAATCTTCCCTTTGTGTAAATTAGGGGTAATGAGTTAAATGCACTCAGGGACCAAGCAGGCAACAAACATATGTGAAGGTATTAGATGAAATGAAAGGGAGGGAGTAGCAGGCCTATAATAAAGTAGGAATTGACCGGTTTTCTCACAAACGCGGTATGTTCCCACCAAAACGTGCTTCTGCCGGACTCAGCCCACAGGCTGAGAACACGCAGCACTGCTTTGGGTGCCTCTGGGGTCGGCGTTAGTCACTCCCTCCTCGGTGCTCCCTCCTCGGTACACTAAGGTCCTCAAGTGTTACAGCGGCAGTGACAGAAGCCCGTTTAAAATCAAGTAGAGGAACAAAGGCAAGAGGGGTGACAATGGTCAGTTTAAAGGCCTCAAAGAGGCAGAAACTGTTGAGTCTTTACAGATGAGTAGATGACCCCATGCCAGGTGAAACCACGGAGGGGCCGTGGGGACAAGGGCATTCAGGGCAGCGTGGACTGACTGGTGAGGGCGCACACACCCGGAGCTATGAGAGAAACTCGGGATAGCCACACGACAGAAGCAAGGACCTGCAGGGTCGGGGGGAGGGGCCAGAAGGTCAAAGGGCAAATCGAGAGTTTTTACCTGGATACAAAATTCACCCTGTGGGCTAAAGAAACTAAGGAAGGGTTTTAGGATGACCAGTAGCATGACCAGGAAGGTCAGGTCCAAGATGATTTAAACGGGCAGGTGGGAGATTTAAACACACTTTTGGATTTTTTTTTTGATGGGAAAGGAGGTAATGAAAACGGATGTGAGAGATGCAGAGCATGTGGAACCTCAAGGGGTTGCTAACCGACTGGGTCCCGAAGGGCAGAAGCAGCCTCTCCGGCACAGAGGCGTCAACGGTGACCTTGCCGGGCAGTGACAGTCCAAAGAGGAAGAGGGTCCTGCCTGCAGAGATGGAATGGTGACACGTGAAGAGGTGGGGGCCGCAGGAGCAGGTGACTCTTTGGAGCAACTTGGCTCTGGGGATGAAAGAGGGGCGCAACTGGAGGGGGCCGAGTGGCTGACGGAGCAGTTTCTTCCTCTGGAAGGCGCTGGAGCAGGCTCCTCGGGAGGTGCCCCCACATGCAGAGCTCAGGAAGCGACAGAAGATTCCACAAAGGAAACCGAGAAGTGCATCAGGAAGGCAGCAGGAAAATCACTAGATTCTGCTGCGCCAGGACCCAGGTAAAGCAGGCATTCCAGTGAAGAGAAGAACCCCCGTGTGCCCAACGTGCTGATAAACCATCGAGATGAAGCCGGGGCTTTGGCCCCTGGATTTGGCCTTGTGGACGTTATTAGTGGCTTTGACTTGAACAGTTTCGGCACAGAGGTGGAGATGGCAGGCCGACTGGAGCAGGTTTAAGGGGCGCAGCATGCTGGCTGGTGGGCTCTGGAGATGCCTCACCCCAACCGATGGTGGCAGGAGCCCTAAGGCGGCCAGAGCAGGAAAGCTGCCCTTCAGTCATGTTTACTCCCTGAAAATCATCAGTGATGCCCTTTGTCTTTAAGAAGAAATTCAAAGTCATTAACATGACATAAAAAGTACCCAATGATTTGACCTCACCTCTGGGGACTCATTTCCTGACCTGCCTGCGGCCCCCCCACCCCCACCCCTGCAGCTAGCCCATGGGCAGAAACTGAGATTCGGTTTTCTTTCCTCTTTTAGTCCACTCACCAAGTCTTGCTTCTCCAACATCTTGCTGTGTAAGGTGCTAAATAAATGACTGAGTTTTAAAGACCATGACTAGGACAAAACAGAAACAGGCCCGGATGCATGGAACAGACTGACAGCTGTCAGAGGGGAGGGCAGGGGGGACTGGAGGAAAGAAGGTGAAGGGATCAGCCTAGGAACATACATGCATAACCCACGGACACAGACCACATGTGGTGATGGCCAGAGGGAAAGGGGGGGCGCTGGGTGGAGGTGGGCAAATGGGGGGGTGGAATGGGACATCTGCAATAGTGTCAATGACAAAAATAATGTAAAAAATAATAATAATTAATAAATTAAATTAAATTCACGACCAGAACCAGAAGAGGTGAGGGCCCAAAGCTGCCCAGGTGCAGGGGTGCCCGACCCTTCTCCCCGGAGCCCCTGAGCCCTGCAGAACATGCGTTGTCTGAATTTGGCTTCCCACCCCCAGCCAGTTCAAATGCCCTTTGATTTACTTGTTAGTCATCTCCTGGCTTCTCAGTGCTGTTCCCTTCTCCCCCCTGACTCTCATGGAGCCCTAGTCAGTGGGGCACAGAACACGGGCAGGGAAAGGACTTTCCTGGAGGCAACGTGGCTGAGTCCCGACCTCTTCAGCTGCGGCTGCTCCGGCCTCTCTGCACTATAAAAATGTTTGCTTTCATTGTACTGGTACACCCTTTATTGTTATAAACTTGTTATTTTTTAATTAAATAAAACATGTATCCTAACTCCTTGCAAAGCAATACTATCTATGTGCTGGTTATAGATGAGCTTCTTTCTAATCTATTCTAATTTGTAATAAAAAAAGCCATAAGCCCTAAATGTTTTTAGAGGTTTATGCATGTTGCACCTACAATCATCTTGTATATCAGCAACGCACATGCCCCACCCCGACTTCGGGAACTAATACCTGACCTTGAACCAGCAGACTCAGATGCCGGCCATTTGCTGTTTGACCCTGGCCCATCACTTCTCTATTCTGGGGCTCAGTTTCCTCCTTTATTAAATAAAGAGAGCAAAATCCATCCTTGGGTGTGTTTGAGATTAGATGAGATGGGAAAGCACCAAGGCCTGTCCCCTGGCACGTGTGTGGCAAAGTCCAGCTGAGCCTGAAATTCTCCAAAGACAGATGATATCTTCGTTACCCTCTGGGAAGGGTCGGCCAGGGCCAGCTTCACCTGAGGGCTTTTGGAGAGGAAGTAGCAGTATTAGAAACCAACGGCCTGTGACTGTCTTCTTCGCTGGATACAGAAGTATTTTCCTTGCGGGGTACAGTATTGAGCCTGCTACATCACTCTCTGCTTTTAACAGTACTTGTGAAAAGGAGGGCACATGGATGTCAGGGGCAAGGTGACCTCCAAGGCTGAGGATGCCCTTGAGATACCAGCACCCTTCTGCCCACCACCCCCACTCCCATTTATTTTATCTGCCCCATCGGTCCCTGGGAAGTGGATTCCATCTCCCCTGACAGGATTTTCTGAGAGCCGGGGAAGAATCTCTATCACAGAGATGCAGCTCCCTATCTCCACACTGTCACCACGACGGCCGCCTCCTTTCTTATCACTCCCTGGCTCTTCCAGGTCTCCAGCTCATCACATCTCTCTTAATTTCTTTCATTTTTCCCCTCCCTCATGCACATCTCTGGGGCTTGCTTTGCAAGAATAAAAGGAAGTGAGTTTCCTGCCTTAAGACCTGATGTCGCATTTAGGTCCCTTCTTTCTTTTTGAGGAAGCTCAGCTCCTTTTGCCTAACTTCCATCCTGATGGTGACCTTAGATGCTGGGAATGGAAAGTTCTGGATTCGAACCACTGTATTAGTTGTGTGACTTCAGACAAGTCAAGCTACCTGACCTCTCAGAGGCCCAGCTTCCTCTTCTGGAAATCCTCTCTTCCAGGGGAAATTAAATCAGGAGATACAGTTAAGGGACCCAGCTCTATTCCTGGAATGGGGCGATCAAAGTGTCTCCTCTCGTTTGCCTTCCTTTGGCTTTCTTCAGTCCATTTATAATTCTTCGATTGCTATAAGGGCTGTAGAGCTTATCTACAAATAGTCAAAGTCCCAGCAACTTGCAGCTCAGGCCAGGAAGAGAGATGAATCTAGTGCTTGTTGATATCAAGAAATAGGTTATTGAGTATTGGCCCCGTGCCAGGTCATTTTTATAGCATTTTCATGTATCTGAACTCACTTAAAATCTTCCTGCAAATCCTGGGAAACAGGATTGTCACTGGCCAGAGAGGTTGCAGACCTTGTCCAAAGTCACTCTGATCATAAAGGCAGAGCTTGAATCTGACCCCGGGTCTCTTTTCTGACTAAGGTGAATGAAACCTTGTTCCACAATCTCGTGCTGCGTCTCTCTCTGAAGGTGAGCTGGGGCATCCGCCTGGCCCCGTCAGGAAGACAGAAGCTATTCCAGGTGTTTCAAGGAGAGGAAATAGAATACAGGGACTCAGCTCACAGGTGACGGAAAAGCTGAAACACCAAAGAGGATCCCAACAGCAAAAATCCCCAGGCAACTCAGAGGCTCCAGCAGTGAAGAGCAGCCACCTCCTAGAGCTTTAGCGTCACGGAAAAATGATGGTGCTACAGAGCCCAGAAGAGGAGACCCTCCAGTGGGAACCATGCGGGGACTTCCCTGCAGGAGGTGACTCCCAGAAGAGATGGTGCTGGAGCTGGATATGCTTCCAGGAGCCCAAAGAAAGCGGGAGAGAAATATCCCAGCTGCTCTCCTGGCCAGTCTTCTGCCAGGGCCTCCCACTGGCTGAAACCACTTGGGAGCCAAAGAGGAGAGGTCCCTGGGAGGCGTACTTCCCATGGCGAGGAGCTCGGCAGATGACCTTGGAGTGATGTTTGACAACAAGCAAGCCGAAGGGCAGCTAATGGAACAGAAAGAGAGCTTAAAGAAGGTTCCACTGACACGACGCCTGAGCACTTGGAGGTGTAAAGGAAAGCTGCTTGGCAAAGGGAGGAGGCTCGCCTCCATGTGAGGTAGTTCTGAGCCATCGGGTTTGACTGAGCTCCTATGATTAAGCATTTTTTTTTTCAGGGAGATGGAGGGAAGCACACCCCAGAGAAGGAAACACCAGGAGAAGGTGTAGGAAACTGCTTGCGCTTGCAGGCAGATTGGGCGAGAGTTCTTGGAGAAAGGCCCATTAGGAAGGCTGGCGACTCACTGCAGGAGCCTGAGGCAGGCAGAGCAGGTCAGAGCTGGGAAGGCCCTTTCCAAGGCTTGCAGGCGATGGCGAGGCTGGATCCCGTATGTTCCTGGTAGCTTGGAATGGAAAGGCTGGGGAGACCATAAGAAGACCAGCCCAGGCCCCAGTACCTCCTGAGGGGAGGGGTGCTGTGGATGCCCAGCCCCCCTCTTCCCTCCAGGAACTGGATGCCTGCAACCAGAGCTCTCCTGTGCAGCCTGGGGGTGCTGTGGATGCCCAGCCCCCCTTCTTCCCTCCAGGAACTGGATGCCTGCAACCAGAGCTCTCCTGTGCAGCCTGGGGGGCTTCAAGTGTATCCAGCAGGGGTCACACTACAGACAACCACATTCCCATTTGCCTTTCAAAGCCGGAGAGGTGATGCCGATTCTGTTAGAGATGAAATATGTAACTGAGAGCACAGAGGTGGAGAGAGAGCCACTGCGGCCCTTCCTATTTCCTTTGGTTCCTGTTTGTCCTTCCAGGTCCAGATCGGCCCTTCTCTGCCCAGCAGGCAGACTGTCCTCCTGGGCAACCTTCTAACCTGGCTTCCTGGGGTTCAGCCTATGGGAGGCAGCCACTGGAATCCCAGGGTGTGGGAGAGACATAGGTAATGCATGTGTCCCCTGCTCTCTCCGGACGGCCAGCCTCAGGTGGCCTCCTTGCCTGAGGTCACAGGGCAATAGCGTCCCACAGTGGCTAGTCCCTGGCTGCTTCACCATCCCTTACAGGTCCTCTCCACTCTACCCAGCCCTCTGTAAATGACCTTTTCATTCAACTTCCTCAGCCAACCCTCTGGGCATGCCCTTCATTCCGTGCAGGACCAGGACGGACCCAGCGTCCCGAGGGCTTTGCTCAGAACCTCTACCTACAGGAGATCAGAGAGAACCTAGATGCTGTCAGCGGTGAGGGCCGGGGACATCACTGGGTCTAACTGTCATTCTGCAGTTGTGGGAAACGAAGCCCACATCGCCGCTAAGCTGCGGCTGGACGAGAGACTTCCCACAGTGTTATGCCCATCTGTTTGCCGCCAGTAAAAATAATGTTTTTTCTGTATTTGATTACCTCTTGTAAAACCGAACGCAAAACTTGTGTCATTACAGCAGAGCCCCCTCACATAACATGGAGCTTCAACAAGCTGCGATTAAGCATGCGGCGCACAGGAGATGACAGCGAGTCAGGGAGGCCCTCACCTGCTGACGCGGGAGTGCGCCGTGTTTACAGAGTCAGAGGTTCCCTTTCCACATCCCGTGCCTGTTGAGTCGGCCTTTCCCGTCAGTGCAATTTAAAAGCGCATCTAGCATTATAAACGGTAACCGTTTACCGGGGACACGAGACGGGAGGGTTTTGATCACGCCCCGCACCTGTCTGCAAGCAGCAGCCCTAGCTCTCCAGGATGATCCAACAGCTTTCTCTCCCCTCTTTGTCGAAATGAACATCCGCTCAGTGACTAAGAGCTTCTAAACTGCCCCCTGGCCCGCAGGGGTGATCCCGTCTCCAGCCACGGATGGTCACACCGGGATGGGGTGGCCCTGACTCCCCTCCCCAGGGATTTGTGAACAGGAGAGGAAGAGGCTGCTGAGGTGAGGGGGGAAAAAAGAGAGGCAGAGGGCCCCGAACCAGGTGGCCACAAACTGCAGAGCTGCGGGGACTATTTCCCACCCTGCAGCCCGGGGAGTGGAGACACCAGAGCCGGAAAGCCAGGGTGGTAAGTGGTCTCTGCCAGCAGCAGTGGCCCCCAGGACTAGACGGTCTTCCGGCCCTGGGACCCTGGACCACGTCCTGTATCAGAATACTTTCTACTTGCGTTTTGCTTAAAGCGTAAGTAGGCTCCTGCTATTTAAAAAATGCCCTTCCTGTTCACGCACCCTGAGGAAGGTCCAGGCAACTGTGAAGAGACAGAGCTTCCCCGAGACACAAACCCAGACACTGAAAACAGGCTCGAATCTGTCCTGTGGGTCACGGCGCCTGTGACCACTGGGCTTCCTTAGGTCTGAAAACCCCATGTCACCCAGATAAAGGGACAGTTTTCTTTTTTTTTTCTTTTTACATTTTACCATAAGGATGGAGACCCAGAGAGGATAAGTAACCACTTACTGAGGGCCCACTGTGTGTGCCAGGCACTTCCCACAGGCCGCACCATTCGATTCCTAGAAAAACTTAGGCGGGTAATACGGTTACTTCCCCCAGCCTTTGCTGATGAGAACTGAGGGCGAGAGGTTAAGAGAGGTGCAGGAAGATGTGATAACAAGCGTGCGCTAGAGGCTGACCTCAGAGGCAGGGCGCCCCGCCCAGGACACCGACTCGCTGACAGGCCTCCGCCTTGGTTATTCCCGCAGTGTCAGCCTCGCTCATGTCTCCAGGGCTGGCGTCAGCCTGACAGTCACACCTGCCGGCATTTCTGCCAGATGCAGGGTCCTCAGCATTTGCCTCGCCCAGTGGTGCTCCAGTCTGGCCGTGGTCAGAACCTCCGGGAGGGCTTATTAAAACACGGATTATTGGGCTCCCTCGTCAGAGCATCTGATTCCCTGGGTCTGGGGTGGGGAAGGAGATTTGAATTTCTAACAAGTTCCCAGATAAGGCTGATGCTGCTGGTCTGGGGACCACAGTTGAAGAACCTGGTCCAACCCTTTTATTTGACAGGTGAAGAAGCTGAGGCTCAGAGACTCAAGCAACCCTCCCAAGGTCACACAGCAACTAATGGAACCTCGCAGCCCAGGCCTGCAGGTCCGTGGACCCTGTCTTTAATTCCCCCCTCTCCTGTTCCTTTCAAGGTGACCATGAAGGTAACGGTGGTATAGCAGCTACATTTTCCAGTTCCTCTGGAAAGAATGATTCAGGATGCAAGCTAGAGGCAGAATGGAAGCTAACTCTGGGGGCATAAGGGGCTCTTATATCTCTGAGTTGTAGAAACATCCCCTTCCCTGAGTCCATGCCCTTATCTAAATTAAGAAACCCTGCCACTTACCAAGAGCGATTTGGCCAATTTATTAATTCCTGTGACCTTTCCCATCTCTGAGAAAGGAGTGCCAGGTCGCTCCTAGAGTGGCAGTAAGCCTTAAACGCTACGAAGGAGCGTGTACAACAGAGGCCCCTGGAAGCGAGGAGGATTTAAAAAACTGGAAGTTCTCCCCTCCTCTCTCCCTCAAGAACAGAATAAAAATAGCTGTAGACAGCTCTAAGAATAATGGATGGGAATCAGAATGGAGCGTAAGACCTCAGCGATCATCGAGCTCAGCCTCAGTATTTTGTAGCTGGGGAGACGGAAGCATGAATAATGAAAGTTGGGTCGAACGGAGAACTTTTCAAGGATGCGGTTGCACAGCTCCTCCTGAAGTTTTTCTCTCTCTCTGGAGTCGAGTGTGCTTACACAGGCAGTGGCCCTGCCTGAAGGCCGCGCATCGGGTCAGATGGCTCCCAGGTATCATTAGACGACACGTTAAAAAAACCGCCTTGTAAGCTGAAAAACGGAAGGTAACCCGTCTCTGAGCTTCTTGCACGTTGCAAGTACTGTGTTCGACCCTTCGCCTGTTCTATCCCAGCAACAACACTGAGGGAGGATATTGCTTCTCCGGTGTGCAAACAGAAGAGAAAAACGGAGTCCAGGAAGACAGAGTAGCTGACCCGACCGCGCAAAAGACAGTAAGCGGCGGAGGCAGGACTTGAACCAGGCCTACCTGGTCCCGCGGCGGCTGCTCTTGTGGGTTCACCATGCTCTCACCCGTAGATGAGTGTCAAGGCTGCTCACTGTGACGCATAAACACTGTCTTTGTGTGTCTAAGACGACGCCCCAGATACACCAAGGACCGCTCACCCGACTGGCACCTGAAGGAGGGTGTCATTGGCATGAAAGCTCCACACTCGGCCAGTGTTAGGATCACTGGGTGTCAAAGGCAGGTCTCCTTTGAGGCCGGAGGATGGGTTATGTCGTGACAAACGACGTGGAGCCAGGACTTTCACCCACAGCCATCACCGCCCTGTACCCTCGCTGAGGCACTCCCCGTGGCTGTACCCAGAGGAGGTCTCGGGTCAGCAGACCCCCGGGGGCCGCCTGAGCCGAGCCCTAAGCAGAAAAGTCAGTTACGGAGAAGCAGTAACTGGCCTCCTTGAGGAAGCTACTTACAGGGAGCGTGCACAGGAGAGACAAACGAACCTTTTATGACGGATTGGGCCCCAAAGATTTTTTTCTTTCAATCCAGAACGAAAGAACCTGGTATCAGGAGATTGCAGCACAGGCCTCACCTCCACGCCCGTTAGACCGCCCACCTCTGAAGCCCCAGAGGGTGTTAGCATCACAGGTTCTCTGGCTCGCTGCCCTGGCCGAGGAAGCGGGACGACACGCTTGTCAGATGTGCGTGGGGAAAGGGGCTCGGAGCAGCTGGGCAGGTGCTTCAGCCCGGCGTCCGCCCGGCCGCACCGAGGGAGCTCGGAGGGAAGGCCCAGCGCACTTGCGCGGTGTTGTGATGCGCCGCGATGTGTGCAATGTGTAGTGTGAACGGTGACCCATCAGATCGGCAACTCCCCTGTCCTTGCAGAGGACTGGCAGGGGTGGGAGGAGAAAGAAGCCGTCCCCCTTGCCTGAACCTTTCCATCTGGCACTTGCTGGATGCATCAGACGACAGAAGGACCAATGACAAAGCTGCAGCCCGCTGACTTTCTGCACCTTCTTTAGGAAGGAGCGCCTGCTGGAGCTGCTCGGGAACAGAGCCGGCCGCCCGAGTCCTCCTAGAGCGGAGTGCTTTGCTTGCTTTCTAATCTCCGCACACTCTGGAACATCTGTCCGGCCTGGGGCTTGCTGCGGAGCGAGCTGAGGGATTGTTTGTTGAATCTGGGCTGAGCACATGGCCGCAAGGCCAGGGGACCCCACAGAAGGCCCCAGAGGCGCTTCGTGCATGAAATCAGCCATTACGCTATGAAGGTCTGAGTCATCTGTATCTAAAAGTCTCAGGCTGGAAGTTTGAGGCGTATTTATGTATTTTAAGAGGGGTCAGGCATGCTGTGAACTCTAGTAATGGTGAAACCATAAAATTACTCTTCCAGAGGCATGGGTGTAGTTTTTATTGATGGGAGAAACTGAGATGATCTGGAACAGAGGTCAGAGAGACCTAAGCTGTGGTAATAATTAGATTAGATAATAAAATCCCTTGAAAAAGCTGTCCCTGTTTTGCTGATAACACCAATTTTTTAAAATTCAACTAAGAAGAGCTGCAGCTAAAAAATCACCCTATTTCATACCCTATTTCATGTTTTTATAGAACTTTATAGTTTTCCAAGATCTTTTACATTCTTGGTCTCTCGGCAACCTTTTGAGTGGAAGAGCCTAGTTCATCCCCATTTTACAGTTGGGGAAACTGAGGCTCATACAGGTGAAGCGACTTGCCCAGAGTCCCAGCAGAACAGAAGGGGCAATGTCAGGATTCTAACTGGGGCCGGACACCAGAGCCCATGGTCGTTTTACCCTCTACGTTACCGCACTCTGTTTAAGGTACTGAATGAAATGAAATCATATGAATGAGAGCTATTTGCAAACAGTAAAGCCTCTGACAAACGCTTTCATTATTATTTTTATTGTGGCTACTACTCCCACTCACGTGGCTCACAGTTTTGAGAACTGACCTCGTGGGGAAGCAGAGAGTTTGGACAAAGGCATCTCCCTGGGTCTTTTTCAGTTGCAACGGCCAGTGACTGGTTTTGTTTTAAGATGCCCTGGCATGACTCAATGGGCCTGGGCAAGTCCTTCCAGAAAGGGTCAGAGAAAGGCTGTCAGGGAGGAGAGACAGACATGAGAAAGTTCAGCACCTCAAAGAAAGTAATTATTCCAGAGCAGGAGAAGCCAGCCACCCAAACACCACGCTTGAGGGTCTCCAGTGAAAGCATCTTTTCAACCATGGCTCTAATGGAAACCGCTAATGAATCAGGGCACCTGGCAAGGAATAAATATCAGCTTTCCAGGGGCAAGGGCTGGGGCTGGAGTGGCATACAGAGGCTGAGCCGGGAGGGCCGCACAGACAGGGAAAGTTGGTTTGACCGTGCAGGAAGCATCGTGCGTGTTCACGATTCCTTCATTCATTCATTCAGACAGGCAGATGCTTATTGAATGCCTACTGTGTGCTGGGCCTTGCTCTGGAGAGAATTCACGTTCTACTTATAAGAACACGAAGGAAGGAAGCTAATAGGAAACCAGTTAGTCCAGATTTGGTGATATCTCCGTGACTCAAATACTCAGCTTCTCTCTCAAATATTAAAGATTTGGAAGGAGCTCCGCAGGTGGCTAGATGCCAGGGTAAATGCGAGATGATGTGTTTGCTGATGGGGATACACCCTGTATCAGTTAGTTAGGGCTGCTGTAACTGGGAGCTTAAACAACGGAAATTTATTGTCTCACCATTCTGGAGACGAGATGTCCAAGATTAATGGGTCAGCAGGGTTGGTTTCCTCTGAGGGCTGTGGGGAAGGGTCCGAGCCAGGCCTCTCTCCCTGGTCTTCAGGTGACTGTCTCTCCCCTGTGTCTTCCCTCCATGTGCCTCTCTGTGTCCAAATCTCCCCTTTTATGAAGGTATCTACCATATGGGATTAGCTCCTCTCCTGATGACCTCATTTTAGCTTGATCACGTCTTTAAAGACTGGATTGCCAAGTCAAGTCACATTCTGAGGCACTGGGGGTTAGGTCTTCAACACACAAATGGGGGGGGGGGGGCAGGCTGGATTATTCAACCCCCTTCTCAGGCAAAACCAGCCATGATTGGTGTAGACAATGGGGTAGTTTAATTCAGTTCAACTAAAATTTAGTAACAGCAACACTTAGCAATTGTTTCCTATGTGCCCAGCGCCATTCTAAGAGCTTCTTAGTAAACCCTCCTAACAATCCTGTGAGGTCGGCACTGTTGCCATCTCCACAAAGGAAAGGAGGGACAGGGAGATGACTGAACTTGCAAAGTTTGCAGAACCGGTGTGCGGGGCAAAGCGTGGGTTTGCGCTTAGGCAGTCTGATTGCAGCGTCTCATTTTAACCATTTCATTACACCCCCCTCCCCATTTATTTCCCTCTTCCATGAAAGGTAAAGCAGGTCGCTTTGTAGAAACACTCCTTTAGACTCTAAAATCAATAAGCATGGATTGTTTTTTAAAAAGAGAGAGAACTGAGCCTGCCTGGTTTTCACCCCCATCACCTGCCGTAACAGGGCTCCTGCTGTGGTTGGCCAGTCCAGGAAACCTCGCCACCTGCCCGGTCCCTCCTGGTACTCCTAAGACCTTCGCTGCCCAGCCTCTCTCTCCAGCTCCACCTTATTTGCTCTTAACCCCCCTGGAGGGCAGGGACAGTGTCCTGCTCACGCCTGTAGCCACCGCTTCCAGAGTCCTGGCTGGCGCAGGATAAGCAGTCAATACCAGCTTGCAGAGCTCAGGAAGGAGAGTGGATGGATGGATGGATGGATGGATGGATGGATGGATGGATGGATGAATTAAGTGAGCAAAAGAATTCAATTAGTTATGAAATAAAAAGCATCGCCTTTTCCTAAGTGTGAAGATTCGTGAATTAGGCCAGCAGGGCAGAACACAGATGTGTTTTCCTTTATCGTTTATTTATAAGACAAATATTTACGGAGTGCCGACTACAAATTAGGTTCTATAATAGGTTTTGTTGGTGATGACTAAGGCGTGCTCCTGGGCCTGAGAGAAGTTTACCCTCCACCCGGGGGCGCAGCCGGGTACACATCTGTTTCCCTCCCTCCTGTCTCCCGACCACCCCTTCCTCCTGTGTTCCTCCAGCGGCCTCTCCCTCCTAAACCATCCCGAAGTTCTAGTCCTCGGCTACACTTCGAAACGAAGCTATCAGGCAGGGTTTGGGAGCAAAAATATGTTTTTAAAGAATGTTGTTATTGTGGTTGCTTCAAGGTCGCTCTCGAGGGCATTTGCCTTTAATGTCTGTTCTCCCGGCGCGGACAGCCCCGTTTCGGCCCTGGCTCCACCATCAGAACCGTGCGAGAGAAGCTTCGCAGTCATGCCCAAGCGAGATGCGGGCAAGCACCGGGGCCAGAGCGCTGGGGTTTTCTTGGTCTTTTTTCTTCCTATCGACGTGAAATCCGCATGGCACAGAGCGAACCATTTCAGTGTGAACAGTTCAGGGTCAGTTAGCAGGCTCCCAGTCTGTGCGGCCACCGCCCCTGACAAGCTCCGAAACATTCGCATCCCTCAAAAAGGACGCCGCTACCCATTTGTTAGTCAGTGGCTCCCCAGTTCCCTGCCCAGCGCCCTGGCAACCACCAGTCTGCTTCCTGTCCCTGTGGCCCTTTTGATTCTGGGTTAGTTCAGAGAAAAGAAATCGTATAACATGTAACCTTGTGTTTCTGGCTCCTTTCATTCAGCACAATGTTTGTGAGGTTCATTCATATACATTGTACGTAGGTGTAAGTCAGCACTGCGTTCCTCTTTATGGCTGAATGGTAAACAAATTGTACGTATACAGGGTGTCCCAAAAATGTATACACACTCTAACAGCTGATAGTTCAATTTTGAGAATGAAATGTATTTTAACAAACACTGCCTTTCTAATTACTCAAAGTGTGTGAATACACTTTCTGGGACACCTTATATATATTACGATTTGTTTATCCATTCATCCATTGATGGATCTGAGTTGTTTCCACCTTGTGGTTATTGCGAATTACATTGCTATGGACATGTATGTACATGTATTTGTTTGAGTGCCTATTATTAATTCTTTTCCTTTGTTATCATTATTTTCTACTACTTTCTATTGTACATGATTTTGTATTACTTTCAGGTGTAGCACAGTGGATAGACATTCATATACTTTACAAAGTGGTCCCACCGATAATTTAAGTACCCACCTGGCATCATACATAGTTATTACCATATTGTTGACTAAATTCCCCATGTCTCACCTCACACCCCTGTGACTATTTTGTAACTACCAATGAGCCCTGCTTAATTCTTTGGCGCATACACCAGGGAGAGGAATTCCTGGCTGTAGGGTAATTCCATGTGAGGAACCACCAAGCTATTTCCCACAGTGGCTGTACTGTTTTATGTTCACACCAGGATGTCTGGGATGGGGGGGGTTCCACTTTCCGCATGTCCCCACCAACACTAGCTATTTTCCTTTTGATAATAATAATAATTATTATAGTGACCCCAGCAGCCTTAAAGTAAAGCCTGACCCCTTACCCCTCATTCCCCCCACACCCCACTTCCCACTTTTCTCCTGTTACAAAGGGCTTAGTCTTCAGAATTTTGCCTCTTTTATGCTAACATAAGACTTGCCATCTCTAGAAACCCCAGCATCCTCACTCACTCCAGACGAGCCCCCTCATTTGGCAGGGACGCCTTCTGGATTCTTACAGGGCGTCAGAAGGCCCGAGCCTCAGCCTCTCCCCACAGCGTGCTAACCGGCTGCTCCAGGGCCGCTTGGCCCGGCAGAGCCTCAGCTTCCTCACTTGTTTAACAGATGGGGACCGACCACTCGTCACGGGGTTAACGTGGGCCTCGGACAGGCTGTGCCTGTAAAGGGTTGGTTGTGCTGTTGTTATCATGTGACTGTGTTTCCCTGACACAGTATCTGCCTAACAATAGAAGACCTTAGATGAATGAATGAATGAATGAACGAATGGGTTTCAATATCATCACTGTTTCACCGTGGGGATGCTGCAGAGATGGAGAAGCCACTCCAGCTTTTCCTTAAACGGGGAAGTGTTCCAGCGTGAAGAGCATGCTGCCTAGAAATGCACAAATCAACCTCGCAGCAGGGCTCCTCCTTCCTCTGTGCTGTAGTCCTGGGTCCACTTGCAAAATGAGGCGCCAGGCTCCAGATGGGACCTACTTTCCACCAGCCACATCTTGCTGGCGTGGTCTTGGCCTCAAGGCGGGAAGGCGGAGCTATTAAGGGCTCAGCCCAGGGGCCATGCAGGCCCTGGCTTCACATGGGAACGGGAACAGACAGTCCTTCCCACGCAGGGGTGCACTTGGTCCCATCCCTACCTGGGAAAGGAGCTCCTGACCCCAGTTACCTGTATCTGATCCAAAGCCCCACAGTTCACGTTAGTTTACTTCAGGCTTCCCACTCTGGGTTCTCCACGGTCAATTTCGTGTTTTTAATGCTTTTGAACACAGCCATGTTCTTCTTGTTATTATAATGAAAATTTTATCTATACTATATGCAACTGGATCAGAGAGAGAGGTTTCCGAACATGCTCACATCCTCAAATGGCCCCAGCGGGATCTTCATTGCTCTTTCTACCATTCCATGAACCAGGCCCCTCTGGTTCACGCCACACTCCCTCCGTTTATAAGCAAATAAATGACCAGAGAGCAACTTGGATAAGGCTCGCTGTGTTTGGTCTTTATAGACAACCTATTGACAGATGGCATTAGTGTCCCCACCTTACAGAAAAGGCGCTGATTGGATATGTTCACGGTGCCCGTGTGGAATTGAATTTATTTGCACTGACTCTCGCTGCCATTCAGTCTGATTTCTACATGGGTGTGAGGAAGGGAAAACACACACAGACACACACACGCATACACACACACACACAGACACGCACAGACACTCACTGCAGATACATTGTCTGGTGCATCCAGCTAATCAAGTGTTGGAAGGATCTTTGCTTAGAGCTTGTCAACATTGTCATTTACTTCCCAGCTGTTTAAAGAGCAGCAGAATCGTTCACTGGTCTTTCCCACTAGGACCGATGGGCAAAATCAAGGCCTTTTCAGGGGGCCCAGCATGTTAACAGACTACAGGAGTGGTGCCCTCTGCCCCTTCCCACCCCCTTTCCCAGAAGCCAAGGGACGCGGGAGACGCGGGCAGCGGTCTGACAGTGATGGGCTGCAATTGAGTTCTGTTTGTTTCAGCTGCCGGGGTGAGACGGCCTGTGGAACTGGTTTGATTTTATGCTCTTTGTGAAGCTGCGCCGAGCCCCACTGGAAATAACAAGGGTCCTCCTTCCTCTGGCTTCTGCTCAAAGCCGGATGACCACAGTGGGGAGGCGAAGGGAACGTCAGCTTCCAAGGGAGCTTGCAGGGCAGGGCTGCGAGCGATCGTGTGCAGGGGTGGGTGGGCAGGAGTGGGTGTGCAGGGGTGGGTGGGCAGGAGTGGGTGTGCAGGAGTGGGTGTGCAGGGGTGGGTGGGTAGGGCTGGATGTGCAGGGGTGGGTGGGCAGGGGTGGGTGTGCAGGGGTGGGTGTGCAGGAGTGGGTGGGCAGGAGTGGGTGTGCAGGGGTGGGTGGGCAGGGGTGGGTGTGCAGGGGTGGGTGGGCAGGAGTGGGTGTGCAGGGGTGGGTGTGCAGGGCTGGATGTGCAGGGCTGGATGGGCAGGAGTGGGTGGGCAGGAGTGGGTGTGCAGGGCTGGATGGGCAGGAGTGGGTGGGCAGGAGTGGGTGTGCAGGGGTGGGTGGGCAGGAGTGGGTGGGCAGGAGTGGGTGTGCAGGGCTGGATGGGCAGGAGTGGGTGTGCAGGGCTGGATGGGCAGGAGTGGGTGGGCAGGAGTGGGTGGGCAGGAGTGGGTGGGCAGGAGTGGGTGTGCAGGGGTGGGTGGGCAGGAGTGGGTGGGCAGGGCTGGATGGGCAGGAGTGGGTGTGCAGGGCTGGATGGGCAGGAGTGGGTGGGCAGGAGTGGGTGGGCAGGAGTGGGTGTGCAGGGGTGGGTGGGCAGGAGTGGGTGGGCAGGGGTGGGTGGGCAGGTGGGGAAGCAGTGCTGCGAACCGGCTCTCAGATGACCTGCAGTCTCAGCAGGTGACAGGTGGAATGCGCACCTGGCACCTCCCATCAGCAGCTGTCGGACGGGGCCTGGTCAGGCACATCTGGTGAGATCTGTGCAAAGATGATGCCCTCATCAGGGGCCAGCAGAGAGGTCAGAGGTCAGGCTCTAACCAGGGCGCCATGGAGCCCACCGGAGAGGTTCGCGCTGCCTCATGCTGGCTGTGTCTCACGGAGGCAGAGCTCAGAGCTGCGATGTCCAGTTCAGTCACACTGTCCACATGGAGCTACTGGGCACTTGCAATGCAGCTGAACTGAGATGTGCTTGCTGCAAGTGTAAAAACACAGATTTCATGGGCTGGATGTGATAAAGGAATGTCGAATACCTCCTCAGTAATATTTTACGTTGATTCCATGTCGAAATGACGATATTTTGGATAGACTAGGTTAAATAACATATAGTATTAAAATTAATTTCTCCTGTTTGTGTTTCACTCATGTGGCTACTGGAAAATGTGAAATTACAGGTCTAGCTCACATTGCCTGTGCTGGTCTAAAGGCTTCCCCGAATCCCGCCTCCTGCCTTAGGCTGCGGCCCAGACAACACTGGCTGGGGTTGTGCACAACCTCCCCGACCAGAGCCTGCCCGTCTCACCCCTGAGGAAGCATATTGGACGGCAAGAGAGTGAGAGTTGCATTGTCACAGAAACTACACTGAAATTACCTAGTGTTTCAGAAATGTGAATTATTCAATACCATGCATTTCTGTTTAAGAGCGAATTCCTCATGTGGTCAGGTATCAGGGACGCGTCTCCCCAGCTGCTGAGATTCGAATTAATGCTGCCTTGATGACTTCAGATCCTGTGGTCCACCAACATCTGGATTCCTGCTGTGCAGGTGGGCAGGTAGGAGCTTTGTTCTTCAGCCCCCAGGGTCTCCTGGGCCCTGGTTTTCTCAATCCCCTACCATCAACCAGCATGTGGAAGTGCCCCATCGGGGGTCTCCTCCATAAGGAACCCCCACACCAGTCATTGATGACTTCAGAAGGCTCTGTGGAGATGGGATCAGGGAGGCCTCCTGGGGAGAAGTCGCATTGAGCTGTGCAGGGCCTTCTTCAGTTTGCTGGTGCATGCTCCGTATTTGCCAGGCTGCACTGTGGTAACCCTGGGTCTCAGACACACCTAAGAACAGAGGCATACTTCTCACTAGCACTGCAAGGGTCAGTCCAGGCTGCAGTGGACCCGAACTCTGCTCCACAGGTCTCCTTCATCCTGGGCCTCAGGCCAGAGGAGCAGCCCGAGTGGGGGATGTCGTTACCCGTAAAGAGGAGAGAGAAGTAGCTGGATGGTGTAAGGGCCTCTTGCTTGAAGGTGGCACATTAATCTCTCCTGCTCACATGCCATTGGCCAAGGCTGACATCACTGGGGTCGAGAGATCAACTGCTCCACAGGGAGGTTCTGGAAGTCACATTGCAACAGACTAAAGAGTCACTTCTGCTCAGCCCAGTAGCCAGGCCCATTGCACGGCTCCAGGACAACCACCATGGAGGGGCGGCAACACAGGGAAGCACGTGGCGTTGGTGAGAACTGTCCCTGCCATTGTCCCCACCCTGCTCTCTCTGTGCCGGCTTCCCAGAGCAGGACCCTTTGGACGACGGCTGATTCAGGCTGTCATTCCAAGACAGGAGCGGAGGTCTGCAGTGGACCACAGGCGGCTTACATTTTTGATCTTTGGCTCAAAATGACACCGACAAACCTTAAGAATTGCTTAGAAAGGAGGCTGAACACCCAGGACTTCTACCATATGCTCTTCACCCTCAGGGTATCTGCTCCACCTTGTTAACGCATCCTGACAGCAGTCAGGACTGTTGCCTTAGAGATTACCCAGTTTCATCTCTCACCAATGAAGATCCTACAATGGAGGGTTGATTGGGGTCAGCTTGTACACATACCGAGGGTAGGTGACCACAGGGAGACGGCACCAGTGAGAGCCTGGAGGGTGACACCTGCTCTGGCACTTACACCCTGAGTAATCCGAGAAAAGCCCCTTCCCTTCACTGTGCCTCAGTTTCCTCCTCTGTAACATGGAGACAATACTCTTAGCCAGGTTTGCCTCACTGGGGTGTTGGGAGATGGGGGTGAGGAATGTGTGAGCTATGAGCCCCCTGCACTTGTGAGGTTCAAGCACAGATCGGCCGCAGAGAGAAGCGGGGTGCTTCTACACCCTGACAGGTGCTTTCAGGTACCCGGAATATACCCAGCAATGCAACAGATACTGCGATGAGGCTCTGATTTGCAAGGCACCCACCCTGCACTTGGGGAGCATGAGAACTAATGGGGAGACACGCATGTTATTATAACCAAATGACCACGAGGTACAATAACCAGGCTGCAGAGGGAAAGCATTCTTGTAAACACCGGTTTCGGGGCTACTGACTTAAAAGAATCAACAAAGTCCAGGTTCCCAGAGGTGAGGGAGTAAGGGGGGAGGGGAGGGTCTCCCAGCTCATCGCTGGCAGTGTGGAAGCCACCTCTTACCTTGTGATTCTCCAAAACATGCCGGGCGCAAGCTGGCATAAGTGCCTTAATTAGTCAGGATCTTTCACACTAGTTGCTGAAACAACCAACCCCAAAATAAATCTCAGTGGTTCAACACAACAGAAGTTTCTTTCTCACTCCCTCGCAGACCCTTAAATGTCGGACGGCTCAGTGGGTGGCTCTTCAGCCAGTGTTTGCTCAGGTCTCTGGCTTCCTTGCATCATGTGGCCCCACACTCAGAAGCCCTCACTTTCACCATGTGGACATGAGGGAGAGTCCATTCTATCTAAGAGGAAGGACCAGACATTCTCTTCCCTCCCTCTCTTTCCTCCCCCCAGGTCTCCCCCTCCCTGTCCCCCTCTCCTTCCCTTCTTACTTTGACTCCCCCCCCCAATCCCTTCTTTCTAGCAAACATTGACGGAGTATCCGGCAGAAACAGGCTATGTGGGCGAATGCAGAGAGGGAAGGAGAGAGTCACGGCGGGAGCTGAAAGCGGACCCCATACGTCTTCTTGGGGGGCTGGTACTGAGTTGGGATACGGGGACAGGCCAGCGTGTTCTCACCCCACCTCGACAGATGAGCAGTATGAAGGGTAGTGGAGGAATCCCTGGGTTTCAGCTGAATTTATAGATCAGGTCACACAGCGTTAGGACAGCAATGAGCATTTATGTGAGAAGATGTTGAGAGTCGGAGAAATAAAGCACTCACGGCTGGAGCCGATGAGGCTGGAGCCAGGCCCCTGGCCACCGTGGGGCTCCCTGACACCGCCCCCCCAGCATCTTGTCTGTGCCCCTCATGCCAGCTGGAGAGAGCTGTGGCCACAGCATTTTCCACATCTGCTGCCTTCAGTGTCACCTTTCCAGAGGTTAGGCCTGAGTTCCCCACATGGCACTCTCACTCGGGCAACCCCGAATGTGGCTGTTTATTTTATACTCATAGAATGGCTTTATGAGCCTTTAGTTGCTGCCATAAAGGCTCCAAATGTGTGGTATTCCAGCTCCAGACAGAATCAGACTGCAGGAAATGGCGTGGGCAGGATTAGGAAAAACGCAGCAGACAGCGCAGAGGCCGCCACCCCAGAAAGGCACCGGCTGCCTTCACAGTCCACACAGGCGCCTGCTTTTCCTCCCTCCCTTTCCATCACCACCTCCCTGCCTTTGCTTTTTGCTTCCCCCGGTGTCAGGGGAGCAAAGCTAATACTTATTGAATAGCTGCGGTGTGCTAGGTGCATGCCTATGATCGTCACAACTTTCCCGTGACGCAGGTACTATTGTCCCCATTTGACAGACGCGACACTAAGGCTCAGAAAGCTGAAGGCATCTGCTCGAGGTCGCGCAGCCCGTAAGCAGCAAAACTGAGACTCCGAGCTCAGGCAGTCCGATTCCAGTGCCCGAGCTAATTCCATGCTAACTCCATCTCCCTAGTTCCCATTTCGCCAGAGCCGCCTCTGGCTGTTCATCTGAGCACCTTCAGTCCCACTGAGTCCAAGAAGCTCTGGGCTCCACCCTTCACAGGAAGGAAAAGTACGGGATCAGGAGGGAGGCAGCTTTGGTAATAGATCTACTGTCTGGCCTTTTACTTTTTTTATTAGTTGATATCCCACCTCTATGTTCAGGATTTTGTCTACTGTACAGAGCAATCGGTGAAATGAATGAGCAGAAGCGGGGGCTCTTGCACCCTGAGCGCCCACCTCCCACCTAACCGCCTGCTCACCCTTCGTCCTGCGTGGCCTGTTCTTGCTGGTTGGACCTCTCATCGTTTGTCCCGAAGCCTGGAGGCCTGGTGCCACCTCCTCTGGTATATGCTATCTCTAAGGCCCGACTTAAATGCTCCCTCCTGTCCCAAGTCTTTCCTGACCCTGCCGAGCCAGATGCTCTCTCCCTGCTCCTGTCCTTTGCTGCCCAATTAGCCCCTGTGACCTCGGATCACACTGGGCCGCATGCTTCTCGTCTCTCCCCCAAGGTTCCCAGGAGACACAGGCGCCGTGGTAATTACAGGGACGGTAGGCGCAGAGACGTGGGCCCATATGCTTGCTGTCCCACTCACAGGCTCTGTGACCTCAGGCAAGCTCCGCAAACCCTGCGGCTCCCGGCCCCTCCACCTCCGACGTGGAAGGACCAACGCCTGCACCGCAGGCGCTGCGGGCGCCAAGATCAGATGGAGAGGAAAAGCTTTAAGGCAGTGTCTAGCGCACAGGAGAAGGTGTTATTTCCCTTGCTGTCAAATAAACATGAGTTTGAGTCCCAGATCCACCATGTACTAATCATTTGACTTTAAATGTGTCCTTGAGACTTAGTAGCTTTATTTTTAGAACAGGGACAGCAATGCTTCTCTGACAGGGTTTGGGATTAAAAGATATCCCACGTAAAATGCAGGGCACAGGAACATAGGGCATATTGTAGGTATTCTTTAAATATTTATTGATAAGCTAATAAATTGGGGTAACGGGGGGTCAGGGCGAGGGATACCCAATGGATTGAATCAGTTAATTTGGGCTTGTTCAGAGGCTACATGAACTTACATGAAAATCGAGTAATAATAATGCCATTTAGTGAGTACCCCCATGTGCAAATATGTCAAATAATATCTGATAGCCTTATGAGACAATAATAATTACCCTCAACAAAAGCTCCGTCTGACTTAGAATTTGAGTTCCTCAACATTATAGGGCGTTGCCACTCACCGGACGGGGGAATCAGGTTTTTGAAAATCAAGGCAGTTAGTCCACGTACAGAAAGGAAGTTTGACGCAGCGCAAGCCAAAGGGGAATTTAGGGTTCCTGCGGCTGGGGAGAGTGTAGGGCCCCCCTGAGAACTGAAATGACCCCTAGAACCCTATGTCCTCCAGGAGAGCAGACTACGCACCCAATTTCTACCTGCTAAATTTGCATATTATTTGGGTACCAAATCAAGTGCCGTTTCTCTCTTTTTTTAAAAAATATATTTTTATTGATTTCAGAGAGAAAACGGGAGAGGGAGAGAGAGAGAAACATCAATGATGAGAATCATTGATCGGCTGCCTCCTGCACGCCCCCTGCTGGGGATCGAGCCCGCAGCCCGGGCATGTGCCCTGACCGGGAGTCAAACCTGGATCCTAGGTGGACGCTCAGCCGCTGAGCCACGCCGGCCAGGCTGCCATTTCTCTTTATCTGTATCCTTCCTTTCCATGAAACAGTAACAGCTAGACTCTGATTCCGCTGGATGCTTTGTTCACATAAAAGTACTTGCTGCATTCTGCTGTTTACTCTAGTGGTGCTTATCTTTGTATTCGCACACAGACCCATTCAGCCTCTTGTACATATCAGATACTTTAAAATATATATTTAAAAACCTATTGCTGACACTATTACAGATGTCCCCCTCCTTTCCCCCCTCTCTCCCCCTCCGCCCCTCCCCCCCTCCCGGCCATCACCACACTCCTGCCTGAGTCCAGGGGCTATGCACATACATGATTTGGCTAATCTCTTCACCTTCTTCCATCCCGACCCGCTCCCCCCCCACTCTGTCAGTCTGTCCCATGCATCCAGGCCTCTGGTTTGATTCTGTTCATCAGTTTCTTTTGTTCATTAGATTCCACGAATAAGTGAGATCATATGGTGTTTGTCTTTCTCTGTCTGGCTTATCTCGCTTAGCAAAGTAATCCCCAGGTCCATCCGCGCTGTGGCGAAAGGTAAGAGCTCCTTCTGCTTCACAACTTGATGGATGGGTTGAGACATGGATGGGTAGGTACATGGGTAAATTAGTAGAGGTAATGTAAAAATATAGATGAATGGATAGACTGGTAGCTGAATAAGTGGGTGGACAGGAAAAATGGATGGATGAGCAGTGTATCGACAGAACTGTGGTTGGATCAGTGGGTGAAGGATGCATGGATGCAAATAAGGGATGGAGGGGAATCACTGCAGGGGTGATAGGCTGAGGGGGGCATCCACCGATTTACTGAATCGGTGGGTATACAGGTGAACTGATAAATGAGCACGACTCCACCTCTGCATTTGAAGGACAGCCTTTCCTTTCAGGCATGTATAGGAGGTCAGTTCGCTCTTGTATAAAGAAAACGTGCAGCTGGAACAAGTCTCCTTAGCTTTACTTTCCAGGGTAATTCTTAGAAGACATCAGGACAAAGTCGATGCCTTCACATGGACTCTGGGGAAATGCTGGTGAGATGTTTACCTGCTGCGGCCTGCGTGTTACACGTCGTGATTGTCTGAGCCCCTCACTGAAGAGGAAAAGGAAAGTCAGGTTTCATATAAACCTGTGACAGCCTGTTAGTCTCAGATTCTGAGGGCAATGCCGCCGCATGGACTAGGGAGGGAAGAGAGAGGCTGGAAGTGACTGGAGAAGGAAGAGGGACGGCTGAGCCACTTACTCTCTCTCACGGGGCGAAAGGACTCCAACCCACAGATCCTGCTTGCCCCCTCCAGCCCACCCGCTCCAAACCACTCCCTCCAGCCCCCTCTCTCCAACCCGCTCCCTCCAACCTGCTCCCTCTAACCCCCTCCCTCCAACCCACTCTCGCTGCTCTCCTGCCACCAGGCCCAGCTTTCTCTGCTTTGGAATGAGCAGAACAAGATGTATCCTGGGGGTAAGTCATGAAGAAAAGTCAGGTAAGTTCTTAGAAGCCAATGTAGCCCCCATTCAGCCCGACTGGAATGCAGGAAACCGTGACTACCTGGTACTACATGTCATATGGCCCAGAAGCTATGCAATGGAACGGTTAAGGGTCCTTAGAGGAGGCGCACTTGAGTCTGTGTCCAAATTCTTTCCCTTGGTGAGCAAGGGACTTCTGTTTCTGGCACCAGGGTACACTGGGTGCCTGCTCCCAGCAGCCCCCAGTCCTCCTGCTGAAAACAACTGTCAATGTCGGATAAAACTTTTTAAAGAAAATCTTTTTGAATGCTCCTGCGAGCTTGCAGGAAGTAGAGTGATGCTGGTGACATGGATCTAGAGATGCAAGCATAGCCCTGAAGCAGCCTCATGCCTGGAGGGCATCTTCTGATCTCCGTGAAACTTCATTTAAAGTTCCTGCAGCCGTACATGTCTTAGGGACAGAAGACAGAGCCCAGAGTCCACCCAGGACAAGGGATGTCTAGCAGAGAACCTCCCCAATAAAGCCAAATTCTGTAGAGCTTTAGTGCCCTTTAGGGGGCAGAAGAATTAGAAATAGACATCCCGGGGGACAGGGGGGGCCGCAAAGGAATCTGCCACAATAAAAGTTCGCCCAAGAAACCCTGGCAATGAATGGAAAGGAAAATGTCCCGCAAGAAGTTATAAACACAAACCGGCATCATTCAGGTTGCAGTCGAAATTCACTCTGCCTTTTAAATGTCTAGCTGAGGATTTCATTTAAAATGGTCCTAGTCGCCCAGCTGTCGTGGCTCAGCAGATGAGCATCAACCTGGGATCCAGGAGATGGAGGTTCGGTTCCTGGTCAGGGCACATGCCTGGGCTTCAGGCTTGATTCCCAGTCGGGGGCCTGCAGGAGGCAGCTGATCAATGACTCTCATCATTGATGTTTCTATCTCTCTCTCTCCCTCTCCTTTCCTCTCTCTGAAATCAATAAAGATATATATATTTAAAAATAAAATAAAAAATAAAATAAAATGGTCCTAGTCTGGTATACCCAGTCCCCAGGCAGTTGGTAGAAATTATAGGTACGTCTTCTCTCTGGAAGAACCCAACTCCAATTATTTCAACAGGTAAGTTTTCAAGGAAAATATGCATATCTCAGTAAAGTAAAACACTAACTTTATGCAGCTTTTTCATAGGTTAGACCTAGCTCTCTCCCCGACCCTGCAGTGTCACCCTTCAAATGGCAAGCTCTCACTGGAGTCCTGGATTATACAGTTTTCTTTAAAAGAAGAAACTAGGACAGAAGGTAAGAGAGAGAAAGGGAACGAGACTGAGGGGGAGGAGGGAGGCGGAGCTGCGCAGAGGGAAATTAATTTACCGGCTGCCACTACACTCCCGGGCATACAGGCTGCAGTCCGTTTCGGTTAATATCAATGATGCCGAAAAGAGTACCTTCACGCTCAAATAATTGACTACATTCTTTTTATTTACCTGGAGTAATTCCCCCAAACTACAATTACCGAATGAAAGTGTATGAATATTTCGAAGTCATCTGATCCCTAATGGGATAATTTACACAAAAGAGCCTTATGAACCTCAGTGAGGTAAACTATAAGAGACATCATTACTTTTACGAAAAGGTAGGAAAAGACGAGTGTAAGAAAGGCATTGAATCTTAGTTGGAGTAATTCATGCTTTTTATCAATGAAATCCTAGGTTCTGGGGAGAAGTCACAATCTTTGCCCTCCAGCCACTAAAAAGAGACGGACAAATGATCGTATACCCACGCTTGGAGCTGTGCCAGTACGTAGTAGATGCTCGATAAACACATGCTGAATTAAATAAACAGGTAGTTCGCGTGCGACGAGGCCATAAGGATGCAGGGGGCCTTTTTCCGTTGAGCCGAAGCAGAGACAGGATGTGGGTCTGGCAGAGGCCTCAGTTACCCGCCTCGGTGAAAAGGCAGGGCCCCGGGACAAGGCATGAGGTGAGCGGTGCGATTCGGCCTGCGATGGGGAGCCTCCTTGCAGGGACGTGGGAAGCAAGCGCGGCAGGCTGGGGGGGGGACGGCGGCACGTGGTACCCCGAGGCTGAGCCTTACTGAAGGCCCCCAAGATGCAAGCCAGGTTCTGAGTGCTAAACGCCTCTCCTTGCCCGTGCCTAGACCCCCTTCTCCAACACAGCCTCCTGGCTCACTCCTTACTTCATGTGGACCAGAGTCACCTTCCCGGAGGGCATTACGACCCTCTCGGTACTCCGGGGGCACCCCATCCAGCCTTGCCCACCCCCATTGCGTTACCCGTTGACTACCACTCTTGCTAGTTCACGGTCAGCCCCCTGCACTGAAAGGTGGGCGAGAAGGGCCTTTGTCTCTTTTGTTCACTGTGGTAACCCCAGCGTTTGGAGCAGGAATGTGGCCCGTGGCAGCAGCTCTGTAGTTAATACTCACGTTAAGTGTTCTTACCACAGAAAAGGGGTGGGGGAAACTCAAGGAAATTTTTGAGATAATGAATATCTCTATTACTTTGATTGTGGTGATGGCTGCATGCATATGTCCAAGCTCATCAAATTGCACACATTAAATGTGTGCAGCATTGTGTATATCAATTCCACCTCAATAAAGCTGTTAAAAAGTTCAATAAATACTCGAGTGAATAAATAAGTAAATGAAGGTTATTTTGCCTGAAACGACGCCTTCTATAGCTACTTAGTTCGTGTCATAATTGCCATTCACTGAATGCCTGCTATTTCCGGGCACCGCGTTGACTTTTCTTTGTACATTATTTCATTTAATCATCCAAGAAACTTAGGCAATGAGCCCTAGTTATATCTCATTTTATAGATGCAGAAATTTTACAAGACAGGGAGGTTAGGAAACGGTCTTGGCACAGAGGCTTTTTACATGTTTGTTCCTTTATTTAATGTTAAGTGGGCTTTGTGTGTTATCCTAATTATATCGTGGAACAACTAACATAGCAGAGTGAGGCCGAGGAGGGAATGTGAGATCTGGAACCGGGTCACCTGGAATCTAGCCCAAGCTCTGCCTCTGTCAAACTATGGGGCTTTTGTGGAGGCCTCACTTTCCCCACCCATGAAATGGAGGCTTCTCCCTGTCTCCCCTACTTCACGGGGTTATTGGGAGCAAAACACAAATGGATAAACGTCAGGGTCCTTAGCAAGCTATAATTTGCTACACGAATCTGGCCAACGTTCATAGCTACACCCTCAGGGGAGCTAAGCCTGAAAGACCTCAAGTTTCTGAGCTTCCAAGTTTATCTTCCTTTGCATATTTCATTTGCCTGACTCTGGTGGACAGGATCATTAATATTAATATTCAGGCTTCATGAATTATGCACCTGAAACAGGAAATTTTTCTTCTACCTCTCCTATCTCATACTTCGTCTCACAAGCCCAGTGAGCTTCAGCCAGTAACAAAGACCTCACAGAAAATAAAGACAAGACGTGTCCTTGGGATGACCTAGCACGTGGCCATCCCTCCACACCAGGCGTCACCCGCTGCCCTCAGAGCCTGGGCTGATGCTCGTGCCAGTACACCCTCCAATTTCCAAGTGTTGACCTCAGTCTTCATAAAAGTCCCATTGTGCCATTTACCACCTACGGACTCAGTACCCGAGGCTGGAAAGGCCTGTAGTGAAAACCCAGTTACACGCTCGGTCAATGGCTTATCCACAAGGTAATGGGCCCTGAAGAGGCAGGTTGAAGGTGTAACTCAAAGGCGGAGAGGGAAGGGGTTATATGTTTGGTAAATAGTGATGCTATGTTTCTAGAGCGATCCACAGGTTTCCAAGGGAGGTAAAGGTGCCTGTGGTAGGTAGAGTAATGCCCTCACCCCCAAGGTGTCCATATCCACACCCCTGCCATGGTACCATATATGGCAAACAGTGGCAGCTGCAAATAGAATTGCATTTGCCCATCAGCTGACCTTGAGATGGGTCGATTATCCTGGATTATCCAGGTGAGACTGACGTAACCACAAGAGCTTTTCAGTGGGGAAGAGGGGACAGAGGAAAGGACACAGCGACGCTGGGTGAGGAAGGCTCAGCTTGCACTATTGGCCTTGGAGACGGGACTGGGGCAAGAGCTAAGCAGCAGGGGCGGCTGTAGAAGCTGGAAAAGGCAAGTAAATTAACCTCCCCCTAGAGCCTCCAGACACCTTGATTTTAGCCCAGTGAGACTCTCGTTAGATTTCGACATGCAGAACTAGAATATTGTAAATTTGTGCTGCTTTAAACCACCATGTTTGTGGTTATTTGTGACAAAAACAATAAGAAAGTAATACAGTGCCAACACTCCAATATCCCCGAGAAGCCTCTGCCCCGAGATTCTGGCTCAGCGTCCTGAAAGCTGGGACCCCGAGATGCTGAATCAATCTGGAAGTGACGAGACCAAAGGCAATACCCCCGCTCCGCAAGCAGCGGGCGAGGAAGGCCTCCCTCCTCTCGGAGCCGCCACTTCTCAGCGGAGGGGGCTGGACGCTGGTCTCCGGGGTTCTCCCGGGTCTGTAAGCGGCGTCTCCAGGGATGTTCTGCTCTGTGGCTGGTGACTACTGTCCTGACCTACTCATGTGGCTGTCGAGGGTACAAACACCAAGACCATTTTCATAGAAAATTCATAAATACGTGAGACATTTCACAATGTTGCTGCATCACTCATTGCTGCCTAAAACACTGCTGCCGCTGAGCCCCCAACTTGCAGTTTAAGACCAGAAACATCTGTTATCTCACAGTTCCCATGGGTGGGACTCTGAGCACATGTTATCTGGGTGCCACGGGCTCAGGGTCACTCGCAGGGCTGCAATCGGGGTGTTAGGCAGGACCACAGTCAAGACTTGCCTGGGGGAGAGCTGTTTCTCAGCTCACTCATGTGGCTGCTGGTGGACTTCGTGTCCCCGTGTGGCCTTTTCATAGACCTGCTCACAAAAGGACTGCTGGCCTCCCTCAAAGTGAGGAAGCCACAGTCCTCATGGCTTCTAATGTCTGTAGTGGCATCTGAGCCTTCTCCCATATCCTGTTCATTAGCAGAGAATGAGGGTGTCCAGCTCCAAGTCGGGTGTTGGGTGGGCTGACGTGGGGCATCTGCACCAACGGGCATGGCTCACAGTGGGCCACCTAGGAGGCCACACACTCAGATGCCTTCTGTAATGTGTCGAATGAGGAACTGGTGACTATCTCCAGCTTTACACAGGATAATGGGTTTGATTCTCAAGTGAGAGGGAAAAATCGTATTTTACTATGGCTGGTTTGGCCAGGAGTTAGGAGATGGATCTAATGAGGCTAAAGTCACGTCTTCAGACCCATTGTGGGTCTGCGACCTTCAGCCTGGCCTGGGGCCACCGGGGTCGGGGAACAAGCTGCCATCATCCGCCACCCAGGTGCTTGGCAATAGCCTCTTAATGGCCTATTCCCTTTTCATCTTGCTCCTTTCCAACTCATTTTCTATAAAGGAGCAAGAATGTCTTTAAAATAAATTATGCTATTTCTCTGCTTAAGATTTTTCAATGGTTCTCATGTCCTTAGGATAAAGCCAGAAATTATTACCAGCCTGCAAGACCAGCGTGACCTGGCAGCCACCTGTCTCCAGTCCTGTTTCTCGCTTCCGCACCCCCTTGCCGGCTGCTCTCTAACCACCACACCCTTCCTTTAGTCCCTTGGCTCTATCACATTTCTCTTGCCCCAGAGCCTTTACACGTGCTGTTGCTTCTGTCTGATACATGGTTATTTGAACTCTACCTGCCTACTCTCTACTTAGTTTAAGTGCCGTAGCTTCAAGTGATGTAATTTGTCACTATCCACTATCCGTGTTGTTTTCTAGTTTAAGGTCTATCTCTATCATCTGACTCCAAGTTTTAGAGAAGAACCATATCTCATATGCTCACCCCTATATATATTAGTATCTTTAAAAAGGGCCTAGCACATCAGAGCTCAGTAAGTAGTTCTTGAGTGAATGAAGAAAATCCAAGTAGCCACACCCAAGCTTGGACCAGCCACATGTCCTTCCTATCAGTCTTAGAAGAGCTATATACACAGAGAGAAAAGCAAGGCAGGCAGCTTACATTAGAGTTGAGCTCTACTAAGAGTGGCAGACACCACCTTCGTCAAAAGATCAAAGTAAAGAAGCAGGATCGTCCACCCCCCGATGGGGCGCTATGGGGAGAACACGGCAGCACCTCGGCAATACGTCTGCCAAGGATGCAGAACTTGAATCTAATCATGAGGAAATAAAAACCAAATTGAGAGACATTCTACAAAATAAATGGCCTGTGTTCTTTAAGAGTCAAGGTCATGAAAGTCAAAGGAAGACTGAGAAATGACTGAAAGAGACAAAATTCACATAAAACTAGGTCCAATGCATGATCTATGACTGAGTCCTTTAGCCATACGGGAAATTATGAGACAACTGAAGAAATATATGGGTCTGTGAGTAGATGGCGGTAATATATTAACGCTAACTCCCTGATTTGAGGGCCGTGTTGTGGTTGTGTAGGAGGCTATCACAGCTGGTGGGAAACTCACATTAAAGTGCTCCGGGGTAACTGGACATCAGGTTACCTATTTGCTCTTTAATGGTTAGGGAAAAGGTGTCTGTACTGGGTTTTGCAAAATTTTTTTCTTAAGTTTAGGGTTGTTTCAAAAGTTTTCAAAAGGCAATTAAAGAGTAATGCTTCATTGGTTACCAAAATTGCCAAAAGTTTTTGCTTTGATTGGAATTAGTCTGATAACACTGCTGGGTTCCTCACCCACTACCCCCAGCCCCTTCTCTTCAGAAATCCCAGTTTGCAACCATGAATGCCTTTGATCTGTTTTAGCGAAATGCTGGGAGAGAGAAGAAATGAAGCATTCCTTCCATGACTGGATAGAGCACATCCCTAACCTATGGAATTCCTGGGGAAAAGAGCACAGGGAGGCCACAATAACAACAGTAACAGCTAACGGCTGCTGGGAGTCCTCTAGGTCCTAGGTATTTTTCTATGTGCTTTACATTTATTAACTTTGGTTAGTACTTTCTACAACCCTATGCGACAGACTTTATTATACTACATTTTATGGACAAGGCCAACACGTAGCTGGTAAGTTAGTTGCAGAGCGTGATCCAAACCCAGGTAGTTTGACTCTTGGGCTCCCAGTTACCATGTTAGCGTTAGTGTAGGGAGTCAGCTAGTTAGTAATAAAAGATGGGAGCAAAGGTAATACGACATTATTTTATTTTATTTTTTTAAAATATCTTTTATTGATTTCAGAGAGAGAGGAAAGGAGCGGGGAGAGAGAGAGAGATAGAAACATCAATGATGAGAGTCATTGATTGGCTGCAGCCCGCAACCCGGGCATATGCCCTGACCGGGAATCGAACCCCGACCGCCTGGATCCTAGGTCGATGCTCAACCGCTGAGCCACACCCGGCCGGGCAATACAACATTATTAACCATAATCAACCGGGGAGCATGGGCCTGTCTGCTTCAGCAGGAAGCTACTCCAGGGGGTCACAGGATTGCCCACCGAGGATTAACCCCCTCCCTCTCCCCTCCCTACCGGATTGTGGGAAGAGCAGGGAGGTAAACCCATGGGCCATAGGAGTCAAAATCCTGCAGGGGGAGGCACTTGACCAGAGAGGCCGGTCAGTCCAACCTGGGAAGGGGAATCGTTGATCAGAGGGCGGAACCGTTAGAAGCCCAAGAAAGCCTGGAAAGTTGATTGGTTATTTTGAAAAACCTCCTGGTCTTTACCAAGCCCAAGATAATATAACTGCTGGGGGACAAAGAAGAGCGTTTTCTGTCTGCCTGTCTCTCTCTTCCTCTTTCTCTTGCCCAGGAACACATGCAATCAAGCGGGCCCTGCAGCCTGTGGGCTCCCTGCAGACCACTCGGGCTCCGAGGGACTAAGCTTTAATACGAAACAGACACTCTGGACACTGGCCTTTGTTTTGACTGTGAGAAGACAAGATTCGACTTTTTCCGAGGCGGGTCGGGTGAGGTGGAAAATGGGAAATCCAGAGGCAGCCATCTATTTCCACCCGAATAAATCCTGCCGCACCAGTCTCCCATGCGTGGGTCCGTGGGATGCTTTCCTCACAATCCCGTGAAAGAATGCAATTTCCACCGGCGGCATTAGGGGTGATAACTCTATGGTGATGACACTTAATACACATTAAGGATTAATGTGTCCGAGGCACACTGCTAGTAACGTACCTTGTTTAACGTTCATATAAACTCCTTAAATTAGGGTTTCCAGAGGAGGGAAATTTGACCCCGGACACTCAGTTAGTAAAGGGGGGAGCAGAAATTCAAACCTGGGCCTGTCTGACCCCCAAACCTGGACCCTAAGCAAATAGACTACATCCTCTACCTGCGAATGAAAAATTTGGGAATCTCAGGCCCTTGCTGGGCCATTCACTGCTCCTCACAAGGGCTGGATTCTTTGTGCACCGTCATTTGAAAAGTAGATATGAGGCCTGATCTTCACCAGGCTCTGTCAGCAGCTGCCGTGCCTAAATAACCCGTTCCTGTGAGTGTCTGGTCAGTCATCAATAGACTTCTGAGTCACCTTTCCTAGCAGCAAACTGACTGTGATGGTCCCCGCTGCAGTCGCGGTCACACACTGCTCTTCTAATCTAGCTTTTTCAAAGGCCAGGCTGACCAAAACCTCCTAACAGGTAGACAGGTTATTTCCTGCATCTTCATCTGATGGGCTCAGAAGCAGCTGTACTTGTCAGAACTGCCCGCGTTGTGCCTGCCATTTCTGAAATATAAAGGCTCGGAAGGCAAGGCAGGGTTTGATCAATGGCTGTGTGTAAGTGAGGCAGGTGGGACATGATCAACAATTGTATATGAGTGAAACCGGATGTTGAAGGAAACCAGATGTCACCCACACTGACGACAGATGTCAGAGGAGCAGAAAATACACTTCTGTTGTGTTAGGTCCCAGAGCACAACTTTGGATTTGTCTATCACTGCCCTAACCTGCCGCACGTGGCTAACACAGGCACTGTCTCGTGGAATGTGAGAGCCAGTGAACCAGCACATTTTCCAAGTGTCAGACGTGAGTTTGCTCAACTTGACTCTCGGGTCCCATCCTCAGAGACCAGAGATGCTCTGTGCTTGGATGAAGGTTTAGGAATGTTTTCAATCAAGCTTCTTTCTGATGGCGAATAGGCATGTCTGGAAATGACTACATCATAGAATATTAAATATAAGGTGTTTTTCACATACAAGGCTTTGTTACTTGGCACGAGGAACTTGTTCAAGGATGCCCCACAGGTACTGGCAGAATCTGGACCAATTCAGGATATTTCAAGTGCTTCCGGTTTTGCCATGCTGCTCTGAGTCCCAGCTCCACTGCGTATGAACTACTTGGCCTTGGGCAAGTCACTTCCCCTCTCTGAGCCTGCTTGCATATGAACTAGACAATAAAATCTTCTCTACTGTGTTGTTAGATGAATTAGGAGGGGCCTGAATTAAATGCACGAAAGACATTCAGTAAATGGTACTTACTACCATGAAGGGACATAAGCCCAGAGAATCACATGAACTTGTCCGAGGTCACACAGCAAGTGTGTGGTAGGGGCAGGGATAGAATGCAGGATAGCTCCTGCCTCTCCAGCCTCCAATCTGTGTAACCAAGTCAGGAGGAGAAGCTTCAGGTAAGAAGAGGACCCGGGCCGGGTTGGGGAGAGCAGCAGGCCAGCTCTGCTCTACGGGGCATGGGGCATGGCTGGCTGCTGCCTGAAACATCAGTTCCCAGCTACCTGGGACTGAGAGTCTGCAGCCAGGCAGCAGGAGAGCAATCTCTCTGCAATTAAAAAGCTAATGGCTTTTAAATGGAGCTGCTCCTTAAGCTGGCACAAGCCAAGCTGCCTCCAGGTTGCAATAGAAGACGGAGAGAGAGTAAGGTGGAGCTTTTAAGCCCAACCCAAGAGCATTAATTTTCAACCACCTTGGCTCTCCTTCTCTCCCAGCCCAGAGGCAATGTCTTCTCGGGAGTGTGGGTTAGTGGCTCTACAGGTGAACAGCTCAGACTGCCAGGATTTGGATCAGTTTAGCAATTCTCTTTTCATACCCAGCCAGGCCTTCTGGATACTTCTGTCTGGGTTCAGTGGTCAATCACATATAAAGCTGTCAGTAACGGTGTGGGCTGGCATCTATGGGAAGACCAAGAAGTGGCCTGATCCTGCCAAGAGCCCTGGCTAGGAGTTGGGACACTAAAGTTCTGGTCCCAGCTCTGCTGCTCACTCGCTGTGTGACCTTGGAAAGGTCACACCCTCTTTCTGTGCCTCTTCATCTATAAAAGGGTGAAGGGGTTGGTAAATAAGCAGCATTTATTTAGTGCTGATCGCTTCTCAGGTGCTGTTTTAAAGGCCTTATACTTATGAACTTACTTAATTCTGGCCATAAACCTACTTCATCGTCCCCATTTTACAGATGAGCACAGTGAGATGAAGAAAATTTAAATAACTTTCTGAAAGCTGCACGTGTTAAGCACAGAGTCCCCATAGTCTCAACTCTCACCATCTGGCTGTTAAGAATGAGCTCTGAGCCTGGCTAGCGTGGCTCAGTGGTTGAACATCGCCCTAGGATCCAGGAGATCGCTGTTTGACTCCCGGTCAGGGCACATGCCCGGGTTTCGGGCTCGATCCCCAGCAGGGGGCATGCAGGAGGCAGCCGATCAATGACTCTCTCATCATTGATGTTTCTCTCTCTCCCTCCCTCTCCCTCTCCCTCTCCCTCTCCCTCTCCCTCTCCCTCTCCCTCTCCCTCTCCCTCTCCCTCTCCCTCTCCCTCTCCCTCTCCCTCTCCCTCTCCCTCTCCCTCTCCCTCTCCCTTCCTGTCTCTAAAAAAAATCAGTAAAAACATATTTTAAAAAAGGAGATGAGTCTGAGTGGTCTGAGAAGGCTTCATGGCAAAGCTGAGATTAGGCCTGGTCCCTGCAGGGTAGGCGGGACTTGGCTGGGTAAGGGGAGAGGAGGCAGAAATCTCTAATAGAAGCTCATCTGCGAAGGCCTGGAGGTTAGAAGGCCTGTAGTGTCTAAGCCAGAGAGCACAAACGAGAGCACCATCCCTGCCTGTCACCCTCTGTTCTCTTGCGACCCTCCTGCACTGCCCGCCAAGGCTCAGCTCCAGCACCTCTCCTTTACCAGCCCTCCCGTGGCCACCCCTCACCCGCACTGGCTGTGCTCACCTCTCCTGCTGGCCTGTGAGCTATTGTGGTCGGACATAAGGCCCTGTATCTTACCCATCTCTGCATCCCCAGCTCACGGAGCCTGGCACCGGGTGGCCTGCACTAGAGGAGGAATCGTACCTGAGATAAAGGGGCATGGTGAGCACTGACTGGCCAGCAGAAGAGTTAGGGTTTGATCTGAAGCTGGCTGGGGAGTTGAATGACCTTGGGCAGAGGAGTGAACCCATGAAGTTTCTGTTCTATAAAACTCACATTGAAGGGGCCAAGACTCAGGGTGGGTCAATGATCTTTTGCCCTTTTAATATGGATTTGAGACCAGAAGGAGAGAGGCTGATGGTTCACATCTCACAAGGCTATCAGTGAGGACAGGATGAAGGTCATAGTGATGCTAGTGGTTCAACTTTGTCTTCTGGGTGCTTCTCTTCCAAGAACCCTTTCCCCTAAACTAGGCTTTTTTTTTTTTTTTATCTATTTTTCTTTAGAATTTTTCTCTGTCACCTCCTATAGCACTTTCAGGTTATAAGACAATGCCTGCTGCATATTAGGTGACAAAAATGAAGACAGGGAGGGTGCCTTTTACAGTGGCTGCAACCTAGGTAACTTTTACATCAAACCATCTAGGAAGGTTTCCAGGAAAGCATTTTTTTTTCACATTACATTTCAGCATTACACTACCATTGAAATGAAGTAGTTCTCTGTGGCTAATCAAGCACCTTCCAGCTATATCATAGACACAGGAGAGGAAAAAAGCAAGGCGAATCCTCAACCTAGATGCTCAGAAATGCCCTGAGCACTTTTTCCAACAGTGAAAACAGACAGAACTCAACAGGAGTTGGGATGGAGGGATTCGGGGTCGTTCAGACAACGAGGAAGGTGCCCAGGTGCTCTGATTCCAAAGCCAAAAGCAGCCCCCGGAGCTGATCAGCAAACCTAGAAAGATAAGCAAAGGAATGACTCTTTCAACACAATGAGAAAAGCCGAGCCCCTCTAGCTGAACTTGGAAGAGCCTTGGCCCTTTAAAAGCACACACACGCACGCACACACACACACACGCCACAACACGACTTGTGCAAACAAACCATGCTACCTGGACATCAGGCTCTGATGTAGGGTGTATATAGCCCATCTTTCAGGCATCCAAGAAGACCTGTTTCTCATTTAAGGGACCACTTAAGAAGACAGAATCCTCTCGGCCCTGAATGCCACCTGCGCCTTGTTGGGCAATTATGGCCCCTGAGACCCAGCTGGTAGACAGGCTTCTCGTTAGGAAGACGCAAGCTTCGGGCGCTGGACACTGGGGGAGTTGGGGCCTGGAAATACACACCCCAGTGACTCAGTGGAGAGTGTAAATGACATTTCCCAAAACATAAATACACCCTCTCCCCTTTCTCCCTCCACACATTTCCACAGACCAGACCCCTCAGGCACACACACATGCAATCGGCACATACGCGTGCACACGCAGTGCACAATCACACATGAAGCCTCTCACCTCCACCCAACCTGACTGCCCCCTGCACTCAGTCGCAGGTAAAGAGCTACCTAACCTCATTCCCACCATCGTAGTAAACCCCTTCCGGCACCTTACATACACGCACATGCAGACACCCCACTCTCAGGTCACCTCACATCCATTTGCTTATTGGTAAGCCATGCACTGTTCTGAAATATGGATGTTCCAGCAGCCAATAAGATAGACGTGGGCTGTGCTCTCATGAAGCTTACATGCCAGTGGACAGATAAACTAATAAGAATTATATAAAATATATATGTTTATTTTTTTAAATATATCTTTATTGATTTCAGAGAGAGGAAAGGAGAGGGAGAGAGAGAGATAGAAACATCAATGATGAGAGAGTCATTGATCAAGCCTGCAACCCGGGCATATGCCCTGACCGGGAGTCGAACCCCGATCGCCTGGATCCCAGGTCAACGCTCAACCGCTGAGCCATGCCCTGCGGGGCTAAAAATATATATTTAGACAGTCATAAATGCAAAGGGGAAATTTAAGGAAGGTACTGTCATAGGGACAGAGAATCACTGAGCAGGATCCATGAACTCACCCCCCTACCACTCGTGTACATTACACCTGAGACCCTTCTGCTGCAAATACCCCACATATACAGCCTACATACTGCACAGTCACATCTTCCTCTGTCCCCCCCATGTCATCGCCCACTAACCACCCGCACTGCACTCATCACTCCCATGGCCCTTACACAGCCAGACACCTCCATGCCACTTTGCTGTGAGCTCCTGGCCTCATTCCATTCTTAACTAATCACCGCGCTGAGGCCTGAGAGCACTTTCCTCCAGACTCGCAGCCCTCACATATTTGGCAGTGACCAGCGCACCCCCCCTCAGTCATCATTTGGCTTCACCTCCCAAAGCCAGGACCTTTCACTTTTCCTCATAAGGTTCTCTTTACAGCCTTCCTTCTCCCAGTCCCGGCCTGTGCATGCTCATAATTGTGAAATGTCATCCCTGAAATGGCACTTAAAAGTCACCCAGCCCAAGTCTCTCATTTTGCTGTTAGGGAAGCTCGGGTTGCCAGAGAGACTGCCCAAGGTCACGCATCAAAGGGCCGGTAGAGCTACTTCTGATCCACAGCAGGAGGCCTGGTGCCAGTGACACAGGGGAGGCAGGAAACGAATATTGTAGAGCCCATATCAGGTGCCGGCCTCCAGGCTGGCGTTTCACACACAGCGCCTTAACTTCTCACAATAAGCCTCTGAGTCAGAGTTCCTTCTCAAAGCGGGCAGTTGTGCCCCAGGGGATGTTTGGCAATGTCTGGAGAGATTTTTTTGCTATCACAAAAATGGGGAGAGGGTACCACTATCATCTAGTGGGTAGGGATGCTCCTAATATTCTACTCTGCACAGGACAACACCCACAGCAGAAAATTATCCAGCCTAAAATGTCAATAGTGCCAAGGTGGAGAAACCCCGCTTCGAGTGAAAGGCCACTGTCCCCATAACCACACCAGACTGTTAGGCAAGTTGTAATCATCTTGGTTGCACAGGCTGCTTCCCTGCCCCTCCCCCAAGCTGAAAAGACCCGGAGCTTCCCTCTGTGTTACCTCCTGTGTGCTCATGGATGCTTCTCTGCATCTCAAGGCGCCCACCAAGCTCTTCTCCAGCCCCCCAGAAATGTCTGCTGGCCGGGACAGCTCCAGACCCTGCTCCTGCTGCGTCTAGATGTGGAATCAAAGGCTTACTTTGTCCTTCCTGATGTGAGAGAGCAGCATGCACGGCCCCCTAAGCCCACCCGTCAACCGTGAGACTCGGCCCCCAATGACTAGCTTAGACAATTTCTGCTTCTCTCTGTCTTCTCTTTCATCTGAATCAACACTTGCTTCCTTCATATCATTTATCCTAAAGTGTGAGTCACATAGGAAAGATCATTTGGCTTAAATTTGCTCAGTGACAGGCAAGCCCATTTCTGCATATACAGGAGTATGCAAAAGTAGGTTTACAGTTGTGAGTCCACGAAACAGTTATTAATTCTTGTATTATTTATTATGAACAACTGTAAATCTACTTTTGCCCACCCATGTATGTCAGCCCAAGTTGATCCACTTGACTTTTCTGAAGTTCATTCATTTCCGTCTTTTCTCAAGGTCATTCAGAGACTGAGGACGGGCTCTACGCCCAGTGACTGGAATTCGGAGAAAGCCAGTGCAGCTGAAGAGTGGAGCATGACAGAAACTAGACAAGAGCCTGGGCCTCCCACACGTTCATCTCCTAGGCTTGTAAGGATCATGGTTTTTAACCAAAGAGCCACTGTAAGTCACTGGAGAGTTTCATCAGGGTGGGGGTGGGAAGTCTGGAGAGCAAGGGGTAGGGGTCAGAGGTGAACGCACAAAGCCAATAAGGAGGCAGAGCCCAGGGAAGAGATGGTTAACGCTGACTGAGCAGGTTTCTCCACCCTGAACAGGTGACACATATTATCTTGTTCAACCCTCGCAACAGCCTTAAGTGGCAGGTAGCCTTGTCACCCCCATTTGACAGCTGAGAAAACTAAGACACAAAGAGATGAACTAACCTCAAGCATGTTACTGATTGTAAGTGGTAGCGCTGGAGTTTGAATGCTTGGAGTCTGGCCCAGAGCTCGCCCTGGAGTAGAGACTGTGGTAGCTGCCCACGTTACCAGAAATTAGTTGCAAAGACCGTCCCCAGGGAATCCCACCAGGTTAGACTTTGGCTGCTTCCATAAAACACTGGAGGCCAAATCAGGATGCTGAGAAAAGGCGAGGGTGCATGGAGACCCCGGAGAGGAGACAGCGACAGCAGGTACACCACCCTCTTTCCGCATGAAATCTCTTCTCCACGTCCTCCTCTCCTCATTCTGTGTTAAGAAAGGAGCCAGGAGATTTATCGGGCTGTAGAGGTTGAGTCAGGAAGCTGAACAGCAACCCTTACACTCCAGTAAATCATGAAGCTCGAGCCATTTGGGCTGCCAGAGAGCGTCTGCCCGGGGCCTGCTACAGGGTGAGTTTGTGCAGACATGTCAGCCACTTTCTGAGATTTATTCACAGCACTGCTCCCGTAAGTGTCTTTGTGATCCTGGGACCGCGAGCTCGGTGAGTGCTCTGAGTAGGTAGAGGAGGGTGGGGGAGGTGGAATCACTGGGGCGGGCTCCATGAGGTACAGCTGAAGGGTCTCCCTTAGAGCAAGTCTTAGAGTCAAGCGGCTAGAAGAGGCCTCCAAGGTCAACTGCTCCCAACCCTCCATTTACAGATGTGGAAGTTGAGGGTCAGCGAGAAGAGATTTTCCTATGACCTTGCTCAAGGTCACCTAGCAAGACAGTATGAGAGCCGAGGTTTAAATCCTAAGTAGATACCACTAGTCCCTACCAGAGGGTATCTATATATGAAGCCGTGGTGCTTATCTATATTGTAGAATTATAAATCATTTAAATTTTAAATCATATAAGTGTCCTATTAGGATGAGAATTTCTGGAGGTCATTGAAGTCGTTTTAATCCTTGCATTTTAATACTTGGCATGTGATAGGAACTGAGTGAGCAATACATGAGTGGGTAGACGAGTGGATGGATGGGTGGATGGATCCATCAATTGATCGACTGATGGATGAATCCATAAATGGATGGGTGAATTCAGGCAGAAGCTTTCTCCATCTTACCTCTTTCTCAAAATGTGATTTGCCTTTGGGGTTACTCTAGTGTTTTCAAGGTGCTAGGCAGTGCCTGGAGCTGAACTTGAGAAAATTGTAAACTTGAATGAATTTTTTGACGTTTCCCTGGTCAGTAGGTATCTCTCACGGAGCTTACACCCTCCTACGTCTACAGATGTTAGGAAACTTCCCGCTAGGCCACACCGCCCAGGCCTGCTCTCTCCACCTGCTGCCTGCATTCTGCGTCTTTGCTGGGCACTTGTTTCTCGTAGAAACCCCTCTGTCCTGCCTCCCATTCTCTCCTGTTACAGTAATCCAGCCTCCACAAGGAGAAACCTGGTAACCACCAACACCTTCCTCCTCTCTGTTGTCTGCATGTGAAATCTTAGGGTCGCCTTTGACTCATCTTTAGCTCAACAGCTGAGCTGTCATTCGATCCTCTTGCTTTTCCCTCCACAGCACCTCTCTACGCACTTGCTCTTTCCTCTGTCTGGTGCCATTAACCCATTTCGAGCCCTCACTCCCTTCCTCCCCATCTGTCACAGCGACAACCTGGTGTCATCCCCTTGTCTCTTTCTCTTACCTTGATTTGCTTGGTCTAGCACTGAAGTTGTTATTTTTCCAGTCATACCCCTCTCCCCACACTCATACACACCCTCTCACACACTCACACATGTTCACACACACTCACATGTACGCCCCCACACACTCAGTGTATTCTCTTGGCCCTGGTCCCACCACGTGTGAAATGCGGTCAGTGATAACTAAGTTTCAGGGTTATGGTGCCGGGTAAACAAGACAATGTTAACAAGCACTGTCACGTATTAGGTGTAGTATCACTGAGACTGCACCACGCATTTGCCGTATCAGGCCATCTGTCTCTCCCAGTAGCCCCAGAAGAGAGGGGTCTCTCACTTCCATTTTACAGATGAGGACCCCGAGGCATAATGCAGTTAAATATGTTGCCCAAGTTTAAGTAATAGACTCTGAATTTAAACCCAGGCAGGCTCTCTTGAGAGACACAGGACTCAGCTTCTGAAAGATACCACTTATATTTTAAGTAAAGCACCTAGTAAACTGCCTGGCAACATTAGGTGCTCATTTAATATTTCCACTTCTATTCCCCACAGAAATGTCCATAACGCTGAAGTGGACGTTTGCTGTGATGCTGAATTAAATGCAATTGAGGCTGGAACTCCCATTTCCATCCAAGTTGGAGCAGCTTGGATCAGCCCAACCCTCTTGCCAAGGACAACTATAAAAGCCGAATCCACAACAGCAGCGATGATACAGAAACAGCCGTCTGAGGGCCTGGAGAGCGGCCAAGGCAGCCAGGACAGAAGAGGAGGCGTGAGACAAGGAGCTTGTAGATTTGTTTGCCACGGGTCACAATGGGCAAAGCTTTCAGCAGTCAGAAGCTGCTGGGAGACAAATGCTGGAGTTCATGGCTGCTAAATCAGCCAGGGCTGGAGGGACCAAGATCCTCTGACCATTCCTGTTCAATGATTTCTTATATCAGGGGTTTGGTTGAATTTGGACCCGAAGGCCTCAGCACTGCCCCCTGTGCTTCCAGCTCAGGGCCAATTTGTCATTGATGAAAGCAACCTGGGGGAGAGGTCTCCCTGCCCTCCCCTCCTCACCCCTCCCCGCCCCTCCCCACCCCTCCCCAACTCTCCAGCATCCCATCAACCTCCACTTCCTGTTGCCTCTTTAACATCTCTCAGCTCTACCCTTCTTTTCCATCCCCAAAGCCCAAAGCCGCCGCCTTGAATTGCTCAGATCATCACAGTCCCCCTCCTGGATTACTCACCAATCTCCCTGCCCGGCCTCTCCCTGCTCTAATTTGTTCTTTGCACAGATACTAAGCCTATCTTCCTCGCGCACATATCCAGGCAGCTGACGCCGTGATTGAAAACGCTTCACAACTCCCCACTGCTCTCAGAAGGAAAAAGAAGCCCAACCTTGTTAGCATGATTCCAAAATCTACTTGGCCCCTGCAAACCTTTCTGGCTTCCTTCTGCTTTCATCCCCCTACTCCTGCGATCTGTCACCTCAGCCTGCTTCCTCCACACATTTCCCCAAAGCGCCCCCTGCAGGGCAGAGTCTTCCCTTCCCTCGCCCTCGCCTGGCTAGTTCCTGTTGGCTGTCATGCCCAGCACGCTAATTCCGGCAGGAGACCTTCCACAGTGGCCCGTCTCTCCCACCCTTGCGGCTGGATCACACTTTCCCGAGCCATCACAGCACCTTACGTATCCCCGGGCCACAGTATTTCTCATGCCAGAGGGAACTGGACGGCCACTCACTTCTCATCCCACTCCACCTTGAACTTGCTAAGGGTGGAGCCCAGGGGGTTTGTCTTTACATCTCAGACACACAGCACAGCTCTTGCCCACCAGGGCCAATATTTAGAATGATAAGAAGAAAGGGAGCGTGGAAAGAAACGTGTGACATCATACGTGCTTCCAGGTGCCAACTTCATTCAAATTGAGGTAGATGGGCTGAGGCCAGAAGCAACTCAAGGGGCAAGACGTTCCCCGGGTCTCGCAGCTCAGGGAAGATTGTTTCTTGTGGAGCAGGTTGCACTCAGGACTCCTCGGTTGCAAGTCCCAAAGGCTCAACTCGAGCTCGCTTAGGCAGATAAAGGACAAAGGTTCTCACGCCAGCCCACGCCAGCCAGGGGAGCCTGACACCCAGGACCCTACATTCACCAGCAGCGTTGCCCCTCTCGTGATTCGAACTTCTGGGCTATAGCTTCATTCTCCAAGATCAGCTTCTCCATTTGACAAGGGAGCTGAGCAATGGTAGCTTCGGGCCGACATCTTTATAGTCCGCTTTCTAGTTGGGAAAGAAACTTCTTAGTCTGCTTTAGTCCTGCAGTTGGGAAGTTCTGGGAGGGACGCTGATTGCCCTGGTTTGGTCCAGGCGCCTTCCCCACGTTGGAATAGTCACTGCTGTTTGGGAGCGAAGTGCTGCGATTTTGTCCAAATTGGACCAGATACTCCTCGCTGGCCTGAGAGGGAGGGGGCGTCCGTGAGAGAGCAGCAGCTCTTTCTTTGGACCGTGTGGCTAGAGAGGACTAGGTGGACGAGCAGTCCCCTGCCTGCCGCAGCCTCGGCTGCTGGGGCGAGTGGGCCTGGAGAGGCAGCCAGTTTGCCTCGGCGAGAAACGGCTCTAGCGGGGGATTTGGAAAAGTATGAAAGGGAGGCCTATCGAGTTATCTATTGCTGCGTAAAAACAAGCCCCAAACTCAGTAGCTTAAGATAACACCATTTAGTTAGCTCCAAATTCTGCAGGTCGACAACTGGTCTTGGCCCAGTGGGCTGGTGTGTGTGCTCTTGGCCAGGTGCAATCCTGAATCTGCCAGTCAGTGAGTGGCTCCGCACTTGGGGTTCAGGGCTCGGCGAGGGTGCCAGGGAGATGGGGCCACGTGTCCTTCATCATCCAGCTGTACAGCCTGCGGTGGCTGACACAGTGGCTCAGCACGGCCAAGGGAGTGATCAGACGTGTACAGGACTTTAGTCCCGGCCTCAGAATTGGCACCAGGTGACTTTTGCCATACTTTATTCATCAAAAAAAAAAAAAAGGCTCGGGACAGCCCAGATTCAAGGGGAGGGGTACAGATGACACTTTCAATGGGGAAGGCCAGAAAGCGCAGGGAGGAGTGAGGATTTGTGGCCACTTTGCTAACCATCTGTCACAGGAGGAGGGAAATGGGACAGGGATGCGTAGCCCGCAGGGATCTGAGGGCCAGAAAGTAAAGTCTAGGCGGCGTCTGTCTGGGAACTTGATGGCAGAGGCTGGAGGGCAATGTGTCGCGGCCTCAGCTTTATGACACTCAGGTCCAGCACCGAGTCTTTGACTTTCCTTGGGTTTTAATTGTACTCGGCCGTCTGCAGTGAGATGTGGATCTGCGCCTGGGCCCCGCGTTGCCAGGAGGAAACGAGCCAGAGAGCACCTGGAGGCATTTCCGAAGCAACCGGAGTTTGGTTCTCCCTCTTGTTGACGCAGTTTGCTTTATAAAAATTGAAAAGATAAAGGGAAGGCAGCCCCTGGGTTGCACTAAACGGGCTGTTAGGGGACTCTGGAGGTGAATTAGCAATTGTATGTTATGAGCCCATCTAGTTAAACGGGTGGGACGGCTCCTGGACTCCAGCTGTGTAGCTGGTGGGTGGGAACGCTCCCAGTCCCCGATGGCCCGCACTTGTCCCTAACAGGCCGCGCAAGGCTGGAAGCTGCAAGGAGTTTCTGCCTGGGGATGTCGGAGCGGGAGCTGCCAAAGGCAGTGGGTGGAGCGGGAACGTTGAGGGTGGAGCCCTGGGAAGAGCTCGTGGTTTGGCAACAGGAAAGCCTATGCTGGTGAAAAGGCCTTCCTGCTGCTTTCGGAGCTTGGGGACCTTGGGCAATCCAGTCTCTGAACCCCAGGCCCCACATCCGCAGAATAAACATAATAATGCCTGCCTCAGTGATTCAATGAGACATACTGGAAGCAATGTGAAAAGTTTAAACGCAAACAAAAGGCGTCGTTTTCTGCTGTTTGGGGCGGGGGAGGAGAGTTCCCTAAGTCAGAGGCAAGGTGCAGAGCGAGTGATAGAATCTCTTCCCTGAGCTACAAAAACCCCACTCCCATCCCACAGTGCCAAATAATTTCTTCTCTCTTTAGAAATTAAAGCAAAAGAGCTCACCTATCGATGTTCCCTCCACCAGTAATTCCAGGGCCATCCTGTCCCCCAACATAATCATTCAACGTGTGTGGCAATGCAGATTGGACTTGGGCTAAATTGGGGCCACTGGACCCAGCACCCCAGCACCCCAGCCTCGGCTCTCCAGCACTCCCTCCCCCTCATTGAAACCCTGAAAGAGGTGCCCTGGATAGAGGGACCAGCAAACATCCACATTCAAACCGATGTAATAAAAACCAAAGTAAACACCATCCACATTAAAAGTATACCTCTTTTTAAAATATAAAACCAGGAAACACAGCGAGTACAGCGACACTGAAGAGCCCTTTGCCCTGTCTCTGCCATCGGAGTCAGGGTGTCTGCAGTCAGTAATTATGCCATTTGCGTGCCCGCAGCATCGGGCTGGAATACACACGCATTCCCAGTGAATCTGGGGGTGATGCGGCTCGTGGGGCTAGGGAGGGAGAGCTTGGGGGACCTGGGGGAAGGCACTAAAGTGGCTCCGAAGAGCGTGGGCATGGCTGTGCGCAAGGAGGAAAGAGTGAGGAGGTGGGAAGGGCACTTGAGGCGGGGCGGAGGGGTGGGCGCTCCCCGAGGCTGGGCGGCTTCTTCCTGTCGCCAGTCACTGATGCCTCACAGAACGCTGGCAATAACAGTTTCTCAATAAAAATTTTCTAGATGAATGGGTAAAAAATAAACGAAGGAGATTTGACTTGGGGCAGTGGGGACGCAGTGCAATATTCAGACCTTATAACACAGAAACCCACACCTGGAACCTATAGGATCCTATTAACCATTGTCACCCCGATAAATTTAATTTTAAAAGAAGATTTAAAAAGTGTAGATGTAGGAGCAGATCACCAGTTAGGTGGCATCCCAATTACAGTGGAATATACATTAACACGGTACACTCTGAATGGCTGTTCCCCTCCTTGCCCTGGGAGCAAACACGTGGCAACGACATTTCCGAAAAGGAGAGGACTCAGGGCCTCCTGCTCTTCCTTCTGGGCTGTGTGTCTCTCGCTCTCACTCATCTGGTACTGTGTCAGGTGCCATCTGTCCGCAGTTCCTAACGTCACCTCCCCATCAGTGTCCAAAGCCTGTGGCCGTGGCCGTGGCCATGGCCGTGGGGGCGGCAGCCTCCCTGGGCTTGGCTCAGGTGTGATACGAGGAGGGGCGGCCTATGGCTGTGGCCGTGGGGGCAGCAGCCACCCTGGGCTGAGCTCAGCTGCGGTGTGATGGGGGGGCTGCCCGGGGCCGGGGCCGGCCCATGGGGGGGTGACGCCTTCAGGTGAGGACATTCATTCCTTTAGTTTTGCTCTGTTGGCTTCTCTACTTGAGTTGAGACAGACGACAGGTGGGAACAGCCACATTTATTCTGCACATTTATAAAGCCCCTATTATCTTTCAGAGCCCTTTCTAGGCTCTGACGATGCAGGATAACACACACACACGCACACACACGCACACACACACACAGAGCTCATGACGATACGGGGGCCCACTAGGGAGTTTTAAGGAACAAATGCATAAAATCTTAAGGAATGAGTGCTATGGGGAAAAACGAAACAAGATAAGCTCAGTGGGGACATGTTCTCTGAAACAGGGTGGCCATGGCCAGGGCGCTGCGCCGAGGACCACGGCTCCGGGGAGCAGACGCCACAGGTGCACCGGAAGGTCCCCTCCTCTCAAGGCGAGGGAGAGAGGAGACTGAGCTACTCAGGGCCCTTCCTCCTTCCCGAGTCACCACAGGACAGGCACAACTTCCAGGGACAAAAATGTGGAAGGCGAGGGGCGAGGAGCGCTGCACGAATTCCGTCCCTCCACAGGCAAGGGGACAGCGGGACCAGAAGAGACACCCCACGCCCACGGACCAATGAGAGGGCCCGTGTGTGAAACTGCCAACACTGCCGCTGAACCTGACGAGTCCCGTCTCACAGACTGGGAAATGATGGGGTTATTGTTATTCTTGTTGCTGTTGATGTGCACTGTCGGTTTCTGAGCTCGCGGAAGCCCACCCGAAGCGAGTCAGGGACAGTGGTTCTTCCTCCGTCCGCGGGGCCAGATCTGCCCGGGCCACGCTCCCGCCCTGCAGCAGTCCCCCCGGTGCCCGGAGCGCACTCTGAAACATCGGGGGGTTTCAGTGGCTTGTTGTGGGCTCATCCTGGGACCCGACCTCGTCAATATTTTCATCAATAATTTGGGTGAAGGTGCAGCGCACTGAGCAAATGTGCAGGTGACATTGTGCCAAAAACTAGATAAGAGTGATCCAAAACCTCCGGTCCAGAGGCTCCATCCAAGTGACCGAACCCAGTCAGACCATATGCAACAGGGTTAGACTCGCTCATGCCGGTGCGTGTTCTTTCGCTGAAAACGTGCTCACTGGTTGCCTGCCCTGTGCCGGGCACTGCGCCAGCTGCCGGGACCCTCAGGGATGAGCAGGGGAGACGAGGCATCTCCGGTTGCCCTGCGGAGCACACGGCCGAGTTCAGGAGACCAACCGTAAGCAAGTGCACCATTCAGATGACGACCAACTGTGACAAGGGGGGAGGGTGTTTTCCTGGCCGAGGCAGTGCCTTGTGCCAGGTTCCCGAGATGGGAATGGCCTTGGTGAGCTGCAGGAACTAGAGACCAGAGGGACTGGAGTGAGAGAAGCGAGAAGAGCGGCAGGAAATGAGACGTAAGCGGGGACCAGACTGCATGGGACCTTGGTAAGGAAAATGACTTTTATGGCTTGTGACTAAATGTGTACTAATCCCCTCAGGCTCAGAAATTACCTGCTCGAATACGGGATGAGGGAGACTGGGAGAGATCACGAACTTCCTTAACGACTGGAGGATGGATTTGTGCGTGCGTGCGGAGAGCCGAGGCAGGCTGGCACGCTGTTCCTCACAGGGGGTGAGCACCCTGGTCCCTCTGGGATTCTCAGAGCACAGCTGTGGCCCTGTGTTCAGACCCGAACACCTCATTTTCAAAACAGTATCAACAAGCTGAAGCACATCTAGAAGACGGAGAACAGGACCCTAGGGTCTGTAAATAACAAGAAGTACAGAACCACTAAGACAACGTAGCTGCTTAGACTGGAGACAAGGGGGTTTGGGATGAGCTAGGAAATGGGCTGTCCTTTAAAGTCATGATCTCACTGAATCTGTCCAACAGCGCTTGCGGGGCATGAGCAGGGCCACTTATTTTTCACATAAGGAGACTAGCTCTTAGGAAGATCGCTTACCTAGGATTTCCTGACTCATCAGCGACAAGGTGGGATTTAAGCTCAGGCCCGAGATGGTGTTCTTTCCGTCACATCACACGACCTTCACGTGAAAGAGTCGTTTACTCTTGACGAGCCCAAAGGAGAGAGGGAGGCAGAAGCTACACAGAGGCAGACCTGGCCTCCAAACGAGGAGGTACTTCCTAAGAACCGGTTTGCTGTGTGATAGCGGATCGTCTCAGGAAGTACTTGACCAGAGGCTGGGGATCTTTTGTAGAAAAAGCTGTGGTGGGATCCCACCTGTGGGGCGAGGACTGACTTGAGCCCTGAAGGCCCTTTCAGCGTTCACAGCATGTTCTGCTTGTATTCCTAGAACAGTTTCCACCTATGCAGACCTAGTATGCTCAGGATACTATGAGGGGCATTGAGACCAAGGGCACAGACTCGCAAGTCCAGCAGTAAACCTATATACATCTATGGTTCTGCTGACTTTTGACAAGGGTGCCAAAGAAAGGGTGCCAATGATAGAATCCCCTCACTTCTCTCTGGCCAGCTCTGGGGATGAGCCTCCCAGAGCCTCATCTCTCATAGCTCTGTCTGGGGTTATCTAAGGCAAGGTGGAACAAGTCCATGAGCTCTGATCTGACTCCTGGCTCTGCTCCCCTCTTGGCCGAAGAGTCCTATCTCAAGATGCTGGCTCAGGGATATTGCACAAACGCTTCTTTAGACTAGACCAAATCCATTTCACAGATCCATCTGGCCTAGATTGGAAACTGATATCCCTTTAGACCTAAGTTCCATAAGAGGAGGGCAGTCAAGAGAGTGGAATTTTCCTCTCTTCTTGAAGAACTTATCATCTCAAATTAGGAGGAAAATTCGCACACATAGATTGGCATGAGCATGACCAGAGGCACATACCTAGATTGCGGGCTCAGTCCCTGGTCAGGCTGCGTACAGGAGACAACTAATTGTTGTTTCTCTCTCACATCGATGTTTCTCTTTTTCTCTTTCTCTTTTCCTCTCTCTCAAAATCCGTTTTTTTAAAAGAGAGCAAGGAAAAGGGTCTTAAATCCAAGTGGGCTTTCCATCTATCAGTTGAAGTAGTAAAATGATGATACTAGTTGGCAATTTTAAGTCACACGTGTATATTTTAGTACCTAGAGCAACCACTGTGAAAACTATATAAAAAGATACACTCAAAAACACTATAAATAAGCCAAGATGAAACCCTAAAACATGTCAGGTAACTCTTGAGAAGACAAGAAAAAGAGAAACGGAGCAATATATATACACATCTAAATAACCCATGGCCCAATGAGGATGTCTCAAAGTCAATTAAAAAAATACGTAGAACTGGATGGACATGAAAACACAACACATCAATATATGTGAGATGCAGCTAAAATGTTATTGGAGGGAAATTAATATCACTAAACGCTTACATCAGAAACAGGAAAGACCTCAAATCAATAATCTAAATTCCTACCTCAAAAAAGAATAAAATAAGCCCAAGGCAAGCAAAAGGAAAGGATTAATAAAGATAAAAGCAGAATTTAATAAAATTAAAAATAAGAAAATAACAGAAAATCAATGAAACAAACAGTTGTTCCCCAAAAAATCAATAAAATTCATAAACCTCTAGGGAGAATAACAAAAGAGAGAGAGAGAAAGTGAGAGAAGACACAGACCACCAATATCAGTAATGAAATGAGATGTCGTTGCAGGTCCCGAAGCCATGAAAGGGCTAATAAAGGAACATGCCGAACAACGTTATGCTCATAAATTTGACAGCTTAGAAGAAACGAACCAATTCCTCAAAAACCACAAACTGCCAAGACACATCCAAAATGAAACTGAGAATCGCAGTAGCCCCACAACCAGTAAAGATGTTTAATTGGTCATTAAAAACTCCTGAAAAACAAACACACAGAACCAGATGATTTCATTGAAGGGGTCCACCAGACCTTAAAATAGGAATCCACATTAGTTTACATAATCCCTTCCATAAAACGGAAGAGAAGGGAATACTTCCCAACTCATTTTATGAGAACAATATTACCCTGTCCCTAAAACCGTAAACAAATAGTACAAGAAAAAACTACAGACCAATGTCTCTCATGAGCACAAACACAAAAATCCTTAACTGAGCCAAAATGAACATTGACTTAAGTCTCACACCATATGTAAAAATAACTTACAATGAATCATGGACTGAAATGTAAAGTGTAAACCTATAAAACATTTAGAAAAAACATTGGAGAAACCTTTGGAGTTTGGGGTGAGGCAAAGAGTTCTTGGATTTGATACCACACAGCCCCAAAATGGAAAAATTGGTAAATTGGGTTTAATTAAAATAAAAACACAAAAACACTTTTGCTGTGTGAAATCTCATGTGAGTTGGATAAAAAAAAAACACAAGATACGGAGTGGGAGAAATGCCCTGGGCGGTGTGGCTCAGTGGTTGGGCTTCGTCCTGTGCGCCAAAAGGTTGCCGGTTCGATTCTCAGTTGAGTTGTGGGCTCGATCCCCAGTAGGGGGCATGCAGGAGGCAACAGACAGATGTTTCTCTCTCTCTCCCTCTCCTTTCCTCTCTCTCTAAAAATCAATTTTAAAAAATCTTTAAAAAAAAAATCTTTAACAGAGTAGGAGAAAATATTTATAAGTTATATGTCTGGCAGTAAGTAGAATATAAAAAGAACTCTAAAAACTAGATAGTAAAAAAAACAATCTAATTAGAAAAGGGGCAAGCACATGAACAGACACTTCACTGAAGGGAATGTGCAGATGGAAAATAAGCGTATGAACAGACCGTGACCTCATTAGTCATCAGGAAATGTAAAGCCACAGTGAGCTATCCCTGCACTCCTATCAGAGCTGCTAAAATAAAAATAGTGACAACACCAAATGCTGGTGAAGATGCAGAAAAGCTGGATCACTGCCTCATTGCTGGTGGGAATGTACCATGGTCTAGGCCCTCTGAAAAGCAAGTTTGCAGTTTCTTGTAAAATTAAAGATTCAATTACCATACCACCCAGCAATTTTACTCAAAAAAAAAAAAGAAAAGAAAAAACAGTTCTATTAACATTAAAACCAGTACATGAATGTTTATAGGAACTTTATTTGTAATAGCAAAAGTCTGGAGTTGTTTCAGATGCCCTTCAACAAGCAAATGGTTGAACAACTGCGATGTATACATGCCACGGAGTACTACTCAGCGAAAAAGAGCAAACCATTGATAAACAAAATAACTTGCGTGAATTTCCACGCAATTCATCCTGGAGCAACAACATATATATATATATATATATATATTTGTAAAGCCAATCCCAAAAGGTTACATTCAGTATGATTCCATTTATGCAGCATTTTGACACGATATTTTAGAAATGAAGCCTGAGTGGTCCACAGCGGTGAGGGCCACAAGGCCACAAGGCGGATGGATATGGTCACAGAAGGGAAACGAGAGATCCTTGTGGTGTTGGAGCTGTTCATGATCTCGACAACTGTGGTGGGCGATTCACTAGCCTCCCCAGGAGATGAAGCTGCACAGCATCTAATAAACACACAAGACTGAGCACGAGCGGGACCGAAACAAACCTGAGTAAGGTCAGCGGGTTGTATTCACGCCAATTTCCTGCTTATGAAATTATGCTACAGTTTTGCAAAATGCTATCGTTAAGGAAAATGGCAAACCATACAAGGCTGGTTGTTATTTTTTTTACTACTGCATGCGAATCTACAAACTAGCTTAAGAAACATTTCAACGTTTTTAATAAAGAAGAAACCCAGGTGGTGGGCTGTATCTGGTCTGTGGGCCATCATTTGTTGACCTCTGATCTAGAACATTCTCAACCCTGGAAACACATTAAAAATCACCTGGGGAGTTTTAAAACTAAAGGTGGCTGGGTCACACTCCAGAGATTTTTATTTGCTTGGTCTGGGGCCCAGGCACGTACATTTTCCCAAAGGTTCCCAGGTGATTCTAGTATATACTCAGATTGAAGAACCATTGACCACCGGTGCATAAAATGTCCATCACTTTTGTCTTCTTTTATCCCCCTTATCTCATATTTAATCCGACACCAAAACCTAGAGACATACCCACAGAAAACTTTGAAACATTTCCCCTCTATCAAGAATGTCAGTGCCCACCCCGCTGGGCGTGGCTCAGCGGTTGAGCGTCGACCTGGGATCCAGGCAATTGGGGTTCGATTCCTGGTCGGGGCACATGCTCGATCAATGACTCTCTCATCACTGATGTTTCTCTCTCTCTCTCCCTCTCCTTTCCTCTCTCTGAAATCAATAAAGATATATTTAAAAATAAATAAATAAAATAAAAAAGACTGTCAGTGCCTTAATTCTGACCTTTGTCACCCCTCATCTGAGCCAAAAAACAGGCTCCAAAGTGCTTGGCTTGTCCCTTAGACGTTCCTCCCATAGAAAACTATGGTTTTCTGAACAGCACATCTGACTGTGGCACTCTTTTGCATAAAGTCCTTTGTAAGTTCCACTTTGAAAGAGTTTGTCTCAGCTCTTGCACTTGGCACGTGTCACCTGGTGCCCAAACCGCTCCATCTGCATCTCCATCAGACATACCCGTGTCTCCCTCACTATTCCCTGGACACCCCTGGATGCCTCACAGCTTCCTGCCTCTGCACATGCTAGATCTGAAACCAACTTCTTACACCTTCCTCGCCAGACAATTCCTACCTTTCTTTCAAGACTCAACAAAACCTTGCCCAGGAGGCTCTTCGCTTCCCATGCAGCTCTCCATAGACCTTCACTCATACCACCCTTCTGGGGCTGGCCCCACGCTCCATTGTATGCTCCTAAGGTCAGTACCAGGTCCTGTTCAGCTCTATGTGCTAGGTGGCTGGTACAGGACTTGGAATATAGTCGCCTTTTTAAAATGCTGAAATGGTTGAAATAAAGATATGGGGTCAAGGTGCCTGTTAGAACCCTAATCCTGGCATTCATCCTTGACTCTGTGTAAATATTACCTTCAGGAAACCTTTCCTGAGGCCCATGGAGGAGGCATAAGGCCCCCAGTTATTTCCCCTACAACACCATGTTTTTTCTACTCTAGCCCTCATCACTTTTTCAGCCAAACTTGCTGATTTTGTTGTCTGTGTCTCCTACAGGCTGTAAACTCCACGAGGCAGGGCTCTGGATCTTAGCTGCTCATTGCTGTAGGCCTAGTGGCTGGTGCACAGCAGATGCTCAATAAACAGTGGTTGACGATGGTCCCTGTCTAGAGATCTCTCAGTACATAAAGAATCTCCCTTCTTTGCCCCAAATCCTAAAACTACGGCGTTACTGTTCCAACCTCATTTCTTAGCAGCAGGAGATATGCTGTTTCCAAGCCAAATTGTTGAACCATCTGTGCCCCCCTGATGTGGGAATAACTTCGCTGCCCAAGTGGTGAAGAGGGGACAATACAGGACTGATCTGCTTTGTCAGGACTTGGACATGACATCACTCTGCCTGCGAGCCTACAATAGCCAACAATTCCGATGGGCTTTAGGACCTGTTTCCACTAATTACACAGCGTCCCCCTGCAGAGGGAGCAGGAGGGTTTGAACGGAGTGCGAGGCATCCCAAGAGGGCAGGAGGCTGTGAAAGATGAGATGTTATCATCTGTGCTATGCAAACGGAGTTTGGGTTGAAATATGAGTCCTGTTTGCCTGCCTCGAAAGCACCTGGCGAAAACATCAGCGTTACTGTAAAATATGGTGACACGCGGAGCTCACATGTTACGCCGAGAGGCCTCCACTAAGGCGATGCAGCGCAGAGCCGCCCTTCATTCAGTGTTTGGGGGAGTTGCCGATCTAATAATAAATTCTTCTTCCTGGGAAGAGGGCACTAGATAAGTACAGAGCAGCATTTTTGATTTAAAAGGAAAAAAAGTATGCACGTTGGGAGAGGAATCACTTTGCATTTTTCAGCTCCTTCCAGAAAAACACACACTGGTTTATTGTCACAGCGGCAGAACAGCAGGGGCTCCATTCTGCCTGTTTTCCTAAGGAAGGGAAATGGAGCCACCGAGTCCCTGAGAAGGAGCAGGGACCAGAGTGTAGAAATGGGCCATTCCTCCCGGGACCACTAAAGTTATGGGGACAGCGCCATCTGGAAGGACAAAAGGATGTCCAGTCTGACTCCCAGACCTATGCTGGGTTTGTGCAGAATGAGATGAACTTGACTGTTACACTTAGAAGAGGCCTTTTAAAACTCTAACCTTTTAAAAATCAATTATCCCATAAATTTAAAAAATTTATACGTGCATCATCAATATATCTGAACCCTGTCTCTCCCTCACCTTCTGTGAGGAAGATATAAGCTCCATGAGGATGAAGACTTTGTCTTATTTTTTAATATGTCTTTATTGATTTCAGAGAGAGGAAGGGGGAGAGGGAGAGAGATAGAAACATCAGTGATGAGAGAGTCACTGATCAGCTGCCTCCTGCACACCCCCGGCTGGGGATCGAGCCCACAGCCTGGGCACGTGCCCTGACCAGGAATCGAGCCTCCATCTCCTGGATCCCAGGCCGATGCTCAACCGCTGAGCCACGCCAGCCGGGCAAAGACTTTGTCTTCTTTGACTCCACTGTAGGCGGAGTGCCTAGAAGAGAGCCTCAGGCACAGTGAGTGCTCAAGAAGGACTTGTTGAATGAAATAATAAACACAGGAATAAGTATACATGTATATTTGTTTCTGAATTATAGTCCTGTATTCAAACTAATGTATATGCATGTAGTGAAATATTATGCAGATTTTAATGCACATTGTAAAACGGGAAGCTTTAAAGAGATACAAACAAATATGAATAGTAGTTCTGGTGATCCCCCAGCCCCTCTTCCATAAACGTCTATCTTTGGGCTGCATATAAAATTATTTTCAAACTTCAGGGTGAGTATGAATCACCAGGGAAGCTTTTTTTAAGATGAATATTTTTCACCCTCTTTCTTCCCTTCAACCTTTGCCTTAGATTCCGATTTCATAAGTCTGGTTAAGGAAGGCTTGAAAATTGCGTTTTTAACAAGCCCTGGGAAATCATATTGTATGTGTAGTTGGAACTGCACTTGGTGAAACCTGTTGTAGAGAAAGTGTCAATTATGTTGGGCTTAAGTCGCTACCCCAGGTCCAAGTCTCTGGAGTGAGCCAGCTCTGCTTTTCACAATGAGGCAGTTCTTTGGAGCCTGGCTTTTCAATAGGAAGGAACACACACACGCACACTCACACTCTCACACACAAACACTCACACACACACTCCCCGCAGTGCTTGGCACCTGCGGGCCATGCAGGGCAGAATCTAAGATCGCCCACAGCGTCGCCTTGGCAGGCTGGGCACCGGAGACACTTCAGGACCGGGGACAGCTCCGGGAGCCACGGCAGCTCCTCAGAGGCTGCAGAGCCCATTCTCTGTGGTCTGCTGCCCCCTACCTAGGGAGTGCGGAGCCGTCCACGCGTCTGTCACATGCCAGAGCCCCCGCGGTCCCCAAGGCCCCGAACAATGCCTGCGCGGGGCCCGAAGGACACTGCAGTGGCCTCTCAGCCCCCATATCTGCCTTTGTTTCCTCTTCAGCGCCTCCTGCTCCAGAATCTCAGGGCCCTGAGAAACAGGTCACATCAACCTCAACGACTCATGGCCACCCAGGACGTCATAAAATAAACCAGGAAACGCGAGGATGAGAGAACAGCCCCCCAAGTGGGGGGAAGTGACTGATCAAGGATATGGTGGCAAAGCAATGCTACAGCCATATGTTAAATTTTTACTGTCCGCCAGGCACTGTGGAGGAAGCGACCAGATTAAGTCTCTTCCCCCGTTTATGAAAACTTTAGTTTTAATAACTTTAGACTTACAGAAAAGTTACTAAAATAGCGCAGTGTTTATATTTCTAATATTAACAACTCAACCAGAGTTCAATGATCAAAATCAGGAAATTAACATGATAGACTGTTCCGATTTCCCCCGATGCCCTTTTCCTGCCCCAGAGTCCAGCCCAGAGTCCCACACCCACTTACAGCTATTAGTCATATTTCCTCGGGACCCCTGAATCTGTGGGACTTCCTCATTAATTCCTGGTTTCCCGTCACCTGGGCATTTCTGATGGGCACTGGTCAGTTATTTCTTAGAATGTCTCTCAGTTTGGGTTTGTCTGATGCTCTCTCACAATTAGTTTGAGGCCAGTGACATTGCTTAAGTCCTCTCAGTGGCCAGAGTTATGGAAGGTAGGACGTCCCAAAAAATGTTTACACAGACTTTGAATTAGAAAGGCAGTGTTCACGAAAATATACTTCATTTTCAAAACTGAGCTGTCAGCTGTTAAAGTGCGTATACGCGTTTGGGCGGACACCCTGTATATGCACCCATACATGCATATCTAATTCACTTCTCTGTCCATCTGCCTATATGTGTTAGAGCCACAAACTCCCGCTGAGGCCGCCAACGCCACCAAGGTCGCTCTGGCTCTTCTCCTTTCCTTATTCTAACTTCCTTCTCTGAGGAGACACCTGGCCCTCTCATTACCTACAATTTATTCACTTGCATGGGAACAAGTATTCACATGCAGTAACGGGGCTGTAATGCATACCAAGGAGAAGGCAGTATTCGTGCACAGTTTCCTGTTTTCCTTTTTTGTTTTTGGCTTTAACCTTATAGCATCCTGTTTAAAAAAAGCAACCGGTTTTCCAAATGCAGAGCATCTCCAATGTCAGTTTATGATGTCTGCGTGTGTGTTTGGGAGCGTGTTCTATTTTGTACCCTGCATGATTTAAGTGTTTCTCTGAGCCCCATTTCCCAAATGTAAACTGAAATTAAGCCGGAAGAAACAGCTGTTAATATGCCAGGTGACTCGTAGGTGAGAGGACAATACGAGCCTCACAGAAGGCGCCCGTCTCAGGCAGCATCTCCTCCCCACGTTAGCCCCCCAGGTGTGCGCCCAGAGCCGCTCCCCAAGCTCGGGATGAGTCGCCCGTCAGCCTCGTCCATGAGCAACAACCAAACCCTCTCTCCGTTTCCAACTCTGTGCTTCCATGGACCCCTGTACTTGCCTCAGGAGTGGCATTTATTGCCCTCAATGCTAAACTCCCTTTTTCTATTCTGTTCCCATCTCTCCCCCACCCCAGGCTCCAGTCTTTGAGAACATGGATTTTGTCTCACTTTTATCTCTGTCTTCATTGCCCCTCTTAGTGCCCAGGACGGAGTCAGCTCTACCAATGCTTCTTGAACGACTGAATGAACATGAGTCAGAGTGGGAAGCTTTGCCTAAACTGTGTCCGTAAATCCCCGCAGAAGACCACCCAATGTGCCTGCTAAAACGCCAACCCTGGGCCTCCCTGGATGTCTTAAGATTCAGTAGGTTGGGGCGAGGCCCAAGGAGGAGCATTTCTGCAAGATGCTCAGGGATTCCTACGAATTTCAAGTTTGCTGACCACACACATGCTGGCAGATATGCGCTACCAGGATGGGTTCGGTGAAATGGCGTGGCCAGGGGAGGCATCGGGAAAGAGGAGTTATCTGACCCTTTGAGTCTGACCAAGCCGAGGGAAGGCCAACAGACCCAGACAACAGAATGGTTGATTGCCAGCAGCTATCCTACGTCTCCCTCAGTGGTCCAGGAGGGTGAAGAAGCCTTTAGAAACTTTTCTCAGAAGCCCCAATCCTTCCCCATGACGATGGCTACTGTTTATAGGAAAACACAGATGTGTGTTCTGAGGCCATGTCTACCCCTATGTTGCTGAATGACCTTGAGAAATACTACTCACTGTAATTACTACTCTAGTAATACTTTTATCATCATTATTATTATTACTCACCAAACATTTAGAATATTTCCTATAATTAAGCATTCTGTGCACACTATCGCAGTGTATTGACTGACCTTAGGCCTAGTTACTAATATCATTTCTATATTTCATGAGGACGTGCAGATTCAGAGAGTCGGCAACTGTCCCAAATTTGCACAACGACCACTTTCCTCATCTATAAACTGGGAATACTATTTCCTCCCTCATAGGGCTGTGATGAGTTTTAAATTATAAGAGTTACTAGGAAATTTTCTGGATGAAATGCAAAAAATTTTCTGCATGAAATGTGAAAAACAACCGACAGTGCCAACCCTGGGACACATTCCTTGTGTATTATTTAGTACTAAATACCGAATATACATTCCTCGTATATTATTTAGCACTTTCTGAAATTTGTGCAGGCTTTCAGTTTAATAAACAAATAAAGTAAAAAAATTAAACAAAAAAGAGAGTGAAGCAAAGTAGAGACTGGAAAAAGCAGAAAGATGCCACCAGCTGGAGGGACAAAGGGAAGAGGTGACATTACTAGAGCCCAAGGATCAAAGTCATCAGTAGAAGGTGGAACCCAAAATGCCTATCAGGGGACGCTGGAGTCATTAAGGAGATAGAGCCCCAAGCCAAGCCAAGACGGAGCATGAAGGAAGACTTAAAGCTCCCGTCTAATAGATTACTTAATACTCAAAAATGTTTACTCCCTGCCCCAACCATCAGTGGGAAAAGTCAACTTTCCCGCTCCACTGATGTCGGGCTTGACCATGCAACCTGCTTTGGCTCGGAGATATTAGCAGACATGACTTAAGCAGAGGCTTAAGGTGGGCTTACTCAGTGAGACCGGCAGAGGTCATTTGCACTTTGGCATTGCAATGGGAAGACTATGCCCTGGGTACCCAACTAGTCCTGGGAGAATAAGAGTCCTGAGAGAGTTGAGATCACCTGGATAACTTGCAAGATTGAAGCTTGGAGCATATTTCCCTGAGCTACTACAGCTCAAGGCAGAGCTACCCCAACAGATGCGCTGACATGGGAGCCCGAGGCGCATGCTTACCGTGTGGTAAGCCAGACTTTGGCTATTGCACAGCAAGAGCTGATAAATGCATGAGCTCCCCTCCCTCCGGCCGTCCAGTCTTCCACCCACGCCTCCCATTGGGTGAGCTCGGCCAGAAGCCAGCTGAGCAGGATCTTAGGAAATACAGCCTCCTTGTAAGACAGAGATGAGCAAGGGAAGAGCAAAGAATTGGTCAGGATATAGGGGCTAGGGGAGTGGAAACAGGCACAGATCTGTCACAGCTTATTACAGCACTGTAGTGCCTAGCATAAAACGGGTTGTTCAATGAATGGAAATTATTATTTTGGGGGAAAAACCATCCCTGGGAGGAGTAAGGCCCACCATCAGGCTCAAGGTCACCTTCCTTGACAGTGTCCCTGGGTCCTAGTTGAAAGAGAATATTCCTGAGAAGTAGACCTACTGAGGAGCAATGCATAGTAACGCAATGAGGGGGAGGGGGTGATGATAAAATAGTTAACATTATTGAGCGTTTCATATGCTACAGACGCAGTTTTAAGTTCTTTGCTTTGGTAAGTTGATCCTCAGAACAACCCTAGGAGATTGGTACTAATCTATATCTATTTTACCAGTAAAATAATTTAGGCACAGAGAGGTGACCCAAGATGACACAGCTAGTCAGTGTCATAGGCAGTATTTAAACCCAGACAGTCTGGTTGCAGAGTCCACAGCTTTGCCCACGACAGTGGTGAAAAAATCCTGTGTTTTAGATAGGTGTGACTAAGAGATGTGAGTGGGGACACGTGCGTCTATGTCAGTGTCTGTGCGTCTGTATGTCTTGTGGAGATGAGGGAAGGGGCTGGCTCTTAAAGCTTAACCCTAAGCATCGTGAATTACAAGCCTTGCTCATCCCGGGAAGACGGACGGCGGAGAGGTTAGCCACTGCATCTTGGAGCCAGGTTGATGAAGCTGGAGCCATAAATCCTTCAGGAAGCAATTCGCTTCCTGGGAGAGTGCAGCTGACAGCAGAGCAGAGGGGCACTGTCACCGGGACTGTGGACATAAGTGACAGGTAACTTCTCTGGGAGCCCTGGCAGTGGGGGACAGAATAATGCATTTGTGACAAGAATAGTTCTGTGTTCTCAGGTAGAGGAGCCGGGGACAACCCAGGGACGGGTGTCAGAAGCTCCAAGGGATATGGGTTTTGGAGAATTAGAGAAACCTCGGTCAGCTATGTGGTCCTGGGGAAATCATTTAATGTCTCTTAACCGACCCACTGATATGAGAGACTCCCTACCTGAAAGCTGGATGATATCTCCCTTGGAAGGTGTCAGAAGGATTCAGTAAGATCATGTTTATTAAAATACTAGCTCAGTGCTCAGCACCTGGTAGTGTTCAATACCCATTGGCGACACGCCTTTTCTCTCCTTAAGATGGCAATAACACTAATAATCCGTGGGTTACCTATAACCAGGCTCCAAGCACCATCACCACACATTCTATAAGAAATTAACAGGAAAGGCCACCCACAAGTGTTTCGGGAGGTATAGCCAAAGGGCTGTGCTCAAGGATTTGGCATAAGTTACCTGGCGTAAGTCCAACCCAACCACTCAAATGCTAACTGGCTTGCAGCAAGCTAGTTCATGTCTTAAAGTCTTAGTTTCCTCATCTGTGAAATGGGAAAAATAACAGTGCCCCTCCCACGGGGGAGTTATGAGAGCTTGCTGAGCTAAGGCACATCAGTCTCTGGACAGGGTCCCTGGCACACAGTAAACTCAGCACGCACACTGCTTGTGATTATCAACAGTACGTTATGTAAAATGCACTGATCAAGGGTGCAGGCTCTAGAACCAGACTTAATTAGCTCAAAACCTGGCTCTGCCAGTTGCCACTGTACAGTAACCAACCCCAGGCAATGGCTGAGTCTCCCTGTGTCTCAGCTTGCCCGCCGTGACGTGGTGATAACATGCAATCTTCAGGGAGGCTGCTGTGATGGACTGAGCAGGTGCGTGCAAAACTCTCAGGATAATGGAAATAAGGGTTAACTGAAGATTCGGTAGCCATTACGTTGTCCTAATCTCTACAAAAAGTATCCACTTTGGGGGGCAAAGAGCATTTTCTCAGGCCACAGGATCACTGCATATATATACAAGACTCACTCCATCTGGGACATGAAGCAGAGCTGATCAATTCGAACACCAATAAGCACCTAGGAAAAGGGGGGTTACAAGCAGGCAGGGGCTGTTGATTGGGCAGGAAATGAAGGTAGAGGGTGGTTTCTAAGCTCTGTTTTAAGGATAAAATCATACAAACAATTATGTCTATAACACAGAAGAGATGCTTGGAAATTTATATATAATAAATATATATAATTTTTACATATTATATTTATGTATTTATCATATGCTTGTGCACATAGATATTGAATATGTAAAATATGGCAAAAAGATAAAGGATTTTCTGTATGTAATATCTAGGAAAGTTAACCTAGGGTATAGATTTGGAAGCAGTGAGGTCTTTAGGAGATGTCCGTTGAATGAATGAACGAGTATTGCGGGTATTACTCAAAATTGTTAACTGACAGCATACGATCTAAAGGACACAGACACCATTGGGCTACAGAATGTTTTTCCAGCTCCCAGCTCAGGAATCAGGTCTTCCCATCTAAACCCCACCTCCCTTCCTTTCTCTTGGTCCCTCACCCACCCACCATCTCCTCGTGATGGCTCCTCATTCCCCAAGCAGGAGCTGACTTGCTCCTCTCTTCTCTCTTTTGGAGATGTTCTTCCTTTTGTCTCTGTTAATCTCCAGCTCATCCTTTCAAGCCAAATGTAAATGCCCCATCACCTATGAATTCTCCCCTAACTCTGCCAACTGCCTCTTTCCTCCTCATTTCCATAGCATCTTGTACAAACTTTCATTATAGCTCTGATCACAGTGTTGTATGACCCACTCCTGAGTCTGTCTCCCTCCCCTTATTACTTAAGACAGTGCTAAGCACAAACTAGATGCTTAATTTTTATTTGCAAAAAAATGAACAAAATCATGGATGGATGGATGGATGGATGGATGGATGGATGGATGGATGGATGGATGGATGAGTGGATGGATGGATGGATGGATGGATGGATGGATGGATGGATGGATGGATGGATGGATGGATGGATGGATGGATAGGTGGATGGGTGGATGGACAGGTGGATGGACGGATGGATGGATGGATGGATGGATGGATGGATGGATGGATGGATGGATGGATGGATGGATGAGTGGATGGATGGATGGATGGATGGATGGATGGATGGATGGATGGATGGATGGATGGATGGATGAGTGGATGGATGGATGGATGGATGGATGGATGGATGGATGGATGGATGGATGGATAGGTGGATGGGTGGATGGACGGGTGGACGGGTGGACGGGTGGATGGATGGATGGATGGATGGATGGATGGATGGATGGATGGATGGATGGATGAGTGGATGGGTGAGTAGATGGGTGAGTGGATGGATGGATGGATGGATGGATGGATGGATGGATGGATGGATGGATGGATGAGTGGATGGATGGATGGGTGGATGAGTGGATGGATGGATGGATGGATGGATGAGTGGATGGATGGATGGATGGATGGATGGATGGATGGATGGATGGATGGATGGATGGATGAGTGGATGGATGGATGGATGGATGGATGGATGGATGGATGGATGGATGGATGGATGAGTGGATGGGTGAGTGGATGGGTGAGTGGATGGATGGGTGGATGGATGGATGGGTGGATGGATGGATGGATGGATGGATGGATGGATGGATGGATGGATGGATGAGTGGATGGGTGAGTGGATGGGTGAGTGGATGGATGGGTGGATGGATGGATGGGTGGATGGATGGATGGATGGATGGATGGATGGATGGATGGGTGGGTGAGTGGGTGGATGGGTGGATGGGTGGGTGGATGGATGGGTGGAAGGATGAATAAATGTGTGAATATTTTCAGTTCCTGAATGAACTCCTGACCTCTCTCCCCTTCCCTTCCCTTCCCTTCCCTTCCCTTCCCTTCCCTTCCCTTCCCTTCCCTTCCCTTCCCTTCCCTTCCCTTCCCTTCCCTTCCCTTCCCTTCCCTTCCCTTCCCTTCCCTTCCCTTCCCTTCCCTTCCCTTCCCTTCCCTTCCCTTCCCTTCCCACATACACTTCAGTCTCCTCTGACTGCCCCTGCCCTTGGAGGACTGCCTGTGTCACTCTCTTACCCTTCTTGACTTTCCATCCTTGAATATATCTACCTTTACTTACTTATATCTTTCTCACCACTCCCCAACCCTTCCCTACCGTACTCTAGACTTAATCTTCTAAGCTACCTGTTGGTTCCCAAATGCCTTTTTGCATCTGAGTCTCTGACTGATCCCTATGACCTCAAAAGTCTTCTACGATATGTATTTGGCTCTTTTTCACTTAACCTTCAGAATTTGTGTCAACCCCCCCAACCCCTCCCCCCCCCCCCCCCCCCCCCCCCCCCCGCCAGCAAGTCTTCTTGTACAACCAACCTAGACTCTTTACGATAGCCATTTGGGATTCAAGCCAAGTGAAAGTAGGGCTCCCGAGCCAGGATGGCCCGCCCTCCTCCCCCACACCCTTGCTGTATGTTCATTTCCACTCGATGCACTCGCAATGCTCCTGGAAGGCTTCCCACTGTTCTGGCTCGGCTTCCAAGCCACACGCTGCGGCACAGGGGGTTCTGTGTCAAACTCCCAATTAACTAACTACTGTACTTAAGCTAATCTCAGCCTAATTAATGGCTGCTGGAGCCATCGGGCTGATAAAGCAGGACTGTTCCTGCTCAGGGAGCTGGCTTCCTCCAGACTCAACCAGGTCAGATCGCGTAGGTGGCACCAGCTCAGCCTCCACTGGAGCCCAGGGATTCCTTAGTTCAGTCACAGGGGACTGAGTATGAAGATGACTTTGCATTTTTTAGCCTTCTGCGACTCTTGGGAAGCAAGTGCTGGGGTCCCAGCTCCAGTCCTCTGCCGCACCTCGCACAGAGGTGCCTCCAGGGACCTGCAATATCCAGGGAACCACCTACCAGGAAAATCTGCTGACACTTAGTCAAGCTGACATTTCACTGGCAAAACATTTCCCAACTTTTTTATTCATTTCCTTTAAGGATTAAGGTAACATAAGCATACAGTTTAAAAGCATATATAAAATTAAATTTTCCCATTAATAAAATATTACATGCTGATCACAGAAGATTTAGAAAATACCAGAGTGAAAAGAAAACGCCCAAGGGAACCTCTAAAACAATTTTGACCCATTTCCCTCCAGTCTTTTTCTATGCAATTATTTTCATTCTCAGTGTTTGCATAGCTTCTATCGCTCTGTATGTGCAATTTTGAATCTTAATTTTTTTTTAAATTATTATTTCCTAAAACACTTTTTGCCTGCTATGGGTATCAACATGCACCTTGACTATAACATAACAAGTGCATGTTGAACATTGCTATGGCCCATGTTATGTGTTTTTTCCAAACCTGACTCCACACACCAATCCTGTAAGGCAGAGACCCACTATCCACTCAGGACACTGGGGCTCACTGCAGTGAAATAACCACCCGAGTCCACAGGGCCGGGTGCAGCAGAGGCACAGCTGGAACTCAGATCTCCTATATCTCGTTGCCTGTCCTCTTAACCACTAAAAGTGCTGCAGCCTTGGACCACTTTGGCCCGTTTTCTCCACACTGATGAATTTCGCACACTTCGTGCACATGTGAGAGAAAGCCCTGGAATATCTATTTGGAGCTCCAGCATTGTTGGGCTTTGCTCTGCCTTCCTGGTAGGTAATTTCCAGCCAACTCTCCGTGTGACAGATGAGGCAGAAGCAAAATAGATTTTGCGTGGATTTTTTGTTGTCATCCATTGAAACCCCACGCTCTAACTTTATTATTTCCCTCATTTTATTTTTAGGAAAGTATAAGCCTAATGGCTACTGGTATTAAAGAGCTGGGGAGTAGACAGAGGCGGATTTCATTGGAATGCGAACTCTGCTACCCAATATTTCCATAGCCTTGAACAAATTACCTACACCCTCAGTTTTCTCATCCACAAAATAGGAATAATGATGCCCATCTTGCAAAAGTAATTGCTTTGCGTTTTCAGTGAGGATAGTGAGTGAACAGAGAGGAAGCATTTCACACTGATCTTGGTAGTTAGCAGAGTGCTGCACATGGTAGACACTTCTTCAGGTAAAACTCCGCACATTTAGGGTTCGAGACTTCCTGAAGGTACATATGTCTCATTCATTTGGTGACGTCTGTGAGCTGTTCTAAGGCAGTCTTTGCACTGAGTGAGAGAGGTGTGCAGATTAAAATTTTTAACTCATCTTGGCCCCTGCAGAGGCTCCAATCCTGACCAACCTTACGGACCATGAGAAGAGGGGCTCCACCAGCCCCACCTCCCTCCACACGGCGGTGGTGCTGGGTGATAGGTTTGTGACTCAGACTAATCACAACTGAAGCCGGTGTTTTCCCCAAGAACATTCGGAAAATGTTGGCCCTTTACACACAGCTGAAGTTCTCCTCCTCCTGAGCTCGTCTGTTGCACAAATCCCGGCCGAATACCTCCGAGACCTGCTTCCAGAACAGTGCTTGCTTGTCTCTTGTTATGATTTATGTCATTAACGTACGGATGGATTCCTTATTTCAATATCATTCCCATGGGGTGGCTGCATTACCAGGACATAGCTTTATTATATTTCTACCTCCTGGTTTAGTTGGGAAAATTCAGTACAAGTGCATAGCTGATCTCCCTTTTTTATTTCACAACAGTATAAACAAAGACTGGTTCTTCCTTATTTTCTGATGTTCCATCTGCCTGTGTACTTCTTTCCCTACATTCACTCACGTCTCTTATTCTACCCCCATAAATATTGATAACTTTTCCTCATCTGATATAAAACATTTCCCTTGTGATCAGTTCTGCCTATGACGCGAAGTTCACCGTGTCAAAGGGCAGACAGACACACAACCAGGTACAGAAAACATCATCAGGTAAAACAGCCTTACATCCGAACAGCACGCACAAGGCGGAGTTAATTATGATTAGAGCAATCAGGAAAGCCTTCTTAGGGAGGTCAAAGTTATCTTTAAGATTCAGGACAAGACTCCCGGATATCCCCCAAACCACTACCACCAAAAAAAAACACACAAAAAAACGCAACAAAAAACCATAACATGTGCAAAGACATGGAGGCCCGAAACATCACGATGGACCAAGGAACTATTCCGTTTTTCACTGTGGCTGGAACAGCGGGTATAGGGTTGACAGGTGACAGTGAGACCAGGGAAGCTGGTGTGAAGCCAGGTGGAGAAAGGCTGGAAACTCTATAGGGCTTCAAACTGTAGCTGATCAGAAGCCGTTAAATAATAAACAAGCAAAACAAAATCTGTAATTAAAATAGCAATCATTCAGTGAGCCCGAAATAATGCGGCGGGCACTGTGCTGAGCAGTTTACATGCATTTCATGTTAGAGATTAAAGGGGAGTTTTTCGTAATATCATATGTTATTACAGTCAAGGGTCCAGGGATGTCTGGATCCGGCCTAGAAAATCCTCCCAGCCCTACCAAAACTGTGTGTGTGCGTGCGTGTGTGTGTGTGTGTGAGTGTGTGTGTGTGTGAGTATAACATAATACATAATAGCAAAACCGGCAAAACTTAAACCCAGGCCTGTCACACTCCAACGCCCGTACTTTTAGCCCATCTTAGAGTGATCGCTGGCGACTGGACGGAGAAAAGCTTAGAGAAGGTAGGAAGGGAGGCAGGGTATGATTGCATTAGTCAAGGTAAGAAGGATCTGAATTAGAGAAATGAACGTGGGGAGGAAGGGGAGAGGGGAAAAGGCTGGAGAGAGATTTGGGTGACAGGTTGAGCAGGAGTTATTAATTGAGAGTGGAAAGTGATGGGGGGGGGGTGTTATTCTGCTGACTGAGCTCTCAGGGCTGAAACGACAGCTCTGAGAGCTCTCCAGCTCACCGTCTGCAATCCTCCCGTCCAGAACCTCAGCTCAGCTCATCTTGAAACTTCTGAAAACTTCCCCAAATGCCAGGACACCCACTGCTCCCCAGTCTTCCTCTGTAACTGCTGCAAACCCTGAGATGATTTACCTGCTTCCTCTCACGCTCATCACCGTTTTTTGTTTAGGAATATGTTTTTATTGATTTTAAAGACAGAGAAGCATCGATCGGCCGCCTCCTGCACGCCCCCTCCTGGGGATCAAGCCTGCAACCTGGGCATGTGCCCCGATGAGAATCAGCCAGAGCTCCTGGTGCCTGGGATGATGCTCGACCAACTGAGCCACACCAGCCAGGGCTCATCGCCTTGGACTTGCCAACCACCCTCCTGATTCCCCGCTAACCATTCTTCAGGCCACAGCACATGCTCTGCCTCTTCGAGCCCACCCCGCCCAACGCAGAGCCGATTTCCTCTGAGCTCCTGTGGCGCTGTCCATAGAGTGATAGTGAAGTGATTGACTTGACCTTGAATCTCCCATTCCTGCCACAGTATCCGGCGTATAAAAGGCAAATGGATAAATGAATTCTGTACCTGAGTTTTATCAGCGTTTGTTTCCTCATATATAAAAAAGGGGATGGGTGGTCCTATCTCAGTGCACGGTTTGAGGATAAAACATAATTTAAGAAGGTAAAGGTGTCTTGCAGGTTGAACTGTGCACTGTGCATGGAAGGAAATACTAGTGCCCTCGTTGCATGTATCTTGGTTAACTTTATGTGTCAACTTGGCTGGGTCATGGGTGTTTCGGCATTTGGTCAAACATTATTGAGGGTGTGTCTAAGGGTGTTTGTGGATGAGGTTGGCATCTGAATTGGCAGACGACTCCCCTGCCCAGTGTGATTGGACCCCACCCAATCAGCTGAAGCCGAGTAGACCCAACAGGCTAACCCTCCCACAAGGGGGAGAAAACTCTTGCCTGATTGCCTTTGAGCTGGAACATGGGTGTTTTTCTTGCCTTTAGACATGAACTAATAGATAAACTCTTGGGTCTTAAGCTCACAGCTTTCAGACCAGAGCTTCAGCCTCAGGCTGGAACCACACCATCCGCTCTCCTGGGTCTGCAGCTTGTCAGCTGCCGATCTCAGGACTGGTCAGCCCCACAATCACCTGAGCCAATTCCTATGTTTTCTATTTCTTTGGACAACCCTGACTGTTACAACACGGTTATTTCTAAGACCAATATTCAGGAATTCCTGCTCCTAGGAAGCTCCCACTTAATCCAGACTTTAGTAGAAAGGAGATATCTTTTTAAAGAATTGTTTTTTCAATATCATTTGGACCACTCTCATCTAGGAAACCTTTATAGATCTATATCACGTCTTCGTTAAACAGAAATTAAAGTGCTTTGGGCACAAGTGAGAGATGCCTAAGGAAAAAAAGAATTTGTTGACTCATGACTCACACCATTAAAAAGTCTACAAAACTAGAGAAATTAGCAAGGCCGAACGCTGGGGTTCTGTCAGAATAGCTGAGATTCTGTTCCTCTCTCCAGTTCGCAGACACGTAGGGTCCGATCATGTGAAGGACAGGGTGGCGAATGGGAGCCCCGGCCCCAGCCCAGGGAGGCATTTCACAAATGATCCCTGAAGGAGGCGATGGCTCAGCAGAGCTGGCACCATCCGGGCGGAGTGACATGAGCAGGCCATTATGTGGCAAAGATACAGGAGAATCAGCATAATATGTGTAGAGATTATGAAAAGATTTGTTTTACCAGAGGCTAAAGTGCGGAGTGGCAGCGAGGTTGCGAAGGAGGCAATATCTCGAGGGCACGCCGCGTGTGCTGAGGGGCACGGACCTCATCCTGTAGCTGTTAGGGAGTCACGGAAGGATTTAAGTGGGGTGTCATGATCTTATTTTTATTTCAGAAATATCTTTTATGGCGCCGGCTCGGAGGATCTATTAGAGGTGAGCCGGGCATAGGAAATAGAAAGCTAGAGCAATAATTCAGGTGCAAGGTAATGAGGTTTGGAATCACGACAGAGCTCTGGTAGAAATGAGAGAAGAGAATTAATTAAAAGATAGATGTAAGGTAAAATTGGCCAGATAGGCAACTGATTGAATGTAGAGCGAGCGGAGGGAGAGGGCAGAACCAAAAATAACTCCTAGGCTTCTGCTGCCAAGGGCTGGGGGTTCCATTAATGAGTCAGGTGGAGCGGGAGGGGCAGGTCCAATGGGGACGCCGGTAAGTTGGATTTAGGACATGCCTGAAATTGTGGTGTCCATGGAGCACCCAAATGGAGAGGTTTGAGAAGCAGCCGGGTGAGTGTCATCAGACGAGAGGTGGCGGTAAAAGCCACGAAGCAGGTGTGACTGCCCTGGGATCATTTAAAGACTGATAAAAGGGGCTAGCTGTGTATGCCAAGAACCTAAAGGGAGGGAGGAGGGAGGGCAGATAACAGATTCCAAGAGCCTGGCCAGCGCGGCTCAGCAGTTGAGCATCGACCTAGGATCCAGGAGATCGCGGTTCGATTCCCGGTCAGGGCACATGCCCGGGCTGCGGGCTCGATCCTCAGCAGGGGGTGTGCAAGAGGCGGCCGATCAATGACTCTCTCATCATTGATGTTTCTCTCTCTCTCTCTCCCTCTCCCTTCCTCTCTCTGAAATCAATGTATATCTATATTTATATCTATATATCTCTATATCATCTATATCTATATATCTCTCTATCTCTATATCTGTATCTGTAACTGTATCTACATATCTATTTATATATCTATCATCTACATATCTATACATATCTGTATCTATACATATCTATATCTATCTATCTATCTATGAAGATTCTAAGAAAAGAATTTCCAGGAAAGGACAGACAAGGAAGACAGAAGTTTCAAGGTGGAAGGAAGTGAGGTAGCAGGTGAGGTGAGGCTACAGCGGTCTCTGGATGTGGTATTAGGAAGGCACAGATGAGAAGAGTGACGGCAATTGAGGGTGATCAGTTTTGGGGAAGCCCATTAATAGCACCTCTACCTTCCCAGACTGTGGGCAGATCCACCTGAAAAATTAAGACACACACACAAATCAGGTGGAAAGCAAAACACAGCTTAGAAGTGTGTCGGTGGGCTCGCTCCTTCCGCCTCTCCCTAGGACTGGCCCCCCTCCACCCCCCAATTTAGTTCTCATGGTTGCAGAGTAGGACGTGCCCAGAAAGCTTACTGCAGGGCTGGATGGATGAAGGGAAGAAAGGGTTGAGCCAGCAGCTTCCTCCTTTGCCCAATATCACCAGTCAGATGAGTTTATCCATCCGCAGAGGGGCGGAGGGAGCAGGGAAGGTGCTTTTTAGTAAAATTCCATCCTGGGAAGGAAAGAACAAAGGAGAGGAGCAAAGAAGAGGCTGCTGATGTCGACAGCTCTTTCTGGGGACCAGGCAGGAGACAGGCAGGAGGGAGCCTGGAGAGAGATTTGAATGACCGCTCACAGCACATGGGTGTCTTCCACGCCAGGCCTTTCCATGCTATCTCCGTGGGCCCTGCCTCAAGGCTGACTCCTCGATTTCATTAAATAATACTCCCTGATATGAGAGGGAGATCGCCTTGTCCCCATCAAGCTGGATTAGCAAAGGTGGTCCTTCGGCCTCACACACTGTGTTCTGTGGTGGCAGGAAGGACACTGGGCTTGGAATCAGAGTATCCCGGCTCCAACACCAGCTCCTTCCTACGTCACCTTGAGTGCGCCTTTCACTGTTCTGAGCCTCAGATCTCCCGTCTCTGAAATGGAAATAACTGGCTATCTCTCGTCCGGTTGTTTCTAAGATCAAGTCAAATGAAATCAGATCAGATCCAGTTCATGTCAATAGGGGGATGGAAATGAGAAGCCCTCAGCACATAGCTCAGGCACTCAGGAAATGCTTATTGATTCTTAATCCATTTACTGGCAACAGTGCTCTTCTATAAAAGGGTCTAGGAATGACAATTTAGGTCGATTAGACAGGACAGTTAGTAGACTGCTGTCCCTCTGGGAAGATTCCCTTTTTGTTTACAGAGAAGAAATAGGGGACTAGGAGCCTGGCTGACGGCTCGAGTGCAGCAGTGCCTTGTCAGAATCACTCCTTTCTAGAAAATTTTGTCTCATTACCTAGACACGATATAACTCAAGGGGATATATTAACATTGCCCAAATTTACAAGAGACCAGATATGTAATGCAGGTGCTGATATACATTTAACAAGTCTCCTTCTTAATTGGTGATAATACTCAGTATGTTATATTTATTCACTTCCTCTTTCCCTTAACAAAATCTTTTTTCTAACCCAACTACAATACAGCTCAGCAGTTAACAGTACTCAGCCTGGTGATGTGAGTGCGAGTTCTGGCTTCTCCACTGACTAATTGTGGCACCTAAATTGTGGGATTAAGCCTTTTATGCCTCAGTTTCCTCATCTGTAAAATGGGGTGCACTATACCTACCTACCTTAAAGTGCTGTTGAATTACATGAGTAAATATTGTGTGTGTGTGTGTGTATTTATATATATATATATAAATACACACACATACATATATATACATGTATATATATATATATATATATATATATGAGCCAGATCCTGTTCTAACCACTATATATATATATGGTGGTTAGAACAGGATCTGGCTCATAGAAAAAACTATGGAATTAGTTGTTGTAGCTTAGCTATTAGAGTATAGCTTTAAAAATTCCAGATCCAAGGGATCCCTGTGGACTCGGGGGTTTGTCTAGTGTTAAGAAAGGAGATCTAAATGCCAAGTCTCAAATCCAAGCTCCGGTTCTTGTTGTCCATTCAGTTTCTGGGAAGCAACACGACTCCGTTAGCCCCAATGTCCTCACCTACGATGGAAGCGCAATAAGAGGCCCTCAAGGGGTTACCGCAGGGGCTCAGCCGATGGCGCCCGCACATCTTCCTACCCCACAGAGGGGATGCAATGGTTTCCTTTGCCTCCCCTTAAGAATCAGCCCGCGCAGTTCTCCCGTGTCCTAAGCACGTGAGCCCATCAAGAAAGGACACGCAGGGGGTTCTGTCAGAGAGGTTTCAGAGATGAAACACTGAATGAGAGCTGACTTTGAGTATGTCGTTAAAGCCCAGGGAGCAGGCCAGTCAGGATTTTTCCAGACACTAATACGCCTAAGCTGATTTGAATATTGTGTGAAACGTCGTCTACGTGGACCCTAAACCTGAACCATGGGCACGTCCACTCCAGAACCCTTTCACGTAGATAAATGGTGCTGACGTTGCACTAACTGTGACAACTCGCCTTGGCTGTAGCCTTTGGAGTCCCGTTCAAGTTGCTCTGAAGCCCCAGGTGTCCATCTCTCGGCCCGGAGGAGGCGCCGGTTTGAAGGTGACTTTGAGTTCACCTGCCTAACTTGCAAGACACTCAAACTCCCCCTTGCAGATCGCCTTAAGGCAACAAGCATTTACAACCAGTCCCTTTGACGTTTACCCATCTGAGTGGCAAAGCTCTCATTGGAAAATGCAGAGTTTGGATTATTAGGGATCCTTAATGAAATACGTATGAGACGAAAGGGTGTGGAGTTGTCAATATTTTCGGGGTGGGCGTGCTTTCTTCCAACTGTAAGGTCTCCTGGGGGCCCTGATGGCTGCTTTTCAACAGGCGGGAAAGAAGGGGAAAATGGTGTAACCCCCCCATTACCAAGGAGCTCATCAACATGTAAAGAGAGCTGCTTTATGGGAACCGGGACAGCACAGTACAGGGGAAGTGTTGAGAACTATGGAGAACTATTGGGTTCTGAGAGCTTTGGCAAACTCTCAGAAGGGAGGCAATCGAAAGAGCACAAGTTTGCATGTTTGACAGGAAATATTCAAATCCCAACTATATTTTTTATCCGTGAGAGTGAAAGGCTGTTCGAGTTGGCTTAGCCTTGAATTCTCCATCTGTAAATTGGGGGTGATAATAACCGTGTCACAGGAGAGTGAGTGGGAGATTGAGTGTCAATCATAAACACAGTAACAATGAGCAAAGTGCTCAAAATATTAGATTCCCTTTACCATCCAGAATCTACAAGTCAATGAGCGGAGATTACAGCCATACACATTTTCACTCCGTTTAGGAGGGATTTCCTGATATTGGGGATTTCCCAGCAATGACTAGACTACATCATAGGATCCTGAGCCTCACCCCCGACTCCTGTTGTTTCCTGCCGTTGCTGGGAAATAGTCAAACCTAGACTGAATTACTCTGATTTTATGGCCATTTTAAAAGATGATGAGCTTAGAAGTTGGATTAAATGCCATTTAAATTCAAATACATTAAGTCATTTGTAATTTTTAAAATTCCTTAATGGATAAACTGGGTGCTTCTGAAGACATCAAGATTATTCACAGGAGCTTACAGTGAGAAACCCCTGTGACCCAGAGAAAGATCCTCAAACAGGAGCTTGACTGTGGGAAGAAAGTTCTACTGACATCATTTAACCTCAAGGGCACCTACCTCCTTGAGGCATCCCCACATTAGTTGCTTTAATGGGTGAAGATGGAGATTACAGTGTCAAAACTGTCAACTGAAAACAATGAACAGAAAAAAGTTTTTGACACAATGGTTTCTCATTCACAGGAATCCAAAATAAGGGACTTGGCTTCTTGGTCTCTGTCAATGGACTTGAACTCACCCCAGTGTTTATTAGAGGGAGGCAGAGTAATCCAGTCTTGGGGTTGCTGTTGCCTCTTTTACTTGAGAGAAAGCAAGACTTCACGTTGACTAAGCCTGAGCCCCATCCCTGCCCCTTACAGATTTATGTCTTGGGCTAATCACAAAACACCCTGAGATTTTAATGTCCTTACTGCCAAAATACAGGTGAACTTTTAAACACCTGGTAGAGCTGGTGTAACAGAGCTCTGACTTTCAAATGTGTTTCCTTGCAAATGGCACAGCCACTGTGAACGACAGTTTGTGGTTTCTTTCAAAACTCAACATACTCTTACCATACGATCCAGCAATCACACTCCTTGGTATTTACCCAAAGAAGAAGAAAATTTGCATCTCTACAAAAACTTGAACAGGGATATTTACAGCAGCTTTTTTCATAATTGCCCAGACTTGGAGGCAACCAAAGTGTCCTCCAGTAGATGAATGGATAAACGGTGGTGCATCCAGACAATGGAATATTACGTGCAAAAAGGAAATCAGCTATCAAGCCATGAAAAGACATAGAGGAACCATAAATGCATATTACTAAGGGAAAGAAGCCAGTCTGAAAAGACTACAATACATACTGTGTGATTCCAACTATATGACATCCTGGAAAAGGCAAAACTATGGAAATAATAAGATTTGTGGTAGCCAAGGATTGGCAGGGGAGAGGAATCACAGAGGGTTTTTAGGGTGATAAAGGTAATCTGTATGATGCTATATGATGGACATGTGTTATTATACATTTGTCCAAACCCAGAAAATGTACACCACCAAGAGTGAGCTGTAAGGTAAACTATGGACTTTGAGAAATTACGATGTGTTACTGTAGATTCATCAGTTGTAACAAATGTACCACTCTGGTGGGGGAATGTTAATAATGAGGAAGCTATGCATGTGTCGGGCATGGAGTATAAGGGAAAGCTCTGTTCCTTCCTCTTAATCTTGCTGTGAACACAAAACTGCCCACCCTTCAAAAAAGGTCTTTAAACAATATGTTCCTTGAATGGCTACAGCTCTGCCAATGAAAGAGGTGTAAAGAAACCAAACAGACAAAACCTGAGGCCTTTTACTCTACAATGCGCTAAGCAGATGCATACTGACTTAGGATTTCCTTTCAAGAAAGAACTCAAAGATTTTAAAAGTTTGAAAAGCCTTGATCTCTTTCATTTATTCATTCACATACTCATGCTTACTCTGTCCTGCTCTATGCCAGGCACTGTCCTAGACCCTGGGGATGTAACAGCGACCTGGACTAAGTCCTGGCTGTCATGGGGCCATATTCTGATGGTATCATACTCACAGGACAGTCAAGGAAAAAGAAGGGAAACTGGTTATGATTTTACTAGAGAATTGGCTCTAAGAGAACCGATGTCTGGCTGCCATTTGGAGAACACGTAAAATCTGAGTGTGGAAGCCAAATCTCTATGTCGGGTTTCTCAAGAAGTTGTGCCCATCTGGCCCCAAACACGTTTGCTTTGGGGAATGGGGGTTAGCCAACGCAAACTGGGTGCCAGTGGGCTCTCCCAGCACCCCCCCCCCCCAGCTGGCCACCAGTGTACCTGACAAACAACCTCTCTGAAATAGGCAAACTTCCCCACAGTCCACTCTTCAATTGGATCAGAGCCTAATCTGCACTCGAAGGCTGTCCACGGATTGCCTTGAGGCAGTTTTTCCTACACTCAGGTCATTTCCATACCTCTTTCAAGAATTTTTGCTCCTTTTTGCCATATTTATATACCTCCATTCTTATTATTTACTCACTATATAGGTTTAAATGCATTCACATTTTACTCAAATATGTTTACTTCAGCAGGAATCTCCAGTAAATGAAAACCTGGAAACACTTTCCGCAAACCGGAAGGTGTACATAGGGAATAAATACTACATATCGGAATTAACGTTATTAAACCCTAATAACATCCTCCTGCTGAGGCTTCTGAGCCCGAGGGCTGCCCTGTCCCTTTGTTAGAGTGTATCAGAGCCGCTGTAGATGCGCTGACACTAACCTGGCCTTTCTGGTTGCCGTGATCAGAAATAAGGAAATTGAAAATGGGCCATTTCAGTATGTTGCTCGAGGTTGTTTAATTCCATGGCTGCAACACCTGCCTGCATCTCACTGCCACCTAAACTCGCCTCAGGTCCCACCGGCGCCGAGTGCCCCAGTTCGGGAAAGCCTTTCTTTGGGAGCATGCCCCTCGCAGACCTCATTCCCATCAGGCTCTGTGAGCCTCAGATCTAGGGGACAGGCCTCGCATAAGCCCCCCGGCTCGCCCAGGCTCTGAGCTGGGCGGACGTCGCTGTCTCAGCAAAGCACACGTCTCCCTCACCAGAGGGGTTCCTGTTAGATTCTGCCAGTTGGAGGCATTTGAGGGCTCCTGCACGGCAGGAGGGAGAAGGGACCTGTTTCTCTCCCTTTGCCTGAAGTTTCTGTCATTTTGCCCAGCCAGAGCCTGCCACGGGCATTGGTTCTACTCTCTGGCATTTTTATGCATTTCCAGAATCGGCCTCATCACAGCCCTCAAGGATGCCCTTGGTAGCCAGCCAGTGCCCTCCCCTCGGGCCCTGCATCTGTATCCCATGTCCATGGGTCCTCTGACCTTGTGAGCCACCACCATCCACTGGCGGCGCTCTCTCCTCAGAGGCCTGAATCCAGCTCCTCATGGCCCCTCTCCCAGGCTCTTAGGTTCCAGCAGCCCTGGCGTGGTGGCTGCTTCCTACAGGCACTGTCTCTGTAGCACGTCAGTGCTCCCCTGTGGCTTTTTCACGTCTCCAACATGTTTCACCAAGTCCTTTGATCCAGTTCTCTTGGTTCAGGTATGTAGGTCGCCTCTATTTCCTGACTGGACCCTGACTGACAGGCATTGGTTCGCATCTTTCTCACTAGAGGGAGCTCATTAGGAAGAGACCGTTATTAAGAATTCAACCAATGTCTTCTGAAGCCTTCCTCTGTAAAAGAAAACAATGCTGCCCTCTCTCTATCACTGCTAATCACCCCTTCCTAACTCTGACTCAGTTTCCCTGAAGGGAGAGCGGCTGATCTGATTGGCTAGCACCCGATACACTGGCTTTGCATCGTTCTGAGCGGTCTGGGCCGCCAAGAGCCATGCCCTCTTCTGCATCTCCCCTTCCACTCTGTATTGATCCAGACCTTCCCCCCACAGATACCTGAAAACATGCTCATGCTAAGATTTTTATTCAGAGGAAGACAGGGGTCTCACTTCAACACCCAGGCTAAACCCAGTAATAGCTCAATAGACTTTGCTCACTGGTCCATGCACTGGGTTATTGGGACCCAGGTCTGCTAATGACCACGTGGAACCAATACCTTCCTAGTCATGTTTGCATGGTTTGCTTCCTTAGGACCTTGGTGGAGATGGGAGTTGTATTGTTTTCTATTACTGTATATCAATCCACCCCAAAACCTAGTGGCTTACAACAGCAGCTATTTTTTTGCTCATAGTTATTTGGGTTTGCAATTTGGACAGGGCTCAGCTGGGATGGCTTGTTTCTGCTTCACGTGGTATCATCTGGGCTCATTTATGTCTTTGTGGTCAGTTGGTGGGTCAGCCGAGGGCTGGATGCCTGGTGATTGGCTGGCGTGATGCAGGCAACTGGGACACATATCTCTCTCCATCCAGCCAGTTAGTCTGAATGTCTTCATATGGTAGCTAAGTCCCAAGAGGAGGAAGGAAAAGAGAGCAAGCCCTAATGTGAAAGGGATTTTCATGCCTTTGCTACTGTTCCATTGGCCCAAACAAACCAAGCCCCATGGCCAAGCCCAGAGTCAATGTGGGTCATAAGGCCTTGCATGATTTGGGGCCATGACTCTCTGGTTTTATCTCTAGCTAGCTTCCCTACTCCCACCCAGATCTCCTCCTCATGGCCTCCTGTGTACCTCACGCCAACCCTATCTTATGATCTAGACTTCTGAAACTGATTGCATTCCCCCCCTTCTCCAAGGTTATTGGCACCCCCGGCCTTTGCACATGCTCTCTCCCCAGCCCTGGATTCCTTTTTATCACTACCACCACCCCTCCTCCACTTCTCATGACCAACTGCTGGCCATCCTTCAGCATCAGATAAAAATTCCGACTAGGAGCTTCCTGCCAGTCCTCTGAGACTGTGTGGACTGTTCCTAAGATGTGTTTCCATGGCACCAGCTCTTGTCCTATTTTATGACATATGGAAGTCATCTGTTTGCTTATCTCTATCTCCCACCAGACTATGAGCTTTATATGGATTAAAACCATGCACGCTGGACAGGGAGAGAGCCCCATTTCTGTGAACACCGCCCATCAAATTTATTCTCTCTAAACTTACTGAGAAGGTTTATCTAGAATAGAAGAAAGGTCAGTTTGCCTCTTGCACTAAGATGACCTGAGAGCTGAGCAAGCCCAGGATACTGAGATGTGGAATTTTTCCATCCTTTCTGAGTTCATGTTTGGTTAATTTGCTCTATAATTGGCCTTCCTGAGTTTGAAATGTCCTCTTTAGAAAGCAGTTTACCTACCATACACTTACTCTAACATGCTCCCTGGGGGTGTTACCAGGGAAGGAAAGATTTAACCACTAAGATGTAAATTTCCCACCCCTTTATAAAGGTCTTACATTTGTAGGCAGAAATGGGGGAAATGGCTAATGGAAGAGTTCGATGAAGGGTTTTTTGTGCCATGTGCAACCCACAACACCTGTAAACTCTGCTTTTGAATGTTTTTGTAGTTTGATCTGGGAGTTACAATCAGCTCAAGGGCAGAGACTGCCCAGGGGCCGGCCCAGCACCACCGGGCTGGTGGGTCTTCCTGGTCACATAATTTTCCTGCATAAAACCTATGTCCCTCTTCCCTGTTCAACTGTGGGCTGCTCAGGAGCAGGGGCCATTTTTCTTTGCATCCCCAGCATCTTTCCATCACTTTCACAATTAAATCCAAGTTCTTCCGACAAGGACAGAGGGCCTCCAAGACTAGATTTGCTTCTCAGTTCTTTTTGCCCTCTGCTTCCTCCAAAGCACCGCGAATTCCATCATCACCAGGCGATTACAGTCCCCCAGCGGGCCTTCTCTTCTGCACCCACTGCCTTCGTGCTTGCCTCGCTCTCCGCCGTATTAAACGTCACCAAGCAAGTGTAACTTCTTTCAGCCTCAGCTTAAGTGTCTCCTTGTCTTTAAATTAATTCCAAAATTTTATTTTCCTCAGGCCAAGTGAGTCATCCAGTCTCCTTTGTGTACACCTGCCTTATAACATCCATCAGTGTATCACAGTTACCTCTTTAGAGGAGTATCATCCCAAAGGTATTCAGAGCAAAAGATAACAGTAAATGTTATTCCATAGCTCGGCCCACTCCTGTTAATATTCTACAGATGGAGCCCTGAGCCCATCCGTGTGCCTCTCTCTGGCCTGTAGCCAGTGCACTATCTGCTGGATGGATGTGCGTGTGAATGAATGAATGAGTGCACACATGGCTTAAGAAATGGGAAAATTTCCCTGAACTGTCCCACGGAAGGCTGCTCCCCTCCTTGCCCACATTCTCTTGGCTCCCACACACAGAGGCTGAACCCCACCCACACCCAGACAATGTGTAGACTAAACATCCCGCCATTGCCTGACGAGCCCTGGACTGCCGTCCTCCCAGCCCGGAGCCGGGGCTGCTGAGGATGCTCCTGCGTGGGCCCCACGGTGCCCAGGGCTCCCTCTCTGCATCAGGAACCTCCACTCGAGAGGCTGAGTTGAGCCTCAGGCCTAACTCTTCAACGTGTGCTTCTCTGTTGGGTCAGCAGGTGTTTTCCCCGCTGCTTGTCCTTTTGCTCACCAGACAGTGAAGCATCCCAAAGGGTGAAACTCAATCACTGGGTCCCTTCTCCTTCCATTCTCTGGGTTTTTTCCAATTTCCATGGAGCAAATTCAGTGCCCCTGTAGGGGAAGGCGCCCCTCCAGAGAGCTCGCCCCAACTTCCATGCACCTCCCTTAGCTTCCATTCCTCCTCGCGTTTCCGATCGTGTGTCATTCGGCAGGCTTGGCAGTTCTCGCAATTTTCTTGGGTGCTTTTACAGACGTAAAGGGCTTCCTCTTACTAGACGGGGGCTTCTGGAGGATAGGAACCGCCTTTTCTCATCGCTACGGGACCCAGCGTAGCACTGGCCCAAAGCAGCTGCTTCATAACTATTTGTTTAATTGATAACTGTCTTAAAACCTGGCACATAGTCATCTTAATAACTATGATATTAATGAGACCTGTAATGTATTGAGCACCGGCACACACAAATTATGTACTTTAATTCTCCCTCAAATCCTGAGCAGTCGTACTATTTTCTTCATTTTCCAAACCAAGGCTCAGAAAGAGTATGAACTTGCCCAAAATCAGAAGTGGCACCCAGCTGAAATAGGATTAAAGACCTGACTTTAAACCCATCCATCCACTATGCAAATGTTGGCACTTGGAAGTGAATGAATAAGTGCAGCCTAGATGTGCAGTGTGGACGTGACCATATCCCACCCCCCGACACCCAAAATCAGACCAGCCCCATGCGCTGCAGGAGCCGGGGTCCAAGAGGCAGAAGCTCGGGTGCCTCCAGTCTCGGGACTGCCACTTGGCTGGGACTCGGGAGGGGCGGGCGGGGCGGGCAAGGGGGAGGGCGCTGACAGTCTCGCTCTGCTCTGTTCAACTCTTGTTGGTTTGATACACATTTTCCTCCAATCCGAAAAGAAATAAAACAGAGACCTCTTTTGCCTCCCTCAGCTCTTCCGAAACTCTCAAGCTGTTCCCCACAGGACCACAAAACTATCAAATATCCACTGAAGTAGAAAAAACGAGAGGTTCTCGCTAGTTCAAATCATAAGCTTGGGAGCCCTCTGGGGACTGCTCCTTCAAAGAGAAGGCTTGATCTGTCACCTCGGTAATTACGCTGTCTTCCACCAGCTCCCGGGGCCTCCAGCAGACGTCCCTGTCACTGGGAGAGGTGACCCAGGACGCAGAGAGCCTCAGCCTATTGATGCAGGTGACGGGGGCCCAGACGACTCTTCCATCTGCGGGTTTTGCTGGTTCTGTCAAGACTGAAAGGAGTGTCGAGCTTCTCACAGAGCACACCAAGGGGTTCCCCCAAAGAGCTGGCTTCGGGGCGCGGAGGGAGCTGGGCTGTGAGGTGGGAAGCGGGAGCTGCACCCTCTCGCCAGGACCCTGGCCTTCCCCTGGAGGCTCCAACAGGCGACCCTCTCTCCAGTCTCAGGAGCTTTCACACTTGCTGCTCGCTCATCCTCAAGATGTGTTTCTCCGACCCTTCCCCTATGCCACTCCAACCCAAACCTGTGGCCCCATCCAAAATACTACTTCCTCCAGGAAGTCTCCCCTGACCCCGAGATTTTGTCAGAATACTGGAGAGGTTAAGAGTGTGGGCACTGGCATCCCCGGGCCTGGAGTTGTACCCACAGCTACCACTTCCTGGCTGTGAGCTTTGGGCAAGTTACTTCACCTCTCTGTGCATCACTGTCCCTTTCAATATTAGATGGGGAAAGTCACGTGTGAATACTACCTACCTAATGGCATATGACTCACTCGGAACAGTCTCTGCCGTACAATAAGAATTCCATAACTCTAGGTTGTGGCCAACATTATTATGATTTTCCTTATCACACTCCTGACTCTCAGACTTATTTGTTCAATATTTGCGTTTGCCCCTAGACTTCAAGATCCAAGAGGTCCTGCGAGTGTGTCTGTCTTGGTTACTGCTAAATTAGGACTGCTTGGCATTAAAGACTGAATAGATTTTGAATAACGAGTGAATTGATCAATGGATTTTAACACTGAGATGACCCCAGACCCCTCTGAGAATATCTATCCTGTTTTCTTTTTAAACCCCAGGGCCTAGCAGAGTTTTGGGTTCTAATAGACAAGAAATCAGTATCTTTTGGATGAGAAAATGATGCTTTGGGTGGGGTGGGGGCTGAAGGTAGTAGAATTATGAAATGCAATTGCCAAGCATGTGCTAAGTGCCAGGAAATGTTTGTTCTTGCAAACACGTAACACCCAGGGAGCGACGTCTCTGATAAAGGGGCTTGCCAGGTCGCAACGCATGGAAGCGCGGTCGAGAAGGACAGTGGTGGCCGCCACGCGCTTATGTTGCAGGCAGGGTGAGCCAGGCTGCGGCCCTGGGGGGAGAAACCGAAAACTCGCTGCTTAGATCAACCAAGTGCCCAGGCACCCGGCGGACACGGGCTCAGCCACCTTGCCCTGCCGCCATCTCAACACAGGACTCGGGTGCACAGCGGCCGGGGGAGGAGCAGGGGGACGCATACCCGGTGGTTCGGGAGGGAGACAGAGCCTCGGGCTCAGAGCTGAGTCGCTGCCACTGGATCGGAATCTTTTGTACGATTCCTAGAAGGCAGAAGCCATTGAGACACAGTAAAAGTGAAAATGCATTATCTTCACAGCTGGCACCAGGTTTTCTTTTTAAAGGGGAAAATTGTCTTCTTTTTTTAAGGAAATGCCTTAGCAAGCTTCTTGGGGTAGAAGGGGGGTGTCTGGGAGCATGGATGGTGGCAGGAGCTCTAATAACAACAAAAATGAGCCTTTCTGCGCGAGGTGAAAGAGAAGACTGTCGAGGAGAGGAATCTTTTGTTCCTAGGAGGAGAGAGATGGATAAGAGAGGGATGGGCCTGAGATATTAATCACGCCCCAACCTTCCTCTCTTATGTGCATGTCTTCATTAAGTCAACCAACACATGGATGGCTTAAAAAGAGCCTGCTGTGTGTGAGTGTATGTGTGTAGGAGGTTGGCCATGCCTGGGGCTGAGACACCACGTGCTAGAGGGTGAGACAGCTTAAAAAGCAAGGAATCCCGAGACCAGTGCGGAAGAGAGCTACGGGAGAGGTGGAGTCCCTGCGAGCTGTCACAAACACGGGACAATCCTCAGAATTTCCAGGGACCAGGACGGAGGCCAGGCACATCTCATCTAGATCACAAGAAGCAGGAAGACTTTGGCTGGAACCTGGGACACCTATAAATTAAACACTCACAGAAACATTTCTGCCTAATGCTCCGCAGTTATAAAAGCTGTATGCTAAAATTAAAAACATTCATGGGAAGAACGGGTTGGGGAAGGTCGTTCAAAACTGTGGGTAGCCCTGGCCGGTTTTGCTCAGTGGTTAGAGCTCTGGCCCTCGGATTGAAAGGTCCCGGGTTCAGTTTCAGCCAAGGGCGTGTCCCTCTGTTGCAGGCTTGTCTCTGGGCCCGGGGTGTGTGCAGGAGGCAACCAATCAATGTGTCTCTCTTATGTTGATGTTTCTCTCTCTCTCTCCCTTCCACTCTCTCTGAAAAGCAATGGGAAAAATATCCTCAGGTAAGGATTAAACAAACAAACAAACAAAAAACCTGTGTAACCAGAGCACTCAGAAAACAATAATAACCCTAGTACAAATAAAAACAGCTAACTTTGCACCAGCGAATGTACCTGGACCACAGTTCACCCACAGTAGCTTTCCACCCGGGGCCTTAGCTCTCCTCTGACTAATGATTCCATTAGAATTAGAAATATGATCTTGGGTGTAGCCTTCTTCCTGAATCCACTGCTTTAATGTGGGAGGGAAGTCTCCCCAGATTCTCTAGAAGGTTAACGTGTAGAAAGCACGGTAGCTTTTGAAGCCATAGAACTAGCCATTGCATGTACTAGAGCAAGTGATTTGTCTTCTGTCGCAGGGTCTCCTTTAGCTATTGGGAAACTTGCTCTTGATCACTCAAAGCATTGATGTGCTGGGGAAGATTGTGAATGAGCTTCTGTGTTCTACAGACATGACATTCCCCTTAACGGATCACATGAAATAGTTCATGTCAATGAAATATGTTGAGGCAGAACAGACCATACTGACTACTGGCTTCTCTCCAGCCTTTCTTCAGCATTTTGAAGGGCAAGATGAGACTGCAGGGTGTCCTGGAACCTAAGTCACCCATTCCGTGCCCTGCTTGCCCCAGGGAGCATTCGTGGCAACAGAACTTGGTTGATCTTGGACAGAAAGTCAGAGAAGCCATGGAAACAGCATGACCAGACTCTTGTCAGAGCCCCTGGCTCTTAAATATTCTGTTTTTCTTTCAAGACTGAGCTTTGGCTTAGAAATTTAATTATATTTCCAGAAACTTGTCCTTGTCATATATTCATGTTTATTTATTTTTTCATTAAATATATATTAAGTGGCTGCTGTGTTTAAGTGGAGAACACAAGGCATGAACATTCATTAATATATATTTGTTTCCTAAGCTATCTACTCTAGGTTTTGAAATCATTTAAGTCACATGCTCATCCCTCTATCCTTATGGTCTAAGTCATGGTCTGGCACATAACAGGTCTCCATAAAGCCTGATAAATGAATGTAGGACACTACAACTTATGTAATCAACAGTTAAAACCACATGTTCTAGATCCAGAAAGAACCAAATGTGAATCCTGGTTCTACCACAGCTATAACCTCAGACATGCTACTGACGCCACTAGCTCCAGTTTCCTTATATGTGGATATGCGTCTTGCCCTCAGTTTATATATTGACAAATCTAAATGACTCTAGATATCCTCTAAGTGATCTTTTGATAGATGGGGAGATCTACTCTCAGGGATGTTGAGTGATTTGCTCAAGATGGATCTAGTCAGATAAATAAGGGACAGCACTGTGACTAGACAAGTGTTCTAACCCTGGTCTTGCTGTTGCTTCCAGTCCTTTTCTGAATGTACCTTTACCTCTCCCACCCAAGGTTCAGAGAAAAGAATTAGATGCTCTACTTATTCAAAATCAAACAATTTCACATGCTCTTCTATGTGCATTACTGGTGTTACCTTAGAGTCTTCCAGTAACCTATGAAGAAGATATGTCAGATATTATTCTCTCCATGAAATGGTAAGGGTTCTTTGAATTACAAGGAAAAGATGACTCAATATAAACTAGATTAAACCACAGAGGAGATTGTTGGCTCACTCCATAGGAAAGAGTGACATACGGCAGGCTTCAGTGTGGTCTAATCCAGTGGCCGAATGATGTGACATTAAAGGTCTTGTTTGTTCATGTCTCAGCTCTGCTCCCCAGTGCTAGCTGCATCCTGGGCTGGCCCCCATCATGGTCACAAAACGGTGACAAGCAGCAATCTCTCGTCCAATGGGAAGCAGAGATCCCTACCTCACAGTCATCGAACAATATCTTGAGCTCTGTGATGACTGGGCCATCTCTGAACCAACCCAGGAGACCAGGGAAATCCCACGAGCCCGCTTGCTTAGGCCTATGATATGCTCAACCAGCCCCGGTGGAAAGCACGGTGGGATTACCCGATTGCCTTGGGCTGCTCAGGGCCTCCCCCTGAAGCCACGTGTGGGGGAAATGCCGGCCCAAACACAGACGGCTCTCACACAGGTGGAAAGAGGCAGGGCAAAGAGCCCGCGAACTGCATCCCAGTCACAGCTGAGAGACTAAGAGGGAAATGGGCCGTGTGGGAGCACGGTTTAGACTGAGGCTTATCTTCTTCCGATTCTATGCCAGTGTGTTTTGCCTGCTATGTGCTCACTCCTCTGAGAGCTGGGTCACCTTGACTGTTTTTCTTGATAATTTTACGAGAAATGTATGTATTCGTCAACCACATATTATTTAGTCTTATCTGTTTTTGAAAGTTGAATAAATGACATGGAACTGAATGTATTTATGCTGCCACTTGTCCCCCCCGCCCCCCCAGCACTATGGTTTTTGAGATTTATCCATGTTGATCCCTGTAGCTGGAGCTCTTTTCACTGCTCACTTATTTATGTTGCATGAGTGAAGAACAGGCGATTTATGCATTTCACAGCACGCAGGCATTTCAGCCATTGCTTTTGCAGTTTAACAGCCAAGGCTGGAATGCACATTGCTCACATGCCTCTCAGTGCCCATAAGTATGCATTTCCATAGAGGATGCTCCTCATCGCAGAACGCTGGCGAATAGGACACCACATGGTCAACAAGTAGCTCCACTGTAGCTCCATGTGGTTTTTCAAAACAGCTGTTCTCATCGCCAGCCGCCCTCCCAAGAATAAATGACTCCTAGTTTCACATCTTTAGTACTGCTAGACTTTTAATTTTTTCCAATTTAACATATTTATTTTGCCTTTCTCTAATAATCTGATTAATAATGAGGTTAAGAACTTTTTTCATGTATTTGTTGGCCAATCATGTTTCCTAGTCTGTGAAATGCCTGGTGTTGTCTTTCGCTCATTTCTTATTTTGCGGTCTGTCTTTTCCTATTGTTTCATAGGCATTCACTCTACATTCTAGATACTAATCCTTCCTTGGTTATATGTGTTGAAAATATCTACTCCGGCTTTGTGGCATGTATCTGTGGTGTCTTTTGATGAGCTGAAACTCCCAAATTTAATGCAATCAAAATGATCAAACTTTTCCTCACGGGTTATACATTTTAGTAACTTGTTAAAAAATCCTACCTTTCCTGAAATTGAAACACATTCTCTTATGCCATTTTCTAGCAATTTTTAAAGCTTTCTCCCATATTTAAATCTTAGATTCACCTGGAAGTGATTTCTATGAGCAATGTGTGGAGAAGATCCATCACTATGAATAATCACTTGTCAACATCTATTGAAAAATAGGCCATCACTTCCATTGATCTGAGACATCAGCTACATCATGTATCATGACCGATGGTAGGTGAGGGTGTGCTTATATGTTCTCTTAGAATAGCTGTCTCCTCTTGCTCCGGAAGGGCAGATTACTAATTATTATGGCTTTATAACTAGAGAGTCTCAATATCTGGCAGGTGAGTTTCTTTGTCTGGCTCTCCTTTATGATTATTCGAATCAATCTATCCACTCTCATGAAAATTCTTCTTGGAACAGTGATTGAAATTTTGGCAACTTCAGAGATGAATTTGGAAGAAATTGACATATTTATGACATCGAGCTTTCCTGTTCATTGGCATCATATCATTTTCTTAATATTTGCATCTTCTTTTATGCCTGTCATATAATACTTTATACCTTTCACCATAAATTTTTTGGACAACTTCTCTTAGATTTATTTTGGTGATTTTAATTTTTTGTAAGTGTTGTTATTGCAGTTTCAACTTGACTGCTGCTAGTGTATAGACGTGCAACTGACTTTTGCCTATTGGTCCTTCATCTGAAAAACTCTCTAATGCTTTATAATAATTTTCTATAGATTCTTTGAAATTTTGGATATAGGAAATCTCATCTCCAAGTACTGACACTTTGACTCTTGGTTTTCAATGCATTTTCTTTTATTTCCTCTTCTTTCTTATTTTGCTGATTAGATATTTCCAATAAAATACTAAAAATAACTAGTGATAGCTATCATTCTTGTCTTTTGACTGATTGTAAAGGGAATGCATTAAATATTTTATGACTATGATGTTTGCTGCAGGGTTTTTGTGTATGTATAGGAATATTTTTCAATTCCAAGTCTGAGAAGAGTTTTAATGTTATCATGAATGGCTGTGAAACTGTGATAAATTCATTTTTTTATCCACTGAGGGGATCATTTATTAATAATTTTCTTTTAACTTGGAAGATAATGCTTATAATAAATTTTTATAATTTTGATTCAGCCAGGCATCCTGGGAGAAAACTCAACTTGCGGGCTATATTATTATTTTATGTATTGTTAGATTTGGAGCCTGCATATATATATTCAGAAGTGAGATTGCTCTATAATTTTATGTTGTTATAATAGCATGGTGCAGTTTTGATGTCTAGGTTAAGAAGGACTTAAAGAGTTGGGAAAATTATAATAATTTCATTTTACTTTTTAAAAATTTTATTTTAAATTTATATATAGTAAAATTAATCGTTGTGGTACACATGTGGCATGGTTTATTTTTTCTATTTCAGCTGCCATAGGAATAGCTGTACAGTGGCATCTCAACCAGTGACTAATGGAGCTGAAAATCTATCCAGGTACCATCCATATATCTTCTTTGGTGAAGTATCTGTTCAGATCTTTTGCTCATTTTAAAAAATTGGGTTGTTTTCTTATTGTTGAACTTTAAAAATTCTTTGTATATGATTTTTAAATTAAATTTATTGGGGTAACATTGGTTAATAACATTTTATAGATTTCAAGTGTACAATTCTATAACACATCATCTGTATATTACATTGTGTATCCATCACCCAAAATCCAGTTTCCTTCGGTCACCACATATTTCACCCTTTTTACCATGTATATTCCTGATATAAGTCTCTCACCCTTACAGTGCCAGTCACTCTTCCAGTTTTGACTTCCTGCCCCAACTGGTCTGTTATTAATTTTCATGATCCTCAGGGAGTTGATTTTTTTGTATAGAGTTTTTAGTTGTAATCAGTTGGAAAGGGGTTCCAGCTCAGCCCGTACCAAAGTCAGTCATTTTTTATTCTCAAATAATTTTATGAAATATTGGAAAACTCGGTCCCTTTATGTTCTATAGAATTCACATGTAAGATCATAGGAGCCTCTGTGGGTAGATGTTAACTACCCACCTATTTTGGAATAGTTATAAGATCATTCAGTTTCTCTGTTTCTCCTTCAGTTACTTTGGGAATACATATTTTGGTGAGAATTTGTGATTTCACTTAAGTTTTTAAATGTATCAGCATAAAGTTATTCATAACATTCTCTTTTTAACAATTGTTTTATTTCTAGTCATGGCTCTCTTTTGTTATAATATTGTTTATCTCTGCTTCCTCATTTTGGGGGAGATGTGTCAGCCTTGCTAGAGGTTGACAATTACTATACTGTTTACAGAGAGCATATCTTCTTTTTTGTACTACGCATTCTAAATGTTTACTCTCTTTCTGTTCTCTTTTTATTTCCTTCCTTCTGCTTTCTTTAGATTTTTGCACTTACTCCATTTGTAACATCTTTAGTTGGATGCTCATTTCATTTATTTCCACCCATTCTGGACAATGAGCATTAAAAGCTATGTTTCTCCTCTATGTAATACTTAAGTTTTATTTCACATGAGTATAAGTTTGTAGTTAAGAATTCTTAGGATATTCTTGTATTTCTGTTAGTTGTTTGTCTTTAATAGTCTGTCCCCTATGGGGAAAAAAATGAGCCTTTCTTTTTAGGCTCCTGTGGTTTCCAGTCTATTGTTCCAGCCCCACATGACTGGCACATGCTCTGGTCTCCTCCCCGGGGAGAGCCCACCGTGCATGGCCTGCCTGACCCTCAGCACATACCTAGAGTGCTAGCACCCTTGGGGGATAAGTGGCTGGTGATGGTTAGCTCGCAGAGAAAAGGCTCTTTTCTCTCTGGAACTGTCAGTCGTCAACCTCTATTTGACTTCACAGCTCTCAGATGTCTTTAAAAACGTGAGTTTTACAATCTACTAAATTTATTTTTCTAGTTGATGCAATGGCCATGAGCCTGCTACAACCTACTACCTATTACTTAGAGGTAAACGTTTTCTTTGGATATTTTAAAACTATTTTTTATATCCTCATGACTCACAAATTTTTATCTCTAGTTCTAAGCTCTCCCCTGAGCCTTGAATTCATATATTCAACTGCCCTGAGTCCCATCGACCTGAAACGTCCTACTTATAGTTCTAACTCAGAGCGTACAAAACTGAACCCATCGTGGACCGCCTCCCATTCCAACTTGGTCCCCTCACACTCCCTGCATCTTTCCAGCCACCCACGCTGTTTCCATAAACATTCCCCATACCACACGGTGCTAATGGCTATTGCTGTCTGGTCACTTTATATCTTTGTGGTTAATAGACAAAAATTGGACTCCAGGTGAACCAATCAGAGTCCCCCCGTGGGGACTTCATGCCCAGGCCTGGAATAAGAGGGTCTTCCTCATTTGGAAAGGCATGTGCACGTAGCTATTAGATACCAGGGTTCCACTCTCATGGACAGAGGGAGCTGAGAAGGGAATGCTGATATGAGGAGAGCAAGCAAGGAGGGAGGGAGGGTGGGAGGAGGGAGAGAGAGAGAGGGAGAGGGAGAGAGAGAGAGAGAGACTGCTACTAGCATTTGTGCCCATCCAGCAGCCATTCATGTTCTCCCCCAGGCTGGGAAGCCTCCGTAGCCTCAGCTTGTACAGGCCAGGTTTCTGTCACACTCAGCCATCAGATCTCTGACCTCCCGAGTGAGTCGACAAATCTTCACTGGGTTTAGAGCGACGCACGAACCTAATAGCTAAGGGGTTAAAAGAAGACTGTCCTTAGAAGCTCATTATTAAATGGGGCGCAGAGAAGTAAAGACGTGCGCTGAAAATGATCATGCTGTGAAGGTCGCCACCGCGCAGTGCCGCGAGGTCAGAGACGGGCCAGGGCCCTTTGGCACAGGGTCGTCGTGAAGGCTTTGCGGAGGAGAGAGACGCTGCCCCGGGAGGCGGCGGTGCAGGGAAGGAGGGGTGGCCCTCGTAGCTGAGCGCCCTCTGCGCCCCGCGCTGTTCTCACTGCCTTGCGCACAGTAACCACTGAACTCCTTGGATAATCCTGAGGCAGGGGCTCTTACTCCGCCCATTATACAGACGAGGCACAGAGGCACAGCCCCACGAGCTAACGGCCAAGGCGCAGGTGGCCAGCGCCAAGGCCTCACGGCAAGCGCGGGCAGCGGGCCCTTCTCAGCCACCGCGCCACGCTGCGCCCTGATGGCCACGCACGCGGTGCCGCTGAAGCACCGCGGGCCAGCAAGCGGGTGTCTGTCCCCACCCTCCCTACACAATCCAGCGGTTACAGCCAGCATGTCCCATTTCAAAGCTGCAGAATGAAGGCAAAGACAAGCTGCGACCCTCCCTCCAGTCCAGGTCGGACCCCACACAGCGGCGAGGCTCAGTCGGCAGCTCCGCATCCTGCACATGAACAGGGACACGGAGTGTCCACCTTCGACTCCATGCTAATGACCGGCCAGTGCCAGGAGCAAGCTGGCCGGCTGGTTCCTGCTCACCACACCTAGGACCAAAGACGCCGTGAAAACCTCCCAGGGGCCAAAGGAGGTGGCCTCCTGGGTGGAACAGCAGGTGCGGACGGCCGTGTGCCGGGAGCCGGGAGCCCAGGCGAGCAGAGGTCCTGGCAGCAGGCGGGAGTGAAAGTGACCTGCTCTAAGCTGCCAGCTCACACCTCTTCTGCGTAACAAGCGTGCTCTGTTGAATTTGCAGCTGCAGACATGCCAGTCATGGTTCAAAACCCTTTCCGTTTTAGCCCCAATTTAGTCAGTCAGAATGGGCAGGGAAGGATTTAAAAAAAAAAAAAAAGATGCTTCTCAGCCATCGTTTTCCACAGTGAATGTGGCTCGGCTGTGAGGAGTGGCTGGGGGATTCCCTGGGGTTTTTCTCAGGTCAGTGAGGCGGACACTTTGCCTCACTCTCACCACTGCTCTTTAACTGGTACCTTTTCAAACAGAATTTTTTTTCTCCTGGAATTGTTTAAAATTTCAAACATCAAACACAGCCTCTGGGGAATCCCGGTCAAGGGCACTGGATCGTTGCTCAGCCAAAGGAAAAGAGAAATGATTTTGAATGAAGGAACGTCTCACTTGGGGAGGTGCTGCACTGAGACCCGCAGCACCGATGAGGGGTCAGAGAACCAAGAGGTTTCTTTAAGGGATAAGACAGGAAGGAGACCTGCCACCCTGCATATGCCACGTGTCACACACTGGTCTAAGAAATCTACACGTATAAATTCATTTAAGCATCACAATAACCCATGTGGTCAAATACAGATGAGGACACTGAGTCACTGAGGGGTTAAGTAAGTCATTCAAAGTCAGAAACACTGGTTGGACCCTGCTTGAACCCAAGCAGTTTGGGCTGTGTGCTCTTTTTTCTCAATTATAGTTTACTTTCAATATTATTTCATATTGGTTTGAGGTGTACAGCATAGTGGTTAGACAATCATATGCTTTACAAAGTGCTCCCCCTGATATTCCAGTACCCACCTGACACTACACATAGTTATCACAATATTATTGGCCATATTTCCTATGCTGTACTTTACATCCCCATGAAAATTCTGTAACTACCAATCTGTCCTTCTCAATCCCTTCACCTTTTTCACCCAGTCCCCAAACCCAGCCCTCTCATCTGGCAACCACCAATCCGCTCTCTGTGTCTATGTGTCTGTTTCTGTTTTGTTCATTTTGTTCTTTAAATTCCACATATAAGTGAGATCATACGGTATTTGTCTTTCTTTGACTGGCTGATTTCACTTAACGTAGGAGAAAAGGGAACCCGTGCGCATTGCTGGTGGGAATGCAGATTGGTGCGGCCACTGTGGGGAACAAGAGGCTGTGCCCTTAGTCACAATGTCACATGGCCTCTTGGTGCCGGCTCTGCTTCAAGGGACATCTGTGAAGACAATTCTCATGCTGGATGGTGGGAAGGTTAATGAAGGCACAAGCAATGTGTTACCGGTGCACACAGCTAAAGGCTGGAGGGGGTGGCAAATTACGGACCACCTCACGGAATGGGTAGATTTGGGCAGGGTCTTGATAATTGGGTGGGATTTTGAAAGGATTTAGATAAGAGGAGAGCCTTTCAGATAGTGAGCTCAGGGACGCAACTTCCTGTTGGACCCTCCCACTTGGCCATTCACTGTGATTTCAACTCAACATAGTATCTAAAACCGAACCCATAATATTTTTCCTCTCCCTCCAAACCTGATTCTCTTGTATTCTGCCTCAAGTGATGGCCCCTCCATTTACCCAACCATCCAATTTAGGAATAATTAACTTTGATTCATCCCATCAATATCTCATCAATGATTATTCTGTCCCTCACAATCTCATCATGGGAAGAAATCTAACTTTACTGGGTGACTTGGCTTAGGGGACACACAGGAGAGCCTCTGAGAAAGCCTTAATGGAAACTAGCCTGAAGTCAGTCTGTGGAGGGCTCATGTTGGAACAATTTAAGAAACTGGGTGTCTTGGACTCACCAGTCACTACCTGCTGCAAAGCGAATTCATCTTCCTGGGCCTCAACTTTCCCTCTGTAAAATGGGAGGAGAAACAGGAGAGAAAAGATGTTGATGGAGCAAACTGTTTCTAGGTTCTCTTTTAGCTCAAGCATTCTCTTGTTCTTTGCTTTCTGTCCAGTCACTTCCAGGCTTAAAAATCTGCAATGAGTTTTAATGAATTCTCTTCCCATCCTTCATAAGTTCTGAAGCCAAAAAGAGCTTGAGATACCTGAGAACTCTGTTCCCTACAAGGTCAGAAGCCCAGGAAATTACCTCGCTAAAGACTTCAGGTCTCCATCCCAGTGATCAAGGTTTGTCCACTGGGTCCTTTGTGCTAAACCAAAGGAGGGCTTCCCTTTCTATGAACCACGCTCTGGTTCCCGCCTGAATCCCTCAGGATGACGCTTCTTCCAAGAAGAGGCAGCCCCTGACCTGTCTTATCAAGCCAGCCACATGGAAGGAAAGGTAGAAAAATCCAGATGAAAGAGAGAGTGAGAGCAAGGTAAGGAGGACCATAAATCATCCAAATTTGAAACAAGAAATCCCCAAATAAAATGGTAACCAAATGCAATCAGAAGTTGGTTTTTCCATCCCCAAATTCCACTGCCCTCTCTCCTCCAATATCTTTGACAAACATGAAACTCTCCTTTGGAGTAAAATGAGGCAGAGGAAACCTTAAGGTCCTCTTAGAAGTCAAACTGTGTCACTATTGTCCAGTCTGCCAAATAAATGGCAGGTGCACAATCACTATCCGTCATGTGGAGAATGAGGTCATTACCATTGTAATGTTCCTCCCAACAATATTTTAACAGCAAAATCCAATTTAAACTACCATGTGCATTTAACCAAATAAAGTGAGGCAGCCAGCCTGCCTTCCTTCTTTCCTTCTTTCCTTCTTTCCTTCTTTCCTTCTTTCCTTCTTTCCTTCTTTCCTTCTTTCCTTCCTTCCTTCCTTCCTTCCTTCCTTCCTTCCTTCCTTCCTTCCTTCCTTCCTTCCTTCCTTCCTTCCTTCCTTCCTTCCTTCCTTCCTTCCTTCCCTCCCTCCCTCCCTCCCTCCCTCCCTCTCAACCACTTAGCTTTTGGATCCTGGTTAATTTTGCTTTGTTTTAGTTCAGAAATCTGTCTATTTAAAACACAATGTTATCGTTGCATGTGTTTTATTGGTGAGGAAACAGGTTCAGAGAGTGTAGGTAACAAAGCTGTAAGAGGAGCTAGGATTCAAACCCAGTTCTACCTAACTCCCAAGCTGGCACCTTTCTAACCTCACTGTGCATCAATGGGGAGAAATGGGGATACAAGTCAAGACAAATAGCCTCACGTTTCATCTCCTCCTGCCCTCCAGTTTGCTGAAAAAGACCAAACTCTGCTTTCCTGTTGGCCTGGTCAATATCTGCCTCTCAGACGCCGTGTCAAGAGGGAGATAGTGTTTCTTTAAGGAGCATGCCTCTCCCATTTCTAGAAATGATGGCTTTCCTGCAAGGCTAACATTGCATTACTATGGATTTTTTTAAACTTAATTGAAATTAATGAGTTTTTCAGCTGGACTCCCTCCTCCTAAGAGTCCATCTGAAGATGCCGGGAGTGCTATCAGGTGTATTTTCTTATGCTCCTCCATTCCAGAGAAGGGTAGGAACAAAACAGCCTTCTTCCCAGGGGTGCGGGAGGAGGGGAGAGGACGATGTGTTTTCCTTTCTTTCCCATCTCTGTCACTCGAACCCAATCTAGTCCACTTGTGGTTTAGCTAATTTTTCACACCTCTGTTGATTCTGATGGAGTCCACTGGTCTTCCCAAAAGACCTCTGCCAAAAATAAGAAGGCCTGAGTCAGACTCAGAGATATCAGCATTAGCCGGCTTACCTACGCATTTGCTCAGCCGAATGCAGGCTGATGCTAAATCTTGGGGGAGGGGGGAGAGGAAATGTTTCTGTACTGCAGAGGCATTGGGATTCCAAATGACTGACCCATACACTTGGAGTTTTAAGAGTTTCTGTTCTTTAAAGTTCATTTTTTGTGATGATATTTCAATTTCTGTATCTTCTTGTCAAGGTAAAATATTAGTAACACCACTGCTTGGATAGTGTCAGTATTTATCACTTACTATTGATGTCAGATGGGTACTGCACTTACCAGAGTGACCACTTCATAAGTTATATAAATGTCTAATCACTCCGTTGTACACCTAAAACTAGTATAATATTGTATGTATGGTAAGTTGATGTTGCTTGAATAAACAATAACCACAAATATAAGGAAAGGAAAATCATAACTGTGACAACACAGAGCGAACCTTCTTGATTAAATCACTATGGTAGGGCCATGCGGCAGGGTAGGAATGCACCATGAGAAATGAAATCATATGTTCATGCAAAAACCTGTACGAAAATGTTCATAGCATAGCAGCATTATTCATAATAGACAAAAAGCAGAAACAACGCAAATGTCTATCAACCAAGGAATGGGTAAGTAATATGTGGTCTTCATATCATGGAATGTTATTCAGTAATCAAAAGTAATTTACATATTCCACAAAATGGATGAACCTTGAAAACATTGTGCTAAGTGAAAGAAGCCAGATACAAAAACTACATATTATGTGATTCGATTTATATAAAATGTTTAGAAGAGGCAAATCTGTAGAGACCGAGAGTAGATAAATGGTTGTCAGGGGCTCAGGGGTGGAGTGTAGGGAGGACTATGAGGAGGGACTGCCAATGGGTGCAGGGCTTCTTTTTGATTCTAAAATAGATTGTGGCAATTGTTGTGCAACACTTGAGAATACACAGAAACTACTGAATTGTACACTTTAAACAGGTAAATTTTACAGTATATAAATTACATCTCAAGAAAAGGAAAAAAGAAAAGTTTGAGCAAATTTAAACAAAAATGCTTCAAAAATGATTAATAATAATTGTATAAAATAATTCAAGGCAAAGATTGTTTCAAAATTGTAATTCCAGAGTTAAGAGTAAAGAATCATACATGCCCGGCCATCGTGGCTCAGCGGCTGAGCATTGACCTAGGATCCAGGAGATCGCGGTTTGATTCTCGGTCAGGGCACATGCCTGGGTTGCAGGCTCGATCCCCAGCAGGGGGCGTGCAGGAGGCAGCCGATCAATGACTCTCTCTCATCATTGATGTTTCTCTCTCTCTCTCTCTCCCTCTCCCTTCCTCTCTCTGAAATCAATAAAAATATTTACTTTTTAAAAATCATATTTGAAGGTATAAAAATAAGACAAAATATGAAAAAAAAAATTATATATTAAATGACAAATTTATAAAAGCACACTTCTTATGAAAGACTCCAATAGACCTTTCTCAGCCTTTGAGAGAACAGATGTAAAAAGAAGAGAATGACAGAGAAGATTTAAACACTATGATAAAATTAAGAAGGTACATATACAATTGCATTAACATCAAACAGGAAATACACCTTTGTAAGCATTTGTGTGATGTTTACAGAATTTAATTACATCATGGAAAGTATAGAGGCCACATTCTCTGGCAGCACTGAATTAAGGCTAGAAATTAGCCACAAAGAGTAATCAAAACAATGTGAGAAAACCATTTGAAAATTAAACAGCATTCTATTAAATAAGGATTGCTTCAAAGGAGAAATAAAAATTATAATTGCATGCTATTTATAAAACAGCAAAAATGAAAACAATATTTATCAAAATCAATGGGGAAAGGTTACCACTGACCTAAAGTCAAATCCCTTAACAGCTTCCATTATTAAACAGAAAATATTGTAATTACAGTAACTAAGCATTTAATTTTTTTAAAAAACTAACTAAAGTAACACCAAACTCAACACCAAGAAAGGAGGAAATGATCGTGTTAAAAGCAGATATTTGTGAATTACAAATGAATAAAACAGAATTCTTAATTAAATTCTGAAAATAATTCTGGATCCTAATGATGCGACTATGACAAGGCGAGAAGTCCGGAGAGACTTCTCAGAATAACATATAAAAAGCTGGATTAACTATGGGGCCTGAGTTTTTTAAATGCATGATTCAGCTGGCTCAGAGGTTGAACAACTCTTCAAAGGCCCAAAAGCAAAATAAAAGGAACAAATGCAGAGAGGTAAGTGAGTCTTATACCATCATTTGTCCCCAGGACTTATGTCATTGCCTGGTGACCTAGAGTGTGCATTTTAAAGGGTTCCATGTCTGATGGAGGAGACACACATAAAGACAAAACCTGGGAAACACAGATGGGAGACCCTTGCATGAAGCCAAAACCCTCTAAAGGCAATGCCATCCTTGGTGAACTAAAATTACACACACACACACACACACACACACATGCCCTCAGAGACGGACAATATGGATTCTGGTCTCTCTTGGACTTGGCTCAGGCTCATGTAAAAAAATAATAATAATAAATTTTTAAAAAGCAAATGACAAAAGCCTTGACCCAGGGAATCCTTAACACCAACTTTACACCTGCATGAGTTTTAGCCTTGACCATTGCCCTCAAAAATAAAATAAAACATGTAGTTTAAAGTATCCTTGAATGACAATCCTCCCTAAGCCAAACGCAGTAGCAAATGTATTCTTCTTTGGAGAAATGCACCTCAAATTCACACCTCAAAATCCCCACAGATATTGTTTCACAAAACATCATCTCACCATCATCAATCACAGGCCCCTATGTGAGGAATTAGCCACCATAATTCAAGGCAGCAGGTGCAATTCATCATACCCAAAATGACTGCAGACACAGAATTTATCAGGTAAACAATGTAAGGCTGGATATATAATTTATTAAAAACCAAAGGAATGAAAGTGATTTCCACTTCAGCGTCATCCCTATCAAAATTCTGACAACTTTTTTCTTTTTTTGGTTGCAAAAACAGAAAAATCCTTCCTAAAGTTACCAAATCTAGCAGCAAAATTAAAAAAAGATTATTCATAATGACCAAATAGGACTTATCCAAGAAAGCAAACATCACTTAGTACAGAGAGATCTATTAACATTTCATGTGAATATATTTAAGGAAAAAACAGGAATGACAATTTTAATAGAGGAAGAAAGACAGTCAACGACATTCAAAGTACATTCTATAATCCCCAAATTTGTGTTTTGGGGGGAAATTAGGAATTGAAATTTTTTTAAATAGTAAGATTTTATATCTGAAACTTACTAATAACATTATCCTTAAAATGAAAAACTGAAGAGAATTCCCATTAAAACCAAAGGCAACGCAAGCAAAGGAGATGCTCATTGCCATCACTATCATTTAAAATTGTTCTGAAAATTCTCAGCAATGCAATTAGCATGAAACATGAAGATGAGAAACAATTATTGAAAAGATAACAAAATTATCACTTTGCATGATAAGGCAATTATATTCTTGTAAAATTTCAGAAAGTCAATTTTTGAAAAATATATCTTGTTAGTTTCCTAAAGTCACTTCACAGAGAGTATTTTTTAAGTCCGCCTATTTCATATGTATCAATAATAATCCATGAGAAAAAGACAAAAAAGAAATTTTCTAATGGTGGCCAAAACATAAAATTCTGAGGAATAAAAACCTTTTGAAGAATAAATAGAATCTATAGAATACCCTCAAAAATTTGCTGAAAAAAATAACAATAAACTTTAAATATATTTTAATATATAAGCAAAGATATTCATGTATGAGAATTTTGTACATTAATTCTTCGGAAATTAATTTATGGGCTTAATTAAATCCCAATTAAATTCCTAATGGAATTTGTTTGGACTTTATTAAATTCTTAAGTTCACCTGGGAGAAAAAGTAATAATACAAACAAAACAGATTAATAAAAAAAACTGCAGAGGATTTTTTTAGAGTGATTAGGAGAGAATTTTCCTACAGAAAAATAAATGCATCAAAACATACAACCATGAAAACTGCGATAAAAGCAGAAGGAGAACCATTACCAGGGGACAGCACTTGCGGAATGAGACCGGTTCCTGGTAGAGAAGGGAAGCCTCCTAAATCAGTGAGGAAGTAAGAGATTATTCAGAATACTTTTTACAAAGGGTACACTACTGAGTAAGGGGAATAAAATGATGGCCTCAGATGAACCACCCAAAACAAACTGCTGATAAAGAAATAAAAGTAAAAATAAACAAATATCCAAACCAGAAATCTAGGTGGACACATATGAGGGAGTGTTCAGCCAGCCAGGACTCCTTCCTTCACCAAGCCCCCACCCCCATCCCCATATCCAGCCCATGGAGACCCATGGCATCTAGTGCCAGCGCGGGTCTCTAATGCTTCCCCATCTCCCCATCTCTGTGCCACTGCACCAGCCCAGCCACTCCCCCCTGGGCCACTAAAGTTGTCTCCATGGGCCTTTCCCATGCATCCCTCCCATCCATTCCCCACCCAGCGGCCAATTTATCAGACACAGATTGATTTGCCTTACTGTCCAGCTCACTTCTCTTCCTATCAGTTGTACTTAGAATACATTCCAGAATTTAAAAACTCATGGTACCTAATCCCTTGCAGCCTCTCCAGGCCCAGTTTTGCTCACCTCCCCTCACTCACTCTGCTCCTCCGGTTACACGGCCTTCTATCAGATCAGTTTCTCAAAAGTAAGAAATTTGGGCCTGGCCGGTGTGGCTCAGTGGTTGAGCATCGAACTAGGATCCAGGAGATCACGGTTCAGTTCCCAGGCAGGGCTCATGCCCGGGTTTCAGGCTCGATGCCCAGCAGGGGGCGTGCTGGACGCAGCTGATCAATGATTCGTTCATTGGTGTTTCTCTCTCTCTCTCCCTCCCTTCCTCTCTCTGAAATCAATTTGAAAAAAGAGTAAGAAACTTGGGGAGAAAACAAAAATAGCCAATTAAAGAAAGAGCTAAGAGAAAAGATAGACGTGATTACTTCAAATGTTAAGCCGATTCTATGTAAAAATCATCATTGCAAAAAAATCACCATGAATCAGCTGACGAAAGGCGATCAACCAGAGGGGAAGGATTTGCAACGAACAACTAGCCAAGGCCTCGAATGCACGGCCATTTAACAAGGCTTCCCAAATCAGTGACGCAGGGGCAAAAATCCCAGCTGGAACCTGGGTCTGGGATATGCGCCGGCGATTCACCAAATAAATGCTTAAGGCGGATAAATGTGTTGCCGATTTTCTTCTTTCCTACTCAGAGGCATGAAAGTCTGAACTAGCAGACAGCATTTCCCACCTATCGCCTCAGTAAATACATTTTTTCCTTTTAAAAATGTTCTGATTGAGTTATAACTTACACAAAGTAGGCAAATATTCCGCATACAGCTCCCTGACCTCTTACCTAGGTTTCACATCCACGTAACCACACTCGGATCGAGACAAAACATTTACCGCCCCGGAGCTCCCCTCGTGCCCCTCCCCAGCGAGCACCCCCCTCAGAAGTAACCGTCATTCTGACTTCTCTCCCCACAGCTTAGTTTTGCCTGTTCTTGAACTTGATTTAAAGGATGGCATTTCACAGCAGGTGCCTTTTCTGTGCCTGTCTTGTTTTGCTCAACAAAATATCCCCGTGGCTGCCTCTGCTGCTAGTCCCGTGCTGTTTTCTTTTTAAACCCGCCGCGTGTTCCCCGTGCTCCTGTGGGTGGGCACCTGGCTCACCCGGCGCGGCCCTGCTGTGGAAGACCCGCTATGGACGGTCCCGCGCGTGCCTTCTGGGGGGCACGCATCTTCATGTGTCTTAGAGGCGGAGCTTGGGGTGCTTGCCTGGGTGCGAGACAGGGCGTCTGTGTGGCTTTAGTGGGGAAGGCCAGGCTGTTTTTCAAAGTCATTATACTAAGGGTGGGAGCTCCGGCCTCCTGAAGCGAAGGCGGGCGCTCCCCCAGTCATGGAAAGTGCAGGCAGAGTGCTCCTCCCTCCTCCCTGCTTTCCTTCCGCGTCTCTCCCTTCCTGCCCCCCCCATCCCCGGCCTTTCCCACCTTGAACCCCGGGCTCCGCCTCGCCCCAGCCCCAGCCCCTTCCCTGCTCTCCCGCACCCTTCAGCCCACTGACAGCTGGGAGCGGCTTCTGGCCGAGCAGGCCTCTGAACCCGATGCTGAGCACCTCGGATCCAACGGCAGCTGCCTAATCAGAGGCGCCCCGGCGCTCCGGCGAAACCTGCAGCAGCCTGACGCGCCCATGGGGCTGGGCTGCGGCCAGTCATTGCCTCCAGCTTCCAGTTAACAGACGGGCAAGAACATCTGTATCAAGAGTGATGAGAAAGCCTCGCCCGGGGTCCTCTGGACCCTGAACGCCCGACTGGAGCCAGCAGGGGCTCTCATCCAGCCGCCACCTGTTCCTCACTGCAAGGCAGCCCCTCAGCTCCTCCTGCCGCCTGCCTCTCATGCCCGAGAAGATGACTTGGTTTCTGCCCCTGGAACGGGGTCTCTGTCCAGTTATTTATTATTGAACCGGGGGAATGGGGAGAACATGGGACGCGGAGCACAGATTCCTAAACCTTCGAACCCTGAGGTGTGGTGCAGTCAGTTGGCTCTTAATGGTTAAAGGACCCAAGTGTCCAAGCGATTCCCTTGCCCCGTGGAGAGATGACACCTTTCCTTACAGTAACACCCCTCTCGGCCCCGCTCAGCACTCACGTACCCCACTCTCCTGGGCAGCTGCGGCGCCAGGCAGCAGGAGTTCACTGGGGAGAAGTGGTCCCTGTTGGGGTGGCTCTAGCCTAGTCGCTGTATCAATCAGGTAATCACAAAATTAGGTTTATAATCAGAACTCCATTTTTTTTTATCATTTTTGTGCAGAAAAAAGGTGGGCACCTTTCTCACAGGCAAAGTAGCAGGCCTTGGACAGGAAGCAGGCTACAGGAAAGTTCTTAGTCACATCTACTCTCATGAAGGCACAGGGCCAGAGCCGGACAAGGAGCCCAGTTTCTCTGATGCTGAGTCAGTGGGCACCTCACTAGCAACTGGTCAAGCTTCAGGACTGACCGGGCTGCTCTTCCAGTGGAGGGCAAGAGTGTTTCCACCCTCAGGAGCGCTGAGTCTGGGGTCTGCCCCTGACCCCACAAAAAGCAGTGGCCAGTGTTGGGGACAGCAAGGAACTTTGTCACAGACACTGAGATGTGGATCAGAGGCAAATGTCCCCTCCTGTATGAGACAACCCTTCCCCCTCCTAGCCTCCACACTCTCCCTCCCACTCCTGAGTTGAAACATCCCCCCTTTTTATTACCTGTGAGCCCTGTCTATCCTACCCAACCTCACCACCGCTGGCCACGTGGTGTTAGGTGGGGCTCACCCCAGAATGAACCAGAACTGCTCGCTGCTCTCGGTGAGGCCTTTTCCTGGAGGCATAGGCCTTGAGTGAGCCAGGTAGTGAAAGAAGAGGTCTTGGGGGCAGTGGTTGAGGGCCTTACAGCCTGGCATCAGCTTATGCCATAGTTTTTACTGTTGGCAAAGTTTACCCCGGAGGGAGGAAAAATGAAGAAAGAACCCAAGGGCAGGATGGGTGTGGCATTCAGCCTTATTTTGCAAGTAAAGAGAAACTTAAGCTCAGAGAGGCTAAGCAACTCAGCAAATATCACTCAGTTCCTGAGCTGGCAGAACCAACCTGTGAACCAGGCCAAATTTCAATTCCAAGACCAAGTCAGAAACTGCATCATGCCCACGATAATAATCCCAGTTAACATTTGTTGAATGTTTACTATGTGCCAAGCCCTGCTCTAAGCACATTTTACGTGAAATAAGTCACCTAATCCTCATAGCAAACCATGAGAGAGGTATTAGTATTGTACGTCATGGGTACTTGTATTACACTCATTTTATAGATGGAAGAATTGAGGTCACCCAGTTAGTGGGATTAAAATCTAGACAGTCTAATTCCAGAACTCATGTTCTTAACCTTTGTGTCATAATGACTTTATAATTTTGTTCATGATCAATATTCACCAAGCCCCTCCTGCAGAAATTTGCACAGGACAATGCCTAGCTAATCAAAGGCAAAGTAACCCTTGATTTCATTTCTTGGGACCAGGGCTGAAAATCAATGCACAGACCTCTGGCAAGATGGACAGGGCAACGCACAGCAGCCTTCCCCCTGAGATAAACTTGAATACTCTCACCCCAAGAAGATGAGGCCGGCTCTATCTTAACAGCAAAGCTGCAGTTCAGATCTCAGGAGCGAGGTCAGCTCCCCTGGAAGGGGCAGAGTCCTTAACCTGCGTTCCAGATTAGAGCCAGGTAGAACCGACACTTGCAGAGGGACTTGAACTTGGCCAGGGAGGATTTTGGACCTGGGTAGAGAAATATCTATGAAGAAGGTCATGATCAGTTGCTTAACGATCCCGACCCAGAATTGTTTAGGTCACTTCATGGGCAACTGCTCTAGGAACCTGTTCTCCAGACTCGATCAGAAACCTGCCCTGGAACGTAGACTCCAAGCTGACATGAGAGAGGGGGTGAGATGATGCTGACAGCCCTGAATTTTCAACTTTGACTCTTTGAATCCTCTATATGCCTCCAGCTGTAGGTGTAGGACGTGGCCCAGGGGGGTGGGACAGACATGGGGGACTGGCAGAGGTCTCCAGGACGCATGAAGTCAGAACCCAAGACTCTGGGCACAGTGCCTACTCGCTCTGTCCCCGAGGGTTCTGGACTCTTCTTCCCAGAAAGCTTGGGAGAGAGGAAGGGAGGGAGGCGGGTAGGAGCGAGGCAAGGAGTGGGGGGGAGGGAAGGAAGGAGAGGGAAGGAAGAGGTGGAGGGGGGAGAGAGGGAGGGAGAAAGAGGGAGGAAGAGAAAGAGAATTATTTTACCGATTTGAAAAGCACTGACCTTTTAATCTGTCTGTCCAAAGAGAAAATGGTTTGTGCTTCACCATTTCTTGGAGTCAATGATCCTGAATATATTCCTTGAAGCAGACTCTCATAAATCTCTATATGTACAAGTTAAGAACATAATGAAGCACTTCGATTCTGAGAACCAGCAGTTCTCGACAATTGAAAGACCCTAACTTCTCTCACCTCAAACTCTTCTACTTTGGGGCCCAAAGTCCTTTCCTCCTGCTCTCACTCATCCCCGTGATAATTCTACGGAAACTCTACTCCCTGAGCATATGCTCCTGGCCAGTGCTAGGAATTCCCTGTAGAGACGCAAGAGGAGTGAGAGAACGGGGCCCCTGTGCTCAAAGATCTTAGACCTGGGACAAGGCAAATTCAGTTAGTTACCCCCCAATACTGTCAGCTGCTGGCGATGGAACAGTGACCCGGGCAGACATGGTCTTTACCGACACTTAGACTTAAGTCAAAGTCTAAAAAGCTGTTGAAAACAGGTAAGGAGCAAACCCAAAGCTAAACTCAGGGGCCCAGAGAAGCGGTGAGGACAGGGCAGAAGCTGAAAACGTGCACTGATTGGAGGGCCTCCTAGGGGCCAACGCGAGGAAGGATGTCGCACGTATTCTGTCACTGGGTTCTACAAGGAAGGGTAGCGATTGTGCCGATTTATGAGGAAATGAATTTGTGACGGGCCCAGGGTCCCGTAAAGAACACGATGACAATGGAGACTCGAGCCCAGGCCTACGTCCAGTGTCTCAGCTGCAGTGGAAACGCTGCACTGCAGAGACATGCTTAAGATGCCGCATCCAGAGCCCAAATTGGTGACCGGCTCCCAGGTTTGTGGAGGCCGCGAAGGCAAACCCCTCGCTGGTTACGGAGGGTCACTGAAGTGGACACGGCTCCTCACGGACTGAACACGCCTCTCGCTTTGGAGAACTCCTGCTCCCCGCTCCCTCGGAGTAAAATAGACGGTCTCCCATTTGTTCCTGGTGAGGGCAGTTTCAGTTTGCTGGGGTTGCCATAACACATGACAACAAACTTGCTGACTTACAACAATCGAAATGTATTGTCTCCCAGTTCTGGAGGCCGAAAGCCCACAATCAAGGTGTCAGCAGGGCCGTGCTCCCTCCGAAATCTCTAGAAGAGAAACTTGCCTCTTCCAACTCATGGTGGCTCCTGGCCTTCCTCGGCCTGTGGCAGCATCCCTCTAGTCTCTGCCTCTGTCTTCACCTGGACCTCTTCCTTGGTCCTCAGTGTCCCCTCTTCTTGCTATAAGGACACCAGTCATCGGGTGTAGGAACAACCCTAAATCCAGGGTGATCTCACCTCGATATCATTAACTAAATATATCTGCATAGACTGTATTTCCAAATAAGGTTATATTCTGAGGTTCTGGATGGACATGAATATTTGGGAGATACTATTCAACCCGCTACTAGACCGTATCATCAACTTTTGTTTTATAAGGACAGCTAGATGTTGACCAACGCAAAGCATTCTTTCCTAAGCTTTATATTCAAGTATGAGAAAACAGGGGAGCGGACCTGGTCTACACTGACCTGAAACGTTTTTACAATGTTATGAGGTCTGCTTGTACCAATATGGAATATTTGCTGCGAGATACTACTTTTAGTATTAAGCTCATCACTCACCAACCGTGCAACCTTGGCTCATTTACTAAACTTCTCTAGGAGCTCCTAGTCTCAGATAAGAAATGGAGGCTGAGAGGTTTAGAAAGAGCTAACCACCCACCAAAGACTTTTGTTATCTCTTCGGTAGTGTAGATTATTGCTTAAAAGTAGCTCATCAGCCAAAGATGATATTTCAAACTCTCCTTTCATCTGATGGAATGTGTCACCTCCAGGCTGAGTTGGTTAAGAAGTGGTTTTACCATCTCCATTCTCAGTTCCCCATTTGGAGACTGAATGAAGGGGGGCTCTGGGAGCCTAGGGGAGGGTGGAGCCCCAACATGGGCAGAGTCTGAGTCCCTGAATCACCACATGGAAGGCCACCCAATAACAAGGACACGAACATCAGGCTATTACGTGAACAGGAAATAAATACCTGATACGATGCCACTTGGACTTGGGGCCTTATTTGTTACAGCACATGGTATCGCCCTAAAGAGTGGCCTACCCAAAGTCAAGGACGGGGAGGGCTGAACCACAACTAGAAGCTAACTTCAAGCTCCGTTCTCTTTCCCACACCTTTTGTTCTACGATATGAAAGGGAGCAGGCTCTGGATTCAGGCCAGAATCTCTATTCCAGAATTGAGATAAGCATTTGGCTGGAACAGAGCTTATCCTAAATCTCTCAGGACACTGACTTTGATGGATGCTGCGCAGAAAGCAAGTACTACTGGAAAAGGCAGATTAGCGTGAGCTCAGGGCCGAATTTGGGGGGAAATCCCCACTTGGATGGGCAAGTCTTCAGTTTCCGCAAAGAAGGGATGTCTTGGGGATGTCGAGTGACCTCCTTCAGACTTATCACCTCCTTGTTTTCCACACAACCAGCCCAACACAGAGCAAGTCTCCAAGATGGGTGACTGCTCTTTTAATAAACCCAGGCCTTCTCCCGCCACAGAAACGCAGGAGCCGACCATAAAGAAATCCCTAACAACGCACTCAGACATCAGATGTTAAAAGTCATCTGTCGGCGTTAAAACACAAAATAAAATAGAAAGAACGCTTCTTGTCTAGTAAGTGTTTCCCTTTGAAAAGCCTTTGTATGTCCCCATTATTGAAGTGGAGGTACTTATTTATTTATTTATTTATTATTATTACTATTTTAAATATATCTTTATTGATTTCAAAGAGAGGAAAGGAGAGGAAGAGAAAGGGAGAAACATCAACGATGAGAGAGTCATTGATCGGCTGCCTCCTGCACGCCCCCGACTGGGGATCGAGCCCGCAACCCGGGCATGTGCCCTGACTGGGAATTGAACCACAATCTCCTGGATCATAGATCAATGCTCAACCACTGAGCCACTCCCGGCCGGGCATGGAGGTATTTTATTCAGCCAAACATAAGAAATTTGAAGCGACCGTAGAATATCCAGAGGAAGTTGGCAGATGGAATTGTTTGTCTGAGACTGAAGGCCTGTCTGAGCAAACGCTTAGTGTTTTATTATGCAGAGGAGATCGCCTAGGAGCTGGGGCTTTGTGAGGTGCTGGAGCGGCCTTTATCATTGCATTTAATGCCCTGTGCTATTCTCAACTCTGTGCATTCACGGCCCAGGTTTGAAGGCCGACAGTTGTGAAGTTCAGGAATTCATCATGAGGTTTTGATCTTTGGAACCCCAAAACAAACCCTGATCCAGCCATCCTGGCTTCCTCCCAAGGGAGAGACATTCACAGGGGATGATGACAAATGGGGAAACTCAGTAGAATTTTATTATATTAGTTGGACTTGTGCCCAAAGCCGCAAGCAGAGCTCTTTCATCAATTAATCTGGAGAGTGAAGAGGTGTCCATTGAAGCCTGGGAGGGAGGAATCTGCTCCAGTCCCGTAGACCAACCCCCACACTTGAAAGATGACAACATTCAAGACTGGGGGGTGGGGGAAGAAGAGGACAGTGAGAGAAGACACAAGAGAGACCCGAGAAAGAAGGAGAGAACCTGCTGTCACTCCAGTGATGCTCTGTGCCTACGGTCGCCCCTCCCACCAGCGTGCCTCGCCTATCAGATTTCCAGAACCTACCTGTCAGGGGAAAGGGTAAAAGGAAAGCAGAGTTTGGGGAGGGAAAGCAAAACCTTTGGATGCATCTCACACACGAAAAAAATCTGCCTTCCCTCCAAACACAACCCTCCCTCTCACCATCTGTGAGCCCTTTGGAAAGTCACTGGTCCTTCTGCCTTGACCTTCCTCAGATGATTGACATGGGCAATAAAAGGAATCAGATACAGAAAATTTCTAAAGCAGTGCCTGGACTCAACAGAGGTGGTACCTTCCCTAGCTCAGATCCCAAAAGGCCCCAGAGATTAGGGGGACGATGCCTGAGCTGAAGATGGAGCTCAGATGGTGTCAGCTAGAGAAAGGATGGTAAAGTGGGAGGGGAACTGGTCCGAGTAGGGGGCCAAGACAAGAACTGGGACAAGAACTGGGATTCCTGAGTCGAAGAAACAAAAGCCAGGCTCACTGTGGAGCTGGAATACGGGTCATGATGAAATCCTCGGCTAGGCTATGTATTCAAGGAAATTTTTTTCCCACTGATTAAGAAGCTGGTTAGTTCCAGAGCCTGACACAAGCCAGGTCTGCTTTGGGGACTAAATGGCCTGTCCTGCAGGGGATCAGGGACATAGTGGGGCCGAGAGCCAGGCAGGTTATTATGAATTCCAGGTGCCAACCTACAAAGGAAGTGGAGTCTGGAAGCCACAGGCCAAAGACCTGACAGCATTTTTGACAACTGTCATTTGATGTAATTGTTCTGAGGCAGCGCTGCTCAGCAGTAAACACACTTAGGAGGTGAGCAGAGAACTGGGATACCCTGTTGGCCACTGTGGCGTGATGAATCACTGAGTAACTCTATCAGAGGGGGGACGGAGTGGGGAGGGATGGAGACAGCTGTGCAGAGACCTGGACCTCCCTATCGCTCTGGCAGGGACATTTCCCAGGCTCAGAGCTCAGCAGTTCCTCTTCTGGGCCCTGATCCCTCATCTAGAAGTTCATTCAAGGTCATTTTGCTCAGAGTTCTCTGCCCTGCAAGGGAAGCCAGGGACTGGGAGGCTTTTGTAGGTCTTCCAAAGACTGGCCTGCGCACGGGGTGTTCCTTGAGCAGAGCCGTTAAGTGCAGGCTCTATAAAGTAATAACAATTACTTAGATTTATGGAACACTTACAATTTTCAAAGCACTGCGTAAGTGATTTCTAAGGATTATCTCATTTAATGTTCTAAATAATCCTATGGACTCAGAACAATTATAAAACCTATTGTTTTGATGAAGAAATCAAAGCTCATGTATATAAAATAACTTGCCCCCAAACACACAGCTAGCTGGTTAGCAGTCCATCAGAAACTCACTCCAATGCCCACACTCCAAACCACACTCCATGACTCCAGGAACCTAAGAGGCAAATGAAAGCACTATTTGGGACCAAAAGGTTGCAGGTTCGATTCCCGGTTAGCGCACATACTTAGGTTGCAGGTTCCATCCCCAGCTGGGGCGCATACAGGAGGCAACGGGCTGATATTTCTCTCTCACATCGATGTTTCTCTCTCTCTCCCCCTTCTTCTCTCTCTAAAATCAATAAAAACATATCTTTCGGTGAGGATTAAAAAAAAAAGAGGCAGGCGAACCCCCCTCCCAAGTGCTGGCTGTGCTCCAAGTTGGGGAGGCAGGAGCCAGACACGAGGGTGGAACCTGAGCGTGATGCCGACTCCACCCCCCCCAGCAGACCCCAGTCCACACCGGCCTGTGCATCGGGCTGGGGCCCTCCTGCCTGCCTGCCCCAGCTCCCGGCTCACATTCAGGAGGGGCCCTGGCTCGGTTTTCAATAGCAGCCGTATTTAAACAGCTACTTTTTTTTTTAAGGAGATTTTTATATCTTTATTGATTTCAGAGAGAGGAAAGGAGAGGGAAAGAGAGAGAGAAACATCAATGATGAGAGAGTCATTGATTGAGCCCGCAACCCGGGCATGTGCCCTGACCAGGAGTCGAACCCTGATCGCCTGGATCCCAGGTTGACACTCAACCGCTGAGCCACGCCCGGCCGGGCTAAACAGCTACATTTTAATAGCAGTTTGGCTGGCCTATCTCAGGGCAGGGCGACAAATTCACACCCCGAGGTCCCTGATGAGCATGCTCGCGTGCGGCGCTGCTCTGGGCTCTGGGAGAAAGCTGTGAGTAACAACCAAGTCCCTGTTTTCATAGAGCTCCCGTGGTAATTAATTTTAAAACAAACCAGGAGAGTAGCCTCAGCTTGATATGAGTGCCCTGGAGAAAATGAAGTGGGGTGATGGCACTGGGGGGCAGGGCAGTGCTGGATGAGGCAGTGCAGGAAGCCTTCTAAGGGGGCGCACCCGGCCGAGGTGGGGGAGCCTGTGGTGGGAATCACGGTTCCTCCAAGGCCGGGCGGCCTCGTGCACAATGGCTGGGATCAGGAAAACTGCCGTGCGGGCGGAACAGTGGGGAAAATTAGGAATGTTCCTGGATTTGGAAAAACATTCATCAAAACATGACCGGGGAGTGGGGGGTGGGGTGGAGGGATTAAGCAAAAGAGAAAGAAAAAAACTCCAAAAAATTAAAATAATCATGGATGTTATTGAAATAAAATAAAAAACATTGCTATTACCATCGCTTATAAATCTATAGAGAAATGAAAAAATAAGACAATACAATAGTCCTACATCCCCCCTGCCTGTCCCCGCCCCCGCCGGGATTCTGTTTCTGCCCCACGTCCTCTTAGACGTGCTGAGGACAATGGAGTGTGAGTGGAAGTGACACGCGCAACCTCAGGGCAGCTTTAAGAGCCAGCTCTTGGTTCGCCGTGTCTCTCTTTTCGGTCCCCACAGGGGCCGCTCCACATGCGGGTAAAGCAGGATGGGCAGGACAGAGCCACGGACAACCCCAGTGCTCCCGTGAGGAGGGGAAACAAGCCTGCACCGTCCCCAGCCAGTGGGTCTTAAATTCAGTGTGACCAAAAACACCCGGAGGGCCCGGGAGAGCAAACACGCGGTGGCCCCCCACAGAGCTCCTCCTTCGGGGCCTGGGGAGAGAGGGGTCTGCCTTCCTGGCAGGCACCCGGTGAGGCCCAGGCCTCGGCTGCTGCTCCCGGGCCACACGCGGGGCACCGCTGCTCTAAACCACCAAGGTCGGGGTCCGTTGTTATTTGGCATGAGCTAGCCTACGCTGCTGGCACAGGGCAGAGTAAACCAGCCTGTATGGACACAGGAAAAGAGCAATTCGGGCAGAAGGGACTTCAGGGCTTTGGAATTAGACAGACTGGAGTTACCCCCCAACCCCCTGCCCCAGGTACAGTCGGCATTGGCCTAGATTCGGGGAGATGAACCAGTCCTGCTCTCAGGACGCTCGCATCCTCTGGAATGTTGCTCTAGATTTTAAAAAAACGGCTCCCTAATTCCATCTGTTACCCAGCAGAGTGACACAATCCCTCTAGGTGACTTTACACTGACTCTCTCGGAGAGGGCCAACTTGAGTATTTCTCCCAGAAATGTAAAATCGGGTTAAAGATATTCTACTTACATTATTTATTTAGTTTATTTAATTGCAGCTGTTAAAGTAACAGAGGAGCCTGAGGAAAAGAAACGTATGAGCAGCGGAGGGAACTTCGGTCCCGCATCAACAGGACACGCGTCAGCTTCAGTGGCCGAGCCCCTCCGTGGAGGCTGCTGCCCGAGATCTCTGGGGAGAAGGCAGAAGAGACCAGCATCCCCTGTGGCCTCTTCGCAGCTACTTCGATTCCTCTCTCACCTCGCAGCTTCCCTGCACCCCATCCCTTCTCCCTCCTTACAACCTGCCCAGCCCCACCGCTGCTCCTTCATTACTCCACCGGCAGCCCCAGCCCCCACCCTCTCCGGGCTGGCTCTGGGTGTGCCGATCCCCCTGGTGTGTCACGTCGGCCCTCTGACTCCCAGTTACTGTGCCTGTCACAGTGCTTGGCGTGAGCTAAACTCTCATTAACTGCGAGGTGGGCGGGTGGGCAGACGGATGGCCGAACAGTGCAGTTGTTAAAGTTTACGAGCTTTGGGATCAGGCAGAATGGCTTGGCATCCCCGGTCCACCACTTCCTATCTCGGGGATCGTGGGGAGACGGTAAAATCCTCCACGCCGCAGTTTTCTCATGTGAAAAGTAACGCCCCCGTCGTGGAGTGCAATAGTGGGTAAATATTAGCTTGTCCAAAATCATTACAGAGGCTGGTTGATGGGCTAGTGAAGGCCCTTCCTTCAGGATGAGGTGGACAGTGGTGGAAGCGGAGGTAGATGCTGAGGTGGGGGGGAGGAGGGGACGCATAAAACATCCTGCAGGACTCGAGGACGGGTGGGAGGATCCTGGGCCTTCTGAAGACAAACGCTGGTAGAAGTGGGTGCAAGTCACGTGCAGGGACTTCCGTGCACATCCAGAAGTGATCGGAGAGGGGAGGTGCACACAGTCCGCTCTCCTGTAGCTTTGGAAAGGTGAGCTTGGAATTAGCTTCAGTCCGTGCGTGCAGATGCTCGAACGTGGGAAGCCGGTAGAGAGGGGCTCCGATTCTAAATTACTTATAATCCCCCTCCCCGCGGGGCGAACAGACAGAAGCCACTGCCTCTAAGGTCTAGTGCTCACGCAGAAGCCACCCGGGGAATTTCAAACTGGTGACGTAATACAAGGAACTCGTTACCAAAGTGTTGCCAAGGCTGAGAGAGCAAAGAGAAGACGGGGTGGCAACCTGGAGATGAGCAACTGCAGGAAGCAGGGACCGTCCCCTGGGCGGGAGGAGCGGGTGGGGAGGGGAGGAGATGGTGCTCGCAGAGCCCAGAGTACACCCGCCTCTGGGGTGGCACCTGGTGGGTGCTGGATCTGCCCCGGAGAGGTGGCCCCTGTCAGCACCCAAACCACGGAGGGGCTGCTGCTGGAGGCCTGAGAGGGCCCCTGCCGATGCTGTGACCCCCAAGAAGGGGCTGCTGCGGCTAAAGCGAGTATCATCCTAAAGGGACGCAGCCCTCCCTGGAGACACTGCCGGGAGCAGAAAAAGGGGGAGCAGGTATGAGGCTTTTCCCCCGACAGTATCTCCTAACTGGCGAAACCAAGCAAGGAGCCAGACGGCAGCGGTGTTCGGGAGCGGAATTTCCACAGGCTCCCAGCCTCGGCCTTGCAGGAGGGGTGCAAGGATATCGCCTCCTCCGGACGGAGGAAACGGCGGTGACGATGATGATGCCAACAGCAACCACTGCGAACAAATACAAACGGCAAGCACCCTTCACAGCCAGGCACTGTCCCGAGCACTTGGCACGTGTTTGCTCAGGAGAGAGAGGGAAGGAAGGGGAGGCGGAGGGAAAGAGAGACCAGAAATGAGCCCCACTGCTCTGAGATTCAGCATGTCACCCCGAGAAACTTCACGCTGTCCTTGCTCTCGCTCACATCCCCCCTCGACACACACAAAGGTTAAAAAAACAAAAACAGAAACAGAAACATTTCTTGCATGACAGCTGGAGGCTAGGCACTGTGCTGGGAAATCGTTCCCACATCACCTCATTCAGTTTTCACAACAATCACATGTGAAGAGGGAAATAGGCTAAGAGAGGTTAAATAACTCACAGCCAGTGAAATTAGTCCTGGTCTCGGGGCCCAGGCTCCTCCGAATTAAGTGGAAAGAGCACACTCTGTTCTCACACAGGCGTCCGGGCGCAGGCTCCCCCTGCTCCCTCTCAGAGCGTAGCTGCCCTGGACACAGAGCCGCTGTGGCCGTGGCCGTGGCCGTGGCCGTGGCCGTGGCAGGGCTGCCTTCTAACTGGGCGTTCCCTGAGCCCCCTGAGCCAGTGGGAGCCTCTGGCCCGGGGCCAGCCACTGCCGCCCACAGGGGATCGGCTTTGAGGAAGGGGTTTTGAAGTCGACAAAAATAATTTCCCTCTCATTGGAACCCAGATAGCAGATCACGAAAGCCTATAAGCAAAGAATAGTTTAAAAGAAAGAAGGAAAATTTAAAAGTGTTGCCACAGCCCCACCCCCCCAAGAAAGGGAAATAATTCAAGACAGTGAACTATCTAAACTAAATAGTCAGAAAAGACGAATAAGCCTGTTTTCCTCAGCGTTATCGAGACGTTATTGACATATCACATGTCCATCGAAGGTGAACAATATGATCATCTGATGCATGTGTATGTTGTGAAATGACTTATAACCAGGTTAGTTGACACCTGCATCGCCTCACGATTGCCGTTTTCTGTGGCAACAGCAATTAAGATCTACTCTGTCAGCAGCTTCCGAGTATGCAATACTGTGCTGTTCACTTTAGTCTCCACGCTAAACTTGCTCATCTTACGGCTGGAGCTTGCACCCTCTGAGTGACATCTCCCGTTTCCCCCACCTCCCAGGCCCTGGGAGCCACCGCTCGGCTCTCGATCTATCTGTTGGTGAAAGGCGAGTGACAGGCCCCAGCCACACTGAAGGAGAGGGAATCACACAGGGCGCGCACGCCGGGGGCAAGGCTCGCAGGGACCAGCCTCGCGTCTGTCTGCCGCCACCACGGGGCTGCAGTGGCAAGATGCTGGCAGACCCTCCCCCTTCCTGCTTTCTCTCCCCCCAGCCTTGGACCCATCACCCGCTCACTCTCCCCACCCTGCCCTCCCACCCGCCCCACAGACCAGGCCGCAGCTTCTGATGATGTCTCTAAGGGTCCCATTTGCCTGGAAACAACACCAGAGGCCTTCGCTGCTCAGGGCTCTCCGGACAGGCCCAGGAGCAGGAAATAAGGCCGTGGGGGGTTCTGCGCGGCCAGCAGAGCCAGGCCGGACGCCCCGCCGGGCCCTACTGTGGGAATGGAGGGGGGCCAGCAGGTGAGAGGGGCGGCATGCCTGGGTTTAAACCTGCTATCTCCTATTGACCGAGAAATGTCACAAGGAGGCGTCCGGGAGGGTTTAACACTAATCCCTTTCCGACTCCTCTGTGGTTGGCTCCCCAGCCCTCTCCTCTGCCTGGATGCCCTCTGGGAATGCGCCAGTCACAGAGGATCCTGGGTAACCAGTTAAGATGCCAACACGCCACCTTTGCAAATGCATTCGCCCTGGTCCCACCGACACATTCTGAAATAGGCCACGATAGAAGAGAGATCCGGAGCGTCACAAATGAGTTAAACGGTGACTGTGAAGTTGCGGGTGCGGCTGGGGTTTTATCTGGAGGGAGGGGAGGGGGAGGGGGAGGGGGGAGGGAGGGGGAGAGGAGGAGAGGGGAGGGGGAGGGAGGGGGGAGGGGAGATAAAAATCATCCTAGAGCTAGTGACATCTAAGTTAAGATCTACCAGTGAGAGCAAGCAAGGGGGCTCAGGACCGAGGTACCCTCAGGACAGAGAAAGGCGCGTTCAAAGGCTCGGTGTCAGGCTGGCCCGTCAGAGGAAATCAGGGTTCAGGACGACAGGCAGGGACCCAGCACAAGTTACCAAGTGCAGGGAGTGGCGGGGGGGTCGGAGGTACAAGCCCGGAGAGATACGCAGGGTCAGGTTGCGTCTGGCATTTTGTTCCGAGGCGATGGAGACGCGCAGAGGGTTTAGGCGGGGAAAGTGGCATCATCGGACTTGTGTTTAACCAGTTGTCCTCCAAGCATGAAGAGCAGACGAAAGGAGGCAGAAGTGGGGGGAGTAAAACTAGTCAGCGAGGAGGCTGAGAAAACAGCCCAGGTGAGAGGGAAAGGTGACTGACGGAGCTTAATGGCCAGTTGGACACGGGAAGCGGTCAGGAACGACCGTCCTCCTGGTGCCTGTCTTGCCCAGCTGGGCGGATGGCGGTGCCGTTTACCAGGAGAGGAGAAAGGGGTTCCCAGGAAAGACAGGTGATGGGATTCAACGTAGAGCAGTTCGGTTATCCACGGACATCCACGTGGAGACGTTTCCCAGGTTCAAGAGAGAAGCCTGGGCGAGGGGCTCCGGCGCATGGCGTCGTCAAGGCCACGGGGCCAGCTGAGCTTACGCAGGGAGACGGGTCCTGCGCCATGGCCTGTCCTGCTCCTCCCTCCTCCCCGGTCAGACCCTCGGCCCAGCCTGACCGGAGGTGTGGACATGGCTGAGCTCCAATAGAATGGACGTTGGGGCCGCTTTGTGGAGACAGAAGACAGCCTCCTTAGCATCAGGACTGAACAGCAGAAAAGCTTCTGTCGTTTCCACCGCGAGTCTTGAACCAGAAATGTGTGTGTGGCAAGTTAGCTGTTTGTACACCGCCTGGCCTGTATCTGCTGCAATTGTTTCCTTTCAGTTTCCCTGGGTGTTCAGTAAAAATCTTCCTGAGAGTAGCAGCCAGTCTCTGATGTGTTAAAGGGTTGAAGAAAAAGTTGGGCCCAGATGTTGAAAGAGTAGCCGTTAGAATAATGTCTGTAAAACTCAAGGCATCAAGCAGGAGCTCAGTAAATGCGGCCTGCTGTCACTGTTCTCTCTGCGGTGAAACCCGTGAGTCGTGAAAGCGGCTGAGCATTGGCATCCAGACATCAAGGAGGAGCCCAAATAAGCTGAATCGAACGGACGAAAGGCAATGGGTCCAAACCCACCGACTGTAGGCAGCAGCAGCGTGAGTCAAAGAGGAGATGAGAGGCCCCAGCCCTGAGAGACGCCAACCCGAGTCATGCCTCGTCTTTGCCTTCTTGCATTTTTCCTGCCGGGACAGAGGCCTCCCCGGGGTCCGTGCCCTGGGACCTGAGCCTGGCCCAGTGGCCAGAGGGATCAGGTGGCTGGGGCGTGAGTGGGGGTTCTGATGCTCTTCCCGGGGTGCTGGCGTGCTCCGTTGGCCCACTCTCACCGCCCTGCTCATCGCCTGTGGCTTGGGGCGCAGCCCTCAAGCTCCGTCTGCCTCCTCCACCTAAGCTGTCCCTCCATCTCCAAGAAACCAAGCAGGATGAGACCTCAGCTGCGTCCCCGCCTTTCAAAGATGGGGTGACTACGGAGAGAGCAACTCACGTCCTCTGGCCCATTTCCCCCCCCTTGCCGGTTGTCTCCATTCCTCTGCCCGCCTCCCACGGGAGGAGACGGGTGGATTGCAGTCATTCCCTAGGACTCACAGCGGCGGAGATGACAGGCGCCTGGAAGTAGGTAGGCCTGGCGGGAGTCGCCCTTTCTCTATAGACAGTTATAAGGCCGGAGCTGGAAGGGCTCACTGAACCCACAAAATCTGGGGGTGGCTCCCTCCAACGCAGTCACCTCCATCCCACGGTCCCTGTCCCAGGACCAGGGCGGTCGCTCACTGAGGGCGCGCCAACCAGCTCGTGGCATTCTCCCGTGGGCACAGGACCGATGCTGTCAAACGAAAACGAGTTTCACGACTTCCGTTCAGCGGTTGGTGGGTGAACAGTCGTCTCCCCGGTCCTGGGTGCGAGCGAGGGTCAGGTAGCCCTGGGAGCTGTTGGCATCGGCACCATTAACCCGAGCCGTCAGCCTGAGACCAGGCCGTCCTGCAGAGGAGAGCAGAGCCAAGAGGGCGGGGGATGGAGCTGCAGCCCCCCATCCATTGTGAGCCCCTAAAGGAAACAAAGCCTGATGGCGACTCCACTTCCACCTTCGGGATCAGCGCCCCGAGCCACCTTGGATCCAATGACCCGCTCGCGGAAAGGTCAGAGTTCCCTCCTCACTCGCTGCGTAGAGGCGCCCTCTGCCCTCCTCCCGCTTTGGATCAACGCGGCCCCCCACGAGGAAGCCCAGGCTCCCCGCTCTGCTCTGCGTGCTAGTTGGCTGACCGCCCTTCGACTTCGGGGAAATTACTTAACCTCCGCCCCTCAGGTGCTTGGTCAGTGAAATGAGGTCATAACAGACACCCCCCCCATAGAAAGCGCGGAGGCCGGCAGGTGAGCGCTCGGCACACACTGCCGGCTGAAGCTATTGTGAGCAGCAGCGAGAGCCGAGGTGGTAGAAGCGCCGGCACTGGTGTTATCCCCCTAATTCTGGGCCTTCTCCCCAATCTCTGCCTTGCTCTGTGGCCTGGGCTAAGTCACTCGGCTGAGACCAGTCAACTCCATGCCCAGTGTCCCCTCCGTCTGAGGCAGAGCCTGGGGTCTAAGAAGGGCCTGGGAGGGGGTGCCTAGCCAAGTGTCGGCCAAGAGGAGTGTGCTGAGATGTGGGGGGCACGGGGACAGCCAGGCGGAGGCGTCCTGTCAGAGGAACTGGGAGAGAAAACAGCTAACAGGCAAGTCCAAAGCAAAGCCCTCACCGGCCGTGGTTAGCCACCCAGGCAAACCAAAGTCAGCCGCCAAACCCGAAGAGGAAACGCGGGGTCAAAATCCAGGTACAGGTGAGAACAGGCCTGGGGCAGGGCTGTGTGAGGGGGGGTCCCAGGGACACAGCTGGGCACCCCTGTGACCTTCAGTGAACTGAGGTGCTTCCCGTAGACGCCACTGTTGCCAAGGAGGCGGCGTGTTCTCAGCCCACCTGCCCGTCACGGGCTGTGCGGGTCACGGGGATGGGGAGGGGCGTGGCGGCTGAACCGAGAGATCACGGTCGGGGTGGACGTGCGCGACTGAGGACTCAGTATCGGTTATGGCCAAGAGCCGCCATGGGTTCTGTGATTCGGTGAGCCCTGAAAAAAAAAAAAATAAGGGCAACCATTCCTGGTATTTATGTTGTCCAGTTGTCCACCTCAAACGCCATCCTGAATTCTTTCTCTGGCGGAGCGGCCGCCAGCCTGCCTGGCGCCCTCTCCCCCTGCTACTGAGCCTGCCAGGTGGCCGGAACAGTTCTGCAGGGAAAGCGGGGGACGCCGCTTTCCGTTCTTGGTCGCGCAATCCGACTCTGATAACCCGCCTGTCGTATCTGGCTTTCCCCCTTCCTGCCGGCAGCGATTAGGGCCCCTCATTACATGGCTGCCAGGCCCGCTCCAGCCGCCTGCGCCTGCCGCAGAATTAACTTGTCGCGTCCGCCCACCGTGGGGACCCCCGGGTGTCAGGGCTGCAAGCAGCTGGACCGCCGGCGGAGGGAAAGAGGGCGTCCCCTCGGCAGCACCACGGACAGCTCAAGTTCAAGGGGGGGGAGGGGGAGACCTGCTTTTGAACTTACAGCCACCAGGACATTTGTAGGACGTTTCACACCTTCCGGAACACTTTCTCACATCCTCGCCCTGGGAAGGCGGCTATTTTTCTCCTTGCACGGAGTTGGTTGCCGTGCCGCGGACAAATCCCCGGGCTCCGAGTCAGGAGCCCCGGCTCAGCTGAGATCTCTGCCACCAACCAGTTTGTGAATCTGTGCAAAGCCACGTCACTTTTCTCAGCTCCCAGATCAAGGCAATAAAACCAATGCTGAGAGGACCTGATCAGATGAATTTTTTAATGCTTTGTAAATTCTAAAGTACGATACACATTGATTCATTATAGTGATCGTGTTATGAAACTACGGCTCAAGCTGAAATAACAGTGACAGCCGGGGCAGGGAGGGCCGAGGGACCCTGGGGACAGACTCCGGGGCCCGGGCCCCGTTCCTCCTCTTCATCACCCTGTGGCCTGGGATTAAGTTACTTTATTCCTTTGCGGATCCATTACTACATCTGTAAAATGGAGACTTACCAAAGCTGCTTTGAGGCTTTTCCGAGGATTGAGTTAGATGGTGCAGGCCAAGTGCATCACACAGAGGCTGCATCATAAACGTCCAGTGAACCATCGGTATCGCCGTCGCTATGAACTTCTATAACTGAAGCCCGAACCCAGAATCCAGGATTCCAGGTCCAGTGCTGCAGACGTCCCCTGCCAATCTCATGCCTCTAAGATCCTGACCTCAGACCACAGAAGGTCAGATAGAGCTACAGGAATCGGCGACCACAGTCCATCTGTTACTATAGACAAGAGAGCTGGGGTTCAGAGAGGGAACTGAATTGACCAAGGTCATAGGTAGAGTTAGGAAAAGAGCTCAGATTTGAACCCAAGCTCCTGGGCTTTCAGTCCAGGGCTCCTTCCGCCATCCTGCTGAGCCAGAGGCTCAGGGACCTCAGGACTGTGACACGGTGAGACCATCTAGCTGATGAGGTCACACGGCTGGAGGCAGGCACGGCGCACACAAGGTGAAGGACATGCCGCGCCAGGGTCCTCCTCACTCACCTCGAGCCTCCTTAGGAACTTCACACTGAACACCAACGGCGAAGGGAAAATCTAAAAATCCCAGACCAAAAGGAGAGATTGCCTTCAGAGAAACAAAAGTGAGAAAGATAACTCGGTCATCAACAGAAGACACCCCCACGCAAGTAGAGACTGAGAATGGGTGACCGGCAGGCTCACGCTGCAAGAAAGGAGGCTTTTAGAGTGAAGGAAAATTAGTCCAGATGGATGCATGGAAGTGCAGGAAGGAGTGCATTTGAGAAGTAAATATATAGGTCACTTAAAAAATATATTGATGGTGGATCGATCATTGGAGGGGCAGGATATCTGTAATATTTTCAACAATAAAGATAAATTTTAAAAAATAAAAAATATATATATTGATGGTTTAAAGCAACAATAATAACAATGACTTATAAAAAGTACAACATATGTTCAGGAAAATATATGATAATAATAGCAAAAAAAAAAAAAAAGAGAGAGAGAAGAGAATCGTGGACTTTGAGTAGGGTAAAGATGTAGCCATATTCTGGATGTGATAAAAGTATTAATTTTAGGTAGGCTGCAATAAGTTTAGAATGCACTTTGTAATTTCGGAGATAACCACAAAAATTATATCGAGAGATAAAACAAAAAAATTAGAGGAGACAAATGCTCCTAAAATGTAGTAAACAGAAGTTAACAGAGCAAAAAGCAGAAAGGACACATAAAAAATATCAAGAAGGTAAGCTGATAAATTTAACCTCAATTATATCAGTAGCTGCGTGAAATTAAAACAAATAACTACTGCAATTAAAAGACTGCCTGACTGGAGTAAGAAGAAAGAGGCCCTGCCTGTGTGCTGATGACAAGAAACACATTTTAAACATAAACGACGGGTTGGAAGTAAAAGGTTGCAAAATATACATCATACAATATGCGAACACTACGCAAAAGAAAGCAGGTGTGGTTATATTAATATCAGAGAAAGATAACTTTAAGAAAAAACTTATTGTGAGTGAAAAACAGGAATGTATAAAATAATAATGAAAGAGTCCATTCAGCTGGAACACACAGCTATCCACAAGTTGAAAGTGCTTAATAAAATAGTTTTAATATAGGAAATTTTAAGTAGAGAGAACCAATGGGAGATACAGACAAACCACAACAAGGGTTAGAAATTGCAACACGCTTGTCTCAGTAAATGATAGAACAATCAGGAAAAATTAGCGAGGCTACAGAAGATTGCAACAATATGAGCAAATCTCATCAGTCTGACCAAATTGGACACATCCGACAGCAGAATATACATCTGCTACAAGTGCACATGCAACATTTATCAAGACAGATGATACTCTGGGCTGCAAATCAAGTCTCCCAGAATTTGCAGGAAGGAAATGATTTAGTGTGCATACTCTGATGACAGTGGAATTAAATGAAAACTCAGTAACAGAAAGATCACTAGAAAATCTCCAAATAATTAAAAATTAGATAACACACCTCTAAATCACTCATGTGCCGAATGAAAATCAAAATGGAACTTAGAAAATATATTTTATCTGAATACTAAGTATCTCAAACACTAAGTATCTAAATTTGTGAAATGAAGCTAAAGCAGGTACTGGAGGGAAAGTATGTCTGTATTTATGTGCATATATTAGAAAAGGAAAAAAGTTGAACATCAATTATCTAAGCTTTGAATTCAATAAACTTAAAAAAAAAAACAAAAAACACTAAATTAAGCCCAAAGAAAGTTAAAGGACATAACAAATATAGAAGCAGGAAAAGTTGCAGGAGATATAGACACAAAATAGAGAAATTAACAGCCAAAAGTTGATTCTCGAAAATAAATAAAACAAAGAGCAAATACAAATTACAAAGAGCAAGTACAAATTCCTGAATCATCAGGGAAATGCAAATCAAAACCACAACGAGATACCACCTCACACCTGCCAGAGTGGCTCCTATCAGAAGGTCAACAAATACGAAATACTGTCGAGGGTGTGGGAAAAAGGAAACCCTCGAGCACTGTTGGAGGGATTGTATATTAGTGCAGCCACTATGGAAAAAACATTGTGGGGGTTGTCAGAAAATTAAAAATGGAACTACCATACGAGCAGCAATTCCACTTCTGGGTGTATATCTGAAGAAAAGGAAAATACTAATTTGAAAAGATAAGTGCATCCCCATGTTCATTGCACACTGCCACAGTAGCCAAGATACGGAAGCAACCAGGTGTCCACTGAAAGGTGAGCGGTGCGTGTATGTGATGGAATATTACTCAGCAATAGAAAAGAAGGAGATTTGCCATCTGTGACAACATGGACAGACCCAGAGGGCATTATGCTACGTGAAATAAGTCAGATAGAGAATACTGCATGATCTCACTTATACGTGGAATCTTAAAATACAAACAAAACAAAAACAGATTCATAGAAAGAGAGAGCAAACTGAGGTTGCCAGAGGGGAGGGGATGGAGGCGGGTGAAAAGGTGAAGGAAATTATAGTCAATCACATCGTGACAACTTAGCGTGGTGACAGATGGGCATTAGGCTCAGTGTGGTGATCACATCATAGGTATATCAATGCCAAAGCACTACACTGTACATCTGAAACTAATAGAATATTATACGCCATACTTCTATAAAAGTAAAAAAAATTCAATACTTCAATAAAAGTAAAAAAATTAAATGAGAACAATTAATTAATTAAAAACAAATGATAAATATCAGGAATAAAAGGGTACATTATGATAGAATTTGCTGCTGTTTAAAAGATAAAATTATACCATGAGCGACTTTACGACAATAAAATTTTAAAATAGATGAAATGGAGAAATCCCTTGAAAGTCACAATTTACCAAAACTTTTACTAGAAGAAACAGAAAATGTGAACAATCCTATGACCAAACGGCTTCGCTGGCAGATCCTATCAGACACCTGGGGAATAAATGACACAAGTCGTTTTGAAACTCTTCCAGAAAATAGGAAAACAGAAAGCGCTTCTTGAAATTCTAGTGCCAGTCCAGCATAATCCTCTCCTAAAACCAACAAAAACATTCCACGAAACGAGAATTAAGGTGAATAGCCTTTGTGAACGCAGAAGCAACAACCCCAAACGGAATGTTAGCAAATCTAACTCGGCGGCTACTTTTATCTATCCCGGGAACCGGCTGACAGGGCGCCCCCTGCAGGCTGAACAGGAGGAGCTGTGCATCGGCCCGGAGAAGCGGGGCAGGCGCCTGCCAGGACCCAGCATCGTGGGCAGCAGCCAGGCTCGCAGGGGGCTCCACCCCGCTCCCTGCCACAGCCGAAGCCGTGACTGAATCCCCAGCCACCTTCCGGGGACCTCGAGTCTTACGTGCAGTTTCATAACCGCCCCAGCGCTACACCGACCTCACCGCGGGAAGGTCTGGATCAAAGCAAACCTCTCCGCTGGACAGCGAGGAACCATATCAGCTGCCCTGACGTTTACTGAGGGTGAACTCTGTGCCAGGCCTCGAACTAAAAGCTTTAGACGCATTCTCATTTAATCTCCATAGCAACCTTATAAGATAGAAAACATTTATTAGTAGTAGTAGTAGTAATAGTATTCCCATTGTTTCAGATGTGGAAACCGCAACAAAGGAGTTAAATAACTTGTCCAGAGTCAGGCAGCGTGTAAGGGACAGAGCTGAAACCATCGCAGGTCCTCTGAGCCTGTTTCCCATTTACAGAAGCGGCTAGTGCCCTCTCTCTGAGGGGAGGCTGTGCGCACGCCGGAAACCACACAGGTGGGTGGGCATTACCGACGGCCCGGTGGCCACGAGCCTCCTCTCCAGAGACAGGCACACCTGAGTTCCAGCAGCGTCTGCCACGGAGACCCGGTCCTAAGAAAGTGGCTCTCTAAACTTCCATGGATGGTTGTCAGATGTAACAAGTACAAGTACAGGAAGTCGGATTAAATGTGAATTTCAGATAAACAATAAATGGTTTTTAGCATAAGTATACCCCATGTAATATCAAGGATATACTTATATTAAAAAAAAAAGTTGCTCATTAAAATTGAAATTTAACTGGGTGGCCTATATTTTATCTACCTTAATTATCTTATCTGAAAAAGTATAAGTAATAACTGCCTGGCACACGAGTGAGTGTCGCTGGTGCGCTCATCTCCAGGCGCCCTCAGTCACGGGTCCCTGCTTGCAGCTGAGCACAGAGCTGCCCACCTGAATGCCGCGTTCTCCCAGCTTCCCTGCAGGAAGGTGTGCTGTGTAACTAAATCCCGTCCAATGAAGATGCAAGAGGGACGGGAGGGAGATTCCCAGGGACCTGTCTTAAAACTAAAGGGCTATGCCTGCCCTTTGTCTCCTTGTCTTCCATCCTATTTCCTGGAACGGGGGTGTGATGGCTGGAGTTCGAGCAGCCATCCTAGAACGTGAGGATGAGCCGTAGGATCGTGCCTGTCCTAGGGATGGCAGGCACAGGGGTTAGAAAGATCGGGAAGGAGTGACTATGAGCAGTCGTCTCCAACCTGCCTGCCATTAGGATCCCCTGGGCAGAATTTCTAGCTCCCGATGTCACAAACAATTAAATTAGAGAACTTCTGCGGGCATGTGTATTTTCAAAAACTCACGTCCACTGACAATGAATTCCCATTCCCACCCCACCCCTAGCCCCAGGCGTATAAATCGCGAGTAAACAGAATCGCACAACATTCGGTCTCTTGCGTGTGGCTTCTCTCACTCAGCGTCATGTCTCGCCACGCGGCTGCTGCTGTTCTCTATCTAAAACACACCGAGCTGTAGTCTAGCTTCATTCTTTTGCGTGTGGCTCCCCAGTTTCCCCAGCACCATTTACTGAAGATCCTTTCTGATCTCCACTGTCTGTTTTTGGCTCCTCTGTCAAAAATTATGTCCCCATATACATGGGTTTGTTTCTGGGCTCTCAATTCTGTTTCATCTGTCTGTGCGTCTATTTTTCTGCCAATACCACGCTGTTTTTATTATTGTTGCTTTGTAGTAGAGACTTAAGGGGATCCAATATATGGTGACAGAAGATGATCTGACTTTGGGTGGTAGACACATAATATGATACACGGGTCAGGTATCAAAGGAATGTACACTTGAAACCTATGTATCTGATTAACCAGCGTCGCCCGGATACATTCTATAAAAAAATAAATAAAACATACCAACTGTAGCTGTCCCCGTCCTATACTTTGAATGTTCACACCCTGCGTGTGCTTTAGTATCTGCCTAAACGTATTCCGGCTAGTCTTCTGCCTTGGTCAAAATACTTCGCATCTGTCAAGGCCCAGGGGGACCGTCACCCTTGGGCACTTTCCCAATTCCCCAGGCAGAGCGAAGCTCCCGTCCTCCGCGCTGCAGGCTGGTTGGCGACGGCCTAACTGATTCTCTCCCGATGTTATCTCCCGAGACAACCGGAATGTGAGCTTCCTGAGGGCAGGGGTGGTAGTCACTCAGGTCGGAGGCGGGGGATCAATGAACACAGGTCAGGTAGGAATGCATTTTGTTCAGTTTTAACCACGGCCGTGACAGCCCCCCGCTGGCATCCACAAGCCCGTGCACTAAACGGAGAGACGGTGCTTGGCTGCTCCGCATGGCTGGCCAGGAAACATGACGGCCTAGTAGGTGACTGAAATCTCTTATTCAGAAAGTGTCACGATTATCCCGAAGGATCCTGAGAACAATCATGAACTCGCCTGACTCCGTGAAGCAAGCTGTGCCCGGGATGTTCCCGTAGTCACCGCGTTGCTTTGTGCGGCTAGAAATGGAAGCTTTTCCACTGTGTTTACCTGAATGACTGAATGGTCGGTTGCTTGGGAGAGAAACAACTGAGTGTTCAGCTCCTGGGAGAGGGACAGTTGAGCGCACCCCACTGTGTGGGAGGGCACTGGCTGAATGTTCTGTTGTTTGAGAGAGAAACAATGGAGCTTGAAACTGTCTGGAAAAGAAATAATTAGGCCTTCCATTGTTTCGGGGGGAACAATTTAATGTCCTGTTTCTTGGGAGCAGACAGACCATCGAAGGACAGACTTTCACCAAGTGAGGGCCCTGTTCTACCTAACAGTCAGTTTCCAAATCCTTTATTTGTTTGGAACAGAGAACACACACACTTACCCAGAGAAACGCCGTTTGTCGTGATTTGTAGGTTTCCGGGGTAGTGCCCCCACCCCCGTTAATTGAAATATTAACTTTCCGTTATATCTGAGGTCGAGCGCTGGCTTTGAGGTCCACCCTGCCACCCCTTCCGATGGCGCATCAGCAAGGAAACGCGTTCCCAAATCCAGCCGCGGACGCCGAGAGGTTGCATTGCCCGCCGTCGAGGCCAGCACGGCCCCTGCACACTGCGGTCCTTCACGGGTAGGCTGACGCGACATCCCAGCCAGGTCCCCCAGCTCTGAACCAAGCTACACAAACTGAAATCCGTCCTGTGTATTTGCATAAAAGAAAGTAATTTTCTAGACAAGTTGGTCCTCAGGGTGTCCTGCAGGAGCATTGACTCCAATATTTTGCTTCCCAAAGGTCAGTGTGAGATCTCAGATTACTAGAGGTCCGTTGCTTTGTACATGTTGTCTCCCAACAGCGAGCGACCGTCAGCGACACCATCTGCTAAGCCACGGGCGCAGGATTTCAAAGGGTCCACGCTCCTCAAGCCGGTTGCCCCCCATCTGGGAACTGAGATAAATCTCAGATGGCGACAATCAACTTCAGATAGGATTTTAAATAAGTCCTTCTATCTTTCCCCCTCTCCGTTTTTTGTTGTTTTTTTAAATATATCTTTATTGATTTCAGAGAGAGGACAGGAGAGGGAGAGAGAGAGATGGAAACATCAATGATGAGAGAGTCATTGATCGAGCCCACAACCCGGGCATGTGCCCTGACCGGGAATCGAACCCCGATCGCCTGGATCCTAGGTCGACGCTCAACCGCTGAGCCACGCCCGGCCAGGCCCCCTCTCTGTTTTTATATATGGTAGGTTAGTGCAAAGCCTTTCAAGACAACACCCGCGCCTGTTCTCGGCACCGGGGTTACAGGAACCAACAGGAGGCTGGACGAGCTGTTACGGGGCAGGCGGCAAACGCCAGGCGCTCGGCGAAGTACTTGGGGTCGGTCAGATGGTCGAGTCCTTGCGAGAAGAAGGCCCCGAGATTACTATTCTTGTGAGGTCTGCTATGTAGGGGAATAAGACGAGTGTTGGTTAGATTAGCGAACTTGACACCTGAGCTGATACCCAGCTCTTCCTCTGACTAGTTGTCCAACGTTAGGCGAGTTTCGTATAACTTCTCTCCGCCTCACTTTCCCTGTCTGGAAAGTGGGGATTATAGCAACCGCCTCATAGAGTTTTGTAAGAAATAAATACGCTCTTACCTGGAAAGAAAGCAGAGCAATGCCTGGCACTGAGAATATTTCATAAATGCTAGCAACTATTATGATATATTTCCAGCCTTAGACAATAACGCTCATCTGTTTAAGCATTTGTCCCCTTGGGTCATGAGATTCTGAAGATCTGGGTTTTGTCTTCCTTTCATTTGAAAACCCTCATGTGTAAAATGGGGCTAGTAACACTTGCTTTGAAGCCGAGCTGGAGGAGGGGGAGATGTTTTGTTTCTGTGAAGCGTGCAGCACAGTTTCTAGTCCAGGGGAGGCGCTCGATGAACTTCTGCATCGCGATGATTATTGTGATTGCTCCTATCACTAGTATTATTCACTGCCAGTCGGCACAGTTCTAGCAATGGAGAGGGTGTTCCAAAAGCATTTTGTGACTCAAACGGAAGACACTGGGGTAGAACGGGTTCGGAAGCGCTCCGGCCGCCCGTGGGCCCTGAGGGTCACCGTCGCCTCCCGCCGCTTCCTGATGGCAGCTCATCCCGCGCTTTGGCTAACACTGAGCCGTGCGGGCTCGCCCCGGCCAGCGGCTTAGAAACTAATGTTGGGTTTGCAAAAACTGCCTTTTAATGATCTTACCAGCCCTGCGGAAAACCTCATTAGCGGGCGGGGAATCCCCCGGGCTGCGCAGAGGAAGGTCTGCAAGCGCGGCCGGAGCCCCCGTTGGTCTCTGATTGAAGGCAGAGCACGTGCTTGTACAAGCTCCGCAGAGGCCTCCCGGGCAGGCGTCTGAGTGTCACCTCTATCCGCCCCCTTGGCCATCGCGTCTGGGGCCTCGGGCGTCCCAGAAAGAGTCCTGCGGTCACCTGGCAGCTGACCCTCCGGACCCCGGTCCCTCCTGCACAGATCCTCGCTGGTCCCGACAGCTGGGCATCTCTGCTCCACTCACACACCCAGCATGGCTCCCTGTCGCCTCTGCCGCCACCTCTGAGCTCTTCCCCAGGGGCCCCTTCCCAGCCCCTCGCTTGCTCCTCGTGACTCCCCCACACTGAGTGACCGTCCAGAGCAAGCAGAACGGGACGTCCTGTCCCAGGCCAAACATTTGGCTCTGTTTCCCCTGCCTCTCAGCTTCCCCACACGCAGTTCCCATCATCCAGGCGGTCGCTGCTCACTCCGCAGTCGTCCCTGCGGCAATGTGGGTGTGGAGAGAGAACCTGGGGCCTGGGGTCTACAGACAGGGCTCCTTATCCTATCTTTGCCCCTAAGTAATTCCCTGGCTGCGCGCGAATCCCTCGCTCCGTGGCCCACCTGGTCCTCCTCATGGTGCAAAACATCCCAGCAGTGTTTTTAGCCCTTGGCACTCTTGGCATTTAGGGCCAGGTGGCCCGTTGTCGGTGGGTGCGGTGGGGGCTGCCGTGTGTACAGCAGTTTTAGGAGCAGCTGGGCTTCTACCAGGGATGTTAGTAGCTGTCCCCTTTTGCCCATCATGACGATAAAAACTGTATCCAGCCCAGCCAGGCGTGGCTCAGCGGCTGAGCATCGACCTCGGATCCAGGCGATCGGGTTTCGGTTCCCGGTCGGGGCACATGCCCGGGTTGTGGGCTCGATCAGTGACTCTCTCATCATTGATGTTTCTGTCTCTCTCTCTCCCTCGCTTCCTCTCTCTGAAATCAATAAAGATACGCTTTAAAAAACAAACAAACAAACAAACAAACAAAAAACTGTATCCAGACCATCTCAAGTGCCTCCGGGGGCGCGGAGCGGCCGGCAGCTAAGCAGCCCTGCATTACACGACCGTAAGGGCCTCTGTGACGCGCCGTCCGGGGCACTGCAGTTCCCCCCTTCACGTCTAGTTCCCCGTCTAATAGAAACAGTAGCTAACGCTCACACAGCACCCGTTGCATGCTTGGCGTTGTCTTTCAGAGACTTAATCGTGTTAACTAATCTGTCACCATCTACCCTATAAAATAAGAACGTTTGTTGTTCCCATTTTACAGGTAGGAAAAGGGCCCACAGACCAGTTAAACGAGGAGCCCAAAGCCGTCAGCCAACGTCCACTTCCAGGCAGTCCGCCCCGGCTTCCTCTTCGGGATCCACAAGGCCTCCTGGAATAAAGCGGGTACCTGGAGAACCGCGGGCTTACATTTACCTTCCAGCTCCGGCACCTCTGAGCTCCAGAGCTTTGGGCAAAGTGGGTCCCCGGTTTCCTTGCTCAGCAAACTAGATAACGCCGCCTTCGTTAGGGGCTGTTTGAGGTTTAAATCGAGTACAGAGCAAGCTCCTAGAACAGGGTGTGGCCCGGGGAAGACAGGGAGTGAGGAGACTGATGGTGGTGGTGATGGAGATAAAAAGAGGAGTTTAGAAAGCAGGAGGGAGGTAAAATCCTAGAAAAAAGGGTTTGTGACTTTGTTCACCTGTATTTTCCCAGGATCCAGCCAGTGCCTCGCTCAGGGTAAATGCTGCATCTCTGACTTCCGGGGGGCCCAGAGCAGGTGCCAGCAAACTGGCGCTCACAGGCCGCCCCGGCCCGGCATCTAGTTGTTAATAAAGTTTTATTGGACACAGCCGTGCCCCTGCAGTCATTCACCGTCCGTGACCGCTCACCGCTTCCTCCAGGGGCAGGCTGAGCAGTTGCAGCAGAGACTGACGGCCCACAAGCGGAATCCATGTGCTATTGGGCCTGTCACAGAGATGCTCTGCCTGCCTCTAAGGTGTCCTCTGAACTGGAAAACACCGACTGTGACCATCTCTAACATCGTCCTTGATGCAAACGTATCCTGTGGTTCTCTGAATTCCCAGCTCCACGCTCACCGCCTCCATGTTGCGTTAGGTGACCCATCCCCTCCTGCTCCAGCTTTGCTAAGGATTCTCTCTGCTCCCCACCCTCGCCCCTCGGACACGGGCTCAGTGCTGCTCATTTGCACCGGCCCCCGTGCCGTCGATTCACAGATGCCCACAGTCGCTTCCCGCTCGTGCTTCTTCAGCCAGACTCCCAGTTCCTGTCCCACGTTGTTGCCCAGGGCTGCCCCTTGAAGGGTTCTCCAGATTGGAGAGGTGACACCACCCTCACGTTCAAAACGAACAAAGGGAAAGGCTGGGACAGGCCCACCGCCGGGCCGACCCCTCCCCTCCCGCTTCCCTCGATCGCTCCCGGTGGCCCCAGACCTGGTTGGTGTCCCGGAGGCATCGATGTGCCGCTCACCGGCTGCCCACACCCCCGGGACCTCAGTCCGTCAGGGCACCACAAAGCTCTCTGCAAGAATTCAGAAGGCGGAGCGGGGCGGGTGAGACACCGCGGAAGTATGGGGGGAAAAGAGGCTGTGAGTCCATTTTCCCCCCTAGGGACTGATGCCTGGTTTCTGAGGGAGCTTCCAAGTCAGAAACCTGTCATTCCAGAGTGACGCCAAGATGGAAAGGTAGGGCATGGAACAAGCCTAGCCAGGCCGCTTAGAGCTCAGGACTTCACGCCCAGCGTTCAGCGGGGACGCCAGGCCTCTCTCTTCATCAGGGAAGGTGACGCTTCCCGGAATCGCCCAGAGCAGGTTGCGATGCTCTTGCCATAGTTGCAAAGGCGTCTGAGGAAGTGAGCGCCTGTCATTTTCAGTTTCCCGTGTGAGAAGCGGTCTCTTTCGGGAGGAAGACGCGTGGGGCGGGGGCGGTTACCGAGCGGGAGCGATCAGCATTTACCATGAGTTACTACTATCTGAAGGTACAGAAGACACCCCGGTCCTACAGGCACCGATGTATGTTAGTCTTCGCACACATCAGCTACTCAGAGGGCCCCTGCTGGGAGCCTGTTTTCATTTTTGCTCTCAGAACGACAGGGATCTGTTTTCCTCTAAGTTGCTTTTTTCCCTTGAAAAGGCCTGAAATTTCTAACAAATCCTTTGGATCACTTCCCCAGAGTCTGCTGAGACTGGCTGGTCCATCGGAGCTAAGAAAAGCGGGTGCCTGCACAGTGACAGTTCCCAGGAATCAGGCACCCTGCTAGCTACGCTCTGGGCTTGATTTTACTGAATTTTCTTCAGGACTCTATGAGGTGGATGTGATCATCCCCGGGGACCAGCTAGGGTGAGGAAGTGGGGGCTGCCCAGGGCTAAAATTTAAGGAGCATTCATTCTCGAGGCCGAGCCAGTGGCATCCCCGCGCTCACATAACCTAGAGAGCCAGGGCCTCCCTAAACTTTGCACCCTGGGCTCCTCACTACCACAGGCCTCACCCCAGCCTGGCCCTGATTGTCACCTTTGTACCGCTGAGATGATCCAAAACATTGTGACTTATCCAAAGTTACAACCCTGAAATCTGACAGAGCTGTCATTCATACCCAGTCCGCCCGACTCCAGGGCGCTCGCCCTTAAACACTGACGACTCGGCTTTGAGTGTGAGTGGTGCAGGTACCATGGAAACAGGGTGGAGTTCTCGTAAAAGAGGGGGGACCAACCGGCAGGCCAGACATCATGAAGAAACAAGACTGCACCTCACGAGCGCTCATCCACTAAGGGGCCCGGCAGCCTGGCCCGGCCACCAGCCGAGTGCCAGGAGTGGCTCAGTGCACTGTGAGCCTGGAAATCATTCACGGAGCCCTGTCTGAATTCCTGGTCAACGCAGCCACGAGACACCGTATAGGGTGGCTGTTCCAGGCCACCACGCTTCGGGGTGGTGTGTTACGCAGCATCAGGCTACTGGGCCACCTGGAGCTGTGATTCCATCAGTGACGGGAGCTCCACCCCTGTCTCCGGGTGCTGCTGTCTGAGACTGGTCTCTCTCGGCGGTCTTAGCATTTTCCTGCCCTGTCCTCCGTCGTTCCCAGAGGTCTCCTCTGGCTCCCATCCACCTTGAAAATTCTACCTTCGGGATCCAGGCCAAGCCCTGCTGCCCCTCCAGGGAAAGGCCTTTCAGGACTCTGCCCAGCCACGGCCAACATTTCCTTCTCTGCATTTCAGCAGTATATTTCCTGCACCACCTTGGAAAAGTCTTCTACCATTAGTGCCTACAATTGGTGTTTAAATCTTTCCTGGGTTTTTACTTATGTTCCTGTATCTGTGGGAGATGGAGCTGCATGGCCTCTGAGTACTCTTCCAGCTCAGCAATTCCAAGGTTACATCTAGGATCCCTGAGCACGGACTCCAGTCTGGGCTAAACTTCTCTCCAGGGATCTATCAGGGGCAGGACCTGAGGAAAACCCCGGAGGGGAGCACTTGATGTGCAAGCGGAAGGCAACGGGGGGGGGGGGGGGGGTGTGTAACCTGCATCCTGCAGCCTGATGGCCTTGGCAACCTGTGGGTCTGGCTCTAGAGAAGGGCCCCTACCTGTCGCTCTGCCGTTTTATGGGGTTACATGAAAGCGGCCTTGCAGAGGGAAATGCCCATTTCGGACTCGGATACCAAGCAGACTGGGCCTACGTGCCAAATATTCAGAGGAGCCCAGGGAGACCAAATGTCCAGCACCTGGACACCCTGGGACTTGGCTCTCAGGCATAGGCCCTCCCACTGGGGGGGGGGGGGCTTAGCTCACTGGTCGCCAGGCAACTTGAAGAGAGCGGAGGGGTCATTCAGCCCTTCTTGTCCGCCCAGGGAACCCTGCCCCCTTTCCCCTTCATGTCCACCAAACAAGGGTCTCTCCTGTTTCGCCCCCCCATTGGCCAAACCCACCGAGCCCCCTCGGGTGCTGCCAGGCCCTGTGCCCCTCAGCGCTGCCCAGTGCGGCACAGACGCCTCTGCGTGGCCCCGGGGAGTTCCTTTCCCCGCACTGCATCCCTGAGCGGCCTTCACGGAGCCACAGCAGATGTCTCTCAGTCCTTTCCTTTGCCTTTTCAGAGGCATTGCAATCGGCTGCGCTTTAATTAGGATGTCCCCCAGGGTACTCCGGCTTTCCTCCGCCCCCAGAAATCTGCAGACTCCCTCTCAGTGCACCAGGCTGATTAGATTTCTTAATTCCCTAAAATTTCCTGTCCCAAAGCCTAATAGCCTTGTAGCGACGAGTTCTGTGTGTCTCTCCCTGTCCTCTCCTTGTTGTGCTAGATCCAGACGCCAGTCCCCGGTAAGGCCCATTTCCGCTAACTTCAGATCTCTTTCCAGGGCGAGTAAGTGGCCTGCGGATGGATGGAGCCTCCGGGGGTGAGCGGCTTCACCGGAAGGTGCCCGGGCGCTGGTCTGAACGCCCGTCGCGGTGCTGCAGACCCGCCATGGCCCCGCTGGGTGGGATCTAATTTGCAGTGGCCAGAAGCAGCCCAGCACAGGCTGAGTTGTAGCCTCTCATTCATTCACTCACTTCTGTGAATTTATGAGCAGTGGAGATAGAGTGATAAACATGGTTCATAATTTCCTGGAAATTATCATCTAATGGGGAGAGACCACTAAGTGGAAGGACAAACCCCCTGTGACGCTGTAAAGGTGCTTCGAGCAAACGGGACACCTACCTAGGCGGGCACGTAACCCGTGCTGGGGCGGAGAGAAGACTCCTGCGGGAAACAGCATCTCAACTGAGGCCTGGCGGGTAAGGGGGGTTTCAGGCCCAGGAGACTGGGGACGGGATGAGAAGCCCGGATGGAAAAAAAGAGAGTGTTCCAGGCAAAAAGAGGACTCCAAGGCTTGTCCCAGGACCTGCAGAAAATCGTTGTTGGGGAAGTGTAATGGATCGGGCAAGGACCTGGGGCAAGGGGAGTGCTGAGAGCAGAAGACGACTGGGTAGGCAGAGGCCAGGGCAAGCGGAACCAGCGAGCGGCGTAGAGTCACTCGCTCTGCTTCTGGTAGGAGGGGGTCCCTCCCTGTACATCACCCGCAGCGTGGAGCTCAGGACCCGGCACACTGCTCCCGGGGCTGGGAGAGCCCCTGACGATCACACTCTCATGAAGGCTTGTCCTGGCGGCGGGGCCATCAACACCAAAGCCATACACCACTCTGCTGGGCTGCAAACCTTGTGACAAAGCAAGCAGCCCTGAGAAGACACGGCGGGCCCAGCAGACAGCCGAGGGCAGACAGCCTCGGTGACGCAGGAGCTGGGCGTCTGGGCTGTTGAGGGGGAAGCCAGGGGGTCAATAAACACAGCCTCCCACTCCCTGCTGTCAGCTCCGCCCTCAGGGCGTCCAGGCCTGGCCCAGCTGCCACCCCGGTGGGCCCGGTTACCAGTGCTTGTCACAGACCCGCGGGTCTCCTCTTTCATCTTTTGAAGTTTTGAAATTTCAGATTTGTCTCTAAAGCTTCTTGTTGGGCTGGAGGGCAGACGAAGGGGGAGGGGAGGGGGCAGAGAGGGCTGTCCTGCGTGCTAGTTTTTGTCCGGTTTCTGGGCGGGGCAGAGGAATAGCGCTCTGTGGGGGTGGGGGGGCGGGCACGGCCAGGAGAAGCAGGCATCTGTGAGGGTCAGAGACCGGGGCAGGCCTGGCGCTGGGGCCTAGGACAGCAAACAGATTCTCGAAGACACCAGGGGCGGAAGCTGGCACAGGACAGGACCACAGGACCCCAGAACAGGCTGGGCCGAATTATCAGCTATTGAGCATTACCAAGGATCAATCAACTGATGACATGGTTATCGATGCTACTTGATAACACTGTCGCTGTTACTTGACAACAATAACTACTGTTATCACTTGATGACGTGATCAGCGGTCATCCTCGGCCATCACAACCTGCGTCTGTGAGGCACCTGCCATGCGCAGGGCGCATGTCGTCCATTCTCACTGAGGATGTGCTTGTGGATTCTTGAGAGAGAGAAACATCGATGTGAGAAACATCGATCGGTTGCCCCCCCGTACTCACCCCAACTGAGGACTGAACCCACAACCTCCTGGTGTATGGGACGGTGCTCCAACCAGCCGAGCCACCCGGCCAGGGCCGAGGCACAGCATTTTATAGTGGACGGATGGACAGAGATACACATGCGCAGAGTCAGATAGCCGGGTAAGTGGGTAGAGGGTTAGCAGGACCGTCTCCTTATTGCCTCTGAGAAGGAGATAAAACCTAATGACTTCAAAGCCATAACTGGGCCAAGTGCTTTTAAAGTTAATATAAAAGGTGTAGGCAGAGCGGAAAAGCGACAGCAGGCATTCTTATCGGGTGAAAACAAGTTCGCTAGTGTGCAAACCAGAACCTTCTGTGCAGCCTGGGTGGAGACTCCTGGCCTACTGTTTTGGCCCTTACAGGACAAGGCGTCTGGTTAGTTAGTTAGTTACTTGGTTGGTTGGTTTACTACTCCAGGCTATTGAAGAAATACAGGAAGATCAAAAACCTTGAAGGAACCCAGGGCAGGTGGTTCCCAAGTCTTCCCCCGACCCCACTTCGCCTCCACGGGGTTCTCTCTGCCCCTACCCAGCAACGGAAACAGATGCAGAATCCTGAGGTTGCTCGTGGCTGGGGAGCTTGCTCCTCGCTGGGGAAGACGGACAGCCTGGGAAAGGAGGGAGGGGCCTGCGAGAGAGGGGGGACCCTGCACCCCCCCCTGGGCTGGGAGAGCAGGGCCCTGCAGGCTGGCAGCTGGTCTACGGGCGGCCGTGAGGACCGTTATCCGGAGCGATTGCAGCCAGATAGCTGGGAAGATGGGGAAAGCAGAGGAGCCTTTAAAACGGAGAGGCGTGCCCTTCGAGATTTTGTTTCTACCTAACACACATTAGCGCACACGTGCTTGCCGTTTGCCACAGGGCCCTGCCTCTTTCTTTCGGGATGCGCCTGCAGGATGGGCGCCCAGTCTCCCTGTATCAGCTGCTTTTATGTCTCAATGTCCAGTTTCCGGTCCTTTAAAGCGGAGCGGGAATGGAGAGATGCGCGGGAGGCCACGGCGGGAGGCCGAAGCCTTGGTCCCTGCTGCTCCGCGGCCCGCCCGGACCTCACCACACCTGGCTGGACGGCATCTTATTAAAATGACTCGGCTCTTGGCTTTGCAAGTCTTTCCGGGTAATTGCACTTAGTTTTTATGGAAACACTGCTCTATTTTGCTTTACATGTACATTTTATCACTTATATAATTTCTAATTAGGTTAAAATAGCAAGAGTAGCAGGATATCAAAATGGGACTTTTACTGTTGACCCAGAATTAGCTATGAACCCAAAGCAAATGGCAAAGCGGTATCTAGTCACCCCTATTCTAAAGGGAGCTGAGGCTACCGGGAAGACCGAACCCCCAAACCTCTGTTCTATATTAGCAGATGCCTGGGGGAGACATGGAAGTCCTAGATACCAGCAGGTCCTCACGGGTGCGAGTATGGTCCTGTCACTTCCTCCCCACAGCAGGAAGGGACGGTCACTCCTCCCTCCAAGACACGAGAGGGGGGCCCTGAGGGCGTCACCAAGACAGACGGGGGCAGGTGCAAGGACTGGAGTCAAATACATTGTTCTTTGGGGGGACGTTGGTTACGCGTCATACTTTCTGATCTCCCCCTGCTCCATGCCTCTCTGAGCAGAGGGGGCAGAGAACTGGGGAAAAATGTCAGGACAACGGGGGAAGCAGCAGAAAAGGGGGCTCTGGCACAGGTGAGACGAGATGAAGGACGGAGGGTCTCTGTGGGCCGGTGCATGGCTACCGCAGAATGCAGCCGGGAGCTGGGGCCAGGGCTTCGTCACTGGTGAGGGGAAGCGGGTGTTGTTTAACCATGGATTAGGTTTTCTGTTCTTAATCATACCTACCCCAAGCAGACTAATACCTGGAATTGCCACATATCTAGATTTCAAATCCCTCCTACTTTGTTCAGTTGAATCTTTAAGTGTATTAGATTAGTGATACAATTGTATCGATTGTATACTAAGAAACAAAATCAGATTTGGAAGACTTGAAATGAGTTCTTCAGAAGAATACGCAAATAGTACTGTAACTATGAAAAGTAACTTATGTATAACTTGTCCACCTCAGATAAGAAGGGATTGCATGACTTAAAAACCTTGGTTCCAGAAGAGATGTAACAGGGTTTCCTGAGGGAGAGAGAAACGGGGGGGGGGGGGGGGGGGGGGGGGGGGGGGGGAGATACTGGATAGGTAAAAAGATTGCTTCAGTATGAATTAGGAATAACTAATAAGAAAAGAAGCCAAACTGCATACTGATCTTCATTAACGTTTGTTATCTTAAGTCATCAGACCAAGCCATGCATTCAGATCCAGGCTGGAAGGTACTCCCAGTGAACGTGAACCGTGTGCCTCCATGGGCTCCTGAATGGACCACTACGGACGCATACGTTTGCTCCAAAGGAAGGATTAGCAGGGCCTTCAATGTTTGAAAAGCAGAGGCCATAAAAGTGTCTTGGTCAAATCTCTTTTATTTTAGAGAGAGGAAGGGAGAAAGAGAAAGAGAGAAAGATTGATGAGAGAGAGAAACATCAATCTACCACCCTCTGCATGTGCCCCACCTGGGTACTGAACCCACAACAGGGCCTGTGCCCTTACTGGGGATCCCAGCAACCCTGGCAATCCTCCGTTCATTGCACAGGATGGCGCTCAACCGAGCCGATCCAGCTGGGCGGTCAAATCTCTCCTGATTGCAAACGGTAGAAGCCAACTTAAACCAGTTTTAAAGGGTGGAGGGGCAACTGTTTGTGGCTCCTTCAAAGGGGACATTGGGTGTTCGAGCTTTGAGCAAGGCTGGGTCCAGTGTGTAAGACAATGCTGACAGAAGCCAGTCCCCCTGTCCCTCAACTCTGCGTCCCCTGCCCTGGCTGCGCTGCCATCCCAGCCTTCTCCACGCAGGCGGGAGGGTGGAGCGGGGGCAGGGGCTCCTGGAAGCGCCAGGCCTGCTTGATCCCAGCTCCCAGGCAAGCGGGCAGAGAGCTTCTCTTTCCCAGAAGTCTCATCAGAAGTCCTATAATGACACTTCATGGATGCCGGGCTTGGGTCACAAGGCCACTGTCCTAGTCAGCACGGGCTGCTATAACAAAATACCACGCACCGGGTGGCTTAAGCCACATTTCGTTTCTCACAGTCCCAGAGGCTGGAAGTCCAAGACCAGGACGCCCTGGAGGGCCCTCGCTCCGGCTCGCACACCCGCCCACCATCTCACCGTGTCCTCACGTAGCAGAAAGAGAGCTCGGGCCTCTCTTCCTCTTCTTATATGGTCACTAACCCCATTATGGGGTCCCAGCCTCATGGCCTCATCTAAACCGAATTACCTTCCTAAGGCCCCCCTGCGGGGGATGACTTCAGCATGTGGATTTGGAGGGGACACACACACATTCAGCCCATAACCCCCATCCTGGTCCAACACCTGCGGTGAAAGGGAAGCTATGGTGTGAATGGCCAATTTCTACAAGAGCCATGCACCCTTCCCTGGGGCTCGGGCGGGAGGCAGCTCTACCTGAACCCCACAGACTGAGTGGACCCGGGGTGCTTTCCCAGAGGGACCTCAGGGTGCTGTTCCAAGGAGAAGGGGGATGGGCCCCTGGTAGGAAAAAGCTGATTTCTTCTACAGATCAGGAAGGCTGCTGAACTACCATGAATTGAGCATGTAGTATATGCTGAGAAAGCCGCATGGACTGTGTCCTTTTATCTACACAGCCAGTCCGAGGAGTTGGTATCATTATTGTTATTTTACAGCAGAAAAGGCTGAGACCTGGCACAATTAAGAAACTTTTCCCAGCATCACAAAACTGAGGAGTAATGCTGTGGGGCCTCGGACACAGATATATCTCACCCCAAAGTGCCTATGTCCTGGGTTCTGCTTCCACGGTGCCATGGGTGAGTCCACAGCATCGCCCGCAAGTTCTGCTCAGCCTGAGGTGGGGGCACAGTGAGTGCTTCTCTGCCAAGCACTCGGGACCCGCAGGGGATTTCAAAGGTGAGCGGAGAATTGAATGGGACCTTGAAGGAGAGGCAGAGCTAGTTCATTGTGAAAAGACACCTTCAAAATTGTAAACACTGCGTAGTCTAACTCTAAAAATGGAGCAAAGAAAAAAAAGACTGGAATCAGATCCCCCAAAGTTGAGAGTTTTGGACTTAAGGAATATTTTTCTCATGGTACTTTTCTGATATTTTTAAATTTTCTACCCTGAGAATAATTTATTTTTAATGAGGGGGAAATCTATTTAAAACAATCCTTAAAATACAGGGAGAGAACAGAGGAGGTAACCTCATCAGACTGATAAACTGGAAAAGCTATAAAAGTCTTGTCAGGTTTCTATGAGTATATATATATTTTTAAATGAAGCCTTGGAGCCTTGGCCGGTGCGGGTCAGTTGGCTGAGCATCTTCCCATGGACCGAAAGGTCGCCGGTTCGATTCCCACTCAGGACACGTGCCCAGGCTGCTGGCTTGGTCCCCAGTAGGGGGCGTGCAGGAGGCAACTAACTGATGTTTTGCTCTCATAGATGTTTCTCTCTCTCTCCTTCCTTTTGTCTCTGAAATCAATAAAATATATATATATATATTTTTTTTAAATGATGCATTGGAGTTAAAAGCAATATCTCTGCATGAGCAGAAGTTAATACTTTCATGCCCTCTGGCATTCGGAGGCCAGCAGAACATGGTGCAGATGCAGGATGGCCGGGAAAGGCTTCTTTCAAGCTCTCCACGTGATCTGGAAACAACCCAGTTCTAGCCCAGATCTCTTGCTTTTCAGAGGCAGAACTGAGGAACCGTGGAGAAGGAAGTGAATTTCCCAAGGCCTTACATAACCAAGGGGTAGGATGGGGATCCTAACGCTCGGCTCCTGGCTCCCTGCCCGGCCATCTCTCCTCTCATCCTGCTGCTTCCTAATTCAGTCACATTGTTGGGAATGAGCGAGATGGGGCTGAAGGGGGAGGGAAAGGATGGGAATGAGGCAGGATAGAGAGAAGGTAAGGGGGGAGTCCTGACACGTGGAATGAGGGTAGGAGCCAACACCCCTCCCCCAGAGCCCCCGCCCCAGGCATGATCCAGGGGGAATAATTAATTCCTCTAGACGCCCCCACAGCTGCCTCTCATCCTTCAGGTCTCTTGCCTGACCACTCAGCCCACTCTCTGCCCTTATTAGTTTCCTGGGGCTGCCAAAGTCAGTGGCCACAGCCAGATGGCTGAACACAACAGAACCTGATTCTCTCACAGGCCAGGGGGCGAAAAGTCTGAAACCCGAGTGTCGGCAGGGCCGCATCTCTGAAGGCTGTGGGGGGGAATCCGTTCCATGCCTCTCCCCTCTCCTGGTGGTTACCAGCAGCCCTTGGCTTGTAGGAGCATCTTCTAGTCTCTGCCTCCATCACCACATGGCATCGTCCTGTCTGTGTCTGGGTCCACGTCTCCCTCATGAGGACACCCCTCACTGGATCAGGGCCCAGTTTAACACAGTATGACCTCGTCTTAACGTGATTCCATTGACAAAGACCCTATTTCCAAGTAACATCACATTCAGACATACCAGTTAGAACTTCAACATGTGTTTTTTTGGGGGGAGGGGGCAGGGGAAGACACAAATCAACCCACGACAGTGTCAGACGCTTCCCACTACAGTGCCCTATTTCATCTTTTTTATAGCACCTAGCAGTTCCTGAAGTTATCCTGTTGATATTTACTGACCGTCCGCCCACTCACTCCGACCATCAACTAGAAAGTAAGCCCAGGCGCCTCTCCACCTTGTTCGCAGCTGAATCTCTAGGACCTAGAAAGGGGCCTGGCACAAAGTCGTGTTTAACAAACATTTACCAGCTGGCTGAACCGCCTCTGTCCACTGAGGTCTTTAATTACATGGACCCAGCTCACCAAGCACAGGGTGAGTGTCCCAGCTGGGCTGGCCATCAGGACCGCTTTGGGGGTCAACCGTGTGAGAGAGGGAGTCATGCTCCCTCTCCTGAAGTTACCGGCTATGAAGATGATGCTGCAGGGGTGCCAGATAAAATACAGAACACCCAATGCATTTTTAGGATAAGCATGTCCCAAATATTGCATGGGGCCTACTGCCACTGAAAGATTCATTCGTTATCTATCTGAAATACATTCTACCTGGGCATTCTGCATTTTTATTTGATGAATCTGGGACTTCCCAATGTCAGCCCCAACCTGCCAGCAGCCCCATCGTCCACCCCCTGGAGAAAGGCTGCCTGAGGCTGAAGTCTTTCTAGAGAAAAGCAGAGCTGGGAAGTAAGGCTGACTCCTGGTGGTATTTTCAAGCATGTGCCCCCAGCCACGCCTTGGTGCTTCCTTCACCATTGGACTTCCCAGTAATCCAAGTCAATAAAATCCTTTTTTTCTTTCCTAAACTTTTTAAAAAACATGTTCTTATTATTGAGTTTTAGAGAGAGAGAAAGGGAGAAAGAGAGAGAGAGAAACAGCGATGTGAGAGGGCCACGTCCGTCAATCAGCAGCCTCCTGCAAACTGGGCACCGGCCCTCACTGGGAATCAAACTGGCGACCTCTGGGCGCATGGTGCGACGCTCAACCAACTGAGCCACACCAGCCAGGGCCCTACACTTTTTTGAATTAAGTTTTGCCACATGCCAATAAGGACCTCTGGAGACTGCAAGTCCCCTGTGGATCAGCATCAACCTGTCTCTTCATGAACACTGGCAGGCCCACAACCTTCTTGGTTTCCCTCCCCGTTTATCTACGACCTTCCCCGAGGACCCCTCCTCCACTCTGACGTGGTCCTTTGTGCCCGGGCCATACATCTCAGCTGTCACCCTGGGTCTTCATCATCAGGTCTCATCAAGATGCAGAACAGCCCTGACGAGACAGAAACCTCTCTCGTGCTGATATCGATTACCTGTTGCAGCATAAATTCAATATGTCATATCATGCGAATCAGAAGTGACAAAGGAGGGAGACAGAAACGGCAAAGAAGGGGGCAGAGAACCCCATCCTGATGCACAGAAACTGCAGAGAGACAGGCGCCATTGCTCGGTCTGGGTGGCGGCCGTTCCCGGAGCAGCAGGGCCCCCGGCCTTTCTTTCCCTTCTCCAGCTTCACCGCAGGGGGTCGGGAGAAGACCCAGTTACCCTGCGAGAGCAACAGCAGAGGGTAGGAGGCCCACAGAGGCAGGAGCGCACCCCCACGGCATCACCCGCTGCTGACTGGGGCAGCATTCCTGCTGGGAACCGTGTCCCTTTGGTTCTACATAATAAATCTCGCTCGTTTAAATGACAGATAGCTGGGATCACTACCTTGAGATCCTGATTTGAGAGAGATCCACTCTTTCATTCCAGGCAGGAGACAAGGAATACACCAAGTACTCAGGTGCCAACCCTGAGCATGTGGGCAGGAAAGAAGAGAGAAAACTCACGGCATTGCCAGGAGACCACTCAAGGGACCGCAGGCAGGGATGCTGACCTCCATCCAAATGAAACACAGCCTTCTGAGCCCAGTATTTGCCAAGCATACGCTTTGTAAATCGAGATGTCGTGTATCCATCCAGCAAATGTTTATTAAGGCCAAGCAGTATACAAACACTTGGGAAACAACAGTGAACAAATGCAAGCGTGGTCCCTGCACCCTCACTTCTCTAGTTAGGAAGATGCCGTTGATCGAATAAATACCTAAGTAAACGAAAAGGCTATTGTGCCAAATGCTACCGGAGAGCCAAACATGTAACATGAGAACGTGAGAGGTTCAACAGGCTTCGTTCAGTATTCAGCCAACACTTGCTGCGCCCCTGCTGCGTGCCAGACGCTGTTGCGGGTGCTAAGCTACAATGGTTCGGATCTTCCCGTTAACTAAAATTATTGACCCCCCAACGCAGAAGCTCATCTCATTCCCAGCTTGTGTAATGAATGTTCCTCCTATCCCGTTGCTGGCTTCCCGGTTACCACCATCCCATAATACACACCGACTGTACCTATTAGTTTAAGCCCACGGAGGTCCAGGTCTGCAATCAGTCACCCTGGGCCCCCGGGAAAGCAGGGCACAGGCAAATGAGAACTGGCATCAGAGTGGAGCAGGCTGGCATTTGGTTTCTGGACTCCATCTGTGAGGCTGGTAGGACTGAGCACTGCAGGGTAGGATTGATGTGGTGCCCAACCGGTTAGCATGCGGGAGCTCTACACCCTGCCGGTGATGCATGAGGTGGGAAGTTTGGGATTTTAACTGCTCTGTATTAGCTTTTTCATTTTTTTAAAAAATATTCCAGGCTGCCCATGGCTTCTCGCCAAGTCGGATGGTCCCTGTGACTTCAGACCCACCCACCACCGGCAGCAGGGAAGAGCCCCGTGGTTGGTTCCTGGCTCTTCCTACGGCGCATTCTGGCTGCTCGCCCAGACGCAAAGTCCTCAGGCATTCTGCAGACTTAGAAAGCTCCTTCCAGCTGCCCTGGACCACAGCCTCTCCGGTGTTAGTCAAGGCTCCTGAATGAAAGTGAAAACAATGTGCCTCAGACGAGTCCAGGCAGCAAAACAAACGGGGGGGGGGGGCGGGATATACTAGGAGGGTCCTCCGGTGGCTTACAGAACCCGGGGAGGAGAGCGCCGGGCCCCACGAGGATCTAGAGCCAGAAACTGGGAAGTCGGCAGGGAGCCGGTCAATCTGTGTCCCCGAGGCCCCTCCCGCCCATGGGCTGCGTTACCTGGTCCTTCCGTCCGTCTGCACAGGTGGGAACATGACTGCTCTGCACACAGCTCCTGCATCTCCACCCCCTGCTCTTGGCCACGCCAGAGACCCACTGGCAAGGCTGAGGCGCACCTGCTGCCGGGCAGCTTAGAACTCACTCACCCCCGGGCAGCTCGCGGACGGCGCCCATCGGTTTATTCGCCAAATTTACCACACAGGTGAATCACTTCGCCTCCCAGGAAAGAGAGTCTGAAGAGTCAGAGAGAGGTCAGGAGTAGAACAAACTTTCCACGTAGGAACAAACATTAAGGACAACAGAAGCCTGGGGCGGGGCAGGGGCTGGGTGGGGTGGGGAAGTGGGGGAGGGGAGAAATAGGGGACATGGGTAATAATGTCAACAAGAAAAAATAAACCTAAAGCAAAACAAAACAGGAAGAGCACGGTCCTTCCCAAAACAATTATATTCATATTATAGTCTTTGTCTTTGTCACTTAAGTTTTTAATTTTATTAATTTAATATTTTATTAAAGAGTCTGGTTTCCTCTTTTAAAAAAAAAAAAAATCTGTAGGTGTGGCCCGGGCCAGGTGGCTCAGTTGGTTGGAGTATTATCCTGAGCACCAAAGAGTTGCGGGTTCGATTCCTGGCCAGGGCACATACCTAGGCTGTGGAATCAATTCCTGATAGGGACATGTACCGGAGGTAACAGATTGATGTTTCTGTCTCACATTGATGTGTTTTTCTCTCTCTCTCAAAATCAACAAAAAAATGTCCTCAGGTGAGGATTTTTTAAAATGTGTGGACATGTTATTCTGCTCATATTTTGGAAAGTTTGATTCTTTTTTCTAGTAATTGTCTTTAGAGCCATATCAATGATACTTAATTCTCTGTTCACTAGCTGGCATCTATCAACACCCTAATATGAACTATGACAAAATTATATTTCTCCTTGCTCCCAGATCTTCTTCTTTTTCATTGTGAGGACTTATAAGAACTTTAATTTCATAATTTGTGGCCCAATGTTTGGATTTTTGCAGCTTGCGCTCCAAAGCTGCTTGCAGAACAGAACTCTGCTCTTTCGTGCTCCAGAACTGCGGGCGGAGCCAGCAGCCCCCTGTGCTGGTTGTCCCGCTGGGTAAGTGGCACCCCTTGCATCGTTGTTAAATAATTCCCCCTGTTCTGTGATTGTGTGATCAGAGTCAGCCCTGCTGCTGTGCGGGCCTGGGCTGGAGCTAGGATTCGGTAAATGCTTAATCGGCTATTACCCATTTTCTCAGCTCAAGGCCACTTGCTTGGTCACTGAGTCAGCCAGCCATTGAAAGGCCAGTTGCCCCACCAATCAGGAAAAAAAAATGATGCGCCTCAATGGTCTTGTTTCCCCTAGCAACTCATCTCTTTGATCAACAGCTCCTTGCAACCTCTGTCTCTATAAACCCTGCCTTGCCCCCTCTGTTTTGGATCGTAGTCTCCATTCACACCAAGGACTACGTTCCCGGTTTGAAAATCATAATCTGCATAAACACTCTCTAAATTTTTTTAAAGAAAGGTATCTCTGGACTTTTGTTCACGATTTCTACCCAATTTTAGTTGATTATTACGTTTGAAAATATATTTCTGTTACACACTGCCTCAGCTTTAAATAATACCTTTTGACTTCTGGCTACAAAAGATTAGGAAAGCAGCTCAGAAAACGTCGCCTTCTATCACACTTCTCTCTTGTTCCAACGGTTCTTAATGAAGCCGTTTCTGCATTGTGGAAGCATATAAGGTTTTGTGCTGCAGTGCTCATCCCCAGGTTTATTTTGGTCTCAGTTCCACAGTGAGATGGATTCCACACTCCCGGCCAAGCCTCTGCCTGTGATTCCTCCGGCCACCCTGAAGTCCACCGTCGAGGGACTTCCTCAAGCAGGGCTCTCAGAAAATGCATTCTGAGTTATTGCATGCTCCGGAATACCAGGCGTCTGCCTCTACACACAAACCACTATTCAGCTACAGAAAAATTATTGTATCCCATTTTGTTTCCTAATGGATTTTGTTAAGTGTCGCTTCACAGCATTCTTCCTTTGAAAACTGCCAAGGAGAAGACGGAAACCTCCCGAGTGACTTGATATTTTTCCTGGTTGCCTAAAGTATTGACTTTTGACCTCTAAAGTCTGGTGGCCTAATTATTATATGTCTCAGGGGTCATCATTCTAGGTCGATGTCTCCAGGGAGTGCCTGTCCCTTTAAAAGTGTGTGTGTGTGGTATGTATTTATATGATTTCTGGAAAGTTTTTATGAATTATGTTTTGATTATTTTTCTGATCCACTATTTAAAAAGACATTGTATCGCTTTGTTAAAAATGAAACTATAAAAACTAGACCACCCATTAAGCGTGTGTTGTATCTGCTTTATTCATCTTCCATTGCAAACATGTTACGTCTAATCCATTTTAATCCCTGCCCATGTCCACTTCACTTAGCTCACTTTTTTTTAATCTCTCTTCCACCCACATCCCTTATTATGTTTTCAGCCACGTGTCATTTCAGTTATGTGCTTCTTCCAATAGAAAAACCTTCATTCTTGTGACGGTTTACTTTTATCTTTCTTTTTTCCTGAGCTCTACTGGCTCACATTTTACTTCTATCTTTTTTTCCTGAGCTCTACTGGCTCACATGTAGACTCCTTTTGCCATTTTTCTGCATTTTTCCTGATCTATTATAGGCCTACGTTAGACTAATTTTATGGAGGCGATTGTTTCACTGAGCTGTGTTTGTGTGTCGTTTAACATAGCAATAAAATGCCTTTTTAAAAAATCTGCTCTATAATATAGAACAGTTTATAGAAAGAATGACGAAGCCCCAGAGCTTGGCTTGATGTTTAAATATAGCCGAGCTTCCCCCAACCCTCACACACACACAGACATGCACGACCTCACCACTGTCCATGTTTCCAAATGTCAATGTAAGAAACATTCCAACCTGTAGAGGATTTTTATGAGCTTATTTGAGCCAAACTGATGACAGACACCGGGGAACAAGATGGCAAATGCTCCAGAGAATAACAGCTTTGCAGTTCCTTGTATGCATTTGAGATTAAGGAGGAAACATTGACACGAAGGTGAGAGAAAGCAAAGCCGGGATTGGGTTACAAGAGAGTTGGGCTCATGCTTTAGGAGGGTTCTGGAAGGGGCCATTTCAGAGGTATGTTCACTTATGTGCACAGAAACAGTGGACAGGGCTTGCTTAAGGTAAAGATAAACCTTTTACAAAGAACGTATATGCCTTAAAGATCAGATCACTCTGTGAGGTTACTTTCCATAGAACCCCTTCTCCACACATGACCACAAGCTGCCTGGAAATGCTCGAGACTAACCTTACTATGCCCATATCCCTGCTCGTTAGAACCACCAGGATTCAGAGACTCTCTGGATTTCGCTCATTTGGATTTTCACTCCCACGTAGCAAGGTGGGTGTTTTAATCTAACCACTCATCCACCTTACTTCATTCCTGGAAAACTTTCTCTTCTGCTCTCTGGAACTCATAGTCCATTCTCAGCAAAATCCCTCAGAGTCTCACATGTCTGAAGCATCCATTCATCTTTTACCTCTAACCAAGGACAATTCGTCTCCTGAAGAGCCTTGCAGCACTGGCTGATTCCCCACCCCCCCCGCGCCTCTGCACCATGGGCCTGGAGATGTGGTGTTTGCCTCTCTTAGTCACCACTGATTTTCTCAGACAATTTTCACTCCTTTCTCCTTGAAAACCCTGGCTTTGAAGCTTATACCATCAGGTTATATCACTTACCACTCCTCCTTCTTGCGGTTGTCTACAGAAACCTGACTGATCGCCCTCATGCCTCAAGGAGTTTAGCACCTGGGTCATAACAACTCCCTCCAGCGCTATTCTGAATTATTTCAATATCTTCATGTATCTTCATGGTATCTTCCAATACCATGTTCTCTAAGTTTTTTTGTCTCTTGTATTGCAATGACCTCATTCTGTACCTCGTAGCCTCTCATTCTTATCCTCACATATAGTTCTTATCATCACTGCTGATGGCACTCCCTCCAGGACTGTTTCACATCATAATTCCTACTTCCTTGAACTATTTCCAGCTCATTCTTTCTATTTTCCCAACACCAATAGTTATTTAATCCAATGAGGACCTTCAATATACTGACTGAACCACCTTTTCTGCCCCCACTTCATATCCTTATGTCCCTGTTTAACAGCCCAGATTTCATAGTTCCTCACATTCCTCCTGCTTTTTTCCCCTCCCTTGAATATAGTGCCCTGGGAGGCGGGGGTGGAACAGAACCTTGGTTAAATACTTCTCATTCAAACAAGTGAACATGCCCAGAAAACACGCATTACGCCCACACACCGCACACATTTTGTCTGGGCTTAATTTAAACCCATGGCCACTAAATTCTCAAGAGCTCCTTAGGAACACTCAACAATTGTCAGCGCTCTTTCATTCTCACTCTGTCCTGGACAACCGCTCTGCATTTTCTCCTTTGTCCTCAAACCTCCAACACCTCCGTCACTCTACTCTCAGCCAGTAACAATGCCTTCTGTTTCTTTGAAACAAAAAAAAATAGAAGCAATGAGAAGAGAACTCCAAGGTGCTCCCTCCACCACATACATGAACCCGCCAGATTCACACCCAGGTACCGTGTTCACATCTGTTGCCAGGAATGAACGACACCTGCTCCTGTGAAAAGTCTAATCCTTCTTCTGTGCAGTGGACCCCAGTCTGTCTCACTTCTGTAAGAATATTGCTTTCACGTTGGCCACCCCCTTCCTCCTACCTTACCAACATCTCTCTTCTGAATAATTACCACAAGCACACTAGCGTGCTTATGCTCCTCGCATTAGTCAGAGTACTCCAGAGAAATGGATATATATCTCAAGGGATTATAAGGGATTGGCTCATGCAGCTATGGGAGACTGAGAAGTCCCACAGCCTGCCATCTGCAAGCTGGAGACCCTGCAAGCAGAGAAAGCCCATGGCGTGGTTCTAATCCAAGTCCAAAGGCCTGCGAACCAGGAGAACCAGCAGGGTCAAGTCTAATCCAAGTTTGAAGGCCAGAGAACCTGGGTCACTGATGATTACGTCCCAGTCTGGGGGCAGGAGAAGACCGATGTCAGCTCCAACAGTAAGGCTGAGAAAGCGAACTCTTTCCTCCACCATTTAGTTTTATTCAGGCCCCACCCCCCACAGATTGGGGAGGGCAGTCTGCTCTACTGGGTGTATGAATTCAAATGCTAACCTCACCCAGAAATACCGAGAAATAATGTCTAACCAGATATCTAGGCGCCCTGTGACCCAGCCAGGTAGACCATAGAATTAACCATCCTACTCCTCAGCCCCACCTTCCTACAGCTACCATGCCATTACTCTGTCCCCCTTTACAGCAAAATGCAGGCTGCACTTCATCCAGCATTCATTCTTGACCTCACCCAATGGGTTTTCAGCCCCAGCTTTCCACATCCCAGCAAATGTCATTTTATCCGTCAGCTTGCTCAGGCAAAACAGCCTCCCCTGCAGACTGCTTCCTGAATTTATGATTTATCTGCGTGAATTTCTCACGTAGTCCTGTCTTCTCTGCTTCTCCTTCAGGCCAAACTGGGTCCAGGGAAGTTCTGCCATCAATTCATACACCTGTCCCTATTGCTGCAAATAAAGGGGCTCACTGGGCTTGCCCTCTAAATGTGCCACATGCTTCTCCTGAGATCTGCAGCTGCAAGCATCCTTTCTCTGCACCCCCCCCCCACCTTGTCTGAGCTTCACTGGGGTTGGGGCTCTTCTCTCTATATTGTAGTTCAGGGTTACAGATGTCCCCTGGCTTCATCAGAGAGGGAGCTTTCATGTCTTTCAACATAATCTTTGTTGCTTCAAGGGTCATCTCCAAGGGGAGAAAGAACAAACAATATCTCTCCCCACAACTTTAAAACTGGAAATCACAGGGTATGTGACTTACCATTTGCTTTGCAAAAGATAAATCTGACCACAGTATTTAGGTTGGATTTAGGACAAGAAAACAACAAGCAGGGACACCATTTGGTTATGTCAGTGGGCCCAAAGAGAGGTGTGCAGGACCCTGAAAAGGTCAGAGGAGGAGTGACGTTCAGCGCCTTTAAACTTGCAGCCACCCCAGTGGGCGAGTCAAGCCCAGGTTGCAGGCTTGATCCCCAGTGGGGCATGCAGGAGGCAGCCAGTCAGTGTTCCTCTCTCCTTGATGTTTCTACCTCTCTGTCCCTCTCCCTTCCTCTCTCTGAAATCAAGTTTTTTAAAAAAGGTATTTGAGGAAGGGAATCAAATGCTTATAAAATCATTAGAAGACCTACAGAAATAAGTTCTAGGGAATGACTAGGAATGACGCTAGAAGACACCCCAGGGCTTATCAGAGGAAGCCCAACAACAATAGGGCTATGAGGGAATCCAGGCCAATGTTTCAACTGCTTCCAGGACCACATCCTGTTAGCCACCAGCCAGGCTCAGGAGCCCAATGCTCCTGCTGTTGGATCCAGAACAATTTGCTTTAACAGTAACGTGGGGATCAGGAAGCCGCCATCAGAATGCTGACCTCCCTGGAGCCAGAGTGGTCCAAACACTGCTAACCACTATTGAACCCCATGTATTCTCTCTCTTCCCACTCATCCAGTCTCACATGAGTCCGGCTGGCAAAATCTTACATCAAACACTGTAACCTTCAACTGAGAAGGTTGCTTTTAAATCCCAAACTGTCCAACAAAGAAAAACACATAAGAAGAAAATGTTGGTTGAGTTACTGGCTGCAAACCTTCTGACCTTCCCTGTTCTGTCCATCTCTTCATTCCATGTCCCTCTCCTCCTTAGGACTTAAGAAATCTGAACTCCTGTGTGACTCCTGAAAGACCTCCAGTCCCAAACCTGAGCTCCAGCTACTGAGTACAACTCTTGCACCAAGCATGGAGATGTGTAACCTATAAGCACAGTTACCTTTCAAGCAGATCTAGAGACTTAGCCAAGAGGGCGACCTACGTCTCTTTTCTTTAGCACCTCGGACCCCTCCTGGGTTGGGGACTGTTGCCTCTAGCACTGGCCTCATCCCTCAGCAGCTGGGATGCTCTAAAGAAGCAACAGTGGGGGCTCAGATGTGCTGAGAGCTAGCATGGCTTTGAACACTGCAGGGGAAAGTCTGAGCTATCCTCTCCCACAGATTGTAGCATTTCAATAGCAAGCGGGCTGCCTACTTGCTTAGTCAGAGGCTTGGGGCCCTATGAAGGCGTGTGTGCTTTGGAGGCATTGATTATACCAGATCTGTCAGTTAGTAGCCAGTGACCTTGGGCAGTCAGTGGACTTAGCCTCTAAGGAATCTCAGTATCCCAATTTGTAAAATAGGAGCAATAATGTTTACCTTCCTGGGGTGATGTAAGCATGAAATGAAATAATGCATGTCCTGACCTCTAAAAGGGGGTGCTCATGACTCTTAGGTCCCCACCCCATTTGGCTCCTCCATTCCAGCTCTTTTAGGATGAGTCAGGGTCTAGGATAAATATCCCCACCTCCCTAAACGGAGGGGTGCCAAGCTGGTGCATTAGACTCCAAGACACAAATTGAACTAGTGCTCTAAGGGCCGTGCTGTCAAATGGGTGATAGTTAGCTCTCATCATTGTTATGTGATTTAAATGTCTATCGAATGTAAGAATGAACGCAAGCACTTTGGACCCCTCTTGGGATTTCTGGGGCCTTTGGGAGCCTGGAGTAATGAGAAGAATTCAGAGAGCAACCCGCTTTGCAGAATCGTAGGTGATTTTACTGGAATCATTCTTTCTCATGACATCCTGGAAACAAGCTCATGGATGTCTCCAGCCTGGTTCACCAGGTGAGTTTTAACTGAGGTTTATGTAAGTCCCACAAAAAGCCTGTTCCTTCTCGATGCCACCTAGTTCTCACACAGTTCCAACCTAACGCCCATCACCATAATAAGTCACTCCCATCCCATGACAAGCAAGAGGCACTACCTCATGGAGACGAGCCGAGCCAGCCAGGCAGTGCAGCCTCTGGCCCCATTCAGGCGGCTTGTCATCAGGGGTCACATCCTAACTAGTTTACTTGCTGTTTTGATGGTCTCTCCCGCGTGCTCTCACAGGGTTCCACATGGAATCAGACTCGAGACAAAATCTTAACACACAGTATGTGACCTAGAAACCTCCTGTGTGTCCTGGAGTATTTTTCCATCAAACTTCCTCCTGGGGGTCACATCGGCTGGAAGGTCGAGTCAGTGAAAGTGCCTGTCTCAGGGGACTGATGCATACTCATAACAGACCGGCACCCACTTGACTCTTTCCCCTCTTCCTGCTCCACAGGCCGTGGGCCTCGGGAAACCCTCCCCGCCCTGAGATCAGGGTTGGTCCAAGGATGAGCAACATTTCCCAGTTCAGGACCATAAAATGTGATGGGAATTCTGCAGGTGGGTAGCAAGAAAGTTTTCCTCACTCACCCAGAGAGAGGGAGAGGGAAAGAAAGGGGTGGGGAAGGAGGGGAGTGCAGAGAGGGGAGAGGGGTGTAATCCCTTTTCTCCCCTAGACATTACTGGGTCTGAATACGCCGCTTTCAGCTGAAGGAGAGAAGAGAGACTTAGGAAGGACCTCTGCCTTGGATAAAAATATTGAACTGTTAAGTCCACCAATTCAGAAGCCTGCCATGTTTCTGAATATTTTCTATTATATGAGCTTACAGGTTTTTTTAACATTTAGGCCGGTTTGAGTCTGTGTCAGATACTAGCAAAATGAAAGCATTTCAATAAAGTGCCATTTTTTAAATATCAGTATTGAAAATAAAGTTTATCTTCTATGTCAGTAGGTAATCTTCATAAATTTAATTTTATAGGGATATTATTATATGCTGAAAGTGCATTATAATTTACTTAACTATTCAAATATTGGGGGATAATTTGATTATTTCCATTTTTCAGTATTAAAATATACAATGAGGTCAACATATATAAACAACCCTATTTTTTGTTCCTTAAGATAAATTAGAGAAGTAGGATTTCTGGCTTAAAAAAAAAAAGCTTTTGTTGAATTGCTTTCTAAAAAGACTAAATCCATTTATACTCCCATTAGTGTGATAGAAACTTTCTCACAACAGCATAAATCACAGGCAATTTATTAAGATAAAAAACAGTATGCTCATCTTAATTGAAATGGCTCGATCGCTAGTGATGCTACGTCTCCCTTTGTTTACTGGCCACATATATTTTTTTCCAACAAATTGCCCACTCACGTTCCTGCTAATTTTGTAGCAGGTTTTATGTTTTCCTGCAGGCTTCTAAGAGCTCTAGGACTAATATGTGCAAAAAAACCCCAAAAACCCTTTAAATTCATGATTTATGTTAATCTTCAAAATAATTGTGTTAGGTCCGTTTGATTCGACCCACGCTGTAGAGAATCTGTAGGTATAGAGAGAAGTTAAATAACTTGGTCGTCGACGCAGTCATCAGGGTTTGTGTTTCAAGTCTGAGCACAGGTGTGCACGCACAAGCACCGACTTGCCATTTGCCATTTGAAGTGGCGCGGCTGTCACTCAGGCTCTGTTCTTTCTCCCGCAGGTGAGCCTTTATATCTGGGTAATTGTCTGGTCCTCTGTGCAAAAGAGATACTGGCGACTCATTTTAGAAAAAGATAAGAATGTATTTTCCACTAGGTATGCTTCCTACTCCTTTGATGAAACGCGTAACTTCCACTCCCCGAGAGGCACGCTTGCCCCCATCAGAGTGCCCGGGGCGGGAACCGTAGCAGCAAATACAGATGTTCCGAATGCGCAAAACTGGCCGGTAACCGGCGGCACCACCTGCTTCCTGCTTGTTAGCAGTCGCAGGGATAATTGCACCGCATGCTTGAACGGACAGATGATACAAGTGGTAGCAGGCACTTGGAGCTCTCATTTTGGTAGAAATTATAAAAGAAATCCAAAGGAGGAGACTGGTGGCTTATACCAGGGCTGGGAACCACGGAGCAGTGGTTTTGAAGCTGCAAAGAAGGGCCCCTTATTTATGCTTCAGGCCACGCTCAATACCGATGAGCTCAGAGTCTCCGGGGGTAAATCTCCAGGGGTGGAATCCAGATACAGGTATTTTTAAAATTCCCCTGGTGACTCCAATGTGCAACTTGGTTTGAGAACTGGTGCTACAGAACCACATCTCTGATTTCCTGCCTTGGAAAGGAAACCCTGCTCCCAGAGATCCAAGAAGGCTCAGGAGAGAGAGAAGAAAAGAAAATCTCAGGAGAGCTGGTGATCTGGCAGGACCACCAGGCCCACGCTGGGATGGCATCTTCACCACATGCCTCAACTTGAAGATTCCTTTGATTTGAAAGTACGTATCTACCCCGGCCGGTGTGGCTCAGTTGGCTGGAGCACTGTCCCAAAGGCCACCAGTTCAATTCCTGGTCAGGGCACATGCCCGGACTGCAGGCTCGATCCCTGGTAGGGGCTGTGCAGGAGGCAACCATCTATGTTTCACTCTCACATCGATGTTTCTCTCTCCCTCTCTCTGTCTCTAAAAATCAATTTAAAAAATCTTTTTCTTTTTTTTTTAAGTAAGTATCTCCACCAGTTTAGGTGAAAGATTCTGAAATGGTTCCAACCTACCTTTGTGTAAACTCACCTACTGGGAAAGTCAGCTCATTGTCTGAAGAGGAGGGCGGGTCCTTGGCTTAGAAACCAGGTAATAGCTGGGAGATGAAGTTCATACTTTTTAAATAGAAAACTCTCTTGAGCCCGTGAACTATATACAATCTTGGAGGCAGGCAGGGCCCAGGAGCCCCCTCACTGAGCGTGGTGATGCTAAGAGAAATCCCTAAACTCCAAACTCTCGCCACCTCCTTCCGAGGGCGACAGTTTCCTAGAAGCTGAGTAAAACCTAAGAGGGAATCCTCCTACCTCCACCCAACAAGCCAAAATAAAAAAGGCAAACACGCGGAAGTCACCTCCACCGGCCTCTCAGCAGCGACCGTCTCTTCATCCTGCCCTGGGCTCCTTTCCCCACCTCCGCAAGTGGAAACTTCTCCTGCGGCGAATTAAATGGTGGGGGTTTATGCACAAACGTGCTTCCACATTTCTGTTGTCTCAGAAAAATCTCCCTCCCCCACGACCACAATTCAAGCCATTGCTTTATGTTTCCTTATGGCCATGTGCTTCCTACCCTCTCTTTGCTATTATTGTTAGCAACTACACTCCAGCAATGAGCAGAAACTACAGTTCGCATCTTACACATGGAGAGGTCAAGGGCATACCCAGGGGCCCAGCGCTGCTCAGTGGGAAAGCTGAGAAAGACGGAGACGCGGATGTGGTCAGAGACTGACAGTAGCTCGAGGTTCAAACAAAAAGAGAGACACAGAGATTCCAGAGGACGCAGCAACACAGAGACGCAGGAGAGAGAGATTCTGAGTCAGGAGCAGAAGGGCCTTAATTCCATGGATCTGGGAGTCAAGAACCGGGAGGCCGGTCTTTGCAACGAAACCTACTGAGAGGTGGCCTTGGGTCATTTCCCCTGCTTAGTGTCCTGCTGTGCAACGGCTGGGACTGGATCAGGGATGACAAATGAGTTCCATTTTGCGTGCCAACTGCAATCAATGGGCAGTAACTTACGCACTGTAGTGACAAGGATGTGGGGCTGCACCTGGGCTCGCAGGGAGACTGCAGGGATGGATTAGCAACGCCTGCCATGGATGTGGGTGCAAATTAGAGCACACCTGCCAGGGATTCCCCCTCTCCCAAGCACCTTGTTTCTGAAGTCAAACCTCAGCTTTAACACCCTATAATTCAACGCAGCCGTGGCGCAGATGCAAGATGGTTCCACGGATGACATTTCTCTAAAATTGTGACAATTACCTGCCACCGTTGGGCATGAGGGGAAAAAATATGATCGAAGAAACAGTTAAACAGGACACATTAGTGGTTTTTCTTCTTCTCTCCAAGAGCTTCTAGAAATATGACCATTTTCGAGTGCGAGAGGCTGCTTTTTACATCCCTTGGAGAGGTGGCAGAAGGGAGACAGCCGGAAAGATTTAGGACTGGGCTGAATTATTTAAGACCCTCTGCTGTACTTGTTACTTTCCGGGAGAACACAGGGCACCAAGCTTTCAGCCGCACGCACGCTGCTCGCTCGATAAGAAAGGCAGAAGCTGAGGCTGAGAACCTGAAATAACCACAGCATGTGCCCAGAAACATCCAGAAGCTGGGGTTCAGTGATTTGTGTGTACAGGGCAGGCCATCTGTCCTCCAGAAACTGAAGTCTGTGAGGAGGAGGGGTGCTCGGCGAGGGTGCAGACCCACGGTGCTCAGTGAGCGGGGTCTCTGGGCAAAGGATTATCGAGCCTGGGGTCTAGTGTCAGGCGCCTTTGGAGGTCTTGGCCTTACAGCAAAGGTAGCTCTATAATGAGATGCTCTGGGCGGGGGTGTCCGGAAACTGATTTTAGATGCTAAGTATTTCAGAAATCTCTTCTTTCTCACTCTCCCATGGTTGCCCCAATGGGGTCCTTATCATTTTTCACCCAGACCCCTACTAAGGTCTTTTTTCCCCACATTTTAAAATCATTTTTATTTTTCAATTAAAGTTGACATACATTATTATATTCGTTTCAGGTGTGCACCCCAGTGATTCGACCTTACATAACTTACTAAGTGATCATCCCGATAAATCTCGCCATCTGACACCAGACATTATTAGAACATTATTAACTGTATTCCCTACGCTGTCCTTTACATCCCAGTGACTATTCTGCGACCATTTGCACTCCTACCAAGGTCTTTTATCTCCTCTCTTTACCTCTTATCTTGACCTGCTGCTGGTCCCTCCCCAGCACTGCAGCCAGATTGACTTTCCAAAATTTACACTTGACCGTATTGCTCCTGTTTAACACCCCTCCGTGAGTCCTGATATCGCAGAATAAAATCCAAGGTCCTGAAAGGGTCCTTGGAGCTCAGGCTCCACCCACGGTTTCTGATCCCCGCTTAGTGTGCTGCGAACACCAGTGCACCTGAGATTCATTGCCCTGCTTGCTGTGCTCCTGACCGCCGGCCCTCTGCTCACGCTGCTCCGTCCAGAACCGCCGATCCGCAGCGGTCGGCCTGGCTCCCTCTTCAGCTCTCCATTTCGCCCGCTTCTGCACAGCATGGCATTTACCGTCTTTTGCTGTAATAAATATATATTTACTCCCTACTTTTCCAGACAGGAGCTTCCTGAGGGGAAGAATCACAGCCTGCTTATCTCTAACTTTTGCCACCTGAACATGTGCCGGGGCTCCTAGGGGTCTCTGTTGAATACAATGAATGACTGAATATAATAGAAGTGCCTCCCTCACCCAGGACGCAGCCCTGGTCCTCGGCAAACTTCCTCAAGGAACCTGCAGTGCACCTTAGGACTGACTCTAAGTCAACTGGAATTTTTGTTTTTGTTTGTTATCTTCACCAGAGGATATTGTTTCTCTTTTTTTCCCTGAGAGAGTGGAAGAGAGAGAGATCGAGAGAAACATCCATGCGAGAGAGACACCTTGATTGGTTGCCTCCCGCATGCCCCCTCCCCTCACCGGGGCCAGGGATGGAGCCTGCAACCGAGGTACGTGCCCCTGACCCGAATCAAACCGGAGACCCTTCAGTCCACGGGCCGACGCCGTAACCCCTGAGCCAAACCAGCCAGGGCAGCTTGAAAACTAAGAGTCTACCTACCCCTCTTCTAACTAATCCTCTCAACTGGACCATGCTCTCAGTGAAAACGTCCTTGGCTTCCTGTCTCTTCTGGATCACATGGAGTTATTGTTCCTCCTCATGGCTCCCTTAGCACCTAATCCCACATCTTCATTTGAGCATAAAGTAAATTTTAATCTTCTCTGTCAGTATAAACACCAGTCTCCCTGGCTAGAACCTGAGTCCCTTAAAGACAGGAATTGTGGTTGATTTGTCTTTGGAGTAAATAAATAAATAAATAAATAATCACAGAACAGATAGTCATCAGTTAATACTTTTTAAAATAAACAAGCAAAGTACTGATTATGATAGTACTTTATATTTATGGAGTAATTATATACTTCTCACAACTCTATGAGGTAGGTAGTATTTTTCTATGGATTTTGCAGGTGAATATATTGAATCTCCTAGATGGTAGGTGACTTCTCCAAGGTTATGTTACTCCCAAGTAGCTGAGCCAAAACTCGAAGCTAGCCCCGTTGGTCACACTATGTAGTGTCTCAGGGGATGGGTAGGTAGACAGATGGACGGATGGACGGATGGGTGAGTGGATGTATGGATGGATGATGAATGGCTGGAAAATGGATGAATGGACAGGCATCCACTGGGTTCCAAAACCACAGGGAAACAGACATTCTTTACCACCCCCACCCGATGTCTTGAGTATACTAATAATTCTATCACTCATTGATGATAATGATCTCAGTAGGAAGGAGGGGAGAAAATCTGGGAGGAGAAGCCTAGATTGATTCATCAATAAATAATAGTCCCTTAGCACCTGTAGCCTATCTGCAAATTTATTTTAAGTTATGAGATGTAAGTCTTTGTCCAGATTTCTTCATTCTTTTTACTCCTTGAATATTGCTTAAGTTGTGTGTGTGTTAGAAATGAAAGTCTTTTCCCTTTTCACAAAGAAAATATTGATATGTTAATTTTGTAAAAAAAAACAAACAAACAAAAAGATATGACTGCACTAAAAAGATAAATGGATTTATCTGGTTTCAAATGCTGCTGGAAAAAAGTTAGTTCTCTCTGGTTCTTGACATTTCCCTGTTCCAGAAGGAATTCCCACTTAGTCTAATTAGGTTCTCTCTTCCTCACTGGGTCGCCATCACTCATTAGTTTCCAGCTGGGTGATACGTTCTAAGGAGTTTTCTAATTACCGGTATTTTGCAGGCGTCCTTACCTGCAGGTGGCCAGCGACTGCCCGCCTCAGCCAGGCTGCTGATCTCCACCGACCGCTGACCTCATACCAACCATCTGCTTCTCTTTCTGTTACCCTATTAGGAAATTAAGAACAAAGGCCCACTCCACACAGTAGAAAGAGTAACACCAAATGCAGGCCTCGTATAGGACAACATACTCAAGGCGCAGAAGGAGGGTTCACTTGGGGCCCTTCTCAGAGCCTGGACTTCACTTAGCGTAAGAGTCTCAGTCAGACCCTCCTGGCCCAGCAGCAGCTCCTTGTGCTCCCCCGTAGGAGACCTCTAGCTGGTTACTGCCAGCCGCCCCTCTCTCGAACACGTCAGCAGCTCCCGGAAACTTCCAATAACTGGAGTGACTGTTTATCATCCAAATTAGGGCACTTTTGGAAACTGAAGTGGGCACTAGTTTAATTGCACCAGGAAACCAGTGCAAACTGGGACTGTCCCAATCAATAACCTTATCAGTAACCGACCTAAGCATTTTTATATTTTTCCCCCCTAAGCTCTGTCCGTGTTTTTCAAGCCCCATTGGGCTTTGTGATCGAGCCCCTGAGATGCGACTTAGTTTTCACTATGACTCTCACGCTCCGCTTCTGCCTGCCTCCTCACATCCCAGCGGCTCACTTGCTTATCCTGATTGCTCGTGTCACTGTGTTTCCTCCTAGGCTACACCCCGGATGATGGCAGGAATTGGGTCTCTCCTGGCCCCTAGTACTTAGCACAGTCCCTAGTATACAGTAGGCACATAATAAATATTTATTTTGCACTGGAATGGGGAGACCTACCATGCAACCTGGTTCACTGGTGGCCCAAAAGACCTTTGGATCAAGGGATACATGGCAACTCACCCATCCATTCATGTTTCCCTTAATTTAAATGAATATTTACTGAGCACCTACTATATACCAGCCACCATAATACCTTCATTTGTGGGCAAACTCAGTCAGGGATACTTGATCCCATGTTTTACATTTTCTTCTACAATAAATCAGCTGATATCATGTGGATCCTGTGCCTGGCTTTTTATTATTTCTTTATTTTATTTTGTTCATTCTTGCCCAAGGATATTTTTTTCTATTGGTTTTTAGAAAGAGTGGAAGGGAGGCAAGGGAGAGGCGGGAGAGGGGGAGAGAGACAGAGAGGGAAACATCCACGTGAGAGAGACATGTCGATTGGTTGCCCCCCACATGTGCTCCGACCGGGCCAGCTGGACCAGCAACCCCGGCACCTGCTGCTGGCGGGGAATCCAATCCCTGACCCTCTGGGATGCGGGCCGACACTCTGGCCACTGAGCCACGCCGGCCAGGGCGATCCTGTGCCTTTTAACTCCTAAGTGTCCCTTTCCTTTTGCTGTCCAAAACACGATGCCGATTTTCAAGCTATAGACATCGTATTTTTTTAAAACTGCATCAGCATTTTTTGATCCCGATACACCACAACGGGATAATATGATAGATTAAGCCTAGACAGTCACGATTAATTCCCAAATAGAGCTAATTTAATTTCCCTTCTCCAATAAACCCAATTTACCTCCGTGGAGGTGTGACACATCTGATTAGAGCAGCCGGCCCGACAGAGAAGGGGTGCGCCCAGCGCCGAGATGAAGCCGAGGAGGATCCCTCACAGCGTGGTCAGCGGGGATTCAGCGGCAAGTCGGGCTCCGGGGGCCCGCAGCGGCCCTTCAACAGGAGGGACAATTGTGCCGAGCGGAGGTGGGGAGCAGGAGCCCGGCCAACCCTCGCTCAGCGTTGGGATTACAGAGAGAAGCGACTGGTTCAAAGGGACAGTCGTGTAATTTCTGAATGCGCACTCAGAGCCAGGCTGGGGCTCCCGTGGAGTCCCGCTGAGGAGAGAATGGAGTCAACGCCCGCGCTGCAGAGACACTTTTCCCAAGAGCATTCGAGTCGGGGATTTTTAAGTCCATGTGCCAAGTATTTTTTAATTGAACAAGCATTGACTGGTGCCTATCCGTGCACAGAACTTTCGGGGTGCACTGTGTTGACTCACTGGTGTGTTGGTCATGAAATTACTAAGACACCAATTCTTTCCCTACTTCTCAACAGCTTTAGAGGTAGAGGTTTGCAGACTCTGGACTTCCCCCATTGGGCCATCACTGCTAATTGCTCCTGAAAGCCTTCAGATAGTTGAGAGCTCATCCCTTGTGAGAGCAATGCCATCCACCTACCCCTGCTTCTAGCAGCCTTCCCATGACATGACAAAGGCCGCCCACTCTCTGTGTGCAAATCTTGCTCCTGCCCTGACAAGCTGTGCCACCTTAGGCAAGCCACCTAACTTCTCTGAGCCTCGGTCCCTTCTCAGGATGAATGAGGCTACTATGACCTCCCAAGTGGGGATCAAATAAAGTAACAAACACAAAGTACCCCTTCATTTGTTCTCAATAGAACACTGTGCCCAGGGAAATATTTCAGACTAAGCAAATTTCCAGATTAAGCAAGGAGGCATCAGGGGCCCCAAAATGATGTCAGGAGAAAGGGAGACAAAAACACCTCTTAATGGGGACTCTGTTGAACAGAACTGAGTTTTAGCTAAACAGCAAGATGGGGGACGCCATGCATTTCCAGGCAATTACCGAGCACCGTGGGGGTGCTGTGAAGTGGCCAGCAGCAGGCTGAGTGACTTTAGAAGCTCACCAATTCCCCCTGAAACATAGAGCCCAGGATGTCTTGCGGTCGGCAGGGAGCAATATTTGTCACTGAAAATAAGTGAACTCTGGCGGCAAGACCATGAGGATCATCACAGGTCAAAGCTGGATTCTTCTGTCTGGACGGGATGATCCAGAGCTCCTTCCCTTGAGCGCCGGGCACACACTACGTAGCCCCTGATGGACGGATTTACCATCTTATCCACACGTCAGCATCAGGACCAGTGAAAGCAGGTCAGGGCACATGCGGGGAGGGATGCAAGACCTGGAAGACTAAGGGCATCCAGGAGGCGAGGATGGTGAGTCAGGAGAAGATAGGAAATCAGCAGAGGAAAGGGAAAATCCAGGCACATCTGGAATCTGGTGATGGGGGAAAAGCCAGGAATCCCACACAAGACCCGAGTAGAAATACAGGTTATATTTCAGTGCCCACTCAAGTCCTCAGAGTGATGCCAAGCGCTTTATAGAGATAAAGTGATGTGTGGTTAATTATACCCACCTCATAGAAAAATAAACCGAGGCTCTGGGGAGATTAAATATATATGTTTAGGAATGTCCCCCAAGGTAGACTAATACGGAAACTGGAAGACAGTCATGGCGGCGAGTGGCACAGCCCTAAGAAAGAGCAACCAGCGGGGAAGTGTGCTGTCAAAGAAGCCTGGACCACTAGGGAGGCTTGGGAGTGAGTGCAAACCTGGGCACGTCAATCACCCTGAAGAGGGTGCACGGTGGGATGCTGGGGGAGAGCTGCGGGAGGCATCAATTCCAGCTTAAATTGGTTTAAATAAAAAGGGGATATTATTGACTCAAATAATAGAAAAGAAAACAGCAGTAAGTTGAGCTTCAGACACTGCTGAATCCAGGGCTCTGGGTGACGCCATCGGGACTGTTTTCCTTCACCCTTCGGCCCTGCTTTCCTTACGTTGGCTTCATTCCCAGCTGTGCTCTCGTCTGTCGGTGGCCTTCCGAAATTGCAGGCTCGGTACCCCTGCCTCAGGTCCAGCCCACGAGAGAGCGTCTCCCTCCGAATAACCTCAGAAGGCAGGAGACGAGCTCCGATGGGTGTTTTGTGGCTACACGACTACACCGGGAGCTGCAGGGCAAGTGAGCTCACCTTGAACTTCACGGGGGACCTCTGGGCTTTGTCCTTGGTCCTGTATTTTTCTGTCTATAATTTCTCCATAAATGAAGGCTCCTAATCTACAACTGTGGCTCTGACCTCTCTCCAGAACTCCAGACTCATGGACCAAAACCACCTCCTTCACACGCGTCTACTTAACATGTCTAGAACTCGTCTCAAATTGAAGGCTTCAAAAGAATTTTTTATTTTCTACCCCGAGCCCACATTTCCCCTCACCTTCCCCATATAATTAACTGGCACCCCCCCCCCCATGCCCCTCAAGGCAGGAACCGAGGGATCGTCCGGGATTCCTCTCCACCTCTCCGCTCCAAGTCTGATCCATCAGCAAGTCCTGGTAGCTCCTCCTTCCAAACACACACCACATCTAACCACTTCTCACCCTTGCAGTACCCTCCTGACCGAGTTCCCGGCTTTCTCTTCTGCTTCCCATAGTTTTTTCTCCGCGTGGCCTCTTGAGCCAACTTTAGAAGACAGAAATCCCTCTTCTGTTCATTCACGATAAGATCTAAATTCCTTTCTAGGACCCACAAGGGCCCCCGTGATACAGCGCCCCCTTCCCCTCTCTGCTCTCATCTCACATCACCCGCCCTTGCTGGGTCACCATCGGCCACGCCGATCAGTTTCTTGTAAATGCCACACCAGTTGCCGCCACAGAGCCTTGGCCTGAAACACCTGACCCCGAGAACTAGCCCTTGGCTTGTCCCTTCACTCTGTTTTTTGCTTCTGTTCTGAATGTCCTCCAAGCAAACCCTGCCACATGTCTTCTTTTCCAGACTCTCCTGATCAAATGCTATACTCTACCTACTTTATTTTTCTTGATAATATTTACCTCTTCCATAAATTGTCCATTTATTTATTTCCTGTTTTCCCTATTGGCACATAGACCTCACCGGGGCAGGAATCTCATCTGTCCAGCTCACCACGACACCCCAGTATCTGTAATAGCACCAAGCACGTGGTTGTGGTAGGAGCTCACGAAATATTTGTCGAAGGAATGAATGAACTGATCGTGGAGGATGGGTTGCTAGCTAAAAAAATCAGGGTGATTTTATTGAAATAAGAAAAAAAAATAAATGCCAGGCAAGTGCTGGCCATAATATATCCCTATATAAAAAATATCTGATAATCAGATTAACCCCTTTCCTGAGGATTCCCAATAACTAAGAGGTACCACACATAGGAGTCCAACCTTTCCCTCATTCATCCAAAGCACTGGATTTATTAAATATTCCTTGTTCAAGAGAAACCACTGAGGTTGATATGGGGCTAAGGTTTGGGGCGACAGAGACTCTTGGTTAAGAGGTTCAAAGGCGGACAGGTAGATCTCAGAAGAGGGTATGGGAGCTGCCGGTGAACTCGCAGGGCACCCCCTCCGCCGTGCATTTCATTTTAGCATCAGAACACGTTGGCTGAGTATTTCCATTTATCTTTGTTTACACAGGAAGCACTATCCGAATGGGTGTTTAATATGGTAAAGGAAAAGATTCCAGCATCCTAAATGGGGCTGATTTGATTTCACACATAAAAGGTGAACTACTTAGGATGCATGAACTAGATCATTCTGTTCCTATAAATACAACAGAGCGGCCTAACCTATTTTCGGATTACGTGACACCTTTTTATTTTTTTCCCCTCCCAAAGCTTGTATTAAAAGTCTGATTTTAAGAGCAGGTGATCAACGGTGTGAGCCCCTTTGCAATGATGAAAGGCTGAAATTGTTCCCTCCCCCTCTCCGATTTCTTGACCCGATTTGAAAAAAAATTTCAATCAATTGCCTTGAAATTTTAGAGATAGCTTCATTGATTCCCCAAACCTCCCCAGCCACCCTTCCATCAATACCGAGTTCAAGGTTACAGGAGGTATCATTTGTCTTATTGATGTAATTCCTCCTTCTGTTTCCACTGCCCTAGCTTGGATCAATTTTATTAATAATACAATTGGTATCTTTCCACACCCCTCCCCTTCCTCAGCCCCTAACTGCATTTCAGCTGTAACCTCCCCGCAAGCAAGCGTTCGCTCTTCCTCAGAACAGCCTGAAAAAAAAGGGGCCCCTCAAGAACGAGGCTTTCTCTGTGGGCCCCCAAGCTGAAGGCAGTCGGCCTCCAACGAGTGTTCCAAAAACCGCGCAGCGAACTGAAGAAGGTACAAGCTTAGGGAGCCTTTATTTCCAGTGTTCACACGTTCCTCTCATTGCACAGGCTTCTAAAATCCAACCTCACTTTATTTACCTTTCTTCTATGAGTGATCATTATTTTTATATAGTTGAAATCCGTCCTTCTATCGTAAGCTTCTTGAAGGCAGATACTGTATTTCGGCCACCTCCGAGTCTTTCCATTCATTCGGTTGGAGCACCTACTTTATCCAATAATTCTGCTATTGCTGGTGGCTTCTGGTTGTTCCCATCTGACAGCCTGAAGGTTAATGCTTCAGCAACCATGCTCAGGCTATTTTTTTTTTTCTTTCCTCTAGAAGTACTTCCTCAAGATAAATTCACAATACTGGTAAAAATGATAAACCCTCTTACGGGTCTCGGAGGCTTAATTGCCATTGATTTAGAAAAGCTTTTGGAAATACTAATTTCAGCACACTTCATCAGCAGCCGGTGATAATTTTTACAAGTTTTACCAGTGAAAAATACAAATTCCTCAATAATGCCTTCATTTGAATATCTTTGACTATTAGTGAGATTAAACCTCCCTTTGCTGCTCTATGGAAGGCGAAAGCTAAGTTCCCTCATGGAATCTTTGTGAAAAACTGAACTTAAGGGAACAGAAACAACCCAATATCCTCACGCGCAGCTGACCAAAGGGATGCTAACGTCTTTGAACTGAAATGATTACAGGAGCCCCCCCACACACACATAGTTTCCCTTTCCACAGTTTCAGTTGCCCGTGGTCAGCCACGGTTCAAAAGTATTAAAATGGAAAATTCCAGAAGTAGACAATTCATAAGCGTTAAACTACACACCGTCCTGAGCAGCACGATGGAATCCAGGGCCGTCACTCAGTCCCAGCTGGGCGTGGACCGTGCCTTGGCCCAGCTTCTCCGTGCTATAGACGCGACCCCTCAGTGGTCACTCAGTAGCCTGCTTGGTTATTAGATCGACGGTCTCAGTACCACAGTCCTTGTGTTCAAGTAACTCTTACTTTACCTACTAATGGTCCCAAAGCACAAAGTAGCGATGCTGGCATTCTGGTGACGTTGAAGAGCAGCTGCCAAGTGCTTCCTTGGAGTGGAAAGGTGAGCAAAGCGCAAGGAGGCATTTTGAGAAATAGACCACACTCACGTAACTCTTATTACAGCGTCTTGTTATAATTGCTCCACAGATGGCTCTAAGTGGAGAGGATTGTAGGTAACAACGAGTAATGAGAAATTACAGAGGGACCGGAAAGGCGAAACCCAGCAATCGAGCGAAACCTATCCATCCTGGAAAACACAGCTGCCAGGGCAGGAAAGCAGAGGTGCCACACCCTGCCATCCACCAGACACCGCCTCGCACCTGGCGGCACAGGGCCTCTCCTGTCCCCGCACGCAGCACGCTCTCCTGGCCCCAGCCCCTTACACATGCTGGTCACTTTGCCCAAATATCTTGCTTTCCCTTCTGAGGCCAACTGACTCCTCTGGGGCTCAGTTCAGACAGACCTGACCTCTAGGTAACCGTCTCTGACCTCCAAACCCACCCCGTCCACTTCCCTCCGCACTTTTCAGGGGCATCCCGTGCCTACAACCATTTTACTCGTTTAAAATCCACATTCTGGGGTCATGGAAAGATGGTTACAGTGACAGAGCAGTTTTTCAGTCCCTTACCATAAAAACACACAGGGCAGTAAGGAGAGCAAGAGGGAAGTTCCACGGACAACATCTGCAACGCAACCGGGTCGCAAGACACCCTCGTGACGTTCATGCCACGACGCAGAGAAGACAAGCCGCTGCTGCTCTGCTGCATTTGTGTATAAGGACAGGGAAGGGGTGAGGAATGTGCGGGGCTGAGACCAGAAGACCCCCCAGACCGCTTACGGACACCCCACCACGGTGGTGGTGACAACTCCGCTGCAATCAGGCTGGTCACAGGACTCGCTCTGGCCAATAGCATGGAAAGTCATTCTTGTCACTTCCAGGAAAATGTTTAAGAGACAGCTCACCAGTTCCCTCTTTGTTGAGGGCAGGAAGGCCGGCACTATTCCAGGGTGCGGCTGCTCTAACCCAGGGCCTGGGGCCTGGGTGCCGCGGGGCAGAGACACAGCCGACCCCGGGTGAGGGCGCAGAACACGCAGGAGACGATCCCACCGGGCTGCTGCTGTTGTTTGTTATTACACCATCGTGTGGCCAGCCTGAGAGAGGCGGCTGCCGGGGTCTTGCTTTGTTTTACTTAAGCAGAAGCAAAAGCGGGATGTGCAGGAGCTCAGAGAAGAGTGGGTGGGAGTCTAAACCAGAAGAGAGGCAGGCGGAGGGGATGGGCTGAGGGGCACTGCCCAGGCAGGGTCCACGGGGCTGGGCGTCAGGGAGAGAGACTCAAAGATGCCGCAGCGCAGGGGTGCCCGTGGAAACGGCGCCGCTCTCCCTGAGAAAGGGGCTTTGGGAGGTGAGAAGAAGGCTGTTATTGAAGGGGAAGGCAATGGTGACTTTGGTTTTAGCATAAAGGGATCAAGCAAGACTAAAAATACACCCTGTGCGTGCCAAGCGAAGCAGAATCTCATCGCCGGCTGCAGGTATCAGAGAGCGGAGGTGTCAGCAAAGGCCCCTCCCAAGGTCACGTCCCTGGCCCTCGCCTCCGAGCTGGGCTGGACTGGCAAAATCCCTAACAGATGGGCGCGTTCCCTCTTCTCAGCCTCTGCCAGGGAAGACAATTTTCCTGACTTCTCCAAGAACCATGCCGTGTCTGATAAGCCAGCGATCAGCAGGTTTTCCCCTTAGCAGGCAGGCAGCATTCACCCCTGGGGTGGGCAGACCGCGGGGCACTAATCAATAATCTCTTTTATCAGGGCTTTCAAGAACAGGCGTAGGAGGGAGGGTTCCAGGGCTTCTGGAGTCTTTCTGAGAAACAACCCAGAAAAGTCCTCTTTCCAGAAATCTCCGTTCTTATCAAAAGTAAGACAAGCCGAGAGAGACCTAAGTACTACCTCTTCGTTTGGTAGCTTCCGGTGGTAGCAACCTCTTACTGGTCATAGTAAAATAGTAAAATAACAATAATACAAACCCTGACTTATTTAGCATTGTATTATATGCCAGCTATGGTGCAAAGGGCTTCATATGCATAACCTCGTTCATTCATGTAGCCCTCACATCAACTGGATGAATTTCATACTGAGAAACGCAGAATCGGGGGTGACCACAGGGTCTTCTGTGTGCTGGGCAGGATGATGGCTCTGGGCATGTGGGCTTGGAGAAATCGGAGGTAAATTACCCTCTAACCAGAGGAGGCGAGTGATGGGGAGAGAGGAAGAATCTAGGAGCTGGAAGTCAACACCTAGAAGTTCGAGCCCTGAGCGGAGAAAGGAGAGCGCACACGCGCGTGAGCACACACACACACACAATTAATAGGGTATCTACAAATAACGAACAAGCTGCTATTATTTGCAAAGCATGGTATGTAAACCTTTCTAACTTCCCTCTACATAATTTTTAGTGAATGATACATTGCTCACTAATGCTTTGAAAAGAGGATTGTGTGTGTGTGGGGGGGGAGTTATAAAGAAGGACTAAGTCCTGCTTGAAGTTTAGGGCAAGGGAAAACCAAGGATGCTCAACGGATTATACTCAGTGAAATAAATAAGCCAGGCAGAGAAAGACAAATACTGCACAGTGTCACTTATGTGTAGAATCTAAAGAAAACCCAAACTGGGGTGGCCTGGGAGTGGACTCTATCGCCTCCACCACACTGTGGGCTAGAGCCCAGGCACAGATCCCCGCCCCGCCTGTACCGGTGGCCAGGAGCTCTCACCCGCCTGCATGCACAGGAAAAGCATAACATGAGGCTCTGTGAGCACCTAGTATTGTCTCTGTCCTGCTACAGGTACAAGCCACAAGGCACAGGAGGCCGGAAAATTCAGCATGAATTTTCTGCAAATGAAATGCTTTTGACCCCGGCCTTTAACTGCCCACAGAGTAGCCAGAAACATTTTGGGAACAGAGTCAGGGTATAGCCATGGTGGCGGAGGGAGATGAGTTTGTGCGGGGACGGGTGCTTTGAGCACCTGAACAGCTTATGTGCTAAATGCATTGTCCCATTTTATAGAGACGTGAAACCTGAGGACTGAAGAGGCTTGGGGGTTCTCACCATATGGACCTATGAAAACTCCAGGTAAGAAAGGTCTCACTGGAGGTTTGATGAGGCAGTGTGGTCAAAACAAAACAAAACAGCAAAACACCCCAAACCTTCTGGGTCTCTGTTATGGCCTGAAATGTGTCCCTACCTCACCCAAATTCATATGCTCAAGGCCTAACCGCCAGCACCTCAAAACGTGGTAGTCCTTGGAGAAAGGGTCTTGAAAAGGAGATGATTAAGTTTAAAAAGAGGCCTTTGAAATGGTTCCTATTCAATGTGAGTGGTGACATCATAAAAAGAAAATCTGGACACAGACCTGCGAGCACAGAGGAAAAACCACGTGAAGACACAGAGAGAAGGCATCGATGTGCAAGCCAAGGACAGAGGCTGCAAAAAACACCCCCTGCCGACACCTTGGTCTTGGACCCCCCACCTCCAGACCACAAGGAAATGCACCCCTATTGTTGAAGGCATCGGCCTGTGCTTTGTTACAGCAGCCCAAGCAGACTAGCGCGGCCTCTCTGCAGTTATTTCCCAGGCCGTTGAGCTCGGCAGGAAGGAGCAGAGACGGAGACTTTCCATTCTCAGCTGACCTTTCCAGATGGGGAACCTGACCTCAGCGAAGCCAGGTGCCACCCCCTCAACCCCTTAAGGGGGCAGAACCCTCATTCTGCCGTTCCCACCGCCAGAGACTCAGAGCAGTCTAGTGTGGAAGGCCGAGGCTGTCCCACTTACAGCTGGGTCAACTTGAGTGACCCCATCTCTCAGATCCCCAATCCCCCCACCAATAAAATGAGAGGAGTGTGTGATGCCACCTAACAAGGTGCTAGTAGGCTAAATGAGTCTTGTTTGTGGTTTGGGAAGGCACTAACCAGGCCTGGTACGCACTCAGTCGAAACGGAAACAGCACCACCCAGCACCACCCATCACCACAACCAGGGAACTCAGGGCTCTACTCTCGGGAGTCATGGCTAAGAGTCAGGGTTTGGGAATCAGACGCACAGGGGCGTACACCTGAGGCCATCAGGAGGCGGCCTGAGCTAAGTCAGCTCTCTGAACTCCGCTCGTCCGGTACACAGGAACGAAAACTGTGGCTCCCACCCGGCAGTGCTCCCGGGGCCCAGTGAGATGGTCCACCGGCTCTCAGCACAGCGGTGGGCCCATCCCATGTTCTTCAAGAAGGTTCTGAGAATGTTTTGTTTCCTAATGTTTCCTCAGCTCCACTTGCCTGTAAGGCACTGCCACTGGCCGAGCTCCCTGAACTCTTCGGAGAGCCCATGTCCTAATCATCAGCCAGCGGGTCTGGGGATGGGCAAACTCAGAGCCTCATCACGGCACAAGAATTCACAGAAAACATGATGTGGCCCCAGACTGCGTTTCCAAAACAGCCTTTTATGGGCTTCCGGGGAACGGATACCTCCTCACAGATCTTTATTTTAGAGACGTCTCTGCTTTAAAGGGCAGAAACTATTCGAGGCAGGAGATTACAGCCTTGTTCTCAGACATTGTTCTGGAAAAGGAACAGAAGTGCTCCCAAAGGTCGGCATCAATCCGCTTCTATATTTAACAGTGTGCTTTGCTTTCGTGAATTGTGCTTTGCTTTCATGAATTCTTTATCAGCTGGTCATTAACGCCGAATCGCTGATTGGAATCGGTGCACAGGGAGGGATTTCTCGCCGCCTTTTTCCGAGTCCTCATTGTATGGCAGATGGAATGAGTTTGTGCACTGACCTGGGAATGGGTTTAAAGACATCTTTTCAGTGGAGTCAAAAACAAACACACCAGCCTACGTGCAGCCCGGCTCAGGACTCAACCACCCTGGAAGGTGGGAGGAGAAGAGACCTGGGCTGAACTCTGGCTCCAGTGGCAAAGGGATTTGAAGTCTGGATGGACCAGCAGAGACACAAAGGCTAACCAGGCTGCCTGAGTGGGTGCACCAGGCTTGTACTGAGCCCCCAGCAAGTACCCTGCCGAAGATGCCTCACTACACCCCAACCGCACAACCTGGGAAAGTCCTTACTCTGCCGGAGCCCCTTTCCCCACCTGTGGAATGGGGACAATGGAGGCCACTTCATAGAATCGCTGTGAGAGTTAATGAACTAGTGTCTGGCGCAAGGTACCTGTTCCATGAGACTAAGAATAACCACAGGTGATCTTTATCAAGTGTTCACTATGTGCCAGGTGTTTCCGATGGGTTATCTCATTTAACGCGCACAGTGCTGTAAGCAGGTATCCTTACTTTGATGCGGAGAACACTTAAAGAGGGTAAGCGACTTCCCCGGGTCTCAGAGCCAGCGAGTGAAGGCTGGAACGCGGCTGAAAATTGAGGTGATCTGATGTCAAAGCCTCAAGTCTTCATCACGACGAGGGCAGGATCGGCGGCAGAAGCAGGAGCCTCTGGATTCACTGGTAATGAAACCACAGTCCTGGCCCTGACACGGCTCGCAGGCTGATGGGGGAGGCAGACATGTAGACACGTAAAAGACTAAGCCGTGCATTAAGTCCTGGGATAGAGTCCCAGACAGATGCTGTGGCATCTGAAGGACAGAGGAGCCTATCTGTCTGGCGGAGCTGGAACAGAATTGTCGGGAGGTAATATTTAAGCCGAGGAACTCACCAGACAGAAGGGGAAAAGGAGAGGTGGGGTCAGAATAGGAAATAGACCAGGAGGTACAATGTCATAAAATCATGAAAGGACATGTTTTGTCCAGACCATGCTGAGCCGCCCAGCATGCCTTTAACGGATGGAGCGAGAGTAGGGGGCCCAGTAAGAGCTGTGGAGGGAACGGCTCATCGGGGCCGAATTCTGAGGGCCTCCTCTATAAGGCAGGTTATAGGGTTTATCCTGTAGAAGCCAGGGGTGAATGGCAGTTTAAGCAGGACAATAAACTTGTCAAATTGTGTTTTTTAGGAAAACTCTTCTGGCAGCAGTTTGGGGTAGTGTCTGTGTCCTTGAAAAGCTGAAAGAGACTGTGAGAATTAGATAAAGAACTGGCTAGGGGCAGACAGATTAAGGACCCTGGTGTCAGCAAACGGTAGCTTAGGAACTTGGCAGGATGGGCTCTCTGGTCCAAGAAAGAAATGCACTTTCCAAAGACAGAGGACTGTGCCCGCTTAGAGGTCAGACACAGTGACGGAGGCTTTAGCAGAGATAAAGGAGGGGGAAATGCCCAGGTAAAACCTGGGAAAACAAGCACTCAGGCATTCATCAAATTCTTGTTAAGCACTTATTAAACTGCAGGCACCGGGGGCGCAGAGAGGCACAAACTGTCATCGCTCCCGATCAAGGAGCAGGGTCGCTGCACATGAATAACATTGAGGCAGGAGGTCCTCGGGCGTCACATGGAAAGACCTTGGAAAGCATGTCCAAGTGTCCCTCCACCTTCCTGCAGAGCAAGCCTGGATGGTGACCAGCTTGAGCTAGTGGCCGTCACCCAGGGAGACAAGGCGCTCCCCAAGTGTCACCATGACCTGGGAAATGGAATTCACTAAAGAATGGCCAGGACATGGGAAAGTATTCTTTTTCCTTCAAAATAAAAAGATTGTAGGTCCTACAGACGCAAAGCTGGTGACTTAAGGGTCAACAGAGAATAGCTTTCTGCAGGAACATTTATAAGGAGATAGGACAGCCTGGTGCCATTTTCTGAGTGTGTCATTTGGAGTTTGGCCAACCTCCCTCCCATCTCAGATTCTCCTGTCGACTCTGAACGATCTTTACTGGTTTCTCTCTGTCTTTCTCCCGCTTCTGTGGTCTTCATTGGAAGAGTGTGGACAATAGCACCTCCCACCTAGGTTTGTGGTGGGGAACAGAGGGGATATTGCAAAATCCCCCTTGAAGGGACTATGACAGAGCAGAGCCTCTGAGGCAGACCCAATACACATACCTCTCCCCTCTCCCCAGATTCCTAAACTGGGAGAGAAATAAAACATAAGAGTCAAGACAGAAGTCAAATATCAGCCTCATTACTGATTATCTACTGCTGCATACAAAAGCCCCTCAACATGTAGTGGCTTAAAACAATTCTTACGTTGGTCATAAAGCTGCTGTTTGGACGGGGCTAAATGGGAGCAGCCTGTCTACTCTGCTTAGCATCCATCAGCAGCTCAAAGGTCGAGGGCTACAGTCATCTGAAGACTTGGTCACTCCCACCGGCTGAGGCTGCAGTTGCCTGGGACCTGTGGCCAGGACCCTGATACGTATCCCCTCCGTATGCTGGTGGGGTGCCATAAGCGAGCACCCCCCAAGGACCAGGTGGAAGGAAGTACATTGCCTTCTGTGACTTAGCCTTGGACTTCACCTGCCATCATTTCTGCCCAGATTTAAGGCAGAGTAGGGTAGGGCAGCCATGGATTCCTGCCTCTTGATGCAGGGGTATCGAGATCATGTTTTAAGGACACACGTGGGATGAGGTATACATTGATGCAGCCATCTCTGGAAAACACCAAGTGTCCCACCGATAGAGGCTAACCAGTCAGGCTAAGGTATAGGATGGTTTAATGAAGCCTCGATTTACAAGGGTGTGGGGAGGGTTTAAGCAAAGCAACTAGACCTCGTTACGGTGGAAGCTGTTGCTGCGCCTAGGCCTGGAGGGACACAGGGACGGAGGGCTTGCCTGAGTCCATGAAGGAACACGGCCGACCTGCGGCAAGCGGCAGGCAGAGAGCCGAGGAAACAAACACCCACCCTCACGCTCCTCCTTCCTGTAGGTCTCCCTCCAGACTCCCAGTCTGAAAGCAGAGGGGCAAGGGAGGCGCATGATGCAGGATGAGTCGGGATGCAGCGGAGAACAGAGAAGGTAGAGGAGGGGTCTGGAGGGCAAACGGAAGTCATCCGGCACATCCGTGTTGCAATATCCGGTTTAGGTGGGATTGCTCAGTGGATCCGCTACCATCCAGCCTCCCAACCTCGAACTAGGACCAGCCCATCGGTAGGATTTTGCATCTGCAGAGCAGCGGCATTTACCCAGGCCACTGCCTCCTACTGGTTGTATGGAGGAGGGAGGTGAAAGGAACCCGAAAGTCCACTTTGCTAGATTAGTCCAAACAGAAATGGGCATGGATCACGACCTGACAATTCACTCCACCACTGTGAAGGTGGGGAGGGGTGGAGAGGGCTGTGTTCTTAATAGGGAAAGTCACTATCAAAAGATGGGTTGAGCCTGGCCAGTGTGGCTCAGTGGTTGAGCATCGGCCTATGAACCAGGAGGTCATGGGTTCGATTCCCAGTCTGGCCACATACCCAGGTTTCAGGCTCGATCCCCAGTACGGGGTGTGCAGGAGGCAGCCAATCAATGACTCTCATCGTTGATGTTTCTAGCTCCCTCTCCCTCTCCCTTCCTCTCTCTGAAATCAATAAAAAAATATATTTTAAAAGAATGCGTTGAGGGGAAGAGTCCCCCCCGACAGGATCCGGTGGTCACTCTCCTTGCCCCCTGCCTTCCACTGAAAAGGAAACGATGCCACTAGGGACAGTGGAGTGTGGAGCAGAGACAGAGATTTTTGTCTACATTAGCCAGCAGCATAATCCATCAATTTCGGGTCCATCGAACAGACCCATTTAAAACAAAGGACTCTTCATTGGATTTCTGCATTTCCCGTGTACACAGATAATACGCGAGGAGACAAGCAAGGCCCGAGCATCTCAATCTTACTCCTTCCAGGTTCTTCAGGGCAACTTTTCAAACAAACAATCAGGAATAGACAAGAGGCAAATGCTTTGCACAAACACCAATAATTCTCATGCTCTTACATAGGGACGGGTGCTGCCTGTCATCTTTCCTCCTAACCTGTGCTCCTTCGGCAGGAGGTGACGAGGCTCGGAAGGCGATCTCAGTGACAGAGAGAGTGGTAGAGGAGAGGGGTGGTGCGGGGGATGTGGGCCTCTTCCGGGGCCCGCCCCGACCTCCCAGGCCTGGCTCACCGCCTCTCCTTTCGCTCCCTGGACACCGGGGGTCATACGTGGCATTTTTGTGTCCATGTGCTCTACCCTTCCACCCCCTTTAAGGGTACAGATGATGCCTTTCTTATCTCTACATAGCTCAGTACCTGGCTCATTAAACATGAGTTATTTAATAGCACGGAATAGGGTAGACTGAGTGAACACACCAGCCACGGAGATCACTGTAACACTCTCCACGTGAAATGCTCAATAAACCATACACGTGAAATTGCTGTGCCAACTGTAATACCTGAAACACGCTATACTAGTCTAAGGGCTGAGGTACATGGCAGCCAAGACTCAGGGACTACATGACCAGACCAGCATAGCCAGAAACATGGTACAACAGTGAAAAGCGAAACAGCCTCAGTTCAAATCCCAGCTCAGCCTTTGGCTAGCTGTGTGATTTTAACCAAATCACTTATCCTCTCTGTGCTTTGATTTCATCACTGGTAAAATTGGGAGTATAATGGAATCTCCTTCGTAGAGTGGCTTGGGAATCAAATGAGCCAATATAGAAAACTTCTGGAACAGTGCCTGGCATATAGCAAGCACTATATTAACATTAGCTAATATTAATAAGCATTGTTATTTTCATTACTCGTGTTAATAACTTGTATCTGACAACTGCCATGGTCTCCTGCAACCTTAGAAGTGAAGTGAATCTTAGAGGTCCTTGCATTCCAACCTCCAGCCACTGCACCTCTAATGGGTAGGTAGCCGACCACAGAGACCATTTACATTTTTTAAACACCTACTGTGTGCCAGGCCAAGTGCTAGATGTTTAGTACATGTGGTCATACTTCTGTCTCAGTAAAATGCAGTGAGGTAGATATTATCATTCCCCTACTTTACAGATGGGGGATTGAAGTTCAAAGGGAAAGTTGCTCTGGTCCCACAGCTAGAAAATTATGGAATTTGGATCCCAGCTGAGATCTCCATACCCTAATCCCCCAATTAGCTCTTCGCCAGCTTGTCTTGCCCTGGGCTCCAGTCACTCCGTGTAAGGTAGCCTTCTCTCTAGTTAGACTCACAGCACCTGCCATCTCTTCCTGCACCATCCCCTCCACCCACTCTCATTTAATAAATATAAACATACTTTCACTGATTCATTTATCCACAATTTTCTGAACACCCACCATGTGCCAGTCACCAGCATGTGTGCTGTGGGCACAAACATGAGTAATCCCTCATCCCTGACCACAGAGTCCAGGGAGCTCTGTGCTTCTCACACAGATAAATATCAATTAGGCCCTTTCATTGACTGAGAAAGAGGAAGGGAGGGACAACCACAGTGAATGTCTTAAACTGAGAATCCCCTGGAAAGCGGAGCCTGAGTCAAGGGCTTGGGCGAAGGTAGTTTGCTTTGGAAAGTGAGCCTGGGAACAGGAGTGGGAGACTGCGGATAGTGACACATGGAAGGAGGGGAAGCCCATTTAAGGACGTGATGCATAATATTCGAGCTGGTCACCACAGGGGGCACTATTTCCCTGGAACCCTCAGAGGAACCCTCCAGAATGCATCTCAGAATTGTCTACCAGCATTTATCCACCAGCTCTTGTCATCTCTGGTTCAGGGGTTCACTCTGAGCTGTAAATTTCCTTGCACTTTCGAACAGCACATGCTCGGGTGCCAGGCAGGTTCCCACGAGCATCCTCTGCTGAAAATCCACAGATGCCCCAGGCAAGAAAACATTGCAAGTGCATTCACCTGGCCAGAGGAGGCTGCTTCTGTAATGGCTGGGACAAAAGGAGGACCAGCAACATCAGCATCACCTAAGAGGTTACTGTAAATACAAATTCTCACACCCCACCCCAGACCTGCCACGTCAGACACTGGGGGTGGGCTTACCGATGTGTGTCCGACCAAGCCCTCCAGGAGATTCTGCTGCAGATGTAAGTTTGAGAATCACTGGTCTATAGAATCGTCGGACAGAATGCAAAGGTCGTCTAATACAGTTAACTGCGCTTATCTAGAATTCTAGCAACTGAAAGTTCAAACAACTTCAGATTCCAAAGTAGGAATCTGTGGGTCACCTTCAACCTCTCCCTTCTCCTCAACTTCCCTGTCCAACACAGCCCTGCCTTCTTCAGCACCTATTGTCTATGGCTATTTTCACACCAAAAAGACCACAGGCCTAAAACATTTACTGTTTAGCCCTTTAGGAAAAGTTTTGCCAACTCCTAAAGTCCAGAAATTTATACACACAAATATGATCAACTGATTGTGACAAAGTTGTAAAGGCAATTGAAATGACAGTCTTTTCAGCAAATGGTGTTGGGACAACCGGGCAACCCTGTGCAAGAAAATGAACCTCAACCTATATCTTCCACCTTATACAAAAAATAAACTCAATATAGGTAACAAATATAAATAGAAAATCATATAAAACTTTTAGAAGAAAAGATCAATGAAAACCACTGTGGCCTTCGGTTAGGCAAAAAGTTATTAAACTGATAGCAAAAGCAAGATCTATAACATATCTAGATATATTATGCTTCATTGAAAACACATGCTTTGCAAAAGGCGGGATATTGGGAGAAAATATTTGCAAATCACATATCCAACAAAAAATCTTGTATTTAGAATATATAAAGAATGTCATAAACTCAACAAGAAAACCAGCAACCCAATTTTTAAAATGGGCAGAAGATTTGAACAGATACCTCACCAAAGTAGATATTTGGGTGGCAAATAAAAACCTGAAAAGATGTTCAACATCCTAAGTCATTAGAAAAATGCAAATTAAAATCATAAGATATCCCTACACACCTATTAAAATGGCTAAAATACATTTAAAAAAAAAACAAAACCTGACACTACCAAGTGCTGTTGAGGACAAAGGTCCACCGGATCTTCCGCGCGCTGCTGTTAGAAATGTAGTGACGCAGCCACTCTGGAAAATGTTTTGGCAATTTCTTATGACGTTGTAAACACACACTTACTGCATGACCAAGAAGTCACGCTCCTTATGTTTACACTAAAGGACTAAAAAGATGTTTACTCAAAACCCTGTATGTAAATGTCTATCACGGGCCTATTCAAAATCATCCCCCCAACACGAAAATAAAAATGTCCTTCAGTTGGTGAACCGACAAAGAAATGGTGGCTCATCCATAGAGCGGAGTGCCTTCCATCAGTAAAAAGAGAGGCTACTCATCGTCACAGCAACTTAGATGAATCTCAAAGGCGTTATGCTGAGTGAGGGAAGCCAGTCCCAGAGATGACACACTGCATGACACTGTATGACATCGTACAAAAGACCAAACTACGGTGGGTTGCCAGGGGTATGGGGAGGGCAAGGGGGAGACTACAAAGGAACATCACGAGGGAGATTTGCTTTTTTAATGGGGCTATTCTCTGCCATGATTGTGAAGGTGGTTACACAAGTCTATGCATGTATTAAAACTCATAGAGCTGTGCAACTAAATAAAATGTTTTATTGTATATAAATTGAAACCAACACCCCCCCCCAAAAAAAGCAGAAGGTAGGTTCTGGAGTCACTATATCTATTTGGTTCTACTGGCTGTGTGACCTTTAGCAAGTCACTTAACCTGTCTTTGTCTCAGTTTCCCCATTTGTAAACTGGAGATAATATTTTCTATCTCATAGAGTTTCGTGAGGATTAATTGAGAAAATGCACATAAAGCACCCAAAGTCTGGCATAGAAAATAAATAGTAATAGACGATGTTTACTCTCATTATTAAATTTAGTCCGATTGTTACATTGGATTGATTTTATTTTGTCATTCAAAAGCGGATCCCTTCAGGGGGGTTGTAGGGCAGTTCTCACTCATTCAGAACATCCTGTTTCTCATAGCAACTTTTTACCAGACTCAGAAGGATTTTATGAATTTTGTAACTGATCCATGAGGTCATCCCTACATATTAAACTATCTGTCTATCTACTGGGTTTCAAAGGTTTTGCAAGTTTGATAGTTGAATAAAGTTTAAGGGAGGAAGTCAGGACCCAAATTTGGAGCCCGGACATGAAGTGGTGTCATTTTTCTACCACCACCCAGGTCAGAGTCTTCCCACCTACCCTTCAACGCCATCACTTCCATGGAGTCCCTGTGATTCCTGACACATGACAACGAATGACACACACACTATGCTTCAACCATAGAATTTTCTATCACTCTTTTCTTCCCAGTCCTGCGGTTCCAGAAATAATCCCTCTTTTATATGACTTCCATCCCCCTGCCCGCAGCCTCCCACAGCCCTGACACTCTCTAGTAGATGTCGGCCTTTGATATGCAATTTTGGTCTTCCAAGGCCCGAGTTTCTCCGCTCCCCTTCACAAATCATCATTAGCTTTCTTTAGCACATTTTCCACTGGAGATAATTGTTGTGACACGTCCTCAATTCCCTTCTAATGAAAGTGGAGCGTAACCCAAGGCTTTTCAAATTCTGAACAAAAAGATTTCATCTCAGTCACAGATAGCACAGTCATAGCCAGCTGCCAGTTCAATGGCTTGCATCATCTGCGCCATTCATGAGAACAAACATGACTGAAGAACAGCCCGACGGAGCCACAGGGATTCTCATACTGCTGATGAGAGTCTAAACGGGAATGACACTCCAGAAAACAGTTTTATTTAAGCTGAAGATATACCCGATGACCCAGCGATTCCACCCCTAAGTATATGCAGGATTCCAAAAAAATTGTACACTCACTTTGAATGATTATAAAGTCAGGGTTTATTAACGTACAGTTCATGTTCAAAACTTAAAAGAATCTACAGAAATGAATATATATACAGTATATATATTTTTGTCAATGCCTGTTTTCAAACCAATGACCGTTCTGGTCCAGGCACTGCTGATAACACAAAGCAATGGAATCGCAAACATCAAGAATCATTTCGTTCGTGATTTGTGTGCCTTCAATTCATCGACTGTTGCCGGTTTTGTACCATAAACGTTATCTTTTATGTATCCCCATAAAAAAAAGCCTAGTGGCACTTTAGGATGAATTTTCTGTTTTCAAAGCTTAGCCTGGCTTCACTCATTATTTCAAATCAGTTAAACCTGAAAAGGAGTGAAAATTAAGGGAGTGACCAGCTGTTAAAGTGTGTGTACATTTTTGGGGACACCCTGTATATCTTAGAGAAGCCATGGACACGGGCTCCAAGAGAAGTGTTTAAAAATGGTACAGAGTATTGTTCATGACAGCCCCAAACTAGGAGCCGCCTGAATGCTCATCGGCATTTGAGTGGGTAAACATATTGCTGCGCATTCGTATGATGAAACGCAGAAATGAAAATTAATTAACAATGAGATGGATGACTCTCAGGAGCAACGCTAAATAAAGATGCCAGATGTAAAAGCATGCATAAAGTATGATTCGGTTTATATGACGTTAAAATATGACATAATATGACATACCTAAACCATACCGTGGTTCAGATGGTAAATAAAAGATAAGTCCAGAGCTGGTCACCGTAAGGTCAGAGATGATGGTTACTTATGGTAGGAAAGGGGGTGAGTTGTAACTGATATTTTGGGGACACCAGAGTTTTATTTCTTAACCGGAGTGGTTGCTTCATAGGGGTCCATTTAAACTCATTTAAACATAAATATACAGTGTTTATTTAGTTTCTTATGTCTCTTTTCTTGTGTCTGTTATATTTCATAATAAAAAGATTTAAAAAGAGGTAAATTGAAAGGGAGGAAGATGGAGAAAACAGACCCAACCTCCTTTGTCTCTCTGGACGCAGAATGCGGGGAGCAGCTGCCTAAGAAGCCTGGGAAGTAAAGAGCCGCGGGCAGGTGGGGGCGGCGAGGCTGGGAGTCTAAGCCGCCACATGGGAAGTGGCTTTACCTTCGCTTTTCCTCCAGTGCCACCCAGCCCGGGGCCATCCGTGAGCATCAACCTGAACAGAGGCTTCAGGAGAAGCATCTAACCGGCTCCGGGCACAGGAAAGGGAACAGCCAACGCTTGGAAGAAACACGGAAACGCCGTGTTCTACCGCTCTCGGTTCTCGCAGACCCAGACCCCAAGCAAACCTGTGATGTCGGTGACAGAAGCCCCTGTAGGAGACCACAAGGGCGAAAACTCTGCGGAGGGGCCCCGGTTATCTGCTCAGAACAGCCGGGATCCCAAGAAGGTGAGGCAAACATTGATTGATTTTTTTAAACAAAATACACAATTATATTTTAGAATAGTTTTAGATTTATAGAAAAGCTGTGGAGATAGCACAGAGAATTCCCATATACCCCACAGCCCCGTTTCTCCTACAGTTAGCACCCCAATCTTCTCTCCGCTGTCCTCCGTGGCCTGGCCCTGGACTCGGGCACAGCTAAAGGCTTGGCCCAGCAAGGAAACTAAAGCCCCAACTTTCTAGACAGAGGAAGCAACAGGGGAGCCCCCGGGAAATATCAAGTGCCAGAGACATAAAGGAGACTGGGGGAGGGGTCTCAGAAAAGCGACTGTGTGAAGTTTATGACTCCTGTGCTCACATCCCAGTTGTGCCTGCATAGGTCCGAGCCCAGTCACACACCTCACACTGAGAAATGGACCCGCGGACACAGCACAGTTCATGGACTTGGGCTGCCCATGGGGTGGCGCAGACATGTGTGGATACAAATAGCACCACAGAGGTTTGGACACTGGACTGATATTAGAAACAGAGTCCACCGAAGGGAGGTTGGAACTTGCCACCTGAATCTAACCAGACTTTCCATAGGAGTTAAATAAGGGCCACAGTTGTATAATATTCTATTCGAAACATTCAAAATCGAATCTAGAATCACTCAGAATACAAGGCCAGAAAGTTCTTAATGCCCTTGGGGAAAACCAGTCAACAGATGCCATGCCCAGGTCACATAATTGCTGAAATTACTGGACAAAGGCTTTTATACAAATGCTCCAACAAGCAATCATAAACAACCTCGAAACAAATGGAAAAGTGGAAAGTCTCATTAAAGAAATCGGCGCTATAACAAAGAATCAAATAGAGATTGAAAAACTTGATAACTGAAATTTTTAAAAACTCACGGGTTGGGCTCACTTGCAGATCTGGTGATGACAAAGGACATATTCAGTGAACCTCAAGGTGTGGTCACAGCAATGATTCAATCTGAAAAACAGATAAAAAAAGATTGGAAAAAAAATAAGCAGACCCTCACAGACCTGTGGCACTATATTTTAAAAAAAAAAAAAAAGAGTTTTAATATTTGTGTCATCAGAGTCCAAAAGGGGAAAAAATAAAAGAGGTGATGGTGAAAAAACATTTGTAGAAATGAAGGTTGAAAAGCTCCCAAGCTTGGCAAAAGACAAACCTGCAGATGGAAGTTGCTCAGTTAACCCCAAACAAAATACACCCAAAGAAAGACATACAAAGACACATCCACTCAAACCGCTAAAACTAAAATAAAATTAAAATTAAAAAGAAATAAAAAGCCTGGAAGCATCACTCCACATATTTTCAAATCCCCTTCCAAGAGGTCTAGAGGTTATGCAGGTGTCGCAATTCGCCGAGACGAACGCCCCGAGCCTGTTCCACATTTGAGCAGCTCTCACCACCCAAAAGTCCCCCAGCAGGACGCTGAAGAATCGCCAGCATGGGAGCCTGGGGACAGGGAGCCAGGCCAAGTCCTCCCCCGGTTACCTCTGAAACCCTGGGCAGGATGCAGTCGGCCCCTGGGGAGCAAGGTTGAGCCCCCAGGTCCAGCCCACACAGTCCGCCCTTCGCATCAGCTGTTTCGCATCTGCAGGTTGCGCAGCCACAGGGTTCGCGTCCCCACACCCAGCCGGCGGCTACTGGAAACAGCGCTTTGCCTTCCCAGCCGCAGAGTCCCCACCAGGAATAGAAACTACATAGTTTCCAATCCGCTGTTGGCCGAACCCGCCAGTGCCAAGGGCCGGCAGAATGTCGAGTCAAAAGTTAGGCGTGGATTTTCCACCCTGCGGGGGGCCAGCACCCCGACCCCACGTTGTTCGCGGGCTGCTGTGCTTCCTCTCTGCGCTCGGCTTGCCCACCTGCAAATGAGGGCGTGGGCCCGGCTTACACCTTCACTAAGGCCCTAAGCCCCTTTCTCCTGTGACCACAGGGGCGGGATCCTCCCTGAACCAACTAAGGATGAAAACAGAGGAAACGATCCGGGGAGGAAGCAAGATGGAGGCGCAGGTAACCGGGGTCCCGCGCCTCCGGGGACCACATCAAAATCACAACTAAAACACAGAACCACCGTCACTCAGAGCCTCCTGAGATCTGGCTGCACAGAAGCCCCACAACCAGGGACCTGAAGCAGCACCGAGAGGGTAGGAGGGGCGGAGACGAGGGCGGATGGGGCTGGATCCTGGAGATGCGGCCACAGACCCACACCCGGTGCCGCGGGGTAAACCTGGGAGGGCATCTCCAGGGTGGAGGTTTCCCGGAGGAGGGAGGGAGGGGTCCCAGCCCCACAGCAGGCCCCAGCCCAGGGCTCCAGGGCCGGGAAGAGACGTCCCCACAACTCCGGGCTGTGAAACCAGCGGGGACTGTCCCTGAGGGTCACGGAGGCTGCCGGAGCCCCAGCAGCTCCCCTTAAGGGCCGCGCACAGACTCACTCGGACGCTCCCTCTGAGCCCAGCGCCGGGCAGCAGCCTGAAAGGACCCGGGACACTCGGGGAGGAACTAACCTGCCTGAAATCCCGGAGAGAGCTGGAGGGTGGCTTCCTCCCAGGCAGAGGGGCTGGCGGAGGCCACGGCTCCTGTGGCGAGTCCTCCCCGCACAGCCGGCAGGCAGGCGCCATGTTTGAGTCGCCAGCACCTGACTCACACCTTTGGCCCCGCCCCGTGATTCCCGGAGGCCCCGCCCCTCCCCACCTGCAGCTCATCTGGGCCATTTCCAGGGGCTTTTCTGTGCAAGGGGCCTCCGGAGCCCCATGCTTAGGACTTTCCTAAAATCTCTCAAACAAGCAGCAGCGGGCCCTGTACAGCTGGATAAGGGGCCCCAGGCCTGGCACTAACGGCAGCTGCATTGGCTCATAGCTTGGCCTCTCCTGGGCTCCTCCAAGCCCAGCACAAGGAACAGCCAACTACAGTTTGCTATGTAGCTCATGCTGGGTGGCCCTGGGCAAGGCACTGGCACAGGCTGACTTTGCACCTCCCGGGAGGCCCCAGAGACAGTGCACCTGGTGGGCAGACTCGACCACACTGGATTACAACCCTACCACATCCACGAGTGACACTCAAGGGGCGCACTTGGTGAGCACCAAAGCCCCGCTGAAGTAAATCCTGCTCCATAGGGGTGTCTCCAGCACAGCAGCTCTCTGGCTGTAGTTGCAGCTGGTCCTCACAGCTGATTGATCTGGGGGTCAATTCCTCCCAGTGATGCCAACAGCAACCAAGGCTCAACTACAACAGGACAGTGCACACAGCCCACACAGGGGAACACCTAGAAGGCCCAGCTCAGGGGACTGGGGAGGCTGAGCCACTGGACCCTACAGGACACCTACTACACAAAGCCACTCTACAAATTCCAGGAGACATAGCAGCTCTACCTAATACATAGAAACAAACACCAGGAAGCAGCCAAAATGTGGAGGCAAAGAAACATGTCACAAAGGAAAGAACCGAAGAAATCTCTAGAAGAGGAACTAAGTGAGATAGATCCAAGCAAGCTAACAGATACAGAGTTCAGAATTTTGTTTATAAGGATGTTTAAGCAGACTATTAGGGAAATAACAGAAAATCTATAACATAATAAAGTACCAATTTGAAATGAAGGCTACACGAACTGAAATGAAGAATAAATTACAGGGAATCAACAGTAGAGTAGAGGACACTGAGAATCAAATCAGCAATTTGGAACATGAGGAAACAAAAAACACCCAACCAGAGGAGCAAAAAGAAAGAAGAATCCAGAAATATGAAGATAGTATAAGGAGCCTCTGGGACAACTTCAAGCAGCCCAACATTTGTATTATTGGGGTGCCAGAGGAGAAGAAAGAGACCAAGAAATTGAAAACCTATTTGAAAGAATAATTGCAGAAAACTTCCCCTATCTGGGGAAAGAAATCGACTTACAAGTCCAGGAAGCACAGAGGTTCCCAAACAAGAGGAACCCAAAGAGGCTCACAGCAAGACACATCATAATTGAAATGCCAAAGGTTAAAGACAAACAGGGACTCTTAAAAGCAGCAAGAGAAAAGCAATTAGTTACCTACAAGGGAGCACTCATACGACTGTCAGCTGATTTCTCAACAGAAACCTTGCAGGCCAGAAGGGAGTGGCAAGAAATATTCAAAGTGATGGAAAACATGGAACTACAACCAAGATTGCTCTACCCAGCCAAGCTATCATTTAGAATTGAGGGTCAGATAAAGAGCTTCTCAGATAAGAAAAAGCTAAAGGAGTCCATCACCACCAGACGAACACTACAGGAAAAGTTGAAGGGTCTTCTTTAAGAAGAAGCTAATAAACAAAAGAATCTGATGAACTAAATAGATCCAGAGACATGGGCGCATGCAACAGACGATCATATTGAAGAGGGAAGAGGGAAGGGGGGTGGGGGGTGGGAAGAGATTAACCAAAGAAGCTATATGCATATATGCATAACCAATGGACACAGTCAATAACGGGGTGAAGGCCTAGGGAAGGGTGGAAGCAAGATGGAGGGAGTCAATTGGGGGGGAAATGGGATACCTGTAATACTTTCAACATTAAAGATAAATTTTTTAAAAAAGAATGAAAACAGCTGCAACGCTAACCTCTGGTTTAAGCCCATGGGGACACAGGTAAGTTTCCAACCAGCAGACTTTGTTGCTTTTTAACAAGGATGTTTCCCCCTCCTTTGCTTTCTTTTTGGGTGGCATTTACTATCTATAGTAATGTAAGGTTTCAAGGGCACAGGGGCAAAAATGCAAGATGACAGTGGCAAGGGGAACTGATTCTCGTTTGCAAGGAAATCAACTCACCATCATTTCCCAATTATTTCTCCTGCTGAAGCTCATTAAGACTGTCTCAATTCATAATCAATACATTAAAGTCTCTCTGTTTAATAAAATAGTTCATCAATATTTTATGGTTTTAATAATTTATGTTTTATTACAGAAGCAGGTGGAACCCTACAGCGCACATGTTCTCTAGCGACGACGGGTAAGAAAACCTGAGTGGCAGGTTCTGGACATAAAAATACCAGCCTTTCTGAGCCCCTGTTTCCAATCTGGAATTTTTGGAAGAGGGATGGTGACTGCAGAGTGACCCACCTTTTTATAAACTTTGTAAATGGAGGGACTGGTTCCTATTAGTTCTTGACTATCTACTTACCAATGTATCAGGCACTATGCTGAATATTCAATAGGCATTACCTCATCTACTCCCCCCAATAATCAGAGGAGAAAAGTATTATTGTCCCCACTGGACAGATGAAGAAACTGAGGCTCAGAGTTAGCGAGTAAGTTAACCAAAGCTGCACAGCCAGGAAATGGTGGTGCCGAGGTTGAAACGAGGTCATCTGACTCCAGCATCCATGCACTTAATGAACATCTCTGCCATACAATGGTCAACACGCCTTCTTTGGAAAATATTTACTTATTGAGCACATATTTCTAAGCTTTGGGGATGCTGAGATGATAACAGAGGCAGGAGCCTGAACTCATGGAGCTAACACACTGGTGGAGTCAGACCATATACAATTAATGGTTTTTAAAAATCAAAAGAACCCAGAACTACCAGATTCTTTCCAATTCCCCTCTTGCAACAAGGCTCCTACAGCCCATCTCATGCTCACATGGTGAAGCCAGGCAGGACTTGGCCATCTCAGCTCACATGGTGAAGATCGAAAGCCCACTGGACGGTGGAAAGAGGCCTCCCCTCCTGACTAGGTTCCAGACAAGGGCCCCCAGAAGTACTTGTTTTGATGAACTACCCCCTGGGAATGTGCTTTTCCAATGCACCTGTGAGCAGTCTCCTGGGCGTCAATGTTTTCCCAGTGACTGTTATTCCCAGGGGTCTATGGTTTGCTGCAAACCCAGGACAGTAGCTTCTTTCATAAACACACAAAGAAACTTCTGGCTGGTGCAAACCAGCTTCAGTTCGCTTCAGTTTGCAACACGGAGGTGAATGTATAAAGGCTCGTTTCACTGTAATTTCATTGTCTGCTTATGAATCTGTCTCCCAGGGTAATATCTTAAAGCTAGGGTTTATGTTTCATTCAGTGTTAGAACCCATTGCCTAACACAGCACTTGGCACATAGTCGGTGTGCAATAAATGAGTGAATCAATCAATGCTTGAGCTCAAAGCCAGGGGCTGTCTGTCATTCACATCTTGTGCAACTTTGGGCAAGTTATGTAACGCTCTGTGCCTCTGTTTCCCTATATGTAAAATAGGGCATAGACTAGTACCTACCCCCTAGAGATCGAATGAGGGATAGACATGAAGCTCTTAGAAGAATGCATGACACACCATGTACACAAAATAAATGATAGTCAAAGGCCATTTTCTTGATGAATATAATTTTCTCATGCATATTTTCCCAGTGAGTCTTTGTCCAATTCAGGATATGTTTCTCCAGGTATTTTTAATATGAGGTGTGACTTTCTCCCGTCGACATTTTGTCCTGTGTGTATTTTTCAAGCGGTCATTTCTCCTAGAGAAAATTTTTCCTGTGGGCATTTTTGCTAGAAAGGCTATTTCTCAATACATTATCCCCCTCCCCTTCTTTTGCAATGGTTTTTCCAATGGATACTTTTCCTGGTGAATATTTTTCCCAGCATTTTTATTATGAACAGTTTTCCCAGAGGGTATTTTTTCTAAGGAGCACTTTTAGTGAGGACTTTTCATGGTGGGTATTTTGCTAAAGAGTTTATGTTTCCATGGGATATTTTTCAGAAGGAAGTGTGTCTCCCCCAGTAGTTATTTTTCCAAATAGGCACTTTTTCCTAGGAGTTACAGGTTTCTCCTTGGGTGTTTCCCCCAAGAAGTATGATCCCCATTATGGACTGAATTATGTATCCCTCAAAATTCACATACTGAAACTCTAACCCTCAATGTGACTGTATTTTGAGATAGAACCTTCAAGAAGGTAATAAAGACTAAATAAGGTCATAGGGTGGGGCCCTGGTCCAATAGGATTAGTGTCCTTAAATAAGAAGAGAGACAGACACCAGGTGTGTATGCAGAGTAAAGGCCATGTGAGGACACAGTGAGATGACCATCTGCAAGCCATGGAGAGAGCCCTCAGGAGAAAGCAACCCTGTGCATACTATCGTCTTAGTCTTCCAGCCCCCAGCACTCTGACAAATAAATTCCTGGGAGTGTTTTGTTTTGTTTTAAAACAGGGAATGTTTTTCTTTGAGGACAACATTCTTTTTTTTTTTTTTTTTTTTAATTGACTTTTCAGAGAAAGAAGAAGGGAGAGGGAGAGAAACATTGATGAGAGAGAAACATCCTTGATGGGCTGCCTCCTGCAAGCCCCCTCCTGGGGACCGAGCCCTCAAGCCAGGCATGTGCCCTGACCGGGAATCGAACCGGCAACCTCTCTGTGCGTGGGATGACACTCAGCCAACTGAGCCACACTGGCCAGGGCTAAATTTCTGTTTTTTAAACCACCCAGTCTGGTATTTTGCTATGGCAGCCCGAGCAAACTGACACAGTCCTAAGTACTTCATGTTTTTCTGGCTAGCGCTGAAATAGCAACGAGCTTTCTCCTTTTGGCCACTTTCTGCTGGTCCTTCAAAGGCGTCCCTTGCTCAGCCCTCATTGAATGCTAAGGTCTAATCCAACGGAAGCAGAAAGCCTATACTGGCCTGTGGCTCCCTTTTGTGCTGATGAAAGAATATAGTTCTCCATCGAACTCAGTTCCCGGCCTGCAGCTCCCTCCGCAACTCTAGCCCCACGCAGCCGGATCAATAATGAGCGTCCTGCTCCCATCGATGCAGCCCCGGGGGGTAACACAAAGCGCGCAGACACATAGAGATCCCGAGGAGAGCAGGGAGGTGGCGTGGGCTCCTCTGCCTGGGTAATAATATTGGGGGGGACACCCCTAGAGTCCCCTACCGCAGGGCCCATCCCTCCCAATCTAAACAGGCGTCCAGGGACCAGGCCCTGTGTTTGGAGCTGCAGAGACCCTCTCCACCAGGGGGCTTCAGTGGGGTGGGCTTAGCCGAGCAGAGCCGCCCACCCATTCCAATGCTAGACTTGGGATAGTCACATACTAACTCTGTGTGAACACAGGGGAAAATGCTGGGAAAACAAATACCAGGAAAGCCAGAGGCGCAGGCTGGTGAGTAGAGACCACATTTGAAAACGATGTTTCACCTTCAGCCTCCCAGGGTCACGTTCTAAGCTCCCTTTCTCTAGCCACTACCCCCCAGCCCGCCCACCCCCTCGGCCCACCCCCCGCACGATGCCGACGGACTCCCCCCTGCCACACAACTACACATTCAAAGTCCCTTTGCTCCCTTAGCTCCATCTGATTTTTTCTCAACAAAAACAATCAAAATCAGATTCATCCTGAAGTCCAAGCAACTGATAAAAAACAATAATTTCACTGTTCCTTTCCCCATTTCTTTTTATCACACATTCGTTTAAAAGAACCAAGCCTTAAATTAAGCGATGGAGGATCTGCTATAAGGAATTTTTAAGGTTAGGGAGGGTGATTGGCAGGTAGGGACACCCCTGCTGGGCTCCTGGATTCACCCTTCCTCACCCGGTGCAAGTTAGAGAAACAAAGTCATCTTGCAGGGGGTTGCAGGGGCCCAGCAGAGGTCCTGCAGGTACCAAACAAAGGACAAGCATCCCTGGCCCTCCCTGTCAGCACAGGCATTTCCCAGCGAGAACTCCCCGAAAAGCGCATGGGCCCTGTGCAGTAGAAAGGAGAATGCCCCACCCCCTCCCCCAAAGACAGCCACATCCTGATCCCCAGAACCTGGGAATATGTCACTTTACATGGTAAAAGGGACTTGGCAGAGACCCCTGCCTGCCCATAGTGGGCTGTGATGTGAGAATTTCAACTTGACTGCAGCAGCCACTAAAATTTGGGGAGTCTTCATTATAGTGATTAGCCTACCTTGGGCCATTTACTAGCCCTCCCTGAGCCTCAGTTTCCAGATCAGTAAAATGAGGTGATCGTGTGTTTGCTAAGATGACTTGTCATTAAAACTCTGCAGATTTCCAGCTCTTTTCAGAATTAAGTCCCAAGTCTTTGGTGATTAAAAAAAACAAGGGCATTCATCCGCCAGGCAGGCTCTTAGCGTTATGTATGGCACTCTCCGAACAGATCCATTTCTTTTAATAATAGAACAGCAGGTCCTTCCGTACCTGGCTCCTTCCTGAAACAGGGTTTTGATTGACTGAGCCTCAGAGCATCTGAATCCCCTAACATGAGATCAGTTGGCGATAAGCTGATACCAGTTTGCAGGGTGGGTCCTGGTTTAAACGCCCTTTGCTGGCTTTTCCCCATCACCCTGCTCTTTGCCAGCTGCACCCCACAGAGATAATTATTCTGCACCTCGCAGCTGAGAGAGCTCCGCAGGGTGCTTGCCCACTTGACGGAGCACACACCTCCTGGTATCCTCTGTCTGAGAGGTTTGGGGTGTAGCTAGAGGGAATGGCAACTCTCTCCCCAGCTACCTAATTCATGGACAGTAATGAAACCTTTGCAAGTTCCCAGGACCCTGGCTGTGGGCGAGACCTGCCAGGGCAGGGGAGAGAAAAAAGGTGGGTTTCGTTTGTTTGATGATGATCAGTGATCTTCCTAATGGTCCCGCCGTTCCTCTGCTTGCTCCCTAGAGTTTATTCTCAATGCAGCAGCCAGCATGATCCTGTTCAAATGCAAGTTGGATTGTGTCACTCCTCTGCTTGCAGAATTCCAAAAAATTCTATCTTGCTCAAAAGAAAGCCCAAAGTTCTTACCAGGGCTAATGAGGCCCTACATTTTCCTGCCTGACTGCACTTCGTCTCTTCTCCCATTGTTCCCTCCATCCCTGCCACACACCCCTCCTTGCTGTGACCTGCTAACCAGACTCCTGCCTCAGTGCCTTTGCACTTGCTGTCTCTGCCTGTAACACTTTCCCCAAGATATCTTTCTGCCCTCCCACACTTCGTTCAGTTCTTTGTCCCAATAGAGAACTCTTCCCTGAAAATGCCATTTATAATGGCAACTCCCCTCATCAACCACACTACCTACCCCCTCCTCCAACTTTATTTTTCTCTGCAGCTTCCTCCTTCCAGCACCCTCTGGCTAGCATACCTAGTTTATTTCATCGTCTACCAGCCCCTCCTGAATATAAGGCCGTGACGACATGCCCTTCCACTGCCTTCCCCTGGCATCTAGGGGACTGACCGGCACATAGTGAGGGCTCAATAAATACTTGTTGAACTGAACTGAAATTTTATTCTGCCCTTGTATTTATCAAATGATATTAAAGACCCCTTATGGTTAACCTATTTCATTATGTGCCCTGGAGAGGTATCAATTTTTTTCTTTCAGATTATAACTCTTGGATAATTCCAGTTTTGTCACTCAAAGATGCAAAGGGGATGGCATTTGCCCCCCTGGGGAGCAGGAGGAGAGCCCAGAGTTGCTGAATTACTGGGATCTCTTTCACCCAGAATTAGAGATACCTGGGCCACAGCAGAGGTTTCCAACCCAAATTGTATGGACCCCTGATGTCAGAAGACATGTAAATCCCCTGAAATCAGGTAAAAATGTTTGTGCATGTGTGTCATAGATGTATGCTCACTCATCCTTTCCACAATGCCTGCAAGTGCCAACACCTTCCTGAGCTCTAGCATTACCAAAAAAAAAAAAAGCCCCTGCCTTCTTCATGCAGCCTTCATTCTAGTGAGAGAAGAAACTTTCAAGAAATATATATATGTTATGGAGATAATAAAGCTAAGAGGCCAGAGGGTGACCGGGGTGGCAGGTAGCTTTTTCAGGAAACATAAGCTGGAAGCTTCCTTTGAGAAAGTGAGCTTGAGCAGGGACCTGCACAGAGGAAGGGAATGAACAGTGCGATCACCTGGGGACAGCGGTCCAGGCAGAGGGAAGAGCAAGGGCAAAGGCCCCGAGATGAGAAAATCTTGCCACGTTCAGATGGGAGGGAAGCAGGTGCGGCTGAAGTGTGCTGAGCAATGTGGGGGGGGGGGGGAGGCAGAGAGGTTAAGGAGCAGCAGGGGCATCTGGCACAGCAGTGGGAGGGCTTGCGTTTGATTCAGCTGTGGGGTCGCTGGCATCCCGGCGAGGACTGTGAGCCAAGATCTAACGTGATCCGACTTGGGGTTTGAAAGGCTCTCTCGAGCTGCTGTGTGCAGAGCAGACTAAAGGGGCAACACGGAGCCGGGAGATCCTCTCAGAGGCAAGTGCAGTGACCCTGTGGGAGCGGACGATGGCCTGGGCCAAGCAGGTGGCCATAGGAAAGGTGAGAACTGGGGTTGCTGGCTGATTGCTCGTGGATGGATGGGACTTTTTCTACAGAGATGGTCTTTATTGGCCACTGTTTCTCCTGACAGCCCAGTATGCGTCCCTGCTGCTTCTGGTGACAGCAGCTCCGTGTTGGGTCAACTCCTGCCTCGATGGATATGGCAGGCATGGAACTCTCTTCAAATTTCCCACACTTCCCCTGGCTGAGAGCCAGTCCTGGACTGGGCTAAGACAACCAGGCTCTCTTCCCTCAAAAACCCACATCTTCATAGAGTGACAAAGGTCTGAAAGTGGAACATTCACCATGACAGTGGTCCCCTGAGGGGCCTCGCATGAGCTCTCCTGGCCAGACCCTGGATCTGTTTTGGCCTCCCTCTTAGTATATGAATATATATGATACATATGTATCTATTCACATATGTATATGAATAACTAGACATCTACATATGTAAAATATGTGCATATATAAATTCATATGGAGACAATGATGTATTATATATAATTGACATTATATTAAGCTATGTTATTCTATGCTGTGCTGTGCAGTTATGCTGTATACGTATTAGTCAAAGTTTCTGTTGTCAACCAAATGACTTAAGCAACAGCGATCTTGGCTGTAATTAGATTCTCAACGGGGTGCAGTCTCCTCAAAGGTGAAGAATAGTGCTTCAGAGCCTCGTTACTCAATGCGCAGGCCTCAGGCCAGTCTCAGCATCACCAGGGGCTTGTTAGAGATGCAGACCCCACCACAGACCTGCTGAACCGGAATCTGCATTTTTGCAAAATCCCCAGGCGATTCCTATGCCCGCTAAAGCCTGAGAAACATCGTCAGAGGGTCAGCGTGATGTGGGAGAAGCCATCAGACTGGGATTCAGGACACCTGGCTCCTAGACTCAGCTCTTCCACTAAAAAGTCGTGCAATATTGCCAAGTATCTTTCCTCCTAATCCTCTGCTCTTAGTTGTCTCACCTCTTGCAAAAAATGGAAGTAGATCTGGGCCCTGCCATAGCTCCCATGATGCTTTGCACACGCCCTTCTGTCCAGCGTGTGGCCTAGAACATTATAGTCCTTAAACATCCAGATCCCCCGCTGGCTGGAGGAGTGGGCAGCCTTATTTATCACTGAGAAATGTGTGCTGCGTTGCTTCCATGTGACAGGCACTCTCCATGTTCTGGGACCTGTACTAGTGCTCAGTAAATGTTTTCGAACAAATGATTTCATTAAAAGATTCCTTTAGAAACTTAATGCATGCTTCGAACATACTGTGGAAGGTGGTTTTTAATTATTATTATGAGAATTATCTCTTTAGAGATCGCTTCCAGCCCCGACAGTCTATGAATTTATGGGCTGAGTCTCTTATCAGCTGAAGGGACAGCAAGGATGGATCGTATCTTCTGGAAATCACAGACTCTCACCTGAAGCTGCTCTTAAAGAGATGACACCCGCAGGTTACTCCAACCCACCCATAGAGACCTTCTTGGAATACAAGGATTTGTAGATAATTCACCTGCCTGGAAAAACAGGTGCTAACTTCTACTTTATGGCTAAGCTTCAAGGGAGGGGGGGAAGGGAGTAAAAGCAACTGTTTCTATGGCAACAGAAATGCACAATTTAAAGAACATAGTGTCTTGCTTAAATCTATTTATAAAGAATGTGTAGGAGATTCAATTAAGGAAACACAGCAGAAGAAGTACTTGGGCTCGGGCTTAATTGTCTGCCTCCCATCATTTAACACTCAAGAAAAATGCGCTATGAGAGGGTTGAGGGGTCAGTGGCCCAGGAGGATGCGCCGAGAGGAGCGGGTGACTTCCCTGCATCTCTGCGGAGAGCTGAGCCCTCCCCAGCCCTGGTGTTCCCAGCCCCAGAGCTGGCCTGAGCCCGGCCCTGATCACAGTCATCAGTGCTGGCCTGAGATGTGGGTTAGTAAGTCATCACCTTAGGGGCCTGATTCAGTGGTATACCCCATGGCTTACTAGACTGCAAAAGTCTTTCCTGTGACCTGAAATTCCCACCCCGAGATTCCTATAGCTGCATGTATAACCCCAGCCTCTTCCAAAACTCATAAGGCCACCTGGGTGCTCCAGTGGTTCCCCTGACACAACATCTCCCAAGCCAGCTCCTCTTCCGACCGGCTTACCCCTGTCCCATCACCCTTTCTGGCATCCAGGGCTGATGCTTCCCACAGCCCCAAATCTTGCCCATTTTTTTCTCTCATCATTTCTTGCAATCTTTCCATCATCATGACCCAAGAATGCGTAAGACTCAGCAGAGCCAGGCTGGAGGCAGGTCTGCAGAGGACAATTCCAGGCCCTTTCCTGGGCCACATCATCTCTGCCACCATACTCCCTGGTCTTGGACTCCGGAGCCCAAAGTACCCAGTGGTCTAAATTGAGTGTGCTGAGCAAAACCTTGACCACAAATCTCCTGAACTTCCTAGCCCAGCCCTCAGGGTCAGATGCTGGAGCAGCCACGTGCTGACATTTGCTGCACGCATCACTGAGTGGGCTTCAGCTTTCAGAGTAGGCATGGTAAGCCCATGTTATTGATGAAGAACGTGAATCTCAAAAAGAATGAATCATTTTCTCAAGATCACACAGCTGAAAGGTCACCTACCTCGTATTTGAATGGATGCAGATAAACTTCATTCCATTGTATGTCTTTTCCATTACTCTGGGAGTGATTTCTTAACTAAGAGCAAAAGGATCTCAGGGGAGCCAACCTCAAACCTCCAGACAATAGGGAAACCTGAAGGGTGACCACTCAGCTTAATTGCATCCAGGGACATCCAGCTCGTGAACCGCCGTTCGAGCCTTTATTTTTATTATTGAGAGGGGTGTTCGACCCACTCGGCCTGTGACATTATTTTGTTATAGCAGCCCAGGCTGACTGATGCAGGCTAGTAACAAAGGAAGGAGCAAGCATTCCAAGTCCCACAGCAGCTCAAGCAGAGTCCCAGGGAAGTGAGCACACCCAAATGCCTGCGGTGCAGGGTTCCCACATTACTGGTGCGGCGGAGGAGGTGACAATGACAACTAGAACTTCAAGGCAACCAAGAGGTACATGGTACACTAGCAATGCTAATTACTGTGTGTACTCAAGGAAGGGCAAATTCAGGGAACTCTGGGTGCAGGGGGTGGGCCAGGGAGGATTTCTTGGAGGGGGAGTGGCGACAGAGGGGACAGGCACTGCCCAAGGCCCAGAACGGAATCCAATGCGTCCCCACGTGGCATTCAATAGTAAAACGAGCATGGCCGCTTCTCTCTTCTCACCCCCTCTGCGGAAGTTTGCTTTCCGGAGAAGCTGGGTAGGGACTCGTGTTTGCTTGATGCAGATTGGAGAGGCCATGGCTTTGGTAAATAGCATGGAGCACGTTCAGATTGGACAGATTAAAGCACGTTTGGGCCAAAGGATCTGTGAAAGCTTTGCTGGGCTGGTTCCGGAATCCTCTGACACCCTTCCACATGCTGAGCTGTGCATCTCCAGCAACCTTTCAGGGCACTTGCCCGGCAAGAAAGGGAATGAAAACGCGCATTGGAGGGGAGTGTGGCGCGAGAAGCAGCAGCTTCTCTGTTAAGCACTTGGCACCGCCCGCCTCCAGGCGCTCCGGCCAGGAAACATGGTGTCTGAAGGGTGGCGTTTAAAAAAATACTTGTTCCAAGCACGTACAGAAATAGTTTTCCTAACAATTAAGAAACCTTTTTAGATACTTAGCTGTGGTGGGGTATTTCAGCAACATTAGTGTCTTTAAATGCCAGATCCTTCAGACTGCTTATTGCAGAAGTATGAAAAGAAAACAAACCCAAAACTATTCTCTTGGAAGAAATTTGTTTCAAAATGCACTCGGCAGAACTGGGTTGGCATGGGGGAGTTTTCAATATTTTTCAACCTTTTAACAACATCCAGGGGTGCATGGGACCCTCAAAGGCCTTAATGACCAGCCCCCTACTTACCCGCATACCCTCTTCCACTAGACTCTTCGGTTGACCTGTGGCACTCAGATACCGTCAAAATGGCAACAGTTAGCCAAACATTTCTGCCTCTGTCTCCATGCTGTTCCCTCTGCCTAGAATGAGATTTGTTTTGTTTGTTAACCCTCACCAGAGGATATTTTTTCCCATTGATTTTTTTTTTTTTTTTAGAGATGATGGAAGGGAAGGAGAAACATCCATGTGAGAGAGACACATCACTTAGTTGCCTCCCACACATGCCCCAACCAGGGCCAGGGATCAAACCTGCAACCCAGGAACATGCCCTTGACCTGGAATTGAACCCATGACCCTTCAGTGTATAGGCCAATGCTCTAACCACTGAGCAACGCCGGCCAGGGCTAAAATCAGACACTTAAATGCAAGAGCTGCATTTCATTCATCTCAGAATTTCCTCCTGTCCAACTCATTCCTGCCTCATAGTATTTGCTCAGTGAACTCATTCATTCAAAAGACACCAATTTAATGCTTTAAAACTAAGTGTCGCATAACAGAAGGCCCATAAATGGGACTATAACAATGCTGTAAAGCTTATTTGGGAGGGATTTCTTTTGATGAGAGATGATCAGCACATCAATCATGGGTCTGCACCTGTCTGCAGTCACCATCACAACAAGCTAACTCCTTTGGAGAGACCAGATTTTCACAAAAGAGAGGTTGATGGAGTGGCCACATTACATATGTTATGAAGAAAGACAATAGGCCCCCTCCTTTACATTGATTCCCCTGAAATGTACTTCAAAGTTATGCTATTTTCAAAACTTGAACTTACACTCACTGTTTCAAGGACAGCTCTATGATATAAAGGGAGTGTACCCATCAATCAACTCACATTATGAACATACATCGCACACTCATGCCCATAAAAAGGGCACCGAGCACTCTCACTAGAGAACCCATAATTCTCCTGACAAAATTATGTGATGGTTACCCTTTCCATTATAATCAGTGACATTATCCGATAGAGTGTGGTATAGAATAGCAGAGAAAAAAAGAACTTAAAGTTGGACTCATGGGGTGAAATTCCAGCCTGCTACTTCTGGCCATGTGCCTGGGAACACGTGACTTCCCCTTTCTTCCCTCACGGGAAAAAAAAAGGAAATAAAAAATGTTCATCTGTGGGGGGCCTTGTGAGATAACATGGATCAAGTGCCAGGCTCATGACAGCTCAGAAATAAAAAGTTATTCCCTTTACTTCTTTCCCATGACCCTCTGTATAAAAATTTTAAAAAAGTGATCAGCTCTATATCGCTAATTAGAAATACCTTAGCTGGAGAGACTTGTGTTGCCAGTGTCTTGACCCCTTGAGTCAACCACACAAAGTCTGGTTACCCAGGGAGAAAGCTGTGACGGACCAGCCATTGAAATACAGCCATAGGAGGAGCTGCCCCAAGCCCGGGGTTTTCCGAGGCAATGGGTTCTTTGAAAACTCAAGAGGGAATCCCCACAGTGCTTCCTGGCGCGGGCAGTGCCATCTGCAGCACGCTGTAGATGCGGCGTGATGTGGGCACATGCTCAGGAGGCTGGTAACATATTCAAGAAAGTGCCTTCTAGAGCCAGGCCGCTTAAATTAGCACTGAGCCTGCAGCGCATCGGCGAGTGTCCTCAGAAAACGTGTCTAGCTTCTCTATACCTCAACTTCATCATTTGTCAAAGGGAGGTGGGCAATAATACCCACCTTTCTGGGCTGCTTGGAGGAGTGAAGGAAGTTAGAATAGCACCTGCCGTGTTGGAAGTGTGAAGAATTCATGTTCATCCAAGTAGTAATAGTAGGATGCAGTTATCTGAGTAGTGGGATGGTAGTTCCTTCCGACTGCTTTATATTGTTCTGTATTTTATGAGCCGTTTACAATGTTAGTGTATTAATTTGTGCTCTCATCCATACCCCAAACCTTAATTCTGTTTTGATTTTGGAGATTTTTTTTTTTAATTGAGCAGCCTTCCATACAAAGGAGTGGGAGAGAGTTGGAGACCTGTATGGAGCCAATGGGTGGAATCTGGGAGGGACCAGCAGTGGAAGACTGGGTGACGACTTCTAGAGCAAGTTCTAGGGGGAAAGCAGCTGCTAAAGTTCTGTAATAGATGGCCTGTAACTGCTGGCCAGTGAGGAACCTTTCACGTAGGGTGCAAACTCGACTGCAAGGGTTCCTTTAAGCGAGTTATCTGAATGAGTGGCAGTGAGCCGGTGCAATCACTAGGGCCTGGGGGAACTCTAGAGAATTCGACAGGGTTCCAGAGAGGGCCCTGCCGCCAGCCCGTGCTTGTTGTGACGGTACAGTGTTTCTAGGTCCTGTGATTTTGAAAGAAAACTAAAAAATCTACACTTTTATATAACATGGTCTACATTTTAAATGTTGGAAACTAAATTTGTTAAATATTGAAAGCTAACCAAACGTGTTATGAGGTCATCAGTTCACAACCAAAGCATTAAAGACTTCTCCATCCTAAAAAAAAAAAAAAATCTGTAAGAGAAGCAAAGAAAATTCCTACTGGATGCCCAGTAGATGGAAAATAGAAAGAACAGAAGGGCCTGGATCCCTGCCAACATTTTTGAGACAATAAACCAATCCTGGCACTACCTATCTCCTGTCTTGTTAACAAAAAAAATGTTTAAAAACTCATAAATACAGAGAACAGATAGGTAGTTGCCAAATGGGAGGGGGTTAGGGGACTGGGTGAAAAGGGTGAAGGGGTTGAGAAGTAAAGATTGGTAGTTGCAAAATAGTCATGGGGATGTAAAGTACAGCACAGGGAATATAGTCAATATTATTGTAATAACTATGTGTGGTACCAGCAGGGACTAGAATTATCAGAGGGAACACTTTGTAAATTATATAAATGTTTAATCACTATGCTGGACGCTTGAAACTAATATAAAATAACATTGAATGTCAACTGTAAATGAAAAATAAAATAATAAAAAATAAAGCAAGTCAGGAAATAAGCTCAAATGAAAAATAAAGGGAGAATACAAAGGGGACCTAAAAATAAAATAAAAGGCCTCCACTGAGGTCTTAGTTCTAATCATGGGACAGCTTGTCAAAAAGGGACTGTCGGGGCATCCATTATATTTTGCCTAGACTGTTTTTCCCTCTAGAAAGAAAAAAAATCTCTGGTTCCTGGTGTATCACCTGGAAATAGGCAATCCATTAAAACATGAAATGGTGAAATGTGGAAATAAACATACAGGTCCCAAATATCTTTTTTAGACTGTTTAATGGTTTCAATTACTTTTAGGGAGATTTTCTTTTACTTGCAGCCAAATGCATCCTGACATAGACACAAAGTAAAAGAAGATCAGGAACAATCTGGAGAGAAAGGTCATGGTGGGGACAGGCAATTGCCGGTCCCTCAGTCATTTCGCAAACATTTACCGTGTAACCACAGTTTGCCAAGCACCGGGCCAGACACCAAGGGTTTCAAGGATAAATCAGACCCAACCTCACGGAGCTCACCGTGCAGCTGGCGTTCGCAGCTCACCCTCGTGGGCCGAAGGGAAGAGAGAACTGGCTTCAAGGAGCGGGCCATGGGGACGGCTGCCTACAGGCGGCAGCGAGAGGACAGCTTCAGGCCGGGCAGGCGAAGAAGCGCGTCTGCAGACAGGCCTTTGCTGGCTGCCAGGAGCAGGGAGCCTGGGTGAACGCTGGGGATGCCGTGTTCAAGGGGCTTTATTTATAGCCGCTTTCATCTGGCTGCTCTCTGGGAAGGCCCTGGCTCTCACCCCCAGCCGCTTCTTGCACTGTCCGATTTGGCAGCGGAACTCACAGCGCCCCCTTCTGGGATGCCCCTGCGCCCGCGCGAGCAGATGCGCAGAGCCAGCGGCTGGGGACAGAGCCGAGGGAGCGGGCGCCGGGAGGAAGGGGCTGGCTGGAAACCTCTGCCTGCCCGGACAGACGAGCGGTCATTGTGTCCGCAGCCTCTGTCCCTCCCCCCTTTCTTCCAAAAGAGTTCTATTTCCCTCTCCAGTTCACCCAAAGGAAGAGATGTGTTCTGCCGGTCTTCCTCGGACCAGGCGTGGCCTGATTTGATTGAGGTTGGGCCCATTAATTCCATCACAGAGAAGACTGTTGTTAAGGTCCCATAGAAAGTTCAAGGACTCACAGAATTTCAGAACTGGAAGTGAATTTAAACACCATCCCCCCACCCCTCTGCCCCCTCCTATGTTTCAATCCGCTCTGCCAAATCATTCATTCATTCAACAAACATTTCTTGAGCACCTACTGTGTACCAGGTACTGGGAACAGAACAGTGAGCAAAACAGGCAAAGGCCGTTGCCTTCATGGAGCCCACACTCAAGTGCCAGGTGGCTGTCCTACCTTCGTCTGAATGAGTGGGTGAGATCTGGGGCCAGAACAGACCTTCTTGGGACGGGTCTGATTTCTACAAGGTTCTTTCCTTCATTGAAACAACAGACCCATTTCAGGCTTTCTCTCCCTCATTCCTGGCATGTGCATTGAGCACCTACACAGCTCCAGGGCATTTAGCTTGCAACTTTCACTGGCTCATCAATTTATATTCCTCATAATTTCTCTGCAAGGCAAATCGGATTGACTCCCATCTTCCCGATGGAGCTGAACCATGGGGAGACTATGTGACTGGGCCAAGGCCACTCAATTGGCAATGGATGAGCTAAAACTAGAAACAGGTCCTCCCAGCTAGGATCAGACTCACAGGTCAAAGGCAGCCCAGGACATTCTCACTGGGTCCTGTCTGGACAGAGGACGGAACAACCTTCCTCCCTGAGATGGATCCTGGGGTTGAAAGAGGCCCGACCCCAGCCGACTGTGATTAACTCGAGAAGGTGGCAAAGAGCCTTCCTCCCTCAATACCCTGCTTCTAAGGGAGCCTTGGAGAGGACAGCTCCCTGCTTTGTCATTGCCTGGCAGGAATCCCAGCTATTGACCAGAATTGCAGAGCGATCCTCCCGCTCTGCCCAGAGCTTGTCCTCAAGGATCCCTTGGGGCCTGTGGACCCACACTTTGCCAGAAAATCCTGTCATCATTAGGAACAACTCTGAAACAAGAACGCTGGAGCGTGAGGAGGAGCAGAAAGCGAGCACTGCCCGAGACAAGCAAATAGCCACAAAGGTGACTGAGAGCCCCTTGCCAAGAGGCTCAGGCTCATTGGGAGGGCCTAGGAGGGCCTGTCATCGCTGCTCATGTCATTCAAACCACCTCTACTGCAACGCAGGGACTCGAAGCTCACGGTGCCCCAGGTAAGCTCCTTAGTTTACAGAGAGGGCAACTGAGGCTCAGAACACGGCGAGCTGCAGGCCTAAGGTACCAGGCAATCAGTGGGCGAGTCGGGAAAGGGGTCAGCATTGTTCGGCTGATGTCTCTTCAACCGGGTGTTCACTAGATGCCAGACCTGGTCCAGGGGAGCAGCAGGGTCTGTGTGGCCGTCAGGGAGGAGGCACTGCCAGAGAGCCCTAGAGTGACCCAACCAAGCTGTGTGGCCTTGACGAAGCTACTTAACTACTCTGTTCAGCATCCTCATGTGTAAAATGTGGATAATAATGATAGTAACCTTACCTCTGCCGTTGAGTTGTGTGGATTAACTGGGATATTCTGAGAAAGGCATTTAGCACATAGTGTGGCCTGTTAGGGCTCAACCAACAGGGGCTTCAATGGTAGGAATCCCCGGCATGTACTGAGCACCTACGATGTGCTGACAGTGCTAAGCACTGTACACACGTTATTTCCATTCATTCCCCTCATTCATCTTTAACCTATTTCATCGCACGAGGAAACTGAGACTCTCTTGAGGCAGATGTGCCCCTAGGTCTGGTCGGATTCCGGAGCCTGTGCATTTAACCACCACATGTCTGCTAGCACCGAGGGGCGCGATTTCCCAGGTAAAACTGGCGAGATGGCCACACTTACACTGGGCCCCCTGTCCACAAACCTGTCCTCTGCTGGCTATGAGCTCCGTGTTCATCCCTTATCCCGGCACCAGCACACTGGGGCCCGCAGTGTTTGTTGAGTAACTAGTTGAAAGAAAAACAGCATCACAGACCATGTCACCTGGAGGAAGAGAGTGAGGGTGCAGAATGGCCTTCCATACCCGCTCCTCCTCTCTTCTTCCTCATGACTCCCCCCCCCCCCCGCCCTTCACTTACTGGGAGGATCACAGAGCCACCGCCTCAGACCCCATCTTTCCTCCTTCGCCAGAAATTATGTCTACTTCTGGAAAATTGCTTTTGGACTAGGTATCCTATCTTTTCCATGCCTCCTCTATGGCTAACAAACTCCTAATCACCCTTCAAAACCCAAGTGAAATGTTACTTCCTCTGCAGAGTCTTCCCCACCCCACCAGGGAACGTGAGCACCCGCTGCCCACGCTCCTGCAGGAGGCCTGCTGCTCACAGGCCTGCTCTTGTGCTTCCCAGGCTGAAACCTCTGCCTGCCACAGAGCTCCACCTGTCCCCCTCCCCACAGTCACCTAAGGACAAGGACGGAGCCTCCCTGCTGGACCTGCAGCATCGAGCACAGAGGCTGGAGGTTAGCAGGCGCTCAGGAAATTTACTGAATGACTGAATGAAAGAAGGAATAAATGAGTGACCAGGATGGGTCCAGTTCTCTAGCAGAAGATGTATCTTTGTGCATATGTAGTGTCAGACGCCAATGGCTAGTTCAGAAGTGCCTGCTCTGGGCTGGGTTCAGGTCGAGGCCCTGGACCAGGCTAGAGAGATAGCAGCAGTGCAGAGATAGAGAGACAAGATAGTGAGAGGCAGTGAGAGCCAGGGATGCGTGCTGCGAAGAAAACCACCCAGGCGGAGGGGAGAGTCTCTGCGGCTTCTTACAGGGGGTCAGGGTGGCCTCTCTGGAGCTGAGACCTGAATGACACGAGGAGCTGGCAGGAAAGATCAGCAGGCTAGGCCTCACCAGACAGGATGAACAGTGGCCAGCCCTGAGAGAAAGGGCTCAGAGAGAGCAGGCTTGTCACCTGGAGGCTCGGCTAGGGGACCTGGGGTCGGGTGGGGTGAGCGTGAGGAGAGGGTGGAGGAGGCGAGCTTGGAGATGAAGCAAGGGTCGTATTCTCTGAGCCTCATGGGCCATGGGCAGGACATTGGAGGGTTTGGAACAGAGCGGTGACTGGATCTGCCTTCTGTTTGGGGGAGATCACCTGACTGAGGTGAGAGGGATGGGTTTTGGAGCAATAGCAGGACCGGACACAGGAAGCCATTGGGAGGCCACTGCATTCGTCCAAGTGCCAGCTGATGGCCAGTGGTCCTGCGTGAGCGGGTGGTGATGGGGAGGGCGGGCGAGACCCAGGGGGTCAACCTCAGCGGTGCCCGCAGAGCCAGCTGGTGTGCCAGGGCAGAGGGAGCGGGAAAGGCAGGGCTCAGGGCAGTGGCTGTTTGCTCAGATGTATTTCTAAACTAATAATAGTGCCATTACTCCGATGCCTCTAGAGAGGACCCTTCCCTTCTTGCCCCTCCCCATCCAGGGGAAGGCGCTCCAGAGGGAAATCTCCCTGGCACCCCAACTGCCTTCTTCCTGCTCCCCAATGCCCTGAACCAGCCTCCGGCATCTTTTCCCCTTCAAAGCACCACCTGAGCCTCCAAGTCACTGCTATTGATTTCTCCAGTGAAATGTAACTGGGGCAAAGCTGGTTTACTGTTTTTAAGCCTCATTTGTACACAGGAAAGTGCTACCCAGGGGATGATGGCTCCCATGGAAAGTAGTCCCAGCTCGGGGGTGGTAAAGCGCTGGGTGAGTCAACAGTGCCAGGGGACCTGGGGGACTGTGACATTTTATTGAAGTGCTGATTTGGGGGGGATTTGGTGTCTGGGAGGGATGTGGCCTGAGCCAGCCTCTTTGCCTCGTGGTTGCCAGAGTCCTCTGAGGAGGTTGAGTGGCATGACCACACGAGCCTGCTATAAACCACACACCACTGAGGCCTAGGCTGGGCTATGAAGCTGATTTCTTACATTTTATTTTCATTGTTTAAATAGCAGATGGGTGGTGGGTGATGGTGGCTGGCTGACCAAAATCCAAAGATGAAAAATGCACCCCACCCCGTGACCATCCTTCCCCCCACTTATTGGTACACATTTGGCAGACTGAGCCCCTCCCCAGGTTTTCAGACCAATTTGCTCTCAGTGTGTGCCCAGCATCTATTCATTTAGTCATTCAAACGAAATCTATTATTTAACGCCTCCAAATACTCTGGGGCCACAGCCATGGGCAAGGGAGAGGCAAGGTCCTTACTCATGGAGCTCGAGTTCTAGTGGAGGAACAGAGACTGAAACGACGCATAAGATGACTTCACAGGGTGGGACAATAAGGACATTGTCACGGGTTGCTATAGGGAGACTCTGGGGCAGGGCTGGCAAACATTTTCTGTAAAGAACCAGAGAGTAATATTTTGGGCTCTGTGGGCCATATGGTGTCTGTCACAACCACTTACCTGTGAGAGCGGCCACAGACTGTATGGACAGGCATGAGGAGTAAACTTTATTTACAGAAACAGGTGGCAGGCCCGTGGCCTGCTGTTTGCCAAGCCCGCCCTGGGCAGTGTGGGTGGAGTGTTTAATAGTGCAGACTGAAACGGGGTGATGTTTGAGCAGGGGTCTGAATGAGGAGGGGGCACCGGTCACCTAAAGATGAAAGGGAAGGCGTCCCACACAAAAGAGGGTCCCCCGCAAAGCCCTGACCAGGACTGTTTCAGGAGCAGACATACCTACCACTGGTGGGGCCAGAGGAACAGGGGGAGGGAAACGGTGCCAACTGAGCAGGTGGGCGGGGATCAGGTTGCAATGGGCCTCACCATCCAGGACCAGGCCCCGCACATACTAGGTATTCAACTAATTAATTATGGCTCCATCAAAGGAAATTTAAGCAGTGCTAGGTTATTACCCAAATCATTTAGACAAAGTTCCATAATCTTTGTTCAGCTCTATGTGGTCTAGTTCTAACGACCACAATCTCACTTTGCTCCCGTGATCTAAGTCCTACCTTCCACCTCAGTTCCATGAATTAACCTCATCTGCCATTAATGGCCCCCCCTGTGCCTAAACTCTGCCCCCATAACCTAGCTTGAGACCCCAGGTCTTCCCAATCCAGGCCCCTCTGACACAAACCTGAGGGACTCTTACCTCTGGTCCCCTAGAAGGAAGAGCCCTGCTGTGCGCTAGCTGCCGATGAGTGGAGGCTCGCTGCGGTCGTCACTCTAGGTATATTCATGGATATTCTGGTCCCCCTCTTTCCAAGTACTTCCTCACCCCCCAAAAGTTTCAAGTAATCAGAGACTTGCTTTAGTCAGCGAACTGGGAACAGAGATGGCATGTATCCCTTCCAGGTGGAAGCTTAAGGAGCCAATGTTGTCGCATCTCTCTCTCTGCCACCAGGAACTTGGATGCATCGGCCAAGGGGGAGTTTCCTTCTCACCCACGATGGGCATAGAGTATTAGTAGAAATAAGCCTGTGTTGTACTGAAGCACCAAGGTTTCGTGGTTATGACTTCAGCATGACCTACTCCATCCTGACTAACACAGAAATTCGTTGAAAGTAAGAGGTTAGCCTGGCTGGTGTGGCTCAGAGGCTGAGCACTGACCTATGATCCAGGAGATCTCGGTTCAACTCCCTGTCAGGGCACATGCCCAGGTTGCGGGCTTGATCCCCAGCGTACCCAATGGGGGCATGCAGGAGGCAGCCGATCAATGACTCTCTCATCACTGATGTTTCTCTCTCTCTCTCTCCCTTTCTCTCTCTGAAATCAATAAAAAATAAATAAAATAAAATAAAAAATAAAAAAAGTAAGAGGCTACCGTAACAAAAATCTAAAACACATTATCTTGACTTAGCAGTTGGACAGTGGATGACTCAGGGTAGCCAAAATCAAGTCAAGACAGAGCAAGCCATGGGAACACAGAAACACAGCAAGTCTAGGACTGCCGGGGAGCTGGGGATATGATGATCAGCTCATGGGAGCTTCTAGAGGTTAATTCTAGCCCCTGGAAGCCCACGTTCCGTGGGGAGCACAGCCAAGTACACAAATAAATACAATACATTCTGTAAAAAATGCTGTGGTAGAGTCATGAACAAAGTCTCAGGAATCAGAGAAAGTGAAGGGACATTAGTAGTAGTACATTTAATTGTACAGTCATAGCAAGATTAATTGGCCAGGCTAAGTTTGGTAGGTTATGTAAGCTCTATGAAGGTAGGGATTTGTCTGTCTGATTCTCTGCTGTATCCCTAGAGCCCTACTAGAGACTGGTGAGTAGGTCTTCCCTAGAGTTTTTGGGTGAATGAATGAATTTTGAGTTCCAGAAATATAGTGGCGAAAGAGGCAGAGGAGAGAACATGTGTCAAGGCAAGGAGTTTATAATCTAAGGATTTCCAGCTACCTGGATAACATGCTGTGCCCAGGATAAGAGGAAGGTTGAGGGAGATCTGAGGGAAGGGGTCAGGATGACACCGGAGAAGTAGCCTGAGACTCTGATTGGCAGACCCTTGCATGCCTCACTGTGGCTCAGACACCAGGCTACTCAGGTTAAATCCCTACAGGGGCAAGGAAGAAAATGTGAGTATGTGAAGCCATAGGTTTTCAAGAAACCTGGCCAAATTGATGAACTGTTAGAGGCATGCTCCTAGAGACATTTTCAATCGAGGATGTTTACAGATACTGTGACAGCCAAACTCAACATGTGTGTAAGCCACAGGCCAGTGGTAAGCCACCAATTTCAAATCCTGCTGAAAGGGACAATCAGAAGTCAACAGGAGTTTCAAGAAAGAGAGTAAAAGTCCACAATCCATAATCTTGAAATTCTAAAAGCTGACAACTGAAGGATGTTTGGTTTTTTTAAATAAGCTTGACACAAACACTTTTGGCAGCAAATATCGAGTGATTGGAGGTGGGGGTTAAGAGAGGAAGGAATCCAGGATGAGTCTCATGCTTTTAACTTATAAAAGTGGGCTGATGGTGAGCCATCCATCATAAGAAAGAATCAAGAACAGTTCGAATTGGGGAGGAAAGTTATAACTGCCAGTTTGGACATGTGCATGTGAGGTGCTGTGGTGCCCCATGCTTGGAGGTGTGCGGAGGGACTTGTAAATGTATATCTGAAGTCCGGGACAGAGCTGGTAACAGGTAAAAACAGGGAGCTATAGTGATTAGAATAGCCCCCTCCCACAAGAGATATATGCAAGGAGTAACCTCTAGTTGCTGTGAATGTGAACTTGTTTGTACATGGGTCTTTGCAGATATAATTCATCTTTAGGGATCTTGAAATGAGATCATTCTGGACTTAGAGTGGGCCCGGAGTCACTGACTGTTGTTGTCCAGAGAAGGGAAAGGACAGAGAGCTGCGGGACACACAGAGGAAAACGGGAATGCCCTGCGAAAGAGTGGAGGGAGATTTGGGCGATGCATCTGCAAGCCCAGGGAGGCCAAGGACTGCCAGAGCCACAGGAAACATTAGAGAAGCACAGGGAGGACCCTCCCCTGGAGCTTCCAGAAGGAACCAACCCTACTCGCACCTTGATTTTGGACTTTTGGCCTCCAGAACAGTGAAAGAATAAATTTCTGCTATCTTATGCTACTTAGTTCTTGGTGATGTGTTAGAGCAGCCCTAGGAAACTAATACAGAAAGCTTTAGATGCATGAGGCATCTTCATCCCCAGGATATGCTGAGGGAGGAGAGAGGCGGACCCAAGGACAGAAGTCAGGAGGCAACAACATTGAGTAGAAAACAGAACGGTGACTGGGAAAGGGCCGTCGGAGGGGTGAGGCGGGGACGGGGAGAGTGGAGGCCCCGAAAGGCGTGAGCTGCAGGCAGGAAGTTGTGATCCACGGTGTCAGATTTTGCAGAGGAGACGTCCAGAATTGAGGCTGAGAGTAGAAAGCCCGATTTAGCAATAAGGTCATTGATGACACTGAGTTGGAGCAGTTTCAATAAACTGAGCAGTAAATAATATGTGAGAAAAGTAAAGCCAGTAGAGAATTCTTTCAGAGCCTGGAATAGTGAGGGGAAGACGGTGGCCGTGTCATGTAGAGAACCAAGAGAAAGGATCTCTAGGCTGGAAGCATAAATATACTAGACACAGGCTGGGCGTGGGAATCAGTGGGGGCAAGGCTGTCAATACAGGGGAGAGTAAAGAAAAGGAAAGGGCTGGGGCCCTCCGACGGAGAGAGCCAAATGTCCATCAACATTTGGGGAACAGCGCAGGGCATTTCTTAGTAGGAGCTATGGCTGGGAAGCGGGTACCCAGCGAGAGGCGACATTTCCCAGCCTCCCTGGCAGCCACGTAGAGACTCACGATCAGTTACCAACGGAAAGGAGCAGAAGCCGTAAGAAGTCTTCTCGGAGCCCAGGTGGGTGGGAAGTGGGTGTGCCTTCCCCACCTGCCCTGCCCTGTCCCCACCCCCTCGCCAGCTGGAGGCAGAGGACTTCACAGCCCTCAGAGATGGCGACACCACAAAACTGAGGGAGCCTGGGCTCCTGAAGAACCGCCTGGAGGAAAACCTACAACGGGCTCTTACATGAGCGAGAAATAACGATTGTCTTCAGTCACTGAAATGTGGGAGTTTACTTATTTTAGCAGCCAGTATGACTCTACTACAGTCATATTACATGTGCCCAGGTCTTGAGCTGCTGGGTTCCTGCCACCTGCCAGAGAACTCGGCTCCTACCAGACTAACCCATAAAGACCAGCTGCCTGGCAGACCTGGCATCTGTCCCATCCTGACTGAAGGTCTGAAGTTCATTCAGCACAAACGTACTAAACTCCTACTACGTGCAGTCCACTGGGCAGGAGACGGATACACCCCGCCTGTGCTGGATCCCTGCCTTCAGGGAGCTTACATTCCACGGCGGCGGAGGGAAACGAAACGGCGACAGAAGCCTAAAGTACAGCACCAGGGAGGAGCATATGGTGCGCTGTACGGAAAGAAATCAGGCAGATTAAAAAGAAAGTGACGCATGGGGTGTCCGAGAAGGCCACTTGGGGTTTCACAGTGATGCAGAGACTCATGGGACATGACTGAGCACACAAGGGAAGAGCTGGGGGAAGGGGAGCTGGACAGAGGGGCTGGAGAACAGAAGGCTCTCGGGGTTTTGGCAGAGCAGCCAGGCCAGTGTGGCCCGAGGGGAGGCAGAAAGACAAGGAGGGGTCAGACCGTGGGGGGCCATGGGGAGGATTTGAATCCTAGTCTAAGAAACAGGCAGCCACAGACCCCTCCCAGGCTCCCCACTGTGTCCCCCGAGCTTGCGCCTTCCCTGCAGACCCTGCAGACCCCGCAGACCCCAGGGCCCAGCTCCCACCTGGCTGTCCCCACCTTGCTAGCTTGCTCTGAGCTCCCCAGGGCGTGCGCAGCCAGGCTGCAGGGTGCATTTGCCAAAGATAAGCAAGGGGGAAGAAGTGGCTTTTGTTTTTGTCAAGGAGGGCTGACTCGTCAGCAGAGAAGAGGAAGTTCAGGGGAGAATAGCACCCACGAGGCAGGGAGCACTGAGTCTATATCTGAGCTGCAGACAGGCGGGTGGGAGCCCAAACAGGGCCGCCTCTGCCTTCTGCGGTGGCAAGTGAGTAAGCCTGCCTCCTGGAGCTCAGGAAGCTCCTCCAGCTCTGAGACCAGCCGCCCCTCCCTGCCGCCCACTGGAAGGCGGCAAAGATGCGCGTATCTTTCGGGGGGGGGGCCCCAGACGGGAACATTTTCCACCATCACCGTGATTCGTGTCTGCTAACCAGGCTTCACTCATCCTGTGTCACCCTGTCCTCACAACAAAGCAGGGGGACTGGACAACCTTATTCTATAAATGAGGACATTCTGGCCCTGGGAGGTGGAGTGCTAGGTCACAAAGCCCGTGCCTGCGTCATTCTTGGGAAACATGTTTAAAAGTAATCACTTTCCACCTGCGGGAAATTGTCTTTGGGCGCTTCGAGTTCAATGCCCTTCCCAGGTTCTTCAAGGTCCTGTACGCTGGATCAGCTCACTGCAGCCCCAAGCCTGATTTTGTAAATAAAGTTTTATTGGAACACAGCCATGCATATTTATTGGAACTCATTTGCATATTATCTATGGCTGCTTTCACAGGACCCTGGAGAGTTGAGGAGTTGCTTCGGAGACTGACTGAGCCACAAAGCTGAAAGATTGACACTCTGGCCCTTTACAGCTCGAAGTTGTTGACCTTGCTCTTCACAATCAGTCCCTTCCACTGCTCTTTTCCAGGCACCTTGGTCTCCCTTCTCTTCCCCAAACAAGCCTGGATTTTCTGCCTCAGGGCCTTTGTAGCCAGAAGGCCACAGCAGGACCACTGACTTCAAGAATACGCGCCCGTGCTTGTGGTCCAATGATCAAGAAGCCACACACGCTGCCGTCAGCAGCAACTGCTTTTCCACGTCCAGGAAGGTAGTTGCTGAAGCCTGGACCCTGCTGCAGAAAAACCCACCGTCTAGGTGCTGCGGGAAGACAGCCTCCACCTTCCCGATCGCATGCAAATGCACAGAATTGGTAGAACCCGGTTGTCATCCAGAACTCCAAGGGAGCCTGGGAAACATGATTGCTAGCTTCCCATCCTTGAGTCCTGAAAGGGACTCTCGTAGAAGTTTGGAATGAAGTCTGGGTGCCAGGTTACCACATACATGTCAAGGTCACTGTGAGAAAGCCAAGAAGAAATGACAGGCAAGCAACTGGATCGATGCACGGTGACTCGGGTAGGGGTTCTGAGCTGATTTTGGATTCGAACAAAGATCTGAGCATGGTCCAGGAATTCATTACTGAACGCCTAGGGCTCGTGCCAAGGCCAAACATCTTACCCATTTCTGGAATAAAGTTAACATCGCATCCCATTGGCACTACGTCAGTGACATGTGCTTCGGGAGAGCAGTGGTAGAAACATTCTTAAATCAGACTGAGGAGGCCCGAGTCAGCTTGCTGCCGAATTTGAGCCCCTCCTCCCTTCCGCAGGCTCAGTGTCTCCCCCAGTGCAGCCAGAGGGGTATTTGTCTACGCAGGTGAATCTCAAAAGCCTCCTTCGGCTGCAGAATTTATGAGTGCCCCTTGCTCCCTTGCACAGCATGCTTCATCCCCCGCCAGGGTCTTTTGTTGAATGCACCCTTCCCAGCAGGTGAAGGACTTGTTCACTTGACACTCGGCAATTAAAGCAAGGGAGGCGCCCCAAAGGCTGGCCAGGCTGCACCGCTCCCATTCCTGCAGAGCAGCGGCTGTGTCCCCAGCACTGGGGTCCCTCCCTGCTCTTTCCCATTACACTCCTCCCTCCCCTACATATATACCCACTCCCAATCTGCCCTGGACCTCTCCCAATCTGGGGCCAATTCTAGGACATGATCCAATTGTCTTACAGGAAGAGCAGCTTAATGGCTGGGATTTCAGTAAATCTCTAAATCCATCCATTATGGGCTTGGTGGTTAGTCAGGGACCAGCCAGATGGTTGGAAAAGTGTTTGGGAACCACAGAGCTTTGCCCTTGGGGTTGTTTAATGGCACTAAAGGGTCAACTGGCAGAGTAACTAACGTGGAAGAGAAGCCCTGACCAGTGTGGCTCAGTTGGTTGAGTGTCATCCCAGGCACTGAGGTTGAAGGTTCAATTCCTGGTCAGGGCACATGCCCGAGTTGCGGACTCAATTCCCAGGGGCATGCAGGAGGCAATTGATTAATGTTTCTCTCTCTCCCTCTCCCTTCTTCTCTCTCTAAAATCAATAAAAACATTTTAAAATGGAAGAGAAAAACCTAGAAACCCAGCAATTCCATCTTTTAATCCAAATGAAGTATATGAAAAACAATTCAGCCAGAGCTGTCCCCTAGACATAAAAATGAAAAACAGGAACCCTATTTGTATTTTTGGAGACCGTGCACACTGCATGTGGTAGAATGGTGGGTCCCCAAAGCTTTAGTGTCCTCACTATAGGTCTCAAATTTCTTCTTATACCAGAAACGGGCATAGAGATCCCTCTCCCCCACCTCTTGTCCCAAATTTTAGTCCTGAAAACATAGTGTCCCTTTTTCCACTCATCACCCTGTCTAAGCCATCCTCCAACTAGAAGTGAACTTTCTGAAATGCAAACACAATTAGCTTTTTTCCTATTTCTAACCTTTGGGTGGCTCCCTTTGGCCTGCCTTTACGTGGTACGTGAGACCTTTTATGATCTGGTCTTTCCCGCCTCCAGGCTACACCACAGCCCTGCTGAGCCTCTTACACATTCCTGGAGACACCACATCCTCAGAGTCTTCGATTCCTTTGCCCGTGCTTCCCCCTCTACCTAGAATAGTTCCCCACTCACCACCCAGCCCTGTGTCTGGCTCCCTCCAGCTCCTGGCTGGGAACTCGAGGCATCACTGCTTCCAAAAGACCTTCTTTGACCCCAATAGAGCACATTCCCAGCCCAAGAACTGGGCTTCCCCTCTTCTCAGAACGAGAGCTCAGGAGGGTAGATAGGGCCTTATTAGTTGCCAGTGTCTGGCCCAGAAGAGGCACAGAGTAAAGGTTAGATTTTAAAAAGAAAATCAGCCCATCAGTGAATTAGCCAATCATTGAACATATGAAGTGCTTTACTGAGTACCTCGGTAGTAGGCCCCAGTATAAATGAATCCCAAATAACAAGACCAAGACCTTAGATTCAACTCGGGAACGGTCCACATATTACCACTCTGTATCTTGGCCCGGAGATGAGTCCCCGAGTCCACACCAGCCTTCACGATCAGTCACGAGGCGTATCTGGGCAACAGGGAAGAACATAGCAGCCCAGCCATTTCTCCAGGTTGGTTAACAAATATTGAGTAATTTACTGTGTCAGGCATGGTTCTTGGTGCTGAAGATGGAAGGGTAAAAGTATTTGACAAAAGCTCTGCCTTTGTTGAGCTTACAACCTAGAAAGGAGCCAGTGAATAGAGAAGTGAGCCCATAAATGAGCAATGTCACTCTAGCGAGCGTGCGATGCTGTGAAGGAACCAAAAGAGGACAATAGGAGGCCGAGTGACTGAGACGGAGGGCTCAGTCCCACCGTTGAGCAGGCGGCTCCGAGGCCCCGAGAGACGTCACTGAGGAAGCGGCCTAGGGGCTGTGTGCTGAGTGGTGAGAAGCATCGGGAAGCAAAATTATGGGTGTCGGGTTCCAGGAAGATAGGGGAGCAAGTGCAAAAGCCCAGAGTGGGTGACTAGTAGGGGGAGTTCAAGGACAGACAGGTGCCAGTGTGGCTGGAACTCAATGAGCGAAGAAGGGAGTCAGAAGTGCCGAGGGCGGGCCAGGAGGTCTACAAGAATCAGTGACGTGGAATTGTATAGGCCACCCAAGGGTGGGGATTTTATTCTAAGAGCAACGGGAAGGGAGTGGAGGGAAATGGCATCGTCTAATTTAAAAGATCACTCGGGCTGCCATATAAAGAGGAGATTGTGGGGGCCAGAGGGAAGGAGGGGAATCGGTTAGGAGGCTATCACACCAATCCAGATAGGCGGTGACATGAGAGACGGCGGGGCCTCCGCAGGGACAGTGGCGGTAAAGACAGTTAAGCAGTGGTCAGGACTGGGGGAGAGTTAGCCAACAGGACTTGCTGTTGCCACCACAATGGGTGGCAGGGTTTTAACGTATGAATTTGGGAGGGACACAAACATTCCGTCCGTAACAGCACCCAACCCACAAATACCAGTCGCCAAGCATCTGCCTGTCACTTTCAGTAACTGTGGCTCTAAAGACTCTGCTCTCCTCCGTCTTGAGGAAGGGAATTGGGGGGAAACAGAACGAAGGGAGGGAGGCAGGTTAGGTAATAACTGAGTAAGTATTTGTGAGTAAGTGAATGACTGAATGAATGATTGAACTGATAAAAAGTCAATGGGTGAAAAATGGGAAACTAGATGGTCGAGGAAAATCTGATCAAATGGCCTCCAACTCCTCAGCTGAATTAAGAGGAATATCAAGTATTTGCGAGCGACGCGAGGGTGGAAGCCTGTGCTCCAGGGACAAGCGGAGACGCGCTGGAAGAAGGCGAGGTGAGAACATGTGACAAGCCCAACCTGCAAGCTCTGGCCCTCGCCGGCCCAGGAGGAAGGGTGGAGGCTCAGGGAGGGCCCAGCAGCTGGTGCAGGTGGCGCCGGTGCCCTGGGCAGTGGGACAGCCCCCCACGCCAGCTTGCCTCGGGATACAGCTGAGTAGGGCATGTGACGCCCCCAGCACCGTGTTCTGCCCCGCGTGGGTGAGACGCCACCAGCTGATGATGAAGTGAGCGGGGAGCCCCCTGCGCAGGGTCAGCGGGGCGTCGGCCGCCCGCCTGCGGCGAGCGGAATCCTTGGGCTCCGAGGCCTGCAGGCCAGTGTGCGGGCCAAGGACAGCCACCCATGCTGAGGGCCCCGAATTCAGCACCACATGCAGTCAACTCAGGTCGCTTAATTAGCTGTTCTGAAGTTTCCTCGCTTTGAACTGGAAAACGTTACTTCTATTTTGTTCTGACTTCTGAGAACGGAACTGGGCTCTACATGCGTGTAAGCACTTTGAAAATTATAGTGTTTTTAAAATGCAAGAGATTGATTTGTTAACCAGATTGAAATCTGAACGGGAGGGAAGAAAACAAAGGACCCAACATTTATATGCCAAGCACCCTACCCGGCACCTTATAAACAAATCATGTCATCAGCCTGACAGCTTAAAAGGTGTCTTGTCTCCACTTTACAGATTGGGAAACTGAGCCCAGCAGTATCCAGCCAATGAGAAATGAGCCCCGGGTTCGGAGCCTGGCTTGGAGCTTGCCTCCGGGCCTGTGCGTTATTGTTTGACTCCCCCTTTCAGGGCACAACCCAGAGAGTTCATCTCTTCAAATATTTGCCACACTACTGTATCTTTTCCATTAGCAAAGCCCATCCTATCAATTGAATTTGGGAATCCAGACTCAGGATATTTAATATTTAGTAATATTTAATAAATATTTAATACTATGGCTTTTTTCTAGTTAAAGGGTAAGCCTAGGAGTTGGAAAGATGGGTTATATCCAAATATGCCCCTAATCGGGGGTCTCTTCCAGTGGTAATAATAGTAAGTTATGTTTATATAGAATCTTATAAGATTCCAGGCATCTCACATTGAGACATTCGGCCCGAAAGCCCTGGTTTTCCCTTTGCCATCCTGCCTGGTCTCCATGTCACCCGCACCCATTCTTCTGCTCCGGAGCGGTTGGGAGGCATTTTTTGTTTTCCTTTCACCCCCTCCTTGCTTCCCACCCAACCCCGAGTCCCGAATCCTTTCACGCTCTCCCCGCTCACCGCCAGCGACACATCCCACCACCTCTCACTCAGCTCGCTGCCAAGGCTTCCTAACGGCCCCCCGTTTCCAGCCTTACCCCGCTCTGATTCATTCCCACATGCAGGCTCAACCGGCTTCTTAAACACACATTAAGTCACCTCCCTGCTTAGGCTGGATAAACGGTCTCATGGAACTCTCTGTATTACCTTCTCAAACTCTAAATCTAAAATTATTTCAAAATTTTTAAAATACGTTTTCATCTTCCAGAGACTTCCCTTCGACTTGGGCTAAGACTCCAAGGCCTTCCTGTACAGCGGTTCCTGTCACCCTCTCCCACTCCGCCTGCTCCATTCACTGTGGCCCCCTCTCGGTTCCTAGAAGACACCAAGCTTCCAAGTCCCTCCTCGCCTTGGGGACTTTGCACGTGCATCTTCTCCTCTGGTAGCTGCAGCTTCTGTCCTTTACGTTGCTTCTCTTGAGTCCTCAGGTCTCACTACTCAGAGAGGCTCCCATGACCCCCCATCCGTGGTGGTTTCCGTCCATCCTGCTCGCCCGTCTGTGGGTTCCCTGAGGGCAGAGACCTTGTCTGTGTCACCATCCTCTCACCTCCCAGCTCTGGCTCATGGTCTGGAACAGGGAACATACTCAGGATGAACGTTTGGTGTGTTTAAGGCTCCCTGCCTCCTTCGCAGAATTTCCTTCACAGGAGCACCGCCCTTGGGGCCTCGAGAAACTTGTCTTCGCCGGGGTATCATGGAAATACACAAACTGTAGCATTTATATTCCCACCCTACATTCTAGAGAATGGACATTTGAACAAGGTTAATAAGATGAGTGGGAAGCCCTCTTTCGCGCACGTTGTGTGTTTCTGGTTCCACTTCAGCCCTTCCCCAGCACAGCCTGCGAGAAGGGCATAGACACGATGCTGGGAGGCGGAAGAAGTCCGCCTGCCACTGCGACCTCCATCCCTAATTCAGGTAAGTGTGGCTCAGGAGACAGTTCTTCTGTCATCCCCTTGGAAGCTTCCGATATCCTGGGACCCTCCGCTCCGCATTTTAGTGCCTGGATTCCCCCTCCCCAACCTGCATATCCTAGTTCAATGGATCAGGCAAATATCAAAGTTACAAAGATGCTACACATCACCATGGGCATTTATATTCCCGCCCTAAGGCGCAGCCTTAAAAACAGAGTTTGCATCAGGGTTCTGTGGCGGCTATAAGACAGTGTCATACAAATAGCTGTCGTTGTTGAGCACGTCGCTGCGCACCAGGCACTAGCTGCTCGGAGGGAAGGGTTTGTTTATCTCGTTTGATGGTTCATAGTGTACTGTTCAATCCTGTTGCCCAAATGCCTACGTCAGACCCTACGTAGGTGCTAGATAAATAGTTTCCTGGAAAGGAAGGAACAATCCTGACGTACATATTATAAATATCCCCGTTTTAGAGGTGAGGATCTGAAGGCTCAGAGAAACTAATTTGCCTAACATGACACAAGCAGAAAGTAGGGAATCTGGATTGAACCCATGTCGAGTCTGAGCTCCTCCTGTGCTTTCCAACTGTAACAGCTAATCATCGCAGCCCCATTCCAGCCCCAAACCTACCTTGATCACAGGTCCATAACATTGCCTGACCCCAAAGCACAAATCTGAATGTACCTCTCTGTTGCCTTTCCAGACAACTGGACTTGTGCGCTGTTTGGAATGAAAGAACAAAGAAACCTTTCTTCCAAATGGCATTTGCTCTTTCAATGTGAAAGGCGTCTGACACTGAGTTCCTTTGATTAGGTCGGGGTTGCTGAATTTCCACTTACCTTTTCAGCCAGGAGATGCCCAGGGAATATGCGTGGGTTAGGAGGCCCCGCTCAGTGCCGCCGATGGAAACACTGGTTTGATGGGTGCCCTCGCCAGGCTGCTGGGCGGGGTGCGGGCGTGTAGAGTCTTAAGTGGATCTACTAGTGCACAAGGCGTTGTGTGGGAAACAAGAAGCCACGGGGGGAAAACCTGGGCAAGGAGGTAACATGGGAGTCAGACTCTTGATAAAAACAGCGATAATAAATACTGTTTATCGCAAACTCAATTTTCACAACAAATCTTTGTATAAACAGTATTAGTGTGTTCAATTTCCAGTGAGAAAAGTGAGGCTCAGAGAGATTAATCATCTTTCCCAAAGTCACGCAGCGACTGCATGAGCGAAGATTTTACCAACTGCTGTGAAAATCAGCAGGAACAGGGAGAAGCCCTGCGCATCGGTGAAATGCGCTGGGCTACAGGAGACCTGGGCTTCAGTCCCGAGTCTGTTCCTCACCAGATGTGTGCTGATTCCTCCCCTGCTCGGAGCCTCAGTCTCCACATCTGCAGAGGAGGAGGCTGGACCTTATAAGCCAGTTTTATGGTGGGGGGGGGGGGTTGCTGCTTGTGGATAGTTGGTCTTTGAGAAAACGGAAGAGGGGAACCTCGTGTGGACTAAAGCAGGCAGGAGACACCGAGGGGTTCCCAGGAGGCGAAGCTGGATCCGAGATTTAAGAGAAGGGTTTGTTGGACCAGATCAACAGGGGGATATGCAATTCAGGTAATGGGAGCAGCATGTCCTAAGGGAGGGACTAGTGAGCATACTGAGAAAACCACGAGACAACATGTTCAGGAAGGTCAGTGGATTGGTGTGGCCACCCACTCACCCATTCAGCAAACATTTATTGATAACACGTATGATACAGACATGTTCGAAAGTGATGGGAAGAGCTGAGGGTGGGAGGCAGGGACAGCGAGAGGAAATGAAGATGTTGGCTGGGGAGATCGTGGAGAGCCTACTGTGCTAAACAAAGGAAGTTAGTTACCTTGAAATCTGTGGTGCCGTCTAGAAGGACTTTGAGCAAGGAAATCCCATGATCCCGTGATAGTCAGACGGGAGGCAGGAGACCACTTAGGAAGGGGCTGGAGATGTTGCCCTGACCTGGGGCGAGGTGGGGGGACGTGGGTGGAGGCAGTGGCGATGAAGGTAAGACGGAGGATGCGGAAAGTATTAAGGAGGTGCAAAATCCAGTATGGGATTGCTAATTGTTGAACATAGAAGGAGAGGGAAAGGAAGGAATTCAGAGGGTGGATGGATGACTGAATGGGCAAATGATAGGTTTGGATGTAAAGCAGCTCTGGTCTGTTTACACAAAATATAACTTGTATTTTTTACTCATCTTGTGTGAAGAAGCATTATGGCAACTCCTCAATATTCTCCCAAGTAAGTGACCCCAACTTTATATCCAATAATATTTGTAGTACCCATAGTCTGAAATACTTTGAGCTTCAGAATTATGTTTTATTAATTTCCCGTGTTGCCTCTGAAAGGCCCCATGGGTTACACTGTGGGTAGAGGTGATCTGCTAAACTGGGAGATGGGAAACCCACATCTCTGCACCTTATTAACTTGTGTGTATGCATGTGTGTGTCCGGGAGTGTCCTCGGTAGGTCACTGCTCTCTGCATCCCCACTTTTTAAATCTATAAAGTAATTGAGTTAGATGCTCTAGGAGTTTCCATCCAGCTCTAACGTTTTCTATTTTGAATTAAATGTCTCCGTGATAATATCTGGAACACCGGAAGGTGAGTCTTATTAACTGTATTTATGATAATGTCCACCATTTACCTGGGCGAGTTATCTAATTAGGATAACTTCCCTCCTAATCTCAACACCTTATTTCAGTTACCCCATTCCCTGGATTCAAACTCAGCCCCAAAGTGAAAAAAATCAAAATGTTTGTCAACCGATGAATGGATACATAAAACATAGTATATCTATAGAATGAAATATTATTTGGTAATAAAAGAAATGAAGTACTGATAGATACTACAACATGGATGAACCTTGAAAACATTATGCTAAGGGAAAGAAGCCAGTCGCAGAAGATGACATGTTATAGGATTCCATTTATATGATATTTCCACAGTAGGCAATTGTATACAGGTAGAAAGTAGATTCGTGATTGCCTAGGGTGGGCGGGAAGGAGTGAATGCCTGCTAATGGGCTATAGAGGGGCTACAAAAATATTCTAAAATTGATTTGGTGGTGCTTATACAACTCCGAGTACACACAAAAACCATTGCATCATACACTTTAAACGGATGAATTGTATGGTATGTGAATTACGTCTCACTAAAGCTATTTTTCTGAATCAATCAGGACAACTAGATGGTAGACAATCGTCAGTCACATCATTATTAAGATAGACAGACCAAACAGACTCAGTCTTTTCCCCAAATGCAGTGCCTTACAATGGCAAGAATTTCTTTAGCTCAAAAATCTGTGGATCTACTGGGGGTGCTGCTGGGCTGGGCTGGGCTGAGCTGAACTCGGCTGATCTTGGCTGGCCTCGCTCAGACGTTGCTGTCAGCTGGTCAGTAGGCTGGGAGCCGGCTGGTCTGGAGTGGTCTCCTACTCTCCCCTTCTACTATGGGCTCACCCAGCTTTGTTCCCATGGAGATACTGGGGTTCTCAGAGAGTCAGTGGAAGCCTGCAGACCCCCGCAGCCCCAGGCTGACATTGGCACATACCCTTCCACCGCATCCAAAGCAGGTTGTAAAAGCCAGCTGAGGATCCAGGAGGGGAGGACGTCGCTGGAAAATCACACTGCAAAAAGGCAAGAATGCACAAAGCAGCCAAGAATTAAGGCAATTTTATAACCAACCTATCCCACAGTCTTTGGAGCAATAAATCTAGCTTTTAATTTCATATTAACCACTCATTTTTCAGGTAGCGTCAGGCACATTTATTGCTTCTTCTTACAAAAGAGATACGGCATAGTTGACCTTCAATCAGATTTCTTAGTGGAAATCAGATTTAAAACTTCTTTAGGCTACTTACTTCAAGGGAAAAAAATGAAGGTTAAATACAAAAAGGGTATTTCATAGATGTTAGCAGTAAGTGTCTTATGATCCATGGATATAAATTAGGCAGAGTTCAAACTACCACCCCCTGGAGAGACCGGAGGTTTCTGAGAATTAAAATCCTCTTTAGGTGACACCTTCCATGGGACAGAAGCACAATGCAGAACGTTCCTACATACCCGGCGTGGCTCGCTCACCCTAACCCCGGAGGATTTATGGCCCCTCGTAAGACACGGGGCGCAGGGATGAGCGAGACCCCAGCATCCCGCCCAGCAGCAGGTTGAGGTAGAAACAGGCAGAGGGACTGCATCCTAGAATCCAGCGTCCGAGGGGATCTCGAGGAGGGAGAGCGAGCCGGGGAGAGTGCATGGAGACCCTCAGCGTGACCGCGGGCAGGGCCCCCTCGAGGGACAGGGCCCCTTCGTCCCGTAAGTGCCGGCCGAGGAGGCGCCGCGCGCTGGGCCCTCTGTTGAAGGCCAGGACGCAGCACCAGGCCTCTTGGTCTCCGAGAACAGACCAGAGGGGAAACAGACATCAAAAAGCAGCAACACGGTGTGAAAAATGTTTCCACGAAGGTTACTGGCCTCCTTACAAAGTACGCTTTCAGCAGAAAGAAATAGCAAAGGGGAGGCCGCTGGACAACCAGCGAGAGCAGGACTTAAACTAATCAGAGAGAAGAGGGAATCAGGGAGCAGCCGGAGCAAAAGGCTGGGTGCTGGCAAATTTCTGTTTTGTTTTGTCTTTTTTTATTGTTGACAGTGTTACAGATTCCGCCCCCCCCCCCCGCCCCCAGCGCCTGCCACACTAATGTCTGAGTCCAGGGCCCTGCTATGTGCCTGCTCGCTCCGGATAATCCCCTCCCGTCCCCACCCCTGCCCTCTGAGATCCCTCAGTCTGTCCCATGCCTCTGGAACTACTTTGTTCATCTGTTTGTTTTGTTCATTAGATTCCACATATAAGAGAGGTTGTCTTTGTTTTTATTTTTGTATGAAGGCCACCAAAGTAGTTTGAAGGTGACCGGAAGAATGGAGTAGAAAAGAAGAACTTGAAAATGGGGAGGGGAGGGGGGAAAGCAATAGCGTCGCCCCCTAAAGGAAAGTGAGATCCAGGACACAGGAAGGGGATTTATGGTGGAAAGGAGTGGGGACTACGTCTTCCTCTGAGCAGGAAGGGAAGCGGTAAGCTTGGGCAAGTGCTCTTATGTTTTTTTTTAATCAAATGCGTGTCACTTGGGGCCAAAGAGAGGCAATCTAGGCACATTTACTTTGGATTCAAAAATAGTGGCATTTCTAGGTTTGTCTAAGGTTTACAAGGGGAACAAGAGAGACTGATTGCAAGTGGGAATTCCCAGGGAGGCTGTGACACGTGTCCGCTTAGCTATCTTTGTTGGGGATGCACGTGAGGGAACTTTAGATAAATCGTGGCAGCAGGTCTCATTTCCTTGGTGGGTTAAAATAAGGTCGTCTGTTGAGAGGCGATGACTTGGACCAACTGCCATGAAGATGGGAGAGGGTGCCAACCAGGAGTCATCTCCGAAGTTATTGGCAACCACCGCAGAGGGGCTATATATTCTGCGAGGGATGCTGAGGAGGTCGTGCTGGTTTATGGGAAGCCTAATTAAGAAAGTTAATCAGATGCTAAATTATCTCGGCGAATTCCATGCATTCCAACACTAAAGAGTTAGGATTTGAAGATTGCCTGCTGCTTTGCATCCTGTACATTGCCAACTCTCCTCTATTACTGCAGATAATTGTGTCAGCTCCACAGAGCATCTCTAGATGTATGTGCGGGCGTGTCACACTTCTCCTGGGTGCCACTTGTCCCTAGGCCTGCTTGTTGCCTTTAAAACAGTAGCACTTATGGTTGTGCCCAGCCGGACAGTGCAGCCAGTGCTACCAAGCCCTCGATGGCGTGAGAGTAGTGCATGTTGCATCCTAACTCCTGAAAATATGTACTCTCCATCCCCAAATCATCAGCTCCGATACCTCTCATTAAAATATACTTTCTTATTTGCTAGGAGCACAAGTAGTTGAGGGAGATAGTTGACACTTTGATATATTTTTTATTCCTTAACCGTATAATTTAAAATAACTGAACTGCAAAAGAATTGCTTACTACTTGTAATCAGGATCTTGAAGTAGTAAAAAAAAATTTAAAAAAAAAATAAATTAAAAATCCCAGCACAGGCTCGGGAGTCAGACAGTTCTGGGATAGAAAACCAGCTCTGTTATCCGAGTCCGGTAAGTTCTCTGAGCCTGTTTTGTTCTCTGTATTGTTGGACAGGCTATATATACACAAATATGGGTGCAGAGGGTGTAGACAGATAATAGATAGATGATTGATAGAGATTGGCAGACAGGCAGATACATAATAGAGATGATGATGATGGCAGATGGACAGATAGATAAGTAGTTAAATAGATAAAGAGAGAGGGGAAAGAAAACTGCGCCTGTCATTCGAGGCATCCTAGTTAAGCACAGCCTCTGGGAGGAGACTGCCCATTAACTCCAAGATGTTTCCATTACTAGCTCTGGTAATTTGGGCAAGGTCTGCCTCCTAGGATGGTTGTGGGGATTGAATTCAGTAATCCTATAAACTCCCTAGCACACAGCCATATTAATAACCAGTCGTTACTGCATGTTACTATATGTCAGCTACCAAGCTAAGTACTATATGCTCAGTAACCTATTCAACTCTCCCAACATCACCACGAGCAGGTCTCCATTTCCAGGAGACAGGGTGAGAGGCCAGGCCTCCACCTACAGCCAGGAGGTCTATGCCTTGCCCATCCATGGGGCTGCCACCCACCAGAGCCAGATGGGCTGGGGCTTTAGGAAATTAACTAACTTGCCAAGGTTATGTGAGAAGCAAATAATAATACATCAACGGCTTAAATCCAGGTTTGCTTGGCATCTAAGTATGTGCTTTTCACCCCTACACACATTCTACCTTAAGTACTTACATTACCCAAAGCAAGCTGGTTGAAAAATCAGTGTTGCGTTCTGATGGGTAGAGAAAATACAAAAGAACTGTTGAGATTATCTTGACGTGTCTCCATTTCTCCTCTGAGCCTCCATCTCGGGCACTGTATAAACTCCATCAGCAGCCTACAGACCCAGCTTGCACGGGACTTAAGGCCTCTTTGCACGTAATCTCTGTTTGTTCCCTGCTCTCAGTGAGCCGGGTTTGGCTTGTCTGTTGCTCATCCATCTGCAAATGCCCCTTATTTCCCAACCAGTAGCCATGGAACACTCTTGCCTTGTTATCTGTTAGCGTTTGCTGAGGGGAGAAAAGCCAATTTAATTCGTAGCCCCAGGAAATCTTAATTAGGAGGCTGGTGCGCTGTTCCCTTCCTCCCTGCTCCGACAGACCCCCTGGCTGAAGGTGCAGCCTCAGCCCAGCCGTGGGGCAGTGGAGATGTCATCAGCATTTAGGAAATCTGGCTGGGAATCGATGCTGGAGGCCCCCGGGCACCTTCAGGCTCCAGCTCACTCAAGTTGCCAGCATCTCGCCCTAGTCTGCTCTTCCATCAGTGACCTGGCCCGCCTTGTCCCTCCTTCCCAGTGTCATCCCCAGGTTGGGCTGGCAACCAAAGTGTGAGGGCAGCTTGGCCCAAAGGGTGAGGATCGCCTCTGTCCGTGGTCCTGAAAAATGGATGGCTTGGAAGCCGCCTTCCTTTTATCTTCTAACACCATTGACTTCTGTCCAGTCTCTGAGGAATACAGACCCCGGTGCCTTGATTTGCCTGTCTTGCAAACATTTCTGATAAGTGCAAAGCTTAGTGTGGGAAATGCAATATTTCGACCCATGCCTGACAATATTTGCACAAGAATGTAAAATATCCAGGTATTTTTAAGTAAATTATTCTTTTATATTCTTTTTTTAGTATTTGATGGTGAATTTAAAATTGCTAGATCTCAATGGATACATTTAAATCACAATGTGGCAGTTTTATTTTAAAATGTCAATATTTATAATTTGCTGAAAATTACATCCTTGGCAATTATTTAAACTTCAGATGACACGTAAGATGTCAATTCAAAAACTTTTGAGGGAGCATATTATGTTTCAAAATTATTTTTAGATGTAATAAGCAAAAACATTTGGAGACTGCTGTTAAGCCAAAGATATATATATATATATATGACAGAAGAAAAATCTGTAGGTGCATAACTTTTAAATAATAATTTTTAAGTCTATGCTTAGTTTTAGGCACCTTGTGGCAAATTGGTTCATGGCCCGGAGACAGCGCTCAGGAAAGCAGCAGACGGACAATGCCGCACAGACCCCTGTGGCAGGCAGGCCCGCAAGCACGGGGTCTCCACCTGGCCACGACACCTTCTCTCAGACACAGGCCGCCCGCCACCCTCCTCTGGCTCTCTCTTCCAGGGCCTGCTCTGTGAGGCAGGACGGTCTCAAGAGGGCAGCGGTTAACAGCATTTCCTTCACTCAGACGCTCATTAAAACATATTTATCAACAACCTCTGTCCTCAGCATGTGCTAAGTGGCGAGGAAGGCCTCACTCGGAAGGAGACTTTCCAGCCGAGACCTACATGACTCCAAGGAGCCAGCGATGGGGGAGGCCGGGGGACAAGCATTCCAGGCAGGGGGACCGAATAAATGCCTAACACTTGAACTCACTTTAACACCTCTCACAAAGAGAAAGGAGACAGCGCAGCGGAGCCCAGTGAGTGGAAGAGCAAGAGGTCTGACAATAGGTTAGAAACGTAGGAAGCACCGATCGTCCAGTGCTATGCTGATATATGTGCATTAATTCCACGTATTTAAAAAAGCCATTTAAGGTTTTTTTGGGGGGGGGCGTGTAAAACACTGATTCACATTTTTTAGAAGATTATTCTGATTTCCATGTGAAGAATATATTATAGGACCTTTGAGTAAAGTCAACAGGTTATACACACACACACACACACCTGCTTTCTCTCCCTCTTGAAACTCCACTCAACGTATACTTTAGATATTCTGTTTTAAGGCATACACTCAAAAGAATGGGAAGAAAAAGGGAGTGAGGCTTTTTGAAAGTGGGAGGACACATGAGTAAGTGACAGGTGACTCACCAGGTCTGAAAACCCTGTTCGTGTGCTAGAAGTAGGGAAATATGAGAACCAACCTGGCGTGGATAACAGAATCCTCAGGAGGCTCAGGAACTGGTGGCATTCGATACTTCACAAGCAAGAGACAAGGAGATCAAAGGAAGAAATACTGTGAAAAGCCTGCTTAAGTTTTCGGGTGCACAGAACCCACTCCACACGGGTGAGCGATTGCCCTGCCCCTCAAAGGAGACAAAAGGCCTGTTTCTCTAGGAGGGGGGAAGAGAGAGAGGGTCTCTGGTCTTGGAGATACCGGGTCCACCTGAGGGCAGGGTTATGAAACTAATAATAGAAGAACTGAAACAGTATCACTGCTTCTGTGTCCTTTGGGCCAAAGCAAGTCAAAAAACCAGCCCAACTCTGAGAGCTAAGGGGACAGAGCTGGAGGAGCCGAGATGTCACACTCTCAAGGGCAAAGACATAGGGAAAGATGGAGAATCTGGGAGCATTTCTGCAATCCGTCTGCCATGAGGAATTTTCAGACACAGCTTTGGCTGAGGCAAAATAATCCCTCGACCAGCCGTGATCAAGAGAGAGATTTGCTTGATGATTACAGATGATGATGATGATGATGATGTAACACTTATGACAAGTGTTCTTTACAATAAATCTATGCGGCAGATACTCTTGTAATCCTCATTTGACAGATATGGAAATTTGGTCTTCAAGTTGGGAGGCCATCTACTAAGGTAATAAGTAGCAAACTTAGAAACACACACAGATGCCCAGCCGGGCATGGCTCAGTGGTTGAGTGTTGACCTAGGATCCAGGCGATCAGGGTTCGATTCCCGTCAGGGCACATGCCCGGTTGCGGGCTCGATCAATGACTCTCTCATCATTGATGTTTCTATCTCTCTCTCTCCCTCTCCTTTCCTCTCTGAAATCAATAAAGATATATTTTTTTTTATATAAAAAAAAAAAAGCACACACAGAGTCGCCATATGGGATGCTGACCAGCTAGGGGGGCCAGGCTGCAGGGACAAGGTGCCAGAGGTCCCCTCCGTGGCTGGGAGCTGCAGGAGACTTCTCTTTTCATCTAGGACTCGTGTGCCTATTGCATCTTTCTCTTTTCATTCCTCTTGATTATGCCGATTTCTGTTAAGACTATTTTTCAGATTGAGTTCATAATGTCTGATAATAAAAGACTCCTTACACGGCTTTACAGAGACAGGAGGGGATTAACAGTTAATTTAATGTGTGCAAAACTCCTTGAGCACCATGGAATTAAGTATGTCGTGTGTAAATAAGTAAATAAAGGCCTTGGAGCATAGAAACATTGGTCTTCTCTGAATCACATGCTTAGATTGTCTAAACGTACATGTGCACACAGCCAGCCGAAAACCTGCTGATCCCACTGGGCAGAGACCAGGCAGCCCTCATCTGTTCTTTCACACGCGGTATTAGAAAGAAGAGAGGCGAGCCAGAACTCCATCACCCGCCACACTCCCCACATATGGAGGTGAAGATCAATAACAATCCTCTTCTTAATGTTTCATGACTCTCCCCCCCACACACGCCCCTTTCCTATCCTGCCCATCTCTCCTCTCCCTGTCCCCCCCTCCCCAGAACGCCTCTACTTCTCCAGGATCCAACGAGCTGGCAGGTGACTGAGCAATGAGAGAGGAGGAGCTGCTTTATTTATTCATTTATTTTTAAATCTTCACCCAAGGACATTTTTTCCATTGCTTTTCAAAGACAGTAGAAGAGAGAGAGGCATTGATGTGAGAGAGAGACACATCGATTGGTTGCCTCCCACACGGGGCTGGAAATCGGGCCTGCAACCAGATACGTGCCCTTGGCCAGAATCGAACCCGGGACCCTTCAGTCTGAAGGCCGACGCACTAACCACTAAGCCAAACTGGCCAGGGAGAGGAGGAGCTGCTTTAAAAGAGAGAGACAAGAAGTCTGAAGCTTGTATGGCAATCTCCAGTTTATGAACATGTCTTAGGCTGATAACCAGTGCTACCCAGGCCTAGCTTTTGAATCTCAGCTACCTACCCCCCTGGGAACTCAGCATTCGTGGAAGTCTGGGGTTCAGGGAACCTCTGGAGCTCAGAATTTAGCTGAAATTACATGTGGATTTAATACAACACTGTGGGCTGCCCTGAAACCACTTAAAACATCTTCTCTGTGGAAAATCCATTTCAACTTTTAAATAACTGATATATGAATGGATTTTTAGAGTAAAACTTATGGTTGTCAAGTATGTGGATTTACAATCAGATGGGAAAAAACGTCTCTAATACGTAGGACCATTCCTCCAACCTCAGGGTGCATGTTTTTAATAGACTTTTTTTTAGAGCAGTTTTAGGTTCACAGCAAAATTAAGATTTCCTGTATATCTCTCAGGTCCCACACAGGCATCGCCTTCCCCACTATCAGCATCACTCACTGGAATGGCACGTGTGTCAGAATCAACGCACCTACACTGATACATTACACCCAAAGCCCGCAGTTTACATTGGGGTTTGGAAAATTTATGGCGTCTCCACCATTATAGCATCAAACAGGGTAGTTCTGCTGCCCTAAATCATGGTGCATTTCGGTGCATTTTTTTCCCTTCAGTGCAGCTCAGTTTTCGCTCTGACCAGCGCATTGGAATGGGCAGGATAACACACCCCACGAGTGACCCTAACGTCAAACGACATTAGAGAAACAAGGTACGGAAATGGACCAAGGATCGGACGCGCACTGGGCATCTCCAGACACTGGTTAAGTTTCGTTTTCCCACCTCATCTCACTCGGTCCCCTTCCCTGCAGGGCGGCGGCTTTTGCCTGTATTTTACCTGAGAAGCCCATGGGGTCGCACACTTCGCAGCAGTCACCCACCAGCCTCTTACAGGGACCACGGACCCCTCAGGGAGGGCAGTGTCTTTGTCGCCTTTAAATCCCTCAGCGCCCAGCATGGGGCCTGGTGGAAAACAGGCATCCAGCACATGGTCGCTGCAGGAAAGCCACGGCCATGGCAGAGGGGGAGTCGCAATTCGTGCCCGTCAGTGTCCAAATCTGTGCCTGTTTCTAGAGAAGCCACCTCGGTGTCCGTAAGACCAGAGCTCGCATCCCAGCACAGGAAATACCCCCGATGGAAAAATCTGGAAGGCTCTTTATCTCTTCTTCCCTTTCCTCCTAAAAGTGAAGGGTCATTGGAACGCACCTTCTGTGATGGGACAGGCACTTTTCATCCTCTCATACACGCGCATGCCCGGCGCCTTCCCTGCTTCGGGGGACGGGCCCTGAGCTAGAACAGCTCCCAGCCCCCGTTCCTGTCTCTTGCGGGAAGACATTTGAAAAGGACCCTGGAATTCTTGGCAAACTACCTCTTTAGGTTTGAGAACCGTTTACAGATGGGGGGGAATTCTTATTTTATTACTGATTGGGGCTTTGGACCCAAGCCCACAAATCTCGACACGATCTTGCCCCAAGGCCCATGTGGCCCGAATTTCCTCGCTCCCTGGGCTTCCATCACGGTGGCCTCCTCACTGATCCCTGGACAAACCGGTGCTGGTCTCACCACAGGGACTTTGCACTTGCTGACCCTCTGCCTGGATCTCTCCCCCTCACTTCTGTCAGGTCACGGCTTCAGTGCCATCTTATCTAGATGCCATTTGTGACACTACCTCAAATATACTCTCCCACCCCATCAGCCTCTGTGCCCTTAGCCTTTCTGTTGTCTTCACAGTCTCCATGTCACCTGACATATTACAGGTAGATTTGTTTGCCCACGTGTGGTTTTTATACGACTTGTGTCAGAATCCCAGGGGAGGCTTGTTCAAATTTTCACTAGCCTGGCACCGTCCCACAGGTGCTGATCAAATTCAGACAATGGGACTCAGACAAATGCACGTCAGTGAGGAAAACGAAACGACTCTCAGCAGCACCACAAGGGAGTATTAGTCTTGCTAAACTGGATCCCACTCTCTCAGGGTGGCCATTTAAGATGCACGCGTCTGAGCCTCCTGTCAGGAGATTGATTCAGCAGGCTCAGGGCAGGGCCCTAAAACCTATGGTTTGATAAAGCTTTCTAACCGATTTTGAATTCCTTGCTTTTGTAAGAAAACCTGGGGAATTGCATCATATAAACAGTGCTAGCCAGGTATTGAAAACTGGAGCAGGCATTATGCCAGGAGCTTTGCCTGGATTATTGCATTTGATCCACAAAACAAGCCCATGAGCTGGGAACTTTCTGAAGTGGATACTATCATTTATTCCCATTTTACAGATGAGGAAACTGAGGCCTGGAGATGTGAAGTCACTTGTGCAAGGCCAAAGCTGCTAACGCGGCAGAGCTGGAAGTTTGATATTAGAACCTGTACCTCTCATCATTAAGCCCACCGCCTCCCAAGGACTTTCAGAAATAAAAAGATAAAAAGTTTAAAGACCTCACTGAATTAGCAAAAGGATTTTTGTAAAAAGACAAATCCTGAACATTTCACGAAAGTGTCCAATTCTGTTTTTCTGGATTTTCCTCCTGCAGAAGTCTGAGCTGGTTAGCGTAGATTTATATGGGTGGAAAGCAATCGCAATAATTGGTTTGGGGAGAGCAAAGTGAGCAATAAATTAGCTTGAACCTAGCCTTCCAGAGGCGGCCTCCTATTTCGCTCCTGTTCTCTGGCCCTGAATTGTCACTTGTTAATTGGTAGTTTGTTCCCCGGCTGGGCTGCCTGTCTCTGACACTGGGTAATGCATTATGAGATAATCTTTCTGTGAGTTCACACAGTCCCCATGGCAACTGTCAATGCCATTTTCCCGCAGCAGGGCTGCTTCGTTCACTCCAAATGTGTTGCAGGGATGTAAACATCTTCGATAAAAACGTCCAGTGAAATGACAGTCCAAGCCACGAGTGACATTTGTGTAATTACAAAAGGAAAACCATCTATAATTATTCCGACTTCTTTCCCCAGATTGAAAAAGGTGTCGGGACTTTTTGTTTTGTTTGAAACTTTTTTGTTTGGGTGGTGGGGGGGAGTAAGGAAAAGGTTTGTTGACCGGGACTTAATTAAAGAGACACAACACCTCTCTGAAAGCCCCTCGTCATTAAAGCTTTCATTCATTAGAGTCGAGGTGGCAACATTTCTGGAAGGTGACAACCACAGGCATGAACCCAACCCCACAAATACAAGGCAAGTGCTCACCTGGAGCATCCCTTCCGGTGGCCTAGATATCCTGACATTTACAACTGATAATCCAAGATGCCCGTGGTCTTTGGAGGGAGCTCTGTGGTTTGAATCCTTGCTGGCTACCTGTGTCCTGAAAGTGGCTCCCGAGGAAACATCTCCAATCGAAGCTTCAAGATGCAGCCCCAAAGGAAAGGAAGTCAGCATCTGGGTCTTATTTATTTATTTTAGCTTTGTTGAGATGTAACTAATCTGCAAAAATCTGTACATATTTAAAGGATACGATCTGGAAGGGTTTAAGCAGGGGAGTGCCCAGAGGGCCGTGTAGCAAGTTCACCCTGGCGGATAGAGAGCAGGCCCGGGGGGGCGAGCGGGGCCTTGGGCAGAACAGCGAGGAGATGGTCCCAGAAGCCCGGGTAGGAGGCTGGCTAGGCAAGAACGGCTGCCATAGATGTGGAAGGAAGGAGGAGGCCTGAGAGCGACTCGGGAGATGGACGATGAGAGTCTGAAGGCGGCGGCAGTGCCAAGCAGGACACCGAGGTTCGCAGCATCCTGGATGAAAAGCACCATTGGCCAAGGCGAGGAAGACTAGGCGAGGCGCCCGCTGTTCTCTTTGTATTGCTGTTCTCTCTGCCTCCCACACCCTTCCCAGCCCATCTTAGCCTGCCAGCTCCTACTCTACCCTCAGAACCCAGCTCAGGTGCCACTTCCTCTGGGAAGCATCCCCTGACCACTCGGCCTCGGTGCACTTCCTCCTGTCCCCAAGCATCTGGGCACCACTCTCCCGCACAGAGAGCCCTGAGGGGTGTCCTAGATGCCCTTGCCCCACAAAGCAGGAGCTCCTCGGGGGGAAAAATTTCTACTTCAGGACTATTTCCAGCTAGAACGTATTTGGCACACAGTAAAGGTTGGCCGCACGAGCAAAGGGAGTGAAATGTAAGAGTGACTCAGTCCTGGGAACCGCTGCCCTCAGCACAGAGCCCCAATGTGGGGAGCAAGCGGAAGTCCTCTGAAACGTGGACACAAATGTCTTTAGAAACAGGCAGTGACATTCGCGCTGTGCCCCGAGGTGGGACACCCTCGCCACACGGAGAGCCAGCTCCCTTCCACCCAGACTCTGCGATTCTAAATCTGGTGCCACTCCCACTCCCGATATAGGTGTCACCGTGAGCCAGGCCGTGGTGCATCCAAGCCAGCATCTGCGTGTGACAGGGGTCTCCGGGGAGAGGACACGAGCATCTTCTTTGGTCAATACCACCAAGTTTAATAGGAACAACGTCATTGTTGTTACTACTCAGTCCTTGCAATGTGGGATGTGCGTCGCCCTGTGCTGTGTCTGGCGTTATACACCGAAAATCACTCAACCGCCCTTGCGAGACAGGTCGTGTGGTTCCCATTAAACAGAAGGGGAGACTCAGGTTAAGTAACTCAAAGACAAGACAGGACTGAACCCGTTTCTCTTGAAGGAGAGAATTAGCATCTACCTTACTGTACTGTTTTGAGGATTATACGACATGATAAAGATTAAAGGCCTGTCCTGGATTGAGGGGGGAGGTGAGATTTCACTCTAAGTCTGTTTAGCTGCTCAACCTAAACTCTGAGTTTCAATGTCTTCATTTATAAAATAAATTTATGACCCTGACTTTGCGGGGTTGCAGGGAGAAATAAATGAGATGATATCTATAAGGAGCCTGGCCAAGTGGCTCAGGACATGTTAGGTTTCCTCTGGAGGCATTTATTGGGCCGCAGGAGCTCCAGCAGACTTCCTGGAGGAGGTGTGCCTTAGGAAGGATGGATTAGACTCAGAGACCACTTGGAGTTCAAAGCCTTTAGAGCCACCTCCAGTCTGCCTCTGCAGTCAGGTGCCGGGCACCAGGCAAATAAGAGGGTGCTCTGCCTGCTAAGTAGAGCAATGAACTCTCTTTCTCCTCCAGGTAACTGAATCGGCGAAGGCATCTGTGATTCTGCTCCCAGTGCAGAATGCTCAGCGCTGGGCACAAACCATGATGCCCAATTCGTCTGCTTTGCAGAACAGCCTCTTAAAGAGGCAACGGTGCCCTTTTTGGGAAGTTATAAGCTCTTTTCCATTTGAATGGACAGAGAAATATTTATCCAGGGTTGCAAAAATTCCCCAGGAGGGCATTCGTTACATGAAAGAGAGAGAGGGAGAGGAGAGAGAAATTCCTTGCTATATTAAAGAAGCGGCGCGTCCCTTTTGGCATTTCTTAAGGCAGGAATTTGGCAGCAAGCGGAAGCCCCCGAGGCTCACGTTCGCTCAGCCGCAGGGGAAGGCGGGCTGCCCAGGAGCCCGAGCGCTGTGTCTGGCCTCTGTTATCCTGAGCTCCCTCCTGTCCACAGTGGCTCTGGTATCCGCCTTCCTTCCCAAGGCTAACTCTCCAGGGACTCCGGCTCCCAGTTTACCCTCTTAAAAGCGCATGTTGGCACCCGGCTGCCTCGGGGAGCTGGGCGCACTGGCGTTCCCTGCTGGCTGACGGTAAGTTTATGAGAAGCAGCAGGAGCGGGCACTGCCCTCTTGGCCTGCATGGGGAGATGCAGAGACGACGTGAGAGGACCCGGGGCCAGGCTGAGCTGAGTCAGAGCCTGGTTGCCCTGAGACGAGAGAGGCTCCGGCCAGGTCAATTCAAAACACCTAAGATAAACACCTGCCTTGGTAAATTGGTGGCCCTGCCTAAATAGCCAGGTAATGATAATATGATATTTAAACACGAGTCCAGACTGCTGAGCAGCTGTGCAGGCCTGTAGAGAGAAGGCCAAACGACACAAGTCACGCGCACACACCTTTAAACAGGAAACCTGAGACACCAACAAGCAGGTTTGCTCAAAACGTGGCCCCCAGGCCACTGGCTACACAGCCACCTGGGAGCTTGTCTATAACTCAGATTTCAACCCCAATCCCCCCAAATATACTGATTCAAAACCCCGAGGGGGAGGGCTTGTGAGAGGCACGTGTGGGAAGCCGCTACAGCAAACCTGAGAATTGCCAGGATCTTGCTGCACCTAATCCGCATAGCTTTTATAGTGGATGTGTCTACTACAAGTAATAACCATGAAAATATTGGTTGATAATATTTACTGAGCAATTTCTATCTGCCGAGGAGTGATCCAGGTGCTTCACGTATAACAAATTTTATCTTTACAGAAGCTCTTTTGGTCTTATGACTCCCCCCACTTTACAGATGGGGAAACCGGGGCACAGTTTGGTGACTTGCCCCAGGTTTTAGTCATCGGGAATGCAGCCAAGGTTCAAACTCAGACCCACAGACCACACAAGAAAGGATCCGACTTTTTGTAAGAACAAAACAAAGTAAGAGCAAGATGTTGATGGCAGTAATATGTGGGTGGTGGGGATGCAAAGGCGCTTCATTTTTGACTATGTGCCCTTCTAACTTTTTCTACAATTAACCACGTACATATTTGAAAACAGTCCTGGGGTCAGGTTGGTTGCTCTGCCGTTATTTGCTGTGTTCAGGTAAGGATCTTAACCCCTTGAACTTCAAGGTTCTCATCTAAAACGGCTAATTGTCAGATTGAGTTGATAGTTTATACTGAACGGGTAGCTCAGTGCAGTTACATACCTGGTGCCAAACCCTATCGGGCCCCTCCCTTACTTCGCTTTACGACTCCCCTCTGTGCACCACCCCGGCCCCCTAAAAGGCATCGTTGTTTACTGTAGCCAGGGACTGCCCCAGGCTTGGTCCTGGACCAACAGCACCTGCATCCTGGGGGAGCGTGTTGGACTCGGGCCCCCACCCAGGCCTGCGGAGTCAGGATGCGCATGTTAAGATCCGCAGGGGATTCTCACGGAAACACCGCTGGAAGGTGGCTCTCCAAAGGAGGAGCGTTCCCCAGGGAGCTGAAGCCACGGTCTCCTGGGTGCAGGGAGAAAACAGCAGCACTTCTATTTATGTTTAATCTCCTTGTTAATGCCTGATATGAGTGTTTGTTTCACCATGTGTCTAGTTGATGAGTATCGAATGCACACATATATACAGTTTATAAGGAAACACGGTCCCTAATGAGGAGGGACTCATACTTCCACACACTCAGGAAACACTGTCCCTTTGGGCTGTGCGGCCCTTCCCGCACCAACACCCCCACTCCTGCTGTTCCCCTTACTTTGAGTAAAGGACCCCCCATGTTGGCAATACCTCCATTTCTATCCTTCCTGGGAAGGAAAGAGTGATTTAACCACTTGGTAATTGGTGGCCCAGGCCCTGTCTCATCCATCCATCTCCTGGGCAGGATGAATTCCACTCAGGCCCCCGTGATGTGCATTTTAAATAGGCCACTCTGTCCCTCTGGGGCCCCCCAGAGTCACTCCCACACTTTTCCATCAAGTCTCTCGCCTGCCCTTTCTCCATTGTACTTACCTACTTACCTGGAAAAACCCAAACACTGCTTTCCTCCAACACTCAGCCCACTCAGCACCTGCCCCAGGGAGTCGCATGTAGTTGGGAGGGGGGAGCCCCCCAAGCTGACAGCATTCTCCTAAATGCACGTCCATAAGGCAGATGGACCCTAATCCTGCCTGGCCCTCCTACCAAGCTTTCCTATGTCAGTTTCTCTCCCACGCTGTAGATTTTGAGAGGATGCCTGTCCTTTGCCAGGGCTGGTCTCGCCTGGATTTTGAATTTAGATATTTCAGTCCTCTGGAATCAAATCAGATCATCTCTAATTTTGTGTTCTCTCCAGCACACACAGCAGCGCTGGCTCCCTATCAATCAATGTTGAATCCAAACACCACGGTTTTAGAAACTGCCCTTTTCCAAGCACCTTGTTAATCCTCAGAGCACCTGTGAGCTTTAAAAGACGGTGCCAGTGGCATGTGAGGTGTGACAGTCTATGGCGTGTGCTCCCCACTTTGCAGACCAGGAAAACAGGGCCACCAGGCTGAGCTCCTGGCCCAGCATCATGTGGCGAGTCAAGCCTGAGACGGAGGGTTTTTTTCCTTCCTAAAACCCCCTGCCTCTCTGGGACTACCGGTAGTCTAACAGAAAGGAACCCAAAGTTACAAAATACGAAGGCTTCTTGTCTGGCCCCCAGTGAGCGTGAATAATGCCTCTGGAAGATGCCTACAAACATCAGCTGGTTTCAAGGCCCAGAAGCCAGGATGGGAGCTGCTGGCACCAGGGAGAAGCCAGTGTTTTTATCCAGTGAAACCTGTTAAACTAACAGGAATGCCCCTGACCTGGGCTACCTGCAAAGTGCCTTCAAATCTTCTAGTGGCTCTCAAGTGCCAGACAGGTTAAGGACGGACTTTGCAGAATCACCCAAGCCTATTAAAAATGCGTATTTCTAGGCCCTCACCTAGACCTACAGAATTCGAATCTCCAGGGCCGGATCAGAACATCTTTATATTTAACACACGCCCCAGCTGCTCCTGACACACAGCCAGGTTTAGGGGTCCTTGAGTCCTGGCCATTATGAATCTCTTTACATCCTGAAATGGCCACGCTGGCAGAGGCTTAGAGGTATGTTAGTACAGGTCCTCATTTTACAGATAAGGAAACAGTCTTGGAGAGAGGTGATCTGTCCAAGTTCCTAGACCCAGGGTGAGTTAGCTGTGGCCCATTTAACTTAGAGTTTCAGTCCCAGCTCTAATTCAGGATCAAATTGGCACCAATGAAATACACCTAAGCAAAACTGATTCTGAAATCAGGTCTCTGGCTCCTTACACGGATCCCAGGAACATCCTGCTCACGATCTCACACTGTCCCGTTCAGTTGCATGGATGCCTGGGTGCCTGTGATGATCAGGGGATCTCCTTGGTTAGACCCTCAAAGCCATTCACCTGCAGCTAACAAAATGCAAGTACATTCTTCATGCGCTTTCTCCCCATAGCAGGGTGGCAAACAGAGGGTGTACCCTCCAATGACTTAAAAAAAAAAAAAAAACAGGTGCCCCTGGCCCAGGGAACACAGTCAGCTGTCATCCCCAAACCGTGTAACTGGTAGAATATATTCAAAAAAGAAGACATCTATAGCAGATACAAAAGTCAATAAAGAACAAGTGGATCAGAGAAGTGCCTGAGAAACTGAAGGCAGTTTGATCCAGATCAAGGGAGGAAAACCTGGCCTGAAACACCTGGAGGGGCTCCCCAGACTCTGGGCTGCTCCAAGACTACAGCCGACGGCTACCTTGATTGCAGGAAAGGGCCCTGCAGCCAACCCCCGGGTGACTGGGCGAGCCTATATTCCAAGCGCAGGGGCACTTGAGCTCCTTCTGTATGCTGTGACTCCAAGGAGCGGGAGTGGAGGCTCCTGTCCCACCCGCCCCACCCAAGCCGGAGTTCGGAGTGTGGGTGTTTTGGCTAAAGAACCAAGATAATGCCCTAAGATGTTTGGTACCCGTAAAAAGAACAGGAAGCCCCCATATGTGAAGGGGAAAAATGTTGAAGGGCCGTTATTGGAAGCATGTCCTGTCGCTTTCCCACAACCTTTAGAGACAGGTGGTAACAAACAGAGCGAAGCCGCAGGCGGGACGGTGGGGAGCCTCAAATCAATACCGGCGTGTAACCTGGAACCACGAACCGCTGAGGAAAAGCAGCGCCCTGGCCTGTGCTCCAGCCCAGATGCAACTTGAGGACGCGATAAAACCAGCCAGGCCCAGCAGGACAGCGGCCGCGTGGCCCCGCTCGCTGGAGGCATCCGCAGGCAACGCACAGAAGCCGAGCGGCGGCTGCGGGAGCTGGCGAAGGGGAAAGGGCTCGGTGAGCACAGAGGTCCATGCGAGATGATGAAGTCTGTACGTCTGCTGTACAGCGGTGGGCGCAGTTACTGACACTACTGTACACTTAAAGATTTGTTCAGAGAGTAGATCGCATATCATGTGTTTTTTACCACAATAGAAAGGGGGGGGTAACTGGGGGGGGGGTTGGTAAAGGAAGGAAGGGCAGGTGGATGGATGGGTTCTTCTCTGGAGCCTTCGGAGGGAGAACGGCCCTACCAGAACCTCGATATCTTACCCTCCAGAATTTGAGAGAAGACATCTCTGCTGCTGTAAGCCACCCAGCTGGTGGCATTGGTAACAGCTGGCCTAGGAAACTAATGTAAGACAGAAACAGCAGGCTCAGCAAAGGGGAGACTGATGCCCAAGGAAACGTAAGGGGGGGAAGAACTTAAAAGAAAGAAAAGTAAATGTTTCACAGGAACGAGGGAAGATGTTCATGACATAAAAATGGGCTCTTGAGAAATAAGGCCAATTAGCCATCACAGGCAATATAATCCTAAAAGTCAAAACCAATCTGATAGTCTGAAGAGCAGGATAGACATACACGGGGAACGGCAGGGACAATTGGTAGACCGAGCCTAGAAATTCTCCTGGAATGCTGTGAAAGAGAACAGAGAGGTAGAAGGTAAGAAAGGAGATTGATAGTAACGTCCAGATGAATTCCAGAAGCGAGAATGGAGAAAACATAGGGGAGCCGATGGAATGGCCTCTGGAGAAGACCTTTTCCAGAATTAAAGACACAAAATTTCAGTCTCCGGGGGCACGAGAATCCTGAGCAGTTCCAATGAAAAAGACAATATTTTGATGTTACACATTTGGGTCCCGAGCACGTGAGGGGCTCACAGGAAATCAAGCGGGTTGCCCGCCTTCACCACCACCCCCCCCACCCCCCCCCCCCCCCCGCACTAAGCGCAGCGCTACGCGGAGGCAGCCTCCGTTCTCGTTTTCAGCGCAACATCTCCGTCACCTGAAACGCAATATAAGCACCATTCAGGACTCATGCTTGATTCTGGGCCAATATGTGTGGTGCACGGAATTGGAAAAGCCCATTTCAGAGGGGGCCTGTGGTGTAACTAGAGTTTATTAGTCTCCGTCGTGTGTGCCCATCAGGCATTCACGCAGTTTGACACAGTCCTGGCCTGTGACAGACTGAAGCTTTCATCCCTGCCACATTAGGGAGGAAATCAAGATGAGGAACCATCTCTGAAATCCTTTATAGCATTTAAAATGTGTGAAACACTAAAAAAAAAATTCTCGTGTAACAATCTGTTTGGATAATATTTGAATGTATGTATCGGAGCTGATGACATTTAAGCGAGAAAATCATTGCTCATCGGGTGAAGGGGACTGGGGATTATAGGAATCTCTGATGAGATAAAAATAAAGAGCTACACAAACCAATCAATTTTTAAAATTAAAACAGCATTAATCTGGGAGGTGAGATATTAATTTTGCAAGCATGGTTCAGGGCTGCCACTGGTTGAGGTCCAACGCCTCTTGAGGATTATTTTGTTAATTAATTCTTAGGAGGCAGAATTGGACAAAAACATTTTACTTAGTAAAGGAAACATTTAATTTAGAGCCTCGTTCTGTGTCAGCCTGTCATTAGAGGACCTCCTTCGAGACTTACAGCAACAGCTCTCCATCAATAATTGTTTGATAGTCACTATGCTGCTGGGTCTACCTTTCAAATTTGTAATTAGGAAGACTTGGCAGATGAGACATATTGATCAATCATATAGTCCATTTTCTATTATGGAAATAAATAGATATTTCCACTGTAAAAACATTCCTTTCAGTACCTCAGAACACTATTTCCAGCAAGGAGGTAACTAAGAGGAGGTATAAATGTTAGACGAATTACAGTAGGCACTTACCAGTCCCTTCAACTGTACTCCGTTTTCAATATCCCTAGGAGATGTCAGGTTTGCTTAGCAACTTTCTCACAAGAGATTTGTTCTCAGATTTCTGCCTCGGGTCAGGAGAAGTGGATCTAATACTGATCTTTCTGTTCATCTGACCAGGGTCACTGTTTGTTGGAGATGGGCTTGGCATTTGTGGGAGGTGTGATACAGAATAATACAGACCAACAGCATAAATGCAGCCAGCAGACAGACCCGGGCATAAATCCTGGCCCTGAACTTGAACACTTTGCTAATTCTCTCTACACCTTACATTCCTCACCTATAACTCGGAATCAACTAGATCTAAATTCAAATCCTAGCCCTTCAACTTGCTAACTAGGTAGATAAACTTATACATGTTACTGGACCCCTCCTAGCCTTGCTTTCCTCAATGGACTCTTGTGAGAGTGAAATGATGTATGTAAATATCACGGCACCAAAGTCATGCCTCACAAACTGTCGTTTCTTTCCCCTTCCCCGTGATATGTTATATGGGTAATGTACGAGCAATGCACCAGGGCATAGAAATTTGAGATCTGGGTGGGCAAATTGCTCAGCCCTTTTAGATATCATTCCCTCTACGAAAATAAATTTATACCCAACTATGAAACCATGTTAATGTGCCAGCTTGCTTCATTAATCGTTTATGGCATCTACTTGATCCAGTCAATCTCAGATATTTGTGGAGAAGGAACACACAGGACATGAGAGTGGATGGGAAGAGGACCATGTCATGACCTCCAACATCAAGAGGGTTAAATCTAGTTGGGAGCCCCCCAATTCAGTCTGAGAACAAACCTCGCCATGAGAATGACACTAATGTCTCCTAGGGGTAAGGGGAGCCCAGACTGTCAGGATTAAGGATTCTCACCGGTACCTAACTTCTGCTGAAACACATCAGAGAACGTTGTACCCGAGTCTTCTGGCCCCCAAAGTCTCCCTTTCCCACTAGGAATCTAGCCAGCTTGAGAAGGAGGGAGTGGCAGAGCCCTGCTGTAACTGCTGACGGTCTCATCGTCTCCATGGCCCACCTCTAGGTGAGGTGTTGTCTGCTGTCTCCATTATGGCCATTTGACAGTCAAGGAAGTTCAGAATCACAATCAAGTTTGGCCACTTCCTTGAGACAGCAGGCAGTCCCCCCGGCCCTCATGAGCGGCACCTGCCTGACACCACACGAGAGAACACGAAGAAATCTGTCACTCAGGGAGATGAGCGCACCTGGGAACCCAACACTAAATGCCGCTCTCTCCAGCCCAGAGGCTTTCAAACCTGGTCGCAGTGAACGTCTGCATTTTAGACTCTGAATTAAGGTGTTCCGCTGATAAAATTGAATATGTTAATTTCCTCATTTGCAGGAGAAAGATGCGAATAAAGAGAATTTTTCCATATATTTTTTTAAAACCTTTGACGTTTATCATCACTTGCTGGCTAGAAGAATCAGTTCTAGCTCAAAGGAGAGGAAAGTATTGGAGGAATTCTGAGAATGGGCTCTGGAGTTAGACCTGCGTTCAAAAATGGATGGAATGAATCAGCCACCGACTGCCACATGACCTTGGGCAGGTCACTGTTCTCAATGCCTAACCCTGCCATCTGTAACGTAGGGGAAACTACAGCTCCTCTCTCACAGGATTGTGTTGGGGCTACAGGAGATTATGCATTAGGTAAGTGCTTTGCACATATAAATAGCTAATAAAGTCTTGCTGCCTTTATTAATAAACTGTTCCTATATCACTGCAGGCAAATACACAATGGAAGGCAATTTCCGAGGTGATTCTAACCTGCCAGAGAAAGCCTTAGAAAAAAGGGAAGTTGTGTGTGTGCACAAATGCACATTGAGCTTTGCAAATTAGGTAACTTCTCACAATAAAATTTCCAGATTGGCTGTTTAATTTCCTACTCTTCTTTTCTGATATAAAAGTCCCTAGAGAAAAATAGTGAAGCAGGAAAAGCACGGCCTTTAGAGTAGAACTAAAACGGGTTCTGATCCTGGGTTAGCTACTGATCTTCTCTGAACCTTGGTGCAGGTGTGTATTATGGGCTTGGTAAATATTTGTGAAACGAAGTTCTAAAGAGTTTTTTGTTCCTTTACGATTAAATTAGTCATAGAGTGAAAGTGCCCAGCTCATAGTGGCTGGTTAGCAAGTGTGTGTTTTCTCTATCCTCACATTATTTTCTTAAGTCCTGGCATTTTTTTACTAAAAAACTATAAATTTGATCAGTTCTTTTCATCCTGGTGGATTTCAATGGCTCTTTTTATCATGTAGATAATGGTGTTTTAGCTACTGAGCTGGGTTTACTGAAACTACAACTCTATTCTGGAGATTCTCTAACAACAACATGCTGTGTGGATAAAGTAACAGTGCTTTTGAGAGGGACCCAGCAAGCTGCACATACAGGGTGCCTCAAAAATGTACACACACTTTAACAGCTGGTCACTCCCTTAATTTTCACTCCTTTTCAGGTTTAACTGATTTGAAATAATAGGGGAAGCCAGACTAAGCTTTGAACAAAGAAAATTTACCCTAAAGTGCCAGTAGACTTTTTTTCTATGGGAATACATAAAAAATAAAGATTATGGTACAAAACCAGCGATAGCCGACGCACTGAGGGCGCACAAACACCGAACGAAATGATTCTCGATGTTGGCGATTCCATTTCTTTGCCTCATCAGCAGGGCCTGGACCAGGAGGGTCATCAGTTTGAAAACAGGCGCTGACAAAAAAAATCATTCATTTCTGTAGATCCTTTTAAATTTTGAAAATGAACTGTATGCTAATAAACGCTGACTTTATAATCACTCATAGTGCGTGTACATTTTGGGGGGCATCCTGTATATCACTCCTGAACCTTGTGAAGACAGGAGGAAACATCACTTTTCACGGGCTTAACAGACAGCTGAGATTGCTGATGTCATGGCCACACGCACACGCGCCCACACACGCGCGCACACAGATGCAGTGTCTCCTCATAGACGTGAAGCCTGAGATGGTCATGGAGTCATTAGACCTCCTTCCTCTGGAAATAAATTTAGATCCCCGTGGCTTCCTGAGAGAGGATCATTTGTTTCATCTTTAAAATTGAGGCGTAGTGGGGGAAGGTTCAGGTGATTCTTTTTTTAATGCTCAGCAATTTCTACTCTTCCACTTAGAAGCAACTAAATTAGCATCACATGACTCACCTTCCTGCCATCAATCTGGTGATCAATCTAAAAGCCCCCATCTGCCAGCCATTTCCTAGGTAACCAGCCCCCAAGTGACTTTAATGGACAGCCCGTCACAGACAGAAACCAGCAAGAGAAAGGGAAAACCTGCCGTTTAGTACTTTCCCCTCAATATGCTTAAATAATTAAAAGCACCATCAAGAAGCGAATCCATAGATAAGATGGGCAGAGGACACTTGCACGGCGCTTTTCCACCTCCACTGGTTCACTCCAGAGCAGAAAGGACCGTTTTCTCCCGGCTTTACTTGTCCTAAAAGAAATTTCTTCCAACCCATGAAATGAAGTTAAAGTGATCGGGCCAGATCTTGTGGAGTGGATGAGCTACGAGCTGGCATGAGCTAAATAACATCTGCAGCAGTCATAACCTCGAAGTTTCCTTTTAATCTGGAAATATCACAAACTGACTTTTTTCGGAATGTGCAAATTGGGTTAAATTTAGTAATTCGAGGGGAGCTAAAGGTTAAAGCATCCACTTGGGAGTCAGCCCTCAGTGATCCTGGATCCGGCGTCCAGCAGCGCATGACCTTTGGAAAGGACACATCGTCTTTCTTTATTCATTTGTAAAATGAGGGTAATGGAAATAGTATCTCATCACGTTATTTGAACTCTTAAATCAGGTAACGTAGGTTAAGCACCTAACGCTTAAAAAGGATTAGAAATAAATGAACAGAATCATCTCGTATATGTAAATGCTTCCTGAGTAGCAGGCGCCAGGTTACAGTATTTAACACATGAAAACAGCGGAGCAATAAATAATTAAACGGCTCTTGAGTTGACAGAAAGAAAACCACTAACTAAGGGATACCATCAACAGCAGCACAGACAGCAAACATATATTGAGCACCTTCTGTGTGCAAAACAGAGTAGTGGACGGGAGGAACACGGGCTTTAGAATCAGACAGAAGCGTGTTCAAATCCTGTTTCTCCCTTGTCAGCTGGGAGTCCACGGAACAGCGGCCTCCTCTCTCATGTTCAAATGGGTAAGTCCATCGGACCTCATGGTTGCCAGCAACAGCCATGGCCACCTAACCGACAGGGCACTTCATGGGAAGCACTTGGGACACTTAGAGTCAATGAGAGTCTGGAAGACCAGTTTGGAAAATCGGTGAACTGTTAGGCAGAGAGAACCACGGAGAGACCGATGGTCTGGCTGAAGGTCATCAATGCTGGCGGCATGAATAAATAGGACCTTCAACTTGCCCATGTCGCTAGGTCACTGGCTCGAGGTTCAAAGTCCTCAGTTGTGACTGCTACGTCGCTCAGGTACGGCTGTGGCTCTGCCAGGATAAAAGAGGCCCCCTTAGCTTTCATCACTGAAAGGAAGAGGGGCACCTCCACCATGACCATGCATATTGAACTGCTGCAGAAAAGGGTAAGTGGGCACCCAAACAGTAAATACCCTCCTAAAAATCAGGATACAAAACACTGCAGACTCGTGCGGATGAAGGAACTAACGTCTTTAAAATGCATGTCACAGTGCCTGGCACGTCGCCGGCACTCAATAACTGGAAGCTATTCTTATTAGACAGCCCAAGGACAGCCTCCGGAACAAAATGAACTTTAATGGACCACCGATTCCGCGGCTGGCCCTGTGCTAGTCTGAGGATGGACTAGTGATGATACAGGTTAACATGCTGCTGAATCTGTTCACGATGAGATGACAGGGCACTGGGGAAGGCAGAGAAGTCAAAAAGAATCACTGCGGTTTGAAATGGCCGTGAGGAGGCCCACATGCTCTGGGTGAGAGTAAAGTGCTCTGGATTCTCAGAGGAGGCAACTGGTCACTTTCCTAGTTGGCCGGAGAAATGGAAAGAAAAAGGAATTCGGTGACGTAGGTAGGACTTCTCGGTGGTTAAGCACCAGAGTTATGAGATCAAGCAGATCTGGATACAGCTCGGACCTTTACCCTTCCTCTCCAGGTAACCTTGGGCCAGTCACTGTTTAACCCTGTGTAAACCAGGGGAACACAGGAACCACGATTCTCAGAGTTGTGATGCTGCACACGGACACCCCTGCAGGATGCAGGTGTTCCGTAAACGTTAGCTGTATTGCTACTGTAGGCCAAATGGGGAGAACATGCTTTCCGTTAGCAAACAGGAGGCAGGCTGGAATTTTCAAAAGCCTTTGTTAAATACTAGCCAACAGGTTGGAAATGGAAAGAATTCTAGGCTTATCAGAGTGATCACTTCGGAAGTTATATACATGTCTAATCACTCTGGAACTAATTAATATGTTATGTTGTATGTCAACTGCAACTGAAAAATTTTAAAAGTATAAAAAGAATATTAATAAAGTGCATGCAGGCATTTCTCTAAACACCTTTAAATACAAAAAAAAGAAGTACAATAGTTTGACATAATCAAGGACATATTCGTGATTTTGCATTGCTAGCCTACTCCATTCCACTGCTTGTTCGGGACCTACACTGGTGGCTGGCACCAACAGGTTGCTCTATAAATGGTTAGTGAATTATTCCATAGAGAACATGTTTAATTCATCAGTGAGGTTTAGCCAAGGACCAGCACCTTGCACCACTCCAGGAGACACCATTGACATATGACAGATACAGGTGACACCATCATGCTCAGAGCAGTGGTTCTCAAACTTGGCTGAACTTTGGAATCAGCTGGGAACATTTAAAAAATTACTGATGTCTGAGTCCCACCATAGAGAATCTGACTTAAATCATACAGGGTATGATCTGGGCATGAGTATTTTCTAAAACTCCTGAGTATAACATGCTATGAAATGTGAGAACCAGTTCTCCATGGGGCCATTGTATTCTGTGTGGGTTTTCACCCTGGAATGTGCAACAGGATGGTCCTATTATTAACAGCTCAAGTCCCATGTTCTCTAAGATGTAAAGTGAGTGGGGAAAATGGGTGAGTCTGCCAACAGGGTAGTTCACTGTGGTGAGAGAGTAGAGAATTGAGATGAGATAGACCTGGCTTTAAGTCTAGGCCAGACTATTACTGAACTGTGTAACCTTGAGCAACTTACATTGGGGGCCTCCAATTTCAATACATAGAGTGTCTGGTAGGAGAAGGGTCCACCATGAATAAAAGGTTATAACTGAGGCTTCTCTGACTGCTCAACTGTGACCACTTCTGCAGTCTTCTCCCACATTCAACCTAAACGGGGGATCAGCAAGCTGCAACCGGTGGATCAAACACAGAGGGCCACCTGTGTTTGTAAATAAAGTTTTATTGGAACATAGCCAAACTCATTCCTTCACTTTATCTTCTAGGACTGCTTTCAGCTGGCAACAGCTGAGTTGCGTAGCTACAACTGAGAAAGCATGGCCCGCAAAACCTAAAATAGTTACCATCCGGCCCTTTACAGGGTAAATTTGCCTGCCCCTGGTCTAATCCCCAATGAAATACATTTACCTGCTGTTTATGATAATGAGGATCTTTTGTTACTTGAAAACCCCCTCCCCACATTGAGATGTTAAGTGCTTTGAAGCTGGCCCACCTCTAATAATAATACTATTCCACATTCACTCCCTACTTGCCAAAGAACTTTGATGTGGGAGCTGTCATTTCCCACAGTCTAGGATAGTGTTGAGCAAACAGAAGACACTTGAAAAACATTTGACTGATTGATTGCCTTTCTCTGATTTATTTCAAGCTCTAAGCAATTGGGCTAAAGGCTATTTTTGTCACGGATGTGATAGGTCGTGAAGACCATCACAAATCCCTCTATCAAATGGGGACAGCATATTTCAAACCATTGTATGAAACGGCTTTTTTGTAACATTTCTGATTGTCACCCGTTTCCATCCAAATCCTTTATAAGCATTATGTGATTCTTCCCCCAAGAGACAGTGCAGTTTCTGCAGAAAAGAACAATGTTTAGACTCAGACTGGAACTAAAATCCCAGTTTGGCCACTTCCTAGCTCTGAGGCCTCAGCCATATGGCTCAGGCCTCAGTATCATTTAGAATCTAGACAAGTCAGGACCATGCTCTTTCTTTCACTCATATGTCTAAGTCTCTCTTTTCAGCTCCATAGAAACAAGGTTTAGATTTTACCAGTTTCTGGAAAACCGTATTGCTGGATTGTCTTTTACAATTGTAGACAAGGGCACGGAGCCGCCTAAAGTCAGGTAAATTCACTAAGAAAAAAAACAATGAGATGCCAACGTTCAAGGCAGAAGATAAGAGATGTCGTGAGATACGCATGCCTATCTGTGAAGCGCGGGAGGGATGTGACATTTCTTGTCATTGATTCGACCTACTTGCAGCTCTTCTATGTAGTAAATGGCAAAGCACTCAATATTATTAAATATTCTATTTCTGTACAGTGTATCGTTAATTTTAATGATGCTTTCAAGTTATTTTGTGCTTGTTACCATATAAACCAAGAGGACCTCTCTCTTTTTTAATAATTGAATTTATCAAGGAGATTTCATTACAACAACAAGCTGAACATGCTCCAACTACTTAATATTGTGGCTCCGTGTAAACCTGATGTTGAAGTTTCTAAATGGGAGATTTATGTAATTGTTTTTAGTTAATTCTGTCTTTATTTCAGCTTTTGGATTTGTCTTTGTTAGAATCTTGTATCTGTTGGATGCTGTTTTTTTGCTGAATAATTTGTAAAAGAGCCCCCAAAAGGGATTCTGTAGCTGGAAACCAGACCAAGTGTCGAAGAGATATTCTTCAAATATATGAGAAGATAGCACAGTCACTAGCAGCTTTGTACATGACTGCAGGTGACCAAAGGCATGAATTGTCTTCCCAGAATCATATGTGTGGCAGCAAAATGGATTTTTTAATTTATATGTGAATATGGAAGGATTTTATATTATGGGGATTCACTTCAAATTAAATAATTAACTATGAAGACTTAGACTTGAGCACTCTTCAGAACTTTAATAATGATAAGTCTTAGCTAATAAATAACAGTAGCCTCTCCATGGCACTTATCTCATTTGATCCTACAAGGTTGGCATGATAGGTATTAATATTCCTATTTTATAGAAAAAGAAAGAGAGCTTCAGGGAAAGCAAGAGCTTTCTTCATGAATGCAACTGGAATTTAAACCCATGGGGTTCTCAGTGCTTTGTAGATGAGCTATCCTCTGCTCCCCAGAAGAGGGACAAGCCTGGTACTAACGATTGTCTTGTGTTCTTCCTCCTTACTCCATTCTAAAGTCTATCCAGCTTCTGACTTTTTCCTTGGTTTTCTCTCTCAGCTTTAGACTGCACCCTCCCATTGGGAACCATTATAAAATTTAACTTCCCTCACGGTGGCCAGATTTCTGGCTCCTTGTGTTTTTAGGGTAACTATCCAGCCCTACCCAATCCAGCTGCTAGATCTAAATCTGTTGCTCTCTATCTTGACAGATAGTACCTGATCTAATAAGGAGTTTGGGCTGGCAAGGAGTCTCTACACTCTATTTACTCTGGGAGCTTCTGTTCAGAGACTAGTGGTGGAGACAAGACTTCTGTCTGGCGATCAGAGACAGAAAATTTGATGAAGACTATAAAGGGGATATTCTCCATCTGGCGGGCTACTGGAGCCAGTTTTGGACCCTGTGGCTAGAGTAATAAGACAGATAGGATTGTTTTCATGAGAAATGATGTGAGACTCTGAGAAAAATCCAAACTGTTTTGGATCCTAGCATAGTCAAGTAATGGGGAATAAATAAGCTATACTTATATTAAGCTACCTATATTAATCTCAGTAAATATTAAACCCAGCTTGTTACTCTAAGCTGATATTGTTCTCTCGAAACTAGAGCTTACATGTTAAAAGTTTCTCTGTAAGTATACTTGACTAGAATCAGCAGTTTCAGTTCCTGTGTGAACCTAAGGAGCAGCCTGACCTTCAACGCCCTGGCTAACGCTGACCACCGAGACACAGGAATTCACTGCCAAAAAAACAGATGGCCAACACAAGGATGCTGACCATGAAAATCCATATTGGGACCAACAAGGACACTCCCTGCATGTCCATAGTCTTCCCCTCCCCCGCCCCCTTGTGGCATAATTACACACAATTGTGTGTAATTTTTTTGTTCTCCCTTCCTTTTCCCTTTCCCTCCTGCATGCACTGAGATGTTGAGATGGGCCTTGGGATGAGAGTCCCCCATGTTCTCAGATGGCCAGCAGCTGAATAAAACTCTTTCCTGCGCACAAGCACCTGTCTCAAGAGTTTGGCTTTTGTTGCAGCAGACAGTTGAAACTGGGTTTGGTTACAGTCATTCATTCAACAAATATTTAATGAGCAACTGGTGTGTGCCTGTGTATAAATAACCCTTATTTTACTTAATAATGGCCCCAACACACAGAGTAGTGATGGTGGCAATTTGGATATGCCAAAGAGAAACCATAAAGTGTATGCATGTGTATATGTGTGTATATATATTTATATATATATATGAAAAAGCATAGTATATATAGGGTTAAGTACTACCCATGGTTTCAGACATCCACTGGGGGTCTTGGAACATATCCCCCATGGATAGCATACTATATATACATTTTAGTATTTCAATCCTTAAACATGGTATATATTTCTATTTATTTAGTTATTTTATTTCTGTCAGCAATGTTTTGTAATTTTTAGTGTACAGATCTTGATTTTTGTTATATTTAGTTCTAAGTATTTTATGTTTTTTTTTAAAGCCAATGCATATAAAATTCTTAAATTTCATTTTCCAGTTGATCCCTGCTAATATATACAACACAGCTGATTTTTTAATGTTAACCTTATACCATGCAGTCTTGTTAAGTTCACTTACTATTTCTAGTAGTTGCTTTGTGGATTCCTTAGATTTATTCCTTTCCAATCCTTATGCCTTTTATTTCTTTATCTTGCCTTATTGCAAAAGCTAAGATGTCCAGTACAATATTAAAAATAGAGTGGTGACAGTGGACATGCCAACCTTACCCTTGATCATACAGGGAAAAATTTTGATATTTCACTATTAATTCTGATTTTATTTGAAGTTTTTTTTATAGACGTCCTTTAACAGATTGAAGTAGTTTCCTTCTATTCCAAGTCTGCAGAGATTTTATGATGATTGTGTGTTCACTTTTGTCCAATGTTTTTGTATCACAGGGCTTTCATTCATTCTGTTATTATGAATTATACCAAAATTTTAAACACAGATATATTAAAAACATTGTAGCATAAGTACTATAAAGAACAAGAAACACATTAAAGGGGATAAGAGTGATGGGAAGTGCTGCTTCAAAGACAAGGGGCAAGGCAGGCCTCTCTGGAGAGATCGCATGTGAGTAAAGACCTAAATGAAGTGAGGCAGCAAGCTGTCAGAAGTATGAGGAAATATCATTCCAGGTACCACGTGGTGAAAGATGGGTTTCACAAGAGAACCAGGGCCTGATCATATAAGCCCTTGGAGGCCACTGTTAGGAGTTTGGGATTTTATCCTGAGTACCCCGGGGAATCATTACGTTTTAACAAAAAGGCACCATGAACTGATTTATGGTTTTAAAATATCCTTCCAGCTGTTGCCAGAGAGCTGAATGTAGGTGGCAAGAGTGGAATGGAGAAATCAATCAGGAGGCTCTTGTATTATGCCACAAGGCTCACAGCATCCTGGTTAGAAGGGTAACAGACGAGGTGATGAAAAGTGAGCAGTTTTACAGTTGCTGTTGGATTGGATCCGGGGTTAAGAGAAAGTGAGGATTTAAGGAGAACTCTTAGGGTTTGGGGCCTGAGAAACTGGGTGTGTAACGGTGCCACTCCCTAGCCGGAGTAAAGAGGATTGGGAGATAGATCAAGAGGTCCGTTTTTGCCATTTGGACATTCACCTTTTCAGGTGAATGCAAAAAGTAGCTAGCTGGATATTCAGTTCTGGAGCTCAGAGAAGAGGTGAGAGTGGAGGGAAAAGTCTGGAAGTCTAAAGGGTGTAGATGATATTTAATCTCACGGGCTAGGTGAGTTCAGAGAGGAAATGAGAGTAAAGAGCTGAGTTCAGGAGAGTCAGGGAGAGGACGAGACCAGCAGCCAAAGCTATTGGGATGGAGCAGCCAGTGGGGTAAGAGGAAGATGGGAGGTGATTGGCTCAGGAGCCACGTGAAAAAAGGGTCTTGAGAGAAACAGGCTGGCGGCATAGGGAACAGCTGCGCCCGCCGCCTCTCCAACCACATCAAAATTACAGCTAAAATACCAAACCACCGTCACTCAGAGCCTCCTGAGATCTGGCTGAACAGAAGCCCTACAACCAGGGAACTGAAGCAGCACCGAGACCGGGAGGAGGGGCAGAGACGAGGGCCGATCGGGGCTGAATCCTGGAGATGCGGCCACAGACCCACATCCGGTGCCGCGGTTTAAACCGGGAGGGACATCTCCTGGGTGGAGCTTTCCCGGAGGAGGGAGGGGTCCCAGCCCCACAGCAGCCCCCAGCCCAGGGCTCCAGGGCCGGGAAGAGACGTCCCCACAACTCCGGGCTGTGAAACCAGCGGGGACTGTCCCTGAGGGTCGCGGAGGCTGCGGGAGCCCCAGCAGCTCCTCCAAAGGGCCCGGCGCGGACTCACTCGGACGCTCCCTCTGAGCCCAGCGCCGGGCAGCAGCCTGAAAGGACCCGGAACACTCGGGAGGAACTAACCTGCCTGGAGTCGGGGCGAGAGGTGGAGGGGCGGCTTCCTCCCAGGCAGAAGGGCTGGCGGAGGCCATGGCTCCTGTGGCGAGTCCTCCCCGCACACAGCCGGCGGGCAGGCGCCATGTTTGAATCGCCAGCACCTGACTCACGCCTTTGGCCCTGCCCCGTGACTCCCGGAGGCCCCACCCTCCCCACCTGCAGCTCATCCAGGCCATTTCCAGGGGCTTTTCTGTGCAAGTGGCCTCTCGAGCCCCATGCTTAGGACTTTCCTAAAATCTCTCAAACAAGCAGCCGTGTGCCCCATATAGCTTGATAAATGGCCCCAGGCCTGGCACTAGTGGCAGCTGCATTGGCTCATAGCTTGGCCTCTCCTGGGCACCTCCAAGCCCAGCACAAGCAGCAGCCAACTACTGTTTGCTGTGTAGCTCATGCTGGGTGGCCCTGGGCAAGGCACTGGCACAGGCTGACTTTGCACCTCCTGGGAGGCCCCAGAGACAGTGCACCTGGTGGTCAGACTCGACCACACTGGATTACAACCCTGCCACATCCACGAGTGACACACTCAAGGGGTGCACTTGGTGAACACCAAAGCCCCACTGAAGTAAATCCTGCTCCATAGGGGTGTCTCCAGCACAGCAGCTCTTTGGCTGTAGTTGCAGCTGGTCCTCACAGCTGATTGATCTGGGGGTCAATTCCTTCCAGGGATGCCAACAGCAACCAAGGCTCAACTACAACAGGACAGAGCACACAGTCCACACAGGGGAGCACCTAGAAGGCCCAGCTCAGGTGACTGGGGAGGCTGAGCCACTGGACCCTACAGGACACCTACTACACAAAGCCACTCTACAAGTTCCAGGAGACATAGCAGCTCCATCTACAACATAGAAACAAACACCTGGAAGCAACCAAAATGTGGAGGCAAAGAAACATGTCACAAAGGAAAGAACAGAAGAAATCTCTAGAAAATGAACTAAATGAGATAGATCCAAGCAAGCTAACAGATACAGAGTTCAGAATTTTGTTTATAAGGATGTTTAAGCAGGCTATTAGGGAAATAACTGAGAAAATCAATAACATAATAAAGCACCAATTTGAAATGAAGGCTACACGAACTGAAATGAAGAATAATTTACATGGAATCAACAGTAGAGTAGAGAATGCTGAGAATCAAATCAGCAATTTGGAACATGAGGAAACAAAAAACACCCAACCAGAGGAGCAAAAAGAAAGAAGAATCCAGAAATATGAAGATAGTATAAGGAGCCTCTGGGACAACTTCAAGAGGCCCAACATTCATATTATTGGGGTGCCAGAAGGGGAAAAAGAGACCAAGAAATTGAAAACCTATTTGAAAAAATAATTACAGAAAACTTCCCCTACCTGGGGAAGAAATAGACTTACAAGTCCAGGAAGCACAGAGGGTCCCAAACAGGAGGAACCCAAAGAGGCCCACAGCAAGACACATCATAATTAAAATGCCAAAGTTTGAAGACAAACAGAGAATCTTAAAAGCAGCAAGAGAAAAGCAGTTAGTTACCTACAAGGGAGCCCCCATACGACTGTCAGCTGATTTCTCAACAGAAACCTTGCAGGCCAGAAGGGAGTGGCAGGAAATACTCAAAGTGATGAAAAACACGGAACTACAGCCAAGATTGCTCTACCCAGCCAAGCTGTCATTTAGAATTGAAGGTCAGATAAGGAGCTTCACAGATAAGAAAAAGCTAAAGGAGTCCATCACCACCAGACCAGCACTACAAGAAAAGTTGGAGGGTCTTCTTTAAGAAGAAGCTAATGAACAAAAGAATCTGATGAACTAAATAGGTCCAGAGACACTGACGCATGTAAAAGACGATCGTATTTCAGAGGGAAGAGGGAAGGGGGGTGGAGGGTGGGAAGAGATTAACCAAAGAAGTTATATGCGTTGTGCATAACCCATGGACACAGACAATAATGGGGTGAAGGCCTGGGGAGGGGGTGGGAGTGAAGAGGGGGTCAATTGGGAGGGGAAATGGGACACCTGTAATACTCTCAACAATAAAGATAAACTAAAAAAAAAAAAAGGGGGGGGGGGTCTTGAGAAAGTGCACTGTGCCCACCACTGCTCTTGAGAGGCCAAGTGATATACGGATCAAAAATTAACTGAAATTTGGCAGGAAGTCTTTGGTAACCTTGAAAAGAACAGTTGCAACAGGTGGGGGGGGGGGGAGAACCTAAATGGAGTAGGCTGAACAAGAGAGAGATTTAGAGTGACAGCGGTCAGTGGATTGGAGACAGCAACTGCAGGCACATTTGTTACAAGTTTTCCTTTAAAGGAGAGCAAAGAAATTACTGAGGCTTGAGATGGGAAATGAAGCCTAAGGATAGCTTGTTTCGTGTTGTTTAAATATCATAGGTATTTCCCACGTGTCTATATACGGAGGGGAGTGAGTCGGTACAAAGGGAGAAGTTGATGCGAGGACTAGACGGGAGAATCGAAGGAGCAGCAGCGTCTGCAAAGAATGGGGCCGGATGGGATCCAACGGCCGGGACTGGCCGGCCTCAGGGGCTGCACCCGTTTGCCTCTGTCTCGGCGGAGAAGACGGGTACGGAGAAGGGGCAGAGGCTGGCGGGTAGGTTAGGAAGCAGCAAGGTGAGGCCGTCCCCTTCCCCGTGGTTCCGTCATCTCAGTGATGACGAGGCCATCGGCTCGAGCGAAGAGGCTGGAGCAGAACTGGAAGCTGGAGGAGGGAGGAGATGCACTGAGAGTCATCAAAAAGGGGAGAGAATACGTGGATTAGGGAATGAGCGGATTAGGGAAATCCAGTAGGACTGCCAGGCGCGGCTAAGTCTACCCGTGACTTGACATCATCATTTGAAATGACATCCATCAGCTTTTCTACCTCCACGTGCTGCTTGGGCCGCGGAGCAGAGTCCACGGAGGGCGGAGGTGGCTCCGTGGAGGAGACGCGAGAGGCCGGGAAGCGGGCGTCTCCCAGATGCTGACTGCAGGGCGGGGTCATGATTTCTAAGCTGAGCAAAGGGGGAGGGGGGTGGAGAACAGAAGAGTGCTGGGTCCGTGGGGGCCTTAGTGAGGTCAGAGCAGTGTTTGTGGGGCGAGGGTGGGGGCGGTGCTCGAGTAAATGAACCGGAAAACCAGAAAGCAGTTATCAAAGAGAAGATTGGTGACTTAAATCAAGAATCTGGAGACGGCTCGGCGCTTGCTAATGGCGTGGTCCAGGGTGTAATTGCGCGGGAAGGTGCGGGAGGTTTGGTGGAGGAATAGACTGTGCGAGGTGAGAGGTATGGGAAGGGAGGGCGGAGGCCGCGCCTTGGACGGGCCTTTTCCTGAGAGGTCGCCCTCAGGGTCTTTGCAGGTTGCCCCGGCCTCAGACGCCCGCGCAGCTCACTCCCCGTCCGAGCAGCGTCTCGTAGGGCCCTTCCACCGCGGCTTCTTCCCCTTCCCTGCTTCACTGCTCTGTAGTCTTTATCACCAGCCGACGTCTTATATAGGTATTTGGTTTTGGTCACCACCGCCCTCCATGAGGCCAAGGACTTTATTTGCTTTGGTTTTTCACAGCCGTCGCTTCAGGATGGAGGGATGCTGTGTCTGGAAGAGACCACGAACAGCCCCAAGGACACATGTTTTGTCTCCTACCCTGGTGACCCTTGAAGAGTGGGAATAACAGCCTGCTCTTGCTAGGGCTACCCGGGAGGTGGTGCTCTCGAGGGCGTTACAGCAATGAGAGAGAAGGGGTGACAGATGAAGGTTCTTTTTAACACAGAGCATAGAATCAAAGGGACCAGAGGTGGGTGTAAAACTGGGTGAAGCCAGAGGATGTGCAGGACACTTGGCGATGCATCCAGGAGTCCAGGGATGGCCAGAGAGACTTGGGAGTGTGGTGGTGACTGGGGTAACAAGGATGGAAGATAGTGGGATCGGAGCCAGAGGGCTTGTAGAGGAAGGTGAGTTATCAATTCTCATTGTGGACTCCCTGTAGGAACTAGCCTGTGGATAGCTAGTTGTAGGGAGACAGACTGTGACGGTCTTACCAAGAGCTCGCAGATTTCTGGGACCTCCTTAAATCCTGTGGTGAGGTCCATCACAGTGTGTCTCTCCCCACACCCCAGAAGCCCACCCCCAGGTCCTGGCAGCTTGGAGAAGACTGGGTCACTCTCCCCTTGCGTGGACCTGGCAATGAGCATGTGCAGCAGTGACCACTGCAGGCCCCTTAGAGCAGACCCCAGAGTAGCAGAGGAGGGAGGTCACCCTTTTAAGGGTTCCCCCCACATGGCCTATATCCCTGCACGAGAAGACACAGGTGGAGGGCTTCAGAGGCACTGCAATTCGGTTGTCCGGGTGACACGACCCATCCCATAATCACGGGTAGAGGCCAGAGACGTCACCGGCAACAGTTCTGAGATCTAGCCTATTTGCAAAACCTTTCCCTTCTTGCTTTCTCTCTTTAAACACAAATAATTTTAAATTTGCTTTTCCTTTCAAAAGCTTTCCTAGAGCAGAAGCCAGAGGCAGGTGCTTACACATTTAGATTTCAAAGCCTATCTCAGCTGGCAGAGCTGTCCAACGCTGAGATGTCAACAAAGTAAGTTAGAAAGTGGGTTCGTGGGCTGTCGCATCCAGTTGTGCAAGGATGCACCTGGGCGCCCGGAACAAGGAGTGTCGTTTACTTGAACAAAGGCACCGTGTGGGCAAAAGGCAGTCCTGGGTCAATAAACCTGAGAGCAAAGACCAGAGGGTATGTCCGAGAGACAACGGAGCCCTCTTTCCCCGTGTGCTGTGCGTGGGAGGCCGTGGACCTGCTTCACGGGGAGAGAGATTCAGGGGAACGGTGGAGAAAGAGACCCAGGGATCTGAATGCTTGTGAGGATTCTCAGAGAACAGCCTTCCTAACAAGGCCTCCAAAAAAAAAAAAAAAAGCAATGTACGCTATTTTATCTTCGATCCTGTGTGGGGTGGAGGGGCTCTCAGCCTCCCTTCTAGCAGCATCTCTACTGTTTGTTCCCCTTCCCCTTCCCTTTCTGAGGGGTAGGATCATAGGCCAGGTGTGGACACATAGGACGTGCTTGTTGAACTAGCTGTACAACAGTATAAATGTAATAATGTGATGTTTCAGTTCAAAATTCTGAGCTCAGACTTTTAATAATACAGGGTCAGAGTGGAGACTAAAAATAACTGCTTTTTATTGGGAGTGCTATAGGAATGATATTATTTAATTCTCACAGCATCCTCTGTAAGATAGATAATGTTATTACCTCCCTTTTACAAACTACAATAAGATACATATGTAACAGCATTTGCTATGTGACAGGAACCCTTCTAAGCACTTTCAGTTGTATTAACTATTGAATCGTCCCAACAAACCTTCGAGAGAGGCCCTGTCATGATCCTGCGTTATCGACGGCAAGACTAAGTTGTGGCTAACTCACTTAGTAAGTCGCAGAGCTTGGGATCTCTCTGGTTCCAGGGCAGACGTGATTAACCAATAAATTATGTTGCCTCCCCAGACTCCCTGGCCACAATAATCAACATTTCAGGGCCTTTCTAAAACATCTATATTGATCTTTCCAAAAGCCAATATCATTCTGAGCTCTGAATCCTAAAGATCCTGTGCTCTTAGGAGAGGAGAGGGTAAGAAGAAATGGCAAAGCGAGTCTTTGAGCGTGTTTAATCCTAATGAAGCGTGGACGGGAGGGGGAAAAAAAATATCAAGAGCTCAGAAATGTTATTTCAAAGCATGTCGGCACCCTTTCAACGCTCCGCTCTGCGCTCCACCCTCACAGTAAGCGGCTGGAGTATAGATTTCCCATTTGGTCATTAACACCCATTATCTCACCCCTCCCCCCCCCGACTTGCCAAATTCACTTTTAACTGCTCTCAGCGCCGGGCCGGAGCGGGGCCGGAGAATGAGTCTGCACAATGTATAATTATTATAAATGAGCGGAGATAAACAACACCTGTCAAAATAAATGATCAGCCTCCTAAATCGCTGGGCTCTCCACGTACTGTTTTGTAAACCTGGCTTATTCAGCCTGGCTAATTTCTCCCACTGCTGTTCCCAAGATTCCCCCCACCCCGATTCGAGCCCCTACAGTTAACTCAGAAGGTGCTTATCACCCCTAAATTCTTCTGAGTATCAGAGAAAAGGCTGAAGTCAATCGTTCCTGCAGGAGATGAATTACTAAATAGCTAGAGCTCCCTGAAAGGATGTCAGACATGGGCTGGCTCGTTGTGGCCCCGTCGATCATCGCTGGGCCTTTCAATGAAACCCCCTTTTGTTGTTTTCCGAGGGTTCAGCCGAAGTGACAGAGAGACAATGGCAGCCCGGCACAGATGTCAAGCTCGTTTCACGTGTGACTGTATTTGAGGCATGTTCGGCCGACAGAATTTTGGATGCGGAAACGCTTATTTCCAGTCTCCAAAGTTCAAGTCCAACAAACCACACTATTGACTGGTTCCAAGTCTCTGCGTCTACAACAGTGTAAAATAATGGTCTGTGTGGCATTTAATGATAACACACTTATGTCTTCTTCCTGTGATTGTTTTTTTCTTACTATGTGGCTGTACTGGCCAGGATTCTCAGGATGGGAGCAACAGAGAGGAGGCAGGCAGTTTTGTCAGGAGAGCAAGGAGGTCACTCGGCAAATCAGGGACAGAACCAAAGAACCAGACAGGAGGCCGGGGCACCTCTCCACGGGAGCATGTGGGAAACGGGGACACAGTACTTCCTCGGGGACCGAATCAGTCATTTCAGCACCACCCATTCCTTTGAGAGAACATCTGATAGAGTCATGTGTCCAACGACAAGGGTGGGTGAGCAGGATACTGTGAAAAGTGAGCCTGTAACGAGAAGGAAAAATAAAACCAAGACCAAAAAAAATGTAGCTCCCCCACTGTTTGGTTGGTTACTCCATACAGGAAACCCTCAGCCATCCAGAATTTAAGCTCTGTCCCAACACACACTCTGGCCCAGGACACAAATCTGTTTTCCTTTTAGTTCTTGGGTGACAAGCAGCTCTAAGAAAAGAAAGGCCGGGGTGGCTGGTACATGCGGCCCTTTGGACAACCCTGAGTCCACGGACGTGCTCCTTGCTGGACTGGTCTGGAGGGTCAGAGTCAGGACACTAGCAGCTGGGTGGCCGGCCTCTCTTTACCAAGCGTCCCCCTGAGACTTCTTATTTTCAAGTCCCCCTCACATACCTCCATCTACTGGTGCTCCCCTGGCTAGCTTTGCTTTGGGGATGAATACATGCCAGGGTGATATTCAGACCTGTAATAACCTACGTGGCACAGCTCCCCTTGGCCCCCAGAACAGACGCAGACCCTGCCGTGCCGGGAATGGCCTGATTTGCTTCCCAGGCAGGGCGAATTGAGGAGGTAGGTTGCTGCCTTGGTCTGAGCAGCAGGGCCCGCCAGCTGGATCTTCTGGCCCCATCCTTGGCCGTTGAAGCCATCTCTACAGAAGACTCTCATTACTTCGGGCTACTTGAGACGTTGGAATGATTAGTTGGCAGTTTATGTGATTGATAAGGGAGTTTTAACACAGATTTCCCGCCCTTCCCTGTCCCCTTGTCAAAATTTCAGGGCTTCCCTGTACTTTTAGACTGTTATTGGGAGAGTTGAGGGATGGTACGGAGCTCAAAACAAAACTGATGCCTGTGGGAAAACTTTTCTTTCTTTTCTTTTCAAAATATATCTTTATTGATTCCGGAGAGAGGAAGGGAGAGGGAGAGAGAGAGACAGAAACATCAGTGATGAGAGTCATTGATCGGCTGCCTCCTGCACGCCCCCTGCTGGGGATGGAGCCCGCAACCCGGGCATGTGCCCTGACCAGGAATTGAACCTCGATCTCCTGGATCCTAGGTTGACGCTCAACCGCTGAGCCACACCGCCTGGGCTGTGTGAAAACTTGTCTGGAAACATCTCATCATGCACCTGCTTGCTGGGCAGAATGTTTGAAATGGGAAAGTGACTCCTAGGCTCACTGTGCTCCTGGAGTTAGTTGTTTATAAAAGCGAGGAAGCAAGAGGGTTTCTTCGTTCCATTCTTTAGGTAACGTAAATGTGATGCACGCAATCTGACTGCTTAAAGCTCTATCGAGGTATGGTCTAATAGCAAAAGCTCCGGAATCTGAATTCTAGACTTGACCCTGCCCTCAACACATCACGTGATATAGATTATGTTCGTTCATTCATTCACCAGTGTTTATCGAGCAGTTACTATGTGCCAGACACTATGCTGGGCACCAAGAATACTTAAGTAAGTACAATAGACACCATCCCTATTGTAAAGCAAGACTTGGATCTAGCAAGGTGGAGGCCAATGGTGACTGTAATAAGAGCCATTTTCCACGAAGGGATGGCATCGGAAGCTTTCTGGAGGGGTCGAAGAGCGACCGGTGGGAGAGGAACTGGAGGTAGCAAGTGTTTCTAAACTTTTCAAGAAGCAGACATATCTGAATTGCCTATTCTTAGAGGAGAGACACTGAACCCAGATCAACCCCCTCCCGCAGATTCAGCAAATAGGTGGTGCCCAAATCAACCCCTTGATGGGAGGTTTCTTTGATGGAGTTTAAATTCAGAATGGTTGGCTTTCTGGTCTCCTGGAACAGAATGATTGACATCTTAGCCAAGCTTAACCGACGAAGAAAGATGTTCCCTCCTGCGTCCATGCTTGTGCCCTCAGATACCACTGACTGTCTCCTATGGCCTCTGGCAACTGTAGCATGAGTTCCGACTAAGGGCTGGGCTCTTAGAACACAGCGGTGCTTGGAATAGATGCTCCAAGAGCTGAGGATGGACATGTATTAAAATTCTGTGGACGTTGGGCTAGTGCTGAGAAAACCTAATGGGTACTATTGATGAAATCCTCTCTTGACCTTCAAGCTACTGCTCCATTTATCTCTTTCTTTACAGCAGAACTTCTCAAAATGCAGGATATAAAACCCCGGAACAGTATCGGAAACATTGCAAACATATATATGTGCTCGTTGATGTTGCTTTTTATTATTATTGTCAGGACTTCATCTAATTTTCAACCATCCCATGGTGGTAGCTTTGTCCTTGGTGAAATCACGGTTCCAGGATGGCTGCTGCCATTCCAAGCATTATATCTGACGCCCAAGGAAGGAAAGGGGCCATCACGTCCACTGTGTCCCTTTTTGTCAGCAATGAAAACTATCCCCCAAAACTTCAGCATTTATTTCTCACATCTCATTGGCCAGAACTGCATTAAGTCCCATTTCTAAACCAATTTCTGGCCAGGGGAATGCTCCTTGATGGTGGATTTAGACTAATTAGGATTCCCCTGGAGTTGGGACCTTGCCAGCAAGGATGCAGGGGGGCATGGCTTTGGCATTGCACAGGGTCTGTATGTCCGAATGATGCCAGGCCAGCGTACGAGCAGCTTGTGGACTGGTGGCTTTGCTTCAGAAAGTAGAGAGCAACCAGGCCTCCTGGGATCAGTCAGTGGAAGGGTACACAGAGTAGTCTAGGAGTGTTTTATAAATAAATATTTAACAGAGAGCAGGTGTCCTGGGTGAGGGGTGATAAGCCTCCGGTCTTGGAAATACCGCCTCTGGCTGTTTCCTGCAGGACATGTATTCATGGCCACTGACCAAAAGCACTGAATGAATAGTGGATACTCCGGATTTTCCAACAGCCTCCTGGGTGGGAGAGTCAGTTACACTACAGACCTAGTGAGGTTGGATGGTGTGATACTGTGATTTATAATAAGAAATATATTTTTGGCCTTGTTCCCTGTTTCTGCGACAGAGCTCCTAAAACTCTTGGAGTTTTCTAAGCAAAAGCCATACAGGTGTCTTTGGATCTCACACCTAAGGATGGGGGCTGGTTGTGGGGTTGGAACTTTCAGTCCCACCCCAACCTCTCTGGGGACAGCAGAGGTTCAATCTATAGTCAATGGCTAATAATTTAATCAATCATGACTATGCAACGAAGCCTCCCTAAAATCCCAAAAGGGCAAGTTCAGGGGGCTCCCAGGTTGGTGAACACATGGAGGGGCTGGGAGAGTGGTGCCCCCAGAAAGGGCACAGGAGCTCTGGGCCCTTCCCCACACCCTGCCCTGTGCATCTCCTCCATCCGGCTGTTCCCGAGTCACATCCTTTATAATAAACTGCTCATCTAGGAGGTAAAGTGTTTATCTGAGTTCTGTGAGCTGCTCTAGCAAATCAGTTGAACCCACAGAAGGGGTTGGGGAGCCTCTGATTTATAACCAGTTGGTTAGAAGAACAGGTGACAACCTGGACTAGCAATTGGTAGTTGAAATGGGGGAGGGGCAGCCTTGTAGGCCTGAGCCCTTAACCTGCGGGGTTTGGTGCAGTCTCGGGGCGACTAGTGTCAGAACTAAGTTGGGAACAAAAAAGAACTGAGTTGAATTGAATTCCTGGACATGCTCTCTCATTCCCCACCCCTCGGACTTTGGGTTGGGTCCACAAACCCATAAGAGACATAAAACATTTAAGTCTTTTATGAAAATAAACCCCAAATGAGTGAAACTGACAACAAGAGCTGCACTTTCTTCCCCGATTGATTCTCTGGGACGGAGCAGCACCCGATCACCTGGAAAAGGAGCTGTGAATGGTGAAGGTTCCCGAAAGGCAGGAAGGGCCACAGAGAGGACTCTGGAGCTGGCGACTCTCAACCATACCTGACCTATGCCTTTTAAAAGCCCGGGTAATAACCCATCTGCTCAGGGCAGCTCCACACCGCACAGGAGCACCAGGATGCTGGCAGCTGGACCATAGTTTTTTTTAGGGGGCTTATCACCAGATTAGGCACTTGGCTCACCAGTTGTTTTTCCATGATGATCACTAAGCCAGGGTCTTGCTCACACAATTTAAGTCCTATCTCTTCCTCAAACAATGACTCTTTTACACCTTTAGACCAACCATGACTTTTGTGAGTTAGTTTGTATAACTTAACTAATTAAGTAACTAAACATACATCCTTAACAGAGAAAATAAAATGCCATGTGCTTTTAAAAATATGTATATTATTACTCTTTAAAGTCTTAAGCAAAATGACTTTTGAAATTTTAAGTGGTATTCCTGGATGTTTGAGCAAAATATAGATCAGTTTTGTTTTATTTTAACCCTCACCTGAGGATAATTTTTCCATTGCTTTTCAGAGAGAGTGGAAGGGAGATAGAGAGAGAGAGAAACATCAGTGTGGAGAGAGACACTTCGATTGGTTGCCTCCTGCATGGGCCGCAACCAGCCCCAGGGATGGAGCCCGCAACCAAGGGACGTGTCCTTGGCTGGAATCGAACCCAGGACCCTTCAGTCTGAGGGCTGACGCTCTAATCACTGAGCCAAACCAGCCAGGGCAAGGTAGATCAGTTTATACCGTTCAAGCCAAAAATCTGTAGCCAAAATCTCAATGATAGCACCAGCTATTCTGGATCCCAAAACCTCAGGTATCAGGTGAAAGAACCACAAATTAAAGGACCCTTCAATTTTGTTAATATCACAAACAGACAGAGAGGAACCAGGAAGCTTCTAGAGAGAGACAACTTTAAGGAGATGCAGGGATGATTCCAGAACAGACTAAACGTAACTACACTGGATAGAGAGAGACTTAAGGGCTTTTGATGTCAGTTAATAAAATCATAAAGGTCGTTGAGGAAAACAGCCGTCGCCACCAAGCATCACGCTGTGAATGCTGCTATCACGTGGGCTTTGAGTGGCAAACAAAAGAGATCGTTTCTGGTGAACATGAGCAGGAAAGAACATTCTGGGAAGAAAACAAGGTGCTATATAATGTAGCTGAGAATGCTGGTGAACTTCAAACTAGAAACTGGCAGCTAAAGGGGGCCCAGGAAGCTGAGACCACAGGCGAGGACATGGTTCAGAGTGAGTCCGGTCAGCACGGCTGAGCTTGTGAACAACGTCTCCCCAGGATTCTGCAGCTTCTCACCGGTCCCTCTGGGCCAAGTGGCCACGTCTCAGCTGCCAGAGAGGGGGGACATCTCCTAACAGTTTGCTCAGTGGAGTTGGGAATGTATCCCACCTAGGCCCTTATAATGGGGAATTTCACACTGATAGAAAGGATGTTCAGGTCCTAGGTAGCCCCCCCCCACCAAATAATAAGATAAAGTTAAATAAAAAGTGCCCAAAGTCTACCCCTTTGGGCACCCAAAAGTCTCATAACCTTCTTCTTATATTAAAAAAATAAGACTGCTCCCCACTAACAGTACCAAGTCCACCATCCCTTATAGAACAGAATGGTCTATGCACGTTCTGGGCACAGCCCTTTCCCTGGTCGGGTTGCCTCTTCTACCAGCCTGCCCCCCCCCCCCCATGAGTGCCACACAGAGGGACAATCCTGGCTTATGCACACAGTGCAGACCCACCATGGGCCAAACTCAAATTGTTTCCTCCCCTGTGACTGGAAAATCCCATGATTTCATAGATGTGGAAGGAGAGGAGAGCTGCAAACTGAAAGTTGTATGTACACTTGGAATTAGGGCGAGTGTTACTGTAATTTATCTGTGCCTTTAAGGCCATTTGGGGACCAGGCTCCCCCCGCCCCCTCTCCATTTCAGCCAACCAACCAAGCCATCAATTAGAACTAATCCCAGTTGTCTGAGCTAACACGCTGAATTCAGCAGTTCCAGCGCGTAAACCCATATAAAATGATTCTGTGAATGATCCTTTCCCACCAAGGCTTCAGTTTTTAATTGGACTCCCAGCTCCAGGAATACTGGGGGATGAGTCTATTTGCAGGGATGGAATCCATGCACAGAACCAGCTTCTTCTTCAACCACAAAGCCTTTAGATAAGAATGTCACCTTCGAGCATCAAACATGGGGGGGTTGTTTTTCCTGGGGATCGATAGGAGAATTACCTAGCGCTGTGGGTCCCCGGCGCTCCAAATCTTCCCACCCATCCCCATTGCAACTCCTGAAGGCCACTATTTTCTTAACCATAACCTGGCTTATACAAAAGCCATCTGGAGACGCTTTCAATTCAACGAACACCACGTCGGGGACCCACGCGATCAAGATTGGCTTTTGGTTTTCAGCTGCAATAGGAAGCTGCAGGCCCTGAAAGTCCCTGGTTTCTGAGTTTTGAGCCAAAATTTTAGAGATCCGAGGATGTCATTCTATTTTTTTACATCACCATCTGTAGTCCATGAATTTCTCTTTCCCTTGTAAACACAAAATATGACACGCTCATACAGTAATTGTTAAAAAAAACCGTCTGGCTCTCCTTTTTCATATCGCAAGCTGTAAGCGTCTTGGTCTATTTTTCCTCCCTCACTAACTGCTGGGATTTCATTGCTTAGCTCGGATGCAGCCCCTCTGACCTCCGATGAAAAAAACCTCGCAAAGAAAAGAGAGAGACGCTCACTCTTTTACTTTGGCTGTAGGAAATCACATACAGCGCTGTGCTGCAATGCTGTACATGCAAATATGTTGTCTTAACAAGAGTTTCAAACACCCAGTTGAGAGGGTTTCAGCTGTCTGGGTGAGTTACTTTCACTTCTAAAGAAGCTGTAACTGTCTTTGTTATTTTAATTATTTGCTGCCTTAGTATAATATATGCTAGAGTCATGTCCTTACTTTCATAAAGGCGACACATACTTGTAGCTCCTTTGACAAACCAGAAGATTTTCATTGGAACTTCCCTCTTTATCCTACATGCACACAAACAAAAACTTCTGACGCCGGTGTTCTCCTTTAAACCCAGTATCTCCGGCTGCTTCAAGAGCGGCCTGTCACTCAGTGTCCCACGGCAGCGAACACTTGCTGGGCCTTCAGTGGGCTCTGCGTGTACGGTGATCCAGGACAGAGCTTTAAATTAACTGTATGTTGTGATTTATAAGAAGAAATAAATATTTGGTCTTTGTCTTTGTTTCTGGCAACAGAGAGAAAAACAAACAAACAAACAAACAAACAAAATCCTTGGAACTTCCTAGGTGAACCCAGCCATAAAGGTATCCTCCGCTATGTTAATGAGGTGACTTTTGGACCTCACCTGAGGATGGGGCTGGTTGCCAGAGGGACCAGCCGTGTGATGAGGGGCTGGAACTTTCAGTCCCTCTCTGACCTCCAGGGAGGGGAGAGGGGCTGGAGATGCGAGCTCAGTCCCTAAGGGTGAGTGATTTAATCAGCCAGGCCTGTGTATGAATCTCCATAAACCCCAAAAGGACAGGGTTCAGAGAGCTTCCCGTTGGTGAACCCGTGGAGGGGCGGGGAGCCTGGTGCCCCCGAGAGGGCACGGGAGCTCTGGGCCCTCCCCACCCCCTGCCCTGTGCATCTCCTCCACCCGGCTGCTCCCGAGTCACATCTTTTGTAATAAACTGGCCATCTAGGAAGTAAAGTGCTTCTCCGAGTTCTGTGAGCTGCTCTAGCAAATCGATCGAACCCAAGGAGAGTGGGGTCATGGGAACTGAAACCAAGGGTCCTTATGACTTTGATTAAATTTAGTATTAAATCCCAGCTCTCAAAATCATATCCTTGTCTCTATATATACCCTTTGGAGACCTAGCCTTTCCCCCATAGTCAGGGACCCTCGAGGCAGCGGAAGGGAGCAGCTTGGACCTGACTAATTAATGGCCCAGACCTCTGGCAGGCTAAAGATAACATCTTCATATAAATTAGGTTTCAGCTCCTGAGCCCTAAGGTGGAACAGTTCCCCTGGCTACTTTCCCATGAAACAGACAAAGGGACACAGGAAAAGACCTCAGCACTGTCCTCAAGGCCTGAAGAAATGGTTCATTACACTTAGCTCACCTCCAACCGATCAGCCCCCAGCATGAGCCCAAACTCCTAACCCGGGTCGTGACTTCGCCCTATAGAATCCGTAACCTCTATGCCATTGGGGAGTTGGGCTTTTGAGGTATACGATCTCTGTGTCCAAACTGGCCAATTCGGGATTAAACTATGTATTTCTTTCTCTACTGCAATTCTTTGGGCCAGGGTTCACAGGCAGGCGGGGGCTCAAGGAAAAACACTGGGGTTCTGGTAATAAACTCCTGATTTACAGCCAGTTGGTCAGAAGTACAGATAACATCCTGGGTTTTCAACTGGCATTTGAAGCAGGGGAGGGGGTGGGTCAGTTTTGTGGGACTGAACCCTTAGCCTGTGGCACCTGATGCCATCTCTGACAGCATCAGCATTGTAGGGCACCCAGCTGGTGTCAGAGACTTGTTTAGTGGTGTGTATGTGGGGGGCGGGTCCCACATGTAACACCCCTGCCTGTTGGCACTGGGTCTAGGAACCTAAAAGACTGCTGTATGCCTCAATCGGCTAGGTTCTCACAGCCCCAGTTAGTCCAGAAACAACTACAGGTCATTCCCTTTTCCCTAATGGTTTCCTATTGTTCACAACCTGCTTGCCAGGACCAATTTCTATACCATTCAGCGTTGCAGCATCAGAGAGAAAATTCTTTCACGGAGAGGTTATTGCACAGCTCACAGAGTTGATGGAAGAGATGGAAAAGCAGGTGCAGAACAAAGGTAGAAATTAAAGGAAGCAAAACTGTAATTAAGGCCGTGCCTCAGAAAGAGTCTGGTTAGGATGCCACTGTGGGCACTGCCACCCTGAGAAAGCTGTCCCAGGTTTTCAATCCTACCAGGGCCACCAGGAGCAATCTCCAGTGACCCTGGTGTCTGCTTTGTCCTCTCAGATGTCAGATACCTTGATGGGGACATTGGATTGGCTCAGCCCAGGTTACATGCTCATCGTAGCTGCCAGAGAGTCCAAAGAGAATATCTGCCCCTATAATACATATTGGGTATTTGTTGTGTAATCTCTGGGTAATCCACCTCCTCCACCGCAGGTCCCATCTTCCCAAGACAGAAATCTGAAAAATCAGTTTTCCAGGTCCCTTTGCAGCCTTGGCCCAGACATGTGACCTCGGCTCCAACCATCATCAGGGGACAACTCGAGAAAACAGGCTCTATGTGGAGTGTCCAGTTTGTGGGGTCCCTGGTTTCAAGGTCAAGTTCCCACATACAGGTGGCACCTGAGCTGCGGCAAGCAGGCCAGTTCCCATTAGGGGTGCAGGCTCCAGTGCCTGGTGCTCAGTGGCAGCGCAGGGGGTTCCTCATCAGGCCAGCTCCCTAGCAAGATGCTGAGCACTGTTCACAATCTCTTGAGCCAACTTCTGCAGCTCCTTCCCCCAGTCCAGGGATCTGTAAATCTTCCCTCTTCTGCTGGTCACCCAGGATCGCTTTGTCTTCATCACAATCAGGACCCCTGGCTGATAATGTATCCCTTTCACCTTCCACACCAGAAGTTGGGACCCTCCCTCCTACCAAGACCAAAATAATAGAGATTTCCTCCAAGAAGGTGTGATATTCTGACCCTGGGAAGCAAAAAAAAAAAAAAAAAGAAAAAAGGAAGACATGAATGCTAGGACAGTCCTCTCACATACATTCTCTCCAACACTCACAATGATCTCCAAGTTTGCTGTTTCTCTCTCCAGTTCAGAAATGAGATTAGTGAAGGCTCAAGGAGATAAGGTGACTTGTGTGAAGTCACACAAGCAAGTCTCTGGCAGAGCTGCAACTAAACCCACCGAGGCCGACTCCCAGCCTGCACTCTAGGCCAGATCTTTCTCACCTTATCTCTGTTATTTCCCACCATGACGCAGCTTTCCATGAGCAGACGGTGGAAACACACCACCACCCCAAGCACAAAAGCCAACGCACAAACCCCCTCCTCCAGCGGAGCGCGTGTTTCCTCGAGTGAGGCTTGAGGGCATCCTCTGGGAAGGCTCCTGGGGTGACAGACAGTAGCCTCCCCAGGAGGTTAGCCGGAAGCCCGCAGGGGGGTTCCCTCGGCCTGTCCTATCTAAACGCACAGGGTCAAAAGCCATGCACCCCTGACTTTGAATCCAGCCTCCAGCACTCGAGCTGTGACATCCTGGGCGTGCCCCCTGACCTCTGAGCTCCATCGCTGTCAACTGAGTCATGACGATGGGAACAGAACCGTCCCCTCTGTCATGAGGGTTGAAGTTAGATACTGCGCAGGTGAAGCACTCAGGGAGCGCAGCGTCTGACGCACCCGATGCTCAGCAAAATCCGCTCTTACTATCCTTGGGTGACCTTTGCTAAGAGGCTCAAATGTCCCCAGAGGAGCAGGTCAGCTAAGGACGCTGAGGGCGGCGGCGATGTGGTCCACCGGCCCCTGGACTTCCACCAGAGTGCATCAAGGCCCGGTTTTGTTTTCTTTTTTCCCCAGGGAGATAATACATCCATCCTCCCTCGTTCACGGAGTCATTAAGCAGACAAAATAAGATAATGTATGTGCAGAAAATGCACCGGGGGGGGGGGGGGGGGGGGGGAGTTAAGTGCTGTATAGTTGCAAGCTATTGTTGTCCTGTGGCTGTTGTTTTGGGAAAGCTTTTACCCAGGTAAATAATAAGACTTGCTCTTGAAAGACCTTTTAGGAAGTAAGGTCTAAATATGTGGCCAAAAATAAAAAATAAAAAATAATTAAGGGATTTGAATTAGCCTGGCAAAAGAAAGGCTGAACAGGGTGATTTAATTATTTTTTGTAAGTTGGATGTTGCCTCCACAGGCAGGGTTGTGACCAAATCGTCTGGTTTCTACCAAGGTCTGAACAATAGGAAACGAGTTTCAAGCGCAAGTGGGAGAGATCAGGTCCCCTCTAGGGCACACCTCCAGAGGTTTCACTGGAAGGATTAAAGATGTCATACGTACATGCTGTTGGATAACAGTTGGGACTTTGCAGAATGAGGAACCCAGGTGCGTGTTCTGCACCAAAAAGGGGCCAGTGCTTCATAAAATAATATCATGGCTTTTATTCTGAAGGTAAGCTGGACAGGGCATGAGTTCCCCAAAAGGTAAGCTCAGAGCCAAGCAATTTCTTGGAAGGTGGTCCCAGCAAAGCCACAACTACTGGAAGTCCATCCATTCCCACTGGGAGGGCGATGGAAGGGAATGGCACTGGAGAGGCTATCACAAACCAACTCAATTTAGAGTCAAAGGCCCACTGACAGTTTTCAAATAATCTTCCTGCTTAGGATGGGGTGTTCCCAGAATATAGTTTAAGAACAGGCTACATAAGGGGGCTACATGGGTCTTCCGCACGGATTAGAGAAATGCAGAGGTGAGGGGACCAGGCAGACCATCACGAAGGGGAAAGCAGGGTTTCCCCCAATCTCATTAACAGAGGCCAAACTAGAAGACAGAGTGATGGAATTTTGCTGGAGAAAGTCCCAGAACTGTGCTGATTTGGATCCGCATTAATTCGTGCCGAGTTCAAGGGAACACACTGCCACCTGGCAATCCATTTACTCATCTCTCGTTGATTCCCCTAAATGCCCTCAACAGCTGTTGGCATCCTACTCTTCTCTCCAGGACTTTCTCTTCTACTTACTAAGCTCCAGCTACACCGGCCTTTTCGACCCTCGCACATGCCTCGCCCTCCTGCCTCATCAATTGCTCCCCCTTCAGATCTCAGCCTAAATGTCCCTTCCTTGGAGGGATCATCCTGAACTCTCACTGTGGTCCTTTTTCCATAGACTTCCTTCTTTTCCTCTGTAGCTTTGCCCTAATTAACAATTATGTATATACAAGGTGTCCCAAAAAATGTATACACACTTTGAATAATTATTAATTCCAATGGGTTAAATCTGAAAAGAAAGAAACATTGGAATTAATAATTATTCAAAGTGTGTATACATTTTGGGGGAACACCCTCTATTTGTGTTTGTTTGTTTCATGTTTATCTCTCCAACTAGATTGTACCCTCCATGGGGGAAAGAACATGTCTGATCTATTCACGTTGGGTACCAATCTACAAAAGGAGGCCCTTGAAAAATCCTGGTTGAACACATGAATCTTAAAATAAGCCCCAGTGTCTCCATTGGAGACATTTTCCATCAGCTTTCAGCATGTACTTTATCCATGTCAGGCAGGAAAGCGTTAACTCAATACCACATTAGTCTCAATGGGAGGGTGAGTCCAATGCAACAATTTGGTTCGGCTAGTCTGACCACTAACTATGTCTTCTTAATGCTCAGTTGGAGTGAACGATTGTTCCCAAGAGAAGAAGCAATACCCGAATTCCCCACTCTCATTGAACCGCACAGCCTGCTGCCATTGGGAAGCTGGAATATACCCTTTTCACTAAAATTACAGCATCTAGCAAATCCTTCAGAGGTGATACGCACAAACAAAGGCCCCATAACCAGGCACAAGAAAGTAACAAGCTGTGATCCTCTCCCTCACGGGCATGAAATAGCTGGTTGATGGCACATTGCCTTTCCCTACTTCTTACAACAAACACCATAACCTGGCAAGTGGGCCTATTGATCGGGTTGTTATTTCTACCAACTACGTGGCTGCTGGCGGGGCTAGAGACCCTCACAACCATGGGCCACCTTTATTAGGCCAACAGAGGCAACAAAAGCTTGACATTTGTAGGTAGACTTTTCAATGTAACTCCCACCACCTGCCTGTTTGAGAAACTCTGGGTCTCAACTAGCCAGAGTCCGAAAGGTGTAGTCCTCACAGGTACAGCGGCACCTGGAAGCAAAGAACTGTAGCTTCTGCACAATCCTCCGGTTCAGAGTATCAGACAGCCATGTGGCAGGGGAAGAAAAGATTCATTCTCAACCCAGCAAGTCACACATGAGGCAAGTGGGCCATGGAGGGGACACTGGGCCAGGAGCTATTTGTGGGTATCAATCTCTGTCCAGTTATGTGGATCTGGAAAATGGTGTGAAATGACCACTGCGAGAACAGAGCTAAGGGAAATCCATCAGCATGTATTGGTAAATGCTGCGTGTGTGTGGATTTGCTCTTATTTGAGGCTGAACAAGCAAGAAACAGCCACCACATGAAGCCACTGCGGATCAAGGGAAAGGGAAGGACATCCTAAGGGTGTAAGGAAAGAGGAATTCTCTCAAAATGACTTACTATAGGAAATAAAGTGATAATTTAGAACCTGCCTGCCATCAATAAAACTGGAGGAGAAAGGCCAAGATGCCAAGACAAAAAAAATGAAATTAAAAGGGAGACGGGTGACATAAATGAGAATTGTAAGGAGAACAAAAAGTGAAATATAAATGGAAATTAAATCCACAACAAAGCAGTGAAGAGCAGAACTGAACATATGGAAATGATGTGGGTGTTAGGTACTGACCAGGGCCCCCTTAGATCGTACATTTAAATGATTAGCAGTTAAGGCAATGAGATGGTGAATGACATCTACCATAGATGACACATGTGGAGAGTGTAGGGTGCTAACCTGCATTTCTATCCACTCTCTCCCCAGCCCTCAGTCAAGGCTGTGAACAGTTTTTAAAAAGCCCCTGCAGCTTTGTCCTGGCAGCTCAGAGACATATCTCCAAATTCATCTCTAAGTCTTTGTTATGATCCCCTTAATGTGTTCTAGTGCTCACACTTGACAGAGGCAATATCGCCTGGCGGCTAAGAGCACAGACTCTAGAAATAAACTGCCTGTGTTTGGGATCGAGTCCTACTGTTACTAACTGTGTGATCTTTTTTATTTTTTAATGTTTTTTATTGATTTTAGGGAGAGGAAGGGAGAGGAAGAGAGAGATAGAAACATCAGTGATGAGAGAGTCATTGATCGGCTGCCTCCTGCATGGCCCCTACTGGGGATCGAGCCCACAACCCGGGCATGTGCCCTGACGGGGAATCGAACCAGTGACCTCTTGGTTCATAGGTCAACGCTCAACCACTGAGCCACGCCTGCCGGGCATTGTGTGATCTTTAGTAAGTTATCTAACTTCCTTTAAAAAATTTTTAAATTTAATTAAAAAAATTATCCTCATCTGAGGATATGTTTTATTGATTTTAGAGAGAGAGAGAGAGAGAGAGAGAGAGAGAAACATTGATTGGTTGACTCCCTTATGCACCCTACCTGACAGGGTCTGTGCCCTGACTGGGAATCAGACCAACAACCTTTTGGTGCACAGAATGATGCTCCAACCAACTGAGCCACCTGGCCAGGGTGACTTCTTTTTTTTTTTAATTATTGAGATATGCTTGACACCTAACATTAGATTAGTTTCAGGTGTACACATGATGATTGGGTATTTGTATACATTGTGAAATGATCAGCACAATAAGTCAAGTTAAAGCCATCACCTCAGAGAGTTGTAATATATGGCTTCTGTATGTCCTAGTTATCTTGTCTGTGAACTGGCCATGATATAACAGTAGCTGCCTCACAGGGTTTTGTGTGGCTCAATGGGCTCATGCACGAAAGGGCTCTTACAGTGCCTGGCATATTGCAAAGCTGTGGAAAACCATCATTCAAGATTTCTTGTGTTCCTGGTTTTTTTCCTTTCTACTCAAACCCAATCAATACTTCAGGATTTATACTTCACGTGAGGCTCTCAAGTGAAGCTCTGGACTCATTTTGAGAGCCCCTCGAGAAAGCCTATCCTTACTTCTTAGGTAGCCCCAAACCCCAGTCTGGGCCCGGTATTCCAGATCTGCACAAAGGGCAGTCAAACCAGAATTAAGACCTAAGTAAGAAATAGCATACTTTGTGGAGGTAATTTTGTTAGCCTATAGGAATGAGGAAAGGCTTAAACATAACCAAGTGGGATTTTTCCAGGTGAGAAATAAAGTTCTGAGCTAAGGCAGTAACCCTTTGAAGGAAGCAGAGAAAATTGGTCTGGAGGATATTTTGAGGGTGAGATGAACAGAGATTGGTGACTAAGGGAGACCCGTGGATGAAGTCAGTGAAAAGTTAAGAATTCAATCCATCACCTTTAATGCTTTTTTTCTCCTTTATCCACTTGGCTGCCAGTCACTAAAAGGAACTGTCTTTATTTTTAGTAAAATCCTCAATGGTCAGCATAGTAACTGGTACACAGTAGGGATTCAGATACTGTTTGTTAAATAGCTCTAGACCCAAATTAGCTTTCTAGTCCCTAGTCCCTTAAATAAATGTCACCTCAACGAATCACACCTTCAGTTTACATCTTTGTTGTTTCTCAAGGCTTGACTCTCCTTTGCTTTACATGGGGCCATATCTTGCCGAATCTTCAAGACCAACAAAACCTCCTGCCTGTAGAAGTCTGCCAAAGACTAGATGGACCGCGGTCCTCTCTCCCTGCCAGGTCCATGCTTGTCCTCGCTGCATCTCTCAAGAACACTCGAGGACAACTCTTTGTATTTATCTAATTTTTGCAGTCATTTAACTTCTTAAAGTAAGTGCTTTGTCTCCTGAATTGAATTTGGAGGTTCTCATTTCCTTTTTGTTTGTTTGTTAATCCTTACCTGAGGATGTTTTTTCCATTGGTTTTTCAGAGAGAATGGGGCGGGGTGGGGGGGAGAGAAACATCTATGTGAGAGAGCCACATGGACGGGTTGCCTCCCACACACGCCCTGACCAGGGGCAGGGAGGGAGCCCACAACCCAGGTACGTGCCCCTGGACCTGAAATCAAACCTGAGACCCTGTGGGGCCCCGGCTGATGCTCCAACCACTGAGCCACGCAGGCCAGGCCCACATCCACATTTCTTTCACTCCACCCTCCCCAATGCTCCCGTGCCATAGGATGGATAGCACCGTAGTTACGTATGAATAGCAGCTATCCAATAAACCCTGGGCCACAGGATTCTAAACATTCAGGTTACCTTTCTCCTCAAGTAGCACTTTTAAAAAATATATTGTATAAGATGAGCTGTTCCTGACTTTCTAGCAGGATTGGGTAAAACAGTCAGGAGCAGCCCTTCCCTGGCTTCCAGGCATGCCATAATCTCCGACTGGAGAGCAAACCAATCTGAGCCTGGGCTTGGGAGTTTCCCTGGGACACAGTGACTTGCCCCCTCCACACAGAGGTCAACTGAAACCCCCACATTCTGCGGCCACAGCCCACTCAAGTTCAAACGTGCACAAATAAAAGTCAAAGGTCCTATTGCCCTGGTGGAGAAAGGAGATGTTTCAGGAACTTTGGGTCATCAGCAGTTCTCAAGTCAGGTTCTTTTGGACTGTAGGTCTGCAGAGGTCAAAGCAAAGGTTCCGGAGGCAGAACCTTTGGTAGAAATACTGGGGTGTGGATGATTAAAGAACCGCCCAAGCAGACTGGGCCTCGGGATCTGACTCCAGACTCAGCAGGGGACTGGAGTGAGAAACAGACCCTCGGGCAAAGGACAGCTGTAGTTGGGCAGACCAACCGCATGTGAGGGCGTGGTGTGGAGTATGGGGGCTGCAGGCTGGTGCTCATGGGGCATCTAGGTCTCTGTTCATACCAAGCATAAAACGGCGGGTGATTTCCAAACCGGCTTCACTCTCTGGAGGAGGGAGTAACCTGTACCTTCCCAGGGTCAGCTGTCATTGCATCAGTTCTTGAAAAATGCAGAAGGACAAGCAGTGTTATGAATCTGGCAGAGAGATGACCATGGTCCATCTAGTCTTTGGCAGATTTCTAAAAGCAGGGGTTTCCTGTTGGACTCTGAAGATTTGGCAAGGTCTGGCCATATGTAAAGGGAAGGAGATTCCATCTTTGAGAAACAACAAAGATGTAAACAGAAGAGAGGATGAGGATTGCTGAGCCTGCGTGTTTGCCTACATTGGTTAGGATGTTTTTTTTGGATGCACGTAAAGGAACCCCAATTAAAATTTGCACAATAGGTAGATTTATTGGCTCATGTAAAACAGGAGCTCAGGGTTAGGATAAGTTTCAGGGTTGGTCCTATTCAGTGTCTCAAGGGTGTCTCAAGGGTCGCAGAGCAGGCGCTATTAGGCGGTCGCCAAGAGCCACTTCCTCTCCCTCTTGACTAACAAAACCTAACAATGTTCCATCTCCAGAAGGTGAATTACGATTCACTTAAGTCAGTCCTAAGTGGGGAATCTAGTGAACAGAACCGTGCTTTCTACCTGCCTTTTTCTTTCTGCTTCGGCTGCTGGTTTGAGAATATGATGTTTGGAGCTATCGCAGCCACCTTGTGAACATGGGGCAACACATAAAGCCAATATGTGGAGGATGGCAGAGCAGCGGACTAGACAGACAGATCTTGGGTCTTTGATGAAACCACCGAGCTGCTTTACCAAACCTGGACTTGCCTACCTTGAGATTTCTTGAGATTATTATTTCAGATCCTATTACCTGGGGATGCTGTACATGTAGCTCAAAGCAATCCTGACACGGATTGGGTTTTCTGTCTCTCTCTGTCCCTGCTAGTCTCGGGGTTACTAACCTTTGTGTCCACGGGGTCCAGAAATGAAAGAACATGTTTAGTATTCCAGCCTCCCAGATAAGAGCCCTGAGAGTCATCGTGATCGAACCAGCCTCGGTTATCTGCTCGGCCTTGCACCAATGATGGTGGTCAGAGATAGGGAACAGATTGATTAGCTTGTGCTCTTCAGACTCGGCTCCTGGAACTGGGGATAGGTCCAAATAAAGTCTGGATTCTTTTAGCAAATGCTGTCAGTGCCCTACTCATGTCCCTTAGATCCACCTTGATGATCAACTCCACCTTGGATGGGAAGTTTGTGCACACACTGAAGGTTTCCTACTTTGAGTTACCTGTATCTGTGTGTGGGAGTTCACTGGCCAGGGGAGCATGATGGAAGTGTTAGGAGCAATCCTCAATGAATGAATGGTGGACAAATAATCTTCTAGATTGCTTGACTCTTAACGGGACATTATGTTCTACATCCGCACTGTCCAACACAGTAGCCAGTAGCCATGCGTGGCTACTTAAATATATTAACATTAGATAAGATTTAAAAATTCAGTCCCTGTGTCACACTAGCCTCATTTCAAGTACACAAGAGTAACATGTGGCTAGCGGCTACCTTATTGGACAGTGCAAATACGTATATAACATTCCCATCACACAGAAGTCTTCTGGACAATGCTTTTCTACAGTCTCTCAGAGGGTCCTTATCAGAACTGAGTGTCCATTGCCCACTTATGAACTCACCCCTTATTGGCCTTCCTCCTTTCCTATTTCACTTCCTCACACCCTCACTGTGCTTCCTGGAAGCACTTCCCAAGTAAGCTTCTAGCCTCCCAACCCTTGCCTCAGGGTTGACTCTTGGAGGAACCCTACTGATAACCAGAATCTTAGGAACAGAAAACAACTGAGAGGATGTTGTTGACTATCAACAAATGTCCTCTACAGCCTTGCTCCTCAAAGTACGGTCCACAGACAGGAACTTGTTAGAAAAGCAGAGTCTCAGCCCCTCTCCCCACCCCTGGTCTCCCAGCCCCAGGTCTACTGAATCAGCATCTGCATTTTAACAAGATTCCCACGTGATTTGTATATAAGTCAAGGAGTAAGATGTCAAGGGACTGATTAAATGTACCCACCCAGCTATGCCTGCCATTTAAACAGGGGTTCTGGAGAAAAATCGCCGAAAGGTATAAGCCATCACCTTTTATTTCAGGACTTTGATGACTTTAGCAGTGCTGAATATTTTCTTTTTCATTTTTGTCTTGAGGCGCTTGTGGTGCACTGAGCTTGAGGTCCCCTTTTCTTCATGGGGTCTAGGACCCCGTGCTCTGTCCTTTAAACTGACCTCTTCAGCGCTGACTTTCCCTGCCTGCCTCCAGGAGGCCTTTGGGTCCCCAGTTAAGCATTTTGTCATAGGTGACGAGAGAGCGATCCACCCGACAGGGTTTTTACTCTGCTGGACTTGCACAGCCAGTGAGGGAATAAATCTTGTCGCCTGAAGACAGTGGGGTTCTCCATCTGGAGCCAGATTTGTTCTAATTAGCTGGCTCTGAGGTTTGCTGTGGCCAGTCCTCTGAAAGCTAATAAAGCGATTTTGAGAACACCTGTATCTCGCCTGATCCTGAGCATGAGGATGGAAACAGACTGTTTCTTCATTCCACTGAGAGAGACTTTGTCCCCATACCTTGTCTCGCGTCTCAATTCTAGACTCGTTTCGTTTTTAGTTCGATTTCGCTCAAAGCGCTCCTCTCTTGGTGTTAATTTGATAGCGTTGCAGTGTTCTTTTCATTCTTCAGCCTGCAAGTAGCTCCTTCCTGCTTAGCCCTGATGGAGGCCTTTTGTTTTGCTCAGAAATGCCTTATTGGCCTGAGTGACAGAGGAATGTTTCACACTTGAATTTCCCCTCGAAATGTGTCTGCATAAGCACATCTTTTGCAGATATCCCTTCACACTGGCTGAGGGATGATTAGGCTTCTTTCTGTGAAACCTGAGAGCTGTTCAATTCTTGACCCTCCTATAAAGGACGTCTTAACCTTATTTACCGTTAAGGTGTGGGAAAGATACGTGACCGCCAAGGATTTGGAAGCCCTGACAATTTGATTGCTAGATATTAAAGTCTACAGGAAGTGCGGGGCAGCTTTATGTGTGATCAGGCCTGATATTCAGGTGTTTTGACAAATATAACATTACTTGTGAAAGTGCTGAAATTCTTCCTACTTGCCGGTTAGGCGTCCCCTGCGCTAAGCTCACCTCCTCTCCCCCCACCACCACTCCAGCTGCACCTGCCCCCCCCCCCCAGGAACCACCCTGTCCTCACTCCACCATTTCACTAAAGAACTAATACCTGGCCTACTAGGTGTGCTAGTGCCCGATGGCTGCTGGCCTGAATTCCCATAAGGTGGTTAGCGGGTGCCCTGCGCTATAGGTTGCTCAATACTTTTCATATCACCCCTGAGGATTTATTTTGCTACCTGGCACTTGAAGAATGTTCAAAACATTCTGGGGAGAAAAAAAAAAATTCCTAAAACCTTAGAAAGAAGCTGTATCTGTAATAGTAGAAATAACTGGGCTGACTTTAAGAAGGTAAAAGTATCAGGCCACCTTCCTCTCGTTGAGGGCATACAGTATTCCTTTTTTGTTGTATTTTTTTTTTTTTTTTTTTAGAGGAAAGAATTGGGAAACCACATTCTTGGCTCATGAGTCATGAGTCAAAATGGGTCTCTGGTCTTTTTTTAAAAATGCAAAGCCTGACTTGCCTGCAGACTTTGCTCCATGCTCTTAACTTGCCTTTAGATTCCAGCTCCATGAGGTACCCAGGAAATGAGACTGGAAACCCGTTTCCCTGCTCCTTCTTTGAGATGCCTTTAGGGCCCCCTAGTGGCCATTGTAAGACAGTTTTCTACGGATTAGTTCTCCTTGACCCTGATTTTATATATGAGATCTTTCTGAAGGGGTCCTGTGACAGGTACAGTAACTGGGTGAAGATAAATAGGAAACAGTGGGTTTAGAGGGCTCAGTATTTTTTCATTTCTCAGTTCTTAGCAGAAGCAATTCAGGTTCTTTAGAAATAACAGGTATATCACCTTACATATTTTATTCTGCACTCTTCATACTCTATTATGTCACAGCTGAAATCCTTTTTGAGACATTTATATCCCGGTTTGTGTCAAAGGGCTACAATTCATAGGCAAGTGCTTCCTACAATCGGTTTTCCATATGTAGATCTCCCATTGGTGGGACAAAGGAATTCTTTAAATGTGGGGCTTGACCTATTAACATTTCAAGTTGGGCCACGTTACTCCTTTAGAACATTAGATGTGCCACTGACTATAACACTGCAACAGTGAACTGACGGAGCAAAGCTTTTACACATTCAAGCTACTTATTAACTGATGCAAGTGATTTTTGTGAAATCCCCAAATAATGAAATAAATGTTTCAATGTACCTTACTGACCAGAATGGATACTGGTCCCTCCTCCGCTATGGCTATATTGTGCTTTCTGAAATCCCGTCCAGAGAATGTGCTACTGCGCTTAGGTAATTAAAATGGAAATAATTCCTTTTTCCCTATGCTTCTTTCAGTTCCTGATGTTATTCCATTCTCTCTCTCTGTCTCTGTCTCTGTCTCTCTGTCTCTGTCTCTCTGTCTCTCTCTCTCCATGTAAATTTCAGGCCTCCCAGCCCTTCCTCAGTCACCTTACCCTTATTAATAGGCTAATGTTTTGTAACAATGCATTTTGCACCACTCCTGAAGCGAAGCAAAGCCATGAATGACAAGAAAGCCCAAATTCTTGCTTTAACTTTACCCGGCTCTGGGGCGGGGGTTGGAGTAGAGGAGGAGGGGAGTAGGAAGGCAGGGCAGTGCGTCTGCAAAAAATAAAAAAGGACCCCCTTGTTTTCAGGGCGCTCCGGAGCCGGGCTGCGCGTCAGAGGGAGACCGGAGCAGCATTCCAGCTAAAGGGCTTGGCATGAAACTTGGACACTCTAACGGCCTCCAGGATATTAGATACTATTTTACCACATAATGTTCTTCTTCGACACGGTAGCGGCATCGAAACCAGATGCGATCTCCTAGCCCTGCAAACGTGCGGGGTGAGGAGCACTCCCGCAGAGGTGAGCGAGCGGGACCCCAGCTTCGCAGCTAACTTATCCCAAAGCTTCAAAGCAAACGCGCCCCCCCCCGCCCCCCCTTCGCCGGGGACGCTGCTGTGCAGCCTCCGCCTTCGGCTCGCATTCCCTCGTCTGGGTCCGCCCGCGGAGTGTTAGGTAAACAGCGCTCGAGAGGGGTGGGACCCGCGGCGGTGGGTGGGGTGGGGTGGGGGTCCTGCTTAAAGGGCTGGAGGGGAGGAAGGGGACTGGGGGAGGGTCCCGCTGGATCCAGCTAAGGGCCGAGAGGCCGGCAACCCAGGCGCGAGCGAGGTCCCGAGCGCAGTGCGCGGCCGAACCCCCCGGAGGAAGCCTTTGGCCTCCCAACCTGACCTCCGGGGAGAGGGGTGGGCGCGGCTGCCGGAGCGGGGCGCCCTCTGCTCACCCGCCCCTGCCCCTGCGTCCCTCCCCACCCTTGCACTTTATCTTTGCTTTTCCTTCCTTCCTTTCCTCGCCCCTTCCTAGAAGTGGGGTGGGCTCCTCTGAGTGCCAGGGCTCAGACCCAGGTGCGTGGACGGGAGGCGGAGATCCGGCGGCCCGCCCGGCTGGGGAGAGGTGGGGACACCGGGGGAAGGGGACCCCAGAAGCCCTGGGACTGAGCAGAGGAAAAACCCGGGCGCTGGATCGCGCCGCGGAGCCCCGATCTCTGGCCCCGTCTGAGTCGTACACCCCGCTGCGTCTTCCTTTCCCAGCCTCTTTCCACTCCTGGGTTTCCTCTCCAGGCCTCCTCCCTGCGGGCCTCCGCCACTCTCCGGCCCCCGCCCCTTCGCCCAGCCAATTGCACCCGCTGCTTCCGTAGCCAGAGGGGACGCTCGGAGCCCCACTCGTGTCTTTGGGGCTGGGAGACTGGAAGTCCGTTCATCGTGACGTGACTCTCGGGGTTCTCGTACCCGGAGGGAAAGAGCAGGAATGACATCTAAGTGGGGAGGGGGTGCGCTGGGCGTGCGCGGGGCTATGTGGGGGGAGGGGCAAAGAAGCGCAGTCTCCCCGAAAGAATAGGGAACCTTGGACCGGATTCTTGGCTACAGAGCCCCAAACGACGCTGTCAGAGCCCTTCAGCCTGGCTCCTCGCAGTCTCAGGCTGCCCCGAGCAGAAAGGGGGGGCCGGGGAAACTTCCTACTTCCCACGACGGCCGGTCGCAGTGGAGGGTGGACGGGCAGCGCGGCGCTAGGAGCCCGCCGGCGTCCCCGGCGGCAGCTCCGCCCCGCCCCGCTCCCCTTCCCGCTCGCACCCCGCGGCGCGCCCCGCCGGAGCGGCCCGGAGCGGCCCGTGGGGAGCGCGGAGGAGAGCCCCGGGCCCGCGCGCTCGCGCTTTACCCGGGCCGGGATCCCGGCTCCGGGTGTTGCTTGCGTCTGCGGGCGAGCCGGCTGGAGAAGCAGCGGGGCGGGGCCTCGGCGGGGCGGGGCCTCGGCCGCGGCGCCTGCCATTGGCCAGCCGCGCCGTCACGGGGCAGGGGCGGGCACCGAGGCGGTCGCAGCCCCGCCCCGCTCGGAGCGCGGCCCGGGTTCGCGGTGCCCCCCAGCTGCACAGACATGACACAGACACACAGTCACTGCAGCTGCTGAGCGAGTCCGGAGCTCTGGGCACGCGGCGGCGGCGGGGCCAGCCCGGAGCCCGCACCCCAGCGCCCGCCCGCGCCCCGCCGGCACCCCGCGCCCAGCTCGGGCGCGGAAGGCGGGGACCGCGCGCCGGCTCCGGCTGGTGGCGCCCGGCTGCGCGAGGCGGCTGCGGCGGCCGCCCAGCTCCGAGTGCCGGGCGCTCGGAGAAGCAGGCGCGTCTCGGAGGCGGCGGCCGAGGCCGGCGAGCGCTCGAGCCGGCGGCAGCGGGGCCGCCCGCCTTCCTCGGTTCCCCGCACCCACCGCGCTGCGCCCCGCCTCCGCTCCGGTGACCTTCCCGGGGCGCCTCCCCCGGCCCCGCGCCCCAAGCCCCGCGCCCCAGGCCCGGGCGAGGCCCTCTCCAGCGCCTCCTTCCCGCGGAGCCGCAGGCGGGCGGCGCAGGCCCGGGGGGAGGGGGCGCCGCGGCCGGCTGCAGCCCCCCCGCCGCCGCGCCCGGCGCCCGGCCGACTGGACTGTGGCTGCCCCGCCGCCGCCGCCGCGCGGGAGCCCGGGCGCCTGAGCTGGGGGCGCGGCTGCGCTCGCCTCGCCCGGCCCGGAGTGGACAGGCCCTGCCCTGAAGGGACGAAGCGGCGGGGAGCGCGGGAGGTGGAGCCGGCCCCGGCGGCCGCCCGGCGTCTCAGCCCGGCGCGCCCTCCCCGGCCCCGGCCCGAGGCGGACCCCAGGCCTCTGCCCATGCGGGGCGCCCCCGGCTCGGAGGATTCCTCGCGGCAGGGAGCAGCTCCACACGCCGGCGCGGGAGGCAGAGGAAGAGGGGAGAGCGCTCAGCCTGGGCGGCCCGGACCCTCCCCGCAGCATTTGGAGCCCGGGACCGCCCCGGAGCGTGCGCCTGGCACCGCCTTTCGGACCCGGGCAGCGCCTGCTGGGACCCCGACCCCCCGCGCCTCCTAGGCGGCGCCGGCGCCGCGCCACCCGGCTCTCCCGCGGTCTCTGCCCGGCGGCGCGCTCGGCCCAGGTAAGAGCCCGGGGCGCCCGGAGCCACCCCGGGGCGCCCTGCTGGGCGGCGCTGGACAAGTTCTCCGAACCTGTAGCTGGTACCCCTACACTCGGGATTCTGACGGAGAGGGGGGGGTGGGCACACCCTCTGCCGCCTGGGCCCGGAGCCCTGCAGACCCTGGAAGTGAAGTCCGGAGCCTCGGAGACTCCTGTCCCCAGGACCGGTCCCGGGGCCTGCCAGGCTCCTGAGCACGCGGGCTGTTCACGGAGCCAAGCACGGAAATTCCCGTTAGCAACAGGAGGTGGGTGATGTGTCCGCACCCCTTAGCCCTAGCCGCCCAGCCCCCCTGCGCTTTGGGGGAGCCTGCTGTGTGCGCAGCGGTCCCTCTTGGACCGTCCCCACCTGCCTTTTCCCGTCGTGAGGCTGTGAAGAACTTTTCTTGGCTCCTTGTTGCAGAGAGTGGAGGCGGATTTGGGGTGAGCAGCCACAGCTTGCGAGTCCCTCTATAGGACGGAGTGGTTGGGTGGCAGCGATATCTGTAGAGAGGAAACCCAAGCGGAGCGTCACTCCTAGGACACAAAGCTCGTGGTGAGGGAACAGCACAGAGCGGTCAGGACATTCTGGTGAATGCCACTGTTTCTGAGGGGTGGACGGACTTGCCTCCAAAGTTGGTGCATCCTTAGGTTATTTTGTTCATTGCCTTATTGCTTTCTTTTAATTTTTTCTTTAAGGAGCCTCAGCTCTGCAAACCCTGTCCTGCCTGTTTGAAATTTATTAAACCGATGAGTTCCCCCTGGAACAATCTGATTTTAAATGGGTCACTTCGGAAGGAACAGATTGTCTCTCCTACATTGAATCCACACACCCCCCCCCCAGTGACCCTGTTTAGTGGGGATGGATTTTTATCATCCCTGAGCTGATGAACCTCAGTTGTCTGCTGAATTCCGAAGCCGTGAATTTTGTCACTCAGTCCATTAAGATGATCTCCTGAGAGAGCAGAATAGCAGCTTAGATTTTCTGTGAATGTCACAGGAAGTTTTACAGGCTCTTATGTAAGTGCCCCAGAGCGTGCGCAGGCCCCGGCGTCCTTTATGGGGCCTGGGGGAGGGGCGCAGGTGGGCATTCCTTCACCTCCCTCCCTCCGACACAGGTGGAAACCCAAGGGGCTCACTGACTTCTACAGGCAGCCACCTGGGGTTAATTTTCGCCTCCACTCCCAGGTTTTCCCGCCTCTGGAGTCAGCTTTGATAGATTTAAGAGAAGGGAAGTTTCTAAATTAGGGAGGGGAGGAGGGGTGGTTTTCCTCTGTCCTCTCACAGGTGGGTGGCAGGAATGAATTTGGCTTTAAGGCTCCACCCATCTCCCGATGTCCCTTTATTTTTCAAGTGTACCTCACTGCAGTGAGAATTGCTTTGAGGGGAGCACACCTTTATCAAGCCTGGCCCTGTTAACTCCGTACCAGGAAGAAAATGACCTGGGGTAGAGAGGCAGAAGTCACCAAGATTTAGATCTCAGTGGGTTTTCAAGAGTGGCAGGGAAAGGAAACATCCCCTAGTAGGGTAGAGAGGCCTTTAAAGGTCCATCACTTTCCAGTGGATGGGAGTCACTAACGTGGGTGGGCCCTCTGCGCTTAAGGAAGTGGGCCGGGTTGTGGGTTAACTTTCCGGTGTGAGGGATGCAGATGCCTTTGAATTTTATACCGTAACTAGAAGGGCCTGGGCAATGGAATGAAAAGTTTCTCATCTCCTCGTAGGTCCTGGGAGTGCTCCCGTTGTCTTGGGGCAGAGGTGAGGGTTTGGTTCTGGGGTTCCCCGAGCCTGTGCTTTAAAGTGGATGCAGAGTGCAGGGCTGTCTCCATCGGAAGCCACCTACAGTGGCAGGACACTAGGGGGACTAGTTTTCTGTTCCACCACCGGTGAAGAAAACATGAGGACCCACGTTGCCAAAAGCTGCAGTTCACCTTTAGGACTTGCAAACCCAACTTTTTGGTACCCAACTTGTGCTTGCACTAATGAGCGGGTTCCCATTGCCTGGTGATGGGCCTGCTCACATGGAAAGCGAGTTCTGGACAACTCAGAACAGGTGAATTGCAAAGTGTTACTGTGTTATGTGAGGCTGAAAAACTCAGAATCTGGAAGTATTCATGGGCTATATATTTTTGGGAGACAGACCCTCCTGCAAACTCCATCCTTCGGGTATTAGACCACACTAACTTGAAGCTGCCTAGAGTTTGTAATCGAAACTCCCCTTTTTGGCTTTTGGACCGCACATCTCCAGCAGTCTTCATAAATTCAGGCTTCCTGTGTTCTAGATGGCGTCAGTGTTCGACTCCACTAAACTTGAAATTTCTCACTAGCATCCTTTTATAAGTGCACACCTTATATTTATAGCTAACCCTTGAACAACTGGCTTCAAACTGCGTGCATGTGCCTTTATGCACAACTTTTTCCCCCCACGAAATACAGTGGGCGCTTCCTGCCTGCAGGTTTCGCATCCAGGGATTCCACAAACTCTGGTGATACAACAATATTTTTGCATTCCCAACCGCAGATCCAAAATAACTGTTTTCCATCTGCCATTGGTTGAATCTGCAGATGCCAACTGCCCACTATAGAGTCCAAAGTTATTTGCTGAATTTTCCACTGGATAGGGGTGGGTTCCCCTAAGCGCAGCGTTGTTTTCAAGTGTCAGCTGTCTGCAGTAGCACTTTCAACAGTATGAAATCATTAATGTCCAGGTTTGCATTTTTAACAGTGTTAAGTCATTAGTGTCTATAGAGGTTTCTTCCTGCAGAATTGGAAGATAATTCTATTTTGCCAAAGAACAAAGCCCATTGCCCAGGTTCCTCTTATCCACAGTGGCCAAGTCTCATCAAAGCTGACTCCAGAGGTGGGCAGACAGGACAGGTGAGAGGGAGAGTCCAAGGAGACACGACCCAGTTTAGAATACTGGCACAGAAAATGGCAAATGTTGCCAAGATGTAGGTCTTAGTGGAGTTAAAAGTCCCAACCCAGCACTTGGAGTTAGACTCAGTGTTTGGAGCTTGGGAACCTGCATGAGCTATTATATCTCCCTGAACTCTGGGTCCTGGTAGATTGTGGTCCTGATCATTTACAGGTCTGTCTAGCGCATATTTAGGTAGTTTGAAGGGAGCTATTGTTGTGGTCTAGGGAAAGTGGTCAGCATAAAGCTTTATTTCTGCTATTAAGGCTTTATAGATTGATTCTCACAGGCGCAGTATAGCCAAGGGGTAAAGGATCGGAACAGGAAAACACTGTTAAATTTGCCGTTGAGCGTCGACTAGTAAGAATTGGCCTTGGAGAAGAGCTGTCCTTTGGTCCTAAGGCATGAATGGGGTCTTGTGAATTTCAGGGATGCCAGATGGCAGAGGGAGAGCAGAACTTTGAGAGGGGCTGCTGGCCTTCCTTAGGCCACACCTCGGACTTACAGCCACCGGGCAGGACCCACTAGTGTTGCTGAGGCTTGGCTGCTCCACTCCGGGGCATTGGACATCGAGAGGGACTCAGTTCCCCTCTGACCATACTGACATTTGGAGAGCAGTAGGCCGCAGCCAGTTAAGGCTTCATTAAACATATTTTAGAAGACTTTTTGTCTTTTAACTCAACAAATAATCATCGAACATCTATTATGGGGCAGGTACCAGGCTCTGTGTGGAGGCTCCAGAGGTTCCGCGTTTAGTTGGTAAGTCTTTTTAGGGGAGGCAGACATTGAACCCTTACCGCGCGCTGAGTGTTATTGTACAGGTTTGTTCAAAGGACGAATTTGAAATTGCCAGGATGGTAGAAAGAAAAGGCATCCCAGGCAGAGGAACGGCGTGGAAACCTTCACGTGTGTAGTGTAAATGGGGAATAGCAGTACTTCGTGTGGCTGGAAGATGGGATGTTTGGAGGGAAGCAAGCTTGACGTTAGAGGGAGATCATTTAATAGGATTCCGTGCTGAGTGCAGTCCCTTCGCTTCATGCTCTGTGTATGCAAGTGGTGGTGAGAACGGTGGCTGGATAAGATCTAGGAGTCCTAGCTGATCGTCCCACGTTGCTATGAAACACAGAAAAATAAAATTTCTTACTTGGTCCTTTATTCGCCTATCTATGGCATTTTGCCTGTTCTTTAACAAACTATTAGCCATGCAAATAAAGAAAGGGTCCCTTATGCACCATCAGTCTGCCCTCTGGTGTGCATGGATCACATCTGGGCCTTTCAGTATGTGATTATGCAGCCGTGGGAGAAATGACGGCATTCCTGACAGATGATACACTGGGGGGGGGGGGGGGGGGAATCCTCCATGAGAACAAATCCCAGCTTGTCAGATGTGCTTCAGGTAGAGTTACGGGCGTATTTCACACTCGGACAAGGTTCCTGAATTGGAATCACTTCAGTTCTGGCCTAAATTTTTTTTTTGCTGTTGGAAAAGGAAGAGTTATAATTTAGAGGATGGGGGGTGTGTGCGTGTGTGAGTGTGTGCTTTGTGGAATGAGGAAACAGTGTAGTGAGGAAGGAATCAGCAGCGTAACCGCCAGAGGGTCTTAGAGAGAATGGAAAATCACAGTTGCAGCAGCAGTCTCCTGGGCCAAGTTTTTAGAAACAGGAGCCAGGACAGTGGAGGTAAAAGAAGCCTGTTTTGTGTGTGTGTGTGTGTGTGTGTGGTCTTTACCATCCTTCCCTGTGTTGAGTAGGAGGCAAGGGGGCTTACGTAAAATTAGGAGTATTGCATTATTCTATGCTAACGTGCTGTGTGACCTTAGAATACTTCTTGACCTCTCTGGGCTTTAGGCCTGTCTCTATACATAAGTGAATTTTTTGGTCTGGTAACTAGGAATTTAGAGGCTGGGAGAGGGAAAGGTCTTGCTTAAACTGTTGAATGGCAAAGCTTGGACTATTCTCAGCTTTCTAGCTGTGAAATGGGAATAAGTCTGGCCAGTTCAAAGGTGTTCTCTACCCCGAAACATAAGACAGTGTAAGTTATGCAATGCTGAGGAAAAGAATTGCCAAGTCTCTGCTGTGTTGGGGGAGAGTCTGTATCCTGCAGGCTGCATCAGAACCTCTCTGATGTGTGAGGTCATGCACATATAAACAGCTAAACTTGCCTGCTCACTTTATGTATCGTGCAAACCTGTTGGTTCTGGAATGTTACACCATTCCTTGAGAACCACTTGGGAATTAAATACTTTGTGATGAAAAGCGATGCTAACAATTTTAATTGTTTCAAAATTAAGTCGATAAAAGCAGACTTGACCTTTGGGGATTTTGCAAAGCCCAGATTCTACCATGGAAAGGGGGAACCCTTACGTTTGGCCTGGGACGTTACCTTGTTAGAGAAGCTATTGGGCGAGTAGGTGGAGAGGGATGTTTGGAAGAAGGGGAGACACAGAAAAGCAATGGGTGTAGAAGTACAAGTCAGCAAGAATGCAAACCCACGTAATTTCACGCCTCCCTATTTGTGTTTGCTAGAAGGAAGGCTACTTGCCACTCTGGCACAGGCCTCCTGGAAAGAGGAGATTGAAGTAAGTACAATGTAAATTTAAGGTTTGTTACATTATTATTTCACTCTTGAAGCTAAGTATAAGAGTGCCCTATTTTAGGAGAACTTGGTGTATAAAATCTGATCTTAAAAGCAACTAAAATCATTTAAAGTAAGTAATTGTTTGGGGTACAAAACCATTTTTATTTTACAAAAGGGATTCATAGCAAGCCTTTTTAAAACAGCTTGTATTTCAAATTATTCGATTAACGTAATCATGATGGATGCTTTTGGGAGCCTCACTTGTTATATTAAAATCAAATAGAAACTTTTCAAATGTTTTAACAAATAACTCACTAGGCCCACTTGCTAAGGAGCCTAATATCTAACTGTATTACAGAAACAAGTGCAATAGTCACAGATTCTTAGTAACCACTAACTGCCACATAATGCCACCTACTTACTTGGGCTGGATTGCTTATTTAACTACTATTCGTCCTGGAGATAGCACTCATAACTACCCTCACCTTCTCCCTCTAAGGATATATCAAGACCAGAAGTGGTTTATACAGTAAATTAGGTAAGAGTTTCCAGGATTCTGAGTCTTCGAAATTGCAGAGACATGGAATCAATTTTATTCTTCTTAAGGACACAGTAGAAGTGATATGCATGAGACATAAAAAAAAAAAAAAAAAAATCAAAATCATGCTTGCCTACTGGCTCTTCCTTCCCCACAGCTGAAATATCTAGGGCTTTTTGGTGTTTTGTTCCTTTATCTCTTAGGAAAGTTTCCAAAAAAGAATTTGTTCTAGGAATGAAATGAAATGTAAGGCATTTAAGGCTCCAGAGGTAATTTCGGGCAACCTGGAGTTGTAGATAATCACAGGCCGGGGCTAGAATGGAAAGTGCAGTCTCACCCATAATTTTAGCCTCTCTTGTCACATTAAGGGGCTGTGATTTGGCCGGGCAGATGGAGATGGAGCCCTGACTGCCGGGAGAGGTTTTGCTCTTAACATAGCTTTTTTTTCCCCCTAAAGTGCCAAGGCCAATTGGGAAGAAGGAGCTTGCAGGTCTTTCCAGCTCTCCATGGTAGCATTCAGATTGAAGAGGGCCTAAGCAGAACACGGGCAGATGGGGATTTCTTCCTTCCTCTTTTCCTTTCCTTTTTTTTTTTTAAATTTAAATTCGGGAATCATGGGCTTTTCAGAGTTTTTCTGTGGTTAGGATCACCTTGGCTGCATTAAACACGTTTGTTGTTACTGAGTAAGGTTCTCATTTCTGTGGCTAACTGGGAACCATCCCTCTCCGAGTTGGTTTCCAGAACAGTTACGTAGGCCCTTAAGATGCCAACGCTATTTGTGTACCAGCCTCCTTGACTGATGTCAGCTCTCATCTGGGCATGGCATTTCATGGTGACTTCAGAAGCCCACGGAGGCACAGGCAGAGTGATAAGCAGGTGGCCTTTGACCCGCCTCCCCGGCTTGGTGCCTGGTGCTTAGTGGGTCTGCACTTGATAAGTGCGTGTGTCCACACGGGGTGCTTTGTTTTGTGAATGAATACTAAATGGCTGCGTTTTCAGTACTGGTATAGGGTGACGGGAGAGGGGCTGGCGGGTGAATACCTGTCGGCTGACAGACTGGGGCTCCTCAAGGCCTCTGCAGGAAGCTGTTATTTTAAAAATGTGAAGGACATTTCCAATCAGCAGATGAGTTCTCTTAGGGGTCATTGTTGTGTTTCAGACACTGAAGGCTTTGTAAAGAGGCAAGGGAAGGACTGTCCTCTGCCATCTTGGAGTCTTCTCCCCTTTCTCCGTTGATGGGAATCCTTCCCACCTGGGCTTTTCGGTATCCACATGCTCACCGACACCTCTGTAACACAGAGCTGATACGCTGAGACATCACCGGGGCTGGAAGGGAACTTGGAGCCCAACTAGACCAACAGCTCCAGTTCACAGCTGTGGAAACTAAGGCTCGGAGGTAAAGAGAACGGTCCACATGGGAGGCAGGCCCAGGGCCCCAGCTTCCTGACCACCTCGTGCAGCCTGGCTGTGCCTTTGCACGCCCCATCCCCATCCCCATCCCCATCACTTCTAGGCGTCTGTCCTCTGCCCCCTTCCCTTGCCTCCCATGTACACTGCTTCGGTCTGTCCCATACCCAAAAGCACAATCCTCAGCTGCGTCCTTCGTGCCAGGTACTCTTCCATCTGAACATTTTGTGCATTTCATCCTTACAGCAACCCTTTGAGGTGGCTGGTCTTACGTTCCCACTTTGCAGATGTGGAAGCTGAGGCCTCCCAGGCCACACAGGCACGAAGCATGGAGCCAGGACTCGCCTCGCAGCTGTCCAGACTCCTCAGTCGGCTGTCTCAGTGCTGACCTGGCCCCTGCTTCCCCACGTCTCTAGCGTTACTCTAAGTCCTGGGACCCCTCTGAAGGTCTTCTCTGCCTCTAGCCTATTGGCTGTTGCCTTAAAATGCAGCTTGTTAGCCCGGCTGGCGTGCCTCAGCTGTTGAGCATCGATCTGTGATCCAGGAGATGGGCTTTGATTCCCTGTCAGGGCACATGCCCGGGTTGTGGGTTTGATCCCCAGGGGGGTCATGCAGGAGGCAGCCGATCAATGACTCATCATTGATGTTTCTCTCTCCCTCCCTCTCCCTTCCTCTCTCTGAAATCAATGAAGACATACAAAAAAATGCTGCTTGTTTTCCCAGTAGGGTTTGTGACTGCTCCTCCCTTTGCTGGATCAGGCTCCCCATCCTGTCTCCTGTCCTGCTGGTCGAAGCCTCTCCTTCCTGCCATGGGCTCTGTACGCTCTGTCTCTTCCATGGTGTTACCTTCACTCATTCAGCCACCATCCACTAAGCTGCTACGTGCAGGCCCCTGCTTGGCATCAGGAACACACAGGTGAGGTCACCTGCCACCCACCCAGGAGCCTCGTCTTGGTGAGGGAGCGAAATGCTAACGCAGAGCGCTGGGCACAGGGTAGCTGTCAGAGAAGAGATTGGACCTGGGTCTTAGTGACTAGGCAGTGGAAGAACAGGGGGAGAGGAGGAATCGCCCAAAACACCCCGCTGGCTGTGCCTGTCACCCTGTGCCCTTTCCTCACTCTCGCTCACGGGTGGGCTCCTTGAGTACTGAGACTGGTCACGCCCCTCCGTGTATCTGTGGGAGCATCCCGCTCCGCACCCCTCCTACACGGAGGAACCCTTTAATAACCATTTATTAAATTACATCGAAAGCCTTCTGTCCTTGCCCACATCGTTGGAGAGATTGCGGAAAATTGCCTGATGAGTTAGGCAACCGTTGACTTGAATGAACAGCTCAGAGCAACAAGAGGAGAGATGAGGCAGTGAAATGAATGGTTGTGGGCTGTCGGAGCCGAAATTTGATGGGAGATCAGGGGTGGGAGCTTACTTTAGCTGCTTCAACTCACGGGAGGTAGGCTTTGAGTTGAGGCTTTGGACATGGGCTGATTAAAATTTGAATGGAAGAATTAAAGGGAGGCAGAGCGGCCGGGTTTGGTTGACGGTGGTGCGTAAGTAGGTATTTTTGGGTTATGGAATAAACCGGCTTGGGTTTCTTTGAGCAAGGATCTGGAGATGAAGTTGGCAAGCTAGCGTGGGGCCGTGGGCTTTGGAAGGCAGGTGACTTGATCGGGAGGGTGGTGCGTTCACTATTGAAAGCTCTGTTTTAGGAAGATGAACCCAGTCAGTATTGGGGGCAGATTGGAATGGGGGAGAGACAGAAGCCGGGAGGTCGTCGAACGGCCTTTTGCACGAGTTCATATATGGAGTTTTAAAGGCCACTGGGCTGGCACGGGTCCAGTAGGGTGGAAGCCGAGGGAAGCTTCCGAATTTCTCTCCCATCGGTCACTGGCATCGAAGGCTCAGATGGTTTTCACTGCCCACTGCAAAGTGGCCTCGTTGGAATAACATCTGCGTGTGACACCAGCGGCAACTCTTAAAATAGCACTTTCTCCTCGGCTTGGCTGGGCCTGGGGATGGCGCTTGGGTGGAAATAGACTCTCCGGAGCCTCTCTCACTGGGGTTTGTTCCCAGGGTTATAGAACAGCCTCTTTCCTCGCCTTGGATGACACCCAGCGAGGGATGAGTAGTGGAGAAAATTCTTTTCCTCATGAGTGGCTCCCTCCCAAAGCACCCGCGGAGGGCCAAGGGCAAACCGACTGGTGCTCCGACGCCTGGGCTCCCGCGTCACCTTAAAAGCACAGCCTGTGGGGCGCACCGGGGACCGGGGACCGGTGTGTTTCTCAGCCCAAGGATGGCCTCGCCTAGAGATTACAGAGCACATGTCTTAGAATCGGAGAGGAAGCCATTCTGGATAACAGAATTTTTCAAATTGGACAGTCCAATCCCTTACAGATAGAGAGTGTTTATTTTTAATCTTTAAAGAGCAAAAGCTTTTCTAGAATGTTCTGTTACTGTCGGCCATGAGGAAACATCAGCCTTCTTATCAGGGCCCTCGAAGCGTGTTATGAACTGGCCCCGGCCTTTCTCTGCAGCCTCACCTTCTCTTACCCCCTCACCCCGTTCCAGGCGTCACCAACCCTTAAGTCATTGTTTTTCTTCCTTACCGGTTATTTCTCCCTGGGCCTGGCCAGCTGGGCACCTGGCCGCTCCTTCTGCCTGATAAGCTCTTTCCCTCTTTATCTGCCTGGGACACTTCTATTTTTCTTTCAAAACGCAGCTCAGGTGCTCCTCCTCCGAGCTGTTCCAGATGCAGGCCGCTGGACCCCATGGGTACCCCCCGGCTCTGCACCACACTCCCAGTGCCTCCAGCCGCCGTCTCGCCAGGGAGTAGGAGCCTTTCAGCAAAGACTGCATCTGGTGACTCCGGGGAATCTTCACTGTTTCACCACATGCTTGGAACATGCTGTCTGCCCAATGCATGGTGGTGGTAATTTTGGATTTCATTGAATTTGCTGTCCAGGCAGAATGTAACCCTTTCCTGCTGACCCTAAGCATTGCACTGTGCTGCGGGGGAGCATGGGGGATGTGAATTAACTTCTCAAGGCATTCTGGAACCCAAACAATGTATGCCCCCTTGCCAATGACCAGAGTGGCGGTGGGCCTTCCATGGGGCATAGTGATGCCGCCAAGGAATGTGGTGGAGGTGATGGAGGTGGAGCTGGAGGCGGAGGAGGAGATCTTGGTAGAGATGGAGTTGGTCTGGATGTGGAGGTGGAGTTGTTCTGGAGGTGGAGGTGGTAGAGGTGATTGTGGAGGTGGAGATGGAAGTGGAGCTGGAGATGGTGGTGGAGATGGAGTTTGTCTGGAGGTGGTAGTGGTGGAGGTAGAGGTGGAGGAGCTGGAGCTGGAGGTGGAGGTGGTGGAACTGGAGCTGGAGGAGCTGGAGCTGGAGGTGGTGGCGGAGGTGGAGATGGAGGTGGAGGAGCTGGAGCTGGAGGTGGTGGCGGAGGTGGAGCTGGAGTGGTGGTGGAGGTGGTGGTGGAGGTGGAGCTGGTCTGGAGGGGGAGCTGGTGGAAATGGGGGAGGTGAAGGTGGCGGAGGTAGAGGAGGAGGTGAAGGAGCTCTTGCTCGCTTTCCAGACCAAGAGATGTCTTTGTGCAAATCCTCAAGGCTGACTGTTGAAGTGGGGAGAGGGGAGCCTGGAAACCCTTTGTCCGCACCCCTGCTCTTGGCCTCTGCAGTCTCAGCTCCGCTGTTGCCACCCCCCTCTCCCCCGCCTCTCGTCTGTTTGCAGCCTTCACCTCTTCTTTCCTCTGCTTTTCCCTTTTTCTCAGATCCTCAGCCTCTTCTTTCTCCTCTCAGACTTTGAAAAGCCTGGTGGAGAAGCTCAGTCCTTGGGAGTCATCGTCCGACAGTGCAAAGCAGACCTTTCCTTCAAGTCACGGCCGGCCTGGTCCTCAGGTGCTTGATTCCTCCTGGCTACACTGTGGGCCCCCCTTTGCTGGTGGAGCCTTTGGCCATGGTTTCTGTTTACTGGGCTTAATCCCATTGAACGTTCTTTGGAGAGCCTGTTGCAGAATGGCAGTGCCACCCGGCAGAGAGGATGAGGCGATGAGGCGTGGCTGGGCACCACGGCATCCGTCTGTGCCCGAGCCCAGCAGCAGGGCCCAGAGGGCGGCCCTGGGCAACGCCTGCTTATGTTGGCGCGTTTCCTCCTGCCTCTGGCGCTGGGGAGGCCCTCTGGGCGTCTAGCCCACCGCCCTCGTGCGCCAGGCGTGGGTGCTGCGTGGACAGGCCTGCTTCACGAATCGGGGCGGCATGACGGGCGGACCCGGGCCATCGGAGCCTGTGCGTGACTCCGTGTAGGAACTTGCAGCTGGCTTGGCCGTTGGCTCCGTGGTCCAGGAGCCCTCCTCTGCCAGCCGAGGTCCGACTTAACACGCACGAAGGGATGCGCTCTCTGGGTCTTAGTTTTTGCCATTTTCCCGTTTTCTCCCACTTGGGCTTGTCCACGGCTCCCGTTGAAAGCGTTTTGAGCTCATTAGATCTGTTAACGTGCGTGTGACGCTTAGAGCGCTGCTGGCTTGAGAACGCTGGGCGTGCATTAGCCATTGCAATTGTCATTGCTTAGAGCTGCTCCGTTCCTTCCTCCGTCTCCCCCACGACTTGTCCCTCACCCCTTGTGGTTGTGCAGACGCCTCAGAAAGTTTGCGGAGGCCTGAAGTCAAGGCAAGTGCCTGCTCCCTGAGCTCCCGAGGCCATTTTTCTTGAGCTTTCTGCTTCCCTGGCTCCTTTCTCTCGTTGGGAATTTGGACTCTGACAGGGAAGGGAGATGGAGCCAGTGAATGACGTAGGAAAGGACTGCACCTTGGCAAGTTGTGATCAACGGTATCTGAAATAACAGTAACAGTAACAATGGTGGTAGGTTCCAGCTCCCATTTATCGAGTGTCTCTATGGGATTATGAGATGTGCTCTACACACGATGCCTTTGACCCCCACCGCAACCCTCTGAGCTGAGCAGTTTCATTTTATGGGCGAGGAAACAGGTTCAGGGACATGGGTGTTTGCCCAAGCGACAAAGCCAGAGCGTGGAGCCCTGTTCTGTCTCCAGACTATTTTCTCCTATCTCTGTCCCATAATCTATTTACCCAGGTCACTTGACCGTGGAAAATACATACCCCTGGGCATCGGTGAAGACTTTCCTTGGGAGTATGCAGGTGCGGGTAGTTTTAAGGGAATCAGTTTCTGTATTTTCAGCCTCGCCTATGGACTCTTCCCTGAAATTGATTGTCCTGAAACCACCCCAGCAGGTCCACCGTCCTTCCTTCCACATGGCCTTTCACAGTCGTCCTTCCCCATCTTATAGACTCACAGCTCTTCCCCAACACTGACCTTACTCTAGTACATTGATCAGGGTATAAGAACCTCACGGGACACCAAACAAAGGAGCTGTTTGAAATCAGTGTGTGGGAACCTTCTGACGAAGGCACTCCTGCAGGGCTGCCCTTTTCTACACTCCCCTTGCACTGTTTAAACTTGGTGCTAGAAACAGGGCATTTGGGCCCGTTTCTCACGGTAAAGAATGATAGAACATTTCCAGATTTTTAAAAAATAACTTGCTCTTGAATTTTTAAAATTAATGATGGGTATCAGATTGCTAGATGTCATTTAAAAATGTGATGTGAAATTTTATTTTAAAATGTTAATGTTTACAGTGTGCTGAAAATTATATCTGTAGAAATGATTTAGTTTATGATGAAAACGTTAGATGTCAGCCTAAAAATAGGCAAGGTAAGAAAAATAGTACAGCCGGGCCGGGCGTGGCTCAGTGGTTAAGCGTCGACCTAGGATCCAGGCGATCAGGGTTCGATTCCCGGTCAGGGCGCATGCCCGGGTTGCAGGCTTCAGCCGATCAGTGACTCTCTCATCATTGATGTTTCTATCTCTCTCTCTCCCTCTCCCTTCCTCTCTCTGAAATCAATAAAGATATATTAAAAAAGAAAAAAAAAATAGTACAAGTTCTTCAAGTTTCAGAAAAATAAAGCTTAAGGATCATTGTACTGTACTTCCTCTGAAATAGTGAAGTTGGGAGTAATTCTTAAGTTGTTTTCTGCCACAGACTTATACACCTAATTATATATAATATTTTCACAGAATTTCAGGGGCATCAATGTCTCCTAAAGCTCATACATTGCACTTTTAATGAATCACCCTTGAAATTATATGGGGTTTCAGTTATTGAAATATACTTTGCGTTTTGATGAAACTTTTAGATATGCAATTAGACATGGGATCATGCCTATCTGTGCCTCAGAGGACAGCGAGGGCTGTTTTAGACATAAATGTAGAAACCCAATTCACATGGATGTTAAACAAACAAAATTGGGCTGAAAAATAGAGGGAGTGCTTCAGGTAGTGTTGGATCCAGGTGCACAGGCCTCACCATGAACCTGTTGCTCCATCTCTTGGCTCTGCTTTCTTGGCCTGCCGGGCTCTCTCTTTGTCCCAGGGCTGGTGTGTGTGAAAGGCAGCCTTGTCATTTCTATGTTTTGTGTCTTGGGGACCAAATTTGCAAGTGTGAGATTTTGTGAGTTATACAGTTAAAAAGAAATTAGAAATTGTGGAACTCCATCTGTGTTAGTCTGCTAGAGCTGCCGTAACAGAACACAGCCTGGACAGCTTAAACAATAGCCGTTTATTTCCTCACAGTTCTGGAGGCTGGAAGTCCAAGATCAAGGTGTCGGCAGGGTCTTCTCTTCCGAGGCCTCTCTCCTTGGCTTGCAGACGGCCGTCTTTTCCCTGAGTCTTCACATGGTCTTCTCTCCGTGTCCTGATTTCCTCTTCTTGTAAGGACAGCTGTCAGATAGGATTAGAGCCCACTGTAATGACCTCATTTAACCTTAATTACCTCTTTAAAGAGCCTGTCTCCAAATACAGTCACACTCTGGGGTACTGGGGGTTAGGGCTTCAACATCTGAATGTGGGGCAGAAACAACTCAGCCCATAAGAACACTGTCTGTTGTTTTAAGGCTGCGAATGGATTCTATTATGAAAAGTAATATTAATTTGCAAACCTTGTTTGCAGTACAAATTAGTCAAAGCAGACTGACCGTTTCAGGTATGGTAAGCTTCACACAGTTTGCTACCTGGGTATACTTTTCCCTTTAATAGAAATAGAGAGGAGAGAAAGCATAGAGATATTAACAGGTTGTGAGTTTAGCAGAAATGCCTGGGAACTGATAGTGGAAATCTGGGCCTTCTGCCTCCCTAAGGTCAGGGCTACCATTGCTGCTGCTGTAACAACTTCCCTGAAATACGGGACTTTGGTTGCGAAATGAGTTTTGTGACTTCCTGGGGGTGGGGTAGGAGGCTGCCCTAAGGCAGGATTCTTACAGTCAGACCTATGGCATGTCTTTTTTTTTTTTTTTTTTTTGGCAATCCTCACCAGAGGATATTTTTTCCATGATTTTTTTAGAAAGAGTGGAAAGGAAGGAGAGAGGGAGGGAGGAAAGAAGGGAGAGAGACAGAGACATAGATGTGAGAAAAGACACATTAATTATTTTCCTCCCACATGGGCCCGGACGGGGCTAGGGATTGAACCTGCAACCCAGGTATGTGCCCTTGACCAGGAATCGAACCCGTAACCCTTCAGTGCAGGGGCCGATGCTCTAACCACCGAGCCACACCAGCCAGGGCCTACAGCATGTCTTGCTCTGCTGGCCCGGAGCCCCGCTGGGCTCTCTCCTTGTCCCAGGGCTGGCGTGTGTGAAAGACAGCCTTGTCATTCTATGTTTTGTGTCTTGGGGACCAAGTTTACAAGTGTGGGGTTTTGTGAGTCAATTTGACCTGTGTCCCTAAAGGGCCGCTGTGACGTCAGAAATCGTTTTTCCATTCACACCCAGAGCTCATCTTCTTCAAGCAGATGACAAGCCTGCCCATTCTGCTGTGCTAAGCGGCTGTCATTATTCTGGGTTGTCATTGTTTTAATGGAGCTGCGTGTTCATTGTCTGGTTGCAGTGGAACATCACAGCTGAAAAGATGCAGGGAGGAGTTGGTCAAACTGTAGTCTTTTCACGTTAAAACGAAAAATCCCCCACCCCAATCGCGCTTATGTACAGTCCAGAAATGTTAATTACCTGATGCTTTGGGAGCTTTTTGCTGCAGGACATGGTTCCCGGCACACCTGGGAGGAGTACGAATTTTACAAATCCAAACACCACCTCTTCATATGCGGATGTGGGTTGTGTTAAGCGACCAAAGAGCTTGTCTTTACTGAAAGCAGGTCACAGTCTCTGAGGGAGCAGGGCCCAGGAGGTGGCAGTTTTGGCTGCATGGTTCATTGCTAGTTGCATGTTTTTTCCAGCTCACCTTGAGTGAGGTGCTTACCTTCTCTTACTAGTTTCCTGTGGCAGTTGTAACAAAACACCACAAAGCCGGTGGCTTAAACTACAGAAGTGTATTGTTTCCCAGCTCTGGAGGCCAGAAGTCCTAAATTAAGCCGTCTAAAGGTGTCAAGCAGGGCCCCGCTTTCCCTGAGGGCTCTAGGGGAGAATCCTTCCTGGCCCCTTCTAGAAGCTTCTGGTGTTGGCTGGCAGCCCTCGGCCGCCCTTAGTTTAGGGTTGCGTCACTCCAGCCGCGTGGCCGTCTTCTCCCTGTGTTCTCTTCGCATTGCCTTCCCCATGTACACGTCTCCATGTGCAAATTTCCCCTTTTTATAAGGGCACCGTTCATATTGGATTAGGGTCCAGCCCACCGACCTCATTTTATCTTGAATCCTCTGAGGAGGCCCGATTTCCATATAAAGTCCATTCCGAGGTCCTGAGGGGTGAGTCTTCAACATGTTTCTTTTGGGGGGCACAATTCAATCCATAACTCCCTAAGCTGTACTTCCCCTCCTCCAAGGTCCATCACCTGTCCCCACCTTCCACCTAAGGATCGGGCACAATCACACCGAGAAAGCTCTTTGGGGACATACCCCCTGGTGATGGCAGAAGGCCCCCAGGATGATAGATGTCTCTTCTTGCGGGTATGTCGCACGTAATGAGCATGCGGATCTGACACACTACACGTTCGGTGCCACTTTTCAATTAGAAGCCCTTTGGGGCGTGTGGGTGTTTGACCTGAGCTCTGGGTCTGCCGGAAACAAGGAACAAGTTGACCGCGGACTTACGAGGGGGACGCCACCCCGAGGGCCTCTGACACGGCCGGTCACTCTGCCCTGCAGTACCACGTGGATGCAGATCCTGAGATAACCGTCCCCGCTCTTGAATCTTTCATGCAGAGCGTGGGAATACGTGGTAGTTTTATTGGTTTGTTTTCATGAGTTGTGTTTTGATATTCAAAAGAGGTTCCCTGGGGCAGAGGCTAAGGATGTTTTCAGAATGCCTTCTCCCGCAGTGGAAAGAAAGCTCCAGAACAACCCGAAACAACCTCAGAAACCCTCACGCTCACAGTGAAAGGATTTGGGGTCTTTAGCCTCCTTTTACATAAAGCGTCCTACACCTTGCTGTCGGAAGGTATGTGTAGGACGCGTCTTCTCTGCCATGCTCAGGGCTCTGCAGAAGCCTCACTCTGTTAACTAGGCCTGAGCATTGTCCCCATCAGCTGGTTCAGTCTCCCGGGGCGGCGGGTCTTCTGTGTCACTTGGCTCCGTTTCTTTCCTTCCCTCGCCCATTTAGCGGACACACAGGTCTCGCTCGTCTGCTGCCTGTCAGGCACAGTGTCAGGCCCTGGAGCGCTCTGCTGGGTGACCTGGCTCCTTGCGACCAGGTTAGGTTGCCTCCCATCTCACTCTGTGCTGTTTGCAGACAAAGCTCCCTCCTCTGCAACTTCCACATGCATTCTAGGCTAAACGCGACGCTGCTTGGTGTTTATCGGGTTGTTACACCAAACTTTGCAAAGCCAGAGGACTCGCTTGGTGGAAGGAATCCTCTTTATGCCGCGCCCGAGGGGCTGCTCCACGGGCTTTGATGGTCTGTAAAACCCAAAACCCAGCTCCGATTTTAACGCGGGAGAGACCGTGTCGTGCTTTTTTGGCTTTTCGGAATCTGAGTCTTTATCAGAGTATTTTGATTGCTGGGCACCGGCGGGCGGTTTCATGCCAGTGCCTCTCGGATGGGCGATGAAGTTCTGGGATCAGCTTTGCTCTGGGGCCGCCTGGCGCAGAGGCGCGCTTGGAAGCTTGTGTCGCGGGAAGCGCTGTCTTCACGGCGAGGCTTAGGTGTCATGGAAGCGGGATGCCTGGAAGGACTGTTGATGTCCCAGCTCCACGCAGGCAGAAGCGGCCGCCGTCTTACCCCAGTGGAGGGGATTCGGGGTTCGTTGCTTGTTTGCTCCCAGTGGGGAAGCGATGTGGCCATGCGGCCCAGCACAAGCTGTCCTCACGTACCCATCTCTCCCTCCACTTCCAGATGGAGGAAATTAGGAGCGGGCTTGTTTACCACACTTACAATGAGCTGTCCTGGAAAACAACTCCTCAGGGAATGAGGGGCCAGGAGGGCCGGTTCCCGCCTGGAGAGGAGAAGAGACTGGTGGGGGATGGCTTAGACAGTTGCCTAATAGGTCAGTTTTATCTCACAATGAATTTTCTAACGATCTTGTCGAGAAGGAAGAAATACAAGTTTTATTTGGCTTAAGGTTCTTCACACTCCCTGTGCACCTCATAGAAATGCAGAACCGTTAGGCCTCCAAAGAGGCACGTGGACCAACTGGTTGACCTGGCGGGTGGAGACACTTCCACCCCGGAGGGCAGAGGACCTGTCTAAGGTCATGCCAACTTCATGGTAAAACCCAGGCCCCCTGACATCCAGCCCCTTGCTGCTCGCTCTCTCCAGCCCGGTCTGCCTTCCACGTGATTCAGTGGCTCTTTAACCATGACTAAAGCTGTTCCTGGGCATGTGGGTCCCCCAAAGAAGCAGTATGGCTCTCCTGGTGAATGGCTAGGCACCTCCTGGGTTGCTATGACTGTGGCCACACGGATGCTGCAAGCGATGACAGGGCCCGGTCTTATTTCATAAGCGGGGTCTCATTGCTACGATTACTGAATGTGTATCTTTTAAAGATGAATATAAAACAGCTACGCTCCCAAGCAAATCATAAAACAAATTATGCCCTTGCCACCCAGAACTACGGGGAAACAGCAGGCTCTTCGAGGCACAGAGAGTAATGGGTGCAATATTAAAACAGTGATGGGGAAGCCAGGATCCAATCGCCGAAAGGCAGGGAGGAAAACAGTCCCGTAATCCCCCAGGGATAATGGGTCTCAGCGACAGGGCCCTGTGATTTATTGTGCTTAATGTACTTATTTTTATTTGTTCCTTTCAACACGGCACTCTGTCACTGAAGAGATTTGATAATAGCCCGTTTGCAGTCACTTAGACTCCATAATAAAGCGCCACATATTTGGCTGTCTGGGGACCCGCGGGCTTCATTGGCATTCCCCCTCCGATGTCACCTTCGCTGGTGAGATGGCATGGATCTTGATAAGGGCTTCTTTGCTGCCCTTGAGAATTTGCATCCTACCTCCTGTCCTGACTCCTGCCACGGAGCCAGGCCCACTGGGTGACTGTCCAGACCCGGCCAGCCTCCCTCTCATCTTGTGCCGCTTTGGGACAGCAGGAAGGAATCTCTCCCCCAGCCCCTTTATTTTGCCCATGATAATAGATTCCCCGGGACTTTTGTTTTCACCAACCACTGATGAGAGTGTACTCTTGCAGCTTTTTGGGTAAGCAAATATTAAAGCAGAGGATGTGGGTGTGGGAGGGTTTCAGAGAGAATGGGCTTGATTTGAAGGCTCCGGTTCAAATCAAGCAGGTTCGGGTGGTGGAAGCCAGCTGCTCTGCGAACAAGGGTGTGTCTCATCCAACAGTTGTGCGTGAGTCAACCTGAGTTTTTCATTTCAGCTTCTTCCTGTGTTTTGTGGGGAAGGGAGCTCCTCCTTCCAAGGACTGGCCTCCTTCCTGCAAAACTGCCCTAACCTGCTAAGACAAGGGGACATGGCCAGGAAAGAGGCTCCAAGTCTTTCCTGATTCTGATTTCCTGTCCTTGAGGACCTGTTCTGCGGTCAGGTGTGGTTGGTGGGGCAGGTGCTCTGCTCTGTGGCATCCGCGCCCGCCCCGAGGGCAGTGCTGGGGACACAGTTACATTCGCCAGGGTCGTCTGAAGACCAGGAGAGATCAAGTAAGTGTGTGATTATGGAAAATGCCAACAGCCCAGCAGGAAGAGACTCCTGGACAATGCAGAATGGTCGGGAAAGTCAGCAGCGAGCTCGGGGTGTGGGGATGGGGAGTGGTCGGTGTCCCTGGGCCCTGGAGCATGGGCTGCAAACACTCTCGTGTGTGCGTTCTAACAAGGTGACGGCGTCATTGAGGGTGGGGCGGTGCTGACAGTGTCATTGCTCCTGGGTACTCGGCACCCTTTACTCTCCCTCCCCCCGTCAAGTCCTAACAGGATCCCAGGCCAGTCCTCCCCATTACGGGTGCACGTTGGCCTCCGGGTGTCTGTGGTGCCATGTGACCCTGCAGCTCCACTTCTGGGTCTATGCTCAAGAGAACTGAAAGCAGGGACTTGAATGGTATTTTGTCACCTGGTGTTCACAGCAGCACTATTTACAATAGCCAGAAGGTGAAAGCAGCCCAGGTGTCCATCAGGGGATGGATGAGTAAAGAAAGTATGGTATTTACTTACAATGGACTATTATTCAGCCTTAAAAAGAAGGAAAATTTGACATATGCTGTGACATGGATAAACCTTGAAGATCAGTGCTAAGTCAAATAAGCCAGTCACAAAAGGTCAAATATATATGATTCCACTTATATGAGGCACCTGGAGTAGTCAGTCATAGAGACAAAAAGTAGAGTGGAGGTTGCCAGGGGCTGGGGGGTGGGGGGGGAGTTAGTGTTTAATGGAGGCAGAGTTCCAGTTTGGGGAGATGAAGTAGTTCTGGCGGCGGATGGTGGTGACGTTTGTACAACGTGAGTGTACTTAATGGCTCTGAAATGTACACTTAAAACAGGTTAAAAATGGTGAATTTTATGATGTATATTTTACCACAATGGAAGAAAGAAAGTGGTACCCCATGAGCCCCATGTCCTGATGGTCATGCTCTTGCTTGGTCCCCTCCACTTGGTGTGAGTGGCACTTGTGACTTGCTGTAACCAGTGGGCTGGAGCAGAGGCGATGGGATATCACTTCTGTGGCTTCCTTTGCTGGCTGACCGCCGCAGAGGCTCTCCCTGCCTGCTGGCTGACGTGGGCATGCTGGGGAACCCATGTGGGAAGGGGCTGAGGCCCTCGGTCCTACAGTGCAGGGAATGGGTTCTGCCAGCTTCCGTCCTCTCCCGAAGCCTCCTCATGAGGACACCGCTGGGGACACCTTGACTGCAGCTGTGTGACTCTCGAAGCAGAGGGCCCAGCTAAGCTACAGTCAGATTCCTGAGCCACAGAAACTGTGCGCTGTTTCAAGCCTCCAATTTTGTGTAATTTGTTACACAGCAATAGGCAACCAATACAGAGCCTCACAGGAGACTTGTCTGAATGTGCTCCATTCTCATTTCCGCCCTGGTCACCTCAGCTTCCGTCTCCCCTCTTGTCAGCTGGGGTGGCGGGTGGCCTGCTTTTCTGTTTTCTGTTTATGCTCAGATACATCCACTGTTAGGGCCTCTTCATTCCCCAATTCCTTCCTGCTCTCCTCTGGTTTCTGACTTGGGTGTGTCACATCCCCTCTGGTGGGAAAAACAGCACTTTTCAGTGCACTGACTGACCTCGCAGATCTCAGGCACCAGCTCCGCCCGCCTCCGTGCAGGTGGGCTCTCCTCTTCACCCCCCTCCACTGGCCTAACCCTGTATCTTGTGTGTCTGCACAAAAAAATGCTCACTACACAAAATTTGGGTAATTAGATTTTTCTGGGGTGGCTCTAATTTTAAGAAATTTGCCCCATTTGTGGGCCCTATAAACCCTGAAACTGTCCCAAAAATTCTATTTTGGCACAGAAACTCTTTTTGGACTGGCTCCCTTGCAATATATTAGTAAGAACGCTGCCATTGTTTGAGCACCTGCCTCTATGTGAAACACTTGATTAGCGATTCTCATTGTGTCTTCCCATGAGGCCCAATGGGGTACATATGGTGCCAGATTTCCAGAGAGGCACACCAAGATGCAGTGGGGTTCATTTCATTCCCTCCCTCCCTCCCTCCCTCCCTCCCTCCCTCCCTCCCTCCCTCCCTCCCTCCCTCCCTCCCTCCCTCCCTCCCTCCCCCCTTCCTTCCTTCCTTCCTTCCTTCCTTCCCTCCTTCCTTCCTTCCTTCCTTCCTTCCTTCCTTCCTTCCTTCCTTCCTTCCTTCCTTCCTTCCTTCCTTCCTTCCTTCCTTCCTTCTCCGACCTTCCTACTTCTCCCCCTCTCTCCTTCCTTTTCTAAAAGAATCGTTCCTTGATCTTTAGACAGAGAGGAAGGGAGAAGAGAGAAACATTGATGTGAGAGCATAACATTGACCTGCTGCCTCCTACACGTGGTATCAAGCCTGAAACCTGGGCATGTGCCCTAACCGGGAATTGAACCAGCAACCTTTTGGTGCATGGGAGGGTGCCCAGCCAACTGAGCCGCACCAGCTAGGGCGGTGGGTTCATCTTCTTGTCCAAGGTCACATGGAGTGCGTGTGGCCACTGTAGGATTAGAACCCCCAGGCTGTGCTCTAACTCGCCTGGGCTCACTGCCTTGGAAGAGTATGGGGTGTTTCTGCCAGGTACCATGTCCCAGTTTTGCCCAGAAAACGAGTTGCTGCTCACAGGTCACCTGGAAGTTTCTGATAGTCCTTTCCTGGTGGACCACAGCAGGTCAGTGTGGGGGATGGGGCACAGACTAAGTGGTCAGGAATGGAGAGGTTCCCGCTGGGGTTAGAAGCCCAGGTGGGGAGAGTGAGGGGTCCAAAGTGTTTCTGGGCCTTGGCTCTATTCTAGAACCACCTGGGAAGCTTAACATCTTCCGTTGCCTGGGTCCCACCCCGAGAAATAGTGATTCATTTGGTTTGGAGGGCAGCTGGGCACTGGGATCAACAACTCCCCAGGAGATTAGCATATGCAGCCTGGAGTCAGAACACTGGAAGGAGCCCCTCCATGCGGCAGGGGGGTGGGCGGGAAGTAGAGAAGCTTCTAGCCTTAGACTTTTAGAGTCCAGGCTCACAGCATTGGCTTCTAGGAGCCCAGTTTGTTCACGCTTTCCTGTGGCTTTAACAGACCTCTGCATCTCCAGTGTGTCGACTCACTTCCCTTTCAACACAGGTGGAGGGATGGAGGGGGAGGGCTGGGATAACACCCAAAAGGTCTTAGCAAGTCAGCCCTGTGTGTCTGCAAAGACGGCCTTTGTCATTGCTCAGTTAGAGGTTAAATCTGGGGTTGGTGGTTTTCCTGAGTCACGTGACAACCTCTTGATGACGGGCCCTGGATTGCAAGCACCTTGTGGGTAGGGGCCTATGTTCGTGACTGACATAATTTACCTGCTTTGCACAAATTCTTTTGGCGATAGATTTTAAAAGCATAGAGAACCCAAGGTGGTCCCTCCGGGAAGTGAAAACCTTGGTGATTTTCATCCTGTCTACATTTGTAACTCTGCTAACTCCGCCCGCTGCCTTCTTTACAACCTCCTGCTCTATTTTTCCTGCAGCATCATCATTTGCTAATATTGTGTGATTTTCCTGGACGTATGCTGATGACGGCAGGGGTTTCTGTCTCCTTACGTCTTGTACATTGAAGGCTCTCGACTAATGTTTGTTGAGCGAATGAACAAATGGTGACCTATAGCTGCTGTCCGTGGGACCCAGAGGGGGAAATAGACTCATCTGAGATTTTTTATTTTATTTGATTGAGCTCTGGGGAGGAACTGCAGGTTTTCCTGAGCAGGAGGGTTGGAGAGCTATGAGTTAATTTTATTTTACCTATTCTCTTGGAGCGATGTCTTCTTTGTCAATTAACATGTATTTTTTTGAGCAGTTACCTTGTAATGGAAAAGACACTTCTGCAGGCTGTAGTCTTTTATGTCTTCCAAACCGATCCCTTTCCCCTGCTGCGGCTTCAATAATGCATCATTACACAGGTTCACGGACTTCAATGTGCTTCTGCCGAACCTCTGGTCTCAGCCAGGTAGTTACATGAAAATTAACCACTAGGTTTGATTCAGAGTCACCTCTTCACCTTGTCCCCTTTTACCCCGACCCTCACCCCTTGTATGCAAAACAGTGCTGCATTTGTCTTCTTTTAGTGAGAGTGGGCTCCCAGGTGCGCATGGACATATTGATTTATTTCATAATCAGAGATCCATGAAAAAAATAATGTGTGTGTATAGAAGTTTAGGGACCTGAAGCAAACTAATGTTTTAGCTAGAGTGTTACTGTTGTGCCAGACTCAGGATTTGCAGTGGCTGCTGGTCAGTTGCCATGTGTCCTGACAAGGCTCTGAAATTTATTCAACATTCATTCATTCACTGCCTGAGGATTATTTTATATGTGTGAGGCACCTGGGTGGTGGATGTGATATTGCTTTTTGCATTAATGGCACCAATTCTCCATACCTTTCTGAATTCCTACGCAGAAGTCATAGTGTATTCCTGCAACCTTTGAGTTTGGGCTCAACCGTGTGAGTTGCTGTGACGTGAGGGAGGAGTCAGAGGCAATGGTGTGTTAGTTCTGAGCCTAGGCCTTAGGAGCCCTTTGGCGTTTCTGCTTCTTTCCCCTGCCTCTTTGCCTTGTGCCTGTCTGAGGAGGAAGGTGAGGGTGAGAGACACTCGGAGCAGAGCTGCCCAGCCAACCAGCAAGCCTTCAGTGAGAGGTCATGCCCACCCCAGGTCAGCCTACCTGCAGACGCATGAGTGAAAATAAACGATTATGCCTCAGGATACTGCATTGGATGGTTTGTTATGCAGCACTGTTATGCAACAGATGGCTGATACAGTGAGATGTTGATATGACTCAGATGTGGATCCTGTTTGACAGAAGTCTTGGAGTTTGGTGATGGTGAGAGGGCCAGGCCAAGATGGTTAACTCATATAGCTGTGGAGGCCGAGTGCCCTGAGAGAGGACTCAGGAAGGGAAGTTTAAGGGGGGAGAGTCTGCTGGGTGAGTAATCAGAGAAATCCTCATGGAGGGGGTGGCCTTTTGAAAAGGTGTTTTGGGACTCTGTGATCAAAGTTCAGGACAGAGGGGCGTTGACTAGGTTTCTGAATTTAAAATGTTTCAAAATTGATTTCTCACCAAAGCCAATTGTGTTAACTCCAATTTCCCATTAAACAGCTAATAACTGCTTTCACTGAACTGAAAGAAGACTTTTAAGACTTAAAGCTGGGCTGGTGTCAGAGAGCAATATCCCCCTTTGATAAACAGCCATTATTTACAATGCTTATCACAAAGAATTGCCCAAATACATGACGGGTATACCTACTGAGTGCCAGGGATGTGACTGCTCAGCATTTCATAGGCCTGGTCACCTTAAGAAATAGTAAGACATTCTAATGGTAATTTTATTTTCCAGACAAATTAACCAAGATAGAAAGGGTCGGCTACTTGCTAAAGCCATGCAGTAACATCAAAGTCTCACTCTGCTCCCTGCACCTGTCTCTCCTGTTAGATTGACATCCTCTCCATTCACTTTCTATATCTTCTAGCACATAAAATGGTGCTTTGCACATAGTAGGTGCTAAAAGATGTCTGTTCAAGATTTATTAACAAAATGACTAGACCTATTAAAAAGGGAATAGTGTCTTCATTCATATCCATATGGGAGTCATGGCCTGGTAAGGGGACAGATTTCTGTGCTGATCCTTATAAAACAATGAGGCCAGGTCTGGTGGAGGGATTAGAAATCTCTGTAGGTATTTGGGAGAGCACAGAGGGGGCTGCTCTTGATACAGCCTAGAAGGGTAACCCCTTCAAGACGTGGTGAACTCTGGAGTGAGCCTCAGACAAGGAGTCTGAGTTAGACAAGGGTGAAGCAAGGGGCTTGCCTGCAGAGGAGACGGGAGGTGACAGACACCATGCACTGATCCCCAGCATAGCTCTGGGACATGGTGGCTCTCGGTTATCAATGTTGGGTGAGGAAGGTGCTGGCAGGGAGCCGCTGTGATCAATAGAGCCATGAAAACTTGAGTCTCCACAGCCTCATAACCTCTACTTCTAGCTTCTGTAATGCTTTTCCCTTTTGGGAAACCGAGGCAGCACAGCGGAAGGAATTATGACTTATTGTGTCCTAAACCACTTTTTTAGGAACAGCTGCTTAATAAAGCCGTCTTATCCACAAGATAGTGACCCTCTTGAATAGATCGAGGAATTCTGCAGCTGAAAAATAAATCTGAAATAGCCCTTGGTAGCCCAGACCTCACTGGAATTATACCCAGTGACTCTTGGTCTTTGCATATTATTTGCTGATGGCTCAGCGACCCAGATATGAACCCCAGCTCCAGCATTTCCCTGGGAGATTTTGGCGAAGTTCCTTCACAGCTTTCCGAGCCTCTGTTTCTTCACCTGTGAAATTGGGATAAAATCTACATCCTAGAGCTCTATAGGTTAAGTTTTCCAAAAAATAGCCAGGATTTTTCTTCTCTTTAGCACCAACTCTGTGCCCGACATTTTTTAACCTGGGTGTGAATGGGTTTGTTGGACATATTTTAGCCTCACCGAAGACCCTGTGATGGGATAACCGCGATGATGACCCCGCCTCATAGGTGGAGTTTGAGAACTTGCCCATGGCCACGGGGCTAATTAGGGGGGAAACCAGGATTTGAACCCCCAGAGTCATGTTCTTAACCCCTAAGCTGAACTAACTGTGCCTAGGACCCAGCAGGTACCCGCAGGTCCTTAGCTCCCTTTTTCTTTTCTTTGCAGACCCGCCTGTCCCTGTCCTCGCCCAGTGCTCGGGGGCCAGTGGGTCTGCAGGGCTGGGAAGGCTGGGTGGCCACCAGCCTGGTTCCCGGCTTGTGTGTGTCAGACACCAGGGGCTGCGATCCGTGTTTGCCCGCGTGTCTGTCATCTGATTATCTCCTGAGAGGGCACCCTGCCCCAGGAGGGGGGCATGTCTATCCTCCTGGACCGCACTGGATTGCGGGCACAGAGCTTGGTGCCTTTTCCACATGGAGCGCGCAGCGAGTACCGAATGGATGGATAGGTTCCTGCTCGCTTCTCTCCTCTCCTGGCTTCTGGTCGCTAGCGACCGCTCTTCGGTCAGGACCCCGTTCACGAGCGGCTGACTCAGCCAGCAGATCAAACCCCCTCTCTCCCGCTGGCATTTTAGGCAGGTGCCTCTTCCAGCGGAGGTGGACTCCCCTCCCCTCCCCTCCCCTCCCCTCCCCTCCCCTCCCCTCCCCTCCCCTCCCCTCCCCTCCCCTCCCCTCCCCTCCCCTCCCCTCCCCTCCCCTCCCCTCCCCTCCCCTCCCCTCCCCTCCCCTCCCCTCCCCTCCCCTCCCCTCCCCTCCCCTCCCCTCCCCTCCTGCTGCTCAGCCCCGGGGGACCCCAGCAAACACCAAGGCCCAGCGCCCACCTCCTTACGTCGAGTGTTCACAGTAAGTGGAGCTGGCGTGAGTGGATCAGACAGACCCTGTTTGAGCCTGACCCCCACCTCTGCTAGGACTTCGGAGGGGCCAAGGAAAAGACTCAGGAGACCATTCTGCAGTTTCCAGATGTGGACTACTCGAGCCCCCAGATCTCAAGCGGATGAGTAGAGGGACTCCAGAGGGTACGCCTTCTTCTCCCTCATTGACAAAGATGTCACAAGCCGTCCCGAGGCACGCCGGTCGCGCACAAAAGTCGCCCTGGCCCGGGAGGGAGCAAAATGCCTGGGCCTTCGCCGCGCATTTGTCAGATGGCTGCACGTGCAAACGTGACAATTAGAATGGGAGGATGGTACAATTGAGTAAGAATCTTTTTCATTTATATTGAATGAGGAGGCTGGAGGGGAAAGCTCATTTAATTAAAAGGAGAACCGTGGAGCTTTTGAAGGGAGCCAGTCGGAATTGCAGAGGCAGATGGCCCCTGTTGTTCCCGGTGCCAAATTCCCTGTCGGCGTCTCGGGTTTTCTTTGGGGGAACGAGGCGCGGTGCTGGACCAAGCTCAAGCCTTAGGGTCAGGCCGACCTCGATTTCAGTCGGGCACCTGACTCAGGGTGCCGCGGACTCTGAAGCAAGCTGCCGAGAACACCACCGGTCTCATCCCTCGAATGGGCCGAATACGTAACAGGACTGTTGGGAGCAGCGTGTGAGGTTCTGTTTGATGGCACGTGGTAGGGAGGAGGGGCTCAGCGAGCGTCACCCCCATCTGTGCTCTGCGTACTCCACATCACAGTCGATGTTACTACATTTGTACACGCCAGTGCCCGGATTGGAAGGAAGATGGAGAGGCAGATGAAAATGCGGCAGCGGGGAGGGGTTTTTATTTATTTTTTTTAAGATTCTAGAAGATTTTGAGAAAATGGGAGGGAAGCAGGCAGCTCAGCCTCTAGGAGTCTGTTTATCGAAAGTGTTCCTTGGTGGCCTTGCAGGTAGGTAGGTGTTCTCTGAGGCTTTTTAAAAAAATTAAATATTTTTCATTTAAATTTTTTTAAATCAACAATTTGATATTAAATCAATGTGACTGTCTTCTGGGTCAGCGGCACGACCACTCATAACTGGGTGTGGCCCTGCCTTGGCACCAGGGAGTCATGGCCTTGGCGCCAAATGGCACCGCTGCAGCCGAGGGACGCTCACGGAGGGCACAGGTGTGTGAAGAAAGTGCAGGGCCGGGAGCACCAACCTCAGAACAGCCCGGCCCCCCGAGAGGAGGGCGCCTCCCTCCCGTGGGAAAGTGGAAGTTTAGGTTCCGCATCGACAGCCCCGTGAAGTTCATCTCAACTTGTACAGATGTTGGATTTTTTTAAAAAAGTACCTTGTCGGTTTGTTTCGCTTTCACGATGGTGGCAGAGCCGCGAGCCCCGGACACGTGCCCCTCACGTGATGCTCGTAGGCTCTTCTCTGCCAGGAATTGTGTTTTCCTTCCCTTCCCTCCTCCTGGGTAACTCCTGCTCTGGCCTTGCTCGGTTTATTTACTATTTCCTCACCTTGCCCAGGTCAGAACTTACCTTCTGTGTTTTTAAAGCCCTTCGAGGCAGTTTTCCCCGTTGATTTCACCGGCTTCTGCGGGGTATTTTAGTTCATTTTTAATCGCTGCACCTGAAGCTTCTCACCCCCACCATCCGTGTGATTAGCACAGTGCCTGGCGCTTAGCACTCAGTAAATATTTGTTACTTAAATAACTTTAAAATTTTAATGTTTTACAGATTAATGTTTAAATAACATTGGAGTAAAAACTATTTAAGCTGAAACGAGGGTTCCTGCCAACTTCTTGTGTACACACGTGGCCCTGGTCACTCAAGTTCAAGGAAAACCGTGTATGAGGGATTGTTGAAGGGGGGTGGCTGAGCTCTGAGGGGACTGGAAGCAGGTAGGAATGTGTTGGGTCCACGTGTCCCTGCAGAGCACCTGGGCCAGGGTCCCAGCCTACGACTCACCTTGGCCACTTACTTACCTGAGATGCTGCTGGGGGGACTTTGTAATTCAGGGCCACCTTTTCTGGGTCTGGTGTCTCCTGGAAGGTCATTGCGAATGAAGGCTGCATTCTCGTCTTTTATGATTTGGAGAGACTCTGGCTGGAGCCGGAGGTGAGCAGGAAGTTGTAGCTCCGGTGAAAGAAGCCACACCCACCCCTGGAGGGTAGCTGAGTTGCTTACATCTAAAACTCAATCTCATAATGGGCACGGCTCACTAGATTTCATCATACTTGCAGCTTTGTCTTAACATTGGTTCACAGGTCACAAAGCACGTTAATAGGCCTTTTATTGCTCTGTCAATATCACCAGGTCCTTCCTGTAACCCTGTGATGTCAATATCGGGTAAACAGTCCCATTTTGCAGATGAACAGCAGACTGAGGCCTGGAGGGGATTGATTTGAATGTGGGGCTCAGGACTTCAAGTCCAGTTACCTCCCCCTGTCGGTTGACCATCTATAAAGGAAGGACGTCTGCCTTCCGCTGGGCTCAAGTCACAGAGGGGGGTCACCAAAAATACCAGCATGCGATCCACCGGCTCAGTAGCAACTTAGTTGTATTTCCAGCAACTTACAAGGGATAGATTCCGCTTGGTTCTATGAGAGGCACTGTTTGTGGAATATACACCCCTGTGGCAAACTTTGCAGCTTGAGTGGGTCACTTCCTACCACTGAGCCTTGGTTTCTACCTGGGTAAAGTGGGGTTCTGGTGTTTAGTCGGGGCATCAGGACGACAGGAGTATCACGTGAGAACTGCCTCGCTCGGCTCTCACACACATTCCGGTTGTTGTTATTACTTCCCCAGGTTCTCACTGCCCTTTTATTAACCTGATTCTATTTGGTGGGAGGCTTCGCCAAGGCATGCGCTGTTGGTACCATCACAGGCTCGGTTCAGGGGGTCTGCCTTTATCCTGGCAGGCACCAGAGAAGCTGCGGGGAGCTCAGGCTTCGGGGGAGAGCAAGGGGGTGGATCTGAGCAGTCAGTAAACCTAGAGGTGCCCCTGTTGTCCCCTGGAGATGATCGGTGGCTTTTGGAGTCACTGTGGGTGATTCACTGAGACGGTGATGTGATTTGTGGGAGGTGGCAGGCCTCCCTTCTCTGGGCAGGCGGATTCAAGGCTGAGCTGCCAACCTCAGCAGTGTGAGTGGTGACCTCCGGAATCTAGCAGCTCTGCAGGGTGGTGGCATCCAGCCTTTCAGGGCCTCCCCCATATGGCCTGGGCTGGTCTGGGCTGGTCTCCCACGGATTTATTCCTTGCTTAGTCGTGACATTCCAGCCAAATTCAACAGTTGCTTGGATGTGGCAAGTTCTTTCCCATGTCGGGCCCTTTGCTGGGGCTGGCACGGTGTTAGGACCTCAGAAGAAATGTGGGGTTTGATAAGTGGGCAGCTGCTCCCGGGCTGACTCACCCCGAATCACACCTGTGTGTGGGGCTCGCACTCTTTAATGCCATCTGAGGAAAGAGGTCCCACACATGGTGACCCAGGATGATCTTTGCAAATATACAAGTGCTTTAGCCTAATGTGTTCCTTGCAGTCTGGAGGGGCAGCTTAGGCATGACCAGTACGTGGAGGGAAGCAGGGTTGACTGAGGCCCATTGTGTCCATGCTATGTTGGACCTGTTGGGTTTTTTTTCTATTACATAAATATTTATTGAGCGTGACTACATGCGAGGTTCTGCTCTAAGGGCAATGAGTCTGCTAATAAAATGAGTGTCCTCAGGAACCTTATATTCTAGTTGAGGGAGACAGACTAAGGAACAAAAGAACTAAAGCATATTGAGTCTCTTGTGCAATCACAAGTACATTCTCCATAGTACTTTCTCACTAGTACCATGGAGCAAAAGAAAGCATAGGTGGGAGGGAGGAGGAAGGGTCGGGTATGTGTCTGGGCAGGTAGAGTTTGCAGGTTTAAGTTGGTCAGGGAGGGATTCTCAGAGAAGGCGATTTGAACAAACACCTGAAAAGGTGAAGGAATGAGTCATGGGGATATCTGAGGAAAGAGCCGAGGCTGAGGTCAGTGCAGAGGTCCTGTGGCCACTTCTCAGTTGCTAATTGAGAGACCTCAAGGAGATTCAGTGGCTAGAAGAGAGGGAGTATGGAAGAAAGTAGAAAGGGATGAGGTCAGAGAGAAATGGAGGCCCAGTTGTTCAGGGTTTGGTGGGCTGAAGGGGGGGCATTGGAGGAGTGGTATGAGCCCACTCATTTATCAGGGTCCCAGGGCCATTGCAAGTTGGTAGCCAAGCATTGGCCTGCTCTGAGTGGCAGTTCCCTTGCTCTATCCAGCCCGGCCCTGGAGGCTTATGCATGGCCCCTTCCATCATCTCACCGGGAAAGGGTCTTAAGATGCTAAGAAGGAAACATTAAGATAACAGAACCCCCCCCCCCCGCACCCCCCCCCCCCCCACTTGCTGGCTGCTGAGATCTTTAGCAATTCTCTGACCCAACCTTCTTGTGTTAATGATTCAGAAGCCGAGGCCCAAAGTAACGAGTTTTCCCATTTGCAACATAACTCATCCAGCCTGTGTGTCATGCCTCACGGCCCCTGTGGATTTGTGAAGAGGCCGGGGTGATTTGTGGTCCAATGTGAGGAAAATTGGATTATGGAGCGATAAATTAAAAGAGTGCTCCATCAGCCTGCTGAAATCTCCATAATTTTGGGCCCTCGGAGTTCAAGGTAATCTTAACAAAGAAAGGAGAACAAGGGAAGAAAATTAAAATTTCTGCTCAGTTACATGCACCTGTTGTTGCAAGATCGAATCCTGGGAGTTCACTAGACATGACTAGCGAGGTAATTAAGTGCATTTTATCGCTCTGTGGGGTGCATGGAACTTTTACTTGCAAAGCGCATTATTTACCGTCTTTAGTTATTTTCCGTGACAAAGGTCGCCCTTGCTGTTCAGGTTTCCCTGAAGAGAGAGGCCTTTGCTTTCCCTTTCAGGGTGAATTGCATCTCTGGTGTTTTTCCTAAGCTTTCACAGTGCCCCCTGCTGGAGGCCCCTGGCCCCTGGCTGGCCTGCGCTCCATCACCAGCTTACGACTGCTGGGGGCCGAGGTGCGAGCCACTTGGCAGGACATGGATGGAAGCTAGACGGGCTTTAAACACAGGCGTTTCATTTGCACCAGGTCACTGTCCTCTCTCACGAAGCAGAAGGACCAGGAGTATTGAGGGACGCAGGCGGTCCTGCTGTTACCACCTACACTGCACATGTTGCGGGAGGTGTTTCTCCCACGTCATCCATCAGTCTTTGCCGCTACTGCCCTGGGGACTTTTGTAGCACCGGCCTGGTGTCCCGGAGGGTGAGCCCAGATGCCGGCGTTGACAGGTTCACGCGCTAGATGGGGTCACCCACTGTGGGTTTGCTGCTTCATGAACTGCTCCTTGTAAACTCATTTCCTTAACCTCCGCCAATTAGGTGCGTCTTTCTCAAGATGGAATCTATGGGTCTCTATTCCCTATGCTGATTCAACAAAATCTTTAAAATTGGGGGTTTATACTTTGACGATAAACTAAAAACTAACAAACAAAAAAAGATTGCCATGATTCTTTGCTGTGATTTTTTGCAATTCAAACGTATTTTCATAAACTAAGACCTGTGCCTTTTAACCAGCTTCCCCCTCCCCTTTGAAAGGGGTCAGTTTCTTTCCCACGGTTGTACCTCCGTGATAGTCCTAATTGTTTTGCCTTTCATGACTCAGATTCCTCCCTAGGTGGTGAGGCTTAGATCAGCCTCCCCGCAGTTCACCTTCCCTTTGAATTCCCCACCTACTCATTCAGGGAGCTGCAGGTGACTTCACCTGGCACCTCGGCATGGGGACCCCCGGTGGCTCCTGGGCCCAAGGCAGGCTTTGAGCAGTGTTGCTCATTAAGCTGGACAGTGAGCCGTGCAGCGTGCCTTGTGCACAGACCCCCTTTCCCAGCCCCGGGGGGAGCTTGTCACTATGCCTTTGGAAACCTGGTACACGCCTGGGAAGGCATCTGGAATGCTGCAGACTCCATATGGGAGCCTGTCAGGGAACGTCACTACCAGTCAGCCTGGCAGCCTCTGTGGCATCTTTATTGAACCTTAAAAAAAAAAGATCTGCTTATAAGGTAGAAGGGGACAGTTTGGAAGGGTAGCATTTATTCTTTGCAACCAGGAGCCTGAAAAATGTATCAACATGTAAGACAAGTCTTCCCCTTTTTCTTCTGTCCCTTTGCGTCTGTGCTTACTGACTATGTCATAGGTAAGAGAAGCAGATGGAGCAAAAATTTTTCCAGAAAAATTTTTCCAGAATTTGAAAGCAAGATCTAGCTGAGGGCCCAGAGGAAACCGTCTTCACCTGCTGTGTCTGGAAGATTTGGTAATAAAACTTTCGCAGAGGAGAGAAAACTTCCATCGCCTGGGGCAGCTCTGTCTTGCTGGAGAGGCCAGACTGTGGCTGGTAGGCGTGGGAGGGTGAGCCAGGCCACCAGGAAGAGGCAGGAGTGTGATCTTCGGGTCCTGGAATTCAGGGACCAGGTGTGACCTGTGCAGTGAGAAGACGCAGGCCTGGATCTTAGCTCTCTCTCTGCTAGCTCGGTGACCCCGGGCAAGGCTGTGGTCTGTTTCTCACCTGAGCCTCAGTTTCCTTATCTGAAAGCTGGCATAGAACAGCAGCCTTGCAGGGCTGTGAGGAGCTCCAGTGAGAAAGCACAGCAGAGTTCACTCTCACCCCGATCTGCTGCGCAGAAGCTGTGGATGGCGCAGATTTTGGTCAAGACTCTTCTTCCATCTGCTCTGACTTAGGCCCAAATATTCTGAAGAATGTGGCAGTTATTCAGGTTCCACAAGGCCGTGTGATTCCGTCTTTTGCTTCGGCTTTGACCTGTTTTTCTGGCTACCCAGAAATGCTTTCCTGTTAGCTTAGTTTGGCACAATTTGGAGTGCTTGATTAACCCAGCAATTAATAAAAGTGGAGAGGTGACAATTGGTGTTACTAAGCTACAGTCAAAAGCGATGCACTTGGCCTCCCTCCATGCGGACAGATTGGTGGAGAAGCCACGTGGGGAGGAACATCGGGACACAGAAAAGGGAAGCTGGTTGGGAAAAGGTACTCAGAACAAAAGCCAGGGTGTCAAGATGGGGGGTCGGTTGATTATTTCATTCAATCAACAGATTTTTATTTAGTAATTTTTATGATCCTGATACTGGGCCAGGCACCGAATATACATGTACAGATAAGTAAGTCATCGCTGCTCCTGTGTAGAGGCTCAGACTGTCGCGGAGGTAACAGACACGTAAGCCATGCATGCTAACCTTTTGTGGTGAGTACAGGACAGATGGTGCTTAAAGTTCATGGGTGACCAGAGGAAGCAATGGTTATATGAAAAGATGGAGAATAGTATTGACTTTATAGAAAGGGTGCTTTGAGCCAGACCTTGCAGGTGGACCAGGGTGTTTTAGCACAGGGGACTGCAGGAGTAAAGGCCAGAGGCCACTTACTCCTGAGTGATGGGGCACATCACTGAGCCTTCCTGGGAGTTGTTTTCCCCATCTGTGAAATGGGCATTAAAACAATCCGTGTCCCAAGCGGTAATGGGAATATCCCTTCTTAGATCATGTGATGCACAGCGCGCTTGGCTCATGGTGACTCCTCCTGTAGCAATTAGATGTCATACATTGTGATTTTATCTCTCCAAAGGTCACCTACACCCCGTTTAAACCATGTCTCCCTTCAAGGTATTGAATAATATTACCCTTTAAAACACAGCCACCCGTTGGTGATCCTGGTGGCAAGAAACTGGACACTGGTTCTTCATTCTTTCCTGGGGTGATGGCGTGGCGAGGCCAGTGTTTTAAGGAATAGATTTAGCAATATGGCTGAGTGAGTGTGTCCAATACCAGCCAGAACTCCGCATCTCATTAGACCTGGAGTCAGATTCTGGCTCCACCTCTTGTTGGTCCCGCGTGACCTTAGGCAAGTCACTGCCATCACTCCCAGGTTCCTTATCCATGGAATTTTGTTTAAAATGTATTTCTGTGTCAAGATGAAACATCTACCTTAACAAGTGGGATGACAATGCCTTTGAAGGAGGGAACTACCTTTGTGTAGGAAAAGACCTGGATAAGCCAGAACAGCACTGCCCAATAGAAATATAACACAGGCCACATATATCCTTTAAAATTTTCTAGTAGCCACATTAAAAGTAAAAGGAAGTAGGTGAAATTAATTTTAACAATATGTTGTATTTAGGTCAAGTATAACCAAAATATGTAAAAATTATTGAGGTATTTTACATGCTTTATTTCAAACGAGGGTCTTTGAGAACTGGTATATATTACACATTTATAGCACAGCTCAATTCAGGTGCCACGTGTAAGCATTCGGGCCACCATATTGGACAGTATAGATCTTGGGGGGCTCAGAGCCACTCATGAAGTGGCTATACAAGGAAAATTCATTTTCTCCCTCTCTCCTCTCCTGTCCTTCTCATTCCTCCATCTTTCTCTCTCTTTCTCTATTTGGTTCCCCTTCCAAATAGAGAGGGATAAGATGATAAGTGACCAGTGAAAACCACAGAGGATGCCTTGTGCTACTGGGTTTTTGTGGAAAATGAAGACTGGGGTAACCTCACTAGGAATTTACAGAAATCATGAAAACAATAGCAGCCAAATTGGGTGCTTACTGTATGCTGAGCGTTATTCTAAACATTTGACGAAATCATCTTTCTTAATCCTCATAGAACCCTAAGAGGCATTCATCTCTCCCATTGTGAAAATGGAGAAACTGAGGCACAGAGAGGTTAAGATACTAAAAGTCACACAGCTAAGGTTTGAACCCAGATCATCTGTCCCCGGAGCCCTGCTGTGCTAGTTGCCACAAAAAACCTTGGAGGAAAAAACAAATCTCAGAGAAGCCTTTGGGCTTCCATTAGGCACAAACCGGGTGGTTTACACCAGAGGGCCAGGGGCAGGAAGGCCCTGGGGGTCATCTGGACAAGTCTGAACCTTGCAACAATGTTAAGATTTCATTATATGACAGAGGCACCACCCTGAGCACCATTGTACACAGTAGGACCTCAATAAGTGGCACCTGTTCCCTTCTTTCCCTTTTCTTCTGGCCCACAATATAAGCTTTTTTTTTTTTTTTAAATAGAGGAGGCTTTCTTAGTTCTATTCATATTTAGATACATGCCTGGTACATAGTAGTTGTTCAGTAAATATTTGTGAAAGCCAGTAATGAGATGTGTTGGGATCACTGGTTAAGATGGGCTCTGAGTCCACTGGGGGCCTGAAAATATGACTGTGCCTTATGGAGGGCCTTATAATTACAGCCCTGGGTGAAGGGGGCTCATGCGGGAAGATGACCGGGGCGTTCAGATGCGGAGTTCTTTGTGCTAAAGACAGGCCAGTTTATGTGCCCTACGCTTAAGGGTTTTTTTTGGTTTGTTTTTCTAGTAAATTTTAAAAATTGAAATGCAACATATTATACAAGCAGCAAAGTACAGAATGCATAAGTGTGCAGGTGGTGTATTTTTACAAAGGGAATATACCTATCTAACCAGCTCCCAGATCAAGATATAAGACATTACCTACTGTCCCCCTCCGCCTGCTGTTCCCAAGGACATCTGCTGTCTGACTTCTGACCCATAGACTGCCTTCGAGCAAGTCCCAATGATTGGAGTTTTGGGGGTCCATTTCGCTTTAGTCCTGCATCCCTGATGGTCTCCAGGGTTGGGGTTCTATCTACCCTGGTTCTTGTGTTCATTGCACAGATGAGAAGCTGAGGCTCACAGATGTCATGCAGCTTGCCCAGATCTCTTGGCTTGAGAATGGATGATTCACACCCGGAGCTGTAGTGCTCCTAAGCCTGTGTTCTTGGCCAGCCTTATAATTTCGTCCTTGACCTTTTGTCTGAAATCCCAAGGTTGCCCTAGCCAGTTTGGCTTAGTGGTTAGAGCGTCTGGCTGCAGACTGAAGGGTCCCGGGTTCAGTTCTGGCCAAGGTCATGTACCTTGGTTGCAGGTTTGGTCCCGGCCCTTGTCGGGCACGTGCGGGAGGCAACCAATCTTTGTGTCACTCTCACATCCATGTGTCTCTGTCTGTCTGTCTCTCTTCCTTTTTCACTCTCTCTGAAAAGCAATGGAAAAAATATCCTCAGGTGAGGATTGAAAAAATAAATAAAATCCCAAGGTTGAGGGTGAGATTGCTGGACTGGGCAGTATCTGGGGGTAGCTGCTGTGAAGCTTCGGGAGGGGGGACCAGTCACCCCACCCCAGAGCCCAGAATGCTGGATTTATCCTGAAGGCACGCTCCCAAGCCCAGGGGAACTGACGGCCACACCTTAGCTGCCAGTGACGTGGCTGGCAGAGCCCATCCTGGATGGGGCTGCAGGAGACTCAGCACTCGGGGCAGGCAGGTTCCCCATTGCCCCCTGATCCCCACCTCTGCTTGCTGCTGACAGGCATGCTCAGGCTCTGGCAAGGAAGCTTTCAAGTAAACAAAGTCCAACAGCTCACTCCCACCAGAGTGAAAACTCAGGATGCTGCCGGGTATGAGGCAGGTGTGAGCTGCCTTCATGGTCTCCTGCTCTGGGGCCTGGCTGGGGCCACTGCCTGGGAGCACCTTGAGTGTCAGCACCAGGCGACTCTGCGGATGCAGCTGGAGTGGCAGGCGGGAGGGGAGTTGGCTCTGCCCAGCCTGGGACCGCTTGGAAATGGTTGGAGGTGGGCATATGGACTTCAGGCTGAGGATCTTTGCTCTCTCTGTGACACGGCCCTCTGCCCCCAGCGTTCCTCAGTCAAGAGGGACAGGTGGTGGCTGTCATTCTGCAGTTGGCCCTGGCCACAGAGAGGTTTGCCAGCCATTCTAGAATGGAGATGCCCCAGCCTCCTTGGCTCAGAGAATGCCGCTTGACCCATAAAGTCCCACGCAAACTGACCCTCAGCCTGGCTTTCTCTCTGATACGAGGGGAGTAGACAGCAGGCGGGGATATAAGCTGTTACACTGGGTTCAGTGCCCCCACCCAGGACTGAAATTTAATTTGAAAAGGCAAAATAAAACCACCCTGCTGGGCAATGGCTCTTATAAAAATAAAGCCAATGTTATTTTAATAGTGCTGGCAAGTGAGTTGCCGAACAGTTTCCTCTTTGTTGGCCGCTGGGCCTGGTATTAGAGATGAAAGGTACAACTCTGAAGCCAGGGTGTCTGGAGGTGAATCCTGCATTCTCTGCCCAGCTGTGTGACCTTGGGCCAGTTGCTCAGCTTCTCTGTGCATCTGTAGAACGGAGATCACCACAGCCACTACCTCTTAGTGTTGGGTTAATGTAAAGCACTTAGATGACTGGCTGGCATGTTGAAGTCCCAGTAAACACTCTTATAATGATGACGATGTACATGGAGGCCATTGTAATCTCTGAGCAATCTGGTGTGTGTGACATAGGTTAGTATTCCTAGTTTACAAACAAGGAGGCACACCCAGGGTCGGTTCCTGGCCCAAGGTTTCACAGCCCCTGAGTAGCTGAGGTGGCATTTGAACCCAGAGCTGCCCGACCCTGGCTTTCTGGTGCGTGGCAGGAAAGCCGTGACCATTGGCTTACCCAGGATGTCTCGCCTAAGGATTCAATTTATTTTAGGAATGGCACCTCCTAGCACACAAAAAATAGTTACAGTACAAACAGGACAGACTTACGTAGTTTATGGTCCATTTAAAATAATAGTGTTTGTTGAGTGAACTGCCCCATGTCTGTCACTATGTTTCCTTTGCCCCGTTGTCAGGGTCCTGTTCTGAGACGTTGGTGGAAGAGTTGTGAGGTCGGATCGGAGTGGAGGCGTGTCTTTTCTTGTCACAGCTGGCCTGCTCCTGAAGACCCCAGGATGAGTGAGGATGGTCGCAGGGGAGCCCTGGGAGCGGTGACTCCCGCTCTGCCCCCTGTGTCCTTAGTGGGAGGTGTGCCTGGAGCCCCAGCTGGCTGCGCCCTTCTGACCTTTAGCCCCTTTTGTGGCTCATCCTCAGGACGCTTACAAAGGACCAAATCAGCCAGAAAAGATGAGGTTTCCGCTTTGACAAAGGTAGCTCAGTCTGTGGAAATAATGTACCACTTTTCCACTTAAGTTCCCTGAGTGGAGGCCGGAAAATAGAGGCGCAGACAGGCATTAAGGAGAAGGGAGACATGAAAAAAGTAGCTGGGGTGGGGTGGGGGGATTGGGACTTGTACCTGGGTATTTGTGCAGTGGGAAGGGCAGGTGGGCGAGCTGGAGGCAGGTCCCAGCCCTTGGGAGGGGCGGAGGAGGGCTGAGATGCAGGTGGGGGGTGGGGGGTGGGGTAGGAGGAGTGGGGGGGAGTGGACGGCACGTGGATATGAACAGGGGTCCGCAGGGTTTAGCGCCGGAACTGATTACAGGCCATCTGACCAGTGCCCCTGACCGGCCAACTGAGGCCACTGTTGGCCACACAGCTGAGCCCTGGCAAAGCTTGCGGCCTCCTAATCCAGTGCCACTTGGCTGCACCATGTCACCTCTCAGGGTGGTGGTGGGGTGGCAGAGGGAGGCGGAGCTTGCTGACCCCATTGGCTGAGTGGTTTGGTTGGGACAACTGCGGTCAGGCCCCAGGGCTTCCCGGGGATGCCTGGCCTTCAGTTCTGAGCAGGGAGCGGGGAGGTCAGCCCTGGACACCGTTCAGGAGGGACCGTACCAGCTCCTCCGTGTGGCTCATTAGGCCGGGCACAGCTCGAGCTAATCAAGCCGTGCCTCCGTCGTGCGCTGCTCATGCCAGGGGGTTAAAAAAAGAACTACTCACGCCCCATCCAAGGGCCATTTGTGGGCAGTACAGAAATAATAAACCCAAACACCGCCAAGCCTTTTCCGCGGCGAGGGGCTGCGCCGTGCGCCCCGGCAGGGCCAGCGCCTGCCAGGTCCCGGAGGTCTTCATGGTGGGACAGGCGGCCAGCTCCCGCCCCGTCCTCAAGGGCCGCCCTGTTGCAGGCCAGAGGTGAGTGGGTGTTTTCTAGTGAAAGGACCCCCTTTTCATGTAAGAGGCTGGCTAGTTTGTTTTCTCAGCTGGCTCCGTCCCACGAGTCTTTACCAGGGTCCCGTGTTCTCTCCAGGAAGGCCACCTCCCACCGCGAGCCCGGCTGGCCTCTCAGCATCTGTCCCAATCGTTACATGAGAACTTGTTTCAGAGACGTGGAAATTCAGGCCCAGGGACTAAATGACTTGCTCACAGCGTGTACAATGGCTTTGCCGGTGCCAGTGACGGTGACGGAGAAGGGTAGCTGCTCTGTGCCCAGGTCCCGCGTTAAATTCTGGGGTGGAGAAGACAGCGTTAATAACCCTAACGGCTAACATTTAGTGTGTGTTTTCTCTGCACACGGGGTTCTGAGCACCCGGGTGCACTTGACCTGGGAACGACTCTGAGGCAGACCCTGTTGCCCCTCTTACAGGGTAAGTGACAGGAAGGGTCACGTCAGAGCCTGCATTCTTTCCACTAAGCCACGCGCCGCCCGATGGCCGTGCCAGCTTGCTCCGTGCGGAGTGACCCTGGGGCTGGGCCAGTGGCTGGCAGGAAGGAGGGTGCCAGGGCACCTCTGTTGCAGGTCCCCTCTATTCCAGGTCCCGCTTCCTCGGCTGCCAGCCCCCCTCGTCCCCTCCACTCCTGACACTCCTCCCGCCACCCCCTTCCCAGGGCTGTTCTCTCCTTGTTTGTTGACATAGAAATAGTCTATTTCTGACTCAACAAATGAGGGATAGTGTAGCTGAGTTAATGCGAATAACCAGTGACTAAGTTATCAGTTAATTTTAGTTATGCAAGGCCCTCACCCTGAAAATATGTCTTCTTAAGGCAAGTAATGAGCTCCATTCTCTTCATTATGAATGATTAATTATGCAAATTGAATATGGCTGAATATCCTGTAAGTTGCCGGTGTGGTTCATGTTGTGAAAAATCTAGTGTTTCAGGGAAAAGTTGCGGAGAGAAAGAAACGGAGGAAAGAGGGAGGAAAGGAAGAGTGTGTGTGTGTGCGCACGTGCGTGTGCAGGGGTGGTGGTTGGGTTAGTTAGCCTTAAAATAAAGAATAAGCTTGAAGTTGAAGACGCAGTACCGATGTCACCGGTGCTGGGCAGATTTAGGCACCTGTCCTCTCCTCCGCAGCACCTCCGCTCTCACTTCAGTGGTGGTAGTACCGGCCAGGACATATGGCCGCTTGGCCATTGCCATGTCCTCCCTGAGCTGGGGCTATATCTTTTGTGCTCTTGCCACCTGACACAGTGCTGGCGCAAAGTAGGTGCTCAGTCAGTGTTCCCTGAAATGACTTCGTACATAAAAGCTTTGTGAGAGAGGAGCTTTTTTTCACTCCGCCAGCTGAGTACTCTAAGTCGCCTAGTTGCTCCTGTCCTGATTTCAACTGCCCATATGGACCTGGGTCAGTTTTAACTGCTAAAATGAACTAATTTGAATTTAATTTGTCTAATGGGATGTATGCAAGCCGCTGCCCATTTCATTAATTAGTTTGTGTCATCAAATAAGCGTTTTAGGGGCCACTAAGTGCAGAGTATTCTATCTGGCAAAGTTGAGAGAGAGGCCAAGGATGTGGGCTTTGAAACCAGACCACTGGCGTTCGAGGCCGGATTAGACACTCTCTTCTGGCTTTAAGTGGTTGTAGTGGGTAAGAGCACAGATTCCGGATCTGGGTTTGGATCCTGGCTCCATCACTTGTGGGCTGTGTGACTTTAGGGAAACTACTTAACCTTTTTGTGCCTCACTTTCCTCTCCTTTAAAATGGGATAGCTCCATGGGGTTGTGGGGTTAGGGTCTTTGTGAGGATTCAACAGGTTAATGTATGGGAAGCACTTAATACCACTTCGATTTCATTACCGCTATTATTTGCTATCAGTTAAACTTTATGTTCTTCAGTGTAAAACCTGACTGTTTTGGTACCTAAGTCTTCATAGAATTGTGATGCGATTGTATTAGTTTCTGGCGCCTACCATCTGAGGAAATACCATAAGCTGGGTGGCTCAGAACTACAGAAATTTGTTGTCTCACAGTTGTGGAATCTAGAGTCTGAAATCAAGGTGTATCGTGGGACCCGGACCCTCAGAATCCTCCGTGCCGCTCCTAGCTTCGTGGTTTGCTGGCAATCGTTGGCATTCCTTGGCTTGGAGACCCATCCCTCCAATCCTCTGTCACCACCTGGCATCGTGTCTGTGTGCTTGTCTTCACATGACCATCTTCTTATAAGGCCGCCAGTCATACTGGACAAGGGCCCGTTTTCTCCACTGTGACCTCATCTTAATTTTATCGGCAATGACTGTTTCCAAATAAGGTCACATTCTGAGTCATTAGGGGTTAGGATGTCAACGTGTCTTTTTTAGGGGCATGAAATGAGAGAATCTGTGAGAAGCAATGAGCGCGGGACCTGGGATACAACAGTGACCATTAGCTTTGCCTGTTAACTCTTGTGACCCCGTCATCATTATCATCATCACGGTGACTGCCCTTTGCTGGGTGGCTGTGGTGGTTCTCTGAGCATCTTTGAACCTCATGTTTTAACTGTGGGTTAAAACATGAGGTTCCCCATGTATCAGCTGTGAATGGAGTGGCTCATCTCACAGGGCGAGCCAGTTTCCTAACCTCCCTGGTCTGAGTCTCGGAAACGCAGGAAGCAGGTCCACCTCCCAGAGGGAATCCCTCCCAGGGTGAAGTGAGGGTGAGGGGCACTGGTGGCCCTGGCCCGGTGCTTCTCATGCCAGCACCCTACAGCTCAGTGGGGACCGGTGCCGGCAGTGCCCCTGCACTGACCCGAGAAGCCTCCTTGTCGCCCTCCCATGGGGCCAGGAGGCTCAGAGGCGCGCCCAGGCGTGAGCCAGCTTGGATCTTCCAGACCCTGGTTGCTTTACAGTCAGAATGGAAAAAACAACCGCCCTTTTTCCCCCACTTGGGAGCTGAACAGATTTGCTTCAGAGACTTGTGGATATCTATGGAAACAGTCCTAATTTTAGCCTTGCCATGCTTAATGCCAACTCGGAGAGTGTAGTATTGGGTCAGGGCCCAGGGAATGGGGAAGGTGAGCGGGCCCGTGGGGGTCAGAACAGGCACGGGGTAGCCGGTGGGAGGGTGTCGCCCAAGTCTAAGCAGTTGGCTTAAATCTGCAGGGGCTGGAGAGAAGATGCATATCAACAGCTAGTATCTTGAACGAAGGGATCTCCCTCACCTCCCCTCTCTCGCTGTCGCTGCCTAAATTCTGCTCATTTTCAGCTCCATTCAAGACCTTTATTTCCACTTCCTCACCTTCAGAATCAGCCGTTCCTGCCCTGAACTTCCATCATCTTTTATAATTCTGTTGAAGCACTTAAGCAGCCCATTTAGTTTTGAGGTTCATCCGTATCAGCCCATTTGTTTTTGAGCCCCTCAAGGTCAGCCATGGTCACTGTTGTGTCTGTCAGCTGAGTTGCCACAGAGCAGCCATGCAGAAAATGAACAACCAGTGGCATTAGAAATGATTGGTGGTGTTCGGTGGACCAGACCCGGAGCTGGGCAGCTACCAGAGAGGGATATTAAACGAGTATCATAAAGTATACAGAAACACTTTTTGATTTTTTTGGCTAATCCTCACCTGAGGATATTTTTTCCATTGATCTTTAGAGAGAGAGTGGAAGGGAGAGAGAGAGAGAGAGAGAGAAACATCACTGTGAGAGAGACATATGTATTGTTTGCCTCCCGCATGCGCCCTGACCAGGGCCAGGGATCGAACCGGCAACCCAGATATGTGCCCTTGACTGGGAATTGCACCCGCAACCCTTCACTGAGTGGGCCGACACCCTAACCAAAGAGCCACATGGCCAGGGCCAGAAACCCTTTTGATGGGAAGAATCTAGTTGCATGGGAGTGGAAATTGCCTTAATTCTATTCAGGCTGTGCTGAGGCAATAGGAGGCGGTGGCTGGTGTGATGGGTGCTGGCATGATGGGGTGAGGGAAGAAGCGGATGGAGGTCATTTCAGATAACGTGGGGACCGTCACTTCCGTCATGGCAGCCCCGTCCTGCAGGCTAGGTCAGCTCCTAGCAGAAATTGTAGCGTATCAAACACAGGAAGAACCTTAGACATCAGCCAGTCCTGTGTGTTTTGCAGTGGGACATTCAAGACAAGCATTTTTACATGGATACTTGCCGATTTGTTTTAATGTGCATATTTACACCATATGTAACTGGCACCCCAGACCTGTCACTTCTCGGGGGTTACCACTTAGGCTGAGGCAGGTCAAGGTAGCTCCCTCTCGCAGACTTTGGGGATTACAGGGTGGTGTTCCCACTGACCCATGGACGCTGGGGGACCTGTAATAAGCAAACGTCCTGTTGTAACTACTTGGAAATAAGGCTTATGCAGGTGGAGGATTCTGGTAGGAATTCCCATATGCCTTGCATTCTTTCTAGCGGGGTGGAAAGCAACACGGTTGTGGCAAAATTGGGAGGATAGTGTGTGTGCAAGGGATTGCAGGGTGGCTGAAAGGGATCCGTTTCAGCCCCCACCTGGGAACCATAAGAAGGTGGGTGAGTCAAAGGTGGATCGGATGACCGATAGTGACAGCATTTGGGGCTTGAACCACATCTCTTTCTCCTGTTTACCCACCTTGACATACTAGACAGAATGTAAACTAGTTCCTGCTCAACACTTGGACACTTTAACTTATCTAATTGCGTAACATCATTGGGCAGCAAACACTGTTTTCCTGACTACACAGCAAAGGGGATCCTGAGACTGAAGGATCTGGAATAACTTGCTGAGGCCTTTCCTGCTGATAAGACGTAGATCCAGTGATTCAGCAGCCCCCTCCCACGGCCCTGAACTGTGTCAGGGAGCTGCGAACCTGCCAAAATGAGCTTTTAGGTTTTGGAAACAGAAACACATGCAGAGATGTGGTGCCGTTTGCCTCCTCCTGGGAAAGTTGTGCCCGGTGAGTAGTGGAACTAGGGCCAGAGAGCAGGTTGCTCAGACCCAGCAGGCAGGACTGAGGGCTGGGTAGGAGATTCCTGGACAGTGGGATGCCTCCTCTTGGGTGGCTCTGTTTGTCCTGGGCCAACGAAGGGCTGTTTGTCAGGTGGGAGAAGTGAGTGCTGGTCTCCCCGTGGCTCGGTGCTCGCTGGGTACTGCAGAGGGAGTGAGCGGCCCCAGCTGACAGGGTGAGTCAGAGCAGAGCCCAGAATAGAAGCCGGAGGGCATGTATGTGAATGCGGTCTCTATCCCAGACATTCTGGTTGGAGATGATTAAGCTTTTATACATAACACTGTGCAGACTGCTTTAGGATCATTTATTAGTGTCGCCAGGCAACAGCTTTCTGAGTTAGCCACAACCGCCATAGGGCAATTAACTGGATCACCCAGGGCCCAGTTCACTATCTGTGCATTATCAAGTGTCCTCCCAACTCATTCACTCATTCGTTCATTTGAGCACTTTTAGGCACCTCTTTCGACATAACTTTATATTTGGCAGCATTTCCTTTTCATTGCTAGGAGTGTTTAATATGTGGTAAAAATGGAAATGTTGGGGTTCCTGTTTGTATCAGAGTAGCCCCCACTTATTGAGACTGTAAGTTTGTAAGCTCCATGAGGGCAGGGCCTTCATTCATTTCTACCTCTCCAGTGTCTAGAATAATGCGTAGCACATAGTAGGTTCTCAGTGAACATTTGTTGAAAAAAAGAGTGAATGAACTGAGCGTCAGCTATGTGTTTGGCCCTGTGGGAGTTGCTTTGCATAAAAACCTTTCTGATTCTCCCAACAGCACATCCCACACCTTTACCTGTGTCTGTCCCGTATGTTAGGGTGCCAGCTGGTGAGCATTTACTATTTATCATTATTGTAAGGCTTACATAGCAGAAAATCCTCATCTGGACTGAGTAATGTACCTACTATTACCCCCATTTTATAGATGAGGAAGTGAGGCACAGAGAGGTTAAGTAACTTGCTGAAGGTCACACAGACACTCCAGCCTCAAGCTGTTTCACACTGTCCAATAGCACTTGTGCGTGATGGAAGGACTCTGCCAGCCACAGGCAGCCAGTGAGCACTTGAAATGTGGCGGGTGCAACTGAGGAACTGCATTTTTCATTTCATTCAATTTTTATTAATTTAAATAGCCACTGTGGCTAGTGACTACCTTTGGACAGCACAGTTCCCTACTATGCTATCTCTAAATAATAACAGCTCACATCGAGTGCTTACTGTATGCTGAGATTTTTTAAGTGACTTAAGTTAATCCTCATAACCACAACAAATTAACGGGTGTAAGAGGTTAAATATCTCTTCCCACCCCCAAGATTTTATATCAGGAAAGTGGTGGAAGGTGGCAAGCACACAGTAAAGCGTACAGAGGATATGTCATGGAATTGTGCACCTGAAACCTGTATAATTTTGTTAACCAGTGTCACCCAATAAATACAATAAAGAAGAATAAAAAAGAAAGTGTCACAGCTGGATTCTACCCCAGGGACAACTCTGCCTGACCCCAGAGTTTTAAACGATCTCCCTCTTTTCCATGTGTATTGCAATGGCTATCACCATGAAAAACAGGATCTCATTATTTTAAGCTTTTTAGCCTCAAACGCAGTCCTACCCACTCCTTCATAAAGGGCTCAACCCATATACAGGCTGTGCACTCACAGTTCCCACCAAATGATTCATTTAGGTTGAAAACATTTATTTATTCGAAGTGGAGTTGTGTCAATGTTGCTTTGGACAAGATGACAACATCTCTTCTTCCAAAAGAACCGGGGTACCCTTTAATGACGACTCGGCCCAAACAAAGCCTACTTCTTAGTGTAACTGTGATAATATCGCAGTCTGGCTGGAAGGAAGGAAAGGCTGAGCTGAGATGATCTGTAGCCTTCTTCTGGGGACACAGGTATGTTTCCCTTTTCTGCCCCTTGTCAGGTAGGCAGGACCGTGTGGCTGAAGGGTGGTGAGCAGAGGTGACTTGCGTGACTCCAGCTCTAGCATGTGTCTGCTGATGGTAGAGCCAGTGGGGCTGGAGCAAGTGATGGGAGCAGGTTGGCGGAGGTCTGTGAACCTTGCGATTGCTGAGGCCAGGCCTGGCACGGTGCTGTGTCCATTCTGCAGGTGAGGAGCCTGAGGCTTTGTAAGGTTAATCTCCCGTCCAAGGCCTCACAGCTGGGATTCCAGGCCAGCTCTGACTTGTTCTAGGACATTAGACTACTATTAGCTATACCTGTTTTTGTGTGTGTGTGTTGTGATAATTGTAGGCTAAAGGAGTGTGTGTGTGTGTAGGTAGGTGTGGGTGGGTCTAAGTGAGCATGGGGGGTGGGGGTATGTATGTAGCAAACCTGCAGGACGGGGCTCCTTTTGCAGAGTGGGTGACAGTGAAAGCCGGCGTCCTTAGCCCAGGCGGGGACTGCACTCGGCCGCCGGGTTAACTGAGGGGAAAGTGAATTAGCTGTTCTCTCCTGTAGACGCCAGTGTCCCTGTAAAGTGGAGCTTCAGTGAGAACAGGATGGGGCTGTGCGTACTGACCTTTTCCTCGCTGCACAGACGGGAACAAGGGGCGTGGGAAGGACAGGAGACAGGCCAGGAAGCAGAAAAGCATCTTCAGCCTAAGTGAGCAGGAGGCGGCTTTGCCCAGCTTTGCTTCTGATTTTAAAGATGAAGACAGTGGGTGACACAAACATTTATTTGAATGTCTGTCAGACGCCAGGGCCTATATCTAGTTTGTGAACAATATCTATCTAAATCTTGTCTCGAGCCCTGGGCTTAGATATCCCTTTGTTGATTTTTAAAAGAATTATTTTGTTATTTAAAATTTTTTTAAAATTTATTGATTTTAGAGAGAGGAAGGGGGGAGGGAGAGGGAGGGAGGGAGGAAGAGAAACATCCATTTGTTGTTCCATTTATGTAGGTATTCGTTGATTGATCCTTGTATGTGCCCTGACCCAAGATCGAACCCACAACCTTGGCATATTGGGATGATGCTCTAACCAATTGAGCTACCCAGCCAAGGCCTATTTTATTATTTTTAATTGTGGTATAATTCACATAGCATAACACTTACCTTAACCGTTTTCAGTGTACAGTTTAGTAATGTTAAGCACATTCACTTTTTGTGTAATCCATCCCCCAAACTGTCATCTTCTTGCAAAACTAAACCTTGATACCTATTAAATGCCCCTTTTGTTCCTTATCCAGCCCGGCACCCGCCATTCTACTTTCTTTCTCTATGAATTTGACTCCTCTAGGTACCCTTATTGAGTGGATCATGCAGTATTTGGCCTTTTGTGACTGGCTTATTTCACTTAGCATAATATCCCCGAGGTTCATCTCTGTGGCAGCACTTGCCAGAACTTCCTATAGAGGGCTGAGTGATATTCCATATGTGTATATACCACGTTGTATTTATCCTTTCATCCATTGACGGACCCTTGGGTTGTTTCCACCTTTACCCCTGTTTTCTTGATTTTATTAACCTGTTGAGACCAAGGTCACACAGCTGGACTTAAACCCACCCTCTGTTTAATACTTGACTTCTCACTTCTTTTTCCATCTGAGTTTCCTGTAGCTCTAGGAATTGAGAACAATTTTTGGTATATGAAGAAATGGTATTTTTCATAGAGGGCCCCGGGGAGAAAGCTCTAGAAATGTTGGCTGAGGATCCTCCAGCTCTTCCTGAGACCTGGCTGCCATGGTGCTGCTGCTTTTCTACCTGAGCTTCCCCAGAGGCTTGGCAGGTGGTTCCACTGAGTCCCTGAGAGCGTGGGGTGCGTGGAGCAGAAAGAGCAGACGGTGCCTGGTTTCTGACCCCAGCCTTGCCTCCCTGGACCAGTCTGGGACTGTCCTTCCACTGTCCTGGGCTCACTTGGTCATCTGAGGAGTGAAGTCCAGGTGACCTCCAGTATCTGGAGGCTTCACCTGCCCCTGAAGTCTGGCCCCGTCTGTGCTCCAATTAGAGAAGCACATTCCCCCGCCTCTCATTAAGCCCAGGATGGCTCTGGGCCCCTTTCCTGAGTCCCCGCTCAGACAGCAGTCCTCCCAGAGGCCTTGTGGGGTTCACTGTATGTCCCTGGGAACCAGAAGCAAAGGCCTTTTGTTCACATTCTGTCAGTGCCTATTATTTCCCCAACATGCACTTTTATGTACTGACTGTACCCCAGGTTTGTCGCATTTGTGCGAAGATCTTGCCTTTCTTTCCATATGTTAAAACTGACTATCTGGATATGCCCTTCTGAAATTAGCAAGTGTGGTGCTGTAACAGTATTTTCAGGCTGTAGGTTTGAGTTTGCAGGGCTCGTTCCCTTGAGGCCGGTAGTTTTTTCTCCAGCCCTGGGCCTGGTGAATGGATAGCACATTCATGGGGCTTATGGTGAGGCAGGCACGCTCTCCTGGGGGATGTGCCCGAGTTTCTGTCCCATCCAGTCTGTCATCATTTTCTATTTAAGTGTTTTGTTTAAATAGGAGAGCGTTAGTTGCTAACATTCATGTATTGACAACTATAAAAAGGACTTAAGTGAGTATTTCTTAGTATCATCCCTAGGAAACTATAGTCGAACTCTGTTTAGAACTTTCTCTGACCCCATCATTTCTTACAGTTGTGTCGTGTCCATTGGGAATATTTATTGCTCAAATCCACTGGACTTCAGCATTTTGTGGTTTTCTTGCTGTTTGAGTATCAAAAGCTCATAATGGATTTTCCCCTGCCCTTGAGGGGAGTCCATTTCTTTTCGTTTCCAGCTTTGAGCGCTGGCCTCCTGGGTTCAGGGCCCTGTCTGGTTCTCCCACCACCAAGTCATGACGGCTTTCCCGTACTGACCCGGGAAGGACTCGGAGTCCCAGGCTCGGTGGGACTCCCTGTGTGAGTCTTGCTCTCCTGGCTGCTGGTCGGTAGACGTCTACTTATCATTCCGCGGTGCCGCAGACACCTCAGAGGCTTTGCTCCAGCCTCCGGATTTGGTCTTGGCTGAGGCCCTGAGCCCCGGGGAAGTGGCTGTTAGAGCCTCCACACAGCTCGTTGCATCAGGAACCGCGCCGTCCCCCATCTGTGGAGGAGCAGTGTGGCTAGCTGGATGGAAAACAGTGTTAGAGGAGCTGTTACAGCCATGGTTCAGCACGTGGAACATTCTGGAATCTCTTCCATTCCTGCCGGCACCATGGTTCTGTCTCTGCGTCTAAGACCAGAGGCCATCCCTCATTCAGCTTATCGCCCAGGGGCTGGGTGCACAGGAGGCCGCCAGGAAGCAGCCCTGAGGTGGAAGGTGCTTCCCACAGCCCAAGCTGAATCCTGGCTCCAGCATCTATTGCTTGTGTTCTCTTAACCTTTTAGGCCTCAGTGCCTTGACTTTAAACAAAGGGGCGACGGTGAAAGTAATAACCCCGTGGAGCTGCTGCGAAGAGCCAGCAGGCATGCTTAAGGAGGGCAGGTGTTCTAGTTTCAGTGATGATTGCATTGCCCAGTGGATGTGCCAGCTAGACACAGTAGCTGCTCACTGCATGACCGAGTGAAGAAGGAACCCCCTCTCTGAGCCTTCCCCGCTCCACTTTGGGAAATGAGTGAGTGGTGTTGATCGGGGGTTCCCAAGAGGAGCTGCTGAGAAATTCCTCGGGGCCTTTCCCATAAGCACGTGACCAAGCTCCACTCCTGAAATCCTGACTCATTCGGCCTTCCTGGGGCTTGGCACATGCATTCGAAGGGTTCTGAGTGATTCTCCTGTGTAGCCCTGGTTAAGAATGAGGGGCTGGATCCTGTGTTGCCCGATCCTGTGTTGGACACGTTGGGGGCAAATGGAGTGGCCAGCAAGTCATCCAGGGGCCTCTCAGTGCTCACCCCACCCCTCTTCCTCCAAGTCATCCTTCAAGACCCAGCTTAAATGTCACCCCCAGAGAGACTCCCCCCTCCTGCTCGGGTAGAAAGCACCCCTCTCTGTTGAATGCCCCACGGGCCTGCTCCTCGGTTTCCCTAATACCATCATCAGCTGGTATAAGTGTGTCTACTTTATCAGGCATTGGGCTGGCTGAGGGCAGAGTTTCCATGATTCACTGTGGCGCACCCTGCCGCCCCCAGGACCTTCCCCAGTTTTTTGTATCCAGGTGACACATCATATATATTTAAAATGTCACCAGTAAATATATGAATAACTCTTTCAAAAGCTAACGCCGTTGGTTTTGTATGTAGTACAAGTCACAGCTGTCGCCCCTGAGATTCCTTCTGCTCTTACCCAGACCAGTCACAAAGGCCATCTTTGTTTTAAATTGGTCTTTTTCTTTTCTTTTTTTTTTTTTTTAATAAACCAGACACTTAGGGAGGAAAAAGCGATTTACTTTCTTTATAATTAGCCTTGGTGATTAGACTCTCTTTTCCATTATGTTTTATTTTTACTTTCCCGGAATTTATCAAGTGGCCTCTTTTCTGTGAAGGTCGCCCTTCAGCTGAGGAAGGGTGCTTGATTAGAGCCTGGGGAATTTACTGTGTTTTTTTAGAAATAAGGAGCATCGGGGACAGGGCTGATGTGAGCAGATGGGTAGAAGGTCAGCCCTTGAGCTATAAACAGGAAACTTCACACTGAGAAACTAAAACGATGCTCCCTGGACAAGATTTTTTGTTGTTGTTGCCGGCAACTGCTAAAGTAATTAACAATCACATCTATTTTTGAATTTGTTTTCTATTTGACAAAGCTTCGTGACCAGTTCCTCGTGGCTTGTCTTCTAGGCCCAGGGCTAGTTTCTTTTATTTGTTTAAGGACATTAATAATTGCACTCACCAACGGTGACTGTACGCTGCCTATTTGAATGTGATGTTTATTTTATTTATTTATTTTTGATATACACGGATTTCACAGTCATTTCTGAGGTGTCTTGATGGACTACTTACTCCCCCAGAGGCCAGTGAAATCTTGTTCAGTATCTAAAAGGAGTGTTGGGTGAGGCTGGGCTGGGCACCCCGCTGGCCCCCTCCCTGCCTGCCTGGTTGGTTGGGACTCAGTTGGGGACATGCTGAGAGTAGGTTCACTTTCACACTGACTTCCTCTTGTCCTCAGCTGAGCCAAGAGTACTCTGGGGGGTCCCTGGAGTGTTGAGAGCTAAGAGCAAAAGGAAGTCCCTTTCTATCCATCCATGTACCCATCTGCCCATCCATCCAATCCATCCACCCACCCACCCACCCACCCACCCAATGAATACTTAGTTCCTACCCCAAGGCAGGTTCTGAGGATGCAGAAGACCAAAGTTCCATCCCTGTGAAAAATGCTTCTTACACTGATCTTGTTCCAGCTCCGTTTATGTGGGGAGCTACCTTAGACTTAGGCCTCACAGCTCTTTGCAAGGTAGATCTTATTAGGGATTACACACCCACCCACCCACACACACACACACACACACACACACACAAATATATGTTTGGATACATTATACTGGTGTGTGGTGTTTTGCAAAACAAAACAGTTACAGCTAAGGAAATATGCAGGCTGGGTTTAAAAATAAACTGCCTCTTACTGTGTGATACTGAACAAGGGACGTCAGCGTTCAGAGCCTCAGGCCTTTGCGGAATGAGGCTCATGGCTGGACCTGCACCTCGGGTCACTGAGATAACCAGGGAAGTGCTTAGGAGATGGCCAGGCTGCAGGGATCAGCACTTAGTAGGTGGAACCGTAACAGGGGAGGAACAGTTTTCCTCTTCCCTCCTAGATTCAGAGGGCAGACTGTGAAAGGAGCCGACAGAAGACAGATTAACGGGGGAAAAGTGAACACACTAAATGAGATGTTAAGCGTCCCATGGCACGGGGGTAGGGGTGCGTCTTCATAGAAAGGAGCAGCCCCCGCAGAAGCAGCTGGGATGGAAGGCTTTTGTACTGTTCTGACAGGGATGCACCTGTAGAGAAGTGACAAGATGAAGGAAGGGGCTTCTGGACATTTTAGGGGCAGTAAATTGTGGGGAGGTAAATATATGGGGGCTCATTGAGCAAGGTGTGTTTATGCAGATTCTTCTCGGTGCCAGCTCCATCTCTGGTGATAAGGTTGCCCCCCTTCCTGGTGCGGGAAGAGAGGGCACCTTCATAGGGGAATTTCGGCCCTGCCTTCAGGGGATAGGGAGGGCAGAGAGCCAGCCTGTGTCTGCTTTTCTTCCATGCCTGTGCTGCGAATAGTCCTTATGCCGACTGGACCATTTTGGGGTGGCCGTGTTGGACACCTGGGTGGGTGTGGGAAAAGCAGAAGTTCTTTCTAGCCTCAGAGATCACACTTTTGCAGGGAAGCCTGGAGTCTGTCCTGCGCCAGGCAGGCCTTTGGTCCAGCTTGTGTTGGAAAGGCAGCTGGTGGCAGAGAACCTGGAGACGTGGGGCTCCCTGGCCGCACCATGAGATTGCTGGGCAGTCTTGGACATGTTCCCCGACCTCTCCAAGTCTCACTTTCCTCATTTCTGAACTGGGACAGGGATGCCAACTTCTCTGGATGGTCTTGCCAGGGCCATCTCCACTCTCTGCAGGCCCGTGCTTTCATTTCAGATGGAGGAGGCCTGCCCGTCCCCACCACTGTTGCCTGCTATCCCCAAGCTCCTTTGCTCTGCCTCCTCTTTATTTCCAGAGCCCGTATCACCTTCTAACGTATGACAGGGTGGATATTTGTAATGCATTATGTTTATTTTTAATTAACTCTTTTCCCCATTGGAATGCAAGCTCGTTAAGGGTTGAGATCTTTATTTACTTTGCATCGAGTCCTCCTTGGACTCCCCTGACACAAACAGGTGTTGGGAAGGGTTGAACATATTACTGAGCAAAGGGAAAAAACCCCCAGCCACTTCCAGCTGCTGCTGGCCTGGAGCTGGCCTGGCTCTGATGGCTGGGGAGTTTTCCTGTCGGGCCTGAAGAATTTCACAGCACACCAACATGTGGCAAGGTCACTCTGTGATGGTGATAAAACAAGACGACTTCATAATCAAGAGTGAGCACAGAGGAAAAGCAGAGCATGGCAGCCCACAGAAATGACTACACCTGCCCCTCTCAGCCCACAGGGATGCCTGCCGCTCCCTTACTGATTACAGCTCAGGCCCTGCTCTGGGTAAACATCGTAAGGACACCTGGCCACAGAATTCCTGACTTATGACACCCACTAGAGCAAAACTCCGCCTCCTGGAACCCTCCCCCAGATCACTGAATAAGCCTGAACTGTGGAATGAGCACCCCCTAACTGCCTCTTACTGAGACCCCTGTGACTCTCCATGGCATGATGAACTCAGGTTTGTTGGACCTGGTTTGTGTTCCTGGTGGTCGTTGCCTGGAGGCATCAGTCTCATGTCTCATGGTGAATAAAACTTCGTAATTAGGTGTCATTACACAAATGTGTAGGTTATTATTACTAGCTGAATGGTATTGAGCAGATGTGTTATCTGCTGGGCCTGAATTTTCTAATCTGCAAAATGAGAGGGTTGACCAGATGACTCACTAGGTTTCCATACAGTTGTCACATTCTGTAATTTCTGAGTATCACTAAGCATGTACTGTGTGACACATACTGCGGAGACTGTAAGGGAAGAAATGGGAGGTGGCATCTCGGAATTCCCTCCTGGGCTGCAGCACTTACTTGCTGTGTGGTGCTGGGCAAGATTCTGGGCCCCACACTTGGTTGTATTAACTATAAAGATGTGATGACGTCGATTAATAATATAGGTCACAATATTAATGATAACAATAGTGTTGAGTTTTCTAGAGCTTACACTGTTACCTGAATCAAGCTCTCATTCGTTCTCACAGCAACCTTATGAGCTGTGTGCCCTACTCCATGAAACATGAAGAAATGAAATCACAGCGAAGTTAAGTAACTTTCCTAAGATCACACAGCTAAGCAGTGTTGGAACTGGGATTCAAACAGGTCTTTGTCATATTAAGCCCCGTACGATTATATTGTGACGTCCAAGCTCAAACTCTTAAATAATGACACTTTTGTGAACTAGTTGTGAACTTAGGTGATTGCTGCTTCAGGGATGTCCAGCCGTGTTCAGCATGAACTCTGCTTTGAAGAGTGCACAGTTTCATCGGAGGGTTAAGTCACACACGCAGCCCATGGTTGAAACAAACCAGGATGTGCTAGAATAAAAGTGCAGGGGTTGGGGTGTGCATGCTTCAAGGCACGGAAGCTGGGGGGAAGGGAAAGCTGGGGGGCTGGGCTGATGAAGAGCAGGTCCAACTCCAAGACGCAGCGCAGCTCTTGAGAGGGGCCCTGGTTTGGAGGTCAAGAGACCCAAAGTCTTAGCCTGGTTTTTCTACAGAAGAGCACTTAACTCTGATAGTGAGATTCTTCATTTGTGAAAAGTAGTCTCATCTCTCCCGGTTTCACATGGTAGGTCACACCTGGGAAGGCATTTTATGGGTGCCGTGTTCACGTGCTGTGGAAGTGGGAGGCCTCCCTGTGGTTAGAGGAGGAAGTCACGGGCGGTTTCAAGGCATTTCATGACACAGAGGCCAGGTGCTAAGTGACCCTCTGCCCTCCCCTCCCCAAACTTTAGAATGGACGGTTGCCACAGGAACCTTGTCCCGATCATCCAGCAGTTATAGGCATGCAGGGTGGAGTTGTTGTTTTTTTTTTAAAAAGACCCTTTAGGTTACGGGCAGGGTTTTGGGAGCAGGAGTGTGGTGAGAGGGGCGTGCTGGGGGTGGGGCTTTCACGGCAGATGCTGGCATTAGTATTGGTCTAGTAAAAAAATGTACAGGGGATTTAAAAAAAAAATCTTGCCTGATTTTGTTTCGATTGCTCATGCCTCTGGCTTCTCTCGTGGGACACTAACTGACCGTAGGGAGTGGCTGCTTTTCCCCACAGAAGGCTTCTGAGTCATGAAGCCGAATACCAGCCTTGGTCATTTTGGGATCCTGAAGGCTCTGCTGCATAGAAACAGGCTGTGAATTTTGTGACCACCAGTGAGCATTAGGGGGACAGCAGGAAGTACTGGTTTGATTATTGATCGGGGCAGTGGCTTATACTTAGGCAGTTTGGGGAAGGAGAAAACTGATGAATGAGCGAGTTAAGTAGTAAAAGGTGGAGTCATGCTTTCTTTAGGACAGTTGCTTTGAAAAAAAATAAAAGAAAATATGAAGTGGTGAAAAGTAGGATTTGCCTGGTTTTTCCTAATTTGTAATCTGAGAAGATGATCGGGAACTTTTAGAAGACCGTCACGCAGCGCAGCTGATGGGATACACACACGTGTTTCCTGGACATCAGCGGGACTTGACAGTATTGCTGATTTATTCCGCAGCCGGTTATCAGTCACCTCCATGAAAAAGCACCATTCTGGGCAAATGCCAGAATTTCAACGGTAAACTGTTAGAATTTAAACTATCCTCAGTATTGCTAACGTGTTAAGTGTATCTTATTGAATTCTAATTTTAAAAATAATTTCATGTTGAATGAAGTTTCTGAATAGTAGGGTTGGATGTAATTTGGATAAAACTGAAAAGATATAACCTTATATCTGTGTGTGTGTCTGAAGCATTTTGGAGTATATGTCAGGAACTGAAAGGTGATCAGTCTGATATAGAAAGTGGTCATCCATGGCTCCAACAGCATGGGCAGAGAAAGGCGTTATGTGCCTCCTGATGGAGCTGGTTCGACCCTTGCTCTAGGATGGGATCGCTGGAAATGTAGATGGCAGAGGCACATGTTAAATGACAAACTGATAATCGTGAAAATCCAGGCAGTGGGAAGCTATAGAAAAGCGACTCAGTTCTTCATCAAATTAATTGTAAGGGGAAAAATGATGGACAGGGGCCTGATTGTCCGATGATGTTAAGGAATTAATGTTTGTTTGTTTTTTAATTTTATCCTGGAATGTAAAGCTCTTTTTAATTAAAATATAGTTGATATGCAGCATTATATTAGTTTCAGGTATACAGCATAGTGATTTGACATTTACGCACCTTACAAAGTGATCACCAGGAGAAGTCTGTGTGGAATCTTAAAAAGGAAACAAGTGGACAAACAAAACAGAAGAAACAGACTCATAGATACAGAGAACAAATGGACACTTGTCAGAGGGTTAGGTGGGGACGGGGGGAGATGGGCGTAAAAGTAGACAAACTTACAGTGATAGCGTAAATAAGTCACAGGGCCGTGAAGTACAGCATAGGGAATACAGTCAATACTACAGGGATTCATGTTTTCCTTAGTGTGGCAGTGAAGCTGACTAGATGGTGCGATATTGGGGATTTGCTTCCGAATGATCGCAGGGATGTGGGAACCGGAAGGGTAGAGCTGGAACGCGCCTGGCCACAGCTTTATCATTGTTGAGGTGGGTCATAGGTGTTAGGGATTCTCCCCTGTTTTGAATATGTTTGACATTTTTCATAATAAAAAATTTAAGTGAAACCATCATCAATCTGGCCTGTTTCTGATCCATTCCATATAGGTCGGCCTCCTAAGGTCCACTGTAAGCAACATCCTAAAATCCTGCCGCTTGATGTGACCTAAGGAATTTGATCTGGTCTGCTAGCCCTGTCCTCTGAGTTTCCAGGATTCCGGGGCCAGCGGCAGGCCCAAGGGGGCCGGGCTTCGTGGGTCCCACAAAGATAATTCATCACAGCTGTTCCACGCGCTGTTTTATATCTTGGAGTTTCTGCATAGATTTTGTTTGGGGCAGAAAGGTGTTTTGGCTGCTGGGAAAAAAAAGTTTGGACCTCCCTCCCCAATTTTATAAACATGGAAACTGAAGCCCAGAGAGGGAGGTGACATGCCCAAGTTCCCACAATAGGCACCTTTCAGAGCCCCAGCCCTCTCGTTAGATCTGCCTTGTACCTCTCAGTCATGCTCCTTGTTGTTGTTGAACCTTCTGCGCAGGGTCGCCCAGAAGTCTGGTTTCTAGAGCTGCTGTCCCCAGAAGTGGAAGCGGGGTGGGACTCAGTGTCTTGCCTGCAGAGCACCTGCCCTGTGCTCCAAGCTCCCGACTTGCTCTCCTAGTCAACTCCTGGCTGCGCGCCTGGGCCGGGGAGCCTTGTAGAGGAGGGTGACATTGAATTCGGGAAATGAACAGTCTCACTGGGACTCTCCACGGGCTGGAAAGCCTGTATATTGAACACTTAATCATTTCTAATGCTTGTTTTCACCTGCTGCTCGTCTTTCTTTGCCTTCAGTGAAACCCAGGGGCCTCAGAGGGACTCCAGAGGTGCCCTAGCCTTCAGGGCCAGGAGCACCCCTGGAATGCAGGCTCGTAGCACTGTTTCTGTCAGCTGAAGGGATCTCTTCCCCCCTTACCCAGATATCCACCTACGAAAAGAGGGGGATAGGTAAACTAGAACTATGAGGGTGAGAGACAGGATCAGATTGTTGGAGCTGAGAGTTGCTTCAGTGTCTCTCTCACGTTGATGTTAGACCAGTGGCCCTTAAACTTCTGTTAGTGTCCCCAAACCTGCAGGATAGGGCTTATTTCCACCAGGAACAGTTGGGTAGGGTTTTGGCTAGGTTGGCGATGGGGGGCTCCGGGGTAGTGGTGGGGCATATGGGGTGGGTGGCAGTGGGAGTGAGTTTGGGCGCAGCGTGAATAAGCCCGTAACATCTTAGGCTGACCTGCATCCTAATCCTGCCCAGGCCTAATTCTGTTGAGGCCTCTCTTTTAGTGTCTTAGTTTGACATTCAGAACAAGGCTGGTTAGCCTTATGGAGCATACTTAGAACTGAGCTCAGGACTGGCATCCGTCCACTGGAGGCAAAATTCATCATTTTTGTCTTTGATGAGTGCCTACTGTGTGCTCTGACTCTGAGTTACAGGGATGGCTAAGACCCAGTGCACACTCAAAGGTGCATGCATAGTCTAGTAATTTGATGAAAAATAAAGCATGGGAACCCAATTTTGTTGTCTTTGCTCCTTGCCAGGCACCATGCCCATGTTTCACCTGCATTTGGTCATTGAGTCCTTGCAACAGCCACAGAGGAGAGTTACTGTGAATCATCCCATTTTACAGATGGGTCATCCTGTGGCCTGTAATTTGTCTGAGGTGATAGAGCTAGTAGTAAGTGCTAGAGACAGGATTTGACGCTAGGCGGCCAGCTTTCTCCAGAGCACCCACTCCCTCCAGAGTTGACCACTGTGCTCTTCTGCTTTTCGTGGTGGACGACACAGGCTCCCCACCCATGCAGTGTGATGCTGGAGAGGAGGGGCGACCCACTCTCATGAGTGGGGAGGAGAGGGGGAAGTCAAGGAAGGCTTCACAGAGGAAGTGGAACCTCGGCTGGGTTTTGTGGATAAGAAGGAGTCACCCAGGCAGGCTAGGAGCCCAGAGGCACAAATAGATGCCTTCTGTGGAGAACTGCAGGTGGTGGGTGTGTGCCGGGGTAGGAAACACAAGTGGGAGAGAGCAACACACGACATGCTGGAGGAATTCTCGGAGGGTGCCATCTGTGCTGCCCTCCAATTCAGTAACCACTGGCCACATGTGGCTACTTTAAATTAATTAAAATAAAAAAATCCAGTTTCTCATCTCAGTAGCCCCATGCAGTTAGGCACAAATGTAGAACATTTACATCATTGTAGAAAATGCTGTTGGACACAGTGCTGGGCTCAGTCATTTTTCTTACTTGGCGCACACTTGTCAAGCTGCAGCTGGTGTTCTGTGTCACCTGCATGTGTCGCTTTCAGAGGGTTTGTGGTTGTGTTGGTGGGAGAGCCTGTGTGGGCAGCCTAGAGGCGTGGTGGAGGAGCGGGGGATGGCACAGCTAGTGAGGGAAGCAGTGTACAATTTCCCAGGAGGTGAATATTGGCAACTTTCTCTTTTTTGGCACTGCTCAAATCAGTATATTAAAAAATCCCAAGAAATATGTCATTTCCCCTCTAAGCCGTCAGAGCTACTCGTTTCATTAAAAAGGCAATGGCAAATCTATTTTTAATTTTATTTTTTATTAAAAAACACCCTACTGCTCGAGATTCTAATCTCAAGCTGAATAATAGGCGTCATTTTGGAGTTGCAAATAGCCCGCGCAATGGCATTCATTGAAGGCACTTAATAAGTAGCGCTCGGTGCTTTACATTAGTGCAGGGACAGAACTGGGTCAAAAAGCTCTTCCTTCTCACTTCTGAGAACGGCGTCCTGGCTTTCCAGATGGCGAGGACCCATTTACAGCTGTAAAGGGATTCTGATTTAGATAATGGCAACCTTGTTTAATTTTACAAAATTTCTATGTTGTGAAAGGAGCTTGGCTGCCTTTGACGTTCTGTAGGCAGTCGATTGATGATTTAGAACTTCGGGACCAACCAAGAGATGTGCTTGGGAGGACTTTTTGTGACTTGCTCCCTGTGTTTTCAAATGATTTGCCACTGTTTTTGGAGAACTTGGTTTCGGAAGACTTGGGCTTGAATCCTGATTTTGTCTGTCAGTATCTGTGGGACTTTAGGCAAGTCACGTAGCCTGTAGCGGGCACCTCTTGGTTTTCCAAGTCAGCGTTCATTCATCCTGCTCAGGTTTTTTCCTGGAGATCCACCCTTCACCCCATGAGCTGCAGGGGAGATGATGTGGTTGACTTTGTGGTGAGACGCATGGTTCAAGTTCCTCCTGGCCACAGCGACTTGGGTGGGCACATGGCCTAGACAGAGCCAATAAGATGCGCTGAGACTTCTTCGGGGCTGCTGAGAAAGGTGCGTGTGCTCTTTTCTGCTGGCCTTGCACCTTGGAGGCCGTGGCCGTGCCCGCCCTAGCTTCACCCCACCTGGCAGCTGTTTCTCCACAGCTTGGCATCTGGGAGGATGGATGAGAGCGGAGAGCTGAGAAACGGAGGGAGGCCAGGCCTTCCCTTGGACCTAGATCAAACCTTGCCTGTCTACCCCTGGACTTTGTAGATTGTAAGCCATTAAATTCTCTATTTCATTTAGAATAATTAATTTTTCCCTCTCTTGCAAATGGAAAAGCCCCCTTACACTCTCTGTGAGCCTTATTATTATTATTTTTTTATATATTTGTAAAAGAAAAAAAACGAAGGAAGGTAACATATCCAAAAGCATTTTCAAAGTGGTAGTAAAAGCCATTCCCAGATATTAGATATTTGAAGGGAAAATATGCTAGAACCTTTCAAACCGAATTTTGACGGTTCTTAGCAGACAGGCAGCAGCAACCTCATTTAGGGATCAGAGCAGGCTAAGAGGTTAGACTCTATTATAACACTTCCAGTGTTTCCCCAGAGTGAGCTGGCCTCTGGAAATCACTTTAACTGAATATACGTAAAAGCAGTTCTTAGGGACTGTGGGTAAAGCTTCAAAAGCATCCTTTCTTTATTTTTAGGGCCATTTTTGTTTTTCTGAACTAGATTCTTTTTTGAATAATGTGGCCTCTATTAATTTTGCCAGATTTTTAAGTAAGGGCTGTCCATTCGGTCGGGTGGAGGGGGGTCACCTATTAAACTGAATATTTTTATATTTAAGTTTGAAGCAGGGTAGAATCCTAAACCTCTTCATGTGGATGTGTGTTTCCCGTGTTATACAGTTTCCTCTGTTGGTTTGTATCATTTCTTACCATCTGCAATTCAGAGGCAGTGGACAGGCGTGTTCTGTAATGATCGGGCCTGTGCGTCACTGTATAATGATTTCATAGCCCCTAAGTGACTGGAAGGAACAATTTTGTGTCATAGGCAGCAGAAAGGGAATAGGCTTTCGGGTTGGGAGGATCTGGGTTTGAAACCCGGAGCCCCCACTCCCTAGGTCCGCGTCACCTCATCTGAAGAAATGAAGGATTTTGTTTTCTCTCTAGTGTGTGTGTTGTGAAGATTCAATGGAGCGACGCATGTCTGTGTGTGTGTGTGTGTGTGTGTGTGTGTGTGTGCGCGTGTGTGTGTGTGTGAAGGCGCCTCACACCTAGTGGGTAGTCAGTAATCACTTCCTTTTTTATTCATGTAAATGAGACATTTTAAACACTGCAGGCTGATCTAGGGAATTAAGGATTTCATTAAGAATCAATTGGTCCCTGTAGCATTCATCTTTTAATTCCGTAGGCCACTAAGTCTTATTCTCGCCACACGTCCTGTTTTTGTGATCAGGACCAGTTTCAGCAGAGTGGCGAGGATGTTCTTGGTCCGGCATGCTAAATAAAAAAGGTTTATTAGTTCACCATTTATTCATCCACTCAGTGAATGTGTTCTGGGGCCTTTCTCTACCAGGTGTCGAGGAAACACCTTCTTTCTCTCCTAAGTCATTTCTTGGCTTCCTGATGGGTCCACGGGCTGGGCTTTTTCTGAACCTGATGTTTAAGATAAAAGGAGTGTGTTCCACCCAAAATTCCATGTTCCTCTCGGGGTAGATTCTGCTCTCATGGGAGTGGTCCATTCCTTTCATTTTTTCCCCTCCCATGCTGCAAATAAAAACCGAGAGAGCTGTCATGAGGAAGATGGCTGGGCAGACTCTGCCAGCGCTGCCGGGGCCTCAGGAGCTCGGGGGAGCCTCCTCGGGCAGCGGGTGGGGCTGCCCACAGCGGGGTGGCTGCTCCAGAGGCAGTGGAGGTGAGCCGCCAAAGGTATCTCATCACCGTTCAAAGGACAGTTTTTAACAACATGACTTGAGATCCTAGTGGGTCTGAGCCACTGAAGACCGAGTGGCGGAGATTCCAGCAGCCCTGGGCCCAGCATGGAACGTCAGGAGGACCTTGGCATTCAGACCATGTGATGGAGAGAGAGTGACAGGGATGGTCTGGAGCAGGAATCAGCACATTAGGCCCAACACCTGTTTTCCTGTAACTCATGAGCTAAGAATGGCTTTTACATTTTTCAGTGGTCCCCCCCAAAAAAGAAAAAAAAGAATACTATTTTATGACATGTGAATATTACAGGAAATATGAATGTGAGTGTCCACAAATAAAGTTGTGTTGGCACAGGGCCTCACCTGTTCATTTACTGTGGTCAGTGGCTGCTTTCCACTGCCGTGGCAGAGTGGAGTGGCTGCAACAGAGACCATGTGGCCTGCAAAGCCTCAAGTATTTACTATCTGACCTTTTCTATAAAAAGTTTGCTGAGCCCTGTCCTCAAGTGGAGCTTCCTGAATCTTCTCACCCTGAAGCCTTGTGGAAAATGATCACATTGATCCAAATTGATAGGCTAAGAGTGAATGGTGGAAGGAAAGGGTTAGGTGGTCAGGGAGGAGACAGCTGAAGGCTGTGATAAAGCTGCTATGCAAAGACAGGGCAGTAGAGAATTTTCAGCAGTGAGAACAGCACGTGCAAAGGTACTGAGGTACAAGTAGACTTGGCTTGTTCAAAGAAAAGAGAAAAGCCATGTGGCTGGGAAGGGGCTGTAGAATATGAAGTTGGAGAAGACAGGCCAGATCTTACAGGCACATGGAGCGGCTGAATCAGCTCAAGTCAGAGGTCCCCGTGCTGCTTGGGTTTTAGCAGCTGGCTCTATATCGCTTGGTTGTACCACAGTTGCTGTTCTGGGGCTCGTGGAAAGGCCCGTTTCCCTGTTTGCCCTCAGAGTGTTCATGCTAAACGGTCATCATCTGAGCTGATCTCATTGAGTCTGTTTCTTGAACCATCTGACTCCATTGCCTTTCTTCCATCACACCACTCTGCCCAGCCTGCAGGAAGCTGGCTGAACTAGAGGAGCGAGCTGGACTCCACACTGGTCATTGGCAACCTTGCCTGGGTGTGGATCCCTTCAAGAGGCTGTTACAATGTGGCCTCTTCTCCAAAAGTGCTCCTTTGTGCACACGTACACACGTGCACACGCACACAAACTGAAGGGCTTTACTGAATCCCTTCTATGGGTTGGAACCCTGTTCCTGACCTGCCAAGTCCAGCTGGATCAGGGCTGGCACAGTTGGGAGGCAGAGAGGGATGGAGTGATTCCTAACTGCTGGCCTTGCCTGGATTTCTCCCCGGTCAGCAGTGATCCTGTTCATCTAAAATAGCATCACTTGAGTGCCTAGCAGGTGTCAGGTCTGGGAAACCAGAGCTTACATGCTTGATTTCATGTCACTGTCCCTCTAATCCTGTGTTGCGGATATTGTCATTTCCTCCATTTTTAAGATGATACAACAAAGCTGAGCATTGGAGGGATTTATCTGCGCCAGATGAGCTGCGGAGCCTGGATTCTAACTTATTAGACTCTCAGAATTATAGTCTTAGTTACACTGACTCTCAGAGTAGCCAGGCTGCAGTTCATGCCAGTGTGACTTAGTATGAATAAATGAGTCCCTGTAGATATCACCAGGTCCTCAAATGTCATTCCTCACCTGCCTCTGTTAGCAGCTCAGAACTGGGAGCCTGGGGAGCACTATTGAATTTCTGGTTCCACCTCGAATGCCATCCGATGCATTAATTAATGTGACTGAAAGCATCTCCCACCTGGGGAGGGTCATGGGAAGGTGAAGTCCTTGCAGCCTCCCCTGCAGGCAGCAGAGCAGTTCAGTCCCTGCTGAGACAGTCCCCGCGCAGTCCAGGGGGCTGACAATCAGAGGGGTTTGCACAGACTCGCCTGCCATTACAGACCCCAGAGCGCAGAGCTGGAAATGAGAAAAACACTTAAAGGATGCCACATATTGTGTAAATACTTCTCGCGCAATCAAATATTATACCAACACAAAACCCTTGTAAACATGTTACAATAATTTATGCTTGCGCACCAGCGATGGGGCGAGATTGAGCCCGAGCCAGCTTTGCAAGAATTCTCTGTGCCGAGTGGTAGACACGGTGTGAATTCTCATCTGGGTGAGGAACGAAATCCATTTCCCGGAGCCTAGTTATTCTTTGAAAGGGCTCTGGCCTCAAGCTCTAGAGGGAAATTTTTCTTGCATAGGAAATGCTCGCTTCTGTCATTTCTAAAGCCTTAGCTTTGGCGCTGAGGCTTATTAGCATGACAGAAACTTTCACTCAGGGCTTATGACTTGCTCTTGCCTGATTTGTTTCATTTTCTTAAGTAAAATGAATGAGCAGTGCTCCCCTCACCCTCACTTTTGAATATTCGCTTTTAGGGTTTACGTTTTTTTTAAAAGAAATCTTCCATTGTTTGGCTGAAATGTTTGTACTAAAAGCTGTCGGCGTGAATGAGAGAAACTATTGCTTATATTCCTGACACTCTCCAGTTCTCTCTAACGGTAGCTTTTGGTATCAGTTTGATGCCAGTTATTATTTATCTCCTCTAGTCCTGAGCTCCACGACAGAAGGGGCCTCTTGATCACTCTAGTATCCTTAGTGCCTTGGAAAGATCTGAGCACATAGTAGATGCTCAGTAAATATATTTTTCAAGATTTAATTATTTTTATTCCCAATTTACATCTTTTTTATCAGTTCTTTTATTTTACATTATTTTTATTGTTGACACTATTACAGATGTCCCCCATTTCCCCGCCCTTTGCCTCCCTCCACCCCGTCCTAGCTGCCACCCCCCAGCCTTCATTGCATTGTTACCTGTGTCCATGGGCTGTGCATAGATGCATATATGTTCTTTGGCTGAGCTCTCCCATACTTTACATCCCTACGGCTGTTTTGTAACTACCAACTTGTACTTCTAAATCCCTTCACCTTTTTCACCCATGCCCCAAACCCCACTTCCACCTTAGTTATTGCCATTTTATTGGTCTTTTTTTACTCCTTTTTAAAGAAGATCCTTTAACATTTCATGTAGTACTGGCTTGGCGGTGATGAACTCCTTTAGCTTTTTCTTGTCTGGGAAGCTCATTACCTGTCGTTCAATTCTAAATAACTGTGCTGGGTAGAGCAATCTTGGTTGTAGGTCTCAGTAAGTATTTTTGAGTAAATGTCATCCCCAGGCATTGGTGGGAGGAGCCGGCTTCGTTCTCTTGAGGGGCAGCTTGACCACTCCCTGGCTGAGCGGCTCAGGCAGGTCTGAGGCTTGCTCCGGTGTTCTCACGCTAAAATGACAGTGGTCAGGCATCCAGACTGACCTCACGGGGAGTATTGGTTAGTTAGGGCTGCTGGTACCAGGTACCACAACCTGGGTGGCTTCAAAAACAGAAATTCTTTTTCTCACAGTTCCAGAGCCTGGGGGTAGGTCAGGGTGTCTGCAGGCTTGTTGCTGCTAAGGACTCTCTCCTTGGCTTATAGGTGGCCACCTCTCCAGTGTCCTCATGTGGTCCTCTCTGTGCCTGTCTCTCTCCCAGTCTTCTCATAATGACACAGTCATATGGGAGCAGCCTGGTGACGTCACTTTACCTTAATTTCTTCTGTAAGGACCCTGTCTCCAAATATAGTTGCATTCTGAGCTACTGGGAGTTAGGACTTAAACATAAGAGTTTTTGAGGGGTGGAGAGGGAAGGGGAAGGTGGGGGAGGGGGGATGACACAATTTAGTCCCTAACATGGGGCTACTGATTTGATTATACTTTGTAATTGGTAGAGTGCTATTCAGATGTTTAGGTGTCACTGAGGAGTTTAAAATCTAATTGAGGAGGTAATATAATTAACAACATAAAAGTCAGCTCTGTGGGCTGATCCAGGCTGAGCTCCTTGGTGAGCAGGGTGCTTTGGGGGTCTGGAGGAGACCTCATCCCACCCCCACAGTGGGACACATTGGGACACAGTGGGGAGCTCTCTAGGACCTGTTTCCAGTTGAAGGTGCTTGTGTTCCCTGGGACTTACTGAATCACTGTGGCCCGCCTTACCCACCTGTAGGCGGGGCCGCACCTTGGACACTCTGTGGTACCTGCCAAGCCCTGTCTGGGCCGCTCCAACAGTGGTCTACTAACAGCACTTATTGAGCACTTACTGTCTGCTGGGCACAGTTCAAGCGGGCCCCCATCTAAAGTTTCTGTCAGCTCCCCAGGAATCACACTGTGGGTGCTGGAGTCTGGATTGGAGCCCAGGGGGTCTGCTCCCGGCTCTGAGCTCTTACCTGCTGAGCTGTCCTGCACCCCTGTGCCCGTGTTCTCCTGGACACTCAGCCTTGCTGGCCTGGGCGCTGGCTGGGGAAGTGGGTGCTGACCCCCGAGGCATTTGGAAACCCCCTAGGAGCAAGCCTGGAACTGCAGCTCACCCAGCCTTCATCAGCTGGTCAAGGAGGCCATTGTCAGCCCCGAGGTGCTCCTGTGGGCTGCAGGGGCCACCTGAGGCCTTGGGCAGGTGTTGGGAGCTGGGGCAGTGAGGAAAAGGAGTCAGCTCTGATGAGCTTCTCGCCCACCCTCACTGCAGCTCTCTCCCTGCTCTCCCTCGGTGTTTTTTCAGCTCTCCTGCCCTGTCTCCTCATCTTCAGATGTGTTTCCAGAGGAACAGGAAAGGAGAAGCAGAGGAATGATGATCTTAGGCTCTCAACTGCAAGATCAAATAGTGCATTTTTCTAAAACTCCACTCTTACTGAAATTTTTGCCACTCCCTTGATCTGTATAGCCCCAGAAGTCTGCCAACACGTGAGCAATATCACCACCACCACCACCCCATCACCATCATTGTCACCATCACCATCATCATCATAATTCACCATCACAATCATTGTCACCATCACCATCATAATTCACGATCACCATCACCACCATCACTATCACCATCATAATTCACCATCACCATCATTATCACCATCACCATCATAATTCACCATCACCATCATTATCGTTATCATCACCGTTGCCGTCAACATCACCATCACCTCAGCATCACCATCACCATCACCATCACCATCACCATCACCATCACCTCACCATCACCATCACCATCACCATCACCATCATCTCAGTATCTCCAGCCTCTAGAATGCTTGTTTTTTCTGCTTGACACAAGTGAACTCATGTTAATTCTCTGGGAGTGTTACTTGTTCTGATCTTCATTTTATCCTAGGGGAAACTGAGGCTCGGAGGTGTTAAATAAGTTGTCCAAGATGATGCCGCTGGTAAGTGGCAGGGGTGGAATTCAAAACTAGGCTGCCTGGCACTAGAGCAGGCCGTTCCTGCCTCTCACCAAGGAAACGTGTCCCTGGCAGTTTCTCCACTCGTGAGCTGCAAGCGAGGAAGTCGCTCCCTCTGCCTTGGCGTCTGCGTGGTGGTGGTTTCCTGTTCTCCCTGGAGCTCCCCTAAGTTTTATGTTCTAGTCAAGTGTGGTCAGCACTTGCTCATGGAAATTGCTTAAGCTGGACACCTTCTTTCTGTAAACTTCAGAGATGGAGTGTCCCTTGAAGGCAGAGTGGCCAAGGCCTTGAGGGTGGAAGCACACGCCATTGCTTTAATAAATGAGCTAAAAGCATAGTTGGCTCCCAGCCCGAAGGACCTTGTTGACTGATGGGCACATGGTATGTTCCATCTGTCATCACGATAGCCTTGCTCACCTCCCCACGGCCATTGTCTTGCCAGGGCAGTTTTGCTTAGAGTTTCTCCATCTCAGCCCTTCCCGGGACAGGTCCTCTGTCATCTCTCAAGCAGGGACCTTGTCCGCCTCCTGCCTTCACCCTCGGGAAGGGCGGGTCCTTCTCAGGATGTCTGGAAGGAGTTAAGTGCAGCCAGGCTGCCTCCTGGGAACCTGTCCCCCTGGATCACTGTTGGTTTTCATCTTCATTATCCTGAATGACAATGCTGTCAGCACCCGGGAGGGGTCCTTGAACAGCCAGATGGTGGCTGGATTTTTCTGCCAGTCATCAGTTTTTATCTGATTGCAGCGTGGGTGCAAGCTTGCACTCTTCCAGCAGATTTCTCTGGGAAGCCTTACAGGGACTAAGGCTGGGAGAATTCCATGGAGGTATGGTGGTCGATTTTTTCATTAAATAAACATTTATTGAGCACCTACTATGGGCCGGGAACTACAGTAGGGGCTGGGAATATAGAAACAAGCAAGCAAAGCTTCTGCTCCAGTGGATCTTATAATTCTAATAAACCAATAAGAATATGTTGTGCAGGAAGCGCTGAGAAGCGAGAGTAAGACAGGTTAACAGTGCAGGGGTCAGGTGGCGGCCAGGCTGTATGTGAGGGGTGGCTGCTGTTGTAGAGAGATTATTAACAGCTGCTTGGAGAAGGTGGAAGTGATCATAGCACTGAATGAAGGGAGGAAGCAAGCCGCCGAGATAAGCGGGAAGAGCGTTGCAGAAAGAGGGAACAGCGAGTGCAAGGGCCTCAGCAGAAAGTGTGACTAGCAAGGGGGCTCTGGGGTTTGAGTAAACAGTGGGGAGGGTCATGCACCAATTTTATGTGCAAAGAAGTCTTTTTTTCTTTCTCCCCCCCCCCCGCCCCAGTGAATTCTCGTACTTTTAAGTGGGGGTAAATGAGTACTTTGAGCTTTATCACTCTGGTTAGCAACTCCTCTTTCCTTGGAGAGGAGAAAGTGTTGGCACAAGGTGGGCAGAGTGAGCGGCAGATGTGTTTTCTGTCCCTGGATTAAGTTTCAAAAGAGTCGTTTTTCAGGTGGAAACGCTAGAACCAGTGTGAGCAACGGAAGTCTGAAGAGGGGTGTATCTTGAACCCCTCTTGGTCTGTGATCTTCTTCCTTTTGTCTTTCTATATGGTTTTTATAAAATTTTTATATTCATTATATAATTTATTATGTAATAGGTGGAGTTCTTTCTCTCATTCTAGCATTATCACATTTCGTTTGCTCATTCATTCAGTGATCCTTCACCAAGGATGCCATTGGTGTCAGGCACTGCTTGAGGGACTGGGAATTTAGAAGTAAGTGTGCATCTTTTGGGGGAGCCCCTGGGATACTGGGTGCTGGCATTGAAGGCACCCCAGAGTTGTTATTAATTTCTTTCACTGATTTCTGGCACCTTGGGCCGTCCCACATCACTTCTCTTGCTTACCTTGTCCATCTCTCTCTCGTTGGTCCTTTTACCTCTAGAGAGAGGGGTCCCTCTTTGTGGCGATGTGAACCCTTCCTTTCTCAGCCTGGCTTCCTTCTGCGTTCTGCACCCTCCATCACCAGGCTTCAAAAACAGCCTGTGGCCAGCCAAGGCTTTCACTTTTTTGGCTCGGTCATCAGAATCTAGCCTTCGTCCCACAGGCTGCTGTGTGGCTCCATCCGTGGCCTGGTCGTCAGATCTAAACACCTCTGTCCCACCCTCGCCCTTCTGAGCTCGGCGGCGGGTTTCGGCCTTTGCCCGCCTTCTGTAGGGCGCCCCCTCTCTGCTCTTCGTGGAAGACGCCTCTCAGGGCTCTACCAGCTCTTTGAGCAGCACCCATCCAGGCACCTGTACGGACACCTCCTGTCCCTCAGAGGCAGGTCGCCTTCAGGTTTGTGGCTTCCCCCGTATGCATCCCCCCGCTCTGTGTGGCTGTTTTCCTACCTGCCCTGTGGCAGCTTTAAACGTAGTGTGTCCAAGATAGAATTCTCACCGCCTCCTCCTGGGGGCTCCCCCTTTCACTCCCTCTTTGGTGAGCACCACCTTGTCCTTTCTGCCACCTCATTTCCTCTCCTCTACGAAAATGTTGGGAATTTTTCCAGTACTCTCTGCTGTCCATCCCTTTTGTTTCATTTCTGCTCTTCCCTCCCCGCTCCTCACTCCCTGCGTCCAGGTCCTCGAGAGAACAGCTCTCAAAGTGTGTCCCCGGACCAGCAGCTTCCCAGCACCTGGGCACTTGTTAGAAATGCACATCCTTGGGCCCCACCCTAGCCCCCCAGAATCTGGAACCTCCCTGGCGGTGCCCAGAATCTACGCTTTTACATGTCCAGGTGATTCCGACGTTCCCTAGTTTGAGAACCACTGAGCTGCACCCCTGAATCAGCTGCCTTCCCGTTTCCATGACTCATCGCCTCTGCTCCGAGGCTGTGCAGCGTGTGGCCAGCTGTATCTTCCTCGAGAGCAGCCCCGACCCCATCCCTCCTAGTCACACACGCCTTCCCGTGTCTCCTGGGTGGGCCACCTGGTGACAGGCCTGAGTTCACACTGTCCAGGCGTGAACCCAGGCCAGAATTCCTGCACTTTTTATTTTTAGTCTGCTTGGGCTGACTCAGATGTTGCTGTTTTTGTCAGTTATATCCCTTTGGAGAGATATGGCTCATTTTATGCAGTAGACGTGCCAAAATTTATACACGGTGGATTTTTTTAAATTCTGGGGTGTGTAGGAGGGTAATGGAATATTTTTTTCAATGATCTCATTGGAATGTCCCGGCAGAAGTCATGGGTTGAAGTAGATTTTGTTGGCTAGGCTGGGTCTTCTGGGCCATCCCTGGCAAATGACGTTCAGCCTAGTCTCCTCTTTTTAGATGGAGAGGCTGAAATGAGCTGATTTCCAAGGCTGCCTCCAGCCTGCATGGTCTCAATCTGTGACTCTCTTTCACCTGCTTTGAAAGGTTAAATATTTCTTTATTTTCTTAAAAATTAGGTGAACCTGTGTTACTTGATTTGAACTGGGGAAAGATCCATTGCAGATGGGATTAAGTTAATGACTTTGAGAAGTGGTGCACTGGGGTGTATAAATGCATTCAGGGGCATCCTTATGAGAGGGAGGCAGAGGTGACCGTGGAGGCAGAGATCGGAGTCATGAAGCCACAGGTCAAGGACACAGGAGCCGGACGAGGCAAGGGCAGGATTCTGCCTTAGAGCCCCTGGTGGGAGCACAGCCCCCTGACACCTGGATTTGGGCCGTCTGGCCTCTACAGCTCAGAGAATAAATAAGCTTAGGTTGCTTTAAGACACTAAGTTTGTGTTACAGCAGACATAGGGAATTGTACCAGAGTCTGAAGAAAACCATTGTCATAAAAACAAAGAAATGTGTAGGTCTATGAAATGCGTCCTGGGTGGCGGGTGTGTCTGCCTTGGCATCCAGGCTCGTGGGTTTGGGGCGTGTGGGGTTCACGTCCTCAGCATTGTTCCTACCAGCTCAGCTCTGATGATTTTCTAAACCTGCCCACTTGGCAGTTTCTGTCCTGCGTTGCCACAGTCCCAGGCGTGTCCTCCCCTCGCAATCTCTCCCACGTCCACACCTGCTGTGTTGTTCCGGCCGATAGCAGCATTCAGTGTCTGCTGGCCTCCGCGTTGACGGGTGGTGGGAGGCACCAGGTGGGCTTGGTTCCCCCCCAGTTCTGTCACTGCCCCGTATTTGAGGATTGATAAATAACTCTATTCTGAAATGAGCAAACTGGCCTCTGCAGCTCCTTTTCGAAGCTTTTCCTTCAAGGTGGCATTCGTTTGGGGTCCCTCCACATGCTCTGTAGTAAAGGCCCATGCTCTCTGCGGAACGGATCTGGGGAATTGTTGGGAGGCTTAGTCATTAAAGCTGCTCATTTATTGATCAACCACTTAGAATTACAAATCAGAACATTTTAAGGCTGGTTCCTGGAGATGACCTAATGCATTTTTTCTGATCTTGTGTTCAAGAAAACAAAGGCCCAAAGGATGGTATCTGGGGTGAGCGATGGCAGAATGTGAACTAGTCCTTCTTGCCCACCTACCTTCATTCCGTCCACCCTCCACGAACTGCGCTAAGGTGTATTGGTAGGCAATAATAGCTCTCACTACATTTAATTTTATAAATATCTCGTGTTTATTGGGGCCACACTGTGTCCAGGAACTGCTGTTAGCACTGGCTATATATTAACTCATTCGATTCTCATACCAACCCTGTGAGGTAGGTTCCGTTATGAGTAGAAAGCGCTTCGACTTTATAATTGGTCAGACCTTTTCATTCTGAAGCCATCATTTGCTAGTTAAATTTGAACCTTGTGTGAAATGGGGGGAGTAGGGCCTCAGACCCCCAGTGCATGTTTGTAGGTGCAGAGAATGAGCGGATGAACAGATGAGCCGTGGACTCAGAAACACGTCATTAGGAAGCTCCAGTCACTACACTGTGAGCAACATCCAGGGGCTGTGTGTTTAGCTGAGGCACGTGCCCGGACCTCGTGCTTCTGTCATTTTCTCTCCTGTAAGGTGAAGGTAACGGTGTCTACCTTGGAGGACTGGCCTGAGGGGTGGGTGGGGCCGTGTAAGGGAAGCGCCTGACCCAGGGCACAGCGTGGTGTCGTGAAGTTAGTGAGCCCTCAGTGACTGGCTGCGGTGTTTGTCGCTATTCTGTGTATAACAGGGCAGTTGAGGAATGTGTTGTCCTTGGCCTGTGGCGTGCTTTGGGGAAACTGTAAAGTTCTGTACCAAGATCTGCCCTTTAAACAGGACAGGCAGCCTGAAGTGACTCAGTTCAAACAAGGGTGTCTTGATCCCGAAGGGCAGCAGAAGGGGCTTCATTCACCAACAGACCTGGTCAGAAAATTGCTCACAGTCCACGGGGAAGACACAGTGGGCAGAAGGAGCTGTTGGCTGTGGGCGCAGGCATCTGCCCACAGTGACACTGTCTGTCTGTGGCACGAGTCCTCGGCTCTGTCCTCAGATGTGGGGAACACACCGTGTCATCGGACCTAAGGGCTAGCTAGGGTGGGGGGGCTCGGATGTACAAGGATGGTTGGGCCGAATTCCTTCTCCAGGTGCAAGTCCCATGTAAATTCGGGCAAGCCGTCGTAGGTATTTTCCCCCACTGATGCCTAGCACAATGGTTAGCGTGGATGGATATGTACTAACCTCTGCTCTGTGCCCGGCACTGTGTTAGGTTCTGGGAAAACCGGAGGGAAAGGCATGGTCTCGGCCCTTGGACAGGTTCCAGCTCCTAGTGGACTCCATTGCAAGGAAGCCACGGTGACGGGGCACCCTGGCAGCCTGGACGTATTTACACGCACACACACACATGCACACACACACATGCACACGCACCAACACAGCCTCTGGACAGCCAAGGTCTGTGTCATGGTCTGAGAATAAGCTTCTGATTTTTCTCATTGGAAGTCCTCTCGACAGTTAACTCAGGAACTTAGTCTTTTGCAATGTGCCCTTTATATTCGTCAGGCTGGGCGAGGTGATGGTGTATATACCAACGACCCCGAAAATGTCTGTGGTTTAAATAACAAAGATTTATTTCTTTTACTCAGGGAGTATATTTGTCATCTGTGGTTGGTATGTGCCTGTGGAGGGCAGAGTCCTGCCCCCTTTCATGGCACCCAGGCATGCACCCCTGCCTGGAGCGTCACAGAGCACAGTGGCCGGAGGAAGTTGGAACCTGGGGGATCACAGTCTGGCCCTTAAAGGCTTTTGCTCACAGTTCATTGGCCAGAGGTCAGCACAGGGTCACCGTTCAGTTCCAGGAGCTGGGGAAGGTCCCGTTTGCCTACGATGGGGAGAAGAGGAGCCCAAGGGCTCCTCACAGCCGTAAGGGCTTCCCCGTGATTCTGACCAGCTACACCTTTGCATTCCTGAACCAGAGGATATATCCCAACAGGGCACTTGAAAGAGGAGCTGGAGAAGCTGGCCAGAAGCATGAGTGAGAAGGGACAGTCTGCCCTCCAGGAGAAGCCTAGGGAAGCCGTGTCTACCCGCCACAAGGTCCGTAGATCACTGTGTGGGGCTTATTGCCTGGACACCTGGGTAGCTCCCCGGGGCACTCACGATGCTGTTGCAGCCCAGGAAAATTTAGTGCTACATGATGCCTTTGCCAGGCGCCGTGCCAAGGTTGGGGATACATAATTAACCGGGATCATTAAGAATAATTTAGAATATATTTATTATATTGGTTGTAAGACCAGGGACGTGCCTTTTCACTTAGTTAAAGCTAAACGTTTTAGCAGTAAAAACAGTAAGATTTTTATTCCCTAAAAAAGTCACTTAAAGGGAACGTGGGCAGTGGAGGCATTGCTGTTACAGGCATTCGTCTGCCTCATGCGCGGGGCGTGTGAGCGCCTGGTCATTTGCGCAGACTTCAGCCTCACTCCCTTGTGCTTGGTTTTTTCTTGTCATGCTCAGGATTGTTCAGAATTTCCAGTAATATGTTGAAAATCAAGCTACTTCAGTGTTAACACACATTGCGCATGTACACACGCGTGTGCTCGTGCACACATCTGTTTGGCCGCCGGGAGAGACGGGCTTCAGCGGCGGGGCGTTGGCTGGGGCCAGAGCGGGTCCCGGGCGGCCTTTTGGAGCAGCCTGGTTGCCTCTGCTCTGTTCTCCTGAGCCTGCTCTCAGGCACCCTGCATGAGGTGGCTGGGACGAAAGCTGCTTAAACATCTTTGCCTCACTTTCCTGGCGATCTCAACTACGTAATAGTCAAATAAACGTTTATCAGACATGGTTTATGCCCCCCCGGCATGACAGGGAGAGGAAGAAGTGCGAGGCCCGGCCCCTACACTCCTGGAGTTTACAACTTCGAGTTGGGGGGATAAACTAGGATGTGCCTGCTGTGTGCCGGGCACTATCCCGAGCCTTTTCGGGTCATGTCATCTCACTGAACCCTACGATCGCCCTTCACAGCTGCCCGTTTTATCTGCTCTGTGATGCAGAGTTGAGACTCGGAGGAGATCACTGGCTTTCTCATGTCTTCATAGTGAGTGGTGGCTTTTGTGTATGAAGCCAGGGTTCTCTTTCAACTCCCGTCTGTGCTCTTGCTACAGCAGACACCTGCCAGCCACCACGAAGCCACCAGAGACCCCTGCACCGGAGGAGAATCTCAGGAGGGCAGAGCGTGTTTCCTTCACCACTGTGTTCCCAGGGACTGAAGGAGGGCCTGGCACACATACAGTGACTGTTGAGACAGGCTCCTGCCCTCAGGCAGCGTACTGTCCAGAGCCGTGAAACTGTGACAGTAAAGTTACCGGGTCTGCGCTGGGCGGCAGGTCCCATGGACAGCAGCCCGGAGGAGGGGAATCCCGGGCTATTCAGGAGGAGCCACTGCAGCTTTTCATCAGGGCTGTGGCTTTGTCGGGCTTCAGACAGCCTGCGTCTCCCATGCAGCAGCCTGGAGAAGACCTGGCAGGGACACGTGTGGAGGTGCCCCGTCAAGATGCCATAGGGATGAGAAGTGGCCCAATTCAGATGGTAGCAGCAGGACGGAGAGAGGTGCCCGGCATGAGGGGTGTTAAGCATGGGGAATAAAGGAGAGGGAGGCGTCTGGTAGGACCTGACACTCCTGGCCTGGCCACCAGGCGGTAGACCAGGAGCAGGGCCAGGTTTGGACAGGATAATCCTGTTTTGGGTAGAAGAATATCAGCTTTGGAGCTAGGTCCTGGTTCTATGCTAGCTTTTCCACCTTGGGCAGCATACTTAACCCGCCCCAAGTCTTACATTCCTATAATAAGGGAATCCTAATGGTACCCCCTGATAGGGTTATTGTAAGGATGAAATGAAATCATGCACACGAAGCATTTAACGTTTGACATGTCAATGCTGGCCTGTTGGTAACTGTTAATATCTGATGATCAATATAGATAAAGTATAGCTTACTGCAGTGGGGAAGTTAATAGCTGGTAACCTCTATTTTCATGTTAATGAGTTGGGGCAAAATGCTATGGGAGAAAATCTAGGGAGGAGGAAAAGTTAATTAAAACCTGTTACATTGCCGGGCCCTATGCCTGATCCTATACTAGGCGTTTTGCAAATTTTCATTATTTAATGATGATAATCATCCCATTAGGCTGAAAAAAAAATAGTGTATTAGAGCAGGCTGAGTAGACCAAGGATGTGTAGATGTTTATTTCTCAGATAAACTCAAGATGTTTATTTCTCACTCGCTCTCTGAACGAATCAGTGTGTTCACGAGAATAAAGGAGGGGTAGAATGTCTCTGCTCCACACAGTGACTCCGGCTGATGAAAACTGTGTCCTTGACCGCATGTGGTTTCTAAGCTCCCCCATACTGATGTCCAGCCAGCAGAGGGCAAGAGCTCAAGGCAGTGCGAGTGGGACCCACATCACTGCTGCTCACGCCCCGTTGGTTAGAACTTAGTCACATGGTCACACCTCACTGCCCGGAGGCTGGGGAATCTCTCACCCCTTGGCCAGGGTTGGGTGAACAGCTGCTACTCTCCACAGATGGCCCGACTTATAGGGGAAAACACCGAATTTCTGAGAAACGAATAAAATTACTAAAGGGCATATAACTTTTTTATAGAGAAGGCAAGGCTCACATTCAGGCCAATCTTCCCCCCCTTATGGGAAATGTGAAAGGGTGGTTGGAGGGAGTTTTTGGGTTGAATGAAGTGGATTTAGGAGGGTTAAGTAATTAATAAAGTTAATTAAGTCATTGATAAAGGAGAACTCTTTGAAGTTGGGATAGTTGAGTCAACTCTTTGATGATGCCCAGGGCTGGGAGCTGGCTCTGAGGACATGTGGTGACGAAGGTGGTTGTCATCAGGAAAATTAAGGACTTGGTGAATCAGTGGTGGGGACGAATAGCCAGAGGCTCCTGCTGGTGTTTCCTGTGTAACGGAAAGGGAGGAAAACCTGAGATTTGTTTGAGGAAGTGGAGGGATGATACAGAGTTTGTGGCCAGCAGGCCAAAACTTCAGGAAATGTCATCCAGAGCGTTTATGTGTGTGGCATAACTTACTGTCGCAGGGTAGTAGATTGCTGGGGAGCTTTGAGCTCACATGCCACTGGGAAAAGATAAAATGAGATATGACAATGAGACTGACAGGAATTGGCTGTTGGGATCAATACTTTCAGATTACAGAGACCACGGGAGGCCGTGCGAACTCTGAGGTTGTTTGACATCTGGGATCAGGCTGTGGGTGAAATCAATGAGTCCAGTTCTCTTCCATCTGGTGGTCTTTGAAGTTGCTCTTTAGCATGGGGTTTAATCAATCTATCAACGCGTGTTTATTGAACATGTACCACGTGCGCAAATATTTATGGCACCAGTTCCTAGACGGCAGTGAGAAATCTGGGTGAGGTTTCACCTGTAGCCTCCATTGGACTCTGATTGTGGAGAGGAGATTCTCCTGGCGGGGGGGGGGGGGGGGGTGGTGGTGGTTGAAGGACTGACGGGTCATTTCACTGCCCTGGGGAGATGGCAGTCACAGTGCACCAAGCCCTGGCAGTTGGGACAACCTGGATTCTCACCTGCTGATTTGCACAAGCCTTAGACAAATCCCTGGGCTCAGTGGTCCTTGGATGTCTCATGTGTTTAGGAACAAACCAAAAAGCATGGGCAAGCCTTCTTCATTGCCATTACTCGGTAAGTATTTGCTGTGTACCATCCGTTCAAGTCCATGGGCACAGAGGAGTGGGACACGGTGCTGCTGCCCTCAGGAAGCAGAAGGGGCAAGGTGAATAGGTGCCGGGCAGAAAGCCAGGCTTCTCCAGGCTGGCGACAGTTTCCAGAACCTCCCTGTTCAAGGCTCCCCGCTCTGGCCATGGCAGTGGGCACCTGCTCCCCGCCTGCCTGCTCTCAAGTCAGTTACAGTCTGTGCAGCCATCCCGAGCCCCCTCCCCTTCTTAGCTCTCTCACTCGTCTCCCCTTCCCCCCTTTATTCATTTAGAAATATTTATAGGACACCTACAGTTTACCAGACTTTGGAGAGACAACCAAGAATGAGTCGACAGGGTCTCTGTCCCCCTGGGACAAACATTCCCTTTGGAGCGACAGCCTATAAACAAGCAAACAAGTAAGATGATTTCAGATCTCATTATACGTGTGCCAAATAAACTAAAGACGGTGCTGTGGTGGGGAGTGACGTGTGGGCTCCCTCTGGATGAGAAGGTCCGTGCGGGCTTCTCTGAGGGGTGGCGGCAAGCTGAGTCCCCTGGGACTCTGGAGACCAGCGTCTAATTCGAGGGTCAATGCTGGAACCAGCCTGTGCAGAGCAGGAACTGGAGGAGGCCGCGGGGTGGAGGTCTCCAGACCCAGTGAGGTGCCCTAGGCAGAGTGCTTGGATGTCAAGAGGCATGTGAGAACGTTGGACCTTCCTTTACTGGTACCTGGCACAAAATAGATGCTCAGTAAATTTTTGTGAATGAGCGAGTGCCCCCAAATACACCACCTGTTTGAACCTCCTGGCTCAGCTGACTCCTCCAACCTTTTCTTCTGGATCCCTCACAGGCAAAACTTCTTACTAAAGGATCTTCATTCACTTTTTGCATTAAAATGCCCTGGTTGTATAAGGACCGTTGGTCCATATACAGGAGCAAACCCTCGGAACTGGCCCTCTGATCCCACACCCTGCGTTGGCTGAGCCCTGGGGTCCTCAGGTTGGAATCCTGAGCCCCTCACTCCCCGTGGTCCCCCTCGAGCAGGAAAGGGAGATGCCGTCTAATCACCTGTTAGGAGCTGGCCACTGCGTTGTGGGAGGTTTTCCTATTTGTCCTGCTGTGAGTAAGGACAGTTACATCCCCATTTTCATCAGCGAGACCCAAGCACACAGACCTGTCCAAGGTCAAATTAATTGTGGAGCTGGAGTTCCAGGCTGGGTCCTCTGCCTGAAAGGGCTTCCCTGGCACCCACCACACCGCGCTTCCTTGTCCCCCTCTGTCCCCACCTCAGCTCCCCCATCTGTCACGGGGATGACGATTTTGTCCTACCTTCCCGCTGACCCCCTGGATAATATTGACCTAGCAGGAGGTTGGAAGGCATAACTAATAGAAGTGACAGTGGAGCGTTTTGCCAGGGGAAGGTGTGCTCCTGAATGCTAATTCTCCAGGATGCTGCGGGCGATGGGAGGGCTGATTTATTAGGCAGCTAGCTGTTAGCAGCAGGATTCTTCCTCCGCCAACCCCACGAGGAAGCTGTGCCTGGCTTCAGCAGCTCCGTCCCCGGGACCTCTGTTCTGGGACTTTCCTGTGGTCTCTCCGTGTGTGGAAATCGGTAGCCCAACTGGAAAGCTGTTTTGCACTCTGACTTGGGTTTGGCAGTAAAAAGGATGGTGGACTCCGTGCTGGGTATCCGAGGGCCCCGTCCCAGGGGTGTTTTGGTCTGGACTAGAAGGGAGAGAGAGAGACGAGTAAGGGACCACGTGTGGCCAGCAGTGGTACCGCCGGAGGTTGGCACCTGGACGGGGAGGGCTGGGGGTGCCCCTCAGCTCTGGCCGAAGGGGAGGGAAGGGGCAGCCAGGGCGCCTTCCGTGAGGAGTGACACCTGCAAAGCCTGACAGGTGGTCTGGCCAGGGGAACTCTGGAGCCCCCCTGCCGCTCCCTGGCTGGTAGACCCTGGGCAAGGTGTTTTCTCCCTGTGGCTGTAAAATGGAGATGGCAAGACTGCCTAACTCATGGGACTGTTCTGAGCATTAAATGAATGAATATATGCAAAGGGCCTCCAGCAGTGTCTGATGCAGAGGCGCTTTACATGCGTGAGTGCGCGCGTGCGTCCCAGGCGGGGGACCGGCCCCTGCACAGGCTGGAGAGGGATTACGCTCGCGAAGGGCTCAGGTGGGAGACAAGGCTGTGGGCAGGTGCCAGGCGGGGGAGGCCCTGTGCGCCTGGCAAACGAGAACCTCATTGCGGCGAAACCGTTGAACCTCAAAGGTATATATTTGACACTATGTGCGTGTGTGCATGTGCGTATGCACAAAAACATTTCTGTATACATGCACATACCTACACATATATATGTGGGTGTATATATATGTGTGTGTGTGTGTATGTTTACACATACCACACACACATACTCACCCAGTGTCTTAGCTCTAAAATAGATTGTGGTGGGGAGGTCAGGGTGAGGAGAATGACATGAGTGATAGAGGCACTCAGACGAGCCTGACAGTCCTCACACTAGCCTTTCCAGGAGAGCATTCTGGAATTTTAGACAATTGAATCAGAGTGAGCACTGTGTGAGGGAGAGGATATTGATATTGGAGGTTAGACATCTTGGCCTCAGCATAATCTGTCTGACTTAGAATCTTGGCCTCAGCATAATCTGTCTCCATCTATCTGTCTGTCTATCTGTCTATCTATCATCTATCTGTCTCCATCTATCTATCTATATCATCTATCTATCTGTCTACCGATCTATCGATCTATCATCTATCTATATCATCTATCTATCTGTCTACCGATCTATCGATCTATCATCTATCTATATCATCTGTCTATCTATCTCTGTCTATTATCCATCTATTTTTCTTTCTGTCTATTTCTCCCTCCTTCCCTCCCCTCTCCATCCCCTCATCCATCCCTCCACCTATTAAAGCCAAACTACCTCTAGATTGAGCCAGGCACACGCGTTCAGCTGCTGCTCGCCCTGTTCATCAATGATCTTCACTCCTCATTTCTGTCCTACACCAGCCACAGGGTGTGTTCACTGAGTCAGGTCTTGAGTTTCCTTCACTTAGACCCTTTCTGTTTGTGAAAACGGTGCAGGCATCCACACTCCAGGCCATGCCTCTGCGTACTCATTTAATGAGAAAATTGAATGCAAACGAGGAAAAGTTGGGTGATAATTGGACTCAAGAGGGTTTCCTGGTGTGTTTTTTTTTTTTTGGAGGTGGTGAGCAATTGATAGTCTCATAAGAAGTGCTTACGAGGATCTCCAAATGGTTCAGAAGCTCAATTCCTTGCTTGTAAAGAGCCTTCCCCCGAGGCCTTCCTCACAGGGAGATCTGTCCTGTTCTCTGCCCGTGTGTGAGACTAAACACTCGCAGGGCGTCCGTGAGGACGGATGGGCACCTCCTGTGACGCCCCTTGTGGGACAGGCAGAGGAGCTCAGCTCCTGGCTGCAGATCAGTGTCTCTCCTGAGCTGCGGGCCCAGGTGTGTGAGTCCCTGGGCTGGGTTGACAGACAGGTACCTGCACTTTGTGCACCATTCAATTCCCAAGAGTGGGTCTTGGTTGAAAAGAGCTCTCTTTTGTGGTTGCGGAAGCCCATGTCGAAAGCCAGTCACTCACCCACTTGTCGCAGAGCAGACGAAGGCGGCTCAGTGCCTTTTCTCCGGTGGCCGATCCTCCCAGCATGAGGACAGGAATGTAATTGGGAAATGGGCAATATTCACAGAGCAATTACTGTGTCCGCTAATGAGGTTTACATGAAGGCTTCCAGTGAATTAATGACGGAAAACGATGTTGGCATTCGTGTTGAACAGCTGGGCAGCTTGATAAGGCAGCAGCCCAGGCGGGCCCAGGGCTCCGCCAAGGTGACAGGGACCGAGGCAAACTCTCGCCTTGGCCGGACCCGTCCTCAGCTCCATCATGACGTCATTACGCGCAGGGAGGAATCGAGCATGTGGGCTGCCGGACTGTGCCTCTCCCACCAAGGGGGAGCGGAACCCCTTTCCCTAGGCTGTGGGTGCCCGTCTACCTCGGTCTGTGCTCAAAATGTAGCCAGGGGCAAATCGCTAAATCTTTTTCTTTCCTCAGGTGATCTCCTTAGGGATCGCGGTGACTTTGGGGGGGGGGGGGCAGTGTGTCCTGGGAAAGCAGCATACCATCTGAGTACGCAGGTCTGAATCTAAGTCGTGGCCCTATCGTTTAGTGTCTGTGTTTCTTGTGTAGCTGCAGGGACCTGCAGTTTCCTCATCTGTTTGAAAGAAGTCCTACATCGGTGAACTGATGTGAGCATCAAATGAAATAGTTTACACGAAATTACATTACATGCATATGTTAGTCGTTTCAGTCAGGGTTCTCCAGAGAAAGGGAGCCCATAGGAGAAATAGGTATATAGCACGTCCTCAAATAACATCATTTCTTTCAGTGTCATTTCGTTATAATGTTGATGAGATGCCGTAGGAACTTAACTCTTGTTTGTATCAGTAAGCCGATAATAAAACTGGTTTCATTACGTCATTTCTCTAAAAGTCAAAGAACCTATCGGCAGAGCTAAGTGAGGGCTTACTGTACAGATGTAGCTATACATGTGCCTGGAAGATTTGTTTTAAGGAATTGGCTCACGTGATTATTGGGGCTGGCAAGTTTGAAATCTGTGGGGTAAGCGGGCAGGCTGCGACCTCAGGCAGGCGTTAATGCTGCAGTCTTGAGGCAGGATTTCTTCACATTAGTGAGGGTAATCTTTAAGTCAGTTTATTGTAGGTGTTAACCCTATCTACAGAATAACTTCAGTATTGAAACTAGCATTCGAGTAAATGACTGGGGACTATAGGCGAGCCAAGTCGGCACATAAAACTAACCATCACAGTCATTATTATTGTCATTGATTTGCCGAGAACCAAATACTGTTGACCCTTGAACAACACAGGTTTGAACTGCGTGGGGCCACTTATACTCAGATTTTTTTCATCTTGTAAACAGACCCCATGAGCTTATAGTATCATTAAGTACAGCACTGTAGATGTGTTCTCATTTCCCTATGATTCTCTTAATATCTTCTCTATAGTTTATTGTAAGAATACAGCATATAATACACGTAACATTCAACATATGTGTTAACTGTTCATTGTCGGTAAGGTTTCTGGTCCACTGTAGGCTCTTAGTAGTCTAGCTTTGGGGGAGTCAAAGTTATATGCTGATTTCGACAGCACGGGGGGTTGGCACTCAGACCCCTGCATTGGTCAAGGGTCAGTTGAACTGTATTTGACCCTCTTGGGGACTATTGGAAAAGCACCACTTACTGGCCTGACACACACCCAAAGTCTTAGCTCTAGGACAGATTGTGGTGGCGAGGTCAGGTTGAGAAGAATGACATGAGTGATAGTGGCACTTAGAGCAGGGCGACAGTCCATCAGAACAGCCTGTCCAGGGGAGCATTCTGGAATTTGAGATGATTGAATGAGAGTGAACACTATGTCCTGGAGAGGATATTAATTTTGGAGGTCAGACAGACCTGACTTAGAAACTTGGCCTCAACATATCTTCCTCCCTAACCCACACTGTAATAAGTCACTTAACCTCAGTGATCTTCTTTCTTCTTTCCTTTTAAAATGGGAAAAAATAATATTTATCTTTTAGGCTTATTGCAAGAGTGTGGAGTACATCTGGCGTGACTTAAACACTCAGTAAGGAATTGCCTCTCTCCCTGTCTGTCTGTTCCATGTTCATGGAGTTGTTATAATGTGACATTTGTTTTCATCTAAATATTTTCCTGTAAGGAGTTTAACATTTTTCGCATTGTAGAATGCAAGTGAGTTAGGGAGCGCTGGAAATATCCAGCAGGATGGGAAACAGGGTGGTGTTCAAGGGTGCCTGGGTTACCTGTGTTGACAGTAAAAATGCATTTTGCCAGGAGATTGTTGATGAGCAGAAATGAGGGAACACCCTGATTTAGTACTTTGTTATCCGAGCTGAGAGCTGAGGTCAGACAAAAGCTGAGTGTTGTTTCCCAGTGGCTGTGCCCAAATGGGACTGTCAGCCCATCACTCTTTCTGAAGACCGGCGGTCACCATTCTCAATTCTGTTTCCTGTGTCTCCTGGTCGGTTGGACCGAGGGGCTCCTAAATGCTGGACACACCTGTCTTCCACCGAGATGTTTGTGTGGGACACTGTTGGATCCTGTTTTCTTTCTGGTCCTGGGGTACCTGACTCTTAGAAGATGAACAGAAGAATCTGTGCCACACTAGTGTGTTTCCGTAAGCGTGGCCTTGTCTGGGAGGGCTTGTTGCTCCTTAGAAGGGAACCTTCGTAAGCAGCTGATGTGTTTACTGACGCCACTGCAGCAGACAGTGCCTGTGTTCCCCTTCATCTCATATGGTGAAATCCTAACCCCGATGTGACGGTATCAGGAGGTGGGGCCTCTGGGAGGTGATTATAAGTCAGTGAGGTTATGAGAGTAGAGCCCTCGTGAATGGGGTTAGTGCTCTGACAAGAGCCGTTACCACATGCTCTACCCCATGTGAGGATTCAAGAAGGTCAGCAGTTTGCAACCCTGACGACGGTCCTCGTCAGAACCTGACCATGCTGGCGCCCTGATCTCAGACTTCCCAGCCTCCAGAACCATGAGAAATAAATTTCTGTTGTTTATACATCACCTAGTCTGCAGGGCTTTGTTATAGCAGCCAAGTGACTAAAGATAACCACTTAAACCAATGCTAAAATACTGCTCTGTATTTATATTCTAATCAGGTGTCGCCGAATGAGAAAAAACAGACGCAAGTAGAACCGGGGGCATTACCTGTATCTGAATTTTATTCTTCTTTTTCTTTCTTTGTCTCCTTGAGGGGTCTGTGAGCTCCTTGAAGGACGGGTGGCTTTCTTTCCATCTCCGTGTTTCATTGGCTGGCACGGGGCCTGACATGTTGTCAGGGGGTTGTGCCTGTTCATAGGGGTGAGCAAACCGTGTTGTGCTGTTGGCCTGGACAGCTGTTGAGGCTCGACTGCTCTTATGGAATGAAATACTCTACACAGAGGGAAGCTCAGTAATGGACCCCAGCCCTGAGGGGAACATCTCAGAGGGTGTGATCAATGGACAGGACAGCCCACCAGCCCTGCTGCATCTGTGCCTCCGACCCAGGGGATCAGAGATGAATGCGTGGCTGAGCGAGGTCTCACCCGTGACAGCTCACCCTGGGAGAGTGAGCACTGGGAGTCTGCGGTTGGAATCCCGGTTTCCCTTGGAGACTTGAGGAGGTAGTAATGGCACTGTGGTATGCAGAGCTGTCCCTGTGCGCACACCCGGGGGAGGTCATGACCAGGAGGAGACCATGCATGCCAAAAACAGCCTTGTGCAAAGCCAAGCTGCCTATCACATGTTATGGGCAGGTGGGGTTCCCTGTTGGAATCCTAGGAGGGCCGAGTAGGACGGGCACAATTCTCAGTCCATTTCAGAGCATCTTGGAGCCTGGCTTGGCCTTGACCTCAAGGTCCAGCCTTCTGCTTCCGGAGCTGCAGATATTAAGTGCCCGTGAGAGGGAAAAGAAATGAGCTTTTAATGTCTGTATGTCCGTGTGTTCATTGTTTTCTGCATTTGCCCCTCCAGATAAAACCTATCAAAATAATTTCTAAGTCTCCTAATGACATCATGTCCCCAAGGTTGACATCTCGGGGTCATCCTCAGGAACTGTCCCCCCTCCTTGTCCCTCTCTCTTAGGTCGCCCAGTGAGCACTGAGCCTCAGTCCATTTCCTCTTGGTGTCTTTAGCGGAGTTCCCATCTCCACTGTCACGCCCTGGGCGGGGTTCCCATCACCCCTGGCCCCGGGCATGGCACTAGCTGCCGGCCTGGCCGCCTCCTTCCTGTGTCTCCTAATCCATCATTCTCTTGCTGTCACCGTGATTTTCCTCAGGCTCAGAGCAGCTCACAGCCGTCCCTGCTGAAGCCTCTCTGCCGACTCCTCACTGCCGCTGGAAAAAGGCCGAACAACTTACTGCGATGCATAAAGCTGTTCCTGGCCGAGGCTCCCATCTGTCCACCAAAGCTCTGCTTGACCACGCGCTGAATTGAGCATATTCTTCCATGTTTCCAAGATTTGGGGATTCTTTTCTTTCCCTGCGGCAGCCTCTTAACTTTTCTGCCTCTCAGACTCCTATGTACCCTTCAGGACTCGGGCTCTGATGGTCGGATGGATCCCCGTGCCAGCGACGACCGATGCGGTTGGCAGCCGGGCTGCTCCGAGTGCAGGGCCTGGGCTCCCTGGAAATTCTCCCCCGCTCCAGCCGCCAGGGCCCCGCGAGGGAGCCTCATTTGTTCATGTCTTTGCTCGCTCTGCTAAATGGTGTTTTATTAATGCGTGTGATTGTCCTGATGCTCGGGCTACTGTGCTAATGACTGATAATTGCCTTAATGAGCTATTTGCAGGAAATACAGTGATACCAGGAGGAATGAAAACCGGCGCCCACCACAGCTGGGGGTGTCGTAGCCCTTTCACCGGCTTCAGGGAGCAGCAGCCCTGCAGGATTCATGCGGTCGGAATAAGGGAGAGCTCCGAGTTACCTGCCTGTCTTTTTTGTTGTTGTTAATCGTTACCCAAGGATATTTTTCCATTGATTTTTAGAGAGAGTGGAAGGGAGTAGGGGGGGAGAGAGAGAGAGAAAAATATTGATGCGAGAGAGACACATGGATTAGGTGCCTCCTGTACGAGCCCTGACCAGGGCCAGGGATCAAACCTGCAACCCAGGTATGTGTCCTTGATAGGGAATCGAACCCGTGACCCTTCGGTGCTCTAGCCACTGAGCCACACCGACCAGGGCCCTGCTTTTTCTTGAACACCAAATTAATCTACCTTCCACTGGCAGATTAACCCCGCACATATCAGTCAGGAGGCTCGGTTATGCCGGGTAGGAAATTCCTGCATGCCCCTCAGAGGTGGGTCCCCTGGGGCTCTGCTCCGGGACGCAGGATGGTGAGGCCGCCTCTAGCAGGACCATGGCTGGTCTTGGCAGAGAGCCAAAGACACACAACTGGTGCTGGCAGCTTCCTCTCAATCGCTCGTGTTCTTATTTCATTGGCCAGAGAAAGGCACGTGGTCGTTCCTGGGTAGAGAAATTCGGCCTTGATGTGCTCAGAGCTGGGGAACTGATACTCGCCGGCAGCCTGGGGTCCCCCACGCCGTGGTTCAGTGGCACATTCACCTGCCATCCGTGGGCTTAACCTCTCTCAACCCCAGTTTCTTCATCTGTAACTTGAACATGGCAAAACCTATCACATAGGGTTGTTCAGGATTAAATGAGGTAATGGATGGAAAGCATCTATAATTTTGCCACCGTGATTGTTAGCTCTCCTTCCCTTCCCCTGTATGCTGGATCTAATTCAGAGTGCAGGATCCCGTGTCTGTTGTGTGCTATGTGGGGCAGTGCAGAGCCCTAGGAAAGCATATGACACACCCGATCTCTTCCGTACATTGGGTAGATGGGTGGGGCTGAGGAAGGATTAGCTGAGATCCAACATCAGGAGAAGATTGGATGACACTGGGCCTGGGGTTTGGAGAGGAATCTCCTGGGCAGAATGAAGAGGGTGCACCCACAGTCACCATGGAAACTCTCTCCATCTCATTTGCATTTTCATGGGAAAATACAGAAAGGATGGTCTCCTGAAAATGTTTGAACCCCTGGATAATCTGCTGCATCCTCACAGACGCCTCCACCAATTCACGCCTCACTTTATGGACCTGGTCTACCACCCACATCAGATCGTGAGCATCCTCAGGATGGGGGAATTCTGGGTCTTACTTATGTTCGTGATCCCAGAGTTATGCAAAGTGCCTCACCATTGACAAACACTCCACTGATACCAGTTGATTAAGTTTATACATCACCAAAGAAGGCTTGTTGTCTGGGTCACCCCCACTTATTTGTGTAGAGCACCCCTGTGATGGGGCGGGGTGGGGCAGGAGTTGCGGACTCAACCCAGCGCTCTGACAAGGCTTCATGCTGCTTTTTCCAGAGCAGGAGGTGAGGATCTTCAAGGTGAAGACCTGGCTATGAGAGCCAGTGCTTATTAAGCACTTATCCGGTGCTGGTTTCTAATCTAAGCACTTCATATGAACCGACTCATTTAATCCCCATCAGCCCTACGAATCAGATTCCATGGCTGTCATCCTGATTTTTCCCGGATGTTGAGACTGAGCACAGAGGAGTTGAGACATTCGCCCAGGGACACACAGCTTGGAAAGGGCAGAGCTGTGATTTGTATCCAGGCAGCTGTCTCCAAGGCTTGGTTCTTAATGACTTGCTATGTAGTCTTACCCACTGCACCAAATTGCCTATCAAGCTCTGTTTCTGGAAGTCACGTGGTTTGAAGTGCAAGGAGGAGGGTTTGAGGTCAGGGCTCAGTCTCATTGTCTCCCTCCGAGCAGGGCAGCTCACTGAGCTGAGCACCGCTGTGGGGGCCGGGGTTCAGAGCTCAGTAAGCGCTCTTCCCTTTGCAAGGAGCTTCTGGCTAGGGAGGGATGCCACATTACAGATGCTTTGCGTACAGTAATACAGATGCATTTCTGGAAAGTGCTCGGTATCCATGTGCCCTCTTCCAGTACGTGATCATGTAAAGAGGTGTTTCTGCTGAGGGTCCTGTAAGTACCTCCTCTCAAAAATGCGCCAGATGCATTTACAAGGCTCTGGGCTGTGCTGGAGGCCAGACTCGCGGGCTGCACGGCTCTCCGCGTGCCTCCGGCTGGGCTTGCCGCAGCTGCCCCTGGTTTGTCTCGCAGTCCTGTCTCACAGGCCCAGGGAACCTTGCAGGAATCTGCTCCAGCTTCCTCTGTCCTCCCCCTTCCGGATGATAGGGCCCGTTTACTCATTAATTTACTCGTCTATCCATTCATTCACTTAACAAATGCTTATTATTATTATTATTATTTTTAAAATATATATATTTTTAATTTCTTTTAATATATCTTTATTGATTTCAGAGAGAGGAAGGGAGAGGGAGAGAGAGAGATAGAAACACCAATGATGAGAGAGTCATTGATTGGCTGCCTCCTGCACACCCCCGACTGGGGATTGAGCCCGCAACCCGGGCATTTGCCCTGACCAGGAATCGAACCCCGATCGCCTGGATCCTAGGTCGACGCTCAACCGCTGAGCCACGCCCGGCCGGGCTTAAATATTTCTTTATTGATTTCAGAGAGAGGAAAGGAGAGGGAGAGAGAAAGATAGAAACATCAATGATGAGAGAGCCATTGACCGGCTGCCTCCTGCATGCCCCCGACTGGGGATCAAGGCCGCAACCCGGGCATGTGCCCTGACTGGGAATCGAACCCCAATCGCCTGGATCCTAGGTCGACGCTCAACCGCTGAGCCATGCCCGGCGGGGCAATGGTTATTTTTAAGCAAATGTATTTTTGATTTTTTGGGGCGGGGGGGCAGTGGTCAGACAGTGTTCCTGGGCAAACGAAGGCTGTGGTCCTAAACTTACATTCTAGCGAGGGCCAGTGGGAGACGTCAGACACTCCAAAGGTCACGTACGGTGTGATTCTGTTTACATGAACTATCCAGAATGGACGATGGACGAATCCATAGGGACAGAACAAGGATTACTCATTACCGGGGCCTTTCGGGGGGGCAGGTGGGGAGAAACGGCCCCGTGGGCAGGGGCTTTTCCTTTGGAGGGGTGGAGATGTTTGGGACTAGATAGAGGCAGTGGTTGCACAAGGTTGCAGATGCACCAAGTGGCAGTGGGTGGGTTCGCTTCAAAATAGTCCAGTTTATGGTACGTTGCATTTCACTTTTAATATGTTTTTTAAAAGAGTAAAAAAAATTCTGGTGGGGGGGTGATAGACATTAAACATAGTTCGTAGTGAACGTTTTAGAAAGGAAGAAAAGGAAGGGAAGTGACACGCCGGTGCAGTGAAAGGCCGCCATTTCAGACGGGTGCGTAAGTAGGTGACAGAGCTGCCGCCGGAGGGGGGGCAGGTGCAGCCCAGGCAGAGGGCACAGCAAGCAGAGGGCTGGAGGAGGGCGTGTCTGCTGTGTTCCAGGAACGGGCGGAGAGAGGGTGAGGCTGAGACAGGGTGCTGCTGGCCCCAGGAGCCTTTGAGCAAATTAGAAAAGACACCCCCTCGGCAGCACAGCCCGCGGGTACAGGGCTCACCGGAGGGGTGGGTTGGATTTCGCCCTCTCTGTCCAGCCACCTGGTTCAGGCACAGCATGCAGGTGTCATGTGGTGGCCCTGCTAAGAGCTGAGGTCCAGCAGGGAGAATCACAGGTAGGATGTTTACCCCAAATGATACGGGAGCCATTGGAGGGGTCCCAGCACAGGAGGGACATAGTCTGATATCCTTTCCAAGGAGCCCTCCGGCTGCTGTGTCTGGAAGAGATTGAGGACAAGGGTGAGAGCGGGGAGACCAGGCAGTGTGATTTCTAGGGCATCATTCAGGCATGAGATGCTGGTGGCTTGGACCAGGGTTGAAGTAGTGACAGTGGCAGAAAGTCATCAGAATCTGGTTGTGTTTCCAAAGTAAGTTTGGCAGGCTTTGCTGACACCTTGGATGTGGAGACCGACAGAAAGAGAGGAGTCGTTGGTCAGTCTTGTTTCTTATTTGAGTAGCCAGAAGGAAGGGGGGAGGGCACTTCCATTGACTCTAATGGGGAAGCTCACAATAGCCACCAGTTTGGGAGAGGGTATTAGTGGTTTGCTTTTAGTCTTAATGAATATGTGGTGCTCTTTACATATCCAAGCAAAGACGTGGGGCCGGGGAGTTGGAAATGAGCCTGGGGTTCTAGAGCAAGGCTGGGATCAGAAGATGTAAGTTGGGAGTTGCCAGCATTTAGGCGACATCTAAGGCCATGGATCTGGCAAAGATCAGCTGGGAAATGAGTACAGCTGGAGGAGAGAATCTTGAACTTGGCTGCACTCTCTCCATGCTCTGGAAAGAAATCTGGGCTGCACCGCACTGGGGACATTAGGGGCTAGTTTAGCCATTTTTAAAAACAGATGTTTTTTTGTGTGTTTTTTTTTAAGCAAAGAGTTGCAGTCTTACTCCCAGAGGAATATAAAAGTAGGTTGCTCAAGGTATCAACACTGCAAAGATAAACAGCTGGCTCTCTGCAAAGTGTTCCGTGGGAAGCAGTACCCAGGTGTGCGCGTGGTAAATGTTTACTGTGCTGAACACCAGCGGGCTGGGCTGTGGGCCTCCTGCAGCCTGCCTTTTCATATGTGTGTCCCCAGCAACCATGCAATTCTCTGGCGTTCAGAAGGTACCAAGTACATGTTCGTGTTATGAATGGATGGGTGGTCCTTGCCCTCTCTGTTTGAAGACCAAGGGTGAAAGATCCAGTTTCATATTTTATTGTTAATTCATGCTTTGAACCAGAGAGCCTTGTATGTACATTGATTTTTAGGGATAAAGTCTACCTTTGTGGGTTGAAGATTCCTCCCAATTTGCATGTAAGGCTCTAAGGTAATTTCCCCAAAGAAATTTCAAACTGCTGTGAACACAGGCAGCGTTGTTGGCATCAGCGAATGAGTTCCCAAGAGGACTACTCTGGCCACAGTCCCTTTAGGCGTATTCCCCTGTGCAGAAGGGAGTTAACTTCGCAGGCCTCACTGCTGTCCACAGAAAGGCCTGCCTACAAGAACTTGAATTTTAGGAGGGTTTCTGCCATTCCCAAAGCTAATGTAGTGGCTCACTGGGCCTAAACTTTGTGCTAACAGGATAGTTTATCCCAAATACCTGTTTCCCTTTTGGGCGTCTAGAATTTTGGTACATGTTAGGCTAAGGATGCCTAGCTGACCGGTCCCCAGTAAAAACCCTGGATACTGAGTCTTTAAGGAGCTTCCCTGGTAGACCACATTTTGCTGTGTTATCACAGTTCATCGCTGGAGAATTAGATGCATCCTGGGTGACTCCAAAGGGAGAGGACTCTCGAAGCTTTGCCTGGTTTCCTCTAGACTTCGTCTCCAGTGCCTTTACCCACTGCAGAGTTTGCCTGGTGCCCCTCTGCTGTAAGAGTCATGGTGATTACGCCGAGTCCTCCTAGACCGGTGGAACCTGGGCCTGGTCTTAGGGACCTCTGACAGCCCCTCCCTTTTTTAGTCATCTGCCTTATTAAACAACCAGTCATCTCACCTTATTGGCCCTTGCCATTTGTTTTTATTGGATCCCAAATATGTGCATGTCCTATCCATAAACCGTCCAGCTCCCCAGGCTACTTCGTCTTTAGAAACCACCTGACACCAGCAAAGGCTTCCACGAGGGACTTGTTCCCAAGACATTTTCACATACAGGGCACTGTGTAAGCTACAAAGGTGATGGAGACAGAGACAGAATTCTCAATTTGGGAGAGAAAATGTAAATTCCATAAAAGCAGAACCCCTAGAACTTTGGGGAAATAAATTTTTCCCCTTCGGGGAAATAAATGCCATATCCAGGATGTAAGGGTGACTTTTAATAAGGAGAGGTTTATGACTGCGCTCTTGGGGGAGTTACAGACGTGACTGTAAGACGGGTGGGGAACGTCTGGCCCGCGGCCGTCTATTGCCCGCAAAATCATTTGGTCTGGCCCTGCCAAGGCAACTGCAAGTGGGACTTGAAATTCAATAATCCGGGAGATTTTTTTCATAGCTAATTTTTTTTATAGCTAATTTTTAAGTTGAGAATTTCGTATGGCCCACAAATGATGTTATAAATATCCAAATGGCCCTTTGCAGAAAAAACGGTTCCCCACCCCTGCTGTAAGACGTTGGTAGGTTTCAGTGGTTTGGAGAAAGAATGCTTTACTCTTTGCCAATACCCCTTACTCTTTTAGTTTTCACCAGACTGTCCATCCATCCATCCATCCATCCGTCCGTCCGTCCGTCCGTCCATTCACCCTCCTGTCCATCCAGTTACCTGTCTACCCGCTCACCCACCCATCCACCCAGTGTTGCCAGGCAGCTTGTCACCTTACTGAGCGTTATGTGTCAGGGGTGCAGGAAGGAGCTGAGTAGGGTCTGGTCTAGGGAGAGAAACATGGAAACAAGTACTTCCAGGTGGAAAGTGTTACACACCAGACTCGAGCACCACACGGGAGCGTGTGCCTGACAGTGGTGGGGAGATTGGTGAGGTCATCCAGCTGTATGTCCATGAGATTATCCAAACCAAAGGACCGGTGCAGGGGGTGCCCTCTGTCCCTGTCTTCATGGGCATTTAGGGAAAAGAGGGAAGAAAACCACTTCCTGGGGGAGTTCCCAGAGGGTAAACTGGTAACTGGAAACATTATTTTCCATTTGGCCTTAAGAGGACTCACAACCCCTTTTAGTGCAAACTGAGGACATGGCCATTCCCCAAGGCCCGTGGCAGTTGCCCTCCTTCCCCTGCCAGAGGTCATCGGAGGAGGGCACCCAGGCTGGTAGTCTGGGACATGCAGCAGAGAAGACCTCTTCTCTAATTGGTAGTGGGTCTGAACCCCCTCCCTGGTGCCGTCTTTGCGATTCTGAGCCATTTGCCGTGGGAATAAGCGGTTATGGAGTCAGCAGCTGTGTGTGGAAGAAGCCAAATTATTGCTTTTATTTTTGGCTTTGCCTGGGGTCAGAATTCCTTTTGTTTCTGACTTACCTTTTGTTTGAGAAACCTGGCCTGATTTCTGTGTTCAGAGCGTTCTCCAGTCATCCCGACCTCAGCCAGATCTTCCTTCCCGCGGATGCGCGTCAACCCGCATTTTTTCCAGAGTTAATTATCAGACGTTTCTTCCCAGGACTCGCCACGGGGTTTGAGTGAAGGAAGGAATTCTTTTCATGAGCGAGCAGAAGTAATTATAACAGCAAACACGGTGTGTGGGCGCTGTTTTAAATTGCTGTATCTAGTTTGACTCTTCATTCTTAAGATTACGCACGACGTAGGTGCTGTGATTGCCCTCCTTGTTTTACATATGAGGAAACTGAGTCACAGGGGGCTTAAGGAAGCCTGCTGTTAGTGGCCCAGACGGTCATGGTTGTAGTTCTTCTGCTCTTTTTCTGTATCTTTTCTGTTTTAAAAAATATATCCTCATTGGTTTCAGAGAGGAAGGGAGAGGGAGGGAGAGAGAAACATCAATGGTGAGAGAGTCATTGATTGCTGCCTCCTGCACGGCCCCCACTGGGGATCGAGCCCGCAACCCAGGCTTGTGCCCTGACCGGGAATCTCTTGGGTCCTTGGTCGCTGTCAGCCGCTGAGCCACGCCGGCTGGGCCCGTGTCCTCTCCCTGCACCTTAGTGAGCTGTCAGACCCTCGTCCCCGCACCTCGGCTGCTCGGTCAAGTCTGAAGGCGGCCACAGCTTTGCAGAGCCGAGCATGTGCACTTCTTAACTTGAACTGTCTCATCGCTCAGGAGCCTCTCTGTTTTACTTCTAGAAAAGTGGTTTCTTCCTCTGCTTAAAAGTCTCGTCTTCGCAGCGAACCCCAGTTCCAAAGCCGAGCCTCTCTCCTTTCGGGTCCCTGGAGGAAACTGTCTGTGGTGTGTGAAAGGAACAGTTGCCGCCCTTGTTTCTGGCAGAGCTCGTACCTGATGCTCACCGTGAGAGGCCATGCGCCTGTGGGAAATTTAAAGCAAAACAAGGGAAACAGAAGATGGAAAGTTCTGAAGGAACCCGAGTGAGTGTCCTGGCTAGGCATTGCTGTGGGAAAATCAGGAATGCCCGCAGCCAGCTCTCCCGCCCCGCTGCGCTTTGGAAGCCCGCAGGCCCGACGCGGGCTAGAGCCTCGGGGCGCGGAGTCTCTCGGGGGTGCGCGGGGTGAACCTAAGCTCCGGTCAGCTTCCCAGGAGGCTCCGCTTGACCTTCTGTCTCAGTGGCGAAGGAGAAAAGGAGAGCTGGCCATCGGGTGGTAAGCGGTTGAAGAATTTCCGTGGAGTTGTGAATGTCTCAAGGAAAAAGCACCGCCTCTGTTCTCACTACCCCTTACCCGCCGCTAGCTGGCCTTGGGGCAGTGCTGCGTCTTTGAGGCTCACATATTTTGATGTCCAGGGAGAAGACGTGGTTTTGGCTCCTGCTGTATCGCTGTGTGACTCTGTGTAAGTCCCCAGGCCTCGGTTCCCTCTACAGAGTCACGTTGTGGCTGCGGGCTCAGGGCCATGCCAGGTGCGCGGGCGTGGCCGAGACCCTGCTGGGCACTCAGTCGCTGCCCTCGTGGAGTTGGCAGCTGGGCAGCGCTTCTTAAACTCTCTCAGTCCCGCCTTCCTGTTCCCCGTTTGTGACATCTTCTTAAGACCTTGTCACTTGTGCAGATACGTTTATGGTCCTGGGAAATTTACAGCCACTCTCCTTCCGGAGCCTGTCACCAGAGGGACCAAACTGTGTGAAGTCCGGCTGCCTGCTGCCGCCGGGATGGGAGCTCCCAGCTCCCTCTAGCAGGTGTTGGGGGGCTGCAGGCAGGTGCCAGCGCCCTCGTGAGGGGCGAAAGGAGGAAGTAGCTTTCTCACGAAGTCCTTTCGAACTCGGACATGAAGATTTTCAAAAACGGGTTTTTCTCAGTTTGTTGGAGCTGACCTCTGCCTGATGGGGAAGGCTTCATGGAGGAGGTGACTGTTGAGCAGGGTCTGGACTGACAATTGGGAGTTGACCTGCCAGATAATTTGGAGGAAGGGCATTCCAAAAGGCCAGGCATAAAATGGCTTTCATTTGTTTGTTTGTTTGTTTTTTCATTTGGTTTTGAAATGCATATTATTTTATATCTGGTCTGAAATTCTAGAAATAGAGACATTTCAGAAGAATATTGAGACTTCACCATGAAGACCTAACTTTCAGAAGAGCATTAAAAAGCCCTGCCCTCACTTCTTGCTGAGGATGAACAGTGTCACCTCTTGGATTGAGGTCACTAGCCTGCCTACTGCCCCTTATTTCCCAAAATCTGCCTCTCTGGGGCTTTTCTCAAGGTTTGGATTAACCAGCGAGTCAGGGGCTTCAAAGATCTTCTCTAGTTAGTCCCTGTTTAATATTGGGTAAAAAAATAATATCATGTATTACTTGAAACTAAAGTGTGTCATTCACTTCACTGAGAAAGAAGCAAGCCCCTGCCTTCGCGGAGCTTACACTCCTAGGAGGAGAAGGGACCTCTGAAGGGGACGTTGGGATAAAGGAGAGAAGTGCCTGGAAGTAGGGGAAGGCTCGGGGGCCCTCCGGAGGGCGTGGAGAGAGCTTCAGGGCGCCTCTTTGTCAGGTCAGAATATTTCATGCCATTTCCCATCTCCTGGAAGGAACTCGCCTCTCCCCAGGTGACCTCCCCCGGCTTTGGAGAGTCTGAAATGGAATTCCAGAGGCTGCGACTGTGACCGAGTGTGACTAATTCCTCAAGACAGAAGTGCCCTTTGGCTACAGAGGAGCAAAATTGAACCTCGCCTTGATAGCTCATGGCAGGGCCATTTGGAGAGAGAGGCATTGGGGAATGCTACATTATTCCAGTTCACACACTTGAAGAAGAGCCTTGGTGTTCCTTTGCCTTGTAAAATGAATGTCGTAGTAAAAAATTAGAGTCCCCTCCATACGGGGCCTTATTAGTAGACACCGTTCTCATTTCCTCCTGGCATCTGAGTCGTGCGCCCTGCTTGTGCCCAGGAGCTCCTCATTCCCTAACCATCCTGAGTTTCACAATGTTTTGCTCCCTACTGGATGAAAAAACAGTAAACAAAAAGAGGCTGTGAGCGTCGACTGCCGGCAATGTCACGCTGCCCAGCGCCGCGTGTCCCTGTCCCCTCCACCGTCTTCCCTTCTTCCCCCCCCGCCCTGGCTGTGGCGACTGATGCAGCAGGTCTGTAGGTGCCTCCTTGTTTGCAGGGAAATAGCGCACAAATGAGCTGAAATAGCAGCTCCTTTCTCTCCCGACACCTTGTTTTTCTGGTGTGTTTTTTAAGTGGCTTTGACAAGAGTCAGGGCCGAATTATTAAATCACAAGGGCGGCCCTTTCTGTTCGCCCGCCGCTAATGAACTTACAGAATTGGGATCTCCTCTGGCAGAAAAGCTCATTTTGTTTGACAAACGGCTTAAAACTATTTGTAAACAAGAACAAATTGCAGTGTGTGCTTTTTCTCCAACTGGTCCCGGGGTTGGCACGCATGGGTTTTTAGAGGCGTGTTTTTCCTTCTCGTTAAAAATCTCAGGTTTGTGGAAGCGAGGCCGTGGATTTCTTCGTGTTTGGTTACTTCCATCTGTGCTGCTGTGGGCCTGGGTGTGACCCGGCGCCCAGCTCCCATCCTGGAAATCAGTGGCGCGGGGTGTTAGAAAGGGCGCTGCGGGGTGTGCGGGTGGGGTATGGGCTCACCGGTTACTCATCAGGTGACTGTCAGCATCTTTGTGCCAGTTTCCTAATCCACAAAATACGTAGGAAACTGGTTTTTTTGAGGGTAGAATGTCACTTTCATTGTAACTTTTCAACATATTATTTAATCTTACATTGGAGTAAAACTCTCAAGTCGTTTAAAAAAGCAAATTAGGGCATTAGACATCTTTACCTTCAATATCTATTCCCTCAGATTGAGAAGAATATTTGGAAATTCTTTAGTTTACTGCCGGGGCTCCCCACTCTATAAACAGGAGGTACGGAGGGAAATAGATGTTGAGGAGTCAGGGCTGTTGTATAGATGAAACCAGGCAGAGCGCTACAGTGTCTTGCCTGACATGCTTGTGTCCTGAAATTGCTCTGGATAAATAAGGGTGACTGGTAGAATCTCTTTTTTTTTAAACTTGATTATTTTGATAGGGGCTAATCTGCATTATTAAGCCCTGACTGTTCTCATGTCACTGGTTATTTTTTAATTGAGGTAAAATTCACATACCATAAATTTCACCCCTTAAAGGAATACAATTCAATGGTTTTATATTCAGTGGTTTTATCTGTTTAGCATATTCATAAGATTGTGTTACTGTCACTACTCTTTAATTCTAGAACATCTATTTTTATTACCCACTAGAGAAACCCCACACTCATTAGCAGTCACTTCGCATCCCCTCCTTCCTCGAGTCCCAGGTAAACACCTATTTCTGTGGATTTGGACTGAGAGGTTCTTAAAGGGTCTCTCTCCCTTCCATCTTCAGTGCTTCCAGATCATGAATCTTTCCCTCATTAGATCTGTTAAACATTTTATAAAATATGTGCTGTTTTGATGGTGATGAAGAAAAAAATAAAACTGAGGCCCCGGAGCAAGGAGACAAGAATTCGGTTAAGACTTAATTTTGTGTGTGTGGTTTATTTTTCTTTCTGGATGACTTTGGACATGTCATTCCCTTGTCTGATCCTCAGTTTCCCCATTCAGATAATTTTTGTTGCATTAGGGAGCTGTTCCCTCCCCAGTCTTACTTCTGAGTCTGTGTGTATGTATGTGTATTTGCCTTAAATGTGCTTTTTCTGTAAGTTTCTTGCTGCTTCCTCTTACCCACAAAGCCAGAATTAATTTCTTTTCCCAGTGTCAGTGTTCTATATAAAAATAAATATAACGTGTATATTTATTTGTGTGTGTGTTTAAACAGTGACATTTTTCAGGCAGCTGCCTTGTAAGGACTAATGAGATAAACCCTGTAAATTACCCAGCATGGGGTTTGGCACTTAGTAAGCGCTGGATAAAAATTCTTTGGTAGGTGAATGATGGGAGGGGCGTGTGTGTGTGTCTCTGTGTGTGTGTGTGTGTGTGTGAGAGAGAGAGAGAGAGAGAGAGAGAGAGAGAGAGAGAGAGAGACCCCAGGTAGACCAGGTGACATTTGCCCACGTGAAACCCATTACACTGGTTGTCCCAGATGAACCCTGCTGGAAACTTTCTCCGTGCTGGGAATGGGGCCTCTGCTAGCTGCTCTCTTTCCCTCGTCGCCCTCACTGGCGTGTGGAACATGTCAGTGTGAAATTATAGATTTGGAGAAACAAATGCAGTGAGAGGAGCAATTCACCTTATCCGGCTCTCGTCAAGTGGCGTGGGAAATGAAAAACGTCCGCACGAAGACAAATTTATTGGATACCAGAACCACCAGGCTATTGATCCTCAGAGCCAGACAGCAAGGTTATGAATTGGGTGATAAAATGGAAAGTATTTAGCTTGACTTGTACGGTGGGGACAGCTTCTGTGTTATCACAGCTATTGGGCTGTCCTGACAGCCCCACAACTAATGAACTCGCACTTATTAACCAGGCTGTTTACTGTGTGGGCCGCGTCTGCCTAACGTGTTGTGTGGGTGAGATATCGCTGGACAATTTGATTCTTTTATAGAAGCCTGGATCCTGGAAAGTTCATCTCTAACTTTGAAGGTTGCAGGCCTGTGAGCTGAAAGTTCTTACCGGGAGGTTGGTTAGAAGCTGGGGACAGTTCTGCACCCCTGCAGGGGAAGGGTTTCTGTCTCCGGGTGGATGCTGGAACTGATGAGCAGACACCACGTGCTGCGTGTTAGAGCTCAGTCATGGAGCCCACGCTTCCTTTGATTGGATGCTGAGCCCAGAGATGGTGAGTGTCTGCTCAGGTCACACAGTAAGTTGCTAGTGGAGCAGGACCAGAGCTAGGCTTCCCAACGAAGCCTGGTTTCATGCGCTTTCTTTCACACCATCGGAATGTGCAGACCTGTGGCAGCTTTCAGGCCATCCAGTCCATCCTTCAGTGACCCTGATTCCTGCTGCTGCTTGACAGGTGGCCTCTGGGGACTGGGTATCCCTGACCCCATAGAACTGAAATGCCCCCTCCTCACTCTCTGCCTTGTGGAGCTTTCTTTTCTTGACTTTTGCACTATGGTGGAGGTAACTGTTACAGGATGAGTTGTGTCCTACCTCAAATTAATAAGCTGAGGTTCTAATCCCTAGCACCTTAGAACGTGTTCATATTTGGAAATACAGTCATAGCAGATGTAATTAGCTAAAAATGAGATCATACTGGATTAGGTTGGGCCCTCACCCAGTTTGATAGGTGCCCTTACAGAAGGGGAAATTTGGACCCTGACAGGAACATAAGGAGAATGCCGTGTGGGGACTGGAGTTGTGCTGCCTCAGCTGAGGGGCCATCCGAAGCTCAGAGACGGGCCTGGACCAGGGCCCCCCCCCCCCCCCCGGTGCCTTCAGAGGGAGCATGCCTTGCTCACAGTGTGATTTCAGAGTTCTAGCCTCCAGAAGTATGGGACAGTACATTTCTGTTAAGGCCTCCTGTTTGCGGTCCTTTGTTAGAGCAGTCCTAGGAAGCTAGTGCAGTATCCCACTAAGCATTCTATGTCATGAAAATACAGTTAGTACAAGAGGGGTGTAAGGTAAAGGGCCAACTGTATTTTCTTACCTCCTACCAGTTCTTTGATTTTTTAAAATTATCAAACTGTCAATGCGTACTTGATTAATTAATTAATATTTATTGTATGGCTGCTCTGTGCCAGATAACATACTGGGCACCTTTCCACCATGCTTAATTTTTTTTTATAATTCTCACCCAAGGATATGTTCATTGATTTTAGAGAGAAGAAGGGAGAGAGAAGAGAGAGAGAGAGGGAAAGAGGGAAACAGAGAAACATCAATGTGAGAGAGAAACATTGATCACTTGTCTCCTGCATGGACCCCAAACAGGGACTGAACCCTCAACCTGGTCATGTGCCCTGACCAGGACTCGAACTGGTGACCTTCCGGTGCATGGGACAATGTTCAGCCGAGCCACACCAACTCATGTGAAAAGGCCATTCTTGTTTAATCATTAGGATTCTTGTTAAATGTGAACTAAATTAGGGGAACATTGAACAGGGTGAAAATACATGACTGTTGAGGGCCATCACAGTGTAATTCAAATATATTGAAATCAGGAGGCCCTTCAGCATGTACTCTATAACTTTAGAGACTTTTTCTATGACCTGAGGCAAATCATGTTTCTGTCTAAAAGAGGAATTTCCTTCATGACACTCTCCCTCTGTGGCTTTGGTGACACTGTGACTTTTCCTTCCATTGCAGCTGGTGACCAAGACTGAGTCACAGCCCGTTCCCGAACCAACCCCTGTCAAAGGAGAACCAGGCTGCTCTAACACCAGTTGGGATTCATTCCCTGTAGCTAGAGGTCCCGTCCCTCAGCACAGTGCTGCCTCGCTGTCTTGGTCTGTTCAGGCTGCTGGAACCTAATACCGTAGGCTGGGTAGCTGGTAACACATTTATTTCTCACAGCTGTGGAGCCTGGAAGCCTGAGATCAGGGTTGGGTTCTGGTGAGGACCCTGTTCTGGTTTGTGAAGTGCCAACTTCTCCTTGTGTCCTCACATGGCAGAAGGAGTCCCTCATATAAGGGCACTAATCCCATTCATGGAGGCTCCACCCTTATGACCTAACTACATCCCAGAGACCCCACCTACTAATACCATCATATTGGCGATTAAGCTTTCAACATCAAGAATTTGGGAGGAACACAAACATTCAGTTCATTGCGCCTGCCTATGGGCCAGCTCAGCATTGTGGCAATGGGAAATATCCCCCAAGCAGGGACCGGTATTGCTGCTATTGGGATGGCTCCCAGGCGCGTCTGCCACCAGAATCAGTCAGGGTGGCCTCTGGGCTGCACCTTTCCCTCCAGCTAACCCACTCGCAGAGCTGTTAGTTTTCTTAAACACAGATGCTGTAATTCCTGCTCAGAAATCTTCAGTAGCTGCCTAGGGGCTGTAGAATAAAGTTCAAGTTCTCCTTCAGTTAGCTTTCAAGGCCGTCCTAGTCTTGCTTCCCTCTGTCCATCAGCCTCCTTATCTGACTCTGGAAGGAGGGCTGGTGGCTGCCCCCTGGTGCCCGGCCTGCCCTTGCATTTTTCCTAGCGGTTCCCTCTGCCAGGGCTGACTTCTCTCTCCTTCCCAGCCTCCAGAAGCTGCGCCATCTTCTTTGGCTCAGCTCAGATGTTTCCTCCTGAGAACCATGTCTTCCCCAGTCCTGCCTTGTCTTCGTGGTCATGGTGCCTGTGTGTCTGTCTGTCCCCTGAATTCTCACAAGGCTCCTCCAGGGCAGGTGGCACCCATCTCTGTGTCCCTTGCCCCAAGCTCTGTGCCTGGAATAGAGTCTGAGCCTGGGGCACACGTGCTGTGTGTCAAGGGATGAACGGGAAGGAGGAGAGAAAAGGGGAAGTCATCGCTGCCTTTCTTTTACCATTTGCCACGAGAGGTATTTACGTGAACTCTCCCCCGGCCTGGGAATGCAGAGGAGAGACGGACTCTGCAGGTTCCACACATCGATGCTCTGAGGCCGGGAGGACCCGAGCATTTTGCAGCCGCGGTGCTTGTTAAATGCTTAGGAGTGTTTGCTTAAGCAGAATGGAAATGCGCAAGTCACCCCTCTCCAGAATGCAAACCTAAAGAACCAGGGCCAAGGCACTCCAACGGGTGGCTTCACGGCGCCTGGTGGCGGTGACTAAGAGCTGATTTAGCATTCAGAATGAAAAGCAGAAATCAGCCTTCCGGAGCTGCGGGCCGACCCCAAGGAGAAGTGCACATCCTCGGGAAAGATCAATTTGCGTTAAAGATCTGCTTGGCGATGCGTTGTCCAAGAGGTTAATGCTGTAGATGGGAATCGTTGGTCGTCCCCCGCTCTTCTGCCTTTCCGCTTGTCCACCTGTGTTACCCCCAAAGAGAGCTCTGTGCCACGAGTGACATGCACGCCGCCCGCCTGTTGACATTTCTATTAAACTGGAGCTCCTGCCCTTGAGCAGCAGAGCCTGGGTTGTATGGTGTAATATAAGGGAAGGTAATTAAGGGAAGTACCTGGGCTGTAGGTCAAATGCGTTCCACTTCCCCAGGCCACGGGCTGTGGCTTCGGAGGAAATTCCTTCCACCGCGGACCTGCGGTTCTTCCTGGCATGTGCCCCGTTACCATTTTGAGCTAGATATTTGTTGTCAGGCGCAGTCCCAGACCTCCCTTGTAAGATACGTATCAGCATCCCTGACCTTGACCCACTAGAGGCTAGTAGCACCCCATTCTCCCCAGTCTTGATCGTCAAAAATTTTCTAGATATTGTCAAATGTCCCTGGGGCAGGGAGGCAAAATTACCCCCAATTGAGGACCACTGTCTTCCAAGCTCACCGTGTAGTCCAGTAGGAAGAGGAAGCAGGAGGCAGAAAGTCAGGGGGAGGGTGAAGGACGTGGCCCCCTTTATTTAGGGGGTGGACCGGCATCGGAACGTGGAGTGATGAGGTCCGCGGGAGTCAGATCTTGGAGGCTTTTAATGCCACACTGAGGAAAGCACATTGGGTTTGAAGTCAGAAGTCTTGGGGTTAGCCTCAGGGCCCCTCTTTCCAGCTGTGTGCCCTGAGTCACTCAGCCTTATGAGCCTCGGTCCTGCTATCTTGAAAAGCGGAGTCACAGGTCGGTGGCAAAGCCTGAGTGAATTAGGGTCACGTGGAAGTGTGAGTGTGGTGCCTGGTGCCCCTGCCGCCCAGCACGTGCTCTGCTTCCCTGAGTGCTCTTGCGTCCGGTTAAGTCCAGTTCTCCCTGCGTCCACCCGCTCAGGATGCTCGTTACTGCGCCGCCACCTGGGCTCTCCGCTTCAACTCCGCTCTCATGCCTGAGGCCAGACTTTCTCCCTTAAACACGATGATGTGAAGGCTCAGAAGGTGTTGGAACTTGTACTGTTCATCACTGTGGCTCCTGAGCACTTGAAATCTGTCAAGTTCAAGTTGAGATGGGAAGCACTGTCCGCCCCAGCACGTCCGCTCGAATCTTCTAAGCGCCAAGGGCCCTTCTTTTGCATCTGTAACTTGTTTCCTTAGCCCATTTCTTCTACGGCTCACTTTTACTACCTCTGTAACTTTCTAAATAAACTTTCTTTTATCATTTGAAAAAATAAGTAATAAAGGCGCTCTCCATCTCTGGAGCATGCCTGCGCCTTTCCCTCCCCGCTCCTTCCCCAGGCCTTTCCCTTTCTCTCTTCTAAGCCCCCAAGGCCCTTCTGCTGCCTCGGGAACTTGTTTCCTGAGCCTGCACAACCCAGCTGGCTCATTTCTACTATCTCTGTAACTTTCTAAATAAACTTGTTCTTAGAATTAAAAAGAAAAAATTGAGATTGGTTGTTAATATAAGGTACAGTCTGAATTTCAAAGATAGTATGAGAAAAAGAGCATAAAATATCTCATTAATATTTTATATTGATTACATGTTATAATGCTAATGCTTTTAGCTATGCTAGGTTAAATAAAATATATTATTAAAATTAATTTCTCGTATTCCTCCTTCACTTTTTAAAGGCGGCAATGGAAAACAGGATGAGTTTTGCAAGAATAGGTATTGTCTTGTCCAAGGAAGCACATTGGTTCTTCATGAGAGAATTATTTCCAGGTTGTATTGACTTTTGGGATAGAATTTGTTTCACGGGGAAGTCCCCTTTTAACGAACAAAATGGTGCTTTTATGAAGAGTAGCGACATTGAAAAATGCACTGTTTATTATAATAATAATAATAAAAAAAAATAAAGCATTTTATTTTTTCCCCTGGTAAATGTTAGGATGTTCTTTCTTTTTTAATAGCTCTGTCTTTACAAATATACACTGCCTTGAGGGACCAGGGTAAACCTATAGGTTGGTTCCTTTTTCCACTTTGTTATGGATTGAATGTTTATCCCCCTAAAAATCCATGTATTGAATGCTAATCCCCAATGAAATGGTATTAGGGGTGGGGCTCCCATGAGTGGGATTAGTGCCCTTATATAAAAGAGTCCTGAAAGAGTTCCCTCGCCTTTTCTGTGATGTGAGGACACAGCAGGAAGTGGGGTCCTGACCAGCCATGGAACCTGACGGTATCTTGATTTTGGGCTTCCCAGCCTCCAGAACTGTGAGGAATAAATATTTATTGTTGAAGCCACCCAGTCTGTGGTATTTCTGTTATAGAGGCCCAAATGAACTAAGATGCTCTTCTTTCTGCTTTGTGGATATCACAGCAAGAAGGCAGTGTACCTGTGCTATCCATAGAATTTGATTGGTCAAGCAGCTAAAATTCAACTGATTGATTTTAGTGCTGTTACTACTACTACAGCATCTTGCGTTGCTGTGCAATCACATCTTGGATTTCATTTGATCTGCCTCGACCCTTGCAACAACCCTTAGTGCATCATATTGGCGTGGGCTTTCAAGAAAAAAGGTGGGAGCCTCCGGGATATCGAATACCTTGCTTGGATCCTCCAGCCGATGGGCAGAACCCAGATCCTGACTCCAGTCCTCTATAAATGCTGAGAGACCATGTGAAATGCAGGTGTGCCTTGGACTTTGTTATTAACACAACAGAAACAATGGGCAAAACCTCAGGCTGAGGTAGCGTGTCCTAATTGCAGAATTGTGTGAAATGAGTGGTTGACTACTCTACTGGAGACCCTAATGAGGCCTCTGCCCTTTGATCTGGGACATCACAGTGGTTCTAAGGACAAAAAGGACATGTTTCCCTGCAGCAAGAGGATTTGGCTTCGCGGCGGGATCAAGACAAACTAAGTTGGCGGGAATGAGCCCTTAGAGCCCTTAAAAGACAGTGAACTCCAAGTTTTCAATGTTTGATCCAAAGCTTATTGCATGCGGCTTTTACTCTTGTAGCTTACGTGATCAGTTTTTGAACAGTGCCTCCAAGGCCAGATGCCATCCTCCAAATGAAGAAAGCAATCAGGACAGCCAGTCGGTCAGGCCCCGGGATCCTCTGCAGGAGGGAGGTGTGCTGGGGCCTGATGTGTGCAGGAGACGGGGAGAGGACGCGACTGTGTGATCGGCCTTCAGGATGGATGCTCCGGGCCCAGAGAGAGGCCAAATGCCTCGTGTGTTTCATCTTGTGGAGCAGAGAAAGGAAAGTTAACACAGTGAACTGGCAAGTGACCTTATGTGTAACAAAGCATGTCTGAGGGGCAGGCATATCATTGTTGCAGGGACCTACGTAAGTTGATGGGAGGATTTCGTTCCTTATATTACACATGTACAGTCAGACAGCCGGTTGGCAGGTTTTTGTTTAAAAAGGGCTTATTGAAACATTACTGGAGTGGCAGCAAGGTGCCTGAGGGCTGAGGCTCTCTCAACACTTTCATTCATTCGTTTCTTCACCCATTCATTGGGTGAACGCCTCCTGTGTGCCTGGGTGTACATTGCATATAAAGCATTCATGGTTTTTGCCCAAGTGAAGATTGAAATCTAGTGGGTGTGGCAGCCATTAAACAAGTAAGCAGATAATTGGATAATTCCAAAATTTGATGAGTCCCTGAAGGAAACAGCCAGATCACTGTGATAAAGTGAAACAGAGGGGGGCAGGAGGATGCTTGGGCATAGGATCGTTGGAGAAGACCTCTCTGAGTCTACAGCATTCAAGAGCTAGGCTTGAAGAGTGGGAAGGACTCAGTCAGGCAAGAGCAGAGCTATGCGCTTTCCAGGGAAGGGGAACACACGTGCAAAGGCCCTGAGGCGTATTCCGGGAGTGGAAGGGTCAGTGTGGCTGGAATAGAACAGAATTAAAGGGAGAGTGGCCAGAGATGAGGCCCTAGAGGTAGTTAAAAGTCAAACCATGTAGGTCCTTGTAGGCATGGCAAGAAGTTTAGCATTTAAGAGCCAAGAGGGAAAAACATTTAATAATGTCAAGTGTGATCTGAGTGAGGAGGCCACTGCAGTAGGCACAGACATGAGATCATGGTGGCTTGGATTCATATAGTGGCAGTAAAATGAGAGAAGTAGATATATTATTGGGGGGAATGCATGCTTTAGAAGTAAAAATGGCAGGATTTGGGGATGCATGGGTTTGACCTGATAAGAGGGATGAGTGAGGAACTGAGAATGGCTCCTAGGTATCTGGCTCGAGCAATGGAATAGAAGATGTTTATGGAGGTGGGAAAGCTCTGGGGAAGAGTGGGTTTGAAAGGGGAGATCGGGGTTGAGGCCCGTGGCACACGAGGAAGATCCTTATACGTGAGATTCTGGAGGTTGGAGGAGAGGCCAGAGCTGGGGATACAAATGTGGGCGTCCTTAGCCTGGAGATTGTTTCATAAGCCACTGGGCTGGGTGATCTCACCGGGAGAGAAGATGGGTCCCACACCGAATCCTGGAATCTACCGTTTGGAAACGGGGCGGTTCAAGAAGAAAAGGAGTGTGTGAAATAAATATCTCAGGGGACAGGATTTTAGTTTACCAGAGAAAGTTAGCATTTCTGAGCAGTTGACTGCCCACATGAAATCAGAAATGATTAAAGAGAACAAGTCTGCCTGCCCGATAGTGTGATTTCCTCGCCCAACATTCGGTTTCCCAAGCAAAGGTGTGGAGAGCAAGTATGGTTGTGTGCACCTGACTCATTGGCTTTTCCCAGGCTAACAGCCGGAAAGGAGGGCCGAGGGAGGTGTGCATGTTGCAGAAGGAGGTCCTAATAATGAGCCATGGCATCTAAGCCAAATAAAGAGAATCTAGACCTGGAAGGGTGGGTAGTGGGGTTTATGGTGAGAGTGAAGAATTTCTGTAACAGCAGCCCGGGACAGCTAACAGTGAAGACTTTGTACGATGGCAGCCCAGGAAGGCTAACAGGTGGGGCTGGGCAGGGGCTAGTGGTGATATTTGCAATTGTCAGGTTGGCTGTTTTTGGTGACACCAGGTTCTAGAATGTGAACCTGGTCCATGTTAAGTGGCAAATGTTTTGCATTGGCCATTTTGTCACGGGATTTAGGTGGAGAGGCAGAAGAATGTGGTGAGACCTAAAGTCTTCAGAGAATGAGAGGAGTTGCCAGATGACAGTGACAAGGACAGAGAGAGGAAGGTGAGCCACAGAACAAGGGTCTTCCTACGCGGAGGGGCAGTGAGATCCCCTAGAGGCAGCTGGAAGCCAGGGGAACAGAGCCCCACATCCTAGTCCTTAGGTACGTGCCGTGAGGAGTAGGAGGAAGGAAAAGCAGTGATCCAGGCGACAGCGATACTTTCACCCAAGCGCAGGAGGGAGAGTGAAGTGGGGGGAAGCCGGGATCGAGAGGGATTTGCTGAGCACGTAGGGGAAGCGCCACAGGACCCCAGCGGTGGGCTCGGAAGGAAGGAGTAGGCTGGAGCTTGTGTGACAGGTGTAGTGTGTACAGTAATGGATACCCAAGGAGGCTGCTGGTGGTTACTGAGGTATTCAGTCATTGATCCATTCAGTAAATATTTAGTGACCATCTCTTATATGCCAGACACTGTGCGAGCAACAAACAGAACTGCAATGGCCAAAATAGACAGGACGCCTTCCCTTGAGTCATCCGGCTCCGGCTGGTCATCAGTGTGTGAGTCCTGCAGCAAAGAACTGATTTTCTGTGTTTGCTTTTTCAGGAAACACTAGCATTTGAGCCCCAGAGTTTCCAACAACGGAATCAGTGTCATTAGACTCTCTTCGTCTCAGTTTCCCTGTTTGTAAGAGGGGGTGGTGTTGGTGCTGTTCAGTCATTACTTAAATAGGGGAGAAATGTTTTTGATGGGAATGGGGCCGGCCATCAGAGCCACCTCTAGTCCGGAAGCTGCGTTTCTTTCATTACTAAAGGGCACTTTCCCTGCTAGAAACTCTGCTTCCGTCCATCAGAAGAACGGTTGTAATAAATAGGCAGTCGGCGAAGTCCAGGATGTGAATGGTCGTCCCGAGTGCACCGGCCAGTCCCGGCGGGCCGAGGTGCGGAGGGCGGGTAGGCGGGCTGGGGCCGGCTCTGTTCGTTAACCAGCGGTTTACGGTCATGTGCCGACTGATGACGGGGTGGGGGGGTGCTCTGGGAAATGTGCTCTTAGGCAGTTCGGGCGTTGTGCGAAAATCACGGAGTACACTGCCACAGAACTTGGTGGGTAGCCTACCACACACCTGGGCCGTCATTGACCGAAATGTCGCCATGCAGCGCACGCCTGCAGACTTCCCCAGCAGCAACGTGCACTCACGGCACCTGGATCTTCAGATGCAGGTTCTGATCGAGTGGGGCTGGGGTTGGGCCTGAGATTCTGCGTTTCTGATGAGATCTTAGCTGCTGCTGGGCCAGGGACCACACAATGCAGAGAGATGGTTAAGTGTAAAATTTGGCTTAGGTGCTGGTCTCATGGAGAAGTTTAAACAAACCTGATCCTCCGCCCTGCAGGTGTTTTGGTCCAATGAAGAGAGATTCATGCACAGGACGCAATTAGAAGACAATTGAGTATCCGAATGTGTTACTGACACCTCTGGGAGTTTAGACAGGAAGGCAAGGAGGCTCCAGGTCTGGACTTGCCAGCGAGGTTCTGCAGAAGCTGGAGGACTTGAAATTCCTCCGGTCCCAGCAGAGGAGAAAGGACATTGCAGGATGGTCGGGGGTGTGCGTGAGGATGGCTTGGGTACAGGCATGAGCTGGCAGTAGATACTAGCAATCGTGCAAATTATGAAAATAGCAAAGCTAACATCTATCGAGGGTCTGTCTGCTATAGGACCTGTTTTATAAGCTCAATCCACTTCTTGTGTTCTTAGGAACTGGGACAGCACCTTGCAAGAAAGGGTCACTGGACACTAGGCTGACCATATGTGATTGACAGGATTCAGCCAATCTTCTAGCTAAAACCTATGGCCCAAATCTGTTCAACGCCCATGGGATCAGTTTGGGATCCTAAGTGATTCTGAAGAGTTTCTTAGACTTTTTTTTTTTGAAGGTTAGATTTTTATTCCCTTTTCATGTGCAATGTTTCTAGACAACCCATGCATCTTGAACAGTCTTGAAAAATCATTTCTAACACCCATGATGCTAATTAAAAGATAGCCTCCGGTGTTGATTGGGGAGGTCTGGAGCGCAGTGTTTGGAATGTGGGCTTCTGACTAGAGTCTTTCAAATGGTAACCAGCCACCCCTGCAGGGTATATATTCCCAATTAGGGTCCTGCTGATGTTAGCTCAGCTCACCCAGCAAATAGAGTAAAACTAACGCTTGTGTACTACACTGTCTGCTCTGAGGTATTTTGAATCACAAGCAGTGTTGAAGGGAAGACATGGTGATGTCAAGCTTTTAAGTATTTTTAAATTATAAAAGCAATGCATACTCCTTGTATAAAGTTTGGGGAAAATATATTCATATAATTGAAATGACTTGTATTCTATACACGGAGATGACTTTCAGTGCTTCTACCTTTTTTCATATCTATAGTTACAGAGATATTTATACATGTGCGCACACAATTTATTACCGTGGGCTGAAGGACACTTGCAGTCACATTTTGTGTTCAGCTTTGAATCCTCTTTGTGGCTTAATAGGTTGTGATCATTTTTCTGGCTCATACAATGTTCCCTATAAATGTGGTGTTTGTTGGTTAAGGCCTGGGAGGAGCCGAGTGGAGTAGATGTTTAGGAAGAGAAATTGACCAGCTTGGTCAAGAAAGTGAACGTTGCCCAGCTTGTGTGGCTCGGTGGGTTGAGCATCTTGCCAGGCACCGGGAGGTCGCAGGTTCGATTCCCAGTCAGGGCATATGCCTGGGTCCTGGGCTCAGTCCCCAGTTGGGGATTGCAGGAGGCAGCCGATTCATGTTTCTCTTTCATTGACGTTTCTATCTCCCTCTCCCTGTCTCTCTCTGAAATCAATTTAAAAAAAAAAAGCAACTGGATGTTGGGTTTGAGGGACGGGCGGTTAGCGATGACTCTTAGACACCCAGGGGAACAGGTGGGACAGACTCCCTTTCACCAGGCAGGGGCCAGTTAGAGAGTGGCTGTCATTTTCTAGGTCATCTGCACGTTTGGGATGTAATTTCCAGCCCTCCTTCAGTTTCCTCCCCTCTTTTCTCTTCTTGTGTCGATTGCTGTATCGACTTCCTGGAGTAACTTCTGACATAAATGGAGCTTTTTCTTTAAAATGTGTCTTTAGTGCACAGAGGTGTCATTTAAAAGTCAAATCCATGAAGGAGTATTTTTTCACCCGCTGAGTTTAATTTCAGGTGCCGGCGTTATCATAAAATGCAAGCCAACCTTGACTCTGTTTTAAAACTTTACATAAATTGTGCGAGTTGAAATGAACTTGTGCAGATGGAGAGAGGAAAATAAGTGTTTTAAGGAGTTTTTTAAAATGTTATTTAAATATCAATGCCACTTGAGTTCGGTTTCATGTATATTCCTACTTTCCCTTGAAGTGTAAATTCACCTATAGCTTTCCAATTGTATTTCTGTCTATTCTGCTTTTTCAGGAGCAAACTTTGGTGATATATTTGACCCTGGGAAAGGAAATACTCATAAGATTCAGTATGAGGGATGGAGGTTAGGTCAAAAGGAAAACACCCCCCCAAGGTTGCTAGAGTCGGTTTCGTAGGGGTGGCCCCACGAGCCCGGGGTGGCCCTGCCATAGGCGTGGGTAACCTTTGGCCAGCTAATTAATCTTTTTAGGCGTTGGTTTTCTTATCCATAAACAGGGATGAAAAATAGGTTATTTTGAGAATTAAGTGAAAATCATAGAAAAATGCTGGATATATCATAAGTACTACTTACTGCTAGTTGTCTTTATTATTATAAGTGAACTGTTTTTTAAAGAAGTGATTTTAATGTGGTGGTAACTCCTGAAGGAGAATTGAGTAGGTAGCTCGTTCAGGTTTAAATCAGCCACTTGGCTTGTCAGTCGTCACCCACTTGTTGGGATCTGTTTTCTGCCAAACCCTGTGGGGGGTAGGAGGGGGAGAGAAAAACATAAGTAAGGGTGCCCTTGGGTTCCCAAGAAGGGGGGGGGTCACCCTGCCATATGCTTGATGGGTCTTTGCTAGTCTCTCAAGGTATTTTTTTCGTTGTTATTAATCCTCACTTGAGGATACTTTTTCCACCGATTCTTTTAGAAAGGAGTGGAAGGGAGGGTTGGGGGAGAGAGAAACATCGATGATGTGAGAGAGACCAGGGCGAGGGATTGAACCTGCAACTCAAGTAAGTGTCCTTGACTGGGAATTGAACCCACAACCTTTCGGTTCACAGGCCGATGCGCCAACCACTGAGCACACTGGCCACGGCTCAAGGGGTTTCTTACTAAGCCTCATAACCTCACTCCCAGACCGAGGGTGTGTCTTCACTGTGTAGGTGACTGTAATGAAGCCGACCCAGACTAGCTTGCCCGGGTCATAGCTAGTAGGTGTGGCACGGATCTGAGCCCAGCTGCCTGACTGCACTGCCTTCTTTCCCCAGCGCTCCCTCCTCCCGCGAGATCGCCAGCATTTCCGATGCTCATTTTTAGTGATGAGCGCGGTTTGTTTGTGGGGTTTGTTTCTCCTTCCCTGGGGGGGCCTTTTCTTAAGTCAGCATTCTTGGTTCAGAGGGATTTTGCTTTTTTGGCTTTGCTTTCCTGTGCACACCCTGCAGCCCTGTGGTCTCTCATCTGTTTCAAGAGGGCCATTTAGAAAAGTGCCAGGGAGGTTGCGAAGCAAGCCTGGCGTGGACAGCTGAGATGGGCTCCGTGAGGTGTTTATTGCTGGCAACTTGCTGAACACAAACTCCTGAAGCTCCAGAGGGTCGCCTTTGGGTAGAATCCAATTCCATTTATTTGTTCAGCAGACAGTTATCAGGCACCTGCTGGTGACAGGCGGAACATTAAGTCTTAGGGACGCCGGGTACATCCGACAGGCCACCGGTCTTCTGGAAACACCAGGGCTGGTGGAGAAGGGACACAGTTCAACAGACCATCGTCATGTGGGGTTTAGGGTTACGACAGAGGGAAGGACCCACTGTGAGAGTATCTAAGGGGACACCCCTTCTCTGAGAACCTGAAGCCTTGTATGTGAGCAGCCCCCAGGGGTGGGTTCTGCTCTGTCAGGGAGGCTCCACGTGGACTTTCTCGCTCCACCTATAGCCAATGTGACATCTGTGTTAGGAGGTGGTGGAGGTGGGATTTCATGGTCTGTTGGTTTTCAATTCCTTTCTAAGTCACATGCGTTGCTGGTCATATACTCAGGCGAAAGGTCGTGGGCCCTGTGCTGCATCTGTGTGGACCTCCTCCCTCCCCTTTGCAGCACCTTTCAGCCAGTCCAGTGTGTGGCCTGAGGACTGTCCCTCTGCAGCCCAGTATGCCTCTCCCCATTCTCTGCACATTCACTTCTCTTCCATGCTTTTCCGGCATCTTCTTCCATGTTAAAGATGAGCGTTATTAAGACAGTTCCTGTTCAGTGCCTGGAGGCTTTGCCCAGCGCTGGAGATGCGGTCCCCTGCAGGTGATCTTGTGGCCTAGCCAGTCTCCTTTCCTGTGGTCCCCTGCAGGTGATCTTGTGGCCTAGCCAGTCTCCTTTCCTGTGGTCCCCTGCAGGTGATCTTGTGGCCTAGCCAGTCTCCTTTCCTGGGAGTGTGTTGTCGGTCGGCCCCTGTGCCTTCCATTGTTTCCTCTGCCTGGAACACGGGGACTGTTCTGCCACCCTGACCATGCACGGATCGGTCAGCAGCTTCATTGTCCTTCATAGAGGTTCCTGCCAGTCTCAGTGGTCACATTCTTGGGGTCCTAGGGGTGTTTCATGGTGGGCTCTCTTGTTGGGCTGCTCTTTGAAGCCAGCTGTCATTCTGCTGTTTCAAAACAGAGCACCCGGTTAGTGCTTGGTGTATACAAGGTGTTAACTAAATGCTCCCGTCATGAGTGTGTTAGTTCAGGCTTCAAAAGTAACCTATAGCATAAAATGCCTGTGTGTGTGTGTGTGTGTGTGTGCGCGCACATTAGAGAGAGAGGGAGAGGGACAGACAGACACATCAGTGAGAGAGACATTGATCGGCTGCCCCCTGCACGCCCCCTGCTGGGGATGGAGCCCACAACCCAGACACGCCCTGACCGGGAGTTGAACCAGGGACCTTTTTGTTCATGGGTCGATGCTCAACCCCTGAACCACACCAGCCTGGCTCTTTGTTTATTTTTAAAGAACTGTCTCAGCTTTGATAGAGCGCAGGACTGCAGCATCACCTCTTGGGACAAAGGTTAGCAGGAAACCGTAGACGAGTCGGCCTGCCCTCAGGATCTGCGGGCTTTCGCTCGGCAGCCTGCACCCGCTCGCAGCGCTCGGAGCTCAGCCCTCCCCCTCTGCTCTTCCCTTACAGGCAGTATTATGAGGGAGGCCGAGGACTCCGCGCTCCGGGCAGAGGAACGGCTCTGGGACTAGGGAGTGCCCCTTCCGAGAGGATGCTGGGGATCTGCAGGGGGAGACGGAAATTCCTGGCTGCCTCGCTGACTCTTCTCTGCATCCCCGCCATCACCTGGCTCTACCTGTTCGCCGGGAGCTTTGAAGGTAAGACGGGAGCTTTCCTGACGTGAGGGGAGTGGGGAGGGGAGGGAACGCTGGCTGTCCCTGCGTCCCAGGAGCCTCCGAGTCATCTCATCCCAGCTTGTCATCTTGCGGAATGGCATGCCCGTGCCCGGTCACAGGGAAAGACGTGCCTCGGTTCACGCAGGTGATTGGAGGGAGTCAGGGAACAGATAGACACAGAAGCAAAAAGGGGCGCCTGGGCGCAGCGGCACGGCGGAGGTGACACCAATGTCGGAGGCCAGCTTTGCGCGTGGACCGTTGATGGGGAAAAGGCTGGGCCCTGGAGGGATCCCTTAGCTATTCATGGAGCCAGATGTTTCATTCTTCCATCCATCCATCCATCCGTCCGTCCGTCCGTCCGTCCGTCCATCCATTCACACATTTGACATTTTGTTGTTGTGACTGCTGCTGTTTCCCAGCTCTGCTGAACCAGGTGCTGGGCGTCCGGTGATAAGGCACCTGGGCCCTCACAGCACAGTGGGGACAGATAGGTGAGCGCCCGCGATTGCTGCATGTCGCTGTGCGTGGTGCGAGGAGGCAAGTCCAGGGGCTGCGGGGGATGGATGTCGGAGCCACCGGCCAGGCTGGGGGTGAGGGGTGATCAGTCATTCTGGTGGCTGAGCACAGGAACGCAACAGAGGAGTGGCCCTCCTCACACGAATAAAAAGTGACGCTAACCCCTGCCACGTTCCAGAAATCCGTGGCAAAGACGGGCCTTGCCATCCTCCCAGCCAGCAGTTTCAAATGCTGTGTGTTGCGTATCAAAGACGGTTTTCTGGGCTTCGGGGAGGGAAGGCATGGCAGCCTTGCCAGGCACGCTTTCTTTTTATTTACCCCCACACTTGAGTTAAAAGAGAAAAATTAACTCAAAGGAAGATCTGACTCAAGGAAGTCACCACTGTGTTTTTCAACATTTTCTTGATGCACAATTTTATTGACAGCTCAAGGCTACCTTTTAATTAGGAGTTCCACTTCACTTTCTGAGATTTGCCCTGAGTTAGGCAGGCTGAATATAAACGAGGTGGAACTGAGCACCCGCGGAGCAGGGGAGGGCCGGCACCACGCCCTGTCCCTTCCCTGCCCCTGCATCCCTGGAGGTGGTGCGCTTTCATCTAAGCAGCTAGAGAGAAGAAATTATGCCACGGCGGCATGGATGGTTAATTTTCGGCAAAGGGATCAGAGGGAGGGAGGTGAGCTGGTGATAATCCTGGGAGAGAGATAAAGAAGCATTCTCCTGGGGATGGCGGAGGAGCCCCTATAAAACAGGGTTAAGTGCAGCCGGTGCCAGACTAGGTATAATACATTAAAACATTGACTTTCCCAGTATAACTAGGCTGCTAAGACATTAATAATAATAATAATGATGATGATATTAATAGTATAACAATAATAACAATCGTGATGATGAAAACAACAATATAAGCTGCTAGTATTTTGAGCATTTCTACCTGCCAGGCATTGCTGTAACGACTTTACACATGTTTGCTCTTTCACCGCAACAACCCCTTGTAGTAAGTAGAGATGAGGCAGGGCAGGTAAGCTTCAGGGATCTGCCCAAACCCCCAAAGCCAGTCAAGATGGAGCCTGGGTTATTGGATTCCAGAGCTGGAGGTTTTAACTACAAAACCATGCTGTAGATCGGGGCTGCAGTGAGGTAGCAGACATCGGCAAGGGTTTGACGGGGCGTCACATGACCTTTCCGGGTGCCTCGAGGGAAGTTGCAGAATTTTGATTGGCCCTCATTGATAGAAACTCAACCCTAGAAGATTTGGACAGAAAGAAAATGTGGGGGCTAACAAAACTCATAAGTTTGAAGGTGGGCAGGCTTCAGGTAGGGTTGGATCCAGGGGCTCAGATGATATGTGTGCAGCTCAGTCTCTTCATCCCTTCGCTTCACTTTTCTGTGGTTTCTTTCAGGGTAGCTTTTGCTAACAGAAGAAGCTTCAGTTTACAACTTACCCTCCCTGGTCTCTGTAGAAAGAGGAGTTCTTCCTACCCCCAATTCTCCAGGCTTGCCTCTGATTGGATTGCCTCTGGTTGCTTGTCCAGAGACCAGTCACTGTGGTTGGAGAGGCTAGTGAGGGCAGCCCTGAGCCCTGTGCCTGCTTCTAGTCATAGGGTAGAGAGGAGTTCCCTGAAACATAAGGAGTGACATTGGGGGAGGGGTGGCCCCCTGAAGGTAAATGGTGCAGTTTCTCAGAGGAGAGACTAGAAGTTGATCTGGGTTATGGAGCATTCAAAGCTGGCTGTGCTTAGGGATGTGCTGATGTCACCTGGAAGGCTCTTTTCTGTCATGGTGCTGTCTTTCCTACCCTGATGGGATGACTGTGATCCTTGACTTTGAATGATTTTATTAGACTGGCCGATAGATGATAGGAAACAGGGAGGACTGAGAAAAATGCTCTGAAGCAACCCGCACAGACTGGGGGTAGGTCCTACACCTGTAGCCATGAAGCTTAACAATAAATCCAACCCTTGGGGCCAAATCAGAAACTGCTTTAAGTAGGGGCTGGGTGATTGGATACATTAACAGAAGTATTCTAGCTAGAATGACGAAGGTGACATTTCATTTAACAGGTGAGTCCACAGCTGGGCCACTGCATTCATTTCTGGGTGCTATACTTGTAGAACAGTCGAGGTAAGTCAGCACACTCAGGGGGATCTAAGGGAGTGCCAGTGCCAGTTCCAACCTTGTTACACTAGACATAGTGGGAAGAATGGAGGCTGTTTACCTTGGAGAAGCGGAGGCTCCAGGTGTACATGATCAGCTTCAGCAAACAGTCAAAGGGCTGTCACCTGACAGAGATCACGATGAGTCAGGTGCCCCTGAATCGATGCAGGGACGTGGCAGGGAGCCCAAGGTCCAGCTTGTCCATAATGAGGATCATTCTGTCCAGTGCTGGCCTGAGCTGCCCTGGGAGGAGAGGAATGTGCACCAGGATGCCTGTGCAAACACAGGTAGTGTGGTGGGAGGAAGGTGAGCCCTGGGGACCACTGGACAGGACGACCTGCTACCCTCCTGACTCAGAGATCCCGAGACTCTAGAAAAGGCTGTTTATCGGGTCACAAAGGCTGCCGTGGAGCCCCTCCCGTGCTCTCCCAGCCGGTCCTTCGGAGACATTCTCCTCTCGGTAAACACAACTTTGCAGTCTGTTTCATTGAAACCCTTGAGTTTTCTGTTTCAGGCAGGTGGGGCCGTAAAAAAGGTACCGAATTGCTGTCTGCTTTCATGGCAGTGCTATTCGTACTTTATGTGGGTTTATTTATTTTTCAACCTTGCTTAATTCCAATGGGTCTCCTGAGAGCAGAGCCTAGAACTCCCCCTGAGATGGGGATGCTCTGAGCGTGAGGTCTTGGAGTTAGATTACAGGCAGCTGCAGGATGTACTGAGCGAGCACTGGGTGGGGTCAGGCGTCTCAGCCCTGGAATCAGCAGCGTAGCTGGGGGGGGGGCACAGTCACCCCTCTTTCCAGAGCTTCATCTCCCCCGATGTGAAATGACGTCGTAAAAATGAAGCACACCTCTCGGGCACGAACATCCCACAGGGTTATGATTCCAAGCATTTTATGGGAGTTAGAAATGGCCCATCTTCTCCAGTTAATGGGAAATATGACCGGGAGAGGGAATGGCTGCTTGTGGTTTGCTCCCGAGTGTGGGTCCAGGGTCGGTGGATCAAGCGCCAGGGAGGCAGGCGTTTTCTCCGTGTGAAAAAGAACAACTGTCCTAAGCATCGGGCCTGCCAGGTGCTGGAGCCCACCGCCTGGGAAAGCGGTGAGGTCTCCGTTCCCCGAGCCGCTTGTCAAAGGCCAGGTGGCCGCTTGGTTGAGGGTGCTGATCGGGGATGTTGTGTTGGGACCCAGCACCCAAGCTCCTAGGCCCTACTTCTTCCTTTGTTTCTTCTCTAGCCCACCTTTCTTCCTGTGCCGTCTCAGTTAACACCCCCGGCTGCGTGCCCAGGCTCAGGGCTCGGAGCCCTCCATCTCTTTCCTTCATTCCCTGCCTCCTGAGGCCGCCACATCCTGGTGCACCTGACCTTGGCCTGTGGCAGCCGGGGCTTTGTTTCCCCCTTTCCCCCGGCTGCCGCCCGGCCCTGCACCCCTCCCGTGTGGCCGGCACAGCATCTCCGCCCTCGGGAGAGTAGCCAGAGCTGCCTTGGTCACAGCACCACCTGCGCCTTGCGGGCCCCGCTGCCCCGCCTCCCGGCGTCGCGCCCGCGGCCTCTGCAGCGCTGCACGTGCACACCCGGCCTGCACGCCTGTGGCCTCCTCTCGCGCTGTCCCTTCCCCGGGGACGGGCTGCCCTCTCCCCCTTCCCCTGCCCCGCTCTGCCTGGCTGACGTGGCTCCTCCCGTCTCGCCTTTGTCACGATTGCCCTTCACCCTCGCCTCTGGGTGGCCCCTGCTACACGCCCCCTGGTCCCTCCTCGCCGCTTCACGTCACCACGCTGTGTGTCTGCATAGCCCCGTCTCGGGGACGCGTCACACGCATCGGGAGGGACCGGAGCGGTTCTCGTGTGTTCATCTGCCCACCTCCAGCTCCCACCGCAGTGCCAGGAGAAGAGCAGGTCCCCAGCTGTTTGTTGAATGAATGAGCGAATGAGGGACGAAACGCGCCCCCTTCTGGCTTTGGGCGCCCCCAGCCCTCAGCACCGCCTCCTGCATCAGCTCGAGGCTGCTTTTCGTGGCTCTGGGTCTTTCACAGGCTTCCCGCTGCCTTACGGTGTCGCCTTCACTCTGTGAGGGCCTCATCGAGCTCCCCAAGGCAAATTCTCCTTGGCCGCTTCTTAATTTTTGCTCATGGTTTTTTCTGCTCAGTAGACGGTTCTCTTCCCCACGACCCTTCCTCCCGGCCAACGCCTTCAGTGCCCATCTTCAATGTCAAGGACATTTTGCTTATTTGGTGTCTATTTCTACAGCCACATGCTCATGAGTTTCTTGAGACAGGAGACTTTCTTTCATCTTTACCGCCCCAGTGCCTGAAAATCACTCGTAAGGGGCCCTGAGGAGGTGCTGACTGGAAGGGATTCTGGACACTGAGGGAAGCAAGAGCCACAGGGGGGCGAGAATCCTCTTCGTGCCCTGGGCCCCTGTGCTTTTGAGATCTCGGGATAGGGAATCGAACCAGTGGCCCTTCAGTGTGTGGGCCGACACTCCAACCACTGAGCCACACCGGCCAGGGCCCGTCTGCTTGCTTGTGTGGACATCTTATCCTGCTCGAGGAGTTTTGGGTTCTGTAGTTTTAATTTGAAATGAACTATCCAGCAGGACTTGCTGCTCGTTAAAAAGGCGTTGTATTCAGACGGGTTGGTCTGGTCACACAACTTAAGACCATACCACTTTCTCTATAATAGGGGTTCTAACCAATAACCAGTGACTGATTATGGTTTTCTGAAAAGAAAGGCCCAGAACATCTGCTCTTTGGGGGTCCTGGTTTTTAAGTGATTTCGTTTCAGGCACCTATATGATGAAAACAGGGAGGGATCTCATTCAGAGAGACCTGCTGATGGTCGAGTAGGTTTATTAATTTTAAGTGAAGGCTAGACATTTGTGTAACTACTTTGGAATACTCTTTTTTTAAAAAATTTATCTTTATTGTTGAAAGTATTACAGATGTCCCCCTTTTTTACCCCATTTTTGCCCCCCGGCTCCGCTCCCACCCCCTCCCCAGGCCTTCACCGCACTATTGCCTGTGTCCAGGGTTATGCACATATGCATATAATTTCTTTGGTTAATCTCTCCCCACCCACCCATCCCCTTCCCTCTGACGTACATCAGTCTGTTCCATACTCTGGTGTTGTCCCTTAAAATGGAGCACACTGTAAGGCCCATGAGTCCTATCCTCTGTCCCCAGCCATAGGGATGTGCGCTTTCAAAGAGAAGTGTATGTACATTTGCACAAAAGATACACGCAAGAATGTTCACGTCAGCATTATTTGTAATAGCGCCAAACGGGAAACTGCTGAAATGTCCGTCCACAATAAGATACACAAATAACTAGGGGCATATTTATCTGGCGAAGCGCTACAGACCAGTGAAAGTGATATACTCACAGGCAGTGCTGAGCTAAAGAAGACAGACCCAAAAGAGTACACACTGTGCGATCCCAATGATATAAATACGAAAACAGGCAAAAATTAATCGAAGGCGCGCAGAGCCTGGGGCAGGGCATAAGGAAGACTTTGGGGTGCTGGTAATACTTTATTTTTTAGCCTGTGTGATAATTATACGAGTGTGTTCATTTTGTGACAGTTTAAGCTTTTCATTTATGATTCATTCACTTTCCTGTATGTCATTTAAAAAAAAAAGTCTATGCAAATCTTGATAGTTAAATAAGTATCTGAATTTGAAGAGATTTTGTGGGTTTTGTGTTCTGTTCAGATGAGAGGAATTTTCTGAGCCTTTGGGACTTTTGAATCTATGTCATGGCTGAACTTTGAAATTCTAATGCTTTTCAAGCACAGAACTTTCCTTTCGGGATGGAGGTTGGGCGTTTTTGTTGAGCTATGCTTCCTTTTTTCCTTCCTGATGCGCCTCACCATGTGGCCACGCGCTCCCCCGTGCGGGGCTGGTCACAGCGCTGACTTCAAGGCCTAGGCTCGCTCAGACACCCCTAACTCAGAAGGGGTGCCTCCGTCAGTTTGAAACAAGACAGGACGGGGGCGACCCTTGGAGATACTGCACGTTCTGTTGGCAGCCACCCCAGTAAAGCAGGTATTACCCTAACGGGAGTCATAATCTTTTTGCTGGTGGAGGGTCTTGCCTTCAGTTTGTTAGAAAAACAAACAACAGCAACAAAGAAATGCAACATCCGTGAAGCACAATAAATGAGGTATATGAGATGTGCCTGTATTCCTACCAGAGCTCCAGCAATGGCAGAGCTCCTGTGAATATTAGAGCAATATTACTTCTTGACGTGGACATCAAGCCACATTAGGTAAGGGTTGCCACCTGCAGTAGTCAACAGACTTGCATGTTCATAAATCCCAAGTTCCTGGAAAAGAAAGTGTTTGGTATTGTACTGTGGACCCTAGGGCTGCACAAAGAGGGTGTGCAGGGAGGGGCAACCCTAGGTTTACAGTTGTTCGTATGGAAAATAATACAGTGACTAGTAAGTAATAATACACGAATAAGCTGTGTTTCGAGCACTCAAAACTGTAAATGTACGTTTGTCCCTCCTGTGTGCTGTTGAGCAGTAGCTTCTGTTTGTAGCTTGTTAATCAGACATTGGCTGCATCCGGCGTGCAGTTGTATTGGGTTTGGCCTGCCTGCTGCTTTTACCATTTTTGAATTTATATTAATGGTTTTAAAATGGGAGACGGCACATAAAAAAATCATCATTTCTGGCTTTCCGCAAATAAATGGAATGGTCTAGCAAACCTGACCCTCGTTTCGTCGTGGCAGCGATGGGCGGGAGCTGAGCGGTCACTGTCTCTTTGCAGGGCCCATGGCCATTTGCTCCAGGTTGTCACAGTCCCCATCTCCCCTTGTTGGTCCCCTTGCAACCCTGGGCACTGTTCTACGCAGAGCTGAACTGAGGAGAGAGAACTGGCGTTCGCTTATGTTGCTTACGGATCCTGCCGGCTTCAGTTAGACTTTGGTTTTGGACCTTTTGACTCCCGTGGGTTGGGCCAGGGGTCTCACATACATTATCTCATTTATTCCTCTGGACAGCTCTACACTTGTCCTGTTTGGGAGAGGAGGAAACTGAGGCTCTGGGATGTGGAGGGCTTTCGGCAAGGTCACCAGCCGGTAGATACGGGAGCCAGCATTCAAGCCCAGGCCTGGCCTGGAGAGGCCCTGCTTGCTGCTGTCTCTCCAACTTGCATAAGAAAAACAACCGTTAGATGACATTTCAAAGTCAACACACTCAGGCTTTAGATACGGACATGACAAATCCCGCGACGGGGAAAGAGGCCATCCTGGTCGAGAAGGCACACCGTGTTCTGTGGCTTGCGGGATTATTATAAGCCAATAGAAGCAGAAAATTCGATTAGTCCTTTAATGCAATTTGCATTTTGTTTCTGCCAGAGACTCATGCAATTAAGAGCAGGGGTGGACGTCAGGAATCATCTGGGCAGGCTGAAGCCCAAGCAGATAAAACCTTTGAAAATTACACAAGGACTTTATCTAGGACAGGGGCTGATGGTGGGCGAGCGTGTCCCTACGTGATAGGTGACACTATTTAAATCACAGAGTGACAATAGGCAAGTTACTTAACATCCCTGCAGGTCAGTTTCTTCTCATGCGAAGGGAACTATAGTATGCAGCTCATACACTCATTAGCAAGGCTACAAAGTCCTGATTAGAGAGTGGCAGTCATTCAGTCAGTGTTCGTTTTCTCTTTATATTTCTAAGAATGTTGGAAGGTCATTGTGGGAGGGGTGCAGAAGATCACTCACCTGGTCCAAGTAAGGAAACAGGCCTAGAGAATTGACAAAACTAGACTCAGAGCCCCAGCCAGAGATGTCATTGTAACCACCACCCAGATAGTCTGTGTCACTGCTTGGTTCAATGCCTGTCACCAATTTCTTCGTTACTGTTTTTTGTAAAGACAGAAGATGCATGTCACATGTGTTCATTTCTGTCATCTTTCTAGACATTGGCAGCGCTCCCTTTAGATGTGCAGGGAGCAGGGATCTGAGGAGGGGACTCCGAGACCCACCGTAGCCACAGTCATAGTGCACCTGCATCTCACTGTGGGCCCAGTTGCCTCTTTTGGAAAAAATTAAATTATTTCACTAGGTGGCCTGTTGTGAGGACCTTCCTCTGATGCAAAGTTGAGCCACTTCTGTAACAGAAGATTGTCTGATGGGGCCATCACTGAGTCAGTGCACAGGGATTTTATTCCCAAACCTCCCCTTCAGCGCTCTGTGCCCTTAGCTGAGTACCTTAACCTCTCTGAGCCCACATTGCTCCTCCAGGACTCGGTGTGCTGTCCCCTACTGGACAGGGTCTTTGTGCAGATGGGAAGGAGTCCATGGTGCCTGCATAGAGAAGGTCCACGGAGTCGTTTTGGGTTCAGCTGCGTTTGCTATGGTGCCTGTGCTCTCCAAAGCACAGAGTTGCTCACAGAGTCCATGAAAGAGACCTGAGGATGCAGGGTTCTTTCCCTTTCTGGGGTGGGACCTTTAGACAGTGGAGATTTGTCATTTGTGCTCCAGCAGAGGGCACTCCATGCCCCATCTCCTACAATCCCAGATTTCTCTTGAAGGAGCAGAGCCAGTGCCCGGTGCTTGCAGGGACGCCCCTGGCAGGAAGCCTCCCCATTGCACCCGTTGGTAGCACTTTTGATTAGGTAGCACGGTGCTCCTGAACACAAGCTTTCTCATAAACATTTAACCTCCCACAACCCCATGAGGGACGGAGGGAGGGTATTCCATGCATGTCCCTCTCTCATGGAGCTCACTTCCTGCGGGACAGAGAGAAGATTAATACATTAATGCTAGGGTGGTGACACATGCCACAAAGAGCAATAAAGCAGCCTGAGATGATCGTGCAAGGGGCAGGGGAGAGGCTTGCTGAGAAGTGGGAGGAGATGGGGCCTGGACCAGCCTCTGAGCCAGGTGGAGGGCGGGAGGGAAGCATTGCAGGCAGGAGTTCCTTTACAGAATCGCAAGGAGAAGCGGGGGCTGGAGAGAGAGTGGGAGAGGGGTGTGGTGGATGGAGTCCCAGGGGTGGGCAGGGTTCCACTCACAGGCCCCGGGCGTGGTCTGGAACCCCCACTCAGACTTCATCCCCGTGGGCTGCTAAGCTCAGAGGACCCCGAGCGAGCATTTCCGCCTCCTGCCCCTAAGGAGGTCACCTAGATCTCTGGTTTAAGAGTCACCCAGGGCCGTTAACAGACAGACTCGCAGCCAGCGCTGGGGCACGGTACAGTTCCAGGGCCTGGCCCGCGTGCCAGCTGAGATTCTGCAGGGAGGTGTGCAGGTGTCTGTACTTTTACCAAGCACCTCAGGTGATCTTTTATCTTCTGGGAAATTTAGGACCTTTGATGGGATAAAGTGAAGCTTTTGGGAGGCTGATCTCATGGGCTCCTGGACTTGGGTTCGGTAATGAACAGGTTGGTGAGGACTGCACTGATTGAGCGCCTGCTGTTTGTCTCACAGGGGAGCCTGGCTTTGGACTTCATCTCCTTTGACACTTAGATGTTGGTCCTGACACGACGTTCTGAGGGAGATATCATTATCCTCAGCTGGAATGTTGTTTGGGCTTCTGTGAATAACTTCTTGTGTTAATCGCACCTCGCTTACATAACTTACCTCCTTTTCAGGGTTGTGGAGACTAAAAGAATGGGGTGCATTGCTTAGAGAAGTGCTAGGTAAATTGTTATTAATACTCACTGTTTTCTACACCCTTCGTGTGGTGAGGCCTCACCTTTCTGTACTCATCTGAGTCTTTAATCTTTAAAAATGTTTTATTAGAGTGGACTATAATATTTTATTAGTTTCAGGTGTGCAACACAGTGATTCAACATTTATAGTGATCACCATGGTAAGTATATATATATATAGTACACATATTATACACACACACACATATATACACACTTCACACCTTTATCCATTCACCTGTTGATGGACACTTAGGTTGTTTCCATGTTTTGGCTATTGTCAGTAATGCTGCAAAGAACATAGGGGTGTGTGTATCTTTTCAAAGTATTGTCTTTTTCCATCTTTATTAGCCTGTTTATGGAACATTTAAATCCTTGACTTGTATTAACTCACTTGCTCCTCAGAACTGTCCTGTAAGGTGCCTCCTGATGTTCCCGCTATAGAGATGAGAAGCCGAAGCACAGGAAAGCTCAATACCGCGCTCCAGGTCTCAGCTCGTGGTGGTGGAGCTGAGGTGTGACCCGGGCAGTCATGCTCTCATGATCTCTCCGAGGTTTGGTTCACCTTTCCAGTTGGCTCCATCCTAGATCCATCTCATTCCTGTGTAAGGTCCTGTCAACATAAGAAACACTCCAAACCTGTGGCAGATTTTTGAGTTTATTTGAGCCAGTCTGACAGTTGCTGATCTCAAATGCTCCAGAGAATAACAATTTTGCAGTTTCTTTTGTGCATTTGAACTTAAGGGGGGGGGGGGGCGCTAAGGAAAGTTACTTGGCGGTGGGGGACAGCAAGGCGGGGATTGGGTTACAGGATAGTTAACAAGATTGTGCTCTCTTGAGGGTGGTCGCAACCTTCCAGGGGTACTCCTTTGGCATTTCAAAGGTGTGTTAACCTAGATGCACAAGAACAGTGGACAGGGCTGGCTTAAAAGCCTTTCATGAGAAAGAGGTTATGGGCCTGGGGTGTGACTGCCCACCCTGACCTGCCCAGTTAGGAATCTGCGATTTCCTACAGCACCCTTTGTCCACAGCGCCTTCACTGTCCACGGGGACTGGGAAAAGCTGGTCATTTTCGGGTATGAATAACCCTTCCCATATACTTGGAAAATGTACTAGGTGAACTTCTTCCCTGGACTCAGTGGCGTTTGTCTTTCTTTCTTTTCAAGCCAGGGCTTTTCCTTGCTTACCCCCGCGCTTATCTGCCAGTTGCCTCTGCCCTGTAGATGGTTGGGTCCAGCCTGCGGGGGCAGATAAGGGTCACCCTGTTCCGAGAGGCAGAGATGACTGGCCCCCTCCCTGCCTCTCCCTTCCCAGAAGCCATCCCTGTGATTTGGCTCCCCAGGGGGCCGTGCTGGCTCGCTCCGGCGGGGCTTGGGGCACCTCGGGTTCCTGAACCCCTTAAACCGGCCCCCGGGAGTGAACGCAGGCCCTCCGTGCCCGGATTGCAGGGCGTGAACGGGGCCGTGTGTGGCTGCGGTGAGTGCGATGACTCCGGAGAGAGGAAAGCATCTCTCCCGCAGCTTAATTTCATGTTTTGGATAAACACTCTGAGGTGAGTGGCATGAAGGGGCGGATAAGTAAGGATCTCCGAGAGTGAGCATTGGCGGAGTTTTTATATTCTGCTCTCACCAGTCTGTGTCGATGAGAGTCCTGCTCAGACATCTCTCTGGTGAACAGAGGAGTGTCCCTTTCCCTGTGGTCCACCCCTCGGCCCCAGTGCTTCCCAGGTGCTCCCATGGCAGGTCGTGATCAGAGCGAGACCCTTGCATTGCATCTTGTCTCTGCTCTGTCACTTGCTCAGTGCCCAGGGCAGAGAAGCGGGCTCCTCCAGGCTTTGAGGCCGTTCGTGCCCCCAGTCTCACTGCAGACAGGGTGATGAGGGTGGGCGCTGGTGGGCGTTCGTTTCCTGTCCTGTTCTAAGCGCTTTCACTCACCTCTTACAGCAGGTAGGTCCCAGCATCATCGCCCTTTCATAGATCAAGTGCAGGATGCGAAGAACTTGTCCTCGGTCGCAGCCAGTGAGTGCAGACCTGGCCTGTCTGGCTCAGAGCCCGCACACGGCTCCCCTTTTCCCTTCCTTCCCTTTTGTTATGATCAGTAGCATGTATGTAGCACTGTGATGACACAGTGCACAAGGCCCCTGAGGCCCTGCACAGGTCAGAGGTCAGAGAAGGGCTTTGTGGGGAAGGTGAGCCTGGAGCTCATCCTGACAGGGCAGTAAGGGTGGTCTGGGCCCCATGAGAGCATTGTGACATTTGGGAAGACACAGAAGAGTGTGAAAAAGCCTGGGCAAGGGGAACAGGAAGGCTCCCTGTGTGCGCCAAGCAGTATCAGGGCTTATCAGAGAGGAGCCATCTCCTAAGAGGGAGGACAGCAAGTGGGGCAAGAGGGTCATGGGTTTTGCACTCAGAAAGCTCCGGGTTGGCCGCCTGTCTGTGCCACTCAGAGGCTGTGTGACCAAGGGCACATCCCTTTCTCTGAGCCTCAGCCTTCCTGTGTAAAAATGGGAACAGCTGTCCCTTCCGCATAGATTTATTCCAAGGTCCAAGTGTGATTTATGTAAGTGACTGATGCATATTGGGCTCTCAGTAAATTGCAGCTAGTTGGTTTATTAGTTTTATTTTTGATGAGGTCATTAATCGATAAACTTCAGGTCTGTAATTGCACATGAAATATAGCATAAAGTATTTTGGCACATACTTGTTGCCCAATAAATATAAAGCAGAGGCTTCATTTGCACGCAGTTGGACTGGACTTGTTGCCAGCAGGGCGTAATGGGAAAAGGCACAGAATGAGAACGGAGAGAGCTCTCTTTCTCCCTTCCAGCTGCGTTTCCAGGCGCTCTGGCTGTGCAGCTTCAGCCCCCCTGGCCCCCGGCAGCCCCTCCCCACAGGGTCTGCCCCGGCCCCTGGCTTAAGGGGAAAGTTCATTCCTGGGGGGTGTGGGGGGTGTTGGTGCTTCCACCAGAATCGTGCTCCTCCGAGGACTCCACGCCCAGTGGGGTGGGGTGTGGTTGCTGGCTCAGCGTCTCTGCATGTGGCTCAAGCACACCTGTGCCTGGAGGAAAGTCTCCATCCCACTGGAGACGTTTGCAGCTAAGCCCAGGTGACTCGCATTGGATCTTTCAGCTGCTGGGCTTTGTATAGATGTTTCCATTCCTATCAGCCTGCATGCCCCTCGATGGTTCAGACTGGCTTTGGGGCCTCTTTAAATCTCCTACTGTGCACTGCACACAGTGGGGATGACAGTGTTCACTTTTTAAATTTGTCTCCTTTAATCTCCCTAGGGAGGCATGTTATTGCTGATGTATCACCTTTCTTTTTTTCAGGTATAGGTGAGCTATATAGTGTTGTTGAGACTGTAATCTAAGGATGAGCTGGGTGAAGAGGCCTGGGTGGGACCTGCGCTGCTGCAGCATTTATTTCACACGTGTACTTTGTGTCTCCGTGTGCTGGTTGTTATACACACAGCAGGTGTATTGGTTCATTGGAAACATTTTCATGATGATTTGTTTTCCTGTATGAATGCCAAACGAGTGCCCTTCACATTGGAAGGTTTGCTCCTATTTAATGAAATGGTCTAGCTCTTCCTATGAAACTTGGGAGTAAACACTGTCCTGCACAGGGCCTACACAGGGCTTCTGGGATTCTCCCAGGCCAGTTCCCTGGGTTTGTTTCCCAAAGCCCCAGCCCAGATGTCAGGTGATGTGGGATCTGGGGATTCGGGAATCCTGAGCTTATTTGAGATGAAAATTCACCCAGAGTTTGAGTGAGTGAGGATTAGCAGGGAGTGGGGCAGAGCTACCCCTTTTGCTGCTTTTTTTTAATGACCTCCCCCTTGAGAGAGGTCCCAATACTTTGAATAGGCAAGACCTGTGCAGGTAAGACCTGTGTCACCCCTCATGTGTTTGCACATTTCTTCATGGATGCTGAGGTCTCCCCTGGGTAGCAGCCAACTGATTTCGGAGCCATTTCCTACTCCCCCGTTTCCCTGTTAGGTGTTGAAGCCAATATCTATTAAGTAGCCAGTATATGTCTGATATTGGACTTAGAGTCTGAGAAAAACACAAATCAGGTTAAGCCTCAAATTGTTCTCTTGCTGGTCTTAGATGATAATGACCTTCCTCCCTGTGGTCATTCCCTGGGAATAATGGGTCTTTGGAGGAAACCAGGAGATTAGACACTGTTTAATGGGTAAGGGAGGTTACGGGATGACAAGCGAGAATTTTAGTCTAAAAGCAGCCGTCTCTTCTTGGGGCGATGACTCCAATTGCAATCTGAAATAATTACTGTAAGAGAAGTCTGCCCGGGGATGTAGGGAAAGCTTCCCGCAGAAGGCGCCTCTTGGGCTGCGTCCTGAAGCACAACCAGGAGTGGATCGTGGCCCGCGGGGGTGGGAGCCCACGCCTGAGCTGTCACGGTCGGAGTCATGCGATGGCAAGGGGGGCTCGGGGTGGTCAGGCTGCCCCCTGAGAGCCTTCAGTGGTACCAGCTGTGGTCTTTGAGATCAGCCCATGTAACCAAGCAGGTCGAGGGGTCCTGGTAGGAAAGGCACGAAGAACGCGTGAAGCCGCTCGGCATCCAGCACCCTCGGCGAGCTGGCTCCTGCGCGACCTTCCCGGCCTGCAGATGTCCTGCCTTCGGGCACCCTTGCTGACTCTGTGCGGCGCTGGACAGGCTTTCCCATCCTATCCCCCGTCTCCCTCCACGCCCCCATCTTTGGCCCTCAGTGATTCTGTTTTAATAGCAGCAATTAAGCCGCCTCATCTTGTCAGGGAGGAGATATTAATCTTCATCAGGCCCAGGGAGGAGCTGCGTGTTCTTCTGCTCTCCCCCCCACCGTGAGCTCGGAGCCGCTCCAGTGTCTGTGGAAGGCTCTGCAATCTGCTTCCACGGGCGTGTTTCGGGGGCCCACTCCTCTGCCCCCCTTCCTTGGCCTCTCTGCGTCCGAATGTCACACGCTGTCATGTAAGGCCACTGTCAGGAGACGAAGGAGGGGAAGAAGCTCCCTCAGATGGAAGCCCCCAGCTTCATTGTCTCGCTGCTGCTGCTGCTGGAAAAATCAGAGCAGGGCAGGACCGCCGCTGGAAGCTGTGGCTCTGGGTTTATGAAATCCTGGTCAGCCCTTGGAGAAGCGTGCCAATCAGTGCCCAGGTGCCTTTTCCATGCTGTGTTTCTGTGATTAGCCGTGAGCAGAGGATGCCCATTGCCAGGGGCAGGAGGCAGAGCGGCTGAGCATCGGAACGAGAATCAGGGTGGGCAGCAGCCTGCTCTCCAAGCTCGGCACCCCAGGCTGTGCCCTGTGAACTGCCTGCCGGCGACAGCTTACCGTGCACGTGCATCGAGGCCCTGTGATGCGCCAGGCACTGCGCCTGCACCGTCAATTACGCACGTTGTCCTCTTTGATCCTCACACACTTGCCAGGTGTCTGTCGTTCCATTTTTCAGATGAGGAAACCAAGGCCTGGGTGGTTAAGCGCCTGTGTCAGGGAGGTTGCAGGAAGGAGCCAAGTTCTACCCCAGGTTTCTTGAAGCTTCCTGTCGTGCTCTGCCCACCTAGGATGGCCATGCAGTCTCTTGTCCGAACTGGAATGCTGTAGAGAATGAGAGACGATGCTGTGGGTAATCAGGCTGCGACGGCGGGAGTCAGTGGGGACTGGTCCATGGTACCCGAGAGCCTCTGCTACAGCCCGAGGCAGAGGGATGCTCTGTGCTCCTTCAGGAAGCAGAGATGGCAAGGCGGGCATGGTCCCCTCCTCTTCATTCCCTCTCCCCCATCCTCTCCCCAGGAGTCAGCTGAGGCCCGGGGAGCCCTGCCGACTTGCCACGTGCCTGGTGCTGGAGGGTGTGACTGGTTTCTCTCCTCAGTGAAGAATCTCAAGTAACCACTGCCCCGTGTGCTCCGTGTGCTCCGTGTGCAGCCCTCAAAGCCAGACATCCTCCCAGGACCTACTTAGCTCCCTGCACTGGGTGGGAGTGGCCTTTTTCAGCCTCTGAGCACACCTGGGCTGATGGTGGGCTGGTGAGCACACCTGGGCTGGTGATGGGCTGGTGAGCACACCTGGGCTGGTGATGGGCTGGTGAGCACACCTGGGCTGGTGATGGGCTGGTGAGCACACCTGGGCTGGTGATGGGCTGGTGAGCACACCTGGGCTGGTGGTGGGCTGGTGAGCACACCTGGGCTGGTGGTGGGCTGGTGAGCACACCTGGGCTGATGGTGGGCTGGTGAGCACACCTGGGCTGGTGATGGGCTGGTGAGCACACCTGGGCTGATGGTGGGCTGGTGAGCACACCTGGGCTGATGGTGGGCTGGCGAGCACACCTGGGCTGGGGAGCTGGTTTCCATTCCACCAGCAGTCCTCTCACTCAGAGGGATTCCCAGGACATTAAATTAGCAGAAAGTGGCAGTGCTAAGAACCAAACTTGGTGACCTGAAATACAAGTACTTATTGTAAGGAATCAAACCCCCTCACCTCTGCGTCCCACCCCTGGATCTTATCTTCACACTGAGTCATATTAATGTGGCTTCCTTTGAGATGGCCGCTGGATTTTTTTCTTTTTTTCTTGCAGGTTGTCTCAAAGGCACAGTGTGTAATAATATCAGCCCCAGGCAGGTTTGCACGTGGCTTTTTCCCATGTCATTTGCTGGCCCTCCGGGCTGTGGTCTATGGACATGAATCCTGACAGAGGCCATTCCCTTGCCCTTTGCGTGGCCCCACCTCCCTCCAATCCAGCTGTGTCACTCTGCTCACTTTGTCTCGAACGTGATGGACATTTTTATGCCTTTATTTTCACCCACTCTCTGCTTTTTTCCCTGAGAAAAATTTCACTGTCCAAGCTCAACCTCAGATTCCTTGTACTTGAAGCTGCCCCCGGCTCATCACTCTTTGTTCCTGCTGTCCCTGATTGTCCCTCTGTTCCATAGAGTGCTGTGTGCAGAATTGAAGCCTAATATGTGCTGTAAAACGGGGTGGTGATAGAACTATCTTGTAAAGTTGTTAAGGGTTAAATAATACACTCAGAGCACAGAGAACAGAGCCAGGCACGCGATGATTAATTCTAGCAATTACATTTGTTGTTGTTATTAAATGTTGGGAGGGGGACAGATCGCCAGGACTCCGTGTGTGTCTCCCCCACGGAAGTGACAGCTTCTCTAGGGCAGGGCTGTGTCATCTCATTACGTGTTGCACCCCCAGGGCCAAGGACAGGTGCATGGGAAGTTTCAATGAAGTCAGTGGAGCAAAAGATAAAGCCAGAGTCCACATGGGGAGGAGAGGTTTTGAGAAAGATACTTTATTCCCCTAATAGCTGGGGGCCAATTGGGGTTGGGGTTGGGGTTGAGGTGGGTGCAGGACCTGGGGTTAACTAGAGAGGGGTCAGGGACCAATAAGAGTTGGGTGACACACATGGGGCAGGCCTGTTCACAGCCCCGGGTTGCTCAGGCTGCTGCAGATCTGATCTGAGTGTTTACATGGGGTCTCGGCCCTCCGTGAAGATGGGGAAGGATCCCTTCTGACCCACACAGCGTGGGGGCCTTGGATGCGTATGGGAGGCTTGGCCTCCACGGTGTTCAGGGGCAGCCAGAGGCGTCGTGAACATCAAGGCAGAGCCCCGGAGTCGCGTCTAGCCCTGCCTGGACCTTACCCCATGGCCGTGGGCAAATGACTCCTTTCTCGAGTCTGTAGAGTGAGGTGGGTTGGTGCTGGGAGAGTTCAACAGATTTTATGAGGATCGCCGTTGCCTCAGAAGGTTAAAATGGATCACGGACCTCAAACATAAGAGCTAAAACGATAAGACTCTGGGATGGAAAAATAGGAGTCAGTGTTTGTGACTTTGGATTAGGTGACGACTTCTTAGATGTGTCGCCAAAAGCACAAGCAAAAACAAAAGAACAAATTGGACGTCATCACAATTTAAATCTTTTGTGTGTGACAGGACACCAGCAAGCAAGTGGGACAGCCCAAAACATAGGGGAAAATATTTGCAGTCAGACATCTAATAAGGGGCTTGTATCCAGAGTAGATAAAGGATTCTTGCAGCTCAATGACGACAAGACACAGAACCCAATTAAAGATGGGCAAAGGACTTGAATAGACATTTCTCCAAAGAAGATATACAGACGGCCAGTAAGCACGTGTAAAAGATGCTCAGTGTCGTTAGTCACTGGGGAGTGCAGGTCAGAGCCACAGTGGGGCACCGCTTCATACCCACCAGGGTGGCGATTATAAAAAGATAGAAAATAGTAAATGTTGGAGAGTATGTGGGGAAATCGGAACCCTTACACATTGCACAGCCACTTTAAAAAGCTGGTAGTTCCTCAAAAAGTTAAACATGCCATTAGCATATCACCCCACAGTAATACTCTTAGGTGTATATCCAAGAGAACTGAAAATAGGAACTCAAACTAAAGCTTGTCCACAGATGTTCATAGCAGCTTATAAATAATAATAAAAAACCGGAAACTTCCCAGATGGGTGTCTATGAACTGATGAATGGATAGACCAGACTGGTTCATCTATACAACGGAATATTATTTGGACATGAGAAGGACTGAAGGATTGATATGTGCAGCAACGTGATTGAATCTTGAGAACATTAGTGAAAGGATGCAGGCACAAAGGCCACATAATGTGTAATTTCATTTCTACGAAGCGTCAAAATAGGCCAGTGCATAGAGACAGCAAGCGGACGGGTGTTTTCCGAGGCTTTGGGGAGGGGACTGGGGAGTGACTGAAAGGGTTCCCGGTGGCCAGGCGGGCGGGAAGACGTGAGGGTGCGTGTGTCAAAACTATCAGTCAATCTCTCTTGACTCCCTGGTTCCAAAAGAGAAAAGCCAACTTCTTTGTAACAAAGCTCAAAGTTTAAAATGCAAATTAACATTTCAAGGATAGATGTGGCGTCTCTGAGTCTCTGGCAGGCAGCGGTTAGGCGTGCGTTGCGGAGTGTGAATAACTGTGAATGTGCTAAAAAGTTCACCAGTGTTTAAGTTCATTAGGTTAACGTTGTCGCTTGCAGCCGCCGAGGGCGTTGCAGGTTGTAAACTGTCTGTCGTGTTTCTGAGATTCTGCCGTAGCCCCTCGTCGGGAACGCGGGGTATGTGAGAAAACAGAGGAGTTGCTTATTCCGAGGAGCCCTGGCCCGGGAGGGAAGCGGTGGGCCCGCCGGTTGGTGCCGCGTGGGTTCTCCGTGTTCTCCGTCCAGGCTCCCCGACACGTGTGCGCCAGCCCCGAGTGGACGGGGGCCTGCTCCGTGTCAGCCCTTCCCTCCCTTGTCCGGAGATACTCTGTCCTGGTTAGTGAGCCCACCTGGGCATCCCGAGGAGGCCACGGAGGGCGAGCCTCATGGAGGCCCGGCCCACAGCGCTGGATTCGCACCTCGACCCTCGGCCCCGTCGGCCTCATCGGGAAAGGCCGTCCTCCTCGTGTTCTGGGCCCCTCGTCCGGATCCTTCCTGCTCCCTCTGCTCTGCTCACCCCTCTCCGCTCGCTCGTCTCATCCTTCCCACCTCTGCATGCAGAATTTTTAGGAGAGAAAAACATGCATTGTGTCACTGCCGCTCCTCTAACGGGTTGATTTCTACTTGGCGTCGTCGCTGTGGCACGCTCGGTCGCCCACGCACCTCTTGCTCCCCAGCCTGTCTCCTTGCACACGTCTACCCAGCTGCCCGCCGCCACTGTCCCCGGCGTTCTGCCTGTCTCTCTCCGCCTCCCACCCCATCCCGCCACGCTGTCCCTGTCCCTGTCCCTGGCTCACACTCTCCTCGCTGAGCTCCCTTCGCCCTTCCTCTCTCGGATCGCACGGCCTCCTTCAGCTGACGGGTCAGGGTCCTTCCATTTCAAAGCAGGGAACTGGACTGTTCAGCCCTGGCCCCAGGTTTTCCTGTTGGTGCCTCTGGGCTCAGTGATGAACCCCAGCTGCACTGGCGTCCGGGGCCCGGCCCTGCTCAGGCCGAAGGTGGCATTGGGAGCTGTGGGTATGAGTGAGGTGCCCCAGAGGACACCGTAATGTATGGGGGGAGACAACCAGGGGCTCAGAGTGGCTGTGTGGATGGCGGGGTTTTTTCTTCCAAGTCCAGCACAAACACCATCTTCCAGCAGTGCCTTTTTCCTTCTGCGAGTTCCACTCCCCTTTTCCCCTTTATCAGAATCCTTGGTTAAACCTCACATACTCCCCTTTACCCAAATCCGCCTGGCATCACAGCTGCCTGTCTGTCTGTAAGATTCTTGGCATCAACACTGCCTGTTCCATTCTTGTTCCACCCTCCACACTTTCCAGAACATTGCACATAGTAGGACTTGTAAAAGTGTCTGTAGAAATGGACTGGCTGGTAGAAGAAAGGTAGCATGGGGGTGGTAGTCTCTAGAATTTCTTTGCACATGCCCCATGTCCCAAAGTTATTACCGGAGAGATTCAGGGACAGCGTGCCTCCCGGCACCCCTCCCTTTTCTCCCTGGCCCTTGGGGGCTGTGCTGCTTTCACCGGGGTGTGCACCGCTATGGCAGCTCCTAGGAAAGGATAACAAAAGGCCCTGGCGTGTAGTAGCCGCCCATTTCTGTGGTGTAAATTCCCCCAGTAGGAGCCAGCTCCAGCATTCGGGGGAGCCAGGCTGCCGGGAATGCCCCTCCCTCCTCCTCTCACCTAGCTGATTCTCGGTTGTGGCTGGGGTTGAGTTCAGACGTTGCTTCTTCCAGGATGTCTTTCTAGACCAGCGCCCCCCTGTCCCCGCCTGGCAGAAGCTCTGTTTTCAACGCCTCCTTATTAACTTCGGTTAAAAATGGCACTTCCCAGACGGCACCATCCTTGTGTGTGCTTGGGTGCCTCCCTTCTGTGGGTGGGTACCAGCTGGGTTTTGGTTCATCCCTCTAACCCAGCGCTAAGTACAAGGTCGAAGACTTAGACATTCAACAAATGTTTGTTGGATGTAGGTGCGTTTTGACTTCAAGGGAACCTTTGCACTTAGCTCAAGAGGAGTGTTTCATGTTGATGCCTGTTCTAACCCTGCCCGTTTCAGTTGCCAAACGTACATATTTGCTCAAATTTGAAAGGGGTGGTGGTGGCTGTGTTATTTATGAGACGTGGGTGCATGCCCCAAACTCAGGAGCAGGAAGCAAAGCTCAGTTTTTGCCTGAAATGTTTGGAATCAAGGCTTCGTCTTCCAGGATGTAGGAAGCCATAGGGTCTGTCTTCTCTGTCTCCTTGTCTCTGTCTCCATCTTTTCCCTCTGACTCCTTTCCTGTCTTTCCCTCTCGCTCCTCACGGGGTATGTGCCCTTCTGCGCCTTCCTTCATTCATCAGCTGAGTTCTGCTCCCCCCTCTGTCCAGCTTTCTCTGCTCTTTCCTCTTTGGCACAACCTAGTGTGGTCCACCAGCCCCAGCTCTGTATGTCGGCCGGCTTAGGCCCCTACCATCAGCGAGAGCTTCCCTGTGTGTTCCGTATTTAAAACTTCCATGAGAATAAATACGATTGCTCAGCACTGCTGGTTTAGGGTCCCGGGCGCCAACTTGGATCAGGGGTCCCTGGCTGGCATAGTCAGTGGAGGGGATGACAGTGTCTCGGTGGGACGCACGGACAGTGACAGACCTACCTAGGACATTCGGGAATTCGGAGCTTCCCTCGAAATGGTGCAACCCCAGGCTGGGTTGAAGCTAAAAATGACATTGCCTTGGAGTTGGGGCGGGGTGGGCACTTCACTCTCAGTAAAGGAGCCGTAGGTCAGGATGGAGAGAGCTCAGCCCGTCGGCCCTGTGGCCAGCTCGCTCTTTGTTGGCTTAATGTCCCTTCCACCCAAGGAGAACCTGAGCCTGTTAAAAATAATCAGGCTCCAGCTTCTGTGATTGCCGCCGGGAGTCCAGTCAACACGTTAATTAATTATCCTCGGTGTGAACAGATTTCCTCTAAAAAGCCTCCCTCCTGTTTATTTTTTTAGTGTCATCCTGCGCCTTCCAGTTTGTCCCAACCTCGGTCCCCTCATCAATTGGTCACTGTCCTCCATCTCTGCCCGACATCTGGTTTGGCTCTGCAGAGCGTGGTCTCCTGCTGGGCCAGCTGTGGCTCTGAGGGACCGAGATTAGCCGGGCGTCCTCAGAGGGCGGGACTGTGCTGCGGCCTCTCTCTGATTGATACCTCAAGGTACTGACATGCTTGGGCATTTGCTCTCTGGACAGTTGGTCAGGGTGCTAACAGGGGACTATGAGCTCACCATAAATAATAGCACATTTGGCTTGATTGGAGGGAAAGCATAGCTGGCAATTAGAGCGTCTGCAGTGAGTGCGAAAAGGTTGCCCACACTGCAGTATTGTGACCAAGCCTCTTTTTAAATGGTGTCTGTCACAAGATATTGCAGGAACCTAGAATTACACAGAGAAGGCTTTAGAGCTGAGGCGGAAGGAATAAAAGTGGAGTGATGACAAATGAAAGGACCTCTCAGAGGTGTAAGTTAATGGTGAATACAGTGGGGAGGCCCGGCAGGGTTGGACCGCGGCTGGGCAGCCTGGCTCTTTGGGACGTGACTTTGGAGGAATATGTTTGGAAAAGATGTTAGGACATGATCAGGTTCCATGGTTCCATGCATGGTTTTGGTAATCTTCGTCTGTTGTGCATTAGCTTTCCTGTTCTGTTTGTTGTCTCAGAGGGAGAAATAAGTGCCAGTGAGTGTCTGTTGGGTCAACAGCCTTCTCAGATAACCTGTGGCGAAGAGCACTCGTGTCCCCTTGGGGGTGCTTGAATGTCCTGGAGTGGATTTATGAGTCCTCAAGGCTCCTCGGTGGCTTGTTTGGATTTCTACAGTGTTGTCATCTAACCCCAAGCAAGTACTGAGTAGGGCTGGAGAACTGGGTCGGCAGAGGGTCTGGAGCCTCATCAGTACTGGAAGGAACGAAGCCCTTACTCAGTGGTAGCAGCTGAGAGAGACTTACACAGTCCTCTCCCAAAGAGGCGCCTGATGGAAAACACTGGTCACTGACTCTCCAAGAGCCAGTCAGAGGCACTAATTGTGATGTCTCCCTGTAGGTCTAGAGTATTATACCATCCGATAGAATACATACATTAATGCTACATTGCGATGGTAGGTGAGTGGGTGGGCAGATGGTTAGATGGATGAGTGGATGGATGGGTGGAAGGAAGAAGAGACCCATCAACATGACCACCAAACAGACACAACTTTTGGTCTACTGGGAGATGTAGAATATAAGATCCATAGCCAAGAGCAGTATGTGTTGGGTATCAGTTGGGAATCACTTGGGTACTAGTAACAGAGAAGCCAACTTATAGTGGCTTAAGTAAGCATATACTTGTCACACCATACAGGATCTTGGAGGTAGGTGGTGTTGCCACTGGTTCTGTGGCTCAGTGAAGTTGACGCCCAGGGTGGGCATCTCTGCAGGTCTTCTGGTCCCTCATCTTTGCAATAGTTGCAGGAGCTCCACACATAAGCAAACACTAAAGAGCATCTTCCCCCCAACCGCCAGTTTTTAAACATTTACCACATACCCCTGCCTATCTGGCTTGTATTTGTAGCAAGTAACACACAGTAGAGACTCTCTCTATATATATTTGAGTGAGTGCACAGGTGTACTCACATCTAACAATTTCAGATACACATCTAACAATTTTTAATATAAGTCTATCCCAAATATTCTTGCATGGGATATACTTATACTAAAATAAAATTATTAGTTTCACCCGAAATTCAAATCTAACTGCTGTGCTGTATTTTTGTCTCCTAAACCTGGCAACCCTGGGACCTAGGAGTGACTCTGGAAATTGATCGAAGTTTGCCTCTGTTTCACAAAGCAAAGGCTACCTGTTTTTGATGCTACTTAAGCATATGGGGTGAGGTGGAAATTTGAGTGTAGATTGAGCAAAGAGTTAAAACAATGCATCTAGAGGGAAACATGAAATTGGAATTAGGAGTTAGTGATGGAGAATTAACTCAAAATTAAATAAATTGTGGATGGTTTGTAACTCCTTAGAGAGATTTCTTAGGAGAGCTGCTGTCAGCTGGGATTCACAGCGTGTGAGCACGAGTCCTTTGCTCGGTGCCATCTGTCTGTGATCACATGAGAGATCCGAGCTGTGTGTCCAAGAGTAACAACTTGAGCCCTGCGTGCAGGGATGCAGCTGGAGTGGTAGGTGGGGTCTGATTTGCGGTCCTCGCCACATGTCACTGGATTGGAAAATTTGGGAGAGAGAATTTCTGAACCGAGAACTTGTTTGAAATACAAATTCCTGGGCTCCACTCCAGACGTACAGCAGCAGATGCCTTGGAGATGTGCAGCCCAGTGTCCTTACGCTTTAGCCAGCCCTCAAGGTGACTGATGCCCACTTAAGCCTGGGAGCCACTGCTCTAGCCAGTGGAGGAGCTATCGAGGAAAATCTGCTTTGCAGTTCAGGAAAAGGGCTGCCTGCATTGTGGGCAACGTGAGCACAGTCAGCTTGGGAGGACCCCTTGGAGACTGGCTAATGGGCCGGGCATTACTCCAGTATCTGGATAGTAACCAGCCCTTAGGGACATTAACTCAAAGAAGCAAGATGGCAGGGACCTGTCGTGCCTCAAGGGAGCAATGGGAGGGCCCAATGGCCTAGAAGAAGACCTGATGGTGGTGAACTGTGTCATGTTGAGACTAAGACATGGGAAGAGCCCTGCGTGATAGGTAGGTACCCCGAGTGTGCTGGCTGGCACCCTTAAACAAGCCACCAGTAACCACAGTAATGAGTGACCCCCAAACAGTTAATTCATTGCTTCCAGCAACCCGATTGGTGCTCTGCCTTTATATCCTAGAAGCAGCAGAGGTGGGAGAGTCTAGTGAGGGCTGTTTGGGATCCACTGTAATGTGGTTCCAGAAGTGGAAAGAACCCTCTTGTTTTTTTTACCAGATTTGGCGGATGCAGGGAGAGCTGGAACCTTTTCTAAAACCAGCTCCATCCATTTCTTTAATGATCATCTGAACAACTAAACCTTCTGGGACTATTATGTATAATCGTTCTCTAAGCTATATCCATTTTCCCTGGTTTGCAGCTGTATCTACCCCCCTCCTTTTTAAATAAAACTGATTGATTATAAGAAAATAGATCTGAAATGAAGCTCTGAGCGTCTTAGTAATTCTCAGCCCTCGAGTGATGCGATTTTGCCCTCAAGATGGAAAGGTTCATAACGGGGAGGTTTTGCGGACAAGCCCAAAACAAATTAGCCATGAGGACAGGCAGTTTAGGTGGCTGTAAATGAGGAGCTGTCATCGTCACCATGGACAGATATCTGATACCCCTTCTGTGAGTACAACCCCCACAGCAGGCAGATTTCTGCAGGCAGTGGGGTCCGCACCACGAAACACAATTTAAACCTGGCTCCCCTTGAAGCTGTGGAGTGCTGGGCCTAGGTCATCGGCTCCTGTCCCCCCGTTGTTGCCCCTCTCCCTCCCTCCCCCCTCCATCCCTCCACTCCTCTCTCAGTTGCTGTGACTCTGACCACTCTTGGTTTCCTCCACTTCCCCACCTGTTCTTCTCCATGGCCTGACCCCCCTTGGAGCCGAGGAGATTTCCTGATGGTGTCCATGGATGGTGGGGTGCAGGATGTGGCTCCCCTCGTTGCCCAGTCGCTGGCCGTCACTCTGCCGTGCCCCCCCCCCAGGGGCCCCCGGCCTCAGTGAACAGCCTCCTCTCCAGCTTTTCTCCCCTCGAAGACCTCTGACCCCATGACCCACGGCCCCTCCTGCCTCAAGACGGCTTGTGTGCCAGGGAAGGGCCATCCTCCAGTGAGCCTGTCACCCTTACTGGCCCAAGGCCATTCACAGTCAGCGTAAGGCCTGGCATCCAGGTCTCTTGGCTTCCCGACCCAGGTGGCCCCCAGGGGGTGTTGAATTGGGCCGTGGGAGTGGGTGGATCTCCGGGTGTCAGACCTCCTGGGGTCGGATCTTGGCATTGGCTTCTACCGGCTGGGTGCGCCGGGACCAGTTACCCCGCTTCCCTGGGCCGCAGTGCCCTCACCCATCAAATGGCACGCCACGAAACGGACAGCAGCCATGAGCTCTCCTGTTTATTTTTGGAAAGCTGGAAGAAGCAGCTTCTATTTAAAACTGACATTTCTGCTTTCTCTCCCCCGCTCCGTGCTCTTTCCTCTCCGCCCGGCCTCGGGGGTGTTTCTGCTCGTGTCGCTGGGTTGTGTGGGTGGCGCGTGTCTTTCCTGAGCAGTGTCGTAGGGGCTTGGCTGCCGTGGGCGACTCACCCCACTTCCCTCCAGTGAGACGATCAACCCTGTTTCTGGTTTCCAGAGCATCTTTTGGACTTTTATTCCGTTCAGTATTTCTGGACACATTTAAATGAAAGTAGGGAGAGTTCCGGACTGGGGCCGGGTGCAGCAGAGCGGTGTGGTCCCGGGGCTGGGACCCTGAAAGGGGACGAATCCAGCCCCTTCTCAGAGTCCCACGTTCGGCCCGGCCGCCTCTCTTGCTGCTGCCCATCCCGCCATCTCCCATCCCACCCCATCCCCTGGTCCTCTGCCCCCCCATTCCCCCACCCCCCCCATCCCTCCCTCCGTCCCACCCTCCCTCCCTCCCTCCCTCCCTCCCTCTCTCGGCTCCCACAGTTTACAAAATATGCTCACCCCTTGTCCTTGCACAGCCCCTGCCCCGTGGCCCTTGCCCGCCGGGTGGAGTCCAGGCGGAGCCCAGTGTTTCGCACCCGTTCCCTGTCTTACAGTCCCGGCCACAGCGCCCCGGCCACAGCGGGGCTGCGTAAGAATGAATGACTTTCTAACAGGGTTTGGTACAGTTTGCCGTCAAAGGTCTCTCCAGTTCTGTGACTTGTTGCTTTGGAAATGTCTAAAAGTTTGCACTGGTCCCTTGAGAACAGTGTTATACAGCGTTTATATTCCGCTCTGGCACCCTTTGTTGAGACACCTGCCATTGAAGTGCGCCCCCACTTTTCAAGAATGTTGCTGTCCCCTTCTCTAGTCCACAGGGTCCCCTCCCCATCCTGAATCACCGGGTCTGGTATTGGGGCCACTTCTCTGACTCATTCGACTCCAGTGAAAGCAGATGCATTAATTCCTCAGAACCACTGGCATCATTGTGTTTCTCTGCTCAGGACATCGAATGGGTTCCTGGTGCCCACTGTGTCCAGTCCTAATGCCTCTGTTTAAACGGCCATCTGAGGTCCCCCCGGAGCCCCCTGCACCCTGCTGCCGTCAGCCCGTCTTCCCTGTCCAGCCAGCTCGCCCCTTGGGGTCCCTTTCCCACTGCACACGGCATAGCTTCTGGCTAATTCACACCCACGGTCCATGGGACCCGGACCTGGCTGTGTTCTGGGGCCAAGGCCAAGGTCTCAGCTTTAGTCTCCCGTTTCTGTTCTGAGAAGCCTTTATTCTTTAAAACCCTCGCCCTGCATTGGTTCCTGGGTGCTCCTCGAAGGCTTAACACGTATCGGCACCATCTGCATTACATTGCTCTGCATTCTCGAATAGCCTCCATCTCCTTGAACGGCTTGGAAACGCCACACTGTCACGGGCTCTTGTCTTCTGCCTCTTTAGAACCTGCCCGTGGTTCCTAGAGCTACTCACACAGACATTTGTTGAATGACAATGGCATTTTCCTAATAGGGGTACAGATAGCAGGGACAGGGGAGGTAGATAATGACAGTGAACCCCCCCCCCCCCCAGCAAGGATCGGGCAAGAGAGGAAAGTACAGCAAAGTCTTGTTGAGATGAATTCTATGGGGAAAATTTAATTGGTCCCAGGGCTTCCCATCTTTCTGGACCTGGGCAAAGGCCGTATTCTCAGTGGCTGTTTCTCATCACTGCTGCGTTGTTTCATTGGTGCTGCTGCTGGGACACGCTGGCTGGGTGGGAGGAAGATGCGCTTTAGAGAAGAAAAGTCCTGGTTTGGGTCTGATCCAGCCATCGGCCGTCCTAGAGCAGAGCCATGGAACTTAACCTGGGAAGGTTTTAGGAGGTTACCTTGACCACTTCAGCCACTCATACATACGTTCACGCAGCCAGCCAGTATTTATCAGGAATCTTCGATGCGCAGGTTTTCCGAGAGGACCATCACATGGGTCTTAGGAAGCATGAAATACAATTTGGAGAGTGGGCATCAACCAAGTGGGGGCCCATGGAGGGTTGTTAGGATCCCACAGTTGAATGGCCTGGGCATAAGTTTTGTTAAAATTGGTGCATTGCAATGGGGAACAGGTAGGTCTGCACAACCAGGTGTCCGGTCAGCCTTGATAGACAAGAAGGGGATACAGTGATAGGGAGTTACTGGCTCAGCAAACAGCAGCTTGAATCCTAGGGTGGTCTTAGCATTCTCAATGCCAGTGACTGCGTGGGATGAAGTTAGATGGGCGCTGGGTCCACGTGCCTGTGTCCCTCTTTTGAGATCTCTGTCCCTCCAGTAAGCTACTGAGCCTTCTTGTGTGTCTCATGCTCCTCAGTGGTGTCAAGATAGTCGTGACTGTTATGTGTTGAATTGTGTCCCCTCAAAATGCATAGGTTGAAATCCTAGCACTCGGTATGTGCATATCAGAATGTGACTGCATTTGGAGATGGGGCCTTTAAAGAGATAACGGAGGTAAAATGAAAGCATAGGGGTGACCCTAATCCAGTGTGACTGGTGTCCTAAGAAGAGGAAATTAGGACTCAGGCACACACACACATATACACACGCACATGGAAGATCACATGAAGATGGCTGTCTGTATGCCAGGGAGAGAGGGATCGGAAGAAACAAACCCTGCTGACACCCTGATCTTGGACTTCCAGCCTCTAGCACTGTGAGAACCCAAATTTCTCTCTTTCTTTTTTTTAAAATATATCTTTATTGATTTCAGAGAGAGAAAAGGAGAGGGAGAGAGAGAGAGAGAAACATCAATGATGAGAGAGTCATTGATCGGCTGCCTCCTGCACGCCCCTGACTGGGGATCGAGCCCGCAACCTGGGCATGTGCCCTGACCAGGAATCGAACCCTGATAGTCTGGATCCTAGGTCGACGCTCAACCACTGAGCCAAGCCTGGCCGGGCAGATCCCAAATTTCTATTGCCTAAGCCACCCAAACTGTGGTACTTGATGGCAGCCCTAGCAGCCTGATACAGTGCCATCCACCTGCAGAGAGCAGGTAACCGGGAGGCAGGCAGTGCAGCGTCTGGGTGGCGCTCTTCCCAGTAGACAGACTCGGAGCCGGGCGCACAGTAACGATAGCCAGGGTCCTTTGTAAATGGCAGTTGCACCGAGGGTCGGCAGCTTCTCTTTGGTCTGTGCAGGCCGTTCAGGCGAGAGTGCCAGGCTCAGCTGAAACCTGAGCATTTTTCCTCCTGCAGACCAGGTGGTTGGTTCATCCTAGGAAATGACCAGAAGGAGTTTAAGCCAAGGGTCTTATGAGGGCCACATGTGGGGCCCCATCATTCTGAGCACCTCAGATTTTGTGAGCCTGGCCAAGTGCCTGTGCCTCCCTAAGACCTGCCCGGTCCCTCTAAGACCCGGCTCAGCCCCACTGGCTCCTGTGCTCGGCTGTGCGTTTGGTCGCTGCTTGGTGATTCCGCAGACACTCCCAGAGCCAAGTACACGCTGGTTTCCTTGCTCCTGTCTGTCTTTCTCAGATGCCCTCGGTGCTGTTGATTTTCCTGGGGACACACATCCCCAGCGTCCACGGGGTACTACTAGAGTCACAGCAGCGACATCAGCCACTTGGATGTGTGGGTGGCCGGTGGGAGGCAGCTCCATCTGGAAACTAAAAGGAGAAACAATCCTTTACTTTTTCTTCCCCCGGACTTTTCTGTATCTTTGCAGGTAGACAAGGCCAAGTGGGGAATTTATAAATCGACACTTTTATTCCCAAAACAGCTTGATTTTTATTTTTATTTTTAAAGAAAAGTTCCTTTGATTCCAAAGAACTGGGAGCAGGGAGTGAGTCTGGCCTGGAAGCCAGAGCAGTTGGAGAGGAAGAGGGGATGCACTCCTGGGGTCCCGTGTACCCGGAAAATCTCGCTGGTGCACTTAGAACATGGCCGTAAGCCCCAGCAAGGGGAACTCCGTAACCATTTCCAGCAGGGAACCCTGGAGACCTGCCTTCTAAGTTACACTGAAAAGAGCGTCTCTGGCAAGCCAAGCCTGGCTTTGTGAATTTTGTTGTGTGGCCCAGGAACGCGTTGCCCGCTTGCCTGGGCACTCCCTGCGTTTCACCGATGGGCACGCAGCAGGGCGATCGGGCTGCTGTGCCAGAGGGCAGGTGTGTTCCCAGGAGGTCTCTCTAGCGGTTGGCAGGAGGATGACCAGGAGCAGACATGTCCGGCCAGTGTCAGGAAGGGAAGCCGGCGCCGTGGGGTGGCCTTTTCCCCCCTCTCCCTCCCCTTCCTTTATTAGGGTCTCGCGTGCCCGTCGGGATCTCCTGGAGATGACAGCATTAGTTTTTTCTTATACTTTATTGTTGAAAGTATTACCAATGTTCCCTTTTTTCTCCATGGACCCCTTCTACCCCGCACTCATCCCCTGCCTCAGGCCTTCCCCACACTATTGTCTGTGTCCCTGGGTTATGCATGTCTGCGTGTGAGTTCTTAGGTTAATCTCTCCCCACACCCCACACCCCACACCCACCCGGCCTTCCCTCTGAGATTCGTCAGTCTGTTCCATGCTTCTGTGTCACTGGATCTTACTTGATGGTGGAGGCTGTGTTTTCTTTTCTAGGCCGCTTTGAGTGTGCAGTAGGATTGGCAGGTGGGCTGGTGTGGGAGCCAGAAGCATCTATGGTGGCAGCCGCCTTAGTCCAGGGAAGGGCCTGTTCACAGGGCGCAAGCTGAGGAAGAGAGCTTCTAAGACGCTAGGTTAGTTGTGCAGAAGAGCTAGGACCCGGATATCTCATCCTGCCTTGCTGAATCATTTCCTTCCTTTAAAGCTAGTCAGTCTTTACTAGCCTCTCCCTGCCCTCCTCCAGACGGGTGTCTGAAATTATATCAAGTTATTTGTTCAATAATTTATCAGTCTTGGTGAGGCCCAGACTGGCTTGTCCCAGGTCACTCCCTGAGTTGTTGGCAGGCCTGGGACTTGAACCTGAGACTTCTTTCCCCTTACACTGACCTACTTCTGCTGCTGTCTAGAACCACTCCCCTTCTGCTCCCACCTCTGCATTGCACAGGGGGCCCCTGAGAGGGAAGGGAGCCTTCATGTTCCTTCCCAGGCTCCGATGAGAAGGCCCCCCTGAGCCATTGGAGGCGTCTGCTGGGGGCTCACGCCGGGGTGTGGGCTGATCCCTGTGATCCACGTTTGCCATGATGGGAAGCAGCCCTCAGAAGAGAAAGACGTGCATTTGTATGCAGCCAGCCGGATGGCGCTGAGATACACGCAGCCAGAACATCGCAGGGAAGACCGACCGACAGAGCGCTGATTTTTCTCACCATCTTCTTTCGAAACCGTCCTCCACCCGATGTTGTTAGTGTTAGGGGCAGTCTAGCGTTGCAATTAAATGCTTAGGTTCTGGAGGCAGCCCTGTGTTCAGATCCATTTATTGATGGATGTATTTTCTGTTTGTAATCCGCGGAACTCTTGAGGGAAGTCGCTTTTACGAGCTTCCTTCCTTTCATCTGTGAACCGGGCGTGTTCACGCCGAGCGCATAGGCGCTGAGAGTTAGCGTGGGAATGTAAAGTGCTCTGCGCAGCGCCTCGCACGTGGTAAGCAGTCAGTGGCAGGTCGGCGCGGTCTTCCTCAGCACGGCATCCTTGCTACGACTGCTCATTGACTTGGACGGATGTGGTGATGTATATAATAAAACACCCGGTCCAGAGCCTGGCCCGTGGTTATCTTTAATAAATGAAAGCAGTTGCTGTGGACGGGGTAACTGAAAGATCTGAATAATCCAGCAGATGCACCCGAGCTGGAGGAGTCCTGGACTTAGATTCTTTGCCCTGCCGGGTCTCAAAATAACCGTGTTGCCTGGGCCGACCTGCTTCGCTTGACATGCCTTCCATTCCTCATCAGTGCACTGGGGCTCACTGAGCCTGGCTGGTGCTGGAGAGAGATCGCGGGACGTCTGATCGATCGCTGGCGGTGGGACCTGAATTGCGGGCGACACCGGTGTCGCTCCTTCAGGAGAGTCCACTGCCAGTTCATCGCAGCGACTAATTGTGCCTCATGCCCTTTAACTCGGCGATTCTAGTTCTAGGAATGCACTGTCCCCGAATACAGACTCCTCCAAAAAGGGGGCTGTTGGGGAGAGTGAAGCCTGTCAGAGTGGTTCATTAGCAGTGATGTGTAAAAACAGCTCAAAATGGAAAATTCTGCACGCATGCCCAGGTCCTCCGGCAGTTTGGTGCTTTAGCACCGCAGGCCCCCTGTGGCCGTGGGGAGTGTCAGGTGCATGATTTCAGCTTGTGGGATCTCCCATTTGGGAGGGAGTTGAGGGATGGGGAAGGTGACAGCCCAGTATCTTAACCGAGGCCCCGAGAGGGCTAGTGGTTTCGGAAATCACTGCTTCAGCCCGCTGAACACCCTTTTCTGCGGGTCCCCTGCTTTGGCCACAGCCAAGGCACACTGCCTTGGAACCTCTGCAGTGCCCAGCCTGTGGCCTCAGGGGTCTGATGGCAGTGCCAGAGCAAACCCAACTTGTTCAGATCCGGGGCTGCTTAAATGCCACCTAAGCGATTCCTTTGGCAGCAAGTGACATTCGGCAAAGGGCAGAGCTGGCCGAGGCCCTGGAGAGGAGGTGTGTGGGGGAGGGTGTGATGCATGTCGTGGGTAGGAAGGGCAGGGACCTGGAGGCTGGCTGGAATTTGACATTTAAAGGCCTTTCTGTGTGTAGACAGAGAGTAGACAGAGGTCTGGGTGAATGGGCGGTGGCTTATCTCCTCTGCCTGGGTTTCTCTGATGGGCCCCGTGCCTTGCAGCAGGTGTGATCAGGGAATGGGGCTGGGTCACTCGAGACTTGGGGCCACCCTGGCATCTAGAATTCTGCCCAGAAGAGTTCTTCCTCTGAGGCTTATTGGGGGTCTCAACAAGGGACTGTTCAGAGCTCTTGGCTCCGAGTGAGCTGACCCAGTTAGTATTGGTTGCCTAACCCTTCTTGGAGGTGGGGTGGGGTGGGTGGGGACGGGCATTCATCTGAGTGTGGCTCTTTTAGGAGTACAGCAGTCATCTGGCCAGGATTTGGGGGGAAACTCCCAGTTTCCAGTACAGTGCAGCTGTCCACACACCCATACCTGTGCCTGGTAACAGCTCTACAAATACAGGTAACGTATCTTTGAAAACAGTAGCCTAGAATTTGGAGGGCTGGAAATAGATTAACCTACTCCAGTAGGTTTATCCTTCTTTTCATAACGTCATTATAGCCTGTGATAAAAGAAATGAGAGTCCATAAAATGGGAAATTAGACACGTGGTGATTCCTAAGATTTAAGATCTAAAAATTTGATAATTCGGTGTTTCACAGGGCCAACCTTATTACGTTGTCCCTCTGCTTAATGTCTGTCAGCAGCTGCCCACGTTGACGATAAAGTGGACACTCGGCCTGGTGCACAGACTCTTTCATGATTTTGCTGCTTCCTCAGTTAGTTTCATTTTCCTGACATTTTTATTTAACATTCTTGAAGATGCACCTCAAACAGCACATGTGTATTAGTTTCTTCTTGCTGCTATAACAAGTTACCACACACTTAGCTGCTGGAACTAATTACAAAAGTCTTCTTTTGTACTTCTAGAGGTCAGAAGTGCAATGACAGTCTCTCTGGGCTGGAGTCAGGGTGTCCACAGGGCTGGTTCCTTCTGGAGGCTGTGAGAGCTGAACCCATCTTCTTGCTTTTCTCCAGCTTCAAGTGGCTGCCTGTATTCCTTGGCTTTTGGCTTCTTTCTTTATCTGCAAAGGGCATCACTTCAGTCTCTGCTTCCGCCATCACACCTACTCTTCTTCTGATGTTAACTCCTCCTGCATGTCTCTTACAAGGGTCTTGTGATTACTCTGGGCTTGGCCAGATCATCCAAGATCATCTCCCCATCTCAGGGTCTTGAATTATACCTACAATGTCTCTTTCACCCTTAATAGAACATTCCCAAATTCCAGGAATCGGCACATGGACATCTTGGGGGGGGGCTTCCCAGTGTAGTTCCCTAGTCTCTGTACCTAATGTTCTCACTGCCTGGGACCCCTTTTCCTGCTGCCTTTGCCAGGCTAATTCCTGTTCACCCTTCAGAACCGAGTCTCAGGGTCTTCTCTGGAAGAAAACTTCCTGGGACCTCCTGTCTCCCGCTCCATTGATCGGGTAATGTGCCTCCGCCCTGGCTTGTTAGCATTAACTCCTGCCGTGTCACAATTGTAGGTGTATTTGTCGGCCTGTCCCAGTCGTCCTTAAGGACAGGGAGCACATTCTAGTCACCTTCCTGTCCCTACTATGTAGACCCATGGCTGCACATTGTAGGGCTGGTTGACGGATGCCCAGGAAACGGGGACCAGGGCAGCAGCCATGCCCCCGCCATGCAGGCATCCCGGGGAGAAGCCCTTTGACCGGGTTTCCGTGCAGCCTGCCGGCCTGGCATCGCACCCTCTCCCGGGAACGGAGGCCTCTGGGCTTCAGCGTGTCAGGTTCTATGTTTCCCTCTCCCGTCAGCTGTCTTAATTCTCCCTTAGTTGTGCTGTAACAGATCAGCCTAAGTGAAAGCGAACAGACAATTTCCCATTAACATTTATATTGCTTTTCCTTTCTGTTTCTTGGTGAGGCTCTGAGGCCTGAGATGGCTGCAGAAAATATTCTCCCATCTAAATGATGTCCCTGCTGGGGCCTGGATTCCAGCGCTTTGCTGGGCTGTGGGGAAGGGTGGGTGTGGTGGACTCATGGGCCCAGGAAAAAGTCAATCCAGAAACTGCAGGCTGGATTCAGTAAACGTCACAGCGGAGCGCGCACTCTGCGTCTGCTCCTTTGCTGGGTCTTGGGTATGATCTAGTGTTTATTAAGTGGTTATTAACGTGCCAGGCATTCTCCCACGTGCTTTAATTTTATCACCTCCCTGACTTTTCGTAACTGCGCTGTGAAATGTAGTTCCCATAATTATCCAAGTTTTACAGAAAAAGAGACTGAGGCAGAGAGCGGTTGCTTCACGTGTCCAAGGTAGTAAATGACATGGGTTCCAGAGCCTGCTGCTGCGCCACCTTGCTGATGGGGAAGACCCAGTGTCTGTCCCCCAGGTGCTCGCGGTCCAGCGTCGCCGTCGGAACAGGCATGCCCTGCAGGGTGCGTGGGGGAGCCACAGGTAGGCAGAGGGTTTGAAGGGCGTTCCAGGCAGAGGGACTAAGAAAAACAAAAGCAGGGAAGTGGGAAAGTGATTATTTTGTTCAGGGATGAGTGAGAAGCAGTTCAGGGCAGCGTAGGTTGCTTTTAAGGCTGTTGGAAAGTCTGACAAGGAGTGAGGGACCCGCAGGGACAGGCGGGTTTAGCCAGTGAATGGATTTTCTAATCTGTCATCTAGAGGTGATCAGCTGGAGGTGAGCATGATGTGGACAGCTAGTGTCTCCCAAATTGCCCAGCTTAAAAATGTCGTGGGACCTTGATGAAATAGCAGACTCTAATTCATAAACCTGGGGCGGGCCCTACGGTTTGCTTTTCTTTCTTTTTTTTTAAAAAAATATATCTTTATTGATTTCAGAGAGAGGAAAGGAGAGGGGGAGAGAGAGAGATAGAAACATCAATGATGAGAGTCATTGACCGGCTGCCTCCTGCATACCCCTGACTGAGGATCAAGCCCACAACCCGGGCATGTGCCCTGACAGGGGATCGAACCCCAATCGCCTGGATCCTAGGTCGATGCTCGACCGCTGAGCCACGCCCAGCTGGGCATAGAGTCTGCTTTTCTGACAAGCTCCAGGTGAGGTGGCGGTGGTTGTGGCTGGGTCCCGCAGTGAGCAGGGAGGGTATAGAGGGGAAGGAGGCGCTGTGGGGTGCGTGGGTGAAGGGGCTTGGGAACGATGCCCTACTTTCCTGTCACAGTGGCAGCATGGTCCTCAGTTATCGCTGGAGCCTTCCTGGCTTTAGAGACATGAGAGTGAGAAAAGCAGTTTGTCTTAGCATCAGTGCATTCTTCGTAAGCGTGTTTTCACTGTCGTGGCCTTGCCCATAACCGCTCTTAAAATATTTACGACGGTTGTCCAAGGTTGGTGTTGTGACCTCAGTTTTAGAGATGAGGACCTCGGGGTCCCCCTGCAGCAGGCAGGCAGGCGGGCGGGCGTTCATTCACTCCTCCGGCGTCAAGCTCCTTCGCTGTGCCGGTCACTCTTCTAGGCCCTGGGGATGCCGATGCGGAAAGTTCCCTGGTGAGGAAATAGGTACACAGCTTGGGGTCATGTAAGTACTTTGGGGAGAAGTCGGGGTATGCCGGCCTGCAGGGAAGGCTTCTTGAGCAGGCCCCAGAGTGAAGTGAGGATACGCTCCATACAGTTGTCACTAGGATGCAGATTCCAACCAGAGGAAATTCCACGTGCAAAGGACCCGTGACAGGGATGTGCTGTCTTATTAAGGAACAGCAAGTCTGGGAGGTTTTTACCTCTAATACTTGTGACGCCAAACACGTGGGGTTTTGCTCTCCATACTAGTTCTCTAACTCTCTGGACACCAACTGGGTGTCCTGTAATTCAGTTTACTCTGTCACTACCTACCCAAGTTAGTACAGACTCCACTGGTTAAGGACTCGGACTCATGAGACTGTCCCCACTCCAGACTCTAGCCACAAGCCCCAGGTTGCCACCTGTATTTCTGACTAACTGGCTCTAAATTCAAGCGGTTCTCAGCACCCCACAGCCCTCTTCTCAGGAACTCAGGAAAGTGCTTTGCTTATAATATTGGTTTATAATAAAGGATGCAACTTGGGAACAGCCGAATGGAAGACATGCATAGAGCAGGGTGCGGGGGAGGGGGGGTTATGCACACGCTCTCTCCAGCCATGCCGCCTGCCCAGGACCTTGATGCATTCACCCTGGGAGCTGTCTGAACCCTGTCATTTAGGGGGTTTTATGGAGGTTTCATCGTGCAGACATGGTTGATTTCTCCACTGGCCATCGGTGCTTAGCTCATCTCCAGGCCCTCTCCCCTCCCTGGAAGTTGGGGGTGGGATGGGGCGGAAAGTTCCAACCCTGGAATCACGCCTTGGTCTTTCTGGTGACCAGTTCCCATCCTGAAGCTGTCTAGGGGCCCCCAGCCACCAGTCATCTCATTAGCGTATGCCAGACCCTCTTATCACTCCAGAGATACCAGGGGTCTTAGGAGCCGTGTGCCAGGCAATGGAAACAGAAACCAAATATATGTTTATCCCAGCAAGGAAGCCAGCTGGGCTGGAGCAGTGGAAGCTCAAGGAAGGTTCAGTAAGTGGCCCAGGCTGGGGTGCAGCTGAGCTGACATTTGCAGGTTCCTGGCTTCTGAGTCTGTGGTTCGTCCATCTGCAGGTACCTGTGAAAAGCCACTGCAGATTACACGCTTCTCTGTTTACTGGAGTGAGTTTCATCTGTTATGAAGCAGATGTCTCCATTAATTCAGCTCCAGTGGCGACTCCACAGCGGAAAAGCATGCTCATTGCTGTCACCATTGTGAGGCCGAGGAAGGGAGTAGCCACAGTGTCTGAACCAACCCAGGTCGAGATGACTGCACGTGTACTTCTCCGCGGCCTTAAGTGCCTTCACGGCGTGTGTGGCCATCACTCTGTCCATTCCAGAACTGTCCCATCACCTCCCGTAGAAGCCCTGTGCCCATTAACCAGTAACTCTCTACTTCCCCTCCCCAGCTCCCGTTAACCTCTCTTCTCCTTTCTGTTTCTATGAATTGGCCCTCGCGGATGTGGAATCATAAGGATATTTGTTCTTTTGTGTCCGGTTTATTTACGTGGCATAATATCTTTAAGGTTCACCCATGTTGTGTAGCATGTGCCAAAATTGCCTTCTTTTTTTAAGGCTGAACAATAGTCCATTGTATGTGTGTCTACCACATTTTGTTGGTTCACTTGCCTGTGGATGAACATTTGGGTTTTTCCACCTTTTGGTGATTGTGGATAAATGCTGCTACCTCTTTGGTTGTCTGTGGGTTTGTTTTGTGGTTTGTTTTTAAAGCCCAAACTTCATAGAATGTACATATCTCAACAGCACATTTTTGAGGGTGATATTTACATAGGGGAAGTTTATATTTACATTGCAAAAATCAATATAATACTTAAAAAAACATAATGTATCGTGAGAAATATTAAGTTACCGACCCGATGCAGTAGGTAGACAGTCAGAACGAGGTATAGAGATGCTGAGAAGCCCCGAGGCCTCACCAAGGCGGGGCGCGGCCCTGGGGAGCTGCTGGGACTGGGAAAGGCGGCCCTGGGGAGCTGCTGGGACTGGGAAAGGCGGCCCTGGGGAGCTGCTGGGACTGGGAAAGGCAGGCTGGTGTGCGCACAACTGTTTGCCGACACCCGCATGACTAGTCTCCTGATGGAGAGGCAATGCTTGAAGCATTTACATCCTAACAAGGGCCCTTGTCACTTCTGTACAGGTGTTTTATGTTTATGATGTCTTTGTTTCATTTTTGGAAATTGATTGGGAGGAGGGAGTCCGCTTAACATGTAATGCATTATAAGTTTTAATTATAATGTGATTATAAATTTTCCTGTTTAAAAAATCCTGAGGAATTGGTTCTGTTAGCTTTCTGGCACCGACCATTTTATTCTCAGGAAGGAATTGTTGAAATAACAAGGGAGATCCTGCCTCTCCAGGTGTGTTGAGAAGATGAAATGTGGGTACCGAGGGAGGAAGAGGCTTGCTCCCCCAGCGTTCTTGGAGAGTAGGGTCACCCCCCTCCCCAGGCCGTGGCTCTTCCTGGTGCCTTAGGGGTCTCCCCTTGTCTCCATGTCAGAACCATTGAGGGGACCGGCCCCGAGCGTAGGAGGAGGCTAATTGTTGACAGGAGTCTTGGCCTTTGTAAGTGCTCGTTGGACATCAGCTGTGAGGGGCCAGGACACGCTGGGGAACTCAGGAGAGATTAATGGGACTCAGCCCATTTTTGTGTCCGAGTCCGTCTGGAGATGTATGGATGTGAGCAGGAGACACGTCTTTTACTTGCTCGCTGGCTCGCCTCCCCTGGGCCTGGGAAGAGCTGTATTCCAGTTTGGGGCTCCCAAGCTTTCTTACTGCGCTGACAGTTATTGCTGCTGAGAAATGAGTCCACCGGCACCGCTGTGGCCAATACTCAGCCACGCAGATTCTCTCTGTGGTCAATGTCGCGGACATGGCTTGTCATGTTAGGGTGACAACACAGATCTATTTCTGATCCCCTCCTTCCTCCCGTCTTTTAGGAAAGGGTGAGACCAGTCTCCCTGACCAGCACCCTCTCCTCTCTCCCTTGAAATGTCAATTGGATTAACATTTTGCAGTGTGGCCGCCTGCACATCTGCTTACAGCACAGGGCTGGACTTTGGAAACCGATAGCACAGAACCTCCATGGGGGTCCCTGTATTTCGTTTCTTTAATGATCTCATGGCAAATTTCTTCTGCTCTCAAGCCAAAGGAGACTCGTGCAACTGTGGGGGCTGCACCCTCAGCCTGGGCATTCCCACAGCCGGGGCTGTGGGCCTGTGCCTCCCCCACCCCGACGCAGCTGCTGGACCTGGGAAGGAACCGTCACGCTTATCGAGGAGGTTCCCAGGCAGGGCCCACGTGAGCTCTTATTTTCTGCAGCATCCGTGGCTCTGCGGGGCTGGAGAGGGAGGGATGGATGGATGGATGGATGGACACCATGTGGGAGGACCAGCCAGATGGGACTGGGGGGAGATGAGAGTATGGGGCCCCGCCTGGTCCTGGCCTCGCTGGCTAGAGGGACCTCCTATGCCAGATGGAGGTGGTCCAGAGGCTGACCTCCAACTTGACTGCCTTTGTCAAGAAGGCCTCAGGATTTCTCTTTCCACTCCTTTCGTCTCTTCTGTTTTTCTTCTCTGGTCTCTTTGCCTTCTCACGTGCTCTCCTTCCCTCCTTCCTCTCCCCTGTGGTCTTCAGGAAAAGGAACGCGGAGTGTGTCTGAATTCTGCCTCCTGTGGGTAGCTGGGTGTGTGACCTTGGGCCCCAGCATCTTCAAGGGTTAACTGGGGGTGCAGATACCTACGTCGGGGTTGGAGGGAGGGCTGGGTAATAATAGCGATCACTAAATGTTTCTAGCTCTTATGTTTATATGGCACTTAGTGGTTCTCATGGTCAGTCCTCAGTCCTCGGGTCACCCATGAGGCAAGACTGTTATCCTCAGTTTACAGATGAGGAAACTGAGGCCTAGAGAGATCAACCAACTTGCTGAAGGTCACTTAGCTATTTATTATATGGCGAAGCTGGTGTTTGCACCCAGCCTGCCTGCTGCACCGTGACAAGGTTACCTGTGGAAGCATCTGGTGCATGGGGAAAGGGGCAACTAACATTTATTGAACATCTGTGGTCAAGTTCTTTAACGTGCACTGTGAAAGGTATGCATTGTAAATATTTAAAAGGTGGTATCATTTTTCTCTCCATTTTATTAAAAAATATGTTTTTATTGATTTTGGAGAGAAAGAAAGAGAGGAGAGGGAGAGAAAAAAGAGAGAGAGAGAGAGAGAAACATCCATGGGAGAGGGAAACGTTTATCAGCTGCCCCCTGGACGCCCCCTACTGTGCCCTGACCGGGAATCGAGCCGGTGGCCGCCTGCTGCCTGGGACCGTGCTCACCCAGCGGAGCCACAGCAGCCGGAGTTCTCTGCATTTTAATTGTCTTGTTTTTCGTTTGTCTGTTTTTCTTTCCTTTACATTAATATTTATGCCCACTGTCTCCGGGATTTGGCCCAACCCTCCTTTCTCTCTCTTTTGGTCTTTTCTGCTTTTTGGACCCCCCGTATGTACCCGGTTCCCTTTCATGTCTCTATGCCTCTCCCAGCCCTCTGCCCACCCCTGCTTTTCTCTTCCTTGCCTGCCTCCGCCTCACCTCTCTCTGCTTTTGTCTATCTTGATACTCGCCAAAACCAAATCCCAAAACTCCAGCGGAGGTGCAGGTCCGCCATCTGACTCACGGCGTGGCCAGAGCAGCAGGAATCCTGCCGGCTGGGGCCCGGTGACAGGCAGGCTGCGACCACAGAGGATGGGGTGCAGCTCTTGCGAGCTCTTCAGACACGCTCTCTTCGACAGCCGCAGGACTGTGGCTGAGATTTAATCTCCCCAGAGTTGGGAAAGTTCGGAGATGGAGTTTTTTCTCTCCTCATAACTTTTACACACACACACACACACACACTCCCCCCTAAGGCAGTAAATTTGTCAGCCTGTACAGTAACGCACAGCTCTAAATACGGACATGGTAGGAAGAGGGATGGTTGCTGTGGGAACCATAACTTTTAATTTACTGGCTTGGAGCTCTCAACCAGGGCTTGGTGCTTAATGTAGTGATTTTACATTTGGATATGTGATCAGGAAAGGCATAAAACCTTGCAAAGCTAGGGCCCGCGTGGGGGGGAGTTACTGAAGGATATTGCCAGGGGGTGGGGGGTTGTGAAAAATGAGGGAGGTGGAATGAGGCCCATTAATATGCCCTTAACAGTCAGAAGGGCAGTAGACAAATCCCGGGGCGCCCGGCTGGTCAGTACGGGAGGCTCACTGACCGGCAAGGCCGCTTCCATCAGCTTGCAGGTGACAGTGAGATCCAGAGAGGAAGGAGAGGGGGAGGCTGGGACGGAGGCTGAGGGAGCACAGCTTTGGGGACAGAGGTCCGGGTTCAAAACAAGGCAGCGTGCAAGGGATTTGGACTCCAAAAACCTGAGCTTAAAGCAGTGAACACTGAGGCGCTGCTTTCGAGGTGCCAGGTCCTGTTCTCAGCATGCTGGGCGGGGCGCACTCTTTAAGCCTCTGCGCGTCCCCATGAGGCAGGTGCTCCATCGCGGGACAGAGGGGTCAGGGGGTACAGAGGGGTCAGGGCTAGGACCTCGTCCAAGTTAAGTCCCTACACTTCACTTGCTACATTTTGCGACAAGTAATCCTGACTTTGTTACTTACGAGCTGTGTCATCTTAGGTAAGTTACCTCACCTTTCTGAGCATTGATTTCCTCCCCAGTAAAACGAAGACAGTACCTGGCCCAGGCCGGGTAGCTCAGTTGGTTAGAGCATGGTCTGGATACCCCGACCCAAGGCTGCAGGTTTGATCCTTGGGCAGGGCACGTACACGAACCAACCAGTGAATGCAGGAGTCTGTGGAACAGCAAATCGCTGTTTCTCTCTCTCTCTCTCTCTCTCTCTCTTCCCCCCTCCCCCCTCCCCCCCTCCTTCCCTCCCTCTCCCTTTCTCTCTTTCGCAAATCAATCAATTAAAAAAATTACAAAAAGACAATAATGCCTTCCCCATGTGATTGTGGTGCATCTTAGGAGAGAACAAACGCGTGGACGTTCTCTGTGGGCGTGTTTGCTTGTTTACCGCCGAGAGAGAAGCAGAGGCGGGCCCTCGTTCGAGGGGGAATGGGGCAGGAATTAGTCTTGGGATATTTTTACGATTTAGGTGGGCGGCACCCAGGTTGGCATCGGGCCTGCCTGACAAATGGACCCTCTCCCTCCCCCCACCGCCCCCTCCGCCATCCCCCGCGTGCTCCTTCCCTCGCCGTCCTGCTGAGCTTTCCCCAGCACACCGTGTACCCGAGACCCCAGCACCTGCTGCTGGGGCCCGGGGAAAGGGGGGCTGGGCACCGCTGCCGGCGTGGCTCCCTTGAGCGGCATGGAATGCGATGCCTCCCGAACATTCATTCAACCAATGTTTATTTTGCACCTACTATGTGTCACTCGTTCTCAGCTCTGGGGATGCAGTTGTATCCTTATGGGGACTCAGGTAACCTCAGTCCTTGTAAAATTTCCTTTCCAGGAGGAGCAACAGCTAAGAAATAGATTCTGTCAGCTGGCAATAGGAAAAATAAGAAGCCAGGTAAAGAGATGGAGCCGAGGGGCTGGGCGGAGAGTGGGGTGTTAGGCCAGGGAGGGTCTCTTTGGAGAGGCCACGTTGGAACAGAGGCCTGAACGGAGCGAGGGGATGGCCCCAAGCGAAGGTCGGCGGGAAGGGTATTTCAGGTGAAGGGGTGGACGCGTGTCGCTATCCGAAGGCCGGCAAGACGGGTGTTCTCAAGGCACAGCAGGGAGGAAGCAGGGAGAACAGAGGCAGGCCGGGGTCAGGGGTCTGGGCTCACAGGCGTTAGCAGGGAGACTGGGTTTTATTCCGAGTGCGGTAGGACACCACTGATACGAGGTTGCCGAATAAAAACACAGGATGGCCAGTTAAATTTGAATTGCAGATAAACCATGGATAATTGCTTACTTTGGACATAAGTATAAGTGGGCATTCTGCTTTTTATTTGATGGACCAGGAAGGAGGCTCGTTTTCCAGGACGGAGGTGGGGTTGGCCCAGGCCGTGTGGTCCAAGGGGAGGTGCTGAGAAGGGTTCAGATTCAGGATATATTGTGCCGCCTGCAGGACTTGGTAATGGACTGAACGTGCCAGGGAAAGAGGGGAGTCGGCAGCTCTCGAGGGTCCTCGGTGGGTTTTCTCCTCTATCAGTCTTGTTTCTTGAGGGTGGGCTGCGCCCCGTGGGTGCCAGGGACGTGTGGGGAGCCTGGGGCCTGTCTCTGGGTCTCTGCGTTCTTTATTAGCCTCGGTCATTGTGTCGCGGCTCTTGTCGGATCCTGTAAGTTTGCTGTCCCCATGCCAGTGGTGAGGAGCTTGGGCAGGGAAGGGAACAGATGCCAGGGAGAAGGAGTTCAGGGGAGAGGGGACCTTCGACGCTCCTTCCTGAGCACGCGCCAGGTTCCCTGGGTGTGCCCCCCACGCTGATTTCTGATGCCGCCGACTTCAGGGCAAGCACAATTGGTACTAAATCTTGCTTCGTGTTTTATTAAAGAGCCGATCATGATAAAACTATTAAAAACTGTTATGTTAGTGCCTCAGAGTGGTTTCCTCCCCGCACCTCCCCGCCCTGCCCGCCTCCCTGTCTTCAGGCCGGAGCGGCCGTGCCCCCGTCACGACTGTTGCCCTCAACGCGGAGGCAGCCGGCACGTCCTAGAGCAGCGATGTTCAACCCGTGTCCCGCAGAATTTGTAAAACATGCAACGCCCGACCAGTCAGGGGCACCGACCTCTTTTCCCGTAGACTGTCACACTGAGAAATGACACTACCCAACATAACCATAGCTGTACAACATGACTGAATCAAAATTATGCCTATTTTTTGGTCACATCAGCAAAAAATATATGTTTGGTGCGCCGCAGAGTTTTTAGTAATTAGCTCGTGTGCCATGAGCCGAGAAAGGTTGAAAACTGCTGTGCTGGAGCCTGGGGGGCTTCCCTGCAGCCAGCCCTCCGTCCTGGGTGGTTCTGGACCGCGCTCGGGCTTCCTTCTCAGCGGGGGCTGCAGAGAGGGGCCCCCGCCACCCGCAGGACAGCCGTGGGAGATGGGTCAGGCGTCTTCTGCGCCCTCAGCAGGTGCGTGGCTTTGGTACGGTGATAGCTTCTCTAAAAATGACGGTGATAGCAGCTCCTGCCTTACGGTGTGAGAGGGTAAAGTAAATTTAAAGTGTTACATAGGAGGTTATGTGTCGTTGGCATTGCCCTGATCGTCTGGCACGGTGGCTTGGAGCCAGGGAGCCTGGCTTTGAACTTGCGGCTCTGCTTCCTGCCGTCGGCGTCGCTCTGGGCTCAGGCGTGGCCTCCCGCTCCCAGTGAACTCAAACCACTGGTGGGTGTGCTGGTGTCTCCTTGGGTTTGGATAACTCTCAGGTACAGGGAATGAATTAATGTTGCTGTACGAATGGTGGTAACGGTTAACACTATAGGAAATACTTACTATAGCGAGTGCTTCGGTTGCGCTTACTGGATGCCAGGCACCATTTTGACATAGTATCTGATTTAATGTTCACCACCCTCCCGGGAGGGTGGGTATTGTTATTGCTCTGAGAGAGGAGGCAGATCAGGCACAGAAAGTCTTAAGTCACGTGCCAAAGGACATAAACAGCCGACCTGGGACTCAAACCCGGGCAGTCTGGCCCAAGACCCCTTGCTCCGAACAACTACGGATATGAATTGACTTTTCAGCTCCTCTTTTAATAGCCACCTACTCTAATAACTAATGACCTCCTCCCGTTACTCTCCGCGCGTTTGGGGGCTGACAGCCCGCTAAAATGGAATATTCGGAGCAGCGCTGCCCCAGCTCCTTGACAGTTTTCGGGTATAAATCTACCTTAAAGATGTACAAGGACGAATTATGCAATCTGATTTTTAAGTGCTTTTCCAGCGGTATAAATAATGAAGTGTGTTGGAACTGGCAGGTAGAGTACATTAAGTTGAGTGCAATTAAAACACGGTGATATTTTTAAATTAACAAGGAAAAAAATAAGTGGCGGAATGAAGACATCGGAACATGTCTTCGCAGCCCCCCCCCCCCCCCCCGGCCGATCGCGGGGTGGGGATCGCCGAGGGTCTCGGTAACATGTATGCTCTGATTCCAGGCGCGATGACAGTCCCATTTAACACAAAGAGCACTTTGAATTCGCTGCTGCGTAACAGGCAGATGACATTTCTAACAACATCATCTTTTCAGTTCTTTTGAAAGCAGATGACAAGGGGGTATTCTGAGGAGCCGTCTGCGTTGAAATAATGGCTTGCCTTCTGGGTGATGTGTCAGTGAGACATCTGAGCGGCAGGATTCTCTCTGCGAGAAGAAGCTGCGTCTTTCACGCCCACGGGTGGGCTCTGCCCTTTCCAAAGGCCTCTGGCCTGTTCACTGGGAGCCGGGAGGCTGGCACAGCTGCTCAGACGGCCCCTCACGTCCCTCCCGGAGCCTTGATTGTGGACGTGGCCGGGCGAGAGCCACTCTCGGCGGTAGTTACTGCAAAGCCCAATCAATGCACGTTTGTTTATTGAAGGTCACCTTTGGCCGCCCACTCGGCTCTGGAGTTAGAAACCTCCCGGCAGGTCGCCGCTGGCTGACTCTGTTGTAAACATTCCTGTACCTCTGAATTCACCTGAATGCATTCCCCCCGGAGGTGGTCCTCTCACTTACCTGCCTGCTTCCAGCACGTGCACCCTTTTCAATGCTCAGAGACCCCATGGAAATCCCATGTTTGAAACTGGCTGCGTGGCACATCGTTTCGGGTGGCCTGCATGGGGACCGTGAACGTCTTTAGACTGGACTATACCTTCCTAAATGTGGAGTCCCTGTGCATTTCTGTGCTAGGGCTGTCATTTTAAAGTACCGCAAGTCGAGCGGCTCAAACAATAGAAATTTAACATCTTAACATTTCTGGAGGCCAGAAGTCCACAATCAAGACGTTGGGGGGGCCAGGCTCCCTCTGAAGGGGCTGGGAAGGACCTGTTCCCAGCCTCTCGCCAGGTAGGACCTTGGTTTATGGCAGCGTAACTCCCGTCTTCACGTGGTGTTCTCCCATCTTCACGTGTCTCTTTCCAAACTTCCCTTTTTGTAAGGACACCAGTCCTACTGGAGTAAGGTCCCACTCTACGCTAGTATGACCTCATCTTAACTGATTGCATTTGCCACCCCTCTATTTTCAAATAAGGCCCCATTTTCCTCACACCCAATGCAGAAGTGAACCCCCTCTCCCCACCTCCCTAGCGGGCCCCGCAGTCAGCCGTCCCCGGAGCCACCTCTTGGGTGTGTGACTCAGTCCCTTCTCCGTGGCTGGACAAGCAGCTCCGGAACGAGCGCGTTGGGCATGGAGACCCTTCCCGCCTCTGCTTTGTTCCCTTGGCCAGAGTGCCTGTGTCCTTGTTTAAGTTTTTATGCCCTAAGCCGGTGGTTCTCAAGGCTGCCTGTGTGACAGAGCCATCTGGAAGTTTCCGCAGGTGGCGGAGCTCCAGGTCCCAGCCCATGCCTGCCCGACTGGATGGGGTTTGTGGGTAAAGGCCTGGCAGATATATTTTCTCTTACAAAGCTCTCCAGATAATTCTGCTATTAAGAATCACTGCCCTAAAGCATCGGCACTGCTTCCCAAGGGGTCAACTCTTTTATTAGTAGAACATGAAGAAAAGGGATTAGATGGTGATATCGCCTCTCTTCCCGTCACAGTATCGTGGCCGTCGCCAGGCAAGACTGTCTCAGACGCGCCTCTTCCCCGCGGTAATTATGGAGGGTTCAGCTCCGCGGCGCCCGGCTCGGGTCTGCGGAGGATGTCACATAATAAGCACCCTCCCCCCCATCCCGGCGTGTCATTAAGAGAGGCTGGGAGATCTGGGTCAGCTCCGAGAAGCAGACGAGAGGGAAGGAGCCGGTCCTGGCGCCGCTGCTAAAAGCAGAGCTTGCGCAGAGGCTCACCCGCGCCTTTCCCAGGGGCCGCGTGGACGGAGGCATCAAGGAGAGCATGAGGCCTCCTCGCCACGCATCCTGCTTGGAATCTTCCGGGAAGTGGGGAACCCTTTTCCGCCTCGGGTATTTCTCTTCCCCCCAGATGTCCTGGGCACGCTTCCGAGTTTCCCCGTGTTGGCTCAGCAGGTTTGTGGGCCGCAGCCCCGCTGCGATTTCGCCTCTCACTCCCCGTGATGGGGGCGAAGAGCCGCTTCCCCAGCTGCTGAACTGCCTCCCTTTCCATAAAAGAACAGCCCTCCCCACCATTGTACTTTTATGGTTTCGCATGCCGGGTTTCTCATCTGTAGGATTATTTTTACCACTCTCATTGGGCTCTCTCCAGGTCCTCCAGATCCCGCCCCCCATTGAGCGTCCTTGTCAGTGTGTTAGTGATTTCCGCCTGGCTTCGGGCTCCTCCAGTCTGTCTGCTCTTTTCCTCGGGTGGTGGTGCCCGGTCGCCCTTTCTGTTCTTTCTGATGTTAGACACGCTCAAGTGTTTGCCTGTCTCTCAGAGAACTGGCTTCACTGGGGCTCCCGCATTCCCCGCCGTGTCCCGTGCCACAGGCCGTGGCTGAGCGGGTGATCGCTGCACACGTGGCCCACGCCCAGCTCATCCCTGTGCGAGCTTGTGAACGGCTCTGTGCTCCGTCCCCCTGGCCCTGGAATTTGCAGAGAGACACCGATGATGAGCTGTGGGTCCGGAGCCATGGGGCAGTGCCACCACTCTGGAACGTGGACTCCTTCGTGTGTCAACTGGAGGAGTGTGTGGGGGCCAGCAGAGGACATCAGCTGGGAGAGAGGGAGAGAGTGGCAGGCACCTGGGAATGAGAGGCTCCCAGGCTTCCCGAGACAGAGAGAGAAGGAGGGAGAGAGAGAAGGGAAGGAGATAGAGACAGGCAGATATGGAGACATAGCTGCCTTGCTTTCCGATGGGTTTCCAGTTCCTACCAGACTCAGAGCGCTTTGGGAAACATTTTAATTACCCTTCTTGTGTGATGCCCAAGCTCTTGACTGTGGCCTTGAAGATGTGAGAAGACTTGTTTTTGACCTTCAGGGACAGGGGTTGGCAAATTACGGCCTGCAGGTCAACTCTGGCTGACTGCATATCTCTGTAAATAAAGCGTATTGGGACAGAATTTTATTTGTGTGCTGTCTGTGGCTGCTCTTGAGCTGCAGTGGCACAGTTGAGCAGTGTCAACAGGGACCACGAGGCCCAGGAAGCCGAAAATATTTAGTATCCGGACCTTTATAGGAAATATTTTCAACCCCTGTTCAAGGATCTTAGAGTCTTGATGGGCATAAAGTATCCTTCTAGCCCTGACTGGTGTGGCTCAGTTGGTTGGGAGTTGTCCAGTGCGCTGAAAGGTTGCTGGTTCGATTCCCGGTCAAGGCACATGTCCGGGTTGTGGGCTTGGTGCCCACTAGGGGGCGTGCAGGAGGCAGTCGATTGGTGCTCTCACATCAATGTTTCTCTCTCCCTCTCCCTTCCTCTCTCTCTAAACATCAATAAGCTAATCTTTAAAAAATTAAAAAAAAATCCTTCTAATATTCATGTTGTATATAGCATGCTTTAGCTTTTAAATTTCATTGATCTTCAATATGTATTTTGGCTTTTCACTTACTTGCCTAGTATATTTTATGCCGTCCTCAGTTCTCCTTCGCTGTCTTTGTGAATCATTTTTAGTTGGCTATTTTTTTTTTTTTTTTTTGGGCTTTGAATCGAGCCATACGACGTGTAGGTCGAACCCACTCTCTCACATGCCAAGAACTGCGTGTGGGCAGTGACATTTCCCAGAGGATTCTCCCACCTGGGACTGACTGGCTCTTCTCCCCTGGTTTCATCCCCGCAATCTGGCCTCTTTGGGGGAAGCTCAGAGCTGTGACCTGATTCTCTCAGCAAGTGGAGTGAGCAGCGAATCGGCAGGAGCCACTTTTTGACGTTTTATGCAAGAATATCCTTTGTTACCAAAATATCACCCCACAACTTATACTGTTGGTGTCTGTAGTGCATAAAAACCGTAGAACCGTCTTTTGGAGTAAGAGTTGAGATAAAATAAGCATTAAGAAACAAAACAAAACAAAACGCCTCCAGGCTTTACAGAGCCATGGTTCGGTGATAATGTCCTGGATATTGAAGACAGACCTTTGTCCAAGGCCCAGGCCCGTTCACTTACCAGCCGAATGACCTTGGGCCAGTTCCTTGCCTTGTTTTCGCTTCAGTTTACTGTCTTCTGAGTTGGAGAGAATGCCTACTTCAGGGAGCTGTTGGGGGAATTAATTGAGATAATGCATATAAGAAATTATATGAAATTAGTCGTCCTGCATATAATTCTTGTGAGGTCTGGGGAGTGGTCTTGGATAGTTGAGACAATTCTGGCAAGTCCCTCAAAAGTCAGGTACCTTTAGACCAGAACCTCCCGGGGTCAGAGAGCATGAGTTTGCCAAGGCCTTTTGGTCCAGGCCATCAGGCAGCCCCTCGCCGGGGCCCCTCCCTCGTCGCCTGCTCCACCCACACTGGCCTTTGTGTTGTGTTGATTTCCAGTTCCCCAAGTATACCAGCCTTTCTCACCCGAGGCTTTCTTCCTGTCCTGTTTCAGATCTCTGCCTCTCCCTCTTTTACCTGGTTAATCCCGTCTCATTTGTCAATTCTTGGATCAGGTCTCACTTTCTCAGGCATGCCCTTTTCCAAACCAGCCCAAGTCAGGTTCTTCTCTTGGGTTCACTTGTTAAATGAAACAAAGAAGCAGACATTCTTTGTGACCCTGCTAGATGCTAGAAAACATGCTTCGAATGGAAATCAAAACGATCCAAGTCCAGGACGTTATGCCAAGTAAGATAAGCCAGTCATAAAAAGAGAGTTTTTATGACTCCACGTATATGAGGTTCCTAGAGTAGTTAAAATCAATCAGAGAGACGGAAAGTAGAGTGGTGGTTGCCAGGGGCTGGAGGGCAGGCGGGAGTGGGAGTTCGAGTTGAACAGGCGGAGAGACTCAGTCTTGCAAGATGAAAAGAATTCTGCAGATGGATGTGATCATAGCGCAACAGTGTGAATGCAGTTCGTGCTCCTAAACTGTGCACTTAAAAATCGTTAAGGTGGTGATTTTTACGTTATGTGTATTTTAACACAAAGGTGGTTTTTAAAAAGAGTGGATCCATATGGATCGATTGGAAGGTTATTGCGGCGTTCCGGGGGCGAGGCCAGCTGGGAGCTTGGACTGTGGACGTGCTGGTGAGATGGAGAGAATCTGATTGACCTTAGAGGGGTTGGGGAGTTGAAGGAGCGAGGCCTTGGTGCTGGGTTCGCCGCGGTGCCTTCTGGGGGGGAGGGAGAGGGCCTGGCGTTGACAGTGACTCCTGGATCTCAGGCCTGCCTGCTGCGGGGGGCATTTACCAGGGCTGAGAATCTTATTACACCTCTCACAGAACTTCATCCATATCATACTTAGAACTAAATCGTTAACTGGGGGGGAGTCGATGGTCCTCCTGATGAACTGTAAATAACACCCAAGAAGAGACTCTTTCATCTGCCCCTTTCACCAGGTGTCCCCAGCACATTACAGGTGCTCCGGGGGTGTTTGTGAAAGGCAGGGGAGTTGTGGTCTATCAGGTCTACCTTCCTACGGCCTGACTTGGTCTCGGGCGTCTTTCTAGTGCTGAGGTTTTCGGGATCAGTGACTAATACCTCTCTTTTCCATGTCTGAGATGAGAACAGATTGAGAGACATGGGAGCAGACAGAAATAGGTAAAACTATTCCTTTTTCGTTAAAACCATTTAGAGAAAGTGTCTCATCCAGGTAGACTTATTTTCTCACCCAAATTAGACAGTCTTAGTGGCAAAGCAGACATTAGGTCCCCTCCCTGGGGCCTGTGGCACATGCTCTCTCTCCACAGGGAGACAGCCCCTGAAAGGCCAGGGAGGGGGGATAGGCTGAGCATGCACAGGTCCTTACCAGTCAGACATCTTCGCTCCTCTTTGCCAGGAGTGAGTGACGGGCGGGGTGGGCCAGGCTGGTGGCTGTGGCACAGAGTCACTCCTCGTGGACCCCAGGGGAGTGAGATGGAAGGGCTAATAAACATAAGATAGCTGTGCTGGCTGCCATTTTCAGAGCTAGAAAGTTTTTCTGGGAAGATCTTGGCCCTGGCCCAAGTCCCCGGTCCCCTGACACTTTCAAGCATGAGGTCCAGGGGGACTCCTGGCGCCTCTGCCCTGTGCTCACCCTAGGCCAGCCTTTACGACAGCCCCCTCATTCTCTCTAAGCCTAGGGTGGGCATGCCCAGCTCTGATTACCTGGCACCCCACCGCTTTCTAACTTTGGGAACTGCTTGAGAAGCTGGGAGGTGCAGCCAGTTTAGCCTTAGATTGATGAAAGCTTTTCTTAGCCTGGTATGAGAGTTTTCCTAAACATCACATTTTAAAGAGCAGTCCCTTCGTATATAAAATGTGCTAGGAGCTATGTTTTCATTTTTCTTTATTGTTAGATATATCACACATGCAGACAAGGAATCTTAAAAAGTCAGCATTCTTAAAAATCTCAGATGATCTTCAGAGAAATGACAACAAAGATCGCTTCGACGTGCCGGGCCTATCAGATACTCTTGAAGTTAAACAGTCAGATTTCCCATGTAGCTTTCTCTTTGTGTCCGAGCGTTGTTTTAGGGATTAGAGGAATAAAGGAGCATTTGTGATAAATACCGAAGGAGGAAGGGACGCAGTAATAGCCTGCCCGGTGAGGGGTCGAGGTAGGACTTCCGTTCATTGTAGGTGGACTAAGTTTAGACTGTGAAACACATGTATAAATGCCAGCTGATGATGGCTTTTGTTTGGAAAGCGTTTTACACTTTACATCGAGCTTTTACTTTGGTCCAACGGATTAGGCGAAACAGGGAGCCATTCTGCAGAGACCTCAGAAGGGCTTTCACTGGAGCCGGCCTGGCTCCCGTCCCCCTCAGTGTGGACTCGGCGTGTGGTAGCCACGTAATGGGTTGGAAATGCAGCCGTTCTGAGAGTCCAGTAAAACTCGGGCGGTATTGCATTTTGTGCAACAGGGACATTTAAAACTTGTGTGGCTCCCACTGGCCTCAGAATGAAGGCCAAGTTCTTTAGTGTGCTTCTAAGACCCTCTGCGGCCTGCCCTCTCTGTCCTTCCAGCAGCTTCTCTCCTGGGCCTCACCTTGCCCTCAGGGCCTTAGTTATATGAACGTATTTTCTGTCTGCTGTGAGCACTGGGCCCTCCGGTCTCTAAACCACGATCCCCTCATTTTCTTATTTCTTGGGGCCCTTGGTGTCTTAGTCATTTTTTTCACCTTGCCCACAGGCCAAATGAGATACCTAATTATTCCCTTTATTAATGTCCTAACAATGTTTACATCCTAACAGTTTAGTATCTGTTTGAAAAAAGAACCCACATAAAGTAAAGGAAATTTCATTTCACTTTTAAATAACCACAGCTACTATTTATGGGACATGTTTACTGTGGCACAGCTTCTCAAACCTTGGAATCAGACCGGACACCATTGCACATTGATTTTCATACGTCTATTGCCTTTTATCTTAGCAAATCCTGAAAACCCAGCTTTGCAAACAAATGTGGACTGTAGTACTGTCTCACGTTGACACCGAGCTGCCGGGGGCAGGCGGGGCAGGCGGGGCCTGGCAGCTGCTGAGAATTGCTGTGCTTCTCTGGAAGTTTGAAAATGCCCTGCGGTGCCCAGTGGGTTTCCTGCGGCGCCGTGGCACGCGGTTTGGGAACCGTGGTTCTGAGCCTTGGCCTCTGCCGGTTTCTTCTGCTTGAACACTTCTCTCAATCCCGCTTCTGCTGCCGATTCTCCGGCTCTCAGCTGGGATGCGACGACCCCTAGAAGTTTCCCCAGAACCTTCCAGACGGAGCTTGGGAGGTGCATCCGCAGGCTTCCCGAGCCACTGTCCTTAACCCTCTACTCCGGCCCTTCGCACTGTAACTTTATCCTTGTGTTTCTCCCGCCTGGGCTTTAAGTTGCTCCGGGAAAGGGACTGTCACATTGCCCATGCTTTATAAATGTGGGAATTGAGGGAATGAGAGAGCAGCTAACTTACAGGTGCTTGTTGTGAATGAGCTTGTAGACTAGAGGAAATCAAAATAACAGTTCCAAGGTTGACAAGGGCAGGGCTCTTCCCATTTGTATGGGGACGTCTTTTGTAAAAGCCTGACCTTAGGGACGCGCCTCGTCTCTTGTTCCCCGCGACCCCGTGGGCCCCCGGGCAGCATGCTGCAGACCTCCCGGTTCTGAGCACGCAGCCTCATGAATTGTAATAGGAATCACAGCGGAGGTCATCCCGGTCCTTTTGCATTTATTCATGTCGTGAGACATTGACCCACATGCAGGTTTTTTTGTTCAAAAAGTGCAGGTATAACTTGCTTCAGATGTGTTTGTTCTCGCCTTTGGGGAGGGATATATTTAAGTTGCCTGATGCCTCAGACTCCCAGCGTCCTGGAAATACAGCTGTGCTGCAGTCGTTCAATCTGGAGGTGATGGAGGCTTGGGGACCCGGCCCGGCTTCTGTCAGAGGGAGCAGGACGTGGGCTTACTGCCCGAGCAAGTGGGGAGGCCTCTCCAGGCCTCGGCCAAGCAGATGGTGGTCGTCCAGGTGCCTGCACACTGGTCCCGTGCGTTCCCAGTGTCTGTCCCTGGAACGGATGTGACATCCTGGAGGAAGGATGGGCCTTTCCCCCCCAGGATACAGTAACCCCGGTGGCTTTTCAGAGCTCTGTGGACATCGTTTTCCTTCAGTTCTGCCTTATCTGAGTACTATGAAAATGATAGTCTGCCACAGACGTCAGTTTTTACTACTGAATTAAATAACTTGCATGAACGTTGGCAGATAAGAACAGTGTTATAATCCCAATGAAGTCCTGAGAACCTTCACTTAAGAACATCGTGGCCCATGCCTAGAAGGCCCCCTGCCTTACCTAGGCCTTTCCCTTAGGCTTTTTAAAAAATTCATTTTCAAAGTCGCCCTGTAAGATAGACAGAACATGTTCCCTGTGAGTTGAGGCTCAGCGGTTTGAAATGACTTGCCCAAGGCCGGCCCAGCTGGTACCCCTCTGCCTCCTCCTCTGCAGTGGCCCAGTGGCTGCAGGCAGAGACTTGCCTGTCTTCTGCTGCAGCCGTGTGACCCTCGAAGGCTTTAGAGCACAGCCCCCGAGGCTTCGGGACTGGAGGGCTCTGAGATGTTCCATGTCGAAGGACAAGGTCAGCCCAGGGGTCTGCATAGATGCATCAGGCCCCCCTCTCATGGCCTGTCTTTAGTTCAAGGGAAGGCGTGTTTCCTTGCACCCTCACACATCCTCGAATGCTTACCCTGCTTCCAGACTTATAAAAGTGATAAGCAGCCAAATATGCACCAGGACCAACTGCAGGGAATGTGAACTCGTGAGAGGGAATATCTGTCCTCCTGGCCCTGTGCCCCGTGTTCCTGCAGATGGCAGGCAGGTGCCTGTGGTCTCCGGGTCTCACTTGCCTCGCATGGAGTGGGCACAGTGACAGTCCCTTCTCCACCTGCGTCGGCTCACGTGGAAGCTCAGTGGTGGCACATCCACTGATGCTCCAGGCTGATCCCCTAGGGATCTAGCAGAGTAAAGGAGTATTATTCTTGCCAGAATGAAATGACCTCATGGGAGGTCATTTTAGAGCCGGTATCCGTGGCTTACAGGAGAAAGGCTTGACCCATGTAATAAGATAAATAATAAGAATTTTTGCCAAGCCCTTATCTCACCCCTAACATGGGAAGAGCTGCCTCCCATGCATGATCTCTCTTATTTTTCCCAGCAGTTCCACCAGGAGGTAAGCGCTCAGTGGAAGATTCTTGTGAGAACACATCCACTAACCAAGCTTCCTTCCTCCCTCCCTCCCTCCCTTCCTCCCTCCCTCCCTCCCTCCCTCTCTCCCACCCTCCCATCCTCCCTTCCTTCCTCTGTTCAGCTCCCACTGCACATGGAGTCTCCTGGCTGTTGGCCCTGTCAAGCCCACCAGTTGAATTGTGTGCTTAGCAAAAGTCACTTTAGTATATTTCCAAACCTGTTAATGGTATATCGTCATCACATAATTAAATAGTTTAATTATTACAGAAAGCAGTGGAATATGAGTACAGGAAGAAGCATTTTTATGAAGAAAAAAAACACACACACACAAAAAAACCTATGTTATATATTTTGGAACAATGACCTAAAAAGCCCGTTGCCATAAAGACAGCTGCCAAGTTCAGTGTAAGCAAGACACTTAAAAAAATGGGTAAAAGATAAAAATATGAAAGAGATTCTGTATTCTGATTACTTCATAAATGTCTTTTAAGTTTCCCCTACATTTGAAAGACATCAAAGCTGAAAGTGTTTGGTGATTTCTTTGTGGTTGAAGCAAGAAAAGCATTATAGGTTTTCACAGTGGGCACATTCTTACAGGAAAGGCCTTAGCCGATTGTCAAATGAATGCAGATTTATTTATCCGTTATAAATCAAAGCAAGTCTCCCTAGTACCCCAGACCCTGACGGTGCTGTGTAAGAGGAGCCTGGCGGAATCCTTGCTCTGATTTTACAGATGAGGGCACTGAGGCCCCAAGAGGATCACAGACATCAGCGAAAATGAAGAGACCCAAAGTTAATCATTTATATTGGTTTTTATCCTGTTGGCTGCTGCTGTCTGTAGAATGTCATGGGAATGATTTCAGACAGCCTATACATTTAGACAGCCCTGGCAGCCTCCTTATTACAGTCAGGTCCTGGGGTCTACAGAGGACACTGGTATTTTGAAGTCCTCGATTTTTCAGCCACCCCAAGGACCGTCCTTCCTCACTCTGCTCCTGGGAGGGGTGACTCTTCTCCGTGTGGCATCCTTTCCTGTGAGAGGAGAGACATGCTAGGAAACTCCTTTCTTCCTCCCAAGCCAAGATGAATGTCACAACAGAGATAAGCCATCAGGTACTTGGAATTGGATGCTCTGAGCGTTTTCTTCTGGCTTCTTCAGGGCTGGGGCTTCATCGACAAGAGCAGAGATCGAAAAGTGTCAGGAATATGTGAGGAGCACAGAAGCCTTTTTTTTTTGTTTTTTTTTTTGAGAAACTAATAACCCGTCCATCACCCAGTACAACCACCCAGGTGTGTGTGCCTGCGCCCTGCTGGCGAACCACTTTCCCTGTGGACAGGTATTGGGGTAGAAGGCCTCCTCCTCAGATCTGGAGAGAGCAGCCTTCTGTTTGAGCTCTGGATGTTGACAACTGGCGTATTTTGGGATGTGGTTTATTTCTGCTGAATGTCGGGCTTGATGAGTGTGGAGACGCACATGCTAAGCGGGCCGGCCGCACCCACCCCAGCCTCCCAGAGCTGCTCCATCAGGAAGTGCCTTCCCCCGCCCATCGCCCATCCTGGCTGGAGAGGGAAATGTGCTTTACATATGCAAATGCCAGCCCAACTTTCACTTAATAATTATCAGCTGGAGATTCTATTGATGAGCAGCTGAAGGGACTCATCAGGAGAGAAACCGAATTAACCATTTCTAGGCCCCCCGCTAGATACTGCAGCTTCCCACCAACCTCTGAATGCCTGTGATTGCAGACGGTGGTCTCTGACTCCCCCCAGCTTTCACTTCTCCACTTCTCTGGGGCCGCCCTGTGGCAGCCGAGCCTTCCTGGCCCCTGTTAGCACCGTGCCTACGTCTGCCCCGGGCCCTCACCTCCTTCCTGGCCTGTGGGCTGCAGAAGGCAGACTAGATCCACCTGTATTTTCCGTAGCGGGACAGCCCCAGCCCCGCGTACTCCCTGCAGCAGTTCACCTGCTCAGGCAGCTGGCAGCGTCCTTTCGCGAGGATGCTGATGACTCTAAGGCAGGACAGCCAGGACGTCAAGCTGGAGATGGGCCTTCCCCCTTTCTGCCCCTCCGTTCTCCCTCCTGTGTGCGCACCAGCCCTCTGGGAGGTCTCATGATGTATCTGGGTCAGCTTCTCGTGTTCTGGCTGGGCCTTGGAAGAGTCCGGCGGGCTGTCGGAAATGGTGTTATTTAGATTCTCATAGTGTTCACCTCTCTGCACAAAATTCCTTACTTTCTGAAAGATGCTTGTTGAAACTGTCTTGCCTCTCTTGTGTGTCTCCTGCTTGTCACAGGGGAATGCAACCTTTATTTTCGGGAAAGAGCTGTTTAGAGGCAGAAGGCAGAATGAAAACTGATGGGGTTTTTTGGAGGAGGGGAAGAGGGTTCCATTTCACCTGTTCTTTTTACTTCTTGGCAGGTTACTTAAGCTCAATGAGCCTCTGCTGCTGCTTTGTTAAGATGGGGACAATACCCACCTCAGAATATGGGGACTTAAATATGATCATGTGTGAGACTCAGCTAAAGCTGGGGGTCAGTAAGGGAGCTACAGCTATGGTCCTCATTGGAGACCCAGTTCCTGTCAGTGAACTATTCCAGTAATTGCTCGTATTCACTGATTTAGGCATGAATTGAGTGCCTACTATGTGCTTGGTTCTAGGCCTAGAGATACAATGGTGGGTGAGACAGAGCCTCAAAAGACTGTCCCATTATTGAACTTGGGTTGTAGGGGTGGAGACAGGCAAGCAAGAACGGGGTGGGTGGGGGGTGGAGCGCTGTGACCCGTGCAGGGGGAAAGGACAACCCGGGGAAGGGGCAAGAAGGACTGGGCTGGAGGGGGCAGGGATGGGGCTGTTCGGGCTGGGTTACAGGTTCTTCTCTGAGGGGTGGTAATTAGGCAGATTCCCTCATTAAGAGGGTGGAAGCCAACAGCAAGTGCAGAGGCCCCAAGGTGGGGAGAGGTCTTGGCTCATTCGAGGATCATCTGCAAGGCCAGTGTGTCCAACGTAGAGAGACTGGAAGAGCGAGTTAATGTCAGAAAGATCACTGGGGTCAAGGTTTTGTGGGGCCTTGCAAGCCAAGGTAAGGTACTTGGGTTCTGTTTGAAGCTTGATGGGTAGCCCCGTGAAAGGCAGTTTGAGCAGAACACTGATAGCCGTTTTGAAATGCCATCTGGCCACTGAGTGGCATGTCCACTGTCTGAAGGAGGGTGTCCAGTTAGGTGGTTGTTGCATGAGTCCTGCTGAGAAATGGAGGGACCTGGGGCTGGAGCAGGGGTGGAAAGAGTTTGTTTTGGGGATGTGCTTTGCAGGTAGAGCCAATATTCACAGCAGGGTGCACAAACAGCTACTACTGCCTTAAACCCATGTTGTAGGAAGCTGCCGGGGAGCTGGTGACAGTGAGAGGACTAGGGTGGCCAGCTCACCCTGAGCAGAATAGAGGAGGGTTCCTAGAAGGGATTTTCCGGGGAGACAGTAAAGAGTAGATGGTAATTCACCAGGTGACAGCACCTGCAAAAGAAACGGCATAGATACTTAATGCGTATTCTAGTGGCCAGCCATGCCACCCAGGAACTCAGCATAGGGCTTGTCACGTGTCAGGAAATACGGGTCGGCCAGGATCACTGGCTCTCCGGGGTACCCTCTGGGACCAGAAGATGGAGTTGGGAGGTGCAGGAGATTTCAACAGCAATCCCAGAAAGTCCGGCAGGGCTCAAACCAGGCTGGCTTCTTGGGAGAGCAGCTTCATCGCCCCCCTCCTGACAGCCTCTGAGGCCAGTCCCATGAGCAGAGTCTCAGGGGGGCCTCTGTCCTGTGAGGGGCTCTTCTCTTTGGGGCCAGGAATAAGGATCTGGTTCTGGGCGCCCCCCTATCAAGGCATCTCTTGCACCCTCTGCGTTTGTCTGTGATCCCTACACCTCACAACTTCCTCTCTACTCACCCAGAAAAAATCCTGGCTCTGCCTCAATGGAGTCAGACCGTTAAAGGTCCTGAATTGTATTCTTCTTGCTTTTATGATACTGTTGGAAGCACCTTATAAAAAATTGCCATCATCCCAGGAGTAGGATGTGGAAGAAAATAACCATCTGTCAAAAGCAGAGACACTAGGTTTTGCTTAATAGGTATTAGCACAATATTTTACCCAAACATCTCTCTTGCTCTCGGTAACGTCTTATCTTTGCCAAGTGCCCATCCCGATAAAGCGCTATTTCCGTCAAGCTGAGTTCTGGATAACATCTTCCTCTCCTCCCCTCCCTCCCTCCCCAAATCTCTCCTGATAAAACTTCAGTCTTTATTTCTGATGTCCCCCTAAGGAATCCTTTGGATTTGCCAGGAAAGGGTGGAAAGAGGAATGATAAGGGTTTTTCTTTTGTTTTGTTTTGTTTTTTCTTTGTTTCAATATAGATACTGATGGGAATTGGAATATAATTCAAGTCAGTCAAAGTGATAAAAGGGGTTGGAGGCTGCGAAGAGGGGTAAGAGGAGAGGGGGCGGGGAGGCGTTTACAGGCAGCGGGCGTTCAGACAGGCTCCGGCCCGTTCCCTCTTGTTTCCAATTTACAGTTGGGCTGAGATGAGAGCATTGATTTAGGCGACTTGGCAGTTTGCAGGGAAGGGATGCTATTGAAGGAATCAGCCACATTGACAAAAATACCCACTGCCTCTTCTTCTGAAGTGTGTGAGAATAGTCTTCGTAGCAGCCACGCGTGCTTCGGGTCGGCTCCGTCGCCGCGGCTGACTTGAGCCAGTGCAAGGAAGCCGCCCTGCGAGTCCTGGGCGACCAACGCTTCCCGCTGTCCCCTCCCAGCTCCTTCCTTCCGCAGCTCATCAGATCTGCCTGGGTCCTGAACCCCGCCGGCCAGGGCCCGGTCCCTGCTGAAGGGACATATATCCCTAGAAGGCCAGGCGAGGCGTGGGAGGTTTGGGTGAGGGCAGTGGCTCTCGCAGGGCCAGTTGACTGTAGTGTAAAATGAGGCATGTCCGAGGGCCCAGCAAGTGTGGTGCAAATCAAGTCAGCTCCGCTGACCCTAGACCGCCTTGGTCCCCAGACGTGGGAGCAAGGGGTTGGTTCTCTCTGCTGATCCTCACTTCGCGCAGCACCCGAGACTTTTGCTCGGATTTGCAGGCGCAGAATTTCGGGTGCGCTGGCGGATAAGCAGACTGACCGCAGGCACTGACTGGCGTGCAGCGTGAGGAACTCTCCGGGCCTCTAGGCATGTGTTGCAGTCAGCTTCCCTCCGACAGTCCCAGGGCGGCCCGGAGAGTCCTGTCCCCAACAGAGAAGAGCATGGGGGGGAGCTGAGCGTGCTATTCGGGAGCCCTCCCTCCCCGGGAGAGCAAACCCGTGGGCCCCCTCCCTCCCCGGGAGAGCAAACCCGCGGGCCGGGTTCACGCAGCCCAGTGAAAGGCGCGCTCGTGGTGTAAGGCGTTCACTCTTTCGGACCCTTTTATGAGGCCTTTACCCTTGCCCCGGGGTCTCAGTTTCATTCTGCTATTCCACCCCTGAAGTCAGAGGACCTAGACACACCTGGGGAGAGTAAGGGGACAGGAATGGGTGGGCCAGGCTGTGGGGATTCGTCCGGAGCCTCGGAAGTGCCATTCCCAGCCATGGACGTCTTCCCTGTCTCTGCAAGCTGACCCAGGTTATTGTCAGCACTCCCCACTAGAAAACAATCACCAGAATCCTTTTTGGTAAATGAATTGTGGTCACCAAGAATGACAGTTGTTGTGTTTTGATTCCCATATTTAGAAGAGGGAAGTTTTCCACATTCTCTGTGTGGTGAATGTAAAAGAAAACCTTAAAACCTTCCTGAGGAATCATCCCATCTGGCTCTCTTGATTTGAGTAAGATTTTAGTTATAAAAAAAAAAAAATCAGACCTTATTAAAAAATTTTACTGCAAAATATGATTCTCCCCAGCACGTATGATTTGCCACTCTTGGAACATATTAGTGGGATTTTTATAAGGGCTATGAATATTTCATATAAAATAACACACTTATTGCTGACATTAAGGAAACTGATCAGTGGAAACATCCTTATGAAATCTTTCATCTTGAGTGCTGCCAAAGAGACTGTTTAGAAGAAGTTCTCGAATATTCCAGAGCCTGATGCTACAGTCAGGGGCCATGGCGAGGCCCCGGGTGAGCGTGCCCGTTCGCGCTTTGCAAAGAATAAAATCACTGCTCTTGTTTTGCTTTTAGTTCTGACGACGCTGCCAATGAAGGGTATTGGGGCCGCCTGTTGCGTGTGTATGAAACACGGGGCGAGACGCTGTGCCCGGGAGACGCTCTCTCAAGACACTAGAGCTGGGTGGCTGTGCAAAAAGTGATTGAAGTCAGTGTGCTAAATGGGGGCGGGGGTGACCAAACATGATTGGGTTGTGGGTTTATTTGCTCTCACACACTGGTTTGCTCCAGATTTGGAGGGAGCATCTACTCACATTCTCTGGGATGCACTGTATTGTTACGCACCAATACCGTATATTAAATGGCAGGTGACCTAAGATAAGAATTTGGCCCCACTGTCGAGTTCATCAATTATATTAAAAATAGACTGCTGTATACATTATCCTGGTGATGGTTTGAATGGTACTAACCAAAGTCCTTCTGTCCATGCTTAGACTCGGATATCAAACAGAAATAGGACTGGCCAGGTTTAGAAGCAGAAAGACTCCTTTACTGTAATTGTGAGAACAGTAGTTCAAAGACCAACTGCCTCCAACTCTCAGACTTAGGGTATTTGGCCAAAAAAATAATAATAACAATAATTTGAAGCTTTGAAATAATTGGCTCTCAAGTCTCAAGGGGCAAAACACTGACATCATTGCTCATTAGGGTACATTTCAGCGCTTATAGCCAAAACCCAGCTACGGATACAGCAGATTGGTGCTAAAAATGTCTTCATTTTCTTGACTTAATGAAGCTCTTTAAGACAAGGTTCTGGAAAACAATTTCACGGAGGAAAAAATGTCAAATTGCATTTAGCCTGTTACAAGGGAACAAATCTCGGCTTCTCTCCCAGGCCTTGCGGCTGCCGATTCTTTCTTGAAGCTTGTGAGGACTCTCGTCTTAACTGTTGTTCAGTCTTTCCCAGAAGATCTCCAAGGCCTTTGCTGGAACTCAGGGTTGCTTCCGATGCCAAAGATAACTTCCAGAAAATCGCTTTGGGGAATTTTGGGAGGAAATAGTCTCTGTTTATCCCATAACAAGCGAGCAGCCATTGTATGGCATCACTGTCGCCTCCCCAGCAAATCTGGTTTCGTGATTCTGGAACGTAGGAAAGTGGCTCTGCCTGGACCTGTGTCTTACCCTGACCTGTAAACTGCTCAGAAGTGGTGACAGGTCAGCTTGTGATGTGGACATCCAGTGATCAAAATGTGGGGGGGGGGGAAATTAAATATGAGACTTTTAAGATCAAACTGAGTTTGCTAAGTTTTTCTAAAATGATTTTGGCAGCAGTGTTTATTTTGCAATTTCAGATTGCATCAAAGGAGCGTGCTTTTATGTTAATTAAAAGAAGGGCTTTGTTTTTAAAAAGTATTGCAGAAGACTTACTTGATGAACACAGCCTAACGTGGAAGGTGAGGAATTAAAGAAATCATTGGATCGAAGTGACTTATTATTGGTCAAGAGAAAGGAGCCTGGAACCAGGGAAGCTGGAGGGTCTGGCAGCTAAAGTCATGGGCTCTGCTTTGAAAAGAGCTCTGCGCCTGGGAGGAGAGGGATTAACATGATCAAAATAGCCCCAAGCTTGTAGGAGCTAGAATATGGACAGCCTGGGTTCTAGAAAATCAGGGGGGCCCTGAGCTCTTCCTGGGATAGGAAGCTGGGGCCCGGGATGTGACAGTACTGGAACTGGAATTCATTGTGGCAATGCTGAGACGTCCTTTGCATTTCAGCCAGTTCCTGAAATTTGCCTTAAGGAGCCACCAGATGTGCCTGCAAACGGGGGTGCATGATGTCTCAGCCAGGAGATTGAGGGAAATTCCTGAGCTAATGTTTCTCAACCTTGACTACACATGAGAGTTCATGAGGGTGGATGCTTCTGAAAATGCTGATGACTGGATCCCCACCCCAGAGATTCTGAGCTAATCAATCTGGGATGGGGCCTGTGCACATCAGTATTTTTATTTTATTATTTTTTTTATTTTTTAATTTTTTTAAATATATCTTTATTGATTTCAGAGAGAGGAAAGGAGAGGGATAGAGAGATAGAAACATCAATGATGAGAGTCATTGATCGGCTGCAGCCCGCAACCCGGGCATGTGCCCTGACCGGGAATCAAACCCCGATCGCCTGGATCCTAGTCGACGCTCAACTGCTGAGCCACACCCGGCCGGGCTCACATCAGTATTTTTAAAAAGTCTCCCAAGGGATGGTACTGGTAGCCAAGATTGAGCACCACTGGCCTAAGGGGCCAGGGAGGAAGCAGTAGCAACAACAGCAAATCAGGCTGAGCTTATTTGGAGTGAGATGAATGGGAGACATTCTGGTCTGAGGCAGAAAGAACAATTTATCTGGAGCCAGTGAACCTGGGTTCAAGACTCTCCCTCTGCCGTTTGGTGCTGGGATGACACTGAATGTGTTAAGTCATGTGTCTTTCTTATTTTATCTGTCACATAGGGATAGTGAGAACATTTCCTTCACTGAAGTGTTGTATAAACTGAAATGAGATGCTACCCAGCCTCCAGGTACTCAATAGGCACTCACCAAGTGTTCGTTCATTTTGGTAGATGACCTTGAAGTAGATGGAGTTGCTTCTCTACATTGTTAGACTGCAAAATGTGGTGGGGATAGGATTGTCATCGAGAGGGTCATCAGTGGCGCACCTATGGTTCAGGCTGGCAGGGCAGGGTGAGACTCGAGGTAGGGAGACTAAGCAAGGCCGATATTCTAGGACGAGGGTCCACAAACTAGGTAGGGCCTGCAGGCCAAGTTTGGCCCCGCACTTGTTTTTATCAATAAAGTTTTATGGGCACACAGCCATGCCCGTGCGTTATGTATTTTCTGTGGCAGCGTCGAGTACTAGCATCCAAGACCGCGTGGCCTGCAGAGTGAAACATATTTGCTCTCTGGGTGTTTACAGAAAACATTTGATAACCCCTGTTTTAGGATAAGACTTGATTTGGGACAGAATGTTTGAAATAGAGTGAGCCAAGCAAGTGCTTCAAACATCAGAAAGGAAGAATTGGCAGGCCCTGGTGTAAGTAGGGGGATTTTGCCATATATAGGTTAAGAAATGCAGCATCTTTATCATGGGTAGAATGATGCAGGGAACGCCCTCCCGACATCTGGGCATGAGTGCAGGGTCTTGGTGTCCTTGGCCAGAGAGACCTGTCTAGGCCTAGGCTCTGTCACCACTGGAAGAGGCTGGTATGAGCCCCCTACATGGGTGGCCCCAGGCTGGAGGCCCACCCAGGTCCTGGCCCTGCCCTGTTGGTGAGCCCACAGTTCTGTCTCTTTGCAAAGGGTGGACACCCCACGGTGCTCACCCGCAGCACTCGGAGAGGGCCAGCGATACTCCCTGCGCCCAGACCGACTCAGTTCTCACTTAGGACGTTTGGACGGCACGCCCCTAATCTCTGTCACACTGCAAGGAGGTTGATTTTCAATTTACCTTTCTGTTCCGAATCTTAGATGTTTTGATTCTTAATTCAGAGCATTCACCTCGAGTGGATTCAGAGATTCGTATCTCGTGATAAATTTATGTTTGTTGAGAAGTTTTAGAGGAGGAGGCTGTTGTGAACTAAGGCTTTGAATAAGGTCTCGTTTTAAACTCATTTTAAACTCGAAGTAGGCTGAACCGCAGATCAGCACGTGTAGGCATGTGCTGGAGAGGCACTGCCTGCCTGTGCAAACAGACTGCTCATGTCTCAAAAATAGAAACCCGGAGGAAAGGTCAGAGAGGAGCAAAGGTGAAAGGGGCTCCGAAGTGAGGGATCCTCTTTGCCGTCGTCGTAACGTGTCCTGCTCCAGACTGGGGGGGTCGGGAGTGTGTAGGAAATAAGAGTACCCAGTCTGGTTAGGCCTGACGCGTGTGTGCCCACCCAACGCTGTTCCCCAGTTTACATGTGAGGACACTGAGTCACAGAGAAGTTAAGTGCTTGGCCTAAGTTTATTTATTAATAAGTGGCAGAACCGTAATTTAGACTCAGCCCTTTCTTGTTCCAGATCTCACAGTCTTAGGACTCAGTTTGTTGTGTTTCCTTCTCTTGCTTATCTGTCCCTCTTCCCCTGGCATTTAATATTATAATGAGGTCATTTTAGTTTAAGATTTGCTGGGCCTATTTTTTTCATGCCCTTTTTGTTCAGTTCTAGATGCTAGTCTTTTTCTTCATTTCCTATTCAAATGCTTTAATAAGTATGCTGGTCCCTGGGGGTGAAGAGACCAGATATTGGGCAGTGGCACTCAAAATACGATCTACAGACTGTGTTTGTCCCTGTATTAGTCAGAGTTCTCCAGAGAAACAGACCAGTGGGATGTGGGTGTACAAGTGTATAGAGAGATTCATTATAAGTAACTGGCTCACTTGGTTAAGGAGATGGTCAAGTCGCAAGATCTGCAGGGTAAGTCGGCAAGCTGGAGAGCCACAGGAGCTGAGAGGGTGGTTCTAGGCTGAAGGCCAGCAAGCTCCAGACCCGGGAGGAGTCAGTGTTTCAGTTCAAGTCCGAAGGCAGGAAAAAAAATGTCCCCGTTTGAAGGCTGTGAGGCAGGAGCAGTTCTCTCTTGCTTAGGGCAGGCTCAGCCTTTTGTTCTGTTCAGGCCTTCAACTGATTGGATGAGGCCCACCTGCATTAGGAAGGGCAATCTACTTGACTCAGACTCCAGATTCAAATGTTAATCTCATCCAAAAACACCCAGAATAATGTTTGACACATTTCTGGACACCCCACGGCTCAGTCAGGTTGACACGTAAAATGAACCATCACAGTTCCCAGACTGTCACTGGTCTGCAACAAGGTGAGTATGGGAGTTGAAAGGACACATTTAGAAACTTCTAGAGCAGCTGGACATGCATCGCACATGTGATCAGTAGACTTGTCTTGATGAGAAGGTATAGACACATTTGTTGAATTTAGTGATAAATTGCGTGTGGGGCAGCTGGGTACTAGGCTTGTGTATTAGGACCAGATCTTTATTTAGGATGGATTGGGGGGGGGGGAGCCCTTTCTTCTCCACTGACTGAGAAATACTGCTGTAGGCACAGGTACTTTCAGAGGCCCAGGTGCCATGTGATGGGCTTTATAATGACGGCCTGTGCACAAAGCAGGGGACTGTTCCAGGAGAGACCAGAGCCCTTAACACACCACAGAGAAGGACAGACCACCTCAAGGGGCCGGCCTTTCGCTGTCCTAACCCTCCCACCTACCCACCCCAGAGGATTAAGGAGAAGCTGCCGCAACGAGGTCAGGAGCCAAAGAGATGAGTAGTCCAGGAACAAAAGCAAGAGTCGGGATGCATAAACGTAGAACGAGCTATGAACACGGCAGAGCAGCAGGCCCCACTTGGATGAACTCCTGGCCTGGCCACTCAGTGTAGTATTGATCAGCCCGGTTAGAGATGCGGGGTCCATCCCTACAGTGAGTATGGACCTTAGAGCCCAGAGGGTCTGCAGCGCGGCTCCACCACACCCCCTTTCAGAGGCAGAAACTGGCTCAAGATAATGTACCTGTAGAACAAACACACAACTCAGAAATCACGATTCCGCCGTTGATGGGGCGCTGCGTATGCCCTGGGCACTGGGCACGGCCTGAGGGCTGCCTTTTCCCATGTGCTTCCCCTCTTTGAGGCCTGGCATTTTTAACTCTGTGTGTCTTCATCGATGATGAATCTACAGAGTTTTAAAGTGCAGAAAACACCTGGAAGTCTTTGAGAGCTAAGTTTGGTTGGAGCCATTCGGGGGTCTAAGAAGGGTCCATAGAAATGGGCCCAGGATGTTGCTAGCATTTCCCCTGCAGTATCCCTGGAATTGTGGTTGCTGAGGGGTTGCATAATTATCCTTTATTTGTAAGCACATAGTCAAAGAATTAAAATGTGCCAAACGTGGGGCTTTCTGCAGGGAGCAGGGCAGTGATGAGGCCCCCGTGGGGAACCTGCCTGATTGTCTGTATGGCCCTGGGTGGACTTTGACCTACCCCAGGCTGAGAGCAGGAAGGCTCAGCAATGCCACGTGTCAGAGTAAGCCATGCTTTGTTCACTGCTTGGCCCCATGGACCATTCAGAACAGCCCCGTGTTCAGAAAGGGTACAGCCTTCACTGTTATCAACTCGTCTCACCTGTAACATCACCGGCCCTCACTGGGAAGCAGTTGGCGGAACAACTCTGTGCCGAGCGACTCCCGGTGACAGTGCTCGGTGCTTGCATTTTGGTATCTTAAGCCTTCCGTCACCCTTGTAAGGTGAGCCTTTCTGCTCCCATTTCACAGATGGGCCTACTGAAACCCGGAGCACGTAAGTAACCCCTGCAGAGAACACACTTGCAGCTCCCGTTTGCTGCTCGTTTGTGGGCTTCTAGAGTTTCTTGGATTCCCGCCCAAATGTTCCCCGAGACCCCGTGTCCCAGAGCACCTGTTCCTGTCACTCACTTTGACTCTCATCTCGCTGCATCCTGGCGGGAACACGGAGTGAGCTTTTAGGGTCTCAGTTTCCTCATCTGCAGTGGGGATGCCAGTTGCCACCTGCGTGTGCTGTGATAACCTGCGACATCCTCAGTGTGATCTGCCCGGCACGGCGCAGACTTGCCGCAGGCGCGACGCAAAGCACGGCTCTGCCCTGCCCAGTGCCAAGCTGGGTGCTCCTCTCTCCCGCCCTGCTCCAGGGTTGATGCCAGCTGAGAAAACACAGTTGCCATTAGCTGCCTCCTCTTTCTCATTCTCGGTGGAACTAATTTGGTTTGACCAAACAGGGAGACCGGCTTCAAAAGCCTGGGTCACAGCTTATAATTGGCCGGCTCAGCGACAACGCAACCCTAACCGACCTGGGGCTCCACGTCCCCACGCACTCACCCCGGCCTTTGATTTGTAGTCCCGGGCACTGTCACTCAGCGAGTCCTGTTTGCTGCATTGATGGGAGAGGGCCAGGAGATCCGGAGCCTAACCCCGAGGTGATTAAGAGGGAAAAGGAGCCGTGTTTGTGAAGGCCCGGAGCACATAAAACAGCCCGGGCAGAGGCTGTGGGCACGCCGCACAGGTGGAGCTGCGGGGTGTCGCTCACCACAGCCTTTGATCCTCGAGTTTTCTGAGTCGCACGCTCTCTGGGACGGTTTGGAAGCTCAGTGGGGTCTGGGCAGGAAGAAGAAAAGCTCGAAGTAGGAAGAAAGGAGTGTTTTTCTGGCAGGCGGCCGAGAGAGGGTAATTTGCTGGAGATGGGACTTTTGCTCAGTGGTCCCTGAGGCAGCAGCGGGCGAGCTGGATCCCGGGGTTTCTGGGGCCTGGGAGCAGAGGAGTGACACCTTCTGCTGTGTGGCTGGGGCTCCTCGATGGTAAGCTTGCATTGAGCCTGCTGTACGCGGGGCGGAGTGCTAAGCATCCTTGGGAGATGAGGTTTGACAGGATAATTCTTTTTAAGTCGGGGCCTCTGTCTACCCTGAAGCTGCACTAAAGCGGAAAGCGGAGGGGCTCGGGCGTAAGGAAGCCCCGGCCCGCACTCTGACATCACTGCTCTCCCGCTGTGTGACTCTGAAAGCCCCCTTCCCGTCTTGTGTAGGATCCTTAAGTGGAGTGTTGCTGGCACTCAGTTAATGGTAACTGCTTTTCTGGGAAAACCTGGAGATTGATTACATTCCTACTTTCTTCTCCCTTGTTGCCCTTAATTATTTTAGTCCTGGCATGGACGCATGCATCCACCCTTCCAGCACTTATTGGATATTATGATAATGTTACCGCAAAGATAAGTAAGACCCGGTCTTTGTCCTTCCTGAGCTCCTAATCTTCATAGACAATCTTTGATAAGATAATATACCAAACGCAGCATAACAGGTACTTTTTTTTTTTTTGTAGTGCTTATGTAGAAAATACTTTTGGGATGTGCTGAGGGATATTTTGCCTGCAATTTGAAAGCTTCCCCTGGGAGGTGATGCTTCTGAAAGAGGGTTTTGAAGGTTGAATAGGAGTTCATGTAGGAAAAACTAAATAAACATAATCATTATGGATATTTTGTCATTTTCCCTCCCTCCCCTCTTCCTTTCTTGCCCACTTCCATGTTCTCCTACCCCTCCCCCCTTCTTCCACCTTCTTTCTCCCTCCCAACCTCCCTCTTCCTTCATAGTCACAATGCTTTACTGATAACAAGAATGTCTAGCTAGTAACACGCCAAGTAGGGGGAAAGAAGACAGTGCATTTAATTAGGAAAAATTATATTATGATTGTCTTCTCTAAACAGCATGTTAGTTTTTATCACTGCAATAAGTCATTCTGTTCTCAACTTTGTTCCCAGCTCAGTCTGGATGCATTTATTTGTAACCCACTTTCCATCTGTTTTCCCTTGTAAATGGGATTGTGAAAGGAGCTTCGCTCTGTAGTAATGAACGTCTGGGGTACGTGGAGGGGCTGGGGTGTGTTTCATTCCAAGTTAACTCTTCCCTGGTCTTTCCGCACCTGCAGATGGGAAGCCCGTGTCTCTGTCGCCACTGGAGTCCCAGCCGCACAGCCCCCGGTACTCGGCCTCCGGCCAGCGGGAGCGGGAGAGCCTGGAGGTGCGAGTGCGAGAGGTGGAGGAGGAGAACCGGGCCCTCCGCAGGCAGCTCAGCCTGGCCCAGGGCCGGGCCCCCGCCCATCGCCGTGGCAACCACTCCAAGACCTACTCCATGGAGGAGGGGACCGGGGACAGCGAGAACCTGCGTGCTGGCATCGTGGCGGGCAATAGCTCCGAGTGTGGGCAGCAGCCGGTCGTGGAGAAGTGTGAGGTAAAGAGCCCGTGGAGCCACCCAGGGCCCACCTGCCCCCTCCCGTTGCTAATGCTGCCCTAGGAGCCCCCCCAGGTGCCTGGACGGGGTTGGCATTCTTGACTCAGACCTGGGCGTGAATGTGATGTGGTCACTAACTCTGCTGTTGGCCTGACAAATCCTTGGCTTCTGAGCTTCCGTGTTGCCCTCTAAAAAATGGGGATAAGAAAGCCTACGCTACAGAGAGATTAAAGGGAGCAAAAAGCCACCTCTCTATTCTTTGCAGTTCATTTGGATCTGCTCAGGCTTATAAACCTAGTTGTCATCCTGGGGACCCCTGTTACTTAGACTACAGTGTGAGTGGTGCACCTGGGGTTGTGGCCCACTTGGGCAGCTCCCTTGGGTCTCATTCTCACCTTACGAACAGCTTCTACAGTTCAGAACCAGAGACTTGTTGCTCACCTCAGGCAGTGGCTTGAACTTTTATACTTCGTATCATTTCCCCCTTTTTAGAGCAGGCTTTATTTCTTAGCAACTCTTTGGACATTTGGAAAAATTACCCATGTCCCCTTTCTGCCACCCCTCACCTCCCTCGCTCATGCAGCCATGCTTGTGTGTATACTGAATACACACTTTCTCTCTCTCGCTCACGCTTTCATTCACTCATTTCCTGCTGCTTCTAGTTCCCATGACAGGGGTTAGAGCAGCCCTGGCAAGAGCAAGACCTTTTGAGACACACACAGGCCTGAGATCATATCCCAGCTCTGCTGGTTTCTGCTGTGAGTCCTTGAGCAAGTTACCTACCCTCTCTGAACTCCAGATGTCTCATCAATAAATTTGAGAAAAGAATACCAGCTTCTTAGAATAATTGTGAGAATTAAATGGGATGTCTGTATAAAGGGACAAATTGTGTGTGGTACATAGTATGTTTTCCGTTATGGGCAATTTTCATTATTTTTAGTTAGACACAGATATTATATACTGTTTCTTTCTTTTAAAGAATAGTTTACTGATTTTTTAGAGAGAAAGGAAGGGAGAGGGAGAGAGAGAAACATCAGTGTGAGAGTGCAACATCGATCAGCTGCCACCAGGGATCGAGCCCACAACCCAGGCATGTGCCCTGACCAGGAATCGAACTGGCAACCTCCTGGTGCACAGGATCATGCTCAACCACTGAGCCACACCAGCCAGGGCATATGTCCTGTTTATTTATTTCCTGGCCACATTCTCAGAATGTTAGACTTCAGACTTCCTGAAGAGAAAACACTTTGCAAACTGTAATCTACAGTTTACGTGAATTGGATTACTCCTACTATTGGTGATACTACACGGCCTGTCACAGGGAACATACGGCTTGTCAGGTGAGATAGGCCAGTTCTGTGGCATGCTGGTGGCAGGTGAGGAGACTGGACTGGCAGTCAGGGAAAGCCCTGGCGATGGTAGGATTTCCCGTGGTTTCTTGAGCCTGCTTGGAGTGGTGGGGATTTGGAAAAGGCTACATGGAGGATATCCAGTGAGAATGTACTCGTGAGTAGGATAAACATGAAGCAAAGCATTGTCACAGCAGGAAGAATCCAGGACGTGGTGAACTGGCCAGGCAAGCACTGGATTCCCGGGCAGGACGTGGCTGTACTGCATTATCGTTCATTCACCATTCACTCACTCATTCATTCCTCCCTCCAACAGGTACTTAGTGAGCCTCTGTTATATATCTCACATTGTTCTCTGGGCTGGGAAATAGCAATGAATGAAAAGAGACAGACTTTCTTTCTTCTGGTGCTTGTATCCTTAGGTGGGAAGTGGAGAAAGATCTGATAAGTAGAGAAATGCAAATGTTAGTGATGTTCAGTGCTGCATGTTTACTCAGTCCTGCCACACGCCAGGCCCAATCTCGTTTAATCTTCCACAGCCGTTGACAGTGGCCGGTATTACCGAGCATCTCTATTTTACACCTTTGAACATGGGGACTCGGCAATGTTCACAAATTCCCTTGCTCTAGGCTGGTTTGGGGAAGGCCCTAATTTGGGGGACTTCTGTTCTTACCTAGGTGAAGGCTTGTTTGATTCCTTGCAGGTTCTCTGCTCTCAGGTGATGGCCAAGGCGTCCATTTGACCTGTGTGAGGGAACTCGGCTAACTAGGTGGGAAGGCCCAGGGGGAGAGCATTTTTCCTTGAGTGTATTTACATTACTATGATCCAGTCCTACTTAAAGAACTGGTGAAAAACCAACAAAGTGAAAAATAGAAAAGGAAAAGTGGGGGGGAAAGAGGAACTGAGGGAGAGGATGGGGGGTTTCTCTTCCTGTCTGGACAGCAGCTTCCTTCCCCAGCTCAGTTTTCTGAGAGGTACACATTCTACTTTTAAAGAGGGCTTTTCTCCTGAGTGCCCCGCACAACAGTGTAGGCAAAAGACTATTGGCTTTCGAAGCTGGGAGACATGAGTCTGAATCCTGGCACATGCTAGCTTAATAGCCATGTAGCATCGAGCAAGTTATATCACTTTTCTGTATTCAGGTTCCTTGTTGGTAAATTATGGATTAAAATCAAGCTCCTGCCTCATATTATGTGGGTGGATATTAGAGACTTAAACAGACTCTAAGACAGTTTGTTGTATTAGCATAGATTTCATTGTGATTAATCAAAAAAATCTCAGGGAACAATGACTCTGCATCTTATTTCTTTTTATGGTTCAGAAGTCTGGAGGCTTTTGGTGTAGTCCTGTCAGGGTTGGGGAGGCAGGCTCCCTTTATCTTTCACTCCGTTTGCTCGACTACATTCTCCTCAAGGTGACTGTCAGAGCTGCAGTCGTGTTGCCCACGTTCCAGCTGGCAGGAAGGAAAGAGCATTGAAGTGGGGCATCTAACCTTCCTTTAAGAAAATGTCTTAGAAATTTCACAGTCAGTTCCTTTTAGAACCCATTGGCTGCACTTTGCTGCAGGGCTGCCTTTAGCTGCCATGTAGCTGCAAGGGAGCCTGGAAAAGACAGATTTTATTCAAGGACGCCTTATTCTCCACTAACATGTTGGAGTTCTGCTTCTACATGAACAGATATGGTTATAGTGAACATTCTTGGTCACCTGGTGGTCCCCAAACTTGGTTGTACATTAGAATTATGTATCTAAAATACATATTCATGGTACCTACCCTGGGCCTACTAAGTGAGAATCTCTGGGAGTAGGACCCAAGAATGTGAGTATTAAAAAATATCTATTTAGGTGATTCTGAAACAGTGGATACTATTTGGAAACCACTGCTTGAAGATATGACATAAATACCTGATGGGATTCTCTTTATCCCCGTGCTCTTTGAAAGGAAATGTAGGAATATAGGAATCCAGACCTTGAGGTTGCTGATTGTTACTCTAACTTGTATTTTAGTCTTTTGACTTGCACCTGAAAATTAGATTGTATTTGTTTTTCTCTCTGTTCGTTTTAATTGATGTTACTTCTTAGATCCTTAAGAAGTGATTTTTGGTAGAATTTGTCTGTGGTGAGACCTTGGTCCTGTTCAGATCTTCCAAAGATGAATTTGAAAGTCTTGATCTCCTGGCATCTTATTACAAAGTGATCTCCTCTGGGTGCACATTTATCTTGAGATGCTGGCTTCTTACCCATTAACAGTATACTTCCTCTGTCTCCACGGCTTGGTATCTATAAATTTTAGTGAAAAAGCCGTAGAGGCAAACAAGAAATGTCAGTCAGTGGAATCAAAAATACAAGTCTCCCTTCATCTGACTTGTGGTGGTTACAAGTGCAGAAGGTAGCCTTGATATGCTGTCAGATGCAGGGCCCCGTAACCAAGGACGTCACCCTCACCTCTTGTTGCTGTGAAACTTCTCTGGGGTATGACAGGTATTTCTGAACACTCTTCTGTAACGATGCCCAGGCTGTCAGCTGAGATATCTGGTGATAGAAGCAGCGGGCCCTCTTTGGCCCTGTGCTTCTTATCGCTTCCTAATTATGTGATTTCCAGCTAGCTGCCTATGTGATCCCTACATTTCTGTTGTAGGGGAGGGCTGCTGAGACTTGGGGCAGAATGATTCTCTTTGATCTCCACTTGTGCCTATGCGTGTTCAGATATGTGTATTTTTCTTGCATTTCTGGTGTACTTTGGGGGTCAGCTATGACACAGCAGAAAAACCACTGGACCTGGAGTCAGAGTTCCTGACCAGGAATCTTTGTTTTGCCACTTGCTAGTCATGTAACCTTGGGCAATCCAGATATTCTGTGGAGCCTGTTTCATCACTGTAAAATGAGAATATGTTTTTCCCAGTGCAGTTGTGAGGACTACATAAGATAGCAGGGGGGAAGCTAACTCTGTGTGAGTGTCACGTATACTTATGACAGATATTTCAGTTTCCTAGCAAATCACCTAAAACATTAGTGGCTCAAAACACCACTCATTTTATTACTTCTCATAGTTTGTGTGGGTCAAGGATTAGGGAAATGCTTAGCTGAGTGGTTCTGGCTGGGGGTCCCCTATGCCAATGTCCTTAGTTTGTGGCTGGAGCCTGAAGCAGTGGGGGCTGGCCTGGCATCACTCTTTCCTGTTGTAGATTCTGGCCTCTCCTTGTGGTCTCTCTGCAGGGCTAGGTTGGGCTTCCTCACAACATGGCAGATCCAGAGCAGGTGACTGCTTCCCTGGCAGCTGAAGGCTTTAAGTACAAGTACTCTAGAGAGCAAGGCAGAACGGAAACATTTTATGACCTGGCCTCAGAAGTCACATAGTGTCAGCTCTGCTGATAGTGTAGCCTATTAGCTGAAACATTCACAAAAGCCCACCTAGTTTCAAGGGGGTGGAAACACACACCCCATCTCTCAATGGGAGGGATATCTAAAAATGCGTGGATATACTTTAAAACGGCAACAATTGGTGTCTAGTGGTTATTTATTGCTTCATATCATGTTTTCCCCAAAACTTAACGGCTTAAAACAAGCATTTATTATCTCATACCACTTCTGAAAACGAGGAATCTGAGAGCCGTTTAGTTAGGGTTGGGCTCTAGATCTCACATGAGGTTGCAGTTAGATCCTGCTGGGGCCGCGGTCATCTGTAGGCATCCTTGGGGCTGGAGATTGTGTTTCCAAGATGCCACACTGGCCTGGCCGGGGCTACTTGAGTGTTCTCACAACACAGCGGCTAGCTTTCCCAGTAAGCGATTGAGCAGAACAAGGCAGAAACCAGCCTTTTTTATGACCTGGCCTTGGACATATACCATTGCTTCTGCCAAGTTCTGTTGGCCATACGCATCAGCCCTGGTAGTGCAGGAGAGTTTACGCAGTACCCTGAACACCGGCCGGCAGGGGTCCGTGAGGACAGCCTCGGAGGCTGGCCGCCGCACTGGGGCGATAGCGAGGGGCCTGTCCGGCAGCCTCCTGTCTGCCTCCTGAGCAGGCCCGCCTTGATCTGCTCCAGATATTGCATTCTCTTGTAAAATTAATTTTTGAAAATGTACCAACAACAGAAACAAAGAGGCAGCTGTCTCATTTTAAAGATGCTGAAGCTGAAGTAGAGAAAAACAAGAGTTCTGTCCTAATTTTTCATAGTTGTCATCGTGGCCCAGATGCCGAGTGATTCTGGTGGCTCCTCTCCTCATCCCTGTGGCTTCTGCCCCCTCGTGTGTGCGGGGCTAAAAGCAGCGTCAACATTGACGGGGCAGAGGGAACCGGGCAAATCCGAAGCCTCCTTTCAACAGGGGGAGAGACTGTCCCAGCTCTTACTCGAGGGGGAGGGGGGGAGAGGGCAGAAGGGGGAAACTGAGGCCTGACTTTGGGGAATATTTAAGGCTCAAGGCCTTGACTATAGAGCTATCTCATAGTATAAATTTTTTACAATAACAATTAATAATAATTACGGTAGATACAGATTTACGACCTACAGGATGCCCAACTTTAAGCCCTTTACATGAATCATCTCAATCTGTCCAGCAGCCCTGGAGGTTGACATATTTATGACCCTTTTTTTTTTTATAAATGAGAAAGCTGAGGTTCCAATAGGTGGTATTGTATCTTCAAAGATGGGGAGGAGTTTGATGGGTGAAGTGACACACCAGGGCACCCTAACCTGAGGGCACATTACAGAAATAAGATGGCTTAGCGAGTCCTCCAGCTTGGTTGGAGCGGGAGCGCCGTGGGAGACGGGGCGGGCTGTTGGCGGTAATGACACCAGTCACATCTGCTTCCACTTCCTGCGCAGGTGTTGGGCGTTAGAGTTGCACTTGACATGTGCTAGCACATGGGATCACTGTAATCACCCTCATTTTATAAATGGGAAGGTTGAGGCTCGTCGAAACCACATAGCTAAAGGATCACAGATCCACACCGTGGATCTTTTCTGTTTTTAATTGTGGGGCAGTGAAACTACAGAACGTGAACTTTCCCCCTTAACCATTTTTGAGCATACAGTTCGCTTAGTGCTCGGTGTGTTTATGTTGTTGTGTAACACACCTTCAGAACTTTCTCATCTTGCAGAACTGAAACTCTGTACCCGTTAACAACAACGCTCCCTTTTCCCTCTCCCCAGTTCCTGGCAACCACCACTCCACTTTCTGTCTCCATGAATGTGCCTCCTTTAGGTACCTCATGTAAGTAGAATGGATCACTCAGCATTTGTCCTTTTGTGACCAGCTTATTTCACTTAGTATAATGTCCTCAAAGTTTATACATGCTATAGCATGTGACAGGATCTCCTTCCTTTTTCAAGGCTGAATAATATTCATATATATATATATATATATGCCACATTTTATTTATCTGTTCATCTGACAATGGACACTTGGGTTGCTTCCTCCTGTTAGATGTGTGTGTGTGTGTGTGTGTGTGTGTGTGTGTGTCTATCCAGACATGGGATTGCTGGATATATGGTAATTCTATTTTTAATTGTTCTAGGAACCACCACACCCTTTTCCATAGTGGCTGCACCATTTTATACTCTCAGCTTCAGCACACAGGGGACCCAATTCCTCCATATCCCCCCCACTGGTTGTAAATCTCAGGACAGATGATATCCTGCTTCCTCCACTGGAGAAGCCGGCTGCAAACTGATCACAAAGGGTTTTGAAAGAGCCCATCGCCTGGCCTCTCTCGCCTCCCCCACTGCCTTGCTGCCCCGAATCACCTCTTGCTTCCTTGCACACGCTGAGATGGGGCTTCTCATGGGGACTGTCTCTGAAAGCGAGTCCGTGGGGCCAGCACCCAAGGGTGCTGTGGGGTTTTTTGGATGTGGTCACCCCCAGAAGGGGCTGACCTTGGAGAGGTGGCTCTCTGCCTCCAGGCAATCCCTGCGGGTGTGACAGCTCGTGGCTGCCTGGGGACAGCACTCGGAGCAACCCAGCAGCATGCGCCTGGTGGAAGGGGCGTTTGGGCAGCGCCCACCACACTGGGCTTATTGCAGTGGCTCTGGACTGTTCTCTGCTTCCTCGCCTGCCCCCTGCCCCACCCACGCCCCCACACAGAAAGTCTGCTCTAAACTGGCACCTTGAGTGAGCCTTTGAAAATGGAAGTCAGGTCGGGCCGTTTCTCAGCTCTGAGCCCTCCAGTGGCTTCTCCTCACACACCAGGAGGGGCGAGTTCTTGCAGATGGCAGAGCTGGGGGCGGCCTCCCTGCTCCCTCGGGTGTCACCTCACCTGCCACCTCCTGCCTGTCTCCCGGGCAGTCCTTGCGCATCGGCTCCCTTGTTCTGTCCACTGCCTGGAGCGCTCGGCCTGGATACCTACAGGCTCCTTTCCTCATTAATTCAGATTTGGGTGCCAATGTCACCTCTCAGTGATAACTGCCCTGACACCCCCCCGTAACATCTCGGCCCTACTGCCCACCCACACCCAGGCCCTCCTTCCCTTGCTTCACTTTCCGTCCTGTGGTTCTCATCAGCCCACCCTCTGTGTGTCTTAATTAAGTATATGTTTGTCTGTCTGTCTGTTTCCCGTGTCCCCCAACTAGAATGCCAGCTCCCGTGGTGGGGGCAAGGATTGGGTCTCCTTTGCTCACTGCTATGCCCGGGTGGTTCCTGAGCATCCTCTTTTTTTTTTTTAATGTTTCTTTATTGATTTCAGAGAGAGGAAGGGAGAGGGAGAGAGAGAGAGAGAAACATCAGTGATTAGAGAGTCATTGATCGGCTGCCTCCTGCACACCCCTGATTGGGGATCGAGCCTGCAACCCAGGCATGTGCCCTGACCGGGAATCGAACCCCGATCGCCTGGATCCTAGGCCGACGCTCAACTGCTGAGCCACGCCCGGCCGGGCCTCAGCATCCTCTTGAGGATAAGTGGCCGGATGTCCCTGTCGGCGTCTCCTGCCGCCGCCTGCATGTCCAGTGAACGTGAATGAGCAGCAGCTCGCCAGGCGCACCTGCTCGCACCCCGTCTGATTCCCGCAGCAGCCCTGAGGTGCCCCTTTTATCCCCATTTTACAGATGAGCCAGTGAGGCTCAGGGATGTTAAGTGACTGCTCCAAGGTCGCAGGGTGACTCAGCTCTGAAGGTGCAACTCAAACCCAGGTCTCTTGGCTGTTGCTGGTTTCGTCACTGACTCATTCCTGCCTCGGACCCCAGCTGTCTGCTTCTCCCGGCCGCCCCGGGACCGCAGCTGCCCCCCACCTGCCCTCATGCAGGGCCTGCAGCCGCTGCCCAGAATCTGCACTGAGCCTAACTTTTCACGGTTTTTAAACCGGTTTCCCCTCTCACTCCCACTCCTGCAGTTCCCCGGATATGAGCCGCTTTCCCTAAATTGTGCCCCCAGGCGCAGTGCCCTGAAGGATGTACCAGGCCTTTTGGGTCACTGCTGATGGTGTTGCTAGGGCAACAGGGCTGGGCGGAGTGTTGATGGCTTTTGCCAGGGCCACCATTTTCTTGTCAGCCTTTAGTTTGGTCTGAATGTCTTTGGGGACGATGATTATTTTTCCCCCTGAATGCATATATGAGAAAACAACCCTAGGGGACTTTTTTTCTGTTACATTGGAAACTCCAAAAAATGCTCTTATCATGCCTGAATTCTTCCTGCAGGTCCTAGAAGTAAAAGTCACTCCCTGAGCCCAGTGGCATCAGGAATGAACCCTAGTTGACAGCTACATTGGGGTCAGGAGGCAGGTGTGGATGCAAAGAAGACTGTGCTTCGGTAAAAGAGACACATGGAGTGGCATGAACCCTCCATTCCTGGAGCTGTTTTAAGGAAGCCTGGATGACTTCCCGTAGGCGGTGCCCTAGAGCAGTACTTTTCGATCTTTGTCAAGTCATAGCCCACATAGAAAATGATAACTGTGTGGTGCTAGGAGGGAAATGGGAAAAGTTGCTGGCAGCAGAGGGTGGCCAAGCCTGAGGGCCAGCCCTGCCTGGTAGCCTGGAGACTTGAAGAGGGAAGTATCTTTGTCACCTGGAGTTCATGTCCAGCACACCATGGTGCCAAGACACCCCTTTTGGGAAGCATAGTTCTCAAGGACATTTGTGCTGTGACTGGAATGCAGTGTGCCGAGCACCGTAATCTGCTCCTGGCGCCGTCCCCTCACATACTCCGTGACATTCTGCAGGACATGTCATGCCCTTTATGTGCTAGGGAGTCACCTGACACTACAACTTTAGCAGGGTCACCTTGGGTTAAAGGATGGAGCCAGGATTCATTCACTCGTGTCTGGGGCCCATGCTCTTGCCTACTTAGATGAGCTGACCCATCAGGTTCCCTTCATTTCTACCTCTCTCCAGTTCTTTGCACGACACCCCGGCTGCGGCCCATAAGTCTTTATTGGTCCCTCTGCCGCGTTACCAAGTTGACCCGAAACTGAGACGCCTCGTGAGAACACTTCACAAGCTCCCCGAGCCATCCCCTCCCAGGCTGAGGTCCCCGATGGTCAGTTCATCCTTCCGGGGCGTATTTCTTTCCTCTCTCTGGTTACCAGCTGTCATTGTCTCCCAGCTTGGGGGCAGGGAACTCACTGTTTGTCTGTTTGAGCCCATTGCCATTTCTCTAGTCCCCAAAATGTAATTGAAAAGAGGCCTTAATGGTTTGCAAATGATGATAGCTCCATAAACCGATTAAAAAGGCTTTGATAAAACGGTCTCGAGTTATTTTCCAGCACTGCAGCCTGTGTTCTTTGTTTTCTGATGATCCCAACAAGCAGTGAGGGTGTTTTTCTTCGTCGTGGGGTCGGAAGCACCAGGCAGGCCCCTTCCATCTGTCTAATGCTCGCCCTGTTTTGTTTGCTTCCCAGACAATCCACGTTGCTATCGTCTGCGCGGGATATAACGCCAGCCGGGACGTTGTCACCTTGGTCAAGTCTGTCCTGTTTCACAGGTGAGCGCAATGCCTACAGTCTGCAGGCGTGACTGGCTGCCCGTGTGTGTTTCCATGGGGAAGAGTTAAACCAGGGTTAAACCATTACATCAGTCATTGAAGCTGCCATGAAAATGTAATTTTCGTCTGAGGCCTTGGGGAGATTATTGTGTTAATAATGTTCAGTAGATTAGGTGCTGTCTTGCAATGTGTAGAATTGTGGCTCTCAGACCTGAAGGGACCTTCAAGGACAGCCTAGATTTAATGCTTCAGCTTCTCCACCAGCCTTCGTTGCCTGACAGCCACTAGACCTCTCTGTTTACACGTCCCTGTTGATAGGTTGTGGCTGAATTGCGTGTGTTGCTCTCCCCCAAACTTTATCTGTTGGAGTCCCCAGTACCTCAGAATGTGACTGGATTTGGAGATAATGTAGGCTCTTTAAAAAGGTAACTCAATTAAATGAGGTCAGTAGGGTGGGCCCTAATGCAGTTTGACTGGTGTCCTTATGAGAAGAGATTAGGACACAGCCTCGCAGTATGAAGACCATGTGAGGACACGGGGAGGAGATGGCATTTACAAGCACCTGCAAGCTAAGATAAGAGGCCGCAGAAGAAACCAGCCCTGCCGACACCTTGGTCTTGGACTTCCAGCTTGCAGAACTGTGAAAAACACATTTCTGTTGTTTAAGCCACTCAGTCTGTGGTATTTTGTGTCCACTCAGTGGCATTTTTGTTACAGCAGCCCTAGCAAACTAACATAAGTTGGTGACTCTTTTGCAGTGTAGCCCATCCCACCTCTGGGTATTTCTGACCATTAGAGAGGTCCTGCCTTCTATTAAAGGGAAAATTTCCAGTCTGCAGATGATGTCCATGGCCCTCATGGGTCCGCATGGAACCAGCGACACAAAGGATAGGTTCCCCTTCCTCCAGGAGGTGATAGTGCCCTCCTGCGTCATCGCTTCTCCCCATTAAACTCCCGGCCTTTGCTTCTGCTTTTCTCACGGGACTTTTCTTCGGTCCCCTCACTGTATATCCCGGCATACTTAGGGTGTTATCCAGGTTGACTGTCCAGATCCGGCCAGTGTCCTTGGCTCTGCCCAAAATGTCTTACCATGGGTTTGGATGACGCTTACCCAGAGCTGCAGCCAACAGAATGGGAATGTGTCAGATGAGCGGGTCAGGATCCAGAATGTTCTCAGCAGTAGGAATAGTCACAAAAAGCTCCGAGTTCAACTGAACAGTGATCAGTGGGAAGTTTTATACTGGAATCCAACTGTCAATGGAATCAACAGAGACAGGAGAAACGGTAGACGCCCGAGAGCTGCCGACACTGCACGAAATGGGGCTCATCTTGGATTCAGTCCTCTGACCAGCCCCCCTATTATCAGTGCCTCTGGGTTCTTCCTAGAACATCTTTTTCCATCCCACCCTTTCCTCTCCATCCCACTGTGACTGGCATAATTCAGGGGCATAGTCTCCCCCGGGCACTGGTGCTTCCCGTCTCCCCAGATCCGCCCTCTCTAAGGCCAGATTGAAAGTTCAGACGGGCAAGTCTGACTTCTCCAAGCCTTTCGTGGACTTCTCCTGGTCAAGGGGAGAGAACGGAATCTCCTTACTGAGCCACGGGATCGGATGTCATTCCCAGCAGTGTTCTCCCTCCTTCCCCCTGGCTGATCCTTCATGCTCCGGCCACACTGCCCGCTCGCAGCGCCCATCCTCTCTGGGGTGTCCCCTACCTGCTGTGTGTCATCAGGCAGCTCTGTCTGCCCATTTCTCCCCTTGTCCTTCCTCTCCTCCCACCCTAATCTGCAAACTCCTCTTGCCCTTTCAGACCTCACATTGGCATCGTTCGACCAGGAAGCTCACCTGGAGGTGTCGGTCTGGGTTGGGGCTTCCCTTCTATCAGCTTGTAATTCCCTGTGCATCTTTCTGTCATTATTTATATTACATTGTATTTTATTTATCTATTTACGTTATGTCTTTTGTAGTAGAATGTGGGACTTATGGGGACAGAAAGCATGCCTCATTTTCTGTATTTCTAGTATCTTAACAAAGTACTTAACACATATACTTTATAAATGTTTACTTGGTTAACAGCTGAATCTAGGGGACTTCATTAATAACCTGAAGATATATTTATTCAATCAGTTAACTAATATACCTGGCTCAGGCCTAGTTCAATTTCACATTGATGCCACTATATTGCTGACTGATTTTCAGCAGGTCATTTTTTTTTTTTAAGAATTTTTTTTAATATCTATCTTTACTGATTTCAGAGAGAGGAAGGGAGAGGGAGAGAGAGAGAAACATCAATGATGAGTCGACATTGATGGGCTGCCTCCTGCACGCCCCCGACTGGGGATCGAGCCCGTAACCTGGGCATGTGCCCTGACGGGGAATCGAACCTCGATCTGGATCCTAGGTCGACGCTCAACCGCTGAGCCACACCCGGCTGGGCGCAGGCCATGTTAACTCTTTCGTTAGTTAGCTCTCACACCAGTTAGCTTTCGCTGCCAACCAATTCACCCTAAGCTTATTTGGTTGGAAAGAACTTCGTTTGTTAGCTTGGCTGTTGGTGCCGCCCTTGCCTGGATGGTTCCTTTGCTGGGCCCCTTATGTGCCTGTCGTCAGCTAGCAGGTTAGCAGAACCTCCGATTCCCTGCCCTCCTGGGGGGGGGGGGTTGGGAGACTCGAACAACCAGTGATCACACACTCGGGTGAGGCTCTCAGCTTCCCCTTGTTGCTCTGTCCGGCTGGCGTGGTGACTTCGGTTGTACATCTCAGGAGGAAAGGGGAATGGCCAGCCAGCCAGGGCTCTCCCCTCCACTTTCCGACGTGGGGTGAGACGGCCTTCCCACGCCACCACGGCCCCTGTGTGCTTGCGGGGACTCGTGGTTCTGCAGCCTCCAGCTGCCGCTCCAAACCAGGCGTTTCGGAGGCTAAGCATCGAAGCGGATGAGTGGTTCTCGGCCTTTGATGAATTTATTTCTTGTCTCTACTAAAGAACTCGGGTCTCTCCCCAATCGGGGGTGGGGGGGGAGAAAGCCCACTGTTTAGAGAAGTGTATTTGCGTGGATACTAATAGTTCATTAATATTATTTCTCAATTATGGTCAGTTTTTAGGTCCCAGAAACTTCCGGTGGTGGTGTTGGGTGTAAATATTATTGCTGTGGCTTTAGCTATAAATCAGATGATTCCAGTAGTTGCCAAAATGGTAAGAATTCTGTTGAGTGCAGACTTTTACTCCCAAGGTAACGGTGCAGCACAGAGGTGTTAAATTTAAAATAGCAGTTCCATCATCCGTGGCTGATGGCAGGCCACAGTTTCACGGAGGCACGGGGACTGGAGAAGAAAGCCAATTCTTCTCGGGTGTTATGAAAATTCTGCGCCCCACATCAGTGACCACTTGATCTGTTTGAACCAAATAGCCACTTCCACCCCCCCCCCCACCCATGACATCCTACAAATGAGAGTGGCTGTGTGGATTGATAGGCAGGTGCCCACGAGTTTAGAAATCAAGACAACGGGACTTTTGGAAGGTTTTCAGCTCAGAAAGTCCAGCTATAAATAGCATCATTGCTTCCAGAGCATATTATGGGGATTAACACACACGCGATGATAAAGTACTCTGACAAACGAAGTACCTTCCTAGTAGTAAGAATAATATAATAATAGTGGGGCAGGATGCCTCTTTTGGCTTTCACTGTGAATTACAGTAATTAGATTTATTTTCCAGACAAGATTTTCAGCAGATTTTCATTTAAGGCTTGCTTTGTTACATGAAATCAATTTTACCTCTGCAGTATGCCTGGTGACAGTAGGCACACTGTATTTTGAGAGGTAGGGAAAGAGTGATGTGGGCACTCACATACACTGATGCTGGCATTGGAAATGGCTATGACAGCGTTTTGGAAAGAAGTGTCATAATATGCCCAAGACCATGACCCTATAGGACGATAATAGGGGCTCTGTCTTATAAGGAGAGTCCTAACTACAAAAAGGCTTTTATGAAACATTAGTTATAACGATAAAACACTTGAAAACAGTAAGATTAAATAAATGGATCATGCTCTTACAGTAAACCATGTTCTCAGTTGGTTTTAAAAAGTATGTCATAACATAGACAAAAATGATATTTTATGATACAAAATAAGTGATAGCATAATTCAAAAAATTGTGCATAATATCATTCTACCATATAAATGCATGTGTCACATGCATACAGATATACATCTCTGTGGTGGAAATAGAGGCACAGAAGACTAGCAGAAAATTAATAAAAAAGGGGATTCTTTTGCATGTTGTGGTTGGGAGTGATCTTGTTTTTGTTTTTTCTTTACATATATTTTTGGTCGTCTCATTATGCAACCTCTATGGTGAAAACAAAGGTGGGTGATAAAAAATGAATGCAGGATATATGTGAACGGAGGCTTATCTAATAGAAAATAGCACGGGATGCCCTGGCCAGTGTTGCTCAGTGGTTAGAGTGTTGGCCCCCTACACCGAAGGGTCTCAGGTTTGATTCTCAGTCGAGGGGACGTACCTGGGTTGCAGGTTCGATCCCCGGCCCTGGTCAGGGTACGTTCAGGAGGCAACGGATCGATGTGTCTCTCTCACATCTGTGTTTCTCTCTCTTTGTCTACCCTCCCCTCCCTCCAACTCTCTCTAAAAGTCAATGAAAATAATCTCCTCAAGTGAGGATTAACAAAAATAAACGAACAAAAAGAGCACAATGTAAGTCTTTGCCACCTAGCTGGAAAGATGTTTAGAGAAAAACTGGGGAATACCTGTAACTCCCATCCCAATTGCAAATAAACTAGGAAATATAGCTGCTCTGCAAGGAAACCGAGCTTTTAGTGAGCAGCAGAAGAAAATGTTTATTTAGTAACATAAGTGTTTACCTCCTGGGCAGGAAGGTTGGCCAGCTTGTAAAAATTTAATATTTGCTTGCTGGGATGATCTACTGACTCTCGCTCCTCGGCCCTGCTGGCAGGAGCACGCTGGGTGATTCCCTCACTGTGCATATCAAGCAGCTGGGGTGTTTTGGGGGTTTGTTTTGTTTTGTTTTGGGGTTGTTTTAACTTCACTTGTGCCTCTGAAGACCATGGAAGACAAAGCAGCCTATTTGTGACCAGTATCGGCCTCTGTCCTATTGCCTTTTCAGGCTTAAACTTATTATAGAAGCAGTTTCCAGATCATGCAAGGAGGAACCTAGGATTTGAATAAAACCAAGGACCAGAGCTAGATGGTGATTCTGGTCTTGCCAACCCTGAGCTGGGTGTCCCCGGGCAAGTCGCTGTACTTCTTGAGGCTTTGGCTTGGTCCCCAAGCTGTCACAAAGCCTGCCTTGAATATGAGAAGAGATGATCTGTGTGAACCGTCTCTGCATTTTATTTATTTAACAAATACGAATGTATCAGGCTCTGTTCCTCATGTTTTTCGGATATTTAATGCATTTTATGCTCAGGCCCCTCTCTGAGGTGGATACTGTCATTGGGCCCATTTTACAGATGATGCACTGAGGATCAGGATGTTAAGTCAAGGCTGAAGGTCGCTCGGAGAGGATGGGCAAGGCCAGGCTTGACTCAGGCGGTCAGCTTCAAAGTCCGAGCTCAAAATAAAGTTACCATTGCGAGCATCATTACTATTTTATTGTTAATCGTCATTAGGGGGGGCCATGTAGACATTGCTATCATTATTATGAATCTCCATTGTCACCCTCATCCTTCAGGTGTATATTTTTGGGGTACAAAATATGAAATAAATGGAGGTTTTCAAGGTTTGGGCATTAATGTTCTAGTAAAATTTAAGAAAATAGCATGGAATAAAGAAAAGAAACCGGTAACTGCAGGTGGGGAGGAGTATGCTAATCAGCTTGATTGTGGCGACCAGTTCGTAATGTATACATACAGAAACATCACCTTACAGGTTTATGCTATTTAATGTTCACCTTAAAATATATACAATTTTTATTTGTCAATTATATCTTCATAAACTTGAAAAAAAAAATCTGGACAGGTAATAGCTTTAAACAGGTGAGAGTGCTATGCGGTTTGGTTATGCATGTGTATGTGAAAGCAAAGGGAACTGATTTGTGTAGGTTGGATGCTGTGCATCACGTATTTGTGTTTGACCTTCATCCCAACCCAGTCAGTCTGTGCCGTTATCCCCACAAATGAAGGAGGAAACTGAGGCTCGTAGAGGTTAAATACCTTGTTGAAGGCCCCTGGTGAGTAAGTGATGCTGCTGGGATTCCAACCCCTCCCCCTCTGCAAACCCTAGAATCCACGCTGCTTTTACTACTCCAGGAGGTCTTTTGATTTTTCTGGAAAGTGGCTCTGTTCTCCCATGGAGAGCTTTTCTGACATGAAACTGGCCTGTCCTTGAGCCATCCCACATTATCAAGGCCTCCTGTCCTCCTTCACACCAGGAGCTCCCACTGAAAACCCTCCTTTTGGCTGCCACATTTTCCTGCAGTGAGTTCGGCTTTAATCTCTAAGTGCAACAGATCCGCTGAGCATCCAGGTTGCCATCACAGGCTCTTTTTCCCCCCCTCAAATTGCAAGTCCATTCCAAACTTAATAATTAAGGATTATTTCAGCTCAGATGTCCCTGTACATTTTAATAGAAACAGACCCTGGATTGCCTTGGAGGGGCTGTGGCACATTCCTGACAAATAAGGAAGGAAACACAAGGAGAAAGCTGAGGTTTCATCATCTCTGCCTCTGTATTACCATATTTATTGCATCCCAACCTGGAACAGGGGAGCAGTTAAGGCAACCAGAGGCGGCGGGCGCATCGCTCGTTACAAGCCCAGGCTGCCAGCTCGCTGAGGGGGAGGCACGCACTCGCTCCCTCCTTTGTTGTGAAAGCGTGGTCGTGTCTGATGCCTGTGGCAACGTCTGTGTGTTCGAACCCGGGCGAGCTGTGTGGGAGCCGCTTCTCAGGCCTTAGAGCCGTGCTCCCCAGATGCACATATAGCTGGCGACAGGTCTGAAAGACTATTTTAGATGTTGTACAGATAAAAAATTAGACAACACTGAATCAGATATGGAGAGAATCAATCCCGTTCTGATTCTTAGTAGAGTTCCGATTATTAGTAGATGAAATTCTCTTTGGTGTGTCTGTATCCTTAGCATCTGCCAGACTCCCGCTGCTGTCCCTCTGAACAAAAGAGAACAGGATGGAAGTGTGGCCTGTGGCTGCTTTTGTAGTTCTCGGGCCCCTGTCATCACAACTGTTGCTTACCTTTTTGAATTAGGAACCAAATGCAAGATAAGACTCGGAAGTCACACCGGGAGCATGAGCTGTCACCTTTGTTGCTATTAGTCCTGAATTCTGGCCTGTCCTTTCCAATGCGGGCATGAGCAGGCTCCCTTTGCATCCCGAGGAATTGGGTTTACCTCCTGGTCAGAGGCCAGCTGGGCAGTTACAGGCCTTCCTCACCTGGGCAGGCCACTTACTGCGCTGCAACAACCCCTGCGAGTCCAGAGAGAGCAGAGCAGACCAGGCCCGATTCCTTCCCCCAGACTTACTGTTCAGACCATCACCCCCCATCTCAGGCAAATGAGTAAGTATTGGGATGTAATTCACATACCCTAAAATTTATTATTATTTTTTAATCCTTACCCAAGGATATTTTTTCCATTGCTTTTCAGAGACAGTGGGGGGGGGGGAGAAAAAGACATCCATGTGAAAGAGACACAAGGATGGGCTGCCTTCTGTGCACGCCCCGACCAAGGCCGGGGACCGAGCCTGCAACTGAGGTACGTGCCCTTGGCGGGAATCGAACCCGGGACCCTTCAGTCCACAGGCCGACGCTCTGACTGCTGAACCAAACTGGCCAGGGCTAAATGCACTTTTTAGAAGAGTACAATCGATGGGTCTTTAGTGTATTCACAGTTGAGCAACCATCGCTGCTGTCTAATACTAGACCGAGTTCATTACCTCCAAAAGAGACCCTAATACCTATCAGCAGTCACTTCCCATTTTCCCCTGCCTCCCTCCCTCGATACCACTAATCTACTTTGTCTATGGATTTGTTTATTCTGGACATTTCATAGACATGGAATCATATAGTAATTAGTTTTTTGTGGCTAGCCCTTTCCACTTAGCATGATATTTTCAAGGCTCAGCCATGTCGTAGCATCTATCAGCACTCATTCCTTTTCATTGCTCAATAATTTTCCATTGTATGGATATTCCACAATTTGTTTATCTATTCACCAATTGGTGGCCATATGGGTTGTGTCCACTTCTTGACTCTTGAATAATGCCCCTGTGGAGATCTGTATACAAGCTTTTGACATCCGTCTTCATATATTTTTTGTTTATAACTAGGAGTGAAATTGCTCAGTAACTCTGCTTGTGTGAGGGGATAAGAAAGGACAAAGTGAGCCCCCACTTAATATCCTGGGCATTTTTCTGGGGCCTAGGATACACCCATGACAGACCCAGGCTCTGAGAGACCGGTACCAAACAAGCACTCCACAAGTAGTAACCTGGCATGTTAGGAGGGTCGTAATTGGGGCTTTCTTGATTCCAAGGGGTCTGTGGAACAGGAAGGCGGGACCATCTGGTTGGCAGTGGATTAACAAGTTAAAGCTCAAGGGAAATGTTCTGGTTTCCATGGAGACTCCAAGAAAAGTGGTCTGGACAGTGTTTTCGGGTGCTTTCTCCGACGAGGCCACTGAGGTGCGGCAGACGGAACCCACATTTTTGTGATGGTACCGCAGGTGCAGCATTAGCAGAGCCCCTCCCGGCTTTCCACCTACGGAGCAGGAGACCTGAGCCTCGGCTGGGCAGCCTGCATCGACCGCTGAGTCAGTGTCACACATGTCACCTGGGCTGGGAGCCCCCGGGTGTCCCCTGATTGAGACTGCCAGTCACAGTTCTTAGGAGGCCCCTTATTCTGTCCCAGCCTGCAGCAAGTCTGTCCCTTTCTGTTTATCCCTGCCTATTCCAGGCATCCAGTAGGCATCCATTAATGTCACTTTATGAGCCACCCAACCAGGACTGGTTCTTTGGCAGACATGCCTTGTACTCCCCCACCTCTGGTCCTCCCCTTATTCCATCACAGCCTGCGGAATGCCTTCCTCGGGCCTCCATCTCTCCCCACCCAAAGGTCCAGGGCCAGGTCCAGGTCCAGTGCCACAGTCTGTGGAAACTCCGTATCTTCTGTGCTGGTGAGGAGGGGTCTCCTCCACCCTCACGCCCCTGTCCCTTCTGTGCTCCTCCTTGCAGAGCCACCCTGGACGGCTGCACAGGTTGTTCCCCATCTGACTCTAGGGGTGCCCGTCACTTGCTGTCTGTGTCAGCCTCTTCACATGGCCCCTGGGATGTGGGCCATTCCCGAACTTCACAGTCGCGTGTAGCGACCCAGCGTCATGTCACACACGTGTTCTCACGGTTAGGTAGTTACTTGCATTTTCCCTGTATCTCTGCCAGATTGATAGGTGCCCGAGGAGAGGACTCTGGTGGTTCATCTGTTAACGCTTTTTCTGCATTTGCTGCCTGATAGCTCTTTGTTGGACGTTTAATCACTCAGCTCATTATTTTTGGTCTATGGGTGGAGGAACGAATTGAAATGCTTTATATTGAAAATGATATATAAGCATAGAGAAAATAACAGTTTCATAAGTTAATGCTTATCATGGGTGCCTTAGTTCATGGGGGCCCTTGTCACAAAATACCACAGACCATCAACAACAGAACCTTATTTCTCGCAGGTCTGGAGGCTGGGAAGCCCAAGGTCCTGGCGCCAGCGTGGTCTGGGTCTGGGTGGGGGGCACTGCTTCCTGGGTACCTACCGCGGACTTCTCTGTGCCTTCCCGCGGTGGGAGGAGTGAAGGGTGTCCCTGGAGCCTCTTTAATCAGGGCACTAATCCCCTTCAGGAGGACTCTGCCCCTGTGACCTGATCCCCTCCCAAAGGCCCCACCCCTGATACCATCACCTTAGGGGTTAGCATCCAACTTATGAATTTAGCGGGGAGGGACACAGATATTCAGACCACACCAATAGTCAACACACTGGAATCTTCCCACACACCAGGCACTTCACTAAGTGCTTTATATATGTCATGTCTCCTAACCCCTACAATTGCCCAAAATAACATTGCTTACCGTCACTGTTGCTGTCTTGAAGATGAAGAAATTGAGGCCTGGAGCCATGACGTAACTTGCTTACAGCTGCTCAGTCATTAGGGCAGCCAGGGTTCCGGCCCAGACCTTCTGGATGGAGCCCAGCGCCGCACCACCACGAGGAGTGTGCCATCGGCTGTTCTTACCCTCACAGAAGGGGGCACTGGCTTTCTTTTCCGGTGCACGAGTGTTTGTTGAGCACCCCCAGGTGCCAGCGCCTCTGCGGGGCACTGGGGATGGACATGAACAAGATAGTTCCTGTCCTCAGGGGTCTCACCGCACAGACAGGAGCCAGGGGTTGAATGTGGTCACAGCACTACCATGTATAGGGTAGACTTGATTTTGTCTGCGTTGCCAAGTTCACAGGAAAGGGGCAAGGATGTGCTCCGAGACGGTGTCTAGGAGGAGACGACTCACGAAGGAATCTTGAAGGATGCACAGAACTCATGGGACCTCAAAGTAGGGGGAGGGAGCCCAGGCAAGGACACAGATGCGTGGGTGTGGGGATGGGTCAGAGCAGAGAGAAGCAGCTCGATCTGTTTGGTGTCGTCACCCTGTGTCTAAAATTGTGCCATCCCTTCATTGTGGCTAACAATGCAAGGCCACAAGTATGCAGGCTGCTTTGACCCAGTCTCCATACGTAAGACTGTTGGGGCACGTGTGGGAGAGAGGAGCGTCTGTGCCGACACTCGAGGGCTGAATGGATTGTCTGTCTTCCCAGTGACTTTGATTGGCCGCCTCTGATGTCGCCTCAGGTAGGCCACCGGCCAGTTAACAAACCATGACCCCTCAGGCCCCCAGTCATCACGCAGGCCTCCTGGTAGGTCTCACGGGGCCTGCAGGGCAGGCATGCCCCCCCCTCCCCCCCAGTATAGATGGTTCCATGAGGAATTTGCCATTGCCAAGCAGTGGTCCCATGGAGAGATTCTGCTGTGCTATTTGTTTCTTTAATTCTTTCTTTTTTCACTTTACTCACCCTGTGCACCTGTTATGTGTATGGCACCTTGGCCATGGGTAAGAGCTTTCTTCAGGTCTAGGCTCACTCATCCAGCTCTGCCTGGCTTTGCCACCCTCCCCTCAAACTTGGTACACCCTCCCAATCCCCAAAGTCATTTTCCTCCAGCGCGTCTTTCTTCTTGTCTCCCCTGTCCTGGAGACATCACCACCAACCTAGGGATCTCAGTGTCACCTTCTGCATCTGCCTCTCCACCCCCCCATCCCCGTACCCCACATAAAGATCTCTCCTGAAATCCCTCCGGATTCAGCTTCCTTCTTGCTGTTCTCTGGACTGCCTTGACCAGATCCTGGTTCACAGTCACCTGGTCTAATCTCTCAAATGATGTGTCCACCTCTATTCCCCTTATCCGACTACCATCCAGCTCCCATCCGTCCATTCAGATCATTTTTGAACTCCTACTGCATCCCAGACACTGGACTAGATTGGGGTATCCACTTAAACATACCTGGCACGGCCCTTGACCTCCCCGAGCTCACAGTCAAGTGGGGACTTAGGCAAACAGGTGGTCTCTACCTGAGGATGGGTGTGTGGTGCTGAGATGACTGTCAGCATTTATTGAGCGGGCCCGTGCAAGAGGGTTTCCTGCAGAGCAAACCGAATCTGCCCAGGCCCAGGTAGAAGACAGCCCGGGCGTGGGAACTGAGAGACCGGCCGTATGTCTGGAACGGGGAACGGGGCTGCCCAGGAGGCTGGGAGCTGAGGGGCAGGTCGCGCTCCTCCCCCACACCCAGCTGATGGACTCCGGGCTGCTTCATTGCTTCGCCCCCGTGGGTGCGCATCTCTCTCCCTCGCTCCAAGCAGAGCCCTGCCAACCGCCTCCTTCCCCAACACGCCTGTGCTCCGGCCACAGGCCCTGTTACTCTCCTCTCCCTCCACCTCCTGTCAAAGTCATTTATCCTTTTAGGGTGCTGCATCCCCCACTCTTACGCACCCTTCTGTCGCAGCCAGAACTCCGGTAGCACCTGGTGTGCTGGGTAGTCATTGTCACATCATGTTCCTAGTATTTAATTGTTCCGTTTCATGTTTATAGTATTTAATTGTGAGTCACCCGTCTCTGCAAATAGGATGAGCTTCTTGAGGTCTAGGGGACCGGTTCATTCTCATCTTTAGGTGCTGGTTCGCGGTATTAAAACTTACATTGTTAGCCCGGCCGGGCGTGGCTCAGCGGTTGAGCGTCGACCTAGGATCCAGGCGATCAGGGTTTGATTCCCGGTCAGGGCACATGCCCGGTTGTGGGCTTGATCAATGATTCTCTCATCATTGATGTTTCTGTCTCTCTCTCCCTCTCCTTTCCTCTCTCTGAAATCAGTAAAGATATATTTTACAAAAAAAAACCCAAAAACTACTTACATTGTTATTTTTACTCGCACAGTAGTATTTATGACAGTAGTTCTTCTGTACTGAACTATCGCTTTGTGCCTGGCAGTTTCTCAAGAAGGCATATCTGTAATGTATTAATATTCTGTCTGTGTTTACTGTTGATATGCATTATATATGGCACTTGTTATTTCATTTAATCGGCACAGTGGCCTCATGAAGAGGTTCTTCCAACATTTCACAGAGGAAGCAGCGGGTGTGCAGAGGTGTATGTGACCCACTAATAATCGCCAGCCCTGGGCATGAACCTGAGCTCTGCCCTGGGTAATGCTGGGTTATAGTTTGAGTGTTGCCTCTGTTTGGGCTGGTTGACTGAGGGGGAATGAAGAAAAACTGTAGGAACATGAAAAGTGAGGCTTCACTGATATTCACTGATGGAGCCCAGGTGACTCCTCCTGGGATGCCTGGAATTTTGGGGAGAGAAACAAGGAGGAAACAAACCTCAGGACTGTGCTGGCTCCATGCAGCTGGTCTAAAGACGCGGTCGTCTCCCTGGGCTTCTGCACCAACGCCAGTGTTTCTAGGTGACAGAAATAAAGGGCTCGTCAATACCATGTGCTCTGCTTAAGATACCTAGAAACACAGATGTTTTAATAACAGGTACGGTGATTGGCTTGAATTGAGTGTCTCCAGCCATGTTACCCTCCTGGTCCTTCATCATCGCCTCTGTGAAAGGCTGAGGTTGGGTGACATGTCCTCTCCTTTCCGGCCCCGCCACCCTCCCCAGTCGGCGCTGATTTGGTCACAAGCCGGGTTTACTTTCCCAGTTACTGTTAGAAACCGGCCACGTGTAACGAATGGGTGAGGCTGTGTGTTTGTGGCGGGAATGCCGAGGCCTCAGCGCTCCCTCCTGACCCTGCCTGCTGTCGCTCCCCACAGGCGGAACCCCCTGCACTTCCACCTCGTCGCCGACTCCATCGCCGAGCAGATCCTGGCGACTCTCTTCCAGACCTGGATGGTGCCCGCAGTGCGCGTGGACTTCTACAACGCCGATGAGCTCAAGGTACAGCGGCGGGAGGGGCGCCCCCCTGGGCTCCTCGAGCAGAAATCTCAGCCCCCAGCTGGAAATGCCTGGGGCATGACTGAGATTGTCTGCCACCCGGATCTGCTTTTATTCTCAAAAGCCTTCAAGTGGCCACCTCTTTAGCTCAGAATGTCCATGGGTCTGTGCAGTTCTGGCCACCAAGGCTTTCTGTAGAGTCTGCAGGCATTGGCCTGGTGCGTATCTGAAGGGGGTCTGTGATATTATTGTCTAGAGAATTCAGGCAATAATGAACTCAGAGTCTAGTGGACCCGGGCTTGAATTCATGGATTGTCGTTTACTGGTCAGAAGACACCAAGTAAATAACCTATACCTTTGCTGGGTGTGTTTTCTCCAACCAGTGGAAAGGTGATACAATACCTACCTCGTGGGGTAATAAGAGGCTCAAGTGAGAGAATGTATATGAATGTGTTTTATTATATTTTTTAATTGATTTTTTTTAATTTTTTTAATTTTTTTTTTTGAGAGAGAGACATCAATTGGTTGTCTCACTTATTTAGGCATCCACTGGCTGATTCTTGTATATGCCCTGACCAGGGATCAAACTCGCAACCTTGGCATGTCAGGATGATACTCCAACCAACTGAGCTACTCGGTCAGGGCTGTGAATGTGTTTTAAAGGACTACTGAATACATTTTAAGGATTATGTGGGGCCAGAGGGTTTCAACCAGATGAGACCCATTTGGTCACATCACTCTCTTGCTTGAAATCCCTTTGTCATGCCCCTGTGCTGGTGTCACGATCGAGTCACGGCTGTTAAGAAGTACTGCGTCTTCTGGCCCTAGACTCCCTTGTCATTCTGCAGATTCACTCTGCTCCTTAGCTCTGAGGAACCACTTCTGGTTCCCGTTGCCTTCTCTTCTGTGTTTGAGGCTTTGCCTGTGCTGTTCTTTCTGTCTGACATGCCCTTCCACTTGCCTTGTCATAACTCCTATTCGCCCTTCAGAACCCAGATGCATGGCCACCTTCTGAGAACCTTCCCTGATTTGTCCAGAAGAGAGGGGCTCATTTTCTATTCACTTGTCTCCTGCCTTAGTGTCGAAACTTCTACATGGGGGAGGGGACAGGGGCACATCTATCCTTTGCTGATGTTCTGGTGCATAGTTCGTACCCTGTAGTGCTTGTGGATTTAACCAATTGCTGTTATTAGAGGAACATGTAACTTTGCAGAAATATGTGATGCTCTGTCCCCAGTCACCTTGGGAAGGGCTCAGCACCCAGGCATGAGGCTGATTCTAGCAAATTGCTTGTTCCAAACCTCATAAAGCCATTATCTTTTCATCTCTGAGCCATAACATTTTAAATAGATCACAGAGATGCTAGCCAGAGTTTCTGATTTTCCCATATTTCAGGCTCTGAAGTTGATGGAGACTTTCAGAATTTAGCATTTGGGGATTGTCGTGGTAATTCGTGTGCCATTCCAGTCTATTCTGAGCTAAAATTGATTAACACTCTTAAAAAGGGAAAAACAAAATTTAGCAAATTGCTGCGCTAATTAAGGTAAAAGCAAGCCACTCTGTCTCTCCGGGTCTGCGCGCCAACACCGTGGGGAAAAGCAATGGGAGGGGAGGAGCGACATCTGGCACAGAAGGATGTTCTTGCCGCCGCCTCCTCCTGCCTTCTCCTTTTTTTTTTTTTTTTTTTTTTTTTTTTTTTTTTTGGCAATCCTGGGCCATGTCCTTTGCAAGCCTTTACCCTCTACTTTTTAAAAAACACACGTGTGCCCCGCTGGTGTGGCTCAGTGGTTGAGCACTGACCCAGGAACCAAGAGGTCACCAGTTCAATTCCTGGTCAGGGCACATGCAGAGATGCAAGCTCGACCCCCAGGAGGGGGTGCACAGGAGGCAGCTGATGGGTGTTTTTCTCTCTCTTCCTCTCTCTCTAAAATCAATAAAAACACATTTAAAAAACAACCAAATACAATGTGGCAGGGAAAAAAGCCCAAGTTCATCCCCTGGCTCACCACTGAAGGACCATCCGATTTGGGTTCTGAGCCTGGCTCCATCAGCTGCTGGATGGGATCAAATAAGATGACTCCTGCGAAGGCCCAGCAGTGCCAGAAGTACAGCAGGTCCTTAGAACTGCCCTGCTCTCCTCGGCAGCCAGGGAACATAGGATTAAAATGCTCCTGATTGTGCAGCCCGTCAGGAAACCCGTGGATGGTTGGCAGGCTCAGGGAGAAAGGTACCCAGTGTTGGAACCTGAGCTTCCAGGAGGTGTTGGAGGAAAGGGGGTGGGTGGGGAAGGTATTGGTTTTCTGACTCTCCCCTGCGCCCTTGAATGCAGAGATACCTACTGTTTGTTATTTTACATGCTGGACTTTCATCCATTTGAATTGAGGGCTCCATGCCATAAAAAAAAAATTTAAAAACACGCAATCTGGATGAATTCTAAACAATGTCATCTCCACTGTCCTGTCCTCTAGCCCGATTCCGCTATTGACCATACTGTGCAAGGTCCCCAACACCTGCATTTTCTTTCCCTACCAATTACCTACCTGTCTCCCACAAGATCAGCTAAGAATCCGGTAAGGGCAAGGAATGTGAAAGCATTTTGTAAGCCACAGTTTTTCCATAGCTTACAATGATTGCAGCAGTACTGATTTATACACAGTGCCGCTCGACCTACCCCAAACCATGCTCTGCCCGCTCTCCCCAACCTGAGCCTCTCCTGGCACTTAGCACGACCATCTCTCCACATGGTCACTCGTCCAGAACCCAATAGTTCGTTTCTGGTTGGACCCTTTACCTCAACCCGTGTCCAGCCAACCATTCCACACCCCGGCTCCCCGCCCGCACCTGAGTCTCAGCGTTTGTGGTCTTCCCCCAACACAGCAGCAGTTTCCCCCCCAGATGAGCCTCTTCCCTTCTGCTCTGCTCACTGCCCCCCCAAATGTGTTCTCCATCAGCAGCCTGAGTCAGCTGTCCCAGAAGCAAGCCCCAGCAACGACGCCCCTTTCCTCTCCTAAAACCTTCAGTGGCCTGTGACTGCGCGGCCTGGCCTCTGCCTCCTTCCAGGCTCATCTCGTGGCCCTCGCTCCGCCGCCCAGCTCCGCTCCTTCGCTCCCACCGGGGGCCTTCAGGGGCGCGCACAGGCGCCCCTCGCTTTATTGCGCTTCACAGACGGTCCGTGTTTTACAGATCGAAGGCAAGACCCTCCATCGGCAGAAAGGACACGGCTGGCCTGACTTCAGCACTCGCTTTATTGTGGGGTCTGGAACCTAACCCGCAGTTCCCCCCGAGGCCTGCCTGCGCTCGGGGAACCCTTCCCTGCCTTTATTATCGCCTAGGGCTTCCTTTGTCATAGGTCGTCACAGGATCACAGACACTTCGTCAGTAAACGCGGGGTGCAGTGTAACCGCTCAGGCCTCTGTGAGGCGAGCTGGTCAATGTCTGCCTCTCCGCTGGACAGAAAGCCCCAGAAGGGCCGCATTGCATCTGCCTCACTTCTCCCTCGTATCCTCATGCCCGGCTTGGGGCCTGGCTTATGAAAATGTTCGCTAAATGAACGGTGCACAGGAAACACGGGGCTGGGCCCCCGAGAGCATTAAAGTCACCAGGGAGGAGTTTCTCCATCACTGTCAGGCTCCCCTCCTCCCTGAGGCTACTTGTGCAGGGACCCTGCGGTGGCCTAAATAAGGCAGCTAGCTGCACCTGCACCGCCCCACGTGGCGTCCCCAGAGCGGCCCTGGGACAGGTGCGTGTGTGTCCGTGACAGGTACAGCAGGAAGGGAGCACAGTGAGCCCCAACCGTTGGCTGGCGGGGGCGGAGGAACGGGACGGATGGACGTGCTGGGATCCTCGCTGCATTCAGGGAGCGTGTGGGTCGGTGGCCGCAGCAGACGCACGTGGCCCCCTCCCCGTGCGGCTCCTGGAAGTCACCTCGGACAGCTGTTGGAGTGGCATTTTGCAGAAACCATCCTGTGGGCGCCTTATAGACTCCGCAGTGCAGGAGGTGGGGTGGCAGGGAAATGGGCATTTACGAAGGATCGGCGCCCGATGAAAGGCAGGCCGTGGGACGTCCGAGGCGACCGGTGCGCGCGTCTCCTAATGGCCAATTAGTGTGCGTTTGCAGACAGTGACGGCTCAGCCCCGTGTCTCCGAGGCCTGTGGCCTGCTCTTCGGTCTTCCTCGCGTTTCCACGGCCTGTTCGTCCCTGGCCTCCGAGTCCCCGGGTCAGCAGGCTGCGAGGACTGGGGACATGTTGGCGCTGCGAACTGCGCACCAGACGTGTGGCTGCTGCCTGCAGAGGGGGTGACCACGACGAGAAGGGGCTGATTTCCCCGTGGGGCGTTGTGTGTGGGGGCTTGCTGTCACTTCCCGCGACAACCCTGGGAGGGGAGAAGTTTTATTACCTCTGTCTCGCAGGTGATTTATAAACTGAAGCGCAGATTTGAAGTGTTTGTCTGAGATCAGGCAGGTAATAAATGCCAAGTGGAACGGTACGCGATGCGGGGTTTTCCAATTTAGGAGACCCGGACACGGAAAGGAGGAATACAGGGCCAGCAGCCGCTGGGGATTGTGGCTGCCCCTGTTGAGTGGCCCCTTGATCTCAGAATTCCTGTTTTCAGTGACTTTGGGGCCCAGAGGCTGTGGTGTAACATCTCTTATTATTTATGGGAGACCTTATGTTTTATGTGGTTTGGTTCTCAGGGCGAGCTCACAGCTCTGGAGCAGGTCCTGCTATTGCCCCTGTTGTACAGATAAGAAGCCGATCATGAGGAAGGTTAAAGAGCCCCAAACCCATGTGCGTAGCGAGTCCATGGCAGAGCCCGGGTCAAAACCCAGGAGTGTCGGACTCCACGGCCATGCTTTCTCTTGTGCTATAATGCGTTCTCGGTGGCCTGTTTTTAAACTAAGATCTAGACAAGGGTCCTCGGAGCTCTCGGGGTGTTCTTTTTCTGGCTGTTGCCGAAGAACTAAGGCGTTACGCGTGACCCCTCCGTTTGAAGGCCTGCTGGGAATGGAGCTTCCTGCCGGGCACAGACCTGTCGTCCTAATGATCCTGCCGAGCTCGGGGCGGCCCATCACTCCTGTCCAAGGGGTCGCTTTCTAAACTCTGCGGTCATTATGCTGGACGGTTCGCCTTAATCAGCAAAGCATGTCTTGCCGGTCTTCAGATCCTACGGGACCCTGTATGCCCGTCAGACTGTGGTCTTGCCCCCATTTGGCTCCCACAGTCATCCCCGTGCCGCCCCTGGGGTGAGCGTGACCCCGAGCCGGTGAAGGAAGCGGCTGAGCCGGGGCGGCTTCGTGGCTCACCGGCCCGCTGGGAGCCCTCATTCATCTCCCTTTCTCTTCGCTCGTTACCAGCAGCAGGGAGATTATGGAGCAGAAGTCGGGACTGTGGGTATTGGCTCCTGAGAGTTGGCTTCCGACTCACACAGCGGCCTTTGTGCCGGTCCCTGTGGAGCGTTGCAGGGCCTCTCCCTACCCTAGGTAGCTGCGGTCCCAGCACCCGCATCCCCTGGGAGACCAGCTTCCATTGTTCCTCTCACGGGGGCAGGTGGGCAGACTGCCTCCTGTCCTGTTTCCTAGGAAGGTGTGCTTTCTGAATAATAGACATTTTCGGCCAGGAGTGACTCACGATGCCATGAAATCACAGGGTCTCGGGTTGGAAAGAAGCCCGACACTCAGCTCCTTCTGGGCAAATGAAACCCAGAAGGGTGAAGCGAGTCACCTGAGATCTCACAGGGGATTCTTCCCAGCACACATTCTTCCCTCTTCCCACAGTTGGGTTTGGGTTTTATGATTGCCGGGCCCGGGATGTAGCGCAAAGGGACCCCATTTGGCAGAGGCTGCACTTGGAGCGCTGTGATCACACGCCCCGGGCGGGGTTGGGGGGCGGGGGGCTGCAGCAGTTAGCCTTGGCCTGCAGAGGAGGGATGGAGGACCTGGGACGTGTCTCACGGAGAACACCATCCGCTCTAAGATGCCCTGCAGAGGGATGGGAAGTGAAGGAAGGTATGTGTGACCGTTGAATAATATGGTGAGACGGTTAGTGACACACAGAGCTTAGCTGTCTTTCAAAGCCGGTAGCACCATCTCTCCGTTGTTGGTGAAGACTGAAGGCAGTAAAGGAAGTCCTGTCATGGAGAGCTCGGTGCTTGGCCCAGGGTAGGCCCTCAGCGAATTCTCTTTCCTTCCCTCCCCCTCTCACATTAGAAGACGGCTGCGATTCGCCTCTTCAGTCTCTTCTTTCCAAACCCATCGTATCAACACACCTCGTCTTCCCCATCGACGGAGGTGCCGGTGGCTGCGGACCTCTCACCAGAGAGTATACCTTTGGGGTTGCTTTTCTAGAATAGTTTATGGTTTCAGACTCTTGTTCTTTGGGTCTCATGTTATTCAGGGAGGGGCTGGCTGAGGTTGAACACCATGTCCTAGTCTGGAAAAGTTAGCAGTCTCCCATTGTCTTTGTTGCTTCACTGGTCCCTGGATTATCCGTGTGGTTGGTGAACACGAGGGCTCCTTTTTCGAAGGCCAGCGATGTTAGGTTTGTGTTAGGATTTTCTCTCGGGCAGCAAGGGGGAGATCACGGGACTGGCATGGATAAGCGAAATGCATTTGAAAACGTACCTTTCAGTATTTAGAAGATTGGTCTTTGGCTTTTAACTATCAGATGTGGAAAATTGTAGAGAGCCATCAGAAGTTGTAATCTGCATTATAAAAGACTCTTTCTGTGTCATTTGTACAATTCTCTTTATACACCGGCAAATGTTTCTTTATGTAGCAGAGTGTCCTAATGAATGGTCCCTGTCCCCTTTTGAGTCATAGAATCTTAATTAGGAAGGGACTTGGCATTCTTCTGGCATAACCTTTCACTTTCCTCTGTAATATTCTACATAAATGGTCATTACTCTCCTGCTTTTGAATACTTCCAGAGGTGAGAGGTCATTCCCTCCCAAAGGACCCTGTTCCATATTTAGAAACTGTTAGAAACATCCGCCTGTGCTGTACTGAAATCTTCATCTTCCTGAGTCTCTCCATTGGTCCTGAGCGGTAATAAAGACCAGGGGCAAGAGTGTATATCATTGTGTGTTAACTCACCTGCCATCCCCACTAGACTACGAGAACCAGGAGGTCGGGGCCTGTGCGTTTTTTCTCTATGCCCAGCTTTTAGGACAAACCTGGCTGCTAGTGGCCCCCAACAAATGCATGGTTTGTATATTCTGGGGCTGCAGACGGGGTGACTCGTGGGGTATTTGAGGACCTGGCTCACCTACTGAGTTTTCTCCTTGGTGTCCCCACTCCTCCATCCGTATCCTGAGTGGCAGTGCTCAGAGCCCAGTTTGCCACTTAAGTCTGTCCGCTGGCATATTCGTGGAGCACATGGTTTCCAGGGTGTCGCCTCTTTTTCATATACCTGCCATTCTCTGTGGTTCTTTAGAGCACTTTTTCCAGATTTACGTAGGTGACATGTCCCACCAGGAGCTGTAATTGGTCTGAGCTCCTAGACTTGGACTCATTTGAAGCAGTGAAGTGGCCCCCGACCCACCGTTCTCCTGTCTCGAGCATGGATCCCTCCTCCGTTCCGTTGCTGTGATCGTCTCATTCGTGGTCATCCGCCTGGGTGGAGAAGGTCATGCTTTCATGTACCTCGTTTCAGTGTGTCCTCTCGGGAATTCCATGCTATAGAAACAGCACGTGTGTTCTTTTGTTATTAGTGAGTTTGCCAGGGGACTCAGCAGAATGCTGCTGATCAGGAGCAGAGGGATGTTACGATCTAGCTCTTCTGGCCTTCAGCGCAGTGCTGGCCTCTTGTACCACAAATCTTGAGTTAAAAGCAACTTAAGTGACTCAGGTACATGGTTACGCTGATGGATTTTGGAACATAAGCCGGACCCCAGAAAAGAAAAAGAAATGAAAGACCAGAGGTATTTGATTGGGTAATGAGAAAGTAATGGGCGGAGTGAATTGGAAATGATGGTGAGATTAGGAAATTTTCGCAGTGAGAGTAGGAGTCTTTGTCCACATGTTTTGGACAGGATAAAAGGCTGGATTTGGGGCGTGAGATGTTAGAGCTCTGGAGTTGTAGATGAGGTACCTTTTTTGTCATGTTACTCTGGGATGGAGTAGCTGAGGTAATGTGGTGAAAAGTTAATAAATATGAGGGGCCCTGGGCACTTCAAGGCCAAGGTGTTCGATGGTCCATCCAAAAGATGATATAATCCAAGAACAGTTGTCAAGAGTTGAAAATAATTCTATTCATGCGGGTCAGATGTGGGCAGGCCCCTACAATCCAGGTAAAATTAGCAATAAGTTGTTTGCATCAGAGTACATGCTAAAAAAATTAGAATTATAAAGATTAAAAATTCCTTCCATTAATAATAATAACTCTCATTAATAAGAATTGATTGTGTGCCAATGTAATAGCTTTACATGCATAATCTTACTTTATCCCCACCATAAGCCTTAAGGTGAGTATAATTATTTTCACCCATTTCCACATGAGGATAATGGAAGGTTATAAAAAAGATTTGAAATTACTCAGCATTGTGGAACCAAGATAGGAATGAATCTGAGTAGTCCAACTCTTGAGCAGTGTTGTCCAATAGGAATATCAGTATGTCATCTTGAAGCCCTGGCCGGTATGGCTTAGTGGGTTGAGCGTTGTCCCGTGTACCAAGAGGTCACTGGTTCGATTCCCCGTCAGAGCACATGACTGGGTTTCGGCCTCAATCCCCATTAAGGGACATGCAGGAGGCAGCCAATCAATGTCTATCTGTCTGTCTCTCTCTCTAAAAATCAATAAAAACATTTTTTTAAAAAGATGTAATTGTAAATTTTCTAGTAGCCACATTTATAGAAGCGAAATGAAACAAGTGGAGTGCATTTTAAATAATATATTTTATTTAATCCCATCTATCCAAATTATTATCATTTCAGCATGGGATCAGTATTCTAAAGATTACTTATGAGATATTTTACATACTTTTTTTGTATTTAGTTTCTGAAATCTGATGCATATTTTACATCTCAAGTGGGACCCGCTGCATTTCATGTGCTCAGTAGCCACATGTGGCTGGCGGCTGTGGCCCAGGGGTAAGAACTTGATCTTTAAGGCTACACTGTAACTCAAGGGCAACCAGTGGACAGAAACATATCTTTAAAGAGTAGATACTCCACCTCGGCATTTTCCACTACAATAATGAAAGCCCTAATAAAATATCTACAGAGTTTTGAGAGAGAAAAAAAAAAAAAAAAAGACAGAGACCCAAGAATACCAGCCACGTTCTCTCATGTATAAGAACACCTGAAAAATGCTGTGCTCTGCAAGAGCTCACGCAGCATACGCCAGTGTATACGTCCTGAAGCGAGTGTCCAAAATCATTAGCCAGCCAACGGAAAAAGTTACCAAAGTGAACATTCGCCAAGGAAGAGCTCTTGTTCCGAAGGGCAGGCGGTTCGCACGGAAAGGAGTCACACGCGGGATGATCTGTAAATAATTGTCCTAAGTCATCTGCAGAGCCGGTGCCGATGCCAGACGTCGCTCTTGGGGACACACAGATAGGCAGCTGCTCACCTGGTGAAAGGGCCCGGGAAGCGCGGGAGGGTGTCCCGGCCAGGTTTCGCGTGTCCTGCCGTGCGGTCAGGTGTGATTGTTAACCCTTCACCCCGGTCATCGGTGGAGAAAGGTAAGGTGGTCCTTCAAAGCTGAAACGGGACCACGGGTGAAGTTTCAATAGGATCAAAACTAACTTATTGCAAGTGATTCCTGCAAGGGAAACAATCAGGCAGGGAGCAAACAAAATGAGAAAGAAAAAAAATGGTTCTAGATCATTAGTATCCATATGGGGGGGGAAGAGCGAACCTTGGCCCTCACTTTATACCGTTTCCAAAAGTTAGCGTGAAATGAATCTTACACCTAAATGCAGAGCTAAAACTATAGCGCAGATGGAAAGGAAACGGGGGAGGAAACCTTGGTGACTTTAACTTAGGCGAAAATTTCTTAACTAGAGTACAAAAAGCACAAACTAAAAGAGCAAAACGTTGGCAAATTCAACTTCATCTAAACCGATGGTGGTGTTCTTCCAAGACATTAATAAGAAAATAAAAGGCCAAGCCACAGACTGGGAGAAATGATTTGCAAAGGACGGGTCTGGTGACAGGTGTGCGCCTGGAATAGGTGAAGAGCTCTTCCAGTAGTAACGAGGAGACGGACCACCCATATTTTAAGAGACACATCACCGAAGAGATTATAGGGGTAGCCGGTAAATCCAGGAAAAAGGCTCGCCAGCGCTAGTCATCAGGGGAAATCAAATTAAGGCGATCGTGAGATACGACTTGACACTAATGCGATGGCTGGGACTAAAAAGGCTGCCGATGCAAAGTGGTGGTGAAAATGCGGAACAACCAGAACTTGCAGGCGTTGCCGATGGAAGCGTAAAACGAGGAAACTAGTTTGTTAATTTCTCAAAAAGTTAAGCGTACATGCAAAATCTCGCCCCCAGGTCCAGTAGGAATTGTGCAGTTCTGCTAGGTGTTCATCCAGGGAAATAAAAATATACACGGTGGGGCAAAAGTACCTTTGCGGTTTTTCCTATGGAAAGAATATAATAATTAATAAATATAATACAAGTGCTCCCCTGACCCATACATAGTTATTAGAATATTATTGGCTATATTCCCTGTGCTGTGCTCTACTATCCCCGCGACTGTTTTATAACCACCAATGTGGCCTCAGTCCCTTCACCTTTTTCGCCCAGCCCCACAACCCCCTCCCCTCTGGCAGCCAGCAGTCTAGTCTGTTCTCTGCACCTATGAGTCTGTTTCTGTTTGGTTGGTTCATTTACTTTGTTCTTTAGATTCCACGTGTAAGTCAAATCATGTAGTATCTGTCTTTCTCTGTCTGACTTACTTCGCTTAGCATAATACCCTCTAGGTCCATCCGTGCTGTCCCAAAAGATTTCGTTATTTTCAGTGGCCTACTATGGTTGAGTTGTGTAAATGTGCCACAGCTTTTTTATCCAGTCATCTGCTGCTGGGCACCTGGGTTGCATCCACAGCTTAGCTATTGTAAATAACGCTGCTGTGAACATAGGGGTGCATATATTCTTTTGAATTAGTGTTTTGGGTTTCTTTGGATATGTACCCAGAAGCAGGATCGCTGGGACATAAGGCAGCTCCACTCTTAATTTTTTGAGAAACCGTCACACGGCTTCCCACAGTGGCTGCCCCAGTCTGCACTCCCACCAGCCGTGCACGAGGCTTCCCTTTTCTCCACACCCTCGCCGGCACCTCTTGTTTGTTGACTTATGGATGGGAGCCATTCTGACAGGTGTGAGGTTATTTCACTGTGGTTTTAATTTGCGTCTGTCTGATAATGAGTGACATTGAGCATCTTTTCATATGTCTGTTGGCCATCTCTCTGCATGGCCTCTTTGGAGAACTGTCTCTTCAGGTCCTCTGCCCATTTTTAAATTGGATTGTGTGGGGTTTATTGGTGTAAGTTGTATGCGTTGTTTATGTATTTTGGATATTAACCCCTAATTGGATGTATGATTGGTGAATATCTTCTCCCTTTTGGTGGGTTGTCTTTTTGTCTTGTTGATGGTTTCCTTTGCTGTTCAAAAACTTTCTTATTTGCTGTAGACCCATGTGTTTATTTTTTCTTTTGTTTCCCTTGCCTGAGCAGATATGTCAGAAAAAAATGTTGCTATGAGAAATGTCTGAGATTTTACTGCCTGTGTTTTCTTCTAGGAGTTTTATGGTTTCTAGACTTACATTTAAGTCTTTAACTCATTTTGAGTTTATTCTTGTGTATGGTCTGAGTTGGTGGTCTAGTTTCATTTTTTTGGCACGTATATGTCCAATTTTCCCAACACCATTTATTGAAGAGACTGTCTTCACCCCATTGTGTGTTCTTGCCTCCTTTGTCGTCTATTAACTGGCCATATAGGTGTGGGTTTATTTCTGGACTCTCTGTTCTGTTCCATGATCTATATGCCTGTTTTTATGCCAGTACCATGCTGTTTTGATTCCTATGGCCTTGTAGTATAGTTTGATATCAGGTAGCACAATCCCTCCAACTTTGTTCTTCTTTCTCAAGATGGCTGTGGCTATTCTGGGTCTTCTGTGGTTCCACATAAATTTTTAGATTATTTGTTCTAGTTTTGTGAAAAACGCTATTGGTATTTTTGCAGGAATTGAGTTGAATCTATGGATTGCTTTGGGTAGTATGGACATTTTAATGATGCATATAAATGGTATATGCTTCCGTTTATTTGTATCTTTTATAATTTCTTTCTTCAGTGTCTTATGATTTTCTGGGTACAGGTCTTTTATCTCCTTGGTTAAATTTATTCCTAGAGGACTTTTTTATGCAGTTGTAAAATAGCAGTGTCCTACCTGTGTGCTTATTGTCTTCCAGAAATGCAACTAAAATAAATTATAAATTTAAAAAATAAAATTTGTATTAGAATGTCTCAGACATATGAAGACAAATATGGTGTGGATATGTTAATTGCCGATACTATAAATACAATAAAATATGTAATTATATTTAGACAATTTTATATATTATACACTATAAACATTATACAATATAAATGACATATTATTTAGTGTAATATATTAAGTATAATAAAATGTATTTAATTAGATAAATTTAATAATTTTGAATTGGTGCCACGCATCATGTGATATATAAAGCAAAGCTGATAAAAATATAGGATATATTAGGAGAATTTCAGCCATTGAAAAGGCAAATCATATTGTTAATGACAAAGGCAGTTTTTAAAATATAATTGATATCAATAGATATCAAGCTTAATGTCCATTAAGTGGAATGCAAATAGATTTCCAAGTATTTATGAAAAAATTACATAAATTGAAGGCACAAGAAAACCTCATTAAATTTCAAACAATAAAAATTATGTAGGCCCCACTCTTGACCACAGTGCAATAAAACTGCGTATCAAAAGCAAACTTTTTAATGGAGCTTCGAAATAGTTGGATATTTGGGGATTATGAAGAATTTTCCTAAATGCTTATTTAAGCCAAAAGGAAATAAAAGCTAAAATCATTACCCATTTTGCAAGCAGCAGAAGAGGAACATTTCACACTGCCGCTGATGGAACGTTCCCAGAGCTGTCGCTGGAGATGTCTTAATAGCTGTCAGTGCTTCGTTACTCAGGAATGAGGACAGTGATGAATGGATCTCACGCGCCACTTGGAAACTCACGTAGGAACAGTGGTGTGGACCTGGGGAGAGCAGGGGAAATAAGGTTAACAGCACAAATTCATGAAATAAGAAAAATTAAAAACCGAAAACCAAAATTACGAATTTTTAGGCTGGCTCTTCGTATAGGAAACTGGCAGACCTCTGGCAAATTTAGGATTGAACAGCGGGGAAAATAGAAATAAGCTAAACAGTGAACAAGGTGCTTGCATTAATGTGCATAAGATGGTCATCAAATAACAGCAGCGACCGGCGTTGATTTGGTGCTTCTATGCCAGATGCACACTAAGCATTTAAGGTGGGTCATCTTGCCTCGCTCGCACAACAGCCCTTTAAAGGCAGTGCTGTTGTGATCCCATTTTGCAGACAGGGAACCCGAGACTAGAGACAATTTGGCCAAGACGTGTCTGCTAGAAAGGGCTGCAAACAGGAATGAACACCTTCAGCCTGGCCCTGGGTTTAACCCCAACATCCTAATATTATGTAGCATCCATGCTGACTTAGGAAAGCAGTGAGGCGTTTCCTGTGTTTGCCTGGAATAATGTTTGCATGTGGGCACAACTCGGAGATTTTGCAGGTTTGGTTCCAGACCACCCAACAAAGCGAGTCATAATCTCTTTGCTGGTGGAGGGTCTTGCCTACAGTTTGTAAAAAAAGGGAAGGAAGAGAGGGAGGGAGGGAGGGAGGGAGGGAGGGAGGGAGGGAGGGAGGAAGGAAGGAAGGAAGGAAGGAAGGAAGGAAGGAAGGAAGGAAGGAAGGAAGGAAGGAGGGAGGGAAGGGCACAGCAGCTGTGAAGCATGATACAGTGAGGTGTGCCTGTGTGTGACTGCCAGCCGCCTGAGGCACTGTCAGCCCTAATTATTTTGAGTTAAACTTTCCTTTTGAGGGTTGTCAGCTCTAACAGGTAGCCTGAGCTCAGACCACGTGCATTGCATGGAACAGCTTCAAGGTACTGTTTCTCAGGATTCCCTTCCCCCCCGCCAGCCACCTTTCCCATCACCTTTCTGCTCAAGACCAGCGTGTCTCCTGGCATTTTTCTGCTGTGTGGTGGAGTTGATTTCCAGATCACCTTATGCAGAGAGTCCAGAGTTTGGGGTCCTAGCTTTATTCAGTGTCTTCTCTCTGACTCCTAATTAGCCGTGGGCTTCACTTTCTCTCCCCTGTACCCTCATCCATGGCAATGGAAACAGAAGTTCAAGGGCTGCTTCCCTTGGGGCATTGTGGGTTCAGGAATTACTTATAGTCTAATTTTCCAACTTTGACTTGCTTATGTTTGTAGTTTTGCTTTTATGACAATTTAAGTTTTATGTATGTAATATATATAAAGTAAACAATATATAATTAGATGTACAGAAGTATATGTATTATATGTATATATTATATGTAGGATATACATTTTGCTATATCTCAATATGATACATAATAGACATATCTAATACTTGTATGCTATATACTTATATAAACATACTTATATAATATATATTTATAGAATAGATTATATAATATATAATATTTACATTCTATGTGAGTATATTACACAGGCATATGTAACATATTATATATAATATATAATGTATATACATATTATTCCATAGACATATATTAAATACATATATACATATACATATAAATATATACATTTCTCTGAGAGGGCTTTTGGGTTATCTAGTTCATCATGTTACCTAAAATAGAAGCCTTCCCTCCCTACTTCCCTCCCCACCTGCCATTTAGAGCTCAGTATAAATTTGATGGAAACTGTTCCTGGCCCACCATTCTGTTAATGTTTGGGTTCCCTGTTATAAGTTGCTACTCTACGCTCCCTCCTGTATAACAGTTGTCATTGTATAGTCATTTGTTAAACACTTGTATAATTATTTGTTAAATGCTTTGGACACCTTAGTATCGGTGTAAGTCTGACTCATCCCCGGATGGACACTCTCTGCCCTGTACCATCCCCCCCTGTTGTGACCATGGAGCTTGCACATAATGGACTCTAGGAAATGCCCGAGTGGAGAAGCCTGGATACGGACTCAAGGCCTTCGTGTACTCTGCAGGGAAGAGGCCCTGGAGCAGTTACTCCTGGCTTGATGAATGTGAAAAGGGAAGGATGATTCCTTATAATCTAAGTATCTAGCAACCTTTGCTCAAGGAAGAACTTCCAACATATGAAGAAAGGGAGGATTATTCCAGAAAAAACATTACAGTGAAGATGGAGCATTTGGGAAAAGATTGAATGGGATATTGCCAGATAAAAAATAAGTTCTGGATTAATTAAAGACTTAAGTTTTAAAGCAGAAACATTAAAATTAGAAGAAAAATATGAAAATTTTCATCTAAGGTTAAGGAAAATTTATGCCCAAGAGAAGTGGGGGGAAAATTGTCAAAGGAAAACTCTAGTAGATTTGAGGAGTTACAATGAAGAAAAAAAAACAAGGGGAATGTTCTGAATGTCAGTAAGCAACTGAGACAAAATTAAATGGCAAGTGACAATTGGGAAATTTATACTTGAGACAGACATATAAAAGAGCTCTTACAAATCAATAGGAAAAATAGACCAGTGGGAAAATGGGTAAAGGATAATAAGGGTTTCACACAGGAAGAAAAGAAAAATGGTAAAAAAAAAAAAAAAAAAAAATAGTACTCTGACATCAAGAAGTATCCAAAGAAATGGGAAGTTAAGATAATATTTTATATCCAAATGGAAAAGGCATTTAAAATGGTTATTACCCAATATTGGCGGGTGTTCACTGGGAACAACTCTCATGAATGTGTCTGTTGTAAATAAACACCAGAATAGCTTTCTTTTTAATAGCTTTGTAATATGTATCAAGATTGTTAAAAACCTATACAAGCTACACGATGCAGAAATTCCTTGCCTGTGGAAGCAGAGATTGAGTCAATGGATTTCATCATGGTGTTGTTTGTTTACAGTAGTAAAAATCAGACACAGCCTAAATCCTAACAGTGGGGAGAAGGCAGCGAGATTATGGTGCAGCCTCACAAACGGGTGAAGATTTCCAAAATCACTTTTTAATAAGGTTTTTATTGATGTAATAATAAAGGTTGAATGTTGCTTGAATAAATGAAAAGGGGAACTACTTTTGATTCAATATTAGGTTAAAAAAAAGACACACAGCGCCCTAGCAGGTTTGGCTCAGTGGTTAGAGCGTCGGCCCGCGGACTGAAGAGTCTGGGGTTCGATTCCGGCCAAGGGCATGTGCCGCAGTTGCAGGCTCGATCCCCGGGCCCCGGGGTGTGTTTGGGAGGCAACCGGTTGGTGTGTCTCTATCACATCGACATTTCTCTCTCTCTCTCTCTCTCCCTCTCTCCCCCTTCTACTCTCTCTGAAAAGCAATGGAAAAAAATATCCTCAGTGAGGATTTAAAAAAAAAAAAAGACACAAAGCTACTCCCCCCAAATTTCAAGGCACCTGTATTAGTTATATAATTATTGTCAAAGGAAGAACGTATGGCAGTAGGTTCCCTCTGGATATGGGGATTCTAGTGGGATTTTTCTCTTTTTATTACATTTTACAAAATTGCAGTTTTTAAAAAATCTGGTTTTTCTCCTCTGGAGGAGGGAAAGGAGGGAGGAGAGGAGCTGCCCTCCCCGCCCACGTGCCCTTTCTGCGATGGGCCTTGCGGGGGGAATCTGTCGGGAAGCGCCCAGGAACCCCGGGGGCTCTGGGTGCACACGCGAGCCCGGCTTTCCCGCGTGGGTCTTATTTGGGGCGTCTCTGTGGGGCGGGCTGGGGGGCGTAATGGGGAAGCAGGTCACTCAGGACTCGCTGGCCCTGTCGCGCCTGCCCCGGTGGCTCTCCTTTGCATTATTTGTGTGCCCAGACCAGGATGCGGTCATCAGGTCCAGACTTACCACCTTGTACTGCGACAGTCCCCAAGGAGAAACGGGGACATGCCTTCGCCCAAACGCGGGTGCTTTGCTGCAGGTGATACCGGCAAAGAAGGAAGGCGCAGAGGCGGCTTAAGCTACCTGATCGCTTCTCTCACGTGGCAGAGCCCAGAGGTGGCCGTTCCCTGAGAGATGGTAGCCACCCTGGGGATTCCCTTGGGTGCCTCGTGGTCACAGGGGTCACAGCCACCTCAGCAGTCATCTCACAGGACAGTGGAAAGGAAAGGACGGCGTTGCCCCCCAACACTCTCCCTCAGGAAGTCTCCTCCCGAAACCCCCCAGCAGGCTCCCCTTCATTGGCATTGGCCAGATGGTGTCACATCTTGTCCGCGGGAGACTGGGGAAGCGAGGGTTTCCCTGTCGCCGTGTGTGTCGTTCTGCTTTCAGTCTCTTCGCAGCAGAGAACTGGAAGAGCGGCTCTGGGTAGACCAGCAGCACAGTCTCTCTCACTTCCCTCTGCAGGCTTGTCGTGAGAAGAAAATGCGTATTTAGGAAGCAGGGATCCTCGGTGGGCTTACCAGGGTTCTCCCCCTCGCCTTCTCTGTTCAGTCTGCGACGTCCGAGTGGGCTAGTTGGGGGCTGGGGTTGGAGAACTTTGCTGGGATTTTCCAAGGGACCATTGTCCATACGTGTGCAAGTCCCCAGCCCCTCCGGGATCCAGGTGGATGGGCTGCCTGTGGTTTCCCTTTTCTCAGTACCCAGGGAAACTGTCGGGCTTGGAAAACCTGATGCTAATGAAAAGGTGGCTGGATTCTCACCTAATGAGGGGGGAGCCGCTCAGGCCTGTACCCTGGTAGAAATCGACCAGTAGCTAAGGGTTTGCTGCACGCGCACTATTTATTCCAGGAGATTTCAGATGGAGGAAAGCTCCTGTCCTCTCCAGGAATTCAGCGAAAACGAATGAAATTGGGACCAGTGCAGTATCAGTCAGGGACCAGCTGGGTCTCCAGGGATGGCCTTCCCCAGGAAATGGGACTCGGAGCTGAGCCTTGGGCGCCCCTGTGAATTCCAGAAGTGAAGGGGGGAGGGAGCGCGCCCCCCAGGCTGGGTGCACCATGGGCAAGACCAGGGCTGGAGGAGGAGTGTGGAGAGAAGGCCTAGAGCTTTCTCTCCTGCTCTGTGAATTAATGACGGGCCGTTGTTGCCCAAAGACAATAACACCTCTTCCCACCCAGAACGCCTTTGCCTGCTTAGTATCTGCTGAGCTTCGCTGGAGAACTTAATACCCTTATCGTCGCACTTTTTCTGTCAGGAAAGAAAAAACTGCATTTATTTTGTCTGCCTGGTTCTTTCCTCTCATTTTTCACTTATGAGGGCCTCACCTTTTGATAGTAGAAGAAACTAATAAACTGGATCACTGAAGCTATCACTAGGACCGCAGGATGCCCAGAGGAGAGACAAAGCAGATTACTTTTACCTTCCTGTCTTCAGTATCTGTATAGTCAGTATGTTCACATTTGAATTAAAAACAAGCAAATTGAATGTCTGCTCTATGCATAGTATCTTGTAAAGCTCTAGGGGAGTTTCCAAGGCAAAAATAAGAAAGTGGGTCTTGCCCGAATGAGGCTCCTATGGGGAGGCCCATGTGTACCAGAGTGAGCTACCCACTGAGCCAACGAGGCGGCGAAGGGGGCGTGCTTAGTAGCGGGCGAGTGTGGACCCCACCGGCCTTATATTTGGGAAATTGAACTCTCATTTTACGCTGCACAGAATCCACTTTAAAATCAATGTCCCTGACCTATTAGTGGGTTCCAGGGCAGAAGAGGGAGCTGGGCGGGATAGGCATGTTAAATTCCTCTCCGAGGTCCTGTTTCTCTTAATTATTAGATAACTTGCAGCAGAATGCCAACCCTGTGCCCTGCGGGGCCTTGCTGAAATGAACAGGTCAGTCCAAGACCCTGACCTCAGGGTTCTCAGGCCCAGAGACCTAGTGGCAATATGGATCCTGGGGGCAGGATGCCTTGGTGGATGAATAGAAAATCAAGAAAGAATAGAATTGGTTCATCTCCCGACTTACCTTTTACACGATGACAGTTCCCAGAGAGAAGTACAGAGTGTTTTGGTTAAAAGGTTTCTCCGCAGACTGCCTCACCCTCTCCAGGTGACTACCTTGAAAGGCGGGTTGACTTCAACAGCCAACTGGACAGGTATTGGACCTGCTGGACGTGGCAGTAGAGGGAGAGAGGAGTCAGGGTCACCTAGAATGCGGTGCAGACCGGTGGGTGCGTGGAGGTGTCATCTACACTGGGAGACACGGAGGAAAGAGCAGGCTTGAGTGGGAAGAGCGTGAGTTCTGTCACCTGGACGTCCACGTGGAGATGGTGGGCAGGAGTCTAACGTACGTGGTGAGAGCTGTCCAAAATGGGAAGTGCTCGTACTTAGGGCGATTTTTTGCCCCCTTAAATAATTGCGCAGTGCAGCATCAGCAGGTGCACAGGTGTGCCTGCCATTCCCCGGGCATCCAGCTAAGAGGAGCCCAGGTTGGGGCACAGCTGGGTGTCTCCTGGGACTGTGGTCCAGCGGAAAGAACCGCCTCTCCTCTTCCTGTGTAGGGCAAGCATGAGAGTGCTTTTGACCTAGTGAAGTTCACATTTGGGGCTCAGACACCAGGGGGCTTAGGTAGAAGTGTTTGGAGAATGAATCCTAAGCAACAGCTGCCCGGCGCCTGGAGCTCGGAGGCCCTGGTTCGGTGTGAAGTTGAGTGTAGGACGAGGCTTACCCGCTGCACAGAGGGGTGCGCAGGCCAGTGGAAAGGTGGGTCCCTCTTTCTGGGAGAGGGGCAGCCATGGGCCTGCCTAGCTCATTGCTACTGGCCAACATAGACCCCCTTAAATCAGCCACTGGACAGTCGTGCTTGTTTATACTTTGTATTTTTTCACTTTTAAGCTTCATTTAATTCTCTGTCTTGTTTTGGGGGTATGGAATTGTCACTTTTTCTTTAAGGCAGGATGCAGAGGACTGGAACCCTCGCCTCCCTCCTCCTCTGAGGTGCTTCCATAACCCCAGTTAACGCGGTATTTCCCTGCAGGTCCACACTGAGGTGGATTGTCCTCTGGTACCAAGAGCAAGTCAGAATTCTGCTTCTTCATCCACACACATTTTTCTGAGTTGTCACTAATGCTTTCGAGCAAGGTGCCCCTATGGTTGATGTTCCGGGCCAGCTAATTCTTAGTTGCGGGGCTGGCCTGTCTAAGGACATGTAGCAACGTCCCTGGCCAGTACCCACTGGATGCCAGCAGCACCTTCCCCTCAGCTTGTGACAGCCAGAGATGTCTCCTTGCATTGCCAAATGTCCCTTAAGGGACAAAATCACCCTTGGTTGAGAATGTACATTGGGGTCTGACAAAATTAGGGCCACTCCACAGTTGAGGCAAGCTCGGACTACCTGTGTGAGAAGGCGACGGGATGGAAGATTCAAGCCGCTGAGTCGGACCAGCTGCGTGGACACGGGTCATTGGATTCCCGGTGCGTGAGGGTGAGCAGCGTCCGGGTGCTGCCGGCACTGGCCACCTTGCCTGTGGGCCGCGGGGTGCTCTCCATGCGTAACTCTCCAGCCTCCTTGGAGACACCGAGGAGCCAGATTCTTTTTGTTCATTAATTGAAACATGGAAAGCAAACCGGAATCATTTCTATGCACAGGTGACTCTGAATAGGAAACTTGGAAGCATTTCAAGCCTTCATCTCGTGTTCACCACGTCACCGCGTTGACTTGGGAAGGGTGCCCATAGGTGTCGCCGTGTGAGATTCCTTGCCGACGAACAATAGACAATACTTCACAGCCTGTCAATCCCGTCTGCTTCCCGTGATAGAGCCAGAGCATTACGTGGGCCTCGGCGGTGACTTTCCTGAAGGTCGGAGGAGGTGACTGGCACCCCTGCCATTCACTAGCTGTGTAACTTCGGGCAGTGATGTTTTAAAAGCCTTACTTTCCCAGAGATAAGATGGAGACATGAATTCCTTACTTCCTCCATTCACAGAATCACTCGAAGAATCGGCTGAGACGATAGATTGAAACTGCCGTGAACTAGGAAACGCTGTGCGCACGTGACTGTGGTGTCGCCCCCACTGTCTTCTTAGAAGATGGGCGCTTCACACACTGGCCTGTTAACTAGCCATCTGTTTATGCAGCGCCCTTGGCTGAAAACCCATCTAACTAGGATATTTTCATTGGATTTAACCGCTTACCCAGGCTGAATTCAAGAACCCCGGCGGGTTTTAAATCTCACTCCCAGCTAAATAATAGGTTTGAAGAGAAAATAGGAAGCGGCGATCAACATCTCATTCACAGGCATAATAGCAGCGCAGCCGCTCCGGCTCCCGCTCCCGCTCCCGCTCCCGCCCGTTGTCATTAACGCGGTGCTGTTCCTCAGCGGCATTGTGTCCCGGGCCGGGCTCGCTGCCTGCGCCGAGTGTGGAAGGCACCAGCGTGTGGAGCTCCCGCCCGCGATCAGGCCTCTCTCCTCCTTGTCTTGTAATGAAACAGCCCTTATTTCTGGATTCAGAATCGGCCAGCCGCTCATGAGTGCAGGTTTTGTCAGGTGTTCTTAGGTGCGGCCCATCCGTCATCGGGTCTGCAGTCTCCCAGAACAAGCGAGTGTCTCCGTCTCTACTTTTCACACGTGGAATCTGAGAAGGGAATTGACTAGACTCCAACTTGTGACTTTTCAGTCTCTGAGACCGGTGCTCATTTCATTATTATTACTTTCTTAAATGTATCTTTATTGATTTCAGAGAGAGGAAGGGAGAGGGAGATAGATGATAGATAGATAGATAGATAGATAGATAGATAGATAGATAGATAGATAGATAGATAGATAGATAGATAGATAGATAGGAACGTCAGTGATGAGTCATTGATCGACTGCCTCCTGCACGCCCCCCACTGGGGATAGAGCCAGCAACCAGGGCATGTGCCCTGACCGGGAATCGAACTGGGATCTCCAGGATCTTAGGTCGATGCTCAACCACTGAGCCACGCCCGGCGGGGCTCATTTCATTATTTTATGTTGCTTCCAGGTCAAGGATGCTTAAATATTCCCACAACAGGGAATTTTTAAAAATTAAATATATATATATGACAATATCTGTGCAAACAACAAAAAAAAGACCTAAAGTTACAGAGATATGCCATTAATTGGTGTCTTGATTTTCCCAGCTCGAAGTTAGAATTGATTGGTTGGTTCATGTCCCCAGCTGTTGTGTACCTCAGGCTTGATTGCACATAAAGAATTATTTGATAGGCTTTAGTGACACGACACAACACCGGAAAACAATGCTAGGCCCACCCTTGACTGCACGTTAGCTTCCCACGTGATCTCTTTTCTTTATTGGATAAATGCATTTCTCATTGAGGTAACGCTGTTCATAACCTAAATTAACACCTGGCTGTACTGCGTCATGCTCACCACCAAGTCTGGTTTTCTAACCGCACCGCTGAGCTCCCTTGCCCCCCCCACCCCTTCCCCCCTACACACACCCCTTCCCCCCCCACCGCCACCAGTCCGCCGTCTGCCTCTGTACGTTTGTTTTCCTCTTGTCTGTCCACTTGCTCTCATTGTTCCGTGTGCTTTTATATTCCACATATGAGTGAAATCGCACGGCATTTGTCTTTGCCCATCTGATTTATTTTACGGAGCCTGCTGGCCTCGGGGTCCAGCCGTGCCGTCGTAAGTGGCAGGATCTCACCTTCCCTTTCTTAGGGCTGTGTGGCGCTCCACTGTGTGTGCGCCCACGGTCGCCCCTTCTCTACCCGGTCACCCGTCAATGGGCCTTAGGTTGTTTCCAAGTCTTGGCTGTTGCAGTAACCACAGGGGTGCAGATCTCTTTTTGAATTAGTGTTTTCTTCTTCTTTGGTAAATACCCAGAAGAGGGATTGCTGGATCATATGGTCGTTCTATTCTTAATTTTTTTTTGAGGACTCTCCATACCCTTTTCCACAGTGGAGGTCCCTTCTGATCATGATCAAACCAGAGCCAGCAGCAATAGCAGACCCCACCACTAGGAGTCCCCAACTCGATTTTTCTGAGGTGGGCCCAGCTAGTTCCTTGGCTCCACACCGTCTTCTTCAGGGTCCTGAAGGGGGGCACCGAGACTCCACTTGACTGTGCTCGGGCCCCTGCACAGCATTGTTCATGCTCTGGCACCTTTAGATGCTAAGGAACAGAAATTAGGAATCCATTCTAACAAGTCTTCAGGGATCTGGGCCTATTTTTCAAGCTTTCCTCTCTGCTTTTTATCCTGGTGACTCTGCAGCAGCTGCACTGACTCTCCCTGCATCGGGGTGTTCATTTGTGCTCCGAGTACAAACCCGATTTGATAGTCACCTTCACTTTTTTCTGATTTTACTTCCTAGTTCCAGATGCAATTTGTTGCCCCCATCCCGAGAATTCTAGTAAGACGTTATGGATAGCTCTCACTGCCTAGTGATCATTTTAATCTGATTTTGAGTCCATTTCCAAAATTATTAAGATTTTTGGAATGAGCCAAATTCAGTTTCCAGTACCAGCTCCTATAATTCCTTAAGATTGTGTGACTTCCTTGATGTATACTTGATAGGGTCATTGTGTGACTCAGAAGGTATTTGTAAATGGCTTATATATAGCCTGCTATATAGTGAGCATTCAACAAATGCAATATTGTTACTGTCCTAAATATAATAATACTCTTTCCCTTTCACTGTGATCGCCTAAGAAATAGGAACATTCTACATTTGCTAATACAGAGTTTGGCACACACAGTGAGTGTTTAGATAAATGAGTCACTTTCAGAATTAGGAGATTCTTTTTTTGAAGGGAGATTTAGAGCATTAGGAATTCCTTTGATCAGTCACCAAATCCCCGAATGGAAGGAAGGCTTAGTGGAATTGTCTTGTACCACCCGCCAACTTCTAGGGTACTTTCTAGGGGTGACATTCTTTTCCCGTCTGCAGTCTCAAGCGTGATAAATTCTAAATCTAGACGAGTTAGACAGCTCTCCTCACACCTGGTCTCCTTGACAACCCTTCATATAAATAGTAAGGGCCTGTTTTGGGAGGCGGTGGTGAATGTCAGTATATCTGCAGTCTAAGCTGAAACAAGGCGTCAAGGTTAAAATATTTGAAATCACAATTAAGACCTTTGGCTAATGTTTGTTTACAAGAGCTGGGTAAAGACATAGTCTCTCCAGGGGTGACCAGTGACGAGGGTCATTTTGGCTTATAGCCAGGAGAAATCCTCATTGACAAGGCTTTCCTTTGGATCTCTTTTCTATGCCACAAGAGTTTTGCCTTCCATGTTTTGTGAAAGAAAACAGATTTTAAATCAACCAGAAATTAACCAAGTGTCACCTCTGTTCATCCACCGTAACCCTCTTTATCTGCTCGGGGCTGCCTCCCCTGTATTTAGAGCTACATGGACTTGAGGGTGGATCCCTGAGGCTGGGAACAGGAGCCTCACAGGCTAGCACTTCACCTCCGAAAGATTGCAGAGCCCTCTGAAAATGAAAAGCACCTGGGGAGTGCAGAGCAGCGTGAGGCCTCCTTAATTGTAGCCTCTGTGGATGCCCTTTGGATGGCTCCCTGGAAAGGAGGTGGGGAGAGTGGGAGAGAAGAGAATGGGCGGGCAGTGTGCTCCCCAAATCTCCGGATGAACCTGAGAACGGATAACTGTAATGTTTCCTGATTAAACTGCCCGCTGATTAAATTCGGGAGGACGGGAAGACGGGCTAGGTTCAGCAGATGCTCATAACTGGATCGGGCTTTTGGTTTATTGGCCTGTTTTGCACACGTCTCTGTTTGTGGCCAGTTGGGTGTCTTATAACCCTGCAGAGCAAGGCTTCTCAACCTTTTTAAAAATGTATTATCACCTTATCCCCAGGAGCCTTTTCAGATACGTCTTTTTCTAACAGTGCCCTCTAATTGCATCCCGCATGAGATTTTAATAACAAATCATAGTAATATCCAAGACTTTTTTCCCTACAAAAAGCAATTTTTTGCTCCATTAATGAATGCATGCTGAAGAGTAAATGTACAGTGACAGGGAAATAAGGGTTTTATTTTATTTTTTCCTTCCATTTACTAACAAAATGATTATCTCCATTTTTAGTACGTTGAGCAGGAGTTGAGTGTGTGTGTGTGTGTGTGTGTGTGTGCGCGCGCGCGTGAGACTTTTAGCTGGTTAAGCTGAGTCCCCCTAAATCCAAGTCCTGTCTTCTGTGTAGGTCACATTCTTGTCCCTAGGCCACCCCTAATGTCCTTCTGCACACACACACACGAAGGCTGGGGATAAATACATTGTATGACACACATTGATAAAACACCGTTCCAGCTAACTTAGAACTACAGCAGTATCCCAAGGCGCCTGGATGTCTTTTTCATCCCATCACCCAGCCTCCTCCAGTCCCAATCAAGATAAACCACTATCCCGATGGCTGAAATAATAATGCTTTTTGAAATTGTGTGTCTTTGTGTCTCCCCAGACTGTAATTCCCTCAGAGCCATCGCCCGGTGTTCGAATGAGTGAATGATAAATGAATGAAGCAGGTTCACTAGTACATCCCCATTACAAGGCATGGTTCTCAGTAAGCATTGCCTCTGTACATATTTTATTTTTCCAAAACAATTAATTGAGCCCTGGCCAGTGTGGCCAAGTGGTCAGAGCATTGGCCCATGCACCAAAGGGTCACAGCTTCGGTTTCTGCTCAAGGCACCTACCCACGTTGCCGGTTCAATCCCCGGTTGGGGCGTGTGCATGAGGCAACCGATCAATGTTTCTCTCTCACATTGATGTTTCTCTCTCTCTCCCTCTCCCTTCCTCTCTCTCTAGAATCAATGAAAAACATACCCTGGAGTGAGGATTAAAATTAAACAACAACAAAAAACAATTCGTTGAGCGCCTTCTGTGCGTCAGACCCCGTGCTAAGGAGACACACACAAATGCGTACTGCGCTCTGTAATATGAGGAATTGCAGCTTCGAAAAATATGAAGTTCAGGCTACACGGGAGCTAATGCAATTTTCTCCTTGGTGCATTGAAAAATCTATTAGTTAAGAAGGCAGCTATATTTCAGGAAATTAAACCACTGTAACAGTCCAGTTCACAAATCAGAACTCCCAGTGCTTGGAGACGCTTCGTTTCGTAACATAAAGTACCGAGGGATGTTCTCACGGTTTGTAAACGCTCCAGTGGCCATCGTCCCAGGCTGCACCGGGCTAAGCAAAGGGTGCCCCTCGGCAGGCAGGAGAGAGGAAGGGGTTAGGCGGGGTGTGTGGATAGGTCCCTGATCACACCCTCTTGATTCACTGCACCGTTGTCGTCATTCTAGGATTGATTCTGTTTGTGGGAGACAGTTTCTCAGTAGATTTCTGAGTAATGAGCCTCTCAGGTGGAAGCCAGTGGACTCAATGTAGGCCCGGGTTGTATGCTCTGAATAAGCACTCATTGGATTGCTGGCCCCTGTAGAGACCGGCAGGGGGGCTCTTACAGGGTCTCCTTCCAAGTTTCCATTGTCAAAGACGTGAAATACAGGCTGGGGCAAGAGTAGGTTTACAGTCAAGCGTATGGAAAAGAAAGCAATAGTTAATAAACAGTAACACAGGAGTAAGCTCTGTGCTTCGCGGTAACGCACTTTTGTCCCCCCCCCGTGTGTGACTCAGCTCTCCTGTTGATACTGGTTCTGTAGAATTTCAGACTCGCTGACCTGGAACGGCGTTGACTGAAAGGGGATTTCTGAATTTAAAAGGAGGGACAGTCAGGAAAGCCTTCGTGGCTCCGCGGCCATGCGCCGACCGAGAGGTGTAGGGCCATCTGAAGAAATCCTGCTCTTCCATCAGCACTTGCTGTTATTAGTCCCTGAGACGGGTCTTCTCTCCCCGCGCAGCCAACCGTGTCACGTGCAGGGGTGCCTCTGACGTTTGGGCCTGTCTTGTGTCTTGTTTCTGAGCAGGAAGCTGGTTGGTGGTCCAGGGCAAATGGTTCGGTCGCCCAGACCCTGAGAAATACGGTACTTCTTGTGTCTCCTACGTTGGTGGTCCTTAGTGTGTAGTGCGGGGACCTCTACCTTAGGATCGCTTGGGGTGCTGATTGACGCTCCAGATTTCCGGGCCCCGCCTCAGACCTGGTGAGTTCATCGACTCCGGGGATATGACCCTGGGAATCTGCATCTTTGTCGGCATCCTCCGCAGTTCTGGTGCCTCTCAGCTGCCTTCTGTTAATGTTTCTCCTTCGTGGGTCACTGGAACATATTCCAAAAATAAGATCGTGGCTCTCTCTAATGAAAACCTTTCTTTTCTTCCCACCGCCTCCAGGATACCGCCCACCGCCCGTTAGCGTGGCATACAGTAGTCTCCAACTCTTGACTCTTTCCTGCCTTTCCACATATATTCTCACCCTCACTTCCAACCCTAAGCTGTACCTGAGCCTGTCAGACTGCAGTTATTTCACAAGGGCGCGCGCGCACACACACACACACACACACACACACACACGGTTGCTTATTTATATCCCTGTGTCTTCAGTGATACTGTGACTACCTCTCCTTTTCTCCCCATACCCGAGAAACTCCCTTTTCAATGCCAGTGTCACCTCATCTCCTGCAGACGTCTCTAAGGGGCCAGGCGCCCTCCCTTCCTCGCATTCCCCCTTCATTGCCCTACTGGACTGCTGCTCCGCACATGCTTGGAATTGATCATAATGCAGCTCACATCCTATAACTTCAGATGTGGTAGCTAGTTTCCAAGATGACCCACTATCCCCCATCCCCTAGAGTCCCCACTCTGGTCTAATCCCTCCCACGTTGCAGAGGGCTCACCTCGATAACCAATAAGACACTAAAGAAACGACACCGTGGACCTCCCGAGGCCAGGCCCTAAAAGCCATCGCAGCTTCTGTCCTGCCCTCTCTCCGTCACTCACTCTGGGAGACGTCAGCTACCGTGTGGTAAGGACATTAAGGTAGCCCTGTGGGGTGTCCACGTGGCAAGGAACTGAGGCTTCCTGACAGCCAGCCTCAGCCTCAGCTGCCGGGCGTCTGGACTGGGCCGCCTTAGGAGCAGATCCCAGGCGGTCTGGGTCTGAAGGCTCGGCGGAGGTCTTGACAGCAACCTCTTGAGAAATCCCAAGCCACCCTCCCCCAGCTAACGGCCTCCCCAGGTCCCGACACAGAAGCTGTGTGAGATAAGAAGTAATTTTTGCTGTTTGAGCTGCTGTATTTTAGGTCACTCGTTACGCAGCCGTGGATAATGAATGTGCACAGACCACAGGCTCCGCTAGAGCGTCAGCGTGATTCATTCATCACGGGCTCTGGTCCCCAGCCCCGCCTCAGCACCTGGGCCGTATCAAGTGTTCTGTAAATGCTTATTAAATTATCCCCACTGAGCTAAACGGGAGTTTTTCTTTGCTGGCGAGGGTAGATACAAATGCAGATGGTTTTAGCTAATAGATGTGAATCTCATCTTTCCTGTTGCTGTGAACACCATTAGTAATAACATTAACAGTGAAGGAAAATAGCCAATAGTTACATAGAGCACCAGAATTCGCAGTCCTGTGGAAGAGGGGCGTCATGTATGCCCATTTTACAGATGAAGAAGACTGAGGTCCGTAGAGGTTTGATTACATCCCCAGAGTGACCCAGCCTAGTGAGCGATGGAGCCAGGATTTGAACCCAGGCAGACTCCAGAGTGCATGCTATTAACCAGTTTAAAAGCTAATATTGAGCCCTTACCATGTGTCAAGTTCTCCTGCCTCATTTAGTGTTTTTCCAAGCCTCATGCACTATGCATTGTTTTATTTTGTCTCTTTTATGGGCGAGGATATTGAGGCTCAGGGAGACGTGCTTGCACATGCAGAGGTGGTGGAGTTGGGGTTTGGAATCCAGCCAGTCGGACTCCCTGGCTTGTGCTCCTTCCATGACCCCCTCCCTGTGACATCTCCCAGAGCCCCCGCCCCACCCCAGCTCCTCACCCCCATTTCTCAGCAGTGATGTTCTGAATGCACAGGTCGGTTGCCAAGACGACCACTCAGAAACAACATGGAAGGCACATGACTGTTCAGACATTCTGCAGCTAGGATGAGTTCTCTTTTTAATTTTTAAAAATGTGTCAAGGTGATTTGTAACCCATAGGAAAATGTTGATCTGGGTAAGAAATCTGTTTCGAGCAATAAATATTTCCAGGGTGACGGAGGAAAGCTTCCAGGCTACAATGAAAGGACTCCCTGGGAAGGGAGCTGGATGTACTTCTATTACCCTATTCTACAGATGAGAAAAGTAAGGCGCAGAGAGACTCAGAAGCCAGGAGTGGCCAACTCCAAGGCCTTTGTCCCTACTTGCCATGCAGTACAGCTTCCTGAGGAGTGAAGATTTGTCGGGATGAGGGGTGGGGGGGCTCGGTTACGACTGTGCAGTAACCCAGAGCCGTGAAAAGCACGTCTGAATAGGCCAGGGGCTGTGGGGAGGGAGAAGCAGAGAAAGGAACGTCATTTCGGGAGAATGTCCTGGGCTGGGGGCCTGAAAGCTGGGGTGAGGGGAAGGACTCGGCGCTCATTCCCCAAACTTCGGATACTGGGATAACAACGCCTGACCCTTAGGTTGGTTGGGAGGGGTTTAAGGAAAGTGGACCATAGAAAGCTCCTACCACAGTCCCTGACATCCAGTAAACTCAGTAAGTGCTAGATGGTGGTGTCCGTTGTCACCATTACTGGGGCATCCCAGTGTCTCCTGAAAATAACACCTTCAAGTAGAAATGGGCACCATTACCGGGTAAAGCCAGCCTTTTCCCAGCCTTTTCCTATCTATCAAAGGTCAGGAACCGGGCATCACCATTGGGACGCCAGTTTCCTTAATGCCCCAGGTTCTAAGCGGTCCCCTGTGGGTGTGTGTCCTCTGTCCAACCCTGTGCCTGGGGGCTGATGCCACTACCCTGGTCACATCTCCCGAGTAACTTTCCTAGGGACCACCCAGCACCAGATGAACCCCAGAATCACTTGCAGAACTTTATAGACCCTCCCCTCGGGGTTCACCCCCCCCCCGAGGAACTGGCCTCTGGCAAGGCGAATTTCCCCCAGCCCCCACTTTAAACAGAAACCCTAAAACCTGGGCGTGCATACGCTCCTTTACGAAAGTGCATCAGGCGGTATCCTTGAGCCCAGTTGCACGCCTGCTAATTAAATCTTAGAACATGCTGCTTAGAATTATTAACAGCCGTTGCAAGGGGAAGAATATGTCCATTAAAATAAACCTAACTTTCAGTTTTATTATCGTTTTAATTACATGAACCCTTTGGTGTGTTTATAATGGTAAAGAACATAGCTAGGATATTGCTCTGCCAGGGGCTGGCATCTCTATAGGATCCTAGGGTCAGTCTGCATGGCACCCTCCATGGTTTCTCACCTTCCCTCGGGGGATGCTCTTCTGTCCACTGACCTTGTGACTTGGTGTCCCTGGTTGGATTGAAGTTTATTGCAGGGTGGGGGTGAGATCAGTACTAGTGTGGATTGCACCAGGAGACCACCCCATCAGTTGCGTGGGTGACCAGGCCCGCCCCGCCCCTCCTCCTAAGACCAAGGACATGCTTTCCCATTTGGAGATCTACCAGAGGAGGCTCCGAGCGTCCCGGTAGATCTCAGCTTGTGATCTTGCTGGTCTTTATGTAGAAACATAGCAAAAGGCGATGGGCAACTTACTTCCCCCGCCAAAACCACCTCTGTTCCCAGCCTCCCCTGTACTCTCAGAGGTACCTAATTCCTTGCCTTTATATCAGACTCAAAATCCAGAATCCTCTGAGCCTTGGTGGTGTGGACAGATGTTCACTGGGTGAAGAAAACTGGGCTTCACAGAGACCCCCTGGTGCCCACTCAGCTTTGCAATCCTCCTGGCAATTGGAGTGTTCTAAGCCCCTATTTAGAGAAAACTAAGGCTCCTACAGGCTCAATGACTTGCCTGAGCTCACACAGCTCATTCGCAGTGGAACTGGCACTAATGCCCAGGCTGTGGGGCTCAACCAGCCGCCCACTGTACCGACCCCTGGACCTGAGCATTATGGATGCTTCTGCTCCCAGTGGCGGAAAAAGTCAGAAGTAGCATTTGGACCCAGGCCCGGCTAACTCTGCAATCATGCACATTCATCAAACATTTTTTGAGTAACGACTTGTTACCACAGTAAAAATGACATCATCCCTGCCTCAAGGAGTTCCAGCTCAGAGCTGGAGAGAGACATGGACAATTAGACACAGCATGGCCGCGTGCTGTGCAGAAGGAACGCGAACGGCCGGCTCTGGAGCCCGCACCCGCCTGGGGCACCGGGGACGAGGCAGCCAGGGGTGGTGCCTTCTAAGCTGAGACTTAAAGGGATCCCAGGATTGGGGGATACGAGGAATGTGATATGCGACTTCTCAGAGAATGAGCCATTTGGAATAAATATATCTGCTTCCTACTACAGGTTCTTTTCTCCCATAGATTCCTTCGTTTTCTTTGCGGACACAAACTCATATGAATGCTTCTATTACCTCTAATTGCACTCTCTGACTTAATTGATTCTGTATTAAGTTGGGGGCGTGGGGTGACATTCAGGCCTGGGCTCATGTTGAGATTAATTTATTCCCAGAGTCCTGCTGTTCTGTGATGTGTCCAAGTGTTAAAAGTAAATCCAGGAGTCGGGCGGCCGATTAGGGGCACAGCCCAGGGGTCAGGGGAGAGAAGAGCCCGAGCTGAGCTCCGAAGGCTGGGCCTTCCACGAGGGGTTTTGTAAGGCCTGCTGGAGGGAAGTGCAGAGCCCTCGGGCTGCGGGTGGAAGCTAATGCCAAGGAAGGGCACCGCCAAGGAAGGGCACCGCCAAGGAAGGGCACCGTGGTTTGGGGAAAGACCGCAGACCTCCCCCCGCCAGGTCCCCACTGCAGCTGTGCGTCCTGGGGAATGCAGACAGCTCACTCACCTGCCATTCAACTGGCTGTTGGTCTGTAGGTCCACCCATCAATCCTCCCACCCACCCGTCCCTCAGATATGCCTTTTGCATCTCTTATGTATGAGGCATTAAGCTTTGATCTTGCCTTGTTATGATTAATCTAATGGCTGTGTTAGTTGTGTTCTGTTGGTCCCCCCGGGCCCTCTCTCTTCCCTCCTCCATCTACCCCGCTTTGTCCCCCTCGAGGCTAATGTATAAGTGTCACATCTCTGAGCTCACTGGGTGTGTCCAGCAGGCCCAGTGGGCAGGAGGAGAGAGCGGCTGGGATCTCTCCCTGTTCCATCTTGTGGGATTGTCACAGGTAGCCCCTGCCCCTCTACTGAAGGCCACCGCTCCTGTCAGGTGGCTTATTCACATGGCTTTCTCTCTGGGTTCCAGCAGCTGCAGGCCCTGGGCGGTCACCCCCCCCACACACACTGTTCCCCTTCCTGGGTGCTGCTCTGTCCTGTTACTGCCCCTAAGTTCTGCATACGCTCCAGTTCTTTATTGTTACGTGTAACTCAGATTATCCAGTTTGAGCACTGTTCCCACCCACACCCTGACGATACAAAGCAGCGAGCACTTAGAAGTAACTGCCTTTTATACGTGACAGGTGCTCACAGTGGCCAAGCAAACTTGTCCAAGTTGACGTTGTGATTAAGTGGCCAGGGCAGGATCCGAATCCCGGCGAGCCTGACTCCAGAACCCAAGGTTTCCTACTGGATTGTCTTCCAGAGACCACCGCCTTCCATGGGAAGCTGTTAAAGAGGCACAGCTACCTGAATACCTGAAATGGGGAGGGGGTCAGGGGCTCTACGCACTGAGGGTCTTTTGTGTACCAAGCACTCAAGTCCTTTCATCTCCTTCAGTTTCGACATTAACAATGTGATGTAGGCAGCACCTCCGTTTTATAAAGAAAGTGAGGCTTAGAGAGATCAACACCTTTTATGGGGCTGGAGTCCGGATATAAACTCTTGTCCTCCTTCCCTCCTCTGTGCTGCCCGGGTGCCAGGTGACAGTGACTACGACGTATAGAGTTCGGTTGTTTTTCTTGAGACTGACAGATAGATGGTCAACAGTTCAGTCCATCAATTTATGGGTGTGTTTTTTTTCCTGGTCAAAATTATACCCATTTATGCAAAGGACCATTGGAAAACTGAGAGTAAAGAGTAGCTGAAATGACATTTTCAAATAAACCAAAGATGAAAGCATCATATGGGGCAGGTTTGACAGGCGGAATGGGTCGGATGAGTTGGCGCAGGGGGTCCCTTCCCCGAGCTCTCCTCAATCAGCTCTGTGCTCCTACCTCGCCAGGTCTTGGTATGCTTAAAAAGAATGCTTAGTTTTCTTTATAGCAGCAATAGTTGTTCCTTTTAAAAAGTTAATAAAGATTAGCTAAATATATGTGCGTACATATATGCATACATATCTTTTTCTCTGTCAATCAATAAATCACACATCATGCCACCATTAGTCATTTGATGTCATGCTTCTATTTCTTCTTTCTCTGCATAAGTTTGTGTGGGTATATTTTCATGTTCTTTGATTATACATAAGGGTTATTACACAAAAGCCATTTTAAAACTTGCAACCAAGGTGTGTGCCCTTGACCGGGAATCGAATCGCAACCCTTCAGTCTGCGGGCCGGTGCTCTAACCACTGACCCACACCAGGCAAGGCTGTGTGATTTGCTTCCTACTACCCACCTGTAGGACATTAGCTGCTATAGCAGGTGAGGATTTCAGGGATGGCCCTCCATGGGCTCGTTCGGCACATGCCCATATACGTGTGCGTGTGCGCGTGTCTTTTGTTACGCAGTGAAGAGTGTTGCATAGATTATGACCAGTTTCTCCTGTGTGTTTACGTGAGAACCAGAAGGCAGTAACACTAATTGGTTTAATTACAGCTTCAAAATTAGATAAGTGTGTCCGGCTGGCGTGCTCAGTGGTTGAGCATCGACCTAGGAGCCAGGAGATCGAGGTTCGATTCCCGGTCAGGGCACATGCCCGGGTTGCGGGCTCGATCCCCAGTCGGGGGCGTGCAGGAGGCAGCTGATCAATGACTCTCTCATCATTGATGTTTCTGTCTCTCTCTCCCTTTTCCTCTCTCTGAAATCAAAAAAGGCATATTAAATTAAAATTAAAATTAAAAAAATAAATTAGCGTAAGCCTTAGTACCACTAAGTCATCTCTAATGACTGAAAGAAATACATCTACCTAGGAAAAAATTAGGTACCCTTTGCAAAATATATATATATATAAATATAGTCTGATTCCATTTTTATACTTTCATTTCTGCTTTAGTACATATTCTTACTTTCTCCAATGTACCTATACAATTTCTGTAATAACAGAAATGTTATTTTAAAAAATCTGAGTGTAGTATTTACATGTAATACTTATTTTATAAATACCACTTTTCCTCTCCCTTGATTCAGATACATTTTCTGCCCCAAAAACCTTCACCTGCCAAACTCTAAATTGCACGAACAAATCTGGAAGAAAATATTCACTCGTTTATTCAACAAATTTGTATTGGATACTTTTCATGTACCAGGCACCATTTATATAATGTTTATGCAAAAAAAATGAATGTAGTGATTTTTTTTTTTTTCCCTCTGCCTCTCCCTCTCTTCGCCGCCCCCTGCAGTCTGAAGTTTCCTGGATCCCCAACAAACATTACTCTGGGATTTACGGCCTGATGAAGCTCGTCCTCACCAAGACGCTTCCTGCCAACCTGGAGAGGGTCATTGTCCTTGACACGGACATCACCTTCGCCACCGACATCGCTGAGCTGTGGGCTGTGTTCCACAAGTTCAAAGGTAATTACTTGTAGCCGTTTTTTTCTGGTATCTTTAAAGGTGTCACATGCCAAGAATAGTAATTGTATTTTTAAAAAATGTGAAGTGAACTCTTAATGAGGTCGTGTTGATGAAATGAATAAGGAATTAGAAATTCAGCTGAGTATCATGCCTGCTGGCCTTGGGAGCGCCCTGGGCCGGAATCCGCGTTTCTGCAGTAAGTGGAGAGGGAAGGGCTATGTTCGTGGGCAGAGCCCGGTTTAGGGCGCTTTGGGAGAGACCAGTATCCAGGGTGTGTATTTGTATGCGGATGACGGCGGTTGACTTACCTGTGCGGAGACACACATTTCTCGGGTTTCTCTGCATCGAATGAGGCTGATGGCAGGGAAAGCCCGTGGGGCGGTGGAGATGCGTATTGATTAATAGGGTGTTTGCAAATGTCATGGCCTGAGCTTTCCTTCGCGTTGTGGTTTGTTATTTGAAAGGGGTGTGTACGTTTGGCTTTACAAGACCTTCCTTCTAGCCTGGTTCGTTTCTGCTTACCTATTATTGTAGCTCTTGCCACTGCCTCAAGGTGCATGAGAGCGTCCGGGGGCAAATCGTGAGCCCCGTGGGTGTGCGCAACTCTGGGAGCAGTGACAGGTTAGCAGAAATCTCGGGCTATGGTTTTAACCCCCTTTCCCCAGACGGAGTTATCATCTGTAGCTCCTTGTCTTCTGAGGCTGAGATCCCCGTGAGTGATTGTAAATTGACAGCATTTTCATAAATCACAGGGCATTCCCGTTGGTTTCTGTTTCCATTCGCAGGGAGGAGGAGTGAATCTTCCCCAGCTCTGGTCTCTGCCTGCTTCCTTCCTGGAGCCTCTCAGCTCTGGGATAATTGAGAAAAGTCCCCAGCATGTCATGTGGGAGACACTCTGACCCTCACTCTTGCCCTTATCAGGATCCAAACTTACTTTCCTTACCCATGTCAGTAAGGACACTGACAAAGATGTCATTCAGCAAAAGTGCTGCTACTGCCCTAGCCGATCTGGCTCAGGGGTTAGAGCGTCGGCCCAGTCCGTGGGGCGTCCTGGGTTCGATTCTGGCCAAGGTCGTGTACCTCGGTTGCAGGCTCGATCCCCAGCCCTGGTCGGGGCTCATGCGGGAGGCAAGCAATCGATGTGTCTCTCTCTCATCATTGATGTTTCTCTTTCTCTCTCTCTTCCCCTCTCTCTGAAAAGCAATGGGAAAAATATCCTCAGGTGAGGATTTAAAAAAGAAGTGCTGATACCGAGCGTGTCTCAGCTTTCTAGTCCCTTCCTCCTAGAATGCTTGGACTGTCCATTGCACAAGTAAAGGGAAGCTTGGGGCATGCAGTGCTGTGCCGAGTTGAGACCAGGGTGCACCTATGTGTTGGCTTCCGTCTGCATCTCTTTTCAAGTTCCCCGATCATTTCTGCTCATTTTTCTGATCTAATTGAACTCCTTGGGGGTAGGTTTCTTAATAATTAGCTGGAAATTTATTCCTATTTTCATGCTGAGGTTCAGTATGCAGTGATGTGTTTATTTGGCAGCACTTCCTGCATCCCTACTGGGTGTCAGGCAGGCGGTGCATGCACAATGAAGGGGAGTGGGAATTACCACCTCTGCTGAAAGTTGGGGGGGTCAGAGAAGGCAGCTGGGAGGGCATCACGGAGGAGGTGGTGGGCATTGTGCCCTGTCCTGCTGGATAGGAGCAGTGATCGTGTGGCTGTAGATGCCCACATTCCCCTTTGGTAATGAAAGACTTATTTTGGGAGTAAAAAACTCCAGCTGCTGGGAGTGCTGCCGGTAGATGGCCCGCAGCTGTCAGCCTTGTTTGGGGGTGGCCTCTAGTAAGGAGAGTCACCTGCCCGTGTGGCCCACACCCCCTTCCTGGGGCACCTGTATCACACAATGACTGAGGAACGTAGAATCTTGCAGAATCAGCTATAGTGCTCCCTTGAGACTGCCTTGCGGCTGGATTTCTCCCTCTGCCCAGTCCTGCTTCCTTCCCTTGGCTCTCACAGGCGCTTTTCCCAGGAGCTCTCCCTAAATTAACCTCCTGCATGCTAACTCCCGTATGAGAGTCGGCTCCCAAGAAATTCAACCTGCAGTCTGCATTTACAGCTACACGTCTCCCTTGGATAGTAAGTGTAACTCAGCAAAATCTCTGGGACAGGTGGTCACTAATTATGGCTGGGAAAGCACGTTTATTCTGCCAGGCGAGGACCTGCCGTGGAGCGAGTGGGGCCTGCAGCCGTAACCACACTCGGGCACCCGTGGCTCCCGAGGCTCCTGCTGCTCCCAGAGCTGGTCCACGGGTTTGCGTTTGGTGGGCTCTGCGATTCAAGGCCTTTCCTGCGGCGGAGCAGTGTGTGGGCCAAGGGTGGGACAGGGACGGGCTGCATTGTGTCTGTTCATTCTTTCCTGGTTTATTTCTAGCGTTTGTCAGGCCCCCGCTATGCAGAGGAATAGATCAGATGGCGCTGTTATCTGAAACTGTTGAACATGGCACATGCCTTCCAGGAGCTCACAGACACGGCAGACTGCCTTACATTTTTGTCTGTTGGCAGCCAAAGAGTATAAAAACATCTGGGGTTTTTCTCAGGCTCGCCCTAACTTTCCTGGGAAAACACGGAGGTGAAAAGAAAACAAGTAAGCTCTTATTTTCTCCATATGACACTTTTGTACAAGTTTGGGGTTTGGGTTTTTTTTTCTTTCTAAACCAGACCAATTAGAAGCTCGGTCATGGAACGGAGGTTCCTGTAGGACAGACCCATTGGCATAGAATGTGCTCATCCAAGACGAGCGCTCCCCTCTGGGGAAGGCAATTGCTGTTGACATCTTTCACTGTAAACACTTTGAGTGACATTGATGCAATTAGGCCTTGTTAATTCGTCTGTGTTTTAGAACAGCTTGTTATCTGGGGCTGCAGCGCTGCTTATGTTCAGATCACGTATACTCTTGACTCCGTATGGCGCTGTGGATCCCCCTTACCTAGGTTCATTATGTGGGGAATCTAGTAGGAAGCCTTTTAGCTTGGACTCGGATTCTCAGCCTCTACCATGGGCGGCTTTGGGGGTGCCTCCTGGGGATGTCCGTATGCTCCCTGACCCTCGACTTCACCTGACGCCTCCCTCCCCATGTCAGTGGCCTGCATACTTATCAAGAGCATTCCAGCCAATGGATCTCTTTTCCGAGCCACTAGTTCTTATCAGAAAGACTCGGACATGCCACTGATGGCTAGAATTAAGAGTTTCCCATTCAGTCATATTTACTGAGCTTACTAGTTTTTGACTATTGGGAAGGTTGCAAGACTAAAACAAGCCCGATCCGTACCCCATATGAGTGTATATATGATTGGGGGAGATACTCAATAAACAAACAGACAAGTGAAGCAGATAGTACAGTAGACAGTGATTAGTGCTCTTGAGGAAATTAGAGAAGAGATAAGGGATGCCTGTGTGCCCATGTGTGTGTGGTATCAATATTCAAGTAGGGAGCTCATGGAAGGTCTTACAAGAGAGGTGACATTTAAGCAAAATCCTGAAGAAATAAGGAAAGCAAGTGTGCCAGGTGTCTAGGAAGAGTGGAATCATGTCCTAGGGATATGGAACAGCCGGGTAAAGTTTCAGAAGTTATGTGGCCTGGCCTGATTGGGGAATTGGATGGAGGTCAGCACAGAGCAGAGTGAGCCCCGGAGAGAGGGTGGCATTGACAAGGTCAGATCATGGGGTCTCATTTGTAGGACCTGGGAGGATTTTGCCTTTCCCTTCAGTGATATGAGAAGCCATTGTCCGGCTTTGAGCAGGAGTGACATGACCTGATTTATGTTTTTAATGGATTGTCCTGCTGCCCTTTTAAGAGTAAGAGGAAGCAAGGAAACCATTTAGGAGACTCTGTGGTCACCCAGGAGAGACACATTGTTGACTCAGTCAGGGGTGGATCCATAGAGGTGAAAGATGTCATCATATTAGGAATCGTTTTGAAGGTTGAGACGTCGGATGTTCTGGGGATTGGATGCGGGAAGTGAAAGTGATGGGAGTGAGGATGACCCCAGGTGGCTAGAGTGGTGCGGCTGCACTTGGAGACAAAGGATCGCAAAAAGAGCAGGTCATAGGGAAAGATCGGGAGTTCGGTTCGGGGCACTTTCACGTGAAATGCCTGATCTGCTATCCACGTGGACATGGTGAGGAGGCAGGCGGATAAATGAGTGTTTGTAAAGCAAAGGAAAAGTAACTAATATTCCTTAAGTACTTCTTCTGTTCCAGGCACTGAGCTGGAAACTTTACACATTTAAAAAGCAAAATAAAGCGGGCCCAGGAGAGGTTAAATAACTTGCCGCGCTCGCGGAGCTATTGCACAGCAGAGCTGTTTGGCCCTGGAGTCTGCGCTCTTCTGGCTGCCTCCGGCCTCCTGTCCAGGCTTCCCGCTCTGTGGGGGAGGGGATGCCCACCGGCCTGGGAGGCAGGGTCTGCATTTAGCTCGGGTGTGACCACTGCTCGTGCTCACCCGCCACTCCTTAGTGCCGTAGTTTTACTGCCCAAAAAGTTGGAAATTATAGCTGATTTTAGCCATCTGGGGAAGCTGTTGTGGAAGCATAAATAATAAATTCACACCCGTAACTTGAAGCTTTTAGGAGAAAGTCATGCTAAATATTCAAGATAGTATTGTTATTTTGAAGGTCAAATGCCTTCCCTTTAGGAAGAGCGTGTGGCCATAGTGTAAAGGTCTGGCCCCCAAACAGGTGCAGGCTCTGAAGCCCAGGCGGGCCTCCCCCTGCTCACCCCCTCAGAGCCGCCGTGGGTGGGGGCGTCACTCCAGTGGGCATTTGTCAGAGCCTAATAGACTCACTGTGGACTAACATAGTTGGCATCTTTAAGTCCTTTACTCTGTGCCAGCTACCCTGTTAAGCAGTTTATGGGTAGACTCATTTAATCCTCACAACCCTCCCACGGAGTAATTACTGGTAATGTTCCTATTTGCAGATTTGGGAACCAATGCTTAGGGAGGCAAAGTCGCCGGCCCTGTGTCTCAGCTCCTACGTTGTACAGCTGGGATTTGAACTCAGGTCGTCCGAGTCCAAGTCCGGTTCTGTTCCCCCCGCCCCCTCCACTCCTCAGAAGAGGAGATGGCGGAGCTCGGAGTCTCTCGGGAGAGACCAAAGTTAGATACATGGGGGACTCCAGGTGACGGTGGAACCAGTGTGGAGAGGGCGGTGCCGAGGTGATACAGGGGTTCAGAGAGCAGAGGTACGATTGGACGCAGAGGGCAGAACGGCTTTCCCGGAATTTGAGAAATAAAACCTTGGTTTCCAGAATCCTGGCCCTGCTTGTGACTTTCCAGAACATCGTGTTTCGAGTAGCTGTGAGCCCCGAGGGCTCTCCCACGTGCCCAGGGGAGCCAGAGTTGGGGCTCACCCAGTGACCTGTGATCCGGTAACCTAACTTTTGAGGGCTCAAATGAACTCGAAACAGTGCCCACAGGGTCACTGTGAGTGATGCCTAAATAACAGGCATTGCTGTTCCCTGGTTCCATTTTCTCTAAGGACCCCCCAGAGGGCTCAGAATAACAGGATGGCCATCGTTGGCGTGTGTCTGCGCCATTCCCCCGCAGCCCTGTCCACACAACCATGGGGCTGGGCGACTATAATGCAGAATAATAGGAAGGCTGGATGTGAAGAACCCTGAAAGTATGACTTTGGAAAAGGCGTTTGTAGACCTTTTGTGACTATAATCACTTGCCTTGAAGGAGTCTTTTTTGTTGTTGTTTTTTAAATATGTTTTTATTGATTTCAGAGAGAGGGAGAGAGGGTGGGAGAAACATCAGTGATGAGAGAGTCATTGATCGGCTGCCTCCTGCATGCCCCCTGCTGGGGACCGAGCCCGCAACCCGGGCATGTGCCCTGACCGGGAATCGAACTGTGATCTCCTGGATCCTAGGTCGATGCTCAACCGCTGAGCCACGCCCGGCTGGGCTTGAAGGAGTTTTTAAACGCTTCTTGACATTTCTTCAGGTTTCGTCTTTATTTCTTACCTTGCTATGGCTTGGCCCCCTCCCTTCCCCTCCTTTCTCCCCTCTTCTCTCCCTCTCTCCGTCTCTCGGTGGAGCGGTGGAGTAGGAACAGCTTTGCAAAGGAGGACACCGGGTTTCCAGTCCCTGCTGGCATGCTAACGGGGTGGCCTTGGCTGTTCATTTAACCTCTCGGCCTGGCTCTGCACCTGTAGAAAGGAATGCTGCCATCTTCCCACAGTGCCATGAGGTCCGGCCTGGTGCAGGGAGGCCCTTTCCCCTCTCCTTCCTCTTCTCCGGCGTCTGTCTGTCCTTACCTCAGGTGTCCCTTTTCCTTTGACTGTCAATCCCTCTTCCCTCCCCTCATCTACCTCCAAATGAGCCGGGGGAGGGCCAGCTGGTGTGGAAGGAGTCAAGGACGGCCCTTCAGGAAGACCCTGCGCCTCACGCGGGTCAGATTCCCCTGGTCATTGCGGCTGTCCCTCCTGGGCCAGCCTGGCGCGGCCTCTCGGGGCTCGCCGCGGACAGGGCTCCACTCGTCTCACACCCGCTCCCGACCCTTCCTGAACTGGAGGGACTGTTTTGCCGCAGGGAAGGAAAGCAGAAATTTAAAAATGTACAGATTCTCAAATAAAGTACATTACGGTGACCCCAACAGCCCGTGTCTACACGGGTGATGTGCTGTTAGAACTCTGGAAAGAGGGCGCCTGGGCCCGAGGCCTTTGTTATCCGTCACAGCATCCGGCAAAAGGCTGGGCATGTCGGTCTCATCTGTCCGTAGTTTCAAACACCCTCCCGCACTCTTCCTGCTGAGACAGCTCCCCTTGTCTTGTGTTGTAACTTCTGATCCCGAATCGGTTTTCCTCTTGGAAAATTCCGCCGCCTGTGGCTTGGTTTCCTCTGCTTCCTGTCACCGGGCTGCCTCCGTTCCGAACCCGGCCCCCGGCCCCCGCCCTGGACTCCGGGATCTGTCCCCTGCTCTCCCCTGTGACGAGCCAGCTGCTCACCTCTGGGGGAGCCGCAGGAATTTTACTCCTGGCCACGGGGTGGAGAGGTTTGAATTATTTTCAGGTTAACTTGGAAGTGGACCTGCCCTCTCTTACTATATTAGAAGCATCATTCAGCTTCCCCGAGCCTCTTGTTTGGCTGTTGTTCTATAAAAATGGGGGGCTAACACATGAATAACTCCCCTACAAGCTGTACTTGAGCGGTAAGTCAGGAAACGGCTCTGCCTCACTCATGCTGAATAAATGATAATTCCCCTCTTCCCTTCTCTTCTTCCTCAGCCTGACACCCCTGAGACACGGGGACAGAGCCTGCCTGCTTTCCTTGCCACCCCTTCCCTGTCCCCCTTCCCTCCTCCTGCCCTGCCCCTCACCTCCCACCTTCATTCAATCACCCCTTCTTTCATTAATTCATTATCTTTTGAGCCCCAGGATCTGCCCTAGACCCCGGGGATAAAGTAGAAATAATGCCGATTTCTATGAAGCGCTCTCTGCGCGTCAGGCACGGGCCTATCTCATTTAGTCTTTAACTACCTTGCTCAGGATCATACAGCAACTTACTGGCAGAGCCTGGATTGGAGCCAGACCAACCCCAGGCCGACCCCGGAGCCCACGCTGTTAACCACGAGAAGCTGGGTCCAACCAACACACGGTTACATTAAAGCGAGGGAAGTACCTTGAAGGGGAGAGCTCAGGGTGAGGGAGAGTTGCATTTTGGGGAGCCTCAGGAAGGCTCCTGAAGGGTGGAGGTGTGGGGCACTCGCCTCCGTGGTCCCACTGGGAGGAGATGCCACACGCAGCCGGCCACACACCTCAGTGGGAGAGCACAGGCTATGGGGTGGGACAGTCCCAGGCCTGACTGTCCCATGCACCTGATGCTTGAGCTTCTCAGTCTCAATGGGAGTAATATGTCAGAAGCAAAATATGTGACCCGCCTAGTACTTTGCAGGTATTTGTTATAATCTCAGTCCTCCAATGCAGATTTTCATATCATCTGGTTTCTGAAATTGAGGTGACTTGCGAAAGCAACTTAACAGGTTGGTCTTTTTCTCGTGGAACATGTTTTGATGCATCCTACAGCCAGTTGCCTCTCAGAATCCGGAGACGATGGCCTTGCTATTTGTATTAGTATTTTCCCAGTTGGTCCTTTGGTCTGGGAATAGTAGAGGACAGCTGCAGAGCGGGGAGGGCTCTAGGCAGGGGAAGAAGCTGAATCGGGAGGCTGATTAGGCCAATAATAAAGAAGAATTTTAGGGTCTTAGCAGGACACTCCTTGATTACCTTTTATTGTGTGATGACCACAGGGTCCTCAGATATTTGTGCTGTTGCTTTTTTTGGTAAATACATGACTTGTGTCTCCCATGTTGGAATGGTTGCCATCTCCCGATGGGCCCTCCCACTGTGGAGACCGATTGCTAGTTTCCTGAAAGTGAATCTTCATGTGTATTGAGGACATGGAGAGAGGGGAGGTTGAGGGACATGGACCAGAAACCTTTCAGATTTTTTTTTAATTTCAGAAAGAGACATCGAAAAGCTTAAGCATTAAACTCAGAACTTTAGGATGCTGCTCTGCCCACAGATCTTCTCTACTCATTCAGACATTCGATAAGCATTTGTCGAACACCTACAGGATACCAGATGTAGAAGTTATGCTCAGTTCATTAGAAATCCATGCGACTAACTCTTCCTTCTTTGAGAAAATCAGATACTTCTGGGAACATTGGAGGTTTGCATGCCATTCCTGTGAATTATTTAGCTAGGTTGCTTTTCTAACATTCGCTGATATCAGCTGCCGTGAGTCTAGGAGACTTTGATTGTGAACATAGCTTTTGTGGATGCACAGAGGGGACCCAGCTATCCTACGTCATTCTGAGGGAAGGAGTATGAGAGAGCAGGCTGGGACCAAATAAAGGCACCGGGGACTGTGTGGGGGTGACAGTGAGAGACGGGTGCAGAACAGGTGGTGGGGACATGGAAGAAAAAAAAGGCCTGTTGAATGAATTTAGGGAGACAAAACCCATCCTTAGAATCATATGCTCAGTAGAAAACCCCCCTTTTTTTTTCTTCTTCGCTCTCCAAGTATCTTGGCCGAAAGGGCCTTACGTGCAGGTTATTTCTGCCTGTGGTCTATATTAGCAACACATCTCATTGGATTAACGGGCACCTGAGAGCCAAGCAGTCACCTGGTGACCATGCGCAGCTGTGTCCTTTGAGCAGTGATTCTGAGCTGCAAGGTGGAGGCTAGCATTCAGTACCAGAATCTTCCCACCTTGCAAAGGTCCAAGGCCCACCCCCACTTCCCAGCAACGGCCTGGACACCACCAGTGGCTTGAGAATCGAGACTTTAGCTCGGGGTTTCTCCACTTAGGCACTGGTGACATTTGGGGCTGCATAATTCTTCACTGCGGGCAGCCACCCTGTATGTTGTTGGATGGTTAGCCTTGTCCCTGGCTCTACCCAGTAGCACCTGACTCCCTAGTTGTGATCATCAAAACTATGTCAAGGCATAACCACGTGTCCCCTGCGGGCACAGCCTTTCCCTGGTGCGAACCCCTTGTTGCCCCTGGTTACTGATGAAAATCCATCATGATGGTCTGGCGTCAGGTGCGGTGGTGGTTTTAAGTGGTTGATGATGAAGTGAAATCGGAACAGTCCACAGCTTGTGAATTGTTGCGTAACCCGGAGAGCCCTAACCATGTGCCATTTGCATGCCTTTCTGAACCAGCCGTGGGTCCAGGCTCCTACTGGCTTTGCCTCTGACATCCATATTTCTCTCGACTGCTCCACATTTGCCTCGCAGACTCTCGCACTGTGAACTTTCCCTCTAGAACCACAGATAGTTGGCCAGCAGTGAAGATCCTCTTTGGGATGATAGATAAACGCATCCCTTTCCCTGAACCTGGAAGCATCCGTGATACCAAGGAAAAGCATGGCTGAATTAACCAGACTCAAAAGCATTCGCATCCATAGAAGGCCACGGATTCAGTTAGAACCCACTGGAATTGATGGGTTTTCCTCCAGATGACAAGAGGGGCCACCTGGCTGCTTGTCTGGACTCTCCCGCAGGGAGGAAACCTGTGCGTGTCGTTCTGTGACCAGCACAAGGACACGGGACACAGTTGATTTTCCCTCCCTAAGTGCATATATGTAGATTATTAGCAGCATCTAATATGTGACAAGGATGGACGTGCCTGTCCAGGAAGACAAATAGCTGTTCTCTCCTCTGCGCACCGCGCTGGGCTCGCCCATCTGGAAGGAGGCAGTGGGCAGAGCTGTGCGTGCAGGATCCTCATTGAGATGGATGGAGGGGCGCCGCGGGGACCCTGTCAGCCGGCGTAGACCCGGTGAAGCCGCCGGCTTCCCTAGGAGCAGAAGGGTATCTTTTCGCTAACAGTCGCCTCCACTGGAAAAGGACGCCCTTTATTATTATGGTACATTTTAGGGGGAACTTGCTTTTACAAGCTGCCTAGTACTGTCCAAACTGCATATAGTCTAGATGTTCTACATATACAGGGTGTCCCCCCCAAAAATGTACACACACTTTGAATAATTATAAGGGCAGTGTTTATTAAAATATATTTCATTTTCAACATATAATAGAATCTATAGACAATTGTATATACATGTTTGGGGTCACCCTCTGTTAGCTCCCGGCATCCTTATAATAGTCCTGACAAACGGATAGTCCAACCCCTTCTTCACAAGAGAGGGAATCTAATGCTTAAACAGATTAAATAATATACCCAACTCACGTAACTAGTAAGTGGCAGAGCCACCAGGGGCGCTTAGTAGAAACTCACACCCAGGGTTTTTCCTGGGGGCTGGACCCATGGGCACCCTCTCTCTGGCATATGCCAAAACTGAATCCTCTGGAAGGAAAGCAGGTGCTCATTATGAACTATAATGTTTGCACAGTTTAGACACAGTGGGCCATTCCTACCAGGGAGTAGAGGGAGCCTTCCTGGGACCCAGGTTTGCCCGTGGCAGCCAAGGGCCGACTTTGCAAGCTGGCCTTTGTAAGGATGCAGTCGCAGGCCTCTGCTCTGCCCAGCCACGCCGTCGGAGAGTGATCACAGAGACTGAGAGCCTGACCAGAGACACAGGTTCCAGTTTACATTGTGTTACAGTCCCTAGTTCCAGCCATGCTGCAAGCAAAACTTCCCTTTTCTTAATGTCTTAAGTCAGTTTAAGTTTCTGTCCCTTACAACCTTAAGAAGCACGTTGGCTAATAGGACCCGTTCTGAATAAACAGTGTTCTTGTTTCACTTCTTTCTCACTCGTCCCCATCACCTTTTCCCGGCTCAGACAGAGAGGGTCCTCCTTGGTGACCAGGACTGGCCTCTGATACCCATTTATAAATTTTTGGTGCATGGATACATTCCCTTTAGCATTTTAGAGGATTATTTTGTCTACATGGAAAAGATAAGTTTGGGAGCGTGTTTATCCACAGGTGTGACCTAAACTAAAAATTTGACCCGGCTGAGCATCTCCTTGATCTGCCCCTTACAAATGACTCATCCCTGGGAGCTTGGCCGCCGCCCGGGCAGAGCAGCGCCTCCAGCTTGGGCTCTGTCCTGGGCTTTCTTCCTTGTTTGGCCTAATAATGTGCCATCATTCAAGCAGATGAGGCATGTCCCTTCCTGGGACATCCATTTAAAAAGAAATCAGTGTTTGTCCCAATAGAAAGGTGACATGTTGGAAGATAGATATTCTCTGTCGTCTGGTACAGAAGCAGCGGGAAGCAAGGAAGCTCCTGGGCAGCTTCACCGGCGGGCACCCGTGTGGCAAAAACGAACTGGAAGGGAACTTAGAGACTGGGGACTAGCTCAGGGTGTTTCCTTGCATAGGTCAAAAAGGTCCAGAGGGTCTTTCATTTGTGTGCTCAGGTGTCTGCGTTATCGTTAGTAGCCTTAAGCAAATCCCTCTACCTTTTTGATCCAAGGATGTCTACTCAGTGACTGTTCATTGAATGACAGGTGAAGGCAGGAATGAACCTGCGAAATAAATGGCTCTGGCTGGGTGACCTCAGTGTTGCTTTCAAGTGCATGAATCTTACACAGATTTACACGGCCAGGGAGGCAGATCCGGGCCACGTAAAGAAAGAGTCCCTTTGGGGCCTTTGTTGCCCTCACTCCCTGCATTTACCTGCTGGTGAATCCTGCCAACTGTGGCTTCAAGGGGTATCCCAGTCCAGGCCTAGTAGACATTAAAAATCGGTGATTAATTAAACAAAGCAAGGCCTTCAGCCTCTGTGCCCTGGGTTCTACAGTCCTTTCCCCTCGCCCCTTTCTGCTCCTAGAGCAGATCACAGATGCCCTGGAGTCACCCAGGGGACTTGGACACCGAGGTTATGTCCAGGCATGAAACACTATCTAAGGCAGGGCTGGAGCCAGAGAAAAGGCAATGATAAAGTCAGCCCCCAAATGGGTTCCCACGAGAATTTAGATCTCCTAAGAGTGAACGGTGACCCGCTGGCTCGGCTCAGACAGAATCTCAAAGTATAACATTTGGCGTCTAGACCCAGGCCAGAAGTCCAGCCTTGTCCCTGGAGAGAGATATGGAAGCAGCTGTATCAGGAGGCCGGCTTTAGAATCCCTCTCGATGCTTTTCACAGAAGCACACAGTAGGTCTCATCCCCAGTGTTGGTTTCTCTGACTTAGGTTTTTACAGATGCATGGATAGCCCATGACATCAGCTCTGTATTTTGTTTTTGTTTTTGTTTTTTATTTGGGAAATAAAATGTTGTCTTTGAAGAACCATAAGAAGAGAATTCTAGACAGAACAAGGGGCCAGCAACATAAAGATGCCCCTGGGCACTGTTGTGATAGTGAAAATAGCTTCCTCTTCAGAGGCAAAAGCGAAACTTTCCTGGACCCTTTCAAGGGGAGACTGCTCTGTCTCGGCCATCACTGGGGTCCAGGAGGCCAGTGGTACATCCATGCGCCCGGGTCATGAATAAAACAGCGGGTGTTCGTATTGGCACAAAGGAGACACTGAAACGCCTGTGTGTCTACCACCTAGAGTTGATTTTCGTTACCATTTCAGTGTTTTTCCTTTCAGGCACTTTTTCATGCATATAAAATTGCTTTAAAAAAAAAAAAAAAAAATGTCGAACTGAGATATTATAATACTGTTTGTATACTAAGATTTTTCTTCTTAACTGCATATCGTGGCCGGGCTCCCAGGTTCAGCACTGGGTCGTTCTCACGCCTCTCTGTCCTGTGGCGGGCTGTCTTATTACGCGTTTGCTCAGGCCTTCTGTTTCGCCGTCTTGGGCTGTTTCCAACTGTTTTCGGGATTCTGACAAATAGCAAAATGCTAGCCCTCTCTTTTGAACGCTGTAAGGCTGTGGCCCTGAGGCTGCACACGTACAGATGTCTGTAGATGCTCCGAGCTCAACAGTGCAGCGTCTTGGCTACGAAAAGAGTCAGACGGCCCCATATTCAAGTCCCAGCCCTGGCTCAGCGTGACCTTGGATGGGCCAGTTAACCTCTCCCTGCTGTACATTCCTCGCATGAGGACCAGGCCCCTTCTCTACCAGTTCCCAGAGGCTGGCCGAAGGATAGGTCCAGATCCTCCACCTCTCTGCTCCCTTTACTTCTCCCAAATGCCGTTGTCTCCAAGGTAGAATCATCTGGGAGCTCTTGAAGAGGAATGATGCCCAGGCCTAGCCCTTACCAGCCCAGTCAGAATCTCTGGTCCAGGCTCTGGACGTCCACATTTGTACAAGCTCCTATAAAGCCGAGTTCAGCCGTGGTGGAGACTCACTGGCTGGAAGTCAGGCCCGGGATCTGCTGGCTGCTGCAACAACAGGGGCCTGTGTCCCAGCGGCTTTCTTCACGGGGTCTGCTGGTGGGCGGGGTTGTATCTGGGTAGAAGTGTTTGGAGACGGGATTAAAATCCTGGCACTTGTGCCTCCTAGGGAAATGTACCGACTTCTTTATTTTGTGTCAGAAGCTCAAACAATGATCAGAATCCACCCCGACATCATAAATACCAGAAAAGGTCAGGACTGGGCTGGTCTCGGAATCGAGTGCACACAGCCCAGCTGGGGTTGATAGTTGGTCAACTCTAACTTGTAGCTGGCACAGGGCGTCGGGGTGGGGGGGAGCGAGACTTGGCACACGGTGCCCAGCCACAGAACGGTGGCTCGTGTGGCTCTGTGGCGCTTGCTGAAGGAGCAGTGCCCTTTTCTCAGTGGTCCTCCTGGACTCATTAGCAGAGTCGGCGTGTGGTTATCTGTAAGGTCTCTGCAAATGCTCCTAGGGAGGGAAGGGGGTGGAAGGCGGGAGGCGTTCATGTTTACTAAGCTCGTATTTTGTGGGGGCTTTCCCAGGATGGAAGGACTGGCCCCCTCTCACCTGACCCATGGCCAGCTGGTGGCAGAGATGGAAATCTTGTCCCAGTCAGCAAAACCTCAAAGGCTGTGTTTTTTCCTCAGAACTACACATCTTAAGAGTTCTGTGGATTTAATTAGACCGTTCCTGGATAATCACCCCTCGATTGTGCCAATCAGAGGGAAATCCCATCGCAGGCTATTACAGGAGCTTTCCGCGCGAGTTTGCCGGGCCAGCCTAGGTAATGTAAGATAGACCTGAGCGGGTTCCTTTCCCCGGTGGGGCTACGTGGGAACCCTACTGGCTCCTTTAATAAAAGAACATCCTGATCCTCAGGGCTGGCCGTGGAGTGAATGTGCTGAGTAGACGCCCGCGGGCTTGGGGAGTTCGCCTGCCAGGCCTCTTATTAAAAGAGCTGGCAGGAGTCCATTGCCGGCCTCTTTTTATATGAGTGTAGACGTAGGACCATCAGTTCTTTCCACACCTTTTAACTGTATCCCACCGTAAGTACATTTTACATCACAATCCAAAAAATAGGTGCCTGTGTCTGTCTGTGTACACATACCTCAATACAGATATACACACCTATACATATGTGCATCTATACATATATGTACATACATACATCTATGCAGACACATCGTGTCGATGTGCAACTAAATCAATATCTTCATAAACAATACTTAACCTTACTGTGTTCTTTGAATTTTTATCTGTCTTCTGATCTGTTCAACATCTTTTAATTTTAAAAAATGCTGATCAAAACCCACTAAATTATTTTCACAGCCCCCTAATGTACTACAAACTCTAGTTTCAAAAACCTTGGACTAGAAGATCTCTTACGACGTCTTTGACTCTGTGTTGGCATTTTGAAAATTCTGCGGAGCTGCCAGTAATCAGAGAGATCATAAACTCATTTTCCAGAATCCATAGCTGGAAGGGGTGGCCGTGGGGATCTCATTTAGGCTGCTCCCCTCTCGCCTGGCAGACCTCCACAGAAATGAGCTAACGTGTGTGCCAGTGTCACGCACGGTGGCTGGCTCATAGTAGGGGACACCATGCGTCTCCTCCTGTCTTTCCAGGTAGATGTCCTGTTTTATTGATCTCTGTGTTCCTGCAGCTGGTGTAGTGCTCAGCATTGGGCTTAGTAAACTGATTGGGGGTGGGGATGGGGAAAGAAAAAAAAATGTGGCCTTTTTTTTTAACCTTTGAAGAAGATTGCACAGCCTGCCTTGATAATGCAACTCGTTTATTTTTTAACTAGCTTCACCTCAGGAGCATGTATTGGCAGCCTACTGTGTGCCAGGGAAGGTTGGACATGGCAGGTACTAGACAGTGTGCACGAAAGAAAAGGGACTCCTGTTCTTTAGGAATTTCTGTAAATGGAGACGGGAGAAAGAACTAGAAACAATTGCAAGGTTGTGCGGTCATTGCTTGTGCAGAGGATTTAACGGACCGAAGTGCGGTGGAGGCATTGAACCAGTTCTGCTCAGGAGTGATGGGAAAAGATTACAGAGGAGAAGCACATGATCAGGGTGTTGAAGGTTAAGTAGGAGTTTTTGAGGAGGTCAAGTAGAAGAGCATTGAGGCAAAAGGAACACCTTGGAAAAGGCATGGAGGGCTGGTCCTGCGGGGTAGGGTTGGGGCATGGTGGTCGTGGCTGAGGCCAAAGCCCGGTTTATGAGGGAGCAGGGTGTTTAAACATTTTGCTTGGGGCCCAACACTCAGGTCTGGGTCCCAGGCCCTCCTCTTTCTACCCGTGTTAGGCTGAATAACGCCCGCCAAAGACATCTTCTTCCTAAACCCAGAACCTGTGGAAAGTTAACCTGTGTGACGGAAGGAACTTTGCAGACGTAATTGGTTAGGGATCTTGAGATGGGAGATTATCCTGGACTCTTCGGGTGAGCCCTAAATATAATGAGTGTCTGTGACCCGAAGAAGATGAAACTCTTTCTTCAAGTCCAGAAATACGTTGACACCAAAGCCGATGTTAGTTCTGGTCTCCCATACGCAGGAAGCCCAGCTCTGCCCAGGAGGTGGCCGAGACCCGCTCTGGGGCGGGGGCAGGTGTGTCACTTAGACACACAGTGTGTTCTCCCCCCGCTCCCTCCTGGGCCTTCTCTCTCCCCTTACATGTTTTGTTTCTGCTGTAATAGTTTCTTTTCGCCAAGTGGCCAGTTACTTTCTCTTTGTGTTGTGACCTTTCTTTAATGGGGTTGGCATCTGGGCAGATGGTGCTACCTCCCCAAAAGGAGCCAGGGAACTTGAGACTCCGTGGCACTCAGAGTCTGGGTCAGAAGGTGTCCCAGGTGAGCCAGGGGCGTGTTAAGTCGTCTTGGTGGAGAAAGGTGACGATTGTGGTTAAAGCTGGCACTTATCTTAGAAGGGGGTCTCTGAACTGATCTCCATCCCAATACCACCCATCAAGAGTCACCTGAGCATTGATCTCCTAGGGGAAGATATTCCCATCCGCCCTTGGTCTGTGCTCCCACTGCATCACCTGCCTGGCCCTTGGGAGCCCCTGTCACTGTGCCAGCGCCTCTCAAGGCGGGTTCTGAGGACCACTGGCATCCTTGGGAAAGCAAACTTCCACGTGTAGCTCCCTAGACTCTTTGGGGTTTACCCTCAGGATCCATCCATGTCGTTAAGCAGCTTTGATGACACAGATGGTGTCTTGGGGCCACACTCAACCGTGAGCTGCACCGGAGCAAGCCTTGCTTTATCAGCACCTCGCCCGGGGTGTTTTTTAAATTCAGCAGCGGATTAATTGAGTATTTGATTAATTAGTATATTAAGAGAACAGGAGGAAGTCCAGGAAATACAAAGGTCTCGTTTCCTAAGAGTAAAGAACAGAATAAATCAGTGTTGCCCTGTGAGATCACAACGGTCCAGGATCTAAAGGCTCGTATTCAGGGTTCCCTGCGTGCGCTCCCCCCGGGGCCCGGTCTGGTGCCGGCGCTCTCCTGCATTGTGCACACTGTGACCGCACGCTTCGGATCTTACGTACACTGCAGAATTTTAACCTCAAGCCAGACCCTTAGCTGGGGAACCTGCCTGACATGGGCATAGAGGCCTGTGCTGGGTTTACCCATCTGGTGACCGCCTCCAAAGGCCCCGAGTGCGGAGGAAGCATCGCCTCCTCTCTGAAGTCCATGCTCCTTTCCCCAAGCCAGCAGGGTCCCTCTCCCTTATTCGGGTGTCACCTCCGGCCAGCAGACCTCTCGAGGGGCTCTGCGTTGAGCTTACTGAAAATGCTCAGGTGCGCATCTCCCCGGAGCAGACGCTGCATGCGCGGCAGGCGTGTGGATCTCTCTGGCGTAAGTGATTAATGGAGTGACCAGGTTGTGATGTCAGCTCTGCTGCCTAGAAACTGACTTTATCTCCCTGCCTCTGATTTTTCTCAAATCTTAAAAAATGAATGTTAAGCGGCGGGCCATGCTGTGAGGGAAGGAGATGTTCCGAGGTGGGCGGGAGGTTCTTCATGATCGTTTACAGCGCGTGGCGTAGGGAGCGATTACTGGGCCCATCCTCCAGAGCTGTAAAGGTTTTAGTTAACTTCGCTTTGATGTTTTTTTCCCTTCCCAATACTAAATTTTTAACAGGCATTTATTTACTGGGTCTTTCTTCAAGTATTTTACTAGGTAAACCCATATCTTTTTTTATAGTAGCTTTCTCAAGAATTAATTCCGATGTCGTAAAATTTACCCTTTTAAATTATGCAATGCAGTGATTTTAGTGTATTCAGATATTCAAAGTTGTACAACTATCACCACTTTCTAATGTTGGGAACATTTTAAACACCCCAGAATAGGTACCTCTTCCTCCTTAGCAGTGAGTCTCCCTCATTCCTGCTCCCGTGGGCTCATGTCAACCACTAATACTTTCTGCTCTAGAATTTGGCTATTCTGGATAGTTCCCATAAATAAAATCATACAGTATGTGATCTTTGGTGGCTCCCTTCACCAGATATAATGTTATGTCCAAGGTGGTACCTGCACTCAATTCCTTTTCATGGCCAAACCATGTTCTAGCGCGTGGATTTTAAATGCATGCATCTGCTGACAAGACATTTGGGTGGCTTTTTTACTTTTCTGGCTACTGTGAATAGTGCGGCGGTGAATATTTGCATACATAGTTTTTGTGTGCACATATATTTTCAGTTCTCTTGGGAATCTACTTAGAAGTGGAATTGCGTAGTCATATGGCGACTCCATGTTTCACATTTTGAGGAAATGCCAAACTGTTTTCCAAAATGACTATACCATTGGCAAGCCTGCGTCTTCCGCTCAGCCGTCCGTGTGCTAAGCTTACCAATACCACGTGTGTTCCCTGAAAGCCAGCTGACAGGGCCGGTGAAATGCAGGTGATGGGTGTGGAGCCAAGAACTGCGGGGCCTCCCCATCCCTGCAGCCACGTGGCACGGTTCAGACCCAATGAGTGGGTCCAGTGTGCTGGGCAAAGACACAGCCTCCCGGCTTTCGGTGGCCCCTTAGGAGCAGATCGAGTTGTTTAAGCATGAACTAGAGGCAGGATGATATTTAATAGATAAATTTCCATGTCTGGGGCGAGCATCCTAATCACATATTATGTATCACTTGCATTCGTTTCTCTTTATTTTCAGTGGCAGGCAACAGATTTATTTGAGAGGCTATTTCTTGCCTCTTGCAGCTCACTTCTGTCTCTTTTTTTACTTTGCACAATAGTTACTGTCAAGATTCTTGCTACCTCCAGCCTCTTAGGGAGGCCACACCTTCTAGGCTGCAAATCATGCGGGTCCCAGGGCCCCGGGGGCAGCAGCAGCGTTTGCGTGGGGACAGTTCCACTGCAGACATGTGTCTGTGGGCGTCACTCTTCAAGGATCCAGCAGAGCATATTGTTGCCGGAAGGTCAAGGGCCCCTCCACTCTTGATGGCAGGGGATGTAATGAGACCTTCTGCAGAACCGGGTCAGGTTCGACTCCCGTCTTCCTTCCTCCCTGTCCTGGTTATTATTTAGGACAACAACACATTGCCTGATGGGAAGATTCTGAACAAAAGATTAACCATGTGGACCCTTGCAACCCAGAAGACCTGTGTACTAAACTAACAAATGCTAAACATCTCCATGGCAGCAGCCTTGGTGCATTTTAGACAGAATTCTCTGGAGTCCCTTTTGCCTGGTTTCTTTACCACAGCAAAAGACCTCCGCCAATCAGTTAAAAGAATAGCTGTTCCTGGAGAGAAAGCCCCCCGTCCTCTGTGGGCCACCCCGACCCCTCCAGCCCTGTACTGTGCCTGCTCCCAGGGCACTGAGCTTGACTTGTGGCTTGTGTTTGACTTGAGGTGTCTTTGAGCTCCACCTTGCAAGTTTGGGTAGACCAGTGACTCCAGCCAGTCAGGGAGAGGGAAGGGGCTTTCTCGGACCTCCAGGGGTCACCACATTTCCATTTCCTCACACCACCCGCATTGGAAAGAGATGAGCTGACGTATAAGACCTCTGGGTTGGAAGACAGTTGTCTGGCACCTGAGCTAATGCAGGGAAAGGAGCGATGGGGGGAAAGCGGTGATGGGCGAGAGGTTCTCTGGCCCCAGGATTGAGTGAGAAGTTTTCCCTGCTCAAGTAAGCAATCGCTGCATCTGATTCTCTACTTGGAGCATTAGAGGAGATTTCCTCAGATGAGAGCATGAAGGAAAAATAAGTGGCTTAGAGAGGCAGTCACATGGACAGCTGCCAGGAGTTAGGGCCGGGGGCGGGCAGGAAGCTGCTCTGGTTAAGTGGGTGGCGCCGGGGAGGTCATTGCTGTGATGTGGCAGTTCTGTATCTTGACTGCTCGGTCATTACATGAATCCACATACGTGATAAAGCGGTGCGGAGCTGTACATCCAGCGTACCGATGTGCGCTTCCTGGCGTGGCTCTCACACTGTGGTCACCGAAGGTGATGCCATCGGGGGACACCAGGGGACTTATACCCGGGGCTTCTCTGCTCTGTTTTGCCTCTTCCTGTGCATCTTTAATTATTTGAAAATTAAAAGTGTTTTTTAACCTGGGAGGGAGAAAAGGGAAATAGTAATACAGAAAAAAAAGTAAATGGCATGGTAGACGGTGCAAATAACATCATGGCATCTAAGTCGGTGTCGCCTCTCACAGGCTTCTGGCAAATGGTGACATTAAACCAGGAGGGCAGCCACCGTGGCTACTACAATAGCCTTTATTAAGGTTTCCCCAGAGGAAAAGGTGTGTGAGTCACGTCACAGACGGGGCTAATCTCAAAATTATATATAAACAGCCCCTAGGAATTAATATGAAAAAGCCCGATAGCCATGGTCAGAGAGTATGAATACATAGCTCAGAGGAGAAAATACAAATAGTTGTTAAACATAAAGAGACCTAACTTCCCCCTCTCAAAAAAAATAGGGTATGCATGTAAAAAATATACCGAGATACATACCATTTTTAAACTGTCAGCTTAGTGAACGTCTGTAGGTTTGGCAACACATTCTGTTGGTGGTGCTGTGGGGAGGGGGCCCTCCCAGGCTTTGCTGGTGGGAACCAAATGTAGATGGAGCCCCTATAGATGGGGGCTGGGCAGTATTGACAGAGTTCCCGAAACAGATGGCTGACTGTTCACAAAACCCATTCCCCCTTTCACAGTAGGACAGTTATAGCTGGAATGTGGCTGGACTTCCCAGCTGCTCTTGCGGACATGTTAATACTCTCCAGTGGGGCCTGAGTGTCCTGTGAGAGCTGGAGGGCACCGGAACAGCCCGGCTGGGTTGGCCGGAGTGCCCACCTGCCCTCTGTTTTGTTTTTGTTTTTAAGTATATCTTTATTGATTTCAGAAAGAGGAAAGGAGAGGGAGAGAGAGAGACAGAAACATCAATGATGAGGGAGTCATTGATCGAGCCCACAACCCGGGCATGTGCCCTGACCGGGAATTGAACCCCGATCGCCTGGATCCTGGGTCGACGCTCAACCGCTGAGCCGCGCCCGGCCGGGCCCCACCTGCGCTCTTAAGCCGCTGCGTTTGACGGTGATTTGTGACCCAGCAGTGCTGATCCATTGTGCTACTTCTGGATCAAGGTTTCTAAGAACCACATTTGCCCCCTCCATGCTTTCTTTCCACCACGCCGTACCCTTTCCTGAGATAACACGCGGTTTGAAGCCACGGGAACATCTCATTTGCAGGCAGTACCACCGAGTACTCCTCCAGACTCCACGTTGCCAACTGCTGGGGACTGAAAGTCAGATGCCCTGGCCTCAAGGAGCTCACCCTCCAACAAAGGGGGGTGCACATGAACTACACGAGAGAGAAACAGAAACATTTATTGCAGGCACAGATGAGAGCAGTGGCGGGAATGAAGCGGGGAGGTTGGGGTGCCTTCCCTAAATTGACAAGGAGGGAAATGGGACACTTAGCAACTCAACACGTGCCTTTTACAAACCAGGGAAGACAGGCCCAAACAGGACATGTCATAAAACAATCACTCCTGTTTTGCACATAATCCCGAGGATTTTTCTGGCCATGTTTCACAGCGTTACTGAAAGCAGGACAGGAAGAGGCAGAAAACTCTAGGAATTCAAGCAGAGCACTCCTGGGATTAGAATCAGATGGGGACTGGGGTTCAGCCTCGTGCCCTAGGGGGTAGTTTGGGCAAGTGTTAGGGGCGTGTATTAGCAATAACTCAATTCAGAACTGCAGTGTTCTGCGGAGAGGGACTGAGTTATCTGAGTCGCTCGTTAAAGACGCAGAATCTGGGTCCGGGAACATCCTTTCACCAGCTCCACGCGTGCGTCTCGGACACAGCAGTTTGAGGGCCCTGGAGCGCACGCACAGCCTCTCCCTGCCTGCAGCAGAAGCCAGCCGGGGCAGCTCTGTAACCCTGAGGAAAGGGGCACGCTCTGTAAGTGAACCTCAAAAAGAAACAACCCCCCTTCCTTAAGCACGTGACCTGGAAACGTTCTCATTTTATGCCCATCCTTGGAAACAACATGGGCTGGGGTGGCGATGTAGCCATGAGATCAGGCCTATAAAAGAAATTTTGTGTTTTGTTTTTTCTCTTGTTCTTTACTTATAAAATGCTAATTTTCTTCTTTTGGTTAAATGACGGGCTTCCTTCAATAGAGAATGTAAAAACAGCCGTGATTTAGAGGAAATATGGCGAGGAATCTTTTTTTTTTTTTAATTTTAGGAAGCAAACCCTTGGGTGGGCGGTGTGGAAGCTTGAAGTCTAATGTGGAACCTGGGGGATGTACAGTCTGTGCTTTATTCTAACAGCTCAGGTAACTGGCCTCAGGACCTGTAGCATAAGGTGGGTTTTAGAGGGAACAGTGCCCCCTTCTGGGCAAGAGGTTTTTCAAGTATAACTTGCAAATCCTGAGCTGAAGGGCGCCTTTCCCTTGTCTCTGGGGCAGAATGTGTGCTGCCCCGCCCTGCTTCCCCCATCCTAAAATCTCATTTGGGATGAGCAATGAGGGCCTCCCCAGGACACATGTGCCCTCCTGACCAGTGGCCCGCTCAGGGCCTGGGAGTGTTTCTGAGGTCCCCGTGCTGGGGAGTTCTCCGTCATGGGTTTGCATTCACCATCTCAGGCACACCGTGGAGTTTCTTTCCTCCTGCAGGAAACCAGAGCATCCTTTGACTGTGGCATCGGCTGTAGCAAGTGAACCTTTTTATTTTGTTTTCCTTAAAAAAATGTTACAATAGCTGACTAAATGGCATTTTCTGTTTTCATGTCTGTGTGTGTTTTTGCTAGGTGTATTAAAATGTGTTGTAAACCTTTATCAGTGGCCACTACACATCCCTTTCTCTGCACCAGTCCCCCAGCAGGTCCCCCGAGGATAGATCTGGACTCTTTACCACAGACTATGGGCCTCATTTCTCACACATCGCCTCCCATTCCAGAGAACCATCCGTGGCCCAGTGAGCTGGGAGGGCCCCTTTGGGCAGACAGTATGTGGGATTCTGTGATGGTCAACACTGGTGGAGAAGGGCCTGGCCTGCCGAGCTAGTCTGCCTGGGTTCACATCCCAGGTTTGCTACTTACTGGCTGTGTGGCCTTGGGCAGGTGATTTATCTCGTTGGGGGCTCAGTTTCCTCGTGTCAAATGAGGGTGGTAATAACAGTATCTAACACTCATGTTAGAGAGTGTGAGACTTAAATGAGTTAATATATTTGGTGTGTTTAGAGCAGCAGTCAGAATAAATTACTCTATATGTTTGCCGTTCCTCTAGCTCCTTGGTTTAAAGCTTAAAGTTGTTGCCTGAATTTCCTCAAGTCTCACCCTGGATCCCATGGCCTTGGGAATAGGGAGCCTCGGGTCACAGAAAAGTCTGTAGCGGTATCAGTTGGACTTATCTAAAGACGGTGAGGAAGGAAAACTTGTGGTCTCATCTAATTCCATTGAATGACCCTGATTTCTGGGGTCCAAGTTTGTGGCCTCATTTTGTCAAAAGAAGCCACTGTTGTTGACTCAGATCTGCTCCTTCCTTCTTAGGGTGCATACACAGGGCAGGCGCTGGTCCGGGTTCTTGCCACGCTCCCCCATTCCTAAGCCAGGCGTTCCTACTCGGGGCCCATAGACTATGGCTGTTCTCAGACCCCCTCCAAAGTTGTGTAAAAACTCTCTGTGTATCAAGTGCCTTTTTTGTGTGAAATACTCTTCAGAGACTGTCATATTCTTAGAGGAAAACTGTCCTAGAGGTTAGAGCATGTCCCTAATAATTGATGGTGGTGATGGTGAGAGGGAAGTTGGTGGTAGGGGAGGTAAGCTGGTAGTGGCTTCCCAGTTTTTCATCCTACAGTGGTTTTTCAAGAAATCTAAGATTCGTTTTCCCACGGCTCAGGTTGCAGGGCCTCAGGATTATCCATCGATAGTTATTTACAGTTATGGAGAATATGCAGGAATTAAAAGCCACAGGCTGCCTTCCAGAGCTGGGGATTTCCATCAGCTCTCGTGAATAATTCACACTCCTGTTCCCTTTATTAATGTAGATAATAAAGAGTTGGTGGCATTTTGAGGCCCCAGACCCAACACAAGCATGTTTGTTTTCTTTTTAGAGCTTCAGTAAACATTTAAAAAGATAACAATGGTGCCCCTGTGGCCCTCCTGTGAGATTCTTGCCATCGCTCTCTAGTAAAAGGGGAGAGGGACACTTAAATAGGAGGAAGCTGGGTGCTCCCCAGTTACACAGGCATGTTCTCAAGGACGATCTTGGCCAGTTCTCTGTGGATGGGGGCAAGGGGCAGGCCTACTGTGTCAGTTGTGGGACCCAGTGCAAAATTACATCTGGGGCCCTTCGTACAAAAATTGTGATGAATCTCCAAATGGCAACCACAGAGCATTTAAATTAAGGGGAGGGTCATTCCTAGCAAGGGGCCCCATGTGACCGCACAGGTCACAGGACTGTGAATCCGGCCGGGGCAAGGACGCTGGATGCTGGGACATGAAGCCTCTTCCTGTCCTCACTCCACTTCCGCCCACTGGTGACTTGCTGGGCCTTCCCACCAGACACAGGCCGGCCTCCTGGCTTTGCAGGTGCTGTTCCCTGCCTGCAGGTCTGTGTCCCAGATCACCCTGCAGCACAGCTTCTTTAGGTTTCTGCTGAGATGTCACCTTAGCAGAAGGCCCTCTTCCAAACAGCCCCGTGTTCACACTCTCCCTGCACGTTTGCGGCAAAGACATGATCCTCTCTATATTTTCTTATTTACTGCCTCCTGGCCCTGGTGATGTCAGCTCAGAGAGGGCGGGACTCGGTTGGCCTTGCTCAGCCCTGCGCTCCGGGCCAGCCCAGCGCCGGGCACACAGTTGTTGCCCAGTGTTGGTGGCGCACAGGGCTGAGTGCGCTCTGCCATCCGGAGGAGGCGGGCGGGAGCTCGGGGACGGCGGGGGGTGAGCTCTTGAGGCTGCCTGCTTGTCTCATTCTCAGGCAGAAGCATTTCCTTCCTCCTGGCCGCCACCCTCCTGGACTCCACTGTGAGATTCAGGACCCTGGCCGAGGGCCTTGGTGTGCAGGAGGCCGGATTCCTCACTGATGCACGAGGCTGCGCTGAAACACACTGCTGCCCAAAGCTGTTAACCAGCTGTCCTGTAGGAGGGTCTGTGGTCAAGTAGGCTGGTGGGATTGAGCGTTAAACAAGGTGCAGGCGGTTCCTGACCTCCAGACCTCGCAGAGCCCTCCGAATGAGCACCCACACTCTTCTCACGCCCTTACTGGGGCCCCAGGAACCTCTAACTCACCGGGGCGTGGTTCATCTGTGCAGCACACCGTGGGAAGCCCTGGGATTGTGCACCTGCACTGGCTGCACGTCAGGAGGCTGCTGGGCAGACTGAGTCCAGGGCCTGACCGCCAGGCCCTCTCCCTGGGCTCTTCAGGCTATGGTTATACTATTTTTTTTAATTTTTTTTTATCCCTACTCAAGGATATTTTTTCCATTGCTTTTCAGAGAGAGTGGGAGGGAGAGAGAGAAAGAGAAACATTGATGTGAGAGAGACACATCAGTTGGTTCCCTCTACTCACACACTGGCTGGGGCCAGGGATTGAGCCTGCAACAAGGTACATGCCCTTGGCCGGAATCGAACCTGGGACCCTTCAGTCCATGGGCCGACGCTCTAACCACTGAACCAAACTGGCTAGGGCCACGGTTGTACTGTTGAAGGCATACTCGCCGAGCCCAGATTCCTGTCCAGCTCCAACATTCTGGAAAAGGCAACCTGGCTTTCTTTTCTCCACCCCCTGTCAACATTAATTTGTTCAGCAAATATGTACAGGGTGCCTCTCACAGGCCACAGACCCTTCCAGGCCCTCAGAATGCAGCAGTGAAAAACAACTAGCCAGACCTCCGCCTTCCGGAGCTTACCTCTCCAGGCGCCTAGGATCCTGTGCCCTCTGGAGTTGACCTCTCCACAGGCGGCCGGGATGAGCACCTGGCAGGGATGGATGAGCTGTCTGCGGAGGTCTCGCTGCATCCGTTTGCACTGGAGAAGCCACTTGTCAGGGTGCAAAAGAAGGATCATTAGTCCCAAAGTCTAGAGACCCAGATGAAATGTCCAGGCCTCACCACGAACAAGGGTGGCTTTGGGCCCTGGAGTCACACCACGCAGGGGCAGTCCCAGCTCTATGGTTTGCTGAGACCTTGAGCCAATAAATCCTCAATGTCTGTTTCCGTTTTTGTTTCCTCTGTAGCATAGGGATGGGAGATACTGGCTGGTTCGAGCTGCTCACACCAGGCTATCTATTCATTCAGGTTATTTGCACGCTGGGTGAACTTAGGCAGATCACTTTCTTTGGACCTTGGCTGTCCCATTCTATAAAACGAAGTGCTTGTGCCAGCTCTGTATAGGTCTCAGTCTGTGTTTCTGGCTCAGTTTAAATGGTATTAGAACTCAGATGACTGTCTCTCCTCCACATAGTCTGGCCGATCGATGGAAATGTTGGCTGTCTGAGATACTTCTCCATGTACCTATGTAATACATGTCCTATGTGTAACATATGCATGTATACATATGCTTGTATACGTACATGTGCATCCTCACTGGTGTGAATGAATGAACGAATGCGTGGGCATCAGGTTTTAAATCTCTCGAGCTTTCTGCACCTGTCATTGCGCTCTTTCAGCCGGTGTTCCAGCCCTTGAGACGTGCTTTTTCAAGTGTGTGGGAGTGCTCCCGGGTCAGAAAAGTGAATTCCTGCCCCTTCCACTACAAGGACTCTCTCAGTCCTGTGGCAGTCCAGGGAGATTTGACTTCATTCCTTCTCTTGCATGTGTCTGTTTTAATTTCGTTATTTGAGAGTTGCCTCTCCCTCCCTCTCGGACCTTCTCATCAACCTCTATACCGCTTACTGATTTCCTTGGGCAGAAGCGTGTTCTTGCTGCTGGGCCCCGGCATCTGTGGGCCATTTGTAAGATTCCGGACCCTGGCCATGTAACAGTCTGTAATAGGAACCAAACAGTGCTTGACTTGCTCTGTGCTCAACAATACCCTGATTTCACAAAGGTCAACCCATTTAACACACAAAGGACTCTCGGCCGAAATTGAGACATGGGTAGCTTTTCCTATTATCTTGGAATTATTCTTGATTACCCTCAAATTATTGCAGATTGACCACCGTGCCAAGTGGTTTCTCCATCCATTAATCTTGCTAACTGGCTGCATTTGTTACAAATCTTTTCTCTTCACCAGCGCATGGGGTTTTTTTCCTGCAATGCCTTTTTTTTTTTTTTTTAATTCCTTATTTTTATCGGAGCATTTGATTCGCAGCCACCTGGGAGCACGTCCTGACAGCCATGCCTCCGCCCGAGCCTCACCAGCAAAGCCATCTGGATGCCATGTCTGCATCTCCGAGGATGCTCGGGCGTGAGGCCCCTCTTTTTGCATGGACCTTGGTCAGAGTGATGTAGCACGTCTGGCCCAGGCATATGAGAACGGTGTTAATAGGTAACGGCGGATGTGCTTCCTCATTAGGATAAAGCACGTGCATCCTAGAACGTGCTGGGGACAGAGGAAAGTAGGCGGAGACAGAAATTGTGTGTCTCCTGTGACCTGGAGATCATCGCTACTCGATCAGTTACTTCCAGTTTACTTTTCTCTGCCTTTTTAAAGATAGTTGTCTTCCTTCCAAATGCAGTTCTGGTTTCCGCTTCTTATTTTCACTGAACATTATTGATCTTCAGAACTGTCGCTCTCGCTGGGTGGGTAATGTTCCATCTGGCGATACATCATCATCGTTTAGTTAAGACCGCCTCCTGTTTGGGGCCAATTAGGACGTTTCTGATTTTCTTTGAAGATTTAATTAACACTTGGTTGCATTTCTTCTGCATATAGCGTTCCCTCTCTCAGATTCGCTTTTTAATATAAATTAACGGAGGAGTATGATTTCTGGGTCAGAGAGTTTGAATTTCCTTAAGATTCTCAATCCGCATTGTCCGCTGTGTCCTTAAAACGCGTGTGCTGCTTTACAGAGCAACCCGTGACGTCAGAGAGTGCCCCCGGTAGAGGAAAGTGTAATGTTTTGGCTCGTAATGAAGTTCCGCCCAGGACTTTGATTTTCCTTCCACTGGATATTTTTGATTAAAAAGAAAGAACAGTGACTTTGAAAAAAAAGTATTTTAATTGTATGAACTGCGCACCCACCCACAAGGAAATAGGTCCCTTTCCTGAGTCTCAAGTGTTCGTGCCTGTGAACAATGATGAGTGGGTCACTGTGGTTCACCCACGTGTGCAGGCGGCTGTTAGAGTGGGACAGTCTGACCAAAGTCATCTCATCTGGTGGGGCCGAAGGAGGGAAGGCTGGCCACCAAGTAGGAAAATGGCATTTCGTTTCACGGGGGGGGAAAAACCACCTTGACATTACCGCAGTTTGTCTTACCAAGATGAAGGGAGCAAAAACTGGCTCTTGGGAGACGCAGGGTGCCATCGAGGCAGCTGGAGGCGAGAAGACACTCTCCTCACCGCAAACACGTTTCTCCTGCCAAGTCGTCTTCCGGAGTGAAGCCTTCCGACGCTGTGCTGGGGCCTGCAAAGTCCCAGCTGGGGGAAGTTCATTCTCTAGGCTGGAGCCATCCCGTCTTTATGGGATTAATCTCAGTGGTGAAACCGCTTCGTTCACCTAAATCCTCAGAGCATTAGGGAGCTATGATAGCAGCCTCGGAAAGGCCCTGGGGTTTGTAATGCAAAGCGGATTCCTGCTTTGCTCTCGGTAGTGGCAACATGGATAACATGCAGCAAACCTCTTTAAATGCCAGGGAAACACCACCCGTGTCATCTGTGTCAAAACCTTCAGCTCTCCTTAATAGTTTAAAGGCTGCTCAATAAATGTCACCACACAGGGCATTAAGCCTCCAGATCTCTCCACATAAAGGCATCCTCGGGAAGTACATACCCAGGTCCATCTCGTGCGGGCGACGCTGGCGATGTAACAAAGAACTGGCAATAAAAGCCGCGTGCAAAGCCACCCGAGTACAGCTGCCACATGTGGCAACATCTGTCCAAATGGGAGCCAACTCTGGCTGCCCCAGATTTGTCTCATCAGTCATCTCATAGCCCATCGGCGGAACAGGAGGAAATTCGCTTTGCCTGTGACGGATTGCCTGACGCTCTAGCACTCCCGTGGCGCCCACCACCTTGAGCTGTGTTCCTTTGCTTTGGTCCTGCCCTCCCTCGACCCACCGACACCAATCATCAGAGGGCCCGGGCACAGGGCGCAGACGTCACAATGGAAAGCTAAGTCCGTGTCTGTTTGGTTCTGATGAGACAGACTGACAGCTGTCAGAGGGGAGGGGGGAGGGGAGCTGGGTGAAAGAAGGCGAAGGGATTTTATAAAAACATATACACATAACACATAGACACGGACGGCGGTGTGGTGACTGCCAGAGGGAAAGCCGAGTGGGCGTCGGTGGAGGTGGGCAAAGGGGGAAAATGGGGTGGAAGGAAGCTTTGCTTCGGGAGAAGGGCACACGACGCAGTGTGCGGGTGATGTCTGGTTGAGTTGTACACTTGAAACCTGTATGGTTTTGGGAATTAAGGTCACCCCCATAAATTTAATGTAGGGAAAAAGCGAAGTGATTTTGTAGCCTCTGTGGTCTTTCGTTTTCTTCCCTGTTGGAACATGGGGGACGTCACCCACCAACCGAGGCACTGGCGTCTATAGCAGTCATCGGTACGTTCCTCAAGTCCGGGGACGTGGGTGCAGATTTTACCTCCACCTTTTACAGGCATGGACAGAAGTGGGTTTACAGTTGTGATACAGATAAATAATGCAATATGAATACATAAAAACGCAAAAATAAACTGTGTGTCACGTACTCACAACTGTAAACTGCCTTTGCCCACCCCTGGATTAGCAGGGTGGCGCTGGCCAGGCTGTGTAATCTCTGTGGCTGAGCTTCCGCTTCTGTGAAGTTGCTGATGCCCAGGGTTTGTTGTGGTGACCAAATAGGTAAATGTGTGCGCGGTGCTTTCAGCAGGCACAGCTCTCCTTGGCTGACGTCACCACCACAGCCACTCCCTTCCAAGGGCGCGTCACGGTGAGGAAACACCGGCTGCTGCTGGTGTAAGGGGCCTTCCCAAGCAGTAGTTACTGTCATCGTGTGCACCCCCTTTTCTCCCGGCACACTGCCTGCTCGTGGTGGTCTGTTGAACGGAATGAGTTCACTCCTCTGGTCAGAGGTCTTTATCTTATTTTATTAGCGCATTCAAACATCCTAGGTCTTTAGGTCTAAAATGTTCGTGGAGACCGTGGTTGGGGACGTCCTGGCCCGGGAGTTTTGAATTGCCAAGTCACCATAGCTACCTGCATCACCAGTGAATGAGCGTCATCACCGGTCCTCCACTCTCTCCCTGGTTTGTTCCGTCGAAATGAAAAGCTGAATAGGCGTAAAAAACAAATGACTCGTTTCTAAAATCTCCGTCTTTCAGTAGCTGTCCTCCTGTTGAAAGTGGCTCCTGCGCAGCACGATGCTCGCCAGGACCCGAGACTTGCTGCACCGGCTCCGTTTGGCAGATGGGACACGAGACAGGAGAGGCAGGACTTGCCTTGGCTGAGGTTAGCGGAGCCCGTGGTTCTCAGCATGCGGCCCTGGGACCAGCAGCAGCAGCAGGAGCCCTTGGGATCTTGTTTGATATTCAGATTCTGGGGCGGGGCCCAGCAGCTTGTGCTTTCATCACCCCCCAGGTAATTCTGATGCTCAGGACGTGTGAGAGCCACCGGGGTAGGCTGAGCGTTCAGGCAGGCGGTGCCTTTTGGAAGGACATCCTATGGCCTGAGGTACCTGCTCTTTTCCCTCACTCCCCAGGCAAGTATATACCTGTGACCACACAATCAGAGCGGTAAATTGAAGCCAATTAGCGGCTAAGTAACTGCCAGCACTTGTCAACAGGGTGGTTGTTAGTAATTAGCACTAATGACTCTGGAGAGGAAAGCGGTTGTGGTTCAAAGGCATCCCCACCATTTGAATTCACTCTGAGTTTCCTCAGCATTCTCCTGCCCGCTTGCCTTTTGCATGCAAACAGCATTGCAGCCGGATAGATGTTTCTCCGGAGAGCAGATCACCTGAAGTCACTGTGTGCGGTGTTGTTTTATAACGCTCCCAGGGTGAGCCGATTGTGCGAGGGGGTTGTGTGTGTGTGTGTGGAGGGGGGGACGTTGTGAATCAACCTTTTGGATGCACCTGCCTAATTCCTGTAGCGATGTCAGGGTGTACATGGTTACTTTCTCCGGGAAGCAGAAAGTGATTTATAGGCGCGACAGGAATTGTTGGATGAGCTCACCAGATGACAGTTCTCTCTGCCTTTTTGAGAGGGTAGAACCAAAGAGAGGGAACACAACCCAAGAAAGGGTAGTTTGCAGATAGAAAGTTAAATATGTTAACTTCGGTGTTGAGCTACCAGGCGTAGATTTTAGAAAACTCTTTGGAGAAGTCGGTAAGGATGGAATGAAGCCGCCCCTGCCATCCCCTCCGTGAGTACGGTGAGCGTTGGAAAGGCTGCTTTGGCAAACACAGCGCTCCTTCAGGTTGGCAGCGATTGTTTTTCATGCCCAGTCTCTGCCTGCCGGGGGTTGCCTCTCCAAACGGTAGTCAGATGGCTGGATCGGGTTGAGTGGAGGTGCATTGAATGGTGTGTGATCTCAGCTGTGTGGAATCCTCTTGTTCGTGCGGGTACTGTGATCAAAGCTCATCACCGGGCAAGTTTCTGAAGCTGGCAGATGTTTAGTTGTGCGGGGTCTTGTTAATTAGGAGAGGGAGCAAGTTATCAAAGGGAAGCCTGGCTGTTTCCACTCTGTCTCCTTTCTCCTCTCATCCCAAAGGTATAAAATTAGAGAAGTTTATTAAAAACTTGGGGAGGCGGGGGAGATCGGGTGATATAAAGGGTCACCTCTTCCAAGAGATGACAGCTATTTGGAATTACTGGGTTGTCCGTAGAGACTTAGTCTGGGACCGTTCCCACGGGGGTGTGATTCCTGTACCACATCCGTGCAGAACATCTGAGGTTCCCGAACCTTCACAGGTGAGAGAAGGGTGGTCCCGCACATGGGTCTCCCAGAACATCGTGCTTCCTGGCATTTCCTTTTAAAATTTAATATGGCAAAATATACATACCAGAATTCACTATGACCATTTTCAAGGGTACAGTTCAGTGCCATTAAGTACATGCGCCATGACCACCATCCATCCTCAGAACTTCTCCATCTTCCTGAAAAACTCTGTGCCCCTTAAACACAAACTCCCCATTTCCCTCTCCGCCCAGCGCCAGGCACCCACCATCCTGCTTCTGTCTCTATGAATTTGACTACTCCAGGTACTTCATATAACTGGAGTCATGCAATATCTGTCCTTTTGTGTCTGGGTTATTACACGTAACGTGTCTTCGGGGTTCATCCGTGTCTTAGCATGTGTCACAGTTTCATTCCCCTGGGCATCATTCCTCTGGGCGTATATCTGAGGACCATTAGCATCCTTAGCTGTATTCCAGCCCTGAGTAAGAAGAATGTGCCTTTCTCTGATTAAAATATATATTATATATATATGCGTATGTGTGTATATATGTCTAAGGCGTCCTGTGAGGCAAAGTGATTTGCAGCGAGACCCCACCCCTCCCTTCAGGGAAGCCTAACCTCAGAGGGAGTCAGGCAAGCGTCCGGGGGATTGCATTGCGGCGAGTCTTATAACTGAGTGAGAATAGTTGGTAATTGCAAAGCACAGAGGATGCTGCTGCCTGACTTGTGCGTTCAGCCCCTGCTTCAGGGCCCTGGTGTCTGGGAGGCCAGGGCGCCCCTGGCCACAAGGATGGCATGACAGTTACATTCCATGTGGAGTGGCCAGTGCTTTGTAGAGCAGAGTGCAGGTTGCTCTGGGAGTAAAGTTATCAGATCCATTATTTATTGGTAAGTGAGGGGAGAGAAGGGAAATTGATTCCAAATATCTAGAACCAAGAGGTGATGCCTAAAAATGACACAATCTCAGCACGACGAGGAATCCTGAAGGCCTAGGATACCTGTTCTCACCTTATCCAAGTCATCAGTCAGCCTGTGCACACCCCCATTGACAGGGAGCTCACTGCCTATCACCACAGCCCATTGTGCCTCCAGAGAGCTCTGACCTTTGAAAGTTCATATTCAGCCCCAAATCTCCTCCTATAACTTCTCCCCTTGTTCTGGGTCTTATCCCTCCCCATGCAGCAGAAGTCCCTCCTCCCAGCATTGCCCTTCAGGTGTCTGCGGAATGGATAATAGACCTGGTGAGCCTCTTCTTCCAGGAAAACCATCGTCAGTTCCTGCGGTCCTCCTCGGATGACATTGAGCTGGCAAGGGACTAGTAAAGCCCATTTGCATCCTCGAGTCTCTGCTATGATAATGGTGTTCGTACCAGCTCCAGATGGAGACCGAGGATCCCTCTGAAAGTCTGCAGCCCGAAGCTCTGGCTCATCCCAGCATCTGGACGGCCACGTGCTGCCTGGCAGGCCGCTGGTTCCTGCCTTCGTAGTCCCTGCCCAAGGCCCGGGCTCCTCTGTGCGTCACAGGACACGGGAGGGGACACGGACAGGCTCTTAGATCTGTGCCTGCTCGGTCCTGACAAGACTGACAAACGGGCTCTTCAGGAAACCTCTGTGCTCTGAGCATTGGAAACCGTTCGCATTGAGCTGTTAGAAACGGAGCAGCCCTGTCTGGCCCGGGCAGTGAGCCATCTCCTGCCTCCTCACACCTGACGCCTTTGGCCACAGTTGCCTTCTCCCCTGGGGTGGCCACCTGAGCTCCGTCTTCACGTCCAAACTAGTCTAGATGGCAGACATTTGGGTAACGCGGCGTTTGCCTGAGAGCGTGATGAATGGTGCTTTCGGACGCCGTTGGTCGTTTTAGCAGTTGCGGCGTCCACACGAGGCATTGCCGTCCGTCGATGGCGACCCCGCTGCCAGTCCCCACCTGAAGTACTGTGTTTTGTAGTCGTAGCAACGCTGCAAATCGGCGCCATGCGTCCTGCACAGAGGCGGGGACGAAAGCTCGGAGAGAGTGTCTCGGCTGCTGTTCGCGTGGCTCAGCGACCTGCAGAGCTAGGCCCGGGCCCAGCCCTTGGGCTCTAATACTTGACACTTAGTCACGATTCTTTTTCTCACGCTCCGTAAAATTCACCCATTGACAGTACACAGTTCAGTGGTTTTTAGTATATTCAGAGTTGTGTGACCTTCAGCAGAATATCATTTTAGAACTTTTTCAACACTCCCAGAAGAAAGCCCTAAGTACTGCTTAACCTAGCTTCTGTCTCTGTGGATTTGCCTTTCCTGGGCATTTCATATACATGGAATTATGCGATATATTGCTTTTAGGTATTCGGGGTACTCTCTCTCACCTCATTATTTTAGCTCAGCAACTCACCTGGTGACCGGCTTCTTTGACTTAGCTTAATGCTTTCAAGGTTCTTCCATATTCCAGCATGTATCAGTAGGCCATTCCTTTTTTCAATGTTTTTTTTTGTTTGTTTTAGTATGAATTTTTTTATTTCATTGGGAGGAAGGGACAGGGAGAGAGATAGAAACATCAATGATGAGAGTCATTGATCGGCTTCCTCCTGCATGCCCCCCGCTGGGGGTCGAGCCCGCAAGCCGGGCATGTGCCCTGACAGGGGATTGAACCCCGATCACCTGGATCATAGGTCGACGCTCAACCGCTGAGCCACGCCGGCCGGGCTGTGCCATTCCTTTTTATGGCTACATAGTGTTCCCTCATATGGCTCTGCCACATTTTATGTACTCCTCTGTTAGTTGATGGACATTTAGGTTGATGCCACTTTTTGACTAATATGAACAATGCTGCTACGTATTTTCTGCATAGACATCTGTTTTTATTTCCCTCAGAATACACCCAGGAGTGGGATTGCTGGGTAGTGTCCTAGCTCGACACGTAGCATTCTAAGGAACTGCTGGACCCTTTTCCAAAGCGGCTGCCCCATTGCTTAGTCTCTGGACTTGAGGGCTGTTCTGAGTGTGGGAATCGTGTCTTGGGTATTCTGGGCACACCTTCCCCTCCTCATTACTCTAGCTCAGTGACTCACCTGGTGAATTTTTTGCTCCACTGCGCACAGCAGCCCGGCTATAAAGTTTCTGAAGCATACCTGATTGGGATCCCAACTTTGGGACTTACCACTCCCGTGGCCTTGGGTTCATTAACTGTTCTCCCTCTATCATCAGAACGAGTTGATTCAGTGAGAATCGGCGAATTGAAAGATTCCACGAAACACAGTATAAAAGCCTGGCGCAGGGCCCAGAGCATTGCAGGAAAGCGTGCGTTCACTCGGCACTTACACTTGAACTCCTACTGTGCACTGTGAAAGCGCGTAGCAGGAGCTGAAGTGGGAAACCGTGAGCAGTGCAGACATAAGTCCCTGCCTGCCTGGCGGTCCAGATTCATGCCGCCACCCCTCCCTCTCCCCGGCTCACTCCAGGAAGACTGGTGGCCCCTGCTTCTGGAGTGGATCATCCTCCCTCCCACCGCAGGGCCTTTACACATGCTCTTCCCTTGTAGTGGAACTTACTCCCTCATGTTCCGGGGCTCAGGACAGCCTCCCCCCCTTTGCTGAGTTGACCTTGTGTGTTCGTCCTACCTCAGCCCTGTCCCTGCCTCAGGAGAGCCTCACCTATTGAGATAGTTTCCTCCTATTTTGCACCTGCACAAGCCCCACGTCCGCCCCTTCATGCCACTCATCAGGGCTGTCACTACATTTATTTGCATGAATCTAATTAATGTTCATATCCCCGCATTAGACTATAAGCTCCGAGAGGGCAGGGCCTGGGTGCCTTTGTTCATCAACACATCCCCTGTGCCTGCCACACAGTAGGAAGCACTCAATAAACATGTAATGAGTATGTAATGATATAGTGAGTATGCAAAGAAACGAATATAGTTTCTTTCCCTCTAATCACAAACTGTCGGAAACCACTTGCTCTGAGCTGAAGGCAGGCATGGCCCACGTCACCCCTGCGTGAGCGGAGACCCATCGTTCAGACCGCCTGCCACGCTGTCCGGACCACGTGTTCACATGTTGATGGGCAGCCAGGTATTAAGGATGTTGAGGTGGAGAACAACTTTGAGCACTTTTCTTACTAGTTCTAGGGAAGAAACGCAGAGCTTGTGAGACCAGAAGCAGAAGCAAGGGCTGCCAGCTGGCAATTCCGGGGAAACCAACCCATCTCCTGCTTGATAATAAAGTTAACTGATCCTCCCTGTAATCCAGCCTCCCCCCACCCTGTGGCTGCGGTCAGTTTCTGATCCTCACAGGTGCAGGTGGCCAGATTAACGCCCCCCCCCCCCCCCCGGGCTCGGGCCACCCCCCACCCCCTCCCCAAGTCAGCATCTCCCGTTTCCTGCTATTGCGAGGGGCAGCTCCTCTCCCAGGCCCACTGCTGCTCGCTGCCTTTGAAGTCTAAGTAATAAACTTTTACAGATGGTGACAAGAAAAGCCTCATTAGCTGCATCCCTGACGGGAGGAGTGGCTCTAATCCACTCCACTTCCAAGACTGGCTCTTTAATGGATCATTTCCAATCCTGTACCTCTCGAGTATAGCCCCAGGGCTGCTTTGAAGTGTTACAACCCCCCTGGCCTTCCCCCCCTCCTCCCCACTCTCTGGGGTCCTCTTCGTTCTGGGCTTGTCACTTCAGGGTCCTGGGCTGGGCCAGAAGCCTCCCACGGGCTCCCCCAGAGGCCCCCTTCCTTTCCCTGGTCCAGCAGGGATGGTCTGCCCCTCTCCGCTGAGCTCATCTGGGCTCAGGCAGGTATTCCTCCCCCATGCCTTCCGGGGATGGCAATGCTGTCTTTGGTTTACCTGTGAATTTCCATTAAGCCTCTTCTGAGTAAGAGCTAAAGTAATCATAATAATAATGGTATTAACATTAGTAACAATTATACATCCCATTTACTGATAATGCCAGTCATTAGGCTAGTGGCTTCGTGCATCTTGCCTTATTTAATCTCCCAACGTGACGTAGGGAAAGGTGCTTTCACTGTCCCCATTCTGCAGATGAGGGCACTGAGACTCCCGGAGCTGAAGTAGCTCGCCCAAGGTTAGGAAGCCAAGAGACACTCTGCAGTTAGAATCAGTTGGAGCGATGCACCTAGCCTCCCGATAAACCAGGAAGCTTAGAGGCTTATTTTTAACAAAAACACACTAGTTTTTATATCCCAGTGGTGTCCCGCGGGGAATTCTGCACTTTAACGATGTTTTCCCTTGCTTTAATTGTCAGCATCATGGGCCTCAAAGGGTGTTTGTACCTGTAATTGAACAGCTCAGATTCGGGGTTTTGGGAGATTGAGATGAAGTGAGTGCCTTGCGAATTCCTTTGCCGCCTCCTAAAGATGTTTCAAAGCTTAAATCTAATGATCTTTTGAGAGACTCACCTCCCACTTAGCACCTAACCTTGACAAAACTGTGTGCTAAGGACCAGGGCTGGCTCCAAGGCGCATGAGACCCACTTTCTACTCTGAGATGCTCATGTGTGGAAGAGAGAAACATCAGCAGGTTTACATATTATCTCACACGTGCATTATATATGTATTTTAACTTAGTATGCTTATGATATAAAAGTATGTATTATATGCTTGCATATCTAATATTGGTGGTAAGTACCACTGGTATTTATAAATTAACCAGTGTTCAAACTTCGTTTTGGGGCTGAGGAACTTTAGAAAGCAAGTTTCACTTGAGCATTTACCCTGTACCTGCATTACACTGAGAGTGGGCATCACCAGGTTTATCTTTTAGACAAGCAAATTCTGTTCCCTTTGCAAAGGGAAAGTGGCTCATGACCACCACCTGGTCAGAAAATAGAGCCCCCCCCCCCCCCCTCGTTAGCAGATGGGTTCAGAGAGCTTCTTAATTATGTCAAGAGAATGGGCACACTGATATTTGTTAGCTTAGTCCTGCACAGATGTGGACCAAGACTCGGCTACCTGATTTGTTGGTTAAAATGAAGGCTCTTGAGTCCAGTTATGTGGACGTGAATCCCAATCCCAGGATACCCTGGCTTGGGTCACCTTGGACAGGTGGTTCGACCGCTCTGTCCTCAGTTTCTACATCTGTGCAATGGGTGTGATGGGGCTGCCTACTTCGTGTGGTTGCTGAAAGGGGTTAATTATTAAAGCCCGTGACCGGTACTTGGAGCAGCACTCAGAGTCAACTGTTGTCACCATTAGGGTGAGCAATCGTGTCACCTCCACAAAGAATATTGACAGATGTGGACATGTAAGAAAACACCTGCCCACAGGGGTATCCATATGGATGGAGAGGATTTGTACCAGGAAGGTAGCACAGAGAGTTGTTTTTCAATTCGAGAGAACATGCAAGTTACTTGCCAGAGTGCTCCCAGTCTCCTTACATACCCAGCCGTCAAACACACATTTGCCTTATGTGGAATATTCTGCTGCTTCCTATTTGCCCTGAAAATGGGGTGTTAGAAAGCAGCATGGTAGACTATGTTGCCTTCCAAGACAGGGTACACAGCACCTACCCCATTGCCTCCCCCTCTCCCCTTGGCACTTGCTGTTATGCCAGGCACCATTCCAAACCCCCAGGACAAGGACAGGACATCCTTTCATATGGCAAGTAATTCAAAACATCACACATTATTTGTCAGTTAGAACACAAGTATATTATGAGATAAAATTTTTAAATGTGCACCAACGATTAAGATAAAAGTTGAGACCTCAGAGCAGTCCCTCGCTCCCTGCCCGGCTCATTTGGGCCGTGTGGTCCTTCTCTTGGGACTTTTGGGAATTCATGAGTGAAAGGATGTCTGTGTCAGAGCTCGGGGGGTGCATAACCTGTGCCCTCAAACGGACCAGCCCTGAAGTCCCTGCTCCGCTTCCTGACCAGAGTAGGTTACTTAGAGACTCAGTTTCCTCTGCTGTAAAATCAAGGCCAGACTGCTTTCTATTTCAGTAGATTAGGGGGAGAATCGAAGGAGATCACGTATGTAAGGTAGAGCGCCGTGTCCCGGAGGTGGCTTAGGCCCAGTGTTATGTGCCACCTTCCTGTGGCTTCACCTGGCACTCAGGGATCAAGGTGGGCCCAGTCTGTTCCCCGGGCCTTGGAATCTGCAGCCCAAGCTCCTTGGCTCTCTGCGCCTCAGCTAAAGAGGCTTCGTCTCGGAGCTCGGAGTATCTCGATGCCTTTCCACCTCATCTCCCTCGGTGTGATGCATGGGCTCATCTGTCACCTCCCAGCGGCCGCCCAGTCCTCATCAGTCTTACTGTTACCTATTCATCTGCCTCCTTTTTCTCTCTCCTGTCATTGCCCATGTAGTAATTCAGCACTTTTCTGGCACCTGCTCTGTGCAGAACACAGCACCTTTTGCATCTTTTTAGTTTTCAGATATTCCATGAAATGCTCCTTATCGCCGATGAAGCCCTGCAGCCCCATCCGTCAGTCCACCCACATCTCAGCAGGAACTGTGCATGGCAGCTGGCGCCGGAATGGCTCTCCTCTGCCCCTGACCTTGTCTGCAGTTCACAGAAGTCCGGCCGCGTCGTGAATCCCTGCTCTTTTCTCTGCCGGTGTCAGCGATGTGGGCAGCACCAGCCAAGGAGACTGAAGAATACACGCTATTCAGAGGCTTTTTGGATCTACCCAGTGCTGGGCACAAAAATGGGGCTGTAACACTTGGTCTTGAGTTCCAGTGTCTGATTCAGTCTCAACAAAGCCCCCCTGGACTCCCCCTACCTGGACCAAGAGCTAAGCTCTGGGGAAACTCAACTGACCAACACTTTAATTAAAAGGAAGTTCTGAGAAGTTTTCTTTCATCTTCAGAATTTTCTCTCAGCTTGAAGTGAGCGTCCTGCATTGTCTTTTAAATGATCGAGCCCTGGCTAGAGGGATAGCTCCACTGAGAAATGCATTCGTCTTTTTAACTGCCTTGATCAGAGGCTCTGCCTGCCCTGCGCCGATGCAGGTCTGATGACCTCCGTCTCTTCCTACCTGCATGTGGCTGTATACAAGCGCACGGTTAGTGCTTGTGCCTAGTTAGCGGTCCCTGAGCTGTGTCTTACATCCCCACATGGAGTAGGTGGCCAGCTATTCAGAAAAGAGCATTATTGTGCCCTCAGGAGTCCAAAACATCTCCAGACTTAGAAGCAGACCTAGAACAACCTCAGCTGTAATAACAATTGCGGAGGCTGCGTGAATTGCGTTAAGATACGTACATCCTCTTAGCTGCCTCCAAAGCCCGTGTGGTCCCCTCTTCACCAGAGAACATCCTGAGACCCAGAGACGCGTCAGCCCGAGGTGGTCCCGCAGCCGTTCGTGTGGGACCTGTGAGTAGGAGGCTCTGGTGCGTCTGGCTGAGCTGCTGTGGTTTTCCATGTCCTCTCAGACCATCTATAGGCCACATAAGAGAAGAAACGTGTAAATAGGAGGGAGGAGCATCCGGGGAGTTGGTGGCAGTAGTTTGAGTAGGTGGGCAACAGAGAAGAGGGGAGCTCTGCTGCTAGGGTGAGGGACAGAGAGCCACCAGGAGGCGTCAGAACTAGTGGCTCTGGAAACACTGTCTCCACCTTATTTGGGTATTGGGATTGTTGGCCATGATGTGGAGGGTCAGCACCCAGCTCCAGGTCAGAGCAACGCTTTGAAATAGGAATGTCCCTTGAGCGAGCAGGTAAGCTGGACAGGAGCCCCAGGGGGTGGAGCACCCACGTCCGGTTTGAAGTCAGAAGCGTTACAGTAACCTCCCGGTTAACCGTATGTGCATCAGAGTAGACCTGAAAATTAATTTAGGTTAGTAGTCATGGTAGCAACGGCCTGTTTCCTGAGCAGTTTGTATGTTTTCTCTATATACTTTTGCATGTATGACTCTATTTAAGTGGCACGTCATCGATGAGTCCTTTGTTGTTGATGAGTGAGGGGGGAAGGAGAGCAGGCCTTAAATAAAGACTCACTGGCGGGTTCTTTTGTGCTCTAGGGCAGGGAGCCTGGGCAGGCTGCGTAACTGGTTTTCCGCGGGCGCTTCTAGAACGGATACATGAAGAGGGGTGAGACGCAGTCCCTGGCCGTTAGCAGTTTGATCCCAGTGGGACTAACATCTACCTAAACGCATAAAGATAGTGTAATTTTGGCCGTTGCTAGATGTGCCAAGATATAGTCAGTGTGCAGGGAGGACCCAGTTGTGGGAGAATCAGAAACGCGCCAGAAAGTTCCATCGCGGGCACAGAGGAGGGGGAAGAGCCTCCCAGCAGACAGAGGAACATGCGTGCAGGCCCTGCGTGTGCAGGTGCGGTGACCTTCTGTACAGACGGCCCCCCAGCCCCGCCGGGCACCCCCTCCCCCGCGCCTGCCACCCTGCTCGCTCTCGCCTTCGCCTGCGCGCCCACCCTGCCGCCTCGTTTGTTGTCTCTCTGCCGCCAGAGTGTCAGGGCGTTTGCCTGTTTTGCTCACTGCTCTAGCCCCAGTGCTCAGAGCACGGTAAGTGTTCAATAAAATCTTGAGCCAATGAAGGAACAAATGACCATTTCAGAGGACTGAAGAAAACAATTAACAATGTCTAAATATAAGGAAAGTACCTTCCCCCACCACACCCATTTGAGGTCTCTGCGGCCCCTGTGACCCCTTTGCGTTCTGTATATCTTCGTATATTTATCTGTTGTCTGCCTTCTCCGCCTACCCTGTAAGCTCCTTGAGGATAGGAATCTCACCTTGGTTTCGGTTTTCATCGCTGCTGTATCTCCAGTACCCAGCATCGTATTTGGCACGTAGTAGTGCTTGATAAATACATGGTGAGTGAGTGAGTGAATGAATGAGTGAGTGAGTGAATGAATGAGTGAGGCTGCTAGGGGATCGAATGAGAGGGCCAGTTAGGGCCCGGGGGGCGGAGGGGTGATGGCCGCTCGTTTGGCAGACTCTAGTTGGCTGTGAAGGGGAGACTATCCCAAGCCCAGCGCCCCTGATAGGTACCCTAGGGAATGAGGTGCTTCTGGAAAATCATGAAGCTCGGCGATGTGGTAACAATTGCATTTTACTAGGAGCAGGGGGTGTGGCCCCGGAGAGGGTGGGAGCATGTTGAAGCACCAGCGTAGGGGACGTTTACCTGTACTCATGGCTTGTTGTGTCTGGGAGCATTGCACGGCCTTTCCCCGGGTCGTGATGATTAGCACACAATGCATTTGGGGGCAATGGCTCCTTAGTGCTGAGTTATCGGAATTAACATCATCAGGGTAAATGGTAGGGGAGCCATTTGGCTTATGGGAGTAGATTCTGTATGACTTTTTACAAATGCCTTTATTTTATCTTTGCTAGTTAGTAAAAACCTGAAAATGTAATAGCTCTGAATGGCGCTGAACTGTTGGTAACCACAGCTATGAACACTGCCGTGTGACGCCACCCAAATGCCCCTAAAAGTCCTTTCTCAGGACATGTCACCCTCTTAGCCCTGGCAGATTATCAAAAAGATGCCAAAACTCCACGAACCTCTGTGGACTTGACCCTTGGGCCCTGGTGTTGACTTTTATTTCTCCTCTGACTTGTTTCCCACCTCTAGCTCTGTCCAACAGAACTTCTTGCATTGATGAAAATCTCTCTTATTGGCACTGTTCCATACGGCAGTCACTGGCCATATTGGTCATTAAGCACTCCAGAGGAGCTAGTGTCACTGAGAACTGACTTTTAATCTGATCTGACTGTGACTGCTTTAAATTTAAGCAGCCACGTGGAGCTTGGTGGCTACCACATTAGACAGCACATCCTGGACATTGCAATAAACTCAGTCTGAAATCTCACCAAATCTTTTGTTCACCTTTAAAGCATTTAAGCCCAGTTACTCTGGGGGGCGGCGGCGGGGGGGGGGGGGAGCAAAGGGAGCTCTTCCTAGAAAACAGAACTGACAAAAATCCTTCACCAGCACCTTGATCTGAGGCTAACAGGAGTTACAGTGATTGGGTTAAATAATATCCTATTTGTAAAAGTGCTGGACGTGCAGCCTGGCTCATAGTAAATGCTCAGTAAAGGTGGTATGTATTTAATCCTTGCAATAATGCTAAGGGAGCATATTGTCCGTGTCCCCCCCCCCCCCTTTTGCAAATAGGGAAACGGAAACTCGGGATTTCAAATCAAGGGCCCACGATGGTCTTGTAGCCAGTGAGTAACAGAACAATTTCCTTGCTCAGGCCTGTCTGCTCTGTCCTGTGCGCCAGGCCACAAAGCAAACCTACGCTCCAGTTTTCAGTGAGTTTTATCCCCTTACTCTGCTAAATGACGTCACCTCTTAGCAATAGCAAAACTGCATCCCTGGCAATATGTTCTCCTGCCTCCCTCATTCGATGATATGCTGACCCTGTGAGATGGATGGGCACGTCTCTGACTGCCCAGCTTGGCAGCTGGAGGGAAAGGCCTTTACCTCCAACATCTGTTCCCAAGGTTGTGGCTTGAGGGGCGCGTGTTGGAGGAGAGGAGAGGAGAGGAAGGGAAGGAAGATTAGGCTGCAGCAGAGAAACCCGTTGGAATGATGTAAACCAGAGCCTGGCCACAGCATGGCGCGGGGGCCAGGGAATTCGGCAGACCTGTGATGTTCCCCCTCCTGGTGCCAGCGAACTGCATCTTTCTCTTTAGTTTGAATGAGGTTCTTTACCCCCATCGCCTGGAGCGATGTCTCGTGGCCAGGAGATGCTCAATAACGATCTGTCGGGTGGATGAACAGGTGAGTGAATGAATAATTGGATGAGCATAAGTTTACCGTTGCCCTGAAGCACTCCTTAAAAAACAACAACGGGTGTTTGCTCCTGCAAGCTCAGAGCCATCTAGAAAGACCAGAGAATAAACTTGGGCTGCAGTCACTGATCCGGAGAGAATGCAAAAAGGAACCTGCGCCTGCAATTCAGATCCAGCCTTTTGATAAAAGTCTCAGAGTTACAATAAGAGCGCAGTTATCTAACCCAGTAAACAGGTTCGATGGGACCCCAGATACCTTCTCTTAATGGAATTCCAGGAGTTTAAGCAGCAGCTTTTTCTGAGGACTCTGCAGCCCTCGAGACATGTTTGGGGAGTGGGAGCTGGAGAAGCCCCCCAGCTTCCCTGTGTCCATCAGAGGGTGGGCCAGGAATAGACAGGGCTCAGTTGGTACCAATGTGTGTAATCCCATTGGGTTGTTGGAGTATGACTTGCCTGAGGGGCATTTAAATAAGATTTGGTTGAATTATGTGAAAATTAGCCCCTCTGCATTTAGATGCCCCTCCCCAAAGTTACGTTTAATCGCACCGATGGCGTTTCTCCGTTGCTCTGGCTGCCTCTGCCCGTCTCTCCTGCTCGGCCCTGCTGACTTTGCCGTGGCATCCTGGGCACACTCCCCACTGGATTGTGATGTTCTGCTTGAGATGCTCACGCTGATCAGCCAATAGGTAAACTGAGATGCTGTAAATGAAAGCAGCTTGTAAACTGTCAAGTGCAGTGCCGGGGAAGGAGGTGGGCGGGGAGGGGTGGCACAGCGGCGGTCGATAGACATGCACCTGCTCCCTTTGCTTCTTTGGGTATCCTGTGTATCCAGCCCACTCGTTTACACGGGTGAGGAAACTGAGGCTCGGAGTGGACCAGCCACCTGCTCAGCCCGAAAGGGAGCAGCAGAGCCAACTCGGCAGCTGGGTCTCACATTCTCTCTTCTTCTCACCCCCTCGTTCCCTCTGCTGGCAAACCCGTGAAGGCCACTGTCTGCACCGTGGTCCTTCTTCCTGCCAGTTCGTGTTGGGAAAGACGCATTTGCTCTTCTTTAGATAATTTGAGCATATTCCCTCAGCCTCACCTGTCCACGGACACGCAGGGATATAGTAGCAAAGAGAACAGATAAACATTCTGTCCTCTTAGAGCCAATGTTCTCCCCAGGGCAACGCTTCACTGTGTCGTATGTTAGATGGCAGTCGGTGGGGGGGTGAACCAGTAAAGCAATGCTGGGGGGCTAGGGAGCGCCAGGCCGCCGAGGGTAAGGGGTTGCACTGCTGGGAGGTGTGGGTCAGAGAGGCCTCGCTGGTGATGTGGCATTTGAGCTGGTGCTTGAATTTGGGTGGTAGTCTAACTTAAAACCCAGATTCAAACTAATCATTTGGCGGAAATTGACACACGATTTAAAAACAAAAAACAAAACTGAGCATCTAATTGGCAGGAAATCATTGACTACCCACTAAAATGTGAACAGTGCCAGTCTCTAGTTCATGGGGTTACAGTGATTTCTATCTTCTATATTTTTATTTCCTATGAGAAATAAGTATTACTTTGGTAATAACGATAATAATAAAAGATTCATCGATTGCTTTGGGTGAAGGAATCTCACTGTTATGAAGTGATAACAATCCAGCGTGGCGGAGTGAGAGAGGGGCGTGTAGGGAAATAGAGAGACCGGACAAAAATAACCAGAGGGCTGGGGGGCGTTGAGAATTTGGGAGCACGAAAGTAAAAGCAACCATTACAATTCACTCTCTTTGTTGTTGTTAATGCCCACCCGAGGATATTTTTTCCATTGATTTTTAGGGAGAGTGAAAGGGAGGAAGGAGGGAGGGGGAGAGAGAAACATCGAGGTGAGAAAGACACATCGATTGGTTCCCTCCCCCACACATGCCCCAACCAGGGCCTGGGATCAAACCTGCAAGCTGGGCCCTTGACCGGGAATCAAACCCGAGACCCTCTGGTGCACGGGCCTATGCTCCAACCGTGGAGCCACGCTGGCCAGGGCATGATTGACTCTTAAAGTCAGCAGGAGAGTAGGGCCAAGCCCTCTCATACATTCGGGTCCCCAGGTTCGAAGCTTCCCAGAGCCTTCCTGTGTGCCCTTCCCCCTACAGCTTAATATGTGAGGGTCCACGGGTGCGTTAACATTGCTACCACCTTTAGAGCCGAAGCTCTGAGAAGTGGGAAAAGAGGAATTTACAGTCCTTTAGCATTTGTTTTGCAGAAACAGTATTCCCTTTTCCAAGTGTGATGCACAGCAAGATTTATTGAGTAAGTCCCGTTCATGCATTTAAATCATGACATTGGTTTTAGAGAAAACAGTGACTCTTAAATAGTCATTAAGTTGAAACTCCTCAAGGTTAGGGACCATGGCTCATTTTTCTTTGTATCACCCATCATCCTTAGCCCCATAAATATTTATTGATTTTATTAGAAAGGATTGTTTGATAAAGTGAGAAGAGCTGTGGAAATGTAGCTAATTTTTTAAACATGAGGGACGTCAAAATCTCCCCGAGTTGTCCATGGCCCCAGTTTCTTTGTGTATTTGGTGAAGAGCCCCTTTGAAAGATGCCACGTTTTTAGCCGAGAGCAGTAAGTGCATCTGTAGGAATGAGGCAGCGGTCGTCAGCCCGGGTGGCTGTCCCCCCGAACGTGCTCAAGGATCACCAGAAAACCTCCACTTGCGGCATCTTGGCTGCGGCTCTCCCTTGGCCAAACCTCCGTGATGACTGCACCCGCCGCCGGCCCACGCCCAGCAGCAGACTGACATTTGCAAGGAACGGGGTGCTCCGCACGTTCCCCCATCCAGACCTCCAGCCCCGCAGTGTGTCACCCTTGTTTCTGAAGAGAATTCTGAAAGCCCGTTGCCCACCGTCCCGCCTCCGTCGCGGTGACAGAGGGAAGATAATTTAATTGTTCTTTAACGAGGCAGGATCTTCAGTGCCTCCTGGTTATAATTAGGAGCACCAGTGATCATTATAAGCATCCTTTATCCCTGGTGCAGTGCCCCCCCTTAGCTCCCCGTGACTACCTCCAGGGCCCTGTCTCACCCATCTCGGTGGCTCTTTAGTGCCTAGAGCTTGTCTCACAATTTCTGACCTGCCCCTTCACTGTCCTTACCCTCCTGTCGTCTGTCCTCTCCTCCCCACCCGTTCACCACAGTCCTCTGCGCATGGGAGCTCTGTAGCTAGTTTTATGTGACCTCTCACCCCCCACATCGATGTCCCCAAGCTTGGCAGGACAGCTGCTTGAGCAGGAAGTCATCTCCATGAATCAGTGCAATCTTGGATTTCCAGGGTGGCTCTGGAAGTAAAAATTCAAAATGCCCTCTTTTCTAAGAAGAGAGAAGGCCTCTGAATTTGACTCTCCGCCGTGGGGCCTTGGTCTCCATCCTCACCGCGTCCGTGGCCCCTGGAGGAGCCCTTTATCCTAACGCTCTGCTCAAGTGTGAACCAAATCTAAGGCAGACCAGCCAGGACTTTCAAAAAGATTGAGATTTTACAATTAAGACAGTAGGGTGTGAACGGCGGAGGTGTCCGGAGCTGCCCTGGTGGCTTGCTGTCCCCTCTCCCGTGTGATCTCTGCTTTGCTGATTTCTCAGCACCACGTGGAAAAGGCGCCGTCCCTACCCCCCCCCCCCCCGCCCCCAGCCTGGGAGCTGCTCCAGTGCCCCACCTCTCGGCCAGGTCCGTGCCAGAACAGGGGAGCCCCCTTGCCATTCTGCCTCCCCGCCCCCCAAAAGAGACAAGGTGTCCTTTAGACTGGGGTCTGTTCTGAAAGGAGTTTCCTTGAGGTGAAGTGACCCCTTGACTAACATCTCACTACTGGTGGGAGCCTCCTTTACAATACAGGAAATGGCCCGACTGATCTGAGACTGTGAGGTCCCCGGGGCGTGACCTCAGTGTCACTTAGACTTTTATTGTCCTGAATGCGGCTTCCACTGCCTGAGCTAAGAGAACTGGTCTGGTTTCTCTGGGACCAATTTCAACATTAACTGCCAGCTTCTGCCTGGGCTGGTGGTTGCTCTCGAGGGTGAGGTTTATCATGTCGAAGAAAAACCCTCTGATCACCCAGTAGGTAAACCAGTGACAGAGCTGGAGTGAACGGCGGTGTTTCCCCACCTGCCCCCGTGTTGCTCCAGCAATGACTATTTAACAAGTAAGGGGACAGGGGAAGCTACAGATGAAACACTGGGAAGGCAGCTGGGGAGAGGAGACAAAGCACCATTTGAAAAAAAACACACACATTGGAACAAACTAGGGAAAATGTACATCATAGATGAAAAATGACGGGTCAGTATTTCAGTATGTAAACTGTTCCTACAATCAGTAAGAAAGAAAGAGAGAAGAATGGCGAATGGCATGGAAGCTCTTCACTGAAGAAGACATTCAGGACCGTTTACAAAGGTAAAGACTCTACTTGGCAAATAATCAAAAGAATTAACAGTAAAACAGGGATTAAAATCACGGCGGCGATTTATATACGTGGTGCCGGTGATAGTAAAGATAAGGAAAGGGTAACCACTTCTTGCTGGAGAGAGTATAAATCACAGCCACATTTTTGCAGGGCAATTTGATAAAATGGATCTAATTTTTAAAATGGGCATGTGTGTGGCATAGCAGTTCCATTTCTAGGAAATTACGGAAGATGGAAACAAGGAGCTTTACCATTATTTATGATGAGAAAAATTTTAAAATAAACCCAACTTCCAAAAAACAAGAACTTGTTAAGTTTTGCTCCATCCATACGATAGAACAATCCTAGCAAATCTAAGGTGGGCCATTGACGGGAATAAATGACGACCTATTTATAGGTCAGCTGGGAAAGTAGGGTGCATAGCAGTTCTCCCACCATCCTGCTTTTGTCCAAACATATATCCGTGCATCTAAACACGGACTAAAAGGCTGAGGTTACATTCTAACGGTACCTCTCGGTGATAGGATCGCAAGGAATTTTTCTTATTTGGGCTTCCTTTGGCCTTGTACGTTTCGCGCGGAGAGCGCTTTTTTGGTTTGTCGTTGGAAATAAAGATAACAGCCATCTAAAGTTATTGGAGACAAGAGAGTTGCTTTCCCGAGGTTCTGTTTGCACGCGCGCCCCCCCCCCCCCCCCCCCCGAGAATGTGTCTGTTGCCTAAAGCAAGGCCCCGCTCGCCGCGGCTGGAATAAGACTTCTTTCTGGAACGTGCTCCTCCCCGGGCAGAGAACCAGAAATATGAGCAGGAGATTTATATCCACTTGACTTCGTGTTCGTATCTTTTGTGATTAAGCAATACACCAAGACGTGAGACTGATGGGAAAAAAAAACATAAAAATTGTTTTACTGCGTCCTAAAAGGCTTACATTCCTGACAGTAGGATCACAAAGGGATTCATGGATGCTGTCACTGACCCTCTGCGCTGATTCAGCGGGGATGGCTCTGTAGCCGGCGAAGCCACCGAGGGTGCCTGTCCCTATGCCCTCCCGTAGCTGTCACCCCACTGTGTGCAGTTTAGGCCGCTTGCTTGGTATTTGTAGCTTCCGAGGGCGGGGACAGTGTCTCGTAGTCCGTGAACCTTGTACGTGGCTTGGCCCATAGGAGACGTTCATGTCTGTTCATCTCCCTTACCGCTCATTTTGAATTGCATGGATATTAATATATCCCAGTAATTTAGGGGAATAAACAGATCAGGAAGCAAGCTGAGAGCAATTTGATTTGTCAATGAGGAGTAAGTTTTATAGCCATTTTTCTGCATGGCAGCTGGCTTCATTTATTCAACCATTCCTCTGTTCACTCAACAGATATTTCTTTAGTTTCCATTAGCGCCAGGCACTGTTCTGGTCCTGCTGGGTATAGCAGCAGCTAAGAAGGGACAGAGGTGTTGTTTCTATGCAGTTCGTATTCTGGTAGAATTGACATTCATTCATTCCTTCCTTTCTTCCTCCTTTCCCATCTTTCCTTCTCTCGCCTGCCTGTCCAACCATTCGTCCGTCCATCCATCCATTCGTCCGTCCATCCATCCATCCATCCATCCATCCATCCATCCATCCATCCATCCATCCATCCATCCATCCATCGTCCCCACACCCACCCGTCATTTCCTGAGTGCTCCTCAGGAGCCAGGTGCTGGGCTAGGCATTGGAGGACACCAGTGAACGAGCCCTGTTCCTATTCTGAAAGAGAGTAGGGGCCGGCGAGGGAATGAGACATGGTCAGAACCATCCGGTAACTGCCGTGCCAGGCAGAAGTCCAGGGTGCCGTGGGGCCCCCCAACCCCACCCAGCTGTGGATCACCTCTTTCCTGACCACAGGGATACCTGTTGGTATCTAATCCCAGCCTCTGCAGCTCACCTGCTCTGAATGGAAAGTTGGCCTCAGAAATCAGGCAGAGAGAGAAGTCCAGGGATGTCACTTTGCTGCCAGGAGCATGCTGGTCAACAGCGAATTCCTCAAAGTAGCTGCTGTCTGGGTAAAATCCTTGATGTCAACCATCTACTGAGCCACCTGCTATGTTCTGGGGGTTTAAGGGAAAGTGTAAGTCTCAGAAGACCCAAGGTCCAAGTCCTAAGGAGCATCCCTGGGGAAGCGAGCTGGCGGTGCTTGCTAGCACCTTCAAGTGCCAAGCCAGTGACCTGAACTGTCCCTGTTACAGGAATTTTGTGAACTAAGAGGGGTAAGAAACAAACCCTTATTGAGCAGCTATTATATTTGCCCCAGGCATTGTGCTCACTGCTTCCATATGCTATTTCACTTAAGTCTCACAGAAATCCTGTGATAAACTGTTTGTTATGTTTCCACAGATGATGACGTTGTGGTGCCAAGAGGTTAATTGACTTGGCCAAGGTCGCAGGTCACAGGTCGCAGGTCCCGGACTGCCGGGCTGAGCCCCTGAGCAGGAGCAGGACCACCTGCTCTCTTCTCCTGCGATTAGGAAAGCAGCATGGAGCAGGGCTTGCCCTTCGGCGCTGTATTTGAAGTTCTCTCCTGGCAATTATTTCTCCTACTTTGCAATGCAGAGTAGCTGTTTCCCAGACTACTTGGTAGAACACAGGTGTTAATAGGTGTTCTGGCCAGAAAAAGCCTCCCTGGACAGGTGCATTGAGAAAATGCCGGGGTCCCCAGGTGTGAGCAGGGACGCCTTCCGTATGTGTCCACGTATTGCGAAGCTCAAAGGGCAGGCTGTGGTGGCACAGACACACACAGGCCAGGCCTCTGAGCACGCGTGGCCCGTGGGAGCCACTTTGGGGAGTACTGTTTATTTAACAAGTATTTGATGAGCATTTTCTCCAGGAACAGCGCCCGTGGTCTGTGCTCTCACATCCCTCTGGACAGTGAGCAGGGATGTGGTCCTATTCCTGCCCTTGCCCTGGTGCCCGCTAAGTGTGTCATAATTACGGCTTTCCCAGTTTCCAGGTGGGTGAGTGAAGTGGGCCTTGGCCTTGACCCTGAAGAAGGTAGAAGAGACAGTCGTGGACTTGGAAGAGGTCTTTTAGGAAGGAGAGGTCATAGGCTGTGACCCCAGTGCGCGAACGGAGATGCCGCGTGTTGGGGAAACGTATAAAGAGGTGTGGGTGAGGAGATCTGGAGACTCTGGAGATCTGAGATCTCTCTGGGCATTTGGACTATTTTAAATGCAATGAAATGGGCTTTGCAAGACATCAAAAGACAAATGTCAGCCAAAGTCTTCATTCTCCGTTTATTTCCAATTCATTGAAATTCTTAGTATTCCCCAGGTCATAGCCGGGTGCTGCTAGTCTAGTCTACTGCCTTAAGGCTGAGCCCTGGGACTGAGGAGCTTGCTGGCATTTGGGGGCCATGACTCGGGGGGGGTTGAGCATAACCACGGACAGGTTTCTGGGAGCATCTTCTGAACCCTTTTATGCTTTTTCTTAGACAAAAAAATTAAGGCCCCATGAAGACAAGCTGCTTTTTTCACCTTTTTCAGACTAAGCTAGACAAAGATTTCCCTCATCTTTTGTTAAACCCCAAAGAGCAAGTCTGCACGGTTTCTAAACAAAGAGGGACTTTTGACAAAGACTCTTTAGACGGCATAATTATTAAATAGAAACTTGGAACAAATTGCCCTGTTGAGATTACAAAGTTCCCTTTCCTTACAACTGACGCGCAGACTCTTTCTTGGGAAGGACCCGTTTGTCCTGTCTGCTTTTTGTTACGGGTCCTAATTACCGGCTGTGGTCTCCTCCTGGTCCCCATGAGAAGGGAGACTCTACACGCCAGTGTCAGGATTTCCGCAGCCCCAGGGAGCAGTTTTCTAAGGATGGTCCTCACAGCATCGCCTCCTCAGCGGTGGCACTTTGAAAACTGAAGTTTCCGCACAGCTCTTACCTCTTCCCTTTCATCTCTTTGAACACTTTTTCCAGGAAAGTTATTTCTACGTGACCTGAGAGAAGAGAGCCTTTGACAGGCTCAGACAGCAGCCTCCACAGGACGCCGTTTCTTTGTGTCCTGGGCAGCCCTGGGCCTCCCCACCGCCCTCCCTTTAAAGGGAGCGGAGCTGAGCAATAGCAGGTGTGTGTCTGCTCGGGCTGCTGATGCAAAATACCCTAAACCGGGCGGCTTAAACAGCATTCCTGTTCTCACGCTGTCCCGGAGGCCGATATAATATTATCCATAATAATGATAATATTATCATCGTTGTTTTGTACTTTATGGGTTTGTTTTGGACTTGCCCAAATGCATGTCTCGCTGATGGAAGGACACTTAAATGTTGGCTCTCACCATGTTTTTAAGCCACATACAGTCACAACAACCCGCTTAAGATCTCTATTTTACAGAAGTTTAACCTGAGGCGCAGTGAGAGGAGTTGAGTTGGCCAAGGTCCCACAACCAGAAAATCACTGCCTCGGATCCGCTGATACTGTTTCTGAGACACTTCCCTGCCTTTTACTCAGAGGGTGTTTGGGGAGCTGAGTCTAAGCTAAGCATTAGGGGTGTAGGCTGGACCAGAAGAGCGGCAGGGGGGCATTCAGAGAAGGAAGGGCTCTCCCTGCCGAAGAAGCGGGCTCCGGGGACACCTGGAAATGGGGGGAAGGTGTATGGAAGGAAGGAGGGCTCTTCCTGGGAGGTGAGGGGGGCAGTGCCCACAAGGGAGCTGGGAGGCTTAATAAGGAGGCCAGGCTTGCTGGGCCGGTAAGCACTTGCGTGTGTGCTCTAACAAAGAGGGGGACTTGGAACAGATCGGAAACCTTTAAGGGCAAAGACTGTCTATTCCTGTTTATGTTCTGAGGACCTGGATCATAGATGTCTGAAACAAAGTAGGCACGTAATACCTGTTTCCTGGAAGGTTGTGTGGGCTTGTTGAAGCCAAACCAAGGAGTTTAGGCTTGAAGCTGTCAGCAAGAGAGGGCCTGTCTTCCTTTGGATCCCATTAATAATACTGTTCATTAAGTAATAATATTTAATGAAACTGGCAGCTCCCGGGAGACGGTGAATGTGGCATTACAGGGAGAGAGATCCGGCAGTGGTGTAAGTGGGAAAGGGGTGTAAGTCGGGGGCAGGTTCCGATGGATGTCTGAGTCTACGTGGAATCAGCTGGAGAAGGGAAGAGATGAGAGTCTGTGAGACATTTCAGGAGGCAGCGTGGGTGATGGAAAGAACTGGGTTTTGCAGGCACACAAACCTGGGTTTGAATCCCAGCTCTGCCACTTTCTAGCTGTGTACCCCTAGACGAGCAGCTTCACTCTCAACGTCAGTTTCCTCATCTGCAATGTGGACCCCGAGAAAGAAGACACCTATTCAGAAGGGCTCCTGGAGGCTAACTGGGCTCAACTTAAAAAAAAAAAAAAAAAAAGCCTAGCAGCCATTTCCACACAGGGGCCTCTTGGGCAAACTGCACTTCAGGGAGAAGCCTGCGCTTGTTTCTGGCCTCTGAACCAGCCCTTGTAAATGATTCCTGGACTCCTATGTCAACCAGTAGGACTGCGGCTTTTCTCATCCTGTGGGAGCTGCGCAGCTCCCACCAACCAGAGGGGCTCTATTCTGAGCAGTCAGGACACTGCCTCCTGAAGCAATCAAACTGCGAGGGCTTGGAGTCCTCATCTGCATGAGAACAGACCGGTCAGGGAGCAGGGGCAGGGCCTTCTGTCCATTAAGCCAGCTGCCCTGTGGCCCTGAGCCCCCAGCGCTGAGGAGCAGAGTAGAGCTGTCTAGCCAGAGGGGCCTGGCCCCAGGCCTGTCTCAAAGCCTTACTGTATCACAGTTGGGCTCTTTTGCACTGAATAAGGTTTCCTTCTTCACCGCACCCCAAATTGGGGACTCCTGTTGTCATTGAATGGGCACCAACCACCACTGGGTTGACAGTAACAATGGGGACTGAGAGACATACTTCAGAGAGCTACTGGGGCAAAGAAAATGGATAATGTATGCAGAGCGCCTGTCCCCAGGAAATGTTCAATAAGTGCTACAGCTTTCTTTCCTTTTTTTCCTAAGGAATTATTGACCTGAATTTGATAATTACTTGAATCCGAGGCCCCGGATGGGTTGCCTGAACATAGTGACCGTGTTAGAAAAAGCAGGCGTTTGACGGGTTGAATTTGAGTGGTGGCCTGGTTGAAGGGCCTGCCACGGAGTTGGTGCTAAGGTGCTGAAACCTGGATGACGTTTGATAAAAGCGAGTAGCCGGAGACACTGATGTGAAGGGTCCCCAGCATAAAACAAACTTTCTGCTGACTGACGAGATCCAAACAGCCCTCGGTGGTTAGGGCACCATCAGCAGCGCCACGCTTTTGGAAACGGGCTGTTTCATTCCGTGGGACGCGACACCTCCCAGCTGTTGCTGTCAAGTTCTGAGCTCCTTCAGATTCACCGTCTTCTGTCACAACCAGTGAGATGGGCCACGTGGGGGTCACCCTCCGGAGCCTCCCAGGGAAAGGAGAGAAATGGAGGTGGGCTGAGCACGGCTGATCCCACCGATGGCTGGAATTTAAGAGCAAGGCTTTGGGGGCTGGGAACGCAGCCCGCGGCGATTCCAGACGCTGGAACCAGAGCACCCTGCTCTTCGGTTGCCCTCCATCCATGGAGCATTGAAACTACCCAGAGAGCAAACACCGAGTAATGAAGTCGGGGTCAATCCCCGTCTGCCTCACTAAATGCCACTTGCAACCAGTGCCTTTTCATTTGACAATAAAATCAATGAGTGAAATATCGCAGGGTCGAAAGCGACGCCGTGCAGAATTCATTAGGGGCGACGCCGTGTTCCCGGGGATGGAAAGACTTGGCCCTCTGTACTTGACTTTCCGGAACATGAACGCATCTGCTTAATGAAACTTGAACCCTGTTAATCCTTCCCCCGTTTGCTTTTAAACTTGAATCTTTTGAACAAAACTCAGAAGGTCTTCTCTTTGGATTCTGCCTCTTTAAACGTGAGCTATGATTAAAAAAAAAAAAACACCAAAAAACTGGAATATGCATCCGTCCAGGGCAAAGGTGACTCGTTAATTAAGGAAACGGTTCATGAGATTAAAGGACTTTTTCTGGTAACCACCAGGTTCCCTGTGAGCCGGCACCGTTTCCTTTGACTCGGTCTTTCCTTTTGAGAATCATCTCGGTGCTGAGCACACTGAGCCGAGTGTCACGACGCGGGCAGATGCGGACGGCCGCCCTGTGGGTGAGCAGGGGACGGTGGCCGAGGGCGGGGAGGGCGTCCGCAGGCTTTTCCTTGGAGAACATAAGAGCCCACTGAAAGAATTATGTCGTTCCTTACAGGAATCAGTGAGAGAAGCACCTCTGAAGGAGTGTGTGTGTGGCAGGGTCGGGAGAGCAGAGAAAAATCACAAGGCGAGGACTGGCTGTTCTGTCCTTTGCTGCAAAGAAGTGCCCTTTCTTTGGAAAAATGAGTGTTTGATTTGAGCAAGGGGATCCGGAAAGACGGGGAAGCATCTGGAATCACAGTTAAGGTTCACCGCTCATCCAAGGCCTATCTTCAGTTTTAACCCAGGCTTTTTTTTTTCTTTTTCATTCAGCAAGTATTTATGGAGCACTTACTCTATTCCAGGCACCACGGGGCTCGATATGTAACAGCTCGCGGCCCACCCTCAGAAGCTTATGTCCAAGTATAGGAGAGAGAGGCCGAGGCCGAGCAAGAAAAACAAACGTGCCGATGCTACGAAGGAAACATAAGCCACAAGGGTTTTGGAGATCGAGGAGGGGGCTTCTTTGGAGAGAGAGGCATGAAGGAAGGCTTCTTGGAGGAGGAGAAGTTTAAGCTGAAAGCGGGCAAATGAGCTGACCCTGAGAGGAGTCGGGGAGGGGGAGGCATGTGCGGGACCTGAGGTGGGAAAGAGCTGATGGCCTGGGAGGAACTGGAAGTCCTGCGTGGCTGGGGAATGGTGAGTGACAGGCAGCACTGGGAGGGTTAGACAGGGACCTGTAGGCCACCACCGCGAGTTTGCTTTTCATGTTTAAATAATGTTGTAGTAGGGGCCTGGTGCTGTCTGATTTGCATTCCAAACACATAACTGGTTTGCAATGTGGAGAGTGGCTTGGACTCCTCCACAAGCTGGGAAGGAGGGCGACCAGTTAGGAGGAGCCGGGGCCAGCTGGTGCAGCAGCATTGGCAGAGACAGGTGGCGGCATCTCGCACATTTTGGATGCTAGGATGTGGCCGGCGAGGGAGAGGGAGGAACCTGGGTGACTTCCAAGCTTTCTAGCTTGAGCAACGCGAGGAGGGTGCAGTCACCCTGAGTCCCCATTTCCACGGGCGTCTGTGGCCTGAGCAGCGCACTGTGCCCGGCGCCAGGGCTGGGGAAACGGACTTGGGCAAGTAAACACTCACCAGAACAGCCACGCAGGCTGGCTCGCGGCGGGGGTGCTCGGCGGGGCCCCCTGGCAAATCTGTGCCCCCTCTTCTCTCCCCCCACCCACCACCAGTTTTATTGTTTTGTAAGCAGTTGTTGTTATTTTTGCTTTCGCTTATATATTTAAAATATATGACATGTACTCTTCATGGAAAGGAAATATATGTGATATTTATGTTGCCTTTAAAGAATTATAAACCCAGCGTCCGTGAATCCACCGTCTAGGCGGAGAAATAAATCTTCATCAGACCCTCGGAAGCCTTACGTCCTCTGCCCCATCGTTCAGCATCCTTCTGGATTTTTTATTTATCACATTCACGCTCTTCTTTGTAGATTTAACACCCACGTTCCCAAGCAATATGTTATGTATTTTGCCTCTTTTAGCTTTATATAAATGGGAGCATTCTACATCTATTCTTCTGAGGCTTCCTTTTTTTGCTCACTTTCTGTTGGTGGGATGTGTCCGTGTTGCAGCAAGTAAATCAAGTTCATTTATTTTCACTACTATGTATGAACAACTCACGGTAAATCTGTTGACGCAGATCACTGGAGTGTTTACCATTTTTTGCTGTTCCCGATAATATTTCCATAAACAGTAGTCATACATTTCCTAGGGCACGGATCTCCCGGGGTGTTTACTGAGAGGTTTGCACATAGTAGTGGGTTATAAAGTATATATGCTCACCTCTGTTACGTGATCGCCAGGGATTGTGCAAAGTGGTGGTTGGGATTTACACTCCCACCCTAGTGATTAACAGTTCCAGTGACTACTCATCTTGCCCAGTATTGTTGTTTTCTCCTTTTCAATCTTTGCCAGTCTAGTGGGTGAAGGATGATATGTCACTGGTGTATTAATTTGCATTCTTATTACTAATGAGGTTGCACATTTGTATATGTTTATTGGTTGGTTGAATTTTCTACTCTAGATATATATTTTTTCATATCTTTTGCCCATTTTCTGCTGAGCTGCCCATATTTTTCTTATTGATTCATAACCACTCTTTATATGTTCTGGATACTAAACCTTTGCCAATTTTATGTGCTGCAAATATTCTCTCTCAGTTTGTTGCATGTCTTTTTTTTTTTTTTTTTTTTTTTTATGGTGTCATTTGATATAATGAAGCTCTTCATTGCGGCGTAAATTTATCAGGCTTTTTCTTTGGGGCTTGCATGTTTTTGTATTTGTTTTAAGAAAATAACCCATACCCTGGGGTCATAAAAATATTCTCTGTATTTTATTCTAAATGTTTTAGAGTTTTACCTTTCACATTTAACTTCTTCATTCATATGGGATTGAGTCACATATGAAGTAGAGATAAAGTTTGTTTTCGGATAGTAATTATTTGTTCCAATCTAGTTTTTCAGATTACCTATCCCTCAGTTATTTCTCATAGGTCAGCTTCCTATATATGCATGACTCTGCTCCATTGGCTTGTTTGTGTATCTGTGTCAGTGCCACGTTATCTTTATGTTACGATACCTTTATAATAAGTGGTGTTAGCTGGAAGTGCTAGTACCTTCACATGTTCACTTCCCTTTTTAAACACTTGTTAAAACTGAACTGTAAAAAACTATAGTACATAAGTGTACATAGCTCAATGAATTACCACAGTCTTAGAAGCTTGTCACGTTTCATGCGTACACACACACACAGAGGGATTTTGATTGGAATGTTATATATCCATAAATCAATTTGATGAGAACTGTTATTTTTATGATAATGGTCTTCCTATCTATAAACATGATTTGTTATTTTGGGGGTTTTCTTCTTTAATATCTTCCAACAACATTTACAATGTTTCCCATGAAAGTCTTACACATCTTTTGTTAGATGCATTCCTGGGCACCTACTGTATTTCGTTGCCATTGCAAATAATACTTTAGTATATTTTTTACCGACTGCTGGTATATGAAAAGGCAGTTAACTTTTGTATGTTGATATTATATGCAGAGGCCTACTAAACTCTTTTATTGATTCTAATCATTTATCAGTAAACCTCAGTTAGACATATTACATATTTGCCTTTTGCACCTTTTTTCCATTGTTTTATTTGCAGACTTTTTTCTTTTAAATGACATATGGCTGGACATTTAAAAAAATTTCCATATGAAAATCTGTCTTTCACCCAAAAAGCATAGCCTTTTTATCTAGATAGCTGTTACCAATATGGTGCTATTTCTGCCATTTGATTTTGTGCTTCTTATTTCTATTACTTTTAGGTTTTGTCATTTCTTTGCTTTTCTTGTTTGTTTTAGGGGGGTTTTGCCTTTTTTGGATTGATTATAGGTTTTGATTTCTCATTTCAGTTTTAACCTCTACTAGATTGAAAGTTATATACTGGAAATGTTAACATGACTATTTAGAGTCTGAAATTAATATCGTTCTTCTAAACAGGGTGAGAACTTTGGAATGCTTTATCTATAATCGCCTCCTTTTGAACCGTATGGCTCCTATATGAAGTGTGCTTGTTTATTTTGTTTTTTGTTCTAATTTCATTAATTAGACAGGACTGTTGATTTTTCAGTTGGTGTGTTTTGAAAATTTTATCAGTACATTTGCTGTGTTTATTTTCTCGCTTTTCATTTTCACATTTCAGACTTTCCTTCTGGGATCATTGTCTTTCTTTCTGAAATATATCTTTCAGAATTCCCTTTATTGAGCGCTACTAGTGAAATCTGTTTTTGATTCCTGAAAAAGGTCTTCATGTTGCCATCCTGAAGGTTGTTTTTACTAGATCTAGAATTCTCGGTTGACAGTTATTTTCCCTTGACATCCGAAGAATCTGTTCCACTTGCTTAACGCTTACATTGTTTCTGTGGATAAGTCAGCCGTCTGTCATTGGTTCCTTTTTAAATATACCTGGTCACTTTTGACAGTTGGCATGTTCTTTTGTCATACTTTTTATAGTCTTGATAATTATTCATCCATAACAAATTATAGTACGATTTAGTGGCTTAAATCAAGTCATTATGTCTTATGATTTCTGTTAGAAATTCAGAAAGGGCTCAGCTAGGCCATTCTCATGGGGAACTCTCGTGCAGGGGGAGTCCTGTGGCAGCTTGGGCTAGATAACTGACTTTTTTTTTTTACATACATGTTGATAATCTATTGTGTTGTGGGGTTGGTATTTTAGTTTTAGTTTGTTTTGTTTTTTACACTTATTGACAAAGAATTGACTTATAATATTGTATAAGTATAATGTGTCCAACACGTTGATTTGATACACGTGTATGTTGCACAGTGATTACCATTGTACTGTTAGCTAACAACCTTCATCCTGTCACATTGTCATTCCTTCTTTGTGATGAGAACATATAGGATCTACTTACTTAGCAACTTTTCAGTATATAATACAGTATTATTAACTAATCACTGTGCTATACCTTAGATCCCCAGAACTTCATCTTATTACTGAACGTGTATAGCCTTCTACCAACATCTTCCCATTTCCCTCGCTTCCAACCCCCTGGTGACCACCATTCTACTCTCTGTTTCTACGATTTCATCTTTTTCAGATTCCACTTATAAGTTGTATCATGCAGTATTTGTCTTCCTTTGTCTAACTTTTGCACTTAGCATAATGCATTCAAGGTCTGTTTATGTTGTTGCAAATGGCAGGATTTTCCTATTTTCGTGGCCGAATAATATTACATTGTGTATGTATCACAAATTTACCTACCGTATTGTACAGGGTGTGACTTTGGGGGGGATCCTGGCTCCATGCTCTGTCCCTGACTGCTTTTGCATAGTCCTAGCCTATCTCCCTTTTCCTGTGTTTGGCTCATTAAATCCAAAGCTTGATGATATTGGCAACAGGCAGGTTCCTCAGTACAGGTGCTGCCTTTGACTTGCGTACCTCTCTGTATTGGTGCTTTCTTACCAGTTTTCTTTACTGACACTGAGGATTTGCCTCATGTTCTTGTTTACTCATCTCTCCTCTCTCTCACACACACACACACACACACACACACACACACGTGCGTATATACATACTTTGTTGTTTGGATCCAGCATTTTTAAGTGTTTTCTACCAGGGTGTTATTTGATTTTCAGATATGTCATTCTCCATGGTGTCAGAGACTGATATCCTTAGGGAACTCTTTCAAAATACAAATTCCCTGACCCAACCCACACTTAGCAAATTAGACTCTCCTGAGATAGGGCCATGTACATGTATTTTCTAAAAACCTCCCTGGAGCACCCTTGATGCCTGCCATTGCTAACAGGAAATTATTATAATGAAGACATGGTCCAAAACATTGGGGAAGGAGGTTTATAGAGGAGGAAATTGCTTTTTACACTTTTAAAAATTTTATTCTCATGCTCTAACTGCTGCAGTTGATTTTATGGTATGTAAGACCCAACATCATCAGTCCATGTGTCCAATGATCCCTGGGGAATGTCCGAAGGCAGCCTTCTTCTCATGTAGTGTGTACAAGGTCCTGTCACTTGGACTACCTGTGGTACAGGTTCCTCAGCGCTCGTCCATGCCCCCTCCACTCATCTGCCCGTCACATGGGCTCAGAGCCACCAAAAGTCCAGCTCACTGAGCAAGAACTCACCTGCATCATCTACTGGTCCTACCCAGGGCATGGTGTGGGCTGTCTGAGCTGACAGGTGCAGCGTAAAAGTCAGAGGATTTCAGCTGTATTGGCTGGGCGAGGGGGGTTCTGCAGACGAGGCAACTCTCAGAAGGTGGGATCCCATTTTTGTCTGACCCTGAGCTGTACCCAACCCTGTAATATAAAATGAGTTTTGTTCGACTCTACCTTCACCAGCTTCTAAAAGACATTCACAGCCCCGGCTGGTGTGACTCAGTTGCTTGGAGTGTCATCCCGTGCACTGAAGGGCTGCGAGTTCAATTCTTGATCAGGGCACATACCGAAGTTGCAAGTTTAATCCCTGGTCGGGGTGCATACAGGAGACAGCCGATGGATGTTTCTTTCCCTCTGCCCCTCTCCCCCTCTCCCTTCGTCCCTCTCTCAAAAATAAAAATAAATCAATAAAAACATTCTCAGGTGAGGATGGAGGGGAAGGAAAGAGAAGGGAGGAGAGGGGAAGAATGTCCACACTTGACCACATCTCTAGATCCTTTTGAAAGGAGATGCTGAACAGTTCAAGAGACATGCTTATGTGGAGCCAATGAGCCCTGGGTTTGAGTCCCAGCTCTGCAACTTGTTAGCAGCTTGACCACAGGCCAGGGACTCCTGTTGCTCGGAGCCTCTGTTTCCGTTTCCACTACATGAAACGTAATAACATCTATCTTCTAAGGTTATTGGGAAACTTAAATGAAACAATGTATTTTAAACGTCCTATACAGTGTCTCTTGGGTACTTCTCTCTGTTGTTTTTGCTGTTGCTGTTACGGTTCTTAAAAACCCTAAGAGGTAAACAGGACAAGGGTGTTTCTTTCTAATGCTCTTTTCCTAGTTAGCCAAGGTGATGCCTACTCACCTTTGCAACAAAGTCAAGATCAGACTTCTGTGTCAACACCCTGACCAGTGTAGCTTTCCACATTTAGTTCTAATAATAACCGTAAAAATGATAGTTTACTTATTGAACAGCTCTAAGTACCAGGCACCAAGCTAGATATTTTATGTAGGTTATCCCTGGTCCTTACAGCAGCCTGCGAGTAGGTCTTATTGACCCCAGCTGACAAAGAGCAAACGGAAGCTCAGAGGATAGACTCTGCAAGGTCACATGGTGGCCAGTGGCTCAGATTTAAAACAGGGTTGTGCTGTTTTATATATGCACCCAGCCTCCCCTTCTCCATGCAGGTCGCTCACGATTGCTCCGCTCTAAGCCTCCTCTCACGCTGAACGGCCTCCACCTCCTACACTGCCCCCCAATATCTCTTACAGCCTTTAAGACCCAATACAAACTCCACCTTCACTGTGGGCCCCCCTCCGGATCCCTCAGTCACAGAGAACCCCTCTTTTTGCTGTATTTTCATGGGATTTTCCGTAGGTACTGTGTTTGGTACATTTGTTATCATCTTGTGTCTCTTACGCACGTAAACGTCTCCTGTGCTCATTTGTAATGTGTTTGAAGTCAGCAATTATATCCTAACTCATTTTTTATTTAATAAGGACCATTCATTACCCTTCCTAGATGCCCATTAAATGTTTATGGAACCTAAGAATGAAAATTACATCCAGAGAGGCTGTTGCTAGGTACTTGCTCGGGTATGGGGGTCCGTAAATCTTTAGTGATGCATACAAGGGGCTGTTGGTAAAGGGGTAAAGGTGACACCCTTTTGCACTAGTGACTACGAAAGTTCCCAGATTGCAACTGTGCAACTAAACGCCCTTCTGTCTACCCGACTTTTATAAGTTGTGGGAATTTGACTGGATCAGCTCTCCTGTTTCCAGTCTTTCTCTCCAGCCTGTAGATTATACCAAATCTACGAAGGTGGCTGGACAGCAAGTTGAGTCCTATTGGCTCAGAGCTCCAGCTTCCCCCTTGCAGAGGCTCTTAAAAATGACTCACCAGGAGGAGCCTCATACCTAAGTTACTGGGTCACCATCGGTCAAAAATTGCATAAGCGGAATGGAATTAGACTCTCTCGGGGGCTAAAAGGTTGCATTTATTACAGGTTCTTCCGTTTTTCTCTGATGCCTTTCATTCGGTGACACCTCAATGGAAAATTAATTGAAATGGAAAACATCGGCTCAAAACCGAAAAGAAAAATGAAGGACTTTATGAGATGCTTAGGAGTATTCTGCACTTGGATTAAGCATAGACTTAGAAGTCACAGGCAAACCAAATACTTTATGTTTGAAAACTATTACGACAACTATAGGTCCAAAATCTTCCTTTCCCAAAAATTCATCAAAACTACCCAAACGGGGGGGTATTGATTCAGCACACGAGGTGGGTCAGAGTCCTTCGATCCTATGGGAGATTTGGGTACAGATGGATCGGTGCCCAGGTCTTCAACGGCCATGAGATGATTGACAGCCATAGAACCCTCGGCTGTCTGAGCTCGGTGGGGCCCTTGGGGTTGGCGCGTGGAGATGTTTCACAAGACAGAGATCCAGGTCTCAGGACCACTGGGCCAGGCCTGGCACTCAGGTGCCTTGTTGCTTATTTCTAACACTGTCTGTAGTAATTGCTCGACTGTCACACGGCTGGCCATAATATAGGGGGAAAATGCATAAACAAATCATTGCTGGTGACAGGAGAATTGCTGTAAATGGAGGTGTGACAGAGCCACAGCCTTTCCTTTGAGTTAGAGCCCACCGATTAGAGTTATGTCTCATTTTTCTTGCAGCGCCTACACCCATAATGCCATTTCCAGTTTTAGTTATTTAAAGCGGAGTTAATATTTAAAGATGTTCCCGCACAGAAATGCAGGATCCGGTTAGATTTTCCCTACCTTTCAGAGTTGTTGAAAACCGTAGCATTTTTTTCACAGCTCGCCATTACCAGATCTTTCTCAAGGATTCAATACAGTTGGCAGAGGAATAACTCTCTTTTCACACGCAAAATTAACCAATTTACACGCTGTTTACTTAGCATGTTTAATTGCTGAGACATGGATGGCACCAACAGGCCTGGGCACAACCACAGCTCACTCTTGCTAAGAGCACGTCCAGATGGGCGGGAACGGGGGTGTGGACCAAGGAGAGAACGGTTCCTACTGAGCTTTGTTCTGTGTGCCTGTGCCGCCATCAATATAAAAACACTCCTGGGAAAGAAAGCAGGGGTTGGCAGCAGGCCCGCCATGTACCGACCTCTATTCCCTCCCTTTGCAGACCCAGGAAAGAGAGAGAGGTGAGCTGCTCACGTGTCTGGCGATGACAGGCCTCTGTCAGATACACTGCTTTTATGTACTGTGCAGAGTTCTTACCTGCTCATCGCTTTAGCAGCAGGTCCCCGCTCTGTCTAGGGCTAGTACAGTGTCTTAGTCCATTCGGGCTACTGTAACAGATTACCGTAGACTGGGTGGCTTATAGACAACACATTTATTTCTCACGGTTATGGAGGCTGGGAAGTCCAAGATCAAGGTGCCCGCAGGTGTGACATCTACTGAGGACCTGCTTCCTGGTCCATAGATAGATGTCTCCTCAGACGGGGAAGGGGAGGGGGAGCTCTCTGGACTTTCTTTTGAAAGGGCACTAATCCCATTCATGAGGGCTCCACCCTCGTGAACTAGTCACCTCCTAAAGGCCCCACCTTCAGGTACCATCCCATTGGTGATTAGGTTTTAAAATGAATTTGGGGGTACACGGATATTCTATCGACAGCACATAGTAAATAAACCTAATCATGGGATTTATGGGATGTGTCTCCCTGGACAGGAGCACGTGGACTTTGTAACTCGTAGAGACTTTTCATGGCTGACATAGCTCCTGTTAGTGTGAGCAGAGCTCAGAGACCTTATGTGTTAGATCTGGAAAATGGGATTTAATTTTCAAAAACTCATATAAGACAAATCACAATCAGAGACTACACAAGAAGTTTAAAGAAACAGGCCCAGTGTTTGCACAAACACTGTTTTATTTATTGCTCAGTTATAGCTTACTGTAGCCTACAAAAGGTTTTAGGCAACTTAAAAGATACAGTAATTTATGTACAAGAATCTTTGTATCCTGCAGTTTTTTTAAAGTTGAGCTCTGAGCTTTCTGGCAGCCAAGGTAAAAAGTCTACTCGGTCAGATGTGAGGTGGGGTGGGGTGGGGGGCAAGATTCTTGTTTCAAAAGAATATATATCATTTCTCTTCAGTGGACCTGAGTTCATTCTAGCGTTTAGTTTTGAATGGAACGTCTTACCTGGGGCTTCCCCAAAGGAACATTGGCCTAGTGCTACAGTGGACAGTGTCCTCAGCACCATCCCTACAATGAATAAATTCAGTGGAGAGTTTCATAAAGCTCTTCTGTCCAGGGTCCTTCGTGGGTAGCTGGAGGCCAGACATGGGACTTGAGCACCGGCCCAGGTGGTGTGGCCGGAGCACAGAGCATTCTGCATGTCCACTTGTGAGCCGTTCATCACTGCGACTCCTCTGCTGGGCCTCAGGCAAGACCTAATAGCAGATATTTCCGAGTTAATTTCTCGCAGCAAAAGAGAGGAGCATTTTGTAAGCTGTCGTATGAGTTCACTGAGATGGTGATAATTTAGAGGAAGACATGAGAATGGGAAAGCTGCAGCCGTCTTCAAGGGATTCTCACTTGAGCTTCTGAACCTGGGCTGAGGGAGTGTGTGGTTCTCTTTGCAGTTCTCTACCCAAGCTGGGCATTCTTTCCCGCCTTCGACGGCTCTGAAATGTGATTCTTACGTTACCACAACACGGCCAGACACCCTCCTACCCTGTTCATCCTCAGGCAGCCTGGAGCCCTAAATAGGAACAAATGTCACCCCAGGGTGACTTTCCCCTGCCACTCGCTGCTAAGTCGATGACCTCCAGATCGAGCCTGTGACAACCGCTATTTATGCAGCCAGCTCACCTGGGCAGGTGTGCGGGAGCCGCCCCCAACCCCTCTCCTGGGGGCCTCAGCTACTTTTTCTTCTTTCCCTGGCATTCCTCTGAGCAAGGGACAATCCTTTACCCTCAAATGTCCCCTCGGCTCTGCTTTCCCTTCCCCCTTTCTCTTCTGTTGCGGCCGGTCCCCTGCCCCCATCGCTCTCTCCGCCTGGCAGCTGTGCCCTCCGTGGTCTAGCCCCCCCGAGGATGACCGTGCCCGTGAGACGGAGACCGGTCTCTTGGCTTTGTTGTTGTTTATGACTCCGCCTAGAACGGGACCTGGCACGTAATCGGTGCTCAATAAATAACGGTTGGCTGAATGAATGAGTGGATACCCGAACAAATGGATGGATGGAGGGATGGGCAAATCTGGATTGGAGTGCAGTCTCAGGCTCCCTGTTAAAAATAACTGCTCAGCCCTGGCCGGCGTGGCTCAGGTGGTTGAATGACCTCCCGTGCGCCAGAAGGTTGCTGGTTTGCTTCCCGGTCGGGGCACATGCTCAGGTTGTGGGTTCGGTCCCTGGTCTGGGCCGATACCAGAGGCAGACAATCGATGTTTCTCTCTGACATCGATGTCTCTCTCTCTTTCCCCCCCTCTGCCTTCCTCTCTCTCTCAAATCAATTTTAAAAATTTAAAAACAACAACTGCTTAGTGGTCATCTGCACGCACACACGCCTCCCCCTCTCGCTCTCTCCCACCACTGCCCAACCACCTCTGTGACTTTGCCAGACCAAATTATTTTCTACCTTGAACTTGGAGGCCTCCATTCAGTCTCCATCAGAAAGGATATCAAAACTATTAAGCGACAAGGTCTTGTTCGTTGTTAGTGTTGGTGATTTACTGCCCTGCCAAGAGCAGGCCGTTAGCTGGCTGTCAGGGGTGTGCTCCCCTCGGCTTGCCAGGGGAGGTCTGTCCCAGGACAGCGGCGACTGGCTCGGAGAGCGCGGCTCCGCCAGCAGAGCCCGGCGGCTTTACCCTGGAGGTGTGTGTGGCGGGCGTGCTGGTCAGCATTTGGGGGGGTAGGTGAGAAGAGTCTGCTGTCAGGGCCTGCGGGAAGCCGGGGTCCATCCTTCTGTGCCATCCCAGCTGCAATTTCAGTGGCCTTTACTTCCAGGGTGATGCTGAGTGAGAAGCACAGTGTTGTTAAGAACCAAGGGTTCTGGTCTCCACTCAGCTGTGTGAGCTTGAGCATATCACCTCCCTCGCTGTAGCTCACTTCCAGCTTGTGCCATGGGAGGCTGGCACTAGGTGGCTTCTAAGGCATCTCCCGTGCCCTGGCTGCACCCCAACTCCAGAGCGTGCGAGCTTCTGTGTTCACCCCTCCGCCTGGCCTTTCCTTCCTGCCCCCCGCATGTGGATTTGCATGGCCCCTGCCGTCGTCTTAGCCGTCCAGCCCGGCCGCTCCTCGGCTCCTCGTTTGCATCCCCCAGACATGTCCGATAATAATGTCTTCAAGCCACCTTTGCCATCCGGATTGTCTCCAGACTCAGGCTAAATTGTTGTCTCTCCAACAATAGCAGCCAGGGAGCAGGAAGAGAGCTCACAGAGACACTGAGTCCTAGGAGGTTCGGGGGTCACACGGGGCTGAGACTCCCAGGGAGGGCCGCCTCAGAGGAAACGACCCTGCTGACACCTTGACCTCAGGCTTCTAGCCTCCCCGGGAGACTGTGTTTGTGTGATGGTCCAGCCACCCGGTCCGTGGTGCTTGTCACAGCAGCCCCACCAGACTGCAAGCTCCCCTGAGAGCAGGGACCATCTCAGGATTCATTCGCCGTTGCATCCCCACAGCCCAGTGTGGAACTCGACTCTAATCCACACTCGGTAAATATGCGTCGAATAGATGATGACAGGGAGTCCTGGAGTCTGGAAGTTTCACGAGCCCTGTTCTGAGCAGTCCCAGGCCAATAATGCTTTATCCTTTTAGCGCCTCTCTTTGGAACTCCCTCCCTGCGCTTCCTCATTGACTGAGCACTACTACATCTCTATAATCCGCCCAGCGACCAGACTTAAGAATATAAAGGGATTTTTGCGATTAAGCTTCCTGGCTCCTTCTCAGACATGCAGGGGCCTCCACGGGTAGCCTCCAGCTTCTAGGCTGTGTTTCAGAGAATCAGGTTTTTCAGCATCTGGCCTCTGCATAAGTAGAGCGTCAGTGCGCAATGATGCTGAAATCTAAGAAATGCTAGGCTTCGGGGGGGGGGGGGATTACGTCACAGCTACATAAGACCCAGAAATGTTTCGTCGTAATGATTATACTTAATGTTGACCAGTATTTTACAGTTGACAGGATTTCATGTCACTCTTCAAACAACCTTATCCTGAAAATAGGGTGTGTTTTATCATCACCTGTTTCAAAGAAATAAAAACTAGAGCTCAAAAATCAAGTATTTTCGCCCAGATGTCCCGGGTAATAACTGGGAAAGCCAGAGCTTGAGCGTGGACCTTAGAATCCTGCAGCAAACGAGCTCGGTTTCTGCATCCCTGTGGAACTTAGACGCTTGCTCCCAGGCACTATTATTAGCGGTTCAAGGGGGTGGCTATGCGAACGAAGGATCTGCAAGATGCCAGCAAATTGTGTTTTTTAAAAAGAGACAGATCCGAGAAGCCCACGGAGGGAAGTTGTGGCTGGATCCAGGCCAGCTCTGCTCCCTCGCAGAGGTGTCGTCTGGGAGGTGACGGCACCCACGTGTCCCGGGAGTCCTGTGATAAAAGCAGCCTTGGAGGAGAGCCCAGCGACTGGCTCCGCCCGGGTCCTTTTTTAGTTTTTCCAGTTTCCAAAGACCAAAGATCATGGGAGGAAGAAGAGAGAAATCATAGTTTGAGCCTGAGCGGGAGTTTTTATTCTGTAAATTAAGTTAATGTGGGCCCACTCAGGGCTGACATGGGGGGAGTGACAGGTGGCAGGGGGACTTCTTCGTGCATCTCAGCAGATGGAATCGTTATCTGGACTCGGGTTGCAGTATTTTCTGAGCCTCAAGCCTTCCTTTTCTGTTCTCCCAGATACCCCTGGGTAGGATGTGCTCTCAGCCCAGTGCCTGGGATAAATGCTGAAGGAAATTAGACTCAGGGGACCCTGGTGGGACCGTAGGACTCTGCAGTGTCCCGGGCCCCTGCCCGCAGCCCAGGTGGCAGTGTAGACAGGAACAGGTGGGCGGCTCAGCTCTGCCTGGACCAGCCTTTCTACCCAGCCTCTCATGTCCTTCGGAGCCCTGCCCACAGTGGTGCCTGCTACCACTTCCCCTGGGGAGAGAAATGCTTTAGCAGATTTTTCCTGACCTTGAGTGTAGGGGTGAAAACATGGGCTTTTGTAATAGAGGGAGCTGAATACAAGCCCCAGCTCTGTGGTTCCCAGCTACTTGTCCTTGACAAGTGACTTTCCCTCCCTGAACCTCAGTTTTCCTTTCAAAAGATAGAGACAAGCAGGGAGCCCACCTCTGAGACGATGCCTGGAGAGCACGCATCCCCGTGACAGGACAAGGTGCTCGCAAAGAGTGGGCTGTCCTGGGAAAAACAAGCTCCTGTCACAGGACAGGCATGTGTACACACACAGTCCAAGTGGAGGAAGCACATGTGTGGGGGCAGTCCAGCGTGAATAGGATGGTGCGAGAACTTGTCACTGGCCTAGAGAGAACTCGCGGTCATTTTGGAAGGAGCCTTCAGGTCCTCAGATCACCTTCTGCTCTGAGCAGAGTACCCCTCCCATAGCCTGCCTGCTGGTGACCTCCACTCCCAAGGCCCCCAACCCTGCTGTGTGTCAGAATTAATAGGGATCCCTTTGCAAAAAAATATCCCCAGACCCGACCCTGGGAGAACCTGCTTCGGTTAGCTTTGGGGTGCTGCCGGGAAGACGGCAGCCAAACCATTTGAGAAGCTCAGTAGAGATCCTGAAATCCAGAAGGCAGGGCCTGGGCCTGTTCACTGCCGTGTCTCCAGCGGTTGGCACGGAGCCCGGTGCACGGCAGGGCTCGGCGAGCACCCGCTGGATGGGGGCTGACGCACACAGCCTCTTCCAGAACCATCCAGCGCTCGGAAGCTTCCCCCTAGAAAGGCAGCTCAACTCCGTGTCGGGGAACTCTAAAGGCCACTTACGGCCTGGCTCATCATAAGCAAAAATCTATCTGCCCTCGTTCAACCTAATTCCACCTTCTAGAATGACACAGATTCTCATTCCTCTCAGGAGGGGTTATCCCTGGGCCCCGGAGGTCAGCGCGGGAGGGCTGTTCATCTCCAGATGGAGCCAGGGCCAGCCCAACAATAGATACCCTGACTTCATCAAGTAACTGATGGACAAGGGCACCTTTTTAGCTAGAGCCCGTGGATGCCATCTCAAGGGCATGCAATGCAAACTTGGGGTCCATAAACTTGGGGTGCACACCCCCGGTTACGAGTCCCAGGTGTGAAATAGGTGCCTTTGCCATTCGGCAGAGCAGGAACTGAGGGGCTGAGAGCTGACCCGAGATTGCACTCCGGTGCAGAAGAGCTAGCGTTTGAACCCGGTGAGAATGATATCCAAGTTCAAGGGAAAAAGGGGGAGCCAAGTGGGAGGAGCTGACGTGTAGAACAAACCCGAGCGTCGGTGGTGGCTCCAGCTCTTGGCTGATGGCGTGGGGGCCCCTCACCTCCTGCTCCCTTTCTCTGGCCGGTTCCAGAGTGATTACTAACATCTTCACAGCTCCTGTGAACGTCCCTGATCCTCGAGTGCATCAGCTGGAGCTGAGACATGTAGGTTTAGAAACGGTCTTTTTCAACCCATCCAGGGCTGTTTAAATGCCCTTTTGCGTTGCGTCTTCTCAGGAGATGCTTTATTATTCGGCACCCACCAGCCGGGGCGCCATGGAGCGATTCTTTCAGGATGTTTAGGGCAAGGCAGTGTGATACTGTATGCTGGCCTTGTTACAGACATCCTGTACTCGGACACGCATTGAGTGATACGACTAAAGGCTTTTCTGTGTCAAAATAGCTTATTAGAATAGCTGTGAGGTTGGAAAGGCATTGCTGATTTCTTTGCTGATAGTTGGGACAGGCCCTGGGTGTAACATTTAAAGTCACCTGCTGGTGTGAACAGAGCTGATTTGATACATAGTAGTGACTGGCAGTCTCTTTCTGTGCACCCAAGACCTTTCCTGGGGACGGGAGAAAGGAGACAGCACTGGAAGCCTCCGTGATCAGAGCTGGAGCTACTTGCCCCTGGTGTTTACCTGGAGAGGTTGCCGTCTACCCATCCACATCCGCCCCATCTCGATAGAGCCCACCAGTTCCAATGGGCTGGGATGGTGGTTTTTAAATGATATTTATTTTTCATTAAACCATCCATCCATCCATCTATCCATCCATCCATCTATCCATCCATCCTTTTATCCATCTACCCATCCATCCATCCATCCATCCTTTTATCCATCCATCCATCCATCCATCCATCCATCCATCCATCCATCCATCCATCCATCCATTTATCCATCCATCCATCCATCCATCCATCCATCCATCCATCCATTCATCCATCTACCCATCCATCCGTCCGTCCGTCCGTCCGTCCGTCCGTCCATCCATCCATCCATAATGGGCCCCAAGAGCATTAAGCTTTTTTATCAAGGAAGCAAAATCATTAACTTTCACTTGAAAAATGCAGGGTGCCCCCCAGAAACTGCATATGTAGAGCGAGGGAGATGATTGGAAATAGGAGGTAAAACCCATGGGATTTGGTTGTGGTGAGGGTGGGGGGATCGAGGAGAGCGCTGCGTCAAGGTTGACTCAGAGGTTTCCAGCTTCAGCGACAGGTTAGATCTGGGTGCTACCACCCACTGCAATAGGCAGGGGTCAGGTCATCGTTTAGGGGAGAAGATTGTGGATTTGGGTTTGGCTGGTTTGAGCTGAAGGTCGCTGTGAACCGGCCAGTGCTGATGGTGAGCAGATAGTTGGATTTAAGAGTGAGAAGCTCTGGAAAGCAGCCTGAGCTGGGGATGGAGATGGGTGATCACCTTCCTGTGAGTGGCGTTTGAAGCCACAGGGGTAGCTCCCATCATCCAGGGGTCCAGGGATACGATGTAGAGCAGAAAGGGGGCCAAGGACAGGAGTGGGGAGCACCAGCACTGAAGGGAGGCAGGGAGAGGGGCCCCACGGAGGCAGTGAAGCAATGTCCAGAGGCAGGAAAACAGGCAGGACACTGGTGTCACAGAAGCTAAAGGCCTCACGAAGGTCCGGAGGGGTGGGGGCAGGGCCAGCAGGGCGGGGCAGGGGGGCCAATATGGCCAAATTTTGCAAATTCAGCCTATGCAACTGTTACAGAGCAGAAAAGAGTTCGTCCACCGGGCGCAGGCAGAGCCAAACACTAGACACCAAGAACTGCAGTGGAGAGATGTTGGCTGTTTTATTGATGGCGCCACCCAGGAGAGCGGGAGGCTAGTGCTCAAAAGCCCGAATGCCCGGATGGTATGTAGGTTACAGATGACATGGGGCAGTCACAAGACACTGTGAGTTAGGGGTTCAGGGTCATGCTGGGAGCTGATTGCCCGGGGATGAGATAAAGGTAAAGAATCATCTCTTTGGGTCTGTTCCGGGGTCCCTCTGTCCAGTCCCATGGGAAGGGAGCCGGGGGGTCATTCCACCTTACGGCTCAGGAGCTGAAACCTAACTTAGGTCAAGATGTTACCCTTAGCCTGCCAGAAGTCCAGTCCTGTTGACTGTTTGTCAGGTCCAGGCCGCTGTCTTCTGCCTCGGGGGTTGCTGATTATCTTGGGGTGGCTAGATCTCCAGGGGGGGGGAAGGGGGGAAGGAGAGGGAGATGATTTCTAGAGGTAGGATTTGAAACTAAATGTAATCCAAGTCCTCGGGACCCTGGGATTCACGGCTAGTGTCAGCACTGAGTGGGAAGACTTAGACATCATGAAGGTGACTAAGGGAAGAGAGACGTGCCTTTAGTGGGACGTCTGCCGCGAGCCAGGCACTACTTATGTTACCCCATTTGATGTGCACGCCCTTCCTAGGGGGCGGGAGGCAACTGCTCCTCTTGCCCTCTCTGATAAGGCGATAAGGAAACTGAGGCCCAGGGAGGTTATGCCTTGGTCAAGCCATACAGAACTGGGGCCAGATCCTCTCTGTCTGGATTTAAAACCCTTACGATTTACTATGCTGCCTCATTCCCCGGCGGGTGAGTGCCCGGCCTGCCCTTTCCAGGCCTCCTGTGCCACATGGAAGCATCACCAGGCCCTCCTCCTGGGGCCTCGGTCCGACCGGCAGGAGCCCTGCCTGCAGCCAGCGCCGAGGGAGGAGGGGAGTCCCAGCCTGGAGCCATCCGTCTGCTGGCTGGTGACACGACACCGGGGCCCCGGCGGAATAGCAAGCTTGTTCGCTCTTGTCTGGCTGTTAGTGGTGATGTATGAGTAAGCAAAGAAGACGGCTTCATTTTCATAAGTTAACTTGCGCCTGGAGTAAGGAACACGGGGAACGGCGCACTTCATCATAACCGCGGGCCAGCGCGGGAAACAGTGACAGGGCCGTTTCTGTCCGTCACGGTGCTTTATTGTAATGACTCCCGAGAAGACGAGCCGGTGCAGATGCTGCGATGCTGAGGGGCAGCTCACAGGAGCCCGGGCCAGCTCCCCGAGAGGAGCCCCTGGGATGCTGCCGTGGTGGGATGTCAGGCCCAGGGCGCTGTGCGTCGTCCGGGCTGAGGGCTTAGACATCGGCCTCTGCAGACCAGGGCGCGGGTGCCACGTGGCGAATGAGCTGGGGTGGGGCAGAGCTGTAGAGAGACCCGTCTCCTCTGCGCTGGAACGGGACCGAGGGGCGCTCTGCCTAGACGGGCGTTGTGGGACAGCGCCGTTATCAGAAAATGTGGGGGGAAGCTTGGCAGCTGGGAAGCCTGTGCGGAAGGGGAAGGGCAGGGGGGGAAGGTGGCATATGACTGCGGCCGAGATGCCAGGCGGGCACCACCCACCTTCCCGCGCAGAGTCAGAGTTCCCCGCCCTCCCCGCCTCTGCCCCATCGGTGTTTCTGCCACTGCAAGTACCACGCTGCTCCATCATTGTTTATCTGTCTCCCCTGCCAGCCGCCTGCAGAGCAAGGACTACATTTCGTTTGTCTTGGGCTCCTTAGTATTTTACGTGGTATCTGACGCACCGCGAACTCTCAGCCTGTGATCCCCTGAACCGAAGTCGAGGCAGAGTCGGGATCTTGTGAGCTAAGGAAGGGAGGAGACGACTGATACCACCCCTCTGAACCCCGCAGGTGGGGCCGTATATGGGCCGGGAATTCCTGCTGTAATAAGAGTAAACGCCTCTCATTTTACCACTTCTAGGCATTGTCAGTGGTGACGTTTGTGAATTCTGAGCACATGGCACCCTCCATCAGGCCAGAAAAAAACAAAACGGTAGCATCCACCGCGGGTCACCAGTAATTATGCACCAGCTCCCCCAAGCACCCCACATCCCCTTTGTGTCACACCCTCTGTGTAAGGTCATTAACTGGGCTCTCTGATGAGGCCACAGCTTCGGGACGGGCGCACGGCTCTCTCAGCTGAGGGCACCGTGCCCTGCGGACCTGATTGTCTTGCACGAACATCCCGAGCCTGTTGCGTGCGGAACTGATGGGCCCTCGCCTTCCTGGATTGGCGCTGTTTTTCTGAGGGCTTCTCCAAGTTTTGAATGTGATCATATAGAATGACCGAGTGGGGGGTAGTATTTTTCCCATGCCTCTAATTTATGTATTTGTGCTGGGGTGTTGATTTAGATAGGAGCTCGATAAATTGATCAAATAAATTACAGCAAACCCACACAGCATCATTTCGGCGAGCTGTCATCCCTCCGAGGAGGCTCTACATCACCCAGCACGGTGTTCGGAGAACCGCTGTGCTCTTAACAGGCTGCTGGCCTTTCATGCGGTCGGAAGGTCTTTATTTCTCAAATCGGCCAACAGTATAATGGTGGTAACTCCAGAAGGCAGCCGTTAGCTGTAGAGGACAGTAACCATTAGTCGTGTGGCCTTTAGCATGTTTTTTAGACTTTTTGAGACTCAGTTTCTCTTAGTATAAGACGTGGATTTATCTTTTCTATCATAAACCTTCGTCATAAAGGTGAGCAGTGACGCACCGAGACAGCAGACAGAATCTGGGTGTCAGACAAATAGAGAATTATATGCCGGCTCCATCACTAGTTGTACAAATCTCAGTCCTACGCGAGCCTCAGTTTCCCAGTCAGTAAAATGGTATTGATACTAATTCCAAGAATACCTTGCCCGGCTGGGCGTGGCTCAGCGGTTGAGCGTCCACCTGGGATCCAAGGCAGTCAGGGTTCGATTCCCGGTCGGGGCACATGCCCGGGCTGCGGGCTCAATCCCCAGTCGGCGGCGTGCAGGAGGCAGCCGATCAATGACTCTCATCATTGATGTTTCGCTCTCTCTCTCTCCCTCTCCCTTCCTCTCTCTGAAATCAATAAAGATATATTTTTTTAAAAAAGAGTACCTTGGCATGATAGGGCTTTCTAATGGAAGGCAGTGGGCTCTGATGCCTGAATTACCCTACTTCAAAGGCCCAGGGATTTGCTCTGGGAACAGAGAAGCAGATGTTCCTCCACAAAGCACTCCTGGGCTGATGTGATATGGACAAGATGCTTGCGGACCTGAGAGTAAAATCACTGTGAGAAGGTGGCCACGCGCCGGCTGTCCTCCGTGGGTTCCCATCTCATTAAGCAAGGGTCACTTCTTCCTCTGATGTGAGACAGTTATCTCGGCTCATGCCCAGAAAGCCAGGAAGTTAGTATATAATGGGAAGTTTTAGGACCGGAACACGCGAACAGTAGTGTGTCAATAAATATATGTTGCACGAGGTAAGGAATGAATGGATGGGTGGATGGATGGATGAATGGTTGGTTGGTTTGGGATTCTGGCCATATTGCAGATTAGTTAAGTGGCCTTGGGCAACTTAACTAATTACTCTGGGCGGCCTCCATTTTTTCCTCTATAAAATGTGCACATTAAATAGGTTAACACAAGTTAAGCACTTAGGTCAAAGCTTGGCAGTTAATAAAAACTCCCAATAATGAAAGCTACTGTTTCAATTTGCCGTTACTCTGTCCCCTGTTCAGTGCTCACTGACCCATGGCGTGGCTTCTTTGAAGACCTTTGCTTTCTCTGTCCCTCACAGGTCAGCAGGTCCTGGGCTTGGTGGAGAACCAGAGTGACTGGTACCTTGGGAACCTGTGGAAGAATCACCGCCCTTGGCCTGCCCTCGGAAGGGGCTACAATACAGGTAAGTCGTGAGGGGCAAAGGGGCGGGGTTACAAAGGGCGATGGGAGGCCTGGTGCCCCCTCTCTAGGGGGCGGGGGGAAGAGGTGAGCCACAGCACCGGTGAAGGCCACCTGGTTGCCGGGGAACCTTCCAGCTCTTCCTCAGCGCTGCTGCTGCAGGCAGAGTAGCTGTGGGGCCTTGGCAGTCTGCGGGGCTCTTTCCACAAAGCCTCTGTCCTGGCTGACCTTCAGATCCAATCCCAGATCTTTATGAGGGTGACCTGTGGCGCCCTGCCGCTGCTAATAGAGACTAGAGATCATTCTGCAGTGACCACCCCAGCATGTCGGTTTCTTAGCACAACACACACTCATTTTCCTCACTCCCACGCCATGTCCATTTTGGATCTGTCGGGACCTGTGCCCTCACCTGATGGTTACTAACTCACCCAGGGAGGAAAGTAGCAGATGACCTATTGACTCTGAAGGTCCCTGGTCAGAAGTGACACGCTCTCTGCTAATATGTCATTGACTAAAGCATGTCTCGTGGCCATGCCTACCTTCACGGGGTGTGGGCAGGAAGCCTGGCCCTGTGCCTGGAGGAGAAAAGGCAGAAACATGTGGTAATTGGTACCTAGGCATCTCACAGCCATTAAATAAAATGTGTCTGAAGTCACATCCATTATTCCGCCTTGTTGCTAAGCCCAAACCTGCCTCTCCTCTTTTCTTTGTGTATCTGTTAATACCATTCCTTCTCTCGTTCATTCTTTGCTCGCCTACTGTCTGTCGAATGCTTACTGGGTACCAGGCCCAGAGCTGGGTGGGCCAGACACAGCCTGTGACCTCGTGAAGCGTTTAGTCAAGGAAACTGGAGCAGCCCCCTCTCCTTAGGTTCAGGTCTATCTTTGAAATGCCTCTGGATCCCTCTGCCTCTTCCCCTCCATCGTCTTTCCCACCACCTTGGTTCCCTGTTCTCAGAGGATGCAGACCTGTGACCTGTGTCAGGACTAGAACTCGGAGCTCAGGGAGCAGTGGGTGGGGCAGGGCAGGAAGCTCTTCTGGGCTGGGGCCGGTGTCCTCAGGGTTTGGCGCCACCTGGAGGTGGTGGGTAAAACTGTCCTGGAGTCTGTCCTGCAGAGGCCAGAGTCCACTCTGAGAGCTGAGGGTCGGAGCCCAGAGAGGTCAGGTAGAGACTCGGGCCCCCGGAAGCCAAAGGAAAAGGAATGAGAATCGAGCTTCCAGAGGTGAGAGTTCAGAGATGGGGTCAGAGTGGGGCCCAAGCTGCCCTAGGACAAGAAAAGAAAGGTCCAGAGTCAGTGCCCTAAGCAGCAGTTAGGGGGCCCTGTTTGAAGGCCTCCCTTGACATGGGGGACGTTCCTTTGCTGATATTGGCCAGAGCAGCCCTGCATGCCTCGTCTGTAATTTTTCCTGTAATACCTACCAGGCCTTAGTTGTTGCCTGAAGAGGTTACAAGTGAAGAATTTTAACCACCTGCCCCTTCCCCTACCTCCCAGGGGCTCCCTGGCTGTGCTGGGCATTACCCTTGAGTTGCAGGATGGTGGGAAGTTCTGGGGGGTCCCTGAGACTAAAGGGGCTCAGAGCAGCTGCTCTCTTTAGCCGGTTCGGAAGTATTTCATGTTTTTTCCGTGGGCCAGGCAGTGCCTGTGCGCAGCAGCTGGGTACCGGCCAGGCACGGTGCCAGGTGCTCGTGGGCGTTAATCTCATTCGATCCTCACTAACCCCAGGAGGCAGGTGCTGTTCTTATCTCCACTTTATATGCTGGAAACTAATGCTTAGAGAGTTGACTGATAAGTAAGGAGCCTGTGGTGCTAACTACGAACTTAAACTTCCCAGCGTGAACTTTAGTGGTTCCACAATCAAGAATACATTTTGAAAATGCAGAATTCTAGATGCTGCCCTTGAAGGGTCTCACCAGGGGGTTGGCCAGGAATCTGCCCTGAACGAAGCTCCAGGATATTTCTGGAGCAGAAGGTCCAGGAGTGTGCTTGATAAAATATGGCACTCTGAACAAAAAAAAAAACACAAAAAAAAATAGAGAAAAAGCCCTGGCTGGTGTGGCTCAGTGGTTAGAGTGTCGGCCCATGTGCCAAAGGGTCACAGTTTTGATTCCGGTCGAGGGCTCATACCTGGGTTGCAGGTTGGATCCCGGGCCGTGTCAGAGAGCATGCGGGAGGCAACCAATCACTGTGTCTCTCTCCCATCCATGTTTCTCTCTTTCCCTCTTCCCCACTCCCAGCCCCCACTCCTTCCCTTCCACTCTCTCTAAAAATCAATGGAAAAAATGTCCTGGAGTGAGTATTAACAAACACACACACACAGACACACACACAGCACTGTGTCTCCCTCCCAGCAAGCCTTCTCGGGGCACTTTGCTTGGTGCGTTCGAGGCTGGACCTCTCAGGTGCCCACAGTGGGCACTCACGTTGGTCTTAGGTGCCTGGACTCCAGCCTTTTTGCGTCAGGCTCTGGTAAAGCCAGAGACACCCACGTGTGTCAGGTGGGAGAAGGGAGATCTCAGGGAAACCCTGGCATGTATTTAGTGTGTCTTCCACAAGGTAAACTAATAGGAAATGTCACATGGAGATACACTGCAGGGTGTCGGGGACAGGCATCGGGGCCATGGTTACCTGCGTAAAACAAAAACCGTCCCTCATCAAGTGGGGTTCGCAGGGAGAAGAAAAATGTATCACCCTGGGGGATTCATTATGACAAAAATGACCCATCCCCTCCCGCCCCTCCCAGCTGGTCTCGTAATGTGAGGTCAGGAGACTGAGGAGTCTCTGAACCTCCTCCAGCTCCTGCTGGGACGCCAGGCAGTGAGCTCCTTCCCTTCTGCCCCACGGAAGGGGGGGAGCAGATGGGAAAAGCCCCGTTAGAAAGGACGTGTCCATTCAGGTCAGCCAGGGACACCAGGTGATCGTTAGGAAAGGATTTGCACAGCATCGAAATGCACTGGCTTTCAGGGTGGGTGTTGGCTGTTTCAATACCAAGGGCCTGCTTCCCTCTCATCAGTGGATTCGTCACCCAGGCATTTCATTCTCATGGATGTTGAGCCCCGAATCCCAGCTCATCTCAAGCCTCCAAAAGGGGCTTCTCCAGCCAAGCCCCGGGAGAGCCTTCAGCTCGGTGCTGGGAAACTGAGGCAGATCAGGGTTAGAGCCGCAGTCCGGCCGTTTCTTGGCCAAGTTGCTTCACCTCCTTGGACCTTGGTTCTCTCCCTTGTGAAACAGGACAGTAAAAACACCTGGTGTGTGAGGATTGACGAGGTGATTTGTTTAGGGAGCTAGTCTGGTGTCTGGCAATCAGAAAACTTCTCAGGAAATCTTGGTCTGCGTCCTCTTGCGTTTTTCTGCCTCTTAGTCTACCCGGGACTAGAACCCACTTGTTTTAAAAATGGTGGTTACGTGACTGGCTACGGTTCTCCAAGGTCTCCCAGGAGTTTCAACACATTTTTTGTTTTAACCCAAATATGCAATCGCCTACCAGCTTTTCTCCTCCCTACTACCTGGAAAGGTTAGCTTCCATTATTATAGAATAAAACAATGATGCTTTTAGTTCACACATCAGCTTCCTGTGTTTTATTTTGAAAATCCCTCCAAAAAGCATGAGATGTTTGAGTTGGAAGACTTGCCTCAGGACCTGACTTTGTCGCTTTTCAGCTTCGTCCCCTCTGGAAAGCTTCTCAGGCTCTCTGAGCCTTGGGTTTGTCATCTGTAAACCGAGGATGACAACCCCACCCGGAGCCCACTGTGGTGTGCCGCTCCAGGGGCCAGCAGACTAACGTGCTTTAGGAAGTTTGTTGTAATTTTCATTTCTCCCCTGACCACAGCCTGACTGAGTAACCATTTTCAAGTAATTTTGATTCAGCCACACTTACCGAGTTCAGCAGCATCCCCCAGGCACCGTCCCAGGCACTGTCTTTGTTAATTCCTAGAATTATCTGCTAATATAGTCATTCCCCTTCAAAGAGCCAGCCAGCTTCCCCCCTTCCTCTTTTTGTTTTTCTTTCCCCATCTGCTTGCACAAAGCCCTCGGGGCCCTGAAAGATTAGGGACAATCTGCCCACCACCTCCCACTCACCCCCTCCATTCTTATTAGAGGGGTTTACAACTTAATTCCACCCTCAGGAGCTGCTAAGCCACAGCAGCTGCAGTGACCGGGCGGCTGCCAGCACAGGGCCCTTGCCACGCCGTTCAGGTGGAATAAAGGGCAGCTGCCACACCCTTGCACGGAGATGGGTTCATTTCCATTCATTCTGTCCCTTCAGCACGTCCTGTGTGCTGAAAGCTGCCATCCACCCAGCATTCAGCTGTCTGCAGGACTTTAAAAAAAAAATTAATACAGGCTCATTAAGATTCAGCCAGTTCAGTTCTTATGCTGATAGGGACCATCTTAAAAACAAACACCAGCAAAGAAGAGAAGGGGAGCCCGGCCGGGCGTGGCTCAGCGGTTGAGCGTCGACCTAGGATCCAGGCGATCGGGGTTCGATTCCCGGCCAGGGCACATGCCCGGGTTGCGGGGTCGATCAATGGCTCTCTCATCATTGCTGTTTCTATCTCTGTCTCTCCCTCTCCCTTCCTCTCTCTGAAATCAATAAAGATATATTTAAAAAAAAAAAAAAAGAAAAGAAAAGAAGGGGAAGGAGAGCTAGAAGGGGCCGGTGGCTGGGGAAGGGGGTGAGGGAAGGTAGAAGGTAGGTGGCAGGCTGACAGAGGTTTGTTTGCGTAGGATCCCGAAGTTTACTTGAGGGGACAGAGTGTCCTCCCTGAGATCAAGGGCATACTATTAACCAGAGAATGTGCTTTCCGAAACGATTTAAAAATAAAATGTGTCCTGTTCCTTTCAGTCCCCAAATTAGGCCAGAGACGGGCAGATGGAGACCTGGCTCTCTGGGGAGGGAGGGAGAATTTCTCTAGGAATCCTCACCCGCAGAACAACAGATTGGGGCGGTCAAGGACTGCCTCACCTCCGCGGCCCTGAAGAAGGGGAAGGGGAATGCCATGGCCGGATTCAAAGGGAGCAAACATGTGGCAGCTTGCCCGACCGCTGTTAAGTAGCTTTAGCGAGATAACTGAGGAGGGTGTAAGCCTACCCTTCTCTCTGCCTCTGACGTCCAGCTTGGGCTGCCCTGGGCAAGTTCCTTCTTATCTCTGAGCCTCCCTCTCTCGGGTGGAGAACTGTTTATATTCTGAAGGAATGTTGTGACTGGGTTATTTCTATCTGTAATAATTGCATCCAGAGAAACTAGATTTAAACGTAGTTCATTCATTCATTCAGCACATGCTACTAAATGCCTGTTTTTCTGGGTAGAAAATAATTTCTTTAAAAAGAGTAAATATGAAGAACCTTCCTTCAAGGATATTATAGTGTGGCACCGGAGAGTTTGCATATCTACAAGTAAATTTAGTGTGACTCCAGCCCCCTGCACGATTGATATTCGAAGTGGAATGTCAGCCCCACAGTGACCCTGGACCAACATTTTCTAGGCTCATTCCGGAGGATACTGCAGGAGATGTTAATATGTTTAGAAACCATGGGAGATAAGACTGAGAGATCTGGATCCTGGATTCTTCCCTTGGGGATTCAGATTGCATGGTGGCATGTTAGAGATCCTGAGAAGCCCAGGAGGAAAGGAAGCTGCTAAACCCAGCAGCATCCACACTCTCATTTGATCCTAGAGCTGTGGAAACAGGTTTGGGATAAACAGCCCCTGGACTCATTCCAGGGCCAGGCATTATCTCTTTCTGAGCTCTGTATCCCCAAGCGCTCGGCACAGGAGTGATTACGTGGAATTTATGGAATAATCCCATTGAAAGAGGCTCGTCTTCTAGGCATGGTTTGTGGGACAGCACACCCAGCAGAGTCGCCCCCTCTGCTCTCTTCTGTGGGATCTCACTCATCTTTCTACTGTAAGAACCCAGACCCCATATCATTGCCCCTTCTAAGTCGGTATCCTGTGTGTCGGTGCAGATCTGCAGCCAGCCACCAGCCGGCAGCCCTCCGAAACCTCTCCCATTTACAGGAACGCCGGGGGAGATGGCTCCGAGGCCTCTCACCACCCTGATCGGTTCCCCACCTCCAGGTAACTTCAGTTCTCTTTTTGAAGGTGACACTCTTGACCTGGACGCTATCCAACCATCAGAGGTTCGCACCTTCACCTGGACACTTGTGCCCACTTTTCTGAGTCAAAGCGCCTGGTTGTAGTGCCAGCTTTCGGCCCTAACCCAGAGAGAGGGAGTCTGAATCCCTGGAGATGAGGCCAGGTAGCTGTTGTTTTATACACGTTCCCCACGTGGTTCTCAGGCACACTGGTGTTTGAGAACCAGCGTCCTCGTACAGACTTGTATTGCCGTTTGCACGTCAAGCTCAAATTGAACTTGAGTTCAGCTGGAAAGCTCCATGAATGACTGTGCGACCAAAGGGTCCCCATTCGGGACGTCTCCGGTAGATTTATTGAGCCTACAGCACAGGCTTTATATTTGTCTCTGATGAGCTTTACCTGGTATCTAGGCCAACCTTTGCGTCATTTTATTTGACCGCATTTTATTTCTCCTCGGGGTCATCCACAGAACGCCTTCTGTTCGTCCATCCGGTGGCCATGCCCCGTTTTTGTAACACGTGTTTTGAATCCCTCCTTTACAATCCCAGGATAAAATTCGTAGATTACCTATATTATTGCATAGTCTACAAATAAAATTTCAAAAAAATCAATATAGTGCCCTGACTATAACATAAAGAGCTAAAAGGAAATTAATTTACTATAAAATAATATTGACTTCACCGTATCATCGCTTAGGCTGGGCAACTGTAGAAGACCTAATGAGGTGGTCAGAGGCTAGCGAGCCAGTGGTCGGCATAGGACTGTCCCAGTGTGACCGCTACGGTGCAGAATGCTACCTGGGGACATGGGCCGTCCACATTCCGTGAGCGGCCTTTGCCATCTGTGAGGAGTTTTTCCAAACGAGTGGACCATTCTTGGTAAAGTTTCAGATCGTAGGAGGCACTGCCCTCCCTCGATTTGTACTCCAAGCTCAGCGTCTATTAAAACCAGTGCTTCCAGATTCCTGTAAGCAGTGTTAGTTTCAGGCTCAGACAGTCACAACAGGTATAAACACGAGTGTCCGAGGGACCCGTGCGGGATGTGGGAATATTCCTCATGGTGCTAGAAAGGGGTACTGTCCCCTTTGGGAGTCACGAGTCCAAGGCGTTACAGATGTGTATTGGGCCGACTCAAGCATGAGGCCACCACATGCTCCAGGTGTCCCTCGAGGTGGCGTCAGTGAGGAAGAGAAAGCTCCCGGCTCCGACACCCAGCCGGCTGGAGTCTACGCAGTGGTATTGCCATCCAGTGACTTCTGTCCAGTTAACCTTTATCGAAGGTTCAGTGACGTTACCCAGAGCTCGTCCACATCGTATCCTGAACCAGAATCACCATAGCTCAGCCTGTGGGTTCACGTGGGGTACACCCACGCCCCCTCCCACCTGATAGGCCCTTAGGTATCTACGCAAAAGAAGGCAGACAGTACATCCTGGTCTTTGCTTCGTGCTCTAGGAACCTCAGTTTACCCATATATGAAATGGGGACGGTCCTAGTATCTACCCCACAAAGGACTGCTGTGAGAAGTAAATGATATAACAATGCAAATTTAATTGATAAGGAAAGGTTGGGCGTGTAGTCAGTGCTCAGTTAAATGTAGTAGCAATTTCTATTGTCATTATTGAAAAGGTAGACAGAGGGACAGCAGGACGTCTGGCCTGTGCAGCCTCGCTGGCCTCTTGACATTGTCCAAATGCATCCCCAGCCCTGGACCCAAGCCCTCTGCCTGGACTGCTCTCCTACCCACTGCCCTCGGCTCAGCCCATTACTTCTGTCCTCAGCTCGATGTCATTTCCTCCCAGTGGGCTCCCCTGACCGTCTTATCCGAAGCAGCACTCTCCATCCCCTCACTCTGGCTTATTTCTCTTCAATGAACCTTCTGTCCGTTCTATAAAATACACATTTTTTATTTCTGTGGTAGCAGAATTCCCCTCCCCCCCCCCCCCCCAAAGATGGCCATGCCCAGATCCCTGGAACTTGTGATTAGGTTGTGTTACATGGCCAATGAGACTTAGCAGCTGTAATTACAGACCTTAAAATAGGGAGATTATCCTGGATTATCCGATGGGCCTGGTATAACCACAGGAGCCCTTAAAAGCTGAGAACTCCCTCCACGTGGGAACAGACAGATGCTGCAGAAGGGGAGTCAGAGGGATGTGAAGCGTGAGAAGGAGCCGTCATTCATCGCTGGTTTGAAGACGGAGAGGACAGTGTGACAGGGAAGGCAGGTGACCTGCAGGAGCTGGGGCTCCCAGCTGACAGCTGGCAGGGATGATCGGACCTCAGTCCTACAGCCATAGGGAGCTGAATTCTGCCAACAACCCGATGAGCGTGGAAATAGATTGTCCCCCAAAGAAGAGCCAGGCTGGCCAACACCTTGATTTTAGCCTTGTGAGGCCCTAAACAGAGAACCCGGCCCCGTAGATTTCTGACCTTTACCACTATAAAATCATAAATTTATGCGTTTTAAGCTGCTGAGGTAACTTGTTACGACAGCAATGGGAAACCCATGCCCCTCTTTCCTCACAAGAATGTGAGCTCCTTGAGGGCCACAGACTTGTTTTGTTTACTCTTAGGTCCCCATCCAGGACATGGAGGGCTCTCAATAGATAGTTATTGAATGAATAAGTGAATTCCAGCTCCCCTCGCTCCTGCTTTTCTGGGCATGGGAGAGAGCTTGACGAGCTGCTGGTGGGAAACGCAATGTGTCCCCAGGCCTTAGTGTGACCATTCAGTAGGCAGGCACTCGGCGTGTACCAGATGCCTGGCGTTGGGCCCTGCCTGAGGAGTAGAAATTAAAAATAAGATGTGGCCTCTGCTTGTATCAGTATCCCCTGCCTCCTGGTCCCACTGTAGCCTTAAAGGTCAGGAGATTAAGGACCATTAATTGTGGTCGGTGCAGTATTGGAGGGGCACGTCCACAGGACTGAGCTGGGGTGGAGGCCTGCTCCAATGTCCTGAGAAAGGCGTCTGAGCCCGGAGGGTTAGCGATGTGGGGATGGGGTAGATGGTCCAGGCCTGCAGAGCAGCAAGCCCCAAGGCCCAGGCTGGGAGATGTGGAAACTCATGGCACACAGTGTGGGCTTTTAGTTTGATCAAAGGTGTGGCTTGTGGAGCCCAGGCCCAGTATACGGAGAGTGGTCAAGAGCCCAAGGTCTGGCTCCATTCCTCACTAGTACAGTGGCCCTGGGCACATCCCTTCATCATTTTTGTTTTATTTTAATTTGTGCCTGACTTGCCTTACTTGTAAAATGGAGCATCAGTACGGACTCTTAGGGTTGCTGGAAGGAAATGCTAAGTGCACGCAAACGGGAAGCAGTCAGTGGTAGCTGAGACGCAGGGCCCAGCTGCAGTGGGAGGAACATGCCTGCTGAGCAGCGAGGCTGGGAGCTGGGGAGGGTGAAGCCTGAGTGCTAGAGGCAGGGCAGCCCCAGCCAGCAAGCCGGGAGTCGCAGCAACACACAGTTTCACTCGCAGCCCTGGAGAGATTCATCCCCAGCAGCGTGGCCCTGTTCAGACACAGTGTGGAAGCGCCATCAGCAGGCCGGGCACTAACCCACCCGCTGCCTTCAGGGACACTGGGCTCTCTGAAGCACCCCAGCAAGGCAACTAAGTGAGAACGCCCTGCTTATCAGACTCGGTGGGGGGCCTCTGATTAAACTGAGCTGCTAAAGTTTTCCCAGCTGCATCCTGCAAAGAGTGCAGGCTTTCCCATCAAAGCCAGTGTTCTAGAAGAGACACTCTGTCATTGCTTCTCCTCACACCCCCACCCCCACCCCCACCCCGCTCAGCCTCACAGGCGAGTGTGCATAGAATTGAAGGCTTCCAGATTCTGACCTTCAGTGCCTCCCAGCTCCTCCTCTCTAAGAGGCCTTTTCACCTCAACTGTTTCCCTTATAAACAATTCTGTTTCCTGGGTAGCTCTGATGGTGTTCCTCCCTCTTTGCTAAGTAGTAAATCACAAGCCTGCATGCTGAATAGATAGGAACCAAAACATAAAGAAACCAAGAGCAAAAAAACCCCCAAAAACTTGCCCCTGAGTTGGGCCTCACCTGCAGTTATCCAGGTGAACTAGAATGGCCTCGTGTGTCAAACCGGAAACCTGTGCTGGCTGCTTCTCCTGAGTTTGTCACATACGTGCTTGTGCATCCTAAACTTGAAGTAGTCCAGCCACCCCTCTAAGCCCCGGCATCCTCTCCTGTGGACCGAGTGCAATAAGGCTGTCTGAGTCTGTTCAGGCTACTATAACAGAGTACCATAGCTTGGGTGACCAATAAATAATTGAAATTTATTGTTCACAGTTCTGGAGACTGGGAAGTCCAAGATCAAGGTATTAGCAGATTCAGTGTTTGGTGAGGACCTTGCCTCCTGGTTCATGGGGTGGCTGTCATTTGCTGTGTCCCCACATGGCGGAAAAGGCAAGGGACCTCCCTGGGGTCTCTTTGATGAGGGCACTAATCCCATCATGAGGGCCCCACCCTCATGACTTAGTTCCCGTCTTATAACCTGGTGCCATCCATGTATTGTGTTAATATTACCAGCTCACATTCATTGGGCATTTACTCTTTGCCAAGCCCTGTGCTAAGTGCTCTTCATGCTTTTTTTCTAAGTGCTGCCTACAATTTATTTTTTTCAAGTAAGGTTGACATTCAGTATTATTTTGTATTAGTTTCAGATGTACAGCATAGTAGTTAGACATTTCTATAATTTATAAAGTGATCCCCCTGATAAGTCTAGTACCCACCTGGCACCATATCCCAAAAGAAATACCATATAATTTCACTGATATGTGGAATCTAAAGAACAAAATAAATGAGCAAACAAAACAGAAACAGGCTCATAGATACAGAGAACAAACTGAGGGTCGCCAGATTTGGGTGGGGGGAGTTGGGGGCACAGAGGGTGGTGGAGAAGAGCAGACAGTGGACCTGGAGTGGGCAAACTGAGAATGTCCAGTACGACACCGGGCATGTCAGAGGCACGCCCGAAGCCTTAGTTCTGTCCATAAACGGGTGGGGGTGGGGGTGGGAGGGTGGGGGGGGTGTGAAAGCAGAGATGGCTGTGAGCTCTGCACACTCGGTGGCTGTTTCTGCAGTGCATGCTTTTCCTTAGCACGTGTGGATGAGTGAAAGATTTGAAAAGATGCAAACTGTGCCCTTGCATGTGGGCTTGCTCCCTTTAAGTTGGAAAGTGCAAAAAAGCTTCTTCCCCTTTGTGCAGCCCATTAGCTCAGCTTTCAGTCAGACTCTAGCGCGGGTTCAACTGGCCCGAATTGCTCGGCCATCCAGGCCGTCTCGCCCTTCTTGGTAAGCAAATGAGACATCATCTTGTGCAGTGAAGCATCCAGCCAGGCTGGGAGGGAGAGGCAGGCTCGTTATTGGTAAAAAATTAAACTCTCCTTGCCAACAAGCTGGTCAGCAGATCTGACTTCTATTCAGAGAGTAGTTATTTCTCAGTACCTGATGGAAAGTCCTTGGGGCTGCGGCCCCCCAGGGAGGCTGTGGGCTGTCCTCCCCTCCTGACAGATGTCTGGCTATTCTAAGCATTGTAATCTGCTTCATTTTGTTCAGTGATGATTTGAAGACCAAAATCTTGGCCTCTTTGTATTTTTCCCCCTGTACAGCTCCAGAGCATGCTTTGTTCTTACTGTAGGAGACAGGCTAGGGAGTCTTTAATAACTAACCACTTGGACTGCGGTGGCCTGGGCGTGGCCAGGATGTCTTTGTTCAGCATCTCTGATCTCCTACTTTCCGATGCACTGACTGCGAAAGGCTGCCTTGTCTCAGAGCCAGGCCTGGAAGAGACTCATCTCCTGGTGGGTTTCCTGGGTGGGAGGAGAGCCAATGCCCCAGACCCCTGAGCATTGCTTCTGCCTTAGGTTTGTCTTACCACCTGCCTGCCGTCTAACAGGAGCAAAATCACTTACCTCCTATCATCTAATGATTACCTGAAAATGTGTCCAAATCTGTAGAATGGCAACAATAATAAGTTTGGCCCAAGACAGCAGCCTAGGGTGCTTGGGAGCCAAGTCGCTGTCATGTGTTTCTTTGAGACAGAACAAGGAGACTCGGGGGCTTGGCACTGTGTCAGCTTCCAAGGACCGCCGTGATGAGGCACCTCAGCCTGGGTGGCTTGAACAGAAATTGATTCTTTCACAGTTCTGGAGGCTAGAAGTCCACAGTCAAGGTGCTGGCCAGATGATGCTCCCTCTGAAGTCTCTAAGCCATGACCCTTCCTGGCCCCTTCCAGCTTCTGGTAGCCCTAGGTGTCCCCTCACCATGGTGGCACCACTCCAGCGTCAGCTTCCCTCTTCACGTTCCCTCCCTCTGTGTCTGTTTCTGTCTCTCCCCTTCTTATAAGGACACCACCCTCATTTAGTGTGGCCCATCCTAACTTCATCACATCCGCAAAAACTCTATTTCTAAATAACGTCCCGTCCCGTTCACAGGTACTGGGAGTAGGGATCGTACATACTTTTTTTGTTCAACCCACAATAGCACCGTTCCTCAGCTTGTTATTTATAGAGCATCTCTGGTTAAGAGGAACTCTTTGTAGTATCTTCTCAGGTCTATACAGTTCACCAGGAATTGTCCCCCTCATTTGGCAGATGAGCCTAGAAAGAGGAAGAAAAGCTGGGATGAGTTTAAACAGATTGAGTAGAGAGAAGTGGAGAGCTGGAGGCAGAAGAGAAACAAAGCCAGGGGAAGGGGGGCGTCTCCGGGACCCCCAAGCTTTGTTTTCTTTGTGTTATGTTCCTTTGAGCCACCCACTAATCCTCCTGAGCCTCAGTTTCCTCAGGGTAGGGTATGAATTTGATAACCTCTGAGGTTTCTTTTAGCTTAATATTCTTTGATTCCATAAAAAACTAGCCAAGTTGGCACTGAGCACCATGCACCCAGAAAGTCCAGCAGCACTGAGCAGTGGGCTTCTGACTTCTAAATACGTAAAGAACTTCTACCGACCGGCAAGAGAACCCAACAGAAACATGAGCAAAAGACTTGAATAGGCCCTTCCTAAAAGAGGGCAGTTAACACCTGAAAGGGTGCTGAGCTTCATTCGTCATGAAAAAGGCAAATTATAACCCATAATGTGATACCCACCAGAAGGTCTAAAGTGCAGGAAGGCAGCCGTGCCAGTTACCCGTGGGAGCACCGGTCGCTTGGAACCCTCACGCCGTGCCCGTGGGGGTGCCTAGGAGGAACCACTCTGCAGTGTCTGCGTAAGCCGGACGTGTGTCCTCCCTGTGACCCAGAAATCCCACTCCTGGGTATCACCCAACAGAAAGGCCTACATATGACAGCAGAAGACATGCTCCAGTGTGGTCATAACAGCTTTCGAACTGGAAACAACCAGATGTCCATCAGCCATGTAATGGGTAACTAGGGTGAGAGCTAGTCATATTATAGGTTATTATTCAGCATCAAGCGAAAATGTTACATCTCCATGCAATCGTGTGAGTGGATTTCCCAGACATAGTGTTGAGCCAAAAGGCCATTCGATTTATGTAAAATGTAGACACTGATTAAACTATAGTGCAAGAATTTGGAATAATAGCAGGATAGTGGGTGTAGGTGTGACTCTAAGGGGACTGGGGGGGGTCCTAGTCTGTTAGTGATGCTCTATTTCTTGGTCTGGGTTCTAGTTACAACAGTGAGTTCACTTTGTAAGACCACATCAACCTGCGCACATAAAACCTGTGCACTTTTCTGAATGTATATTATACGTAAATTAAAAGTTTCCCTATAGAAGCGCAAAAATAAAAGTACTCTGCACATCTTGGCTAAGAAGTATTTGCCAGCTACCACACCCTTTATGTTCTTGGCCCCATCACAGCCTTGGCCAAATACATCTGTGCAGTGAAAGAAGAGGAAGGGCCTAGTTTTGTTCTCTTAAAGGACCACTCCCCGCAACATAAGATCTGACCCTAACCCTGCATGTCCAGAGCACACCTCCCCATTTGAGCGCCCATAGCACCTCCAGACTCCTGAGAGCAGGGACCACTGTGTTTTCCATCTCTGCATATCTGGTGCCTGGCACCTAGAAGTCACTTGATAGATTGAATGAATGAATGAATGAATGAATGAATGAATGAATGAATGAGGGAGTGAAGGACCACCAGCCTTGCATAAGGTTTGAGCAGCCCTTTGTACTTAATCCATCCACACTTTCAAAAATCCCAGAATAGGCTTCTGGTGGAAGGATTTTCCCTTTGCTCTCTCCGGTAAAGAGCTTTGGGAAGGAAAAAAATTTAAAAAGCAAAAAGGTAGAACGTTTAATTTATGTGATCAAAAGGGAGTCCCAAGTGAAATCAGCAGGGGATTTTAAATTAAGTGGTTTTTAATAAACTCCCCTTCTGTTGGGTCATGCATGAGGAGAGAACTGTAGAGCTTCAAAGCAGAAGAAAGTCGCAATGATGAGGGTCATTCTCATAAACATTTTTGTGATGAGAGCGTGCATGTCCCCCAGAGCCTCCTGTATAGCAGCCCGCTCAGTGCCCCCCTAAGGTTGCTCTGGTTCAAACCGGCAAAGCCACAGGAGATGCTAGAGGACTGAGAAACAGTTCTTAATTTTCACCGATCGCCCCTTGCGGTGCAGGGGGAGAGCTGAGAAAATGCAGACAGAGCCAGGAGGGCTCAGCGTGAAGAGAGAGGCAATATCCGACCAGATTCCTGGGGGACAGAGGGATCGTGCACACTGAGGCATCCAACACTTAAACTGTATTTAACTGCCGTCTCCTAAACTTAATTAACTTCGTTAACCCTGCTTCCCACAATACCTATTGGCATCCTGCAGAAGGCCCTGTAACACGCCGAGGGAAGCACCGAGTTCAGGAATGAAAGGTTTAATCGGAAACCTGCTCTGAACTGGGCCGAAGAGGCACGTAGCCGCCTTGCGCCCCAGTTTCGCCTTCTGAATGGAGGAAGCACGTGGTCTGAATGGACCAAGTTGGTTCTCCCTGGTAAAGAACAAGAGCAGGCGGGGGGGGGGAGGAGGGAGGGAGGGAGGGAGGGAGGAAGGAAGGAAGGAAGGAAGGAAGGAAGGAAGGAAGGAAGGAAGGAAGGAAGGAAGGAAGGAAGGAAGAAGGTGCAGAACCCCTGCTGAAACAGGTTCTCATAATGGAAGCTTGAGGAGTTCCCTTTACTGAAAAAGTTTGGGGTTCTCCTTGCTGGCACGAGCTGGCAGGACACATGCTGAGAAGTTAGTTGCTGGGCTCAGAGGCAGACAGAAGAGGACCTCTGCTTGCAGGAGGGAACGTGGGCATAAGTAGCTCTGAAACTGTGCGATTTAAGTCTTTTTAGGCTCCACCTGTTTACCTGTGCTCACACATACCAGCTCGGGCCTACCCTATGTGTGCAGCTTCAACCCCGAGGGGACTGCCCCACCCTTCCTGGCCTTATATGCTTGCTCTCCCCACCCCCCAGGTTTTTACAGAGCCATCTGGTTATGCCCTGCGGTCTTCAGAAGTCCTTGGACCTCCTAACTCCGGGAGCTACCTGACTTGTTTTGGCTCTAAGCCACTGATTCAACCAGGTTTTGCCATGGTTAGTAAAGAGCATGTACTCAGACATGCTCACACACACACCAGGAGGCAACACTCATGGTTGAAAGACCGCAGGGCAAAGAGGGAGACTGCTTTGGCCACTCACGAGCCATGCGTGAGCCTTAGTTTCTTCATCTGTAAAATGGGGATAATTCCCGGCCTCGCAGGTTTGTCATAAGAATCTGAGGCCATCTAAGTAAAGCGCCTTATCTCTGGGACTCAGCGGTTGCCTGATAAATGGCAGGTATCGTCAGCACTGTCATCCTTTTTGGCCTGTTCTCCCTTTCATAGTTGCGTTGGTAAGAATCAATATTTGGCCCATTACAAAAGCATGGTTTCTCTCTCCTCTGCGTAGACATCCGCCTTTCTTCCCCTGCCATCTTGGCTCCCGAGCATCTGCTACATATTCATTCAGGGAACAAGGAACGTTGCCCTCTGATCCACAGATGCGACGCGTTACCCCTGGGCCAGATGTTCACAGGAGGAGCCTCTGATTTTTAATTTATTTATGCATTTATTTATTTAGCATTGGTCTGTTATGCTCCCAACACAACAGCTGAAGGCAAAACCCTCCCGGCCTCACGCCTTCCAGCCAGCTCCTTGGGGAGCCACTGTGAGATTTCAGGCGTGCTGCGTCGGGGCAGAGCACTGGCCTGCAGGGCCAAGGGCTCGCTCCACACCCCCGGCCCTGCCAGCAGGCTTGGAAAGGGGCGGATCGTGCCGCGGCAAATGCCAGGCAAAGGCCAAAGTCAAGCTTTTTGGCACCACCACCCCCTGGCAGCAGGCAGGAGCAGTGTCAAAGCCTGCCTTGGGGGAATGCCTTCCAAAGCCAAGTCTGTGTTGTTTCAGGTTGAAAGGGTCCAATTTCAGAAGGAGCCTTTTTATCATTTCAACCAGCGTTCACTTAAAAAGCGTGCTCCCACCTTGCAGGCATGCGCGTAATTTGTATTAATTCTGCCGGGAATTATGCAAGTTGAGGGAGTGATAATTAGGCACCTTAATGAGGAAACGTATAGTTTCGGTGACTGTTATTTATAAGCTTTTAGGTACCACTTAGTATTTTCAAAGCCCTTGACGATCATAATTAGGGCATCTCCCCAGCAGCATAGGAGTGAGGTCAGTAGAGCTGTGCTTCTTGGAAATGCGTCGCAGTGCTTGTACATCTGGGTGCAAACTCTTAACCTTTGAAGAAACAGGCAGATTGTGTTATAAGCCCGTATCCGGTGATTATATTGAACAGCCTCAACAGGCTCCCCAGCTGCTTAGGAACATAATTTATGCACATAATTTTCCTTGTGGTGGATTTTCTTTCCTTTACTATTTTTTTTTCTTCCTGTGGGCGATATCCCTTAGCTGCCACTGGCAATAACCCCAAGGGACGTCCTAGTCACACTCTTTGTGGCACCATGAGCTGACAATGAACAGAAACGTGAGCAAGAATACGGGCTGGGCAGCATTTCCAAACTTTTAAGTGTCCAGTGCGTTCCACACACAGGATTTTGAAGGTTTTTGGAAAGATGAGTGGATTCATAATAGTAAATAAATTACTAGGTAGGCACATTGATATCAATGAATATTTCTCAAGTTAGCACCACTGAGTACGGTCCCTACTGTACCAGATACTTCGTCTTCTGTCATGGGATTTTTACTTCGACATAGAAAACAGATGATCGTGGCATATACCAGATATTTTGAAGAGACAGTTTTTTCACCCTCAAAACCATGGTGACGTTAATTTGGGATTGTCCCATGTTACAAATAAGGGACAGGGCCCAGTGACTTTACGCAAGAGGTAGTGCTGGCAAGTGGTGACACCAGGACTCGCACTGAGGCCTCCGCTTCCACGTGCACTGAGGTTTCCGTGTCCCCCACACGCAGCTCCCTCTCCTGTGATGCTCAGAAGCGCCTGTGCCCCAGCGGGCCCACGCGAGGGGCTTTATTGTACAAGTAACCTGTGGCTAATTTATGGGCAGAGGCAAATGTTCCCACCCATGCTAGACAACTTCACGCAGCCTCTGTCTTTTCCTTTTTGGAAGAAGCGGGGGAACTGGGTCAACACCCCGTAAGGTCTGCTGCTCGAATGGGGTGGGAAATAGTTGCTACGTGATGGGCACTCACAGCCCTGGAGGGAGAAGCCTGTCCGGCTTGACCCTCTCCTGTGGTTCTGACTATGTCTCAGATCTGTCGCTGTGCTTTGCTTTCTGGGTTACTCGGCTCCTTTCCCCAGCAGGCCTTCCTCCCCGAGAACAAGGCTGGGCTTTACAAACCGCTCAGTCCCCAGTTAACCCAGTGAATGGATCCACAGGAGGTGCTCCAGACCTGCCTCTAAACTGAATCATAAAAGAAAGACCTTCTGAATGAAGATACGTGATTCAAGGCCTCTTAGGATCCCAGATGGTTTGTTCAACGTGTCAAGGGCAGCGCCCATGTGGCCAGGTGGTGGGTCCTGGGAGCCCTGCTTCCCAGGAGCCCGTGTTGGCCAAGCACCCGTTTGGCATTCGTGTATAGCCTGGAGCAATCTTTCAAAACATCAGCACATGAAGGAAATCCATCGCGTAGACCCCCAGGCAGGGCAGTGCACAGTCTTCGCTGGTCCCGATGTCCTAGGATGAAGACCCTTTTGCAGACAGGGCAGCTGGCCAGCACTCTGGCATTGGAAAAGTCACCTTCCTTCTTAGCACCTCAGATCCCACACCGAGCCAAAGGCGGTGGTAATGACGAACCCGCCTCATTTGTAAGGATGCTGTAAGTCAGGAGAGCCAAGGAGTGAGGAAGCTGAGCGTGAGTGCCATGAGCTTGGCGACGTTTGCTCGTGAATTTTGGTGTTGGTTTGGATTCCCGTTTTTGGTTGAACCGGGGAATGGGGAGTGGTGTGTTCAGTAAACATTCTGGGCTGCTGAAGAGGCAACCAAGCTGAGTGTTAGCTTGTCAAGTTTGCAGAGAGGTAGTTAAGTGGCAGCGTGCCATTGCTCCAGTTTTGTCGGAAGGGATGGTCTGATGAAAGGTGAGGGGAACAGTAAATTGTGGGAAGACTCAGATGGGCCTGGCAGCCAGTCTAAGAACTGTGGCCTGTTCTTTAGACCACCTGAGGTGCTGGAGGCCTCTGGGCCTGTTAAGCGACCCTAGAACGCAACATTTTAGATTGGTTCTTCTGAAACAAATTCAGCCATGGCCACTCCCTTACTCAGAATCCTTCACTAGCTCCCGGGTATCCTCAGGACTTCCCCACTAGTGTGGCACACATGGGTGACAGATGTGCCAAAAGAATGACCCCCTCAGCCATGGGGGCACCTGAACGGGACTTGAGGCAGCCGGAACCGCTGGATCAGCCCTTCCAGCCACAACCAGCTTCCTCCACATCCCCCAGTGAGTTACAAGGAGTCATTTTCTGTTTAGGATATGATATGAAAATGGTTGGAAGACACCCCTTTTGCATAGATACAAGGCCCTTCACAATTAATCCCCTGCTCGCTTGTTCAGGCTCACACCCTGGCATTAGCCCCAAAGTGCTCTATTTAAACCTCCTAGCCCTCACACACTAGGTCTAGCGTAGCCCAGCGTCGCCACACCGCCTCTGTCCATGTTTCCGACATCCCCGCCTTGTCTGCCTGACCAGACCCCAGCCCATCCTGGCCTAGGCCTCCCTCCTCTGTGTTTCCTGCATAAACAGTGAACGTGCTCAGTGTTCACAGTCATCGCATGGAATCGTCTTTTGGTTTCCATGTCTTCCACAAGAGGGTCTGGCAGAGACTGAGTGCCGTGCATCTAGGAAATATATGCTAAATTAATATTTTGAGTGAAGCCCATGAAATTAGAAAAAGTAGGGAAGAAGCCCAAGGTCAAGTTGATTTCAGTTCGTTTGCACATAATAGGTGCTCAGTAAATAACTGTTGAATGCATGAGTGAAAGAAGAGATGAGAAAGCCGTTTTAAATGTAGAATCCCTGAGACTCAGTGATGTCTTGAAAGCAAGAGAGAGGGAAGATGGAATAATTCCAGATGTTTCAAGACAAGCAGCACCATCCACACAGCAATCCCCACACAGCTTTCTAGCCCATCCCCCAGCTAAACTCTCACGTGTGTTCCCAACAAGACATGTGCACAGTGAATTGGGATCAGGATGTTTATTGCCACATTGTTTATAATAGCAGAAGCATAGGGAATGGCCAAATGTCCCTCGGTAGGGGGACGCATAAATAAATTGTGGAATATCTATATAACGAAAAAAGTGGTTACAATGACCAAACTAGGTATTGAAATCTTAACATGGTTAAGTCTTAAAGATATAACATTAGGTGGAAAGGTAAGTTACAATAGAACATATTCACTATAAAACACTCTAAAAACACCATATGTTGTTTATTAATATAGGCAGAGGGAATAAAAATAGAAAAATATTCATGGAAATGGAAACCCAACTGTCTCAGGATGCTGGTTACGCTGGGGGAAAGGGAGCACTCGAAGGAGATGGAGGAGCTTTTGTTTTGTCTGTAATGTTTTGTTATTAACAGCAAATGTGGCAATGTATTAGTATTTATTAAATCAGGGTGGTGGGTATTTGTTATGTTAGTTTCTGTACTTTTCTGTTGGCTTGAAATAGTCCATGCTTTTAAAAATTAAATTAAAACCACACAAAAGAAAGGCTGCATTTCTGTATTTAGTCTTCTGTTCCAGACACCCCCCCCTTTTCAATGAGCCTGGCAAACACAGCACAATCACATCTGCCGCTTAGGACTCGCCAAGTCTTAACACCATTTAAAAGCATCAATTCTGAGTTCAGGCTGCAGAGACTGATGGATCTGCAACGTGCATTAAAATCTTTCACCATTGTTTATAGCTTTTAGTCCCCATTTTTTTCCTATATATTAGAGCATCTATCCAACCCAATTAGAATTCGTTTCTGCAGTAAGATTTAATGGAATTCTCTTTCACATGTTTGACTGGAATCTATTTTCCTGAATCCATCACTATATTCTCTTGGTTTGTAACTTTGCAAATTTTTGTTCCTTTTCTCTCCAAAAGAAGCGATCAAATAATACACTGTGGTGAATTTTACTATTTCACTGAAATTGCTTTTGTGTTTGGGGAATAATTTTAGTGGTGTGCTGGAGCTAGCTCACATTGACTCAGGAGGGCCAACTGGGCACATTTCTTCCCAACTGGTGTTCAGTGACATCACATTGGTTGCTTGAAATCAGCCATGATGGGAGTATTTACACCATGGGAATGGGCAAAAGCTGCATACCAGGTTTTTGTTTTTTACTTAGAGGGCTGATGATTAAACGTTTACTAGCTGACCACTAGGAGGCGTGAAAGTTTTCTGAGTTGTGCAGGGTAAGGGTTTCCTACTTTTACACATGTAGAAACCAATAGTCAAAAAAGGAAAAAGTCTTTGGCCTGAGTCACAGGGCCCCAGAGAGGCTTTATTGGGGCACTGGTCTGTGTGGTGTAGATGAAGAAGCACTGGCTTTGGAGACAGGCAGATCTGAGTTTGAATGTGGTATAGCTATAGTCTTGTAGTGTGAATTGTTCAGGTGCCTGTCTTAGCCCCTCAGTTTCCCTACCTATTAAATAAAGATGACCATATCTAGCTTGTAGAGATCTTGTGTGTTGAGTGAAATAATATCCTCAAAAAAACACACGAACAAAGCACAAAGGAGATAAGCAATAGGTGTGATTTGCACTTCTGACTTGCAAGTTCAGATCTCTGTGTATTATCCCATCCTTCCCATAACTGTGTGTATGTGTATAAATTTTGACTCTAACTGACCAAACACCTTTTACTAAGTGGTGAATATACTTTTTCTCCAAATGTGTGCCCCTGGAATAAGTAAAAAGTCTCAGTGTTGACATTTATGTGTGATTTGGGGAATCCGTTTCTTTCCAACAATCTTAGAAATGTATATACTGGGTGTCAACTAAGATCATTTTTCAACTGCCTGGCGTTTTCTCCCCTGACCATGCTGCTGAGCTAAGCATCCTGAGGATTGATTTGGGGGGCCCATGGGTGCTACAATTCTATCCACCAAATTAACTGCAGTGGCCTCCAGGGAAACTCTCTTGGCTCCGTGTGCTGTGCTCCGTGTTCTCTCTGCTCGAACTGAGCTGGTAGTAGAGCTGCTTCTGGCCCATCAGCTAAGCCAAAACGTACTTTTCTTTTCAGACTTTTATTTGAAAGTTAATTAATTGTTGTGGTTGTTTTTTGCCTGAGTAATACATTTAGTTGTTTTAACATTTTAAAAAATACAAATAGATATATAACGGCAATTTTCCTACCTACCCAATCACCCATTCACCCTGGTCACTCCCCATAAAAATTAACAACAACAACAAAAAATAGGAAGGTGGAGGGGAAGAGAAGACAACCCCTTATTATCAGTTTCTTGTGGAACCAAAGGCTTTTGGAGCTCAACTTAAAGACCCAGCACCCTCCGTTCACGGTAGTTTACATGTGTGTGGATTGTGGTGGGCTTAAGAAGACTAATGAAATCAAGGACACTGAAACGAGCTCGTGTGGCTTGTCAGTAAATACAAAGCAAATTGCTAAGGCTTATCCAGTATAAAGCCACACAGGAGCTGCGTTTTGGCCTGTAAAGATAAATGGCATGTATTGTCCAAACACTGTCCATCAGCTAAACCTAGGTAGGTTATCATATCTTCAGGGGAAAACCTAATGCTTATAAGGAATGTATGACGTATCGGGTCAAGCGCTAGGCGCTTTTATAATTATTGTGGTAAAATGTGCATAACATCAATGGGCCATTTTCACCGTATTGGAAATCATACAAGTGCATTCACACTGTGTGCAACCATCTCCACCACCCACCTCCAGAAGGTGCGAGGCTCCCCTGCCCGCCTCACTTAGTGCCCCCAGCACCTTGGAGGTCTGTGCTAATGTTCTCCCCTCGATGAGGCTGTTTCAGGTCTCACGCCGAGCAACTGGCGGAGCCCGGGATTGAACCGGGCGTGCTCATCGCCAGCGCGCGTGAACAGGTGCGCCCGGCTCTCTGCCTGACTGCTGTTTTGTTCACCCCCCACCCCACGCTGTGGCCCAGGGGTGATCCTGCTGCTGCTGGATAAGCTGCGGAAGATGAAGTGGGAGCAGATGTGGAGGCTGACCGCCGAGAGGGAGCTGATGGGCATGCTGTCCACGTCCTTAGCCGACCAGGTGAGTGGCCTGGTTAGGAGGCGCGGTTATTCCTGAGGACCCCGGGCTGTTTCTCAAACGGACTTGAAAGTAGATGGGTCTGCACTGTTTTTCTGATGACTGTTTTCCTGAATGCGCTTGGCTAGATCTGCCTTACACGGCGCGTCTAACACAGCCACTCAGCCCCGGTTTCATTCCCTTTGCCCATACATTCGTTCATTCCCAGACTTCCCCTGCGCGCTGTGTGTGCCAGGGACCGTGTTCAGAAATAGGATTGCGGAGAAAAGTGAAGGACGCCGGCCCTGGCCTCAGAGAGCGCAACGTTGATTGAAACAGGCTCATGAGTAAATGATAATTTGGTGCGTTAAGGGGAGGTCACCGGCCCCTTCGTCTCCGCGTGGAGCGCACACTGCCTGCCCCCGGGACTCCAGAGCGCCACAGCCTGTTTCCTGGACGAGGCTCCCTCTGCCTTCCTGGCAATAGAGTCCGACGTTTAAAGCAAAGCCTTTTCACTCACATCCTGTACTCTGACCCCGTCCCCGAGGGAAACGCATTTAAATGGAAGGGACAAACTGTGTGGCTGGAGAAACCAGCTTTAATCCAGGTGATCTGAAAAAAGTCCATCAGCTCCACCAAACTATTAACATAAAATCACAAAAGCCCCGTTTCTCATTTTCACCAGGAAACGCAGGGCCCCGGGCCTTTGATCTTGGATCTGCCAGGCTCCCACATTTAGACTTTGCATTTCTTGGGGTGTAAAAGGCCATCTCGAGATGTAAAGACAGCTTCTCTGGGCCTCATGTCCTCTCCTGTTCATCCCCAAAGCGAGCTCACGCTGTGGTTTTGTTCAGTGTTCAATTGTCTGAGTCGCTGGATTCTTACAAAGTTTTCCAGTACAGAGGAAACAGTCTGGAAGGTTACTTGACTTCATTTATTTATTTTTTTAGCATTATTATTATTCCATATTTCCCAAAGCAGCCAGAAACTAATTTCCTTTTTCAAACACGAGATACGGTATAATGAATGAGTTAAAAATTACCCAGGTAGCTGTTTTAAACCTGAGGGGAAATTTGTTCTCCATCGTCATATTTTAAACCAGGTCACAAGGACTTGCGCGTGTCCCCAAAAGCTAGCAATCGGATGTCCGCGTCCGATGAGGACAGTGTATCCAGCCATCTCCTGTGCGGAGGCCCATCGCTCACCTCCCGGCACCTCCTGTCAGTGGCTAGTTAATAAGTGTGGCCTGGTGAGGGAGCTTGGAGAAGGGCCGAGAGAGGTGAAGCCTCTTTAGAAAAAGCCGAGCTGGAGGGGGAAGTGGGGACGTGTCCCCGGGCACCATGGCCCGGGGGAAGCCAAGGCGCATCCATCATTGAGTCAGCCAAGAGCCCCGGGAAGAGCTGCTGAAACAGCAGCTCTCTAATTTGTCTCAGCCCCTGAATGAGCAGAGCCCCCTGTCATCGTACGGTTTCTTCTCCAGGAGGCTCAGGATGGATCTCACGGGCTCCTCGATGAGGTGGGAAGAGGGGCGGAAAAGTGACTTCATTTATTATATGCCGGCTCGGATGAAAACGGCTGTCCCTGTCTGCCCCCGTGCGCGCTTGCCGTAGGGTGCGCTGGGAGGCCAGCAGGAGCCGGGGGCTTCACAGCGGCTGGGGCATTTCCCCATCTCTATCCAGAGCCTATTGCGTGGCTGCTGGAGATAAAAGGCGGGGGGAGTGCCCGCGGTGCCAGCCAGCCTGCAGGTGGAGCGCACGCAGGTGCTGCGGTGCCTCGCGAGCCAGCAGCGTCCGCGGAACCCCCTGACTGATTTGACTGTGTCTCTGGCTTTCATCCCCAGGATATTTTCAACGCCGTCATCAAGCAGAACCCCTTCCTCGTGTATCAGCTCCCCTGCTTCTGGAACGTGCAGCTGTCGGACCACACCCGCTCCGAGCAGTGCTACAGAGACGTGTCTGATCTGAAGGTAGAGTCAGGGCAGGTCCCCGGGGGTGGAGTGCGGTGCCCTGCTGTGGCTGAGGGCAGCTGGCTAGGGGAATACCCTTGGGGGGGGGGGGAGCAGTGTGAATGGCTCTGAGCCTTGTGTGCAGTGTGGCGAGAGAGATAAGGGCAAGGGGACCAGAAAGAATGGGCGGTTCTTCTTTGTTTTTTCCTCTCTCCTTGTTTGGGCTTTCCGCAAAGCATAAGGCCTCCTGGCATCAGAACCAGCGCGTGTGGGTTATTCTTGCCACCTGCTATCGGTGGTTCTGGTTCATGTTGGCTCCCAAAATTCAGTCATATAATTCAAACAGAAACATTGACAGAAAAGCCTTCCTCATGGGTCTCTAGTTATCGAACACAGTGGCCGGCACTAGAAAGACGAAGAGGAGTGTATCAGTTATCTACTGCCGTCGATCGTGCTGCGTAACAAGCTAGCTCATAGCGGCGGAAATCGGCAACTGTTTATTTAGCTGATGAGTCTACAGGTTGGCTGGATGGTTGTCTGACTTTCATGGCTTAATCAAGTGTCTGTGGTCGGCTCCAGACTGGATGGCCGGCGGCTGTCCTCCAGTGTCTCCCATATCCCGTCAGAGGGCCTGTCCGGCCTGTTCCCATGACAACGCAGAGGTGGAACAGGAGCCGGAGTGCACGGTAGGAAACCCTGCGTCCTTGTTGCTAGTGTTCTGTCGGCCAGAGGAGCCATATGACTGAGGCCTGAGTTAAGGGGTATGTCCGAATTCCTACCTACAGTAGGAGGAGTGAAGAACTGACCTGAGCTATTAAATAAGTTTAAATAGATCAATAATCAAACTAATTTGGGGAATGAAGAGATGAGTTGTCAGATTGAATAGGAAACAGTATCCAACATATGCTACTTACAAGGAACATACCTAACACATAGTAACCTGGAAAGGTTGACAGTAGAATTATGGGGAAAGAGTATCAGGTAAATATCATCCCAAAGAACGCGGGTAACTGTCTTTATATCAGAGAAAGCACTGGAAGGTATACACATGGTCACAGCTTAAAAAGTTCACCAAGAAGGTAGAAGAATTATAAACTTGTATACATTTCATGCTGTAGCATATATTATATATATATATATATGTGTATGTGTGTGTGTGTGTGTGTATATATATATGTATATATATATACAAGGTGTCCCAAAAATATATATACACACTTTAACAGCTCATAGCTCAACTGACGTTTCTTTCTTTTCAGATTTAACCCATTGGAATATATAATTATTTAAAGTGTGTGTACATTTTTGGGGAATATATATATATGTACACACACATAGAGAGAGAGAACTCCAGGAAGAAAATTACAAGTCTACTATCAGAGTAGAATATTTTAACATCCTTTTTAAATATTGAAAGATCAAACAGACAAAAATTTGATAAAACATTATGAAATATTTGAACTATTAGGTTAAAAACCTTGGTTTATTGGGCAAATAAAGAGCCTTGTACCTAACGGGATATTCACCTTTTCAAGCTCACATTTATTAAAAAATAACTATGTACTAAACCATAAAGCAAATTTCAGCACATTTCAAAGAATCATATTATACCTATACATAGTTCTCTGAATGCAGTATAATTAAATTAGAAGGCAATAACAATAAGATTTTTTTTTAAATCCATTAGATTAAAATTGAGAACAACACTTCTAAATTACTCATGGTTCTTAACCAATCAAAATTGAAACTGAAAACTACTTAGAACTGAATGAAAATAAAATGTGTCAAAATCAGTGGAATGGAAACTAACACGTAGAGAAATGTATAGCCTTAAATGTTTATATTCAAAAGAAAGGCCTAAAATTCATAAGCCAGGTTTACAACTTGATGTAATAAAGAACATCAGAGTAAATCCAAAGAAAATAAGAGGCAGGACGTAAAGAAGATGGGAGAAATTGTTCAACAAAGTCAAAATTTGGTTCTTAGAAAGGGGCCCATGAAATAAAGCTGTAGCAGGATTGTGGAGAAACGGGAGTACGCAGCAGCAAGTGAACAGGGAGGCGTGTGTGCTCAGCCTCTAAAGTTTCTTGAGCCAGCCGTTCTTCCAGCTCTAGGTGTACCCCAAAGATCACAGCACTCAAAACTCCCCCGCTCTGCAGAGCTTCTGAGCCGAGAGGTAGAGCAGGAGTGTAGGCGGGAAGAGAGCCCCATGAGCAATGTTATGCCGATACATTGAGAACTTGTGTGAAAATGGACAAATTTCCAGAAATGTAAACTTTACAATAACTGACTTAAGCTAAAAATATAAAGTCTGGATTATTTTTTAGCCATTAAACCTTCTTGCAAAGAAAACATGCCTTAGAGACAAGTTCTACCAATTTTTTTAATCAAAAGATATTATCAGTTTTAAGTAAACTCCAGAGCATAAGAAAAGAGGCGGCGCACTTTTTAATCCATTCAGGGAGGCCAGGATATCTTTGATACCAAAATTAGACAAGGAGGGCATTAGAAAGGAAATCCATGGGCCTGTCTTACGCCTGGATATAGATGCAAGTATCTTAAGCAAAATATTAGCATATCTCTCTAGCCATGTGGAAAATGGATAATACATCATGGCCAAGTTGGGTTTGTTTCAGGAAATAGGAGGGTGATCTACCATTGGAAAATTCATAAATGCCATTTGCACTGTCAGAATATTAAAGGAGTAATGATCTAAATTGATGTGGGTAGATTATTTGATAAAATTAAGTATCCTTTCATGACCAAAAAATCGCACATAAATAGTACCTACTAAAAATGTACAGCAAAATTTTGCTGAGCATTTGCTTAGGGATATGCTAATTAATTAACAGAAACAAATAGGGACCCCGCAAGACAACCCCACGCATTTATGAAATGTTGCTATACGAAGGGGTGGCATTGCTGGCCTTCGGAGAAAGGGTGTAATTTTCCATCAGTGGTGCTGACATACCTGGTTACCCACGTGGAAAAAATGAAGGCGGAGCCCTGTCTCACAGCCTGCACCGATTTAATTCTGATGGCTTAGATACTTAACAGCGAAAGACCAAATTAAACTCTAAATTTTCAACCGTTAGGAAGCTTGCCTATGGCCTCAGAACAGGGAAGAGTTTATTCAACAAGACACCCAAAGCCTATGTCGTAAACAAAAGGATTGATCAAGTCCACCACATTGAAATTAATAGTTTTTACCTAAGTGGCATCAGAAAGGAAAAGATATTTTCAAAACAGAACTGACAAAAGGACTAGTAAAAAAAAAAAAAAAAAATACAGGGTGGGGCAAACGTGGGTTTACAGTCGTTTGTATGGAAAATAATACAATAATTAATAACACAAGAATAAACTCCATTTCACACACTCCCAACTGTAAACCTACATTTGCCCCACCGTGTATACGAAGAACGCTTAATGACAAATAGGGGGGAGAAGTGTAAAGGATATAAACAGTCATTTCACTGCATTGCAAAGAAAATGGCCAATAAACAGTTTTAAAAGATGCACCGCGTCGTTGTTAATCTGGGAAGTGAAAATTAAGGCCACAAGTCATTTCGCAGCCACCCACTTGAAAGAGCCGCGGGCTCGAGTCTCAGGCGAGCAGCAGGGACTCGGCTGTGCTGCGGGTAGGAGTGACAATGGAGACAACCAAACCAGCAGAACGCTTCAGCTCCACATCAAGAAATGGAAGTCCTCCGTGTTTTACCGCCTGGGGCTTGGGTGTCACTGGTCAAACGCTGAGAAGTGGATGGCTTTCTGGAGAAAGTGCTCCGGGTTTTGGACAGGTGACAAATGGACAGATGGAAATAGTGCCTGTGTGCTTGTAATGAATGACCAGGCAGGGGCCCAGGAGACTTCTAAACTCTCAAGTCTTATTTTCATATCAAAAAAACAAACACAAAACTTGCCACAAAACCAGTGGAACTGAAAACCATCGGCAGGCTTATCAAAGAAGAAAATTCTGGCCCGTGCCACTGTGCGGATGACCCTTGAAGACACACTAAGTGAAATAAGCCAAACACGGAGAGGCAGATCCCGTATGATTTCGCTTACAGGAGGCACCTGAAACGGTCAAATTCATAAAAGCAGAAAGTAGAACAGCGATTACCAGTGGCCGGTGCGGGGAGCCTGCGGAGCTAACGGGCCCAGAGTTCCAGTATGGGATGGTGAAAAGGTTCCGGAGAAGGGGCTAGTGGTGACGGTTGAGTTACAATGTCAATGTGCTTAGTGGCACTAAACTGTACTTAAATATGGTGGGCATAGAGTTCAATGTGGGGGAGCAGACACGCCCCCACTTCCCCCTGGAGAGTCGCTTACGGGCCTTGGGCATCCAGCCCTGGGCTCAGCGGAGAGCCTCAGGCAATGTAGAGCTTGGTTAGGAAACTTCTAAGGGGAGAGATGGTTTCACTGAGGTTCCGTTGCTCACCCCCCTTTTGGAGCCAAGCAGCCCTGTAAATTGTCAGGACAGCGCTGCCTCTCACCAGCCGAAGGACTCGAGGCGATCAGTTCACCTCTCCCAGGCTCAGCTCTGGCCCCCGTGAATCCGAGGCCTTTATTCCGGCCGTTCTCAGGCCCCTGGAGTGCTCCAGAGAAATGCACTTGCCTGCACTTGGGTCTCTTGTGTTCCCAAGACCTTCACTTTTATCTCTTCCGTCCTAAAGCCTAATGACTCAGCCCCTCCCTGGGTGAGTCTTAAAAAGGGAAGGACCCAAAGGAACAGTGTTTACTCTTTACCAGAAGCACAGACTCAGGAGAGCAGCAAAGAGGCTGTTTGCTGGTTTGGAGAAGCGGGAATGGGAGGGAGCCCGTGACATGGTGTCCCAGCCCCCGAGTCTTCGGTAGACTGTTACAGAAGGAGGCTCTGGCCAGAAACAGTGGGTGATGGCCCGGAAGCGGCAGCCGGGGCGTCCGAGAGTTGCTGGAGCCCAGAGCTGAGGAGGCCATGGTGGCTGCCCTCAGGAAGGTCATGGCCAAGGGAGAAGCAGCGGTGAGTAAGCAGAAGACTCCGGGACAGCCTGCAGAGGGTACAGCGTCTGCCCAGAGGCAGATGCCTTTCTGGGGCTGGCAGGAGATGCGCCTCCCAGGAAGGAAGCTGTGACTCGGCCCTCAAAGGATGAAATGGGGTTTTCCAGGCAGGTTGGGCGGGGATCGTGTGGCAACCATGGCCTCACTTAATCTTTCAGAAAAAAATCTCACCAGGTGAATGTTATCGGGTCTGTTTTGTACATCAGAAGATTAAGGATCGTACGTATTGAGTCGCTTACTTTCCCAGTCACACAACTGAATACGACAGAGCTGGGGTTCAGGCTCACATCCGTCTGACTCTAAGTGCAGAGCTCTTTGCTCCGACGCGGGGCTGGGCTCCTACCTGAAGGTATTTTCCCTGGGAAACGTTTTACGGCAGATAACGATTCCATAGGATTATTCTGTGCGAGCCCTCTTTGGATTAAATGGGTCTTTGGAGGACTAGCCTGAGAACAGAGACCCTGAAAATAGCGTCGTCTCCTGGAAAGAGCATTTGAATTTTAAGCAGCATCTCCTGTCCGGGGCTGAGTTTTTCACTGCCATCCATTCATGAATTGGGAACTGAGTACACTCGAAAGGAAAACCCTTCAGGGAAGAGGAACGCCGAGAGGAGACGCGACACGCCACCCGTATGGGGAGACGACGTGTGTCCCCAAGGCAATCTGTAGCATTTGCCTGAAGGGAGCAGCACGTAACTGGAGTTTTCAAACATTTTGTGATACTTACAGAGGTGCCAGGTTTCACATCTCCTGAGGAAGGTGGGCGGCCGCCGTACGTGTTGAGCATGTTCTAGCTGCGCCGACGCCGGTGGGAAACGAGGCGGGGAAAGCGGAGAGAGGAGCTAGGGCGGTGAACGGGAGGGTTGAGGCGGGAGGACGACGGTGGAACGAGGAAGGAAAAACAGTTGCTTGCGGGGAGAAGATCTGAAATCTAGGATTGCCACCTGCCAGCCAGAGCCCTCTGTGGCTCAGGCCAGTGCCTGGTTAACTGCGTTGCATGGCCCAAGTTCAAGGGCGCTCAGCGCTGCGGCTGTAAACTCGGGGGGGCCCAGGACTGAACGTCAGGCGGCGGCCCCGTTCAGGTAGCCTGCCTTTGGCCCCGTGGTTCCGTGGCCCGCGCTGTGGAATCACTCATTCACCCATCGCACACTGTGGGGACGCGCCGTGGCCAGGCTGCAGGGCTGCTGGGTTTCTTTCCTTCTCTTGACCAAGTGTCCTCAGCAGAGAAAGCTGGGAAGTAATCACCACTTTAGAGACGACGTAAAGATTGGAAGGGGTGATGACCTAAAGCGGTCAGTACGCGGCCTGAGCCACGGAGGGCGCCTAGTGTTCTTACTAATAATATGTCAACATGACTCCCGCTCTCGGGAGTTGGCCGTCGGCCGGGGGGTGAAACGTATAACAGGGTTCTTCTTCCTCATCAGCTCCAACATTCCCATTTCACAGGCAGGAAGTAGGGACCCGTTCCGATGATCTCATTTCACAGAAAGTAGGGACCAGTTCCGATGATCTCATTTCACAGACAGGAAGTAGGGGCCAGTTCCAGTGACCTCATTTCCCAGGCAGGAAGTAGGGACCCGTTCCGGTGACCTCATTTCACAGGAAGTAGGGACCAGTTCCGATGATCTCATTTCACAGATAGGAAGTAGGGACCAGTTCCAGTGACCTCATTTCCCAGGCAGGAAGTAGGGACCCGTTCCAGTGACCTCATTTCACAGGAAGTAGGGACCAGTTCCGATGATCTCATTTCACAGACAGGAAGTAGGGACCAGTTCCAGTGACCTCATTTCACAGGCATGAAGTAGGGACCCTTTCCAGCTCTCTCATTTCACAGGGACTTGAAGGGGCAAGCGGCTTGCCAGAGGTCAGGAACTGGTTGGCTGGCCCATCACCATGTGCCCCAATATCGTGTTGGAGAATGACATGCTCAGTCGAGGGGACTTTGGGTAATTTGAGCTTTAGTCTTTTGTCTTTCCTCAGCACTCATCCATCCTTTGCTCATTTGGCAGTTTTCAGAGTTTAGCTCCTGTGGGTGTTACTGATGGAGGTACCCATCACTGGCTTTGTCGCACATGGTTGACCAAGTTCAAATGCCATGATTCCTGGAAACACCAACAAGGCTCCTAGAAGGAGCATGATGGCTGGAAAATTTACCTACAATAGCACTTGTTGGCGTATGTATCCAAATAGTTCTAAGAGAACTCTTCATGGGATTTGTTTAAAACAGGCAAGCTGGGGAGGGGGTGGGGGCAGGCAGCTCTGTGGACTATTATACCCAGTACCATGTTAGGAAGTCCTGCAGTGAGCAAACCTGGTCGATTGTGTTGATCCCCAGCATTTCCCACATGTGTTCAATGTCAACATGCAACACAGACCCTATGACCTTGGAATCCTGTGGGACAGGTTCTCAGAAGCTCACCGTAAGAAACACGTCCCTGGATGATCTGGGCTCTGTTCAGAAGAAAAGGGTTTGGGGGGAGGGAGGCACCAATTAAGCAGTATTTGGTGGCTGTGGATGTCAAGCCACTGACATCCCTAAGTGTGTAGAAATGAGGGTTTTCATAAGAATCGCATCATTTATAACTTGGAAATCCTGTAATGATGGAAATGATTTTATGTATTTATTTTCTAAAAGCTCTATCTGTGTCACAGGTTCTTTCTCAAAGTACTTTCCATCCGCCACTTTTACATGGAAGTAGCAGATTAAAGGTGTGTCTTTTATGCCTCAGGCTGAGGACCGTTTTTTCCTAAAAGCAGGAGTGTGTAAATCGTCTTCACGTGCACCATCTGTTGTAAGGCCTTGGCCGTGAGTTAGCCGGGGAAGCCCTATGCCGCACAGATGTTCACGGTCATTCCTCACGTCCTTAGGGAGTATTGTAAGAATTCTGTGATATTTTCAGTCCTGCCTTTATAAAATGACCAAGTTAATGACATCCACAAGTGCCGGCGCACGCTGCCTTCAAGCGCTCTGGTGCAAACTTGCCTACTGGCGACCCAGTAAAACAGTTCAGTACGTGCCATCGGCGAAGGTACCATCGCTGTTATTAGAATAACGAGAGGATCGCTGATGGCACATATGCACGTTCCATAAAATGCTGCAGTCACCCACGTGGGAACTTACTGTTTGGCCTCTAACTTCTCCAGGCCGCCTTTCATTTAGTGGTCACTGAAAAATTGTCCTTGTGTATTTCATCATCTAAACAGAATCTTGCAAATAGGATAAGCTGACACGTGTCACAACCCCGTGTTCTTCGCTTTAACTCCGTGGCAAATCTCCCACCAGGGTCCTCGGGCCTTCAGCATGTGCTTTCTGTGATTCTTCCCATAATACTTGCTGACAAAGGGATTTACTTTGTTTCATTATATTATGTGTTGTGCGTTTCCCAGCCATTTTTTGCCAAGGCAGGAATTCTTTTTTATGTATGAAATCTCCTAAGAGACTGCTAACCACTTTTCAGGGGGTGTAGTGAAACATAAAGTTCGGGACCATCACAAGCTTCACACGTCATCCAGAAATTCGGAGGCTTGGCTTCATGTTCTGGGTGCTCTGGTTTTAAAAGTCTTGCCAATCATACATCCCTGTCCTCCCATTAAGTGCTATCGGAAGGCATAATACACACTCCGGCGACGTTCTTCCTTAACGATGGTTGTAAATCCATATCTGAAATAGTCTTGAGAGTTTAAGATTTTTTCCTGCTTCTTGTCAGATCTAATTAGATAGGCATTTCGGTCCCGGGTGAAGCGGCCGAGGAAGGGCGTGCGGGAGCAGAAGCGTCAGCTTAGCTGTTTTCTCGCTAGTTGTGGGAGCTGGGCTTGTTGGTGTTCTCTTCTGTCGCTGCTCTGGAGGACGCCTTCTTTGTAAACGTAAACTTCTATTTGGAAGAATTTAGACTTACAGGAAAGTTGTAAAAGTCATACTGAGAGCCCGGCTGGCGTGGCTCAGTGGTTGAGCATCAACCTAGGATCCAGGAGATCGCGGTTCGATTCCCGGTCAGGGCACATGCCCGGGTTGCGGGCTCGATCCCCAGCAGGGGCCGTGCAGGAGGCAGCCGATCAATGACTCTCTCATCATTGATGTTTCTATCTCTATCTCTCTCTGCCATCCTCTCTGTGAAATCAACAAAAAAATATATTTTTTAAAAAAAAGTAATACTGAGAGTCTTATATATCCCTCATCCAATTTTAGTTTTTCTAGTGTTAATACCTTATGTAACAATGCTGAACATGTACCAACAAACCAGACAAAATAGAAACAGACACATAGATACAGAGAACAGGCTGAGAGCTGTCAGAGGGGAGGGGGAAGGGGGACTGGATGAAAAAGGTAAAGGAATTAAGAAAAAAAAAACAAAAAAACTCATAGGCACAGATAATAGCATGGTGATTACCAGAGGGAAAGGGGGGCCGTACAAGTAGGTAAGCGGAAGATAAACGGTGATGGAGGAGACTTGACTTGGGGTGATGAACACACAATACAGCATACAGATGATGTATTACAGAATTGTATACCTGAAACGTATGTAATTGTATTAACCAATATCACCCCAATAAATTCAATTAAAAAAATTTTAAATGGTACATTGCTATTAACTGCACTAAGGCTTCAGTCACATTTTACCAGGTTGTCCACTAATGTCTGTTCCCTGTGTCTCCTCTGGTCTCCTACAGTTTCTCAGTCTTTCCTTGTTTTTCATGACTGGCTCGATACTTTTGAGGCCTACTGGTCAGGGAGGTAGTTGATAAACTGTCCCTCAGGTTTGGGTTGTACAAGGTACTTTCTCACCATTAGACTGAGGTTACAGGTGGTTGGAAAGGCTGTCACAGAAGTGCAGGGCCCTCCTCCCCGCTGCTGTCAGGAGGGGCCTGACTTCCACACCGGCCATCCCTTGGGAGGCTCCCAGGTGAAGTTGGTACCTGCCAGCTTTCTCCACTGGACGGCCCCTGGTTTCCCTTTGTGCTCATCTGTCAGAGGCGAGTCACTGCCTCCACAGTGGCAGTCACCCCCAGCGGAAGGGGGGCTGTGGAATTTACAGACATTATCGGGGCCCTTCTGTAAGGAGACTTGTCTGTCCCCCATTACATTTGTTCATTCAATCATTTATGTCCACCTGGACTCACGTATATTTATTTTATACTTTAGGTTGTCATTTTTAAGCCATTGGTTCATTTTGTGAGTTATTTTAGTTTATTATTATTAGTGTCATTATTAATAATTGTATTAAACACACTAAAAACAGATACTAGTATGACTGGTAGAACAGTTACCCAGACACGTTTAAACACCAGCACATCTCAATATTTGAGGGTGCCACAGACCCTCTGTATTCACACAGTTAGATACGGGTGCTCAGACGTCATAGAAGAATAGAAGCTCTCTCTTTCCCCCCCCACCCCCCGCCTCTGCTTTTCTTTTACAGCAGGATGGTGACTTCTGGCAGCCCCCAGCCAGTACGTAGAGCTTAGCCATTTGGTAAATATGTTTTGCACGCCTGCTGTGAGCCAGGCGCTGTCCTGAGCACTGGCGATACGGTCATGAACAAGACCATGCAGACCCTGCTCTGCCTGAGCTTACATCCTAAAGCAGGATACAGATAGGAGACAAGAACACGGGTGATCAAATTGGTCATTTCGGGTGGAGACGTGCTGTGAAAAAGTCGGAGCAGGGAAATGTAAGCGACTAGCTCTCATGGGCCCAGGTTGAAGCGAGGAGCCCTCTTCTCTCAATGACCCTGCCGAGGGCACTGCTCATCCTTTGTAAGACATGTGCCCACACTTGAACCCATCTCTGCCTGCTTAGGAGTCATTGGTAATGACTCACTGGTCAGCCCAAGTCACCTGCCCATGCTTCTGGCGGGTCGAGCGTGACCAGTGGTGCCGTTAGCATCACAGGAAGAAGGCAGGGTCTGGTTCTGCAGGGGAATGGTGCAGAGCACAGAAAAGCAACAGTGGGCCCCTGGGAAGGTGCCTGCCAGGAACCGGGAAGCACAGCTGCCTCTCCAGAGTCTCCAGGCAGCGAGTCACACGGTGCCCACCTCCAAGGGCATTACCGACACTGACACATTGCCGAAATCCCACTGGACTCCCCTCCCAGCTGCTCCTAGCCAGCCTGGGTAGAATGCCTCAGCTGAACACTCCATGCCCGTCTCTAGAGGTGCGGTCTGCCTCCCTCTATCCACCTTGTCCCAGAACCAGCAAAGGCACGCCCCTGGGGACACTGTGTGCATTCTGTGAAATGTAAGTGAAGTCTCAGCAATTAACTCCAAGGAGAGAGAAAGAATACAGGGCTGGTTGCAGCCACAGGGTGTCAGCAGCGTAGCCACATCAGGGTAACCTCCACTGAGGATCCTTATGCTATTTTCCATTTCCTGCCATCAGTGGTCTTTCAGGAATTCTTTTTTTCTTTATTTTTTCATCTTATTTTGAGAGAGAGGGAAGCATCGATCGGTTGCCTTCCAAACCCGCCCCAACCAAGGATCAAACCCTCGACCTAGGTATGTGCCCTGACCAGGAGTCAAACCCACAGCCTCTTGGTACACAGATGATGCTCCGACCAACTGAGCCAGGGCTGTCAGGAATTCTTAACACACCCCACAATGCAAATTGAATTTTTACCCGCAGTTCAAATTGATTTTTACCCCCATTTTATAGCAAAAAGAAAACCCAGAGCGGTGAGCCTAACGAACCTTAGAGAACATAGCTGGATCTCCTCGTGGACCTGTGACCCTCCAGGCCCTGAGTATTAGCAGGGGTACCCATTTCCTGCGGTCATTTTCTCCACTCCCTGACCACTAGTCCTCAGACGGGAAAATCAGAAACGTTACAGGTGACAGACAGGGAATGAGAAGGTGTGTAGGACAGGGCCTCGGAGCCATGCTCTGGGATCCACGGCGACATTCTCCGGCCAAGGGGACTGATCGCTGCGTTCAGTATGTTCTCGCTCCTGAGCAATGGTGCGTTTTTGTCTCGGAAGAATTTTTTTTTTCCTGGCGGTTGTAAAACCCCAGAAGCAACAAAAACCCAAGTAAAAGGAGGAGAGAGTCACAGAGTATTTGTGCTCGAGTCCGAGTGTCAGGATCACCGTTTTTATTTACTAGCCGCTGCCTGGTGTCGTCAGGATCGGGGAGGGAAGAGGGGTGGCTCAGAATGCACAGCGGTTGACAAGGAAATAGAGACACTGGGTGGGCCCCGCTGGCAGTCGGCACACGACTGAGCCTGTCCCCTGCCTGCACAGTTGGACAAAACACAGGTCTTACATTCGAGGGGCCGGCAGTCTGGGTTGTAGACAGAGATTGAAGGACAGTGTCTCTTTGGAGACACCCCATGGGACCGGAGCCTGTAGTATGTTCGAGACTCCTGTGTGCTGAGCACCAGCCTGCGCCAGGCTCCGCCGTGGGCACCTTTCCCTCTCATCTCACCGGTCCTCCGAAGCAGGTGATTCCCTCTTAACAGATCAGAAGATAGAGGCGCAGCTACATTCAGTTGTTGGGGTAACAGCATTGGGGAGCACCAGGGTGAAATGTGCCTTGCTCACTGCCTGTGACTCTCTCTGGCCTCTGCCCAGCATCTTAAACCAACGTAAAGGGCCTGCCTAGCGGAGCAGCCCCTCTTCAGGCCTCTCCATGAGGTCTGGCCAGGAGGAGCGGGCCCCTGGCAGGCCTTCTTCTCGGGGCCACATCGTCTGTGCCCATCCTTCTTCCTGCCCCAGGCTGCGACGGTTTGCAGCCCCTCGTTTTCCACCTTGTTTCCTGTCCCTCCTTACCGCTGAAGACTGTTTTCATCCAGCCTTCCTAGCAGGTCAGACGGCCACCCCGCGAAGTCCGAAACCAGATGTCTTTTGTAGTTTGCTGAGCACATCACTCCGTCAGTCCTGGGCTCGACCACAAACTGTGAGGCAGTTGTTGCTGCGTCCACTTTCCGGACGAGGGTCTGTCTCTGTGATTTGGGCAGCTTAGTGCAGCCGCCCAGCCGGTAAGAGCTGGGGCCGGCGTGTAGGCCTGTCTGCTCGCGCCTCTACACCACGTAGCGTAACCCTGAAGATGACAGGGGAAGGGACTTGTGAGACAGTTGTCCTTCTCCTTGAAACACCAAACAAGGGGACACCAGAGGGAGCTTAAACCCCTTCAGGAGAAAGTGACACGCTGGCCCTTAGACAAAGAGAAGGGGAATATGTTTCTCCCCACCCCGCACCCCCAGCCCACACTAATAGGGCTTTGATAACTGGTTTGCTGCAGACAGGCAGAGTGTGGGGATTATGGAGAAAGGCATCATCGTGATTTTTGTTCCCGAACCAAAGGGCAGCTATTGAATACTAACGACCCACCAGGCACGGTGGCACTCAGGATAAATAGTAAGTCATGCTCCCTGCCGGCCCAGAAAGTCCCATTCCAGTGACGGCAGGTGCAGGCCTGTAAATAAGTAATTACAACAGTGCGCAGTGAATCTTCTAATAAGGTTAACTGCAAGTGTTCGGAGCACTGAGGAAGGACCCAGCAACTGCCTTGGAATGCTGACAGTGAGAATCAGATTACCCAACTTGTAGAGACTAAAAATGAAATCGGGAGTTTGAATTTCTTAGTTTAGAGTTCTGGAGTAGACGGCTGTGGACATTGGTGAGTAGACAGTGGTGCATTGACCTCTCCCTCATAGGCACATGATGGCTGCCATGAGTCCAGTCATCGTATCTCTGTTTACCATAGAAATGTGGGGAGGGGGGGTGGCACCTTACTCGTTATTAGGAAATCAAGTAATGCTTCCCCATGTATTTTTGGGCAATCTTGGGTCACCCTGCCACTACTGCCTGCAAGGGAGTCGGAGAAATCAACAAGCAGGATCATCGTGATTAGCTTAGACTGTAAATGGATCATGAGCCATTCGCAGGGGCTGGGGACAACAACTACAAACAAAGTTAATGTTCTGTTGGGAATGAAGGATGGGGTGGAGAGAGAGACATACCAGGAGGCAGCCTTCTGCCACTTTGTGGTCCTGGAAACCAGAAATGCGTTTGAGCTCAGCTATGAAGGGTGAGCAGGCATTCACGTGGTTGAGAAGAAATTAGGATAATCTAGGAAGCGGGGTGGGGTGGGGACATATGCAAAGGCACTGAGGCATGAAAGACGGGTTCAAGAAACACCAGGAAGTTTGTTAGCCTGGAGACAGAGTTGGAATTGTAGGTGGGAGCCAGTTTGCAGCAGCTTTAACTGCCAATCTAAGGAGAACAGATGTTATTCTGTGGGTCACAGAAAGTCAGTGGAGGTCTTGAGGCAGAGACCCATTTTCCTAACACCCCTTATTTAGCTCAGGAACTTGGAAGACATGAAGTCTGTGTTTTTATCCACCTGGCATTTGCACACAGACTGATTTCTTAACACTTTTGCGCCGTGAATTATTTTTATGAACCCTCTGGGTTCTAAGTACTTAAGAAGCTGACGTGCTGGCTGAACTCTCCCCGTAGCCCGTCCTTGTACCGAGGTCTTGTTTCTGTCTTTGAAATGCTTTTTTTCTGTGCCCTCGATGGGTGGTGGAGTCTCTCACATCTCCTTTAATCTTGTTGACTTCTGCTGTCTTCCCAGATGATGTTTAAGTTTCCTGGACAGTAATCAGTTTCTTTCCATTCCTCTGGCTCACTGCAGGCTGACTCCAAGCCTGCCCATACACTCAGCCGTTAGCAATAGTTTAGACCCAACTAGATCACACCCCAGAGCCCCTGGTGTCTGGCAGTGTCTGTAGCCCCCCTCCCCCCCGGCACACAACCCGGGTGCCTCCCTCTCTGCATCCTGCCGAGCTGGGGGTTCAGCCCATGTCTCTGGAAGGTCCTAAGTCACCTGCCACCTCAGTGTCCTAGGGATGCCTGGGGTCCCTGTGTTGGGCAGGGAAAAGGAGGTTTATTTCTGATCCTGTAGTCTTCCGTAAATCTCTGGTTCCTTTATATAAACAGAGCCATTTAATGATTGCAGACATGGGAGAAATAAGAGGAATAGACTCCTAATTTCTGCCTCCTTGGGTTCACATTCTGACTGTCCCACCTTCCAGCTGTGTAACTTGGGGAAATCTGCTAAACTTTCCTCACCTGTAAGGTGGCGAAATGAGAGTATATCACCTAGAGCGTTGAGTAAAGACTCAATGAGCTAGGACAAGCGAAGTGTCATAGCAGGAGCCACGCTTAGCACAAAGCAAGCTTCCAATGTATGTTAGCTGCTAATCATAATTATTATTATTACTGTGCTGCTGTGCCTCAGCCAGTGGAAAAAGTTATGATAGGTTTTCACCACCAATGTCAGAGACTCCCTTGTATTTTCCAGCTCCTTGCAAAAATCTATTTTGGGCACATTCTCCCATGTCACTCCGTCTCGTGTGAAGGCTTGTCAGCAAAGGTCATGCACACCACCAGCTCGCTGCCCCCAAGTCAGCAGTGATGGGTGATTCTGTCCCTCAAGGGGCCAGGAAATGACATTTCTCAGTAGTCAGACCAGGACTGATCAAAATAATCAACAATAATGATACTGAGTCGGATTTTCAGAGGCAGGCGTGCGACTTAGTGGAAGGAGCCATGGCCTGGGAGACAGAAGCCATTTGTTCCTGTCTGCTGTGTGACTATGAGCAAGTCACTGCCTCCCTCTGGGCCTTGGCTTCTTTATGCTTGAAGAAGTCAGGAACAACCTCTGTCTCTCTAACATCTCTTTAAAAGAACGTGTCATGCTTGTAATTTCAAATGGACAGTTATATAACGCTCTCTCTGTTCATCTCTGCATTCATAGCCCCTCTCGGTGCGTGGCAGAGTCAGTGCTCATTTTAGTATCTGTTGAATGAATGAGTGAATGAATGATGTAGAAAGAGAAAGATTTGGGAGCAAGACGGACCTGGTTTTGTATTAGAATTGGCTACTTGCTAGCTGAGCAACCCTGTGCTAGTCTGAGCCTCAGGATTACCATCTGTAAAAGAAATAATAATAGAAGCGCACACACACACACACCCCGGCAACCACCACCCTGGCCTGCTCTCTAGCGTATTACATAAACAATAGCTCTTACTTACTTCTCTAGAAACTAGCGCAGGGGAACGGAGCATTCTGTGTTCTGATGATTAAAAACTAGTTGAAAAGGTAAATCTGAATATACATTACTAGACTTAGAGTGGGCTCACTTGTCCCAGAGCCGCCGGGTTGCCAATAGGTTTACAAAACCCCCTTGGCCTGCCGGTGACCCCACCATCTTCTCGCCCTCCCTTCCTTTCATCTTCGCTGCTTTTTCTGTAACACCAGTGTGTGCCTGTAGGCGACACCCAAACCCAGCTCCCGGGCAGATGGGACAGAACGAGGGGTGATGCGGTAAAAGATGGCCTGCCGTGGTGGGGACACGGGGAGACCAGAGCCCTCGTCCGAGCTCTGGCCTGGCCCATGTGACCGTGGGCAGGCCCCCTCTGGACCCTCACCCTGCTCATCTGGGAAGGGCCCAGCCCACCGACACAGGACTTGATAGCGGTGAGGAGCCTGCGGTCCCGGGTTAGCGCTGGCTTCGTGTCTCAGCTCCGCAACTCACCAGCTGCAGGCCAGTCAAGGACCATTTCCAAAAAAATGGGCAGTGGGATTCAAGCGGGCTTATTGGAAGGAATTAGTGGCGCGGTCTCCTCAGAGGGCCTAGCAGGTCTGTACACGGTAAGTTCAGATTTTCACTTAGTTTACGTTTCTCTGTGTTGAGGGACCCACGTCTCCTGAGTCAGATGCGCATCCATCAGCCCCCCTGCTGGCTCAGCGCTTGGCAGGCGTCAGACTCCTGCGCAGCAGAGACGCGGTGCCCACTGGGTGTGAGGGACACCAGCTCGCCTGCCGTTATCTTAATGCCTGGCCCAGTCCCTTCTCATGTCTGTGTGGCGTGTTCTTAGAGGAGCGTCTCCTCTCCTCCCTCGCACCCTTCAAAAGGCCCAGGAAGAGGGCCTCATAATTCATGCTCATCCTTCCCTGAAATGCAGGCACCGTCAGGGGGCCTCGGTCCGGGGAGGACCCGCCAGCCCTTCCTGCTCTCTCCTGAGGGCTAAGTGCCCGCTTCCTGACTTATTGCTGCAGCCACTTCATGCTGGCAGGAGGGGAAAGGAGGGCAGAAGAGAGCCTACCCTGGCATGCAGGCACTGTGCCAGGCATTTGTTTTACCCTCTTAACTACTTTGTGAGGTCAGGATGACTGATCCCCACTTGGCACATGAGGCAACTGAGGTCCCAGGAAGTGAAACAGGTTGCCCCAGGACATACAGAGCTAGGAGCCTAGCTGGGGTTTCTAACCTGGCCTGGCCTGACGTCCCTGGTTCTTGCTCTGCTGTTGTGCCGTTGCTGGGAATAGAAGGGCAGGGATGTGATTTGAGCCAAATAGGAGTCCTGTTGTTCACTGCACCGTGAGAGAGGGACTTGGTCTTGCAGACCAGTTTTTATCCAGCCAGCTTCAAGGGCTGTCGCTGCGGTGCACCCATGGGATCCCGAGAGAGAGGGCAGAGCGAGACGGGCCTCCAGACCTCTCTTCAGATGGCAGGCCCTGGGCCCTGCTGCAGGCTCTCACAGACAGGCTGTGGCCGCAGGAGAGAGTTGGGAAGCCACTGAGCTCTGGAGGCCCAGCTCCTTTCCGCAGTGTCCCCCCACGGGAGGAGAGAGCGAGGACATGGGGGCATAGAGAGGGAAAGGTGAGAGTTATTTTATTTCCTCCATCATGCAACAAAGCATAAAAAGGAGAGATTTTAAAACCTGTTCTTTGTGGCATCAAGGAAAGAACCTGGGCTCTAGAGTCAGATTTTTTCAAACTGGTATTGGAATCCCAGCTCCAGCATTTACTGGCTTCGTGGTCCTGGGCAAGTTACTTCTCCAGTTTATTCTTTAAAATTGCATTCTTCGCGAGGGTCTTCGCAAGCATTTTAAAAAGACAAGGAATGTAAAGCTGATGGGTGAGGTGTTCCGCCGATGGACAAGCTCCCCAGCGGAGGGGTGGGCAGTGCCCGCAGGAAATGACAGCTGCCTCGTAGCTGGCATCCCTGGCTCCACTTTTATCCCGCCCACCCCACCACTCACATCTTCATTACAGAGCAATCTTCCTAAAACCGGGTTAGTCATTTCCCCTCCTTAAAAAACCTCTATCTATGCCACCTGGTGGTGGTCCCCCCATGAGTCAGGATCTCGCCCCACTCCCCTGTGCAGCCGCACCCCCTCCCACGCCCACACTCCCGTGCTCCTGCTGCACGGCGAGGGACTTCTGTTTTCCAAACGCACCGCTGTCCCGCACACCTTCCCTCTGCCTGGATTACGTCACCACCACCCCTCTGCCCCAGGCCCATCTCCCCAGGAAACTCCCCTCGTCCTTCACGCCCCAGCACAGGCCGCTCCTTCTAGATGCTCCTCTGAGCGGCCTACAGCTGCCGTTTCCTCCTGACCCTCCCTCCATCGTTACATCCCGTCACCTGTTTGTGGACACCTCTCCCCAGCCGACCGTGAGCGGCCGCGGGCGGCGCTGCCAATAAGGGCCTCCGGTCGTCACCCAGCCCGGTCCACTGGGGGCACTTAATCAGCAGGTCCAGCACTTACTGGGCGCTCACCCTGTGCCAGGCGCTGCGTACAATGCTTTATTTGCATAGTAGTTGATTTTCCCAGTGTATCCGTCAGCCCTGGCTCGAGGTGGAAACCACACCAATTATTTGAATAGAGAATTGCATCTTTAAAAATGATAACTAGGTACAAAGTGTTCACTTGGTAACTAAAAAAGCAAAAATAGAAAATTGCAGGGAACAGTTACCACCCCTGGAGCGGGGGGAACAGAGGCGGCAATTATCGTAATACTGTCACCTGGGGCTGGACCCCAGCCCCGCGGTGGAGGCCGCAGGCAGCTCCAGAGGCAGCGACACTGGCCGAGACGGGGAGGAGGGGTGTGGCTGGTTCTGAGTGCTGGAAAAACTGCAAAAGTGGATTTCGCTGCTGCTAAAGGAAGGAAGCGCCGCCGCTGGTGCGAAGAAAGGAGGTGGCGTGACACTCAGGGGAACAGGAAGCAGCTGGGGGGGGGAGCCCCTCCTTTCTCCTCCAGACCCCCAGGCTCCCTCCCATGGCCCCTGCTGGCAGCCTAACAGGGAGCAGCTGGCAGAGCAGAGGGAGGGTTTGCGGAGTCCTGGCTTCAGTATCACAGAGCTGGTTTGGGGCTGAGCGATGAAAACGTATACACGGGCACAGGCAGGAGCTGTTACTAGTCCCATTGCACAGATGGGGAAACTGAGGCGCGGAGAGGTGAAGAAACTTGTCCAGGATTAAATGACTCCCCCGAGCAGAGCCGGGATTCGAACCCGGGCAGCCTGGCCGGCCCCAGCGCCCTTGCTCTTAAGCGCTCTACCACAGAGGCTGAGTGAATGAATGAAGGACTGAGTGAGTGACTGAACGGGCGGCCTAGAAGGCATGCCGGGCCGGTGCCGCCTGCCTGACCGCCTCCTTGCGCCCGCCAGGTCATCCACTGGAACTCCCCCAAGAAGCTGCGCGTGAAGAACAAGCACGTGGAGTTCTTCCGCAACCTCTACCTGACCTTCCTGGAGTACGACGGCAACCTCCTGAGGCGGGAGCTGTTCGGCTGCCCCAGCGAAGCCGATGTCAACAGTGAAAACGTAAGTGGCTCACGGGGCTCGGCCCCGCGGGGGCGGGCGGCTTCTCTGCCGGACTGCGAGGACCGCCAGTGTGTGCCAGGCCCCGAGCCAGGCTCAGGGCGTGCCCGAGATGAGCAAGACGCCACCACTGCCTGGGGAGTCCCCCGTCTCGCGGGGCAGACGGGCACGTAGGCAGATCACGGCCCTGCTCATCACTGTGGATGCGGGGGGGGGGGGGGGGGGCTGCGGAGCTCCACTTGGCCCAGACCTGATAGTCAGGGTGAGTTTCCAAGCAGAGGAATCTGAATGAGCAGAAACACAATGGAAACGACAGACAAAGGGTTTTCTCTGCAGCCAGGAAGCTCTGAGGTCTTTGTGGACATGGCACCCCTGCGGAGACCCAGGATTCAGGGTGATCGGTGCATGGGGTGGCACCAAAGATTTTCACAAGTGACTGGCTCCTTTAAGGGTTAACATGGGTGAAGAAAGTGTTAGGTAAGTGGTCATAGGCCTAGCCAACATCTATATTTTCTTATTTCTTCATTTATAATCACTTCCATATGTTATATCTCCACGGTGCTCATAGAAACCCCTCCCCCGCAATTAGAGTTGAAGAAATTTAGGCACAGAGAGGTTAAGCAGGTTGTTCAGGGTCACACGGCAAGCAGGGAGCAAAGTCGAGACACTTTTGCAGGTGATGGATTATGTTTCTTACCTTGATTGTGGTGATGGTGACATGAGCACATACGTATGTGCAAACTCATCACATTGTGTACATTAACTACGTGCAATTTTTGTATACTAATTATATAACTCAATAAAGATAGAGGCGGAAGGAAGGAGAAGAGCAAAGGAAGTTCTTCTTGGGGGAGGAAATAGCTGGTGCAAAGGCCCTGGGGCAGGCAGGTCTGATGTGGGGATCTGGAGGAGGATGCCTGTGTGCCCAGGGGCTACTGGGGACAGAGGGCCATAGGCGGACTTGAGCGGCAGGCAGGCAGGAGTCAGACTGGAAGGCTGTTGTGAGCAGGTTGAAGAGTCAAAATTTTGTTTCATTAGTACTATTGTTATTTATATTCTTCTCTCGGATGTCATGAGAAACCTTTTAGGTGCCCAAATGGCAGGGGGGGGCATCTGTGGATGGTCTGGAGTCAGGCACTCACCTGGCCCTTTGTCAGGATGACCAGTCCCAAGGCCACCCCAGCTCGCAGTCTGTCATTTGGCCCCCAAGTCTCAGCGGAGCTGCTTCCAGCTCCAGCGTTTTCCTCCACATCTCCCTGGATGCCTCTCTCAGTGTCTGCCCTTTTAAACCACTGACGATCGAGGAAAGAAAAACCATTCGGCACTTGAACTCTGTCTCAGACGCTGCGAAGCACTTAGAGGCTTCGACAAACACTGTTCCTTGGGCCTTTCCTTCGGTTCTGCCTTCTCAAGTCGGTGTCTGTCATCCCCATCAGCATTCGAGTGCCCACTCGGCACTTCATTCCAAACGCGAAATACAACTGTCCTCCTGCCTCTTTTTTTTCTTCCACGGAAGAGGCTTGAATAAAAGGCCTTGCAGGATGACGCCCTCAGTGGTTCATCATGGCATCACCGGGTCCCCCCATCCGTGTCTTAGGAAGCGGGACTCCCTTTATCAATGACTCGCCCGCTTTCCTGCCAGCAGCCTCCCCTGGGGTCATGGTCGGGGAGGGTGGAGGGAGAGTCCCCCGGGGGCCCTCCTCTGAGTCTGTGACTGCATTTATTTGCTCAATAAGCGCGTGTGAATGCCGGCCATCTGCCAGGCCCAACACAGGGCACCGGGGCTGAAATTAGAGACCTGCCCAGTCCTGGTGCACGTATCAGGTGGTAGGGATGCCGAGAGCATGGTGTGTCCGGGTGCAGGGAGGACCGTGAACCGGAGAGCGGCCTCTGTGAGCACTCACCACGGCTGCCCCGTCCCCAACACTCTTGTCCTTTGACCCGGCCAGAGCCACACTCCCACCTTTGCTGCTCCCTCTGCGTCCCAGGTTCCCCGGCTCACTGCCACCCACCTCGGGGCCTCTGTGCTTGCTGTCTCACTGCCCGGACCACCCTGCCCCAGGTGTGTGAACATCTCTGCTGCGGCATCTTCAGGAAGGAGCCCGTTGTCACTGTCTGTGACGAGCCCTGTTTTCATCAGAGTACGTGCACCGTCCACCAGGGTTCACTTCAAGTACTTGTCCCCTAGTTTTTTCCCCCCCAAATCTAAAACCAAAAATATAAGACCATTAGGTCAGAGACTTTGCCTGTACCGTTCACCTGTGCGGGCCCCTCCCCCAGAATGGAAGCGAGCACATAGTAACCGCCTGATAAACATCTACTGAGTGAATCGAGGACATGAGAGGGAAGAATGAAGTTCCCGGGGAAAGCGGAGCACCCCAAGCCGTGGGGAGTTCGGCAAGGACACGCCGGCGTTTGTGCGTGAGGCCGTGGGCGCGTTGGGAGAGGGGCAAAGAAAGAAGCTGACCTCAGGGGCCTTCGCTGGTCTCAGCCATTTAGACTCCACCAGATGGCTTTAATCTTGGCGAGGTTGAGAGTTGAGAAAAATCGTTCAGTGTAGAGCATAGAATGAAAGGGGCAAGACTGGAGGGGGGAGACCGTTTAGAGACTGTTGCCGCATCCCAGGCAGAAAGATGACAGTGGGGCCGTGACCTAGGCCGGCAGCCGTGGGGATGGAGAGAATAGATGGGTTGTTTTGCGGGCACTAAGAACAGGGGAGCAGGGGCATCTGGCATGCGTGAATCAAGACAGCAGGTCCCGGTGCCCTGCTGCAGCCAGGCTCCTGCGGCGAGCCGGCCCTCCGTGGACGGCTGGGGCAAGGAGAGACCCTGGGACCGCGTCTCTGTAGGGAGCCCACCTCCTGGTCCTCAGCAGCATGTTAAGTGTTATCTGCAAACACAGCCGGAGGAAAAGGGCAAGATGTTGGATCCGGCCCAGCGCGGATGCTCCCAGCTCCACGGGAAGAGGTCATTAGCACCCTGACAAGTGCACAGATGGCTGTAGTCTCGAAGAGATAAGTCCAGAACCTCTTCATTGGACTGCAGACCCCAGATGAGAAGGGCTCCAGTGGCACTGAGTCTCAGGGCCCATTCAGTCACTCGACATGTAGTCATTCAAACAATTCCAACCTCAGGGCTAGGGATGCAAACTGAGCTTTCCGGATCCAAGCCCAGCTCTCACGGGCTTGTCTAGTGAGGGATGCAGACGAGCGGGGGGTTGTTATCCAGTGTAGTTAGTGCCCAGATGGCAGCGGTGCTTTGAGAGCACACGAGAAGGGTGTTGCACACACTAGGAGAGAGAAAGTGCATCAGGGAAGACTTCCTGGAGGAGGCAAGATTTGAAGGGCAAAGAAGGAGCAGTGGAGGGTATGGCAAGTGGACTCGGTGGGAGGGAGGGAGCCACACAGGCAGTGGAGACCAGCGGTAAACAGGAGCAGGGCATATTCGGATTTCAGTAAAGGCAATTTGAGAACATACAGGGCTGCACAAGTTTGTTTTTTGCATTATTAAAATTCCCTCAAGGGGGAGGTGATGATGGTGATAACACTGTGAGCGCCCTAGTCTTCCCAGATGACGTATTTCATGGTCACCGGACCTCAGAGACGGCACATGGATGCTCCGGGCGTCTGGTTTACCATCTGATAAATGGGCACAGGAATGTATTTGTCATAGTGTTTCATGGATAATTTATGTTAAATCACCAAGAAAGAAGGGCTCGGCGCCAGGGACACCATGTTTGTTGTTTGTTTATTTGTTTCCACAAACCACAGTGCCCAACCTGTCGCTCCACAAACGGATTCAGGTTTTATTAACCTTCCTTCTAGGACCTCCTGGCAGAGAGAGGAACCTATGGAGTCCCTTAGAGCTCCGCCTCCACAGCATGAGGGCCGTCACGTTCGCTCTGGGTCACACAGTCCCAGAAAGGTTTCCCACCAGTTAGGGGACGGCGGGTAGGAAGGAGACGCCATTTGGTTGGTCTCGCTGCCAAAGGAATGAGAAATTCAGGAAGTCGGGGGATTCATCTCTCCAGCCTGGAGCTCAGGGTGTCAGAGTGACTTGGAAGAGATCAGGCTCCGTCAGTGCTGTGGAGTGACAGTCACTCCTGGGCACAGCCGCGCGCATCCACCATGGCGCATACAGGCATCTCCCCTGGAACCAGGGAGGTCATTTGTCATGCAGTAAGCAGCCAGTGGGCATTAGTAGTTTTATCATTTGATAGAAATAGCCATGGAGGCTAGAATTCTACACCTTAAAGTTAGCATTTCTCTCCCTTTGCCTCAGCCACCCAGCCCCTGAAGCCTTTCCAACAAACCCCAGGATGCCACAGAACACAGTTGGATAATCACGGATATTCCTCACCCCCTAATCCAGGAAAAAAATCCTTCTACAGCATCCCGAACAGGCTTGCGTCTGACTTCTGCTGGAATCCTTCCAAGGACAGGGAGCTCACCACCTCCAGCAGCCTCCTCCCCTGCTGGAGCTCCGGGTGCTAAGCCATCTTCCCTGCGCTGAGCTGAAAAACCCTTCCCTTCCTTTCCTTAAGGAGTTCATTCATCTGAGCCCGGTCCTCTGGAGCAAAATGAGGACACCCCCTGTTGTCCCTGAGAGCCTGGCAGGTAGCGTCGTCTGTTTCCATACGGTGTGTTTCCCTAAGCCCTGTGTTTATAGAGCGATGCTTTATCATCAAAAACGCCTGCCCCAGCCCTGGCTGGTTTGGCTCAGTGGTTAGAGTGCCCACGGACTGAAAGGTCCCGGGTTTGATTCCCGGTCGAGGGCATGTACCTCGGTTGCAGGCTTGATCCCCGGCCCTGGTCGGGGGCGTGTGTGGGAGGCAACCAATCCATGTGTCTCACATCGATGTTTCTCTCCCTCTCCCCCTCCCTTCCACTCTCGAAAAAAAAAAATCAATGGAAAGAAATATCCTCAGGTAAGGATAAAAATAAAATAAAATAAAATAATGCCTGCCCCGCCTAAGGGAATCTCCAGCTAAAGGAAGCTCACCTCTTTAAATGCAAAACCTTAAACTGTATAGGTTTTAACCAATTTGGGCAGAATTCTTGCTCAACTACATGCCCTTCCTTTACTCAGCAAACTGTACTAAACTCCATTTACAATTTGCGGTGACGGAGGTTGCGCTGCGCGGGCTGTGGAGGAGGAAAGAGGCTGTTTATCCCGGCAGGAAATTGCCCGGGACGCGGCTGCTTGCTCCGCAGATTCCTTTCTGACAGCTGTCGTTTTCCCTCCGCCGGCTTCCCAGCAGCCCTCGCTGCGCGCACCTCCCTGCTCCTGTCTCCCCTGGCAGCCCGGGAGAGAGGAGCCCGTGGCGTTGAAGTCAGAAAGGCCCAGGCGAAAAGAATCACCCAGTGTTGCATTCGAAGTTAAATTAAGAAACAGCAAACATCCAAAAAGTGCAAAAAAAACCACCACAACAACAGAAGATGGGCACCAGTGAGTGTTTGCATTTGCTTGGAATTGGGGGTCAATAGGCAGTGTGTGCAGACTCGAGCTCCCTTATCCCGCGTCCACAGCAGACATCGCTAATTAATGGCCCCCTCGTCCTCTCTGGGCTCCGTCCCAACCCCAGGATCCTAGCCAAGAAGGCACTCCAGGGAACCAGGCCGGTCTCCAAGCAGTGGCGCTGGAGGTGCGGAGCCTCGTGGGCAGCCCTGCCCCAGGCACGAGTCCCTCGGGCCTCCCCTGCACGGGGACAGCTCTGTGCTGTGCCAACACCGTTGTCTGCATCCGCTGGCCTTGGATGATGGGAGGTTTCCTGCAGGGCAAGAGAAAGGGAAATACAGCCTTAATCTTCACCACCACCGAGGGACGTGGGCATTAGAGTCACCTTTGACAGATGAGGAAACCGAAGCTCAGAGGAGAGGGGTTACTTGTCCAAAGTCACGCAACTCTTCCCTGGTGGGGCCACCATTCGCAGCCAGGTCCACCCAACTCTAAAGTGGCAAAGCAAGGCCACGCTCCCCAAGTGGGCATCGCTCTATATTTACAGTGAGCGTGATAACTCCAACTCGTGCGGTGATTCTCCTCATGGTTTTTACTTGTATAATCGGTCTGACTCTCACAAGCCCTGCAGGACACTTGTTTTTATCTCCATTGTGTCGAGGAGGGCACGGAAGCTCAGAGAATTGGAATCGTGGAACGGATTCGTGGCAGTCCTGGGACTGGTATCAACCTTGACCCACGGCTGAGTGGCCTTTTTATAAGTAAACAACACAGTGCAATATACAGATCTTGTAACATAGAAACCCACACCTGAAACCTATATCAGCATATTAACCAATGTCACCCCAATAAATTTAATTTTAAAAAAAAGGGTTCCCTGATCTAAAATTGCAATTCCTGCCCCTGCCCCAGAGCTCCCTTGTTCCCAGGACTGCTTTGGTTTTCTCTTTAGCACTTATCACCAATCAGTATATTATATTCTTGACTTATTTATTCTGTTGACCACGTCTCCCCTGACGTGAATGAAAGTTCTGTAACTATGTGGATTTTTATCCGCTTTTATTCATCGACATGTTTTTACGCCTCTAAAAGACTGCCTGGCATGGGGTGTGTGCTCAGCAAATCTTGTTGAACAAATTAACTGTTACAGGTCCTTTTCTTGAAGCATATGTGGTGTGCTAGAAAGTTTCCTGTGCTTGGAATCAGAAAACCTGGCCCCAGGACTAAGTCTGTGACACTGGGCATATAACTTTCACCTTCTGCAAGCCTGTTTTTCCACCTATAAAAGGTTCATAAATCAACTCAGGCCAGGCTGTTAGGAGGGTTGAAGGGGTTAAGATATGCAAAGTGCTGCCAGCCATAGGCAATAGTGGGCAGAAAGCTCGTCCAGACCCCACCCTTCCAGCTGCTCTGAGGTCCCTGGGTCACCTCTGAGAGCAGGGCTTCACCACCCTCAGCCACAAGGTGGTTCCCTGACAACGAGCCCTCTAACAAGAGAAGACATCATCACCACAGTTCAATTAGAAGTTAAAAATAAGACACATATAAACAGATCCCATAAACACTTCCCAGCGCCACCGTGCGCGTCCGCACCAGGGAGCAGATGGCACTGTGCAAACAGCTGTATCCCAGAGAAACCCCGGGCAAGAGCCAGAATGTATTATTGCTCTCACGTGTGAGCCTCGTGGCACCAGCTCTTTCATCACGCTGTGGGTGTCAGAGCCTGTGGACAGCGCCCCGAGCCCTAAGACAGCTGCTGCCCAGGGCCGGCCTCCGGTGACCTTGTGTGGGCTTGTTAATTCCAGAGCCCGAAGGATCCCAGTATTTGCCTGGGAGGCCAGGGGGTGCAAGGAGGAGCCGCTGGGTCGAGCTACCCAGAGGATGTGTCTGAGCCCCAGACACATCATGGTGGCCTGCCTGCTTTATTCCTGGCCAGCTCCAACTTGCACACATCTCTCTTCCACGCCCCGGGGCTCTGGTTACAATAGTCCTAACAGGCCAGGTGCTCCCTTCTGGGCCTTTATAGCAGCCACCTGCTCTCTACTCCTTTGAGCTGGGTCTTCCTCTGCTAACTGGCTCCTCGGGCAGATTGCGGGAGGGCAGCTCTGGAGCAAGACTGTCTCCCATAAAATCTCAGGAACAGTAACTGGGATTTCAGGTCAATTACTTCAACTCTGTATGCCTTGGTTTTCCCACCTGTAAAATGGGAATCATAATTAGTCTACCTGATAGACTTCATGAGGACCAAAGAAGGTAAGACGAGTCAGGAGCTAGATGAGTGTGGCACATAGCACATGCACCCTCCCCCCAAATTCAGTTTTGTTTGTGTTATAAACACCCAGTATTATAATTACCAACTTGTTTCTTTGTTCCCCTACCCAGACTATATGAACAATTTAAGCACAGAAACTGGGGTTCCTTCCCCATTCTTAACATAGAGCTTGGCATAAAATATGAGCCTATTAATTGTGTGCGAGGTACAAATTAGTACTGATACCCAGGGCAGACACCAGGCCTTTTTCTTATTTTTTTCCTCCGAGCCAAGGTCAGAGCTGGGCAGAATCTCTCCGAACCTCCGCTGAACAGACCTGAACCCGTGCCTCTCCTCTGCACAAAAGCATGAACGTGACCCATGGTAAAAAGTGTTTTGGGTTCCTGGAACTTTGTTGATTAATACACACAGCAGGCAGCCAGTGAGCCTGTAATCTTTCTCTACCTGTGTGGCTTCATAAAACTTAACTGCTTCATGGAAACCACAGGAGAGAGCCCTGAAGTAGATTTCACGGGATGAGAGTTAGCCCCAGCCTCTCTGAGCAAATCCCTGGTGCCCCCCAGCTTCCTTATCCGCCAGCTGAGGGCAACAGGGCAGCTGCCTGCCTCCTACAGATACAGGGAAAGGCAGATGAAGGCATGGATGTCAAGGCCACTGAAAAGTGAAAGTCGGTTGAATGTATAAAACAACATTATTGAGTGTTGTTTTATCCACCAGATGTTTCCATCCATTGTTCTAAGACATCAAAAGGAGAAGTGTCACAAGAAGAAGTGGGTCCCTTCAGAGAGACTCCCGAGAAGGGTTTAAGTGGGTGTGTTAGTCAAGGTAACATGAACAATTATAAAATGGGCTCAGCATGCTAGAAATCTTTGATTCCCAGGAAGTCCACATGATATTCCTGATTGGCAGGTGGCTTTTCTCCACGATCCCAGACTCCCTCCATCTTGTGGCTCTGCCTTCCATAGAGCCTTGGACTCCTGCTTTGGATGCTTTTGCTCTTGCTCTGGCTGACAGTGAGGGCTGTGCATGAGGCAGCCTTGAATGTGGTGTCTGTAGCGGCCAGAATCTGCCCACATTCTACTGACCAGAGCTTGGACACATAGTTACCCCAAACTGCAAGAAGGTTGGAAACACAGCCTGGCTGTACCCCCAGGAAGAGAGGAAAATGTGAATATTTGTGAGTGCAGCAGGTCTCTGCCTCCCCTGGAAATACATGCATTCATTCCTCTAGAGTCACAGAACCATCTAGTGTTGGAACTAGGAAAGCCCCAGATATTGATAAGGCACTGTAGTGAGTTGATGTACATCCAAGAACTCGAAGGATGTACACCTGGAGGAAATATCTCAGCTCCTCCTTTACTCATCATATGACCTTGAACAAGTGGTTAAAGCTTTCAGGTAATGAATGCCTTCATGTTTAAGACAGGATGACAGTGATCCCTAATGCATAGAGTCTGTGTGAGCATTACAAGAGACTGGACCTGCAAAGTGAGTACACGACCTTTGAGAGTTATTTCATGAAGCCCAAGCTCCTTGTCTGCTTAGGGAGTGGAGAAAATGACTTGCTCAAGGTCACATAGCAAATGAGTGTCAGAGGGGGGAATCTGTCTCGGTTTCCAGTTATCCCCATAATCTCTCTCTCTCTGGTTTTTCCTGGCTTCAAATAGAAGTCCTTTTGGCCAGACCCCAGGGACACACTTCCAACCCCTCGGAATCCGTATCCCTGAGCTCTGGCATCTCAGAGGTCAATCTAGGCCACTGTCCTTAAGCATAGGAAGGAATAAATGCAAACTGCTTAAAGGGCATTTTCCCTGGAGCCCAAATCTCCCTTGAGCCCAAATCTCCCTTTTTCTCAGCTGGCTGCCCAAAGAAGCAATTTAGCAAATGCATTTTATCTCAGGAGGATCTGTCTTTTGTTTCTGTGACTGGCTTGTCAGGAGCCCCGGCCTCCCCCTCCGCCAGCCCGAGTGTGGAGTGTGGAGTGCAGAAGCATTCGGGTCCTGCTAATGAAAGCCCTCCCTCCAGCTCAGCATCTCCCTGGAGAAATTACTGGTACCCTGGGTGAAAAGGAGGCAGTTTTTAAGCTGCTCGGTCTTCTCCTTGTATGACATCAGCCATGCAGTCAGCAATAAGCAATCCTAGATTAGAATTTGAAAAGGTACATAATGTAATCATGATAACACTGCTTAGGTTTGTGTAGCAGCACTCTACAGTTTGCAAGGCACTTTTACATGCATTTGCTCATTTGAGAAAATTGCAGGGAGTTAGTTAAATACGGAAAAGTAGAAAGAAGCCAATAAAATTCATCTGCGAATCCACCAATCAGAGGAAGGCCTTGTCGACATTGTAATGGGCTCCCTTTGGTCTGTTTTCTGTGTGGGTTTTTGTTGTTTGTCTTTTCGCTGTATTGGGAACATCCCGCATATGCATTTTTATGGCCTGCTTTGTTCACCGAGAGTTGTGCCTTCCACCAGCTCATTTGGTCCTTCTATCCATCCCCCAAAGAGGAGTAATTGTGTTGTGAAAAGGTCCCTAATTTGGGAAGACTGGGTTCTCCATCCAGGCCTTCTCTCTAGCTGTGTAACTGGCAGGTTACTGAAACCTTCTGAGCCTCACTTTCCTCCGTGGTAAAACAGAGATGTGTGCTGAAGGAGTCAACTAATAAAGCAATGCACCTGAAGAACATTTGATCCTGCATCTGGCACATAGTAGGTGCTTAGTCCATATTAGCTAAGCAGAGCTGCAATATACCATGTTGATAAGAAGTGCATTAAAGCTTAAGGAAGGCATCTGGTGGGTGCAGAGTCCCATCGAGTCGGACACTGTGGGTCTGACTTCACACCTGCTGTGCTTCCCACAATGCCCAGTGTAGTTGGTGAACAGCAGTATCCCTTGGGCCCTACCCCTTAAGCATGGGAATGGCCACAGGTGACCTTGGGATGTAGATGCCACCAAACCACATTCTTGGTACCGTGAAGTTCATAGATGGGGGCTACTCAGCCCCTAGCATTGTTGATAGACCCCACCACCCCGGGACAGCCTATACCTGAGGCTCCAGGAGCACTCTCATTGGTCATTGTTTCTTTTCTTAGCGTGTGGTGGTTATGACTGTGTCCGGTGCAGGCTCGTTGAGCACACGTGATGGTCTAGCTGGCCCAGGTTCGGGGGACTCAGAGATGAGTGGGACACAGCCCTGCCTTTAGGAGTCCACTGTATGGGTGCTTAGCAGAAATCGGCTCTTGGAGCCCTATACCTTGGAATGTCGTTTCCCCCAACTCAGGGTGTGTACCTGTGAGGGGAAGAGAAGCCCCCCCCCACACACACACACACATACCTTGTGTCTTGGTCACTGGTTTTCTTTCTCATGTGATGATCTTTTTTGAATCTTCATCAAGAACATTGTCAGCAAGGACCTGGGTTTAACCCTGCAGGTCAGAACGGGTCACTCAGCTCACAGGATCTTAGCTGGAAGGGGAAATCCAGTGCCCTGGTCTCGTACTGTTGGGAGAGCGACAATATTCAAATAGGCAAGGACATCGAATCAAAGATGAAGAGCTAAAGAGTATCCCTGATTATGTCCTTTTAATAGTTGAGAGTTTTAAATAGCTGAGAATGCCTATGTCACTGGGTCTCAGTGATCCCCACGCATCACTTGAGAATAGATGGGCGCCCTTGAGTTGGACATGGCCGTCTGGAGGATGCTGTAAGCACTTAGTGGGCTGGGACTCGGGAGGCTACCCGCCCCTGATACGTGGGACAGGCTCCAATAGTGAAAGCAGCTCTATTCACAAAATGCCAGTGACCCCCCTGTCCGTTGTCCATTGCCGCAAACCTCGGTGGCGCATGAGAAGTGTTTCCTGAGGCAGCTCTGCTGGTCCTGGCTGGGCTCACTCCCTTGTCGGGGTGTCGCTCACCCTCTGGTTGCCCCGGTGCCTCCTCCAGGCAGTGGTGGAGGTGGCAGTGGTAGAGTTGGCACTGGCACACCCCCTTGAGGCCCCACCTCAGGCCTGGGGCAACACCGCTTCCCTACCTTTAGATGTGACTGCCACAGCAAGTCACAAGTCCCGCCCAGATTCAGCCGTCGGGGAGACAGGCTCTGCCTTTCGGTAAGAGACACTGGGAGTCGCGTGAGAAGGGGGCGCATGGGGAGGGGGAGAACTGGGGCAGGAGTGGAATCGTCTCACAGCTTCCCTCTTGAGAAATGGTGCCAGAGCTTCATCTATCAAGGCAACGGTCTCAACGGACACAGGTTTTACAGGAGCAAGTTAATATGTTGTCTTACTGGTTACTACACCATTGGTTTGGAGACCTTATGTATATACACATATAAAATCTCTGTTACTTTCAGCCAGGCTAGTAACTCTAGCCAGGTAAATTTTAATCTATTCAACTACACGTCCTTGTGTGACCGACAAGGCTAATGCAACAGAAATAACGTTGGAACCAGCTGTGTGGCTTTCGGCAAAATTACTATTTTTTAAAAATCGATCTTGAAGTACAATTTGCATGTGATACATGTGAGCATTCTAAGTGCACAGGGTGTCGAATCCTCACAAACCCGCCACACCCGCGTGATCGTGACCCAGAATGTTCCCGTCGCCAGCGCGCTTCCCTCCCGCCTCTTCCCAGTCCGTTCACTCCGCCCACACACGTCCAAGGACCTAATTCCTGTCACCATGAGCGTTCCTTCACTTTCCCATGGCGACTCTTCACCTGCACAGCAGGCACACGACACCTGCCTGGTAGGGGTAGTGTGGGGTTTGCGGGCACCTGGGCCAGCAGGTGCGGGCCTGGTGCACCTGCATCTGCGCTGCCTGAGGCCGAGTCCCTCGCTCCTGCTCGCAGGGGCGCTGGCTCGTCACTAGTCGGTCAGGAAGGCGCGGAGTGGAGCCGGACAAAGAACTTGTACACGCAGATTCATGAACTGAGGCTTTCAAAGAGCCAGGAAGGAGAGACGGAAAAGCCGAGACTGGGCTCTGCTCCGTTCAGGTTCATTACTCTTTTCTGACAGTTGTGCCCCTATTACTTGGGAATGTTGTGCTAGGTCATCAAGGAAAGGTGGATTGTTTATAGGGCGTTCGCGGCTGGCTGTCCACTTATTTGTCCCTGATCTCCACCATCACCCCGAGCTCAGAGCAGTCTCGCTCCTCAGAGGGCGAGCTGCCCTTCATGGACTCCTTTTTGAAATTAGAGTAAATTGCAGAAGGAAATGAAACCAGCGATCTTGTCCTTCTGTGTTAGACCGTCAACAATGTCCAGTGGTGACAGCCTCAGGGCAGGGCCGTGCCCAGGGCCCCGGGGCTTTCCTTCTTCCTCAGCCGCCTCTCCCACCTTTCAGCTCCAGAAGCAGCTGTCGGAGCTGGATGAAGATGACCTGTGCTACGAGTTCCGGCGAGAGCGCTTCACCGTCCACCGGACCCACCTGTACTTCTTGCACTACGAGTACCAGCCCGCTTCCGACGACACGGACGTCACCCTGGTGGCTCAGCTCTCCATGGACAGGTAGGGCAGACGGGCCCCCCCTCTGTCATAGGGAGAAGGGAGGGGTGGCCTGGGGGGCTGAGAATACTGGAGCCTGGTCTGGCAGGCCTTGTGTCTCCCCCCTTCTCTGCACTGAAAACGGAGGGCTCTTGTCTTTCAGAGATGGGGGTGGTTTGAGGACAGAGGGAAGCATCAATTCTAAGAAATGGAGCTCTACTTAAATTGCCTCTAGGAAAAGGGGGTGCGCTGCAAGGAAAGGTGGACTGGAACCACAGTTGCCCCGGGAAGGCAGTTGCTGTTTGTCTCCTGCGTCTCGATGCACAGAGATCCCCTGAGCCTGTATCAGGCACGACTGACGTGGCTCTTGCGTGGCTCACAGTCTAATGCCTTGGTTCTCAGCCTTGGCTGGGGACAGGCCCAATGACCTGGGAAGCTTTTAAAACAAATTCCCCCCCTCCTGCACATCCAATTATGATGCAGCAGGCAGGCTGGTGCCTGTCGGATTGATTTTTAATTTAAGAAACATTTCGGTGTGTGTTGGGAAACCTTGAGTCAGAAGGAGGCCCTGTGTGAATGCCACAGTGAACCAGGGGAGGTGGCATGAGGGCTCCGGAGCCAGGCTCCCTCTAGGTTCCCTTCAGAAAGAGTGAGCGTCATCGTGGCTGTGGCACCGATAGGTCTGCTCCGCTCCCAGCCGCTCCAGGACTTCTCCCCCATCCTGGCAGCCAACGGGACTGCTTGAGGACAGAGGGATCCCATCCTGATTGGGAGGGATCCTGATCGCAGCATCCTTGCCACCTGGCCAGGAGACACCTTCTCTTTCCTGTTCCTTCGGCAACATTGGTGAAGTAGTAACTACAGTCCCAGGGGATTCTGGGGCTGACAGGTCTTCTGATTTTGGCCAGAAGAGGAGAGAGAACATTGGCTGAGCTAACAGGTCCCATCTTTTAGAGCCATGCTGCTCGGAGGGGCCCGCACAGCATCTCTCCAGAGCCTGTTAGAAATAAAGCTTCTTGGGACAGCTTCTTGGGCCCCGCACCCCACCTATCAAAGTGAAATCTCTAGGGCGGGGCCCAGGAATGTTTTGTAAGAAGCCTCCCGGGGGATCCTAAGCACCTTAAGCATGAAAAGCACCAGTCTAGAGAGTAAAAGCTAATTCTTCGTGTAGCAGCCAGAGGGATCGTTTAAAACTACATACCAGGTGACGTCGTTGAAACTCTGATGATGTCTCATTGCTTTTAGAATAATCCAGCTGCCCGCCCTGCCTTCAGGACCCGTGTCCCCTGACACCTGCCCACTCCCAGCATCCCCGCCGGCCTGCCCCCCTCTCCCCTGTTCCATCCCCACTGGTCCTACTGCTTCTTGCTTGAACTTGCTAAACTCGATTTCATCCCAAGGGCTGTTCCTCCTTCTTGGAGAACATTTCACCCAGACTTTCTCAGGCCTGGTCCCTCTCACCATCAAGGCCTCTGCGGCAGGCCCTCCCTGGCGAGCCCTCAGGGCCACTCTGTCCTATTTCCTGTTCTTTTTCCTCTCCAGCCCTTAGTTCCCCTGAATTTGTCCTGCATTGCTGGTTGTCTTCTGCCCTCACTAGAAGGAAGCTCTGGAAGCACAGGAACCTCGTGCCCCTTGCTCGTCCCGGGGCCCAGCACAACACCTGCACGTTGTAGATATTCTGTAAACATTGGTTGGGTGAATGCGTGTTGGAAAGCCAGGGGGGGGACCTAAGGAGGAGCCACCGCTGCCCTGTACCGAGTTCCTGCTGTACGCCTTTAGCTTTGTGCCACATGCTCTGTAGTAGGTCAAGTGGGCTTGTTCACGTGGTGGAGCCACAGGTCCCAAGGGCGGCGAGGGGAAGCCCCAGCAGACAAGCACTTTCTGACTCCCCGCTGTGTCCTGTTTGCTAATGTTTCATGGACCAAAGCAAGTCACAGGCCAGCCCAGTCAGCGTGGGCGGATATTACCAAGGGTGCGATAGAGGGAGAGGAATGATCTGGAGCCATTCTGCAATCCGCAAAAGTATTATTATTCCCCGTATGCACGTGTGGAAATGGGAGCTCAGAGAACCGTCATCCCTTGCTCAGGCGACTTGCACGGCGTGGAGTCCAAGCCCAGAGCCCAGAGCTGCACCTCCGCCCCTGGGCAGCGCGCTTGGCTCCCGGGGACCTGATTGGAACCAGCACCTTGTATGGAGAGGGTTTCCCATTCCAGCAGAGGCTGAGCGACACCTGCCTGGACCGCTTAGGCCGACTGACGATCTAGGATCCCTTCCATCCCTGGTCTTTTAGGTTTCTTATTTGGCCATCTCTCTGCTAGGTCCCTGAGCCCTACACAGACTGTGGGAGGCTGCCTGTCTCAGGGCACCCCTGGGGAACCCCCCGCCTGTTTCTAGATCTGCCGGGCATGTCTCTGGCCAACCCTGAGCCTTTGTCCCCCTCACCCCAGCATGAAGCTACGGCAGGCTGTGCGGGGCCGTGGAGAAGCATACGGGACAGCCGGGACTGTGGGTCCTGGTGCTGGCTCTCCGCTCACTCATCCTGCTCCTCGGCAACCACGCCCCTCTCCGAGGCTGAGCTCCTTCATCATAAAAACGGTGTAATCAGACTAAAAAAAATCTCTAAGATTCCTTCCAAGCTGACAGTTCTTCAGGTTTAGAATTAATCTTGGCCTCTTTTTTTTCTTTTTTTAAGTCCTTACCCAAGGATATGTTTTTATTGGTTGGGGGGGGGTTGGTTTTTTTTTAGAGAGACAAAGAAAGAAAAACATCGATGTGAGAGAGAAACATTGATCGGTTGCCTCCCATATACCCCCAACCAGCGATCAAACTCAACCCGGGTGTGTGTCCCGACCAGGAATCAAACCCGCAACCTTTTGGTGTATAGCATGACGCTCCAACTAACTGAGCCCCCCGGCCAGGGCTAATCTTTATCTCTTGAAACGCTCTCCATTGGCCCATTGGTCACTGGTCCAGGTACTTGATCTTCCTGTGTAAGGGACAAAACAGACTCTGCACAGAACTTTGCATTAACAAGAACAACACAGGGACAAACCTTGGGAACAGGCTTGGGAAGAGACTAGGAGCAAGTTGACACCAGAGCCAGACCACACTCTTGTTTGAGGAAACAGGCAATGAGGAGAAGGCATTTGGGGACATTTTTCTCAGCCTGACGCCAGTCCATATTAAATAATAATCCAGATCCTGGGTGCTGGGGTCAGACAGACCTGGGTGTGAATCCAGCTTCTCCACTTTGTAGCTGCATGACTTGAAAGATGTTCCTTCACCTCGTTGAGCTTCCTCGTGGAAGCGGTAGAACAGAGCTGCAAATCTCAACTCTAGTTACTGTCAGTGTCACACGTGGGAACAGCCAGCATGTGGCTGCCCACGGTATGCAGCAGATGAATGATAGAGATTGGTTGTATTAATATCACATTTTATATGTTAACCATCATTGTGACCAAACCTCAGGGGGTCACCATTGTTCAGGGCCTGGCAGAAACCTTGGTTGCAAAGGTTGGAGAGATCGGGGCTGGTGGCAGAGACACAGAAGTGGGTTGTATCATCTTTAGTTCTTGTTTGCTGAGGTTCCACAGAACATCTGGCACCATTCCCTGTAAAGCCACATGGATGTGACATTTGTCACACCAGCAGCACCTTTCTCCTGAGTCCCTTAAGTATTCTGTGTCTCTGTTCCGAGTCTAAACTCTTCGCAGAACTCACAAGAAGGATGGCTCCTAGGCGGGGCTTCCTCGCTCGGAAAACTCAGACACAGAGGCAAAAACCAAGTCAGTGGGAGAATCCACCACGGGCGCTGGCCTCTCCTCACACCCACGCGTGGCTCCCACCTCCCACTCCCTCAAGCAGCTCTTCTCTCTACATATTAGAAAGGATCCTTGCCCTTGACTCCCCAAATTTCAAAGGATTTGTACAGACGCCCTCCCAAGTGCAGAGTCCCGCCCCCTTTTGCAGAAGATGAAACTGAGGTGCAGAGGGGATCATTCAGACCCCCAGATTTGAAGAACCCAGGAGGCCAGGGCCTGCAGCAGAGGCCAGATGCAAACTTCAGAGATTAGCTTTGTGGAGAGTACAATGCCTCCAAATTCCTGGCTCTGGTCAGTTTGATTAGCAGGTGTCACAAAGTCTGAGAAATGGAGGGCATTTTACCCCGTGAGTAACTTAATCCTGCAGAGAGAAAGAGGAAGCCAGTTGAGGCAGAATTACGGAGAGGACACTGAAAGCCCATCCAGAAAGCCACAGACACAGGATAGGTGTGCCCGTGGTCTTTTGTTTGGAAGCACAGAAATGCGCGGAGCCTATTTCCTGGTAATCGCCCAGCTGAAGTGGGCACTCCGACCGGGAGACTGCTGATTAGGTACCTCTTGCTGGGTGGGGAGAAAAAGTGAAATAGACTCCGCTTTTTCCTAACCAGAGCTTTCATGTAGCAGGCGCTTCTGATGCCTTGAAAAAATACTGTCTTTATAGATTTCTCTTTGTTTTCGCAGAGCCTCTCTGTGGGCTCTGTTCTTCCCTGTTCTTGGCCGGTGCCTCTTAGGTAGCCTTGCAAACTGGCTGCAGCCCTGGGACAGTAAGGGCTCTGAAAAGTGAAGACGGGTGGCATCACCCAGGCACACTTTTGTCCCCAGCACTGACATGGTTTCTGTTCTCTTTACTGAACACCCAGCGTTATTTTCTTCTCACCAGCCCCAAGGCCCTGTCCAGGTGGTACCTGTCTACACATGTCTGGTCTAAGCCCAAGAATGAAAGCTGACTGTATTATTGGTAGAAGTGGGGTTCTTGGGTTACTGCTGGAATAAGCATTTCCAGAGGTTCCCCCCCCAGGAGGATGGGATATTATAGAAAGCTTTATTTCTATGGAATGACACCCCTGAGTTTCCAAGGTCTCATTTCCCCTCTTCCTGCCATGGAGGAAGTGTAGGTGTGGCTTCAGCAGGGCTAAGATCAAAGCCAGTGTCCAGAGTTTCCACTCCGTGTTGGAGCACAGGTCCAGTCCAGCATCAGGCCAGCTTAGTTTGTGTTCCCCACTGCAATCCATCAGTCCATTGCATGTGAGGTCTGCAGGGCCACATGGCTATGGAGGGAACACGGGCGAATGCAAGGAAGCAAGAGCAGAACCAAAGGAACCAGAGAGCTGAGAGAAAGAGAGAGTTCCTTAGGGTATTATGTATCCCAAGTTTTTGTGAGCTTGCATTGGCTCCACCCCTTCTAGCCAATGATTTCTATTCCCAGGTTTGACTGACAGGCACTTTTGCTATGTCACCCCAACTTCACTGTGCATGCACCTATCTCCCCTTTGTTGGGCCCCTTCCCCCAGTGATGCCTGTGGGGAATGGGCCGGTGGTTCCCTGGGGAGTGTGAAATTGCAGCTTCCTAGTGAAGCTGCCCAAATGACATGCTTATAAGGTCTGGCCTCCCCTTTGCTCTTTTTCTGTTATTAATAACCAGCTAATTACAACGGTTTCAACTGGACCTCTGGAGCCTCAAGTCCTTCATCAGGAGAATGGGGAGAAGGTGCACAGGGTTGTTTTGGGAGAATCCTGGAGGGTGTCTGATGCATAGCAATGAGTTAAGTGATTGCAGATATTATGACTCCTGTGTTTACTGCTTGCTTCAATGGTCCTTTTAACTCAGGGCCTCAGTTTGGCTCAATCTCCTGTGCCTGGTCACTGCTTCAGTAGCTCAGTAGAGCTATTTATCTTTTCTGAGAGAGGAGGAGAGGGATAGAAGTTTTGAGATGGAAGGGGATCTTTTAGATAATGTAATCTTCCCACCCTGCTGAAAAGAAAAGGCTTATATTGGGATGTGACTTTCTCAGTATCACTCAATTAGAAGCAAACAAAGACCAGGGCCAGCAAGGTAAGTGATTTTATGCCCATTTGGTAGATAAAGGAGTTGAGGTTTGGTGATTTGTACTCAACCTGGTTGACCAAGTTTCCATGGAGGTAGAGTCCCTCTAGGAGGCCAGGTGGAGGATGCGTGGATGGGGCCATCTCCATGGCTTACCTTCCCTGTCTTTTGCAGGCTCCAGATGCTCGAGGCCATCTGCAAGCACTGGGAGGGGCCCATCAGCCTGGCCCTCTACCTGTCTGACGCCGAGGCCCAGCAGTTCCTCCGCTATGCACAGGGCTCTGAGGTGCTCATGAGCCGTCACAATGTGGCCTACCACATCGTGTACAAGGAGGGCCAGTTCTACCCCGTGAACCTGCTACGCAACGTGGCCATGAAGCACGTGGGCACACCCTACATGTTCCTGTCCGACATTGACTTCCTGCCCATGTACGGGCTCTATGAGTACCTCAGGTAAGGGCCTGCGGACACAGGCACACATCTGCCAGAAACACAGTGCCCCCTGGGGTCACCCCCAAGTCTCCATTTCCCTCGTGAACAGATTGGAGGGAAGCCCAGCTTGCCTCCTGAAATGTTAGTGGCAGAGCGTGGTCTAGGAAGCATCTCTTTTGCCCCCCCCCAGTCCAACGTTTTTTCCCTAGGTTCTATGAAAACCTCATTCCTTGTCCAGTTTTGGGTCAGACAACCTTCATCTAACCATCTAGAGAGATCAGTGCCTATTCTGTGAAACGAATCATAGTGATGGTGGTGGCTAACCCTTAGCGAAGCCCTTGCTGAGTGTCAGGCACTGTTCTGAGTGATTGACACACAGGGTGTCATCCCCTCTCCCTACGGTGCCTGCCGTGGGTACTAACTATGATTATCTTCATTTTCCCACTGGGAGATGCAGGAGTGAGGCTGAAGCTGTTAGCCCGAGGTTACACAGCGGGCGTGCGGGGCCTGAGCACAGCGTGGCCAGGCCCTGTGCGCACTCACCTGCACGCCGCGTCTCTGCCTCTCCAGTGCGCCTTCCCCACTCTCCCCGTGGGGAGGGCCAGGCATCCAGGGGCTGGAGAAACTCAGCTCCTGAAGGTGTAGATGGCTGTGTGGGGAGTGACCTTTATATGGGATAGCCGTCTGAACTGAGCGGGACTGTAGAATTCATACAGCCCTAACGTCCCCAAGTGAGAAAGCTCAAGTCCCACGGCATAGAATCTACACTGTAAATGATCAAACATTTTTTAAGTTCCTTACCACTGTCATTTGTCAGCATAAGTTACCTCTGCTACCGCGGGAGGGCTTGCCTGGGCCCAGGTACCGGGAGAGGTGGTTTGCACATATTAATTACCCCCTGGATCCACACCTCACGTCCAAAAGGCAGGAGTGTTGACCCCCCCTTTTACCATTGGAACAGTGAGGCTCAGAGAAGCATAGTCATCCCCCCAAGTCCACACAGCTGGCTCTGGGATTTCAACCCACGTCCGTCAGACTCCGAGTCTGCAGGCTGCCGTGTCAGTACCTGTCTGGGGCGCTGGGGTCTTTGGCTGCCCCAGATGGGGCAGGACCTGATCTTTCTCGCTACCCCCTTCCTCTGTGTGTGTGTATGTGCGTGTCTGTCTGTGTGTGTGTGTCTCGGTCTTTCTGCCTTACTGTGTCACTCTAAAAAGAGCTTCCAGAAGAGCTGAAACCTTAGAACTGAAGCTAGAGTGTAGGTGGGATGTGGGCGCCCTCCTGCCCTGTTCTCTCCAGCGAAGACGGCTGTGTTCTCTGTCCATTTCTGCCTCGGGTTTGCTTCCAGGGTTCTCTTGGGGGTTTGGAGCATCAATCCCTCCCTGTGAGCAGGAGGAGCCCCCCTCCTTCCAGCCTTGCTGTTAAGAACAGTGTGAGCGACCTCGGGGTAACATAACCCTCCTTCAGGGAGGATGAACGGTGTCTTTCCAGACAGCGTCTGCTGTGGTCCAGAGCCCGGAGGACCCAGCTCCTGACCCACACCCCAGGGGGCACTAGGGAGGAGCTGTGCTGCTCCTGCTCCAGCTGGGCGGGAATCCCAGTGTGTGGGGTGAGGGCGCCCCCATGTGGCCAGACAGGGCTTTCAGCCGCTGATTCCTGTGGCTTCTGCCGCTGGGCAGTTTGCAGGGGGACCGCTCTGGGTGTCAGGTGGAGCTCCCAAAGGAGCAGACGGTGGGGATGAGGAGTGACCTTGACCAAGAAGAGAGAGCCTTCAGGACCGCTGCCCTCTTCCACGCTTCTGGGGCTCCGCAGGAAGAGCGAGCCCTCCTTAGAAGCCCGTGCTCTCTCCTCTCCCTGTCCAAGCGCTGTTTTATTACTTCACCTCATGGCATCGTGTTTTGAAGAACATTACACCTGAGCGCTGTGTTTGTATGTTGTCTTCCTACGCTGTGTTGATCAAAGACGTTACTAAACACTAATCAAGACTGTACTCAATGTGAGATGCCCAGCTTGCCCCGTAATTAATATCTACTTCGTTCCAGAGTCACCTGAAATTGTAGTTGGCTTTGGGCACCTTGTCACAGTGCGTGTGGTTTAGGGGTTCTGAAGTAGTGCACAGGGCTCCTAAAACTCCACCCCTTTCTTCACGGCCCCCGTGGAAGCCCAGGGGCCCCGAGCAGAGAGGAAATGATCTTGCCTCGTCCTCTTGACTATGTACGTGGGAACCAAAACCAGAGAAGGGGGGACTTGCCCGTCCAGAGTGACCTTCCTGATATTTCTTCTCCATCCATAGTGTCCATTTATTTTTTTATTCATTTAGTAGATAACAATGTATAAGGCACCTACTACATGCCCCCACATCCATGACCCATGCAGATAGGAACTGTGAATCACAGAGCTTACAGAAAGCAGAAGAAACCCTTAAAGACACGGGTTCTTTAGGTACTGTGATGGGGGTGCCCGGGTGGTGGTGGCCTAATGCGAGGCTGGAGGGAGCTTAGGAAAGGATGCCCTGAGCAGTTAGGTCTAAACGGAGGCCTGGAGGCTGAGTTGCAGTTGGCCAGGAGAGGTGGCAGTGTCCCAGGCAGAAGGAGATATCCATGGATGACGCCGTCAGAGATGTCAGCCAGGGTGGGTCTCGTGGGACTTACTGTAAGACATGCTAAGGAGTCGGACTTCGTGAAAATCCTGAGGATGGCGTGATCGGCTGTGTGTGTAAGGAAGGGCCTTCAGCTGCATCGTGGGAGGAGCACAATCGGTAGGACCAGAGGAGGGAAATACTGCATTAATCCATGTGGGAGATGATGGAAACTGACCGGTCAAACGATGGGAAATAGCAGCAGAGACAGGTGGACAGACCAGTGAGAGACTGTGCGGCTGAAATCGAGAACTGTCTGCAGAGGTGTCTGGACTTTAGAAGGGAAGCTCTTCCAGATGTTGCCCCTAGGACTTCCCCTGAGCCGCAGGGCCTGCACTGCCCCGAAGCCCTGCCCACCTTGGCCTGTTTCTCCCGCTGGCCCCTCTTGGCCTGCTGTCCCCGTGTGCTTCCTGAGGCTGAGCCGGACATCACGGCGTTGGCTTTGAGGGTTATGGTGGGCGAGGCACTGGCCAAGACCCTGGAACCCTTGAATCTTTGTTCCAGCTCACACTCTGCCTTAGTGAACGGTGCGACTTCCAGCAGCTCTGTTCTTTCAGCCTGTTTCTTTGTTGTAAAATGAAGAAATGGACTTATATCAGGAGTCAAAACTCAGATGCCCATAGGGGCCAGGATCTTGGCCTAGGGAAACCAAGGATGCTGAGTGTGATTGACTAGGGAGACCACCGCCCCCATCAGGGCAGCTGGTGTCTCCACTGTAACTGCGGGATTATTGCCTGGGGGATGGAGAGGAGGGCAGGGCTAAGGTCTTCTTGTTTCTCTAGAGGAGCTAGAAATCTGGATTTTCATGTTTTAGTTTTAATGCTGAAACGAATTTAAAAAAACAAACACATTGTTAAGCTAGACCATGTCCGCAGTCTGAGTGGAACCTCCCACCCCTTCCTCTGACCTGGATAATTCCTAGGCACCAGAATGTTGAGAATTGGGAAAGAATATAATTCTGTCAGAACCCCTAAATAATCATGCACTGTCCTTTTTCAGATGAAGATAAGTGTATTGACTTGCTGTTGGCTTAGGAAAATGTTTCCCATTGAGTGGGATGGATTTGTTTCTGATCCAAACACTGAAAGTAGCTGTGTTCTGTGACCAGCGTTTGTCGCATTGGTTTGGGACGAGATTAAGGGTACTGTTTGCTGAGGTGGTCGTGGATCCCAACAAGGCCGGGGGATACCCCTAGAAACTGACTTCTCCAGCGTAGGTATGCAGCAGAATGCTCTTCCTGAGTGCTGTTAAAATATGAATGTTAAAAATGATAGTTATAATGCATCCAGCCCTTATCTTGTGCCAACAACTCTGCCAGCTGTTTTTTGTATATTTCTTCTACTCTTCATGCCTCCTTAGGAGATAAGTGTTATTACAGGTGACCAGACCGAGGCCCCAGAGAGGTTAGACTTGTGTCCGAGGAGGAGGGTGGCCTCCCCTCTATGCCAGCCTTCTCTCTATGGAGGGCCAGGTCACTCTGAAACCCCAGGATCCTAGGGCAAGCTGATGGGCAGTCCTCTCATTGGACCCCCAAACTCTTGCATCACCCTTCGGGGGGCCTACGTAGGTACCAAAAAAAGTTCAGCATCCTAGCTCCCTAAGCGGTTGCTTAGCAACCAGCTAATATTACAATAAAAACAGATCCGTTGGAAAATAATGAAGTCAGTTATATGCATGGACACAGCTACAGAGTTTCACTAAAGTCTCTCTCCTGCCCCTTCGCCTTTTCTTCTAGAGAAAGTCGTGCAGCTTTTAGTCTCGGTTTCAGAAACATCAAGTGAAATTCAGCCAGGGCCATGGCAGACCTGCCTTTGAGTTCAGGTTCTTGTACATGTGTCAAGTGTGCAACTTGAGGCAGCTTGCTGCATCTCCCAACCCTCTGTTTACTCAATTAATGAAGGGGAAAATAATAGCCTCTTGCGAGGAGCAGCAGGTACTCGGCAGGAGGGAATTTTGTCCTTTGGCCTATGCCCAGCACTCGGGGTATCAAACTTCTTTGCCAGGCCCCCAACCCACCCCAATCCCTCTACCTTGAGTACAGCCCAAGTCACTCCATCTAACCATCTCCATTTTCTTTCTTATAAAATGAGAAACTATATGCCCATATTCATTCAAGAAAATATTTAGTGAGCACCTACTGTGTGCCAGGCAGTGTGCCACATCAGGACAGTGCTGAGTCACTCAGACCTGCTTTTCAGTGCTGCGTACTCCTTAGCACCTGCTTGACCTTGACAGAGGGACCTGACTTCTCTAACCTCCTTCCTCTGTGAAATAGAGATCATATTATTTCTTCCCTCTGAAGATCCTGGGAAGAGTAAATGTAATAGCATTTGGAGAGCACCTACCACAAGGCTGGGACAGTCTTTATTCCACAAATATGCATTGCATGTGTATCTGCCGTGGCTGGCTCTGTTCTAGGCTCTGGGGGTTCCTGCCCTTGGGGTTTATGTTCTAGGGGGCACTCCAGCTGGACGCTCTGGTGCTTGTCATCAGTGCAGACACAGAGATAAAAGGTCCAGGGCCTCAGGCTCACAGGCAGGTGACCCAATGTCATGGGCAGGGAAGGCCTGGAGGACAGGTGATGGTTGAGTTCCAGCTTAAAGGACTAACAGATATAAAGGCATAAAATATCACCCTGGCCGGTGTGGCTCAGTTGGTTGGCATCGTCCTGTGCAACAAAAGGTTGCTGGTTCGATTCCCTTTCAGGGCACGTGCCCGGGTTGTAAGCTTCATCTCTGGTGGGGGGCATGCAGGAGGCAGCTCCTCAATGTTTCGCTCTCACATCAGTGTTTCTCTCTCTCTCCCTCTCTCTTCCTCTCACTTTAAAAATCAATTTTTAAAAAAATATTTTTTAAGAAAAAGCATAAAACATATGGCATGTTTGAGGAATGTTCTAGAATGGCAGAGGGATCGCAGGTGGGAAGACAGCTGCCCTCAGCAGGGGGACACAGGGCAGGCTCTCACCTCCTGCACTAACCATGCAGAATCCTCACCGTTGTCCAGTGCCTAGAGCTTAACCCGTCCCTGCTGTGCTTTGCAGACATTGCCTTGACTTTCCAGGGCACGGACATGTGGCCCTGGGCAGAGTCTCTATTCCAACGTGTATGGGAACAAACTTCAGTGTTACTCTGTTCCCTCCAGGATGACGCCTGACCGCCCACCCTCCCCCGTCCCACCTCCTGGCTCCGAATGGCGCTCCCTAAATACCTGTTGAAGGAGCACAGGAGCCTGAACCAGGCCGGTAGGGGTGGCGCTGAGAAGGCCAGCTGGCTGCCTGCCAGGAGACATTACCAGGTGGCATTTCCTTAGGTTAATTCGTCATTTTAATCCTACTGGAAATAGCATTTAATGTTTATCGAGCACTTATTATGTGCCAGGCACTATTACCATGTATTTTGTCATTTAACCTCACAATTCATTTTCCAATGAGGAGGTTTAGCTTAAGTCGCGTGCCCACAGGCACAGCATGACTGGTGGACAGTTAGCTTTCCCGGGGCTCATCCAGAGGTGTCCCTGCTTAACGAGTTCACCGATCCAGTCGCCTGACGGCCCGTCTCCATCACCGTCACGGTGGCCATGTGATGATCACAGGTGGCCTTTATCAGGTGCCTTCTCTGCGGTAGAGAACTGTCTCACCCCTCCACGAGGTAATCCGCTTAATCCTCACAAAACCCGCAGTCCAGGTACTAACTCTGCTCCCAGCTCACAGAGGAGAGAACTGGGACAAAGTTGTCTCGAGCTCAGGAGTACAGCTGCTGAGCGTCCGGGTGGCACCTAACCTGGGCCATCTGCCCAGAGGCGCCTTCCTGATGACTGCCGGTGACCATGGCCAGCGTGTAACACGGGGCCGGCACAGAGAAAGCGCCCTGATGCTTAGCCACAGCCGCTGACAGTCAACGTCAGGGCAACGGGGTATTTAAACAGGGGTGATGTTGAGAATACAGAAGATAGTGACTATGGAGCCCCAAGCACAGAGCAGGGCGCCGTAAACCAGAGCTCTTTCAATTTACCCAGAAGCTCAAGCTCAGCTTCCTTACTGCCCCTCCCTGACTGACTGGTTCTCCCTTTGATGTGTTAATACCATTGAGGTCTGAGAGGGATCTCCCGGGCTCTCAGTGTGACTCTGCAGGTCTCTGACCTCACCCCTCCCCGCGTGCATTTTCCACTTTCACTCGAGGGCAGGCTCATCTCCCTCATTTGCAAGTCCTGGCTGTGGTCCCCACGCACCTCCTGGAAGCCTCTCTGCCAGGAGCTTGTTTCCTTGGCAGCTGTGATAGAATCCGAGTAAACCCTGTTACCTGGCCTCCAGTCCAGGGATGTGAAGAAGGGCCTAGATGGGCTGGGCCTCCACGGATGGCAGAGCAGATAGGCGCAGCTTCGCTCTACTGCTGCTTTCCTCTGCCCGAGGTGGGTGGCTGAGTCCTGAGGGGTGTTTATTCAGATGCTGTCCCCTGGCCCTGGCTGAAAGCCCTGCTTACATCTAGTACTGTCGATGCAGGGCCCTTTAAAGGGGTGTGGGGCTTCTCATAGCCTTCCTAAGCCTCTGTCTCGCATGTACACATGCACTCACACATGCACACACATACAGGCACACACGCACGCCTGTCCTTGCCCCTCACCGATTGACTGTCTCTGTGGCCGCATTAGCCCTGCTGCCGATCGCCATCTGCCAGCCCCATCACTGGTTCGGTTTGCACGACACCCACACGCTAGTTCCAGGAATAAACTGAAATCTGAAAAGTATGGGTGAAGCTCAGAGCCGTGCCTCAGCTTCCTCTTCAAACAGGGCTCACCCCAACATCACCCATCTCTCCTGGTGAGCACCCCAGCAGAATACACACGCCCAGGCGGTCTGCGGAGGACCCGGGAAGGAAAAAGCACAGGATTGCCAGTGCCCTCCCTGCACCAGGCACTGGGTAGGCCTGACAGGTGTTATCTCTTCATGGCAACCTAGTCAGGGATAAGGGTTTTCCTTCCCCTTATAAGGGTGGGAGGGTTAAAATGCAGACGATACATGCTCTGTGTCTTTAAGTGGGAGAACTACAATTTCACCCCAGCTCTGTCGTTTCCAGGGGGCCCTCTTCCCCATGCCATCCTCTGTCCCCACCTATGACAACTGCCGATTGATTTCTTTGCTCCCTGTGTATTTATTGAGTGCCTGCTGTGTGCCTGGCACTGGGCCATGAACGGCCCTGACATCAGGCCTAGCAGAGCTGATAGGTACCTAGCAGGCAACCTGGATGTTATTACTTCTGCCATCCCCAGTGACAGAAATAGCCCAGGACGAACAGTTCCAAAGGGGCCCGTCACCAAGGGGCACAGGTGCAGGCGAGCAGAGCCGGGCAAGGGAGGTGCAGGGGTCCAGCTCCCCTCCCTGACTGCACGAAGCCTTAGGAGAAAGTGACATCGTTCTGGAGTTTCTGAAACAGGTGGGCGCTCCAGTGCAGGCCTCTGCTGGCTGCATGGGGTGGGTCCGGCTAATTTAAAGGCTCAAGGGGTAGAAGAGTCACGGAGATGGGACCTGGAAATGCCCAGGTTGACCTTTCTTTCATCGGTGTATGTCCGGCTGCTGCTGTGTGGCCAGCCCAGTGAACCCAGCAGGCCGGGCTCTAGCCCCTGGAACCTTGGAGACCCGCCTGCCGTGCTTGGCTCTGGGAGGGCCATGCACTGTGAAGTGAGAGAGGGTCCCCAGCCCTTGCCACCTGGCCAGGAAGACCCTCGCTTTCTGGCTCAGAGACAGCAGTTCTAGGCTGGACTCCGGAGGGGTTTGGGCAAGCTGCTCGGCCTCCCTGGGCCTCCGTTTCACCGTCTGTAAACCGAGAGGCTGACTCGGGCTTTCTCTCCTGCACCTCCCTGAGCCAGCCACCGCCTTGCCCTTGCGTGGGGATGGCCATCGCCAGGCATCACAGCGACCCTGTCTGTCCTGCCCTGTCCTTTCAGGAAGTCGGTCATCCAGCTCGACCTCGCCAATACCAAGAAAGCGATGATCGTCCCTGCGTTCGAGACGCTGCGCTACCGGCTCTCCTTCCCCAAATCCAAAGCGGAGTTGCTGTCCATGCTGGACATGGGGACTCTCTTCACGTTCAGGTGAGTGGCCCTCACGGCTGGCCCTTGGGGGTGCCCAGAGGTCTCCTCGCTTCCAGAAATCCACACGCCAAAGCTGTTCGCCCGGAAATTTGTTGCTGGCCTTGGACCATTAGGTGTACCTACCCCGGGGACACGTAGGATCCCTGCTGGGTCTCTTCGCAGAGCAGTCTGGAGAGACAACATTGCCCCTGTCTGCTCCTCTTTGAAGAGAAGCCTCCATTGTGAAGACAGAAGAGTGGCCAACGCATCCTTTGAGCTAAAAAAAATACATTTCTAGAAAATGTGATTTTATTGAAAGATTGAAATGGTAACTTGGGTTTTCATACCACTCTGAAGTTTCTAGAAGGGTTTCTCAAACAAACTTTATTTTGAGAAAATAACTTCAGGAGCTCAGGTATGATCCTTTTATCAGATAACGACACTGAGGAGGGGAGGGATTCCTGGTGGAGCCAGGATTCAAACTCCAGCTGTCTTCCTCTCCCCAGAATTCTGGAAGGTGGCCTGAAAGAGTTCATATCCCCACAAGCCAGGCCTTTATTCTGTTCAGAAAGAAATAATAACAACTTCCCTTTATTGAGTGGCTGCCTTGTACCACGCACTGTGGTCAGCTCGTTTAATCCTCACAGCAAACCTATCAGGCAGAGGCTATCACCCCCATTTCACAAATAAAGAAACTGAGGCTCTGTGTGGCTAAACAGTTTGCCCAAGGACACACAGTCAGTGCATGGCAGAGCCTGGAACCAGCCCAAGTCTGTACTTATAACCAAAATACTATCGGACCTCTGGTCAAGTCCAGAATGTTCTCACCCATCAGTGTTTGAAGCTTCAGGCAAATTAAGACTCTGAGACCAAACCCAAGTCCGAGTCTCCCACAGATGCCGTAGCCTGGCACATTTCCAAGGCATCCAGCCTTCCAGCTCCGTCCCCAGATGATTTGAGAATTCATTTTAAGGCCAAGTCTGTGGCCACAAGAGCCGGGGTTTGTCCTACTCTGTCCATGGTTGCTGCTCTGGCCAGCAGCGTGCAAGCCACCGTGCCCGGTGCCAAATTACAGACCTTCCCTCCAAGAAGTTGTTTTTGTCACCTTCCCTCCAAATGGTGAACTCTTAGCCTCCCAGCAGCTGAAGCCTGCTCCCCACTGCACCTGAGAAGTCATCCACGCCTCTACCTGGATTCTAGGACCACGGTCCTCAGAGTGGTCCCTGGACCAGTGGCATCAGCATCCTGGGAACTGGGTAGAAATGCAGAGTCACAAGTCCACCCCAGACCTACTGGGTCAGGAGTTTTGGGGGTGGAACCCAGCAATCTGACTGTGAGATGGTAATCATCCGGTGATTCTGATACAGGCTGAAGTTTGAGAACCACTGCTCAAAGCAAAGTCCCCCCAGGCCTCTTCTAAGTAGCATTCTATAAAGGGTGCCCAGGAAGCCTCTCTCATCACTATTTTTTTGGAGGCCACCTGGTGTATATAGTAAGTGCTTAATAAACATTAACTGGTCACCATTGCTATTATGGGGTCACATTCATTTTCTATTGCTGTATAACAAATTACCACACATTTAAAAGCTTAAAACAATAAACATGTATAATAACATAGTCTCCAGAGGTGTGAGGTCCGGACACAGAATAACCAGATTGCTCTGCTCAGGTGGCACCTGGCTGAAATCAAGGTGCGGGCGAGGCTGCACGTGGCCCTCCTGCATGCTCCCTGGTCGTTGGTGGAATTCTTTCTCTTGAGATTGCAGGACTGAGGTCCCCATTTCCCAGCTGTTTCTTCGCCACGTGGCCCCCAGAGACAGCTCCCACACAGCTCTGCTTTCTCCAGACATGGATCTAAAGGTTCACATGATTCAGGCAGACTCACCCCAGTAACCTCCCTTTCAACTAATTCCAAGGTAACTGATTAGCAACCTTAATTACATCTACAAAGATCCCTTTTGCCTTATGATGTAACATAATCACAGGACTGATACATTCACAGGATCTACCTCAAGGGGGAAACCATTTAAAAAGGTGATGTCGTTGAGGGTCACCTTAGACCTCTGCCTTCCACAGTGGTCTCTGGGAGGCATAACTCTGGCAGAGGCTAACCCACAGTTCTTTCCGTATAAATGCTACAGAGCCCTCCAGGGGCTCACCTACCCTTTCACAGAGAGGGTCTCCTTGCCAATAAAGGACATAGGTTGGCTTCCTAGGACTGCCGTAGCAAAACACTACAAACTGGGTGTCTCAAACCAGAAATTTACTCTCTCAGTTCTGAGAACCAGAAGTCCCAAATCAAGGTGTCAGCAGGTTCCTGCTTCCACAGAAGGCTCTAGAGAAGACTCCTTCCCTGCCTCTTTCTAGCTTATGCTGGTTGCCGGCCATCCTTGGTGTCCGTGACCCGTGGGAGCCTCACTTCAATCCTGCCCTGTCTTCACATGGCCTTCCTCCCTGTGTGTCCCTATATTTAGTTCACCCCTTCTTATAAGGACACCAGTGTTGGCACCAAAGCCCCCTCTAACCCATCACCACCTCATCTTGATCACATCTGCAAAGATCCTATTTCCAGATACGCCTCTTTCACAGGTACTGGGGGTAGGTACTGAATGTATCTTTGGGGGCAGACACAGTTCAACCCACGACAAGGATCGTATCGGCATAGACCTCTCTTTCCTCTCGATCCGCAGCATTTGGAAAGCTCAGCTTCCTTCTTTCCATTCAGTCGCCTTTCTCCATGTGTCCCAGGTACCACGTCTGGACAAAAGGCCACGCGCCCACCAACTTCGCCAAGTGGCGGACCGCCACCACGCCTTACCGGGTGGAGTGGGAGGCCGACTTCGAGCCGTACGTGGTCGTGAGACGGGACTGCCCTGAGTACGACCGGAGGTTCGTGGGCTTTGGCTGGAACAAGGTGGCTCACATCATGGAACTTGATGCGCAGGTGAGAAGAGTGGGATGTCATGGACCAGAGGGGTGGGGAGGGGGGGACTCAAGCTTAGAGCTGGAAGGGGCCTAGGAGGTAAGAGCAGAGACCTAAGAGGGAACGAGTCGTGTTCAGGGGCCTAGCGTGGGAATGTGGCAGCACTAGGCCTTGGGGGTGCCGATTCCCAAACTATTCCTCTTCTATCCTTAGGTGAGAGTTGGGCTCCAGGCCAAGACCTGGGCAAATGTGGGTGTCTTGGGACAAACCATGTCACCCCCTCATCCTCACTCAACCTAGTGCTAAAGACAAATGGTGATCATTCATCACTCAGCCTGTGAGGCATGTAAATGCCACAGAGGATGCAGCTAAGATTCAGCTAATTATTTCACCCCACGACTAAGAGTGGTCTTTTTAGGCTGTCTTTACTCATGAAACCCTTTCATTCATTCCGCTAATACTTACCATGCACCTAGCGATCTCCTGCAGAATTCAAATAGGTTAAATCAAACCAGGGTCTGCCGACATTTTCTGTAAAGGGTCAGATAGTCAATTTGGGGAGGTTCTGTGGGGCTCAGGGACTCAACTCTGCTCCTGTAGTTCAGTCGTAGGCAGTATCTAAACAAATGGGTATGGCTGTGTTCAGTAAAGCTTTATTTATAAAAACACACAGTGGGCCAGACGTGCTGCAGTCAGTCAACCCTCCATTTGAACGACCAACAGCAAAACTAATCGGGTTAAGGTCGGGCCCCTCGGCCCCCCACCCTCTCTCACTGTCTGCTGTTCCCCAAGGCTCCACCTGGAGCACAGTGGAAATATTTCTCAACAAGAACACCCCAAATTCAGGGGAAGGGGCTGGATGCTCGGTGCTGGCTGCCCCGAGAGTCACCTGGAGAGCTTCCCAGCAGTCCCAGGTTGTTTGAGAGCAGCCCCAGGTGGTTTCCATCAGCACCTGGGTCCGAGGACCACTGATACAGATGGAAGGGTATAGAATAGTGGCCATATTTGACCACGGAAAGTGTGACCTCTAGTAGCCACATTTGCAGTAATCCGTGGAAGGGATGACAGAAATGTTTAGTCTGCCTCTGCCTCTGCTTCTGCTCGAAAGGAAAGAACTGTTGTAATGCAGTGCGGCTGGGTGAGCTGGTCCAAATAAAGTTACTTTTTGCAGCACCGAGATCTGGGCTTTGTTTGTTTTAGGCACTTTTGACAGAACTCTTAAATTCCTCGCCTATTTTCCTTTCTTTGCCAATAGCACGTGCCAAACATGACTTTACCCTTTCTAGCGATGTCAGGTAATAATGGTGCACGCCCGACAGGTAATCCAGCCCCACCTGTAGGCACTAGTGGATCGGTAGGTCTCTCTGTCCCCATGGGAATGTCTCAGGCAGCTAAGCATTTTCTTTTCGCTCCTTTCTCACCACCAGCTGTCATTTCTCGCTTCCTCCATCCTAATTTTCTGAGTGTATTCTGCTCTGGGCTGAGCCACTAGGTGACCAAAGCTTATTAGACATTACGTCCGAAATCAGCGGACATAGACCTGGAGCAAAGGTGTGCTGGGCTCTCCTTTGAGTTACTGGTCCTAAATTTTTGTCACCTGTTTTGCTGTTTGGAGACATTTCAGTTTTGGCCCGAGTTTCTGTCTGTATCCTGTCACATAGAGGACACCGCTGGATGGTGTGCCTTGTAATAAGATGTGTAGGCAAAAGTTTTATTCTTGGTGAGCTTCAGACCAGTGGAACCTCTTTTTTATGCCTTTTCTGTCCCCTCCTTTGTACTCATCTGTGGAGGCTCTCAGATCTCCTCAAGCCCCGTGAGAAATCACATACACAGGCGTCATTTAATTGACCAAGAGACTCGCTCAGGGCTTGCGTCATTCTAGAGCAACTACACGGGTACATGCTTACGTTTATCAAGAGCCTTTTGTGGACCATGAGCTCTCCCCAGCACTATGCAAACATTATTAGTCATCTCTCAAGGTCGGTATTATTACCTTCACTGTACAGGTGAGAAAACCAAGGCTCAGAGAAGCCAAGTACTTTGTCCGGCGCCATGGGAACACCCCGGTGGCGCCGTCCATGGCACTGCCCTCTTTGTCCCTGTCATTCCTCGCTTCATTCATTCGCTTAGTCATTCGGTCATCCCCGCGGACTCATACATTACCGAGGGTTCTTGCAAGCGCTCAAGCCGCTCTTGTCTCCTTGCAGGAATACGAGTTCATCGTGCTTCCCAATGCCTACATGATCCACATGCCTCATGCCCCCAGCTTCGACATCACCAAGTTCCGGTCCAACAAGCAATACCGCATCTGTCTCAAAACCCTGAAGGAGGAGTTTCAGCAGGACATGTCCCGCCGCTATGGCTTTGCCGCCCTCAAGTATCTCACGGCTGAGAACAACAGCTAGCACCAAGAGGCCACCGCGAGGGGGCGACGTTCTGCAGGGGGAGAGCCACTGGCTGTTTGGGGCCCAGCCTTGAAACTCAAAATTAAGCAATGCTTTTTTGGTTTGTTTTTATTTGTCTCTTTGGCCCAACAAGGCTGCCCACACCACGGAGATCTGGGACAAGGATCCGTCCGGCCCCTCTCTGCCCCACAACCCAGCATTCCCAGAATGTGGAAAAATAGCTCACCCGCCTATTCTCTTCAAGACTGGGACGTGGAGGGGTGAGAGGGAGCACCGGGGTTATCCTACCACAAAGCCACAAATCCAAGCAGGTCTTTAGAATGTTCTCGTAGCTTTTTAGGAAAGGAAAGTCAGGGTGCTGGGGGTCAGTCATCCCAGGAAATAAAAGCAAAAATGTCTTTTCATTCAGAGGATACTTTCTTCTTTGCCCTGCAATCTAGCTGAGTACCCAAGGCGAGGGCAATCCAATGATTGGAACCAACCATTTGGAAAAAAAACAAAACACCCAATGGGGACATTGTACGTGGCGGGACCTGGAGGTAGGGTTGACTTTATCTTCAAGGTCACTCTTGTTTCGATTTGTTTTAGTTTGGGGGGATTTTGTTTGTTTGTTTTTGGTATGGGAATCCAAAATAGAAAATCTGGTCTTTTAAGGCTCTGATGGGAAAATCAGCTGCCTCAACCAACACCCCTCTATCGGCAGCGGCCCAGCAGGGAGGAAGAGTCTTCAGCCAGTAGTCGAACGTGGGCAGCCTTCTACAGGATCATCAGCGAGGCCCCCATGACCTTGAATTCCCCACGTCCCGGAATCCAGGGGCCAAGACGGAAAGATGACAACCAACTATTTTACAACCGGTCACATTTTCCACTGGCAATGACTGATTCCCGGGGAAAGGGCTCCGGAGGGACTGTCTCGGTGCACGTGGAAGGTATGAAGCCCTCAGGCCTTCAGGAGAACTTTCCCGACTCGTGCTAGCCCAGTTCTGAAGATGCACGTCTGTTGGGAGAGGCCCGGGAAGAGCGCGTCGGGCCCCTCCGTGTCCGTGCCCGCTCCGCTGTGGCCGGGGCGAGGTCGCGACCTCAGGCCCGCTGGGACCTGTCCGGAGGGTCGGCGAGCACCTTCACTGTTACAGAGTGAGGAGACACTGGACTTTTTACCCATTTTCTTGAATCTTCAATGTTAATGTTGTGTTTACACTGACGAGACCGAGCCGGTGCCCCTCTGCCGGGCGGTGTGTGAGTCGCGATGTGCGTGGCGAGCGCCGCGTTCAATAAACGGGAGTCTGGAGCGTTCCTTCCCGCGCCCCTCTGCTGTGTCAGGAGCTGCCGGGCCGCGCTTCGGGGCGAGAGCGAGGCTGACACGCAGCAGCTTCCCACGCTCTGTTCCCGGTTCATTTTTCTCGTCCTTTGAATGTTAACGTTTTCTCTCCTCGCCTGGGGTTAGGTTTCACTTTCTCCTTTAACCCTCAAAGCATTTTCACGTTTCCCACTCAGTTCCTGTCTCAGCACAGATGTTCTGTCTGCCAGACGTGGGACAGGAAGGTACATCCTGGGGACAGTAGTAAAGGGAGCGCCCACCCCCTTCACAGGACCCTGGGGGTCATCTGAGGCCCCCCAGCGACCTGGTTTAGGAGACCCTGGGTGTGTGATATGCTCAAATGGATATTTCACATAGATTTATTTTTAAAAATTGGGAAAACAATGATTAGGACTAACCCTCAAACAGATATAAATAAGTTAGTATGTGTGTATGTGTATATCATATACATATATTACGTATACAGCAGATATGCAACATGTATATTACAAAATTAATCCACGAGTGTAGTAAAAACGAAAGCATTCCAGGAGTGTTCAAAGTCCATGTTAAACCCCCTTCGCCGTTGGCGTGTGGGAGCCAGCTCACGAGAACTCAGCGTGCATCTCTTTGCTTCTGTGTTCAGTGACATCACATATGTAGCTCAAAACTGGCAGTGACGCAAGCAGTTTACACCACAAATCAGGGCACCGCCACCCCAAGAGCTGGTTGTTAAACATTTAAAAGCACGCCAGTGCCTTCTCTTTCCTGCATACACACATGTGCACACTCAAAAACTCCTTTCTCTAGAGAAGGCCACTGTCAGTAGATGTATCGATAGCTTTTGGATTAATTACTACCAGCGACCTCGGCCAAGTAGTACTGATTCCTCAACGTTAAAAATCGATTTTTAATTCCTTAAAGCCTTTTATTTTTTACATTTTTTTTTCCTTGGCACCTGAATTGTGCCCAGCCACCTTGCTTCCACTGGCAGTCCTGTGGCTCTCGTAGTGACCATATAATTTATCATCCAAACTGGGTCACCTCCGAGAGTGAAAGCAGGTGCTAATTGCTTTGAGACAATAGGTACAAACTGCAGAATGATGTCGCTTCACGGACACCGAATTTACAAAAGCCAGAAACTGACACTCTACACACCAACAGGAGAAAATCTTATCTCCCCAAAGACAGGTGCCTGACACGCTGAGGTTGATCTTACTTAAGTCTCGCACTCAGATGTTGGCCGAGGTCTGCAGAGCCAACGGCATGAATTCCCAGAACTCGCGTTGGGAGCAGCGGCTCGTTGCCAGCCCGTGTGTGGGGAGCTGCAGCCATTTGGACACGCAACGGGATAGGTGTGGGTTCCTCCTGATTGCTGCCCTGGGGTAGAACCAGCCTATAAATGGGTCACACCGATGTTTTCATGCTTAAATAAACCAATATTGGCATTCAGCTGGAAGGAAGACAAGGATTCTCTCATTTAGCCCCCGAAATGTTCAGTATCCGGGAGAGTTAAGATTTATTGAGTAACCATGATGTGAAGGGACATTTTGCATGCATTAGCTCATTGAATCCTTGCAGCCAAACAACACAGTGGATATTACTGTTTATAAATGAGGAAACTGAGCGAGCTCGGGAAATTAAGTAACTTCCCTGAATTCACATAGTCAAATACATGGCAGAACCAGAATTTAAACCCAGGCCTACTTGTTTGAATCCAAAGCCACAAAGTAAGCAATGCTGCTCCCTTCCCCGCTAAGAAAGAAGACAGGTGAAATACTGGCAGACAGGAAGATTTGAACCTATGTAACAAGATTATTAGATGTCTCGTCTTTCCTTCGACCTTCATCCAATAACAGTCTAGGCAGAAACCCCTCCTGGATGCTCCAAATCTTGCTGCGCTCGTGGACTTTCTGAAAATTCATTTGAAAGAGACCCGGGCAATCCTGAACCACATTTAGACAGCTACATCAGCTCTAGGGGGCAGGGATCGGTTCCCTGGATGCTCCTCGGTCATTTCCTAGATGACACGGCCAAGGCAGAGACACTAAGTTTCCAACTCCCCCTTGGACCTCAGCTCAGCGTGCAGCTTCCAGGACCCCTGAGTGTAGGGCGGGTTCACAGAGCACATATGTGCCGAACGGACTAATAGCTTCTTTGTGCCTCATCATGAAAGGACAGACCCTACTTTAATTCTGTTCGTTTCAAAGCCTCCACTGTCTCTGAGTTAAGGCTTCGTTTGTGGTCCCCAGGCCTCTAGGGAGCTCTGTGTCAGTGGGAGGAATGGAATTGAAACCCCCTCTCTGACATGGCTTCTGCCCACTCTTGGTGGGGACAGAGCCACCGTTTAGTGAGCCAGGCTTCCAGGGCCGTGGGCACTCACGTGGCTTCACTGCAACATTCTAATATAAGGAAGGTATTATTATTATTAAGCGAACGGAACCAGCCCTCAGGGAAACTATGGGACTTGCCCACAATCACACAGGTTCATAGGGGTGTCAGAATTTGAACCCAAACCTGGGTGATTTAAAAAACCTGTATCTCCCCACTATCTGCGGTTGTCTCCTCGTGATACTGAAATCAGCTTGGCTAGTGGGCTTGTGTGGATATATTCATGTAGTTCATGGTCGTATGACTTTTGTTCTTGCTTTTGCAGTCCTGAGGTTAATTTTCCAATTTAATCCCGTCGAGGTTTATGAAATGTCAGTTATCTGCTGAGTGTGTTCTAAGAAGTTTCAGACCCATAGACTCTAATGTCAGAGAGCTACTGGTCTTTGATTTCATTCACTTAACAAAAGTGTTCATAGTACATGCCCTCTGGTTTCAAGCAGTGATGCCTGAAAGGAGATAATTGGGGCGCCACAAAAATGCCGGGTTTCTCATTATGAGTTTGGATGGAGTTGGTTGTTGGTGTGTCCCAACACATACAGACAGTCTTGAGGGACAACATCTTCTGGAATGAAGTTCTGGGAAATGTCCCCAAGGCGTGGTACCGAGACCGTCCGCTCGGTGAGGCTGGGAGGAGGTCGTGAAATGATGAAGGAGCAGGACCCTTCTTCCAGTTCCTGGGTGGGCTGTGCTGCTGTGGTTCCGAAGGAAGGAAGGGCTATGGGGGAATCAGAACAGCTTCGTTTTACTCATTAGTCTTTCCTTCTGCATTGCTCCAGGATTTACCGAGCACCCGCTCTGTGCCGAGCACCGTGAGTGCAGCAGGGAACCAGGCCGTAATGGACAGTTGCCTGGACAGCTGGAAAGTACACAGATAACGCTGAGCTAGGTTTCCCCTTACTACATTCATGCAGACAATTGTGGTTTGTTGTTGAATTTATAGTTTCAAGCAGAAGAGTTACAAGAATAACACCAGTAACTCGTATGTCCTTCACTCAGAGTCACCAGTTGTTATCATTTGGCCACATATGCCTCATATCTCTCTGTCTATAATATTTTTTTTAAAAAAAACCACACTGACATTTCGGAAAGGAGAAACCTCTGCATTCTATGCGGGACATCTTTACTCCCCCGGCTGTCCCTCCACCATCGTTTCTCTCGTTCCCTCGTGCTCCTTCTCTCAGGGTGAGGCAGGCGTGTTCCTTTTCTTTAAGTGCAGCCAGCATTCAGCGAGAACCTTTGTGTGTGCGGGCGTTGAGCACGCGGAGAGGAGGCTCGCCGCCCAGTGCAGAAGGTGAGCGCACAGAAACCCGCAGTCAGGTACGAGTGGGGGACGTGCTGGCCCCGAGGGGCGCGCTTCCTCCCGGGGGCTGGCTGAGCGGGATCATGTTGACATCCCCAGCGCACAGTAGATGCTCAATAAATATTTTTTGCCCGAGGAGCCAGATATAGTAGCCAAGGGCTCAGACTCTAAAAAGTCCTCATTTGGATCCAGGGTGGGCTCTTCCCGGCAAGTCTTGCATCCCCCGAGCCTCCAAGTCCTCGCGTCAGTGGGCACGGGGAAGCTGCCTGAGAAGGGCTGGGGGTCTACGTGAGGTAGCCCCTGGGGCACAGTAAATGCGCGCACACAGACACGCACGCGCGCACACCCCCCCGGCCGATCCTTTGACCTTCCCTGTGGCTTTCTCCACCCTTTTAGAGGTGTTTCCTCCACAGATCCCTTGGAGAAGGGAGAAAGGAAGGTCTATGGTGAGAGGTGCCAGGGGGTAGGGATGGGAGGGGGCGGGATACAGGGATACGGGGAAGTAGAAGATCCACAGGGGGACAAGCAGAGGGCCACCCCCGTCTCCGGTGTGTGTAACCGCAGGCCCCCCGCTGTCCCGTCACGTCACATTTCTCACCCACCGCGTCCTGTCAGCCTCGCAGAGCAGGCAGGTGTGGACTCTGATTTCACAGATGGGGGGGGCGTGAAAGCTCACAGTGGCTCACTAACCACTGGGCCCCTCCCTGGTCGTGGGAAGAAGCAGTCAGCTGGAGCTCAGGCCAGGCTCCCAGGCCTGGGCTCTCCGGAGCCGTCGGCGAGAGGGGGGGACTGAGTGCGGGTGCAGGCACTTCATCAAAACGCACTCAGGCGCTGTCAGCGTCTGCGGGCTTAGGGAGGGAAATGAAAGGCCCTGGTTGGCTGGAGGTTAATAAATAGAGGAAGCAAAGGTTGAAAAGCTTACAATAAATCATCCAGGGATTTTCTCCAGGATTTTTGGTTGACTGAACAATAAACTGGCAGGCAGAAGGCAGCCGGCCAGGAGGCTCTGGGATTACTGAAGGGAGGAGGGAAGGAACGGGTGTTCACGAGGTCCTGGGCTGGATGGATGACCCGCCTTATCTCATCTCAACCAGCCCTGTGACATCGGTGCTGAGATCCTCACTTCCCGGCATGGGGGAGTCAGCGTCAAGGAGGGGAAGCAAAAGGCTGGCAAGGGGTCAGCCAGGCTCCGAAATCCAGGCCTTTCCACTAGCACATGCCCGGGGGACCAGCGGGGTTTCACATGCCCCAGGGGACCAGAGGGGTTTCACATGCCCCAGGGGACCAGAGGGGTTTCACATGCCCCAGGGAACCAGAGGGGTTTCACATGCCCCAGGGGACCAGAGGGGTTTCACATGCCCCAGGGGACCAGAGGGGTTTCACATGCCCCAGGGGACCAGAAGGGTTTCACCTGGGACTTCTCCTCCAGGAATGAAAGAGGAGAGACTGAGGGACATGTTTTAAAAGGTAGGTTTTACTGTTATTCAGGGGTGTTGAGGCCAGTGGAGCAGGAGACAATGGTCATAGTTTGCTACAGTTCCGAGGGGAGAGGGCAGCCACAGCACGGCATGCCGAATGGGGAAGCACTAGGGTGGGTCCAGAGGCAGAGGGAGTGGGGAAAATGGGCCAGAGCCTTTGCTGTGCTTTCCTGGAAAGCAGGGTTGAGTCAGGGTGAGCAGGCCCAGGATGGGCTCATTGGAACAATCTCAGAGGGCGCTGGGCTCGGGCTGCCTCCGGCTGTCTGGTGCCTGGCCCTGGGATACTGGAGAGGGGCGTGGTGCAGAGTATAGGGGCTCCGTGAGGGAGGCGATGGCAGGTGAGAGCTTGGGGTCGGTTGGTTTGCACATGGAGGGTCAGCCCTGGGAGGGGGCAGTCACTCCAGAGTCAACAAATCCCAGGTGTCAGAAACCCAGGGTTCTTACAGGGCAACACTCAACCAGGCCAACAGGTTGCATCGCAAACCTTCCAAAGTGGCTGTCGATGGTGCTCCTAGGGCTTCTCCATGTTCTGGAGCCAGAGTGGGCATCATTCATAACCAGGAGAGACCCTCCCTGGGGTCACCGTCATTTGGAGGAGTCAGGGTAGGCATTATTTTTGGCACCCTGACAGCAAGTAATTGCAGATCAAATGACCGAAGCGGGTAAACTAATTGGAATTAAACGAGATTAATCAGAATAAGCTCTGTTATTCCTGTATCAAGAATGTCAAGACATTGTTTGTTAAAATGAAGTGCATGAAAAGTGTGTGTGTGTCCGTGTGTGTGTGTGTGTGTGTGTGTCTGTGTGTCCGTCTGTGTCTGTGTGTGTGTGCGTGTGTCTGTGTCTGTCTTTGTGTGTCTATGTGTGTGTGTGTCTGTGTGCATGTGTGTGTGTGTCTGTGTCTGTGTGTGTGTGTCTGCGTGTGTGTGTCTCTGTGTGTGTCTCTGTGTGTCTATGTCTGTGTGCGTGTGCCTGTGTGTCTGTGTGTGCGTGTGTCTCTGTGTGTCTGTGTCTCTGTGTGTCTGTGCCTGTGTGTGTGTCTGTGCATGTGTGTGTGTGTCTGTGTGTGCGTGTGTCTGTGTGTGTGTCTGTGTGTCTGTGTGTCTGTGTGCATGTGTCTGTGTGTCTGTGTCTGTGTGCGTGCGTCTGTGTGCATGGCAGACACAAACCAGGCTCACAGAGAAGCGAAAGCATTTGGCTCCTGGGTGACCAGGAAGGTACAGTGTAGCACGGGACCAAGGACTGTTTCTCCAAGTTTATTTTTTACCCTCTGGGTGGTTCATGGATATAAATAGAAACGGAATCTGCCTCCCATTTCTTATTCTTCGCATTACTTGTCATGCAACTGAAGGGGCGTGGAAATGGGAATCCGATAAACCTTCAGCGTTTCTAAGGATGAAGATAGAATTTCTTATCACGGCCTAAAGGGTGTGCAGACTCTCCCCTCTGCCTCCATTTCCAGCCTCACCTCGCGCCACACTCGCCCCGCTGCCTGCCATGCCCTTTGCTCCTGCCTCCAGCCGCCTGTCAGTCATCCCTCAGTGCCCATCTCCAGACAGTGCTCACTGGCCTCTGCCCGAGCCAGCACCCCCCCACCCCCGCCCCTGCCCCGGCCCCGAGCGGTGCTCCCATAGCTCCAAGTACTTCTGCTCCGTAACCTCTGGCACAGCTGAACCTCACGCTTGTTTATGTAATGATTTGCTCAGTGGCTCCCTCCCTGGTAAGGCTGTCTGCTCTGGAGATAGGTAATAGCTGAAACTTTTTATTCACCAGGGTAGCTCAAGATCCTAGCATGTAGTCAGTCCTAAGTAGATATTTGCTAGATGAATAAATAAATGAATGAACTTGGCCTCTCTTCCCAGACCCATCTCTGTAACAAGCGATCTTTCCAATGGCTCTCGTCTCCTAATCCGCTGGCCTCATCTCCAATCGAGCAAGCCATTTCCCTCTCTGCTCCTTCCTTCCTTCATCTGTGAGATGGAAGAATTGATTGTGATCGTTGATTTCCAAGGCCTTTCCTGTTTCTGTGCTGTTAAGGGCTGTTTAAAGGCTTTCCCTGTCCTGTGCTGGGGGAGGGAAGGGATGTTATCTCCTAGGGATGACTGTTTGCTCCTCGTGGCAAGGAGAAAAGGGGTTCTTTAAGATATGGGAAGGCAGTGGGGAGAGGCGGTACTTGTAATGTCGAAGGGTGGTCAGGGAAGGCCCCACTGATAAGTTCAGAGACTTGAAGGAAGTAAGAGACTGAGAGCTGTGGGTATCTGGGAAAGAGCACTCCAGGTAGAACGAGACAGCTGATGCAAAGGCCCTGAGGCCTGAGAACCGTTGGCAGGCTAGAGGAAGATTAGCAAGGAGGCAAGGATGGCTAGAGCGGAGTGGGCTGGGGAAGAATGATAAACAGTGAGGACCACGAAGTAAGGCTGGGAGGGGACAAAGCGCACAGAGCCTGGCAGACCATTGTAAGACTTCGATTTCCACGAGGAGTGGGATGGGAATCCTTCGGAGGGCTTCGCACAGGAGTGACATGAACTTAGGGCCTGATTGGGTTCCTGCGTCACGGTGAAAAGAGTAGCTATTGGAAATTGAGTTTATATTCCCAACCCGTGTACGTTCTCTGGAGTCCCATTTCCATAAATTCATGCCATGCCACAAAGATGCTGCCATTACTAAAGAAAGCAAATAAGACAGCCTGGAATGCCAGCTGTCCATTCCCACGCTCTCTTTCCAGTGGACGCCGTGCGTCAGCCTCGAGTGAACCTAGAACTTGAATTTTATCTGTGAAAGTTACTGACTGTGAAACTTGGAGCAAGTAATCATTTAGATCCCAGAACTTTGTCTGCAAGATGAACACAGAAATGCATGTCTGTGTGTGCCACGTGGGGCCAGAGGGAAGGTGAAATGAAAATGCACCTGTAATATCCTCAGCATAGTACTTGGTGTACACTTGGTGCTCAGAGGTGCTGGTTTCCATTCGTCTCCTTCCTTTTGGAACAACAATTAATATGGAAATGGAAGGCTGGGAGTTTGGGCACATTGAGATCATGATAACACCGCACATTTGGACAGGACTTATTTACATTTCCAAGCACCATACCAGACAATTTTATGAGCTACCCAGAAGAGAGAGAACTATGCTCATTTTCTAGATGGAAAGAGTCAAGCCCAGCAAGGTGGAGTGGCTTGTACAGCATCGTAGACTGAATTCGCAGCAGAGCGGGGGGGTTGCCCATTTCTCTCTGTGTTCTTTTCAGCTACTTCTCTCCAGTGTTTGGCTTCAGATTGTCTTAATAGTCAACTAATTGCAAAAAAAAAAAAAAAAGCCAGATCTGTGAATGGTTTAAGTCACAAAGGCAGGCCCCATAGGTGCTATCCACACCGTACCCAAGAATCTCTTCTGATGTCCTCCGAGTGTGTAAAAACCACATTCAAAAGATTCGAGGAGTTACCCTTCTTTGGGTAGGTTAATTCTGCTGGAAGAATTTCGGCTGATGAGTTCTCAGCTTGCCTTCCTGACAGGTCCCTGCTCAGCGGCCACAGGGAGCAGTAAGCGCGGCCGTCCTGGACTGGACTTAGATCAATAAGGCACAGCTAACGGCTTGTCTGGAAATGACAGTGACGAAAGAAACAGGTCAGCGTGGAATCAGCAGGGGGTGAAGGGAGGAGCCCCACCCAGCCTCCCTGAGCTCCAAACGTTAACAGTGCAGGTGTCAAATATGAGGCAAAGAAAGTGGACATGCTCCCAGGAACCGAGTCTTCAGGAAAGCGAGACAACCAAGACAGAAGGGCCCTAAAAGTGAACGCTGACAATATCACTTAAAACAGTCCTAGCCAGAGATGAAAGAAAGAGACACCTTAAGAAGTTAATGTGGCCGCTTAGGTAGGGTCTGTCTTAGGGACGATCCTTTTGGGTGCAAGTAACAAGTTCATTTTAGAGTAACTTTAATCACATAAGGAGGGGTGTCTGGGATCGATCACAAAACCCAAGGGCAGCTCAGTCTCTTTAGTGGCTGTGAATCTGAAACAAAAACTCAGATAAACAAAAAACACTACATCAACTAGTTTTGCTCCTCTCATTTTCCCAGGTTGGAGGGATATAAAAATGCAGTTATTTGGGGGACATTCTGGCCCACCTTTGTCTAAGGGGGTGCCAGTCTTTGGCTGGCAGTCCTCACTTCCCGCCCATTGTCCCATGTGTCCTGTTTTCCCTGTCGGCACTCCAGGTCTGGACGCTCTGCTCCTTTCTTGCTCTATCAGATGGGATTCAACTGGGCTGCATACAAAACTTAAAATAGCAATGGTTTGATGAAGATAGAAGTCTGTTACCGTCTCACATTAAAAAAAAAAATCCAGCCACTTTTACATGGGCGGCCAGCTAACCCTGGGCATTCTTTCATGAAAGAAGGAGGGGAGAGTGGGCATGGGGACAGAGCGAGCAGTCCGCTGTCCTCTGGGCGTGGGGACGCTGGTGACGGCGGGGCGCAGGCCCTTTCCCCGCCTCCGAGGCAGCCCTCCCCGAGGTTCCGCCCCGCACTCCGGGCCTGCTTCGGGGCGCCCCACGAGCCGCTGTGCTTCCAGGCCGCTCTAATAGGCTCTTCACATGGTCCGCTTCCTCTCGACACCCCGTGTCCTCAGGGGGTCCCCGTCCTCACTTCACCCTCTGAGACCCGCTGTACAGTTCTCCCACCAGTTCAGGGCTTTGACAAAAAACACTGAGACTAAAAATCATCTGCACATATTAGTTCCTTTATGACATGATGGTAAATGTCCTGAGGGCTTGACACGTTTAGTTAATTTAATCGTCACAGCAAGCCTGCGAGGTAGGCAGCATTCTCCTTCCTTTGCGGATGGGACAAGAGGGTGACTGAGCCGCCCACCCAGGGTTCTCCCAGCCGGGAAGTGACAGGATCCTTCTAAGAACTCCTGCTCTTGCCCACGGCCCTGCGCCGCTCCTCTGTTTGGTCTGTAAGCAGCTCTGGCTTCCTGCCCGGACACATCGAGAGTCCAGGGGAGACCAGTGCCCTGGCTACGGCCTCCTAATAGGAGCAGCAGGAGCAGGGAGCACAAATTGAAAATTCGAAAAACTGCCCGGCCATGACTTGCTGGGACCTGCAAAGCCATCAGGAGCTCGCCTCCTTGGCTCACCGCCTGTTTCATTCTGCGCGGTCTGTTTTCCTCTTCCCAAGACATTGAGTGTGGTCCAATGACGCTCCATGCGACAACTTCCGAGGTCCTCCCTCGTCTCTCCCCTCCAGGGGCCAGCCCGCACTAACTCCCCTTCAGTCTCAGCTCCAAACTGCTGTAAGAGTCCGATTGCCCGGGTTCCGTCCCTGGTCCCATCGATCGTGGTCAAGAAGGACCATGACCCTGCACAAGCCCTAAACCTGGCCGTGGGCTCTCAGCGAAAGCTTGTCACCTTGAAAAGGATCCCCTCGCCTCTGTTTTTAAGATAGAAGCACAGGTGCAAAATACAGAAGAAGGGAACTGTAGCCAACCAGCAACAAGAAAGCACTGAGCCCAAAGGAGTGTGGCCGGGAAGAGCAGAGGCTGGCAGAGCTGTAAATAATAGAACAAACGAAGCCGAGAAAGGCACCCACTCACTTCTTTGGGCAGAAATTAGAGGGTTAGCACATGAAAGAGAAAAGTAAATGACTCAATCCCTACTTTGCTTTGCCGCCAAGGGGAATAATTCCTCACAATAAATGGTAGAAAAGCCATCTTTAGGAGGACACTTCCACGGAGAAAAATGATGATGATAACAGCGTTTAATATGCTATAAATGAATCTAAATGCTCAGAACCGGAATAATTACATCTCAGGGCAGAGACTGTATTAATAAAACGTGTCTGTGTTGACAGAGTCGGCATCTCTGCTCTTTAACAAATGACAGAGAAGGACAGTTAGGCTGGAAAACGGGGGGAGATAAATATGCTCTGTTTTACCAACAAGGTAAAAAGGGGGGATTTTAGAAATACATATCAATGAGTTGAAAATAGAGCAAGAAAAAAACTGAAGGAATTATCCTTAAAAGTGCTGTGGCCCTGGGCGGTGTGGCTCAGTTGGCTGAGCATGGTCCCGTGCACCGGGAGGTCGCTGGTTCGATTCCCGTCAGGGTCGATCCCCAGCAGGGGGCCTGCAGGAGGCAGCCGATCAAAGACTCTCATCATTGATGTTTCTCTCTCCCTCTCTCTTCCTCTCTCTGAAATCAATAAAAATATATTTTTTAAAAAGAGCACTAATGTTAACTTAGTAGCCTGTGATCAGGGTAATTCCCTGGGGCTTTCTGAAGAGACAGAAGCCTGGTCAGAATTTTTTACGCTGTTGCTCAGCATCTGCAGACCGCTCACGGGCATTTATTGCACCCAAGGCGTCAGCTTCAGCTTCTCTCTCCCGCTCGCTAATGAAGGGCCTGAGACATGGTCAGGTCCCACAGTCAGTATATTTCCTTCTAAATGGGAAGATTCCAATTCATAATTGTAAGGACAGCTAGATAATTCTGGATCTTCAAAGAAAACAGTGACTCAGAAAGAACAGATCCATCACTGAAGGTTACTCCCCGTGTCCCAGGAGACAGAAACATCATATGCAAAATGTAACTTTCAAAAAAATCTTTCGCTTGAAAGATGAATGTCATTTCATTCTTTGGTTGAATGCGTCCCCGGAAAATGTTTCTACACGGTTTGTGGCAGCCTTTGGATGTCATTTTTCAAACATCATCAATAATATATCATCAGTTTCTTTCTCTGACAATGACAGAGAATTATTGGCCATGTGATTGAAGAATTTCTTCACAGTTTGGGCTTAAGAAATTCTAAAATCTTGTCCTGAACATTAGAAGTTACCATCCTTTAGCTCTGAAAGGATGGATTCAGTTTAATTCAAGATACCGACTGCAGTTTTGAATTATATCCATCCACTCTAACTGAAGTCATCAAGTCACAAAGAAATGTTTATCCCACCTTCAAAAATATGTTTTATTTATTTATCAAACCACTCTGTGTCAGTTTTGTGTTTACTCACCACTTCTCAACATATCACACTGAAAAGATGTACGGATCCTGGCTATGATTCAGTCATCGTCAACATTTCCATGGTTTTCAACCTTCGATCAAGGGGAGGTATATTGTTGGCTACTGGTTAGTGTCTGTGAATAAAATAGTTGAGAAAATCTGTGTGACTATCGGCATGGACCCCGGTGCCTTTGCACAGTCCTCCTCATGGCTCACAAAATCTTTTCAATTTACATGAAAAAAGTCTTCTTATAGCACAAGCTTTCAATGATTAAATCTGCTGACCACTTCTCTGTCCTATATGGGTTACACATATTCAAGGAGTTGATCCAGACCCTCCATAGCAGTGTCTTCAAACTACAGGCTAGAAAGTCATACCTAGAAATGTCTCTTCCCATAATAGCATGCAATATCCAAGTGTTATTTAATCAAGGAATTTTGCAAAATTGTCATTCACTTGTTGACTAGTCTAACGGTGTGATTTGGACATATTTTGAATGATGCCTTTGGAGTTTGGAATTCTTTTCTACATTTGGATATAAAATTCACTCACATCCTACTAGCAACCATTATTTGATACAAGGACGGGGCGGGGAGGACTTGACTGGTTTACTAAAGAGGTCACTATTTGACGTGAAAATGGTGCATTTCTGTGGCTGCCTGAAGTATTTGCAAAGATTCACAACTGACAGTCCCCTGGGCAGAAGCTAATGGATTCCAAGTTCAATAAGACACATTTTCAGATACCTATTATCTTTCACATTTTGTTTTTACACCTATTTACAGTTTCCATTTTTTGGCTGAAGATTTTCTCTTCACTTTCTATTGTATGGAGACCTTGCAATAATTTATATGTATCACATTACTTTTCATTTCCTTCACTTTATATCGTATGTGGATCTCTCCACAATTTACATTCATAATATCATTATTATTTTCATTACTTTTATGACTCAAAGAACGACTTTGAGTCAATGGTACATTTTTAAAAATATGTTTTTATTGATTTTGTTTTAGAGAGAGAGGAAGGGAGAGGGAGAGAAACATCTATGATGAGAGTCATTGATCCGCTGCCTCCTGCCCACCCCCTACTGGGGTTTGAGCATGTGCCCTGACTGGGAATTGAACTGTGACCTCCTGGTTCATAGGTCGACACTCAACCACTGAGCCATGCCGGCCAGGTGACAGCAGAATTCTTATAAAGAACAACAGAGACCAGACAACTGTGGAAGGATATCTTCAAAGTTCTTAAATCAAGCAGCAGCCATCGTAGAATTCAATGCCAGCTCTCTAACCGTCAAAAACAGTGGTGAAACCCTGCATTGGTTAGCATCCTAGGGCAATTAGGTCCAAGCCTCACCTTCATGGAGCAGCAGATTAAATGGGCCCTGGAAACCAGAGTGTAAGCCTGTATTTATGGGTCTAGAATTCCCCCCAAAGAAAATAAAAGCATCATTTTCTTTCTAGAAAAAGCAAAAAAAGTCCTGGCAGATATGTCTGAGTTTAGGCTCCTGATCTATTCTCACCTCTGAGAACACATCCCTTCTCAGAGGCAGGCTGGGCCCATATTATGTGCAAGTGATGGAACTGGCCCAAGAGGCCCTGATGGAAGATACACATAGTTGTTGGGATGGGTCAGAACATTGACATTGTTCTCAAAGATCATATAAGATCCTGAATGAAACAGGTAAGTTCATGATCATTATAAAGAGTGGGTGTGCTCTAAAGGAGGGAAGTGGGTGCTGAGGCCACCCAGAGAGGAGCGCCCAACTCCTCAATGTCCAGAGTTCAGATTTAACTTGACATCCTAGGTCTTTCACCTATATGTCATGTCATAGCACCTCCAAGATAATCACTACTCCCCAAACAGCCCTCCCCTCACAATGGTGAGACTGTTGACTAACATTAGAAAATAAGTCACATTTCAATAACTACATATTTAATAAATATTGGTTGGTTGTTGACTGGTTGACAAAACAGAAGCAATGGATATGCCTTTAAGTTAGCACCCTTACTGAGCCAGTCCGCTGTGCATAGATTATAACATCAGACCGTACATGGAAGGAGGAATCTCTGTGGTGCAAACGCCTCTCATTAAAGCAGCACAGCAGGGCCCAGGAGTCCAGACGCAGGCTTTGGACCCAGGTTTCCTGAGAGCTAATTCTGATTCTACCACTAGTTCTGTGACCTTAGAGAAGATACTTTATTTTTTGTGCCTCGATACAGAACTATAGAAGTAAATTAAGACATAGCTCAGAGAGCACTCGTGAGAATTTAATGAAACCATGTGTGTAAAATGGAAATGTGCCTGGTACATGGGACACACTCAGTGTAAGTGAGCATGGATTGCTAGTATTTTAATTAACATTTAAATCACACAGAACAAGGAAGGAACAACTGGTCTTCAGCTTGAATTCTACACTGACACAAAATATTGAGGAACTCACGAGACTAGACATCAGGTCTCTTCATTCCCTATGCACCACTTGCTCTGTTAACTCTGTCATCGGTACAATCCGAGTCTCCTGACTCAAAGCCAGCACTTTCATCACTCTACTATGATTATGACGATAAATACTACTATTAATATTTACACTACAACTATTATTGTAGCTGTTACTACAACCATAACTAGTACTGCTGCTGGGCCACCCTCTCCGCCTCACTACCAGAAACCATTTATGCACCAACCCCATGCCAGACTCTTAAATAATTATCTCTAATAATTACAGAGATGATACTTTATCTTTTCAAGAATTGTGTTCATCTCCCCATTTTTCGTGTTGTTTTTTTTTTAAATATATCTTTATTGATTTCAGAGAGAGGAAAGGAGAGGGAGAGAAAGAGAGAAACATTAATGATGAGAGAGTCATTGATCGAGCCCACAACCCAGGCATGTGCCCTGACCGGGAATCGAACCCCGATCGCCTGGATCCCAGGTCAACACTCAACCGCTGAGCCACGTCCGGCCGGGCAAAGAAATTAAGTAATTTGCTCACCACTCAAAGCCAGTGAGCAAAAGCGTCAGAATTCAAACCTAGATCCCTCTAGCTCCCAAGACCATGCCTTTTCCATGTCACCGGGCTGCCTCTCTACCTGAAGTGTATTAAAACACAATAAAGCCTATTTTTACCAGTTATGAGCTATTTTAGCCTGAGAAATAGATTGCTCCCAGCTGCTCAGCCTGTCCGTTGGTACCAGTGTCAAGATGCTGGTGGTGTTGTCATGATTTAGGAAAAGCACAGGCCGACGGCTTTTTCTATGCCCAGCAGATGCCTCCGTCCCGGGAACTGTACCAGCGTCGACAAGGAGCACACCCGCTGACTTGCAAGATTTCCCGCGAATGACAAGTTTGTGGATGTCATCTGGGGACCAAGGGCAGGGATAAACTCTGTCATACTCATCTGCAGGGAGGAAGGGAATTTAAAGAAATGACCAAGATAAACCTGCCAGGGGGCCTGAAATCTGGCAGAGCCGGCCTGAGGTGGCTTTAAGACCAGGCCAGCCTTCCCTCCTGTATTCGGACGGCCTTGGCACTGCAGCTTCTCACCTGGCTCCCCGCTCCGGCTCCTGGCACGGTTATTTTGATAAAGGGCATCCCTCGATGATGCCTCACTGGAGTCTAATGGGCAGAAACGCAAAGCAGCCAAGGGGAGAAGAGCTGTGCGCGTGGAGGCCGCAGATAAATGGGGCCAATTCTCAGCGCTTGGTGAAACACAGGAGAGTGATGGGAGCCATTGTGCAAGGTGCTGACTTGTGGACTCCTGTGTCTTTTAGAACCTGGTGATTGTGCTTCAGGACAGTGGAGAAAAATGAGAAGGTGACTGCTCCCCGACTAGGAGCCAGCTTCCTGAGAGCAGGAAGCAGGGCCCAGGCTCGCGCCTCAGTGGCGTTTCTGGGCATCCATCACCTGGGGTGGGGGTTCAGGCTTTGGAAACCTCTGCAGAGCTTCAAAGGGAGGGTGTGCTTCGAAGTCTGAGCTATTCCAATTCATTCAAATTCTCATTTTCTCAAAGGTAAACTTTATCAGGAGCTGGTTTTCTAAGGCAGGTCTAGACATCTTAGCATGCAAAGGAGCAAGGAAGAATTCTGAGAAGCTCCAGAGAGAGAAAATAATGAGGGGGCAGGAGTGGTAAACTTCCAGGTAGAGGGAGTGGCCTAAGTCAGGTTGTTAGCAGCCTATATGGTGGTGGGGATGGTGGTGGGGATGCCAGTGGTGATGGTGATGCTGATGGAGATGGTCGTGGTGATGGTCATGGTCATGGTGGTGATGGTGGTGGTGATGGAGATGGTGATGATGATAGTGATGGTGGTGGTGATAGTGATGATGATGGTGGTGATGGTGATGCTGGTGGAGATGGTGATGGTGATGGTCATGGTCATGGTGATGGTGGTGGTGATAGTGATGATGATGGTGGTGATGGTGGTGGTGATGCCAGTGGTGATGGTGATGCTGGTGGAGATGGTGATGGTGATGGTCATGGTGGTGGTGATGCTGGTGGTGATGGTGATAATGGTGATGGTTGTGGTGATGGTGATGATGATGGTGGTGATGGTGATAATGGTGGTGGTTGTGGTGGTGGTGGTGATGGTGGTGGTGGTGGTCGTGATAGTGATAATGATGGTGGTGATGGTGATAATGGTGGTGGTGGTGATGCTGGTGGAGATGACGATGATGGTGATGACAATACAATAGCAGCAGCGACCACTCGCAGGCATTTACTCTATGCCAAGCCCATGCTAAGAACCTCTGTATGTGACAGGTGTTGTATCTCTACAGGTGTCCTATGTTTTCTCCTACCTCCTGCCCTCCCTCTGGCCTCCATCCCACATCCTTTGTTTTCAGCAACCACCAGAAGCAGGGAGAGAGGAAGGGCACCTCCACCCTCAGAGCCCCTAGAAGGAACCAAACCTGCTGACACCTTGACTTCTGACTTCTGGTCTCCAGAGCTGTGAGAAAATAAATTTCTTTAGTTCTGAGCCTCCCAGTTTGTGGTAAGTTGTTACAACAGCCCTCAAAAACTAGTACGTGGGTGGAGAAGTCAGCTTCTCGCCCTGATGAGAGCGTGTCAAGTTCACAGCGCAGAACAAAAGCACAGTGATGGGAGAGAGTGTCCGCCTTTGGGAAATACAGTCTCTTACTCCCGTTCACATCCCACAACAGGAATGGCATCAGCAGCTGTCAGCTTGGCTTCCCCTGCGTTAGTAACTCACATGTTCTGTTCCTGTGTGTGACCGTGTGCGTGTGTGCTCCTTGCTCGAAGCCTTCCAGTGCCCTCTTTGGAAAGTGTTAGGGTGTGAGCAAACCAACAGCATTCTCCCTGGGTTAGGGCTACAGCTTACACCTCAACTTGCAAGTTCCACTGTTCTTTCTGTGAAACTCAAACTTTCTTCCTAGCAGGATGTAAAGATTGAACTAAAGCTTTAACCGTTTCTGAGCTCCCACTGTGGCCAGATCAAGGAACCACAATTAATCGCCAAGGTGTTTGATGAGGCGGCTGCCACTCCTACCCGCAAGGCACTGGAGCTGGAAGGAGACCTCAGGAACTGGGCATGAGTGACAGCCACCCGCGGGTCTGAAAAGCCGGCCTGTGCTCTGAGCTCTGGAAAGAGAGGCCCCTATGCAAGTCCCTGTGCCCCCTGAGCATGCCTCGGGACGCTGCTGTTGTCCAGACGTTCACCGGAAATCTGAGATTCAAGGCTTGACACTTCAAGACCATTGAGTCGCTGACATCTCATTACGGCCTCTTTGATCTGGGAACACGGCGCTCTCATTTCTAGCTTCCACGAGATGCCTTGTACTGCTGGGAACAGGCTTTTTGCCAAGTCTCCGAGTAGCTGAGCGTGGTATACAAGTCCTTGCGAGGCCTATGCTTCTCTGGATTTGTCACTTAAACCCATCCCGCTTCAGCCACAGGGAGCCCCCCTCGTAGTTCCTTGAACACACCTGCTGTCTCGGGCATCTGGGCCTTTGCACACCCTGTTACTGCCACCCAGAGCAATATATTCCCACAGACACACGCACCCCCCGTTGTCTTAGCTTTGGGACCTTTCCTGATTCTTCAAGGCTGGTCTAGATGCTTCTTCTCTGGGCCCTCATAATGACAGTGCAGTTCCTCACAGCCCCGCTTTTCACACGGAACCCGTTGAAGGCCAGGACTGGGTCTTTCTCGCCGTTGAATTCCCAGCATTGCACACAGTGCCGGGCACATACAAAGCAAACGGATCAATGAAAGAACAAACAGTGAGTGGACGCTTTCGTCCCATTAGACTCCTCGGGGATGGGAACCCGGACTCAGGAGAGGCCTCGGGGCAGTTACGGGCACATGGTGAGGACTGTGACTCATTCCACTCCTGGCTCGTATTAAAAATACCCCTTATCCAGATTCAATTTACATGCACCTCCCTATCTTCCAAATCTTAATGCAATTTCTGAGCAGGTTTCTTAGACTGGAGCAGACTGTGCCGGCTGGCCGATACGTCCTGAGCCTGTGGGTAGATAGATTGCACACCGTAAATGAGTCTCTTGGCCCTTTTCAAAGCAATCTTACCTAATTTTTGTTGACACGGATACGATCTCAGACCTCCTGCCAGGAACTGAAAGCACTAAATTTTTCTTTCCCTATTTTTGTCATATGTGTTCCCCAAGGAGGACAGTTCTTATTTCTTATGTTTTCCCCCACAGGGCCTCAAAGAGCATCGAATACCTGGATTGCGCTCAGTAAACGTTAAGTCGAACTTAACGATTATCAGGGCAGAGAACTGGACTCCAGGGACACGCATTAGTGTGCTAGGGCTGTGCTCACAGAGTGCTGCAACTGGGGGGCTTAGCACCAGAAGCACATCCTCTCACGGTTCTGGAGGCTGGAAGTCAGATGAGGTCAGGCTTGGTGCTTTTGAGGGCTGAGGGGAAGAACCTGACCAGGCCTCTCTCGTCTGGGGGTTGGCAGCAGCCTTCAGTGTCCCTTGGCCTGTGATAGCCTCGCCCGGCTTCTGCCTTCACCCTCACGTGGTTTTCAGCGCCTCTCTGTGCCCAGATTTCCCCTTTTTATAAGGACACCAGCCGTACGGGATTAGAGGCCCGGCTACTCCAGTGTGCCTTCATCTTAACTTATCTAATTACACTATTTAGAAATAACCCTATCTCTAATCAGTGACATGTTGAGGCACTGAGAGTTAGAACTTTAATACCATGGGAATTGGAGGGCATAGATCTAGGCACCTATCATTTGTAAAATATGAGATTTTTAGCCTCTCAAACACTCTGAACCCCGGTTTCATTCATCCATTCATTTAACCAATCTTTACTAAGCTGTGCTATTTAAAACCAAGCGCTAAGACTCTAGGGCTGTAACAGTGAAGCACGCAGACACAGTCACCGCCGCATAAAGCAGGCACTCGGGTGGGGAGTAAAGACAGTGAAACGAGCATTAGCAAGAAATCGAGTCAAGTGCCATGAAGTGGAAGTTACAGAATTAAACAGGAGCACAGGACAGAGTCACCTCACCCTGCTTGGGGACTGGGGTGGAGCCGGGAAGGTTTCCCCCGAGGAGTGACATTAAAGGGAGTGCTTAAGGGTGCACAGCGTCAGCCAGGCAAGGAGCGTGCAGAGCCAGGCTGACGGGCTTAGCGGAAGATTAAATGGGATAAAATAATTTAGATAAATGTTTTCCTTTTGCTCCCATTGGTTCCTATGGATTCAACTCTTTTCGACTCTACTGTCGTATATGAAGCTGATCACTGTGTGCCAGGCTCTGTCCTGGCTTCCCTTATTTCATCTAAAATTTTTTATGACAATCTCATGAAGACAACTCTTGAAGTGCTAGCACCTTCTAAAAAGTGACCACAGGAACTATCCCATTTGTACTCAGTTATGCAAAGTGCAATACAAAGAGGGTGAAAATCTTTCTAATAGTGGATTGTGACATTATAAACCATTATTATTATGACCCTTCCTTCATTATGTATTTATGTCTGGACACCATGATTAATTCAGCCCTCAGTTTCCTCAGTATCCTAGACGCTGCGTTGGTGCAGCTGCATTTGTGGTCCTGCACATTTCTTCCCTTTGTCCTTGCAGGAACTCTGTCAGTTCAGGTCTGCACATACACAATTGGTTTGTAGAAACTAAGTGCACACATTCCTCGCACCTTACAGAAATTTACGGAGCTGATTTGGACACTCCGTTCCAGTCCGCCGGGACGATCTTGAGTCCTGCTTTTGTCATTCACACGAGCTCTTGCCTAGATTTGCTGAGCTCCCCTCTGTGACCGTGTCTGCGATTCTGCTGATAGGATCACGGCCCTATTTTATTTCCTTTGCTTCTGCCAACTCCGGGCTCAGGAAACGAGAGGCACTGCCAGTTCACACCTGTCTCACGCTCCTGAGACGATGTAGCCTGAAGCAAGATTCAGTCACCTTCTCTCATCCCTTCTCCCCAGTGGGGCTTATTATTAATCTCGCTCTCAGATTCTGGGGTTTGGCGACCCAGCCACGACCTCTGGGTCCTTCCTTCGGCCCCTAACTAGGAGGGCATCCTTAAGATGACCTGCTGGCCTGCTCCTGTCATAGCACATCCAGCCCACGTCCCAATCCCCCTCCTTCCCCATCCTCCATATCTATGTGCTGAGATGCACGCCAGCCCGGAACAGTCCATGGTTTGCAGGTGGCCTGACAGTTTCAGAGATAACAGCAAGATAATTGTCTTGTTTACATATTTAAAATTAGTGATGCTTTTTAAAGAAATTGCATTGTTTCTCAAAATTATTACATTCTTAAAAAGTTCGATGCCTGCCACATGGCCACCATATAATATTTACATTATTTATAGGCCTATTGTTTTCATTTAGTCAGCTTTTGTATTTTTCAATGTTACCCTACTGTGTTATATTATGTCCCAAAATGTTCTTTAAAAAATGTACCCTTGCCCTGGCCGGCGTGGCTGAGTTGGGCGAGTGCCCTCTCGTGCACCCATGTTCACCTGAGCTCTCTCCCCCCTTCCCCTCGGGACAGTGACTCTGGGTGGTTACCCTGATTCATTTCCTCCGGCTGGCAGTCCAGGCCCTGTCTTCTTTTGTCGGGCTCACAGCCATGAGCCTGTGGCCTACCTTTTCTGGTTCTTCCAGACACAGCCCTCCTGTCCTTTTGCTAGCAAGTGCCACAAGGCCTGTGGGTTGGGGTCAGATGTATTATTCAGCTGGCATCGGGGAGCTGGCTGGATCTCGATCCAGGTCATGGTGGACCCCAGGACCTAGGGCGATGCTTCCCGAAATATGAGATTTGCGCAATAGTTAGTGCGTGACATGGTTTTCAGTGGCATGAGGTCTGAACATTTCACTATAGTGCAAAGACACTGAGACACTGATTTTTACTTAGACTACAAGGCATCCCTTTAAAACTAGGATTTTTACTCAAAACACTTAAGGGGGGAAAAATTAGTCAATTTAAGGAATATGGAGAATATAGCAGCACTGGCAGGACATGGGTATGGAAGATAATATATGAATAAGTAAATTTTAGGCAAATTTGATTCAGGGAGGAAGCTGTACTATCTACGCACGTAGGGAAGTTATTTATCTATCCATTCATTCAACAGCTTTTTGAGCCCCCGCGAGGCCACTGCAGAGTGGGGAGTGGGGAGCTGGTGATCATACGGGATGCCAACCCACGGCCGGGTCGGCGTGAGCGTCCATGGGATCGGGTGGTTGGCATTTAGCTATAACAAGCTGTAGGGCCAGGTGGCTGGTAGTTCTGAGGAAAGTCTGGTATCAGAGACCTAAGATTGGATAATGTTAGAGGCTGGTCCGTGAAGTACTCGGACGTCTTCAGACAGATCTAAGAGATGACGTTCCTTGAGCCCAAACTGAGTTGCAGACAGGGCAAGACCAATCCAGTTGGTAGCCTTTGATGGGCCGATTGTTACATGCCGGCTGCTTCCACCAGCTGAGGCAAGAGGAAGTTGGTGCATGGGTGCCCCCCTTTCCTTTAAAATGGTGCAGGCCACCAGCATTTGCTGGCTCTGACTGGAGGACAGATGGGGCACCGCCCAACCCTAGGAGGCATCACTCCCATCTTAGACATTGTCCATTTGCACCTGAAGTGTGGCCATTTCCAGGTAGCTTATAGTAAACCATCTTGTTCCACCCAAATCAGCACAGTACGACCATTTTCCAGTGGATGGAATTAAGCGTCTTGGGCCAGGGGCGCCTTTGGCCAATGCCCAAGCGGACTCGCACTGGGCATCTTGTTTCGTCCTGGATTTGACCCACCATCAAAATTCATGGCCCTGTTTTCTGCTCATGGCTCTGTCTTGCTCCTTTGGCGTTAATATCTTGAGGTTTTAGGAAGTAAATAAGCAAGTCTATGTTCTCCACCTGAGAGACCTAGCAAAAAAGCCAGGCAGAGAGAGATCAAAATACCATCCTTATCAGTAATAAAACTGGAGTACGTGGGTCAGGCCTGCTGTTAGGTGGTCTTGCTCATTAACCCCGAGTCAGGGGTGCTCACTCATCCCAACACTGGCACCGCTTCTCCACACTCACAGGCGTCCCCCCAGTGGAGGCAGGCCCTTTACCACATGGCAGAGAGGAGCTGCAGACAGGTGTTCAGGCAGGCAGGTACCGCTCGGAGGAGAGAGGGAAGGTCTGGGGATTCTGGAAGAAGTCATTTTTCCTCCTGCTACTCAAATGTCCCGACTGTCCAAAGTGATCTACAGATTCAACACAGTCTCTGTCAAAATTCCAATGGCATTTTTCACAGAAACAGAAGATGCAATCCTAAAATTTGTATGATATCACAAAAAACCCTGAACAGCCAAAGCGATCTCGAGAAAGAACAAAGCTGGAGTCAGCACGCGTCCTGATTTCCAACTATATTACAAAGCTATAGTCATTGAAACAGTGCGGCGCTGGCATAAAAACAGGCCTAGATCCATGGAGCTGAGTAAAGAGCCCAGACGTAAACCCATGCAGACGTATGTGGTCAATTCATTTATGGCAAGAGCACCGAGAACACCCAATGGGGAAATAATAGTCTCTTCAATAAAGGGCGTTGGGGAAACTGGATCCCTAACTCACACCACACACAGACATCAACGCAAAATGGACTAAAGACTTGACCGTAAGACCTGAAACTGTAAAACTCCTAGAAGAAAACATAAGGGGCAGTAAGGTCTTTGACATTGGTCTTGGTAATAATGTTTTGGATTGAACACCAAGACCTAATGCAACAAAAAGCAAAAATAAACAGGTGGGACTACATCCAACTGTCCTCATTTTTTATAATTAGCATTTTTTAATACAAAAAAGGAAGCAACATTTGACTTCAGAGCTGTGTCCTGAAAGTCGTTCGGCAGGCGGCCGCTTGCAGAAGATCAAGGCAGGCAGGGGAGAGTGCGCAAGGGGGTAGGGAGAGGTGGCACCGCCGCTTCCCCCGGGTGCCTCTAGCCGACTCTGCTAAAGATGTAAACGACATGATATTTGCCACCAGAACTATATGTGGAAATAGCCTTTTTGATCGATGCCTTTTTGTTCTTCCCTCTTTTTTAAAAGGGCAGAGCGTGGAGCAGAAGAGAAACGTACGTACCATTTAGGTGTTTCTTAATGGGAGGACGTCCTCTAGCTCTGCTTCCAGGTATGTGTGGCGGGGAAGGCGCGGGGGGGGGGGGGGTGGAAACCTAGGATCCCGTGGCACGTCCCCCGGCCTTCCCGTCTGTCCAGGTTTCCTTCCCGTGGGAGTGAGAGAGCGAACGGGCTGGATCAGAGCCTGCGCCATGCTCTACCCACTCGAGGCTGCGCCTCTGTGCCCTCGAGAGCGAGGGATTACACGCAGCTGCGTTTCTCGGCGCGCGGCCAGCAGGGGCCCGTAACAGGTACAAGACCGGAGATCGATTATTTTCAGCGGCCTCGTCCTCTGCTGAGCGGCACCAGACTCGCGGGAGAGCCTCGCGCCGCACTCGGGCAGTTATCCCTCAAAACCGGTTTCAGGTTCAGAAGAAAGAAATAACAGGGCTCCTGGGCAATTTGGTGGGGAGTCAGGAAGGCCCCCCCATCTCTTTAGATGAAAAAGGAGGGAGGCAGCCTCGAGTGGGCTTCCTTTCGCTTTCTCGGTGCCCAGGCCTCGTATCCATCTCTGTGTTTACTCCGCATTTTCCCCACAAGGACCCTCCCTCGTTGCCCTTTATTGATTTATTTATTTTTTGCTTTGCTTCCTTGATGTTTCCATCTTTGAAACAACTGTTAAAACGAAACAAAAATATAAGTTGACGAAACAGCCGACAACATCACTTTATAACCTCACCTCTGAGCTTCCGACAAGCTTAGCAGAATCTCTCCCCCGAGAAACGCCGTTTTGAGAAAACGCCTTGAGCCCGCAGCGAACTCGAGATCCCGCGCTGCGGAGCTGTGTGACCTCACAAACCCGAGGGGGCCTTTCTCGCCTCCTCCCATCGCCGGAGGTTAGCCGCTCTCCCCGGAGTCTGAAGCGGCGGAATTCAGGATTGGATCCCGTCCGCCCTCCGCGGGTGAGCCCAGCAGTTACCAGCCCTCGTAGCGAGGCTGTGGCGGGAACGAAGGACTCTCATCAGAAAGTGATCTCAGAGTCTTTTCCTCCTCTCAGGACCAAGGCGATTTGAAGGCAGGATTCTAGGTTTTTTTACGGAAGAGGTTATTGGGAACACGCCGTCCCTGGGGACAGTGGGGGAGTGTGACCTTGACTGCGGCTCTAAGCGTCAGACTAATTACCGGCTCCAGGGGCGGGCTGGGCAGTGAGTCCCGCAGACATGGGTCTGAGTCCTGGCAGCTGGAAAGAGGCTTCGGAATCGAGAACAGCGGAGGGCCGTTCCTGACAACGACGTAATGCTTCCTAACCTAAGAGGGAATCCTAGAGGGCCCTGGCTAGTGGGTGTAGGGGAGCGGCGCTGGGTTTGGAATCCAGAAGACGCAGAAGGGCGGGTTCCCTTTCCATGCAGGTGTCCCGTTGGCTATGAGCTCTTGTTTAGGCCGTCCTGTCGCCTTCCAAAAACATTCCTCTTAGCAATATCCTTTCTGATAGATCTCCTCGGGTAAGGGAAACAAGAGAAAAAAACAAATGGGACCACATCAAACTAAAAAGCTTTCGCGCAGCAAAGGAAACCATCAACGAAGGGAAAAGACAACCCACCGAATGGGAGAACGTATTCGCCGATGATACAGCTCATCAGGGGCTAATTTCCAAAACTTAGAAAGCACTTATAAGTCTCAACACCAAAAAACCAACAACAACCCAGTTAAAAAATGGGCAAAGGACCTGAATAGACAGTTCTCCAAAGAGGGACAGACAGATGGCCAAGAGACACATGAAAAGAGATGCTCAACGTCGCTAATCATCAGGGAAATGCAAGTGGAGGCCACAAGGAGATGCCACCTCACACCCGTCAGAATGGCTCCATCAACACATCAACGATCATCAGGTGCCGGCGAGGGCGTGAGAAAGGGGAGCCCTCGGGCATGGCTGGCGGGAATGCAGACGGGGGCAGCCACTGGGGAAAGCAGTGTGGGGTTTCCTCAAAAGATTAAAAATGGACCTGCCTGTTGACCCAGTGACTCCACTTCTGGAGATTTATTCAAAGAAAGCCGAAACACGAATCAGAAAGAATATATGCACCCCCGTGCTCATTGCAGCGTTGTTTACAATAGCCAAGGTTTGGAAGCAGCCCAAGCGCCATCGGTAGGTGAGTGGATAAAAAAGCTGTGGTACGTTTACACAATGGAATACTACGCAGCTGTGAAAAAGAAGGGAGTCTTACCTTTTGCCACAGTATGCGTGGACCTGGAGAGTGTTATGCTAAGTGAAATAAGCCAGTCAGAGAAAGACAAGGACCTCATCATCTCACTTACATGTGGAATCTAATGAACAAAATAAACTAACAAACACGATAGAAACGGGCTCATAGACACAGAGAACAGACTGACAGCTGTCAGAGGGGAGGGGTTGGGGGCTGGGTGGAAAAGGTGAAGGGATTAAGCAAAAGAAAACCTCGGAGTCACAGACGACAGCATGGGAGAGGGGGGAGGGTAGGAGAGGGTTACGGGGGGATTAATGGTGATGGGAGGAGACTTGACTTGGGGTGGGGAACACACAGTACAAGATACAGATGATGTGTTATAGAATAGTACACCTGAAACCTATGTAATGTTATTAACCAATGTAAACCTATGTAATGTTATTAACCAATGTAAACCTATGCAATGTTATTAAACAATTGTTTAACAATATTATATAGGTTTCAGGTGTACAATTAATAACACTTTTTGAGAAACCAATTACATAGGTTAATAAAGTCAGTTAAAAAATACCTGAGCCCTGGCCGATCTGGCTCAGCGGTTAGCGTGTTGGCCCACAGACCGAAGGGTTATAGGTTTGATTTCCACTCAAGGGCACGAACCTCAGTTGCAGGCTCAGTCCCTGGCCCCAGTTGGGGCATGTGCAGAAGGCAACTGATTGATGTGTGTGTGTGTGTCTCTCTCTCTCTTTCTCCCTCCCCCCCTCCCTTCCACTCTCTCTAAGAAAATCAATGGGAAAAAATATCCTCAGGTGAGGATTTAAAAAAACACACCTTAATAAGAGCATGAACGATGCCCAGTGGGACACAGCCGTGAAGAGGCCACCTCGGCTGCGTGACGCTGGGGAAGTCTCTTCGCCGCAGAGCCGGGTCTGGATGGAAGACCCAAACTTAGTCTTCTTTAAAACGGGATTCGAGGATATTTCCAGCAGAGGAAACAGCATTTTGAAAGCGTGGAGAGGTGTTGGAGGTTGGAAAGGGCATGGCTGCCTGGAAGCCTCTGAACTGAGGATGAGCGTGGTGGCCGCTGCGGGGAAGGTGCGGGCGAGGGGAGGTTGGGGCGTCCCCTGTGCCACGCCAGGGACCCGGGCCTCGTCTCTCAGACAGCTGAGGGCGTTCGCCTGGGGAGGGTCGAGATAACATCTGTGTTTTAGAAGGGTCATTCCCGCAGAGTGACCGTGAGAGAGGATGGATTGGAAGGGGAAACTGTGGCCCAAATAAAACGGGGCCGTCGACCATCTAGTGCGAGACGAGCAGGGGCCAGCCGGGCGCTGCTGGGCTTGAGACGTCGCTGGAGCAGCAGCGCTCGACCTTGGTGACCAGTTGGGCGTCGGGAGTCGGGGAAAGGGTAGGATGAAGCTGCCCCGAAGGCGTCTAGCTCGGGAGGCTGGTGAAATGAGACGTTTTCACGCAAGAATCCTCACATTTTCCTGAAGCGCGAAGTTAGAACCCCCTCTAATGTTTCCGTGATCTTAGTCACGGCCCTTTAATCCCGGCGTAAGCGATTCTGTGGCGACCTTGTGCTCCTGAATAATGAAATGATCGTTATTACATTAATTTTGGGGTTACACAAATAGCTCTTTCCCTGGCGCTGAAATGAGTCACCCTCCTACAGCTCCCTGTCGCTGCCGGTAGCTTCCAGCTCTCTCCAGCCTCACAGTGTCAGTATTTCTTCCCTCTTTCCTAATGACATTGATTTTTCTGCCCTAAGGGCTTTTAATCTCATTTTTCAAAATGTTATGTGCATACTTTTCACTTAGTCACTTATTGTTTCATTCATCCATAGACCCAGTAATATTAATTGCCAGGTGCCCTGCTAAACCTCGGGGACATAAAGAATCATCATAAGACATGGTCTGTCACACTCCAGGACCTCGAGCCGACATGCAAGACAAATATATAAACAGGAAGGGGGCGTGATAGGGCAGAAAGGGTCGGTTCTATCAAGGAAGAGCAGGGAGTGGTAATCAGGGAGGGCTTCACGGAGAAGGCGACGCTCCCGCTGACTCCCCCAAGAGGAGCCGGCATGGGCAAGGCAGAGCAGGTGGGGAGAGCACTCTGGAAAAAGGAAACCGCGTGGACCCAGCCGCAGAAACCCACAGTGCCTGCGATGCTGGGGGAAGCAAGGCGCGGTTCCGTGGGGACCCCGCCGTGGCGCGATTTCGCCGCCTCTGCTTACCTTCCCAGCCGCGTCTCACGCTGCTCTGTCCTCGCTCTAAACTACCCCCCCCCCCCCCCCCCCAGTTAAAAGCACTGACAGCCCTGGGAAGCAGCTTGCACAGCCACAGCCAATTAAGTCCAGATCCTGCCGGCACCCCTGGGAGCTGGATGGAGCAGCCGCGACGGGAGTGGCGAGAGGGCCCCTGCTCGGCGGTTCCCCTTCGCAACACCAGATGGCGCCGTCCCCCCATCCAGGGGAAAAGCTCATTTTGCTTCGCTGTTTCCAGCATCGCCCTGGGACTGGAGACTGATCACCCCACCCGAGGAACAGGAGAGACAGGCGTGCCCCCTGCTCTGAATTTTAAGGCGGGGCTGGGAAAGGAGATGGGCTTGAAGCGGGACAAATGAAACACCTGACTTTGGGGAGAAGGGGGAAGCCCTCTCCCCTCTCCCCGCCCCCCCAGCGCCCACACGCAGTGCAGGCTCTTCTCCCAAGTCCCGTCTGCCTGCGAAATCCTCTAGCCCTGACCTCACTATAGGGCCCCAGGCGCGCTGCGTAATTTCCGGGGCCCCTAAGTAATAAATCTCTGTTTTTCCAAGGTTTCCTGAAGGTGATGGCCGAAGGGCATCGTGCAGCCCGCGGTAAGAGCCGCAGGGGCCGTTCCGGCCACGGGGCTGGTTGCCCACAGGCCGCGGCTGGTGACGCGGGCACTGCCCAGGGAGGGAGACCTGCATCCAGCGGCTTGCTCACCTTTCCACAGTTGGCTGCAGCGTTCGAGAGAGTCGGTCAGTTTTTTGCACCCCTGGTCCTAGCGTGTAAACGCCGAAAGCTGGCGTATGTACCGGAATTCTCCACCCTCGTGGCCAGCAAATCCCAGTTTTTGTCCCTCCGCTCCTGTGATCCCAGGGATGGCTGGGATCGGTTCCTCAACCCTTCGGCCGCCACACCGAAATCATCCAATGACGGAAAGAGTGAAATTGCGTCGAACACCGATCTCGCCCCTCTGGCTTTCCTTTCTTTCTAGGAACTGACTCCCTGAGCCCTGACTGCCTTAGCATCTCGCTGACGTCTTCAGGCACATTTCATGTCTAGTAAACAAACAAACTGATCTTTCATATGTGTATTTTGGCGAGGGCCAGATTCTTCATTCTCAGCAGGTGAACTCTATTATTGATTCTCAAGGCCCGGGTTTTCTCACCTCCCCGGCTAACTGCTCTCAGCAGGAGGGGCAGTTTCAAACTAGCCGCCCACCTTTCATGCTGTCATTAGGGTATTTTTTAAATTGAGAGACAACTGACAAATAACACTGGTTCACTTTCAGGTGTGCGATGGGCTGGTTCAGTACATTTATATGCAGCCATATGACTACCACTCCTCCGTCCACCACACGATTATCATCTCATTTGTGGTGGGAACCCTTAAGACCTAGTCTCGCAACCACTTTGCAGTGTTGAATACAGCATCGTTGACGATAATTGCAATATTGTGCGTTAGATCGCCAGACCTCATCCATCTTCTAACTGTAAGTTTGAATCCTCTCACTAACATCTTCCCAATTCCCTCACCCCCTGCCCGGCCCCAGGGAGCCACCATTCTACTCCGTTCCTATGAGTCCTGCTCGTTCAGATTCTTCCTAGAAGTGAGATCCCACAGCATTTGTCTTTCTCTGTCTGACGTATCTCATTTAGCACAATGTCCTCAAAGTCCATTCGTGTTGTTGCAAATGGCAGGATTTCCTTCTTTTCATGGCTGAACAACACTGTTGTTAGTGTTATCTCTTGCCCTTTCCACTCATTGTGCCTACAGAAACCACCTACTTGGTGGTTCAAGCTAATCTCCCTTCCTCAAGACACTGAGGCCCTCCAACGGGTTTCATGCTCTTTGAGAGCCCAATCCAGCCCCCCCCCCCCTTACTATGGCCTGAAATGTCTCGTACAGCGTATGTTCAATGCATCACAGTGATTAAAGGGAAGTGATAAATCAGAAAGACCTGATTTCAAATCCTGGCTACATCTCATACCAATGGTGAGCCCTGGGCCTCCGTTTTCTCTTCTATTAAGTGAAAATAACAATACAGACCTTGCAAAATTATTTTGACACTTTTAAGTAAGGCACACTTATCCCAGATCCTAGCAAATTCTCTTTGTTCAATGAGTCGAGGTAAGTTATAGGCATCTCTGAGTTGCAGCTAATGGCGCTGACTGCAAACACTGTGATCCTGAGCGTCACAAGTTGTCATTCTGTCTCCTAATATCTCACTCTGTGACTTTTAAGAAACCTATGCCCTCTCAGAGAGGGATATAAGTGCTCTGATTTTTTCAGTCTGTCTGTCAATAACTTTTGCTAATTGCCCAGGGGGTAGCAATGCTGAAATGGGCCTTACCCTCCTCACTAGCACCCACCCTGGCCCCCTCTCTCCCATGTTCTCTTTGCCTTTGTATTTGTAAGAAGACAGTTGTTCTTTACATTTATGTAGGGACAGGAGTGACGTGGAACTTTAGAGGAACTGGGTATGGGAAAGAACTGGGGATGGAATATTTGAAGACATGCTCTGTAAGTAAATTTTTTTCCTGTAGTTAATTGTGCTTGGACAAGGTCTGGCGTCCTTTCTGACGATCGAGCAGGACACGGTCAGGGGAGATCATTCAGGCATCGTATCGGGTAAGTTTAACGCTCGACCTGAGCTATTGGGCTATTCAGAACTCACAGAGATTCAGTTATGGTCTCATTGGACAAACTCTCAATTAACTCCCTGTGATCAGGAATAGAAGCCCCAGGTGCCTGGCTGGATTCAGATCTCCCTGGGGATTGGATATCTAAGAGAAGACAGCCAGATGGGAGCACTGCCAAGGGTTAAGCAAAGCCAAGCCTCCCTTGCTTGTCCCCTCCCTCTGCATCTCGCTCGCTCCGGGCACATGGTAACCTGTGCCAGCAACTGCATGGTGGGGAAAATCCATCTTCTCTCAGGGTGGGCGAATCCCTCTGTTACCTCTAAAGGGCGCTCAGAATCCACTGATCTACGCACAGGCAGGTTTGGACCGACAGGCCCAAACGCTTCAGAGCCAGAGACGGAGTAAAGCAAAGGAGGAACAGACGGAGCTACAAACACACCAACCAGAACACAGAGCAAATCCCTCCTCCCTCTGGGGACAGAACCAGTGGCCATCGATTCTCTGACTTGCAGGGCCACTGTATTTCTATGAGCATTTGACCTTCGCCCACCAAGTATCTTTGGAGACAGAAGTGAACTGTCTCTCAGTGCCAAGTGCAAAGGGATGGCAGTGCAGACGGTGGGAGAGACATAATTACCACCCAACATACATCTTTCCGCGGGTTACTCTGTTCCAGAGGCTTTACTCACACACCGTGTCTCATCCTCACAGCAACACAGCAGGATCCATTTTATGACGGCGATTTTGTAGGTGTGGAAATTAAGTTGCAGGGAAGGGGAACAGCTTGCCCAAAACGAACACGACTTTTTGGAAGTGGAACAGATCTCAAATCCGTGATTTTCCTGGTGGGCCATCCAGCCCTTTATGTCCCACCCTCAGGAAGCCCGTCATTAAGCAGGCAATGGTTTACTCACGAAAAGGAAAATAGCAGTGCCTGATAAAAATTTTAAAATGCAGTATATGGGAGTTAATAAAACAAGAGAATTTCAGGGCTAGGCCTGACCTCAGAGGCCGATCGGCCTAGAGCGTGAACCCCTGGGTTGGTCTTCGCCGCGCGTTGGAAGGGGCCACCCCAGCTTCTGCACATGAGGAGTCCCCCACGCCACAGGCACACCCTCCCGCCGACGAACGGCTCTGTCAGAAAGACCTTCCCCGTGTGGCCACTCCTCTTCCTGGAGCTATAATCGCATATGACACTCCCGGGTTGTGATTATATGTTCCTATCTGCTTCTTTAACAAAACGGTGAAGGCAGGAGCTATAACCATCTCTGCGGCTTCACCACGGTGTCCGGTGCACTAGACGTCCCGGGGCCCCCATGGCAGAGAATCTGCTTATTTGGTTGACTGATGGGTACTCGGCACTGGCCCAGGGCCCAGCTCTAATCCTCCAAAAATATTTACTGAATGAATGCATAAATGACTCAACATAGCGTTCCGGGGAAGAACTTTAAATCGTGCATCATTTTAAACAGTATCTACCTGAGCGTATTCTATGTGCCTGGCATTATTCTATTAAAAAATGCTATAAATGCAACCCAGAGTGTCACCTCATTACGTTGACAGTTCAAAATGATCCCGCAGGTTAAGCCTGCAACGGAGACAAGACCCTAGTCTATTAAGTCACGCCTCTCCCTTACCCTCGCTATAGCGACTGGAGCTCCAGAGGCAATGTTTTAGATTTATTTCGAGCACAATGCAACTTGTTATTTTTTCCCCCTCATGCCAAGCGATTGATGGTTTTGTGACTCCTGATTCTATTATGGCATCCACGTGTTCCTCCTCTCAGCCTTGGTGCACCCGCAGATTTGATTAGCGGGCCATCGATGCTCTCGTATGAAACACTGATGGAGATGTTGAGCTGGACAAGGCCGAAGCCAGACTCCCTCGCAGAGGCCGCTTCTCCAGGCTGACGCTGACCCGCTACTCAGCATCCCCAGGCCGCAGGCCTTAGTTACGGTTCCACGCAGCACCGATGCCTCCATGTTTGTCATGTTCACAAAGACGTACCGAGATTCTGGTCCATTCCACACTGAAAACCACGATCTAGCAATCCTGCCAGCGATTCACGGACGGACAAGGTGAGCCGGGGGTGAGCCTACGTCAGCGAGCACCTGCTGCCCCTCGGCGATCGCTGTTTTACCTTCCGAGTCCTCTCGCACCCACTTCTCGGCCTTCTTTTCTAGAAACACTCCCAGAATCCTCACCAGGCTCACCGACTGTGGTTCATGACCTCCACTCTCACCCTCTGTTTGAAAATAAAAACATGTTCCTGTATCCCCGGGAACCCAGGCTCAATACCTCCAGGATCCCCAAAGCCATTCAAACAGTTTAAGGTCCCCTTTGAGAACCCTTAAATGTTAAAAAAAAGGGGGGGGACAACCTGAGATAAGTAAGTATAATATCCATGACCAAGGGTACGATATGTGTTGTGTGTCCAGCATCCCGTAGACATGAACGGCTCTAGGCCAGGTTCCTGCCACTAAGTTGGTGCTTAAAACTGGCCCGTCAGACAGTTTGGGAGATTTATAATGATCCTAAGTTGCTTTAAAATCAGCAAAAAAGATAAAAATATCCCCATTTTGAAAGGAATCCTCCCGTGCCACTCGTCTGAGCAATGAGACTTGAGCGTCCTGAACAGAGCAAGACGCCCTCTCACCACCGTTGCTTCTCTGTTGGGTGTTTTTCTCTCCAAGCGATTTCAGCTCTTACCCTCTTGACACAATGATGCATTTTCCTGGCAGGGAAGGCGGACGCCAGGAGGACTGGGTTCCAGGTGGAGCTGCTTCTGCGGGCTCTGGGGCCCAACTGAAAATAGCCTGGCAGCCAACCTGGTGGCTTTTAATACTTTGCTTCCCGACCCTCCTCAAAGGGGCTGCGGCTGCCAGCTGACTCCCAGGGGAGCGCCCTCTGCAGACAGCAGCCCTGCCCCCGTCCGCGGCTTCCTCCCCAGCACCAGCTGCACCTTCCGGCCAGGATTTCATCTGTGACACGAGCTCTCTCTGCACTCGCTGTCCTGTCCGCTCAGGCACCCTCTTTAGGAGGCTGGGTGTGAGAGGAGCCGGAGCTCTGTTTCGTCTGCTCCGGCAGCATTCCCCAGGCGCGTCTGCAATGCTTCCAGGGCCACCGTGTCCACCCTCAGTGACGATGACAGATAACAGCGGCCTCCAGCTACCGGTGCTCAGCACGGGGCAGCCCTGGGATGAGCACTCCATTACGATCCTCCATAAATGCCGGGGGGGGGGGGGGGGGGGGGGGGGACCTGAGGCTGAGAGACGTTAAGTAGCCCACCCGAAGCCACAGAATGAGCAAGTGGCACAGTCGTCACCTTTTCCCCACGCCCACCTCCATCGCCCTAGTCGAGCCTGCCACTCCCATCAAAGGACCAGTTCCCCAGCCACCTGACTGGACGGTCTGTCTCTAACCCTGACCCTCTGCAAGATATTCTTTACCCCGGAAAATGGATGTTATGAAAACAGAAATAAGTCATGTTTAAGCCTTGCTTAAAACCCTTCGGCAGCTCCTCATTTCTCTTACGTTAATGCACTAAGTTTATATATGGCTCTGAGCTACCTGGATTGGCCTGAATTCTCCAGACTCAGTCTACCTCCTCCTAACCCCTCCCCCATGGTCCATGATGCAGCTCTCCCGGACTCCGTTTGTCCTGAGGCCTTGCACTGTCTGTTCCCTCAGTTTGAACACTGTTCCTTGCCTTCCGCTCTAATCCAGGGGAGAAAAGAAAGGCATCTCGTTTCTCTGCCTCATCTTCCTCCAGAAGCACGGGAGTTCTTGGGTAGTTTAGGGCAGCTGTAAGTCCTCTGCTGCATCATTAAATTCATCCGCAGGCCTCACCCCTTCACAGCCGGGGAAGCTAACCTCGGCGGACACGCTCAAAATCAGAGGTCTAGCAAACGGCAGCGCTGGGACGGGCCCTGGCAGCTGTCTGATTCCTGGCCCTGTGGACCTTCCCCCTGAACTTTGTCACCACGACCTTTTTTTTTGAGGTTAAAAACAACAGCAGGTAAAGGAGGCTGGAGAGAGGGACTGTCTCTGGGGCTGAAGTTAATCCAATAAATGGGAGAAAAGAAATCTTAGCCTGTGCCCTTGGGGGTGGGAAGGTCGGGAACCGGGCTGCAGCTGGAGAGTGGGCTTCTGCTTTTTGAATCAGAGTAATTTCGTCGTCTACCTTTGTGTGGCCGCAATCAGGGCCTGTTTTATTAATGTCCTTGGCAAAGCCCAGCAAGATGATCTGTCCTTAGCAACCAAGCGGGAGCTGGGGTCAGGTGCAGGGAGCGGGGCTCGCAGGGCACTTGTGCAGGAGGAGAAAGGAAATCTGCCGGGGAGACGAGGGATCCCCAGAAACTAGGGCTCCAGAGCTTGGCTCCGAAGGGCCCTCCCCCCTCCCCACAGTCCCCGCTCACCCACCACTCACTGGAAAACTCTCTAGGGAAGGGCGGCTCCTTCCATCCGACAAAACCCTGAATTCCTCCTCTGCTGTGTGACCCCCACATCCTTGCACGGGTCCATCGGCTTCAGTTTCCTCATCTGTGAAACAGAACCACAGCGCCACCTACTGCACAGGCTCGCTTGTGGTTTCAGTGAAATCTTTACACGTAAAAGGGTCTAGCACTGTGCCTGGCACATAGAGAGTATTTTTGTTGTTGTTAAGTTTTCTATGTTTTCACAGCCCTATACCTAGAAAAGTGGAATTCAGAAAATGCCTGAGACTCCTGGGTAAGATGCCCCCACCCTTGTGCCCAGAGCTTTTAGCCTAACCCGGCGCCGATTTACCTGAAAGACCGATCCCGCTCTGAGTGCAGCCGCATCTCCTCTCTGAGCGTCAGCCGGCTCGGCACCACCGCGCCCCCGCTGGCTCCACGCGCCGAGGAGAGCAGATGAGCGCCTCTGCCTCTTGCCTGCCGGCCCAGCAGAGGGACAGCTGTCCTTCTGGTCCGCTTGGGCTGTTTTTCCTCTTAGGCTCCTTACAACAGTACCTGGGGTCTAGGGAGATCTTTAAGGTCTCGAATGGTTGGCTCTGAAACATGAAAGCCGTAACATCTAAATTGATGAGTGTTTCCCTTAGTGTGTCTACAAAATGCATCTATTAACTTGTATGACTTTTTTAAAAAAAACTAATATAACTTCATAACATATCATTAAGTGGATATAAATTCCACTTAATGTGGCATGTGGGGGCATTTTGATATGTTTGAGGTGAGGCACCGAAGTCAGGAAGCCTGAAGTTTATGCAGGCCTTAAAACAGGGTGTCCCAGCACCCCACAACAGAAAACCCCACTTTCTTTGTCAAGCTTCACTCATAGGTTTTCCTCTTCTGGAAATGACTCCTCCCTCTTTGCGGCTGGGCAGGGCCCTCTACCTCCTCAGAGGCTGTCCTCTCTACAGCTTCAACACCTCTCTCTCTCTCTCCCTATCTCCACGGTACGCCCACCCCTGGGTGTCAGGGCCTCTCTGGCAGGGGGAGAGAGCTTCCTAGTCCCTGAAGATCTCACTGTTGAGCAAGGGAGATTAAAATGTAAATATACGCCATTTGACTTTCTACGTGGCACTTCAGATAAATGCCCAGAAGGGGGAAACTAATATAGTAGTGAATGTTGACTGTAATTGAAAAATTTTTTAAAAATTTAAAAAGAAAAACCACAGCATTAAACCCAGTTTCCAGTGGCTGGCAGGTCTCTTCTCTGGCTTGTGAACTTGTAGGACCTCTCAGGGGACCCATTGCCCTCAGAGGCTGTCCTGATTGGGCCATCTCTGTGTCAGGTCCTCTGCTGCTGGGGGGAAACCAGGGAAGTCTGATAACAGCTACAACCAGCTCCTAATTAATAATCAGGTCTCAAAGGGAACTGGCACCCAGCGTGGGATGAAAGGCTCAGTGCTTTGCCTTGTCTTTGGCCTGATCCAGTTTAGCATTTTTTTAAAAAACATGCCAAATGTGCATCGTGCAGCTCTATCTTTATAGAAGCCTTCTTTTTTTTTGCAGAGTTTTCTGTTTATCTCTGTCTCATGTGGAATTTTCCCCTTTAGTGTTTCTGTTATCTAACCAATGCATATTTATTATGGAAGAATTAGACCATCAGATAAACAATGACTCAGACCACCACCCCTTGGGCACTGCGACTGCCGATCAGATGGGCCGTGATAGCAGAATGCCTGAGCCTCCCGCCAGAAGGGAAACAACCTGGAGAGAAGAGCTGTGCCCGCTGCCCAGCGCTGTAGGAGGCATGGATTAGGGGAGTCATCCAGTTTGGATTTGGACTTGGACTTGGACTTGGAGGCCGGCTCCCTGCCTTGCTGAAGGTACAGAAATCCTCACTCAGCGTTCTTGAAGGGACCCCAGCCATTTCCCAGGTGCCTGGCACAGGGAGGTGCCCACCCGGTGGGTGACAACTGAGCCTGGTTCATTTGAGCAACAGGGGCCACAGGCCATGTGGCCTTCCTTTCTCCACCTTTAACACCCCACCCTGGCCAGCGGGGGCCTGAGAGCGAACTTGGAGACCTGGCACTTGGGGAGCACTCAGATCAACCGGAAGAATGCCAGGGCCAGAGGGACCCTGGAACATTTTGCAACTGAGAGAAAGGAGACCCAGAGGGGTGAAGGGTCACCTGGCTTCCAGCCCCAGCCCCCCTCCTTTGTCACCAGGCTTCCCTGACTCCTCCCTTTCTACTGGCACAGAAAGTTTCTGCGCCACAAAGCACCATGCCACCTCCAGGAAGGGGAGCCTGCTGCCAGCCTGTCTTTGGAGGGCTCATTTCTCAGGCTTCCAGCTTTTGGCATCAACAGCTGGGGCTCCACGGGGAATGTTCCTTGCCCGGAGCAGCCGTGCAGGGATTGCTCCACTCAGAGCTCTGACTCACCCCTTCCTCAGCCTCGGGGGTTTATTTTAGCCCCACGTTTCTGAAGAGGGAAACCAGAACACGATCAAGGATCCCGTGGGAAGAGCCTGGGGCCCTCCCGTTCTCATTAGGGGCCTCCGGCAACGACTCACAGCTCCTGCTGCCTTAGAAATCCACAGCCGAGAGACGCCGCAGAATTGGGGCTGCCAGCCTGGCGGGGCTACAGGCGTGCCCCTCTTTTAGAAAACCTGCCATCTAGAAATGAGAATTAGACAAAAGGACTGAACTTGATTATTGATCCAGCAAAGTTTCTTGGCTTCTTCCTCTACACCAGAAATAGTTGGACAAGCTGGGGGAGGGGGTGAGCTGGGGAGGAGCCTTGGTCTTGAAAGACAAGTGGGGACGGGAGAGGGGGTTACAGGTGGAGCAAGGGGCACAGGCACAGCTCTGGAGGTGTGAAAATACCCGAGCTGTTCAGGGATTTCTTTGGAAGGCGCTGCAGCAAAGGAAGCAACAGCGGCTGCAGGCCATGGATCCTAGGCTGACGCTCAACTGCTGAGCCACACCGGCCGGGCCACACACTTTTTCTTAAATCAACCCCTCTACAGGCTTCCGCTGTTCTCTCCACCTACCAGACCCTACCGTCCATCCCCCATACGTGTCCCACCCCTCCTGTGAGCAGTTCTCACTGCGCCAGGCCACAGGTCCCCTTGCCTGGCCTCGGTCAGCCCCTGCCCGCAGTACTTCATTCAGCCCGGAGCCTTTGCACTGTGTGACCAGTGGTATTTTCATCCAGATCAGAAACAAAATTAATCATTTATGAGTCTTAATATCTTAACTGTCCTCACTCTCCCTCTGTGTCAGTTTTCAAGGTTAGTTGCTAAGTTAAATTACTGCAAACTTAGAGGTTTAAAACAACATCCACGTATTAGCTCACGGTTCTCTAGGTCAGACGTCCAGCTCCAGCCGGCATGACTGGGTCTCTTCTCGGAGTCCCACCAGGCCGAAATCCAGGTGGCAGCAGGCTTTGTTCCTCTCTGGGTGGTCTGGGGAAAGAATCCACTTCCAAAGACATTGAAGTTGTTGGTCAAAAGCAATTCCCTGTGGTTGTAGGACTGAGGTTCCCATTCCCTTGTTAAGGACTTCTCTTAGCTCCTAGAAGTCACCCACATTCCTTGCCACGTGACCCCCCCCCCCATAGGTGGTTCACAACAGGGTTGTTGCTTCTTCCAGCCCAGCTGGAGCACATCTCTCTCATGTCTCCCTCAGTGACCAGCAGAAAACCCTCTGTTTTGTTTGTTTCATTTTATTTGTTTCACCATGTGGTTTATTATTATTTTTTCAATAATGCACATTATAAATATAAACAAATGCACATTATACATTATATAAAAGATTACAATTTGAAAGTTACAAATTATATATATTTATGTATATATATACAGGCATACCTTGTTTTATTGTATTTTGCAGATATTGCAGTTTTTTTTACAAATTGAAGGTAAGACCCTCCATCAGCAAAAAGATTACAACTTGCTGAAGACTCAGACGACTGTTAGCATTTTTCAACAACAACATATTTTTTAACTAAGGTAAGTACATTGTTTTTTAGACATAACTGTTGCATACTTAAGAGACCACAGTGTAATGTGACATAACTTTTATATTCACTGGGAAACCAAAAAAAATGCATGTGACTCGCTCTATTGCGATATTAGCATTATTGCCGTGGTCTGGAAGAGAACTGCAGTGTCTCCAAGGTGTGCCTGCACGCTAATTTTAATAGTTACTCATGACTTGTTTCTAAAAAGGTCGTAGCAATCAATTCCTACTACCATCAGCGATGTCCGGGACTATGTATCTCCCACATCCACACTAACAATCAAGGATAGGGCTTTTAAAGTTTGTTCCAGTCTGTGTGGAGAAAAGTAATTGTATTATTATTTTAATATGCATTTTCATATTACTGTGAAATTTATCATTTTCGCGTGTTTCTTGGTTATTTGCACTTGCTTAAATTGCCTATTCATAATTTTCCCTTTGGGTTACTTTTCTTGCCCATTTGTTAGAGCTTAATTTTTAATTGTAGATATTAATCACCGAAGTATTATTAAGTAACCATTTTTTTTCCAACTTATCTTTGGTTTTATTGCCGTAAGACTTTAATATTAAAGGCTTAAATATATCTACATGTTTTTAATAGCTTCTGGGTCTCCAATCCTGATTAACATCTCCCCTGCCTTCTGTTGTACACACGGTCTTTAGAGTTTACTGTAAAACAATCACTACTGTGTAATAGACCTAGAAGTTTTCTTTTAATGGTTGAAGAGCAAGACCCAGTTGGATTTTCTTCCATTGGGACAACTGTAGTGTCAGCACCACGTAGTAATAAATTACCCACTCTCTTTCACTTGGTAAAATAACAACGTTAGTCAAATAAGTAAGTGATCCTAGAGAGAAGGGCCTATTTTGGAGCCCACATCTCGTCCCACTAGTCGGCCAGTCCATGGCTGTGTCAGTGTTGTAGTTGTGGACACCCTCTGCTTTTAAAGCCCTCGCTCAACCGGGCCGAGCTCCCCTTGAATGATCTCCCTTTCTCCCGATTAGCGATAATCACGCCCGGGCCTCTGACCAGCCTTCCTGGCTTCGTGACCACGAGACTTCCCTGGGAGGCGCGTCATTTCTCATTAGTCAGTGAACGGAAGCTCCTGAAAGGCGTCTTTCTGCTTCTGTTGATTCCCAGTTGCCTCCGGCTCTAAATCATCCTTATGCCAAAGTGACTTATTTTATTTTTCACAGGCCCCCCCGAGAGAGCAGTGGTATTACACCCACTATTTTAGATGGAGAAACCGACGATCAGAATAAGTGTTCCCACCTTCCTCCTCTCTTACTTGACCTAGATTCTTGAGTCTTGCTTTAGCTATAGACATATTGGCGACAATTGGATGGCCAAAGAGCCCCTCCTGTAGGAGGCACTGGAGTTCCCAGTGCGAAGATCTGGAGGAAATGAGCTAATTCTCTTGGACAGAGGCGCCTTCGGAGGCTGTTAAGATACAGCACTCCTTAGTGACTTGTGCTTTTCTTGGGGAAAAAGAAATTGAATTAAACTTGTTTATCTCTTCTACTGCTCCCTTCCTCCGTATTAATAGCTTAATGGGCGTGCTAGGTGTTGGATGTGAGGCTGGGGGCTGTTTACAGCGCCTGGTGAAGTACTTAACAGTCTAGAGCAATTTGCTGTCTGGCGCCGAGGACTCCGGAGAGCAGAGGAGCGAGGCAGGTGGGACGTCTGTCCTGCCGGGGCTCCCGAAGGAAGGGAGAGGTAGTCGCCTCCCCAGGCTCTCCCCCAGACCCACCGGCCTCTCTCATTTGCTTTTACTGTTCTTTCTTTCTTTGCTGACCCCTTAAATGTGGATGTTCCCAAGGTTGATCTCTGGTCGCCGCTTCCCCCAGAGCCGTCTGCCCTCTGTGGGCCGTCTCACGGGTGCATCCAGGGTACCCGGGGGGGGGGCAAGGAAAGAGCATAGGAACCCAGGCCCCCCAGAGTGGCATTTAAACACACGCGCCCTCTTTCTTTCTGTCTCTGTGGGAAGTTCTGGAATCCCAGGGCCATTAACCTCAGGAGGGTTCTTTGGGGGCGCCCCAGCCTTGCCCATAGACGGACTAGGACCAGTTAGCTCCAGAGAAAGGACTGGGATTTGAAATGGCCGGTCTTCCCACCGAATGGGCCCAGATGTTCAAAACCCTGCCCATGTTCCAGAGGCTGCAAACCCAATGAGTCCAGAAGCCTTATGAGAGTCCCTCAGGGATGCCCCGGCCTTGCCCAGCCCAGGTCTTGAAACCATATCCCCTGAGTCCGAGTGGACTAATGAAATACCCTGAACGAGGGAGTGATCGAGAGCCTTGATCCGTGCAAATCACATGGTCAAGGTTATTTTCAAGGAATAAATAAATAGTCCTGCTGCTCAATGGGGGGAGCTGCAAGGTCCCCTTGCAGAGGGGTGAGAATACAGGGATAGGAGGAAGGTGTGTCACGGTACATTTTCAATACTAAGTAACTAATAAATAACGTAATAAGTTACTTGCACATGTACTGTTTCAGCGACCTTGAGTAACTGGATACTATATAAGTGAGGAAATAAAACTCAGAGCAGAACCAGGGAGGGGAAATGGGGACTTGTTTCAAAAGGCGACAGAGTTATTCAGGGTCTGGATGCAGACAGTACCCCCCCCAACAGGGCTGAGTGGGAGCAGCACCCCGTGATCCTAGGGCAGCGGGGGTCCCAGCTGGACGCTGGGAGAGCCCTTGAACTCACTGCCAGGAAGGTCCTGAATTAGTCATGAGCCCTCCGGCATCGGGACTATTTGAGGCTAAGGATCTCGGGGTGAGCCGAGGACTGCAGAAGATGCATGACAGGGAGGCGCAGGCACTTCGTGGCACGTGGTGGCTGAGGCCACATCTCGTTGTTTTCTCTGCAGCCTCAGCACCCAGCGCGGGGCCTGGCGTCGACGGAGCTCACGGTGCGTGAGCCTGTGCCGGAGTCACTGTCCCTCCTTCACTCGTCCTTCATTCCTGCGCCATTTGATGAGCATTTCATGCACCTCTATGCCAGGCAGTGACAACCCACAAGCACATAAAACCTAGTGCTGCAGGGTGGAGTGTGTCCCCCCCCCCCACAAAAAATATATTTTCAAGTTCTATCTCTGCCCTCCCCTGTAAATGTGACCTTATTTGGAAATAGGGTCTTTGTAGATATAATCAAGTTAAAATGAGATCATGCTAAAGTAGGGGGGGCCCTACTGCAGTGACCGATGTCTTTATAAAAGAAAGGAGGGGGATTGGGACACAGGGAAACGGGGCAGAGCCATGTGACCACAGAGGCAGAGACTGCAGTGATGCTCTTGCAAGCCCAGGGGCACAAGGAGGGCCAGCAGAGACCAGGTCGGGCGGCTGGCAGAGCACCTGTCCACCCTTCCCCACGGTACCTGCCCGTGACCCACCAGAATGACTCCCCAGACCCTCTCTGCAGCCTCTGAGGGCCTGGACGTGGGGCCAATGAAACTTCTCTGCTGTGTCTATTAATTTGTTGAAAAAAATAGAAAAAACAAACAAACCCTATAGGCTGTACCTCTCTGTTACATAAGGAATTAGAAGGAAAACATCAAGAATATTTCTGCTATGGACTGGGGCTGGATTTTGTGGGATTTGGCTCATGAAAGGCACAGAAGACATTTTTTAAAAATCAGCTTTGAACCTTGACAGGGTAAACCGTAAACCGATCCAACCCCTAAACTCTCACATCTGCCAGGCTGGCATTGCCATCTTCGGTTCACAGATACAGAAACAAAGATTCTGAGATCCTCACCCTCTCTCCAAGCCACCCGGCGTGGAAGGGGCAGAGCCGGGACTGGAGCCTGTGCCTGTCGAGTCCAAGGCCTTTTCCCTTCACTTTTCCCCAGTACCGCCTGGAGCCTGGCCCAGGCCAAGGGTGGGATAGCCCTGGCCCGGTCCCCTCCAGCCAGTCACACCCGGGCTCCCTTCTGGCCACCCGATAAGCAGACGCAGAGCCGACGCAGAGGAGAGAGAGCAGAAGTTGACTATATTTGTCACATGAGAAATGATAGCAGGAGCTGGAGTCTGTGGGCTCTAGGGATGTGGCGGCTGTCTTAAAATATTTGAAGGGCTGTCACGACGGAGAAAGATTAGGCTTATTCTGAAAGGCCTCCAGGGGGTAGGAGTAAAGGGGATGGATGGCAGTGGCAGGCAGTCGGATGGCAGCCCCGTGAAGGAGAGACCCTGCCGCCAGGCAGAGCTAGAGGCATGGCCCGCCTCGAGAAGACGGAGGGCCTGTCACCAGCGCGCCCGGGAGCAGACTCGCTGACTCAGTGGTGGCGGCTCTGTGGGAGGAACTCACAGGCCTATGAGCAAGAGAACGCAGTTCCCTTGCAGGCCTCTCGTAGCTCAGAGCGTCCAATGCCGTGGTCTATTTATGCGCTCGGTGCCCGAGTCTGACTTGCATGCAAATAACTAGGCAAGTGGCCCACAGTCTTTACGAGGCCCTACAAGGCCCTGCGTGCTCTGGCCCCGCCTGTCACACCGCTCCAGACACATGGGCCTCCCGGCTGAGCGTTGCACAGGTGAGGCAGACCCACCTTAGGGCCCCCCAGTGGCTGTGCCCTCTCTAAGCGCACCCTTCACCCAAATAACCCTGCGGCTACTTCCCTGGCCGCCTCCAAGGATTTGTCCAAAAGCCCTGTTCTCAACGACAATTCTGTTTAAAGCTGTTTCCCAGCCCTACCCCCCACACCTCCAGTGCCCCTTAGTCTGCTCATGATTTCTAACATGCTGAGTATTCTGATTATTTATCATGTCGTTATTCACTAGGATGCAGGCACCGCGAGGGCAGGAAGGGGTTGTACCGTGTTGTTCACAGCGGACTCCCAAGCACAGACACTGTGTGACGCAGGCAAGCACTGGGTCAGTGGTTCTGAAAATGATCCGTGGACCCACCCTCACCCCTCCTCGGGAGGAGGCCCTTCGGGAAGCCCAAGCCAAGAGGCGGGAACTACGTAGTGCGACTTCGCATCTGACCTCAGCTGGGAAATGTGGCCCACGTCAGCCGGAGGAGCTGTTTGAACAGAGTCCATCCTGCGGAAAATGAGAGGCTTATTGCCTCCTCCGAGGATGAGCTGGACCTTACGGACTCGTGGTTTCCTAAGCTGGAACCGGGAGACTGTGCGTAGGACAGAGAGAGCAGCGAGGAAGGAGATGGAGGGAAATTATACAAAGAAAGGCACTCCTGGACGCCCCTCCACGGTGCACGAAGCCTGGTGGTCACAGCCGTGAACTGAGAGCTTAACAGGGGCCAGGCAGTCTGTTAAACACGTTGAAAAGTTAGCTCACTCTTTAACCAACCGTAGGACATGGCGCCTTTATTGTCCCCACTTAACGGATGAGACAAGTGAGGCACGCAAGTCCGTGTGCCCAAAGTCACACAGCTGCTAAATCCTAAATCCCAAATCCTCAATCTTAAATCCTCTCGCAGCTGGGGATTCAAAGCCGGGTAGCCTGGACTATCGAGTTCCACTGCCCGGAAAAATAAACAGTTAAGCATGTGTCTCTGAAGCTTGTGTGTAACGTGGCTGGCTGGCAGTCAGACATCGCGCTCTCACCCGCGTGGGCTCCCCCGCAACCTGACGAAGCCGCCTGCTTTCTCTGAAAGGGATGCTTCCCGACCGCCGTGGCGTTCAGCCTGAGGCGGTTCTCCCGCTGGCACAAACGAGACAATACTAACATTTGGACGGTGTTTTAAAACTCATAAATAGAAATATTTTTATTTGAGCATCACAGCATGTGAAGTATTATAAACTGCCTCTTTTAAGGAAGAGAAACCTAACACACACAGCGAATGAGCCGTGGCGTGGAGACTGCAAGGCCCCGGTTACCCGGCCACAGGCCCGATGCCTTCCCCCACGCACAGGGCGGCACAGGGTTGTCCAGACCACGCCAACCTCTGGAACCCTCACCAAGCTATTAAAGATCGGGCGTTGTCTCTGTACCATTGATCTTAGATTAGAGAGGAGCTGAGTATGATGCCACTATGTTTAATTTTCAGGGTTCAAAAGTGAGACCAGGGAAACGTAGGAGTCTATTTATCCAAAGGATATGTGTTGGTTGTGTAAAATGCGTTGGGCCCGTATATACGGTAGCCACTGGTTATATGTAGTTACTGAGCAGTGGCTATGGGGCTAGTGTCACTGAGGAACTGAAGTTTTAACATTTAATTTTTATTACTTTAAATATACATTTTAAAATGGAAACAATGTAAAAGCTCTTTCTTTTAAGCACAGCCTTACAGTTTTGGTACTAGTGCGTTCCGCGTTAGCTTTTGCCTCGCAATGGCAGTCCTGTTGTACAGGAGCGCGCGTAGCAGGTGCACGTTTCGTTCCCGCCAGCACGCACGGACATATCACCGATGCGGCTGGAGCCGATAGATCGATCGATGGATTCAGTTCGAATGATTTTTTTTCCTATTCATGCAACATTGTAATGTGTTTCTTGGGATATTTCATACCAACAGCTCCAGTTACTGTGATAACTATGTAACTCTTAATGGATAGTTAAGTTGAAATACTTGCTATTATTTTAACTAGAATGCAATTAAATTCTTTTAGCACCGACCGGCAGCATGCAGTATTCCAGCCCGGCTCTATTACAGCCTGTAGATACCTGGATAAGACACCCAAGGAAGCCAAATTCCCCCAGAAGGGAGTCATTACCTCTGAACGATGCCGACTTAACTAGCTCAACAAATTAAAGCAAATAGAAAGTCCAGGGGGGAAGCGCTTATCTAAAAAAGACTCAGTCTCGAGTAGCAGGAGAGTCGAGACTTCAGACAGGCTGAGGTGAGTTTCAGCTCCCGGCTCAGGCAATTCCTTGCTGTGCAAAGTAACTCTCATCTCTGAGCCTAAATGTCTTCATCCTTAAAAAGGGGCAATAACCCCTTTTTAACATTAGGAAGAGTGTATTTAGAATGTGTTGTACAGAAGAAGGCAGCTAGTATTAGATTCTGCGTGAGGCCGAGGTGGTCAAGCGGGGAGCGAGCTGCGGGCCTGTCCGCGGCCCACGGTCCCTCCTTCAGGCTGCTCTGGGAGGAGCCTTCCAGTCATTCTCAGGCCTGTGGTTTCTCAGGGAAGTCGTTTCTGTGCTCATTGCATTACAGGTCATTTCCTGGCCTTGTGTGGTAAGTGGATAAAGAGATGCATAGATGGCCCAGGCTGCTGAGATCAGAGACCTCTCTCAGGAGGTTTTCCAGGCTCCAGGAGATCGATAGCCGTGGTCCAGCAGCTTCAAAGCTGATTACTTTGAAATGAATGGTCAGGCCTCCTTCTTAGGTCTCCACCCTCCCCTCCTTCAGAGGGTTGGCTGCAATACGTGAGGTCCCTAATTAAGAAAGATGGTGCCAGCAAATGACTCCTTGGAGCAGGATACCAAAGGGCTGGAAAAGCCTCGGAGTGGGGCCCCCGCATCCGCGCAGAGGGCACCTGTGTAAATAAAGCGGACGCTGCCTTAAGTGGTCGGGGCGCAGGGGTTATATTTCAGGGCGCTGCTGGGAGCCCTACAGGCTGGCGTTACAATCAGTGGGGCAGTAAAGAAATGGAAACTTCGCATCTGAGCCGCTCTGCCATTCAACTGGAGCCTGTGAAAAGGAAACAGATACTGTTTCGGCTGGTTGAAAATATAGACCCTTCGCCTAATAACAAAAATACCCTCCGTGGGATGAAACTAGACCCTACCTCCAGTAATAATGATCCTGCCTCTCGGAGAAGCCAAGCTCCATTCAGATGCTTTGCCTGTCCCTTACTACCTGTTGGCCTAACGTGTGTCCCTTAGCCTCCCTGATGCTGGTCCCATCATTGCTCACATGGGACTGGGACGAAATATGTGAGATAAATCATTTGTCATTGCTGGCAAAGTTTCCGGCACAGGGAAAGCATGCAAACAGTATCAGTTTCTCTTCCCCTTTGGGCTGTTCAGAACGTCTTTCTAGCTTTCAGAAGCCCCCAGCCTGAGGCCTGAATGGACATGAGGGCGAGGGGCTATGAAACTCCTTGTCTTACATGTAAAAAGTTGCATAAATGTGGTCTTTTCTAGGGAGCATGGCCATAGTTTTCAGCAGATTCCCAAAGGGGTTTTTTAACCCCCAAACAAGGTTGAAAAACCACTGGTTTATATTTTTCTTTTATGGTCTGGTCCCTGCCTCCCTCTCTACCTTCGCTGCATCCCGCCGTGTTCTTCATTCCTTGTGTTTCAGCGGCTCTAACCCCCTCTCGGTTCCCCAGACGCCCAAGCTCACTCCTGCTTCAGAGCCTTTGCGTGTAATTATCTTTCCTCCCGACATCTTCACGTGACAAACTCAGCTCAAAGTTTGTTTCTGGAGATGGTCCTTCCCTGATGTCCCAACCTAAAGAGCCCCTCGGCCACCCTCTGTCACACGTGTGCTTAGCCTACTCGGGCTGTTACAGTCTGCTGCAGAGACTGGGGGGATTAAACAGCAGGCGTTTGTTTCTCACGGGTCTGGAGGTTGGGAAGTCCAAGGTCAAGGGGCCAGCTGATTCGGTTCCTAGTGAGGAACCTTGGTTTGCTGATGGCTGCCTCCCAGGCCGGAAAAAGAGGGATCTCTCCACCCCTCTCTCTCTCCGCCCCCCTCACTTTCTCTCCTTAGAATACCACTACTCTACCTTCATGTTATTTACTTACTCCATTTAATGCTAATTATTTCCCAAAGGCCCATCTCCAAATACCATCACAGTGTGGGGTAGGGCTTTGACACATGAATTTTAGAGGGGCACAGTCAAGGCCATAGCAATCTCACTACATTTTATTGCCCTCAGAGCCTTTGTTTTTACCTTGCTCACTGACTCATCCCCTTATTTAATTTACTCTCTACCCAAATGTGACATGGAGGAATGAAGCTTCCCTGAGCACAGAAACTTAGTCTTGCTCATGATTGATTCACAACAGTCAGAACAATAATTGGCACATAGTAGGTATGCCAGTTATTGCAAGGAATGGGTGGATGGATGGATGGATGGATGGATAGATAGATGATAGATAGATAGATGATATAGATAGATGATAGATAGATGATAGATGATAGATAGATAGATAGATAGATAGATAGATAGATAGATAGATAGATAGATAGATAGATATAGATGATAGATGGGTTGGTGGATGGAGGGATGGATGGATGGGTGGATGGATGGATGGATGGATGGATGGATGGATGGATGGATGGATGGATGGATTCTAAGTGTATCCTTGTGAGGTATGGAGAAAAAGATCCCCTCCCCATTTTTACTGATAGGAAAACTGAAACTTGGACAGATGCAGTGCCAGGAAAATGTTTGTGCACAGTGATTAAGAGCAGTCTCTGGAGCTGACCACCTGAGTTCAAATCCCAGCTTTGCCACTTGCAAACTATGTAACTTTGGGCAACTTACTTAACCTCTCTGCTCTTCAGTTTCCTCATCTGCAAAACGCTGCCCACAGGAGTATATTATGGTAGCCTCAGAGCTGTGCACCAATATTCTGCTTCTGCTTCAGGCACATAATAAGACACCTCTTCCGTGCCCAGTCGAAGTCAGGCATGGCCATGAAATGCGAACCGAGTGACTGTTATTTCCACGCGGAAGCCTTTATGAGCGAGCGTGTGATCTGTCCTTCCCTTTGCCCTGACGTGAAATCTGAGATATTCCGGATGGAGGCTTCTCCATGAGTGCGCGTCCTGGGGTAGAGACGGTGTGGAACAGAATTCCCGTGGGCCTACAATGAACGTAGAGCGTGAGTGAGAAAAGCACACCGCTGAGATCTGGTAGTTATTTGTTATCACCACGTAACCTAGCTGAGCCTGACTGACACGTATCCAATCACTGTGCTCTTGTGAGGGTTAAACGAGCCGATGAAAGTATCATGTTTAGAACAGCGTCGGGCACACAGTAGGCACGATGTAAGTGCTTGAAATTATTATGATTACCCAATTAATGCCAAAGCTAGGACTGAAATCCAGGTTTCCTGGCTCTAATTATGATGTGGTATTTACTGCGTTCTCTTATTCCGAAATCTACGGAAGAACCCTGGAGAGAGGAGGACGGGAGAGGTTTGGCAGAGGCCGTCCCTGCACAGGGGTGCTGCCTGATGCTAGGACACCCGGCCCTGGGAGGGCGGCGGCTGCTGGGGACGAGTTCCTGCGCACAGGAGGAGCAGGGCCGCTCGGCCCACTCGTCTCATTGCTTGGGGAGAAGGGCTGTGGTCCATTTTCACGGGTCTCTCCCTGGGCAGAGCATCCCAGGCCATCTTCCCCTCTCCTTTCCTCGGGGCCCAGAATAAAAGTGTGCCTTGCGGGACGTTTCCAAGCAGCACTAATTGGCTGGGCTCTTCTTGGCAGCACAGTCAGTTCAAGGTTTGAAAGGGGAATGAAGCCATTTCGTGCCCATCTGTTCTGTCAGGAAACTGGGTTTGGCAACTGTGTCGATACCTCTGGAAAGCTTGGAGAGGCCTGAGAGAAAATGACAGTGTGGGGTCCGGTCTAGTCTGTTTTCATCGCTCACATGACAATGAGGAATTAATAAGCATCAAACGTCATACAGGCTGTGGGTAATAAGAGCGATCACGAAGCTACTGTGGAGCGCTTTGTAAGAACTGCGCCGGGCCCGCTCTGAGGGCCTCGGGTGTCTTAGCCCATGTAATCCTCACTGCACCCTCGGGGGGTTACTAGCGTTACCTTCCTCCCCATGTAGCTGAGGACGAGAGGCCCAGAGGAGCTAAGGAACTTGTCCCCGGTGACAAGGTAGAGCCAGGATTCAAACCCAAGCAGCCCGGCTCCGGAGCCTGTGCTGCGAGTCACCGGGCTGTGCTGTCTCTCATCTAGTTTAAGGGTTACAGAGATTCACGCTCCCTGCCCCGCCCACGCTGTTTCCTTTGAAGTTTTCCAACGTAGATCCGGAGCCACCTCTTTGCGGAGTTTGCCCCTGACCTCTCCCCTCACCCCCCCTTCGAGGTGTCGCTTTCTCTGCTGCGACTCTCCCTGCCTTTATTACAGCAAAATTTATGCTAAGCCGTGCGCACCTTAGGGGTGGTGGCTACCGCATAATAATTTTAGCACCATTGGTGTCTGGCACGAAATAAAAATGAATGCAATGTTATCGAACCGATGTAGAAGGATTTGAAAACCACGTGTATATAGAAGACAGTGGAACAGAGAAACAGAGGGTTTAGGCCCTGAAGTCAGACTGCCTGGCTTCAAATCCCAGCCACCAATTTTCATACGAAACAGGTAGGACCATGGGCATGTTTATTTTTTGCGCCTCAGCCTGTTTATCTATATAATTGGGCACAATAATCGTATATGCCGCAACGAGTCGGTATATGGATTCAGTGAGATGATGTGGCACAGGACGTAGCCTGGGTCCTGGCACATAGTAAGTACATGCTTAATAATGTGAGCCCCCACTGCCTGAGTGTCCCGGTACATTTCACGCTGAAGATGCACTGGGCAGTGCCCATCACCCACTAGTGACAAAAGAACTCACATACCCCGGCCGGTGTGACTCGGTGGCTAGAGTGTCGGCCTGCACACCGAAAGGTCACAGGTTCGATTCCCGGTCAAGGGCACGCACCTGGGTTGCAGGTTCGATCCCCAGCCTCGGTCAGGGCGTGTGTGGGAGCCAACCAATCGCTGTGTCTCTCTCACATCGACGTCTCTCTCTCCCTCTCTCTCCTGCTCTCCCTGCCTTTCTCCCTCCTTGCGTATGGCTTAACAACAACAACAAACTCATACAAATATGGTTAAGCGATGGCAACTTGGCAGACTGAGAGACATAAACCAAGTTCTCTGTAAAGCTGTGGTGCTCTAGTAATTCAGTCCATGCCCAACAGCCACTAGCATGTACTTAACAATTTTTCTATTCAGGTGAATGGAGGTTGAGCAGTGTCAGGCACATAGTGAGAAAAAAGAAATAACCCTGAGAAAGCTGATTATACCATTACCAGTTCTTTTCTGAGACCATAATAATGTAGCTTTCATTATTTCTTGGATGTGCCAGTCCAAATTAAAAATAGCACGTGCAATTCAGGTATCTCTGACAAGGAGCCCAGCTTTGAAAGGAAATGGAAACAAAACAATGGTGTATAAGCACATCCATCCTGCTCAGGCGTGAGCTGCCGTTTATCACGCTCGGTGTGCACGTGGGATTCCCGGCGCAGAATGCTTAGCATCGAGTTTAGAATAGGGGCCCAATAAACCTAAAATGCGTCATCCAAGTTATTTTAACAACTGGGTTAGGGGTGAAGACAGTAAACCGGTGCTAATCTCCACGTCAACCAAATAAAATATACACAGCGGGCGTTTAGCATCCGTGTGCTAATTGTGCTCATTGGAAAAGGAATGGAAAAAATATCCCATCCCTTCCTCTCCCCTCAAGGAAAAAGATTAAAATGTTGGAAATTCATCTTGTTTCATGTGAGCCATAACAATGGCTCAATATTGAAGGAAGATTTTTTAACATTAAAATTCCCTTCAAGCCACCACCTTCTCATCAACAGAAAAAGCCTGCCCCACCCCACCCCCAACACTGGGGAATCAAAAAGACTGAGGAGCAGCAACGTGTTGCGGTTAAGGGCCTGACTTTGGATCCAGGTGTCCTAGGTTCGTATCCTAAAATTGCCATGTGGCCCTGGGAAAGTTACTTAAGTCCTCTTGAGGTTCCTCTCCGTATAATGGAAATAATAATAGTATCTAGATAATAATAATAGTTTCAAGGTACAGGGTGAGTGTTGAGCATTTTGGGCACATTCACTCCTCTGACCCTCATGGTAACCCCGAGGCAGTCCTGTTGAGTAGAGATGAGTGGTTTCTCCAGGGCCACGCAGCTCTCGAGCAGCACAGCAGGGTGTGAACCCTGGCCGTCTGGTCCCAGAGCGTTCCTCTTGAACACTAAATCTGTATTCACTTCTTTTGGGAACGGTGGCTGAACGTAGTCACCATTCACTCAAAAAGTATTCATTTGACCAAGTAACATTCCAGCACTTCAGATATATCACGACGGAAGGGGGGCTCAGGGCCTTTCCCTCTCAAATATGTAGCACATTTAGTAAATGTGTTCATAGGTGCCTTGTTTCTGTTACGCCTGTCCCTGCTCACTTTATTCATGGGCATATGCATAGACACTGTTTGCCAGGCCGATAGGCCTTTATGAACTCTCAGCATCTGGCTTTGCTTCTTTTACCTTTCCCTCTGCCTCAGAAAATATCCGCACTGGGAACCCCAATGGCCTGTAAGATTCAGCACCAGGGACAGCAGACAAATCCTAGTGGCGCTGGGAACATAACTGAAGATTTCCTTTCAGAGTTCATGATGGTCTGGTACTTCAGAGTGTGCACACACGTGCACACACACACACATGCACACACACGTGTGCACACACACATGCACACACACGTGCGCACACACACACGGACACACGGTATTCAAAAATATCTTAGCAAGAATCCTAGAAATTACCAAGTACAAGTCCCTGGAACAGAGAGGAAAAATAGCATCTACAAAGCCACACAGCCGAAGCCAAGAACTAATTAAGTCCCTAGAACAAGCGTATTTATAGTGTCAAGCAGGAGAATTGTGTACATTCGGTGGCACGGGGGCCGCGCGTGGTGATTGTTCCTGAGATAGGAATAGACGGAGAAGCCAAGTGCTCGGATGTGAGCTCCGGAGGAGTCCTTGCCGAGTCAGTTAGGAAGGCTTATTTCCTATTATTATTCTCTCCCCTTTCTTGATCTTTCCCGGTGTGCTCGAAAGCGTGGTGGAGAGACGCTTCAGGCCTGTGAGACGGAGACAGGTCCGAGTTGCTGCGGACCTGCCTTAGGCACCGGGTTCCTTGGGCCTCGCCGAGCGCCTCAGAATTCCCAGGCTCTGCCCGACCCTGACATCCCCAAGGGAGGTGACTCACTCGCAGGGAGCTTGTTATCAGCCCCTAAGGCCACATCTGATCGGGATGACATCATCTCGTCTGGAAGATGCACTCGAGGTGGAGAGTCCCCAGAGCTCGTGAGGGGAAAACTTTCCCTTTGCTGTGCTTCTCTAACGTCACTCGGCCACAGCCGCCGGGGGCGGCTAGCGGGGGACGGGCGCGATCCCGAGGAGCCATGTGGATTATGGCTCTGATCACTCAAGGCTGCGTGTATCCCAGCAGTGCCGGGCTCTTCAAGGAGGTCCCGTCGACATCAGGAAGGGTCGCCACAAATCTCTCTCCTCCAAGGGCCTTTCGACGGTTATTAAACTCCCCCCACCCGCCAGCCACGTAATCATGGAAACGCCCTCAAGCTCCCTGAGCCTCCACCCCCCCTCCTGCATAATGGGGACTCTTTCACCCACGGCTCCTCCTGGGGCCCTGGGAGGAATCGTGAGTTAATCTGCCCCCGCGTGGGGCGGAATAGGGGCGAGCAGAGGCCGGGGCAGCTGGGCACAGGTGACTGACTCACCTAAGGGAGCTGAGAAAAGAATGAAGGGAATGCCCCTGGAGATCGGCATAAGGGTTTTCCCAGTCATTGCCAATGAAGTTTTTCAACTATCCAAGTGTTTAAAAAGCCGTGCGATCTGGAGTGAGAACCGACCTCAGATTTTATCTCTGTCGCATAGTAGCCACCATACCTTGCTCCTTCCCGAACTTATACCTCTCCAGGCTACGAAAATGTAATTCTTTCCCTGGAATATGGCTCTCGCTATGTTTTCGTAAAGAATCGAACTAGCCACCCGGATTAAAAGGTGGCGAAGCAGTGTGCCGAGTGGTTAACGCGCAGGCTCTGGCAGTGGTTCGGGTTGAAATTCTGGTTCCACCATTACAACCGAGTGACTCTGGGCGAGTGTCTTCATCTCCCTGAGCCTCGATTTACTCATCCGTGAAATGGGAATAATATCAGCAACCACCTCGTGAAGATGTTGTGATGATTGGAAATGTTGGTAGGCATAAAAGGATAGCATCTGGCACATCCTAAGGACCCGGTAAATGTCAGACATGTAGAGGAGGTGCCAGGCCACACATGAAGTAGTCCACGCCCTGGGGCGGGTGCCCCCTTTCCTAACTTCCCAGACAGAAGACTAAAGACAGAGGATCATTTCACCTTTGCAGACCTGCTTCTTGTGAAACCACATCTGATCTTTCATCTACTTAGTTTTCTTAAGGTGGATGCATCATATTGCGATTGATCGTGACCACAGGGGATCACATCAAAAATATTTTACTCTACGTTACAATGACGCGTGAAGGAGTGGAAGCCTATGGACAGGGAGGAGGGGTGAAAGGGGGTCCCGGGGAAGGAGCAGGAGCCCCAGGCTATGACGTAGAAAAGCAAGAAGGGGGCCTTGAAGGAAAGCTGCGTGCCCGCCCCTGACATTACAGTTGCTGACCGAGACCTCTGCCGAGTCAGCCTGTCCACCTGCTTTCCTGTCGACATCCGCCCAGAGCAGAGCAGCACAGTGTGAGTCGCCAGAAGGAGCAGATGATGGACCTGGAAGAGCTTAAGACGAGAAGGGGGGAGAGACGCAGGAAGGAAGCTTGTGGCTGGGAGAGCCTGGAGGTCTGCGTGCCCTCCCGCCGTTTGGGAGGCTATAAAGACACCACCGCGGCGGCTGTTACAGGGCTGCGGCCGCAGTCCCGGGGCTGACCCCAGACGCACATGGAGCAGACAAGATTCATTAGGACGCGGGTGTCCCCGCCTCACAGTCGCTACCTCACACTCAGGAAAACAAGTTTTTTTTTTAAACTTGCTCAGCAGTTAGTGGAGCCTCAGCAAGCTATTCCAGTTTATCAGGGTTTCGTGAAACAAATTCTGAATATGAAGAATGTGAATGGAGAGCCAAAGACAGGAAAGAGGGAGTGAAAACAGGAGCTGAAAGGGTTGGGTGTTAGCGTCTGAGGGGTTTCACCAGGGTGAGCTCAGGGCCATAGACAGGGTGAGAAAGAGCGGAGAGGAAGACTACATGGGATTTTAAAAAGTTGTTCTGGGTTATATAATGGGGTCCTTTTTACTGGCCTTCAAGCATCGATTGGTTGCCTCCTGCACCCGCCCCAGCGCCGGGAGTGAAGCCTGCAACTGAGATACGTCCCCTTGGCCGGAAATCGAACCCTGGACCCTTCAGTCCATAGACCGATGCTCTAACCACTAAGCCAAACTGGCCAGGACTAGATTGCTTTTTTAAAATGACTTTACTGAGAGACTGACCCAGGGTCCAGTAATGAGGCCTGTGTATGTGACATTGAACTTGAGAACTTCGGCCCCACTCGCTAAAGACGGGCACTGGGCCGTGCAAGCCCCTCGATTCCAGTAAAACAAAGCCCCTTTGCTCTATTAAAGAATTGTTGGTGGAGGCAAATGAGAAAATATCAGCGCAGTTTATTTAAACGTTGGGAATAAAGTTTAAAGGGAATAGAAGAAAATTGCAGTCTTTTCCTGGGCAGAAATAGGAGGCATTAATTCCTGACCTCATTTCCTAAGGGGGAAAAGAGCCAGGCACCAGATGACCTGTTTCAGTTGGATGGGAGCTGACATGTCTGCATCATCAGGGAAATTACCAACTCTAACGACGGGAAACCTGTATCCCCCGAGAGAGCTGCAGGAAAATTGGTTTTCTCCCTTGCCCGGAAATGTCCGTGCTGAGAACTCACAGGGGGGTGCAGCTGGAATGGGGGGGCAGCCCTGGGGCTTTGTAGACCGGTGTCTGACAGCCAGGACTGTGAACGGCCTTTGCTGGCATGAGCAGGGTCCAAGAATTGATGAGAAAGGATCTTGGGGCTATCAGCGGTAGCCTGGGGCGGGTGACACCGGGCTGGGACTTAGAGCGGGGACAGAGTCAGCTGGCTTACTGAGAGGACGGGACTGTGCCAGGCTGGGGAGCGGTCCATCTCCCACCACACATCGCCCAGCACCTACCAGTTTAGACCATGCATCGGCATCTCAGGATGGTTAGAAACGCGCATTCCTCTGCCTCACCTGCGGAGACCCTGACTCAGAGGACCTCAGGCGAGGCCTGGGCACGACTCTCCCATAAGCGTCTCGGATGCTCCTGATGAAGCGTATCCACAAGGCAGAATGTGAAACTACCGGTTAAGTCAATTATAACTATTCCGCTCTGACCCGCCAGCTGAGAAAATGATTCCACCGGCCACAAACTAGTCTGGGAGGAACATTTTTATTTTTTTCATTTCCACAGTTAACTCTCCAGGATAAAATGGAGAGAAACCTCCCAGCTTCTCTTAAATCGGCTGCCTCCTCCCCCGGCCTTGTCCCGTCCTCCCCTCCCCTCCCCCGTCTTCTTTGAATTTCACATCAAACAAAAGACAGCTCTGATGTGTGCACAGCCAACATTCAAACATAAATGCCTTTCCCTCTTAGGTGTCTTCAGGCAGATCTTGAGGGACATTCTCGTAGACCCAGGAGAGCCGTGGTACGGCCGGGAGAGAGTTGGGAGAGTGGAGGGCGAGTGCAGAGAGGGGGCCCCAGAAGCAAACGTCTCCCTCAGTGTCGGGTAGGGACGGTTCCCGTCAGGGTTTGGGCTATGAAGGACCCGTAGGGCTCCAAGCTCCTCTCAGAAGATCCAAGCAGGGTCGGGAAGGCAGGGTGGCAGCTCAGGGGCAGTGAGTCCAGGGGCTTAAAGGCCCCAAATGGCAAGAGTCAGGAACAGCCTGCGTAAGAAGCTTGGGCCTTGAGCTCAGTCGTCCAGAGAGGCGCCGCCTGGGATTGGCAGCACAGAGCTTCCCGTAGACCAGCCCCTGGACATTAGAAGCAGCCGAGGAGCTGGTTTAAAATACAGATTCCCGGGCACTGCCCGTTTCTGATCCTTGCCACCTCTGTCTTCTTTATGCTAATCATCCAGTCGGCCCATAAACATGCATAAAGTGCCTACTGTGTGCTCGCTGGTCTGCTAACTGCGCGAGAACAGGGGTGGCATCAGTCTTGTTCAGCCTCGGTGTCTAGCATAGTGCCTGAAAATAGTACCCACTCATCCAACAACAAAAATGCCGTGAGCGCTTACTACCTGCCAGCCGAGCTAGGCACCGGGACACAGGGATTCATAAATACGCCTCCTACACTGAGTCCAAAGGGAGAGACGGCCCAGGGCCAATAAATTGCGGCAACATGACAAGTGCTTGAATAACACGTGGAAACATTTCTTATCTTTTGAACCCACCCCACGTGGGAGCCGGGGAGCTTATCCTAAAAGCATTGCAGCCACTGTATCGCCGCCCACAGTACTCCCGGGGCTCCCCTTCCTAAAGAGAGGCCCGTAGACCCAATGGAGACAGACATCTGGGAAGTCAGTTCTCATGGCCAAGAAACTGCGGGATAAATCAAATGAAATGAATAAAGATTCTCGAGTGCAGGATTTGTCAGAAACTGTACGATACCAACGTGCCTCGTAAATCTCCGAAGCGGGAGAGGACACTCTCTCATTTTTTCGTCGACTGCGGCCCTTTCTGGGTACATCCTGAAGGCGCAGTGCGCAGAGAACAGATGCTGGGAGATCCTGGCTGAGGGCATCGTGCCCGCCTCTGTGTTCCTTCCGTGGACCCCCACGGCCTCCTGCCCCAGCCTCCTCTCCCCGCTCTCGTTTTTTGCACTTGAACAGAACCAGGCGCCCTGGAAGGATCCATGCCTTTGCCCAAGCTGTCCCCCTGTCCCTCACACTCCCCAGGTCCTGCAGCTCCTCCTGGCACACACAGAGTTTGCCCGACCACTGTACCTGTCCTCGAAGGCCGAGCTCAGACCAGGAGCCTCCGCTGTCCCCAGCCTCCTCCCAGGTCCTTGGCGCTCTCCCTCCTCCCACGAGCTTTTCAGGGAAGGTCTTCGGGGGGCTTTGCTTATCTCTGGTCTCTGACACAGGGCTTCTCAGCCTTGGCTCTGTTGGCATTTGGGGCTGGGTAATTCTTCGTTGTGGGAGGCTGTCCTGTGTGCTGTGGGATGTTTAGCAGCACCCTTCGCCTCTCCCCACTAGACGCCAGTAGCACCGCCACCCCTTACCCCCCTCCCCCAGGCTGTAAGAACCAAAGACGTCCCAGGCATTGTCCAATAGTTCCTGGAGGAAAAAAATCATCCCTGACTAAGAACCATTGTCCTTCATCCACGGCAGTGCCCGGCATTCATAAAGCAAATATTTACTGAACATGCCAGGCCCCGTGCCAGGCACAGGTAATACACACTGCGAGCAACTCGCATGCCCTGCCTTTGAGGTGTTACTAATCTGGAAGCAGGAATCATAAAGTGAACATACATTACTAAGAATGTAATAATCATCGTCCCATGAAGACTAAGGAGACGTGCCTGTTTTCTTCATTTTTATACCCCCCAGCTCCTAGGACAGTGCCTGGGACATGCTAAGTGCTCAATTAATACTTGTTGATGTATCATATTAGCTAAAATTTACGGAACACTTATTAAATTCCAGAACCTGTTCTACACACTTTATATATATTGTTATTTTAGCTCCATAATGAACCTATGAGGTTCTGTTTTTTTATACTCATTTTACAGATGAGCGAACTACAGCCTAGAAATTGTAAGTAACTTGACAGTGGTCGTGTAGTGAGTGCAGGGCAGGGCCAGGACTTGACCCCGGGCAGCCTGGTTCCAGAGTCCAAGCTCAAGTCAAGTGTCCACCTGTTATTACCAAGGGCGACCAACGTTGACAGGACCATGCTCTGCACTAAGCGTAACAACGCAATAAGCAGCTTCTTTCATTCTCTTCGCTACCATCGTTTTATTTGAGAAAACTTTTGGCACAGAAAGGTTAAGTGAGCCGAATTCTCCCGTAAGCAGTAAGTGCTGAGCTGACATTTGTGCCCTGTCTCACTCTGGAGGGCTGCGCCCTTCACCACCATGCTCTACGGTTACAGAAGTGTAATAAATAATCTTTAGATAAACGAATGAGGAATGGTGTCCAAATGCTTTCTGCACCTCCCCCGTTACCCAGCAGAGAGCCTGATAATAGATGGCGTCCCACACTTGAGTTTTGCAGTGATGGCAATAAAGTTCAAGTGCTGGGACACCGGCCCGGGGACCGATCTGACTTGTCCTCCTGGCCCTGCCTCTGAGTTGCTGTGTGACCCTGAAGATGTCACTCCCACCCAACCAGGACGCCCACTTAGCCATCCAAAATGGGAGGTTTCGGAGTCCCTGAGCTCCCGCCAGCTCTCGTGCCGATTTCAGCAGCCAGGGCCCTGAGTGGGCCCAGACAGCCCTCTTTCCACCTTGGAGGCCAACCAGGCAAAGCTCCTCCTCGGAGGGAACGGATTGGCTTGTTTGCCTCCGGATGCAGGTGCGGTTTTGGTTGCCTGGCAACACAGCGATGGAGCCGGCCAGTTCCCAGGGGAGCAATAAACGAGTGAGCTGATATTCATGCTGGGAGCAGTGGCCACGGCCAGAGCAGCACATCGCTGAATTTCTAATTCCACCTGTCCTGAATGTGCTTCCCCGTCATGCTGACAGAGCAGCCTAATGGGCAATATTTGGGGCAGGCAGAAGAATTTCCATTCTGGCGGCGGCAAAAATTCTTATGCACAATCTCACCTGCCATGAGGAGGTGACCCTGTCCCAAAAATCACAAGCACAGATATGTGTGTTTAATATTGCCAATATAATATCTCCTTCTGCTCTTTTCCATGTAAAAAATGACCGTTTTCCTCTGTTCCACCTGTCTTTAAATGGACATCCCAGGTTCTGACTTACAGGACAGGTAATATAAATTGGTCCAGCTGACCCCTATGATCACCCTGCAAAACAGGCAGAACTGAAGTCAGCGGACAGGGACACCTTGAGAAAGGGGAAGAGCATGCTTCTGAAATAATGTAGAGCTGGGTTCCATTCCTGACTCTGCCACTTATCAAGTGTACAACTTTGAGTAAGTATTTTTAGCTTCTCTGAGCCTCAGTTTTGCCATCTGTAAAATAGAGATATTAACACCTATCACAAGGTGTCATTGAAAGAAAAAAGATAATGGAGGTTAAACACTCAGCACAGAGGCGAGTGCCGAAGTGCACAATTGTTGTTTTTATTATTACTGCTTCGGGTCACATGCCCCATTTAAGTAATAAAGCAGGATTTGAATCCAAGTCTCTAGTAATGTCAAGGCAAGTTCTTGCCATCACCTCGTTCCCCTTTGAAAGGCAAAGCTGCAAGAATGTATTCTGTCAATAAATATTTATGTGCCCCTGCGGGACGGTGATGAAAATTGTACCTAACTCTCACAGAGCGTTTCATAGACCAGGCGGTGCTTTCCACGCATCCGCTCGCTGAGAGCGAGGGTCAGCTCTCTGGTGCCTGGAGGGAGATGGTTTTGGAAAAAGCAATTGTCTGCTTCTGGAAGTTAAACTCTGCTCTTCTCCCAAAAGCTTGCAAGCCAGAAGCGAGAGCCCCATCTCGCAGTGCAGTGAGCCCCCCACACACACATTGTATACAGATATGTGTGTGTATATGCACAGACTATACACACTTTCCTCTCTTTGTTTCAGTCACTCAGCACTTTTCTTTGGCCTTTATTAGCGTCTGTGGATCCACCTGGTTCTCTTCAGTCCTTCGTAATATTCCGCGTATATGGACGTGCTGCTGTACACTTAGCGTTTCCCTATGATGAACAGTCAGGGGGTTCACGGTACGTGGGCCCCTCTGCGCCGCACTGCTCCCCTCTGCAATGTGTGACCCTGTGAGCAGGGACCATTCCTACAGGTGAAGTGGCTGGATCACGGGGTAGGAGCATCTTTAATCTTGAGATGGCCTCGAATCCTTTCAATTGGTGCACACTGGTCTCCGGAGGCTCACTCCTGCCAAATGACTCCTTCCACACCAAAGAGAAAATGACATACAATATTTTCGGGATTAAACAATCCCACATGGCCAGGAACAGATGGGTCTGGAAAGCAGAGCATGCACAGGGGGTAAGCTTGTGTGTAAGTGGGAGGATGTGAGGGTGCCCAGAGCCCCGGCCCGAAGCACGACCCCTGGCGCCTGCAGCAGTGCCCGCGATTCCCTCATTCGTGACCCTCCTTTGGGAGAAAGCACTAAGTCTCCAGAAGGCTCTGGTGAAAATATAAATATCCTACCTTAGAAGGATGACACATGACGAAGCAGTTTACCCCACAAAGAAGTGCAAACACTTGAGCAAGCAAGGTCACTTCTCTGAGCAGTAACTCTAACTTCAGAGGGTTTTGTGAAGGTCAATAAAATGAAACATGTAAACTAACCTTGAAAAGACCTGATAAGTAGTGCATCCCTGATTGGATGTAGCTTTTAGTATTGGCTCAGAGAAATGAGGCACAAAGTAGATAAACTTGAAACTAAATAATGGGTTGGGATTTGAAAATATTTGCTAAGGAAATGTCCTCAATTGGTCTTCTCTGGGTGTGGTCCCCCCAACTTCAGAGGTTACTTGAGTAGTTCATACCTACTGTTCCAGGACTAGTGGTCCCTTCAGACCAAACCCCTAAGAAACAGCTATTATTATGGGGGGGGGGGGGGGGGGAGAAAAAACAAACCGAGGCACAAAGAGTGGCTCAGCCAGAAAGCTCAGAGCTGAGACCCAAACCAAAGTTTGATGCTCTCCAAGCCCCCTCTCCTTTCTCCTCGCTAGGCTACCGCTCAAGTATCAGAACTTTATAGGACTCTGAGCGCTTTTTAACTTCCCCACGTGTGTTACCTCAGAATAGCTTGAGTCCAACCCTTTCAAACTAACATGGACAGTTGAAATTATTTTCAGAACTAATAAGACAGAGAGAAGCTGGGGAGACTGAGTCCTGCCCGCCGGTCATAACTGGGAGGAAAGGAATGGGGGGAAACAAAACCAGTGCTAGCAGCATTCAAGAGGCAGGGAACGGGCTGAATCCCGGGACTGTCGGAGGGGGGAGAGGGCCTGTGACCACAGGGAAGTGACCCGGAGCTTACCCGGCAGAGGGTAGGGTGGCAAAGGGAACGGAACTATGCGCTTATGTATCAACTGTGTGATCTTAGCCAGTTGATTTCCACTGTCGGCCTCAGTTTTCATGCTCTGTGAAATGGGAACAATGTATGTGCCCACCTCTCAGGGTTATTGGGATATTCAATGAGTGAGTGACTACAGAATGCTTAGCACAGTGCCTCCCTGGCAGCTGCCACAGTGATGATGGGGACGACTGTACCCAGCCTGTGACATGGGTACCCGCCAGGGAAGGTCGGCCTAGGAGGAGGGCCAGGCAGCCCAGCTTGTCTCAGGGGTCAGAGGAAAGAGGGGGGAGCAGGGACACACGTTGCTGTCTTCCTGCCGGGGGGGGGGGGTAGGGACAGAGGTGGATGCCGGGCTGGGTGCACGTGAGTGTGAAACCCACGCCCCTAACTCCAATAGGACAGCCCTGCTTTGGGACAAATAAGACAGGAACCAGTGGTGCTGAATGCTGGGCTGCACCCCTCTGGGCCACACTCCCTCCTAACCCAGAGATCAGGGGGCAGCTCACTGAGCTCTGAATGATAAGGAGGTGTTGGCACCCTCATTTTACAGATAGAGAGTCCAAGGCAAAATCTTGCTCGAAGTCCCACGATTAGCGAGTAGCAGAGCAAGGATCCCAACAGTCTAGTTCCAGCTTTCCTGTCCTTGACCACTGCAGTTGGTCCTCTCCACGCAGTCGAGGGGGAAATCCATTTTCAGGCTCGCCTGGCTGCTCCTCCGGGGACAGCGCGGCTGAGATGACAGGGGACACATAGAGCCCAACCTGGGCAGAGCCGTCACTAGGTGGGGTTTCGGGTGGAAGGAAAACGACATGGCAGGTGCAGCTTCTTTGCTGTGCCTCTGGGCTGACAGGCCTGAGAAACTCAGAGTCGCGGAGGTGCATGGAGAGCCAGGCAGATCTTAAGCCAAAAGGGAGCGGCTCTCGGGGTTCCAACCCCTCGCTGATCCGAAGCCATGGTCTTCCCCGGGCGCTTTCAGCCTTAAGCTTCGCAGCAGCCGCACAGAGCTGTTCGGTTCCCCCACTGTGCGGGGGAAGGGCCCAGAGCTCGGACAAGCGGGAGGCTGGCCCTCGGCCCCACGGCTGTGGCCCTGGGACTCCAGCTCCAGTTCAGCGGCCCTCAGCCTGGACTGCACAAGGGTGTCACCTGACAGGTCATGTGCCTGTGGATGCCCAGGCCTCACGCCCTGTCGACTGATATGGCTGGGGCCCCAGTGGCCCCAGTATTGGTGCATTTTACCCCTAGAGGTGATTCTAGGTGCCGCCGGTGGTGAGAACTGCCGCCCGGGTTTCTACATCCCATCCCACTGCAGCCGGCCTGCTTTCTGCCTCACGCCAGCCACGTCCCGTGGGCTGTGGAGGCAGATGTGTTAGAACATGACTTTGAAGGTGACTGGATCAGCTAACGCCTTCAAGCGCCCTCAACTCCAAAGGAACACCCGCTGACACCTGCCCCTCCTTGAGGGGGACTCCAAGGACGCGGAAACTTCTTCTTCTGGTTGCCATGACAATCTTTTGCAATGTCAGCAAAAAGGCTCTGCACTACAAACACAGAGGCGGGAACTACTCAAAATCTGGAGCTCAGGCTCCATCTCAGCTCCAGCCCAGGCCGAGCCACCTCAGAGCCTGCACTTGGGGAATTCTAGAAAAAGACCATAGATGCTGGGGCATCCCAAACTCTCCGCTCATTTCACTAGGGCTCTGAGACGAAAGAGTTGCTTCCCGTAGAGAAGTAAATTAATATTGTCAGAGTTTCTCTTATTCTATGCCTTACCTCCGCATCTCCCTAGAAGATATTTTTTAACCCAAAGAGGAAATATTGAAAAGTTCTTCCACTTTTTTTTTTTATTGATTTCAGAGAGAGGAAGGGAGTGGGAGAGAGAGAAACATCAATGATGAGAGAGAGTCATTGATCGGCTGCCTCCTGCACACCCCTTACTTGGGGATGGAGCCGTCAACCTGGGCATGTGCTCTGACCTGAACCGTGACCTCCTGGTTCATGGGTTGATGCTCAACCACTGGGCCACACCTGCCAGGCAAGTTCTTCCGCTTTTATCTTTATGTTTTTTTCACTTAATTTTTTGATAAAAATGCACGTACTTAAGGTGTGCAACATGGTTGATTTACACAGTGAGATGGTGACCACCTCACCCCTCTCTGGATGGACTCCAGAGCCTGTTTACTCCTCCATTGATAAAACTTAGCATTTAACCCCTCGAGGGCATCCTTGCATTTATTCCCCCTGGATCGGTCGTCAAACTTAGCAACTTATCTTCAGGCAGATTTTAGGCACCTTGACAGGTACAGAGGGGGAAACATGAAAAGATCTTTCCTATGACCTTAACAATCTCCCCATGAATGGACCACTGAATCAGGTCTGCCCCTTCTTGGCAAGAATGAACAAGCTATAGCCGAATGGAGTGGGAAATTCCTGACTCAGGACCTAGGTTCCAGGGTGTCGTTTGTCACCCACTAACTGTGTTATATGACACCAAGCTGTGTGTGTCAAAAGCACCTGTGGCATTGGTCATCACACAGAACTTACAACAGTGTGAGCTCCCACCTCAACTATGTATTATGTATAGGAACTGTGCAAGCCTCGGTTTCTTTACCTACAAAATGGGGCTAATATCTCATGAACAGGGTTGGTATATGGGTATGTAAGGCATTTAGCCCAGTGCCTGGTCCTCAAAAAGTGTTCAGTGAAATGACAGCTATTATTAGTATAATCTATGAACCATGAACACTATGGAATCTGCCTACCTCAGGGGAGTGAGCTGAAGTGAGGGAATTCATGTGAGAGGACTTTGCAAACTACCACATTTACATATAAGAGGGCTTATTTCCACAGTTGCTTTGCTATTCTAAGGGCTTGCTCATGTTTTTTTTCTGTTTGTTTGTTTTTTTAGACTGTTATGAATAGCACACCTGGGCTCCTCTTGTCAAAAATAAATGCCTTTTTCAACCTGCAGCACAACTACCTTGTGGGGCTGGATTTCCTACGAGTGCCTATCGCTGTGTGTGCGTCCACATGCATGCAAACTCCTGCTCTGAACTCTTCCCCAGGGAAAGGGTCCTATGATGCAATATGTTTCCTTCCTCCCTGGATCCATTCAGATTCTTGGATAAAAGCGAGATAAATAATTTGGGCTGCTAACACAAGAAGGGAATTTAGTAGAGATGGGAGATTCATAGAATAAAATTGAATGGTGGGCAGGGATGGCATGAAGGACCAGGCTTGAGAAACTGGCAGGAACCTAGGGAATTCTGGAGGTCGGCTAACAAGACCCATGAGCAGCAACCACCGGCCCAGCCTCTTCAGGATGCTGCTGCGGCCACCACCATCACCGATCAATGGCCAACCTCTCTCTCCATCGTTGTCACTTTCTGGAGAGACAAAGTCCCAAGAGTGAGCATTTAATTTGCCCCGTTTAGGTGACATCCCTGCCTCTAGGACTCTGGGGGAATAGGAGGTAGAGAACTGTGGGAAGATCTGACGGTGGGAATGGCCAAGTCTCCACACAATGAACCCCGCCCCCAAGTGTGGAGGTTACATGCAAACGTCTTCCTGGAAGCCGCCTTTGGTCCGGCTCTCACTCACTGATGAAGGAGGTTGGAAGAGGCTATTCAATGAGTGCACGGCGGGTCTCCGGGCTCCCAACCCCACGTTCACTCCTACGCAAAACCCAGTGATTCGTAAAAGCACAAGCTGTTACTAAGCTTTAAACAATATCTCAGGTGGGGACAAAGGGACTGACTCTATAGAGGGTGATTATCTGTTCTCAGGCTATTTTCATGACATAAGCTCAGCACATAAAAGTAAATAATGCTGGAATGCAGCTCACCTCCAACACGTGATGGGGAGTCTCATTACTGCAAAGCCTTGGTGATATAGATGGAGGACTGGCCACCATATGTTGAATTTTTCAATAGAAACCAGCAAGCGCGTTCTGCATCAAATCGCCTTTTTTTTCCTATTCATAGTGCAATAAAAATTTTTTTCCATGCCATAATCTGCCTGGTTTCTTATCTAAAACTCAGTCTCACTCTGCTCCTCTCCTTACTAGCCAGGCTTTTTGAATTTGCAGACCCAGCCAAGAACACCCTTTCCATTTCCCCCCAAGCAAATTTCCCATGCAAATTTGAAAACCAACAGTTTTTTAAAAAAAACAACTCTTGTTATAACTCCAAATTTTAGAATTGGGAGGAATCTTGGAGGAGCTCTTCTCTGACCTCCTGTTTTGACACGTAGGGAAACTGAGGCTTGGAAAGGCTATGCTAGGTGGGTAGAGGCAGAGGCTGGCCACAGGCCCTGAAAGGCTATGCTGGGTTTCCGTTGAGATTTCCTTGATCCTTTTATGTCCCACTATTGTCACTATCTTTGTCTGAACAGAAACTGTGAGGACTTTCTTAAAGGAACCTGTGGTATTATCTAACCCAGAGGTGGGAAGCAGCAGCTGAAGGAGTCAATCCTGCCCCTACATGGATTTGATTCTGTCCAACAGTCTTGGCTCACACAGCCTTTACATTTTTTTAAAATTAATTGCCAACATTAAAAAATCAGGAGACTTAACATAATCTGATTTTCTGGCTCTTTAATAAAAATGAGATCATCCGGGAACTCAGGGTCCATATTCCCATATGGCAAAAATCAGCTGTTGCTGAGCCCCTTGCCCCTTTGGGCAGGTGTGCAGGCCTCCGTGGGCCACAGCCCCCGCCCCTCCCTGTTCTACCACACCCGCCAACCTCACTTGCTACGTTCCTGCCTGTCCCCGACAGGATTCGAGTTTGCTGTCCCTGAGCCAGTCTTATCCCCTCTTAGTTACTGAACTTGGGTCACTCCCTCTTATTGACTGAGGTCACTTGCTAAGGGCCAGGCAGTACGTGGTGATGCTGGAAGAGAATTTTCCAAGGGCTCAGTCCTTGCCTCTCCTCTCTCCGCACACTACACGCTTTCTCCAGGTGGTCTCATACAGTCCCAGGCCAGGGCACTCCCCGGTGCAAATCTCTGGCCCCAGACTCTCCCCTGAGCTCTAGACTTGCGTATCCAGCCACCTACAGTTGGAGGAGGTCATCGAGAGGACGGGACCAGTGGATGACCTGAGAGTTGGACTCAGGCAATCGGAGGCTCCTCACAACTTCCCCTGTCCTTGGAATGTAAATTCCACCCACTGTTCCCATAGATGGAGCAGTTTCAAAGACGCCACCTTCAGAGAGTAATGTGTTGTTGAGACCATCTGGACTGAGTATGTGACTGAAACCAGTTAAGAGAAGCCTCGACATAAACTGTTAAGATTCTGGCGGCAGGTGCGGAGACCTACTGTCTTTTGGTTGCCTGACAAGCGTCGTGTGTCAGTTCCTGCTTATTAAACCTGCCTCCTCCCAGTCTGGAGTGGTATGTCTCTCTCCTCCGTCTCTCCTTGCCTTCTGTGAATGGGGCCAGTTTTGAATGCACGGTGGGGTGGGGGGGGTCCCCAGGTTGTGAACCAACACCTACCTTGGGCAAGTTATTGATCTTTCAGTTACTTTCATTTCCTCATCTGTAATGTGGGGACAGCGAGAATACATTTTCATCATACGGTTATTATGAGAATTCTCTCTAGACTAATCGTTAATACATATGAAACCATCTGAAGAGCGCCTGGCACTGTTGTTTTTGGATGTCTAATAGGGCTCTCGGATGCCTACGGTGGAGCCTTTACTTTTCCTCTTCCTCCAACCTGTTCCTCCCCAGTCCTCCCCATGTTGGTCAGAGCGCCATTATCCCATGGGTGCTCAAGCTAAACACCCCGGAGTCCTTCATTCATGCCCTAAGTCCAGTCCATCATCAAGACTTTGCAGGATATTCTCAAAATATATTTCGGTTGGTCCGCTTTCCCCAACCCCGTTGTCAGCACCTGGGTCTAAGTTGCTATCGTCTCTGGACTTCTGGAATCACCTGCCGCTATGGATTGAATTACATCGCCCCCAAATGCACGCGTTGGAGCCTTACCCCACAGTGTGACGGTATTTGGAAAGGGGGCTTTGGGGGCGGAGGTAGTTAGGTTTAGATGAAGTGATGAGCATCTGGGCCTCATGATGGGATTAGTGCCCTTCGAAGAAGAGACCCCAGAGAGCTTGGTCTCTTTCTCCCCAGCCACACGAGGACACCGGGAAAGGCAGCCGTCTGTAAGCCAGGAGGAGGGCCCTCACCGGAAACCGGCCATGCTGGCACCTTGATCTTGGACTTGTAGCCTCCAGAGAACTGTGGAAAAAAAATAAAGCCACCCAGGCTGCGGTGCTTTGTTACGGCAGCCTGAGCAGAATAAGGCACCTTGAAACTGGCCTCCCTGCTTCCATTCATTATTTTCCAAAATCCATTCTCCCCAGCAGCCAAAGGGGTCTTTTACCGCCGTCATGGACCCCGTCAAACCCTTCAGAGGCTTGCCTTTGTCCTGGCAGCAGAGCTGAAGCTCCTCAGGCTGGCCCACAGGGCCTGGCCTAGCTCACACCCCTTGGCCACCACACTCACACTGGGCGTCCTAGGCTCGGGTTCCAGCCCCAGGACCACCTGCGTGTGCTGCCCCCCCCCCCCAGCAATGGGGTCGCTTCATCACGTCCTCCCAGTTCAAAGTGGCCTTGGAGACCACCCAGCCTAAAGCATCCCTGGCCCCCTGTCTTGTTTATAGTCAGGCCCACCCCATGATGCTCCTAACAAGCTGACGGTATGTTCCTGGTTGGTTGTTTGCCTACAGCCTGTCCCCCACCCCCAGCCCCCCTGCAAACTCCATGCGGGGTAGACCCCGCCTCGTTTCCTGTCGCGTGCAGGGGCGCGCAGGCTTCTCGGAGGCGCTGGGGACAGGGGCGCGCAGGTCTCCCGGAGACACTCGGTTCAGGGGCCCGCAGGCTTCTCGGAGGCGCTGGGGACAGGGGCCCGCAGGCTTCTCGGAGGCGCTGGGGACAGGGGCCCGCAGGCTTCTCGGAGGCGCTGGGGACAGGGGCCCGCAGGCTTCTCGGAGGCGCTGGGGACAGGGGCGCGCAGGTCTCTCGGAGGCGCTGGGGACAGGGGCGCGCAGGTCTCCTGGAGGCGCGTCCCGCAGCCCGGGGCGGCCGGGCGGCTTCTCAAGGTCAGCTTCAAGGACACTGCCCTCCTCGCGCTCCCCAAGGGCCGCCGCGCGCTCTTGGGGTGGACAGTTATCACCCCCTCGGCTGCCGGAGTCTAGCAGCAACTTTCCCCGCGTGGGGAGGAGAGGGGCGGGCGGGCGCAGAGGCGGGAAGGACGCGGGGGCGGGGCCGTGCGGCCGTGCGGGGCGGGGCCGGAGGGGCGGGGCCTGGCCGCGGGGGCCAATGGGGCGCCGCGGCGCGGGGAGGCCGGGCCGCCCCGGGCAGACGCTGGCCGGCGGTCGGGTGCGGAGGCTGAGCTGCGGGCGCGGCGGCCGAGACTCCCGCCGGCTCCGGGTCCCCGGCCGCGCACGGTAAGCAGAGCCCCGCGGCCGAGGAGACTGTGCGGGGCGCCCGGGCTGCGGGCGGCGTCCCCGCGCCCGGCTGCGTCCCCGGGCGCTCGGGCTCCGTGCCCGCGGGATGCGGGCGCGCGGAGGGCCCGGCGGCGCAGCGAGGAGCCGCGGCGCCACGCTCCCTCCCCGGGCTGCTGCTGCGGGGCCGGGGCCCGACCCTGGGCAGACGGAGGTCCGCGTGCGGGGAGTGCCCGAGGGGCCGGGAGCCGGGGGGACCCGGGGTAGCGGCTCCTCTGGTTCTCTGCACCCCGCGCCCGGGCCCGGGAAGCGCTTGCGGGGTGTCGGGGACCGCAGCGGCCGGACCTCTGCTCTGCCTGGGTGTTCAGACCCCTCGTGACCTGTTGCCCGGGGGTGCGGGGTCAGACTTGCCCTGCCGTTTCCTACTGCCGGTCATCCTGGGGCGCAGGGAAAATGTCTCGGCGGCCGTTCCCTGGCCCAGCCAGGAGCAGAGACTAGCCCTTCACACAGCGCCCCGTGTATTTATTCTGCATTTATTGGGCTCCTGTTGTGTGCCAGCCACGAAGGAGGGCCTTGGAGGAGCGCCTGGGGCTCAGGGCAAGAGGAGGGACAGCCATAGTGCACTGTAATACGGGGGCCTGAGGGGCAGGGCCCCCCCCCCCCCCCCCCCCCCCCCCCCCCGAGCAAGCCAGGAAGGCTGCAGAGAGGAAGCGACTGTTGAGTGGGCACTGGAGGAGGAGGAGGGTTTGTCAGGCTGAAAGCTGTGTGTGTTGGGGATGGGGGGAGGGGGGGCTTGATGGGATAGCAGGACTTCCAGATAGATTTTCCTGGACAAAGATAAAGTGAAAAAGCCCAGTGTCCTGACTTAGAACATCAGATAATCCTGCATCGGATAATCAATAGGATGGGGGCATATTGTGGGTAGGAAATGAGCCGTCAACACCACAGGGGGCGAAAGCACGCGGGGACCTTAAAAAGCAGCCTTAGGCTATTTAGAATCCTGTCCTGGGATGCGGGGGGCACTGGGAGAATTCTGCCCCCATCCAGCCGCGCCAGCAGCTCCGTGGAAAATGGATGGGGACCGGAGCAGTAGACAGCTGGTAAGGTGCAGCTGCTGTTGGGGATGTGGCTGCAAATACTCAGGCCCCTTAAGGCGGCGCATCTGCCCAGGAGGCCCGCTCCCTGCCGTCCAGCCATGGACGCATTACGGTGGGGAGATGGTGTCCATGTGATGCCTGCATCTGCGGGCCGTTTTAATATTGTCTCTGGGAGCGTTGGCCTCCCCTTTGTCATCAGGGATGCCCCTGAAGGACAGAGAAGGGTACCCCAGCTCCCGTTTTCTGATCTGCTGGCCTTGCTGTGTCCCTGGCTCTTCTTTCTGTCTCAGGGAGACACAGCCTCAGCTGTTAGAGGCCGTAGTGAAGAGCAAGGTTTGCTGGGGAGTCAGACAGACCAGAAAGTCGCTTTAGCTGTGTGCCTGGGGCACACTGTCAACCTTTCTGAACTGCAGCGTCCTGATCTAAAAGGAAAATCATCATACTCACCTGCCCTAGGCCCGGATCCCTGAGAAAAAGGCTATGAGACGCTGAGATTTGTGTGTAGGGGATTCCTGGGAGCCGTCTTAGTCTGGGTGGGGGCGGAGGTGGGGAAGGGAGCAGGACGGGGCAGAGGGAGCAGCTGGTCTGCGATGGTGTGCAGGAGAGGCCCCCACTCGTCCCGAGGCATGGGCCAGGCCTGTGCAGCCCCATGTTGACCAGCCGGTGGGTGCAGGCTGTCCCCAGGGAGGGGGCATCACTTAGGTGCCCCTCAGCGATGAGCTGTGAGAACCAGCACGTCCTGCAGCCGGGGCAGCGAGGAGCACCGCGGTCTCCGGTGGGGCTGAGAGCTGCAGCAGGGCAGGCCCTGGAAGGATGGGCCTGGGGAGTGAATGAGAAAACTGACAGAAAGTGCTCTGCACTGCGCCCGGTGCAGAGCAGGCGTTTTTTTTAAAAGTGCTCGTTTTTCTTACCTTGTGACATCTCGACTGCGCCTGAAAATGGACTTTGGAGTTTGAGGGGAGTAGATCGGCTTTTGTAAAGAAGGGGCCTTTAGGACAGTGGCCACGGTGACCGCGGTGTCTGTTCCTGAGCGCCCCTTCTGCCCTGCAGGGTTCCCTCCCACAGACCCAGGCATCCTCCGGGTAGGCCCTCGAATTCTCATGTTCCAGTCAGCCCGGTGTTCCAGACCCAGCAGAGCGGGTGCCCCTTTGCCATAGGATCATAATAACAAATATCAATACTGTACGATTTGTCATGCTTCTTGAAGTGGTTTTGTTGGTGGCTTTATTAATTCATCCTTTCCTGTTTAATCCGATTATCCTGGGAGTGTTGAATGCCCCGCATGATGGGCGCTGTCCTAGGTGCTGGAAGCACGGTGCCGTCTCTTACGGGGACAGCGTGATGCTTTGCTCCTTCAAAGGCAGGCATGGGAGGAGGCAACGGGGCAGGAGAGAGCGGGGAGCAGGACCTCTTCCCGACTGAGCCCTCACCCTCCAGTCCCCGTGGAACCTCCCCGGAAGGCCTTTCGGGCGTCCTGGGTAACACAGGTCCCCTCCCTCTTACTCTGCCTTCATAGGGCTCGTCCGTCCATGCATTGGTCCCCGTCCGTCCATGCGTTGGTCCCTGTCCATCCATGCATTGGTCCCTGTCCATCCATGCGTTGGTCCCTGTCCATCCATGCGTTGGTCCCCTTCGGTCCATGCGTTGGTCCCTGCCCCATCCATGCGTTGGTCCCTGCCCCATCCATGCGTTGGTCCCTGTCCATCCATGCGTTGGTCCCTGCCCCATCCATGCGTTGGTCCCTGCCCCATCCATGCGTTGGTCCCTGCCCCATCCATGCGTTGGTCCCTGCCCCATCCATGCGTTGGTCCCTGCCCCATCCATGCGTTGGTCCCTGTCCATCCATGTGTTGGTCCCCGTCGGTCCATGCGTTGGTCCCTGCCCCATCCATGCATTGGTCCTCCCCCATCCATGCGTTGGTCCCCTCCCATCCATGCGTTGGTCCTCCCCACCTGTCTGAAGCTCCGGGAGTTCCTGCATTGCTTTATCCAGAGAGACTAGCACAACGCTCACCTCAGATTTCTCTAATGATTAAAATGAATGAAGGGTGAATCCACTTAACTTGCTGACCAGCTATTTCAGGCCAGAATTTGCCCATGCGGCCGGCTACGTTCCCGCTTATTTAAAACTCTACGTTGCTTTCAGACCTTAAAATTACTTAAGTTAATGTAAGTGCAGACACGAGTTATCTCATGACCGGTCAGCAACATTGGGACACGAAAACACCAGTATCCTCATGACCGGTCAGCAGGGTGTTCCAGAGTAGCCAGGGAGGGTCAGCACGAGGAGTGATATTTCACACTGAGATCTGAGGGATGAGACTGATGCAGTCATGCCAAGACCAAGAGGCAGAGAGAACAGCTTGTGCAAGGGCCGTGAGGTGGAGGAAGGGAGCTCAGCATGGCTGGGGAGCAGCCCGAGGTGAGTGTGGAGGAGTAGACGGGCCTTGGGAGGCCATGCTGAGCTTGGATTTTCCTCAAAGTGCAATGAACAAGCCCGGCCGGCGTGGCTCAGCGGTTGAGCATTGACCTAGGATCCAGGAGATCGTGGTTCAATTCCCAATCAGGGCACATGCCCGGGTTGCCGGCTCGATCCCCAGTCGGGGGTGTGCAGGAGGCAGCCGACCAATGACTCTCTCATCATTGATGTTTCTCTCTCTTTCTCTCATTCTCTCCCTTCCTCTCTCTGAAATCAATAAAAATATGTTTAAAAAAGAAAAAATTTATAAGAAAGTGCAATGAACAATCTCTGAAGGATTTTAAGCCTAGTAATGACTTGGCGCTGTACGTATTTGTTGTCTGTCATGCTACTAGGAGGCAAGCTCCACGGAGCAAAGAGCTCAGGAGGTATTGCTGAAGGGAAGGGATGGTCTGGTTTGTGCAGCTACCGGGTGAAAAGCGGAGTAGAGAGAAGAATCCGAGCTGGTCACACATTAGCAGTTAGGTGAGAGATGGTGTTCGGCTGCACGATAGTAGCATTGGAGAGGAGTAGGATTCGAGCTATATTTTGGATGTAAAATGTACAGGACTTGATAGGTTAGCTGTGGGGAATACAGCAAAGGGAAAGACACCCCCCCCCCGGTTTATGGTTTAAGATTGGATGCTAAACGTACATCAACAGATGAATGGATAAACAAAATGTGGAACATATAACAATGGAATATTACTCAGCCATGAAAAGGAATGAAGTGCTGATATGAGGCACAATGTGAATGAACCTTGGAAACATTCTAAGTGAAAGAAGCCAGACACAAAGGGCTCTTAATGTATGATTCCATTTATGTGAAATATCCAGAATAGGTAAATCCATAGAGACAGAAAATGGGTTGGTGTCCCGTGCTTTGCCAGGAGCTTGGGGAGAAAAGACAAGTGGGGCATGGCTGCTTGAAGGGTAAGTGGTTTCCCATTGGGGTGGTGAAAATGTTTGGAATCAGAGAGAGGTGATGGTGCGCCACATCATGAACACACTAAATGCCACGGAATCGCACACTTTAAAATGGTTACTTTTATGTTATATGAATTTCACCTCAATTATTTACAAAAAGATTGGGTGGATGGAGGTACCAATCACAGAGCGGAGGAGACTGGGTTAGGAGCGAGTTGGAATTAAGGGGAGGAAATTTAAATGCTTTCTTGGAGAGCGTGGGGGGAGTCTGGGCTGAGACACAAATGTGGGACTTGTCAGCAATTAGAAGTCAGCGGACAAAATGCATGAGATCTAGGGAGAGAGCGCGTAGAGGACCACACCCAAGCCTGGGTCACTCTTTAATTTAAACCTGTGAGGAAGGTGCTGTGGCCTTCAGTTTCAGGCCCCCTAAAATGAACTTGTCCAAGGTCAGATAATTTATTCATGTAGGTTCCCTGGCCTCCAGTCCTTTCCCTTTCCCATCTCAGTGTGATACCATTTCGAACTTCAGCAAAGACCCTTCCTCCCTCCGTCCATCTGTCCGTCCCTCCCTCCCTCCCTCACCTCCCTCCTGCAGCCCTGGTTGAGTACGCCTGTGTGCCAGCACTGTTCTGGGTGGATGCTGGTGGAGAAGGTAGAGATGACTCTAAGCTCGTGGAGTTTACCAGGTAAATAAGCAGCTGCAGCCAACAGATCCAGGGATCCTTAGGAGTCTGGAGCAGGGGCATCTATCCCAGGTTTGGGGGTGAGTGGATGCTCCCTAGAGAAAGTGACAGCTAAGCTGAGATTCGCAGCAGAAAGCGGAAAGATTTAGCCTGAGAAAGAGGGTGCGTCTCTGGAGGGCCCATGATCCCTGATTACCTCCTGAGGGAATCACCACTCTCTTCATTCCCCAATTCTTCGCAGGTCGCTGGCATTTTCCAGCTCATCTCAAGAGGGTCTGTATTTTCTATAACCCTGGAGGCAATAGGTAGAAAAATGGCTGGGTTTGATTTCAGGTGGGAGCTTCAAAGGGGTAGCCAGGTAGGGGGCAAACAGCCTGGCTTTCAGAGCCAGACCCCATCTCATGAGCAAGCAACTTATTCTCTCTGAACCTCACTTGTTATACCTGTGAAATGGAGCCAGTAAGATCCACTGCTCAGTGTAGGAAATAAATGAGATGATACTGTAAGTACTGGCTGCCTAATAAATGCTCAGAAAATGTTATCTCATGTACCTTTTGGAGAAGTGTTTCTTAATAGACCAATGGTCCCCACACGCTGTACACTATTTAAAATACAGATCTCCATGCCCCCCTGAAGGGTCTGATTTAGATGGTGGGGCAGAACACAGTGATCTGTATGTGTAGAAAGCACCCCGATGACTTATAAAAGGAAGGCCCAGGAACATTGGTGTAGAGAAAAAGCTCGAGTCCTCGCTGTGATGAGCCCGAAAGGGTTAAGCACCTAGAGGCAGACTGGTGCCTTCTAGGAATTGTTAGCCAATGACGGTGCCGACCGGTGATGTAATGTCTTTGGCTGGCACTCCATTGGTTAAGTGTATTGTTTCCCCCGCTTCTGCTGTGCGAGGGGCAAAGCTGGAGCTCGGGGTTAATCCTTCTGTGGCCGCAGAGAGGTATTTTTTCCCGTTCTGCTGGGTGTGAGTGTGTAACACGGCAGCGGGGTGTTGCCTTTCTCCTTCCAATAAACGGCGGCCCTTTCCCCCTTACCTCCTCCCAAGCCGAGCACGTGTCTCCGTAGTACTACGGAGGGGGAGGGGGGAGGAGGGGGAGGAGGGCCCGTGGGGAGGAGGGAGCCCTTGCAAAGTTGGGCACTGCAGTCTCTCCTTCCGCCGGGGACAGGCAGGGCCCCAGCTGCTGCGGCTTTGCAGAGGTCCACCTGGGTGAATTGCTAAACTGTCACCTGTTTCTGAGCGCTGTTCAACTTGGCGGGACCCTCAAACCCGGAGGTGAGCTCAGGGTTTTGGAAGAGGGAGGGGGCCTGGCAGAGGGGAGCCTGAGGGTGGTCGGAAGGGAATAGCTCCACACTGAAGGTCGGGCACAGGCTTTATCCCCAGGCTGCCCAGGCTTGCGGTGTGATCTTGGGCGCAACGGTCTCCGTCTCTGGGTCTGTTTGCTCCGGGGCACAGTGTGAGGCTTGGGTTAGGGCTCTCTGAGCCCTGGGAGACCCTGGCTGGGAGTGTGCTGACCAGGAGCTGTAGACAAGCGTGCTGTTGGTGTAGCTTTCTGTCAAATGCTCCCTGAAGATACAGGCTTTGCTCTGGGAATCTGGGACAGGAGGGAGCATAACCCAGGCCCCTCCTTACATTGTCTGGGCTCCTTCCTCAGTGCTCCTGCTCAGCAGAGTGGCCCTCGGTAGACTCTGGCCTGAGCTTTCCGCAGAAACACCTGAGTGGTCTCAGGGATTTAATCATGTTGTTTCAGGGACCTTTGGGTTCCTGACCCTGGATTAATTGTTGTGCCTCAATGAATTGGAGCACTTTCCTAGTTGTCTCCTGCTGGAGCTCTTAGGGTTTGGGAGAGGAATTCCTTTTGTATTATGGATAGTACAGCTGTGATGGTTTTCTTGCTTGTGTTCCCTGGGCCGGGATTAATTGCTCCAGGCTGAGACTTCTCACCTTGCCCAGAGAGGATCCTAATGCAAGCGTGTCTGCCTCAAGGAGCAAGCTGAAAAGAGCGGAAGCGGGGAGGGGCAAAGGGAGCCGAGTAGCTGGGAAAGGCTGCTAGCAAGAAGCCCTGACCTTCATTTCATAGGTAATTCAAGGAAACCTTGCATCTCATAGACACACCACGATGCTACTTCTCTCCCTCAACCCTCCAAAAACCATAAATAAAAAGTTCTGTTATTTTTATTTTTCAGAATTTGGTTGTAAGTGGGGAGTTGCCCATTTCCTTAGAGAGGGAGGAGCCCATGCGGGTTCTCTCTGTGTCTTGGATGGCCATTGGGATCTGCCTCCCTGTGTTCTGGGTCAGGCTTTGTTGCCAAAGAACATGTAGGTCCTTGGGCAAGTCACCAGGCCTCCCAAGCCTCCTTTGTCGGTCACAGAGGTGGGAGGCAGTTGGAGGGGCTGACTTTTAGAGCCCCTCTAGCCCTGTCTGTCAGTGCTTTGGGCTGCGGAAAGCCTTTGGAATCTGAGGCTGTTGGTTAAGTGGGCTGGATGGGTGAAGAATGAGTAAAGGGGACATGCAGTGTGTGTCCCGTGGGTGCTGGGCGCTTTTATACATGTTTTAAATGACTCCACCTTCCCAGTAGCCCAGGGATTAAGTGGGATTAGCCTGACTCCACAAATGTGAATATCAGAGTTGAAGGCGATTGAGTGGCTTACCCCACAGCAGCGCTATGAGGGCCTGGCACTGACCTGTGCAGGTGAACGCGGGCGGCGGTGCGTGGCGGGGCACGGAAGGGCCCGAGCTGGTCTTCTCTGCCTTTGCCTCCTGCACGCTCTCTCTCTGTGGAAATCACGCTCTGATTTTAGGATTCACTAGTTCAGCCAGATTATTGTGGATTATCCAGTTTACTGTCTGGGACAGAAGAGGATTGGAATCCGGGCCCGAAGGGGACCTTATAGTCCTTTGGGCCAGGCCTCTCAGTGTATCCCTGGGAAAGTGGAGGTCAGGGAAATTGGGTGACTCGTTCCGTGTCACTCAGGGGCCGATAGGCTACAAGGGGTAGAGGCCAAGGCTCCTTGTCTTAGGTGTGTGAAGTTGTATTACTATTAATGAGTTATTTTAAACATCCATTTGAGAGCTTTGGGATCGTTTACTTAGTTGTTCTCACCTTCAGGCCCTTTCGAGGTGCCAGGGTTGGAGTTAGAATCACTGGATGGCTACCTTACCCCTGGCGTCGGGCAGGTGCCCGGGGCGTGCGGGGGCCGTAAGCAGGCCCCCTCTGAGGCCTGGGCAGTGTCCTGAGGAGCCCGCCCTGTGGGCCGTTTCCTGAGGGTCGAGCTCACAGGTCAGCCGTCTTTCCAAGTGGGTGGGCTGAGGCCCCACCCATCCTCTCTGCGTGTGCCGGGCACCTCATTTATCCCACTGTAAGAACATGTGCCACATGGCATGTGGTCTCTGTTCTTTGTCTTCCCAGCCAAGCTGCGTGTTTCCAGGGCACAGCCCACAAAACGTGGAACAGAACTAATCCGTGGAGCTGTCTCGTGGGGGAGGTGGGTGTCACCGTCTTGGATGTGCAGAGATGTACACCCAGAAAATAAACTAAAAACACCAAGTCATCGTTAAAAAGCACAGTGCGGGTACTCTTTTTTCTTGATCAATATGTTAAGAAAGAATCATCCTAATCCCGAGTTTCAAATATTCAAATGGTCATCGTAGGAAAGAGGATTATAATTATTCTGCAGGGCGGGAGAGCAAAGCCAGAAGCAATGGGTGGCAGTTGGAGGGGAGCAGAGAGCAGATACTTAGAGGAAGTGGGCGGGGGGGGGGGGGGGGGGTGCTGCCCAGTGGGAAGAGCCTGCCTCCCAGGCCCCTGTCATCAGAAGCAGCACTTGGTAGCCTCTAACACCCATCTAGACCTAGGATTTCCTGATTATCTACTAAGAAGCAGTAAATGCAAGGAGGCTGGGGTCTTGCTGAGCTGGGCTTTATCACTTCCTTAGGTTCCAAAGCTGTAGCAGAGTGAAAATCATTCATAGTCAAAAATACCCTCGAAAATGTTTTCATTGCCAAAAATTTGCATAATGCATGGTTTTGGGGTATGCTACCCTGAAGTGATTTCTGTGCTAACTCATACGCAAAACGCTAACCTAGACTCAAAGAAAGAGCCAAAGAAAGTCTACCTGCAGTTGTCTGGGTCTTCATACTGTTGTGTCCCCAACTGAAGAATTTCTCCCTGGCATGAACCAGGGGCAGGCGACTCTCAGGTGTTTGCTTGCAGGGCTTATGCCCTTCTGCTTGGATAGACAGCCTCTGACGCCTTCGTAGGTGTTAACAGGCTTTTCTCATGGTGATGAGAGTTAAATGACAGGATATATGTGGGAACCCTGAGCTCAGGAACTGTTGCAGGGCAGATCCTCAAGACATTTTTACTGGAAGGTTCTTAGCATCTCGCTGTAGCCGACTTGTCAGTGCTGGTCTTTGCAAAGGTTCAGAGAAGAACCAGGTTGGCCTTTCCTATTTGAAGTTGGCAGGTCCTATCTGGCTCCTCTGGCCAGTGCTCAGCCTCAGGCCCTCGAATGTTGCTTCTAAACTCTGAGGTGGAAAAGGAATGAGTTTGGAAGCTACACAGACCTGAGTTCAAAAACACCAGACATTCCCTATCATTGTGTGGCCTTGGACAAGTTACTTAACCTCTCTGTGATGATGATGATTGACCACAGAGTAAAAGTCTGTTTAGCAATGGGTGGGAGTCACATGACTTCTCCTGTGCTCAATGAATTAAAGTGATTTCTGCAACTCATCAGCTCCCAGGTACTAACAAAGGGTCTCTGTGGTGAAAGGTACCAGCAGCCCCAGAGCTGGGTGTGCAGAGTGGCTGATATGCATTCAGTCTCCTGATGAAGCACCTTTGAAGGAAGCTACTGCTTGGGGTTAAAACTTACTATTTTTATTCTTTCTTGTCTAGTTAATAACAATATGGTAATCTTTTGTGAGGTTTGAAAGAGCAACATAAAGTGTTAAACTATCATGATGCCCCTGAAAGTTGTTATATATGGGACTGTTGGCTCTCATACTAAGTGGCCCTAGGTTATCATGTTTTTAGAGTTCTTCCAAGTCTGTCTTTCTCCTTAACGTCTCCTGTTTCAAGTGCTAGTGTGCTTTCCTCCAGAAGAAATTCCTTCTGAATGTCCGTGTCTGTTTGGCTGAAGTCAGGGAAGGCAACCAACCAAACCTGCATGCATTGTCCCCCACGGGAGAGTCCGTGGGCCCTGACTAAAGGCTATCCCTCCTTCTGTAAGGTTCAACGGGAGGTGCTGTCGACTGATGGGCCTAGAACCTTTCTCCCTTATTTCAAGGTTCTCAGCTGTGTTGGTGTCTTAGTACATTTGGGCTGTTGAATTCTCAGACCGGGAGCTTAAACAACTGGCATTTATTTCCCACCATTCTGGAGGCTGGGAAGTCCAAAATCAGGGCGCCAGTGTGGTTAGGTTCTGGTGAGGCCCCTCTTCCTGGTCTGCAGGGGCCATCTTCACATGATAGGGATCAGGGAAGGAGAGAGGAAGCAAGCTCTCTCAGGGTTTCATCTTATAAGGGCGCTAATCCCATCACGAGGGCTCCGCCGTCCTCACCTAAATATCTCCAAAGGCCCCAGCTCCAAATACCGTCATGTTGGGGATGACAGCTTCAACATATGAATCGGCGCAGCTGGGACACGTTCGGCCCATAGCAGTTGGGTAGCTGAGTCTGCTGCGCAAAGGACCTCCAGAGGGCAGAGGGACTGCAACGTGACCTGCGAGACTTCTGAAGCTTCCTTTGGTGGGGAGGCGGGGGGGGGGGGGGGGGGAGGAAGGGAGTTCTGGGGAGGCTTCCTGGGTGAGGAGTGTCTGGGCTTAGTTCTGAAAAATGAATAGTTCATTGATCCGATGGGGCGGGGTGGGGCTTGGAGAATAAAGCAGGCTGGCGTCCCAGGAAGCAGGACCAGCACGTGCAAAGGCACAGAACTCATGGCAGGCAAGCGGATAAGTATTAGGGAGCACTGGTGGCCGATGAAGCTGGCACAGGTCAGGAAGGGTCTCTGCGCTGCATGGAAGACCTGGGAGGTGCATCCAGGAGCAGCTGCTGTAGTGATGTGGTCAGATCTTGTTTTAAAAATATAGGGTGTCCCCCAAAAATGTATACACATACTTTGAATAATTACAAAGGTAGTGTTTATTAAAATACATTTTCAAAATTGAGCTATCAGCTGTTCAAGCGTGTATACACTTTTGAGGGGGCACCCTGTATGTCTCTGACGGCCTGTGCTGTGAAAGTGGATTTGGAGGAGCCCTCATTGGATGCAGCGGGTCAGGAGGGAGGGTCTTGCAGTGTGCGGGGCAGAGGCTGTGCGTCTGGCGTGTTTGGAGAGAGGAAGCGAGTGTGGAAGCATCCCTTTCGCTCTTCCGCGCCCAGCACAACCCCTCTTCTCTGTGTGGGGCCATATAATTTCATAGGCTCCCTGTCAGGGAGTTCATAATGTAGGGCCATCTGAGAAATCACTGATAATACAAGTGATGGGTTCACTGAGATTTTTGGATTCACGAATATCTTTTGAACACCCTGCACGTGCCACCCTTTCTGGTGGCTGCTGGAGACAGGACAGTAAAAAAGTAAAGAGACCCCTGTCCTCACGGGGCTCACCCTCTGGTGGGAGGAAGCACAGGAATGATCCACTACAGAAGTAAAATATATACTGTGTTAGACGGCAGTGGGTGTTACAGAGGAAAACTAAAGCAGGGGAGGAGAGAAGGGGTGCTGGGGGAGGGCCTGCAGCTTTTCAGAAGGTGACATTTGAATAAAGAGCTAAAGGAGGCAGGGGAACAGTATCATAAATGTACAAATATAGAGACTAAAACACCCGCCTGGCGGCATGTGGTGTAGCGGCTTTGAGCAGGGGCTTTGGGGTACGGCAGGCCTGAATTTGAATCCTGGCTCCAGGCCGCACTGGCTGGGTGGCCTTAGACATGTTATCTCACTTTCGTGATTGTGGATTATTTTATCCATAAAATGGGGTTGGTGACGCCCATCTCTCAGGATCACCAGGGGGCTGGAAAGAGACCCTCACTGTTCATCACAAGCCTGGGGCACCGAAGAAGCTCACTATACGGTACCTACTGATGGTGTTGAGGATGACTCTGGCGGGTGTCACGCAGGCTTCGTGGGGATGGGGCCCTGTGAGGTGGGCCCCGGAGGCTTTGAGGCAGGATTTCCTGACCAGGGCTCTCTGCTCTGCTGTTGCAGACTCTGCAGAATGGAGTCGGGGCCCTGGGCAGAGGCAGAAGTCCCAGAACAGCCCAGGCTCCCTCCAGCAGCTCAGGGGCCCTGCATACCGCCTCTGAGCTCTGACAGCCAGCCAGGGTTCCTAACTCCCCTCCTCTGTGAATGAGAGAGCTGGACCCTGGTGTCCCAGAGCAGGGCTGTGGGGTCACTGGATTCCCCTCTCTATCCCTTCATCAGTAAAGGAGGTGCTGCAGTGTGCTGGGGACAGGGAGCCGCTGGGCCCAATGTCATGCCACGTCCTGTGGCCCTGGAAGGTCTCCTTGTATCCTGAGAAGGATTCTGTCCCCAGGCAGGTCCAAACCCTCAGGGAAGGGATGTGAGAAAAGCTTTTAGTGATTAAAAAACAAACAAAAGTGGAGGTGAAACCGTTGGTGGGTGTCAAGGCAAGTCCGGCTTTTGTTCACCGGGAGACCAGCGAGCACAGCAGAAAAGGCTGTTTTCCGTGGGGGCTGGAGGAGCCCCCGTGGCTGGGGAGCCACCCCGTCCCCCCGTGAAAGAGCCCTTCCTGCCTGCGAGTGACAGGGAGAGGGCGGCTCGGAGCGAGTCAACGGTGGGTGGCTTTGGGTGGCAATCTGGTGCCAGGATGTGAAAGCTCTGCTTCCCGTGGGCGCTTCCCTCTGCCTGTCGCCCATCACCCATCCTTAGGTAGCACAGAGCCTGGCCCAGGGGGACATTCCTGCCGCTGGCCAGGGCCAGCCTCTTGCTCCCCGGGCTCTGGAGTTGGGAGGCAGGGGCGGCTGCTGAGGGCCGTGAGCGTAGGATATGCTTTACATCTATTCCCTTTTCCCCCCACTTTCTTTGTTTTCTTTATTTTTTCTTCATTCAGTTTCATTCTTTTACTCCTTCGCTCCACTCTTTCTCTTTTCCTCCGCCCCCTTCCTTCCTCCTTTGCATCTGCTCACTCGCTCACCTCCGCGTCCGTCCCCCGGGCCTGTGCCCGCGGACACAGACGAGGCACCGGCCACGCCCCCCCTGCAGCTCCGGCGAGGGATGAAGGGGCAACAAACAGCCGGACGGCAGGCTCTGCGGCCAGAGCCCGGCACTGCCCCGCTGGGTCACCTCGGGCAGGTTCCCGCGCCTTCCTGAGCCTCGGGTGCTCGGGCTCTACGCTCAGGACAGTGGAACCTTGTCCGTAGGGTTGCCCGGAGCACAGGAGGGGGCGAGTGCAGGCAGGGCCCCGGCCAGGCGCTCGGCAAGCGGTAAGGGCTCAGTCCATGCTGCTACTATGGCTCCGGTCTGACAGATATGATCAGAAGCCGGTACACAGGAAGACAGAGAGAGAAGCCGCTTTTCTGTGCCTGGTTCTCCCCCTTAAAAGTGAGAACCAGAGGTTTACGCCGGAGTTCTTCAGCTCCAAGCCCCTCATTTGACAAATGAGAGAAGCAGCCTAGGGCTGGAAAAGGTACAGGAGAAGATACCTGTTCGGGACTAATTAGGTTTAATAGATGATCAGGCTTAAAACAGCACCTAGCACGGAGGAAGCATTACATAAACATCGGCTGCTGCTATCGCTGCCGTCATCTTCACTCCTGCAAAGGTCACGCCACGGGCAGCGAGGGTGCCCGCGCCTGCTCCCTTGGTGCAGATATGCATGCCAGCCTTGCCCGCACCCGCTCCTTGCCTGAGCCTTGCCCGCACCCGCTCCTTGCCTGAGCCTTGCCCGCACCCCCTCCTTGCCTGAGCCTTGCCCGCACCCGCTCCTTGCCTGAGCCTTGCCCGCACCCCCTCCTTGCCTGAGCCTTGCCCGCACCCGCTCCTTGCCTGAGCCTTGCCCGCACCCGCTCCTTGCCTGAGCCTTGCCCGCACCCGCTCCTTGCCCGAGCCTTGCCCGCACCCCCTCCTTGCCCGAGCCTTGCCCGCACCCCCTCCTTGCCCGAGCCTTGCCCGCACCCCCTCCTTGCCCGAGCCTTGCCCGCACCCCCTCCTTGCCTGAGCCTTGCCCGCACCCCCTCCTTGCCCGAGCCTTGCCCGCACCCCCTCCTTGCCCGAGCCTTGCCCGCACCCCCTCCTTGCCTGAGCCTTGCCCCACCCGCTCCTTGCCTGAGCCTTGCCCGCACCCCGTCCTTGCCTGAGCCTTGCCCGCACCCCCTCCTTGCCTGAGCCTTGCCCGCACCCCCTCCTTGCCTGAGCCTTGCCCGCACCCCCTCCTTGCCTGAGCCTTGCCCCACCCGCTCCTTGCCTGAGCCTTGCCCATACCCCCTCCTTGCCCGAGCCTTGCCCGCACCCCCTCCTTGCCCGAGCCTTGCCCGCACCCCGTCCTTGCCCGAGCCTTGCCCGCACCCGCTCCTTGCCCGAGCCTTGCCCGCACCCGCTCCTTGCCCGAGCCTTGCCCGCACCCGCTCCTTGCCCGAGCCTTGCCCGCACCCGCTCCTCGCCTGAGCCTTGCCCGCACCCGCTCCTCGCCTGAGCCTTGCCCGCACCCCCTCCTCGCCTGAGCCTTGCCCGCACCCCCTCCTCGCCTGAGCCTTGCCCGCACCCCCTCCTCGCCCGAGCCTTGCCCGCACCCCCTCCTCGCCCGAGCCTTGCCCGCACCCCCTCCTTGCCCGAGCCTTGCCCCCACCCGCTCCTTGCCCGAGCCTTGCCCGCACCCCCTCCTTGCCCGAGCCTTGCCCACACCCCCTCCTTGCCCGAGCCTTGCCCGCACCCGCTCCTTGCCCGAGCCTTGCCCGCACCCGCTCCTTGCCCGAGCCTTGCCCGCACCCCCTCCTTGCCTGAGCCTTGCCCGCACCCCGTCCTTGCCTGAGCCTTGCCCGCAGCTGCTCCTCTGCGTGAGCGGTGAGGCCGCCGGCTCTCCTGTCTACAGTGGGGACCGTGTCCTCACCTTGCGGCTGAGTCTGCACATCCAGAAATGGAAGGAAGGCCAGTTTGGCTGTAGAAAGTGAGGGAGGGTGACGAAGGCTTCAGGCCGTGAAAGAGGCTTGAGTGCCACCCGAAGTCCTGTGGGGACCAGCGAGGGGCCGGCGGTGTTAGGGGAGCGGACGGGGAGGAAGGGAGGCCAAGACCCGCTTGGGTCCAGGTGCGAGACGATGGCTGGGACCCTGGAGGTGGCTGCGGGTTGAAAGTAGCTGGTTGGAGGCTGTGGAGAGGAGCCGATGGCGGCTTGGGCGTGGGGGGCTGGAAGGGAGGGATCGTGGGCTTCCCCGAATTTCTCGCTTAAATGGCTGAGCGGGGCATTGCTGAGGGGGAGGGTGGGGAGGGGAGACAGCGGGAAATCATCATGATGACTTCAGATGCCTAATAGCTAGGCCTTCGCTCCCTCCAGAGTGAGCTCGCTAAGTTCCTCGTTAGGGCGGCACCCGGGCGCCAGCAGCACCGCCCGGCTGGCCGCCTGCCCTGCGGCAGCTCGGGCAGGAGGCCAGGCCACCGAAGGCGCTGGCGTCGAAGGCCGCAGTCCCCGCAGCCTGGCCTCAGCGTACCCCCATCCCTGTCTCCCTGCGTGTCTCCCCCGTGCCTCTCAGTCTTTATCTGTCTCTTTATCTGTCTCTCGGTCTCCTTGCCTCTCTGTCTCTCTGTATCTCTCCCTGTCTCTGTCTCTCTGTCTCTCTGATCTTATCTCTTCATGTCTCTATTTTTCTGCCTCTCTCTCTCTGTCTCTCTGTCTGTCTGTCTCTATTTCTCTCTGTCTCTCTCCCCCTCTCCCCCTCCCTCTGTCACCAGTCAGTAGCTTTACTCAGGTGTTCCAGGTGGCTGGCTGGTGATCCCCCCTCATTCTGGCCCTTCCTTTGCATCCTCAGGTATGTCTTAGGCTGAGTGAGCTCCCCAAAGGTCTCCTTTGTCTCTGGGAAGAAGGTTACTTATTTGGCGCCATGTGTTTTCTGATCCAGGAGAAAGGAAGACCTCGTCTGGTTCCCGGACCTTGGCAATGCCGGCATCTCTCCTTGACTCGAGGTGCCCGACTCTGCCAGCTGCTGTCCCCCCCCAGCTCAGTGAGCCCCAAACCCACAGCGGCGGTGTGTGCAGGCTCTGCGGGGACGCAGAGCGGCTCTCTTAGTGCCGGTTGGTTGGTGAGACTAGTCAGAGCAGTCTCTAGAGGAGGAGGGTGAGCTGAGTCAGAGGTAAGAACAAGCCTAAGAACGTAGGAAAGCAAAGGGAGCTGTGCCAGGTAGAGGGAACAGATGTCAAATCATTGGGGGCGGGGGTGGGCAGGGGGTGGGGGATGGGGGACAGATCCCGGCTCACGGGGCCCCGAGGCATCACATGTGATGGAAGATCAGTGGGCCCTGCCCCTGGCAGACCTGGGTTTGCCTCCTGGTACCACACAGGGGCCATGCTGCCTTGTGGTTAGCGCCCTGCCCACCGGAGCCAGGTTGCCTGGGTTCGAGTAGCAGCTCCGCCACTTCTCAGCAGTGTGACTTGGGGGCTTGGTGTCCACAGCTGTACAGTGCAGAGAGAATAGCATCCCCAGCTCACGGGGCTGGAGGGAGGATGGCGGGAGTTAATATGTATCAGGTACATAGGACCTGCCTGGAGGAGCTGTAATTGCTATTTACAGGTTGACTGGGAGTACATTACTTATCCTCTCTGGACCTCAGTTTTCTCCTCTGAGAAATGGGGTGATAGCACTTCCTGGGCAGGGTTGTCACGACAGTTGGGGACCATCGATAGGCCGTTCTTGCGCTGTCCCTGGCTCCCCGTGTAGGCTCAGTAAGAGGCAGTCGACCCCACCACCACCACCATCCTCATGGGCTATCCCGGCGTCTAGCCCTTGCTTATTTACTGCCCCCCTCCTCCCAGCAAACATCATGGATCATCCAGCCTGGAGACTGGAAGCCAAGTGCCATAAATCTGGCCACAGTTGTCCTGAAAAGACTGTCTGCCTTTTTCTGGGCAGCAGAGCTTTTGGCCACTCATCAGCTTTCCCCCAAGTCACATTAAAGGCCAGCAAGCAGCAAGGCCCCCTCTGCAGCGGGTGCGAGTCAGCATTCGCAGATGCCTCCTGGGCCCGGCCCTGAGAAGGAAGGAGCTGTGACAAGCACAAGGGAATCCTGGGCCACTCCACTCTCTCCTTCCTCCCCTCGCATGGAATTGGATTTTCATCTGTGGCCCTGCTGATGAGGAACCTGGAGAGGACAGGGCAGGCTCCTGGGGGTCGTGGCTGGGCTCTGTCCATGTTCTGCCCCTGTTCTGATCTGGTCTGCATCTCGGGAAAGCCACGTGCTGTATGTAGTTCAAACTGGACCCAGGATCCAGATTGCCTGGGTTTCCATCCCTTCTCCATCACTGACCCAGACCCAAGGCCTTGGGCAAGTCCTTTATCTCCCTGGCCACAGTGTCCACATCTGTAAAATGGAGATGGTGTTGATCATGGTTTACATCTCCTAAGATGGAGAGGCGGGGAAGGGATGGAAGGGAAGACATGCCTGTGTGATGTAGCATTTGAACCCAGGAGAGATGAGGGTGGCCTGGCGAGGAGGGGAGGAGATGGGATTGCATTCTAGAGCCACTTAAGAAAAGTAGGAAGGCAAGGAGCAAAGTGTTATCTTCAGGGTTTGAGCCTGACTTGTGTGGGTGTAAGGGGGGCGGTGAAGGAGGCAGAGCTGCGCCCCCGCAGGAGAGGAGGGTGCTGCCCAGAGGGACCCGTATTCCACATGATCACCAAGGTGGGCATCTCTCCAGCCCAGTTTAGAATGAAAATGCCTAGGAACAATACTGTGAAATATGCCCACAAACCACACTTGGTTTATTTTACAGTAAGTTAACATCACTAAAAAATCACCTTTATGTATTCTGAACAGCAGTCGCTGAGGGGCTCAGGATGATCATTTGGCTCCGGACCTCAGGTTATCAAGGGCCTCTGTTAGAGTTTTGACGTGACCTTTAGTTGAAGGTCCTGGTAAATCAGAGGCTCTCCGGTGATTGTCAGATAACACAGGCTGTATCCTGCCCGGTGCCGCCTGGGGAGCTCCATCCATTCTGTTCGTATATAAATCAGGTGATTACTTTGTGCCTAACATAGTTGCTTTATCATTTTAGGCTAAAAGCTTTCATTTAATTTGACTCTGTTTTGGCATTTCTCTATTTGAAAGTAGTTTGGATCAGGGGGGGTGGTCTCAAATAAATGGAAGAATCCTACTTATCTTGATGTCTCGGAGATTCTCTCCTACACAGTTTCCAACAAGGGGAGGGAGTGGTTGGTACCGAGGCCTCACTCATCCACAAATGCTCGCTCCGAAGCCCGAGTCCTGCTGGTCGGGGGACCCACAGTGGGAACAACAGTGTTGCCACTCACAGGAGGGCAAGGCCTGTGTGGGTGGACTTGAACTCATCAAAGACAGCACACACTTTCATGCTGCTGGGCCGGAGGAGAGCTCCTGGATGAAAGGCCTGGGATCTATGTAGGGATGGGCGCTCCCTGGGCAGAGGCGCAGCAGACCTTCTTGCAGGGAGTTGAGCGTCTCCTAGCTCTGTGCCTTGAATGGCACAGCCCCTGGGTTCCCAGGCTCCCCCGGACTCCCACACTGCCTGGGCTCATCCATATATTGATGAAGCCCAGCCCACGTTGTCTCCATGAATTTTTAAACTTTCCGCTTGTGCGGAAGGGATGTCTGCAGCTGTTCATTACCCAAACGCTGGCTCCTAATGGGTGAGGAAACCAAAAACCTTTCAGCGCTCATTGAGCAGAAGCGGGAGAGAGAGAGGACTTAGGTCTCGGTGTGCTTACGAGGAGAGGAGCTTTACTAGAAAATGAAATTAGATTTTCCTTTGCATGATTCCAGTTTTGGTTCAGCTTGGGCTTCGGTGTCAGGCACTGCGACAGCTGCTTTCTTGTGTAACAGTCACACAGTTAGTCTTCGCAAACAAAAGCTGAGGATGGTTTCATTTCATTCCTGTTTTTAAACGGGTTCACGCAACAGATAATTATTGAACCCCTACCACGTGCCAGGCACTTTCCTAAGTGCTTGGGATACAGCAGTGAACAAAGCCAACAATGATTTTTGGTTTTGGAGGCTGCATATTTCCAGAGGGAGCAGAGACTCAACAGTAAGCAAAATAAATCAGTCAGTTATAAAGTTTCCAGAAGGCAGTGTGTGCTGTGCGAAACAGAACAAGCGGAATAGGGTAGGAGAGATCCAAAGTGCCGGATGGCTTAACGCTGGGTCATCAGAGGAGGCCTTGCTGAGAAGGTGACATTTGAGCAAAGATCTGAAGCAGGTGAGGGCGTGAGCCATGCAGGGTTCCGCAGGGAGAGTGTTCCAGGCGAAGGCACAGCCAGCACAAAGCAGCTGCTGAGCAGGTTCAATCACTGCAATTCATCTTCCTTTACTCTCTAAGGAACGTGCCCGGCCCCGATATCCCTTACCCGACGCGCCCACGCGGGAGATCCAGGCGTGCGCCCGCGGAACACGCGCCGTGGACATCTGCGAGCACTTTACAGAGGAAAGAGCAGTTTCACCTGGGGAGGTGGGACTGCTCTGTGCCCTGATTACACGAACGTGTTCAAATTCATAGGACTGTATACCAAAAAAGTCTATTTGACTCCATTGACCTAAAAAATAAGTATTTAGAAAAGTAACAATGCATTTTATTTGTTTCTGCTCCGAGACCTGTGGGGAGGAAGGTGGGGATTGGCACCTTCACTTTGCAGATCAGGAACCTGTGGCCCAGATGTTACTGGGCTGCAAGAGGCAGAGCTGGTCTCCAAGTCAGGCCTGCCCACGGCGCCGCTTCATGTAAATGCTGCGCTCCCTGCCACCCTGCCGCCCAGGCTTACGCTGACCCCGCCGCCAGACCCTCCGCCGCGGGAAACACGCTGTCGGAAAGCACTCGAAATCATGACACCGGCCAGCAGATGCTCGTGGCGTGCCAGGCACACGATGCTCTGCACGTGTCATGTCACTTAACTCTCACAAGAACCCTGTGAGGCGTCCTGTTACACTGTCCCCATTTCACAGATGAGAAAACTGAGGGTCATGGTGGTCCTTAACCTGGGTTTGGTAGGGGTCTTGCACTTGAAGAAATCTTTTTATTTTATTTTTTTCAGTAAAGTATTTCCTTTTTTAGCTTGTGGTTTACAACAAACTGAGGGGAAGGTACAGCAATTTCCCATATGCCTCCTGCCCCTACACGTGCATAGCTGTCCCATTGTCAGCACCCCTCCGCCAGAGTGGTACCTGTGTTACAAGTGATGAGTCTGCATTAACGTGTCATAGTCACCCGAAGTCCATAGTTTACATCGTGGTTCGCTGTTGGGGTTGTACATCCTGTAGATCTGGGCAAATGTACAGTGACATGTATCCATCGTTATGGTAGCAAACAAGAGTATTTTCACTTTCCTGAAGATCTTCTGTGCTCCACCTATTCATTCCCCACCCCCGCCCCCAATCCCTGGCCATCATTGGCCATTTTACAGCTGACTGTGTGAACAATAGAGGTTTGAGCTGTGCGGGTGTACTTATCTACATAGCTTTTAAAATAAATGCTGTAAATGTATTTTCTCTTTTTTAATGATGTTCTTAATATTTTCTTTTACTTATATTGTAATAATTTAGTACATAATATATATAACATACAAAATATGTGTTAATCGGGTATCTCTGTGATCGGTAAGCCTTCCAGCCCATGGTAGACTATATTAGTAGTTAAGTTTGGGGGGAATAAAGTTATAAATGGATTTTTGGCTCTGTGGAGGGTCTACACCCCTAACCTCTGCATTGTTCAGGGGTCAATTGCACTGTCTCCGTAGCTGCCTTTTCTAGAATATCATGGAGTTGGAATCACCCAGTATGTAGGTAGCCTTTACAGACTGGCTTCTTTCACTTAGCAATATGCATTTAAGCTCCCTCCGTGAGTTTTCATGGCTAGATAGCTCACTTCTTTTTAGCACTAAATAATATTCCCTTGTCTGGATGTACCAACGTTTATTTACTCATTCATCTACTGAAGGACATCTTGGTTGTGTCTCAGTTTTGGCACTTATAAATAAACATTCTGCTATGAACTGTGTGCTGGTTTTGGGGTGAGCACAAGTTTTCAACCCCTTTGGGTAAATACCAAGGAGCGTGAGTTCTGGATCATATGGTAGGAGTATGTTAAGTTTTATAAGAAACTACCAACCTGTCTTCCAAAGTGGCTGTGCAGTGAATGAGAGTTCCCGTTGCTCCACACCCTCCCCGGCATTTGGTGGTGTCAGCGTTCCTGGTTTTGGCCATTCTGATAGGTGTATAGTGGTGTCTCATTGTTTAATTTGCATCTCCCTGATGACACATGATGTGGAGCATCTTTTATATGCTTATTTGCCATCCGTATATCTTCTTAGGTGACGTGGCCATTAAGGTCTTTGGCTCATTTTTAATTTAGTAGCGTGTGAACCAAGACTATGATAGGGTGATGGAGAGGAGAGGATGGTGCTAAAGATGTTTGGGGCGATGGGACTGACAGGGCCTGGTGACTAAGTGGCTGAAATTGGTGAGGGTTAAGAAGTGAAGTGTGAGACTCAGGTTTGTGGCCTACGTGAGTGGACAAATAGGGGGACTTCAGGGAGCAAGTGAGGGGCCCAGATGGCTGAATTTATCTCAGGATGACCAAGGAATGAGTCTGGGGTCTATGAAACACCTTAGTGGAGATGTCTATTCTCCTGTCCGGGCTGACCGGTTGCCCTCTTGGATGCAATACTCATGTTCTTATGATTTGCACCCTACTTCTGTCTGGTGTCTCCACCAACACGTCTGAGAAGTCTCCTGCCCTTTTTTATTTAAAAAACAACAAAAAATCCTAAACCAGTAAAGACTTCCTTCATAGCACAGCCGCCAAGAAGTAAGTTTGCAAAGCTGCTTTATAAGGTGTTTGTTTTAGTTTTATTTTTTCTGTCCTGCCTGGTGTGCTCGTTCTTGCCCACTAGTGGCCATTGGTGGGGCGGTGTGAGGCTGAGCACTCGGCTGGCCAACAGGATTCTGTCCCAGAGTCTTCCTTCCCTCCTTTACCTCCCCAAATCCCTCTCATCGTCACCTTGTCCCACTATCAGATTAAGGTTGTCACTGAAGAAATATCCAGTGTCTAGTAGCAGAAGAAATGAGTGACTCAGGGAACAGGGAGATGCCTTGCAAATCACGTAATCTAACTCCTTCCTTTCTCACTTAAGGACCCAAATGACTAACAGCCCCTCACTTGTCTGGCTCCTTCCAAACACACCCCCTACAGTCTGTTTCCCACACAGGAGCCAGGTAGACTAGATCACGTCTCTCTCCTGTTCCTAACCCTCTAGTAGCTTACTTTTACACTTGGATTAAAATCAAAATTATTTTCAGTATGACCTTTCATGGTCTGGCCCGTCTTCACTTTTCTAAACATTTTCTTATAAAAATCTCCTTCTTATTTCCTGGTTGGGATGGCCTTCCTTTTATTCTTCAAATTGCCTAACTCTTTCCAGCCCCAGGGCCTTTGCATAGAAACGTCCCTTTCCCCTCACCTTCCATGTGTCAGAGAGGCCTTGCCTGTCCTTCTCCATGTTAGCCTTTGTGAGCACTCTGTGTATTTCCTACTAACTCTTACCCCAATCCATAAATATCTGTTCACTGGTTCATTTTCTCCCCCCCTTTACCAGACTGTGAGCTCCCCTGGGGCCTGAGGTGGGGAGAAGTCACAGGAGGAGCCTGTGACTGACACTGGGGCAGTTCAAACACAATGAGGTGGTTCTTCTGCGGGTGGGGAGCTCCCCCCAGGGCAAGGTTGACCAGATCTCCTGAAGGGACTGCTAAACAGCCTCCCGGGTCCCTCCAACTCTAACATCATGTTACTTCTTTATCTAGTATTTAAGAAAATGAAAGAGATTCAGTTCCACTAATGACTCAGTAGCTTCCACGGTTCTAGCCCTCTCACAGATCATTCTAAACTTCGGCTAAAATGTTTAAAAGAAACTATTTGAGGATCCTGGAGAGAAACAAAACACAGATAGACTAAGGGGGCTTTGTCCCTTGGAAGAAGGGAAGCGCCGAGTGAGATCCACGCTCGCGTGGCTGTTCCTGGAAAGCACTCCCCAGCCCATGTGGCAGGATTAGGGGTCTGACAACTCGTAACAGAGTAGCCAGAAAATGAGGAAATCTGGAGACGTGCCCCAGTTCCATGCTCCCAGTAAGATCAAGCGAGGCCTCACTTAAAACTACTGTAGCTCCACCCCTTCTTTCAGCCCGTTTCTGCTTTGCACACTCGCCCGCAGTAGTTCATCGTGGGCGTGCTCGCCAGTCACCATCCTGCTTGCAAATGGCCAGGGCAGAGCAGCTGCCGGCTGGGAACCCGACCGGGAGCAATCTAACCGATATTTAGAGAACATCACACCCAGCAACTGCAAAACACATGTTCTCCCCAAGCGACATGGCACCTTCATCAGGACAGAGCTTACTGAGCCGTAACGTTAATCTCAATAAATGTCGAAGACGTTGAAGGGTTAGAATCTTATAGACTATGTTCATTCATCATAAATGGATCAATAAAATATCTGAGAGAGCACTGGAATTTGAAAATTAAGTGCATGTTTAGGTAACACCTGGGTCAAGAAAGAATCACAGAGAAATGAAGAATAATTTGAACTGAACGATAATGCAAATACCTGTCAGGTTTCTGAGATGCGGCAAAATAGAGGGAAATGCGTTGCCTTCGATGTTCACATTAGAAAAGACGAAAGGTCTAAAATTGGTGATTTCCATTTCCATTTCGAGCATCTAGAAAAAAGAACCAGTTAAATCCTTAAACCCAAAGTAAGGAGAAGGGAAGAGGTAATAAAGAGCAGATATAAGTGAAACAGAAGACAATAGAAAGTTGGTTTTCTAAGAGATTAATAAAATTTATAAATTTGTAGCAATCCAGATTGCTCAAAAAGAGAGAAAAGCCAAATGAGCATTATCAGGAATATCAGGGAAAATCACAACATATTCTACAGAAAATGAAAGGATAGCCTGGCCAGCGTGGCTCAGTGGTTGAACATTGACCTAGGATCCAGGAGATCGCGGTTCGATTCCCGGTCAGGGCACATGCCCGGGTTGGGGGCTCAATCCCCAGCAGGGGGCGAGCAGGAGGCAGCCGATCAATGACTCTCATCACTGATGTTTCTCTCTCTCTCCTCCCTTCCTCTCTCTGAAATCAATAAAGACATATATATTTTTTTAATTTAAAAAGAAAGAAAATGAAAGGATAATAGAGAAACACCATGAACAACTTTATGCCAATAAAACCCAGCTGAGATGAAATGGACAAGTTGCTTGAAAGCTTATGTTGCCAATATTGAAATAACAAGAAACAGAGAATAGAAATAGATTTATGAAAGGGCATTAGTTTATTATTAAAACCTTTCCAACAAAGAAGAAAACCAGCCCCAGATGGCTTCACTGTTCATTTCTGCCAATAATTTAAGAAAAAAAAAAGCCAATATCGCATAAACTCTTTTAGAAAATAGAAAAGGTGGGAACCCTTCCCAACATACTTTGTGAGGTCAGCGTTACCCTGATACCAAAACCTGGCAAAGACATTGCCAGAAAAGAAAATTCCAGACCAATATTCCTCATGAACACAGACACAAAACCCCTCAACTTAGTGTCATCAGATTGAATTCAGCAATCTGTAAAAGGGGATTCACAGTGACCAAGTGGATTTATTCCAGGGACACAAGTTTGTTTTCACATCTGAAAATCGGTCACTGTAACTCACCACATTAAGCAAATAAATTATTTTTAAAAACATAATCCTCTCAATCAGTTTAGAAAATCACTTGGCAAATCCAACATCCATTCATGAGAAAAACCCTCAGCCAGCTAAGACTATGAGGGAACCTTCTCAATGTGATAAATTGCATTTACAGAAAACTCACAGCTAACATCTTATTACTGTAATGTGAGATATCGAGCATTTTCCCTCAAGGTTGGACCAAGGTAAGGTGTCTGCTCTCATTTCTATTCAACAGTGGAGGTCCTAGTACTGTAATAAGAAAAGTGAAAAACGTAAAAGGCATTGAAATTGGAAAGCGAGAAATACAGATGTTTCTATTTGTAGATGACATGACTGTTTAAATAGAAAATCTTAAGTAACCTGTAAACAATGACTAGAAACAATAATTGAATTTATCAGGTCAATATAGTGACAATAATTGGCAAATATGTAGGGTGTCCCAACAAAATGTATATACACACTTTGAATAAATGATAAAGGCAGTGTTTATTGAAACACATTTTCAAAATTGAGCTATCAGCTGTTACAGTGTGTATACATTTTTTGGGACACCCTATATGCTATTAGCAGCAAACAAATGGAAAATGAAATAGAAAACAGTCTTAAAGTATCATTCCCACTCCCAAGAAATTATTGGGAGTCATTTTAACAAAACATGTGTAACACCTCTATATTGAAAATCATAAAACATTTCTGAAACTAAAGGAGAGTTAATAAGTAGGGAGCTCTACCATGTTCATGAAGTGGAACATTCAATATCGTTGAGAAGTCAGTTCTACCCAAACTGAGGTATAAATCTTTTGTAATCTCAATCGGTGCTCCAACAGACTTTTTCATACAAGTTGATTTTAAAATGCACTCAAACATAGGAACTAGAATACCCCAAATAATCTTGAGAAAGAAAATGTAAGTAGGAGGACTCACCGTACCTGATTTGGGGGCTTTTATAAAACCATAGTAGTCAAGGTGGTGTAAAGATATACATGTGAGTAGATCATAATAAAGAGCCCCAAATAGACCCCTGTATGTACAGTCCATTGGTGCGAGCAAAGCCACCAAATTCATTGGGGAAAAATATTTTCATAAGCAGTGCTGGAAAACTGGATAAATGAACCTCACCTCATCCTGCTCAAAAATTGAATTTGGATGGATTGTAGACATAAACAGAAAAGCTAAAACTGTAATACTTCTATAAGAAGTTTTAGGACAACATCATCATCATCTTGGGGTTGGCGAAGATTTTAAAGAGCAGACACAGAAAGGAGGAACCATAAAAAATAATTTGGTAAATTGGACTTCATAAAAATTTAAAATTTGTTTATCAAAATATCTGCAGATATATGTAACAGATTTTATGTATGTGGTTATAAATATGTATACATATGCATATATATATATTTGTGTGAATATAGAAAATATTCCTAATAACCAAGATATGGAAATATGGTCTCATCTTTTTTTTTTTTTTTTAATGCCTTTATTTAAAAAAAATTTTTTTTTAATCCTTACCGGAGAATATGCCCTCATTGATTTTAGAGAGAGGAAAGGAGAGATAGAAACAATGTGAGAGTGAAATATCGATTAGTTGCCTCCCCCACGTGTCCTCTCCAGAGACCGAACCTACGACCTGGGTATGTTTTTATTTCAAGTAATGATTCACTTTTTGTAAAAGTTATTTTATTATTCTGCTAAACTTCTGCTCATGAAGGAAATGAAACGGCAAGCCAAAGACGAAGAAAATATTCACAGTAGACATATCTGACAAAAGACTCATATCCAGAATTTATAAAGAATTCCTAAAGATAAATGGTAAAAACGTAAACAGCCCACCTGCTTACAATGGGCCGAAGGCTTGAATAGACACCTCACGAAAGAAGACACATCGGCGGCCAGTAAACCCGAAAAAGGCACTTGGCCGCAGTAGGCATCAGAGAAAATAAACGGAAAGCCCAGTGAGATACCGTTTTACACCCATCAGGATGGCTGAGACGAAAAAGACCAATACCGACCGACGGGCGGTGAGGACACAGCAGCTGCGGCTCCCGGTGGGAGCTCTGTGACAGTTTCTTATAAAGCTCAACAGTTGCCAACCCTGTGCCCCAGCGAACTAACTTCTAGGTATGTGTTTTGCCAAAGAAAAGTCTCTTTCCCTCTCTTTTCACCCCAAAATACTTAAAAAAAACCACACACACAAAAACCCATACAGCAATTCTACTCGCAGTACCCCCACACGGGAACATTTCAGGTGTCCTTGGCCCGAGAGCGGTGACGGCCGGCGGTGACACTGCAGCGAGGTCAAGGAGAGGTCGGATGACTGGATCAGAAGAGAGTTGGCCTATGAGGGTGTGTGGACTGACCGGGGGGCCAGGAGGGCTTTCTGAGGGGTAATAAATCTTACACCGGTGGACACGAGGGGGGAGGCCGTGGGATCGCATTAACCCAAGGTGACCGCCCTTAACATTAGCATCCGGCGGGGTTTCTTTCCAGCGTTTTGCTACTTGACCGTCCAGGTGGTTGTAGTCTCTCTGCACCTATACTCTTGGACCATGATCTTATTTACAACATGAGCTTTTCTGTTACCAGGGTCCCCCCTTAAGCTGCCCTTTTCCGTAGCCACGAGAGGTGTCACGGAGCCCTTGTGCGGTGGCTTCTCCACTCAGCCGCCGGGGCCTGAAGGCCAGGTCCCCTCCGGCATGTCGCCAGCGCACAGCAGGCCGCGGTAAACGCGCTTGGGCAGGAGGCTTTATCTGGAGCTCGGGTTCCGTTCTTGGGCTGGAATTCTAGAAAGTGGAAATCGTGGGTTACAGGGTGTGCTCTCATTACATGTCGCCAAATTTCCTTCCTTAAGGATGTCCCGCTCCCGTTGCCCCCAGCGGCGGCGCAGGAAGGGGCCACACCTGCTTGCTGTCAAGGGCCGGAGGTGGGTTCCACTCACGTGTGCGTTGGCTTATTCCCACAGGTGGCAGAGGCGGCTGAAGCCCACGGGCGCCGGGCCCCTCTCTGGTCAGCGCACACAGCCTCCTGGTCCAAGGCCCCCCTACTCCGTCTCCTGGCAGCCTGTGTCCCCGGCCTCGCCTAGACCATCCGAGGGGAACAAGCCCCCTCCTGCGTGCACAGCCATGAATTTCCTCCGGCGGCGCCTCTCCGACAGCAGCTTCGTGGCCAACCTGCCCAACGGCTACATGACAGACCTGCAGCGCCCGGACAGCTCCACCAGCTCGCCCGCGTCCCCGGCCACGGAGCGGAGGCACCCGCAGCCCCTGGCAGCCTCCTTCTCGTCGCCGGGCTCCAGCCTCTTCAGCTCCTTCTCCAGCGCCATGAAGCCCACCTCGCAGGCCCCCGCGGGGCTGATGGAGCCTCCGGGGCCCTCCACGCCGGTTGTGCAAAGGCCCAGGATCCTGTTGGTGATCGACGATGCCCACACAGACTGGTGAGCGGGACTGGGGGCCCTCCCAGCTGGCGGCAGGAACGGAAATGGGGCTTAAATCACTCTCGTGGGGCTCTGCGAGGCTGGGTGGTGCAGAGACGGCTGGAGGGAGGGAGGGAAACGAACATTTGCCATGTGCTTACAGCATGCTAGGTGTGTGGCACCTGCTTCTCCTCTGGGCTTTACATAAACAGGTCCACAGTCCCTCACCTGCAAATCCCAGAAGCTCTAAACACTAAAAAGTATGTTATAGTCCATTGGACAGCTGAGCCTGACCTGAAGGAAAGTGGGACTGTAACAGTCTTTATTATATGCTCACTGTGCTTGCTCATATGACCTGCTGCAAGCATCTTCCTGCGCTTGCTGTGGGGTGCTGCCCAGAGCCCCTGGAAGCACGATCCAATACACAGTATGTGTTGTATGTGCCATCTCACCTCTCTAAACACAGAGAACTTTTAGGATCTGAAATAGTTGCTTACCCATCAATCAGCCTCAGGAATCCTCCCCCCATTAACTGAGGTTTCTGTGAGGTTGAAGGAAACCCACACAGGTCCACAGTATTTAAAACCCCTGAGAGCAGAGTGGCGGAGTTTGCATCCCAGCTCTTACATGTGCTGGTTGGTAGTCTGGCCTTTAACACCAAAGGTGGGTGAAAGCGACACGCCTTCCAGCCTCTTTTCATGGTAAGCTCCGCGGGGCAGAGACCAGACAAGTGTGCCAAGGTCATTGCTGGGGTTGTTCCATAGGTAGTTACCGAGCACTAGGTGAGTGCAGGACACAGCCGTAGGTGGTCAGGTAAGTGGTGAGCAGGCCCTCCTCGCACAGGTGGAGAGTGGGTCTCTCCTCCACATTTTGGGTAGAGACAGGTGATAAATGTTACGAGTCCGGCTGGAGACACAGAATCTGCAGGCCGGGAGGTGAGCCCAAACGTGGAGACACGGCAGCTCCCCAGCAGGGCAGTTCTGACAGGCGACCGGTGGTGGGTGGCTGTGGGGGCTGAGAGCAAGGTTGCATGCCCGTGTCTCCCCAGGCTGCCATAGAGCAGGCACCTGGTAAATGCGTGTTGAGTGAATGAATGAATGAATGAATGAATGCTCCAGCTCACTAAGCACACCGGGCGCTGTTAGTCTAACAAGCACGCGTGCACTCACCTGCACTCCTCGAGAAGTTAACTCCGGTTGGGATTGACTGAGTGGGAGACATGTAGAGTGTATAACACATATGCAGTCACCACTGAAGCACCTTTAGCAGGTTCAGGTCGGTCTCCACCTTCCTGCCCAGAAACCACTTGATCTTATCCAGAGGCCATGCGCGTGGCCTCTTCTGACCGGCTGCATCGTCTTCCGAGGACTGCCTGCCGGAGGGCCCTCATCACCGAGCCTTGCTCATCTCTGCCTATGTGCGTATCTGCACCACCTCGAGGCTCTGAGCTTAGGGGACGATTTCTGCAGAGGGGCTGCCTCCAGGGACTCTCGCCTGTGCAAACCTGCTGGCAGCCCACCGGGTAATTGAATGCCTACGTGGTCCTTGCAGCCCTGTTTCTCTTTGTCCCAGTGCTTGGCCTCGATTTCGAGTATCCTCTGCTGACTGTGTCGCCTCTGGCTTAGTCAGGCTTTGCCATGACTGGGTGATGGGTAGGTGCTTAAAAACCTATTTGTCAGGAAGGTTGCTTCCTGCATGGAGGTTGAGCTCGTAAATGGCAGCCTGGTGCAACAGCTAAGAACACAGGCTTCAGAGCTGGGCGCTCTGGGTTCAAATCCGGTCTCCACCCCATTCTGCCTGTATGACGTTTGTAAGTTACTACAAACCTACCTATAATAATATTAATACCCACCTATAGAGGTAACAGATGTCAGTAGGATTCAATCCTGAGTTCACATAAAAGTGCTGGTGGACACTAAGTGCTATTTAAGTGCGTATTATTACCGCAAACTCTTGCGACCTGTGCAACATTAATGACTTTGACTGCAGCCCCAGGTAGGCATGCCTGTTACCCTCTTCATGCTCATACTGGGCAGAGCGGATTAGGCTTCCCCCAATGAGCCGGGATGCTGTGCTGGTCACTCTTCCCTGCTAGCTCCTGGGTGACAAAGCTGGGTCTTACTGATCTCTGTGCCCCCGGTGCCCACAGGCTGTGTAGTGTAGTGGATGCGCACAGTGGCTGAAATGCAGTGATGGCCTCTGGTCTTCAACCTCTGTAACCCACAGGCGTGACACTGCGTGAATTTATAGGCTGTGCGCACAGGTGGGGGACACGATTTTGGCTAAAGGGATTTCGCATATTGTATTCCAGTCCTGTTCACGTGGCCGTGTTTTAATCAGGTCTTGAGAGCAGCTGTCCTTTTCTTGCCCCTCAGTGGTTAAAAAAGAGAAGCTGAGACTCACCCACTTGCCTGGACGTTGGCTCTGCATCCATTGAATGTTTGTGACAGAAACTTCCTGCCCTCAGACCCATCAGCTGCTCACTCAGAACTCCATTTTGCGTCCTTTGCAAACTTCCTAACCCCTCTTAATCTCAGTACATTCCCAACTTTCTCCAAATGGATGCTGGCGTCTCCGAATCCGGGTTCTTCCCCGCAAATTCCTGTCCCCGCTCCCAGGAGCGGCCAGCAGGTGGCGGGCCAGCCCCACTGTCCCTGGGCGGCTTTGGCAGAGCCGTGGCTGCCTTCCCAGGCGGTCCCCAGCCTCCCCTTCATTGTGGGACTGTCCCCAAGAGGAAGAAGTGGCTAAAGGGGCGAAGCCAGGTCACACAGCCCCTTCCTCCCCCCTTTGAGATGATAATGAAACGGGGAGGCAATGATCCACTGTCTGGACTAAGAGGGAACCCACCGGAAACAGTTCTGCTTCCCTTTCTCCCTTCTGAGCCCCAGATCCCTGTCTGCCACTTTCTGGTCCAGGGCCTTCCTGCAGGCAGGTTTCCTTGCAGGCAAGGGAGTTGCAGGAACCCCCCACTCTTTCCTTCCCTGCAGAGACCGGCTCCCAGACTCTGGGGACCAGCCTGGGCCCCCAAAGACACTCTCCTACCTCGTCAGTGACCTGGGGAAGGGGACTTTTCATCTTCTGAGCAGAAATACAGGGTCTGAGAGCCAACTTTGCTGCGAAGGACTCGGGCTGTGCATTTTAAGATCCCACCACTTTTCGGGATTTCCCTTGAAAGTAAGCCTGGCTGGGCAAGGGTGTTTGGGGAACTTTGGACCCCACCCCACCCCCAGCCCCTCACTACCCTCGGTCTGGCTTAGTTGTAGGTGTGAACTAAAGTTGGTGCTGTCCTCTGGGGTGAAAGATCAGCCTGTCTTGAGAACCACAAGAGAAAGGAGAAATAACAGACATGGATATCCAGCTCAGTTTCCTTCAGCCCTGCTGATCTCCCCTTTTTCTCTTACCTAGATTTTTCTAGTAGCTTCACTGGCTTCAGGCCTCCTGTCTTAACCTCACCTGGTGACCTTCTATGTCACCACCAAGGTGTGGTCTTTCTGAAACACAATCTGATCGGTGTGCTCCCAGGCACCCTGTGCACCCCCTTTATAATCCTGCTATGTCATTGCCCTCAAGTTCAAGTTCAAAGTCCTGGGCATGTCTGCCCTCCCTCTAGTTCTGCAAGTCCGCTTCCTGCCTTGCTGCTCATTCCAAAGGAACAGCAAACAGCGTGTGCTTCCCAAACATGCGGTTTTGCCTTAGCATAGTCTGTTCCCTGCTACCTGAAACACCCTTCCCTATCTTGTTCATTTGGCCAATTTCCTTTCATCCTTAAAAGTTTGGTCAGGAGTCACCTCTTCCGTGAAGTCTTCCCCCACACACCCCGCCCTGCCATCGCTGCTCACAACCACCTCTCTGTGTAACTCAACACGTACCTCACTGTGCCGTTACCACACACGCTCACCACGTTGTGTTATAATTGGCTGCTCGGTGGCTGTCTCTTCTGCAAGAACAGGGCCAGTGTCTTATTCTTTATATCCCTGCCGTTCATCACACAGGAAGTATCCACTTAGCATCTGTCATTGCCCCCCCCCAGTCCAAGCAGGGTAGCTTTTAAGGGGCATCATGGGACCTGGGAGTCACCTTACCTTAGGAGTCAGCAGTCGAGGGGTTTCTGTTTTTACTCACCTATGTGTAAAATCTTGGTTCTTGATTTTCCAGTGTGTAAGGTAGATGTTTGAGATTCTTTAAAAATGAGGCAGAAGCTCTTACTATTGCCCACAGAATGTGCCAAAACTCCAGCTTTGATTTTCAAAACATTGATTATAACAAAAAAATAAAAGATTGCTCATAACCAGAAGGCGGGATGGAGGTGGTGAGGGGGCCGTTGGGGTGAGGGGGGCACAGAAGCAGCTAAGTCTGTGCCCCAACCCCTCCCTCCCTCAGGGCCTCTGGAACTCTCCTCTCCTCCTACCTCACCTGTGGCCTGTCCCTAGAATGTCAGCTATTCCATTTCAACAGTGACCTATTGTTACCTTCCCTGTTATTCTGGTTTCTTTTTTGTTTTTTTTTTTTGGTTGGGGAAGAAATGAAGATTTTTGGTTTGAAACACCCCTGAACTACCATCCTTCTAGACAGGCGACACTGTCCTAGTAAACAATGCTAATGACAACCGTTAAAGTGCCTTGTGCATTTCCAGTTCACCCAGAGCTATCCCGCTGGGTGGTCACCGTGTTCCCACCACCGCTACCCCCCTCACCTCCCTACTCCGAGGTGCTGTCTTGTATCATCAAGACATGTCTGCTGATTGAGTGGCTTTGAAGGTGATGAGTTGTTGGTAATGATGGTAAGGGTGTGACAATGGAACCAAGGGGCGCCCTTGGCGGCATCCTTAAATCCCCCTTTTCTCTCTCATCTGCTTAATTCAAGAGAAAGTCACAGTGGCCCCAGCGAGGGTATTTACACCACAGACATTGGCAAATGCTACCGACCAGGGCTTTCGAGTCTCCCCAGAGAGCCGGTTGTCCAGCATTTGCCAGCACACCACTGCTCGGCACTTCTGGGGACGGGTGGGAGTGCATTTTACAGGTGAGGAAGCCAAGCACAGAGATCACACACCTGCTCGGAACCGGGTAGGAGAGCGGCTAGTCTGGGACTCGAATGGGACTGACTTCTTAAAAGGCACTTCTGACGGCACCCGCCGCCTGCTGACCACTGCTCAGGGCGTTGGTATTTGGCACGAGGTACATGCGGAAAGTCTTGGTTGAGAAATGAATGACCACACAGGTGAATAAATGTGAGCTCTGAGGATGGGGTCATGTCTCCATCACTGTCTCGTGACAAACATTTGTGCCCTTTCCATGACCAGCATTGTGCGAGATGGTTCCCATCGATTCTCTAACCCTCCTGACAACTGCATGTAGTACAATTACTGTTCTCATTTTATAAATAAGGAAACTGAATCTCTGAGCCCAACATCAAAACGACTCCAGTGGCATCTGGGATCCAGCTCAGACCGTCCTGGACAGCCCTGTTCCCTTGTCACCCTTCCCACTCTCACCTGAGCGCAGGCACTGTGCTGGGCGGGAGAACGCCGGCCCCCTGAGCCCCGCACGTGTACACACACGTGCACACACACGTGCACACACTGGCATCTGAGGTCAGCAGGAGGGGTGAGGTGGCAGGGCCCCTTGTCATTGCCAAGCACAGGATCCTGGTGGCCTCGCCCTCAGAGGAAAGCGTCCCTCCCGGAGCCAGGCGGCCCCGCCCTGCTGGAGCCCTTGGGCGGCCAGAATGTTAAGGTGCCCGGGCCCAGGGGCTTCCTGGAGCCGTCCACACTCGCCAGCTCAGGTTTGGAAACTGGTTCCTTTGTAGAAATTGCCCAGGCGACTGTTTCCTCTTTATAAGTCACCAAGGGAGCAGGCACAGGGTCTCTTATTTTCTTTTCCCTGCCCTTGGATGTTAAAGATGTGACCTCCTAGCATGTTAAACGTGTTTCCCAAGAGGGTTCCAATGGGAAAGGAGATTAAGTGCAGAAAGTCAGAGCTTGCAGGTGGCAGGTTGGGTTGAAGTCTCAGCCTTGCCATTCACCTGCCCTGTGGTCTCCCGAGCTGCTTCACCGTTCTGTGCCTCAGTTTCCTCATCTTTACAGTGGGATCATAGTGCCACCACCTCGCCTCCACTGAGCTCACGGGGCGCTATGGGGCTCCGGTGAGAGCGCTCTGCTCCTCCCCCTCAGGGATGTCTTCAGGGTGCTCGGTCTGCTCACCTGGACCCGGCCTTGTGCCTCCCTGGTTTAGCCACCGAGTCCTCGGAGCCTAGGCCAGCGCCCGACAGGGTAATAGGGTAGTGAGATGATTCGGTTAATGAATAAGTGGATGCTCGTGCTAAACGCTGCTGTTACGACAGGAAAGTTTAGGATCGAGAATGCCCTGGGGGCAAGTCTTTCTCGAAAACACACTCAGCTGCCCTAGGATTCTGGAGCCTTCCCTGTGTCCGTCCACTGTCCCTGAGGTTCCCCTTCCTCAAATCATCCAACTGATGACCCAGAGGCTCCGCCTCCACCCTGGGTGGGGGCGTGAGGACTGCGGGGCGTCCTGGCGTCTCTGCGCTGCCTTGAAGCCTTGCAGTGAGTCTCAGTGGCCCGTGGTGACCGGGACATTCACTAATCACTGTGCCACCTGCGGGGGGTTTGAATTCAGAGCTGGCGTCACCAGCCCTGGCTTGCAGGGAAAATTGCCATATTTAGCAAATAAAAACATAGAATGCCCAGTTAATACTTAGATAAACCATTTATTAGTATAAGTATATCCCATACAGTATTTGGGGCAGGCTCTACAAACTTATTTGTTGTTTATCTGGAATTTGTTGTTTACTGGCTGTCCCGTATTTTATCTGGCTGCCTATTTATGGGGATGGCCACGAGAGACAGCGCCCAGCCCCACTCACACGGCCCAGTGAGGGCCTGGCCTTTGGGCTTCCTTGCTTTCTGGTTGGGGAGCCAAACCAGGCACCCACATGGCCCCATTTTCAGAGAGCAGCTTTCCCTGCCTGGGGTGAGGATTGAGGACTGTCGGTCACCAGCAGGGAGGGAGCGAAACAGAGTGGACGGTCCCCATCCTCCCTCTCACTTGGTGACCTTCTGCCAGCCTGACCTCCAAGCCTCACATTCCTCAGCTGTGAGGCAGGACCTGGTCCTGTCTGTTGTGAAGGGCTGTTGTAAGGATTAGAGATGATGGCATGGGTGGGGCTGGGACAGGGCTTAGCCCGTCCTAACAGGTGCGGAAACGGTAACTGTTATTTACAATTAATTGCAGTTACTAATTGCTGGTGAATACAATAGCGCTGGGAGCCAGCGGAAGGAAGCCACTTGGCACGCTCCTCCGTTCAGCTGGATTTGCTGCAGGGCTGTCTTCCAACGGCCCGGAGGAGGGGCCTGGATCTTTGAAGATGAGAAGACAGGGTGGAGCCCTCCTCCCAGAGTTGGTTCGGGGGTTCAGAGCTGAGACCCACACCCCTGTGTTGAAGACAGTTGGCTCTAGGGAACAGAATTCCTATGCCTCCCCCTACCGCTTCCCTACCCCTGACACTCTCCTTGAACAAGGACAGGCCCTGCCTGTGTCCTGTAGGCAGATGCAGGGCTGGATGGGACAGGGAGCCAGCAAAGGCCTAAAGTCACCTTCCTGGGGCTTCACTTGCTGCCTCCCACAGGTCAGGCCGCACCACCTGGAGTGGCACTGGCCCTCTGGACTCATCCCTCCACCCAGGGCACCACCTGCCCCTCCCCCGAAAGGCCTGGCCCTGGTGCCTGGGGGAGGGGAATGCCCTGGGCATTCCCCAGCAGCCTGCCCAGTCGCCTGGAGACGGGCTCCCTTTTCCCAGGCCCGGCCCCTTTTATGGGGCAGACAATGTGCGCACACAGTGAGGGCCTTGTGTGGCACCCAAGCCCCAAGCCCTTTGACTTGAGGAATTTTTCAAGTGCTGACCTCTCTCCGTGAGGTCTTTGAGCCGTCCAATCCAGAGGCCCGGTGCCCCTGCCGCTTCCTACCCAGCTCGCAGGGGGAGAGGGAGGGAGGGGGAAAACAGTGAAGGGTTGTCTCTCCTGCCCTGGTAGAGTCTTCGCCTCTGAAACAGTGGCTGGAAAATGTGAGGGAAATGTCTTCGGGCAGGAGAGACTACGGGGAAGAAATCGGATGGGTGCTGTTGCTTCCTAATTTCTCCCTGCTCCACTGATGCAGCCGGATCTCAGTGGAGCCACTGTCCTCTCGGCCTCAGTTTCCTCAAAGTCAAAGAGTGACGCTGGACTAAGATCACAGTCCTCAATAGACTGTTTCCATCAGAATGACATTCAGGTTCTCAGGCGCCTTCTATTGGACAGAGTTCTCTGTTTGTGAGGAAAAGAAATAGACTTTGGCTGACTCGGGCAAAATGGGGATTTATTAGAAATAGTGGGAGGCTCACAGAATCAAAAGGAAATATGAAGACCTCTGTCTCAGAGAGGTTAGGGCCCCGGGCTCTGCCAGAATCTAGGAGGCAGGGGCTGGTGGGCAGTCTCTGGAGAAGTTACCTCTTGGTTCCTCCCAGCCTTGTGCCTCTTGGCTCAAAAATCAAATTCCAGGTGAAGAAAAAACCTGGTAGGGCCCACAGTGTGTCCCACCAAGACTGCAAGAGAGAGGCTTGGTTCCATCCATGCAAAGACTATCACTAGAAGTCAGAATGGATGAGATGACCCCTAGACCTACTGAATCACAATATCTAGAGTGGAGCTCGGGAAACCTATGGCTCCCTATCGGTAGAACTGGGACCAGCGGGGCCAACAAAGGGAGACATATTTCAGCTCAATGTACAGAATGGGAAGGTCAGCAAAGATCCAGTGGGCTGTCTGGTAAGGGGGTGAGCTCCCCGTCATGTGCAGGTGTTCAAGCACAGCTGGGCTGGCCGTTTGGGAGGGATAATGCAGAAGAGGCTCAGGCTACAGAGGGGTCAGCCTACAAGCCCTTCAAGGTTTCTTGGGCCTGGCGCTCTTCATTTTTCCCTCTCTGACTTTGTGTCTCAGTCATCTTCCCTGCTCTTGCCTTGATTTGTCTCTGAGGAGTTCTGCAGTTTAACTTGTGATCTTTCCTCATTCTCCAAAACATACTTTTCTCGCCCAGGCCCTCTGAATGACCTTCCTTTGAAGGAGCCCCTCAGATGCCCTGGGCTTTCTTAGCAATAGCTGTTCCTGTTCCCACAGGCTCCACCCCGCCCAGTGACAGCCTTGCCCTGGAGGATGCAGGTGGCTGGGCAGAGGCCAGCCTCTTTACAGAACATCTCTTCTCCTGGGGCCTGTGGACGCCTGTCTGGGACACGTTTCCTTGGCAGGAGGGAGACTGTCTGTGATGGCAGGAGAGGGGATGGCGCTTCTTGTCCACTTTCCTCACCTCCCACCCCGGGTTTGCAGGAAGGGTAGGGTGCGTGTTTCCTGCAGATTTGCACTGAGCTAATCGCCATCTTCAGAATGGAATTAGTTAAATTAGGGGTTGCCTGTGCAGCTGCTCACAGGACACAAGCCAGTCGGTGAGTGAAGGGACAGGTGGTAGGAAAAGGGATAGGCACAGAGAAATGTTTCCCTGCTGTAAGGAAAACACGAGCAGAAGCCCTAGGAAAAAATGGACCTGCCACTTGGTTTCAGCTTCAGGGAGATGACAGGGAGCAGTGGGGACTGTGTTAGGTTTGAGAACCGATGGCCTCTTTGAAGGCAGCACCTGGGGTCCATTCAGCAGATTTCTACCTTGAGACAATAAGAGTGTGATGTTGCCATTATTGATTTTCAAAGGAAGCTAGGAATCTGAAATTTTTATATGAATTTTCTATTTTAAAATTGAAAGTATACAATTTAAGACCAATAAAGCAGGACTATGGACTCCATGAGGTTTGCCAGTTGGCATCTTCTGATACAGAAGACAGGCGTCAAGGCACGCATGCAGCCTAGCTCCTCTCTGGGCCTGTCTCCTGGCTAGGCTGTAAGTACCAGGATGGCAGGGAGGCTGTTTGTTCAGTGTGATTCCGAGGGACTAGCACAGTGCTGAGCACGTAGTAGACCATGGGTGGGTGGGTGGATGGATGGGTGGGTGGATGGATGGATGGATGGATGGATGGATGGATGGATAAGTGGATGGATGGATGGATGGATGGATGGATGGATGGATGGATGGATGGATGGATGGATGGATGGATAAGTGGGTGGGTGGGTGGATGGATGGATGGATGGATGGATGGATGGATGGATGGATGGATAAGTGGATGGATGGATAAGTGGATGGGTGGGTGGGTGGATGGATGGATGGATGGATGGATGGATGGATGGATGGATGGATGGATGGATGGATGGATAAGTGGGTGGGTGGGTGGATGGATGGATGGATGGATGGATGGATGGATGGATGGATGGATGGATAAGTGGATGGATGGATAAGTGGATGGATGGATGGATGGATGGATGGATGGATGGATGGATGGATGGATGGATGGATGGATGGATAAGTGGGTGGGTGGGTGGATGGATGGATGGGTAAGTGGATAGATAAAGGGACGGAAGGAGAGAAAATAAGCTCCCTCAGTCCTCTCCTCCTGTGCACTCAATATTCTCATGGTTCTCATCTTCTCATCCTCCGTATAACATCTATGCCCCTTTTCTAGAATGATTGTGTGTTAGTCATTTGCACCTTGGTATGAATTACCTTTTAGTGCATATCTTTCCCATGGGAACTTCTCCTGGTTGGGCTCTTACTAGTTGTTCACTCAGTGTTTGCTGATGGAACAGCTTAGCCTTCTAAATGTTCACCCTTTTGGTGGAATGAAGGTTGTGGGCTTTCAGATATCTGTGGGAATGAGGGTGACACAGTGTTGTGTCTTTGGAGAGGAGAGGGGAAGGGATGGGAGATGACATTCTAGCCCATCTCTGCAGTCACAGTGAACTGGGTGCCTGATGACTTTACCCTAAAGGCCCGTGCCAGGGAGCGTCCGGTGCAGGTTTCCGTCATGCTAGACGTGAAGCTGGAGTCCCATTCAGAGCTGGGAGGAGGCTGCCCCCTTCCTCTTTTTGGAGAGACAATGACCATCACTTCCCCAGGACATATCCACTAACCTTAGCCCTCTGCCTATCCTGTTGAAGGACAGGAGGGAAAGAAATGAGCATTAAACACCTGCCACGTGTCAGGGAGGTCATTCATGGGGGCCTTGTGGCAAACATAGTAATGCTCTTATTTGTACAAATGAAACAGACTCTGGAAGTATGACATTTGTCTGAGGCAGAACTAGGAAATAAATCAAGCTGGACAGGACCTGGGTCTCTCTCTAATGCTGGCAGTGCCCACGCCCCTCTTTACCTGGCGAGGTGAAGTCTTCCCCCCCCCCAGCAGCCCACAGGTGAGCAGCAGACCTAGTAGCAGGCCTTCAAAGCTGCATCCTCACTTAATCCTCATGACAACCCAATGGGTAGATTCTCCTACCCCCGTTCTACAGATGAAGAAGTAGAGGCTCATCCAAAATCATGGAGCCAGTGCCAGAGCTGCCAACTCAAAGCTAGACCTTCCACTCCATGCCCATCGCTCATTTTTCCTGCACATTTAGGGACATGCCCCAGGAAAATTCACCACCCTCCCCGGGTGCCTGCAGCATCTACTCAACTCATTTTCCCTTCTCTGTTCTCACGCATGCACACATCCAGACCCTCTGGCATTTGTCTTTGAGGCCCTTGGCCCTGGCAAAGAATAGGTACCAGATACTGGGTGGAATGATGAATGAGTTGGGCCACTCCCCAGGGAAGCAGCCCCTGGCCCTGAGACTGGATTGGGATCCCCTTCTGCGGGTGCACCTGGATCTTTGGGCTAATGCCCTGTGTGATCACCCATTTATGTGTCTCTCCCTGTGGCTATGTCGTAAGCCTCATGCTTCCTTAGAGCCTGCACGCTCTGGCATATAGTAGATGGTCAATAAAAGTGTGTTGTGTCTTGCAAAGAATTCTTCCCTGAGCAACCCTAGTCAGAGCTCCCCTGCTCCCCACACGTACCCTGTCACTTCGTGCATTTCATTCACAGCGCCCGTCGTTTCTTTTTCACCTGCTTAGTTTTGTGACTTTTCCCAGGACACGTGAGCACCACAGGAGCAGGAACTGGATCAGCCTTTCCCTTCATGCCTAGCGGGGTGCCCAGTCCCAGGAGCCTCAGGAAATAGTGATACAATGAGAGACAGAACAGGTGATGGGAACTGTGGCCCGACCTACCCACAAAAATCTCCTTCCCTGTTGTCGTCAGAAGCCAATGAGGGGTTTGTCACATCCTGTGGCATGGGGCCCTAGTAGGTCTCAGCTCCTCACCTCCACAGATCCCCGTACAGGTGCCAGGGGCGTTACCCTCAGAGGGTCCCTCCCTTTCCTAACCCACAGGAACCCCCAGATTAAAAAGGGATATGGAGAGGCTGCCGGTCATTGGAGGGTCCCCTTTGGCAGTGGAGGGGCCAGGAGGGTCAGCTATTCTGGGAGTAAGTAATAGCCCTAGAACTGATCTCTGAATGGGACTGCGCTCAAAGGTCTTGCTTTGGCTGCATCTCCATTCAACCAAACTGCCATGTGACTCTCCCTGTGTCACTAACTGGGAAAGGCCTGCGTGTGTCCACCTTCAGCCATCTCCTGCGTGGTCCACCTTCTGTCTCCCCCTGCTTCTGTCTAGGCCACAAATGAGCAACTGACGTGTTGCGTTAAAAACATGAAAATCCCTTAATGGAACCGGATTCCTGCCTCCCTGCCCCCCTCCCCTTCCCCAGCAGGGGCTGTGCCTGAGGCAGACCGCCCCTGACCCCTCCTCCCCCGGGAGGACTTTGCTGAGACCCGGCCACCTTGACTCTACATCCCAGATGGATTTGGGGGGAGGGCGCTGCTTGGGCACAGGTGGATCCTGTTTGTGCTAATTCTCCTGCCCCTGCTGCAGCCCTGGAAGACCCGGTACCCGCTCCCCATAAATCTTCCTCTCACACCACATCCCGCCTCCCCAAATAGGGGTTTCCCACCCCGGGCAGCCGGTTTTATAATATTCTCCTTCCTGGTGCCTCTGATGTGGCGGTAAAATATGAGACCACCCACAGAGATGGAAGCTTGGCGGAATCAAGAGCGGCCCCCACCTCCTTCCCGAGGCCAAGGGCTTGACTGATGGGCCGGGATATTCAGGGAGCTCGTTATGAGAGTAAACATGAGGGCATCGGAAAGAGGTCTGCCTTGGGGAGACCGAGCCCTGGGCCCAGCGGGGCCCCCCCATTTCACCTGAGGTCAAACAGCCAGGCGATTCCGGAGGCAGCGGGCAGCCCCAGCCCCCCAGGCATCTGGAATTCCAGACCATCCCCGCCGCTCCCGCGGCCAGACAGAGCTGCTCGGAGGCAGCTCCGGCCTGAATGAGCCCCGGCAAGGGGCAGCAGCCTGTGTGGCCCGTCAGGAGACAGGCTTCTGACTCGCGGCCAGGCAGGGGGATGGACCGCCTGACCCTCCGCCTCAGCCTGCGTCTGTCTGCCAGGCCCTGCGGCAAACATCCCAGCGACGGGCGAAACGAGCGTCTCTCCTGGGAAGGTGAGCCTTTGAAGGCCGGAGCGCCCTGGGTGGCATCGGTGCAGTGCAGCGTGCCCTGGGCTCCAGGGTGGAATCAAGGCCAGGGCCGCCAGTTGTCGCTGCGCAGTGTGACCCAGCGTCGCGGCGGGTGTAGGTGTGTAAGTGCACTGCAGCAGGGCACCAGGAGGTGGCAGTGACGCGTCTCCAGGACCGGATACCCTGTGGCCTATGCCTGAAAGACACGATTCATTTACCCAGGCAGCAAACATCTGTTAAACATGTGCCTCGGGCCCTGGCACTTCGCGCTGGATGCTGGAGAGTCAGTGAGCCCTGAGACACAGTTTCGGGGTTCCCAGGCTCTCACAGGCTAGGTGTATGGGGGCCGGGGACCGACAAGCAAAGGGTAATTGCAGCCCAGGGAGATGCGAGTTCTAATGGCTATGGGAGCCCCGAGGAGGGACACCTGACCCAGCCTCCTTAGGGGGTGCTTCCAGGGAAAACTTGATAGAGTGAGAAAGAGGCAGCCACGCAGGGAAGAGCAGGAAGCCGCCCTCAGCAGAGAGAGACGCGAAGGCCCAGAGGCATGAAAGCATGGGACATGTTTAAGGGCTGGCAGAACGGGGAGCGGGTCCGTGGGGTGGGCGGAAAAGCGGAGGAGAAATGGGCCTCAGGTCAGCAGGGCCCAGCTCCTGAAGGACCCACAGGGTCTGGACTGAATCCCCCAAATCTTTTAAAGCATAAGGTGTGGTTCACTGTTGCTACTAGAGGTTTTGTGGGGCTTTGAGCAGGGACGTCTCCATCTGGAACATGTGGCGGCTGCTCTCTGCCCAACCACCGCTCAGGGCTGACATTGGGGTCAAATAGGAGGGGTGGGAAGGGCAGGGCCTCCGTATCCACGCCACCCGTTTATTACTATCACTGTCCATCACTTACTGCACCGACGGGACGGATAAAGCCAGGCGAATAGCAATTCTGCCTTGTAACCTCTGTGAGGGTAAGATTATGTCTCGTTTGTTTGTGGGTCCCTGCCACACGGCACCCCCAGTTACAGAGTGAACACTCAGTGGTCCTCTGTTGTTGCTGGTTCTGTTTCGACCCCTGGCCTATAGACTTTGGAGCTTACTATGTGCCAGGAGCTGTTCTAAGTGCTTTCTAAGTCTTGTCTTGTTTAATCTTCACAACAACCCTGCGTGAGAGCTACTGTGATGATTCCCACTTCCCAGATGTGGAAACTGAGGCACACGGAGGTGGAGTGAGTAACCCAAGGTACAGAGCAAGGCAGTGAGTGAGCTGGGATTACATCCAGGCGGTGCAGCCCTGAGCTCACGACACTCTACCGCCTTGTTACACAAAAGAGCAAGTGAATTTCTCACAACCTTGCCTGGTAGAGGTGATCACCACTTGACAAATGAGGAAACTAAGACCGGGACGGGTTAAGTACGTGGTGAGTAAGTAGCAGAGCTCAGATTGTGCCCACACCCATGTGATTCCAAATCCATGCTTTTTCCCAGCATGCCAGTGATTACATTCACTAGTTACTGTCCTGAGGTCCCAGGCTCACCTAGTACTTCTGTTAAACCCAAGCTAGAGGGACCCTTGACCTAAGTCCTCCTGTGGCCCTTACCAGCTATGCCCGTGCTGACAGCAAAGGAGGGCCCTGCAAATTGCATCCTTGGGACCGTGCACCCTAGAGTTTCCTGCCCAGAGGGACAGGCGCAGTTCCAGGGCCCTTGTAGTCTAGCTTCCCAAGGCATGAGGCCAAGGGACAGCTGTTGATGGGGGTGTGGGCAAGGAGGTAAAGCCTGGCCACGTGGCCTGGCCCGTCCACAAGCCTCCGTAAGAAGCCCCATCATCTGCAGGACAGAGAGGAGGGTGGAAGGAGAATTAGGGATGTCACTGGGAACCAAAATATGGCAGTTCCCATGTTGCCCCGTCCAGGAATTCTGAGAAGTCTAAATCCTGACCCTTGCAGAAAATTATGCGATTGTATTTGTTCAGGAAGCAAGACGGACATGTTTTATTTAATGTTTGTGAGCTTTATATATCAATTTTGAAAATTCGGCCTATGAGACATGGGCCTCCATTTGTGCTTTTGCCCCAGGCCCCACAAAACATTAGAGGCGGGCATATCCCAGCTCCTGGAGTTTGCCGACACTGCCTTTACGGATTTGTGACAAAATCCACAAATTACGTGATAAAGTTCCCTTTTCCTGGGAGGAAAAAAAAGCCACCAAAATCTTGCTTTCAGGTCACACTAACAGCTCCTGTTGCACTAAAATCCTGCCTCATTGACATCTAAGCCCGAGGACATTGTAAGAAAAAGTGGTGTTACTCTCAGAGCTGTCAGTGACACGGGCAGTGTTGGAAAGAGATGAACTCCACTGGCACCGGCGAAGTGTAGGTAGGCTTTGCAAGCAGACTGACTGAAGCGTGGCCAGAGAATCTGTAGAAAGGCTTCTTTCCTTTGCAAATGAAAGAACGAAAAAAACAAAAAAAAGATGGCAGCATTGATGTTCCAGGGGAAAGAATGAAAGAAGCGACTAAGACGATTCTTGGATGTAATGATTACAAATTATTGGTTAGAACTCAATCTCGTGCCCATTCCAGCTGAATGGAGGGTTGGGATCTACGTTCTATAGGCTCTCTCACTGTGGGAAAGGATCCCAGGTATTGGGATCAAAGAGCTGTCTCTGCCCCAGAAGAGGTTTATGGACACGCTTAGCATTTCATCTCTCTGGGCTTTAGTGTCCTTGCCTATAGGAAATAATAACACCTACCTCCTGGCGGCGGTTGTCAACATTAAGTGAGAAAGACGATAGGTCAGAGCCCATAGCACAGAAAACAAGTGGGTCTGTTTTCATCTATCTCTTCAATCACTGACTCATTCAACAGGTATTAATTGAGCTCCTACTGTGTGTGAAACACTCCGGTAGTCGAGGGATAGCATGATGAGTGAGGTAGCTTGCTCCTGACCTCGAGGAGCCGTGTTATACTGTGGGGGACACGGGCACTGCACACAGTTACTAGTTATAACCGTCCCGCGTGCTATGAAAGAAAAGAGCATGACAAGGAAATCTATATGAGAAGAGAAGCGAAGAGGCCAAGATTGGGGTGTTTTTTAAAAAAAGTAGGTAAGTGGGTAGATTGAGGAATGATTAGCAGGTAGAATCAATGGGGATAGAGCGAGAAAGAGGGGAGAGGAATGATGTGTGTGTCTCTGCCTGGAGTAATGAGCAGATGGGGCACCACTTGCTGATAACGGGGTGCGAAGGAAAGATGATGGAAGGATGGACGGTTAGGGGGCGGGTGATGGGCTATGGATGATGGGTGGATGGATGGTCAAAGGAACAGTTACGGCCTGCTCCACTGGACAGAGACAAATGGAGAAAGCAGATGGATACGTCAATTTAATAAGTCCTTTATTCAGTATATAGAGTGTACCTCAGTAAAATAATTCCACACTATTCATTTATATAGGATTCTTTATCTTGTTTGATCCTTAACATAACCCTTAAAAGTATATCATGCAGGTTTTAATGTCTCCCTTTTAGAGTGGATAAAGCAGAGGCTCGGGAAGGTCAAAGAACTTGGCAGAACAAGATCCTGAGCCTCCAGCTCTCCCGTCCAGTGCTCTCCCCCGTCTCTCCCTCAATACGCAGAAGCAGCGAGGACTGCGGCGGTCGCGGTGGGAGGAGAGAGCACTGGCAGAGAATGTGTCTGGATACGCACCTCTGGGGTTGTAAGGCCTTCGGGAAAGGGGAGGAAAGAGTTAAGCTACCTGCGTCCTTACCCAGGTGTCTTCCTCTCCTTCGCAGGGCCAAGTATTTCCACGGGAAGAAGGTGAATGGAGAGATTGAGATCCGCGTGGAGCAGGTAGGTTGGCGCGGATCCTTTAGTGCTATTACCCTGACCTTGGAGCCATTCCCAGGAGCAACCTTGATCCCCAACCTTATACAACTATAATGAGCCAAGATTACCAAAAAATCCTGGCTTATACCTGGGAGTCTCATTAAATTCCGGGGTTATTTAGTCCAATGGTTTTCAACCTTTTTGTCCTAGCAGTAGAACCTTCCTGATTCTAAGGGCATCTCAATAGAGACAAGTAGAGCTTCTCCAGTGGGAATGAGCATGGGGAGCTCAGAGGTCCATCACTCCATTGTTCTAGTCCCCGCATCCCCGCCATGGTCCACAAGGCATGGAACTACTTGAGCTGGGAGCACAGTGGGCTTGAATCCTGGCTCCCTCATTTTCTGGGTATTGGGCAGGTGACTTAATCTCTTTGTATCATGTTTTGGTATATTTTTGGTATCATTGTTGGGATTAAATTATGTAAAGCCTCAAAGGAGATTAGAATCATGAATACTGGCTCTTAGAATTAGCATTAATACCAACATCTAATTCCCTCATTTTATGGGGAAAGAAACATGGACTTGTTCAAGGCTACACAGGAAGTCAGTGGCAGAACTAGGACTAGAATCTATGGTTTCCATATCTAGGGCTCCTCCTATTCATTCAGTGAATGCTTATTGGGGACCTGCCCAATGCCAAGCATCGTGCTGTGGCTTTAGCATATCAAAGCATGGGCCCTGGAGCCAGACTCTAGGGTAAAATCCCAACTAACAGTGACTTTGGTTGAGTAATACTTAAGCTCTCTGCAGCTCAGTTTCGTCACGTGTACAACTGGGTAATGAAGGCATCAACTTTATAGGGGGGCTGTGAGGATCAACAAGTTAGCCTTAGAACAGGGCCTGGCACATACCAACACTTAGTAAATGTTACCCTTTTATCGTCGTCATCATCATCATCATCATCATCAAAGGTCAACAGTTCCTAAGATAGGAAAGGGCCCTGCTATACGGTGAACTCAGAAAAGTGCGGTAAAAAAATAGAGGGCTGTGACCTTTCCGTACTCTGAGTTTCTTTCTGTTGGAGGAACAGAAAGCCTTTCTGAGCATCACATTTGAGTTGGCTTAGTATGAAAACACCTACAGCTTGAATTTCAATTTGATCCTGTGGCTTTCAAGTCTGTCCAATGTCTACTGGTTTTCCGTCCATGGCAAAGAGCAGGTTATTTTTGCTCACTTAACAAATATTTGTCAAACGTCTACTGTGCTAGCTAGCTGACACGGGGAACAGGATATAGGAGCAGAGGCTCTGTCCCAAAAAGCCTGTGGTCTAGCGAAGGAGGCACGGTAAGTCACCACAGGACCTCCACACAGGTGGAGTCCAGGAAAGAGAGGCCCGAACTCAGCGCCCTGGCCGCCGAGGCCACACTAACTGGAGTCGGGAGTGGCTTCGAGGAGAGGGTGGTATTTGAGTGGATCTTGAAGGATGGCTATGCTGTCAACAGGTGGAGGCAACGTCTGAAGAGTTTATGAGATGGAAACAGTGGGAGCAAAGCTAAGGAGACCAGAAGCACAGGGTATGGAACGGGGGGGAGTCCAGTTTGGTTGACTCCAAACCAGGACGCATCATGTTCCCCGGACCCCATCCTACTCACGTCCGAGTTTCCTCTCTCAGTGAGGGGTCCCACCGTCTACCTTCCACCTTAGCCAGAAACCTGCACCGGCTTCTGGACCCCTCCCTCTCCTTCTGCCACGACGCCCGCTCAATGACCAGATCCCGCTGACTCCGAATCCCGCGTTGCTCTAGTCTGTCCACTCCTTCCGACGCCACTGCCTAGAGCCCTGGCTGAACCATCTCAGCTCTCAGCCACTCTTCCTGTTCAACAGCCTCCTAATTTCATCTTTTCACCCACTTCCAATTTATATTTTGTTCTAAAGCCAGAGGGATCTTTCTTAAAAATCGAATTAGGTTCTTAGAAGTGTTAACGTTAAAATCCCTTCCTCAAAGACTCCTTCTTGGAGCCCTCACGCCCCGACCTCAGTCAGGGAACCTGGCTATTTCCTTTTGTAGTACCCCGGTGTTTCCTTCCTGGCCTTTATCTGAGTTTTTAACCCCATTTTTAGATGTGGAATTATTTGCATGAGGGTAGGGGCCATGGCTGTTTGGATCTCACTCTTAAGTAGCACAGAGCCTGGCACATACTAGAACCGAAGCAGATATTCACTGGGTGAATAACTCCTAGATTCCACAGATTCCAGGCTGTTTGTCAGTTTCCAAGGGAAATAAATCACTGCTCCTTAATCTCCCTTGAAAAATCTAAGTTTTCCATAAACCATCTGGTAAATGCTCAGCTGCCAGCTTAGCTAACCTTGTCTCATCCCATTTGTGAAAACCCCAGAGGCATGTTTTAATTTTACCCATTTATGTCAGTGCCTCCCCTGGCCCAACTTATGGGTACAAAACCCGTGAGCAGGAGCATCCGAGGGAACTGCCCTAAGAATAACTCTGGGGACACTTAGCCAGCCTAGGGGGGCTGCAGTCCCACTGGAAAACATTGGCTCATTTAGAGTCCTCATTTCCAGCCAGGGTGCTCCATGGAAGCCAGAAGGCAAATCAGCCAGACCAGTTAGCAGGCCATTTGGAGGTTTTCCCCTGGAAGACATGTCTTCCTAAGCCCCATCTTAGAGTCTGAATGGTTTGTCTTTTCCCATCTGGATCAATGGGCGGCTCGCATAAGCAGCCCCCCAGGAATCTCCGATACGCATCCTCTGGCGCTTGGGAGAAGTCTCCGGATGGGAGCCACTGTTTAGTCTGAGCCGGCCTCACATTTTGGAAGCCTGTCTCCCAACTGAGGGCCAAATTAACCAGATAATTGCACTGTCTGGGTTTTGCTGGACAGAGTAAATGAGTTAGTTGTGGTTGGCCTCGAGGAAGCCTCCACCCCTTCTCTCCACCCTTTCACCCCCCATTTCAAAAACTGCTTGCCTCAGCTCTTGCAGAGCCAGAAATGAGGACACCCCCCCCCCCCCCCCCGAGGAGGCCAGTGGGGGGGACCGCATCGGGTTGCATCCCGTTACCCAGAATGCCCCCCGGCTCTGCGGGGCCTCACAGCAGTGGCCTGGGGGCCTGAGAGGCTCTGGCCAGGGTGCTTGGCATGTCAGGCTCTCCTCTGTTTATGTTTGAGGCAAAGGGTCTTTTTCGCCGCAGGTACAAGTCACCCCTCTGTGGGAATGGTGATGAGGTTGATGAATAGATTAATATCGAGAGGATGCACAGCTCTGCGAGGCTAGAGGACTGGGACTGAGACAGGCCTTGGGCTTCCTTCTGCTCCAATAGAAAAGGCAGAAATTTCCATGCTCAGTCTTTCCTCGGTATTCAGAGAGGTACCAAAGCATAAGGGATGACAGTGCCCTGTTCCAGCAGATGGAGAGGGAGGCAGGAGAAGGTGAAGACCCTGCCCTTGAATCCAGCCGTGGAAGCTGGGCAGGCCACGGGTTCACACGCGAGTGCCTGTGGCTCCCCTTGAGTCCTGTCCTTGTGTGATACCTGGGTTGGGCTGGGGTTAGGTAGATGTGTGTGGATCCCAGGGAAGGCTGTTGGTTGGAGTTCTGTTCATCTTTTGTCCTCAAACTATATATTTCCTCAACTTAAACGCCTTCTGGAAGCAAAGGTAGGGTTCTCCCCTTAAAATATTTTCAGCACTCAAGACCATCGTATGTGTGTGTTTTCTCGTACCCATTTGCCTGCCCTCCACAATTCTTCCTGGGGCATCCTTTCTTAGAATGGCCCTTAGCTGTAGATATTGACCATAAACACCATGTGATATTTTAAGAAATAATTGTCAGTGAGATAGAGAAATGGAGGTTGGATGTTAATTCAGTTTGGTGGAATGGTAGCAGGTCAAACATTACCCCCATTAGGAAATGACTACTGGGTAGAAATACACCTTGAGAGAAATTTATCTAATAGCTTGTCAGAGAGCTCTGCCCTTGGCTTTGCTCTACTCCATCTTTTGTTTTGTTAAATATATTTTTATTGATTTCAGAAAGAGGAAGGGAGAGGGAGAGAGAGAGATAGAAACATCAACCATGAGAGAGTCATTGATCGGCTGCCTCCTGCATGCCCCTGCTGGGGAACATGCCCACAACCCGGGCATGTGCCCTGACCGGGAATCGAACCCCGATCCCCTGGATCGTAGGTCAATGCTCAACTACTGAGCCACACCAGCCGGGCTCAATTCCTCCTTCTTAACAGCAATTCATCTAATTAAATTCACTGATGACTTGAAACTGAATGGGAATAAATTTGATATGATCAGGTCGAATGGGGATATGCTAGAAGGTCCTATTCAAAAACTCAGCTGAAGAGGAGCAGGATTGGGAAGACTCAGTCTGTTAAAACCCCATGATGAAAAAAAGGACCTGAGACTTGAGTTGAGTACATTCTTAATATGTGTGGGAGGAAGTGTGGTGTGGAGGTTAAGATTGTGGCTCCAGAGTAAGATAACTAGAAATGGAATCTTAGCCCCATCACATTTTAGCTGTGTTGACCTTCTACTTACAACACCTCTAAGCATCAGTTTCCTCGTCTGCAGAATGAGAGAAATAATTTCTGCCCCCTAGAGCTATTGCACAGATTCAGTGAGTTAGTGTGCGTATTACGCTTAGCATCGTTCTTGGCACACATATGAAGGGCTCAATAAACCAGTCTTATGGTTGTTAATACCCCCAACCTGATGCTACTGCTGGTTGCATGATCGAAGTACAGCATTTAGAATACAGGAAGGTGATGGTACGTGGACACACACACGCTCACACACACACATGCTCACACATACACACTCACACATACACACACACACTCACACATACACTGTGCTGGTCAGACCCTAGTGAGGGGCCCAGCTAGTATCACACTGTAAGGGGGTAATAGCAGCCTGGATTGCCTTCTGCAGAGAGACTGGAGGGAGAGGACTGGCCTCTGTGAGCAAAGGGGATCAGTATGAGGAACTGGAGATGTTGAGTCCAGGAAAAGAGAGTTGTCTGATAGGACCCAGTCTACTCTGCAGACACCTACCACTGAATGAGTGGCTGAAAACAGTAAGAGCTATCATCTGTTGAGTACTCACAAGATAAGGCTTGATATTTTTTATTGTAGGTGTGGGCACTAGCATTGCCTCCATCTAACAGAAACTGAGGCTCGGAGGGAATAAGTGGATTTCCCAAGGTTGCCGACACGTCATTGGCAGAAGCCATTGGCAGTTTACAAACCCAGGCAGTCGGACTTCAGAGCCCTCCTCTGATCCACTACATTTTCCTGCCAGTGTTGCAGACATCAAGAACAATAACCAGTGTATTGTTTAGACCCCTTTGCATGCATAATCTGTTTCAGCCCCTTTGAGGTGGGTACTGTGACTCTCCCCACTTGGCAGATGAAGAAACTGAGGCTCAGAAAGGCTAAGCGCCCTGCTTGAAATGAGTGAGAGGAGGAATTTGGGCCCAGGTTTCATCTGCATGTGTGCTGCACCTCCACCCTATAGGGTCTCACTGGGACTAGAATTCAGGCTAATGGTACATCCTATAAGAAGATGGCTTTCAACTTGATATAAATGCTGGAAAACGGTGCTGACCAGTGATGAACGGGACATGCCATGCCCTCTGGTAGGTAGGGAGTCCCCTGTGTTGGAAACGCTTCAGCAAAAACTAGATGGTTATTTCAGGAAATATTTCATAGAAAATTTATAAAACTAATAGGAAAAAACTTTTATTTTTTTCTCTTACTTCGTTTTGGGGTAAAGGTAATATTCACATAATCGAAAATTCAAAAAGTAAAAAATGGTATCTGGCGGGATGTCTACCTCCGACCCTGCCCCCCAATCTCTTTAACCACTCGTTAACTAGTTCAGTTCACCATTATCACTAGTTCCTTGGGCAGCTTTTCAGAGATGTTCCATGCAACGATTAGTACACATCCATGATTACTTCCCCTTGTTTTTCATCAATGGTAATTAGCCAGAGAAACATAAACCATTGTAGGTATTTTAGAAGAAGATTTAATAAGGAAGGCTGATTTCACATGGGTCAGAAGGGGTCATCGTATTACCCAAGTCACAGCAGCCCTGCATTCAGCTTCGTCGCTGCCCCTCCTGCTGTTGGAGATGCCACCACTGCCCCTGGAGATGCGCGAGCCTGCACCCCACTGACCCTGCACCCCACTGACCCTGCACCCCACCGACCCTGCACCCCACCGACCCTGCACCCCACCGACCCTGCACCCCACCGACCCTGCACCCCACCGACCCTGCACCCCACCGACCCTGCAGGAACTGCCCCAACCTGCGCCCTCTGCTGTTGCTGTGGGCGGAGCTTCCTGAGCTGCCACTAGGAGCAGAATGGCTGTTACCATTGTCCTAACTTCAACTCTTGCATAAACGCCTCCCATTGGTAGAAATTAACGGGAACCATGTGTCAAAAGAGCCTGGGAAGTGCAGATCTAGGCCTCCAGCCCCCACAAGGCCGGAGAGACTATAGAAGGACGGGTGTGGGGCTGACTAGCACAGTGCACCCCTCTAGCCGCTCAGCATCCCCTCCTTACCTATAATGTTCTGCTTCCTGATTTTCCCCTTAATGTACCGGGGAGTTTGTTCCATGAGAGTGTGTGCAGAGCTGCCTCATTGTTCACGATTGCCTAGGGTGCTATCAAATGGGCATGCCATAGTGTATTTTCTGTAATTTTGTTATGAATAACGCTAAATCTGTGTCCTTTGTTAGTGTAGCCGTAGGCTTCCTTCCTAGAAATACAACTGGTTCCTAAAGTATTGCACGAGGTAAGTGCTGCGACGCACCCTGAGGAATGAGGGACTTTCCCGCAGCTGCAGGGGGCCCCCCAAGAGACAGCCCTCGGCTCTCAGCCCCTTTCAGAAGTGGCTCACTCAGGTAGGAGAGCTGCCTTGCCCAAGGTCACATCTGTTTCCTGGGGGCAGCTGCATTCAAAGACTGGCTGGCACAGGGTGTAAAGACCTAGTCGCTTGAACCCAACTGGGGACAACTCTGAAGGGCCACCCCAGCTTCAGAGCTCCTTGTCGAGTTGGCAGAGGCCTCTGCGGAGACGGCTGTGTGGCTGGACCTCTCCCTTTGCCCAGGCCCACTCCCTTCCCTTAGGCCCACTCCCTTCCCTTTTCCCTGAATGCTCCCTAATGTCTATCTCGGAGTCTGCCTCCTAGGACATTTATAATTCTGATCAATTTTGCCAAATTACCCTCCCTTGAGGTTGTATAGATGATGCATGAGGGCCTCTGGTCCAGATCGCTAGGACTCTCCAGGACCCGTGGTTCGGGAGTCCATCCCGCACAGGATGCTCTCCTGGACGCAGCCCAGCGTTGCTGCTGGACTCCGAGGTGCTCCATCATCGGATCCTCTGTGACCTCCCCTTGTTTGAAATTCGCCAGAGCTTGGCGTTCCTGTGCGGAGCTGATTCCGACGGAACTCGACCTGCTCTGATCCCCTAAGCCTTGTTTTGTTAACACAGTCCTGCAAGATTTATTTGTTTGGCTTGGCTTACCCTGACCTCAGACGTTCTGTTTTGTATTATTTTTAAAAGCGTGCAGGTCTCCATGGAAGCCTTTTTCTTTCCAAATCTAAGAACCAGCTGGGGGAATAAGAAAAGCAGGTGGGCCACTAGGGTGGACTCGCTGAAACATAACTCATCAGGGAGCAAGTGTTTCTCTCCGCCACGGCATTGATTAATGCGGGTCCATCGCCCCCCGGGGTCTATTTTTAGGCTCACTAATTTAAGAAGACAATTGAGAAATGGAGAAACAGTAGTAATGGCGATGGCAGAGAACTTTCATTGAACGTGTACCGCATGCTCGGAGCCGTGCCAAGTGATTCCCATGAGTTAACTCGTTTGACCCCCACAGTGTGCCTGTTTTGGAGGAAACTGAGGCTCAGAGAGGTTAAATCATAAGTTGCCCAGGCAGGGTCGCCCAGCTAGTGAGTGTGTGGGGAAGCTGGAGTTTCAGCCCAGGTTCAGCCAACTCTGGGGGCCTGGTTCTTAACCGAGTAGATCTGCCAGGGTGTCTGCTGGGTCTGGAACTTGTCTGCATCCAGCTTTGGCCTTTTTCCTTCCTTGGGTTCCTTGAGCACATAACCCCGCCCTCCCTTTCTATCTCACCCGGCTATTTTTATTTTTATTTTTATTTTTATTTTTATTTTTATTTTTATCCTTACCCAAGGATACAGTTCCATTGATTCTAGAGAGAGAGGAAGGGAGAGGGAGAGAGAGAGAGAGAGAAACATCGATGTGAGAGAGAAACATCGATCAGCCCCCTGTCCACGTCCCGATCGGGAATCGAACCCACAACCTTTTGGTGCATGTGGACAACGTTCCAGCCAACTGAGCCACCTGGCCAGGGCTCTCACCCTGCTCTTTTGATCTACTGGAGAAATTACAACTTCTTACGAGGCGTACTTCCAGCAAAAGTCTCCTCACAATGGCTCTCACTAGGCGTTTGATGTTTCTGGCTTTGCGCCTCATAGTCCCGTCACCAGTTCCGTGTTCTTCTCTGTTCCTCCCCGGTTGAAGTTCCCTATGTGTCCTGAGGTGTGACTGTGTGTCTTCAGACCACACGGACAGGATAGCAGCTCAGGTTCTGGAGCCAGAGCACCTGAGTTTGAATCTGGCTCCACCACTTCCTGAGTGATGTGACCTCTCTGTGCCTCAGTTTCCTCATATGTAAAATTAAAATAACAGTAGTAACAAGAATAAACCCGTATAGGGTTGTGAGGTTGGAACAAAATGTCCCATTTGAAGCACTCAGAGCAGATACCGGCTTATAGATAGTGCCAGCGAGTGTTAAGCTGTTTTTATGATCACCTTCACATTGCTGAAGACACACTGCCCTGGGTAGTTTCTAGGTGTCAGTCTCTGGCATTATTCAGAAATGAAGCCCTAGCCAGTTTTGCTCAGTGGTTAGAGCGCCGACCCTCGGACTGAAGGGCCCCGGGTTTGATTCCAGCCAAGGGGCACGTACGTCAGTTGCAGGCTCAATCCCCTGCCCTGGTCGGCGTGCGAGTGGGAGGCAGCCAATCAATGTGTTGCTCTCGCATCGATGTTTCTGATTCCTCTCTCTCTCTCTTTTCCATCCTTCCATTCTGTCCAAAAAAAAATGAAAAAGATATAACCCATGTTCTAAAGAAATTTACTACATGGTTGTGGGGAGTAAGAAACATAAAAAGTTCGTGGTGTATTTTAATGTGTATATTTTTTATTTACATAGATGTCCAATCATGTCTCCCATGGGCATCTGGCACTCGCTGGCACTTGGTGTAAACTCTGACTTTTCCTTGCCAGCAGACAGGCTGCGCTGGCTGGTCACGGTGTTGAGCGTTTCCGAGTGAACGTGTGAGTGGGTGGATGTGGTACAGCCGTAGAAGGGGCCTTGACGATCACCTACTCCAGGCTCCTTGCTCAACAGCTAAGAGGCTCAGAGAGGGGAAGTGACCAGACCCAGCGCCTACATCAGATCCCTGTTGGAGTCCAAACTGTGGAGGCCCAGGCTCCCGTGCCCCATGTCAGTGCCCTTCCTGCCACATTTCCCCGCCCGCCAGTGTTACCTTTGCCTTCCCCCTCTAGGGAGCCGTTAGTCCCCTCTGATGCCTTTACTAGCAAACAGTGGGCCCAGCGCTGTGGTCATGACGTCCACGTTGTCCCCACGTACCTGCAAGAGGCTTTCTTCTGGGGGGCGGGGCTGGTCTAGGATGGAGGGCTGAGCGTCAGCTGGTGGCCAGAGGAGGGCCCTGCCCAGTGGCGGCGTTTGGGGGATATGGAGACCGGGGTGGATGAGCCTTCCTCATTCCGACGGCAACGGTGCTGCTTTGCCAGCGGGGTGATCGTTTGGAGCCCCCCTTCCTGGTGTGGCTGGACCACCCGTTAGCATCTTAACCAGCGGCGGGAAGAAAGGGGCCGTGGGAATGAAAGCTGGAAAAGCAGCTCACAGTTCCTCGGCCCCTCCCCATTAAGTCCGGCAAAGCCCCCCTCCCTAACTGCCGCGGCACTGCATCAGCCCCTGCCCTACCCCTGTTTCATCAGATAAATGAGACCCCCGTGGAAACTAAGTAGAAATTCTAAAGGAGAACTCAATAAGCCCATTGCTGTCTTGAGGAATAGGTAATAAAAAATAAACAAAACTTGTCTTATCTCAACCTCTCCTTCATCCCAGACACTTCCTGAGCACCTGCTCTGTCCTTGGCCTCACTGCCGGGCCCTCCCCGCTCCAGGCTTTCTCCCTGGGCGGAAGGCAGACACTGGGTGGTCGCTGCAGCGCGCCGTGGGGGGGCCTGTCATAGATACGTGTCCAAAGGGTGGCGGAGCACAGCAGAGGGGCCGTCCTTCTTGCCTTGGAGTGTTCTTAGTTCAGGCTTCGCAGACGCCGGCGCTCGGCGGGGATTTGGGAGGAGGGTTAGCCGTGTCAGGCCGAGCGGGGGCAGGTGTGCACAACAGGCCTCCCAGCCGAGGGGCGTGTTTTAGATCTCAGCGTGTCACACGTGGGGATGACCAGAGTACACGGTGCATGAGAAGGGGTGGGGGGAGATGACGCTGGACAAGCAGACAGAGGGCAGCCCGCTCAGGGTGGGCTTCGTGTCACACGGCACACAGCTGGACATTTGTCCCAGAGGCAGCGGGACGCATTTATGGCACTTCTTAAGCTATGGAGTCCTGCGATACAGTTTTCATTTTAAGATGCACGTGCTGATAGTGGTTTTAGAGAACGGGCTGGGTGGGAACGGCGGCTGGAGGCGGGGAGCTCAGCCCCCGACTGGGTGAAAAGGCATCTCACCCTTGGCTGTTACGCGTGGGGAGCAGGCGCAGGTGACCGCTACGTGGGCGCATGTGTGCTCCTGCCACCGTGTGCTTGGCCCTTTAAGCTTCATCCCCATACCTGGGTCTTGTATTGGAGAAGAGGAGAGATGCCCCATCTTTCTCACAGCAGAGGGGATGGACCCAGACCCACTCTGAGTGTGTGAACTGGCACCACCGAAAAGCAAGCCACTGTCGGCACATCTGAGGCGCCACCTGAATCCTGGCCACTCCCCTCACCCGTCTCACCCCGAACTTCAACGCACTCGCAACGTCCCTGCCGTGGACTGCTCCTGCCCTCCCTCCCCTGCCCCTCCTGCCTTCCCCATACCGCATCTCGGGCCTGGACCATCAGCCTTTCTTCACATTGGCTGCCTGCTCCACTGCCATCCCCACCATTCAGGGCCTGGCTCGCTCCCCGACGGGTGGAGCCCCCCAGGCCCACCCCAGCCCTGCCAGCAGCCCCTGCCCGGATGTGCTCACACACAGGCTTCCAGCCTCTGCGTTTCGGTAGGAACCGAGGGTTATTAATGAACCCGGGGTGGGACTTATTATGAAACATCCCAGAGAGCTGGAACGAGGCAAAGGGACTTCTGAACTCACAGCAGGGGAAAAAATGCCTTTTAATTGACTTGGATGACTTCACCGCAAAAATCCGTCTGGCCGCTATGCTAAACTGGAAACTAATCTATTAGGTTGTCTCAGGAATCTCCCAGCCCACCCTGGCCAGGATCTCCTGAGGGGGAGAGCGGGGCCGGCACAGAAACAGAGAACCGGGGCTGTGCTTTGAACTGGCTTCCTTTGGGTCAGACCCAGCCTGGCTGCGTTTCCCTGGGAAAGAGAGGGGAGGCTGACAGCTGAGGATGAGTGTGGAAGTCCCACTGTGTCTGTCTTTACAGGGCTTTTCTACGGCGCTGCTTACCTCCGAATAGACTTCGGCCGAAGCTGAGCCCGTCTTGAACCCCTTCTCTCAGGGAGCTTAGAGGGTGACATGAGAGAATTTTCACGGGCGGCGTTGTCATATAGACAGACGACAGCTGTGCACCTGGGCTCAGAGGGAGGAACGGTCATAGCGAGTCTCTAGTCACGCGCTTGCTAAGTGCCAGGCACATGCTCAGGACGTCCCGTGGGTTAGTTCATTTAATCTTCATCACCACCCTCTGAAGAGCAGGCACTGCAAGTCCCCCATTCTCCAGGTGGCCAAACTAAGGCTAAGAGAGGTTACGTGGCTGACCCGAGGCCCCGCGGTGTACAAGGGGCAGAGCTGGAGTTCAAAGTCTAACTCCAGCTTCTGTTTTACCTGGGAAGGTGGAAACGGCAGAAATAAAACCCAGAGACTTGGTGATTTTTTTTCTCACATATGCAGGTCTGGCTTATACATTAGCCCTGTTCTGTGGGACCTAGGCTGGGCCTACGAGGTGCTCTGTGACCTAGCGCCTGCCACCTTTTCTACCTCACCCCCTCCGTTGTCCACCTTACATTGTTGTCCAGCCAGACCTGGAAAAAGAGTTTGCCTCCTCCGACCTAAAGCAGGTTTTCAGATCGATTTTCCTGGAAACCATAGACAGCCTGCCTGGGTTTTCTGACCTTTTATCTGTGCTTCTGGAACCTTCCTTTACTCCCTGAGGCTCTCCTCGTGAGTTCATGGGTGGCTCTCAGCCTGTTGAAGATGGAACTGAGCCAGGTGACCTCCCCCCCACCCCGCCTCGGGGCCTACATTCTGTCCGGATGGGGAGGAGACAAGCAGCCCACCCCTCTGCCGCCAGGAAAAGCAGGGGAAGAAAGAGGGGCTGAACCTCCCTGGCGGGGCCAGCCAAGTGCCAGGACGCCCAGCTTTGCATCCAGGGGACAGGCCCAGGTTTGATCCCTGGGCTTAGTTTGCCTGTTCCCGCTCAGCTGCTTAGTGTCGCTGGGGCTCCCTCTGCTCTCCATGTCCAGGCTCCTCAGTGTCTGTGGGACGAAAGCCAAGGGCCTTAGGCAACACCGAGGCCCTTCCCATCCAGGCACCCGCCTGGCTCGCTCACCCCCTCTCCTCTCCTCTCCCTGCTCCGTGGTCCCCAAACGTCCTTGGAGGAGCCAGTACTTCATTTAGATGGCCTCTTGTTTGTAGTGGCCTTCCCTTCAGGTCTGCATCTTGGTTTCCAAAACTGTTGTTTCTATGAATATCTGCGTATCCATCCCTCCATCCGTCCGTCCTTCCGTCCGTCCGTCCATCCATCTCTAAAACCTAAGTTGCTCCCCGCTTCTTTTATTTTGTGGTCTCTAATCAGTTCAGAACTAGGCTTCTTTCCCCTCAACACCTTTATGAAATGTAGTGCTTCATAACAGTAATAATACTAATAATAGTGGTGACCGTAAGCACTAGCTTTAAAGCACACATGCCTGGTACTCCGCCAAGACTTACTCTATTCCTGTCACCTCACTTTGGCCTTGTGAGTTTTTTGCTTCTATTACAGGTGATAAAACGAAGGTCCCGAGGGGCCTCGCAATGCCGCCTGTCGCTGGCAGAGGCAGGATTTGGACTCCTGGCTCCCCACGAGCGCGTGTTCTGTAAAAGCCTGTATTTTCCTGACTCCCACTGCTGCCCCGCCCCTCGTTCCTGGCATCCGCGCCTGCCATCCCCACCGCCCTCTGCACGGCTTTCGGCTTCCTCTGATCCTTACCTCAGCTGCCCTTGGCCTACATCTATTGGGAAATGCCATTAAGATTTTGAAAGGAAGTTGGCTCCTTCTCACTAGTTTTTATTACTACTCTATAGTATTTTGTTTGTGTGGAGGAAAAGCTTTTGTTGCCTCGGAAGAAAGCAGAGATATTTCGAGACAGCTCAGTAGGATGGACAGAGCTGTGCCTTGGACCAGAAGAGCACGGGATCGAGTCCCGGCTCTGCCCCTTACTGCCTGTGGGACTGTGGGCAGGCCGCTCAGTGTTCTGAGCTTCGGTTTCTGTATTTGCAAAGGGGAGGTAGTAACAGCGCTATCCCTACATTCGTCACAGTGGAGGGATCGGTGCATTGTAGCTCAATCAGAGAGGGCCCTGGATCCAGGGTGACTCGCGTGTGGAAGGAGGCCTGATAAATGCAGGGAGCACTTTCTACCTGCCGGCCCTCCCGGGTCACGGCAGGCACCGCTGCTCGGCGAAGGCCAGCCTTCCGGCCCAGCCGCGGGCGCTCCCGCTGCTCCGCACACGGCAGCCAGAGCTGCCGGCAAGACGAACCCACTGGGTGCCCCAGAGGGACTCTCAGTCTCACGTTCTGGGGTTGATACGAGTCTACTTAGAAAGGGTGGTAAATTATGGATGAGGCGGTTGGGTCCTGGACAGATGAGGGCGGTTGGTAAATACACCACGGGAATGAGACCCACCGACAGCAGGCCTCTGCGTTGCCTGCTGGCGGCCTCTAACCTGGAGCTGTCTGCCGAGCGGCTGTTTTCCAGGTGTATGTCTTAGAGGCCTGGTGTTGTGCAGGGTTCCTGGGGTTGCACACTGTTGAGCGTGCTTGGAAGGGGATAGGTAGGCAGGTAGGTAGGTAGGTAGTCAGCGAGCCTAACTAATCTGTCCTCATGTCATTAATTTCCAGCTGGGACAGTTTTGCCCCCCAGGGGACATTCAGCAAGGCCTGGGAACATACTTAGTTGTCACAACAGGGGATACTCCTTACATGTATGGGTGGAGGCCAGGGATACTGCTGATCTCCCATAACAAAGGGTCATCCAGCTCAAAATGCCAGTGTGCCGAGGCTGAGAAACTGCTGGACTGAAACAGCTTTTTGTGCCAGGATCCCCTGGTGCCCTAAAGACAGGCGATGGTCGTCCAGTGTATGCTGATGAGGATTCACAGCCACTCTGAAGAAACCGCACTTTCACTTCCCTTTGAGGCATCACAGCAGCCTAGGGACAGGGACAGGGACATGGATAGGGCAGGGCGGGGACCCTCTACTTCAACAGACACTGAGGCAGGAGTTGCTGTCCTTTCCCCAACATCCCATTGCAATGTAGTCCAAGAATGGGATTGGACCCTGGGTCTACCTTACCCCTTGCTCAGTGACCTTTGCCACGCACCCCTCACCAGTAAGTGCGCCCCTGGCTCTGTGCCCCACAGCCCAGCAGAGGCCCTGAGCAGGTGGACATCCGGAAGAGCTGGACGAAGCCCATTGTTGTAAAGGTAGAGGGGTTTGTTTCCGTCGTTAATGCTGAGACATGCAGATGCAGATGTGACTGTCGTGAAGGAAGGGAATTGCATTTATAGTCCCCTAAAAGCAGGAGGTGCTGCAGGCCACATTGAGGGAAACACGGGGAAGCACCACGGCCAGTGGGGGCAGAGGGAGCCGGGTAAACGTGGTCAAGAGCCGTTATTGTGGTTTCTTGGGAAGCAGGCAGGTTTAGGATGGGTTCATCTGAATCCCTTCAGCAGGCCCCAGCGTATAGGGGTCCTAGTTGTTCCTGGCTGTCGGGGATCTGGCCCTGGGGTGATCAGTGCAGGGGGATAGCGGGCTGGAGTGTGAGAGCCCAGTAAGGGAGGAGGTTGGGAGCATGGGGTCTGGCTGGCTGGCTTACATTTCAAAGGTGTTCTCTATGGGAGTTGTTGACTGCCTCTAGGAATTGGTTGACTCCATGAGAGGCAGTCCCCCGGGGTCAACAGGCCACCGATGTCAAAGCATTAGGAGTTAGAAAATAAGACATGATAATATACCTGTCCAAGTCCAAAGCTTCATTGCACAGCTGCATTTTAAGAGTCTTAGAAAACAGGACTCTTGTTTCCAACTCAATATTATATAAAACCTAATATTTATACAAATTTAGAAGTAAAAATGACTCCTCTGTTGGATGCAGAGCTAGAAGACCCTGAATCATTTCAACCTCCAACGAAAGTGCCCCAGCCCCCACCCACCCCACACACGCCCCCTTTGATGCCTCTGTGGAAGCCATCCTACCACGACCTTCAGCCCCGCTGCCTCGCTTGCGTCGAGTTCTGCCACAGTTGGAAGGAGCCTGGCTGCGCAGTTAAAGCATGGCCCCTGGAGCCAGTGTTGTGTTCACATTCTCGGTCTGTCCCCTCCCAGCCATGTGACCTTTGGAGACATATCTGATCTCATCACACCTCAGTACTCCCAGCTATAAAGCGGGCGCAATAACACTGGGACCTGCCTTATGGGGTTCCCGTCAGAATGAATGGAGTTAATACGTGCAAAGTCCTTAGAACAGTGCCTGGCACATAGTAGGTGCGTCAAAAAATTATGGTAAATTGTAATTCTAACATAAATGTAATTTCTGATATTCAATTATAAATATGCTCTACCATAGTTGATAGATTGCCACCGGAACTACCGACGGTATTCCTATAGCTACCACGTCTAGTCCTGTTAGTATCACCACCTGTGTTTCTATTTCTCCAAAGACTACAACTGCTGCTTCTGTTACTGTTGTTCCGACTGGGATAACCGTTGTCACCACCGCCCGTGGGCATTGCCACCACCAAGTGCAAACAACGTCAGATGGGTCCTTAGAGTCAAAGCAGGTGTGAAGGTGCAGAAAGAGCCATAAGCTGTCACTCTCGAGCCACGGGTGACATGCTTGTCCTTCCTCTTGTATCCTGTGCACTTCCTGCACTGGTTTAGGAAGTTATAAAGTCCTCAGACACGTGGGGCCATTATCCAGGAGGTTGTGTGTGTGATTCTATATTTATAAGCTATTTTCTCTGAACTGCAAGGTCAAAAATGACCCATTATAGCTCTTTGTGACACTGGACGTGCAAGTGCCACTGTGAGTCAAGAATGTCATTGGCTCAGCGGCTCCCAGGGCCTCCCTGCTCCCCGGCACGTGGACAGAGACACTGTCTCTTGCCTTTGTTTCTTGACATGTGAATGCATGCCTGCAGGGTTTTTTCTCCCCCTGACACTACCCCTATGGTCCCCATTTGGGGCTTAGGTTCAGGTTGGCTCTGAGCCCTGCCTGGGTCATGCTGTTTTAGAACTACTGTGGCCCCTTGGGAAGAAAATGAGCATTTAAGAAGAGAAATTTGGCCTTTGGAAACATGAGTCCCTACTGAGAAAAAGGAATTGGGAAAACAGCCTGTTTGCAATGAGGAACGTTGTCTTGGGCTCTCCCTTTTCCCGAGCCCAGCCTTAATTTGGAGATATTTCACAGTGGACTTTTGAACGGGTGACCAGTTCATACCAAGCTGCCTTAAATGCTTGCAGCCAAAACCTACGGGGACTTGCAAATCAGCCTTGGGAAGAGAGCTCAGCTCTGTCTTGTCTCAGAGCTCCCAAGGCCTGCTCCAAGATAAACACATGAGCTGCGCGGGCCCGGAGAGCTCGGGTCTTTTTTCTCCTTCATTTTAGAAGCTCCATGTGTGCATTATTTTAAACAGGCGCCAGCACACGAGGCCCTTTTAACAAGATTGCAAACAGATGGGGCCTCGGGCCGTTCGGTAGCGCTCAGAAACTAACATGGGAAGTGCTAAGCCATCCTGCGTCCAGGCAGCGTTCATTTTCTCCTCGAAGCACAAGTCTGGCCAGGCCTCCCATTCTCGGGGAGCACGAGTCTGCTTCCTGCGTCAGGTGTGTCAGCCAGGGGAAGGAAATATCTCCTTTCACTGCGTTTGCCCGTGTTTGCGTTTACTTAACCCTTTGGCAGCTTGGGAGAGTGGAGGACTGTGCTGGCCTTGGAGGCCCCAGGCTTCTGGAGCTGGAAGCATTAGGCTCAACTTTCTGATTATAAATGGGATGAGCATCCTCCACAGCTCACGGCTCTCCAAAGGCTCCCCATAGCCAGAGTCCTTCCCCTGACTATAGGCCCTTCATGGTTAGATTTCTCTGGCCTTGTCTTTCTTGGCTGCTCTGATCCAGCCACACTGGCCTTCTTACTGTCCCTTAAAATCAAGCAACAGAAAACAAGTGTTGGCGAGAATGTGGTGAAATTGGAACCATGATGCGTCGCTGGTAGGAATGTAAAATGGTGCAGCCACTGTGTAAAACTGTATGGAGATTCCTCAAAACGTTACACATAGAACTACTATATGGCCCAGCAATTCCGCTTTTGGATATTACTCAAAGGAATGGAAAGCAGGGACTCGAACAGGTGCTTCTAAATCCGTGTTCATAGCAGCATTACTCACAATGGCCAAAAGGTAGACATAACCCAGGTGTTCATCAACGGACAAATGGGTAAACAAAATGTGGTATATCCATACAGTGGAATATTATTCAGCCTTAAACAGGAATGAAGTTCTGACATATGCTGCGACATGGATGGACCTTGACCACGTGATGCTAAGTGAAATAAGACGAACATAAAAGGACAAATATTGTATGACTCTGCTTTTATGAGGTGCTCAGAGTGGTCAAATTCAGAGACAGAAAGGATAGAAAGTAGAATGGTGTTTACAGGGGCTGAGGGGAGTGGGGAGTTTGTGTTTAATGGGTACAAAGTTTTTTGGAGTTTTTCCCCCTTTTTTTAATCGTCTCCTGAGGATATGGTCTCACTGACTTTTTTTAGAGAGGGAGGAAGGGGGAGAGAGAGAGAGAGAAAGAGAGAGAAACATTGATGTGAGAAAAGCATCGATCTGCCGCCTCCTGCACACACCCCAGCTGGGGATCAAACCCGCAACCTGGGCATGTGCCCTGATCAGAAATCGAACCTGCAACCTTTTTGGTGTACGGGATGATACCCCACCCAACCGAGCCACCCTGCCAGGACTGTGAACAAAGTTTTTGTTGGAGAAGATGAAAAAGTTCTAGAGATGGATGGTGGTGGTGTTTGCACACCAATGTGTACTTTATTGAACACCTAAAGACTGGTTAAAGTGGTAAATTTTATGTTATGTATATTTTACCACAATGAAAACAAACTTTGAAAAACGCAAGAGAGAACACCCTGCCCCAGGGCCTTTGCTCCTGCTGTTCATTTTACCTGGAACCCTCTTCCCCCAGGCTGAGGGTTATCCACATGGCTCATGCCCTTACTGTGTTCAGGTTCTTTGCACCGATGTCGCCTCCTCAGAGATGCCGGGCCACCCTCTCTGAGGTGGCACCCCCCTGCACACCTCTCAGTCACACTCATTCACTTCTCCTGCTCCATTTTTCTTCAAAGCATCCAGCACCCTGAGTGCTACACCGGCTGGTCTTTCCTGCGTGCCCAGGGCTGAGCCCGAGCTGCAATAGAGCAGCAGGGCTCCCTGCCTGGAGCTCACACCTGGCCCCCGCGGGAGGAAGCGGCAGGTCCCCAATGGGGGGGGGGGTGCAGAGCTGGCCCTGGATGTGCAGGTTGGGCTAAATGGCCGGAAGGTGGGGTAGAGAGGCAGCTGGGAGGCAGTTTGGGAAGAGAGAGCCCAGGCTGTGGGAGTGGTGGGTTGAAAAGGAGAGCAATGCTTTATTTCACCTGACAACCCTGAAAATGGTTTGAGAACTTTAAAAAGAAATAAATAAAAGTATTTTAGGTCAGGACAGAGCATTGTAATTTCTCAGAGCTTTGATGGATAAGGTCCCTGTCATCACGTTATAACGCTGAACTTTCCATTTGGAAAAAAACCTACAGAAATTAAATTGCATCAGGCCCACGTGAGCCCTTTGGTATCTCCCCTCACCGCACTTGGCGGGGCCGTGCCTGCTGCATCTCCAGCCTCGTCTCACCCAAACAGCGCCGCCGCCTGGACCCCAGCCACGGTCACCTTCACCTTCAAGCTGCCGACGGCAGACGTGGCTTCCGCATCCCAGTCTGCAAGCCCCTGAGCCCAGGGCCCACCTGGAGACGTGGGGAGACTTCCACACTTGCTTGCGTACCCTGTGAGCACACTTTTCTGAACAGTCCGCAGAATGGTGTTTAAACTCCTGGAGCCCAGCTTGGCCGTGAGGAATGGATGTCGAGGGGACAGTAACCGTCCCCCTTTTCTGTGCGGCTGGGCTGTGGTCTTAAAATCTCTGGACATTTCCCTGACCCGTGGCAGGGAACAACAATTGTGGCAGGTAGCAAAGCTGGTTTCTGAGTCTCCCAACCTTATCAAAGCTCCGGAGGTAATGAGAGATGAGGCTGTGGTGTTCCCACCATTCTGTCCGCCTTAAAGGCTCTTCCTCCCCCCCTTCCTCCCTCCTCCCTCCCTTTCCTCCCTCCTCTTGCCTCTTCCCCTCTTCCTCTCCTTCCATAAACACCCTTCTCAGGGCCCTGGGAAAAGCCCTCCTACCCTTGGAGTGTCCCCTGGCCCAGGGAAAATGACAATGGAGGCTTTACCTGGGTTATCCAGGTGCTGGGGTTTCTCGTGGGCACAGCTGTCCCGGGAGCCTGAGCAGGAAGGGGTGATCGTTAGGACAAAATTAGGGCACGCCTGGGTGCTCCCCCGGCCGGTCACCGGAACTTCCCCTTGACCCCTCATAAATGGGCATTGATGCTTTGGAGAACAAAACTTGGCTCTTCGGATATCCCTTAAAAATCAGAACGATGCATTTCCCGGTGGTTTTTCTCAAGCTTGCCCCCCTGACTGATGCTGCCAGATGTGCTGGTGATGCGGCGGCGGCTGAATGCTCGTCACCGTCAGTGATGATGGTCAACACGACGATTTTGGTGGCGAGGATGGTGACGATGCTGACCTCGTACCATCTCACATGGAATAAAACCCTCACCGTGATCCCATCTACCGGCCCCCTCTGACCTCGTCTCCCGCTCACCCCTCGCTAGCCCTGTTCCAGACACACTGGCGTCCTCGCTGTTGCTTGCACCCTGCGCCGATGCTCTGCCCCAGGGCCTTGGCTCTTCCTGCCTGGAAAGCCCGCCCCCCCAATGCATGGTTTTCTCCCTCACTTTGTTCATATCGCTGATCAAGTGCCTCCTTCCCCTGACCCCCTTGTTTGACATAACCCTCACTTCCAGGCACTCTTTCCTCTATGGGTCTACTTTTCCTCTCCTGACTTTATTTATTGTTAATGGTCCGTCTCCCCCAGTAGCTACAAGTTTCATGAGAACGGGGATTTTTGTCTGTTATTTTCACTGCTGCGTCATCAGGCCCGATCCTTGGCATAGTAGCTGCTCAATAACAATTTGTTAAGGGAGTGAAGTCATGGATGGATTCAGAGTCACACAGACTGGAATTTAAGTCCCAGCTCTCTTGCTCAGTTACGTTGTGATCCTGGCCAAATTATTTGCCCTCTCTGCTCCTCACTTTTGCCATCAGCCAGTGAGGTTGCTAAAACCTACCTCCTCATCAATAGGTTATTTTACTGATCAAATGAAATACCATAACTGTGATAGCTAAGATTGATTACACACTTATTTTCACTTTGCACCTTGCTAAGGGCTTTTAAATGGATTAATTCATTTAATGCTCACAACCGCCCTAGGAAGGCATTAGCCACATTTTACAAATGAGGACTGAGACATAGGCAGGCTAACTAACATGCCCAAGTTAGTTATACAGCAAGTAAGGGGTAGAGCTTAGACACAAACTCGTGTGGTCTGATTCTAAAAACCACTATGGCCCTGGCCAGTGTGGCTCAGTTGGTTGCAATTGATGTTTCTCTTTCATGTTGATGTTTCTCTCTCTCTCTTTCTCTCTCTCTCTCTCCCTTTCTCCCTTCCTCTCTCTGAAATCAATAAAAAAATTAAAATTAAACCCCCTCCCCCACAAAACCACTATGCTATACCAAACACTTTGTAAACAACAAATCACTATTGTTGTGGGTTTTTTTTAAATAATGTGGTGACCACCTAACTTTGGATATTCCATTACTGGAACATTTAAGAATGTAGCATTTATCATTTTTCCTATGTTTTTATATTTATTTTGACATGCTTTTATGTCTTTATCTCTTCCTGCCCTGCCTGTTACATGCCTGGGTGTGCACACATGCGCGCGCGCACACACACACACACAGATAGTATGATTTTTGATGAGCAGAAGGTGCCTTTGCATGTGCCCTGGGTCACCTGTGCTCTGCCTGGTGGGTGGGCAGTGCTTCCGGGCAGCACACCCTGACCCAGGCCTGGGCCTTTACTGAGGTGCCAGGCGTGGCTCCTGAGCAAGGCCGCCTCGTCTGGACCAGGCCACTGAGTGAGTCTGCAGACTCTCAAAGCCTCTTTTGTCTTCGAGGTGAGTCTGAACGGATGGAAAAGACCTCCGCCCCGAGATGCCAGCCAAGGAAGTCACTGAGCCCACTGGGCCCTCGGAGCTAAACACACAGCCTGTGCCGGGAAACCTACAGGAAGCTGTTCTTGCTGACTGCAGGCCCTGGGCCGCCTGCCAGGGGTTTGCCAGCAGCGGGGCAGTCGGACGAGGCACAGTGGTGAAGGAGGGGCAGGGCCCGTGGGCTTCGCTGGCAGACGCTGCAAACCGGCGTGGAGAAGGCACGGGAAGGTGTAAGAATGAAGGCGGCCCTTTAGCTGACCCGTCTCTGCGCATTGGCTCACGAGTTAATGCAAAGAAGCTACCAGTTGCAGTGTGAAGGGTGTCGGCCTGGGTTTGGGTCCAAGCTGATGTAATTACCAGGGTGTGATTTTGGGCGAAGTCGCTCTGCCTCCCTGGGCCTCCCTTTGGCATCTGCCCAGTAGGCATTGTTCATTCAGTGATATTACGCAGCACCTGTGGTGCGCCGGGCCCTGGGTGAGGTGCTGGGATGCAGCTGAGAATGAAACAGGCACAATCCCTGTTCTCTAGAGCTTCTGTTCTAGCGAGAGATGGATGACTAAATATTTAATTGGGAGGGATATAAATACTTGTGTCACCTGGCTGGGCGTGGCTCAGCAGTTGAGCGTCGACCTAGGATCCAGGCGATCAGGGTTCGATTCCTGGTCAGGGCACATGCCCGGGTTGCGGGCTGCAGCTGATCAATGACTCTCATCATTGATGTTTATCTCTCTCTCCCCCTCTCCCTCCTTCTCTCTGAAATCAATAAAGATATATTTTAAAAAAATAAAATAAATAAAAAATAAATAAATACTTGTGTCACATGGGGGTGAGGACTGTGGGGGAAGATTAAACAAGGAAATGGGGCGTTGAGCGCAGTAGGTGCTTTGCAAGGAGGTGCCTCTGGGGCGCCGTGGGGCAGAGGTGTGAGTGGCAGGAGGGAGCAGATCACGCTGCCAGGTCCCAGAAGCGCTTAGAGGCTGGGGGACCGGAGGCTGGAGCTTGTTCGGTGTGTTTCACAATGGAAAGGAGGCCAGCTGAGTTGGAATTGGGGTACAAGGGGATGGTGGGAGACGATGCCAAGGAGGTCATCCTGGGGGACATTACAGGCCAGGTAGGGCTTAGGTTTTCTCTATTTAGTACTTTTTAAATGACTGCTGCTGCTGTTTGTCTTTTAAACGAGTCTTTTAGACTCTATGAGACTCTATGAAAGAACTTAATACTGAAGAAAATCACAGGACATGCAGAATGAAGATTTTTTTAAAGGAATTTGTTGATGACACAGTTTCCTTCCCAAGAGTAGATATAATCTGTTAGGGATTAGGGTGGAATTTTGATGATAACTTGCTTGAGGACTCAAGAATGCTCTAATCCCACCCTGACAATCACCACCGCCCCTGTGCCAGGTTCCCAAGGTAGCTGAAAACAGGAGGAATTGCAAATGAGCATCGAAATACCCTTAAGGTTAGCTGGCCCAGGCCCACTGCCCCCAGTGCAGGGCTGTCCGCAAAAGCTGCCCCGAATCCCTCAGTTTAGGCTCCAGACCAAAGCGATGCCACCTCGTGCCCTCCTGTAAGCCAAAACCTCTCGTGTGGATGTTACTAAGTATGTGACTCCTGTTACTAGAGTTCCTCGGTACAGCAAAAACAGTCGTGGAAAGAGAGCAGGACATCAGCACCTTCTGAGAGTCAGGGGCTTTGCTGCCAGCTCGTGGGCGAGGGAGGGGCAGAGGGAAAGATGGGTGCTGGGGTTCGCTTCCTTGGGGAGCTACAAGGCAGGAGGGAGGCAGTCGGCCGGATGAACACTCAGATCAGCAGACACTCGCTGCAGAGCAGCAGGACGTGGGGTTGCCTGGCTTTTCAGCCCAACGGTGACGCTCCCACTGTTACATGCAGCACCGTGATGTCCTGACCACTGGCTAACAGTGTTTCTGAGTAGGGCAGAGGGCCAGAAGTTGTCCTTGCATTAGAAACTGGGGTTGGGGGTGCTGGAGGCCTGTCACCTTCTCCTAACGACAACTCAGTGTCTGTCTCTGTCTGCCTGTGTCTGTCTTTCTCCTCCTGCAAAATCGATGGCGTGCTTTAGGCCACGGAAAGGGGCACCCTCTAAGGGTTAAGGGTACCGTTTGGACCAGATAGGTCTTCGCTGACTGACAGGAATGTCCAATATCTTATCAGCCACCCTTGGATTCCAGACCAATCTGTCCGCCAGCATCTTGCCTCCCTCAGGAACTCTGGACAACATCTCTTTGTGTCGAAATCCTCCTTCAGTCGGCGTCACGGTCAAGGTTGGTGGTAGCCGCTGCGTCCACATTCCCACACATTTTGGGGGTTTCTTATGTACATTCCAGCCCGTCATCCAATTTCAAGTCCCAATTTCCGTTTCTTTCTCGTTGATCTGCTGGCCTAATAGCATCCTTCAATTTATGATGATAATGATGATTGCGGTCCCCATTTTCCATTCTGTCGTCAACGTAATCATCATGGCAAATGTAATTATTAGCAACTAAACAGGAATATCCCATGCTTTCAGTAATGCTATCTGCTTGGCATCCCGTACTTGCTAGGTGCCAGTTCCGGTGAGAGTGCAGCGAAAGGCGCTGCAGGAAATGAATGCATTCCGTCTTGTGCCCGCCTGTCTGAGTGTGTGTGTGTGTGTGTGTCTGTCTGTCTCCACGTGTGTGCATGTGCGTTTTCTTGGAACTGGACATGCATTTAATTATAAACAGGTGCTTGCATCTCCTTCCGATCTGGGGGGTTGTAGAAGAGATTTTGTTAGTGGATAGGATTCCAACCCTATCTAGCACTGATAACGGAGCCTGGAACTTAAAAAATGCTGCATAAATATTTGTGGTTAAATATCTAATCACTCCCTTCCTCTGCAGACTTCAGTGTTTCACAGGGACCTTCCAGAGATCTCTATGCCCCAATCCCCGGAATCTGTGAAAATGATACTCAAAAGGGATTTACAGATGTGATTATGATTATGGCCCATTTTCTTTACATATTTTTTATGTCTCTTTCTCTACTTCTTCTGGGGCTTCAATTACATATATATTAGACTGTTTGAAATTGTCCCATAGTTCACTGAGAGGGGGGTGTGTGTGTGTGTTTTGTTTTTTTCTTATTTTCTTATAGGCTTCATTTTCTATAGTTTGTATTGCTTTCTCTCACTGTTAATTCCATACAGTGCATTTTCTATTTAAGATATTATATTTTTAGCTCTAGAAGTTTTATTTTTTTCATTTTTAAAATTTTCCACTTTCTCATTATGTTAATCTTTGTTCTTCTACATTCTTAATAATGTGTAGCATATTGATAATAGCTGTTTTAATCAGCTTTCTAATTTTTAACTTCCATCTTTGCTCTTCTCATCGTGTGTCCTATTTCTGGGTCTGTTCTTATTGATTGATTTCTCTTTATAATGGGTCATATTTTCCTGCCTCATTGCATGCTTGGTGGTTTATGATTGAATGCCGTAAATTTTACATTGTGAATTTTACATATCGGATGATGGATTTTGTTGTATTCCTTCAAATAGTGTACTTTGTTCTGGGATGTAGTTAAGTGTCTTGGAATATACTTGATACCTTCGGGGCATACTTTTAAACTTTCCTTAAGACATATCTTCCTGGAGTGGTGAATCATCCCAGTGTGCCTGCGTCTAAGGAGGTGCCTGGGGTATGAGACTTTCATTAAAAAACTAGGGCTGAGTTTCTGAGAAGTAGAACTTTCCATTTTAAAACTGGGAAAGCTCCTAGCAGGCTAGGACAAATTAAACACCCTAGATCTAGAGCAGGCTGTAGTCCACTAACTTAGTCCCACTATAAATTTTGAGGACCCTACTCATATGACAAGGTCTTGACACTCTCGCTGGGAGAACATGAGTTATTCCCAGCATGTGTGAGTTCTGGAGACTGTTGAGTTTACTGTTTTTTGGTGGTTCTTTTCTTTCATGCATGCTCAGATCAGCACTCAAAAGACTTGCAGACCTCCCTGGAGGTCTTTTTATGTGCATTTCCATTTCTTCCTATATTCTGTCCTGCAAGTTCTAGTGGCCTTGGCCTTCCTGAACTCTAGTCTCTGACTCCTCAGCTCAGTGAGACCTCCGAGTGTGTCAGCATCTCCCACGCTGCTCTACTGCCTGGAAACTGCCTCCAGGCAGTTGGCCCGAGTAATCATAGGGATAATTTCATCTGTTTCCTTTTTGCAGGGATCATAGTCCTGCCACACCTGTTGTCCACTGTCTGAAAACTATTACTTAATATGTTTTGTCTGGTTTTCTAGTTAAGATGAGAGTGTAAGTGTAGTCCCTGTTAATTCATTGTAGCCATAAGCAGAAGTCCTTACTCTTTATATTTTATACCTCAATATTTTTTTTAAAAAATTTATGTTATACATATTTGAAGGAGTTGCTCTTTTTTTCTGGTTACACCAGTTTTTGTACCTTCAGTTAACTCTTAAAAAGATAAGGAAATATTTGAAAATAATAATGGCAGCTGTTTAGAGAGATCTTTCTGTGTCTCAGCCCTGTGACAGGTGTTTCATATACATTACATTGAATCTTCACAAAAACTTTTAAAGCTAGATTATTGATATTATTATCTCCATTTTAAAGATGTCAAAACTGAGACTAAAGCAATTAGTAACTTGATCAGACTCCTCAGGTAGTATATTGCCCAGCTTACAGTCAAATGCAGGCTTTCTGAATATTCATTTATCCACACCACAATGCTTAATGTGCAGTATTAACACATAAGGAAACAGCTGGGGCTGAATGTTTTTGAAGTCAAAGGTTAAGTTATGCAGAAAATTTAAGTGACTCTGATGATATTGTTTTACAATATAAGTGAATGGCTGATGTTTTACTTTGTGTATGGAGGGGAGAGAACATGTGTATACATATATGTGTGTGTGTATATATATATATATGTATATATATATATATATATATATGCATTTATGTATGTGTTAGGTGCAGTGAATCAAGGAGCCTTATCTAACCATAGTGACCTTCTTTGAACCCCGACACCTTTGCATGCAATCCTGAAGTTGCATTTAATTTCCAAAATTATTATATTTGTTTCCCAGGACTGTCATAACAAGCTACCACAAACTTGGTGGCTTAAATCAACACAAGTGTATTCTCTCACCGTTCTGGAGGCTAGAAGCCTGAAATCAAGGTGCCGCAGGTGTGCACCCCCTCTGAGGGCTCTAGCGGAGGGTCCTTCCTGCCTCTCCCAGCTTCTACTGAGTCCTGGAGTTCCTTGGCTCGTGGCAGTAACTCCAGTCCTGCCTCTGTCTCCACACGGCCCTGGCCTTCTTCCCTGGCTCTCTCTCCCCTCGTCTCTTCTTTGATAAGGACTTGTCATTGGATTTAGGGGCCACCTTAATCCAGGATGATCTCCTCTTGAGATCCATAATTAACTTTGCAAAGACACCGTTTCCTACGAAGGTCACATTTGCAGGTATGGCCGGTGAGGGTGTGGACACATTTGGGGGAGTGGACAGCTCGACCCACTGCAGTCTGTGCGAGCTCCGGGCCTCTTCAAACCCGGCTGCTCTTTAGGAGCCTGCCAGGAGGGCTGCCAGGCCCTTGAAGGAGAGGTGGCTCGGGTCCTGTGTCCGTGCCCAGGGTCATTGAGGCTCTTGGAAAGCTAAATGCAGATGAGTGTCCTTCCTTTGCTACCCAAGTCTCTCTGCTCGATCCAGGAGAGGTTTGCTACCCTACAACCCAGGCGTTTCCTTCCTGCAATTTACTCAAAAACCACGGCTGGGAACTAACTCTGGACACCTGATCTGAACAAGAGGCACTTCTAAACTTGCGTGTCAAGCCTGAGTGTGTTTTCTATCCAAGGATCTTTCTTTGCACATGGGCAGTAAGACAGCCCTGGAGTCTCTGCCAGAAGTTCTTTGAGTCAAAAGTTCTATCATCCAAGATTCTGATTCACTCCCTGTCTCCATACTTGGTGCCCAGCTATCCCGTGTGGCAACTTTCTGCTAACCTCTTTCTCCCCGCAAACACAAGCGCCAACTTTTCTTGCGAACGCTTCTTTGTAATCTTGCCAATGAAGTATCTTAAACATGACGGGACTGCATTTCTAAGGCATTAGACTTAATAACTAGGTCATTACCACTGTTTACCAACCTGGACTCATTAGCAGGCCTCTTTGCTTTTCACCTTAGAGCAGCTTAATGAGGTTATTAATTAGAGCGAGAGACGTAAGCGCGCTGGGTCTGCTTTAGGGCCATCTGGGGAGATGGCTCTGTCTTTGGTCATGATTTCTGTTAAAGGTTTCCAAGGGGATACAGTTAAGTCACCATGAAATGATATTTCCTTTCAATGTACACTTGTTTTTCCTCTTTAAATGGGTTACTTTAGGTCTGTAAAATTCCCAGTTGTAATCCACCTAATGCCTTGTTCAACTCAACAGCAGAGCAGTGGGGGGCAGCAATTAAAAACACAGGCTGGAGCCAGACTGCCTGGGTCTAAATCCTGGCTCTGCTCCTTACTGCGTGACATTGTGCAAGTTATTTCATCTCTGTCTCATTTTTTTTTTTTAAATCTGGGCAAGTGTGAAGATTAAATGAATACGTCCATGTAAAATGCTTTGGACAGTGTCTGGCACACAGTGAGTGTTTTATATGTGTGAGCAGTTATTTTTATTCACTAAATCCAAAGAAGGAGCTTTTGAAATCTACTGTGTAAAAGGCACGGTTTAGTGCTCTGCATTTTCTAGAAGGGGTTATGGGTTGAATTGTGCCTTTTCGAAATTCACGTGTTGAAGTTTTCTATCCCCCAATTCCTCAGAATGTGACCTTATTTGGAGAGAGGATTTTTTTCAGCAGTAATCAAATTAAAATGAAGTCATGTGGCAGGTTCTAATCCAGTGTGATGGCCGCCCTTGTAAAAAGGGGAACTTGGGTACACAGACACGTGTAGAGGAAAGACAATCTGAGGACACGTGGGGAGACGGTGGCCATCTGTGAGCCAAGGAGGGAGGCCTGGGAAAGATCCTCACAGCCCTCAGAGAGAACCTACCCTGCCAACACCTTGATTTTGGACTTCTAGCCTCCAGAACTGATAAATTTCTGGTGTTTAAGCCGCTTAGTGGTGGTGCTTTGTTATGGCAACTATAGGAAACTAATACAGGTGGTCCTAACGCAAATCTCTGTCCCCAGAGGGAGCATATGATCTGCTAGGAGGGCTCTGGTTGCAAGCAACAGGAATTCACTAAATCTTGCTTAAACAAATAATAAAAGATGAACTTATGATAGAGGCATCTCGTCAAGTCCAAGGACAGGATTATAGCTGGCGCAGAACATCAAGAGGACTCCCCATGTCACTCTGGCCCGGTGGCTTAGTTGGTTGGAGTGTTGTCTCATGCACCAAAAGGTTTTGGGCTTGATTCCCAGTCAGTGCACATACCGAGGCTGCAGGTTCGATCCCCGGTCAGGGTGTGTACGGGAGGCAACCGATGAATGTTTCTCTCACACGCATCTCCCTCTCTCTCTTTCTCTCTCTCTCTTTCTTCTTTCTTTCCCTCTCTGCCTTTCACTCTCTCCCCCTCCACCCTGTTTTTTGGTGCTCCCCCAATCCAGATGGCAGAAAACGTGGCCCCCAATTGCTCTCAGGTGTGTGTGTTAAGGATATAGCCCCTTAGAAAGAAACACGTGAATTGCTCAGCAGATTCTAATTCTGATGGAAGGGCATCTCATCCGCACCCTGGGTCAGTTGCCAGTGCCAGCGGCTGTGACCAGGGGAACAGTATTTGGATGCACAGACAAGGTGCTCCTACTGTAACCAAGTGGATGGAGTGAGGGGAGGGGCCGCGACCAAAACAGGGAACTGATGGCCTGTCACCCGAGGAGGGTCCCCTTGAAGTGATGAGCGGTAAGCGCTCCTGTAGCTGCCGGGCCGCCCCACAGCCTAGCAGGGAGCTGGGAAGGTCTAGGGAAAGGGTCACGTTGGCAGCGTTTGATCTCTTCTAGTCCTGGAGCTAGAGGAGCTTCTTCCACCTTCAAGCAGGTAGAAATGAATAGTGGCCGAAGGCGTGGGGCTGACTCAGAGACGCATGGGTTTCAGTCCAACTTTGCCTTTGATTAACGATGTAACCCTGGCCGTGCCCCCGGCCTCTGCACCTCAGCTTCCTCACCTTTCAACAGGGGAAGGGAATAATGTCGCCCACTTCCTAAGCGAGCTGTCCACGGGCCCCTGGCGCAGATAGGCACCCCGTGAGTGTCCGCCGTCCTCAGCATCGTGAATATCTGCGGAATCCTTCTTTGTCTGCCTTCTCCTTCAGGCCGAATTCTCGGAGTTGAACCTCGCCGCCTATGTGACTGGGGGCTGTATGGTGGACATGCAGGTCGTGAGAAACGGGACCAAGGTGGTGAGGTAAGGACTGAGGTGCAGGACACCCTCCCCCGGGAAAGGTGCGTGTGGGATCCCCCGAGCCGGCCCCAGGACCTTAGCCCGGGCTGGGGCTGCGGGTGCGCGCGCAGAGGGCCCGCTGCGGGGCCCGGGCGGGGCTGCGGTGCAGACCCTGCGGGAGTTAGCGGGCGCTGGCCTGTGGCTCCGCTTGGGGTACCCCTTAGTCTCCCTTGCCCCCCCCCCCATTGTCATCGGCGGCATAAGGATAGCAGCCCTGAAGCAGGAGGCAGGTGCCTGAGAGCAGCCTACTAATTCTGAAGCGCGGCACAAACGTAAGGGTTTGTCCTAACGAGCTGCGCCCTGCTTCCAGCAGCAAGGCCGACGGAGCGGTCCGGGGCGCCCCTCCCGGACATCCAGCCTGAAAGTCCTGGATGTGATTATTTCCCAAGAAACCTGCGTATAGTGTGTGCTGAGCTGGCGGGGAAGTGAGGGAATTCTTGAGACGCCCAGAAAGGTCAAGGAAGTGGAAACCCACAGGAGACATCAACGGTCGTGCTAATTTATTTCTATCTAGTTAAGCGCCAGAGGCTGCAGATTAAGTCTTGTGAGGGCTTGGACTGGGAGGAGATGGGGTTCAGTCTGGGGAAGGGGAGCGCAGGAAGGACTCTGAGGAAAAGGCATTCGTTCCCAGCCTGGTCAGGTGGGGTACAGACACCCAGTGCATTCCAAGAGCGGGACACAGGCTTTGTCGTGCACACAGGCAAAAAAGAGTGTGTCTGGGAGGCTGTGGTAATAATCCAGCCATCGTTTCCTGAGTGCCAGGAAAGACATTACGTGGCTTCCTAGTCCCAGTAATGGTGGACTAGGTTACTTGGACTAACTCATCCACTGAACACAATGTAAGGGCTGGTTTTAAATAATAAAAATCTTCAAAGCCTTCAAAGAGTTGGGACCACAAAGAAGCACCAGAAAGAGAATGATGGGGCGATGGAAACCCAAAGAAATAAACGAACACAAGCTATGTGTTTCCTAAGAGTGTTTCTAAGTCAGGGCAGGGGAGACAGAGCTCGACGCCAGGGCCACTGAGGGTGGGGTGTGAGGGCAGGCCCTCCCCACGGTAAGCCGAGGCCTTCAAGGGGAGTGTGAATTGCAATTGTAGCCGATGAACCCTCACAAGTCATGGCAGTTTGAACTGCAGCTTCATGGGTGTTCCAGGGAGCCTCAAGCATTCAGCTTGGTTTATGGTGATCCCAGACATGCCAGAAATAACAGCAGTCTTGCATAGAGGGAGGCACTTTCATCCTAGGCTTCAAATAATTAGGTGATTTTTTTTGTACAATAGCTAGCACATAGTCAAAGTTAACCAGACACAGACACCCTGGGTGAGAAGAAACAGGAACAGTAGACAACAGGAAGAACCCCTTACCTCTCGGATGCTGGAATTATGAGGCACAGATTCTTAAAATTAAAAAAAAACAAAAAACAAAACGCACCTATTAAGTTGAAAAAATCAGGTTTGCAGATATCTGCAGAGAATAGGAAACTATAACAAGCGACACAATCGATTTTTTAAGAAACCAAATAAAACCTCTAAGAACGAAAAATACAGTGACCCAAATCGCCAGATGTGTTGCGTTGAACAGCCTATTAAATACTATGGAGTAGGTGCTAATGAAGTGAAATGCGCAGCTGAAGACGTTATCCCAAGTAAAGCACGGAGAGGAAAAGATGGAAATGCAGAAGAGCTGGTTCCATCACGGGAGAAGGTCTAACGCTGATCGAACCAGAGCCTCAGAGAAGGGAGGGGATGGGGCACAGACAGTATTTCAAGAAATGATGGCTCAGCATCTTTCAGAAAGACCCCAAAACACCAACCACAGAAGCACAACAGATTTAAAGGAGAATAAACAAGAAGCTTGCCAAGACACAAGTGTCAGTGCGGAAAGATGGGGGAAATACAAAGGAGCCAGATTTGGAAAGGCAGCTTGCTTCGCTTGGGCTACCAGGCTGACAGCCAGCTCCCAGGCGGCAGGGGTGGGGTCTCTTTAGGGGCCAAGAGGAAATAATTGCCAACCTGTAATTCCATCCTCAGGGAAACATCTTTCGTGAATGAAGGCAGAATAAAAACATTCACAAAGAGGAGCCCCTCAGGAAGGGGAATTGTCAAGTATGTGCTTTAGGCAAAAAGAAAACAACCCCAGAATAACCTAAAGCTGCAGGAAGGGTGAAGAACCAAGCTGGTAACTGTTAATAAACATTGTCTTCAAATTAATAATAATAATAATAATAATGTCTTATGAAGGATTAAAATATATGAGGGATTAAAATATACACCAGTAAGTTAGCAGGGACTGGGGTTAAACTAAGGTGTTCTGAGGCCCTTGTATTGTCAGGGAGGAAAGTCAATGCATTGATTAAAACAGGCTTTGAAAAGTCAAAGATGAATCATGTAATTTCTAGGTAATTACTAAAAAGTAAAAAGATGAAAGAAACAATGTAGTGCTTAAAAAGTACGAGAGAGAAAAGATAAAGAAAGGAGAGATGCCAACATAGAACAGGTGTTACAAATAAAATAATATGGTAGACTTAAATCCATATATTTCAGTAGGCTGATGTCATTGGGAATGGCTCCTGCAGCACTACTAGTTAATCAAATATTGAAATTTTTCTGTACAAGTTGACAAATAGCTTCTGCCCTGAGCCCTCGCGCCATGGATGGGCATGGTCACTGGGCTGCTCTTTTGTTCCTCGGTTCACCACACCCCTGCCCCCCAGTCCATATCCTTGTTCCTCCCATGGTCAGGGGGTGCCCCAAATTGTCAGGGAGACACGCACTTGGGAGCAGTGTTGGACCCCAGAGAGCAGATGCTGGGCTCTCTCTGTCCCTTCTTGGCTATAAATCCCTGAGTCCCCTAATGCTGCCCTCTCACGGTCAGTTGTGAGGACTGCAACACCCACAAAGTCACCTGTGTAAGTTGTTAAATATGTATTATATCACCAATATATAAGAGGAGTAACTACATTAAATGTAAATGGACTAAATGCTCTAATTTACAGGGCATCTGCAGTAAGATTGTTAAAGTAGATTTTTTAAAATCCAACTATATTTCATTCAAGAGATTCATCTAAAGCGTAAGAATATAGATATTTTGAAAGTGAAAGGATCGAAAAATAGATTAACCATGTAACTAACTACTGGGCAAAATAAATCTAGCCAATGTAGCTGTGTTAATATCAGGGACAAAATAGACTTCCAGATGAAGAGCATTACTAGGGAAAAGAAAGAAATCTATTATAATAAAGGGTTCATTTACCCAGAAGAGATCATTTTAAATGTATAAGCACCAAATTAAAATGCCACAAAATACACTTCAAAAATTGGCAAAACTACAATGAGAAATAAGCAGTCCACCATCATGGGAGATTTTGAAAATTGTGCTACATATATATTTTTTGCACATAAGAACTATAAAACAACAACAACCAAAAAACCCTAAAATTCAAAATTTAGGAGTCCGTATATGTTCGTATTTGGGATTGTTTGTGCTTGTGTTCTGCTTCCCTGTCTGGGAAAGGGATTGAACTGTCTTCTTTTGTGATGTGTAGAAACCAGAACATCTATCCCATTAGTCCTCAGATTTGGCTGCAGATTAGGATCACGCGGGAGACGTTTACAATCCTGACGCCCAGGCAGTATGCCAGACCAATTACACTAGCATGCCTGAGGGTAGGATTTGGGCATTATAGTTTGAAAGCTCCCCGAGTGGTTCCAGTGGGCAGCCTGATAGAAGACCTCCCCAGATTGCTCTGACCTTGGCCCTGCACTGGGGCCGGGTCAGCTGTAAAGCCCAGGATCCTGCTGGGGGTGCCGCCCAAACAAGAAACACCCTGCACAAATAGACACCTCCAAGCCTGATGGTAGACGTGCCCTCCTCTTCCTGAACTTACAAAATTGTTTACAAAAATACATTTACTAAAATATTCCAGGTGTTTCCTGATCAGCTAGCCTCCCCACATTTAAGAATGGCAGGCTTCAAAGACAGTTGCTGTGGATTGAATTGTGTCATCTCCCTCCCCCGCCAAAGATGTATAAAGTCCTAACTCCTGGATCCTCAAAATGTGATCTTATATGGAAATAGGGTCGTTGCAAATGTAACGAGTTAAGATGAGGTCATACTGGAGTAGAGTGGGCCCTTAATCCAACAGCACTGGTGTCCTCATAAGAAAGGGAAATTTGGATGCAGAGGCCCAGGGAAGATGCCGCATGATGATAGAGGCAGAGATTGGAGTGCTGCATCTCCCAGCCAGGGATCACCAAGGATTGCCATCTACGACCAGAAGCTAGGACACAGGCATGAAACAAATTGTCCTCAGCTCTCAGAAGAAAGCAATCTTCCCACCACCTCGATTCCAGACTTCCAACCTCCGGAACTGTGGGAGATTCCATTTCTGTCCGTGGTACTTGGTAATGGCCACTCTAGAGAACTAGTAGAGCAGTGCTTCTCCCCTGCACGCAGACCTCCCAGAGATCTTGTTGAAGTGCAGATTCTCATCACTAAGGTCTTCAGGTAGGACCTGGGATTCTGAGCCCCCTTCAAGCTCCCAGATGAAGCCATTGCTGCGGGTCCTGCAGACTTCAATTTGAGCAGCAAGAGTGGACAAGCTCCCACATGCTGATGCTGCTGGTGGGAGAGCAACCTTGCATAGGGCTGTGAGGGCAGTGTGAGCATAGCCAAAGTTCAGGGGTCCCTGGGGCTGTTTAGATTTACTCTGTCCAGGCCCAGGATGGTGCTTGCGGTCTCAGCTAGGCAACTTACTTTGGCAAGTCCCAGGTTATAGACCTGTGAGAACATGCACACAAACTAGGTACCCCCTGCCTGACTCACAATGACCTGCATGTGGGGAGTCATTAGAATCTTCCTCAGGCATATGGTGCTGTTCCAAGTCCCAGCTGTGGTCTCCCAGAGCAAGGATTTCGAGCAGTGCTCTCAACTTTCAGTATATTCCTTCAAAGTGTGTAATATGAGCCAGGTCTAAGTCTTCCAAAGTCTTGCTCGTGGGGAGCTCCTTCAGGGAAGGGGACCAGGATTCAGTACAGCAGACCATAGCTGGCTTTCTCCAGCATCTATCCCTTCTGTTTTGGGGAACAACACCTAGATTTTTCCATTGGGGTGACCCCTCTTCAGCTTGCAGTCTGTGTGTTGTCTGGAACTGATGGCACATGAGCAGCCCTGAAATCAGGATATCACACTGGGACCCAAGCCAGGCCAGTGAGAATCCCACATGAGGCTTTTGCTCGAACTCTTGGGTGAGAGACACGTGCATTCTGCTGGGGCTGCTGGGGCTGCTGAGCTGGTGAGTGGATGCCTGAGACTGCTGATGGCCATCTCTATTTCTGCTTGAGGGAATGATCTACTGAGATTGAGGCCAAGGCAAAGGAAAACACAGCTGAGAGAGAGAGTCAGTGACCTGATGATATTATTCAAGGCCCTGGATCCAGACTCATCTCTAAATCTAAATCTTTCCTTCCCCCCACAAAAATTTCTTTTTGATTAAGCCAGCTGGAATTGCACATACAGAATTCATGAATTTTTATTTATTTAACAGACCCTTCATAGCATTTCCTACGTGCTAGGCACTGCTCCAAGCACTTAACATGTCTTGACTCATTTCACCCTCTTAGCAACCCTATGAAGCAGATGCTATTATAATCCACATTTTCTAGATAAGCAGGCTGGAGCACCAATAAGCTGGGCAGTGGAGTCAAGGTCTCCAGCCAGAAAGTGGCAAAGCTAGGACTCCAGCCTAGGAAGTCTGACCGCAGAGCCTGCGTGTGGCACCGCTGCACTGGACTACCTCTTTAAGAAGGGGAGACTGTTTCGTGGTCAGAGCTGCTTAAAGAGTCAGTAAGATCCTCATTAGGAGTGGTATGCAGACTATGACAACCATTTGGTAGAAAAATATCAAAGGGGTCCAAGCATCTGACTTTTAGATGGTGGGGATTTAGTGAAATGACAGAACACTAATTAGCAACATAAAAAACATATGAAAGTAGGGAACTCGTTGATAAAGGGAAGTATTTGGTTAGATTAAGAATGATACTGTAATAGTGGTATGTAAATCACTCACAATTCTGGTATGGAGGTTAAAAGACAAAAGTATTAAAGGTAACTGCAGCTACAATGATTTTTAAATGAACACACAGCATGAAAAGATGAAAACTGTGATGAGAGACAAAAAATCTATGTAGGGAGGGGGAAATAAAAGAATAGAGTTTTTGTATGTGGTTGAAGTTAAGTTGTTATCAGCTTAAAACAGACTGTTATAACTATAAGATGTTTTATGTAAGCCTCATGGTAACCATAAAGCAAAAACCTATGGTAGACTCACAGAACTGAAAAAGAAAGGATTCAAAGCACATCCCTACAGAAAATCATAAAATCTCAAAGGAACACAGCAGGAGAGGAGTAAAGGATAATGGAACTGCAAACTAGCCAGAAAACAATGAACAAAATGACAATCATAAGCCCTTACCTATCGATAATACTTTAAATGTAAATGGATCAGATTCTCTAATCAAAAGACACTGATCGACAGAAGGAATTTTTAAAAAGATCCAACAGTATTCTCCCTACAAGACACTCACTTTAGCTTTAAAGGCTGAAATTGGAGGGATGGGAAAAGATACCCATGCAAATAGAAACCAAAAGAGAGCAGGGGTAGCTATGTTTATGTCAGACAAAATAGATTTTAAGTCAGAAACTATAACAAGAGACCATGAAGGACAGTATGTAATGATTAAGGTATCAGTTCATCAAAAGGATATAATAATTGTAAATATATATGCACCAAACATCAGAGCACCTAAATATAGAAAGCAAATATTAAGAAACCCAAGAAGAGAAATAGACAGCAATGCAATAATAGTAGAGAACTTCACTACCCCACTTTTAGCAATGGATAGATCATACAAGACAGAAAACCAATAAGAAGACATTGGCCTTGAACTACACTTCATACCAATGGGCCTAACAGACATACTCAGAACGTTCCTTCCGAAGGCAGCAGAAGACACATTGTCAAGTGCACACAGAACGTCCCCCAGGATAGATCATATGTTAGGGCATGAAACAAGTCTTAAACTTAAGAAGACTGAAGTCATATCAGATATCTTTCAAACCACAGTTGTATGAAACTAGAAATAAATAACAGGAAGAAAATTAAACTTAAAAAAAAGTTAACTATGTGAAGTGATGGATATGTTAATTAACTTGATTGTGGTAATCATTTCATGCTCTATGCATATATCAAAACATGTGGTACACCTTAAATACATAACAAAACATGTTGTATACCATAAATGTATATCATTTTTATTTGCCAGTCATAAAAGCTGGAAACCTGGGAGAGGGGCAGAGAAAGTGGTAGCACTTGGATTTGAACCCAGGTCTCTGGGTGGCCAAGTCAATGTCCACGTGTCTTTAAATTCTGAGATTTTTGTCATTGCCCTCCTTGCGTTACAACCCTGTCTGCTCTGTGGTAGCTGGTCCTGTTGAGCCCATCCCAGGCTGGCATGAGTGGGCTTTGAGATTGTACAGGAAGCAACAGGAAATAGAGGTTTCTCCAGGGTGCTGAGTATGGCGCAGGCTCATCCAGGGTTTAGGATGTCAACATTGCTCTGTCTTAGAAATCCACTGCTCAGACCTGAGACTCTACCTCTCTGAGCCTCAGTTTCTTTATCTATAAAAGGCAATAGTATTATTTTACGTAGTTTTTGTAATTACTCAGTGAGATATTATATATGAGAAGTTTGTGCATTCACTCCACAAATATTGATTAAGGGTCTACTGTGTTCCAGACTCCCTTCCAGATATTGGGATTTGTATCAGACAAGGGCTTAAGCAGAAAACAATTCATACACCCCACAAATGGTCTAAATAGAGATTTTACTGAAGGAACCACTTACGGAGGAGCGTGTGGGGCTCAGGGAACATGAGGCAGCCAGTGTCTAACAACAGCACACAGCAGGAAGCCATTGTCATCTCTAGGGGTAAAGGGACCAGGAGTGGACATAGTTACTAGACTTAATCTAGTAGGTTCCATCTAGACTTGAACGGGAGAGCCTCTCAATTGGAGTTGTAGTTGTGAAGAACTCGGCTACCTCCGAAGTGATGGTGTGGAAGCAGGGCGGGCACTAGGAAGGAATGCCACCAAGCTTCCTTGCCTTCCAGGCTCCTGCTGGGGCCTCACCCTGGCCCATGCCAAGCAGAGAGCAGTGAGCCAGAGAGCCCGGTTGATGCTGTCCACAGAGGTCAGCATCCTGGGGCTCGGAGCAAGGCAGAGAAGAGCGGGTGGGGGCGGAGGGGCAACAAAGAAAAGAAGTCTCTTAGAAAGTCGTCCAAACAGACTCAGTCCCTGTTCAAGTTTAGATTCTTAGCAGTGCTTTGTAAATGGTAAAGTATTCCATACGAGTTGCTGAAATCATCAGTAATTGCCGTAATTAAATCGATAGCAACCCTTACTCTGGATTCTGTCGGACTCCCAAGCTAAGGGCGTATTGCTCGCCAGCTCGAGGTGCTTCAGGGCAACCCAGACACCCAGGTTCTCAGTAAAGTTGCAAAATTCTATTTCAGAAGCAGAGCAAGGGCCAATCCAGGGCATGTGAAGATTCATGCGTTGTGGATGGCTGTGGCCATTCTGGGCCCAAGTTCAAGCCTGACTCCACAATGGCGCAATGAAATAATAGGGCCGCTGCGTCCATACAGAGGGAATGGGATTCGAAATACCGGATAGGAGAAACCAAGAAGGAGAAACACCCAAGAGGCAGACGTTAATGAGGCCCCAGCCTAATTACGCAAGCCCTGCTCTCAGTTTCCAGCGTGAGGCAACCCTAAATTACAGGCACCCATTCAAACCACAGCGGCTGAAAATGTACATCCGCTCTTTACAGGTCAGACCTTGGGGAGGGTTGAAGAGAGTGAACTGCCCCCCAATACCCACCCCGGACTTACTATTTCCAGGGAGGATGTTTGGGACAAGACCGAAATGCGTGGGCCCATCCCAGAGGACAGGATATTTTATAAAATCTTAGAGTTCAGAGTTAGGAGGGTCCTTTCGAGTTTTCTGTGCGTCCCCATTTTACAGATGGGAAAACTATGGCCTGGGGGGTGGGGAGGAGGGTGACTGTCCAAATCCTCCTAGCGCATGCTCTCCAGGAGCAGCTCTCAGGTTTTCTGATCTCTGTCCTGGGACGTCTCAAACATCCTGTCAAAGAGCTTGGTAAAATAACGTGCCTTTACTCTTTATTTCATACATGCCCAGTCTTCTGAGCATCCTGAACTTGGAGTTTCAAATTCCAGATATTCATTCATTCAACAAATATCTATTGAGCACATTCAGAGCGCTGGCCACAGCAGGGCAGATATGACAAAGAGCGCAGGTGCTGCTCGGAGTTCTTGGTCTGCGTCTGTTTGGAAAAGTGCTCCCTTTAACTCTCCTAAATGGTTACACCCCCACTGGGCTTTTCCTACTTTCTGTCTTTTCATTCATTAAAGATGGGCCAGGCACAGGGGACACAGCAGTGGACAAAACAGACAATAGCCCCTGTGGAGCTGAGATTTAAGTTGCAGAAAATGCACAGCAAACAAGTGAGCAAATACGCATTCTAATGGCAGGTCGTGAGAAATGGTCGAAGCCAAGAGGAGCCGGACGTGGCGGGTATTCGAGACAGCGGGGTGAGCAGGGAAGGGCTCTCTGAGCAGAAACCTAAATAAAGTGAGCGGAGCGAGCCCCGGGGACTTGGGGAGGAGCCACCCCCTCTCGACTCTGAGCGGAGGTGCCCTCGGGTGGGGGGCAGCTCTGGGGCCGGAGGGGCCGAGGAGAAGGGCAGAGCTCTTCCTTGACTCGGTGCACTCAGGTCCATGTCCATCAGGGTCATGTTTACACAGCCTTCTTCCCCGAATTGGGCCCGTCCTTTGTGCTCACAGCATCTAGGACGTGCCCGGGTAGGTGGCGTGGCTTCCTGGCCCCGAGCCCACACACAGAGGCGGGCACACTGCCCGGGGTGGGTCCCAGCTCTGCCTTCGTCAGGCCGTAAAGCTCTGGATCAGTCTCTCTGCCTTTCTGGCTCTTGGCTTTTCCATCTGTAAAGTGGGAGCAAGTAGCCTTACTTCCGAGCGATATGTATGAAGTAGGTAGAGTGAGTCTGGCTGACAGTCTGCACCTGCGCTTCCATCTCCCTGAAACACTCACTTCCTTCCATGTTTCTGATCAAGTGTCGCCTCCTCAGAGACCTTGCCAGGCCCTGCTATCCTCACGCTTAAGGCCCAGCTCTGCATTTTTTTCTTCAAGCATTTATCACTGCCTGACATTATAGATACATGATATATAATTGATTAAGAGAGGATGGATTATATAGATACGTTAATATAATATTATAACAATATTATATGGAGAGATAAGATGCACTATTGTGTAATTATATAGACTAGATACATACATTCATATAATACATGTTAAAATATTATATAGATTAGATACATATACTAATATAACATGTGGTAAATATAATATATAAAATATGTGACATATTATAGATATGCTATTATATAATTTAATTTTTGCCACTGTATTGCCAGCCCCTAGAACAGTGTCAGTGGCCCATCAGGTTCTCAGTAACTATTTGTTCAATGAATGAAGGAGTGAACCAACCCTTAACCAATGGCTATGAGTTCGTCTTCTTTTATTTTTTTATCATCTTATTTTATTTATGCTCACCTGAGGATATTTTTTCCATTGCTTTTTCAGAGAGAGTAGTGGGGGAGGAGAGAGAGGAAAAGAGAGAAACATTGATGAGAGAGACACATTGATTGGTTGCCTCCCACTCACGCCCCAACCAGAGCCGGGGACTGAGCCTGCAACCGAGGTACGTGCCCTTGGCAGAATCGAACTCAGGACCTTCAGTCCGGAGGCCGACGCTCTCACCGCTGAGCCCAGCCGGCCTGGGTGAGCCCGGGCCCCCACTGCCCTTCCTGCCCTCCCCGCACTGTGCCTGACTCCGGAGGGCCATCATTATTATGTTCTTACTCCCCATGCCTCCCACTGGACTGCGCCTTCCTTGAGGATCAGGTTAAGGACTGTTTTCCAAATTGTACCCCCAGTGCCTGGCACGGTGCCCACATCCTTGCCAAAAGCATTCGGGACCCGCAGACCCATCCCTGTAAATAGGACCCCCACAGCTGCAGAGCAGGGAGCCCCTGGGGGCCAGGACTCCAGCCCTAGCTCCCCCGAGGGAGCGCGCTCCGCCGGGAAAAACAGGGTGGCTCTGGTTCCCAGAGTCAGAAGTGGACGGAGGAGACTGTGGGGCCACCAGAGAGCCCCTGCCCGGTCCTGCACACCTTCCCGCACGCTGTGGCTGGTCCAGGGAATGGCTCCCGAGCTGGGCCCCCCGTCACTGCCCTCCCTCCCCGCTCGCTCTAGACCTGACACAGTCCGCTGTGGGAGAAACTGCCCTGATGGTCACATCACCGTTTGGCCTCGGCACCCCGGCCTTCTCTCGTTCAGAAGCAGTCACTTTTCCCAAAAGGCTAGTGGGTGCCGGGGCCTTCTCAGTGGCAGGTAACTTCACCCCCTCTTGACAGAAGTGAGGGTACTGCTTCCGAGACGGATGATACCTGGTCCAGGGTCACGCAGCTTATGACAGACACTGGGATTCAAACTCCCATGATTCGACGTCACACTGCCCTTCCGCCCAGCTTGATACTGGGAAAGACACGAATGATGGTGTCGAAGGGCCCTGGGTTCGAATCTTGACTCCTCACTTGTTTATGTGACTGTACAAGTAACCTCACCACCTGATTCCCAGGCCCTTCCATTGTAAAACGGAAATAATGGCTGTTTGAGGACTAAAAGGGGGAAAGTCTGCTGGTGCCTGAAACGCCGTGGGTGCTCCCCCTGTGCTCGCTCTGCCCCTTCCTCGCCCCCCTGCTGGGGAGAGAGAAGGCAGGAGGAGACTGTCTAGGCCCCCTCCCGCCAGGCAACATGGTGGAATGACCCATTACAATGTTCTAAACCGTTTTCAGACTCTGTTTCTTCACTGAAGCATGTCCCAGGCTTGGTGACCCACCAGTTCAGTGACTTTCAAACTTTTCTGTGAAGGTGAACAACTTAGGAACCCCCCCACCCCTACTTATTACAATGCAGATGCTTAGGCCCTGTTCCCAGAAAGTCTGATTCCTGGGTGGGGCCCAGGAACCTGCATGTTGTTCAGCTCTACCTGTGAGAGTCCAAGACCAGGAGTCCAAGGACCCCCTTTGAAAACCACTGCACAAGAGGCCGATGAAGCGGAGCAGCAGGCAGACAACCGAAGCCCAGAGCTATATATTACTTTAATTTATTCTTCCTCGTTTTAACATAAATGTGGGAATTTTGCAACTCATAAAAAAAAATCAATTTGGACTTGCCTGGAAAAGGGAGAGGTTCAATGTCTGGCTCTATCACTTGCTGACCTTGGGGACATAGAATAGTCGTTGGGTTTCCTTTCTGAGTCTGTTTCCTCACTTGTAAATGCGGGTGGCGATTCCAACTTCATAGGACCGTTGAATGAATCAGAAGAGGTTTTTCACCTTATGTACAGGTTTTGTACATAAATGTATGCATGTAAAATACCTGATAATCTGTGCAGTAGTATATAGACATTAGGTGTTATGTGACGATGAACAATCTTTTCTGGGACATTTCTTCATTTTGATAACAATATGTGTGATTAAGCCTATTTTCTGGCATTCTGGAATATATCCCTTTACCTTCTGTAGTGTTTATACTGGTGGCCGTCAGGTGTCTGAGAACAAAGCTGACCCTTGGGCAATCAGCCCTGCGTTGAAAGAGGCAGCCTCAAAGAGGGGACCCCTGCTACCACCACTGGCGTATGTGGGGTCTGTAGACCCTGAGCTTCTCGTATTGATGATGACAGTGTGTGTGTGTCTAATTTTTTCTCTTATCAGCATTTTCTAATTCTCTAGCACCACTCCTACTGTAGACCAAATCATCTTTCTCTCTCACCTGGATTTCTGCAGGGCCCTCCTGGCTTCTGCCATTACCCCCGTCGCAGTTATCAATTGCTGCTTAACAAACTACCCCAAAATTTAGAGGCTTAAAACCACAGGCACTTTATTTGCTTGAAGTCCGCGGGTCAGGAATTCAGGCCGGGCTCAGTTAGCTGGTTCCTCCGCTGCAGGTGGTGTTGGCTGGGTGACTCCCTGGGCTGCGTTCAGCCTGTGGCTTGGCTGGGGCTGGAGGGTCCCAGTAGCCTGCACCCCCTTCCACGTGGCTGTTGAGCTTCTTCACAGCAAATGGTCTCAGGATAGTCAGGCTTCTTATATGGCGGCGGGTTTTTCAAGAGGGGTAGAAGTTGTTGATATCTTAAAGACCAGAGTTAGAAGTTCCACAGCATTACTTCCGTCGCATACTAGTGGCCAAAGACAGGTACAGGGAAAAACTAGATTTAAGGATGCCCCCACCAGAACGGTGTGTTTGTTACAACTGCTAAACCTACAGGACACACTATCATCCTAAATCCCTAGTTTACATTAGAGTGCACTCTTATGTGGCACATTCTGTGAGTTTTGACAAAGTATGATGACAACTATCCACCGTGATAGAATTATACAGAATAGTTTCACTGCCCTAAAAACCCCCTGTGCCCTGATTACCCATCCCCCCGTCCCCCTAGCCCCTGCCAGCCACTGACCTTTTTACTGCCTCCCTAGCTTGCCTTTTCCAGAATGTCATAGAGTTGGAATCATATATACCCCTTTTAGAGTGAGCTTTTAAAAAATTGAATTTGACCATGTCACCCCATCTGGTAAAACCCTTGAATGCTTTCTATGTACTCTCAGGAGAAAGACCACCCTCTCGACTGTGGCGTAAGCAGCCTGGCCCCGTGCGCCTCGCCCGCCTCCTCCTGCGGCAGCTTCGGCAGCTTTGTCTCAGTTCTCCCATCACGGGGCCTCACATACTCTGTTCCATCAGCATGGAAAGGCCTTTCCTCTAGGTCTCACCCAGAAGACTCCTGCTCGTCCTTCAGATCTCAGCTCAGTGTCCCCCCTTCAGAGACACCGCTCACACCCCCTCGTGTGAGAGTCACCGAGCCTGCTGCTCAGCAGACTTGCAGTCCGTCCTCACGGGAAGCGTAAGGGACCTAGATGCGCAGCTGTTTCAAGCGCTCACTGTGCCTCAGGCGCTGTGCTGGGCGCTTTGCATTTATTATTTCTCATTTTTACATGCTTCCTGTGTGGTCGGTGTGATGAGCTGCATTTTGTAGATGAAAAAGGGAGGTTCGGAGAAGTTCTGTATCTTACCCAAATCCCACTGCTCATGAGGGACGGCGTTGCTGTGTGAATACAGCTCCATCTGAACTGAACCCGAGACCCGCGTTCTTACAACTGTGCCGCGCCCCCTGCCTCTTAGTGCGGGAGCCGAGGTTTGGGCCTCCCTTGGTGGCAGGGCGCTGGGGCTTTCCGGGTGGGTGGGCTGGTGGCCTCCGTTTCCTGGGGTCAGGGGTCAGCGGAGGGATTGTTGCCATTTAATAACATGCGGCAGCCGCTCTGCAGTGGGGCGATTACCGCATTTGTTCACCATATGATGGCTTGGCTCCCAGTCAGCTCCCCAGAGAGAGCCAGGCGGCCGTCCTTTATTACCACCCTCCGCGCTGAGGGCAGGAAGCCTGGGGAGGGTGGTAATCAGCTCTGGGCGGTCACGCAGAGCTTCCTGAGGCGCAGCCTCGGCACCCCTTCCCTCCTCCAGGGCTCCAGGGGCGTGGGGCATCGGGGCCAGGCCGAGGCCTGTCTTTGTCTCTCATCCAGCCATTCGTTTTCTCTCCCTGTGCGACTCCCCACCAACGGCGGAGGCAGGAGAAGAGTAAGGGCCGTGCGGGAGGCCCTGCAGCTCTGCACTGCTCCAAGGCGTCTTCCAGGTGGGGGCCGGGAGTCAGCCTGTTCTGTGCCCTCTGGTGGGGCCGCCTCTGCCCTTTTACTGATTTACACAAAGATGTCTTGTAGGGAAAAGGCTGGGGAATGTGGCCTGGAGAAAAGACCGTCAGATGGCCCTGGGCTTTGGCAACTCCAAAAAAATCCTCTCCTTGGGACCTGTATTCACCAAGATGCTCAGACTCCAGAACTCCTGGAAGCACAGGTCACTGTAGTCACCTGTTGCCTAAGCTTGGAGGTCCTTAAGCAAATTACTTGGACCAAGGCCCTGCCCTAGGATCAAGAGCAAAGCCCTTTTGGCTGGGTGTTTAAGACCACAGACTGTTCAGTTGAACAAACATGGATTCAAGTCCTCAGTTCATCACTTCCCAGCTGTGTGACCAAGGAGCACTCACTCCACCTCTCTGAGCCTCAGTTCCCTCATCCGTGAAACAGAATGGTGCTTATGAAGATTAGTTATAATAATTTATGCAAACATGATAAAAATGACTAATTCATTGCTTACTATGTGCCTGCCATTGTTCTAGGCACCTTTATAGGGATTCATTCTTTTAATCCCCCGAATAATCTATTTTCCAGGTGAAGAATCTGAGGCAGAGAGAGGTGAACTAACTTGCCTGAGGTCACACAGCTGCTAACCTGGTGAAGGTGCAGTTTGAGTCAGGGCTCTTTACTAACCCTCAAAGTAAAGCACATAGAAGTCGAGTCTGTCCCCAAAGAAAGTATTCAATAAACAGAAGCCACCATCGCTGGTGTTGGCAGTGGCAGCTCCTGCTGCCAGGATCAGAGGCTGCCCCACACGGGAGATGCTATAGATCCTCTGCCATGTCATGTGGTTCTCAAATCCAGTTCTGCAGAGGCACCCCTGGTCTCTTTCAGATTGTTGGGGGGCCCCGTGGACAGGATTCCAGCTCCCCCTTCCCACCCCATCACCTTTAGCCTGGAGAATCAGTTCCACTTTCATCTGTTTATATATTGAAATTCCAAGTAAAAATGTGTTTGAAAAAGGACTCTGCTGCTAAGCAAGAGTTTAAAAGCACGTGGCCCAGCCTAACCCACTCATTTTTAAATAAATGTGCCACAGAGAGGGTAAATACCTTGTTCACAGCCACACAGCGAGTGGGCGGGAGACTGAGCCAGGGCAGAGCTGCTTCCTGATTCCCAGAGCAGTGGCTCTTGGCTAAGCCTGGCTCACAGTCTTGTTTCTTCCCCTCAAGTGGCAACTGGAGAATGTATTTTGCTCACATTTCCCAGTCCCCTCATTCCAGTGCACTTTCTCCCAGTCTCCAAGCACACTGCCTGTGTCTGCGCCTGACCCGGGTGCCCCCTCCTGTACAGGCTGATAGGTGCCCCAGTCCCAGGCAGGCTGACCAGCCACCACCCTGCTTCACAAAGACAAGTCCCAGAGGCTGGCCTCCTGCTGCTGGCTCTGTCTCTCACTGTGACAGTCAGACCTGAGCTCAGAGAGGAGGGAGGGCTGACAGGTTCATAGTGTTAATGGGATACATTTGAGAAATGCTAAACCAACAGTCTTTGGAAATTCAGGCCGGTGGCCAGGCACAGAGCTGGCCAATTTCAGCGGGGGTGGGAGGGGTGATTATTCTGAGGCAGCGGAATTAGTGTCTTTTAAACACTGGATGAAGACATTGTTTATTCATGATCCCGGGAGCACAAAGATAAAACATGCATAATGGATTCGGGGTCTTTGAGCGGACTGCTCTGCTAAGCTGTCTCCATCATCATAACAAAGCCTCGGCCAGCCACTGAGGCCCGCAGTTTTGTGTAGCTCCTCTCCCTGCTGTGGGCACAGGTTAGGAAGTTGAGGTTCAGAGAGGTAAAGGAGCTCACTCAAGGTCACACCGCTGATGGGCCAGAAGGAGCCAGAATTTAACCAAGTTTCTCTAACTCTTGAGTTCACACTCTTTTGATGATGAATAGGTCCTCAGACTACAACCCTGACCTCTAGGGTCAAGGAAAGAGCAGTTTAGGCTGGATGTCAAGACTGTGGCTTTAGATGGAGACCATTGTGGTACTTTCGCTTGGGATGGGTAGTAGAGTAGGTACAAAGATAGTTAAGACATTCTCAAAACACTCTACTTACCAATTAATTTAGGCTATTAGGGCAGGTTACCATAGTAATGGGACCCCAAGAGTTTTAGCTTATAAGGGGTGCAACAGAAAGGCTGGACATTCCCAGGTAGGGTCCATCTGATTGTTTCTCCAGACTCCACCACTGTAAGAAATGCTAAGGCTCATCCATCTATTCATTCAGTAAGCATTTATGGAGCACCTTCCGTGGGCCAGGCAGTGCGCTAAACCCGGGGAAACAAGGAGGCATTGGCACCGTGGGAGGGTGCATAGCCAGGCAGAATTGAAAACTCACAGTCTTCAGAAACACACCTGGGTTCGTAGCCCACCCCTGTTTTCTTCTGACTGTGGGCATAACTTCACTGAGCTTCCTGCTGATCATTGCACAGTGGTCCAGGGCAGGGTCAGCATTTCTTTTCTGTAGTAGCCAGATAGCAAATATTTTTTTCATTGCAGCCGAAAGGGTCTCTGTTATGACTACTCAACTCTTTGGTTGTGGCATGAAAGTGAACATACACAATATATAAATGAGCAAGTGTAGCTGTGTGCCAATAAAACTTTATTTACAAGAATAGGTGGTAGGCTGGATTTGGCCAGAACTGGCCTGCAGGTTTTAGTTTGCTGACCTCTGGTTAAGGGTATGGGCTCTGATGTGAGGCTCTGTGGGTTCCCATCCCGGCTCTGCCCTTTGCTGGCTGTATTGACTTTGGACAAATAGTAAAACTTCCCTGTGCTTTAGTTTTAGCATTTATAAAATGGAGATGATCTGGATTTTTTCCTTATAGGGAGAAATAAAATAATACTTGTGAGGCGCTTTAAAAATAGCGTCTGACATTGTCAGCCTGCATCATCGTTAGCTGCCCAGAGGGAGGGCAGTGTATGTGAGAGAAGTGATCTTAATACCTGCCCTTTGGGACCCTGATGGTAAGGTTTAGATGATTTCATTCTTATTATTTGGTCTTCCTCTAATAAAACCATATGTGTAAAAACAGGTGGCTAGCTGTGGTTCATCGCTGGCTCATTTGGGGTGTTTTTACTATTGCATTAAATTTTTATTTATCTTGATTACTGAATGTTGGGGCGCCTCTCCTTCAAATTTTGTGCCCAAGGTGCTTTACTCACCTCACCCTAGCCCTGGCCTGGCCAAAACTTAGAGCAGTTGCTGTCATACTGTAGCAGACATTCAATTAATGTTTGCTGAATGCTCGAAGTCCCTGGGCTTGGGGTCTGGCACCGAGTAGGTCTTCAATAGATGGAGCCTTCCGCAGTGTTTGCATGGCTTAGGGGCTAAGAGCTCAAGTTTGGGAGTTCAAACCACCTCGGTCCATATCCGGGCCCAGCCACTTACTGTGTGACTTTTTTTAAGTCTCTAAATCTCTCTGTGTTTCAGTTCCCTTATACGTAACATGAGGCTAATGGTAGCGTCTACTTTATAAGGACGCCGTGAGGATTTTAAATGAGTTGATCAATCTAAAGTGCTTAAAGAGAATGGGGCACCTGATGAACACCCAATGGATAGTAACTTCTGGGTTATCTTTCTTCTGGGGTTAAGGGTCACCAGTGGGCAAAACAGCAGAAATGAGTAGGGCATGTAAGGAAGGACTGGGTGGAACTATTTCAGAGACGTGGGCTTTTCCGTTTTTAAGCCTTGGCAAGCGCCATGACTATCTATTGAGCTTGCCTGACATGTGGAATCTGTCCCAGCTTATCAGATATTTGAATTCATTATGTCTGTGGCCCAAGAATCCCCCTTTTCAACACACCAGGTGAGTGTGCTGCAGGGGCCCCAGGAGCACACATTGAGAAACACCAGATCTCGGGTTTGCAGGGACCGGTGTCTCTCTCAGGCCTGCTGCTTCCTGAGAACAAGCTGCGTCAGCCACTTCCTGTCTCCCCTCCTCCCTCCGTCTCTCTGGAGGGGGCTCTGCTTCCAGATGGGGTCAGTTCGTTCCAGATGGGGTCAGTTCGTTCCAGCTGCTCCCAGGCCTTCCCCCAGGGCCTGCAGCTGTGCACACCTCTGGCTCTTGTGTCTCAGAGACTTCCCAGCTAGTGTGCCGAGGGCTCTGCTGCCCACCTGCTGCACCCCTCAGCTGAATGTGGGGCCCCTGCCAGGGTTCCCCTGCAAGCTGGGATTTCCCCAGGAGATCCCACTCTGTGATTCTTGACTGTCCAAGGGCAGGACGCCAGCAGCTCTTCTTCAGGAGCTGGAGAAGTGAGAGCAACAGGAAGCTGGGGACCGAACTGTGCACAGAGGAGAGCAGAGGCAACGTGGAAAGAGCAGGCTCTGCAGCCGCACTGGCCTGCTTCAAAGCCCCACGTCTCTGATATTCTTCACCTACATGGAGTTTTGGATAAGTGACTTAATATTCATGTGCCTCTTGGGTCCCGCTTTTTTAAATAGGAACAATCCCAGCAGAGCTCCTGTGATAATTAAGTGAAGTATGAAGGTAAAGCATCCATTGAATGTCTGGCACTCAGGGTGTAATTGTGTCAGCAGAGAATTGGGTTGGAGGTGGGTTGGGAGAGATCAGTAGGTTTCTCCCCCTCTGCTCACCCCTCCTCTGCCTGACCATCCCGATGCTGTGCCTCACTCTCTAGAATGTTTCTTGGCTTTGCACGTGTGGTTCTTGATCTCCCAACTAGATTGCAGGCCTAGTGAAGTCACATGCTAGAGTAATACTCTGCCTTAGTTTGCTCCCACCGAAAGTTCATTGAATACCAATCTTGTGGAAAATGATGAGTGATGGGAAATTCCAGTTTCTCTTTTATTTTTATTTTTTTTTTGGGGGGGGGGGGGCGCAACCGTATTTGCATTCCTCTGTTTATTAAGGTAGGCTAACTGTTGTGGGGGGAAAAACTAGGGTGGCCTAACACAAGAGAAGTCCACTTCTCACTCACTTAAGAGTTCATTGTGACAGACTTTTAGCCGTTTGTTACTCAGGGGTCCAGCCAGGCCCCTTCCATCTTGTGGCTCCATCATCCCTAGATCCTCAGAATCCTCTGCAGGCTGCATCTGTTAGCTGATGAGAAAGAGAGGGTGGAAGACTGTTTGGAGATATTTTTATGGACCACGGGAGCTATACATCTTCATCACCAGCATTTCATTCATTCCATTGGCCAGAACTCAGTCACATGGCTGCACCCAACCACAAAGGCCAATGGGAAATGTAGTCCAGCTGGGAACTCCGGTGAAAAAGGAAATAAGTTTGGCCAACAAGTATCTAGACCCTGCTGCACTTTGGAACTTTGAACAAGTCTCTTCTATTACCCATCTTTTAATGCAGGAAATGGCACCTGTTTGCATTTTAGGATTGTACCAAGGATGAAGAGCGACAGTGGCTGTTACAGTGCTTGGGGAGAGGGAGTGCAGGCAAGCTGCTGCTGTTATTAACTTCACCACCTCCTGAAAGCCTGGCCCAGGGCCGAGTACATAGTAGGTGCAAAAATCACCATTGTGCAGTTGAGGGTCTTCCCACCAGCCTCCTGAATGCATGCTTTGCCTCAGCTAGCAGGCGTTTGGTTCACACACACATCTTTTTGACAACTCACCCATCCCAATCAGTCATTGCCGATTGCCCCTGCCAGCTATGAACTGAAACACAGGAAGGGTTTTATCTGAAGCCTGAAACATCCTGAAAGGAAGAGGCCTCCCTTCTTGGGCCCCTGGAAGGCTGCCCATTGCACCTCACATTCTTTTCAGCCTGGAGGCCGATGGTAACCATGAGCTCACTGAGGGGCTGCCGCAGCCAGCTATGGAGGCTGCTGCTGATGCATGGAGCTCACGGCTTGTGGCCTGGAGACCTTGCTTCTGCGAGCCCCACTGTTGCTCCGAATGAGGAGGAGAGGCCCCAGAGATACTGTTGAAACTTGATCTTCTGTGGTGTGCCCAGCTCACCATACCACACTTAAGTGGATATTATGAACTTTCAAGACAAAGGTCACTGCTCAGTAACAATAGTAACAGCTTACACTTATATAATGTCTACTATGTGCTATGTACATTAACTAATTTAGTCTTCAAGATAACCCCATGAGATAGGTATCATTATTGTGGCAATTTTGTAGAGGAGAAAACTAGGACACAAAACATTCACTGCCCTTACCCAAGGTCAATCACGGGACCATTTCTTTCGTTAAGGTATGGACTCTGTAGTTTGCTGAAGTCTCCACCACTCCCTAATGTCTCCCAGACATAGGGGCTGAGTGTCAGTGACCATTTCTCTGTACTTGAGAGTGTTGCTTAAGACTGCAGACACTGAATCCAGACCACCGTAGTTTAAATCTTGGCTCTGCCACGTTTGAGCTGTGCAAACTTGGGCAAGTTGTTCGCCGCCCTAAACCTCATCTGTAGAGTATGTCTAAAATCACTGGCTATTTTTGCCTTCAAGGGCTGTATTTCATCCAGGCTACTAGTTTGCATATTCAGATCTGCTCTGAGGCATATTCAGATCTGCTCTGTTTGCCAACAGGAGCGAGAATGACCCTGCAGCAGATGCCAAAAGATGTGGAAACTGGAGCCCATCAAGTTCAAGTAACTTTCCCATGGCCAGTGAGGGAACCAGATCTCCCATTAGAACTTAGGCCAATAAATCTGCCCACTAGATTCATGATCCTTTTATTTGGTAAAAGCCTGTATTCCCAGATGTGTAGATGCTTTGAAATGAACAGCTCTAGCACTCATTATTAGCAGGGTGACCTTAAACAAGGCACTTCCTCAGCTTTAATGTTCTCATCTGAAAAATGGGCTAATAAAGACTATTTCTTCTCCACGAGATGGTAGGGATTGAAAGGGAGCAGGTATGTCCGACGGCGCCCTCTGCCTCCAGGCTTTGGGAGTTTGGCCAGTCTTCACTGGAGTACCCATGTTGCCACCTCACCCACAGAAAATACCCTTTCCTGCCCAACTTTCACCCGCCTTGCTGATTCTCTCTTAGCATTCCCTTGTGTTTAGAGGCCCTCACTGGCTGTGTTCTTCCTCAGCTCGGCCCACCCTGGGGTTCAGGGACGGCACGGGCCACACTCATCACACTGTTTTGAAATGGCCTGTGCCCTCACTTGCCTCCCACACCATCCCGGGCTCAGAGCTGTGTATGTCCTGCTCCAGAACTTATCTTCAGCACCAAGCCCTGCTCTCATGCGCAATAAATGTGTGTCGAGGCAGCAACAACCCAAGGCATGCGCCTCCATTTCCTCCCCGTTGCAGTCGGAGGGCTCCCAGCTCCTTCCTGACCCTCCCTGACTAAGCTGTGCAGCCTCTGAGCTCTTGTAAGGATCTCTGGGCCCCTTCTAAGAGGAGGCTGCACTATTGTGGGGCTCTGCTCTCCTTACAGGCCCCTCCCTGAAGTAGCATTAGCTCTGGCAGGCAGGGCTGGGCCAGCTCAGAGGATGATCGGCGGACGTTGTAAAGCAGAAAGGCAGTGTGGCCCTTGGGTTCCCACATGCAGCCTTTAGAGCTAGCCTGCCTGAGTTCGAATCCCCGCAGGACCACTTCCCAGCTATGTGCTCTTGGCAAGTTACTGAAGTCTTTCTGGCTTCAGTTTCCTCATCTGCAACATGGTAACTGACCTCAGAGGGTTGTTCTAAGGGTAAGGGAATTAAAATCGATTAAGTTCTTAAAGTAGAATACTGTGCATGGTAAGTATAATAAAAGTATTTGTTAGGTAAGAAACTAAACAGGCAAAGCAAGAGACCTAGCCAGTCCTTCAGGAAGGGAAGGGTGACTGTGAGCTGCGAGGTCAGAGGAGGGCTGGCCAAGGCTGAGGAATGTGACCGGGCCTAGAAGGGTGGGGAGGGTCTGCTTGAGTGGCAGGAAAGGCTAAGAGCCGGCACTTATGCAGCATCTACTAAAAGCCAGACGCTACGTGCTTGACATGCATTTGCTCACTCAGGGCTCATGTTCCCAGTGAGGAAACCAATGTTCAGGTGGGTTAAGTATCAGCAAGGACTCAGCTAGTAAGTAGCAGAAAGGACATCTGAACCCAGCTCTCGCTGGCTGCAGAGCATGTTTTCCAGCACTTATCTCCTCCAGGAATGCGGCACTTGGTCACCCGCAGCGCTGCTCTCTGCGGTGCTCGAGCGGGGGCGCTGGGCTAGGAGGCCGGCTCCCGTGCCCAGGTGCCCTCCGAGCGCACGGCACCCGCCCTGCTCCCAGCGCCAAGGGGACTGGTCAGCCCTGGAGCCCGCAGCTTAGTCATTTTCCTCCCCACCCCCCAGCACCCGTCCATTCAACAAACATTTGTGAGTGCCTACTGTGTGCTCAATGCGCCTATTGGATGCTGTTGCTATATCAGTAAACAGACAGACATATTCCCTGCCCTCATGTAGCTTATAGTGTAATGGACAAGGGGCAGATATTAATCAAAGAATCAAATGTGCCATGTTAGAGAATCTAAGTAGGAGAATACTAGACACTGAGTCTTGCCCAGAAATGTCAGTTCGTTGTCTGGGATGGGGTGACAATGACGATAGTATATGCTCCCAGGTCTTTATATCCTCAAGGGAGAAAAAAAAAATGCATGGAGTGCAGGCTGTCTGCCAGGCATTGCTCTGGGGAACTAGAAATGAAGTCAGGACTGTGTAGAGCTATTGCCCCCTCAGAGCGAACAGTCTACCAGGGAGGCTGACGCGTAATTTAAAATAATCGTACAGTTACAGAAGTCTGCGCAGAAGACTGGTTAGTTGGAAAAAGCTGTCCCCGTTAAAATAGATAGGACATGCGTTTTATTCTGTTCACTGTATAGCTCTGAGAAGAATGTCTGGCACATAGTAGGTACTTAATGATAGTTACTGAGTAAACAGTGACCATCTGCACTGAGTTTTGAAAGGCGAATAGAATTTTGTCAGGACAGTTCCTAGAACTCGGCAGGACCAGGGTGGACAGAGGTTCCATAGGGACTAAAAGACTGGGGGGGGGGCCCTGCTCCGAACAAGGATCCAGACAGATGGCCCTGTGTGGAGTGGCAACTTAAGAGCCGGTCCATTTCAACCCTCTCTTGACGCAAGTCGTCTTTACGAGCTGGTCTCTGGGTTTTGATTGGAAAGTTCCACTGCAGAAGGAGCCAGAAGGTCACACTCACTCAGAATATTTTAGCTGAAAAAGGCCACAGAAGTGGTTATGTTATCTAACCCCCTCGCCATCCCCATAAAGGGACTAAGGCTCAGGAGGGGAATGATCTTCGTCGAGGTCCCCGGCTGATGGGTGCAGGACCAGGATGGGAAGCAGGTCGTTAACTCCAGGCCTCTGTTCTCTCGTTATAGGAGGGGTTTCCAAGCCTTCTTAATTAATTAATTAGTTAATTTTTATTTTAAGCAGCAGAACCTTATTTTCCAAATAAAAGCTCATTTGGATAAACTCAGAGCTGTCCTGGAAAAAGGCACCTGGAGGGCCAGTGGTGGGCCCTAATCGCCATCACAGACCAGCTCCCTTCCTATACGCACACTCTGTCTCTGATAGACGGTCAACATTTTCTCGGTCTTATGAAAGTGCAGGTAAATGGTGCCTCGGTTCCCTAACCCCACTCCTGCTTACAAAGAGATTTCTTAAGTCCCATTTCAAAACCACTGCACTGTAGACAGCACAACTAAAGCTTGGAGCACAGTGCCTGGCACCCCTAAGTGCCTTTGGCTCAGTTCATAGAAGTGGGGCGAGTGGGCTGCTTGTGGGCCTCCTGCTAGGAGCCAGGCATAGGACTGGCGATGCCATAACTTACCTTGGTTGGTCTCCCTAACTACCACATCCATTTCACAGCTGAGGACCCTGGAACTCAGAGAGGCCAGCTACTTGCCTGTGGTCACACAGCTAGTAAGGACTAAGCTGGGACACCAGCCAGGTTTCTTGACAGCTCAGATTCCTTCCCCACAAAGATATACACAGAGGCTTACACACACACACACACACACACACACACACACTCTCTCTCTCTCTCTCTCTCTCTCTCTCTCTCTCTCTCTGAAGTCAGCATGCTGTCTATCAGACCAAACTGCCTATATCATTGCTTCATTTAGTCCTGGCAATGGTACCATGTCTTCAATGAACTTTTATTGAGCACCTACTATGTGTCGGGCACTCTACTGCAAGCAGATGCAGCACAGTTAGGTGGACAGACATCATTTGAGTAATCACAGGTGTGATGAGTGTTAACAAAGGGAGAAAAGGGAGTGGGCTATGTCCCCATTACAGAGATGGGGACAATGAGGCTCAGTAGGTTAAAGACTTGATCATAGCTCTATCCTGGTTTGCTCAGTGCTTAGAGTGCTGGCCCATGGACTGAAGGGTTCCAGATTCGATTCTGGCCAAGGGCACATACCTCGGTTAGAGGCTGGATCCCCAGCCCCGGTCAGCATGCAAGCAGGAGGCCACCGATAGATGTGTGTCTCTCACGTCGATGTTGCTCTCTCTCTCTCTCTCTTCCTTCCTCCCTCTTCCACTCTCTGAAAAGCAATGGAAAAAAATATCCTCAAGTGAGGATTAAAAAAAACAGACTTGATCACAATCACAGGTCAAAACATAGAAATAGCTGAAATTCATTGCGTGCTAACTACAGACCAGGCATGTTTCATGAACTCGCTTAAGTGCCTTTAACAGCTCTGTGATGCCAATGCTGTTATTCTCTTCGTTTTCCAAAAGGAATGTGAGTCGCAGAGGCTGAAAGTAACTTGGCAGTGATGCAAGTGGCTGAGTTAGGATTTGAACCCAGGCCGGCGGCCCCAGAGCCTGCGTGCCTCACCCCTTTGGAGCCAGGTCTGACTGCTTCCACTGCTGCTGTTTCTGCAGGAGGAGAGTTGGAAGCAGGGTCACAGTCCCTGCCCTTCCCGGGGCATCCCGGGAACCCTCTGGATGTGTCGCTGTGTGATTGTCCTGAGTGAGAGCTCTGCTTTAGGAAAGCAAGGAGCCCTTTCCGGGCAGGGGCAGCCTGAGATCAGCATCCTGCTAGGCAGCCTGGCTCAGGAAGCGCTTTCCCAAGCTGGGCCTCAGATCTCTGCGATTAGAGGGAGATTCATGCTTCAGGAATCTGAGACCTCAGCGGAGGAGAGGAGAGCAACGTCCCCAGTGTCCCTGCCTGCCAGCACACTTTTATCTCACGGCAGCAGGCGCCAGGTCCAGGCACGCACATTCCTGAAGGGTCCTGGGTACTCAGTGGTTGGGCAGGTGGTTTTGCCGGGGTGGGGTTGGGAGCAGATCCTTCATGACCTGCCCAGCCCTGGGACCCATCTGGAGACCCAGAGAGAGCCAGAAGGAGTTCTCTGAGGGGCGGTTCCCGCAGCCCAGGCTTCTGAGAGGGAAGTGGCTTAAACAGAGCCCTCAGGAGGGCTATGGGGCCCCTTCCAGGGGGCCGAGGTGGGTGGGAGTACAGGTTACCAAACGTCACCGGGGACTATGACTTCCGAACTGCCACACGGTGACTATGTTAGAGAAGTTAGAGAGAATGTGCTTTGCTTGACTCATCTCATGTGAGCCCCGCAAGAAGCCCACGGTCCCCCATCTGCAACATGAGACTTGTGCTAGTTATTAAGTGAGGTGCGGATCACAGTGAGGTCAGGTTTGGAAAGGATTTCACAGTGTTTGCCCTTCCTAACAAAGTTGCTCGAATTAAAAAAAAAAAAAAAAAAGGCTTTAAAAATGAAAAAAAAAATTCTATGAAGTATTCTATTTTGCTGTCTCATGATTACAATGAATGTCAAATCCCGAGATTATCTCCAAATACCCACCTTCTCTTGCCAGCCTCTCATTATGGTTCTGTCTTCCACCGATTTCCCTAGAGCTTCCTTGAAGGCAGCTAGGTTCTTAGCCTCTTATCTCTTATGACAATAAGCTGCTAAGTTTGCTTTAGAATAAAAAGAGTAAACGGATTCTTCCTTGTTCCATCGTGAATGCGTGTCCTGAAGGTTTCAGTGTTACGTGTTGCGCTTCTCGCCTTCCAAGCTGGATAAACTCCCCAGCGCTGACCCTTGTCTAGTTCTTAGCTGTGATCAGCGTTCATCGAGCATGTTCCTAGGTGCCAGGCACTGCTCGGAGCGCCTCACATTAATCCCAACAGTCCTATTAAACGGCACTGTTATGACCACTGTATGTAACCTGTGTACCTGGCCGGTGGGGCCGGGCTTTCAGGCCAGGTGACCTGGCCCAGAGCCCTCACTCTTAGGCACCAACTCAGCCGCCTCCCCGGAGCCCCTCGCTCAGGACCCTGCATCGGGAGGCCCCGGAAACGCTCGTGAGTTTCACTTAAGGCCCTTCCCTTCCCCGGCCTTACTCGAGCGTGTAACTGGAGAAACGAGGCCCGGAGATGTGAGACAATGGGGCGGCTCAGGAACGCTTTCACTGCGCGTAACAGAAAACCCAACAGGTAGCCCGGCTCGCAGTAGAGGCGTTTCTTTTCCGCACATAATTAAGAGTCTAGAAGTCCGTGTTTCCAGATTGGGGGCAGAGAGAAAATTTGCCATTGCGGATCCAGGCTCTTCTTCATATTTAGCATGTTGGCTTTTCCCTCTCATGCTCAATACCTCAGTGTCTGTATTAGTCTGGGTTCTTCAGAGGAATAGAACCAGTAGAAGCAGTTTAATAAACATATATGTATATACTGTAAGGAATTAACTCACGTGATCCTGGAGTCTGACAAGTCCAAGATCTAAGTTCATCAAGCTGGAGACCCAGGAGAGCTGATGATGTAGCTCCCACCTGAGTCCAAAGGCTTGAGACCCAGGAGAGCTGATGGTGTAAATTCCAGTCCAAGTTCAAGTCCAAAGAAAGGAAGTCACTGATGGCCCCGCTCAAAGATATTCAGGCAGAGAGAAAGGATTCATTCTTAAGTCAGCCCTTTTCTCGATTCAGGCCTCCAACAGAGGGGATGGGGTCCACTCACACTGGGGAGGGCAGTCTGCTTGACTCTGTTCACTAGTGCAGATGTTAGTCTCATCCAGAAACACCCTCCCAGCCACACCCAGGACAGTGTTTAACCAGATAGCTGGGCACGCCACGGCCCAGTCACCGGGACACATAGAAGTAACCATCACATTGTCCCACCTGGCCTGCCATGGTTGGAGGAGCCATGTCAGCGTCCGGGTCAGGACAGAGAGATGCCAGGTGGCTCTTCTCTTAGGATTCTTCTGCTTTAAAGGAAGCAGAAACTTTGCAGAAGAGGCCCCTCTCGGACCTCCAGCTCTGCCTCATTGTCTAGAACTGGGTCACGGGGCTAGAATAGCTGCAAGGGAGGTTGAGAAGATTAAATATCTGGCTTTCTGGCCAAAACAACAGAAAGACGTAAGAGCAGGTGAGTTGCTGGGTTAGCTGCCAACAGCGTTTATCGTAGCAACCTGTTCAGGGTCACAGAGTCGGCGATAGAACAGTCAGAATTAGGACCCTGGACCGTGTTCCTTTTTCTGTAATATGTGGAAGAGAATTCCATTGTGTGCTCTAGGCTACGGTTTAGCACGTGGAGCCTTCGTTCAAACTTCTATTTCTCAGCGGTGAGTCAACTGCCTCCAGGTCCCAGCCTATAAGTATTTTTATAGGTTGAAGACTTTCAAAGGAGAAACTACACACAAGCGGGCCAGTAACAGGGGCCCCGGGTATGGTCCCACTCCAGAACAAGACTCGTTCAGCTGAACAAGCATTTATTGAGCCCCAGCTCCTTATCTGTCCCAGGATTGGGCTGGGATAGTATTACAAGAAAAAGGGTGTCGTCTGTGTTCTGAATGAGTCCACAGACTGGTGGAAAGCCACTTTGTGAAACCGACGTGCACCACTGGGGCAGTGAGGGCCATGAGCGAGAAGAGCAGGAGATACCGTGGAGCACGCTGTAGCTGCAGAGAGGGCCCCCCCCCCCCCCCCGCAGTGCTCAGCGAAGGCTCTCGTTACCAAGAAGGCGAAGGCTGAGCCACGTCCGAAAGGAAGAGCCGGTACCTGCCGAGCAGCCCAGGCGGACGAGACCATTGCCGGCCAAGTGAGCAGCGGCCACGGTGCGGAGATGTGAGCCGGCCGGTTCGCCTGACTCCGGAGTGAAGGTGCTCCTCCCCGACCCACGCACAACCACGGAGCGTCCCCACTCTCACTGGGGCGCCTTCCAGTTGTGCTGTCTCCTCGGATCTTCACAATTCTGTAAGGTAGGCTTCAGGGAGCCTAGTTTGCATGGAAGGAAGCTGTGAGTCAGGGCTTAATACCCTGCCCGGAGCCATGCTAATACAGGGAACAGTGGCTGAGTGAATTATATGGAGCTAAGTATTGAGCACCTGCTGCCCGAGGGCACATGGCCCTGAGGACGGTTCCCTGTAGCAGGCATTCCCGTCCCTACGGTATGATTGTAGTGGAGACAAACACAGAGGGTCTAAGCAACTGTCTCAAGCAGGAATGGCTCAGCCAGGATAGGAACCCAAGCAAGGTGGCAAACATCCATTTCTACTATCTAATTTGCAAAGAAATCTGGATGCAATGAATTATACAAGTGCTTAGAGGATTCTGGGGACCTGCAGTGAATATTCTGGGCTGCCTGTGGAGAGGAGGAGATCACTCTGTGCCTGGAAAGGGGTGGTAGAAAACCTGGGCAAGTACAAAGAAGTGGCAGGACTTAGAAGCCATGGGAATACTAGAAAAATCCATCACTGTTCGGTGCAGGCAACCGAAAGTATTGTAGGGGTCTTTATGCAGAAAGGAACTTAATATAGGGATTTGGGTATCTGGAATGTCATTGGCAGGAGTGGGGAAATGGGCTCCAGGTGGGGCCTCCAGAAGGGTTCTGGAGTTCTGCAGAAGTGACCCGTCAGATGGCCAGTGTCCCAGTTCAGAGCACTCTGCCATTGCTGGGGTTCAGACAAAGCCTCTGGAAGCTGCTACCACCCTCCCTGCCTCTTGGCACCCAAGAAGCTGGAGCAGAGCCCCGGAGAAGCCACAGACACACACAGCTGTGCTTCCAGAAACCTGTCCGCCAGCAAAGAACAGTGAAAGGCGACAGGGAGATGATCGTCACCTCACTTCTGCCCTCGGAAGCTCAGCAAGTATTTCCAATCGGTCAAACCTGCTTGCGGTCCGAACAATAGCTGCAAAGGAGTCTGGGAAAGAAGTTCCCAGCATTCCATGCTCTGCAGGACAAGAGGACACACCACCCGGAGGAGACGCAGTGCCAGTCGCCTGAGCATCCACCCCAGGAGGCACAAGAAGCTTTGACACATCTCACGCCAGTGGGACAGCAGGAGCCAGAAGAGCTAGAGTGTCTCCTGGCTGCCACCGTGGGTCTCTCTGTAACCTCAACCCCATGCCTTCCTGGGGAGGAAGAACCTAGTCAAAGAAATGACAAATTTAGAGGAAATGTTGCAAACCAAGGCAAAGGATCGCTACCCCGGTATATAAAGATGAATATCCCAGTATAAAAATAAGCACTAACTACAAACAAGTAATTTACTGCAAAGAAGAAATTAGCCTGTGAACTAATAGGTTAAAAAAAAAAAAAAAAATGCTAATTCACAATGATTAAGGAACAAAGGAAGGAAACCAGGAGACATTTTTTTTCAGAATCAAAATGATAAAAAAAAAAAAAAAAAAAGATCGACTTCATGTCACTGACAGTACAGGAAACTGACCTTCCAATAAACTATTGATAAAAGTGAAAATTAAACAAGTTCTCTGGAGGACATTATAAATTTAAATGTTCATAGCCTTTGACTCAGTAAGTTCCCTACTAAAGACTTTTGGTAAGAAAAAATCAATAAAGCCGAAAAAGGTATTCTTATAGAGGCATTCTTCCCAGGACTCTTTGTAACAATTTTTAAAAGTCTAAATGCCCCCCAAGTGTAGAATACTAAGTAGTCAATGAAGAGGGCTAGATGTTTTGATTTGGGGATGCAAAGATCTCTGTGCAATGGTACAGAAAAGATTATGGCATGGCATGCTTCTGTAAGTCCCTCTTATTTAGAAATATATGCACTTACAGGTATGTTTGCTCTTTGAAAATATGGGAGGAAATACATTGGAATGTAAACATCGTCCCTGGCTCTGGGGCTACTGCATTCTTTCACCCTTCTTTTTTGTATGTTGCTATGCAATTTGATTTTTTCCCCTTCAAGCTCATGTAACATTTATTAACAGAAAAATCCCATACAATTATTTCTTTCCTTTGGGGGGAAATTTGGACCCTGAGAAGCTTGTTGGGCACAGTCCCGGCCCTTACCTTCTTCGAGTTTTTAGAAACCCACCCCTTGCGAGGCCCCTGGAAGCAGGGCGGACTAGAGCTCGGGGCAAAGGTGAGTAATTAGAGTTGGGGCAGGAGGAGCAGTGAGGAGGGAGATGTGCTAATTTTAGCATCTCCGATAGAGAGTTGTTCCAAGGTTCCTATAAGGTCCCCTTGCACATGCTTAGCTCTGTCCTCCAGCCCCTGCCCCAGGGACTGCAGGGCTAACCCGGGCACTAACAGACTTCAGATTGCAGCAAAATGCTTGAAATCTCTGCTGCTTTAAATAGAGGTGTCTGGCACCCTTTTGGAGGGCAGAGCTGACAGAGCTGGCGCCCTCTGCACTCACCCTGGTGGAAGGCCCCGTGATGAAGCCGCTGGAATGCCAGCTTCCCCTTCGATCTCTAAGGCAAAACTTCTGAGCCGGCCTAAGCTGGCCAATCCCTCCTGCCTGGAAGGCTTCCAGCTCAAGTCCTGGGGCTCTTGCATTCCTGCTCCATCTCCTCCGTCATCTAACCTCTTGCCCTTCCCCCTCCTTCCCTTCTTGAGAATAAAGATTTAGAATCTACGGTTAAAAGTACACTTTCTGGGCCCTTTACAGAATCGCAGCACTTTCTCTCTTACGTGACCTTAAAGATAATGCAAGTGATAATAGCTCTCTTTTATTGAGCGTCTATTAAATGCCAATCATGCTACGTGGACATATTGCTTTCTTAAAACAGCCCAATAGGATGGCGGTATCTTAAGATTTAGCAGGCACTTGACGAAAGAAGAGAAACAACAAATGGCCAATAGGTCCATGAAATGATGCCAGACATCATTACTCATCAGGAGAACGCAGATAAAAACTATAGCGATGTATCAGATTCAAAAGATGGACAATCAGAATTGTGTGCAAGGATGTGGAGCAGCTGGCGCGCTCACAGCTGCTGGTGGGAGTGTGAAACGGCACCACCCCTTTAAGAAGCAGTTTGGCCCCTTCTTACAAAATTAAAAATATAAGTGCCACATAATCCAACCATTCTCCTACCAGCTTCCCCCCAAGAGACACAAAACATGTCCACTAAATGATTTGTACAAGAATTTTCATAGCCGCTTGATTCATAATAGCCCCAAACTGAAGACAACCCACATGTTCATCAGCTGGCGAGTGGATACACAGTAACGGAACAGAATGCTTCTCTGCCATAAAAGGGACCAGACCCTGAGATGTGTGTTAGTTTTCTATGCTGAGAGACAAATCACTGCAAATGTGTCCGCTCAAGACAACACCTCGTCAGGCCTCACTTGACGTCGTCAGTAGGTTCTGCGCCTTTACGCGGAACAATGTATAGCAAAACCAGCTCAACAATGTATAGAGAAACCAGTTTCACCATAGGTTCATTGATATAATCAAGACTTAAGTTCCTACCACATCTCATCAATGTCGTAACAAAAACTACTGTTCCAGGATGAACTGTGTTTATCATCTCGCAGCTTCTGTGGGCCAGGAGCCCGGGCGCAGCTTCGCCGGACCTCCTGCCAGGCTGCAGTCCAGATGTCGCCCGGGGCTTGGCTCTTATCTGGGGGCCTGACTGGCGATGGAACCACGTCCGAGCTCGTTCAGATTGTTGGCAGAATTCACTTCCTGTGGCCTTAAGACGGAGGGTCCTGGCTTTTGCCAGTCGCCTGTCAGAAGCCGCCCTCAGCTCCTGGAGGCTGCCCACGGTTTCTCGTCACAATGGCCCTTTCCAAGGGTCCTCTCGTAACGTGCAGGTGGTTTCTTCAAAGCAAGCAAGGGAGAAAGAGTGAGTCTGTTGGCAAGCCAGAGACGTATATAATGTAGCACGATCCTCGAGTGTATCCCATCACCTTTGCCATGTTCTAGAAGCAAGTCACAGATGCCGCTCATGCTCAGAGAAGGAGATTAAGTTAGGGCATGAGCACCAGGAGGCAGGGTCATGCAGGCTGCCTTCCACTCCATCCCTCATAACACGTAACACAGATGGACATCAGAGGCATTATTTTGAACAAAAGAAACCAGACACAAAAGACTTCGAAGTTTAGAATTGCATTGATAGGAAATTCTAGAAGAGGCAAGACTTAACGTCTAGTCACTAAAAGATCAGTGGTGGCCTAGGGCCAAGGGAATGGGGGCTGACTGTGAGGGGTGTAAGGCAACTTCTGTGGTGATGAAACTGTGTGTCTTGACTGGCAGGAGGGTTATATGGGTGCATACATTTGTCAAAGCTCATCAAACTGCACGTTAAATGGGTGCATTTTAGTTCATGCAAATTATACTTCTGTAAAGTATATTTTAAAAACGGCCCGTGAATGGCAGATTTTTATCACCATTTTACCGGTGAGGAAATGGAGATTCAGAACTTGCCGCCGCGGGGGGGTGCCAGGGTTCTGCATCAGGTGTAATGGCAAAGCCCGGTCTCTTTCTCTGTGCGCGACCTCTGATTGTCCTCCGGGCTGCAGTTTCTACAGAGGTGAAACGTGGAGGCCTGGAGCGCTAAGGAAACGCTCCCAAGGCCTCACCGAGGGGCACACAGTCTCAGCTTGTGTTTTCTGGTTCCTTGTCAAGAGTTCTTTGTACCACTGGGTCTTCCAGGTCTCGTTAAAGCCTCATAGTAGATTTTAAGAGTTAATGTTGCATTTTTAAATTTATCCAGATGTGTCATTGTAAATCTACGTAATATTTTTCTCTTGAAACACATAATCCTATGAGCCAATTCTTTAAAAATATATATATATGTTTTTATTGATTTCAGAGAGAGAGGGAAACATCAGCCATGAAAGTCATTGATCAGCTGCCTCCTGCACGCCCCCTACTGGGGATCGAGCCCGCAACCCGGGCATGTGCTCCGACCGGGAATCTAACCGCCATCTCCTAGGTCCTAGGTCAACGTATGAACCAATTCTTTAAAAGCACAACATATGATGGCCCGTGAAGATAAAGGTTTCAGAAGGCGGGCTGTATACTCTTGGTCGCCTGCCTACTTTCCTGCTATCAGATCCTAAGTTGATCCAGACTTTAGTGGCCATAACATTTCAAGGAAACACAGGGATGCCAGGGATGAGTCTTGGTTAGTTTCAGCCAGTTGTGGTCATCCTGTTACCACGGAGACAGATGTGTTGAGAAAAGGGCCCGAGAAGCAGTTCTGGCCCATGGGGCCGAGAGGTGGCTGCCAGGGGATCTGGAATGTCCACCACGCCTCTTAAAGGCATTCAGGAAAGGGGCTCTTTCTCACGGACGGACGTGAGGATGTGACCCCAGGGGCCTGGGTAACTCACTGATAACATGAAGGGCCAGCATGAGGACAAAAGTCCATCCCTGAGAATAAGTCAGGAGGGCACAGAGCGCTCAGGTCCCTGAGGGTGACCCTGAGCCTGTGATTTCCTCACCCCATCACTGTCATCATTGCTCCGGGGTGTGAGTCATGCATTTTATTTATTGATTTAGTCAGCACTGTTATTTGCAGCCAAGATCATCTTGCATACAGAAGATAGAGGCAGATACAATTAAACATCTTTTTTTTTTTTTGCACTCAGCTCCATGGTGCAATTCTTCTAAACACCTGTATGCACTACATTACATACAAACTTGGTGACAGGCAGTTGATGGTATATGTTGTGTGAATGTTAAGGTTAGTTTCATTCTCGGAAGAGTTTGTTGATAGCTAAAGCTTAGAAACAACCCCACTGTCCCCCTGTAGGGTATTGGTTAAAGAAACCAGCGCAGAGCTATCTAATGAGATACAATTCCAAATAAAAGGAGCGTCTCCATTTGTCCTGATATGAAAGGATGTCCAAGCTATACTGTCAGGTAGAAAAACAAGAGTTGGGACAGCATTTAGAAGACTTTGAAGTCCACAGTCGTCGGAAATGTCTACAGTATGTCACCAGGTTCTGGAGAGGATCTTGGAAGGTGGGCACAAGACCCTAACCAGAACTCTCACATGGATGGGCCGCCTGAAGACAGTAGCGATGGAGGGACTAAGAGGCCGTGCGGCAGCGATGTTTTCACAGCAGGAGCTGTGGAACCTGCCCGTGGTCCAACCTCTTGAGGAGAAACCATTGAGGTTCGGGTGGGTTCGCAACAGGCCTGCCATATGTGGTCTCACATGCATGAATTATCTATTTTTAAGATACCAAAGACAATTTTTTTAATCGTATGCATGGAAACTGACAAGCCTCACAAATAAATGCTGCCTACCTGTCAGCGTTAGCGAGCGTTAACTAGCATTCTCAGAGGTTCACCTTGTGCCAGACACTGACCCCAGCTCTTTGTCTGGATTGGCCAATCCCATCCTTGTAGCAATTCTGTGAGGTGCATGTTATTGTTACCATCTTCTTTTTACAAATGGGTAAACTGAGGCACCGAAGTGTTAACTAATGTTCTAGGATCACACGGCCATTGAGCCAGGGATCAGACTTGCAACCCAGGGCGTGAACCCAAAGTCTATGCCCTAAACACTCCACTGATTGACCTCTGGGGTTATTGGATGGATTCAAAGAGCTTGTATGTGCTTAGCCAGTGCTCGCCTTAACCAGTGGTTCTCAAAGAGCACTTTGTGCACCAGCAGGGTTAGGCTTTGTTAGAAGTATATTTAAATTCTTAGGAATGTTGCCCAGGTTCAGCCAGACTTGTGCCACTTGCTGACATGTTTCTTGGCTGTTGAGGACCTGAAGTCCCACCCAGCAGGGGAAAGAATCAGTCTGTGACCAGCTGGACCTTGGGGAAACATACCTGAGTGTTGTGTATGTAGTGACCACCTTGCTGTTTGTCTGGCAGCCATTTATTTATTATTATTTTGTTGTTGTTAACCCTTACCCAAGGATATTTTTTATTGATTTTTAGAGAGAGTGGAAGGGCGGGAGGGAGGGGGAGAGAGAAAGAGAAACATCGATGTGAGAGAGACACATCGATTGATTGCCTCCCACACACACCCCGGCTTGGGCCAGGGATCAGACTTGCAACCCAGGTATGTGCCCTTGACCGGAAATCGAACCTAAGACCCTTTGGTGTGCAGGCCGATGCTTTAACCAGTGAGCCACACTGGCCAGGGCCCAGCAGCCATTAATTGACCATCACTATGGACATGGCAGGGAATTCTCCTGTGATCCATTGGTGATACCTGTCAGTGGCCTTGGGAGGCACCGAGACCCTACCATCCCCAGGCTGGCCATGTGATCTGTACCTACCAATACAGCTGAATAATTCCTCTCCCCAGCTTCGCTGCTCCACGAGACAGAGGTCACAAACTCCTTCCTTCCTCTGCGCCTGGCACGGAATAGATGCTCGGTAACCGTGCACTGAATGAAGAAGCCATCCCAGTTCACCTGGTGCCAGCTGTCATTTTTGCAAAGGGCACCTAAGAGGAGTTCCCAGCTTGGCTGTCTGTTGCAGTCACCTGGAGAACTTCTAGAGATCCTAGCCTCGGGCTAATCACATCAGAATATCTGAGGGTGGGAAATGAGAGCAGGGCTAGGTGTGTACAGCTTTGGGAGCTCTCCAGGTGATTCCAGTGCAGCCAAGCTTAAGAGCCCCAGCTAGAAGGCAGCAGCCAGCCCAGCAAGCGCCCCGGGGCTAACACGGAGCGTGAGACCCAGGGGGCCTCCTCGAAAGCTGCTCCTGCCTCTACTTCTTTGACGGGCGTGAGCTGAACTGGCAGCAGCCAAGATTCTGTCTTAAGAAGTTCCTGTGCGCAGTGAAAGGTATAGCTGGAAGCGTTTATGCTGGAAACCCTGGCTGGGTGATAGTCCTAAAAATTACTGCCATATGTCTCCAGCAGGGAGGGCAGGGCCCGCATTTGCTCCCTTCACGCTCCGCAGCCTCACTTCCATCAGCGGCTCAGTCCTCACCCACGGGGGCCCCCGGAGAGGCTCCATTTAGTCTAACAATTTTATGGAGCATCTAGATTCCTTGATAGGCCAGGCCCTGGAAACACAGATGTAAACCCAACATCGCCCCTTCCCTGGTGGAGTTCCCAGCCCAGAGGGAGGAAATGGGAAGTAAATCAATGTAAATCACCAGCCTGCATGAGCATGATGAGGCCACATGGAGCCTTAAGAAGAAGTGAGAGCTCAGAGGAGGGACTAGGGGGCCTCCAGAGGGCTTTGGAGAGGTGGGAACAACACCCAGGCGTTTTGTTTCCCTTTTTCTCTTGACATATGCATGTGTATAAAGTTTGGAATGATTTTAAACGTATGTCGTCGAACACACCGATTTAGCAAATACTAGCATTTCCCCATGTTTACTTCAACTCCTTTAAAAAGCAATTCTAAACTATTTTAAACACAGGAGAAGTACCGAGTATAATGTAACAAGCGCCCACATATGCTGAGGGGGTTAAGGGCCCCCACTCTGCGGCAGGCTACCTGGCTCTGCAGAGTGACCTCGGAGAGGTTACTTAACCTCTCTGTGCCTCTGTCTTATTTTTTTTAAAAACCGAACACCTACCTCGAAAGGTAATTGTCAGGATTAATCAAGGTAAAGGGGCAAAAAGACAAGGGCCCCGCGCACACTGTGTGCTTTGTAAACATTAACTGTTTTTACCTGTGTGCCTGCCCATGACCAGCTTGTCACATCCCAACATTCTGCTGTATTTGTTTCAGATTTTTTTTGTAAAGAGAAGAATAGTATCATGGGTACTTTTAATAGACCCCTCTACCCACCCTCCCTGTTCTGACTGCTAACGAGGAGTGAAAGTCAGGATGTGAGGATGGGCACTGCCACGGCGGGGCATGGGGCAGCGCCCCTGGCTTCTGGGGAAGCCCTCCAGTGTGGTCAGAAAGGCCCGTGACCATTGGGGAGGGAGGGGGCTGGAGAGGTGGCCGGGGCACGCTAGGGAAAACCGTCAGGAGCTCCCGCACAGTCCGGGAACCCCACCAAAGCCCATTTCTCTTGCTCCCTTCAAAAAACTAGCAAAAACCCCCAAAGATAAATACAGAAACCTCACTCACACTTGCTCCCCAACTTGGACAATGCCATCAGGTACAGGCTAGCTTTGGGAGAAGAGGGGAGACCCAGGGGAGCACAGGAAGAGGGCTTAGCCCCCTGAAGCCGTTGCCACCAGAGTGCTGGGGGCAGGAAATGAGTGATTCAGGCTGAGACCTGAGCACCCGCAGGTGGGGATTTCCTGCTGAGTGAGCTGATGGGAGGGCCCCCGACTTGTTCAGCAGTTAACCTGACAGCACATCCGTGGCTTGTCAGGCTGGATATTTGTGGGGAGGGCCTTGGGTATGAGTACATACACGCCCGGCCTCCGTTCGCAATGTGCTCTCTGTCACCCCCCAGCAGCACCATCATTTTTTATCTCAAAATGGGCTTCCCCCTCTCCCCCTCCCTCCGCTTCCTCAGCCCTGCCGAGGAACAGCTGCTCTGAGCCCCATCTCTCATCAGCTGCCTTATCTCCCTGATGAATGATGTTCCCCTTCCCGGGCAGGCAGCCTGGCGGGAGGCCGCGGCTGGAGCGGGCGCTGACAGCACGGAGCCCAGGCAGCTGTGGGAGAGCGTCACCCCCTCCCGGTCCTCGCGCGGGCCACGGGCAACCCTTAGGGCCCTGGCGAGCAGCAGCCCGCAAACGCAGCCATTCCAGCACATGTCAGCACCCCTGGGTGCGGTCACCATTTTGGGTGCTGGGAAACGGGCACATGGGTCCCGTCCCTTGGGGGTGGGAACTGTTTATGGGAAATGTGATTTGTAGCTAATAATACAGACTTCTCTCTATGTGACCTTGAGAGCGTGTTTAATCACTCCAGGTCTCCGTTTTCCTCATCTTGCAAATGGGCTGATCATAGTGTTGTATAGTTCTCTGCTCAGATCTCCTTTGCCAGCCAGTGCCCCATCCCCCAGCACTGCGATGCCACTGTGCCAGCTGTACCTCCGGCCTTCAGAGCCTAGGGCAGATGGTAACCGTGTCCTTGACACCGCTGAGAGGCTAAATCCTTCTGCAACCTCTTCCCCTCCCATCTGGGGAGTCTGTAACTGACTTATATTGGGGACCCAAAAGCCCAGGCCTCTTCCCTCAAGGTGCACAACCTGGGGCAACTGTTTATGCTCCAGAGCCCCCCATGGATCAGGCCAGGTCTAGACTTACTGTGGCTACACCCCCTCTTCCTGTCCTGTGTCCCTCACCCTCCACGGCTTTTCCTGGAGAGCATGCCTCCCTCCTTGAGCCGCAGGCTTTTGGAAACCTGTTTGAGGCTCTGTTTCTAGGGGGCCCAGCCCCAGATAAGTACCCACTTCACCGAGGCTTTGTGAGGGAATCGGGTGAGATAAGGCTTGAAAAGCCCCTTGGAGGTGTCTGGCACTTGGCAAGTACCCAGTCGTCAGTAATCGCGATTCTTACAAACTACCGCTATGTGACAAAAAGTCACAGGGGACTCGAGCAGATGTGACGGAGAGATGGGTGTTGAAAGCCTTGGTTCCACGTCTGGAATTGGAGGCAGTCGCCCTAGAAAGGGCCCACAGAGGTCACTTAGCTCTCTGAGGAAACTGAGGCCCAGAGAGGCGAAGTAGTACTCTCAGAGACCCACCGCATTTTCCCATAGCAGCTCTGCTTTGTTTATTTTTGTTACCAGTCTGCACAGTGATTTTTTTTTTTTAAAAAAATTTTTAGCTGAGTAGTCAGCATTTAAGTAATTGAGAATTTTATATAAATATCCGTATTTGGGCTACTTTTAAGAAGTTATTAGGGCCACCTGGGACCTCGTTCCTATATGGCCATAACAGCTGGAGCTCAGGCCACTCTCTAGGTCACTCTCTAGGTCCCATCTCGCCCCCTGCCATCCACAGGGGCCTGTACTAGCTGTCCCTGATCACAGAGCCCTCATACTGAAAAACAAGATGTTTCTTGTACTCCAGTCATTCTCGAAAGTGGCAGAATGAAAGATGGAGTGCAACCAGAGAGAGAGCCTGTGGGAATTAAGATTATTCCTATGTGTTTAATACGGAAGCAAAGAGAGTATGTGTTGGAAGGATCACACGAAAGATGCTGCCAGCAAAGCCTGGCCACCTCGCCTGGCCTGAGGTTATCTGCTGGGGCCCTGTGGCATTTAGCTTGGGACCTGGGGGTGAAGGCACGGAAGTCACCTAATGCTCAGCACTGGGCTCTCTGGGTTCTGAGCTGGGCCCGTGCTGCAGAGAGGAGTAGGTGAGGGACTTGGGGCACGAGGTCAGGAGTGAAGGGCCTGTTGAGGTTTTCTAGGCAGGAGGCAAGGAGTGGGGGGACCAGAATGAGAGAAGGGAGGGAAGGTATAAGAGCAAGTCCTGGACACAGATGTCTGAGGGAAGACTCGACAGCGGCTTTGGATCCTTATAAACGGATGACAGAGTGAAGACTCGCAGGTGACTTCAGGGTGACAGAACCCAGGTTCCCGGGAGCACCACGGGCCCTTCAGCAGAAGTCAGGAGACCCATTCTGGGGGAGGCTGATGACTTGGGGTCTGGGCACCGTGGGTCTGAGGTGATGCTGAGAAGTCCAGCTGGGTGGACAGTGCTGACTGCATGGTGGTCATGCACGTGGCCTTGAAGCACTGGTCTCCCGTGGACCAGTCCTTCCTGCGCTTAATTTCTCCGTGTCTTCATTTCCTGACAATAAGGCCATTGGCACTGTCCTCCTCATAGTGTCATTGTGAAGATTCAAGATCACATAAATAAAAGCCTAAAAACGATTCCTTGGGAAGTGCTCTGTACATCCAAGTCATTGTCACTACTGCCTGTGAGGACGCGGTGGGAAACCCACTGAACGGAGATGATTCTGCAGGGCAGAGAGCCAGCGCGGAGCCTTGGAGGAGCCGGAGGAAGCAGCTGGGAAACGAGGGGAGAGGGCATCTCCGAGCTGGAGGGAAGGCCTGGGCCGGCAGGGCAGAGATGATGCCCCGGGGAGAGGAGCTCAGGGCAGCCGTTCTCCCCGGGGGGGTGCCCTCCAGAGGACCCTTGGCAACGTCTCGAGACATTTTGTTGTCACACCTGGACATAGAGGTGCTATTGTGTCTAGTGGACAGAGGCCAGGGATGTTCCTAACGTCCTACAATGTAAAGGAAGCTCCCCCCCCCCCCCCCCGCGTCCTGCCCCCACAACAAAGAATTATCCAGCTCCAAGACGGCGATATGCAGAGACTCTTCTCCAGACCCCCCAGGCTTCTGGGGTTGAAGGTGCTTCCGCCACCAACAGATGTGTGAGCTTGGCAAGTTTCTTAACCACTCTGTGCCTCAGTTTTCTTATCTGGAAAATGGGATGATTACAGCAGTTTCTGGGGACTGCGGTCAGGCGTAACTGACTGAAGATATACAGAGGGCTTAGAATAGAGGCTCATAGCACGTTAGCGATTACTAGAGACCAGGGGAAGCGAGGGCGTGGCAGAGCCACTTGACCTTGGCGTTTGGCACTTGGGAGCGATTTCAATGGGGTAGAAGGGGCTGGCGGCCAGGTTCGAGGACTGTGGAGGTGGGCGCCTGGGGGTTGGGGCCAGCAGGCACGGGCTGCCTTGTCTGAGAGGTGTAGCGATGGAAGGAAGAGGAGGACTGGCTTCATGTTCATCTATTATGTGTTGATGCTAACCGAAAGTCTGGATAATTGCCCAAACCACATTATAACAAAAATGGAAATTTTCAAAGCAAATGAAATTACCTGCTGCCTCACCACCGTAACAAGTGAGCCATTGTCCATCTTTCCTCCCAGGACCATCATTTTGCAGTGTTTTAGTCTTCACACAGTCTCTTCTATTGTTTTATGTCCCATGAAAAGGTCCCATAAGCATTTTCCGTGATGTTACACCATTGCTACATTGATCGTTTTTTTCCAAAATGAAAGTAACCTCATTGTTTTTTCCTGGTTGTAAAAACACTCTGTGTTCTTTTCTTTAAAAAAAAAAAAAAAAATACAGATAGTACCACGAAGTCTGCAGAACAATTTAAAACCCCCTTTCCCATCCCCCCTTCGGAGACAGTCACGTTAGCCTTTTGGTGACCATCCTTCCAAACAAACCTTCGTGCATTTAATCAGTGTGTCAACCTGTTACATCTTGTATGTAAACATGAACGTTACTTAACTGTCCATTCGTTTTCGACCTTGAGGCGAAGGCTTCCTTGTTGCTGGGGTTGGGCTTGTTGATTTGGGAAGTGGGCAGGGGGCTGTGGAAGGATATACACACCAACAAAGGAAGCAGAAGGTTCTGGAAGCTGCTAGAAAGAGGAAATATTGGGGGGGGGGGGCGCCGTGTATTTGTTTCCTGAGGCTGCTGTAACCAAGTGCCACCGGCTGGGTGGCTTAAACAACAGACATTTCTCCTCTTACAGTTCCAGAGTCGGGAAGCCTGAGATGGAGGCGTCGGCAGGGCCAGGCTGCCCCTAAAGGCTGCCCCTCATGGTTGCCATCCATCCTTGGCGTTCCTTGGCATGTGCACACGTCCCTCCGATCTTTAACTCCGTCGTCACGTGCTGTGCTCTCCTTCCTCCCTGTGTGCCTGTGTCCGAGCCTCCCACTTCCTATAAATTCACCTGTCATCTGGTTGGGGTCCCCTCTACCCCATTATGACCTCATCTTAACTTGGTTAAATCTGCAAAGACCTATTTCCAATAAGGTCACACTCGCAGGTAACAGGGCTGAGAACTTACCGTTTTGGGGGGACACAGTTCAACCCATAAATGTGGGATCCCCAGGGTGATGGAGAAATAGGATGCAGGAGCGAGGGCCCCTTCTCTGGGACAAAAGGGAAGGAAGAGACCGGGCTGGGCCTCGAGGCTGAGCAGGGAGAGGAAGCCCACCTCCTCCCGTAACTCGGGTCTGTGTTTTATGAATCTCCTCGTACTTTACAGAGCCCGGGATTCGTCAGAGAGCCCGCCGTCCGTGAGCCCCACCCGGCCCCTTCCCCTCGCTCGCACGCGGTGCAGCTGGCAGCCGCGGTGGCTCCCCGCCCCCGGGCCTCGCTACAGCGTCCTGCTGTCCATTCGCCGCCAGGTTCTTGCTTGGCTGTCCCCTAATTTCTTTTCAGCCTCGGCGGGTGGGAGCATCGCTGGTTCCCAGAGTCCTTCCGTGCGGCCCATTCGCCCCCCTCCGTCTGCAGTGGGCACACCCGTGCCCCATTCCTGCTGCAGCACAGGGTCCGGGCGCCCTCAGGAGCATAGCAGCCGTGTCGATGCCTCGATCTCCCCTTTTCCTCAGGACACCTGGTTTTGCTGGTTTACTCGGTTCTCTCGGTCTCTTTTTCCCAGATTTGTACCGAGGCTGAATTTTGGGGATGGAGCGGGGTGGAGGGGGATTGTGAGGAGCGTGGAGACAGTTGAGAGGGAACCTGAAATCTCTCTTGTTGGTGGGCACAGGTGTCAGACAGTCCGGAGCCTCCCCAGGCACAGCTGGGGTCAGGTCTGGGTGTCACAGGTCAGCATGTGACCAAATGAGCATCACTGTCACCCTTTGTTGATTTGGCTCTTGAGGAACAAGGGACAGTTACAGGGTAACAGTCACGCAGCTGAAAATAATGAGGCTTCTGCTTATAAACTTGGGTCCCAGGCAAAGCCCAGCCAAAACCTTTTCTCGCCATCACAGGCATCTGCATACTGGAGGGAATTATTATACTCCGATGGTTAAAAGCCCCTCAGCCTTTGGCCCCCTGCCTCCCGACACTGCCTGAAACACCCAGCAATCTCCCAGCAACGCATCACCTGTCCCATCTCACCATTTAATTATGGGCTGTTCTTGCTTTCCTCTCCAATGCCAACAGCCACTTCTGAGAAAGACCTGGGGGCAGAAGCCCAAATAATACAGCTCATATTAAGTCCAAAGCCTAAATAACAACAAAACCCAGGTAACCTGGATGTGCCGACTTGTGTGGGACTAAAGGAGGCCTTCCTGCCCAGGCCTGAAAGACTCAGGGCTTGGGATGTGGAGACACAGGGGCAGGAAGGGGATTTTTTTTACCCAAGCTCATCTCTCGTTGCCACCTCATCAGACCCTATACTCCAGCATGTAACGGACTATAAATTTTGTCATTTCCTCCCAGGATCAGTCAGAAGGACAGTGATGGCAAGTAACAGGGCCCATTCAACCAGTGTAGGCAAAAAAGGGAGGCTAATAGCTCAGTAACTCAGAAGATGAAAATGACTCTGGTGTCAGGCTCAGCAGGATTCAGGGACTCCCCCTCCTTGCCTCTGATCCCAGCGGCACTTCTGTTATCGGTGGGGTCCCTCCACGTAGCAAGAATGATCTCTGTCGCTCCTTTCTCCCAGCACCCAAGGAGGATTCTGATGGGCCTGTTACATTAGAGATGCAGGCCTTGGACCAGTTACTGCCCAGGGGAAGGGGGTTCTCTGATTGGAGAGGATTTTATCATGGGCTCTTAAAAAAAAAAAAAAAAAAAGATACTGAGCATATGAAACAAAACCAGCACAGTCCTCTACCCTCAGTACAAGGGTCCAACCATTCAGTTTCAGGCGCCATTCCCTCTACTTGGAATACCCTCAAAGCCCTGCCCACGTGGCAAATCCCAGCTTTTCATTCAAGACCCAAGCCTTCCAGTACACCCTGACCCACCCCCTCCCGCAGACAGGGGTGAACACACCTTGGGGCCACCGTAGCGCCTTGTACAGGCCCCTGTTACTTCACTGGCTTGCGCATTTGGTCATTTAGCAAGTCTTTATGCTCTGGCATTGCACCCAGCTCCTGGGACTGTGAGTTTCATGAACACGACCTCTACCAGGGTGCTTGGCCCACTGCCGGGGCCTGGTAACTGGTGGTGGCCATGGCCTTGGGTGACATTCAGGACGTGGCTAGAGAAGCTGGGGTGCTGGGTATGGAGAAAGGAACTGCGTGCCACAGGTCACCTGGCTGGAGCCCCTTATTTCTCTGCAAATCCCTCATACGGCAGACTCTCAGGAAGGACGCTGTGCGTTCTTTGGAGCAGCGAATGGCAGAATTCCAACAGCTGCCTTGTTTGCCCTTGTGGAAAGTGTTTATTTTTTACATATTGTATCTGAGAATCTGAAGAGGTCATGGGGTCCAACTTGAATTCCCTGGGGTTAAAGCTTTCTTGGTGACGCTGACATCCCTCCATATTTGCGGAACTTGTTACCGTGTGAGGCAGCCCCCGAGTTATCAGGGGCCACATGTTATCTCCTGGCTACTTTGGCCATCAGTCGTATTTCTCTTCTCCAGGACCACAAGAAAGAGGTTCCTCCCTCTTCCAGTAGATATTCCACTGTGTTCACTCGTTCATTCTCCCATCCATTCATTTATCCCTGCGTTCATTAACACCATCTCCCACCGAAAAACATTGGTAAGGCAGGGACAGGGAGGGAGAAACCTGGCTGCGACCTCCTGCCCTACAGGGGTTTTCCCTGGTGACCCGGGACACACCACTGCCTTGCTACAGGCCTCAGTGTCCCCATATGTAAAATACGCTGGTTGGACTGGTTCCGTTCTAAGAATACAATAAGGACATAGGCATAAAGTTCCAAGCTTCAAACCTACCCCTAACCCTAACCCTAGAGTGACATGACTGACCTTTGCCATAAGCCTGGTGGTAACCATGCCCGTGATGGCAGTCCCCAGGGATGAGTTACGACTTAGCCGGGGAAACTTGGCCATTTCCTTTGGGGATGAGGGGACGTTCATGCCCCTAATTCATTCCCTCAACATGTGCTTGTCACGCCCGTGTCCGCGCCAGGTGCTGGGTGTGCGGTGAGGCCCAGCTCACAACTATCTGAGCAGTGTCTGCACCTGCAGCATGTTCTTCCCTCTGGCTTCAGTGGAGGCAGCGCTTTCCCCGTGACAGTTATTTTAATTACCTTTGAATAATTTTAAAGAGACACAGTTTATTTGACGCTAAGCGTCTGACTCCGGATGAGCTAAGCGGGAAATACCAGCTGAGTGTGAACCCCTTGCCGTGAGGCTGATTTTCTCCTGTGACTAAAGTGAGGAATTCGGACACGGATGGATCCTGGGCAGCATGAGTGAAACAATGTGTGAGTCCTGCTGGCGCCTGCAGTGGAGGCAAAGTGCGTGGACTTGGGGCCAGATGGCCCGAGTTCAAACCGGCTTTGTAACCTGGGGAGATTCATCGCTTCTCTGAGCCGCAGTGTTCCCATCTGTGAAATGGATCATGTGAAACGGAGATAGAGCCCCAGCCTTATCCAGGTCGGTGTGAGCGAGAATCAGGATCGTGTCTGCAGAGGGACCCGCCCATTGCATTAGTACTCGCTGTTTCCTTGGAAGGGAAAAGACACACCTGAAATACACAGCGGGGAAGCCATGCTGCAGAGTGGCTGGGGACAAGGGCCTCGAGGCCACACAGACCTGGCCCTGCCACTTACAGAAAAAACAGCCCCAAAAAGAAGCAGAAGAAAGTGAGAGTCGTTTTCAGTCATTTTCCTTTGTGTTTGCAACCGGCCCTCCTCACCCCCCCCCATCCCAGTTCTGAACTGAGGGCTCCCCCGGGCAGCGACCGTGCGGGGTCCGTCCTGTCCAGCAGGCCGTGGCCCAGTGCCCCGGTGTCCCCTCAGCCCGCAGCCCAGTCACCCTGCTGTCGCCCCTCTCTCGGCAGGTCCTTCAAGCCGGACTTCCTCCTGGTCCGCCAGCACGCCTACAGCATGGCCCTGGGCGAGGACTACCGCAGCCTGGTCATCGGCCTCCAGTACGGAGGGCTGCCCGCCGTCAACTCCCTCTACTCCGTCTACAACTTCTGCAGCAAGCCCTGGGTGGTAGGTGACGGGCCGGGCTGGCCTGGAGAGAAGAGGGGCCAGCGGGAGGAACTCCCAGGCCCGAAACGGGCCCAGTCCCAGCACGGGGGCCTCACACGTAAAAGGGTCTTTTTTAAGCAACTTGAGTGAGCAAGTTGGATCCCAGCCCCCTACTTATAATTACTGCCCAACAACTACCTACCCTATGACACCTATTATGGTGCAGTGGTATCTTATAATATTAGCAGTAAGAGGCAGTGCCAACTGTTCTTACTAATAGTCTATCATATATCATCTGGTACTTAGTAAGTACCAGAAACGTGTGCTGTCTGGTGTTCAGTCCATTGTCATCATGCTCAGCTTCAATCTCCCCACCTTGTATTCATTTGTTTCATTCATTCACTTGATATATTTGAGTCTCCATTTAAATGTTACCTGTAAGAGAGACTTTTCCTAAAATACCACCCTCCAATCCCCCAAATACGCTTAAATCCCTTTAATGCACTGCCTGTTTAATCCTTACGACACCCCTGGGGGGTTGGATCTCTCATTTCCTCTGTTTACAAATGGGGATACAGACGCCCGGACCCTAAATGACTTTCCCAGGTTACACAGATAACAAGTGGTGGAGCAGGAATTTGAACCCCGGGTCTGTGCCATAAACAGCTGCGCCACATGCCTCTCTAGAAAGACGGGCAGGGGGGCCAGGGGCACGGCCCGAACATCTGCGGGTTGTGCTGCTTGTGTGAAATGCCGAGGGTGTGGGAAATGCTCATTAGAAGTCATTGAGCTGAACTCGGTGGCCTGGCAGGATCGAAGGGGTTGACGCAGCCAGATGATGGAGAGGACAGATGTCCAGCTAAGGGCGGTGGCCTTTACCCCATAGGTGGCGAGCAGCTACTGTAGCTCAGCTCAGAACAGTCAGATGCTCGAGGCCTGGGATCAAGGGGGCAGTTCCGCGGCACTAGGTGACAGGTGTTAACGATGTTCTCTCCTCTTCTGGCCTAGTTTTCTCAGCTCATTAAGATCTTCCATTCCCTGGGTCCTGAGAAGTTCCCGCTCGTGGAGCAGACGTTCTTTCCCAACCATAAGCCAATGGTGAGTGGCCTTTATTACGCTGCCTATTTGTGCGATCTGGAGCCAACACACGTTTATGTTCTCGGTCCATTCGAGCGGAGGGGGTGGGCTCTCAGGGAGAGCCGTGATGTCTCCTGGGAATGCTCTCCTAAGGAAAGAGTCATCTCTGCAGGTGACGTTTAAGGCAGTAGGACAGATGACAGAGGTGGACAGAATTCCTTGGGAACATCGGGAGTTTTCAGCAAACAAGGGGACAGCTTGAACGAGCATGTTGGGGTCAAAGGTTGACAAGAAGGGTATAAGATGTTTCAAAGGTAGGATGTTATTTTTATTTGCGCCTGTGCAGGACTTGTTTTCCACTCTGATTTTAATAAAAGCAGTGATACTTGATTGGCATGGATTGTTAAAGGGCAGTTTCCTTGTGTGTCTCTTTACATTCCAGCTGTTGAATATATCTGTGGTTATCTCTGGGAAGTGGTTGGAGCTTAATTTGGAGAGCTGGGGGGTAGAGGTTACCATCTTTTTGAATGGGGTGGAGAGCTCTCCATCCCACGGCTAGCAGAAGTTGGGTGGCAGAGTCCCGGGCGGCTAGAAACAGCCTGTGACATGCCCGCTTGTGCAGTTGGTGGTCTTCTTAAACTGGTCAGAGGAGTGCGGGGCTGCAGCTCCATGCTTGCCTTGGGAAGAATGGGAGTCTTGGGGACCAGGGTAGTAATGGGGTATCCGATCATACCAGCTGGGGACGGTGCCTGTTTGTAGAATTCTGAGCTCGGGCTGCTGCGCTGGGCAGTCCTATTTGGACACACTGATGGGTAGGACTGCAGGCTCCAGGTGGGAGCCCTCTAACCGGATAGAGAGGTTTTCCACTGATTCTCTTTCACTTATATCTGATCCAGTGAGAGTCGTATAATCCAGGATGTGCTGGTTGGAAGGAGAAGGGCATATTCCACCAAAGCGTGACCACAGTGGAAAAAATTGAGGGTTTATCATCAAACCAGCCTGAGCGTGAATCCTAGTTCTGCCTGCCTACTAGATCCTGGGCAATTGAATTAACCTCTGTGAGCCTCAGCTTCCGTCACTGAAAACCAGGGGTGACAGTGGAACCACTTCATTGGGCTGCTGAGATTTAATGAAATCGTGTGTATAGAGTGTTCAAAGTAGAGCAGACTCAAAATGTGAGCAAAGCTGTACCCTGGAACATTGTCAACAGTGGGGTGAAAGTTGGGTGAAGGGTTTGTAGCCAGCCTAGTCCATTGAGGGTGACAAGCAGCCCTAAGCTCTGGGAGGGCTTTGCCATCTGTAGTGATGCCTCATGAGTTCCTGGCATTCCCCACTGGGCTGAACGACTCAGAATTTCAGGCAGGCGTTTGGCATCAAGGACCAATCTTTGCAGCCTTTCCCTCCCCACCTCCATGTGGTTGAGATTCTTAGGAAGAAAACAGGGCAGGCCAAGTCAGGGCTCCCGTCTGGGAGTACCTGTACCACTAATAGGTAGTTAGATAAAGATCCAGATTCTGGAGAACTCTGAGACTTCTGGCCATAAGATCAGGGAGCAAGGTCAAGGCTGGAGCAGCAGCCAGGAGGAAATCTAAGAACCTCTCCTGAAATTCTCCCTGCCTGGGAAACGACTGGGGCAGGTGGGCCCAAGCTGCAGAGGTGAGTGGAGCGAGGGGAGTATGTAGGGGCCTGGAGCCAGGGCAGGCAGGACTGGCCAGCTTCCCAGGCCCTCCGCGATCTGTATCACCCCCGACGGCGGTCAGGACACAAGGAGGTGAGAGACTGCAGGTGTGTGATAGAAATAAAACCACTTTACTGTTTAGAATCAAGGACACACTATAAAAAGTGAACATTATGCAACATTACAAGACAATATACATTCACGGAATATAAAATTCATAAATAACATGGAGGAAAACTGTAAACAGTGCTACGAAATTTAGCAACAAATACATTCCTTCTGGACAGGGTTTTCTCTGGTTGGTGTCTCTCCATCACTTCTGGGTCTCAGGGCAGCAGACTGGCTAAGGGGGAAGGCGGGGGTGTGGGAGACTAGGGGGCCCTCTCCGAGCGTGAACCGGTCTCTAACTCTTCCCCTTCTCGCACCTCCTAAGAGCCATTTAGGAGGCTGTTGAAACCTCTCTCTCCTGCCCATCCCCATTCTGTTTTCCTTTTGCCATCCGACCTTCAAAGCGTTTGTTTTTCTTGTATAAAACTATTTCAGTGGTATTTTTACTTTAGGCAGCCGGGAGCCAAACACTTAGGTATCATCTTAGGATAATCCATGTTGGCCATCAAGCACAGGGTGATGGGCTGGGGCAGGGAAGGGTATCGTCTCCCTCGGTGCCTCTGAGACAGAGCTGTCCCTATAAATCGTCTTTCTTAAATTGCCCGAGAACCATGGTATGAAAAGTGGTGCTCGTGGGCTATAGCTTGACCACCGTTCAGGTCTGGGGCTGTGTGAGGGTGAAGCCCAGGAGGAGTCTCCCAGTATTATGTGCCCTGCCAGCTGGAGCACTGGACTGAGAGGCAGAGCTTAGGCTGGGGTTTCCTGGGGAGGGAGGCAGGGAGATGGCCAGGGGACGCCGAGACCTTGGAATTCCGGCTCTCATGGCCCAGGATTTAGGAGAAATTATGGCTTTCCAATTGGATGGCCATAGGGACTAGTGGGGAAAAGGGATGGGAATGACCGGCAGACTGCCCGGGGCCAGTTGATACTGAGCAAGGACACGAATGCACTTGCCGTTTCCCCCGCCTCCTGCCTGCTCCGGGAAGCACAGGGCGCTGACCGAGAGGAGGCCGGAGGGTCTCGTGCTAGTTCCTTCTCGCTTCCCCCGTTCGCCAGTCCAGCTGCCTGCACAGAAGTATTTACCCTCCATTCCACTGTAGAATTTGATTCGGGAAAATGGTGGCATGTGGGTTTCATTTTTTTTTTCTCTTAAACACAATGTACACATATTACAGCCTACACATGACATGATTTAGCAAAATAAAACGTCACGATATGATTGAAATATAGAAGTGTCTCAGCTACATAAATGACTTTAAATTATACAGTAAGTGAACAGGTGAAATATACAAAGCTATAGCTTAGAGAAAGCTCAACAACCGCCCTCTGACAACACCGCTTTGCAAAGGGCCCTTCGTAGCCCAGGACCTGTTCTCCTCACCAGGGCCTGGCAAATGGCCTGCGGTCCCGCCCAACTTGTCTGCAGGGAAATTTCAGGTGACTCGTGCTCAGGCCTCACCCCAACTCCCTGCTGTGTGAGTGGAGGTGACCCCAGCAGGGACCAAGAATGGTCAGATGCCTCATGGAGGAGAGGCTCATGTCAGCGGCTGTGGGAGGGCACTTGGACAGGTTGGATTAGGGGTTCCGCCTTATAAGACTTTGAGGTTGAAATAAAATCTTAAAAACACCAAGTCTGGGGCTTACCCCTTAAAAGCCACTGGCCTGCTGACCTCAGCTCCTTCTGCTCACACTGCCCCATCGAGATGGCAAAGCCTCCTGTTTCCTGCGTGCCAAATGTCATGACCGCAAGGTGAAAGGTGCAAGGTCATGGGATCGGTCCTAAGGAAGCCGGATGCCTGTACTGTCTTCCCCTCTGGGGTTCGGCCAAGCACCTGCCTGGGCATTTGCGTGTGCGTGCGAGACATCACATGTCGCCTGCTTTTTGTTCTCCTGTTTCAATTGGCAGCTCTGTTTCCTAAAGCGGAATGAACTGAAGATACAGATACTAACAGAGGATAAATACCCATAATCTGAAAAAAGAGAGCAGTCATGTTACATGTCACCGCCCGCCCCTCCCCAATTCTGAAATACACATTATCGCCTACCCTCCGCATCTCATTTCAGCACTAAAACTTAAAATAATTTTATTTAATTGGAGAATTTATATTATAGTTTTATTTCAAAAAAAAAACAAAACAAAACACACACACAACAAAAAACCCTACAGCTGATTGCAGAGTCAGGCTTCCCCAGTGACCACCAATTTAATAAAACCATGAGGTGAGGACCTCAGGAGGTGGCGTTCACCCACCAGCGAGTTGGAGAAAGAGAAGCAACTGTCTCCAAACCCAGGAAAGGTGGCCATCGGGCCTTGGCGGGACACTCTGCAGCTTTCCCTCCGGTGCCCAGGCCCCTGACCCACACTCACTCTCATCTCCCATCTGAGCCCAGCCAGTAAGGCAGTTAAATGAAGGCCCCAAACATGAAGCAGGAGAAAGGAGTGGGGCAGAGGCCAGATGACCCCAGTTAAAGGAATGCTGAGGGTGTTCAGAATCTCAAATTTTAATTAAAATGAAAAAAAAAAAAGGCAACTTGGAATGTCATGATTTTCTTCAAACAAGCAACAACAACAAAATAGAGGAGATTAAACTATTGGTGTATTTGACAGCATCGAACAGAATTCTGTGTCCTATAAAAAAATCAGCGTATGTCCCCGTGTGTGTGTGTGTGTATGCAAAAGTGTGTATAAACACAGCCCCATAGGTGAGCTAAACGCTACTTTGGAAATAGTATTCTCTACCCAAGTCTCCTTGGCTATATCTGTGGATAGTGTATGGCGTGTGCATGTCTCCAATTTACGTAAGGGCAAGCTCCCGGCCAGATCGACCAAAGAGTTATCCAGGAGGAAATCTTGCGGGGAGAGGGGAGGAAAGACAATCATCTCAGTCTTTCACCTGAGCTTTGTACAAGGCAGGCAAATTACCTCCTGACCTCAGGCAGGTGTTAAGTCTTCACGGACTAAGAAAGCTCTGTTATTCTGGCCTGGCTGTGTGCTCCAGACTCGGGGACATCTGGTCAACCCGAGCATCCCTGGCCTGGGGCAGCTGTGTGTGCTGCATCCTCTCAGACCCTCCATCACAGCTTCTTCCTCCCCCTACCCCCCTTATATACAGAGAGACACAGACAGACAGAGTCTGGTTGGGACGCGCAGTAGCATCTCCTCGGTGTGCAAGATCCTCCGCATACCTTGAGTCTATCTGTTTGCTACCCTTGACTGATCCCGAACCAGCTGGCCTCTCAGCAGCGCCCTTATCTGTTCCTTATGGGCTGGGGTGGAGGGGGGCAAAGGGCGGAGGGTCTGGGAGATGCCGAGCTGGGGAAGGAGAGAGTGGGCTAGGTATTACAGTGCCCAAATACGCTAGTTTTTTTATTTTTGTTTTCCTAAAAAAATATAGATTATGTTATCAGGAGGAAGAGGAGTGAACATTCCTCATTCTCTCTGGCATGGCACCGAAAATTCCCAGGGGTGGAAATAGGTGATGTCAAAACCAAAAAGAAGGGGTCGGGTGGGGCCAGGAGGATGTTTCCAAATAAACTCCATATGACAGCACAGACTTTTCTTTTAAGTGTTCCAAGTGCTAAATTTTCGAGGAAACAGGCACTAATTTCATTGTCGTCATTTGGGAAGAGTTAGTGTCCAGGGGAAGCTCAGCGGGAAGGGAGGGAGGTGAGGCGGGGCAGGGTCTGGTGCTCAGGGGTCTGTGGCATTGGTGGTGCTCTTGTCTGGGTGGGCCCATCCTCGGTACCAGCTGCAGTAGCCACCCTTCTGCCGGATGCAGGCGTAGTGTTTGGACTGGTAGCCGGGGTAACCGAAATTCGAGAGCATGTCGGTCCAGAGACACTCGTTCTTGGAGCTCACGAAGCAAGGCAGGTAGTAGCAGGACTTGATCTGCAATTAGAGAATAGCCAGCGGTTGGTAGACTCTGCCATGGAGGGCCCAGGTCTGATGCTGGCCCCAGTCTGGATTCAGAACCTGGAGCCACTGCAGGGGGAGCCCAGCCACATCAGGCCCTTAGTGAAAATAATATCAATAATACTTTCTAACACTTACTGAGCACCTACTGTGTGCCAGACAGTCTGCTAAGCGTTGCTATGTTATTCGTTTTGATTCTCATAATAGATATAGCTCCCTTTTACATACAAGGTAATAGAGGCTCAGAGAAGTTAAGTAAACGCACAGCCAGGTCACACAGCCAGAAAGTGGTAGAATTAGACATTTGAGAGAGCTTTTCCCTCTCTGACGGTAACAAGCACAGATGAGCGATTGCAGCTGTTGTAGGAAATTGAGGAATTAGAAAGATTAAAACATAAACTTTGGAGTCTGGCTGCCCTAGGCTGGAAAGCAGACTTAATGAGCTGTGTGACCTAGGGCTAGTTACTTAAGGTCTCTGAGCCTTTATTTCTTCATCTGCAAAATGGGGATGATAGTAATAAAAAATGCAGAGTTATGAGAATCAAGTGAGAGAACAGCCCAGCTCCCTCCCACAGCAGGAAGGCTGTGCGCCTTGTCCCTGTGCTGGGGTCAAGGAGTTAGGCCTGGTTGGAGTCACCTGTAGTATGTGGCATCAGTGGTCCTGAGCCAGCTCTCCTGCCCAGGGTGGGGCCGCCAGAGTCAGCTGCTCGAGTGAGCCCACTTGGGACTACTTGGCAGGACCTGCCAGTATAAGGACCCTGTACCTGCTACCAACTTGAGCTGCAGGAGGGGCCAAGGACCCTGAAGAGCCCTTGTGTCCCAGCAGCTGCCAAGCGGGCAGCACAGAGGCGGCAGATGACAGCAAAAAGGCATTCTTCTCTCGCCTTCTTTGCCACTCAGCCTGGGGGCAGCATTCCTTTCCACCCCTGCTCAGACCTGCCCCTCTGCCCTGGCCCCTCTCTCCCCAGCACAAGGGCCCAGCACCCAGGATAGCAGGAGCTGGTAGAGCTGGTATTTCTGGAGCTGTGAGTCAGCACCCCCCATCCCATCCCGCCCGCCTGTCCCAGGGCTTACCTTGCAGTTACAACCCAGGTGATAGCGATAGTTCAGCCCCTTGCGCTGGGAGATGGTGAGCTGGTCCCACCGCTCCACGAAGTTGCACAGTCCTATGTACACCTTACCTTCATAGATACGGCCTAGGAAAGAGAGCACAAAGGGAGAGTGGTTTCTCCGGAGCCCAGCCCGAAGGGAAAGAATTCACACCTCCTGAGTACCCACCTCGGGCCAGGTACTGTGCTAGGTACGTTTCAGTCCTGAGATTTTATTATTTCACCCTCCCCTCCCCCTCTGAAGATGAACTGTATCCCCATTTTCCAGTTGGGGAAGATGAACTCAGAGAGGTTAAGGAATCTGCAGAAGGTCTCTGACCAGGAAGCACTGAAGCTGGGACTAGAGACCAACTCTTCACTTCCCCCGTCAGTGGCTTGGGGTTTGGTTTGGTTATTTCCTTTCCTACACTGACTGCCTAAAGGGGCGGGGAGGGGCTTTCAAAGACAGACCTAGTAGGTTGACTGTGAGTGGAGAGGAATGGGTCCTGCCAATCCCTTTTAATTTACAGTAGCACCGAGAAACCAAAACTAGATTTCTTCCACGGGCTCAGCGGTAGAGCTGAGACTAAAACCCAGCCCCAGGGCGGGAGCCTCAAGCTCCCACCCTGGCTACTCGAGGTGGACTTAACCCAAGACACTCCTCGCTGAGCGCATGGCACAGGTCCTCGGGACACTGCTGGTCAACCACTCCTCCTCTGTCCTTCTGCAGGAAAGGACAGTGGCCCTGGCCAGCCTGGCCCAGGTGCTAGCGTTGGCCGTTACCTGTCAGCAGGTACTGGTACTTGTTGACCTCCAGCTTAACGCCACAGAGACTTTCGGACGCTTCCGTGTGGATGTACTGCACGTGGGGCATCTTGCTGAACCCGCGGTACATCTGTGGGCAGGAGGCACGTTATGAGAGGCGGGCCAGGGCTCAGGAAGCATGCTGTCATTTGGTCTTTGGGACTCTGATTCCCCTAACTGGCCAGCGTGCGGCCAGTCACCAACCCACCCACCCCAGGCCTTTCGCTCGAGATGAGGCCACATAGTCTCCTCTTGGCTAAGCCATCACTGGAGACTGTCCAGCCGGTCACACCTCCTATTCCAACACCCCCACGATACTCCTCCAGAGACACACTTTTCTCAAATCCCAACACTTGTATAGAAATCCAGAGATGAATTTGCTGTGAAAGGGGTCCTGCCTGCTTCTCCAGCCTCAGGAACTAAGCTCCGAGAAGGCCGCCAGCCGGCACTCTCATGACATCGTTGTGACGTGCCCCAGTGTATAAGAGCACTCTCGCTCACACTCCCCTCACTGTACCCTCCCAAGGACCCTAGGAGGCAGGCATTCCTGTACCTGCTTTACAGACACGGTCACTGAGAGCAATTCCGTTTGGCTGGCGAAAGCTGAAGTCAAGCCCAAGGTTCTCCATGCTCGTATCCTTCTGACCGTTGAGTGAAAGCATTGGGTTCTTTTACCCCAGATAAAGCACATACACATGAACAAAACTCCTAGGTTTTTACTAAATACTTTATAATTATGAAATTGCTGATATTTGGGCATTTTTATCTACAACATAGTCTAAGATGGTCGTTCTCAACTGGAGGCAATTTTAGCCGCACCCCAGGAGACATCTGGCAATGTCACAGCTGGGAGGTGGTGGGGTGAAGGGGTTGCTTCCGGTGGATGGGGGCCAGGGATGCTAGTCAATATCCTGGGATGCACAAGGTGGCCCCCACAGCGAAGGATTATCTGGCCCCAAATGTCAACAGTACCCAGGCTGAGACATTCTACTCTAATAGCAACCCATTGGAAACCGTGACAGCCCTATGAGGCAGGAACTGTTGTGTCCGTTTTATAGATGACCAGCCTGAGGCCCAGGAAGGTCAATGGCTTATCTAAGGCCACACAGTTGGTAAATGGCAAAGGCAGGGGTCCAAGCAGGGGAATCTGCTCCAGAGTCCATGCTCTTAGCCAGTATCCCGCGGTGCCTTCCACTGCAGCCTCACAAGTTCACGCCCAGGGGCCTGTGATGCAGGGAAATGCTCCTCGTGACCACGGAGCCTGCCCTATCAGCAGGCGCTCAGGACCACTGAATCCACGTGGTGACTCCGGGTCAAGTCCACGAGTGTTACGTGGGTCCAGATCTGCTGAGACAACTCTGTAACCGCGTCTGGTGGGGGTAGGGTAGGGCACCCAGGTGTTGCCCACGCCCATGATCCTCCAGTGCTCAGAATACACCCGCCCTGGACTCTGGTGGTCTCTGGGCTGATCCCAGGGGTTTACAGTAAGACCATGTCTCTGCATTAGCTCCCGGCGTGCGTTATTAATTTACTTACGGTAATTAATAAGCCAGACAGCACCTCATTGGTGTCTCATCTAAGGGCCCCTGATTTGGTCTAATGGGCTATTTTCTTCTCCTTGTGTTCTAAGTGGTGACTGGCTGGCGGGGTAGGTGGCCCACTAGGAGCTTCGCCATCAGAAGGGACTCAGAGTTTGGGAGGCTCTGTCTTTTGAGGGGAGCGCTCTTGCAGTCGTGTGCAGCCATCGGTGCAGATGGTTGTAACTTACCCGGCCCCCCTTCCTACCCTCCCCGCCGTGGGCCCACTGAGGGAGGAAGCGCAGTCAGGCGCTGCGAGAAGGGCTATCCGCACCCGGTCCTCAACGATGCCGTGGGGAGCAGGGGCATGTCGCCCCCACTTCCTCCGTGATAGATGGTGCCTCTCCGGCTTCAACAGGGGCCATGCCTGAGCGTGCGGCCGTGTGTGTAGCCGAGTCACCGTGCCATACATCAGATCCAGCCTCTGTTCATCTTAGAACTGAAACTTTGTACCCTTTGGCCAGCATCTCCCCACTACCCCCGGCTCCCTGCTCCCAGTGACCTCCATTCTACTCTCTGCTTCTGAGAGTCTGGCTATTTCAGATTCCACATCAAAGTGAGATCCTGCAGTGTTTCTTTCTGTGTCTGGTTCATTTGACTTAGCACGTCTTCCAGGTTCATCCTGTTGTCACAAATGACAAGATTTCTTTTTTATGGGTGAATGATATTCTACTGTGTCTGTGTGTGTCTCTGACACTTGGACTCTACAAGCCCCTGGACCTCCCACCTTGGTGGTAGCTCCACAAAGTTCCAAGAAGTTCACTTCCCTTGGGGTGAAGGGACACAATGTGAGGGAGGAGTTTCTAAGTCTGAGGGAACTGGCACATTTCTCATGTAATATCGGATCTTCACGCAGCTAGTACGTGGCTGTGACACCAAGTGCACGGTCTTTCTCTTATGGAGCGGCTGTCTAGCTGGGGAGGCAGGGCACGAGAATGGAGTCAGTCCCTGCACAAGGCTGGCGAGACCCAGACCATAAAGAGTCACAGGCAAAGGGAGGAAGAGATGCTGTGTGCTGGGGGCGGGGGTGTCGGAGAGGCTCCCAGCTGGAGCTTCAGAGGCAAGACCCTGCTAAGGAATCCCTGGGGGCCAAGCATTGCAATTGCCCAGCAGATCTATCCTGTCAGAGTCAGGACATGCACAGCTCATGACCAGCGGGCCTCCCCCTGGGTCCAGCTGGGACATAATGTCCCCCACGTGCTGTCCCCTGCAGCTGGCCTGAGAGCATGTCTCTACTGCACAAACTACAGCCCCTGGCCAAGCACACTGCTTTCCCATGGTAGCGACAGGAGATAAGGTCCCCATAGATTACAGCGGCCAGTTCTGGCAACTTCCACCTTTGCACCACAGCCCCGTGGCTCAGCTCCAGCTAATCTCCAAGTTTGGGTTTGCAGGGAGCTCCCTCAACATTCTAACACCCCTACCCCACCACCACTACCCCACCACCACTACCACACACCTAGGGGTCTCTGCACGCTCGAGATGTGCCTGAGAGACTGTCCAGAGGCTCTGGAATGAGCACGTGGGAGACAGTCTGCCTATATCTCATCGGGGTGAGAAGGGTTTTTTGGGGAGGAGGGGGGGCTCTGAGAATGAAGGGAGAGGTCCAACAGGGTGGCTTGACTCCTCCAGCTCTCCGAGTCCCTTTAGGCCTGCTCTTAGGGAGCCCTGGCCTCCCCCATCTCTGGGTAGGCTCTCTAGCCCGCTAGAATAAAGTGCCCCAGGGACCAGTGCCAAAACTCACGCAGGCTGGCCTCCCTGGCCTCTCCCCCTTCCCTCCTACAAAGATTTTTTTTTGTTACACTCTTTGCAGGATATTGCAAGTCAAAAGCTACACTGCTGCAAACCCATAAACTCAAGCTAATCCCTTTGTGTTCCCTGGGGGAACTAGGTACAAATGGGGTGGGGTGGCCCCCAAGGTGGGCAGGAATGATGAATCGGCCCACTGCTCCACCGCTCTGGAATCTCCGTGTAGGAGAGGACTATGTTTTGGCCCTGGTTTGCCACTTTCTAGCTCTATGATCTTGACTCAAGTTGTATGACCTTCCAAGTCTCAGTCGCCTCCCCTCTAAAATAGAGGGTAATGTGTATCTGTTCCATAGAGCTGTTGTGGGGATTGAGCCACGCAAAGAGAGCAGGATATAGCAAACGCTCAATAAATATTACCCGTAAGGAGTCTTGTATTCATTGCAACAAATATTATCTTTGTAGCCCCAGCTGGAAGCACAGTGCTAAGCACCCATAAGGTGAGAAAGGAGGGGAGAGAGAGGAGTCTCCTGCGTCACCTTCTCTGATTAACAGACTGGCACCTGGAGACCAGCAGAATTCAGGGACCTCTCTGGATAGACGGGCAGTGAGCAGTTCTATGGGTTATCTAAGATTGGGCTGGAAGGAGGGGCATAAATAAAAGGCATTAGATAGTGATTGATGATCACAGTAAGATGGCAGGAGATCTAGGGAATCACACACGAATTGGGAAGGAATCCTGACACCTCAGTTTGGGGACCAGATATGCCTTTAATTAATTACATGACTTCTGAGTAAATCATTTCCCCTTTGAGTCTCTGTCAGAAGTAAAATGAGGGATTTTATGTTCTAATGCCCAGCACCCTGGTTATGAACCTAGGTGAAGGGTGGTGAATGGACAGCGTTAAGACCAGCGTCCTGGAAGTGGGGGCGGGGGACTCTGAAGCTAATGGACGAGCAAATGTTATTTGGCCTCGAAACACTCCCCCATCCCCCAGTGGCTGGTCTGACACCACTGAGGGGAAATAGGACATCTGCCCACAGAAAGGACTTCTGACCATGCTGGGGTTCGGGCCTGAAGAAAAAGGGACCCAGGAACCACTGCCTCCCAGGTCTCTCCTTGCAGCTGTCTGCTGGCCACAGAGAGTCTCCAACATGCAGGACTGTGCAGAGCAGGCAGGGAATGTTTCCTAAACCTCAGCTTCTGTCTAACGCGCTTTGGTTCACTCGCCAGCAGCCAGGGGTTGCGCAGTAGGTTTCTGGGTTGTTGTTGGTCCCCCCTCCACCCACTGTTCTCTCACCATGGCCGTCCGAAGACATAAGCGGGTCCCATGACCAGGCTCGGGCAGCCAAGGGCAGCCAAGGGCAGCCGGCCAGGGCTGACTCTGGACATTACATAACCAGAAGGCTGTGGATGTTTCCAAACTCAAAGCAGCAGGTTCTCCTGACTTAGTACATCCAACCTCAGGCCTCAGGATGCAGAAAGAGAGGCCTGCAGTCCGCCTATGGGCACCTCCCGAGGGCTGTGTCATCCCCCCTAATGCTGGGGGTGCAGATGTGAGCAATGAGTAAGGGGCTGGCAGCTCACCTGGACCTGAGTGCACCATCTCAAGTTTCTGATTTGTCACCCATGTGTCTTCTCTCTCCACCCAACTGTAGCTCCTAAATGCAGGAACCCCATTTTCCAAGGGGCTTCCACGGCTCCTGGCACATAGCGCTGTACACAGGGAGGTGCTTACAGAGGTGGGTGACCGGCCAGGGCCACATTATCCAGCACCTCAAGCAGCTCCTGTTTAGAAGCAACGTGGCCAGTGTCCCAGGGGCACCGAACCCCGCCCCGCACGGTTACCACATGGCAAAACCAAGGCCCAGGAAAGGGAGGGTTCCAAGGTCAGTGAGCTACTCAGGACTGGAGCTGAGACCAGGAAGCAGGCTCTCTCGGTCTCGAATCCGGTGTCCATTTCCTTAAGGCGGACTTCCTTAGTGTGCTCACAATGGGAACATGTGCAGGGCTATGTTTAGTTGTATGAATGTGCTCAGCAAATGATGCTAACTAGCTGGGGTGCAAGAAGACCGTTAAAGCTGGGAAAACAGGCCAGAGGTCCCAGTTCCTACCTCACAATGAGGTTTCTGTGATCAGCACAAGTTCAGTGTAAAAATTCAAGGGCTCAAACCTAAGTTGCAACCTCAGTGGCTGCACAAGACCTGTAGGCATTGTCAAAACTCCAAGTCAGAGCTTGAAAGAGTTCATAAGACAGGCGGGGAGACTGAGGCCCAGAGATGATTGTGCTGTGAGTTGGCCAAGGTCTCATAGTTACCAGGTAACAAGGCTGTCTGTCTGCTGTCCGGTTCCAGAGCCCAGCCTCTTAACAGCCACCTCTGAGGGACCCCACCTGCACTGGCTCTGGGATGAAGCAGCCACCATCCCCCCCACCTTTCCGCCGCCTCAGCAACACCCTCTCCAGCAGGGCAGAAGGGCTGGACCTGGGGCTCAGATACTGAGCAAACTCACACCCTGGTTCCAGACTACCTGACCTCCACCGGCCAGGCCTCTTCTGGCAAAACAAACCCACAAACCCTCCTGAAGCCAGGCTGCTGCCACTCACCTTCATCTGCTTGACGGTGTAGACCAGTGTGCCAAAGGGCCCCTCCTTCACCAGCTTCTTCCCCACCACTCTGGCCCGGATCACTGCAGAAAAGGCAAGACAGAGACAGAGAGGAGGTTAGTGAGGCCCGAGCCACAATCGGGTGGACATCCAGCCAATTGGACGGCCTCGCATTGCTCTCGTACCTGTGAGCCAACTAGAATAGATACTGTGTTTATCAGAGAGTTCAGATGAGAGACACTGGGGTGGGGAGGGAGGGTAGAAGAGGTAGGGAAGGCTGTCATCATTCGGGTTAGTTACTCCCAATTTCACAATCGCCAGCCCTGTACATTCCCAGGCTGCACTCACCCCTGAGTTCTGGACTCTGGTTTCACCAGAATCCCAAATCTGCTCCACCTGTTAGAGCTTCTTGCCCTCCCTCCATTGCCCATCTGAGATTCCCCTGGTCTCCCAGACCTTTTCTCTTTCTAACAGGACCCCTTCCTGAGCCTCATCTGGGGCTCTCCCTTTGCCTGTAAGTTCACCATGTCCTGACATATCTGCTCTGTTGCCATGCACCCCAGCCTCCCTTCATGCCCCAGCCAGCATCCTAAGGGGATCCTGGGTGCCCAGCACTCCGATGGCAAAGGATGCAGTAGCCTGTCGCTCGGCAAGGGTGTGGTGGGGGGCAGTGCTTGGGAGTGTGGACTCGGGAGCCAACTAAACTGTGTTAGTCCCAGCTCTGCTCTTTATGGCTATTATGACTGTGAGCAAGCAACTTTGTTTCTGGCTTCCAGTTTCCTCCTCTGTGAAACCGGGATACTAGTGGCACCAATCTCTTGAATTTGAAGGGATTAGGCAAGATAATACCTGTGAAACTCGTGGCACTGTGTCCTGGCTGTAGTACATAAATGTTAATATCTCCACGATTATCATCACTGCCAAAAACGGAATGGACTGACCTCGAAAGGACTGCAACCAGAAAAGCCGCTCCCATTTATTGCACGCCTACTAGGTGCAATAGTGCATCCCCACTGCCCCTCACAACCCCGACAAGGGGAGCACTGGCATCCACATTATACAGATAAGGGTACTGACAGAGAAGTGAAGACACATCTTCTTTCTGAGCCTCAGTTTTCTCATCTGTAAAGGGGGTGTCACTCCACCCATGTCAGGGAATTGCGGTGACGATTAAACAAAAGGTCCTGTGAAACTTCTTACTGTGGCGCCTGGGAGAAAGGTGCTCCGTAAACACTGAGCGATCGTGAATACGGAAATCATTAGGCAGGCCCAGCGTGACCGTGGCTGGGAGAGGGGCATTTACTGCATGCAGTGGGGACAGAGAAGAGAGGGGCTGACTCAGAGAAGCTGGGCTTTCTCTTTTTTACTTCTTGTGACAAAAGAAGCTGCCTTCAAATGTTTGTAAAGCCGGCACACGGGAGGTAGGTCTCGAAGACAGAATTCGGAAATTGCACAGAAGTCACATTTATTGGCTCAGCCAAAGAAAAAGTCATCTAGTGATAAGAACCAGTAAGAAAAGCTGGGTGCGGGGGCTGCCATGGAGGCAAGGTCTCCATCAAGGGGGTCTGCATGCCAAGACCTTGACCGAAGTGGAATGGGTTTTTGCATGTACAGCGGCCACCTTTGAATCACAAGTTGAACACACACACACACACACACACACACCCTGCCCATTCCGCCGGCTCCATTATCCTTCCCCATTTCACATGTCCCACCGTGTCTCTCGGTTCCTCCACTCTCATCTCGTAAAAGTTTATGAACCACCAGTTAGGAGAACAAACTTTGCCCCTCCGTTCAAAGATGGAAACGGATTTCTCTCTGTTTACTGGGAACCAATTCCCCATCCCAACGGGATTCTGTCCTGTTCCTTCCCAGACGAGCTTGGATCCTACTTCCCCAGTCAGACCTGAAGTCAGGGCTCAGATGGATTAACGGCCCCTCCAGACCCTCCTGCCAGGGATGGCTGGCAGCGCACGGGGCCCCCTGGCAAAGGCAGCCACGTAGCGAAGGCGGCTCACACCGGGAGGCGGCGAGGGGCTGCTTCCAAGTCTGCTGGACAGACCAGAGGCTGGCGAGGTCCCGGGCCAGGCTCCCTCGAGCCTGTGCCTCTGCGTCCACTTCACAGCAGCATCCTCGGCCGGGAGCCCTCCTCCCAGGGGCCCAGGGACTGTTTCCTCCACGGTCACTCCCACAGGCAGGTGGTAACAGCTGAACTATCAAGCAGAAAGCCCATCTGCCTGGACTTTGCTATCGATTCTTCCTGAATTCCTTTGGCTTCCCCTTCTCCATCTTCATCGACACAGAAGGTAAACTAGGGAGTGAGCCCTTGCCTAGGGGGGGAAATAGCAGAAGGTCCTTTAAATAGCAACAGCTACTTTTCCTGGCTCCAAAATGGCTTAACTTCATTTAGACAAAATATGTCATAAGCAGACCTGTCCCATAAGGCTGGGTACCTCTGGAAGCTTCTGCGCACACAGTGAGCCAATTCCTCCCTCACTCCGAAAAGGCCTGAGCTTGGAATCTTTTCGCCGGAGAACGGTTCAGTGAAAAGGGAGGATGCTTTTTGTAGTCAGGAAGCCACATCTGAGTTTGCGTTCCACCATTACCGTGTGGCCTCAGGAAAACCCCAGTGTCCCCAGAGCTCTTTCCTCCTGAATCTCTCGGATTATCTTGGCCCGATGCCCCTCCAGTGGCTTACAAGTGATGTACTTATTACTAATGGAGCAGAAACATGGCCAGGGCCCTGGGTTCAAATCCTAGCACTGGCGCTGTGTGACCTTAGGGGAGTTACTAAACCTTTCTGTGCCTTCATTCCTAATCTCTAACACGGGAATGACGGTAACAATGCCTCATAAAGTTGCTGTGAGGGTTAAGTATAAGCACTGAGAACAGTGGGTGGCCTGACCCACATCCCATATGTCTTCTATCACTGTTATTAATATTGCCGCCACCACCGTGACTCCTATCATTATTTGTCCATCCTGGAGCACCGTGAGGCTTCCAACATGCCCTGTAAACTGAGGCCTGGGGCTTCACCCTACGATGGGAAGACAGGCAGGCTCATCAAAATATTTTGGCCTTGCAAAATGTCAGGGAGAGATGGGGGCGCACACAGGAGCTGATCAGAGCAGAAGTGCCTGGAGCAAAGACACCTGTCCCGTCATCACCCGTGTGTAACCCAAGTGCAGACTCGCAGGACCCAACGAGATCCCAGGGCCACGGTCCAGAAAGACTGAGGCGGCCCTGTGTGGAGGCCACGCCAATGTTTTCCTTATAACAACAAAACCGCACTAAAATTAAACAACATTCTGCTCTCCTAAATAGGTTCGCAAAGTCCTTCCAAAGTCAAATCCCCGGCCGACTCCAAATGCGCCTGTTTGGTCTGTGAGTTTAATGCGTCTTTATTTGTTCCAGTTTCTCCTCTGCAATTCAAATGTGTGCTATTTTGTGCTTTTCGTTTGGCAACAAGGCCGCTCCCAAGGCACTCGCCGGCCCAGGGGGCCACAGTGGGCAGGGGAGACGTGGGCAGGTCACAGTGCTCCAACAACAGAAGACAGTGTCCGAACTGGGAGCTGGCGGCACCTCGATGTGGCGGCTGGACGCCAGCGTGGCAGATGGGCCGGCTGACACTGGGGTTTTCTTCACCCTACATGCTGGAGGGGGGCCCGCACCGTCCACCCGCGGTCCCCCGGCAGCTAACCCAACACAGGTGCGAACTGGCTGGTGTCCGGGAAACCGGGTTGGGCGCCGTGGCGGGCGACGACAAAGAATCAAAGTCCCACCCCTGCCTCCACAGAGCGCAGTCTAGTGCAGGGGTGGGGGACCTTTTTTTCTGCCAAGGGCCATTTGGATATTTATAACATTATTTGCAGGCCATATAAAATTACCAACTTAAAAATTAGCTATGAGAAAAGCTCCAGGATTTACTGAATTTCGAGTCCCATCTGCGGTTGCCTTGGCAGGGCCAGGCCAAATGATTTCGCGGGCCGTGTGCATCCGGACGGTCCCCAGCCCTGGTCTAGTGGGAAGAAGCCAGTGTTTAAAAGTCCTTGCTGGAGGGCTGGGTGCCAAGGTGCCCAGCACTAGCCGCAGAAGGGGGACAAGGGGCAGCCCGAGTCTCAGTCTCGGAGCCTCTCCTACTCCCACGAAGGGAACCTGGGCTTCGGGGGAATGGAGCTCAGAAGAAAACAGAGCAAGGAGTGCTCTAACTTGAAAGTAGGTGAGAAGAAACTGACCGGGCTATGTGCGCTGAGAAAAAGGCAGTTTGAAACCCTGACGCTAAAGCAGATGACACACCGCCACGTGGCTGATGGCGATTTCATGTAGATTCTTAAACGTGCTAATCGCAGGAAGACAACCAGGGACTTGAAACGAGGAAGGAAGGAAGCCTGCAATCCAGCTTGTCTAATAGTCACCTCGTGTTTACTTCCCTGTTGTCATCCTCACAGGATGGCAAAGGAAGAGTCCGTTTGGAGGCCGGAGTGCTCATGGCAAAGACAATAGGCAGGAGACCCCACAGCAGCGAGGCCCGCGGCCCCTCTGGCTCAGCCCGCTGCGCATGTCCCTGGGCCGCTGCACCCTGCGTTTTAGTCTGTCCAGGGAGGGCAGGGCAGGCCCCCCTGCTCCTCCAGCTGCCCACCTGCTGCTTCACCCCTTGTGTTTCACTGCATCACATCAGTAAGTCTAGAGGAGAGGGAAGGAACCAGAAGACCCCGGCAACAACAGCTACTGCTTATTAAACCCCTCCTGTGGCCAGGCAGTGCGAGCATGTCATCTCCCTCTATCCTCACGGTGACCCTATGAGGTGGCTCTTGTCTCCGTTTTCCAACTACGGGAAAGAGGGTCGGGTACCCTGAGGGCAGTTTTGCATCCCAAGGGAAAAAAAATCAGTGGGTCCCCTAAGAAAGCAGACTCCCCAAAAACCTATCCATGGGCCTAGTACTGATTGCGAAATAGGTCATAATTGTTCTGCACCTCCCCACCCCCACTGTCAGCCCCGCTAAGGATCAGAAAGGGGGAAGGGCCCCCTGGTAAGCCCCCAATGACCCCCCCACACCTGGGCCTCCCGTGACCACCCCACCACCCTTTCTCAATCACTCACACACATGCATCCTCTATTAGTAATAAGACTCTGCAAGTAATCACCATTAGCAATATCACAGAATATCATCTGTTTAGCATACGATGCTCCCCATCAAGGGTTTCATGGAAGAGGGAAAAAAAAACCTTAGAAACCACAAAACCCCATGCTCCTTATGTTTCTCGCAACACTGGAGTCTGAGGTTAGACTGATGGATTAGAGGAGACAACGTATATGTAAAAAGACACTTTGTAACCCTGAAGCTAAAGCAGATGACACGCTGCCATGTTGCTGGTGGCGATTTCTTGTAGATTCGTAAACGAGCTAAGCGGAGGAAGACAGCCGGGGACGTGTCTTTTCTCTTCCCGAGATCTTCAGTCTCCACCTCCCGTGACCCTTTCCAAGGCCCTCCTCAGTTAGCCGCTGCCTCTTTGATGATGCCCACAGAACGACTGGCCTGCCCAACTGGGTCCTCTGTCCCCAGCCTGTCTGTGAACCGTAAACCCCTCTACAAAGACTCAGAAGTTAAGAGATCAGTACAGGAGGCAGCCGATCGAGCTCACATCAATGTTTCTCTCTCTAAAATCAATAAAAACATATCCTTGGGTGAAGAATAAAGAAAGATCAGCTCAAGAAAACCCCTGGAGATGTGGCCGTGATACAGTAGAGCACGTGGGACCTGGATGAAGTCACTGCCCTGTCACTGGGTGACCTTGGGCAAGTCACTTCCCATCCCAGTTCATGAACTGGGAGTGATGTTAACTAACCCCAGAGGGCTCCTGGGATGCCCTAAGCCCCATGCCCCCGCTCCGCCAACGCAGCGCTCGTCAAGGTCAACCACGACCTCCACGGGGCTCGGTCTGGCAGTGGCGGGCCCTCACCTCCTCTTACACCCGGCCCGTGGCTGTCACGCCATCCATACAACTGGCAGCTCCCACATTTTTGTAGCCTCCAACCCAGAACTCCCATGGCCTTCATTCATATATCCAAGAGTCTGCATCGCATCTACATTTACACCTGGAAGTTTAATACGACGTGTCAAACTCAGCCCATCCCAAGCTGAGCTCCGAGAATGGCCCTCACCCAGGCACACCTGGGCCTCCCGGGGCCTTCCCCATCTCAGGAAACGGCAGCCACTCCACTCCGTCACCCCAACCTCCTCACTCGTCTCCCATCACCCCAAACACACCCCAGGGCCTTTGCCCTTGCAGTCTCTGTGCTCAGACCTCTTCCTTGAGCAGCCACACGGCTCCCTCCCTCAACTGTTTCAAATACCACCTGGCGGGGGGGGCGGGGGGGGGGACCGGCCCTCCCCGATCCCCCCCACTGCTCCCACACCCTGGCACTCACCGCTCTCCGACATATTTCTATCCGCTTGTTTGCTCACTGAGTGGCTCTCCCCACTAAAATGGGCGGGTTCCCTGTTTTACTAACTGCTGTAGCCCGAGCCCCCAGAAGACAGGCTGGCACAGAGCAGGCCCCTGATACGTATTTGCTGAATGTGAAGCTAAAAGTGCCACACACGGAGGGTGATTTTTTTAAAATGATCCAGTCTTTCTGAGCTGTATTCAATCAGAAGGGGTTGATGGCAGTTCTCAGCTCAGAAGGTCAGATAAACATCTGTCCAGCCGTCATTTAGTGAGCATTGTGCTAGGCTTGCAGGGAGCGGGAGAGAAGTGAGGCCCTGGGGAACCCAGGAGCCGGAGTTTAGAGAGGTCAGGAGACAGGTGAACTGCATGCAAGGATGGCACGTCGGCATCATGAGCAATTACAGCAGACCAGGGCGCACAAAGTGGGGTGACGTCTCCCTGAGAGGAGGGGAGTCAGGAGCTCCTTGGAGGTGACAGCCGATCTGGGAAAGAGACTCAGTTTGCTTGATCTGAATCCAGAGGAAGGAGAAGCCTGGATCAGACCTGGGGTAGGGGCCAAGGAAAGCAACTGGGGGTCAGGCAGAATCGCCAGGCTCGTAGAGAAGCAAAGCCAGGACAGACCCCCGCCTCTCTGGGCAGATGGCCCCGGAGAATGTGAGGGATACGGGAGGGCAGGCTGGGTGAGCGAACACTGCTCCTCAGAGAAATCTCACAGATAGGCTCCTCTGCGCCCAAGCCCGTCCCCTGAGAGCACTTCTCTCGTCAGTTTCAAAGGCCTGTTTTGTTGATGTCAGCGCCAGGGCCAGACAGTTTAAGGAGATGCTCTCGCAATCAAGATAGGGAGTCTCCAGTTCAAAGCCTGCCCTGACTAACTCTTTCCGCTAAGTGAAAATATTAATCTCGGTTTTATTTAAGCAGGGCTTTTTTGGCAAGAAATGAACCCCTGTGGCTAAAAATAAACCCAATACACACACACACACACTCAGGGAAATCTGGAGAGCAGCAAATCATTTCAACCCAAGTTTCCATCCCAGGGAAAGCTATTAAAGCCGAGAGGATATTAAAACCTCTCTCTGCACAGAGACTCTTGTTTCTCAGGGCCTGCCTTGTGTTCAGGGGTCCCCCAGGCAAGGCTGTCCCGGGGGTGGCAAAGAGGAAGGAGGGATCTGTGTGGGCTCCTAGCTCCCCCCACAGCTTGTCAGCGCTGTGGGTTTATGCTGGAGCCGTCCGGGGGCCCCGCTGATGTCTGTCGTATATGAAATGAAGGGGCTCAGAGAGGGGAGCAAAGGGGACTCAGGTCCAGAAAAGTCAAGTTGCCTGGAACTCTGAGATTATCCAGAAGAAGCGCAAGAAAAATTAGTATCTCACTCCTGCTTTCCTGTTTTAAGAGGCGATCTCGATTTCCAACTATTAAAAGACAAAATTGAATACCACCTAGGCATATGCCTAGACTTGGGATTGACATATTTCATCTCCAGTCTAACCTCTTTAAAGGCATCTGCCCTCAACTTCTTCCTGCGGCCAAGGCCAACAGGGGAGAAAGATATGGATCATTTGGCCCAAAACAGGGCCAAAGTCCCAGAACTGGCTTGTTCTTGGACTCAGGGCTGACTTACCTGGGGAGTGAGGACTATCTCAGAAGGGAGATGGCGTTTCTGTGACCTGTGTTTCTAAGGGGCCAGTAAGGCAACTGCCCCAAAGCACAGGAAGTGCAAAAGGTGGTCCTTCCATAGCCCAGCTCATTCTCCCAGGAACAGATGGAGAAAGAGCCCCACCCCATGCCCACCTAAGTGTCCATTGGTTTCACGGCATCTACAGGATTATTCTGAAGAGCTCAGCAATGTAGACATGGCTCTCCAAAGCTGGGGCCCCACCTCAAGTCCTGCCACTCCAAAGCCTAGAGCACCCCCATTGCACCCCCCCTAACTCTACTCCAGGACCTGTGCTGTGATGCCCCTTGTCTTGGTGAGAATGGCTTGTTCCCCAGGCATCTGCCCACACGCCTGTCTTCCCGGAAGACCCACCCAGCTGAAATGCCACCTCCTCCGGGAAGCCTTCTTCCTGGCCCAGGCCACATTGGTTCCTCCTGTCTTCTGCTCAGCTTCCTTTGTGCTATGTTCTACCTCAATGATTAGTTCTTTGGCCTGAGTTACTAGAGGGAAGGGACTGCCTCTGGGACCCCAGCACCTGGCACAGTACCTAGGATCTGGCAGGGGTTCTCAAAACATTGGCTGAATGAATGAATGAATGAAGCTACAGGAAGGAATCGAAGGTAATACGATAAAGGAAGGCAGAGCTGGTTTGATGTTTACACTCTTGGAGTCCTAGTTCCTAAGGGTCACCCAGAAAAGAAGAGGGGGGCAGGTAACTATGTGATCTGAGAAGCTGAAATGGGGCCCCGAATACTAAAGATTCACATCCAAAGAGAAGTGAGTCACAGGGTCCAGCCACAGGAGGCCCCAGATGACATGTCTCTGTGGAGGGGCAGCACACAAACTCCACCCACAGGTGGGAAACCTAAGGCCCAGCATCGTAAAGGCGGTCAGGGGTGCAGGTGCCTTCTCCCCCCCACACGCCCCACCCTCTTCCTCCCCTCCCCTCCCCTCCCCCTCTTCATGCTCTCCTCCCCCTCCTGTCATGGGTATTTGGAGTTACTTCATTCTTTCATTCACCATTCAGAAGCGCCTGAGTGACTGCATGCTGTAGGCAGATCCTGTGCTGTAACCTGGCTGCATGCTGTAGGCAGATCCTGTGCTGTAACCTGGGGACTTAGCAGTCAGCAGACAGACAAGGTCCCCACCTTCAAGAAGCTTATTTCTATCTTGTGAGACCAAAAGATACGTGATTACAGTCCTGGGAGCTACAGGAGCATGCAGCGGACACACCCAGCCAAGACAGACAGTTTCTGTGATTTGGGGCCATTGACATTCCCCTCCTGACCACCTTTTGCAGAGCAAAAGCCTCAGCGATTCTAGTCATGGTTGGCGAACATTCTGGGGCAGTCACCTTACTGCTCTCTTAGAAACCCAGGGCACAGAAATGCCATCTCCCTCCTCACTCCCCAGGAGAGTCAGCCCTGAGGAGACATGGTGCTGGGGGAAGATGTTTGCCAAAGCTGGAGTCTGAGAAATCACCTAGAAGCAGACAAGAGAGAGGATGAAAAGGCATTCGGGTAGAGCAAGGAGCAGAGGCAGAGCCCTGGAGTTTGCAGAGCCTAGTCCAGCACAGTGACAGAAAGCAGAGTGTGTGACAAGAGACAGGCAAGGCAGAAGCCAAAGGGCAGGCAGGGATGCCCAGCTCTGAAGGCTGGCTCTTGCTCCAACACGTGACTGTCATTTCTCAGGTGGGTGTCCACTCCAAGGGCAATGATGGACATCACTTTACCCCTCCCCTTAGCCTTTAGGATAACATGTGCCCAAAGGGGTAGGTCCCCAAAGCACAGAGAAAGCCCTAAAAACAAGCCTGGGTTTTGCTTGCCCTGCTTTGCATCAGAACCCCCAGTGGACCCATTCCAGTGCCCATCCCACTTCCGATCTTCAAAGTAAGGTTTCACGAATCCCTGTCCTGCCCACCCCACCCCCCGCCCTCCCTCCTCTCAAACCCTTTGATCTTTGGAGTGGTTTTGCCTTGGGTGTTTGGCTGACTCATCTCCAGGGCATCCCAGACCCAGGGTGCATGCCCACCTCTAGAAAGTTCCCCCTCACCCAGGGTTCAGAGATGAGACCTGCTCACAGTCCCGTAGGCACACGGGCGAGGGGTGCTCAGAACACACACACGCCCCCGCCCCGAGTGAGTCCTCCAGCCCTCCCCAGGGACCCATGGGAAACTTTATCCCACACAAGAGGCCACCAGAAGAGCCGCCTGGTCTTCAACCACGGCGCCTTTGAAGCAGTGCCCAGAAGAATACAGTGCCGACGACGGTTCTCAGAACTCGCAGCTTTCGGGTCAGGTCACTCTGTGGGACCAGCACAGCTGGCAGCATCTCAGGAGCCGGCTACAGTATTTTGTTTTCTGCTAATTGGGATTTTGTGTGCGAGGAGAGCTGGGGGACTCAGGATTGGCCCAGGAGCTGGGCCGCTGTTCAGCCCAGGGTCCTCCCTCATTGGCACGCAGACCTGCAGATGCAGCTTTGCAGACAGCGACTGTTCCCAGAGTGCCCTGGGGTGGGTGCAAGACTCCGTTGTGGTTTAAAATCCAGCAGTGTCCTCTCTGTGTGCTGTGTCTGGGGTTATACAGCACAAGTGCCAAGAAGACCCTGCAGCGGGTATAACTCACCCTTTGGGTATCTTTTAAAATAGTCAAGACCTCCTCTCCTTGAGTTTCTGACTAGCCAGGAAGATTATGGACACCAAGTGGACACAGCGTGGAGGGTGCCATTGACCGCAGGTGCTCCCCTGCCCAGCTCACTCAGAACCTCCCCACCAGCTGACAACCACGGTACCCAGGGAGAGGGCACTCAGCCAGGGACAGGTGTGAGGAAAAACAAGGCCAGATTACAGATCATCAAGCGCCAGGACAGTCACCCAAGGGACAGCTAAGGCGGAGAGTACAGAGGAACGGCTGCAGGTTAAGATCCAAGTGCCTTTTAAGGAGGCCAACCTCTGGTTTAAAATAAATAGAAAGTAAAGAGTGCTAACTGCTGCCCTCTTTGGTCACAGTGGGTAATGGCAGGATTAGAAAGCCAATCCCGGGTCGTTTTGAACCACCTGCCCTGGCTGACTGATGGGGAGATGGTGTCAGCGTAAAGAGGAAAACGACCACCGACCCTTGAACACCTTCTGAAAGCAGCCGACAGTGCCCGGGCCTCTCGTTCGTTCAGTAAATATGTCTTGAGTGGCTACTACACACCGGGCACTGCGTGGGGTGGCAGAAACACAGTGAACACGACAGACACCCCTCACAGATACCCAATCCTTAAAACAAACTTGAGAAATCGCGGCATGATTTCCATTGGGTAGATAAGGAACCCGCCAGAGGTCCCACGTGTGCCCTGCAGCAAAGCCTCTTCCGTCTCCTGTTGGACAGTTTCACAAATCTAAAGTCATCGGCCAACAAGCCAAATGCATCAGAAATGCAGAGGAAATTAAAATCCCCAAGGCCTCGTAGAAGCCACAGGTAGTGAGAGCTCTGGGGTGGGGTTAACCGCCCCAAACAGAAGTCCAGCAATCAGCCTAAGGCCCCATGGTTTGGGGACAGGAAACACGAGCCTCAGGATCATGGTCCTTGGGGGCAGTGGCCAACTCGCCATAAGGATAAGAACACTGTTGTCATTGATTATAATGCTAATCGTAATACAGTCGATAACACTGTGTGCCGTCATCTATCACTACCCACCTGAGCGGCTAAGTGCTTTACACGGATTGTCCCCCTGGAGCCTCCTTTGGACCCTACAAAGGAAGTGCTGTCGTTAGCCCCGTCTTCTAGAAACTGAGGCTCCTAGAGACTTTCTAAGTTACTTCCCCAAGGGAGGGTCATACCTCCCTTCCTGACGCACATTCTGACTGCATTTTACAGGCCACAGGCTCTAGGTTGTCTGGGACCTTCACAGCCACTCGGTGTGACTTCCCTGGAATTTCTTCTACCGTCCCATGCCAGGGTCCATCTGGCGAGTAGGCAACCATCTCTGACCTGGGTCAGCCTGTTCCACATTGAACCAGTTTTTTTTACTGTACCCAAATTCTTCCATATCCTGCCTCCGGTGGCCTTCCTCAGCTAGCTGGCATCTTCAGCTTACCCAAAACAGGATAGTTGAAGAGCATGGTCGTGTTCCCTAAGTCATCTCCAGAATAAATGTTTTCACAGGTCTTGATGGCCCTCCGCCTTTGCCGCAGTTCTGAGGCCCCTCGTCACCTCCGGCTCACCGGCGGCCTTTAGTGCTCTGAGAACTGTGTTGCTGGGGGATGAATGGAGATTTCCCAGGGGTTGCTGCTCAGTGTACAAAGCTGAGAGAGACTTTGCCTTCCCCACTCTGGATCCTTTTACTGTTGGCATTACAGTCTAATACTTCACCACCCTCCATCATAAACCCCTACTGTTTTCAAAACAGATTCTGTCTCCCATCATTGACATGATCTAGTAAAAAACTCTAGCTACTCCGCTAAATAATTACACTTATTTGGGTGTGAAAGTAAAGGAATTTGGGGTGAGGGAAAGGAAATCTTATTACATAGAAAGTACTGAGCAGTAGGAAGAGCCCTAGGCCATGGATTGGGAGCTGGATTCTCTTTCCGGTTCTTCCACTCATCTGCTGTGTGAATTAGACAAATCACTTCTCTCTTGGAGCTTTGTTTTTTTTACTGTGAAAAATGAAGAGGTTGGACTGGATGTATTCTAGGGTCCCTTATGACCTAAGGGTCTAAGGTTATTTTACCTTCACTTTATTTTTCTACTCCATGCATTTCCCCTGGGTTCTCCTTTCTCTTTTTTGGTAATGGTCCAGGATGTAGTGTTCTCCCTGTTGGCTGAGTCTAGAATTACATCTCTAAAAAGTTGATCAAACTTGAGTAAGTCATTAGGATGCTTCCAGTGCCTCCTCTGGCCCTGTCCTAAGGTCTTTCTTGTCATCTGTCTGGATGACTTGAAGTCGCCAAGTAGGGGACAGCAGCAAGCACAGAACTGGCTCCTAAGTCACCCCATCTAGTCCATCAGCTCCACAATCTGAGTGGCTCTCACCAACCTATTTTCTTTATGAGCCCCTATCTTTGTTTTTTGCAATAACATCCTATTTTCCAGGCTGACAGACCAGCAAAGAGTTTAAACACATGTGGGATCATTTCAGTGGTTAAAGTACATTATGGATGCACTGGACGTTAACATCAGGTGGGGTTGGGTGGATCCTGACATTAATGCATGTGCCCATATCTACCAACAGAAGAATTCTAGAGCACGCGGAGGAGAGGGCCTCTGCGTTAATCTCCCAGTTGTGCGTTAATCCAAGGTAATAAAAATGCTTCCTGAACGACATCTCCAGGGGGGCTGTGCTCTCGTGACCTCACACGTACCAAGTGGGGACTATGCCACATCCTCTAAGATAAACTTCAGCCACCTTTGCCCTGATGGTTTGGTTTAACAGTAGCTAAGAGGGTGATCTACTAGACATGGAGATGCTCCAGCCACTCCAGTGTTCTCAGGAACCTCAGACTCACCCCTCCAGTTCCCGTGTGAGCGGGACAGGGCACCATCCACCCCTTACTCATTTAATGGCTTATTTCAGGTGCTCCTCGAGCTCCCCAGGGAAAGCTGTTCGTCAAAAAGGGAGCTCTTTTCTCTTCTACACAACCTCAGGCCCCCACTGCCCCCGAAAGGCACACATGGAGGGATGAAGCCCAAGTGGCTACCTCGATCCCAACTTCAACCTCAGTCCAGCTTCAGCCACACTGCATCCCAGCCCAGGAGATTTCTATTTTTGAAACAGAAGGAATAGTCAGTATTTTTCATTCTGTCAATATTTTTACCTTCATCTCCTTCCTCCTCCCTTCTGCCTCCAAGCCTCTGGTTGGAAGGGGGGTGTTTTTTTCAAGGCTAAACAAAAATAAAACCCGGCTCGGCTGAGGCCAGCAGATCGTGATGTTCTTGGCCGGTTTTGCTTCACACCAGTAATGGCCGTCAGCAAGATCTACAGGAAACACCTTGCAAAATCCATGGGGAGAGGCAGGGGCTGCGGAGCAGTGACAGGCGGACACGCTCTGGTGCATGTGACCGGCTCGGAGACCGGGGCACAGGAAATGGCTGCGGGATCCCAGGCCTCCGAGGGGTGAACACAGCTGTGTGGGCCTTGCTCGCCTCTCTGGTGCTTTCCTTTAACCCGCATAACTGTTCCCAGCTGCCTGTGTGTGATCCGTGCTGAGGGGACCCAGTAAGTAAGGTCACAGGCAGAAAGGTCAAAGGCCCTTCCCGAGGGTCCTCTGTGCCAGGGTTTAGCGAAGCCATGTTTTCTGTGAAAGAGGGACGCAAGGCGCAGAGGTCAGGGATGAGAGGACTTGGGCACAGAGAACCTGGAGCTGAATCCCAGCTTCAACCTCGACAAGCTGCAGGCTCTCGGGCAAGTCATTTCACCCCCCATCCTTGGAAATGGAGACACTGTCGTCCCCGCCTCAGAGGCGGTTGTGAGGGTGAAGCGAGACGCTGAATGTAAGAAGCCATGGCGATGACGATCGTTCCCAGGAGGGCCCCTTTCCCAAGGCAGCGAAGGGGCTGGGGGGCAGCAGGAGGAACAGTGCAGCCCCGGGGAGGCAGAAAGGCAAATGCAGAGTCCTCGCGGGCGCGCACGGGGCGTCGCGAGCACACAGCCCGCTGCCAGTGCTCGGCTGCCCCACTTACTCTGCTCGGGGCTCTGCAGTTTCAGGTCAGGCCGAAGCGACCGACGCTCGCTGGCATCAGCCCAAGTGGAGTGAACACCCGGAGCAGTGCGAGAGACGGGGGGTGTGGGAAGCAGTGCTGGTGTGCAAAGTGAGGCAGAGCGCCACAGAGTTGGCAGGCCTGCCTGGGCCAGGGTCAGCGGCCAGAGCCTGGCATTGTTCTGGCCGGAGCAGGGAACAGCCAGAAGCCAGCATTCTGTGGGGAAACCGCAGCAGAGGGAAGGCCAAACACAGGCCAATTAGGGTCTGATGGAAATCAGGGCCGTTTTTTACAAAACAGAAGCTGGGCAGCCCTGCTGTGGTGGGGGCGCTGGCTAGAGGGAGCACCTAGCACCCATCAGTCCCCAGGTCAAGCAGCAAGCCTGCACATGGGTGCAGATGAAATGCGAAGGGCACCCTCACACCACCTCCCAGCCTCTGCTCTAGCGAGGTGCCAGGTGGGAGCCAGGTGGGCAAAGGCACTTGTTTCCTTGCTCCATCCACTGCCTGGTGATAATTACTTGATGTTCTTTCAGCACCACCAGGACAGGAAGCTGGGGGCAATTCTTTGAGGCACTGGGCATGATCAAGAAAGGAAGGTTCAGATCAAAGAGGGCACCCGTTTTAATGGTCAACTCAGCTCACGCCTCCCTGGCTTAGAACTGGAGTCAGCAATGATGGGGGGCCTGCTGAGGAGTGCCGAGCTGGATTTAGCAGCTCCTTTTTTATCCATGCCCCCTCTTCTTCAGTGGTAGCACACTCTGGCAGGCAGAAACGGTGCCACTTTCAGTTGGTTCTTTGTGCCAAGTTCAAGTCCACTATAGGGAGCAAGGCGGTGGTCCCCTCCCATCCACAGGGCTATCTCTGGGGCAGTGGAGAGGTAAGGACTGGTTTGCCACAGAGATCCTTGTTTTTGTTCCCACCTTCCCCGTCATGGGGACCCCTGATACGATAGGAAGGGTGTGAATTTCTTTACGTGGCTGCCCCCCCCCCCCCCAGCTTGGCCAAAGGACCCTTCAGCCCCAGTACCACTCCCCTCTGCTGGCCCCAGCACTGAACCTGGGGAGGCTCACTCCAGAGTGCCGATGAGCCAAACACGTGGGCGTAACGCATGCAGGAGAGGGATGGACTCTGTCTCCCAGGGCCAGCCCGGCAAGTCTGCAGGGGGTAGACAAGAACTCTCGGCTGAGCTGGGAAACAGCTCCAGCTACCTGGACCACTAACGCATGGGCTAGCCTTGGGCTAGTCAATTCCCATCCTGGGCCCATTTCCCCAGCTGGGAGGCCAAGAGGCTGAATAAAGGCCCTTGAGAGTCTCTGAGTTGTATTGTCCCGCCTGTGGTCTAGAAAGCTCATCCAGAGGGGGAGGAAACTTCTTTCAGTTCTGTCCCTCCTTCCCGGGTGCGCACCACTGTGCAGTGGCTGGACTGCTGACCTCCTTCTGAGGCTTTCTCTAACCCGACAGCCGACAGATGGCAGAGTCTCCCGGGCTCGTATCTCCGAAAGATCTGCTGCTTCACATCAGCATGAAAGAATGTGGTCCTGAGAGGCTGTCTGCTCTCAAGTGGCCCTGTGAGAACTTTCTTGAGTTTCGCCCACTCTAGGCTGGAGGACAGAAGCTAAGTCCAGCATCCTGCTCACTCGCTGGGCAACCTGGAGCAAGACTCTCCACCCATCTGCACCTCAATGTCCTCACCTAGAAAAAGGCATCCGCCCATGAATTTAACAAATATGGGAGTTTCAAGTATATTCTAAGCACTGAACAAGACATTTGAGGTCTCTACACTCTTGGTGCTAAATACTGTTGGAGGAGACTGACAGAGCAATAAACAAATACCCAGTGATGTCAGGGGATAGAGAATGGGGCGGGGGGGGGGAGGGTATTTGAAAATGAGGCATGCAGGGAGGGTGGCATTCGAGTTGAAACCTTCATGATGAATAGGAGCCAGCCAATGAAAATCTGGGGACAATGTGGTCCAGGGAAATGGGACAGCAGGTTCAGAGGCTGTGAGATACAGACAGACTTGGAGCCCAGAGCATTCGAGGAAGAGCCGGAATCCCAGTGTGGCCGCAGCAGAGCAAGGCCAGGTCCCATAGAGCCTTCTAGAACTTGTCAAGGAGTCGGGAAGCCACTGGAAGGCTTTGAGCTGGACGCTGCCAAGATCTGAATGACATTTTAAAAAGGTCACTCTGACTGCTTTTTGGAGAATGGATGGGAGAGGGGGCTGGAGTGAAAGCAAAGGAAATAATAATAATCACAGCCATACCCCTTCCCTGCCCACCTCCCAGGGTCACTGCAAGGTTCCCATGAGATTCGTGCTGACACCCAGCAATGTCCAGAGGCTCAGGAGGAGGCATGTATCCCCACGTGTTTTAAAACCATTTTTACAAGTAGGAGCTTGCAGGTCTGGCACCGGCTCTTTGGAACCGCGTCCCGTGTGGATTTCAAGGAAACGGGGTTAGGCGGCAGGTTGTGCCCTGCCTGAGCTATGCAGCTGTCCAGGCCCAGATAAGTTCACATGTTTAAACCAGGAACTTTGCTCTCGGCCACGCCTGGCTCTGCTTGTGCTGCTGGTGCCGGACGGGGGTAAGCTAACACCCAGCAATGCGGGGAAGCTGACACCCATGCAGATTCGCTCTCTGGATTCTTGGCAAAAGCTCCTCTCTCCTGGCCTCACTGTCAGGACTGAGGAGGGAAGAGCAGGGGTGCTGGAGACTTGTGCACTTAGGGAGATTTTATTTCCCAGAGGCCCCTTGCAAAGAGCATGGTCATCCAAGTCCAGAACCCCAAGAGAAGGCACCCCAGTGCTTAGAGCAGCAAGGCTGGAAAGCAGCGTGGGTGCCAGCCCTCTGTTTTCTGCTGGGGTTCGCAGCACTGGCTTGGAAGCTGGGGGTCTGGATTCAAATCTCGTCTCTGCTTCTAGGTTTCCTCAAAAGGAGGTAAGCAAGGGACAGCAGCAGGAGCATCTAAGGACTATCCTGGGGACCCCTGGGAGAGCAGACGTGAAAAGGCCTGGCTGAGCGCCTGCCTTCACGCACTCACTCACTCACCGTCCGCCCCCTTCAGGGTGACAAGATTTGGGCTGAATAGTGGACACCCTGGTGCATAGTGAATGTTTGGGGAATCTGAAAACACACCATACATTGTTTCCCGACTAAAATGTAGTATTATTTTAAATGCCAGGAAGTCCACAGAAGATTATAATCAACAGGATGACCAGTGTCCACGGCCCCCCACCACCCCACACCATCCCACCCCCACTCAGATATCAAAATCCACGGGTGCTCGAGTCCCCTTTGCAAAATGGCATAGTATTTGCATGTAACCCACACACATCCTCCCATATACTCTAAGTCATCTCTGGATTACTTACGACACCTAATACGACAGAAACGCTGAGCAGTTGTTTATGCTGCACCACTTAGGAAATAGTGACAAGAAGAAAGTCTGCCCATGCGCCACAGACACAACCATCCCAGGCCCAATTACATGGCGCACATCCGCAAAAACATACATCTTTTCTTTTCTGAATATTTTCTATCGAGGTTGGTTGAATTTGCGGGTGCAGAACCCGCAGATACAGAGGGCCCACAGTACTGAATATTCAGTTTTTTTTAAAAATTAAGTGTTACTTCTCAGGACCGCCCCCCCTTGCCTGTCACCTGCACAGCAGGGACCCTGAAATTCCCCCTTAGGCCCCACAGCTGAAACGTAGCAGAAAGACACAGAGGTGTCTGCTCTCCCTGCAGCTCCTGGTCCACGTGCTACCTGGATGTTTTCTGGGGCTTTCCCCATGCTTTTTATTTTCTTGTGTTATTTCTTTTTTTCTTTTTCTTTTTTTAAAATATATCTTTATTGATTTCAGAGAGAGGAAAGGAGAGGGAGAGTGAGAGATAGAAACATCAATGATGAGTCATTGATCAAGCCCGCAACCCAGGCCTGTGCCCTGACCAGAAATCGAACCCTGATCGCTTGGATCCTAGGTCAATTTCTTTTTTACACAAGTAACACAACTTTACTTAAGGGAAGTTAGGAGGAAAAAGAGAAACTATATGATAAAGTCCTGAACCCCCCGCTATAACTGTGCTCCATAGTCGTAGGTTAGCGTCAAGATCTTTCCCACGCTCGCGTGAGCCTGCGGATGTGTTTTGCCCCCAAAATAGAATCCTATAGAACATACTTGTAGGTGATCTTGTCTTTTTCAATCCTAATATGTCAGTTTATATAGCTCTGCCTCGTCCCTTTGAATAGCTGTATTGTTTTCAATCGCATAAATACACAGCAACTTGTTGGACATTTTATAAACAACTCTGTGATAAACATCCTTGTGTGTTCATGGTTGTGTATATATACACATATACTAACATAAATGTTTATATACATACATATACACACACATACATACAGACATCTTTACAGACTTACCTGATTTTTTCCCTTTGGATCTAGAATGTATCACCGCTTTTTAAACCTATCGCTTTAATATCCATCGAATCCCAGTCAGCAGGCCCTCCCCACTCGTAAGCCAGCTACTCTGCGGACACTTGAGTCTTGCACTGAGCATAACTAAGGAAGCATGAAGCACGGTTTCTCAGGTCCTACAACTCACTCCTCCTTCCCCCATCCTCCCTCAGCCCCGCTGCCACCCCACCTTGGCCAGCTGGTGATCAAGCCCGAAAGGAATCCTGCTGGCCTGAGTCCTGGCCCTTCTCTGCCTTGTCGGACCCAGCCTGCAATTTCCAAGTTTTTACGAGGTCTGAGTACACATCCCAGGACAGGCAGGGTCAAGAGGAGCCCGATCTTCTATGTCATAAAGTCGCGGGGGGAGGCCGCCTCCCACCACGGCCTCTGCACGCCCGTCTGCTTACGAAAGCTCTGGGCGCGCAGGGCGCAGGGTCCGTGTACCGCGCGGGTAGGGACCGTCCTTTCGGTGCAAGAGTGAGTGCAAACTGCCTGCCCCTCTCCTGGCTCAGGATCAAAGGTATTTGCCTCAAACGCTGGTCCTGACTCAAAAGAACGACATCGAAAGGAGAGGAAACAGACCAAAATAATTTTTGTGAAGTCAGCCATAAAAAGAACGCATTCAACTAACAAAAGTAACTTCCTTCTGTATGTATGCAGGAAATTTGCGCCATACACACATGCCTCTAACCAGTCGGAACTCAGTGACTCTGCCTGGCATACACTTATGTCTATTTTCTTATAAACACACACACACACACACACACACACACACACATACCATTTTCAACATCTGGCCAGTTCCTCCCACCCCTGATCCCGAGTAAGCTTCAGCCAGGTATCCGCTGTCTCAGGTGCGGCTGGTCCCTGTATGACTATGGGACTCAAAGATACAGCGTGTGATTTTCCTATGTTGTGTTCCCGCCTCCACACGCACACAAAACACCCCAGCTGCTCCACCTGGGGCTGCTCACCGCAGCAAGGGCGATCTGTCCGGATGCTGAAGGAGGACCTGCCCCAGATGGGGGTGTGGAGATGGCACCGTACCTTAGAGGGATCTAGGGCTCTCTGACTTTCTAAATGTGACCCTTTGCCTTTCCATGTGCTGACTTCCTAAGACGCTGCTCCCCTACTTTTATATCTGCAGGGGTCAAAGGTCTTCCCCCACAATTTCCATGTACCAGGGATTGTAGGGACACCCCGTTTCACAGGTATAGAGGTGGGGGCTCTGAAGTAAAGTGACTTGCCCAGGACAGTCCATGACTGAGAATTCTACTGTGATTGTCACCCAGGTCTTTCCACCCTGAGTGCAGGGATCCCTCCCACCCCCAAAGAGCCCACCAAGTCTCTCTGGTCTCAGCCAGTTACCCGGCTGCCTATCAGAACCCCGCATTCATAGCCCATGTTTCTCTTGGGAAAGCTTCTGCTTCCCTCCAATTGCTATTCCCACTGGTGTTCGCTCCCCCAGTCACAGGCCGCCCCCTCCAAGCCAGCCAGCTCTGTGCCAACCCAGAGCACCCTGGCTATTTCTGCCTGGGTCAGGGAGGGCCCGCAGCATTCTGGTCTCTCTTTGGCAAACCCCCAGGTGCAAATCTGGCTCCTCTATTTGGAAGGGAAGCAGAGGAAAACCACTCCACCCATAGCCCCCAACGGGAACACCCCTCCCTGCGTCCCTGGGGCAAGTCCCAGCAGGTTCCACTCACTGAGGTCCCTCAGACACAGGAAATCAGCTCAGGTCCTCAGAAGCAGGGTGCAGGGGGACAGTGGCTGCCAGGAGCCCATCCTAGGGTGGAGGCGTCCCCTTGCCCCCAGGAGCCACAGGTGAGCACCCAGGAAAGAAGCAGACCACTGCTGCCTTCCGCCACGAGCGCTCTGGTCCCAGATCCAGGGGAGCTGCTGAGTCCTCACTTTCCCACCATTGTTTTTATATCTGATTATAAAAATAATGTGTCACCATTGTGAAATTTCATTTTCCAGAAAATACTGGTTAAAATTAAAATCGCTCTAAATCCCACAAATCAGACATAACTAGTGCTGATATTTTGGTATATAGACATTCAGACATTCCTCTAAGCGTCTATATATATTATTATTATTTTTTAAACAAACGGGTTTCAGTTACTCAAAAGTACATCAATGGAATGAGTATCCTATCATTCGATAGAGACTACCTCAAGCTATTATATGGCTACCCAGTAGCCCACTGTAAATAAACCACAATTTAGGCAATCTATTCATGACAAGCATTTAGATCAATCCCTTTGGGCTGTATAATTATAAATGATACAGCTGTGGACCCCACTGCTTATTTCCTTGAACTGGGTTTCTAGAAATGAGGCTGCTGGTTAAAGTGTGCAGTTTTGAGGCTCTGATTCTTAGGGCCAGACTGTCTTCAAAGAGGCCACTGTAATTGCTTTCCCGTCAGCAGCCTGTAAGGTGACAGACCAGCTCCATGAGGATGGGAATACAGGTGTCATGACCCCGCACCAGTCCAGGCGCACTACCTGGAAATCCCCAAAGGCACCAGCTCACAGCAAACTAGCAGCTGGCAGGTGGGGAAAGAGCAGATGGGAGGGGCCCCTGCTGCTCCCAGAGTAACCGGAGGCAGGCAGAGTGAGCAGGTGACAGCTGGGGGCCACATGAGGCTCCGTGTCTCCCAAAAGTGTCCCTCCTGAGTGAAGCATACAAGAGGAGCTACATGGGGTAGTGATCCATGCCCGGACCAGGAACACAATCCCTAGAAGGTGCCTGTCCCACTCCCCAGCAAACTGTGTGACTTGGGGATAGGGCTTCACCTCTCTGGGCCTCTGTTTTTCCATCTGTCTGACATTCTTAATTCTTTGATCTCAGAACCAGCCTTAGACCAGGAGACAGATCTCCACCATCTTCCCTCCATTCACCTTTCTTTGGTCTCTCTAGTGTATCCATTTTTATAAACTACCTTCATGAAGAGCCAAGCCAACCTTTTTGGCTTCTGTTTTCATTCACACTGCACTGGTCCATCTTCGTGATTAGCAAGAGAGAGAGTGGGCCTCACTGGAAAATAAAAAGCTCACTCTTCACATTCAGCTTCAGTTCTGCATATGCTGAGAGCCCTGGGGTTGTTGGCATATCTCACCCATCTTTCCATCAGTCCTGGACTAGAAATCGGGTCTTTCCCATTTGCCGAGGGGAAACCGAGGCTCGGAATTCACAACATTTTAGTGAGCCTCACCCCTGGTTCATCTCCATCTCTTTCTAAGAGCCTCCACTGTCTCGCCAACCAGCCCTAACAGAAGATTCCTCCTGCTCAGAAATATGAACATCTCCAGTGCAGGGCTGAGAAGTAGAAAAGCATGAAGTCACCAATTTCTCCGATTGGTCATGCTTGGCTCAGGCACCTTGAAGCCAATTAGCATGTTTCTCCCTAACTTTTATTATCTATAAAATAAGCAACGAGAGAACTAATTAGCAGTGCCTGGCGAAGCCTCCCTGGCCTCTGTCATTCATACAGTACTTCCTGTCTGTAAGCAAGCAGTAAGTTTCCTCTCCTCCGTGCAAGAAACAACATCTACAGACCTGGATTACAAATAGGTGTGAGGGAGCTTCTGCAATCCTCTGCCCCAGAGCACGCCCCAAACCCCCAAATCCTCCCCTGCAGTCCCAGGTGCTTCCTGGCGCCTGCGGGGAACCAGATACTGGGGCTAAAACTTGAATTTTCTGGGGCCTCACCAAGCATGTTGCAAAATCAAGATGTTCCAATGAAATGCAAGGGAAAATGTGAGGCTGACTCTAAGACTGCCCCTCATCCTAAAAGTAAATGGGGTAAAAAAAAACTGCCAATAAGCTGGGTGCCCATTGTCCCCTGGCTCAGGGGCTTCAGTAGAATGAGTGGGCAGGCAGAGAAGGGTCACACAAACACACACACACACACACACACACACACACACACACACACACACACAGTAGAGGAAGGCGGGAATGCCCGGGAATGACCTGTGGTCATGCCCAAAGGGAATGACAATGGCCTTGGGCCAGAGCCAACCTTGGAGAGGGCCTAACCAAGCAAGAGGCCTGACTCACTGCCCTTGCTGAGCCAGGAGCGACACTTACACTGCACCTTCGTGGGAATCAGAAAAAGGCAGCCCCTCTAGGTGTCCGCAGCCTGCACCACATACCACTTTTTTTTTTAATACCTCCAAGTCCCAATGCTCTCAGGCTCCAGAAAACCCAACAACAACAAGCTGATGGGTATCTGAGGAAGCCAAGAGGTAGGATGGGAACCACGGAAAACAATCATGGTTGCAGGCACTTCCATGGGCCATGGCAGAACAGGAAGTCAGGCAGTGAGTGGGGTACACAGAAGTTCAAACACCAGCTACTCCAGATCCCCCCTTTGTTTTCTGAACCTTTAAAAACAAAAGATGTGGTGGGAAAGGGGGCCCTTGAGTGCGCTTCCTGCAGGTCCTCAGTCATCCAAGCTGGGAGGTCGAGAAGGGAGAGTAGACCCATGGCCAGTGCCTCTTTGTGGCCTAAGCACCTCACATAGTAGATGCTCAATAAATCTTTGTTCAGGGAATGGATGTGTCCCTAGCAGATGCATTCATGGGAACTTTACAGAGTCACGAAAACCATCTACCCAGCTGGGAGGGAGACACCCAGACTGTGACTGAGGCCCATGCCTGATAGTCTTGATGAATGACATGGCTAGCGGTTAGGAAAGAGGGTAGAAATGGAGACACAGCCTCCCCCATGGGAACAGACTGGGCTTGGGAAGGAGGCCACAGGTCCTGCGGACGTGGCACCCGCCCTCTGAGTATCCTGAGATGCCTTCTCTCTCAGCCCTTGTAGGCCTGTGGCCCTGGGATCGCAGCTGGGCAACAGGCAGCTCCCCGAAGGCGGAACCCAGCACCAGCCCAACAGAGGCCAGGCCTCCTCAAAGCAACATGGACTGTTTCCTCTCACTGCCTCAGTCCCTAGTGGAAAAAACAAGAAAACAATATTCCCTTGAGCAATCTGAAACCCTGTGACCCCCGGGGCCAAGTGGCAGGCTCTAGCTCCCCGTGTCCTTCCACTTGCCCTGGCTCGCCCATACTTAGGCCCGCAGGCCAGCCTCGGGGGTATTTATAGCTGTGTCAGATGAGATGGAGGCAGGAAATAGGAAATCGTAGGAGGGGGCAAGGAGCAGTGGCAGGGGCCCGAGTGACGAGTGACTCCCAGGCTTGGCATCCCCGGGACAGGGAGCCGTTCCCCAGCGCACATTCCTGCCGGCGTCCGAGCCCTACCTGCCGCTCTGCTCCCCAGCCGCCTGTCCTCCGCCCGGGTGGCGCCTTTTCCCCAGTCTACCCACAGGCACGGGGCTTTTGACTGGAGTTAAGGTGCAGGAGCTGGGGGCCAGGCAGCAGGCCCCGCCTTTCACCACCAGCACCACCCGACACCCCACTTCTCTTTCTTTCCCTCTCATTTCAATACTCTGAAAGCCAGTCACGGTGGTCAGTGCTTAGGACCAAGACTTCTCATTAACAGCATCAACATCAAGGGCCCTCAAAGAGGCCCAGGTGACTCACCTACAGTCACACAGATAAAGGGAGCAGAGCCTGGGGCCCTATGCCCTGGGGGCACTGGCCTTTCTCTACACCCCCACACTGCACCCCAGGACCCTGGCTAGCCGAAGTTCTTCAGGTACAAATGTGAACATACCGTGCACACTGCACAGGCTGGGGGTGTCCATCCTCGCTCTGCCCAGAGCCCTGAACTGGGAGATGGAATCCCAGGGGCCACCTCCCATTTTGCTGGACTGAGACAGGATACCCAGGCCATTCATTCACCAAACATTCCTAGAAACCGCTGAATTCCTAGCAGCCCGCTGACTTTCCATTTTGCTCTGTTAGGTCATTCTTCGTTTTTGTTTTCGTTTTTAACACCATCACTAACTCGGTGATTCCCTAGACAAGTGTTCTGAAGGGGAGGAGGGTTATAGATGGCCTTTTGGAAGGTCTCTGAACCACTGGGAATCTGTATGTGGAGCTTTAAATCAGATTCTCAAAGGCTCTAGTTCATGAAATGCTCAAGATGGCCATCTAAGAGAAGAATAGATCAGAGAGGTGAGAGCTCAGGCTATGCACGCGGGGACCAGAGGTGGGGACACACAGGTATGTCCCCTCTGCTGCTCATTACCTTCTCCAAGAGAGGAAGACAGTAAAAGGCTTTCCTACACGTATTGGCTAAAAACAAAAAAAACACATTTCTTAGAACTGGTGTTCGGAGGACCACACCCCGAGGAACGTGGCTTGCAGCTTTCCCACGGATGCACAAGGACACTTTCCCTGCCGCTGTCCTCACAGCTCACCTGATGAATTACAGGAGTGGACAACGCTGAGTTTCTGCCAGGAAGGCAGCCTCCCTTCTGAGCCAGACTATGAGGTGGCCTTCAGTAAGGACCCAGGAGCATGGAGGATGGATCGAGGACTGGTGGCAAATTTGGAGATTCCAAACCTAAGGCGCCAAGGGACTGGAATCTACGAAGAGCTCTGGGAGCACCAAGTGTGGAAATAGCACAAAGGGAAGTTATTCCCATCTTTCTAGCTTGGCGGGTTAGCAGGCAACAAGCCAGAAACGAGGGGGGAGCAAACTGAACATTTCTTCCCCTGGCATTAGAACTGCCTGCTGTTCTCCTGGCCAAAAATAAAGGCACTGGCCTTGAGACAGCGGAAGTTGAGAAGTGAAGGCAACAGGGGGCTTCGTCCTGCAGGAAGGCGCAAATAACCTCAGTCTAAAGTGTTGGGGTGTTTTTTTTTATACAGAGCATAGAGTCTCACTGGCTAAGGGTTCCCCCCAATGACCCATGTACAATTCACCCACATTTACTGAGCACCTACTACGTGGGAGGGCCTGTGGTCAGGAATATCCCTTAATTTCCAGGCAGCAAGGCTATTCTTAGTTTTCTGGTGTCTATTTAAAGAGTGATAATCCTCTCAGCCTCCCCCGCCCCCCTTCCCCTGCAATTAGACACATACCAGGTTCCAACCTGGTCCAGTGATCTCGCCCCACTGGGAAGGCAGAGTGGACAAGTGTTCTTCCCACCCTCCTCCACGGGGCCAAAAATTCGGCCTTCACAGGCTAGGGTATCCAGGGAATCGGCCAAGCCAGAGGACATGTGCCTGCTTTGCTTGGGCATGTGCTGGAGTCCAGAGCCTGTCTGTTCTGGTCCTTACTGGCAGCACCGTGAGGCAGAAAGTACTGGGGACAAAGAGGGTGACCCAGGGGACAATGACGGAATACTGTGGACCGGGGAACAGACAGAGCAGCTCAAATACCAGCTGTGCCACTGCATGGCCGGGTGGCCATGGGGTGATTTTGTGATTAAGAGCTCGGAATCTGGAGTCAGGCAGCCTGGGCCCAAACCCTCGCTCCACCACATGCTAGGTGCATTCTAGACAAACCCTTCAGCTTCTTGCAGCCCGTCTTCCCATTTGCGAAGAAGGATGATGGTGATGATAATGTGTAATGTGAAGGTTTAGCACATAATAGAATAAATAATATATGTATATAAAGTTCTTAGAACAACTGTCTGTGGACATTGGCCACTTTACTATTTAATTCTTCTACGCCCAGATTTCCTCATCTGCAAAACAGAAACAAGACCACCTTCTCATTGGGTGGTTATGAGAGTTTAAGGAGCCAATGCATGAAAAGGTCTGGGAATGTAAAAATGATTTCATAAATGTTACATACTATCAAATAGTATGTTATTAGTTTTATTCTAGTTCCAGCTCGATTTCTTAGGCCAATCTACTCCACCTCTCTAGACCTCAGTGTCCCCTTTTGTCAAGTGAGAGAGGAGTCAGGTGGCTTCTACAGTGTCACAGCACATGGTTCCCTGAAAGTCACTTGAAGCCAGAGCCTCGATCAGCCCCAATGCACTTCCTGGCTCCCTGCTTCTACACACAGCCCATAATAATAACAGGAGAAAATTAAAAGATGCCTCAAATTCGCAAATATCACCTTGACCTATTAACATGGTGACCATGTGCTGTCCTATTAATATGGTGACCATTGACCATGGGTGGCTAGAAAGCACTTGAAACATGACTAGTCCAACTGAGATGGGCTATGAATATAAAATACATGTTAAATTTCAAACATGTAAAAAAATTTAAACCTCACTGATAATTTTATTGATCACATGTGGAAATGATAATATCTGGGATACATCAGGTTAATTTTAGCTATTTTTTTCCTCTTTTTTTAATGTGGCTGTGGGAAAATTTTAAATTATACATACATGGCCCGCATTCCCACCTTTCAATGTTATTTCTCTGGGACAGGCTGGCCTAGCCTCACTGCTTCTGCCTCCCTGCCCATGAGTCGCCGGGTAGAAGCTCTTCTCCAAGGGATACAGAGGAATCTGAACTGTTTAGGGTTAACGTTTTTTAAACAAAATAAAACACAGATGTGAACTGTGCAGGTGGGGCATTACATTTTAAGAGGCCCCAGGAAGCTCTTCTGGCCGAAAGGGGCCCTGAATAAATAAAAGCCGTCAAGCTGACAAAGCTGCCCACGATGCTCGCACGCGGTGGGCACCTGGGGGTCACGTCTGCACCTGGCTTCCCAAGCCGGCCCTTGTCTTCTCTGTTAGGAAAGGGTGGGCGATGGCTTTGGTGTTATTTTCCAAGACAATGGCCTCCGTTTAGCACACTATCTTAGCAGCTTAAGACAGCTTTTCTCATTGGGCTGGTCATTTCCCAACATGTCAAAACTGATCTCTCTTCTTTTTCTCCCTCTTCCTCTCTCTGTCTCTCTGTCTCTCTGTCTCTCTGTCTCTCTCTCACACACACACACACACAGCGAAGTGCACCATTGCCTAAAAGGGCTGGAGTGCCACCTCCCTCAAATGTTCTCATTCATTCAAGATACTTTCACTGCATCACTACTATGCAGCAGGAAATGACCTGGAAAGACATGACTCCCTGTCCTCCAGCTTGCTCACCCTGGGGGAGACACCAAGCAGTGATAATATGACTGCTGACATTTATCAAGCCCTTACTCTATGCCAGGCACCGGGCCAAGCCAGCCACTCCATCACCTTAGTGAATTCTCCCGCAGCCCTGTGAGGCTAAGAGCACTATTATGAAACTCTCCATTTCACAGCGAGGGGGGGGGGGGGGGGGAAGGATTGCCTCGCCTGGGGTCATGCAGCTGGCCATTAATGAAAGCAGGTTTGAACCGGGCATCCAACTCCAGGACCTGTGCTCTTCACCACCCCAGAGACTATGGACAGTGTGATCACAAGCACATAAGCAGTGTTCTCTGGGGACAGAGGATGAGGGACATTGTTGGCCCTGACAAAGCCGTTGGTCTCACTCAAAGATCCTACAACCCAAGGGAAACTCAGGAGATCATCTGGACTCAAGGTCACAAAACTGGGGACCCACAGGGCTGAATCTGGCCCAGAGATACGTTTTTGTTTGGCCCATGTATGTGTGTGTGTGTGTGTTTCTTTTTAATTGCACTAACATTTAAAAAGCAGATTTTACATTAAAAATTTGGACTTCTGGCTTATTCCAAGAGACTGGAAATCTGATAATACTGGACTCACATGCTGATAGGTTGGAGCTGCACACCAGCTGTCCACTTCAGAGGGACATGACCTCTTCAGTTCACCACAGTCACCACCACTGTCTATTGCTGCCCCCATTCCAAAGTCAAAGACGAGTTGCTATTTATTACCGCATTTTCCCACTGTTCTACTGTTTGTCTAATAATAAAGAGATACTTAAGTACCCATTTAGCCCTCCAAAGTGGGAACACAAGAGAATAAGGGAACCACATACATATTTTCTGCCAGAAGTACTGCTTCAATATGTTTCATCAGCAAACATAAGCTAGAAATCCAACTTCTTAATGTGAAATCTGATTTTTAAGGGTTCACACACACATATACGTATGGGCCAATACAAAACATATCCCTGCGCGAGTTTCTGGGACTGCCCCTCTGCAGGCATTTGGGTTTGTGATCTGACTTAGATGAGAGGTAAGGAAATCCAGGCCAAGAGAAAATCAGTTGAAGGAGGAACTGGGACCAGACCTGCCTTCCTCAGGTGCAGCCTTTCCCCACTGTGCCCACCTGCTCAGAAACCCACTCTGAGAGTAACACGGATGCTGGGGTTCCTTCACATCTCTCTGCCCTTCTAGTGAACACTGGTATCAGGAAGGGATCTTTGAGGGTCTCTATCCCCCCCTTTGGGAAGGGGAGTGGATTTTGATTCCTCCAAAGGGTATATGTTTGATTTGGGTCTTCCAAGCCCCTTCTCATTCACGTGAACAGGGTTCATCCAGTCACACACACCTTAGTCCCAGGGGTTCATCTGGGCCAGTCTTTCACGAGAGGAGTCTTCCCAGCTACAGCTGTGTGAGCCGAGCAGTTAGCCAAACTTTCTGGAGCAAGGGGGCTGCCCAGGTAGACTATGGATCGGGAAGGCCTTGTTTTGACGGACACTGAGTCTCAATCCCGCCTCCTGTCCGTCAGCTTCAGTAGAGGTGCTAATGGGTTTCAAAAGAATTTTTACCAAGCCATCCAGCGCTCGATGACAGACCCTGATGTGACCTTGATATTTAATTCTAGCCATCCGCTGGGGCTGCATGGTTGCTCTCTGCTTGGAAAAATCGGCTCTGCTGCAACAGGAAGTTTGGTGGTCAAATATTTCATCCAATAAAGTGTGTCAGCTCATTAGTAGTTCTGTTCAGTCAAAGCCTTCATCTGCTTGTACAACCACAGAGATCCTGGCTCTGATCTTAATAGACCATATTTCTAAAGAAGTTACCTCTTAAAAGGTATTGTGGATGGATCTGGGTGCTCAATTATTCAGCTAGAGAGACACCCCCCAGGGAATGCAGAGTCAGAGACACTTGATATATAGTAGGCATTCAGGAAAATATCTATTACTATGATTACTATAAATATATGTGTAAAAAGTGTTTATGTGCCACAGAGAGCCAATCCTGCTGTTTTACAGATAAGAGGCTGATATCCAGGGAACGTGGCATCACTAAAGTGACTCCCAAAATCAGGTGGTGACCTAGAACTAGAACCCAGGTGTCCTGACTCCAGGCCAGGGCTCACTCCTGTACAAGGCACAGCCCCAAAACCCTGGGGGAGATGAGCATAGGTGGGTACAGGGAGTGTGGTCTGACATCCAACTTCAGTAGCACTGATCCATTTCCCAGGCCCTTCCGTTGGCTACCCTGGTACCTTCTACCAGAGGCAGACGTGCCAGAGCTGTCTAAACAGGGAAGGGGGGCACCTGACCCTTGAAGAGAGTGTGGGACTTGGCCTCAGAAGATGTGGGTTCCAACCCCAATTCTGTGTGTTGGCTGTGTGGCCAGACTCCTGAACCACACCAGTTCTCAGTCACATCCATTTAATGGGAGCCATGACCTCCACCATCCTGTGGTCCTCCTTGGAATGTTGGGGTCACCAAATAAGATCAAGTGAACTTAAGACTCTAAAATTCGGAGAGTCATGAAAATACTGAGTAGGGAGCTTTGTTGTTTGTTTCTCTGTCCTGTGGGAGGCAGTGTGACAAAAGCATTCAACTAAGGGAGGGAAGTGTCAACCAACCATGATTTTTGAAACTCAGATCTCTGTATGTGACCCTGAAAAATGTCCCATCACCCCTCACGCCGCATTTTCCTCACTGAAAATAAAGTGAGAATGAATCCTCGCTCTGCGGTATCATATAGCAGCACTACTAGAAGCCAGCATTGATTGAGCTTTTAGTATGTGCAGATTCTGTACTAAGCACTGGCCATGAATTGTTTCACTTAATCACCAATCCAATGTGTTACATACTATTATTCCCCCGTTTTGCAGATGAAGAAACTGAGGCTAGAAAACTGGCCCAAGCTTGTGAGCAGCAGAGCTCACAAGAGCTACTAAATTTCCAAAACTCAAATTGCCGTGAGGGCGATAAATACTAGGTGACAAGGAGAACCCTCCTAACTTCTGAGCTGCAAGCACTTTAGCCAAACACCAGGAATCCCTCAAATTGCAAGGTTCACCTTCCTCAGGCCCTAATCTGGAGACTGCAGGCACCCTGAGATTTCTGAATGAAACAGTTCTTGTCTGCAGGCAGCTGGGCTACCCGATGCCTGGCGACCTCATTCCGAGAGGGAGCAAAGATATGTGGAGGGGGAGGGGATAATTGCCGTGCAGCAGTTAAGGTCTCCAGTTCCGGAATGGCTCTGGTCTGCTCAGGATTTCCCCTCTGCCCTCCCCACCGCCACCCTCTACCTTCCAAGGGCTCTGTTTTTCCACCAGCTGAACTTTACCTTGGGTTTTCTGAGGCCAAATCTTACAGCTTTCCTTCCCTTCCCCACCCCCACAAAAAGCCAGGTGGCCGCAGGCCTGAGAATACTTCAGGTCCCTACTCTCTGCGCGCAGAATGCCACCGTTAGGCGATACGGTTTACAGGGACATAAATCACAACTGGTGTTGGGTGGCATGGACTGTCCCTTTTGTGGCAGCCAAGCCATCTCACCCTGGCAGATAGGTAGCTTGTGCATGGCTCAGGGAAGGTTCGACGGGGCCCCGCCCTCCTCCCGACACTCAAGTTTCAGGAACTAAGCAAAAAGGCCTCTATGTTCTCTACAGTCGGGACAGACACCTGGTGGCCTCCTGTCAAACGCTGTTTAGTGAGGCCCTGTAGCTAGAATCAATACTCTTCTGCTCCAGCCTGACAGAGATTAATTCAGGAAAATAGATACCTGAACCCATGTCACCTCTTCTGAAAAGGGGGCAACTCAACCAGGACCCATGGGTGACCTGCCACCTCGGCCAGCCCTGCTCTCAGCACTGTGGGTACACAGAAAAATGGCAAGGGTGGCAAATGGACCTGCCCACAGGAGGAGACACGGTAAACTGGTGCGACATTAAGGAGCCAATCTCAGAGGGGCAAAGGACAGTGGTCCACTAAGGAGTCCACGAGCTATGCTCAGCAGTCCAGTAAGCCAACCAAACCGCTGTGCCCTGCAGTCATCCACTGACCCAGGAGAGTGCTTCCCAGGCTGAAGAAAACGCCAAGATTCTCTGTTCTGGGTTGCAACTAATTGGTGTATTAGCTGATTATGTCAGAATAATACTAGGCTGCCTGGTATCAGCAGTGATGGATAAAGTTTAACTGTTTTCTTTTTAATGGAAAAACAATCAACTCTCAACACATGAAATTGTGATGGATCATTTTTCCAAACATGGAATTCACTGAAGGAAAATTAATAAAAATAGTCCTTGGTGTTGAAAAGGCTGGGAACCCCTGATTCGGTGGAAAGAGCACAGGGTTAAGAATTGGAAGTAGGGCCAAGGCTGGGTTTTCTTCGGGACATGCTATAATAAACTTGGTTTCTGTAATAAAATTGGCGGCAGCGGGGAGGCAGGGGCTGGAGAGGCTGTCTATAGGAGAAAATCAAAGTGGGGGGGGTCAAAAAACAACGTGGGGGGATGTGGCAAAAGGGATGTACCTTCCCAAGTCCAAAGAATCCTAGCCCTTGGTCTATGCTAGAGACTGATTCAGAATATAGGTTTTGGAGACTGACTAGCAAGTACCCAAAATATTATTGTCTATATTCCCTATGCTGTACTTTACATCCCCATGATGATTTTGTAACTACCAACCTGTACTTCTCAATCCCTTCACCTTTTTCACCCAGCCCCCCAACCTCCCTTCCCTCTGGCAACCATCGGTCTTTTTTCTGTATCTATGAGTCTGTTTCAATTTTGTTTGTTCATTTATTTTCTTTAGATTCTACGTATAAGTGAAATCATGTCTTATCTGTCTTTCTATAACTTACTTATTTCACTTAGCATAATACCCTCTAGGTCCACCCATGCTGTCTTGAATGGGAAGATTTCATTCTTTTTTATGGCTGAGTAATATTCCATTGCATATATTACCACAGCTTTTTACCCACGCGTCTATGGATGGGCACTTGCGTTGCTTCCGTAGCTTGGCTATTGTAAATGCTGCTGCAATGAACACAGGGCTGCATAATTTCTTTCCAATTAGTGTTTCGGGTTTCTTCGGATATATACCCAGAAGTGGGGTCACTGGGTCATAAGGCAGCTCCATTTTTAATTTTAATTTTTTGAGGATCCTCCATATTCATACTGTTTTCCACAGGAAAAGAAATATGTTAACATAGCCACTCTGGAGGGCAAACTTGCAGGAACTACTAAAATGTAAAATGCACATGCCTCGTGTCCAATAATTCCAATTGTATTCTTGTCATAGAGATATATTTGTACCCGTGAACAAGAGTGACTACTTTAGCTCTTTGTAAGCATGAAAAGCTGTTAGAAACCTAGATATCTATCAAGAGGGGATTAGTTCAATAAATATACACCTATAGAGATATACCTAGAGGGATATTATACCTACACCTATAGGGATATTGTATTATATTATTATGGTACTATAGGGGTTTAAATGTGGGCTCTGCTATAACCTTGAACAAGTCCCCTAGTTCTTCTAAGCCTCAGTTTCCTCATCCGTGAAATGGAGATGATAATAGCGCACCTGCCTCACAGGGCTCGAGAGAATTAAAGCAGTTGATGCATGACAGAGTAACTGCTCCACAATCGGTTTTTAAAAATTACAACTCTAGGGGATACCATACCTTACAAGAATGAAGTAGGTCCCTGTGTGTTCCTGAGACCAGCCTCTAATGCACTGTTCAGGGGGAAACAGCAGGACGCTCTGTGTGGCATTTTCCTGTTCATAGTGTTCCCTTATCCATGCTTCCAAGGGGAAGAGCTACCCTGAACTTTCTACATGTACCTCTGTCTGTAAATGCACAGGGAAGAAAGGGTCTGGGGAAGAAGCTAGAGTTAGAGGAAGCCATCAAAAAGGACTTTACCTTTATCGCATTTTAGGTCACACGCACACACATATGCACGTGGGCATGGAATATGTTCGCATAACACTTGTAAGTTTTAGACATGGATAAAAATTAGTCCCCTCCCATAAATGACGAAAGTGAGGTTGACAGCCGCCCGCGACCAAGCCTAAGCGCAGCCAGCAGGCCCGGGGGATCCGCCCAGCCCTGCCCGCCCCGGGCCTTGCCGCCAGCCCCTCTGCCTCTCCAGGCCACCCAGGAGTTGACTGTGACAAAGGCTAGAAGAAGGGGCCCCCTTGTCCATACTGGCTGGAATGGGGAAAACCAAACGCAGTGGAGAATTGTGTTGTTGTTTTTCATCGGCAAACCTGCTGGAATGTGCCCTTCAGCAGTGGGACTGAATGGTTCCTGCTGTTCCTGCAAAACACACAAAGGTCCCTCCACCCGGCCACTTCCGGGGCCACTTTTCTAGCTTTATCTGCACTACGGTGGGAGGGGCGCCTTCTCCAGCCAGCCGGGACCCAGCCTCCTGTTTCTCTCTGGTTTTGCATCCCCTACACTGGCCACCTGCACAAACTGCACATGTCATCCTGGGCAGCCCCTAGAAGGGAAGTAGTGAAGCCTGAGATGTCTTGTCTCTAGAGCTCTAGTGCTCCCAGTGCCTCAGTGAGACCAAGAGTCATTTTTTTCACTTTGACTTGGTGATTCTGAGGGTCTCTTCCAGTTCTAATATCCAAAGGTCAGACAGTTTCTCCATTTATATTATTATATTAAATAATAATAACCTCTGGCCATTTGGTTATCTTCATATTTTTTAAAACTTCTCAAATCAGTAAGTAAAGTCTTCTAATGTTAACCGTCCATTCCATCTTGGTCCCAGGAGGGGTGCCCTGATTTAGAATGTCAAGGGTAAATGAAAGTTGAAAAGTTATTGAAGAAAATAGCATAACCAACAATGCATTTCGCCTTATTTAGCTACAGCGAGCTACAGTGTTGATTAGCTGGGCGACCTTGAGCGAGCACAACCCCTCTCAGCCTCAGTGTTTTCCAGCTGCAATGGGCAGAACACCTACTCTTCCGGTTGCTGTCTGAGAGCTGTCCCTTCCCTGGTCCTAAGCAGAGCAGCTTTCCTCTTTCCAAGGTTTCCAAGATGTTGGACAGCCTGGGTCCCCTCCCCAGGTGGCTGGCTCCTTTCTGAAGTCTGATCCTTTTTTTTTTTTTCTCTTAAGTCACAAAGCCCAGTGTGGAGTGTCATTGTGTGTGATCGTGAGAGGGGATGGATCTGGCTTCTCTGAAAATGGCTTCTTTGCTAAAACCACAACCTCAGATCTGATACAGAAAGAATCCGCTGGCACTGGTCCCTGCCCAAACAATGCCGAGATATTCAGGGGCCACCCTCCAGGACGGCAGTGGGAGCCCAAGCGGAGCCTTCCTCTCCAACTCCCAACAGGCTCAGGGGGCAGGCCCCCAACACCCCATCTCACAGCCCCTTTTCCTCTATGCAGGGGGCAAGGGAGCAAAAAAAGGGCTCAGAGTTGTGAAGCAAAATTCTCTCTGCTGCCCCCCACCCCCACAGAAACACTGCCCCCTACACACACACACACACACACACACACACACACACACTGCCCACCCCTTCCTGAGCTGGACAGAGCTGCTGGAGCAGGATCTACCCGGCCAAGCCCGCCCGCCTTCTTCATTCCCAGCCCCCTCCCTCCCCTCCTTCAGAGTCAAGGTTTTGTCAGGAGTTTCAAGGGCATGACTGGTGGGGAGGGGACCACAGACATCACGGCTGCTGCCAAGTCCTTTCTTTCCCCCACAGTGTGTTTTATAAGCCAGCATGTAGTTTACTCTTCTCCTAAACACTTACTGGGGTGCAGGGCCTGGAGTTGCCATAGAAACACCTTTGAACTCCTCACCCAGAAGACTGTGCCAATCCCCAGGGCTTTAGGGGGGAAAGGCAAAAAGAGACACCTGTGGGTGAAGAGAAAGGAAAGGGAAGGCCGTGGCGGGGGGTTCCTTCCAGAGGGCAGCGCCAGGCATGCCATGCCCTTCGCCCGGCAACATGGCACCAGGCCACAAGGAGAAAAAGCCAGGAAGGTTCTGGAAGAGGAAGCTGGTGGGCTGGCTTGAGACTCTTGAATGAGCTACAGCGATGAGATTGGTGGGTCATATGGGTCAAGGGGAGTGGGGAGCTGCCGGGCGGTTCCTTCAGGGAGGCAATGGGCAGCCCTCCACCCAGACTGGACACGAGGAAGGCTGCCACTCGGGAACCGGAGAGCCCCCTGCTGGACGCCAGCGGGGAGCTGTGAGGCAGGGAGGTCAGCCCGCAAGCATCCCACCTCCACACCTCCCATTTTTAAAGCATTAGCTCATCCCTGCCCTAGTGCAGTGCACCAAACCCGGGCAGAACAGCTTGGATCGGGGCCAGCGTATCAAAGATTTTTTTTGGTTTCTTTTTTAGTTTTGCTACCAAGAAACTGGTTCTGGTCTTGGGGTACTTCCTGGTAACTTAGCTTTTCTCTGGGTAGTTCATTGGGGGGAAGGGAACTACCTCTTGAATAAACCCAGAGAAATGACAAGAAACTTTCAGCATCAGCGCAGAGCCAACGGCAGGAAGCCTACACAGGGAAGAGAGTCAGGCAGCGCCCCCACTTGGAAGCGGGGTTTCCTTGCTTCTGTTTTCACTGCTCCCTAGTCAGCTTTCAGGGTGGAAACCCAAAAGCTAAGGGGGGGGGGGGGCGGCGTGGGGAGGAGGCGTGAGGTCTCCATCTCCCCACATACCAGCAAGTCCAAGGGAACACACCAGAGCCATTGTCAAGCAAAAGAGGCCGCCCTGGCTCTACCTGTCAGATTCCTGGCCCCAGTGTGTGCTCCTCACTGAGGAGCCCAGAAACCAGCAGCAGCAGCTAACAACACTACTCAGGTAGGAATGTACCTACAGGGTGGGAAGAGACAGCCAAGTGGAATTCGGGTGGGGTCGGTCAGAGGAGAAGGGAGAAAACCTCCCAGGCTCAGGCGGCTCAGCAGAGTTCTTCCAGGCAAATCCAGGGGCCAGCCAGGTTCCCCCTGGAGAGGGAAGGGTGTGCCACTCAGGCCCCAGGAAACCTCTCAAAGGCATGACCCCAGGCCACACAAACACCCAGGGCTGCTAACTGGACTGACCTGGTCACCACAGCCACCTCCCTGACTTCTCCTAGACTACGCCAGGCCCACCAGCAGCGCCCCTCCCAAACTCAGCTGCCTCCCCTGCCCGGCTCCTGCCTCCTCCCCCCCTCCCCTGCAGCACACTTGTGGAGCCCTCACCCAGGACCCAGTGGAAAATTTCCTTCCCTTTATGACTGTACTTAAAACACACATACTCCATTCTTTATTCTGAATCGACTCAGCAGAGCGGCTAGACTGTGTCCCACCCCAGCCGGCGTGCGCACACACACGCGCACACACACACACACGCAAGCGCACACACACACACACAGCAGGGGCCACTGGACTTGCATGCTTTATGAGCTGGAAAGGAGAGGAGAGATGTTTTCCAGCTGCTACTCCGCCTCTCGCCATCCAAACCAGTGTCCTGAACACTCCCAGACAAGCTCTCCCACGACCCTCTCAAGGCCCTCGATAACCACTGCTCCCACTTTGTACCGAGTCTCTCTGATCAAGACACAAGTCCAGTTTGGAATCGTCACCGTGCTGTGTGACCCGTGGCATCTTTGTTCTTCTTGTGACAAATCTATAACCCCCTCCTCGCACACGTTCAAGGAAGAAAAAAAAAAAGCCTTCCTGTGAATTCTCACAGCTATGTGATAAGTGATCCCTCACACACGCCACCTCCTGCTTGCTATCAACACCCTCCAGTACAGCTCCTCCGGGGAGGGTCACCCCTTCCACTTTCTTCTCATTTCCCCCCTTAAATCCACCCACAGTTGGCAGTCCAAGAAGCTCCATTAGCGCTGGCCTGAGACACTCAAGGTCAGTCTGGGTCTCAGGGAAAGAATGGACTTCTTGGGGGCAGGAGGCGATGCAGGCTCAGAAACTTCAAGTTTCTCCTGCAACTTTCTGTGCACATGGCTGGCAACTTTTTGTGGGTTTTTGATTGTTTGTTTGTTTGTTTTTAACTACTCAACATCCCAGCGGTTTAGTCGGCATTCCAAGTTTTAGGAACCCTTTCCCCCTTACCCCCAGCCCTTCCTCCCTCCATGGTGAAAAGGGAATTTTACCAGATGTCAAAAGGACCCACAGGGGCCTCATCCCCTAAAAGGAGAGCAAAGGCTGCAAAGGGTTCGTCCAGCCACTGCGGGGCTGGTTTCTCTGCAGGGCATCTCCCCCTCGGCTAGGTCGGCGCGCTCACCCCAAGCCCGGGCAGGAAAGAAGTAACGGGGTTCGCCGGGCCACCCGGAGCAGCTGGCAGCATCGGGTCCCGGGCTGCAGCGCGGGAGTGGGCGCTGCGGGGGCACCCACGGGGACACCCCGAGCGCTTACCTATGTCGGAGTTGCAGAAGGCTTCCTGGGGGTGGCTGGGCGAGCATGTGCACGCCTCGGCGCCCCAGTGCCCCAGGCTCCAGCTGCCCAGGAGCACGACGAGCCCGAGCCAGGGAGTCATTGCCGCTGCGGGGGCTGCCGCTCGCCTCTCCAAAGTTGCGGTGCGCGCCGGCGCCGGGGCTGCTGCGGCCGGAGCTCGTCCGCCCGACCGGACGGGGCAACTCTGACCTCGGGGCGCGCTGCGCTCCGAGTGCCCAAAGGGCCGGGATGGGGTGCGGCGAGGCTGGGGGGCGCTGGCGCACCACTCTGCGGGCCACGGAGCGGGAGCCGGAGCAGGAGCCGCGGGAGCCGGGGGAGGGGAAGGTCCGAGAGCTCGCCTGCTGCCCGCTCTGCGCCGCGGCCGGGCGCGGAGTAATATAGCGCGGTACCCTCGGCTCCCCCTCGCGGGGTCCCGCCCCTCCGACCAATCGCGGAGCCGCATTACCTCATCGGGCCTCCGAAAAGGGGGTGGGGCCGGGGGCGCGGGGCGACGGGGCGGCGGGGCGGGGCCTCGCGGGGCCGTTCCGATCCTTATAGGGAATCCTGCGGCTTTGGGCGCGCGAGCGCAGGGGCTGGGGCGCGCCTCCGGGGAGCGCCCGCGCGCCCCTTCTCTCCCGCACCTTTGCCACACGCCCACCCCGCCCTCTGCGCGCCTCCGACCCAAACCAGAATCAACTGGTACCCGCCCCAGCGCCACCCCCACCTGCGTGGGTCAGAGGCGGCCCTGGACCTGGAGGCCTTGACTGCACCTGGGTGGAAGGTTAGGAAAAGACCACCTCTCCACCTTCTCTGCAAAGAGCAGTCAGAAGGGGGAAACTAAATAGGTGGCCTATGCTCTCCACCCCCCCCCACACACACACACCCCCACTTTCCTGGACATGAGGAAGCCGCCTGCCTTTTGGAGCCAGCTGTAATAGAAGGTGGGTTCCCAGGCTCACCGGAGTACATTGTGAAGTCATTCAACAAACTCTTCTGGATGCTGGGGTCAGCCAAGCAAAGTTCTTGCGCCCGTGGAACTTGCAGGTAACACATCAAGAAATCCAGGAATGCCTGGGGTACTTGTCTGCGGGGTCAGTGCTGCGGAGAAAACAAAGTGGAGTAATGGGTTAGAAATGACTGCGGAGGCGCTGCTTTCTGCGGGGTAGGAAGGGAAAAGCCTCTCTGAAGAGGTGACATCCAAGCCGAGACGTGACCAAGCAGAATCTGGGAGGAGAGGACACCGGTCAGGGAGAACAGCAGTGCAAAGGCCCTGAGCTTATTTGAAAAACAGTAAGTAGAAAGGACAGGAGGAAATAGCTAACCCCACCTAGGGCCGACAGGTTTGCACCGTTCAGCAAGGAATTTGGGGGTGAACGGATAACTGGGCTGAACCAGGTCCTGGAGGACTGTCCAGGATCCTGGACTATGAACTACAATGGATAATTGCTAATAAGTAATACTATGACTCATTATTATCAAGGAACGTCTGGACTATTCTGCCGTATATTTTATGTACTCTCATGATCATACGTCACAGTCGTAGGTAGGGAAAACAAAGTTTTAATCACACTTTCCAGATGAGGAAACTGGTACAGAAAGGTAACCTGACGGCAACGGGCCAGGGACTCCATTCATTCATTTCCACCTTAAGAGAGAGGTTTTGTTTCCCTGGAGAGTTAGCTCTAACTGTGCAAACGCCCTTTTGCAGCTGGAGCCTTCTATCTTTTCATTCTTGTGTCTCTCTCCCTTTCTCTACCAACTCATCCCGTTTAGAAAGAGACCCGAGTGTTTTGGCTATAGAAATAACCAAAAGTTTAAAAGAAAATAAGGACTGAAAATACCGCTCAGAAATGCACAATCAGCCTCTTTCTCAGAAACTCCTCCGTTTACCCTTCAGAGAAGTGACATTGGGATGACCGAAGCGGAACATTTCATCGGAAATGGTGTTTCCAAGAACATTTTAAAAATTCCTTTTATCCATTAAAATGCGTAGCTCTGAGGAAAGGAGCCTAGTTTTCACATTTTTGTCTTGCCCCCTCCCAGCTTTCAAGACCCTTCCCACCTCAGCTCTACAGCCTGACCCACACAGACCTTCCCCGCCCTCAAAGCCCACTCCAGGGCTTTGCCCATTGTTTCCTGGGCTGTGGTTGTATGATTTCCCAACCACACTAGAAGCTCTTTGGAGCCAGAGGTATCTGGCCACACTGCTTTTTAGCCCTCAGAGCACAAAGTGGGGCCCCAGGAGACTTGGGTGTAGGTCCGCCAGCCATCTACTGAGTCTTGAGCAGTGGACACTCAGGAAGCCACTCCAAGGACCAAGGTTGACCGAAGGCGTACGTGGTGGATTTGAGAGTTTCACTTATTCCTGTGCGGTGCCAGTCATGTGGAAGGTTTTATAAGCCTTCCCAGACCAAATCCACTTTGGATAAGCATCTTATGTGATAAGATGCTTCTCTTTTTTTCCTTTCACAGTACGGTTTTGTCCAAAATGCCAATGTTTTCTCCAAGGGAAGGCTAGTTTGCCTAGAATATACGTTTGAGGCAGATAACTCGTGCTGAACTTTAAGCAGCATGCTCCTTACAGAAAGCACCTGAGGCATTCGACTCTGGCAGCTACTTAAGGATGTAAGCTCGAGAGTGATCTGATTTTTCCAGCTGAGAGGTAATGAAATCATCTTTTGGGTTAGTTCCTCTCGTTCCCTATCCTAAACTAGTCCACCCAGCATCTTTGGGTCCCCTCTTCCCTTTCAGTTGGGAAGTTCTCCCTAACATCTAACCTGAGGGGACTCCCCTCTGCCTACCTATGTGAGGTCAGCTCGGTCAAGCTGCATGAATCTTTATGCAGAGGAGTCCGGGGTAAACCCTCCCGCAGTCAGACCTCACAGCTGTCCATCCAGATGTCACAGTGCCCAGGGACCTAATAGGTAAGGGTTGCTTTTCCAGGGCCACTTTATAAGGAAGATGGAGCACACCTAGGGTTCATGGTAAGGATGAAGATACTGGCTCTCCCGCTTTTTCTTGACAGCTGAGAACAATGATAAATGTATAAGCCTTGGAAGAACTGAGGAAGTTTCTAAATGTGTCTGGCCCGCCTGCGGACCTACCAGGCTAACCTGGTATTTCCTTTCCTGGAATTTTTTGAGGAAAGGTGATCCCATGACCACCCACCCCCTTGCTATCAAGTTACAGAATGCTGGAGTCTCTGGAAACATCGATGTTTAGAGGTCCCACCTTCTTATCAGTGGGAAAAATAAGGTTCAGGTAGGCGAAGGAATTTTCCCAGCATCTCATGGTCAGCTAGTGGCAGAGCCAAGACAGTGCAGCTGCGGCCTGATCCTTCCCTGGGGCTCTCTCCCACACTCACGGGCCTCTGTCCCCCGCCCCAGCACATGAACTAATGCTTGCACGTTGGCCATGGAAACCCAGCCACTCACATTCCTGGATCCGCATTTCAGATCTGAAGATGAGTTCGTTTCAGGGTATTTGCAGTGACGGGTGTGAAGAATTTCACCTATACCGACTGACCAAATAGTTGTGATAATAATCCTCCCCTCTGCCCAGCATGGCCGGGTGAGCTCATTAGAATGAATACCGCCCTCTGCTCCTCAGAAGTTTATCTCTTCTGCGTCTCATTTTTTCCTTTCCAAATTATTATCTAACGCCTTTTGAAAACATTCCAAGCATATTGCTGGAAAGAGACACATGAAAACTTGCTTGTAAAAAAAGACCAAAGAGCTGAGATTTGTCCCAAAAGTCGCTGCAGAAAACAGTTGTGTGTGTGGACAAGTGACCTCACCTCTCCAGGCCTCAGTTTCCATTTTTATTGGATGAAGATATAACTCAGTGGTCTCCAAGATCCCCCACTGGCTCGAAAAGTCTAAGATTTCATGGAAAATTCTCTAGGACAAGGTGAGTGTTGCTAAAGGGATGACAGATCTTATCATTTAAACAGGTTTGAGGCCAATCGAACATGCCCAAGACTGAAGTGCAGCTGTCAGTCTCTCAATCAGTGGTTATCGAGTTCTTACTCTGATCTCCTCCAAGACCGAGACTGAAAACAAAGACAGACGTGCAGGCATAGGAGAGACTGAGGTCTTGTTTCTGATAGAGCCCTGTTGTAATTGATTGTTTTTCTGTCTGTTTGCCTCTTGGATCATAAGCACTCAAAGATGAGAAAGTATGTCTTTTACTGTCTCCATGCATTATTTCCAAACTTTATTGAACTCCTATGTTGTGTTCAGATCGCAGCTTAAATGTCACCTTCTCCAGGAAGCCTTTCCTGATTTCCCTCCCATCTTCATCAACTCTCTCAGCACCTGTGTTTCCCCACAGCACCTTGTGCATCTTCTTTCCTTCCTGAACTTTGAGTCCTTTGAGGACAGGGATCAGGTGTTGGTAACAAAGTCAGTAAGAACTGGTTGAATGAGTGTTGACCCCGCCAGCCCCTTCCCAGTATTTAGGTGGGCAGGTGGAGCTCACAGAGCCCTATCCCTCTGTCCAGTGCTAGGGGGCGCTGTAAGCCAGAGAACACCCGGTCCCTGGGCCTGCAGCCTCAGCCAGCCTCACTGAAAAGGCGGAGCGGCTCAATTCCACACAGTGGGGTGCAGGGGCCCCTGAGTGGGTGAAGCTAACCCCTCCCGGCTGCAATACCACAAAGCTCTCAGTCAGCATCCCGTCTGAGCCCGCAGCTGCCCAGCTTCTCCACCCTCACGCTGGCCACACGTCAACTCGAGGTGGAGACCTGCTCTTGGGAAGACAGAATACTTGTGAATCATGGGGTTTGGGGGAATCGGGGATCTGGGAACACAGCAGAGGATGCCACGGTCCCACTCATCCTGACCTGGCCTCTGCAAATGAAAGCTGGAGAAGGTGCTGACAACACATGTATTGTTTCTGTTGCCTCATAGAGGAACACCTCTCCCCCCCCCGCCCCCGCTTTTCCTCTCCAGACCCTACCCACAGTGCCTTCCCCCAAGCCCACAGCCCATCTGAAAGTCATTACATTCAAAATAGCCTTTCCCAAGCAACAGACGGCCCTGGTCCACCCTGAGCCCTGAGCTCTGGCCCGACCCTCAGGGGGGTTGCCGCCCAGCACTGGGGAATTAGGAACCTAAGACAGTAGGTACTTCAGGTTCTTTCTGTCTGGCACCAGCAGGGAGTAAACACCTTTCCTTGCCTCCATCTGGAACCAATTTTGTGGCAGTAAAATTGCAGCCCGTCTCTTGCCCAGCTCTCCCCCAGCCCCCACCTGGAGTGAAGACCCCTCAGTGAAAGCCTGGTTGCTTCACCTGAACCCTGGGGTTTTCACATCTCTTTCCACCCCCAGCGACTTCCAGGGATTTTAAGCCAGAAAACACATGGGCACAGCAGACACGTGTGCCCCCTGTTTTCTCGGGGGAGTGGGGGGTGGGAAACAGTGTTAATATGCCAGCTCTTGCTTTTTAAGTTTTTTTAATGCCTGTGTGTTCAGTTGGTCATTTCTGCAAAGGCTAAGATGAAGTGGAGGGAGGACTTTCCTCGACCCTGTCTTAATGTCTTCCTCACGACCCTGGAGTTCACGTGTTTTTCCTTTGTGGTTTCTGTGAAGGCCGAACGCTGTTTCGCACAGCAGATGCACACGAGCGTGCCCCGGCCGCTGCCCTCATGGCTCCGGAGGGAATGGGAGGGAGGGCTGGTCGGGCTCCTGTGGGGCTGGGCTGGAGGTCCTGTCTCTGCCAAGGCACTTGAGCTCTTTTCAGTGGAACCTGCTGGAACTGAAACTGACTTGTCCTGGACCACAGGGATGGGCCAAAGAGCCTTTGACGCCGCTGATCACATACATCCTTCCTTGTACTTGGCAGCTAAGACCACCCGCTCTGGGTTTGCACTTTCTGCCTCTCCAACTGTACCTTCTTGGTCTTCTGGCAGACTCTTCGGGCCCTTCCTGTCACTAAAATGTACGCGTTTCCCAACTGGCTCCCTTCCCCTCCTTCTAGCCTCCACCCTCTCCCCGGCTCACCCCACCCTGTGCCCCGTTTCTACCTACCACTGTGCCACATGCGCTGGGATGGGCACTACAAGCGGCAGTGTCCCCCTGAGCTCCAGGGTACATCCAGCTTCCCCCTGGACAATTGTCCCTGGAGGTCCCTCAGGCTCCAAAGGCTCGAGAACTCATTGTCTTCCCCCGCAGTGTTACCTGTCCCCACCAAGGGCACCATCATTCGCCAAGTCCTCTCCACCCTCAAGCCACACCCATTGTAACCATCTCCTTCTCTCCATTCCCACCATGGCTGCTTGGACCGGGCCCCCACAGATTCTTTCTTGACAATTTCAATAGTCACATAATTGGTCACCCTGCCCAGAGTCTTTCTCTGTCCAATTCAATTTGCACCGCTGCTCCTGAAAGTGTTTCAAATATAAACCTGAAATCACGCTGTCCTTCGCTTCCTTCCAATGATTCACTGGTTCTCCGCTGCTTGCTGAACAAAGTCTCACACTCCAAAGAAAGGCAGACAAGGCCCTCTGTGATCTGGCTCTTCCCAGGGCCCCACAGAGGGGGACCATTCACACGGAATTCAATGTGATGGCCACCCCTGAGATTATGCAACAGCAGGCCTGTCCTTGCTTATCTCTCCAAGCCTATGCCCTAATTCCCGTCTCCCAACCCTTTATGCTCCAGCCTTCAGTTTCCTGCCTCTGAGGCTCTGTTCACCCTCGCTCTTTTCCTGGAATCCACTCGAGAACAATATATTCCCCACCCCCCTCCACCTCATCTGTCAGGACTTTTTTATCTTTCAGGATTCAGCTAGAGCCATTTCGCTTCCCTGTGACGCTCATTGACCTTGGATGATAAGCTGGGAAAGGTTTCTGAGACAAGAGAAAGGAAGGGGAACTCACATTAGTTGAGCACCAGCTCTGTACAAGCCACGTTCAATACAGCATTTCCTCCAATGCTTACAGCCCTAAATAATAGATATTATTTTATGCCCATTTTACAGTCAAGAAAACTGAGGCAAAAACATTAACTCGAAAAGATGTGTGTATCTCCATGTTCATTGCAACATTATTTACAATAGCTAAAATATGGAAACAGCCTAAGTGTCCATCAATGGATAAATGAAAGAGATTGTGATTGATATATATATGTGTGTGTGTGTGTGTGTATATATATATATATATAATGAAATATTATTCAGCCATAAAAAATGACATCTTGCCATTTCCAACAACCTGGATGAACCTCAAGGGAGTTAGGCTAAGTGCAGTGAGTGAGAGAAAGACAAATACCATATGTTCTTACTTATATGTGGAAGCTTTAAAAAAACAAGATTAAAAACAAACTCATAATGCAGAGAACAGATTAGTGGTTGCCAGAGGGGGGGGGGGGAGAAGGGTGTCAAAAGGTTAAAAAAAAAGAAAAGGAAACTGAGGCTCAGAGAAGTTAAATTTCATGTCCAATCTCTTAAAGAGAGGAAGTGGCAGAGCTGGGATTCAGATTGAGAGTCCTCCTTCCAAAACAGCCCTCTTTCCGGAGACTGCAACTCACTATGCCCTTCGGTTCTTTGGAGTATTTGAAGTGCTAGTGGTTTCCTCTTTGTCTTTGGGGTCCCATGAGTGCTGAGAGCTCTTGATATTGTGCGATGCAGCCAAGCCGAGGGACACACGGGGAGCTTTATCGCTGGGCAGGTGAGCTGCATCTCCTGTTCTGCGCCGGGTTTGCAGTGGAGGAAAGCAGGAGACCTGATATGGCAGGCAGTTTCTGGAGGTGTGGGTGTGCCCTTCCTTCCTAAGAATTTGGATGGATGCCACAGGAAAATTACATTTGTATTACAAAGAAAGGGCCCAGAAACCAGAGGCGAGCTGATAGAATACTGATCAGTACATTTTAACAGCTCTTGAATATGGCTTCATTTCCTCCTGAAATGTCAAACATGAGACTGGGGCCATATACCAGGTTTCTGTCCCAGTTCTGCTGCACACAATAGCTGGGTGACCTTGAGAAAATCAGTGAACCCCCTTTCTTCAAATGCAAAACCAGGAGGTTGGATTTTATGATTTTTTTAAAGCTTCCCAATGGAATATTGTGGAAGGCAGACTATCAAAAGGTTAGGGATCGAGGCTTGTGATGTCAATAAATCTGGGTTTTGGACCTTTTTTACTGTGACCTTGACCCAGTGTCTTAGCCTCTTGGAGCGTCAGATGTCTAATGGTAAAATGGAGGAGAGACTCCTACCTTATAGGATCTTCATGAGGATCAAGCGAGGTATGGTGAGTAAGGAGCCTGGCACATGGTAAATTCTCACTGAGAACCTATATGTACCAGCGTGTGGCCCTGCAGGTATAGATGTGAATGAGACCAGCCCCTGCCCTCAAGCAGCATATGGTCTGTGTTTATTAAGGAGAAGCATATTCCCATATCCCCTTTGACCATGTAAGTAATACATGGGGTGGGGAGGAGGCAAAGAAAACAAAAACTTGATAGAAATGGCTAATTCTTACAGGGTGCCTACTGGGTGCTGGGCATTCTTCTGCTGGTTTGTGTATTTTAATTCAGACTAATCCTTACAGCAAAAGCTGTTAGATAAATGGGATTATCCTCACCATTCCTTTTTCCTTCAGCTATGGAAACAAAGGTAAAGAGAGATTATGTAATTTGCTCAAGATTTCCTGGCCCGGATGCTGGAGTGCTGGGATCTGAAACCAGAGCTGTCTGGCTCAAGAGCCCATGCTCTTCACCACCCTGCTAGCCTGCCTGTTCATGGAGAAGGGGAATATGCAGATTCAAGGGCAGATGCTCAGTATCTGCCACATTCTTCCCAACTCTGTATTCAGTGACATCACATGGGAGCTTAAAATTGGCCATGATTGGAGTATTTACACTACAGCAATTGGCAGGTGCTATAAAATAGGACCTTTGTCCTGGAGAGCTAGTTAAATGTTTACCAGCTCACCCTTTCCTAGCTGTGTGATCTTGGACAAGTAACCTTCCTGTGTCTCAGTTTTCTCATCTGTAAAATAGGAACAGTATTAGTGCCTACCTCACAGAGTTGGAAGAAATAAGCAAGACGATGCATGGAAAGGATTCAGCCGAAAGCCTGGCACAGAGTCAGCCATCAGTGAGTGGCCTCTGTAAATATTATTAGGTATCATCTCCTATAAGTAGCCTTTCCTTCCATCCAAGCAGGGTACCAACCCATCAGAGATATCTCTGCCTTAATACTCAGCACACTGTGCTCGGATTGTCAGTTCCATGCCATTTCCCCTCTTCAGAAAGTGAGCTAATCGACAAAGTCTAATTGAATTTTATCTTCTGAGCATGTAGCACAATGCCTGACACCCAGTAGATCCTCAAAACACTGTTAGATTAGATGAGACTTAGTGAAGAAAGCATTCAGAAGCTGCTGAAAAACCAGAATTCGGAAACTGGAGGCTCCTCTAATCACATTACAAACTTTTAAGAAATCCTTGTCCACGTCTAAGCATTAATAGAATACCGTGTTTGGGGTTCATGCCTTGGGAGTACCTTATAATGAGGCCATTTTGGAAGTTCAGAAACTCAAATCCCCCAACTGGTGCTCGGACAGACCCACCGCACACCAAACTCTCTATACAACAGAGCTCAGTGTGTATGACATGGAGCCCTTGTGCTAGTCCTAGCATGTCGAGCAGGAATATGTCTGGTCATCTCCAAACCGCTTCAAGGTAGTTGGAACTGCCTCTGCTTCAAGTATTTAGAGAGAAAAAAAGATCTCGATGTCACATCAACAGACTCAAAAAGAGATTGCACGTACCTGGCCCGGAGCCAGTGTTTGGAGGCTGATTTTAGAGAAAGAGGAGGGAGAGGCTGAAGGCGTGTTGAAAAATCATTTTTTTGTCTGTCATTCCTTTGTATGAGCTGGTTGCTGGCTTATGCAACACCCAGTAATTAAAATGGCTGGAATGCTTTGCATTTTTACAGTAAAGTGAAGGCAGCTAGGAGGCCCGGAGCTGGGGTTAGCTGTAGAGGGACCCAGGGATCCTACCCTGACTGCTCCTTGGCCTGGCAGATGGGGCTGGCATTTGCCTTGGGGTGGAGGTTGGGGGTGGGGAAGAGGGAGGAAGTCTAGGGTGTCAAGAGTAGCACCCACTGCTCTCCCCCTCCCCTAGTCAGGTGCATCCAGTTGCACCGCCTCTAGAAAGAAGCTACGCATGGGCCACCCACCTTCTGGAAGTCTGTGATGATTAGTGGTGATGCTTAGGAATGAGAAACAGTGAGAAAGCGATCTTTCATTAAATACCTACCCTGTCCAGGTCCTGCACTGATGATGTTACATGTATTATCTAATTTCAAGAAAGAAAAATAATCGGATCGGATCACTCTCCTGCTCAAAACTCTCTGTGGATTCCTAGTGTATTTAAAATAAAGCCTCGAAGCCAGACCCTTCGACACCCAGCGTGATGGAGGCCCCACTGTCCCTGCTTTCATGCCCTTCACTGTCCCTGGAACTGACCACCGCTGTTCCTCCCCTGGCTGCTGGCCTCCTCTTCCTTCGGTCACCGAGTCAAGCTCCACCCCTGCCCCAGGCCTGCCCGCCTCCTCCCTCGGCCTTGCCCCAGGTCTGCCAAGGCCAATCCCTTCTCATTTCTCAGATTCCACCTCAAGATGTCACTTTCTCAGAGATGCTTCCCTAGCCTGAGTAGCACAGCCATGTTTGGTCACTCATGCCTCCCACCATCCCATTTTTCAGATTTCTTTTAGTACTTATCACTATCAGGAAAAAAAAAAAAAATCTTGTTTGTTTTTTATCCATTGCTGTTTCTAACTTGAGTGGAAGCTCCTGGAGGTCAGGGCCCTGGTATGTCTTGGTAGCTGTTGTATTCTCAGCACCTAGATCGGTGTTTAACAAATATTTGTCAAGATAATGAATCTTCACCACAACCCAGCGAGCGGGACATCAGTGTCATCATCTTCCAGACGAGACAATGGCAGCTCAAGGAGCTTAGATCACCCGCCCAAGGTCACCCCATAAGAAGCGATGTCACCAAGGTCTGTCTGACTCCAAAGCCCACGTTTTGGAATGGGGGTACACACCCTTCCCCCCTGAACTGCTCCTTTAGGAAACAGTGGGCAGTTGGTGTCTGTTTCAAGGGAAGGAACCAGAACACGAGGCTGACCGTGAGCTCTTTAGTAGTAAAATGACGGCGGTACCGAGAAATAAGAATGTAAGCGCCTGATGGGGACCCACGACACTGGTGTTCTAGGCCAAGTCCCGCCACCTGTGTGCACTTGGATGAGTTAATTACCCTCTCTGGGTGCTTCCACTCCCCCAGGGGACAACTGCATGACAGTGTCCCTTTCCTGTCCTGAGGCGGAAAGGCTGGCATGTTGCCTGGATCCCTAGAGTGGAAACCTCACCAGGGGCCGGGGGGCCGATGCTCTCCCCGACCATGTGTGTGCCGGCCTGTGGGTAACTTCCGGAATGAGCAGCTGGATTTAAAAGTTAGCTTCCAGGGCCCTGGGAGAGCTCGAGGATGGGCAGACTTGGATAAATGAGGGCTGTCGTCATTGTGTCCGTCCGCGTCCGTGTCCACGTCTCGCCTCGCTGATGAAGCCTGGATGCTCAGCCTGGCCTCTGTCCCTGGACTCGGCCCTGGCCGCACCCCCCTCTTCAGGCTTCATCCTAGCCCAGCGGGATGTGTCCTTCCTCCTCAGGACATGAGCTCTACCTGCTTCCCACCATCAGCTTTCAAAAAAGTGTTTTATTTAGATGTAATTCCAACTTATAGAAAAGTTGCAAGGATCGTTTAAAGAATTGCTAGATACCTTTCACCCAGATTCCCCACATTTTAACATAGTTCTGCATTTCCTTTCCTCCTTCACTTTCCCTCTCTGTGTCTCTGTCTCTCTCACACACGCCCCCACCCCTTTAAGAGTAAGCTGCAGACAGGCCTGCCTCGGCCCAGCCCGCAGTGTTTCAGTGCGTTTCCTGATCACAGGCCGCCACCCCCGGTGCGGTGCAGCCGCTCAGCCCCTGGGGCTTGCGTTCAAACCCAGCGCACCCTCTTACCAACGGTGTGCTTGTGCGCAGAGTATTTCCCTTCCCTGCACCTCAGCCTCCCCATCTATGGATTGAGGGCACCAAGAGCACCTGCCTCATAAGGCCGAAGTGAGAATTAAATGAGATACCCCACGCTGAGAGCTTGCCGTGCGCTCGGGGCGTCGCAAGTGCACTGCAAGTAGAGGGATGTGTTTGGCTAGAAGGCTAGACTTTTTTCTTCTTGGAAGCGGTTTGGATTCCTTGGATTTCCTCTCCTCCTTCTTAAGGTCAGTTCTCATAAGAAATAAGACAGATTCCGTCTTCTGTTCACCTTATTTATTTATACCCCAGGTCTGCCCCGTTCTGGGCGCTGAGACGCAGCAGCAAACAGGCCAGGTGCAGCCCCTGTCCTCACATCTGCATGGTGCAGACAGTGCACAGGTGCAGAGGAGCCATTTCGGTGGAAGAGACAACCGAGTGACCTGGGGTGGGCGGCCGGCGGGGGTTCTACTAGATCCTTTTATCGGGAAAATGCCAAACACCATTTAGTTTTTCAGTAAGTGTTTTCCTCATGCGACGCATCCCCCAGTGGGATGTATGAGAGCTTCAAGCCCTCCCTGGGGCCCTAATCACGGAGCACACCAGCCTCCCCGACTCCCTGTGAGCCTGCCTGGTCTGTTTCTTCCTCTGCCTCCTCTTTGAAGAGTAACACAAAGAGGGAAGAGAAGTGGGAGGGAAAGAGATGGGTTGCAGGTATGGGCTGTTCCAGGCGATCACACCTCGAGCCAGAGCGCGTGCTTGTCGCGGAGGGCGGGCACCGAGGGGACAGGCGAGTCCTCTGCCTCACAGTCAGCGCAGGGCTTTGCACACAGTAGAGGCTCAGGCCCTGCTCGTGTATGAGCCAGTGCATTTGTTCTCACGCCGGTTAGAAAAGCAGCGACTTTATTTATGGCCGCACCTCACGCAGTGTGCAGAGGGCGCCTGCTGTCATCGCCGGCCTATTTCAGGGCTCCTGTTCTGAGCAGGCCTCTGAGGCATCAGAGTATTTCCCAAGCAGGGCGGAGGGGGAGAGTTACCACTGTGGTTAGCTGACTCTATTAGTTATCTATCGCCGTGTGACAGTATTGCCACATGCTTAGTGGCTTCAAACAGCACACGTTATTATCTCATGGTTCTTGTGCATCAGGAGCCCAGGCGTGGCTCAGCTGGGTCTGCACGGCCACAGCCCAGTGTCGGCCAGGGCTGCAGTTTCATCGGGAACCCGGCTAAGGAAGACTCCACTTCCTTGGTCTTGTGACTATTGGAGACATTCAGTGTTCTGTGGACTGTTTCTCGCTGGCTATGGCTGGAGTTCACCGTCAGTTCCTTGCCACATGACCCTCTTTACAGGCTGCCCACTATATGGTAACTCGCTTCTTCAAAGCCTGCGGGGAAAAGTCTCCTCCCAAGATGAGAGCACTGCAGCCTTATGTAATGTGACCATGTACACATCATCATATTTACCCCGTCACCTTTGCTGCATTCTGTTGGCCAAAAGCATGTCATAGGCCCTGTCCCCACTCAGGAAGGGAATTGTGGATGTGGGAACCACATAGATCCACCCTCCAAATGGAGTGATCAGAGTGTAGAAAGCGCTCAAAACCCTGGAGGTTAGAGAACAGTTGAAAGCACTGGAAAATGTAACCTGGAAAGAAGACAATAATGATAAAAACACTCATATTGCTTGAACTGACAACTTGTTACATATGAGCTCACTAACCTTCCTACCACCCTATTAGGTAGATACTATTATCATTTGCATTTTACAGGTAAGGGAACCAGGACACAGATAGTTCAAGTAACAGCCAAGTTGACACAGCTGTTGAGTAGCATTGCTGGGAGTGGAACCCAGGCAGTCTGTCCCTTGAGTTCATGCCTCGCAAGAACAGTCAGCCATTAGAAGACGAGGTTGAGTTTCCCCCAAAAGGCACTAGGACCAAAGGGTAAAAGCTATCAGGTGGTAGATGGGGGTGCCTCTCAGAAGCTCGGAGTCCACATTGCCCCAAGCATCATACCAGGTGCTGAGAAGCAGTGGTCCAGATTAGGCTAGGCAAGTGTGCTCCTGTGCGCCACAGTCCCCACCACTCCCTATTGTCTCTTCAGTGGAGGCCACAGGTCTGTTATTACTCATACTCCTGTTTCAACGCCCCAGACTGTACCATAAACTCCTAGGCCAGGCATTCAGGCAATGTAGACCCCATGGCATGGGAGGAAACAAAGAAGGAGCTAAGTTTTAGTGACCTTGTGAGCAGCTCAGCCAATGGAGGAGGGGAGTCATAGGTCAGGATTCAAATATCAGAGGGTCAGCCTCTGCTGGGAACGGAGACCAAGCCCCTTGCCTCCCTTGGTCTTTAGCTCCCTTACTTGTCTAATGGCAATGACAGTTTAGGGTCCAACTGGTCCCAATGGGACCCTGGAGAAGGGACTGACTCCTAAATAAACATCCTTGAGGCCCAGCTGCATAGACTAAGAAGCCAGATCCCTTGTCTTAGAACTATCAGGCCTGAAAACCCATTTGCTTTCCTTCGTATTATGGAATTTCCCTTCAGAAATGGTTTTGAACAAAACCCAACCCTTTGAGGAAATAGGAAGGAGGGAAAGGAGCTCTTTGCCGATGCTTTTTGTTCTGATTTAAAAAGAAAGCTTCCTTCAAGAGGATGCAGAGAAAAAGGAGGGAGAGAAACATATTCTGCTGCACATCGGATCAGAGCTTCAACTCTCTGCTCGAGAATCACGGCAGCCCCGGGAAGAGGGAAAATTCATCAGAAAATGAGCTGGAAAACCCTTAAACAGCCATTGTGCCTCGAAGCTCATCAATAGCAACAATAAAACTAACATTCAGTAGCACTTACTATATGGCAGGCACTGATTTAAGACCTTTATTATTAAGTCCTTTAAGCCTCAGCCCAGTCCAGTGGGGTGAATACATGATCACATCCTGTTTGATAGGTGGGACAACCAAAAACCATAGAGGTTAGGTAACCTTCCCAAGGTCACACAGCCCACCAGCAGCAGAGCCAGGGTTCAAACCTATAGACAGACTCTTGTTCCAAGATTCGTACCGTGGACTCTCAAGGACTGACTGAGCAGGTCTCTGCGCAAGGTGTCGTGCTGGGCAGCATAGGGGTGAGAGGAAGGAGACGGGGGGCAGGGGGAAAGAGCAAGGCCCTAAAAGCTGTGTCTTCCAAGCTAGTCCGCTTTCTGGCTGTGGGACCTCGGGCAGGACTGAGCTACCGGGTCTTGCAGGTCTTGGCAGTCCCAGTGCTTCCAGAATTAGGAAACGATTGATGGAAAGATGGAGAAAGGGGAAGAAGGAGGGACAGGGAGGGAGGGAGGGAGGGAGGGAGGGAGGGAGGAAGGAAGGAAGGAAGGAAGGAAGGAAGGAAGGAAGGAAGGAAGGAAGGAAGGAAGGAAGGAAGGAAGGAAGGAAGAAAAGCAATAGAGGCAATAAAATGAATAGTTGTCTTAGCAGCTGGCGCTCATCAAGTGTCTGTTATGCCGGGTACCGCTAAGTGCTTTGCCCATGCTGTGTCACTTAATCCCCATAATAACGGCCCTGTGACGTGGGTAATGTTATGACTTCCATTTAAAGGATAAAGAAACGGGGACAGGAAAGTTCAGTGGCTCGCCTGAGGTCACGCAGCTGGTAAATTGGGGAGCCAGGACTCCAACCAGGTGGTGCAATGTTAGGGGCCGGGCTCTTAGCCTCTAACAAAATGTGGATCTTTGAAGTGAAGGTGTAATCCCTCCCAACTGCAGGGTACTTGGTGGATTGCAAAGCTCCTCGTGGTGAGGTTTCCAAGGGTAGAGATGGGGACAGAAATGTCCGGGCTTCTCAGTCAGTGACTCTCCAGGTAGAAAACGCCAAGGTATGCAGGGTTGTGAAGCAGAAATCAGGGCAGCCGCTGGACGGTGCATGGCTCAGAGGCCCTTCGGTGGCCTTTGGTGGCCTTGTGTATTCAGGCCCTGCTCCGTCTTGTGCGGTGGCACTCTGGCCATCTGCAACTTTACTCCCCAGGGCACGCTCCTGAGTCACGCACCTCACTTACCGCCTCGTACCCCCAGGACCAGCCGCAGCCCGTGAAATCCCTGCCCGGTTCAGCAAAGCACAGACCAGCCGCAGTGCCCCACACCCGTGAGCTGGCAGCTGCTTCACCTGTAGCCAGGCAGGTAGGCGGAGGGGAACAGAAACCACGGCGGAGGCTTCGGGGCCTGCCGCTCCTGCCTCGGGCTCGGGCTCGGCCTTGGCCTCGCAGGAGGCAGGGCACAGAGGTTTGCTCAGCCCCCCCCCCCATAAGAGGGAGCTCTCTGTTCCGCTCCCCCCGCCACGCTTGGCTTTCCTGCCCTGGGCATCCATTTGCAGAACGTATCCTCGCTGGTACTGAGGATTTAAAGGGGTTGATATAGGGGACATCACAGTTGTAACCTTCAAAGTGCACCTACAGCTGGTAATCATATTTTTCCTATTAATGCAGTCCCTGGGAAGGTAGTAAGTCTTGGGGTGGGGGGAAGGTATGTGGCCTGAGAGTCACACAGACCTGGGTTTATTCCCAGCTCTGCCACTAGCCAGCCATGTGTCCTTGGGGACGTGACTACACTTCTCTGCGCCTGGGTTTGCTCTCCTGTGAAGTTGGAATTATAATGCCTGCTTCAGAGTCGCAGTGAAGATTGTATGAGACAGGGCCTGGCTCAGGGAAGAAAGATGAGGCGTTACTAGTGATGCCATGTCGCACACTCAGTTCTCCGCCGTTGCCACTCTCGCAGGGCAGCCTTCTCTGACCCCCGACCAGATCAGAATTCACTGTTAGCAGCCAGTACCGGGTCTGAGTTCTTTGTGGCACACATCACATTTTACATTTATTCGGACGATTATTTAATTAACATCAGCCTCCCTAACTAGCCGTATGGAGGCGGGGATTGTGTCCGTCTTGGGCCATCAGGGTAACCCCAATGCCTAATACAGTCCTGACACATAATAGGTGCTCAGAAAATATCTGTGGAGTAAATTAACGAAGGGCCGCTGTGCTCCGTTTACTTGGAAGGGAGTGTTGCAAGTCAGTTTTTGTTCTTGTTAGTGAAAGCCCTGGAGTTGATCAATTTAGTGGAGCATGTTCAGGATCATCTTTAAAATAGCGTCATCCTCTTTTGTTTGCTCTTCTTACGCTTCTTGGGTGGAGCTACAGTTCAATGCAAACCCTGAGGATTACACTCCACTCAGCGTAATCCCACGAGACTGTCTCCTGGGCAGTGTCATTGTCATGGCACGGGATCTTGATGGAAACAGTGGTTTGAAAATGTGGTCTTACGTCACTGATCCCCTTTGCCTCTGGTCTACAACATTGGAGATGAGAAGGGCCTCGTCTCTCCTTCGGATGGTGTGAACCTTGAAAAGTTAATGCTTCTGAGATCCTGGGGTGAAAGCGCGGAGCTGTCTGCTTCCGACCATAGAGCTTCCTGCCTGTCAAGCCTCTCTAATTCGTCCTGACCAGCCAGGGCCTGCGGGGAAAAGCAGTTTCCTCCTGGTGCAGCAGCCTGCAGGCCTCTCTTACAGCACATTCACCCCCGCCCCCCTTTGCAATAACTTAGTGTTTCCTGCAGGCTTTAGCTGGTGTCCCCATGAACTTTTTATCTAATAGTTCACTTTTCAGTGCAATTTATAGTGTAAAAAACCTTAATTAACAAGTTAAATCCACAAATTCATGGATATTCTTGCTTAGGATAAACCCAAAATTAGTATTTTAAGAAAAAAAAATTAGTCAGCCCTGGCTGGTGGTGTCCAATGGTTAGAGCGTTGGCCCAAGCACCAAAGGGTCGTGGGTTCGATTCCCAGTCAAGGGCATGTACCTGGGGTGCAGGTTTGAGCCCTGACCCTGGTCAGGGTGCATGCGGGAGGCAACCAATTGATGTGCCTCTCTCACATTGATGTTTCTCTCTCTCTTCCTCTCTCCCTCCCTCCCTTCCACTCTCTCTAAAAACCAATGGCAAAAATATCCTTGGGTGAGTATTAACAACAACAACAAAAAATGAGTCAATTCAAAGAAAATAATAGTAAAATAATAACAGTAAACTGTTACAAGAAAATGGAAAAATCATGCATGTGAAAAGCTAATGTGTGAGTTTCAGAAATGCAGCAATTATTTATTTTCTCTTCTCTTTCCCCATTAATCTCTAAGTTCCTTTGAGATGAAGATTATCTTTTATTCTTTACATCCCAAGCGCCAGCACAGTACCTGACATGTGGGAGCTCAGTGAATCCACTGAGCGTGGGATGCGCGGATGTGGAAACCATGGCTAAGTGAATGGCATCTTGGGCTCTGGCAAGAGCACTGAGGTGGGGCCTTCCGATGCCTGGGGGCCACAGTGCACAGGGAGGCCTCTTCTTCCTCAGCTGGTACCTGTATCTGTGTGACAACAACTGGTCAAAGGAGGCTGGTCTGCCTCTAGGCCATGAAATGAAATCTAACATGCCCAAGTGCCAGCTTCCCCTTCTCGGGTCCTCCCCCATAAGAAAGAATTTCCAGCTGCCTGGCATGGAGGGGTTGCTGAGAATCCTGAGACCCACAGCTAGGGCACAAAGGACACTTTGGACGGAGCACCCTAGCTTTGTGGCCCTGGATAGGTCACTTAATGTCTCCTCCTCTGTGGAATACAGGAGGTATTGCAGGAGAAGAAAATCTATGCTTCTGGGAGGGGCTGATTCTGAATTTGAAGCCCACAGGGAAGGCAGGCAGAGGGAGGTGCTGATGAGCTGGTGCAGAGCTGGATTCAGGCTGGAAGAATGGACTCCGTGACGTCCAGAGATCATCTCTAGGGTCAGCATTGCGGGTGGCCCTGGGTAGTGATGGCCGTGAGGTCATCCATGGGCACTCCCAGGTTTGGGAACTTTCCTGTGTGTGCCTGGTGGCTGAGGAGTGGCTTCTGCTACTGGAGCCCCCACCTACTCCTGAGCAGTGGTCACAGCAGCCTTGCCATGCCAGCCAAGCCAGCAGGCTTGCTTCCATTTTGAATTCTTATGCCATCCCCCAGGAACACTTTTTACAGTTTCCTGAATGCTTTTCACGTCCTCTGTCCCATTTGATCCCCATGGGATCCCACAGGAGGTCACTTCGGTGGTGCAGAGGGTGGGTGTGAACCAAACATTCAAGGCTGTGTGGCTCAGGAGGAAGAATGCCTGCTGTGGGACAGCGAGTGCCCTCAAGGTGGCCCAGAGGATCAGGCTTGGAGCCAGGTGCCAGCTCTGTAACTCTGCGAAAGCTGGATCCTGTCTCTGGGCTGTAGTTTTCTCCTCTGTAAAATGGGACGGTAACAGTACCTGCCTCAGAGGGCTGTTGTGAATATTGAATGAACACTCTCTGGCACATGTTAAGTGATCATATTTTATTACTTCATAGATTATTTTGGGGATTTACTGAGATCATGTGTGCATTCATTTCCCACGGCTGGCAGAACAAAGGACCACAAACTGTGTGGTTTAAAACAACAGAAATTTATTCTCTCTTACATTTCTGGAAGCCGAGAGTCCAAGATCAGTGTCACTGGGCTGAAATCCAGGTGTGGGCATGGCTGTGCTCCCTCTGGAGGCTCATCAAGTTTCTGGTGGGTGCCAGCGGTCCTTGGCTTGTGGCCACATCTCTCCGACCTCTGCTTCCACCTTCACATGGCCTCGTGTGTGTGTGTGCATGTGTGTGTCAAACCTACCTTTGCCTTCCTCTTACAAGGATACACATGATGACAATGTGGGCCCACCCAGATAATCCAAGATAATCTCTACATCTCAAAATCCTTAATTTAATCACATCTGCAATGGTCCTCTTTCCAAATAAGATAACACTTACAGCTTTCAGGGATTAGGAGGTAGATATTTGCGGGGCAGGGTCATTTTTCAGCCTATCACGTGGCCCTTTATAAAGATAAAGTTTGTTGACCCTGTTCTAGAAGGAGAGGGAAGCTACTCCCAGACAGTCAACGTCCACTCTCTGAATCTGCCTTCTGGAGGCCCCTGGGCTCACTCTGCATCTACATCTGGCCCCCACCAGGGTTCTCCATTCTGTTAAACACTTCATAGGACTGCCTATGTCTCCCTCACCCTGCCCCACTTCTCCCTGCAAGGAAATACAATAAAATAACACCAACATCTGCTTTTGTCTCCCCCTTGGCCCAGAGCTGTCCTTGGGGACAGAAAGAATGAGAGCAGTTTTTAGCAGACAAGTTCTGTTTTCCAGAGTGGGACCCTCTCCTCACCTTATTTTTCAGGCCTGATGGCTTTTCCAGATGTCCTCGGAGGACTTTGCCCCCATCCTCTCTGGGCAAAGATGCTCTCCAGACATCCCACTGAGCCGCATGCCAACAGCCAGCCTTCTGGAGGTGAACAGCTCTGCCCCCCAAGCCCCACAGAGACCTGGCCCCAAGCAGCAGCTCACTAAGAAGTATACTGTCCCTCCCCTTCCAAAGTGTGATCATGGAAACAGAGAGATGCTAGTTTCTGGGTGTCCTCACTGGCTGGTAAAAGTAGCACAAGTGTGGTGACAAATGAACATGAACTTTTGCTGTGGGAATGAATTAATACCACGCAGGTGCCCAGGTAACCTGCTCCATGGAGAACATGCACTTTTTGTACAGCCCACAAGCATGAAAATAAACAAAGGACATATTCATCTTTTGGTGGGTTTTTGAAATGGCCATTCGTGCACACTGTGTATGGGTGCCAAAAGTTATATGATCCTCCCCGGCAGGGGAGGCAGGCAAATGTTAGCCTCTCCATTTTAAAGAAGGGAAACTGAGGCTCAGAGAGATCAGGCAACTGATCAGAGAGATAGTAGGTGGCAGACTTGGTCCTGGAGCCCCTTCCCCGCCTAAGGTCATTTCCGCCAGCCGGGGCGAGGTCTACCGTATCACAGCGGCAGCGTGGAGGGTGCCGAGGGGCTGGCCCGGGACTTAGGCTGCTTCTGGTGTCTTCCCCGTCACTAAATCCGCAAGCAAACTTTTTCTTTCAGGCACTCAGTTTTTAGGATTTAACAATTGTGTGGTGGACAACCTCAGGGGAACAGGCTGGTTACATAAAGCAACAATAATAACAACCGCCACTTAATTGTGCACTTACTATATGCCAGGCACCGTTCAATGTGCTTTACATGGATTAACTCGTTTAATCCTCACAGCATCCTTAGGAGGGCTCTTACTATGGCCACTGTACAGGGAGAAAACAGAACCACCGAGAGGCTTGATTCAGGCCACACACCTGTTGGTTGGAGAATAGGGGGCTCCAGGAATAAATAAGTTGCTGTTATATACAGGTGAGGGGAGGTCTCTCTGATGAGGTGGACACGTGAATAAAGGCAGAAGAGAGAGCCATGTGGATACCTAGAAGAGTTTTTAGACCAAGGGAATACCAAGTGGAAGGGCCCTGAGATGGGGAGTCCTTGGTGTTGCAGGAGCAGCAGGAGATGAGGTCAGAGATGAGATGGGGGTGGAGAGGAGATCACAGAGGACCTTGTTGCTCATGGTAAGGAATCTGGCTTTTGTTTGGAGTGAGATAGAAAAAGAGACAGGGGAGGGGGCCAGAGGGCAGAAACAAAGGGCAGATAGAGCGATTGCAGAGGAAAGGGATGGTGACTTGGACCAGGGGGTAGCAATAGACATGATAAAATGAGGTTAGTTCTGATTTTGTTTTGAAAGTGTGGCTGCCAGAATTTGCCAATGGGTTGGATGTGAAATATAAGAAAACAAGAAAAGTTAAAGGTGACACCAAGGCTTTGGGGCTGATCAAATAAAAGGAGTTGCCATTTCTGAGGTGAGGAATATAGGATTGGTTGCGGGGAGAGGTAAAGAAAACAGTTTACTATAGATACCCGAAGATCTATCAGAATTGCATACATAAAGCACTTATTTTATTTTTAATCCTCACTGGAGGATATTTTTTCCATTGCTTTTCAGAGAGTGGAAGGGAGAGAGAGAGAAACATAGATGTGAGAGAGACACATTGATTGGTTGCCTCCTGCACATGCCCTGATGGGGGCCGGGAATTGAGCCTGCAACTGAGGGACGTGCCCTCAGCTGGAATCAAACCCAGGACCCTTCAGTCCACGGGCCGACGCGCTAACCACTGAGGAAAACTGCCAGGGCAGCATGTTTTAGTACATGTGTATTTGACTCTGGAATCTGGAATCGGAGCCCAGTGGGCACATCATTTGGCTGGGACCTATCTGTTCATACCCTTCGCTGCACAACTAGCACAGTCCCCCGAAGGAAGGATACAGGAACCGTCCATCTGGAGGCCCTAGATGGGGCACCAGGGGAAAAGCATGAAGACGTTTGGTTCTCGGTGACATGATGAGAGTGGAGAAGCCCCATGGAGGCAGGAACAGGCACCCAGGACAGAACTGGGTCACTTTATAAACAGCTTTGCCTGAGGATTGGCTGGCTGCGAGGCCCACTGGGCGTGGAGAGACTCTGAGCCGAGAAGATTCAAACCTTGGTTCCCATCGGCTGTGGGACCTGGGCGGAGTGATCCCACTTCCCTGAGCAGCAGCTCCCTCATCCGTAAAGGCAACGATACGCAGACCTTCAGAGCTTTTGTGAATATCGCACCCACGACAGGGTCCCTGGCTGCCAGCCACTGTTCCCAGGGCTGTGGATTCCTTGGTAAAGAACACATTCCATGTCCCTTCCTCCCGGGGCTTCCACTCTGGGTGATGGTGGCAAGAAAAGCTGCAGGCACAGAGCCTGGGACGTGAAAAACACAAAAGGTGCTCGACGCCTATCACATCCACTCTGTCCCTCCTGAAGTGGCTTTCACAGTGGCTCCACCCCCCGCCCCAGGCTTCCTCCATGGACGGGCAGAACTGTCTGGCTCTGAGTACCTCCCCATAGTCCCCTGACCACAAAGGTTCCACCTTCCATGATTTCAGCAGAACTCCCTGAAAGCCAAGCTCTCCCATCTGGATGAGGAACTGGAGGAGGTGCCCTGGGTTTCCAGGACCGGAATCTCAAGCCCAGCTTGAGTGGGGTGACTCCCTATGAGCCCCTCTCTCAGCTTTGGCCCCTGGCCCCTCCTGGACATCCTTCCCCGGGGCCTGCATTTGATATGATAGCTCCAGTCACTTAGAAACGCAGGATTTCACACTTGTTGTGTGATCTTTTTTTTCTTTTTTGTTAAAATATGTCTTTATTGATTTCAGAGAGAGGGAGAGGGAGAGAGAGATAGAAACATCAGTGATGAGAGTCATTGATCGGCTGCCTCCTGCACGCCCCCTGCTGGGGATCGAGCCTGCAACCCGGGCATGTGTCCTGACCGGGAATCGAACCGCCATCGATTGGATCCTAGGTCAGTGCTCAACCACTGAGCCACGCCAGCCGGGCTTTCTTTTTTTTTTTTTAATGTGTGATCTTTTTTAAACATCCCATGATAGTTTCTGTGCAAAGGGGTGCACTGCACCAGACCCCCCCCCCCCCTTTCCTCAGGCCCTTTCCCAGGCTGGCTCCTCTCATCAGCAGGCCTGTGCGCTATCCCATGTGTCCCGCTCTCCCAGGGGCCTTCCTGCCCACGTGCACCCTCCTGGCCATGGGACCCTCCTCCGCCATCAGCCTCTCGCCTGCATGGGCCTGTCATTTTCTCGTTGTCGTCACTACCCCAGACCCAAACTTGTCCTCCACTTTCCTGTTTCCAATTAAGCATCATCTTAGCAGGAATCCTAGGCCACTTTGTTCTGTGGTCCCCAGGAAGGAAAATGACAGCCCAGCAGGGAGGGGGTTTCCCACTGAGCGGCCTGGTGGACTTGGCCAGAATGATTCGGGGGGGGGGGGGTCCAACGCCGCGGAGACCCCGGGGGCAGACGGGGTGGGCGAGCCGAGTGTGTGGTAGGTGTGGGGCGGGTACATTTCCCTTCCTCGTCTCGTGATTTCTTTTCACAGCTGCCGTTCCTTGGAGCCTGAACATTCCAGTTCCCAGAACTAATTTTAGGTTCTTGGGACTGGCTTGTTCTGAGTGACCCTAGCCCCCGCCTTTCCCCTTCACTTGGCGAATTCGTTCCACACGCTCTCACTCTCCCCTGATCCCTGCGGAGGAATTGTAACCCAGGTCCCCCCACCCGCTCCAAGACCCCCAGGAAGCAGGAAACTGAACAGAGGGGGCTGGGGTGGGAGTCCTGGATGGGCCAAAGGGGGTGGGGGGTGGCGGTGAGGAGCGACTTCCTGCCTCCAAATAAGGAGCCGATGTTTATCGCATCAGCCCAACCTCCTTAGAGCCTTTGGCCCAAGAACCTGCATGCAGGACACATGGACAGAGGGCAGCGTGGGGCCGGCCTGGGGGGGAGCTAGGTGGAGGCGGGTAAAGGGGGCAACGGGGACATCTGGAATAGTGTCAACAATAAAAATAAAGATTAAAAACAAAAAGAATGACCATGAGGGAGAACGAAGGAGCCGAAATGAGAGAAGCAAATAGACGGACGCTGTCCGCTATCCCCGCCTGGCACTTATGCAGCGCTGCGCCTGGGCCCACTGGCTAGTTCAGACACTCTCGGGGCTCCCTAATCACCAGGTAGACATTGCACTGGGTTTTAAAGTGGAAGGGACAGATGTCATCTTCTCCGTGCCTCTAATTCCACAGTTGTGGGTCTGGGGGGACTAAGGCCCAGGGACCAGACATGGCACTCCCAACGTCGGGTCTGAGAGCAAGGTCACGTGAAGCCAGAGCAGGGCCAAGACTAGAACTGCGCCTCCTGCCCCTGAGCTCAGTGTCCTTCGGGCACAAAGCTGCCGCCAACTGCGGTGGCCTGTTTCTTGTCGTTTGAGAGCAGGTCACCTTCCGCAGTGGGGCCATTGGGTGCCTCCCTCCCTCCCAAACGTGCTTTCTCAGCCCAGCCTCTATCTGCTCCCCTATGGAGGGTGAAGTGGAAGCTCTGAGGGGAGGGGACATCCACAGGGAGATAAGGGGCCCTGCCGTGGGCCCCAGGCTGGGTGACGTGAGCTCTCACAGGGGAAGAGGGTGACGCATGAGTGTGCTTGATTCTGATCCTGCCAATACATCAGGAAAGTTGATTAAGAACTGGGTCCTCTACACCAACTTGGAGGCATCAGTCCTCCAAACCCTGCCTGGCCATCAGCAGCAACTGTCACCTCTCAAATTCTTCTCTACTATTTGAATTTGCCTTTTCCATACCCTGTTCTCCTTCCCCCTTGCCTTTCAGCCGCATCCACTTCCTTGCCCTCCGTTTTGGGCTTTCCTGACACAGGGAAGTAAACGAAAGGTTCTCCCTGGGGCAGAATCTTCCAGGGGCTTCAGGGGACCTCTCAGTCTCCTAGCTGCTGGTGATTCCAGCCACTCTCTTGACATGTGGATCCCCAGGGCAGCACCATGTGGCTAACAGCATGCAGACAGACCGTCTGGATTTGAGGACCACTCTGCCTCAGTTTTCCCATCTGCAAAATGGGAAGAGATAGTGTAGGGCACTTATGAAAATTAAATGAGTCCACATGATATGTATAAATGTAAAAAATCCATTAAGCAGTATTCTTAAGGTTAGAGCACTTTATTAATTTGCTGCATATATGTTATACTTTAAAAAAAGATTACATGAGCTCGCACATTTCAGTTAGTTCGGACAGTTCAAGCACTTGTTGTCTGGCACTTAGTAAACACCCAATATGGACACTTATTATTACAGTAACTGTTATTATTTAACCTTGTGCCCTTGATGATTAATATTCCTGGCTCCTAAAAATTTAGAACAATGATAACGTCTCTTATTTGACTAATACTTTCCAGTTTCCTCAGCATTTTCCCAACATTCTTTCATTTTCAGTTATCACAACAGCCATTTGAGTGGCTACTGCTTTCCCCCACTTTACAGATAGGGAAGCTGAGGCTCAGAGACAGAGTTGACTTGCCGTAGGCCATCCAGCCAGTCAGTGGAGGGCGAGGACATGCCCCACGTTCGCGCGACTCTCGGGCCAGGGCTCCACCCCACGTTGCGGTGCCCCTCGCCAACTCTGTGCTCAGATCCCACCCGCCTTCCTGGTTCCAGACCCAGGGTTTCCTGGACCCTGGGGACTTCTGTGACCTCAGGGAAGTGACCTATGCAAGGTCCGAGGCTTTCTTCTGCAGAGCTGAAATAAAACCTGCGTCTCCTCAACCTCCTGCCTGGCACTGTTTCCTCCACAGCCTTTTATCTTGCTGACCTATTTCCAATCTCCATGCATTGTAACAAAGAGAAAGACTTTGTGTGTGTGTTGTTGCCGTTAAACCAAAGGAGCCAAAGCCATTATAGTGTAGGAGAAAAACACGTGTCTCGGCGCAGGGAGGGTCCCGTTTGTGTTCTACCGTCGCAGCCATCCTGCCTGTCATTCGAATGTGTGAGACCGGGGAGACCAAGCTAAGACCGCATCCCAGCCCTCGCCGTGTAGAAGATGCTGGAGCGCTGCTGGGAGTCCTTCATAAGCCCCACAGGACTTCCAAGGCCATCTCTTGCCCACTCCCACCCTGACAATCCCCCGATGCAGTTATTTTAAGGAAAGTTCCACGGGCAAAAACCTCACGGGAACACTGATGTTTGAGGGTTTGGCCCTTCCTGCTTCCCACTGGAGCCTGGTTTTGAGGTTGTTTCTCTGAATCACTCTTCAAAAAGTAAATAAATATGTGGAGGAAGGAAATCTTGCTCAAAAGCAAGTCCTTTGCCTCTCCCCAAAACAAAGCAGTTATCATCGCCAAAGGACTCTGCATCCTAGGGGTTCAGAGGCACCCCCGCCTGAGAAGAACCCACCCAGCCCCTCTTTGTGGTGCTCAACACTGGAGTGCCAGCCCTCAAGGGCAAGCTGGCTGCGTCCCAGACCTCTGGTGGCCCGACCTTGCCCCCTCCCCAGGGTAGGAGAAAAACCAGGAGCCACCTGCCCCTGGAGTCAGACTCCTTTGGGGACTTGTACTCGTGGCTTTCATTTGCCATCCCTTGTCTCTCGCTCATGTCCCTTTACTTCCTGGGCCTCTACCCCCCATAAAATCAAAGGACACAGAGTTCTTGATAATCATTCAACCCAATGTCCTCATCTTGCCAGCATGGAGTCAAGGCCGGGACAGCAGCAGTGACCCACCCTGGCTCACATGGCACCTTGGCACAGAATCCAGGCCAGAATGGAAGACAGAGTCAGTGGACCCAGCTTCCAGAGCTGGCAGCAGCCACCTCCTCAGGTTGGAGAACTGGCTGGGATTCAGGTGCCCCAGGAGCTCCCCTGCTGGGGTGAAAGGACAGGGAAGTGTGACACTGAAACAAACATCCAAGGAGACCCCTGGTAGCCTCCTGACCTTGAAGTCTCCGAGTCCATCGCTGTGGGCAGTCTTCTTAAAGCACCTCACTGAACATCCCTTTGTCCCACTACGATTCTTCCATCGCCTCGATCCCGGCCCACTCCGGTATCCCTGGCATCCAGGCCTTTCAGCATTTCCCATCTTCTCTGCCAGCCCTTCTTAACCCTGCCTCTCAGAACCCAGGGTGGGGGGCAGAGGAACCGCCTGCTGAGTCCCAGGAGCCAAACGGGGGGGGGGGGGGGGGGGGGGGCCTACTTGTGCTTCTGTCAACCTCCCCTGCTGTGGCGGAGGAAGGGCCAGCTCCAGGAGGCCCTGCCCTATGCTCACCCCAAATCCCTGGGCCAGTGTCCTGCCATCTGTGAGCCTGTTTCACTGCGTGTGGGATACCCCTCCCCCTCCCCCCTCCCCCTCCCCCACGTGAGGAGGGGATGGGATGGCCCAGAACAGTGAAGGTCCTGGCAGCTCTGTATGTGTTCTGGTCTCTCCCGCACTGGATGGCAGGGCAGAGCAGCAGGGTGGAGGGGGCGCTCTCCTGGAGTGGTCAGAGTCCTGGAAAAGGGGAGGCAGGCTCAGGGGTGCCCAAGGAGCTGGCAGTGGTGGGCGCCCAGAAGCAGGCAAGTGTGGGCAGAGCGTCGCTCCTCACGCCAGCTCTGTCTAGACTGCGACTCACCAGTGCTGAGTCTCAAGGTTGGAAGGAGCCACCTGTCCCAAAGGCCAAGTCCTCTAGTCAGAGGCTGCTCTGCAAACACTCCCCTGTTAGCTTTCCCGTGGCGCAGAAAGTCTCCCCGGCCACGTCAGAGCAGGACCACAATTTTCACTGTCAACTCACCATCGTGGGGCTCATTCTGTGTGTCCCAGGCTTTCTTCCACTTGGTCCCATTTAATTCTCTCTCATAGTATGACCATCATTTCCCCATGAGGGGCTTTAGGATCCAAGAGGTTAAATAATTTCCCTAAGGCCACACAGCTAAAAATTTCATATCACCAATGTTTGTTGAGCACCTAGTATGTGCCGGGCAGGCCTGGAAATACAGCAGTAAGCAAAGTAGCCTGGGTTCCAGCTGATCCGGGAGCTCCTCTCGCCTCTCGCTCGCTGCGTCTTCCATCCAGATGCCACAACTAAACACAGGGCTTGAGTAACTTTGAAACATTTTAAAAGGTTGGGATATAAATTTTGAGTAAAGCTTAAAAACATAACCAGTGGTTCTCCATGGGACAGTACCACCTCTCTGGATGGGTTTCATTGTCACCACAAGCAGTGGGCACTTACTGGGAGGGGACAGTGATATGCGTGGGACAGTCCTGCACACCCTAGAGCTATCCTGCACCCCATGGGACCCCTGATGTCCCATCATACACCAGAGAGATGAAAACCCATTTCTAAGTATGTGAACCCTGGACCTGACTCCACGTTAGATTCGAACACAGAGCATTGGAACTGGGAGCCGTGTAATATGCACGCTTTTCCCCAAAATTCAACTGCCGAGTAAATTCAGGGAAGATCCCACTTCGTGTTGTATGAACCTTACCAAAAGTTATTTCAAAAAAATCACGTCACCAATGGCAACCCTGCTCCTGAATCATCCCACACGTGGAGCTGAGAAATTCACGGTGATTCAGGGCATACGCACAGCATCCAACTATCCCATTGTTTTCCAGGGTAGTCGTGGGTATTTACAAATGGAAACATATCATTTTATTTAATTCTTATTGTAAATTGTGTCTCTTTGATTTCTCCTTTCTATCACACTTAATTTTTAAGTATTGTTTATGTAGTTAAATATGAATTTTATTTCAGCACAGTTCAAGGGGCACTGCAGGGTATTTGTAACAGAGAGGGACATTAGGCGTGAGAAGGCGGGCTGAAGCCACCGTCCCAGGTGAACGGTCACCAGCAGCAGAAGGGCAATGAGCCCTTCCTGTCACTCCACTGAGGACAGGGAATGGAGGCTGTGCTTATGGGACTTGGAGTGGACTTGGGGCACGATTTCTGGCCAAGAAATCTGGCCAGAGTAGATAACTGAATGGAAAGACCACTGAGGTTGGTGTGAAAAGACACGACTTTGAACCTGGTTCTGCCAGTTCCCGGTGCTGAAACAGGGGAAACCTCCCTGGTCCTCGTTCCTGCAAGGAAAAGGGAGCACCTCGGACCAGACGGGTGACCTTGCGGTGTACGCTCCCTGGCTCTAGGTCAGTCTTCGGGGCTCTCAAGGTTCCTTGTGTCTCTGGAGCAGCCAGTGAGGTGGGTCCTGAGGCAGGGGCTGGAGGTGATAGGAGCATCCACCCAGTTTGAACCTGGGTTTACCGCGCTGGACAGGTCATTTTATTTCTCCGAGCCTCAGTTTTAGCCTTGGCAAAATGGGAATTAGAACAGTCCTACCCATGGGGTTATGTCGCATTTGGGGTTTCACAAGGTAGCATCTACAGAAGGTGCCAGAACTCGGTAGTTCTCCATAAATGTTAGATGTTAGCTCCCTTCCTCCAACCTCCCCCGCCTTCCCCCAGCCCCGCAGCCCAGTTCCCAGCCTCTGTCCCCTGCTCCCCCGTTTTCCATGTCAGAGCTGGGCTCGAAAGGGAGGAAGTGGGGTCGAGCTGAGTCCCAACCTTGTCCTCACACAGAGGAGAGGTTAGACGTCCCCCTCCGCTGGGGAGTTTCCACCGTCCTCTCTGGCCAGCTGTGGGGTCTGTGGGGAGATGAGTGACTAAGGTAGGAAGAATTTCTGGAGTGCTCCCTGGCCCTGGCCCAAGGCCCCACCCGCTGGGAAAAGCAGAGGATGGTAGTTTCTCAGCCTGGAGACTGCACGGGGCTTGGCCGATGGCAAACGGAGACTCCCCTTGCCATTCACCTGGGCTGAAGGTGCGAAAGCATTGAGGCGTCAGCTGTGTGGGATGTTCAGGGAGTGTTCGAGAACTTGCTGGAATTTGTCATGTAGATCTGAGTGAGGGGGAGGGGAGCCAGGTGGAGGGGCTTGTTCTCCTTGCTCGGGGCCTGAATCGCCACATGGCAGAGGCCAGCAGCCGCACAGGACAGCCCAGTGGGCTTCAGGGAAGTCCACTGGTCCAGGACTGGAAAGTGAGCCAGTGGAGGGAAGGGAGCAAAACAGACACCTTCTGGCGGGACAGCCTTTCCCGAGGCACCCCCTCAGGGCACTCTCAGAATCAAGCCCCCCCATCTGAGCAGGCTCTGAAAGCCTGTTCCCACCCAGGTGCGGTCATTCAGGCAGAGAGCCGCTTTATTTCAGCAGGCATCAGAACTTTCCTCCAGGGCAGTGGTCTGCCAACCATGCCTGGCTGAACCCTGGGGAAGCATCTTAGGACGAGGGGGAGGTTGAGTTGACAGGCCCCGGTCCTGGACCCTGTGTCCCGTTGGACATGATGGCTCGGCCCTGAGGAGACACAGTCCTGCCCACAGGACTCACCTTCCCGTGGAGACCAACAGTCTAGGAAGGGCATGAGCGACTTCATCCATGGCGGTGAACCCGGGGTGTCTGCGGGGGGGGGGGCTCTCCCAGCCCCGGCAGGAAGGCTTCCCAGAGGAGCTCAGGCCTGGGGATCAGCCGGTTGGAGCGGAGGTGAGGAGGGCATGGCAGGCTGCCGGAGCAGCTCCTGCAGAGCCCTGGGGTGTGGCCGCCTCCATGGTCTGGGGGCTCCGAGTGGTCGTGGGAACATATAAGGATGAGCAGAACTGGTTTGGAGTCAAACACACCAGCGTTCAAATCGCTGCTCTGCTGCCTACAGCCCATCGCCCTCTCCTGGCCTCAGTTTCTCATCTGTAAATGGGATAATTCCTCCCTGGGAGGTCTGCTCCATGAGGGCAGGCCCTGTCTCTGGTTGGCTCCTGTAAGCCCAAAGCTGAGGGCTGTAGTGCCTGTCCCAGGGCGGTCCCTCGGGCTCTGCTTGCTGATGGGTGACTGGATGAAAGGCACAGTATATGAAAGTGACTGGCACAAAGTGTCTGGCTACTCACTGAATGATTCCAGCGTTGGTACAGAGGACTCGGTCTCGGCATGGTGGGCGATCGAGAGCTCAGACTCTAGAATCTGAGTTCTTGGGTTCGAATCTAGGCTACTGCCTGCCTGTGTAGTCTAGAGTTGGTTCTTCATTCTTCGAGTCCCACTTTACTCACCTGTCTAGTGGGGTTAATAATAGAACCTGTCTCACAGGGTCGTAGGTCAAGTTAAATGAGATAAATGTTGATAACGTGTTTGGAACAAAGTACTTTACCAGTGTTCGGTCAATTATAATTCATTTGAAATACATATGGGTTAAGAAAGACCGAGCAATTTGTTAAGCTACCAATGAATGGGGGAAATTACCCAGACCTCGTGGGCACTACCTCCTGCCTTTTTCTTAGTCTTGGAAGAAGGACACTGGGCCTGGAGTCCGAAGATCCAACTTGGTCTGGCTGCGTGGCTCCCAGCAAGTCACTTCACCTCTCAGTCTTGTCCTATTCGTCTGAAAAGTGGTGATGTTGGAACCTGCCCTACTTAGCCCCTAAGATTCCTACGAGGCTTCACCAAAATAGTGGATGTGGAAATACTACGTAAAGCATAGCATTCCAGAGAAACGCCAGCTACTGGGTTAAGATGGTTTCCCTTTTTGTCCGCCACCCCACCCAGGCTCTCCCCAGCCAGCAAGCCGCCCTCCCACCCTTCTGGCTCTCCGCAGCCCTGGAATCTCGGTTGGCTCCCAGAGAGGATTTGGAGCAGAGCACAAATTGTCCAAAGGTTGCTTCCAAAGCCTCCGGCAGTTAAGCGTGGCCCCAGCCCTTCTTCCTTGAAAACGTCTGGCCCGATGGGAAACTATGTGAGCTGGCAGTTTAGTCCCATTTGAATTCACAAGCATCATTTGAGTGCTCTGTGCCAGGCCCTGGGCCCTGAGGATCCAGGGATGGGCAGGATGGTCTCTGCCCTCAAAGCTCATAGTCTAGTGGAGACATAGTCACATCACAGAGAAAGACAATACCATACAATAGGGCAGAGCAGCACTGTGACTGGGGACCCAGAAGGAGGCACTATATGTGGCCTGGGAAAATCAGAGAAGGCTTCCTAGAGGAGGGGACATCTGTGAGGAGCTGACCCTCACCCAGTCATGTCCAAATATGAAAGCCTTCACCATACTAGAACCTCCTCTGGCGGGTGGTCATAGATTTCTCAACACACCATGCTAGAGGAAGCTTTAAATTATTATTTCATCCAGCTAATCATTACAAAGAGGCCCAGAGAGCTGATGTGACTTTCCCAGGTCACCCGGGTAGGTGTGCTGGAAACATCAGGCAACATTTATATGAAGATCAGTGTTTCTTCTTAGGCATCCATGTCCACTCCCTGGGAAAAGACACCAATTGGTCTTAAATAAATCCAGAAAACTAGAACTCCCTTTCCTTCTGCCCCGTAGGCTACCACAGAGAACCTTATCCTTGCACAACACTTGACAGTTTCCAGGCTATCACCTCCCCCTCAGTGCCCCCAGCCACTTATGAAGTAACTGCCATGTAACATACTTCACAGAAGGGAGACGGAGCCTGGACAGTGTCGTTAAGATGTGACTGTGAAACCAAGAAATTGATTTCAGAAGTTAGGGAGCACTGAGTCAACATCACCATTTGACTTTGAAGTTGGAAGCTCGCTTTTCTCATTGCGGGCGTGTAGGTTCCCCCGCCGTCTCCTCCTCTCCCGTCCTGTCCTAAAACCGCTTTCTAGGAAGCAGGAATTGCCGGCTGGCACACGGCTGGCGTGTGGTCCCTGGGCTGGTTCTGTCATTTGCTTTTTGGTCCTGCCTCGGTCGTCCTTCTGGTCCCTCTCGTCATCGCTGACCGACTCTCTCTCGCTGTCTCTCTTTGCCCCTCTGTCCCTGTCTCCACCGTCCTTTCTCTCTGTCTCTCCTCTAATCTCTCCTCCATCCCTTTTCTCTGTCTGTCTGTCTCCGCTTTCTCTGTCTCTGTCTGTCTGCTCTCTGCTGCTCGTCCCTCCCCCTTCCCAGGAAGGCCTGCAGGTCTGGGAGCTGCCACATAGCTGTGCTCTCACTAGTCCAGGGCTGCGCAGGGGCTGCCCCTCGCAGACCCCTCTAAGTTCCCAGCGTCCAGTTCCTGGGCCAGCGGGAAGGGTGGGCCCCTGGGGAATCTGGCCGGGCCCCTCCCCAAAGCTGTGCATTCCCTTGGCAAGAAAGAAAAGAGGAGCCCCCGAGAAGAGACAGACAGGAGGCATTAGTCAGCGACAGTCCCCCTCCCAACCTCTCTGCCCCTGAACATCTGGTTTGAGGAAGGGTGGAGCCCGCCCTCCAGATGTGCGGACTGAGGCTGGAGCGGTTTGCAGGAGAGACGGGCAGTGACCTCACAGCTGGTCTAAGCAGGGGGGGCGGAGGGCGTGGATGGGAGACAAGCGTCAACACTAGTGGAAAGCGGAGGCCTCGCTCTCTCTGTTCTGGGTGGGAACTCAGAGTCTAGAGGGGGAGGAACAGAAACCCACCATGCCCCTCGTCCCCACTAGCTGGGCTCCAACCCAGCTCCTCCCGTCTTAGCAGCGTGCCTCTGGACCACTGGATGTCTTCGGCTGGCCCTCAATTCCTACCTGTTAGATGGGACCCTGGAGTGGTCGCTGCTCTAAAGAGCCCAGCACGGAGCTTGGCAGTGCACGTTCGTCCCTGCCGCCCCCTCGCAGAAAGCCCCCTGGACAAGCCCGGTTCCCCTGACTGTCCCTCGCTGCTCCCTGCAGCTCTCTGTTGGCCTTCCCCACTCCGTGGGTCTTCCCCCAGGCTGCCTCGCCGCATGGCCATAGCCACACCATTATTGTTACTGGCACTGCCATTGTTATTGTTGTTAGTCTCAGACCGTGCTCTGTGGCATCCTGTCTCCTCGCTGGCACGGCGAGCCACTGGTCTTGTTGACAGTGTCTTATGCTCACCACAGAGTGTTGGGTGAAAACGTGGACCTGAAGGTCAGCTAGGCCCAGGCTGGGGTTGGACTCCTCTACTTATTAGTTGTGTGCCTGGGCAACGACTTAACCTATAAAATGGCCATAATGAGGGCAGGATTGGGTTCTGAAGAGCTTAGCATAGTAGGCACCCAGGGAGCCCTCCTTTGCCAGGGCTCTGGCTGTACCTGCTATTACACGGCATTCGTCTCTAGGTACCCAGCACAGTGTTGGGGTAACGCACCGGGCGTTCAGTAAGTGGAGGTGTCTAGAACGGGACAGCTGGCACTGATCGGCCGTTCCCATTGGTGGGTTTCTATTACAGTTCAGCTTGAAGGGGGCTCCCGGGAGTGCCCAGCCTCTCAGAATCGAGATTTCAAGAAGCTTCTAGGTCTGCCACCCATTTCCACATTTTGAAGGGAAAGATGGGGCCCCAAAGAGAGAAAGGGGTTTGCTTAAACCTCTGATAAGGTTATTCATCTAGTTGTTTGTTTTCTATTAAAATTTAGAGGAGATAGCATCTCACCCAAAATTGGTCCCTAACTCCCGAGAGGCAGGTAGGGACTTACCAGCCCCTCTCTGGCAGCAGGTTTGCACAGAGGAGGGGGTGAGAGCAAGGAGTGGTCTGGGAGGGCATGAAACGTGTGCCCTCGTTCATATCTCTTCCCCAAGCTGGCGAAGTACGTCCTGTTCTCCCTGAGAAGTTCACTTGCTCAAGATCACAAAACTGGAGGTGCTCAGAGGTGGGACTCGAACCCAGGTCTGTCTGACCCAGAGCTGAGTTTTCCCTCACCTGCTGCCTCTGGATGCCACCAAATAGAAAAGAGGCCCCAGAGAGGAGGCTTGGACCCCCAAGAAAGCCAACTCAGTTCCTCTCCAGGGTGCCTGAGGTTGCTGGTCTCCAGGAAAGAAGGAACGGAGGGTGGGGGGTGGAAGAGTTTGGCAGCCCCAGTGGGCCTTCAAGCCCACCTGTGCTAATTGGAGCCCTCGATGAGGGATAGCTGAAGATTTTTGTCACCTGAGCCCCAGGGATACAGACAACCTTCTGCCTGCCTGGATGGAAAAGTGGTTTATCTCTGCATTTTCTTATTTTTAACCCTGCAACCACTTTGGTGAAATTCATGGACCCCTGAGACTTGCGTCTTCCAGAAATTGTCTGCGCAGCCTGTCACAAGAGCCGACTCGCCTGCAGCTCTCTCCCCTCCCCTCTCTTCCCTGGTGCTCCCTCCCCCTCCTCTGCCTCCAACCTTGCTTCCCCTGTGTGCTCCACCCCTGCTTAGAAGGGTATCCGGCTACTAGCTGGCTCATGGCACCAGGATGGCACGGAGTTGTCTGTGGAGACCAGCCAAAGATTGTTCTTGAAGTCCTGCCCGGCTGGTGAGACACTTAAGTTCGGAATCAGAGCTGGAATATTAAGCTTTAGACCACTGTGACTTCTTACAAGAGACTGCCCTTCCACCAGCCCTTCGCAATCCATTAGCAACTTCCTATATTCCCTGGAGCTGCATGCCAATCATACCTTTACACTCACACAGGGGGTTACTAAAATAGCTAGTATTAAAAATGCTGATTATCTCATATTGATCCACTGATTGATCATTGTAGAGCTCTTTGATTAATCCAAAGGATTTGACTGACTTGTAACCATTCATTGTCATTTAATAGACAATTAGCTGTGTTGCTTTGGGTAAGTTACTTAGTGTCTCTGTTCCCTCCTCTATAAATGGAAGTTATCATACTTCACAGGGTCCTTGTGAGGATGAAATGCATTGATACTTATAAAATGCTTAGAAGAGTTCCAGGGGCTGGTAACCTTTCACTGTTAGCTGTTGGTGGCAGTGCTGTTAGTGTCATGGGTAGGTGGGATATCTAAAGCGCACCGCACTGTGGGAGAGTTGGCCATGGAGTAGACCGCTCATTCTGCAGAGGAGAAAAATGAGCCCCGGGAGGGGAAATGGGCTTTGCCCTCAGGCAGAGCTACGTTCAAATCCCAGCTCACCTGCTTCCTCTGGGTGGCCTTGGGTGAATTGCTTTTCTTCTCTGAGCCTCTGTTTCCTCGCCTATAGAGTGACACAGAACCTATCTCTGTTTGGTCCACATTAGACACCCAAACAGCAGTTTCCATGGTAACAATTAGCATGCCAATTCCCATCTTCCTGAGCTTCTCCCCCTCACCAGCAAGTATGAAGCTTAGATTTAAGCCAGGTTTTCTGCCCTCATATCCTCTGCCTTTCTGGAAGTTTCTGGAAGACCCTAGAAGAGCCCAAGCAGAGGCCCAGGAGCCGTTCTGGACTGTGTGGCCTAGTGCCTGATGCTTTAACTTCCTGTCTGGTAAAAAGGAAAGTTTTAAGCAAGAAAGGCTTAAAAAACTGAATTTCATATTTGCTTTATTTTCGTTATCAGTGGGAGTTTGGGACCCTTTGGTTTGGGACCCTTGCTACAGCCTGGTCAGTAACAGACATCAGGGAGGTTGTTGCTTGAAGAGACCCTGTGAGAAATCCACCCATAAAGTGAATGCTGCCTCCTGCTGATTTATCGTTGGCAAGTAAAGTACTAACGCCGGGGGTTCTGCTTAATAACTTTTTAAAAGCCTGTCCCACAAGGGTAGGGCACACACGAGTGTGCTATCATGGTTAAGAGCTGCATTCTGGCCCTGGCTGGTGTGGCTCATTGGTTAGAGCATCAGCTCTCGCACCCAAGGGTCCCAGGTTCAATTCCCAGTCATGGGCTCTGAAGGCATGATCCGCAGGTTTAAATCCCAGCTTTGGCACTTTCAGCAGGTTGCATAACCTTTCTGTGCCTCAGTTTGCTCATCTGTAAGATAGGGACAATAATTCAGTGGACTGAATGAGGGGACCCATCTAAAATACTGCGAACAGGGCCTGCCTGTCGTGGTCCCAGCCTGTCACGATCACCGCTGTGCCTTTCCCCTCCTCCCCTGTGTTTTGGTGGAAGACATTCAGAGCCTGTGCCTGATCTCAGGATAGAGAGCCAGAGCCTCCTTGCTCCCAGCCACCCAGAGCCCAAACGGAAACATTTATCTACAGTTCCTACTGGGCCCCAGACCGTCCCTTCCCGCCCCTTGGTGCCCTCCGGGACTATGGTCTTCAGCTCTCAGACAAGCCCAAGGTTGGACCAGACCATCGAGGTCATCTCTGACCGCTCTTGGGACCCTGGGTCTGTTGACCACCTTTTCTTCAAAGCTGTCCTCCCGGCTGCCCTCGAATGCCTCCAGTGACAAGAACCCCGGCCGTCCAGGGGAGGGAAATTCTCCCTGCACTGAGCTCACCGTGAGTCAGGCGAAAGCAACTCGTCGCATCACTTCCCTGTTTGTCAGCCTCTGCTCTTTCCTCGCCGCCCCGGGTTATGTCCAGACTCCTCGCCTCCCCCACCCAGGAGTCCTCACGAGTCCCCGCCGCACCTTCACCCCACGGCCACACCCGTCTCACCTATTTTCAAACTTTACCAGCCGTTTCACATCCTGTCAGCTTGCACCTGCGGTGCCTCCCTCCCCTCCTCTGCCTGACCGTCTCCTGCACTCTCTCAGCTCCCATCAAAGGCATCTCTCCAGGGGCCTTGCCAGCTCCCCCAAGGGCTCCAAGGGCTCCAGGGGCTCAGGGTTCCCTCCTCCGAGCATCTCCAGCACTTCTCATATTGCACCGACATCGTCTGGTCACATGTGTGTCCCCCACTAGTGGCAGCTCCCTGTTTATTTGTAGCATCGTATCCCCCAGTGCTAGTTTCACATCCGCACAGAGTAGGTGTCCAGAGCGTATCTACCCAGTGAGCACGTGAGGACCAAGTTGGCTAGTGATGCCACCCCCCACCCCCACCCCCCCACCCCACCCCCCACCCCCACCCCCCCACCCCACCCCCCCCCCCCACCCCCCCCCCCCCCCGGCACAGTCCCATCGCTCTTCACACGCTAGTGATGCCACCCCTGGTGCAGTCCCACCCCTCTTCACACGCTAGTGATGCCACCCCCGGGGCAGTCCCACCCCTCTTCACGTGCTAGTGATGCCACCCCCGGGGCAGTCCCACCCCTCTTCGCGTGCCTGCCCTTCAAATGGGCACAGGCCATCCTCCCGCTGCCTGGAACCCTTGCCTCTCAGAGCCGCGCCCAGTCCTCAGCCCTTCCTTCCACGATATGGTGTCAGGTCCCCTTCAGCCAGTCATTCTCCTCTGGACAAATTCCGGGGCTTTTGTGTTCTTCTCAGTGTGTGTTTTCCAAAGCGAAATCCTGGCCCCCCGTGTGGCCTGGTGTGGCAGGACTGTCCCCACTTAGTCTGGGCACGAGAGGCTCGGAGCGTGGAAAGAGCACTGGCGTTAGGACCAGCCGGACTGGGCTCAGCCTCTGGCTCGGGCAGCCAGCAGCCGGGTACAGAGGGGTTATATTAGAACACAGAACGCCCGGCACAGCCCAGGGCTGGCCAGTCTACTGCAGTGTTAGAGCAGGGTCGGAAAGTGCCTGCTGTTATCCCTCCAGTTTCTGGATCAGAGAATCAGCGGCCAGCACAGCGGTGTCTGACTGCTCTAACAGCTGGTGCAGCCTTACCTGCGTACACCACCGGCTGTCAGCCCCGGACCCAACCAGATGCAAGTGATTTTAGTGCTCTGAGCCTCAGTTTTCTCATCTGTGGAGTGGGGTTGGAAGTTGAACCTGCTTTGGGGGTCTTTGAAGGGACACAGAAAGTGACAGTCCTTTTCCCTGACAAACTTCAGAACGAATTAGGGAGAAAGGAAAAAGAATGAACAGATGGGAATGAAAATATCACCTTCACTACCTGGGAAAGGTGCAGTTGGAAGGTTTGGCTTGAACCTGCAGGAGAGTGGGCTCCTAACTGAACCCAGGATAGACCCACTTACCTTCAAGGTCACGGGCTTCACTGGGCCAGGGCCAGCCTCCCACACAGTGCGGTCCCCCCCTAAGTCTCCAGCCTCGCCTCCGTCCCACCTTGCATTTCGCCACACCGAGCTTCCAGACAGTCTCTGAACATGCCAAGCCCTCTGACAGCTCCACGCCTTATCTGATGTTTTTTTCCTGGAATCTTCTGTTGTCCCTTCTCTGGCTGGCAAACTTCTGCTCTCTTATGAATACTGGCTCACACGCCCCCTCCTCCAGAACCTAACCCTACCTGTTAAACTTAAATTGGGGGCCCTGGATGTCATGTTTAATTCCTGGGGGCCAATAGGGAGCCAGCAGGAAATAAACTGATGAAATTTGTTCTTACGGGAAACCTGATATTAGGAAGAACTTTCTTCGTATCCAGAATCATGCAGTGAGAACTTCATTCTGGTGTTTTTTGCAATTATCAACGGGGAGGGGGAAGGGAGTCCACCTCTGAGGTGCTTTTCTTTCCCATCCGACAGAGCCAAGTCTGTCGATTTCTCTTTTCCATTGGAGCCCTGTGTTTCTTGCTCCTTGATATAATAAGTGTGGGTTCTGCTTGGTGACAATAGTGCCCGCACTTGTGGGAGCAGCATTTTCTAGGCTTGTGCCACTGTTGTATTATCCCTGGTAATGGAATTACTCATTGCTGAGAATTCTGCCTCCCAGGGAAGGTCTTTCCCTCATAGGTCATTAACAAACAGCCCACTGGAGACCACATATCTCTGAAGTCTGCAGGTAGGCTAGAAAGGTAGGAAGGAATTCAAGGAATCGACAGACGTACAGTGCCTGGAACAGAGTAAACATGAAATAGTGGTGGTGGTAGTTGTGGTTAGTGTGGCCGGATTAGTCAGGATAATTAATATGCAGTTGCTACAACAGACGAACCTTTGCAATTGCAGTGGCTTACCACAGTGAGGGCTAATTTCTTGCTCATGTGACATCTGATATGGGTCAGGCAGTCCTTTCCCCATCCGGAAACTACACCATCTAGAACACGTAGCCCCCTCCGGTCACTGCAACAGAAAAGAAGGGAAAGATGAAGGTGGTGCATCCGCTCTTAAGTGCCTCTGCCTGGAAGTGACACACCTCCGCCCCTTTGCTCAGAGTCCATTGGCCAGAACTGGTGCAAGGGCCCAAGCCTGACGGGAAGGATGGGAAATGTAGGGGACCACTGGGGTATTTGGTAGGAAGAGATCTGCTCCCTCATCTCACTCCAAAAAGGATCTGGGAACAATGAGACCATGTTTACGCAAGATTCATAAGAACGGCTTGGCGGCATTACTTAGCCCCGTTAATCCCGAGTTTTCTCTTTGGCAAAATGGGGTACGTAGCAGAGCACTTACCTTTGAGGTTTGGGCAATGGCTATGACAATACACAGGACCTGGGTGACCCATTATGACTGTTCTAGAAGAATATTAGTTGAGTCTGGAGCTCAGATCAAATTGCCTCTTTGGATCTATAATATCATTGAACACTTTGGATTGAGCACACACAGAGCCATAACTGTTGTTTGCAGTTCTCCCCTTTCTATATTCTGGAGCTGGTGTTCTGGATCCATTGCTTTATTGTCAGAGAGCCATGTCTGCTCACTTACCTGTGTGACCAGGGCCTAGAGCATTGCCTGGTCCTGAACTGGCTGGTACTGGTGTGTGTTTGGTCAATAAACAATGGGGTAGCGTTTGAATTTGGCTTTGAAGGATACGCAGGCATCAAGCAAGTAGGGAAGGGGCCAGCAGTCTCTCTGAGCCTCCTCTAAGAAGGCTTCATGGTATGTTGGGAATCTGGGCCCTTAGGTTCTCAAAATATTAAATATTTTGCCTCTGACTTGGGTTCAAATTACTTCCATTCCTGCCCCTATTTCTCCATCAATAAAATGGGAGGCAGTGGGCCATGATTCTTCAGGTTATAGATTCCGGAGTCGTCGTTCAAATATTGCTTCTAACTTTTACACATTGTGTGTTTGCGGATAATTACACTATCTCTCTTGAACCTCAATTCTCCCATCCATGAAAAGGGCATATTCAAAGCACTTACCTTCTAAGATTGTTGTGGAGACTAAGGAAAAAGATTTATAAGACATTAGCCCTGTTTGTCTGACATGAACCTTACAATGTTGGATAATATTAAAATGAAGGGGTGAGTGTTCTATGCTATGAATGCTATCCAGCAACAAAAGAGAATGAACTATTGATACAAGCAGCAATATAGATAAGTCTCAAAATTTGTATACTGAGCAAAGGAAGCCACACGCAAGAGTGTATGCTGTACGATTCTATTTTTATGAAACTCTAGAGAGAACTAATGTATAGTGGCAGAAAGCAGATAAATGGTCACCTGGGGCCTGGAGTAAAGGGCTCTGTGATGGTTGGTTAATTTTATGTGTTAATTTGACTGGGCTAAGGGATGCCCTGATAGCTCGTGAGACATTCTTTCTGGGAGTGTCTGTGAGGGTATTTCCAGAAGAGATTAGCATGTAAATTGTGGGGAGGGGGGCATACCTGGCAGATCTACAATGGGAGTTAGAACTCATCTAGTACAACCCTCTCAAGGTTAAGTAAATTGTCCAAGGTGCCCTTCTCTGAGTAAAAAAGAGCACCCTCACCAACACGGTGCGCACATGCAATCCATGCAGGGGCTGGGGAGCACAAACAGGTGGGGGAGAGGCAGAGTTCCTCTCTTTCCTTGAGCTGGGACGTCCATCTTCTCCTGCCCTTGAACAACAGTGCTCCTGGTACTCAAATCTGCACTCAGGTTGGGACTTAAGTCATCAGCTCCTCCGTTCTCATGCTTCAGGCTCAGGCTGAATTACACCACCGGCATTCCTGGGTCTCCAGCTTGCAGGTGGAAGATTGTGCGAGTTCTTGCCTCCATAATAGCACGAGCCACTTCCTATAATAAATCTCCTCTTAGATATTTCTCTACATATCCTACTGCTTCTGTTTCTCTCGAGAACCTTGACTAATGCAGGGTCTCACTGCAAAGGGGCACAATGGAACTGGGGGGTGATGGAAGTGCTTTCCATATCTTGATCATGACAATGGTCACAGGGATATACTCACTTGTCAACATTCATGGACCTGAACTTAAAATTAATTTTAAGTTTGACTGCATGCAAACTGTACATCAGTAAATTTAAAAATTAACGAAACAAAACAAAAATGAGAGATTTGTGCTAGATGAGCTCTAACTCCAGTTGTAGGAGATCCTGCCAGGTGTGGGCCCTGCTCTGCCCACCAAGTAGGGCTTGCTGGCCAGGAGCATTTCTTCTTCGGTCCTCCCTTCCTCGGGGCCTGGGCCCCATCTGTGCACATCCCATCCTGATCTCATCCTCTGCCCTTGGGCCTGCCAGCTGCAGCACTCACTCTGCTTTGTCAAGAAACCAAGATAATGATGCAGGCCAGGTCCTAGACATGAGTGGGAGCCTGGTATTAGCTCATAAAGGGGTGAAAATGTCAGCAGCACCCCCGCTGGGCTGGGGGATCTGCTGATCCCCCCCCCCCCGGCTGCTGGGGTCTGCTGACGGTGATTCACGAGCCAGAGCCAGCGTAGGAGGCAGCAGAGAGGCAGCTGATGGTGACACTTCGGGGTCTGGCCTCTTGTTCTGATCCTTAGCAACTATGCCAGGAATAAGACAGACCCCACCCCCCTTTAGGGCCTGGGAACTCCCAAAGCCAGGGAATTCCAGGGCTAGATGTGAAGGGAAGCTGAAAGGGGACCGGAAGGATGATCCAGCCTGTGCTGGTGACTTACACTTCAATACACATTGTGGGTTCGAACTGCTAACAGCAGTGATAGTAAACAGCAGCTAGCTTTCACTGAGAATTTACTGTGGGCCAGGCACTTCCTTAAAGGCTTTAACATTCATTAACTTGCTTAGGAAATTAGGGCATAGAGAGGTTCAATAAGTTGTCCAAGGCCTCCCAGCTAGAAGTGGCAGAGCTGGGACTTGAACCTGGTCCATCCGATACCAGCACCTGCAGAGAGCAGATGCCTCGCATCCTTCCCTTCAACACACACAAAGCAAGTGGCCAGAAACGGGGGCCTCTGTGTCTACCGTGTCCCATGGACGAACAGCAGAGGCAGTGGGAGCGTGGCCCCCCCTTTCTGCCTCCCGAATCTCACAGGCGCACCTGGTCAGAGAAAGCTACGCTGGGGCCCTAGCTCCTAAGGAGTCTCAGTGCAGTCTTAGCCTTTCCCGACCCTTCTTCCAGAACAGGCAGGCACATCAGAGGAGAGTGGACGGAGGCTGAAGACCATATTGACCCTAAAAGGTAACTCAGGGCTGGGGGCAGTCAGAGGCCGTGGAGGGGGTGCAGGGATGCAGGCCTGCTGGCGGGATCTCCGACAGCAAGCAGCGGGGGCCAGTGTGAGGAAGCGTGCTTCGGGGGGGTGCGGCCTAAGGCTCTGGGAACTTCTCATGGAATCCGAAAGCAACAATACGTGCAGGAATGGCTGGAACAGGCAACACTGTCAGGACGTTCCCCGTGTCTGGCTCCAGCCCTGCTCTGGGCATTGGCTGTGCCCTCCTTCCTCGAAGATGGGGGCTCCTCTGCTTGTCAGGTCCGCGCAGCAGGAAGCCTGGCCGCCCCTGCAGGGCCAGCCTCACCGAGTAATGGTCTGCCTGTCATTCAGCCTCTTGCTCTTTCCTTCCAAGTGCCCAGGGTAGACACTCGGTTGAGCTGGGGTCAGATGCCCATCGCTGGTCACATGTGTGAAGGCCAGGACAGTGGGGGACGTGTTGTATAAAAATAGCAGCTGCCCCTCCGCTTTCCATTGGAGTTAAAGGCAGGCACTGGAGATGGTGGGGTGGGGGGAGTTGTTGGTCCACGGGCTAAGAGCACTCCCCAAGATATATCCTAGGTGCACACACCCATGCCATACCATTCACCCCTGATCAAGCCTCAGGGGTTTTCCAGGTTGCTCCTAGTTGCAAAGATGCCTCTGAGCTGTTGACACTCAGACGGCAGACCTATCCCAGGCCTGTTAAGGCAGCTGATTTGGCCACTCTCTCCCCACCCACAGACGTGGTAGTAAATGTTCTAGACAGTCTTCATTTATTTCTAGACCTTTTCTCACTCAGATCACATCTCCTCTAGAGTCTTGGCTTTGGCTCAGCTTAGTCCTGGCTGCTGGCCCTTTAGACTAATTGTCAATTCTTGGTTTCCATGCCATAAATCTCTGTTCTCTCAGCCAGACTCTGAGTAAGCTTCACCCTGCGATCCTACACTGTCCTTCCATGTCTAGAGTGTCCTCAGAAAGGCCATGGCCCAACTGCTTTAAAACTCGACCTCCAGCTTCCGGTGGCAGCAGCCTGGGAAGGCCAAGCTGAGAGACCCATGGCAAGAACTTCAAGAACATCACGTGGACCTTGGCCATTTGGACTTGGCCAAACGTTTGGGCTTCAATTCAGCATCCTGCGAGTTTGGACTCTACCCTGAGTGCTATGCCAGATGACAGGACACAGAGGTAAATAGTAGAAGGCGGCGGCCTTCAAGGAGACCACAGATCTGGCAAAGGTGGAGCTCCAGCAGGCGCTGGCCATGTTGAACATTGGGTAGCAACCAAGAGCCTGCCACAAAGGACCGCTCTCCTGGGCCCGGGCAGCCAAGAGAGGAATGACAAGAGCCCAGAATGTCAGAGATAAATCTTACCCTGGCATAGGAAGCAGGGAGATAAGAAGCCTTTGTTAGTTCCTCCTCCGTGGGCACAATGAGGTATTCATACTATTCCCCTCGGGACTTGGGAAGCATTTTAGGCCCAAGAAAGGTCTGTACGTCATCATAATTGTGTAAAATGGCTGCCCTCTTTCCGCTCCACCCCGAACATACCCTGCTCAGGCTAGATAAAGTCCTGTTAATGCCATAGCTGCTGCGGCCACCATAAATCCGGCTTCCCCCGGTGGCCTTTGATTTAGCCTTCCAAGTCGCTGAAAATGCACTTCTTCCCATCGACCCCACCTCCTGTCTCCTGCCACCACGTAAAGGGTCAATAGGTCCCTTGGTGAGATGGCGCAGACCCTGTGGAAAGGCACTCAGTGTGAGGAGAAGGCACAGCCTCTGACGTTCAGCTGTCCTGAGTTCGAATCACTTGCCAGCTGTGAGAGCAGGGACCATCTTTCTTAACCTCTCTGAACCTCAGGTTTTCGTTGTGTTTTTTGTCTGATGTGTTAAATAAGTCTTATGGAGACACCTTCATAGAGTTGATGACAGGATTAAATAAAACAATAAAGCTCCTAGCACTTTGCCTGGCACCTAATAGATGCTCAGTAAATGTGACTCCCTTCTGTAGGACCTACTAAGCTCATTGGATGAAGTAAATGGACCTGGTCCTCACCTTCAAGAAACGTAGGATCTTCTTTGTAAAGATGGGTTGTTCTTTGTCACAAAGGTGGGCGATTAGAGCACCTGTATGGAAGAGCCCCATCTGCACATCAGGCAATGAGATCTACCCCATAGGGTGTGTAGAGACTGTTAGTCCCCACTCGACTGACAAGAGTAGGAGGCACAGAAAGACTGAGTGACTCATCCACGGTCACAGAGCTGGGAAGTGGTATTGCTGGGATTTGAACCTGCCCTTCTGGCTCCAGGGCCCATGCTCCTGTCACCTCTCTCTGTTTCCTGCACCATATTGCTGGGCTAGGTGAGTGTGAGAAGTCACCAGTAGGCGGAAGGTGGTAGAAAGGGTCAGATTTGGAGTCGGGTGTGTTGGACTCTGACTTCACTATGGTGGTGACTGTGGGCAGATCACCCTGTTTCCTCATTTGCAAAGTGACACCAATAGCCCCTCTGTTTGAGGGTTCTCATTAGGTCCCTTGGATCCATTGGTTCTGCAAGTGGCTGTCAGGAGCCTGCAACGTGCCGGGCACTGTCCTGCCTGCTGGGGATGAAGCCTCGGGCAAGAGGCACGAGCTGGTCACCAAGCGGGTCCCTGCCTCACTGTCGAATGAGAAAATAAGATCGTGTACTTGAAAGCACTTCCCAAACAGAGGTTCGTCGTTAGTATTGAGCAAGTAAAAGTGCTTGCATCTCCACAGGGAATCGATAAAGACAAAACCACACCAATCAGAGCAGTAACAGCCAACACATATTAAGCAGCCTCTGTGCCCGGCATTATGTTAGACTCTTTGGTTGGATCTTCTCAGTAATCCCCTCAAAACATTGCATATGGGCACTGTGATTAGTTCCCGTCTTACACATGAGAAAACTGAGGCCCGGGGAGGTTGTTAAGTAATAGCCAGTTGAACAGTGGAGCTGGTTTTCCAGCCAAAGCCCTCTGCCTTCAGAGCTCCTAGTCCTAAAGATCACATCCTATAGCTTCCGCTGCATCTGCCTCTGGTGACTTGCGTCTCAGTTATATGTTTAGAAACATCTGGAAGTCTTGGTAGAGGCTTTATCATTAAGTGTGGGGAGTTTCGCCCACACGCCAGCATCTAATCAGACCTGGTCTTGATCCCGCACCTACTTGAGACATAAAGATGCTTGGCTGCAGGGCTGGGGCCGGGCAGCACTGTATTTGCTGGCGAGGCCCCCTGGCCTTGGCAGTTACCTCACCACTGGCCTTTATATCACCGCTGGCCCAGCCAAGAGCCGGGATTGTATCCTGAATCTAAAAGCCTGGCCATAGGCCTTTATGAAGCTGAATCTTTCTGAGAACTTCCTGAGCATTACTCACTTGTCCTCTATCAACTGCCCCAGAAAAGGTGGCTGGCAGCCACATCCCAGATTTATAGATTGTGGAGCTAGAGATTCCAGAGAAAGGAAGTGACCTTTTCTGGGTCACCCAGGACAATGGGGTGCAGAGATATCTCCAATACCCAGGTTGCTGGAATCCTAGTCTCTGAATGTCATCTGAAGCATCAATGCCCAGAGGCCTCCAGTCACACAGCAGGGGTCAGATGAGTAGTCTGTGTTCCTGACTCTTAATGCAAGGCCCATTCCCCTGCCTGCCACTCCATTCATTCTCTGGCTTAACATATTAACTGATCACCTACTATGTGCCTCAGGGGCACTAAGGATAGCAAGGAGGATAGGTGTGGTCCCTGTCATTAAGGAGTTCACAGGCCAGCAGGGAAGACAGCTGGTCAGCAAATAATCACAATTGTGATGAATATTATGAAGAGGTAAGCACAGGAGGCTCTAGGACCCCATATCAGTTGATATACCTTGTCCGGGGGATCAAAGCAGCTTATTCTGGAAAGTGACATTTAAGGTGACACACAGGCTAAGGGAGAATTTTGCAGGTAAAGGAGGGAGGGGTGCTCTAGGCATCTGTATAGCAAGTGGAACCAAAGAGAGGCTCATTCAGGAAACTGAAACACCGAAGCAAGACAAGGAGGCTTTGAGGTCTGGACTAGTTTTCTATGCTAATTTGGTAACAGATTACCATAAATTCATCAGCTTAAGATAACACCCACTTATTACATCACAGTTTCTGTGGGTCACGAGGCACCCGACCCGGATTTGTCAGCAAATCCCAAGCAAACACACCATTCGGGAGTGGGTACACATTAACCAAACTCACAGCATTGTTGTATAAAAGTGAAATGAGAGCACAGTTAGCACTCAGACCAGAACATCCTTAAAGACATTGTCAGTTCAGCTTCTCCCATCAAGATATATAGGAAATCAAATTGAGATCAGAATGCCAAATGTTTCATTCATGATGAAAATCTTAGCTGAATGAGAAAATCCTGTAATCAGCATGCCTAGCCCACTGTCTCTCTGAAAGCAGAAACGTGGGAGGCCACAGCACAGTCAGGTGGCTGTTTAGCAGGTGTCTCAGAAGGGTCAGAGTAAAGGGCCAGTCAAAGCAAATGCGTGACAACTCCAGACTGAGACCTCCTGACGCAGCCGCCTTGCAGGAGATTCTACTGGGCTGGTGGGATGGGAAATATTTAAGGTGTCCACAGTCAGTGGTAGCCACTATTGTGATGACTTGTCTTCTTAGACAATGTCACAGTTTAAGGGCAGGAGACTAGGTAACTTCCAAGTTCTCTAATGGTGCTCACGTGCTATGAGCCCAAGGGCAACTGTTTCTTACCTGGAGCCTGAGTACATTGTAATCGAAACCTTTACCATCACCATCAGCAGCAGCAGCAGGAGCAGAACGATGGAAAGCAGTGGCTATGTGGACTGCTGCCCGCGTTTAGCATAGGCTATGAAGCAATACTGATACCCCATTGAATCTTCACCATGACCCTGTTGGATAGTTTTCCTCACTGTCATTTTGAGCATGAGAGAAGAACCCAAGACTCACAGAGGTAGAATAACTTGCCCAAGGTCATTCCCCAGGCAAGAGGAAGAGAAGAGATTCCGGTTGCGTTTAACACACAGCCCCTCTGCAGCACAGTGACACGGATCCTGCTCTACATGCCTGCTGAGCAAGCGCATGCTGGAAACCCAGCTTCTCCCCCCTCGGGAAAGTGGATTGGATTGCGAGCCAGCGAGAGTGATGTCATTAGAGGGATAACCTTGAGCCACTTTAATTTATTGAAAGAGGAAACATTTGTACAAACATCAGTACTCTTGCTAATATGATAACCGCAGGCTTGAAGGTTCCCAAGCACATGGTAGTCCCCATTCGTGTAGGCCCCAGTTACTTTGGAGGGCCCCCCGAGGGTGCTTCACACCTGCCCATGAAACTTCCTATCAGCTGTAATCGCAGGTGGGTGTCGGTCACCTCTTCCTCTCTCGCTGTCTTTGTTTTCCTCTTGTTTATGTCCTGCCTAGAGTCCCTTCCCCACTGAATTGATGCCATGCTTTTGTATCCAGAAACAGCACATTCATTCATTCATTCATTCATTCATTCATTCATTCACCTAGTATTTACTGATGGTCTGCTTTGTACCAGACACCATTCTCAGGCCTGGGGAGAGAAAGGTGGACAAGACTGATAGGTCCCCGGTTTTGTGTAGCTGATGTTCTAGTTGGGGGTGTAAAGAACAGACAATTAACAATAGGTAACTGAATAAATAAACAAGAAAATTTCATATAGAGATAAGAAATATGATGAAAATAAAGATTTCCTGGGTGGAGAAGCACTGGATAGGATGGCATATCAGATATTGTGATGCCCCGCCCCACATTTCCTCGGCCCAACTTTGGTTCACTGGCACCTGCCATGGTGGGTTCCCAGGCACACAGACACCGTCCCACCTGCATCTCTCCATCTCTCCTTCTGAGGGCTTCCTCTGGTGCCACAGAAGTGTGACCACCCCCAAGGCAACCTTCAACCAAGTACGGCAAAAGCCATGGATAAGTGTTCCCACTCCCCTCTCTTGGTAGGACAGTGCTGAGGCATGTTCTACGTGATGCCCAGAGGCCCCAGCAGGATCGAGCAGTTTCCCACAGGTATAGCCAACCAGTAACACGCCCTGTTTGCTTGCCCATCTCTTCATACTTCCCTGACTCTCGTTCATGCTGAGACAGCTTATGCGTGTCTGATTGGAGGAAACCCAAACTGAGCTGTAAGGTCAAGGATGGCTTGATGAAAAAGTGAGGTTTGAGCTGTGACCCAAATTATTGGAAGCATCCAAGATGCAGAGGTCTAGAGGGGAGGAATTTCCAGGGAAAGGCTAGAACAGGAGCCCAAGCCCTAAGGCATAAAGGAGCTGGCGTGCTCAGGGAACGGAGAGGGCCGGCCTGGCCCAAGCCCCAGGACAGAGAGAGCTGGCAGGAGATGAAGTTGGAGAGGTAGGTAAGGGCAGGCTATGAGAGGGAGTTTGGATTTCATTCCAAGTTTAATGAAGCATTGAAGGGTCTTAAGCAGGGGAGGGACTTCATCTGATTTACATTCTTAGAAGATTCCTCCAGGTGCTTTGTTGCGAAGAGGTTGGGAAGAGTGGAAGACAAGGCCACTTATGAGGTTATTTCTGCTGTGACCCAAGTTTCAAATGTCTCTAATGTCCCCTCTCCTTTGAGGATGTGAACCAGACAGAGACCTGACAAGCTCAGATACCATTCTGTGCCTTTCCATCTTCTGTTTTCCTAAATGTCCTCTCCCAACACCCTCCTCCTTGCAAAACATAAGCTCCCAGATATGAAAATACAGACTAATACAGGTGTACTTGGAGGGGGAAGGAACTGTGAGCTGAATCAGCAACAGCCAAGCCAGAATGCGTCATTGTATTGTTAACCGGCTGTCCCCTAGCTTTCCTCCAGGTCCTGTGTCACACATTCTACTATCATGGCTGCCCACACATGGCCACATGACAGCAAATGCCACATCTCACAAGCATGGCACTTGATGGTAAACATGGACACGGAATTCAGAGCCCCTCTGAGTACACTCAAAAGCATCCACGTGGGGTTATTAGTGAGAAATCCAAACTTTATTGAATCTTTTCTAGGAAAGGTGGAGAAGGGAGCTCACACTGCATACCTCATGTATTGCTGTTTTTGCCAAGACCCTCTCCTGGGATAAGAGAGGCGAGAAGGAGATGAGTGCCAGGCAGGAGCCAGATCAAGCAAGGCCTTTGAGACATGCTCAGGGGCACTTATTTCTATTTGTGCTAAAAATAAAACCCAAACTACATATAGCAGAGGGCAGAACTAAAAATAAAACCCAAACTACATATAGCAGAGGGCAGAGCCAAAGTCAGATTAAGGCTGAATCAGGCCAAATGTTGACTAAATGTATGCATTTCCCGTGGCTGCTGTAACAAATTACCACAAACTTAGTGACTTAAACCAACACAACTTTATCGCCTTGCAGTTGTGGAAGTCAGAAGTCTGCAGTGGGTCCACAGGGCTGGTTCCTTCTGAAAGCTCTAGGAGAGAATCCTTTCCTGTCATTTCCAGCCTCCAGAGGCCGCCTGCATTCCTTGGCTCACAGCCCCTTCATTGCATCGTTCCAGCCTCTACTTGTCATCACATCTTTTCTCTGACTGACTCTCCTGCCTCCCTCTTCTGAGGACCCTTGTGGTTCCATTGGGCCCACCCAGATCATCCAGGATAATCTCCCATCTTAAGAGCTTTAACTTGATGACACCTGTAAAATCCATTTTGTCAGGTAAGAGCAAATCCATAGGCTCTGGGAATTAGCATGTGGACATCATTGGGGGAAGCCATTGTTCTGTCCACCACACTAAGTGAGTTTTTACATGTAGAGATTAGTACCTTCATTTTGTGCCAGGCCTCAGGAGAAATAATTAGGTTCAGATTTATGGCCTCAGCTGACATCCCAGCCCTAGCCAAAGAGTCAAGGTGGTAAGCAACAGAATGGAGATGGCTCTGTACAACGCGTCCCTGCTCCTGGGAAACCAAGGCATGTTCTGCTGGCGTCATCCTCAAAAGGAGCAAAAAAACTAATGCAGTGGAAAGAAGCCCTCAGACCTGGGTTCTGATCACTACACCTAATAGATGTGTCACAGATGTTTGACCTGCCCAGTCCTCTCAGTGTCCACCTGATCACTGGGGTCAGGCCCTTGACCTGCGTCAGGGCATCCTTGCTTCCTGCTGTCATAGCATTTGGAGCAACATATCAAAACTCACTGTCTGTCCCCTCCACGGAGCTCTTTGGGGGCAAAGTAGCTGGCACTGACTGGACATTTAATACATTAAAAAATAAAAACTTTATTGAGTTTTCACCGTTTGTCAGGCACCATTCTAAGAGTTTTACATGGATTATCATGTTGAATCCTTCCAGCAACCCTATTAGGTCAGTAGCCTTATTATCTCCCATTTTATTTTAAAAGTTATGGAGGCACAGAGAGGTTAAGTAACTTGCCTAAGATCACCCAGCTAAGAAAAGGCAGAGCCTAGGTTGCACTCTGGTCTTCTGATCCAGTGTTTATGCTCTGGAACAGATACCCTACGCTGGAGGGGGTGAATGGGCTCTAGTTAGTGAGGGGTTATTATTAAAGAGCAATGGGTTAGGTGCTAGGACTTTTCTCTGCCTCACCACTCCTTGCTGGGTGACTTAGGAAAGTTGCTTCCCCTCTCTGGGCCTCCCTTTCAGCAGATACAACATGAGGGGCTTGCACAGGAAAGAGCAGGTTGGCTCTGACACTGGCCTTCTGTGTTTCTAATTCTGTTAGCCTGTCTGACCACCTCACCTTGCTTTAGTGGAAAATATCATTCTCAGGAGACGTGACATTTGCTGTCACGTGGCCACTACAGTCAGCAGCAGCAGGGCCAAGCTCCCAAGGCCCTTTCACGTGGCCCGGCCAGCAGCTCCCCCTCCCCAGGGCCTCGGCCGAGGATGCAGGCAGCTGCGGGCAGCCACAAGCATGTGCTATTTCTGTGGTTTTTACTTAGAACAGTTTCCTATTTCAACCTGCCAGTTCCTTAAAAGCATTAGGTTGAGGTTTTGCCGAATGACTCCACTCTATTTTCATAAAGGGGCGGAGGGGCTCCTCCTGGGAGCCAAGCCCGGAGCAGAAATTCCACATGAATTAAGGGCATATAGAGCTTGGAAGTCTGTCTCCAGGAGAAAAAATAGTCTGCTGAGAGGTGCCTTTCAGAGAGTAGAGAGAGCTCTCCCAGCCTGACTCATGGGCCCACCGTGCTTAGGAGGCTGCCTCCCTCCGCTTCTCCGGGTCTCAGTTTCCCCATCTGTTACATGAGGGGTTCGGGCCTCCCTCTAGGTCCCAGCACTCCCCGGTCTCTGGGAGAGACTGCTCGTGTGCACAGATGGTCCCTGACTCATGGCACTTTGATTTGTGACTTTTCAACTTTGCAATGATGCAAAGGAGATACCCATGATAAATTAGATGAGCTACTCAGCCCTTTGTTACAAAATAGCCTTTGTGTTAGATGGCTTTGCCCAATTATAGGCTCATGTGAGTGTTCTGAGCATGTTTAAGGTAGGCTAGGCTAAGCTGGGATGTTTGGTAGGTTCGTGTGGGACACGCATTTTTGGTTTATGCTATTTTTAACTTATAATGGGTTTATCGGGATGTAACCCCATCATCAGTCAAGGAACATCTGCATTTAGGTAATGTTGTCAGTAGTAGCCAACACGTGGGTAGTACCTTCAGTGCTGTTCTAAGCGCTTTATAAATATTGATTCTCTTAACACTCACAATAACCCCCTGAAGTGGGTCCCCTTACTCTCCTCATTTTACAGATGGAAACGGAAGTGAGGTCAACTCACTTGCCGGTGGTCACATTACCTGCAAGTGATATCAGGATTTGAACCCTGGCAGTTGGGCGTCGGAGCCCCCCTCCCAGCTTTCTCAAAATAAGGCCTTTCTGGGGACAGACAGCTTAATATTGAGCAGAGTGCAATCAAATTGGTCTCAGAGGGCCCAGGTTTGAGTCCTGCACCCATCATCTGATGACCTTGGAGGTGTCACAGAATTCCTTTGGGTCCTCAGTCTCCTCATTTAGAAAATGGGGCTATTGGACCCAGGCTGCCAATCTCCCAGAGACTGTGGCGAATCTGAGGTGATGATTATTCATGAAGACACTCAAGAATAAGGGACTTAGTCTCCTAACAGAAGCTTTTATTATTATTATTATTCTTATTACCCCTGAAGTCTGATCTCCACGCCTTCTACCACACCCCACACCCCCACCGTCAGTTAGGTTTGCTTCCACTCGGGAGGGACTCCGGGGGAGGCCCAGGCGCAGTCCTGGCAGCTCCAAAGCCCCTCCCTGGCCTGGAGGTGGGAGGGGCAGCCCCTTCTTAACAGCCCCTTGTCATGGTGGCCGGCCCTGCGAGGACAGATGCTTCCCCGGGTGTCTGCGTGGCCAGCCTTGGGCACTAACTGGAGACTTCTACCCATCTGCCTCTTGGCAGCGCCCGAGTACCCGAGAGGCCTCTCCAGGTTCATGCCCCCACACAGGACAACTGAGGCCGCCCTTCCAGCTTCCCCTCTCAGCACGTGCCCTGACCGTCTACCCGGGCTACTCAGGCAAAAACCTTCCATCCCCCTTTTTCCTTCACAGTCCGTACCTAACCCGTGAGCAAATTAGGTCAACTCTTTGTCTCTGTTCCCCAAATGCTTCCCAATTCTGCCTCTTCTGTCCACCTGGCTGCCACCACCATGGGCCAGATGAGAGACGGTGGGACCCGCTCTCGCCTTGTACTTATACTTCCACCCTGAGTAGCCTCCAGCCAGCCTCCCCGTGTGCCCCCTGCCTCTCCTAAGTCACAGCCAGAAGGGACCTTTTCAGTACACAAAACCCTTCGTGCCAGCCCCCTGCTTCGAACCCCCCATGGCTTCCAACTGGACAAAGATTAAACTCCTTACATGATTCCCAGTCCCTTTGGGAGGCACTTAACCATCTGCCTTTACCTCGTACCACTCTCCCTCTCGCTTCTTTGCTCCTGCCACGCTGGCCTGCTTTCTGTTTCTCAAACAAGCCCAGCTCAATCCCACCGCAGGACCTTTGCACCAGCCATTCCGCTGCCTGGAAAGCACATGTTTCTGTGACTGGCCCTTTGTCACCACTCAGGTTTAAATTCAAATGTTACCTTCTCAGAGACACTTCCCCAACCACCTTGTTTAAATGTAGTCCTTGCTCTCTAACCACTCCTCTCAGAGAGATACCGCTGTTGGGGTTTTTTAGAGCATTTACCATCATCTGAAGTTATCATGTTTAGGTATTTGTTCATTCATTAACCCCCATCACTAGAATGATCATGAAGGCTAAGACAGGTACATGTTTTCACGGCTGTATCCACAGTGAACCTCCAGTTGGAGTGGGAGTGGGGCGTGGCACGGAAAATGCTCGATAAATATCTGTCAAATGAATCCATGAATTTGCTTGTGACCTGGAACAAGTTAACTCTTTGGGCTTCAGGTTCCCCATCAGTGAACCGAAAGGGAAGGAGATAGGTTACACCAGAGGACTCTCCTGGTTCTGACTCGTGCTCACAGTTCCCATTGGGAGGGAGGGAGGAACAGATGACCGACGTCAGCAGGTTTTACTGAAGTCCCCAGTACAAAGGTGCTATCGGGAAGAAGATGGGGCAGGGAAGGGGGTAGACAATTCCAGTGGGAGTTCGCTTCTCCTGCCCCAGTAGAGAGGGGGACCTGATCCCCTCTGTCTCCTCCTGCTCACCCCATTCACCACCTTTCCTCGTGGCTGCCCCGGGGACAAGCAGCAGCAGCCGCCTACTGAGAGCTCCGCCCAGGAGATAAAAGGAACCAAAGGAATGTGCTGGCAAGGCCTTGTCCCTGTCCTCTCAGGGGTGTAAATGGCTTTCCTGCTCCCACAGGTTCAAAGACACTTCATTTCACAGCAAAAGTACAGCTAATGAGAAACAGATTCTCTGGCTTTGGCCGCCGCTCTGAGAGCCCGGGAGGCAAAGGAAAGCCCCCAAGAACCTGATGTGAACGTCTGCACTCTGGGGCCTTTTCCTCCCCCTTGCTCTGGAGCCACAGAGCTGTCTCAACAGCAGAGGAAAGGGGCTGTTGAGAGGTGGGGGTGAGGGCAAAAATCAGAGTCCACATAGGCGGTTAAAGGGGCCTTGGAGAGGGCAGCTCTGAGCTCTGAGCCTTCCAGTTATGCTGAGTTCTTTTTAGGCCTGGAAGCCAAGTTGGGCAACACCTAATAATAAAAACAATAGCTTCCTTGTTCTGGAGGCTGCCAAGGTGCCAAGAGTAGGGTGGCACAGTGGGAAGGCCACTGGCTCTGAGGCCACGAGACCTGGTTTGTGGACCGTGGGCCTCAGTCTTCTCAGCTGCCCAGTGAGCACACTGGTGATGACCACTGAGAAGCCTGACGTAGTTGGCTGTCCTGCAGCGAAAATAACACTAGGTTTGTTCTCGGGGAAATTGAGGTATCCCTTTCCCCGTGGAGTGCTGGGCGTGGCATCCTTATGATACCTCAAGAAAAAGAATTTTCTGAGACTCTCATTGGAAAATGAGTTATTTTTATTTGTGGAATTACATCTCTGTGTCTTTAAAGTCCCCCTACAGTCATAGGAGTGTAGTTGGGGTTTCAGTAAAGCTAAAAGCAAAGCCAATGTCCAGCGTTTCCATTCCATGTTGCAACCAGGTCCAGTTCAGCATCAGGCTAGTTGCAGTCCATTAGTCCATTGCTTGTGGGGTCCACATGGCTGTGGGCCATGTAGGCAAATGGCAAATGTAGGGGAGCCAAGAGAGTGTGCCCCCTTCATCAAGAGTCCCAAGAGAGCCAAGGGCACCGAGAGAAACCAAGAACACAAGAGGAACCAAGAGAACAAACTCCTTTGTTTAGGGGATTACATATACCAAAGTACATGCCCTTGCAATGGCCACACCTATTCTAGCCAATGACCTGTTCCCTGGTCTGATTGACAGTCAAGTACCTTCTCTAGTCCCTCCAACTTTACTGAGCATGTATCTGTCTCCCCCAGTCCAGTCTCTTTCCCCAGGGATCTATGGGGAAGAGAATCGCGGCTCCCTGGGGAGTGTAAAACTTTAGCTTCCTGGTGAAGCTGCCCAAATGACATACCTATGATATTTGACCTTCCCTTTTGCTCCTTTCCTGTTATTAAGAACTAGGTTAATTACAATGCTATCAGGTTGAGGCCCAGAAGACCTGGGTTCTTCTAGGTATGTGACCTCCTGCAAGGTAGGCTGGGTCCGTGAGCCTTGGATAACAAAACAGACCTAAGTTCAAATTCTGGTTCTTCTCACTTTGTGGAGATGCTTGGGAGAGTCACTTAGCAGCTCTGAATCTCTGCTTCCTCAGCTATAACCAGCACCAATCATATCAACCTTGTGGGCATGGGACAGGGATTAATGAGAAAAGACACAAATTACAAGTACATAGTAGATGCTTGAGGGAAAGAATGAAGCTGGTTTGCCCAAAGGCCTTAGAAGGAACAGGAAAACCTGTGACCAAACCAAAATACTATCTGCTGGCCAATAGCAAACAGAGAGAAAAAGAAAAATCTCTGTCCTTATGTAGCCTTTGGGGGAGCTAGGGGGATGAACAAGTGAAAATATTTAACATCAAGTCACAGTTTCACTCAGGTTAGTTTATTAAAGATTCTCACCTGTAGGATCCTAAAATAATATGGTTCTTGCATTATTCGTTATCATTAACACCACCTATGTACCAGGCAGTATGCTAGGAACTGAGATTAAAAAGTTAAATAACATATGTGCTTTGCCTTTTGTGAGATCCTTTTCTGGAAGGAGAAGTAGACACACCATGTCATCTTAATACATGGTGCTAAGAACTGTTTTGGATGAATTTCCCACAGTACCTCAAAGAGGAGATGAGGGGAGAACCAGGGGAAGCCTGGAGAAGGCTTCACAGAGAAGGTAACATTTGAGCTTGTCTTTGAAAGATAAAGATGATTGCACCAGACAGGAATGTAGGGAAAGGTTCCCTGGAGATAAAAGCAGACACAGAAGCAAAAATATGCGCATGTTTGGGAACACAGAGTATTCATTTCCATGTAGATGAAAAACATGTTAATTACAATGGTATCCTTCCTCCCTAAGAAAAAAGGAACCTCTTTATACTCTTACAGAGGAGAAATGGACAAAAGTCTCTGTCTTCTTGTAGCTGATTCAGGCTGTCAGAGGGGCATAGTCCTGCCTGTCCCAAGGCTCAGAGGTTCTTCTTGTCTGACAGAGGAAGGCAGAGCAGAAAGGAAGTGGAGTCTTTATGTAGGTAAGAGGGATTCTGCAAAGTCCAGGTCAGTCTGGTGTCCCTGGGAGGTGACATAGGTGACGTCCAGGAGGATGGCACGTTTCACAAGTTGGCACTCTTGTTGTTGTCTAGAAGTGACAAACTTTACAAGAAGGTTAAAAGGCACAATTCAAAAGTGAGGTGACATAGCAACTAAAGGTCTAAGGAGAGGTAAAAACCCATGCGGTATAGGGAAAGATTAACTTACAGTGTCCTTGATTAGGTTGTAGGAGTCGCTTTCCTGGAGGCAGGTGAGTCACAACTGTCTGAAGCCCTTTTGTCCACCATATTTAACCCAAATTAAGCTAAGGGATGTATTTTAAGATTTCCCCATGAGAAACTGTGGGCCTTTTCTGTTTGAACTGTTTGGGCAGAAAAGGGGAAGCAGTTTCAGTGAAGCCACTGGATTGTCCATACTTCATTGACTCAATCATACATCCAAACCCTTGTGTCTCATATTTCAGGAGATTGTGATGGAGATGGCTTCTAAAGTGAGGCCTATATTGTGTGAGTAAGCAGTCAGGTAAATAAGGACATAGGCATACATTCTATGAAAATAGAAGAATGTGAAACAAAAAGGTTAATGCACATAGCAAATCATAAACCAGCTGAGAAGACTTCCAGATGCCAGGCTTCTGCTGAAATGAAATCACACAGTGACAATCTGATAGCTTGTCTGCAGTTAGAACATCTTTGGCGGTGTTATTAGGTGCTGAGGTCTGAATGGCATACATAGATGCAGCCTTAAAAACAAAACTTTGAAGACAGTTAACTGCACTGGAGTTCAATATCCACAATTGGACATGGTGATTTTTACTGAAACACTATTTTTTCTCCCTAAGATTACCCTCATTTTCAAAGAGACTATATTAAGTCCAGGTTGAGTTTGGCCTGATTATTTGCATAAATACAAAAAAAAAATAGCAATTAATCAAATTGATCACACAGGCTCTTTCAAATATGCTTTGCTGGAATTTTCACAGGGAATATGGACCTTTAGTAAGCAGTCAGCACCTCAAGGTAGAGAAGCCAAACCACGCTGACATCAGGCTTTGCCTGGAATACCTGTAGTTTGGGTCAAGTCCTCAAGTCCTTGAGGTCCCCAAAAGTGCCTTGAGGTTTCTTTTTTTGCCATCTTTTAGGAAAGCAACCTTCGTTCCTTACCTGGAAAGAGTGCCATGAACCAGGTGACCAAGTGAGGTATTAGGCCATTTCTGCAAGTGGCTTTTGATGGGCTTTGATGAGCTTTGAGAGTCCATCTCAATTCCTTAAGGCTTTCTGGTGACATCCAGAATCCAGTCATGTCTCCCTTAGACATGGCATTCCAGTCAAAGTCCTGGTTAATAAGACCACATAGGTTGGAATTGGTCTTATTGGATTTATGCAAAGAAATGTATTGCCATGATTCACTTATTAAGATTTCGAAATTTGGAGGGATCAGGTAAGGAGAGAAAGCTAAAAGTAAATAATTAACATTTCCTAGATTGACAAACACATTCCATAACTTTTAGAAACACATGCTTCTTTACTGGCAAACACATTGGCACTTTAAGAGGCATACTTCCATGGAGACAGGTATACAACAAAACCTACTGACTTAGCAACTCACAGGTGAACCGAATTAAACTGATTGGCTTAGATAGCATAGGCTTAGATAAGACCTATTTCTCAGAATTTGCATCCCAACAGATGGCTAGGGGGAGGCAACCAGTCGATTTATCTCTGGCACATCAATGTTTCTCTCTCTCTCTTCCATGCTCTCTGAAAAGCAATGAAAAAAATATCCTCAGGTGAGGTTTAAAATAAATAATAATAATTTGATTCTTGCATTATTTATTATCATTAACACCACCTATGTACCAGGCAGTATGCTAGGAACTGAGATTAAAAAGATGAATAACACACGTGCTTCGCCTTTTGTGAGGTACTATTCTGGAAAGAGAAGTAGACAGACTAAGTCATCTTAATACATGGTGCTAAGAACTGTTTTGGATGGCCCGGTCGGGCGTAGCTCAGCGGTTGAGCGTCAGCCTAGGATTCAGGTGATCGGGGTTCGATTCCCGGTCAGGGCACGTGCCTGGGTTGCAGGCTCGATCAATGACTCTCTCATCATTGATGTTTTTCTCTCTCTCTCCCTCCCCCTTCCTCTCTCTGAAATCAATAAAGATATATATTTTTTTAAAAAAAGAACTGTTTTGGATGAATTTCCCACAGTACCTCAAAGAGGAGATGAGGGAAGAACCAGGAGAAGCCTGGAGAAGGCTTCACAGAGAAGGTAACATTTGAGCTTATCCTTGAAAGATAAAGATGATTGCACCAGACAGGGATGTAGGGAAAGGTTCCCTGGAGATAAGAGCAGACACAGAAGCAGAAATACCCACAATGAGTTTGGGAACACAGAGTATTCATTTTTATGTAGGTGAGAAACAAGATGAATGTAGGGAAAAAATGAGACTAGAGTATTATAGGTATTATAGGAATTCTGGGTGCCATCAGATAAGTAATGAAGAGTCATAGGAGATCTCTGAGTAAGAGCGTGATTCAATCACACATGTATTTTTTTCACCTATCTTCCTCTTTACTAATCCTTTCTTCAGCTGTGTCTAAACTGATGTTAAACCTATTCTTTGGGTACTTAAAATACTTTATTTCGTATTTCAGTTCTTGAATTTACAGTTGATTTTTTTGTCAATGTTTTTTCTCTGTAGAAATTTTCCATTTTCTTCTTTTATTTTCTTGAACATATTAATCAGTTATTTCACAATCTATGAGTGATAACACCAAAATATGGTTCACCTGTGTATCTGTTTATATTATCTACCTTTTGTTTTTTCAGTCCTTTGGTCTTTTATCCTAGTATGCGTGGCTGCCTTTGTGTCAGGTGTCCATCAGTGACCACTTCTTGCTCAAAGAAATAGCCTCGGCAGAGCATTGAAGGAAGAACAGTGTTCCTCCAAAAGCTATGGTGGACATAGTGGACACCATTATTGACTTATTTAGTGGGACGGAATGTGGGGAATTTCTGATAGAGGGGGCAGGACAGCAAGGAAGTTTCAGAAAGGAGATGTGGCAGAATGTGGGTGACAAGGGTGTGGACTCTCCAGCCTGGGCCCCCTCCATAGTAATTGCCACTAGCCAGACAGGGAGCAGTACAGCACCAATCACTTTCCACTCCACCCGGCTCCAGCCGGGAAGCTCCATCCCGATTGTGTAACTAACCTATGAGTCTAATTCCAAGAAGGCCAAGCAAACAACACAAGCTAGTCGCCTTAGATCTCTGTCTGGGCTTGATATGATTGGTTCTGAACTAGCTACAGAGCCTCATTATTAGTTGTTTTGAACTTACAAAGATACAAGTTTGCATGCAAGGTTTAAGACAAGGCCACCAAAGGGGTAAGGCCATACCGACCTCCACATAGGAAATGAGACCAAGGTTTCAATGTCAAGTCAGATCCCCAGTGCAAGTTGTTTGACGGGCCTTGTCATGCAGATTCCAAAAATCTGTCTCCACAGCCAAGAATCTTTCACCTCTGTCCCTACCCTCCACCTTGGCTATTCTTGCATTGGAGGGAGCTCAGAGGTGGCTGTTTTCAAGTGCAGGATGAGCCATGTCTGCCAAGAAGTTGTCTTGCCAATTGCTTCCTTGGCCCCAGCCCTTACTTTGCCCAAGTCTGACATCACCCTTAACCTCCCATCACCACCCCCAGAATAAAGAGCCACCTCAGAGGCTGTGACTGCAGGACCTGGTCCCACTCCATCCCAACATTTTTAGCTGACTGCTCTCAGAGAGGCAGAAATCCCTCCCAGCCACATGGCACAGCCTTCACCACTCAGGGGTTGTCTGGCCACCCTTGGCTCCTCTGCTTGGGGCCTGATCATCTGATATGGGAGGGATGGATGATGTCAAGTACTGGTCCCTCAAAGGCTGAGGGGTTCCAGCCCTCATGCACCCAGGAGCCTCAAGGGGCCTCACAGGGGGTCTGTCCTCTTGTTGAGTCTGAGATGAATCTAACCTTGGCTGTGAAGTAGATGAAAGGTATTGCATCGTGGGTTCAGGAGTTGGATCTGGCTGAGTTCACAGCTGGCTCTGCTCCTCCTAGCTCTATGACCTTAGCCAGTTACTTACCCTCCATTTCTCCATCTCTTCCTTCACTGTGTAAAGTGGAGACAGTTCCCTCCGTTGTAGTGTTATATCTGGATTAAATGAGTTAATACGTGTAAGTTTCCTAGAACAGTGCCTAGGGCCTAAGGAGCGGGCCATAAGTAATAGCAGGAGAGGTGAATGGGAAATTGGTAATTAATGAGTAGAGAGCTTCAGTTTGGGGAGTTTAAAAAAACCTCTGAAAGTGAAAGCTGGTAATGGTTGCAGGCCAATGTGAATGTGCTTAAGGCTGCTAAACTATACACTTAAAATGGTAAATTTATGTATGTACATGTTACTACAATTTTAAAAAGTAACAGCTATTATTTTACTTGAAAGGGGCCACCTTTCACTTCTCATAGAGCTCTAGGTAGGGTAAGCGTGGCGTCTCCTCCAGTATGGAGTTTAGATTCCACCGGGCTCCAGCACCTTCTCCCACCGAAGAGAATTCAACTCTCAAGGAGCCTGGTTACCTGGGAGCCCTCGGAATAGCAGACAGTTAGATACCCATGCACACAGATTTATCAAAAGGCAGCATGCCCAAGCATGCCCAGACAGGGAGGACGGTGGAGGGGGTGAGGTGTCTAGGAGAGAACCTGGGCCTCTGGAGACGGGTGCTCCAGCTGCTCCCGGTAAGACCCTGCTGGAAACTGAATGAGGGGGGGCGGCTGACCCACCGCATCCTTGTTCTGTTGTCCAGGTCTTGGTGCAGCCTCTGCCCACTTGCAGGAGCCTTTCTCTCCTTTGATCTCCCCAGAACCTCCTGTGCTCTCAGCTTGGCTGGTAGCCTCCTCTGGCAGAGGGCTCCTCCAGTCCTCCCTGGGTCCGTTTGCTGCACTGAGCATCCAGGCCTCAATGGATGACTCAGTCCCAGCTCAGCTGTTCACCAGCCACTTCATATATGTCAGTTTGTCACTCCTCTTCAAAGGTGGATGTGGAAACTGAGGCCCAAAGAGGAGAAGTGGCCTGTCCGGAGTCATACAGCCGTCATTTGCAAAACATCAGACTGGAGCCTGGGCCTCTTGGCTCCCGTGTGTTTCCCTTTCCACTTAGCAGGAAGGATCTTCAGACCTCAGTGCTTAAAAAGATAGTCTTTCAGCTGAAATCCAAAGTCATTTTGGATAGCTGAGGGTTGGCTACTTTTCCACCCAGGTGACCTTATCAGCTAAGGGCATTCAGGGAAAGATGCCCTTCTGTGCAAGGAGACCGTTATCCTGAACTGCAGAAAGATTCAGGCCACAGAGCCTTTCCCTGCCCCCCGTGCTCATCTTGGGGGAATCCCCCTCTCTAGCCTCAAACAGCTGGTTCCTGGGAAGGTCACCCCGAGGAGATTTGGTCAGCGTTTTGCCTTCTGTGGCCTGGATTCCCTAGATTTTCATGCAGATTCTGGCTGTTCCCTGGAACAGCTGTCCAGTCTGAATGGAGGCCCAGCCCACCTGAACAGGGAGCACCAAAATGTTCCAAGACAGGGCCGGGTGAGCTTCACCCATAAGCCGGGGCCCGCTGGAGGCGTGAGAAGAGCAGCAAGGCCCTGAAGGTGCTCCCTGCGAAATATGGAAACACTGGGGACAGAAACATTTTTAATTTAGGTAAAGCTTGAAGCCCAGAAAACATTTTCTGTAAAGCCCAGTGTTTAACCTTGAACATGTAACTTTCCAGTGTATTCTTGAGGATGATTTAAGTGCAGAAATGATCTGTGACTGAATGAGTGAAGTTGATGCACAGAATTATTGACCATAAGTCAGTGAACTGTTGGAGACAGTCTATTGCAGTGTCTGGCTTTGGTTTTAAGAAACATGATCTATCCACTCATGAAGCTTCAAATGCTTGGGGAATGGGGAAGGGGGCGGGGGGAGTCATAATATAAAAGCAAATGAGCAAGTGGGTAGGAAATCCTGTAGTGGACACATGCTATGAAGGAAGTGAGCAGGTGCAGGTGATGGAGGCCACGCCCGGGGAAGAGGGTCACAGGCAGCTTCTCCGGGCTGCAGATAAAATAAAGGAAGGACGTTCCAGGCAGAGGAACAGTGTATGCAAAGGCTGAGAGGCAGGACAGAACTTGACTCAAAAGAAGACGAGTGGGGCTGAAGCAGAGTGAGCCGTGGGCAAATGGAAGATGCCACCGGGCATGGCAGCAGAGGTCAGCCCCTGCGGGCCTTGTTGTTCCAAGGGCAGTGGGAAGCCCCTGGAGGGCTTGAAGCTGACAAACCACATCAGATGTCCTGGGAAATACAGCTGGCCCCCAAATCATGGGTCCTGTCAGCTAGGAAACGCATCAGCTACCCCTTCAGGCTGACCGTGATCAGGGGGCCAACCCAGCTCTGCTGCAGGGAATTTTCTTCCCTTCGTTAAGTCATTAGCTCGGTCAGTTAGCGCCTGCCCACCTGCAAGGCCTTGTCTTAGATACGAGCATGCAGAGAGCAAGTCATACTAGACAAGTCCCAAGGAGCTTACAGCTAGTCGGGGAGACAAACAATAAATTTAATCGTATACTATGAAGCTGTCATAAGTTCTCTGTGGAAAATCAAACAGTAATGTTATGGAGAGCGCATGGGGAGGTAGGGAGGAAGAAGCCACATCCGATGGGACATTCGGGGCAGGCTTCTCTGAGGAGCTGGTACATGGGCGGACACGGGAGTGAAAGGAAGCCTCTGGCTGCGGGGTAACTGGACAGTGCTCCTGGCAGAGAGAAGAGCCCGGGCAGAGGCAGCCTTGACTGGAGGGTCAGGGTGAAGTCCTTCCTGCTCAGCCACAGAGATGCATTTAACCTGGAGAGGCTGTCACCCAGACAACCTTCTAGCGTTAAAAAGCCAGAAGGACCAGGAAGCAGGGCAGGAGCCCACGTGACCGCAGATATTCAAACTTGGTCCTATTCAATATATGCACGTTTAACAAAATTAGATGAGAAGTCCATTTGGGCCAGTTGGGTTGGTTGGCAAAGATGAAAATGATGGGTAGTACCCAGGGGTGTTGAACAGGCCTCTTGGCTTCCAAGGAACTGAGATTCCTGCAAGTGAGGGTGAGTTAACGGGAGGGAGAGGGCGCGAGCAGCCCTCCTGAGGCCAGCTGCCCAGGAGTCAGAGGGGGGCAAGAATCCCTTGGGAAGGTCGGGAATGCCGGAGGATCTTGCTTCTCCCTCAGCACAGCGCAGCCACTCTGCTCCTCTCTCTGCCTCTTACCACCAGCGCCCTTCCTTACTCCGGGTTGTTTCTCCCCGTTACTGTGGCTGGTGCTTGGCAGATGGACCCCTTTTGTCCACTGATACATTCTTTCCTTGTTCCCAAAGCAAATTCCCCAAAGAAGAAATCTTTCTGGCTCAGATCATCTGTTCATGCCAGGTGATCAGCCATCCTTCACCCTCGGTGGCCAAGCCCTGGCTGCACGGCTCTCGAGGGTCATGGTGACTTAGGGGGACCTACTCATCCCAGTTTTCCTGGGACTTTCCAGGTTTCAAAACTAAAAGTCTCATGTCCCACGACCCTCCTCAGTTCTGGGCGAGCTGGGACAGTTAGTCACTCTTCTGTTGTGGGTGGGATAGGTCCCTGTGGAGTTCTGGGGGGCAGATGGAATGACAAACATCTTGGGCATGTCAGTGGTAGCCAGGAGATTAGAAATCGGCATTTTCTATCCACAGATGGTGGGAGTGAAAATTGTTATGAAAAGTAAAAAATATGTATATTCTTTGACTTAGAAATACTTTGATAATTTATCCAAAATAATCTGCTCAGAGTACAAATAGTCATATGCAAAGCTATTTATTGAAGCATTATTTGTGTAAGTAAAGTCGTGGAAGGAACCTACATAACTACCAATAGAGAGTGAGCAAAATAAACAAGAATATAGCCAATGAATGCTTCGTAGCCGTTAAAAATAATGATGTGGCTCTCTAAATGTTAATGTGGAACCTTTCCATGAAATATTCTTTTTAAAAGGGGGTGGTTAAATATTTATTATTACATAAATAATCACATTTCTGTAAAAAGCGGGGAAAGCACAGTGAAAAAAGTTGTGGGAATATTCCAGTGGTGAGATTACAAATGATATTCAACTTTAAACTGTCTTAATTTTTCTGAATGTTTTGCAATGAGTAATTATTATTTCCGTATTTGGATTTTGTCCCATTTTTAAAAAGACATAAAAAATTCTGGCCCAACAAACCCAATGAAATAGTGTTTTTATTCAGCAAAAGCTTTTATTTTCCAATTTTGTTCTGGCCCATTAATTTTAGGACACATAGAGGTTTGATTCAGGTTTCAACTGGCCCACTTGGGTTTGGTTTTGTTTAAAAACAAAAGCAACGTTGATTCCATCTGAGCTGCATTTATAGAAAATGAGTATCGGTGTTTGGTTTAGGGATAATCCAGCCGAGCGGCTGGTTCCTATTTTGGCTCATGGTTTGAGGCAGTTCAAGTCGTTCCTCAGAATTCCCATAATAACCCTCAATAATCGGAATGAAGGCAAAGAGAGGTTTGGGCTCTGAATTATCCATAAAATTGCTGTCTCTCAGCCTGGAAGGGCCTGCAGGCAGCCATGTCCCCAGAGCACAGAACAAAGCCACAGCTGGGACGTTTCCAGAAGGCCTGTTGGCCTGACCACAGTGTGGTCACAGCGCGCGGCCCTGGGCCTCGGCCCCGCTGCCGCTCTTACCCTCCGCCTGCTCCCGCAGGCGGGAGCTGGGCCGCTGCCCCGCAGGGCCCGGGGCGTCCGTCTCCCAAGCCAGGCACCGCACGGTCACCCAAGGAACCTGCGGTAAAATTCCTGCAGCCCGAGGGGATGGTTCGGCCCAAGCCACCTAGGCCAGGGGGTGGCTTTCTAGAGGATGACATGAGTGGTGACCAGAGATTCTCACCAACGAAACATGCATCTCGCTTTTGTTGTTGTTTTTAACGTTTTTAAAATATATCTTTAATTGATTTTAGAGAGAAAGGGAGAGGGAGAGACAGAAACATCCATGAGAAACCTCAATCGGCTGCCTCCTACACGCCCCCTGCTGGGGATCGAGCCCGAAACCTGGGCATGTGCCCTGACCAGTGACCTCTTGGAGCCTGGGATGACACTCAACCAACTGAGCCACACCGGCCAGGTTTTTTAACGGTTTTAAGGTGTGCTCTGACTGCATGGAGGACTCTTAGAAGGAGACATAAGGTGGAGAGAGGGGGGCCGGCAGGAGGCAGGTCAGTTCCTACCTCAGACAAGCGGCTTCCCAGCCACCAGGCAGGGCCCTGGCAGGACCCTGCTCCCTGATGCTGTGCCAGGGGCCATCCGAGCCTCAGCCGGGATGGTTTCCGAGCTGTGCTGCCCTGGAACCCTCTAGTGGGTGACCTTAGGAAGGACCCTCCACAGCAACTCATTTCCCTTGTTAGTGAGCAAGCAGAAAGAAGCACCCTCCCTCCAGGGCTGGTGTGAATATTAAATGGAATAATCTTTCTGAAATTGCCTGCCACACAGCCTGCCACCAGTGTGTCCAGGGCAATGCCAGTGGTCCACTGCGGTGGAGCAAAAAGGGGCCTTCTGGCCTGCATATCATTTAAAAACGATCATAACACTGGCTAAAATCCGACTGGCTTTGGATGACCCCCACACATCAACCTTTTAGCAATGCCAGTGATAAACACTCTTCATCACCCATGTTAACCACTCCAACCCCCCACCCGGGCACACCTGCCACAGATGGCACCCGATCCACGACAGGCACTGCTCTTGTATTATCAGTTGTTGTGTGATAATATTGCATACAACTGGCTCACGTTCATAGACAATCCGAACCATAAAAAGTCTCATGTCCCATGACCTTCCTCAGTTCTGGGCGAGCTGGGACAGTTAGTCACTCTTCTGTTGTGGGTGGGATGGGTCTCTGTGGAGTTCTGGGGGGCAGATGGAGTGACAAACATCTTGGGCATGTCAGTGGTAGCCAGGGGATGAGAAATCGGCATTTCTATCCACAGATGGTGGGAGTGAAAATTGTTATGAAAAGTAAAAAATATGTATATTCTTTGACTTAGAAATACTTTGATAATTTATCAAAGCTGTACTGTCTGGATGGGGACACCCTGAGCAGATCATCTCCGGCTCTAAACTGCAGTTCTCACCGGTGTTGCAGAGCACTGGCTATTTACAGAATGTCCCCACAGCCACATCCCTCCTGGTTCCCACACCAGCCCGATGAGGCGGGAACAGTCGTGCCCATTTGACACACGCAGAGTCAGAGGCCCTGGCAGGTGCAGTGACCGGCCCAGGGACACTTAAGGAAATGAGACACAGTGCGTCCAAGCTCCTTCCCACCAGCCCTCTGCGGGGCCCAGGGCTTAGAGCATTGTCACCAGAGATTATCAGGAGGGAGAGGACAGACCTGACCGTCAGCGCCTGAGCCAGTTGGCAGGGAGAGGAGTTGGGAAAATGCTCCTAGTTCATAGCAGGCGCTCCCGCGTGTTACCCCGTGTGGGCCTCACAGAAGCCTCCGGGGGTAGGTACTGTTACCCCAAGTTCACAGGAAAGGACACCAGCTCAGGAAGACAAATAAGAGGCAGAGCCAAAAAGGGTCCCTGGTCAGCGTGAGACTGACACCCTGCCTCCCTCTTGTCACAGGGCCCGGAGCTGAGGGGAGGCTTGACCGCACGCGGGCGGGAGGGCCGCAGGCGAGCATTCTGAGCTCTGGGCACGGGCATCTGGGAAGAGGGATGCGGTGGCCCACGCTTCTCAGAATCCCTGGTGGTTCCTAGCTGAGGCCTGGGGGCGAAAGATATGACTCAGGTTTTCTCCATATGGCCCGGGTTTTTCCTGACTTACACTAGCAGTGCGTGTGTGAAGGGCCCACAGCTCCCGGGGAGGTAAAGAAACATGCCCGCATCTGCTCACGATGCTGAGCTTGTATCTTTGAGAGAGTCCAAGCTGGGAATATCCATCCATTCATTCATTCATTCATTCATTCATTCATTCATTCATTCCCCATCATATGGCCAGTTCTGAGTCTGTTGAAGCCAGTGATTATGGTGACTCACATTCAGGGAAGTAGCAGGTCAGACGGGACACACTGAGGCATGTCTGAAATGTTTTGAATTTACAGGGCTCAGTGATTGATTGAATGTGAGGGGTTGGTGAGGGAGAAGTAATTAACTGGGATGACTCCCATTTCTGGAACGAGCAGCTGAGTAAATTATAATGTCCTTTATTCTACCAGAACAGTGGAAATTTGGGGTGAAAGACCATGAGCTCTGTTTGCAGAAGTTATGTTGCCTGTGAGACATTCAAGCAGTGACATTGTGCTGGATTCTGGTCTGGAGCTCCAAAGAGAGACCTAGGCTGGGACTGCTTAATATTATATAGTATTTAAAGCTACAGGGCACGGATGAGATACTTTTCACGTACTGCCTGGAAACATTAGCAGTCTGCATGTTTTATCTAATCCTCTTAAACTGTGATGTTTTAGGGAGCAGGCTTGCTCTGTTTTCCTCTTTGTATCCCCCAAAGTGCCTGGCACATTGGTGGCACATGGCAGGTGTTTAATGAGTGTTAGTGAAACAGACAGTGACTGGTGAGGACTCCTTTCATGCTTCTGAGCTTACCTTCACCTTCTAAAAAGTTGCCTGGAGTTTCATTGCTCCAGTTTGTTTTTCTAGTTGCAGGCAGACTTTCAAATTAGCATGTTAGCCCTCAGCAGAGGCCATGGCTCTCTCCTTCACAGTAGGGCCTGTCTCATGTCAACTTGGGTCTCATGCCCCATCGTGGCGTTGGAGTGGGGGCCAGCTATACAGGAGGCCACATCCCTTCGAGGGTGGCTGTCGTCCAAGGCTTGGGCTGCTTGGGAGAAATCTCAGGATCCCTAGGGGACACTTACGTCTTTGGATTTTACACATTTCATATAAGCCTCATAGTCTCATCTCCATGATCGATCCCTGAGTTAACCCTGAAAGTTGCCCAGAGGAGGGAAGAGCCAAACCTGTCCTAAAAGCTGAAGCACCTGAAGGCCTTGAAATTCAGGCAGAAAGTTTCTACGGTTAGAACAAGCTTTATTCTGGGGATCAGAGAACCTGAGCTCTAGGCGAGATTTATTGCACAATGTTGAGAAGGTAACTCTGATTCCAGTTTCTCACTCTGAAATTGAGAAGGTTGGACTAGACGACCTCTGAGTGCCCTCCTATTTCTGACATTCAGAAGGATCCTACCTGCTGGGTTGTATGAGTCATGGCCCTGCCTCAAGATGCTTAAAGTCTTAGGATAGAATTGAGGAACGGACTGTCCCTCTGATATCCCGTTAAGATAACCTATTCCATGCAAATGTGCTTATATAGCAGTCTGGAGAGGCCTTGTTGATGAAAGAAAGAAATCCCACCTTGGGCTTCATGACTGAAACAGCTCTTAGAATCTTAGAACTTTATCCTGAAATGAACCTTATATATATTTTTAGTCGACCCTCACCTCTTGAAGATGAAGAAATGGGATCCCCAAAGGGGATGTGACTAGTCCAAGGTCTCACAGTGAGTCCGTGGTTGAACCTAACCCAGCTTCCCCCCCACACGCCACCCTAAATCCCACGAAGCCCCCACCTCCTCCCTGTTGGCACCACCTCCCGTCTCTGCGAGTTCTCCTGTCTGCAGTGGAACATTCCTGCGCAGAGGGGATTAAAAGAGCAGGGGTGGAATGCTAAAGCTCCCTGCCCACTGGCAATAGCCTGTCTCCCGGCCTGAGCCCAGCAGCCCATGAGCAGCTCTGGGTTGTCAGAACCAACTTCAGTCCACATGCCAAGGGCTGCCCACACACACTATTCTCTGTCAGGTAAAGCCCCCAAAACAAGTGCTCTGTGGCGAGGACACTGCTGAGTTTGGGTGTTGTCCTGGAGCCTTTGTGGGCCAACTCTGTCAAGCTCTGTGCCCTGCCAAGCTCAGTGGAGCCATTGGAGACCCTGGGCCAAGCTTGGGGTGAAGCCAGGCCAAGTTTCAGAGTGTCCAGTGCCAAGGTTCAATGTCTGGTTCAACGGAGAAAGTAAAGGATCCAGATGCTTATCTCTAGTTGACCTCTTATTGGCTTTCTGACCTTGGATCTAGATGACCTATTGGGGCCTCATGACCTTGTTTGGGTAAAATGGAGACAATGTCACCTTGCCATCTTGGAACACATTCTCTACTTTCTCCCATCTTTTGTCACTGAGTACTTGCAGAAGTCTGTCCCATATCTTCCTCACATACAGAAAGGATAAATAATATTTACTCTCTATAGTTGGCTCTCAGTTGCCCAGGAAATAGTATTAAGGATACGTACGCTCTTAAAATTCCTCCAGTAACAATGAGTATTTCCAAAGCCATTTACTAACTGGTTAAAATGACCCAGGAGCTTTGCTTGGTACTAAGAAGAAATACTAATGCATCATCATTGCCCTCAAGAGGCTTTCTAATGATGAAGAAAAACAAACAAGGGTTATTATTATCTATAAACCACTGACTCTGAAGGAGCACGGGTCCCACAAACAGAAGGACTTTGCCAAGTACTTGAGTCTGAAATATCTGAGACAAGGCAGAATTGTTCTATGAAAGAAAGTGAGAAATTTTAGGGAGGGGATGAATGGATGGGGAACAGAGTAGATGTGAGCTGCCAGAATACCGTCCTATGTTAAGTAAGAGGGAAAAAGCAGCCCCGGTTAGCATCTCAGCCAAACAAACAGAGAAGTCATGTTAAGAGAAATTCATGAAATGATGTGATGTCAAACTCCCTTCAGACTTGCCCTTGGAGTCCTCAGTAAAATCTGCCATGTGCGTTTTTTCTGATGCATGGGAAGATGTGCCGAGTCCTATGCACTGGAGAGCTTGAGGCCAAAACAGGGTATATCCGTTATCTGTTGCCACGATAATGGTGTGTAACAAACAACCCCCAAACCTCAATCTGCAATAGTCGTTGTTTATCACTTGTGAATCCGGGGCCAGCTAGGGTTGGCCAAGAGGCTCTTCTGATCGTAACTGATTTTACTCATATGTCTGGAGCCAGCCAGGTGCGGGCTGATTTAGGATAGCCTTGACCCCACTTCACCTGTCTCTCTTGCTCCAGGAGCTAGCTCAGGCATGTTCTCATGTCTATGGCAGAGTTACAAGAGCTCAAGCAGAAATGTGCAAGTGCTTGTTCAAGTCTCTTATTTGTTTCAAGCCCCTTAACATCCCATGGACCATAGTAAGTCAGATGACCTAACTCACAATCAGGGCGTGGAAAATGTACTTTGTAAATGAACAGTGACTGCGGGCATTCCAGGTGGCAGCTGTCCCATCAGCCTGAGGATTACTTGGAGCAGCGTCCCTACCTGACCCCCTGTGGACATGTAGCATGAGCAAGAAATAAACCTTTGTTTTAAGATACGATTCTTGTGGTTTTGTTACCACGGCAAACCTAGCCTGTTATTACTGCTATAACCATTTTATATTGATTGCTTATAATGTGCCAGGTCTATGTTAAGAACTTTATGTACCTCCGAAGTTTATTCGTTCCACAAATACTGAATGTCTCTTTCATGTCTAAGGTTGAACTCAGTTCGTCCTCATAACAGCCCAGCAGGGTAGATATTATTATCTCAATGTTATAGGCTTAGAAACTGAAGCCCAAATTGCTTCAATAACTTGTCCAAGGTCATATAGCCAGTAATGGCTGAGCAGGATTCCAATGATCAAGCTCTTAGCTACTCTATTCCACTTATTTTTCCACCGATACCCTTTCCAGGGACTGTCCACTGTACAAAAGTAACTTGCCATAGTAAGTGGATATGAATATAGTGAGCCTCTTAGACAGGCACTGAAAGCAGGAAAGAGCCTTTTGCTTGGTCAGGCTCCCTCCCTGACACATGTTTGATCCACACCCGAGTCCCACTTAATGTCCATGACTTTTACACCAGCTGGAGTGGTAGTACACCTGGCAGCCTCCCCAGTGAGTTATGTTTCCCCAGACAGAAATTTTCTTTTCCCAGTGTCGATCCTACAGCCAAGCTGCAAGGAGACACGTTGTTAAATGTTGGCTTGCCAGCAAGAAGCCTGCTGAGCCACGGGCCTGGCTCTAACCAGATCTCATCCAGGGAGGGTTCAATCAGTGCAGGGAGACGGGAGACTCGTGCCTTGAACCAAACGACAATGGGAAGGGGAATTGGAAAGGAAAGAATGGAGAGGCCTTGACAATCCCCCCTCTTATCTTTCTCCTAAAGAGAGAAAAGAGATAGGGGATCGAAAGATTAAGCTGAGAATGGGAAGGTGCTCAGGACAGGAATTCACTCATTCTTTCACCCAAGAAGGATTTATTAAGCATCTACTCTGTGTCAGCCATAATACTGGGTGCAGGAAAATACCAAACAGTAAAGTCATGGTTCCATTTAGAGGAGATCACAGGTTAGGAGGGGAGACAGACTTGTAAACAAGTTAAAAGATATTTACTTTTCTCGGAAACCCACTGAAAACAACACAAAGAATGAAAATAGTAAAGAAAATTCCATCCTCAATAAAACTAGGAAATTTTTATGGGACTGAAATGATTAACTGTTCACCAAGGCTCAGTCTTGTTGTTCCATAATACTAGAGAGGAGCAGACGGGGGGGCAAGGAAGCTGCCCGAGCAGGGGCCACATTTCCCAACCTCCCCCTTGCATTTCGCTGAGCCATGTGACTAGTTCTCATAGCTGTAGTGTGAACCGAAGTGATCTGTGACACTCCTGCACCAACGTGGTCAAGAGATGGGTGTAGATGGGTGTACCTTCTCCCCTTCCTCTTGCTGGGCATGGAGGCCTCCAAGACCTCACAAAATAGAAGGAGCCCAGGACCCTCAATCACCATGTGGCAGGCTGCCCATTAACCAGGGGCATCTGCATTGGACTCTCATGCAAGTGAGAAATGAACTTCTATCCGGCTAAACCATTGAAAACTGGGGGTGCGGTTGTTTGTTATAGAAGCTAATGTTACTCTAAATAAAACAAGCTAAAACCCACATCTGCCACATGCAATGAAGCTTGGACTTCACCAAAGAAAGACAGGAGGAGTTACGTATGTTGTCAGATTTCCTTGAAAGTAAGAAAAGGGATCCCTGGAGGCCGAATAAATATAATTTGCTGGAAAGCAAAGGAGCAGAGGTGTGGGTGGGCCTTGGAAGAGTGCGGTTCCCTGTAGTGATTCAGTTCCACAAGGTGGGAGGGCAAGGGAGAAAGGGCTGAAGGTGGCACGATGTCCGTAGCTAGTATTATTTTTTCAGCCCGACTCCCATTCCTTAAATGCCTTAGAGGTGAGTAGAGGAGAGAAGGAAGGGACAATCAGCCTTGCAGCTAATCGCCAGAATGATGCATAAACGTTCAATGACAGATCAGAGGACTCATCAGCTGTGGATCTTCTTTGTGACCCACAGTGACCTTATCCCTGAGGTGGGGCCAGTTCTTGGAAGCCCAGGGCAGATGCACCCCCAGGGGCAAAGCATATTTGGTAACACATTCTGAGAGGAGAAACTCAAGAGGAATCTGTTGGCAGTCCCAGCTCACTCTCCCATCCTACCCCATTATATTCCTGAGAACATAATAAAACAGAGTAAAGCTTTTCCAAAGTAAAATTACCAAAAAGCAGACAGGATCCAAATTGGGGTGAAAATTTTGAAAATAATAATAAAACTCTTACTGAGGGAATCAATTTGCATCAGCAGATGCAGAGTTAATATATTCAGTTGGGAGCAGAGCCAGTAATAGTGAGTAGGGATAAGAGATGAAAGAAATGGAAAAATAATAAAGACAATGAACTAAAATAGAAGGTGATATTTATGAAAGAAAGGACATGCACACTGGGCATTCCTGAAGAACAGGGCTCAAAACTATTCAAAGATATTATAGAAGAAAACTTTTCCTGGATGAAAGAAATTCCTGGATCTACAGAATAAAAGAACAGCCTTAATGCATCACAGAACTTTAATGGAGAATATTCAAAGAGTAAAGTCAGAAAATAGTCTAAAGGAAAAATCAGGCTGGCCTGCGACTTTACCCTTTTAGTGCCAAAACACACCACAGCAGAGGGTACAAATTTTTGAAGGTAATGAGTGTGTTCGCAAATGTCATAGCCGGCCTGATTGTCTTTCACGTGCAAAAGTAGCTGGAAGGCACTCACCAACACAGACTCAGAGAAAACAGCTCACAGCACCGATTAGCTCAGGGGGTGGGAGAGTAGGAGACTTTCTTGATAAGGAAATCCAGTCCTCCGAAAGTTACACAGAAATGACCAAATTAGGAATGGAGAAGCTATGAAATGCATGAGTTGGTGGTGAACCTTATAGTCATTTAAATATAGAACTAAAGCTAAACAGCTGCGGGGATTATGGTTATGGAAGGGAATGCAAATGTTTAAGCCACAGCTGTATAAGCGGAAATAGCTTAACAGACAACAACGGCAGAGGAAGAGATGTGAAGCGACATAGACGTGCCCCAAGTTCTACATCTTCGTGGTGGTGAGCTTGTGCATTGAATATGAAATAAAAGTGATAAATCAGGCAATGGGTGTCTAAGTGTAGAGTTTAAAGTTGTAAGGGCAACCACTTCAAGGACCAGAAACAAGCTATTAACCTTCCAAACCATGAGAAGAATTGGGGGGGGGGGGGGAACCTCATAAACAAAATGCGAGAGAGAGAGAGACAGAGCAAGGAGAGGGAAGGAGGAAAGAACCACATAACGAAAAGTAGAAAACAAAGTGAACATTTTATTTTTAAAAAATAAACCAAGATGACAGAGTTTAGGCTTAAACACACTGATAGAGCCTTAATGTAAACAGGATGTACTTTTCTACAAAAAATAAAGATGTCCTATAAGGGAAACGTGCAAGCTGAAAAACAATAACTTTATATAACTTTATTTGATCCATTTTGGATCAAATAACTATACATACAATGTCCTCCTACGTACTTACTTATACATAGAAGTTTCTAGAAGCATTCCAGAGAAATTGCTAATTGTGATTAGCTTTTGGGGGGGGGGGGCGTGCTGGAGAAATTGGAGGGGGAGAGAGGTTTCCTGCCTCCCTTGATACAGAAAACATGTGTTACTTCTGTTCTTTAAAATGAAACTTCAATGTCCAGTAAGCATAGCACAGTGTGAAAACTGCCATGGTGGCGGAGCACACCAAGGGCCGCGGGTGCTGGCGCGAGGGAGAAACTGATTTTGCCCGAGTGGGTTAGTAAAGGCTTTGGAAAGGAGATGGCATGGGAGCCGAGCCTTGAAGGACGTGTTATTTTTTGAGATGCACGTCACAGGCACAGGCAGAGGCAACGGGCACGGAGCAGCGCCCAGCTCCAGGAGGGCCGGTGCTCCCGGGGCGCGCGTCGGAGGCCTGGGCCTGCTCCTCCCCAGCTGCGTGCTCACGAGCCCTGCAGAAGTCTGCAAAGAATGCAAAAGAAAGACATTTCTGGGGTGGGGACAGAGGCTCCGTCCCCTGTCCCCTGGCTCCAGCAGGAGGAGGGAGGCGGCGGTGGACTCGGCCCCGGGGCTCCTGCCCGGCTGGGAGGGCTCCCCGCCCTGCCCGCTGCACAGCGCGCCCCCGAGCAGGCAGGGCTGCCCCCCGCAGTTCCTGAGTGGACGGACCCACCAGGTGGTGTGCTTGGTCACCACTCTGTTTCGGTTGCCTGTCCGCTTTATTCTTTTCTCTCCCTTCAGAGCAGCTTTTATTATTTTTATATTATTTTTTTCTTTTCTGTACCAGTGGCCAAAAGTGGCCACTTCAGCACTAGAGTAACATCGTGTCCCTCATGGTGCCCTGTGAAGCGGGAGTCATTGCTCCTACTTTACAGATGAGCCACGAGACGCCGAGCAGTTCGGTCACCCAGCTAGGAGGTGGCAGAGCTGGGATTCGAACCCAGTCTGTCTGACTCGAGTGCCCAGAGGCCATTCACTTTCAACACACACACCCTCACTGGCACTCATACTAACACCCAACAAGAGTGCTGAGATTGGACTTTCCAGCTGCCAATCTTAGCAGAGACCCTCCCTTCCCTAGCCCACCCCTATGATCTTCTGCCTCCCCCCACCCAATAGAGACCCCCCTTCCCTAGCCCACCTCTATGATCTTCTGCTCCCACCCCCCTACCCTCCAGCCCTACTGAAAGCTACAGGAGGAAAGTAAATTTTTAAAAAATTTTTAGTGCCTATTATTTTCTGGGTGATTCTACCACTAACCCTAAAAGAGATTATTATTCCCATTTTTACAGTTAAGGAAATTGAGGCTTGGGGGATTAGGTCAGCTGCCCAAGGCCCACAGTCCTAACATAAGAGGAAGGATCCAAGACTGGCTTTGCTCACTCCCAGGCCACTGTCTAAGGCTGCCTCTTAGGGACGACCCCCCCCCCCCCCCCCCCCCCCCCCCCCCCCCCCCCCCCCCGGTAGCCGAGCACAGCCTCGGGGACAGTCACAGGACTGAGAACACAGCTTGACAGGAGGTCAAGGGCCTTTGCCACATGACCCTTCTACAGAGAGAGCAAGTTGGGAAAGGCACCTGGCTGGAGGGCCCCCAGGCGCTGCCTGCGGGCCAGGTGTAAAGGTCTTTCTGAAAAAACTGGGTGCAGAGACTTGGAGATAACACATGGCTACCATCCAAGCCGAGTGATTTAGGAGTTATTTTCCAGATTCCTATCAGAAAGCCCATGATTAAGAGGGACTGAAAGCAGGTCATTACCCTCAAGCAGCAGACAGTGAGTGAGGGTCAAGTTTTTCCACCCCAGAGCCAGCTAGCAAAGGGAGAGTTTCTGTTTCCCTGAACACTGAGCAAGTAACACTCCCCTGGGCAAGACTGCCTCAGAAATACCCGGGCACCAGTTCTGAGCCAGGCAGCAGTGAAGTCAGGGATGGGATGGCACCAGGCGAAGGACTGAGGGACGGGGGTTGTATGTGCTCATGTGCCACAGACCTACGGAGTCACAATTGGCGCCCTTGACCCTCAGTTTCCTCATCTGTGCAATGGCCAGCGTGGAAGAGTGTTCCCAGCTCCGCTGCCCATTGCGACTGGTAGAGGTGTGTCATTTACGCACGCGTTCACTCGGCATCAGTCAATGCGTGTTTACTGAGAGCTGCAGTGCGCACTCTGACAGTCACGGGGACGTAAGGAATTGGACAAGACGGACACAGTCTTTACCCTGGGGCACCCTGAAGCCTCATGGAGGCAGTGGGTAGAAAACAAATTAAAGTGGTTCATTACTGAACTATGACTGTGCTAAGTGCTATGAAGGTGAATCACAGAATGACCTGGCCGGGGAAGGAGTCCTCAGAAAGGTGACATTTGAGCTGGGAGATGATAAGAGTAAAAATCACAATAGCTAATTATTTACCTGGAATTTAGGATGGACTGGCACTGTCCTGAGATCGTTGGGATTAGATTATTTGGGATTAACACTAAGAAGATACGAAGAGAGAATTTCAGACAAGTGGGATGGTGTGTGGACAAAGTCCTTTCGAGGAGAGGATCATGGCAGGTTAGAGGCACTAGAGGGAGAGGGAGAGAGATACAAGGTGGGTCACTGAGGGACGTGGGGTCATGCCAGGTCTCGTACATTTTGGAAACCAGGAAAGGTTTTAGGCAGGGGAGTGCCGAGGTCAAAGGGTAGTTAGAAAGCTATTGCAGTGGGCCCTGTGAGAGGTAACAGGGGCGTGGACTTATGTAGGAGCAATGGAAAGGGAGAGAAACAGGATGGATGCAAGAGAGATTTAGGAGGCAGGCTTCCTGGGTCTCCATGCTTGATCAGGGCCAGGGATAAGGCCCAGCCTGGGCACCTGACAGGATGCTGGGGCCATTTCCCTGAGAGGGGGAAGCTGGGGAGGGCGTGGATGGTGGGGAGAATCTCGGTTTAGTAACGGCAGGGCAAAAACAGTCCCAGTCCAAGAATCAGAAGCCCTTTGCTCTAGTGCTGGCTCTGCTGATATTTAGTGTGTGACCCTGGATCAGTCCTTTTACAGCAGCGAAATCAAACGTAGCAGTTGGGCTCAATTACCTGCAACTGTCCTTCCAGCTCTCAAGTCTCGTGGTTTGGAGCAGGCAGTTTCAATGGATACCTTGAGGGCCACAGAAGCGTCTTATTTGACCCGCACGGAGTTTAAGCCTTGGTGCATTCCAGTTCACAATCCAGATTTCTGCCTTGTCTTGAAAAAAAGAAAATCTGCACCACTGGGTTTGAATGAGATCCCCACATGGTGACTGTCAGCCAGAGCTGAGTAGCAGCTGCCACTCTGGAGAGCACAGGCCCTGCCTCTCACCCCGTCCCATGCCCGCCAATCCCCTCCCACTCTTGCTGCCCTGCCTGGCCCTCCGCCTGGGACCGCCCTTTTTCTAGGTAATGGACAAGGGTAGCTCAGATCATCAGCTATTTAAAACAACAACAAAAAAAGAAACTAACAAATCAAAGCCTCCTATGAATCCAGAAAAAAATCATCATTAAATTTGGATCCGCTTCCTGCTAGCCTTGTTTTATAAAACTGGAGTCATACCATCTATAACATTTATTTATGAAGCTTTGTGCACTAAGATCATCACAGGGTCATTCTCCTATATTATTAAAGATTCTGTGAAACAAGACGTTTAGTGTAGAATATGCTAGATAATTTGGGTAATTATTCCACCATCATTTCTTAAATGTGTAGATGCATCTCAACTCTGATTACTTCTTATGACAGCTTCTTAGAAGTGGGCTGATGGGGTCAAGGGGAATAGTGTATTTTTAAGGCTTTTGACAAGTATTGTCAAACTGCCCTTCGGAAAATGTTCCTGTTTTCATCACTCATCAGCCATCACATCCTGCCAACACGGGATGTTAGTCCTTTAGTAAAACTCCCTGAAGGAGCTTTCCAGGGAGGGGGCGGAAAGAAGGCTCTCGAGGGGCCCTGCTGTCAATCAGGACAAGCCAGGTCTTGTTTTTCCAGGACACTTCAGTGCTGGGATTGGCAGATTTCTTCTGGAAAGGACCAGGTAATAAATAGATGCCCCTGATTTAGTGTTAGGTTTCTGCTTGCGGGGCCATAAAGTCTCTGTCGCAACTACTCGGCTTTGCTATTGTCGTGACAATATGTAAGAAAAGGGACTAGCCGTGTTGCAACAAAACTGTATTTATAGAAACAGCCTGAAGCTCAGAGAAACCAAGGAACTTGTTTCCAGTCTCACAGCTAATGTAGAGCTCTCTCTGCTGCATGATGAACCCTTTTCATAAATGTGTAGCAGTGTGAGTTAAATAAATAGCAATAAATGAAAAAATGCCGAAGGCATTTGCCAAATGTGTAGTCTGCATGAGACCTGAAGTTTGAGGAAAGGATTACAATTCAGTGCCTTAAAGTAAACCAAAGTGCTTTGGACCATGCCTTATGCTTGAAGAGTTAGTCTTAATGGTGACGTTTGACGATGACATGGTTGCTCTTTCTGAAAAGAGCTTGATAGTAGCAGAAGGCAGTTGAATTCATAAACTCTTCCAATGGCAAGCAACAGAAAATCCAACCCCAAAGAGTTAAAAGAAAAAGGAAATTTATTGTTTCCTGTAGCTCAGACACCCAAGAATAACGGCTTCAGGCACAGCTGGATCCAGGGCTTGAAATGAGGTGATAAGGTTATGTCACCCTCTCCTCTCTCTGTTCTGCTTGTTCCTGCAGAAGTCTTTAGGTGACCAGGCCCAATTCTTTAAAAGATAGAAAAACACACCCTCTTGACACCATATTTCAAATTTCACAGACTCTCCCTTTTTGGGTCATGTGCTCACCACTGGATCAATCATTGTGCCCAGGGCATGCAGCATTCTCAGTGACCACTCTTGTCAGGGACTCTACCAGCATGCTTGATGCTCCATGAGGATTACATCAGGTGGGAATGAATAATAGCTACCAAAAGACCACTGATGCAGCCAAATAACAGTTTGAAGAGACCTACATCCATCCTTCAGTGAGGGGCAATAACCAGAGTCCCTTCTGTGTCTGCAGTGCTAGCTTGCCTTGTTCATGTCCTTCTCACCATGAGGGAAGAGTGGGAAGGGGCATTATTATGGGTTGAATTGTTGTTTCCCCAAAACATACGTTGAAGTCCTAACCCCCAGTACCTCAGAATGTCACCTTATTTGAAAATAAGGTTGTTGCAAAGTCCTTAGTTAAAATGAGGTCATACTGGAGTAGTGTGGCCCTCTAATCCAAATGACTGTGTCGTTGTAAGAATGTGGCCATGTGAAAGCAGACACGGGAGAATGTCGTGTGATGATGAAGGCAGAGGCTGGAGCGATGCGGCCCAAGCTAAGGTACACCCACAACTGCTGTCAAACCTCCAGAAGCTGCGAGAGGCAAGGAAGGACCCCCATAGGTTTCCAAGGAGCTGTGACCCCGACAATACTTGGATTCCAGAATTCTGGCCTCTAGAACTGAGAGACAGCACATTTCTGCTCCTTTAAACCACCCAACCCGTTCCAGCAGCAGTAGGAAGCCAATGGAGGCATTCTAGGCAGAAGCGGTGTAAGGAAGGCTGACGGGATAGACACGTGGCCAAGGAAGCCTTGAGGGGGGGCTTCCAAGCAGGAGGGGCTGGTCACCTGCTCACCTGCCCCAGGAATGGGGAAGGCGATAAAGGTGGAGAAGAGATGCAGGGGTCACACCTACTGCTCCGGTCCTCACCCCCGGGGAGGCGCAGCAGGACCACAGTACTGATGGGCCATCAGTTACTCCACTTAGACAAGTTAACTTGTCATCACCACTCGCTATGAGTCACCATTCAGGGATTTTATTGGCTCAGTTTCTTGCTTTCCTGCAACTCCCCTCACACCTACTTGTCTGCTCTTCAGTCTTTGGAGGAAAGACCCTAATATAGACATTTTCAAGGCCTTGCTTGGCTCTGCTGGGAAGGGTGCCAACAGCTGCCTGGCTTCAGGTGCCCGGCGCAAGCGTCTGTTCTTAACAGAACATGTAACAACCCCAGCGAGGCACCTCCCAAGGGCATAGTGACTGAATGATAATGGAAGGGGACGAGGGGAGGTCCACCCGCGCGTCACCAAGAGGTTTCTTTATATGTCTCTAGAAGGGCATGTGCCCGCCTGCAGCCCAGGCATCTACGTATTGGAGAAAGAGCACCATCCAGAACAAACAATTGGTGCTAATAAAGATCAGACACGATCTAAAGAGATAATGAATGTGAAGCTTGGCACCCTCTCGGTGCTCAATAAGGTCCTTCCCTTTCTACCTGTCGTCCGGGGCCTTCCGCCCTAGAGGGGGACGAGTCACCCATACCTCATGCCCGCCTTCAGGTGTAACCTCCTGGCTGCTCTCCCTGCTTCCTCCCTCGCCCCTTCCCCACGGCCTGTTTATTCTCGACACAGCAGCCAGAGGCTCCTTTCAAAATATCAGTTCATGTGTGTCACTCCTCTGTTCAGAGGCCTCAAAAGGTGCCGCATCTCACTCATGGCAAAACCCAGAGTCCTATAAGGCTCTACATCAGAGTGTCTCACTTTCAGCACTATTGATATTTGGAGCTGGATAATTCTTAGAGGGGAGGGTGGCTGAACTATGCATTGCAGCACCTTTCGTCTTCCTTCACTAGATGCCAGTAGCATCCCCACCCAAAGCTGTAACAACCCAAAATGTCTCCAGATATTGCCCAATATCCCCCGGGGTAAAAATCACCCCTGGTTGAGAACCACTGTCCTATGTCATCCCAACCCCTGTTACCGCCGTGGCCTCATCTCCTAAGCCCTCTCAGCCCCCATCCCACCGAGCTCCCTTAGCTGCTTTGCCTTCCTGATCCTGCCTGGTGAGCTCTCACCACAGAGCCTTTGCACAGGCTATCAGCTTGGATGCTCTTCCCAGACTGGGTTCCCCAGACTCCCCAATCCCAGGTGACTAACTCTCTTACCTCTTTCAAGTCTTTGCTTAAACATCACTGTCCCAGTGTGGTTCCTTGAAAGTGCATTTACCACCCGGTGCCCTCGGGACCCTCGAGCCCCCTCACTCTGCTATTTTCTCCCATACCCCTTGTTACTTGCTAGTACTTTATAACTTTTTTTTTCTGCCTATCATTTTGGTGTATCTCCCTCCGCTAGAATATAACCTTCATGAAGGCAGGGACTTGTATTGGCTACCCCACTGATGTATCCCGAGTGGTTAGAACAGCTCCTGGCAGGCAGACGGTGTGTGATAAACAGCCACTGAGAGCGCGGGATGGACCCCCCCTGGCAGCCGAGTGCAGTGGGGCAGCCCCGTCCCCCCAGCCGGTAGGGCTGGATCCCAGTCTTGCCCTGGCCACACGCTAACCGGGCACCCGTGGTTGAACACCTGTCTCTCCGAGGCGTGCTTTTCTCATACTGTGAAATGGATAATGTGGCTGTTGGCAAGATCAGAGGCTGTGTAGGTGAAAGCATTTAGGACACAGCCGGGCATATGCTAAGTGCTCATCATTGCCAAGAGCATCATAACCAAGGCGGAGGGAAGCCTGGGAAGGATCACACTGTGCTGAGCCCTACAGGTTGAGTAGAATTTTACATGAGAAGATGTGTGGAGAAGAGCAGCCACATTTCCTGAGCTTTACAGCTTCCTTCTGGAGGTAGAAGGAATTGTTTTGAACCAGCTTACATTTCTGGAACTGGGATATTTGATGTCTGTGCTGCCTAAATATATGGAAGAAACCTCAAGAGAGGAAAAAATGAATTTGGCCATCCTTTGATTCTTGGCTTTAGATGTGGATTCTTAAACACGCCCTGAGCCTAAGAGAGATGATAATGAAGGGAGTTGGCCTTGTAGCTTGGCCATTGAGATTTATAACTCTGAACAAACAGGGAAATCTGAATCCGAAAGGAGGAAACCCATCTGGAAAGTTGAATAGAAGAGACTGCCTTCTGGAACAGGGCTGCAACCTAGACCTAAGGAGGCCTTGTTGAGCCCAGCAGGTAAACCAGTTGGCCGGTCCGTGTGAGCAATGCTATGAGAGTACTGCTGGCTAGATTCTTTCTGTTTCAACAAGATATATGAATAGAAGGACACGCTAAGTTAGGAGCTGGGGGTTAGGGGGGATACAGAGAAAAACAGAGCATGACTTCTGTTCTCAAGCAGTTTACAGTCTGGTAGGGCAGACAAACAAGGAAGCAAGAAACTCTACTGTCACCTAGCATTAAACTGTTGTAAGAATTCAGGCAGAGGCCAAGGGCTGTGGGAGTGTTACTGGACGGGCTGTGGGCCTGGAGTGGGTCTGTCTCAAGCAGGCCAGTGGTGTGTGGATTCTTGACTTTGTGCAGGAAAGATTTCTCAAGACGAGTCCAGGTGAATTTGAGAGTATGTTTATTAAAGCTGGGGACTGTGAAACAAGGGCTTAAGGTAGAAGAAGCAACAGGAGAGAGCCCAGGCAGGGCTGCTTTGACTCCCTAGAAACATTACAGGAAAGAAATGAGTCAAAGCAGACCTGCTGTCAGGTCACTGGGAAGTCAGATAAAAAGGGAGCCTTGGAGACAAGTTCAGGGGGTCAGTCCGGGACGAGCTGCCACTGCCCGCTGTTCCCCTGGTGGCAAGCCTCGTGGGAACCCTTAGAGTTTAGGAGAAAGACAGCAGGGAGACAAGGCGTGGGCATGCTCTATGCTGTGGGTCCTTTGTCTTGAGGCTTTTTATCTTTCTTTGGCCAGCGGCAATCCTAGAGGAGGTCTCAGGGACGGTCTAAACAGAATATTCATTAGCTTTCCAGGTGTGTCCTTCACTATGTCGATTCATTAAAATGTGTGTATAGAGGGGTCAGGGTTATTTTCTGGTTAGTTTTATTTTTAAAGAATGTCATTGAAGAGGGACCGGACCAAGGCCGTTCTGTCCTGGGGTGGTCTGGAATATGTAAACCACTTGCTCCTAAGTGTCCTTGGTTAGGAAAGACAAAACCTCGTGATTCATTAGCAGGCTGTAAATTGCTCAAATAGTGTGGCCTTGTTTAATTGTTTTGTCTCAGTTTCCCTTACTCCATTTGTCAAGGAGCTTCCCTAGCTTCTTACTATCCTGCCTCAGAAGCAGAGAAGGGAGTGGATAATTCTGCCATAAAGAATTAAAGAAGATGCACAGAGAAGGCTGCATTTGAACTGGGGCCACAGAAAAGCAGGAAAAACGTGAGGATTTGGCTAGGATGAGAGAGCTGCCTGAGGAACCACAAGGAGCTGCGGTTCAGACATAAGTGCCCTAACACCACCCTGAGGAAAGAAGGACCCTTTAGCCACAGGGATCAAGGATCATGCACTCATTCATCCAATTACAGAATAGTTACCAAACGCCTGTTATGTGTAGGCATTGAGGTGCCGGGGTAAAGTGATGAATAAGACGGACTAGGCCCTGCCTTCATGGAGCTTATACTCTAGTGCCTGAGACAGAGAAGAAAGATATAAACAAATAAACAAGACAATTTCAGAGAGCGCCAAGCACCAAGAAAGCTGCTACGGAGGCTTAGTTACCCCCAAGTTCACCAAGTCAGTAGCACACTCCATCTGAGGAGTGGGGCGCAAGGCTCGGAATGTTCCGGAAATTTTCCTCCTCGTGACAACAGAGGAATAGAAAAGAAATGTCCTTTGTCCCTCCTCCTAAAAGACTAGATGGGATCCCCTAAGGAGAGTATAGAGGCCTCAGAATGGCATCTCGAGCAGGCAGCACTCGGATCTCAGATGTAGAAAGAGCAGTCAGCCGAGGTCAGGGAAGACAGGCCTGCCAGGGTTAGTAGTGTCCTGTCGCCTAAGTCAAGAGGGAAAAGCGGTTTTGTGAAGGAGGGGGCGTGGTGATCTAAGCAAGGGCAACTGCAGCGGAGCCGTGGAGACAGAGATGCTGGAGCTCACAGCTTTGCCTGGGCTCATTGTTAAAGGACCTTGCCTGGGTGTGGCCAGGGTGCCCTGTGGGTTCCGACACCCCACATTTTGAGAGAGTTGGGAATAAATAGGAAAGGTCTAGAGGGGGGAAGGGACTCTGAAAGCCCCCAGAGAGTTTGTGCTTGACTGGATTAGGCCACAAATGTCTGGACTTCCCTGATATTTCCTCTACATCACCACCCCTGGCTTCCATTCTAGACTCAAATTCAGTTCTGACCCCTTCTGCGTGACTGTGACCATTGCAACACCAAACCCCTGTGGAGCCCAGCCTTGAGTCGCCAGCTCAGGCCAGTGCCAGAGGATGTGTATCTAAGTGCCAAAGCAAACCCTCACTCCAAGCACACCCACCTCTCAGCTCCTGGAAGCAACTTCGGCTGCTTCCCTCGGAGGGCTTAGCTTCCCTGTGACACTCCAGCAGGACTGAGATCTTATGGTTCCCCAAACGGTATTTACATGGCCTTGACTTGGACCATGCTGTGACTTCTACAGGGAATCCCCTTCACTGAATTCACATCCATGTGTGCAGATGTTGTGTGTGCAAACACACAAGCAAAACACTTCTGCAACTTGCCTTCCACTCAACAGATTTTTGTCATTTTGATGTGACTCAAATCCATTCCTTTTCATGGTTTCAAAATATTCCTTGGTGTGACTGGACCGCTGTTTATTCCACCTCCCCCTACCAATGAGCCCCCAAGTCTTCTATGAACTGTGGTCCAGTAAACACCCTAGAGCTTATGTTTTACATACCAGTGCATCTGGGAGGTTCTTCCCCTGGCATACTCCTCACTCACTGTTCAAACCCCTGCTCCTGAGTAAAGCATCCCTGATTACCCAGAAAGAGTGACTCTCTCCCTCCTTTACCCCTAGTCCCGTGAGCTTGCATCTCTGCAATGGCATTTTCAGGGGTATGTTGAAATTTCTAGTAAAAGCTCCTTGGGGGCTGTGACAAGGGGATTCATTTCTGAATCCCGAGTCGAGCATAGTGCCTGCCACAAGATATGCGCCCAATGAATTCTTGTTGAATGAAATCTGCAAAGAATTTGGGCTTTGAAACCAGAGTGGCCGGAATTCAAATCGTCGTGGTTCTGTCATTTACTGGCTGTGCCACTTAGCTTCGTCTTCTCATCTGTGTAAGGGGGAGAGTGACCCCCAACTGTGTGTGTTTGTTGGCGGGATGGAATGAGATCATGCAGCACGCGGCCTGGAACGTGGGTGGTGTTGGAGAATGGACGCTGTTGTGACTGGTGTGTGCACAGGGCCCTTCCATGCACCTCCAGACTTCACAGATAGGGAGACTCCCTAGAGCAAGCTGGTATTTCCCTGATGATGCCCAGATAAATCTTGCAGGTGCCGAGCTGTCTGGGACCTATTGCTACCTCTCCCCGGCTCATTCTAAATACCTGAACCCTTCCCAAGTGGAGATGACTGGCATCCATTCCCCATGATGCACCTTGATGGACAAGCACTGGGGACATCACTTGAGACTTCTCTCCAATGCGTTGTGCTATGAAAATCCCTCCGATGCATTGTGCTATGAAGGTGGAAGGCTTGATGAAGGGTGACCAATGTAGCTTTTGATAGGATGCAATGGGGGCGGGGCAGCGGTGGAGGAGGGGTTGTCAGGGGAGATCTTGGGCTGGGTCCATCTGAGATGCCTGTCAGGTATAGATCCAGGTGGAGGTTTCCCTTTTTCTTTCCCTTGTCTCTCCACCATCCCTTCCTCAGAGTCAGTTCTGGGAGTTTAGAGTGTCCCGGACCACTGGATAGGGACTGACCACACAATGGCATTTGGATAAGAGCTGACCAGTGTCTTAGGGGCACACAGTTCCTCCTGCTCGACAGTCCACCCACGGTCCTCAGGGGACAGCACACTCAGGGTACTTGAACTGTGACTCAGCTTCTGGCCACTCATGGGACCACTGGGACAGAAGTGACAGTCTGACCCCCTCATTCAGTCCTTCTCTGTGGTCTCGCCTCCCCCTCACCTCCAGTTCAGGGAGGTTTTCATCAAGTCTGCAGAACACAAACAGGCAAATGAATCTGTCAGCGTCCACTTAGCTTAGCCAACGTTCAGCTTAATACTCATAAATGTGGCGCCTTCGATCTACAGCTCCATAGTAACCTCCTGTCCCCACAGCAGTGACTCACCTCTGCAGAAGGTGCCTTGGGCGCCAGAGAAGAGATCCAGTGCTCTGAGGCCAGCGTGGGGGTGCAGGGTTGCACAAAGCACACCGTTTATAACATCTCCAGTGCCAGCCCAGCGCGCCAGACACCGGCCATCTCCCAGGTGTCCAGCCCCAGAGTCGCCCTAGCCTCAGCTGCCCTGACCAAGGCTGCCAGACAACGATCCTAAGTGACCCCTGCAGGGCCCGTCGCAGGCGCCCGCTCCCAGCCCTCCCCAGAGGGGCACGCAGACTTGAGCGTGGTTTTGGAAAGAGAATAAGTGTTGTGTTAGGGGAGGTTCCTTGGTGTTTTGTCACTTCTGGAAACTATGGAAAGGCCTGGGGCCGGATGACAGAGAAACAAGCCAGCAAGACTCTCTTTCCTCTGAGCACCCGGCCAGGTGAGGGCCAGAGCAGGGTTCTCCGGCACATCTGGACTCAGACAAACCCGGAGGCTCCTGGGACACGGCAGGGTTTCCTCGCTGCCCATAGTCTCCGTTTCAACCTTATCTTTGTTTCTGACCTGAGATGATGGGAGTTGGAATAGGGGGACATGGCCTTAGAGTCAGAGACACCCGTGTTCACAACATGCTCTTCTCCACAGGGCTACCGCGACGACTACGTGAGATAACGGATATAGGGCACCTATGAGTTTGGCTCCTGGTGCCTGTTACGTTCTCAGTCAAAACTAGTGATGCTAAAGATGCTGATGACGACAATGAAACAGTTGTTATTATGTTTTCATTGTGTGCCCACTTATTGATTATCTAGGGTGTGTACCTTGTATATCCACACATGCATGCAGTGCCACCACCCTTCTCCCCATCCTGGTTATTTCCACCACGACGTCACCCTTGGTGTGGCCCAGCTGCCGGGGGCTCTATAGCACCCTGCATCCATCATGGTGCCATGTCCGACCTGCCGGTTGGCTCACGGCCTTCCCTAACAGACAGAGAGCTCCTCGAGGTCAGGGGTCATCCCTGTGTATTGTGCCTGGAATGTGGAAGCCAGACTCTGTCATTTCATCCATGCACATTGGCCAAAAAAACCCCAAAAAACAGTGATTTGCGTCAAGGCTCACAATGAGGAGGGCCCTGTTCAGCCGTTATGGGTGGGTCACACTCGACTCCTACTGTGGGATCCCTTTCAGGACCTGGCCCCTCCCTCTCCTTTTCTTACACAGTGTCTTATGTAGTGACCCTCATCTTCTATCTCCCCAACCAGCCATCCATCCGTTAAGCAGCCCCATTTCCAAAGCATGGCCCCCCCCCTTTGCCAAAGAATATCCCACCCACCCTCCATCCCAAGCAGCTTTGTTTTGCTCAAACCTAATCTACTTCCCTGGGGGAGGAAGAAGGTTTTTTGTTTTGCTTTTTTACGTCATCCAGAGGGGAACCACATTAGACTCTTCATGGAGGTCCACTTACCCCCCCCCACTTACATATCATCTGGGGTCATTGAAGGGGGATTGGGCTCCAACTTAGCCAAGCACAAGCCCTGATCAAACAGCCAGACACTTTGCCCACATCAGTGTCAGTGGGCACCGCACCTGTGGCCTGATGGGAGGGGATCCTCCCCACAAAGCTCTCTTTCTCTGGCCATTTCCACATCGTATGGAATTCCCAGGGAGGGGCCTAGATCTGGCTCCTCAACCCAGGCCAAAGGGTTCCCCAGGCCTCACCCAGTGTCTCAATGTGGGAGCAACGCAGCTGGCCGCCTCCCTGGCTCACAGGCCACAGAGAAAGAAGGGGCTGTTGACAGTGGCTTGAGTTCCCACGTGGGAAGGTGCCAGCTCAAGACAGCGTGGCTTTGTGCTTGGGAGGATCTGTCTTCTCACCAGACAGAGGAGAATCGAGGCCTGTGGAGGGATCAGGGGGAGCAGCAAAGGATGGCCGGGCTGTCCCTGCCCCAAGAAGCAGACAAACCGGAAACACACACCCACCCTTGGGGAGAAGACTCCCCAGGCAGAACTTAACCCTGAGAAAAGCTGCCCCAGCCTCCTCCAAGACCATCAAACTCTCTCCAGCCCCACACATCCGTTTCTCTACTTTAGCTTTTTATTTGTCACGGCGTTGTTGTTTTTATTTTCTGCTTAATGCCATTCGAAGCACCAAAAGTAAATAAATAAAATGTATAATTCTTGGAATGAATCGTGCCATTTACTTTTACATTGTGCAATGCCAACTTTAAATGCAAGTGTAAGAGCATTTAACTCACATGTGGAGTCAGCAAATTACACAATTCCTATTTTATAGCTCACCCATCCCACAGCAGTGGAAATGCAGCACAGGAAGAGCTCAGCTGTCCTGTTTCATTTCACGTGCGGCCTTTCCACCAACATTCTCCACTTTTGACTTAGGATTTGCCCGTGGATTTGGATGCGGGGTGTGGAGGGGAGTTTGGCTTCCCGATGAGTCAGAGGCCTGGAACAAGGAACTACAAGCCGCCTATCTTTCCCTTTCCTTCAGTGCCGTCGTTTTCAGCGTAAGCCATTGGCTAGTAAGAAAGGTTATGCTGGGCTGTCTTGGTCGTCTCAGAGCACCACTGGCTTCTTCCCGCATTTGGAGCAAGTTCTGGTTCAAAGAGAAAGCGTGGCCTCTTGGGGCTCGGGGTGGCCCCTGCTCACTCACCCTCGGAGGTAACACACTTCCCTGGCACTCGCTGTGAGTCTTACTGGGCTCCTACGGGTCACAGCTCCACTGGGATTCTGCTCTCGTGGGGCATCAAGGAGGCCATAAGAGAGCGGGGCGACGGGGAACAGTGGTGGGCGTACATATTACACGTAGCTCCTTTGCTCGCATACCTGCCCCATTGTCCCATCAGTCATCACTTACAAATCACAAATTCAAGGGTGAAATTATTAAGAATTTCAAGCCCAGCCAGTGCAGCTCAGCAGTTGAGCATCCACCTACGCACCAGGAGGTCCCAGTTCGACTCCAGGTCAGGGCACATGCCCGAGTTGTGGGCTCAATCCCCAGTAGGGGGCATACAGGAGGCAGCTGATCGATGTTTGTGTCAGTGTTTCTATCTCTGTCTCTCTCTCCCTTCCTCTCTCTCTGAAAAAAAAAAAAAAAAGAAGAAGAATTTCAAGACGGCAGAATATAAAGCCAAGCATGGAGCCCTTCTGAGTATAAGGCCCTGTGTAACTGCCCAGGTGACATGCCTAGAAAGGAGACCCTACTGCTAGTCTCCCTCTGTAAACACCGCCATGGCACTGCTCACACTGCCCTATGAGGTCTGGTTTTCCTTGTATGTCTCCCCCATCAGGCTGTGCATCCTCTGGCTCAGTACTAGTGTCAGTACGTAGCACAGTGTAGGAGACACAGTAGGTTCTCCTTAAATGTCTGTGGAGGGAGTATTACTATAAGGGGCTAATGCCTAGTCCATCGCCTGCCATGTCGTTTTCACCCGGCGTCTTCAGTGTGCCCCCAGGAAGGTCACAGTCTGGAGGAAGAACAGGCATTGAAACAGAAAATCCATTCACCCACTCATGTGGTTCGGTACCAGAACAGTGCCCGCACATAGGAGGTGATCCATGAATATCTGTCATGGGTAAGGCACAGTAAAGTCTGACAGAGACGACACAGGGTTCAGCACTGAAAATGAGGTACAGTGCGTCCTATTACAGAAACTCAGCGAAGGCACAGAGAAAGGACAGCTAACCTCAGGGGAAGTGTCTCCTTAGAGCCCTGAAAGGAAAGGCCTTCCAAGCAGAGCAAGCAGGGAAGGAAAGATACCAAAATATGCACGCGTGTGGCTGTCAGGCACCTGTATGCGGTCGGAGTGGAGTGTGAGGGGACAGCAGTGAGGGACAAGGCTGGAGAGGTAGGTAATCAGGACTCGGGGTAATCAATGCTACGGCAATGGTACCAAATGCTCTATAAGACCGAAAGAAGGAACTTCTAGCTTCTTATAAGGGCAACGACTCTTGGACTCAGTCTAAAGGGTGAGTTTGCCTCAGAGAAGGGTTTGAAGAGTATCCTAAACCAGGGCAATGGCCCGGAGTCATAAAAGGGCCTGTTGTCTTTAAGAAAGGCTGAAATTCCATGGAGTGGGGAAGGTGCTGAGATGCAAGATAAAAACAGCAGTTGAGCATTTATGGAGCATTTCTTGTGCTCCAGGACTGTGCTAATGCTATTATACTAACGCATTGCCTCTTAATGACGGCCTTGTGAAGTGGGTGTTTTTCTATCCCCATTTTACAGATGAGGAAATTGGAAGGTTAAGTAACTTGCCCAAGGCCCCGTCGCTAGTTAAGTGGTGTGTCTGGGAGTCAAGGCCGGCTCCGTGAGATTCCAGAGTTCGTGCTTTGAAACACTATCCTGGTCCCATGGTTGCTTGGCCACCAAACTGAAGTAGTCCAAGGTCTGTGGAGGAGAATGGCGAGATCGGTTTGGAGCATCCAAAGAAGGAGCTGAGAAGTCAGCTGTGGATACGTGTCTGTGGCTCAGAAAAGATAAATGGGCTGTAGGTAAGACCTGGGAGCCGTCGGTGAATTGGTAGCTGCTGAAGCCGTGAACGTGGATATGAGTGAGAAGAGGAGAGGCCTGGAGCAGAGCTCTGTGCAATCAGACATTTGAGAGCGGGGGTGCGGGGGAGCCAAGGATGCTGAAGGGAGAAGCCGGAGAGGTAGGAAGGGAAAGCAGAGGGGTGCTGCCCAGAAGCCATGGGCACCAACGTCATTACACCACAAAGAGAGCCCATCAGACGAGGCCTGCATAAAGGTCTGTAGATTTGCCAAAGGATTTCACACATGACCCTGTGCAGACCAGTTTCCCAAGACTGGTAGGTAAGGGGAAAAGCACAATTGATAGATTTATAACAGAACTTAGTAGGATTTCTCAATTTTTACTATTCCTGGGGAAAAAAATCATCCTGTATCAAACTACATTTCCTGATTCGGGATACAGGAAAACGCAGTGGCTGCCACAAGATGCAAGCTGTAGCTTCGCTGCGGGATATTTGCAAACCACTTACTTCCCTTGGGGCCTCAGTTTCCTCATCTGTAAATGAAGGTATTGGAAGAAAAATACTCTAAGTTTTCTCCCAGATCCAGAATTCTGTTCTCCGCCACTCCAGATGTTCTTTGGGGATGTCGGTGTTGACGGGGAAGGTGGATAAACCTCGGGCGCAGGGAAGGAGGGGCCCCCCTTTAACTCCCGCGGTTCCCCTCTCGGCCTGTTCCCTCTCTGCCTTGTTTTCGCCCCAGTGCTCCCAGGCGGCGGCTGGAGCCAGTAACGAGAAACACATGTTTCTAGGCAGCCGTGGTGTTGCACAAGGCCGCCCCGGGGAGGGCGAAGGAGAGAAAGGAGAGGGAAGGGAAGAAAAGAGCTTTGGTTTCCTCGGCCTCCGCAGACAATTCCCCCATTGAGGTGCTGTGAGTCACGGCGGCCCGGCCATCGCGGTCCCTGAGTCACTTCCTCCGAGAGGGGCTCTCACTCGTTCCCCGGCTGGCTCGGGCCAGGACGCAGGGCCCTTCGGTGAGCCTCCGACGGCTTTTTCCTCCCTGTCGGGGTCCAGCGGCGGAGGTGGGGGTGCCAGGTGGCAGGGTGGGGGGACCGGATGGAAGGCGGCAGAGAAGCAGGTGGAAACTTGCCGGCGCTAAAGCTCATGCCTCCCTCCCCGGGGAGAGATGGAAGTGAAGGGAACACCCAGGCTAAAGGGCTCTCTCCAGCGGGCCCCAGTTTTAGCCAGATCTGGATTTTTCCTCTTTTCCGCCTTGATTCTCTGGCTGAAGTAAAGTTGTGTCGGTCATTCCTCCTACTGTTCACATTAGGGTGCTTTGGATGGCAGCTCTCAGGCCCCCGTCTTGCAATTTCCACCTTTGAGCACAAGGATCTTAGCGGCCCGAGACACCCTCACCAGGGCGAGGGCAAGCAAATGGGGGTCTGTTTTCAGTTCTTGCTTAGAATAAGTTTCATTCATTCGACAGAGCCGCACTGTGGGCTAGATCCCGTGTAGGACCAGGGATTCCCTGAGGAAATGGACATGGGCCCAGCTGGACGAAAGAGCAGGACAGGTAGATACACCAGCGATGCAGATTCAATATGGCAGGGGTTCTAGTGGAGAGGGCCAGAGGAAATCATCCACGCAGACTTGGCGACAGGGGACCTCGGGGAAGGCATCCAGAAAGGCTCGTTGGATTCGGTCAGGCCAACCTTGAGTGCCATTCTCCCTTGTCCAGCTGCCACCCCCAGCACTGAACCCCAGAGATGAGGCCTACTCTCAGCCCCTTAGAGATGAAGTGGTCTCCCCCCTCCATGCCAACAGAGGGCACTGTTCCCCAGCGGCCCCAGCATTTGGGGACTACGCTAGAATGCCACCACCTTGTGGGCATGCTGAGCCATGTCTGTTTCGCAGCTCTACTGCTCCTGGGGCACTTATCAAAGATGGGTTGACCTGAAAGCAATGCCCAAAAGAAACAGGGTCAGGCATGGCTATTCATCTGATTATAGTTACAGGTGAAAGGTAAAAGGAGTCCCTCTAAGGAAGTCCCCCGTCCACATCAGCTGGCTGAAGCCTTCCCTGAAGGAGGTGGATTTGAATAAAAACCTTCTTTGTGACAGGCACCATATCTTAATCTTCTCTATGTCCCTGCACATGGGTGCTAAGTGGAATTTTAATGTAAAATGTCAGCCAGAATGATAGCAAGGGCTCTCTCTGTCTTACGCCACCACTGTGCCCCTAGCATAGTGCCTGGCCCTACAAATACAGAGTGTCCCCCCAAAATGTATGCACCCTTTAACAGCTGATAGCTCGATTTTGAAAATGAAATGTATTTTAATAAACACTGCCTTTATAATTATTCAAAATAAGTGTATACATTTAGGGGACACACTATCTATGTTGAACAAAAGAATGAAACGAGACACTTGAAAGTAAAGTTCTAGAAACAGTAAGCATTTTTTGCTAGAAGAGAATATATAATGTCTATGTTGTCTAGTAGAACCTCCTTTTTCTTAGGTGCATCCCAGAAAGGTACAGTGACTTGCCCAAGGTCACACAGCTCGTCTCAGAGCTGGAACTTGTGGACATGCCACGGACATGCCAGTGTGGCTGCCTGGCAGGGTCGGCCACGTTTATATGAGGAACAAAGCAAGGCAGCACGTTTGTCCAGAGCAGGCACTTGTCTAGAGTTACACCTGCTAGAGGAACTTTTCACTGAGATGCCTTTTCAAGGACTCTAACACTGGCCTGTGCTCCTAGGGAAATAAGGAACCCTGGCTAGTGTGTCGAATGGGTAGCAATCCAAGAGATGTAGAAAGAGCTGAAATGCAGTTACGGTGTGATGCAGAAGGTGCCACAGTCACGTCACAGGGCCACAAGGAGCTCTTGTCTCCCAGCAGAAGTCAATACTGTTGCTACTGCTAAGTACGCCGTGCTTCCTCACACTCCGATGCATTTATACATGCCAGTCCCTGTACCTGAGTCTTTTTCTGCCTTCTCAGATGGACAACAGCTCGTTCTTTAAAATCCAACTCCATGTCCCCTTGAGCTGCAGAGGAAGCCACTTGTGCCCACATCTTTGTACAAACCCCTACTCCATGCTCATCAGAAGCCTGTTCATACCCTGAGCCTCTTTGTCCCTCATATGGGGGCAATGGCATCTGTTGATCCTGATACCTCCTGGGTCAGATGGGCAAATTCTTAGTCCTGTAGGCTGTGCAAATCACAAAGCCCTTGACAAGCACGAGAGATGCGTGTTTTTGTCATTATGGAAAGGATGTCAGCTGCTCAGCTTCTGACCAGCCAGGGCATGGCCAGCCTGTCCCTCGCTGTCACCCGGGTGACCGAGGCTCAGCCTCCAGCAGGAACCCCCTCCCTGTCGTACATATAAGCTCGCTCTGCAGCCCTGCTCACCCAGGCTTGCTTCTCAGGTGCTCCTTGCCCACTCGCCAGAGTCCAGGGCAGGCAGGCTGGCTGCCAGCACAAGGAGCACAGGGTGCGCTGCCAGCCCAGCCCGCCCAGGGAGCCCCCGCCCGCTCCTCACCCACCGCCTGCCTCTGGCTGCTTCTGGGACCTGGGGGCCTCCCTGGCCACTGCCCTCTACCCCCAGGCTCTGCCTTTATCCTCTCTCTGCTCGCCTTGGGCTGTGTTTACAATAAAAATGGAAAGGTCCCCACCCACTCTCTCTTGTCCCTTCTTCCTCCCCTGCAGCTCACTTTAATGTCCTTGAATCCCTCTCAGGCCCTTTAGCAAGCCTTCCTTCCTGCCCGCACCAAGCACTGCGTGAGGCACTCGCTCTGCAAGGCATTGTGGGAAATTCAGCAGCGTCTCCATCGTGAGCACTCTCTGTATCCTGCCAGCACCGTTAGTGGAGTAGGCTGTTCCCTGCATTGCCGGGTGTTCCTGTCACTGAATACACCGTGCTTCCTCACGCTACCATCCCTTCGCACATGCTGTTCCCTATACATGTAGAACTCCCTTCCCTACTTCTCCCTGAGATGGACAGCAGCTCATTCTTCAAGGTCCAACTCAACATCCCCCTTGTTGCCTTTTATAAAAGCTCCCGCAAGGAAAGTTCATTCTGCCCTCATCTGTGTACACACCCCTCCTTCCCGCACCCACCTGAGCCTGGCAAAGGCATGGGGCTAAATCCTGAGGAGACCCTGCCACTTTTTTCCACTTCCCCACTGAGCCGTGTTGCCTGGGCTCACAGAGGACTCTCAGTGGACTCCAAAATTTAGTAATGAACTTAAGAATGATATGTCATAAGAGGGAGTTGTCTGAAACTATCCCCAACAATTACCTATCTATTACCGAATCTGCAGCTTAGTCTTTAATGTCGTGGTTAGTCTCCTGTCTAATGTGATGTACTGGCTTGTTAACACTCTAGTGCGTGTTGTTTTCTAATACCAATTGCTTTATTCTGGTTGCATATATTTTGTTTGCTTGCTGCTGAGACCCTGAAGAAAGTATAATGGAGGTTTTTAGTAGGATCTAAAAACAGTCTTACAACTCATCCCCATTCTCTCCTGTATCCCTGCTTGCCTGCATTCACAAGGATTTATTATGCACCTGTTATAACAGTTATGTATCAGGGTGGCTGGCTTCTATTTCCACTCAGATGTGCAAAGGAAATGTCAGTTCTTTATTTTCTAGGATTTCATAAGCATCCTCACCGCACAGATGGGGGAGAAATTTGCACTTGTCAGTTCATGAGATCTGGGCCTCTGATGGTTTGCAGTCCCTTTCCAGTCTAGGGACTGTCTGTCCCGGGTGTAGCTCCCCAGAGAGCTGAGGGAAGTTCTCCCTTTGAGATGACTTGATCCCTTTAGATAAATGCTCAGTCTTTCCACCCTTCTCCTGCCCAAGATGCTATCTGGGTATATAAGAGGCCAACTGTGTCTTTAGAACATTGGGGATGGCAGGGGAGGGAGGTTGGAGGGCTCCTGACCTCACAGTGGTCCTTGGCTGGTCTCCATGGGGAGGTGGGTCTGAACTTGACCGTGTCTAGCTGGCATGAGTGAGACTTGCTCAGCCTGACCCTGTCCTGGGCACCTGACTGCAGAGTGACCCTGGAGCATGACTCCTGTCTGGTCTGTCCTCTGAGCACAGGCAAAGCTCCCGAAAGCGCGGCCTGACTCCCTCTCCGACCACTTGGCTCCTGGTGGTGCCCACTCTCAGGAGGTCCTCCTGGGCTCTTACCTGGACAGGACCAGTGTCCAGCCTGGGCAGCCTGAACATGAGAGGCCCCTGGCTGAAGGGTCACTTGGCCCCTGTGGCAGCCACCTTCCTCAGTCTCTGCTAACTTCTAAATCCCCCTCGAGTACTTACGCAAGCCTCTGGTTCCTTCCCAGGTCACGGGGGAATGGAGGGTGGCTCCCCAGGGCAGACGCAGGTCCCTCAGGCTGAGACTGACACAGAGCACGGGGAGGGCACCTGCGAGGGGGCTCCTCCCAGAATCCCAAACAAAACTGGGGCAGAAGCCGCTGTGCTCCTCACCAGCTTTCCCACCAGGGCCCCCTGAGCTGGCACTCAGCTCACAGGGGATGTTGTCACCGGCTTCTCGCCTCCCTCTGCTTTGCTCTGTCTCTCCGTCTTCCTCCTACAACCCCCCGAGGTGGGGGGGCCAGCTCTGTTCTTCATTCTTTCTGGCCTGGCCTTTCCTACACCCTGTCTTCCTCCCTAGGCAGTCGGCCTCCTGGTTCCACCCAAAAAGGAGAGATCTCCACTCTCTCCCTTATCAGAAACGGTAGCCCCACTCCCTATGTGTCAATGATCCTCTAACAGACTCAGAACCTCCTACTCTGAATCTTAAACGCTGAATATCCATCCCCTGTAACTCTTATGTGTTTGCTTTGGACTCTGGACTAAAGAAGCCTCAGTTTGCTCATCTGTAAAATGGAGAGCTAACAGAAGCCACTTTGGCTGTCAAGAGGACTAAATGGCAGGGTGTAGATCCAATGCTTGGCCCATGGTGAGTGCTGGATAAACGTGAGCCGCTGTCACACCCCTCATGGTCCCGGGACAAGCACAGGCTAGACAAGGCAAAAGGAGGCCCATGAAGGAAATGCAGTGGAGAAGACAGTCCAGATTGTTGTTTCCAAAAATAGGATCCTGGTTTCAGCCGCTAACAGGTATCAAGCGCTTACCATGATTGAGCATTTGTTGTGTACTTAACAGACAAAAAATAGTCAGGACAGAGGGCTTGGTGGTACAACAGGGTGGAGAACATGGAACAGACAATAAGAGCTTTGGGCAACCTGGCAGGTCCAGGCTGCTCCTAGCTGACTTGCCTGGTTACTGTGACGAGCCTTCTCTTTCAGGCAAAGGCCTAGCAGGAGACACCCTGAGCACTAGAGTCCCCAGTGTGGGTCCCAGGACCTGGCATTTAAAGCCAGAACAGAAAGGTCTTCTGCACCTGGTCCAGGTAGGCAGTCTCTGAAAGAAGGGACAATCAATGCCAGGTACTACAAGTTCAGTGTCACTAGTTCACCAAACATACCTACCTCTTAATTCTGTGGGTTGGAGATCACAGGGTGGGGAAGGAGAAACGGGGAGGGAAAGAGGAGATACCTTTATTTATCATTCACTCTAATCCTCCATAACCCATGAGCACAGATTTCAAAACCGAGGCTCAGAGATGCTGAGCCATTTTCTCAAGGTCACAAAGCTAGCAAGTGGCAGAGTCAGAACTTGCACCTGAGTCTTTCTGACCACATCCGCTCAACACACTGTCTTCTCCAGAGCATGTCCCCCCTCTTGACCACCAGCCTCTCAGCTCCTGTGTGTCCTGGTGTCTTCTGATGGGACACTGTCTGCCATGTGTGAGCAAACTAAAGTTGTCTCTCACTGGAAGCCTCCTGCAGAAATACAGGATCAGCCTGATCCCTATAGACCCCCTGCCAAGGACACCGACTCTGGATTTGATCGGATGGAGGCTCCCAATATATTTTTCTTAACTTGTTCTCTTACCTTTGTCTTGCCTTTTTAAAAAAAAAAATTGATTTCAGAGAGAGGAAGGGAGAGAGAAAGAAACATCCATCAGTTGCCTCTTGCGCCCTGACCGGGAATCAAACACACCACCTTCTGGTGACTGGGACAATGCTCCAGCCAGCAGAGTCACTGCCAAGCCTTACACCCCCACCCCCCCAATAAACAGCCAGAAGCAGGGATGTATCAGCTGGGAAAACGCAGTGGTGGAAGCAACTTGATAACTGATGGTTTTCTGAGTGCCTCAGCCTGCAGGAAGCCAGCAGCTGCAGCATATTGGTTACATGGAAATCATTAAGTCATCTGGGAAGGAATGACAGATGCGTGCCTGTGTATCTATGGTAGACGTGTGTTTGCTACGGAGCAAGGCGCCCCCGGCGGGAATTGCCTCAATATTGCCTCCAGGCCAAAAGAAGGGCCGCAAAATGCGGTCAAAGCTCCCTTGCAGGAGATGACTCTGGAAAACCATGTCTCGGTTAGTGTGAAGATCGAAACTTAGGGGGCACCGTCTGTTCCTCGACCCCCAACCTGACTAAAGGACTCCCTGTAGCAAAAGAACGCATTGGGGTGGAACCAGCCTGGACAGGGTGTCAGGTCTGGTTTCTTTTCTGTCGGTAGCTAGGCTGTGACCCTGAGGAAGTTTCTCTTGCCTTTTGGGCCTTAGTAAAACCAGGGGGGTTGACAAGGTGTTCTCTGGCGTCACTTCCTGCTCAGGGCCCGTAATACATTTTTACAGCATATGTCTGTGAGCCTGAGCTCCCGCTTCCTAGAACAGAGCTGCCCGGTTCCCCAACCCCACCCAAAAAGCGTTTCCTTTAGTAAAACCAGATTTTTCTATAAATCTCATTTTCCTTGTTGCAGATGATCTTTTGCATTCACAACTAGGTTATACCCCCAAACTAACTCCCCAGGATGTAAGACAAAGCAAAACAATCAGTTATTTCCAGCAAAGGTGCTCACATCCCAGTCTCGGATACACGGAAGGGCTGAAGTGTGTCATGGTTCATGGATGAAGAACTAGCTTCCTCAGGTTTGGCCTCTGAAGTAGGAAAAACAGGGACGTGGAGACACCTGAACCCACTGAGGTCTGTTCCTGGGCCACGGGGAAATCTGGCCACACGTCCTGCATGAAGTGGGTGTGCTGGAGTGGAGGCTGGGGGAGGAGAGGGCAGGAGCCAGTTGTTGGTCAGACCCAGTCTGACCCTCTTGATGACCCTGAAGGTAGACGCAATGTTTGTCTCTGTCTTAAAGTAAGTGGCAGAGTCTGGTCTCAAACCAGTTCTCTTACATTCCAATAAGCATGCTCTTAACCACCACACTATAATGCAGGCCCTCAACCTCTGTGCTGTTAATATTTTAGAGCAGATAACTCTTTGCTCCGGGGGTGTTATGGACTGAATGATGTATCTCCCCAAATGTCATATGTTGAAGCCCTCACCTCCAATGTGATGGTCTTTGGAAGTGGGGGTTTTAGAAAGTAGTTGGGTTTAGATTAGGATTCATGCCCTTATAGGAAAGGAAAGAGAAAGAGGGTTTTCCTCTCTCTCTCCACACCCAAACACCTATGAAAAGCCAAGTGAGCACACAAATGGAAGGTGGCTGTCTACACACAAGGAAAAAGGCCCCTACCATGACCTGAATCTGACCGCACCCTGTTTTTGGACTGCCCAGACTCCAGGACTGTGAGAAATAAATGTCTGTTGCTTAAGCCACTCCATCTAGGTATTTCCTTCTGGCTGCTGACCAAGACAGCAGGGGGACTGTCCTGTGCATTGTAGGACATTTAAAAGCATCCCTGATCTCTACCCCCTAGATACCAGTAGCAATCTCCCCAGTTGTGACAACTATATATCTGGACACTGCCAAATGCCCACCAAAAGGGAAAGTCATCCCCACGTAAGAACCACTGCTCTAATGTCAGCCCAAGGTAGGAAGAAACGATGGCAGCCTTGGGGCCCATAAAACATTGTGCTCAGATTCCAGTCTAAAGAACGAGCCTGGAGATGGAGGTGGGTGTGGCATCCACCCCTGTTCAGGAAGCAAGAGCATGAAAGGAGCATGGAAAGCAGATCCATGACTTCGGGTGTTAAAAATCTGAGATGTCCGAAGCACCTTCTTGTGATGAGACCTTAAGAATGGCTGAGTTGGCAGATATCTGAGCAGGCCCCAGTGAACCCCAGTTCAAAGCCTTTGCATCCATTCGCTCGAGGTGCGTGTGTCGAAGGCCTGCTGAGTCCCAAGCCCCAGCCGGCCCTGGGAGGCCGAGAGGGATGAGCAGCGCCGGCCCCGCCTTCCCAGAGCAGGTGTTCCAGGGAGAGAGACGGGAGCGCTCCTGTCGTTGGTAATGCCAGCCGCACCCAGACGTCAGCTGAAGACGTCCCGGCTCCTCAGGATCCAAGGAAAATTTCTCGGCCTTCCTCAGAATTTTGCTAAGCTGTGGTGCGCTCATCTTCTCCAGAACCTCCGGCCTTTGGGGTACTGGGTCCTCATGGCTGTCGTCCCCCAACACGTCCACACTAGCATCAAGTTCAGCTGCTTCTGGACTCACAGATACAGAGAACAGCCTGGTGGGTGCCAGAGGGGAGGGAGGCGGGGGGACTGCGTGGAAAAGGTGAAGGGATTGAGAAGTACAGGTTGATAGTTACAACATAGTCACGGGGATGTGAAGTAGAGCATAGGGAGATAGTGAATAATATTGTAATAACTATGAATGGTGCCAGGGGAGTACTGGAAATATTGAGGGAAACACTTTGTAAAGTATATGATTGTCTAACCACTATGCTGTACACCTGAAACTAATACAAAATAATATTGAATGTCAACTGTAATTGAAAAAATTGAAAAAAATTTTTAAAGAATATTATTGTTCCCTGAAGCCCAAATGCACAATTGCTACAAATTTAATAAATATTTTGAGATTAGATATAAATGCAAAGAAAAAAGTAATTTAGCTGCTTCTCCGGCTCCCACTACAAACAACAAGCTCTCCCACCATGGATGGTGTGTTTAGTGGACTTGTCGACCTCCTTAGTCAGGAAGGCTAAGGAAGGAGCCTTCCTTGCCCTCCCACCTCCGCTTCTCGACTCCCCTTTCTGTTCCCCAAGCTCCCCAATATTACCTCATCTCCCCATGCAGGGCCATCCCTGTCACCATGAGGCCTTGGCCCAGCTGACCCAGGCCCTTAGGAGGCTCACCTTCTATCCCAACCATTTACCAGAGTATTTTCCCTACAAAAACTTCCCTCCCTAAGGAGAGCTATGGAAACACCTATTGTAATGACATAAAATTCATCTCAGTGCAGCCATATGTGGTAATAAACACACAGCATAGTGATCCTGGCCATATTTCCTAGAGCTCGAATCCCAGCTCTGTCTCTTAGCAGCTGTGTGAGCTTGGACCTTTCACTTCACTGTGCCTTCTGGTTTCTCCTTCATTTGTGAAGGGGGAGGCAATAGGAACATCTTCCACTCCGGGTTGTGAGGATTGAGAGGGTAACTAGAGGTGTCAAGTGCTTAGAACTGTGTCTGGCACGTAGTACATGCTCAATAAATGCTGCTGTTGTGATCACTGAAGGATAGAGAGGTTTGGGATTGAGTCTGCTGGATGACAGGGACAGTCACAGGGCAGGGGAATTGGAAGAGTCCCAAAGGATGAGTAAGAGTTTGCCCCCGGGCACATCTGATGCCCTGAGTTTTATGAAATTGGGCCCTACTGGCCATGAGTCCCTTCTCAGCCTCGTTAACCTTCCCTCTTGGCTTTCCCATCAATTTCCCATTCCCACGGGGCTCAATGAGACACTTGGGAAAAATATTTTCCAAAATAAATTTCAAGTCATTATCTGACCCAAACCACCCGCTTCTGCGGCCCAGCCCTGTCTACTAATGTTACCGCCCTGTCCCTATTTAGACTGAGGTTAGAGAACTGGCCAGCCCTTCACCAGGGCTTCCCTGTCCTGCCACCTCCTGCCTGAGTCACCCCATGACGTCACAAGCCTAGATTTATGATGTTGGCCAGAGCAGTCTCAGGGATGACTATAGATGGGACCAGCCTTGAGCCCAGCTGTGGAACCAGTCACGCCGTGTTCCACCTCCCACCGCCCCGCTCTTCCATGATGTCATGGGAATGAGCCAGAACGGAACAGCGTTGCCTCCAAGCTCTGTTCGTTCTTTCTGTTTGACCTAGGACCAAGGACCTTCTTGAAGTCTCAGTTTCCTTATTAGTAAATGGGGATGTTTGAGGATCAGATTAAACAGCCTACATACATGCCTGTGCTGGAATTCGTGGGGGTCATCAACATGGATTGACACAATTATGAGACATAACAAATCACCCCAAAACTCCGTGGCTTAAGAAATCACCATCGATCTTGCTCTCGCTGGGAACGGGCTGGGCCTACCTGGGATTGGCTCCACCTGGCCCAGCAAGCTAGCCGGGCATGTTCTGAGCATGGCAAGTACAGAAGGACAAGAGGGGCACGTCCAAGTGCGCGAGCACATTTTAAGCTACTGTTTGTACCATCCAGACATGGTAGCATCTTGCTGGCCAAAGCAAGTCACATGAGCAAGTCCAAAATTAAGGACAGGAGAAGTATACTCACATCTTCCAGTGAAAAAACTACGAAGTCACCTGGCAAAAGATACTGATGCAGAGAGGGGTGCAGAATTAGGAAGGATGCAATACTGCAATAAATGGTCAGGAAACATGTGTTTGCAGCTCTCCTCCACATCTGGGGTCCTCTTGGTTTCAGTCATGCTCATCGAAACCCACCGTGAGGAAACAATATCACACTCACGCTCACTGTAAGCGAACGAGAACTGTTGGAAAGCACCTCAGCATTTGATCCAGATGTTGGGGTGTGTTAGAGCACCAAGCTCAGACTCTCCCCAATGGAATCCGGAAGCTCAAAAATTACTTGAAAATGGAATAACCTTCTCGCCATGGGCTTCGGTCTATTGGATGCTATATCCAAGCATCCCCCCAAATCACTGCGGGGCCACCGGGAACTCCAACCCAGCCGCATATGCCTGCAGCCTTGGAGGAAGCACCCTCAGTAGGTTCTGAGAAAAGGCCACCAATGGACCTTTTGGGAGGTCCTTCAGTCCCTTCCCTGCTGAGCCCCTGAATTTGGTCTTTGACTTAAAGAGGGTCATTTTAAGGGCATCTTCCAAGGACAGAGGCCAGTTGTCTCATGATGTAGAGAGTAAGTGGAAGAGAGAAAACCTAGACAAGCAAAACAAGTGATGAGCCCAGCCCCAAGCCTGTGGCAGTTGCAGGGATGTGCAGACCTGGTCTGATTCAAGTCCAAGTTTCACTTGCTTCCCCAGCTGTGCAAGGTGGGGGCCTCAGGGGAGTCAGCCCTTGTCTTTCATCCTGAAGACTTCTTACTGTCTATGCCCCGAACTGCTCACCAAAAACCCCTCCCATAAGCCCAACCAGTCTCCACTGACACCAACCACTCTGCCTGAAATATTCACCAGTAGCAGGTCTCCAAAGAAATGGAGCCAGAAAGGGAGAGGAGACATTAAGTTCATCCCTGTATTCCTGCAATATCCCCTTCATTCTTCCCATTTCCTTGTTTCTCAGACTCTGTTCACAAAGGCCGTCCCATCACTCAAAGGCAGTCCCAACACTCAAAGGCAGTCCCATCACTCAGACCTGAGCGAGCCTCCCGCAGAGTTTCAAGGCCCGGGGAGAATTTCTCAAGGTCTTCCTGCTGCTATGCTGCTGCATTTACAACCCTCCTGGGACACTGCTTCTAAGACATTCTGCTCTGTATTTATTCATCAGTTATCCCAAAAAGATCTAGTGCAGAGAAGTGCTCAAGAAACATTTAAAACTCAGATAGAAATCTTTATTAAAACTGCCAACACGAAGCAAGCATGTGAGTAGGCATCTCAGCCCTCCACCATCCCAGGAGGACTCAGATATAAGAAATGGAACTGGATTTTTCTAGGGTTCAACTTATTTTCTATTTCAAGCACCAGCATGGACAAAACTCAGTCAGTTTGGGGTCCCCTCCCCATCTCCTAAGGTTGTACCAAAGTTTGGGGGCTTACATTAGTTCCAAGGTATTGGGAGGGAACAGGCATTGTCAGTGCCTTCAGTCCAACTGGCATCCGCTGAGATGCCCACTGCCCTGTGGACCTCGTTGAACAGACCACACAGGTTGAATTCAATTAATTCCATCCCACGGTTTCTTTCCGGTCACTCAGCTGTTTCTGTGTTCCTCCTGGTTGCACAGGAATCTCTCTGCTGGTCTCAGACCTCATTAGGGCAGAAAATCCTGCTGGTGGCTCCATCTCCCCAGACGGTTCATGCAGCCATTCCCTCTCCAGATTCTTGCTGCCTCCCCAGTTCTGCCAGAGAATAGTGTGCAGGGCCCCTCTGCACCTAAATGTCACAAAACCTCCTTGGGGTTTGCCACCTACCCCTGGGCTCGTGCTCCAGAATCAGGGTCCAGTTCCCCATCCCCATTCTCCCCTCCCAAATATCCACTTCTAAGGTTTCCCCTCCTCATCTCCCCGCTCCCCGAGCCAGAGGAATTCTCTGCATCTCGGAGGTGAGAACCCTCGCTCTCACTCACTGCATTTCTCCCAAATCTGTGGCCTACTACACCAAGAGCCTTTGGTTGCCCTAAGGACTCAGGCTTTAGAAACTCAAAAGCCAGGGGGTGCTTCATTATCTCTCTGCTATCTCCTGTCATATCCCTGTTCCCAAGGCAGTGACCACACAACCACTAAGGGGCTCAAGTGGGGGCGGGTCTCAAGAGAGAGAGGGCAATCAGGGTGAAAAAAATTCACCAGTTTAAATTGTCAGAAATCTCATCCAGCCTCACAAACATGAAGCACATGTTAGTTTTAGGTATAGAGCCGCCAAGTTCAAGATGCAGGAGGTACTTCTCTGTTCTCCAAGGCCCTTAGCCTCCTTTGACTGCTCTTTAGCTTTAGAAAGGATACTGGGCCCCTTGTACCTATTTTCTTTATTTTGTAAGAAAATGATCTGAAGGAAAGAACTGACACTGACAGGTGTCACTGTCAGAACACCTGTTTTGCCCCCAGAGACCCCTCCCAAAGCCGCTCTCTGTTTCTCCCAGAGCTGGAGCCCTTTCCTCCCCCTCTCCCCCAGCAAGGCCACCTCTCACCATTCCTGCCACATGGCCCCTTCACTCCATGACATCTGAAAATACTCTCAGGGGTGGAGCTGGGGTCGGGGGAGTATGAGCCCCGGGGGTAGAGAGGCTCGGTGATTGCAGACACCTGAACCCAGTTCCTCCCCCACTTTCTGGGAGCAGCCAGAAACAGATGAGAAAGCCCCTCCGCACTCGGAGGCCCCGCCGCCTCCCCAGGGCTGGCGGGAGGGAGGGGGCCGAGGCGCGGAGAGGCTGCCTGTGCTGTGCCCAAGGGGGTTTCTTCCCTTCCTGGCAGGCTCCAGTACACAAGCGTGTTTGTTTAGGAGGGAAGGAATGCCACCCATTGCTCCAGTGGGGAGGGAAAAGTCATAATCTGCCCAGCGGCCCCTGGGCTTCCTGAGCATGTGTCCGTGTGCGTGAGTGTCGTCTATCTGCAGGCCTGGCGAGCTCCCTGCTTGTCTGGGCTGGAAAGGATTCATCTAGGAGCCATGTATGGAGTCAGAGCCTGCTGGGAAGGCCCCCCAGGGCCCTGACACTCACCTGGCAGGACAGCTGCCAGGTGGGGGTTCCCATCTTTGGAGGGCAAGTAGGGACATTCTGCACCCCTGTGAACCCAGTGCTGCTTAACTTGGGGAACCAGGAAGGGTTCCTCTAATGGTGGGGTCCCCCACCCCCTCAAGGGCACTTTCTGGCTTTTCTTAGAACAGCTTTATTGAGATATAATTTACATTCTGCACAGTTACCCATTTAAAGTACACAGTTCAGTGGTTTTTAGTATATTCACAGATCTGCTCAACCATCACCATCCTCATCTTCAGAACGTTTCCCTCACCCTGAAAAGAAATCTCATACCCATTAAACAGTCACAGCCCAGCCCTAAGCAACCATGAACTGCTGTCTGTCGCTAGAGATCTGCCTCTTCTGGACAGTTCATATAAACGGAATTATACAGTATGTGACCTTTTGTGTCGGACTTTTTTGCATTTAGCATAATATTTCCAAGATCCATCCATGTTGTATCATGCGTCAGAACTTCATTCCTTTTTAGGGCTGAATAATATTCCTTTGTGTGAATATACCACGTTTTGCTTATGCATTTGTCAATTAATGGACATTTAGGCTATTTTCACCTTTTGGCTAATATGAGTAATGCTGCTATAAACACTCATGTACAACTTTTTGTGTGGACATATATTTTCACTTCTCTTGGGAAGATTCCAACGGGTGGAATTGCTGGTTTAAGGGCACCTGTTTAATATGCAATTCCTGGACCTCTAGACCCTCTAAATCAGACTTTCTAGGAAGAGGCCCAGAATACACACATCGTAGCCTGCTCCCCAGGAACCCTGAGCCGCACGGGAGTGTAAAAGCCTCTGGGCTCTGGATTTGTGTGAGCTGATGTTCATTCTAAATACCCAGCCCACTCTTGAGCTAGAAAGTCAGAAGGAGGCTGGGACTGCCTGGCTGTCTATGACTTAATCACCACTTGTTGACATTTATGCACAATTTATTTAGGCTGTTCTCATATAGGATGATGCCATGGAACCACCTTTAATCCTTGCAGCAGTCTGAGAGGCCGGTGTGATCACCCCCATATTGCTGCAAATAGAGAGATGTGCCAACGCCCAGGTGCACCCAGCTACAAGCTGCAGGGCACACGGAGGCCTCTGAACTTGAAGCCCAATGTTCATCCCTAATACATCTTCTGACTCTGTCTTCTAAATAAAAGCTAAATCCATGCCTTGCCCAAGGTCACACTGCTAATTCCCATTAATTTAGAACTTACCAAAAACTGCACACTCACAAATACAGTCTCATATATGAAAGAGACCCAGAGACTCTGAAAGAGGAAGTAATTTGCCCGAGGTCACGCAGTTACAAAATGTCAGATCTGGGGTTCCCAATGCCAGGCCAGTGCCCCCACAGGCTAGCACCCTAACCACGGGAGCAGATCCCTGTGTTCAAGTTGCCAGTTGCAGTCTCCAGTGTCTGGGAGATAAACCACCCTCTCCTCCTGTCATGTCCCGACCATCAGCGCGGGAGCAGCCAGGTCTCCACGATGTGCCTGCGATAGAGGAGCATGCTCGCTCACATATGCCAACACCCCTGTGTTATGCAACAGAGCCCCTGGTCCAAGAGCTGCTGTAACACCTTTATCTGCCCCGGGCAGCCCCCATCTGCCAATGTGCAGCGTCTCTCTGGCGCCTGGTGAACCAACAGGAGGGGTCACCGAGATCCCGGCCCTTCACTATCTGACTTGTTTTTGTAGGAAGTCAAAATAAGAGCCAAAAGCAAATTCCTCACTTCATAGACAATTCATTTCCTGCCTTTGGTGACATAAAAAGGGCCCTGGCTTGGGCAAAACAGGCTTTTAGAGTGGAGATGCTGGAGTCTGACTCCTCCCGGTTCAAATACTCCATCACCACTGTTGCCATGTGGCCTTAGGCAAGTCAGTTATTCTTTCTGGGCCTCGGTATCTTCATCTATAAAACAAGCCTTCAGAGTGCCCACCTCCTAGCAGGGTGGGAAGATTGAATGAGCTAATTAATCTGAAGTCCTTTAATCCCTGGCACATAGTAGCTGTTTAATAAGATGTATAATTACTACTGAGCTCTTAGAAAGATGCAGCACCCCTAAGACCGTCCATCTTTCAAAGCCCAAGGTTGTGTCAGGTGCTTTCTAAGGTGTCGTGTGTGTGTGTGTCCCACTCTCAGGATCTGTGAATTACTGGACTTCAGTGGATTTTTATTTTCTTGTTCTGGCCCCTGGAGGAACTTCAGGATCCCCCTTCACAAGCCTAGGGCAGAGCTGTGCGAAGATGTGCTCAGATGACCTGAAGGCCCAAAGTGCTGAGGATTTCAAAATAGGTGCCAAAAATGGCACATCAAACAGCACCTGGTCTTTGAAGGCATCTTAAAATGTCCCTCCAGCTTGGGTTAACGTTAGGGGTGGGGTCAGTGTCGCTGCTGAGTTCAGGGCCAAGCTTAGCCTCGAGAGGCTAGGAAGTCTGGTGTGCCAGACGGACTGGAGTTTTCAGGAGAAACACACCGGTATCTGATGTCCCATAGAAAGGTAGGGGACACACCTGCCACATGGGAAGGGGCCAGGATAATGGGTCTGACGATTATCCTGGCGGCAGTAAAATCCCACTGAAGCATTTCAAGCAAGAAGGGGTGCCCTGAGAGGGGACTCTCTGGAGCACTGGAAATGTCCTGTATCTCGATCCAGAGGTGGTCACGCAGCTATATACATATGTAAACAGTAACATCGCTGTATCCTTTAGACATATTTCTTTTACTGTATGTAAACTATACATCCACTTTTTTAAAAAGATAAGCATGCCCAGCTGATGAGAGGCAAAGCTGAGACTCAAATCTACGAAGAGCCAGGATTCGGGTGGGGCAGGTGAGGCAGACTGTGCCAGTGCAGGGCCGGATCCTGCCTTTACGTAAAATATCAGTATTTGTTCATCGTGGATTTATGTGCATTGATTTTTTATTTTTAAAAATATCACCCTACCACATTTATTTGGATTCTTGGGTTCAGAGGCATCCCCTTAAAGTTCGTGACTGAGGCAAGTGCCTCACTCTCCTTCCCATGGTTCCAGCCCTGATGACCCTGCGGGACGCATGCCCTTAACCACCCCACAGGTGGCCTCCCCGCCCTGGTCAGGGCACCATCGCGGTTTGGTTGGAGGAGCCTTGAAGGAAAACATGCAAAGCGATTCTTACACCCTGGAGCTGGACAAGGACCATTGCCACAGAGACTCCCAGGGCGGGGCTCTGGCAAAATAGAAAGAAAAACATTCAGAAACTTTCAATAAACCTGTGGGTGACAGAAAAGACAGCGAGAGGAGGGGCAGGTGCTTGGGCCTTGGTCATCAAGGGAAGGTTAGCTTCTCATGGGAGACAGGAGCAGCTCCCTCCTGCCACATCCCTGTCACTGCACGGCCGCCCGAGCTGGCCGGCCCGGGGACGTGGCCCAGGAGGTCTGCCTTTGCAGCCGCTTCACAGTCACATTCAGAATTATCAACCACTCAGCACAAACATTTTAATGGTGGTGTCTGTATATATTACAACGGGCATGGCAAACGGTTCTCTGCGTTGCGTAGTGCTGTGGCCTTTTACAGATGTTGCCCAGATGTTGGCTGGGCTCTCTCTTTGCCTCCCTGAGATCTAGAGGTAATTTTCTCGGACCTTCCACTGTTTCGCAGCTCACCTGGGCCTCTCTTCGGGGAGAAAGGAGACTCTCCCTCCAGGAAAAGGCCCCCACTTTTCCGTTTTGATTAGGAAAGTTGAAAACACATCAAAGGAAACAGTCCCAGTACCAGCACAGGTTACAGGAGAGAGATCAGGCGCCTCCCGGCTGGTAGCTGAAGATTCAAGTGGCTCTTCATTTTCTTTTCTTGTTTAGTTGCCAGAGGAATTGGGAAGACCCCACCCCACCCCCAGATCTTCTCTTCAAACCTCTCTCTCCAGCCCCTTAGAAATGCACAGAAACCTCCCGGTGGGGGGAGCGGAGGACAGGGCTGCTTCCACCAGCCCCAGATGCCTCCCCGAGGCCCCCCGCCTCTCTCCCCTCATGGCTCCTTAATTATAAAGTTTCTTTCATGAAAGAAACATTCAAACTTGTAAATTAAACGAGGACACTAAGTGGAACATTTTAGAAGCACAGACACCGAAGGGGACAAAAGGGCTTGTCACCCTCAGCATCACGGAGCCTTTGGAAGAGTCGTCTGGCCTGCCCACCGTCTCCAGAGGGCAGAGGGCCAAGGCCAAGTGGGCAGCAGGCGAAGGGTGTGGAGGGATGAGAGCTGTGGGTCTCCCGAAAGACCAGAGGCTCCCTGGGGCCAGCTGGCTCCCAGGCCCCTTGTAAAAATGCTCCTCTGTGTTTGTACAGGTGGGACGGAGGGCGAGAAGGGAGGAGTGTGCGCCTGTGTGTGTGTGTGTGTGTGTGTGAGTGTGTGTGTATGTTCAGTCTGTGAATCCATCTATGAGAATGCCTGTCTCGGTTTCCCAGCGTGTCTGTGTGTGTCCAGGAATCTAGGTATCTGGAGTGTGTCTTTGTGCACAGAGATATCCCTGTTTCTAGACATGTGTATGTTTTGTGCACCATCTGCCTGTATGGATGTCCCTCTGTTGTTAGGTGTGAGTGGTGTCTATATGGACACAAGTCTCAACTCCTGGGTGTGTCTGTGTCTCTGCTTGCCTAAATACAGGGGTATGTTCATGTGTAGATGTGTAGGTGTAGGTGTGGGTGTGGGTGCGTGTGGGTGTACATGTGTGGGTGTGTGTGTCTGCATGGAGGTGGGTTTGTGGGACGTGTGTGTCTGCATGGAAGTGGATGTGTGGGTGTGCACATGTGCATGTGTGTGTGTGCATGTGTGGATGTGTGTGTCTGCATGGAGGTGGGTTTGTGGATGTGTGTCTGCATGGAGGCGGATGTGTGGGCATGCATGTGTGGCTGTGCATGTGTGGACAGGAACCTGGGTGCATTAGACCTTCCAGAAGCCACAGCCAGTGCACACACTGTCTTTGCAAAGCAAGTCATCTGTTTTCCTGGTTTTGTTTTTCTCCTCCCTGTGGGTCTGGACCCTCCTTGAAAACAAAGGGAGCTTAACAACGCAGCCCTTCCTGTGTTCCCAAATGTGCAGAATGCTGCGGTGAGCTTGAGCGGTGCCAGCTCGGATGCCCAGCCCTGCCGCTGCTGCAGGAAGCCACCAGCCCGCGGCTACCACCGCCCATGTCACAACACGCCCGGGCGGAGGGCAGGCAGGGAGGGGGAGCCGCGCAGCTCGCTGCACCCCAACTCCTGAGCCAGCAGAGGCCCTACCTGGGAACAGAGAGCCCCCATGGGGGCATACATGCATCATTTTAGGGCTCCCTTCCAAGAGGAGGGGCCCCTGGGCGTGGTGGGAGGGGAGGGCAGAGACGATACCTTCACCTGGAATTTATTACCAACCACCCAGGTGTGCGGGACCTAACTTCCATTTTGCCAAGTTAGTTCTAGGCAGAAGTCAACATTTTACTCATTTCAGCACATGTTTCCTGAATACCTGTTATGTGTTAGGCACTGTGAAAGATCAAACGACTCAGCTTTGCCACCCCGGGGCTCACGGCCCTCACCTGCCACTCAGGCCTCTCAGTGTCCTCCGGTGTGAGGGGAGGGGGGCTTGGGCTGCATATCTGCAAAGCCCCTTCCAGCTTGGAAACCCCAAGACCCGCAGTATGGAGCTTCTTGACTCCAGGCTTCTACACGTCTCCCTTCTTTGTCATCCCACAGATGGAGCGTGTCAAGTGTCCCCTTCCCTCCTACCTCTGGATACATTTTCCTCCCTCCCTGCCTTCCCCTCCGAAGCCAGGCCCTCCTCAGTTGAAGGTGTGACTTACTGAAGCTCCCCTCCCCGGTCTGCACTCACCTTCACCTGATCCCAGCTCCCACCACGGTGATCACAGCCCTCCCAGGAGTGGTCCACGCAGCTCTCCAACCTCAGGTCCCACATCGCCCCAGCTGCCTCCGCGCCCCCCACCCTCTGCACACACCTTCCTCCCCACCCCAGCCTCTGCTCAAGCCCCCCTCTGCCTGAACACTCTTTCCTCCCCTCACCCCCAACCAATTCCCAGCCCTTGAGACCGGAGTTATCTTCCCAGGCCCATCTCAAACGCTTCCTCCTCCACGCAGCCTTTCCTGGGTCCACCATCCCTTCCCCAGGAGACATGAGCTATCTTTCGAAACCTCTCCTATGCAGCAGCATATCTGGCCTTTACATGTGTCATTGGTGTCTTTGTCTACCCCCCGCAATATGACTGAGATCCTTTAAACTAAAAGTCAGGTTCTAGTTTGTCTTTCCTGTGCAGCGTCTGTCACAGGAGGTCAGCGAGTGTCTGTGCACAGAGCGGTCTGGGTGCAGAGCTCCGGGGTGGAAGCTCAGGAGCTGGGGAGCCGGGCACTGCTGGGACTGAGGTGGGCAGAGGAAGGGAGGAGCCTCAGAAACCCCAGCCAGGTGGCCAACCAACGACTGTCCTTGAACTTGGGACAAAGATCATGGATGCTGAAGTAGTCTGTTGGTTCAACCCAGAGCACAACTTTCCCAAGAACAAAAGCAAGACAGTGTCACGTAGCAAGAAGACTCTGAGCACAGATGGGACTGACTCCGTGCTGAGGCTGAATCAGAAATTCATTCCCACCAGAGAAAATGTTGGTTGTTCCGCGAAACCGGCCATGGGTGCAACAAGAAGCCAGTGAGGGGTAGGAGAATGTCCGGAATGTCTTCCTGGTCTTTGAAGCCAAGACCTTTGCTCGCCTTGGGTAACGTGGGGGTGATACCACCTCCTCCCCACCGGCATCGGTCATGCACTGGCCCCTCTGAGCACTCGGGGCTGCCATCTGGCCCAGACTTTTCTCACTGCAGGACACTGCCTTGCTTTTTGTTCTTGGGAAAAAGTAGGCCACTTGGCATCAGGATCTTTCACCCAAAGTCAGGCACCTTAGGATACGGGAGGAATTACCTTGAGTATCATGACCTAAAGGGCAGCCAGAGGGCTGGGATCTGTCCCTCACTGATTTGAACAAGTGACTTCCTCTTTGTGACCTTCAAGGTTTCCTTGGTACAAAGAGTGGTTGGACTAGAACTCCCCTGAGGTGCCTTCCAGCCTCCAACAAAGGAAATGTTAGCTCTGGATTATGCAAGGACTGGGCCCCACTGGGCCAAAGGGAGTTCCTCTTGGCAGGGCAGGGTATGAGGCAGGCCTGGCCCTAAATCACCTGGCAATGCCTTCCTGCAGGTGTCTGGCCACGTGCAGACCAGCCCAAGCTTTCACATCCCCTTGTGAGGACACTTTCTCTGCAGTTTCACATGGACATTGACCATCAGAGAGGACTGCTGGACAGGTCCCTGGAGGTACTGGAGGGTAGGAATTGTGGGGAGTTGGCCCAGGAGAGATATCAGGGCAGGTGGGATGGGAGAAAGGCACCCCAGCAAATGATTACCAATGGGAATGAAAGTATGTCAATATTTTAACAACTGGCATAGCCAGGCAGGTAGGTATTTACTGGATATCAGCTCAGCCCTGATCAGAATACTGCCCTTTGTGTGTACAGAAGGGCAGACCCAGATGCCAGCAACAGATTGGAAAGTGACTCCCTGCCCCCAGCCCCTGGAGACCTCATGGAGCCCACCCTTCCCTCACAAGCTTGCTTCATCCTAGGGTCCCCGCCCCAGACCTCCCTGGGCATTGGCAAAGAGCAGGCATTATTCCAAACCCTGACTTCATGCTGACCATCAAATCCCCAAGCCAGGGAAGGAGCGATGATGTCATTGTCCCTGTGTTAAACAGAAAAGCAATAATCAGACTCGGAAGAGATCTCCTTTCAAGGCAGAAGGCCAAACACTTTGTCTTGGCAAAGGCGTCCGAGGATTGCCTCATAGAAAGAGGGGCGGGCGTGCTCATGAGCATCATTTGTTATGAGCCGGGAGCCTGCAGTGTCCTTGGAGTCAGGAAGACCTCGGGACCCTGTGAGATGGAAGATGTTGTAGCTGAAACCAATGAGCATGACCGCCATCTATTCCCATCTGTACCCTCTCTTGGGGAAGAAGAGGGCACCTCAAAGCTCAAGGAGAAGACTTTTACCAACAGAGTGGTACCATCCCACCCTGGGCCCAAGTCCCCTGTCACTATTATAAAGAGGTCATCAGTTTTCTTAATTTGAGTAAGTTCCATAAAGGCGGGAACCTTGTTTATTACTGTGTCCTGGCCTCAGGTATGGAGTTGAGAAATCAATAAATATTGGCTGACTGAGTGGCAAGGAGGAAAAAGCAATGAATTGGGATGTAGCACTCCTGAATTCCAGGGCACATCCAGGTGTGCCAGCTGGGCTCAGGCAGGCAGGTTGGGGTGCCATCGGTCGGTGCAGACGTGTGCTATACATTCCAAAGGATCTACCCTTTGACAACCTTCAACTCTACCTTCTCCCCACAGTTCACAATGTTGCCTCCACGCTTCTGCTAATATCTTTAATCGTACTCAGGATGGCTATCTGGTCAACCTTTTGTGGGTAAACCCTGTTGAAAAGGCCCCACTTTGGGAAAATGTGTTCAGGAAAAACAGCCCCACCACCACCACCACCACTCCTAAGCTATGCTTCTGGGGGCTCTGGTCTGAGCTTGGTCACTTCAGCGACCTTGGGCATGAGACTTCCCCTTTCTGGGCCTCAGTTTCCCCTTCTACAAAAAATACAAGATAAATTAGAAATATCCAATGTTCCTAACTTTTTGGGGGTGTCTCAGCCCTCTTTTAGACACAGAAGAAGCTCATGCAGCTTTCCCCTTGCATGTGCGAAGGAACATTTTTGCATCCGGGTTCGGGAGGTGCGCAGCCCCCTCCACAGCCCAAGGTCAGAGCCTCTGTGATCTGTGAGTCCCTCCAGGAGCTGACTTTCTGGAACGTTAACTGGAGTGTGACTGAGAAAACAAGTTCTGCTGCCCTCCTCTGAGGCCAGCCCAGGGGCCCGTCTCAGCTGCCCCTTGGGAACAAAGGCTCGTGGGCTTCATGGATGGCCCCAAATACAGCCCCTCGTGTCCTCCAGACCCAGGCTCCTGGAAATGGGGCAGGAAGAAGAGGAAATCCAGGCAGCTCCGCCTAAAAGGAATTTCCTCTTCTCTGCTGCTGCTTCCAACTTGGCCTATCAAGACTTTGACGAAGGTGGGGATGCGGTGGGAAAAATACTAAGAGATTTTTTTTTTTTTTGATTGAGGCCCAGAAAGGATGTGGAGATGGGCCACAAACTGGAGAGGTCAGGCACGGGTACCTGGCAGGGGATGCTGGGGCGTGTGGGTGGGGCCTCTGCACATTCTCGAGGACAAATTGGACTTTTCCAGCCGCTGGTTTTCGAAAGCTATTTATGAAGCTGAACTAATCCAGCCCAGCTGTGCCACTATAAGTAAACAGGGCGTTTTGTGGGGATTCAGAGCCCCCATCCTCCCCACCCCACCCTGCCTGTACTTACACAGCTCCCTCCGTCCTTTCTATAGGGGAAGGTCATGAGATGGTGAGGTCAGGCAGGTGACGTTGAATCTGAGTCCAGGACTCATCCTTACCTGTCACCACTCTCAGCACTGGCAAGTCTCACCTGGGCGTCAGGATGGTCACACAGAACTGAGTCAGGGCGCCTTCTTTTATACTTCTTAGCTGGGTGAACTTGGGGTGCTTCTTAATCTCTCTGAGCTCCAGGTTTCCCATCCACAAAATGGTCATAGTAATAATACCTAACTTGTAGAGTTGCTGGGCAGGATAAACGAGGAACTAATAGTGCAAGTGCAGCCGGTAGTGTTCAGCACGGAGCTGGCCCCAGCAGACGCTGCACGCCCCGTGTGGACACCCATGGCTCCTTTATTCTTCTCTCTAGACTAGAGAGTAACATAAGTGAAGGCCTGGAGTGAATTAGGAAAGAGACCCCGCTCTGAGGGGATGATTGGGAAAAACAGTGCTCCCTTCAGGCTGAAAAGCAGTGCCCACCCCCAGGGCATGGCTCAGCAAAGGGGGCATGGACTGGGCTGAGTCCCCCTTCTCACCCCCTCAGCTTGGTGCCCTTGTGCAGACCACCACCCCCACAGCCACGTGTGAACCACAACCACAAAACCCAGGCTGTCCTGCTGACCCTCGGGCCGATCTTTTTCTTCTGCTAGAGCTCCAGTCTTTTAGCAAAGTCACTGCTCCCTTTTTAAAAATGCCGAACGGGTTAAATTTGGAGAAAGTCATTTTCACCTTAGTGTGAATGAATTTCTGGTTCATTCCTGCCCTAAGAAAGAGGCAGAAAAAGATAACGCTAACCAGGATGCAGCCTTATGTGGCTCTTGGGATAGTGCTATCCTGCCTCAGCATCCTAAAGCAGCAGCATCCATCCTTTAACACAAGTGTCACAGCAAAGTGACTTCCGGGCCCCTCGCATACTGTGCCCAAGGCAAAAAAAGTCACAAGACCATCCTAGATTCAGGGGGTGATAAGACAGGCTCCACCTCTTGTTGGAAGGACCTGTAAAGCCACATGGAAAGAACATGGATACATAGGCATTAATTGGGACCATCAGTGCAGTCAATCTACCATGAGTTGGGACTGTGTCCAAGCCAAATGTGGACATAAAGGTTGATAATGTGACCCAATATTTTCTAATGGGCTGTCCTGGAACCTCCAGGATGGTTGGTCATACTTATAGTTAACATATCTCCCTAACACAGCTGACCTTCCCTAAACACGCGCTCGGCCCAGTTCAGAACCTGAGACTGCAGAACAGGGATGGAGCTCCTATGTACATTTTGGGATCAAAGGCTGTTATTTATTAAGCAGACCTTGAATGTTACAGGACTTCAGATCTGGAGGCCATTTAAATTGATGCCTTTTGTCGTATAAATGAATAAATTAAAGCCAAGAGGTAAAGTGCCTTAGCCAAGATCATATGGTAAGGAGACCAGTGTTTCTCAAATGTGAACCTGCCCACGATCACCTGAGCCTCTGCAGAGTCTGAGCCGTGGGTCCGGTGGGGCCTGAGATTCAGCATTTCTAGCAGGAGCCCAGGTGATATTGATGCTGCTGGTCCCAGAACAACACTTTGAGTGCCAAAGCTCACAGATTCCAGAGAGAGGGGATCAGAGGAGAGGAGATGGTGGGCACACACCTGCATTTAGAGCCATTCTGTTCTTCCCAATCCTTCACTTGGACCCATGAGTAAACAGACGTTCAGAAAGGAGGTGTTGGCCTTGGACCAGCTCCCTGAAATTTTACCAGACAGGACCCTCTTCCCTCCCTCACAGGCAGCTCTCAGACAGGTGGCCCCCCTGGGATTTCTAGCTCCTCAAGGTAGAGGTGTCCTTTCTGGCTGAGACCTCGGGCTGTGGGCCGTCTTCTCACTTGTCAGGGACTCGTGGTGCTGGTCCAGGGGTCTCTAAGTCCCAAGGGCTGAGATTGTCCTGTCTGGTTAGTGATTTAGGAGCTTGGCAGCCACCGTCGTTCTATTATGCGGCCTCTGAACATTCCGTCCAGCGGCCTCTTGGCACACCGCGCACTTTCGAAATGAAAGAGGAAAGAAACGAACATTGCCCTCGCTCATTTGCCTAATTTAAAAGCATCTAGAAGCTTTTTTTAGAAGGGGAAAAACATCATCCGTCTAAAATGGAGGAAGCGCCTCATCAAGGAGCCAAGAGAGAAATGGAGACGTCAGTTTCAAGGGCTGACGTGCTAATGGACAGGCCTCGCACCCGGTTTGCTTCCCCCCAGCCCCTTCCAGCTGAGACCCCGCCGCCTTTTTAGAAGCTCTTGAGCAGAGAGGACATTGCCTTCTCCTGAGAGAGAACTGAACCCTGCTCGCCCACCTCAGGCAGTGGGAGTGGTGTCCCACCAGTGCCGTCCAACCCTCAGGCCTTTCTCGAGGGGCTTCCCTGTGTCAGGTGCCATGCTGGGTGAAGTTGGGGGTGCTTCTTAATCTCTCTGACTCAGTTTTTCCATCTGCAAAATGGTCATAATAATACCTAACTTGTAGAGTTCCTGGGCAAGACAAACAAGGCAATAAAAACAGAAGTGCAGCAGGAAGTGTTCAACACGGAGCTGGTCCCCAATAGATGCTACGTGTCCCTCTTGATTTAGTGACCAGAGACAGCCCTGTACTGTACATGCATCCATTCACTCACCAGGTGACTCTTGCCAGGCACCGTGCCAGCTTTGAGGACAAGAAGGGAGAGAGAGATGCATGGCCTGGCTATACCTGGCCCAGCCGGAGACACCATCCGTGAGTAATTCTCATTGACATACTGCAATAAGTAATACCTTCTTGTGATAAGTAACCACGATAGAGTGTGGTGCTGGGAAGACAAAGATAAAAGAGGCCTTGCTCAGATCCATCCTTCCTTTGTACCCCGTGGCCACTGTCTCAGCTTGGGACCTCCCAGAGGCACAGCCTAGGGACAGTGGAGAGCAGACACTGAGCGGCTCTCTGCAGGCCTTGGGCCAGGCCCTCCACCTGACCCCAGCCCCACCTCCCCACACCAGCCAGAAGTGTCTTTCCCAAATGTGAATCTAACCGTGTCATTCCCCTACTAAAAATTCTGCACTGGGCTTCCCATCATTCGTGGGATTAATTCCAAACCTCTCAGAATAGTTTACAAGGCTTTTTACAATCAGGCTCCAGTCTACTTCTCAGCCCCATACCCCCCTCCTTCCCCATCTTTCTTCCTTCTCTCTCACTACGAGGAATATTCTGGGGCTCCCCCAGGCCACTCAGAGTAAGGGGGGGCTCTCTAAAAAAATCTGTTTTATTATGGAAATGTTCAAACATACGCAAAGTGAAGAGAGTGAAATGATGACCCTTAATATACCCGTCACCAATCTTGTCACCTCTACCTCCCACCCCACACGGGATTATTTTAGAACAAATCCAAGACATTATGTCCTTTCATCTGAAAATACTTCAGTATGTATTTAGGAAAGATGAGGACAGCCCATTTTTTGAGGCTCCAGATTTGTTTTTAAAAGTTCCAAAACAAGTTAACCAAATTTGTGGTACAGTTTGAATTTGTACATTGAACAAACCAATGTTTTCAGCACACATGCACAGTACAATGATTGTGTGGAGAGAGCATGAAAGAGTCCAAGTTTGAGGTCCTTCTCAAAGGTGAAACCCTGGCCAGCTCCACTCTCCCAGGGTCACCTTCCTCTGTCCTTCTGCCCTTGTGTTTGACCCTGACGTTTCCCGAGTCCTCCAGGAAATTTCACACCTTTGTGCCTTTTCCCTTGTGTATACTTCTGCCTGGATCACCCTTTCCCCTACTTAGCAAACTCTTGCTTGACCATCAAAACCCAATGCAAATGTCCCCTTGTCCATGACACCTCTTCCAATGACCTCCCTCTCCCACAGGTGTCCATTCATCTTCTTCGCTTCTACAGCATTTTCTTCATACTTCTCTTGAATGTTTACACTGGTGAGTTAAAGTTATTTGTTTATAGATCAGCTACCTCCAATAGCCTTGAGCCTCTTGTGGGCAGGGTCTGGGTCCTCATTATGTCCCCTGAGGCTGGTGTGAAAGGCATTCTGGTCCTAAAGCATAGACTCTGGCCTCAGGCAACCTGGGAAAGATATTTATTTCAGTCTCAGTTTTCTCGTTGGTAAATTAGGGATGGTAATAGCACTCCAACAGGATTTTCATGAGGATTAAGTGAGATGTGTCTATGCAGTGGCTGTGAAACCCACCACATGCAGACACTGAATAACTGCTGGTCTCTGCCATCAGTGGCCGGCGTGACTCCTTCATTAAAGGAGGCCCTACATCCAGGGTCATGTCTCGCCCTTTGGCACAAGGCCCCAGTGTCTGTCTGGGTCTTGGTAGTTTTCCCCTGTGTGAGAGACGGTGGAAATTTCCCTGCTCATCCTGAGCTGCAGACCCTGCCGTGGAGGGCTTCGCACCAGCTCTCTGGAGCGCCACCCCAGGGCTCCTGCTCACCCCTCGCCTCTGCCTCCCCGGTGCAAGAGAGCAAGTCTGGGAACCCTGCACCCCGCCCCGGGGTCCCCCACCACAGACACTGGGTTGTGTTCCAACCCTCCACCTCCCAGCTGGGTGCAAAGGAGTGCTCCCTGTCCCCCCAGAATGTGCTCAGAACTCTTGTCACCCAGCATTCCTGGGAAAACTCGGTTTCTAGGAAGTCACTGTCCTGCAGGTGTCGTGACCCAGGGTGGGCCTCTCAGCTGCGCTTTAGGCCGCATCCACTCCTACACCTTCACCTGAAGAACACGCGTAGAAACCGGGCCCCACTGTGCTCCTGCACTTTGTCTTTGAGATCCTGCCCTGCCTGCCCGCCCACCCCTTCTCCCAGGGGTGCCGGAGCCTCCTCTGGCCCAGTGAGAAGTGTGGAAGGGAGGGTGGGAACCAGCCCCAGACTAGCCCTCCTCTCCCCAGATTTCCACTCCCTGCAGAAAAGGGTTGGTTTGCCTGTAAAAACCCTCCTCCCTCCCGAGCATTATAGACACAAGATGCCCAGCTGGATGCTGTCAGTATTTCTGAGCCATGGCATCACCAAAGTCTTACCCTTGTTCGCTCAGAGTTGCTAAGACATCCCTTGGCCTTCGAGTTTGCAATCGCTGGAAATACATACCCAGGCCATTCCAAGATGTATGTAAAAGTCAGGCACCCATACGATGGGACAGTACTGGGCAATAAAAAGGAATGAGGCGCCGGTACCTGCCACAACACGGGTGAACCTTGAGAACGTATGCTAAGTGAAAGAAGCCGGTCCTAGAAGGCCACACGTGGTATGATTTCACTTACATAAAATTTACAGAATATGCAGATCGATGGGGGCGGAAAGGAGATCATTGGGAACTAGAGGACTGAATGGGGGAGTGACTGGCAGTGGGTTTGGGATGAAATCATCTGAGATGAGAGAACAGTGGTAAAGTTGCACAGCTGCGAACATACGATAAACACTGAACTGTACATTTTAAAGGGGGTCAATTTTATAGTATAGGAATTGTATCTCAGTAAAGCTGCTATTTTAAATTAAAAGCCAAGCACTGTCGCTGCAGCTATGGTAGGTCATATCTCAATGAATTCAATAAAAGGTTATGCAAGATTTATAGGATAAAATCCAGGCAGCAATAAATCATTCCAGTTTGAGTATATTTCTGCACAGGAAAATAAGTATATAATCATTATCAGATCAATCCATTATATCAATTTAATGATAATTTAAAAAATAATTTCAAAGCAGTTTTTACAATGCATAGTACAAAAAGGAAAGACTTAAAAAAAAAAACAAAAAAAATCCGGAACAATATCAGGTGGTAATTTGGTTTTTGGGGGGAATAATTTGAATGTTAATTTCCGGATAGGATCCAGCAATACATAGCATGTGTCTGACATACAAACTTCAAGACAACCTTAATCGCTGGGGTGCCTGTTCCCATTTACAGATAAAGCAACTGAGACCCTGAGGGGGTAAGAAACTTGCCCAGAGGTTCTTGGGTGGGAAATGACACCAACAGTGTTTAAACTCCAGCCTGTCTGCCTTCAAGGCCTACATTCATTCTTCTTCTTTAGTCTAGGGCATTCCACAAACACAGCTTTTCTGAACCAAGGAAATATCTCCCTTTGTTTATAGCCCCAAAGAAGCAGTATTGTTTCTGTGCAACACCAACAAGAGAAACTTTTACTTTAACCTTAGGAGATTACTAAAGCTTTTGGTGGGTACTGAAGCATTGCTATTATTATTTAGCCATTTGAAGCCTCTAAGAGAAACACTAATTTCCCATAATGGGATCGTCTGACTTGTAATGGGTGCTTTTCACCATCTAGAAATGGAGCTGGGACAGGAGTAGGAATAAAAGAATCTCGCAGTGGAAACCTGAGGGGTTTGAAATTCGCGGCTCATGAATCCAAAGCATTGAGGGTGGGCTCTGGGTCACTCAGACCCTCCCAGAGGGCCATTTCGCTGAGGATGTCATCTGAATTGTGCGGGGCACTCAGGAGAATCTCGTGGGAGACAGGCGACAGCCTGGGCCCATCTGTGCCATAAACGTCACACAGGCGAGAACAAGGGTATGTGCAGACAAATACTGCCGTCCTGTCGGTTTATTTTTGACTATCCCGTTTCTCAGGGAAACAGGAAATGGAAGAGAAAAGAATGTTTGTGTTTCGGGAGGGCAGGTTTAGTTTAATTTTTCTAAATATGCTGCCAGTATATTTCCAAGAACCACCAAGCGTAGGAGGAGGGATGCAGGGGGTTCAGAGGTGGGACTCGGAGGGCAGAGAGCGTTCAGCTGGGCCGAGACCACAGACCTTCTTTGCCCTCCTGTGCGCCAAGCCGGGTGTAGGTCAGGTGGGATCTCTGCAGGAGGCAGGTGGGATCTCTGTCTTGGGCACCTGGGTGGGTGGTGAACCGTTGACTGAGGCCGGAATACAGGAAGAGGAGAGAGCATTTTCAATGGGAGTTCATGAGGTTGAGTTGGAGGTGCCTGCAGGACCACCTGGGAGCCAAGTTCAGGAGGCAGGTCTGTCATTCAGGAGAGGCCTGGAGGTTCATTGACAAACAGTGGACACAGACCCACAACTTTGTAGTCTTCTGAGGAGATCAAACATTTGTCCAGCAATCACACAGATAAATTAAAAAATGGCAGAAGAGGTGAGCAGGCATGACCTAGGCAGGGAGGTGAGAGCCCACTTCTTGGGGAAGTAACATTGGCGCTGCAATCTGAAGCAAGGATAGGAAGAGCAGGGACAGCATTCCAGGCTATGAGAACAGCATGTCCAAAGGCCCTGTGGCCAGCAGGAGCCAAGCTTTCAGGGTCAGAAAGCAAGCCAGTAAGGCTGGGACAGGGAGGCTGATGGGGCACACAGGTAGGATGGGGCTGGGGGAGAAGGCAGGGGCCAGACCCCACAGAGCCCTGTGCGCCGTGCTGAGGATCTTTGTTGGGACATTGTTTTCTCTTTCCATGCTCCAGTCACCTAGGTGATATTTTGTAGGTTTGTCACAACATTAAAGGATTGGACAGGATTGCCAAAGGTCACCTTGTCTCTCCCCCTCCCTCCTCCAGGAGCGCCGTTATGTGCAATCCTTAAATTCCAAGGGGATTCTGTCAGATGTTGCATGCCAATGTCAAGGCTTATCAAGCAGCCTTCAGGATGTTTCCTTCTCCCTTCTGAACCTTTTTAAATGCCTATAGCAAACCCCGTCTCCGGGCTGCCCCATTTCTGTCAAAGGCGTCACCACGCTTCCTGCTCACAGCCTGTGCAAAGGGCTTCCTTCACCCCTTCCCTCCCCTGCCTGCATCCAAGAAGTGACTGAGTCTTGTCCATCAGCCTTTGACGTCCCCTTACCCACACTGGTCACACTGGTCACCGTGTCCCTGAGATCCCAGCTATCAGGGTGTGGGAACTAGTATGGATTGCCATCCTGCTACATGCCAGGCCTTGGACATCCCCCAACTCGATGTGAGCCTCCCCTTTGGCCATGACCAGCTAGTAACTGACACCTATTATAATGTCGATTTCTCAGGTGACTTTCCTGTTCGGTGGATGAGGAAACTGAGTCACAGAGTGGTCAATGACCTACCCAACGGCTCTTAACCATAGGTGTTGGGACTAGATGTGAACTCTGGGCATCCTTCTGGCTCCAAAGCTTGTGCTGCGCCCCCCGAGCTCTGAACGGCTTGGCTATTGCAGTAGCCAGCCTTGTCCAGTGGGTCCACTGGCCGCCACCCCCCACTTGAATCAAATTAAATGGGTGCACACGGTCCTGAGCACAAGGGAAGCACGGGATGGTGGCGAGCATGAGAATGGGCTCTGGTGGCAGAGCCGGGGGCGGGGGGGGCCTCTGGCCAAACTCTAGCTCCTCCACTTTCTTGCTGGGTGACCCTAGGCAAGAAACTTCACCTCTCTTGGCCTTTGTTTCCCAGTATGTGAAATGGGGATGAAAATAGGAGCTACCTCACAGAAGCGTCAAGAGACCTCAATGACGCAATATAGGCAAAGTGCTCAGCACCATGCCTGGTGCAACGTAAGTGCTCCAGAAATAGGAGCCGCTGTTGCCACAGTGGCCAGAAGAGTCTCCCTAAACCTGTTTTGTGTGCACCTGCCCTCTGCACGCAAATCTTCAATTGCTGCCCAGTGCCCATGGATACAGCCGAAACTTCTACCTGGCAGAAGGGTCCTCCAAGCTTGCCACTCCCATATTTCTACACGAATTCCTACTGATCACCCAACAAGCCTTCCACTTAATCCAACTTTAACAACTCCTGTCCCCAACTTCTCTCTAACTGTACCTATTTGCACATGACATCTCTGCCTGTCATGGGAAGCTATCTAACACCCACTCAACAAACTGACTATATGCACAGTGTCTATGGCACGCCGAGCCTGTGTGGAGCCTGGAGATACAGTGGTAAATAAACAAAACAGCAAAACACCTGGTTTTGTCAGAGCACCTACAGGGGAGGGGAGAGATGGACACAAAAGAAACAAATATATAATTACAAATGGTGGCTAGTGCTACAAAGGGTGTAATAAAGAAGGTAATGGGAAGTGCCTACTTTAATTTTTAATTAAATATATTGGGGTGGCATTGGTTAATAAGATTATATAGGTTTCAAGTAGTAATTACCTACTTTAGACCGGTGGCCAGGGAGGCACTGTCTAAGGACAGAGCATTTCAACTGAGACCTCATTATGTGAAGGAATTGGCCTAGAAAAGAGAGTCAGGAAGAGTCTGGCAGAGAAAGGGAACAGCATGTGCGAAGGCCCTGTGGCTGGAGGGAGTGTGGCCCATTCAGTAAAGAACTGAAAGGCCCAGGGGGTGAAACCTAACTGGTAGGGCAGGGGTTGGGATGGGGAGGAGGGGGAAACACAAGATGAAACAGAGAGGTGGGCAAAAGCTAGATTAGGCAGAGCCTCGCAGCCATGGAATAGAGGCCCAGCTCCTCCATGAAATCTTCTCAGACTTCTTTGGTCCTTGATTTCCCCCTCCAGGCTCTTCCAGGGTTTGCCTTCTCTATCACTTAGCCAGGACAGACACTGTTTGTATTTAAATCTCCAGAAAGTTATGAATGTAGAGGGAATGGCCTCCTTCATTGGAAAGTGGCCCTAGAACCCTCAGGTCCCAGCTCTCCCATTCCAGGCCTTGAAGATGATGTTGCTACAGTGCTGCTCTGGGCTCATTCTGCTCTGACTCCAGCCCCCCTGGAGAATGCCCAGGGTGCACACTGGGCCACAGCCACTTATTTTGATTTCTTGGGAGAGTTGAATAAGGCCCTTATCTGGGTGGGGATCTCTGGTTTCAAAAATTGATTTGCCCCTTCTAACAGGATGTTAGGCCTCTCATGCCATTGGGCAGTGCTGAACTCTGGAGCCCCGGGGGCATGTGAGCAGGGACAGGGAGCCTGTGAGAAACCCATGCAGGGCTCTCGTCCCCAGGGGGACTAATAAAGCTATTGTTGGGAAGGGAAGAGAGAAAATAGCCGACAAGATGTTTTTTGTTCTCTGTGACCTGTCTGTGTTCAGGAAGGGGCTGGCATGTCGCAAATGGGAATGGCCTTTGAAGCCCATTTGAACAGCTTGGGAAGGAAAGGGGGTGGGGAGTGGGGAGGAGACACGGGTGGCAGGGAGAAGCCCCCCCATCCTTAACTGTCTGACCTTGGGCGAATGGCTTGCCTCTGATTTCTCATAAATCACAAGGGGAAAGGAACGAATGCTGAGGAACAGGGATGGGTAGAAGCAGGTTTATAGCTGTGAGTACACGAAACACAGAGTTTATTCTCGTATTATTATTTATTCGTTACTGTATTATTTCCCATACAAACAACTGTAAACCCACTTTTGCCCACCCCGTATATACAGTGCTTACTACCGTTCCTGGCTCTCACAAGACACTCAGTAAGTGTGGTTGTTGGCCTGGGAGATGGCACGGCGGGTGGACTCACCCGGGGTGCAACACCATGGCGCCCACCTTCATCTCTTGAGCTCTGACTTATGACTTTGGAAACCTATCAGAACGTCTCCAAATTCTGCTGATTCTCCCCTTGCAAAGCTCTTGGTCTGGCCTTGAAGGACTGAGACATTAGTCTATCAGGACAGATGGACAGATGCTTAGGGGTCATGCTCCTAGTGGCAGAGGGAGAGAATTACGCAAATATCCGTCGATGGAAAATATGTCTGAAGAGTTGCAGCACGTGGCTCCTGTGGGATGCTGTGACGCTATCAAAGCTATTGGGTTAGGACTGTACCCACTTGAAAGGTTCACATGGGGGGTGGTGCGCGGGCAGGCTGAAGAGCCATCTCAGACGGTGAGTAAAGAAAAATTAAGTTTATTAAAAGGGGGTGGGATATCCAAAGGGCAGGGCTACACAGCACTAAGCCAAAGGGTTTTGGGTCCATGAAGGCAGCAAAAATATACTTGGGACAGTGAGACAAGGAAGAGCATATAAGAAGAGCCTAGGCCTGGCTGCTTTGGCTCACTGAGGAGTCAGAGAGAGAGAAGGGGGCCTTGGAGACAGGTTCAGGGGGTAAGCCCCGGATGAGCTGCCGCTGTCCATTGCTCCCCTTTTGTGAATCTCATGGGGTCCCCTCGGAGGGAAGGAGATGGCACTGGCATGCCCCCCTATGGGGGGCAGCGAGAGCTGGTCCTTTGTCCTGAGCATATTTATCTCTGTCTTGAAGGTGAGAATCTTAGGGGAGGTCTCAGGGGAGGGTCTCAATAGAATATTCACCAGCTCTCCAGGTGTGCTCTTTCAGGGTCATGGTCTCCACTGATTGGTGGGTGCCAGGGCAGGGGGTCATCAGTCAGTGTATCTGGTCCTGAGGCAGCCATGGTGCCACTTGTCTGGTTTTTCCGCTTATCTGGGCCCTGGAGCTGAAATACAACTGAGGCCTAGATGTTATCTGTAGGGAGGAAATGCTCAGGGCATCTAAACCCCATGACCAGTGATATGCTGGAGCAGGATAGGTTACCCTGGGGACAAGGCTCTTGTTTTCCCAGTTTCGCCCCTTGCTAGGCATCGAGGCTTCCTGCCCTGGTGAGTCTCTTACCGTAGCTTCTGTACCTGGCCCACCTTACACTACTGATAGAGGAGAAGGGTGTGAATGGTATGATATTAAGTGAAAAGAGCCATTTTTGAAGACACAAATGTCAGCTTCAACCATATATGTGTGAACACGTTTGCAGAGGTTGAGCGATGAGTGATGGGCAGGAATACACATCGGACACACCCGCAGGTGAGATTAGTCAGCCGGGCTGGGGAGTCGGGGAGAGATGTGGGGGGGGGGGGGGGGCAAAAAAAACAGTGTGACAAAAAAAACGATGTGGCAAAAATTGTAAAAAATTTAATGAGTAATGTTAAGGAGGGTGAGAGGTGTAAAATTCTATCTCTGCTATTATTGCAGAATGTCCCATTTTTTTAATTGAACATATAAATGAGGATTACAAAGTAATGTGGGCCAATGCGCTGATTTGATTTGATGATGATGTTATGGACAATCCTCATCTTGAATTTTTATGGTCATTTGAAAACTGTTATTTCAAATCTCGAAAGTTTTACTTTAAAAAAGAAAAACCCTTGGAAAGTCCCCCATTCTTTCCACTGTCCCCAAGCAGTGACACTTCCTGTTGGTTTTCATCAATTCCAAATTGGTTCCTGGCCCCTCGGTCTCTCTTGATAAATTCATCCTGCAGCTGGCAGGTTACTTTCCTGGCCCCAAACTCACCTTCTTCCCCATGGCCCATCCAAGAAACATAAACTCTTCCCTTCAGCTTTGAAGGCCCCCAGTAATCTGGCTCCAAATTTCCTCTTCTCCCCAGCACCCAGATCCCGTGTCCAATGCCTTTCCTGGGCCAGGCAGTGTCTGGAAGCTGGGGATGCAACAGGCCAGTTGGAGATCACACAGGGCAGTGGCTCAGCACAGTGCCCCACAGGGTATGACCAATAAATGCTTGTGCCCGTGGTGGGCATGGCCCCGATGATTGAGAAACCTCACAGAGTGGCCTGGAGAGGGCTTGGGGGAGGGAATGAGAATATCCAGATATTTGAAGGTTGTTGGGGAAATAACATAAGGCAGAACTGTAACAGGAATAACGGAGCTGCCATTCATTGGGTACTTGCAACGTAAATGCTTCACGTGCAGTAACTCATTTAATTCTCACAGCAACCCCATGGGATGACTACTCCTCATGCCCATTTCACAGATGAGGAAACTGAGGCCCAGGTCCATGTAGTAGTTGTCAGAGGTCACACAAGCCAGGATGGGAGGAAGCCTGTTGGGTTGCCTCCCTCTGCCATCTCTCCAATGGGTGGAGGCCCCAAGCAGACTGGTTTTAAGGGCTGGAACTTCCTTTGGAGCCAGGAGTGTTGGCATTTCAGGTGTTTGAGCAGTGGCAGGATGACCATCTGTCAAAGCGTTCTTGTGGGGATTCCTAGTAATATTGGATGACTGAATCTTTCCACGGAACAGGATGCACCCAGAGCCCTGGTGGAGACGCGATGAGATGGTAACGAGTGATGCCCTCTTGTCTCTTTCAGCTCACAGCCCCGCACTTCCCCGTGGTGGTGAAGCTGGGACACGCCCACGCCGGAATGGGAAAGGTAAGAGAAGCGGCTCTCACACTCACGTTACACTCATGCAGCCTCCAGACGACATGTTCCCCTCTCTCTCTGTCCCCCACCCCCACCTTAGCCCACCTGCCCGAACAGTGTTAGAGACGCGCAGAATGCGCCCCTCTCCTTCCCTGCCTCCCTTCCTCCGAGCTCCCACAGCATGGAACCCTCTCCAGGCCAGGCCCGCCTTGCAGAAACCAAGCTGGAATTGCTAGCTGTTTCCTATGACTGTGCCTTCAGGGTAATGAATGTAAAGCATTTAATGGTGGTCCTTTTGTACCTGTCAGCATCTCCATGGTTGGGCTGTTAGCTCACGTCTTTGTCACCTGCAAGACTAACACCTAGAAGGTAGCTAATCGGTCAGCTCCATGGAGGAAGTCCCTGGAGTCAGTTAGCTTCTGCGAAAATAAATAATACATTTTACACAATCACAGCTGACATATTGGTCAGATTCTTTCAGTTGCAAAAGTAGAAACTCAACTCAAATTTGGGGGAGAGATGATTCATTGGTTCAAGCCATCAGGAAGTCTGGAATAGTTCTTGATAGATTAGGACAGAGCCGGATCCAGGAGCTCAAATGATATTGTCAGAGTTCAGTCTCCTCTATCTCTTGACTCTGTACATCTCCACTTGATGTTTCCTTCAGATAGTCAAACGGCTATGGGTGGCCCACCATGATCCCTACGGTCACCGTACAAGAGGAAGAAAGGCCCTGTCCCGTTCCATATTTCTATACCTGATCTCATGGAGGGACATAGGTCAGCCTTGCTTGGGTTTCTGTGCCCACTCCTAACAATGGACACGGAGATATATTCAGCCCCATTCAAACCATATGGATCAGGGCCTCCACAGGAAATAGAGATTTACCCCTAAGTAAGGGGTGGGAATATGGGGACGAGGTGATGGTTGGGGGCCGGGGGGGAGGGAGTCTACCACAGGCTGCCTCTCAAAGTTCTGGCACAACTAGAACCTCATGAGAACACATGGATCTCAGTGCCTGCCATCCCTTTGGGGAGACCTGGGCCCAAGCCTGAGGCCCAACACAGGGGGTCCTAGATCAAAGACAGAAGGAGCTCTGAGGAGGCCCACCCGGCTGTAAATAATCCCGCACTGGCACCTCTGTTCTTCCCCACCCTGTGTGCCTTCTGCGTCATCGCTTCGCACCTAAACTCCATGCCCTTCAGGCAGCAAAGAAGGGAAAGAGCCATGCAGGCCAGGCCACGACCCCAGCTCTGACGTTTGTAGGAACCTGAGCCAGTTGCCATCTAACTTCTCTTGGCCTCCTCATCTGTGGAATGCTGATAATTCTAATAACCAACTTTAAAATGAATCCTCCCCCCACACTCCATCTCTCTAAAAGGTACACATCGTGAGGTCAGGGGCTTTTGCCGGTTGCCCCACTACTGTATCCTGTAACTGCCCCTGGTGCGCAGTGGCCCCTCCAGTTGTTGGTGGACTGGGTGGATGAGTGAACCCCTCTTTGGATACATCCCTGTGTCTGATCCCACGGCCTCTCCTCTGAACCCCTCAATTCCACTGAGGTTGCCCTCCCTGTGGTCCCCAGTAACCTAACCCAGTGGGTACTTTTCAGCCCACCTCTGAACTGACCCCCCTATATCACTGCAATCTGCCGCCATCCCGCCTGTCCCGAAACTCTTTCTCCAGTGACCTCCGATTCATGCTCCTCTCTTCTCTCTCTGACCTCGCTTCCCTTTTCCTTCAAGGACCTTTCTTCCTGCTCCGTTGCTAACCGTCTATCCCATCGGCACACGCCATCTGAGCTCTCACCTTCTCCCTTGTCTTCAGCGTCCATCTGCATGTCAATGGCCAGCCCCCAATCACATTTCCTACCCAGAGCACCAGGCTCCGGTATCCAGTTCCCCCCTCAACATCCCCATCTTGTCTCCCGTGGAAACCTCGGACTCTAAGCGAGACAGGCCAGTAAGCCAGGACAAGTGGCACAGGGAAACTGAGGCAGGTTGTTAAACAGCAGTTTGCAGCCGCCTAGTCCATGCTTTCTTCCCTAAACCAAGGGCACTTGAGAGTAAACGGTTTGTGTTGGATGGGCCAGGTACAGAAACTCACCAGGGCAGGAAGCCCTGGGTGCCTAGCAAGGGGCGAAACTGGGAAAACAAGAACTTTGTCCCCAGGGTAACCTGTCCTCCCCCAGCATTTCGATGGTCATGCTGTTTAGACCCCCTGAGCGTTTCCTCCCTACAGATAACATCTAGGCCTCAGCTGTATTTCAGCTCCAGGCTCAGATAAGCAGCAAAACCAGACAAGTGGCACCATGGCTACCTCAGGACCAGATACACTGACGGATGACCCCCTGCCCTGGTACCTACCAATCAGTGGAGACCATGACCTTGAAAAAGCACACCTGGCGAGCTGGTGAATGTTCTACTGACACCCCCTTCTGAGACCTCCCCCAAGATTCCCACCTTCAAGACAGAAATAAAAGCCTCAAGACAAAGGACCCAGCTTGCTCTCCTTTTGGGGAGCACCCCACCCGCTGCTGCCTTTCTCTTTCCCCACCTCTTCCCCCACAGGCACGCATCTCCTAAACTCTAAGGGACCCCACGAGACTTGCAACCAGGGCAGCAATGGGCAGAGGCAGCTCGTCACAGGCCAGTCCCCTGAACCTGACCCCAAGGCTTCTTTCCTCTGACTTGCCGGAGAGCCAGGGCAGCCCAGCCTGGGCTCTCCTGTTGCTGCTTCTATGCTAAGCCCTTTCTCGTTTTAGGTCCCCAGCTTTAATAAATGTTCCCTCATAGTCACCTGGACTCGTGCTGTGAAATTTTTCCTGCACAAAGTCAAGAACCGACACACTACCGGCCGGCCCTAGGCAGACCCATCAAGGGCCAGGTCCCCTTTCCCGTAACATAAACATCGCAGACCACACCCGTGATCTTCCCAGAGAGCCTGCTCCCCTCCTCCCCTCCTCCCCTGCCTCCTCCTGCCCTTCCTCCTGTGGCCGTATCTAGGGCAGAAATCGCCAGTCCCCCTGTTGTCTCAAAACAGAAATCTGGGTGTCATCTCCTCTCCTCATCCATGTCCAAATGGTCATCAAGTCTTGTCACTTGCCCGTTAGTAATGTTTCTCCAACTTGTTCCTTTCTTTCCACCCACTGCCACCCTGTTGAACAATTCTAGTAAAGTTAGAGGGTTCCCAAGAATTAAATTCTGTTTCTAAAGCTTAAAATAATCCCAGACCAGAAATAAAAGCAAGGAAACACTTAAAGCGACTGACACCATACTCGAGAGGGAGGTGGGTGCCCCTGAGAAACTCAGGCCCGAAAGGGACTCCCGAAACATGGAAAGGAAGACAAGTCTCCAAGGACAGAAAACGTCAGCAAGCGGAAAAAGCTGAGGTTTACAGAAACGCTGAGATCGAGGGAAAGGGCCTTTCTCTTTCTGTTTGGAATGAGAAAACTATCAGGAACGGTCTGGACATGCCGAGTGAGCCGATGATGTCATATTCATGGCCCAGAGGGAGAAAAACAAAATTGGTACCTTCTATGGTGCTTCGAGCTGCTCTCGGGAAGGAAGAGTGTCGGCCTGGAGTCAAGCAGAGAGCAGATTCTCGGAGGAACCCGGCAGAGGGGCTGTGGGTGAACTCGGGGTTGCTGGAAACCCACCGAGCAGCTGTGGATGAAATCACTGGCCCGTCGACTATGTTTCTCCTTTGGTCATGTGTTGCTTGGTACCTACTCCGTATAATGTGCGTGTGGAATCTGGTAGAAGGCTGCGCAGGGCATGTGGGGACTGAAGAGGAGGATTTTAATGTAGATGGAAGGAAGGAGCTTAATTCCACCTAGGGGTGGAAAGATGGGAAAAACTTCCACATCAGGGGAACTGGAGGTGGTTTGGTGTGCCTGGAAGTGTGAGGAATTCTAACAAAGAAGAAAGGCTTGAAGAAAAGAGATAGACTGATAACCTCTTATATTAAAACAAGCACGGTAGATGCCACAAGGCAGAGAAATCAAACACTACGCGGCGTGGGGAGCACTTAGGTAGGGGGTATTCCTGGGGAACACCATGAGTTCTTTAGAAATCGGTCACCTAGACCAATGGCTCTTCTGAGGGGAGAATGATTCTGCCCCCCAGGAGGCATTTGGCCATGTCTACACGCAATTTTGGTTGTCACAACTAGGGGTGGGAGAGGTTCTACCGGCAGCTGGCAGCTGGGTGGAGCCAAGGATGCTGCTGAACATTCTACAATGCCTAAGACGCCCCCCACCAACAGAATTATAGAGCCCAAAATGTCAGTAGTGTCAAGGTTGAGAAACCCTGGACAAAACTAATTCCATTTTCTTTTTCTTTTTGTTGAAAGCTTTGCCAGACTATAAACCAGAGGAAGCATTAGTTATTGTAGAGTTCAACATGCTTCAAAGTCTGTTCCAAAGAATTATAATTATAGGTTTGGAAAACTCTGTTTTAAGATAAGTTTTATTACAGAACTTCTCAGTCATAAATTTTGTTCCTGTACATTGTAGGGATAAAAGAACATGAAAAAGTGAGCAGAATTTCCCAGATTTACCTGACCTCAAAAACCTTTGACCATTTCTTTATTAAGAAACTTGTCCTTTTATTAATTTGTAAAAACTCTTTGCATATTAAGCACATTAATCCTTTGCCATACTTTGCAACTATACTTCTCCATTTGATAGTTACATGTTCATTTTATTATTCAGTTTTAACCATTAAAATTTTTTTCTCTTTTTAATTTATCTTTATTGTTGAAAGTATTACAAATTTTCCCCTTTTTCCCCCATTGATCCCCTCCCCTCTGCACCCCTCCACCCAGGCCTTCACCACACTATTTTCTGTGTCTATGGGTTATGTATATATACATATAAGTTCTTAAGTTAATCTCTCCCCACCCACCCACCCACCCACCCCTGCCTTCCGTCTGAGATTCATCAGTCTGTCCCAGAGAAATGTCTCTGGATCTGTTTTGTCCATTGGTTTATTTCATTCATTATATTCCACATATGAGTAAGATCATGTGATACTTGTCTTTCTCTGACTGGCTTATTTTACTTATCCTAATACTCTCCAGTTCCATCCATGCTGTTCCAAAGGGTAAGAGAACCTTCTTTTTTATAGCTGCATAGTATTCCATGGTGTAAATATACCACAGCTTTTTTATCGATTCATCTACTGACGGGCACTTGGGCTGTTTCCAGATCTTAGCTATTGTAAATTGCACTGCTATGAACATAGGGGTGCATAAATTCTTTCTGATTGGTGTTTCAGGTTTCTTGTTGGATCGATCCCTTTATATTATGTAGTTACCTTTATTGTCTCTTGTTATTGCCTTCAGTTTAAAGATTATTTTGTCAGATACGAGTATTGGTACCCTAGGTTTTCTTTTTCATTTCCGTTTGCATGAAAAAAAAATTCTATCCCTTCACTCTCATCCTGTGTGAGTCTTTTGTTCTGAGGTGGGTCTCTTGTAGACAGCATATATTTGGGTCATGTTTTCTTATCCATTTGGCTACCCTATGTCTTTTGATTGGGGCACTTAATCCATTTACATTTAAGGTTATTATTGACAGGTACTTATCTATTGCCATTTTAATTCTTTATGCCTATGTTTCTCCCTCTCTCTATTTATACTTCTAATTACAGCAGTCCCTTTAACATTTCTTGCAGTGCTGGTTTAGTAGTGATAAACTCCTTTAGCCTTTTTTCGTCTGGGAAGCTCTTCATTTTACCATCTATTTTGAATGATAGCCTTGCTGGATAGGGAAGTCTTGGTTTCAAATCCTTGCTTTTTATTACCTTGAATACTTCATGCCATTCCCTTCTGGCCTATAGAGTTTCTGATGAGAAGTCAGCTGACAGCCCCTTTGGGTTCTTCTTGCTTGGGACTCTCTGTGCCTCCTGAACTTGTGTGACTTTTTCCCTGACCAGGTTAGGGAAGTTTTCTGCCATTATTTCTTCAAACAAGTTCTCGAACCCTTGCTTCCTTTCTACTTCTCCTGGTATGCCTAAGATGTGAATATTGTTACATTTCATGTTGTCCCACAGCTCCCTTAAACTGTCCTCCAGTTTTTTAATTGTTTTTTTCTTTTTGGTTCTTTGATTGAGTGATTTTTTTCTACCTTGTCTTCTAATTCGCTGATCTGATCTTCAGCTGCCCCTAATCTGTTTATTCCTTCTAATGGCTTTTTAATTTCTACTATGTCATTCTTAATTTCATTCATAGTTTTCATTTCTTTTCTCATGTTGTTGAGCATCCTTATGATCAGCATTCTGAACTCTATATCTGAAAGGTTGCTTATCTACATTTCATTTAGCTCATCTTCTGGAGAATTTTTTTGTTCTTTCATTTGGGGCTTGTTATTTCGTCTCCCCATTTTGTCTGCCTGTTTGGATTTGTTTCTATGTATTATGTAGATCTGGTAGGACTCCCAGTCTTTTGGATGGTCTCTGGTGCAGACCAATGTCAGACACTGTTTGTTACCGGCCTTGAGTGCCCTGTTTGAAGCTTTTCACACTCCACAGCTCGTGGTTCTCTCTGCTGGGTCTGGGTGTGTTTGGACAGGTGAAGATGCACACCAAGTCTGCTTTTCCAAGCCCTGGGTTCAGAAGCAAATCAGGCAAAAACTCAAAGCACCCAGAAGCTGATTGTAATTCAGTCTCTTAATGAGCCTCAGGCTGTAGAAACTCCATAGAGTAGGGTGGATGATTGTTATTCAGTCTCTTAATGAGCCTCAGGCAGGGCGGGGCGAGAGGCTTTCCAACATAGTGGAGCAATTTTTCCCCCTCCCCTCCCAGGCAAAAGCTGCTTGGATGGTAAAGGTCTGCCTGAGAAAGACGTCCTCTGCCATAGGGAGAATGGCTCAGCACAGGAATCCAGATAGCTCCCCTCTGAGCTGCATCCCCAGAGCCAGCACCCCTAGATTCTCCTCACACAGCTCTAGTCCACTCTGTCCTCCCTCCTCCAGAGCCCAAGGTGAGTGGCTGCACAGGAAACTTTGTGAATTAGTCCTTTAAGAGGGTGCCTGAATTTCCAGCAGTCTCTCCCTGCAGACAGAAACCCTGCTGCTTTTCACAGCCAGATGTTATATGGGCACCTTTCTCAGTTCTGGTGCTCTGGGCTGGGAAGCCTAGCCTGGGGTTCAGGCCCCAGAGTTCTCAGTGGGAACCCCCACAGCTGGGATATCCCTCCAGACCTTCAGCTGCTGCCCATGGGAGCCCAGCCTGCCCTCTCGCCCTCTGCACTTCCTACCAGTGTCTATATGGCCTATACTTTTAATCCTTAGTTATGAGAGTGCTCTCCAGCTAGTCTTCAGTTGATCATTCAGGATGTTTTTTTTCTATATTTTAGTTGTAATTTCAGTTTAGTCCTGGGAGAGTGTCAGTATAGCTTCCACTCCATCTGCTACCATCTTGGAATCCCACCTAAAAAAATTTAAATGTAGTCAACTGTTTTCATCTTTAGGAGACCTTATGTTATAGTTGCAAAGGGTATTGATTAGAATCTAGGTTACTCCACCTATTAGTTGTGAGACCCTAGGCAAATTACTTAGCCTCCCCACCTTAGTTTCTTCTTATGTAAAGTGAAAATAAGAGTATTAACCTCATAAGCTGTTTGTGAGGATTAAAAGACAGTATGCATTTCAAGCTCAGTGCCTGGAACACAGTGAGCACTCAATAAATATTAGCTGTCATTATTATGAATGTTCAGACTCCGGGTGTCCAAAATCCAACTGAAGTCAATAAGGGAGATATGACTAAGCAGCAGCATCTGTCAGAGGCTTTATTTCATTTGGCTACAAGTTTAATGTGAGTCAGATGAGTAAGGTGTAGCCAAAACCTCTAACCCATAAATACCCAATAAATAGATGAAAATGGCTCAATCTCATTACCCATTAGGGAAATGCAAATTAAAACCACAATGAGTTGCCACTATGTAACCACCAGAATAGTTCAAGTTAGAAAGATTAATAATATAAAGTGTTGACGCAGACATGGAACAGTTGGAATGCACACCCATGCACAGCTAGTGAAAGCATGAACTGATGCAACTGCTTTGGAATACAGCTTGATATTACCCACTAAGCTGTATCACACAGAAGTTCTTTCAGGTATGCCCCGCCTAAAGGCATGCATGTGTACACCAGTGTTTATAGCAGCTGGTTCACAGTTGCCAAAACCCAGACATAGCCCATGTGTCCATTAATAATAAAATAGATACATAAATTACAGTATATTAAGACCAATGGAAAATATCCCGCAATGAAGATGAATGAACTACAACTATATATAACAACATACATGAATCTCACAAACACCAGTGTCAGATACAAAAGAATTCCTGTTTATATGATTCCATTTATATAAAATCAAAAAAACAGGGAGCCCTGGACAGTGTGGCTCAGTTGGTTGAGCATCGACCTGTGCACCAAAAGGTCCCTGGTTTGATTCCCGGTCAGGACACATGCCCGGGTTATGGGCTTGATCTCCACTAGGAGGGCGTCCAGGAGGCAACCAGTCATTGTTTTTTTCTCACATTGATGTTTCTCTCTCTCCCTCTTTCCCTCTCTCTTCCTCTCTCTCTTGAAGCAATTAAAAAATAAAACAGGGAAACTAAACTATACTGTTAAGTGGGATACATATTTAGGTGATAAAACGTTTTTAAAAGCAAGAGCATTGTTACCATAAAAGTATCCTCCATGGGAGAGGGGAGGGTGCTCATCGGGGTGAGGCAGAAGCAGGTGAAGGTCCAGTTCTTGACCTGGGTGTTATATGGATGTTTGCTTTGTGATAGCTCATTGAACTGTCGTTTCTGTTCTGTGCGATTCTTTGTATATGGTATATTTTGAAGTAAAATAAGGTTTTACGATTGTCACCCACTCTTAGGACATATTAATGGAGATCTGAGATCCAGAACATGCACTGGTCAGGCCATGGCCAGAAGATTGTACTGGGTTCTGGACTGTGCATCAGTCCTGGTGGTTGAGAGAGCTGTTGGCAAATGAGTGTATCCAGGGAAATTTGAACTGAGCAGAAAGGAAGAGGCATCTGGCCTGGAAGGGCTAGAGCCAGCATGGTCAGCATGAAGAATTGTCCTGAAAGATAGATTGGACTGATTCTACAGAACATCTAGCAAGCAAAGCTGGGGGCAAAGTTAGAGTGAAATGAACGTCAGCGTTGTTGAAGGAGCAACTTTCTAGCAATCAGAGGGGAGCATTAATGGAATGGACGGCCCTGTAGGTAGGAGGTTCTCATCGGTGCAGAGATAAATGCTTAATGGGGAGCTTCAAGATAATTTAAGCATTGTGTGAGGTTCTGAGCCTGAGACGTTTGAACCCCCTGAAACTTAGACAAATCTATGTATGTGGTGTGAATGGTTTTGAAGGTCCTTAGAGAAAAGAATGGTAATAATAATAATAACCACAGTAATAATAAGAGCTAATGCTCTCTAGAGTTTACTCAATGCAAGCATTGTTCTATGTGCTTTATATATATTCAGTCATTGAGTGCAATCTTCATAACCACCCCATGAGGAAGATACTCTTGGAGTCCCCATTTTACAGATGAGGAAACTGAGGCACAGTGAATAAGTGGTGGAGCTGGGGTACAGGCAGTCTGGCTCCAGCACCTGAGCTAAAAAGGTGAAGGGCATATCCATGGTCACGGCTTAATAAGCCCAGACCCAGGTAGCCTAACACTTCCCTGCATGCACAGGGTTTGTTGTCCTAAAAGGAGCCTGGAGTGGCAAATGATGGGGTTGAGTCACCCCTGCAGACAGCCTGTCTGTTCTGGGAGGTCGAGGTGGCAGCCCACACGTCTTGCACATACACCCCTGCTTGGCCCTGGCTGCTGCTGTCATCAGCTCCGGGTGACCTGGACTCTGGTCTCTTCTCTTAGGCTGACTCACTCAAGGAGCTTTCCTGGCTCTGTCGCATTTTTCAGTGGGAGTAGGTGGCCCAATAACATGATCATGGAGAGAGACAACTAGAAATGAGCAAATGGAGGAATGGAGCCCGGGGAGCAGCTAAGGAGCCAGAGCTTCCCCAGCACCCGGGAGACTGACAGAGAGGAGAGGGCCCTGTGTCTACGGCTCAGCACATGCAGGTCAAGCGAGAGCAGGGCAGAGGCTCGGCCTGCAAGGTGTTCCCGGGAAGGCGTGGTCAGGGCCTGCCAAACTGAAGGAGGAGAAGAGGGCTGGCCGCACCCCCTCCACTGCCCTCCCTCTCCCCTCCCAGCCCTCCATGTCCCCTCCCACCTACCCTGCCCCTCCGTTTAGATGACCACTGTCCGAATTTTTTTCTCTGCTTCTCTTGAGCAAAATGGGCCCTTAGATCCATCCCCTCCGGAGGGGACCTATCAGTCCTTTACACCTCAATGGAAATTTAAGCACTGTGCTCCCTCCTGAGAGATTCCAGCACACAGGTTTCATGTTTACAAATTCACCGGCTCACTAAAATGTATTTGTAACCCTCAGATCAGTTCTCACAGCTTTTCATGGCCATTCTCAGGCATGTGCAGAGCAGCACATCATTTGAGTCGCCCGATATGCCAGCTCCTGAGCTCGAACGAGGCACGCTCTGCATTCTGGTTCCAGCCCCCAAACTGCAAACAGGCGTCCTCTTAGTCTATTTAGTGCCACACTTGCACGTTCTGTGCTTTTTGTCAGTGGTTTCATTGTGTAAAATGCTCCCCAGGTGTGGTGCTGACGTGCTGTGTAGAGTCCCATAGGGCCAGAGGCTGGGACGCGCCTTATGGAGGAAATACGTGTGTTAGATAAGCTTCGCTCAGGCGACAGTTCCCGTGCTGTTGGCTGTGAGTTCAATGTTAATGAATCAACAAGATGCTGTATTAAATAAAGTGTCTTTAAACAGAAACAGTATATATTAAATAGAGTCTTTAGACGGAAATACAAAATAAGGTTCTGTATTGAACGGTTGATGAAAATGTTGCGACCAGGAGCCTAAAGGAGCCTAACCCTGTCTTGCCCTGAGGAGCAGTGGTTCAGCATTCGTTAATTCAGAGTTGCTGAGTCAGTTGTGCGTGTGTGTGTGTGTGTGTGCACGTGTGCACTTTTTGTACTGTCGACAGAAGAAACATCTAAACCTGTAGAGAATTTTTATAAGACTATTTGAGCCAAACTGACAACAATGCCAAGAATCGAGATCTCAAATGCTCCAGAAAGGGACAGCTTTTATATACGTAGAATTCAGGAGGGACAGTAAGGAAGATTACAGGAAGGTGAGAGAAAGTGAGGCAGGGACCAGAGTCCTCCTTGGGGGGGTCTGGACAGGTGTGCTAACCTAGGTATACAAGAACAATGGGTAGGGCTTAGTTAAGCCCTTTCTGGGGTCAAAGGCCACCTTGACTTGCTCAGTAGGAATTAGTGATCAGATCACCGGGTGTGATTGCTTTCGGTCACTGTGAACTGTTTTGTTCACACCAGAACATGTTTGTATATATATGTACATCACACACATATTCTGTAGAGAATCCTAAAGATCTTTCTTCCTTTGGATGACAAAATGCCATGATTCTGAGCACAAACAGAAGCAAACTAAAGTAGTCATTTTATGACTGTCTTGCCTGATGTTTGTCGTATTGAAGCAAATCACCTGTATCGTTAACTCAGTTTTTTTTAAGGGTTTAAGGCTAAGATCTCTTAGTACTGGCTCTTAGTTTAAGGCTAAGTACTGGTGGTGCTTTCTCTGCCAGTTCCCATATCCTTGTAGCAACCTTGGTTCGCTGGAAAGCGAGTTGGTCTGAGTTCAGAAACCTGGGTCCTCCTGCCAACCCCATGCTCCCTGGGGCCAGCAATATCCACCTGGGCAAGTCATTTAAACATAAATGCAGTGTGTCAAGTATATCAGCTATGCATGGTTTTCTTGACCCAGTGACTTGGAACAGCTAGTGAGTAAGCATGCACTAAAAAAGCATGAAGCTCCATGCAAATGCGAGATGGGCTGATAAGCAAAGAGGGCAAGCGTCGGGCTTGGACCTCCCTGGGTTCTGATTTGGGCTCTGCCGTTTGCCAGCATGGTGACCTTGAGCAAATTCCTCGACTCCTCCAGGACAACTCAAATCGGATGAGGTGGGATGGGCAAAGGAATAGAGGGAGGGTGCTAACAATTCCTGAGCGCCCCTGCACCAGGACACACGCCTTCAACATCTCTGTCCCTGAGAAGGTTATTTTGCCCAAGGTCACAGGTAAGTGGTGGAAGGGCGATTCTAACCGAAGTCAGTAGGTCCTTCAGCCCTTTTCCTCCTGCTGCCTGGGATCGCTGGGAGTGCCTTGGTGGAATCATTTCTTCCCCATATAAGGCAACCAGCCAACCTAACTGGAGAGCTGATTTATAAAGAATTTCGCAGGGCTCCACCCAAGAGGCTCATCAGTACCTCGGAGACCAGCGTGACCTTTGCATTTGAACTGCCCTTGTTTGGTGGACTGACCTCGCCCCGGGCAAGTCTCATTTTGCCAAGGGGGACAGGGTCCGCCTGACAGACTCACCTGGGAAGAATGTGTTGCCTGCTCTGTGTGCACTGGCCAACCAGCCCCTCCAAGAAAAACGACATTTCTGAATGAATATTGGAAGCAGCATGATTTCCTCTTTTTTTTCCTGTTTTCCTGGCGATGTCTGCTGACCCACCCTTGCCTTGTGTGCAACAGAGGCCAAAGAAGCCGTCCCCCAGGAGCTCCTCAGAAGGAGGAGGGTGCGCACATGGCCTGGTGGGGTGGGGAGCGCCCTACCATTTCCCAGTCTGATCACCAGCTCCGTGTTCCCCAGCAGGAGACCATCCTGTGCAAGCTACAGACCACACCCACACTGCGAGCCTGTTCAGGCCCCAACAGCCTTTTGAGGTGGGTATTGGTATCGTGATACCCATTTAATAGATGATATAAGCAGAGGCCAAGGAGACGAATGATTTGAACAAGGTCGCAGGTTACGTGTGTGAAGATTGCCCATTCTTTCCACGTGTCCTGGAGCCCCGAGCCAGAGGAGTGCAGCCTCCAGAAAGTTCCACCAGCCTGTTGGGAACACAGCCTGCGTGTCCACTGAGGCCTGCCTTGGCCAAGGTGTGCGGACACAGCCCGTTCTTTCTATTGGCCAGCAAGAGAAGCCTGTCCCGAAGCAAACGGAGCCACCTGCCTCGCTGAGAGGCGGTTCCTGGAATGAGAGCGGCCGCATCTCTGGCTTCTTGGAAACAGCGCCATGTGGGGGCAGCTGGCATCGCTGCTGACAGGTGGCAGTGGCAGGGTTGTTTTCAGGGGGGAAGCCAGAGACGGATGTAAACATCAAGCTTATTACATTTTGGAGTGTGTGTGCTTGTGCGTGTGTGTGTGTGCCCATGTGTTTCAGGACAGGGCGGGCAGACGTCTTAAGCACAATTATCAGCAGTCTCTACTGAGCCTCCATCCAGACAAATGACACGCCTGGCAGACCCTGTCTCTTCCTCGACTCCTGGCCTCCAGGCCAAGAAACCTGCACACCAACACCCTGTCCTTCAGGTGAGGTGGGGAGACACACGGGAGACAGTGTAGGGGACAGGAGTGTGCTTTAGGCTTTTTCAGGCCGTGACGTTGACTCATAGAGGATGGTCATATTTAGAGGACTCCGTGGGATCCATGGAGGAGGCTGGGAACCGCTGAAGAGAAGGGCCTGGGGTCTCCCAGGCCCCCTGAGCAATAAGGGAACAGCAGCCAAGGGCACCAGTCTGGTTGACAGACCAAGTGAGTGTAGCTCCTGCAGGCCTGAGCTCCTCGGCAGCCTTGCTCCTCAAAATGTGCACTGTGGCAGCCTCAGCGTCACCTGGGAACCCCCTAAAAATGCAGAACCCAGACCTGTTCCCAGGCCTGCTGACCCAGGCTGCATTTTAATAAGATGCCCACTGACTCCAGGTTGTTACTGGAATGAGTTGAGAGCCCAGGTGGGGGTTGTGGGGACTCAGAAGGGCCAGGCTGGCCTAGGAGGGCAGCAGCCACACTGCAGCTGCAGCCAGGCAAAGTCTCGAGAGACCCTTGAACCTGGGGAGGCCTGATCTTCTGATTCTTAAATGAGAAGCCAATTTCCTGCATTTCTCATATGGATTCTTCTGATTTTAAAATATTGGCAACTAATTTTAAAATATTTTGAAACACCATAGAGGTGAAATAAAACACATCTGGTGGCCACTGGACACCTTGGGGCCCCAGCTGGGTACCTCCAGACTCTAAGTGTGAACTTGCCCTCTCTTTACAGGGGGTCCTGGGGTCTAATAGTTAAGGCCATGGATTGTGCAGTGGCCTGGGGAGTTCAAATCCCAGCTCAGACCTTGGGTGAGCACTTGATTTGGAGTCTAATTTTCTCATCTGTCAAATGGCCCTAATAAATCTCACTAGTGGATGAGGGGTTGCCCTGCAGACTGACTGAGATGAAGCACTCTAAAAATTGTGTAGATACTTAAGGGATGCTGCTTCACTTCCTCTGGGGCCTAAATATTTGTTACACTTTCAGGTGTTCACAGGTCACCTGGGGATCTTGTTAAAATGAGGTCCTGATTCACAAAGCCTGGGTGGGGCCTGCCTGGGAGGCTGCATTTCTAACAGCTCCCTGGTGATGTCAGTGCTGCTGGTCCCTGCAGCTCCTGGTGCTGGTCATGCTAGTCAGGGGTCAGCACACTCTCTACAGAGTCAGATGGTAAGTATTTGAGGCTTTCGGGCTATGCAGTCTCTGTTGTAACCACTCGACTCCTCCATCATAGCGTGAAAGCAGCCCTAGACGATATGTAAATGAATAAAAAGGTGGCTGCTCCAAGGCAGCTTTATTTATGGACACTGAAATCTAAATTATATATTGTTTTCACATGTCCTGGAATATCATTCTTTTGATATTTTTTTCCAGTCATTTAAACATGATTCTTAACTCATGGGCCGAACAGAAACCGGCATTCACCCTCAGGATGTAGTTTGCAGACCTGTGAGCAGAAATACGACCCAAGTGCTGAGAAGGGAGTCCAGATAAAACTGGACCATGATGGAAGGGGGGGAATCTTCATTGATTTATTCATTTGTCTTAAAAAACAAGTACTGTAAGTGTGTGTAGTCGCTGGGCTGAGGCCACAAACATGAACCCTCCCACTTGGGACAGAGCCCAGGCCCCAGCAGTTTGTATCCCCAGGTGATGCTAAGGCAAAGCCGATATGTCAAACTCTGGGCTGCAGTGAGACCTGGAAGAATTAGTGAGAGTGGGAAGAGTCAAGGCCAGGTCACGAGCGTCTGTTACAACGCACTCCAGAGTTTGGACTTTGTCTTCTAGAGGGGCAGTTTGGAGTTCCTGGGACCCCTTAGGAAGAAAGTGTAGCCATCCAGGGAAGAAATAAAGGTCTGAGCCCAGCCAGGAGCAGTGGCAGTGTGGGGTGAGGTAAGGGGGCAGTCGAGAGATATGAGAAAAGCAGAATTGAAAGAACTTGACTGGATGTCGGGCAGAAGATAACTGAGAGTGTGATGAGTCATTCACTGAAATACAATATCAGGAAGGATAGGTTTGGGGGGAAAGATAACTGCAGTTCTTAACATTTTGAGTTGGAGGTGTCCGTGGAAAACAACAGTCATAACCTCACGCTGTTTATTGAGCACTTACTGGGTGCCAAGCCCCGTGCTCCATGTTTTATGTGCTCCATCTTATTGAATTGTCACAACTGTGTGCGGCAGGTAATCTGAGTATCCCCATCTTGCAGAAGGGAAATCGGAAGTTCAGAGAAGCTAAGTAAGCGGGAAGGGTGGCAATATCCGTTACTGTGTGCCCACGGCACTTCGCACAGGGCTGGGCACATGGCGAGCGCTCAGAAAATGGCAGTGTTATTCATTACTATTATCTTCTCGCCGCTGTGGGAAGGGAGCACAGATCTGGTCTGCGGAGAGGGGGCCAGTCACATTTAGGAACCCTGTGTACATAGAGATGGATGTAGAAAGGCCTTAGTGTCTGGACGCATGCATGTGGCTAGGCCCATACCCGGTCTGTTGCCGCTTTTTATTTTTGGCTCTCCAATTAGGCATCTCAAATGCCTTTTCATCTTACCCCTTCTCCAGCCCTATCCCACGCCCATCCCATAATTACTTTATAAATAAATTTCTTCTCCAGAAGTTCATCTCAGCCTGCTCGCCTTTGTTCTGCCCTGGGAAGTAAATTGTGTTGCTGGCCACGGAGCCAGAGTAGGTTTATTCTTGTGGAGAGAAGGGGAACTTTATTTATTTTTTTTTGCTATAGCTCCTCTCGCCTGCTCCAGTGCCAAATAAACAAAGCTGCTATTCATTTCGGCATCTCCCCGTCTCTATCGTGCCCAGAGTCGTTTTATCAGCAGAGCCTCTCGGCTGTCTCTCTGAGAGCCTGGAACAGCAAATAAGAATGTTCTAAAAGTGAGTGCTGGGAAAATAGGGTCCCATTTAAAGAGGCCACAGAGAGGGGACTGTTGCTCTCTTGGTGAGTGTAGGAGCAAACGTTATGTTTCAAGTCATGGTTGGAAAATGCTGGCTCCTCACATGTGGCCTCAGCAGAAAGTGTCCGCCAGCCCATCAGTAGTTGGTGACTCAGGGGTTGGGAGCTGAGGCAGCTGGAAAGAAAACTTGGAATCGGGCTGCCTCTCTCCCCAAGGCCTCAACCTCATGCCTGGACCCGGGTGACCTATCTGTCGTGGCCCTGATCTTCTTGCTCCCACCCCTCAGCAGCAACACTTGCTCTACCTGTGTCCATTCACAGGCTCCCAAGTGTCAGGTTGAAGGTATGGAGCCCACCCTTCCGCCCGAGGCTGCCTCAGTAATGACCGCCTTGCTCTGTGGTCTCTGAGCCCTCTGTCCAATGAACAATGGAAACACTCAATATATAAACCAGGTCCGTACGAAGGAGCTGCAGATTAAAGGCCATTCAGAGGCCCACCCAGCCGGCCTCTTGCATGAGTCCACCCCCAATGAAGGTGACCCCAAGGTTACTCCAGGGTATCTCACAACTGCAGGGAGTCCAGTTTGAAAGCCACCTCCTTATCTCAAAGAGGACCTAGAAACCATGGTTGGCCTCTGTGTGTCCATTTAGTCACTCAGAAAATAGCTCTCAAACACCTACCATGTGCAAAGAGCAAGAGATACAGTAGTGAATCTAACAGGCAAGTGCCTGTTCTCACCAGCTTGCACTGTGGGGAGTATTGACAACTGTAAGATAATCTGACACCATGAGCGTGAGAAAGAACATGAGGCAGGGTGAAGTGATAGGATGTGTCGAGGGAGTGTAAGGGCTGCTTGAGACTCGGTGATCAGAGGAGGCCTCTCTGAGGAGGTGGTAAGGAAACAGAGACCGTGAGAAGGATCCCGTTAACAATCTGCAGAAGGAGGTTTGCTGGTAGAGAGCAGAGCAGGTTCAAAGGCCCCGAGGCAGCCCTGAGCTTGGTGAGCTCTATGAACTGGAGGAGGAGGTGAAAGGTAGGTGGTCTGGAAATGAGGTCAGAGAGACCCGCAGGGCCCAGGCTTCCTGGCCCTCACAGGTGCACAGGTATGAGACCATAGCGGGCATGGGTGTGGGTCCAATGTTTTTAGCATCCACCCATGATGGTGGCTTTGTTCCCCTGCTGAAATAATGAAATCTGTACACATTTCTCCTTCATAAAGCAAGAACGCTATGAAGAGAAGCCAGAGTCCTCACTGTAGAAAGTTCCTCTCCTCCGTTCCAGGCCTCCTCCCTTCCTTTTCTTTCTCAGAAGCTGAACTGCCAGAAGCAAAGTGGCCATATCCCTCAGGGTGGGGGTAGGGGGACTTCAATTTTCTCTTCTATACCATGAGTACAGGGTGACATCAGAACCCTCCTTTCCAATGAAATCCCACATGAGACTGGAAATTATAACAGGCGAAAACGTAATATTATATCAGCTGTAACTTTATTCCATAACTTAACTTACAACATTTATCATCAAGTCCATCAGGCGAGCACAGAAGGTCTTTTGATGAACTTGGTCTTGTGTCAGCCTCAGCACCCAATTTACCTTTACAGTTTGTCCCTGCAGAGCCCAGTTTTGAGAAAATCACCAGTGTTTCTCCAGCTTGCTCTGCAAACTCAGGTTACTTACTCTCCAAAGAAACCAAATGAAGGGGAAGCCTTAATCTGAGGGCTTCACAGAAAAAAATTGCCCAGGCAGCCCAAGTAAATGTACATCAAACATTTGAGTGTGGGGTTGTTTTTCGTGTTTTGTTGGTTTTTTTGAATGCTTTAAAATCAAGCTTTTAACTTTTTTTTATTTTTAACAAAACGGTAATCAAACATTTGTTGCAACACTTCAAATCCTTCCATGGAACAGTGAAAAACAGGCAGCATATGCTGTCTTCAAGCCAGTGGTGTGCTGGCAGACTGGCTCTCTGGGTGGGGGAAAAGCCCGAATTCAGAGTATTTGCCAATTTCTGGGGTGTAAATACTTCCACAGTGGACAATTTCAAGCTAACAATGGTTTAATAACTGGCTCACAAAATTTCCAAATATTTAACTATTGCCTCTCATGAGCCAGTAAGAGCCAGCTCCAGGACACATCTGTTTCCAGCCCTTGTATGTAGTTGGTGTTTCTGGGTGGAACCCCCTTGAATGCCATCTCCCAAAAACCAACACTGCAGTGGTACCTAAGGCCCTGAGACCTTTATCTTGAGCCAAGGAGGGGCAGTTAGAATGGGGTGGAGAGCAGGGCATCAGAAGCACAGGACCTGGAGTCCTTAAGTCCAGGTACTGGTTTGTTGTCAGAAATGGCCAGAGTATGACTCCTGGGACAGTCGTGATGACACCTCCTTAAGCCAGGTCCTCCCAAGCCCACCTGTGCTTTACACAATTCAGATCATACTTTGAGATGTCTCCCTCTTGGGGCTGATCCTTCTATACCCAGCTGAAGTATCTTCACCCCTTTAAAACCTTCTCTGTCTTGCCCAAGCACTGTGACTTCTGCCTCCTGCCCTCTGCCCTCCACACTCCACCCTCTGCCCTCCATTGAGCCAGCTGTGGACCTAGCACAGGTCTCTCTTTTGTGCCATCTGACTGTGCTGTAGTTCTACATCTGCTTGTCAGAGTTCTAGAGTAGACCTCGAGAGAAGAAAGCATGGGTTGGAGCCCCAGTACCCAGCATAAGAACTGATATTTGATTAATTTACTAAACAAATATTAATTGAGCACCTCCTATGTGCCGGGCAGTGTTCTGGCCAATGAGATTACAGTGAAGAGCAAAACAAAGTCCCCGTCTTCATAGGAGTGTTGATTCTAGAAGGTACTCAACACATATTAAATTATTGTCTCATAGTCCCCCATGAGCACTGCTCTTAGGAAGACTAGGAGAGGAGAGCTCTCATTTTATTTTATTTTACCCTAGCATAGAACCCGCACATAATTAGGGCAGTGAAAGTCTTTGGTATGATACTATGATGGTGGACACATGTTATTATACATTTTTCAAAATCCATAACTTCATAGTCTTTTGATTTTATTTCTTAATTATGACCTTGGGATATTTGAAGGCCTATTAATGTACTGTTGTCATAGACCAGAGGGAGAGACTGCTGGTTACATATTTATCCACTGTCACCCATTAATATCTTTAGCTAAGTTGTTTCACAGGTTAGGCAGCTCTGGGAGGAAGGAAAAGATATGGGGTAAGCTTAGAATTTCTTGGAAGACAAATCAGAAAAAGGCCCAAGGCTCTGTCTCCCCCCGCCCCAAGCAGGAAGGGCCCTGTATGAATCTAGCTCCTATTTTACAGATGAGCAAATCGAGGTTTAGAGAAGTTAAGACATTTCCCAAGGTCACACCTCTAGTAAGTGGTAAAGTCTGGTTCCTGAACCCATGGTCAAAGCAATGCCTTCTGTTGTAGGACACTGTGTGCTTTTCAGAACTCCTAGCATGTGATAGTAACCATCACTTAGAGAGATAAGCAGGTTCTAGATAGACAGCCAGACAGATACAGACAAAGAGACGTAAATTCCAGTCCGCCAGGCCCTGTGAGAATGGGTATAAATGTCCTCTCCATTTTACACACGAGGAAAGTGAGCCCCAGAAAAACTTAAGGATTCAGTTCAGACCATGGCATTTACGCATGCCTAAGCCAGGATTTGAACCTGGATCAACCTGACCCTATAGTCCGTACAGAACTTCATCTGATTTTTCTGACAACTCTGTGACTTGGGAGGGGAGGAAGTGTGGTGTAGTGGAGCCTAGGTCCTATTCGGCGGAATTCCACAAACTCGGCCTGCTCAGCTTCAGGGGTCCCTAAAAATCCAATCAGTACCTTCTCTGTCACACTCCCCTGCTTGTGTCTTTCAAAGCACCCGCAAACTGTTTCCTACCTACTTGTTACCCACCTACCTACCTGCCTTTTATTCTGCCTGCTTATTTATTCCCCACTTCCCCCAGCGACAAAATCCCCGTCTCTGTCTTATTACCATATTGTCAGTGCCTAGCGTGGTGCGCTCAATAAATATTTGTAGACAAGATGAATGAGCACACACTCAGGATTAAATGAGCAGTAAACACCCCAGTAGTACAGAGACCCGTGGGAGTTCAGAGGAGGAGGGAGAAACTCCTGTGAGCTGGAGTGGACCAGAAAGGCTTCCTGGAGGAGGCTACAGGTTTCAGAGCTTTCATCAGTGAGTAGATATTAGGTAGAAGAGCAAGGAGGGCAATCCAAGAAGGAAAGAGACCAGAGCAAAGGCACAGAAAGCGCAGGCTGGCATCACCCAGGACCTAGAGGCCGCAGGGCAGGAGGACGGTCAGACTTTGCTTCTAGCATAAAGGACTCTCAGCAACGGCTGCCAGGTGGTCAGCACTCAGCAAATGGCTCTGTTGTTTAGCTCCCCCTCAGACCCACCACAAGCATTTTTTTTAACCTTTCTTTTTTAAAAATATGTTTTTATTGAATTTTTTAATAAAATTATACAGGTTTCAGGTGTACAGTTCTACAATACATCGTCTGTATGTTGAATTGTGTGTTCACCACCCAAACTCAGGTCTCTGTCCATCACCATTTATCCCCCCTTTACCTTCTTCTACCTCCCCCCACCCACCTTTCCCTCTGGCAATCGCCATACTTCTGTCTGTGTCTAGAGTTTGCATTTTCCTGCCTTTCTCTTCTCACCGCCCCAGGGCAGCTCTGCATCACCTCTGAGCAAATCCATTGTCCACAATGGCTGCTGAAGGGTGAGTCCTCAATCCCAGAACAGGCCACATCCCTCCTCTGCCTAAAACCCACCAGGAGAAGCCTGCAAGACCCACCAGGATCCGCCGAATCCTCCCACCTAGTGCTCTGGCCACATCCCAGCCTGGCCCACTCCCCAGCATGCCAGGCTGCTCCGAGCTTCTCCGCCTTCCCCTCCCTCTGTTATCTCCCACGAACGCCCACAGCCACGTGAGACTCAGCAACACCGGGCTCAGCTCAGGTTCAAGAGTTCCCTGAACTTCCCCCGACCCCTCGGTAGCTGTGACCGCCCCCCGACCCTGCGCCCACACTGAGCCCTGCAGAGCTCTGCGCCCCGCCTGCACTCACGCACCCTCGGCTGACATGCCTGCTTCTCTCACAGGCCCTGCACATCTTAGGGATAATGGTGGCGAAGGGGACTTTTCTGAGAGCGTGCTCTGTGCCAGCTCTGCCTGAGCACCGGACACGGCTAACTTACTCTTCTTATCTCTAGCAACCCTGAGTTGTACTCACAAGCACCCCACAGTTGAGGGAGCTGGGATACAAAGAGGTGGAGTCAGCCATCCACCCCCCTCCGGAGTTCAAAGCCGGGTGGCCCTCCTTCAGCGACCACACCCTTAACCTTGATTCACTTTTTTCTTAATTGAGATATAACATCGTGTAAGTTTAAGGGGCACGGCGTGTTGATTTGATAGACCTGTGTATTGCAGCATGGTTACCATCAGAGCGTAGCTGACTTCCGCCACATCACATAACTGTCACTTCTTTTTTGTGGTGAGAACATTCAAGATCTACTCTCTCAGCAACTTTGACATATACAACACAGTACTGTTGAATGTGATCACTGTACTGTGCGCTGGATTTCCAGGGCTCAGTCAACTTCTGGTTATAAGTTTGTACCGTTAACACCTCCCCAAATCCCCCCACGCCCCAGACGCTGGCAACCACCCTTCTACTCTCAGTTTCTACGAGTCTGGCTCTTTTAGATTTCCACGTGTAAGTGAGATCACGCAGTATTTGTCGTTCTCTGTCTCACTTATATCACTTAGCACAATGTCCTAAAAGAACCATCCATGCTGTCGGAAATGGCGAGGTGGCCTTCTTTCTTGTGGCAGAATCACATCTTCTTTACGTATTCCTCCACCGATGGGCACTTAGGCTGTTTCCATATATCGGCTGATGTGAGTGACGCTGTCCTCAGTTTACTTTTATAACCTAAGCTAGCATGGTTAACTTTTGAAGCCAAGGGTTCAGAGAGGGGAATTCCTTGCCCAGGGTCACCCGGTGAGGTCCCTTCTCGGCCAAAAGTGGAGTCTGGGTCTCCCGGAAGCAGAAGCTGAGTCTGGGCCTCCTGGCTCTCAGTTCTTTTTCCCATTTTTGGTTGTTCCTGTGTCCTTGCCATGAGAGCCCAAGGCTGATGCCGCCCATTCCCACCTCAGACAATGGGGAGGAGGGACCCTGCACAGCTGCCTGCAGACATGTCCCGAAGCAATGAAATGTCCAGGCTGAGGCTGAAATAATAAACAGGGCTGAGGGAGCATCTGCTTTGTTTGCTTGCTTTAGTGTGTTTTTATTATAAATGATCTGGAATTCAATCCCGCCTGGGAGGCACCAAGCCTTGCTTTACTCCCCCTGTAAGAGAGTAGGGTGGAGCAGCTTAACCAAGATGTGCTGACAGGGAGGCAGAGCCAGTCGGGTCCAGGGTGGGGGCACTCCCCTTGAGAGCCCAGACAGAGGAGGGTGCTGGGCAGAGACCTGGGGGAGCAGGGCTCTTTGTCAGAGCCTGTCACTGGGCAGGAAAGGTGGGGGGGATCATGTCACAGTGAATAAATAATACCTCTCCAGGCCAACTGAGATGACCCCAAAGGGGAGATTCACCAAGGGCTGCTTTGGGCAAGAAGGAAGCAAACCTTAATGAGCTCTACAAGGAGCCTGCTGCCCTCTCTTCAGCCCACGAAGCCAGAGCGTCATGCAAGAAAGGAGAGAAAGGGCAGGAGGGAGGTTCTAGTTGGGTCCCAGGGAAGTTTAGGCAATTTTTATAAAACCACTACTAAGGCTGTTCTTCGCTATTCATTGCGCAAGGCCCTTCAGGATTAAGTGTAAGGGGACAAAAGCATTGTTTCTTAGACAGAACTGGGGCACTTCCCTTTGTCCAATAAGAGAATCACTGGATCTCAGCTGGAAGAAGCATCTGAGGTCATTTCCCCGCCTCATGCTTGACTTTGCTCCGAGATTGGCCTTTCCAACCAGTAGGCCACACCGCAGGCTCTTGTTGGGGTCTGGTAAAAGAAGGAATTTGAAAAGTCAAACCTATCACCTTAGCAGGAATAAAGGTACTAAAGAAGGCAGCTAAGATGTGGGGTCAAATGGGCTTCTCGGTCCTGCACCCCGGAATGAGACAGACTTACCCATCCGACACAGGCGGCGTTGGGTGGCCTCAGGCTCCCCCACATGGGAGTTTGGCCTAAAAACTTACAGCCTGGGAAGCAGAACAGATTTCAGGCTGTTTGTGGGACCGAGGGCTCTGAAAGAGAGAGAAGAGGAGGGTGGGTGGGGCTACTGCCCTGTTTCTCCTCCAAGCCCCTCAATCCAAAGACGTCACCCCCTCTAAGGAGGCGTCAATGACAAGGGGCAGACAGGCCAGGGGTGTTGCACCCTCCACACAAAGAAAACTGCAGGAGTTTGGAAATAAGAGATTTTTCCTAATAGCTTTCTCCCAACCTAGAGGTATTCCACTGCTGACGCAGGGTCCCGAGGCCCTTTAGAGTGGAAAATTCAGCCTCAGCAACAGCGCCTTCCTGCAGACACATCCACGGGCCAGTGAAGCAGGGCTGGGCAGCCAGGAGCCAGTAAATGCATCCACCTGTATCAGGATTACTCTGGCTGCAAGTAACGGAAAGTTCCACCCCAGACTGGTTTAACCGCTCCGATGCAGATGAGCGTCTCAGTGACATCACTGCCCTCTGGCCTCAGGCTCAGCTCCACTCATGGGCGGCTTCCTCTGTCCTGTGCCGGCTGCCGGTGACATTCTGAGCAATTCGCTTCTTTCTTTGCTGCTCACATTCATCGTGGAGCAGGGTGCTCTTCTCTCACGCTGGGAGTAAGTGGGTAGGTGCCTAAACAAAACTGGGGTTCTGCTAGGATGGAGGAAGGGGGAAATGGATGGTGTATAGGCTGTGAGATGCGTGAACTTGCTACAGAATGTTTATTGGAGTCTGCCCTCGGGGGCGCTATCTTAGGAAGTGAGGAAAGCAGGCCTCGGCAGAGGGAGAAGCTGAACCATGATGCAGTTCCAGGGGGACCTCCGCTGATCCTGCAGGGAGCTGAGATGGGCCTTGGGAGTTGTCCACATCATGGCAAGGGGGCCAGGCCGTTGAACTCCTGCACCAACCAGAAGTTGGTTGTGGGCTGACCTGGGAAAGTGATGTAAACTTGGGTGAGGCATCGCCCTTCGATGAAGGCAGCTCCTGGAGAGGAATTCGGCTATGAGCCATCAGCAGCCACGACACCAGACAGCGGGGGGGATGAGCGCCTCTGTCCTCAAGGGGGACCCAGGGGGCACCCTACAGCCTCCACTGCAGAAGACAGCAGTCATCTTAGGAGATCTCTCTTGGCCTCGCTTGGTCTCTGCTGGGCACCCGGTGGAGTCCAGGGGTCACATGCCTGTCCATTCAGATGCTTTGCTCTGAATCCCCCCAGCTTCCCCTCCACAACCACATGAGAGAATTGAACATGAAGGTGTTTTGTAAACCACACAAGCACAGGAAATCTCCCCCGGCCTCTAAGTGCCTGAAACGCTTTGCCACAATTCCCATCCTGTTCCACGTCTATTAGATGCTGTTCGTCTGCCCGTTTCCTCAACTCACACGGCCCCGGGCATGGAGGAGGCATGAGCGGGGCATAAGGGAAGGTGTGGAGCCAGGAAGGAAGGGAGGGAGGGGGGCACGAGGGAGAGAATCGGCGAAGGAAGGGCCCAGACTCACCTTAAAGACCAGAAGAGGGCAGACGAGCAATTACGTGGCCCCTGAACCCTGAACGATGCCCAGTCTTGTTCTCCTGGACGGAACAAGCCCATTGCTCTGGGGATCCTAAGCCCCACTTGGGTTTCCAAACAAATGGTGTCATGGCCGGAGCTCGGGCTCCCTCCCTGCTGGTGCCGGTCTCAGCCCCCTTGCTGGTCCCTCTCACCTCCCAGCCTCTCACCTCCGGCACCCCAGGCCCGATCCTCTGACCCCTTCTCTGCACCACCTCCCGCTGTGGGCTGTCTCGTTCAGTTCCACGGCTTTCTGTGCCATCTGTAGTTTAAATCCCCAGGCGAGCCCTCCCTTCTGAACGTGTACAACCAAGTGCCCACCAGGGCCTCTGACAGCAGACAGAACCATGCACTTGGCTTCCCCCCAAGCCTGCTTCCTCCACAGCCTTTTCCACCTGTGGAGGGGCAAAGTGGGAGAGGGGACCCATCCGTCCAGTTGCTTCAACCAAAACCCTGAAGTCACCCTTTTCTCCTGCCTTCCTCTCACCCCACATCCATCAGCAAATCTTTAAAGCTCCGCCTTCAGATTATTTCTAGAATCTGCCACCCTGGTATCTGTCACCTGTGTTATGAAACTAGCCTTCCAACAGGCCTCCCTGCTTTTCAGCTCTTGCTTTAGTCTTCTCACAGCAACGGGATCCTTTTAAGTCAGACCGTGTCGTTCCCCTGCCCCAAGCCCTCCCTGGCTCCCCACATCATTTGAAGTTAAGACTGGAGTCCTCACTGCCTTTTGGGCCCTGACCGCTGTGACCTGCAGGTCCACTGCTCTGACTGGCCTCTGCGCTCCCCATCAAGCACACCAGCAATCTCAGGTCGACCCCAGGTCCTGGCACTGCCTCTTCTCTGCCCAGGGCAGGCCTGTGACTTGTTCCTTCAGTTCCTTCGGGTGTCTGCTCAGTGCCAACTCTGTATGAAACAGCATCTCCACCCTGACCTCCTGCAAGCCCTAACCCCCTCCGCCTAATTTATTTTCCCCATAACACTCATCTCCACCTAAGATGTCATAAGTGTCCTTGTTGACTAGCTTCTCACCAATTCTAGCCTTGTATCCCTGGTCCCTACAACTGTGCCTGGCTTATAGTAGGGGCTCAATAAATATTTATCAAATGAATGGCTGGGCTTCAGAGTGAGGAAGACCTTGGGTACCATCTCAGCACTTCCACACGCCAGCTCTGAGTCCTGCAGCCAAGTATATAACCTCCCTGGGCCACAGTTTTTCCATGTATGAAGTGACTACATAAGATTGTTACGAAGGCTAAGTAAATTAATATCTAGCTGTTAGAATAGCACCTGGCACGTAAAAGCACTCATTAAGGGTGTTGTTATTACCCATCGATGTTGTTATTACAGTCATCGTTATTATTTATTCACAGGATGAGTCACAGGGTCCCCGCCCAGTGCCCCACCCTAGCCCCCCACCCCCACCCCCTGGCCTCTTCTTTCCAGCCAGAGGTGGAGTGGGTGATTCAGGTGGTGGCAGCCAGCCCTGTGAGTCAGCCCTGGGCCTCGGCCATGCCGGGGTCCCCTGGCACAGGCATCCTTGGCCGAGGGGCCCCGGGAGTGAGTCATCAGGGCCACAGCCTCAGCTGGGGGATACCTTGGCCATGGAGTTGGGCTGGCCGAGCTTGCCCTCCCCAGGTCCTTCCAGGAAGGGACTGGACACCTGCCCCATTGTGCTCTCAGGAACTGCGCTTGCCAGCAAAGCCAAGTCCATCAGTCGGCAGAGCTTACAAAAGCCCCAGACCAGGATGAGTGGGGAAAGGGAAAAGATGGGCAGGAAAGCTAGGGGAGAGGAGGTTGCCTCCATGCTGCGCTTTCAAAGCAGGCCGGTGTCGTGAACAGGCGTGGGGTTCTGAACTCTCCGGGCCTGGATTTGAGCCCCCTTTCCTCCCCTGACCGGCTGGCTGGGTAACCTCAGGCAAGCCCTTCACGTCTCTGAGTCTCCACTGTGAAGTGAGAGGGGAGGAAACCGTCTCCTGCTCAAGGAAGACTTCTCGGGTCTGCCCCGTAAGGTCTCCGAGGTTCAGCCACTTTCATAAAAGGAGAGGAGGAATTCCCTCCCTCCCCACGTTCCTCCTAACTGCCCGTGCCCCCAGGAAGGGAAAGGGCCAATCCAGTGCAGCCTTTCTGCCTTCACTCATCCAACAGCGCTTTATTGAGCACCTACTGCATGCTGGGTGCTGTGCTGAGCACAGGGCACAGAAATCGTGGGTGAGGCAGGCAGTGTATAAAGGAGCAAGCAGATACACGATTATAAACTTTACTCAGGCCGAAGGAGAACAGATTATTCAAAGAGAGAAAAACACGAGGGAGCTATCAGAGACAACCTCCGAGGTGGTGACATTTATGCAAAGATGTGACAAACGAGAACGAGCCGCTGTGGGAGGGACAAGAGGGACGAACCTTCCAGAAAGAGAGAACAGCATGTGCAAAAGCCCAAAGGCAGGGAAGAGCCGAGGTTCAGGAGGCACCGGGAGCCCTGGATGCCGAGTGTCCCAGACCAGAGCAGCGTGGCGTGAGGAAAGGAGCCGGGCCACCTCTGGGCTCACCTCCTGAACTTCCCTCCCCTCCAGGATCACAGCCCTGCACTGTCTACTGCCACCGCCTCCAAAAAAATTGTCCCCTCGTAAATCTTTTCCAGTTTTATAGTTGTTTACGTAGGCAGGCTTGTGTGGATGCATCATGGCCGGAAGCCCCGAGGACTGTTTGTGAAATGAAATCATATAGTAAACTAAGTAGTCCACTTCCTGGCACATAGTTGGTGCTCATTTAAAAAATAGGTGAGACAGCTTGAAAGAATGAATGTGAAATACTGAGCTACGTGAAGCCCCGTAACAACCCCCACGGTGAACTGTTACTTTGCTATTTAAAAGGAAAGAGAAGCTATGTATTTACATTCTTCCCTCTCTCCATAAGCCCTACAAAAGTTGGGCGGAGTCCATCACCTCACCTGGAAAACCTTTCCTGCCCGCCCCCCTGACCCCCAAGTGTAGATCAGGGTCCCTCTCCTGCACACCCATGGCTCCCAGTGCTGGCCTCTGTGGGGCCACTGCCACCCTCTACTGCATTGTCTGTCTGTCTGTCTGTCTCCCATAGAACTCCTCAGTGACAGAGACTGGGCCTTAACTGTGTGTTTAATACAACACTGAGCATTTTATTTTATTGCAGATGTGCTTAAGGACTACTGTAAACAGTGAGCTTACTCTCCCCAACCCACGTTTGCTCTAAGAGCGTGATCCCAATGAATCAATCTCAAATAGAGTTTATACCGTCTTAACAAGTGTAACAGATTTGTCATTTTTCCTGAAGTATGGGCTGGTTGAACCTATAGATTGGTTTATTGGATACTCTCCCCCCGGGGGTTTCTCAGACCTACGTTTTCCATGAGGATCAGGTAGGCTTTCTCCCAGAGATATTGATTGCCCAGAGACTTCTGTCATTTACTGCTAGGGGAGGGTGTCAAAAGTCATAACATTAGTCTCCCATTCCCAAACCCTGCACCACAGTACATTTTACATTTTTAAGAGAAACAACAGCTCTCCACACTTGTCAGACACGCAAATTGCTAGCCCAGGTAGCTCACGCTTCCAGCATTAGGTCACAATACAGTCCTCTCAATGGCGTTGCATCTTTGCAAAGCTGGGGTTTGGGCGCTGGCTGTGCTGAAAAGCAAGTGCCATGTGAATATCAGCATGTGACAGGGAATGAGGGTGACAGTGCCGGTCCGAGTCCGAGGTTGAAGAACCTGGGCAGTGCCCCCTGGACACACACATTCCATTGGCAAGGAATTGTTATTTGAAACAAAATAAAAATATTATGTGGTTGGGTTTTTTTCCAAATAATTACCAAGTCATTCAGACATAACTACTTACCCAGCTAGTTAGCTGTAACCACTCAGTAGTAGGTGGAAGTGCTTGGTAGTTCTCTTGGCCTAGGAAGGCCAGGAGATAATTCCTGAGAGGGGAGCCGGGAACCCAGAAAGTCTGGGAGTTCCTGCATTAGTAGGCTGTTTGCAGCTTTCATTCCCTTCTCAGCTTTCAGTGCTGAGCTCAGGAACGGACTCTGAACGGAACAGCCCGAGAGCCTGGGAGCTGCACTATGGTGGGAAGCTGGGGGGTAGGGAGAGACACAGCCTGTCCCTCTTCTCCCCACCTCACTCGCTCTTCATGAACAGACACCACTTCAGAATGAGCTGGATGCACAACTTCCTGTTATAAAAACAGAGAAACAAGCATCCATTTGTGTCCCAAGGTCGTGGTTGTATTATCTCGAACTAGGAGTGGCCTGAATATCCAGCTGGCCCTGCCGGCTAATTCTTGCCCGAAAGAGAGACCACAAAGCAAAGGCTCTAAAGCTATGGTTGTTATTGTTGGTAGATGGCCTCCCAGCTCTTAGCTTATTCGTAAATAACCTGGTTCAGTAAATTGCCTCATGCAGTCATCTTTGTGGGAAAAAAGCAACTTTGTCTGGGCTGTCCCACTGGGGAGGAGCACACTACAGGCTTGGCCTTCTGTGGAAACCTGAAGGAGAGGGATTTGGACGGGGTGAGACGCTGGTCACACTTGCCCGAAATGTTTTCCAGGCTATTAAATAGGGCAGTGGACTTCCTTCAGTTGCTCATATGTCTCTGTATTGGGATTAATTCCAAACTGTTATCTGGGCAGGATGTTGGCCCCATTTCCTGTGTGATGAGCATGAATCCCCACTAGCCCTTAGCTTCCATATGATGTTAAGGCTCAGTTTTCTTGTTTTTGTTTTTGTTTTTGTTTAATTTATCTTTATTGTTGAGAGTATTACAGGTGTCTCATTTTCCCCCCAATTGACCTGCTCCACTTGGCTCCCACCCCTCCCCAGGCCTTCACCCCGTTATTAACTGTGTCCATGGGTTATGCATATAACTTCCTTGGTTAATCTCTTCCCACCCTCCACCCCCCTTCCCTCTTTCCTCTTAAATATGATCGCCTGTTGCATGAGCCCATGTCTCTGGATCTATTCAGTTCATCAGATTATTTTGTTCATTAGCTTCTTCTTAAAGAAGACCCTTCAACTTTTCCTGTAGTGCTGGTCGGGTGGTGATGAACTCTTTTAGCTTTTCCTTGTCTGAAAAGCTCTTTATCTGACCTTCAATTCTAAATGATAGCTTTGCTGGGTAGAGCAATCTTGGTTGTAGTTCCATGTTTTTCATCACTTTGAATATTTCTTGCCACTCCCTTCTGGCCTGCAAGGTTTCTGTTGAGAAATCAGCTGACAGTCGTATGGGTGCTCCCTGTAGGTAACTAATTGCTTTTCTCTTGCTGCTTTTAAGATTCTCTCTTTGTCTTTAACCTTGGCATTTTAATTATGATGTGTCTTGCTGTGGCCTCTTTGGGTTCCTCTTGTTTGGGACCCTCTGTGCTTCCTGGACTTGTAAGTCTATTTCTTCTCCCAGGTAGGGGAAGTTTACTGTAATTACTTTTTCAAACAGGTTTTCAGTTCCTTGGTCTCTTTCTTCCCTTTCTGACACCCCAATAATACGAATGTTGGGCCTCTTGAAGTTGTCCCAGAGACTCCTTATATACTATTTTCATATTTCTGGATTCTTCTTTCTTTTTGCTTTTCTGGTTGGGTGTTTTTTGTTTCCTCATGTTCCAAATTGCTGATTTGATTCTCAGCATCCTCTACTCTACTGTTGATTCCCTGTAAATTATTCTTCATTTCAGTTCTTGTAGCCTTCATTTCAAATTGGTACTTTATTATGTTATCGATTTTCTCAGTTATTTCCCTAACCATCTGCTTAAACATCCTTATAAACAAAACTCTGAGCTCTATATCTGTTAGCTTGTTTGGATCTATTTCATTTAGTTCCTCTTCTAGAGATTTCTTCTGTTCTTTCCTTTGTGACATGTTTCTTTGCCTCCGCATTTTGGCTGCTTCCAGGTGTTTGTTTCTATGTATTAGGTAGAGCTGCTATGTCTCCTGGAATTGGTAGATTGGCTTTGTGTAGTAGGTGTCCTGTAGGGTCCAGTGGCTCAGCCTCTCCAATCACCTGAGCTGGGCCTTCTAGGTGCTCCCCTGTGTGGGCTGTGTGCACTGTCCTGTTGTAGTTGAGCCTTGGTTGCTGTTGGCATTACTGGGAGGAACTGACCCCCAGACAATCAGCTGTGAGGACCAGCTGCAACTACAGCCAGAGAGCTGCTGTGCTGGAGACACCCTTATGGAGCAGGATTTACTTCAGTGGGGCTTTGGTGTTCACCAAGTGCGCCCCTTGAGTGTCACTCGTGGATGTGGTAGGGTTGTAATCCAGCATGTTTGAGTCTGACCACCAGGTGCACTGTCTCTGGGGCCTCCCAGGAGGTGCAAAGTGAGCCTGTGCCAGTGCCTTGCCCAGGGCCACCCAGCATGAGCTACACAGCAAACCGTAGTTGGCTGCTCCTTGTGCTGGGCTTGGAGGTGCCCAGGAGAGGCCAAGCTATGAGCCAATGCAGCTGCCACTAGTGCCAGGCCTGGGGCCACTTATCAAGCCGTATGGGGCCCGCTGCTGCTTGTTTGAGAGATTTTAGGAAAGTCCTAAGCATGAGGCTCGAGAGGCCACTTGCACAGAAAAGCCCCTGGAAATGGCCTGGATGAGCTGCAGGTGGGGAGGGGCGGGGCCTCTGGGAATCATGGGGCGGGGCCAAAGGTGCGAGTCAGGTGCTGGCGACACAAATATGGCGCCTGCCTGCGGGCTGTGTGCGGGGAGGACTCGCCACAGGAGCCCTGGCCTCCGCCAGCCCCTCTGCCCGGGAGGAAGCCGCCCTCCACCTCTCACCCTGACTCCAGGCAGGTCAGTTCCCCCCCGAGTGTCCCGGGTCCTTTCAGGCTGCTGCCCGGCGCTGGGCTCAGAGGGAGCGTCCGAGTGAGTCCGCGCCGGGCCCTTTAGAGGAGCTGCTGGGGCTCCCGCAGCCTCCGAGACCCTCAGGGACAGTCCCCGCTGGTTTCACAGCCTGGAGTTGTGGGGACGTCTCTTCCCGGCCCTGGAGCCCTGGGCTGGGGGCCTGCTGTGGGGCTGGGACCCCTCCCTCCCTCCTCCGGGAAACCTCCACCTCGGAGATTCCCTCCCGGGTTTACCCGTAGCACCGGGGGTGGGCCCGCGGCCTCGTCTCGGATTCAGCCCCACCCGCCCGCGTCTCCGCCCCTCCTCCCGCTCTCAGTGCTGCTTCAGCTCCCTGGGGCTTCTGTGCAGCCAGGTCCCAGGAGGCTCTGAGTGACGGTGGTTCTGTATCTTAGTTGTGATTCTGATGTGGTTGCAGGAGGCGGCGGGTGCAGCTGTGACCTGCGCCGCCATCTTGTTTCTCCTCAAGGCTCAGTTTTCTATCAACGCTTGTGCATCTCTTTTCAACAGGCAGCATCGGTCCCAGGGCCATTGCACCTCCTTTCCCTCCGCCTAGAATCTGTTCATCAGATATTCCACGTTTGGTCCCTTTATTCGTTCTTTCAGCAAATATTTTTGAGTACCTACTGTGTGCCAAGCACTGTGCTGGGTATTAAGGTTATAAGAGGAAATGGTAATAATAATAGTTACCATTTAGCAAGTGCTTGTGATGAGCCAAGTGTTCTAAACCATTAATACATCGTATCTCATTTAATGCTCAACAATAATCCAATGTTCAACAATAACCCAGCAAGTTATCCACATTTGACATGGAGTAGCTACTTTATGTCAGCAAGTTACCCACATTTTGCTGATAAGGAAAGTGAGACACAGAGAGGCTAAGTAACTTCCCCAAGGTCACACAGCTAGGAAGTGAGGGAGCTGGGGTATGAGCTTGCATTCTTAAACACTCCATTACATTGTCTCTCTAGCAAGACACAGGAGGTCCCTGGTCATACTGGCTTACACTTCAGTGGAGGAGACAGACAATATACACATTAACAGTCATTTCAGATAGTCAGACTGTAAGAAAAAGGGTAATAATAATAAACCAGGGTAATTCAGTAGAGCCTTCCCAGAGTGGGCAGGGCAGAGTAGCTACTTTATACCAAGAGTTGGAAAAGCCTCCACTATGGGGTCTTCTGGGTTGAGACCTGAAAAAAAGGGCCTTGGGAAGGTTTTCAGGAAAACTGACCAAGCAGGAGTAATAGCAAGTACAAAGGCACTGAGGCAGGGCCAAGTTTGGCTGAGTGTAAAAGAGAGATGACCAGGAACCACATGATACAGGGTTGGGCTTTTCAACCTGGGCTGCACACAACTGCCTGGGGAGCTTCCAAAAATCCTGATTCCTTGGTCCATGCCCAGAGATTCTGGGGAAATCAGTCTGAGGTTTTTGGCTTGGGCAAGAGGAATTTTAAAAGGACATGGTTGCAGTGGTCCAATGCAGGATGATGGTGGCTTGGACCAGTGGAGGTGGCAGCATCTCTCTTTTAGCCCCTGCTCCCTCCACACAGGATTTTAAATGGCTCCGGGCTGGCCCCTCTCACTCCCAGCCCACCTGTTGTCCATAGAAACACTCACTTTTTTAGCCCGGGTAACCTGAAGGCTAAGAAGGCTAACCCAGGGCACCGGCCCTGTCTTGCTGAGCGTTCCACTGAAGCTCTTACCAGACGTATCAAGAGGAGTAGTTAGGCTGCCACAACTTCTTCCAAAGAAATCATCATCTCCAAATCTTTCATCCCCAGCAGCCCCACTTTGTTACAGCAGCGTGAGTGAGCCCAGCAGTTCTTGGCCACCGTGGCCTCTGTCACAGCTCGCTTTGGGAGGCAGCATCTCTGTCTTCTTGCTTTGGCTCTGAGACAGTCATTTGTCAAGGCTGCCCAGAGAAACAGAAGCAATACAAAGTGTATATATAGAGAGAGAAAGATTTGTTTAAGGAACTGGCTCACACAATTCCAAAGTCCAAAATCTGCAGAGTAGGCTGGCAGACCCAAGACGCGGGAAGGAGCCAGTGTTGCAGTTCGAGTCCAAAGGCTGCCTGCTGCAGAATCCCCTCTTGCTCAGGAGAGAGAGGCCAGCCTTTTGTTCCAGACGATCCTTCAACTGATTGGATGCGGTCCACCCAGATTATGGAGGGCAACTTGCTTTACTCAACGTCTGCCAATTCAAATGTGAATCTCATCCCAAACCCCCTCACAGGAACATCTAGAATAATATTTGATCAAATATCTGAGCACCGTGGCTGAGCCAAGTTGACACATAAAATTAAATATCACAGACAGGAGGCAATCCATCTTTCTTCCTCTCACCTTATTATATTCACAGACTATTTCCGAAAAGTACCCAAAAAACTTATCACCAAGGGCCTTAGGGTTTAAAGTAAAGAGAGACTTATTTTTTTCCCAGATTTCTTTTTTATGTCTGACTTTTTGCCATAAATATATATTGCTTTTTCAAATAAAAAATGAACTATAAAAAATGGACCAAAGTGATCATTGGATTGTATTTTATTGGTCACCTGCAAACCACTTTGTTCAGATCATGCTTTAAGGAGACAAGGTGAGTCCATGAGCCCACACTTAGGGATGTTCTAGGAACATCCAGTCAGCAGTATTGTTGGCATCTGTTACACATCAGAGTCCTCTGTAGGCAGAGCCCAGAACCTCGTGCTGATGTTAATCCCAAGAATGGCTCTAATCCTTTTAGGTACCTGGTGGTTTATCCCCTTAGGAAGACTGAATCACGTTACAGACCAAAGTTCCCTTTCCTGTGATGGACACATCAAAGGGGTCACCCCCTCGACCAGACACCTCATGTGCACCTTTAACATCTATGCAGAATTTTAGGGCCTCGCTTTTGTCTTTCTCCTCTAGCCCTGTTTTTGTTTTTTTTTAACCTATCATTATGGTGAGAATTTTCAAATATACACAAAAGAAGGAAACACGGCCAGCTGTATCCCTATGTCCCAATCACCCGACTTCAGCCATCAGTCAGTGACGGTCATTTTATTTTACACGCCCCTCCACACCTCCTCTCTAACACCACCAGACACTTGTTCATTTTTTAAAGATGAAATCTAATTTTCAGACGATAACATTTGCCCTTCTGAAGTGTACAATTCAGTGGTTTTGTGTGATTTTTAGTATATTCACAAGGTGGAATCCTCACCATCTGTAATTCCAAGACCCCATACCCACTGGCAGTCACTCCCATCCTGCTTCCCCCCAGCTCCTGGCAACCAAAAAACTTAGTAATAACTCTTCAATGTCATCTAATGCATAGTCCATGTTCAGAGGTACCCTGTTAATTGAGTTAGTTGTTCTCAGCATATCCAAACAAGGCCTTCATACTTCCCATAGTTGGGATGACTCAGGTCTCTTTTGATCTATAACTGTTCCCTTCCCTCTGTTGTTTTTTTGCCTGTCATTTATTTGTTGAAGGAAAACAAGTCATTTTCCTGTAGAGTTTCATACATTCTGAATTTGACTGATGACAGCTTCATGGTGTTTATCGCCTGCATTTGCCTGTAAACTGGTAGTTGGCTATAAACACTTGATCTGATTCAGGACTCGGGTTTTGGCAAGAATACTTTATAGTTGATAGTGGGTGTTTCTCTGATGTGTCTGGAGATAGTGGGTGTTTCTCTGATGTGTCTGGAGACATACTCATGTCTGGCTTTCTTTTCAAGTTTAAGACTGATCTGTGAGTACAGGTGTTGCCTGCCTGATTTACACACTAGGAAGTTCCCTGTCAGCCCTCCCCAGTGGTCTTGGCATTGACCACTGTTGCCTACATCTGTTACTGCATTAGGATGATTGGTGCAGAGAGATGAGGTTCTAATTCTCTTACTCCTGGTGCATTTATTAGCTAGAATTCATCTAAAATGTAGAACTTTTCTTCATTATTCAGGATGATAAATACAGGAGGTAGATTTGGAGCTGGATGTGTGATTGTATAAATAACTGTATTAAAAAGTATTGATTGTTGGTTTAAGGTCAGCAAAGAATCTCAACGATTAGCCAACTAAAGAGAACCAACTTTTACTGAGCAGCTACTAGGTGCCAGGCACTATGCTAGGGAAATCCTTGGGCATCCATTATAATTTAAAATAAAAATAATAATAATTCTGCAAAGTAGTTGTCATTATCACATTTAACAGATAAGGAAACTAAAGCTTAGAGGAGTAATTTAAATAAGGTCAGATAGCTGGAAACAGGTGTAAGAAGGGTGCAGCAAAATCATGAGTGACATGGAGCTGAGAGGGACAGTTGACAAGTCAGGTGACACAATCAATGTTGAACAGATGAAAATAAGAGAGCCCCACATGTACCCCGGTATTAAAACCTGCTCTGGGATTAAAATCACTTGAGTTCCAGCTCGGAGAGATGTGGATCATCAGTGCCGTGTGTTTAAAAATGACCTGGAGATATTAGCTTAGAACGACCCCCATATGGAGCTTAGAAAAGCTAACATTGTATTAAGCTGCATTAATAGGCAAGATGATTAATAGGCTCAAAGCTCTGTTGAGATAATAATCGTAAATCTCTTGTTCCCTGTTGCATCCCCAGCCTCCGGCAGCAGATCTGGGAAAACATTCAGTAATTATCTGGATATAAACAGCACTCGGTACATATCTGTGATGCTGAGATGCATGTATTCAATCATTAACAGCGGCTTAAACACGATTGGGGTTCACTTGTCTTCCACATGAGATTCCAAGCATACACCCCCAAAGGGCTGGGGACTCCGTGGCGCGGGGAATCCAGCTTCCCCATCTTAGCACCCGGCCATCCTTAAGGTGCGACTCCCATCCTGTGGTCCAGGGAGGCATCTCCAGCTCCCACCATCGGGCCTACATCCCGGCCAGGGAGAAGAAGGAAAGGGAAGGGAAGGGAAGGTTCCCTTTGTCTGAAAGCCGCCACCCCGAGTCTGCTCACATCGTGCCTACTCACAGTCCTTGACCGGACTTGGAGACTCGGCAGATCTACCTGTAAGGGGGCTGGGACAAAGGCATCTTTAGCTGAATGCCCAGATGCCCAGATGAAGCTTAGGCGTCCTATTTCTGAAGGAGGGGGGAACAGCAAGCAGTAAGCCTTCGCAGTCCTAAAACAGAGGTTCAGCCGTGAATGGGAGGAGGCACAATGCCACTGCCACTGGGAAAAAGAAGCGGGAAAGCTGAGGAGCTGGGAAAGGAATGGAAAATAGGGAACGCCAACCTGGTCACTTTTATTTTCTCTGCAAAGTGGGACTCAAGAGTCGTGGCTGAGGGGCTGGGACTCTCAGAGAGCCGCGAAGAGAGAAGGTCTGCGAAGCCTCACTCCCCACGGTCGTTTGTGATCTGTTAGGGTGGAAGAGCAGCCTGGTAGACACCCTGAGATGCTTCGAAGCACAGCTGTGCTTAGGGAGTCCTGGGTGCCATGCCCGCTCTGTGCTTAGCTGCAGAAATCTGTTTTTCTGTTAAATGGCCATTTTAATGCCCACCATGCCTGCCTCACAGTCCTGTTTTGAGTCCCACAGGAGAGCTGTGAGGAGGTTTTCTAAGTACCAAAGGTGGGGCAGGTGTGGATGGGCCTCACCATGGAGGAACGGAGTTGTCAGGCAATGCTGAGCCTCAGATGAAGGCAGGAAAGGGCTAGAAGGAGAGATTGTGGCAACAGGACTGTCTCCCACACAGGCTGCCAGCACCCGCCGGGCCTGTCCAGGATCTGGGCTCTGACCCACTTCTGGCCCAGCCTCAGAACCCCTCTGCTGTCCAGCTGAGGGTAACGGGAAGGGACAACCCACCCAGCTGTCCACAGCTCTGGGAGTCAGCTCTGCTCTGTCTTAAATTACTATCACAGAGCCTTGGCTTCATCTCCTGCACTTGGCCTTGGAAGGTCTTCTGGGATCTCTCCTGACCCCAGGGCACCATGCTGTGTTCCTGGAGCCAGTAAACAGTGTGAGTTTCTCCCCTGGGCCTTTGGCCTAGCACAGCTCGCCTGTCCAGTGCATGCGTGCACACACACACTGCCTGCATGCACAATCATCACATACCACATACCACACATACAACACATAACACATATCACATGCACACACAAATACACTACACGTATATACCACAAATTAGGCTACATTTTAGTTTAAACTCCTCTCCTTCCAGGGGCTTTCCAGAGCCTTCGGGCTAAAATCTAGCCCCTTACTAAGCTATTGAGGCCATCCGTAGCCTGTTCTCTGATGACCCTCTTCAGATACTGCCCCATGGGCCAGTCTGAACCCACTGGCCATCCCCACCCCATGCAGCTCCTTCTGCCTCTGCTTTGCCCTCCCTGAACCTCTCCAGAGAATCCCTCACTGGGCAGTCCCCCTGGAAGTCACATTTATTCTTTCAAACCGTGTTCAGCGCTCGCCTCCTCTATGAAGATTCCCCTGACTACCCAAGGAGTAGCTCCCTTCCTCTCCCACAGGCACGTGGTGGAACGACTCCTTCCCGATGTTAGTACCCCACCGGGCAGGGGGCCTTCTCAGTCGCTGTACGTGGAGCACTGGGTCCTGGCGTTGGGTAGGTGCTCACCTTCTCGCCCTCCCAACAGATCAAAGTGGAAAACCAGCATGACTACCAGGACATCACCAGCATGGTGGCGATGGCCAAAACCTACGCCACGACCGAGGCCTTCATCGACTCCAAGTATGACATTCGCATCCAGAAAATTGGATCCAACTACAAGGCTTACATGTGAGTCCCTGGCGGGGACTGGGGAGCGGGGAGGAGGGGTGGGAGGAGAGTTGGGGGAGGTGAGACTGGAGATGCAGGTCCAGCCCTGTGTCCCCGGCCCCAGGCGGAGACCATCCACACATCACCATTTCCCCTTTCTTTCTCCTTTCCTGACCTTCTCTGGTCTGTGAGCTGAGGGCTGATGTTCCATCATGGCTTATCCCAGGGTGGAACTCTGTCTGCCCAGACGAGGGCTGTCTCTCCAGAGGAAGGAAGACACGGACATGTTTAGGGAAACTTTGAGCACATGCAGGACGCATGTCACAGGAGACAAGACTGAGAGAGAAACTTGGGGACAGATCAAGGAGGGCCTCCAATGCTTCGTTGAAGGTTGTGGATTTTCTTCTACTCTCTTCCAAGTGGAAGATCTGGCCTGAATTAATAAAAAGGTGGCTCTGGGGCTGCAGGCTGCAAAGGGGCTTCTCTAGAACCGATAAGACCAGTTAGGAGACTATCTCAGAGTTCTCTGACTGCGAGCAACAGAAACCACCCCTGACTAATTTGATGGAGCTTTGTAAAGGGGATTTATTAGAAAACCATGGTTGTTCAGAAACTTAAAACAAACAACATCACTCAATTATCAGTTTCAGGAATATTGGGATCCAGGGCAGCCTCAGGGATCTAGGTAGCCAGAAGCCATAAACAATCTTCATGGCACCCTGACTGGGAAGCGACTCTCCCCTAATCATCTTCAGGACTCAAGTCAAGACGGTGATTCCATGGAAACAGCGCTGATTAGTCCCAGTCTGGCCACAGCTTTTTGGTTAAAGAAAGGCAGAAAAGCAGCATGGAGAGTCCCGTCGAGACAGCATGCAACATGGGCAGGAGCATGCCCCAGTGCAAATGGGGGAAAGAATGAGTGACAGAAAATCCAGCGCATCCCCCCCAGGGGTGGCTCGGGCAAAGGGTGACTCACCCTGGTGCTGTGGTTATGAGGAAGAGTGGGGGTTCCTGACGAGCTGGGAGGGCTCTGTCTTTAGAGACATCTTATCTGCTCCGAGGCTCTCTGTCTCTCGCTTTGGAATGTTGTTGTTGGTTCCACTTGAAATGATGAGACCCCAGAGAGCCGACCAGTGCCTGCGTGCCAAGTGTTTACGGAGCCCTGACTGCGTGAACGGCTCCATACTGAGGGCTGCAGCGGCTAGCCGCCTGTGGACAGTTGGAGATCTCTGTGTGCTTCTGTGTGGCGGAGTTTATGCGCTAGGTCAGGGTCAGCAAACCACAGCCCACAGCCCAAATCCAGCGGCCACCTGTTTCTGTAAATGCAGTTCTATTCATCACAGCCATACACATCCATTGATGCATGATCTCGGGTTGCTTTTGCACTACCTGGGTTGCCCGGACAGGGGGTCAGCAAATTTTTCTCTAAAAGGCCAGATGGTAATGGGGGGGCCTTGCATGCCGTATAGTCCCTGTTGTAACAGCTCTGCTCTGCCGTTGCCTGGGAAGCTGGAGAAGATGCAGGCAGTGGGCCTATTTCTTCCAAAGTGATGGAGCCAGTTCTCAGGGAACACTTCAGCCCTGTCCTTCCAATCGCTCACGTCCACCCATGAGCCAGGCCAGACCTGCCACTGCTCTCAGATGCCCTCGGGGTGATGATGTCCCCTCCTCCCCGCCCCCTCGGAGTTAGGGAACATCCTTGTGCCCCAGTCCGGTGCATTCCTGAGGCCTCCACTGCCCCTCATGACATCACTTCCCTCCCCTCCTCATAGTTAGAGTTTCCACTTGACATTGACGACACCTTGGCCCAGCTTCTCTTCTTGAGGATTACCTCATTGCCGCATTCTTTATGCTGAGCCTTTCTTCCCTGACAGCTCCAATTTGTCATTAGTTACAGCGTTTCCTGGACCCTGAGCTGGCCCACATCCGAGGGAGGGGGTTCGTGTCAGACCTCAGGGTAGAGCCTCCTCTCCGCCCTTGACCGTCCACCCTCCTCGCTGGCCCACTCGCCGCCCTGCGCTCGGCCTTTGCGCTTGTTGCTTCTGGAGTGTCGTTCCCCAGTCCTCTCAGCAGATAGACCCAGGAAAGGTATGTGTGTACCTTAACCACGTACACACACCTATCCGACTGTGTCTAAAGCTAAATCGAGTTCAAGCTGATGCCTCAGACTTTCACGTAGTCCCACAGGGCTCACTTTGGCCTTCCCAGGTGGCTTATCCAACCTTCCCACTCCAACAGGGAAGACCCTGGCTCCCACCATCTGCCGTCCACTTACTTGTAAGTCCCAGGATACGTGCACAGCTGCAGAACCAATGCTCCGCAGCCCCATGGGAAATGCTTTACCAGCTGCAAGATAGGGCTTATGGACAGTTCCTTTTCTACTGAGTCACCAGTCTCCACTCATTTCCAAGGTCACGTAGGCCGGCTCCTTGATCCCCAGCCCCACCGTCTTCAATGTCAGGCATTTGCAGCCCAGATAGAGAGATCCTTTTGCCAGTCTACATTCCATCATCCATTCCCGCAGCTGCATCACACTGGGGCCAACCAACTCTCTTCCCCAAGCCTGTGATGGGCCCTGCCGTGGAGAGTCGTCAAGAGCGTGGAATTTCAGATACGGCCTGGTGGCTCTGCCACTAAGTGGGAATGATGATAAAATAATGTCCATCTCATTAGGTTCAGTGAGGCTGAAATAAGCCAGTGCTTATAGAGCCCTCAGACCATGTCTCACACATAGAAAGCACTCGTTAAATGTCAACTCTCACTGTCATTATCTGCTTGGAAGGAGAGCAGTCTGGCTCTGTTCCCGCTGCTCCTGGCGTTTGAATGCCTTCTTTTCTTGTTTCCACTCACTGAAAAATAATAGTAGCACCCGTTGTACTAAGAGATTCATGGGAAGATTTCCTTCAACCCACATTATACCCTGTAAGGATGGTACTTTAATTATTCCCATTTCACCAGTGAGACAAAGACTCAGAGATGTTGACCATAGTGATACAGCTAGAAAGTGCTGGAGCCAAGGTCCAAGCTCATATCTGTCTGACTCAAGTCAGCTTTTACCTTCTCTTACCCCAATATAGGTCCCAAGATAACAATCCCTACTCATTCTCCAAGACACATCTCAATGGCCACCTTCTGGGGCCACAGTAAGTGACTCTGGTTTCTTCTTTGCTTCCCCAGAGCTCTTCTCTCCTTATGTAGATCACTAACCCTACCATGCCTACCCTCTGGCTTTAGGCCAGTCTGCCCTTCTAGGCAGCGAGCAGCCTGGGGAGCTGTCATCTCTGCACACTCAGTGACAGATGTCCCTAATTCCCTCCCTGTATTATTGGTTCTGATACAGGAGAACCTCCATCTCTGGGAACTGGAAGGCCAACACAGGCTCTGCCATGCTGGAGCAGGTGGCCATGACGGAGAGGTAAGACACAAAGAAGGTGCTAAGGGAAAAGCAGCAGCCGCGGTGGGAGATGGGTGAGGAAGACAAGGGGTCTTTAAGGAATGCCACCTCGCCCTCTGGCTTGTGCCTCACCACCCACAGGGCACCTTCCTAGGCATGGTCCCCTTTACTGCCCATAACAATCTGCAGGGCAGGTATTATAATCACCCCATTTTTGAGATGGAAGAAGAAAGTTCAGAGAAGGAACGTGACTTGTCCAGGGTCACAGAGCTGATCAATAGAGCTGAGAATAGAACCCTGATTTCTTGACTTCAAATCCAAGGGTCTCTGCCCAGCTGCTGCAGAGGGAGAGCAGGGAGTCCTTGCCAGCCCCTCCCTGCTCGGACAGCAGCTTGGAAGCATTCTGGTAGGGGACCAGGCCTATTGGAGTAGCCAGTCCTCTCTCAGACTTATTTCCATCTCAGTGTGAGGAGGGAGAGGTTGGTTTCCTGTGAATCACGACTGTGGCAGCCCTGTGCTCTGGCTGAAGGTCCCTCACATCTTTCTCCTTGAAACACTGCTGTGAGCCACCCTCACCTGAGGAAGGGTCAGTCGCCTGCTCTCAGGGTCAGCAGCGCGCAGGCCCATACACACGCACATGCACACACTCCCGCAGCTTTCCTGCATGCCCGGGCTGGAGGCAGTCATGGACCCCATGCTCCAGTCTCTCCCACACTGCTCCATCTATGAAGTCCCTTTCTTGGCCCTGGTGGAGGGGGCAAGGCTGTTCCCCATGGGGTGCACTCCAGTAGGTGACCCAGAAGTTCATCGTTTGAAAACGACCTCTAGAAACCAGTTGCCTCTGGCCCTAGGGCCAGACGTCCATCCTCCATTGAGAAGAAACCTGATTCAGGAGCATGTCTCAGGGCACCATCCTCCCTAAGCTGGAGGTGCCCCACAGTCAGCCATCGGTGCCAAATACTGGCACCCAGATCAGAGGGCCCAAGGGGCTCTTAGAGCTCCGAGGACCAAAGCTGCCCCCAAATGTGGCTGCACAATAGAATCACATGGGAAACTATAAAAATGTACAGAGATTATTCTAACATAGGGCAGTGCCCCCAAATCAGGCTGTCTGTGTGTGTGTTTGCTTAATTCTCCTAGTGATTCTAATGTACAACCTGAGTCAGACCTAGGCCTTCCCATTTTTCAGATAAGGAAACTGAGGCTGCAAGCAGGAAAGGCTCACCCAAAATTATAGAGGGAATTAACAGCAAGCATCTGGGTCACTGGTCTCCCATGTGGCAGGAGGACAGTCATGATGTTCTGACTGAGAGGAAGGGTGGCTTCGCGGACTGTGGAATCAGATGGGATCTGGGTTTGGAAGCCGCACAGTCACTTCTTATCCCCTCTGAGCCTCAGTCTCCTCATCAGCAAAATGGGTTAAACCTTCCTGATAGAGTTGTGGGGGTTAGAAAAAATGAGGAGTCAGCCCCTACAGGATGCCTGGCACATGTTAGGAGTTTAATAGGCATGAGTTTTCGCCCTTCCTTTTACTTCTATGATCTCATGTGCTACAGCTGAATGAGAGAATTGAACTAGGAGCCAGGAGATCTGGGTAACCCAGGCTCTATTACCATCTTGCTGTGTGACCTGGCCAAGCCGCTCTCCCTCTCTGGGCCTCAGTGGGCACTGGCAGATAAGATGAGAGCGTTGTTCTAAGAGCAGTTGAGCCATGATCTCTCTTCATTCCAGGCCTATGGCTCAGAGACACAAATAGATCTCAGAGCAGGCGTGCCCCGTGTGACCCTGGGGAGTGGGGAGAGAAGCAAGAACATTGACACAAAGTCCCCTGTGACTCCCAAATTCAGCCACCACAGGGGAAGCCAAGTGCAAGCCCGAGAAAACATCTCAGATACAACCATCCCCTTGTTGCAGGGGCAGAGTCCAGCATGGAGCTCTTTTCCCTGCAAAGCAAACTGGCCTCGCAGCCATCAAGTGGCTGGAAAGGGAACAAAAGCAGCAGGTCCAGAGGGCCAGGCCCCTGGCCCCGGGAGCAGCCTGCTGGGCTCCCTCGCATGCCCGCCCCTGGCTCAGGGCAGAATGTGCTCTTTGTCCCCCTGCAGGCTCTCGTCTAGCCTGGTCGCTGGGGCTGGGAAGGCGGCTAGGGAGGGATTTCTGGAGCCTCCAAGCAGCTTTCCCAAGGGAACAGGACAGCAGGGGTGACTGGGTGTCCAGAATGGCTCTGGATGGGGGCAGGGCAAGCTCCCCACTACTGTGGAGCCAGCAAGGTTCTGGGGTGGGATTTCTCCCAATTATTCCTGCTCCCCTTGACCATCCCTCCCTCCTGCCTGCCTGGCTCCCTTTCTATTCCCTCTCTCACTGTCCATCTGTGTCTCTTTTTTTATTTTTTACCATTCTGACTCTTCCACTGCTTGTCTCTCCCTGTCTCTGTCTCTTCTCTCTGTCTTTCTTGCCACATGTCTGTAATTTCTTACCATCTCTCTCCATCTCAGAATGGGTGTGTGTCACGCTCTCTCTCCCTGCCTGTTTCTCTGTGTGCTTCTGTGTCTCTCCATCTTTCTGTCTCCATGTGTCTTTCCCTCTGCTCCCCCTTCCCTGCTCTCCGCCCCCAACACTCACTCACTGTCTGTCCATCCCTGCAGGTACCGGCTGTGGGTGGATAGCTGCTCAGAAATGTTCGGCGGCCTGGACATCTGCGCGGTCAAGGCCGTCCACAGCAAGGATGGCAGAGATTACATCATCGAGGTGAGGGAGGAAGCAGAGAGCCTCTTGGCCTGGCCCAGGCCCCTGGCGGGCTGCCCGAGGGAAGGAGCCCAGGCGTGGTCTCCAGCGTGGCCGGCGGTGTCTGACTCGTGGCCTGGGCACCTGCAGCCTCACACGCATCCCCATCACCACCCTCAGCTGTGTCTAAAGCCTTCGCGCCCAAGGCTTCTGAGCTGGGCCTGCAGAGCTCCCGGCACGGGGCTTGACAGCATTGCCTGGCCCACGGGCCACAAGGAGGGCGCGAACGTGAGGCTGAGAGTGGCGAGATGCTGTTCCACTGGGCCTCTTAAATTTTCTGTGTCCAGCTGCGCACAGTCACCGCGCCGAGTTCCCATCGTCTGTTCATGCAACAAACGTGCACTCCAGGGCTCTCATCGGCCAGGCGTGGGCGCAGCTCTGGGGACGCGAAACAGACCTGGGGTGTGCGGCTGGCAGGGAAGAGGGCTGATAAACAAGTGATGGCAGGACACTGCAGGGTAGGAAAGGGGGCGCGGCCGTGCAGGGGTGCGGAGAAATGTAGATAAATTAATTGTACGAGAGAAGTTCTAGAGGGGCCGTGGGTCCTAGAACCTCGCCCACAGTCCTCCTGCAGCCCATGTCTCTCAGGCCCACAGCGCCCTGCCTTCCTCCAGGACAGTCACCTACGTGCCCTGCTGTCCTATACCCTCTCCCCACCACCAACCTCTCCTCTGTGCTTCTCCTAAGCCCACAACGCCCCTCTCTCCTCCAACTCCTCTGTCTCTCTGCTCCCACAATGTTTCCCTCTTCCCCCCAACTCCGCTTCCCTGTTCCCACCACCACAGCTCGTGACTCTCCACTGCTGTCCCCTGAAAATTGCCCTCAAAGTTTTCCCTTCTTTCCCCGACTTTACATCGAGCTCGCACCCCCCACGTCCCCAAAGCACCGTCTCATCCCCCCTCCCGGGGCTTCTCAGACCACAGCAGAGGCCGGCGGGGGGCGGGGGGGGGGGGCTGACACAAGGCCAGGCCACGTGAGGGCCAGCCCGCGGCCGCCCCGCCTGCTGTGGGCTGCTGATGGGAAGCACATGGCCGGGGTGACCGCAGGAGCTGGCTGGTCCTCCGGTCCCTCGTGTCTGCACCACTGCCTGGGACCCACAGCACCACAGGACCAGGTGACTCGATGGGTGGGAGTCCTCCAGCTGTGCCAGAAGGACATTCACAGCCCTGCCCAGGGAGTGGCCGCCTTTGGAGCTGAAGGGAAGGGAGTCCTGGGTGGACACAGTCCCTCTACCCTCCCCAAAAGGCTGGGAGCTCCCACAGTGAGCTGCATGTATATTTGCAAGTTTAGTTCTCTGGAAAACAGCCTCCCCCCAAGTCCAGGAATGGCTTTCCCTCTAGCTTCCACCGTGCCTGAAATTCCCCCAGTGGCCCTTCTCAGAGGGGACACTGAAGGTGCAGAACTACTGGCCTGCACACTCCCTCCCAGGCCAGAGCCAGGCTGCTCCCTGGAGGAGCGGGTCCCCTGCTTCCTGAGGTGCCCTGCAAGCTTCAGTCCTAGGGTGGCCCACGGGCCCTCCTGCCTGGGGCATGGCATCTCTTGAGACCCGTCATGGTCCTCCTGCCTCTGCATCTCCTCACGGGACCACCAGGCATGAACGCGGGTTTGGCACACACACAGTCATTCATTCCTTCCACTGAGCTCCACTTCTGGGTGCCAGCCACTGAGCCAGGTGATGGGGACACAGCAGGGAACACTGCCTCCGAGAGCTCCCATCCAGAGCAGGGACCAGCAATCAGTAGATGCAGGGCTCCTGGACTCCGCCCCCCTCCATCCTGTGGGTTTAGCTCCTTCTCCCTATATTAGCATTTTCTCTGCCCCCTGAACCTCCTGCCTCTCTGAGTTTCCTTGACTTTCACCCTTAGGAAGGAAAAATCTCTTGGGCCCGATCACCCTACCTCCAGGCATTCGGAAGAGTCACAGATGAAAGACTTTTCACATTACCAAAAAAAAGCAAACTTAGCGAGTTTTAAAAACAAGAAAACAACTTTTCAGAAATGTTCCAAAAGGGAGGAAAAAAAAAAGATGGCTTTTTCAGATTGTTTTTTCTCTCAGAAACATTGCAGAGTTGTTTCCCTTGCTTGGGTTTAGGGTGGGGTCAAGGAAGATGGGGAGATACCAGCAAGATAAAAGGTGTTTTTCCCCAGCCTGGAAAAAAAAAAAGCAGAAGAGATCCACAAATACTGTTTTCTTCAGCCACCTCTGTGGTGAGAACATAAAATTTGTGTGGCATGTTTTGTGAAGATCCCCATAGTGAAATACTCAAGGGAAAGACCCTTGAACTTGTCCTCCATGACCTGTCCAGGGAATGACATTGCTCAGTGGAAAAATGTTTCCCGGGGAGACCAGAGCGTCCGCTTCCTTTGGCTGTGTCCACCATGGGGATTCCAAAATGTTCTGATCTCAGGTTCCTTGTGGTGGCTGTTTTCCCCTACAGGGGATGTAGGAAACAGAAACCAGAACAGAAAGGGGTGGGCAGGGTCAGGGGGAGAAGGGACAGGCCTGTGTACGTTTAGACAGAATCCACAATTATAACTCAGCTCAGCCCACGCTGACCACGCTCAGCTCAGGCACTGCATCTAGGATGCCAGGGACCCACCCCCAACGGTGAGGAGCTCACTGTGAGGACAGTTTTCAGGACCACGTTAGAATCAGCATTCACAGCCGTGAATTTCTTTTTCAGCTTTCCAACTGCAGTGGGTGCTTTAGACTCACGGACCTCTAAAGTCCCAGCTGGAAGGGTCTTCACAGCTGCCCACACTCCTCAGTTCACAAAGGAAAACTGACCTGCCCAGCCTCACGCAGCAAGTCCATAGCAGAGCCTAAGCCAGGAATCCAGGTTTCCTGTTCCTGGCTTTTCCCACAGAGAGCTGTTGCAGCGCTTAATGAGAGATAAAAGGGCTGTGGTTTGCTGGCCAATGTGTCCTTGAACTTGCCACACCGTTGTCCCTCAGTTTCCTCATCACTAATGTGAGGATAATTATAGTACCTGCCTCAAAGAGCTATTCAGAGACTTGTGTAAGGTCACCCACACCCAATGCTTAGAACAGTGACTGGCACGTAGTAAATGCTCAATAAAATATAGGAACTATTACTGTCCTCATCACTGTGAGCTGGACTTACTGTAAGGACTTTTCATTCCTCCATCAACAGGAAGTATTGAGGGCACACCTCCGATTTCAGGGGCTCACAGTCTGGTTGGGGAGACACAAGTAAACAGGCGATGACAGTGCCGGGGGGTAAGCTCTCCAGATGACCCAAGTGAGGACAGCGGGAGGACAGCGGAGCGGCGGCTTCTCAGCTTGCTCAGCCAGAGAGCGCTCCCCCGAGGAAGGCAGCTGGATGTTTCCTGACGGGTGAGGGTCAGCCAGGTAAAGAGTGAGCTGAGGGAACAGTGCGTCAGGACTCAGGCGGGAGAAAGAACCTGGTGAGTCCAGAGCTTGGGAAAAGGGGAACAAGGCAGTGAGTTTGAAGGAGGTGTTGTGGGTGAAGAGGGCTGGACAGGAGTGGAGGGGTAGAGAGAGGACCAGGCAAGGCCTCTCGCCCCTTCGAGGCCTGCCACCGCTGCTCGTGCCTGGGAACCGCCTGGATGTTGGGCCTGTGGGACTTTAGGCAAGTCCCTTTACATTCGGGCCTCGGTTTCCCCAGCTGCAAAAACAGCAGGGTAAGTAAATATGATCTCGCAGGCCCCTCCTAATATAAGCACTTTGCCTCCTCTGAGAAACAGCCCGCTCCCTGTGGAATGAGCTTCACTCCAGGCTTACGTTCCGCCAGAGCCTGGAGAACAGGCCTTTCCTCTCCCCTCTCCTCTCTCAACCCTGGGTCAACTCAACCCGTGTCTTCTTTTTTTTTGGTCATAATCGAATCCTCACTTCACTGCTTCCAGCTTTGTGGAAAGCCTTGACCTTGGGACAAAGTTCAGGAAGCCAGCCCCGACCTTGGGCTGAGGGCCAAGGTGGGAAAAGAGGGGGTGGAGACCAGTTCCCCAAAGAAAGAGCAGGAAAGGTCAGCGAAGGCTTCCAGGCCCTGGGTCGCGTCTCTGTAGTCCGGAGCGTGTAGGCTGAATTGAACTGAATCCAGGCGTCAGTTTAGACTGCCCTGCAAGGAACTGGATGTCTCCAGGCGGGTAATCGCCCGCTTGAGGAGCTGGGCTGGGCGTTTGCATGGAGAGCGTCGCCATCTAGTGGTCAGTTCTGCTCTGAGCCCTGAGCCAGCTCTCCTGCCTGGATACCCTGGCAGAGGTGTCGCTCAGGGGTCATTTCCCTCCTGCAGGTGATGGACAGCTCAATGCCCCTGATCGGAGAGCATGTGGAAGAAGACAGACAGCTGATGGCCGACCTCGTTGTCTCCAAAATGAGCCAATTCCTGATGCCAGGGAGCACAGTGCCCTCACCCCTGAGGCCTTGGGTAAGGTCCTCAGAAACAAGAGAGACTGTAGCCATGAGAAATGGCAGGCTGTCTGGGAATGGGAGGCCCCTGGATCCAAAGGAGATACCCCCAGAAAGGAACCAGCTTGGGGAGAAAGGAATGATTGTGGACGGAGGCTGGGCATGGGGCAGAGCTGCTCCACCCTGCTCCTGGCGGAGGAGTTTGGGAGATCCAAGGGGTCCTTCGTCTCTCCATCCTGGGGAGAAAAACCTCGCCTCCCATGGGCTTGGGCGTCTGTGGGCAGAGATTATTAATGTCAGAAGTCAGTTGTCCTTTCTGTGCCCTCCATCCTGGGCCTGAGCAGGGTGTGTGGGTGGGTGTGTGGGTGCGTGCGCGCACGGTGAATGTGTCGGTGTACACACATGCCCTTTGTGTGATCCCAGGGCACCGGTCAATAGAGACTATTCTGTCTTCCCTTTCCCCATCCCCCAACCTGAACGAGCTCCCACGTAGCTCCTCCCGTCCACAGTCCTCACCATGGATTACCAGGTCATTCTCCAAAGAATTTGCTAGCTCCCCAGCGTTCTGGAAAAAACAAGTGTCAAAACCTGCTCCCCCCTTTGCCCACAAAAACTTGAATCTGTGATAGCAGACATCTGGGTGATGGTTATACTTAGAGGGCTTGCTGGCTGCGAGGGGCACAGGGCAGCCTCCTCCACTGGAAACGTTCTGTCCGGTTCTGGGTGGCAGTCACGTGGGTGTCTACATGTGCAAGAATTCACTGTGCTGTACACTTTAAATAAGTTTGACCTCAATAATGAAAAGATCTTTGTAAACCCTGCCCTCCCACCCAGGAAGTAAACGACTGTGGTGATCACAACAGGCTTCTTTTCTCCTGCTCTAGGCTCCGCAGAGTAAACCAGCAAAATCCCCTGGGACAGCCCAACTGGGGCCTCCGCTGGGACAGCCCCAGCCACGCCCACCCACACAAGGTAGGACCCACGACAAGCCACCCAGAGGAACTGTCCAGAGAGGGTGTGGAAAGGCCCTGAGGGGTCCATGCGTGATGTCCAGAAGGCACGCTGGAAAAACCCATCTAAATGCTCTATCCCCAGACTGTACCCTCCCTCTCTGTGCAGAATGAATGCGACGGTGAGGTTTGCCACCCCTTAAAGTCAGGAAAGAAGGAAGGAAAGACAACGTAAATTTATTAAGTACCTAGGATGTGCCAGGCACTGTGCTAGGGACTCTCCTGTATATTTTCTCATTGTTGGCCTCCCAGTCACTCTACAGGGAAAACATTCATATTTTCTTTCTGTGGAGGTGGGTGTTGAGGCTCCGTCCAAGGAAGCATGACAAGAAATGGCAGGTTGGCCAGCCGGCCATTTCAGATCTTCTAGAAAGTGTCTGTCTCCCAGCCACCGGAGGTGCCTGATTATAGAAACATGAGCCAACCAGCTAGAATGAGAAAGAAAGAAGGGAATGTTGCCTATGACCTTGTGGACTGAAATTGTTCAAGAAATATTGCAGTGTTACTACTTAAATGCCATCTATTAGGGAATGGGAGAACTGTGGATGGCGTGATGAAAAGAAATCGTGGCAACAGCCCACTCTCTCCCAGGGCGTCAGCTGCTTGGTGCTCTCCCACGAAGGCTGGGGACGAGATCGGCCCTGGGTCCCCTCTCCCAGCCCCAGCCTCAGGTGCGCTCGCTGCTCCAGCGCCAGCTTGGGGCTTCGGAGCAGCATGGCATCAGGAAGCGGGCCAGGCAGTTTCTCAGCCGCCCTTGAAGGACCTGCTGTAAAACCTGCCCGAGAGAAAGCATGACCTCCCCGGCTGGGGGCTCAGCTGGTTGGAGCATCTCCCTGTGCATCAAAAGATTTCGGGTTCGATTCTGGTCAGGGCACGTACCTAGTTTTGAGACCAATCCCTGGTCCGGGCTTGTGTGGGAGGCAACCAATTGATCTTTCTCTCTCTTTCTCTCTCTCTCCCCCCCACTCTCTCTAAAAATCAGTTTAAAAACATATTCTCGAGTGAGGATTTAAAAAAAAAAAAATCCTTCTCTAGGCAAATTATATCCTCAGTTTCCCCAAGAGTAAAGGAGGTTATCACAGCTGCCCTGCTGAGTGAGGGGAGGTGTCGAGGTAACGCAGGTGAAGCAGTTAGCCAGAGTCCGGCAGACGTGGTGCTTAGTAGGTGTTAGCTCCGACTGCTGAGAGTTGACAACTAGTAAGTTATATAACTCTTACCATTAAAAACCATACTCTTAATAACTTGTCTTACAAGCAATTATAATAAACATATTGTTCTTAGTGATTGTTGTCATTAACAATCCTTATAACTAATGCAGCCTCACCGCTGCCCAGCCTGGCGATAAGTTCTAACTTAAAATGTTCAGAAACGACTATCCATCCCCCTCCAGGCTCCTAGCTGTGCCTCTGCCCTGCCCTCTCCTTTCCCACTCGGCCTCAGGACTTACTTTTTAAAACACATTTGAACAGAGCACTTTTAAAACAGTGAGCCACTGTACTCTGGTTTCCTCTCAGGCCCAGAGTAGAGACATGTTTGATAAAGAGATATTATTTTAAGGGGCATGAGGCTAAACACAATTTTAGTGAGTTGAAAACTATCCATTTAAAACCAATTAAGATAATTAAAGAAAATGCTCATTGAATTAACATTCAGATTAAAAATAACAAGGCCAATTTTAAAACAATGCTTTCATTGAGTTCCCAAAATAACAAGATCACATTATTGACTTGTTTTTGAACGCAATGTGTGTTTTCAACTCGGTGAAAGTGAAGTTTTCTTCTAATAAGGCCTCATCATTTTTTAGCACCAGTTCTGTGCTTAGGCAAATGCTTTATATACATAAGTTAAAATTTCTTGTATGGGTGCAAATAAAAATGGTAAATAGTTTGCTTTGCCAAGAAGCTGAAATAAATAACTAGAGTGTCTCTTGATGTATCCCAGGAGTGTAATAGAGACTCGACAAATAGTTAATAAGTGAATCAGTGAGCGTCGAGATTTCCCAAGATATTATCAGTGGGGGTGGAGGGGAGGAGACTTAAGATAAAAGCAGAAAACAGATGTTTTCTTTGACCTGCAGTGGGTCTAACAAAAAAAAGTAAACCTGTGTTTTAAAACCAGGAGCTTTTGTATCAACATGTAGATTTGCAGCTTCTCTTGATAGAGCAGGAGCTCTGGAAACAATGGGCCTGGATTCCTGCATAGCAGCCGGCCCCTGACATTTAGTTACAGCTGCTCCCTGGACAGGGTGGGGGTGAGCCTCAGGTCCTCCGCCTCCCTGTTGTCACTGCCGCGGAGGAGAGGGCATCAATGGCTGTTTTCTTTATGCTTGCACCTCTTTAGAGAACTAGGTCTCTGAACTATGCTTCTACCTAAAGTGGAAAAAATTTTAAAGCCGCATGATTTTTCTGACACTCACCTGCTTTATTTATGTACCTGCCTGGCCCTATAGGCGTCTGAGTTTTGAGATCAATGGGTCTTCCAAGCTACTGGACATACAGTGGTGAAAGAGGTAAAGAAAGAATCAAAGCCATGTGGGATCAGTTTCTGGATTGGTGCTGTCATTCGATCCAATCTAGAAAGTGCTGGGCAGGCTCACAGAAACATTCAAACTGAGAGGGTGGCTAGTCCAGTGACCTTATTTTACAAACGAGGGCTCCGAAGCCCAGAGAGATATGACTTACCCACAGTCATATAGCAAGTTACTGGCAAGGCTGGACTCAGGACCTGGGGCTCCTGAGGCCAGCATGGTGAGGCATGCAGGCTGTGCCCTCTGCAAAGGCTACCTGCTGAGATGACGTCTGAGGGGGAGGTCGACCGAAATCTAGTCCTTGCTCCCCTTGCACCTCGCTCAGAGCTGCCTCCACTGGAGGAAACTAGCTCTTCTCAATTCGCACAAAGATGTGTGGACTCAAGGCAGCCATGTGTGGTACAGTAAAAGGGAGAAGAGGGGAAGGAAGGAGAGGGGGGGAGAGGAAGGCAGGCAGGGAGAGGGAGAGGGAGAGGGAGAGGGAGAGGGAGAGGGAGAGGGAGAGGGAGAGGGAGAGGGAGAGGGAGAGGGAGAGGGAGAGGGAGAGGGAGAGGGAGAGGGAGAGGGAGAGGGAGAGGGAGAGGGAGAGGGAGAGGGAGAGGGAGAGGGAGAGGGAGAGGGAGAGGGAGAGGGAGGGAGACTTTTAAGTTAAAAAGGTCTAGGTTTGAATCTTGGCTCTTTACTGTACATGACACCTTGAGCAAGTCTGAGAATATCTGGGACTCCGCTTCTTTGTAAAAATGGGGGTGTGAATGATGCCTAACCCCCAGAGCTGTTGTGAGGATGCCCAAGGCCAGGGACGTCACTGGTGCTCAGTAGAGACTGACAGAGCTCAAGTGAGTGGAAGCCATATTATGAAATGGCCACCGAGATGGGCTGCAGCCCCTTCTCTCAGTCTCCTGCCCTGTCTAAAGTGACCCCACAAAGCGTGCTGAGAATAACCCAGGGGCAGCCACTGTCCCAGAGCAGGTGGGGCTGGGGAAAGCTGAGCAGCCAGCAAATCGAGCAGTCCTGACTCCCTGCACTGGAGGGTGAGGAGAGTGCACCTTGCTGGCCGGGGCCTTCAAATGCCACTGAAAGCCACTTCTTGGCGGCTGAGACGTCCCCAAGCTTATGATGCCCCTTTGCTTGTAGGTGAATGTATGCTCTGTGCAGTGGCAGGGAGAAGCCAAGGTCCCCTGTGAGCTTCTTGTGGCTACTCCTAGTTATGACACCTACTGCGGCTCAGTTCCCACCTGTGTGGGATGAGCAGAATGGCACCTTCCCCCTTTCCCTCTCTGGGGCATGTCCGTGTCCGCAGGCCAACAATGGTCCAACGCTTGGCCAACCCCTCCCCTGGCGGGGGCTGTGCTGCAGTACAGCCTCTGACAAAACGAGGTGCCCCGAACCCCAGTAACAGTTCACCTTCACACCAAGATAGTTGGGAAGCACCAAATCTGCATGTGGCCTGTGCCCAGGAGGACTTCGTGGAGTTCTTGCTGTGAGACGGAAAGTTATGAGATTGTCCAAAACGAAAAACCATGTCAGCAGGGCCTGCGGCGGCCCCGTGTGTGCTCAGTGTGTCCGCGACAGGATCAAGCATGCTTTCCTCATTGAGGGGCAGAAAATCATTGTCAAAGTATGGAAGGCACAAGCACAGACTCAACTAAATTTTAAAAATGAAACTGTTTTGAGTAATAAAAACAATGAAAAGGCTTGTTCTGTTAAAATATATCATCTCCCTACCAGCCTCTGTCTAGAGCAAATGATACATGGCTTTGAAAGTCCTTGGAAAAGTTGAGAGGGCTGTCCGAAAGTAAGGGATCATTCTTTGCATTGTTTCCAAAGTAATCCATCTTAAGTAAAACTTCACTGGAGCAAAGGAAGAGAAATCCTTCACAATCCACCACTCCAGTGACCACAGAGCCCGCCTGCATGGGTCAGCTCAGGCTGCCTAACAGACCAGAGACAGTGGCTTCAGCAGCAGACATGTGTTTTCTCTCAGTTGAAGGCTGGAAGTCCAAGGTCAAGGTGCCGGCAGGGCTGAGCCTTCTCTCCATGGCTTGCAGACAGCCAGCCACCTTCTTGCTGTGTCTTTACATGACCTTTCCTCTTGGTGTCTGCCCCTTGGTGTCTCTCTTCTTGTAAGGACACTGGTCCTGTTGGATTAGGGCCCCACCCTTATGACCTCACTTAACAATAATTACCTCCTTTAAAGGCCCTATCTCCAAAAACAGTCACACTGAAGTTAGGACTTCAAACTATGAATTTGGATGGGACACAATTCAGCCTATAACACCACCCTGACCTACTGCATCACAAACTTTATTTTGACAAGATCACCCCAGTAATTCATGTACACATTAAGGTTTGAGACACACTGGTTTTAGTGTATAACTTTCTGGTCTTTCTTTTTTACGTAGCTTTATACATATGTGCCAAATGCAATAGAACTGCATGTACTGTTTCATAAGCTGCTTATTCAGGTTGGCAGTCTTTATTTAGCATATATCAACAATATCACATTTAATATTATTCTGTAACACCATACATAATGGCCACAGAATATTCCATTATGTGGATGTATCTTAACATTCCTAATCAGTTAGGCATTTATATTGTTTTCCATTTTTTACTATTATAAAAATCACTGTAATGAACATCCTTGAAGCAACATTTGTTCACAGCCATGTTATCCTAAGAAAAATTTGAATGTAATAATTGTTTTACACTGTAGGGGGCCCTCGCCAAGCTCAGTCTCCTCAACCCCCAAGATCTGGAAGCCCCTCCCAACAGAGGCTCTCCCCACAAGGCCAGCAGCCCCTAAGCCCCCAGGCCGGATCCCCACAGCAGCAGAGATCACCAGGCTCTCCACAGCTGTCTCGGGCATCCAGCAGCGGCTCTCCAAACCAGGCCTCCAAGCCAGTCGCCACCCTCCCTTCACAGCCCCGGCCCCCTATACAAGGCCGAAGCACCTCCCAACAGGGTGAAGAGTCCAAGAAGCCAGCACCACCCCACCCCCATCTCAAGTAAGTGCTTTGGGATTTGGAAGGGTATAGGGAGGCTCTTCTGCAGGGGTCTCCTGTTGAGTTGCCAGATAAAATAACAGGATGCCCAGTTAGAACTGAATTTCAGATAAACCACGAATAATCTTGAGTATAAATATTCCCTCACATATTGCATGGGATATACCTATACTAAAAATTTATTTTTCATCTGAAATTCAGATTTAATCCCGTATTTTTATTTACTAAATCTAGCAACCCTACCTCCAGGGATGACTCATAATACTGCAGTCATCTGGCAGCATCACTAGAGCTGGATGGTCCACGAGGGCCTCACACACACATGTGGTTGTTGGCACTGGCTGTCGGCTGGGCCTCTCTCTCCACAGGTCTCCTCCAGCGAGCTGGGCCCAGCTTCCTCACATGGTAGAAGTACATTCCAAAAAGGCACAAGTAGAAGCTTCAAGGCCTCTTGAGGCCCAGTCTTAGAAGCTTCACAGTGTCATTTCATTCCATCCCATGCTGCTGGTCAAGGCAAGTCACATGGCCAAGCCCAGACTCAAGAGGCAGGGAAACATGCTCTTGATGGGAGGACCTACAAAGTCACAGGGCAGAAGGGTAGATTACAGGAACCTGAGGAATTGGTGCTATCAATTTTGTAAACAATCCATCACAATACACATTCTCTTCCCTCTCAAGGCCATCTCTTGGTTTGAGGTCAGAAACAGAGATCCCAAATGTGGGTGTGTTTTTTAAAGGGCCTCCCCTCCTTCAATTGCAAATACTAACATTGATAATTATAGTTTTACACTAGCATCTACTACCTACTTAGTATGTGCCAAGCACTTTACCTAGTTGGGTTTTTTCAATTCTCACAAGCTTAGAATAGCTATCACCCCCATTTTACAGAGGGGGATAATCCAGGGAGGGCCAAAAGTAGGTTTACAGTTGTGAAGACACAAAACACAGTTTATTCTTGCATTATTATTTATTAACTATTGTATTATTTTCCACACAAACTATAAACCTACTTTTGCCCCACCCTGTATTAAATAAGAGAAAGAGATTAAATAACTTGCCAAAATTTCCACTGTTAGAGCTGGGATCAAACACAGGACATCCAGTCCATGGATCATGCTAACCATAATTATTTAATAGGTAATGCATTCACATGACTCAAAAATATAAAAGGTATCAACTGTATCAAAGCTATGCATTGAAAAACCTTACTCCCATCTCATTCCCATCCAATGCTTTCCTGCCTCCTGCTCCCCAGAAGTTAGTTCCTTGTGTGTACCTCTAGTGTCTCCTTATACAAACACAAAAACATATGTTCTGACTTTCTCCCCCTACCACTTTTTTACACAAATGGTAGTATTCACTATCCACACCATTTGTTCCTTGATTTTTACTTTAATAATAAATTCTGGAGCTCAGTTCATTGAAATGGCCTCCTTTTCACAGCTGTATAATATCCCACTGTGCAGGTGTACTATAATTTATCCACCACAAATAGAAATCTGGTTTGCATAAATAGAAATCTGGCATGCACTATTTCTTATGTGTGCAGGATTAGCTACAGAGAAAATACCTGAATTGGTACTACTGGATAAAAGGCTGAATGTATTTTTGGTTTGATAGGAATTAGCAAGTGATCCTTCAGGCAATATTGCATAGTGGGAAAGCACAGACTTCAGGTAAGCGTTGAAATGTCTGGTTTCTGGTCTTAGTATCCTTGTGGCAAATGGACTCACCCACCTGGCTTCTGGCCCCCCACAATGCATTTCCCCAGGAGTCCAGGCCTTGTGGCCCCCAAACACCCTTGCCTTTCTGTTTCAGCAAATCCCAGTCCCTGACTAACAGCCTCAGCACATCTGACACTTCCCAGCGTGGGACCCCAAGCGAAGATGAGGCCAAGGCCGAAACCATCCGCAACCTGAGGAAGTCCTTCGCCAGCCTGTTCTCTGACTAACGGGGCCAGCCTGGGAGAGGGGGCTGTTACACCCTCCCCTCTCCTTCCTCATCTCTGCCCTCTCAGCAGTGGTTCCTGATGGGAACAGAATGGAAGGCCTGAGAATACACTTTCTAAATGCCTTGACCCAGGAACTGAGTATCTGTAGGTGTCCCCCCTTGCTTTCTCCTTGACATTCTAGCTTTGTCCAGCTTTGAGAGCCTCCAGCTTCCTTGAAATGGGGCTAATGATGGGCATCACATCACCCTGCCCCCAGATGCTTGCTTCCCTGCCTCGGATAACCAAGTGCAATGTCTGTGTGTGGCTAGTTTTCACTTCTTGTTAGTGTTGTGCTTGCCTTTGGACAAAGGCCCCTCTAGGCCCTGCCACCTCCATCCAATGCAGACGCTTAGTAGGACCTCAGCAGTATGGGTGGCAATAATCTATCGAAAGTGTTTTGCAAACGAAAGAAAAGCCCAGCCAGGGGAACCTCGAACCTACCCATGCTAGTTTCATCCAGAGACCACGCCTCAGACCCAGAAAGCAAGTGCTCCATCATGCCTGGCAACAGGTAGGTCTTGATGACAATGGAAAGAAACCAGATCTGGTGTGACAAGAGGGGCCTTTCAGAACACAACAGAAACAGGGGAAGCTCTGGGAAGCTGCTCACGCCCAGAACAGACAGCCAAGGGTAGACCACAGGTTTTCAGGAATCATTTCTAGTTCCCAGAGGACGATGCCCTCAACTTCCCAAGGAAGGAGGTCAGTTCTCCTCCACCCACTGTTACACCACCAGGAATGCTCTGAATTCCCACAGGAATGCTGTTTACTCCTCAAGAATATATGAGGAAGCAGAATCTGCAGATTAATGTCACAGGATCAGAAAGTGCAAGGATAGTAACCGCTAGGTCGACATTTCACAAACTGAGCACCAAGTTGTTGGTAGGTTTCTCAATTACAAGGGTCCCATGGCCAAGCATGTTGGGGAAACACCTTCTACATTTTTTTGTGATTGGTCGTACACATTACATGTCAAAGTTTCTTGGAATTCCTACGTAAAGACATTAGCTTCAACTGTGTTTAACCCAAACCTATTGGACTGAGCACGGTGACTGCAGAGCTGGAGGAAGCAGTCCTGAAGCCTTTCTCAGTGCTCCTTCCCCGACCGCAGAAGGCCTCCCACGATCAGATGGGAGCAGGGCTGCCCCTAATCACCAAGCACCTGGTGCTAAAACATTGTAGGTGCTGGAACCAACCTCCTGGTCACCAAAAGAGCCCAGGATATTAGAACAGAGCCATGTGATCCCTTTCCAGCCCCCTTTGAGACATGTCTTCCCCTCACTGTTCACAGAGAAGAGAGAGAGGGAGGTAAAAATGCAAAAGTCCTTGGGTCAGAGCTACATGCTGAGTAAAAGAGAGAGAAAACTTGTAGGGCAGGTGTAACACCACAAAGCCCACCTGTTTGAGGGGCTCGAGAACACAGGGAACACCTAAGGTCATCATTACTCTTCTTTAGAGATTAAGGTTGGAAGAAGTCAATCTCACCCAGTTCTCATTTAGTAATAAAATACAGCTCAAAACGCATAGCCAAGGGACAATAGGCTAGAGTTTCTCCAAGTGTGGGCATGGCCACAGGCACAGCTAGCTTCATCTCAGACCAGTCAGAATTTCTGGCCCTAAGGCCCAAACCTCTCTCTCCATCAGTCTCCCCAAGTGTTCTGCATGCATGTGGAAGTTGGACCGGCACCCTGAGCTCAGACATCTGGGAAGCTGCTACATGAGAAGCAGTATTGGTGTGGACTCATTACAGCCTAGGCCCCACTCCTTTTGTAAGCAAAACTAGTGGCTCCATCAACAATGACTATGTGGCTTAAATTTCCCCATTTTCCTTTATTCTGTCCCTTGTCCCTAAAAACATCTCAACATTCAAATTATATCTCCCAGACAGTCCAAGTACCGTAGCACAAACTCCTTTATCAGGCCAGGCATCCTGACTTTTATAGCCATGCACAGATGACCCCATGACATAACTCTAGTTAACAACCAGTCACACATTTCTAGCTGGTCTGTGTATGATCGTCAAGGCCAAGAACGGTATTGTAGAGACCATGGATCCCCAAAATGGACCGTTTTCTCACACAGGCTAGCACATTCCTTCCAAACATTTAATAGCTGACATTTTTTAATGGGAGAGGTCAAAAAGCAGGGGTGAAGGGAGTCCCTCTGTGGGGAATCTAAAAGGCTGTGTTTGTTGGGTTTTCTTGCTGTTTCACCATTTGGACCCAAAGAAAGGCTTGCATTTTCTCTCCAAGCTGACCTGGTGAGGCTGAAACCTGACAGTGAGCCATGTGTGTTGTGGTCAAGTGTAGCACAGTGAGCAGGGATTTAAACACGCAGCCTCGACAGACCCCTCCACCAGCCAGACAAAATACCTTCTTCCAGGTCGTCCTCCTAGCAGCCTGATAAAATGGCCCTGTCGTTTAAGTAAACATCAAGTCAGCTTTCCAGGGACATAGACCATATATGGCTTCCCCTCCATCAACTCCGTGTGTTCTCTTCGTCATCACAGCATTCCCTCCCGAACTTCGGTTCCTGCTCAGGGGGCACTTAGTTCTACCTCTCCAACATTTCAGGGCTGACGGGCCTTCACTCACATGCTAACAAATACAGCAGCAAACCCCAAGAGCCTGAACATCAATTGCCTGCTGGCAGTTCTCACCTGAATTTGCTGTGAAAGGTGTTCAAGGGGAAAGCGAGCTGGCACAGGCATCTCGAGAATGGCGAGGTGAACAAAGCACAGAACACAGCAGGCTGGAATTAATAAAACGTGAACAAAATGTTGAGAGTGAAGAAAAAGGCTGTTTTATTTCTAAGAGTACTGATGTGAGGAAGTCACTTGCCCAGGAACAGAATCAAACCAACAGAGAGATTAGTAAAATGAGGTAAGCAGCTGAAGAAAACCCATGGCAGTACTTTACCCTCAGGAAGAGGTGTCAGACTCTAGGCTGAGTCTGAAAAGGAATGGGAGCCAGCAGGATCCCAGCCACGAAACTACTCCCTGGTGAGCAGGGCCGGGGCGGGGAGCAGGGGGCAGGGGACACAAGGTGCCATTGTCAGCATCAGTCAGAAGAGGCTGGGGGGAGCAGACCAAGACACCACCAGTTTGTACAGAGAAGACCCGAGACCAGGGACTCGCACCCTGACCACACGCCACAGAGCAGGGCCCAGCTGGAGCCCTCCCAAAGGCAGTGTGTTTCAGGAGCCTGGCCCTCCCTGCGCTGGAGAGCAGACTGAGCTGCGAGCTCTACTCAGCTTCCTACAGCAGGCTAATAGCTCATTTTGTTTTATGCGTTTAGACTGGTGCAGGTCAGTCAGTTTAGCTGGTTAGGTCAGCCTCACATATCAGCAGTAACTTCTACTGGAGGAAGAGCTCACGGCCTTCCTTTATTCTAGAGAGCAGGCTGGTTAGTCACTAACTGTACTGACAAGTGCCAGCACTGCCTCTGACTCTGAAGCAGCCACCGATTGAATTCAGTTTCACTCTAATACTTACATTTTCGTAGAACGTGGCACTTTGGGTTTGGTTAGAGACAAAGTGGAAGGTTGGGCAAAAAGCAAGTCAAATCAGTTCATTAACCCAACACAACGCACACGGGGCACAGAAGCTCCGTTTCCATTCAAATATATAGCCGAGTGGATGACACCAAGTGGATGGTCCTGTGTTCAGAGCTCTCGAGCAGCAGGCCAAGAAAGAATGGCTGGGAAGTGTTCAGAAGTCAGGGAAGTGCTCCTTAAGGGAGGACCACTCTAAAACCAAACACTCCTACTACGTGTGTTCACCCTCTAAAATCTTAAATACTCCTTCTTATTCTGATTGGTCCTCCCACTTTTAATTTCAATTTCCAACCTCTCATATTTTACCTACTGTTTAAGGTCTTTCACTGAGTCTAGAGCAGAAGAAAGTTAACATTTTCTTCCTTCTCAACTAACATTTCACCTATTTTGCCATGGAAAAGCAGAAATTTAAGTGCTATAACCTATTGGGGAATCCCAGGAGACCTTTAAAATTAAGCCTTTATTTTACATGACCTACCTAGTGCTTCCCAATAATCATCTCCACTCCACGTCTTCTAGAGTCAACTGGAGACTGTAAAGGAGCATGAACCATGCTCACAGCACAGAGAGAAGTGGGACCCGTGGACTCCTCCCTCAGGCTCTGGCTCAGTAGCTACTGCCCAGGGTAGGAAAAAGGCCAACCTTGACACTGGGCCCTGAGTACAAGGAGCAAAGGGAGGAGCTCCAGCTCCGTCAGAATAAGAATTACAGAGATATTAGGCTAAGCAGTGAGTGATCTCATGAATTAGAGCCAGGCAAGAGTGAAAGGACAGAATTCAACTTTTTACTCGAGGAATCAAAAATCTCAAGTTGGAAAGAGAGATACATCCCAGCATTTGGTTTCCAATCATGCCAAACCATATCTTTCTTCTATGAACAAAGAAGGGGGTAGGGGGAGCAAGCCCCTGTTAATAAAAATAACTAAAGGGGAAAATTCGGGGGTCACAGAAAGTCGTTAAGACTACAAGCCAAGGATGCGGAACAGCATCTTACTAAATGCGTAACCACAGCGCTCTAAACCCTCCTGTTTCCATTACAATATATCTAAGTGATGTCAGAAAACCAGTGACTGGGCTACCGCCAGACCATGACTTCCTTCTCATACACCAGCAATATCAAAGCTCCACAGCCCAGTCTAATGAAAAGAACACAGATCTTACAAGCTTCGAACTATAAATTTAGCTACTCCAGAGGAAAAGCTTTGAGAGTTGTTTTAAGAATAGACTATTGTGAGAGGACTACAAATTTAGGCATATGGCACACTGCCCACACCCTAAACTGAGAGAGACTGTCACACGGGCCAGCGAGGCCGAGGTGAGGCTGGAAAGCAGCATCCGTCTCTGCGGGACATCAGCATCGTCACGGACCTCTCAAGGACCTTTCCAAAACTCTGGATGTGGAGAACTCATTGCTTTATAATATTTGGTGCTTCTGGTCATCCCCACGTCCTCCTACCCCCACTACACACATACACACACACTCCACAGTGCAACCTGACATCACAAGGGCACAGAGGTATGCTGGAGAGCTAGGGTATATTTGGACCCATCAAAGCTTTAGGGTGACTCACTCAGCCCAGATCCAATTAAAGCCATATGGCGTCCAGTGGACACTTGTTTTTAAAAAGCTGCCCGGCAGCTCAGTTATCGCCCAATACCACAGAATCGTCAATAGCCCTAATCCTTTACCTATACATTAAGCTACTAAAGATGGCATGGCCTCTGGAAGATCCTATTACTGACTGAATTTTCTTCACTGTGATGGAAAAAATGACTATTATGTGTAGCAAAAAAAAATATTTTCACATGTATGTATGACTCAAAATATTCTTGCAGCACATAACATTCCAAACCATTTCCTTATATGCAAAACAGACTTTTTAAAAAGCAGGAAGACATTGGCAATATTCCAAAATATTTTCTGCAGATACTAATAGAGTTCTGTTCCTGTGTCGTGATTCAGATTTTGTCACTATAGCATGTTTCATAGTTGTTTGTATGACAAGACATTTGTGTTTGGTTTTTTTCTTGTAGGAAAAATAAACCTTGAATTTTGTGTATTTTAAGTCTTAAAAAAATAAATGTTCTTCAGATAAGAGGCTATCTTTGAAGAACAACTACCCGCCCACCATTCAAAGCAGTAACACTTTGTTGTTAAGAGATCATCTATTTAGATTACAAATTAGGCACCAAGTGTTCAAAATACAAGGGAAAAAAATCCTAACTCCACTCCAGGAGCAGCCAGAAGCAAGAGTCCCTACGGCCCAATGGACACCAAACAGTGCTGCCCAGGTTTTCATCCCAGAGCCTGAGAAAGAGCTGCAGGGCCAGGGAGGAGATGATTCAGCTGATGGGTGCCCAACCAAACCAACTTTGCTTTTATTCATTTTATAAATCACACTTTTGCAAATTATTTAATTTGAAGAAAGGGTGCCATTAAAAAAATTTTTTAATCCCCTGCAACAATCCGATGACAATGAATAGGTTCTCTGATCATTCTGAAACATCCAAGTAATGTTGTAAAACTATTCTGAATATTTATTACATAGCTTTCTGTAATAAAAGTCGAGACTGCCATGTAATTTATACTTAATTTTTTAAAAATCTGATACAGAACATTATCAGTGAACAATCTTCATTCTAGAGGGGATTTCAGAGGGCGGATGTCAGTAGCCAACTATTCCCAAGGCCAACCTTGTCACAAAGTAACCTTTGGGCCACACCACCCCTGGAGCTTTAAATATATCTACTGAAAGGCTTCTGTGAGTACATTTCTCACCACCACAATCAGAAAACACTAGAGGTCAGCATCCCAACAAGATGACATCTATAGTTTTAAGAAACAAAGCCAAACAAGCTCCAGAAGTGGGATTTCAAGTCAATCACATGAATGGCAGCCGGCTATCAGTTGGCCGACCCCTGCTGGGTCTGAAGGGAAATCTGTCATTGGGGCCACCTCGCCCTGGCAAGATGGGGTTAGGTCCCGGAAGTGGGCCAATCGGATCAAACCGTGGTCTGAGTGGAGGGAACTGGCCAGGCGCTGCTCCAGGCCCGGGGATGAGTGAATTGATTGGGTCCCCAACATAGGGAAGCATCAGTCTTTCATCATATTCACCGCCAATGATGCCTGGGGGAAGGAGAGAGCTGGGAGGGAAAGGCCGGGGGTGGAAGGGGTTGGGATAGAACGGATTGGGGTGGGGTGACGACGGCGGCAGGAAGATCAGGTGCCGCACTCTCTGAGCTTCTTTTCTTTGTTTGTGCTTCTTCTTGTACAACTGAAGGAAAACAAGAACAAGATCTGGTAAGTGACTGGGACATCTCCCCGAAGTTCCAACCTGCTTCCACCGTGCAGACCTATACTTTCCCTTTCCCACGCTCACAGCAGACAAAGCAACCAGCACACCCCTTTCTATGTGGGTGCACAGGGGCGTGGCTCTGAAGACAGTAGAGTGAATTCGATTCTTTACCTGCACTGCCACCAGCAACTGTGCCTACATGGGGCAACAATAAATCCAAGAAAGGAATAACTGAGTTACGTGTGCTTTCAAAACTGCAATCCAGAGCACGGGAGCTAATCTGCAAATTTTATGTCAGCCTTTTTCAAAAGTGCAAAATTTCAATACTTGTTGAAATATGCCACAAAATACGAAGTTAAGGTGTTGGGGGGAAAGCACCACCTAAATTCTACTTTTCACTTAAATTATGTCCCTAATGGCTCTCACTTTAAACAAGAACAAACACTGGACACCTATTTTAGAGGATAGAACGCATTTTGTACATAGTCGGCTGTTTCACTGAATCTTATCCTCTAGTTCTTCATCCCAAGCTCTTCCCGGCTCTAGTGCCGCCTTTTCCAGAAGGCACCTGCAAATGAAGTGAAGTCACTGACTCTTTCCTTAATGTACTACTCTTGGTAGATGGACAGCACAAAAGCAGCTCACTTAAAAAAATGTTTTATGTTAAATAAAGGTGAAAAATAATCATGATGTTAAGATTTTCTTCCTATATAATTACAAGAAAATAGGCACTGCGTCTAAAGTAAAAGTTGAAAACATTTCCATTTACTGAAAATTAACAATAAATTTAATTTAAACAGATTTTATTACATCATCATAAAGTGAAAATATGCCCGTTATATTAATCCACTAGTTATTTCTTTGTTATGAAAATTAACCTTGATATTTACACTTACTTCTTTCCAATCTGTGTCTCGAACTCTGACAGTACCATCTACAAAGGAAAAACGAAAAATAAGGATTTTAAAATGCTTCAGTCAACCAGCATTAAACAGCAGGTTTGCTCTTGTCCTAAGGAACTGAAGCGTCCCCATTAAGCACAAAAAGGAACATGAGTCATTGGTTTAACATACACAGTATCATCTGCACTTTCTTGACTCTCACTCAAATTCTCTCTTGATGGCTGAGAGCAACCATCGTTGTTCAGTGCCACGTGAACAATGCAGTGAATCCCTCAGGGATGCGGAGGGCTACACGGCTACTCTCTCCTTGTGCTACCTGTCCCACACTACATCGTCTCCCCCTAATTTCATGTAGGTGTGTCAGCTGCTTCTGACCCAAGTCTCACGTCACCCTAAACTGGGTGACAACCTCTGAGTGCCCGTATTACAGCCAATGGTCAATTACTGGAGGTCAGCTGACAAGGTTTTCTTCCATAATTGGGTTAGATTGTCTCCCAACCATCTTCTGTATGACTCAACTCTCAGAAGTATGACCACACTGAATAATTTTCAGTGTACTTACTTAAAAATCTGTGAAATGAGGAGAAGAGGAGCTCCTTTAAGTTTAGTGAAGAGTTTAGATAAACGACAGTGATGTCTTCTCTATAAGTTATTACACTGGTGGAAGGAAATTTATAAAAGCTCCAACCCCATAACACTATCTACAGGGGAATTCATGATAAAATCTGAACACCTGGCTTACAAATGAACTGTAGACCACAATCTGGAAATGAGATAAAACTAATTGTATTTTAAACCTGAACTCAAATATGCAAGTAAAAAGTATCTGTTCCTTTCAGGAGTGTTTTTATCATATCCTGCTTTTTTTTGGTTGGTTCTCCCATATACATTGGTCATTTTGTCTTTTCATTTTGACTGTAATTTTTTTTTTAAATTTCTGAGATGACATGTGCTGCCTCCAGGGATAAAGTAACATTATAAACTTTGGATTCAGGGCAGAAATAAAGAACGATGACCTCAGGAATAGAGTAGGAAGAAAAAGAAAAACCAGGTCATTCCCACTTCTTACATTTTGAAGTTTTAAAAGAAAACAAGTGTTCTGACAATCCAAATGGCTCTACATGATACTCTTATTTAATAATAATACATGTTTACAGTTGCACCATCATTCAAACTTTTTTATGTGAACCACAAATATTTTACATTGTAACACAGTATATATCTATGTAACTGAAATATAAGTTTACTCCTATGTTATAAAATGCTGATTTTTCTTTTTTTTAAAATGCCCCATTCTATTGATTTTGTGACCCACCCAGAGTCAAACCACAATTTAAAAAAAACACTGATAGTTAAGTGGTGGTGGCAGAAAAGAAGTTCCACACTCAGCTTCCAGCCTTGTATCTAGAAACCTTTTGACACTTTGGAGAACTCCCCAGCCCCAAGTTCCACTGTCGTCACTGCTGCAATGATGATCAGGTTACTGGAAAAGTGACAAAACAGAAATGCAGCTTCCCCAGCAGCACACCACTGGGAAGCAGGGCTCTCTCAACATGTACTCTGATCACAACCACAGAAGTAGTTAGAAATGCAGTGGATTTCTAAGTCAGACACTGAGGCTGGGCGATAGAGAATAAACCTGTCTCACTTCCATTTTTCTATCCTGAAAGTCTACTTAGTCTAAGGGGCTATTTGAGGAGAGTTTTCAGGACACATGCAGAGGTTTATGAAGCTTAGAATCTCTTTACAATAGGCTATATGTCATGATTATTTGCAACCCTAAAAAAAACAACCTATAACTAAAAACTTTGGGCAAGCTGAGTAATTAAGAATTAAGACCTCATTCCCTGCCGTGTGGCTCAGTGGCTGAGTGTCAACCCATGCACCAGGAGGCTGCAGCTCAATTCCCAGTCAGGGCACATGTCCAGGTTTCGGGCTTGACCCCCAGAAGGGGCATGCAGGAGGCAGCCAATTGATGTTTCTCTCTCATCAATGTTTCTCTCTCCCTTCTCCCTTTCTCTCTCTGAAATTAATAAAAACATATATATTTTTAAAAATAAAATAAACCTCAGTAGGAAAGAGCCCTTTTCTTGTTAACATGGAACCATGGAAATTACCTCGAAAGTCCCGCAGATATAAACACCTCCACAGAAGTTGGTCATTTGACGCAATGAAGAGGTCACGACAAACTGCAGACAAAGACAGGACAGAACGAATGTCCAGAAGTCGGAAGATCCGTAGTTTCAGCTCCAATGGCAGGACCACCAACCCAAAAACATCTGGTAGGTTCAGGGCTAAAAGGAAAAAAAGAACAAGCATCGCTGAGTAAAGAACATGCAGCTTCCCTACGCATTCAACAAAAGCTGGCAACTCGTTCCTGTCTCCAGTGGTGGCGAGTAGGCGATGGTCTTGATTACCCAGCACTCATACCTAGGACAAATTTTAACCCCAGGTTACCTAATTACTACTACTCACTCAAAGCCCCTCCTTGTTCCCTTTATGTTCCTGTGGAAAGACTAATACTACTTAACACAGATCAAATACATAACTGACAATTTGTAGATACTAGTCAATGGCCCTTTTTATTTTGAGCAATGCTCAGTGCAACAAAAAATTCTCTACTCAACCTCAGAAAATGGATAATTCATTGGCTTTTAAACTGGCTCCCAATGCTGCCACTTTTAGCTGTGTGCCTTTGGACAAATTACTTAAACTCTGTCCAGCTCAATTTCCTTACCTGTCAAATGGGTTAATAATATCACCTACCTCACTAGGATGAGAATTAAATGTGTTAATACATATAGAGTGCTTAGAACACTGTTTGGCACACAATGAGCATTCGGGTGTTAGCAATTACTATTAGGCAGGCTAAAAAAGGGAGGCAGATAAATGCAGAAGCAAAACCAAGGAAAAAATACTAATATATCCCAAAATCAAATGAAAATTGTTTTCCACTAGCAAAAACAATCGAAACGCAATAATGGGTGTAAAATTCTCATTATTCTCCTCCCTCACCACCATAAAGAAGAAACTGCAGTATGACAGCCTTGGCACCATGCAACTTGGGATCTAAAATATTATTCCTTGCCTGGCCGGGCATGGCTCAGTGGTTGAGCGTCGACCTAGGATCCAGGTGATTGGAGTTCGATTTCCAGTCAGAGCACATGCCCGTGTGCAGGAGGCAGCCAATCAATGACTCTCTCATCATTGATACTTCTGTCTCTCTCTCTCCCTCTCCTCTCCTCTCTCTGAAATCAATAAAGATATATTTTTAAAAAATAAAATAGTACTCCTCCACACACAGATGGCAAATACAAACCACGCATCTGTTCATATCAATCTGAAATTATTTACCAGCTAAAGGACAGCAGTAGGTTATGATTCTCAATCATTTTCTATGTATAATGACACTGCCCCGCCCCACTACCATCAGGCTTGGCCATTTTGACTTGTTTTGTCCAATGGAACGTGAGTGGAAGTGGTACACACTGCTGAGCCACAAGAAGAGCATGTCCTTCTACCAAAGCTAACCCACACACATACATGAGTGAGAACTAAACGTTCACTGTAAGTCACTGAAATTTTTTAAAAATTGACTTTAGAGCCCTGGCCAGTTTGGCTTAGTGGTTAGTGTCGGCCTATAGACTGAAGGGTCCCAGGTTCGATTCCCAGTCAAGGGCGCATACCTAGGTTGCAGCTTGATCCAGGGCCCCAGTAGGAGTGTGTGCAGGAGGCAACCAATCAATATGTCTCTCTCACATCGAAGTTTCTCTCCCTCTCTCCTGCCCTCCCTCCACCCCTCCCTTTCACTCTCTCTAAAAAGCAATGGAAAAAATATCCTTGGGTGAGGATTTAAAGAAGTAATTTTAAAAAATTGATTTTAGAGAGAGGAAGGAAGGAGAGAGAGAGAAACATCAATGTGAGAAACATCCATCAGTTGCCTCCCACACAGGCCTCAACTGGGGATCAAACCCCAAACCTGGGTATGTGCCCTGACCAGAAACTGAACCCACCACCTTTTTGTGTACAGGACGATGCTCCAACCAGCTGAGCGACACTGGCCAGGGCAAGTCACTGAGATTTTTAAGTATTTTTTACTACAATACAAATAAGAGAAAGCTGACTAATACAAGGATCTTGAGTGAATTATAAACCTCATTGAATTACAGTTTCATCATCTATAAAATGAGAATAAAAATCTACTTCAAAGTTATTAGCATTAAGTAAGAAGAACACGTGAAATATCCAAAGTGCCTAGCATAGAGCCCCAATAAATATTGTTTTAAAAACAAACAAGAACTTAGACACAATTTACAGGCTATACATTATTTACGTATATACTTATTGAACGTATTATAGGCCAGACCCTGTGCTAGGCCATGAGAATACAAAAGTGAGTAAGACATATTCCCTGCTTTCAAGTATTCACAACCTTAGGTGGAAAGAAATCATCTACAATTATGATACACTGAATAAAGGGCTACAATAAAGATATGTGCAAAATCCTGTTTCCTGTGGAAACACACGGAGGAAGTGAACATTTAAGGAATTAACATTTAAGCTTAGTCTTAAAATCAGAGCAGAATTTCACTAGGAAAAAAACGGAAGAATCACAAGCACAGCACATAAACTTACTATTCCATCATCTCTCACCTTGTCGGGTAAAAGCCAGAAGAGGGTACACCAGCTGGTCTTTGAAGAGGCGAGAAAGTTTCTGCAGATCTTTATATATCTTGGCTACATTTTCCCCTGGAATATTTTTTAAAATAAAAAAATCAAAACACAAAATCAAGTGGAAAAACTTGAAATGGTGTCCCCTACTTCAGCCAAACCAAATCAAAGCGGTAAATAAATTTTCACACTTCCTACATAGACATAAACCAAACTCTCCAATACTCAGGGAAGTATATAGTGTATTACTCTGAAAACTAAATCTTAAGATCTAAAACTAAAACCCCATGATAACAATTAATTGAGCTGTACCCAACCTATATAGCTCATAGGCTACAATTTAGTAGGCAACACTTACGGTGTGAGATTCATACACACAGCAAAGATATACTGAATATCTACCAATCTGTTCTGGGCACTGGGACTACAGTGGGGAACTGCTCTTGTGGAGCTTAGATCCTAGTAGAAAAAAACAGGATTTATCACATGATGACTATGTATCAGCAATTGTGTCAAGCAGTTTTCAAGCCTTCTTTAGAATCAGCACTTCTCCCTGAAGTAAGAGATAAATGCTATTATTCCCACTTTAAAGGCAGGACAAGATATAGACAGCCCATCCAAGGCCTTATAGTAAGTGGCAGAGCAGGGTACAAACCTAAGTAGGGCACCAAAGCACTCATATTGGCCACTAAATTGCTATTCAAAGGATGGTCCATGGATCACTGAATTGATATCACCTGGGAAATGTTTCCACATATTGAATCTCAGGACTCACCACCAACTTACTTAATCAGAACCTGCATTGTAATAAAACCCCAGGTGATTCACATGTACATTACACCATGTACACTGTCAAATTGAACCTAAAATTCCCACTTCAGTTTTGCTATATATTTACCAAGTGTATAACATTGAACCCTCTGATCTGCACCTGTTTGCTCATCTGTTTAAAGGAGACACCACCACTGCACCAGAGAAGAGTAGTTAAAATGTAAAGCTCCACGCACAGTGCCTAATATATATCAGTAGATATTCAGTTTATGCTTGCTCCCTCCCCATTCCATACTTATGTGTCTCCCTATAATACACAAAACACGCATTATAACTTGATCGACAATGAGTAAGAAATATATGCAGCTAAACTCTAAATCTTTGTTGCATGAATTACAATCTTGAGTTGAAAACAAATTTCAAGATATTTTAAAAATCAATTTGGTTTAACGGCCTTTTACAAGTGTGAAAACTAATTTTCTGTAAACAAATATTTTCCTTCAGTGACCTACAATAAAAATAATTAGAAACTTACAATAGAAAGAAAAATAATAGCACCTAGTATATACCAGGTACTATAAGCCACAGTAAAAATTAACTTAAATAACTTGTCAAATGAGCAGCATATTCCTACCCAGCATAAAAAGTTCTATATTAAAAATATTCCATTTAGTGCATAAACTTGTAATAAAACTGTATTAACTTTTTTCTTCCCTTTCATTTCCTTCCCTTTCATTTCCTTTTTAGCAGAAACCAGATAAAGAATATGAATCTGAGCTACATTCCTATAAAAGTTGTTTTAAAAATAGGCTTAGGAGTCAAATCTATTCCAATCCTAAATTCTACCATTTATTAGCTCTGTGACCTTGAAGTAATTTAACCTCCTCTAGACCTATTTCCTGATCTATAAAATGGGCATAATAAGCTTGACTGCTACAGAGTATAGAGTATTTCTACTCCCCAGAGTACAGAAATGAATATACAGTATTGTAGTCAAGGAATTTCTGGTCCTAATGGTAAGACCCTCTTTAGAGATTTATGAGTCTAGTTCATGCATTCTCAGTAGGGGCAATATTGCCCCCAACGGGGCAAAAATCAGTTCTTAAAGGGCAAAAAAATAAAATCCTAGTTATTACATTTGTTTGTGCCCCTCCAAAGGGCCACAGTATACTACTTGAGTATACAGTATATCTATGGTATCAAATTTTCACAGGGTAGAATGATTAGGGGGAAATGTATACAAAGGCTCTTTGGGGGATTGATAAGGAAAACAATGTTAAGAAACACTGGTCTAGTATGACATTTAATGTTCAGAGACCATTATAAATATATATAGTTGACCCTGGAATAACACAGGTTTTCAATGGCAAGGGTCCACTTATATGCAGATTTCTGTTAATAAATGCAATCAGGCCTCCATATCCCCAGTTTTGCATCCTTGGATTCAACCAATAGTAGGTAGAAAATAGTGTTTTCCATCCATGGTTTGGAATCTGTGGATGCAGAGGGCCAAATGTATGCACTGTTCCACATCATTTTATAAAAGGGACTTGAGCATCCATGGGTTTTGGTCTCTGCAGGGAGTCTTGGAACCAATCCCCCTTAGATACCAAGGGCCAACTGTAGTTAAGTTTGGGGGGAGTGAAAAGTTATATGTGGATGTTTTACTGCATGGGGGATCAGCACCCCTAACCCTATTGTTCAATAGTCAACTGTATTCTGATGTCTCCTTTTCCTATCAGTTTTAGTTCATATAGGTCAATTTCTCAAGGCCTGATCTCCCCTGGAAACTAATAAGACTAAGTCTCTAGGCCTTCAAAACAAAGATCTAGATCTAGGTGGTCTTCCCTTAAAAGATACTGCTTATATGTCATCTCCCCTCTATACCACACCACTCTCCATCTGGATTTTAAAACCCTCACATTTGCTATGAGGATGAAATGGAATAACATCGTAAAGGCACAAAACAAGCACTTAAAGATGATACTTCCCTCTCCACCCCATCTCTTCTCCTTCAACCACCTACCTACCTCTCATCCTTTGGCTTAAATAAAAAAATAAAAAGGAAAATTTGTTTCCTTTGTGTCTATTAATAATTTTATAGAATATAAGCAAAACCATGCCTAGAATGCAAACTTTTGGTAAAGGTCCAAGCTGCATCAAAAGCAACCAAATTTATATAGGTTTAAGCAAACATCTTCAATAATGAAGTTCCATTATATGGTTTCCACAAAATACAGATCCTCTCCATACTGGTTAAACACAATGCTAGAAAAATCCAAAGAATAATACAGAAAATATGAAGTATCAATAGTGTGCAATAAATTACATGCTAGTGTCATTACATAATGACAGTGAATCTATGACCCAGCATTCCAAGACCCTAAGAAGAACAGGGAACAGAAACTCTGCAACATTCTTGAATTTGTTCTAATCTCATTCAGAAACTTTCAGTCTTTTTGAACATTACCTTTCAGGTGTTTAAAAGTGAACCTCTCAAAGCTTCATCCCAAAAGTTAAATCATGGTTACATTACCTAGTTCCTCTTTGCAAATAAAAGATTCTGGCAGCAGCTGCAATCTTTTCACACTTCTAATCTCACTGTTGATTTTTAGTGTAGCTGTAAATAAGCAAAAGAAAGATGAAAAATTGTCACTTCATCAATTGCCTTCATTTTTCAGTATGGGATTGTATTTTCTCCCCCCAATATACAAAGGACACATTATACAAAACAAACCGCTCTATGCTTATTTCCTTCCCTCACAGCAAAGTCCAAAATGTAAACCTGCCATTGCATGAATTAAAAATCACTCTAAAATACCACCTTTAAAAACTACAGTAAGCACCTTTATATATAATACTTATATAAAAAGTATTACCAACAGCAGCTCATTAGTAATTGGAAGGTATACAACAAGGTTAATAGGAGACAGATAAACACAATAAAAATCATTATTTCTACCAATGTAACTAAAAACTCCATTTATTTTTTATTTAACCCTTGGCAATGAGTCTTCCCTTGTTTATTAAATGAATCCTCTCCCTAGACCCAAAAGACCAATATTCTTGACATCAACAGAGAGTTCAATTTCATTCATATATACAAAGGCGCACTTCATCTCATTCTATGAAAGAGCCAGTGATGTGCTTGTGCACATGTGCACTGAGCAGGATGTCTTTGGTGAAGGAGAGATTTAAGGACACACTGCTCCTTTTCAAAGAATCAAGCTTGGAATGGCTGTCTGCCATTTAAGTCTGCAAGCAGCCGATCTGCCAAGAATGGTAAATGAAATATCGAAAACTAAGAAATCATAAGACATTTAACAGCTATTCTCTTTTAAGTATGTTGAAACTAGTAAATAGAGCTTATTATACACATGTTGTTAAAGAACTTTAGTTAAGAAATTGAGGCAAAAATTACCTCACATTTACTATTTGGTAACTTCAACCTTGCAAGTTATGATGTGATGTAGCAGAATGATTAAATGAAGGCAGATACTGCTGACCTTCTGGATAGAAAAACGCCCAACTAAAAGTTACATTTGTAATTGTGATGAATTGTTGAAAAGACATTGCTAGGTCCTTGTGCCATCAGATAGTCATGTCCTGACAAATGTGAAATGCCACCAAAGCTGTTAAAGCTGAAATTTTGAGACCTTTAAATAACATTTCAAAAAATCCAGTGACTAAAAGGAAATAGCAGAAATTACATAATGGGGAATCTAGAACTACCTTTCATTTCAAAGATCAAGACAGTGTGAGTAGCTTTCAAAATAAATTTCAGCAGAAAAAACATTTCAAACAAAATCTTATAAGGGACCCCCAATATATGAAATAGACAAACATGTTGCTACTCAAGACGCAAGTGGATATAGGAGCTCTACTATGCCTGTTCCTTGCTTCCATCTCAGCAGGAACTAGGAGCTGCAGAACATGTTGAAAACCACTGAGTTAAGGCACATAGAAGCGCCTGCCACCTTTGCCATACAAAGATGAGCTGTACTGAAAAATGAAAAATGCAGTCATTCCAATCTTATCCTTAAAAGAATAAACCTCAAAAATCAAAATGCAACAAAAATGAAAGATTCTAGTCACTCAAACGGATCTCCAGAATTTGTGATTACGAGACTGTTCCAACAACCACTGGTAGTTGGTATGGACCTGTAGGTGGCATCTGAGCTAAAATGAAATACAAAAATGAAATGTATTGCTATCCCAGTGAAATTTCTTAATATGAAAGACAACTAGGAAAGAAACTATTCAGAGTGACTTTCTCAGAAGTGAGGGGAAAAACACACATACACTAAGGCCTCAGAACCCTTAGTGTCTGTGCATTTCTAGACTGTTCAGAGATGCCAAACTGAACAAAAAGGGACCCAGCTCAATCATACCTCTTACCATCTCTCAGTTCAACACCTTGCTTAAAACAATAAAAATAAAAAAGCCATTCACAGACATAAAGAAAAACATATTCTTCAAAGAATTCATATGTAATAGATTCACCTCAGTCCTATTATCAGGATCCCACTGGAGCAAAAAACAATTACAAAGTTAAGACAGCAAGAGTAGGGCTGCCCAAAGAGGGAAGGCTGCTGGCCTTAACATCAATCCTGTAATTCCACAACTTTTCAGACTCATGTCATCAGTGGTACAGGGATTAAACAAGTTTAGAAAGACTCATAACTATATCATAATAGTCAATCAATGAAGTGGCTATAAAACATTTGGAGAGAAACATATAAGTATTCGTAAACTAACGACCATGACTATGGATTCGATTACCATTTATGACGACTAGGTTTCCCAAAGGCACACAGGTGAGAGCAGCAGAGCCGCCCTCGCAGAGAGGATGCGTGTACTGCAGCTTATACACGCCTCCCGACTTCCAGTTCTCTGGCATGGACATAGCTTTGGCTTCAGTCCCCTGGGAAATGAAAGGGAAACAAAGAAAGACAGGCATTACTCTCAAAAAGATTAAAAATCCAGGAAGCCCCTAACTTGTCTAGAAATAAGCATTCCATACAGTCCCTTAATAAAATTTGTCAAATCATTAATATTGCTATGAATAAAATTTTGCTAGAAAAATGTTACTATACCTTATCCTCCATCAAAATTTTTGTTCAAATAGATAAAATAACATCAGAGATAGGGATTAATTTCTCTCTCCAAAGACTCAATTCTCTGCCTACCAAAGTCATAACATAATTCAAGACCACGGCTCAAGTATCACTTCCTTTAGGAAGCCCTTTCAAAATATACATATATTATGCCAAGCGGAATAAGTCAGTCAGAAAAAGCTACAAACCGTATGATTTAACTCATATGTGGGATATAAAACTGAAACTCAAGAGACACAGACAGATGATAGTATGGTAGTTACCAAAGGGAAGGGGGTGGGGAAGTGGTAGAGGGTAAAGGGGGCCAAATATACGGTGACGGAAGATGATTTGAATTTGGGTGGTGGGCACACAATGGAATATACAGATCATGTATCACAGTAATGTACACTTGAAACCTATATGACCCTACTGAACAATGTCACTCGATAAATTTAATAAAAATAAATTTTTAAAAAATCCTGCCCTGGCTGGTGGCTCAGTTGGTTGGAGCATCATCCTGTACACCAAAAGGTTACGGGTTCCACTCCCGGTGAGGGTACATATCTAGGTTTCGGGTTCAGTCCCTGGTCAGGGTGCATACAAGAGGCAACTAGCTGATGTTTCCCTCACACACCAATGTTTCTGTCTCTCTCTCGCCCTTCCTCTCTAAAACCAAGAGAAACATATCCTTGGGTGAGGATAACAAGCCCTGTTTGTCACCCATCATTCTCTCTTATCCCCTGGCATTCTGCTCCTATTTCTATGGTTGCATACTTCTATTATGTTATTTATCATAATACACTACAATTTCCTTTTTAGTTGTTTACCTCCCACACTTGTGGACTCTTGAGGAAGAGGACTGTCTTTATATCCTGATTCCTGGCTCGGTGCATGGCATGCTGCAGGTGTTCAATGATCACTGCATTACTCTTGTACTCATAACATGGCCAGTTGTGGCATCGCTATTGTGTGGGAGTATGCAGAATCTCAGGCTCCACCCTAGACTTACTAAATTAGAATCTACATTTTAATAAGATCCACACTCTAAACGCTCTCTGTGAATCTCTAGCATCCAGTCCACATATAAGTCTCTCCTAGAATTTAACCGATACCGTACAATGGGTTTATATACGTATCTTTCTTTCTCTTGGACTACAAGTAACGTGAGAGCTGGGACAAAGCACTGCATCTGACTATAGAGAATGAATGAATGAATGAATGAATGAATGAATGAATGAATGAATGAATGAATGAAAGCAACTACAGCATAAGAACAACTGTCCCTCTTCCTAACTGAATCTTATTAAGTTACTGGTAATTTATAGACCTACCAACATAAAAAATAACGTAGTGAGTCATCATCTTAAAAAGCGAGGAAACTTTTTTCTGCTAAGGGCCATTTCTATATTTATAACGTCATTCTCGGTCCATACAAAATTATCAACTTAAAAATTAGCTATGAAAAAAGCTCCTAGCCCGGCCGGGCGTGGCTCAGCGGTTGAGCGTCGACCTAGGATCCAGGCGATCGGGGTTCAATTCCCGGTCAGGGCACATGCCCGGGTTGTGGGCTCGAGGCAGCTGATCAATGACTCTCTCATCATTGATGTTTCTATCTCTCTCTCTCCCTCTCCCTTCCTCTCTCTGAAATCAATAAAGATATATTTTTTTAAAAATAAACAACAAAAAAAAAAAAAGAAAAAAGCTCCTAGATTTATTAAATTTCGAGTCCCGCCTGAGGTTGCTTTGGCAGGGCCAGGCCAAATGATTTTGAGGGTCTTATATGGCCCACAGGCCGGGTGTTCCCCACCAGTCACACCCAATCTACACTCATTGACCCCATTTTATCTACATACTATCATATATAATCTTTTGTCTTTTTTTTTTAACCAGAGTTGTCGTCACTTCTATAATATTAATTAAAAACTTATAAAACAGCCCAGCCAGTGTGGCTCTGTGGTTGAGTGTGGACCCATGCACCAAGAGGTTGCCAGTTCGATTCGGTTTCGGGCTCAGTGCCTGGTGGGGGGCTGCAGGAGGCAGCCGATCAATGTTGATGTTTCTCTCTCATCAGTGTTTCTCTCTCTCCCTCTCCCTCCTTCTCTCTAAAATCAATAAAAACAAATTTTTTAATTTAAAAAAATGATAAAACAAATGGAGAAAAGAAGAGGAAAGGGAACATCTACTAATTATCTACTGTATGCCCATCACTGTGTTCAGCACATTACATTTAACACCCAACCACATTTTAGTGTGGTGAAGGCCTAGGAAGGGCAGGGTTGGGCGGAGGGGTAAGGAGGTGGAAATGAGGGTACCTATAATACTGTTAACAATAAAAATATATGTATCTATTTTTAAAAATACCCAACCACATTTAATAAAGAAATCTAGAATACACAACACTCTAGTGATAGTTACTGATACACCCCCTTTCCCAATGGGAAACTTAAACCCTAGCAAGATGCTTGTTTTCTACCCAGCCAGTGTGGCTCAGCGGTTGAGCATCAACCTATGATCCAGGAGATGGAGGCTCGATTCCCAGTCACGGCACCTGCCCAGGTTGTGCACGATCCCCAGTGCAAGGCATGCAGGAGGCAGCCGATCAATGACTTTCTCATCATTGATGTTTCTATCTTTCTCTCTCTCTTCCTCTCCTTTCCTCTCTCCAAAATCAATAAAGACATATTAAAAAAAAAAAAAAATGCTTGTTTTCTCTTGTCGTCTTACCTGAGGTATATAACCCGACTCCAACATGAGTAGATGTATGGATACTATCAAGGCATCACTGGGACTAGAACAGTCAGCTGACTGATACAGGATCTCTAATGAATGGGGCACTTGCCCTTCCCCTGATTCACTGCAGAGCATTGGCTCTGAGGGGTAGAAACCTGTGCCTTCTTCCATATCCACAACATCTTCAACTGACTCAGTTTCAACATTTTGACTGGGCCCCGGCTGAAAAGGATAACAAAACAATGAATTCATTAAACAGACTTTTACACACAATATTTTGTATCCTAAAGTGAACTGAGATTAGTGCTCAAAGCCAAAATGCATGATTGGGTTCAGAAATGGGACATTAAAGCGAGCCCTCCTACATAAATGAGCCTGCAATCTACTCCTCCATCCTGAATTCCTTATCTCCATTAACTCTTCCAATATGCCAAAAACCTGGAAATCTTCCTAGACTTCTCTATCTATGTTACTAAGCCCCACCTTCAATCTGATCATACTTGGAAATTCCACTGAATCTATCTCCTAAGTATCTCTAAAATCTGCCCCTTCCTACTCCAACAATACTTCACACTCATCTATCTCCTGACTTCTAGCAACAGCCTCCCCAATATCCCGGTCTCCACTTTTTTATCTTCCAATACATTCTACCCACTGTTGCCAGTTTTCTGACAATTAAGAATCCAGTTATGTCCTAGGTCCGAACTTAAAACCTGCCAATATTTCCCCAATGAAGACAGCAGCATTTCCCTAAATTGGGCCTTGGAATGTGCCCTAGATGTTCTTAGGAAAAAAGAGGTTGACGATAAAATTAAGTTTGGAAAACGCTACATGCTACAGCCACCTAACCTTGCCCTCCATATTCACAAAGTATGTTTGGGCATTACAAAGCTCTGGGAAGTCCAATAATAATGTGTGCATAACATTTAACCCAGAAACGCTATCCTCCTTCCTCAACACTCAGCATCCTATTAACGCTTACTTATAATCTCATGAAACAAGTTTTTCATAGAGGACATGCTGAGAAATGCAGGCCTACAAAATGAAGTCCAAACTCCTAAACTCCTTAGCATACAAGGCCCTTCGTCACCTGATCCCTGAGTCTGTATCAAGTTGACTTTCTGCTAGTCCTTTCCACCCCACTCTAGCAGCCCACACCTCTTCAACAGAGGTGACAAAGACTATCACTCTGCCTTGCAAAGCCTTTATTACTGCACTTCATCACACTGTATTGCAATTTTCTAATCATGCATCTACAACCTACCATGACTGCAAGTTTAAAAAGGAACAGACTACATGTACCCTATTTTTGTAACCCCAGTATAGTACCAAACGCTAAATAGGTACTCAATATTTCACACTCATCTATCTCTAGCATTTGTTGAACAAATGCTAAAGGATATCTTACAAGTTCATAATGTTTTTGTTTTCAGTGTTTTCTCATTTGCGCCATACAAAAATGCTATAAAATAGGCAAGACAAATGATACATGTTGTAATTGTGACTCAGATTAAATAATAATCACTGTTACCAACTAATAAAATTTGAAGTGAACCAAGCTCACCAGATTCCCAGCCCAGTTCAGGGCTTTTGGACATGCTGCTTCAATAAGACTAAGTTACCTATATTAATTGTTGTGTTCAGAAAGTTTGTTTCCTAGGCATGTGCTCGACTTTTAATGCAAAGCACATGTTTGTTTTTAAGTTTGTATTTCCATTAAAGAAGGGGCAAAGGAAATTAAAATTACACAGTATGAGTCCAGGGGTGGAAGAATGTCAAGGAGCATGAGGCTGTTCTAAAATCCCTGATAGCTTATGGAAAAGATCCAAATTCTCTTGTTAAAACCTAGAGACCTATGACAATTATGCTCCCTACAAAAGGAGGCTCCATCAAATTTTGAACAAATAGAAATTACTTATTAAAACTACTTAACACCTAACTAAATTATAAAGTATGCAGGCTTTTTACTTCTTACCTATCTATTATGCCTAACTCTTGGCCATTTACTACTTACTGACAGCTGTATGGGAGAGAATACATGTGAAAAAAATATTAAAAAGAGTTGCCCTAAACTGAAAATGACATAAGAGGAAGGTATCAGAATCCCCTGGTGAGCTTATCAAACCTTACTCCCACTCCATGAGAACTGCTGGCATTCTCTGAGCCATTCTGATATGATATGAATATTTATCTTAGTCTTCACACATGGGAAATGAAAAAAAATGTTCAGCACCACCTCTCTGATGATATCATTTGTCATATGTCATTTACAAATGACTGGAACAAGTAACTAAAATGCAGTTTAGAGCTAATATTAGAGTCTGATACCATGTTATCTCTGTTTCCCATTAAAGAATCAACAGGTACTAGATGAGTTCCCAAATATAATGACATAAGAAAATTAATTTACACTTAACTGCAAGAGTAAAATTTTCCTGTTTTCCTTTTCTAATGCTCCATTCTACATTTAATTAGCAGATCCTACTGTTTCAAGTACTTAACACATTATTTATGAGACTTCAAGCTCAGTTTCCACACTAAGGTTTTACAGTCGCCCTATACAAGTCTTAGAGCACAAAATAACATGCTTTTAGAAGTTAAATTACTAACTTAAGGCAATATTAATATCTCCAAATATTCCAAAAGGAAACTAGTAAAGTATTACATATACTATGAAAAGTTCCATTTTACTGGACAGTTTTAATAGTACATAGAAGTAAAGGGAATGGGCCTTTCTACCAGAATCTCTGAACGAGTCTATCAGAAAAAACGATTAACTCTATGAAACAAAAATACACAATACATAATAATTTCTAAAAAATTAAATAAATAAAAATACGCTGAGCTTTATAAAAGCTTTTTTTAACTTGCTTAATCTCTCTGGATACTATTACTAAAAATCTGAACACAGATGATTTTCATAATTTACAAACCTGTTAGAAAGTATTATTTATTATCTGTATATACTGAATAACACAAAAAGCACAATTAATGTTTAAGGCTCACAAAAAAAATCAAGTTGAAGTGACAAGTACACACACACAAAGCAATTAACAAGATGCCATATATAGTTATTGTTAAGTAATAAAAGTGATCACTTGAGCCATACAGGAAATCAAAAGACAGGATAATAAATGAGGTGTTTACAAGGCAATAAATAAAGAGAAATTTTAAAAAGTTATTGTGGTTGGCAAGGCCGTGGAGAATGGGTAGACACACAGACAGGAGGGGGAGGAGAGGTAGTGGATTACAGGCTGGTTGAACAGCAAGAGCAAAGGCATGAAGCAGTCACTAGTAGCATGTATGTGTGCACATGCAAGCATGTGAACATGTTGGCTGGTAGAGGGAAAGTGAGGAGTCTGGTCTGACAGGAGATGACAGTTTACAGAAAGGAAGAGTAGAAACTAGCCCTGCGAAGGTTGTAGTGCAACTTCTTAGAAAGCCTTAAAAACTGGTACAAGACAGACCTTCCTCCTCTGTACCATGACAGGGTTGACCTAGAGATATTTGGTCTTTTTCGATTCAAAAATATGCGAACAGGTGTATCTGTGATACACAGTAACAAAAGAGCCAGGGAACAACATAATCAAAAATCTGTAGGAAGAAAATGAACCTGAAAAACAGACATTGAAAGCCTGAAAGGGAAAGGAAAAACTGACAGGGCTTGTTAAGTTGGGTCAGAGGAGTCAAAAATCACTCCAAGGTTTTAAGCTCAGGAAAATAGTAGTACCACTGACAAAGAGGGTGGATGATCTGGGAAGAGGAGAACATCAGTTCACACATTTTCAAATTTATGTTGGCATACAGAATCTGAGGTTACAAATTTTAAAACCCAGGTATAAATGTCCAGCAAATCATTTGGAAATAACTGGACTATATATAGCCTTAATGAGTGGAGTAGACCAGAGAAACAAAGCTGGGAACATGAGCTGAGAGGCAATAATGGAAGCCAAGGATAATTTATTTGAAGGAGTGAATGTCTGAACAAAATAAATAGGTAAAAACTGGGTTCTTCAGAATGCCTGCCCAATATTGATCCAGGCACTTAGTAGTTTTAAAAAAATTTTTTCTATAAGAATATAATGTGCAATCTACTGATGAAAATGATCCCGACTGGTACAGAATTCAATCGAGGTGTTCAGTATGATTTGTCAGCTACCCATTTCCTCTCTTAATATTAATACCCACCATGCTGCCATCGTTCCAGACATCAGACTGGGCTGCCTCTTCTTGGAATAAATCACTCTGCTGTTCATCCTGTATGCTGGACTGACTGGAGGGGGTGGCCAAAGAGGGTTGGTCATTATTCTGGAGTGAGGAATGCTCTGAATCTGTGGATGAAGGTAAGTTAGGTGCTGGAATGGCATCTTCAAGAATCAAACATATCAAGTCCCCAGAAACAATCCCATATGAAGCCAAGGTCTCTTCATCTCCAGTGAGGGCATCCTTGTTGTTCAATGTAATTGCAAACCGGGTATCAGAACTGCCAAGAAAGACGGATAAGGATGGTAAGAGCTACCTATTACCATTATCCTCAACAGTACATTTGGAACATATATAAGGTACATGGTATGACCCTAGATAAACATTAATAATGAAAACAAAACAAAAAATAAGAAGGAAGTCAAAGTTTTGGAAAAACAACCAAATTATTCATTCTTATCACCAAACACCTAGGTTATAGATTTATAATGTCTAAAATTCTAGCCTGGGGGATAGGATACAGTAATTCTCTATCATTAATCCATGTTTTCATCAACTCTAAGATACATACTTTTTTATATCTGGTATCTTTGAAATAAGGATGCTTCTTAAAATCAATGACATATCACAGCTTAACTGAAAGCATTTTTTCCTTTAGTGTTACATGAAATAATCTGTCTTAAGAGTGACAGCAACTGAGATTCAATGAAATATAGTCTTTTTAAAATGTAAATTATATCGCATCATTCCTCTGCTGAAAATCCTCCAATAGCTTCTATTTGAACTTGGAATAGAGTCCTTAACATGGCCTCCAAGCCCAGCATTACAGCACAACCTGCTTCTCCTACCTCATCTACCATGTGCCATCCTTCCTCTCACTGACTATTTCCTATTCACATGAGCTTTCTATCCATCCTCAAAACAGATCAATTTCATTGCAGCCTTTGGGCATCTGCATTTGCTTTTCCAGCTCTTCAAGTAACTGACTCTTTCCATCATTCAGGTCTCAACTCAAAAGCCACCTCCTCAGAGATGCCTTCCACCCAGTCTCCATCACTCTATTCCATTCTGATGTCTTATTGATTATAACTTCACTATTTGAAAATAAAGTTGTCTCTCTTCCCCAATCCCACATAAGAATTGAAGTTTCATAAGATCAGGTACCTTGTATGTCTAGTTCAAAACTGTACCTGTAGCACTTGGCAAATAAAAGTATTTGTGGAATAAATGCAACCAACATTAGTTGGGAAGTCAAGATGAGACTGAAATCAGGCTACACATCGAATGTCCCTACAAAACAGTTAGCTTATGTTGGTTCCAACATACCAGACTCATGTCCTAAATGAATATTCATAATCACAAAAAGTTAGATGAGTGTATGTGGATGACTAATTCATCCCTCCTATGATAAGTACAAATCCTCTTCTTACTGATGACCAGTTATGATGTCTTTTACAGGGAAGACAGCACAAATCCAAAAACTCACTGGTGAACAAGCTAAGGACTAACATTATCCTGAAGCAATGAACTACTACTCTCTCTGCATCACAGGGTATGTCACCTGGAAAGAATAACCATCATTTCACCATGTAGTGGTGAGCATGATTAACAATTATAGAGGATTTAATAAGACATTTACGCCCAGCAATGCTGACTTCATTAACTTCTTGAAAAGTCAAAGGACGGTCCTAGCCGGTCTGGCTCAGTGGTTAGAGCGTTGACCCACCCACTGAAGGGTCTCGAGTTTGATTTTGGTCAGGGGCACATACCTCAGTTGCAGGCTCAATCCCTGTGCGGGAGGCAACCACTCTATTTGTCTCTCACATAGATGTGTCTCTCTCTCACTCTCTCTCTCCTTTCCACTCTCTCTGAAAAGCAATGGAAAAAATATCCTTGGGTGAGGGTTAAAAAAAAAAAAGTCAAAGGATGAAGTTCTTTCAAAAATCATGCTCTGTTTACTGTTTCTCACAATGCTGCATTTTCAAAAGGGCTCAAAATAATTCACGGCTTTTTCTTTCTTACCCATTAGAATGTCTGGTTGAGAACTTCCTGAGGCTTTAGAAACTACTCCTGCTTACTAGAAAATGAGTAGCTATGCTTCTGTTTTCATTTACTTTGATAAATGTTGAAATCTTCCAGTTGCCCAGAAAAACACCACCCCAACTTGGACAGAAAAAAGAAAAACACCTCAAACAAACTGTGTGTTTATGGATCGCAGCAAAAGGTTATTTTTTTAAATACAACATTCATCCAAATATCTATCTGTAGAAAAGGTAAAGAATTCTCTGCTTAATAAAAATGTTGAGCTTCCCTCTACCACAGAAAATGGGAAGACTTATTTCTAAAGTAATATATGGTTTTCCAGGAGAAGCTTTAAAAAACAGTTGTTTTCTGAAATTGTGGGGGGGGGGGGAACAACACCTTTCAAGCTCATCAGGAAATTCCATGCCAGAAACTTCAAGCCTTATAAAAAATATTTTCTAGCAACCCCAGATCCACTTGCTCAGCAAAAATACTTTCAAAATAATGTCATATGGACACATTTTAAAAGTGCCTATTTATTATAAAATGAACACACACTCAGAAGAATTTAATTTACTTTCACAAGTTGAAGCTTACATTCCTTCCAGTTAACCAGCCTCCACTATAAAAACAAACCTGAAAGAGAAACTAACTTGGGCTCTTGAGTAAACAAGGAGTCATATTGGGTTGCACATCCTTTCAAGACTGCCCCTCCTAATTAAAAAATAATAATGCTCAGTGGTTAGAGCAAGGGCCCAGGGACTGAAGGGTGCCCAGTTTGATTCCAGTCAAGGGCACATACTTCCCTTTCAGGCTCCTCTTGGGGTCCATATGGGAGGGAGGCAACCAATCTGAGAGTTTCTCTCATATCAATGTTTTTTTCTCTCTCTCCCTTCCACTCTCTCTGAAAAGCAATGGGAAAAATATCCTTGGGTGAGGATTGTAAGTAAGTAAGTAAGTAAATAAATAAATAAATACATAAGTAAAATGAGAAATTAATTTTGAAAATTCGTGGTGGGGTAATGAAGTCAGCATGCAAAACACGTTTAACACCAAGAAATTACAATAGGCATGCCACTTAATATGTTTAGAGGGGGTTATGTCAATGCCTCATTTTCTGTTTTTGTCTTAATCTGGAAAAAAATCAGGCTTACTTATAACCTGAAAAATGGAAGGGTGAGAAGTTCATAACATGGCCTCATTTTATTGAACTCCTGAAAATAAAATGAAAGTTTGTAAAAGTCTTATAAAAGGAGCCGCTTAATGAACAGAAAGGTTTTCTTTTGAAGAATTCGCCTAAAAAGCCCCAGCGAGCTTTTTTTTTCCTTGGCACCAATTCCAAATCTGCTAGTTTAGTATTGGAAGAGGACCACCCTTACTTTCGCCCGTCTACTCCCAGATTATTGTCCCCAAAAGATACCTTCAGTGGAAACAAAGCAGCCTCATCTGCAACGCCGCAATTAACAAGACTTCGACCCTATACTTCTCAACGTCGCCGCCTGCCCCCAACTGCGAGCCTCCAGAGCCATCGTAAGGCCAACGCGCAACTTGCTTTCAAGCAAAGAGCAACAGGTCGCCCAGGAAAACACAGTCATTTGAAACACGCGGACGCGCGGCGCTTTGCAGGACTTCGCAGCGGGCCCTGGCGGGGCAGCTCCGCCGGTTAGAGCGTCCTCCCCAGGAGCCAAGGTTGCAGGTTGGATCCCGGGTCAGCACGCACCCCAATGAAACCAACCAGTGAATCGGCCAAGGAATGCACAAACCAGTGAAACAACAAATCGAGGTTTCTCTCTCCCTCCCTTTCACTCTCGCAAATCAATAAATAAAATTTTTTAAAAATTGCGCCGGTAAGTCAAAGCGCGCACGGCGGCGCCCCGCCGGTGTAAACAAAGAAGCCTTAAGACACCGGCGGCCTCGCGGCAGCTGGACAAGGAACAGGTGGCCGCGGAGAGGGGCCCGATCGCTCACTCTTTCTAGTACTTTCCAAACTTTTTCACTGAAACACCCCGGCAGCTGGAGACGCTGAAGTTACCTCCCTGAGGGCCTGGGAAGGTTTAACCCAAACCAAACCCGTCACTTCCAACCTCCCGCATCTGAGGGCGGGAGGACACCGCCCGCCCGCCTATCCCGGGCTCCGTTTCCTTGAAAAACGGAAGCGACAGCTCACCCCGGAGGGGGACGGAGCCCCCCGGACGCCCGGCCATGTTCTCCGCTCACCGCCCGGCCCTCGCGCGACACTGCCCCAGCCGCGCCCTCCCCGGGCCGCCCGCTCGCCCGCCGCCCGCCTCACGTGACGGCCGTGCCCGCGCCGCCCGCCACGCCTCCCGCGGCCCCGAGCCGGCGCCGCGTACCTGTAGCCCCAGGTGGGCAGCAGGGCCTGGCTCAGGTGCGCGCGCAGCTGCCCCAGCGTCGGCTCCTCTTCCGGCATCTCCAGCGGCCAGGTCCGCTTCTGAAGCCGCACCCGCAGCTTCATGGCGGTGGCGGCGGCGGGGCCCAGGGGCCTGGACCCGGAGGTGGCGGCGGGGACGAAGGTGCCGACTGACAGCTTCTGCCTCGAGCGGCAGCGGCCCCGGAGCGGCGACTGCCGGAGCTCGGGGAGGTGCTCAGGTGTCACGGGGAGAGACCGCGTCGCCGGCGGGCCTCTGGCACTGGGGCGCTCGGCCCCTCTCCTGAGGGCGCCCTCTGGAGCCCACCCTCCGAGCGGCGGCTGACGGGCTGCGCGACCGGCCGCTCAGGGCCTGGCGATCGATGGCTCGGCGCTCGGCGGCGCCGCCTGGGCGCGCGAGGAGCGCACTGCGCAGGCGCCGGGGCTGCACCCGCACGCGCGTGTCGCGGCTCCGCCGCCGCCGTGGCAGTGACCGGGCCGGCTCGGTCCATCTGCTTCTGGAGAACGTTTACCCTGAAAGGGGTGCTGCGGCCCACACGCCTCGTCGCCCCGCAGCCCTGCAGCGCCCAGCTGTGCCTGGTTCTTACCCCGGTTCCTCCGTGGCGCCCGGCTCCCGCGGCGTCTGCCCTGAGACGCCTCAGGCGGAGCCCAGGCCCCGGTAGTTTCCTCCTGTACACGCAGAATGTACACCAACTTGTAGTAAGTGATCTCTGCGGGAGAGTGCCTTAGTGTTCTGTGGCCGCATAACGATCCCCGCAAAGCGTGACACCTTAGCGCGACGGACGTTGATCGCCCCACAGGTTCCGCAGGTGCGGGATTTGGGCCCGGGGCTGGGCCGTTCCGCCCTGGCCTCTGGGGAGATTACAGTCGGGGTGCGGCCGAGGCCGCGGTTACCTGACGTCTCGCTCTCGGCTGCAGGTCGGCGTCCCCCGTGGCTGCCTCCTGACCGTCGGCGGGAGGCGTCGGTATTTCACTGCACGGACCTCCGCCTCAGGCCACTTGAGGGTCCCCGTCACTTGGCATCTGGCTTCCCTCCCCGCAGGTGACCCCGGAGAGACCCAAGCAGAAGCCGCGGTGGCTTTTTATGATCTAGCCTTAAAAGTCTACCAACACTTCTGTCATATTGTATTAATCACAAACCAGCCCTTCAGCGCGGGAGGACCAGCCCAGCGGTAGGACGGACGGGGATCCTCGGGAGCCGTCCGGGAGACCCGCAGAGGGCCTGACGGTGCCGAGGACGGAGGCTTAGAGGAGGGAGAGAGTATCCCAGTGCCGTCCCGGGGTGATAGCCATCGTCCAAGTCATAAGGGTTGAATTCACTTTCTCCCCATAGGTGGCAGTGCCTGTCCACATCCTGGCCTTCATTAAGGAAACCTGTACGGATCACCTTTGTGCCAGACACTGTTCTAGGCGCTGAGGACTCACAGATTGAAAAGACATGTTTCTACCAGTGCAGAGTTTACAGCTGAGTGAATTAACTCTTGTAGTAAAGCGAAAAAAGTGTCTTGTTTATGCAAGAGGTAAGAGAAAGCCGGGGGGATTAGAGGAGGGTTGCTGTGACGGTAGGGTTCTCTAGTAGCAGGCAGTATGGGACTGAGGCAGGTAGCTGGGTGTGGCCAGGTAAAGGACAGTGGGTGCATCCCCAGATCAAAAATAGCCTTGGGTTAAGCAAAGGATTTGGGATGCATGGGAATATATGGGAAGCCACTGGAGAGTTTTAAGCAGGGGTGTCTTTATCTACTGGGGATCTTAGTTCTGAGCAATAGAAGCTAAGCTAAGCTTCTATTGCTGGGTGACTAAGCAAAAAAAGAGCATATTAAAATGATACTGGATAGGTCAGGGAATTCTGGGGAGGACTGGAGAAGCGGCTCCAGGCTAAGCTTCCAGGAATGAAGCTCAGAACCATGCTGAAGAACTGGCCTGATGAGAAAACTACCGTGACTGGGATTGCTGCTGCCACCGCACCCCACACTGGAGGAAACTGCTGTCACTGCTGGGGAATGGCTGCCACCTTCAAATGCAGCACATTTTTGCAGCCTCCTGCACCGACAACATGCTAAGCTTCTAAAGGAGCCTGTTTCCTCGCCTTGCTCACTTTTTTTTTCTGTACTTTCATTCAGTTTTTATTTATTTATGGTCAATTTTTAACTTTCATCCAAGTATTAATCTTTTCCTTCCCATTGAGTTACATGTATTTATATATATATATATATATATATATATATATATATATACATATATATATATATATATATATATTTATCCTTGCTCACTTCTAAATCAAAGGTTCATAGGGATATATCTAACTAAGGGAGACCAAGTCCCATGCCTGAGTCCTGGCTGCAAAGACACTGGAATTTGGGGTCTGAACTCCTTTCCTCGGGAGGCAGAACTTTAAAAAATATTGGAATGTCCCCAAATATAGGAAGGCTTTTAAAAGATGATAAGAGCCTGGCCAGGCTTGGCTCAGTGGTTGAGCATTGACCTAGGATCCAGAAGATCACAGTTCAATTCCCAGTCAGGGCACATGCCCGGGTTTTGGGCTTAACCCCCGGTTGGGGGCATGCAGGAGGCAGTTGATCAATGACAACTGTCTCATGATTGATGTTCTTGTCTCTCCCTCTCCCTTCCTCTCTCTGAAATCAATAAAGATATATTAAACAAAAACAAAAGATGGGAAGCCATGAATCTGACAAGCGTATACTATAAGGGGCATGGGTCACATATGAAATTGAACGTATCACAGGTAGATATATTAGTGTGGGATATGTTAGATCAAGGTTTCTCAGCCTCAGCACTACTGCCATTTGAGGCCTCATAAGTCTTTGTTGTGGAGAACTATCCTGTACCTTATAGGATGTTTAGCAGCATCCCTGGTCTCTATTCACAAAGTGCCTGTAGAACCCTCCTCCTCTAGTTGTGAGAAACAAAGATGTCTCCAAACTTTGCCAAATATCCCCCAGGAAGCAAAATTGCCTTGAGAACCACTGGGTTAGAGACCAGCTCAGTTAGGAGGCTCTTTTGGTAATAGAAGAAAGGAATAAGTGGAATGACAGTGGAAATGGAGGCAATAGGATGGACAGGAATAATGTGATACAGAGGTAGAAATAATAGAACTTGGAAAGTGAGTGTATTTGGAGACTATATTAGTTAGGATATAGCTTCAGCTGCTCTAACAATCTGAAATAATAGTGACCTAAACAAATGTAAGTTTATTTCTCTCTGAAATATTCTTTGAGAAAGCGGTGCAAGGCTAACATGGTGGCCATGGAGACTATCTACCACAGACCACTTCTTAATACTATGTAAACCTGGATAAGTTACCATCTATAAAAATGAAAAAGTGCCCAGCCTGCGTGGTTCAGCAGTTGGGCATCAACCCGTGATCTAGGATCGTGGTTCGATTCCCAGTCAGGGCACATGCCCAGGTTGCGGGCTCGATCCCAGTGGGGGAGGTGCAGGAGGCAGCCGATCAAAGACACTCATCATTGATGTTTCTCCCTCCCTCTGAAATTAATAAAGATTTTAAAATATATATATCAGACAGGTGTGTTGTAAAGATTTAGTGAAATAACACCTTTTGTTTTAAGACACTAAGTTTTTATGACAATAGAAAACTAGTGCCTGTGGGATCCTTATCTCAATCCTTTATCCAATAGGGTATAACCACTGGATGGCAGAAGTGATCCAACCTAAGGAGTGTACAAGGGTCCTAAAAGAGAACCAGAGCACTGCCAGGATGTAAGGTACTCTGGAGGACTATCCCCCAACACTTCAGAGGTTCCTAAGAATGTTATATGCCCCTTCTCTCAATTACCTCCCTCCTTGAAATTTTTTTTTCTCTTTTGCAGGATGTTACCTTAGTGTCTGCAAGTAACAGGCACTGTGACTTTCAAAGAGTTCAGAAATTTAAATTTAAATTTCTTTTTTGTAGTATTTCATACAATACTACAAAGGGATCATGTCACTCTTCTGTGGCACTCTATTCATTGGCTCCCTGTAGGCTTTTGTAGATAAACAGTTTAGAACAATTTTAGATATACAGGAAAGATTTATATACCACATAGCCAATCTTTCCTATTACTAACATTTTATATTAGGATGGTACATTTGTCACCATTAATGAACCAATATTGATACATTTTTATCAACTAAAGTTCTCATACTTGATTCAGACTTACTTAGTTTTTACCTTATGTCATTTTCCTGCTTCAGGATCCCATCCAGGACCCCATGTCACATTTAGCTATTATGGCTCCTTAGGCTTCTCTTGTTTGTAACAGTTTCTTAGACTCTCCTTGTATTTTATGACCTTGACAGTTTTGAGGATCACTGGTTAGGTATTTTGTAGAATGTTCCTCAGTTGGGATTTGCCTGTATTTTCTCATGATTTGACTGAGGTGATATGCTCCTGGGAGGACCGTTCTCATCACATCATATCAACAGTACATACTATCAATATGACTTCTCACTGTTGGTGTTAAACCTAATCATTTGGCTTCTCCACTGTAAATTTACTCTTTTTCTCCTTTTCATATTGTAGCCATTGGAAGAAAGCCACTATGTGCAGACCACACTTAAAGAGAGGGAGTTATGTTCCACCTCCTCAGGGGTGAAGCATCTGCTTAAATCATTTGGATTTCTTCACAGGATATTTGCCTATTCTCTATTTATTCATTCATTTGTTTTTATCAGTTTGGACTTATTTATTTTTACTTTGGCTTATAATCTAAGACTATTTTGTTGCTCAAATTGTTCCAACTTTGGCCATTGGGAGATCTTTTGGTTGGCTGCTGTATCCATTTAACATCATTGTGGATTTTTGTGCATTTGATTTGTTCTGTTTCTGAACACTTTCTTACTTCCTAGCACTATAAGATGCTGCAGGATCATTTTGTGTATATCTTGCCCCAACCCTAGAATCAGCCATTTTTTCCAAGGAGTCCTACTTCCTTTCATCCGAGAATGGTATTAGAAACCAAAACCTGGGTGCTAGGTGTGCTCATGGCTATTGGGGTATTGTTGCTTCCAGGCCTTCTCAGCTGACAGAGCAAGGAGATATATGTATGTACATATGTAGTTAATTTGCATGCCTCTCTGTGCTTTTGCACATGCCAATCTTCTATCTGGAATACCTTTCCTCCCCTTCTTCCAAGCAGAATGTTTCTCCTTTATGCTCCAAGAGCACTGGGAACACACTTTTCAGTGTTATCCATCACATCACAGTGCAATTATTTGTACACCAGGTTTTCTCCAATCCTAGATTATGAGTTTCTCAATGGGAAAGTGCAGTTCTTATCTATCTTCAACAACCCTCAATCCCCATGTCCAGCATGACGACTGGTTAAGCAAGATTTAAAATGATATGTTCATGCTTGTCTTGGAGTTCTTAATGTATCTGTTTGGAAAAGTAAGATCCTCATTCTGTCTACCAGGGAAAGTCAGGTTGACCTTAGTGTGGGTGTTTTTTCTTACAAATCCATTATAGTTTCCTGAATTTTGAGCTTTTATCTACTTACCAATAGTTCTCACACTTTAGTCTCAGAATCACCTAGAGAGCTTTTTGAAACCCAGATTGCTGAGTCCCACCTCCAGAGCCTCTCATTTAACAGGTGAGAACTTGCATTTCTAATGATTTCCAGGTGATGCTACTATGATACCACTTTGGGAACCATTGGTCTATACCATATGGTCTTACTGTGGTTGTTTGGTACTTTTCTTTAACACTTATAAAAAGACTTTGAGGTTTTAGATTTATAGAATTATTAAGACTTTGATTATAAGCCAAACTATAAAATAAGTATGAGTCCAAACTGATATAAACAAATGATTGAATAAATAGAGAATAGGCAAATCTCCTGTGCAGAAGAAATTCAAATAATTTATGTAGATGTTGTGCTTGGTGAGAAAATTAAATGGACCATTTAAAAAATGTGAGTTGAAATTAGAAGCATGCAAGTTAGAAGAAAAATCTCCAGAAGTTATTGAAATAATTAAAATCCTGTCCATGTCTGGAACCTATTGGAAGAAAGAAAGAAAAATATTCTTGGAAAGCAAACCAGACGAAGGCAGACAGTAGACAGGGATGAGGTCGGGGATGGGGGGAACATCAGGACTCTCACAGCTTGATCTGTAACCCGGTATTGTTTGAATCTTTTACCAAGATAATGTATTCACATATTTATTGGTAATTAAGAAAAATATTATAAAGAATATTAGAATCTGATCCTCAAGAGAAGTGTCATTTTCTACTGCAAAGTCTAGATAGAATACTTAAATATAGATGTTTCCTTGGTTCTCAGCTGAGACCTGTGCAGGGTCCTTTGCCACAGTCACAACTCATGTAGGAGAGTGTGGTGCTGCTGACATCAGAGTAGAGGCCAGGGATGCTGCTAAACATCCTACAGAACACAGGACAGCCCCCTACATCAAAGAATTATGTAGCCCAATATTGAATATCAACTGTAATTGAAGAAAAATTTTTTAATTAAAAAAAGTAATTGTTAAAAAGAAAAAAAGAATTATATGGCCCAAAATGTAATTAACGCCAAGGTAGAGAAATTCTTATTTGTTTGAATTGGGCTCACATCAGTGGTTCTCAGACATGTCAGAGTTGTATCATACTATCTTGTTTGATTGGTTTCACAGTACCCTTCATTTCTCATAAAAGTCATATGTAGCCCTGGCCAGTGTGCTCAGTTGGAATTTCATCCCATGCACTGGAAGGCTGCCAGTTCAATTACCGGTCAGGGCACATACCTAGGTCTTTGGTTCGATCCCTGATTGGGGTGTGTACGGGAGGCAGCCGATCAATGTGTCTCTCTCACATCAATGTCTCAGTCTCTCTCTCTTTCTCTCTCTCACTCGCTCTTTTCCTCCTTCTCTAAAATCAATAAAATAAATAAAAATTAAAAAGTCATATGTATGTGCACTTAAAATTTAGCATGAATTTAGGTTCACTTTGTACTGCAAATAATCAAATGGAACTCCTTTAGATAACTGATGATAAGCGGAGGTGAGTAGGTAAGTGGGTGTGTTTATTTCTCAAAACCAGGAGGGAGCCACTGCTGTAAATCATTCCAGAGTGACTGGTGAGTGGGAGAAGCCATAGTCTGAGTCAGTCCCTGGTGTCCACCCAGAAACATCATCACACAGACTTCGGGAGAATGGCCTGGAACAGAACAGGGAAGAGAGGAGGAGATGCTGCCAGGTGGTAGGACAATTCTGCCAGGTGTCTCCCCAGGCCTTCTGGCCTGAACTGTAGGGTCACTTACCTCTTTCAAAAGCCACACAAACCCCAGGCAGCTTCCTCTGGTCAGGAGTAAACTAGCAATTTCAAGCTAGCAATTACACAGATTCAATCAGCAGCTTGAAAAACCAGATGTGTTGCTGAGCAACAGCATCCTTCTCTCTCCTCACCTTCCACATCCCCTGGACTGTGAGTTGCCCTGTAGTGACCTTCCTAAAAAGGCTGCTTAGCATAGTGGCTAAGAGTACAGACTTCCAAAAGCAGAACACCTACCCGGCTGGGTCCTGAGTCCTGGCTCTGTAACTGACTGTCCGCGATGCCTAAGCTTAGGCACATCACTTAATTTCTTAGTTTCCTCATCTATAAAATGCAGATAATATGAGTACCTTATACAGTCTCGGTGGGGGCTGAATGAGTTCACATATAGCTGGTGCCCAGAGCATAACAAACACTCAATAAATGTTAACCTCTTACTTTTCTCTACGCTTTATATCTCTTTTCAATGGTTCCTTTTAACCAGATTTGGCCAGCACAAAATGTTGGTGGGCAGAAGTGACGGATCAGAGCTCAAATTGTCTTTTGCCCTAAAACTGCCCTATTGGGTTTGTCCCCCACATACACCTAATCCCTGTCCCCTCCCACTTTTGTCTGCCATGAAGAACATAAGTTGTCTTCCAAGTTCAAAAAAAAAGACTGATGTTCAAATAGATTCTTTCTGTATGGAAATAGCCTAGACATTCTAGAAACCAAGAGCTAGCATGCTCACTCAGCTCCTTAGCACTGTCTCTTGACATCTTTCTTTAATGAACAATTATCCTACCTAGTTCATTATGATTTTTCTTTCGGAGTTTTGATTAAAGGTGCCCCTTAATCTGCAGAGACTAATACGCTGTCAGCCATTAGCAAGTGAAGTAATTAATTTTGCATTCTAGATGGCATCGTGGGTAGGCTGGATAAGCAGGGGTTCCCAGCAAATCTTCAGTTAAACCTGGAAACCTAAAATAAACAGTGAAACTGGATAGAGTGCTGCTGGCTTTTATTGTTATTGTTTTTAATGATGAATTTGCCAAATTTGCCTTAAAGTGACTCCTTAAACAGAAAGGAAAGCCAATGAGCTGATTTCTATAGCCCATTTCTCTTTTATTTTACTTTTTATTAAATTTATTGGGGTGACATTGGTTAATAATCTGTAACCCCTTTCAAATGAAATAAAATAGACTAGCTACACTCTCTTCTTTAATCTTATCATTTCCTAAACTCTATTTCAGCCCTTTTCCCAAAATTATTCCATGTCCTTCATGAGTTGTACCATTATTTACTTTTTTCCCTATAAATCAACCTACTTCTTAAACTATATGTAAATTTGTTTAAAGGAGAAGTTATATAAAGGGAAAAATTTTATTATCTTCCAAATAGAGAGTAAATGTAAAAAAAAAACAAAACATGAAAACTAAACATATTTCTTAAAAATAAAAGTTGTTTAAAATATCTTATGAATTTAAAATAAAAATAGAGGAAATGCAAGTAATCACGTATCTCATTTATTGACACTATGAAAAACTTAATACGCTCTAGCTCTTTTAGTTTAATTCTCATAATGACTTCAAAGTACATGTGATCTCCACTCTGAGCCCTAGAGGGATGAGAAAGTTGCCCACGGTCCCAGAGCCAGGAGGGCAGAGCAGGGCCATGTGAGGGGCAAGCCCTGGAGGCCTGCTGGACGGAGGCCCCACGTTTCACCTTCTCTCTCGCTCATCCAGGCCTCCCTTCCTGAGAACGCCCCTCACATCCTGTGCAGAAACTCCCAGGATACACAATGATGACTAGGTTTTCACCAAGATATGGTTAGAGTTTCAGGTCTTTTGTGACAAAAAGAAAAATTCACATTTGCATCAGGGAATATTTGTAACTGTTATTTTACAGTTCTCAGCTTCCTCCTAAGTCTAGCAGATCCTATGGTCAATGGATATGAGATACAAATAGGAGGCTGCACATGATCTAAAAGGAATGGGGGCAAAATGGAGGAGCAGGGAAGGGAGAACCAAGAAGCTGCTCTGGGGAGGGGAGATAAGAGGAAACCTAGGACCAGAGAGAAGGAGGGAACTGGTGCCGCCCAGAGAAGATTCTGAGGAAAGGACAGAAAGAGGGGTACTTCATGAATTTTTTTTCAGGTGATGTGTGATGTCATTCATCTTCCGTGTCTGGTTCTGTGTATTTTTTCCAATACGCTAAAGATAATCACAATACAATTTCAGGTGTAGCATCTGAAATTATTCCGCATCCCTCCAGGGTAGCACCTACACCATAGAAACTGCCTCAGATGTCATCCACTCCTGTGGCTTTAATTCCACTTTGAGGATTATGACTTGGAAATTCATATTTCCCACCAACTTCTTCCCAGAACTCCAACATTACCATTTAGATGTCTAAAACCATTATTTATGCCCCTACTACATTCCAGACACACTGGCCCACCTTTGCTGTTCCCTCCACCTTTCCCTTCAGTGCTTTGCCTGCCCAGTTTCAAATGCTCAAATATTACCTCCTCAGAGAAGCCTTCCTGGACCATCCTAACAAAGTAAGCACTCCTTCCTCAGTTATATCACCATACCAATTATAAGACCACCCCACAAGCTATGTGCCCTTATTTCCATCATAGCACATCCACAATCTATACCTTTAGTTTATTTTGTTGTTTGCTTATTTTATATCTCCATCTGCTAGAACATAAACCCCAAGTAGACAGGGGTTCTGTCTTTTTTGTTGAAGAGGACCTTGCATGTGGTAAGTGCCCAATAGATATTTGTTGATTTAATGAGTGGATTAATCTGTGATGACTGACAATAAGTGATTCTGTGAGGAGTGAGTCTACACTCCTCTGAGTCTCGTATCAACATTGATAATGGCCACATACTAATGGATAAGATTTTATAGCACTTTATAGTTTTATTTTGTTTTCATTTTTTTAAATCCTCACCCAAGGATATGTTTTTATTGATTTGAGAGAGAGGAAGGGTGAGAGAGAGAGAGAAAGAAACACCCATCAGCTGCCCTTCAAACACACCCCAACAAGGAAGCGAACTCACAACTTTTTGGTGCACAGGACAGTGCTTCAACCAACTGAACCACCCAGCCAGGGCATGCACTTTATAGGTTTACGAGCACATTCTCGCAGGTTTTTACTACGGTTTGAATGTTTGTGTCCCTCCAAAATTTATATGTTGAAATCCTAATCCCCAAAGGTGATGATATTAGTAGGTGGACCCTTACGTCATAATGGGATTAGTGTTTTATAAAAGAGGCTCCACAGAGCTCCCAACTCTATCCACCATGTGAGGACACAGCTAGAAGACACCAGCTAGGAACCTGGAAGAGGGTCCTAACCAAAACATGACCATGCTGGCACCTTGATCTTGGACTTCCCAGCCTCCAGAACTGTGAGCAACAATACCTGTTTATAAATTATGTGGTCTTAGCATATAAGCTTAGTTTAGCTTAGACTGTTCCATAGCATTTTGTTATAACAGCCCAAACGAACTAAAACAATTACCAACATTTTCTTTTCACCAGAACCTATCAAGGTAGATACTATTTTTACCTTCATTTTACCCCTAAGGAAACTCGGACTAAGTAGGTAAATGTCATGGTAGGTATACTAGATGAGGAAACTGATAAGCTGTCAGAAGGGCAGGCAATGCCAAGTGAACATGCCTGTTTTTCTTACTAAGGTAACAAATCCTCCTAGTTCTCCTAGGACTGTCCTCATTTTAGTACCAAAAATCCTGCCTCCTAGGAAAACCAGGACAATTAGTCACCCTATCTTAGCCAGAAAACTGTAAGTTAGACACTAGACACTTTGTGCAATCAGATCCCTGGCCATTGAAAACACAATGACTAAAACATGGGGATGGGAGTGGGGATGGGGCTTAGAATCTAAAGATACCAAGTTTCATCATACCTAATTGATGCACCCACCATTACTTCAGAGGAATGCTGAGGCAGGAAGTCATTAATAACCTCCTGAAAAGGAGCGGACGCCTAGAGATGCCGCCTGTGGTCTTACCCTAGAAGATAAAGATGGTAAGTAGGTCAGCCTGGCTATCAAGCCTCATGCTTTCAGCCTGAATCTGATCCACTCTAAGTGCAGTAGGTATGGAGGGCAGCCGTGGAGCCAACCCCTGCTGGCACCTTGACCAGGAGAAACCAGCTGCTTACTCCAGAGAGAAAAAATCTTCCTCTCCCAATTCAACGCCTTTTTCAATACATTGGAAGTCTTGACTTAATTATCCGGTAAAGTAGCCATAACGATTTCACATGTGGGGGGTGTGTGTGTGTGTGTGTGTGTGTGTGTGTGTACGTGTTGCAGGGAGGTAATTATCACATAGGTGGCATTGTCTGCTCATCTAGGCAGAGACTGTAGTGTTCATTCATGCCATTGGGTAATTGAAGTGAAGCAATTATGTATCATATTTTGAAAGAGGCATTTAAACAAATCCACCACTAGGTGATTCAGACTTAATTATCTTGTCTTTGCGGCAGCTGAGTTCAAAGCTCAAGTGGAGAACACATCTACTTCAAAGGCAGAGGGACTCGAAGGTGCTCCCCAGCTGTGGACTCTTCCTCTGCTTAAGGTAAGAATCATGAACTAACTTGAGGCCTCTGCCAGCTCACCATCTCCCAGCCGGGATTACCCTCTAGCTGGAGGTGTCCCAGATCTGGCAGGACACCCTGAACAGGCAGCTGTCACATACTCTGAGTTATTATTGTCTGCCTCAATTTTTCTGTTTTGTTTTTTATGTCACTCATACTCACTCAGAAGGCCGTGAACAGCTCTAAGAAAGAAAAGAGAATTGGTTGGGACTTCCATGTTCAATTTTGCATCGTTCAGCAGTTTTAAGAGGGTTGCCTCCATTTCAATGGGGAACTAGCACAGTGGCAGAAAATTCTAACCTGTGTCTCAACCGGTATGGATAAGATTAAGGAGCTGCTGTGATTTCTCTGCTTTGGGGCCAGGCCTTGAAACCACATCCGTGACCAAGACCCTGTCAGAGCAAACGACCCTCCCACTTGTCTGAAAGTTTTAACTTGTCCATGTTGTGTATGGAGTTTGGGGAAGAAAGATTTGGTGTAAATTTTCAAGACCCTTTTTGTTAGAGATCTTGATATAAAATCAGATGTGTGGGCTGAATCCCTAGAAATATTCTCCAGTTCTTCCCATTTTCCATACATGTTGATTTAGACTTTTAATATACATTTTGTCTTCACTGTTAGGTTGGAATTCTTTTTTTTAGTTTGAGAGAGAGGGAGAGAGAGAGAGAGAGAGATTTGTTGTTTTACTTATTTATGCGTTTATTGGTTTCTTATATGTGCCCTGACTGACGATGCTCTAACCAACTGAGCTACCCAGCCAGGGCAGGTTGGAATATTCTTATAGTCTAGGCTTCTTTAAACCAATGAGCTTAATTTTTCAACCTTTGCCTCTTTTTTAAAGGCTACATTTCATTCACTTATCACTTCTTTAATCAATTTTTCCAGAGTCTGTCAAAGCTCTGCCCCATGAGCAGTAATGGCGAATTGATCTGTCTCAGGAATTTTCTGTTTTACCAGAGTTTTCTTATGGCTAGTCATCGGAAAGGCTCCAGCAAGGGCCATCTAGTTTAGAAGTGTTATTCTGTCCATGTATTGGTATGGAAATATCATGAGTTCCGAGGCTTTGAATCTTGGAAAGAAGCAATTCCTCAGAAGCAACAGGATAGGTAATTTGGCTGGCAGGGTTTTTAAATCATCTTGGATCCTTTCTTTTAACAGGCAACTCACCCTGCCCTTACTTGTCAGCCAAATTACTTAACCTTTTAGGAGTCATCTCCTTGTTTGACAAGGTTTCTTTCCTCCCCTGCCCATATATTATTGTCCTAGCCAAGCAATTCAACTGAAAGTCACATACAACCCATCCCTTTATAGCCCAGTAATTTAATTCACTCATAAAATTTTTAGAGGAAAAATATGTTTTTTATGTGCAATTTTGAGGTCCTGGATCTCCATCAAAGTGGAGCACTTCAGAAACTTTATTTAACCAAGAAAAGAAAACAGGATTTTGCTGGTGGAAGGGAATTTAAAACTTCACTTATGCTCAGGAAAAGACAAAGGGATTTGCGCTCAATGCTAGAAAATTTCCAGATGCTTAATGATTTTTTCCACATAGAAGATGGCATCGAGAAACTCCTGTTTAAAATTCCCAAATGAAAACGAAAACTTTAGCATTTATGAAGTCAATAAATGGAGAAAATTATAAACAGTAAAAGTGGGAGCCAGAAGAACGAGGTTTGCTACCCAAGCACCTGACTTACTATGTAGTCTCGGACAGGTCATTCAGACTCTGTGTCCACATGCCCAAAAGGGACGTCGGACAACATCCACCTCAAAGAATTGTTCTGAGCTTTGTAAATAGCAAAGAAATACAAATTTATTATTTTAGTTGTGATTCCATGATCAAGTAACATCTCTGCTTTTGTGTATCATGCTTTTTCACTGTAGAAATGGAGAACTGGTTATGCAATGGTTTGGTTTTCTCATTTTTTTCACCCTATTCTAGAAACTTTCTTAGCTAACCAGGATATATAAGTCAGTTGGCTGCTCAGTGAGTAAATATTTATTGAGGTCTTACTATGTGCCAGGCAGAGATACAATTTCTATCTTGATTTGCATGCAGTCTAATGGGCATAAAATTTTTGGTCTAACATTCTTTCCCACTGCTTTCCACTGCTATGAAAATTGTTTTTCTCTTTTGAAAAATTCGTCTTATGCCTGCCGTGGCATGACACACCCACTTACAGTTCTTTGCCTGCAGATACTAGCATGACTACATGTTTGTATGGCCTCATCGTTTGTTAAAATGTGGAAATACTCCAACAGCAGTTGGGGAATAGCCACAAACCTGAGCCCCAGGAGTGCTCCCTTACTCCCACAGTCCCGTTCATTGCTGCTACCTCCCTGTCCCAGACCCGGCCACCCCCCAGGTCAGCTAAAGGATCAGGGAAGGCCTAGCGCACATGTCAACTGGACCTAGCTCCTGAGTCCGTTCTGAGTATAAGATGCTACTATCACCCTGTCTCCCAGAATGTGGAAGAGTTCTCACTGGCTCTCCCACTCCTCTGATTTCTCCCAGCCCTCAGGTCACTCACTGCTTGACCAGAGGCCCTCCTGTCCTACCTGAGTCCCTTCCCCTTAGCCCTCAGTCTCATTCCTCTGTACTGCCTTCGTGTTGTGTGCACCCTGATCATCCTCGGCTAGCCCTGCCCTTGGCATTGCTGCCCAGGTTCTTCCTATAGATTGTCCTGTACAACCCAAACCAACTCTGTAGGGCTGGAACATCACACTGAAAGCATGTGGCCACAGCAGTGTTAAAATATTGAAAAAAATAAGTATCAATAGTAAATTGTCACTACTCTGAGTGTCCTCCCCACTCCCAGTACCCCAATAACACTGACCACTCCTCCAAGGCTTCTCCTGTCCTCCGCACAATCCAGTACCTAACCTGGCTGTGCTCCAGGACTGTGGCCAACCCCTGCTCTCAGGGGTGCCTGTGCTCTGCTAGGGTACAGATGCTTTTTCAGCCTTCTCTGCAAAGAACTATAATGTAGAGTGAGGTAAGGGCTGTTCCTCCATTTATGATTCATTGATTCATTCTGCCAATACTTGTCAATCACTCACTGCGTCCAAGACACTGAGCCAAGCTCCAGGACCTACAAACTGGATGACATCTGTGCCCTCAGGGTACTTATATTCTGGTAGGAGAGACAGGCAGTAAGCAAGAAGATAAACATACATACATGAATAAAGATATATTTTGACTGAGGGTTCCAAAAGAAATGGGATTAGCTTTGGGAAGTCAGAAGTGGCTTCAGAAAGAAGGCTGTGTCCAACATGGGCCTTTGGATGCACAGGGCTTCTGCAGGCCCAGGTAAAGACGAGCAGCATAAACAGGCATCAGGACACATGCCTGTGTTTAGAACCAGGAGTTCAGTTTGTCTTGACAATGGGGTACACAGAGAGGAGTCCAGGGAGATGAGGTGAGAAATGTAAGCAGGTTGACTGAGCCAGCCTCTTCTCACACCTGAAGGTGGACTTATACCATACAGAACAGACAAACAGTAGGTATACAATTCTCAGCCTCATGGCCCTCCAGCAAAATACCTGCCTGAGCATGCACTAAACTGAGCTTAGGTCCACCGTATGAGTTGGGCAGCTTGCGCACTAGACAAATGCCAGCCCAAGGGGTGAGCAGGGAAGCCCTTGCTCCCCCCATCAAACTGGATACACTGGTGTGGGCTTTTCTTAAAACACTTTTCCCTGGCCCCACTTTGTGCCAGGGGGCACTTTTTCCCATTTCACACAAAAGCCCAAAATAGGCTAGCAACAGCCCTACTCAGATACTCCCTTCCCTGGTCAGAGTGCTGTATTCCTTTCAAATAAATCCTCTGGGACATCCTTTTGTCTGCGTTGCCCCATTTCTACTTCTATGGCCCTACCCATAAGCCCACACAGCCCCTTTATCAACGCTCTTGTTTATCTTGGCCAAGCACCCCACACACCTCTTAGAGTGACCCCTTTCCCTTCATCCAGATTACTCCTGAATCCCACCCTTTTTAGTCCTTCCCTGCCCCACCCCTCCCTCTGTCTAAGTGCATGGCTCCCATACTTCCTCTTCTTTGATTACCCCCGTAGAGATGCTTCTTTGATCTGTTTCATATTTGTGTGTTAACTCAGTGGGTATCTGTCACCTGTGGGTCTTTGGCATATGTGAATGCAGCAGTGATAGCTTGCTGAGATGATAAACTCCTAGAACTACAAATATGGCCTGTGAATATATCACTCACTTGGCTGTCATTAAAAGAAACCCGTGCCACTGTTGCTGTTGGTACCTGTGCTTCAGGTGGCATTAATTCATTGAGTCCATTAATCCGTTAAGTATGCATTGAACATTTAACATATGCTGAGCACTAGCAATCTAACAGTGAAGAAAATGTGGTCCCTTTCCTTAGAGAAGATGTTTTATTAAGATTTTTTGTGTGTATCTACCATGTGCCAGGCATTGTACCAGACTTTGGGTATATAAAGTAAGACAGTGCCTGTGATGAAGGGACAAAGACAATCACAATACAAGATGGTGCATATTAAGATCAAGGACTACTCCAAGTGCTGTGGGAACTCAGAAGGCTAATCTGGCCCACTTCACAGTCTCCAGGAAGAGACATTCATTCATTCATTCATTCATTCATTCATTCAATCAATCATTCAATATTTACCCATTCCTACTGCGTGCCAGTCCCTGTTTAAGGTGCTGAAATGATGAAATTCTTCCCCATGAAGCCTAAAAATTCTGGTAGGAGGGACAAGCAATGAACAATAAGTAACTATGGACTGTACTAGATGATAAGTGCCTGGAGAGAAATAAAAGCAAGGAGGGGCATAGGGAATGTCAGAGTCACGGGGGACAGGGGGGTGGGCTTGGTCCTTGTTTTGTACAGAGTGGTTAGGAAAGATTTCACTGAGATAACACCTGAGCCACCTGAAGAAAGTGAAAGACCTACCCATGTGATTGCCTGGAGGATTATTGTGCCAGGCAGAGGGAACAACCAGCATGAAGACCTGGGGACACAGGCTGCTTAGAGTGTTCAGGAAAGATCAAGTCAGCCAGCGAGGCTGGGGGCAGGTGAGCCAGACAGCTGTGAGAAGGAAGGAGGTCAACGAGAAGGCTAAGGTGTGGAGTAGGCGATGGCCTTGCAGCTGGTGAAAGGGCTCTGGCTTTCACGCTGAGTGAGATGGGGAACCACTTGGAGGCTTTTATGGGGTGAGGGTGGCAAGATCTCACTTTCATTTTAAAAGGCCTACTCTGGTGGTGATGTGGAAGACAGCCAGAAGAGGGCAAGGGAAGCAGAGGGACCAGCAAGGAGCTTGTAAGTATCCGCATGAAGTGATACTGGCTTGGTGTAACGGTTGGAGGTATAACGGTGGAAGATGAGCCTGCCTAGAAGCTCATGGTGTTTCAAATGCTCAGGTGCATGCATATGTATTGTACAAAGTGCAGTGAAAGCACAGGGGAGACAGCATTGAGGCCAGTGCAAAATGACATGGTGAGGGAAGCTTTCACAGGGTAGACACTGGAGCTGGCCCTAGAGGATACACTCACAGAATGTGTGTATGTGATCCAGAGGCAGAGGGGAGGAAGGGGAAAGAGGAGAGGGACAGAGGATGTGTACAGGCGTGTGTTTACATTGGGAGCATTAAACAAGCCCTCAATCATGAGGGAACTGGCAAAATGAGGAATAGCACGTAGCTCAGGTTGCCCAGCTCAGAAGATTACCACTTACTTGGACAGGAGAGGAGGGATAGGAGCCTGGAAGAAGTTTGGAGCCAGTTGTGAAAGTCCTTGATTGCCATGCTAAGAGCTGAAACCCCATCCTATAGGCAAAACGGAGTCATCAGGGGTCTTTAAGTAGGTGGGTGATTGCCTCACATCCACTGAGGCTACCTTCTAGACTACTGACTCGTTTGTTCTAAAACTATCAAGAATTCCTCACCCCCACCCCAGTATCCTTCCCAAGGCATATCCCAATCATTGTAAGGCTCTTGTATTACACTGTATTGCATCATACTGTATTGTGTTATAATCATGTCTATATGTGTGTGTGACTCACCACTAGTCTGTGGGAAGCAGAGGTCAGGGGCCACACATAGGTCATCTCTACATCGTCAGCATCTAGAGCATGTTCTAGTGTGTTCAATAAATGATTACTGGATGGATGGATGGATGGATGGATGGATGGATGGATGGATGGATGGATGGAGTCCTGGAAGTGAGCAATGAAAATGAGAAAGCCTAGAAATGCGGGGTGGAATTGACGAACAAGAAAGTTAAGAATAATAAAGGACCATATATGTTGGTTAATTGCAGATGTGTACAAAGATGGTCCAAGTCTTTTGGGGATGCTTCCTCCTGTGGAATTTCTACATCTCATCTGCTCAGACTACATACCCTGGAATCAAGGCAAGGGCTACTCAGCGGGCTCTGGACTATGGTGAGTTGGATGCTTTCAGAAGCCAGGCCACAGCCCCCCTCCCCATCCCACCTTGCCCAGGTGGAGTCTGTGACCCAAACCCAAAAGCGCATAGGGAGCTGTGTCATAACTGAGACAGGCTCTACTGTGAGATGATCTAGTCCGTTACTCAAAAGCTACTAAGATGGCTGGGAAGAAAGTGTTGCCTAAAAAATAACCACCTTCACAGCTGGCATATCCAAACACAGCCACAGATTCATTCTCGCCTGTCTCTCTCACACACATACACACACAATGAACATCTCAGAGCTCTAAAGGAGAGTGCATGATAGGATAGAGGAAAGGAGATTTGGAGTAAAAGTAATAACTTAGAGTTTCAGAAAGGGCTTGATTCTGAAAGAACCAGAGTTCCCTAAAATTGTGTGCAAAACTTAATGGAGATGATGCTTATGCATTTTTCCTGAGAAAGGCTCCATACGTTTACGAGATGCACAGAGGAGTCTGAAACACTGAAAGATTAAGAACCGCCTCTTTAGAGGTATTTATAAACACAGGCAGAGGAGAATGCTGGGCGGAGATTTTCTCTGAGCTAAATTCGGATAAGGACAGATTATATAGAAGAAAGGACCTACAAAATCAGAATATGTGGGCCTGTTTCTCACCTGTCAACTTTTGCCTAAGATTAGCTAAATAAAGGTTAATCTTCACTAATGTCCCGTATTACAGATGAAGAAAGTTCAGGATAAAGAGATTTTGTAACTTGCAGAGTCACACAAGCTAGTTAGTGGCAGTGTTGGGATTCCCCAAAGCTCTGTGACAATGCTTTGGTTCCATCTTTCCATCCGCACGTTCTATCTCTACATCCCCATATTGCAGTATTACTTACGGTACTACAGAGACAAACTCTTGCCTACTTCACCTCCAACAGGGATAGAGTAAGTGCAAATGAGCGAAAGCCACAAAGTAAGGGGTAAAGGAAAAGCTCCCTCCTTAAGAAGGCTTCAGTAAACAGATTACTCTTCATAATGTGTCAGTTGCTTTTCAAAGCTCTTTAAGCTGGAAGGGGCCTCTTTCTCCCTGAACTCAGAGGAATCTGTCCTGCAGTGCTACCACATCAAGACAGGTCTATTCCTGAATAAAAAGCAGTAGTTTCCAACCTTTTGGGAGTCCTGGAATCCTATGAGAATCTGATGAAAATGTGGACCCCCTCCCTTGAAAAATGAGGTTACATATATGGTTGAGCAAAAGTAGGTTTACAGGTGTATGTGAAACATGGAGTTTATTCTTATATTATTATTTATTAATTATTGTATAATTTTCCATATGAACCACTGTAAACCGACTTTTGTCGAACCCTGTAGGCACATGTACAACCAATCACAGTCTTCTACTAGAATTTCAGGGGGTTCAAAAATTCCCAAAGGTCCATGGACCTCAGGCCAAAAATTCCTGAGCTTAAAGAATCTGTGGCCCAGGGAGATTACTTTCTGGAACTGGCTATAATAAGAATATGGGTTCTGGAACCAAATTGCCCAGATTTGACTACTGGGGACCCCAGTTCTTTGCTGGGTGATTTAGGCAAGGATTAACCTCTGTTAGGTTCAGTTTTGTCACCTGTAAAATGTGGATAATGATAATATTTTGCACTTTTCCTATCATACTGTCCTGTGATAACATTATTTGAAATAATGAAAATCCCTCATGCTGTTAGCTCTGGGATCTTGAGCAACTTTATTAGCCCCTCTGAGAACCAGTGTTTTCATAGGTACAGCAGGGACAATAATACCCACCTTGTAAGATTGCTGTTTTCTGTGTATCTAAGAGCATGCCTTACTCAATAAATTTCACTCATATAGTTAATGATATTACGCCATTACCATCTTTGTTCATTATCAATAAACACTTCCTTTGGTTCCTTCACAGCCGTTCAAGCTGGGATGGAGATTATTGAGCAAATGGCCAAAGAAAGAAACATCCCAGATTTAAAAGGTTCTGAGTCTCTTGAATTTCTGAAGGTTGATTATGTGAACTACAATTTTTCAAAGTAAGTAAAAGAGAAGAGCATTGTTGGCAGTGAAACTCATTTTCAAACTCTCAGGGTTGTGGATACGCCACCACCTGCTCTGGTGACACACCAGGACCTGCAGAGTAGAAGTTAACCAACCTTTGGTGAGGGGCTTATCAGATAAACCACCAAAGAAAAAAGGGGTCATGAAGCTGACAAAGAGTGTGGCATTTGGGTCAGAACACCTGGGTCCAGGTCATGTCTCCACTGCATACTGTTGTGTGCACCTGGCGAGTCTGCTCAGAGTCTTGATGTCCTTGCATCCTGGCCTCTCCCCTAAAATGAGAATTCTAATCCAACACAGTTGTCAGCTGCGGCCACCTCACCCCTCACATTCTAAAGGAAATTCTTTTTCATCCCATTGCTACCTTTACCCCCCATAAACCAAGAACAGAATTCAACCACAGTCTTGAAAATAAATCTACTCTCATCAAATATTGTTTTATTAATTAAAGGGTAGTCAAGATTTCAGAGGTCACAGGGCACATGGTCTCCGCCCTCCTGCTCTCTTGACCTCTCCTCTGGGGAACACAGGTTTCTTCCACTGGCTCATGCAACCCAGCCCTACCCACTCAGGGTACCAAAGGCCCTTCCTTTACACTCTAAGTGCTTTTCAAAGTAATTTCCCAATCAACAAACTTCTCTTCCTAAGAAGAGTTCTGGTAGCAGCTGTAATCCTTTCTGCCAGGTTATAGCAATAAAGTCAAATGTCAAAATCAGTTAACAGTCAGAATCAGATGATGTCACAAATGTGAAAACACTTCATGAAGCTGAAACTGCTTGCTGCACAAGTGTTGTTAGTTGGTGTCCATAATGATAGCGTAAGGACATCATTGTCAGAACAATGGAATTGCCACATCGGTTCATATCCTTATTGCACCCAGCCCAGAGTTTTGAAATTGAATTAATTAGGAATAAAGTTCAGCTGAATATAACAGCAAATTACAGTGGCTTAGATGTAATAGGGATTTATTTTTGTCTCACAAATAAGAAGCTCAAAGGAGACAGTAGAGGCCCTGGCTGGTATTGCTCAGTGGTTGGAGCTTTGGCCTATGCACTGGAGGGTTGCAGGTTTGATTCCCAGTCAAGGGCACGTGCGTGGGTTGCAGGCTCAGTACTCTCAGCTCTGTCTGGGCACGTGCAGGAGGCAACCAATTAATGTCTTTCTCTTGGATTGATGTTTCTCTCTCCGTCTCTCTCTCATCTCATTAATAATTTTTATATTGATTACTGTTAAAATGATATTTTAGATGTATTGGGTGAAGTTAAAAAAAGTAAAATTACTCTCACCTGTTTTTTCCCCTTTTTAATGTGGTTTCTAGAATACTTTAAATTATATGGCTCACATTATATCTCTATTGGACAGATTTACAGGGACCTTTTTTTACACATGCCCTTTGACCCAACAATTCTGCTTCTCAGCATCCTCTGTAGAGAAACACATACCTTTACTGCACGTGTGAGGATTTTCACGGTGGCATCATTTATAATACAGAAACACTGGAAACAGCCTTGTTGGTGGACACCAAAAAAGGAATTACTATTTTTTTAATGATACACCCACAGCTTGGAATACTCTACAGTAGTTCAAAGAATGGGTAAGACCCATATCTGTCAAACGGAAAATATTTCCAAGATGTTGTCTTCCCACGAAGGGTCTCAGGTGTGTCCCAGAGAATAAGTAGGAAAGGATGCAAAGCAGAGGAGATAGCCAGCCATCACGTCTTACCAGCTATCACACGTGTCTTAAATTTTTCCTGATCTAGCTCACAGCAGTGGCTTCCTCCTGTGCAACACTTATACTCAGCTGGCCTCATTTTGTCTCTGTAACCTGCCTGTAACACTTCCTCCGAGTGACTAGCTGAAAAAGGTTGCGTGTCTTACCCAGGGCTGCACAGCCAGCGCAAAACTTGTCTCCGGGTCGAGTGCCCTTTGCCCAGTAATGAAGCAGCATAGCCTAGTGGTTAAGAACACGGTCTGAAGAAGACTGGGAAGGCTTCTAGTTCTGGTTCTACCACTTATATATGACTTCAGCCAAGTTTCTTATCTTCCCATCTTTGAACTGCAGTTTGCAAAAAACAGCAGCAGCCTCATAGGATTATTGCAAGGGTAAAAATGAGCTAACACATGTGAAGTGCTCACCACTGTGCCTGGCAGGGGGTAATCACCGTCAATGTTCATAACAGTAACATTATAATGCAAGTGGCCATCTACCTATATAGATTACATGCAACCCAGGGCCTCCTAGGTACCTGTTTGACAGCTCAGAAAATCCTAGGGAAGCTCTAAAATAAGTTTCTCAACTAGGGGAGATACTGTCCACATAGAGGGCATTTGGGAAGAGGAGAAGACACCCTTTTGATTGTCCCAGTAATTTGGGGGGAGGGGCACTACTGGTATTTAGTTGGCATATACACCAAATATCCTGCAATGCATATAACAGTTCTCTAAAATAAAAAAAATTTTTTTAAAAGTTGTCCCACCCAAACTACTAATGTCCCCCCAACTTAGAAACACTGGAACAGCTGAAGGAAAAGATATGATGGCAAATGTTCCTCTTTCTGTCTATAAAGAAACTAAAAAAGTAGATTGATTCTTTGCAAATTTGTTTCTACACTTGCTCATTTCTCCCCTCAGTGAGACACAGGAGCTCCCTGCCCAGAGTTTGAGGGGAATTAGAAAGTTGGGCTCAGAGGCAGCACTGCAGACCTGAGGTTCCTTGCTCCCTAGGAATTCACAGCCGTGATTTCTACAACTGCATTTCTGATTTTGCCTTACTTAGAGATGTATTAGAGGAGTCTCCCTAACTCTCTGTTTCTTGTTTTTACAGCATAAAAATCAACGCCTTATCATTCCCAAACACTTCATTAGCCTTTGTGCCTGGGGTGGGAATCAAGGCGCTGACCAACCACGGCACTGCCAACATCAGCACCAACTGGGAAGTCAAGTCTCCACTTTTGTAAGTATTCCCTGGAAAGCCTGCTGCTGATCTGGGGGGAAATGGAGCAAAAACCCAAAGTGTATAAATTTGCTGATGTTTTTGGTGTTAAGCTTCTTTCCTCAACCATTGATACTCTTTCTCAAGAGCATTTTTCCAGGAGAGATTTAAATCAGAATGTCTCTGCTGGGAGTGAGAGAGGGGAGGGGGCTGAAAATCATCTTTACCTTAAAGGCAAAGCAACTGATCAAAATGTCCTTTACGATTTCCTAAGAGCTAGAAGTCCCAGACAGTTGGAGAAATGGACATGTGCTCAACATTTGAGATCCCCAGTAAGTCCACTGTGTGACCTTAGCCAGTCATCTAACACATTCCCCACCTATGGGGCATCTGATGGGAACTGGAGCCTTCCTGCCTCACAAGGAGGTTGGAGGATGATAGTCAGCTTGAGCCCAGCTCTCCCCTAACAAAAGGCCTTTACACCCCCCTTAGAAAGAAGCCATCAAACTCAGGGCGTGCTTACAGACCACCTTACTAGGTGCAAGTTGCTATCCTGGGCATAATGTTTAGGTCTGCCTTGGTTGGTGCCTCAGAATAATACATTCATTCACTCACTTGGTCATTTAACAACCATTTCTTGAGTACCTACTCTTTACCATTTATTCCCATCTCAAGAACTCCAAGAACTCTTGTAGACTGGAGAGAAATGACATATTCTCCTATAAGTAACATGGACTCACGTATCCATTCTTGTCTTCGCTGACTCATCAGCCTTACAAATTGCATGCTTATTTTGCATTAGGCCACCAGCTAAGTCCTGGGGACACACACATGAGTAACACACACTCCACTCCTTCAAGGAGTTCACAGACTATATCTAAGTGTCACTTCCCCATCTGTGTCTCTCCTACATAGGTGTGGCCAACTTTACCCCCATGTTCTCTCTAAACAAGCACTGTATGTGAATGGTGCTCAAAATGTGCTCAACCACTGTGGGGGGAGGGGAGAGCACTCAGGATGAAATAACTGCAAGGTCCCTAAAGCTGTCACCATTCACATAATTCATCACTTCATTTGTTCAACAAATGTTCGTTCAGCACCTACTCTGATCCTACCTGTTATAGGTGCCAGGAATCCAGAGGTGACAAAGGTCCTGCCCTCCAGGAGCTCAGAGTCCATGAGTAATCAGAGAGCTGAGCCATCTCCTCCCCTGCGAGGCCTGGGTAACCTTGTACTTTTTCTCTCAACAGCCAAGACTCAGGAGGGGCTAATCTGTTTCTCTCTGGGGTCTACTTCACTGGTATCCTTATCGTGGGCCGAAATGACTTTGGTCAACCCATCCTGAAGCTCCAAGACTGCTATGCCCAAGTGAGCCATGCCCATGTCTCATTTACTGGAGAACTCAGGTGAGTGAGAGTGCCTTGGTTGGCAGTGGCTAGTCAGGGGCTAGTTCCCGGGCAGCACCTAGGGGGGGTTTATAACCAACAGGTACGGTCCCTGAGTGAGCCCTTTTTCCCCTTATTTCCCTAGTGTCCTGTATAACTCCTTTGCTGAGCCCATGGAGAAACCCATTTTAAAGAACTTAAATGAAATGGTAAGTATTTTGAGGTTACATAACCATGGTAAAATGCCATCAACAGCAGTTCTGCCATGTTTCAATTAACTCCCAATCCATAAACCTTTACTGAGCACCTACTGTGTGCTAGGCACCATCCAAGGCTCTTTCACACATATCACCCTACAGCATTCCCTTCCTCAAGTTCATGCTACAGGGTGGGCAAAAAATCAACAAGAATTTATTTATCGCATACCTACTGCATGCCCAGCACCAGGCTAGCGCCTGCTAGGGATGTGAAAAGAAGTAAACTTACCATCTTTTTAGAAGAACTAAACTCAGGCTTTGAAACATTCACTGAATATGTACATACTTATTTGACCATTAGATTGAATTGAAGGGGTTCAGCAGAATGGGGAAATTAAATAAATAGAGCCTGGAAGTATCCTGAGAGACAGTTTCAGAGGATGCAGGACTTGAACTGGGCCTTGAAGTGTAGGTAGGATTTGGATAGGTAAGGAATGGAAAGAAGACAGGACATTTCCAGCCAATAGAAACAGGGGCTTCCGAAGCTACAAGCATCTGGACTCCAGAAGGCATTGCTTGAGGAAGGGGAAAGACAGAGCTGGCCGTGTGCCCTCTCTCCAATCTTGACCATACCTTCCCTGACCCCTTGACCTGTACTTTGTGAGAGACAAGGAGAGGGATGGGGAGGACTGGAAAAGAAGGGAGACCCCTTTCTGGAAAAGAGGGGTAAGGACGGTGCCTGGCTACCTCCCTCTCCCTGTGCTCAGCTCAGTGTCTGGCAGACAGCAGGTGCTTAACAAGTGTCAGCGAGGAAATCGACACATAGGAGCACTAAGCAGCCTGTCCAGTGAGATTGCCGGCTGGTCAGGGGACTCTGAGGCTCCATGGTCTTTCTCCATCTCACCTGACAGGTGCTGGGGGCCCAGGAATGTGCATATTAAAGAGTGACTGGGAGATAGTGCTGCCACCTTCCAGGACCTCACGCTTGATCATTCCTGTGTTCAAAATGAGGCGTGGTTCTTGGCCTCTGAGAGGAAGCCAATATTTAAGTTTGCCTGGAGTTTATATACGACTTAGAAATCATAGATCCTTTGCCTCTTGGATACCCTCTGAACCACTGGAAAATGAAAAGAATGCTCAGACCATGCTAGAGATGTGACTCCTGGTGACTCAACCTCTTCTTCAGTTTTCCCATTATTAGGGAATAGTAGTGCTTACCTCCCAGAGCTGTAGCAAGGATGAAAGGGGGTTAAAACAACAGCTAACATATACTGAATGCTTACTCTTAATAACCTGATGAGGTAGATACGATTATCAGTCCCATTTTACAGATGAGGAAACTGAGGACAGAGAGTACAGGTAACCTGCCAAGGGATTCAACCCAGGCAGCCCAGCTCCCAAGCATCTGCTAGTAACCACCACACTGACTACTTAGCACATGCCTGGCACACAGCAGGTCCATCAATGTTGGTACCCTTCCTCCTTCCTACAGATGTGCTTCAGTCTGATTCAAGATTGATTTTCTATTTCCAAATGGGGTTCTGATCGAAACAGATACCTGATCTAATGGGCTGTCGAACCAGCCCAGCGGGGAGGTAAAGGCCCCAGGTGTGACCGCTCCTGGCAGCATGGCACAGACGGCAGGGCAGGGGAAAGGCACTGCGGGTTCCTTGGGTGTGACAGCACTGCATGGACTGGGGCACATGTCCTGTCATGCCACAGGAAGAAAAGGCAAGGGATCATTCTTTTATGGGCCTCTCTGGGTGTAGTCCAGTTGCTGTGGAGTTTAGTCAGCATTCAGTGACATGCCACCCATACATACGTAACTTGAGGCCCATAGGCATCAACTAATTTAAGAGACAGTCTTGATGGCCAAAGGGAGGATGTCTCCTAGCCTTTGTTTACAGGGTCTAGGCCCATTAATAGAGGTTTCCAGTATAATACACTAACCTGCATTTTTTTGGTTCCTTTTATGGCCAGCTCTGTCCCATTATCATGGGTGAGGTGGAAGCACTGAATGCCAATCTCAGCATGCTGGAAGGTGAGTCTCTGAACTGTCTCTTCTGGGCGGTTCTCTCCCCACCTTTCCACTTTGGTGCTCTCCAGGTTTGCTTTCCACACAGTATAGCTCCGCCTCTTCAGTGTGCTTTCCATTCTGCAAACCAGAGCTGGGGGACAGTGTGTGGAGGGACACTACCTGTGTATGAGGCCTACTCTTTGCTGCTGCAACCAATTTCTTGCAGGAGAGAGTGGCTTCAGGAGACCAGTGGCAGTTCAGAGAATTAAAACTATCACAGGCTTTAATCCCAGCTCTGGCACTAAATGCATTCTCTTCAGAATGATTAATGCTAATAGGGGACAGATTATCCCCCGGTTCTAACCCCTTCATTGGCTCCTCGCTGCCTTCAGGATCAAGTCCAAACACTATAAATGGACTACAAGACCCACCCACCATGCTCTGGCTTCACCTTGAACCTTTCCCTGCTCCAGCAATCAAACTGCTTCTCCTACCCTCACACCCCGGCCATTGCTCATGTTGTCCTCTCTGCCTAGAAGAGCTTTCTCTCCTCTGCATCCATTTATTCATTTAATAGATATTTACTGAACGCCTAGTTCTTTGCCAACACTGAGCTAAGCCGTGAGGGATGCAGTCCCTTCCACTCCCTACCCCTCAGCCATCCCTACCTCTGTTCACTCCTCTTTATCTTTTAAAGCTCAGCTCAGGCATAGTCTCTTTCAAGAAATCTTACCTGATGCCCGCACCCCAAAGTTCTGCTACCTCTGTACTCACATGATACTTTGAAAGTATCCGTCTCTTTCCACTCCACCCATTCATTCACCATTAGTGTAGACCAGGTGCTGTTCTTGGTGCTGTAATACAGCAGTAAGCATTGGAAACAGAAATCCCTGCCCTAATAGGACTAGTGGGAGGAGACAGACAGCAAACAAGATAAGTAAAACCTATGGCATCCTAGTGATAAGTGATAAGAAGAAAAATAAAGCAGGTAAGGAGCTGGAGAGTGGTTTTCATTCTAGATAGTGTGGCCAGGGGCTTCTATTTTAGATTTCCATTTTAGATACTGAGAAAGTAACACAGAGTGAGGATCTGAATGAAATAGGGAGCGAGCCACTCCTAGATCTGGGTAAAGAACATTTCAGGTAGATGAAACTGCAGGCTCACAGATCCTAAAGCAGAATGTGCCAGGTGTACTGAAGGAGGCCATATGGGGAACAGGGGGCGCGAGGTGGGGAGAAGCAGGAGGTGAGGGCAGGGAGGAGACAGCAGGTTGTTAGATGTCCAGGGCTTTGTAGGTCACTGGGAAGGCAAGGCTTGCATGATCTCACCTATATTTTAAGAAAAGTGCTCTGACTTCTATTAACAATAGAAAGGAGGGAGGCAAAGGTAGAAGCAGAGAGACCACCTAAGAGGCTACAACGGTGACCCACACGAGTGAAGATGGTAAGACACAGTCACGTCCTAGGTGCACCTTGCAGGTAGAGACAGTGCTATTTGCTGACACGTTGAATGTGGGTCGTGAGGGGAGTCAAGGATGATCCCCAGGTTTTTACCCTGAGCCACTACAACATTGGAAGAATGGAACTACCACTTATACAAATGGGGAAGACTATAAGAATAGGTTTGTGGTGGGGCCATCAAGAGCTCAGCTTTACATCGGCTTTTACTACACTGTGTTCTAATTTCCTGTTTACATGTCTATTTCCTCCACCAGACTGTGAGTTCCATAAGGGCAGGGACTCTGACTCATCTCTGTGACCCCAGCACCAGGCACAGTGCCAAAGCCACACTAAGTTAATAAATATTGGATTGATGAAGGGATGACAGGAGATGGGCAGCTGGACAAATGGATTGATGAATGGATACAGGGGGATGAAAGAAAATTAAGGGATTGGGGAGGTGAAGAAACAGAAGATGGAGTGAAGAAAGAACTGGCCAAGGGTTCTCTTGTCCTAGCTGCCTCGGGCAAGTTTCTTTACCTCTGGGAGCCTCACTCTTCTCACCTGTAAAATGGTCACTGTCCTGCTTCCATCACTATGTGGTGATGGAGCCATTGCGATTGCGAATTTGAAAGCAGTTGTTAAAACTATGGTGACACAGGGCAGTATTTCTCCCTCACCCTGGCAAATCACTTCATCTCTTCTCATTTCTCATCTCCATCTGTGGAATAAACCAAACATGACATGCAGGAAGGGAAGCTGTGGTGCTCATGTGCCTTCCTGCAGACCAGGGAGGGAGTCTTCATGTCACTGCACATGGTGGTGGTCGGCAAAGCAGCTCCCAGGCAGGTCGAACCGAGCACCACACCACTGTGGTGCACCCTGTCTCGGACAGAGAGCCACGCTTCCTGCAAGCCACGCCCGCTGTTCCCTGGCCCTTGCCTCCCCTTCTGCTTGGCTCTGAAAGCGCTCGTTCAAAAGCGACGCGAGTCAGTAGCACTGTGCCTGACAATGTCCTCGGCCCCTCCAACTATGGGAATTTTACTCCTGTTCGTCTGTCTGTCTGTCTGTTTCTCTTGATATTTCTTTTTAAAAATTATTTCTAATTACTACAGTAATACATGTTCACTGTAAAAAAATTAAGTTCTAACTACATAGGAGGCTTTAACATAGAACTTGAAAGTCTCTCATTATACCAACCTAGTATGTATGGCTTAATATTGACCAGTGACTTTTGTTTCTCTAACTTCCTTTTTAAGAAAGAAGTATATATCCATCCTGTGTGTGTGTGGGGGGGGGGGGGGGAGGGAGGGAAAAAGGAAGGGAGAGATTAAAAGGGTATACACCAAAATTTTACTTAAGTTTCTCTCAGGGTAATATGATTTTAAAGGGTTTTTACTTTCTTCTCTTGACTTACCTACTTTTCCTGGATTTTAAAAAGTGAGCATGACCTGAAACTAATATAATATTAAATGTCATCTGCAATTTAAATAAATAAATAAGGGGGAAAAGTGAACATATATTGCTTATGAAATAGGGTAATTATTACTGTAAACAACAGAGAATTTAAAATTATTAAATTATTTAAAATTTGTTCTGGATATACATTAATCATACGTTATGCCTTTCATGAACGTATATTTTCTTTTTGCTCTATTTGTTATTTAGTCTTAACCAAGATCAACAACTATACCCTGCTGGATTATTCCCTAATGAGTCCTCCAGAAATTACTGAGAACTACATTGACCTGAATTTGAAGGTAACTTTTTCATCATCATCAGAGTCGTCGTCCTGGCCAGTGACGGCCAGTGCAGGCGTCCCTTGGTGTCCTCCAGGGATCGGTTACAGACACCTCCCCACCAAAATCTGCAGTCCTCAAGTCCCTTATGTAAAATGGCATGGTGTTTGCGTTTAACCTGTGCACATCCTTCTGTATATTTTAAATCATCTCTAGAGTACTTATAAAACCTAATACAAGTGCTATGTAGATAGTTGTTTTAAAAATATATACATACTCAGTACAGACACAACCATCATAGGCCCAACTACATAGTGCCCGTCAGCAACCACATAACTTTTTTTTTCAAATATTTTTTATTGCTGTTGGTTGAAGCAGAACCTATGGATACAGAGGGTTGACTCTATTTGGGAAACAGATATTATGTACATAGGGAAATATACCTATATGCTCTTCAAATAATTTAATTTCCTTCCAAGCATTCCCTGCTGTGTATTCTCTTTCAGAAGACTCTTAAACATTTCCTTGACTAGGAAATGATTGTTTGGATTGCACAAGACATGTCTGTCTTCTTCAAGAAGAGTCTCATGATGCCTTTGCCCCTGGGAGTAGGTTTGAGCTAGGAGGCAGCAAGTAGAGTAGTCTGCATTTATGAGAACTTACCTTATCTGTAAGTGTACATATTCCTCTCAGATTAGTCCGTTTAACTGCGGGCTACTGACCTCTGTTGGGGCCATTAGCACATGAAAATGGTGTTTGCTGATTCTGGAAAAGTGATCAACTGCCCTTATGTTTACTTTTGCCCCAAAGTTAATGTCATTGTTTTTTTAAAATGCATATAGGCTTATATTTCAATCACTCAGAGTCATTCAAATTAGTTAAATCTTACACAAGACACCATTTTCTAATAACAACCAATAGTTAATGAGGGCAGCATTAGAAATGCTGTGGGCTTTCTCCTATGCCTTTGACGTCCATGATGCAGTCATGAACACACGATGCAGGTGCAGTTCAGGTGCCGTGTTCAACTCAGTTCAACTCAATAAATGTTTGTTAAGTGCTTAAAAAAAAATGCTTTAAACCATTCAGAGTTCTGGGGCCTCCTGAGTCTTTCTGTGACAACCCAGAGGCTCAGCAGTCACGGATTTTGAAAGTCAAGGGTTTGACATCTCTACCTGGCACCTCAGGAACTATTCAGAGCTGCCACCGCCAGCTAAATATGCCTGCCTTTCTTTCTTGGAGCAAAGGAGCAACAAGGACTTCTCACTAGGTTACCACCCTAGGGTGGACAGGCATGCCTAGATGTACGTGTAAGACCTCAGAGCTTTGAAACATAGTCATTAGTCAAAGAGTCAGAAGGCCTTACAGTTTTTCCCGTCCCTAATGAGTTTCCGGAATTTTCCTTATTCTGACCTGAGAGGGTCCACCTTCTTTAGTCTTGCACATTTGAGCCTTCTCTTGACACACTGGTCTCTCTTTTCCCACAGGGCGTATTCTATCCACTGGAAAACCTCACTGACCCCCCCTTCTCCCCGGTGCCTTTTGTGCTCCCAGAACGCAGCAACTCCATGCTCTACATTGGAATCTCCGAGTATTTCTTTAAATCTGCATCTTTTGCTCATTTTTCTGCTGGGGCTTTCAACGTCACTCTCTCCACAAAAGAGGTGAGGAAAGTTAACAGGTGATGACAATTGGCACCAACATTTAGTCTTATCATAAGTGTCCCATTATGGGTTTTTTAATGCCATAATTTCTATTCCTGAGCTTTGTAGACTGTCACTCCTATCAAGACAGTAAATGAAGGAGTTGTGGAATGAATGTTATTAGTTGGAAACTTGTTGGGTTTCCAGTTCCTCTCATTTCACTTTTTTATGATTCCGAGTCACTGTTCTAGATCGCTCTTAAATAATGACAGGACCACCTCCATCACTTATTCCCTGTGATTTTGGGCAATTTCAGTTTATTTAATTTCTCTGTGCCAGAATTCCCTCATTTGGAAAATAGGAATAATAATAATTCTATTCCCATAGGGTTGATATGGACATTAAGGAAGGTTAAATATACGTAAAGCATTTAGACCAGTGCCCAGCTCAGAGTAAGTGCTCTCTGAGTGTTGTTGGTCATCATCATTATTATTATTCCTTATGTTATGCTAATATAAAGTTTTCTCCTATTAGCAGTTGCCACTGATTTATCTGCAATGACCAGTGAGAACACAGATACTCATTGATTCTCTTCGCCATGCCCCTCTCTTTTACATAAAATGAGAACTCTCTTTCCAGCCAGTCAGCCAACAACTTTTACTGAGCATCCCTTTTGAATCTTTTCATTCTGTAGGTCTTAATTATACAAGTAGTTATAAACCTTATATTCAAAAAGCTAAGTTGGCAACACCAGCTACCATAGGGTGCTGAAAATTAGACACTTTTAGCTTCAAGACTTGAAAAACACCCGTCTGTGAAGATGAATCACTTAAGCATTCTTGCCCTGTAATCTCGGAAAATGAGAACAGTGGCACAAACGTATTGTTAACCACCATAGAATATTTACATGTGGATCACACATATGTGATATACACAGTGTTCCCAAGATTAAAAGTCACTTACTCAGAAGGAATGTCACTCCTGGGTGACTCCCTGTGTGCAAGTCCCTTTACCTCTCTGGGCCTCAGACTTCATGTGGTTGATCTACAAAATGATATGTCGCCTTCAAACAGCTTTTTTGGTGCAACAGCTTCATAATTCATGAAAATTATAGGGAATGCTATATTTTCCCTGAAAAGATGGCCCAGGGTAAAAACTTCACAGTGACACAATGGTTCTTAATTTTCCAGATTTCCAGCCATTTGGTTCAAAACTCTCAAGGCATCGGCAATGTGCTCTCCCGGGTAAGTGGTCAGGATTTGGCTCCTTGGCAGTGTATTTGGCTTCACTGAAATTACTTCTGGAGCACTTGTGGGTTCTTTATATCCCTTTTTGGCACAAGCCTGACTCCATCGTCGCACTGTTAAGGGATTTTTCTTTCTTTTGATCAAATATCTACAAATAGTTACTGAACCAGTTACTATTAAAGGCATTTTAAGTTCACAAAATAAATCATCTGTTCCATCCACAAGGATCTACCACACTTGAGATATTAGCTTAAATGGAAAATGAAGGACTAGTGCCTACGCTTGTGACTTCAGCAAAGCAACTATTAATGTCATGCCTCAGAGCACCTGAGTGCTGGACACAGTGTACTGAGAGCTCAGGTTTGCCCCTGAGGACAAAGGGAGACATGCTGTTTTTAGAGCATCCTGGTTTTAGAGCAAGGATCTTGAATTACACCGACCTAGATCTGAACCCCAATCCTACAACTTACTCACCCGGAACCTTGAGAAAATAACCTCTCCGAGACATACTTTCTTCATTTGTGAAATGGGGAGAAGCTGCCTCACAGGGATTTTTGTGAAGATTAAATGAGATAATACAGGCAGCCCTGACATGGTACCTAGCACACGGTGTGTGTTTGATAAACTCAACCATTATTATTTGGTCTTTGCATGTTACTGTTGTTATTATTAAAGAGTTTGTTTTCCTGTTCTTAGTGCATAACGTAAGATTTAATCACTCCGTATTTGTGACTTTCCCACATCAACTCACAACTCCCGATGTCGGTGTTTTTATTTCCTGAACACGGGCAGATTGCAGAGACCTACATCTTATCCCAGCCCTTCATGGTTCGCATCATGGCCACGGAGCCTCCCGTGATCAATTTACTACCAGGGAACTTCACCCTGGACATTCCTGCCTCCATCATGATACTCACCCAGCCTGAGAACTCAACTACTGAAACCATCGTTTCCATGGACTTTGTAAGTCTACAGGGACAGAAGGGCAGCCGACAGATACCAATCCTGTTCCTGTAGCAGACCCCTGGCCAGCAGCCGTCTACCAAGTGCTTGGAGGGCTGGGAAGCAATACAGCAGTGAGGAGTGGAGACAGGATTGAGAGGGGTGCTGGGGAGAGGTGGGAGGCCAGTGCTCAACAGCCCTACATTGTAAGATAGCCCTGCACCCTTCTCCACTCCCTGTGCGCCCTTCCCTCTGCTTCAGTTACATTGACAGCCAAACTTCTTTTTTCTTGAAACAATCAAGGAGGAATTCAAGTTTACTTGAGCAGACAAAGGCCAAATGCAATTCCATAAAAAGGGACTAATACAATGAACCGAAGCCAGATACCACACACACAGAAGAAAGATTAGGAAAAGGGAGAAAATTAGTTCAAAGGAGATCTTCAAACAGAAAGTCTTTAGAGTTAGTTTTCTTACCTGAAAGACAGTACCTTTTAGAATTATTTCTAATATCTCTCAGAGTGAGCGGGAAAGTGGAACTTATGATGTTTCCACTATAGGGACTGATACTTATGACCAGCCTGTGGCCAGAGGGATCCTCTCCTCCTGGTAACCAATGTTTTTGTCGTCTGCAGGTCGCCAGTACCAGTGTTGGCTTGGTTATCTTGGGACAAAGGCTGGTCTGCTCCTTGTCTCTGAACAGGTAAGACCAATTGATTTGACTGTTGGGAACCTTCATTGCAAGTGAGTCGACAGGCCGTAGAGACAAAGTGAGCAAGTGTAGTGCCCACTGGACAGAGCACGAGTCACATGAGCACCTCTCCTGCAATAGTCCAGATCATTTCAAAGCAGGGACTTAAAAATGCATCGCGATGTTTTTCTTTTTTCCTTCCCATTACATAATGCTAAACTAAAACGGGCAACGAAATAATTAGAATTCTTTAATATTAATGTACATTCTAATGGAACAGCCATATTAAACTAAAATTCCTCTTTAACAAATTCAGAAGGCATGCCATTGAGGAAAGAGCATGAATCTTGGAGGTCAAGGAATGAAGTTCCAAATCCCTGTTCACTGGTTCCATAACCATGATCGAGTCTATTACCGCTGAGTCTCCATTTCTTTATCCGAGAAATAATGAAGTTGGACTGACTCATTCCCGAGATACCTTCAGGCTCTGACACTCGGATCCCATTAATGTGAGGTAGGGTTTAACAAGCCTGTGCCGCACGGCCAGCTGGCTCTCAGAGGCAGGCCATGCAGTGTGAAAGGGGTCAAGCAGGTCACAGACACAGACCACTGAACGTTAAGGGCCACTTGGGAAAATGGCCCATTTTCCTCAGCACTTTGAAGCCTGTAGTTGAAGCTATGAGTCAGATTACCTGGGTGAGGGGGGGGCAGTAAAGAATGGTAACATGGCCCAGGTTAACGCTGTGAAAGGAAGATACAAAGACTAAAACAAAGAAAGCGGAGTCCAAAAAGACTAGGAAGCCAGCAGCGGGGGACAGTCAGTCAGTCACCGTCAGGCAACCTGATGGCCGTCAGGAAGGACTATTACAGAAACATGCAAGATGTTTGCAATAAAATAATACTAAATGGAACAAGAAAAATACAGAACCACATGAACACAACAGTCAGCCCTGTAAAACAGCTTTCTACCTGGACAGGGAAGTGAACAGCAAAGGAAGAGCTATGTTCAGAGAGTAGATTACAACAGGTGCACTTTTCCTTAAATGTTTTTTAGAACTACAAAGCTGGCCCTTGAACAGCTCAGGTGTTAGGGTGCCGACACCCCTCCCCCATGCAGTCAAAAATTTGCTACAACTTTTGACCCCCCAAAAAAGCTTAACTAGAGTTGGCCCTTGGTATCTGAGGGGTATTGGTTCCAGGATGCCCCATAGATTCCGAACACCAAGGATGCTCAAGTCCCTTATATGAAATGATGTAGAGCGATACATACAGTCGGTCCTCTGCATCTGCGGATTCCCAACTGCTGGTCAAAAATACTATGTGACTACTGGTTGGTTGAACCCATGGATGTGAAATCCATGGAAACAGAGGACCGGCAGTAGTTTTGGGAAAAATCTGCATATAAGTGGACCCACACAGTTCAAATCTGTGTTGTTTAAGAGTCAACTGTACATTTTCCCAGTAAAAGGAACAACAACAAAAAAACAAAAAAAAGTTGAAGGTAGCATGGTTTCCCAGAGACAAACGATTTCAAGGTTTACTGAACTTTTCTGAGCTCTTCAAAACAGGACTTATTTCTCCATTAGACTCAATAGGCACAGTGTCTAGAGCCCACAATACTTCAGGGATCCATGAAAATGTTTTAATATATTTTAAAATAAGAATTAAAAAAATGAATACAATCCAGCATGGATTATACTTGTCTTTATACCAACATGGTCTTAATATATAATTTATAACGTTTTTTATGGAGGAAAGGTTCCCAAAGGCAGAAATACCTCAGGCCCCCAAAAGTCATAATGTAGCCCTATTTCCAGGAGACCAAGGCTCATGAAACTCTGACCTTTGGTGGGTGGCCTCTGGGATGGCAGTTTTAATGGTTGAGCCAGAGAGCAGGAGACAAGGAGGGAAGGGACTAAAGGTAAGGAGCTGGCAGCAGCTGAACTAGGCCACAAGAGAAAGGAGAGCATTCAGAACGTGGTTTGCCTGAGAAGCAGGACTGTAAGGACAGGGGAGACCTCCATCTGTTTGAAGACTGAGAGGAGAGGGCTGGTAGGGAGGCTGGAAGTCTGGAGTGATGGGGAGAACGGGGCAGGGCTGCTCACAAGCTCCTAAGCAGGTGGAGACAGCATTTGCTCTCGAGCAGCAGTCTGGTTTACTGTCAGGATCCGAGAGAAGGATTTGATATGGATGGGGCTGCAGGCTTGTGGCAGACAGGTAGAAAAGACCTCAGGGAGCAGAGAGACCAGGTTTGCTTCTCTGCTTAAATCAGGCTGACCCTAATCTCCAGCGTTCCTGCTGCTAAGAGACTGCGTGCTCAGCAGGCGTTATGTTTATTTATGGAGTAATTGGAAAAACTGGTTGTAACCTGCTGCATTCGCATCATCCAAAGAAATGTGTAAATCCTTTCTCTTATGGCCTAGCTCAGCTGCTACCAATTCCTCACTGCTACATAATTTGCAAGACCCAGTGCAAAATTAAAATGCAGACCCCTTGTTCAAAAATTACGTAGAATTTCAAGATGGAGATAGCGGGGCATTCTACCAAGCAGGGGCCCTTCTGAGCAGAAGCCCTGTCCTAACTGCACAGGTTGCCTGCATTGAGTCTGAGGTGGCTCCTGCAGGGGGTGCTATAGCAAACCTCAGGCAGTAAATGGACTAAGGCCAAGGCAGATCAGCCAGGCTTCACTCTTGCTTCAGGCAGCCAAAGTGAGAGGCCAGACTTTGCAAAGGAGCGGAGGCGGTGCTGAAAGAGCAGCCTTAGCCTTTGGCAGTGAGAGTGGTAGCCCCGCCACCCACACAGGCCACCCCAGCCAGTGTCTCCACTCCTGGGCTTCCCAGGCAAGCACTGCTTTTCAGGATGGGCTGGTTTCATCTTCAGTGATGTCAGAGAGACACAGCAGGAAGGGGTGGGAAGCGGGTGGGGATCAGTGAAACTTCCCTGAGAAGAACCGGGGAGCACAGTGTCTCCAAATACAGCTCTCCAGAACACCTCACCTTTCTAACCATCCGCTACCTGGAGGAGCCCCTTTCTGGAGCTGCTCAGGGTAGGATACGTAGTTGTGATCTGTGGAAATCAGAGGCACATCCAGAGTGAGGAGGTTAGAGAGGTAGTGAGGTCACAGGCTTTGCCATCTGACTAGGTGATTCAGATCCCAGCCCAGACTCATCAGCTGTGGAGTCTCAGGCAAGTTTCTTAACCTCTCTGGGCCTCCATTTCCTCCTCTATAAAATAGGGCTGAAATAAAACCTATTTCATGGGTTGTTGTGAGGAATACATGTATTAATACGTGTGAAGTGCGTGTTATATGTTCAAGAAATGTTGGCTGTGTCTATTATTTAAAATTTGGGGCTGGCCGCAGTCAGGGGAAAGTGGTGCTCAGTCATACAAGATCATTACAAGAGTTCTGCTATTCAGAATACACCTCATGCCCATCTCCCACCCAGGGGTAGTGCTTAGAGAACTCACCTTTTGTTCTATACTTATGACTACTCTCTGTTATTGAGCCTTTACTGTCTGCTGGTCCCAGGCCAAGCACTGCACATAAATTTTTTCATTTAAACCTCACAACCCCGTAATCTTCAGGACCTGGCACAGTGCTCAATAAATGTCTGTAGATTGAGTGAATAGCCCTGGAGGTAGGTACTAGTATACCCACATTTCAGTTTCTGGAGGTTATATGACTTACCCAAGTCACAGAGCTACTAGAGTAGCAGAGCCAGAACTTGAACCTGGGAGAGTCTGTTTTCAAATCCTTGAATGTTTACTTACTGGATTATGGTACCTTTGATGCAGTGAAAACCTGAGACTTAGAAAATTAGATTTACACCTAAGACTTAGGAAATAAATGCCCTTGCCTAGGAGCAGAAACCTCTGAGCATGGAGTCCCACTGAACTGAAACAGGCAGCATGACCTTTCTCAATGATAAGTGTTGACAGATGGGAAGACGCTGGCATTCGACACGGCCCTTCTCGTGGCATTAAGGAGCTGAGTAAAGGAAGGATGAAGAAAGCCAAAGCTGGGAGCATAAATAATAAACCTGGCTTTTGGGTATGTCTAGCGAAGCACGGGCTCTGGGGTCAGGCATGTGTGAGTTTGAACTCTGCCTCGGCCATTGGGAGCTGTGGGACCCTGAGCCTCTCTAAGTATCAGTTTCCTCTCCAGCAAAGCAGAGCACCTCTCCACAGAGCAGCTGCATGGCTAGATGGGCTAATGTGAAAAGTACAACACTCAGCACATAGTCAGTGCTCAAGAGAGACATTCCTCCTAGCAGTGGTGTTTCATTCTTTCCCCATTCTAGGATCAAAGTCTGAGCAAGTAAGAGGGGGAAATTGGTCCCAAGAGACATGACAAGCCAGGGTAGTCTTACAAGCTGAAGAATTAGCACTCAGGGTCATACACCAGATTTTTACTGCTCTATCTACAATGGAGAATTTTGTTCCAAACACAGTTCTGTTCGGAGGTAACCCCAGCACAGGTTGGCCCACATAGTAGACATTTTGAGATTATTTCAGAAGTCAAATTAAAGGACACTTTCCCGTATTTGTTTCTCATCCAGGTGATGTAATTCTAACCCTCTTTGCTTAATCGCAAGCAAAGCTTGAAGCAATCAAATGTACACTATTGTTGAACCATTTAGAACTTTAGATAATTTTTTTGACATTGCTATGATTAAGATTTTGGGTGCTCCCAAACTGCACCCCACCCCGCTACCATCTACACACACACATGCCCTACAACCCCTCCCATGCAACACTGGCAGAAAATGCAAATATAGCTGACTACGAACAGATTGAATCACCACCTAATTCCACTCCTCACAGCCTGGGCGGATAAACATTTCCCCAGGTGAGCCATCTGGAGAGCAACCCGGAATGGAAAACAGGTCTGGGAAGAGTGGATTCAGTTTCTGTTGGAACCGTGCGCTGGACAGGTGAGCAGAGCTCAGACGTGGCGCCTAGGTAGACCTCCATCTCCATCTTTCTCTGAGCTGCTGTTGAAGCCAGGACAGAGGAATGCCACTGCAGGGGGGCCCATCGGAGGTGGGAACCCCAAATGACTTCCTCCCTGACTCTTTGGAGGAATTCCCAGATTGCAGATGTCAATGAAGTTAAAACACTGGGGCACTTGTCTTCGAGAGGCTCCTTAATTACTGGAATGGCCCAACACATTCCTCCCCTCAAAACCCAACATGGTTAGACTTAATCCACAGCCTGGGGGTTTCAAACTCTTCAATGACTGGTTCTACCTTTCAAGCCAGCCAGCCTTGCTTCCCACAGCTCCCTAAAATGAGCATTCTGGTGGTGGAATGAAACCCACACTGGCTCACCCTCAAAGTGACCTCAATTCCAATAAACACTCCCCCACCCATCTCCTTTATCTACTCGTGTGTATCCATATGTCCACTCAATGAGAATTTATTAAGCACCTGTTATGTGCTCTGCACTGTTCTTGATACAGAGAGTAGAGAGGACAGTGGTTTTCACCTTCCAGATCCACGACCTGGTGAGAGAAACACACTGATTAACAGGCAATTACAGTACTGGATGCTCTGGGACATGGGAGTGTACAGAGTGTTTCTCTCAAAGGGCAGTTTATTTTCCTCCCACACCCCTCTCTCTCTCTCTCTTTCTCTCTCTCACATGCACACACACACACACACACACATACACACACACTACTCACACTGGCTTTCTTACCTTTTCACATCTCAGAATTCCTGCAGCAAGTCAGTGTGGTGTGTAAACTCACAAAAGAGCACCTGAATACACACTGCTTAGCATTGCTCTCTAATTGCTTCTTGCACATGCAGCTTCTTTCCATCCCTCGCATAAATAAAATTCTGCACATTGCATAGCAAATTACTGAGCATAGAATGAGCTCCTGGGAAACCTCTCAGCCTGCTAGTCTTTCCTCCACACTGCAACCAGAGGGATCTTTACAAAACACAGAGGGTATTGAGTGTGGAACTGATTTTCAACGTCTGCCGCAGCTACAGGGTTGGAGGAATGGCATTGTGAGTGCCTGTGTTTGTTCCACTTGACCTTCACTGTGTCATATTTGCTGTATTGACCCAGATCATAAAGGGCCTTTTGCCATGCTTAAGAGTTTGCACTTTAGCTCTGGTTTTCAATCAGGACAATAAACCTTCTCCAGAACTTTTTAAATAGGCTATATGTCTGCAAGGTAGGGCTATTTGAGCTCCAGTTTTCCCCAAGGACTCTGTGGTTCTTTAATAAAAACTAGTTCCTAGTGTCAAGGCTTTAAGTAGCAGGTTAGGGGCCTGTAGAGAATGAAAGGTCAAAGGACTGACCTCAGTCGCCACCTAGTGGTCTGAGCTGTGCTTGCGTGTTTTTCAGAACCAGAGGAGGGAGAGTTTGCTCTTCTGCCTTTTTCTCTGCAGTTGGTGAGACGAGTCCGTCAGTAAACTAACCCTGTGACTGTGCCTAGAGAACAGAGAGAGAGACAGAAGATGGCCTTGGGAAGGAAGGAAGGATAGTAGGTTAATGGGAAACCCCAGACAGGCTCACTCATACAGCAGGTGGTCCCAAAATGTCCAATCGTGGCTTAGAGTTGTGATGAAAGAAAAAAAAGAAAACTCACAAGTGTGTGGAACATGTGATGAAAGAAAAAAAGGAAAATTCACAAGTGTGTGGCACCTTCATGCAGGCCGGGCTTCTAACCTGGCCTGCCTTGTCCATGATGAGAGGCAGTGTGGCCGGGGGAGGCACCCTCTCACATTTCCCCAGCAGTGCCTTAACAATTACACTGCACTGCCTAATGACAGGCAGCTATCGTAGCTAACGTCTCCCCTGTGTGTTATGATTGAGCAGATAAAAAGTGATATAGGTGATTCAGTCTTCTGAGAGAGTCTAGAGTCAAGTACAGTGAGACTGGTCAGACGGATCCATCAGTTGCTAACTCTGAAACTTGGGTAATTTAATTTCTGTGATCATCCATTTCCTTGTCTGCAAATGGGGCAACAATAATTGCATCTATCACAGGGTTATTGTGAAGATTAAATTTTGAAATCCTTATAAATATCCTAAACCAGGACATATTGTATAGTGTCATTGCTATCACTACCATTGTCGTCATGTTTATTAATAAGGAACCAGCCTAGACCAGAGAAGTTGTGAGGTTGAGTTCAGAGCAAGAAGACCTGAAACTGTACCCCCATCTGAGTACTCCCCAGGCCTAACCCTGCTCAGCTGCAGAGATCAGACGAGATTGGGCACAGAGGGGGTATGGCTGTAGACTGAAAACTATTTCTTAACATTGCTCTGAATTCCAAGTTGCCAACAGTAAGTCCCGCAGAGCGAGTGCCCTTGGGGAACCCAAGCCTTCTGCTATTCCTGCTCTGCTTCTTAAGAAGCAAATATAGGGGTAAAGATGTAATAGAGCCCTAGTTGGTTTTGCTCAGTGGTAAGAGCATTGGCCCGTGGACTGAAGGGTCCTGGGTTCGATTCCGGCCAAAGGCATGTACCTCGGTTGCAGGCTGGTCAGGACGAGTGTGGGAGGCAAACAATTGATGTGTCTCTCTCCACTGCCCCCATCTCCCTCTCTCTCTCCCCTACTTCTACTCTCTCTGGAAAAGCAATGGAAAAAATATCCTCAGGTGAGGTTAAAAAAAAAAAGAGGTAATAGAATGTTATGTCCTTACGAGATTGGGTGTTTTATTAAAATAGCAACTTATTGAGCTTTAAAAAATCCCCTACGCCTTTTGTTTATTTCTATGGAAATGGTTGTTTTAAAATCTTCTCCTTTAACCTTTTCCTGTTTCTTTCTGTTGTTTTGTTTTGTTTCCAGGTTCCGTCTCTCTTTGCCAGAGTCCAATCGCGGCAACATTGAGGTAGGGATCGGTCTCAGAGTTCCCTGGCCAGGGAACATGAGAACCCTATACAGTAGCTGGGTGATTGTTTCCTGCGCCTCTGAGGGGTACTTGGTTTTCCCACTAGTGTAGGTTTTAACTTTAAAATTATTCATGTAGCTACTCATTCACCAAACGCGTTAACTTAGAGGAACTCTCCAGTTCACTCTTATCTGTCCAAAAAGATTTTAAAAAGAACTCAAAAGACTGTTAAGACATTGTGCAATGTTGGGGGAAAAGGCATTTTCAGGGCGATTTCAATTTTTGTATAAAATGATCCTCTACAGTTAAATCGAAGATCCAGGCTACCAAGGACGAGGCTCTATGTCAGTTATTAGGCCCTGGTCAAGTTTGCTCCTCAAAGGCTTTCTAGCCATCTTCTAAAACTAGAAGGATTACCTTTTAGGGGAGGGCAGCCTGATTATCTCCTGATTAGAAGAGTACATCCCAACATGCGACTTGAAACCCCCTCGCCCCACCTCCAAGCTTCAGGAAGATCAGCCACATCTCACTAATTAGCGTCCAACCCTCATGGCTCTTATATGCTAGAGCAGTGGTTCTCAAGTAGGGTCACTGTGGATTAGCACCACTGTGTATAGCCTTTTGCTAGATGACAGACTATAGTCAGTAAATGCATAGCTGACTATCTCATAAATAATATTTCCTGAGCCCAGAGTGGTCAAAATGAGTCCAAGTCTTCCAGGAAGACCCACAAACTGCTTAGTATCAACAACAGAGTGTACTAACAATGACATTTCTGAAAAAATAGAAATGGTATATACTGGGCATAATGTTAACTTGTGTAATCCTGGCAGCATCCTGTGAGATTAGTACTGTTATCTTCACTTTACAATTGAGGAGCTTGAGGCATAGCTCCTGTGGTAAAAACGGGAGGTAAGCCTAGGAAGTCTGCTTCAGGGCCCCCCTTGCTAAGCTGCAGAGGTCCTCATTACTGCTAAACCTATAGGATGCTCAAAAAGATATTCATTGAATGAATTCATGGTCATCAGTTGGTTTATTTTTAATAGCTGAATCTTCCCAGAAACCACTTTGCTAAGATTGTACAACTATCATGATTTATTAAAGATAAGTTGGGCATTCTGGTGATGCTATTAACTGTGGAGCATGACATAATAAGAGGGCACTGCTGTGGCTGGGCTTCCCAGTAAATTAAGGAAAGACTACTAATTGGGACATACAGGGTGTCCCAAAAAAAGTATACACATTTTAACAGCTGATGGCTCCGTTTTGAAAATGAAGTGTATTTTATTTAACAAACACTGCTTTTATAATTATTCCAAGTGTGTGTATACATTTTTGTGGGACACCCTATATATTAGTTGTTCTAGATTGTCTTACTTGGTAGATATCTAAGTTGCCATGTTTGCTGCCACCATGTGGTCCCTCTGCATTTGTTGTCACCATGATCCAGGGTACAGGGGAACAGAAATGTTCATCCTCAAGCAGGAAAAGTATCAGGGAACTCTGTAATATGGCTTCCCACAAAACAGCTTTTGCTGTCTGGGGGCTGGAATACATATCTCCATGGGGAGAGTCTAACTATAGCTCTCTATCCGCTGAGGTCTGGGAAAGTGCAGGTCCAAACCAGGCATGGGACTTTCAAAATGCCTTGATTTGGCAACTGATTTAGTTTCCGCTTTCATTTTAGGTCCTGAGGTTTGAAAATATTCTGTCCGCCATCCTCCACTTTGGCGTCCTCCCACTGGCCAATGGTAAGAGGTTACTGGGAAACAATGTGACCTGACACTGGCTGAATGGTGGAGACTGTTTGGGACTTTCCACCCTGAAGCTTGTACTTCTAGAGTGTTATTAGGAATCCAGGCCAGCGCTAGGATTTGCAAAAGTTTGTACCATCAACGGTACAGTTACAAAATTAGTTATTCCAGGTCCAAGCCTTGTTAGCAACTCTACCTAAGACGCAGCAAGAAAGGCTGCCTCTGGTTGAGTTCTGGAGATTGAACCATTCTCCTTACGCAGCGAAGAGCCTCCTTCAGCCAGAAATGGCATTACTCCCCCTAGGGCTGGGGCTGTGGTCCTGAAGCCAAGACCACCACCTGGGTGGACACAGTCTTAACGAACAACAGTTGCTAACACACAGCAGCAGCCTAAGTTTGGCTTAATTAAAATATGCTTTTACTAGAGACAAGAATGTTCTCAGGACCCAACAAGTAAGGTATTTTCAAAATAAAAATTGGACAGCCATAGCCAGTGTGGCTCAGTGGTTGGAGCAGCAGCCTGTGTACTGAAAGGTTGCAGGTTTGATTCCCAGTCAAGGGCATGTACCTGGGCTGCAGGTTCAATCCCTGGCCCCGGTCTGGGCGTGTGCAGGAGGCAGCTGATCGATGTGTCTCTCTCACATCAATGTTCCTCTCTCTCTCTCTCTCTCTCTCTCTCTCTCTCTCTCTCTCTCTCTCTCTCCCCCCCTCCCTCCCTCCTTCCCTTCCATTCTCTCTAAAAAATCAATGGAAAAAATATTCTCAGGTGAGGATTAACAACAACAAAATTGGACAAGGTGCCAACATTTTTCTGCCATCCAAATGCACATAATTGCAGGTGCATTTCTATTAAGCATGGATTAATTAACCATTCTTCTGGGGAAATGCTAGGGACATATCAGAGAAAACGAAAACAGAGAACCAGGGAGAATAAAAGACAAATTGTTAAATATCTGCTTGCTAGTCTCTTACTAAAAAGTTTGCCAAGCCTGGCCAGTGTGGCTCAGCTGTTGCATCTACCTAGGATCCAGGAGATCACGGTCCGATTCCCGGTGAGGGCACATGCCCAGGTTGCGGGCTCGATTCCCAGTAGAGAGCAGCTGATCAATGATCTCTCATCATTGATGTTTCTATCTCTCTCTCCCTCTCCCTTCCTCTCTTTGAAATCAATAAAGACATATCTTAAAAAAAAAAAAAAAAAAAAAAAAAGCTTGCCAAAACATCTGTGCTTGTGCCCAATGATTTTACATCTTGTTTTCTATTTTAGCAAAATTGCAGCAAGGATTTCCTCTGCCCAACCCACACAAAATCTCATTGGTCAATTCAGACATCGAAGTCCTTGAGGTAAGGATGGAATATTCTCTTAACTGCCCCATTGCTTTTCACAGTAGAATAAGCCTCTTTCTATTTGCTTACTTTCTGTTTTATTTTGTTCTGCTTTGTTTTTTCCCCAGCCCAGGGAATTTTAGAGCAAAATGGTTAGCCCTTGAAGCTTGCAATTAACAATGAAAAGCATTTCAACTTGAGTTTTAAAATCAGACCAGGTCCAATTTCCTTTTGCAGCCAAACTCGTTCACACCACAGAACAAGAGGGACTGCAGCGCACTTTATTTTCTTTATTCCTCAAGCCAACCTGTAAGGCTAGGAGTATTAGTCCCATTTCATAGATAAGAAAAGTAAGATTCAGAGAGGTGAAGTGGCTTATGTATCTGGCAATATGCATGGCTGGGGGGCATGGGGAGGAGAAGACGTGACACAGTATGACCTATGGTAAAGAATGGTAAAGAAACCATTTCTCCCTCACCCCTCAGGTAAACCTAGATATCCCATAGCTGCCAGGGCCCAAAGTTTAACCTTGTCTTCATTGTTGCATCTTTTTCAGCATTTCCTTTTGATTTCCACTGACCTGAAGTATGAAACGCCCTTAAAACAGCAACCAAGTTTCTACGGTTGGGAAGGTCTGAACCTGATAGGTGGACAATGGAGGGGGAAATCAGTCCCCTGATTGCCCATTTGGAGTCCACTCCAGGAAGTCAATGGCCCTTAATCCCACCTGCTGTAAACCCAGAGGGAGAAGACAGTGCACACTGGAGCCTTAACGTCCTTGTGAAACGCTAGGCTTAAAGCTTTCCTTCTCCAGCCCTCAGGGACAGCAGGAGGCGCACTGGGTTAAAAGCTAAATCAGGGTGGGTACATCTCTGGGCGTGTGGAGGGATGGACATTTGAATGTGTGTTCATGTTTCAATCATGTTGTGTGTTCCTGTGTTTATGAGATTCTGTGGCCAAGAGCTAGGCATCCGCTTCTGACGAGGTGCATGAGAAACTGTTACGTACAGATTTGAATTGGTGGTGTCAGTGAAGAGCCCTTCAGCCCTTTCAGCTCTCGAGGGTTCTCCCCTCCCTGTATATTGGATTTTGTGTTTTATATTTACTACTACTGTTCCCTGTATTTAATTAAAATTGTTTTCTATCAATTTCAACCTTGTCTTTTTCTTTGCAAAATTTCCTGCCCCAGATTTTTTTTAAAATAAGACAGAAAAGAAGGAAATGAATTTAGCATTTTTAACGATGAAAACTGAGGTTGTGTAGATTTCAAGGCTTGATTTTTACTCTTTAGTGTTTCCAGTGAGAAACAAGGGTAGTCTCAGGAAACTCTGGAAGTTGTATCACTTCTTTAAGTTTTAAGATGTTTTCCCTCCCAGATTAAATGAAATGGTGGTGCAGAGTACTAACCCTAGATAACTCATAGTTAATGATGATATTAATGTTGTTAGAGCACCTAATCAATGGGGTGTAATTGGAGCAAAAGAGGAGGAAAGGGAAACTGGCCTGGATGATGTAAGGAATAAATAGAAACCACACTTGGCTTTTGTGTTGTTGGGGGGGATGGGCATTGGTTGGAGTGCTGACCACATGCCAGACCCTGTGTTGGTTACTTCAGGAGTGTCAGTTCATTTCATCCTCACAGCCTCTCTATGAAGAATTAGGACCCCATTTTACAGATGAGGACACAAAGGTCAAGAGAGATTCACCACTCAAAGATGGTAAACGGCGAAGGTGGAAACTGGATCCAGGTCTTTCTGGTTCTCAAGTCGCTGTTGTTTGCAAGAGGTAGGACTAGGAACGGAAGCCACTTAAAAGCACACTTAGTACTCCGAACAAGAGACACTGCTGATAAAAGCACGATCCTAGAGTACTTAGTTGCCAAAGAAGGCTAGGCTGGGAAGCCCTGCCATCCACAGGGCCTGACACTGATGGGTTTTGGGGTGCACACCTGGCCAGAATGGGTGTCCCGTAAGTGTTCGTTGTACTAAAACTGTCATGTTTCATTCCTTGGGGTGCTCTTTTCTGACATAAGAGTTACTCAAGGTATATCCAAATATATACAAGGTGTATACAAATGCTCAGTTGTGGTATTAAACGTGTTCATCTTTCTCAGCTGCAAACATCTCTCCCTCTCCCTGCTGGGGATGAAACTCCAAGCTGGTTCATTCATTAGGGCAGCCAGACCCGACCCAGAGTCAGCACGTTTTTCAGCACTGCAAGCTCTTCCGAAACAGAAGATAGCTAGATCATACAGAAAACGGCTGGATTTAGCTAGCTAGTTTAGCTCTAGCCTGGAAGATGACCACTGGTACCCTACAAGGGAAACACTGGAGGGCAGTCTACCGTAACCGAGGGAAAAGCGGTTGTGCGAGGAGTTTGGAGCCTCGGCTCTCGCCGTAGCCCACCCTGCCGCGGGCCGACTGCGCCTGCGCATTGGGTCCCGGAAGGCGGTGCTTCAGGCCCGGGACAGCGCGGCAGTTCTCTTCAAAGCGGCCCGGGGAGTCGCTACCGCCGTCATCGCCATGAGTCGCAACTACAACGATGAGCTGCAGTTTTTGGAAAAGATCAATAAGAACTGCTGGAGGATCAAGAAGGGCTTCGTGCCCAACATGCAGGTGAGGCAGGGGAGCGAGACCCGCGCGGGGCCTTTCCGGCTGCGGCCCGCGGCGCCTCGGCCACCCGGCCGGGCCGCCTCCTCGCCCTCCCGACGCCCCGCGGTCCTCGGGGCCGCCCCCACCCCGAGCAGATTTCCTCCCACCCCGCCCTCCGGCCTGAGCACCGCCTGGCCGGCGCCGACCCCGTCTCCCCGCTGGAGGGGCCCCCAGATCCCGTGGACAAGCAAAGCGGGGGGTCCCAGTAAACCCGACGTTGGCGCTTGCGAACCGTTTTCACACCTGCGTCTCGTAAACGCACCGTGGGAGGCGTTACATTCCTGAGCTGCAGAGACGTTAGTTGCCTTTTACAAGGTGGCACGGCCAGTTCGGGGTGGACTTGCCGGGACTGGAACTCAGTTCCTCCGAGTCATGCTGGTCGTTTAAGTGACTTTTACAGATCTGTCCGCCGAACCGGTTTTTAGCAATCACTGCTCCGCGTTGGTTTTTAATAAAAACGGTTTTGTTCCCTCGCAACAGCCTAGAAAACTCACAAGGCAGGTATTGTTTGTTTTTAGCATTCACTTGGCAGGAGGACCTTGAGGAACAGTCGGCGACGCGCGCCCTCTGCCCGCTTAGTCAGCGGCTCGGCCGGGACGCGCGGTCCGGTTCCCGTCTCCCCCTGACAGGGTGGGGACTGGGGCGGCCGGCACCAGGGCTGGGAAGCCGCTCCTCCCGCGTCTCTCGGGCCTCGTTGCCGTTCCTGCCCAGTGTCTTCCATTAACGTAGAGAACTAAGGACGGCATCTGTGAGGTTTTGGTGCGTGTGTTCAGTGGCTTTTGAAATCCCTTAAGGGGCCGTGCAAGCGCACGGAAGGCTGGTGGTCCTGTCTTGGTAGAAGTTCCTGGTAACCACCCACCCTTTTGTTCAATATCAGAACTTATTAAGTGTCCCCAATAAGTAGAGCACTTAGCTAAACGCTGAGGGGGGGAAAAAGGCCCAGAGTCATAAAGACTCCTTTTTGCTCTGTTTTCTACATGGTCGGTTTCTGCGTGTGGTGGTTCCCTGAATGAAATAGAAAATAAATATCGCCATGACATGATCATCAAAGGGAAATAACACTGTCATTGTCTAGTAGCAGTTCTGGCTTAACCTTGATGCGCATACTGCTGCTAATTCTGTCTAAGAGTAAGTCTGATTTTGCTAGGCACTTGCGGTTTAGCTGTTTGTATAACACTTTACTACTATAGCCCATTCCTTGAGAAGGGGCAGTTGAAATCTTGATATATTGCTCTTTAAAAGTTACCAACCTCTCGCCAAACTTAAATTGGTTTCCCATTCTTATGAAAGTTGTGAATTTCACACTAATAATTATCCTGTTTTGTAATCTCTATTCCCCCCCCCAAGGCCCACACACTGCACTAAAAATTCCTCTTTGTTCCCTAAAACCATTCCGCTCCCATCTTTCTCTCATCTTTGTGTTCAGCTCCTAAATGTGCTGCTGTTCCAGTGATGTCGCTCGTCTTTAAAGAGCCAACTCAGACAGTGAACAAACTGAACAAAAAGTGAGCAACCTGTGAAGCCTTCCCAGACCACTGAGCCACTTCATCAGAGTCTTCATGGCGCCCTGCGCTTCTGTTACAGCACTCGCCCCGCTGTGCTCTTAACTTGCTTGTCTGGGCTATAGCCTAGCCAGATGCTCAGGATCTTGAATATTCTTTGTCTCACCTTGTGCCCAGTACAGTACTTGACACATTTTAAGTCCTCAGTGAATGTTTGGGGAGTTACTAGATGTAACCCTTTGAAATTGTACTAGAGACATTTTCTGTCAACTGATATTCATGCAGTGGGAAGATGTAAAAATCATCTTTCTAATGAAAGAAATTTACTTGTCTGGATGATTAAGTGTTAAATCTTTGGTTCTTCTTTATCAGGCAGTTCCTTCATAATATTTGATCTCTGATAAAAATGTTCTGACCTTTGATGTTAGTTACATAATTGTATTTTTTATTGCCTTTGTTTGCTCCTTTGTCAAACTTGTTTATCCTCTTAACATTATATAGATTATAGAGCTGAGCACACAGCTACATAGCTACATGTTAAATTTTTTTTACTCACCATTTACCTAAGTATAGATTTGTAAGTTAGCATAGGACACAATAAAGTGTGATGTGCTGTTGTCTTAAGCACAGAAAAAGTACACTTAAGTCAGAAGTCTGCATTTTTATGTTTGGAATTTGAAATTTTGGTTCGTCTGTTTTTTCAAAACCCATTGATATTTTTTTCCTTTTTGAATTTATTGGAGTGACACTGTTTAACAAAATTATACAGGTTTCAGGTGCACAATTCTACCCACCATCTGGACACCACCCCGAGTCACATCTCTGTCCATCACCATTTATCCCTGCTTTACCCTGTTCTATCTCCCTCCACTCCACCTCCCCCCGACAGTCACCACACTAAAAACCATTGGTATTTTATAAGCACAAGAATACGGAGACCTTTTGGCAGTGAGAGCAATTGGAAGACTTTTATCACACATACGAAGTATTTTACCTAAGTTCTTAAATGTGTCTTTGAGAATAGGAGAATGAACAAAACAATTTGTGAACATTTCAGAATACTTCATTTTTATGATATACAGTTGACCCTTGAACAGCACAGGTTTGAACTGCACCAGTCCATTGATACACGAATTTTTTTCAATAAATACTATAAATGTATTTTCTCACAATATGTTCTTTCCTCTAGCTTACTTTACTGTAAGAATACAGTACTAATACATATAACATACAAAATACTTGTTACTCAATTGTTCATGTTATCAGTAAGGCTTCCGGTGAACAGTTAGGCTATTCCTAGTTAAGTTTTGGGGGAGTCAAAAGTTATACACAGATTTTCACCTGCATGGAGGGCCGAGGAGAGGGGCTGTCAGCGCCTTAAACCCCCATGTTGTTCAGAGGCAACTGTATTTAAGGATGAAAACATCTACTTTTTGATAGGAAGTTTTTTGCTTATTTAAGATATTGTGAAAGTGTTTTAGAAAGAGTAAAGCAAAACGAATACTGTATCCAGTATTTGTATTCCATCCAGTGTCTATACATCATGTACATGTGCTTAGACATGGTTTTTCATTTTCATTGGTACCAGGTTGAAGGGATTTTCTATGTGAATGATGCTCTGGAAAAATTAATGTTTGAAGAATTAAGGAATGCCTGTCGAGGTGGTGGTAAGTACATTAAAATTTTACATGTGGTAGCGTAAGTAGTGTCTCCCCTATAGCCTGAAAAATATGATAATTCACCTAATACATTACTTAAAAAAACAAAAATATTGTCAAGGAATGACCAAGGCTTGAAATGAGACCAAAAAAAACTGTTTCTAATTTGTGGTAATTCTGTTAGCTACCTGACCTTGTAGAAACCATTTGGAGTTGGATGGATCTGGTTGGTTTTGAAGCTAACCTTGGATAATAATAAAAGCGACCATTTATTGTGCCCTCACTATGTGCCAGGCACTTTACTGGAGCTTTACTTAGGTTATCACTTGTAATTCTTAGAGTAACTCTAAGAGGAGGATATTGTCTCCATTTTAAAGATGTGTAAGTCAAGGTTCAGTGAGATTAAGTAATTTTAATTTGTCCAAGGTTTCACAACTTCTTGGTGACAGAGCCAGATTTCAGACCCAGGAGTACCTTGATTCCAAAGTCAGTATTCTTAACCAGTACACTGAGTAGCTTCACCTAACTTCAGTTACCTTATCTATAAAAGAGAGTTTATTACAACTATCTTGCAGGACTCCAGCGAGGTTTAGAGGTAAATGTATAAAGTTCTTATACAAAGCTCTAATAGTGATGGTGGAATTGAAATCTAATTTTAACCCTTTTATTTTTTAGATCAACCAACTAAATCCCACCTGCCTCCCACCAGGGTATACTGACTTGTCTAAAAAGACAGAGCAACCAAGTGACAGCTGGGACTAGAACCTCAGTCCCCTAACTCTTAACCCAGTGCTTTTCCAGCTCCACATTGCCCTTCTCTGTCACTTAGAATAAAACCAGTGTTGATGTTTTTTGATAAATAATGTGAATTCTGAAAGAACATATTTCTTTATTGACAACATAATATTTAATAGTTACGTTTTACATCTCGCAGTACATTGCCAACAACCTTCCCTGGTTTGCACACTTACGGGTGTTTGCCATTATTCCGGTTGCCCTCGCTACCTTTCTGTGCCTGCACTGCCTTCTGAAGGACCTGCCTTCACACTGCCGTCACAGACATCCTTTTCTGCTTTGTTTTAGTAGCCCTCATCACTCCCCTTCATGTAGTGCAATCTAGAAATGTATGGGAATACTTACTAAAGATCAAGTGTGTCCTCTTTGCTAATTTTGAATTTTTGTCTTCAGGTGTTGGTGGCTTCCTGCCTGCCATGAAACAAATTGGCAATGTGGCAGCCCTGCCTGGGATTGTTCATGTGAGTCCATGTTCTGAGCTTTAATCATTTATATTTTCTCTTAGTCTAAAAGTTTGTTGAATGGGTGAATGGCCATGCCTCACTGATAATGGTGTCATTTAGACAGTGACCTTTGAACATCTAGAAATAACCATGGAACATAAAGAAGTAATTGGGCCCAAATAACATCACAGGTTCTGATTGCCTTTGGCTACAATCTATAAGCATTTGAGAACCTTCAAAGTAGTTTTTAATGTGTTCTTGGTTTTTGTCATTGTACCTCATTTTTCCTGAAGTAGTATACCGCCATTGTGGTTTTCACTGTGGCCCCATCTAAGAGGATGGTTAGAGAAGGAATAGAAAGAAGTTTAAGGGGTGGGACTAAGGAGAGGGAGAGAGGATGATATAGCTGCTCTGGACATGATTGAAAAAGAGGGTAGTGACAATAACGGATAAAACTGGATGGTACAAGTGGGCCGCTGCTGCAGTCAAACATTCAGATGCCAACGTTACAGGTAGATGTTAAAATGAATCCACCCTACAGACATTTTTTGAGGTCTTTATGCCATTACTGTGCTGGGCACTGGGTGGGGCAGGGATAAAAAGACATGGCTTATGTATAAAGGGGTTTAAGTGTCTCAGGATCTCCATAAATCCTCACCATGTTTAACCTGCATTCCTTCTGGGTCAGGATCCCTTTCTAGGCCCCAGATGTAGAAAGTATACAGTATTCATACCATTAAATGGATTACATTTGTCTATGATTACTTAAATACTAAAGACCTGTATAAGTTGGGTATTTTTCTCCTTTTAACCTGCCATGACCATGATTTGTCAATGTCTGTCTTTAGATGTCTTTAAAATGTGATAGCACATCAAAGTTAGCCTGTGGTCCTCCTGTGTCATGTTATACTGAGGCTTTTCTGTTTTAGGTTTCTTCAGTTAATGGTCAGACTTTATAAGAAGGATTTTTCTCCACTGTATTAACTTCATGATTAGGAGTTTTTACACCTAATTTTCACCAATGGAGAATATTTTATGAAACTAGGATCTTGATTTGAGGAAGGCTTAAGCCTGCAGCCTCTTTGAGAATCAGTATCAGGTCCATCTGGCAACCAGAGTGCCAGGTTGAAAAAGCTGTATTTCATCTTCTAATTCTCTTTCAGAGATCCATTGGGCTTCCTGATGTCCATTCAGGTTACGGGTTTGCTATTGGGAATATGGCAGCTTTTGATATGAATGACCCTGAAGCAGTGGTGTCCCCAGGTAAGGTGGCTGCACGCTGCTGTCACGTGTAGCTCTTCTCATTGTGTCATCGCCTCTCTGAACTAGAGAGTGGCTGCTTCCTGTGTGTGCACCTGTCTCATCCAACACTACCATTTCTTTTCCTCATTTACTGAGAGAATGAATTACCGACACTCAGAGGCTCTTAAAATATCAAGTAAAGTATATATTTAGGAGAATCCTTTAGGCTCTCACAGTATGTCAGGCACTATTCAGACATTGGCTACAAAACAAACTGAAACACTTTCCTGACAAATTATGTATTTCGATATCCCAGTTACCTCTTGAGCAAATTGAGCATTATTGTGAAGACTCTGAGCTAAGTTGTGTAAAATACTAAGAACAGTGCTAGGCACACAGGAAGTGCTCAGTGTTTGTTCTCGTTGTCATCATTCACCTCCCGTGGTGCATGTCTTTTCTGCTGTGAGTGCTTTCACTGGAAATATTTCACATCAGAAGTAATATCTTTGCTTTCAGAATCTGAAGGAGGGGGGGGAGTATAAATTACGTCTTGAGAGTTCTTCCTCTGGCAGTGCTAAATATGGTTATTTCAGACATCCCTTGCTGGGAATAATAAGAAAGGCTAACAAAAAAGCAATTTTTTTAATAATCTATTTGGGAGCATGGGAAAGCTATTACAGCAGTAAGAATTTGTGAGGCTACCATCTAAAGAAAAGTACAAATACGTGAGTTCCACATTGAGCACTGCTTTTCTCTTGAGGTAATGGCAGGTTGCAGTCAGGAACCATTGATTTGAGCAATGCCGCTGACAAACTTGACACCTTGACCTCTAATTTACGTGCATGGTTCTGTGCATTCTCACATTACAGTGCATTCAAGAACCGTAGAAGATACTTTTTTTCAAGTGCACACAAAATTGACCAGGTGCTAAGCCAGAAAGCAGGTCTCAAATTTCAAAGCGTTGAAATCATAGAGAGGCAGTTCTCAAAAATTTTGGACTCAGGACCCCTTTACACTCTTACAGTTTTTTGAGGTTGATCTCAAAGGCTTTTATCAGTGTTTACCTTACTAGACATTAAAGCTGAGACATTTCTAAAACAATAATATACAAGTACATATTTCATTATCCATCAGAGCAAACATGTTATCACATGCCGTGTAGCCCTTGGAAAACTTTACTATACACTCAAGAGAATAAGTTTAAAAGCCAAATAATATCTTAGCATTACTTTACATTTAGTCTTAGACCTGAAAGGATCTCTGGACCACACTTTAGAACCATTGTTATAGAGGACATTCTTCTGCCATATTAGAATTAAGAAATCATTAACAACAACAAAACTATTTTTTTAAAACCATCATATATTTATATTCAGTGAAGCAATATGCATTTAAATAACCCATGGGTCAAAAAAATCATAATAGAAATAGAAAATAATTTAATGTTAATTAAAAAAGACTTATGTTTAAAATTTGTGGGTTACTGTTAATGCCATACTTGGATAGAAATATATAGCCTTAAATGTGCAAATTAGAAAAGAAGAAAGGTTGAAATATCAGTAATCTAAGCATCCATCTCAAAAAGTTAGAGGAAGAACAACAAATTAAAAACCCCAAAAGGTAGAAAGAGGGACATAGTGAAGAGCACAGTTAATGAAACAGTACACAGTAGAAACGATCAACAAAGCTAAAAGTTGGTTCTTTGAAAAACCTAATCTAATTCATAAACCTCCAACAAGAGTGATCAAGGGAAAAAAGAAACATAATCCACATTTTAATGTCTGGTCTAGATGTTATTCGTTGTTCATTACTGCCTCTCTGGCCCACAAAGTACCTTTAGTATGTCTGTTACTTTAAATTGTTTTGGTATGGTCAGACTTTACCCGCAGAGAACCCCTTTATTGGCTACTATAAAACAGTTATGTTTAAAAGAATGTCTGTCCTTTAAACCCTCATTAATGGTGGGAAATCATGGGTAACAATGCCCAACTACCTGGTTATCATAATATATGACTAACTTTTCTCTTTCATAGGTGGCGTCGGATTTGACATCAACTGCGGTGTCCGCTTGCTAAGAACCAATTTAGATGAAAGTGATGTCCAGCCTGTGAAGGAGCAACTTGCCCAAGCTATGTTTGACCACATTCCTGTAGGGGTGGGATCAAAAGGTGTCATCCCAATGAATGCCAAGTAAGAGCACAAGTTTCCAATAAATGGAGTGAGAGAAATAATACCCATAAGGCCCTCACATTCATTTCCAATGCAGGACACTTGGGAGATGGAGATTGTTCAGTCTTTTTTCAGGAAGTGGTATTGAATTGGCTTTTTAAGCATGAGGTCCAGCCCACTTTGAAAAGCGTGTCTGGAATATTTTAGATAGGAATTTTGTCCTAATAAATGTTTGAAATGGGGTGTGGCAGGGCAGGAACATTGAACACTGCACATTGCAGTTTCTCCTGGCAGTGCTTTGGAAGAAGGCTGGCCCTTAGGTGACAATCAGAGCTTTTTCCTTCTAGGGGCATTAATGTATGTGCACCTCAGCTTCAAAATCCATGTGCAATAAAGCCACGTAGTGCTATGAAGGTAGGAATGGAACTTAAAATCTAACCTATGTCTCCTGAAGACATGTAGATAGCTTTATTTATTATTTGACTATTTTTCATAAATTATTAATGATGGCAGGTAGCTGTGGTAAAGTCAATGGTAGATAGTGATATCTGACTGGTCATAAATTTTCTTTGGCTGCTTGACCACCACCTCATAGAATTCAGGATCAAAGAGGCAAATCTAATGTAAATAAGATTTGAAAAATATGAAGGGCTATAAAAAAGTCAAGAAAGATACTTCTCTAATATGGCATTTACTATCTTATGTTGCAATTTTTTATGTAGCTGCTTTCCTCCAAAAACTATAGAGTTGCTGAGAACATAAACTTTGTGTCTAGCACAATGCCTAGTATACAGGCGATAGTCAGTAAATGCCGTTTCCTCTGCCCTTTGAGACGTGGTCATCCTTAGGTTTTGATCTGCCTTGACTAAAATGACTGGCACTTGTTACTCACTTAGAGACTTGGAAGAGGCCTTGGAGATGGGTGTGGACTGGTCGCTTAGAGAAGGCTATGCCTGGGCTGAAGACAAGGAGCACTGTGAGGAATATGGAAGAATGCTGCAAGCTGACCCCAATAAGGTCTCTGCAAGGGCAAAAAAACGAGGCCTTCCTCAGGTAACTTACTTTGGAGGAGAACGTGTTCATATTTCTCATATTTTTTGTTGGTGGGGAAAAAAAACCTGTTTTCTGTGTAGGAAATCTACATTCCCCAGGTTTTTTCACAGTATATCAAAATGATCACAAATTTGTGTTTGCACTTCATTCTTACTCTTTTAAAAAGCTCTCAGGAGCTTGCCGATGTTCATAAGAGAAAACAAGATATCATGAATTAGAATGGGGTCAGGCTTAAAATGTATGCTAAAATTGCATATGTACATAGTTTGACAAGATTTGGCTGAAAGTTTTCTCACGTCGAAGACAAAAAGAGAAACTTTGTCAGTTCATGGTGTCCATGAGATAAAAATAGACCAGATATTTGAAATTTACAGCTAATTGATGGCTTTGCCATTAAATCACTCTGACCTTGGGCAAGTCTCTTTTTGCCTGTCTGGGTCTCATTTTCTCATCTAAAAATTTGGATGGTTAAAGGTAGGCAACTTCTAAAAACTCTTCGAGTACTGCCATCCTCTGGTTCCCTAAATCATCTGCTAGTTCCAGTTAAGGGACATACTCTTTCAATAATAGTGGTGCCAGTGAAATCATAGATAGTCATCCCAAAATTTGACCCTTCTCTCAATGATGTTTCAAATCTCCTTTGAGCCATTTAATGATATGGGTTTTGGTTTATGAAGCTTTTGAGACGTGTGTGCCTCAAGCAGATAATGACAGTAAACTTCAGGAGCTGCTCTGCATTATTGCTGTTGTGTAGAATATTGCTTTAAATGAATGAAGCATTTCTAAGGCTTAGAAATATTTTTATTACATAAAACACTATCTGTGTGATTATTTTCTTGATTATGTTATTGGTTGGTTTTTATGTATATGCTTTTAAGTTGATTTTTTAAAATCGGAATAGAGCTGTTTTATCAGACATTCTTATATTTGCAGTTGGGGACCCTGGGAGCAGGTAACCACTATGCAGAAATCCAGGTTGTGGATGAGATTTTCAATGAGTATGCTGCTAAGAAGATGGGCATTGACCATAAGGGACAGGTGTGTGTAATGATCCACAGTGGAAGCAGAGGCTTGGGCCACCAAGTAGCCACAGGTATATTCTGGACCTAATTTTTGGTGTGGTGCTAAAATATGCATTTTATGGGAGATTTAAGAAAGAAAGCTCTGGAATTATACTGTTTAGATTTTTACCCTGGTTCTTCTAACTAGACCTTGAACAAATTAACTTCATTGGGCCTTAACTCCCTTGTTTGACAAAAAAATAGGAATAATAATTATTTCATATGGTGTTGCCATAGGAGAGCAAATGAAATAATATATGTAAAGTACTTACGTCAGTGTCTGCTGGTTAGTACTTAATAAATATTGGCTCCAGTTATTTTGTTTACTCTTACTATCATCTGGCCGAGAAAGAGCAAGAAGGACCTTAAATTGTGGAGTTTGTGTTGTAGACATTAATTTAGCAAATATGTCTTAGATACCTGTACCGATTAGGTGCTACAGTGGATTCAGCGATGGAATAGGCAAGGACTCTGCCCTTACATTGTCTCGTGAAAGAGACGTGGTGTCCGTTACAAAGAAAGTAAAGATAGACGTGGTGGTTGATTAAATGTTACAGAAGAGAAAAGGAAAAACATTTCAAGATTTCAGAGGTGGCTTTGTGGACAAATGTTTGCAGTCTGGACAGTCATGCACAAGGACATGCAGGACCAAAAGTAGGAGACAGGGAAGTAGTAGGAAGATTGCTCTCAGTAATTTGTAGGATGTGCGAAAGATAAAAAGTTATAGAGACTTGGAAGTTATTTTAAACTTGAAACTGCATATTATGGTTCATCTGCTATGGGAATTTGATAATTTGTGCCAGCCTGGCCCGTTAGAATACTTCACCTAGCAAATATACGGAGCAGTGACCGTATTTCTGAACTTTCTGCTGAGCACTTCTCTACACTTTGTCATGGATTTGACTTTCCTGCAGAAGATCTAGCAACTTGTATCTAGCTCTTTTACACTAAGTCACTGAAAATTATTTTTACAAACCATGATGATCATCAAGTGTATTTACTACTCCTGTCTGTCCTTACCCATTTACATGCTGGGAGAGGAGTGGTGCACGCCATGTTGTTGTGCTGTACACATCTCATTTCCGACAAGTTCCTGGCGGGGCAGGTGTTGTCTTTGTAGCCCACTTAGCTTGTGTCACAGCTCTGACAGAAAAGATTCTCAATAATGTATCTTGACCAAGCAAATAGATGAACTCAGAAACACTTCAAAGGGAAAGTTGCACTTTACTTGTTTTTTTATAGAATGGATTTGAATAGAGCCTAGCTTTCTGCAATAGATCTGAATTATTTAGGGAAAGCTGGCTAGTTTGGACTTGTTGCTCTCTTGTTCCAGATGCCCTGGTTGCTATGGAAAAAGCCATGAAGAGAGACAAGATTATAGTCAATGACCGTCAGTTGGCTTGTGCTCGAATCGCTTCTCCAGAGGGCCAGGACTACCTGAAGGGTATGGCAGCGGCCGGGAACTATGCCTGGGTCAACCGCTCTTCCATGACCTTCTTAACCCGCCAGGTACTTGAAGTTGCTTTTCTGGTCCAAGTTATTCATGATGAAGTTAAGTGCTTTGAAACAGTGTAGTCAAGTCAGAGCCTGTAAATTTGGGGTTTGGAAATTTATATTAATGAATATTCAAAATATCAGCAATGTCTAAACCTTTGGTGTCTACTTAAAATAAATAAGCAGAGTATCGGGTGTGGGAATGAGGGAAGAAAGAAGCCAGCATTGTTCCTGGAATTTTCCTTGAGCTTTGGAGAAGCTAGAAGTGCCATTCACTAAGATTCAGACAGCTGAGGAAGAGTCCGTTCTGAAGGCGGGGTCAAGAGTAGCCAAGCAGTTTTTCAACCAAAGTTGGAATTTATGGAATGGAATTTCTGTGTGGTCTATAGGACAGTTCTTGTCCTTCACATGAAGATTAATAATACTGCTATTTTCAACTCTTAAATCCCTTGCTCCCTTCAGGAACAGACTAGCTAGAATCAGTAAGGTAAGTTCTGAAGAGCTGGTTCTGGCTGCTCTTAAATTAAGCTTTCTCTCTTAGGCTTTTGCCAAGGTCTTCAACACAACCCCTGATGACTTGGACCTACACGTGATCTATGATGTTTCCCACAATATCGCCAAAGTGGAGCAGCATGTGGTGGACGGAAAGGAGCGGACCCTGTTAGTACACAGGAAGGGATCCACCCGAGCTTTCCCTCCTCACCATCCCCTCATTGCTGTTGATTACCAAGTATGTGCTAAGCTATTTGTGTGTATGTGACTTAGGTAGTTATAAATATGGATGAATTTAAACAGGAAGGCAGCAGTTGTGAAAAGAAAATCTGTCATCCATGAGAACAGTGATTTCTCATCTCTGAAGCGAATTCCCCCATCATCTGTACTTTAGGATTATCTTTTTAAAGCCTTTGAATGATTAGAAGACAGAATTAAGATTAAACTCAGCCTGTTTCATTCCTTTTTATCCCTTTGGTGTAACAGAGTTAGAAAGACCCTTAACCTACTCCCATTTCACAGATGAGGAAATGGAAGCATGGAGAGGGCAGGTGCCTCACTTAGGATGGTTCTTCCTAATAACCTTTCCCTGAATGCTTTGCTCTTGAATTCAGTCTGCCTTCTGCTGCCTTCCCAGTCCTCACAGTTTCATTCCCTTCCTCTCCCCTCCTCTCTCAATTATCAAAAAACCAAAATAATGTCAACATAGTTGTGAGAGAAATGCATTTAGGTGGCTCAGATTTCTCCCACAGTCCTTCAATGCAAAAGGAAGTTTAAATCTCAAACATGAAAAGCTCGTGCTGTTTTAAATTTTAACATGTTTGATTTGTGTGCATCCTCAGCTCACTGGACAGCCAGTGCTCATTGGTGGCACCATGGGAACCTGTAGTTACGTTCTTACTGGCACTGAACAGGGCATGACTGAGACCTTTGGAACAACCTGTCATGGAGCGGTAAGGAAAACAAAAACTGACTTAGAAATGCTCTCTTCTGTTTCGTCATTGTTTTGCATTTTGACAGGTAAATGTACTTGATTGAGCATTAACAAAGTTGAGGTTTGGGTCTTATCTTCTACCTGAATTTATTCTCATAATATATACTGTCTGGTGAACCAGTGAAGTCATCTAGTATCTCTACTTGCAGGGTCATTTTCAAGCCAGCGACTGTTTCTCATCTCTGCAAGTTCACAAAGTCTGGCCTGAGAAATTGTCACACTAGCATAACTAGTACATCTTTAACTGATGCAGATTTACCTCAAGTTATCTTATTCACCGGACCTATTCATTTGCATAATTTGCTCCTTACTGGGTGGGTCCACTCAAGATTTGTGGGATATGCCCTATTTGCCAGTCAGAACCCTTGGGTAGACTACACAACTATATCAACATATCGCCTCTTCTAAGCCAGGGTTTGGCCAAGTTTTCAGTAAGTGCCAGACAGTCAATATTTTAGGCTTTGGGGGCCATATGGTCTCTAGCAGCTGTTCATTATGCCATTGTAGTGAAAAAAGCAGCCATACACAGTATGTAAACAAATGGGCATTGCTGTGTTCCAATAAAATTTTATTTACAAAACAGCTGTGTTAGGCCAGATTTGGCTCACAAACCAGTTTGCCAAGCCCTGTTCTAAGCCGTCAGAGTGGTCAGCTAATGATGTAGTAGAAAATAGAAACTGTCTGGAGTACCTTCTTATAGCACAAATTGTCACAAATATGTTTTAATTCTACCTTTTTACTCTGATCCTTTTTCATTGCCAACTGCCTCCCAACTCTTAATTTTAACCCAGTGATCAAAACCAGTGTGACATCTTACACCCACACAAGCAATATCTGGGGACATTTTTGATTGTCACACTTGGGGAGGGGAGTTTTGCAACTGGCATCTAATGGGTGGAAGCCAAGGGTACTGCTAAACATCCTGCAATGTACAGGACAGTCCCCACAACTAAGAATTATCTGGTCCAAAATGTCAGTAGTGGTAAGGTTGACAAACCGTTTTATTTTATTTATTTTTTTAATAGACATTTCTTTCTTTTTTAAATATATCTTTATTGATTACAGAGAGGAAAGGAGAAGGAGAGAGAGAAACATCAATGATGAGAGAGTCATTGATCGGCTGCCTCCTGCACGCCCCCCTGACTGGGGATCGAGCCCGCAATCCAGGCATGTGCACTTACCGGGAATCGAACCCCAGTCACCTGGATCCTAGGTCAACGCTCAACCGCTGAGCCACACCCGGCCTGGCGACAAACCTTTTTAAATCATAAAGAGTACAAAGCTTTTGTGATAACAGACATACTGTTTACAATTAAAAAGTAAAATATTTATATTCACCTGATAATTAACCAATTAGATACACAAAACTAAATCTTTAAATACTAAATGCTTTGTATAGATAGAAATTTGTTTTCCAAAGGGGTATGGTGAGGCTTACAACAAAAGGCACATAATAAGGTTGATAAAATAGTTCAAGATTGTCTTTTAACTCCTTTTTTAGTTTCAAAAGAAGTCGAGGAAAAGGCATATAATTATAAGGATTTAAATAATTGTTGGGGTTGGACATAAATTGTAGCTCAGAATTTATAAAGTGAAGTTCATTTCTTTCCTAATCTAGGGCCGTGCACTGTCCCGAGCAAAATCGCGACGTAATTTAGATTTCCAGGATGTCTTAGACAAATTGGCAGATATGGGAATTGCAATTCGTGTCGCATCACCCAAACTGGTTATGGAAGAGGTAAGTGACAAAGGCTTTATTTTTTTAATAACTATTAATTTTCCCCTGATTTTAAGAACAACACATGTTTATATAAGAGGTTTTAGAAAATACAAAAAAGGAAACACCTAGAATTCCACCAACCAGAGATAACCTCTATTAACATTTGGTATATTTTTTGCTTGCATGTTTTACAATATTTTTTCATTCAGCCATTCAACTAATACTTATTAAACATCTGCTTAACTAGGCACTATTTTAGGTGCTAGGAATACTGCAATGAACAAAACTAACATAAGTCCCTTCCTTGTAAAACTTTCCGAATAGTAAAACCTTAACAGTGCATTAGGTGGCGATAAGCGCAACAAAGTAAAAATGGAGAGGAGGCTACGGAGAGATTGGGAGTGGGTGCTGTTTTAAGTAGGACGTGGTAAGGTGATACTCGAGTGAAGAGCTGAAGGCAGTGAGGGATGGGCTATGTGAGTATCTAGGGGTAAGCTTTCCAGGAAAGGCAGAAAGAACAGCAGGCGCAAAAACCCAGGCGAAATCATGCTTGGGTGTTCAACAGTTTTTCAGTGTAATAGGAAGTAGGGCCAGCAACAGAGTGAGGATGCAGGAGAGAGTGAAATAGTCACCTAAGAGAGAGAAAGAGTAATTGGTCTAGTGAAACTTGGGGTAATTGCCAGGACGGCACGAAGGGCCCACCTGAGCTAACTTCAGTGTTGGGTGTTGACAAGTACATTCAGATGCAGAGGTGCAGGCATGAAGTAGAGGTTGGGTTACCTTTAACCCGGGTTGCACGTACGCACAGTGAAAAGGCAGGATTGCTGAGGGTGTTGCTAAGGGATTGTAGGTCTCATGAGGTTGAAGGATTATCAGAGATGGAACATGAGAGGAGTGAGCTGAAAACCTAGGCTGTGATCACCAGCCTGAGATGCTTGAAACAGATAATGAAGGACTTGTGATCAATGGTAATGACAAGTTCTGGGGTCTGACCCAGGGAGTGAATGGCCAGGGTAAACACTGAAGGAGTAGAAACCAATGAACTAAGAAGCCAAGGTACTTTACTATTCGGAAAGTTTTACAAGGAAGGGACTTATGTTAGTTTTGTTCATTGCAGTATTCCTAGCACCTAAAATAGTGCCTAGTTAAGCAGATGTTTAATAAGTATTAGTTGAATGGCTGAATGAAAAAATATTGTAAGGATCCTCTTCCTCGATACTGAAATCAGAAGTATAGTAGGAGAGTGACTGTGAGCCAGGAAAAAATCTCAGTATTATTTTAGTGTGCACTTCTTTTTCACAAGTGACGTTTAAATAGACTTTTACAATGTTTAACTCCACCCCTGCAGGCGCCTGAGTCCTATAAGAATGTGACAGATGTTGTGAACACCTGCCACGATGCTGGAATCAGCAAGAAGGCCATTAAACTGCGACCGATTGCTGTTATCAAAGGATAGAACCCTGCCTGTGGCCACCGGACTCCAGTCACCCTCACTGTAGTGGAAGTGGACTGAAGTGCTCTTCAGACATCAAGACTCAGAGACCTGACAGGTTCCAAAGCATGTGGCTGTAACTGCCATTGCGAAGTGGCTGACGGAGGCTGCTGCTTCAGGAGCCAGTGCTGTCAAATTACCTTCTGGGAGGACTCACATGTTCCCCATTTGGAAAGGGATGCATATGCTTCCTCTCTGGTTGTCCCACAGATTGTTAGGGAAATCTATTAGAGGGTGGGGATAGTTCAAGAAACTGCCTTACTCGGTCACACAAGTCTTTAATCATCAGAATGAACTCTACATCCTGAGAGGTGTCATGAACATTCTGTTAAATGGGAAGGTTTTAGAATGTTTCCTTTCTGCCCTCCTTTTATCACTTTGTCCATTCATCTACCATCTACCCCGTTCCCCTACTCTGAGCAAAGTCCTAAATACCATTCTTGCTTGGAGAGCCTCCATAGGGTCATGTCAGGATGTTAGCTATTTGGATGGTGGGACACAGTGATGAGTGAGTGTGTGGCAGTGTAGGAATAGGGACCCAAGAGAAAATAATTTTTCGTAGACTTGTTACTTTTCTCATTCTGAATGTAAGGCAGTTTTGACTTAGCCTGCAAAATGGCATCAGCTGGTGGTATCTGTCATTAATTAGACCTGGTCTGGCAAACTTTTCTTGAATAATAACTTGCACAGCACAAGTAATATGTTTACATGGTGATCAGATCATTATAAAAGCAGGAACCACGTCTGTGATGTTAATGGTTGCTCTGTGTTAAGCTGACTAGTCTTGTGCCACCTAATTAGATTTCATGTTGTCTACTGTGACACCTTGGAGATGCTAAAGTTATAGGTTACTAAGGCTTCGGTTGAGTCCAAATAGCCAGTAAAATATAAAAATCTAATAAAGTTGCAATATATTGTTTGTATTTTGTGCTTAGTATTTTATAGCTTAGGACAATTAGTCACTTTGGTCGGTGTTAATGTTTTCTGATTTTCTTCCAGGATGCTTTCAGAGACTTGCCCTAAAAAACATTCTTACACCCCTGGCCGGTTTGGCTCAGTGTTTAGAGCGATGGCCCATGGACCGAAGGGTCCCGGGTTTGATTCCAGCCAAGGGCATGTACCTTGGTTGCAGGCTCCATCCCCTGCCCCTGTCAGGGTACGTTTGGGAGGCAACCAATCAATGTGTTTCTCTCCCATCAATGTCTCTGTGTCTCCATCTCTCTCTGCCCCCCCTTCCACTCCTTCTGAAAAGCAATGGAAAAAATAGCCCCAGGTGAGGATTAAAATAAAAAGAATGCATGGCCTGAGTCTGGTCATGAGCAAACATCAGGTGGACCCACGTTGAGGGTCCTCCTGCAGAATGAAGGCCCATACACTCAAAACTCAAGGAAATGAAAAGCCAGGAAAAGGCTGACAAACCGTTCTGGAGTCTGGAAAGACACAACTACTATAGGCAATATATATTCTGGATAGGATCCTGGGCTGAAAGGGGAAAACCAGCCTTGTTGGGACAGTTGGTGAAATCTGAATAGAATCTATAAATGGGTCAGCAGTGATGTGCCCAGGTTGATTTCTTGGTGGTTATGCAGGGTCATGTCCTTGTGTGAACTGTGATTATATAATAAGAAATGCATATTTGGTCTCTATCCTGTTTCTGGCACAGAGCTGCTAAAACCCTTGGGATTTCCTAAGTGGTAACAGGAATAAAGTGTCTTATTATTCATAGTAAGTCCCTTTCAACTACAACAGAATTTATATTAATGAGGTGATTTTTGGGAAGTCCCTAAGGATGGGGGCTGGTTGCCTGGAGAACCAACCTGTGACTAGAGAGTTGGACGTTCAGCCCCACCCCTGACCTCCAGGGAAGGAGAAGGATTGGAGATGGACGTCAGTCACCAATGACCAGTGATTTAATCCATCGTGCCTGTGTCATGAAGCCGCCATAAAAAACCCAAAGGTCGAGGTTCAGAGAGCTTCCTGATTGCTGAGCCAGAACGCATCCCTGTGCCCAGTGGGTGACATTCCCCAAACTTAAGGCACAGAAGCTGTGTTTGGGACCCTTCCAGGCCTCCCCCTCTGTATTTCTTAATGTGGCTGCTCATTCATATGCGTAGTAGCCTTTGTAATAAACCAGTAATCTAGTAAGTAAACTGGTTTTCTAAGTACTGTGAGCCGCTCTAGCAAATCAAACCCAAGAAAGGGGTCATGGGAACCTTCAACTTATAGTCAGAAGCACAGGTAAACCTGGACTCAGATTGGTATCTGAAGTCTTGTGGGACCGAGCCCTTAACCTTTGGGATCTGAGGCTATCTCCAGATCAGTGGTGTCAGAATTGAGTTAAATTGGACACGCGGCCAGTGTACACTAAAAATTTGAGAATTGCTTGGTGGTGTTGAAAAAACACATCGGACCTTATTTGGAAAAAATTAATGCTTAAGGGTGATGGGAGCTCATGTTTAAAGATTCAGAAAACAACTAGTGATTATTAATTATGCAGAATGGGCAAATGGGGTAAATATAAACAGTCGGGGAATGTGAGTGAAGAGGATGTGGGAGGACAACATGGGGAGAGACCGTCTTACACCACCCAGCAATTTCAATTCTCCATTGTGAGAAATAGTAGGTCACGGTGGCTGTAAGTGACTCATTACACAAATCAGAAAACCTAGCGTGTCACTCTGTCCATCATCCTACTTGAGAATCTAACCAACATCAACGGACTGTCAAATAGAATTTTTCCTCCGCCTAATAGAGAAGTTGTTCTCTGCAAAGCTATCCGTCTCCGTGAGAGACTCGCTTCGCTTGTGGGTTAGCAGTGATGATGGCATTTTCTAGCTCACAGAGATCTTACCCTTACGTCACCTCACTGCACCTTTACCACAAGCCCGTGCGATGAAATAGGTGTTACCATCCTTAGTTCTACAGATGAAGAAATAAGTTCAGAGAAGTCCCATGACTTGCCCGAGGAAACACATCCGGCGAGTGCTGAAGCCGGGATGGGAATCCAGGTCCTTTCCGCTTTGTCAAGTCAGCCCAAGCCGCGGGCCTTCTGTAGAGAGTGCTGCTCTCCCTTCGGGTGTCAAGCCAGAGGACATCAGGACGTGTTCTGTTCCTAATCAACCTTGGTTCCTGTGGGTGTAAATGGGTGTCACGGGGAATCCCCTAAATGGCCAGGACCCCAAATGTACTTTATTCTACTTGTCCCTCGTTTGGTTTTGGTTTTGGTTCGTTTGCTTTGGTTTTTCTTACGTGGGTACTGAGCTATGAGTATGGTAACCATGGGTCTCAAACGAGAGCTTACAGAGCGGGACTTAATGTCAGTCTTCAAATGCGCTGTTAGGATCGAAAGTTACCTAGTCATTTGAATCTGCACAGGGCTGCTTCAGAACAGCGAAAGGAGATGCTGGTTGAAAATAAGGATGAAAAGTAATTGGATCACAGAAATCCTGGCTTTATTTTTCTTCGCCATTGTCACCACCTGAAACGTACGCATTCCTGATATGAAGCTCCTGCAGGCAGGCAGTAAATACTTGCTGATTGATGAATGGATGGAGGAAGACCAACCAGACACAGTTTGACAGTTTGCCTGCCTGTCACCTCTCTAAGCTTGTTTTCTCATCTTTAAAATAGGAGTGATATATAATACGTACCTCTTAGGAATGTTGTGAAGATCAGATGAGAATACTACATTTAAGGGGCAGCCTGCCTTCTCGTGGGCCCCCAGGAAATGTTAGCTGTGGGCAGTTTCTGTCATTAGAGGTGTTTTAAGAGAACAGATATGCTTCTGCCCTGCGCGGTTTAATCCTTCATTTCACTAAAACCCCCAGGGTTAAGTGAGGTCACTTCCCAAGGCGCGTTCTAGTCCTGTGACTCTGGATAGGATTCCCTCCTCAGGTTTTTCCACCGTCAGGGAAATGAGAACCGTCGTCAGGAGTGGCCCCCCCAAGGCTTGCTCTGTAGGCAGAAACCAGTTTGGAGAGTTTTATAGTCAGGCTGCGCCTCCTGCAGCATCTGCGGTTTCGTTCTGGCCGCGATTAATGACGGCGAGTAACCCAACATGAAAAGGCCGCTGACAGGTTTTCACAAAAGGACGCAGCTAAATAGCTACGAAAGGATTAAAAACCAATCTCACCACCCAGACAGCCTGTGCATCAAACACACACACAGCTCAGCGATGGTAATCAAAGAGCTGGAAATAGTTCTATGGTTTCACGGACCAATAAAGAAAATATAAAGCGACTTTAGGCCCTCCGCCCTCTCCCGCAGCCCGTCTGCCTGATGGCATGAAACGGTTGGCGACGGATGGCAGAGAAGGGCTGAGCGCGCTGGCCTGGGGGAGAGCTGCCTTTTAGAGATCACTCCACAGAGAAGGGTTCCAGCACTTGGCCTGCATTTCCATCAAAAGCCTCATTCCCAGGGTGACAAGTGGGGTTGTTACCCACCTCTGCAGATGACAATGATAACTTTGGGGGCTTTGAGAAAACCTTTGTCTAGACAGAGACAGCTCAGAGAGCTTTTGAAATGCACCATCTGGCATCTTGGTTGGCTTGCCTATAGCTGAGTAAGGCTGACTCATCCTGTGAAATGCTTTTCCAGCCTGATGGGTCTTTGCTCGAAAATTCAATTTAAGGCTGATAGCATCTGGATTCAGGAGGACGGTTCAGCCCCCTTGTCCAGGGGTAAAGTTATCCTACTGACAGAAACTGCTGGCCAAAGGAGCAGACCAGACCCAGGTGAATGAAGGGCATCTCAGTTCTACTCTCCAAACTCTGTCCCGTCCCCCCCCCCAGGTTATCTTATTTCCTTCCCTGGCCCCAGAAATTCCACAAAGGGAAGAAACTAAGGTTTCTTTCTCTCCAGCCTTTGACCCTCACTCTGCACTGGTTGCTCTGTTGAAGTTTTTCTACATGAGACAACTTTTTTTTTTAACCTCGGAAGCCACAGACAAAAGGCAATTAGTAAATTATTGAGTGTCTGTTATTTGCTGCCAGACTCTTGGGCAAGATGTGTTGCATATATTAGCATTATCTCATATAATAAACACTGTAGAACTTTCCAGAGTTACCTATCGTCATAAAACTATAAAATATAAAGTAAATACGAATATAATTTAAAATTGTGTCATCACAGAGGTGACTTGTGCCAACTTTTTAACCAAGTCATTAAAAACTGCTAACTCAATACTTTTGAAAGCAGACATTACCTAAGGGACAACATTAAACCCATAGAGTCACACTTTTCACACAACCCTCTTCTTTTCTCTTCGCCCATTTTTTAATGTTTGGATTTTTTTGTAGTTGAGTTGTAGAAGTTCTGTGTGCATGTGTGTGTGTGTGTTTGTAAATAAAAAAGTTTTTTTTCAATTACAGGTGAAAAAGGTGAAGGGATGGAGAAGTACAGATTGGTAGTTACAAAATAGTCCCGGGGATGTAAAGTACAGCATAGGGAAGATAGTCAATAATATTATAATGACTGTGTGGTGCCGGGGGAGCTAGAATTATCAGGGGGGACACCTGAAACTAATTCAAGATCATACTGAATGTAAACCCTCTGCTCATGTTCATCACTGTCACCGGCAAATGACGGACCCTGCTCCCCTTCCTGACTTAAACACCTACCTCAGGCTTTACCTGAGTCTGTTACCCTCCCAGTTCCTGGGACCTTCACCTCCACTGGACTTCAGGCTCCTTGAAGCCTTGTCTGAATCGACTAGAACTTCGACCTCTAAGGCCTCAGGCTCAGAGCTCTCTGACACACCACCCTTCTCTCCAGCCGGTTTCCCTCCACATCAACCCAGCTCTTTCTTTCTTCGCTGTGAGGCGTCTTCCGAGGGCAGTCTTCCCTTACCCCTATCTACTCCCACCCCTTTTACGCTCTGACAGAGGTCTCTAGTGATCTTTTCATGGTTAAATCCAAAGGGTCCGTCCCCTAGTTAGGCTCCCTGACACCTCTGACTCATCGGTTATTGTCAACCAAGCCCTCCTTCTTATAAAATAATATCCGCATTTGATCGCCGTGATCTCATGCGAGCCTGGGCCTCCTAACTAACGTCTTCATCGCCTTCAGAGACATTCGTTCTCGGGCGCCGCTCGGGTGTGGGCCTGCCAGCGTGCCCGTTCTCACCAGCCCCTCCCTGGGAGAGCTCTCGGTCCCCATTCCTCCCTGCGGGGTGTGGCCCTCCAGGCCGCAGCTGGCCTTGGCTTCCTTCCTGACCCCGGCATTAGCATTTCGAACAGTTTATTAGGCCCCATGGCCTCCCAGTCCGTCTCCTTCCCATCCTCCCTGCCGCAGGTCAGGCTCTCACTTCCTCTCTTATTATTACAGTGCCCGATGGTGGCGGTTTCAACCCGTCTGCCGCAAGAATTTTTAAAACATGCGATACCTGACCATTTAGTCAGGGGCACCGACCTCTTTTCCCGTCGATGGTCAAATAAAAAGGTGACACAACAGCCAGCACATTAGCCATTCAGGGTAAGTCGAAATTATACCTATATTTTTGTCAGATCAGCAAAAAATATCTATTTTGGAGTGGCGCAGAATTGTAGTAATTGGTTTGTGCGCCATGAGACGAGAAAGGTTGGAAATCGCTGCGCTGTCGCCTGCGGCTTCCTGCCGTTAGTGACCCTCAGCCGCAGCGCCAAACGGTTCACCCTCTTTCCAAACAAAACCAGGAGTTTTTTCAATAGCTCCCCATTGTCTAAAAAATAAAGTTCAGGACTGTTTAACCTAGGTCTCAATGCCTTCTAGAGCCTCGGCTCAGCCACCCTCTCTCTCAGCTTCCACTCTAAACACAGCCCCCGCCCCTGAGGCATCCCGCTCCCTTGGGCCCTCTGCCTGTGCCTCTCATTCCGCTTTCACCCGCGGGTGCTGCAGCCCCCAAGCCTTCCCTCCTAGTTCTCTATGCGCTTGAAGCGGCTCTGTATCCTCACAGCATTTTTCACTTGGGACATCAGTTATACCACTTACACCTTTTTTCCTCGTGTTGAGGCCAAATGGGTCCATATTTCCTCTAGATTGTAAGATTCTTTAAATTCTATTCAACAAAAAATTATGAAGCTTGCTTTTTTTAAAAAAAAAAAAATTAGGCATTGTAACAGAAACTAGAACTCAAAAAGAGTAAGCTGCAGCTCTGGGACTGGATCTTTCTAGTGGGAAAGAGGCTACAGAAACAGTTACTGTACCACGTGCAGGAAGTGGGCACGTGGGCATGTCTTCCCGACACCTGTTTCCCCTGGTCTAGGACTTTGCACAGGTCAGATGAATGGCATTTTTGAGCCTAAAAGATGATGCAATCTAATCTTCGAGTGTCCTGGCACAGGGAACTGAGACCCCAGAAGTTAGGGACTTACCCAAGGTCACTAGGTCAGTGAGTGGCAGAGTTGGACCCCGGCACACTCCGCCACACCTTCACACTGCCCCTCCTCCTTTATACATTCGAGGGTGAGGGTGGGGTGTCAGTGAATTAGGGTTATAAACCGCAGGGAATATTGTAAAAGCAATAAAGTATAGTCAATGGATATGTTTGGGCTGATTGGCCAAAAAACTAGGGAAGAGCTTGAAGGCCATGTAAGTGTTTCTCCTTTCATGAGTGTATCGTTTCCTTGAAAGTCCCCTCCACTGCTTCTACATAGCTTGTTGATAATTAATTTTGCCCACATCTAGTATTTTCACAGTAGCATCTTTGCCTTGGATATCTGCCGCAAGCATTTTCTCTGCAAACATTTTCACCGCAAACAACTAACTGGCCTAAGGCAATTTTGCCGTAAAAAGCATAAAATCATCAAAAATAAGAGAGGGGCCTTAAAAAGGACATAACAAAATTTAAGAGAGTTTATTGAGAAATACAAAATATTTGAATACATTAAAAATGTGTGTAGATTCATAGATATTGTGCAGATACCTGCTTTTATGAATCGTACCTAAGTGCCTGTCTTTGCTCTCTATGGGAAATGTGGGTTCAACTCTGCATCCTCAGAGGGCCCTCAGCCTCTCTCCTCCCAATGTCGTGGGCTTCAAAATAAGAAACCAACTCTTGGCGCAAATCATCCTCATCTGGAAGAAATGCTATTTTAAGACCATCGCCACCACCGTATCTGCTGGTCACCATACAGGCCATTACGAGGCCTAGGTAAGATTTATACATAATATAGAAATGGGAGCAACTGTGAAAACCTGTCAGTGGAGAAATGAAACCAAACTGACAACAAGCTTAAATACATTAAATCTGCTGAACGTGGTTGATATGTCGATGGGGAAATGAAACCAAACAAAACCCCAAATGGTCAACCCGTTACTTTATCTTTTTTACAGCAAAATTGCCTTATGACCAACTAGTTATGTGGGTGAAAATGTCTGCAGCAAAAATTATTGTGGCTAGGATGCTACAGGGGAAGGACCTAGAACCAATTTTCGTTTTGAGAGTCCAATGGTTCCGTGGTTAATGAAGCGTTCATTCACGAGGGAAGACAACATTTTAAAAGGTCTCATTCCTGGGCTGGTGCTCCTCCTGTAAGCCATCAGGAAGGTTCCAGAAAAACTGCCTGATTATTTCTTTCCTCTAAAAACAGTTATACAATTGAGCTGGGATTTCATTTTTTTCAAAGCGTTCCTCAAAATCATTGCCTTATTCTCAATAGGGCTTCAAACAAAACCACATTAAAGTTTCTCAAGGCATTTAACCCAGAATAAAGTTCTTTAAAACTGCCCTTGTTCTTTATAAGTCACTGATCTCAGCGAAGTATATTTATTCATAGATTTTATACATTGATTTTAAAGAAATGAAAAAAAGTATATTTTCCCCTGCAGTTAAAAAGCAAGCAATCACATAGTCTGTGTAGATTAAACAAAATATATTCTATTATTATTCCCACTTTAAAAATTTTTTATTGATTGATTTGAGAGAGAAAGAGAGAGAAACATCAATTTGTTGTCCCTGTTAATTATGCATTCATTGGTTGATTCTTGTATGTACCCTGACCAGGGATCAAACCCACAACCTTGGGATATCATCAGGGCGATGCTCTAACCACCTGAGCTACCCAGCCAGGTTATTATTTCTACTTTGCAAAAGAGTAGAATAAAGGAATGGAAAGTGTGATTACTGCCCCACTAGGACCCCTTAAAAAGTCTTTCAACGCTCTTAATAACTTGGTTAATTAGCATTTCCTCTAACTCACCTAGGAAGGTAGCAGGAATGTCTCCCCCTTTTTTTCCCTAATTAGTAAATATATCTCAGGCTTGCTTCCTGAAGCCTCCATGTGGAATAACCACCCACCTGGAGGCTAACATGGATACAGTGCAGGAGTGTGTGAGGTTCCACTAAGTGATGGGTAAGAGAAAACAAGAGGAAGCGGCTCTTACATCTTGCCCATTCAAACCAAAAGGCTCCCCCACTGCTCTTAAGAAAAAGGAAAGTTTGGCTGTGAATCATTGCACAGCATTTTTCTGTGCAGCCAAAAACAATAGAAAACCATTATACTAATCATTATAAATATTAGTAATTATACTTTTTAGCATGGATTCAGCATTCCAAGGGTCAGGTAACATGTGCTAAGTGCAAGAGAAGGCATGCGAAGGGAAACAGCAAGTCTGGGCTTTGTGGTCAGCCGCAGGACTGGCTCTCAGGTCAAGCAATTGTAGCAACACTAATCTGGGCAAGGGGGGTAATCTCTGAGCATTTTTTTTTTATCACAAAATGTGTGTAATACCCATCTCACAGATTTATGAAAATTAAACACAACAAAATGTAAGAACGCACACAACATAATTCCTGGCACGTAAAAGATGTTCATTGAATATTAACTTCCCTCAGTTGACACACCTGTAAAAAGGGGGTAATAAACCCTACCCAATGGGGCCAGCTGGGGGTTAGGTGAAACAATTCCCTGAAAGGGCTCACCCTTGTCAGTCTCCTCTCCTTGCCTATTTCCTAGCCCCATTCCCTGCCCCATATCAAAGCTGCCTGCTTGAAAAGGGCAATTTAGCATGTTAGAAAATAAACAGAGGAAGCTTATCTTCTCTTATGTCAAGGTTTTTTACTTATCTATGGTCTTATAATAGTTGCTCAGAGGAAAAAAAAATAAACGACCAGAATTAAGTATTTTTTAAGACCAGAAACAAGCCGAAGTCACTAGATAATGTCCATATACTGGGGAGCCCACGTTGCGATTCAGGTTTGAGAATGGACTGACCTCAGTCCACCCCGTTCAACCATCGAAGCATTTACTTAAATTAAAAAAAAAAAAGTCACAGTGTCACTTCGATTTAACCAAAAGTTGAATCAGAACTACAAGGGGCGATGCAAAGAAAATGGAAAAAAACAAAAAAAACTGGACAAAATTACAACCGAGAGGAAAAATAAACTTTCATACAAATCCGAATTCTCTTCCAAAAAGATCATCGGTACTAACGTGTTATCTGCTACATTCTGTGGCGTTTCCGTATTAGTCCCTTTTTTATAAGACAGGATGTATCAAATACATAGAGTGTCTCTTCCAGCACCGCGGTTCACGCGCTCGGTCGACGGCACAGGGCGGTCTGGCCGCTCGCTGGCAGGTGTGTCCCGGGGTCAGCCGGGTCCCCTTCGCCCAAGGCACGGTGCCCCTGACATCGCTAATATGATTCCCACAGGGAGGAACGCAGGACAGCGGCCCCCCTCCTCTTAAGAACTGCCCTTTATGTATCTATTTTTGCTAAGTTCTTCTTTGGCTGAGGTTGGGTTTATTTCAATATTTATGTATATATTTTACCCACACCCAGGACGGTGCTCCCGCAGTTCCTACCCTTTGAGTTTGCAGGTGAGACGCACAGAGGTTCCCTTAAACGAGCACCTTTGAGTTGCAGGCGCAAAAGCCAATAAAAGGGGGTAAATCCCAACTAGAAGGTCAGGATGCCTTTTTCCCCGTAAAGCACTCATTTCTTTTTCCTAAGATTTTTTTTTTTTTTTCCTGGAGTAAAAAACAAGATTAAAAATGCAACCCCCGTTTGGAGAGAACCTTCGACCGCACTGCAAAGGCGCGCGAGGCGCAGACGCCAGGGTCCGGGTCCGAGTCCGGGTGCGTGTCCAGGTCCGGGTCCGAGTCCGGTCCGGGCCCGGGCCCCGCTAGCTGCCCGCCTCCTCGGGCTCGCTGCAGGGCGACGGCGCGGACGAGGCCTTGGACTCGCCGTCGCTGTTGCAGTCGGGCCTGCGCGGGGCGCCGGCCGGGCCCTCCTGCCCCCTGGCGGGGCGCTCCAGCAGCTCCTGCAGGTGCCTGATGTAGCCGATGGCGGCGCGCAGCGTCTCCACCTTGCTCAGGCGCCGGCCCGCCAGCTCGCGGGGCAGGTGGTCGCGGAGGCGCGCGTACCCCTCGTTCACGCAGCGCACCCGCTGCCGCTCGCGCTCGTTGCGCTTGCGGAGGAAGGCGGGCTCGAGGGCGCCGCCCAGCGGCAGGGGCAGGGCCAGGCGGGGCCGCCTCGGGGCGCAGCGCGCCGCGTCCAGGCGCAGGGAGACCCTGAAGGGGTCGCCGAGGGGGAGGCGGGGCAGCGCCCCCGGCAGGCTCAGGGGCCCCGGGTGCAGGTGGCGCGGCAGGGTCAGCAGCGCGGCCGCTTGGCGCGTCTCCATCCCTCGCCGGAGAGCCGACAGGTCAACCTAGAGGTGAAGGTCTCGGCGGAAAACGAGGCTGCGGCTCTTCAAAGCGGAGACGACGGTCCATTCGGGCCGCCTGGCCCAGAAGTTCGGTTCTGGGAGAAGCTCCTGAGTCCGCTCAGCTCCAGGACAGGCTTCGGGAAGCTTTGCGCGGCTCGGTGGATGCGCCGCGCTCCCCGGGCTCTTTATATAAAGCTCCAGTCGGAGGCGCTAGGCGCAGATCGAGGACCCCTAATCCACACTTCAAACCCCGTCTTCCTCTCTGATCTCCTTCTTTCAAAAGATAACAAAAGGGGGTTCCTGCGCGCGGTCCCCTGGCCTGGACATGTGAGCGCACACCAGACAGTAATCTTGCGAAGCCACCTGAGGTTGACAATGACTGTAATCCGCGGAGCTGGGTCTTCAGGCGCACAGGAATCCCCGAGGATTCAGAAGAGCTCCTCCCAGGAACCGCAGGCCTCCTGGCGGCGGAGCGAAAGTTTTCCAGAGGCTTTCTCCTTGAAAATCAAAACGGGGACTGCCCTCTGTGGTTTCCGGCGTCCAGGGCTCGTGGAAAGGGCTTTTAGACTGTTTGCAAACTTACACTTGCTCCTTCCTTTTTGGGGAGGTGGAGGGAGGACCTCATCAAAAGAAAGACTGCTCCCTTGTGGTTATGAAATGTGTCAAATCCAGGAGGACCCCAGGGGAAGGCTTGAAAAAAAAACCCAATTAGACATTGTTTGAAGGGGACAGGAATGAAATGTACTTTAGCAACAAGTATAAGGGTCTGCCTGCTACGCTTCAATTTACAGCGAAGGCTGGGCGCTCTATGTATTTGTGCTACTTTTCAGGAGACATCAAAAGACTGAGCAGTAACAAACACTTTTTGCCAGAGTTTTATCTCACAGTGCTTACTGTAAACACAGTTTAAACACTGCTTTCCGACCTCTTTAATCCCACCCAGGATATAAGGACATTGTCTTTCCATAGTGGAAAGAGTGTATTTCTATTGTATTTTTTTGGTCTTAAAAAAAAGATGCAATTTCTTTTCTCCCTTGGGGGCAGGAAAGCAACATTTGAAAGGTGCGGAGCCCCAATTCCAAGGAGTAAGGATGATGGCTTTGAAGACTTTTCTTTTTAACACACAACCAAAAAATGAATAATTAATCCACCAGTGTTGGTGAAGGGCTTTGAAGATGAAAGTGTCATTAAAAATCCAACTGTACTGGTTAATGTCAAAGAATGTGTTATCGCACTGAAAAATCAGATTTCCTGTTCTGCACACCAGCACATTAAAGGCAGCGTCTACTTTAAAAGTCCAACTTAAAAACAAGAGAAGCAAAAACCCCCTACATTTACAATCAGACTATCTGCTTATTCCTTGGGAGCCAAGGTGTCGCCCTAACATGTTTTTTTGACAAGTCCTGCATTTCCCTGTTTACTCTAAATGATCTGCCCGAAGCAACTGGAAAAACACTTCCATCAAGGCAAATAAAATTGAAATAATTATTCCTTTCAGGCATAAGTTAGTCACATTTTAAAAGGCATAACTCCCTATATGGCTTGTTCCGGCAAACAAGCTAATATGTCATCTTAATTCCTCAGTAGAGTTAGATCCGGAGAAGGCCCTTCGTGTTGGGAGAAAAGCCCACCACAGAGAGGCAGATAGACGATTAGATCACAAGGTGCTTTTTCCGTCATGACAAAGATATTGGCCTTTATTCTAAGAGTGACAGGAAATAAATGAAGTATTTTGAGCAGGTAGGCGATGTAACAAAATTTGTTTTTCAAGAAGATCACTATCTGCAGAGTGGAGAATAGATGGGGGTGAGGGAGCAAAGCAGAGAACAGTTAAAAGATATTTTTCATCCCCAGACTGACAGAAATGAAAAAGATTGCTAACATCCAGGGCAGGCAAAGATTTGGGGAAGGGGCAGGAGCATAAACTGCTACGAGTTTTTGGGAAAGTAACTATTGAAATTAATAGCGCACATCACATATGGTTTGACCCAGAGATCCCTACAATTTTGTCCAAAAATAAATACACCAATATGGATGTCTACTTGCACTAATATCTATTGCAACATTGTTTGCAGTGATTTTAAAAAAGAAAAAAGGAAACAGCCTGAATGTCCGTCAATAGGAAAAGAGCTAATACTTTTAGAATATCATGCTACTATTCAAAATAATGTTAGATCCATATGTAAGAACTTGCACACATGTCCATGTGTTAAGTGAAAAAGAGCTAATTGCAGGATAACATATCCAGCTTTAAGTCAAAACAAACTATTTTGCATGACACATACGTCCTTACATGTGCTTGTGTAAGCACAGAAAATGAAGTGGGAAGACAAGCCCTGAGTTTTCGTCATTGGTATTTTAAAACGGTGCCATTGAGGATGGGAGTGTTTTTTTTTCCTTTATGGATCTCTCTCCTGTTTAACCCATCACAAAAGAACACATTACTTTTGTATTTTTTAATCTAATGAAGTTTAACACAGTAAGAGAATGTAAAGAAAACGTAAAGGACACCCTGACAAACCAACAGATTTACTATTATAATTTAAAGCTCTTGGGCCAGGTTTTCTGGCTCTTTAGAAATTTGTCTGTGGAGAATAAATACCTACAGGACTAAGGTCCTCCCCTCCCGCACCACCCCCCTAATACCGCAATCTAAAATTGTCAGATCCGGATCCTGTAGTGGTCTTTTTATAGGGTCTAAGTGATGTAATGATGTATCTACACGGTCACAAAGAATGCTGAGAAGAGCTTTTCTTATGCTTTTTGAAGGCATAAATGCTTTAGAAATAAGTGGCTTTTCCGGTGAGCAGCATTGTTTTACTCGCATTATGGGAAGGTGGGGGCTGCTGGAGGCTGCCTTCTTCAAGACAAAAGAGATCAAGAGAGGAACTTCTGAGTCCCAATCACTCCCCAGCCAGTTTTGACCCAGACAAATGTTCTCTCCAACTTTAAAGATGCCTAGATTGGGTTACAGCTATACTAAGCCTCCAGGGACACTGGGACTAGGTTTGTGGAGTCCTCCGTGGATCTGCGGGTCACTAAAGACCAGGCTCGGTAGATTTAAAGGGATCTCTAAGGTCCCGGAAGACTTCCACCCCTAAAACTCTGACAGGGCCTTCGCCGCTCGCTGAAACATGTGAGGTAAAGATACTGATCCTCCTGATCCTCTCTTGATATATCTGATATCACATTATAGACTTGTGTTTCCTAGGCTCATGGCACAGAGGGGTACATACTCTTCTGGCCCCGTATTGGCAGTTTGCTTCAGCTGTCACAAGAGGGGACAGGGGAACGTAAACAGTATTATGACCTCCTGATAGAAATCAGGTTCCTCACAGGTGTAGTTCACTAAATCTCAGATGGATTATCTAACACGGTTCTATCCTAGGAGTCTTTTTCTATACAGCTCAGGTAGAAACTATATTACTATATGCAACACCCACCAGAGGTCTTCTTAGGTACAACTAAACATTGGGATTCGCCACCGAGATTTAGCACCAGGTTCGTTTGGAAGGAGACAGGTCAGGAGCGACAGCTTGGAGCGGGACAGAACTGGGTGTCCCGCCTCCCTGGGAGTGCTTAGGATAATCCACTGCCGTGACCGCACAGCAGCTCCCCCTCACCCGCCTGCGGCCACATGGAGCTCAGGTCGAGGAAAGAAGACTGACACCAGATCCCTGGCTTAGGAGGCTCATAGCCCTGGGGAGCCGGGATTTCTGGTACCCGCCTCACCTACATAGCTTCCAGGGCCCCACCAGGGCCCAATTAAAGAGTTTTCACACTCAGGAAAGCCCAAAGCTATGCTCTCCCATCAGGTAATTACAGTTTTGCCAGGCCAAATGCAATTTACCAATCAAGTAATTGCTCTGCTATAAGTAATGTTGCCTAACGACCTAGTTGACAAGTCTGCCTTTATCGGGTTTTAGAGGAACAGATAACAGAAAGTTAACTGAAGGTCGAACAGTCATGCGGAAAGATAAAAGCTCTACTGATCCTCTACCCACATCACGAAGCTCTCTTTTAAAGATAACATAATTTACAGCAAGATTTAAAGAACCGCAAATATGCAGGTACAATTCGGTGCTATTTTGTTGTTCTTCTTAAACACTATCTGCATTCTAACCTAGTCTCTGCAGTCTTTTATCATATAGAAATGAAAAATTTTGATGTAGTCAAATACATTCTTTCCTTACGGTTTTTGTCTTTTCTTTCTTATTTAAGGCGACCGCCTCCAACCACGCACTTTGCAAGGCCTTTCCTTGTCTGTGTGGCACCTTGGTGTGAATTAGAAAAAGGCCCCGAACTCCAGGCTTGGAGAACCGACGGCTGACCACAGCTCACCTGGAAGGACTGTTGAGCAAGGATGCCCAAATTTGGGAGAGAAGAGCGAAGAAGGTGACATGCTCTTTTATATCTAGGAGAAAAACAAACAAACTTGGGATTCTAATTGGGATTGTGTTAAATATACCAATTAATTTTTGGTATATTGAGTTTGGTATATTGAGAGAATTGAGTTTTTATAAAACATTGAATCTCTCTTATAGGAACATAGAACTAATTTATTCGGATCTTCTTTTTTGCCCTTTAATAAAGTTCCACAGGTTTCTTCATGTAGATCTTAACATGGTTCTTGTTATTTTTTATCTCAAGATGTCTCATAGGTTTGGTTGCCGATGTGAATGGTATTTTTTTCTGTTCTTCAAAGCTGCTGATTTATTTCAGGTTAATCTTTAATCCGGACATTTCAGCGATCTCTCTCATTGGTTCTAATGGTTTTTGAGGTAAAATCTACATACAGTTAAATGCACATATATTAAATGCACAATTCAATGAGTTTTGCTAAATGTATACACTTGTAAAACAACATCCCACTCAAGATAGTTCTAATTGTTATTTTTAAAAGATGATTTTGTAGGATTTTTAAAACTATAATCATATTGTCTACCAATAATGATAGTTTTGTTTCTTCCTTGCTATTATAACTCATTCATTTTTCTTGTTGAATTTCCCTGCCTAAGATCTTCAATCCGATGCTAATTGTAGTAGTAAGAGCTAGCTAGCACCCTTGTATTTTTTACGGGAAAGCTTCTAATGTTTCACCGTGTAGAAGATATTCTCTATCAAATTAAGGAAATGTTCTTCTACTCTTAGTTTGCTAAGAGTATTATCAGGAATGGCTATTAAATTGTATCAAATGCATCTTAAAGATAATCATGCATATTTTCTTCTTTAATTTATTATTGCAGTAAATTACAATAATAGGTTTGCTAATGCTGAGCCTTCTTACATTCCTGGGATTAAACCCTATGGAGTCATATTCCTTTAATATACTGCTGGATTCAACTTGTTAAAATTTTATTGAGAGAGTTTGTTCCTACAGGTCCCAAGTTATATCGGCTCATAGTTTTATCTTCTTGTGCTCTCCTGTTTTGGTTTCAGCGTAGGTTTAAACTTTTAAAAAATAAGTTGAGTAGCTTTCCATCTATTTCTATGCTCTGGAACCATTTGTAAAAGGTGGAAATGACCTATTCCTTAAAGGTTTGGTACAATACATCCTAATAACCACATGGAAGTTCCTTAACGCTAAATGTTTAGTTACTTTTTAATTTCTTTGATCATTACTGTTGGAATTTTAGGAGGCCATTAGTAATGCTCTTATCTTTCCCTCCTGAGTTTTCGTCTTCTTTCATTGGCAACTCCTCCTCCTTTGTGTATCATCCTAGAATCACAGATGGGCAGTTTAATTTTTATGCCTTAAAATCTCTAAAATAGATCAGAGCAATACATTAAATTAATCCCAAGCCTGGTGGTCCCTAAGCCAAAAACTCATCTTGATTCCTCTCTCTAATGAAGAACATTCCAATATAGCTGGCCAAAGGTTATGCAATCAAATAAATGATCAACAGAGTAATACTCCAAATTTAAAATCACACCCCCCCCCCATTATCAAATTGCTAGGGAAAAATTTAAACCCAAAGTTTAAAGAACCTTACCTTTGTAGGTTAAAATTTAAAGATACCAACATCAAAACTTCTTTGATTAAACTCCATAGACAATTCCTGCAATTTTGAATTCTGCTCGGTCTCAACTAGCAGGGTACTCCAAAGCCCAAGCAGAGTCAGGGTTCCTTCAGCAGTTACAGCCTGGGCAGTCTTCCACTGAAATTATTCTAGTTCCTTCAGGTCTGAGAAATCCAATTAGTTTAACACAACATGTTTTCCACTTGAGTCCAAAGAGGTAACAGAACACTCAAGATTATCCCAGTTCCAGTCCCATATCAGCTCCATTGAGAAAACAAGTCATTCGGCAGCCCTTAGAAGAGTTACACCAGGTACTTGGAACACGAACCCACGAGAAATACTGTTCCAAATACTAATGCTTAATCTTTTATACCCATGTAGCAGTTTCCCAACATCAGAGCAGAGAGTCAGCAGTATCCAAGAAAGGGAAGGCTGCCTCATCAGAATGGCCATCAAACAAACCACCCCAACATTCCCCAACACTCAAGTATCTTTTTTTTTTTAACATATCTTTATTGATTTCAGAGAGGGGAAAGGAGGGGGAGAGAGAGAGATAGAAACATCAATGATGAGAGAGTCATTGATCAGCTGCCTCGAGCCCACAACCCGGGCATGTGCCCTGACCGGGAATCGAACCCTGATCTCCTGGATCCTAGGTCGATGCTCAACTGCTGAGCCACGCCCGGCTGGGCAAGACTCAAGTACCTTAAGACAAAAAGCATGTATTTAGTATGTGAGCCTGAAAGGCAATGATGTAGGCTGAGTTTGGCTGAGTTCTAGCATGTCTGGTATGGCAAACTCAGAATTAAGGGGCAGAAAAAAGCTTCACCTCTTCCTGGGATGCTCTAAAGTCACCTTGCAAATGGCACGGTTACCACGAGGAGTAAAGAACTGGGGCTGTTAACACAATCCCTTTATTTTACTCTCCCACCCTACGGTAATCACACAATCTGGACCAGGCACATTTCAGGGTTCAGTAACCACCTGTGGCCTGTGGCTAGAGGTTACCATATTAAATAGTACAGTTTAGTGTCCCCGGCCTCCTTTCAATTCCTCAAACCTGCCAGCCATTCTCCTTCCCTGGGGCCTTTGCACTTGTCTTTCCCTCTGACCGAAATACTCTTCTTCTAGATGTCCACATAGATCACTCCCTTACCTCCTTCCGTTCAAATGCCACCTTTTCAATGGTGACTCCTCTGTCTACCCTTCTTAAAATTGCAACCCCCACTCCTGAGCACTTTCTAATTATCCTCCCTGTCACATTTTTTTCATGGTTATTTAGTGCTATGTGGTATATTTTAATTATTTGTTTCTTATCTGTCTTCTACTATAATGTAAGCTCCATAGGACTGGTATTTTTTGCCTGTTTAGTTTACTGTTGTGTCCCCAGTTCCTAGAGCAATGCCTGGTACATAGTAGGCACTCAACAAATATTTGTTGAATAAACTCTCTTTCCATGCCTTTTCTGCAAATATTAAATAAAGAAATGAATCCATTAGAATCTGATACAATAAATTATGATTGTATCAAGCTTATGGAGGAGAACCCCAAGAATGTCAAAGAACAGATTTACCCTCATGAAAAGTCCCATTTCCAGAACCTCCTTAACATGAGCGATCAGAAGCGGGATTTTGAAATCATAATTAGTCAGTTGAAAGAAAGATATCCAGAATAGCCCAATCCAAGCCCAAATTCACCCATTACTGTCCTTGTCTTATGGCTAGAAGATAATGTTTAAAGGTAGTTTGCTCTCTCCATTTTTCTTTCCCACTAGCAAAAATGTTAATGGTTGTTATCTGGTTTATCTTATATATAGTTATCTCTAAGGCCTACCCTGCATCTTTGTTTCAGAGTCTTTCTAATACTTGGGTTTCTAATAGTAAAAGAAATGCAGCACTCTTAATTTCTACTTGTCTGATTGGTCAGCAAGTCTCCCACTGTTTTTGTTGTCTTACTGGCAACTTGGTGTCTATTTATTTATTTATTTATTTAAAGTATATCTTTATTGATTTCAGAGAGAGGAAGGGAGAGGGAGAGAGAGAGAAACATCAATGATGAGAGAGTCATTGGTCGGCTGCCTCCTGCACACCCCAGGCTGGGAATCAAGCCCACAACCCGGGCATGTTCCCTGAGCGGGAATCGAACCTGGATTTCCTAGATCCTAGGTTGATGCTCAACCACTGAGCCACGCCCAGCTGGGCCTTGGTGTCTTTTTAAAGTGGCAAGTCACCCTAGGTTAGCTCCTCACCCAACCTCTGGACAGCCAATTGTTGTACATCTCCAAATAAATAGATATGTGAGTCAATAAGCATAGCTTAGACTATACCAGTTTGGCTTGCATTTATTGAGCACCTCATGTATGCTAGGTATTGTGCTATGTCATATAGCACTAAATGAGGTAGACATGGGTCTTGTCCCCAAAACTTAAAAGTTTCTGCTTGGCACGCCAAAAAATGAAACAATTACTTACAATAAAGACAAGAATGATGAGAGAGCATACAGTGGACCTAATCTAGTCTGGGGAACGAGGTTAGGATGCTTCAATTTTTGGTGATCCTGACATCATTTTTTAAAAATTGACTTTTTCAGGTATTTTTACATATAATAAAACTCACACATTTTAAGTGTATTATATATTTTGACAAATACGGTATATATACAGTTGTGTAACCACTACCACAATCAAGGTAATTTCCATCATCCCTAAATTCCCTTGTGACCCTTTGCAGGCAATCTCACCCCCCTCCCAATCATCTCTGGTTCCTGATAATCTGCTTTCTAGTACTATTTTACCTTTTCTATAATTTCATATACATGACACACATCATATGTAGTCTTTTGTGGCTTCTTTCATTTAGCTTAATGCTTTTGAGATTCATCCATGTATCAAGATCTTGTTCTTTTTTATTGCTGAGTAGTATTCCACTGTGTAGATATACTCTGATTTGTTCATTCGTTCACCTGTTGATGGACATTTGGATTATTTCCAGTTTGTGGCTATTACAGATAAAGTTTTTATGAACATTTGCTTATAAGCCTTTGCACATATATTTTAATTTTCTCTTGGGTGTAATTATTGAATTGCAGGGTATAAGAAATTGCTAAGTTATGGTTATTGGATATCCAATCCCAATTCCTCCTGGCTAACACTGCCATCTGGGGACTAGATCCCGTATTTCGAAAATCGTGGGCTTGGTTGGACGCAGGCTTCCGGCGGAGGCGAACTCTTGGAAGACTGAAACCCGGCGCCTCGGCTGCTTCCGAGGCTCAGCTGATCCTACTCCCCGAGTACACGCCGGCCCTGGTCGCCTAGCAACCGGGTCGATCGCTCGGCGTTCCACGCGGTCGGGCCAGGCTGAGACGCGCCCCGCCCCGCGCCCGCGGTGCGCACGCGCGGGAGGGGCCCGGCTGGGGGAGGGGCGGGCCGCGGCGGGGAGGGGCGCACGCGCGAGGGGCGGAGCGGCGGGGTCGGGAGACTGGCTGAGGAGCCGGAAACGCGCCGCCGAGGGTGCGGCCCCGAGGAGACTGCGGGCTGGGCCGGGCGGGAAACGTTAGCGGAGCGGCCCCTGGGGCGCGGGGAGGGTCCCGAGGCGAGCTCGGCCCGGATGAGGAACAAAGCGGCGGGGCAGGCGCGCGCCCCCCGTGCGGCCGGCAGGTGGGCTGCGCGCGGACCCGGCCGGGGCGGGGCGAGGGCGGCCTGCGGGCCCCTTGCCCGTGGGCTGGCGAGTTGGCCGCCCTTGGGAGGCGGTGTCCCCAGGCCTGGGCGCTCCGGCGGCGACGGGCGGTGACTGCATTCTCCCCGCATCTCGGTGACGGCCCGTGTCCTCTCCCACAGGTTGGGCAGCCCCCCTCCCGAAGCGTCTGGAGGAGAAGCCCCGGGTGTCCCCCGGCATGTCCCATCCCGCGATGGGGGGCGCGGCCGCCGGTCCTCCGGAGAAGTTGGGCGGCCCGGGGCGGCCCCGGGCGTGGGGGGCAGCGTCTGTGCAGCGGTTGTGAGCAAGATGCGGTAGCACGTGACCCGGGGACGCAGCCGCCGAGGCCGGTTCCCTGCCACCTGTGCGCTGTTTTCCTCTGGTACTCGGCCGCAAGCAGATGCACCACAGGTGAGTCGGAGGTGGGCTCGGAGCCGGGTGACGTCTGCGGAGAACGTCTGCACCTGAGTGTTCAGCGTGCCTTCGTCTTGGGTGTCACTGGGAAGGCTACAGGTGCGATTTGCAAATACAGATTTGTGTCCCAACAGGAATTCCAGAAACTGGTATTGGCTTGCATATACTCTCATTCAATCTGCTTTACTTCACATAGGAATAATTGTCCCAAAGAGCCATGCACCGATTATTGATTCGCTGACACCTGTATCCTGTGCCATTGACTCACTTGAGCGTTTAATAGTATCTTTGGGTCCCAGAGTGTATTTTTAGCTCATCACCGCGCATCACCTTGAATTTCGCTGGTCACCCTCTGGCTGGGATGGTAATGGGAAGAAATGAAGTTCTTCATTCTAAAACCTTCATGCGGATGTTTAAAGTTAGGTGCTTTTTGGCACCATGTCAGTGCAGTACAGAAGTAGTTGTGTTTGGCTGGCCTTTTAGAGTCCTTTCATAGGCCGCATGCTTAGGATACAGAAGATAAACAAGTTCATGGAAATTACTCAAACTGTCGCCTTTTGCAAAGTGACTGCATGTCAGTTAGCTGCGTGTATATCTTTCTCAGTGAAGTTACAGTATCAACTTGGCACTTGGTTCATACCTAGGTCAGTTAGAAACACAGCGGTACAAGTGGAGCAAATGATTTTATAAGGAATGAGTGGGCAGGTGGAGAGTGCTTGGTATCTTGACTCTGGCCCTTTTCCCAAGGTCGCTTCCTAGAATCCCATCTGATAAAGGTCGTTACAGTAGCGTTGCACCTTAGAATGAGTGTCACATTGTAGATCCCTTCATCTGCTTTCTCTCTGTGCGATACTAGTTATCTTTGGTTTATGGCTGCTGAGGTCGTCATGTTTTAGTGACTCGCAACAGCAGAAGTCCGCTGAGCCTCTCATAGTAAACTCTGGTTTGGACTGGTTTGAGAAGGCCTAGAAGTCAACCTAGAAACACCATTTTGATTTTTATCTCAAGATTAGTACACAGATTAATGTTGAGGAATTTTCAGAATGGGATTTGAAGCTACAGACTTTAAAAAATTATTGTAACCAATTTGTAGGCTATTACTGCTTCCAGTGATTGAGACTTAACTAAAAACTCTAGCTCTAAAAATTTACAGGAAAAGTCTGTTTTAAACCAACCCAAGCCCAGAAACTTTCAAAATTAAGGTAGCTATGGTTTCTTTAGCCCGAAAGGATTTTTTTTTAAACATTTTTATAACGTGATTACTGTTACAGAGGGTCCGTCCTTCATGGGGTGCACTCATTTGTCATGTGCTTCTAGTTGTCTTTCTAGTAGGATGAGCTTACACCGCTCCATCCAGTCTCCATCATTTCAGAGTGCATGCTCTTATACAAGGTACTGTTCTCATTGTCCTTCTGTACTTTATTACTGTCTGGGAGCTCAGTTTTATGAGATACCTGGCCAGAGATAAGGTTGGAGCCTGTGGATATAGAATAATGCAGGAACAGGTCTGTGCAAGACTTTAAGCATACCCCACTATGTAAGTACACAGACCCTAATGTATTGGAACTGTCTGAAATGCAAAATGGTGCTTTTATTCTGTGTTTTTCAATTTTAGTTGAGGTTGGTTTTATTAAATTAGGCAGACCTGGATTTAAATCCCAAGTCTGCCACTTGTTATGTGATCTTGGGTTAAGTTTCTTAGTGTCTTTGATTTGGTTTCCTCATTTCTAAAATGGGATTAAGAATAAAACCTACCTGCTCTGGCCAGTTGTTCAGTGGTTAGAGCGTCAGCCCTTGGACTGAAGGGTCCTGGGTTTGATTCTGGCCAAGGGCGTGTACCTCAGTTGCAGGTTCAATCCCCGGCCCAGGGCACGTGCCAGAGGCAGCCAATCGATGTTTCTCTTTCTCTCTGTCTCTCTCCCACTCTCTGAAAAAACAATGGAAAAATATCCTCAGGTGAGGCTTAAGGACTGTGACATGCCCTCTTTGAGACTCAGTTTCCTTCTCTGCCTTATTTTGAGGAAGTGAGAGATATGAAGTAATTTTTCAAAAAGTATCTAGCAAGGTTACAGTGACAAACCTTGATATGTGGAGGATGTTACTAAGATTATTAATTAAGTAAAATGTTGATACAGAATTTTAATAAAATGCTGGTCCATGAGAAAATACGGTGCTTTTTCACACTGTTGATAATCTAATTCAGATCAGTATCATTTTAACTCCTGGTAGAAAGAATTAGTAAATATTCTTTGTGCAAGTTAAAACAAACTGCCTATAAAAGTCCTGGTGTAAAGTAATAAGCCAATTGAAGAAAACAAATCTTGTGAAAGAAAAAACTTGGGTGATTTAAAAAAACAAACCAACCCTCATTGCCAATTGCTCTAAGGATTGCAAACTTCACTTTAGGTAGTGTGCATAGGGTTTGGAATAAGGCACGCCCGGTTGAAGCAAGGCACAATTCTGTTTCTGCTGTATGACACTAAGTTAGTCACCGTCTCTGAATCCCAGTTTCCTTACCAATAGAAGGAATATGACAAGCTATCCCAGAGCTGTGAGCATAAAAATGAAATAGTAGTTGGTCAGGTCCCGTTTCCCCACCCCCATTGTTTCAAGTCCTTGAGTACCTTAAACAGAGTCACTGAGGTAATTGCATAACTAGTTATGTGTGCTCTTTCTTAGGATGAATGAAATGAACCTGAGCCCAGTGGGGATGGAGCAGCTGACTTCATCCTCTGTGAGCAATGCCTTGCCAGTCTCAGGGAGTCACCTGGGGTTGGCTGCCTCACCCAATCACAATGCCATCCCTGCCCCAGGTGAGTGGTAAGGGACAGCGACTGAATTTCAACACTTATTGCCTTATCAATTCTAAAAGAGCCCAGACGGGGTCAGAGCCCCTTTAAGAGTGGAAGGGAGAAGCTGCTCAGGTCTGAATGGCAGTTCCACATGTGGTTGCACATGGGAGAAAACATTTTTGTAGAGTAGTGGAGTGCTCGTGGATAGGGGTAGCAGTTTTTTCTGATAAAAACTTCTTCAGTCGGTGAACTTTTATCTAGAGCTGTAACTGGGCATTTTATCTAAGATTACCTGTTTATCTTGGCACTCTGTCCCTGGCTTAATAGAGAACAACCAAAGTTACTCTAATAAATTTTCTTAGAGAGCATGAGAAATTGAGCTTTGTTTTCTACGACATCTGAAATTGGCAACTGCACATATGCCAGCTTGGAATTATTGGGAAAGTGGAGGCCCCCGAGATGGAGCTCCTACATGGAACCCCCACGGGCCTCAAGAGAATGCTAGTACAGGAGAAGCTCATTGTCCCTGTCACTGTATTTTAAAAACCTTTTTTACTTGCCTAGCTTAATTTTCTTTTACTTTTGAATCAAGTAAGCTAGTGATTCCTAAGGCATTGTAATGTATCAGACCGTCTTTTTCAAAATAGGAGTTAATGCTTAAGAGTATTTCAATCTGTAAGTTGTTTAAATAGTTCTCTATAGAGAATTACTTGCTTAATTACTAAAATGCAGCAAGTTAAATAAGTTTCATCATAACTAGGGCTCTTTACATTCCTTTAAGTGTCCATAAAAATATATATTTTTTAATTTATTGGTTGTTAGTCCATTTGATTATCTCTTAGGCATTCCTGTTAGTGGACACTCTTGTTAATGAGGAAAAGCCTATTAAAAAATATCGCCCCAGCCCAGCTGGTGGGGATCAGTGGTTGAGCATTGACCCGTGAACCAGGAAATCGAGGTTTGATTCCCGGTCAGGGCATATGCCTGGGTTTTGGCCTCAGTCCCCAGTGGGGGAGGTGCAGGAGGCAGCCCATCAGTGACTCTTTCATCAATGATGTTTCTCTCTCTCCCTCTCCCTTCCTCTTTCTGAAAGCAATAAAAATATATTTTTTAAAAAGATTGCCGCTGGCAAAACTAATGCAAATTGGTGAGTGTTCATTATGATGCTTAGGCACAGTGAGAGTCACTTCAACACTTTGGAGATAGTTATAATTCAAGGTAGATACAATCTAAGGGTTATATTTTTTTAATCATAAAGTACAGCATATATGCAAAAGACTATATGTAAGTATATATATAGTTTTACATCTAACTTTAAACTAGATTATTTTCTAAGTAAAAGCATATCTGTGAATTTTTAAAAGTGAAACATTCTCACTGTGTGAAGTGGAAACTAATGAAGTAAAAATATGTTTAAAAAAACAACCCGCCCGGCCGGGCATGGCTCAGCTGTTGAGTGTTGACCTGGGATCCAGGCGATAGGGATTCGATTCCTAGTCAGGGCACATGCCCGGGTTGTGGGCTCGATCAGTGACTCTCTCGTCATTGATGCTTCTATCTCTCTCTCTCCCTCTCCTTTCCTCTCTCTGAAATCAATAAAGATATATTTAAAAATAATAATAATAAAATAAAAAAACAACCCTGTAATATTACTGTTCAGAGACCACTCTTATGAACTCTGGTATGTTTCTTCCTATTTTTGTATCTTTATATAATTTGATTTCTTAAATCGTATTTAAACTAGGTTTTTAGTTGTAATTAAATGTTTGGTACTAAGAGCAATTTGGTATTTTGAAAGTAACTTGAGAACTAACTTGAGACCTGTTTGTGGATGTACCTATCTGAGATGTAAAGGGCTACTCTGAGATTTTTGCTCACATGTAGCAACCTTTCTAAGAGTTTAGCCAGTGATTGTATTACTTTCAGGTGTACAGCATAGTGGTTAAACACAGTACTTCCTTTTAATTGAGAAAAACGTGTTTTTTTTTGTAGGCCTGCCAGTGGCAATTCCAAACCTGGGGCCCTCCTTGAGTTCTCTGCCATCTGCTTTGTCTCTGATGCTCCCAATGGGTATTGGCGATCGAGGAGTGATGTGTGGGTTACCTGAAAGAAACTATACCCTACCTCCACCACCTTACCCCCACCTGGAGAGCAGTTACTTCAGAACCATTCTACCTGGTAAGTATTATAGTTCTTTGGGAAGTTAGAAGAAAGAATAGGTTTGACTCTTAACCTCAGTGCATGAAAATTTGAATAATGATTTTTTGTTTGTCACGATGAGATATTAATATCTAGGTTAGGAAAAACTATCTGTTTATATTTATGTACTTTTCCTTTTAGAATGTACAGATAATACATTATTAATATAGTAGTTTGACTGAACTTAATTTTCTAATGGCACTTAAGCAGTGTGTCTCCTCTCTCCTCCAGCATCTCCTTGGTTCAGTTTATAAAATTCTGCAGTTGTAATTCCTGCCAACCACATGTTCTGCTACACTGTCATTGTTTATTACAAAGTTTGTTGAATTTTTATTCTGTTATAAAACTATTATATACTCATTTCAGATAATTTAGCAAAAAGGAGAACCATTCATAGTCCCATTATCCATATTTTTGGTTTATTTCCTTCCTGTCTTTTATTTTGATGTATAGATTTTACTGTTTCTTTGTAGTTAAGACTATATTTTTATACAATTGTGTATCCTTTCTCCACTAATATTTTTCTCTATTTTTTCATAATTATTTTCCCCAGCTGCTACATGGTTTTATAATATCCTTTTCAATGATGCATTATATTCTACTGAATGAATATTTCGTGGTTTATTGTATCAGTCTTTATTTTTTGATAGTTTGTTTTTTCCATTTTTTTATTACCATTATATGAACATCTTTGTGTATAATATCTACAAAATGCATTTAGGGAAGATTTCTGTAAGTGGAGTTTCTTATGCAAGAGGTTATGAATGTTTTTGAGGTTCTTAATATGTATCCTTTCCCAAGAGGTTTGAGTAATTTATACTCCTAGCAATGCAGCAAGTTCCATTTCACTACATCCTCACAAGCACGAGTGTTCAGATATTTTTTTCTGTTTTAATAAAGCAGGTACAGTTATGACTTGTTTTGAATAGAGCATAGTGTTATGATAGTTTAATAAGTTATATTTAATTAAATTTTATTTTTCACATGGAAGATCTGCTTTTAAATCATTTTACCTTTTAACTCTTAGCAAATTTCAGCATCTTAGGACTCAGGAATTCTAACCATGTATATAGTAAAGGCAACATGTAAATGATTAATTTCCAGTGACTTCAAAGGAACATAGTTAATTTTTTATGATTTCTGAGTTTCACAGGAAAAACTGAATTATGGGGTATGTATGTCGCTATTTATATATTGATTAAACCAAAGAAGTAGCTAGGAGAATATTTTAATTTAGTTATATTTGTAGCTTCTAGCATTTGGAGTTCTTTATTTTAACAATGTACTAAAAAGTCTATCTCATCTTTTCCTTTTCTCAGGCATTTTATCTTATTTAGCTGACAGACCACCTCCTCAGTACATCCATCCCAACTCTATAAATGTTGATGGTAATGCAGCATTGTCTATTGCCAGTAACCCTTCAGCACTAGATCCCTATCAGTCCAGTGGAAATGTTGGATTAGAACAAGGCATTGTTTCCATAGACTCTCGCTCTGTGAACACACATGGTGCCCAAAGTCTTCATCCCAGTGATGGCCATGAGGTGGCCTTGGACACAGCAATCACTATGGAGAACGTCTCTAGGGTTACCAGCCCCATCTCTACAGATGGAATGGCAGAAGAGCTTACAATGGACAGTGTTGCAGGCGAGCATTCTCAAATCCCAAATGGCTCCAGAAGTCATGAACCTCTGGCTGTGGATTCTGTGAGCAACAACCTTGCAGCAGACACTGTAGGGCATGGTGGTGTGATACCCATTCATGGGAATGGCCTGGAGCTCCCCGTGGTCATGGAGACAGACCACATTGCAGGTCGGGTCAGCGGGATGTCTGACAGTGCACTCAGTGACTCCATCCATACCGTGGCCATGAGCACCAACTCTGTAAGCGTGGCACTCTCTACCTCACACAACCTCGCCTCCCTAGAATCCGTTTCCCTCCACGAAGTTGGCCTAAGCCTAGAACCTGTGGCTGTGTCCTCTATCACCCAGGAGGTTGCTATGGGGACAGGTCATGTAGATGTGTCTTCAGACAGTCTTTCTTTTGTACCACCTTCACTGCAAATGGAAGACTCCGATTCAAACAAGGAAAATATGGCAACCCTGTTTACAATTTGTGAGTGTGCTTAGCTGTTTTCTGGTAATATTTGTGGAAAGGGCCATCACCCCATCAGGCTTAGGCACAAAGTCAAGTTCTAAAGGGGTATAGAAAGTAACTAGGCTTTGCAATTTTCTTTGCCTTTGTAGGGTCCATTATGTTAATGTGCCTTTTCCTCAAGTAAGCCAAATGATATGTAGACGTTTCATTGGTTCTTACAACATCCTCCTGAAGTAAGGAAACAGTCATTTCTGTTAGCTTAAACCAATAATACGTAAGGTATTTCCCAAGGTTTCCCAAGTAGAGAGTTTATTATAGGAATAAACTTTAGTAAGTTTTTCTGTGTGACATGCCTTATGCTCTTTTGACATAAAACATTAGATCATGTGTACTTTTCATCCCTATGGAGAAATGTAGGTGGATTCAAATACAATTTTGTTTTTGCTCTGAATGCATACAAATTGCCATAGTAGGGCATGTAAAAGTTCTTTTTACGGGGCAACAAAAAGTAGTATAAAAACAATTTGTGGGTGTCACTGCATGCTTCATTCATGCAGGAAACATGTCGATTGCTTATTATATGCCAACTTCTGCTGGATGCTGGGGAGAAAACCGTCTATAAGAGACAGCACATCCTCTAAGGAGCTTGTAGGCTGATGGGAAGTGTAGGCGAGTAAACAGGCTATTGTTGTACGGTGATAGATGTAAAGATGGGAGTAAGTGCAAGGTGCTAAAGGAGCCTAAGGACGGGGAGCACCTAACCAGGGCATGGAGGAGGCAGGGAAAACTTACCAGGGGAGGTGTCGTGCGTGGTAGCTCAGAGCTGAAGGACAAGAAAGCTGTTGGCAGTTGAGAACCAGCGAGGATAGTGTCCCAGATAGGTCTGGTTCCCTTTAAGGGCCTAGAACTAAAAGAATCACGAGTGGTTCAGAAATGCTGAAGCACCAAATGGGGGCGAGGAGAGGGGTGCGTGATGAAAGGAGGAGGAGCTAGAACTCAGAGGGTGTATTCTGGAAGTAATACAGTGTTATTTTTTTGATCAGTCTCTCTCTTATGCACTGAATAGGAAACTTGTTGGGTCAAAAGGGGAAAAAAATCACATCTTGCTGAAGAGAGATGAGTTGATACATATTTTAGTGTAAGAAGTTCTTTGATTAGACTGTTTCTACTAGAACCTTGCTTCTTACTGGTTAGTAATTAGTGTTTAACTAGAAAAGCAGGTGGTAATGTAGCCTTCTTGAAATAAACCCATTTGTGTTTCTCAAATTTTCCTTCTGCAGGGTGCACACTTTGTGACCGAGCCTATCCCTCTGACTGCCCCGATCACGGACCAGTGACTTTTGTTCCTGACACTCCAATAGCGAGCAGAGCGAGGCTTTCTCTCCCCAAGCAGCTTGTCCTCCGCCAGTCAATTGTGGGAGCAGAAGTTGGTAAGAGCCGTGGAATCATAAAGCCCCATTAGATCTCTTCTTTCTTTGAAAAGTAAAGTTGTAAAAGTGCATGTGTATAATTTAGCGATTATGTAGTTGATCCAAAAGTTGATTTATGGTTTACAATTTATCCTTTTGGGGAATATTTGCCTTGTCCAGTGGTGATAGGAATAAGTTGAATGGGAAATGTCATTGGAAATGTTCCCCTTTCTTAGAGGCAGAATTGAACAGAGGAGAGGATCCCGGCCCGAGTCTCTGAAGACTTCACTTTTATTCTCTTGGTAGCATCCACTGAGAATTACCGTGACAGAACATTCCTTGAAACTTCTTTCTTTTACAGAAATGGAAAATTTACCACTAATAGCCATTTACCGCAGAAGATACTGAGATGAGTGTGTGTAAATTGTCTGACACTCCTAGGAGAAAGGAATAAGGAATGTAGCCTGCCAGAGGGTGCCACCCTATTTGACTTTGACATGGTTTCTGGAGTACTGTGCCCTGTCTTTGAAAGTCTGAGTCAAAGTTCATTATTCTTTTTTTTTAAAAATATATCTTTATTGATTTCAGAGAGAGGAAAGGAGAGGGGGAGAGAGAGAGATAGAAACATCAATGATGAGAGAGCCATTGATCGGCTGCAGCCCGAAACCCGGGCATGTGCCCTGACCGGGAATCGAACCCCGATTGCCTGGATCCTAGGTCGACGCTCAACCCCTGAGCCACGCCCGGCCGGGCCAAAGTTCATTATTCTTTAGCTGTAGCTTGGGCATGATGCCAGTTGAAAGCATTACACAGTTTAGATAATACAGAGCAGTGCTTTAAGCACAAACAATTTTAGAAGTTTAATTTATTTTGAAGCAGTTGCTTTATATTTTTATAATATAATATTCTCTAGTCTTTTAGTGTAATAACTCCAAAGTAACATATTTGGAGGAACATGGTTTGGTTCGTTGTGTATAAAACTGGGTTCAGGAATTTCTGATACTACTTTGCATATTTCTTCTGGGCCCCATTTAACCTGTTCATTTCATTTTACGTATTATAGGATATACCCATAAGACTCAGCTACCTCTCAGGAGTTGTGGAATATCAATAGTTCTTAGGTTCACTAAAAATAAGATCTCTTTGCATGGGTTAAGCTACTCTCTCTCCTGTGTCCTCTGAGGTGTTTAAGCCACTGATTGTGAGTGGGTGCCCTTCACTGACAGGTGTATGGACTGGAGAAACCATTCCTGTGCGGACTTGCTTTGGGCCTCTCATTGGCCAGCAAAGTCACTCCATGGAAGTAGCAGAGTGGACAGACAAGGGAGTTAACCATATCTGGAAGGTCAGTGTTTGTGAAACTTTTGTGTGACATTTGGATGTTTGTATTTTAATGTGGTGGTTAAAAGTGATGTAAAAGTCAAAATTAGCCATGACGCATACAATGCCATTCACCCGTCATTTATTATTACATCCTTTCTGTTCTTGGTAGGCAAGTTATTATATATTACATGGCAAACAGCAGCTATTTGAGTGTAGCGGATAAGCTGTTTTAGTCTCCATTTGTTAGATAGTCAAAGGATTCTGCTCTTTAAATACTTGTGACAGCTGAGGCTATGGGCTTTGTTTATATGATGAAAGTCTTATTTTATAATCAACTAAAACATTTCTCAAATTTTTAGCATGGGAAACAATTCTAGAATTAGAAGGTAAGATTATTTCTCTAGTTTTCCAAAGGGAGGACTGAAAGCACAGGATTTTGACATAACTTGTCCTGTAACATGTTTATATCAAATCTTAGTGGACTGGGAATGATGCTTTAGAATTGAAGTAAGGGGAAAGTGGGTCCTGTGATAATTGGAAAGTAAGGTGCCATTATTAGGGACTTCGACTGTGGTATCCAAAAGGGAACATAGGAGAAGGCTAGGTCCTTCGGGAAAGGAACGAGGAGATGGTTCTCTGACCTTCATATTCATTCAGTCATTCTTTGCCATGTGGCAGGTGATGAAGACAAGTAGATTGTTTTTTTTTGGTCTTTTCCAGTCAAACCAAAATGTGAATAATGAAGAACACTGTCATTGTATACACTGAACCCCAAGTAGGTCTCTGATTGCTGGCAGTAGGGGGACAGGTGAAATGCAGACACGTGAGAAGGCAGCCACATATTTCACCCTGGCTAGGAAAGCTGGTCTCTACTGAAACTAAATGAGATTGCTAGCCTTAGTTTCATAGTGTTTTGTGTCAGCTCATTTGAAGTATATGTTTGCCTTCTGTTGGCAGATATACCACAATGGTGTCCTAGAATTCTGCATTGTTACAACTGACGAAAATGAATGTAATTGGATGATGTTTGTGCGCAAAGCCAGGTAAGAGTAGTCTTGGATGAGAGAAATTGTTATGATTCAGTTGTTTTTCAATAGGAAGCTTTGGGTAAAATGGGGAGGAGCTGAAACTACAGAGAACAGATATCCGCACATACTTTAAGGCCCAAGGCTTTTCACCTTCACTCCGGTAGTTGTTGACTAGTGTAAATGAAAACACAAGAAACTATCCTTTTCTTCAATGAACAGGCCGTTCAGGTTACCAGTGCGGTAAGGAATAATGATACTGTTACCATTGCATTGCCCACTGTGTGCCTTCTCTTTACATTGACTGTTGTAGTTAATTCTTGTTCAGCTATCTATCTCTGTGTCTTTGTCATAAAGTTTTTTTCAAGACGTATTTTCTTGCTTTCAGTAACAGACTGTAGTGTTTCTAACTGTAAAGGGTGATAAACTGATATACCGAAGGAAGAATTCTGTTTCTATACCTATCCCTCATAGTAGGTAGGATATGGAATTAGAAAAATGACTCAGATAAATTATCTCCAAGTTTTCTTAGAGGATTTGCTATAGGGATATGACGTGCTTAGTGTATATTTCAAAATTAATGTGCTTGATCTATTACATGTGGTAATTTAGGAACCGGGAAGAGCAGAATTTGGTGGCTTATCCCCATGATGGAAAAATTTTTTTCTGCACCTCACAAGATATCCCTCCTGAAAATGAACTGCTTTTTTATTACAGCCGGGATTATGCTCAGCAGATTGGTAAGTTAATGTTAAGACTTATTACGAATCTAGCATAGTAAAAACACCAAGGACCAAAAGTAAAGTTTTGATTTAAAGATCACCTGAAACTAATCATATACCTTTGTATATATGAAAGCAGGGCATTACCCCTCTGTTAAAAGCTTAAAATCTGTGAGGTTCTTCATAAGCTGAATGCTACTGACCAAGCAGTGTTCATATGAAATGACCTTTTATGTTAGGACATTGATTTGGGGAATGTGAAATTCCGTGGGCTGCTTTCCGAGCCAGTGCCATTGCAGTTTAAGTTCGTAAAGGACAGCAAAACTCCTTGAACTGATTAACCCTCATGGGCTTTTTCTTTGCACTGTGTCATGATGATACATGATGAGTTTGTGTGTGCTACAGAATCAATTGTTTTGCCTAGGAAATATGCCTTGTAGTCTGGTATTTATAAGTGCTTCCTATGTTTCTGGCACTATTCGAGAGGCTGGGAATAGAGCACTGAACAAGACATTTTGTTTTTATAGGTAATGGGCAAGATGGAAATTTTGGTGGAAGGGAAAAATTGTAAGCAAAATTGCTAAAATTAAGAAGAATAAGCTTTAAAACTTAAATATCAAGAGATACTGAGTAATTTTTTTCTTAAAGGTGTTCCTGAACACCCAGATGTGCACCTCTGTAACTGTGGCAAGGAGTGCAATTCCTATACTGAATTCAAAGCCCACCTGACCAGCCACATCCATAACCATCTTCCTAGCCAGGGCCACAGCAGCAGCCACAGGCCCAGCCACAGCAAAGAAAGGAAGTGGAAGTGCTCAATGTGCCCCCAAGCTTTTATCTCTCCTTCCAAACTTCATGTCCACTTTATGGGCCACATAGGCATGAAGCCACACAAGTGTGACTTCTGTAGCAAGGCCTTTAGTGATCCCAGCAACCTGCGGACCCACCTCAAGATACATACGGGTAAGTTGTATAGGACCATCAGAGTGGAATTTTGCAGCTATTAGAAATTGCAGTAGTAAAGGTAGAGTTGAGGTAAGATGTTAGAGAATGAATCCGCCGGCAGTTAGCAGGATTTCATTGGGTGGTAAATCTTGGTGGGATAACTGCGCTTCCTTAGAGGGTGTCACTTCCAGTTATTAAGATGCTCCACTTCCCAGGCGCCCAGGTGACTGTGAAAATGCAGTTAATAACCAGGAAGTTGATTCATTTGTTTGAACTTAAAGAGGATTCTGTGAAAATAGCCTGAGCCTCCCGTTAGGGCTCACTGCTGGTCACTAGTTCTCTCCTTTGAATATTGCTCAGTAAACACTGCCAGAATTTCATTTTTGAGTTTCCATTTTCTAAGCTCCATGCAAAACAGCCCCTTTCTTTTAGCACTTACAGTTACTTACAGTTTTCATACATACTACAGAATAACTAATAGCGTTTTTGTTTTCTTGGCTGGGTCATTTGTTCTCAGAATCTTCGACAGTAAAATTCTTTCTCATCCTTTGCATTAGGACTGAGTAGTCATGGCAGAGACTGTATGTCCCACAAAGCTTAAAATACTGACTAGTCTTTGAGAAATGTTTGCTAACCCCTGACTTAGCATCATCTGATTTCTTCATTCACAGAAGAATCTTACATCATTCATGCTATATGTTTAAGAAAAGAGAATACTATAAATTTAGGTTGTAAAAATATGTTTACCTATAGACTGGGCCCTACGACTAAAAGTGATTTTTTTCAGATTTTATATCGTGTCTGCTGTAAACATTAAAATATATATATACATGTAAGCAGTCCTAGGAGGTCAGATTTATTAGCTTCACTAGTGCTAGTTGCTGAATATAAATTCAGTGGCTCTGAGTGGTTCTGGGTAGATAGCCCTAGAAAGTGAAGTTCCAGCTACCAGTCAGTTCTGTTTTATTCTGGCCTTTGCCACACACTCCTATGTGGCCTGTTCATCTTGAGAGTGCTAGTGGTTGTTTTACTCACAGTGTGATACTTTGGGTTAACGTGCAGGTCAGAAGAACTACAGGTGTACTTTGTGCGACAAGTCTTTCACCCAGAAGGCTCACCTGGAGTCGCACATGGTTATCCACACGGGCGAGAAGAATCTCAAGTGTGATTATTGTGACAAGTTGTTTATGCGGAGGCAGGACCTCAAGCAGCATGTGCTTATCCACACACAGTAAGTTACCCCACAGCCAAGATGTTCCCCAGGTGGCGAGCTGAAGGCTGACCTATTGTTTGTGTCCTGACTTGGCCCCCTGGGAGGGGTCCCCCATGCTCCATATAGCCAAGGAGAAGTCGGACAATGAAGGTTTTGGTTTTATCCTGGAAGGTTCCACTTGTTTGCTTTGTTTTTCTTATTTTTCACTTTTACTCTCTGTATTTACTTTTTTATTACAGTTTTTTTATTTTTGAATCCTCTCTTGAGGATATGTTTTTATTGATTTGAGAGAGAGAGGAAGGGGGAGAGAGAGAGAAACATTGATTGGTTGCCTCCCAAATGCACCCCGACCTGGGATCAAACCTGAAACCTAGGTATGTGCCCTGACTGGGAATCGAACCCGCAACCTTTTGGTATGCAGGACAATGCTCCAACCAAGTGAGCCACCGGCCAGGGCTCTGGGTTTACTTGTATTCACATTTTCAAAACAAAATCTTATTTACTTAACAAATGTTTAAGTACCTCTTTGGTACCCAGCATTGTGCTAAGTAGTGCAATACAGAGATGAAATTCAGACACAGTCGTTGGCTTTAAACAGCCCAAAGTCCAGTAAGAGAAGCAACAGTAAAATTACCACACAGTGTTGCAGTTGTCAGAGAAAGCATTGCGTCCTGAAAGACCATAGGAAAGAGGGTCACCTAACTCGGCCGGGGCTGCCCTGGGAAAGGTTTCTGGTAGTTTGAGCTGAGTGTAAAAGAAGATAAATTAGAATTGTTCAGGAAGGCACAGAAGGATAAGGGATGGGAATAGTATTGTAGACAGAGGGAACGGCATGTTTAGGAACACAGATGCACAGGGGCTGTGGAATGCAAGTGTGCTTCATAGAGCACAGTGCTATGTGCGAGAGAGATGGAGCGAGGCGGCAGCACGTCACGAAGAGTCGTTCATCCAGCGAAGACGCTTACATCCTGGAAATAATGGGGATCCACTAAAGGATTTTTCCTCCCCATGTATTGGGCACTGCTGTGTGCTGTGTGTGTGTGTGTGTGTGTGACTTTTAAAATTATGGTTAAAACATAACAAAATTTACGATCATTTTCAGATTCACAGTTGAGTAATGTTAAGTATATTCACATTGTTGTGGGAACACTGAAGAGTTTTAGGGCAAAGAATGTCATAGTGAGAGGTCCATTTTGTAAAGCTTGCTCTGGCAGTGACAGGGTGATTAAAGGAGGAGACTTCCAAATATCTGGAGACTCGTTCAGAATTTATTGCATGAATCTCCGTGTAATTAAATGTTTAGCCTGCATTAGTCACAGTAGTTGTAGGGAGAAGGGAAGAGATTTTGTGGTCCTGAGCCGTTAGCCACGTGTCAGAAGAGGGAGAAAACATTAGCTTATATGTGATGGAGGTATTTTTTAAAAGTTTGTCTTCAGTGGAAACTGTATTCTTATTGTCGAATTTAGATAAATACTTTGCTTTAATATCAGCTCTTTTGTCTGATTCCTAATCACAGTGCAACCTGAACCACTAAAGCATCCAGAGGGTCTAGATCTACATTCCTAACTCAAAGTTACATTTTAAAACAGTCTTATTAGTTTCATTATTAGTGTGAAATTTTAGAGCTTAGACACACTATCAAATATTTTGTAGAATTGTACATTACTATAGCTGAAAGAGATCTCTGGGATCATTTAGTCTTGCTGCTTACATTAGTCAGCTCAAGTTGCCATAACAAAGTACCCTAGACTGCTGGCGTAAACAACAGTAATTTTCTTACACTTCTGGAGGCTGGAAGTCTGAGGTCAGGGTGTCAGCATGATTAGCTTCTGACGAGGGCCCTCTTCCTGGCTTGCAGATGGTTGCCTTTTGCTGTGGTTTCACATTAGTGGAGATAGTGAGCTGGCTCTAGTCTCTCTTCCTCTTAGAGGGACACTAGTCCCATCATGGGGGTCCCACCTCATGACCTCATCTAAATCTAATTACCTTGCATAGTTACCCATCTTCAGATGCCATCACATTGTAGGTTAGGGCTTCAACATACAAATTTGTAGGTGGAGGCACAACATCCAACCCATAACAATGCTCACAATAACCACCTAGAAAATGTGAAAAATAAGAGTTGGTGCCAAGGCCCCACTTCCAGGGATTCTAATTTAGTTGGTAAATGGTAGAACCCTGGTATTGATTTTTAAAAAAAAGCTTCCCAAGTGACACTGATTTCTAGCCAGTGTTAAGAGCTACGGAGTTCGTCCAAAGAAAAGACTTGCTTCCACAGTATCTCTGGCAAGCAGTTATTTCTTCTCAGATACCACATAATTGATTTAGTTTTGAGGAAAAGTTTTTCTTTAAGCTTGTATCAGCCTGTATCCATTTATTCTACATCTGTCCTCTGGAATGATAACCATAAATTTAATATTTCTTTGCATTGATAGCCTTTCATATTTATGATCACTGTTGTGGTCCCTTTAACCCATCAGGCCAAATGTCCCTAATTTCTGCAACTTTTTGTCCTGTCAACTAGTTTCAAATCTGGCACCCTGAGTGAACACAGAATTCCAGATGTGATCTGTTCAGGAGATAACATAGTAATTACTCGCTTCTTTGACCTTGGCTTTCTCTTCTTTCAAGTGATGCCTAAATTTGCACTTGTTTTTGTAGCCATTTCACAGTGTAATGCCATCTAAGTTATTTTGAGATTAGTTGTGTAACTGTTTCTCACCATTTGGGTTGAAAATTGTCTTTATCAGGTACTGAGCAATGAAAACAATTCTCTTAAATGTAGATCTGGACTCTCTGTCGGGATGACAAGATAGAATAAGTCTCTTTGCCAAACTCCGTGGGATAGAAAGAAGTTTTTGGATTGACAAAACTTTACACTAGTGTAGGTCATTCACAAAAGAAACACTACTCACTCAAAGTATATTTGAATTAGACTGGAGGCTTCCTGTAGAGATCACTGGAAACATTTTCAGGTGTTGTATTTTTACTTCTAGGCATTTCAAAATGGATCGTCGTATTGGAAGTCATTCTGCTTATCTGCTTAGAAAAGAAAATAGCTATAATCCTAAAGCCAAATGCAGGAGGGAGGTGTTCCTATCTCACCGTGTTCCCATCTCACCGTGTTCCCCTGAGTGTGTGAGACATGTGGCAGAAACTGGCTTTGCCCTTCCTCTAAGAAAGAGGAACTTGAGAGCAAAAATGGTGACACTCCCTAGGTCATCTTAGTCCCATGGCTTTAGGTTTCATCTTTATGATTTATATTTCAAGCCTTATATATCTAACCATTGACTCAGCATCTCTGAGTTTTGGATGTCCATTAGGCAACTCAAACCTGACATGTCCAAATCTCAGCTCTTAATATTATCTCTACACACTGGGGTTTCCTTCAGTGCTCACCAGCTCAGTAAATGGCACCACCATTCATCCCAGTTGCTCAAGCCAAACACCTTGGAGTCATCCTTAATTTGGTTTTCCTTCAACTCATCTACTCCAGACCACTTCAGAAGTCTCCCAGTGACCTCCCTGCTTCTGCTGCGCTCTCATCGATTCATTCCCCAGCACAGGTGCACACACACAAAACCTGGATTCTGCCTGTGCGGCAGAGAAATCCATTTAAAACAAAGCAGGTTGAGCCCAGCCCTCCTTTCTCCAGTGGGCTTCCGCTCATCCCCTCTATCTTTCTTGTGCTGGATTGAAAGGCCTTTTCCGTAGCCCAGAAGCCCTTCATGATGTGGAGGTACTTGGCTGCCTCTCCCAACTCCTCCTCATTATTTGTCTCCTCTTCTGCTGTAGCCCCAGTGGCCCCCTCCTTGCTGCTACTTCAGCTTACTAAACACACTCCAGCCTCGGGGACTAGGTGCCGTACAGCATCTGCCTAGAAGCCTCTCCCTGTCCTCCCTCACTTCAGTCAGGTTTCTGTTCAGATGTCATCTCAGAATGGCCTTCCTTGACCATCTTACCTAAAATAAGATTCCATCACTCTTACCTGGCTTCATTTTTCCCCCCGTAGTACTTATTACTCTCTGCTATCATGCTATATATTTTTTTGTTTATGGTGTAACTTGACTAGAATATAAGCTCCATGAAAGCAAGGACTTAGTTTTCTACAATCTGTAGCTCTGCAGAATCCTCCAGTGTCATCTCCTGCTGGGAGGAGCCGGTAGAAATGCTAAGAGTGGCCAGGCTTCAAACTTCCCACTGTACCTTACCAATCCTTCAAGGATTGTAACCCTGTTTTATCTGTTTCATATATTAAGCTTTCATTAAGACATAAAGTTCAGCTGCTCAAAGGTTATAAATTCCTGGTCTGTATGATTTCTAAGGTTCTCTTAGCTCTCAAATGTCTAGGTCAGGGTTACTCAAACCTTGGCACTGACATTTTGAGCTGGATAATTTTTTGTCGTAGGGGTTACCATTGACACCATAGTGAAACACAATTGTAGACTGGCCAACTGGCTAACATTTTCAGACTTGAGTTTTCCAGGTGTTGGTGAGAGTGTAGGCAGCAGGAACTCTCAAATGGCTGTTGATGGATGTGTATGTTGACCCACATGTATGTTAGCTTCATCTAGTAGAGCTGAAGATATGCATATGTTTTGATCAGCTATACTGCTCCTGAGTATGTTGCGCTAGAGAAACCAACATGTAGGTCTAGAAATGTTGGTAGCAGTCTTGCCTGTGATAACAAAAAACTGGAAATCACCAGAATATCCATTAACAAAAGATAAGTTGTGTATGTGTAAGTACTGTGCAGCAGTGTCAAGGAACAAACTATGGGTACCTGCAGCAACTTGAATGACTTTCACAGATATATTGAGTAAAAGAAGCAAAAGACAAAAAGGTGCACACAGTATGGCCCATTCACATGGAATGTCCAAACAGGCGGGGTCAAGCCACGCCGTGTAAACTAGGCAGGTGTTTTATGACTTGCACGTGTGATACACCTCATAGAAGGTCTGATTCCAGACCGGTGGAGCTTCTCTGACCAGGTCCTGAGATGGAAGAGTCTGCGTGGGCCTCAGTCATTTGTAACCCAAATCCAATGTCTTTTCTGTCTTCCTCCTAGAGAACGCCAGATCAGGTGTCCCAAGTGTGACAAGCCGTTCTTGAGAACAAATCATTTAAAGAAACATCTCAATTCTCACGAAGGAAAACGGGATTATGTCTGTGAAAAATGTACAAAAGCTTACTTAACCAAATATCATCTCACCCGGCACCTGAAAACCTGCAAAGGGCCCACCTCTGGTTCGTCAGCACAGGAGGACTCGGAGGACTCGGAGGAGGAGCTGGCAGGCGCTGTGGGTGCAGAGGCCTGTCAGCTGAGCAGCACTGTCTATTCAGCAGACGAGTCTCGTGGCACATAAATAAGAGGACAAGCCAGATGTTTTGGATGGAAAATGCAAAGGAAAAAACACATAACCAGTTATCCACTACAGTGGCTTTTATACAAAATGGTTTCTGATCCTTCCAGCCAACAGTCAAAACAGACTGAATGGGAATGGATAAAGCACTTACAGGGAGTATCCTAATGAAAACACTAAAGTTGGGAAAAGAGCATGTGTCCTATTTTTAAGTGAGGTGTGGAGAGGAAAGTGTCAACTGTTGAGGTCTGTATTTACATGGGGACCTGTGTCGCATTATGCTGGAGTCAAAGCTGCCTTCTGCCCAATCAGATTTATTTTAAATTATTGCATTGTTTCCTTTTCTTCCTATGACTTAGCAGTACTCTGAACTTGGTCCCTGCCTCGCAGTCATCCCAATTGCTGGTTCTGGTTCTAGTGTAGTGTTATGTGGACTGTTGTGACTTACTCATCCCAGGACAGATTGGAGTGCAGTGCTGTAAGCTCCTTTGCAGCTAACAAGTTTAAAGCCCCACCTGCCTTAATCTCTGCTTGGGATTTTAGGGTGGATCTTGCTTCCCAAAGTTTCAGCAGGTGCCTGGAGGGCAGATGATAAAGGAGCAGCCAGGCAATAGGCCAAGATGGAGAGAAGAAAAGGAAATGCCTGGGCCAGTGTCCAGGAAACTGGTTTGACAGAAGCCACAGTGAGGTACCTGGTTGTTCCTTAGATATCTGTGTAGGTTAGGTATATTTCTGTTTCCAGTAACGCTTCCAGTCCCCAGAGGGGACCTGGAGGTATAGAGCCAAATAATGCCTGCTGGATGATGTGCTGAGAAGCACAGGTAGACTCAGCTGGCAGATTGGTACCTTGGCCCAGGGTAGGAGGAAGCGGATGATCTTTTATATCTGGCTTAACTTCTGAAAAGTATCAGGACACCATTAAAGTGTTGCCAACTCAGAAAGACAAATGACCCCAAATACATTGGTGCATTTGCAAGGTTAGGCCTACCCAGTTGTCTGGTGAAGGACCGCACCATTTAAGCACGATGGATACCAAAGGATTTGGAAGGCAGAAGGCTCAAGGTCACCACATGGGTGTGTTTTCAGGTTCCCAGCTTCGTTCTTTACCTATCTGGTCTTTCACCTGGTTTCACATGCATATCTAGCTTTCAGCATGAAGCAGACGTTCTTAAGTTGCAGTTGATAGAACATGCTCTCCTGCGCTGAGGCAGTCTCTGGGTTGGAGTAGCGAGGACTCTGGTGGGAAGGTTTTGCTGCTAATGTATTTATAGAATGAATGTATTTCATTCAAATCTGTATTCCTCTAGGAAGGATTAAAAACTTTTTTAAAAATACAGGATTCCTCTTGTAATCTCATTTTGGGGAAGGAGAGGAATGAGTCTTTGGGGTAAAATCGGGTGCAACTTGAATTTTTTCAAGGTTAGAAATGGGGAAGCAGTTCCTGAGTACAGCTTTGGATCGTGTTGAAATGTGTGTCTGCATGATGGTGCTTAGACTGCGTCCTGTTTGCAGCTCATCTGCCCGCTCCTCCCTAAGGCAGTGCCTTTACTCTGCTGCCCCTAGAACTGTGGCCATTCTGCAGCGGTGGGAGGAGATGAGGCGTAGGTAGAAAGGGGTGACTGCGGTCACTGGGCCATGAAGCCTCTGTCAGGTAAGGATGGCTCTGGTGTGATGGGCAACTCCAAGTTTAGCCTTTTGCCAAAAGCATCCTGGTGGCGGGCCACCCATTCCCAAGGAACCACTGGTGCTGGACCTACAAGCTTCCTTTCTCCCTTTATCTCAGTAGCTCATGCTGGGTTAAATTCCTTCATTTCCTAATGCTGGCTGAAATGCTGCCCAAGAAGATAGTTAAGCCTAATGTAAAAACAAGCAAAAACAATAGAGGAAAAGAGTTTCAATGAGAATGTAACTTTTATTTTTTATTTACTGTCTTCCATATTTTCCTCTTAGACTTAAAATGTAATTCAGAGTCATTCTGATTAGATGAATAAATTAGTAACTGGCCTTTGGACAAGATTTTACTCTGAGCCTTCGCTGCCTATTGCAGGTGGCCTTTGCTGCTGCTGCTGCTGCTGTTGCTGCTGCTGGGTAAATGGCCATGTTGAGAAGCAGGATATGAGTGTGAGCTCTGGAGCTCACTGAACGTTCTCCAGTCTGGGCTTTGCTGCATGGTTTGTAACCTTAGCCAAGTTTTGTGACCTCTCTATGCCTCTATTTACTGTAAATAGAGAGTAAGTTCCCATTTCATAATACTATTTGATGTTAACATGCGTAAAGGGCCACCACAGTGTTGATGTACAGTAAACACAAGCCAATAGTCCAGTTTTAGGTTAGCACAAAAGGCCTTAAAAAATAGGTATAGATGGCCCAAGAAGCCCTGGATTTTATTAATATAAGTAAAATGGCATAATTTGAAGTTTCAGGGCCAAAGCCTAGGAACTAGCTTGTCATGTTCTTGTAGGTCAGTGTGTGTGTGCTTTGTATTTCCTTCCTTGAAGGGGAGCTGCTTATAATCAACCTTGCATGGGTGCTGAGCTGAACTCCTCAGCACATCAGAGGGCAAAGAGGTGGCAGGAACTAGTCTCCTTCAGCCTTCTCAGCCTGTTGACTTGTACACACACTTCCCAGTAAACACATTTAACTGTTTGTTGAACATAAACATCTCAGGTTGTCAGCCCCTCACAAGTATGTCAACTTACAGTATCTGATCACCCAGCTGCATGTTAGACACACACAGACACGCAGAAATGGCATATCTGCAGGTACACAAGTGGTTACCGCCTGTTAGGGGTTAGATGCCCCCCACCCCTAATTCATATCTTGAAGTTCTAACCCCCAGTGCCTCAGAATATGATCACATTTGGAGATAAGGTCTTCAAAGAAGTGATTAAGGTAAAAATGAGTTTCTTAGGGCATGCCTTAATCCAATACAGCCTGTCCTAAGAGGAGATTTGGACACAGACAAGCACAGAGGGAAGACCACGTGAAGACACGGAGAAGATGGCTATCTACAAGCCGAGGAGCGAGGGCTCGGAAGAAACAACCATGCTGACACTTTGATCTCGGACTTCTGGCCTCCAGAATTGTGAGACACTTAATTTCTGTAATTTGCACACAGCTAGTAATGAGTCAGTGCCTAGCCCACCAAGTTTTACTGATTCTTTAATAGTGGCTTGGCTAAAATTGGGATCTCACCATGGCTACTGGTCTTTAAAGATCACACAGGAAATCTGTTCCCTTTGGGCAAAGCATATTTATTTATATACATGGTCTAGGGAGCTCGTAGAAAACATGCCTTGGTCTTTGTGTTTTCTGCCCTGTTGAACCCAGACCCCCCCCCCTTTTGTGCCACTGCAGACTTGCTGAGGCGTGGGCTGGAGATGACCAAGGTCCATTACAGTCAGAGTGAGGAGAGGGAATCACTTAAAGAGAAAGGTACTGACTTTGGGAAAGTTTACTTCTAGAATGATCTACCAGTTAATAGACAACTTTCTGCCCTTCTTAGCTAACATGGTCTAGGGTGTGTGTGACATTTATAGTCTGGAATAGCAGTGGTATATTTTAGTTTAACATTTGTTTAGTCCTCAAAGGGCATTATAATAGGCTTTACCCCCATTTTATACATGTTGAAATGAAGTTCAGAAAATTTAACATTTTCTACCGTTTGTGTTGTGATTTGCTGCCTTGGGAGTGTTAGAATGTAAATATTTCTCCTCCAGGGTGCTCTTCCATGTTTATCTCATGCTGCTGTTCTGACAGCTCACTTCAGGTGCATCACACTGCTACCTACAGCAGTTGCATATTTGCACTGAGGTTGTGAAATGCCTTTTTATAAGTAGGAAACACCTTTGTGGGCCATTGTTCTTAATTGGTTAGAGACAACTGTCTATGAAAAAAGAGTTATTCAGAAGTGTGAGAGATGACATAATATTCTGTTAGGGACTTTTTCAAGATGCCTGACCCAGATAATGCTATAGCAAAAAGAAAGTGCGCCAGGCTACTTTGCATCTGAAATTCCCAAAATGCAAATAGTGTTTCATGGCAAGAGAAAAGCAGGATTCATTCAGCACATACTCTCTTTGGGAAAAGAACATGTTAGATTTTAAGGAGGGTACAGTAGGGAGGCTCATATATAAAGAAAAACAAGTCCAGAAGCACACACACATGCAAAAAACAACGGGAAGAAAACGGTATGTCTAGGGGCCTATTCCTTTCTTACAGGTGTGGCAAACATGAAGGAAACAGTATTTTTAACAGTGAAGATGGAAGAAACCCAAGTGTCCTGCAGAGGAAAATGGTGAATTATGGCACATCTATATTAAGTAACAGTGCTACAAGAGGATGAGGTAACTTACGTTAAATAGATGCTGGAGATATTTCTGTGTTGTATGTATATATTAACATGAATTACACAAAGCCACTCCAGGCTGCCACTCCTTTTTATCATGCTTCCCTGTGCGATAGTCTGGAGCTAAAACCTACTTCCCAGCCTCCTTTAGAGCTAAGATTCCATACAAAACCCAGGTTCCTCTGACCAGATGCTGCTGGGTGAGAGTTTGACTCGGAAGTGAGTTATGTGGAGAGACACGCAGGACCCGGGCTTTTTATTATGCTGGTGTGGATCTCACCAAGGGTGATGTAGATTTGGAGCTGATGGTTGTGGTGGATGCTTTCCGACGTGGCTGGGAGCTTCCTGATCATAGGAGCAGCAGCTGCACATTGCAGGCTCACTTCTGTGGTACAGGACTGGGAGTCATTCCTAGAATTCAGCCTAGACTCTATTTCAAGCCTTTTTAGTGATTCTGTGAACTGTCTATACTGCTTTATAAATTCCTTTTGCTTAAACTAGCTTGAGGGCATTTGTCTATCGAGTTATCTGGCCTTGCTGGGTTTCATGGTAGCGAGAATTCAGCTATTGTTAGAGATGGGACGCAGAATTGTACTTGGCACTCATGGCTGAAACATGGGTTAGATCACCTGTGAACACATGCAATAAAATGTGCCCATATCAATAAATTCAGCTGACCTAAACTGTTCCTCCTCTCCTGGTGTAGCATCCTCAGAATCTTTTTGACACAGGGTGTCCCAAAAAATGTATACACACTTTAACAGCTGATAGCTCAATTGATGTTTCTTTTCAGATTTAACCTATTGGAATTAATTATTATTCAAACTGTGTATACATTTTTTTGGGACACCCTGTATTCTCAAGTGTTAGGAGATTCTTGCAGTTCTGTTAATATGCAAGTCTTCTTTCACGCAGTTTGACTTTGGAATTACAATTTGAGGCAAATTACAATTTGGTTTAGTCATAGGTCAGAGGCAGTAAGAGGTGGTAGGAGTTGTAAATGAAGAGAATTGGAATTTTATATCAATGTGGTCAATACAGGGTTTTCAGGAAAGAAACACTCTTATTATATAAAGGAGCTCATTTTGTTGATGAGGGAAATCTTTTGGGTACTTGGAATCTCCTCATACATCACTCTTCCACTTTTTGAGTTTGCACTCTTTCCCCCAAAATACAATTTCCCCCCCAAGAAATCTGCTGAAGCTACGAATTCAGCTTGTGTTGTAAATCAGTAACCTGTGGGACCAGACTCTCCTGGTGTGTCACTGTATTAGCCTCATGGCTACAAGAGGGAAGACATTATTTTAGTGTAGTCAAGGATAATTCCCTGGTTCTCTGACCTAGGCTTGTGTCTGTTAGGCAGAGGGAAAGGGGGGAAAAAAGAAAAACTAAAATACATTAAAGACGTGTTTTGTGGTGTAACATGACCTATCATGAATAATTTTTTGTGTGCGCCCTGGAAGAACGTTCTGTTCTTTTGGATGGAATGTTCTGTATATGGCAGGTCCACCTGCTCTAACGAGTTAGTTTAAGGCCACTGTTTATTGATTTTTCTGTCTGAAGGATCTATCCATTGGTTAAAGTGGAATATTAAAGTCCCCTCCTGTTATTATATTGCTGTTTCTCCCCTTAGGTCTGTTAACATTTGCTTTATGTATTTATGCGCTTCTATGTTGGGGGCATAAAATTTATGAATGTTATATCCTCTTGTTGGATTGACACCTTTATCATTATGGAATGTCTCTTTTCTTTGATAACACTGAATGGCCTGCCACTTTTAACTGTTACCGAACAGTAGCACTAAGAACACGTCTAAGTCATGAGCATTAACTGGAGAACAGTTTGGAAGGTGTGCTCCCTGGGGCACCTGCTTCTGTTTATGGCCTACTCTGCAATCTTGGTCAAACCACAACCCTTCTGGCCTGGGTTTACCCATCTGTTAAGATTACAGGATTGTCTTCTTTTTAAGGATTATATAAATTACTATTTTACAAATTTAGATTACCTGCAACAGATGGCATATTTAAGGAATTATTTTTTAAAAACCTGTTTTATTACCCTTTCCAAGGAGACTTACACACTAAATGCTCGAACGGCAAGCATGAAGACTGGCCCTGTTTTGCTGCCACCACAGCTACAGAGAGGAACCTCAGGTAGTAGGAAATGATTTTTGTTTCTGTCGCTACACATGGAACATTTTCAGGCCAGCTTTTTAAAAGTCCAAGTTAAGGTCAAAGAAACAGGAAATTGTATGATCCTCATTAAGATTCCATTGGTGTGTCTGAGCTCCTGCTCCCAAAAGGGCCACTAATAGATGAATTTCTTGTGTTACCAAGAACAAGCCTCTCTCGTCTTCCAAATGCTTCATTTACTAAAACACAAATAGAGAATTAAGAAATTACCAGATCAGAAAATTAAAGGACTATAATATAAAGAGACTAAAATGTGAGCAGTAAGTTTCTCTACCCTACAGTGGAAATTTTATGAAAATATTAACACTTAGTAAATAGGAAAGTAACCAACTCAGAAGTTCAAGGTAATGTTCTGAATGAGGTTAATCATGTTTTTAAATGACTACTTTTTTTCATATTCTCTTTTACTTGTCCTGGATTTATCTAATAATCCACCTTGGTAACAGATGTCCCATCCCTTATAACAGGAGCTCTATCCTTCCATTATTCTACTTCTGAGAGTTTCCTATTTTCTTCTTTTCACCTGTCTTTGTATCATATATACACAGGACTCTTTGAATTCAGGACCCTTTTCTACATGTTGGGAAGATTCAGGAGTCAGATAGTGGGCTCCATGTTTACAGGACAAACCAGACTACCTCAAAGTAATAAATAAGCAGACAGGCTCTCAGGAAGGGAGGGGAGTAGCCTCGTAAGGAGAGGGGCTACTGGAAAGGGGAGGGTCATTCTTTGAGACCATGCTACATTTCCTTCCAGCTTTCCCATTAAGATCTTTCAATTTTAAAATTCAAGTTTTGTTAGAATGATGACATGTATATTATAGATTTTTAGGGAGAGTGGACAAGAGGGAAACATCGATTGCTGCCTCCTGCATGCCCCTTACCGGGGATCGAGCCCACAGCCTGGGCATGTGCCCTGACCAGGAATCAAACCGGCAACCTTCTGGTACACAGGACAGCACCCAACCAACTGAGCCACACCAGTCAGGGCAAGATACTATTTTTAAATAACCATTTAAAGTAAAAAGACAAAATTATCAAACATTTCCAAATTACATTTGATCCTATTTCCTAAGCAGACTACACTATAGGATGAACAAGGGATCTACCTTTGCTATCTACCTAATATATTCAAGCCACACATTCTGTTAGATGTTAAGAGAAGTATTCAGAAAAAGCAGGCGATTAAGATTCTTACCTGAAGAGACTGTGCTTATATCCCAGATCCGAAGCCCTTCTCTCTGACCTCCAAAGGCATAAATAAATGGCAGATCAGGGCAACAGGCAGAACAGAAGAGAACTCCCTTGGGAGGAGAGAATAGAAAGTCAGTGATGTCAATCTTTTATAGAGACCCTAATCTAGATTCCTAGTCCTGTCTACAAGAACCTATGATTTGAAAGGTTACTCAAAACCAACTCACCAGTATCTTTTTTAAGCCTCCTACAAAGGTAGTTCACAGTCACGTTGGAAATAATAGTACACTAGGAAGCCAGACGAGTTCAGCATGGTGGACATTCTGTGAGGACGTATGTATGCTTGTGACCACTCAGGTCTCTCATATCCATTATCAACAGTCTATTACAGATTTCCTAATCTAATCTAAGTATTTTTAATTCTTCTTTTAAGCAATGATGGTGATGATACCAGAGGTATTATAGAACATATAAACAAGAAAAAGTATAAAAACTACTCAGTGAGATAATCACTGTTCATGTTTTGGGACAGGGTCTTCCAGATTTACTCATTTAAGCAGTTAAGCATTTAAATATGAGCATGAACGGTACTATAAAATTGCTTCTGTAACCTACCTTTCCACAAATATTTACATGCACATATACTTACATATATTCAATTTTAAATAGCACAGTGTTCTATGTCTGCAATTTAATTTATATAACTCAGTGCCTTGCACACAGTAGGTGTACAATAAATAATTGCTGAATTATTTCTAATTTTTGCCACTATATAGTATTTAATTTCAGTGTAGTTAGAACTAGTTATGCAAAGAGGTGATAGACTGACCCCAAAAGCTGTGGTGCCCTAAAGGCTCAAGATTTCCTGGGATGGTACAGACTTTAGGGTGAAAAAAATGTGGCTATTCCACCTATGTCCTAGAAAACCGTCTCCCTACATGCCTTGTTCTTACCAAGTAACTGTTAATCATGTGAGTTGGAAAAGGAACCAGATAGTCACTGACTTCCCCTCAAACTACCCTATGTCATAAATTCTCACCAAATCTGGCTAAGCTCAAAATTAACTTTCCCAACAAATCCATATTTAATGCAGTGATTCCTGGAGAGTGACAAACAGTACAGGTCAGAAACAGAAAACAAAGATGCCCAGGAGAGCCTTACCATTTTCATGTCCCTGGAGTGAACCAGACTCGGCCTATCTCCTAATATGTCCCAGATCTTCACATATTTGTCTGCTGATGCCGTCACGAGACAACCCTTGATTTGACTGCTGAGATCAAGACCTAAGGGAAGATTAGTTCAGAAACTGTGACTCTAAAATACAGATTTACTTCATTATAATTTAATAGAAATGAAACATACTATTCTTGCTCACCAGAGATTTCATCATTGTGTGCATTAAGTGTAAAAATTGGCTTATCTGAACGTGCATCCAAATTATATACAAAGCCGTCATCTGTACTGGCCTGGAAAGAGTAAAAGATGGCAAGATTGTGCTATATGCCAACAAAATTAAACAGTGGGTAAACAGTATAAATTACAGTCAGCTATATACCTGACTTACCCGAGGAGCTTACTGAAAATTAACGTGGACAGAAAGAATCTGCTTGTGGATAAGCTGAGTTCACTCTTAAATGGACTAATTCAGCTGAAATATCCATTAGGCAGCTGGGTTTGAGTGGGAAACTATGGGAGTGGTATGGACTAGGGTTAGAGAGGTGGCAGTGCAGAAGTGGAAATAACATCCATGAGAACAGAGGGACACGCCCTGGGAATGTAGAATTAACAGACCAGTGTGTTGAGGACGGAGGCCTGGAGAGTGTGGCCACTAAAATACAGGGTGAGGCGGAGCTCACAGAAGAATCGGGGAGGGAATGACAAGAATGTCGGGGAAGCCAAGGAAATTGGGCTTCTGAAGAAAGGCATGACGGATGCTGCCGATACTCCGGTGGGGCGCGCCAATGACACAAGCATGAGGCAGATTACAGTGGTTACACTTACACGTCAGGGAGGAGAAACAAAGGAGTTAAGAACAGACCTAGTCAAGGGTGGGGGGAGAGCTGAGCCCTGTACAGGCCAAGACCAACAGCCAATACGGAGAAGGGAGAGAAAAAGGACAACTGATGTGGCCTTGAAGGTATCTGTGGATGGGGGCAGAACCAGGAAGGCCGTCTCATCCTTGGAGACTAAACCGTTTTATTTTGATCACTTCCCATTTCCCTAAGCATTTGTGATTTGAGTACCCAAGACCATCTGCTAGCAGATAACCTCAGGAGTGTGTGTGCTTGACTGCTGAGAGCCAAAGTACAACACAGCACTCAGAACTGGGCCTTCACCCCCATCTGGCGCAGGGTAGCTCAGCTGGGAACTGTGCGCCTCTATGCACAGAGCTGGGACTGACTTCTCAATCATCATTTCAGGAACCTTATTATAATTGTGCACATATTTTAAGAAAGCTGTTTTATAAAGAACTCTTTCCCTCATTTAAAAAGCCCTACATATTTATTTACCTTCAGAAAATTAGGAAATATGTGGATGTATCACAATTTCTTTAATTACTCTTCCCTTCTGGATGAAAGCTGGGATTTCATCTCTCCATGGATAAAATGTCAATGGAATCTTTGGCTGCTACATAGACAACTGTCATCCTACAGACACAGGGTGTTTACAGAAAGATCTTAACACCTTTTTCCTGTCTGGGAGACAGTGCTATATTAATTAAATAGGTTAGCATTCTCATTACTAGAGTTCCATTCAAGTACTAGGACTTAAAGTTGGAAAACCATTAAAAGAATATTAGCCATGTTAAGTATTTAAAAACTATAAAATGTGGCACACTTTGAAATGGCTGGAAATTAGCAAAATTATTTACGTTTACTATTTTTTGTGGCTGATCCATTCATTGTTGTCTTGTTAAAAACACCTTATTTCTTTTACCCTAACATCCAGATACTTCACGCTTTTCAGAGTCTCCCTACAACGGAACTGAAGGAAATAAGTACTGGTAACCTGGATAAGCAAAACGGTAATATGCACAGTCTTACCAAAAAATGACAAGGTGAAAAGTGATTCCAAGTCACTCTCTCAATCTGCCCGCTGAATCGCCACATTCGATGGCCTTCATCTGGACTTCGGCAATCATACAAAGCCACTGACCTGTGCACGTAAAGGCAAAGTTAGGGTTTCCAGAGTTCTGGTTCTCCTATATGTTTTAAGTTTATTTTTAATGAAATGGTAATAAAACACTCAGGATTCAATTATTTAAAGCCTAATTTGAGGTTCCAAAATAAAATAGAAAAGAGGAGTTGGTTTTTACTAACTGGTAGACTTTGTCACTTGAAGGGATTGGTGGCTCTGGATGTCATAGTGACCTTGACCTTCTCCAGGTCAAATCCTCCACTTACAAGATGAATTGTCTCTATTTCCAAAAGACCAGGACAATTTCTAACTTTCCCTTCCCCAGTAGTGCTCAGAGCCAGATAACCCATGTTTTCTTACTCTCTTCGAGGTTACTGGGTTGGGGGAACCAATGGAGATTTTTCTAATTTTGCATGAATCCCAACTAAAAATGTAAACATATCACTCTTCAAAAGGACAAGGAATTACAATAAAACTGGGTTTCTGTCTGTACTATCTATCTTTCCCATCTCCAGACCCAATCTCTGAAAAGCAGCACACGTGACTGGAAACTCCCCTGTAGTAGGCTAATGGGCCCAATTCTTCACCTCTCCCTACAGCCATGCCCCCAGTCAGTGACGCGGGAGTTCTTCCCATAAAGGCACAGTTCATTTCTCCCTCCATGTCATCTGTTTGGCCAAGAGAATACGACATAAGTGTACTAGTTCTGAGCCTAGTTCTCAAGAGGCCTTGGCATCTCTGCCTGAGCTTTCGACGTCACCATGACCTAGCCTGCTGTTCCCAGGCTAGGGAGAGTCTCCCCAGCCCAGCCTAAACAAACCAAGATGAGCAGAGCTACCACTGAATGCGGAACAGATTAGCTCAACCTTGCAGAGGCATATGAAATAAATGTTAACTGTTTCAAGTCACTGAATTCTGGGATGGCTTGTTTCACAGCAATTGCCAACTCAAATCCTCTAAAAATCAAAGCAGTTGCTAGTTAGGAACCACTTTTTTTTTTTTTTTTTTAATTGATTTGAGAGAGAGGAAAGGAGACAGAGAGATAGAAACATCAATGATAAGAGAGTCACCGATCGAGCCTGCAACCCAGGCATGTGCCCTGACCAGGAATCGAACCCCGATCGCCTGGATCCCAGGTCGATGCTCAACCACCGAGCCACGCCCGGCCGGGCAGGAACCACATTATTATGACAGAACCACATTCCCTTGCAGACTGAAAGAGCTGGACTTGGAAAGGACATAAGTATTACTAACAAACACACAGGTGCCTCAGCAGCACATTCTCTCGGAGCATTCAGTGGTGCTTTCTGAATCAGCTCAAGAGGGTAAAAACAGTAGCAGTAACTGCTGGAATGCAACGCTTTCTTACTTATCGTATGATCCAGAAATCAGAGTCTGTGCTTCAAATGGATGAAACTGCAGAGTCTGGACCTAAAGGGAAGAAACAAATGAATTGGTCTGCTCAGTTTTGGTAAAACTGCCTAATACTTGGTGAGAATCAATCTGGCAGTGCTCTTATAAATTTTTCTCTTTGAAATTTAGTAGTATTTAAAGAAACATAAATGCACTGCATGATCAAAAGGACAAAGCATATTTCCATATAAAGGCTGACACTTAAGATGTAATACAGCATTCCCCAAATTGTGTTTGGCATAATACATATGTCCCGCAAATGTTAAAATACATTCAGAAGAAAAGAGGGGTGTGGTCAAACATATCCGGGCAGCTCTACATGCTGCGGAAGCCCCACAGGGTGCATTTTAGGAGCCTCTGCAAACATCTTACAAAGCAGGAATGTTCCTAGTCATTGCATCTTTCTGCACCCATTTTTGCATCTCTGAGATGGGTAATTATAACTGTTACACAGGCCTTTGTGCAGATTCAATGAGCTAGCACGTTAAAACAGTCTGTAACTCACAAAAAGTCATTTACAAATATTTGGGATTACTTGTAGCCAGTATTTGTCTCAGATTTTTTAGAATCCCTTTTATCCACTAAGTCATCATACCTTATCTGTGTGCACAGCAAGGCTAGCCGCTGGTTTCCCCAAAGACATATCCCACAGAATCACCGTGTTGTCAGCTGATGCACTTGCCAGCACATTTCTGAGAAAGGGAGGAAACAAATCAGGTATTCTTTTCAAGATCGAGAGCATTAAATGTAAGAATTTCACTTATAATAGCATGAAAAAGAATAAAATACTTAGGAATAAACTTAAAAGAAATTCAAGACATATATTAGAACTATAAAAGACAGTTAATAGCCGAAATAATATTGAAAGGGAAGAGCAAAGCTGGATAAAATCAGTTTCTGATTTCAAAACTGACTGAAAGCTATAGTAATCATAATGATGTGGTACTGGCATCAGATTCCCAGACCAGGATGAAGCGCTCAGAAATGGACAGCTTCCTGCAAAGAATGACATTACAGCCCTGGCCCGGCAGCGAAGCTGGTTAGAGCGTCATCCGGATACGCCAAGGTTGCGGGTTCAATCCCAGTCAGGGTACATACAAGAATCAACCAGTGATGCATAAACAAGTGGAACAACAAATCGATGTTTCTCTCTCTCCCCCTTCCTCTCTCTGTAAAATCAATTAAAAAAATGATTCACACTATACACAAAAAGTAATTCAAAATAGATCACAGACCTACTAAATGTAAGAGCTAAAACTAAAACTCTCAGAAGAAAACAGGTATAAATCTTCATAACCTAGGGTTACGCAATGACACCAAAAGTATAAACAAAAGAAATTGGACCTCAACATGAAAAACTTTGTGCTGCGAATGATACCACCAAGGAAGTGAAAAGAGCCCAGCTGATGTGGGTCAGTGGTTGAGTGTCAACCCATGAACCAGGAGGTCACGGTTCAATTCCTGGTCGGGGCACATGCTGAGGTTTCAGGCTCCATCCCCAGAAGGGGGCCTGCAGGAGGCAGCCGATCAATGACTCTCTCCCATCGTTGATGTTTCTCTCTCCCTCCTTCCCTCTCTCTCTGAAATCAATAAAAACATATTAAAAGAAAAAAAAGTGAAAAGACAACCCAAAGAATAGAAGAAAATATATTTAAATCATGTATCTGATAAATGACTTCTATGTATAACAGCGATTATAAACCTTTTTCATGTCGAGGCATGCGTAAACTACTAAAATTCTGAAGCACACTGAAAAATATATTTTTTGCCATTCTGACAACAAAAAAAAAAAAGTGTAATTTTGATTCACTCCCACTGGATGGCTATTGTTGTTTGGTTGTTGTCATTTTTTTTAATTTGACAATTAAGGGAAAAGAGGTCAGTGCCCCTCACTAAATAGTCAGGTATTGCATATTTTAAAAATTCTTGCTATACACCAAATGAAAATTGCTAATCTAGAATATACAAAGCACTTTCAACCGAATAATAAAGAGAGAAGTAAAACAATCAGAAGATGAGCAAAGGGTCTGAATAGATACTCTCGGGGGAAAAGCTTCATGACAATGAATCTCGCAACGATTTCTTGGATATAACACTGAAAGCACAGGTAACAAGGGTAAAAATAAATCTGACTACATCAAAATTAAACTTTTATGCAAAAACCACTATCAGCAGAGTTAAAGGCAACCCGCTGAATGGGGGAAAATATTTGTAAACCATAAATCTGGTAAGGGATTAATATGCAGAATACATAAAAAACTACAGCTCAGTAATAACCCAAACAACCCAATTTAAAATGGGCGAAGGATTCAATTGCTATTTTTCCAAAGAAGATATTCAAATGGCCAATAAGCACTTGAAAAGATGGGCAACATCACTAATCATTAAGGAAATACAAGTCAAAACTACAGTGAGATACCACCTGACAACCATGAGGCTGGCTAAACAAAAACAAAGTAACCGGTGTTAGCAAGAGTGTGGAAATGGGACCCACATGAGAATACAACACGCTGCACCTGCTACAGAAATAGGACAGCGGTTCCTTAAAAAGGTGAAAACAGAATGACCTGTGATCCAGCAATTTCACTTTTGGATACATTTACTCGGACAAACCGAGAACAGAGCCTCTAACAAGTCCCTGTACCCTGTTCACATGTGTGAACAGCAGCAGCGTTACTCACAGCAGCCAACACTTGGAAGCAACTCGTGTCCACTGACAGATGGGTACACAGAATATGGTATGTACAGAGTGGAATGTCATTCAGCCTCAGAAAGGAAGGGGATCCTGCATGTGCTACAACATGGATGAGCCTTGTGCTAGGTGAAATAAGCCAGACACAGGAGGACAGCTACTGAACGATGAGGTACCTGGAGGAGTCAACTCAGAGACAAAAAATAGAATGGCGGTTACGAGGACCTCGGGGGAGCAGAGAATGGGAGTTACTGAGTAATAGGTGTACAGGCTCAGTTTCGGAAGATGAGAAAAGTTCTGGAATGGCACATTTTAGGTTACGTCTATTTTACCACAATTAAATTATATTTTAAAAACATACGGATGAGATTTTTGTGAAAATTAAATGGAGAGAGGAAAATGTTCTGTGAAAACACAATTCTATGCAGCACATGCTTCCTTCCCAGTGGTGTAGGGGGACGGCCCTCGCTCACCAACTTTGTGATGAACACCTATTATGGGAAGGGCTGGCAGGGGTGCAGGGGTGCAAGGACACAGCACAGCTCCTGCCTTTAAGCAGTGTGTACTGCAGGAAAAGACAAGACAGACAGGCACACAAAGACCTGCAACACGCTACGTAGGCAGGAGGCTGAACCACAATGGTTACAGCCTTTAATAAATCTTCAACTGGAATTCTTTTTACCTGATCAGCTTATTCCAAGAAAGGTCCAAGACAGCATCGGTGTGCCCCTCTGCTGAGGAACTCTGTAATTATTATTTAATTTAATTACTTTTTGTACCAAAATCTCCCCAAAATAAAGTTGATGTTAATTTGAAAGATTCTTAAGATTATTATTGACCTTAAGCAGAACTGAAGACTAAGAAAAGGAAACCCCTTGTCTCCACGCTACTTTAGAGAAGAAACTGTAGTGGTTCTTAATCTACATGATGTAATTCTACAAATATCAACCTCCCTCCCCAAAACTGAACAGTTTAAAAGCCACAGGAATTAATACATGGATATTTAGAATTCAACATACTAAAGGCTAAAAAGAAAAATTTTAAGTTCAAAACTAGCATATTCGTGTGAATCGTCACTATAAAGGAAATCAACCCGAGAGTAAACTGTTTTGTGTAAGGACGAATGTGTTAACAGGTTTTATGCAGAGAACAATTTTTCCTTTGATGAGCTTTTTGAAACTAGAAACTGCTGTAACTTCACAATTCTGGCCTGTTCCAGCAGAAGTGTCCAATTGAAAGTGCCTGATCCTGTCCCTTCCCCCAGCCCCGGGAAACTGTCCTGTCACTAGTTTAAGTACCTGGTAACCGCTTACCTTCTTTCCTTTCTTCTTCTTCTTTGACAGCTTACTTCCGAGGCTGAAGACGGGCTCTAAAGAGTCCACTATATCCAGGTCCCACACTTCGATAACGGGGGTCATGTTCCCCACAGCAATGTAATTTCCTACAGGAGGCAATGATGTAGCGATGACTTCAAAACTGCTTCTTTCTAGCACTAAAGCCTTGTACATAGTATGTGATCAGTAAATACTTGGTTAAGGATGAGTCAAAGTAAAAAACACACAAACTTCTAATGAAATACACAACACTGTAATTAAGCAGCAGCTTAGAGCAATTTCTCTTTTATTTGCATACACATCCTCTGAATGTTGTTAAAATGCAGATTCTATGCAGGAGGTCTTGGATGGGCCTCACCTTTGCATTTCTAACCAGCTCCCAGATGATGCCAATGCTGTGCTGCTAAGTTCTTGGGCCACAAAGGCTCAGAGTAACAAGGGCTCAGTCTCTTGGTTCCAGGGTCCTCACTTAGCTAATGAGAACAAAAACCCCTCCTGCCTTCAGGGGCTGTTGTGTGGATGCGGATCTGATCAGGTCAGGAATGTGAACAGCTTTGCAAATGAGATGTAAGGTTATGAGTATTATCAGACTTTACCCTTATTAAGAAATAGGATGAGGCAACCAGTAGTGTGCAGCTTTGGCTAAAAAGTCTAACATAAGAACCTAATTCTCTCTTCATTTTGGTTTTAGTTGGTGTTTCCTGAAAAGGGTCTTGGCCCTAAACTCTAGCCGAGAACATCAGACACATCATGCCAATTTATACTGGGCTTTTTTAATGAGACCATCCCACAGTTCTGCAGCCCAAAATGCTTTCAGGCCCTGTTCTTCTGCCTGTCTAAAGTGTAGAGACACACAACCCAAAACAATTATGTGATTGTGTTTTAAGAATTACATTAGGCCCGGCTGGGCGTGGCTCAGCGGTTGAGCATGACCTAGGATCCAGGAGATTGGGGGTTTGATTCCCGGTCAGGGTACATGCCTGGGTTGCGGGCTCGATCCCCAGTCGGGGGCGTGCAGGAGGCAGCAGATCAATGACTCTCTCATCATTGATGTTTCTATCTCTCTCTCTCCCTCTCCTTTCCTCTCTCTGAAATCAACAAAGATATATTAAAAAAAAAAAAAAATTACATTAGTACAACTTTATAATATTAACTTCAAAAAACATCAATAATTCTGCAAACCGTCATACAGATACCTAATTTATGCGGCTAGGAAACACACACAGGACTAGGAACCATTCTGCAATCTAAGTTTTCTAATTACCGGTGGAATTGTCCGGGCTAGGATCGAAATTCAGCCACTCCACGCTCAGAGGGTATGCAGACAGCAGTATATCATGGTGTACATAGAAAGACTCTTCTTCTTGATTATAAACTGCAAAGATTGGGAAAAGAGACTTTACCACATCAGAATAAGAAATTACATCCCACTCAAAAGAACACACTCTCCATACTAAACCTGCAGGTGCCACATGCTTAAAAGGAGACACATTTGATGACATTAAAGGATGTTCCCGAGTTGTTACTGCTAGACGAAATATCTGCATGTCTATATATTGCCATCACCTGGTGTGGCCCAAATGGGAACAAGAACACTGACAGAGAACTGACACCTGCCTGAACACGCCACCTGCATGCTCACGGGCTGAAATGCTCCCACCTCCTGGTTCACCCATTACAGAAAATAATCCCTCATAGTCTCCATAAGGAGCACAGCCATGCGCCACAGAACGACATTTCAGCCAGCAACAGGCCAGGTTCGCCGGTGGTCCCATAAGGTTATAATGGAGCTGAAAACTTCCTATTGCCTAGTGACGTGGTAACTGTCACTCGCTGCAGTGCAACCCATTACTCACATGTCTGTGGTGACACTGGTGTAAACAAACCTGCACTGCCAGCATAAAAATACAGCACATACGTTATGTACAGTAATGTACATACTTGACGATAATAAATGACTATGCTACTGGCTTATGTACTTACCATACTATACTTTTTATCATTACTTTAGCATGTACTTTCTATTTATTAAAAAAAACTCTGCTGTAAAATAGTCAGCTGTGTTAATCCAGCAGCAGCCTCATAGCACGTGTTTACTGCGTCTCTTAATAGCATCTCCTCTTGCGCTTGATGTATCTCATGTTGTTCTGTTCAGTAACATGCCGTACAGGCTTGCAGCCCAGGAGCAACAGGCTGTCCCATAGGGCCTAGGTGTGTGGTAGGCAACACCACCGGGGTTTATGAAGTGCACAACCACAAAACCCCCTAATGATGTATTTCTCAGGATGTATCCCCCTCATTAAGCAGAGCACGACTGTAATTATTATTTTATCTTTTAAAGGTCTATCTGGTTTTAAGTCAAGAAGAACAAATTAAAAACAGGACTGAAGAGAAATAACTCATATTTAGAAATCTAAATGCTTGGCAAAATTACTTCTTTAATATTGAAAAAAAAAATTATGAAGACCAACAATGTAAATGAAGCTCTTGAGAACACTTTTTGGGCATATGGCAACTGTAAGACTTAGCTCCTTCATTCACAATTATGTCAAGGAGCAAAAACACTGTTAAACTCAATGACTAAGAAGTCATTTAAAAATTACATAATGAAATACTGATAAACTAGAACCCAAATAATCAGAAATTTCCCCAAAACATGCTTTTTGTTAGAAGAAATGTTAATACTGTATCTCTGGCTTTGACGCAAGTAGGAACCTCAGCTATGAACAATGTATTCAGCCTACTTTTTTTTTTTTTTAATCCTTACCTGAGGATATTTTTTGCATTGCTGACGCTCTGAGCCAAACCAGCTAGGGTTTCCGATTACATTTTAAATAAAAATGATAATGATGCTTTAAAATAATCTCCTAATTTTAACCATATCAGATCAACATTCAGATAGGCTTTAGAATGCAGTTTTGAAAATATTCTTGAATAGACACTGCTGGATAATTTGGGGTTTCACACCAAATCCAAATAAAATATACCTTTAACAACCTAACTTAGAATTAAGTAGGAAAACAATTGCTTTACTTTAATTTCTAGATTCCTCTCTGATACTCACTAAATTCAAAGGAACGACCACAATAAGTTCTCACATGAGAATGTATAAAAGTCAGTGATGATAAACTGTAATAGTTTTCATTCTTTTAAAGTTAGAATTGATCTTTTAAAAATTTCACCAACATGGTCTTCATGTGAAATGTATGTAAGAAGTTTGAAGATAATTAGGAGAATGATTTCACGCTGAAATAGCTGCAATTTAAAGCTGTTTTAATTTTATAAATAGATCATGATGGAACACGGGATAAAAACAGCCTACTCAATAGACTTCCTCAAGGCTGCCTTAAAGACTGTGAAGAGTTACAGAAATTCAACCTAATGACTGCACAACTGCTTCTTCCAACAGGCCTTAGCCTAATAATCTTGCTGAAGCTTCAAAATTTTAAGACAGATGAACAGAACATAGCTGGGGAAGGAGAGTATCTGGGCAAGGATGGATCTGTCTGAGGATGTGTGCACAGAGAAACAAAAGGGCAAGAAAACAGTCACTCAGTTAATGTCTGTTGATTAATATCAATATTAAAATATGTGACTTAAAAATTCAAGTAAAAAAGAAAAACATTCCCTGTCCTGGGAATGTGACCAAGATGTTCTGGTTCCTGAAGGGAAATGTAGGCTTCTGAGTAGGATTTTTATGAAGAAAATAAAATGTATTGCAAAAAGAGAAACATCTGAAATGACTCTGGGGGAAAAAAAAAGAGCAGGATAAAAACATGTCTGTTGAGTATACTCTTTGCCACATAGAGAAAAGCAGCTAGAAAGGAGACTGGAGTAAAAAGCCAGGGGAACCAGTTACCCGTGGGTGATGGGATTGTATTTTTCCCTTGTGTTTCTGTATAGCTTTACATCCAGGTTTTCTCCAATGGAGGGAAAAAGTGAGAAACTAACAAAAATGTTTAAGTGAAAGATTAAAAACCCTTGTTAGAACCTTCCAGGAGACCTGTTTCCATAAGTTAAGTAAGATAGCAAAGTGACATGGGCTACAAGTGTCAAGGCACAATAACCAGGAAATCTGTGGGTTGTGCAGAATTCAACCATGTAACAAACTTCCACGAGAGGGTAGGATCTGATGCCTAACCATTCATAATAGCAGCTTTATGGTTACTATTTTAATATCCCTAAAATAGACTAGAATCTTTGGTAAGGGCTGTATTTCACTCACCATGTACCTCTAAATTGCACTGGTCCTGTTCAGCTCTGCCACAAACTATGAGATTGTCACTGGGCTTAATTAAGAAATCTTCACGTTCATATTGCTCCTAAGTGGAGAGAGAAAAGTCACTGACTAGAAGCGGATACTCAGTGAGGTTTTTCAAACTCTGAAGAAGCATAATTAGAAAAGCCACATGAATATTTACCGTATCTTTCAGAGTAACATAAGGATCTTGGTCATTACTCCCATAGACTGTAAGACCCAGGAGAGATTCACCAAGAGTTTCAGTATCTGTAAGAATTCATAAACTGAAATGAACACAACAGTCATTTTGACAAAAGCATTTTTTCTGAGGCATTCTATTTTTAGACTTAGATCCCACCTCTTTTCATAACTAGCTCTGGAGCCTCCATAGTTGGAAAAGGAAATAGTGGATAATAATAAACAGGAGTTTAAAAGCCATTTATATTTGGCATTGGAATGCACACTTGATAGTCTTGGAATTCATAATCTTCCAATAAAAGAATTAAAGTGTGAAACTTCCTTAGAAGATATCTAAATTCTGCTCAGGTTCTCTAGCTCCTTGTAATCTTTATTTAAAAGTGCTATAGAGAGGAGGCTGTAAGGCCCTGGAAATGAAATTATCTTAAAACAAAGACATCAATACAAAGTAAGAGTTACCTGGTCAATTAAAATTAAAAAATGATGGGTTTCACAAAGTTAAGTGGGTTTCTTTATGGCAAGATTTCTCAGAACCTCCAATATGGTAATTTGCCTTATGAATCTGAAAGGGGTTATTATATGCTTTTTTCACTAATGGAATTCTATGGCATATCTGCAAGAGTGACAGAGAGCTGACCCCAAGTAACATAAAACTCAGGAAAAGGAAGATACCCTTAATTGTCAGGGGAAGCTGCTCTAAGGAGGCAGAACTAGTAAACATCTGACAGGCAACAGACACAGGGATTTCTACTGGAGAGACAGTCATCGGCAGAGTGTGGAGAAGGGTAGGAGCCTTTGAATGCTGCCTCTTCAGGTCGGCCTCTCGCCCTCTCTCTGTATTCCCATGGCACTGCCCTAGCAGGACAACCACCACTGAGTCCAGTGGAATAACTATTCTCTGCATCTATTGAAGCATAGTCAGTCTCAAACTTCAGAAGATTCGACTTACAACTATTCAACTTTCTGAGGGTGAAAAAGTGATACATGTTTACTGGAAACTAGCTAGGCTAAGCTATAATGTTTAGTAAGTGTATTAAATTATTTCGAATTAAAATATTTTCAGCTTATGATGGATTTATCAGGATGTAGCCCTCTCATAGACTGAGGAGCATATGTACTAAAAAGAATGAAGACTTCAGAGACAGATAAAGTTGAAGCCTAGCCCCTTTATTCTCCAGGTGTGCGACATTGCAGTTATTTCATCTTTGTAAGCCTCAGTTTTCTCCTCTGTAAAACGGAGACAATAATTCCTCTCTCGTTGCAGATAAAAGAAGAATGCACTATAGGTTACTATACCCACTAGTTGTAATAAAATAAAATATATAATACTAATTTTTTTTTTTTCTTTAAAGATCTTAGATTGGTGGGCTAGAGCTTATTTTCTAAATTAATTTAGGAAACATGCTGTCTTTCTAAGCCTTGAGCCAGATTATGTGACTGACATAAAAAACAGCAAAATCTTGAAGTAAAGCTCTGGCGCACTAGAAGCATGATCTAATGCAGCGATTTTCAACTGGTGTGCTGTGGCATGCTTGACCGCTACAAGCATTTTTAAAACATGCAATACCTGACTATTTAGTCAGGGGCACTGACCTCTCTTCCCCCCCTTAGATAAAAAAATGACAACAGCCAACACAACAATAGCAGTCCACTGTGAATGAATCAAAATTAAACCTATTTTTTTGGTGTGCTGCAGAATTTTCGTATCAGTTTATGTGCCATGAGATAAAAAAGGTTGAAATTCACTGATCTAACATACCGAGTTTGCGATTAAATACCAGTACAGGCGCGTGAATTCTAACCTGGGTCGCCTTCCTCATCGTATTTATCTAAATCGTACTCGGCCAGCTCATCGTCATCCGGTGCCCTATCATCCTCTGGGTCACCATCCTCCAGGGGCTCCCTTGGTCGTGCCTGGGTACGTGCACTATGCATGCCATCTTCTGAAGGATCGCCTGTCTCCTCTTCATCACTGCCACCTTCCTCTCTATGCCAGGAAAGAAAGAAAGTTGCCCAAATGGCGCTCTTGCCATCGTTTAGATTCACATCCCGCCCGACTTTACACAAACATCACCGTGCCCATGCTCACCGCAATTTCTCCTTTGCTTCAGCAATGAGACGTTTTACTTCGTCTTTACTAAGCTCTACCTACGAGAGAGCAGACGTTTCATTATGATATAGTTAAACAAACCACTGTAAGTCTGTGAATTAAAAAGAAGTTTGCAAACTAATGTAAAATATAACTTTAAGAGACGTAACCAAACATCAATCCAGACCCTCTAAGTTAACGTAATTGGAGTTTTCACAGGTTCTTACAATTAAGATCCCTTCCCACCTAAAGCTGTTTAGAAAAATCACCTTCAGTCTACTCTCTCCCCAGTCTTTCCCAAAAGGACTGACTCATACAGACTGGCTTCTACGGCAGCCCACCTGATTTCCTTCTAATCCCCACTCCTTCTCTCCATTTCCCTGCGGATATTCCTAAACAAACCAGCCTTGCCTTGGTCCTCTGCTCGTTTTCCCTGTTATCATCTGCAAGTATTCACTCATCATGCTGTTAAGTTCCTTGCAAAGCTCATTCATTCTCGACTAAAACTACCACCTCTGAACTGATTACTCTAAACTTTCCCTTCTCTAGCCCTAAACTCCAGTTCCATTCCCCCAACTGCCTGTAACTCTCTCCACTTGTACATCCTGCTCAAAACTGAGGTCATTCTCTACTTCAAAGTTGGCATTCCTCACGTAATCAATGCTTCAGTACCTGTAAGAACACCCTCATCGCTACTAACTGTAAGCTCCTCGAAGACAGAAACCGACTTGTCACTGTGTGCTTAAGCACATAGTTCAGTGCTCAGTCCATGGTAGGGATGCTTGATGACAGATGATGAATGAATGAGTCACCCAGTTTACACCAAAAAGCGTCTAGTAATACGGAAATCCTCCTGAGGGTTGACACTCCATTGCTGGATAGCTCCAGAAATTAAAGGTTCTTAAATTTAATTAAACAATACTTATTTTTCTAATTCCTCTTAATGGTCTGAGTTTTCCTTTCTGGTATTTTATAGATAAATTCAATCTCTTCTTTCTATAAACTCTTCAAGCAATGGTTACCAAATTTGTTTGCACATTAGAATCATGTGGGGATCTTTTAATGATTTCAGGCCACACTCCAGACCAATTAAATCACAAAACTTGGTAGTAGGGCACAGGCATCAGTATTTTCCAAAGTACCCCAAGTAGTTACAATTGTGGACATGTTTGGAAATCAGTCTTCTAGTATCTGAAAGGATATATGTCCCTTTTTAATAACAAGTGTTAGTTCCCTTAATAACTTTTTTTAAGTTATTGATGAGAGAGAGACAAACATTGGTGTTTTGTTGTTGTGCCACTTACTTGTGCATTCATTGGTTGATTCTTGTATGTGCCCTGACCTGGGACCGGACTTGCAACCTTGGAGTATTGAGATGACGCTCAAACCAACTGAGCTACCTGGCCAAGGCGCCCTCAATAATTTTGAATGAGATAATTTCCAGTCCCTATTCTAGACATGTGCCCTGAGTGTCTACTTTGAGCCAAACACCAGAGAAACTAGTGCCCTGAGGAATTCACATCCACTGAGGCTATTCCAATCCCTCGTTACTGTTAATTTCACATCCCAACCACTTACATTTCTATCACTTTTCTAATCCCTGCCATCACTGGCCCAATTACATTCAAACCAAGCCCCCCCTTTCCCTCCCCTCCCTTCTTTCATAGCACTTATTACCACTGACATATTACACACAGGCAACTCCATACAGGCAGGGACTTCTTTTGTTTATGCCTACTCCAGGACCCTGAACAATGCCTGGCTCGCAGAAAGCACCTAGTAAGTACCTGCTGAATAACAAGTCATTTTCACCTCTGCTCCAGACCCAGTCTCTGACTCCTGCAGGTTTTTCCTTCCTGTGTCAGGTCTACCTCTCATCCCCACTGCCACTTCGACATCTCATTTGAATTACTGCAAGAAACTCTCTCAGCCTCACGACATGTAGTCTCCACCCCAGTATTTCTATACCATAGCTTCCATCCTGTAGACTCCCCCGAACGCCGAGCACAGGAGTAGAAAGTGGAGTTTCACACATGCTTCCGACTCCCCTTATCCTGAAAACGCACTGGAGCGTGGCTGAAGCTGTGGTGTTGTCAAGAAAGCTTTTGGGAGGGTGTGTTCCGACTCAGAGGACCAACCTGCCCCCTTCCAGTCCAGGAGGCTCAGGTGCGCGCGAATCTGAGGGTAGAGCTTACCTGGGGGGCAGGGACCGTGAGGAGGCGCAGTCCCAGACGCCCTACGTCCTCGGAGCCGCAGCCTAGTCACGACAACCTGGCCCACACCGACTGCACCCGCCCAGTCACAGCAGCCGGCCCAGGCCCGCGTCTCCCGGGTCCGGGTTCCCCAGCTCACCGAGGACACCTCTACCTGTGAGCCACCAGGCCTCACCTTGTCTGGCGTCTCTTTGGCCACACCGCAGCGGACCCAAGCCACGCACGTCACCTGGCGGCTGCGGTTCATGGTCCTCGGCTCAGGGACGCCTCAAGCCAGAGACCCGGTTGCAGCGAGAGCGGGAACCTCGCGGCGCCTCGGCCAGCACGCTCCGGGGCCAGCACCGGGACGCTGTTCCCGCAGGGCGCAGGCGCGGACGCTGTTTCCGGCGTCGGCGTCGCCCGCTTCTGACGTCATTTGGAGGCGCCGCGTGGGAAAGGGGTGGGGCAGGGGTTGGAAGCGGAAGCAGCCCCACGCGGTTTCCACGTGGGGCGCGGTGAGCGGTTTTGGGGCGACCTGAACGGGCGTTTCAGCACCGCCCCTTCTGCGTCGGTGTCTGCAAGCTTCACGGAGGCAAGAAATAAAATTGGGACTTTGGGAGACAGAGGCAGATTTCCACCAGCGTTTATTTTGCCTACAGTTCCATAGACTCCAAGCTGATCAATGGCAGAGGTTTCTGGGGGTGTTTTTTTAAAATCTTTCTCCAAAATGAATTTATCCTTTCAAGGAGAGACTTCTGTCGTTACATTTCATTACATTCTTGGATGTCACTTTTTCCCCTGAAAGCATTTAGCACTATTATAAAGTGTAGAGTCGCAGCAAACACAAAGTGCTTGTCATGTGTGAGGCACTGTTCCAAGTGCCCTGTTTTTTTAAATTTTATTTTTTAAATTATTTTAACCTTCACCTGAGGACATGCATTGATTTTAGAGAGAGAAGAAGGGATAAAGAGAGAGAGAGACACGGATGTAAGAGAGAAACGGGATCGGTTGCCCCCTGTGGTAGTGCCCTGGCCTTGGTTTGTGCCCTGGCCGGGAATCGATTTGGTGTAGGAGCCGATGCTCCAACCAGCTGAGCCACACCGGCCAGGGCTAAATGCCTTATGTTAAGTTGGTTACTTCCTACCCCTGTGCGGGAATCTTATTTCCATTTTACACACAGGGACACATTAATTGCCTTTTCCAAGGTCACACAGCGAGTGAGTGGTGTGGCTGGGGTATGAACCCAGGTACTGGCTCCAGATGCTGGCTGTGATCTGTGTCATGCTTCTCAGCTAAAGTTAGAGTCATCTATCAAAAAGGTCAGTGGCTCAAGGACTTGAGAATGGAAAGTCTTAGCATCCCAGAAAGATCGGGGTTTTGATCTCTTTGTCTGTGTAACCCTGTCCCGTTCGTTTGCCCTCTCTGAGCTCCATCTGTCTCTCCCACCTCAGAAACAGGAGAGAGTGGTTGCAACAATAAACTGGCAGGACACGGTCTTTCCCAGCTGTATTGTCAAAGTGGGCTGTCCCCCTCTGGGGTCAATGTATGTACATTTTTGCAACAAATTTGTCTTCACATACAATATTTTACTTGGTTCTCACAGCACTGATGAAACATGATCAGGAACTACCTCCATTTTAAAGATAAGGAAGTTGAAGATCCCAGTGATGAAAAGCTTTGCTGCCTGAGATCACACACAGTTAGGAGCTGACAGAACTACAACTAAACACCAACTCTCTACACTCAGCCTAATGCCCCTGGCACTCTACCAGCCTGAGGAGCGACTGTCTCAGGAGTGAATTGCTAATTCTTTGGTACAGTAGATTGTGTTTATTAGGGCCTCTTCCGGTGCTCTGTTTCTCTCAAATGATTCTGGTTCCTTTGCTTGTGGTCCATTTAGAAAGGTGGTGGGGCAGATAGAATTTTTCAGAAATGGCTACAACAATATCTTTCTTCATGCATGTTTTTCTACAATGTGATCTTGATATTTTCCCATCAAAACATGGAGTCTAATCCCCCCCCCCAACCTTGAATCTAAGTAGGCTTATGACTAATTTGACCAATAGAGTATGACAGAAGTGACACTTCCAATGTTAGGTCATAAGTGGGATGCAAGCTTTGCTTCCCCTCTCTCCTTTATTTTCTTACACACTCATATTTGGAACCCTGAGCTGCTATATAAAAGTTTGACTACCTTGAGGTGACTATGCTGTGAGGAAGCCAAACCATGCGCAGGGGCCACATGTGGGTGCTCCAGTACACAATCCTAGATTTTGAATCAACCTAGACATGTAAATGAATGTGCCTCCAGATGATTTCAGCGCCCAGACACCGATTCACACCAGCCTTCGAGCTTTCCTGAGGCCTGGACACCGTGAAGCAGAAATGAACTGTCCCCACTGTGCCCTGCCCAAAGTTCTCAATTCCAGAATCTGTGAGCTTAGTTAAGTGGTTGTTTGAAACCATTAAGCTATTTTATCTTTCTATATATTTTTTATTATGGTAAAATATACATAGCATAAAATTTACCATTTTAATCATTTTGAAGTGTATAGTTCAACGGGATTAAGTTTCATGCCACTAGGGTTTGAGGTCGTTTTTTTTAATGCAGTAAGAAAAAATGGACCAGGCAAGAGCCCATGCTATATTTAGAGTAGAACACGTGAGCTGGTTTTTAACGGAGGCCGATTTATTAGCATCCGGCTGGGCTTAGCCAGGCGTGTGCACCTGGTATATGGGAGTAGGCTGTGTTTATTTGCCTCTGGATCTGTTCCCTCTCGAGCTGCTCTCCTAGGAGCCAGCGGCTGTTCTATGATGATTCCTAGCGCAGAGTGGGCACTTGATACATATTTGTTAAATGGGTGAATAAATTAAATAATAGAAGGTGGAATAGGACTCTGGTTATTGAGGGCCTGCTAAGTTTATATTCTTTTACTGACCTTACGTGTGAGATTCTGCCACTTTAACCTAAGCTGTAAGTTCCCTTTAAAAATGAAAATCCAACTGCACTTGGCATTCTTAGTTCCTTATAACAAGAATTGAAAGAGATGGAGCTTAAATTCCATTTCTAGGACTGATTCTTGGGAACACTGATGAGCATATTTGGCTCAGAAAAGTCTCTTTGCCAGAGGCCAGAAAAAAATGTACTTGGTAGCACGTTGGCTATTCTTAGAGCTAAAGGTCCCAGAGGATTGGACCCAGGCTCATGCCAGGCTCCTGTTACACCCTCTAGCTCAGTGCCCTGTGTAATTAGGCTCGTAAGCATTATTTCTGATTGGCCCTGAGCGCTGGGAAGGAAGTGAAGCCTGTGATGCCCCTTCCTCATTACCGTAGGCTGTTTCTGCCCCCTCCTCCAGTTAACCCCAGGATATTAGCTGATAAGGAGGTGAAGGAATGATAATAGCGACCAGCTACCAAGAGCTAGAGACTTCGAGCACAGATTTCACAGGGATAAGATCAGGTGTACGCAACTTTGTGAAACTTTACTTTGCTAGAACTGAACTTCATTTCCATGTTCATGAGAACAGGAACCGTGAGGGTTTTACCACAGTAGAGCCAACACCTCACACAGTGCCTAGCACAATAAATGCCAATAAATGTTTGTTGGATAAATGAATGATATCAGAGTTCTAAACTGCAGTCCAAAGACATTAGGCAATTTGCCCAGTGCCAGATAGCAAATGGCAAGATACTCAGGAGTCCTGAGTCCGTGCACAGAATCCTTCCTCTGGCACGGTTCTCAGGTGGATTCATTCATTCATTCGTCTTCAGGGCTCTTTTGGATGCAAGTGACAGATAACCCACCCAACTCTAACTGACTTACGTAAGATATGGGATCAGTATGCTTAGATGACTCAAGACTCCAGTGACATAAATGGCGTCAGATACAGCTGGATCCAGGAGCTTGAACTGTGCCATCAGGATTAGACCTCTCTCTACTTCTTGCAGCCCAGTATGAAAGCACTTGCCTTGATCCTTACTTCTCCGTCTCGTCTGTTTCCTCGGCTCTGGAATGGTCACCTGCCTGTTCCTGAGCCAGTCACTGTGGTCAGGAGGAAGGGATGTTTTGTTTGGCTGAGTCTGGGCCAGCTCTGGAGCCAGGGAGGGGGTCAGTTCTTACATGGAGCACATGAGTGAGAATGGGGAAGGCAGGGTTCTGAGAAGAAAATGGGGTGCTGTGCCTGGCCAGTGTGGCTCAGTGGTTGAGTATGGACCTATGCTCTAGGAGGTCGCAGGTTCGATTCCAGGTCAGGGCATCGAACCCAGGTTTTGGGCTCGATCCCCAGCAGGGGGTGTGCAGGAAGCAGCCGATCAATGACTCTCTCATCATTGATGTTTCCCTCTCTCTCCCCCTCTCCCTTCCTCTCTCTGAAATCAATAAAGACGTATTTTAAAAAAGAAAGAAAGAAAATGGGGTGTCACTACCAGGAGCAGGCTGGCGAGAACTGTTGCTCACGACGTTCATCAAGCATGTTCTCTGCCGTCTCCGTGCAGAGGCCTGTTAGGGAAACAGGCACGGAGATGAATGTGGCCCAGGCGGAGGTGCGCAGGCAGGGACAAGGAGATGTAGCAGCCTGGCTGGCGACTCACGCACCCTGCCCACCTTCCAGCTGCTGTGTGACAGCTCAGGTTTCTGACCATTCAGCTTCCACCAGGGACTGCATTTCCCAAGCCCCCTTCTCCTCGATGCCACCGCCATCACCACTTCGCAGGAAAACTCCTTTCCTGAGGCTCGAGGAGTAGCTTCCCGCCTCCCTCACTTCTGGGTAGCGCTTCAGTGTTTCCCTTTCAGTAAAACTCCAATCCCATAAGCTTTCCAGCGCAAGCTCCTCCTTGGTTTTCTGCTCCAGTCTCTCTCCAGGCGACCAGCTGTGTGTCCCGGGGCCACAGTCCCAGACGGGAGGCTGGCAGTGTGAGCAAGGAGGAGGCAGGCAGGCGGCCGGCGGGGAGCCTGTGGCAGGGAGGCTGTCATAGGCCAGCGTGGTGGCAGACGGGCGATGTGATCCGGCTTGTGTTTTCACGTCACTTGATCTCCTGGGTGTAGAAGGCGTGGTGGGGGGCAGAGTGAATGTGGAGGAAGCACGTGGACGCTGTTACGTGGCTAACTGAGGGGCAGGATGAGACTTGGGCTAGAGGGTGGCAGACTGTGGGACTGAGGGAAGTGGGGAAGGATGCCTTCTCCTCATGGGAGGGTCTCTAAAGAACTTGTGGCCATATTTAATCTGCTACAGATGAGAAAACTGAGGCCCAGAGAAAGGATGTGACTGATTGGTGACCATGCACCATAAAGGGGTCAAGAGGGGGGTCAGAGCTCAGGTCTTCCGACACCAGCCTTGTGCGGTTCCCTCTCTGTCCACACGCCTCTTGTGGAAGGAAGGTGGAGACGTGAGCCCGGGGAGGAGTGGAGGCTTCCACCAGAGCCCAGCTGTGGTGAAGTCAGTCTTCTCCCTGCCATCTCACGCCCCACCAAGGGGCATTAACAGAGATCTCGGAAGGGCCAGGGGAATGGCTCCAATTGTTCACAGGAGGCCAAGAAAGGATAGGTGGGGCAAAGGTTTTGATCTCCCCCTCCGGGATGTGAGAGGAGGAATGATGACTTGGTTTTATTTTAAAGGAACCCTAAAAATGAGCTCTGGGTTCCCCCAACCAGCCTTTGGCAAACACCGGTCATCGCACAGGTCAGGCCGACTGCACACTGGTCCCGTGTTTGTCTCCTCCACTAGACCGTCTGGTCCGTCCTCGTGTTCCCAGAGCCTGGGGAACACGTGCCAAGCCAATATTTAAGGAGGAAGCAGAAGAATGACATCTGTAGACCCTTGTTAAGGATGGAGTGAATGAACGACGGAGCTGTTGCATGGCCATGAGATTCATCACAGAGGCAGAGAAGCGGGGTTCTGAGTACAGCGTTGCAAGCCCAGCGTTTATGGCTGGATCCCTATGCCTGGCCCAAAGCATGTGCTCAGCGAGGCTTATGGAAAGAGCGAGCGGGCGAGCGAGGGGTGAGTGCATGAATCTGCCCAGTCCCTCATGTGTGAGCCAAGTCATGCTCTTGTCTGGAAGAAAATCGGGAGCCCGAGCCAGGGGTGTGGCTCCATCTAGCGGACGCTCCAGGGTTATGCCCCGGACTGGAGCATCCCCCCCTCCCCCCACCCGCCGCCCTTGCTTTGAGCTGCAGCTGCTCTGATTGCTGGTTCCCACTTCACCCAGTGGCACAGACACTGAGCGTGGCACTGTAGCCCCGCGCGTGAGCGGAACCGACCTGAAGCCCTGAAGCGGGAAATTTGAGACAGAAGCTGGTGGAGGACAGGGGGGTCCAATACATGAAATAACACAGAGCAGCTGCTGTGCAGAGACCACTGGACCAGGTGTCCAGAGGTGTGTCACTAGTATGCTGTGTGGCCTTGGGCAACCACTTGCTCTCTCTGAGCTTGTTTTATCATCACACAGCCATGTACCCTTTGTACCCCTAGGCTAATGCCCAGATCCCAACACAGCCTCACGGGACACATGGGGCCCACCATGCCCATGTTACAGATGCGGAAACTGGCTTTAGATTGAGTAAGGAGCCCAAGACCTCACAGCTAATTAGGATGAGGCCAGGATCTGAATGCAGATCTGTCTGCCCAGCGCCTGTCCTGAGGGCATTGCACCGGCCCACCTCTTCAGACATTCCTCTCCCAAACCATTCTACGGTTCCGCCTCTCCCCGAGCCTGCCTCCCTCCTTTCCAGAGGCTGTACATCAATAGGTTCTCGGAACTGAGATGAAATGACATTCAATGAAATCAAATCTGCCATGGGCTAATTGATATTAACAAGAGTTAAGTTCCTATGGCAACTCATCAACGTCAAAACAAAACGACATTGGATGAAATGACATTATTCAAGGACTTGCTGTGTCGCAAAAAAGTTAAGGGTGTGGCCTCCAGAGCCAAATTCCCCCAGTTTGAATCCTGAGTCTACTTACATACCTGAATTCTGCTAACGTACCTCCTGACCAGGTATGTGACCTTGGGCAAACCACTTCCTTTCTCTCCACTTCAGTTTTCCCATCTATACAATGGGACTGACGACAACAAAGGGCTGATTTTATATATGTGTGTGTGTATATGTGTGTGTGTGTGTGTGTGTGTATATCTTCACCCAGTATGTTTTAACTATAAATATATTAGCTATACATATACAAATGTGTATTTATATATTCGAACTATTATTTTCTTCCTTTGAACTTTTGCCACTTCTTATGGCATAGCCTCAGAGCTGTAAATTTACATCTTTATATCTATTTTTCCAAGTAAGCTATTTTATAGCTACAGAGACACACTGACAGGGCTGACGAAGCGGAGACTTCCACTGTGGGGCACCCTATCAGGGGACAGCCCTGCCTGTCGGGCACCATGGATTCATATATAAATTTTATGCATATTGTAATTATATTGTGAACGGTACAAGCACATTGCATTTCAGTATTTGGGGGTAGAAGTATTAATTTTTTATATTAAAATATTTAAAATAAATGCAATACTTTATAATTTTATTTTTGCCTTTTTTCACTTTTATACCTAGAGCTTCCAAAACAGACATCGCCTGGGTTCCTCTTGACCTCCCGGAGCCCCGGTCTATGCCAAGGTAGTGGGATTGGAGACTAAACCCCAGAGCCCCCTGGAGGACTGAAATACGAATGAGAATGAGCGGCTCTGCTCTCTGAGGAGGGGGTGACGTGGCTGAATGTGGTCCTGGGGTGAGGGGCTGTCTGCCCACCTCCGGCCACCTCCCTTCACACTGAGAGTTGGCCTGGCAGCCCCTCAGACCCCAGGCTGTGTCTGCATGTCAGGGAGCACCTGCAGGGACACCGTCTTCCTCAGCTCTGTCCCCAGTGACAATGTCCATTAACTATTGGTCCACCTGCACCGAACCTTACTCCACTCGACACCCGTTTCTCCAACAAAACTCACAGCAAACACCTGCACCCGGAGGACGGTGACCTTGGCGTAACAGCTCACCACGGGTACATGTGAGGGACCTTTGTCTGAGCCCTTGGCGTTTTTTCTTCCTCTCCTGAATAGTGAAAATTGGACCGGTCATTCTGAAAGCACTGGGGACGAGAGAAGCATCTCTTTCGTTCCCGCCTCTCTCTAAAGGAGGCGCTGGAAGCAAAGAGGCAAAGGGCTTGCTTTGCGGTCAGACCAGCTAGGCTCACATTCCAGCTCCGCACTTGCTAACTTGTTAGCCTTGCTGCCTGCAGCTCAGTTTCCCTGTCTGTAAAATGGGAATGCAAATCCCTATTACGCAGGATTCGCCGTGAGGACTGCGCCCATGCATTGAAGCCCTTGGCACAGTGTCTGCCACATGATGAATGCTGGATAAATGTTAGATCTCGCGTCCAAGTCAGAGCAGCGTTGGGTTTTACTGGTTTTCGTAGGCATGGACATTGCAGGGTGTCTTTCCGTGGGAGTCGTGTGTGGGATTGAGCTGGGGTGGCCCTTTATCTGACAGCAAGTCATTCTCTAAAGCTGATCCTGCCCTTTCATGGCGACTTATGCCCTCGAAGATGTACGAGAGGAGCGGCCATAAAGGGCTGGAAAACACGCTGCCGCCCGGTGCCCTGAGAGTGCCTCGGTCCCACGGAAGCATCTCTGATCCGCTCACAGAGGCATGCGTGTCAGGCACTGCTCCCAGCACCTTGGGGACCAACTGTGACAATCGGCTGACAGCCACACAGTGAAATCCCTGCCTGGGAGCTCAGAGCAGATGAGCAGAACGCTGGGGTCCCCGGGGGCTCCAGGGAGCGATACTGTCAAGAGAGGGTCATGAATCACACGGGAACCCAGGGGGTGACGCCTCCTACTCGCCAATGTGGAAGGAGGACCGCTGGGCTGCCGGGGGCTGGATGGCTGACAGAGCCAAGGTTGGCCTGGGGACCTGAGGCCATGGGCGAGGTGGATACGACCACTCACCGGGTAAGATGGGGGGCGGCCTGGTTCCCCCTTCCCCCTCCCTGCTTGCCAGACCCCGCGGTTGTGCATTTTGACAGTGCCCCTCCCACCGTGGCTGCAAGGGTGCCTCTCCGTCACCTGCTGCGTCTGTGCAGAGATGGTCCCATTCCGCAGGTGGGAAGACTGAGGCTGGCGGGGGAACTCGCTCACCAGCGGCTTGTGGCCAAACTGATGCGCGACTCAGGGCTTTTCTCCGTTGAGTCTGGTTTGAAAAGTGCGTAACAGATGCGATGTTGACACACGCAATTTCACATACCTGGATTTCATTCCACTCTCAAAAGCGGCCCTCCCCTCACTTGATTGCTTTACTGAAATCCATTTTTTCCCTTTATAAAAAGGAGTTTCATTTTTCAGTGACTGAATCGCTTCTGGCTGCTTTTCCTGCTCCCAGCTGAGGTCTGCAGGCCGTTCCTCTTCCTTCTGTGTGGCATGAGACTAATAGTCGATGTGCTGCCTCGCTAACCCGATGAGGCCATAGGGCGCCAGGCGTTAATAAAACGCGGCCTGGCAAAAATGAAGGCTGGGACATCATTACAAATTCTGCGTAAGATATACCAAGACTGATCTGTTTTCTGAGGCCAAGTAGATGATTAATATCAGGAGAGAGAACTAATAATGACAAAATCCCTGAGATGTAAGGGACCTTTAAATCCTACCCTCCTTTATGGCTCGAACCTCGTTCAAGCGGTTGCTTTCCTTGAATGCTGCCTGTGATGGGGAACTCACTACCCCATGAGACCGCTCAGTCTATCTTTGGAAGGCTGTGCTCTAACTTTGAACATTTCTTATTTATACTTCGGTGAAAGCTGAACCCTTGAAGAGTCCATCATTGGAACAGCTTTAGTCCCTGTGGCCGTACTGAATGAGGCTAATTCCTCTTATCTACGACACCTCTCCAGCTATTTGAAGGCAGCCACGATGGCCACCCCAGTTTTCTCTTCTATGGGCCAAACAGCCCAGTTCCCTCAGCTGCTCCCTTCACTTCTGGTTACTTCCTTCTAACGAGGCTGCAATTTCTCTGTGACCTTCACTAAGTGCAGGGGGCACCTTTCACGTTCATGGCTACCCCTCATCTTTCTGTATTTGCAGAAATCCCTTATGTCCTCGCTAATGAAGTAGAAAGAACTGAAATTCCCAGCCTCGCCTGCAGCTCGGACACAGTCACGTGACCCAGGCCCTGCACAGTGCAGGTGGTGAAAGGCATTGAGATTTTGGGGGCAGGTTGGGTTCTCGATGCAAGGAGGGAGCAGTAGTGGTCACGGAAATCGAGCTCCGGGTAAGTGTGGAACTGCCATTGCTGATTTCTGCCTTTGTTCGTAGCATTTGGTGGCAGCAATGATCTCATCAGGCATTTATTTATTTATTAATTAATAAATCCTCTTTCTTCTTAAATTAGCCAGACTTGCTCTCTGGTAGGAACTCTGACTCATACAGGCACAACTTAGCACGGATCTTTCCAGGGCACGGAGAACCATCACCTCCTCACTCCAGCAACCACGCTTCTGTTAATCTAGCCCCTAGCTACATGGACTCTTCTAAGCGCCTAACCACATCACACAGCTGACTTACATTAGAGTAAAACCCCCACATATCAGGGTCAGGGATTCAGTCCCTGGCCTAAGGAATTTTTAGAAAAACAGACTTTATGTACTTTCTTATTACGTGTTCAACAGGAAACAACATCTGAGCTTCCCTGCCATCCGCAACCACAGTATTTAATGGATGAAGGACGCCTCTGAAGTGCGGAATGTGCAGCCATTCCCTCGATAAGGGAGGAAAGTAACAAGGGATTGTAGATAAAATCCTGCCACTTTTTCTCAGTCCCCATGGCACACGACTGACGGGTCTCAAGGTCACCCAGGAGCCGGTGGGAACCAGATGCTGCATCCATTCCTCGTCACTATCAAAGTATCGTGCAGTGAGCACGGAGCAACAGCCGTCTTTGTTCCCTTCTCGCTCCTCCTGGGCGTCCCTGCCGCTCTCGGGGGGCCCTGTGCGCACGCAGAGAGAAGCCTCATAAAAGCCCCAAGATAAACTAGAACATTCTGCTTTCCTTCTACTGCCAACCCGAAGGGAACAGGAACAATATAAGGGGGGGTTGGGTACTCGATGCCACAGCGGAGAGGCGAGTCCCTTACTTACACTGGCATCAGTGAACGCCTGATCGGTGACATACGCACATGTGATTTGGACCAAAGGCAGCCCAGGAAAAAGCGAAGGTAGAGTGGGGTCGTGTGAGAGTAATTCCTGAGGCTTCATTCAGACCGTTCGAACCCTCCACCCAGAACAGTATTATTTCAAATGATTTTCTCCCACGTATTGCTAAGATTTCTCCATGGTCTGGGCCTAAGGAGAGGCTCATAGTCACTCACGAGGTTGCCATCCCAGCCAGGCCAGGTGACAGGACTAAAGTCACAGGCTGGTCTGGCAGCAGACGGTTTGAGATGGACCTGACCTCCGTACGTCTACACCTGTGCTACTCAAAGAGTGCGCCCTGGACCAGCAGCAGCAGCACCCGGATGCTTGTTAGAAACGCTGACTCTCGAGCCGGACCGGGCCCCTCGGAATCAGGACCTGCCTTTCAGGGAGATCCCCGGAGAGGCGCCTACAGATCGTGGGTGAGAAGCACCTCCCTACACGGCCGGTGAGACCTTCGGCTGTCAGTCAGCCACAGAAGGGCCCCAGTGCAGAAATGAAAGACCATTTGGCCAGGGGGGAGCAGCGGACTCGTGCTCCATCGCCAGCGCCCAACTGTGGGCCTAACATCGCGGACAGGGTCACCCCTGTGCTGCAGCAGAGGAGGTCACGCCAGCTCTCGGGACACTCACCTGTTTTCTGGGAGCTGTGACCGGAGTCAGCTGCCAGAGCCAAGTCTCACTGCCGTACTTCCCGACAGGCCCATGCGTTTGGCTAAAAGGAGATGGGGCCCCGGGGAATACTACTCAGCAACGAAAAAGAAACAGCTTCTCCAGGCACCATGTTTGCACGGCCCTCAAGGGCGCCGTGCTGGGCAAACACAGTCACCTGCTGTGTGCTTTCGTTTACATGATGCCGAAGGGGACGTGCCCCCGACACAGGATGGGGGGGGTTAGGAGAGGCTGCAGAGGGTAGCACCAGGGAGGTCTCTGCGGTGGGGTAGCGACTGGCGGTTAGACGCGTCCCCACGTCACGAGCGGCAGAGAATTAGACGCGTGCGATGCGCCAGCGTCATCTTCCTGCTCTGACACCGAACTAGACTGTTCACTGGGGGAAACTGGGCGAAGGGCCCGCGGGACCGCTCCCCACTGTCTCTGCAACTCCCTGTGAAGCTACAGTTATTTAAAAACAAAAGGTAAAAGAACCAAACCAACAGGACATGGTAGTCACAAGGCCATCGCCTGGTGAGATGCCTCATAATAAAATTTGCTTGGAGCCTGCTGGAAGGCTCTGACTGATTTCCTGTTTCACTGGAAATGTCGTACGCAGAGGCCCATGCCCCTAAGTCCTCCTGGCTGCAATCCAGGATGTCCCACCGCACCAACGGCGCCACCACAATGTCCTAACACACGAACGTAGTGAGAGGCGCAGGCCATGACCCGGTCTAGGCACACACATCAGCTCAGAAAACTCGCATTTAGAGTTGGGAAAAAGGCCCTGAATGGCGGAGGGGCCTGGCCAAGGTCACCCAAGGAGCCAATGTGGCCACAGGGCCAGAGGCGGGACCTGGTCCCAGCCCAGAGCCCCTCCAGGTCGCCACCCGCCTCCTCTCTGTGCAGCTCTTGGTCCCAGAGGGTTGAGATGGCATCAAGATTCTAAACTCATTCGAAAGGAAGTAAACTCTCAAAAGCAACATCTAAAGAGTGTGTCAGTGGTATCAGGACGTCTCTTTTAATTGCCTATTCACGCAGATTGTCTTTTCAGATTCAGAGCTAAACTTGGAGATGCGTCCTTTCGCGGGGCACTTGTTATCTGACTGCCTCATCAGGAATGGGGACCCGTGCGCGACATGATTGCTAAGTACCAGTTCTATTTTTTCCTACCACGCAGGAAGTTTAAAATCTGCCTGGTTATTTTTAAAGAGGGTGAAAAAATAGGCATGATATCGGCTTCCGAGGTGGGCCCGTCCGGAGGCATGTGCTGCCTGATTCAAAGCATTGGCCAGCTGGGGGGACCGGAGGGGACGCGAAGTTTCACCAGGGCGGTTTCTCAGGCGAGGGGTGAGGAGTGTGTCACACCCTCAAGTGGCAGAAAGGGTCTTGGGCCTAGGTGCTGACTTGAAGACGGTGATCCTGGATTTTTCTGGAGTTGACACTTAGCAGTGTGTTTCATTTGGGGAGTTTTGATGACTCCCCTCCTCTCCAAAGGGCCATGGTCCCCCACACTGGACTGAAAACCTGGGCCCCAGTGGGTCTGGGACCTGCTCAGTCATTTATGGGGCTTTGAGCTTTAGACTCATGTCATGAGTCGCAAACGTGTCTCACATTCCTGAGTTGATGAGGAGCTGGGAGAGCTACTGCCTGCATGTCTGATTTAATTTAGGAAACACAGTATTGACATGAAAGGTCATCTGGTTGAACTTGGCTCCCACTGACAAACATTTCTTGATCACTGACTATGCGAGGCACTGTGCTAGGAACTAGGACAGCAGTGGATTTCTTCCCGAGGGATTTCTCCACATCACTTGGATAAGTAGCAAAACCCTAGAGAATCACAAATCACCATGGGAATTGCTGTAGAAAGTTCTAGAAAGGAAGAGCAAATCATTAACCTTTCTTTTGTTGTGTGAGTCGTCAATTTCTCCTTCCCTCTGCTCAGTCTTGGAAGGTTGCGATGCTTTTTCTCTGCTACTAACAGTGTAGGACCCATACAAAATACACCCTTTAATATTCCCAACAACCCTAGCAATGAGTTATATTTAAACCCAATTCCTCAAAACAGGAGAATTGAAACTGGGTGAAGTACCGTGTCCAATGTCTCCAAGCGGGCCCGGGCTGGCCCGCCTGGAACATGCAGGCCTGCAGGCCTGCGCGGAGCACTGGCCGGAACCCTTAAGCCCAGAAGCCCAGGAAACAGCCGGCTAGTCTTGGAGGGTGTCTGTGTAGCGCCCGGTCGGAAAGGGAGTGAGAAGTCACACGAGTAGGTGTGACTACTTGTGCATTCCTTCATGTGTGACTCACGCTAGCGAGGGGTGGTGGGAGGTGAGCACTGAATTATGAAGAAGGCAGGGACCCCAGAACCGGTGAAATAGATTTTCTCAAAGAATTGTCTGGGATTCCTACCCCACCATCCCCACGGCCTGAGGTTAGTGAAACAGTGTGTGACGAAAGTCTCCGTAAGACAACACCAGATAAAACAACACCCAGCTGGAATCACACTTTTTGCCTCGGGCTCCACAGGAAAAAACAAGGTGAGCTACAGAGACAGAGCCTCAGGGGCGGAGATCCCAGAGGCCTCCGCCAGCCCTGCGCAGCTTCTTCCAGCTTCTGCCCGGACCCCTCCGGACACTGGAGCTCACACCTTGATCTCATTTTGGGTGGACTCCCCTTCCTTCGGGGACAGTAGATGACACTCAGGCATGGTGTGTGGAAGCTCAATTACACGTGGGGAGCACTATGGGGCGGGACAGGAGCCAAGTCGAGGCCTTTGTGTTTATTCGTGTGCCTGCACGGACACACTCCTTCCAGTTTCTCTCTGCATGTGGAAGGGGTGAAAGGGGAGCTTTGTAGCAGGCAGGCTCCACCCCCACCCCACCCCAAATGCTAAGGGGCCCTTGTAAAGGCTTCATTAAGGACTGAATGACAAAGCCACCCAGGTCTTTCCAAAGGCATGAATCAAATGATCCCTCAGCCTGAGGCTGCAAAAAACGGTGACCCCTGTCAAAAAGAAACCCACCACCCAGCCAGGTGTGGCTCAGCGGCCGAGCATTGACCTTGGATCCAAGTGATCACAGTTGGATTCCTGGGCAGGGCATGTGCCCAGGTTGAGGGCTCGATCCCCAGCAGGGGGTGTGCAGGAGGCAGCGGATCAATGACCCTCATCATTGATGTCTCTATCTCTCCCTCTCCCTTCCTCTGAAGTCAATAAAGGTATATTTAAAAATAAAATAAAATAAACCGACCTCCTGTTCCCCTGGCCTGACTGGGAGTTCTGGCCGCTGGCACTCACTGCTTTGATGGCTTCTTGAAGAAGAAACAGACCCTGACTGCTAAGCAGGGTGCTGCCAGCCGTTAACAGGCCTCACTGGCCCCGGTCCCTTGGGCTGCCTGGGCCCTTCCCTGGCTTCCTGTAGGCCCTGTGGATGAGCCATGGGTATTAATCTCGATACAGGCCTGGGTTGGGCCCAGGCTGGGTCAGGAGCCAGAGGGGACCAGCTGGGTTGACCTCAGTGATGATGACACCGGAGACGACAGCTGCTTGTCCCTCCCTAACTCCCAGCCCAGAACACTGTCACCACCCACAGGCATCGACTCACATTGGCCCTAGGTGGGGGGCACACCGGGTTGAGAACTTGTATTTCTCCATGCCCCAACTCCAAAGCTTCATCAGGGCCCAGAAATGACAGCCAGAATGCCGCCTCCCGCAGGCGAGTGACCTACGATAGGCAGAGGCACTAGGACAGCGGCCCAGGTGGCGGCACCTGTAAGCTCTGTCCGATGGGAAGGAAATCCGAGGGTGATGACCAGAGGTATATGCTGACCCAGGGAACTAGACCCTGCTCAGCCACGCTCTGACGGACAGAGTGGCCAGGCGGTGGCTCACTGTCAATGACACAAACATCTATTTACCTTTTATCTAACATTTCCCCAAACTTTTTCTGTGGGGCCACATTTTCTAATCTCTTAACCGAATGAAGTTCCCAGGCTCCAACTGTTGAGTAAAGAGCTCACTCATATCGAAAAATGGGCAGAGGACATGAAAGACATTTCCCCAACGAGGACATAAAGATGGCCAACAGACTTCTGAAAGATGCTCAGCATCACTAATCATCAGGGAAGTGCAAATCAAAACCACGATGAGATGCCACCTCACACCAGTCAGAACGGCTGTCATCAAAAAGTCAACAGCTAACGCGCTGGTGGGGACATGCAGAAAGAGAGCCCTGTGCACTGTTGGTGGGACTGCAGGCTGGTGGAGCCACGCTGGAGAACAGTATGGAGATGCCTCGGAAAACTAAAAAGAGATCTACCATGTGACCCAGCAATTCCACTTCTGGGTATTTATCTGAAGAAAACAAAAACGCTAATTCAAAGAGATTTTTGCACCCTATGCTCATTGCAGCGTTAATCACAGTAGCCAAGATATGGAACGACCTAGGCGCCCATCAACAGATCAACAGGGAAAGATGTGAGATACACGCACACACAGTGGAGCATTACACGGCAATAAAAAAGAACGACATCTTGCCATTTGCAACAACATGTACGGGCCTAGAAGGTGCTATGCTAAGCAAAATGAGCCAGACAAATACCATATGGCGTCACTTACATGTGGAATCTTAAAAAACAAAACAAAACAGATTCATAGGAACAGACCAGAAGGGAAGATTGGGGGTGAAAAAGGCGGGGGGTGTCGTCAATAATTTTGTGATGAGTTTGCACAATGACAGGTGACCACTAGAATTAGTAGGATGATCACATTGTGAGGTATAAAAATGCTGACTGATGATGTTGTATATCTGAAACTAATACAACCAATATATGATCGTGTACCAACTATACTTTAAAAATTAAAAAGCAGAGCTCACACCTTGCTGGTGTGGCTCAGTGGTTGAGCCTCGACCCAGGCACCAAGAGGTCACCTGTTCGATTCCCGGTCAGGGCACATGCCCAGGTTGTGGGCTCAGTCTCCAGCAGGGGACGTACAGGAGGCAGCCGATCGATGTTGATATTTCCCTTTACATCACTGTTTCTATCTCTCTCTTTTCCCTTCTTCTCTAAAATCAATAAAGACATATTTAAAAAAAAAAAAAAGCGCTCATGTGTCTATACAAAGGATGCACGATTTGGGAAAATCATTTTTTTTAATGACAGAGAAAGCACACCAAACTATAACAGAAGCCCGTATGGAGTTGCCACTGTACAAGTCAACGCCCAGAGGCCCCGACAGCATCAGACAGTCAGTCACAGGCAAGTCAGTGGCGGTGAAAGGGGGCATCCACGCAGCATCTCCGAGGACTGAGAGGAGGCAGGAGACAGTGTCGGGCCACGCACATGCCGTGTGTCTGTAGCCAGGACCCCTCCGCAGTTGTTTTCTTCCCCTCATTTGATGGTTGTGTGGGCCTGAGGAGGTTTGCAAACGACCAAGTGGAAGAGAGGCCTTGTGTACCGGCATCACAGTAGGACCAATACTGAAGACAGATGTGGCCCGGGCTCTCCACCGTCATGCCTGTGAAACAGAGCTCGACGTCGGTCCTCTGAACAGTGGCTCAGGGAACAGGTACGATGCATGAACAGCAGCTCCTTTGAAATTTAGGGCCTGCGCACAGCTTCCCAAAGGCATGCTAGGAAATAGGTTTATCAACGAAACTTTGCCATCTCCAGGGATAAAAGTCATTCTCCTAGCTTTCATTGCATGTATCTAGGCTTCAAAGGAAAGGGCAAGAAAAAAGGCAGCAACTCAAAAATTGTATCTGGAATATTGTGGCACTTCACCAATCTCTTTTGCTTATAATATACGGCAGAGCAAACGGAACCCCGTCGATATAAACTTTCATTATAGATAACCCTATACTGTACACTCTCCGAATACAGAAAGAAGCCGTCCTATCATACAGGTTTCATCTTGAAAAATAATCTAACGTAGTCATAGTCTCTGGCTAGTAACAAACTATTAACATCTTCTGCAAATACAGAGAAAACCCTGGGATAACTAGTAAATTCTCTGACGTGCTCCCCCACCCCCCATTCAGCATCATCTATGAACACATTTCTCAAAAGCATCCCAGAATCATTCATAATTAGGAAAAGAAATGGATATGTTCGTTTCACCCAATGGACCTTTAGCAGGATGTGATGGAACATTTTTTTTTTTTTTTAACCTTGGCAAAAATGAAGCACAAACATAACATTTCACAGGTTTGGCCCATGCAAATGCATGTTTTCTTATGTGGGGCTATTTTAATCTCCCCCCAAAACCACAATTAGCATGCAGGTTGTTTTCGACTACTGAGTGAGAGATAATTATTGGCAGTGCAACTCTTTTGTGTAACCATGATCACTAAGGCAGGAGTATTATTTCACCTTGTATAGAATGTCAGTGATAACTTGTCAGATGCAGGTTTATACAGTGTGGACCTGTGACTTACTGGTGTGTTTTTTTGTGTCTTTTTTTTAAAGGAAAAAAAAATCTCAAAACACAGATCCCTAAACACAATTCAGTTGAAAACGAATTGTTATGCTTTTAGAAATATATTTTAAACTACAGGCTGCCCTGTGTATGTGTTTTTTTAAAAAGTTCCCACCCCTAAAAATTTGTCAAATTATTTCTTCGTTATTGGTAAGTCTCACCAATCTGCGATCATGGTTGACCCTTGCTGAACTGAAGCTACTACGGTCCTTGATGTGCAACACAATTCTCTGCAGTTAGATTTTCCAGCTGCCCACCTGGAACCCAAACGATCTTTAGTTCCCAATCCATCCTTCTGATGGTGGTCCCCTCAAAACATGCTTGGCTACCCAGGGGTGCTATTGGATGGGGTTAGCTTGGCTGCCCCTTGTTGACCTTCAAGCTCTGACCTAGCTGGGCTCTGATCTGTAGACCAGTGGAATGTCCTTTGTTTTTCAACAGGAACCCGTGGGAGCTGACTTTGCTTATTCAAGGGAAGCTGAGGCAGGAGAGGCAGCTCCATGGCCCAGCCCAGAAACAGACGCCAAGTGAAATTTGTGTGTTTGTGTGGGGCCAGTGCAGCAGAACTGGAAAGTCCCCGAGGAGCAGTCCCTGCGCTGGGCATTTCATACGACAGAGCCTTTGGAAGATGACAAGTGGATGGACTGAATCCTGATGGCCAACGTCCTCTGTAAGTCCTGGAGCACGTCCTGGCCCGTCCCTTCGCCATTCTTGTCATATAGGAGCTGCTTGAAGGCTTCGTTTTCAATGAGGACCATCATGTTTTTGAGAAAGTAGCCTTCACAATATGCAGAGAGCTCTGTGACGCCAAGAAACTGTGGAGAGTGGAGAAGAAGCGGGGGATGGTTATGTTTCTGAGATGCACCCAATGGCTTCCATGTGGAATAACGGCGGACCCCTATTATAGTAGATTGATTGTAAAAATGGCCCTGCCTGGCCCGTGGGTCAGTGGTTGAGTGTCGCCTAGGCACAGAGAAGTCCCTGGTTGGATTCCCGGTCAGAGCACATGCTGGGGTTTTGGGCTCGATCCCCAGTAGGGGGCGTGCAGGAGGCAGCCGATCGATGCTTCTCTTTCACACCAATGTTTCCATCTTTCTCTCTCCCCATCTCCCTTCCTCTAAAAATCAATAAAAACATATTAAAGATGGCTAAGCCACACATTTATGGAGTGGGCTTCTCATCTGTATAAACTCCCACAGCTCCCTCAGTTAGATGGAGTTGCCACAGCCTTGCTGACACTTGGCACATTTCCTGGGGTTCCAAACTAAAGTGTTGTTGGTTTCTTTCCTTTCGGTCTCTTTTACTAAACAGGCCTTGATTTGCAGCACAATCTGTCAGTAATAGAATCCACATGGGGGGGGTCGAAACAAGATGGCACGTAGATAACAGCTGCACCTGCTGCCTCCCGCAACCACATCAAAATTACAACTAAAATACAGAACCACCGTCACTCAGAGCCTCCTGAGATCTGGCTGCACAGATGCCCCACAACCAGGGAGCTGAAGCAGCACCGAGAGCGGTAGGAGGGGCACAGATGCCGGCGGATCGGGGCTGAATCGCGGAGATGCGGCCGAGGGCGCACATCTGGTGCTGCTGTTGAAACCTGGGAGGGAATCTCGGCGGCAGAGGTTTCCCGGAGGAGGGAGGAGGGAGGGGTCCCAGCCCCACAGCAGGCCCCCAGCCCAGGGCTCCAGGGCCAGGAAGAGACGTCCCCACAACTCCGGGCTGTGAAACCAGCGGGGACTGTCCCTGAGGGTCACGGAGGCTGCGGGAGCCCCAGCAGCTCCCCTTAAGGGCCCGGCACGGACTCACTCGGACGCTCCCTCTGAGCCGAGCACCCAGCAGCAGCCTGAAAGGACCCGGGACACTCGGGGAGGAACTAACCTGCCTGGAGTTGGGACGAGAGGTGGGGGGCGGCTTCCTCCCAGGCAGAAGGGCTGGCGGAGGCCATGGCTCCTGTGGCGAGTCCTCCCCGCACACAGCCGGCAGGCAGGCGCCATGTTTGAATCGCCAGCACCTGACTCACACCTTTGGCCCCGCCCCGTGATTCCCGGAGGCCCCGCCCCTCCCCACCTGCAGCTCATCCAGGCCATTTCCAGGGGCTTTTCTGTGCAAGTGGCCTCTCGAGCCTCATGCTTAGGACTTTCCTAAAATCTCTCAAACAAGCAGCAGCGGGCCCCATACGGCTTGATAAGCGGCCCCAGGCCTGGCACTAGTGGCAGCTGCATTGGCTCATAGCTTGGCCTCTCCTGGGCACCTCCAAGCCCAGCACAAGGAGCAGCCAACTATGGTTTGCTGTGTAGCTCATGCTGGGTGGCCCTGGGCAAGGCACTGGCACAGGCTGACTTTCCACCTCCCGGGAGGCCCCAGAGACAGTGCACCTGGTGCTCAGACTCGACCACGCTGGATTACAACCCTACCACATCCACGAGGGACACTCAAGGGGCGCACTTGGTGAACACCAAAGCTCCACTGAAGTAAATCCTGATCCATAAGGGTATCTCCAGCACAGCAGCTCTTTTGCTGTAGTTGCAGCTGGTCCTCACAGCTGACTGGCCTGGGGGTCAGTTCCTCCCAGGGATGCCAACAGCAACCAAGGCTCAACTACAACAGGACAGTGCACACAGCCCACACAGGGGAGCACCTAGAAGGCCCAGCTCAGGTGACTGGGGAGGCTGAGCCACTGGACCCTACAGGACACCTACTACACAAAGCCACTCTACAAATTCCGGAAGACATAGCAGCTCTACCTAATCCATAGAAACAAACACCAGGAAGCAGCCAAAATGTGGAGGCAAAGAAACATGTCACAAAGGAAAGAACAGAAGAAATCTCTAGAAGAGGAACTAAATGAAATAGATCCAAGCAAGCTAACAGATACAGAGCTCATTATAAGGATGTTTAAGCAGACTGTTAGGGAAATAACTGAGAAAATCGACAACATAATAAAGTACCAATTTGAAATGAAGGCTACACTAACTAAAATGAAGAATAAATTACAGGGAATCAACAGTAGAGTAGAGGACGCTGAGAATCAAATCAGCAATTTGGAACATGAGGAAACAAAAAACACCTAACCAGAAGAGCAAAAAGAAAAAAGAATCCAGAAATATGAAGATAGTATAAGGAGCCTCTGGGACAACTTCAAGTGGCCCAGCATTCGTATTATTGGGGTGCCAGAAGGGGAAGAAAGAGACCAAGGAATTGAAAACCTATTTGAAAAAATAATTACAGAAAATTTCCCCTACCTGGGGAAAGAAATTGACTTATAAGTCCAGGAAGCACAGAAGGTCCCAAAGAAGAAGAACCCAAAGAGGCCCACAGCAAGACACATCATAATTAAAATGCCAAAGGTTAAAGACAACGAGAGAACCTTAAAAGCAGCAAGAGAAAAGCAGTTAGTTACCTACAAGGGGGCACCCATATGACTGTCAGCTGATTTCTCAACAGAAATTTTGCAGGCCAGAATGGAGTGGCAAGAAATATTCAAAGTGATGAAAAAACATGGAACTACAACCAAGATTGCTCTACCCAGCAAAGCTGTCATTTAGAATTGAAGGTCAGATAAAGAGCTTCTCAGACAAGGAAAAGCTAAAGGAGTTCATCAGCACCAGACCAGCACTACAGGAAAAGTTGAAGGGTCTTCTTTAAGAAGAAGCTAATGAACAAAAGAATCTGATTGAACTAAATAAATCCAGAGACACTGACGCAGGCAACAGACGATCATATTTCCGAGGAAAGAGGGAAGGGGGGTGTTGGATGGGAAGAGATTAACCAAGGAAGTTATATGCATAACCCATGGACACAGTTAATAACGGGGTGAAGGCCTGGGAAGGGGGTGGGAGTGAAGTGGAAGGGATCAATTCGGGGGGAAAATGGGATACCTGTAATACTCTCAACAATAAAGATAAATTTAAAAAGTAAAAAAAAATAACCAAAACAGAATCCACATGGCATAGGATCATTAGCGGGTGCTGCAGTGTCCACAGCATAGGGAAGGCAGAGCAGAGGAAGGGGGGGGGGGGGTGCTGGCATTGCCCAGTCCTCCACGCCCATATCAGGAAGGACAGAGGTCTGCACTGGAAATACTCCAGGATGTGGCCTGGGAGGCGAGGCTGGTGTCTGTAAACGGCAAAGCTCTGGCTGCAGAGGTATGGAAATGAGACCGCTCTCTGCCATAGGTGTTCTAAACCTGTGGCACAATCATGCTCCCAACTGGGCTCCCATTGCACTGGGCTGTACTATTAATAACAAGACAGCTATAGAAGCTTCCCCTTCAAGGAGCCCGAAGAGATAAAAACGGGACTGTGGAATGCACGCCTTACCACCGAGGTGATGGGCCATGGCAAAAGCCATGTGTGATGTGGGGTTCACAGGGCAATTTGAGTATCCATGGCTGGGGGGGGGGGGATCACAGACTGACCAGGCTCTCTTCCTGGGTAGAGAGAGTCTTTCTGGATGCTTTTCTGCAAAGTAATCAGTTTAAGATTGGAAAAAAAAAAAAAGCTGTGTCCCGAGAGACCAGATTTCAGTAAAACCGTCACTTAACCAAAATGCCCAGCATGTGCGTGTGTGTGTATGCATGCGTTAGCACAGGTGCCTGCACATTAAAAGGAGTCGCTGAATGTTGGTTTAAGACAGAAAATAACATCTCAAAGGCAACCTGATTTTTCTCAACAAGCAACAAGGGAATTATTCACATCAGTTATTCACTCTGCAGAGCTGTGGATGTCAGAGGCAAGGGCACCAAGCTCCAGTTATACAAAAGTTTTTTGTTTGTTTTTAATTAATTCCTGATCTTAGCTCATTACTCCTTCCTAGCAAATGTTAATCCCCTGTCCTGAGCACATGAAACAAAAGGAAGCGGCACCTGGACTAATTAATCCTTTTGGTCCCAGGATCCCCACCTGTGAAATGAACTAGATAAAAATCAGTGGCTCCCGAAAACTGCAGTGAAGACTGGCCCTAGGGCTGAAGTCTCAAGAGTCACCCTGGGAGCTTCTTAAAAATACAGATTCCTGGGCCCCACGGCAGGGACACTGCTGTGGCCTTAGGGAGGTGTTGTAAACAGATTTAGACTCTCTTCACGTGACTCTGATTAGTAGTGTCCGATCCACATGTCCATGGATCTCTCCAGTCCTGACAACCTGTTCTCAACATTGGCCACGTGAGAATCACAAGGGAAACTTGGAAAAAACCCTTTTTCGGGGCTCCACCTGCACAGGTGGATTTGATTGCTCTGATGGGTCCCAGGCCCAGGGATTTTAGTGAGCGCCCAGGTGATTCTGTGCAGCCTGTGCTGTCCGTCTGGGGTGGGGCTCCACAATTTACATTTCTAACGAGCACCCTGATGGTGCTGGATTGGAGCCCACACTCTGAGGACCTCAGTTCCAGAGCCTTGCTACTCAGGGTGCGGCTCTGCCCAGAGTGGCGGCTTCCCCAGGAGCTGGTTACAAAGGCCGAGCCCGGGGGCCACCCGGGAGGCGGTGGGGTGGACCAGGCCGCGACGCAGCTCCTGCGCACATCAGGAGCCCTGTGGGAGAGCCACTCTGCCTCGGGAACTTCTGGGATCCTGCTTTCATCGTAATGGGGGGGGGAATGAAAGGAAAGGTGACTCTTCCAGACCTTGGGCGGGTGCAGGCCCAGCTCCCCGCCTGTGTGGCCTCGCCCCGAGTGCACCGTGAGCCCGCGCAGGGAGTGGGCTCGTTACCTTGGCGTGGTTGTAAATATCCACGCAGTTGTCCGTGTTGATGCCTTTGGCACAGATAATCTCACAGTGTCGCTGCAGAGCCTCCAGCTGGAAAAACTTAGCCGCAGACAGGAGCTAAAAACCATAAAAAGAGCCCGTCAGAGGCTGGGAGGTGGGAGGGAATGAACAGTGGTGAGAAAAATCCTCCTGTTCCACGGTGGTGTCCCGAGGTGAGGGGACCAGAAATGGTGTCCGTACGTCACTTGGAAGCACGAAGGTGACACTGGAGGAATGAGCGCTGGGACTCTGTCATGGGGGAAGGTGGCGGAGGGGAGGGGAGGGGAGGGAAGGGGAGGGGAGGGGAGGGAAGGGGAGGGGAGGGGGTGGAAGCGAACCAAACTCACATCTATTATAGCAGAGGTCAAGCAAACTGCCTAAAATGGTTCTTCCCAGAAATAAGGGCGAACGATACTATTTGCCACGATGGTTATGGGTGTGGCTGGCTCCCGGTTCATCTAGGTCTCCAGTCAAGTATCACTTCCTCAGAGAAGCCCCGGACCACCGCCTCCATCACCGCCTGTACCCGACCCTTTCTCTCCCCCACAGCCCTCTCACGCCAGACATGCTGTCACGCCTGTCGCCCTCCCCAGAGTCTGGAGGGCAGGGGTCCGCCCGTTGGCATCGCTGCTGCACTGGGCCCAGAGCGCCGCGGGCGGGCGCGCGGCCGGGGAGATGCTCGGTGGGTGTGCTGAGAGGCCACAGGCTTGGGGAGGCGGGGAGAGCGCTGAAACAGCAGTTCAAAGGGACAGGCTTTGGGGAGAGGGCTGGGGGGTGAGCTGCTGCTTTGACAAGCCCTTCTGTATTATTTACATGATCTAATATACGTTCATTATTTGAAAAGAATTTTTAAAAATGTTCACAAAAGAGCCCGTGTCCTGAGACCGTAGCCTGGTCCTGAGGTAGAAAAGTGTCAGAGGGGCGGTCCAGAGAGACAAGAAAATAACTTTTGGGGGGCGGGGGAGTGGCCACGGAAGCTTTCACGGAGAAAAGAAAGGGCCACAAGGTGAGTGCACAGCCCCTCTGGCTCCCACTATGTGCCAGGCACTGTCCTAGGCACCTACTACACAGGAACTCTTAAAATCCTGAAAACCCAATGAGATAGATATTATTACCTCCATTTTACAGGTGAGGAAACTGAGGCTCAGAGAGGTTAAATAACTTGCCCCAGATCACACAGCTCAGAAGGGGCAGAGCCTGGATTGAAACCCAGTCTGGCCCAGAGTTCACGTTTTAACCACTGCGTGGGGTCACCTCGTGAACAACTGCCAGTGTTTGGACATCTCTGTTCAGCCAGGCACCCTGAACTTCTGACACCTGAATGGGCTCCTGTCTCTTTTGCTCAGGATAAGAGTGATTTTGGCTTTTGGTTCAAAGCTCTCAGCTTGGAGTAGAAAAGTGACAAAGGTTCCACTTCTAGGAAGGAGCAGGAACAGGTCCCCTGGAACAGGCTGAATCGCCAAAGGCAGATGGGGTCAGGGGCGGCCAAGGTGCTGTGGGAGTGAGGAGCGGTCAATCTCATGAAGCCAGGAGAGCTTTGGAACCAGCTTCCAGCTTCTGGGCAGGGACAGTCCTGTGACTTGAAGGATGTTTTCAGAAGATATAATTCTCTTACAAATGACCAGGGACAAGTCACCAAGGATAGCTCCTGATGACGGTGTCTGAGCCCCAGCTGTGTTTGGAGTGTCAGCCTCTTCAGTAAATTTCCTTCATCCCACCCCCTGAAGCCAGTAAAAACTGGGTTTCACTGAAAGGGGTTGGGCTAGTGCACCGAGCACCCAGCCTTCCAGGGGGTGATGCGAAGACTCCTGTTCAGGAGGTCCAAGAAGTCAGGCAGGACCCCAAAGCCTGCATCCAAAGGAAAACCCAACACGGGTGCCCGTAGACCTGCTGACACGTGTCTCCCCCACCCCCCCAACGACACGGCGGATGCCTTACCTCCATTATCTCGTTGTTTTTAATGAGCAGTGACTCTGGGCCACCGTAGTAGAGATACTGCATGACCAGCTGCAAGAAAGGACACAGTAAGCAGAGTGTCAGCGACACACACAATCGTCTCAAAGCTGTATTGAAATCCATTTATTCTTCTAGAACCTAAATAGAGGCCAAACCAATAATAACGACCCTGAGGGCCATTTACACAGCACTCTCCATCCTGTTCTCTCATTTACACAAGGCCTGAAATTCTGCTCCTTAGTGGAGATCCTGGGGCTAATGGCATTTAAACGGCTCTGTCCCACGTGACCTCCAGATTTTGCCAGCACAAGCCTTATCTGCAAGGGGGTGAAACGCACCGTCGTTAGGCTCAAAGGCCTGGTTATGGAGTTGTTTTTCTTGGCAGCTGCCAACTTGCAAGAAGCAGGGCCTCAAATGGCGCGCACGCCCGTCCAGGTGCAGCCTCAGCTGCGTCTGGCTTTCCTGCGCCTGATGCTAAGCAGTCTTGGAGGGAGGCAACTCAGAGCAGCCTCATATACTAAAATTCTTCTGTCAGCATGGAAGTGAAGTGAACAGGCCCCTGGGAGCCTCTTCTGGGTTGGATTCAGCCCGACTTGGCCTATTTCAAGCCACAAATGAGGACTTTCTTCTTTTACGGGGAAGATGGCGGGTGCAGGGAAAAGTCCCCGGGGCCTGCTCCCTGCCCCTGCCAGGAGCTTGAGGCTCTTGTGGCCGGCAAGCCTTCCCCAAGTCAGAAGCAATTACAGGCCTTGATTGCTCTGGGGTGTGCTTTCCCGTGATGGTCTCTTATTCCGTGGATCTGTTGAATTTGTTGACTGCCTGTTGCAAGACAGGTTCTTATTTTAAGAACCTCCCCAATTAGTCCCAGGCCTAATGGTGTAAGTGCGTGTCCCCTTCCCAGGCACTCAGAGAGCTGGGGACACGTGCCTTTTCCAGCATTTAGCTCATGCTCCAAACTCTAATGGGCCTCAGCTTCTTTCCTCAGGCCTGGGGTGACTTTTAGGGAGGGCCTAAGGCCCCACAGCAGGGAGGCAGCTAAGAGAGTAGGTCTGGGGGTCAGTCAGGCCTGGGTCTGACCCTCAGTTGGGCTGTGATGAGCAGTGGGAGCTTGGGCCACTCCCTTCACCTCTCTGAGTCCAGGTCCTATCTGTAAGGTGGGGGAAGAGCTCCCTGGAGGGGCAACTGGAAGGGCTGAATGAGACGATGGGTAGCAGTGGTTCTCAGTGTGGTCCCTGGACCAGCAGCATCCGTCTGCATCACACGGGTTCTTGTAAGAAATGCAAATTCTCAGGCTGTAGCCCAGGCTTACAGAATCAGGAATTCTGGGGGTAGGGCCCAGGAATCTGCATTGTAACAAGTTTTCTGTGTTTTAACAAGCCCTTCTCTGCCTGCTGGTTATTGTGAAGCCTGTTAAAAGTCTGAGAACCACTGTAACTCAAAGCACTGGTTGTCCATCTTGGCTGCACTCTGGGATGATGGGAGGAGGGCGGAGGCTTCACAGTCCTGATGCCTGGCCCCAGCCCAGATCCTGATCTAACTGGTCTGATTCATGGCCTGGTTACTGGGCATTGTCAAAGCTGCCCAGGTGGTGAACCACTGGCCTTGAGCCTTACACACAGTAAGTGCTCAAGAACCAGGACCCATTCTTACCATTGTTCCAATTTAAGGAGAATATTCCAGAACCAGGCGCCAAGGCTTTGGCACCTGACAGGCTCGTTCGAATCCTGGCTCTGTCGCTAAACTAGCACTAGGACTAGGGGGCGCATCATGTAAGTTCTCTGGACCTTACTTAGTTGTTTTATCGCTGAAAATGGCAAGAATAATCCAGATAACTATGTCTAAGCAGCGGCCGGTGCCTCATTCACAGTTGGAGCCCCATTAAGGTTTCTTCACTGCCCTTCCCACCCCCTAATCCTAAGGCAAAGCAGCAGCTTCATGGGAACTTTTAAAATCAGCAACTGACGCCATCTAGAAAGGGCTGTGGCCACTTTGCTCTCAGTAGAATATGTGGTGAGGGGCTCTGCCACCTCCCCAGTCCCACCTTAGGGCTCCAGCCTCCTCTCTGCTCCCCCCACCCCAGAGGGACGGCTCACCCAGGCGGGCCTTGGCCTTGGCACCTCTTTCATCCTTTCCCCAAGGCTAGGTCCAAAGTAGCCTATTCAACAGGGACCTACGCTTAGCAGGGAGGTGTCTCAGTTACGCCTTAGAAAACAACAACCCACTTAAAAATGGCCGTGGGTCCAGGCGAGTGCAGGAGGCAAGCAATCACTGTGTCTCTCTCACATCGATGTTTCTCTCTCTCTCCCCCTTCTACTCCCTCTGAAAAAGCAATGGAAAAAAATAATCCTCAGGTAAGGATTAAAAAAAAACTGCCACGAAGCACCAGGTGCCAAGCTGAATGTTTCCTCATGTTGGTCCTATTTGCTAGTCTCTGCAAGGACCCACACAGAGGTGACAACGGTGAACTTGTTAAAATGGGGAAATGAGGCTCAGAGAAGAGAGTGTTTTGCCTACGGCTATTTGGGGAGAATTCCTTATTTTGAAGTTTCAACATAACCAAAGAAGTGCACCTCTAATGGTGGAATGCAGACTTTGGGGGCAGTGTGAGGGCTTGGCGTCTTCCTGGCAACCCTCTGAACAGCAGGATCTGGGGCACCAGGGCTGATGCTGGAGGGAGGCGCAAGCATCTGGCCTGTCTTCTCTCCACTTGGCTCCCACCAACGTGTCTTTCAGTCTCCGATATACCTGAAGACCCAGCCGATGGACTGATAATCCCGTGCCCCCAAACAGACCACGTGACTTCCCACTTTTGTGCCTTTATGTTTATCCTGTTTCTGCCCCTGGAATACTCTCTCTCCCGTCCACTAGATGAGGAAACTGAGGCTCAGAAAGGTTGGGCGATTTGTCCAAGGTCACATTGGGGTCTGAGTTCCACAGCACGTTGGCTCACTCCTCTCTCTCACGCACCCCACCTTATACTATAATTAATTACTCAGTTACCCCTCTGGGCTGGGAGTCCCCAGGAGCGGACTGTCCTTACCCCTGTGTCCCAGGTCCCAGCAGTGTCAGGCACATAGCAGGTGCTCAAGTAACACTGTAGGGGTGAATGGATGTTAAATGGGAAGGGGTCAGGCGTGCAGGGGACTGATGATTTGCTGCAGCGGCTAATCCACAGGCCGAGGACAAGAGGGAAGCACCTGTGCCCCGCGCCCACCGCCACGGTGTCCAGGCCACAGCAGCGGCTCACCTGAAAGATGGGGTACTTCACATAACCGATCTCTATGCAGGTGCTGTCATTTGTTGGCTTGCTGGAGAGGAGCGCTTTGAACCTCAACAAGAACACAAAAAGAGAAAAAGACTCACAAACTCACCCACAACTCAGCTCTTTTATCCCGACTCTGACGTAGGACGACATCGTCACAGATTTCCTAATTTAACTCTCCCCCTCCCTGCAGGATACCATAATCCAATCTGAAGTTAAAACTCAACTGAAAAGAACCGTGTTATTTCTCAAACAGGTGATGACAACAGGACAAATACCTTTGAAAACCCCGCCCGTGCTGCAGGGCCCATCACAAAGGCTGCCTCCTCCAGGGAGTCTTCCCTGAGCTCTGGCCTCCAATCCCGCCCGTCCCCCTCCCACACCACCCCCGCTCCAGGTGCCAGGGCTGCTGCCCTTTCCGTTTCTGCTGCACCCTCAGAGCCCATGCCTGCCTGACGCATGGGGGTATTTAATCGTATCTGCTGACTACCCAGGGCTCTCCCGGTGGCTGACCTTCTGTCTGGGGTTTAGATGCACTTTCCTGCGACTGACTAAACTATATGCTCCTTGAGGGTGGAGACCCTGTCATTGGAACACACGGATGCTCGATATATTTAGGAATAAGCTCTCTGTTCTTTTTTTAATTAAACTTTTAACTTTGAAACAATTATAGATTTATAGAAGAGTTGCAAAGATAGTACAGAGAGTTCCCGTCTACCCTTCGCCCAGTTCCCCTGCTATTAACCACCCTACCGGGCAGCCACGGTGCCTTTGTCAAAACTGTTAACATCCGCACGGTATCAATTCGGTTTTGCTAGCGTCGCAACCGAGAACTATGCGGGGGGCGGCATGATTTTCTTGCGGTGGCAAAGCAGGTGTGTGGGATCTGCATTTGGTTTGGGGGCGCTGGGGGTGCCGGGATGCCTTCAGGATCCAGGGAGTGCTGGTCAGGCACAGTCCTTCGCAAATGCCCTGGAGGCGGACTCCTCTCTCCCTGCTGGCCCCGGAGGCATCGCCCTCTCCTCTGCGCAGCTTCACCGTCCTGCTCGGGTCCCCGGACGATGGGGTTCTACACGGGCGACCCAGTTCACCTCAAACCAAAGGCGGAGGGAGGGCAGTGACGGAGCTGGCAGGAGGGTGTCAGGCTGCCGTCAGCTCCACAGTCAGGGAGAAGGAAGACTCAGGACCTGTAGGTTTGGGCGGCTGATGCCAGAGCCCCCTGACCCCTGGGGAGCAGGCCCTGCAGGCCGCTGCGTGTGGGGCCTCAGGCTGCGCACTGCAGGGGGCACCTGGCGCGGGGGGCCGGCCTCAAACCTAATTCACACTCGGCTCCCAAGCTCCGCCCACGTGCTCTACCTGCGGAGAATCACAGGCTCTGCTTCATATGCTGCCGACTGCCCTCTATCTGTGTGGTTTTTTAATTGTAGATAAAAAGCACAAACATAAAATTTACCATCTTAACCGTTTTTAAGCGTACAGGAATGTTAAGTATATTCACATGGTTGTGCAACCAATCTCTAGACCTCACCATGTGCCCGTTAAACACCAACTCTCCCTCCCCCTCCCAGCCCCTGGGAACCACCATCCTGCTTTCTGTCTCTAGGAATCCGACTCCGCTAGTCCCTCATATCAATGGAGTCACACAGTACTGTCTTTTTGGGACTGGCTTACTTCGCTTTCCCTAACACTGCCAAGGTTCATCCGCGTAGCCTTCCTTTTCAAGGCGGAATAAGGAATCTGCACCCCACACTGTTTATCCATCCGTCCACTGATGGACACGGGGGTGCTTCTCCCTTCTGGCTCTTGTGAGTGATGCTGTGGACACGGTGCACAAATGCCCCATGCTCTCGAACCCTTGATTTTGAGAAGATAATCTGCCAGGCTAGTGGAGATACCCCCAAAACTGAACTTCGGAGCTCTCCAAACTAACGGTACATACCTTGGAGAGGCTGTAAATAACAGCACTCTGTGAGCATAAAATGGTCTTCCTTCCACCAGAAAGGTGACGTCAGACATTTCTTTATTGTTGAGGAAATGAGGGTCTAGAACAGGAAAGGGAAAATGCGAGCTTTAGCGGAGAAAAGGGTGAAGTGTGGATTCCAGGGGATGAAACACTCATGGCTGAGCCAGTGACCAAACAGGAGACAGGAGCAATCAAAGGAACACTCAGATCACCAAAATGCAGTTTTTCAGAGATCTTCACAGCTTATTCGTGGGTAACAGTCGCATTTCCCCACAGAAGACTGAGTTCAGAGGCCTGCCAGGTGTGAAAGGTAAAACCTGCCCAGCTGGCCTCTAAGAATGTCACCCACCCCGCCGCCCTCCTCTTCTCAGGCTCAGTCGCCTCCCTGCTGATGGAAGTAGTTGAGAAAAGCTGCCCCCTGGCCACCGTGTTCCAGGTGACTTAAAATCCAAGCCCTTCTCTCCCTGGGTCAGTGGCAAATGAGCCAGTCCCTGCCTCGTCTCCAATAATAACGGAAGATGGACCAGTACTTCTTGGGCACTCACGGTGTGTCAGGCACTGTGCAAACTGGTACTAACACATGAAAGCTCCCTCCGTCCTGGGGGATGGGGAATGCTGCCAGGTGTGCAGTTGAGGAAACTGAGGCACGAAATGTTACAGTGACTTGCTTAAGCTAGTGACAGGTGAAGAAACCAGGATTTCAACACAGACGTTCTGACTCAAGGGCCTGCACTGTTAGGCACCAGGATCCTCCCATTTGCCTGTCATTTTAGCCATTTAAATCTGGGGCTGCTGAAGGTGCCAGTTTGTCCCTCCCCGGTGCTCAGGCTGACATTCTAACCACTGAGCCACACCGGCCAGGGCACCTTTAAGAGTCTATAAATTGAAGATTACTCAAGTTCTTGAGTCTGGGGACCCATCGCACTCCCAGCTGATATGAAAAAGAGTCTTCCTGCCCTGGCCGGTTTGGCTCAGTAGTTAGAGCACTGGCCAGGGCACCGAAGGGTTGTGGGTTCAATTCCCAGTTAAGGGCATGTACCTGGGTTTCAGGTCCGATCTAGATGCTCAATGAATGTTTTTTGAATGAATGAAAGAGTGCCTTGGTCATTGCTTCAGAATCTTGTTCTAGGAGCCTGTCAAGGACATTAGGCCCCTTCTTAGTCTAGGGACCTGCTTGTTGCTGATGGGCCCTTCCCCAGGGGTTAAAGGTTTGTCCTGAAATGGAAACCCAGCTGCTCCCTATGGGTTTAGGCTGCCCTAAACCATTGAGGGAGGGAACCAATCCCCTGGATTCCTGGGGACTGTGAACCCCAGCTGATGGGCCCACCCTGATTGACTGTACCTTGAACCCCTGGTCTGGCCCCATTTTTGCCCAGGCCTTAGATCCAGAATTGGCCTTCCTGGCTGAATCTCCTCACTCAGCCCTCAGCCCCTGTGCTGCCCCAGACAGTGGTGCTCCACTCGTATTCTCTGTTACCTCTTCCTATTAAGAAGATTTAATTTAAAACATATCAAATAAGCATAAAAAGTCAAAATCATCTGTAATCCCACTACCTTCAAAAATTTTTTATGAATTCCCCCTCCCCAAACTTCTAAAACTATCCAGGTAAAGGGAAGAGAGGCTACAGAGGAAGGCCTCGGAGTTAACAAAAACCCACTTCTCTACTTGCTTTAAAGACTGTTAACAGTTTGGAGTGACTTTCTCCCTCTTCTCAGCAACCTGCCTCCCTCTGCTCACTTTCTCTCACTCCCACTGTCCACCTCCAATCACCTCCATCCTACTTCCCAAATTTATAGTATCTCCTCCCTTTAGCTCTTTTTACCATTCTCTCCCAGAATTCATCGAAATGGCAGGAGGACAATGTATCACAAAAAATCAGGCGTGTGCTCTGCAGTTTGCCATAGTCCCCGCCACTCCCTCTTGTCTTACCCTGAGCCTATTTAACTCATTTATATGACCTGCCTGGCCCTATAGAGATGCCAGTTTGGGACCCTTGTCACTGATCATTCTTATCTTTCCTTTATAGCAGGTCCTGAAGGAACCACTATTTGGCAACTTTTAGTCATCCTAGCTGGAAATGCTATGTTGAAGATGCAAAACGCTACATGTCCCCTATTCCATTTATTGATAATTATACATGTATTCTGCCCTTTTTCTTTCATATTGTGAGCTTTGAGGCCTGCCTTTCTTCTCTTGTTCTAACCCTTGGAATTCCAAGGCTTGGCAAGAAAACGAAGACCTTAAAATTGCTGACGAAAGAAATCTCAGCAGGTTCAGGAGGAAAAAAAAAGTTCCTTCCTCTCCTGTAGCAACAGAAAAGCAGATTTTATGCTGTGCCATTAAAACAGCCCTTGCAAATATTTGCTCTAACAAGGGTGTCTCGTCTCGTAAGACACCTCTATGTCAGGTTATTGCTGTGTCGTGGGAATGTCACCTTCAATCTCTAAAGTCTCTTACTTTGATTGGTCTTTATAATTTGTTGCACTTCGAATATTTTAACTAACACCTGTTTTCTAAAGGGTGGAAATACTTGTGGTTTGGGTACATCCTGGTTTGCTCAGAGGAATGGGTGCAAAGAAAAAACAGGTAACCCTTGGCTCAGCTGCTAAATTCTCCATTTAGCAAAAAGTGGTCATTGCAATTAACCAGTTATTCATTCCAGGAACAAAAGTAGTTTAAAACAGCTCCATGAATTCAGCCTTTTCACGCACTTAAACTAGCTCACCTGTTTCTAAAGTGGTTTTGCTAAAGAGTAGAATTTTCAGAGGCTTCCATTGATCAAATGTTTCCCAGTCTTTGTAGGAAAAGGAGCTAGGAAGCAGGAAAGTGTCCCAACCTTCATTAGAAAAGGAATCCTTTAATATTAAAATATTAAACCGTCTTTAATATTTCATGGCTCCCTGTGCAGCAACGAGATAGGCCCCTGCGACAGAAGGCTCATGGCTCAGGTTTCAAGGCAGCTGACTATTTCTTTGTCTTTTTTCTGGGCTGGTCAAGCTGGCTGCAGCGGCCCCAGGATCCTCCGAATGAAATCAGTGCCGGATGGAAAGGTTTCTCCTGGAAAATCCCAGAAGCTAAAACCACAGGATGGTGGGATTACGGCTTCGGGTGAACCTGGTTCAGACTCCCGATGCCTGCCTCCTGCGGTGGCCTGAGGATAACCTGAGATAGGGTCGGTCAAGTGCTCGGCTGGGGCAAGCTCAGTGCAAGGGTCCAAGAAGAATAAAAGTGATTACTGCTGCTCTGCTGGGATTCAGAGCATCCAGTCTCCTCAGCTCAGGTATGTTCCCCTCGTGTGTGTGTCAAGGGGGGGGGGGGGGCGACGGACTGGTTCCCTTCTCCTCCTAGCTCCCTGCAGGGGACTCCACCAGAGGAACACCACGGCCTGTCACTGTCCCCTGCTCGTCCCTCCTTAGGGAGAGCTGGGGGGAGCTGCCATGCATAGTTCAGGCTTCTTTTATTATTTTTCACTCCAATATTGGTTTTATTATATATATATATTTATAATATATCTTTATTGATTTCAGAGAGAGGAAGGGAGAGGGAGAGAGATAGAAACATCAATGGTGAGAGTCATTGACCCGCTGCCTCCTGCACGCCCCCTACTGGGGATCGAGCCCACAACCCAGGCTTGTGCCCTGACAGGGAATCGAACCATGATCTCCTGGATCCTAGGCCGATGCTCAATTGCTGAGCCACACTGGCCCGGCAGTTTTATTATGTTTTTTAAAAATAACAAAATTTCTACATAAGAGACTCTCCTTTCCCCCCCCACCTTAACATTTCCCATTACATTCAATATTTTGAATTAGTTTCAAGTGTACAGCATAGGAGTTAGACAGTTACATACTTTATAAAGTGTTCCCCCCGATATTTCCAGTACCCACCTGGTCCCATACATAGTTATTACAATAGTATTGATTATATTCCCTATGCTGTGCTTGGTATCTCCAGGACTATTTGGTAATTTGTAGTTCTCAATCCCTTCACCTTTTTCACCCAGCTCCCCAACCCCCTCCCACCTGGCAACCATCAGTTTGTTCTCTGTATCTATGAATCTGTTTCTGTTTTGTTTGTTCATTTATTTTGTTCTTTAGATTCCACATGTAAGTGAAATCATATGGTATTTGTTTTTCTCTAATTTATTTCACTTAGCATAAAACCCTCTAGGTCCATCCATCCTGTTGCACGTGGTAGGATTTCATCTTTTTGATGGCTGAGTAATATTCCATTGTATGTAAGTACCACAGCTTTTTTATCCACTGTTGATGGGCACTTGGGTTGCTTTTAGAATCTACCTGCCCGCAGGGCTCCAGAGACTTTGCTGTCGCTGTAATCTTTCAGTTAGAGGAGGAAGGTATTGGTGGGTCGCATTCTTCCTCTAAGTGGAGGATTACAGGCAGCGAGGGGTATATGCTCTGATACACTTTCCCTAAGGTCTAGCCTTCAGTTTTGTCGCATAGTCAAGGTGACAGGCTGACCTCCACCCGCCGGACGCCGGTGTCTGTCCTGCTTGCCCTGGAATACCCGCCACCTTCTTGATGGCGTTCGCGTCTGCCTCGCCTGGAAGGCACAAAGCAGCACCCACCGGGCGGGCGGCGACACACTCACCCAGGCGCGAGGTCTGCTTCCGCTTGATCTCCGTGAGCTTGGGGATGGGGTAGGGCCCGTAGCAGTGAGTGAAGATGACGCACAGCTGCTGGCTGATCACCTCGTTCTGCGGGGAACAGAGAGCAGCTCAGCTTGCGGGGGGCTGAGCGCGGCCTCGCACGAGCTGCTGCCAGGGACGCGGCCCCCAAGGCAGAGGCGCCCACAGACTCATCTCGGGTCCCTAGAGAATCCCCCGGACATCGCGCTTCCCGTTTCCCCGGCGGGCCCTGGAGTTGCTTGCTCGCCTGTCTACTGTGTTTCTAGCGGGCTCACTGGTGAAAGCCTAATTTGTAATTAAATCCTCTTGCTCTAATCATTTCCTATCCATGGGAAAGCAGGTTTTGTAACTCACAGAATGGAAAATAAGTTTTTACCCCAAACATGCTTTTATCAATACTCCAAAATTCTGGTCGCCGCTAATCATCCTGAAAAGACCAGCAGAAAGCCCTTGGGATCCTGTGACTGTGTCCCTATTGCCGAGACACAGATGGTCCTGATTCAGCTTCTTGTGAACTTGACTCTGGTGCTGAGACATTTCCGGATCAGGAGCGCTCAGCTGAATCACTTTCTCAAAAAAAAGGTGGGGGAAGAGTTCTGTGATGCAGAATCAGCCTCCCCCCCCCCCCCCCCCCCCCCCATTGCTCAGGGAAGGAGGAGCCTGCTCCTGACAGCCCTGCTCTCTGTGTCTCTGCCTCTCCGCCCTGGGGCCCACGGCTGCTCACGAGTCTCCCTCCACGCAGGCTCCCTCCATGCAGGCGGGAAGCCGCGAATCACAGCACTTGGGTGCTTTTCATTGAGTGAAGGGGTTGAAACTTGGGGCTAAAAGGGGGAGTTAGATAGAAAGGCATTTACAAATATATTTTAAAAGTGGGTTACAACACAGTTTGTATCATGCAATTTTTTGGAAATAAAACCCTACATATATATTTAGATTGACAGGTATTTACAGAGAAAGGTCAGGGAGGAAATACCTTTGCGTGGGATTATGATGTGTTTTTTTTAGCTCCCTGTGTACACCCAGTACAGGGAGTTATATTTTCTGCAGCAAATGACTGTTTGTACACCAAAAGGTGTACTGCTTTTGTAATAAAAACAAATATTTTTTATTTTAAAAGATGGGTTTGGGACAACTCATGATGTCAGTGGTTCAAGCTCGTTCTGAGTCTACTGCTTTGTGTTCCCGAAGCAGGATACAGCTCAGCACATGAAAAGCAAATCCAGCCCTTTGATGAAAGCGGGTGAGATCCCGAAAGGCACCTCGTCACTTCAGACGGATCCACAGAGGTGCCTGAGGGGACGCACTGAGATTGAGAGGAAAAAGGGATGCTGCTTTTAGAGGGCGCCTTATAAACAAGGATGCTAAGTGCTCCTTCATGTAACACTCACAAAGCCATTGCCTCTCTCCTAGCTTCACGCAGCAGTTCTCAAGTTGTGGGCCCCCAGCCAGTACCATCAGCATCACCTGGGAGCCTGGATTATGTGGTTGGGCCCAATGTAATCACAAGCGCCCTTAAAATGAGCGGTACTGCTGGGTACCTGCCACCCACCCAGGCCTCTCTTGGAAAATGCTGGGTGTACACATGGGGTGAACTTGGGTTCTCAGGACTCGGAACTGGGCAACGACACAGAGCTAAATTCTTTTTTTTTTTTTTTAAATCCTCACTTGAGGATATGTTGTTTTTCTAAAAACTGATTTTTGAGAGGGAGGAAGAGAGAGACAGACAAACATCAGTGTGAGAGAGAAACATTGATCAGCTGCCTTCTTTACGAGCCCCACTGGGGATCAAACCTACAACCTAGGTGCGTGCCCTGGCTGGGAATCAAACCTGCAGCCTTTTGGTATAAAAGGCAATGCTCCAACAACCTGAGTGGCCAGGGCCAGAACTGAATTCTTAATATCACAGTTACCAGGAGACTCTCTTAAGACGGAGTCTGTGGATTTCAGGGCTGACATCTTTCCTCTCCTCCTCTGACCCCTCATTGCTCTCCTTAAAAGATACCAATGTACATTCTTTTCTTTGGAAAGGGGTGCTAGGATTGTCCCCAAGGTCCTTTACAGGTGGCTCAGGTGGGGGTTCTACGCAGTGGTAAAAACATGGACAAGGGGACCAGGCGGAGCTGGGTCTAGTCCTGGCTCCTCACCTCTCAGCTCTGTGACCTTAGGAAAGTTACTCAGCTTCTCTGGGCCTCCGTGTTCTCTTCCCAAATGGATTAAAAATACCTGCTGGGTGAGGTTTGTATGAGGATTAAAAAGATAACACATCACAATATGCCATTAGATTGAACCATAGGGAAGTGCCAATAGTTGACCTTTTTTGAAAAATATTTTAAAAATATGTTTTCATTGATTTTGAGAGAGGAATGGAGAAGGAGAGATAGAAACATGGATGAGAGAGAAACACCGATTGACTACCTCCTGCACGGCCCTGACTGGGGATCGAGCCCCAAACAGGGGCATGTGCCCTGACTGGGAATCGAACCGGTGACCTCTTGGTTCCTGGGTCGATGCTCAACCACTGAGCAACACGAGCTGGGCAATTTGACCATTTCTGAACTCTCCAAACAGCAATTTCCCGTAGTTAAAATTAATCTCTAATTTCCTAGGTTCTAAAATATCCTAGAATTAAAGGCCGCTTTTAGGAAGAGAAAAAAACCTCACTGCAATAAACATGCACATCCATTTTTAAGACCCGTTTCAGGCTGAGAAATTCAAACAGATGAAAAAAGCCTGACTTCAAAATCAAGAGAATGTGGAACTACTGTTACTTTCCAGGGTCACTGGCAGTGAGTTGTCTTCATAGATTCATCCTGACAGACAGGCCCCTGCCCTGTGGATGCGCTGGGCTGACCTGTCAGCATGACCCTCTCTGTGCTGAGCACACCTGGAAAAGGCATCGGCGGGAAGGCTGTGTGGCCCAGGGGATTCCCATGAGGCCGGCCGTAGCTCCAAGTCTGTCACACGCCCTTGGAGTTGGGTACAAGATGAAATTGAACACACAACGAACTTAAAGTGCTTTTAAGTCATCACCCATTTATTTTGATATGGGCCTTCTACTCATAGCAATTGATAGGGCTTTCTGCTTACGGTAGTAATATAATGTTTCCTTTCTAAATACATTGAGGGGAAGGTAAGATGACTTAAAAGAAAAATATTAAGTAAAGAATAACCAGTGAAAATATCCTTTCGGAATGAAAGAGAAATCAGTCTCAGATGAAGGAAAACTAGGAGAACTGGACACCAGAACTACCCTAGAAGAATGGTTGATGTTCTCTAAACAGAAAGGAAAGAATGAAAGAAGGAACCTTGGAACATCAAGAAGGAAGAACATGGTAAGTAAAAATCTGGACAAATATAATAGCCTTTTTTCCCCTGAGTTTCCTAATTATGTTTGATGGTTGATGCAAAAATTGTAATGCTTCCTGATGTGGTTCTAAATGTATATAGGTGACATATTTAAAGATGGTTATGTCATAAATGGAAGAGGCGGTAAAGGGACATAAAGAGAGATAAGGTTTCCATATTTCATTGGAACTGGTAAAGTGACACCAGTAGACTTCGATATTATGTATATATAATATAATACATCAAGCAACCACTAAAAAAGCTATATAGTGAGACAGACTCCAAAACATTACAGGCAAATAAAAATGGAATTTTAAAAAAATGTTCAGGTAGTCCACAGGAAGGCAGGAAACAGAGAGATCACACAGAAAACAGAACAAGATGGCAGACTTAAGCCCTAAGGTATCAATAATTAAATAAAATGTAAATGGTCTATAAATTTTAATTAAGAGACAGAGATTGGCAGGGTGGATGAAAAGACCAGCTACCTACTTTTCTAAGAAACTTCAAATATAATGATATAGGCAAGTTGAAAATAAAAGGATGGGAAAAATATCACACAAACGTTAATCAAAGGAAAGCAGGAGTGGCTATATTAATATTAGATTAAGGAGAGTTCAGAGGAAAGACAATTAGCTGAAGCAGAGAGGGGCACTACATAGTGACAAGGGGGTTAATACACCAAGAAGACACCAAACAACAGAGCTGCAAAGTATGCAAGTCAAAGATGGATAAACGAAAAGGGGAGAAAGACAAATCTAACAATTATAGTTGGAGACTTTAACACCCCTCTCTCAACTGATAGGATAACTGGGGGGAACATCTACAGGATATAGAAGGGCTCAGCACAGTCATCAGCCAAAGGGATGTTATGGACAATTACAGAATGTTCCACTCAACAACGGCAGAAAGCACATCCTCTCAAGTGCCCACAGAACCTATCCTGAGATAGGCCAGGTTTGGGCCATATAACAAATATCAAATCTTTAAACGAACTGAAATAATACAGAATGTGTTCTCAGGCCACAATGGAATCAAACTAGAAATCAATAACTGAAAAATCCCCAAACGCTTCAAAACTAAATAACACACTTTTAAATGACCCATAAGCCAAAGAGCAAGTTTCAAGGGAAATAAAAAAGTACACTGGACTGAATTAAAGTGAAAATAAAAAAACATCAAAAATTGTGGGACACAGCTAGGGTGGTGCTGAGAAGAAAATGTATAGTATCAAAGGCATGCATAGGAAAAAAGGAAAAGTTTCAAATAGATAGTCTAAGTCTCTACCTCAAGAACCTGGAAAAGCAAAAGCAAAATAAACGCACAGGAATATCGCCCATGCTTGGGGAACGCCTGACTTGGCAGAGCCACGGGAAATGATTCCCTTTCTCCCCTACGTGGGGTGTAAGTGATGTGTAATACCATATTTCACCAGTAGGGTTCGTCGTTGAACCCCCATAGAAGAGCAAACCGGACTCTTGCAATCCTTCCAGATTCCTCCTTCCTACCAGGAGCTGCCCCATCCCTGGGTCCCCCCATCCTATGATCGGTACCACTACTGGGAGCAGGCCCTGGAATGCACATCCTGGCAAAGGCCCCTCCCTGCTTCCCTGCCCCCAGCTGCTGTCGTCAGAGCTGTTGGCTGCTCTTCTTGGGTAGAGGCTGGATTGGGCCAGGAGGGGGGCTGGTGGGGTGCTGGCGAGGCTCTGTTTTTGGTCTGGGTGCTCATCACACAGGGAGCTTTACCTTGTGGAAATTCATTTGTTTCTAGAGTTATGATCTGGGCACTTTTCTGTATTATATCATCCTTCAAAACAAAGTTTACTTAAAAAACCCCATAGATCAGGTTTACTTAAAACACAAGATGCTTCAGTAATTTCTGGAATGCCTGCTATATCCTGAAGAAAGAAAGAAAATAAAAACCCAAACCAATTAGACCACCAGGCCCTGGGAACAGAACGAGGAATGTTTTTCACAAAGGTGGTTTCTTAGGTAATTTCGGGTGAAAGCCTTTTTATTTATTTTCAAGTTGGGGGGTGAGGGGCAGGGAGCATTTGGTTTTGAAAAGCTTCCAGCAGGTTTCACTCTAAATAGAATTGCTGAGGCTCATTACTGGAGGCCGGCACACCTGCTCCCACTTTAGGTCTCAGTGGGGCCTGACATCAAGCATAAATCCAGGCCGCGGGGGCCGGAGCCGCTGCGCTGAAGGCACGCTAATGAGGGAGACCTAATGGGCCTTGCTGGGGACCCCAGGCCAGGTGCCCCAGGCTCAGAAAGCAGACAGGCTGGCCGGCGCGCTGCTGCTCTACTGTGGGGCCAGCCCACCGCCGGAAGGGGCAGCTCCACGCTCCCCTCTTCCCCCTGGTGGACAGCCCATCGCCCTGGCCTGGTGGGGGAACCCGTGTTGCCCTCCTGGTTCAGAGGCTTGTCTGCCCTGCGACTTGTTTCCATTGTCTTAGAGGGACCCCAGAGCTCCACCAAGCCTGTGCTGGGACAGACGTTGTAAGAGGCTGGTGCTGGGGCCAGACTGCCTGGGTTCAATCCCAGCTCTGCTACTTAGCCACTGTGTGATCTTGGGCAAGTGAGTCACCCTACCTGTGTCTTGGTTTCCCCAACTGTTAAATGGGGATAATAATGGTATTTGCTTCAAAGGTTGCTTGTGAGGGTTAAATGAGTTAATCCTTATATTGTGCTTAGAATTGTGCCAGGCATATGGCGAGTGGAAACTACATATTTTAGCTTAAAAAGATCCTCATTTGTGTCTCAAGACAGTTCATTATAAAAAGGGTTCCAATGTCAGGGGAGTTTGGGAAATACTTGATTGCCTCTGTGAATTAGGCTATTCAAGGCTCTGCAGTAGAGAAATGGGGATAATCCAATGTTATTCTGAGGGTCTGATATTCAGCTGGTTACATGTGGTTTTCATGGGCTCCTTGGTACCTGGGATGCGTTGGGGTGTTAAATATGTTGATATAATCCCTGCTGAGGGGATGGTTCTGAGGGGATGGTTTCTACAGAAGACTCCTTGAGAAACAATGGAGGTGGCACCTCCCCTGGTGAGGCCATGGTTATGACGGGGATTATAAAGTACCCACTCAGTGGCAGGGACAATTTGAAGGGCACTGACTCATTTAATCTTCACAAATCAGCCTAAAATGTTAATACAGTTATTTTCTCCATTTTCAGGTGGGGAAACTGAGGCAGAGAGAAGTTATGTCACTTGTCTAGGGTCATAAGGCAAGCAAGTGGCAGAGCCAGGCTTGAACTCCTATAGTTTGGCTCCAGAGCCCATACTCTCAACCACTGTGCTATCCTGTCTCCTGTGGCCCACCGAGAAGCCTTGGGGTATGGGATGGTTGGTGCCCAAACTCCTCAAAGTCTCTCAGGCAAACTGGTGCCCCCTGGTGCTTCCACAGCCAGTGGTGGGGCATTTGTCACCCCTCTCCCCCACCTGGGCTCTCTACCCCATGGCTGGCTGGGGGATGGACATACCACAGCTGTCCATTGTCAAAGTTCTCCACACACACACAGTGCCACATGGCCCACTGTCCGGTGATGGGTGTCTGTATGGTATCATCAAACAAGTGACCCCAAAGAGATTTTTAAGAACTGATCACACAACACCCAAGGGTTGGACTGGTGTTTGAATGGGTTGTATCGTTTCCCTGTTGCTGTGAATGCAGGTGTCAGCAGGAATTAGGAGGCCAGTGAACAAGAGGTAAGTCTCAAGGGGTCAGAGTTGGGCTCACCAGATCCTCTGCACCTGAAAAGCCTATCCTAGGCCTTGGCTTCCAGTAACCTTGACAGGGCCTGTACCCCATTCATATAGGGCGCTGCACCCGTGTCCCTCTTCCTGGTGGATTCCTATCTGTCTGTCAGGCCTGCTCTAGTCCCAGCAACACCTTCCCTGACCTCTCAGAGCCTGTGCCGCTGAATTTGACTTTGTTTCATAAACCACTCAGATGCCCTTGGGGCACATGTGTGGGTTTTATTTTACCAGCTTCTGTGCAAATTCCCTGGGCTAGGAGATATGTGCCTAAGTGCCTTGGAACATAACAGCTGCTCAGCAAAACAGCTGCCCCACAAATGACTGCACAAGTGGCTTGAGCCAGTTGGGGTACACAAGCCACCAGTGGCCGTGACCACAGGGATCATACCTGAAGGGCAGGGTCAGGTTAAGGGACCCCTGAGAGGGGGAACCTCCAGCCTAGCTCTCTGCAGACGACCCAAAGGCATCAACCCCCTCGTACCTTGCTCGCTTTCAGGATCTCAAACATCAGGGGCAGGCCTTGGGTGATGAGCTCCTCCGTGTACTCTTCCTCCTGAATGGTCTTGAACTCCTTCAACAGGCACTGGATGAGGGGCCTGCGGTGCTGCTGGAAGGCGATCCGCAGAGACTCCAGCCACGTGTGCAGGGTCCACGGGACACCTGGGAGGAGGGGTGGGGAGGAGAGGGCAAGGCAGAGAACAACCGAAAGAGAAGGCATGTTTTTATCTAAAACTTGGCCTTTTCCCAGGACATTACCAAATTATGAGGCCAACAGACAGACTTTCAATGAATAGAGCCAGTGTTGATTTTCCCCCAAAGACTTGCAGAAGTTGAAATTAAAGGTCATAATTCAATTCCCTTAAGTACAGGTGTCTATTTCTTCACGCTACTCATATTATTAGGGGCTGCATTTTACAACCTATAATCATGGTGTAGAATACTGGAATTATTATGCACACGACTTAGGCCTATGACATACTTCTCAGCGCTGACTTCATTGGTCTCCATCCCCTCTACTGTCTGGGGAGGGAGACGCTCAGGGAGGGGCAGAGTCTTGCCCGGGGTTGGATACCACATCCACGCCCAGACGAGAGCTGAGGGCTGGTTAAACCCTCCAGCGAGCTTCCCCATCTATCACTCCGGCTAAGATGGATGCTTCCATCTGCATCAGAAGGCATGGAGGACATTGCTGCTGCTCCCCTATGCAAAACAACATTTCCGTCTGCAGCCACTTCATCAGGGGGCCGCCTGTTATAGGAACCTCTCCAGCATCTGAGTGCTGTGTTGGTTTTCTCCCCTCTCATGGCGAGGCAGTGTGTGCATCTCCCTACTGTGTACAGCAGGCCGGCCTTTCAGAGCCTCGGGCTGCGTCACCCTTGCTAAACAGGCCCGCAGAGCCATGGCATGAACAGCCCACATACTAAGCAGCCACCCGTGGGAGGCCCGTTTCCAGAACAGCATCAGGGTGCCCGTCCACAGGCCTCAGTCTACCTTGACCTGCCATGCCCTGTGTTTAAGGCCCATGCTAGGTTCCCTTGCCTGGGCTAATGCCACTAGACTGGGGAGGGCCAGGCTAGCCTGTTCCCCAGATGCAGGAGGGGATGGCTGTGGGCTGGCTCACTCGGGGAAGAGCCTCCCCAAATCTTCCTGAGAATGGTTCTGCCCCCGAAGCTCAGTGGGTGGAGCCCTGGTAAGGAGGCTTGTCCTTGTCCCAGCCACTGCCTGGCCGCAGCTTTGTGATTTGTGTGCTCTGAGCAGTGACTCCCCAACCACTGGGAACCACCTGGGATGATTGTTAAATATAAAGATTTCCAGCCTTTACCCATCCAGACCCTTGACCGCAGAGCTTCTGGGTGTAGGGCCTGGCAATGTGTATTCAGACAAGCTCCCAGGTGATTCACACTCCTAACTTCCCAGGGTCCAGAGCGTGGGAATCATGGAAAGGTGACCTGAGGATAGGGCTCTGGGGCTGGCAGGATGCTGCTGTCGATGGGGACTGTAGGGGTGTCTCAGCCTGGAAGTGCTCCAGCCAGCTATAGAGGGGTTCCCTGGGCTATGTGTGTGTGTGTGTGTGTGTGTGTGTGGGACCTACAGCTGGGCAGTGGTGCCATGCCCAGTGGGGGAGGGTGCCCAGACTGACCTATGCTCCTGATGTCAATTGTGACATCCACGTAGCCATGCTCAGCGCTGTGATACATGGCCTCTCTCAGGGCTCTCAGTTTGGCCTTGCTGCTGCGGCTGGCGCACAGGGGGGGCGGGGCTGTCTCCGCCAGCTCAGTCCCCTCGGCCAGAATCTCCTCCAGGGACAGGATATCACTCTTCTCCTTCTCGGGCTGAGCGAGCAGTTTGCGGAACACGTTCCTGTCAATCATAAACCCAGATAGGAAGACACTCAGAGGAGGAAGGGCTCTGCCGGCTGGGGGCAGGTGGGGACAACTCGCTGGGAAAGGGAAGCTGAGGGGACCCACTCTGGGTGATGGCTCCGGGGTTCTGACCACCGGCGCTGCGTTCTGGGGGTGGAGGAAATAGTGGAGCATGGCCGGCCGTGTTTGCTCAAGGACACTGGGAGCTAAGTGTTTGCCTCGAATACCTAGCAGGCCCTGGAACTCTGCACTCGCCCATTAAAGCAAATTAATGCATTTGCTTTAATCGGGGTGACGTGTAATAAAACCCGACGGGGTAGAACCCGACGGAATGGTAGACGGGGAGTAGTCAAACACGAGGATTTATTCTCTTTAAACTGGGCTCTTGTCGCTTCACTTCAGAGGCGGGATGTAGCCTCTGGGAGGTGGCAGCTGGCCGGGAGAGGACAGCAGGGGCCAGCCCGAGCAGACCTGTGCGGCACGAGGCTGGCGCTCAGCGGGAAGCCGGCAGGGAAGGCGACTCTGGCCGGGCGGGGCTGGGGCCTGCACTGCCTCTGGGCCCCACATCCAGAGAGGCAGCGGGTCTGGGGTAGGCCTGGGAATCTGCATTTTTAACAAGCACCACTTGGGACCTGGTGGCTCTGGCCCATCCTAGCCTACCTGTGTCCGTGGGCTGCGGCCTGGCTGAAAGAGTTCATATCACCCTGGGGGGTGGTAGAAATTCCATTCCTGTACATGGTTCCTATCAGAGGGTCCGCACCACGCTCCAACAGCAAACTAACCAGCTCAAAATTGCCTGCAAGCCCAGAGAAGGGGTTTTACAAGAGAATAAAGCAAATATATGGTCACAGACACATCAAGGGCCAGGGCGGTGGAGACCCTCGGCCTGGGTGAGAACCAGCCACTCTTACCTACGGCGGCTGCGAGCTGCAGGGGCGTTTCCGAGTAGTTTTCCTCGCCGTGTTCCACGGAGCCCTCGACCTTGGCCCCTGCGTCCAGGAGGAGCTGCAGAGGAAGAGTGGCCATTGAGATGTTTAGAGGACATGCGCTGCGAGGAGGTATCAGAAAAACGTGGACATCAGTGCGAGGCCAATGTGCCTGCTCTCCCTCTGGGTCAGTGACCACGTGCGCTGGGCGAGGGCAGTTGGACCTTGAGGATGAACTAGGAGCTGCTTCTATCTGCTAGAACCCGAGGCGACTCACAGTGTGGTCTATGACCAGCAGCAGCATCGCCTGAGTGCTTGTTGGAAACACTGGCTCTCAGGTCACCCCAGACCCACTGGACAGTCTGCATGTCAGCAAGCTCTCCAGGTGACTGACATGTATGTTAATGTTTCTAGAAGCACCAAGAGAGAAGCCCATGGAACCAGAGGGCTGGAAGACTCCCTTGTTGGGCTGGAGAGCATTAAGGGTGTCTTTGCTAAGAGTTCTGAAGGACTCTGGAGACCACCTGGGCCAACCAGGGCAAGACTCCCTTCTAGAATGCCCTGGAGAGCTCTGAGGACAGGTCAGTGAAGGCTAAGTTTCCTGGCCAGCTGATCAATGAATAAGTGGCAGAGTGAGCTTCCAGGAGCTTTGCTTCACAGGACTGATTCTGTGCATTCTCTAAGACATCTGTGCTTCTTAAAAATCCACGCCAGACCTCACTCACAGTGAATGTGCCGTCTCTGATGTGGAGTGGAGTGCGGTAAGGGGGCCTTTATCACCCGGGGGCCTCCCTGAGGGCACAGCCAAGAAGGGCTGCACCCCTGGCATTCCATGACTGGTGCCCCTGCAGTGGAGAGGAGGCCTGACTTCTCTTTGGCTTCGCTTGGCTGCCCACTGCTCCTATTCCTGATGTAAAGGCTGGGGATGCAACTGCATGTTAAAGGATGGCATCTGCATCTGCCAGGCCACCCCCTGACCCCTTCTTTCTCAGATTCCTCTACTAGGAGTGGACTGGGCATGACGTTGTACAGGCAGGGGCCAGGTCTCAGTGTAACATGTCACACACTCAACCTCCTGAAACATGACTTTGGATCTGTCTTCAGGATCCCCATGACCTAGGAAACAACAAAGGATTCCTGTGGAATTCCAACATTGCTCAGCGGTCCCTCGTACACTATTCACTGTTCTGCATTAATTCTCAAGAGGCTTAGACCACATAAAAGGAAGTAAGTTCCTGATATACCCGAAGCTCAGCACTCACTGTGGGGTCAGGTGTGATCACAGACGTGGGTGCTCGTCCCTTTTTTCTGATGAAATCAAGATCATGTTTAAGATCTAGAATGTATTGGGTGGCTAGTCACTGAACGCCAACTCTACAACAGCCAGAAGAGGTACAAGTGACACACACTTATATGCCCAAAGGACCTCGGACAAGGACATCTCTCCATGGTTGGGAGCTGTCTGGAGGACACGTGCGAAGGCCCTGTCCTAGATCTCCTGGATCTGAGTCTCAAGAAGTGGGATCCAAGCAAGTGTCATTTGGAACCGTTGCCTTGGCGACTTGGATGCTTCTTTCCACTGGCTGGAAACCACTAGACTCTACACAAACACCGGGGTAACACCTAAGGGGAGGTTCTAAGGTCTCACACCAGCCAAGTTTTGTGTTCATGTTACGACAAATAAAATGAGCCGATCCACAAAAACCACAGCTCAGGCCCCACCCCCGAGCGTCCGGGAACAACTTCGTAGGCTGGCCACTGTGTGTTGTGCGAGGCTGCATGTGGGCATGTGATAATTTCATATTGGTTAAAGCCGGGCCATATAGATCATTACATATAATATTTTCACTCATATGATATGAATGTGCTATATTTAACTGCAATTAACCAATATGAACGTCTTAGCGATAGGCATGCTGGGAGAGGTACAGATTTGCATAATGGGGAGGTAAAATTAAAGGTCAGGTGTGGATAGGGAAATATGTTAATACCTGAACTACAGGAATATGTCCATGCAACACAGCAAAAGTCAGAGCCGTCCAATGGCGGGTCTCGGGGTGGACGGATGGATATTTATGAGGAGTACTGACAACCTATAAACAAATCGAAGTTATTTTCAAAATGTGACCTTCATGATACTTAGACTAGCAAAGCTGCCCTATCTGTGCTGGGCACGTGGTAAAGGTGTACAAAGAACATTCTGGAAGGTCCCTCGGGAAATGTTGGTGATGTGGGGTGGTGGGGTTAAATAAGGGCTCCTTTGCTTCTCATCTGAAAGCAATTAAATGGGTGACCTCTGACCACCTCAAGGTGGTGGAGAGGCTGTAACGGGGCTACAACGAGCCAGCTCCCCTCCTGGCTTCTCTCTCTGCTTCGGGAAAGGTGGCGGTTCTGAGAACTACAGGACGTCAGATAGTGTGAGATGCCACTGCTATCTCATCCACACCTTTAGGGGGAATTCTCGGTGGCAGCGAACCCCAGGCAAGGGAGGTCTGCTTCAAGCTTTTGAGCCAGGGAAGACCACCATCTGATGGAGGAATGTCACCATCTGGTCACAGCTCACCCACACTGTCCTCATTTCACTCTTCTGCTGCCTTCTGGCTGACAAAGACTCATGTTTCTGGAAACTGGGCATAAAAACTTCCCTGAAAGCACCATGAATGAGCGATCTGATATTGGTCTTTTGATATGGGGGCCTCAAAACTCCCCTGGCCACGAGAGAGGTGGCTGAGCAGCTGAAGGTTGGGGTCCTGCAGAACTGGCAACCACATGTAGTTTTTCTCCCAAGCATTTCTGGGGCCATGTCACCATGATGTCTGTTTCATTCAGAGGAGTTGAGTTCACTCATCACCTGCCTGGGGAAGCCTGGAGCTGGGAGCAGTGGGATGGACTAGGGAGGACCAGTGAACCCCACCAGGAACCAAAGCTCAGGAGCCCTTGCAGGGTCTGCACGGTGCTTAGGGATTCATAATGGGGGGGCGATCCCTAATAGTTGAAACCTGTATGATCCAAAATAGTTATGGATCCCAAACTATGCCTATTGCCTTCCTCAGATGAATATAAAACTCATTAAAAAACCCCAACACCAAACAAAAACATTTCCCCCGAACCCACAGTACTAAAACTACAAGCGCATCTAATTTTGAACTAAAAAGGTTTCCCAAGGTTGCTGAGTTGGGACTGTGTGGCATGCCGATTTTCCTAGTTTCCAAGGCTGCCAATACCTGCTACTGGAGAGAGTGGGTCTTAAGATAGCATTGAACATGGTCAAAAAGTGTGACATCACCTATGACAACCCTCGGGAGGGGAGGAAACCAACATTAACTGAGTCTCATATTTATGCCAGGTCCTCTCTGTATTTTCTTCCAACAACTCTGAGATGGGTGTGATTACTCTCCCATTTTGCAGATGGGTACACCGAGGCTCAGAAACCACTTGCCCAAGCACAAAAGCAAGACACTAAGGGACAGGCAGTTTCGGAATTTGAACCCCAGTGTCAAATTCCAAAGCCTGTTGGGGTGTGCTTTCTGCTACAGCACACTGCCCCAAGGGAGCTTTGCGATTAGCCTTAAGGCCTGTGGCTTCCACTCTGCCAGCCAGGTGAGCCAATCAGGATTTTGCGGGGGGGGGGGGGCTGCGCCTCAGCTTGGGGACAGGGTCCAGCTTTGCACTGCACAGAGCGAGAGGCTGATGGCCCAGGAGAGCTCTCTCTGCCCTGATCGCACAAGGAATGGATTCGCAGTAAGAATCAGAGGCGACGCACATCTGAGCCGGTGAAAAGCTGGGGCATCTTGTGGCTTTGTTGGTGGTTTTTAAGTGAAAATATGTGCGGGCAGCTCCTGGGGTTGGGTGGGGCTGGGCCTTAGGATGGGGGAAAGCCAGCTGCTGGCCGAACCTGTTCTCTGGCCCCAGCGCCCTGCCCTCCGCAGTGGCTCTCGGGAGAAAAAGCCCCCTCTTCGCTCGCCTTCCCCTGGGGACTGCCAGGCCGAGGGGCCCTGCGCCCTCTGCACCCTCACCTCCACATTCAGGTCAGCTCCGGCATCCAGCAGCATCTGAACCATCGCCTCGTCCCCACGGACGCAGGCGTACATCAGGGGGGTCATGCCCTGCGGTGAGTCAGAAACCAGAGAACGGACAAGGTTTACCAGGCGGCTGTGTCACTTGATAACAGACGGAAAATCTCACTTTTGTTTAGGAGGCTATGTTTATACTCAAAATCCAGCATTAAAAAAAAGAAACAGCCCTACGACTCATAAGGTCATAATCCTACATATTTCGAAAACCAAAACGGAGGCAAGAAGGGACCATAAATGGCCTTTTCCCCCCCATTTATCGTTGCTTAAGTTGGAGGATTTTCATTTGTCTGTCTTAGGGTACAACAGACCTAGGGAGCGGTTGCTGAAGCAAATGGCAGATATTAACTTATTGCTCTTAAGAACTTTCTGGGTTCTACAGCATCAGCCCCCAAGCTGTCTAATTGACAAACACTGTTTCCTTGACATTTTCTCTTTCTCAGTATAACACGTGTCATCTGTATTCTACACAAGATACCGGTGGGTGTCAAGGGAAGTTGGATGCCTCTGAGCATATCCCCAGCACTGATCTGGTTTGACATGATTGTTTACAAGCAAAAGGCAAGTGAAGGAAGACTGGCTTTCAGAAATTCCATACTGGATTTGCCCATGACTCCTGCTTATGACAAAGTACCACAACCAACAGAAGGAAGGGGTGGATTTTTCAATAAACAGTGTTGTGAAGGTGGCTATTTGGGAAAATATTCAAGTAAGAAGAGCCTTATCTCACACCATCCACTGAAATCATTTCTAGTTTAGTTAGAGGTATAGAGACAAAATTAAAACCATAAAAGACATCTAGGCATAAAAGCAATAAAAGAAATCACAAAAGAAAATCATTACATCACGGAGGACATAAAATTGAAAACATAAAATTAAAAGGTAAGCAATAAATTGAGACATATTTGTCACATTACAATAAAGGGTTATATGTCTAATATGTAAAGAGAGCTCTTCTAAGTAAAAAAGACAGTAAAGGTCCAATGAAAAACAGGCAAAAGATAAGTAAAATATTTATAGGGAACACATATCTAGTTGGAGGATATGTACAAGGAAACAAAGCATCTGGAAAAGTGATCTGAGATCAAAACCTTAAGCAAGGTTGGTGAGTTTGAGCCACTCTTTCCACTTTTAAGAATTTCCCTAATGAAATAATCAGGAATTTGAACAAAGACTTGTGTAAGTTTATTTAGCTCAGCATTATTGATATAAGTGATTAAAAACAACCTAAATATCCAACAACTGACGTGTGGTTAACTGAATAAATAATGACCATTTTAAGTAGCCGTTGAAAGGGATAACAAATATTTAATGATATTACAAAGTACCTTCCTATAAAATACGAAAAACAACAAGATATAATAAATCCTACTTAAAAATATATATACATAAATTGTGTGTATGTGTATGTGTGTATTAGGGCCTCTCGGTGCTGCTCTAGAAAAGTATTAGCTGCTATCCCTTCCCTGGAACTTGCTGCATGAGCCACCCACGTGAGAAGCAGCTCCATCTGTCCCTTGTGACTGTCCATCGGGGGCTCACATTGAAGGGGTCTCTCTGATTGGCAGACCCACCAGCCTTTCATTGTACCTTAGTGTCAGGGGTTTGGGGGACAGCTGCCTATCTCTGAGGTTCCTCCGAGGGTCCCCCAGAATGACTTTTGTGCATCTTCAACATATCATGAAAGTTTGGTGATAATCTGCCTTGAGTTGGTCTGTGATGCAGTAACAGGCTGCAGAGAACTAATTTTAACCACGCTAGAAAAAGAACTTGAAGGACACATACTAAATATAAATATGATGGTTATCCGGGTGATGGCATTATTTCCTTTCTGGAATAGGCCTATTTTTTTTCTATTTTCCATTTCAGCTGCAACGATCACTTGCAACTTCTATAAAGATGAACAAGGGTATTTTTATTTTAAAAACGAAAACTAAAAAAAAACCCCAAACCTTAAAAACCCCCACAAAAATCACTCTAAGTCACCAGGAGGGGGAGCCTCTGGTCAGTGCCTGCCGTTTCCATCTGGCCGGGGCAGTGCTCCTGGTGCAGCTGGGGGCGCGTGTGCAGATCCTCGGGGGACCCTGTACCTGTTCGCTCATGGTGTTGATCCCGTCGGGCCCCAGGAGAGACACCGCCTGCTTCACGAGGTCGGTGCGCCCACAGTTCAGCATCCGGAAACCCAGGTCCTGCTTGAACTTGGCTTCGATGGCCACTGCGTCCAGCTTCCGAGAAGCAAAGAAGCAGTCGTCAGCCCTAAGGAAGGGAGAGATGGTCAGCAGCTTCCTCAGGGACCGTCCTGGAAGGCCACAGAGCCAGGCAGCACCGGGAAACTTTGCGTTTGCTTTTTATGTCCATTGCCCGCTCCTGGCTTCAGTTAAAATGTGGATGTCCTGACCCTTTGCCTGTATAACTGCTGTGGATCTGCCCTGTCCTCTGTGTTCCCACAGTGGACTGAGCTAAGTAGACTATTGGCTAATATTTACTGAATGTTTACTAGGGGCTAGGCACTATGCTAAACTCTTTAAATGAATTAGTTCATTTAATCCCCACTCAACCCCAAGAGGTAAGTACTATCATCACCCCTCTTATAACCACAGGAAAACAGACACAGAGGAAGGACTTGCCCAAGGTCACACAGCCAGCAAGCAGTAGAGCTGGGATGTGAACCATGGCAGTGTGGAGAGCCCACCTGGATACCTACTATGTCACCCTGTCCCCCCTTCATGGCACATACTATTTGCCTCCTTCCTTGTGTGCCTCTCTCTCCAGGCTGGGGACTTCCGAGAGAGCAGGGACCTGTGTAGTGTGTCTCTGCATCCCAGTGCCAGACAGCACACGGAGGTGTTAAAAACGTTAGCCAAATGAACACAGGACGGGTGGGTTCTCTACATTCATAGCAGAAGTGGGGCAGAGAACTAGCAAGATGGGGTGAGATCGCAAATGGTAAGGTGCCTCGGAAACGAACCCAGCCAGCTGGGCACAGCGAGAGGTTAGGGAAGGGTGGGGACATCAGCGGATTCCAGAAGGTGATGCTAACTCTGCTTGTACAGGATGTTTACTTTCTTCCCACGGTGAACTGATCAATCACTTATTGAATCAAAACTCTAAGCATTTATTGAACACCTATTTGTGACAAGCCCTGCTCTAGGTGCTGAAGACACACAGCTGAACACGTCACTGTCCCTGCCCTGGGACCCACTGCCTGGAAGGGGAGAGGGCACAGGCACTGGCCATGATAACCCCATGTGGCAAATGCAGTGACTGCGGGATCGGAGACATGCACCAAACAGAGCCTCGGCGGATTCAGCACGGCTTCCTGGGGGAGGTGACCCTGAGCTGTGTCTTACATAAGGAGATGACAGGAGGAGAGGGGGCAGAACTTTGAGCAGGGCTGGTATGAGCAAAAGTGTGGAGATGAGACATGGCAGGTGGAGTGAGGGTGACGGTGAAGGTTTCAGTGTTTCTGGGGTCTAAACTTGCAGGCAGGGTGCCAGAGCTGAGGGTGGGGCTAGATTACAGGGAGGCTTGACTTAATTCTTCAGGCTCCAGACTTTATCCTTAAATGCCACTGAAGGTTCTTAAGCAGGCAGGGGCCTGGTATGGTTGGGTGGCCAACTCTGGGAGAGTAGAGGACGGGTTTATGGGAGCCACCCCGAGAGGTAGAAGCCATGTTAGTGCTAAGTGAACTAGCTGAGTGGACAGAAGACGCCACCAACGACAAAGAGAAGTGACAAGGGGCCGAGTGAAGGCTGTGGCTGCTGGGATGGAGCGGAGGTCATGGATTCTGCCTTCTCCACATGCAGGCACCCGTTTCTCAGATGATGGCCCCGAGGCTGGTGGACCCCACAGCTGCGTGAGCTGCCACTGGCGCTGTCCCATACCCCCTGCTAGTCTTTCTCTTGCTAATTCAGAGGGTGGAAGCTGAGGAAAGGGGCCAGGCGGTCAGCATTCCTGGTTCCACTCCTGCCTCTAACTGACCCACTTGGAAGGATTAGGTTTGTGGGGGGGCCCTCTTTTTCTCCTTGGAGGAAATGAGTGGGGCTGTTGTTTATGGTACTGAGACTCCTGCTCAGCAGTAAGAGTAGGATCTGGCAAGAGCACCGGAGGGGTGAGCCTCAGAGAACCTCAGGAAGTGGGTGGGGTGGGTGTGTACTTGACCCTCCACTGGGTTCCTGATATGTCACTCATCCCTGCTGACAAAGGAGCCTTGGCCCAAGGCTGTCCTGAAAGAACCAACCCCCGGTAGGTAGGCTACGTGAGGCTCTCAACAGGAGACACCAGGAGTTTGCTTCTGGCCACGAGGGGGAGCTGTGCATCAGTGCATGTGAAGATACAACGCAGAGAGCCCTGAGCTCCTGCTGATGGGGGGTCTAATCTGCACCCATGCTCAGGAACTGTGCGTCATGTCAGGCTCCAAGGGCCTATGTGTATGAGAGCCCAGGGAAGAACTAAGGAAGGTCTTTAGGGGCCCTGGACTCCAAGATTAAAGACCACCCCAATGCTGGGAAGCCTGAGAGCTCCCCAGGTGATGGGGGAGGGCTGAAGGACTCTGGGCCCGGCCTTAGACCGTGGCATGGCATCAGCATCCAGGTTGGAACTTCTGGGGCAAAGAAGGGGGCCGCGCCATAGGGCCCAGTTCATGGGGGCTTTGGACTTGAGACTCAGCTAGGGCTCCAGATTCAGCAAATAAAAAACACTTCAGCAAATAGTGCATGGGCCAAACTTATACTAGAACATGATTCGCTGTTTATTGGAAACGGAACTGTTTTATCTGAGAAAGGGCAGAGCCACTTGCCATGATCCTAAAGGAACACGAGGGGAGACCATGGATCCCACTGTAGTGCAGACGGCACCTATCTCCAGGGAAGGAGGGAAGACCTTTGGTGTGGCAGGAGGCTTCATCTAAAGGATCGATGCGCCCTAAAAATGGGTAAGAAAGAAGCTTCGGGCCAAATGGACAGGAGAGAAGAGGTGAGAGCAACAGGGAAGGTCCTGGGGCATATATCATTGAGGCTTTCAGGGGGCGGGGTCTGCACATGTTGCACTGAAGTGTCTGGAGCCTTGATTGTGTGTGTGTGTGCGTGTGTGTGTGTGCGCGCAAATCTCAGGGAGGTTTCAGATTTGACTCACTGTAAGGAAAGCTTTTCTTTTCACAGACCACTGTCTAATTCTGGAAGAGGGTGCTCTGTGGAATCAAGAGCCTTCTTCTTGGGAGCAAAGATGCTGTGAATTGTCATTGTCACTGAGTTTGCAATTCCCTCTTTCCTGTCTGCCATCCTCAGTGCTTGATGGGTTCCCTCAAATTGGCTTTATTTTTCTGGAGTCAAACTGAATTCCATGTGACTGGATAAATGTTACTGAGCACCTACTGTGGGTGGGCACCACAGGAGGGGACTGGGAGGAGGGAGATGCAGACCCCATCCCGTGTTCACTGAGCTCCCAGACTGCTCAACAGATAATTCCAAGAGCCTCAGGAGAAGTGTTTAGCAGCTATAGAGGTCCTTGATTTTAATTAGGAAGAGACAAATGGCACGAAAATCACTGTAGTCAATGACGACAATGATAAAGATTGTTGTTACAGGAAGCTGACAGTTACTGAATACTTACTACTGAAAGCTAAGCTCTTCCCATGTATTAATTCATGCAATTTTTACAACAAGCCCACAATGTAGGTGCAGTTAGGAGCCCCATTCCAGAGATGAGGGACTTCCCCAAGTCACAGAGCTGGTGAGCAGTGAGTCAGGATTTCACCACCTGACCTGGCACCCCAGCCTGACCCCTCTCAGCAGGACCAGGCCCTTCTCCATGGTGCTGGCGCGTCCCCAAATGCAACTGCCTACTCGAGCACATCTCTTCCATGTCTCCCAGACTCTCAAATTTAGTATGTCCAAAATGGAACTTTTTATTAACACGTCCACCTCCCACCCTCCAAACTTGTCCCCCAGTCTCCATAAATGGCACCACTGTCCAGTCCACCCACGTGCTCAAGCCAGAACCTTCTCTCATGCCCACATCCCCAATTTCAAATCCATCCACCTCTCTCTACCTCCACCAGCCAGACCCTGGTTTCAAACACCAGCATTTCTTGCCTAGACTATTGCAGTAGCCTCCTAACCAGTGTTCCTGCTGTCACCCTTCTCCTGTTCCAAACCAATTTCTTGCACAGGGAAAAGTAAGCTTCAAATGCAACAGGACCATGCTATGCCCCTGCTTAAAACCTTTCAATGTCTTCCCATGTAATGAGAATAGAACCCAGCTCCCCACGCAGGGCCTTCAGGGTCCCGCCCTGCTCTCCAACCCTTCCCTTCCTCCTTCACTCTGCACCAGCAACTCCCCTCTTCTGTCCCTTCAACAGACCAAGATCTTTCCTGCTTTGAGGACTTTGCTCCTGCTGTTCCCTCTCCTTAGAATGCCCTTCCCTTGGCTCTTTGCGGGGCTGGCTCCTTCTCACCCCTCAAGTATGGGCTTGAATGTCATGTCCAAAGGAGGCTTTCTTTGGCCAGTGCCTGTAAAAAAGGGCATGCTCCTCTCCTCTGGCATAACCCCCTCGTTAGCACCTCCCAGTGCCTATCCTGTATGCTGGAAGCACACGGTAGTTAAGAGATAGGTGAGCCATGTACCGCCCACCGCTCATTCTTGAGGTCCCAGGAAACATCTGTTTATCGAGAATCCCTTGGTCATACAAAGTAAGTAATGGCTCTGGTTACTGAATTTTACCAGCCAAGGCAGGCAAACAAGCAGGTAGGAAACGTTTTCCATAAAACATGGTTTTCTGTTCAACAGGGTTTGTTAAAAAATTGAACTCTGCAAAATCTCAATTCCTGTAGCATCCCTGGAAACACAACCCAGAGCTCCATTGACTAGTTCTGGGAAATCGCTAAAGGACCTGCCACTGAAGACCAACAGGTCCCCCATGGCCAGAACAAACGAATGTGCCCTCCTAAGTGCAGGACTGACTTATGCAGGAATCTATTAAGCCGGCCTCCTGGGGCTTCATCAGCAGGTGATCAGCTCTGTGGTTTTCCCTTTCAGTGGCTTTCAGTGATGCCATAAAAAACTTGATCAATTTAAGTAAGAGCTCAGCTACTGAGGTGGTCAATTTCTGTGATTTCTCAAGGGCCCCGGCCCCAGGAGACCGACTCAATGGCTGCCACTGCTTCAGGAACATGACTTCAGAAAGACGTTTTCCGGGAGGCCTGCAGGCCAGAGCACAGCGAGGGACAGCACTGTCCCCCCCCCCGCCCCCCCAAGGAGCTGGCGTGGAGGCAGGAAGTGGATGCATCCCGCTGCTCTCAATGCACCGAGTGACAAGTGCAAGCTGGTGCGGCTTCAGACACATTTTATTCCTTTATTAATTTTTAAAGCTAGCGTAGACGTTATGAGCACAATCTCTGGCTCCCAGTTCTGCCGTTTAGCAGCTCTGTGATCCTGGGGCAAGTTACTTAACCTTTGTTCAGTTTTCTCATCTGTAAAATGAGTTTAGTGATAAAACCTCCCTCCTAAGATGTTGGGTGTGGATTAAATGAGATAATCCATGTATGGGAGTGCTTAGAAGAGTACAGAGTTTAGCACAGAACTCTCACTAAATGTTAGAGATTTCATATCATAATCATCATTATAAGTTACAAAGCAAGGTGCCGGGAGAATGTACTCTATTTGGAAGGAGCAAATAGAGAGACACAGAGACTAAAGAACATGACAGTAAAAGCACTTCTTAAGATCTCAAATTAGGCACCTAGCTAACAAACTCCCCCAGGGGAAGCCCTGGCCCTCCGAGGGTTTTGTAAGCACACTAAGCGGTGTCAGAGGTTGGGGAGGGAGGGGGAATGGGAACCGTGCTCGGTGAAAGCACAGTTTCTTGGAGAGTCCAATGAGCAAGGAAGGGCAGAGCCCCTCAGGGCGTGGAGGGCCTGCCCGGCCAGGCTTCCAGGCCCTCTTTCCTCCTCTGCCCACAGGCCCCATCCTGACCCGCAGGCGCTGGACATGGGCAGCTCCCAGGATCCTGAGCACTGGCTCCAGCTGACTCTCCTGAGGGTGGGCTCCGAAGCCAGACCCCCGGGGTTCACCGCTTGTCTCGACCCTCACTAACCGAGAAACACTGTACGGTTTAATCTCATTTACTTTTCTCACATGTAAAATTAAAACACTAACATTTAACAGATACTTAGCACTTGCGATGTACCAGGAATACTATAAGCTTTTCACAAATATTCACTTGTTTAATTCTCATGGTAAGCCTATGAGGAGAGATTATTATTATTAATCTATTGTACAGATATGCAGAATGGGGCACAGAGGGGTGAATGAACTTGCTCATGGTCACACAGCTAGTAAGGAGGAGTCAGGATTTGCACAGGGGTGGTCTGGCTCTAGGGTCTGTCCCACTAACTACTCCGTACAGCCCAGATCTCAGTGATGTGCTGGCGATTTCTGGGCTTCAGAGGGATTCCTTACTCACGACTTGGGGTCTGCACCCCAAAAGTTCTAAACAGCACCCACACCATGACCTTCCTCATCAGTGATCAAAAAAAGAAAATAAAAGCTACCCTTGTCCTGGCTGGTGTTGTTCAGTGGTTAGAGTGTTGGCCCAGGCAACTAAGGGTCTCCGGGTCAATTCCCAGTCAAGGGCACGTACCTGAGTTGCAGGTTTAATCTCCTGAGTGGGAGGCAACCAACTGATGTTTCTCTCTCTCTGTCTCTCTCCCTCCCTCCTTTCCACTCTCTCTGAAAAGCAATGGGTGAAGATTGACCCAAAAAATAAAAAAAGCCCCCCCTTTACTGCCTGCTCATTATGTGTCAGGCACTGTGCTAAGTGCTCGACGTCCATCAATCCTCCCCTTGAAGGGGCTGTTGTTGCCGTCACTGCCCCCATTCTATTGGCAAGGCAAGCGAGGCTCAGGCCCTAGTGTGCCACCAGAGCCTGCGCCCCGGAGCAGGCAGAGCCTAGTGCCCGAGACCAGAGTTCACCCCCACTTGGCTTCTTCCTCGCCACCTTGGGCAGGTAACAACCTCTCTAAGCCTCTGTTTGTTTCCGCATCTGCAAAACAGAGATGCCAGCAGTAGTGCCGACTGTCTCTGTGATGGGGATTAGAGCAGATAATACATCTGAACCACTCAGCAGAGTGTGGTAATAACTGCCCAATACACGAAATGCATACTTATCACGATGCCATTATTTTCTAATTGCGGGGCCTCTTCCCAGGGATTTGATCAGGACATCTGGACATCCCTCCCTCCCCCATCCTCCAGCCACCAGTCCCTGCCAGTCCCCGAGCAGGTCCTTCTTGCCTCTGAGCAGTTCTGGAGCCCGGTCCCTCTGAGCCCAGCCCTCGCTCTGGTCCTTGCTGGGCCTGGGACAGCTCTGCTGTTGCTCCCTCAGCTCCTTGCTTCCCTGTCTGTGTGCTTCTGTTCTAATTCATCTGGGGTGGGATGGGGGGTGGCCCTGTGTGAGGGGAGGGGCCCCTTGGCCCTGCTCAAAGGAAGGTGCGGAGCCTACCACCGCAGGACACGGGCTGAGGTGTCTGGCTGTCACGGGGACAACTAAAGAGGATGCAGCTCCATTCCACGGTCTGGGCCCTCATGACCATGACTAGGCTTCCCAAGGCTAGTGGGCAGATTAGTTGCCTTGGAACAGAGTAAAGATATTGGCAATAATCAGGGAAATAAAAGTATTTACAGCCCTGGATGGTGTGGCTCAGTTGGTTGAGCGTTGTCCTGTGCACTGAAAGGTTACTGGTTCGATTCCTGGTCATGGTACATACCCAGGCTGAGGGTTCAATCCCCAGTTGGGGTGCATGCAGGAGGCAACCAATCAATGTTTCTCTTTCACATTGATGTTTCTCCCTCTCCCCCTTTCTCTTCCTTTCTCTCTAAAATCAATGAAAACGTATTTTTTAAAAAGTATTTAACAGTTTCCCTAACACAGTATAGTTAACAATAATAATAATAATACCTGATATTTATCAATAGCTCTCCATGTGCTAAGCATTTCCCATGGAAAAGCCCATCTCATCCTCAAAATAACCCTATGCATTGGGCCCTGTTCTCTTCATTCCACAAATGAAAACCTCAGGCACGGAGCTTACGTCACTTGCCCAAGGTCACATGGCTCATAGGTGGTAGGGCTGGCATTCAATCCAGTCAGCCTGACTCCTGAGCCCACGCTCCCCTCTTGCTTAAACCTTCACAGGAACCCCAGAAGGCAGGTTTCATCCCCATTTCACTGATGAGAAAACAAGAGCCCGAGAGGGGTTAAGTTATCTTTCCCTAAAGCCACTGGACTCCTTCTCCTTCCATTTCAACCCAGACCTGTGTCATCTCAAAGTCCAGGGTTAAGTAAGACCTGGGTTTGTGTGTGTTCCCACATGGTCCCAGCCCAATCCCACAGAACCCAACATTATCAAGTCGCTGCTGTGTGCCACACACTGGGGCACAGAGAAGCCAACGGGATGAGATTTCTGCCCTGCAGAGCTCAGAGGCGAAGGTCAGTGCCACGATCCATTCATTCCCACATATGCATTCAATGAGCGCCGGCTCCAGGCCAGGCACCGGGGTAGGTGCTGGGGTCCAGCAGCACGTGAGCCCAACACGGCCCTGCCCTCCCAGGCTGTCACCGAGAAGGGTCTGAAGCAAGCTGTTTGACGACGTAGGTGACTATGTAATCGAAGATGCAGACGCCTAGGGGGGAACAATGAGAGTACAGCACTGACTCAAAACAGTAATTAAGGATCAAGTTGCCAGCCTCTCACATCTCTCTGTGGGCACACCAGAGAGGTTTGTGAAATCCAGGAGCAGACAACAGTGCTGGCTTCATCTATCTGGACTCAGAGACTCACTGAAGGGCGGCAGGAAGAACCATCCATGTGGAAGCAGAAGCCAACAGAGCACATTCCCTTGCAGTACAACCTTGGGCAAGTTATTGCATGTCTCTCTAGGCTTCCACTTTCTCATCTGTAAAATGGGACAGCAGCAGCTATGTGTGAAGGCTTTAGTGAGGAGTGATCAGATGACACTGAATCTATCCTTGCTCTGCCGGAGCTCTGAATGTGGACATGCACTTAGAGAACGCGGGATGGGAGATACTGACATAGGCTGAGTTTCTAGCAGATGGGGACCTCTATTAGCCACCTGAAATGAAGGAGAAACACTACAGGCAGTCAACACCCCCACTGCCTCCTCAGGGACTTGGTGTAACACTGTGTTGGCTGCAAAACAACACTCAAGCCAGGGATGGAAAACAGGGCTTCTCCTGGGAAAACCCCGATTCTTTGGTATGGCTGATTGGAGTATGTGTTAAGGAGGGTTCTGAGGCCGTGTCCAGGCTTTGCCAGGAAGGAAGAACCCTATAGAATAGAGGCCTAACAGAACAGCTCTGGAAGGAACTGGTAAGGTATAAATAGGGCTAGTGGTTTTAAGTCATGGCTGTACTTCTATTAGCTGTGTGACCTTGGATAAATCACATTTCCGCAGACAGCCTCAGTTTCCTTATCTGTAAAATGGGCGTTTTGGGCTAATGTAGTATGGACACTCTCAGAGTTTATCATGTGCTTTCTGGTGCTCATGTACCATTCTTTCCTAGGCAATAGCATTTCCTACAAACACTTTTTACCATGACCAAGGGCATCACCTGGGAAAGGAATGTGTAACAACGAGTGCTAACTATCCCCCAGGACCCATTCTCCACATCTACCTTACAGCAATAGAGTCACCTGGCCTTACAGAGCTGTGGCTGGGCATGCAGCTGCCCAGCCAGAAATTATATTCCTTCCCCAGAAATCAGGAAATTGGAAAAAGCAGCCATTCTGATCATCTATTATTGTATGTCAAACAGTGTGCAAGGAACACTGAGTGCTTCCCTACTCAAAATAGTTCGTTGGTTTAATAATAGTAATAATAATATTAGCAAACACATATAGCATTTATTGTGTACCAGGAACTATTCTAATTTTACATATATACAAGCACACACACATATAAAACCTATACATACCTGTGAATGAGCTCGCACACACACACACACACACACACACACACACCCATTCACATATAGATCTTATCTAATCCTTACTTTCACCCTAGAAAAGTTATCGTCATCTTTCAGAAGAGGAAACTGCAGCACAGAGAGGCTAAGAAACTTGCCCCAGGTCACACAGACTGCAAGTAGGAGAACTGAGAGCTGAACCAGGCAGGCTGTTGCTGGAGCCCTGCTCTTACCACTGCCTCTCTGTGCCACCCAAGGCCTCCATATTTGCAGAGATTCTATTCAACTGCTGCTTGGGTAAGTACTAGATGCCAGGTACTGGGTGCCAACCAAATATAAATTTCCAGCCACAGGCTTCAAATTCAAGGTCCTCTTGCTACTGCCCCTCTGGCAAGTCCCCCATCTCTCAACCATTTCGTCTTTCTCGCCATTCCAACCGAGGCCTCCACCCACTCCACGGGCACATGTCCCCACTCCTTCCTGCCTGCACACATGTGTGCCCCTCACTCCAAATCCGCTCCTCTGCATCCTGCTTCCCTTCCACTTGTATTCTAGAGACAAGTCCCATGGAGCAGCTTCGGACTCGCAGAATCCCAGGATGTTGGTGCTGAAAGAAAGCACTGAGCTCAACTCCTGACCTTCTTCAGATCAGGAAACTGGGAGCCTGAGAAGGGTTAACTAATCATAGGGTTAACTAATCGTAGGGTTAACTAATCATAGGGTTAACTAATTGTAGGGTTAACTAATCGTAGGGGTCACAGGTGTATTTCGGAGCAAATCCATGTCTTCGAGTCATTTGAGTCATTTAGTAAGTCTCTCCGTGGATACCCTTAGGTTTGTGTAGGGCAGTGATTATATCAACCAGGGGTGAAATTGTCACCCAGGGGCACTTGCCAATGTCTGGAGACACTTTTGGCTGTCACAACTAGGGAGATGCTACTGGCATCTAGCAGGCAGAGGTGAGGGATGCTGCTAAACATCCTACAATGCACAGGACAGTCCCCTCCTAAGAATTATCCTGCCCCAGTGTCAGTAGTGCTGAGGCTGAGAAACCCAAGTGGAGGGTAATAAAATGTCTTTGCATTGTATTTTATATATGAAGCAGTTTCCATTACAGGATTCTGTAAGCGTGACAATGAAATGGTGCTTTCAGAAATGAGTCGTGAAATGGCTTATTGTGGGCCTCACTTGGACACAGGCCTCCCGACCCCCCTATCTCCTCAACATATTTTTCCAAGAAAGCCAAATTCCCTTACACAGGCTTCAAGTCCCCCGACTAATGTTTTCCTTTTTCTCTGAGATATCAAAAAGATGAACATGTGGAGACTTTTGTGCTGAAGCAAATCACACCAAGATCGCCATGTAGCTTTCTAAGAAAAAAAATTATACTATTGCAGCAAATGGAACATGTAATGCTTGCAAAGTTCCTAGGAGAAATGTCTGTCCAGAAATGGTGCCCACTTGCTGTTTCATGCTGCTACTGAAGTACAGAAAAGCCAGCTCATTAAACTGGCTTCGGACAACGTGAACAAAGGGTGATTCCGCATCTTCCTCCCGGCCAATCTTTTCTGCCTTGTGAGAGACACTAGGCATCTGGAACCTTTCTTCTCCTTATAAGTAAATGCCCAGTTAGTGGCAAAACCTACTGTGTTTGCCTTCCCTCAACAGAACGCTGGGTCTGTTCAAATATGTGAAAAAGATATATCTCAAATGCAAGGGCTGCAAACACACAGGAGACTGAAACTAGTGTGTTCATATCTGACTGTAGTCATGCTATTTTGAGCAGAAAGTAATGAAGCAGCATTGCATATCTCTGGATTCGGCATCATGGCTTATTTTAAGAGTTGAAAATAAGGCCTATCCCTAGAAAAAGGAGTCACCCTGATTTTGGCAAGCCCTTAATGCATATCTCTTTTCCAGAATCCTTTATCTCATTTATGTATTGCAGGACTTGAATTTTAGCTGGGTACATGGCTGCCCAGATAGAGACTACATTTCTCAGGTTCCCTTGTGCAGACGTGACCACATGACTAAGTGCTGACCAACAGGGAGAGAGGGGAAATTATGTGTGTAGTCTCTGAGGCGTGCCCTCTCCTTCTACTTTCCCTCTTCCCACTAGATAGATGTAGTCCTGGTGGGTGGGGTCAGCCATATTGGGCCATGCAGAGGAAAGTGTCAACTAAGGAATGGCAGAGCAACAAGAAGGAAGGTGTCTGGGCCCCTGACTTGGAGTTGCTGTAACTGCCCGGGACTGCTTATATCTAGACTGTTACATGGTAAGAATTTTGAACTCCTATCTTATCCATGCCATGGGTATTTTGCATGTCTGTTATAGCCAATGAATCTATATCCTAGTTAATCCATTTCACAAATGGTTTTTAAATTGAAATCAATTCAGTGAAGCACATAGGAATCACTAAGTATATGCTGGCTATTGTGCTAGGTGCTGGAGATTTAAAGATGAAAACACACACCATCTTGCAAGGAATTCCAGAAAGAATTGATGGTGTTCTTTATAAAAATGTTCACAAACAAACATACCAATTCTTCAGGTACAAGGACAAAGTTCTCATGTTATAGTCCCCAAATGCATTTCCAGTAACACCAGTCCCATAAAATGCCCTATAACAGGTTCACAAATTTTTTCAGTAAAGGGCTATTTAATAAATATTTTAGGCTTTGTGGGCCATACAGTCTCTGTGATAACTCAACCCTGCCACTGTGTGTGAAAGCAGCCATAAACAATACTAAACAAATGGGTGTGGCTACTTACCCATACAATTTTCTTTACAAAAAGAAGTAGCAGGCAGTTATAGTTTGCTGTCCCCTGATTGCTGGTAAAAAATTTAAATAGGATAACATTCTCTTTGGGATTTACAAGAAACAGAGGATGTCGAAACAACTAAATATATATTTTTAAAAAGCCAGTTTAATTTTATTTAAGCCACTGTATCTCAAAGTTATTGAACCACTTAACACTTATTTAAATAATGCTTATTAATATCCCAGAACTGGCCTTCTGAATGTTCCCAACACCAGCTAAATAACTTTTATTGTTAATGAATTATTTGTGTCACAAATAACATATAGAGTAAAACAGTGGCCACCGAAGCTCAGCATCCAACACAGCTGGAAAATAAAGCGTTACAGGTACAAAGTCCTCTGTATACCCTTCCCGACTCCATGATCTCTTTTACTTTCTTGAGGTTACCATCTCTCCTGAATTGGACAGTTGTCATCCCTATGCTTGCTTTACCCTTTGTACTGCTTTTATGAATTCCCAATAATATATGGACCATCTTGCAAGTTGGTAAACTTTATGTAAATGTTAGCATATTACACAAATCCTGCCTTGACTTGCTTCCCCCCCCCCCCCCCCCCCCGCACAATATTATTTCTGGGATTTAGTTGCATAATGGCATGTAGATCTAGTTCATTTATTTTGATTGTTACTTGATATTCCAAGTATGAATATACCATAATTTATTTATCGATTTTCCTGTAGACAGACAGCTTCTCTTTTTACTTTTATTTATTTTGCTCTTACAAACACTGCATCTATGAACATCTTTGTACGTGTCTCCTATTTCCATATGGAAGAGTTTTTGCGAGGTTGAGGCCTGCAAATACAATGAGGTGTTTTCAAGTTTATTTGAAAGAGTATTTGGATCCCCTTCAGTGGTGTTAAGAGTTCTCACTAGTCTATATCTTTGCTCAAATCTGGTATCATCACTTTAATTCTTCTGCCAATCTAGTGGGCATGAGATGCATACTGGGTGTGGTGCCAATTGCATTTCCAGGATTACTAGCGAGGCTGGGCCCCTTTCATGAATTTCTCAGAATATTTCTATGTTAAGTCCTCACAGGGATCTTTGCCACTGGACAATGGTGACAATGTTAGATTGACACATGGGGCTGACATGTACCCGAATTCCTCAGACAAGCTGAGGCTGTGGGCTGAGCCTTTCAAGGCGAACCTGTGGGCCTTGTTCAGAGTCACTTTCATATTTTCCGATGCCGATTCTTTCACTGGGGCTACTCTTTTAGTAGCGAGAACTTGGGCTATGGAGTGAGACAGACTGAGTTTAAATCCAAGATGGGACACATTCTCCATGTGACCATGCACAGGTCTCCTAGCCTCCTGGAGCCCCAGTTTCCTCAGGTGTGAAAAGGAAAATAAAGTTCTTTAAATGGTTGGAGGATGGCTGAATGGAGCAGAGATGAGACGCACCCAGGATGGTTCTGGCCCACATAGGTTCTCAACTCTTAGTTCCCGGTATCATCTTGTAAGACCCAGGAGAGGGCATGGACTGGGGCTCCACTTATTTCTTTTACCTCAGTTTCCCCCACAGATAAAAGTGGCATTACATTTGCATATCTGACATCAGACCCCCAAATGGAATAATCTTCAGAGCTAGGAGGGACTTTGGCCATCACCCAGTCTGATGGTCCTTAATCTTCCACAGGGCGGTTTAATGACCTGACGGGAGGTAAGTTCACCCTGTGATGACCACGCACCTTTTGAAGGATGGGACCCACTCCTTCACTGTCAGTTACCCAAAGCACCTTTGTCACGGCTTGAGCACGTGGCTTTGTCATAAGTGCTGTTGCCTGACTAATTGCTAAGAGAAGATAATGTTCCTGTGTAGTTAATATTTCTAATTAGAGTTTGGGAGGTTTGCTGGCAGATGAGGAAATACCTTGGGCAGAAATTTAACAGACTCAAGTGTGCCCCCCCCAAAAAAAATCTCCACTGCTCTGGAAGCCAAATCCCATGTGGCAAACGACACCCCCTCAGCCTGCCAGCCTGAACGGGAAGCCCTAATTTGGAAGTGAGCCCCGAATGCCATTTAAGATGTAGCTCTCTGTTGCTGTAAGCACACAATGTGTTTCTGTTTTGCTTTTAACACTTCGGAAGCTCAGAACAAATTCCAAGTGTTGGCAAACTGTCTGCTGCCTGCAATCTGGTTGCCACCCACAGCAGGCTGTTGAAACGGCTGCTGTAAAGGGCACTGATGGCTCCCTCACTGCCAAGCCCGGTGGCCTTTTTCTGTCGGTATCTTTTCTGCTGGCGTGGCAGCATTGGGTTCCGGAGACCCCTCTACACCTTAGTCCCCTTGGTTTCTGCTACCTCACTTTCTCTGGGCTTTTCTCTGTCCTGGGACCCCTCTTCCTTCGCCTCATGAGGACGCCTCTTCATCAGTCCCTTCCCTGGGCGATCCCATCCACACTCATGATTTCAAGTCACCTGTTTGCTAGCATTTCCCCCAAAGGCCTCTTTAGGGAAGACCTTTCTTCTGAGTCCCACACCTGAATCTCACCTGCCTGTGTTTCCATGTTGAAGCCTTTTTGCATCTGAATCAGTCCAGGAAAAGTCTTAGTCTATTTACTTACAGTATCCCCAACACGCTTAGGAATAGCCTTTGCATCATTCATTCATTCATTCATTCAACGCATCTTCACTGGGCCCCAACTATGTGCCAGGCTCTGTGATAGGCCCCATGATCAAGGAAGCTTATTTATGCCCCAGCCGTAAAGAGAGAAGGAAGCCAGCTGAGATAAAGTCTAGGCTATGACTTTTCCTTCTGGAATAGTCTATGCCCTCTAACCTCTGCTCACTTGAGCCAATCAGGGGCCATATTTGCTGTCTACACGTTTTCCTTTCCTTCTGCTAGTGACCTCTTCTAGAGTTGTAAATGCAGTTGGTGATGGACACTCAATTGCTCTGCACATGGTTTGGGACTCCAGCCGATGATGGTTTTGCAAATCTAATGCTTTAGAGAAAATATAAAACCTGAGTCATCCAGAGGAAGTCTATAGTCACGGGGATGGGGTCAGTGGTCCCCAGGCCAGTCAGCATCCCAGGGACTGACACACCGGCAGTGGAAGAAGAGCCAGGATGCACCTGACCTCAGCTGGGCCATCTACCACATACCCCAGGGTCTATCACCTTACCTCTTCAAGATAGTTCTTTCCCCTCTCACGGGAAGTAGAGTCTATTGTTTTTGGCAACCAGGAGGAGCTGAGCTTCTTGGTGGGAGGGGCAGAGAAGCAGGGAGGAAGAATAATCTCTAATTTATAATGCGCATTTACTTGAGACAATAGCGTGTCTACAGCAGTAGAGACAACGACATGCTACACGGTGCTGCCTGGTTTACATACCGTACTATTGCACTTAATCCTTCTCCCAACCTTATGAGGTGGGCATATTATCGTCCCCATTTTACAGGCACTGAAACTGAGGTCCAGAGGGGTGACTGACTTGCCCAAGGTCACACAGGGCTAAGTGGTCATGCCAGGATTTGAACCCAGGCAGCTGGGCCGGAAGACCTGTATTCCCCGCCACTGCGCTTGCTTCCTCTCCAATGAGACGACAGGGCGAGCGCTTAATTCCCTGGCAGCTCTGCTCCGATGGAGAAGCCTAACATGGATTCTCACTTCCAGGGACAACCAACTGGGACAGCATCTGCACTCAACACTTTCAAAACTGAACCCATGATGACTTCTCCCGCACTGTGCTTGTCCTGCGCTTGTTAAAATCATCCCTAGCTATACATTCTCCCAAGACCGAAACCTCAGAGTCACTTTCTAACATAAAATTTGGTAAGGAGAATAGATATCACTTGTATATGCTACAAAACCCAACCGCCAAGTAAGGTCCCCTCTCATCTCTGTCCCCAGTGCGATGGGTTGAATTATGTCCCCTAAAAAGATACGTTGAAATGCTAACCCATCCCTGCCCCTATGCCTGTAAATGTAACTCTATTTGGAAATGGAGTATTTGAGATATAATCAGATTAGGATGAGGTCCTGAGGGCAGGCCCTAATCCACTATGACTGGTGTCTTTGTAAGAAATGCACATTTGGACTGAAACACAGAGAAGAAGGTCATGGGAAGGAGGCAGGGATGGGAGTGATGTGACCACAAGCCAAGGGACGTCTGGGGCCACCAGAAACTGGAAGAGTCAAGGAAAGGTCCTCCCCTAGGGAGTGTGGCTCCTTGATTTTGAATTTCTAGCCTCCAGAACTGTAGGATAACAAAGGTCTGTGGTTTCGAGCCATCAGGCGTGTGGCACCTTGTCAGAGTAGCCCTAAGAGACGGATACACCCGGTTCTCCAATCCCCTTCTCAGAGTCAACTCTGGTTATCAGCTTCCTAGCTCCACTCCCGGAGACAGCCTGCGGGGGGGCGGCAAGCACACGCGTGTCTATTTCACACGGGGGTGACTCCTTATACACTCTTGTGTGTCACCTTTTTCACTTGATCACACACCAGGGCCATGTAAAAAAACTGCCCCCAATAAATCCAATTAAAAAATTGTGGTAAAAAATATCCAGTGTCCCCCTAATCTAAACATATGTACGTAACACAATTACATGTACCCCTAGAACACTGACTCCCCATGCCCTGCTCTCGCAGCCCTCCCTCACCCCGTCACCCAGTCCTGCTGCTTCCACCTTCTCTGTGTCCCTAGCATCCTCCCCATCTCCCTGGCCCACGGCTTCTGCCTCTGTCACCTGTCCTCATCGCCCACCCGATTCCTGCACCAGCTTCTGGACTCCGGGCCCCATCCCTGCCCGTTTTCCATGCCACCACCGGGCCCTCTTTCTAAAATACAAATCTGCCGTCAATTCCCTGCTTAATAATCTGTGATGGGCCTTCTGCAGGACAGAGTCAAAATTCTTTGCTATGGCATAAAAGATTTAGCCTCGCTTTCGGCGCCAGGGCCTGGCCCACGCACTCAGAGCCCTGTTGGTTGAACTCCATGCTCTGGGTTTGAATTCCTTGTTTCCTCCAACACGCATTCCCAGCTCGAAGCCTCTGCATAGGAGGTTCCCTCCGTGTGGACTCACTTTTCTAATGCCCTCCCTCTTCGTCTCCTGTTCGCCTTCTCTACCTGATAAATCTGTTTATTCCTCAGGATTCAGCTCGAATGGTGGTGCCTCTTGCATTTCTAGCTCTCCCAGGCCTAGATCTTGACTGCCGTGTACTGGAGCATTTACCAGCTATTTTCTGTAATCACTCCAACCCTCTGCCTGCCCTCCAAGCCAGTCTAACCACAGTAGCAGGTCGGTCATGCAGGAGGTGCTTGGCTCTGGCCTGTGGAGCGCAGGGCCGCCTCGCGGAGCAGGCTCCGTGGCCTGTCCCTGACCCTGTTAGGGGAGGACAGCTGAGCCCCAAAGTGACTCTCCTGGGATCAGGGAGAGGGCCTTTTCCTGTCTTCCAAGAGGCACTAATGCACTGACATCAGGGTGGGGGCAGCAGGCAGCAGCTCCAGCGGGGTCACCGCGGGGCCTGCAGCGAGGACTTCACGTCTGCCCGGGTGAAGACGGGGCTGGGGTTCAAGTGCATGTCTGTGGCAGCCCCGCCCGAGCAGAGCGGCCGTGGGGAGCTGTGGGACTTGTTCCCAGCCAGGCAAGGACAAGGGCACTCAAGGGGAGGGGAGAGCGGCTCTGACTCGGAGGGCCTGGGCGCCTTCCAGGGCCCACAGAGCCCTGCCAGGCCCAGGTGGCCTCTGCAGGTGGCCTTCTGTGGGAGAGCGCAGGGAGCCCCAGGTCTGAACTCGGGGGTCGAGGGGGACGTGACCGAGGGAAATGGCTGGCAGGGATGTGGCTCAAGACCTCCCACCCCATCTCTTCCACAAACCCCCGGCCAGGACGCCACGTGTGCCTCCAAAGCAGGAGTGAGATACTGTTCCTTCCCCCTCAGGTCCTGAGGTGCCCTCTGAACATCCCATCTACTTGTCCCTCCCTCCTCAGTTCTTCTCTACCCCGTCCCTTGTTCTGACTTTCTTTGTAGAACTCCTACTCTGTGAAATGATCCTGCTCATTTATTTACTGTTGTTTATTGTCTGCGTCTCCTCAGCAGGGGCTCCATCTCCTCCTAGTCCAGAACAAGACCTGGCTCCATCTAATGAGGCAAAGAATAGACACAGAGCATCTCACCTTCCAACACCAAGGGCTGGAATTCCCTTCATTTAGGTGAACCTCTTCTTAAAGGGCCACAGATGTTTACAGCAGCAGTTTTCAACACTTTTCATCTCATGGCACACAAACTAATTACTAAAATTCTGTGGCACAGCAAAAAATATATTTTTTTTGCCAGTCTGACTAAAAAAAAAAAAAAAAAGATATAATTTTGATTCTTTCACACCAAATGGCTATTGTTGTGTTGGCTGTTGTCATTTTTTAATTTGACAATCTGAGGGAAAAGAGGTCAGCAGCTCTGTAAATAGGTAGTGCATGTTTTAAAAATTCTTGCAGGACACCAACTGCAAATCGCTGGTTTAAGGAACAAGGACCAGCAGCCCTGACAGCACAAGGCTCGTCTCCTATGTGACTTGGCAGCCACCAGATGCTGTGGCCCTTCTGGGGAGCATCTGGGTCTTTCCTGACTTGGTATCTCTGTGCCCCCACAGGGCCTGGGGGGCATTCATTACACCCCATACATACTTGATGAATGAACCCAAACTTTCAGCTGTCATTGCAGGACTATGTAAGAGGAACCAGAATTTTAGGACAGGTGCTACTGTGGCACAACCTTTACCTTAGAACCCAGTTTGACCCCTCAGTGGACAAATAGCAAAACCCGCTAACCTCAGAAGGTGCTCAGGAGACCTGGGAAGGGTTAAAAGTAGATCAAACAGTGATGCAACTCATTAAATTCACCCAGGACCCTCTACACTGAGGTTCCTAATCTCACGAAGCAGTTGTCACCCCATCTTTATAGGGGATGAGCCTAGCCCTGTGAGATGGGTGGAGTGACTTGCCCAAGGTCACCTTCTAGAAAGCAGCAGACCCAGGGGACAGCATCTAGTGTGGGGTTTGATCCTTAGTAGGTGCTCAATAAATATAACAAAAGGGTGAGGGAATGAACATAATGACCCAGGTCTCCTGAGTCCCACCCTGATAGTCTTGGTATCTCACCACCCGCAAACCTATTCACACTGGGGTAGCTCAAAGTCTGGTCTGAATTTAAGAAACACCTGCAGAAAGATTAACCATTTCCTGGAGGGAGCTCATGGTTCTAATACCCCCGAACCCTGTTAGTAGGTGCCATTTATCAGCTAAAGTAGGACCTGGGAATATCCCTTACCGCTAATATTTTAACACAGCCTCACTTTGGAGCAGAAAAACTGCCTCTTATAAATACAAGAAAAACAATAGTATTTACCCTTTGTATTTCTAAAATATTTCAAAACCAATTAATTTTTTTTAAAAAGCACAAACACTGCCAAGTGTATTATTTGTTCTTTCCCTTATTTTACTGCCCCTCCCCCACTCCCAAAGGACAAGGGGGGAGGCAGAATTTCCCACGTTTAGATGATCTGATACTCTAGTTATGGAAGAAAAATGGGTCACCCCTTACAAACTGCAGCCGCATCAAATGGTATTCCTTTTGAATAACCCTGATCACCACGGTGAGGCTTCACTGTAGCCCAACAAAGACCAAAGCAGAAATCGCGCAGCATCCGACCAAGGTCACTCTCAAAATCAGTGGCAGCACTAGCGTCAGACCCGGGAATCCTTGACTCTGGTCGCTCTGTCCTGGCTGGTGTCCAGGCTGCTCCCCCCCAGGAAACGTCCACCAGCCGGTAGGTAATTACATGTGCTAACCGTCACTGACACTCTAGCCGCCGACACCAAGTTCCAAGTTCCTGCCAAACTACCCCCACTTTTCTAGGGCTGTTTACTTAGAAAGAGCTCAGCTCTGACTGACTCAGACCAAGGAGTCAGTCTGGCAACTTCAAAGAGGCTGAATGTCTGGGAGAGTTGAGAGACAAGGAGACTATTTTTTTACCTCCATTCGCTCAGACCTCCATTCTAGACCTCATCTGCCTCCCAGGAGCTGTGTGACCTTGGACACATTCCATAACCTCAAATAGCCTCAGCTTTCCTACCTGTAAAATGGGATAATACCATGAAGATGGTTAGTGCAAGGTGCAGAGTAAGAAGGATATCTGAATGCACAAAATGTCTTTGATCCTGTTACCTGCAAATTGGGGACAGTAATTCCTACTTCAAGGAGCATTAAATGAAACTGGGAAATGTATGTACAGATGTATCTATATGTTGCCTAGACTGAAAAAATAGGTACTCTTAAAAAAACCCCTCATTCATCCTTTCATGTGCTGTCAATGAAACTTTAAGTTTATATTTATTATTTAGGAAAGCTAATTAAATACTATATTCTCGTTTCTCCTTGAAAATGATTTCTGAACTTGGAAATTAAACTGGAACAATCAATTAGTATATTTTCTACACACAAATCATCCCTCCGGAGACAAATGAGTCAAGAATTGAGAGATAAATGATCAAAAATAGCTTAGAGGCTCTCATGGAACGGACTTCCTTTGTCTCCCTGCTCTGAGTGGGTGCACCGTGGGCTGCCAGGAGATCACACTCACGCCCCGACACCGGGGCTGAACCTCAAACTGGACAATGGACAATGCTGAAACTGAGCTCCTTGGTGTGACTGTCAGAATGGCACACACCTGAGCACTAGGCCATGCAGGAAAAGCTCCGTGTTGGAGGAGGGGCCTAGAGATGGACAGTGGCCACTGAAGGATCAGAAGCATCTGGAAGAGGGTTATCAGCGTCCTCAAGGGGGCTGAGACTAGGTCTAGGAGGGGACCAGAAAAATGGGTTATATCTCTGGATGTCTGGGTTCGAAATACACAGCTCCTAACCCTGTCACTTCATATCTGTGTGACATTGGGAGAGTTACCTAACCTTGCTGGACCTTGATTTTTCCCTCTGTAAAATGGAAGTACTACTTTCTCGGATAACAACAGTGCTTGTTTAGGAGGCTCACATGAGAAGGTGTTAAAAGCCTTTAAGAATATAAAGCAACACCTAGGTATGAGCCTTCACTACGATGTCAGGGACATAGACTTGGGGCAGGGCTGGCTATCAGCGAAGACCAGGCTGTGAGCACTTATGCCCTTTCCAGCATTGTCTGTGTAGGTGCTTTCTGCTCATGGCCCCACTTCGTGCTTGCACCAAACTCCAAGGGGAGCTGCTATTATGTCAATGTATCAGGAGAGGAAACTAAGGTCCAGGGAGGTTAACTAGCTTGCCTGAGGTTGTACAGCTAATTAACTATGGTGGTGTGATTTGGACCTAGGCAATGAGACTCTGGAGTCCAGGCTCCTAACCTTTAAGCCACTGCATCTCCTGAGAGCATGAAAAACAAGAAGTACTTTGTCAGCAAGAGTTAAGAAAACATTTTACTTTTCCTGCCACCCACCAGCCCTGGGCTTGCTGTAAGGAGGACAGCTGGAGTCTCAAGGTCATCTGGGTTAGAGCTGGGGCAGTGAGCAAGGGTGGTGGGAGTGAGACTGCAGGTTGAATGCCACGCCCAGGATCAACAGGAGACAGGAGAGTCAGGTGGGCAGGGGATGGGCTTTGGATCATGAGCCACTAGGACCTTATCCCTGGCACCTCCACTTACAAGCTATCCCACCAACAGCTTCCTAATCTGTAAGATGGGAAGATTACACTAACCTCCGGAGGCTACTTCGGGGATTCAAGGAGACAAGTAACGAATACAAATCTCTTGTTGCAATGGGTAAATTCACATAGTAGGTGCTCAATAAACGGCTGCTTCCCAGCCTTTCCCTGAGATCTGCTGTTATTCTAGGTGGCAAGGTGTAAGGAATGGTGGCACAGCCAGAAACTGCCTAGACAGAAACCTGAGGATAGTAAACGCAATGGTTAAAACTATGAGCCCAGCACTGCCTGAACTCATATTCTGGCTCCACTACTTACTAGTCATGTGACACTGGGTGTTACTTAACCTGTGTCCGAGTTTCCTTATCTGTAAAGTGGGCTTCACGGTCCCTCACAGGGTTTGGGGAATAGTAGATATTAATTAATCTTTGTAAAGCACTCAGAACAGTGCCCAGCACATGGTAAGCATTCAGTAAATGCCAGCAATGATGGCCTGGACCAGCACTCATGTTTATAGGCTGAGGGGCACCTCTGGGCCGTCAGTGGACTATATGTTTTATACTGTACACCCTCCATGTCCTTGCAGACCCCAGTCACATCCTGGAAGGGCAGAAATCTCTACAGCCTGCCCACATGATTGGGCCAGATGAACTTTAAAGGAAGGGCAGTTTCTCAGTGGGGATTTGAAAATGGTGACAAGGGCCACCACAGCACAAACAGCACAGGGAGTCAGGAAAGTGCACACTCACCCCTCTGAGTTTCTGTACCTTTTGCATTTGGAGCCAGGTTTTGACTCAGCTGAGTAAGTTGTTGTTTTATTTCGTTTGCTTTGGACAAAAATGAGGCGCCATAAATAATTCCCACCCAGCTGGAGGGGAGACCTGGATACAGGCCTGATCCATAGAAAGTCACTCCATTCTCACGCGCGTGAGAAAGCAGAGGTGCCCTCTTGCCCAGCTAGAAATTGCCCTCTGCAAGGTTTTGTTAGAAAGCTATAGGAAGGCCCATCGCTGACTTCTTGTGGAGAGAGGGAGAGAGGGAGGCAGGGAGGCAGGGAGGCAGGGAGGCTGGGAGACCGGGAGACCAGGAGGCAGGGAGACTGGGAGGCAGGGAGGCAGGGAGACCGGGAGACCAGGAGACCAGGAGGCAGGGAGACAGGGAGGCAGGGAGAGAGGGAGGCAGGGGGGCAGGGAGGCAGGGAGAGAGGGAGGCAGGGGGGCAGGGAGGCAGGGAGAGAGGGAGGCAGGGGGGCAGGGAGGCAGGGAGAGAGGGAGGCAGGGGGGCAGGGAGGCAGGGAGGCAGGGGGGCAGGGAGGCAGGGAGAGAGGGAGGCAGGGGGGCAGGGAGGCAGGGAGAGAGGGAGGCAGGGGGCAGGGAGAGAGGGAGGCAGGGAGAGAGGGAGGCAGGGAGGCAGGGAGGCAGGGAGAGAGGGAGGCAGGGGGCAGGGAGGCAGGGAGAGAGGGAGGCAGGGAGGCCGGGAGCGCACGGCTAGAATCAGCGCACACGGGACCTTGCAATCGAAGAATCAGCGCGCTCCCACAAAGCCTTGCTCCTGGCCGCCCTCCCGGCCTCGAGGGACCGTCACTGTCAAGCCAGCCTGCGGTTTAAGCCCGGAGCCTCCGTCCCAGCGGCGACCTGCTGCCGCGCCAGCGCCCCGCGGGGCTCCCTCCGGAGCGGTGGGCGCAAGGAGCGGGGCGCCCGGGGCTGGCGCGGGGCGGGACGCGCGCTGGCGGGGCCGGGAGGGCGCCCCTGCGCCCCTGCGCCCCTGCGCCCGCGGCCCTACCTGAGCTGGCGGGGCTCGCAGTCCACGCCGGGCAGCAGCAGCCGGGCCGCCTGGCGGACGTCGTCGCTGTCCATGGAGAAGCTGCGGCGGTGGCCGGCGTGCGCCACGGCCACCCGGATCCACTCCATCAGCGGCGGCAGCACGAGGAAGGGCCTGCAGCGGGGAGGGACCGGGAGAGGTGTGAGCGCCACGGCGACGGCGGGCGCGGGCTCGGCGCCCCCCGCCCCCGCCCCCACCCCGCTTTCCCGCGGAGCCCTGCCTCTGAATTCCCGAGTAGTGGGAGAGCCTCTGGAGACATCCCGACCGCTCTGGTGACTCCGGGGCAGGCTCTCCCGAGCCTTTGGGCCTCAGTTTCCTCATCCGGAAAGCCGGGGTAAAGTGACTGTGGCAGGGTGAGATGGGACGATTCTGGGAGTGTTATCTCCCTCAGAGATCATGTGCACAGAAGGAGATGACTCACTTAAAGCACCAAGCACAGGGTCTGGTGCTCAGCAGAACCCCCTCCCCCCCAACGCCTGGGGTTACTGGTACGTGGGGCTCCCTATTCTGCGCCCAATGCTGAGGCGTCCTCGGCTCTCCCTCCCCATCCCCAGCCGGCTGCCTGTCATCCGGCTGGTGCTGTGCCCAAGCCCCAGGCTGCCAACAGGCTTTAGCACCTGGGAAAGGCGCAAAGAGAGCCAAGTCAGCAGGCAGCCGCTGGGCACAGCCAGCGAAGCGGGGCGGGAGGGGGGCTTGGCCACACACCCCTGAAGCTGCGGGAGCCTCGGCTCCTCACCTGCTAATGGGATCGCAGCAGGGCGTCCAGCTTATTGCAAGAATTAACTGAGGCAGTGCCTGTGCCTGAACTGCAATTTCCTAAGTGTAATACATCTGTGCCATCTTCCCATTTCTTCCGCTGATTGTTATAAACCCTGTCCACAGTAGGATGACTAGGGCTGGGAGCGGCGGGGCTTTTGGAAAATACTGATATCCGAGTCCTATTGCAGGGGCTCTGATTTCCTCACCTGAGAATATGTTTGATTTTAGAGAGAAAGGGGGAGAGAGAGAGAGAAATCAATGTGAGAGAAAAACACCTATCGGTTGCCTCCCATACATGCCCAAATGGGACCGAACCTAAAATCTATGTATGTGCCCTGACCAAGAATTGAACCCAAAACCTTTTGGTGTACCGGAGGACACTCCAACCAACTAAGTCACCAGGGCAGGGCTCTGACTGAATTGGTAGTTTTTAAAACCTCCCCCAGGTGAACTGAATGTGCATCCGAATTATCTGGAAGGCTTATTAAAATATAAATTGCAGGGCCCCACCCCTAGAGTGTTGGATTCCGTAGGTCAGGGGAGATAGCCAAAAATTTACATTCTTAAGCTCCTGGGCGATGCTAATATTGCTGGGCTGGGGGCCACACTAGAAGAACTTATGCTCTGAAGTATTGATAGAGGGCTTTGGAATCACCCGTGTGTGAGTGTGAGTGTGTGTGTATGTAAGTTAAAGTGCACATTCCCGGCCTTATCTCCAGAAATGTTAATTGTGTAGGGTCCAGGAATAGAATTTTAATAAGCAGCCTCTATGATACTGATTTAGGCAGACCAAGGACCACACTGAGCAACACAGTGTGTGGATCAAGAAGGTATCTTACCACTCAGCGGGGCTGGGACTAGGGTGAGGGAAGTGGGGCGCCGAGGGTGCAAAATTTAAGGCGGGCAGGCCAGGCAAATACATTCTAGGTGCCTCTCTTGCCCCATCCTAGCCCTGGTGCTGCCACCCAGTCCAGCACGGCTGCCACGGGGGCGAGGGTGGTACACAGAAGGGTTTACAAGGCAGCAAACTCCTCACCGTATGCAGACATCATGAGCTTCCCAACAAGTTTTTGGCAGCAGGTTCCAGTTTTCCTGGAGTTCAGGCCTATTTGTCCAATGCTGATAATATTAAACAGCTAAGCCTTTTTTTTTTTTTTTAATCAATCATCTCAGTTAATCTCATTCATGATCTCATTTAAATGCTTAGAACCAACCTATGAGCTGGTTATGGTTATGCCTGTGTTCTAGATTAAGATAATGAAGTGTATTGAGGTTCAGTAGCATGCTCTGGATCGGAGGGTGAGAGGAGAGAGCCGGGAGTCAGACCCAAGTCATTGGACTGCGCGGCCCATGTGCCGTAGCCCCATATGATAGCGACATCCTTTTGTCCAACTTCCCAGCGCACCCTGTTCCCCAGCATCCACCTGCTACCCCAGGGGAGCTGATCTGGCCATAGACCCTGGATGGCATGCCATGTCCAGTCCTGCCTGTGCAGCTCAGACCCCCGTCTGAAAGGCCTCCAAGCCCTTTCAAAATTTACACCCCACTTAACCTTCAAACCAGAATTCAAATCCCACCTCTCTCTCCACATTTCTCCTGATGAGTCCACTGCACCTGGACCCCTCCCATGGTAGACTCACTGCACTGGCCTGACCCGATGGCCTTGCAGATGCCCCATTAGAATGTCGACTCCATGGGGCAGGGACCTGGGACTGCTCAGTTCACGGATCCAGCCCCAGCCCCAGGACAGTGACTGGCAGGCTGTAAGCACTTAATAAATATTTGTTCATGAACCAGACTAAGATTTACCCATTTTTTTACGGGGTGAAATGGATAACAATTGAGTTTCTGGACCCAGGGACCTGTGGGGCAGATTCCTAGGTTATTTCTGCCTGAACTGGCCTGCGGCTCAGGCTGTCGCCCTCATCCCCTCATCCTCTCCATCACCTCAACTGAATCAGGCACTCAATAAACACACACTGGATTGAAATGGAATTGGAGCCTACTGTCTCAGGTGAGCAGGACTTATTTTTGGCACCACGTCTCGGTCACTGCTGAAACCAGCCCCGCGTGCTCGCGTGCTCAGAGGGAACTCCCCCGGGTTGTTTGGCAGAGGCAGCCCCCCCAACCCCCACCCCTTTGCTCAGTGCCCCTGAGGCACAGCCCATGACTCCAGTCCCTGGGGCTGTGACTCCATCACAGATCGCCCTTGGCTGCTGACTTTCATGTGAGATGCCAAGGCCCAAGGCAAGCAGCCAGCTCAGGATGAATGCCATCCCGAAGGCCAGAAAGAGGCTCTGCTGCCTGCAAAGCATCACCTTGACCAGGACGGCTGGCGAGCACCAGAGTAAGAAACCTGGATCCCCAGGGCTCCAGCCTCTTCTGGAATTTTCTGTGTACCTATTCTCACCTTTCAACATTGCCTTCTTTTCGTCACTCTGACCTCAACAGTTTCTAAGCTCATAGACTCTTTGCCTGCAACTCACTTAAAAATCTTATCTTGTCTACTCGGAGGAGGAAAAGTAGTATGGCTTGTGATGTTTCTTCTGGAGGAACTGGAGATATGGGAAAGAATTCTAGGCCTTGAGTTAAGGTGAATGCCGAGGGGGAAAGGCTGCATTCCCCTTAGAGATTTTGTAAGAGGACTTTGTTCCACCAGCTGCGGACTTTGTTCTGAAGTTGCCTGTAGTGACTAAAACCTAGGGGAGCTCACGGCTTAATGAAGCGGTTTTTTAGGTTGTTTTAACATCAGAGTCATGGGACCAGTGTATGAAAATTGCCAAGGCCCTGGCACCTGCATTCTAAATAAGCTCCTCTGGAAATTCGGGTTTGATAGCCAGTGACCAGGTGGCCTGGGGTGAACAGAGGGGGGCATGACCAACTTAAGCAGGGCAGTGGCCATTGAAATCTTTGCTATGGTGTTGGAAGAGAAGGCCTGTGGGGTGGGACCAGAGGCTCCAGAAGGGAAGAAAAAGCCTAGATGGCTTCTTGCAGGGTCAAGGGAACATGTGAGCTCAGGAAGGTCATTGGGCCCAGATGCGAGTAGGAGACTGAGAACATACACAGCGGGGCCTTTCTGAACACGAGGACAGAGCTGCTGATGAGGGTGACCATCGCTGGTCGGGAAGGAGCTGGGTGCTAAAGAGGATGGTATGATATGTGGGGGAAGCATGGCATCGGATTCTGCAGAACTGAATTCCAATCCTGAATCTGGACTCACGGTGGGACTCTGGCTCTGGTCTGTAAATGTTTGCCTCTCAGTGACTTCATCTGTAAAGTGGGTGGATTTGGATCAGATGGTCTATGTCAGGGGTTGGCACACATTTTCTGTAAAAGGCCAGATAGTAAATATGTCAGGATTGAGGGCCATACTATCTCTGTTGCAGCTACTCCACTCTGCCATTGTAGTGAGAAAGCAGCCACAGAAAATACATAAATGAATAATGAACTTGAGGTGGGAAGGCCTCTCTGAGGAGGTGACCAAACCTCTAAGATGTGAATGTGTATGTAGAAGGATGGACATTCCAGGCAGCAGTAACAGACTGTGCAAAGGCCCTGAGGCAGAAAAAGCCTTCACATCTCACTAAGGCGTTCACATGCATCATACCCTATTCGTCCCTTCAGGGCACATGGGGTGGCAAGGATATGTGTGAGGAAGGATCACTGTGGCAGACTAATGCACCTGTGGTTTCACTTATGTCCTGCCTGCCCTTAAGGGTTTAGTCTGTGGTGGAGGAGCTTTAGTTGGAAGCTCAAACTTTTTAGAGAACTGATAGTGTTTGGTTCCCTCCCTTCCTTTAACTGGGTGACAACCGTGGATGAATTCAAAGCCATCTGGAGGCCGCACAGTGCAGAGGTTAGAAGCTCTGGCTTTAGAGAAACTGACCAAGATTGGGATTACGGCTCCACCTTCTAGCTGTGTGACCATGACAAGGTATTTCAATTGTCATGCCTCAGTTCTCTCATCTGGAAAGTGGGATAATAACAGTGCCTACTTCAAAGGGTGTGGTTGGCTGAAAATGATGGCCCCCAAATCCTAGTCCCTAGAACCTATGCATGTTACCTTATCTGGCAAAATTACTTAGCACATGTGATAAAGTTAAGGATTTTGAGAAAAGACTACTTTGAATTATTTAGGTGGGCCCTAAGTGCGATCACAAGAGTTCTTGGAAGAGGGAGGCGGGAAGGTCAAAGGAGGGAGTAGGAGGTGTGCCAACAGGGGCAAGAAAACAGATTCTCCCCTGCAGCCTCCAGGCGGAACCAGCCCCGCTGACACTGAGCTTTAGCCCGGTGAGTCTGATTCTGTACTTCTGACTCCCAGAACCGTAAGATAATAAATGTGTTGTTTTAAGCCTCCCTGTTTGTGGTAACTTTTTTTACAGCAGCACAGGAAACTAATACAGAGATTTATTGCAAGAATCAAATGGGATAACATACAAAGCCTGGCGCCTGGTACCAAGAAAGGGCTCAGTCAGTGGTAGCTGTTATCAACATCACCAGCGTTGTTTCCAGCATCACCCAACCTTGTCTCTGCTGGACGGAGGACACTGTCATCTCTTTTCAAATCAAAGCAAACCTCTGTAGTTGCTATGCCTTTACTTTATAAATTGTGTGGCCCTGACTTTTCATCTTTGTTATTTGTGGAGTCTTTTGTACACCAGAGAGGAATTTATATGTTTTACTGTGGTTTAGAAAGCTCATAACTCCAGAGATACAGAGAGTGAAGGAAAAGCAGTGAAATTGATAGTAGACCATCTCCAGTGCTAGTTTCTATAGCAATGCTCACTGTAATCTCATTGTATCTGCGGGCACCCGAGCAAGGAAGATGGCAGAGGTCAGAGGTGGCCATGCTGGTTACTATAGTGACAGACCTATTGTGCAAAGTGTGGTCAGGTTGCCTATGGGGGTGGTTCCTGCAGACAGCCTGGAGCCTGAGGAGCCAAGGGCTGTGTTCTAGGTCAGTGCTTCTGGAACATGGATGTGCATATGAGTCACCTGGGATCTTGTTAAAATGCAGATTCTGATTCAGTGGGTCTGGAGTGGGGCCTGAGATTCTGCATTTCTAACAAGCTCCCAGGCAATGATGAAGTGCCAGTCTAGGGACCACATCTTGAGTAACCAGGCTGTAGTGAGTATTATGACTCAAGCCAGAAACCAGGGAAGCTGAATTCTATTATCATGTTTAAGGGGGAGAAAGCGAGGCCAGAAGTGAGAGAGCTGCAAGAGCACTTAGAGGCTCAGGAGACAACAGAGGAGCCTGCTTGTACCTGGACTTCATGATTAAAGTTGTATAATGTGTTGGGTTGGCTGAGCCTAGTTCACAGCGTGTGCCAAGCTGCAAGGGAGGCGGGGCCAGCAAGTGTCTGGTGATTTCAGCTTTTATCATGGGAAGTGGGTCCTGGCTCCCACCTGGATTTTCCTTTAGTCTTCCAACAATCTTATGAAACAGAATCTGCCAGTCTTGAGGAGTTTATTCGGAACCCATCCCATTGTCTGATAGGTATTTTGTATTCATGACAGTGGTTAGCATCATCCTGGGAATGCAAATGCTTAAAAAAATACACCTTGTGATGGTTAATATTCTATATCAACTTGGCTAGGCCACCATACCCAGATATGTGATCCAACACTAGCCTGGATGTTGCTGCAAAGGCCTTTTTAAATTTTTTTTTAATAGATGAGATTAACATTTGAAGGTAGACTCTGAGTAAGCAGATTATACCTCCATAAGGTGGGTGGGCCCGACCCAATCAGCTGGAGGTCTTAAGAGAAAAAAGTCTGACTTGTGAAGAACAGGGAATTCTGTCAGCAAACTGCCTTCAGAGTTGAGCTTCAGTCACACACACATCCTGCTGGTTCTGCTTCTCTGGAGAGCCCTGACTAATACACCCTGCAGTGGGTGCCACAGGACTCAACTGTTTGCAGTGATTCCACCCCTTCACCATCCTACACACTGGTCGGGGAAGGGAGGCAGCTTGGGGCTGGGTCACAGAGAACCACTGCCCGACATCCCTCGCGTGCAGACACCCCGGCTGGGAGCCCTCAAACGGCATCATGGGCACAGTCGGTGCTTTTAGGAAAGAGGAAGCCATTTCATCCCAAAAGGATCAGGCCCTTGCAGGGCGACAGTCAGCCCCGTTAATGCGTGATTATGTAAATTCTCTGCAAGTACCAAGGGGTCCTGGGTGAGGTGGTGACTTCTGCTAATCGCGCCAGCAGGTGCATGTAACTGCCCAGGGAACCTTCTCCGGCTTTCTGCTCACACACTCTGGAGAAGGTGACTTGGAGGGCTGGAGGGCTGTAAATGAATGGAGCCTGAGGCACAAGCAGGTGCAGGCGGAACAATGATACACGAGTAATCACAAGGTCCTCCCTGCGGGCAGACAGCTGCCATCACATCTCCTCCCTCCTGTGACCTTCTTCCCCCTCCCTGAAGACTCCGTCGCTCACCTCCCCGAGTCCCACGACAGCCTCACCCACCTCCTCTGTGCTTCCCCATCAGCGCCCAGGCATTCAACATGCTTCCACCTCTCAGGATTTGAATAGCAGAGGAGCACAGCGATGGACTGTAAGAATCCAGTCCCCCTGGAGTTTCCGTCTAGGTTCTCCATCTAGTTCTCTATTTTGGGGGGGCGGGGGCTCAAAAATCACCTGGGGAACAAGTTAAAATGCATATTCCTGGCTTCCCGCCTATTTGCTGGGCGTGTTAGTTTCCTGTGGCTGCTGAAACAAACTACCACAAATGTGGTGGCTTAAAACAACAGAAACTGGAAATCCCACAGTGCTGGAGGCTGGAAGTGCATAATCAAGGTGCCCGCAGGGCTGTGCTCTTTCCACGGGATGTAGAAAGAGCCTGTTTGACTCTTTCTGCTTTTGGTGGTTGCTCGCATTCCCTGGCTTGTGGCTACATCACTCTAATCGCTGCCTCTGTGTTTATATCATCTCTTCCTCTTCTGTGTGTGCCAAATCTCCCTCTCCCTCTCTCTTATAAGGACATTTGTGATTGGATTTAGGGCTCACCCAGATAACCCAGGAGAGTCTCTCCCTGTCAAGGCCCTTAACTGAATCACATCCACAAAGATTCCTTTCTTTATAAAATAACACTTATAGGTGTCAGGAATCAGGACCTGGGATCTTTACAGGACATTAGGCAGCCTATTACACTTAGCATCTGCATCTAGTTCATTCTCTGCAGGGTTTCTGATTCTTACCAAAGGCTGGGACTCAGGTCTGGAGAATGCTAGCTCGGAGCTGCAGGATGGTTGGCAGGCCTGAGGTCCTTGCTCGCATGCCATGCAGGGATCGGAAGACCAGCCTGCACCTCTCCCCTCCGTGCCACTGGCTGCACCCCAACCGGGTCTGGCTCGGGGTACAGAGTCTTCTGTGGTGGGAACCTGATCTCCAGTGGGTGGATGGTGATGCCGCCCAGGATATAAATGGCCCTGGGAGGGGAGCGGTGGCTTCAGAAGCCACAGGCTCTGTTCAAGCTGCAGCAGAACCTTCCTTGCAGCCTTGGGCACAAAAGAGAAACATCCAGGAGGTGGCAGAGGCTGCACAGCTTCATATCCTGGGAGCAGTAGCTCAAGAAGCCTGAAAGGGCAGGGCCTGGCCTGGGCAGGGCCAAGAGGCAAAAGTCAGGTATGGGCTCCCGGAGGTCATCTGGGCCTGCGCCTGCCTCCAAAAGGATTATCATAAAAGTCTGCAAAAGGTAACAGATGGCCTTACAAAGAAAACACACTATGCCTTCGAACCCAGTGCTGTGGGGGAAAGGGCGTGCACCCTGAAGACGGAGGGCTCTGCATTTGAGCCCAGGCTCCATCACTTGCTAGCTGTGGGACCTTGGGTAAGTTCCTTAACTGCTCTGTGCTTCAGTTTCCTTATATGTAAAACAGGAGAAATAATAGTAAGGCCACCCAACAGGGTTGTTGTGAAGATTAAGTGAGAGAATCTCTGTAAGGTGCTTAGCACATAGTAAATGCTCAATAACATTAGCTGTTATCGAGGACTCGTTACATACTACGCATGACTCTGAACATTTTCTTTCATTGGGCCATTTGATGATGACAAAAGCCATAAAGTAAGCGTTGTTATGATCTTCATTCTATGGGTAATGAAACAGACACAGAAAGGTTATGTAACCTGCCTAAGGGTACACAGTTATAAGCAGCAGTCCTGGGAACATGTGAGCAGTTGGACCCAGAGCCAGGGCTAGTAGCTACGCATTCTGTCATTTCCAGGTAGAGGCTGCAGCATGTGCAAAGGCCCGGAGGCAGGTGGGGGCATAGTGCTCTGGAAGAATTCAGCTTGGTGTGGCTGGGGCTGAGATGGAGGAGAGACAGCCATGGAGGGAAGTGGACTGGTAGGAGATAACACTGGAGAGAGACAAGGGAAGAATCATACAGGGCCTGTAACTTCCCGAATAAAACTATAAATTCCTAATACTTTACTTTTTCCTTAGAATTACAGTTGAAAAACCCAAAATTAGAAAAGTATTTGAAAGATACATCGAGAATGGACTGACAAAAATACCTCTGGGAATGTAAAACAATGGGTTCGCCATAACCGTTTGTTTAGAAAGAGACTCTGGGTGTCCCTCTATAAGCAGCATCCTCTCCTTCCTTAGTAATAACCCTCCCCAATCTTTATCTGGGCTTATGCCCACCTAGAATACATTTTTCAGCCTCCCTTACATTGATTCTTATGATGATATAAACAGAAGTTTCTTGTAAGACTTCTAGGAAGGTCCCTAAAAGGAGGTGGCCCAACTGTCTCTGGTCTTCCATTCTGCTGGCAAGAAGGTAGACACCATGGCTGGTGCTCAAGCAGCAAAACTGGACCATGAGGTGGAGGCCACATGGTGATGACGGCAGAGCAAAAAGATACAAGAAGGACCTGGATTTCTGACGATCGCTGAAGTGGCCATACTGGCTCTGGATTCTTCCTCCCAGGCTCTGTTTACATAAGAAATTAACTCCTATCTTGTTTAAACACCTGCTCTCTGGGTTTTCTGTCATTCGTAGCCAAATCTAATTCTAAGTGACACTCATATTAGTTTTCATGACATTTAAGTTAAATCTCTCTTTTCCCTTTATATTGTGTCACTAAAACCCATGAATTTGAGTTTCTTTCTGTTTAGCAACAACCACAACAAATAGATATTTTCTAAAGACTGTGAACTTGGAACCCTGAGAATATATTTGTCCCATGAAACTACATTTATTAAAATACTTGTTACAATGACTTGTTTGCTCTTTTATAGGTATAAACTATGCCATAGAAGTTGCGTTTGTTCGTCAACCTTGTAAAGATTTCCTGGCAATGGCTTTCAGCTCATCCCCAATAAAAACAACAGTACAGATGCTCTCGGAGTCAGAAATAGATCTCAGAGTCTTCATCCTTGCAAAAGTCCTCTTGCAAAGAAATATTTGAAATTTGAAATGAACAGATCAATTTTATTTTATTTTAGCTCTTTGCCCACAGGTTTAAGATATAAGTGACACAGCATGTGTAAGTGTGAGGTGTAGGCTGTGATGATCTGATGCGCTGACATAGTGCAGGGTGATCACCACATAGGGCTAGTTAGCATCTCAGCCACCCCACATCATTCCCCTTTCCTTTCTGTGGGGAGATGAACGTTTAAGATCTACTTTCTTAGCAACTTCCAAGCATATAATACAGTATGGTTAACTGTAGACCCCATCCATACATTAGATCCCTAAAACTTATTCATCTTACAGCTGGGAGTTCGTAGCCTTTCATCAACACCTCCCCATTCCCCCAACCCCAGCTCATAGCAACCACCGTTCCACTCTCCTCTGAGTTCAGCTTTTTCAGATTCCACACGTAAGAGAGATCATGCAGTACTTGCCTTTCTCTGTCTGACTTATTTCCTTAGCATAAAGCCCTCAAATTCACCCATGTTGCTGCAAATGGCAGGATTTCCTTCTTTCTCGTGGCTGAATAATATTCCGTGGATAAATTTTACAACCCCAATGCAGAATCTCTTTCTTCCATGCAAGTAAAAGGCATAAAAAGGAGAGGCTGAGCATGGTCTAGAGCTTCCCTGGGCTGTCCTTGGTGTCTCTGCCACTGGGCTGTGGCTCTGAGGAGATGATATTCTAGTTCTCTTGTAACCAACCCTTTAAACTCACATTACCCTGCATTAGGCAGTATGACAGGGTGGATTAATTCATACTCCAGCCCTGATCAATCAGAACCCTACTTGTCAAAACACAGACTTGTGGCAGCTGATTCCGGGCCTCGTGGGCCACCATGGAATGAAGCATGCTCTGAGTCAGAAGCGTGTTGTGTAGTGGGCTCTGCGTATCCTTGAGGCTCTGTGGGACTCACCAGTAAAGTTAAGAGTCCAGAGAATCTTTTCTTCTAGCTTAAAATGATAGTATAATATATGGAAATAAATAAATAACAAAAATACTGATATAGGAAGTCAGGGGGGAACAAGCCATGTAGGGAGCTTCCAATAAAACATTCTGCTATGTTCGAAATGTTCTGTACCACAGCCACAAGCCACGCATGGCTGCTGAGCACTTAGAATGCGGGTAATGCAATCAAGTTGCTAAAATTCTAATTTTATTCCATTTTAATTCATTTAGCTTTAAATAGCCACATGTGGTTAGCAGCTACCCTATTGCATAGCTTAGTTCTAAAGGATGTCCTTCAGATCAGTATAATTTTAGACAAAAATAGTGTCAGAACAGGGCTAGAAAGAGGGCTACAGTGGATATCAGGCCACCTCAAGTTTTCACCTAGATCTTCCATTATCATAATCTCACCATCATCAGAATTTTCAGAATTTTGGAGCATCCACCATTTCTTGAGTCCTTACAGTGTTCCAGGCTCTGTGCCAAAGCTTTTTATTAAATAATATATTTCATTTAATTATTTAAAAAAATTCTTGGGAGGTACTTATTAGCATCCCTATTTTACAGATGAGCAAACTGAGACTTAGCAAGATTCAGTAACTTATATAGGGTACTATAGCTGTTGGGGCAGAGCTGGGGTTTGATCCCAAGGCTGTGAGAATGTCAAGTTCATGAACTTAGTTATTATTATTTCACTTCTCCAAAGACCGGTGTGGCACTGAGTGAGGCGCTGAACAGGGAGGAGCTTCGGTTCATCAGCTAAGTGAGGAGGCTGGGCTATATGAACTTTAAGATCAGCTAAAGTAGGAAAAGGTAATGATTCCTATACTCACATCTATATAATGAATGCTTTGTTACAGATGTGACCATGTGACACGAGGAGACCCTGGCTACTCTGAGCACAGTTCAATCATTTTCCTAGACATAACCCTAGACTTGGTTATAGATTGTTTTTAAAACTTCTCCAGTGATTCCGATGATCAGAAAGGTCTTAGGGCATCAGCCCTGGACTGAACTTGCCCAAGTCAGAAAAGACCCTTTTGTGAACACTTTTTTGGTGAAGATTATGTGGGTTTTGTGTGTGTGTTTGTTTAAATTAGATAATGAAAGCTTTATAATGCATGTTTCCCTTTTTGCTTTGGAGGCCAGGCAACTCAAAGCTAAGTTCTGTGCTCGAGTGCAGAGCAAACCTGAGGTGAGATTTCCCAGTACCTGGCCTTCCTGAGCGCTAACGACATGCTTTCTGCATTTTTATTCTTGTTTGTTGTTCTGTTATTTCTGACTCATACTGAGAATTTGGCTCAAATCCGTTTCAGAATTAGACTGGGTATAAATGATGACTAGATGAACATCACATCCCAGATTGCCCAAGCCCCAGGACTAGCTGGGATAATAAATAAGAAAGGGAAAGCCGTGTGGACGGGGGAGTGTCCTTGATAAGGCAGGAGATAAAGATGAGACAGAATCTCCCAGCAAAGAGAAAAATAAACAAGAACACGGAGAATGGGAGGAAGAAAAGAGAAATCCCCAGAGAGCCTTAAAAATCACGGAAGGGCCCAGCGGGGAGGCCATTCAGCAGGTTTATGGGATCTCCACAGGCCCGAGAAGAAAACGTGTGCGATTTACTTCTCGGATGCAATGTTACCAGTTTTACATTTTGCTAAATCTGGAAGTGAGAGATGGCAGAAGCCATAAAGAAAGCTTGTGATTTTAAGAAAAGGGAAGCCAAAAGGGCTATTTTTGAAGCCAGACTTTGGTGCTACCTAGGAAAGGACCCTCAGGGCTGACTACCTGGTGAGATGGGAAGGGGACAGCTGTGTTCCCTGCCAACCTACCGCTCTGTCCCAGCCTCTCAGCGGAGTCCTTGCAGCCTCCCTCCCAAATCAGCTAGTGAAGGGGTCGATTCTGGGGTTCCCCGGGACAGGCAGAGTCATTACCACCCAGAGGGACCAAAGCCAATCTCACCCAGGGAAGGGAGCCCCAGCCAGGTCAGGCAGGGGTGGCACTTCTCTGGGGTGGAGGGATGCGGGCTGGCAAACAGGTTGGGGTGGGGGGGGCTGGATTTGGCTGGGGTGTGGGAGCTGGGTGCACGCTCAGTGGGTGAGGCAAAGATGTCACCTAACCCTTAGATCTCTCTGTCACCTAAAGAGTGAGGATAATGATTATTGGCCCCTTTTCACAGGGCCCCCGAGAAGATAAATGAGGTACTACATATAGAAATACAATTATACGGAAGATTTACATTTAGGCGTCTTCCTGTACATCACGCTCCTAACACATTTAATCTAAGTTGTTACCAATTTGAACATCAGATGAAGAGAAACACAATGAGGAAGGAAAATCTGCTAACAAAAGCCTCGTGTTGCCAGGGTCCTGTCCGTTTCCTTGGAGCCCGCCAGCCACAACTGTAGCAACGCGGCAGGCTGCCTGGAGGGGGCGCTCCTGCACACATGCTCCGCGCACGGGCTGGGTCAGGGACCTTGCCCACCGGTTTCTTACGCCTGCACTCATTTTGCTTCCAGCTTTCCAGCCCCTCAGTCTTCCTGTATTCTTCTCTGCTCAGCCCTGGGACATGGCCAAGTTGAGGCTCCGAGTTACTCAAATCTGATTATCCACACAGGTCTCACACCTTCCCCTTTCCAGGTGTGTACCCCTCTTGTATCCTGCAGGGACACAGACCTTCTTTCCCAGGCCTGGACTCTGTAGGGTGGCTCCTGCATTGGCCTTGATCGAGTGCTACCAGCAGGAACCAGGCTCATGCAATGGGCCAAACATAAGTCACTTTCCCTTTCTGGAAGAGCCAGGCCGCAGGCCAAAGCCAAGTGCACATCCTCACAGCGCTTGGGTGTTGCCTTCACCATCCAAACACTAGACTGGGGAGCCCTGGGACTCATTAACTAACCATGTTTATTCATCTTAGGTTACCCCCTTCTATGATACCCGGGACAGGGGGCTTCATAGGAGTATGTGCCAAATAAATGTTTGTCAAGTTCAGTTGGTAGCTATTTCCAAGAATGCAGGCTCTGGAGTCAGGCAGCTTTGGTTTTAATCCTGGTGCTGCCAGTTAAGTGGGTCAGTGACCGAATCTCAGCAAGTCACTTGGCCAATGAGCCCAAGGTTCTAATCTGGAAATGGGGTAATATGTGCCCTGTAGGCTTGCCTGGCACACAGAAGGTGCCCAGTAAATTGTTTTTAAACAGTGAAAAGTTGCATTTGAATTAGAAATTGGGCCAGTTCTGGAAGCCCCAAGGAGCAAAAGGAGTAATGGTGGTGGCTCCACGGAGCAGATCTCAGCTCCACATAAGTAAGACCTTGGAGGAGTCTAGGCTCTTTGAAGCTGGGATAGGAAGGGAGCTTCAAGGGCTGGGCTGGTGGACAATCCCTTGGGGACGGTGTTAGGAAAGAGATTTAAACATCCAGCATCCAGTAGGTGGTGGAACTGGATGGCTTTTAGAGTGTCCCCCTCCCAAAACTCCAAATTTAAGTGATTGGCCAGTTTATCGGACTCTTTGTAGGGTGGAACTATTGTATTATTTTCACAATAATTTCCCGATTCTAGCTTTTCTCTCCAGGATAAATGTGCTAACATGTCAATCTGGCCATCTGATATAAATCCCTTGGCCTGGCCACTTGTTAACTGGCCTCCACCCAGATCTTCATTCTCTCAGGCTCTCATTCCATGCGTGTGCATCACCGGTGTGCTCCAGCCACACCAGCTGCCCAGCCACTCCCAGGACACACCTATTTGCTCACATCTCCCTGCCTTTACTCCTGCTGCTGCTCCTACTCTCTTCCTTCTCCATCCAGTTAAGTTCCACTTATTGTTTTAAGACTGATCAAATGTCACCTCCTCTGGGAAAGAGTCCCCAAGAGGCCCCCTCCCCCGCCCATAGCCACAATAGAGTTAGTTGTGCATTCCCCTCTATCCCCACAGCATTCTGTATAGAATTCCATAATACCATTTATATATTATTGTTATAATTTATGTTTTTACTGCCGCCCCAACAACACTGGGGGCATGAAATATTCATTTTCGTATTGCCCAAACTTGCACACAGTAGCACTTGCCACTACTCAAGATGACATTTCATATTAGTGTCCCAAATTGTTCTGTCTCCGCCACCAGACTGTCAGAGCAGGGACTTCTCCTGTGCTCTGCTGTGTCCCCAGCACTTAGTATTGTGCCTGACACTTCACAGGATCCTCAGTCAACATTCCTCGAGTGAATAGGGGATGTAAAGCACAGCATGGTGACTGCAGTTAACAGTACTGTATTGTATATTTGAAAGCAGCTAAGAGAGTAGATCTTAAAAGCCCTTAGCACAAGACAAAACATTTTTGTAACTACGTACAAAAGATGGATGTTAATTAGACTTACGGTGGTGATCATTTTGCAATGTACACAAATAATCAAATGATTTTGTTGTATGTCAGTTATGTCTCAAAAATAAATTAAAATAAACAGTTTACAAGTTTCTGGGTGAATGAACATTTGTTAAGTGAATCAATGAACGTGTGACTGCATCCCGTGAATTTGCCTCACTCAGACTCTCACTTTACTCTGGGTGATGGCTCACTGCAATGATTTTATAAAGACTCAGTAAAATGATAAAAATAGCTAAGTGTGGCGTATTTCAGATATATTAAGGGTAGGCATTCCACATAATTAAGATTCAATGAGAACCAGGCTTGAGTAAAAACTACATTAAAAATCAGATTTGGAACCCTGGCCAAGGCCCAGAATAAACCCCAGGGACCCTCCAACGACTTCAGACTCTGGGAAAGTCAGAAATGAAACAGAAATGGTGGGTGGCCCATAAGGCCACATTCCTCCAGAATTTAGATGTTCTCTGCACCTATTTACCACCACAAGGAAACTGGTACAAGTGGGAGAGGCTGGCAAAGTGTCACTGACCAGAAGATTTTGAAACAACCAACAAGGCTGTCCAACTCCAGAACAGGCAAACTCACACTAACACATTTTAAAATTGCTAAAGGGGACTATTCATAGTGCTTTTCTATTTGGAAGTTATAAGAGCAGACTTGGGATACTGCAAGGTTAAAAAATTGTATGCAGTCTAAACTAAGACGGGACCCGGTTCTGTTCAGCTCAGTGAAACCCAATTCAGTTCAGTTCAATTCAAATCATTCAATTTAACAAACATTTACTAAGCTTCTAGAAAACAAACTCTTCCACACGCCCAAAAGGCTCTGCAAGATCTGACTCTGCCCACCTTGGACTTCATGTCCTTCATCTAACACACTCATTCATTCTGTTCCAGCCTCACTGGCCTCCTTGCTGTTCCTTGCATGGCCAAGAAGGCTCCTGTCCCAGGACCTTTGTACTTACTATTTTCTCTGCCTGGCAAGATCCTTCCTCAGATATCCACATGGCTTCCTGCCTCATTTCCTTTAGGTCTCTGCTTAAATGCTTTCTCCTTACAGAAGCCTTCCCTGACAACCTTAGCTGAAATAGTACCTCTCACTTGGTTTAAGTACACAGTTTTATTTCCCTTTATGTCTCTTATCTTTGCCTGATAGTTTATTATTTATGCATCTGTCCTTTTCCGTTCCCCCTAGTAGAATGTAAGCTCCACGAAGACAGGTATTTTGCCTGGCATATGGTAGATGCTGTATAAACATTTGTTGAATGGATGAATGAAGACCTGAGTATCTGTTATGTACCAGCTTCTATAATTAGTGATACTGCAACAGTCCCAGCCCTCAGTGGACTCATGGTCTAATATGAAAGGCACAAGAAAAGAAGCTATTTGAAAAGCTTTATGGTAAAGGAATGCACAAAGTCTTATGAGAGCATGAATCAGAATGAGCTGACATTGAAGGGCGTGGGAGTGTGTTGGGGAACACTGTCCTAAGCCTGAGGAGGAGAGAGAAGGGCTCAGGAGAACCCGGGCAGAGGACATCAGATGAGGAAATGCAGAGCAAGTTCAGGAAACTCTGTAGAGTAGCTGAAGGGGTATGAGAGTGGGAGACACCCTGACAGATGAACTTGAGAGATGATAAATGGATGCAGGAACAGAGAGGGCCATTTACAGACCCGGCCGGTCATTCAGCTAGCTCACTGTTCCTGGATTACCTCCTTGGAGCAAGGGTCTGTGCTGAGTTTGGTGTAGGACACAGGGATGTAAAACCTGGACCTGGTACTCTATCTAGCAAGGAAATTTAGTGTGGCCACACGTCCTCAGTTTCCCAGGGCAGTGACCACTGCAGCAAGTCTGTTTCACTGTCCTTGGTTACCCTTGAATATGTGTTTGATCATAACTTTTGATTGGTGGGTTGGAGCACAAAGTGGCCATCAGGGGAGGAAAGGCAGATGACAGTAAAGCAAGGCTGGCCATGAAACGGGCCTGGTGAGACGTTCCTATAAAGTGCTGTGGGGTCTGAGGAGGGAAGGAATTTGGAGGCAGTGGAACCCGCAGCCAGTGCTAGTATTTTCAACAAGTTGGCGTTGGTTTTGTCTATTTCCTGGTTTCTTTTTTTTCTTCACAATAATGTTCTTTCCAGCCAAGCTGGTGTTGCTCAGTGGTTGAGTGTCAACCCATGAACCAGGAGGTCAAGATTTGCTTCCCAGTCAGGGCACATGCCCTGGTTGCAGGCTCGATCCCCAGCAGGGGGCATGCAGGAGGCACCCAATCGATGTTTCTCTCTCTCCCTCTCCCTTCCTCTCTCTGAAATAAAAAAAACATATTTTAAAAAATGTTCTTTCCACACTCTGCAGCCTGGGGAGTGGCCCTGTGAGGGGAGGGGTTGTGTGTAAGGAACTAATGGGGAGCACAGTGACTGAGATGGCCCAAGGGCTAGCTCCAGCCTCGGAGTTGGAACTGTTCAGCAAGCATGGCAGCCTGGGGAAAAGGTCCACCTTCCACAGCCAGTTCTGCCCACATTCCTTGGCGCGCCTGAACTGGACCGGCTGAGTCTCAAGAGAGTCACACACCAATCTGAAAGCACCGAGGAAGCCTGCTGAGGCAATGTTTCTCATATCCGGGGAAAACAAAAACGGAGCAACAATTTTAAATCCAGAATTAGAAACAAACATGCAAGTGGCCAAGTGCATATGCAATGAACTGGGTACAGAGTATGAGCTCAAACTGGCTTTCTGATGCTGTGGAATGTCTCTTCTCCATTCTAGAAGGAGTACAGGAATACAGGAAGGAGGGTGGGGATTTCCGGGGGTCCCTAGAACAGCCCTCTGGTTTCAGTTTGGCCGCTCAGGCTTTGGGAAAATCTCAAGACTTTTCTAGAGTCAGTCTCTTAAGTCGTGAAAAGCAACCCTGGCTGGTCTCCCTGCTTCCAGAATCCAGGGAGATTGTCCATGTGGAAGACCCCTGGAAACCATGAAGGGCTTGCTACAGAGATTTTGATAAAGACTCTGCTGGAGACCTCGAAGGCCAGGAGGGTGCCACTCCTCCTTACATTTCCCACGAAACATTTCTTTCTGGAAAAGGCAGCAGCCGGGGCTGGGGCTGGGTAAGCCAGCCTCGCTGGGCTCTCCTGCAATTTCTCACTCACATAGGCCATCTGAGACCACGTGAAATGACCCCTCGGCTGCTCCCCTCCAGGCAGACTACTCTTTTTATATCCGTTCCCTCTACGCTGGTGTTTCAGTCATGCTACTGTGGACAGTTTTAAAGCAACAGCATCTCACAGATTGGAAACAACCCAAATGGCCAGTAAACTGGGAACTGTTAGGCAAATTATGGGGCCTCCACAAGATGGAATATTTTGCAGTCATTAAAAAATGATGCTTATGAATGTTTTATAGAAAAAGCTCATACTAAGTGAAATAAAAAAGATACAAAATTAAGCCCTGGCTGGTGTGGCTCAGTTGGTTGGAGCAACATCCTGTGCACCGAAAGGTTGCAGGTTCGACCCCCAGTGGGGGTGCGTACGGGAGGCAACTGATTGATGTTTCACTCATACATCAACGTTTCTCTCTCTCTCCCTCCCTCTCTCTAAAAGGAAAAAAAAAAGATATAAAATTATATATATATAAGCCCAGTACAACTATTTTTAAAAGCCTCACTATTTGTAATTTAAAAAAAGACAAGAAAATATGTCAAATAATCATCATTTGGGCTACCTCTGGGTAGCTGAACCGTACGTAGGTAATTTAAATGTTCTTTCTTATATTTTCTTTATACTTTCCAAAATTTGAAAAATTAACATATGTAACTTTTCAGTAACAATATGAGAACATGAAAATTTGCATTTATAGCCCCTTGTGTGTATTGTAAGCAGGCGAGGAGGGCAAACGGGAAGGAGGCGGAGAATGTGGCCGAAAGGCTGCAAACCCAGGGGAAGCGCAGGCCAAGCGGCACGCGGGCGGGCCCGGGCCCGGGCTGCATCTGGGAAGTGAGACCGAGGCTCGTACGATCGACTCGGATGCTGTCTACCGGGCAAATGAACGGACTCACTGCCGGGGCCGTTTGCCATCACACATGAAGCCCCACTATGTGCAGGCAGCTGTCGCTACCCTGTTTCTGCGCTGGGAGAGCTCCCCGCTGCAGGCCGCTCTGTTCCCAGGCACTCGGTGCCCGCTGGCCCTGCCACGCTGCCAGCCCTCAGTTTGCCCTGGGCAGTTTCAAGGGCTAATGTTTGCTCATGTTCTTTCAAAAAAATTTCCTGTCTGGTCTGAACATTCAGGTACAGTGCTCGAGGTCCCAGACACAGGGCATGCAAAGAGCTGCCAGTCCCGGCAAACGAGAAAGAACTGGAAACCCAAGGAGGCTCACGTAGCTTTCCTCAGGACCCTTCAGCAAAGGAAGGAAGCCAGCTGGTGACATGTCTCACTGAGGGACACAGAGGATGGCATCTGGTCAGGCCATGCGCCTGTCATCTGTCTTTGGGACTCTTGCAGGAACCTTCTAACTGGTCCCTAAGCCATTTCCCGCTCCATTCTCCTGCTGGCCATGCGCTCGGACTGCTCTTTACATCTCCCATGCACTCTGTGCCAGGCCCTGGCTGGCTGCCAGAGAGAGCAAGAGATGATGAAAGCCCAGTCCCTGCCTGTGAGGAGCTCAAAGTCTGGCAGCAGAGACAGACGTGGGAGCAAATGATGCCAGACTGGGGCCCTGTGGGACACAGAGGACACCGACTCTGGAACCACAGAGCTCGGGCTCAGCCTCCAGCCCAGACACTTACTAGCTTAGCTGTGTGACCTTGGGCATGTCCTTGAACTTCTCTAAGCCTTTCTCTCCTCATCTGTAAAAGAGGCAGAATGACAGCATCTCAGAGGGTGACTGTGAAGTGGGGCAATCTGGAAAAGCACTTGTCACAGGGTCTGGCACAGGACAGGGCTGAACTAGAGACTCAATGCTTAATAAGTATATCAGTTATATATCCTGTAAACATTCATGGAGATTATTTAAAACTTTTTAGGGATTAGGGATGAGTCTTTCAAACACTGAGTATCTAGTTCAAGGCTGTCCAGTAGAAGTTTCTGTGATGTTGGAAATACCCTATACCTACGCTGTGCAACACAAAAACCACTAGCCACTGGGCATTTAAAAGGAGGTTTGTGGTACTGGGGAACCAAAGCTTTTGTTTGATTTAATTTTAATTCATTTAAATTTAGGCAGCCTCACATGGCTAGTGATTACTGCACTGGAGAGTGCAGCGGTGGTTCCTTAGTCTTTGTGTCATAAAGGTAAGAATGTCCTTCCTTTTCCCATAAAATAAAAAGAAGCTGGTAACCAAAGAACTCATATGCATACATGCATAGCCCATGGACACAGACTATAGTATGGTGAAGGCCTGGGGTAGGGTGGGGGCTGGGTGGAGGGGGAAGTGAGGGGAATATAGGGGACATCTGTAATACTGTCAACAATTAAAAATAAACTTAAAGAAAAAAAAAGAAGCTGGTTAGGTGAGACCAGGCTGCTGTGGCAGCCAGTTAGCGAGGATTCGGAATAGACCTGGATACTAACATGGACAAGCACAGTACATGCATTTGATCAGACTAACCTCACATGTTAGCAGAGGGGGCTGTTTTTAAACTTGAGCCTCTTGGCTTGTCACCTGCAGTCAGGAGTAATCTCTCCCCCTTGGCTGGGAAAACACTCCTGGTAACTAAGGCTAAGCTGCTTGACAAGCCCTGGAGGTTGGAGGTGTTTAGCAGCCCTGAAGCTGGTGAGGTTCAGGATTGGCCCTGTTGCCTTTCCTCGGGGAAGACACCTGTCACATCCTGCCTCATCTTTCCCTTGCGTGCTTGTCACTAATTTGCTATCCGAGCTACTTTAGATTTGTTGGCTGCCTCGTTAGGCTCAAGATGATCATTATATTCAGATGCTCAGCATCTTCCCTTGGCCGTTGCTCCAAAGCTTGAGAGTTCTGCAGACTGGCCAGGCAGGAGCTCTGGAATCCATCCATTGTGGAAATTGCAAAGGGATCTGGCATCTCATGAGGGAAGGAAGTAGAGGCTCTGCAAGGCTCAATCCAGACCCCAAAGCCTGGCAAATATTAGGCACCTATTATGGACCAAGCTCTACCAGAGAGAAAAAAAATCACCATAAAAGCTAATTTCTTGCCCTTATGTAACTTAACATTGGGGGTTGAAGTAGGTTGGGGAAATGTATGACAGATGCACACAAACTGCAATATCTTGTTCTTCACAGAGTGGTCCACGGACCAGCCGCATCACCCTACCTGGGAGCTTGTTAGAAATGAAGCATCTCAGGCCCCACCCCAGACTTAATGAACAGAATCTGCATTTTACGAGATCCCAAGGGGTTGAAGTGCACACTGATGTTTGAGAAGCCCTGCTATAGTGTGCATCCAGGTTATAAGCACCACAACAGTGAGAATCGTAATGGCCATTATCTATAAAGAGTCTAATGTGTGCTTGATTTTAAGTGAGATACACACACACACACGCACACACACATATCTAAGAGCTTCATAACAGCTCTCTGAAGTTGATACTATGGCATCTCCTATTTTACAGATATAAGAAAACCAAAGCTCAGAATGGTTAAATAACTTGTTCAAGGTCACACAGCTAATAAAAGTTAGAACCAAGATATTAACTCAGGCTCCAGAATAAAAAATACCCAGAGATACAATTCATGTGCTGTGAAGATCCTTAACATTACTTAAAAAGCTTCCAAATAGCCTTTTCCTACTAAGTAGCAGTTTGAATTAATTGCCTCATCTGTAGATGAAGACACTTCTACTTCACAAAGTTGATGTAAGGATTAAATTAAGTTCTGTAAATGAAGTGCCTCCATAGTACATGATGCATAGTAGGTGCTCATCAAATGACCATTACCTTCCTTTAGGCACCCTTATGCTGCTGTTAAGGGATAGCTTACGATCCTGCCCCCCATGGCATATATTCTGTTGCCTTAGCGTAGAACTCCCTTCCCTAAAGCCATCCAGCATTCATCTGATGTTTTTGATACAGACCTGCCCATTTGTGAAGTCGCATAACCTTGCTGCATCTCAGTTTCCTCATCTGTAAAATGGGGAGAGGTAAGGCTAGCTCCTACCCCAAGGGGTATTGTGACGATTGAATGAGTTAATACACATAAAGGGTGTAGAGCAGGGCCCGCCACATACTAAGTGTCAATCAAAATCTCATAATATCTAAGAAGAGGTCAACCTAGATTAAGGGAGTAAATCATAATTCTTGCCATTTATGGATTAACAGCTCTGTGTCGGTGACTGTGTATGGTTCTTACAGAAGTTAGTTCACTAGTCACTAAAATTACTCCATGAAGTAGGATTATTATTTCTTGTTTATAGATGAGGAAACTGAGGCCTGGGGCAAGGGAACAGTAGAGCTAGTACCAAGCTGGGGGCTGCCTGAGTTGACCTCGGCAACATGGCGTTCTGGGCGAAGGGCCAGAGCACGTAGGTTTCAGACCCAGCTCTGTTCAGTTCCACAAGCATTTATTGAGCACATACTATATGCTATGTGCTGAGCCAGGCCCTGGACACTTAGTGCATCCCGAGGTAGTAGAAATGGGTTCTTGGAGGAGGTGATGCTTAAAATGAGTCTTGAAGGATGAAATGACAGAGGAAGTCATGGAGCAGAAGGGAGACAGTATTCCAGGAAGAGGGCAAAGCATGTGCAAGAGACCCACTTCAAATGTGCTTATGACTTCAGACAAATCCCCTCATCCAACTAGGCTCCAGTTTCATCATCTCTGACATAAAGCACATTCAGCATGCCTATTCCCAGGTCTCTCATGATGTTAAATCTCATGTTTGGTAATGGACAAGTCCATTCAAAAACCATGCTTCCTAAGGTTATTCAGTGACAGAGACCAACTACATGTATTTGTTTTGTGAAACAACCAAAACATTATATATTCGCAAAAAACTAAGATTGGAAGGAAATGCCCCTATATGGCCTCAGGGCTTATTTCTGGATGCAGAGACTACGGGTGATCTAAAATTTCTTCTTTATTATTTTTTTGTACTTACCACATTTTGCTTAATAAGTATATTAGTTATATATCCTGTAAACATTCATGAAGATTATTTAAAACTTTTTAGGGATTAGGGATGAGTCTTTCAAACATTATTATTTCTTTAAAACCATAGTCCATCAATAGCAAAACAGCCAGTGAGTACAAACACAGACCAAGATCTGATTCCAAGAGTTCAAACACTAGTTTTGCAACTTTAGCTACATGACCTTGGGTAAGTTAATCAAAAAAAAAAAAAAAAGGTTCTACTTCACCTCATGTAAAATACTCTAATTTTATGTTTTAATTCAATTCTAGCTCATTTTTTTAAAATGCAGGTCACAACCCACAACATCAGGGGTCAGCAAATTTTTCTGGAAAGAGCCAAGTAGTATTTTCAGCTTTGTGGGCCATTTGATCTCTGTCACAACTAAATCAAAAGTGCAAAAGCAGCCATAAACAATGTGCAAACAAATGAGTGTGGCTATGTTCCAATAAAACTTTATAAAAACAGGCAGTGGGCCAGATTTGGCCTGTGGGGTATAGTTTGCCAGTCTCTGCACTGCACTGATTTAATGGCCCATTAATGAGCTATAACCTACAGTTTGAAAACTATTGGGATTAGAGTTTGTTTTTACTCTTTGCCAGAAGAAATAAATTGCAGCAAGCAATGCTCAAGTTACAAATGAATCATGTTTTAAAACATAATTCTAATTATGTTAGAATTCAACATAATTCCTGCCCCCCCTTAGAACCATTTATATGATGGTTGGGATGCCAGGCCAGCCCACAGAAGCCCACATGTAGCCCTACATAAAAAGGTGTAATATATGGTCCTTTCATTCTATCATGTCCCCATTCATCAACTGTGAATTTCTCCAGGACCCACTCGCACTGCGCTGGGCATTTGGGGGGACTTTTGTGACAGATGTGATCACTGCCTTTAGGAAGATGAGGAAGTAGAATTCTTCCCCTGGGAATAGGCTTCTGCATCCCTGCTTAGGATGCCAGGAACAGCTATTGAGGTCCCCAGGGTGTTAGCCCAAGGAGTCCTTATGTTGGGGAGTATTTTGGTTCTCAAATGTGGTATATAGCCAATCAGTTATGAGACGTGTGGCCAACAATGGTTAAAAGTACTAAACTGTGCAAACGATACACTTGTGTGTTATTTATTTAAATAAGTAAAGTAGATGAGTGTAGTGAAACTTTGTCAACTTTTTTGGCTGCCCAGAACCACTAATGACCTTACTATGTTTGGAATATTTCCCATATGATTAATCCATTGCTCAACACGGTAGAAATTCACCTTCCTAGACTCCCTTACAGCTACAGTGCAGACATGTGATCTGGGCTCCACTGATTTGGAAGCAAGTGGTGTGACACAGGTGGAACATGGAGCTAACAAGGGTGGTAGCAGACACATTCAGCTTTCAGAGATAATGGTGACAGATGTCTGTTGGGAATGTACAATGCTCAGTGCCAGTGGTGTGAGGTCAAGTGTCTGTGTCTAGCCCTAGAGGCTGTGAGGTCTCTGCTGGATGGGTTGCAAGTTGGGCACTGTTCCAGCTTGTGTAGCCTCAAAGCCTGGTTCTATGGCTTCAATGCCCACCAGAAGTCTTAAGCGCTACTAAACATTTAGATTCATGGGACTACCATAGGACACACTTGGCCCAGCAGGACAATATCAGATGTTCCTTTTAGTGGAAATCCTAATAACAATTCACCCAGCCATCCCAGAGCTATCTTCTGTTTAGGTGACACTCAGGTGCAAGGAAGTGAGATCCATTTGGGTCGTTGTGAAAACCTCCCTAGTTTATGAACCCCACTATCTCTTGTAACGACTCTGTAAAAATAGCTTCCAAGGTCTCTGCACTAACATTGCCAGTTATAAAAGTCAATGAATTCAAAGCAGCCCAAAGCTCTGGATATTTATGAAGTATTTATAGGACTACCAAAACCAGATCTAATTTACCAATCTAGGGTCATTCTGACCATAAGCAATGTTGCTTAGTAACACATTTAAAACTGAAATTTTTAGCATGTTTCCAGAGGAACAGAGTTAGAGAATTAATCCAAGGTCAAATTCTCGTGAAGAAGGAAAAAGAGTCTGGTGGGTTAACTTTTACAACTAAGCATTCCTATTAGTAGTGCTGCTTGTATCAAGGATACCCCCATTCATTTGGAGTCTGATACATTCCTTAATGGGAAAGAATGGAGAAGAGTTATATCTAGAAAGCTGGAAATTTTGCATAACTCTGGATATGTCCATTGGAGTATGTTAAAATTGAATATCACTTGTCACATAGCCATGGATTAAAAAGCATTAAGAACTGATGTGTCTGGGGTGATCTTTCAATAGGGTGAATGTCTTGGAAGAAATATAGGGTGTCCCAAAAAGTGTATGCAAACTTTAACAGCTGATAACTCACTTAATTTTCACTCCTTTTCAGGTTTAACTGATTTCAAATAATGGGTGAAGCCAGACTAAGCTTTGAACAAAGAAAATTTATCCTAAAGTGCTACTAGACTTTTTTTTAATGAGGATACATAAAAGATAAAGTTTACAGTATAAAGCCAGCAACAGTCAACGAATTGAGGGCACACAAATACCAAACAAAACGATTCTTGATGTTTGTGATTTCATTGCTTGTATTATCAGCAGGGCCTGGATCATAACTGTCATCAGTTTGAAAACAGACACTGACAAAAAAAATTATTCATTTCTGTAGATTCTTTTAAATTTTGAAAATGAACTGTATGCTAATAAACACTGACTTTATAATCATTCAAAGTGTGTATACATTTTTGGGGGACACCCTGTATTTGGGTACTATTAACTTCTAATGTCAGTTGTGTTTGCTTTATTAACTCTAGCTCTTTAAGTGTCAATTCTTCCATTTGTTAAGACTATCTTGTTTCTCCCATTAGTTTTCCTCAAATAGTTGGTAGTTGATGGTATACCTGTTTGTTGTTGAGATTCCCCTGGCAGATAGTCTGCCACATCTGTTTGTACAGTTCTTGCAAAAGGACTGAGAGCTGCCACTGCCTAGGTATAAATTCTGGTTTGTTTTTAGTGAGATTGGGGGAGAGTAAAACTACCTAACTGTCTAGTCTTCAAGGTGAATCTGATCACTGTTTCTCTCAGGCATTACCAGCTACCTCAGGCAACAAAATAGTGTTATATACCCTACTATTTTTTTATTTTGTGGCAACAAATTACTGAAGTCATCCATAGCCAAGCACATCTAGAAATCACCGATATTTCCAGTAATGATAGAGGGGAAGAAAATCTCAACATAGATTTCTGATGATTCCATTTAAAAACAGCAGCCTCACATGGCCTCTACGATCAAAATTAAGGTCTTTACACTTATCACTATTAATTGGAAAATAAATATCGCCCAATCATAATCTTACAAAATTTACGGTGTGTTTTTTTTTAATACAAATATCTGAGGGACCTGAAAGATTTCAGAAGCTCAAAACATAGTAGCCAAAGTTCTGGAAAAATTTAAATTACAGCAATTTCACGGTGGCACTGAGTTTCTTCAAAATCCCACAGTGAAAAATGAAGCATCCAAAACAAACGCAGCGGCTCTAAAGCTGAGCCCACATGACAGAGCAAAACGGGGCCTGTGGGCCTCGCTCCAAATGCTCCGGCCAAGAAAGGCTCTTCTGACGAGTAGAAATGGTTTCAGGCACAACACAATCCGTATTTCAGTCTACAGATATTTCTCAGGCTTTCTGCTGGGCATGAACAAAAGCACACTCATGTTCAGCCTCGTTCCTGGTAGAACCTTTAGGCTGGTGGAAAACCATATGAGCACCATGGCCCTATCTTTCTTTGCCAGAATAGAAATAAAGAGTCAAGGAAATCTTGTTTGATCTGGGGGAGTAAAGGAGACAGAAGGAGAGGAAAGCAACTCCCAATTCGAGTCCTACCTCCCACTGGCAATTTCCTATTGATGGAGGTTTTGGGATGGAGTTGGTGTAAACATTTGACTGAAACAGTTAGAGGCCCTCTCTTCTCTGAAGGAAACGTGTGTTTTCAGATGCTAAACACCAGTGCCTATCTCATTGGGCAACGGGAAGAAACAGCTTTTGTCTTGAAGGAATCACACACAGGCTTCTGTAGGGACATGATAATAGTATTTTAGAACAACAATAAAAAAAGAGCATAATCTCTACTTTTGGGAGGCAGGGAGGAGGGGCGGTCCCTTTGTACCAGGCATGGCACTGGATGTCTCAGCTATAATATCTAATTCATTGTTGACGCCAGTCCAGTCCCACGAGGCTGAAGAAAAGAGAGGTTAAATGACCTGCTCAAGGCCTCAGAGCTAGAAGGTCATTAAAGAGGTTAAATGACCTGCTCAAGGTCTCAGAGCTAGAACTCATTAAAGAGGTTAAGTGACCTGCTCAAGGTCTCAGAGCTAGAAGGTCATTAAAGAGGTAAATGACCTGCTCAAGTCCTCAGAGCTAGAAGAAGCAGAGCTGGGACCCAAACTCAGAGGCTGACCTGACTCCTACATCTATACTTTGTCCAAAGTGAACAGAACTCAAAAAGTGACAAGTTCCACTTTGTGTTTTGTGTTGTTGCCTGAAAATTCAACCAAAAGCAATGGAAAGTCCAAGATAAGTGACTCCAACAAATACGGGGACATGTTCTCTTTACTCTGCCCTTCCTTGCAGCTCATTCTCTTTAAATCTTGTCCCAGAAAGTTTGGAATCCTGAGGTGGTCTTCCTAGAATGGAGCTCAGAGGAGGCGATGTGTGGCTGGAGATGGAGGGGGGTTGTCATTTGCTTAGAGGTGGGGGTTGAAGACGACATGAGGGAGTGAGTCAGAGAAAATGTGCTGTTGCACAGGCACTGGCTGGGGGTGGGGACTGCAGACCTAGGTTCCCCACAGGCCAATGGTTTCCATTCTCTCAGCTCTCAGGATTCACACTCACAGAAAGCGGAGTCTTGTTGTGTCTAACTGAGGTTATTTCTGCCCAGGGACCATGGACATTTTGCCATCTCTCATCTTGGGCATGTTTGGCACACGAAAATAGGCACAGGGTACCCACCGATTTGGCCTGGATAGCGGGAGACCTGAGTAATATCTTGATTAAGTTAACTCCAGACTAGACTGAAATATTAATGCTAACTTGGGATTCTTTAAAAAAAGGCAACTTCTGTCTAGCCCAGGCTCCATTTTCTTCCCATAACTGAAAGCCAAGAGACGTGGTTTTGTGAAGGAGCCCAATTTTGAGCCCTAATCCATCCTGGCAGGAACAGAGCATCCAATGAAAATTTCAAAACAACTTGGAAACATTTAACAGAGAAAGGAAAATTGCACTGAGCCCAAAAGGGATTTGTTTAGCTATATGCAGATAGTACCTACAACAATAAAAAGTGAACACTTATTTATTGAGCACTTACTATGTGCTGGGCACTATTCAATTCATCTAATCTTCAAACAGCCCTATGAAGGAATTACATACTCTTAGTAGCCCTACTATACAGGTGAAGAAACTGAGGCACAGAGACATTAAGGCCCTTTCCCAAGGCCCCCAGCTTCTAACTGGAAGAACCTGGGTTTAAACCCAAAAGTCTGGGGCACAGAGCCTGCTCTCTTAACCGCTGTTCTGATCACAGGGGTCACTACAGTAGTTGCAGTAAAGAGGCTTGTGCGGAGGAGGGGCCTGATTTGTGAGACATCATGGGAGATGAGCTCTGTGGATGTGCTCCCAGAGGCAGAGGGGATGCCTCCTCTCCTGGGGGTGTTTCTGACACCCTGCCTCTGGGGGAATGGAGCCATCTTCAGAGAACCCTGGGGTTTTCTAGATACAAGGGAACCCAGGAACCACTTGGTGTAGATACTGGTTTACAGACAGGGAGACTGAGGCACAGGGAAGCAGAAGGATGGTGCCAAGGAGCAGCAGAAGCCGGGTCAGAGGGAGCTTCCTCTTCCAGGAAGCTCTCCTTTCTTTCTCTCCTGTTTTTCTTTTCCTGTGAGGATTCTGCTTCCCCCAGCAAGCCAGACTCTCACCCACCTGCATGGCCCAGTCTGGATGAGCAGATATTTATGGTCCAACCCGCCTGCCCCTGTGAGGTTCCAGGCAGCTAGGATGAAACGAAGACCCAAGGAGCTGGCATCCCCCAAAGCTGCCTTCACAAGGAAGCCACTGTGCACCACCGAGGCCCACATCCTTCCAGAATTTGCAGACCCACTCTTCTGATCCAGGCCATTTTCTACCTGGAACTGGACCAGCCCTATGAAATCCCATTTCCAAGACTCCACCAGGGTCTCAGGTACCTTCTCAGGGCACATGGTTCCCATCTGGACCCTTCCAGTGAATTTCTGGGAGCTGGGCAATTCTGAGCCCAGCATCCCTCCCCTTCCCACCTCTGCACCTCAATGGAGGCAGTACCCACCCTCCCACCAAAAGGTGGCGTTGGCCGGAAAGGAGCACCTCTCTTTGGCAAGGGGAAGGCAAGTCTTACCTTTCCACCTGGAGGTTGACTTTGGAAGGTTCCACGTTGGGATTTTCCCACTCCATTTGCGGGCAGTGCATGAAATAGCAAAGGGTGTACAGGGCCTCAGGCTCCCAGTAGAGCGCCCCTTGCTTGTGGTGCAGGGGAGTCCCGTTGCCATGGTGCTTGGCATTGAGGGGCTGCAGGTGATGCATTGCTCGGGACACCAGGTCACCTGTAGACAGAAGTAAGATTTCAGATCCTTTAGGCAGTAAAGACTTGCAGAAAAGATATGCCTGAAATTCTTTGAGAAATCCCATTTTATAGACAATGAAACTGAGACTCAAGGTCACAAGATTAGTTAAGAGGCAGAGAAGGATTTCAACCTGTGTATGTCTAAGCCTCATGCCTGTGCTCTTCACCCCACCAGACCAAGTCCTTTTTTGCTGAGACAGCCCAATGCAGCCCTGTCCAGCTCCAAGTCTGTCTTAAGGATATTTGGCATTTTGTAGCCAAGGTGTTAACAAATGCTCTATACCCTGATTCAGTAATTCCACTTCTGGGACTCTGTCCCAAAGTTGGAATCCAAAATGCAGCAAAATCTTCATGCACAAGGATTTTCACCCAAACCTTATTTACAGGGTCCAAAATTTGACAAAGAAACAAATGTTTAAAAATGAGAGTGTGGTTAAATAAACTCTGGTACATCTACATGATAAAATCATAAACTTAAGCAGTCATTAAAAATGTTTACATAGAGGTGCAATGCCATAAAAAAAAAATCCTTACGTTAAAATGGTAAGTGGGGAAAAAAGTGAAATTCAAAATTGCATACAGTGTGATTAGGATTATGTTATTAAAAACTATGTACTGAGTAAATATTAGGAAAAAAAAATCGAAATGTTGACCAAGGATTTGCCTGCCTAACAGGATTGTGGGTAATATTCCTTTATATTCACCTTTTCTGTAGTTTCTGAGATTTGAATTATGGAATGTGCTACTTGGTATTATCAGAATAATAAGCGTACTGAAGTGGTGTGTTTACTTCCTTACACCTTCCGTCTAGGGTCAACTTGGAGTGTACTCACCTTTCCATCTGTTTTTCTTGAGATTTCCCATAAAAAAAAGCTCAAAATAAGAAAAATCAAAAGGGAGCAGAGAAGAGAAAAGGGTCCGTGTTTCAGGCCCTGCAGCACCCCTCCATTCCCCAAGACACCAGGAAACCTTTGCTTCGGGTGGGCCAACCACCTCCTCTGAGCATCATTCAGCTTGCCCTGCCCTTCCAGGTTCCCTGCTTCATTCTTCCAACTACTGAAGACCTTCAAGGCTGTGATCAAGTACCTCTTCTTCCATGCAGCCCTCCAGAACGCCCCATCAGAATCAACCTCCCCTTCCCCTGTGTGCCTGCAATACCCGCAAATAGTCTAGCACATTAGTGGTTTAATTCCGTCATGTTTCCCAGTGAATTGTCCACACATCTACTGACTTCAAGGGCAGAGAACAAGACCCATTCCTCGTCCTGCTCCTGAAGAAGCAGGGTAGTATAGTGGTTAGGAAGGTGCTCTCTGGACCCAGACTGGCCTCATCACTACCATCACCACCAGCATCATTTCCATCAACATCATCATCACCACTGTCACCACCACCATCCCCATCACAGTCATCAGCAGCCTAGTCCCTGGGTCAGAGGCCCCAAGAATGTCTCTGTGCAGGGCTGGCCATGGGAGAGGAAACTGGCACAGGCCTTGCCCAGTCACTAGCTCCACTCTGCACCCTGCTTCATGTATGTGCTCTCTGCTGCTTCCCCTGCCAGCTTCGTGAACGCAAATCATAAATCACTTGTAACTAGCTGCCCGGAATTTGGGCAGCAGGAGTTCAGCTCTAGGAACCTCCTTGAGGATCCACGTATAACAAGTTTTCCCAAACATCAGCCATTCGGGAATCACCATCGTGACTTCTCTCCTATCTGTGTGCCACAGGTACAATTTATTTACTTAATATTTTTCTTTAAATTGGCTCATTCTTTCCCGCAAATAAATTCATTTGAAAAGGAAACCTCATATCAGTGCCATAAATGGAAAGCCAATATTTTTCTAGTAGTCATAAAAAATTCATAGCAATTAAAAATTAAAAGCGTTTTCTGGATCACCTACGACCCTTTCCTGTGCCGCTGTTTTGGGAAACGCTGCTCTCATCGGCCAGACGCGGGCTATCAGCGCATCTCAGCGGCTCTGACTGAGCCGTCCTCGGCGCGCCCGATGTGACTGCCTGGGCCAAAGGGCCACCGTTCCAGAGACGGGCTCCTTCTGTCTAAGCCTGACCACAGGCAGCACCTCCACGTCCTCCCAGCTCTCCATTCCATCCAGGGGCGGCTACCACCTACTACAGTAGGTTTCAAAACCTGTCACAACCCTGGGACTGGAGGCGGCAGGACTCGCTAGGAAGAGCCCACCTCCTTGTCCAAGCATTGAGGGCTCTTTTGTTCTGTTTTGTTTTTTCCCGGTGGCACACTGGAAAGCCAACCCAGAAACCCTTTTTACACATGGCTGTAAATTAATGGCTCCTTTGTGATTGCTTCATTGACCGGGAGCAACAAGTTCACAGTTAACTGTGAAAAGGCAACAGGAAGAGGCAATTTTAATGAAACCCTCAGTTTCTCCCCTTAAACATCAGAAAGCAATTACTTTAATCAATGACTGTCCAATGGTCAGTTAATTGGGAGCTTGGGGGCAAGACTGGGATGTCTGGCAGTAGGGTAAAGATCTCAGAGGACAAGATTATGGGATTGGATGGGACCAAACGCAGAGTCAAGTTGTTTCACAAGTGAGAAGGCCCAGGGCCTCTGCTTTCCCCTGGGCTCAGCTGGGAGACTGGGCGGGCCCGTTCCCCCAGACCAACGACCCCCTTCACGGAGGGGACCTGGACCGCCCGCCAGACTCTAAGTCAGCTGTGAAGTTCAGCACCTCGCCTTGCAAATTTCCTAGGGCTTCTGGTTAAAGAATCACCAGCCTGTGTCAGTTTGGGGACCTTTGTGGTATCCTGATTTAGCTTCTCACTCAAATATTTTAGACACACAGAGGTTCAGTTCTAGTTCTCTTGAGTTCAAAATTCAGTTCAAATGCGTATTTAATATTTTACTGAAGTTTCACGAAGAGTTCCCCTCACCTGTAACATTTTCTTCAGCTTTTTTTTTTTTTACAGACTAGTTCACTGTGGGTCATTCATTTACTCATTTGACATTCAACAGTTATTCCCAAGTTATGGGCAATGTGTCAGAAAGCAAAGCTGAACTGGACACAGCATAGCAGAGGAAAAAAAGAAAAAACTGGGTTTGAATCATGACTGCATTGGGCCAGGCATTTATCCTTCCAAGTCTCAGTTTTCTTATCTGCGAAATGGGAACAATAATACCTTTAACATATTTAAAGCACTTGGAGCACAGTAGGGGCTCCAGCAATAGTGGATGCATTTTCATCCCAAGCCATAGCAGGCTGGGAAAGACGGCTCTGGCATCACCATGGAGTAAGGCAGGTCTGGGTTTAATATGCTGCTCTGAGGATGGTCGGAGGCAGGGGGTATAAGCAGGAGCCTCTGCCTGCAGGGGTGGACCCCCATCTAGGAGCCTGGGGACGAACCTTTGTGACTTTCCACATGTCCAATTTAGTTTCCAGGGAAGCGGCCCCAGTGCATCCTGCAGAGCCGAGTGCAGATCTTCAGCTGGGAGGAACAGAGACCCGACCACCACCCTGATCTCACGGAGGGCTCTCGTGTCCCCTGTGACATGGACAAACAGCTGCTGGGGGAGTCGTCTCGTGGCGAGCGGGAAGCTCTGCCTTGAGACCTGGATTCGATCCCCAGCCCTTCGGCTCACAGGCACAGCTCACCCTCTCCCCACCCCATTCCCACACCCAGGCGCACAGTAGGGGTGACACTGGAGATGATTCGTACAGATTTCTCGCCGCTCCCTAGTTCAAGGCACTGTTAAGAAGCTCATGGTCAGGGGCTCTGCCCTCCGACCTGGACAGCCTGATTCAAGAAGAGCAGGGACGGCTGGGAACAAACTCTCTCCACCTTCCTCTGATGGAAAAACAGCGGTTTCTAGAACGCGCACTGGCGGAGTAACCTTTGAATATGAAGAACAGCTCTGTGCACACAGAGAGAGCACGGCTGTATTGATTCAGAGCACAGTGCAAGCCAGTCTAAATTACAGTCAGACCAGGGAAGAAGGCAATTTTATTATCCTCGGTCGCCCACGTGGCTTATCAACGTGCTTCCTCGCGTATGTTCTAGGGGACAGGCTTAATGAATGTACAAAACCCATTGGTAATTAGCAGCACCCATCTTTGTGCCAACAATTCATATGCGAAAGTCAACATTCACCACAATGACAGCATTTAATTTGCAGAGCAAATTGTCCTTAAAAACAATTTATGCGGCAAGCTGCTCCCGCAGACTGCCTGCTTAGGTGAAGTGCAGAGTTTTTAGCAAATCCTCTCTTCTCAGAGGGCCCGGGAATTAAGCAGGGCCACAGCCCAGGTGCTGGACACAGTGCGAGGGGCCATTACGATATGATATCCCAGGACAAACCTTTCAGATTGCAGGGACAGAGTGTGTGGGCCAGTGGAGTGGCGGCCTTTTCCCAGGTTATGCCCAAGCAGACTGACCCAGCACTGTAGCCAGCTTCTGCGTTTCCAGGGTCCCGGGCATGTCTTGGCATTTGTTCTTGGAGGGATGCTTCCCCAGGGGAGGTGCTCGGACCCTCTATATCTGAATCCCCGGGGAGCTGTTAAAAGGCAGACATTCCCTCACCCCGTCCAATTGTTGCAGATGTCTCAGAATATCTCCTGCACATCACCACCTCAAAATAATGAGGTCATAGAGCTGCCGCTAGATCTTGCTAATGTGCCAGTAAAACAGCAAAGGATGACTACACCACAATTTAGATGAAAATTTTAGTGTAATTGGCTTCTTTTGTAAACTTAGGCACTTCATTTTACGCATTTAGAAATATTGAGGCAGGGTTCACAGACTTCACCAGATTGCCAAAGGGTTCCATGGTACCCAAAACTTGAAGAAAATCTGCATGACTGACTGGTAACTGGGAGCCCCTGTGACTGCAGGCATCTCATGACTTTGCGGGTTTGATGAGAATGAAAATGCAGTTTCCAAGTTCAGGTGCCAGACAAGTAGCTTTAGTGACAGTAAGGACCCCCTACGGCTTGAATCAGCTACTACTTTGCTTCCAGAGGTGCCGCGTGCTAAAGGGAGGCTGCCTGCCTGTCCTGGGCGCACAGGGAGTTCCCACGGGAAGGCGTGCACGTTGCTTTCTGGATCCAGGAGCCTGCAATAGGTCAGGATTTTCTGGACTCTCGCACCAACTCATTCTTTAACATAAACCAAGTGTTTCTGAGATCAACCCTCTAGTCCCATCAGGAACTAATACACAGCTAAGTCATTTGACAATCAACGGCATCATAAGAAAATAAGGTTTTACTTTCCTCTGGTTGGCTGGGCTCAGAGAGCACAACCCTAAATTAGGGGTGCGCAAGTGTGACATGCCATTGCTCAAACTGTGGCCCCCCACCTTGACAATTCCTCCCTTCTCTCTACCTCTCTCTCTGTCTCTCTCCCTCTTCCTCAACCCCTCTTCCTATTACCTGAGGACCTACTATGTGCCAGGCAGTATTCTTGGTGCTGGGGTTACATCAATGAACAGAACAGACATCTCTACTCTCTACGAGACTATATTGCAGCAGGGAGAGATAGACAATGTAAAAAATAACTGAGTAAAATATAGGGTGTGACAAAGAGAAGGGAAGTGAGTGCTCATGGTTCTCAGGTTTGGGGGGAATGAAAATGTTCTAAAACTGATTGTGGTTATGGTTGCACAGCTCAAGAAATATACCAGAAATCATTGAGTTATGTACTTTAAATAGGCAATTTGTATTTCAATTATATCTCAGTGAAGCTGTTATTAAAAAACAACAAAACAAAATATAGAGAATGCCATAGGAAAACTGCTAGGAGAAAGGTAAGGCAGTAAAGGGGGCTAAACATCCTCAGGGGGTCCTAATTTTGTCTTTACCCCAGATTTGAGAGAGAGAGAGAGAGAGAGAGAGAGAGAGATATGAGAAGCACTGATGCAAGAGAGAAACATTGATTGCCTCCTGTTGGTGCCCTAACTGGGGACTGAACTTGTAACCCAGGTATGTGCTCTGACTGGGAATCGAACCAGCCATGCCCTGGCGTACGGGATGACGCTCCGACCAACTGAGCCACCCAACCAGGTCAGGGGGTCATAGTTTTCAATAGGGTGGTCAGGGAAAGCCTCACTGAGAAGGTCACATTTGAGTGAGACTTGAAGGTAATGAGGGAGCAAGCCATGTGCATATCTGGAGAAGAGTGGTCCAGGAAGAGGGAACAGTAAGCACAAAGGTCCTGAGGTTGGCCTGCTGTGTTCGAGGAACAATGAGGAGTCAGGGTGACTGAGGCCAGTAGGCCATAGGGGAGAGTGAAGAAGGTGTCTGAGTGATATGGGTGGGGGGCCTGCAAACAATTCTGAGAACTTTGTTTTTTTCCCTCTGGGTCAGATGGGGAACTGGTGGAGGATTCTGAGTAAAGCAGAGAAGTGATCCGATATATGCTTTAAAGGAAACCCACTGTGACAATCACGTGAACAGCAACCATTTATAGAACACCTACTGTGTGCCAGGCACGTGGCAAACTCCTTTATGGGCATTAGCTCATCAAATCGCTGTAGATAACTCTAAGTGAGGGACTATTATTTCTCTTTTATAGGAAACTGAGGCTCAGAAAAGGTTAGAAACTTGACTTACATCAGTGGCAGGGCCAGGGAACTGACCAGGTCTGCCTGACTCCAGAGCCCTCGCCTTCCCCGCGGCCATCCTGGCACTGTTTTGTGCACATGGCAGGGGTTCAATAAAAGACGCCATCTGGCAGGTTACAGAGCACTTCCCTGCGGGCAGGGGCACCCTGGGAACAGAGAGGGCGGGAGAACCGGCATCCACTTACTCAGTTCTGCGATGCTGCCCACGCGGGTGGCCAGCAGGGACTGCTCGATGGTCCTCAGCTCCGACTGGCTGAACATGGGCAGGTCTCCCGGCTTGTTTGACCGCTGCGGGTCTCTGTGCAGATTCAGGCTGTCTGGCAGGCACAGCACTCCTGCAGTCAGAGGGAGAGGGAACCAAAGGAAAACAGATGGTTACTTTTCAGCTAACCAGAGAAAGGGCGTCCAACCTTGCACAGCCTTGAACAGCCCCAGAGCTGGCACCACAAACTGACGTGATGACCAAGGCTCTGGACCCCCTTCAGAAATGATGTCTAACTATTTTAAAAGGTTTCCTCAACGTCCTGACCTGCTGATTTTAACAAACACATGCGCATTTGCGTGCACATTTCCAAAGGACACAAAACAGAGCAGGAGCTTCTCTGTTCAGAGATGCCTCAAGAGAAGCCGGTGGTCACTGCCCCCATCTCCATCCAGAGCAGCTGCTGTCCCTGTGTGAACTGGAGGAAGAGCCTCTGCGGCTGTCACTTCTGAGGACTCACTTTATTTGCCCAACAAAGTTAACTCCGGGTGGCTGAGCTTTTACCTGTTGACAAGGCTCACTTTCTCTGTAGACCTCAATGTCAGTAGGCAGAGTCCTCATGGACTTTTGAACCTGTATGGTGAATACGCATGGAAAGCCCTGGAATCCAAGTCTTCTCTCCCCTTCCTTTGCATTCCATGACCACTTAGTGGGAACCTCAGCACCTGCTCTGGTAGGTTAGTCAGAAGTATTCACTGGTCCCGTCACCGCCCCACCCTGGAAGCACAGGCAAAGTGTGCTTCCTCGCTCCTTGGCTTTGGGCTTGACTACTCACTCTGGCCAAAGATATGCCCATGAACACGATGGAACTAAAAGCCTGCAAAGCACCTGTGCAGTTGAACTTGCTCTCTTGTGCCTCTGCCATCACCATGAGAAAAACATGCCCTGGCTAGCCCGCTGGTCTAAGGAGGGTGAGCGACACACAGAGCAAATCCAGTCCCAGCCTGAAGCTTAGCGCTGCCCCACAAAAACAAATGCTAATTTGGTATGTCGTTGAGATAGTGGGACTGTTTGTTACTCAGCATCAGGATGGTGATAACGAACAGATACACCTAACCAAGTGCCAATCACTGAAGATACCACGAACAAGGCAGGCACGGTGCTGCGTTAGGGGCCGCGGACACAGTGATGGACAGAATACACACACTCCCTGTCCTCAGTAGGCTCACAGTCTAAGCAGAGGAGATAGCTGCTACCCACGCAATACAAAGCCACATGCTAAACGCCCTGTGGTAGGAGAAAGTGAGGAAGGAAGGCATGTCTTAGCAGGGACCTGAGAGGGTAGCTGTCAGTAAGTAGGAAGCACACATTGAGTACCTACTGTGTTCCCACCCCTGCTAGGTGCTTTGAATTTATAAGAGAAGCAGAAGACGTGTTCCAGTAGTTTATGAACTAACTGAAGAGACAAGACTGGAAATGACAAAATAATTTAGGAACAATAGGACAGTATCAATATGCGGGGGCTGCATTATCTCCGACCACTGGCGGGGCAAGGGGAAACAGACAGAATGCAAAGGTCAGTGGTTCAAGTCCACTCCTCACTGTGCTTGAACCTCAAAAGCTCAGCGAATGAAGGCTCCTCCTTTGACGATGGGCCCATGTGAGGTGGCGCCTGTCACCTCTTCTGGCCAGTGCCGCCTAATTAGTGGCTCCGGCCATAGGGAGCTGGCAACTTGTTCCTGAAGGTTTCACCTTCACACCTAATTGGCTGATACAACAGGGAAGGTAACCCCAGGAGGCTTTTTCGGATGAATGATAAATAAATGGATGCGCGATGCGAATGAGGATTCCATTTCCAAGTTCCTATCGCCAGGAAACTGGTCAAGGAAGTTTCTTCCTACGTTTGTTCTTCAATCATTGTTTCTCAAACATTTTTTGACTGTGACTCAGAATAGGAATGTACTTTATGTCACGGCCCAGGACACCCACCACCACCACCACTACTACACACACATACACTTTTCATGTTTTCCATGAAAAAAAACCTTCATGGAAAATACTGACCCTTACTACTGTCGCATGATGCACTCTCAATTTTTTTCCTTTTTATTTCTATTTTATTAATAAATAAAAAGATGCTGTCTGTAGCACCAAAAGGGGTTTCGTGACCCACTGATGGGCCGTGATAGGCAGTTTGAAAAACTCTGCGGACTGTGCTAGGACACGGCTTGGCATTAGCGGGACAGCGCACATTCGCCGGTTCCTGGACCCCGCCTGGTGCCGTGCGGGCTCCGCAGGCGACGTGGAGATGACCGAGAGGGGATCCCTGCACTCCAGCAGCCCTCAGCTTTTCAGGGAAGACAAGACCTTCACAGAAATCCCCATCATCCAAGGCTGGCCTCCTGCCCGTCCCCTGTCACCGAATGGTTGAGTCATCCTTGTTGACTGGGGACACCCTGAGTCACCCTTGCTTCCCTCCTGTTTGTTCACCAGCCTAGACACTTGGTTGGAGGCCAAGGAGATGTTGCCATGGCAACAGTGTCGGGCCACTTCCTCATCTGATGCCCCTGATGTCCCTGGCTCTTGTTCAGAGATTTACTGCCCTGGAGAGCTCACTGCAGATGGCACCAGATGATCATGGCCCAGTGTGACAAGGGACCCAAGTTTCCTGGGGATGAGACCCTCCTCGTGAGGGAATGGGTTCGTGGTCAGGGGCTTCAGGGCAAAGGAGACCCGAGAGTGAGCCCTGAGCGTTGGGAGGGGGAAGTTACCTAATTAACAGGGCCCTGACGTGTTGGCAGGACTGCTCTCTTGGTATCTGCATGACGTACAGCAAGTTCTCACCCCAGCCCTGCACCTGAAATGTTGCTTCACACGTTGGTTGAAGCATCAGCAAATAGGATGTGGAGTGTGGGACCCAAAGTTTCAGACCTGTTTCTGTCACTGCCCACCTACGCTTAACCTTGGGCAGGTCACAGGGCCACTCCGGACCTCATCTCCTCTTCTGTAAAATGGAAGTGACAGTAATGGCCTTGCCTCCCTCATGGGGTTGCCGGGGGTAGGGGGTACAATGAGATAACGTATAGCCAAGTATTTTGCATGCGCTGAGCAAACAGTAGGCGCTCAGCAAATGTTAGCTGAGATGACATCAGCTAATGTGTACAAGCCCCGCTCTGGGCTACCTTAGGCTTCATCATAAGAATGAAGAATTTCCCTCGGGATTATTCCTCCTCCTTTACGAGAATATGAAATTTAAATGTGAAAACATAATTACTCAAAGAAGCTTTGAAAGCTAGCTGACTGAGATTTGAAAAACCTAAATTGAACTATTATGCAAAGATAAAGATTAAATACCAGGGCCCTGGCTGGGTAGCTCAGTTGGTTAGAGCATTGTCCAGATGCTCCAAGCTTGTGGGTTCGAGCTCTGGTCAGGGCACACACAAGAAGCAACCAATGAATGCACAAATAAGTGAAATGACAAATCTGCTTCTCTCTCTCTCAAATTAAAAAAAAAAAAAAAAAGAGTTAAAATAAAAGATTATATACCAGGATTTATTCCCTCCCTCCCTCCCTCCCTCCCTCCCTCCCTCCCTCCCTCCCTCCCATTTCTTCTGGAGGACTGTAATGGACTAGATACATAAACTAGAGGTTTGGTTTGGTTTGGTTTTATCTAAAAATCAGCCAGGTCAATAGAAAGGTCCTAGCCTCATATTTTAGTGTCAGACGCAAGCCTCAGTTTTGGACTCCTCATTAATTTCCATTATGGGAGCCGAAGACAGCCACAGCCTGGGGATTAAACTCAGGTTCAAACACATGCAGAATGAAGGTTCAACTATGATTCTGACTGGACCTAAAAAGATGATTTCTGTGGAGAGAAGGTGATCATCAGCCGTGGCCCATGATGAGACTGAAGGGGCCATGGTCTCCCTGGGATTCTATTACTGTGGAGTGGGCTGTGCATTTATCAAGGGGGAAGTTCATTCACATTCACAGTGGGGGCTGTGGGTCCTAACGAACGATGAATTAATGCCTCTGAGGTCCACATTCCCAGCCACGACCAGGTCTCTCTGCTCTGGGACTAACTGGCCGTAAGTGGGACAGAGAGGGCTGGGCATGACCATGGACCCGGACGGAGCTGAGCTCCAATCCTGCCTCAGTCCCTTGTGAAACCTGAACAAAGAACTTCGTAGATCCCCAGTCAGTTTCCATGTCTGCAAAGAGGGGTTAAACTATCTCCTTTGTCGGTTTACTGAGGTGATTAAACAGGATAATATGTTAAACCCTCTGGCCTATAGTAAGCGCCTGCTAAATACCCTGTACCCACAAATGGGCAACTCTGTTTATTTAACGTCTGGATTCAAACAGTCTTGAGGATCATCTTTCCAAAATCTTGTGCAACTGGAGACAGACAAGCTTTTGGTTAGATCACTCAGAACATAACATATGAGAGCCACTCCTCTGGGTGGGCCCCTGGGCCAACCACGTCTGGCATCTGTCTCTGATGGGGGCAATCAGGGTACCCTTCTCCTTTGCTAGATGCCTCGCTTCCCATATGCATAGGATGGCCCCTTGGCAAATATAACACTTGCCTTCCTTTCTTTCCTTTCAGCTTTTGGCTGTGTCTCTATCTATTATTGGACCTGGATGCTATTTACCCTCTGGGAGAAAACCAAATCATTCAGCCATCAGCACCATCCATTCTCCTCTCGCTGATGATGGTCACGAAGGAGGAAGAGACTGCACACATCTTGGCACCCTGGACACAGGCTTGGGCTGTGCCTTGTCTGTCTTTGACTTCAAGGGCAGTCTGCCTGCCAAGCTACACCTTGTTTTCTGCTAAGTTAGCCTCAGAATTAAAGTGGAGGGTCCTGGCAGCTGTCCCAGCTTTATGAAATGGGAGGGAAGCTGGGGTGCAGAGACCAGCCCTAGAGCAGGCACCAGGCGGGCCTGGCAGGTTCCGATCCCCGTCTTGCTGTCTCCCAGCTGAGTGGCACGGGGCTTGTGACTTGGCGCTCCTCTGAGCCTCTATTTCTCTCTCTATGAAATGCTTGATGCTATCTACCTCCTAGTGTGACCAGGAGGCCCTAATGGGATAATTTATATGGACAACCTGGCAGAGAAAAGGGGGCCAATAAATGTTTGCTAATAGTCCAAGTGAAGTTCTCTGGAGCTGAAGATTTAGGAATTCAATAATAGCACGATGCCAGAAGGCTCTTTGTTACTGTGAAATTTATTAAGAAACAAGATAGGAAGTTATCAGATTTTGTCCCTAATGTTTGCACAACTATTTGATTCTGCGAGACTTGACAGTGGGAAATGGATTCAGGCCTGACTCGGGGATCTCATGCATTCGTCTATGAGAGGCTGCTGTACAACAATTAGGATAAACTAAGACCATGGTTCATCCCCCCCGCCCCCAGAACAAATTATATTCAAAGGAAAAGTTCTTAGGAGTCTGAAACCAAATCATCAAAAGAAATAAGAGGCAGGAAACAAAAAAATGAAGAATTGTCAGAAACCAGTTTAACGACATGCCCACACCCGGAGCCCAGAGGACACAGAAGGAAGAGCGTGCTGACCTGAAACGAATGCGAGACACGATGGACCTTCAACCACAGACACTGAGCACCAGCCACGGACAACAGGACACATTCCTGCCCTCCAAGGCTCCCACGTGGCCGGAGAGACAGACCCACTGCCAACTGAAACACCGTGGGAGAAACGCTGGAGCGCAGGCGTGCGTGGGGTCCAGGTGGGGAGCACAGCAGGGGAGCCCAGGGGAGCCCAGGAGATTCAGAGACACCTCCCGGAGCTTACACTGCAGCTGGAAGAAGACCCCTTACAGCAGAGTTCAGAGCCCGAATGAAGGCTCAGGTTCCATCGGAGCTGAGCTACCTCCCAGCAACGTGGCCTTAGGCATGCCATTTAGCCTCCCTACAACGCAGCTTTCTTGCAGACAATACGGGAATGGCCACGCTATGATCCTCATAGGGCCGCTGGAAGATCAAACGGGTTAATATATGTCAATCTTGGCCCCTATAAATAGCTCATTAAATGATGTTGTTACTGAAGGGTATTCCAAGGAAGAACGCAGAAGGGACAGTGCAAGATGGGAGCAGACGGCAGACGGGGGAGAAGCTGGACTGGGCGGTGGGGTGAACCACGGGGAACCTCGGGCTTTGTTTGGGTCAAGAAGGATTTGGTCTTAACTGAACCTTCACGTAAATTTCCAGGTATTGCATCGCTCCATTCCCCCTTTTACAGCCAAAGTTCTAGGAAGAGCGGTGTCATCCACTGTTCCCATTTCTTCCTCCCTCCACTGTCTCTGTACCATGTTTTCTCCATTTTTACTGGGTGCCCAGCAAGTTCACGTTCATCCTTCAAGGCTCAACTGAAATGTCCTCAAACTCAAAGAAGCAAAAACAGCAGCCGGCTCTGTTCTGAGGAAGATCCCAGTCCAGAGAGGAAGATCCTGAGACAACAAGAAAAGTGTCCCCAGCGTGTCTGCTGGATACGGAGACAGAGAGAGGCAGGGACAAGGTAGGGCAGGGTCACAAAGGAGAAAGTGCCTCAAGATGACCCCGCAAGCTGCCCTTCTCACATGAGCCAGGTTTCCCTCGCAGTCAGCTCAGGAGTGCTGGGAGCTAATTAAAGCCTGGGTTAGGGAGTGTGAGTCCTGCGCACAGGACACAGAGGCAGCCACATTGTGATTAAGGCACTGCCCGTGGTGCCAGGCGCACAGAGACAGTGGGACAATGGGGTGGCTCTAACACTGACTGTATAAATAAGAAAACCAACTGTTATAAAACCATGAAGAAACAGAGGGCAAAATAGTCTGTTCATTCACTCCTTCAGAGAGTATTAGTGGAGCAGCCACTAGGAGCTAGGCGCAGCACTGGGCACTGGGGGTTCAGTAGCAAAACACTGGAAATATTCCCTCTGCTTCTATCTTCTGAAAGAAAGTGTAGAGTATTTAGTATACTTTCATCCTTAAATGTTTGGTAGAATTCACCAATGAACCCAGGTAAGCCTGGTGCTTTCTCTTTTGAAAGGCTATTAATTGTTGATTCAATTTCTTTAATAGATATAGACTTTTCCAGATATCTTCTTATGTGAATTTTGGTAGATTGTATCTTTTGAGAAATTGGTCCATTTCACCTAGGTTATCAAATTTGTGGAAATAGAATTGTTCACAGTATTCAGTCATTATTTTAATGTCCATGGGATCTGTAGTGATATCTCCTCTTTGATTTCTGGTATGTGATTTGTGTCCTCTCTATTTTTTTCTTAGCCTGGTTAGAGGCTTATGTGATTTTATTGATCTTTTCAAAGAACCAGTTTTTTGTTTTGTTGATTTTTCTCTATCGATTTCTAGTTTTAAAATTCATTGCTTTCTATTCTAATCTTATTATTTATTTTCTTCTGATTACTTTGGATTTAAGTTTGCTCTTGCTTTTCTAGTTTCCTAGACAGAAGTGTATATTATTGATTTTAGATCTTTCTCCTTTTCTGATATATGAATTCACTGCTATAAATTTCCCTCTAAACACTGCTTTTACTGCACCCTCAAAATTTTGGTAAGTTGTTTTCATTTTCCTCAAAATATTTTAGAAGCTTCTTTTAAGATTTCTTCAACTCCTGTGTTATTTTTAAGTGTGTTGTTTGATCTCCAAGTATTTGGGATTTTTCTAGCTATTTTTCCACTGTTGATTTCTAGCTTAATTCCATTGTGGTCTGAAAACCACGAATGTAAAAGAATTTCTATTCTTTTACATTTGTTAAGGTATGTTTCATGGCCCTGAATGTGCTCTATCTTGGCAAATGTTCCATGTGAGCTTAAGAAGAATGTGTGTTCTGACGTTGCTGGATGAAGTAGTCTATAGATGTCCATTGTACCCAGCTGACAAATGGTGTTGTTGAATTAACTTGTCCTTGCTGATTTTCTATCTGCTGGATCTGTCCATTTCTGATAAAGGAGCATTGAAGTCTCCAACTATAATAGTGGATTAATCTATTTCTCCTCTCAGTTCCATCAGTTTTTGCCTTTTATTTTTTAAATATATGTTGAGGCTACTTTTAGCTGTTTCTTTCCCAGATTAATTTTAATTCTGAATCATTAAGTATCTGATTATGGTTCAAATGTGAAGGTGATCACACGAGAAAGGGAAGGAAGGAGACGATGGGCAGTAGGGGCGGTGAGGAGGTCTATGTCCATTTAAGAATCCTCTGGATTCCTTATTTGAATATATATGTACATTATGTGCCCTAATGCAAATCTAGCTGTGCCCTTCCCTGTTGCCATCTCTTTAATTCCACTGTGTCTCACTGACACTTGCTTAACAAACACAAATTGAATTACTGAATGACTCCTGAGTAGAGTTCTTGGTGGAAAAAATAGATCAAAAAGTTTTTTAAAAAGGTGTTAATAACACATTAACACCCCCACTTAAAATTTCTCCCTGTTAGAGAAATAAAAGGGGGCTGAGGAACGGAGAGATTTCACAACAGCTGTCAGAGCATTTTATGCCAAAGACAAATATTCACAGATTTGTCATCCCCAGGATGTCTAGAAATCATATCCAGGTAATAGTCAGCGTCCCCTCTACGGTGGAAGCCCATGTACCTGGCAGGCTTCCAACTGGAAACCTCCTTCCGGTGGAATTTCTGCAGAGTAAGAGCATGGAGACCATTAATATTCATAACCAAGGCTCCCAAGACCTGTGAGATCCTGAATCATCCAAGGAAGATTAAATCATATTGAACCAAGCTTTAGTGTTCAGTATATTTAATTGTATTCTAAGTCTTCAAAGACTGATTATTTTTAATTAAACGGCCTGGAGACTATGACTTATCACTTATTTGATATGATATAGTGGGGAACTATTTGCCAGGATGTTTAATAAGTTGAAATACTCTATGGCTGACCGCACGGAACCACAGGGGCGTGTGTGTCTATAGGCGCAGAGATTAGGCTAACATTTTGAGAGCTAGCTAAATGCTGCTGTTAACATAGCGTAGATGTTAATGGCACATAAAAGCATAAATCTGCCATTTGTAGCTATGCAGGTATACACTGATATAAATAACTAATAGGGCTTTCACAATCCACCGAAAATACAGCAGGTCCTCAAAGAATGTTGTTTCTTTATAATGTTGATGAGATGCCGTAGGAGCGCAACTCTTGTTTCTATGGTAAAACTGGCTTTGTTATACATCCTTTTGCTTTAAGTCACAGAACCTATCGAGGGCATTAAGTGAGGATTTACTGTACAAAGATTACTAAATTGGCTTTTAAAGACATTAGAATCCCATTAGGCTAAATTCAGCAGGTGGTTACAGAGCAAAAATAAACCACAAGTGGACGCTAAACTCTCGTTTGCTGTTGCTGTTTAAAGGTGCTGCACTTTTGACAAGGCCACAGGCCCCTGGCGAAGTGAGTTCATGGTCCTTGCTGGTGATGAGGGGCTGCATCCAGCTAGACATCTGGGTAAGGATGCTTCCTCCTAGCACCTGTTCTAGGGGTTCTTTCGAGGAATATATATCAAGTAGCCCAGGTATACCTCAATGTTGCTTGACTTTTTTAAAAATTATGGCCATCTTCTACCAATATCTTTTTGGACATTTTCTTCCCTCCCTGCCTCTCTACACACACCTCCACCATATACACCATGTATTTTATTTTCTGTATTCTGATGCTTTGACATCTGGGCCTCGCTGACCCTACAGGAACTGCTCATCCTGGGTTAGCCGGTTCCTAGAGATAGAAAACAACTTGCCAGTCAGTGCACTTTTCAGATGCAAACCAGCCAATCCTGAGAACTCCTTAATCAGGTTCTGAGCTCTTATCCACCTGCCCTAATCACCTCAGGGCCAGGTACCAGGCAATCAGGGACAATGCCTAGGCCTCAGAGCCCACTGAAATTATTCAAACAAGTCAACCTGAAATCTGCTCACCCTTCCTCGCCAGTTCCTTTGCATGGAAACCACAATCTCAGGGGAGGGGATGCAAATGGTCTTCCCTGACCCAAGGCCACTCAGTACAGAGGAGCCAGGCCTCAGTGGCAGCTGGCTCCATAACAAGGAAATGGTCCTTGTCCTGTCAGGACAAATTCGGAAGCCAATCCATTAGAAGCCTTTGTTCAGGGAGTCCAGCTGCTAGTTAGGTGAATATTCTTACTATCTGAAGTTTGTACACACACACGTGCATGCACACATGTATGGCTATCCATACACACACACACCCATTCACAGTTGCCCGTCCATCCATTTACCATATGTACACGTATGTATAATCAAGACACACTTTAACCAAGGAGAAGTTTCTCAACAGATGTGAAAACCCATTTTGAAAGTTTGTGTTCTGTAATTTAGAACGAGGGAGCCATGAAATCATGGACCTCGAACGCAGGGAAGGGTCAGACGCCACTAAACCCAGCTCCCCCCGAGTCAGCACAAACGTTTTCCGAGTGCCTACTACATGCTGGACCCTGGGCATGAGATGGTGAAGCCACGGTCCCTCATTATGAAAGCTCACAGCTCAGCTCTTTATCTTAGGTATTAATGGGAAGGAGAGGGGCTTGCGGAGCGGGGCGAGACTCCATGTTCTGGCATGAGGTGGGGGAACCACTCCTGCCCACGAGGATCAGAGAGGTGAGGTAGGAAAGATCTACTTCCAGGAAAAGGAAGGATGGACCCGTGGCCTCGGGGGAGGGAGATGGGTGGCAAATGGCTTCTCTGGGGGACTCAGGGAATCAGAGCATCGATTTTTCTGACACTGAAAAGCTGTCCCTCCTGGGAATGTGAATGATTTTGAGAAATGCCTTGTCATCCATTATTCAATAAAATATTCACTGAAAACCTGGATACTGTGCATGGGAAATAGATGGTGGTGATGACAGTGATAGTGGTTATGATGACGGTGATGATGGTAGCTGACATCCACTATGTGCTAGGCACTATTCTAAGTACTTGCCACATACTCATACATTTTATATCTTCAGGTGGTGGGCATGAAATATTTGCTGAATTAGGAAATTAGTGAACAGAGGATGACTTTGGGTTCTACCACCCTAAGCTCACAACTGGGGACAGGGGTGTGGTTAAGCAAAATGAAGGAAAAATGGGAGGAAATAGAAACAATAATGTGACACAATAAGACACAACACTAGGTAGGCGCATGGGCTCTGGAGCCAGGCTGCAGGGGTTTAAATTCAGGCTTTGCTACTTATTAATTCTCTGGCCAAATGAACGAACCTCTCTGTGCCTCAGTTTCCCTACCCATAAAGTGGGGGTGACAGGAACAGCACAGGGTTGCTGTATGTGTATCCAGACCTGAACAGCGTCTGGCACATATGAGATGCTCAATGACCAATGTTTCTTGTTATGATGCTGCGCTCAGCAGGATTCACCGAAGCCACTCAGAGGCAGATCGGTTGCTTTGGCTCCCCAATTTTGGCTTCTCCCCCGACCAGGTCTTGGTATCTACCTGGGAGCCTTTCTTGCTGCTTCCATTCTTGCTGCTTTCCTGGATGCCCAAATCCCACTTCCGATTAAACCTGATTTCCTATTTTGCGTCTTTATCGCTCCCCAGCCAAGGAAGACTTCATCAGACAGATGACATTTGAGCTGAGTCTTTGGGATGTGGGATTTTAAAAAAGGAGGGAAGTTAATAAAAAGGGGAGGAGGAGCTGGTCCGGCTACAGGGGGAACGTGGGGTGGAGGGGTGGCGCCTGGTGGGAATGCTGGCAGCAGGCTGCGCCCGGACGAGGCAGGGGCAGACCCACAGTGTGCCAGACCTTGACCGCCGCGTGCACTGTTTAAAGTTCAGTGGGGAGCCATTCAAGTTCCAAAGCTTTATAAACCCATCATTACTATGTACAACCTGGGGGCGGTGTTTATCCTAGCGGCGGTATTGGTGCCAGCACAGATGGTACTTGCAGGAATAACGGCAGGCACAGTCATGGCAGTAATAGTAGCGGTACAAGTAACAGAGGTGGCATCGTGGGGCCTGAGCCAGCAGCAGCAGCAGCAGCCTTGGTTAACTCCCATTTAGGGCTTACGATGTGCCACTCTAAATACTTTGAGTTTTATATCACTTAATCCAACAACCGTATGAAGTAGCTACATTATTACCCCCATTTACAGATGAAAAAACAGAGGTGGGAAGTTATGTGGCCTGGGCAGAGCTGCATGGGAACCCAGAGACCCAGGCCCTGGGTCTTGTAAAAGATGTTAGACACAGTGAGAAGCAGCCTGGCAGCCCCAGCAGGAATGAACATCAGGACCAACACTCAAGGATCAGCTGAAGACAGGAAGGTCTTCCCTCAAGTTCAGGGAGCACTCCTGGAAGGGAGCCTCTGAGAGGCGATTATGGGGTCCTGGCTGAGCCTAGGAGGGGGCAGCCGGTTCGAGCCTCTCTGATTTCCCTCTGGCCCATCAGGGATCAGGTCTTGGGATAGCTGTACCTCATTCTGGTCACACCCAGGCCAGGGCCTGCGAGCAGCACACAGGGGCAGCCAGGAGGCCCTCTGCAGGCCTCTGGCCATCTGGGGCTGGCCTGCCTGGCCATCAGGGGCCATCACTGCTAGGCTGGGTCCCTGAGTCCCACCGCACCAGCCTTGAGTCTGGTCTACCCACGCAGCCCAGGAACAGAGGAACACAGCGTGGCTGGGCCCCTGCAAGAGGGCCTGGCATCCTCCCAAGGCTGCTCCGGCAGGAGGCAAAGGCTAAGGCAGAGTGGAATCACCCCAAGTGCAATTTGGCTCTGCTGCCTGCAAAACATGGCACAACCCCCTTCCACTCCTCTTCCCAGTCACCAAGGGAGAGGAGGGTGGTGTTCCTGAGGACAGCTCCCAGAGAGGTCCTGGCCACCCCTGCCTTCCCCTGGGTCCTGGGAAGTGACAACCAGCCTGCTCTCCACCTCTGCACTTCCCTGTTAGCGACAGCTCCCCTGAGTCCCCCACGGTCCCCTGGAAGAAGATGGGGCTTAAAGTCTTGTGTTGCAGGCTCCATGGGGACTGCAGTGCCATCTGTCCGTGCCTTGATTAGGAATGATCCTGGGGCCCAGCTATACGGGAGGAAGAGCTCCAGACTGTCCGGATACGGGAAAGGGAGAGGGATGCTGCAGAGAGGACCCTCCGCAGGAAAGGGAGGTGCTGCTGGGGATAGCTGCTGGAGCCACGGGAGGTGCAGGGGGAGGGGAGAGGCCTGCTGGGAATAATTCCTATCTTACAGCAGTAGGGAGAGGCCCAGGCTTTGAAAGCCTGCAGGAGAACATGAAAGAGAGCCTGAGGCAGATTTACTCAGGCCTCTGGTAGACACTCTAATGACCTCTTGGCTCCTGCAAGGCCAGGCCTTATAGGTGGGGCCAGTTGGCTCCCTGGCCACATCCAGCCCAGGCTGGGTGAAGCCTCTGGCCGCGCCTCTGGTCAGCTGGCTGAGAGGTTCCCTCTGAGTCCTGCTCAGCTCCTTACCCCTGACTTTCCCAGACCCCTCACCAGCAACCCTGCTCAACACCCTCTGGGCGAGTCCTGGCTTTCCGTCCCAGCTCCCCTTATAGTGGGAGGGTGAAGGGACTTGGCAGGACTCATTATGTAAGCCCCAAATTCCAGGCTGCCCTGTGCTTTCCTGGGAATCTCACGATGCTTCTCAGATCTCCTGTGCTTCTGACCAAGGCTCAGGACTCGATGCTCAAGTGGATCCCACGCTGCCTGGGTGTGGAGCGAAACAGAGCTGGGCTCACCTGTCCTCTTCTTGCTTACTGTGTGGCTTTGGACAAGTCACTTGACCCCTCTGAGCCTCAATTCCTACGTTCGTAAAGTGTGGATAATAACCCCTCCCTTTGCAGACTTGTTGTGCGGTTTAAAGGTAACACGCTGTTCGAGTTTCCTGGGGCTGTCAGAACAAACTACCACACACTCAGCAGCTAAATAACACGGTTATTGTCTCAGTTCCAGAGCCTCGATATCCAAGATCAAAGGGTTGTCAGGTTCCTTTTGAGGGCTGGGACAGGCCTCTCCCCAGCTTCTGGCGGTTGGCTGACAATCCCTGGCATTCCTGGCATGGAGAAGCCTCACCCGGATCTCTGCCTTCATCTCCACATGGCATTCTCCATGTGTGTGTGTGCCTATGTCCAAAATCCTCCCTCTCCCCTTTTCTTCTTTTTATTATAAGGATACCAGTTGTATTGAATTAGGGGCCCACCCCCTACTCATCTTAACTAATTTCATCTGCAATGAACCTATTTCCAAATAAGGTCACATCCTGGAGTACTGGGGGTTAGAAATTTTGAGGAGGGACACAATTCAACCCATGAAATGTACATAAAAATTCTTGAGAAACACCAGACCCTCTTCCTTCTCTGTGACGGAGGAGCTGGCCTCTGAGGCTGGGGGAAGGTTCCAGCACCTGGGCTGCTTTGCTGATGGGCAGAGGCTCCGCTTCCTGGGCAAACACCGCCTCCAGGTGTGGTCAGAGGTCCGCCTTCAAGCTCTGGCTGACTTCCCGCCCAGCGTGCCCAGCCTCGGAGAACACCTTCGTGGTCCGCCCTGAGGCTGTCCTCTGCACGACAGCGTCCCCTCCCTGGGCAGCGAAGGGACAGGCGAGGCTTGGCAGGGAGAGGCCATCCCACTGTCCATCTTCCTCGGCCTTCCCTGCGGGGATCTTGGGCGGTAAGGCCCTAGGCGCTGCCTGGGCCCCCAGGTGACTCCTCTGGGCTGGAGCTGGGCCTTTTCCTCTGGCTCTATTAGGGAAGAGGGATCTTTTCTCTGGGGGTTGGCCCTGGGGCAGCTTAGCTGTCTCTCCAGCCCTGGGGGTTGACAGGCTTCCTGTCGGTCTAACCCACTGACCCTACCAGCGGGGGTGTGAACACTACAGCCTACTAAACACTATAGTCTCCTTGCACGGAGCCCCCGGCCCTCAGCGCACTGCACAGGCGGCCGGGGGCCCGGGCATCTCCCAGAGGACAAGCCAGTGGGTGGCGGGGGGGAGTTCACGCCGATAAAACACTTCATCCAAGACCCAGGGCCTCGGGAGAGGGTTATAAAAGGAGCCGCTGTCTGGGGAGACTTTATAGAACGATGTCTCAGAAGACCTTGAGTGAGAATTGGAGTTTTGAGAGTGGAAAGACTCCCCTCCCACCTACCCCTTTCCTGTTTGGTTTTATTTTCACCTCTGCAGACTGAAACTGCCTCATCATGATTCACTGACCACACATCACTTTCTCGTCTGAAAATGAGGGCGCCGAGCTAATAAATAAGCAGGGAAGTCGACACGGGTTTTTCCCTGCGGCTGTCCCCAAAATGGGCTCGTTTGAACCACAACACTGTTTCCTTTGGTTGTGTTGAGTGTGGTTGGTTGGCCTTCTCTGGAAGAACTGGGCAGACCTCCGGGGGGGGGGGGGGCGGGGGAGGTGTCCTTCTGGGGAAATTGAAGAGGAGGTGAGGGAGGCAGGGGACAGTCTGAGAGCCTGGGGCACAGGACAGGGAAGAGGAGGGGGAGCGGGCTTGCGGGTTTGTCCAAAGTTACTCTGCAATTGTGGACAATGGCACCTGTGCCCCTGGCTCAGGTACTGGGGTGTCGTGGGAAGGGGCCAGCTTTGGGGCCTGGAGGAGCCATCCTGTCATTTCCTCCACCTTCCCGGTGTGTGGGGGGCACCTTGGGCACCACTTGTGTCTCTCTGATCCTCAGCTTCCCCATCTGTGGGATGGAGAGAGGACAAGCACAGGCCACACAGGGATGTGGCAAAATCCCCGGGTCAGCAGCAGCACCCCCGCTTTCGGCAAGAGGCAGTGTGTGGTCAGTAAGTGACGATCAGGAGATTTCAATCTGCGGAGGTGAAAATAAAACCTAACAGGAAAGGAGCAGGTGGGAGGGGAGTCTTTCCACTCTCAAAACCCAAATTCTCATTCAAGGTCTTCAGAGAAATCACTTTATAAAGTCTCCTCAGAGAATGGCTCCTTTTATAACTGCCTCCCCAAAGCCCCGGATCCCAACAGGCTAGCAGCACACTTACCCCGATCTTGGACGAAGTGTTTTATCACAGTTAACCCCCCCATCCCACCCACTGGCAGTGCTCTGTGGGGGCAGGACTGGGCTCCATTCAGCTTGCAGCGCCAGCTCTTAGCTCAGGGTCTGGTACAAAGGGAACGCCTGGCTGATGTTTGTTGAGTGAATCCATGAATGAGCGGGAATGAATGCATTTGAAAGGAGCCTGCACACTTCTGGAGCACAGTCTCTCCCATTTATGAACGCGGCGAGCAGACCTAAAGAACAGAGTGTGAAGACGGGGGGTGTGGACCCGCTCTCATCCTCAGGTCAGCCGGGGTGCAGCTAAGGGGCTATGGGTCTGGGTGATGAATGAATAAACGAATGAACCTTGCAGAACTGCTCTTCGCCTTCCCTTTGGCCATGGAGGCAGGCTGATTCCTCAGCACAGAGGCCCTCTACTCAGATGTGCAGTATTAGTATTAACAATGACTCCCCCTCCTGCTTGACCGAATCCCACCCTCCCCAGTACCTTGGCTTTAATCTTTTCTCCTCGAGAAAGTCTTTCTGCCCTGACCCAGCAACCCAGGGGCGGGCTCCCTCTCCTCTGGATGCCCATCACCTTGTTATCAGTGTCACCCCTTGGGCACTGCTCAGACACTCAGCTGATGGTGATCAACTGAGTAATTGACGGAGATCAATTGGTGATTTTCAAAACACTGCCCTTTCTCCCTACAGGATCAGATGATCCCTGAGGGTCTCTCTGGCAATGGCTGTGATATCATGAGTGCAAAAAAATGTAGCTGGGGTCTTTGTCAGTCAATGGGTTTCCTCCAAGATCAACCCCATTGGAATGAAAGGGGGTAAAATTACATTTGCTGAGCTATTTCCAGGTTCTGGCAGAATTTATACCGATTTACTCCTTACGGGAGATCAGTGAAAAGGTGGCCAAGTCAGAGCAAATGCCAGCGAAGGCAGTAGGCAAGGTCCTTCCCTCTCCAAGGAATGCCCGCCAGCCAGGGAAATCGGCCCCTGGCACAGGGGACTGGCTGACCTTCCCCTACCGGCAGTCAGGGAGGTAGAGGCCTGTGTCTCAGCGCAAGACCATGTAGAAATGACGAGCTGAAGGAGCAAAGGAAAGGAAGAGCCATGCAAGCCAAAGGAAAAGGGCTCCTTTTCCCCGAAAAATGTCTTCCTCCCTGGCCCACTTGCGGAGCCCGTTTCCCCAAGGCAGGCACAGTGCTGGGCGCAGGGGACCTGGTCATAAATGGGATCACCTCCCTGGCCTTGAGGGGTTCCCAGTAGAGAAAGTGAACCAATCCCACCTTAGCCACTGAGCATCTGCTGTGTACCAGGCAGCAGGGCCTGGGTGAGGAAGGTAGTTCTGCCCTCCAGGGAACACTGGGAAGAGACAGACATGGGCGACCTGATTATAACACAATGGGATCTGTGCTGGGCAACAGTCCTCACTTCTCCGCTGTAACATGGGGATAAAAGCAGGACCTAATGGCAAAGTGGTGAATTAACTGGCCTTTGGAAACAGACTTCCTGGGTTCAAACTTGAGCTCGCCTATTTATCAGCTCTGTGACTGTGGAAAGTTACTTAACCTCTCTGTGCCTTGGTTTCCTCATCTGTCAAGTAAAGGTACCTACCTACTACGTAGAGCTGCTATGAAGGTTACAAATCAGCTCCTGTGACATGCTTAGAACAGTATCTGGTGCAACGGTGTTCTAGAAACATCAGTGATTATTTCCTATTCAACATTTAAGAGCGTAAAATAGAGATACAAAGTCATTTTTTCAGATTATCCATATAGACTTTTTTTTCCCCCATGAAAATAATTCCAACCATAGTTTTGTGCAGTCCTGGAAACACTGTTTCCCAGAGAAAGTTCTGTTGTGTGTCAAGAGAATATTTAAAAAGAAGAGGGAAGAAAACAGTGGTCTCATCTGCTGCCCTACAGGTGGAATCCCTCCTGGGCTGGTGGAGTGGCTGATTTATTTGCAAGGCTGGGTTGTTTGTTTCACGAGTTCAAACATTCGGCTGCTTTCATTGTTCCAGCCTATGGTGTGCAAACATACGCAGAGACACACGCGGACAGACGTTCCCACAGTCCCCCAAAGAGCTCCCCTCTCCAGAAGCCAAGGGCAGAGAGCCAGAGGAAGGAGGCAGTAAAGAAAGAGCTTCTGCAGGAACCAGACGGCCTGTTACTCTGACTTGGAAGCCAGCCCCCAGCCTGCCAGGACACAGCAGCAGCAAGGGAGGACTTTGGCCTTGAGGTGCAGACAGGGTTCTCCTCCCTTAGCTAGGGGCGATGACAACATTCCCTGGTTATCCATGTCCCCATCCATTTTTTAACCTCTTGAAAAACTACAGAGAGCAGCATGGTGGACAGGAAAGCAGAGATGGATTTGAAATCAGAGGGGCTGGGCCTGCTTTGCTGCATTTAAATCCTGTGACCTTTGGTCAGCTATTTGTCCCTACGATCCTCAGTTTCCTCATCTCTAAAATGGGTATAATATAGTCCACCAGCCTACGGTTCTTCTATGCATTAATGGAGAGAATGTATATGAAGGGCTTTTTGTAAGACTAGAGTACGCTTGGGCAGTGACTCAGGGAGACAGAGGAGGACCTCATCGGTTTAGGGCTGCGAGGAAAATCAGGCATCATCAAATCCAACGATCTCCCAGGGCCCACTCTCTCTACCTTTAATTCCACCTGCAGTTCCTTTTCCAGGTTAATCTTCCAAGAGCACAGCTGTGGGCATGTTCTCCTCTGCTCAAAAGCATTCCGTGGCTCCCTATTTCCTAAAAGATATCCTTTGTCACCCAGTGCCCTCCATAATCAGTTCCTGCTTTGGCTTTCTACCTACCTACACTCTGGCTAAAGCCAACTACTTCTGTGCTTAAACCTTCTCTGGGGTTTTTACCTTTACATGTTTGTTCACGCTGTTCCCTCTGCCTGGAATGCCTTTCTCTATCCATCTTTCTGAAGAACTTGCTCAAAGGACACCTTCTCTGGCTCAAAGGCCGCCTCCTCTGGAGTTGGATTGAATTTGTTCCCACTCAAGTTCCTGCAGCGCTGGGCGTCATTTCTTCTGCCTGAATCCCACTCCTGTGGCTTTTAACCTGAGGACCTCCCTCCGGGTGGAGGCTGAGAACATGGGGCCTGAGGTCGACTCTCCTGGGTCAAGTCCTGGATATGACTTGCTTGCCCGGTTCCTCTCTGAGCCTTCTTTCTCAGCTGAAAAACGGAGCTAATAATAGTGCCTGTTTCCAAGAATTACTGTCTGCATTACACCCTCTGTTAAATACTGAGCAAGCTATAGGACCTCATATAGGCTCTATCCGTCAAGTGTTTATCACAGTGCCTGGCACAGAGGAGGTGCTCAGTGAATTTCAGCACTATCACCACCACCATTATCAGACTCCGGGGAGGCATTAGGAGAAAAGACTTGTCCACAGGGCTAAGGTAAATTCATAATGACCAATTAAAGGACACTAACCAACTTCTAATTCCACAGTGGCCTCCAGAGAAGAAGGAAATTGGGAGTAATAACAGCAAACATCTACTTCGTGCTGAGTCTGTCCCAGGCACTGTCTTAAGCCTTTTATTTATATGCATTAACTCTAGAATTCTCACTACAGCCCAATAAGGTGGAGACCTCTAGTTTTCTTTTAGAGATGTGAACACTGCAACACAGAGAGGGCAAATAACTCACCTGAGGTCACACAGCTGAGCTGGAATTCAATGCCAGGCCACCTGGCTCCTGAGTCCCTCTACATTGTCCTAAAGGCTCTTGTGCCCTGACAAGGGTGTGTTTGTAATGTCTCATGAAATGGAGACCCCGGGGAGAGCATCAAGGAGCATCCTAGATCAGGGGGAGCCAGTGTCAAAGGCCACGAGGGAATCTGAAAGATGTCTTTTTGCAGCGCTGTCTGCTGTTTAGTCTAAGCTGCGTCCACACCACCTGGGAGTGCCTGCCAATCTGCAGGGCTGGAAAACATCTGGAGTCCAGATGCATCCACCATTCCCTGGGCCAAGTAAACATATGTGCAGTTTTCAAAGCCGTTGGTCCCCAAAGCATTTTAAAATACATTGTGAGAAGGAGGGGAGGAGGTTGGGGGACTAGAGTTAGAGCATCTCCAGGAAGAATCTCAAACAGATCCCATTTCCCCTGTAAGTTTCAAATTTTTGGAGGTCCAGGCAGTTCAAAGGCTGCTCCTGGCTCAGTGTGTATTAGGGAAAACCTGGATGCTGTTTGGGTCCTAGGTCGTTCGCGTGGGGGTGGAGGGTCAGAGGCTGAGAAGGCGGGAATCCGGGGCAGTTGAGGCAGAAAACTATTCTTAGATTCTAGATGATGATGATGAGAGCAGAATCCTGGCTTCGAGAGGTGAGCTGAGAGAGAGTTCAAGCCCCCCAGACATGCTAGTTATATAATATACAAATATGGGAGGGGATGAGACTGGATTGCTATCTGAGATCCAATCTTTCCTGAATTTGTCGTCTCCTTATTTAAACTCTTCAAAATGATAGAAAATACAAAAATGTTCAGCAATTTCTCTCTCTGTCTTAATGTGCCAAGATTAATTATTTTCTTTAAACTGTTATCAGACTTCTGTTCAGACCACATCCCAGCCCATTTATTCAACGGACACTGATTGTGAGCACCTACTGCGTGTCACCAGAGCAGGAGTGGGAGGCTCATCAGAACCAGAGCCATGCGGCCCTCGCCTTCCTAGGCCTGACCACATGGCCTGGTTCGATGGCCTTCTGGGCCTATACCCCTCCCCACCTGCCTCCATTCAACAGTCACAGCTTTTGAAATTCAAACAAGATCATGTCTTCTTTAAAATAATAATAATAATAAATATATGCCCTGGATGGTGTTGCCCAGTGGTTAGATCGTCGGCCCGCACACCAAAGGGTCTCAGGTTCGATTCCCCGTCAAGGGCACATACCTGGTCGGGGCGGGGGCAGGAGGCAGCTGGTGGATGTGTCTCTCTCACACAGATGTTTCTCTCTCTCTCTCCCCTCCCTCCCTTCCACTCTCTCTGAAAAAGCAATGGAAAAAATATCCTCAGGTGAGGTTTAACAACAACAACAAAATGTAAGACATACAATTAAACACTAGTTTAAAAATAACTGTCATATGGGTTCAGCTCTGGGACAAGAATCTCCGCGTGAAAGCAACCCGAAACTGCAGGAGCAGCAGAGCTGGGCACCTGGGCCCCACCGCCCTCCTGAGCTGCGCCTGAGCAGGGCCCATGCGGAGCTTTCCAGGGAGGGGCTACGCCAGGTGGCCGTGGGCTCTCCGTAGGGATTTTCCGAGGGAGGCTGCTCTTCAACACACTGGCTTCTCTCCACAAAGGGCTCAGAGGGAGTCTCCTCGGAACCGACTGCAGGTTTTCTTGTCCTGATCACTAGCTCCGTTTGATGGCCACTGGGGCAGTGTAACTGCCAGGGTTTCCCTTTACATCATGCTTCCTGGAAGCTCAGCGCCCTGTCTACAGCCCACCACAGAATCGCAGAGCGTTCAGTTTTAAATGCATCTCATTTCTGGCTCCTTTTTGTGACCCTTGTTTTTCTTTCATCTCTGTCACTGAGTTCCTGTTTAGTTTACTTCACCTCATATTATATAACCTTGAAAGCAAATTTGAATATTTTTTGGAACATGCTGATGCATAACATGGAACGAAATACATTAGAGTAAAATTAAAACAGTTTTGAGCTTGAATTTTTTAAAAACTTCAGGCCCACCCATACACCAGGATGACGTACCTCCAGTATTCACACTGAAACTCAGAGAGTACATGCTAGCATCTTCTCTCCAAAGGCCCATCAACACTGATAGGTTACAATTCCCCTCTCAACTTATGCATCCAGAAGGAGTCAGTTGTAGAGCCAGAGTGTCTGCTAATCCACACGACCTTCCTGCCCCAGGGAATAATAGCTCTCACTGCCATTTTCCCACTAAAGAGCATTAAGAGGTAATCTGCTTTCCATTCCCTTGTTTTTCACAGTGATGTCTTTTGACATATCCATGAACTGTGTATCATAGACACGTACTAAAGGCAATGGCAGGAGAGAGGCTGCAGGCCCTCTTGACCTTACTTTGGTCAGAGGTGAGAGATGCAAGTGGCCTTTTGCTGTCTTTTCAGGCACAAAGTACAGGCACCTTGCTTTTGAAGCCCTAAGGCCCAGCATGTTTAAATACAGGTCTATTTAAATGCCCCTCCTAAGCCAGCTTAGAGCACTCAGAGAAACAGCTGGTGCAGATTTCTCCCAAAAGCTGGACCCTCAACTAGAGAACAAAGCTGCTTTTCTTTAGTTCAAGTCAACAAATATTTACTGAGTACCTACTATGTGAACATCATATTAGATAAGAGTATATAGACATGAAATGCACAAGGAGTGTGTGTGTGTGTGCGCACGCACAAATAAGCAAGTTAGCAAGCAAGCAAATACATGCACACAGACTTACTTCATGCTTCCCCTCCCCTGTACATGTCCCCTGCCTTCAAGGAACTCACAGTCCGAGTTGGGTGTGGGGGGACAGACTTGCTTACAATCCTGCCTCTCTACATTCCCCTAATTTCTGTGGAGACTCTAGGATGTAGTCCAGGCAGCAGCTCCTCTGGGCAGCCTGTCCTGATCGCCTCCACATGTGCCCCCGGGGAGGGCAGGTGTCTTATAGCTCAAGTGACAGTTCTGATGGTATGGGATACACCTGACACTCAAGTTGTGCTTAGTAAATGTCTGCAGCACGAAAGAGTGAAAGAGTGAGTGAGGACCGAATGAATGAATAAATGATGTTGCTATCTTCCCCTGTAAAACTGAACCATAACTATTGTTTTTGAGCAGTTACTGTGAGTCAGGCATGGTGTTAAATGTTTTTCACATATTACCTTATTTAACTCTTACAAGAGTCTTATGAAGTAGGAGCTGTTATTATCTCCATTTTGCAGATGGCAAAACTGAATGCCTAAGAGATTCCCTGACATGTGCAGCTTTCACCTCCAGGCAAAGGGGGAGCCAGGACTGAATCTAGGCCTCCTGCCATCCAAAGCTAAAGATGAGGGATTAGATGATTAGATGATTTCCAAGGTGCTTACCTTCCGCTTTGGCAACTTTAGGTTGTGTGATTTTTTCAGAAAACTGTAATTTAGATCACAGTTTAGAAGAAGGGTGTGGGGTGGTTGAGACCCAGCTAGGTACTCTCAGCTCACATCTGACATCTCACTGTGCCCCAGGAGGCCTCGCCAGGGAGGAACAGGCAATAGGCTGAACAGCTGGAGCAATGTCTGCTTGGCCTGGACAGCCAGGGAGCCCAGCCAGCCCACCAGCCAGTGCCCCTGCCCTACCTCTCACCCGGCGGGGCCCTTCTAGTTTTCTCTCTCCCAGCCTACTGGGGGAAATGGTGCTTTGACATTGTAAAATAAGCAAATCGGGGCCCCAGCTGCTGGAGGCATGTTTGCATCTTGCCCCATCCTGCAGAAATGGGATCTATTGCTTCAATCCCTGGCCACCAAGAGCCAATATCTCAGACACCAACACAGTGGGCTCCAGGAGCCTGAGAGCTGTAAAGATGTTCTCTGGCCAAGCTGGCAGTCCTACCCTGAGGCATTTTGCCACCTTCAGCTGGCATGGCATTCTCTGCTGTCAAATATCACCCGCAGTGGCTGGGGCACCCAGGGAAGGGCCGGGGGACAAACTGGTACAAAGGAAAGAACATGGGCTTTAGTGTCAGAAGCCTTGGGCGCAGGGCTAGCTTTATTTCCGACCTCTTTGTGCCTCAGTTTCCCTATTTTTAAAAACAAAGATAGTGCCATCTGCATAGGTCAGCTGTGAAGATGAAAGAACTCATGTAATGTCCCTATACCACAGGGTGTGACACAGGAACGCTGTAGGGTTCACCCTAGTTCCCTTGCCCCTGCAGGACTGCAGTGCAGGAAGGGTCCAGGTCAGATCTGGGTTCTACTGGGATCTCTCTGGGAGCTGAAGGATTGGCCGGGACAAGACTGGGGACAGGGATACCAGGCAGGAGGCTGGTGCAACAGACCCTGGGCAACAGAAATGGTTCGCACTCACCCTTGAGTTCTATCCATTCCTCGCTTCTCTGGTACCCAATTGATCAGTTAAGCTTTGCTCAGCACCTTACATTCACTGTATCCCTTGGTAATCACAACAACTTAATGTAGTCTTACTACTCCCAGTCTATAGGGGAGGAAACTGAGGCTGAGAAAGGTCAAGGGTGATCAGACATCCATCCCGAGCTCATTAGCCCACAGAGACTGCTTCCTGATCTTGGTCCTAGAGAGATACTGTCTCTTAAAAGGCACTAAAAGAGCCCTGGCCAGTGTGGCTCAGTTGGTTGAGCATCATCCCAGGCACCAAGAGGTCGCCGGTTTGATTCCTGGTTAGGGCACATGCCCAGGTTGCGGGCTGGATCCCCAGTAGGGGGCGTGCAGGAGGCAGTCGTTCACTGTTTCACTCTCACATCAATGTTTCTCTCTCTCTCTCTCCCCATCTCCATTCTTCTCTCTCTAAAAATCAATAAAAAATCTTAAAAAAAAGGTATGAAAAGAAGGTCAACATGAAGGGGTGTTACTTAAAAGCAGTCCGAGGAAGCTGAGGTGGGAGGGAGGTTCCCTGCTGAGTTGAGTTACTGCTGCAGCCAGATAGGGTGCACAGCAGACAATCATCCTGAGAATGCAGGGCAACCTCCGTGTTTGGAGAACAGACAAGTCAGGGAGGAGGGAGGCGGTTAATGGTGAGTTGGAAAAGCTAAGCCCTTTTTGATCAGGCTCAGCGTAGGCCAAAGGGACTAGTCCCTTAAAACAGTGGTTTCCAAACCTAGAATTAGAATCACTACTGGGGCTCATACAAAAATATTGTTCTTCTGGCCCCAGCTCAGGAGAACATGATTCAGTGGGAGGTGGTAGACCAGATATCTGTGTTAAACTCAGCTCTGTGGGAGCTTCTGCAGACCTGGGAGCCTAGGAACCAAGCCTGGCGCTAAAGGTTGGTAAAATACGGTAACAAGTGGAGGTTCATAATATTATTCTCTTTGAGTCAATGAATATTTGGCTGTTCTCTCCTTACCTATTCTTCCAGGGCCAAGGGCATCCTAATCTTTAATCTTTCTGGATTTCTCTCTAATGCCCTGCCTCCCTGTGTGGCTGACCACTCCCCTCCCCAACATCATTGGTCCAGCTACTGGTCCATGGTCCCAGCTTGTTTGCCCGAGAGTTGAGCCATTCAAGAAAGCAGGCTCTGATTTCTTAATCTTTGCTCAAGTGTCCCTACTTCCCTGGGCTTTTAATCATTCAGAAAAGGCCTACTGTTCGAAGCAGTACTCCCTTAAATGTGTTGATGCCTTGTTATAAATCTTCCAGGCTGCTCTGTCCCAGGAGCCTGACTCGCTAGTCACATCCTCATTAGAGAAACGGTGAGCCGAGGTGGCTCTCAGCTGCGGTGGACGGCCGGGAGCCCCGCACAGGATGTAGCTCAGAATCGTGCCCAATGAATGTGGGCTGAGAGGCTCCTCTTGAGCCTGATGCTGGAGGTCAAGTACAGAAGATCAGCTATCCCACTCCCAGGAGTATACTCTAAAGGGCTGCTGGCAAACCTCCACCAAAAACATGCTCTAGACTGTTCACGGCAGCATCATATGTGGTAGCCCGAACTGGGAAACAACCTAATGCCTGTTAACAGTGGAATGGATAAATCAAAGTGGGTTTTCTCCAGCCAAAGCAATAAAATACAGCTACACAGAGCAACATGGGTGAATCAAGGGAACATAATACTGAACAAAGGAAGCCAGACACAAAAGAGTACACACTGTATGATTCCAAGTAAGTGAAACTAACCCATGCTATAGGAGTCAGGACAACATTTCACAGGTGGGATCTGGTGGTGGCAATACACTGAGCAGTCCACTTTTGATATGCACACTTTCTGTCTGTCTGCTACATTCCAAGTGGGGGAAAAAATCTCACACAAAGGACCCAAAAAACTGCCACGCAGGACTCCTCTGTCCTCACTCGGCTACTGGCTTGCTGTGGCCTCACCTAGGTCCCTGGGCTTCCCAGGGCCCCAGTGTCATCCTTCATCTATAGAGCAGAGGCACTGGAATGGGATGACCTCTGTCATGGTGGGGCTGTCTCTGATGATGGTGCTAAGAGATGTCAAAAGGCCAAGGTCACACCCCAGGTATTTCCGACTTCTAATAACCCCTGGGAACATCCCTGGGGGCAGCTAAACTCTGGGGGCCTCTTGATGCTCAGTTTTGTCACTGTCTTGTCCCCCCTGCCTGGGAATCCCCCCATCTTTGTACCACTAATCTTTGTCCTTGCACCATCAGGGCCAGCCCCAAGGGTAGGATCAGATAAACATCTGCTGAACTGGACAGCTGACATTCCCACTAACAGCAACAGCCAACACTTATACAACCCTTACTACGTTTGTACCAGGACTGTTATAAGCCCTTTCCAGGTAGTATCTCACTAAACCATCAGAGCAGCCCTTAGAGGCAGGTTTTATCTACTGGCCAATTTTACAGTTGTAACATGAAGAACAGAAGCCGAGTGAACTGCCAAGGTCACACAGCTAGTAAATGGCAGGGCAGGGTTTCAAACTGAGGGAGTTTGGCTCCAGAGTCCATGTTTTTACTCTCTGTCTAAAGCTGGCTGTACTTTGATTTGTCCTGGCTTCTGGCGAGGCCAGGATGTCTACTATCCTGTGTTTGCTCTACCACACCCTCCCTTCAACATTTTACAGGTTTCCATCGTAGCCCCTCTGGGCCTGTAGAGGCCTTTCAGGTTTATCTGTACACTTCCATGGCAGCCGCTCAGAGCCCTTCATCTCTGAAACGGCCCTGCTCTGGACTTCTCCAGTTCAAACCAGTCTCTACTGCAGAAATAACAGGGATGGATGGACAGACTGTGTTCTGGGCTCTGTCAAACCAGATATTACATGAGCCCCTCAGTGTTTTCTCTTTGGTCTCCAATGTCTTTCCTGGTAATGAATGATCAGCTATTTTTTCTTTAGGTCCAAGGAGTATCGCAGAGTCCTAAAAACTACACTGGGCTGGGAGCCCTGGGTTGCAGTCACCCCGAGCCTCAGCTTCTGCACTTGAAAAGTGGGAAATTATGCCTGCTCTCAGCTACTCAGGGGGCGGGGTCATAACCAGATCCAAGGGGAAGGTTGGGGAGCCTCAATGTCTGGGGCCAATTTGCAGTCATCTAGAAAGCTTCAGGGTGAGGAAACCAACATTTTAGAACTTCAGGCACGGCACAGGCGGGGGTGAGCACCCACTACACCACCGAGCCTCACAGCTTTGGGAAGGAGGCGTTCTCAGGCCCATCTCATAGACAAGGAGACTGACACACAGACAGCTCACCCGACCATGGGTGTCAGCAGGAGGAGCCCAGGGAGACCAATGGTCCGTCCTACAGCCTGACCTGGTGGATCGCAGAGGGAAATGATGCTGCTCTGTCTCCTTCCCCAAGACTCCAGGAACATCTGCAATGTGTCCCATTGGCAAAAGTTACATCCTGGGGACAAAACTCACACCTGCCTTAAGTATCGCTACCACTCTAAGGAATAAACACAGGGAAACATCTCAAGGGCTCGGTACAGAATTAAGTAAGGGCTCAACATCTACTAGGCGTTATTTTTACAAATACTTTCTCTCTTCTCCACTCCCTTTCTCTCCCTTTGACCTGTAATAGGAGTTCCTACTTCTGTTCCCAATCCTAAGATTCCAGGGACACAAAAGGCAACTTTTATTTTTTCTGGAAAAAGATCAGGTTCACCCAGATAATCCCTCCAGAGCTCCCAAATCTTGTGATCTTTCAATGCTCCCTAATACTTCTTAGTTGTATGACTTTGCGCCGGTTACTTAACTTCCCTTTGCCTCAGTTTCCTGCTCTGTCAAATGGGGCAATGGTCTTTCATAGAGTTCTCATGAGAACCCGTTGAGTTAATACGTATAAATGTTTAGAATAACACTTGACTCCAAGCACCACACAAGGACTTTCTATTACAACTGATGCTAAAGACACTTACTAAGCACCGACTGTGTACTCAGAGCCGGTCCACCCGCGCACCCAGCCGTGCTACAATTTATTATTTATTAAACGCCTCCTTCGCGCCCGGCACAGTCGGTACTTCACATCTGTTCTCTTTGACAGCAACAATTTCCAACAACTGTTCTCAGGTGTGGGGACACATACACGAACAAGGCACCCATATCTCACCCTCCTTCCCTGTCCATCCCCTATTAAACTGAGATCTCATTTCGCCCAGGTGGCCAGTGAGGCGTCGGGCTAACCCCAGCTTCCCAGATGGCTCGGTGCTTTCTCCCCAGAGTCTCCATTCTGGGTGGGTTTCCTCCTCTCTGGCCACCATCCCAAGCAGCAGGGCAGCCCCTCCCAGCTGAGGCCCAATCAGCCAGAGCCAGGCCCTGGGAGAGGTGCCACCAGGCCAAGGTCATTAATCTTGCCTTTAATTAGCAGACGCGCTAAGTGACGAGGCCCAGGGGCAACCCCGCAGATGGCAGTCTGCTGGGCTCCAAGTGATAAATTAGGAGTATCCCGCTTTGCTAAGGGCCGTGTCCGAGCCGGTTCCGGTGACTGCACTTCTGACACCTGCTGTCTGGGCGCCACAGCATCAGGGATCGGGGTGGCCAGCCCAGGCTCTCCTCAGGGCCCAGGACCAAGGCTCCTGACCAGCTGCCAAAAGGACACTGGGCTAGAGTGGAGGGGAAAGGGTGGCAATCTCAGACTCTTAGGAGAAGAAGGAATCGAACATGTATTGAGCCCCTACTGTGGTACCTCACTAAGGAAAGACAGAAACAATACTGGGTTGAAAAATATGACGCTGTCATTTCTGTAGGTCATAAAAATTGAATACTGACCATCGCATATGGCTCCAGCTATTCTTATTCAATAAGCACTTCCTATGTGCTGGGCACTGTTCTCACATTAAAAGGTCGAGTCCTTACAGCCACCCTCTGGGGTGAGCACTACTTGCTGCTGGTGGGGGGAGCCTCTTCTCTCTAGTTTTGTGCTTCAGAGTAGAGGGCTTTCCTCAACACAGGGAGCCTATTGCATCACCCTCTCCATCCCAGTATGTGCCAGGCCCTGTCCTATGTGACTGACACGTCACCTCATTTACTCCTCCTAGGAATCCCACGAGATGGGTGCCAGTGTTATTCCAATTTTAAGGATGAGAAAATTGAGTCCCAGAAAGGTTGAGCAGCAAAGGGCAAAGCCAGCACTTGCACAGCCCACACGGCATTGGTGGGTAAGCTGCTGCGAGTGTGGGGACGAAGCCGAGGGCACACAATTCAGCCCCTTCCTTCCTCTCTCCTTGTCTGTGCTGGGAGCCAGCTGCAGACAGGAAACACATTCTGCCTATGGAGTCCCTTCATGCGAGCGTTACAGGGCCCCCTGTGCCTGCAGGGGAGGCCCGTGGCTGTCCAGTGATGCCTGGTGCTGGGTCCAGGGTTAGGGAGCCCATGTGGCCCCACAGGAAAGCCACCTCTTTCCACCCAGCCTTTCCCCATCAGAAAGGATATTTATCAAACCCCTAAAATTCCTACACTAATCATCCCCCTTTTACAGATGAGGAAGCTGAGGCACGGAAAGGTTACATGACCCGGGTGAAATTCTCTGAGGTCACACGGCCCTGCCCATGTCTGCTGGACCACGTTTTAGCCATGTCTTCAGGGCCCAGTGGCTTCAAGCCTCAACTGCCCAAGGGTGACAGACATGACAACATTCAGATCACACAGTGGCTGCGAGGGCTAAGTGTTATAAATCACAGGCTTAAGACTCCCCCCAGAACACTGCCTGGTACAGCAGAAACACTCAATTATTGTTAAACATTACAGTGAGAGCAGCAGGGAGAACACCCAGCCCCTTCCTACACCCACAGCCTGAGGTATGTTTTCATAGCACTGACCTACATCAGAAGGCATAGTGTCTATGGATTTATTTACTTATTACTTTTCCTACCAAAAGTCAGCTCTGCGAAGCAGGACCCTCATTGTTTCATTCACCTCTATATTTCCCTTGCTGAAAACAGTGCCTAACACACAGTAGGTGCTCAATAAATACTCATAGAATAACCTGTTATAAATGACCGTTCCCTTCCCTTCACAGAGTATAAAGAACCACTCAGCTCACAATCCATAGCCCAGAAGTAGCTCCTATTATAGACGGCCTTCCCCATCCAGCCTGGTCCATAACGGGCCTTTGAAGAGGCACTGTTGGTTTTCAAGGTCATCCTGAAGGGCCCCCTTCCCAGCTTGCGGCCCCCAGCGGCATGTTGCTCACACTCCCATCCCTGGCTGTCTGAAAGTCCCGTGGCGCTGGCGGTCCCTGCCAGAAGCCAGAGTCCCCTTCAACTCTACCCATTTGCAGGTCACTTCTCTCCCAGCATAACGAGGGAGGGAGCTCCTGTCTCCCGCCAAGCCCACGGAATTGAAAAGTAAACACCCCCCGGGGCCTGGCTCCAGCTCCACCTTCCCCGCTGCCAGGGAGAGCACCTGGTCTTCAGATTTCCCCTTTTTTGCTTGATTAATACCATGCCAGTCCCTGCCACCCAGCCTTCGAAGGGGCACGTTCCACCTTTCATTCAGCTGACCTCAGCTCCTGCAGGGTGGGCTCTTATGTGAAAAACCCGGCAAAGGATGGATTTGGCGTGTCCTGGTTCTGAAAAGCACCGATGAGTTTCAGCAAAGCCCAAGAACCTTTGAAGTCAAGACAAAGACAGGGGTCTCTGCAGGTGCCTCCTTTACTCCTCCCCACACATGGGTGGAGGGCACTTCGGGGCCCTTTAGGCAGACCACATCTGGAGGATCCCTGGGGGCCACATCTGGAGCCCTCTGAAGCCAGCAGGCCTCTGCTCTTTGTTTCTAGCGGGCAGCAGGCAGCGAAGCGGCTCCAGCAAGAGAAAAAGGGAGAGGAAACTTCATAAGCAAAAGGAGGGGTATCCTTTGATGTAAAACAAAGCATTTCCTCCTGGTCCTTCCCTGCAGTCCCTTTCTCAGATAGAGAAAGGCAAAGGAAAAGTCAGTGTCGCTTCAAGAAACCGGTTTCCCTGGAGCCCTGAGCGGATCAGAATATAGGCTGGGTCTGGACGTGTTTGTGTGCGCGTGATTGTGTATCTGCATGCATGCACATGTATGTGCTGGGGCTGGGCAATAACGCACCCTCCTAAGCAGATTTCCAGTTATCTTCTGCTGAGAGTCAATACATGGGATTCAACTCAGTAAATAATTACCGTGTGCCCCAGCTGGCACTGAGGACAACAGGGTGACCAGCTGGCCCTGGCTGCCAGGAACCTGTAGGCTGTGTGTAACAGGCCAGGCTGGGCTGGGCTCACTGTGGGCATAGGACACCCACTGGGAGCAGAGGCCAGAAGTGGGCATGACTGCTAGTCTCCGGACCAGCATGACACAAAGGCCTGCTTTCATGTGGCCCCAGCTGAGCCAAGACAGGCTGTGCCAATGGCTTTCCTACCCCACCTGGTTGTTCACTGCACCCAACTCTGCAGAAGGTGAGCTCTGGCCGAGACTCTGGAACCAAAGGATTTTAGCATTTGCTAGCTCACCAAACTCACAACGTGAATAGCTCCCAGTTACTGAGAGTCTACCATGTGCTGTCTGGCACTCTTCTAAGTGCTTCCCTTGAATAAACTGATTTTTATCCCCCTAAACAACCCTATGAGGTAGACGCTACAGACACGCAATCACCTTTCCAAAGCACTTGGGGCCAGATGTGTTTCAGAACCATAACATTTTTAATTTCAGAAAGACGGTATAGTGGATATGTCATATATCACTAACTTCACGGAGGATCCAGGACCACGCCCCTAATCAATCACCTTATTGACTTGGCAGCCACTCCTTGGGATGACACCCTCATTGGAATAAAAATACAGTGAGCCTCACACCCTTTGGGCCAGGCTGAGTTGTCACGTGAATTTGTGCCAAGTGTCTGAACAAAGCCTCTGGTTTCCAGAGCTTTTGGGGTTTGGGGGTTACAGGTAATGGGGTAAGCAGCCCTATTCTGCAGAGAAGAATGACCCAGGGTGGTGCACACCCAGGCAGGTCGGCTCCTGTACTGGGCTCTCAGCCCGGCACACAGTGGGGCCTCCCTTATGTATATGTGGGAACTTCTAAAGAGTTATCTTCCCAGGTGCAAAGGCCTGAGGGTTCTGCTCCCAGCGTGCCTCCCCAGATCTACTGCATTTTATGCACTCCTTTTCCCACCTCAGAAGCCAACCACACCGGTCTCTGAACACACCAGGATCTTTCTCTCCTTGTGGCTTTTGCAAATACTATTCCTACTGCTTTGAGTGCCCCCAACTCCTCTCAGCGTTTGGCCAACTCCTATTCATCCTTCAAAGCCACTCAAATGCCCCTTCCTCGATGAGACACAGACTGAATTGCTGTCTTGTTCTTGGCCCTGCCAGAGCTCCAGAGCTCTTTGTTAACTCTGCAGGAATACTTTCTGCTGAGCATGAACCAGGTGCCAGGGGACCCCACCTGCTCTCAGGATGTGGACAAGCCAGGCCCCGCCCCCAATCCCACACCCTGTGGAAGTCCAAAGACCCCTCAAGTGGTGTGTAGATCTCCAGGGCTGAGTGCTCTTCTATGGCACTGCAGCCTCCAGGCTCTCTCTTGTGAGCTGTCTCATTCACACAGTTACCAGCCTCCTTGATGCCCACCATGGATCCACCCCACAAAGCAGAGGTGAGAAGAGCTGCCTTTGCTGGACATTAGTGTTTAGGGTGGATCAGAGGAGACGTTCTTTCCCCCTTTCTCCCATGTCCTAAGCCTCCCACCATCACACTGGTCCTTCCCCTCTCCTCCGCTCCCCTCTGCTCCACCCTCTTAGGAGCAGATCTGACTCCTGTTTCCTCCGCACAGAGGAAATGACCAGCTTTTCCTTTGCTTAAGCCCTTCCTAACACCTTTCCATCCCATCCCCAGAGCCTCAGGCTCCCACCTTCCATCATAAGCAGCTCATCGAGGTTCTTCCCCAAGGCAGGCAGCATCCTCCCTGGGGTATTCTGAAGGCAGCAGCTAAAATTATAAAATGGTTCAGTTTATTATAGTTGTTTACCTGTCTGTCTTCCCTGCACTGGTCTGTTTTTCTCAGCTCAATGTCCTCAGTTTCTACCACAAAGCTGGATGCATAGCAGGGTTCAAGAAGTGATTGTAGAATGCATGAATGAATGCACAAATGAATGCACTAACACACGAATGAATGAATGCATGAATGAATGAAAAATGAAGACTATTTCTGAGAGGCAGTACAAAATGCAGATTTATTTCTTAAAGAGCACAAAAACACAGAGGAGAGAGAGTGTTTTCTGGGAGTGGGGGTCATGGATGCCAGGCCTGGGAATATGCAAGGTAGCAAGAGATGAGACAAGCCAGGCCATGAGGTCATGTGGGCAAGCCCAGTGCCTGAGGCTTGTGCCAACCAGAGCAGCCCAGTGATCAAGGGACACCAGTGGTGAGTTTGAGCCCAAAGCAGAGGTCCTGGTTGTGAATTCTTCCTCCCTGGTACGTAGGTGAGGACAGAGAGTCATGGGTGAGCTACTTAACCCCTCTGTGCTTCTGTTATCTCACGCATAAAATGGGAGTGATCACAGAACCTACATCATAGGGAGCTTGTAGGGATGAACTGAAATCAGGTGTACAAAGTATTTAGCAGGGTGGCCAGGTACGTAGCCAGTACTCATTAAAGGTCACTATTGTCGCCCTGGCTGGGTAGCTCCCAGGTGGCTCAGTTGGTTGGAGTATTGTCCTATACACCAAAAGGTTGCGGGTTCGATTCCCAGTCAGGGTGTAAGTTTGATCCCCAGGTCAGGTCGTGTATGGGAGGCAACTGATCGATGTCTCTCTCTCTTCCCCTTCCTCTCTCTCTAAAACAATAAAAATATGTCCTCAGGTGAGGATTAAAAAAATAAATGACTATCACAATCATCATCACAATCACCATCATTATCATTGTCACCATCATCACTCCAAACTTTCCATGAAGTCTGCACAGTGCCAGGCCCACAGAAGGAATCCACAGACCTGCTTGCTGACTGCCTTCCAAATCCCCACCCCTGGGTTTCCAGGGAAGCTTTTATTTCTCCCAAAATACTTGCTTAGAAGATTTCTCAGCTCTCAAAAAATGGTTCTAAATACAAGAGAAATCACAGGCGGCCTGAAAATGCACTCAAGATAGTTTAATTCATTGAATATTAAACTAATATTAAAATCTCACCTCTTTTCAAGGCACTAATGAAAATAAGACTTTAATTTTCTTGCAAATAAAAGGTCAATGCAAAATTTACAAAGATTCCCAAGGTCTGCAATACCCCACCCCATCTTCTACTAAAGGGATTTCTGAACTGAAGCTGATTTAAGTCTCAAAATTCTCCCCAGGGACCCCCGAAGGGAAACAGCCAATAAGGAAGGGCTTGGACCCTTCTCCCCACTCGGACTATCTTCTCCTGGGCACACCCTCTTATTTGCCCCAGCCCACGATGCACGATCAGAAGGAACTCCCCAAAGAAGTCCGGCTCTGGTGGGCTCTCCTTACTTATTCATCAGCTGACGCTAGTCTAGTCACCTCTGGAATCGTGCCAGGAGGGGAACAGTCCATTATTCTGAGAGCTTCACACTCAAGATATGGGGCTCCAGGCCGGGTTTATCTTCTTTCTCTGCAGGCTTCAGGGTAGCTGTGAATCTTCGAGGTTTTGGTTTCTGACTCCAGGCTTATCAGTGTCCTTCACCTCCCCAACTTCCTCACCCTCAAAACTGGCTTTTTTTTCAGTGCAAATCTGCAAGAGAGGTCTCAAGTAGAAAAGCTGATTTTTCAGAAGCCACGAGAGTCAAAGGTTTGGCAAACAGGGCTGCCATAACAAATTCCTACACACTGGGTGGCTTAAAATAACAGGAATGTATTCTCTCCTGGTCTGGAGGCCAGAAGCCTGAAATCGAGGTGTCTCCAGGGCTGTTCCTTCTGGAGGCGGGGAGGGAGCTGCCCCAGGCCTCTCCCAGCTGCTGCTGGTTCTGCAACCTTCGCGCCGCTTGGCTTGTAGCTAGCGGCATTGCTCCAATCTCTGCGTCCATCTTCACAGGGGCTTTTTCCATCTATGTCTGTTCTCTGTATCCTCTCTTCCTCTTTTCCTTTCTTTTTTCATTTAAAGATTTATTTATTTTTTTTTTAGAAAGAGAGGAAGGAAGAGGGAGAAAGAGAGATGTAAGAAATGAATTTACTATAGGAGTCAGTGTAGCAGTCAGTGTGAGGCTCTGGATTCAGATTCTCTAGAATTGAATCAACTCCTCACTGCCTAGCACGTGACCCTGAGCAGGTTAATGTCTCTGGGTCTCGGTTTCCTCATCTGCAAAATGGGGATAAAACGGTGCTCACACCAGAGGGTTGTGAGGAAGAACAACTGACACGCATCCAAAGTGCCTGATATACTGCCAACCCTCCCCAGAGATATCAGCAATTTTATTATTATTAGATTTGTATTGTTATTTGGGGCAGAGGACTGCAAAGTTCTGCCAGGGAGAACAAGATGAGGGAGACATAACCCACGTCATCAGGGGCCTTAGTGTTTCAAGGCACCCACCAAGCTACCAGCATCCGTCCCAGTGCCTGGCACAGAGCGGGCGTGTGCGGGTAGCAGATGAGTAAAGAAAATGTGTCACCCCCCAGGGCCTGTGACAGAGGACGGTTCCATGTTCCGTGGCCTCATCCACAGGAGGCAGCAGCAAACTCGGTGCAGAGGGTATTTTGGGGGAGGGCGTCCAGATGGAGTGAGCTGCCTGCTGGTTTCCTTAGCCCTGCAGGGCCTCTGGCCACAGATGCTCCTTCTGACACCTGGGGTTCAAATTCTGGCTCTGACTCCAGCTGGCTGTGTGTCTCTGGAACAAGTCACTTGGTCATTCTGGACCTGTTTCTCCATCAGTACATGAGGGAGGAGAGCCCCCTTCTAGCTATGACACTCTTGGGTTCTTGGTGGTCTCCACTGGTCTGACCAGGCCATCTTTCCACCTGGGAGACTTTTAGAAGGAGATCCATCCCACCGGATTCCATCCTGACCCATAAAACAAGGATTGATGGGGCTGCTGTTCTGGGTCCAATCCTACTGCCAAGTGCCCAGAGTGTTGACCTCGGTCTTGGTACTGACTGGCCTTCAGGCCCAGCTCTGCTCCTGCTTGCTGGGTGACCTTACAATTCTCTTCACCTGTCAAATCACAATAGAACCTCTGTATCCCACAGGGAGTTGTGGCAATGAGACGACAGCCAGCATGCAACATGCAGACAGTGCTGGGCACACAGTAGGAGCTCAGTACACATTCCTTCCCTTCTCAGCCAGCCTGGGAGCAAGGGGGGAAGATTAGATGGCCTTAGCAGTGATGAAGGTGAGGAGGGGAGGGGGAATGGCAGTGGTGAACAGTTACTGAGTTCCCGTACCCAACCTTGTACAAAGTTAAATGTATCACCCATTTCAATCTTCACAACATTATCATTTCCATTTTGCAGAGGAAGAAACTGAGGCTCAGCAAGGTCAAACAAGCTGCCCAAGGTCACATAGCCAAGAATGGACAGAGCAGGAACGCAAACCAATGTCCTTCTGTGGCTAAAGCCTTCATTCTCACTGTAATGGACTGACTGCCTCTCACGGACTGAACACTCGGCCAGGCAGGAGGTACAAACAGCAGTGCAGCAGGGGGAACCGGGGCATGGGGCTCGGCACGCTGAGGCAGCTGAGGCTGTGCCTCCGGGCCCTGGGTGACTGCTGTTTTTCATCAGGCTGAAGGGGCCATGTTATCGCTGTCTGCCCTGAGGACTCTGATCCTGGGTTGGGAGCTGCGAGCTGGGGCGGCTCTGAGCTGCAGAATCATTTCTGCTCTAACAAGATTGAATGCTGTGAATCTGTACCCAGAGACCCCATCTATTAGTTGATTAAAAGCCATAGATCAGCCTGCCTGGGACCTGCCAGTGCCATTATAAATAAGAAGTATCAGGAAATCTTTTGGTATAGCCGATGCCTTTGAAATTGCCATGTGAAAGTTAATAAAACTCCCGAGTCTATCTTTTGCAAGGCGGCTCCACTGCCAGAAGTAAAATTTGGAATCGCCTTTGAAGCAGTTTGTATTCAAATGAGGCGTGAGGGCCATATCTCAAAGTTCCACACCCTTGGATTAAAAACCACCACTGCCATCAAAAATGAGCTTGTCAATTATTCTGAGCTAGCCCGAGCGGGTGTGAATGACTTGAAAGGAGATTATGGAGAGGCGGTAAGATTACTTTGGCAGCCACTATTTCCTAGCTGTGTGACCTGGGGCCAGTTACATAACCTCTCTGTGCTTCAGTTTCTTCATCTATAAAATGAAAATAAAACTTAGTGACCATTTCAGGGAGTCGTTGTCAGGATCAAACGTATTAATACACCAGTCTTAGTTTGTTTGGGCTACTGTAAAAAAGTGTCGTAGACTGGGTGGCATATAAACAACAGATATTTATATCTCACAGTTCTGGAGACTAGAAGTCCAAGATCAAGGCCCTGGCAGATTCAGTGTCTGGTGAGGACCCACTTCCTCATTGAGAGATGGCCATCTTTTCACCACAACCTCATGGGGCATTAGGGGCAGGGGAGATTTCTTAGGTCTCTTTTATAAAGGCACTAATCCCATCCATGAGGGCTCCACTCTCATGACTTAAGCACCTCCTAAAGGCCTCATCTCTTAATAGCATCTGGGGGCTAGGCTTCAACAACTAAGGTTGGAGGGGACCGAAACATTCTGCCTATAGCAACAGAAAAGGCTTAGAATGGTCCCTAGTACGTCTTAAATGCACATTCATTTACTTCATACACATTTATTGGGCATCGTGGCTCCAATTTTTCATGTCTCTCTGACCCATACTATTTGGTATTGCCCTTCCATACTGACCCTGAGCTGGACCTTGTGACCTCATTTGGCCACAAGAACGCAGTGGATACAATGGTGCTCCAGTTCTGAGCTTAGATCTAAAGAAATCTTGTTCAATTTTCCATTCTCTCTCTAGAAGCCCTAGTGTGGCCATGTGAGTAAACCTGGGCTAGCCTGCTACTGTATTAGACTGTGGAGGAGAGCCCAGATGAGGCTCTAGGCCATCAGATGTGTCAGCTGTGGCCATCCTAGATGAGCCTGCAGCCAGCCAACTCCCAAGCCTGTGAGAGAGCTCTGCCCAGAAGGCAGAGCTGACTCTCCAACCTCTGGCTGACTCAGAAGATACATGAGAAATCCCAGCTTAGACCAGAACAGCCACCCAGCTGTCCCTCAGACTTCTGAGTCTTAATAAATGCTTACTGTTGAAGTAATTTTGAGTTTGGGGTGGTTTGTTAAGCAGCAATACCTGACTGATACAGACCGAATACATACAGAGAACTGCAGTAGGCATGGCGGAAGCAGTGGTGAACGGGATATTGCTCGTACTTTCAGGGTCTTGCTGTTCAGTAGGGAAAACAATACCGGCTCCCCATCCCATCCCATCTGGGCCTTGAAGGACCCCCAGTGAGAAGGGGCATTCCAGGCAGAAAGACCAGCATGGGCCAAGGCATGGAGATGTGACAGTATTTCTTTCCCACCTATTGTCCTTGTCCCATGAGCAGGACATCTGAGCATCCCATCCTTCAACAGTGAAGGAACAGGGAGGAAAAACAAGTACCAAACGACCTTTGTCACATCAACAAGAGAGCTCGACACTGCAGATGGACTCATGTCATCATCTCAACAACGTAAGGCGGTAGGATTTTTCAGAGAGGAAGGAGACTTGCCTAAGACCATACAGTTAAGAAGCGGTACAGCTTCATCTCCCAGCAGTGTGGCACAGTGCCCCGGCTTTGGAATCAGAGAGATACTGGTTCAAATCCTTCACTAGCTTTTTTTTTTGTTTTTTTTTCCTGCCTCTCACTAGCTGTGTGACCTCAGATTAAACATGACCCACCTGCAGATAAGGTGATACATATCAAGAGCTGAATAATGAGCAGTTGTTTGTTATTATTATTTATTATAATTCAAAGTAACCTGAATTAACAGAGATAGGAATATTAGAAGAAAAGGGGGAGTAAGGGAAAGGAGAGAAAATGTGTCCTCTCCCTGCCCAGCATGTGGGCTCTGGGGTCTACACGTCTTTGGAACCTGGAGCTTAGAGAACAGGGGCCACCGACTCCTCCTGCGTGAGAGTCGGCCTTCCCACCTCCAACTGGGCTACTGCCCCAAGAGGCGGGAGGAGATATCATCAAGCAGAGATGCAGGGCTGAACTGTTCCCCAAGACATGTGGGCTGCACACAGGCTGTCCCCGCTGGGCTCCTTCAACATCTGAGCACCTTCTGCTGCCACTAAGGACCATTCTGCATCAAACTATATCTCAGAAACTCTGGATGAACCCACATTTGCCCTTGAGAGGTTGGCTTCTGACTCAGGAGCAAGGCCAGCTTCATGGGCGTGTGACCTGTGCACAGCACCTTGTGCTTGGCTTAACACTCTCCTGTCATCATCTTGAATTTCCTAACAATTTTTATCAAGGGGGCCCTGCATTCTCATTTGCACTGGGCCCTGTAAATTACACAGACTGTCCTGCTTGGGCACTATTTAAGGACAGACCCTCCAGGTATCCCCAGATTAGAGCTGCATCAGCAGGGACCAAATCTGCACCCCCACTGCTCAGGTAGACTTGGGTATGTATTCATTCAACAAGTACTTATGAGCACCTGCTGTGTGCCAGGCTCAGGGCTAAGTGCTGAATAAGGCAAGGATTCTACCTTCATGGACTCCACACACCCCCAACTGCACTCCTAATTTCCCTTAAACCTGTCCCTTCTTCCTGCCCTTGGACTTCTCCAGCTCAGTATAGGGTGCCACCATCCTCCCAGTCTCTCCAGTTAGAAACCCTGGAGTCATCCTGATTCCTCCCTTCCCAATAGCCCTTTGTGCAGAATAGTAGCAAGTCCTCTGCATTTTATCTTCAGATCTTAGCTCCAATCTGCATTTCTCTCCATCCCCACTGGTAACCTCCTCCAAACCACCATCCCCTTTCATCTAGGGGATCCAACAGCCTCTTAACTGCTCTTCCCATTTCCATTCTTTCCCCGCCCCACGAATGCTCTCTTATCAGAGGAATTAAAATGTAAATGAGATCATATCGCTCCCTGTTTGAAGCCCACCAGTCACTTCCTATTGCTGTTAGTATAAAATCTCAGCTCCTAACCTTGGCCTCAAGCCCCAAGATTTGAGCTCCCAATATCACTTTAGGCTTCTCACCCTTGCTCATGATTATCATGACAACCTGGCCTCCTTTTAGCTCTCGGAGTACAGCAAGCTCTTTCCCACCTCAGGGCCTTTGCGCATGCTGTTTCCTAGACTTGGATCACTTTCCTCCTGCTGTTCCATAGCTGGTCTTGTCTCTTCCTTCAGTTCTAAGTGGAAATGTCACAGCTTCAGAGAAGCCTTCTCTGACCAGTCTGTCTACAGGATTTTCAGCCCTGCCCCATTTTCCTATATCACATCTTGCTTTATTTCCACCCATCCCTTATCGCAATTGATGCTTATTTTATGGATAATGCTCTCGAAATTTTTAAGTATCTCCCCTCCATGACCCACCCCCTGGAGGTTGCAAGCTCCATGACAGACATAAGTTCCCATCTGTCTGAGTCACTCTTAGCCCCAGTACCAAGCATATTCATTCAACTCAATACTTGTTTGCTGAATGAATGAATGAATGAATGAATGAATGAATGAATGAATGAATGAGTGAATGAATGAATGGACTGGAAAGCAGGGAGGCAGGAAAGGGCATGTGTGTCTGGCTCTCTGGGAGGAGCCCTGGGGTGGGTGGAAGAAGAGCATAGAGGGAGGCAGCTGGGGAAGCAGCAGGTCAGACCCCAAAGGCTTTGTCAGCCATGCTTAGGGGTCTGGACTTTGAGGGCCGTGGGAAACCTGCGGAGAATTTAAAGCAAGACACGATCAGTTTTGGATCGTGCATTGTGGCAGTTGTGCAGAGGATGAATTAGAAGGGACCAGGCAGATAGTTATTTATGAACTCCAGGGAGCACATCCATCCATTTCATGCAGCCCTTTGGAGGGCTCGCCAGGGCATTAAGGCAGCAGGAGGGTGCCGGTGTGTCGCAGACAATCCTGCCTTCGACATGCTCTAAACGGGCTCACCTTTGGAGGCTCAGCACCCAGCTGAAAAAGAAATGAGGTTTCCACCACGTGTTTTGCAAGAAGAGAGGGTGAACAGAGCTATCAAAGTGCACGAGTTTCATCTCAGATGAAGTCGTGGGCAAGAGAAGGAAAAATCCATCCTCGATGGTGCCATATTTTCTCTCTTTAATGTCACTTCTTTCAAAACTATCAAAGCAAAACGTGCTGTACACAGCAGTTGCACGTCTCGGTGCTGCTGTTCAGGGTCCATCCACCCTACAAAAGGGCACCACTTCTATTGCTGAGTTCCTTGACCTGAGGATCTTTAGAATTAGTTCACATGCTCTCTTAAAAATTGTATACATCTTAACCCAGAAGGGGAGTTCTAATTTTCTTTTGTCTTGTTATGGGAAGAGAAGAAAATGGTGAAAGGAAGAAAGGAAGAAAGGAAGAAAGGAAGAAAGGAAGAAAGGAAGAAAGGAAGAAAGGAAGAAAGACAGACGGGAGGGAGGGAGGGAGGGAGGGAGGGGGAGGAAGGAAGGAAGAAAAGAAGGCAGGAAGGCAGGGAGGGAGGGAGGGAGGGAGGGAGGGAGGGAGGGAGGGAGGGAGGATGGAGGGAGAAGGAGGGAGGGGGGAGGAAGGAAGGGAGGGAGGAAGGGAGGGAGGGAGGGAGGGAGGGAGGGAGGGAGGGGGAGAGAGAGGGAAGGGAGGAATCAGTAAAAATAAAATAGACCAGAGACAAGTGATCCCCAAGAAATGCTTCAGATAATTCTCTACCTGTCCCTATGGGCTGTTCGTGACTCAGAATTCCAGCAACCACACATTAATCATTTGGACAGCAAAGGTTTACTGTTAAAGGAGGCAGAACACTGACATTTATTGAGCACCTACTGCATACCGGGCACTGTGCTAAGCTCATCGTCTCAGTTAAACCTCACGTCTTTCCCTTAGGAATGGGCATCTTGCCTGGCCGGTCATGGCTCAGCGGCTGAGCGTCGACCTAGGATCCAGGAGATTGGGGGTTTGATTCCCGGTCAGGGCACATGCCTGGGTTGCGGGCTCGATCCCCAGTCGGGGGCGTGCAGGAGGCAGCCGATCAATGACTCTCTCATCATTGATGTTTCTATCTTTCTCTCTCTCTCCCTTCCTCTCTCTGAAATCAATAAAGATATATTTAAAATAAAAATAAAAAAGAAAGAAAGAAAAGAAAAGAAATGGGCGTCTTATTACCCTAATTTTCCAATGCAAAAGCGCAGGCCTGGAAAGGTCAGCAAAGTGGCTGAGGGCATGCAGATGCGATATTGCTCCTGATGCTATTAGGCTCCACGGCCAACAGCTCGGTGCTTGGAGGGATTCCACAGAGCCGAAGGCCAGGCCCCTCCCTCCAGGAGCTCAGGGCCTTCAGGGTGGGGAAGGAAGATTCGGGCAGTGAAACGAGCAGAGGAGGGGTTCTCTGCAGCTTTACATTTCTACATTTTGGGATGGCCATTTGTTACTTGTCCCACATGCCATCTGGAGATATGTTGCTGACATGAGCAGTTTAGATTTCAAGAGTGATGCTTCATCGGAGTGAACCTGGCCTGTCGGCACCATGAAAAAGACCCACCGCAGGAGGGAGGGAAATTCAACCGCAGGGGCTCCTCCTACAGCTGCCTGAGCTTCCTGGAGCCCAGCACGCTGTGTCTAAGGGCTCTGGAGCCAGCCTGCGCCCATTTGCAATTGTACAAGTGGGAACCTAAGGGCCCAAACACAAGACTGCCTTGCCCAGGGTCACACAACTAGCAAGCGGCAGCCCAAGAGTGGCCCCGGGTCACCTGGCTTCAGCCAAGTCTTCCTATATGCTTCCTTCATGCTTCTCTAAATACTGCTTGGGTGGGTGAGATGATTGGTTCATCCATCCATCCATCCATCCATCCATCCATCCATCCATCCATCCATCCTAGAAACGGCCAACAAGCTCCTACTCTGTGTGGCCCTGAGGCCCCACAATGAAAAAACGCAGGTTCTGCCCCAGCTCAGGGGTTCCTCACAGATGGAGCTGATGGTGTGCGCTTTGAAGTTCTCGCCTTGGGCTTGGTTTGGAGTTTTGCTTTAAGTTTAAATTGTTTTGTTCCCATCTCTTCTAATTGCCTTGGAAACTGCCCGATTTTCTTTCTGGGTGCCCTTTACAGTGAGAGGCAGCAGCATTAGAGCTCAGTCTCTAAATGGCGCCCCCTGGGGGCAGAGCATGGAACTAGTGGTCAAAGACGCTGGTGCCACCCAACCCTCCCCGTGGGATTTAGGCAAATCAGTCACCGGGCTGCCACTCATGGAAGTTCCACAGTAGCTAATTACACACTCCCCTTCATTTACTCCTTACAGCAACCTCTCAAGTTAGTAAATAATCCCCATTTTTGCAGGTGAGTAAACCAAAGCTGAGAGGACCAGTATTTTGGGCGAGTCACGCAGCTTATCCTAAGGGATGGAGCCTGGTTTGAGAGATGTATTCCCGTCTTGGGTCAGTGTTGAGTGTCACTCCTATCTGGGCCACGTCCTTCTAATCTCTAAAATGGGAATGCAGAATTTACTTTCACAGGGCTGCTCTCAAGTGCATTTAAGACAGTCATGGAGAAGTCCTTGGCCCATGCTTATCCATCAGTGCCTTGGTAAATATCTGGGAGGAGGGGAAAATATCCAGAGCCCGGGCTGAGCACCGAGACCCCTGGGACCTGCCCTGGTCAACATCACTGGGCCCCCCTGGATGTGGGTCAGAAATCAAGTCTCCAGTTCTCTCTTGGCCTCCATAAGCAAGTTCAAAATCATGTTTTTATCTCGAAAGAGCCCTTAACAAAGAGGCTGTGCCTGGCGCCTCTGATCTCCCTCTCCCTTAGCAGAGGAGACGCAGGGCGGGCTCCATAATTCATGGGAACAAAACCATTACATGGGCTGACCCGAGAGTTCTGTCATGAGCTTTTCTCTCTGGTAATTGTGGAAGTTAATACAGCGCAGGGAAGTGCTGCAGCTATTTGAATTTCAAATGTGGCAAAGCTGCTGGAAACATCCTGGTTTGCAGGCAGGAGAGGGTATATCTCACTTTCTCACTACGCCCCCCCCCACCCTGCCCACGGGCTTGGGGTGCAGGTTTAAGGGATACCTGGATTCTCAGGTAACCACCAACGTGAAGAACCAGGCAGGGCTTAGGGAGTCAACCTAACGGCCTCCACCTCTTCTTAGCAGGGGAGCAGATGCCTAGGACCAAGCATTCTGTTCCCTCATAATATTCAGAAACAGACTGCTCTGGAAAACAGTGTTCTGGCTAATGAGGGAGCTATGAGATCTGGAGTGGATGGCCACCTTTCAAAGAATTAAAATATGCATTTAAAAATCCTACTCTTTTAAAAATTATAAAGTTGTTATTCAGAAGGCACGTTCCAAAGCATCACATCATTGAATCTTCCCCAAAGCCCCTGGGAGTAGAAGTTATTATCCACACTTGTGGATGAGGAAATTGAGGCTCAGAGAGGTTAAGTGACTTGCTCAGGGCCACACAGTTTGGCAGCAAGACAGCTGGGATCTGGGCACAGATCTTCAGGATTTGAGTCCAGCCTCTTCCTGCGGCCTCATGTCTACTGGACACTCCATTGGACAGAAGGCAATTCTTTTACTTGGGATTAAGGATTTTGTTGGTATCAGTGGCCACTCTGGGGACAGGCACAGAGGCTGCTGAAGCCCAGGCTGAAGTTCTGCTGATACTAGGAAGGATCCAGGAGATGCTCTGACCTCCTCGTGGTCACCTGGGGTTTGCCTCTCAGCCCACAGGGTGGGAGACACAGAGGAAGAACGATCCTGGTCTTTGAGGTACTTCATTTACTGTGTCCTTGCTCTAAGCACACATTGGATTCCAGTCTCTATAGTTTATAAAACCTGACCAAAGGTGCCCATTCCCCTTCCCAGTCCATATGGTGTTAGGCCCTCCCATCTCCACAATGTCCCCAGACCCCACCACAAATAAACATATCATTCAAATAAACACAGCACACTTGTTATGGAACATTTCCACCCAGACTAACCCCCAGCACCTCCTATGTAGAAAACCCAGAGCTGAAACCAGCTCACCTAGGAGGAGCTCCCCTCCTCCCCTCAGAGGCTCTGATTCTTCTTTATTCACATAGCACTCAGCACCGTGTTTACTATGCCTTTGTTGAGGTGGTTTCTCCTGCCTGGAATACCTTCCCATCTGTAAAAGGCAGGATTATAGCCCTGAAGATGGGGCTGGAACCTGTAAAGCGGTTCCTTTACATGGCAGAAGGGATTTTGCAGGTGTGAGTAAATTCAGGACCTTGAGATGGGGAGATTATCCTGGATTATCTGGGTGGCTCCCATGTAATTACAAGGATCCTTAGAAGAGGGAGGCAGGGGAATCAGAGACAGAGAAAGAGATGGGATGATAGAAGCAGGGGTCAGAGAGAGAGAGATTTGCAGATGTGATGCTATTGGTTTTACAGATGAAGGGGCCACAAGCCGAAGAATGCAGGTGACCTTGAGAAACTGGAAAAGGCAAGGAAGCAGATTCTCCCCTAAGGCCTGCGGAAGTCAGGCACCTCTGCCGACATCTTAATGTTAGGGCTTCTGACCTCCAGAACTGTAAAACAATACATTTATGTTATTTTAAGCCACTAATAATTCTCCATAAGAATCTCTGTCTCAGAGTTGGGTTCCTGGGAACCTAACCCCTCCGAGGTCTTTGCTCAAATGTAGCCTCCTCAAGATGACTTTTCCAGATTGCCCTATTAAAAGGGCCACTTTCTCTGCCTCCCTGTTCTTGCTTTCTCTCTATAGAACTTATCACCATCCAACAGAATATGATTTGATTGATCGACTGATTTTCTGTTTTCCCCACTAGAATATAAGCTCCATGAAGGCCGGGACTTTGTTCATGACCGTAACCTTTTGTGGGTGCTGAGGCTACAACAATGAACAAAACAGAGTAGGGGTTGAATAAACAGTGATTAAGGAAATGAATAAGTGAGTGAGTGAATGAGTGAGAGGCTTGTCCTCCCAGTCACACATCTCCCTAGCTGACTCCTCTAGTTTCTGGCTTCCTGATGGGCAGTTTGGGGCACTCCGGTCCCTCTACCATGCCTGCTGCGTGATCTTCCCAAGTTTCTCCTTTGCTCTGGAGAAGCCTACATGAACAAGCCATGCCATTTTGTTTTCTCCAGCTCCTTCTGACCAAATGCATCCCACTCCTTTGTGGTTTTGGCTGCCTTGGGAATTGTGAACACCAAGCGGTGGAGAGAAGATTCGGGGATGGCAAGCAGGCCCAGTGCCCACCCCTCCCCCATGCTCTTTACTTAAGAGTCCCCCTGGGCCTCCAGGAATCACAGTGATCTCATAGCATTTACATGCTTTGAGCTTTTTATGAGTCCCTTGTCCCCTATCCTGAGACCATTACTAACTGGGAGGAAAAGGAAGGAAGGAAAACCAGGGAGAGAAAAAAGAACACACGGCCCTCTTTATTTATCACTTCATTTCCTAAAATTTTGAAGCCCTGTAAAGAAAAGCGAGTAGGAGCTAGAACAGTTGGCAGAAGAAACAATATCAAATAAGCCTTCAAGATCAACCCTTCACAGTTAGCAATACACAATTAAACACCAAAAAAAGTTTGGTTTCCAATGGACAAAAATAGGAATGAAATCTACAGTCTTATCTACTTTCTAAACACAAATCAGGTTATAGCCCGGAAAGGAAGAAAGTGATTAGAGCTAATACTCTATTAAATTCTAACAGGACCCAAATTACTTTAAAAATTTCTTGCTTAATTGGAAAAAAGGATCCTAAATGAACACATTCGCTCATTCACTCATTTCCTCATCTGCCCATTTAGCTAATGCTCACTGAACACCAGCAATGCACCCCATGCTGGACTTGGGAAATACAGAGATAGGAAGACTCCTCACTGTCCTCAAGAGTAACAAAAGTGTGTAGACTAATGGTGTTTAAAAAAATTGATTCCAGGGGCCCCATCTCAGACCTACTGAAATCAGAACTTCTAGGGGTGAAATCAGAATTCCACATTTTTACAAATATATAAAACATTTTTTTCCCCAATTACAGTTGACAGAGGTAACAACGGATGGATCTAGAGGGTATTATGCTAAGTGAAATAAGTCAGAGAGGGAATTCTGCATTTTAAGTGAACACCGCAGGTGATTCTCAAGCATGTATAAGTTAAAGACTGAGAGCCACTGGCCCATCCTTCCCGTAGGAGCAGAGGCTAGTTCTGTCTCCTCCTGCAGCGCCCAGCTCGGGAGCCAGCAGAAGCTGGAAGGCACCTTAGCCTGTTGGCAGACTTCAGACTGAACCCTCACCTCCACACTGCCCCACTGTGTGATCTGGAAAAGTCACTTCCAATTTGGAGCCCCACTGTCATCATCTGTAAGACAGGAGACATATTATAAACTTGCAAAGGTCCCTGTGAGAGTTTAAGGGGATTGCCCTTGGCTCGGGGTCCGGCTTGGTGTAAGCATTCGCTCAGTGCAGCTGTCCACTTTGTGTTTCCACACCCGTGGGGCCTCAGCCCTCCACTCTCTCCCACTGTCTCTTGTGCTCCGCCTTCCTTGCCCAGGCTCCCTTCTTTCCTCCTCCCATTATCACAGGACTTGTAGGTTCCCGGCACTGTGTTAAGCAGTTGGAAAGTTCAAGCGTAATCATTACAGACACGGTTCCAGGCTTGGTGGAGCATACGTTGTCACGGGGAAGAGTTTATAAAAACATGCAAACACACAAAATAATCAAGGCTGGGCTAAGTTCTGTGAATGAAATAAAGAAGGCACAGAGCCGAGAATGAGGGAGGGCCCTAGCTAGGGCGCATGGTGAGGAAGGCCCCCTGAAGAGCCAGCAGCTAGATGGAGGCTGGCAGGACAGGAAGGGTTTGGAGACTAAACCTTCCAGGCAGAGAGACTGCATGGGCAAATGCTCTGGAAAGCAGGTGTGAGCTTGAGGTGTTTGTGGAACTGAAAGAGCTCAGTGTGGCCGAATGGAGGAGGCAATGGCATGAGCCTGAGGGGAAGCCGAGGTCAGATCAGATGACAGACTTATAAGCTGAGCGGTGGGCAGAATATTTAACAGGCCTTCCCAGCACCCAATGGGTGCTGACCACAGTGCTGAAGCAGGGGCCTGGAAACCCCAAAGGTGCCAGGTGTTAACCCTTTGCTGCTGGATTATGAGGAGCTGCGGGGGGTGGAAGGGTTCCCAGGTAATGAGCCAAACAAGGCTTCTCATAAGTGGTATTGATAGGGGAAGGGCACGTAACAGGAACAGGAACACAGTTGTTTAATACTTATTCACCTTACTAACTATAGATAAGAGGTTTTCTTACAGACCCTGGGAAACTGGAGGATGTGTTGCAAGAAGAAAAACAACAGGGCTGTAAAAATGTAAAATACCTCGGAGCCCAGATGTGTCCATTGCTCAGAAAAGAAAATACATTTTGAGAACAGGCCAAGGACAGGACATGCATTGATTTGGTTGCTGTGCCCAGACCCTGACTCTCTCTGGGAGTTTGCCTCAGGAATGCTGACCATTCTCCCGTCCCAGGAACAGGTTGAGCTGGTTTTTAGCACCATAGAAAATTAACTATCTTGTTATCAGACTTGAAGATCCTGGAAGGAGACACTGCAGCCCTTATCCTGCCCCCCTTCCCCCTTGCATGTAGCCCCCTTCCTTATCCTGATATAATCAGCTGGCTAGGAGGAGACGTTAGAGCAGAATTATCAGGACGACCTGCTGCTCTCCCCATACCGCCGGCATTATTAGAATAAACGCTCATATATGATTCAACCTTGTCTCTGCTTAATTTGGCTCAAGTAGTGACAGGGGACCCCAGACGAGTTTTGTGTCTGGTTTCAGTATAACCTCACCAGTGAATATCAGCTAAGTATCAGCTAAATCGTATGAAGGTGCTCAGGTTTTATTCTAAGCACAATGGGAAGCCACTGATGGGTAAAGCAACTGGGGAAAACACCAGCAGGTTGACATTTTAAAAAGCCCACTCTGAGTTCTGTGCGCAGGGGCCACAGTGGGGGGGAGGTCTCTTTGCTGGTCCAGAAGAGATGGGGAGCCAGGGAGGGGCAGAAGAGGAGGAGAGAGGGGGCCACTCGGTGGTCTCAGCACCGCCCATGTGGTACCCAAGGTGCACTGGACCCCACCCCACCAATGAGCTCCCGGGCATCCACAGGGCTCACCAGAGGGAATGAGTAGCCTCACCATTCCGGCCAGCAACTGGACAGACAGAGGTGAGATTTCTGACCTGCAGGTGCCTTCCAGGGAGTAAGAGGTAAGGTGAGAAATGAGAGGCTAATTGGTCTGAACGCTTCCTTCCACATTCCAAACATCCCCAGAGCTAAAGTTCAGACCCAGCTCATGTCAGACGGAGACAGGCAACCTTATTATTAAGCCAGGCATGTCTGGCTAAGGTTAAATCCTGGAAGAAGAAAAAACACAGACATTTGAAGTGCTGTTATCTGTGAGTTACAGCACCATTGAAGACACACAATTATTAGCACTTCATGTGTGTGGATGACTGTCTTTATGTTCAAGCGACAAACAAACAATTTGTTCTTCAAGAGACAAGTGTTAGCCACACTTCCATAGCTGTTGACAAGCACAAGAATAAAATAAAGTGCGTGATGCCTTATGTGTGCAAAACACATTCCCATTTGCTAATTGCCTAATATTGGCACAAGCAGGGGTGCTTTCCTCAGCTAAGTAGATATTAAATAAGAATTTTTTGAAAGGTGGTGCGATTGCTTGCCATTCAAAGTTATTTCACCTGAGCAACTGCCTCTGAGAGGCAGGCAGCTGTAGCCTTCTGATATTAGAATTTATTTTCCCATCAGGATAATCCCTACAAAGGATCTGGTGCTAATGTGTCATTGTGTCTCATCTTTGGGGGCGCTAAATTTAATGGCTCTAAGAAGTTGGGACAATGACAGCAGATTATTGGTTAAGAAGAGAAAGAGAGAAGTTCCCAGAGGGCTGATGCCTTTTATTTGTTGCAAGGTGTGTTTCCCAAAAGCACAGATATTTGCATTTCCTGAAGACAAAGCATTGAGCATATAAAGAATATTCTAATGTCTCTCATGGCTGGAGCTGGGAAAGTGCGGGCTCCACTGGAGTTTTCATACACAGCGCTGAGTTAAACACCACACCCCTCCTAAAGGAATCCATCACAAGGCTCTGTGCAGTTGATGTTAGACAATTTTTTAAAGGCAATCTTATTTCAGTGGCCTGGAAAGGCACAATTTGATGACTCTCCATCCTCAGGAGAATGGCTTATAAGCAGTCCCCTCCATGCTTGCCAATGTATGAAAAGGGGGTGCCATGTGAAACCACCCCCCAATCAATCCCGCTTCATGTTTCCAGAAAATAATAACATCAGAGTGTTCACAGTGACTGTCACCCAGAGCAGAATCGGGTATATGAGAGCGACTCTGTGCCTGAGGCCTAGTTGTGTCACCTTCGAGCTGAGCCCGGCCCAGTTCACATCTCTGGGTCTCCTCTGAATGGCGCCCCCCTCCCCACTAGAGAATATCATCAGGAGAGGCCAACTGGGGCCAGAGGAAACAGGTAAAATGCAAACAGGTCCCTGTGGTGGTGACTGAGCAACTCCAATCAAGGTGAAGGCTGTTTAGGGGTAGTACTAGGCTGATAGCAAGAAAAGGCAGACAAGCCCCATACCTACTATAGTAGGTTGAATAGTGGCCCCCAAAAGATACGTCCACATCCTAATTCCCAGAGCCCGTGAATGAGACCTTATTTGGGAAAATACTTTTTGCAGATGTGATTAAAGTTAAGGATCTTGAGATGAGGAACCATCCTGGATTGTGCTCTAGATGAGCACTGAATGCAGTGACAAGTGTCCTTGTACAGGAAAAGCAGAGGGATGCTGGAGATGGACAGAAGAGGGGAGGTGATGCAACCATGGAGACAGGAACTGGAGTGACGTGGCCACAAGTGAAAGAATGCTGGCAGCCACCAGGAGCCGGAAGAGGCAAAAGAAGTAATTCTCCCACAGGACCTCAAATGAGCACTGCCCTGCTTGATTTTGAACTTCTGGCCTCCAGAACTGTGAGGAAACAAAGTTCTGTTGTTCTAAGCCACCCAGTTTGTGCCAATGTGTTACAGCAGCCACGGGAACCTAACAGACATATCAGAGGACATTGCCCAAGGGAGCTGAGCACCATTTCTAGCCTAAGCTTTCTCAAGAAGGATCTATGGACCCCAGGAGCTCAAGGATGGCTTTCCACCCCCAAAATCATATACAAAATTGTGTGACTGGGCACTCATGTGGGTTGAAGGGGAAAGTGTCCGCAGCTCTCATTAGATTCTCACGTGACACCAGGACCCCAAAAAGTATCAAACTCTACAGATCTCCGTGTTCCCAGAGGGCTGATACTGCCAGGGTCACACAGCTTATCATTCATTCACTCACTTATTCTAGCAATCATTCCACAAAGGTGTACAAAGCATCCATTATGCGCCGGGTGCCAGTTGTGCACTTAAAACATACTGGAAAATATAGACAGAGACAGATGGGTTTGACTCTGGGTTTTCTGCCCACTAGGTCCAAATTCCTTTAGGCCTTCACTAGTTGCTGCATCTGGAACAGTGTGGCAGGCAAGAGAAGCCTCCCGGAAGCTCTGAGTCAGTCATAGCCTCATGAAGCCCTTACACCCTTAGAAAGTTCCAGAAATTCCAATATGGCACCATATTTCTGACTGCCCGTCTCACACAGAAGTGTCCCCAAGTCCTTGTTTATACCATGTGACTACATTCATGGTGGAGAAAACAATCCCAGGGCTAACTGCAGGCCACGCTCAGATCCCCAAGCCCAGCTTGTCACACAGCCATCGGCCTTTGACTAGGCCTCTTTTAAGTGTTCGTCACATCACTCCCGAAAGGAGCATGTCTGCTCATCGGTAAGCTGCACAAGGGCAGAGGCTGTGTCACTTCTGAATTCTCTCCTCCTAGCACCACATCTGGCCAGATTTCATTATGATCCCTTTCGTGTTCCCAGTGGCCTTTACTCCTAACACAGGTGTGGTTCTTGGACATTGAGTGATAGTTAGCATCTGTCCTCTGGGTGTGCTTTAACCACGTAAATGGGGCATCTGAGACTCATAGAACCTGGTGTATAAATACCCCAGCTGCCCTACCCTGCAGGCAGCATAACTCTGGGATACGTGTTCCACGCTGACTGCCAGGTTCCCTAGTGGAAATAAGCTCCCAGCACCCACCGGGCGGTGGGCTTGCTAACATGCGCTTTATTGGTGGTCTTCCCTGCCTTGATTCATGTCTCCATTTCTCTACCTTTCCCTCCCATATAAATCTCCAACACTCGTATCCTCGCCTAGGGTCTGCTTCTAGGGGAACCCACCTTAATGCCAGGTTAGGTCAGAAACCTACCCTAGTAAGGCTGTCATGTGGATTCATAGAAGAGAGCAGACATCACACACCCAGAGTGACACACAGTAGGCACTCAGCAAATAGGCCTTCCCTTCCCTGGGGGCTGCTCCCATCCCAGTTTTTCTGCCTGTTCTCCTTGAACCCAGCAAAGGCTCCCTGGCCGCCTCGGTCATGCTCACCCATTTTCCCAACAGCTGTCTGGGCAATTACGATTTCTAATTATAACTCATCTCTACGATTTGATAAATCCATCAGAGCCGCCTCGGCATCTTCGGCTGCTCTTCTCGTCTCATACATGTTAACCCTGCTCTGCCCTGAGGAGGAGGCAGGGAAACAGGTGTCTCTGTGAATGAGTGGGCTGCAAACATAATCTCATTACGAATGAGCACCTAGAGCAGGGGTCTCAGCTGAAGAGTGTGTCAGGGCCTCCAAGGGAGCTTAGGAGGAATGCACATTCCTGGGTCCCTCCTGTGGAGATTCTGAAACAGAACATCTGAATGGAGCTCAGGATCCACACTGTAGTAAGTCTCCCCAAGAGACTCTGATGCAGGGGACCCCCGGTCAACACCTGGAAAAACATGGTCCTCTCGTTCATTATCTGCCCAGGTGTTTGCTGCAGTGCTGGAGCAGAGTGAGCTCCCGTCCATTCATTCCACATCTCTCACTGGACACCTCCTCTGACCCCGCCACGGAGCTGGCACTGGAACTTCCATAATATTCGAGAACAGGGGCCATACCTGCCACTTTCAGCACATTGAGGACCAGCTTTAAACACACGGTAGGTCCTCAGTGAAGGAATCCCAGGGCCTTCCTGGGGTAAAGGACAGGAGCTGAGAGACCTGCCCCCTTGAGGACTCAGTAGTTTTATGGTGACTCAGTTGTCACAAAATGTACCAAAGGGTCTTTTACACCAAGTGGGCTCAAACCAACTTCCCTCATACTTTATTCTTCACTCACAAGCATTAAAAAAAGGGGGGGGGCTCTTTCCTTCTCTCCCAACCCCCATCAGTCTCAAGGCACAGAGGGATCTTTGATCTCCAGGGCTTTCTACCCCTTATACCACCTGGCTACACAAGGGAGGGACAAGCAGGTGTGGGGAGGTAATACAATCCCCACGTGTCTGGCTACATGGATCTGACTTACACTTTGCAGCTCTTTGGTCAACTTTTTAAAGTACCTACTATGTGCCAGACCTCCTAGGAGTGCAGAGGTGACAAAACCAAGCCTGCTTATGGAACAAAACAAGGCCTTTTCTTTTGTGAGATTACCAAGAACAGAAATCAAATGGAATGAGTCATTTTTTCAGCACAGAGTCACAGCCCCCACCCAGGTCTGACAGACTTCACCTTCCACTCATCCAGGTCATGTAGACCCTGATTCATTGACTAGAAATACCTGGAGGGAGCATGAGCACGTACGTGTCCAGGGAAGTGTTCCTGGGAATGGAGAGCCGGAAGCTTTTTCATTTATTTTAGAAAGTTAACATAACATTAAAACCATAGGCACTGGTGTCTTCTAAAAGCCATCATATTAAGTTTTGACTAAGAAGAGTTCATTTTAATAATAAAATGCAGTTCGACATTAGGAAAATAATACAGTTCAATCACATGGGATTGATCCGAGGAGATAAACAATGATTTTCTCTGTAGATGACAACAGGTATTTCATAATCTGCTTCAAGACTTGAAAAACTAAAAGTACAGGACATTTTCTTACTCTTCTGGGAACTGTCTCTCTAACTAATAATCAGTATCATATCTAATGATGAAGCATTTGAGGTAGTCCCACTCAATTCAGGCACATGAAAAGTGACCCATCGCCATTCCTTAGCATTATGCGGGACGCTGTAGCCAATGCACCGAGGAAAGGATGGATGGGTGAATGGGCAGGTAGAAGGAAGACAAATACTAGAAAGAAGGGGCCCAAGTCATGACTATATGCAGGTGTGGTGACCAACCTAGAAAGCCAAAAGTGTGGGCAAATGGGAACTTTCAAACACTCATCTTTAGAGTACAAATTACACAGAGTTTTCAAGTGTAGTAGTATCAAAATAACAGACATAAAAAGCAAAAGCCTTTCTCACATGCTGTAGCCCAGTAATTGCACATCTAGAAAACTGCACACCCAGGAAATAATTTGAGAGGCATGGGCAAATGTTCTGTTCAATGATGTTCAGCATTATGCTATTTATAAAACCACAAAAGGAGAAACAGCCTAAGTGTCCAGCAAAAGGGGACTGGATAATAAATCATAATTTCCCTAGGAGATGAATGGAATATAAAACTACTTTAAAATTACATTTTAGGTGAGTCATACTTATTGCAAGAAAGAGGGCGTGTCATGCTACTAAAAGAAGGAACAATAAACACGGCGCTTGGTATAATCTGCTTTTGAAAATTAGAGGTATGAGCATAGAAAATAGACTAGAAAGACTCCCACACAAATATGAAAACGATTACCTTGGCGTTTTTGTTTACCTTTTCTTCGTGCTTATTAGCAAGTCATTAGAAAACAAACGTGCTGTTTAAACATTTAGTTGGCATAGTGTTTACAAGCAGTAGGTACTGTCTGCCATGCCTGGTAAAGACCGGCCTGTATCTCAGGTCACATCTGCAGCAGGTGCCCAGTGCCAGGCATGGCAGAGCCTCTCCACGGGCCACTGACAGGCCAACAGCTTTTCCTGCTTTATGGCTAACTCGGACTGTGATTATCTGTGAAATAAAACCAGATCTATGCAATCATAAAACAGACTGTCTTGTGCACTGAGCCCTGGAGAAAACCTAATCCAACAGCCAAATCTCTCACACCCCACAGTGTAACCCTCTCATTAAAGCATTCTGGGAGTTCCAAGAAATCCACAGTTTCCGTGGAGCTGACCTTGCAGTTCAGGACTAGCAGGTGAGGACAGATGCCAGAGCTTCTGAGAACCTGGCCTGCAGGGTGAGGAACCGCTTGGCCCGGGCGAGCGGATGAGACAGCTCTGATTCAGCACACACTGCGCTGCCCCACCTCCCAGTGAAGGGGGTAGGCCAGGCAGAGAAGTGCAGTCGCCCAGTCGTCCCTTGGATGAAGGCTGGGTAGTTCTCATCTTGAGCCCAGAGAGAGGAGGAAACACAGGGGGCTCCAGATGCAGGGATCTGAGGCTGAAGGGAGGGCGGGGGAGGATGCAGCCAAGGCTCTGCTGGTGGCTGGTCCCGCCCCTCCCCCAGCCTGGGACAGGCTGACTCAACTCAGAGGCAGAGCAGAGAAGGAGGTTGTGATGCCTGCCTGCTGACATTAAAACAAGACCAGCACGTTCTGCGCTTCAAGCCAGAGAAGCTGCCCCGTGCCCCTTTCACCTCACCTGTGGCAGCAGGTCTTCCTTTCAGGACGGTCCTCACCCCTCCTTCTCTTTCCCCTGGACCTCCTTTCCCTCCTGGCCTAGATGCTCAGACTAGGGGCTTGGTGAAGGAATGTGGCAGCTATGTGACTTTGAACAAGTCTCATCACATCTCTCAGCTTCCATCTCCTCATGTAGAAAAGAGGATGGGCAGCAGCGCCCCCCTCCAAGCGGGGACTGCAGGGGACACGGTAGGGATGTCGCCTGGGTGGCCAGGGGAGGAGGGGCAGAGCAGCTGGACGTGGCGGACAGGAAGAGAGGCCAGCAGCACGCTAGACCCTAGCTCTGGAGTTGGCCCTGCCACAGCAGGCTGGGAGTCCACCCCAGGCCTCCAGCTGGAAGCAGGCGCCTGTGGATCCGAGGACCGTGTCCTGTTGGCAATGGGGAAGCTGCCCGGTGGGCTCTGCACTGACTCACAGCCAGCTTGCAGCCACCATGGCAGGCCCAGCGTCACCCTCCCTTCCCATGACCCCATCCGTCCACCTTCGGCCCACCCAGACACAATGGGGCCAGAGGGCCACTACGTGTCCCCAGTGGTGTCCTTAATCAGTCTAAACAGCTCCAAGAAGAGGGACGTGGCACCGCCGTGAAGTGCTGATAGCACAAAATTGGAGAGAATAGTAAATAAAAAGGAAACACCCGAGAGAGAGAAGCTGAAAAGGCGATGCCAGCATTTATGCAACTAGGCCAGAGCTCCGTGAATCCCCGTCGTGGGGGTAGGAGGAAGCCGGCATTGGAAATGCAAATGTTTTCTGCCTCCTCAGAAGAGATCGTCAGAGGGCTGAACACCCATTTCTAGCGAGGCTGTGATGGACGGTCAAACCCAAGCAGGTGGAGGCTCCTCCCTTCTCCAGAACAAGCAGGGGGAGGCCTCCTCCCTTCTCCAGAACATGAGGACCTGAAAGGTTACAAACTCCCAGGAAGGGGGGGCGGGGGGCGGTTAACGCCACCTGAGCATCACCACGTGCCTGGCCCTGTGCTCTCTACAGGACGCAGGCTGCATGGAGCCAGCTGGATGCTCTCAAGGGGCTCACAGGCCTCTAGGGGCGCAGGCATGGAGATAAAGGAGTTCGGGGGGTGTTCTGATAAAAATCTAGACAGCATAAGGTGGGCATGGGTGCCACGGTGGAAAGAAGGTCTGTTCCACCTGGGCGGTTCAGAAAGTCTTTACAGAATAGGCAATCCTTTTAGTTTAATTAATGTAAAATCATGTAACATAAAATTAAGCATTTAAAAGTGGTGTTTAGTACATTTAGAATGTTTTACAACCACTACCTCCATGCAGTCCCCAACATTTTTGTCACCCTAGAAGGAAGTTTTAGATCCATTACTCCGTCCCCTTCCCCCAAATCCTCTAGCCTCTGTCTCTATGGGTTTACCTTCTCTGGACATTTCACAGAAATAGAATCATACAGTATGTGACCTTTTGTATCTGGTTTCTTTCACTTAGTATAATGTTTTCCAGGTTCATACATGTTGTAGCAGGTATCAGACCTTCATTCCTTTTTACGGCTGAATAATAGGGAAGTGATTCTTGAGCTGATCTTGAAAAGTAAGTAGGTGTGTGCGAGGCAGGGAGACAAAGAGAAGTGGCATACCTGGTGGAGGAGGGGACAGTGACAAAGCATGGAGGCATGGCACAGCGGGGTCTCCTCTGGGGAGTCGTGAGGACGGAGGGGTGAGGAGCAGTGAGCGGTGAGGCTTAGGAGGCTGGAAGCACCGATCAGGCAAGGGGACCTCACGTTTAGGTAATGGGAGTCATGGAAGGAGAACCAGGGGGTGACATGACCAGATCTGCACTTCAGAAAAGATGTCTGGCTGCAGAGTGGACCACTGAAGTGGGGAGACCAGTTAGGTGGCTACTGGGAGGCAACGGGGCCAGGGCTAAGGCAGGAGCTGTGAGGACAGAGAGGAGGGGCCGGTGCAGGTGTGTTAAGCAGGCAAACCTAACAGGGTTGGCCCACCCACCGTGGATGTGAGGGTGACAGACAGGCAGGGGTCTCAGGTGAGTTCTGGGAGGAGATGCCTTGAGGGATGGAAATGAGGGGCTGAAGCAACCTGCTGCAGGGGAGTTAACGTTTAGGGTTCTGTAGGGCATCCAGGTGGATGCCCCAGCAGCAACTGGGTGGGTCCCAGGTCTGGGTAAGGAGAGGTATTTGGGCTGAAGGTAAAGGTTTCTGAATCTTGCTTCATTTATTCCTTACAGAAGTCTGTATTATAGAATGGTGTGTTCCCATTCTACAGACAGGAAAATGGGGCCTAAGCCACATACCCAAGGCCACACAGCTAATAAGTAGCAGAGCTGGGGTTTGAACCCCTGTTTGGGCTGATTCCTAAGCCTCTGAGCTTTCCAATAAGCCAAGCTGCCTTTTCAATTCTTTCCCTGCAGCTCCCACTCCTCTCCTCAAACCCTAGATCCACTCAGCACTTCCTCGTGAAAAGGAATGTGGGCCTGAGTGTAGCCCAGAGCAGCAATTCTGCCATCTTGATGTTCAGCTGTGATGGGCGAGGGGAGGGGGTGGAGGGGGGGTGAGGAGGACACTGCTTTCCAAGCAAACACTTAAAATTCCCCAGGATGCACTGCTGAACCCAAATTAGACCCCAGCATGGTAAGGATGAGGCAGCCTCAGATAAGGTAACCAGGGAGACGTCCCTGGGGTGGAGAGTCAGAAAATGGTATATATTTTTTTATACCACTCAAGTGCCCGCTCTGGCCTCTCAAGGTAATGACATTAGCTGAGCCCTCCCACGTCACGTGGCCCAGCTTACGACGCCACGGTGGGGAGTTAACAATTTCATGAACAAATGTGGGGCTTTGGGGAGCTTCTTAACTGGCAAGAATCAACCAAGCCCTGAGGCAAACAAAACCCAGGGGAGCACAAAACTACCCCCCAAAAAATAACTCGGGGACGTGATTAGGTGCCATTCAAAGCAAGAGAGGCGATGGAGGAACCATTATCTTAATGAAGCAAAAACAGCATCTTCTTGGAATGTTTTTTCAAATGAGCCCAGCTTGCAATCTCAAGGCCAAACAGCCCCGCTGCTGAGGGCCAGGCTTGGCTATCAGGTCGTCACCAAATCTGCAGCTAAATAATTCAATATGATTCAGCCCCCTTTTAAACAGAAAACCGGATGTTTGGGAGGGGGCATCATAGGCATTGCTGGCTACAAATCTGGACCACTGTGCAATGGTCCCCCCACAGTTCTCTGAGCCAGCTCCCCTTCTGCCCTGCCCTCCCCCCTCCCCACTGCTGTTATGAGTCTCCATTCTTCCTACACAATAGCCCCAGACAGCGTCCTGTCCCTTCTGAATGCAGGAAATATTGTACTTCTTTTCGCTCTCACTGGGCTCATCAGGTGGCTAGAGAACATGTGACTGTCAGCTTTTCAGGTTCAAGTTCCTTTTCTTGGCATGCAGATATAATGTTCTGCAGCTGGGAAATGTGTGGGGAGGCACTTGGAAATCTGGTAACCAGCGCATTGTAGTTTTCGTTGCTACAATTACTTTTTTGTGTCTCCAGGAAAGCATATTTTGTGACACAAGAAAAATGAGAAGGCAAAATTCTCATTTATTAAAAAGTGTTTTTCTTATGATGCCTGGATAGTGTAAATTGGTTATTTTTGCCTACACCACATCCATTTTCCCCCCTCCTAGTATTGCACAATTATTTGGGAGGTGAGCAGCATGTGTCTCCCCTGCCCCCACCCCGATTCCAGGCTGGGTACCTGACAAGAGTTGCCAATAAGTGTATTCTATTTCCTTGGACAGAGTGATTGGGTCAGGGATGTGCAGATGACTTAAGGTAGGTGAAGTGTCAGTTTTATTGAAACCGTTAAGGAAGAAATACCCTTTTCCCATGGCAATCGCTATCTGGTTCATGTGAGCCTGGAGCTGCTGGGGGCCACTTTGTGAGAAATGACAAACTAAGGCATGAAAAGAGAGACTGACTAAATTCTAAAGATGGCATTTGTGCTCCTGGAACGAGCTATACCTGAAGTCCATTTTTGCTGAGCTATTCAGTTATGTGAAGCAGTTTGATTTGGGCTTCTGATCTTCCACGCAAAAGGGTCCTGAGTCCTACAACCTATTACAGTGCTTTGCTCAAAGGAGGTGTAAGAAGTTATCTTCTCATTTAATCAATTAGCAAATCTTGCTGGATCTATCTTAAAAAACTCTATCCCAAATCTTACCACTTCTTATCACCTACACTGCTACCATCAAGCCCCAAGCCACCAATATCTCTCCCATGAACTACTGAGAAAGTTTCCAACTTGATTTCACTCTTTCCCTTCTCACTCCTCATTAGCTTATTTTCACTTACCAAGAAGGCAGAAAGATCCTTTTAAAATCTAACTCAGGCCATACCGCTTTTCTGCTCAAACCATTCAATGACCCCCATCCCACTCTGGATAAAAATCCAAAGGCTTCCCACCACCTGCGAGGCTTTGTCATGGTCATGGCCTGCGGAGGCCACGCAGATCCGGCCTGCTCCCTCTCTGCCCCATGTCCCATCACCTTCCTCCTCACTTTCTCAGCCCTGGGCAGGCCAGCCTCCTTGCTGGTCCATTCTCACCACAGGACCTTTACACCTGTGCACCTGTTCCCTCTTCTGCCAATATTTTCCTGCCTCTTCCTCATTGCTCAAATTTCATCTCTTTGAGGCCATCCCATCTAAAATAGCCCTCCTTGCCCTGGCCAGGTAGCTCAGTTACAGCATCGTCCCGATATGCCAAGGTTGTGGGTTCAATCTCTGGTCAGGGCACATACAATAATCAATCAATGAATACATAAATAAGTGGAACAACACATCAATGTCTCTCTCAAGTCAATAAACAGAAATTAAAAATACTTTATTCTGTAGCACTTTCTGCTACCTGACATCACATATATTTTCCATTTGCGTACTGCCTGCCTCTCCCACTGGAGTGCAGGTTCCATAAGGACAGAGATTTGTCTCTGGTGCACTGCTACAGCCCAGGGCCCAGAACAGTGCCTGGGAGCCTGAGCAAATGTGCACATGTAATAAATGACCTTGGGCAATCAGCAGCCTCTTTGGTCCATCCATTTTCCCATGTGTGAAAGAGAGATTGGCCGAGATATATGGTTTTCAAAGCACAGTTTACCTTCAGGCTGAGTGGGGGCATTGGGGGGGGGGGCACTCTGAGACCCTTCTCTGCTTCCACAGAGCAGCTCAACTTTTACTTTTGGGGCTCCATAAAAGAAACAAACACACACTGCTGAGCTCCCCAAAATACTCCAGCACTCTTTACATTTCTTCTTAGCAGAAGAACTTTATGGGCTTTTTCTCTGCCTTAAATTCTGAGAAAGTCTTAGCGGAATCTCACTCTCTTCATTAAAGAAGCACGGAGGAGGTTACTGTCTTTTGGCACCAATTTATTGTCCGGTCAGCATTTGCTGACTCCTCTGCTGTGGAAGGTCCCAGAAGGGAGGTCCCTGTGCTTCGGGTGTTTAAAGGAAATCCCTTCCCTCCTCCTCAGTTGGCAACAAATCTCTCCTTTTTCTTTTACTGCATGGAATTTAGAGAAATTGGCACATTTCTCTAAAACTATGGAGATGTGAAGTTTAAATAGGGAGAGAAAATCGATCCATGTACAAGGCTAATTAAAAAGCATCTCAGTAGACTGTGCTTCTTGCCTATTCTTGCACCTTCTCTTGGAGGCAAAAGTTTCCTCCACAGACTCAGCATATTGAGAAATATACAGAGAAAACAAAACACAGGCCCAGAGTAAATCTCAGGCAATTACGTTCAGTAGACTTTCCCCAGGAAAGAGGGGCTCTGAGGCCTTTATAACAGTGTAGAAAGTTGGTGGAAGAGAGAAAAACTGGGAACCAAGGCTCATGTAATCTGAACAGCATTGGTTCTGGCAGCCCCCTGGAAGGACACCTACACCTAGGGGCAGGAGGAGAAATGCAAGGCAGGAGATAGAAGAAAGGGGTGGGGGAGAGGAGTGACTTCTACACACTTAACATCAATCCCTAGGCAGGTCTTGTAATCACAAGGGTAGCGAGATGCTTCTGCAGGCGAGAGAACTTGCCTGACTCCCACAGGGAGACAGTGATGGAGCCATGATTCCGACTCAGGACCAAGGCCGGGATTCTCTCCAGCTCGCTGCACTGCCTCCCAGGAGACCTAACAGCATGTCAGGGAAGCCAAGGACATCGAAGGCTTAGGAGGGATGGTGTGGCCATCTATCAAATGTAACAGAGCAGTCAAGAAGGACATCACCTGAAAACCCACCACTGGATTTGCAAGCTGGGGCCCCTGCAAGAGCAGTTTCAGTGAAGTGATGGGGGCCCTCTTCTTGGGTTTGATCCTCATTGGGGGAAATGCTCCAGGGTGACCTTTGCGACATGCAAGCCTGAACACAACTCCCCTGTTGAAAACCCTTCACTGGTTCCCCACGGCCAACCTCCTTTGCTCATGCTGTTCCCTCTGCCAGGAATGCCCTTGCCCAGCTCTTCGCCTAACTCTTGTCCCTTCGTTAATACCCTTGTTCTTGTAGCGTATGTACAGAAAAGCAGTGCCTGAGGCCTTGAGTCAGGGCTAGCGAGCCTGGGCTAAAAATAATGATGAAGTTGACAATGAAAATAACATTTATTGAGCACCTCCTCTGTGCTAGACCCTGGTCTAAGTATTCTTTGTGCAGTAACTCATTCAATCCTTATAACCATCCCGTGTCATCAGGTTCCATTATTTCATGGGTGTGAAGTCAAAGCACAGAGGGGTTAAGAAGCTGAGAGTAACAGGATATAGAGTGGTGGGGTGGCGATGGGGAGTGTTATGAACCGAATGTGTGTACCCCCAAAATGCTCATGTTGAAGCCCTAACCCCAATGTGCCTGTATTTGGAGATAGAGTATTTAAGGAGGTAATTAGTTAAGTGCGATCATAAGGATAAGGCCCTGATCTGATAGGATTAGTGTCCTTATAAGAACAGACACCAGAGAGAGAGAGACAGAGTGTGTGCTTTCTGTCTGTCTGTCTGAGCTATCTGCAAGCCAGGAAGATAGCTCTCACCTGAAACCAAATCAACCAAAACCTTGATCTTGGGCTTCTAGACTCTTGAACTGTGAAAAAATTAATTTCTATTGTTTAAGCCACCTCGCCTGTGCAGTTTGTTATGGCATTCCAAGCTGAATATACAGGGAGCAACAAAAACAGAGTGTTCCAGGCAGTTCTCTTACAGGAGGTGGTATTTCAGCTGAGACCTGAGTGAGGTAATCACAGGAATATCTGGGGGAAGAACGGTCAGGCAAAGGAAAGAGCAAGTGCAAAGGTCCTGTGACAGGAATCAGTCCTGCATATTGGAGACACAAAAGTATACTCAGCATAGGAAGACAGGAACTAGGAGGGTCCAGGGAGGCAGGCAGGGGCAAGACCACAGAGGGCCTCTTAGGCCACAACAATAATCTAGATTTTATTTTAAGTGTCCCGCTGGCTTACAAGGAAACCAAGCAGATCGGTGCCTTGAGGAGTGAAATGGGAGAGGGCAAGTTCACAGAACAAATATCTCTCCCTCCCTGGCAGGCTACTGCCCATAGCCGTGCAGGCCTCGTTATACACCTCTCGGGGGGGGGGGGGGGGGGGGCAGGTGTTCACCTGGACTCTGCTGTGAATGTGGGCTCCAGGGCTGTGCAACCTGGTGACCCTGCTTATCCAGTCCTCGAATTTGTCTGTGAGAGCAGGCATTCTCAAAGTGCTTTTGTTTCTTAATTAAATCCCAGTGACCTGCTCCCTGTAATGGCATTACATTATCGGGCCATCTGCTACCTGGGGACAGAGGAGCAGGGAAGCAGCTGAATTCGGGGAAGTGGGGCACCAGGAGAGGTTCTGGGCATTTCTTTCTGTAGGCATTCTCCTTCTGCAAATCCAACTACTCTCACCCAGAGACACAAGGAAAAAGAGAGATTTATCCACAGTTCTGGTCAATGTGCAGGTGCCCACGAGTGAGTGAGAGATGGGAGATAGGAATTAAACACAGGTTCTGCAGACTGCATCAGAAGGGGCCTGGGACTCATTGTTAGGGGATACAGCGGGAGCCCAGAACAACACCTTAGCACATGGCAAACACTCGATAAGTAAGAGTCACTGCCATTGCTGGAGCCTGAGCTATGCATGGGCACTGAAAAAGCTTTCCACATCTTATCACTGTGAGCTATGTAGGAGAGGCATCTCCATGTAAAAGCTAAGGACCCTGAAGCTCAGAGAGGTTAAACAACGTGCCTTAGGTCGTGGAGTGGGTTGAATGATGGGACCTGTGAATGTGATCTTATTTGGAAAAAAGAGTCTTTGTAGATGTAATTAAGTTAAGGATCTTGAGATGAGATCTTTCTGGAGTATCTAGTTGGGCACTAAATCAAATGACAAGAGTCCTTAGAAGATACAGAGGAGAAGACGGAAGAGGAGGTGGCCCCGTGAAGACGGAGGCAGAGACTGGAGCTGCGTGGCCACAAGCCGAGGATCACTGGCACCCACCAGAAGCTAGAGGAGGCAAGGAAGGGTCCTCCCCTAGGGAGTGTGGCCCTGCCGAGGACACCTTGGTGTTGGACATCTAGCTTCTGGAATGTGAGAGGATAATGTCTATTGCTTTGAGGCACCAAATTTGTAGTGATTAGTTGCAGCAGCCTTAGGTCACTAATGCAGGTCGCAAGGCCAGTGGGTGGCAGAAGGGGGTGTGTTTGACCCCAAAGGCCATGCCTTTAACCATGAAGGATCCATACTTGGACGAATGAGTGAGTGTGAGATGGAGGAAACCTCATTACAGCTGAATATCAATACTGTTTCGGTGACAGGATGGGGAAGTGGGAGATGCAGGCAGGAAAAATAAATTGCCAATTTCTTTGCCTTCAGGCGTCAAATGTGACACTCGTAATCTTGCCTGTTCACTCATCATTAGGGTTCTGTGCTCGACAGAAAGAGGACAAGGGGACAGCAGGCCTTGCATGAAGAGGCCACGGGTGAAAATAAGATAGAAACACCTGCCCAAGCCTGGCAATCAGACTCCTCAGTTCAAATGTGAGTGTGTTGCTCCTGGAAAGAGAAAATGAAGTAACGCAGGGAGGTGACAGGATTGTTAAACACACCTAACTAGGTATCAAAATGAACCATTTATTCTTCAAAAGGTCAAGGGCCTCAGGCTTTCATCTTGTTTCCTGCGGCTTCCTTCCCCTCCCCCTTCCGTAGGCCTAAGGGATGCGTGCAGTGAGAAGGGGCTAGCCAGCTGCAGTTCTAGCACCTATGAACAGGTTCTCAACCTGCAGGTGCTCAATAGAAGAAAGAACGTGGGCGTTGAATGCCTCTTCATCTAGGTGTCTGTTCTTGATGTCACACTTCAAAACTGCACAAGAAACGGGAGGGAAGAGGGCAGGACTTTCTTCCCAGGGGTCCTGCACCTTTCCTCAGATCCTGGGCTTCATGAGGACACGTGGGCCAAGCATTTCTCCGGGCTGCGTCCACCTTCTGCAGTTCCTGACCAGGTTTCTCCAATCTGCAGCCGGGCCTGCCTGAATTGTTTCAGACTCCCATCACTGGCTGGCTGTGAAACAGCGGAAAATGCCAGCCAGTCATAGTTTTTTCTTTCGAATTCCATAGTCGTCTGACATCAAAACAGATTTCAGACTCCAGCTGTCAAGGTCTGGGCTCAAGCACGTCTCGGCTGGCCTCTGAAGGACAGGAGGCAGCTTGGCATAATGCAAAGGACCTTGAACTCGGGGTCACACAGGGCGGAGTTCAAATCCCAGCTCCAGCGTTTACCAACAGCGTGGCCTAGATAAATGTCTAACCTCTGAGTCTCAGTTTGTGTGTTCATCCAACAAACAGCCACTGAGCCCTCACACCATGGCTGGCACTGTTCCCCACAGCTGAAAGAGGCAGGCCGTAGATGAACAAACAAGAAAAACATCAGATGGTGACAAGTGCTACTCAGAGAACTAGAACAGGCCATGCCAGAGAAAGCGGCTGGATTGCAGCTTTAGATGCAGTGGCCGTGGAAAGTCCCTCAGAGGAGCTGACATGGACAATAAGACCCAAGTGACAAGAAGCCAGCCATGCAAAAAGCAAGAGAAGCAAAATTCAAAGAAGTGGGAACAGCAGGTGCAAAGGCCCTAAGGCTGAGCCACACTTGGAAATTCAGATAGAAGCCAGTGGCTGCAGCGCAGTGTGTGGGGGGCAAGAGGGTGAGAGATGATGCAGGAGAAAGGCAGGGACCAGATCACGTAGGGGAGCTAAACCGGGGTGCGACGATGATGGAGCGAGGTGCAGGAACAAATACTGAAACTTCTACCTACATTTATATTTGAACCTAAAAATATAAGAAGGAAATGAAACTCATTAATTTCACTATAGTGCTGCTGGTAGTGCAGGTATTTAATTTCTAAATGAACATGCATATAATGATTTTATTTTATTTTTTGGCAGGGGTACATAATACAAAAGTTTAGACGTCATTCATGGAGGACTTTGTGAAAAAGAGTGGCCAGTGGGATGGTGAGCCTTTGGAGAGCTTGAAGCGGCTGGTGTTTTGAAAGCATCACTCCCTGCCGGACGGAGCTGACCTCTTCGGCCAGACGACCCACCCAGCGGGGTTGGAGCCCTACCGAGAAAATAAACCTGTAACATTGTTTTTATTGCTTACAGAAATGCCATCTGTATAGCCTAAAAGGTATTAGAACTACTAGCCAATTACCAAATCATCACCATTACTCACATCAGTATAATAAAAACCGTTCATGCTCATTTGAGTTAAAACATTCTACTGGCCTCTGAATGTCACACTGCCCATCATCTCCTCTTACCAGGGCACTCTCTCCTCATCTACCATGACTTTTCTTTGCTAGCCATACAGTCTTTCTTCTTGTCTGCCCCTGGTCACCAGGGAAAGAAAATAATCTGTTTCTCCTTTTGGAGATTCATAATATATGTTGTGTACTAAAGGTCCTGAGAAGTTCTGCTTTTTTTTTTTTAAGCCTGCTTGTCTAACCTAGTGGCTTTCAACCTGGCCGGATACTAGAATCACCTGGAGAGCTTTACAAAATACTTATTCTGGGTCCTATTCCTAAAGAGGAACTCAGGAGTGTAGCCCAGACAGCAGTTGTCAATGTTTCCTAGGTGATTCCAACATGCAGCCACAGATGGGAATCACTCCTTTAACTCAACAGTTTCCAAACATACTTGCCTGAAAGATTTTTTTTACATAACACCTATTAACATCCCCGTAGAACTGAGATGATGTTCTATGGGACACACTTTGGGGAATGCTGGACTAAGGCAGCAGTTTCCAAATCTGACATTAATGGGACTTTAAAACAGACCCACTTACCAGTTGCAACCCCAGACATACCGCGTCTGGAGCATGAGGGCCGTGGCCTGGGAATCTGTAGCTCTAACAGGCACTCCAGATGATTCTGATAACCCTGTGTGTTTGGGGACCATCAGGCACTAGACAGGTAGGGTGGAGGATGGGGGCAACCAACTGAGGGTGAGGTCCTAGATTCAGAGCGTCTCTAACCCTCCTACCACCTCAATCCCATGCTGCTGCCCCCAGCAAGAGCACCCTAATTAATCAGGGAACTAGGTCAGCACCAGGCTTCCAGTTTGACTGGGTGGTCAGGGAAGGGAGTGTCTTCATTAACCTGTGTGTCACTTGGTTCAGCTGTCATCTCTCTGGACCTCGGTTTTCTCATACGCAAAAGAACAAAAGGATCTCTGAATTCCCGGCTCATACCTCTGTGTGTCCCCCTGTTAATGCAATTTCATGAGTAGCACTGCCACTTGGAGGGCATTAAGCACAAACAGCTCCCCTTTACTGTCCCTTTCAACCCCGCAGGACTAATGTGTCTTGCCTGGATGGATAAGCACTATCCAACAGTAAGAATGTGGGCTCAGGCACCGCAGCCCAGCTCAGACCATGAGCTCTGTGGTCTGGAGCATGTTACTTGAACTTTCCAAACCTCCACTTGCTCCTGGGAACCATGGGGCGAGCTGCACTAGGCACAGCATACGGGCTGTTGCTGGATAAAGTCGGGTTGTGCACAGTGTTAGCAGAGTGTTGGGCATCTATTAAGAGCTCAATAAATGTCTGCAGTAGAGTAACAAAGGTCCACCCTATAAACACTGTCAATTGTAATAAGGCCCACAATTCCAAAAGGACACTGAAACTGCTCATCTCTCGAAATGAGTCAAGGTTGCTGGGGCCCAGGCATCCTTGAGGCAACAAGAGATACTCCCAGCACAAAGTGAGTCATGCTCTATGGCCCCCAGTGCTCAAGGCCTTGAGGGGACTCGCTCAGGGCCAATGCATGGCAAAGTAGAAGTTCATAAACAAGGCCAACAACTCATCAGTGCAGTTAAAGCTCACGGCACTGGGCACGGCTGGTAATTCCTGCGGGGCCGAGGGATGTGGTAAGAGGAAGCAGAAATATGTACCACGCCATGGGGCCCTGGAGTTGATGGGCCACAGGGTCAGAGGTGGTGGCTCAGAGGGCTCACAGTCCTCCTAAAGATGGGGACACAGGACCAGAGGGGTAATGAGATTCGGCAAGGCATCACCGCTTGTCTGTGGAAGGCTATGAGGAAGGGTAAAAAGGTCGGGATGCTAGCATGTATTGAGCACCTGCTGAATAGCTCCCATCCATTTAGGCAATGCTTAAGGACTGCCAGGCTCTGTACTAAGTGTACAGTGTTAGCAGAGTGTCTGGCATCTGTTAAGAGCTCGATAAATTATGACATACATTATGGCATTAAATCCACATAATCCCCCAGGAGGTAGGTATTAATGTCTACACAGAGGAGAAAACTAAAGCTCAGGCGAGTGAAACGTCTGACCCGAGGAGGGCCTGGATCTTCCTTCTCAGTGCCAGCCCCTCCTCCTCTACCAGGCCAGGAGACTTGGTCCCAGATTCCCTGTCATTCTCACGACAGCAGCCCCGTCAAAGAGAAGTCTACTGGGATGGGATGTTCTCCATCTACACTGTCCAGCAGGGAGCCACTAGCCACACATTGCTGCTGACCACTTGACATGTGGCTTGGACAGGTCACGAACTGAATTTTAAATTATATTTAATTTTGGTTGTTTTAAATTTTATTAACCACAAGTGGCTAGTGGCTGTTGTACAGGGAAGCACAGCTGTGGACACGCTGCAGGGCCATTTATTTCATCAATACTCAAGGCTTCCTTCCATCTACACCTTGATGGATCCCAAATTCCATTTCCAGCTTGCTACATCCAGATGTTTGATTGGCATCTCTTTTTATCAAAAGCTCTTTTTATCTTAAACTCAACCGATCTAGAATGAAACCCACGGCGCCCTTCCTCAAAGCCCACTCTCACTCCCGTTTTAGCAAACGGCACCTCCGTTCGCCGTCTCCAGCGCCAGCCGCCTGGTCCAGGCCGCGGCTATCCCTCACCCTCAGCAGCCTCCAGCCAGCTGCCCGTGTCCTCTCCAGTGCTCCACCTGCCCTCCATAGAGCACCAGAGTGAGCCTGACAAAATGCAAACCCAGGCACGCTCCTCCCGTCCCCAGAGCCTCCAATGGCACCCTCTGCTCTCAGGACCGAGACCAGAATCCTAGGTCCTTCTCTCCCTCTCTGGCCACGCTCCCCGAGCCTTGTTCTCACGCTTACTTTCACGGCCCACTTCCAGCTGCTCAGACACACCATACAAACATCTGGTCCAGCACTTTTGACATTTTTCCTCCACCCAGAACCCACCCTGCCCCCTTATTTAGCCTAGCTGACTTTTAAAAAAAACATTTATTTCTTTTACCCTTGCGAATCTGGCAGTATACTGGGTTCAACTGGGCAGCTCTTAACCAGGGTCTCTCGCCTAATTGCAATCTGACGATGGCTGGGCCTGGAGTCACCGTGAACTCTTCCTCCCTCATTGCAGGCAGTTGATGCTGGGACCTCAGGGAGTGCCAGGGTCAGCTTCAGGCATGCTTAACTTGTGAAGGTGCTTAGGGCCCCACACATAGAAGGGCCCTGTGCTTGGTTTAGTGCTGTCTTTAGCTTCTTAGTAATATTTTTTTTTTTAAAAAAGATACCCTGTATTTTCATTTTGCAATGGAGTCTGCAAATTATGTAGCCAGTTCTCACTGGGGTTGGTGGCCTCAATATCTACATGTGGTCGTTCCATGTGACCTGGGCTTTCTCACAGCATGGCAGCTGGGTTCCAAGTTTGAGAGTTTTGAGACAGAGAGCCACAGCCTAGCGGACTTTCACTCCTTTAGAGAGCCATTCTAAAGTCCCTTGCTTGGGGAAGCCTGCCAGAACCCCCAGGTCCCAGTCATGGCCACATGCCCTTAGAGCATTAAGTTCCTTCTCAGCACCCCTATACTTTTGCGTGGGTGCTACAAAACGGAAGAGGCAGGAATCTAGGTTTTGCCTCTGGTGCCCAGCACAGCACCCAATTAACACTCACTTAATGGATGAATGAGTGAAAAGCCACAGAGCCCCAAAGTAACTAGCAGAGTATAAATCTGGATCCCCAAACCCACTGACTCTGAGGCTTATGGTCTTTCCCTGAGGCAGGGAAGCAGTGGGTGGGTGGGGGCCCAAGGCTCAGAAGCCAGAGTGCCTGGTTCCAATGCCAGCTTTGCCACTTAGGAGCTGTGTGACCTTGGGCACATTATTTAACCTTCCGGGGCCTCATTGTCCTCATCTGCAAAATGGAAATCACAGGTTTAATGTAAGATAATATAAAATGTGTGTCTGACACTAAGTGTTCAGTAAACATGAGCTATTCCCAAATCTCCCTAAATCCAGCCCAGCTCCCCTCCCTACCGCGCCCTGTCACTAACAGTCAGGGAGCTCCCCAACTGCGCGGAGTGTTTAAACCATTTCCTGACAATCTTTAAATTTGCAAATTAGAAACGTCAACACAGCCTTGAATGAGCGATAAGGGTGAGACAGCAGACTCTGGGTTTTAATACAAGAAAAATAACCAACAATATCAATTTTTTAAAAACCACCTGATACACAATTTCCAAATTACCACTCTTTGTATTTCTCTCCTCTCTGTGCGTTGCAGTTAAATTACCTTTCTCAGAAAAATCTCGGCCACACAGAGCAGGCTTGTCTCCTCACAAAGCTGCACTCATTTTTAGCATCTGCTTGGGGTTTCATTGTAGAGAGCACAATACACAGTAAGAGACAGTTTATCATATTTGGTCGGCTTGCCTCTCATTTTTCCAGCTGACAGTTTTATTTATTTTGTTGCAAGGACAAGTTCCATGGGGGGATGGGGGCACGTCAGGGCTTTGCAGCCTAGCCTTCCTTCACACATCCTCCCTATTTGCACAACATTCCTGGGAGGAAAAGCCCACGCACGCCACGTCCCTGGGCAATCAGGAGCAGCAACCCAAGGAGTATTTCAGACCCAGTGTCCCAAGGTTCAGCTGAAAATACAAAGGATCTCTCCGAATCTCTGCTCCTTGCTGGAAGTTCTCTGAGCCAAAACCTCAGCGAGGAGCCTCTCTGCTGGATCTGCAGCTTAAAGCACAGCGGCCCGGTCAAGCCTAGAATATTTCTGCTGCCTTCCCTGCCCCACAGATACATAAGCAATTATAAGTAGATGTTGTTTTAAGCCACTGAGTTTCAGGATGATCTGTTACACAGCAATAATTGATCAATATGAGAGAAGAGAAACAGCACCAGTTCTGTGCTAAGCTAGAGTTTCATATACCTTATCATATTGAAGACTTCCACGTCCCCTGCGCATTAAGCACTATTTTGTGCCCACATTACAGATGAGTAAACTGAGGCTCAGAGAGTGAGTTGCCCAAGGCCACACAAGGGCAAGCATTATTCTAAATGTTTTACATGTATTACCTCCTTTAATCCTCATGACAGTCATAGGATGTACGCAATGATATTTTAAAGATGAGGAGACAGGAATGGAAAGGTCAAGTATAGTCGGGACTCAAAGATTAGGCCTGTGTGACTCCAGAGCCTGAGCTCACAAAGATAATGGAGGGAGGGCCTAACCTGGAGAAGGGTGACTCAGAACTGCCAGAGGAAAAGAGTAGAAACTGAGCTGAGGGTTCAGATTTTATAGATCAGTGCATTTCAACCAGGGCTGGGGCTGGTGAGAGTCAGAAAGTCATCTACATTTTTTTTGAAGAAACACTTGGAGAATCATGCTTATATTCTATTTGTTTGTTTATTTTGTATCTGTCTTCCCCCACTAGACTGTATGCTAAGGACAGGGATGTCTGCCTGTTTGGTCACTAACATATCCCCAGTGCCTAGGAGAGTGCCGGGCACATCACAGGTGCTCACTACGCAGCACCAGGTGAGTGAATGAGAGGATGCTCAGTGAACATGAGTACGAACTGGTTGGGACCACCTCGGCACTCCAAGTTTACTTGGAGCTGCCGAGGCTCCTGGACTTAATTAACATCAACGACACTCCAAGGCGAGGATGGTGGGACTTCGTAGGAAAACAGGGCATCTTTAAGGAGCAGCCCAGCTCGGGTTCTGGAGTCACACAGGCCTGGCCTTTGAGTCCCGACTGTAACCAGCTCCGTTGGGGGAGTGCTGCTGGTGCCAGGCACCACTGTAAATACTCTGTGTGTATGAACCTACAATCCTCTCAACAACCCACAATCCTTATGGGACAGGCACTATCACAACCCCATGGCCAACCCATTTCACAGATGAGTAGACTGATATCCAGAGAGAGTAACTTGTCTCCAGGTAAGTAATGGTAAAACCAGAACTAGAACCCAGGATTTGTCTGACTCAACTCTACTTAACCACTACCCTATGCTGCCCTTCACACTAACCAGAGCAGGGAAAGAAGAGACTTTCCAAGGACATCCAGACCATGCCCCCCTTTACAGATGGGGAACCTGAGGACAGAGAGTGGATGCACCATACCCAAGTCGGGGAGCTGGTCAGGGACAGAATGAGGACCAGCACCTGGATCTCTAATTGCTCGGCACTCATGGGACATGTGGACAATGAGCCCTGGGAGGGTAGGAAAAAGAAAGCCAAGGCCACCAACCCCAGGTGGGGAGGGCCTCCTTGGCCAGTGTCCAAGCCAGGCCATGTGTCTGTTTATAGCACAGGCCCCCAGGGACGGGCTTCCCTTCCCAGCATGAGCTCGCGGGTCAGGTGCCCGTTGTGGCCCTGGCCCAGACTCAAGGATTTCCTAGTGTTTGTCATTTGCAGCTCCTGTAGTCACTCAGCAGGACAACCCGGATGGCCGTGCCACCACTGACCCCTTGTCTGCCCCACCACTCAGATGGTGGCCACCTTCAGGACGGGATTAAAATGTGCATCAATTTAAAGAAAAATCCAAGCAAATAAAAATAGCAACCATTTCAATCCCTTGATGACTACTTACTATTCGATCTTCACAATGACCCTAGCTGCCGTTATCAGTATCTCTATTCAACAGGTGTGGAAACTGAAGTAAAAAGCCAAGGTCACACTGCTTAAGGAACAACTGGCACCTATAGTGGGCTAGGTACTGTGCCAAGTGCTTTTTGCATGTATTCAATCATTACAATTCCAAGGATAGGCCCTACTATCATCCCCATTGCACAGAGAAGAAAACTGAGGCTCAGAGAGATTAAGTACCTTGCCCATGCAATAAACAGTAAATAGAAAACCCAGGTAGCCCAATTCCTAACCATAAGGCCATACTGCCTCTTGTAAGCAGACACAGCAAAAATCATGGGTCAGTGTTCAAATAACTGGTACTTGGGAAACACTACCCTGGTCCACTGTGGCCACTTTGGTGACTCTACCTCCTCATAGTCATCTTGTGATGAGTTTTGCCCCAGCCTGCGCATTGCTGGCTCCTTTGGGGACCCCTACCCCAATACCGATGCAGCCCCTCAGAGCAGGATGGCCCAGCATACAGGCCCAGTCTGTCTGGGTTTCCTGGTGGGGAGTTCAGGCCTGTTCTCCAAATCTTAGCTAGTCAGAACCATGGCTCCTTAGTATCTACTTTGGAGATTTTAATGTTTACTTATTTGTTTATTTATAGCCACCAGAAGCCTTTTTTGAGTCTTTCGTTTTTGAGCCCAATATATAGAACAAACAACAAGGGCACCACTCTGGTGTCAGGGGCCTCTGAGCCCTCTGCAGGATCCTGGGGAGAGTCTATGGAAATCACTTTGAAAACCAACACTCCAGGCCAACCCAATCAGTGGACATGGACGAACTCATGTACTCATCGCACCAGTCCTTAGAGAGAGACAGTGCTATTCCCTGTTTTATAGATGAGAGAGTCGAGACACAGAAGGGGTAAGGGACTTGCCCTGAAAACACAAGTGGGGGCTGCAGAACCAGTTGTCCAGCCCTGAACTGATGGGCAACACACCTTCTCCTGAGCCCTCCCACTGAGTCAACAGCTGGAATCCCAGGGCTGGCATGTGGGTTGTGCAGCTGTGCACTGCACACTGTTCAGTGACTGGTACCCACTAGGGTTGTGCAGTGCACAACCGGGCCAACTGAATGCTGCAACCCAGACAAAGGTACCTCCTAGGGCTGGTGAATCAAACCAACGTGTCGTCTACATTGCTCCTAAGATCTGCTCACAATAGTGGAGTGTAGTAGCAAAACAGCAGAGCCCTAGGTTCACAGCAACCTGAGTCTGCATCCTGGATCTGCCACCTCATACTGATGTGAGGCCTGGGATGGGGTGACTCCTGAACCTCAGCTACGAAATGAACAACAATAACAGTGCCTTCCCTGTGGGGTGCCTAGGAGGTTTACAGGAGCTCAGACACATAAACAGTGACTCAAGCACAGACGGCAGCTGGGACACAGTGATGCATAAGGCCTGGAGTGGGGAGACGGAGCCCTGATCGAGGCCTCCCCAGCCCTGGAGGAGGCTGTGCCATCCATCAGGGCCGCCCACAGCAGTGAAAAAGCACCTGCCTCTACTGAGCGTCGCAGCACCATTAATCAGTGCTCCCCAAACCGGTAGCAACACTGGGTATGCTTTATTCCTAGAAGCCAGAAGAAGTCCCAGGGGAACCAAGGCCAGCAAGGTGTTTGCAGAATCCTCCATCTTTCGGGATGCTCCAAGAAATGCTGGAGTTGCTTTCAAAGGCTGCCTGGAGCAGATCAGTCTCAACCATGCATTTTAAAGAGATGGGATGTGGTCACAAGGAGAGCTCTTGAGAAGCAATGGGGAGAGGGCACAGCGGCACCGTCTGTGTCGAGCAGAGACCTTATCTTCATGGGGCCAAGTCCCCAAACTGCAGTTTCATTGGCTGCTCTCCCTTCAAGACAATATGGAAAGATTTCTCTGTGGACACAAGTTCTTTCCAGCAGATGGGATATGGATCATTAGAATAAAATCTCATTGCCATTGATTTCGTTTTCTACATAAATTCCAAAGACTTCCAGGCATTGTATCGGGCCCCCTCTGTCTGTATACTTCTGACCTGGGGAGGGGGCCAGGGAAGGAGGGTCTCTCAAGGCATCCTTAGAGTTCTGCATGAATATGCAGCCCTTCGGAGAGGTGCCTCCTTGCCTGGCCTTTCCTCTGCCCCCTGAGATCTGTGACGGCGAAGGGCTCTCTAACCATCCAGTCTGTGCCCCCAGAGAGCTCTATTTTTTAAAAAACAAGAATGTTGCTGAATTAATAGGGGATCTTTATCAAGGATAAGGAGAATAACATTTATTAAGTGTCGACTGTGGGTGAACATTTTGCAGATATGATCTCATTTTATTTTCCTGCAGCTCTAGGAGGTGCTAAAAGGAATCTGTAAGCTCATTTGAGGGGTGAGATGAACAAGGGTCACTGGAGAGGTGCAGGCACCCCCTGGGCAGAGGTAGCTGGTGAGGAACTGGTACCACCCATCCCCCCAGTTTTCTTGCAGATTCTGGGAATAGACAGAGCCTGGTTAAACAACGCACTACATGGCCTGTGTTATGCCAGGGACGGGGCTATGGAGAACCAGGAAGGCTTTGTGCAAAGTCCAGATCTGTCAGTAACAGGCCCTGGGCGATATGCACCTCTCTCTGCCCTCGCCGGGCCTCGGTTTGCTCGCTCATCAAATGGAAGCTCATGAGACCCACCTCACAGGCGGTCAGAGGATTCTCTTCCACGTGTGGTCGGCAGGCCATGCCTGGGACATTACAGGTGGCACATTAAATGGCGTCCATGCAGGTGGACACATGACCTGGGTCCAAAGCTTGAGGGGACCCTCTCGGTAACATGGAGCCAGTGGGGGAGGAGCAAGGATCTGTGTCTCAGGCAGGAGATGGCTGGGAACCACCCCTTCCCACCTCCCGGCAGCACAGCTTGGGTGGGCCACAAACATGGGGTATGACAGACCCAAGAGCCACGGCTACTATCCTGGAGATTGCTCGCCCCACAGGCTTCCAATCTACTTGGCCAGCTACAGAGATCAAATCCAGGAAGAGGGGGCATTTAGTGGTCAGCAGAGGGGACAAGGATTAAGGAGGAATTAAGTAGGAATTCTGTCTGCAAGGCCTAGGGTAGGGTAAGGCAGGGCTGGGGGGTGCTCGGCAGGCCCCACCCCTCTCACAAGGCAGAATCCTGGGGGTGGGGGTAGAGCTTGGGGTGCTGGTCAGGGCTTGAGAGAGATACTAAAGCAACGTGTGGGGAGGAAGGGAAGCTGCAGCTGGAGTTATCGTGGGGAGTAAATTAAGGACGAAGTGGCAAAAAAGAAGTGCCAGGGAGCCATTCAGAGGCCAGCAGGTGCAGCTGGACCACAGATTCCCATCCAGGTGAGGAGAAGGCCAGGGAGGTACCATGTCTCAAGGGCATTTCATTACCTCACTCTATCTGCAAATCAACCCTGGGAGGCAGCTGTTATGAGGCCTCTCTGAGCAGAGGCTCAGAGAGGTTAAGACCCAGTCTAGGTAATAAAGCTGGAATCTGAATCCAGCTCCATCCTTCACCACTACCATGCTTCACCCCATGGGAGGCAGTATACTTAGTAGTTAATTGCATAGCCTCAGCGTAAGGGTACCTGGGTTCACATCCCAGCTCTGCCATTCAAAGCTGTGTGGCTTTCGGTAAATGATTTGACCTCTCTGAGCCTCAGTTTTCCCATCTATAAAGTAGGATGGCACTATTAATAATAGTACTCTCCTTCTAGTGTTGTTGTGGAGATTCAATAATGTCAAGTGATTGGTACCTAGTAAAAATGTAGCTAGTGGTGGCTGTATTATAATTACTTTTTTACTCTCCCTCAAGACTGCCTTAAGACTCAAGACAGGGATGGGCCTATGGGTGAGGAGGCTTCCAAGGACCTGCTCCGGGCAGGCAGAAGATGAGGCAGGAAGGCAGGAGGAGCCAGCAAGGAATCCTCAGCAGTTGTTACCTACTGTTTAAAGAGAAGAGGTTGAGGCTTAAAATGCTATGTACATGGGATTTTAAAAAGAAAGAGATTTCTTTTATTTCTTATTATTTTACTTTGTTCATTATGCTATCCCTTTATATTTAAAGCAGAGATTCTTAGACTCTAGGATTTCATAGATCAGGAATTCAATCCCAAAGTAGAGACTAATATTAGGGCCCAACTTTGTGTTACATCAAGTGACAGAGGCAACCACTAATTATTATCAGCATCACTTTGGATTTTTTTCAAGGACATTTTTACAGTCAGCTCAGTATCAAGCACCAGCCTTTAAAAGCTGTATATATTTTGCATCTTGGGAAAGCTCCCTACTCTGCTCTCATTTCTGTCTCATTTTGCCCCAGATTGTCAAGAACTTGGGCAGGGACCAGTGTGCAGGCCAGCGATCGGGCGTTCCTGGTATTAAATGTCCCCCATCCGGGCCACTTGGGAACGCTGGTGACTGGAGAGGTGTCTATTTCCTATAATTACTGAGTGTTAATGTAATCACTGGAGCGGAGAGCCAGCTGGAAAGGATGGAGTCTGACATCCCGCAAAGACAGACAGCTAAATAAGTCATACGGCCTGCAGACAGCCTGGCTGCCGGGTTATATAACCGCCTCCCCTTGGCTCCCTTTCTGTCGGTCTGTTTCTCCGTTTGGCCTTTCTGTGCTTTTGCTTTCTGTGGCCGAGCCTCTACAATAGGCAGAGAAAATACGGGACATGAAAGAGAACCCATTTGTGAACATGGTGCAGGCAGCGCTTCATTGGTCTCCAGGAGCAGAACCAAACCCAGGGTTTCCATGGGAGCCGGGATGCGGCCACGAGAGAGGTCGTGGCGCTGCCGCGTGGTCCTGCACGTGAAGGGCTTGGTCTGGAGCCTGGTCTGCGGCCTGGCACACGCGGGCAGGGGCCGGGCCTCCCCACACGGTGGGGGCTCTCTGATGAGCTCAGTTAATGCATTTTACTTTGTCCCGGGCCTTTTAAACAGGGCTGCCGAGGGAAGCAGGGAGTATCCAATTCTCTGCCAATCCATTCTCCTGCGGGCACCGGTCTACATGGAAGAACTGGCGGAGGGAGATTAGCTTGAGCAGATTCCGGCAGTAAGAGGGCTGAAGGGCCCCTGTCCGGGTGAAGGCCCCTCATGGGGTCACTCTGGTGCAAGGGCGCGTCCCTCTGCATGCTCCACTCATTCCTAAATAACAGCAACAACAGCGATCCCTCTGCCACTTACCAGATGCCAGAGTCCACATCTCACAAATGAATGCCACATCTCACAAATGCTCACACCCCCTGGGGAGTGCATTCTCTTACATCCCCATTTCACAAGGAGACCAGGTTCAGTTCTGGGGAATAGCCACAGGCGTGGAAACTGCTAAGTTTCACGGTCCCAGCTCAGCAATAAAACAGGGACAGAGAGAAATAATGATTCTGTATTTCCGAGTTGTTTTGTAGATAAGGGTTGTCTGGAGCACTTCTTCAAAACACAGATTCCTGGGCCCCGACCCAGATCTACTCCATCAGAAATTCCAGCAGAGAGCCCCACGACCTGTCTGGCTAGTGAGTGCCCCAGGCGGTCTTATGATGGGCGCATTGGAGTGTTTATTACATATGTACCATTGAGTCAGTTAATGTAGAGAGAGCATTTAGCACAGTGCAGGACAGTGTTAGCTGCTATCATATTAGTGATATGTTTATTATTACCATTTTCAAGGCAGGTGAATCCACCACCTCTTTCAAAGAGCTCATGTCAAGAGCACAGGGACCATGGGAGTCTTGAGTCTGCTGCTTCCTCCAGGGCTCCCAGCTACCAGAATGAGCTCCCCTCCCAGCCAGGGTATGAGTCCAGCGTTCTAGGACACAGGCAGCCAGGGAATGAGTGGGTGTGGGGTGGGGAGCTGCAACCCTGCTGGGGAAGCTTCTCGAGGTCTTGTCTCCACACTGTTCCTTTCTTCATGGTCTTAACCACCGTCGTGCCAATGTGTTATTTAAGTACCTTCAAAAAGGAGCCACTCTTAGAGAAGGTGTTCAGTGAGCACCTTTGCCCCGCCCTTCCCAGCTAGCTGTGCTTGTTTAAAGATAACTGCTTTTCAAATGTGTCCCTTAAGCACACAAGCCACCTACTTCATCTGGCACTCAACCAATGAAACTGTGACCTGCTCCAGTGACAGAGGAGAAATCAGCTGTGATGGACCTGTTCTGAGAACGCCTTTCTGTACATCACATTTTACAGACAATGTAAGGGATTTGTCCCGAGTAACACTGGCTCTCACTTCATACACTGAGGTTAGATTTAATTCCCCCTTGCTCCCGCCACATGGAAGATGGGACTGTATGTAACTCATCTAGGAACATACAGAACTCACCCCAGGTCTGGTCTCCAGAGTCAGCATGCTTAAAGTTTTACTGATTGTACTGGTTTTAGAAGGTTCTGGGAAGCCAAATTGTGCTTTGTAAGTTGCACAGAGCTCCATGGAAATCCCTGTTAAATGTGTGAGTTTAGAGCCTCTGTGTAAAATGTAAACAATCAGCTCCCTCCCCCTTGGCCCTTCCTCAGCCATAATTTAGGAGTCTCCTGAACTGTATGCCCTGGATTTTACAGTGACATTGAGCAGCGTGAGAACTGCAGGCAGATGCCACGCCCTGGAATGCAAGAACCAGAAGAGGGAAAGGAAGAGACAGTGAATGCCCTGGGGCACATGCAAATGCTGCACAGGGGAGGTGGCACATGAAATGCAGCCTCCTGGAGTGGCCTGGGCATGCTTTTCAACTGATGGTTCTGCTCCTGGCCAGAGGAGAACCCACCCTGGGAATGTACCTCCGGCTTCCTCTTTCAGAAGATGCCCGCCTGGCTCAGAGACTTTGAATTTTTCTTTGGGAACCAACCTGTGCTGTTGTGTGTCTGCATTATCTAATCTCTGTGGGGACAGGCCCACTGCCATGGTTAAATTGCTCTGAAAAATGACGCTATCTCATTGAGGACAGGCGTGCATAAACACAGGCTCCTGCAAACCAACTTGAGCCTTGCCTGCACTGGGCCACCCCAAGTGGGGTGGCATCTGTCACTGCTCAGTGAGTCAGGCTTTCTTTTCCCAGTGGGTGCCCACCTCAGCCCTGACGTAGTGCCAGGGCAGGCAGTTCATGCCAGGCAGCCAGGCTGTGTCATGAAAAGGTCCATAATTCATGTAAAAGCTAAGAAAACAGCAGAATAGAGCAAAGGAATGAAGGGCCTGCTGAATCCCCCTGCTTTATGTTTTCACAGTATCCTGGGCTTTTCTCTTATAGCATCTGCCACAATTATGATTAAGTAATTATTTATCTCTGGATAGAGAGAAGAAAACAATGAGCCTAAAAAAAGACTCACATATATATGTCGACTTAGGTGTGCATTACATAGCAAGATGAAAAGATGGACTGTTCAAAGCATGGTATCAGGACAAATGGCTTTCATTAGGGGGAAAAATTAAATTAGATCCCTACCTCACACTACACACAACAGTAAGTTCCAAATGGGTTAACCATCCACTTGTGACACTAAAACACAAACTTTAAAATTATAAGAAGGAAATACAGGAGAGTATCTTCACAATCTTAGGTCTTAATCAAGTCAAGGAAACTAATCATAAAAGAAAAAAATCGATCAATTTGACCACAACAAAATTAAAAATCTCTGCATGACAAAAAGCCTAATGAACAAAGCTCAATGATACGCAGTACACTAGGAAAAGGCATTTGCAACAAATAAACAGATAATCAGTTCCCAAGATGTATCAAGAGCCCCCACCAAAATAAGTAAATAAATAAAACAAAAGGCAAGCCAGTAGAAAAGAAATAGTGCATAGGAGACCTAAATATTCAACACACTTGTAATAATGTTCAACTCACTCTCGATCAGAGAGATATGCAGATGAGACGTCATTCCACACCCAATCAGATTGGCAAAAATTGTAAAGTCCAACAACACCAAGCACTGGTGAGAATGTGGAGAAACTGGAACTCTCAGGTGTTGCTGGAGTAAATTCCCACCAACTCTTCGGAAAGCAAGTTGGCGCTGGTCAGCGAAGCTGCTAACAAGCACGCCCTGTGATTCAGCAGTTCTACCTCTAGGAAAACCTGCCATGGGAGCCCAAAGGAAGGCATATCAGCCTGAGCCCTGCCACCAGGGCGGCAGGGGGGAGGATGCAAGGTTGGGAACTGACTAAATAGCATGTGGCCATCAAAATGCATGAGTGAACTCCAAGTTTCAACATGAGTGTATCTGAAACACAATACTGGGTGGAAAACACTGAGTTGTGGAATATCACCCACCGTTTGATATATAAGTAAGTGTAACACACAAAAGGACAATCTATGATTTATGAACACACAGGGAGAGCAAAATATAAAGAGAGATGGGAAGACCTGTCCCAAATTCAAGGTTAACAGTCACCTCTAGGGACAAAGGACCAGGGAGGTTGCTAATGAGAGACATTTGGGCTTTTGCTAAACTGTTTTCCTTCTTTTATTCGAGAAAATCATGCAAATAGAAATTATTAACAATTTTAGTGAGTGGTTTTATATTCTCTGCATTTTCAATTATTGAGAAGAACATTAATCCCAAAGCAAATAAAATACATCATGTGGAAAAAATCATCCACATTACTACGTATTTGGGGTCCACCTCCCCTGAGAGCAGAGCTTGGGATCTTCCTTGACTTTTGCTACAAATCCAGAGGTTAGTGCAGTGTGTGGCCACAGTCTATCGCTGCTGAATGAATGGACCTTTTTATGGCATCACCTCATTCATTCCTCACAACATTCTGAGAAATGTCCCCATTGCACAGATGAGAAAACTGAAGTATGGAAAAGTTAAAGGACTGCCCAAGCTCACAAGCCTAGCAGATTTTGAACTTGGATCTAACTCTACAGACATGGATGGGGAAAGTTCAGGGTATACCTACATGAGAAGCAGAATGTTTAGAGGAGGCCGGGCAGAGAGAGTGAGCTGCAGGCATTGTTCTAACTTCTCCATAGGGATTAACTTATTAGAATAGCACGACGACCCTCTGAGGAAAGTATTATTACTAACATGCAGAGGACAATGAGGAGAGGCAGAGGGAGGTTGGGTTGGGTTGTAAAGGATCTGCAATGCAAGGGCTGGGCACACGTGGCCTGGGACCTCCCAGGATTAGGCAAGATGGTGTCAGGAGGAGGATCTGTTGGAGTCCGGAGCTAACAGGAAACAGGTACTCACCCCAGCCAGCTCTGCACCTTTCCAGCAACCTCCCACTGTTGGAGAGCACCCGTTCCTGGGTCCTGTCACCTCCAGTAATCTTCCAGGCCCAGCCTCTGGTGCATACCATATTGTTTCCAAGTGTCTCTTGTCACCATCCATTTGCCCCACATATGGCTTCTGTGTTGCCTTCTGTGAATTGCTTAGCCTTTCCATGTCTTGGCTCCCTTCTGTGCAAAATCAGGAACTTAGGGGACAGTGAGTGAAAGAAGGGACACACAGCTGGGAATGGACAGACCTAGAGGGAAGTGACCACGGCTGGCCCCTGCTGGGGGTTGGGGAGCATTCCCAGAGCACCTGGGGAGTGTGGCTGACATAGGAGGCAGTAGACATACCCAGAAAGAACTGTTGACTGTGTGGGTGACAGCATCCACCTTACAATTGGGAAAATGCTTGGTTTGGACACAGTTGGCCTTGACTAGTGCACAGAGTAGGTGCTCAATAAACACTTTTAACAGAACAAATTCAGAGCTGCTGGCTAGGGGTGCAAGCAGCACAAGTAAATGCCCAGAGGGGTGTGTGTACTGAGGGAGGGGTGTGAAAGCCACAGGCAAATAGCCTAGACTTCTACACAGAGTTAGTAGGGAAGCTAAATGCCAAACTAGGAAACTCAGGCAGAACCCCTGGCATAAACCCAGTGGCGGTGAGGCAGAGAACAAAGCTCAGTGCATGTGTGCTAAGTGTTTGGGGCTCTGACAGGTGAGGACACCGGGTGCACTTCCAGATGCACCTGCATGAGGGAGGCGATGAGCTGCAGACACACAGGCTATAGTGTCAGACACAGGGCGGGGCCAGGTGTGCGGGGCTCAGAGCTCCACAGAGAGGCGAGGAGAGAGCAAAACGTAAAGGTAAGAACTAGGACCAGGTAAAACCCTAGGGCCTTGGCACAGAGCAGCCCTGGACTGCAGGGCCACACTGAAGGAAGCCCCTGGCCTGCCTCTATTTTGGGGGATAAATCACGTTTTTTTTTATGATGATTGTAATGATGGTGATCACAGTGACAACCACTACCACTTACTAAGAGCTTGTTCGGTGTCGGCCATGGACCTAAATGCTTTATATGCATTACTTACACAGCACAACTCCACAAGGAAAGTATTATCCTGCAGAGAAAGAAACTGAGGCACAAGGAGGTAAGTCACACTGCTGGCAACAGAGCTAGGATGCGAAGCCCCCAGTGGGCTCTGGAGCCCACACTTTTCCTGCTCATCTGAACATCACCACAGTGTTTCCAGAAGCATGTGGGCATTCGCTTCCCGGTCGGAGCCTCAAGCGGTCTTAACACAGCCACCTGCACCCACCACCACCAGGGGGCTGGGACCAGAACGGACAGAGGTTTTGGTGTCAGGATGAAGTGCTAAGCAATGGGTTGCTGACTTTACTAATGAAATTACTAATTACTAATTACAATTCTTAGTTTAACTCCAGAACTCTGTCTCCTATTACTCTGTGACCTCAAGTAAGCTGATTATCATCTCTAAGCCTCAGTTTTCCCCTCTGAAAAGTGGGCCAATATGGGCCATGGCCAACACCCACTGGCAAAAGTGTGTAAGATGCTGTGTACAACCTGCCCGGGGAAACTCCAGCTTGGGGGTCATTTGTGGGGCTTCAAGGAGCATCAGTGTGGAAGTTCTCTACAAAGGATTTGATGGAGCAACGGTTGAGAGCCCTGGCTTTGAAGTCAGGCAGCCCTGGGTGGGAATCTGGACCCTGCTAGCTGTGCAACCTTGAGGAAGTGAATTCACCTCTCTGTGCCTTGGTTTTATTATTCATTCAACAAACATTTACTGAGAACCTACTATGACTCAGGCACCATGACAGGCATGATTCTGCAACGGGGGGGTGCAGCAGAATCATGGTGAAGATTAAATAACATCATCTCTGTGGAGGGCATCACATGGTACCTGGCCTCAGTCAGTGCCACTAGGGTGGCTACTGTAAGTGCTAGAGCTCAGTGCCGTGTCATCACTCGGAGCTCTGGCTCACACCCCTGTTGTCACACAGCACGAGAGTTGAAGGCAAGCTCTGGATACTCTGGATTTCCCTTTCCCTGGCTCTCCATGGCACCCCGCACCCCAGTGCACCTGCCTCATGTGAAATGAGACCCAGAGATCGTCTTCCCTGCTCTGCTCACCCTTCCTACTAGAAAGCACAGAACGTTCCTCCTGTGACCTCATTAGAAAACCACAGAAGATTTATTTTTAAGACGTGAGGTGATGATTGCATTTTGCAGAGCAGGAGCTCCGTGGTTGCCTGCTCAGCCCCAGGGCCCCTCAAGGAAGCATTTCCTGAGTCACCTGCCTGCCAATCACCAGCTTCCTTAACAGCTGCCACAGAGGCACCGACCAAGCCCTGCACACCTGCCTCCCCCACCTCATCTCCCCAACGGCTCTTGCTCTGAAGACCGCATCCTGAAGGAGCCAAACCGCCTGCAATTTCCCATCCACCATCTTCCTCGGGCCTTTTAGCCATCTGTCCACCTTCAGTCTATAATGCGGCTCCTACAGGGAGGTAGACTTCTCCTGGGTCAGAGAAACTCCTCCTGATACCCTAAGAAAGACTTTACCTTTTCTCTATTAACACAATCTATGCTTTGCACTTCAGTTATTCTAGTAAACATGTATTAAGTGCCTACTGTATACCCAATGCTGGGCTTGGTTCATCGGTGGATGTGATTCCTGGCCTCACAGAGCACGCAGTCTTGTAGGGGAGACGGGAATTAGCTGGGCTCTATCTCAGTGCTAACTCTGGTTATGCTCATTCCTACCCTACAAACACTCAGTGTTTTAGCCCAACTAGTATACACACTATCCCCTCAAAGACCTCCCTCCAATCAGACTCCCTTACAAGAGGTGGCAAAGCCTCATGAATAAGCTCTTGATTGGGTGCCAGACTGCCTACGTTTGAATCCAGCTCCATGACTTTAAGAGCTGTGCAAACTTGACCAAGTTACTCAACTTCTCTGTGCATTAGTTTCCTCATCTGTAGAGCAACAATAATGATGGTGTCCAGCTTTTTGGGTTGTTTGAAGGCTAAATGAATTAGTTCACATAAAGCTATAAATGTCTCACGTAGCACATGGTATACATTACATAAGTTCAACTATCATCACCCCAGGACTCATACTTTAATCCAAATCACAATCATTTTTTTAAGGTCCAATGTAACATAAGTCCCACTTCCTCCAAGAAGCATCATCAGAGGTCCTCTGTCTCTGGACTCTCTCCATCCTCAGAAGTACCATGTCAGTACTAACCAGCCAGACTGGGGTAACTCGTCTCCAAACATGACCCCGAATGGGCCACCCCTGTTGGTGCCATGCCCTGGCTCAGTCTCCTCTCACAGCGAATCTAGACATGACTTTGGCAATAGAATAAGGCTTGGCATCTTCTGTTTTTGAACTTTTGAGAGCCCTGAAGCACCATATAAGGATAGCTATTGTGCTGGGAAGACCACGTGGGGAGACATAACTGAAAGGCCACATGAAGAGGAAGTAGCTCTCTACCAGGGGAGAGGGGCAAAAAGACACACACACTGCCAGGTGTCCCACCTAACCCCAGACTTGCAACTATCACCAATGAAGACACCAGACATATCAGTGAGCCCTCCTAGACATGTCAGTCCAACAGAGTCCCCAGCTGACCACAGCCCCAGCTGAAGTCACTGGAGCAGAAGAACCACCCTGCTGAGCTCAGTCAACACCCAGGATTCCAGGAGATAAGACAGTTGTTGTTCTAAGTCACTATGCTTTGGGTGGTTTGTTGCTCAGCAATTGACAGCCAAAATATTCACTCTGGATAGGACTGTGGGAGGAGACCCAACCTAGAAATTTGAGTTGCCATGCCAGTCTCAGAATCTGAACTCTAAAGGAGGAGTAGAGTCCATTAGATAAAGGAAAGGGGTGAGTAAGAGCATTTTAGCAAAGGAAGAGTCTGTGCAAAGGCCCTGAGGTAGGAGAAAACCCTGAGGGGCAGGTAAGACCATATTCATCTTATCCCCATTTTATAGGCGAGGAACTAAAACCTGGAGAACCACACAGTAAAACCAGGATCAGAACTCTGATTCAAACCCTGGTTTTGTGAAACTCCACGGACTCCTCAAAACCCCCAAGGTCCTCTCTCCCAGGACTGTCATGGTCCTGGCTTAGGCTGGGCTGGGTATGTTGGTGGGGATGGCAGGAGGGTGGGGGCAGGGCTATTCTCACAAGGCATCTCAGGCTAGCAAGGAGCAGGAAATGGCAGAGAACGCTCATTCTCACAAGACTGCCCAGCTTGAGTCTGCTCTTGAGAAGGGCAGTAAGGAGGGTGCACATGGCCATTGGGCCCCACGAGCTGTTATCACTGCACAGCTGCTCTGATCAGCACCTCCAGGGTATCCGGGCAAGCACCACAGTGAGAGGTTTTTCAAGGAACATCTCAGTCCTGCCAGGCAGAGGACGGCTGAGTCAGCAGGCACCACACCTTCGGAGAAGCTTCATGGAACCCCACCCTAGCATGCAGGAAGGAAAGACAGGCTCCCCAAGCCCGACAACGACAGTCAAGCCAGCCTGCCATTCAGTGATGTGCACATGGCTAGCATTTGTCATGTACTGAGAGACTGCAAGAGGCACTGCTCTAAGTAGGGAGTGCAAAGACGTACAAGTCGCTGGCTTGTTTTTGTTACTGGGAGGCCTTCCAGTCACTCTCCCAACACCTTGCTTTATTTTCATCATGGTAGTCATCACTACCAGAAATTACCCCACATGGTAACTTGTCTGTTGTCTGTCTACCCAGGGGAAGGTAAGCCTGGGCCTGATACTGATCATGGGCTGGACGGGTAGATGGATGCAGGGGTGGATGCTCGGGCAATGCCTGGATGAGGGCTCTCTTGCTGTTCCCCCTCACCCCTCCCTCTAGAAGCTTTTGGAATGAAAGACCCTGAGCAGATGGAAGATACTGAACTGTCTGAAATTTGCTTATCACTAATTCAGATCAACTAGGGACATGTCATTTCCATAAATCAACCAACCACACACTAGGCCTGCCCCAGCAAAGCATTGAGATGACAATAATAATGTGAATTTATGCAGTGCCTTTGTTCTGCAAAGCTCCAAACAGTTGACAATCATTATCTCATTAATCCCACAGCCATCTCTGAAAGGTAGGCAGAAAGCAGGAGCTTTTCCTCCTGAAAGGGCAGGAAAATAATACTGATAGGAACAGTGAATACTTACTGACCACTGATTCTTGGCTGGGCCCTATTTCAAGGGTTTTATAAATATTAATTCATTTATATCTTGATATGGTAGTTACTACTGTTTTCCTCATTTTACAGAGGAAGACCTAGAAGCCAGACAGGTTATGGAACTTACCCAAGGCCAGCGGGAATGGAAGCAGGACTCCACCCCAGGCAGCCTGCTTCTGGGGCCTGCTACACCCCTACACCATGCTGTTCCCAAAACCCAGCAGCCAACCCGTCACCAGGGGCACCTACACAGTTAGAGCTATGGGTGGGAGACATCTCAATCATGGTGAAAGTCTCCAGCCAGCTAAACGTGCAGAGTGAATGGGGGAGGCCTACAGGCCCTGCTTCTAGGAGTGGGTCTGCTCCCCAAATGTGGTGTCCACTTGATGGATGATCTCGCCCCCAAACCAAGAGCCACCAAGAACACTACTGCAGTCATTTGGACCTTCCCCTGAATGACTATCAGAGTAAGACACGGGCTGGTGAGATAACACTGGTAGCAAAGGCAGGCGAAGGAGCCATGTAGGGAGTGAAGGGACTCAGAATGGGGACACAGACAAGCCCATATTTTCCTACATCTCCTTTCTGCAATGAGTCCAGGCAGCAGTCAAAGGACCTTTTTTAAAGCAGCCAAATCCCATCACTGCCTCCACCCTCCAGTACCTTTCCACCTGGACCCCTTACCTTGACAGACCAGGTCCTGGCCACTCACCTCTTCCTCCACTACATCCCAAACACTCTAACTCTTCTGGACCCTTGAACACACCCAACCTCACTGTAGGTAAGTCACCTTCCCAGATGCCCTACCTAGGGAACCCCGGGTACCTCTACACATCCCTGCTCTTATCATTGGCTGATTTGCTCTTGCTTATTTATTCATTTATTATTTTCTCCTGGAATTAGAATGCGATCTCCACACCAGCGTGGCTTTTGTACGATTCAGTCACGATGTATCCCCAGCCTGGAGAACAGTGGGACACACAATTAATGATGACACTTACTGAGCACTTACTCCATGCAAGGGCCGATGTCTGTGATTTACATAAATTAGCTTCTCTCACAGTGCTCTGCTGAGGCTGGTCCTGTCATCATTCCCATTTTACAGAGGAGGGAGCTGAGGCAAAAGGGGTCAAACAACCTGTCCCAGTGATAGAGCTGCGATGTGAATCCAGGCTGTCTGGCTGCTAGGTTCTTGCTCCAAACTTCATTGCCAATGGCTCTCCATGCCCTCGAGATACAGCCTCACCTCCTTAAAACAACGAGGAAGCCTTTGGTGACCCTCATCTCTCTCCATTCCCTGATGCACACACTAAGTTCCAGCCCCACAGAATCTTCTGGAAGACCCTGCCCTCTCTTGTCCCCACCATTTGCCCTTGCTGTTTTCCACCTGGAGCTCTCACCTTTCTTGACCAGTTTCTTTCTTATGGTTCAGGTTCTAGCTCAGAGTTCCAGCTTAGGAAGCCTCTCCAAAGGCCTGGGACAAGTGGCCCCTCTGCAGGTGTCCCCTTAACGTCCCACACTTCCCCTTGCCCTGGATGCAGCCCGCTCTGGTGGGCATGTTCACCTGTCTGCACCGGCGCCACACCCATTCATTTGTTCCAGCAAACATTTACTGCGTGCTTATGACATGCCCAGCCTTCCAGGAGACCCTACAGGGAGACAGAAGCGGGCAAACCTCAGTCTCCAAACATGCAGAGCTTTCTAGTGGGGGAGAAAAAACAAACAAAAATACAAGATAACGTCAGGAAGAGTGATGGAGACGGAGGGAAAGAGCAATGGGGTGGGACTATATTACAGAGTGGTCAGGGATGGCTGTGCATTCACTAAACCAATGGTCTCCAATCTTTTTGATCATATACCCCTATAATTCTTGAGGATACCTCCCAGTATCTGAATATATATTTAGTTATAAACTATACCTAATTACTGCTGGGCTATTGTATTATATAGTTCATTATAAAATATATACAAAACATAGAAGTACAAAAAGAATGAGACAAAATTAAGGTGAGACGTTCTGAAACATTCTTCTTGTCTCCTGCTGCACTATCCTGCACACTCGAGTATGCACCCCGATTTAAAGGCTACTGTGCCAGAATGTCATCTGGCTTTAGCGATAAAAAGGAAAAATACAAAGAAACAAGGACACTCCCTGATCTTAGCTAATTGCACACAGCAGGCCCCTAAGAATAATTTGCCAAATGACTCAGAGGATGGGGTTATGCTAGGTAAGTCAGCCTCAGACAAGTCACTTCCTAATTGTTGGTCTCAGTTTCCCCATCTGTAAATACAGGGTGTGGTCTAAATCCCCAGGGGCCTCCGTGAGTCTCTACAGGCACCAAGACCCAAGGTGAGGGTCAGGTAGCCTGAACCACACCACCATTCCCTGACCTAGAAGGGGCCCGCTCCGTTGTGTTGTGACATGCAGCCAAGTTCTGGTGTGGGCAGGGCTTTCACTTGCTGCCCTTATATTGATTTTTACTGGTTTACATGGAAGGGAAAAAACACACTCAAAGAAACAAAGGTGCTCTATCTCTAACCCCAGCAAATTATGCAGAGATTCAAGAGAGTAATGAAAACCATAAAGCATTCACTGAAATAAGAGATCCCAATCTTCCATAATCTTTGGTGATAAAATGCAAAACAGCAGGCCTGTGACACCCATTCATAAATCCTAGGCCCGTTTGCCAGCACTCAGTTCATAGCACGTTTGCCAGCCCTAAGAACTCATTCTGTTGTTCTGCACTGGCATTAAGGCAGGTCCTCTAAGGGTCACTGATGAATGTCAACATTGTGCAATGTCAGGGCCTCAAGGGATTCTGTTGCTACAAGGCACATAGATGGTGGTGGTTTGCTTCCCCTCCGGACTGCAGCCAGACACAGCACTGTGACGGGTTAGGGTGGGTGCGAGTAAACTGAGGCTCACGGAAATCAACCTGTCCCAGAGATACAAAGCTAGGAGTGGAGCCCGCACTCAAAGCCACACCTCCCAGCAGCCTGATGTGCTGATCCTCTTCTGGAAGGCTCGGTAAGCTCCTCAAGGCTGGGTTGGTCTTGTCATCTGTCTCCCACTGCCCCAGCATAAGACTTTGCAGGTAGTGGGTGGTGACTAGTATTGAGGAATGAAGAAAAGGAGGGATGGAGGAAGGGATGGAGGGAGGTGAGAGGGAGGAATTGAATTTATGGCTTCTCTGCCAATACTGAGAATGATGCTAAAAACAGACCGTTTATAGAGCGCTTTCTCTGCACCAGCTGGCACAGCCAATGCTTTGAATGCAGTGTCTCATCCACTCACCCACCAACCTACAGGGAGGGCACTGGTGTCATTCCCATTGTACAGAGGGGGAAATGGAGGCTCAGAGAGGTTCAGTAACTTGCCCAAGGTCACTCAGCATATAGGTGGTAAATCCAGAAAATCGACTTTGACGGCTCAGGAGCTTAACCACCATCCCATGCTGCCTGCCACAGGGAGCAGAAATCAGATTTCTTAAATTCCTTCCAGCACCTTCTGCTACACTGAGTTGTAAGAGCAGGGGTGGCTCTCACATCAGGTAGAGACAGCCTCCCAGTGACTCCTATGTTACGGCCTCCTAGGGAACCTGGTGCCTGTCCACAGGGCAGGGGGTGCAGCCAAAGCCCCGTCAAGGGCTGTTTTCACAAGTGATGGAAGATCCATCTCATTCCCAAAGGTGGAAGGAGCGGGCGCAGCTGTAAACTTGGGCAGGAACAGTACGGACTAGAATGAGACGGGAAAGCAGCGGGACCAGGGCCCAGTGCGTGGCGGTGCAGCCAGGAAACCCAGGGGAATGAGGGGCAGGTAAGGGGGCATGTCAAGGTGTCAAGGTGGGAGCCAAACAAGTGGGCAGGTGGGCACCTCCCGGTGCAAAACACCAAGAGAATGGGCTGCACTGCCAGAGAGCCCTGCCTCCACCGCTTCTTCTATGAGAACTTGCACAAATCACTTATCCTCCCTGAGCCTCCAGTCCTCATCTATAAAAGAAGACTAGTAATAACAGTACCTACCTGATAGAGTTGTTCTAAGGATTAAGTAAAATAGCGCATATAAATTGCTTTAAGCACAGGGCCTGGCTTAAAGCACTTAGGAAGCACTCAATCAGCAATGGCGACTGGAGGTGCAGGTAGGTCATGTTAACTGATGTGTAAGGTGAGGGGAGGCAAAGGCATGAGCAGGGAAGACGTAAGGAGGGCACAGTCCCATCACCCCCAATGGTTTAAGTGACTCAAGGTTAACAGACCATGTCTGAATGAAGCCAAGCCAAAGAAAGTCGTTAAGTGACCTGCCCAAGGCTGAGTCACAGTGTTTTCTGGCAGCGACTGTGGCTGAATCATCTGATATTCCAGCCCCTGGCACTGACTTTGCACGGGGTGGTCACTCCACTAATGTCAGAAAAATGTACAAGTGGCAGAGCCTCCTGAAGCCCATAATGAGATTACATTCCCCACTTTCTCCCTCTTCAAGGGTCCCTGTCACTTCTCTCCTTGACGATTCATCTCTCTTCTTCCCAGGCCTCTTGAGCATCTATCATATGTCACAGTCCTTCTGGACACCAGCAGGTATTAAAAGGAGTCAGGGCAGGGCTTCAACTGAAGTGACGAGGCATAAGCATTGAACAACCTGAGTGTGAATTATGTATTACACTTGGCCACATCCCACTGCCTACTCAAACCAAGGTCTTTTCCTTTGCCTGCCCACTCTGTGCATAAATCTTAAAGGGCAATCTCCTCTCTGCCTTTCTTACTCCCAAACATCCAGTCCTCACAAGCATTTTCCTAAGGAGACTGTGATATGTATGGGCTTACAGCAGCTCAGCAAAGAGCTCGTCATCTCACCAGTGGGTTCACAACTCAGAACTTCAACCAGAAACCACACTAAGTCTGACACTTGAGGGAAGACCCCCTCCGCTTGGCTGTCACTACCCATGAACAGTTCCAAGTCTTCACCCAGCACTGTCCCTCCAAGACCCAAGACACTTCGGAGGGATGCAGGCGCAGTCCACGTGACAGGGTGGGCTCCCAGAGAAGCTGAAGAACAGCTGAAGATGAGCGTGCAGAGATGTACGTAGGACTTCTGCAGAGAGACACAAAGGTGTGCTCCTGGGCTCCATGCAGTGAAGGCAGACTGGGCAGAGGGAGAAGTTGGGCTGTAACTGGGTCTCAACAGAGACCTCAGCCCAGCCCACTGCGTACTTAAAAGCTGGGACAACCATTCTGAGCCATCCTGAGTTGGTAAACGGGGGTCCGGCTTTCATACCCCTTCCCAGTCAGTTGGTCCCTGAGTGATGGCTGCCTAGGAAGGGGGTGTGACTTTGGCCCAGTATTCTTTCACAGAAGCAATGTCCAAGGAGGGCTGGGAGCCGTGGGCTGTGCCAGCAGCATGCTGATGGCAGCGAGCGACTTTCAGACCTGAAGGGGTCCTCACCAGTGCATCTCTGAGTCCGAGACTGTCCGGGGGTGGCCACTGACTCTTTTTCCCCACTGAAGAGCGGAAAATCACAGGGTAGTCACTGGGAAGTTGGGCTCTGGAGCCACACAGACCAGGGTTCCAATGGAGAACCTGTCCCTTACACTTCTGAGCCCCTCACCTGTAAAATGGGCACTAAGAGTATCTCAGGAATTCAACTGCTATGGGTTGGATAAAACCCATGTGCCTGGCATGCAGTAATCACTCAATAACGGGCAGCTATGACCATTATTACAAACCCAGAATAGGGGAGGAAACTACTTCAGGCCAAAGCAGCAGTGTTTCTGTTTCTTGGTCTCCCAGGGTCAGAGGCATGAATGCCAATTCATTGGATATTTATTGGGAGCCTACATCTATGTACCAGGAACGTTCAGGGTCCCAGGGAGGCAGTGGTGATCCAAACAGAGAAAGCCTGGCCCTTGTGAAGTTGAGTGGAACAGAAAATGAGTGTGTTTGAGACACAGGCCTTATGAAGGAACACAGAGCTGGCTGGGGACAGATGGGGGGGGGGGGGGCGCTATTCTGGACAGAATGATCAGGGAAGCATCTCCGAGCAGGTGAGCAAACTCCAGACAGAAGTGAGAACAGGAACCACAGGTAAGTGTGGGGGATGCCAACTTGGTAGAGGCTGGGGCTGAGAACTGCTCATTATATTCTGGGAGTGGCAGAAAGGACTCTGGGGCTTGGAGAGCCCTGAACAAGGGGGAGGGCGCTGGGGCTGAGGCTGCCAGGCCAGGTCGCAGATCCTCAGGCCAGGTGTGAGCTCTAGATCCTCCTCTGAAGGTGACCCCTGGCAGGTTTTGAGCAGGAGACAGATGCTGCAGGGGTACAGGGGGCTCTGAGATGCAAGAAGAGAAGCCTGTTAATAAAAATCATCCAGCCGAGTGTTCGCCAATGAAGGAAGAAGGAAGAAGGTCCCAGATCCCAGAGTAGTAAAGAGCATCTGGCCCAGCTTCTTGCCTTCAGCTGTTTAGGGGTGAATGTTGCCATGTGGTGGGAGAGGAATCTGAGCCCTGAGACATCGAGCAACCTGCTGAGGATACCACAGCCACTGAGAAGCAGAGGGAGGGTGGGGACCTTGGTCTCCTCCCCTGAAGGTGCTCCAGCAGCCCATGCTGAGGAGAGGGTGTTAGTTCTTGTTGCTGTTAGTTTTAAGGCAAACCTCACACTAATGGAGGTTGTAGGTAGATAGATGATAGATAGACGATAGATGATAGATAGATGATAGATAGATAGATGATAGATAGATAGATAGATAGATAGATAGATAGATAGATAGATAGATAGATAGATGATAGATAGATAGATAGATAGATGATAGATAGATGATAGATAGATGATGATAGATAGATAGATAGATAGATAGATAGATGATAGATAGATAGATAGATAGATAGATAGATAGATAGATAGATAGATAGATAGATAGATAGATATAGAGATATACAGACAGTTCAGGAGGTTCCTCAGTCATGGCAGCAGAGGTGTCAGTTGTTAAAATAGTCCTGTTTCCTCTGACCAGCCTCTCTCTGATCCACACACCACAGGAGGCCAGAAAGATTTAGCCTTTCCCAGCATCCCTCAGTCTGAAGATTCCCTCAGGGCCCCAAATATGATCCAACCCTCAGGTGAGTCTGGACCCAGAGCCTGCAGAAAAAGCAGATCATTCACCACAGAGAGAAACTGCTCCTCACTGTTGAGCTGAGCAGTGCCTGCAGAGAAGACACAAGAAGATTCAGGGCCATCAGCCAAGAGGCCACATGCTTGAGTCCATGGTCCAGGGACAGGGCCCTGAAAGCAAACGCCCTCTTAGGGTGCACCTTGTGTACATTAAACATCACCTGCAGGCAAGTGGCCAAGAGTCCCTGTCCCAGAAGGCTGGGTGGAGCCGTGACTGCGGGGGGGGGGACAAAGGACACAGCTCTGTCTTGAAGAGCCAAGAACAGAAGCAAGGAGTAAAGTTCCTCCCTGGGCTGTTAAATGGCAAAGATCTGAAGGTGATCTGGGGCTTGGTGTGGGAGGGTCCCAGCCCAGCAAGGCGAGGAGGGGGAGAGGCCAGCAGGGCCTCAAAGCCCCCTCCCATAGGGCGGGGGAGAAACCTTGCTCAGCTCCAGCAGGGGCCTGGCGAGTTCCAGCAGCGGGGGAAGGAAATGTAGGTTAGCATCTGGGGCAGTTCTGAAGCGGCTGTGTGGGATGGGAAGTCAGACAGGGGCCCTAAGAGAGAGGAAACAGAATAAGACAAAAGATCAAGCGGGTGGCAAAGCCTCGGATCTGGAAAAGGAGCAAAGGGGAAGAAAAAAGAACCGCTCTGATGAAGTGGAGGGAGGGTGCTGGGGCAGGCTGAGGACAGGCAGAGCTGCCAGCCACCCCCTCCCCTGCCCCCCCCGCACTCCCAGCGGACTCAGGGCTAAGTGACACGGAACCCCGACAGGGGGACCTGCAGCGGGACCTCAGGCTCACTGGGCCACTGCCCAGGGCACTCGCTCTAACTCCACTGAAAGTGCTCCCCACCACAATGCACGTCTCCCTCCCGCACATCCTGGACTCTGCAATGGATGCCACTCCAGCACTTATCCTGTCTGACTTTTATTTGCTGGGTTGTGCACTCAATTCTTCCACAAATATTTATCAAGCATGAAGAGGGCCCTGGGCTGGGGGCTCTGAAGGATGCTGAGTTAGGAGGCCACCCCTCTCTCAAGGACTGGAGGGAGAGGAAGCGCCAGGATGTACAGCCAGGGACCTGCAATCCCAGGCCTGGCTCTGTCACTCCCTGGCTGTGTGACCTTGGGCAAATTCCTCCAGCTGTCCTAATTTCAGTTCTTCATGGGTAAAATAGAGGGGCATGGGGATGGGGGTGTGCGGGTGATGAGGCTGAAAGGGCAAACGGGGTCAGGATAGGGTCTTTGCATAATGTCACAGCTGCCATTTATTAAGCCATTTATGGCCGGAAGTGGTTTCGATGCTGTATGGACATTGTTCCTGTACATTACAATCACCATACAAGGTGGGAACTGCTGTCTCTGTCCACAGATGTGACAGTAAATGGGAGAGAACCTTGCACAGTGCCCAGCACACGGTACATGTGTGATAAATGCTGAGCTGTTCATTCTTAGACACACATTTGAATTTACTGTGTTAAACGTTTCTAGGCTATTGTTCCTCAACCACAGGTGATTCTGCCCCATCCCCCAGGGGCCACTGAGCAGTGTCTGCAGACATTCTTGACTGTCCCAACTTGGAGGGGAGGTGGTGCTGCTGGCATCTGGTAGGTGGAGGCCAGGAATGACGGTCAACATGTTTCAATGCTGACCAGCATCCCCACGACAAAGAATTCTCTGGTCAGAATTGTCCCCAGTGCGGAGGTAGAGAGACCCAGCTCCAGCCCTGGGGATCCGGACAGTGCCCCTAGAACTCACATCCCAGGACAGTGGACAGAAAATGAACAAATAACCAATAAATGGGTAGAGGTCTATTGGTACCAAGTGCTAAAGATAAAAATAAGGTAGGACAGGAGGAAAGAATGCAATGGGGTCACGGGGACACAATGGCACATTTGAATAGAGACCGGAAGGAGGTGAGGAGGGGTGAATCTGTGGCTGTCTGATGTGATGGGCGAAGGCCCTGGGCAGGGCACAGGTGCATCCTTAGGTGTAGCAGAAGGTCCATGCAGTGGGTACACAGTGAGTGTGGGGCAAGAGGTTGGAAATGAAGTCGAAAAGTTACTAGGACAATTCAGTTAGCTGTGTGGACATGGTATGGCCCCCAGAGGTGGCACAGGCCTTGAGGACTCAGGTCATGCCCTTGTGTGCGACCTTTCTGTGCCACACACTTGCTGGAACTGAGCTGAAGAAGGTGCCAAGTTGAACTGTATTCTGGCTCAGGGCAGGCAGTTTCCTGTATTATAAAATTTACACCAGACAAACTGTCCCTGCTTTGTTCTGGTTTAAGGCACGAAATGGGCTTAAATTTAGTGCTGTCAGCTTTTACTTTGTAATTGTTGGTTGGCTTTCATTCATTTCAGGAGAGAGAGTAAGACAGTGATAAGTATCACTGAGGAAGGGGTTACAAGACTACAGCTGATTCCGAATAGAATTTCCACACTGTTCTTTTAGTCTTAATGAGAAGACATATTCTCCATTGATCCAACAGTAGTTATTTAAAGACAATCACAGGTCAGAGCTGGGATGGTATCAGCAAACATGAATTAAGCACAAATTCATTCTCAAGCAACGTACGGGGTAGTAGAAAAGTTAAGGCATATAGCTAATTAATAATATAAGGTACAAAGTACCAAGTAAAGAGAATTAACAAAGAACCATGAATAAGAAATGATGACTACTTCCAAGGCAGGACAGCGTATCACTGTCATCTCACATGCCGAATCTGATCACTCGTGGGCTCCTAGAACAGTGGTAAGACGCATTCTGAAGTCCCATATGAACTCTGAGAAAAAGTGCTAAGCTCAATTACTTGCGTCTGCCATGAACAGAGATGCCATGTGGCAGGTGTGTACCAAGTATCTTTACCATCCAAGCATAAATGGAGACCAAATAAGTGCAAATGTAGTTTTAAAAGTGAATTATGGCCCTACCCTGTTTGGCTCCGTGGTTAGAACATCGGCCCAGGGACTGAAGGGTCTCGGGTTCAATTCCGACCAAGAGCACATACCTCGGTCGTAGGCTCGATCCCCGGCTCGGGTCAGGGAGCCTTCAGGAGGCAACCAATCGATGCATCTCTCTCACATCGATGTTTCTCTCTCTCTTCTCTCCCTTCCACTCTCTCTGAAAAGCAATGGAAAAATATCCTCAAGTGAGGATTTAAAAAAAAAGGTGGAATCATATCCTTCCTTTTCACATTTAATATAGTAATATTATAAATATGCTACACTATTAAAGTGAAAATGGAGGAATTGTAAAAAAACTCAGTTTCATAATGTTGAGTATACATTTATTTACCTCCTCAACTCTAGGAGTGTTTAAGAAAAAAGAGAAAGAACAAGGAATCCTCTGCCACTAAATAAGTCACTACAAAAACCTCAGCCAGGGTGCTGCAACTTACAATCAGGGGGCGGCTGGCTGAGATGCAGGGTGGCGCTCTGGCCTGCAGGCCCCCGCCCCGCCCACCCCACCTGCTCTTCCCAAAAGTTCCACAGAAAACCACCTGGGGAGGGTGGCAGGAGAGCAGTGACATCCCTTCCTCAAACTGGATTTGCCAGTCAAATCCTTCCTTCCCAGGGACCGGATGGACAGTGCAAGATATCCTTCTGTCACTGCCCAGACCCTCACGAGGCTGTTCAGCAACAGGTTTTGGGAGACTTCCTAAGTGTCCTTTCTTGGGGACCCTGTCCACAGCCCGTTTTTAGGCTGTCTGAAGAACCCTGACGTCAGGCATGAGGAAGCAACCCAGAAATAATATTTAGTTCCACTCTGACACAGCAAAGCTCCAGAGTGATCTTCCCGCTTGCCAGTCGGGCTGGGATTGAGCCAAAGGTCTCAGGACCCAGAGACAGATGAAATTGCTTTATTAATATCACAAGGTGGGGGTTGGGGGAAGAGGGTGTTCTGGATTTGCTGTGCCAGCAATACTTCAAAACACAAACAATCAGCAAGAAAGGGAAGGGGAGGGATTCCCCCCTCCACACACACACACCTGGGGGTGCCCTAGGAAGGCGCCACCACAGGGGAGGTGGTCTCCCTGTTGGCCATGTGCAGAGTCAGGGGGAACTGACCTGTCCTCCCACCTAGCCTAGCCTGACAGCCCTCCAGGAAAGACGGTGACAGAACAAAGCCACAACCAAGGGATCAAAAGCTTAAATCACATAAGTAAAAAATAAAAAATAAAAAAATAAATAAAGTCCCTTTTGGAATGGCAGAAAATGTGCCTTCACAGAGCCAGCCTTGTGTGGCCTTTAAACCAAACTCTGTCCAGCAGCACAGGCAGCCCAGCCCACAGCCTGGGTGTGAAGCCTTCGGTACTTTATTTTGTTTTTATTTTTATTTTCCTTTCAGAAGAAAGAGCTGAGAGGGGGAGGGGAGCCAAGCAGGAATATTACATGGGTCTAAAGTCCATGTACAGAAATCGCCAGGCAAGATGAGCACTCCGACGACTGGTTCAGCCTTCCCAGCTAAGCATCTACCATGGGCCAGGCCCATGTCTCCGAGCCCCGTGGGGCTGGACCGTGCAGGTGCTCCATGGGGACCTCAGCGGTGCCCACAGAGGTGCTGGTGGACAGACCAATAGGAAGCTTTCACCAGCCCTCGTGGGACACCTAGAAACAACTGAGTAAATGTCATGGATTAGCGGGCGGGAACAAGCAATGGCATTTGTGGTATTAGGAATATCTCAGCCCCATTCAGAGCCACATCTTGGTGAGGGCTGGGGAAGTGACTCAGAGCATCACTGAAGTCATCTGTCTGATGACGATGATCCAAGGGCAAACAGTATTTATTGAGTGCTTTGCATTTACATAGACGACAGCATGTAATTCTTACAACAATCCTAGGAGGCGTGTATTTTCACCCCCATTTTACAGATGAAGGAGCGGAGGCTCAGAAGGGCTGAAGAAGTTGCTCAAGGTCACATGGCTGGGAAGTGGTGGAGCCAGGACTGAGGGCAGGTTCATCTGACCCCAAGGTTTCTTCTGTTGGTTTCAGTATGCCTCACCACCACTTAGCATTACAGGAAATCGTCAAGGCTTCCCTGCTCAGAACATACCATGCAAATTCTCCAAAACAAAACCTCATTCTGCTTCCGTGTTTGAATGGTAAGGTTCGGAGAGCTCATAATAAAATTAAAAACTCAGAAACAAGCCCGTGCACAGGAGAACATGGTTTATAATAAAGGCAGCACCGCAGATCAATGGAGAGAACAAGTGATTCCTTAATAATGTTGAAAAGTCTGGCTCACTGAATGAATTTGAGTTCCTCCCATACAACATTTATAAAGGTAGATTCCAGATAAATGAAAAACCTCAATGTGAAAAGAAAACTATAAAGCTAACCGGAGAAGGTGTGACAGACTACGTTTGTGAACCTAGAGGACAGAAGGACATCTTTAATAAGATCCCCAAAGCACAAACCATAAAGCAAAAAAAGTCAGTGGGTTTGATGACATCAAGACTAAGGGCCTCTGTTCAACAAAAGATACCATGGACAAAGTTAACAGAGAAGTGGCAGAGTGGAAAAAGATGTTTGCAATGTGTGTCTAAACCCAACAAAGGATTGACATCCAGCTGCCCAAGAAAGATCAATAAATCAATAAGAAGAAAGGGGGAAAACGAATGGAAAAATGGTCTGTGAACATGAGTGGGCAGCTTTCACAACAGTGAGAACCAGAATGCTAGCAGAGGCGACAGATGTATGAAGAGAGTACAAAAATCACCAGTAATGAGAGCAATGAAAATGAAACAATGAGACTCCATATTATACTCAACAGATTGGCCAAATCAGAACGCTGAGTAATACTGAATGCTGGAGACAGTATGGGTGACTGGGACCCTCACACGCCGCTGGTGGGAGTCCAGATTGGTGTAGCCACTCTAGAGATTTACCTGGTGATTACTGAAACCAAGTACCTGTAAACCCTATGACCCAGCAAACCCACGCAGGGGACAGAACCCAGAGAGATACCTGCACAGGTCTATAAGGGGTCAAGTACAAGGATGGTCATGACAGCCCTGTTTGTGGTAGTGGGGAACTGGAGTCAACTAGTTGCCTATCACTAAAGAATGAATAAATGCCAAATATGGTGGGTACTTGTGATGTGATAGTCGTTAGCACCATTCATCAATTATTTCCAGTTTTCCTCCTTCTGGATTCATGGTAAGATTGCAGTTTCCACCCCTTACGGAGTTGGGAATGGCCATGTAACTTGTGTTGGCTGCTTCTGGACCAGCGTACTATTTGCCACAGAGCCTTTATGAGCCAGTGAGCGATTTGCCACTTTCTACTCTCCCTACCATGGTGGAGGCTCCATCAGCCTCAGTCCCTGAGACGTGGAGCAAAGCTCCCAGTGACCTGATAAACAGGCAGTATGGCCAAGCAGTCAAGCTTTATTATTTTAAGCCATTAAGATTTTGGTGGTGTCAATGCGGCATAACTCAGCCTTACCTTGATTGCCACAACTATGCAGCTGTTAGAAGCAATGAACAACATGGATAGATCTTAAAACCATGTGAGGACATGGTGAAAATAGTAAGAACAGGACAAGCTCCTTGGCACAGTATCATTGCTATAAATCAATAATACACAAACAAAATAACACTACAAGTTTTACAGACATGTAACTGTTTGAGGGCATATATTAAACACCTTAGATGGGTACCTATAGGGGAGTGGAGATCGCAGATGAAGAGAGAAAAAAATTAAGAACTAAAACAAGAGACAGTCTTGCATTGATGATGATGACACCTGCATAAACATATGAGGATGACTCACTCAACTCTCTCACATCTGAGATCCATCCAAAAAGAAAAGGAAAGAGGGAAAGGTGTAAATAACTTGTGTTGCTGACTTCCAGATGCATTTTAAATCCTTCCTTTCCCCACCATGTCTTAATTGACCCAGACAGGCTTTCACTTCACAACCTCCATGGTTACCACACCCTTGGTACAAAGATTACAGCCTCGGCCGCTACTGCCAATATCCATTTCTCGGTGATCTGAGGGAGAGAGCAGCAAGCAGCCTGACTAGACAGACAAGAACGAGCTGCACCAGCTGGGCAAACTCCAAGCCAAGGCCTTCAATGGGCTGCATTCCTCCACCCCTGGTGTGGGGAGTAGTCCCAGCTCCTGACAGGATGTCAGCTGAGAGCAAATGCAAAGGCCCAGTGGGTGCGCCGGCAAGTCCTGCTCAGACCCGCACCTGCAGGAGCTGACGCGAGGCTCTCAGGGGACCGCTCCTGGCAGCCAAGTTTGCTGGGTTCTGGGAGGAGCGGGGTTCAGGAGCAGGCTGGCTTGGAACTCCACCACCTAGCCATTCCAGCAATGACTATGCAAAACACTTGAGAGGCGAACGCAGCTCAGCCCCAACTGCTCCCCAGACAGGCCTCCTGCCATCATTTTCTCTCCTTGGTGTAGAGAGGCCCCCTGCCATCATTTTCTCTCCAGGCTGGGAGTCAGGCAGGCCTGAGTCTGAGTTCAGGGGGTGCCCCGGGAGAAGCTGTACGGCTCTTTGGGGCAGGGACCAGGGATTATTTGATTTAGTATCTCTAGCACATTCATCCGATGTTTATTGAGTGAATAAGGTAATAAATGAGTCAATTAGTTAATTAACAACTTAATTTTTCTTCCAGTGATCTCTATGTTATACATCTTCCCTCCCCCTTAGCACTGAATTAATTGGGTGCACTGAGCTATCTATCTCCAAGCCTAGCACTGTGTAAGGCACACAGCAGAAGCTTATAAATATTTGCTGAACTGAATTGTTTATGTGCTTCTTACTTACTCATTTCCTTTTCGAAACCACCAACTTAAGTAAATACATTCATTTTATTCGAGGCACCCCCCCAGAATGTAAATAATAGTAATTCCTTTCAATTATCAAACATGTGATACAAGGTTCTGTCATATTCATTATGGAGATTAATCCTCATATCACCAGCACTCTCTTATTATGTTCTTTATATAGATAAGTAGGATAAAGCTCAAAGAGAGTAAGTAATCAGCCCCTGGTTGTCTGGGATGCAACGTAGAAGGACAACAGAATCAGAAAATCAGCATTTTGCAATCCTCGGGATAACAGCTGACTCAGGTGAGGGTCATCGCAGATGCTAAGACTTCTGGAGAGAGCACATGGGGGACAGGATATTCACATGCTCTCAGAGGGTCACTCACAGATTACTTACTAGCTACCCAGGGAAAACATGTCTTTGTAATAGTGAGATCTTGCAGTCACTACCTTTTTAGCCAAGGGATCAAACTTAGCATCTCCAACTGTGGGACAGCCAGACATTATGTGTCCCCAGTGGGATGCAGTAACAAGCACACAGTAACGCCTGTGGGTACTCCTGCCAAACGTGTTTCATTTTACTATAACCAAGAGGAAACTGGCCAACAAATCCAGGATGCGGGCTGTTCTACAAGACACACGGTCTGTTTTTCTTCAAAAACAGTCAGTCATGAAAACAGAAAAAGGCAGGGAGGTGTTCTAAATTAAAATAGATACAGCAATCAGATGTAACACATTGGTGCTGAGATTTTTTTTTTTTAAATTATAAAAGTCATTCTTGAAGCATTTGAGGAAAATTAAATAGGGGCTGAATAGTAGATGGTATTGAATTAATATTAATTTTCTGCAGCAAATATTATTGTATTAATGTTAAATCCCTTGATTGTGATATAATGGTCTCATAATTTTGTGGGAGAATGTCCTTGTTCTCAGGAAATGCAGCTGAGGCTTTTGGGGTGAAGACTGGGGCAGTGTCGTGATGTCTGAAACTTGCTTTTACATGGTTCAGCAAAACAAAATGTGTGTGCGCGTGTGTGTGTGTGTGTGTGTGTGTGTGTGTGTGTTTGGGGAGAGAGAGAGAGAGAAGGAGAGAGGGCATGTGACAAAATGCTAACAGTTGGTGAATCACAGTAAAGAAAGAGTATATACTATTTATCATACTATTCCTTCAAATAAAATTTTAAAAAGCTCTGGCCGGTGTGGCTCAGTTAGTTGGAGCATCTCCCAGTGAACTGAAAGATCACGGGTTTGATTTCTGGTCAGGGCACATGCCTGAATTGTGGGTTCAATCCCTGGTTAGGGCAACAGCTGATCAGTGTTTCTCTCTCACATGGATGTTTCACTCTCTCTCCCTTCTTTTCTCTCTGGGATCAATAAAAACATATCCTCGGGTGAGGGTTAAAAACAAAATGTTTTTTTAAATGTTGGGAGGAAAACATAGGTGCTCTGCTTTTCAGGCCAAGGGATAACTAGGACACTGACCCTCCTACAAGAGGTCTTTGGTGTACAAGCAATGTCCCACCCCTCTGTCCCCTGGACTGCCATCAGATACCCCTCTAGCCAGAAAGAGTCGCCAGTCATTCAGATAGAGAGGGCTGCTTTCCTTTTCACTCATTAAAAACAGCTTTTCTGTTGATAGGGTACCAATATATACTCAATATGGATTATAGAACGAAGTCTATTTTCCACCCCATTTCCATTTTAATAGTAAAACACATTTGCTAAACATCCCAATTAAAGTTTGGAGAAAAGGCCATACTTCACTGTGTAAGCTGCATTTTCACTAATTTGGTTGCTAGTTAAGGCTTTAAGAGAGATGCCAGCTGTCAGGCAGAAGTGCTGCCCTCCTCCCAGCCCTCTCCCCAGCAGGCATGACTAATCAATCACCAGCGCTGTCCCCCAAGCCTGAACCTTTTCTGCAGCCTCCTCGAAGGAGGGTTTTCCTTCTTTACTTCCCTTTTTCCTTTTTGTTTTTGTTTTCGAAAAAACAAACCAAAAAAAAATTACAAGAGGAGGAAAATATTCACTCTTCTCTTTCTAGGAGGTTCATTATACGCATAGAGCTTATATATGATATTTTCTCTGAAAAATAGTTGTTTTCAAGGTCCCCAATTTCCTCCCTTAACTACTCATTTGACAATCATGTCTGGGCTGCCAAGATGAATGGGAGCCAGCTCTCCCCCCATCCCCAAGGTTCACCAATAGAAACTGACAGGGGTTCAAGTAGGGGCACAAAGCAAGGGGTGCCAGCTGGCGGGGAAGGGGAAGAACAGGCTTCCGAGAGGAGGTGGCTCCTTCTCAGCAGTCTTCTAGACGAGTTAGCATGGGCTGATAGGTGCTGGTGGCAGCAATGCTCAGGAACGTGTGGTGTGTTGTCATGATGCATTATCCCACTTTGGCTTCACCAGCTCCCATGGGTACCCCCAGGCACCTAAGCCAACTGTGGTCCATCCTAGTGTGAGGTGGTGTTGGCTGAAAACATTGCTTTGTTGGTGGTGAAATTCCGTGAATGCTACCTGTTTGTGCATGAAGTCTAACGTCTCACTTTGTGGTGGGTCAGGTCACGGCAGCAGGTGGAATGGGCAGCTGTCTGCTGAGATTTTGTGCAGTGACAAACTGGACCCACCCAAGGTTATGAAACATACCTCTTCCTGATGTCTGAAACTCTGCCCCCCCCCCCCCCCCCCAGTGAGAACAGCACTCTAGTGAGGAGAGGACATGATAGGATGGGGGAGGGTGATGGGAAGCAACATTTATTGAGCAGCTACTAAGTACCCACATTGGTAGGTGTTTACATCAGTCGATTAACCCTCAACAAGCCTGGGAGGTAGGGAGGAGTTGGAGAAATCCCAAATGGCTCTCCTACACTGGATCAGGATCATAATCTGACAAAATTATGAAGCAGGTGGACAGGAGGGGAATTTTTTTTTTTTTTTATGTTTACACTGGGTATTAAGCATCTAGAAGAGTATTATAATTCCCATTTTGCAGGTGAGCAAGCTGAGGGTTCAGGAAGGTTTGTCCATCATCATTACCACAACACAGAAGGCAATGAGTATCAATGAACACTTGTTTTATATCAGGATCTGCAAACCCTTTATATCTATTACCTTATTTAATTTTCACAGCAACTCTGTGATGAGGGCATCATTATTAGCATTTTAACTGTGAAGTCACTAAGTCTAGAAAACGTTAAGTCACCTGGTCAAGGTCACACACATTCATAGGCACTGTCTCTGCAATTTAAACTCAAGTTCATCTGACTCTAAGCCCATGTTCTCAAACACAGCTAATGCTGCCTCCTAAATGTGTGCCCCACTAAGTGCCAGAGCACTAGGACAACCACTGTGACTGCGAGAAATCCTCTACCTCCCAGGGGAGTCTATTAGGGCCTCTTTCTGTATATGGAAGTCATTCTTTAGACCAAATCTATAAAGGGAAAACAATCCCAAAAAAATTTAAATTATATTTTGGAAATGCCAGCCTCCAGCATCAATAGTTTACACTATTTAATGTTTGCTGTTTGCCATGCACAGTTCTGATAAGCACAATGTATACGGTGGTAGACATACCACCGCTCGCCCATATTCCTGGTTTCCCTCTGCTCTGGGCCCTTTCTGCCACCTTGAACTTATGCATTGTCGTGCAGTTAGCTTTGGCCAATGACACGCAAGCAGAAGTGATCTGTGTCACTGTCGGTGAAGCCTTTGAGAGCCAGTACATAATTCTCCATAATCTGTCTTCTTCACTGTAGCAAGCATGGAGACAAGTTGAAATGAAGCAGTTGTAAAATTGAAGCAGCCTGGGATATGTTGGGCCAAAACATAGAGGGCTGCTGCATTGGGAGTCATCCAGATCTCCCAAAGACTTTGCACGAGTGAGAAATAAACTTCAGTGCATCAACCTTCTGAGATTTGGGATTTGTCTGTTACTGCAGCATAACCTATCCTATCCTGACTAATAGTCATCAAACCCTCATAACAATTCTATGATAGGGGTGCTATTATTATCCCCATTTTACAGACGAGAAACTAAAGCACAGAGAGGCTAGGTAACTTGCTAAGGATCACACAGCTAGCAAAAGGTAGAGCCGACTGTGAGCCTCAAGAATAAGACTCCAGAACCCATGCTTTTAATCAGTACCCCGTATTTCCTAGCTAACATTTCTTACCAACCAGATAGACTAAAACACAAACATCAATGTCTATAAATTTCTTGCTATACCTTAGTTTAAAGAATAAAAAAATTGTGGAATTACAAGAACAAATAATTAAAGAAACACCAAAATTACTTGCTTTAAAAAAGAAAACAGCCTAGCTTCTGCTTGTAACGCAATTAAAATTGAAAATGTGTGACAACAGAGGTGACTATTCTTTGGGGAACTGCCTGGAATGATGGAAAAACACTTAAAGGAAAACTTTCTCTTAAAGTCTTTTCTTTACCGAATTCCTTAGAGTTTACCCTAAAGGGCAATAGACACAATTAAAAGTATAATTAGCGTTCTCACCCTCCCCCAAAATTACGTTTTCTTTCTAATTGAAAAAAATATTTCTTTAACAGATTCATTATTTTCTCCCTAAATCAAAGCAAATCCTTCATGAGTTGCAGGGATCCTTAAGATAAAATGAAATCATCAAAAACCTCACGTCGTGAACTCAAGTGTCTCTCTCAGTCTTCTTTTAAGCAAGGACAGTTGTCAAGGTCCCATCTGTTGTGTGTGTCCATCATAACAGCTGCTCATCATAATTTAGGACACTGGGTTAAGTGGTTCTTTCAAAAGCAATTAATGAATTTCACGGGAACAGGGCTGGTCAGAAGGTCTGCCCCGAGGCTAAGAGGGGCATGCCATTTCAACCCGGGGATGCTGACAAGCTGGCAGCCCTGGCTCTTCCTCTAAGTTTAGGGGTCGTCAACTTTACAAAAGTCAGATGCTGCTGATGGTGGGAGGCACATTAATAATGGCTGCGGGAGAGTGCTCTCTGGAGTTAGGCTGCCTGGGTTCAAATCCCAGCTCCTCCACATACCAGCTAGGAGATTTGGGACACGTTACTAAGCCTCAGTTTCCTCACCGACAAGATAGGAATGGCTGGGATATCTATTTCATTGTTAGAAGGACCAGAGAAGATGGAGGCAAAAAGCCTAGCATGGTGCTCAATACAAATGAGCTGCCATTTTTATAATTATTAGAGAACACTTATTGCCCTCTCCTGTTGTCTCCTGCCATGTGGAGGGACGTCTGTTTGTAGAACACTCCTGGCTTTTCTTTACCCTCCTACTTACATTCCAGGGGAGGTGGAATGACCCACCCTGTGCGTGAGCTGGGGAGGGGGAACTGGGCAGGCCTCGCTCAGCCCCTGCTCTCGTCCTCTCTGGAAGCCAGCAACCTAGGGGTTGCGAGCATTCTGCTGAGCTCCTGCGTTGCCTTAGTTTTCCAGGCTGAGGTCCATCACCTTCCAGCACCACCCATGAGTAGGCACTTACACCCAATCAGCTGCAGGGTCTAGTATTTGGAAGCCAGTGGTTGCTGCACTTCTAAGCCATGCTCTCCAAACTAGTCTTCATTAGTAATAAAAGTGATATTTTAATCCCCGGCTGCCTGACATATCCTGTGTCTAGCTCAGCTGTATAAGAACCAGCGTAGAGAAAGGAGGTGCTGTTACAGGATTGCCCTCAACCTCAGTGATCACCATTGCAATCTTTCTGGCAGGCACTCAAGGCCTTTTATGAGCTGGGTGGTCCAACCCAACAATCCCAAGGTTAGGGATTTATCCTCAGGATATAATCAACCACATATGAAAAGTTACATTACAGGAGAATTCACTACAGAGCTGTTCATAGAATCAAAAAATGAGAAGCAACCTAAATGTCCAATATTAGGGTATTGATCATAAGATAAACACTATTCAACCATTTTAAATGATGCTGTCAGAATATGTAATGACATGTAAACATGTTCATAATCTGATACATGAAATAAGCAAGTGCAAACAGTATGTACAATATGATTCTACTTTGTAAGGAAAATATTAAACACACAAAAGTGTTCGGAAAGGATATACAAATTGTTAACACAACACTATCTCTAGATGGTGGGATGGTGGGTCATTTAGATTTTTTCTTTTATTGCTCATGTAAATGCTCCAATTTCCCCCCCGATGTACATGTATTTCCTTTAAATTAAGAAAAGAAGGTACTTTTCATTTTTTGCAAAGCCGGGTGCGCAGTGGCTGGTGGAGAGAACACCTCTGGGGAGTTCAACCCCCACTCCTTGCCTTCAGAGGGGCCTGGCCCCTTCGAGAACAGAGCCATCAGTAACCATGACTGCTCAGTTCAGAGGCGTCCAGGCTTATCAGTTGAGAGTATGATTGTGCTGAGTCTGTTCTGGGAGAAGTCGGGGCAGGGGTCTGTAGGAGCCAGGAGCGCCTCATGGGACAGCCAGTCCTGGCCAGTAGGGGAGGTGGTGACCCAGGTAGGGAGCTGAGGACAGCCTGGAAACAACTGTCAGGAGGTGGGCACCTGGACTTTGGGGCCTTCACTGCCAGCGATTAAAGTCCCAAATGCTTAGCATGGCATTTGAGACCTCTGTGAGCTGGCCCTCACACTTGCCCACCGGTCAGTTCCAGACAAACAAAACTCTCACCACTCCTCAAATGGTGCACATCTTCTCCCGCGGAGCCCCGGGGGAGGTGTTTCTTCCCTTGTTCTCCTCCCATCTCTCGGTGGTGTGCTCCTACACCACCAGCACCCCACAGCTACCTGCACAGCCCACGTCCCCTACACCTACCTGCGCCGCCAACGTCCCCCATATCTACCCGGCAGCAGTGGTCTCTGGGTCTCACATAACCGTAAGCTTATGAGCACAATTTGAAAGGAAGTAGGTACCCAGAAGTCCTGAGGGCCCATGGGAACCCCACATGTATCTAATAAGCAGCCACTGTCCCTGTCCAGGCCTCAGTCTTCTCTAACCAATCTGAGGACAGGACCAGGTGGCCTCCGGTTCTCTGAGGCCCTACAGGCCCTGACAGCCAATGATCCTGTCTCCCTGGCATCGGCCACGCATCCCACTTTCTACCTTCTGTCCCTCACAGTCACCTGACCTCAGTTTGAGAAGAGGCATAGCATTCGACTTCTTTTCTTAGTCTGAATGTCAATTCCCAGACACCAAGATGACTTCATTTCTTGAGGCCAGGAGGTCAGGTCGGCCATGTCTGCCCCTCTGTCTTGTAGCACACAGCGGAGGGAACAGCAAGCCCAGCAGGGAGGGTCCGGAGTAGCCCAGATGCTCAATAGCAGTGGCGCTCACACTGTAGAGGGCACCAGAATCTCTGGATTCTGTGGAGGGCTTATTTAAACAGAGATTTAAACACCTCCAGAGTGTCTGGCTCAGCAGATCTTGGGTGGTTCGGAAACTACACTTGGAGAACCATTGCTTGGGATTGCATTCCAAAAGCCTTCCAAGATCTGGCTCCCACTCCCCATTACTTGCCCGAACTCATCTCCTACACTTCCGCTTGCTCAACCCACTCCAGATATGCCAGGCACATTCCTGCCTCAGGGCCTTGGCACGCACTATCCCCGCTGCCTACAAGGCCCTTCCCCAGTTATGTGCATAGCTCATTCCCTAACTTTTGAAGGTCTTTGCTAAACTGCCCCTCTCTCTGAGAGGCTTTCCTCTGCCCCGCCCCCCCATCTAAAATTACAAGCTCCCGCCCAGCCGGGCATGGCTCAGCGGTTGAGCATCGACCGAGGATCCAGGCGATCGGGGTTCGATTCCCAGTCAGGGCACATGCCCGGGTTGCAGGCCACAGCCAATCAATGACTCTCTCATCATTGATGTTTCTATCTCTCTCTCCCCCTCTCCCTTCCTCTCTCTGAAATCAATAACAATATATTAAAAATAAATAAATAAATAAATAATAAAAAAATAAAATCACAAGCTCCCAGCATTTACTCTCCCCATTCACTGCTTTATTTTTCTCTGTAGCACTTACTGCCCCCATAACATACTACATACATATTTTATAGTATTAGTTTTATTTATTTCTGTTTTCCCCTCTAGAATGTGGGCTCCATGAAGGCAGGGGCTTCTGTCTGTTGTGTTTACTGCTGTATCCCAGAATGGTGCCTGGTATATTGTAGGTAATCGAACATTTGTGGAAGGAAGAGAGAGGAGAATAAAGGGAGAGAGGGGAAGAAGGAAGAGAGGGGGAAGGGAAGGAGGGAAAGAGAGTGGGAAGGGAGTGAGCAAGCCAAGAAGGAAGGAAGGAATTTCACAGACACAAAATATTATTTTAATAACTATAGGAGATCAACAACGTGAGTCCCAATTTTGTTATTTTTGCCAAATAAAGGCTTTAAACACCCAGAAACATCAATTACCATCTCCTATCCCATCAGGGCCCCACAGGGTGGACCATAGGCTGCCGAGCACTCAATAGCCTGAGTGAATGGGGCCCCTGGTATTGGACAAATGCAGCCTGCCCGGTGCCATGCAGCACGCTGAGCCTCATCACACCATCATTTAATGATAGAGAGGTCATTTTTAGCCCCAGTACCCCTTTCATGTGACAGAGCAGAGACTGTAGATTTCACTTCAAATCCCAACTCACTGCCTGGGGCACTGAAGGATGCTGGGGCCACTACCAGGTCCCCAATGTAGAGCATGTGGTGGGAATGCAAGCACACGTGTGCCTACATTTGCCAAGCTTGCAAAAGGTGGCCCATGAATGTTGGTTGAATTCATGGATGACACTTGTCTGCTGAATGTACCCGCAATACACTGGCCATCTAAGGGCATGAATCCAGTGACATTTCAAGACACTGCCCAATGCACGTGCAACTCCCTAAGCTGTAATTCAACAAGACTCCTCAGAAGGGGCAGGCGCTGATTATCTTTGTATTCTCAAGGCCAAGTTCAGATGCCCCCATATGGTTGAGCTTCAGTAAATATTTGTTGAGCTGAGTTTTTCCTTTTAAACTCAGAAATTCTGGCTTCAGTGCCTGTGCCTAGAGAATCTGATTCTGAAGTATGAGAGGATTCAGGAGCACTGACCCGAGTGCTTAGCACATAGTAGGTCCTCACTCAATGTTGACTGATTGGTTCACAGACAGATCTGCTGACTCATCCAAATACTAAATGCAGCTCTGTGGTCTTCACTGCTGCTGAGCTTGATGCCGCTGCATTTTCCTCTCAAGAAATGGTGCAGAATCTGTCTGGAGTGTGGTAAGATTTGAGGAAGAGAGCTGGAGGGGGAAGGAAAGCAGCAAGCAGCACCCTGGGTGGGAACTCATTTGGCTAGAGAAACAACCAGATGCAGGCTGATTTTTCCACATTGGAGATAAAAGTGGCTGGAAGGAGTGTAATAAGATGACAGTGTCCACAGTCCCACCAGCCAAGAGCTTGTGAGGGCTGAAGGATTTCACACAGAGAACATCAGCCTCCCAACATCTCCACAGTGGCTGCAGTCATCAGAGCTTCTAAGCACTCCTGTCAGCCTGCAGCTGAGGCCCCTGACAGCCTCCCTGTCCCATCAACATCAAGGAAAGAAGCTTCCTTCTAGCCTCCTCTATAAGGAAGGAGGAGATGCCATTCATTCTTCCCCTTCCCTTTCCCCTTCCCCTTTATCACTCTGTTTAGTCTGTCATCTATTCATTAATCATGAAGCCTGTACCTCTAATGGGTCTGTTACATTACATGATGCTGGGGATGCTGAGGATGCGGAGATGAAATCACAGGCACAGCCCACTTGTAATTCCCCATCAAGGGAGAACCCCAGGCCTGTAAGCAAATCACTGCACAGCACGCACTACCTTCCCCAAAGCCCGGTCCACATGTCACTGGTGGACACCGGCTGGTTTTAGGACTTTAGGTGATAGGTGGAGGAACATTTTTATTTTGAGCTCTGTGTTTATTTTAACGTATCTACCAACGGTACAACTAGGACAGCAAACCCTCTGTGCCACAAGTGTTTGTGTGCTGGCCATGTTCTTGATGAACAAAAAATGTGAAGGTGATGATAAAGAAAATGTTAGATACATAAAGCCCTGGTGGTCAAAGGACCTCAGGAAGGCAGTGTGTAAATGACTGAGGTCTGAAGTGCTCTGCTAGGGATGGAAGTACAGGGGAGGGTTCAAGTCCCAGCCCTGCTGCTCCCCCGTCGGGTGACTTTGAACAGGTTTTTTATCCACCTAGGACCGTGACTTCTTCCTGCTTAGAGTGATTATGTCTACCTTGTGGACTCTGATGTATGCAATGGACCTGGTAGGTGCAAGTTTGTAATGATTTTATCATTACATCACATTCTCCCTGGGCCTGTACTAGGGAGTTGGAAAACTGCTGCACTTGGACGGGTGGGGGACAGGGAAAAGGTGGCAAGTGCTCAAAGCCAGGAGCTGGACGCCAGCCATGAAAACAGACAAGGAAGGAGAAAACAGCTTTGTTTATGAGCTCAATTTGCCTCAGGGGCAGCCAGATAGCAGACAGCAGAGGCCCAGGCTCTCAAGTAGCAGCTGTCCCGGTGGTCCAGGCCCCACCTGTCTCGCTGGACTGCTGCCCACATCTGGATGCCTCTTGCCACGCATGGCTCATCAGAGCCAACACACAGAAATCCTTATCCTGGTGGGCCTCCCCTCCCCAGGGGCTCTAGCTCTCTGACCATGGACTGGGCTCTGCCACTCAGAGGGACCTGCTGGAAGAACAGGAGGGGTCTCCTACAACACTGGCAGCCTAGGGAGACTTGAAAAAGGCCTCCCAAACTCTAAAAGCCCCTGGCGATGGGAGAGACTTAGCCTTTGATTCACCTGGGCAAGGGGTCTATCGAGCCTTACTGCACAGAAGAGCAGGGGTTCCTAGGGTGGTACATCTATCCAAAGAAATGCAACTCAGCCACAACAAGGAACATGAGAACATGGTAAATCTCAAGTGTGTTATGTAGGTGGAAGGAGGCAGAGTCAAAAGTCTACAAAATGTATGATCACAGCTGTCACATTCCAGAAAAGGAGAAATGACAGAGCCAGAGAATAAAGCAGTGACTTCCAGGAGTTAAGGATATGTATGTATGAGATACCACGTCACACTCACCAGGAGGGCCGTAATGAAAAATACAGATATTAACATTGGCGAGCATGTGGAGAGACTGGAGCCCTCATACACTTCTGATGGGGATTGTGAAATGGTGCAGCCACTTTGGAAAACTGTCTGGCAGTTTCTCAAAAGGTTACACGCAGAGTTACCATATGACCCAGCAATTCCATATGAAAACATATGTCCACACAAAGACTTGCACACCAACATTCATAGCAGCACTATTGATATTAGCCAAATAGAGGAAACAATCCAAATGTCCATCAACTGACAAACAAATAAACAAAATGCAGTATATCCATACAATGGAATATTACTCAGTAATAAAAAGGAATGAAGTACTGATACTTGCTACAACATGGATGAACCTTGAAAATATTCTGCTCAGTGAAAGAAGCCTGTCACAATAGCCCAGTTAGTATATGATTCATTTATATGAAATGTCCAGAAGAGGCCCAACCAAAGTAGCTAGTGGTCATCAGGGGCTGGGGCTGGAGAGGAGGGGACAGGTAGAAGAAATGCCAGTGACTGACAAAGGGTATGGCGTTTCTTTGGGGGGTGATGAAAGTGTACTAAAATTGATTGTGGTGATGGTCGTACAACTCTGTGAATGTACTAAAATCCTCTGAAATGTATACTTTAAATAGGTGAATTGTGTGGTATGTGAATTAGATCTTAAGAAAGTTGTTACAAAAACTAAGAGATAAATTACCACAAGGAAAAAAAGAGTATGAGGAGGGTTTGACAACAAAGGGATAAGACAAGGGACTTCGGGGAGGTAGTGGAACTATCTTGTTTGTGGAGTTGGTTACATGACTCCATGCATTTGTCAAAATTCGTAGAATTATACACCAAAAATGAAAAAAAATTTTGGCCTATCCTGATCAATATTAAAAGTGATTACCCTCTAGTACATACTACTACACTAAGCATTTTATATGCCTTGAATTATTTAATCCTTAAAGCAGACCACCTAAGTACTACTATCCCCATTTTACAGGCTGGTTAACTGAGGCTCAGAGAAGTTATGTGACTTGCCCAGGATCATAGCTAGAAGATGTTTTCAAAGCCAGAATTCGAACTCAGTTCTGTCTGATCCCAGAGCCCAATGGTGTGCTCTGCTTCCCTACAAACTGATAACATAGAACATTCCTTGAGCATCTGTCTCTCAGGTAGTCTTCCATGGTTGCCTGTTCACTCACTACTGCCCCATTGATGAGTTCCCTGAGGGTTGAGATTTGCCTTAGGGTTCTGAACCCCCACCATGCTGGGCCCAGAGCCCCTCAGGAGGCACTCCACAATGTTTGAAGATGAGGGTGTGATGAAAGAGAGGCAGGCAGAAGAGCAAGCAGCCTAGGAGGAGCTGAAGGTCTGAGTCTGCTGACTCTTGGTCTTGAGTCTGGCCACTGGGCCACATGGCTTTCATCTAATGGGCCTCCTACAGTTGAAACAAATGTCTGAGCATGAGACAGAGCACAGGGGACCAGACCTAACTCTGACTCTCTCAGTAGCCTCGGGACAAAAACACCCTCTCAGCTGCGTTCCTCCATGATTTAGCATTTCTGCTCCTGGAAGAATTTCCTACCTAACTCACAGAAGGCAATGAGATCCAGGTGATTCATAAAGGCCATGGATTCACTTGGTATCTGAAACCCATTCACTTCTCTCCAGCCCAGTGGCCTCCCAGGCTCCCCCCCCCCCCCCCCCCATTTTCCACGCTGTATCCGATATTAAGGATAGCAGCACCCCTTAAGACTCTTTGGTAAGAATTAGCAGAAGGTATTCTCCTCAGGGCAGACACAGGCCCTGCACTGGAGCCCACTGCTTGGTGAGTGGAGGGGCCCTCCGTAGCTGGCACCTTTGTGCAGGAGCACCTGAGTCCACCCAGGGCAGCCCAGACCTTCAGTGCTGTCTACTGAGCTGAGAACAAACACTGTGGCCCCTGTCTATTTTTGCACTCTCTTTCCCCTCCAGGCTGCTCCCTCCCTACCACACTCCACCCTCCATCCAGACAGCACAGCTCACAACTCCCAGAGGGTTCCATGTCCGCCCTCCCTCTGCACAGACAATTCCCTGGCAGCCTGGCCAACTCCTACACATCCTTCAGCTCTTACCTCAGATGCCCCTCCCTTCACCCAGCCTCATCTGACCCCACCAAGTCCTAGATGGTACCCCGTGGCACCCTGCACCTCCCTCCTAACAGCTCTTCTCACCTTGTACCATAACAGCCTATTTACTTGGCTGTCTCTGCCCTGGACCCCAACCTCTGCAAGGGCAGGACTGCCTATTTATTCCCCATTGTTCCGGGGCACATACTTGGCAGGAGGGAGATATTTATTGAATGAATTAGTCAACTAATGAAGAGGCGAGTGAATAAAGCAAGATGGTTTACCATCCATAGGACACGCGGGATTTCAGATGGGGAAGGGCTCCCACTGACAGCCTGGGCCAGCATTTCCCTTTGGGACTCAAGTCGGCACACGTAGCTGAGCAGGAGGGGGCATTAGAAGCCAGGCCAAGGCTCCACCCCCTGCAGCAGGCTGAGGGAACAGAAATACCTGGAGTGAATGGGACACTCCTTCAGGAAAAGGTCTGATGGCAGAATGCAGTGGAACACGGGGGTCAAGTTCAAGGGCTTTGCAATCAGAAGGCCCTGGGGTTACTTATTAGTTGTGTGGTCCTGGACAGGTAATTCAAACACGTTGGGTCTCCAAGCCATAAAATGGGAACCCAGACACCTACTGCATGAGGTTCACGCAAGGATCAAAGAGATTCTGCATGAAAAGCACTTAGCACAGTAGCTGGCACTTACCAATCAATTAAAACGAACTGTGAATCCTGTCACTGAACAAGCTTTTCACAACCTTGGATGCACCCTCTCCCTTCCCCTGACTCCGCCCCAGGCCCCACTTTTTCCCCTTTGCACAAACCCTCACTTTGACTCCCTTCCCTCCCTCACCAAGGTGCCATGGAAAACTCAAAACCTCACAGGGGTCACACTTCTAAAGATGGTTGCAAGCAGCTGAGAGGACTCCAAACAGTCTTTAGGCTTCCAGGGTTTTTAAACAACCCCCTCAATCTAAAATACCCCCTGCCATGTCTGGGAGAGAAGAAGCCTTCAGTAATGCTGATCAGACCTAGTTCAATGCCAGGCCATTCATTCGCAAGAGAAGACAAGGAGTCTGGCAGATCTCACTTTTCCAAAAATATCCCCAACCTGTTCTCCCAGTATTTTGATGCTTGTAGCTTTACCAAAGAGAGGTTTTGGGTAAATTTTACTTTGGGGTCAAAGATCCTCCGATTGTGTATCACCTATTAGAGGCCTGGGAGGCGCATGGTGAATCTACCTCTAGATCTCCAGGGAAGCGGAATAATGAATTATTAGCAATTTATCTGAGAGATGCACACTCTATAAAATCAGGAACAATGTGATTTTTCCTCTAAATTAATTTCATTTGATTTTAAAATGGTCTATAGAAAGTGACTGGAAGTAATGAATCGTCTGTTTCCTGATCAACAAAAATCATCCTTTGCTTTGGGAAGGGAGAAAGCCAAGTTCATCTTCCAAGATCACTCAGTAGAAAAGCAAACTTGAACTCTCCGTCTCACTTAATGTGCTTGTGTTTTGTGCTCTCGTGGTGTCAATCCCACGGTCGCTGGGGACGTTTGACAAGCAGGCCAGTAATCAGCAAGGGTGATTCTGGACTTCTTTTAAGAGCCCAAAGAGGGGGAGGTCTGTTTCCACAGCGCTCTGTCTGTACCTCTGACAGGAGTGACATGGCCCTGCTCCGCAATTATGTTCTTTATGCCTGTCCTCCCGCTGGTATGTGCTCCTCAAGGTGAGGTATTTTTTCCCTCATCTTTATCCCCAGGTTGGGTTGCCAGTTAAAATACAGGATGCACAGATAAAACTGAATGCCAGATAAGCATGCAATAGTCAGGACATAACTTACACTAAAAAGATTCAAAACTTTCATTGGCGTCCTGTCCTTTTTGTTTGCTGAATCTGATCATTGCATCCCCAGGGGTTCCTTTCGACTAATCCTCACAACTCTGAAAAACAGGTATTCTACCCATTTTATAGTTGAAGAAACAAAGGCTCAGAGAGGCTAACTAACCTGCTGAGATGGCACAGCTGTAGCTGGTAGAGCTGACTTCGAACCTCTCCACGCTTCCACCTACATGCTCAATACAGGTTTGGGGAATGAATGCAGGCACCATGCAGAAGGTGAGTAGCCAGGGAACCTATGTGCCTTCCTCTGAGTCATCACTGCCTCTTTGGAATCCCAGCCGCACTTCCTTATTATCGAGATTGCTCACTGTGATGAAGCTGCCCCACATTCCTCCTCTTGGGAAAGGGCCAGTTTCCCGGGAACAGCACTGATGCTGTGTAAGAGGCCAGGTTTTCTCTAAGTGAAAACAAATCTCCTGGTGCCAGGAACAGAGGGGGGTGGAGTGTGTGTGGGGGGGGGGAATCCAGACAGAACAGGCTGCTCACCAGGCTGAGAAGCCATCTCTCTGGAGCTCAAAGCCTGGAGCTGACCATCCCCAACCTGCTCAGAGCAGCAAAGAGCACTGAACAGGGGGTCAGTCCCACCCTAGCCGTGTGACCTCAGAGAGCCTGCACTGCAACAAGGCAAGTTTACAGAGAGAATGTTGGTGCATGCTGGGAGATAAATGCCCAGGTAGCTTACACGTGCCCTGGCTCTTCCCTCTGCCTGGACCTCTCTGCCCAAGGTCAGCCCTCGCTTCTGTTAAGTGTCACCTCCCGAGAGGCCTTCCTGGCTGCCCTAGCTGAAACAGCATTCCCTGTGGTCTCTACCTTGTCGCTCAGTCAGCACTACCTGAAGTCACACACATATTGAAATGGTCACTTGTGACTGCTAGTCTCCATCACAGAACGTGTGCTCCGTGAACAGGTTTTCTCCTGGTTACCCCTTTTGTTTTCTTCACCACCACATCCCCAGAGCCAAGAAAACTGTGTGGCTCACGTCAGTGCTCAGGACGCATTTGCTGAGTGAACTGATGGAAGCCTCTGACAAAAAGTACATACATCTACACCTATATGTATAGATGTATATGGATGTGTGTGTATATATACACTGTAAATACATACACATATATGTATATACCCATATCCATATACACACACAACATAAATCCAACTAAAATTAAATACAAGTAATGACATGTTTGGGTTGTTTCTGGGTAAACCCTTCATGAGGATCCCACCACCATGCCTACACACCTGCTGTTCCCTCTCCCGGAAATGCACAAACTGGTCATCTTTCAAAACCCAGCTCAGTTGCCCCTTAATCCTGGGAGACTTCTCTGACCCTCTCCCATCCCCACCCCATTAAAGAGCCCGTTACTCCACCTCTGGGCTCTTCTTTCAACTTGCTGGTGCTTTCTTTGTTGTGGTTAATTCCCAAATTATGACTTAATAATAGCACGTCCTCATGCTCTTTGTGGCAGACTGTATTTTACCAGTGACGGCTGTGACGATCTCTCCCATCGCAATTTGACCTTGCTGTTCTACAATGCGACCTTGCCACACCCCCATCAAGCATGGGATTCTTCCTACTCCCTTGAAAGTGAGTTGTGCTTTGTGCCTTGTGACCACTTTGGCCAATGACGAAAGTGACGCTATGCCAGGTTCGGATGTCGCTGTTAACAGACCTGGAAGCTTCCACTTTCTACCTGTTGGAAGCCAGACACCACGAAGAAGGACAAGTACCCTGAGACCTCCACACTGCAGGAAGCCCAAGCCATGTAGAGAGGGCCTCGAGGATGAGATGCTATGTAGGGAGAGACAGGTGGAAAAGCATCACGGTGCCAAACACATGAGCATTGTGGGAGGGATTCCTCCAGCCCCGGCCACCCCAGGGACATGCGTCAGAGATGAACTGCCTGGCCAAGCCCTTCCCAGGCGCCTGATGCACAAAACTGGGAGAAAGGAAAAAAAGATTGCTTTAAGCCACTATAAGTTTGGGTTAGTTTGTTATACAACAGTAGTTCATTGAAACATCCTTGAAGGCAGGAACTCCATCTTATTTAACTTTATATCTCCTGGCCTAGAACTGGGTGAGACTCACAGCTCAATAAAATCCAGCAGAATTGAACTGGCTCAGACTGATTAGATTTTCCCCAAGTCAGGAGGACTACTTCAGTAAATAAAGCCAAAACATCCTCAGCAATCAGCGAAGCTACCACCTGGCCCAAGTGAAAAATGGATGGGCAGAGTTTACATGGGCATTTATAGAACATTATATGCTGCTCTAAACTAAAGACTTTTATAGGGATGAAATAAAAGTACAATTACCCTCAGCACATTGTAGGAATATTGCCAGTTATGACAGTTGCTGTAAATACATTGCATAAAAATACTCCATTTTGGCATCTGGTACTAGGAAGCCCTGATAAATGTCTTCATTCCCTGCAGGACCAGGATGGAGACGTGATCCCAAAGTCTTGGCCATTTACTCCTGGGAATTCAGAAGCAGGGTCTGGCAAGCAAGGTCTCTCTGTCTCCAGTAAATATCTCATACACTTTTTATTGACTAAAAATTAGGAGCAGCCTCAATTTGAAGGGCTTCCTGTAACTTGACATTTCCAGTAGCTGAGAGATCTGGCTATAGGATGCCTTCAGTGGACCATCACAAAGGCCATTCTCTGGCCTGGGATGCCTCTCCCCATGTGCCCCCAATTTCCCTCAGTGGAGGTGCTTCCACAAAGTCCTCTCAGTTTGGCCCCACCCAGGTCCAGACCTTCCATCTTCCCTGAAATCACAAACTCAGAGCCATAAGGGACCTCAGGGCCACCTATGCCAGGCCCTAATAAAAATCCCTGCTCAAGAGCACAGGCCCTTTTCAACCAAACTCTTCAGGTGTACAAAGCAGCCAGGTGGAAGCAGCATAGACTCCATCTCAGCAGCTCCAGGTGTGAGTCTCAGTTCACCTACTTATAGAAGATGGGACCTTAGACAAGTCATGTAACCTCACCGGATCTAACCAGGCCAAGGACAGCTCATACCTCATGGGACTACTGTGAAGACTGCATGAGATAATATCTTGTAAAATGCTCAGAATGTAGTAAATGTCGACTGAAAGAGCTGTTCTGGTTGAATAGATGGCAGAAACCAGCAGTGGGTGACCATCTCTTCACTGTGGGTGGCATCTCTAGCTCACCCTTCATTCACTTCTACTCATGGTTCAACCCTGAGACAATCCATGGTAATTCACAAACAAGACACTTCACACTTATCCCTAAACACTAAATGCCCTGAAAATAGTAACAGAAGTGGGTAAAGGGGATTCTCCTTCCAAGCAGAAAGGACCTCATGAGCACAGAGAACCTTGTGAGCAACAGTAAAAGCAAGGGTGGTTCCAGCTAAAGCTTATCGGTGAGCGAGATGAATGACCAGGCTGGAAAACCATTGTCTTCCAATGGAAATAAACAAGGTCAGAACATAAGATGAGGTGGAGTGCTCTCTGGTCCAAGGTTAATTTCTTCTCAAGTCCCTTTACCCACCAGAGTGATTTTAAAAGCAAATCAGCTTGGCTGGAGTAGCTCAGGGGTTGAGCATTGACCTATGATCCAGGAGATCGTGGTTCGATTTTGGATCAAGGCACATGCCCGGGCTGCAGGCTCGATTTCCAGTATGGGGGTGTGCAGGAGGCAGTCGATCAATGACTCTCTCATCATTGATGTTTCTATTTCTCTCTCTCTCCCTCTCCCTTCCTCTCTCTGAAATCAATAAAGACATATTTTCAAAAAAATAAATAAAATAAAAGCAAATTAATCCTTTTAAAATTTAGAATTTTCTCTTCTTAATCGAATCAGCTTGTTAAAACCTACAGAAATATTAAATTAAATCTGTGTTGAAGCTGAAAGTTGCATGAAATCAAGACTACGCTCATTACCAAGTACTGCGGGCAGTGACTTTAATTCAGAGGGCATGGCCTGGCTCCACCTTTGCCTTAGCAAATCTTTAGTCATCCAGAGCACCAGGACCATTCTCAGAGCTACAGGAGGAGTTGGCCATGACAAGGGTGTTGGCCATCACTCCTTTATGAGGCCAATACAGCTCAGTGACTTCGGGGGCTTAGGGTGAGTCATTCAAGAAACACGTCTGAGGATGAGGTCTTGAAGAAGCTCAACCTCCAAAATCCTAGAATTAACTGGCAGAAAACTGAAAAACATGGGCTGAAAATATCCATTGCCTTCTTTCACAGGTACCTACTCAACCTGCAACACAATGGGGGCCATTAACCAGCTACAACTGGCACTGCTGGCTGCCAACTCAATCAATACCCCTTCCCGCCCTCTTCCTTATTAAAAGAACTCTGGGTAGTGGTGGTAGGAAAAACATGTGCAGCTAAAGAACTAAACTTCCTAGCCTCCCTTGGAGAAATGATGATTTGGGGGCTAAGTGCTGGCCAAAGAGGTATATGCAGAATTATTGAGTAGTGCGTCAGTGAAGCTCCTTAAAAGAAGGGCTGATTCCACTGGCAGGCACCCTTTCCCCCACCCTTTTTTATCCTGCTTAAAGTGTGGAAGCAATGACTGGAGCTGTGGCAGCTATGTTGGTACCATGAGGGTACCTTGAGAATGCAAACCACGTGCTAAATGTGGCAGGGCAGAAAGCCAGCCCGATATGTTGTAGAAACACATTCCTGACCTTGGACTGCCTACCTGCCCTGGACTGTTATAGGAGAGAAAATCAACTCCTTGCCTAAGCCACTGTTAGTTTGATCTCTGCCAAATAAAATCTGACATCAGAGTGGTGAATTAAAATCAAGTGTTCTCATTGGTCAAGGATGACACCTTCACCTCTGGCCACCTTTAGCAATCAGAATGCTCTAACTGAATACATGGGTTTGTGCTTTAATTTGGGAAGAGTTGATCAAGCGATAATGGTCACTGAGTACAGGACAGGAAAAGAGACAAAAGAACTGGAAGATCCAGACTGTGTCCTCAAAGGGCTTATGGCATAAGGGAGAGGCAGGTTACAGTCATAGCAAAAGGTTTCTAACAAAAGGACCTATGTGATCCACAGCTGAAGCATCTCAGACAGCAAGCAGTGCTGAGGGATTTCAAAAAAGGAAAATCTGCTTGTTCCGGGGCCACCCCAGGAAGAGTGTTGGACTTGACATGGAGCACTGCAGCTGAGAGGAGGGGAGGAAAGGAGCCATCCCAGGTGGCTTGAGTAGGAGCTTGGAATTAGGAATCAAAGTGTTCAGGAAAGGGTGGGAGGCTACAGAGGTCCCACTGAGACACCACTAGGGGATGCCAAGATGAAGAGCTTGGACTTGACCCTGAAGCCAATGGGGAAATAATACTATGAGAGCGAGGCTGATCTGGGGTGTCAGGAGGGATGGACTGGGGCGAGGAGAGAGTGGAGAACAAGACTAAGGTGAGGCTCCAGGAAGGAGACTGACTGTGGTCTGTAGGGACATTCTGAATGGGGATGGGGTTTGGTGGCTCTGGCCAGTGTGGCAGATGGAAAGACAGTGTCATCAGCACCACCACCATGCCCTTACAGCTGAGGGTCACTCTGGACAGAGAGAGGGACAAAGCAAGTCCCTCTTCTCCCTCCTGCAGGTAGGCTCCTTGGATGGAAGCTTCCAGACTCCTTCTGCCCCCCAAAGAGAAATAAAGAGTGTGAACCTGGCATCCATATGCAAAGAGATGTTAGCCGAATCCAAATGGCAGTTCCAGATTCCAGACACAAGATCATGATGACTTGGAATGCAAGGGACATCACCTGCCATCAGGAAGTCACAGAATTCTAGGGTAGCATGGGCTTCTGGAAGACGTCTCAGGGATAGTCTCGCCCACTGATTTTCAAACTGGGTTCCATATGGCAGTAGGGTGCACCATGACTACAGGGATGCTGACTGAAGCTAAACAACTCTGCTTTTTCGTGTTTCATATATTGAGGTTCCCAGAAAGGCTGCATTCCAAACCACAGGGTCACTACCAAGCTGAAAACCATCAATAACCCAACTCCCTGCTCCTCACCTGACAGATCAAGAAGCAGAAGCCCGCAGAACCCTGCCCTCCCTTTCCTGTAAGTCCCATCGGTCTTGTAACCAAATCACTTGGTCAATGTTTACATTTCCCGGACAGCCTCTCAAGGCTGGGGCAATGCTGTCCCTACTCACTGCTGGACCCCCAGTTCTTGGCACAAAACCTGCTACAAGGTAAATGCTTCGTACGCACCTACTTACTAAACGGAGCTACGAAGGAAAGGGGGTAGAGGTGGCTTCCAGCAAAGCAGTGGCAGAGCCATGGTTACTCAGTCCTGGGCCACCCCTGCCACTCAGCCTGCCCCAGTTATTGCAGGTGACCAAGCTCAGGCATGTGGTGACAGGACATCCTTGGCTCCTCTGCTCCCAGAGTTCCCAGCCACTTAGGGCAGGGCTTGGGGGTCTGTCCTCAACCACCATCACAGCTCACATGATCCTGTGTTTGAGTAATGGTGCGACCTCCTCAAGGGCACCAACTGCGTCACATTCATCACTGTCCCTCCGGCACCCAGCCTGGCAGAGAACAGACACATGGCACTGCCTTTCTGCTTCTCTTCACCAAGTTCCTGATTTTTAAAAACACTGGGCAAGTCTTTGCAAACGCAGCTGGGAGCATACTGACTGTAAAGTGGCTGAGCCGGAGAAGGGCTCCGTCCGGGGGAGTCTCTGGTGACTCTCCCAGGAGTAGTGTTTTTCTGCCTGCCGCTCATTCTTTTCCTTCTCTCTAAAATGGGAAGGTTGGCCACTCCATCAGCCCCGAGGGCTGCACTGACGCTCCCCGTAGCTGTAGGAAAAGGGGCTGGCCGGTGAAGTGCATAAACAAGGAACCACATCGCAGGTTCCAGCTGTGGTTTCATTCCACATCACTGAGCTCAGGCATCCGCAGAACCAAATGTCCCGTCCAGACTTACACACCAGCCACCAGCGGCGGGGAGAGGCAGGAGAAGGCTCACCGGTTGGTTTTATGCTAGATTCTAATGATCTCAGTGACTGCATAGCATGGGTGAGTGTGTGTGAGTGTGTGAGTGTGTGCGTGTGTACACAAGCGTGCAATGACTCATTTGGGCAGTGAAACTCTCAGAGGAACCTTTCTGAAGCGAACCTCAACTTGGTTCTTGATGTCACAAGCACAAGGGCACTTTTCTCCATGAGGCAACTCAGTTTCAGGGCCTCTTCTTGGGCCTTCTTGAGCCTACAAAAATATCCGATGCCTTAAAAGTGAAAATTATCAGCTCCAAAACATGAAAAGAAAACTAGAAAGCCATAATTAATTACTGTGTAATTAAGTGGCTAAGACCCATAACATGAAGTCAACCTCATGAATTGCACTTGGCTCATTAGATTTTCTCAGTTTGTAAGAATTTCTGAGGACGTATGATGATGGCAGAGAAATCAGAGCCCACCAAAAAACAGGTAGGATATGCACACAGCAAAATAATTACAAACTTTTTCCAGCCAAAATATAAATTAAATGGGGATGGGATGGTGCCTCCAAGGATAGGGGGGCTAGAGTTTAGGAAGACATTAAAACTACGTACATGACAGTCTACAAAATTTTAGCTGTGGAAACCCAACCTAAACTTAGCATGTATGGCAAATGTCTAGTTTTTGACAATTCTGCTGAGCGGATGTAGGTGGTGCATACACATACATGTGTACATGCACACACACACACACACGCGCACACACCACGCACCACCACCAGGCTGCCTGCTTCCCAGCTACTGCTACGGTTAAATATTTTCCCAGCTTGCTCCCAATGAAAACAAACTGAAGCTTTCCTTGATATACGATGCACAATCAATAACCTCCTACTTCTCCTTTCATGGAAAACTCATTTTACTTTAAGGAAACATGATGAGTGATTAAGATCCATAACAGACACCCCGTGAACAGAATCCATAAGGATTTCTGGTTGTGACAGTCTTTGCAATGGAAAACTCCTGGCAAATTGAAAACAATAAAGGTCAGAAACCTGGGTAGGAGCCTGTCTCCCACAGGGCACACCTCATCTTTTCACATCCCACCCAGTGCAACACAGGGCGACCTCTTTTGTGCGGAAACAGAATGAATTTTACAGCTGAGCTGAGGCACACAGTGCTTCGTGAGCCTCTGCACTGGTGTTTTCCTTCAGAAAGGGCGTGCTCAGGTTGAGCCACAGATTCCTCTAGAAAGTCCCATAGGGGGTTGGGGAGGAAAGCTAAGTAGCCCACGATGGAGGCCCGTTCATTGTGGGCCAGTGGGAAGATGGCTAAGGGGCCATCTGTGTTCTGCAGAGCCCCGCGGAAGCTCTCAGGATCCAGAACTTACCTCCTCCCCCAGGAATCCCTCTCCTTTCTAACAAATGTTCATGGACTTCCTGACCTTCAATTAGGAGCACCTGAAGCCCATATCATAATGCTCTGGGGGGCCCACAGAAGCCTCTTCCCCTCCTACGGCTAAAGATAGAAGAGTGGGGGTCAGCAGACTCAAGGTTGCATGAGGCCTGAGAGGCTGCAGGGGTCAGAATAACTCCATATGTCCAAAGGTTGGGGGCCAAAAGCTGGTACAACCTCCATGTCGTGATTAGACTTCCTGTGGGACCCCGTGTGCTCTTTATCCATCCCTCAGATACTCGATCCAGTTTCTCAGAAGACATGAGCCACAACAGTGCACAAAGAGTGTCATCGGGAAGCACAGAAAGTCAAGCAGACGCCCCGTGCTGCCACTTAGTAGGTGACCTTAGGCAAGGTATTCCACCTCTCCCCCTCAGCTTCCTCTGTGCAAAATTAGGAGACTCATACCTACTACCCATCTACCACGCAGAGCTGTTAGAAATATTGGTAGAAGTGGTTGATGAGACTTTGTAAACTGTGCAAGTCTAAAGAACTAATAATAAATAACAAGGTATCGTGGGATTCAAAATTACAGTCAGGGTGGCCTGATAAATAGGAAACATTCCTCCTGTCTCCCCGGGGCCCCTTGCTTCAGTTTCACTCAGTTGGCAGGTGAATTTTTCCCCCTGGGGAAGGGAAAAGAGGCCAGCCTAAGTCAGTCAATAGGAACATTAGGTGAAACTGGCTCAGATTAAGTATTCGAATCAATCAGTGTCATGCTGTTCTAGAAAAAACAAATGGTTCTGGCCTTTCCAACCACAAAACTGGACTAGGTGCTGGCAGTGGTGTGTGCTTTTCTTGCTATGCCAGCGCCTGGCACTTAGTAGATGCTGAACTATTTCCCGGGTGAAGGACTAGAAGGAGAGATGGAGAGAGACCAACAAAACCACAAACAATGAGTCATAAGGAATGGACTCATTGGACAAGGATTGGCTTTATATTTATGATTCTTTATTACCAATCTGATTAAATTTATTGTTCACCTAATAGCTGATTCCCCCCCCCCTTCCAGGGAACTGACCTCAACACAGTCTAGACACAATCTCAGTGTCATCAGAATGTTTAAGAAATTTTCAAAGGATTCCATTGTGTCCTGTCACAGCCAACACAGGTAGTGGAACAGCCTGCTGATGACAAGCCAGGTGCCCTGGGTAGGAACCCCGGCTCCTGCACCCCCACCCCCACTGCGTGGCCTTAGTGAGTCTTGTTAGCCTCTCTGAGCCAGTTTCCTAGGCTGTGCAGTGAAACTAACACGGATCTCCTTGGTGCGGTCGGAGGGACGAAGCTGAGAGGATGTTGGAAACGCTCAGCACAGATGCTAACACACGGCGGACCTCAATGAGCAGGACCTGTGTTCATCACAACTAAGGAAGGAGAACAAAGCCTTGTTTCTTTTCCCCTGGGTCAGCGTGGCATTGCAGACACCAACCTGGGGGTTCAGGAAGCTGGGGTGCAGGCCCAGCCATGAAGTGAGAATTTTCCACTTTTACAGCTCACCTGCCAGGGCCTGGGCTGCCCCACATGTAATCCTCCTGGGTCTCAGGCATCTGATTTGCAAAATCTGCCTAACACCCAGGTGGAAGGCAGCGGGCTGCGCCTGGAGAACTGTGCGGGCTTCTCCCAGCTCCAAGATCCAAGAGCCGATGACGCAGCTTTCAAACTCTGAATTAAAGTGAGGTGCCGTCTCACAGGAAGAAAGCGGGTCCAAAGGCATAATGCGCAGTCATTCCTTCTCTGTTATTCAGAGAGGGCAATGCTTAGAAAAGGAGAGATTTTCAGGGCTGAGAATTCAGAAACACAGAGGAAGACTCCCAGCAGTTAGCCAATAGTTAGCAGCCGACTCTTGGTTTGCCTGTTAGTGAAGTTCCACTGATTCCCGGTTCATTCCATAGACCACAACTGCTTATGCAGTGCCCACGGTGTGCAGGTACTGTTCTAAGTGTTGGGGAGATAGTGGTGAATTAAACAGACAAGTATCCCTGCTCACAGGCAGTTTGCAGTCGATGGCCGCATGCATTCGCTGAACAAATACATTTAACTGTGGACTATGGGCCAGATGTGGTGCTAGAGATAGAATGATGACTGAGAAGCAGTCTGACCTGTAAGGATGCACAGGTGCGTGGGCCATGCAGCGTCACCTGAGGACTGCCATCACAGAGGCTTCAGATGGCTGGAGGGAGAAGCCCAACAATAACGGCTGCCACACTAAGTGCTCATCTACATTGTGGTGTTTTGTTTTATCCCCCAACATGCCTATGAAGTGGGCACTCTTAAAGGCGAGGAAACTCAGGCTGAGAGAGAAGCACGTGCCCAAGGAGGCACAGCCAGGGATGACACTGGGATGTGAACCCGGGCTGTCTGACCTCAGACCGTTGGTTCTACAGCACGAGGTACCATGTATGACACCTTTCCATAGCATCAACCAGATAAGACATCTTAGCGAGTAAATAATTTACATGACACAAGTGTCCATATACAGACACCAATCTCCTCCCTCAGAGACTAGGAATTCAGGACCGACCCTTTCTGTTTATGTAAAATTGGTCTGGCCACAACATTTCTTTGGGAAAAATAAACATATTTCTTTAATACTGATGCAAGTCAGTTTTAAGCCCCTGACCTTTGAAAGCCACAGGCCAATGGCCAACTTTGAGGAATGAAAGCAAGCACCTGGGCATGGAAGTCTGGGAATCGTCTGGCTGGACAGGGTTATTTTTGGTCCGGAGATAGCTTTGATGGGTTGCACCTCTGCTCCCTTGTATCAGAAATGCCACCTGGGAGGTGAGGATGCTGCATTGAAGGGAGATGAAAAGAAGAGCTTTGAGGAGATGCAAGATGGTGGCAGATGGAGTGGAAGCTACACTGACACTCTCCCGGGACCAATATGGATTTACAACTAAAACATAGAGAAACCATCCTGAAAACCAACCGAAGCCAAGCTGGAGAGCACCCTCATAACCAAAGAGGAAAAGTGGAGGCCACACAGAGACTGGTGGGAAGTGCAGACGCGAGAGGGCCGGCTGGGCTCCCACAGGCAGCAGCTGAAGGTCCGGAGGGAGATCTCAGCTGTGGGGGTTCTCACTGAGGACTCTGGGGCCTAAACCCCAGGCTGGGCTCCCCAGCCCAGAGCACCAGAGCTGAGAAAGGTGCCCACATAACACCTGGCTGTGAAAAGCAGCTGGGTTTCTGTCTGCCAGGGAGAGGCGGCTGGAACTGCAGGCACCCTCTGAAAGAGCCAACGCACAACGTTTCGTGTGCAGCCACTCACCTTGGGCTCTGGCAGAGGGGGAGTGGAGTGGAGTGGACTGGAGCGGTGTGGGGAGAGTCTGGGGTCGTGGGCTCTGGAGAGTGAGATCAGGGGACGCCCGTCTGGATTCCTGTGCCGAGTCATTCCCCCAGACTGTGGAGGACATCTTTCTCAAGTGGCCAATTTTCGGCTTTTGCCTGAGGGGGGGAAGCAATTGCTCCACCCTACTGGAAAGCTTCTTGCCCTGCCCAGAGGAGTTTCTACAGCTTGAGGCTTGTTAAGAGACTGATAACAACCAGCCACCCCACCCTGTGGAGCTTCTACAGCCTGAGGCTCATTAAGAGAATCCGATTAATCAGTCTACAGGCAGAGGCAGACCTCAGGGTGCTTTGAGTCTTTGCCTGATCTTCTTCCAGACCCAGGCCTTAGTAAAGCAGACTTTGGTGTGCATCTTGGTTCTGTCCAAATGCACCCAGCCCCAGTAGTGGAGACCTCAATCCTAGAGTTGTTGATAGCTCCAAACAGGGTACTCAGGTCCAGTCACAAACTGCGTCTGACATTGACCTGTAGCAGAGACCCTCTAAAAAGACTGAGAGTCCTAGCAGATCTACCTAACACTTAAAAACAAACCCAAAAATATAACCAAAAAAGGGATATGAAAAAACAAGCCCCAAATGAAAGAACAAGAGAAGTCTCCAGAAAAAGAGCTAAATGAAATGGAGATAAGCAATCTCTCAGATATAGAGTTCAGAATACTGATTGTAAGGATGCTCCACAGCATGAAAAAAAGATATGGAAACTATGAAAAATGACCAGTCAGAAATGAAGAATGACATAGCAGAAATAAAGAATACATTGAAAGGAATAAACAGCAGATTAGAGGAAGCTGAGGACTGGATCAGTGAATTAGAAGACAGGGTAGAAAAAAAATCACTCAATCAGAGAACCAAAAACAAAAAAACAACAATTAAAAAACAGGAAGACAGTCTAAGGGAGCTGTGGGATAGCATAAAACATAATAATATTCATATTATAGGAGTGCCAGAGGAGGTCGAAAGTAAGCAGGGGATAGAGAACCTGTTTGATGAAACAATGGCAGAAAACTTCCTTAACCTGGTCAAGGAAAAAGGCACACAAGTTCAGGAGGCACGGAGAGTCCCAAGCAAGAAGAATCCAAAGAGGCCCACGCCCAGACTCATCATAATTAAAATGCCAAGAATTCAAGACAAAGAGAGAATCTTAAAGGAAGATAGAGAAAAGCAATCTGTTACCTACAAAGGAGCCCCCATAAGGCTGTCATCTGACTTCTCATCAGAAACTCTACAGGCCAGAAGGGAATAGCATGAAGTATTCAAGGTAATGCAAAACAAGGATCTGAAACCAAGACTATTCTATCCAGCAAGATTATCAATCAAGATAGATGGTGAAATAAAGAGCTTCCCAGACAAAAAAAAGCTAAAAGATTTTATCACTACAAAACCAGCATTAAAGGAAATGTTAAAGGGATGGCTATAATTAGGAGTAGAAATAAAGAGAATGAAAAACATAGGCATAAAGAAACAAAATGGCAGTAGATAAGTACCTTTCAATAATAACCTTAAATGTAAATGGATTAAATGTCCCAATAAAAAGATATAGGGTGGCTGAATGGAAAAGAAAACATGACCCAAATATATGCTGTCTACAAGAGACCCACCTCAGAACAAAAGACTCACACAGGATGAGAGTGAAGGGATGGAAAAAAATTTTCAATGGAAATGAAAAAAAAGCTGGGGTAGCAATACTCATATTGGACAAAATAGACTTCAAAATGAAGACCATAACAAGAGACAAGAAAGGTCATTACATAATACTAAAGGGATCAATCCAGCAAGAGGATATAACCCTGAAAAACATATATGCACCCAATATAGGAGCACCTAAATTTATAAAAAAACATCTAGAGGACTTTAAGGGAGAGATCTTACAGCAGTACAGTCATAGCAGGGGACTTTAACACCTCACTGACCTCACTGGATAGGTCTTCCAGACAAAAACTCAACAAGGAAACAGTGACCCTAAATGACACACTAGATGAGATGGATTTAATTGACATTAACAGAACATTCTACCCCAAAGCTGCAAAACATACATTCTTCTCAAGTGCACATGGGACGTTCTCAAAGATAGACCACATGTTAGGACACAAAACAAGTCTCTACAAGTTCAAGAAGACTGAAATCACATCAAGCATCTTCTTGGACCACAGTGGCATGATATTAGAAATCAACTATAATAAAACACTAAAAAACATTTAAAAACATGGAGGCTGAAAAGCATGTTTTAAAATAATGAATGGGTTACCAAAGAGATCAAGAAAGAAATAAAAAACTTCCTGGAAACAAATGAAAATGAACACACAGCAGCTCCAAATCTATGGGACACAATGAAAGCAGTCCTGAGAGGGAAGTTCAAAGCACTACAAGCCTACCTCAAAAAACAAGAAAAACTTCTAACAGACTCTCTAACCCTACAACTTAAAAATTTATAAAGAGAACAACAAGAAAAGCCCAGAGTAAGTAGAAGGAAAGAAATAATAAAGATCAGAGCAGAAATAAATGACACAGAGACTAAAAAAAACAATACAAAAGATGAATGAAACCAAGAGCTGGTTCTTTGAAAAGATAAACAAGATCGATGAACCCTTAGCCAGACTCATCAAGAAACAAAGAGAGAGGACCCAAATAAACAAAATCAGAAATGAAAGAGGTGAAATAACAACTGACCCAAGAGAAATACAAAGGATTGTAAGGAAATACTATGAACAATTATATGCCACCAAGCTGGACAACCTGGATGAAATGGATAAATTCCTAGAAAAATACAACCTTCCAAAACTCAGTCAGGAAGAGTCAGAAAGCCTAAATAGGCCGATAACTGCTGATGAAGTTGAAGCAGTAATCAAAGAGCTCCCGGCACACAAAAGCCCTGGCCCGGATGGCTTCACAGGGGAGTTTTACCAAATGTTCAAAGAGGAATTAACACCTATCCTCCTCAAACTATTTTTAAAAATCCAAGAGGAAGAAACACTTCCAAACTCTTTTTACGAGGCCAGCATTAGCCTAATTCCAACACCAGGTAAAGACACTACAAAGAAAGAGAATTACAGGCCAATATCCCTGATGAACATAGAAGCTAAAATTCTCAACAAAATATTATCAAATCAGATCCAGCAATACATTAAAAAGATCATACACCATGACCAAGTGGGATTTATTCCAGGGATGCAAGGCTGGTACAATATTCGCAAATTGATAAAAGTGATACATCACATAAACAAATTGAAAGACAAAAATCACATGATCATATCAATAGATGCAGAAAAAGCATTGGATAAAATCCAACACCCATTTTTGATAAAAACTCTCAGCAAAGTGGGAATAGAGGGATCAGACCTCAATATAATAAAGGCCATATATGACATACCTATAGCAAACATCATATTCAGTGGGCAAAAACTAAAACCATTTCCCCTAAGAATAGGAACAACATAGGGGTGTCCACTTTCACCACTCTTATTCAACATAGTACTGCCATGAGACAGGAAGAAAACATAAAAGGCACCCAAACTGGAAAGGAGGAAACGAAACTGTCATTATTTGTAGATGACATGATATTGTACAGAGAGACTCCTAAAGACTCACCAAAAAATTACTAGATTTAATAAATGAATTCAGCAAGGTAGCAGGATAAAAAATTAACACCCAGAAATCGATGGCATTTTTATACACCAATAATGAACTCTCAGAAAGAGAAACTAAAAGAACAATCCCATTTATCATTGCAACTAAAAAAATAAGATACCTAGGAATAAACTTAACCAAAGATGTAAAAGACCTTTACTCGGAAAACTGCAGAACACAGAAAAAAGAAATAGAGGAAGATATAAACCAATGGAAAAATATTCCATGTTCATGGACTGGAATAATTAACATCATTAAAATGTCGATACTACCTAAGCAATCTATAAATTCAGTGCAATCTCTATTAAAATTACCAACAGCATATTTCACAGATCTAGAACAAACACTTCGAAAATTTATATGGAACCAAAAAACACACTGAATAGCCACGGCAATCCTGAGAAAGAACAAAGTTGGAGGGATCACAATACCAGATATCAAGATATACTACAAAGCCACTGTGATCCAAACAGCCTGGTTCTGGCACAAGAACAGACATATAGATCAGTGGAACAGAACAGAGAACTCAGAAATTGACCCACACCATTAAGGTCAATTAATATTTGACAAAGGAGGCAAGAACATACAATGGAGTAAAGACAGTCTCTTCAATAAATGGTGTTGGGAAAATTGGACAGATACATGCAAAAAAATAAAACTAGACCACCAACTTACACCATACACAAAAGTAAATTCAAAATGGATAAAAGACTTAAATGTGAGACATGAAACCATAAAAATCCTAGAGGAAGATATAGGCAGCAAAATCTCAGACATCTATTATAGCAATATGTTTGCTGATACATCTCCTAGGGCAAGAGAAACTAAGGAGAAAATAAACAAATGGGACTGCATCAAAATAAAAAGCTTCTGCACAGCAAAGGAAACCATCAACAAAACGAAAAGGGAGCCCACTGTATGGGAGAACATATTTGCCAATGGCACATCGGATAAAGGGTTAATATCCAAAATATAAGGAACTCATACAACTTAACAAAAGGAAGACAAACAATCCAATTAAAAAATGGGCAAAGGACCTAAATAGACACTCCTCCAAAGAGGACATACAAATGGCTAAGAGACGTATGAAAAAATGCTCAACGTTGCTAATCATCAGAGAGATGCAAATTAAAACCACAGTGAGGTGTCACTTCACACCTGCCAGAATGGCTCCCTCAACAAGTCAACAAACTACAAGTGCCAGCGAGGGAGTGGAGAAAAGGGCGCCCTAGGACACTGCTGGTGGAAATGCAGACGGGGGCAGCCACTGTGGGAAGTATGGCGGTTCCTCAAAAGATTAAAAATGGACCTGCCATTTGACCCAGGGATGCCACTTCTAGGAATATATCCTAAGAAACCCGAAACACCAATCACAAAAAACTTACGCACCCCTATGTTCACAGCAGCGCAGTTTACAACAGCTAAGATCTGGAAACAGCCCAAGTGCCCATCAGCAGATGAGTGGATCAAAAAGCTGTGGGACATTTGCACCATGGAATACTATGCAGCTGTAAAGAAGAAGGATCTTTTATCCTTTGGCACAGCATGGAGGGAACTAGAAAGTATTAGGCCAAGTGAAATAAGCCAGTCAAAGAAAGACAAATACCCCATGATCTCACTTATATGTGGGATGTAATAAACAAAATAAACTGATGAACAAAATGGATCCAGAGACATAGAAGCATGGAACAGACTGAGGGATCTCAGAGGGATGGTGGGGAGGGGGAAGAGGGGAGTGGGTGAGGAGAGATTAACCAAAGAACTTATATGTTTATAAGCATAACCCATGGACACAGACATTGGTCTGGGGAAAGCCTGGGGGTGGGATGGATGCGGGTGGAGGGGATCAATTCAATGGGGGGGAAAAAAGATGTTATGAGGATACCATAATTTAAAAAAATTTAAAAATTTTTTTAAAGTAAAAGAATATATGCTTATGATAAAGTATTTAATAAATCATTTTTTTTAAAAAAAAAAAAAGAAGAGCTTTGCATCAGGAAAAAAAGCAGAATGGCAAATAATCGTGAGGAGGGGGAGGGGACAGTTATCTTCGACTTCGAAGCATCTAGTTGTTGGAACCTGAATTCTACCAGTTATTTATTTCTTTATATATATATCTTCATTGATTTCAGAGAGAGAAGGGGAAAGGGAGAAAGAGAGAGAGAATCAATGATGAGAGTCATTGATCAGCTACCTGCTGCACGCCCCCAACTGGGCATCGAGCCCACAGCTCGGCCATGTGCCCTGACTGGGAATTGAACTGCGATCTCCCAGATCCTAGTTCGATGCTCAACCACTGAGCCACGCTGGTCAGGTAGTTGTTTATTGCTAATGTTGCTTCTCCTTATTCTCTTCCTTCCCTCTTTCATTGCTTTTGGGTCCTGAAGTTCTACAAGATTCCAAGCACAGCACTTACATTTCTCTCATCTCCCCTCCCTGGGTGCTTCTCTGAGCCTCAGCAGGACACACTCTCTGGGTTTGTCTCCATGGCCAACACCAGAGCGCAGACACTCTGTGGGATCCCAGCCCCCTGGGTCACCCGAGCCTCCCAGGATGTCGGAGCCAAAACTTACTATCCCGGCCAGTGCTTTTCAGACTCTATCTGGCAATAGAATCCTTTTCTCAAATGCATCTTATGCAGAAGTCCAATATATCTAAAGCAGATGAAAGGGTAGCAACTATGGTGAAGTATGTAGGGTGGGGGGGAGTCTCCCCACTTGACCTCCACAGAGGTCCCTATGGGCCTTTATAGAGCCTTAAAATTTGTAGGAGCCCAGCTTGAAGTCACCAATTTGACTTAATCCCCTCAGTTTACAGAAAACATACTGAGGCCATTTTGCCTCCGTTCCCTGGAGGAAACCGCCCCCCTTCTGTTCATTGTGGTTAGTGTGGTTATAGATCACTTTCACATCTGATGATTCCTTTCTGCCTCAAAACTCTCTTGGGATTTTTCAGATGAGAAAACAAGTCCAGAGAGGTTAAATCACTTGCCTGAAATCACACAGCATGTTCTAGAATGTACCTCCTGCCCTCTTCTGTCCTTAAACCCTCAAGTGCTGTCTTATCAGATCACATTGTTGCCAATCTCTCCTAAGCCCAGGTCCCAGCCATCTCTCCCCTGCCTCCCCACACCTGCACCTTGGCTTGCTGGTGACCATGTTTGCAGGTACAGTGCACGGGCTGCTTACTTTTTCCCAGAGGGGCATTTATACACTTTCACTAGAATGAACTCATATCTTGTCTCTAGGGACCATCTGTCATAGACATAAGCTTCCAGGCCAACTTCTCACCCCAAACCCCTCCTCCAGAGCACAAGAGGGACCCTGATATATTGCCCCACCCCTGGCCTACATGTCACAACAATGGGATATTCCAAACGGAATGAGGAAAGGAGTGCAGGCAACAAGGAGGGGAGAGTGACACTTTGCAAATCAAGGAGAGGCTCCTGGGGTTCTTCCTTAACAACATGGGCTGAAATGTGAGGTCCTGAAGTGCAAGTTAATAACTGTTCCTTGTCTGCTGAGAGGTTTCTTTCAGGCCAAAGCTGCAGGAATTGTTGCAACAGCTAGTTTATTTCTGTCTCATTCATCATACTATGAATTGAGTATCTGGCCATGATCACTGGGAAGCTGGAGGGCAGCAAATTCTGGTTCTCAGGCCTTCAGAGTCGAAGACCTAACATGCGGCCCCACGGTTCCCAGGCCTTAGATTTAGACTGAATTATACCACTGGCTTTCCAGGTTCTCCAGCTTGCAGTCAGCAAGTTTTTTGTGGGATTTTGTGACTCTGTGAGTCAGTTCCTGTAACGAATCTCCTCTCATACATATTTATATATTCTATAGGCTCTGACAGTGGTAAACACTCAACCAGTGTTAGCTTTTACCACTACTAATGATAGTGGGAAAGGGCATCTAATAAGAATAGAGCCACAGTTGTTTAATACTTATTCACCTTACTAACTATAGATAAGTTTATTTACAGACCCTAGGAAATTGGAGGATGTGTTACAAGAAGAAAAACAGGGCTATAAAAAGAAATACATTTTGCCCAGCCAGGCGTGGCTCAGTAGTTGAGCATTGACCTAGGATCTAGGTGATCGGGGTTCGATTCCCAGTCAGGGCACATGCCCAGGTTGTAGGCTTGATCCCCAGTTGGGGGCGTGCAGGGGGCGGCGGATCGGTGGCCCTCTCATCATTGATGTTTCTATCTCTTTCTCTCCCTCTCCTTTCCTCTCTCTGAAATAAATAAAGATATATTAAAAAAAGAAAAAAAAAGAAAATGGGCAACAAAAAAAAAAAAAGAAAAAGAAGTACATTTTGAAAACAGACCAAGGACCGGACACACTTTGATTTGGTTGTTGTGCCCGGACCCTGACCCCCTCCGGGATTTTGCCTCAGGAATGTTGACCATTCTCCAGTCCCAGGAATTGACTGAGTTGTTTGTAACATCATAGAAGATTAGCCACCTGGTTATCGGACTTTGAGCAGGACTCCTGAAGGCCAGATTGCAGACCCTCCCCTCCCCTTTCTCTGTTAGTCTTGTAGCTCACAGCTGCACATAGCTATCTTCTCCTCCATTGGCATATAGTCAGCTAACTGGGGAGGGAAGCCAGAGTAGAACTTCCAGGGTGACTGACTGCTCTTCCCATACTGCCGGCATTATTGGAATAAACGCTCATATATGATTCAACCCTGTCTCTGCTTAATTTGGCTCAAGTAATGACAAGTGGCCTCAGACCCACTGTGTCCAGTTTCACTAAGTGCTGGGCTTTACAGTTTTTCAAAGTGTTGCCTTATTTGACACTTAGGATTCCATAAATACTAGAACTTGGTATCATTATTATTTCCCATTTCTATATGAGGAAACTGAGATTCAGAGTGATCAGGGGCCTGTCCAAGGTCACAGAGCACATGTACAACCTGCTAGGCCTGCACTGAAGCCTTCCCACTGACTAGAGTGTTCAGGCACCTTCCTGTACCCCCTCCCTCCTCCATTGCTCCACCCCCACCCCACCCCCAGGCTCCGAGGCGCTACATGACGAGGCATGTGGAATTGCCAGCTTGCTCTTGGTCTGTTCTCTAATCCACAGCTCTCATGCTGGAAAACTTGGAGTAGCAACAGAATCAGCAAGAGCAGGGAGACCAGGTTGGGAGGAGTGGAGGAGGTTAGGGCCCCCACCCTGCTCCTCCACCCCAACCTGCCCCAGTGATCTGAAGAAGAAGCCTCAAGGCCTGATCACCCGGCTGAAGATGGCAGCTGCAGAAGAGAGAGAGCAGCAGCAGAGGTGAGGTGGGCTCCCCAAGAGAGGAGCAGTTACAGAATTCAGAGACACTAACTCAAGGATGAGATTCCCCGCTCGTGTCCCCTACCCGTCCCCACCCTGATGACATGGCTCCAATGTGGGAAGGAGAATGTTGAGCCTTAACCCCCAACCCCACCCCGGATCCCCTGAATGTCTGATGTCCTGGTGCTGGCCACAGCCACCCATGAAAGCACAAGGGGGGGCGCTGGACCTCATCCCACAGTCCAAAGAGGCTTCATCCAATGGCCTTATGAACCTCCCTCCTAAGTAGCTACTGCCCTGGGTGCAGTTTCACATCTGGGTGGTTATTTGTGAATACACCAAACCCACCTCAGGCCTGCAAATGCCATGAGCACAGGGACCATCTCTAGTTACACTCACAGGGTGAGCCCAGGCCCCAAATCTCAGCAAAGGAAAGGCCACAAGGGGCTGAGGGAGGAGGCTGAGGGAACAGCTGTGCCTGCTCCCCAATACTTAAAATTCTCTGATAATGGAGAGAGAAGAGGTGACTTGTGTCTGCATGCTTCTCAGACACATCCTGACACACTGGAAGGTACTTGAAGATGGGTTTAGGAAGAAAAGATGACACATGCCACACACACCCCAAAAAAGTCCAGGTGATCCAAGCAACCTCAACCTCTTCCTAGGCTGGCACTGTTTTAAGGTATCAAGCCGCCTCCCTGGTTTGCTTTCAGAGGTAAATACACTGGGAACCGCTAATTTGGTTCTGCCTTTAGCACACCTGCCTTTAGCACACCTGATCTTCACAGTAATCGTTTTCATTGGCTCGGCCACAAGCTAATGGGGACCTCTGCTTGCTTGCAGATTAGCATTTTTTTTACTGTGAGATTTCTTTTACTGTACAGCAAAATCAGAGATGTTACAGCCAGTCGTAAATTAATCTCCAAGACCTCTGTGAGAGGCAGCCTCTCCCCCCACTTTCCCCCCCCTCCTCCCTCCCCCAGGAGTGATCTGTCTTGGAGGAGACAACGCCTCACAATGGACAGGAAATGAACTAAGAATCTGGAAACCTGGGACACTGGTTCCAACTCTGCCGTGTCACCTGGGGCAAGGCTGTGTCTCGCTCTGGGCTTCATTTCCCCATCTGTAAAATATGAAAGTTGAACCAACTTCTTCCTAAGGTCAAGGTGTGGCAGGGGTGGGAAGAAGGTGGAATTTGACAGCTCTCCGACTTGAGGTGAAATCCCCACTCTGCCATTTATTGTCTTATGACTCTAGGTAAGTTACTAAATGTCTCACAGCTTCAGATTCTTCTGATGTAAAATGGGGGTGATAATACCTAACTGGCCTTCCCACGGTCACCCTTACCTTCCTGTATGCTCTGCACTGCAGCCTACAACGAGCTTTTTAGAACACAAATCAATCATATCACCTCCCTCCTTAAAACCTTTCAAAGGCTCTCCAGTGTTCTTGGGAAAAGACAAAATCCTGAATCTGGCAGATGCTTGGCCCAACTCTACCCATTCCCCTCACTTCATTTTCCCATTGTAGCCGCACTGGCCACTCTCCTCCTCGTCATGCTCCCTTCTGCCACGGGCCCTTTGCACATTCTATTTGCATTCATGAAGTATTCTCTTCTACCTTTTTAACCAAATGAGCCAAGCTTCAACTCACTCAAGCCTCACTTCTTTAGGGAAGCCTTCCCTTTCTCCTGACTACATCAAGAGCTTTAGTAAAGACTCTTACAACCCCATGCATCTCTCCTCTATAGCAGCTGTCACAGTTGTAAATTTATATCTGCATGATTATTTGATGAAAAAACTTAGTGCACCACAGGCCTGCAATCTCCAGGAAGGCAGGGACTGTGTTGCTTAAACGAACACAGTACCTATAGTAAAGGTCATAATGAATATAATAAAAGCCAACAACGCCTACATTTATTAAGCAATTTCTACATGTCAGGCACTTCCCAACAGCCCTATGAATTCAGTTTTATTATTATTCTCACTTAACAAAGGAGAAGACTGAGTACAGAGAGGTTAGGTAACTTGCCCAATGCCAGGTTTTACACAGTGAGTAAGTGGTCAAACCCTAGGACTCATTTCTGGCAGCTGGAGCCTTTCACTCAATAAATGGAGCAGAGAGCCTCCCTCCCCTGCTATCAACTGGACTCAACATAAATGGGAAAACAACTTTGATTGTGTGCAGCCCTAAGATGTTAGGGTTTATCCGATACAACAGTGAGCACTACCCTAACTAATAAAGTAATTGGTACCATAAGTGCTGAACTATGAAGCACTGGCTTAGAAGTCAGATAGCGGGTTATGATATTAGAGACTGGAAAGCTGGAGACCATGTTATGCAGTGGTCACATTTTTGGTTAAACTATAATCTATGAAAATTTAGAAGGCAGAACTCATGCCTACTGAGCCTGTAAACTCTAAAGAAAGAGACCTGAAAAAATAATGGTAATAGGGTTCACTGACTGTTCCCGGCTGAGTTTAGCATGGTACTCGGGGAAGAGGGGAACTCAGGCATGAATTAGCCAGTTTGCAAGTAAAACTGGAAAGGAATAGTGGAGAGGTAAAAAAGACAGCTCTTTCTAGACCTCAAACAATCAGAGAAAAGGCTGAGAAGACTTTAAAGTGAAATATCAGACTCAGGATATAAGCTTCCCACCTAAGCCCGATGGCCTCAAGGTAGCTCCAGTAAGTTGGGAGAGAAAGAGGCATGGAGTTAGGAAAGCAAAGAAATCGTGTAGGCTTTGGGGTAAGGTCTAGGAGGCAACTCTGGGTGTGGCTCTTGGCACTAGTCATCATAGAGAAGATTCTAAGTTGTAAGAATTGCACTGGCAAATCTATAAGCCTGGGTTTTAAGTCTTTTACAGTTGGAGCATTAAAACTTGGGCCTCTAAAGTTCAAGGGCAGGATCTATGTTACAAAAGATTTAGAGCCTCAAGGAGAACACAATCCCCAAAATCCACTGCAGGTGTGGCCAAGAAGAACAATGGACAAAGAAAATCCTCCCACAGGACACAGCCAGGAGCGTGGAGAGCAGGGAACCAGGAACTTCCTCAGAGGGGGTAAGCAAGGAACCCTGTCCACCTCCAGGGCCCACAGTGCTTCACCCACACAGCCTGCATGGCAAGATTCATAACTATTAAGGGCTAGTGACTTCTATGTGTCTTCCACTATTGCCTTTTCCTAATGGGTCATCCTCCAACATGGTATAGGGGCACAAGTGACAGATAATGTGTCTCTTTTGGCTCATGGGTCCCTGGACCATGAGGAGCCACACCCAACCCAATAGATAGGACAGAGATTCACCCAATGATCCTGAACTTTAAGTTGGAAGCAGTGATTGGACACAATGTGTTTGCCTTTCCCTCTTTTTGAGAAAGGCAAACATGTGTTGTGTGTAAGAAGAAGGATGCGTACAGATGTTTGGTGCCAGGGAACCAATGAGACAGCTGGCCAATGATATATGGGCACCAGTGATGAGGTCCCTTGCAGGCTCAGCCCATAATGCCTTTCTTAAGATTCCCCAGACTCTCCTTCTTGCTCTACCTGCCATCTGGATGAACGTCCAAGGAAGGCCCTGAAGAAAAGGTGTTGACAATAAAGAAGGCAGACTCTCCATTCGTCTTGTTACCTAAATGAACCCCCTGCCTCTTCCCACTCTACCCCTCTGCCAATCTGACTTAAGTGAGTCATAAATGACCTTCTATTGTATTAAGCTCCTGAAATTTTGGGGTTGTCTTTTATAATAGCTAATGTAACTGTAATGATTATAATATATAGCGTTCTTAAAACAGTGCCTGGCACATAATAAGCACTATACAAGTGCAGTTATTATTATTATAATACCCATTTTACAGATAGGGAAACTGCAAGTTATGCTGTGTCCACCTCCAAGGCCGATGACTATTTTATACTTACCTCTCAGTAGCTGATAATCAAAACCATTTTATAGGTGAGTTTGGTGCCTGGCTCACGGTCACAAATAGCAGACCCAGAATTAGAGGCCTCCTCTTACTCGAAGGCCTTCAGGAAGCTCACTCCGGACTCCAGGTCTCCAGGTTGGTCCCCCATTGTTTTATTTGGTTGTTATTTCTCTTTTATGTTTCAAGAAACCCGACTTGCAAATGTCCCAGGACTGAACTGGCAAGTCTGCATAGAAAACCAAACAACCCTCCACTGACCCAAATTCCAAGTTTTAATTTACACTCAGCCAGTTAATTAAAAACGTGCTCTGCGAGCATAGCCACTGCTGTGGCTGGCTCATGAGACAGCTCTTGCTGTTCTTTGTAAGAAGCAAGGTTTCTTCTGTGACATTTCTGTCCATCACAGCGACGATGCACCACAGAACAGCACAACCAGTTCAGGGACAGGAAAACTGCCGAATAAGAATTTAGTGCAGAACCAGAATCTATGGGGCAATAGTAAAACAAAAGACCTGAAAATCACCCAACCCACCAAGCAAGTGTTGGAGAGATGAGGCTCATGTTAATTAATGTTTATAAAATGATTGGGGATCCCTGAAATGAAAGAGACTATTCAAAATCCCCAAAGCATTGTTATTATCAGCAGCCTGAATAATGTTTTTTTTAAAGGAAGTCATTATTATAGAGTACCTACTATGTGGCAGGGGTGTTCACATTCTTGATCTGATTTAATACTTTTAATCGCCCTATGTGGGAGGTTTGCGTTTTCTTCCTTTTTATGGCATTTATTTATTTACTTATTTATTATTTTTGGTAATCCTCTCTGTAGAGATGAGAAAACCAAATTCAGCAAAATTAAGTCACTTTTTTCTTCTTCTTTCTTTTAAACATGTTTTTATTGATTTCAGAGAGAGGAAAGGAGAGGGAAAGAGAGGTAGAAACATCAATGATGAGAGTCACTGATCAGCTGCCTCCTGCACACCCCCCCACTGGGGATGGAGCCTAAAACCCCAGAATGTGCCCTGACCTAGAATCAACCGTGACCTCCTGGTTCATCAGTCAACACTCAACCACTGAGCCATGCCAGCCAGGCGAAACTAAGTCACTTTTTATAAAGTGGCAGAGCTGAAATTCAAGGCCAGGGTCTCTCCCTTTCATCACACCACACAGCCTCTTCCAGTCTTCCCTTCAGATTCTTTCTGCATTTAAAACAAAAGTTCATTCAACGATGCCTAAGGCTTTTCTTTTTTTGTATGTCTTTTTTTACTGAAGTATATTTTGCAATGCAGTGAAATGCACATATCTAAAATTTACAAGGCAAATGCATTTGGACAAAACCATGTACCTCTGAACCCACGCTCCTATTCACATAAGGGGCATTTCTAACACCCCAGAGAGTTCCTTGGTGCCCTTTCATTAACGATGCCTTTAAAAAAAAAAAAAAACAACAAATAAAATGAGCTACTTTCCTTTGACCAAAACAATCTTTTTGCAACTTAGGCAGTGGGGCTGTGCCCATGGGGTCAATCCCTGAAGTGGGAACTCTGAATTATTTGATGGGGGATCCAGTTAAAATTCTGCACCCTGCTGGCTCTATCCACACTGACCACACTGGGACTAGTTAATCTGGATGAGACAGAAATAAGAGATACGATTATGTCTGGATTTTGGCCTCTATCATGTGCCAGGCACCAGACTCTAATACCCTTATATACATAATCTCATTTAGTCCTTATCATTGTTATTTTCATGTTACAGCTGAGGACACTGAGGCTCAGAGAGGCTAAATAACATATCTAAGAACACACAGCTAGAAAACTGCAGCCTTGGAATTCAAATCCAAGAGGTCTGACTTCAGAAGCCTTTACAGATGGTGATTGCAGATGTTGATGGGCAAATTTTAAATCCCAAAGATTTAATGGGCCAGTTATATCCACTCAACAAACAGTACTCAGTACCTATAAGTGCTAGCTGTCGTGCTGAGATATGGAAGGAGAAACAGATGAGTAAGACACAAGTTTGCACAGAAGGTGCCACAGTACAATGGGGGAACACTTAAAAGCGAGTCAGGATTCTCAAGGACTAGGGAAAGGGCTGTGAAGGCGCCAGCCAGGTATGGGAAGTGGGGGAGGGGTTTCAGCAAGGAGGCCCTCACAGAGATGCCTGAAAGATCATTCCTGAGCCCAGTCTTCAAGGGTGAGCGGGACCGGGCCAGCTCACAAGTGGTTTAAGGTAACAAGACTAGCACATACACCAGCATGATGAAACACTTCTGTCCGCTCCTCATTTAGCTTTAGCAAAATCAATCAAGCCAAATTCCAAAAGCCCAGAGAAATGCAACACTCACTGGGTTCCCTAGCTCTTCAAAACGACTAAAAAATCAACATTAAAAACCAGCCCTCAAGAGCAAACCAATCACCACAAACCTCATACCCTAAGCTCTTGCCTGTGATGTTTTGAGAGCGACCAAGCCCTTACTTAGAGCCAATTATCTTTCATTTTCTCAGTTGAGTTCCATGTGACTAGTTTCATGATTCCTCAGGCTTTGGCAGAAAATTGGAAGGGTGGACAGGTGCAGAGATAGCAAGAAGAAGGGGCAACCAAGGTAGAAAAAAAGACTTGAAAAGATGAGTCAAGAAACTCACAAATCAATAGCTTCTTTCAGGGCATCATTGCATAATATAATACAATAGCTTGCTCAACTCAACAGGCATCTAAGAAGCTCCAACTGTGTACTAGGCCCTCTCTTAGGCTTGGCAGGAAATGTGAAAATGTAAGATCTGGTACTGCCCAGTTCAGTTTGGTAGGAACAAAAGGTGTATAAATTGAGACAGGAAGAACATCGTCAGGCTGTGAAGGGTCTCTTCAACTGTGTCTGTAATGAAGGGCAGGAAGGGTGGCCTGAAGGCAGAGAATTCATCTGTCACTAAAGAGCAAGACACTTAAGCAAGATACTTAAGTTCCCCATGCCTCAGTTTCCTCTTCTGTATAATGGGGATAATAGCAGTACCTTTTCAAGACAGTGTTGAAGATCAGATGGGTCAACATACAGAGTGATGCTGGATGCCTGTTAGCTGTTATTGCCTCTGTACCTCACTACTTCTTCAGTCCTTAGATTCAGAATTGCTCAATAAATATTGCTGAACAAATGAATTCACAAATGAATGGATAAGTGATGCTACTGAGTTAAAGGGGAAAAACTGATTACGTAAGGCATGAGCCCTTTCATAAGCCCTGCAGATCATGGAAAGACTGCCATGCAAAATAGTTTAAGAAATAGATGTGATGTTTAATGTATGTTTCAAATACCTAAGAAATTAATTGCTCATTCCTTAACTCTTCTGCATAAATGACCTGCCATCTTAAACAAGCCCAGAAAAAAGAGGTCACAATGAAATTAGAGTATATCTCAGACTAAGAGATGGCTGAAGGGGCCCTGAAACCCAGGAGTTAAGCTGTGTGGGAAACCCTGTGATGGCAGCAAACCCCAACCACCACACACTCACCCTGCCCAAAACCAATGCTGTGGGCTTCTCCTTCCTTAAACTATACTTACTCCCAAAAGGATAAACACAAACACTGTCTTTAGAAGATGTTCAAGATCATAAAAGAAAAACCAGCTTGAAAAAATAGGAGAGGCTACTAACACAAACAGATGGAGCTACAAGAGGACCTGGGGGTGTCTTACAGATCTCCACCCTTATTTTACAGATGTGGACACTGAGGCCCAGAAAAGGAAAGCCAGTCACCCAAGGTCATAACTTCAAAAGAATGGCAGACAGAAGTGGAGCAGGGTGCCCAGATTCCCAAGCTGGAGCTTTCTAAGGGGACTGCTCCTTACTGCCAAAGGAAAGGAGGGGAAAAGAGGAGGTTCCAGCTCCAGCTGGGTATAAGGGCTGGGGTAAGGGGGGAACAGTAAGTAGCAAAGAACGATTGTGATGGGCAAGGTGAGAACAAGGGCGATGGGTACACGTAGTGGGAAGAAAATTCAGCCCTTCTGCGCTTTTTGTGGGGCTAGGGTTCCAAACAAAGAGCAATCCAGTCCAGTCCAAGCTCCTGGGTTTTGCAGGTGTATCCAACCGCTTCTACAGAAGCACAAAGACCAACGTCTTCTCCCAGGTGTTCCATCTGGGTCAGGATTTCTCGTGGGTGGGTGGCGGGAGCATCGAAGATACCCAATCTTTAAGGTTTGAGCCCTCGACTGGCTGCAGAGGGGGCAGGGCTCGGGCTAAGAGATTGCGAGGAGTCTCGGGGATCGACGCGGAAGTCTCGACCCCGCCCTCCCCACCCCTGCTTTGCTCCTTCCTTCCCCTCCCCTAACGATGAGATGATCGAAGCCAGGTGAAGGGACTGCGAGCTGGAGGGTCGGTTTCGGAAGGGCTTCTGCCGGAGCCTCTCGCCCCGCGCGCCTGCTCGCTCCTGCGCGCACTCACAGGCACAGTCAACACACCCACGACTGCCGCGCACACGCTCACGCGCACACAGAGACTCACAAACACGCATACATTCGCATGTACACGTTTGGTACCCCGAGAGGCCAGGCAGCACCCGCCTCACATCTCCAGCCCCCAGGAAATGGACAGGCAGCAACATGAACGAAAACTGCCCAGAAAGACTGCATTTGGGCTCCAACCCCGCAACCTCCGGCCAAACCGCCGAATATAAAACAAAGTTTTATTTCGCTTTTAGACTCTCCAGTTACACTTCTACCATTTCCTGTGGAAAACTGAAGCTTTGAAGTGTTTAGCTCCGGCTTTCACAGACAGGCAGGGCCGCCAGCTCGAGCTCTCGAAAACAGGAGCCCCCCGGCCCCACCCCCTCCGCCGCCAAAACTGCGGGTTCAATCCCACCCAGTTCCTGCATCCAAAACCGGGCTGCGGAGGAACGACGGAACCTGCTGAAAACCACGCCCTAAACTGACAAGCCCCTCCAGAACCCCGCCCCACTCCCATCCTGCCCGGGTCCCTGGAGGTGCTCCTCAAGCCGACGGGTAACAGCTGCAGCTCCCTGCAAAAGCGGCCAGAGCTGGGAGGTGGGAATTGGGGAAGGGGGTGTCCAGTGCGCAGAGCCCACTAGTTGTGCGCTCTGGCCCTCAAAAACTGCCACGGAAAAACTTGGGACCTATAAGACTCCCCGCTCCACCCCCTCACCTCGCACACCTCTCCCCCGCTGTCTCTAAGACAAGCGAGCTCTCAAACGTTCTGCCTTTACGGCCGCGGGGCCTCTCCACCCCGGCGCGGACAGTGTTCCTAAGGGCGCAGGCGAAGTACATGAACCGGACGGCGGAGGAAAGAATGCGCCTCCTCGAGAATTCCAGGGAGGGAAACTCGTGCGCCAGAGAATTTGGCATCTTCAAGGTCAAAAAAACAGGGCTCTGGCAGAAATGTGTACTAGGCGCAAATGGTCGCAAACCTGTCCCCCAAAAGGGTGTTGGGTTCTTCCCACAGCATGCAGGAGGCAGCCGCCGCCGCGCCCCGCAGTGGGGGCGGAACCGCGAGCTCTTGGACTTGGGACGTTAGGGGCCTGAGCACAGGAGGGAACCCGGGAGTTTCCGGCCACCTCCAGCTCGGAGGTCCCCTAAGAAGCTTGGGACCGCAGCGGGTGGCCCGAACGACTCGGGAGGGGAGCACGAGGCAAACTTGCCACGAGACTTGGCCACGCTGAGCGGCACTCTCACGGCCACTTACCGCTGGCGTTCTTCCCGCAGATGAGGTGCTGGTAGGGCTGCAGGAGCCCCCAGATCTCGGCGTCGTTGTTGACCGTGTGCTCCAGCGTCTCCACGGTGAACTTGGGCGCCTCGTGCAGCGTGTGGTGGTGGTGGTGGTGGTGGTTGGCGACCGCGGCCGGTGGGGCTGCCGCGGCTGTGGCAGTGGCGGCCGGCGGGGCGCAACAGCTGCTGCCCCCGCTGGCGCTGCTGGCTGCGCTGCAGGCGCCGCCGCTCGCCGCTCCCCCTCCGGGTGCCTCCCGCTCCTTATCCGCCGCCGGAGCCGCGTTGGGGCCCGAGCCAGGGCCTGGGCCGGAGCTGGAACCCGAGCTGGGGCCGCTGCAACTCCGGGGCAACCCGGAGGCCACGACCCGCGCGTAGATGTCCCGGAAGAGGCTCTCCATGCAGGCCGTCAGGTAGATGGCGGCGTGCTCGTGGATGCGCAGCGCCACGCGGCTGTCCACCATCCAGCGGTACACGCGGCCCACGGAGAAGGTGAGGCCGCAGCGCGCTGACTTGCCACGGCCCAGGCGGTCGCCGCCGGCACTGCTCATGTTGTAGAGGGACAGCGCGGCCAGCGCGGCGGCCGTGCAGTGCGCCGCCAGGCCCCAGGACAGCACTATCTCCATGGCGCTCTGGATCTCGTACTTGGTGCACTTAGCGAAGCGCAGGCTCAGGCGCTGCGCCTCTTTGGCGATGCGTACAAGCGCCCGGCTCACCAGCATCGACAGCTTGGCCAGCGCGTCTTTGGGCAGGCCACCTGGGGCCGCCGGGCCTGCCCGGGGGTCCCGGGAGCGCAGCAGCAGCGCCTCCAGCTCCTGGAGGGTCCAGGGGACCTCGTCGAGGTCCGGCAGCAGCCGCGAGCAGTGCTGGCCCGCGCAGTCCAGCCCTTCGGAGTCTTCCACCAGGGCAGTGTTGACGGTGTCAAAGCTGTTGTGCCGGCTGTGCATGGAGTCAGCTAGAGGCGGCCAGCAGCTCCCGCCATACGGGGACGCCGGGTGCGAGTCGGAACAGCACAGGGACAAGTTGGAGGAGCGCACCGAGTCCGCCGCTCCACCATAACCCGAGTCCAGCGTCAGATCCTCCAGCGTTCGGACTATGGGCTTCTTACCTCTCCTTGCCATCGCTGCGCCACTTCATGCTGCGGCCGCCGGAGAACCGAGAGGAAGGAGCAGCGAGAGGCAGCCGGCGCCGGGGCGCGGGGAGAGCCGAGTCCGCCGCGACTCCGCTCACTTTTCCACCAGCCGCTACTACCAAGTGTTACTACTTTCCGCTGCCTCCCCGAGCCGCCGCCGCTGGAATACACAGGGCAGACTCCGGAGTCATCTTCCAGAGCCCGGGCCGGAGCTGGGGCGCGCTGAGGAGCGGGCCAGGCCGGGAGGCAAGCTCACACCCAGACTCGCCCCTTTCTTCCAAAATAAAATAAAAAGTATCTGATCCTCTCCTTCCTGGGCCCGGCTGGGTGCACAAGCCGCCGGGCGCCGGCCTCAGTGTTCGTAAGACGGAAATCGCTTCAGATGCCGCCGCCGCAGCAGCAGCTCTGCTGGCAGCTGGCTCCAGGCTCCGGGCTCCCGGTTCCCAGATTCCCGCACGGGGTTCTCTCGGCGCCCGCCCCGCACTGAAGTGCAGCAGAGACCGCGGCAGCAGCAAACCCTGCCAAACCCCGCAAAACCCTGGGCAGCCCGCGGGGCGGGCGTATGTAAAACAGGACCCGAGGAGAACCAATGGGATCAGAGGATGCTAATTACCTCGCTGCCTTTCTTTTTTTTTCTTTTTTTTTCTTTTTTTTTTTTTTTTTAATTCCTCAGCTCCGCGCAACCCAGCCACTCACACACGCCCCCAGGCTGTAATCTAGGCTGCAGGAAGTGGGGAGCAGCGGCCTGGGAATTTGGGGGGGGGGCTGTGCGAGCGTAGGGACGCATAAGTCCCTGCTGCTGTCCCTGCCCCTCAGGCTCCAGCTGTGGTAGCGGAGCGGGAAGGCGGTGGGTTGGGCAGGTGAGTCCCCCCACCGAGGTATGCTCCCCTTAGATGTTTCTCCGTGTCTGCCGGGGTCGCTCTGCCTGCCGCCGCGTTTCGGATTTCACTTCCTTTTTTCTGTACTACACGAAGCGTGCTTTTTCTCTCCACAATCCCTCACCTCTGGGTACCCAAACCAATGAATGAGGCCCTCTTCAGCCCGTTTGCCCCAGTGTGGAGGAAAATAAGACACCACGCGAGCTGAGGGTCCAGAGAGATGACAGCCTGGAAGGCCGAAGCGCTGGACACTGGCCGCCGCCACCAGGGCGCGGTAGCTGGGTTCCTTTCAGTAGCCGAGAAGGCCCTGCGCCCGTCCTTCAACGCCCGGCTGCGCTGGAGGGACAGCTCGTGTCCCACTTTGCCCCCCCCCCCCCGTGGGTATGGTTCTGAGCAGCTCAGCCTTAAAAGGGGTAAATTTGCACGGAGGGGAGTTTACTGTTTGACTAGATAAACATACAACATATATACAGTGGTACCTGAAGGTCTCCGGTTGAGGAACATTTCCGGTTACCTACGGCGTGAACCCGGAAGTAAATGCTTCGGTTTCCCACACGCCTCGGAAGTGGAATGTGCCCCCGGCTTCCGCCACTGCAAGATCCTGAGGCCTAGCCCGCGCTGTGGATCCCTCGGTTTTCGAAGGTTTCAGAACTGAGAGGTCATCCGGAACCGATTACCTTGGAAAACCGAGGTACCGCATGACTCGGCTGCATTTATATCAAATGGCGTTGTCTTGTTTGTGTCCACCCACCAGGCCAGAAACCATTATCTTCTTTAACTGGGGATCCCCAGCTCCCAAACAACGTCTCTGCCTGGGGGAGGAAACCCTCTCATCTACCCCAGAATTTTTAACTTGGAAGTCCCCTCCTGTAGGAAGGTAACCCAGATCCTTCAGTGCTGGCTTGGGTGCTTGGACTGAGCGCCCCCCCCGCCCTTCTGAGACCCTTGATCTCCCGGCTCTTGTAACACTAGGTTGTTTCAGTCTCATAAATTGTCTAGGTTGCACATTGGACTAGGGGCTCCCCATGCATAGGCCCTCAGTAAATATTTGTTGTAAAGGGGTGGATGAAGGAAGGACCAACTTCTGAACTGTTGGTTTGATTGCTCCACAATAGACTTTCCCAGATAACCCAGTAGGTTGCCTGATGTTTCTCGCATCTGTCAACCCAAATCCACCACCACCCTTCCCTTCATTCAGGTCGGTGAACCACCCTCACCCTGTAGCCACCATCCTAATAATGTATCGCATCACCTCTCACTTTGACTATTATTATATTCTACCAACTGGTTTCCTTCTCTCCTGCCTCTTCTTTCTCCAAACCATCCAGTCAATCCAAGAATCTTCCAAAAGCACAGTTCTGATCTTGTAATTCCTCTTAAAAAAAAAAATTAAAAGGTTCCGCATTGCCCTCTAGATAAATGAAGTTTGTATTGATTAGCTGGCCTTCACCGATCTCTCTACTCTGTTCCCAAACTCATTTTCCATAATATTGCAAGCCTTTCAGAAGGGATTGTGATGGTTAATTTTATGTGTTAACTTGAGCGGGCCACAATTGCACAGTTTCAACATTGTTTCTGGGTATATCTGAGAATCTTTCCAGAAGAGTTTATCATTTGGATCCTCCATGTGGTTTTTCCTATCACCAATTAAGCTGGGACAGCTTATCTCATCTCTAGACCTTGGACTGGAATTGACATCATCTGTTCCCCTGATTCTTGGGTCTTTGGACTTGAACTAAATTATAGCACTAGCTTTTCTGGGTCCCTAGCTTGCAAACATCGAATTATGGGGCATCTCAGTCTTTATAATCCCATGAGTCAATTACTCATAATAAAACTATTTTTTTCTGTTTTTCCAGAGAATCAGAACCAATAGGATACACACACACACACACACACACATTTCTCTGGAAACCCATTTAATACATATGGTCTTTAATGATCTGAACCCTGCCTTCCTCTGTAGCCTCTCCATCTCACTCTAGCCTCCTGAATATATATTCACACTCACATAGAGACACAGACACAGATATACTCACAGACCTACACAGATACCTGCACACCCATGAATGAACACACAGACAGACAGACACACACCCTGTGCTCCAGCTATACTGAAATCACTTGCTGGGTTTCCAAGTTACCATGTTGTCCCTTTGCTCAGGACATTTGTCCTCCTCTTCTCCACCTGGCAAACTTCTCAGTCTCTAAGATTCAGCTCCAAGATTACCACCCCTATGAAGTTTTCCTCGATGCTGCCTGCTCTTCACCCAGCCCAGACCTGGGAAGGTGTCTCTATCTCTGTTACTCAGGGTTTGTCCCCAGGGCCTTTTCTCTTCTCCTCTGCATGTTTCCCTGTGAGTTCATCCACTCGTATGCCTTCAGTTACACCTATGCACTGACAATGCTTGAGTGAGGATCACTTAGCAGAGTGCAGGCAGCAAGAGAACCCTGGAAAAGCCTTGTGCATGGGGGCAAAGAGACTGGAAAGCAGTGGGCTTAATGCGGATTTAATTTCTTCTGTGGCACCAGGTTGACTTGGGTTCTAGTACTGCTTCTGCCAGTTTTCTGATCATGTGTCCAGTGTCCACTCAATCTTTTTTTGTTTTATAAGATTTTATATTGATTTTGAGAGAGAGAGAGAGAGAGAGAGAGAAACATCTATGTGAGAGGGAAACAGATCAGCTGCCTCCTGCACACCCTACCAGGTATGGAGCCTGCAACCCAGACATGTGCCCCAACCGGGAATCAAACTGGCAACCTTTCAGGGCATGGGTCAATGCCCAACCAGCTGAGCCACACAGCCAGGGCCACTCAATCTCTTTTATGCTCCCTTTTCTTGATTTTGGAATGCACAAAATAATCACACCCATGGTGGGGGTTAAATGAGATTTTTCCATATACAGGATTTAACACAGTGTCCCACACATGATAATAACCCTATAAATGTCTATTACCATCATCTGCACTTTTCTATTTTCTACAATAAACAGTTATTTCTTAGAGAGTCAGGCAAAAAATGACAAATGTTACATGTAAAATCCAACTTTTCCTTCAAGCTGGACTGTAATGCTCCCTCCTCTAGGAGGTTCCCTAATTGTCAGTAGATGTGCTCGCTCCTTTCACACCACAGGTGTTATGCACATGCCTTCTCTCACTTTCCAGAGGGCACACTCCTGGAAAGCTGGGATCTTGCCCCTAACACAGTGCTAGTACTAATGAGCATGTTCATAGTATTGTGACTACCCAAAGCATATGTCCACTTAATTTGCTAAAAGAAACCATTAACGATAATGTGAAGCATCTGAGTCTGAGTGACCTGAAAACCACTGAAGGTAATAACCACATCAACCAAATGTTAAATATTAGCCCCACACTCTCAGGAAACTCAGTGTCTGCAAAGTATGGAGAAGAAAATTCAAATCATCCAAAATTCCATCTCACAGAAGTCATCAACATTAACAACTTCTCATATTTGCCTCTATGAGGAAATTTTTCCTAGTCTTCCTAAATTTTTCCCATCTTTTTTCCTCTAAGCATACATATTTTAAGAGTTGGAATTATTCTGCAGGTTATTTTGCATTTTAATTTTTTTCCTCAAGAAATTTCCTCAAACTTGATAGTATAATCATTCCCCATGCTACTAAATAATCATCCAAAATATTCTTCTTTGTGTGGCTGCAAAATATTCCAACATATGTTTATACCTTCACTGGTGTGTTTTGAGTCCCTGTTTGGTTGTTTCTGTTTGCAAACTGCTGTAATAATGCTGTGATGACCCTCTGTGCATGAATACCTCGCTTCTTCAAAACTAGAAGTCTTATGTGTGTTATCCTCTAAGAAACACAGACACACAATAAACACATGCTAAAGAAACAAAAAGCCAGAAATTAAAGCACTGGGACTGTTTTGCCTATCACATCAGCAAAGATTTATAAAGTCAATCATGATGAGGCATAAATTGAGGCAATCTTTTGGGAGGGTAGTTGGCCACCACGTATCAGAATGTCAGTGGTGTTCCTTGTGATTTCCCAGAGCCACACCTTCTGGTGTTATCCAAGGTGATCCTTGGGAATTTTTCAGAAGTATACAGGATGCTCTTGGTAATGTCATTCTAACATAACTTTGGGAAACAACCTCAGTGTCTTTCAGTGAGGCCTGATGAAATGAATTACAGTAATTCATCCAAGTGAATACAAGGCAGTGGCAAAGAATAATGATGGTGATCTTTATTTCCACAACATATTGATTAGGGAAGAAATGTTGGAAAATAGGGTTTGGAATCGCATATATAATATCCCATTTATGTAAAATGTTTCACATAGAGCTAAATGTGTATACAGCTGTGCCTCGATTCATTGCCCTTTGCTTTATTGCACTTCATAGATGTTGCATTTTTACAAATTGAAGGCACAACTCTCCACCAACAAAAAAAAGATTACAACTCGCTTTATTGCGGTGGTCTGAAAAAAAAAACCCCACAATATCTCTGAGGTTTTGCCTGTCTAAGTAGGTGAACTTGCCTGAAATGATGAAAGGAATAGCTATAACTAGCTTGTTGGATTTTGGGGGATTTTTGAATGAGTTTTATTGATTCCAGTCCTATCCCTGATGTCTTCATTTTCTTTTGTTCTCTGGTGATTTTTAATTTTCTTCTTCGTACTTCTGAACTTTTTATGATAAACGCGTATTATTTTTACCACAGCCAGAAAGCTATTTTCAAAAGAAAATTAAATTATTTTCTGCCCATTATTACTCTACCTGTCAGTCAGAGTACTAATATATAATTCTTTGTCCTTCAGCATTCTAGAAGCCAAACAGCAAGCATAGCAACTAACCCAACCACCACAATGTGAGCCAGCCTGATTCAGCTGGACTCACCCATGTAGGGCCTTCATCATATGTTCCTCATGCATCTACTGAGCAAAAGTAGCAAGGCCACTTAGGCGTGAAGCGTGGCTCCACTACTTCCTAGCTGTGTAACCTTGAGCAAGTTCCTCAGCCTCTCCACGCCTTCATTCTTCATCTTTAACTTGGGATGAAACCACATGCTTGTAGGCTGCCTGTGAGATTAGATGAGATCATTAGAACAGAGCCTGGCCAGCAGCCCTGTAAATGCTCACAGTGTTGGTTACTTTTATTACACATCAGGCACAGTTATGGCTGTGGTTAGAGGGAGTCGCAATGGAGTCTCCACCTCCCTTCTGGGTCCTGCTCTTGTTGAGCTTTTAGCCCAAAGACAGACATCAATACGAGCTGCAAGTACAGTGAGTTTCAGCAAAGGGGAAGTTCAAGGATTACACAGCTGAATTAACAGATTGTGTGTGTTACGCTGCACCATTTCTGAGCAAGCCCCTTGCAAATATCAGCTATTTCCTTCACACAGTCAGTGTGTGTGAAGCTCAGTGATGATCCCTCGGCTCTGAAAATGTCTTTGTGAGTGGAAGACGCTATTACTGGGTGAAGACTGTCAGCGAGTCCACCTTTTTCAGCCTGCTCCACATCAGAAAGGGAAGCATGTGCCCACTTCTTCAGAAATTTCTCCTGAAAGAAGGAATCACAGAGTCAACATAATAGCATGCTCATTTGCAGAGCAGATAGGTCACACAGCTCAAAGAGCTTTAAAATGTAACTTCTAAGCAAGGTTATAGTTGTACCTGTCAATATAAGGAGGCTTTCAGAGCAGATCCCAATCTAAGTGTGATCGTCATAGCAGTGATTCTCGTGTCTTGTGAGCATGAATCCTTTGATAAACCGATAAAGCTACCAGTTCTCTCCCTAGAAAAGTGCTTATATGTGCATAAGCGTGACTTGTATACAATTGCTATATAATATCAGCAGTTCACTGACCCCAGATACCATCCAGGAGTTTCCTAATAGTCTATTAATATGATAATTGGAATTCTAAAGATGGAGAGCTCCAGTTCTGTCCATTAGGAACTTCTGCTCTAGGTGGGGGATCCAGCCAGGAAACAGAAACCACTCTAGGTTCAATTGGAAGGAATTTAATGCGAAGAATCAGGGAGAGGACAGGAGAGCTGAGGAGGTACATAGGACAGGAAGGAAACAACCAAGAAAGGAGCATCAGCAAGAAGGATCTGCCACCTCCAGGGCTGGAGGGATGGGGAGATGATGGTGTTACCAGAGTCCAGGAACCAAGCCATGTGACAGGATCTAGACCCACACGGAGAGGTAGCTCCATGTTGGGAAGGGCTACCTGGCCGGGTCTGGGCTCATGGATGAGACACAGCTGCTGCCAGGAACAAAACTGGAGGCAGACATAGAGAGGGACTGAAAAACCCTAGGCTGTCCCCACCTCCTGGACCTCCACCTTCTGCAAGTTCATCCCATTGGCCAAAGCCATCAAGAAGTTGGAGGGTGAGGAAGTCTGGGAAGTCCTGTGATATTAAGTAGACAAAGCAGAGCAGGAGAAGGGCAGGTGTGGATATGAGCACAGACAAGCAAAGGACAAGTTTAGGAGGATAAGATGATATTTCAAGACGTGTCTGTCATGGAGTGTCCAAAGTAATGCTGCAAACTTTCAGATCTGGAAGCTTTGATTGTGTCCCCTCTTTGGTCCCACTGTCCTTACCCTGGTAAAATCATTCATTGCCTCCTCATTTGATCTCTCCACTGCCAGTCTCTTTTTCCCATCCAGACTCACTTCTACTCTGCTGCCTGGGTCATTTTTCTAAAACAACTCCCATCACCATCAGAAAAGAGTAGTTCTGGCCTCTCTACCCAGTCTCATTTGCTGCTATCTGCCCTGGTTACCTGTCCCTATACTCTTTACAGACAAAGTGTAGTTTCTTAAGTACATTGTGTCTTCATTCATTCTGTTCCCTCTACATTGAATGCCTTTTTTTTCTTTGCCTGGTGGACTCCTATGCATGCTTCAAAGCCCATCTCAGATGTTACCACTTTGGTAAGAACTACCACACTCCTCCTGTTCTTCCCTACAGAACTAGCCTCTTTCTTTGTTCTGCTTCTTTAAATGTACATCAATTACAGCCCTTATTGATAATTATTAGCTATAATGATTATCATCATCAGGAGCTATAGCAGCCTTCTGCTCTTTTCTCTGTGCAACAAACTAGTAGTTAAAGAATGTGGAACTGGGTCATAAGGACCCATGTTTAAGTACCAGTGGCTGGCTATGTGGTTTTTGGATAAGTTTTAACCTCTGAGTTTCCATCTATTATTTTTTTATGTGGGGAAAATCATGCCTCATAACCTCATGGGGTTTTACCACAGAGACAATATGTATAAGTACTTTGTCATAGTGCCTGGAACAGAGAATGACTCCAATAAATGCCAGCTACTGTTAGCTAATCTTAATCTTTTAATAAAAAATGAGATAATATTGTATATATAGATTTGTAAACTACTCTTTTCCATTAAAATTTATCACTTCTTCCTGTCATTTTTTTTACATTTTCCCAACTCTTTATCTTATAAAATTTCAAAGAGAAAAATTGATAAAATTAACACCCCACCTACCATTGCTTACCCTGATTCACCATTGCTAACATCTGTTTTCTCTCTCTCAGAGAGAGAAGGATGTGTGCGTGTGTTTGAAAGTAAGCTATAAAGAACACAACACTTCAGTATGCTTCCTACAATCTCTTACGGGGAGATGTAAGACCATTATCACATCTAAGAAATAACATTGATATAATAACATTTTCTAAAATATAATTCATATTTCAATTGTCCCCAAAGTGTCCTTTATAGTGGTTTTCCTTATATCGTCTAATTACTACATGGAATTCTACTGAATGGATGTTCAATAATTTGTTCAAAGAATCTATTATTGTTGGACATTTAGATTCTTTCAGTATTACATAATTGTACATAGCTCTGAAAAAGGTCTTTACAGCTACTTCTTTATACATAAATTCTACTTCTTATTTCCTTAGGAAAAATTCCTACAGTGGAATTTGGTCCAAGGCAATGAGACATTCTAAAAGCCTGATGCATGATGCTAAGAAGACTGAACCAATTGTATCCACCAGCAGTGTCCAAGAGGTGTCGAACCTCTGCTATTCTCATTTTGGGTATTTATCAATTTAATAAGAGAAATAGTAACTGCTAACATTTATATACCATTCCTGATGTGCAAGGTACTATCCCTTTACAACAACCCTAGAACCTTCATTTTACAGATGAGGAAACTGAGGCACAGAGCGGTTCAGCAGCCTGCTGAAGGTCATACAACTAGGGAGCAGCCACCAGGCAGCCTGAATCCAGAGACTGTGCCATTATCTAGTCTCTCAGCGTAGAGTCTACCGTTATGCTATTACCTCTCAATATAGTGCCTCACGTCTATCTGATCACCCCGGAAGTTGTTCACGTAGGTCTCCTTCATATCTTTGCTTGTAAGGATTACCTTGTTTACATCATTTCTTGGGGGGGGGGGGGGGAGCGGGGTTAAGTACTAAGATGTTTCTCTTGTCCTTAACAATTGTTAAGAACTACTCATGGAATAAAAATATTCTTTCTCTGGCATATGTATTGTGGGTAATTCTCCATGGCTTACCATTTCCTCCTTTACATTTATTTATATGTTTATTTATTCATTAGCTAGCTAGCATACGATTTTTATTTTCTCCTGGCTAAATTTGTCAGTTCTTCCCTTTAAGGTCAGTAGGTTAGAAAGTTCTGCCCTGCAGGATAAAGGGTAACTACTATCCTTTATTTTCTCTCCTATCTTTACATTTTACTTCCAAATCTTCAATCCATCTTGTTTCTCTGCACCTTTGCCTACACCAGCGATGCCTTATTTCTAGACCAGACCCCAGCTGCCTTCCCAGGATAGACACAAAACATTGTTTGCTGAGACGTGGGTCCTGGGCATTTGCTACATTACATCTGGAAATGACACATGAATTCTCAAGGAGCAGTGCACCAAAGACAACATAGGATTGCCATTTCAATCTATTTCGTAAATAAGGGGCCCTTTTCCTTCCTGCTTTCCATCCAAAGTATAAAACACTTGCTTCATGTTAGGCAGTTAAGACAAAAGTCCTGCTTCCCTGGGCTTCTCTGAGCGGCTGTTGTGGGGAGAGCCCTGGTAGTTGAGGGAAAAGCATGCCAAGAATTCATTTCAATTTGAAAGATCTTTTCAGGGCTTTATTTGTTCCAAGAGTTCTTTAAACGTTTTAAATACAGTCTGATGAAGTGCTTCAAGCCCTGTTTCAATACTAATTATGTCTCCTCTCATTGAGGACAATGCTTGCTTCAGCACACATTACTGTTTCAGCAAGGGTTTGATTTTAACATTAGCCAGTCCCACTTGTTTTCTCCTTTGCACTTTGCCCAAATATTGTGACTTAAACCATTATTCACAAAACGAAACGATTAGTGGATTTCCAAATATACTTCAGGAGATATATGGCAGCTCCATCACCCAAGCAACAATTCAGTGCTCGCAGTGTCTTAAATGTAGCAAATACTCAATGTTTGCTAAGTAAATTAGTGAGTATGCGCATGGGGTCCAGGAAAAGAATAGCTATTAAGCCTATAATAAACAAATGCTTCAGCTCCCCTGAAATTTTTGCAGGGGAGCTTATGCCTTTAAAATTACAACTTTAATTCATTTATTCATTTAGCTAATAGAGAATTTTCCAATGTGTAGTTCATAAAACATGAGCCCTATGAAATGCAAAGCAAAAAAAGTTTGTAAATTAGAGACCCATTCTCCGTCTCTTAGAGATTCATGATGAACATTTGCATATTAAAGGTTCTGTCTATTTCTGTAGCATAGAAACCTGTTTAAATTAATTTAAACTCCACAAGGGCAGAAATTAGATCTGTTGTGCTCACTAATGTGTCCCAAGAGCTTCATACAGTGCTGTTAGATATATATGGAATAAATGAATGTTCTAGTTATCTATGGCTGATAAAGAGTTACCCCCAAACTTAGTCATTTAAAACAACAAACATTTTATCTCACAGTTTCTGTGGGTCAAGGATCCAGACACAGCTAAAGGGGGGTCCTCCGCTCAGGGTCTCACAGGCTACATTAAGGTGTCTGCTGTGGCACAGTCATCTCAAGATCACTTGTATTGGTTAGAGGCTTCAGTTCCTTGTCACATGGGCAGCTCACAGCATGAGAGCTGGCTTCCCTCTGAACAGGGCAAGGGAAGGCACCCAAGATAGAAGCTACAGTCTTTTTAAAACCTAATATTGGAATTGATATTCCATCACTTCTGTCATTCTATTTGTTAGACTTTAATCAATACCTTCAACCCACATCCAAGGCCAGGGTCTTACCCAAGAGCATGCTGACCAGGAGATGTAATCGTTGACTGGCTTAAAGGCCGCCTACCACAAAGAATGCCTGAATGAACCCAGCACTTTCCATACTCATTTAGCCTCCTAAGTAACAGCTTTTTCATTTAGAAAAAACACTTAAGGAAACATGTAGAACTAATATGTACTGAGTGCTAGATCTTAGGGCATAAGAATAGTAAGACATAATTCCTTTATTAATTTATTCTTTTAAAAAATATGTTTTGAGTACCTAGCACTATCTCCTTGAAGAGCTTAGAGTTTAGCCCAAGTCTGGGAATCCCCTTCAGAATCCCTTGGGAGAAGCAGGCTTCGTTGATCAGCAGTACAGATTCTAACCAAAACAGATAGGGAAGAATTCTGGCAGGTTCATGGCCTTTTGCCCAACTAGCATGTACCCTCCATTATGTGCATTCTTGATGAAGCGCTGGACATGACCCAACCTTGGCTGGTGGGATGATTCCACCAGGAGTTTGAATTTTAAGTGAGTCATGCAAAATACAGAGCTAGCGAGCAAGCATTTGTGGTGGAAGTGGAATTGGAACTTGTACAGTCATCAAAGCTGATCACAAATACAAAAATTCTCATTCTGGTCACTTAATAGAATTGCATTTCCCCACCCACTAAGAAATTAGGCGTGATCATGAACTTTGCTTTGGCCAGTGGAATGTGAGATGCAGTTGCATGTGTTATATCAGAAAGAATCTTTAAGAGCTGGTTAAGTTAGTTAGCTGCAGTTGTCCTCATGCCCCTCCCTTTTCCAGATTCTGGGATCATAGAAGCATAAGGCCCCTATTGGCCTGGGATGTTAAGTGACTGATGAGCAGAGTCATCCTGCCCACTACTACAAAAATATAATCGGCATGAGAGATGAACCTTTGTCATTTAAGCCATTGAGATGTTAGGGCTATTTGTCACTGCAGCATAACCTAGCTGATACAGTAGTCCAGCAGTGAACATCCGCATGCAGTGTCCAGCAATGGTAGACTGAGCGGCCAGCTGTGGTGGTACCAGTGGTAGCAGCTCAACCAGCCACGACCTTGGCTGTATTTTTTCTATCCAACCTCTTTGTTCCTGCCTATGTTATGAAGCTGGTTCTGTGAGCTATATCTTTCCAATAAATTCCTTTCCTGAACAAATCTGTTGCTTGCAGCCCCAAACCTTGCCTGATACTAATTTTGTTTCATCTAATAGGAATTTACTGAGCCCAGTGTATCCATCGTTGTTCTAACTACAGACAAACTTAAGGTTGGAACTCAACAATGACTAAGACTCCCTAATCTCCAGTAATTCACAGTCTCAGAAAACAGATAATATGCATATGAGTGAAACACTGAGAAATTTAAAATAAGACACATGACACCAAAGACACATAGCTGGGTTCTTCACCTACAAACTTTCAGAGGAAAAACACAGGTAAAAAGAGATAGGGCACACGCATTTTAATTTCTTTGTTCTACCCTTCACTTGCGCAATATTTTCTCGACACAGGAAATATGATTATTACAATAGTGCCTGGCACACAGTAAGCAGTAAGTATATATTTGTTGAATGACTTAATGAATGAATATGATTAGGGGCACATAGGCTTTAGAATCAGCGACCTAGGATTCAAGTCCTGCTTTACCATTTAGTAGCTGTGTGCTGATGCACACGAGCCTTGAAACGGAGACTTCTGTATCCTAACCACAACGTGGAGACCAATCAATCAGTGGAGACCTAGGCCCTGAAAAGACACACCTAGAAAGCTGATAAATATTCTGTTAAGATCTTCCCCTGGGAACTCCCCTAAGATTTCCACCCTTAAAGCCCTTAGGGTGGAGGACCCAGTGTGCTCTCCCTCAAGAGAGCAGCTGGTCCCTTCCCCCACCCAGGCGCATTACCATTACCTTCCACACTCCCAAGCTTCTAGGGCCCTTCCTTTGCCTCTATAACTTGTTTCCTAAGCCGATTTCTTCTTTGAATTACTTCTTCTACCTCTGTGATTTTCTAAATAAATGTTCTCTTATGGTTTCGAGTCTCAACTCTGAATTGTTTCCTAGCCAAAACTCAAGCCCCAAGGTTGCTGAACCCAGGTCTGGTCCAACCCCACCGGTCTAACACCCAGTGCCGTTTCCACTGCCCACAACATGTTAATGAAAAGTGCTGAGGGGAAAAATAAACTATGGAAGGGGGATAGGGGCTGTCAGGAGATGAAGGGTTGCAGTTGAAAGAAGTGACCAGGGAAGTCTCAAGTTAGATGGTGAGTATCAAATCGAGAATCGAGGGAAGTTACGAGCAAGTCGTGAGGGTACCGAGGGGAAGAGTTTTCCCACTGAGGGACCAGCCAGGGTCATGGCCAAGGTGGAGGGTGGGGGCCGAGTTAGAGGAACAGTAAAGAGCTGAGTGTGGATGGAGCCAAGTGAGCAAGGAGAGAGTGCGGACCATCTATGACAGGGATGGTCAAGCTTTTCCTGCTAAGGGTTGATAGATGTTAGCCTTTGCAGGCCACGTGATCTCTGCTGCAACCGTTCAGCTCTGCAAGAAAGCAGCCTTAGATGTATGTAAATGATGGGCGTGGCTGTGTTCCAAAACTTTATTTACAAAAACAGACAGCAGGCAGCTGGATTTGGCTGCAGGGGCAGGGTTTGCAGAAACCCTCATGCAGGGCCTTGTAGATCAGCATAAGGGCTTTGGCTTTTACTAGAAGTAATTGCTTAGCTATTAGAAGGATTTGAGCTTGGGAGTGACAAGATCTGAACTGCATCTTAACAGAATCGCTCTGGGTGTTGGGTGGAGAATAGAAGAGAGAGAGAAGGGGCAAGAGTGAAAGCAGGGGGACCAGTTAGGAGACATCAGTAATAATCCAGGCTCCTGTGTGCGATTTCCTTGGTACCCAAATCATTGACAAGAGTACGACAATGTTATTCGAATGATTTGTTCAACTTGCCACGCCTCATGCATAATTAATGATACCCACCTCCCCTCAAAGGGGAGGACCCCAAGTGCTCTACAGCCTCATTTGCCAAGCAGAACATGGAGAGGTTTTTATGTAATTGAAACAGTGGGGGGAGATTTGAAATAGGCAACATGCAATTAGCCAAATTAGAATAGACACAGGCCACCAAGGCTCATACCCCCACAAAAATAAAAAAACAAAAGCAGCCTAGCCCTGAGCTCAGGTGATGTGCAGAAAAGACCTGGGGCCAGAGCATTTAGAACTGGTTCGTCACAAATACTGAGATCTGGACAGGACTAAGGGGGTGGCTGTTTTCCTTCCTTCCCTTGCTAACACTGTGCTGGCCCTGGCGTCGGGGAACCCTGATAAAGAGCAGCCTTGTCGGATTCAGGTCTGGCTAAGATGGACATGCTCAGTGACCATCTGCTAGGAGGTGGGAGGTTGGCAGACAGCGTTGTTGCCTCCCCATCACAGTCCCTCCCTTCCGCCCAATAAGATCCTCACCTTTGTTCCTGCTCTGAGTGACCAGTTCCCAGGCAGGCTGGACCCTCCCCTGTTCCAGGGATGAACTTTTACTGGTCTTCGCCAGCTTAGGGTTCTCATTCCCCTTGAGGGAAGTGGTAGCCCTGAGACCATGCCTCTGCATGTCATTGGACATCCGTCCATCTGCTCTGCTCAAAAATCCATCACTGCCTTGGTGATGACTCATGTTTCCGATGGGCTGCTCCCAGCCAATGGCAGAGTGGCAGGGATACTAAGGCAGGCTGACCACTGGCAGGCACGGGGCTCTCTTAACAGGTGACTTTGCCTTGAGTTCTCAGCAAGGACCTTGCTGGACTTTCCTTAGGCTGCACTGCGTGTAAGATGCTTTTGCTCAACCTTTCTTCCTTCTTGCCCACCTTCACTTGGGGTCAGACCTGCACTGCCTCTCTCAGCTCTCCCTGTCTCTTTTGGCTCCCTCCCATTTTCTCTCATAGGCATTTCTCCTAATAAATTTCTAGTATGTTTAATCTTATCTCAGCATCTGCTTCTTAGAGAACCTGGGCCAACACACCAAGTGACAATTAAAGCATGAAGTGTGATGCAGTTTTGGCCAATGAAATGCAAAGGGAAGAGCGTGGTTTTGGAAGAAGGGGCCTCTCAGGAAGCTTTGCTTTGTTCTTAGAAAAGGGACCCTCAGTAGGACAGTTCTTTTTTTCCACCTCAGGAGCAAGGTGGATCCAGATTTTGTGAGGTCTAAAGCTTATATAATTTAAGAGAACATTACATCTTATTTTTGAAAATTTCACAAAAGTGTACAGCCCCTTGAGCACATTGCTAGGCCTTGAAGGGGCCTTGAAAGTGAGGGACCCTGAGCTTAAGTTTCATTAGCTTCAAGGAAATCTGCCTCTGCTCTTGATGTTGCAATCTGCACATGATGACTGGAGCTGGGGCAGCCATCCTGGGACCATGAGGGAGGCCAGCCCAAGAGGATGAGCCAACACAATGGAAGGAACACACCCTCATTGATGTTTCTGAGCTCAGTGAGTACTCAACCCTGGAACCATCCTACCTCTGGATTTATGAGAGCTAATAAACTAATAAATGTCCTCATTCCTGAAGCCAAATGTAGTTGGGCTTTCTTTTATTTGCAGCTCAAAGCATTTTGACTGATACAGATTTATTCCTGAGTAGATTTCTTCCGCCATTCCCATCCCCGGTTATGCACTGGGTAAGGAAGAGTGATCTGGAATAAGAAAACAAAGCAGAGGCAAGGTGGCGACTGCATAGCCTAGGTGATATTTCCTTAGATGCTCCAGAAGTTTTCTGAGACTGGAGCGAATGAATGATTGGATTAGAGAATTTGCTTGCCTCTTGAAGAAGAGGGAAATGATCTAGACTTCGGTTTGTGGTGTGGAGTGGTGAATGCGGGGAGAAACAGGGTGACGCTAATTACACCCAACTGCCCTGGGCCGTCCCAGCTGTCAGGGTGGAACACAGCAGCGAGAGCCTCCGGGCAGCTGGCATCGACCCACAGGGCTTCAAGCACACAGAAAAACATTCTACCTGCGCCAACATGATTTAAACCCAAAACTGGTACTTTGTGGCTGTAGCCTATGGCATGTATGGAGCCCTGGCTTTATGTCGGGCCCTGTGCCGGCACTTTACATATAGGGCTTTATTTAATCCTCAGAGCAAACGATGACAGAAGAACTATTATCCCCATTCAGGTGAGGAAATCGAGGCTGAGCAAAGTCCAGAATCTTACCCAAAGGCACACAGCCATCACACAATAGAGCCGGAGTGAAATTTCAATAGTTTAAATCTAACTCCAGCTTTTTCTTGCTTCCTTTCCCCTTTGTCAAGCCCTTCACAATTTCCCTCCAATTTGTTATATAAAAGGCCAGATAGGAAATATTTTCAGCTTGGTGGACCAGTCTCTGCTGCAACTACGCCACTCTGCCATTGCCGAGCAAAACCCGCCAAAGACAGCACAGAAATGGATGAGTGTAACCGTGTTCCAGTACAACCTTGTTCACAAAAACAGGCGGTGGCCTGACCTGGCCCATGCATCATAATTCGCTGGCCCCTGAACTAGGTCATCAGGTATGTGGGGTTTTTTGAGCACTCCCCTCCCTTTTACCACCCCTGCTATCACAATGCCCACAGCTGGTGACATAAAGAGTCCAGGTGACTCCATTGTAGTTGTGGCAGCACATGGACGGATTACTGTGAAGCACTGAAGTTTCAGCTACATAGACACACTGGTCCAGGCCTCTTCCCAGGCCCCCGCTAAGCCCTTAGCAATGGAATTGCATATATACAAATATATATATTTAATTTGCATAAGGAAGATATTTTAACAATACTGCCTTTCCCTCCTACTTTCCCTCGTGTCAGGTGGCATGGACATGGTCATCGACATTTTGGGGGTCTGGCCTAAGGGGAACCATTTCATTTGGATCTAGTGAAATGATTAGATATGGTTACACTATTGCCTGAGGCCTAGTGTGGGAATGGCTTCCAGAACACTCCCCCAACCCACTGTGACACTCATGCATCGTCATTACCCAAAGGGACAGGGCTAGAGGTCACTTGGTGCTTTCAAAGTGTCCTACAGAGCCTGGCACTAGAAGGGAGTGGGTAGGGGAGAGAAGCAAGGCTTGAAATGTAGGAAGGCAGAACCCTGTCCGTGGAAAAGTCCTTTAAGAATGAGACGTGAATTTCTAAGTGGAGGATTGGGTTCTCATACATGCCTAATCAAAACAGAATTTCCCTCTTTTCAGGAAAATGCCTGACAATGCAGTATATGCGATTGTGAACACACTACACATTTTTTTTATGGGTATTGCACAAAGTAGTAAGGCGCTTAATGAATGTTAGCTGTTTCATTTTATTTTTCCCTTCACTGTTCTATAAAAACAAGTGAAAAATTGAACATTTATAACATTGATATTTATACTAAGAAACATAGCCCTCAGAAATGTAACACTATTAAGAACCAAGGGGGAGACGTGGAACAGACAAATCAGTAAATTTTGAGCTTCAGTTTGACACTTACTGGTGTGAGCTGGCCAACCGTACTCAACTTGTGAAGGAAGAGAGCACAAGGAAAGAACATGCATGAAGCATGGGAGGCATATTGTCAAGATGATGCAGAAACAGGATTCCACAGGATTCTTGTAACTGGGAAGACGTCTCCCTCCTTCATCCTTATAACATTTGACTTATGTAAACATTTTCAGTAGCTCATTTGCATAAACATCGGGCACTGACTAAAGACACTTAATGTCCCTGAGCCTCAGGTTCTTGATCTGTAAAATGGGGATGATAATATGACGATTGTGAGATTTCCACTAGAAAAGCTTGTGAAAATGCCTCCGAGAATCAATCAATAGTTGAGACGGAACGTTTGGGTGTTTAGCTCCTTCCAGCATGAGCTCTGGAGCTGCATGGCCAAGCCTGACCTCACTGGGGTGGGAAGATATACTCTGCCACTAGTGGGGGGAACTGCACAGCTACACAGCATAGGGTGCAGGTGCAGGGATGGGTGAAGAGTTGGGAGCACTGTGCAACCTACCACATGGCTGCGTCTGCGGTCGCCAGCACGCTGCATTGTACATCAGAGACGTGAAACAAATATTGTTTGAATACATGCCTAGGGTGTTCTCAGTAAATTAATCTTTCTCGGGTAAACCCCCCACGGGTTGGTGAGGGTTATCTAAGTGGCAGGGTAAGATATTAAGAGATTAGATCATGTTTGTGCTCCTCAAACTTCCCCCCTGCAGTTCCAGCAGGGCCAGTGGACTCTGGGTATCTGCTTACGGGGCAGGAGAGCCAAAGAACCTGGAGCAGAGAGCTTGCCTGATCTTTTGTTCAAGTCTCAGACATTTGATGAGAAAATGTTGGTCTCCCCAGAAAGAGAAGGGAGGGTGGAGAGACTTTGGAGAGAGGAAGACTTGCCCAGCCAGAAAGAGGGCACTGACCAGGGTTTTCTCGTGCACCAGAGACCCACGCACTGCTCTGAGGGCCTATTCTGAGAAGATGTAAGAGCTTCAGAGAAGATGGCTGTTCGGTGTGCCTGAGGCAGGGAGACACTGTACCCAGCTGGGGAAACCTCCAAACCCTGTGAATGGCCCAGAAACCCTATGAATGGCCCATGAAGTGTCTCCTTGGGCTCGGTGAGGACACCTGACCACTTGAGCTTCCCAGTTCCTGTTAAGACCCTGAGACATCAAAGAATCCCCAGTAAAGTTTGAGATTAAATTCTCCACGTTCCAGTAGGATAACGGTCTAGTGCCATAATTAAGGCGATTTAAAGGAATAAAGAAAATGTTATTTCCTACCTGCGTGAGTTGAAGAACAATTGTGCACACTCATTAACTATCAAAATTATAGCTGGGAACTGGAAAAACAAAGCTCTTTGAAAGCTTTTGGTCATAACGGTATTTAAACATTTTGAGGACATTTGTTACCATTTTCATGGGACACCTTGTAATACAATTCCAAGGCCTGCACAGGGCCTGGAGGAGAGATGCAGATGACGAAACAAAGGGCCTCTGCGCCCACCTTCCAGGGCCTGAGGGCTCTGCGGCAAAACACACACAATCCCAGATTGTGGCGTTCAATTAGCGTGTTTAAATTAATGTTTAAATTATGCAGGCTCCTAGCTGCGCTGTGATGTTTGCACACTTTCTAGAAAGTGAGTAATTATAATTAGCACTTAAATACTAAAGACATACCGTCATTAAAAGAAAAGGCGAAAGAGAAATCTTGCCTGTTTAACCTCGGTCTCCCAGCGCCAGCTGCTCTCACTCGCTGAAGCTGAAGGGCGGGAGGGAGATGAGTGACGGTGTCCACACTGCACACCAGAGGGTGAATGCAGATGTTCGTGGGTCAAGCGAGGAGACCAGACACGGAACAACTCCCAAGCCTAAGAATCTTGGCACGGCAGCTCGTCGCCTCACTGGGAAGGCCGTGAGGAGCAGAAACAGGAGCAGGCCATCAGCAGAGTGGGTCTCGTCCCTGCTCTGTCCCTCGTCATTTGTTATAATAGCTTCTCTGGGTCTCAATTTCCTGATATGCAAAGTGGAACCAACAATGCCTGCCCTAAACATTTGATAAGTTGTGTGTGTGTGTGTGTGTGTTTTCCCTGAGACAAGAGCCACTGTTTTTTGAGTGTTTACAACGTGGCAGGCCCTGGGCTAGATCCCGTGGGTTTGGGGGCAAAGAGGAAACACAGAACCCCCCCTCTTGTGCTCCCCAGCCTCCCTCCTGATCTCATCACGGTGGCTTTTTCATTCACCTCCCTCACTAGTCCACCATCAGGGACAGGGGCAGGGTCTGGTTCACATCCCCAGTGCCTACCATTGTGCCTGCACATAGTAGACACTTGATAAATATTATTTGGAAGAACTAAGGAAGAGCCACCTTGCCTCGTACTGATTGAAAATGATTTAAATGTGCTAGTCTTGCCTCATCCTCACCATAAATTCTTTGAAAACGAGAAGTGTGCCTGATGTATCTTCTGGTATTTACTCCGGTGCCCAGCAATTCTGAGCATGTACTTATTCATAGGTTTTCATGAATATTTACTGAGTCCTGACTTTGAGGAAGGCTTTGTAGTAGGTGCTGAGGGCACAACCGTGAGCAACACAGCCACCCGTCTTGCCTGTGGGACTTACATTGGAAAGGATAGTTAGATCATTAATAAATCATCAAGCCAAGAAATATCCAACTACAAATTGTGAACAGTGCAGCAGCAAACACAGAGAGCTGCCCATCCCACACCATCGCACCCCTTCTTTCTTTTGCTAACAGAATCCTGATTTTGTTTGGGAAGCTACATCCCCAGTTCCAAGTGACTCACTATAATTTAGTTGAGTTGGACTGAACTGTCATGACACTTCCACTTTCTCCTGCCAGTCACTGGTCTGGGGTGGACGTGTGACCCAGGTCTGGCAGATAGGTGAAAGGGAGAGTCTACTGGGAGCTTCTGGGAAACATTTCCTTCCCTAATGAAAGAGAAAGCTATTTGAGGGAAAAGTCCCCTTTGTCTCTCTCCGCTCTTTCTGCTTGGGATGCAGTCACGTAACAATGTGATATTTGTAGCTGTGGCAGCCACCTGGTGACACTAAGGGGCACCTTGTTGACACTTGAATGACGGCAGAGCAGGCAGACTGAATGTGTCTGGGCTCCTGATGGTGTCTGTTGGAGTCTCTAAAGAAGCCCAAAGAGTAGCTTCCATTTTCCCATTCTGAGTTCAGAACAAAATGAGAAACCAGTAATGGAGGAAGAGAAGAAGGAAAATATATCACCCTGGTTACTGGTAAGTTCTTGGGATGGGATGTAACTTAATGGGAGAACCAGCTGGGCCTGACCTGCCAGTGTAGGCAGACTCAGTACCTAGTTATATTCAGACAAGCAGACCAACAGGAGCTTGGCCAAATTTACCAAACAGACAAGCCACCGTTTGTCCCCAGGGATGGAGAGAGTAAAGGGAAAGAAAGAGACCAGGAGTTACAGTGACCGAGCTTCCTTCACGTGGAAGGAAACTTTGGGAAGGGGCACAAAGCCCCGCTCCCCCACCCCAACCACACAGGTGAGTCCTCGCACCAACCTTAGAATCACCTTTAAACTTCTTATTACATGAGACTCATAAACCGCTATTATTTAAGTTACTTTTACGCAGGTGCTCTTTTCATTGCATCTGACTGTTCTAAGAACTTCCTAACTGTTCTGTTCAAAGCGTCCTAACTGGTCTAAGCGCCACAGAGGAGAAGTAAAGGGTTGGTGGAAGGGATCGAATCGTGCCAGGGGAATTCCATTTTTATTTGGACAGGGTGGAGGTAGTCACGGATGAGCATCTCTAAATTCCTGCGTTTAAGCCAGTCCTCAAGGGGGAGGGGAGAAGGCTTCCCATGCGGAGGGAACAGCAAGTGAGAAGACCCTGAGATAGCAAAAGAAGATCCATGTGGCTGAGGCGGACCCACCCAGGTGAGAGGGAGACGCTTGAGGCCTGACATCAGAGGGGAAGGGAGTTACAGACAGGATGTGGCAGGCTGGGCGCCCAGGAAGCAGGAAGCCAGAAGTTCTGCGAGCAAAGACGTTTATGAAGGACGCCCTGGGTGTCTCCAGTGTCACTGGGGGGGGGGGGGGGGGGTAAGAAGCAGGGCCGGGCAGGAGGATAAGCTGAGCTGCGACGATGGGCCAACAGCAACCTCAGCTGACCACGTGGGGAGTTTGGGATATAGACTAGCCCTTCATAGCTGTACCAGGATAGGTCAAGACAACCAAACTTTGTACCCTCCAAAGGGCTACCTTGGGAAGGTGGCACTGCAGCTGGAATAATCCCTGAAGGGGCTGATAGCCGAGGGGGCAAAGTTGCCCACATTATAAACCACTGTTTTAGCCTCAAATAACTGAATAATTTGTTTAAAAGCAGAGGTATATCCTATATGGCTTTGGCCTAATTGTTCAAGATCCCTGGGCTTCTGCTTGGGGGGAAGGGTGGAAGTTGGGCTTCAGTGAAGGCTTAGTGACTTCTTAGAGAAAGGGAGGGTTAATGATTCCAGCAAGACTCGCACGCCTTGCAAACCTGCGCAGGTACAAGCGCAGAGCCCACCTTCACTGCCTGCTCACAGGCTGATTATTTACTGGCACTTGATGAGCTCTGGGAATAAAAGCAAGATCACAGCCACCAGGTCTTCCTACCCTCTTTTTAGACAGATTCTTTGTCTTCCCTTCTAGCATTTTCCTTGAGCCTCTTGTCAAGGCTGACTCAGCTATTGTCTTCCTTCAGAATTCTCCACACAGCTTTGGACTCTTTCAATTCAGCCCCGCACATATTCTCTGAGTCTTTATTAATATGCATTGTGCCAGCTTCTGCTCCTGCCAAGAATTAGCCACTCACCAGCTTTTTCTTTTCTGAATCATGGTCTTTGTGACAGGAAAGAGCTCTCAGAAGTGGAAGGGATACCTGAGAGTAGAGACACTTAGACAATGGAGGCTGGGTTCTGTAGTTGGCATCTAATGGGGGTTTTGGGGTCTCCATAGCACCCTCCCTTCAACTGATAACTGTTCCTTCCATTTTTGGGGAATATCCCTTGGCATAGGCCACCAGTCATGTTTCTTACTCTGACCTCTGGGGTTCCCACTGTCACATTAGATAGACCAATAAGGGCCAATTTCTCCTGGTCATAGGGATTGATTCAATGTTGAGCATGTGACCTTGGTTGAACCAATCACTGTTGAGCTTCTTTCATTCTAATAAGAGATTTGGGTGAACCTGGAGCTGCTGGTGACCAGCTACCCCAGCAGGCAGATAATAAAGCCCACACAGGGAGGGACAGCAGAGCAGGAAGCAGAGAGATATAATAGCATTTGAGACCCCTTATGGCGGATATCCTCGATGCCACCCACTCATCTCATTGATTATGCAGGGCTAAATATTCCATATCCCTGTTCCACTCCAGGTTTAAACAGTTTTTTCCTGAACTAGTTTGAATTGAGCTTCCTTACTTCCAAGGAAAGAATTCTGGCCAATACAGATTAAATAAGTCATGACCCCCATATCTATAGCCATATTAGGTATTAGAACAGAAAGGGATAATTTTATTCACTTATTCATGCGATCGTTCAATAAATATCTATCAAGCGACTACTAGCTCAAGCAGGTATAATAACAAAATACAAAATGAACACAGAATGTGGACATCATCTCAAAAAGAGCTCTACCCCATCTAAGTGAGCAGCGGCCACTTTCTCTGCTATGTCTGTGCTGTGGGAGATAGTGAGTTTCTTTTCAATAAAATATCCAAACAGAGGGTGAATGGCCATTGGGCAGGAAGATGCTACAGGCCCGGCTGGGCGTGGCTCAGCAGTTGAGCCTCAACCTAGGATCCAGGTGATCGGGGTTCGATTCCTGGTCAGGACACATGCCCAGGTTTCGGGCTCGATCCCCAGCAGGGGGCGTGCAGGACGCAGCCGATCAATGACTCTCTCATCATTGATGTTTCTATCTCTCTCTCCCTCTCCTTTCCTCTCTCTGAAATCAATAAAGATATATTTAAAAAAAAAAAAGATGCTATAGATATTTTCAAGCATTGATGGAAAGCCAGCTTCAATGAGTTTCAGGGTTTCTTTCAGTCCTGACATTCTAGGGTAGAGGTTTCCGTGTCCCTTCACACATTCCATTAGAGACTCTCCCCAGCCTGGTTCTGACTGTCCAGCTGCAGCGGCGGGGCCAGGGCACTCTTCATGGCAGCACACAGCAAGTAGGTGCTCAGTAAATGTGGGTGTTAGGAAGGAGCCTTCTTCCCCCCCTTACTTCATGCTTCCGAGCAGAGGGACGGGCATTGGAGTAAATTTCCGCCCTGTTCCCCCAGAGGCGGAGCACCTCACATGACTGGTGAATTTAAGGCAAGGAGGCGAGCGCTCAGTTCCATCTCTCTCTCTCTCTTTGGGGGCCGGATGCTCAGGAAATGCTCTCATCGGCTCTAAGCAGATCCGCCCCTGCAGGAAAGGCTTACATTTGGGGAATTAAGTTCAGTACTGGGAAGCGTCGGAAGCAATTTGGCCAGCTCAGAGCCATGTTTATTGTTTTATCAGCAGTAAAGCTGACATTTTTATCTCCATCCTGCTAACTCCTTGGGGGTCTTCCTTAGTTAATTAGGAACTTGGGCAGGGAATAGGGGTGTCATTTCTTAGCTCCCTAAATCCCAACAGTAGAATGATCTTGCTTGCAGACAAAGCCCTCCTGATTTGGTTCACACACCACTCCAGCCTCATCCCACGCTATCCTCTATCCTTTGTATTTTCCAAGAAGATCAGGGTGCTTGTCATTTCTTTTATACCCCTTGTTTTTTCATGCCGTTATGCCTTTACTTATGTTTCTCCTGCCTGCATACCCACTCACCCCCACCCCACTGCCTCATCAGCTGACACTTATGTGTCCTTAATGGTTCATCTCAAGAACCGCCTCATCCAGGAAGTCTCCCTGACTGGCACTTTCCACCACTTTGGGCTTAGTTCAGGGCTCCCGTATGAACAAAGCTCTAAAATGAATATACGTGCCATATTGTTTTTACCATCCCTCTCACCACTAGATTGTGAACTTACTGAGTGGGGACCGAGTGTTCATCTCCGCGTCCCTCAGTTTCAGAGCTTCCCAGGGGACGTGCACAGTGAATGTGAGTTAGATCAGTGCAGAAATCAGCCAATAGCGGGCAATACCCATTCCTGAGTCCACGCTGAACTGGAGAGGCTATTTACAAGCCAGAGGTCAAGAGCAGAATCAAAGTTATAGCCAAGGAGACAGGGCCAAGCAATCAGTCCACAGGGCAAGGCAAAAAATGACAAAGCGAGCCGAAGCAAAAACAGACAGGTGGGAGAAGAGGCCCGAAAGGATTACAATGCAAGGGCGGGTCCGGGCAAGTAATACAGATGTTAGGCTGTGAGGGCAAAGGAGCCCGGTGCTCACCTATTATGTGGTACTAGGTGCATGTCAAGGGAGGGAATGGGAATCCCTCAGATCACAGGCAAGGACTCAGGGACAGTGGGCACAAGGGAAATCAGAGGAGTGAGCAGGAGATGTGGAGCCTGGTCCCAGCTCTGCCACTGAATACTTGGGTGACCTTGGACAAATTACTTTCTTTTTTTAGGAAAAAGTTTTCTCATCTATAAATTTGAATAGCATGTCCTAGATCACTTCGAAGTTTCCCTCCAGGTTGAACAAATTGAGATTCTTCAGATGCTATTTCTATAGTATAATTGGAGAGAATTCTTCTGTCACGTAGATAATAGAATACTTAGCCTTCGTTTTATTCTTTAAATTCAATCAACCAGAAGTACTTCCTCTGTTTTGATCTCAGTTTTTCTGAAACCAAGGGGACTAGACTAACTTATTTTTGAGATCCCTTCCAGCTATAGAGCATTGACTGTGCTGTCACTGTCTCCATTCATAGAGCACTTCCTCGGTGTGCTTCACACCATGGCGCTCTCTGTTCTGAATGAATTTATAGCCTAGTTGAAAGAAGACTAACACCTTAAAAGTGATCAAAAGAGAACCCATGCCACTGTATAATTTAATGCTAAATTGTGTGTTATAGACTATAAGGAGTCAACAGAAATGAGGAAAATCCAGAGGGATGATGGTATCATGGATGCCTCCCTGGAGGAAGTGGGCCTGCAAGGGTGACTAGGACATAGGTAAAAAGATGATAGAGGTGGGTGGATGGATAGAGGAGCTGATGAACAGATGGATAAAGGGACAGATGGGTGGATGGAGCGGTAAATAGAGTAGGATACCCTTAGTAGAAGGGATAGCCCAAGCAAAAGTAAAAACCTAAAGATCATCATGAATCTGTTCAGGGCTCACTATGGAAACCTGCTCAGCTAGAGTAAGGAGAGAGAAGGAGGCTAGTGTCTGTTGTGCTAGGTGCTCATAGCTGACAACTTTTGGCGTCTACCCTTCTACAGGCCCTCCCTCTAGGAATCCTCCCAATACAGAGCTGGAGGGGTGGGCCTAGCTAGGGCCATGTTTATACCGTGTGAATTGTCTCATGCCCCGATCACAGATGATACCCAATTTTATAACATGTTATGGCATAGAGGTTTGAGTAATGTGGTATTGAGAGGCCTGTAAGAACTGAGTGTGACTAGAATGTAAGTTGCATGAATAACATGTATTTGTACAGGGGTGGACCTTTTAAACTCAATCCATTCAGTTGTCCCAGAGACATGGCACTGGACCCAGGAAAATGGAACAGGGCTTTCTGTGGAAAGGCTGGGGTGTAGAAAGGCCTAGAGGAGGGAACATAGTGAGAAGTGGAAAAGGAGCTGAGGGACCAATCCGCAGAGAGCATGGAGGGGGAGGGTTAGCACAGAGGAAAAGATGGTGAAACCATAACACAGAGTCTGTGGCTCCTGGGAGATGGAGCATGTTCCTGGATCCTGACAATCTGGTCCCCGGTTCCTCCCCTGGGGACTCTGTATTTTATTTCCTGTTCCTTGATTTCAGCTGAACCAGTTTACGTGGCTCCCTATTCCTTAGAATAAAAAGAGCCTTGACCAGGAAAGTCTGTTCACAAATTTTTCTCCTGGTTAATCCTCATAACAATTCAATGAAATTGGTATTATTTCCACAATATGAATGAGTATGCCAAAGCTAAGAGAGACAGCATGATCTACTTAAGCACTCGGCTAGTACATAATTAAACTGGGATTCAAACCCAGGCATGCCTGGCTCCAAAGCCCTTCTGCTCCCTACAGGACCCTGTCAGTGTCAGAATCAACCGCTGATCCCAAGAGCACCCTGTCTGTAACCTGCACACGTCACCTACACTCGGAGGAGTGTGCTGTGTTTACTCCTGGGCCAGGTCAATAACTTTTGGTAATTCTGAGATTCCCCTGTGAAGGTTCGGGCATAGAAAGCTTATCTCAAATACATGAATTCAGAATTTGTAAACAGTCAGGCACTGTTATTTGTGATTCATATTGCATTACATTCAAAACAATCCAGTCCTTAGAGAGAATGTCCGAAGTCTAGTGAACAAAGGGAAGCTGGTCAAAATTAGGAAGATTTTTTTCCCAAACCAAGAAGATTAAGACTTTCCTTAATTTGGGGATCAGCTAAGTAATTCGTTTATCCTAAACACAATTCACTGAGTGGTTGCCATGCTAATCCTTCTATTTTAACGACCTGTTACAAATACACATTCTTCATGCAATTTACATGCTAGTCACTCTCAGCTCTTACAATCCTCCAAAATACCGCGTTACTCAAACCTCTACGCCATAATGAGTATGAAAATTCATTTCCCTCCCCTGTCCCTCTGGAAAACTTCCATTTTCCTTCAGGATTCAGCTTAACAGTCACCTCCCTGAAAGCTGTGCTTGGCCACTACCTCTGTCCCCGGGAGGTGAGTAGCTCTTCCCTCCAGGGCCCAGGAAACCCTGACCTTGACCGTCAGCACTCAGTTCTGTAATCGTCTCTTTGCAGCTGAGGTAAGATGTTCTCCCTCCCACGCCAGAGCCACTCTCCTTTTTTTCTAATTCCCACCTACCAGGAAACTCACTGCTAATCGGACGAGCTCCGATATTGATTAGGCCACATTTCATAGTGAGTGAGGCTGCCATGGTCAAGGCCACTCTCTCCCTCCTGTGGAGAGTCAGGACTTCCCTGGCCTTCCCCTGCCACCAGCAGAGAGTCCGGGAGGCGGTTCAGGCTCCTGTCTCTTCTATGTCTTCTCTTCTGTACCATTGATAAAGTTACAGGGCGCACTGCCATGTGCGTGTGATGGACACCAGACGGCCTCGCCCCGCAGGCCCAGCAATCCTCCGCTCTCTCTGGGCCTGTATCTACCTGTGCCCACGTACACAAGCCAGGTAAGGGTGTGCTCTGTGATTTGTGCTATCTTTTAGGGGGGAAAAGATTGGGGGTCTTTCTTGGGTTTCCCAGTTGATTCCCAGGAGTCTGGCTCTGTTTAGCAGGAAGCCCTAATTTGCGAGAGTGTTGGCTGGAAGTTGTGCACCTGGCTGTTCGTTAATAAAGTGGAAGTTGGCTTTTCATTTAGGTCTTTTTCCTTCTGGTATAAATTCTAGATTTTCGTAGACAGAATTCTGGGGCTAGGAGACTCATGGAGCAGGGGTTGGCACCAAAATCCCATCCTTGACCCTCACAAAACCCGTTTCAGAGAAATATTCTAACCCAGTGATTCTCAACCCTGGCTGTGTGTTGGAACCACCTTCCCCACAGGAGAGCCATGTGATTCGAATGTGCGGCTAAATGCGAGAACCTTAGCAAAGCAGAGCTCAACCATCCCCCCACCCCATTCCTCCTGAGGGCCCCAGTCCCACTATGAAGCAATACAAAGGATCTTCTGGAGTCGGTAGATTTATGTAGAGCTTTGCATGACCTTCAGTTACTTCACCTCCCTGTGCCACACACCGTTACCTGTGAAATAAGAGGTGTCACCGACAGCTCTGCTTTTGACATCTGGGGAGTCACGAACACCTTTGAAATTATCATGAAAGGTATAGACATCTCCCCAGAAAAATAAACGTTCGTCTACACTCACATATTTGCATACAGCTCTGGTATGCTTGGACCCCCTGAGATGCTGGCCTAAGGGACCATTAAGGTCCTTTCCAGCTTTCGGGCCCATAATCCCAACCTCTTGAGTCTAACAGGAGCATTGGGCCGGCCTGGCTTCACGTCCTGTCCACTGCTGTTCAAAACACTTGTGCCGTATCTTGAAACACGAGTGTCAGCAAGATGCTCCTACCAGCAGTGTGTAGCATCTGATAACAACTGAGGATGCTGTAAAAAGAATACAGTTTTATTTTATTCTTCATTCAGTCTGACAATCTTAACTTTGAATTAGAGTACAAGGTATTTTTGCATATGGAATTACCTACATATTTGGGTTAATTGTCTTATTTTACTATCTGTTTTCTCTGTTTCGCTTATGCTATGTTCCCTTTTTGATTGTTTTTTGCCTTCTTTGAATAAATTATGTATTTTTAATTATTCTGCCTATCATTAGCATAGTTTTCCATATTGATACTATTCTTTCAGTGATTGTCCTGAAGACAGCTATACAGCTAGAGTTACCAAGTCCCACATAAATCAGTAATGTTACTTCTTCCTGGACAATTCAAGGAACTGGAACACTTAAATTCCATTTACCACCCTCCCGCCTTTGGTGCTGTTGTTGTCATATGCTTTAATTCTACAATTATTTGTAAGTACACGAGATGTAAATTTGTTGTTTTAAGCACTCACTATTCATTTAGATATATCCACATACTTTGCTTTCCATTAAGCTTCATTCTTCCCTCTTTTCCCATTTACCTTCGGCCTAAAGAACTCCCTGTAGTATTTCTTTAGTGAAGGTCTGCTGGGGATGAAGTCTCTCAGTTTTGTTTCTAAAAGCTTTCGTTTCACTTTTATTTTAAAGGTGTTGTCAGTGGGTACAGACGTCTAGGTGGCAACTGTTACCTCTGGTCCCTTTGAAGACGCCATTCACTCGCCTCCTTCCACTGTGGAGCTCCTGTTTTTGTGACAAGTCATCTATCAGATTCTTGTAGCTTCTTAAAAGTAATACACCTTTTTCCCTCCGGTTGCTTTTAAAATGATTTGTTCATCTTTGATTTTGAGCAGTTTTACTCTGATATGCCTACGTATGGTCTCCTCGCCACTGGTCCTCCTTGGAGTTCGTAAAACTTGAATCTGTGGCGCGATGTCTTTGATCAGTTTTGGAAACTTTCCATCCACTTTCCCTCTATACATTGTTTCCCTCCATTGTATCCTTTTGTTCATCTGTGACTCCAACCGCTTATTTGTTCAACTTTTCACTCTGTCCCCTGTGTTTCTTAAGTTCTTTTCCATATTTTTTTAGTCTTTCCATGCTTCCGTCCATATGGTGTCTCTAACAAATCCTTCAGTTCACTAATCTTTTCTCAGCTCTTTCTGACCTGCTGATAACTTCATATGCTAAGTTTTTATTTTGGCTATGGTATTTTTCGGCTCTAGAATTTTATTTTGGTCATTTTTTATAGTTTCTTATTCTATGTTGAAGGTCACCACCCTGTCGTCTAATATCTTGATTACATTAACGACCGTTCTTTTAGAGTCTGCATTAACTCCAGTACTTTTATTTCTTACTGGTTTCTTTATATTGTCTGTGTTTCTCTTCCTCATGGTTTTTGGAAAATTTGTCTTGACTCCAGGTGAGTTTGATAATTTTGGATTAAATATCAGTTATTTTATATAAGGCTCTGGATGGTGTTACCTTCCTCCAGAGAGGATTATTTTTTGCTTCTGGTAAGTAGCTATAAAGGCAGATTGGCCCACCGTAACTAAATCAATGATTGAACAGATTCAAAGCCAAGCTTCAGTCTTTATGAAGGCTGATGTATTTATAGTTTATCCATATTTCTGTATTATAACCCTTGGGAGTTCCAACTGAAAGAGTAAAGTAACCACCACGGCTCCTCTCCTCTGGAAGCTTCTAAGCTCCAATTTGCATGTTCTCCAACCTCATAAAACTGCCGGAAGTGATGCCCAGCTCTTCACCTGTCAGTCTTTTCTGTTTAGTTTCTCAGTGTCTTAGATAATGCTCATCAACCAGCAAACACCGTGGGAGGGAAGCAGCACAGAATGCCACACTCACTGTTCTTTGTTTCCCTACTCTCTGAGATCTTACACTCTTATGTCCCCTCAGCCTTGGTAGTTGTCCAATATCTTTGGAGTGATTTAAAAAATTTTCATCCAGCTTTTCTAGTTGTTCTTGGTGGGAAAGTTGGTCTAAAATCTGACAGGTGTTATGGAAATCTTCAATAGTCATACTTACTAGGAATTTAATATGTGCTAGGTATTGTTTGATATACTTTAAGTATATCTACTCATTCAAATATCCTCACAATTCTAATATATAAGTGCTTTTATTTTTCAGGTTTTACAGAGAAGAAAACTGATGCACCAAGAGATAAGTAGCTAGTCCAAGGTCATACTGCGTAAGTGGTAGACCCAGAATTTGAAGCCAGGCCACTTGAGTTGGATTCCTACACTTGGCCTAGAACTATAAACCTCTTTATTCTCAGCTCTTTGTTCTGCATTTTGGGATCCACGAGGTGGACCCAATGCCGTACATTAAAGCCACGTATTACTTGAGCTAATCTGAGTGGGTTTCTGTAATTTGCAACCAAATGATTTCTGACGAAGTCCTTTGGACGAGTCACCTCTCCCACCAAAATACTTCATGAGAATAAAATGCGCTAATATCCTTTCCCCAAGGAGATGTTGTTTTTTTCCCCCAGCACTCCTCATTTGTTAACATCCTCATCATCTCATTTGCTTCTCTTGATTTTGAAAAGGATCTCACTGGACGACTCCCTCACACTCATGGTTCCAGCAAACCTACCTATGAGAAGTAAAGGACATATTCAAGCTGAAAGTAGGCAGCTTGGATGTAGGAACAAAGTCCTCCAGCAAGGTCAGGATCCCACCAGGCCTGTGTTCCAAGGCCCACAGCACAGTTGGCAGGAGAGGTAATTGAGCCAGCTGCTGAGAAGCAGCAGCCACATCCCCTCCACACATTAATCTGCCTCCCTCGGCTATGAAAGGGACCCAGGGCTCCCGTTTTAGCAGCATGAAGAACGACACCATTTCCACGCATCATTCCATAAAAGTCCCCTCCTGGCATCCTCATCTAAAAAAAATAAAAATACTCAGGGGAACAGCCTCTGCAGCTTCACATAGCTCTTTATTTAGCAAATCTTGCCTCATAAAATTCACCCGGCCATTTATTTTTTTCCATTATTGGCCAAACATGGTATCCAGTGGTGCTTTTGGGGTCTCTTCTAGCCCATCCTGAGGCCCAGAGAAAGGTGTTTGCCTCAAGGGAATGAGAGGTAAGAAGAAAAGTCTCTGGGAAAAGAACCCTTTAACCAGGGTGAAAACAATTCCTCGTTGTCAAGAGAGAATGGGGAAGCTGGTGACGGATGTTCAGCTCGTCCAATGGACCTGCTGTTCCCCCGCATTCACAGAGAAACCTTGAGTTTCCAGTGAGAAAGTAAATAAGAAGCCACCAAGAACTTGGCAAGGACACACACACACACACACACACTTAGGCTGGTTTTCTCTGAGGATCCCAGCAACATGCTTTCCCAACTTCTGTACTAGGGTGGTGATGATGATGATGATGATGATAGTTCATTAGATTAGCTATTATGTATCAGACGAATTATGTATCAGATGATTTATATGTGTTATCTCTAAGCAACCCGTAAGGCAGGTATTTTTATCCTAATTTTACAAATGAGAACAGGAGATTAGAAAGGTTGGGTAATTTGCCCACAGTTACTCTGTAAATAGCAAAGCTGCGATTCTAAATTAATGCTCTTTTCCAAACACCACCCTATCTTCTGACTTCTCTTCTTTGTTGCACCAAAATGGTAAGAATGTTTTAAAATGATAGTGAATCTATAGCTACATTATAACAGGGTAACTATTCTCCGACAATGAAACGAAAATAAATATGGTTAAACAATTCAAGGCTGTGTAACAAGATATTAAGTGGGAAATTTGCCCGTTCCTGGAACTGACAACTGAGACTGAACAAAGGTTCCACATCCCAAGCTTCTAAATATGGCCACAAAAAATTGGGACAGATATCTACCCAGGACTTCATAAGAGCAGCAGAAAGACTGGTTCTATATCAGCAAGAGGAGCTGGTCTAGGTGGTTAGACACAGGCCTAGTGGGTCAGAGACATTTTCTTCTATACTGGATGAGAGGGGTGTTGCTCTCATTTCCAAGGACAGCAGTTCTCAAATTTTTTAGTCTTAAAAGCCCTTTATTCTCTTAAAATTTATTGATGACCCTAACGAGCTTTTGTTTATATGAATTCTATCTATGAGTATTCACAGTATTAGAAATTAAAACTAGAAAAATTTAATTTATATACTTATTAATTCCTTTGGAAATAATAATAAATCCATTACATGTTAATGTAACATTTTAGTGAAAATTAACTCCATTTTTTCAAAAACAAAAATAATTAATGAGAAGAGTAGCATTGTTTCACATTTCTAAAATTCTCTTTAATGTCTAGTTTAATAGGTGACAGCTGGATTTTCATGTCTGCTTCTGCATTCAGTGTTACCGTGTGTTGCTTTGATTGAAAACTATGACTAAAGTCTGGCCTTACAGAGATGCAGCTGGAAAAGAGGAATATTTTAATAAACTTTAATATAACTATGGATATTTGTCTTTGATATTATACCAAAACTCAAAAAGTAGTCATTTATTTCTTCAATGTGGAATCTGAAACCACATTTATCATTTTTGTACTTTGTTATATTTAAAATGCATTGGGTGAAATTGGGAAAGGTGGTCAAAAGATACAAACTCCCAATTTTAAGACAAATAAGTCCTAGGGATACACAGCATGGTTGAGATTTACTAAATGTAATCATTCTTACCACTTCATCAAGACATTCTTAGGTGAGACTGTAATGTTTTCCAACTCGTGGCAAAGAACCAGTGGCTACCAGTGCATTCAGGTGCCACTGCCTTCATTCAAGCTAAGGGGCCAGCAGTTTCACCCACCAATTATTTTTGTACCATTAGTGCAAATGTCAACACCGTGAAAAAGGCAAATAACATTTTATTATGAATATAATTCTGACTCTGTGGATTTCCTCAAAGGGCCTTGGAGATCCCCAGGAGTCCATAGGCCGCACTATGAGAACGGCTGTCCTAGCAAACTGAGGGGAGGTGAAGCTCCCAGAAAATCAGAGAGGGTGCCTGCAAGAAGTGGAGACTGGCTCCCCCTCTGGATACTTGGGGAGCTGCAGTTAGTAGGCAAACCCTGAGCTGCCACCAGGCGTGAACACATTCTTAGGAGAGCGTGGCATGTGTCCCTTGGAATTTGGGAAGGCCACAGGGTAGGGTTGTGCGTTTTTGCCCTGAATTAGGAGGCCTGGATGAAGGGGTGCGTAGGGGCTGAGGAACAAAGGGGAAGGGGAACTTTTTGGTAATTTGTCCGCTCAGATGGGGTGTCCTTTTAGGGCCTGTACAGGACACAGTGCGTACTTAGCGGCAGCTCCGGTTTGGGGACATGTGTGCAGCCAGGGGCTCCCTGCCTGTGCATTTATGAAGTCAAGAAGCTTGCTGGATAGCCCGTGATGGTAGAGAGAGAAGGGACCATGTGTGCAGGAAGAAAATGGGACATTGTCCACCCGGGCGCAGCTCCCCGTGGCCATCAGAGTGTTAAAGAGGAAGCCAGAGAACCCCAGGGCCACACATCAGGCAGCAAGGGTCAGAGAACGGGGTAGGGGATATGGGCTTTCCACGGCTGCCAAGAGAAGGCATGTCCCGTAGGTGTGGGGCTGTTGGCAGGGAATTCGAGGGTCGGGGCAGCAGGGGTCAGGATGAATCTTAGTATTGCCCCTAAAAAAAAAAAAAAAAATGCACATCATCTATACAGACAGCAGTTCATCAAGCAGAGGAGACCCAGAGCATATCCCCACCCCCACCAACAGGTAACTCAGCTCCTCTCCCTGATTCTCAATATCCTGCAGGGAGTGGGCCCAGAAAAAAGACGGGAGGAAGTGAGCCAGATGCTGCCCAGGCCCTCCCCCCTTCGCCATCCCCACCCTACAAGGCCCAAGTGCACGGAAGGGCAGCAGCTCACAGCCCCCTCGTCCGGGACGCAGCAGCCGGGACTCTGGGGTGGACATGCCGAGCAAGGGCTTCAGCTGCACGAAATCGAGTTTCAGGTTTGATGTGTCAAGAAAAGTATTGGATCCTCTCATTCTCTTGATAAGGGGGTCTACACCCCTGGAGGAAGAAAGTTTAATATGTAGCTAGGAGTAGTGAATGGATTGAATAGAATTGTTACATATTTATTCCCCCGAAGAGCTGAGACTCTTCAAACCAGTCACATTTAAACAAATAAAACCAGTAAAAGAAACAATGACCATGATTCCTTTCAGCCCTAATGAACCCATGCAAATGAAAACAAGTGTTTCTTTCTCTGCCTGCACTGAGTAGGTAGCATGAAGACACACTTACTAACATCTGGACGAGTTATTAAACTCTACTCATTCTCTGAGCTTTTGACTCGTTCACTCATTCAAAACATATTTATTGATCATATACCAAGTGCTAGACACTGCACTTGGCCCAAGGATGAAGGTGAAACTGTTTGAGCCCTATTGTGAAGGAGCCCACAGTCTCCTGGGGAGACAAAAATGAGTAAATGATCACAAAAACAATTTAAAAATCGCTTTAAAATTCAAGGGCTGTATAGAGAAAGCACATAAGCCTGTCTGGAAATATCACACAGCGCTCTGAGCTCAGACCTGCGGCCAGAGAGGCCAGGGCATTGCAGGCAGAGAAGGGCACCCCGAAGGCATGAAGTCGAGAGAGGGCCGCGCAGGGCCGCAGCCGAGGCGAGGAGCCGCCACCGCGGATCAGGCGAGGGGGGCGCGGGCCGGCCATGAACCACGGCATGCAAATGAGCTCGGCCTTTATTCTAAAGGTCCTGGTGAGCCAAGGAAAGATTTTCGGTAGGGGAGAGAGAGGATGGGACTTTAAGATTAAAGAACCCAACCAGCCAACCAACCAAAACAATTCCAGACCCTTGAAAGCGGGAGGATGGAAGGCGAGATGCTGTGGTGGGGGGAGTGGGGGCAGGAGAGGCGGCGGCTGAAATTGTCCGGGTGTGAGGTGGGGAGTGACGGGGCTGAGGCGGGAGATCCAGGAGCTGAAGAACAGGACACGGCGGTTCTTGGGGTGTGGGTAATCGGGATGAAGACTGCATATTACCACCTGGGTTTCTGATGAAGATCGTTCTTCCGTGTTTGAGATTCTTCGTTCTTCCGTGTTTGAGATTCTTAACCTTTTGGGAGTCATGGATCCCTCAGCAAAGTTTATGGAATCTATGTACTCTCTAGCCAGAAATACTAACACACATAATAACGAATATTTGCTAAACACTGTCATTGTTCCAGTCACTGTTCTAGACACGTTATTTATTTAATCATCACAGCAAACCTATGATCTGGTACTAACTCAGAAAGGTTAAGTAACTGGCCCAATCACCCAGTAAGCAGCAAGGTCGAAATTCGAACCCAGGTCATCTGACTCAAACTCAGTGATTTAACAACAGTGCTTCACTGATCCTCACACAAGGGTAACTACATGGTGCCTACAATTCAGGAGGGTCACAGATTCCTGCACCCAAAGCCCATCCACTATCACTTAAAAGCCCACAGGTCTAGAGCTAAGATCACCTGCTATAGATGAAAGCCCTTGGTAAACTCAATGAAGGAAGATCAATGGAAGGGATTCTCACCATTGATTTTAGGTTCCCGCAAACCCACCTCACCTCACTGTGGCCACAAGAGTCCGGCTTTATGCCCTAACCCAGTGTTCTTACGGCTTTCCCTGAAGTAGCATTTGGAACGTTTTTTCCCTAATAGATTGCCCATGAAATGTCAGTAACACAAACAAGCATCCATCTGCTTACGTGCTGTGTATATACCTGGGCTTTAGACACAAAAATAAGAGAGGTCTTTTAGCCCTCCCTCCCGCCAAGGCTCGGCCTTCGCCTGGTGGGGAGCACACGCTCCCCGCTGAGAACGCACCCCCAACCCTGACCACCCACCACCTCGCGCTGCTTTCTGGGGCTCGTGCCCTTGTGTTCAGACGTTCATGCCCTCTCTTGAGAGGAAACTGACTCATTTCTCTCCTATCATTTTAAAAACTGCAGTCCAATATATTTAACATAAAATTTACTATTTAAACCATTTTAAGTACATTCACATTATTGTGTGACCATCAACACCCCTCATCGCCACAACCTTTTCTTCTTCCCAAACTGAAGCTCTGTGCCCACCGACCACGGACTCCCCAGTCCTCCTTCCCCAGCCCCTGGCAACCACCATCCTACGTTCTTTCCTTCTGTCCCTATAAATTTGACTATTATAGGTACCTCGTATAGACAGAATCATACAGTATTTGTCCTCTTGTGACTGACTTAATTCACTCTGCATCATCTCTTCAGTGTTCATTGCTGTTGCAACATACACCAGGAGTTCCTTCCTTTTTAAGGCCGAATAATATTCCATTGTATGTAGAGACCACATTGTGCTGATCCATGATCCATCAGTGGACACTGGGGCTGTTGGCACCTTTTGGGTACCGTGAATAGCGCTGTTATGAACATCAGGGGTATAAATACACCCACGCTCAACATGAGTGTTTGAGTCCCTGCTTTGCAGTTCTTTTGTGTTGATACCCAGGAATGGAATGGCCGGGTCATTTGGTGATTCTATTGGTAATTTTTTGAGGAGCCATCCTACTCTTTTCCACGATGGCTGCACCGTTTTACATTCCCACTAACAGTACACAGCTTTTCCTAGGCTGACTCATTGACTCGCTTCCAGTAAATAGAATAAAGCAGAAGTGACGGGATGTCACCTCCACCAACATTAGGTTATAAGAAGGTTTGTCTTGGGCCTTCTGTTGGTTTGCTGGCTCGAAGGAAGCGCACTCCACACTGTGAGCTGCCCTAGGAGAGGTCTACGTGGCGAGGAACAGAAGCGTCCAGCCAACAGGCAATAAGTACCGGAGGCCTGCCAGAAGCCGCATGTGTGTGCCGGGAAGCAGGTCATTTCCCTACCGAGCCCTGAGATGATTGCAGCCCTGGTGGACACCTTGATTGCAGCCCTGCGAGAGACCTTGAGCCAGAGACATCCAACGAAGCCATGCCCAGATCCCTGACCCACGAGAACTGGAGTTAACAAGGGTTTGTTGTCCTAAGCTGCTAAATTTGTGGTGTAATTGGTTATGAAGCAATAGATAACAAATACAGTGGGTCTAGATAAAGGTTTATTAAAAAGAAAGAAAACGGTATGCTCCTGTGAATGATCTCATAGAGGGAAAAATCCAGGAGAGAGCTGCTGAAGTAATGCCCTTTGGTGAGAGGGAAGATCTTGTGTTCAGAAGAAGGGATTGATTTTTGACAGAAGCAGAAGTTCATCTAGACAGTGGAGAGTGAATTCACTGGAGAAATATCATATGAAGTCTGTGGTCATGGATTTAAAGTGAAACCAGCAGAAAGTTTGTGTGGTGTTTCTCCAGGCATGTTTAGCTGTGTAGCTTTGGACATGAAATAGGTGGGGCTGGATGTAACCAAGGCTTCATTTTCCCCAGAGAGGATGACAAAGCTGGAAGGCGCAAAGGAGCTGAGGATATTCTCAAGTCAGTATATGCTATCTACTACGACCCTTTTAGTATATGGTACATACTACAAGCCCTGTAGTTCATAGTACATCTAATAGTATGTAATTTATAGCCTGTATGTGTGTGTATAGGTATCTATATAGTATATATAATATGTATTTGTATGTATACTATATATGCCTATATAATATATAGTGTGAATATATATGTATATATATATAATAGTACTATACTTGTTGGCCATGGGTAATGACAAGGTGGAATCAATAAGCTGGAGGTCCCAGGGTACAAAGGGTTGTTGGAGTTGGGTTACTTTAGAGAAAGGCCTTAGCAGTTAGAGGGTGGACACAAGAAATCAAAATTAGGGATGGAGTGCAGTGATAAGAAGTGGCTATGTGAGGAGGGACTGAGAGAGGGTGGAGCGGAAGGTCACTAGAGGAAAGACGTGCCAAGAACTGAAACACTAAGGTGTCCGTGGTGGAAAGGGGATGGACCATCTATATTGAAACTGCAACACTGAGGGGTCAGAGGAATAAATAAATGATAAATAAAGAGGCTATTAATGAAAATTTGTGTTTTATCTAAGTCATTTTTTAAAATCTACAATCAAAATGGCAAAAAAATAAATCTTCATAATGGAGCACACTTTCTGCTTGGCAGCACTCTGAGCGCTTCGTGTACATTGACTCGTTTAATTAGTCCCCACAGCAATTCTACGGGGGGGGGGGGTGCTGTTATCCCAGTTTACAGATGAGGAAACTGGCATGGAGAGGCTAAGCCAGTTGCCCCAAGTCACACTGCTGGTAGTGGAGCAGCTGGCATTTGAGCCAAACTGCGGCTTCCCTCTCCCCCTTCACCAGCACCCTCTTCTCTAGAGCGTTCCTAAAGCACTAGGGCTTGTGCCCCACAATTTGTCCCATAAACGTATTTCGTCTTGACTTAATCGTTATCTTTGCTTGTGTGTTCGCCTTGCCTCCACAACCAAGAGCTGAGATATGCCTGTAATTCTCACTGTCCGTGCCTCCGGCCCCATGTGCATGCACATACACACTCGCGTGCACACATGCACTCGCACATCCCTCTGCTGTGCACTAAGCTGGATAGACAGTTGAGTGTTTTCCAGTGAAGGTGGAACAGGGCAGTAACTGTGAACAGCTTCTGGAGCCATTGTCCAGCCCAAATCCTGCTCTGCAGCCCTAGATTGGCTGTGTGGCCCTGGGCAAGTTCCTTTGCTTTGCTGAGCCTCAGTGTCCCAACTGGGAACTCTAACAGCCCCTCCCTCGTAGAGCGGTTGTGAATATGAGTATGAATCATGTAGCCCCGAGCAAATTCTTCAATACAGATTATTATTACTGCTGGTCTGATTACTACTTTCACACCTCCTTCATCTCCCCTCGCTCTCCCCACTTCCCCCTCTCAGGACACCGGCTTTCTTGTAATTCCTTGAATATGTTAAGCTCTTTCCTGCCTCTGGGTCTTTACATTTGCTGTGTCCTGCCCCTGAATCATTTTTGTTCTCCGTTTTCATGAGATAAGCTCCTCTGATTCAGGCCTTTCCTCAGATATCACCTCCTCTAGGAGACCTTACCTGACTATCTTATCTGAAGCTCCCATGTGCACACAGGCACACGCACACGCGCACACACACACGCACGCACACACTTCACTCTCTACCCTTTCATTATCTGCGTAGCACTCGTCGCTATCTGAAATGATCATGTATATTAATTGTTTATTGTCTGCCTCCCTCCCTAGAATATAAGCTCCAGGCAATCAACAGCTTTGTGTTCCTTGTTCGCGGCTACGATCCAGCACAAGGCTTAAGGAAACACTCAATAAATCTCTGCGAATAAATGTTGAATGAGTGGCTGTAACTGCTTAGAACAAAAGCCCCACAGTCTGAGTGGTTACTCTGTGCGAAGCCCTGTGCTAAGCACTTTGATATGAACGCTTCCTTTAATCTTCACAAACAGCCTAGGAAATAGGTCTGCTCGAGCCCAACCTTACGTAAGACGCACAGGAGGGGCAGAGCAGCTAAGTGACGTACTCAAGGTCACACAGTAAGTAAACGGAGGAGCCAAGCTGCAAATCCACGATTCTGGAGGCAAAGTCTGTGGCCTTCACCGCCAGGCACTTCAGGTAAAAGACCTCCTGTCTCTCCTTGCCAGAACTTTCCCTCTCATATTCCAACACGATTGCTATCTCTGGCACTCAGCTCAGCTGCTTTCAGGTCCACCAGGGAACATCCTGGACAAGACCCAGCTCGGCTCCAGCTGGAAAGGAGCCCCAGCTGGGCTGGGAGTGCCAGGCCCTGTGAGACCGCAGCCGGCTCACCCCCTGCCTGCTGGCACCTCCACATGTCCGTGATGATTCTGAGGAGGAGCCACCAGGTGCAGCAGCTGCTAAGCCAAGTGTCTCAACGGGCTCCTCACCATTCACAGCCTACCTTTGCTGGCCCCCTACCTTCTGGCTGTCCCAGAATATTCCGTATTTCCAGAAGAAGCCAAGCTGCTTCTCTACTCCTTGCCTCAAAATATTCTGCCCTTCCTGCCTCCTTGTCCTCAAGCAAACTCCTACTCATCCTTCAAGACCCAGCTTAAGAGTCACCTCTTCCATGAAGCCTCCTGTGATTTTTCCCAGGGAGATGAGACTGTCCCTCCTCTGCCTCCCCTTCCTGTGCTGTAGAGCAGGGGCATTAAGCAGGTGGGCTTGGAGCCAGGTGCATTAGATTCACACATCTGCTCTTCTGCTATGAAATGGGGATAATAATAGGACCTACCTTATAGTGTTGGTGTGAAGCTTAAATGAGATTACCCGTGTAAAGTGCCTGGTATATTCTGAACCTTCCATAAATAACAATTATCATTATTAACTGATTTTCTTAAAGAAATTACCAGCCAGGATTGAAACGTGTGCGTCTGTTTCTCTCACTAGACTGTAATCTTGGGGACACTGCCTTGTACCCCTACCCTTGACCTTGACTGTCCCTAGAACACACTATGTGCTCCATAAAGGTTTGTGGAAGCAATATGATCATAACTAATTTCTCTCTCTCTCCCTCTTCCCTCTCTCTCCCATTGTTGGCAGAGCCAGAGAGTTGTCTTGTTGGGGTGAAATAGTAATGATGGAGATGAGATGGCAACCAAACCCTGCGGCCCCGCCCTCAGCTACAGCCTCAGTTTCCCTCATCTCCATTGCATTTTTAATTGGGAAACCTTTTTGGAAGATGACTACTGTAGGCAACTCAAAAAACCCAGGGCCCAGAGAAAAACGTTGGCTCTTCCTCACCAGGGCCACACGCCCAAGTTATTTCCTGAGATTCCCTGAGGGCCTGGGATCAGATCCTTCACTGCCCCATGCTGGGGACAGGAACAGCGTTCCCCCCCCCCCCCAGGCTAATGCTGGGGGCAGCTTTCCACTCACTTCCTGCACTTTGGTGGCCATGGCTTCACTGGCCATGAATGACTCTGTGACTCCAAGTGCCACATTACAGTGAGTTCCCTGGGCTTAGAGGGGAGACCCTTATTCCAGACCCCTCCTCCTCTCCCTCCCTGGAAGGGGCCAGTGCCCCGACTGCAAGGGGGTACCGCCTTCCTACCCTCCCCTGTTCTCTCTCCCTGTTTTCCTGCCTTTTCTTATATTCACTTTTACTTGAAAGCAGGTCTCACTTTGAGCCAAACTTCCCCTACAGTAATATAGTACATTAACGCCTTTATTTTCTTTTAAAAAATAATCCTCTCATTACAAAGGTAATAAATGCTCATTATAGAAAACATTTTAGCACTTTCTATCTTTGGACTGTGGGTAAAAAAAATGTAAACAACCTAAGAACTCTGATTCTACGTTATACAAATTTAGCTCCAATAGTTAAGACTGTTCTCCTTGGTGTCAGGAAAATGCAGTGGCATTTTTAAAAGAATATTTAAATCACCCATAATCTCAGATCCCTGAGAAAATCACAACTAGCATTTTCGTACATTTCCTTCCAGGCTTTTATGTATACTTATATACACATCTATACATAATTAACACCACACTACATATTAAACAGAGATGCATGCCATATGCTTTGCATATATTTAGATCTTGTGGCCTTCCGTGACATGTTCCCATCGTTTCTTTTTTCCCTGGCCACCACCATAAAAAGGAGAACAGATGTTAGTGTCCTGGGATTCTGCACACAGGAAAACTAAGACCCAGAGAAGTAAGTGCACTTTCTCAAGGTCATGAAGACCATTGGCACAACTGGGATTGAAGCCTAGGTCTCTTGGGTCATGGCCAAGTCTTCTTTCCACTGAACTAAAAAAGAAGCCTGCCCCAGGGACACCAAGGAGAACAGTCTTAACTATTGGAGCTAAATTTGTATAACGTAGAATCAGAGTTCTTAGGTTGTTTACATTTTTTTTACCCACAGTCCAAAGATAGAAAGTGCTAAAATGTTTTCAGAAAGCAAATTCAAAAATGTACTGTGTTCACTGAAGGATATGAGAGACCCCCCTGCCAAGGTCAAGGTCGCCTGACCTTGGCACTCCGGTGGTGGTTGTTTTTTTGTCAAGGTTTTAAGTTGGAAATCAAAACATACCTACTCCTTTTTTTATGCAGAAAATTAATTTATTCAAGGATATTAGGTACATCACAGAATCCCCAGAAAGGCTGAAGAACCAGGCTTGGTAGTCACATAGCCAGGGACAATCAGACCTGGAGATGATCGTCAGATATGTGACAACCTCGTGACACAGGCTCCACCTAATCAGAATAGTGGAAGGTGCTAAATAACCTCCACAGCTGTTCTAGAACATAATCGGAGGGTATCAGCCCTGCCCATGGCATAGCTTGGAAGCACTCCAGCAGGGACACCGTATTAGTCAGATTTCTTCTGTAATAACACCACGTAATAAATTATTCTCTGATATCTCAAAAGCAAGCACTTTCTTTTCTCTTCATGGTTCGGTGTGGTTTGGCTCACCTTGCTGGGGCTCAGCAGAGCTTAGTTGGAATTGGGGTCCGGAGTTGGGTCAGGCTCAGGCCTGTGTCAGGTATCTTCCCCCTAGGACCCAGGCTGAGATGACAATGGCTCCTTGCGGCATGCTCTTCTCACTGAAAGGGTGGAGGCTCCAGCAAGAAGATGAAAATTAACCCTGCTTCCTAGACCCTCAGCCTGAGCAGAGCTAAGGCACTGTGGCTCAGAGCAAGTCACACAGCCAAGCTCCAGGAATATGGGTCAATACAGGCTTTGTCTACTCTCGTGCGGGCGCGGTAAGTCACGTGTCCAAAGGTATGGATTCTATCGTGGGGACAGAGTGAAGAGTGGAGGCCATTATCCAGCCTGCCATAGTCCCACTGCTGTCCCTCCTCAACACCCCTACCTCAGGCACAGCTCTTTCAATTTACAAAACCAACAGACGCTACTGCTGGAACCTCTGTCCCCGCTGCCTCTTGCGTATGGGTGCATTTGCCAGCATCCTAACTAGAATGGACTCTCCCCAGAAATGACTTTTCTGCTTCATCAGTTTCCAGTTCATGACACAGAGCAAGTTCATCCCGTTGACTATATCCTGGCTACCAAGGAGGCTGGAAAGCCAGTTTCTGGCTCTTACCTGGGATGGAGATGGAGAAGTTGATTCATTAAGCGGGGAATTTCTCAGACATAGGAAGGATGGTAAAGGTGTTGAGTGGCCAGGAAGAATGCAAACGTCCACTATGCCCAACTTCACAGTAGACATCAAGGAGCTCAGGGAGATGTGGAAATCCGGCAGAGCCCTTGGCTAGGCCATTCATCTGCAACTTCATATTCTCATTTCCCTGACCCTCCAGTTCCCTGAATTCATCTCCTATTCTAACATCTGCTCTGCCTTTTTTACTCTGATGATTATCCAAGCAATAGAATATTATTCAGCACTAAAAAGAAATGAGCTACCAAGCCATGAAAAGACACGGAGGAACTGTAAATGCGTATTAACAATCAACTAAATGAAAGAAGCCGGTCAGAGCAGGCTCCATACTGTGTGATTCCAGCTAGATGACATTCTGGAAAAGGCAAAACCATAAAAACAATAAAAAGATAAGTGGTTCTGGAGGGAAGGGTGATGCATAAGCAGAGCACAGGGGATTTTTCGGGCAGTAAAAATGCTCCGTATGAGATTACGGTGATGGATACATGGCATTAGGCATTAGTCCAAACTCATAGGATGTACACCACCAAGAGGGAACCCCAAGGGAAACTATTGATTTGGGGTGATTATGATGTGTCAGTGTAGGTTTATCTTTGGTAAAAAATGTAGCATTCTTGTGAGTGATGTTGATATTGGAGAAGGCTATGTATATGTGGGAAAAGGGGGTACATGGGAAATCTCTGTTCCTTCCACTTTATTTTATTTATTTATTTTAATTATATCTTTATTGATTTCAGAGAGAGGAAGGGAGAGGGAGAGGGAGAGAGAGAGAGAGAGAGAGAAACATCGATGATGAGAGAGTCATGGATCGGCTGCCTCCTGCACGCCCCCCACTGGGGATCGAGCCCACAACCCGGGCATGTGCCCTGCCCGGGATCAAACTGGGATCTCCTGGATCCTAGGTCGATGCTCCACCACTGAGCCATGTCCAGCCGGGCCTTCCTCTTTATTTTATTGCAAACCTAAAACTGCTCTTTAAAGAACAAAAGTGTTGTGGGGTGTTTTTTTTTTTTTAAAAAAAGAATATTTTACTCAAGTATCTTATAGTTTAGTGAGAAAGACGCCAACAGGAACAATCAACAACTAAACCATGTAATAAAGTAAATCAGGAAAAGGGTACAGGCAGATGTGGGGAGCAAGAAGAGGTTTTACCAAAATCCCACCAGAGGAGTCACCAGACAAAATACAGGCTGTCCAGTTAAATTTTATTTCCAGATACACAACAAATTAAATTTTAGTGTATGTCCCATGAAATATTTGAGAAATACTTGCATTATAAATTACTCATTGTGTATCTAAAATTAAGTTGAACTGGGTCTCCCATATTTTTATCTGCTAAATCTGGCAATGCTAAGCTTGGGAAGATCAAGGGGGACTTCAGAAGGAACTGGCGCATTTGAACTGTGCCTTAAGGGATGAGTAGAATTTCAATAGCTAGATTATTTAAGACGATTCCAGGCTGAGGAGACAGCAAGAACACAGGATGAAAGATTGAAAATGTCTGGCATATCTTAGTGACTGAGCGCTACAGTTTGGCAATTCATCTAATGTGACTACCCCGTTGGCAGATCTAGTTAATATCGATCCTCAAGAAATGTACAGCCACGTTGCAAAATTCAAAAACTAGGAGCTGGGATCCTTAGCACTGTGTCCATCTAACAGATGTCCTGAGTTCTGAAAGACCATTAAATCAGAGAGTGGAGAATTTCAAAAAAGGTGGTGTAGTGCTAGAGTAGGGCTTTCTATTCTAAGAAGAACAGGATCTACCACCTACACCTTCTCTCTTTGCAAGACAATCATAGTATATACTACTTTCAGGTTCTGCCCAGCTCACAAGGATCCTAGTTTGCCCCCTCCCTTACAAGGATGGGCCCCAGGCAGCTATTTATGGTCTATGAGGTCTCCGTCACTCTACCCAGAGTTGATTGAGCCAACTATGAATATGTCACTCACGCTGAGCCAATCAGAATCCATATCCTAGGTGTTTGGAATTGGGACTGGAAGATTCTAGTTCCTTCTGAATCAGTCTCTTGAAAGGAGGAGATTTACAGTTATTGACCATCGCTGACTATTACAGCAAAGTTTTATCCCCACATTAGCCTCAAAAACTCTCTTCACGGGGTGTAGTGGGACTGGAAGCTGGAAGCCTCATGCTAAAAATTGACATGGTATCCTACTGTGAAATGAAATGTGCAAATAGGCTGATAACTTCTTTTTGTTCTTTACGGATGATTCCTTAGCCCCTGTCCAAGCTGGCCTGGGCCCTTGGTCAAGGTGCTGGCTGCAGCCTGCTCGCTGGATACGTGCTGGCCCTGTCTAATTTCAATAGCTGGATTATTTAAGATGATTTATATTTATTCTCTGAGCCAACAGCAGTGATGTATCCTGATTGCTAGGAGTTCTCTGCTCTGTGGCTGCTCTGAGCTGTGAGGGCTGGTCTTTGCATTATTGATAATGAAGCCGAGAATCTGAAAGGTCAGCACAGTGAGCCTACCTCTGATACCCCGTTCAAGCAGGGGCTTGCACACCACGCCCAGCCCCATGATGCTAGTTCCGTGAGTTTGGTATTTAATGAGACTATCTTGGGCTCAACCTAGTTTTACTTTGGTCCTTGGAAATTCCCACAGAAAAGAATTCCACAGACTTATCAGGTGAGTTCTCTCTGTATAAAATTAAAATTAATTGGCTCCAGTGACTTGTACTCATGAATAGCGGTCAGAAAAAAAAAATGCTAAGGATTAAAACTAAGGAATAGTTTCTATAACCTTACTGCCTAGATGTGACCTTGAGGCCTATCAGCTTCGGTGTAATTGTGGACACAGGATGCTTTGAATTGAGAGAAAGGTGAAGACTGGAAAGAAAGGATTCACTAGCTTCCTGGGCCGCGGAACAGGAGTGTTTGATGTAGGGGACGGGGTGTCTTCCTCCTGACTCTCTCCAACATCCCGTTGAAACTAGATCCTATTTCAAAAGCCCTCATTAACGAATCTCACTTCGGTATTGTTTACAGTAGAAACACCAAACTGGGGAGGAGGTAACCAATCTGCAGATCACCCAAGGTGCTGGACAGAAATGATTTTCAAGCTGGAACCTAGAAAGGCAGGATCCACAAAGCCAGCAACCCTGTCACATAACCGGCTCAACCAGACTCGCCAAGGTGATAGGGGACACAAGTCCTGAATGACCGGCTCGCCCCAGATTTAGCCCTCGCCTAACTGGCAAAACCTGAAAATGGTCTCGTGATTAAAAAGGTAAAATATCTTTGCCCTGGCCGGTGTGGCTCAGTTGGTTGGAGTGCCGCCCCATGCATCAGAACATGGTGGGTTCGATTCACGGTCAGCGCACATGCCTAGGGAGCAGGTTGGATCCCTGTCGGGGCGCCCACCGGAGGAAACCAATCGATGTTTCTCTCTCACATCGACCTTTCTCTCTTTCTCTCCTTCTCTCTTCCTCTCTCTCTAAAAATATCAATAAAAACATGTTTTAAAAAAGTGAAATATCTTTTAGGTAATAACAATGGTAACTGTTGTAAGGAAAAAACCGCAGTTCTCTGAACCAAAGTAATCTTTCACCAGTGTCCATGTTTAATGCCTTTCTGGGATGATAGGAATTTTTAATATTTTTCTATTTCATGTGTGAGATTAATCTGATGTTCCATTTCTCATACCAAGACCCAGGGAACAATAGTCATTTTCGACTTTGGAAAGCTCTCTCTCACTTTCCATCCCACCCAAAGGCAGCTGTTCTACATTTTGAGTCTTGTATCGCACAAGCACTCCTTAGGCTATCATAGATGGCTCTTTAGGAAAGGGTACTGTTGGTTGACTCGAGCTACACCAGAGACACAGTCTCACTGTGTGGCGTTACATCCTTCCACGGGCCAGTGCTCACTGTCTAATAGACGTGACCACAAATGCAGCACTTAATCAGCTGTCCATTATATGTCTGTACATTAGACAGTAAAGCTTTCTAAATGATCAATAAATCAGTAGAAGAGGGCAATGCGGAAACGAACCATGGACATTTAGTCATTCATGAGTTCCCAAGGAGAGGAGCTTCGTGAGAAAATGGTCCGGAAAAATTCCCAGAAGGGAAATAAACCCAGAACATCAAGAAGGGCCCCTCCTTTGCTTAGGAACCTGCTATAAAGCATCAGAAGCGACATCTCAAGGCAGAGTGAGTGGGTAGATGGTTGTCTTACCTAATCGTGCTCATCAAGAACCAGACTAAAGACAGATACATCTAGGTTCATACCCTGGCTCCATCACTTACTCAGTATGTGACTGGAAATAATTACTTAACCTTCCTCTGCCTTGGGTTCCTCCATTTCCTACCTGATAAAGTTATTAAGCAGTTAAATGAGATATTAATACTAACATTGGCCTCTAACTCTTCCAGCTAGGGAACACAAACCACTCCAGGTCTTTCAATCAACAGGAATTTAACACAGGAAATAAGTAATACAGGAGACCACAGGGCTGAGACACCAAAAAGGTGCCCAGCTCAGAGATTAGAAATAGTGGCACATTGTTAGGGCTGGAAGGACAGTTATAGGCTGTCCTGCAGGGACTGAAACTACAGCAGGGTATGAGCTGAAGCCATGGAGATGTCATAGAATGCAGAGGGGAGGGGGAGAAACACTCTGACCTCTCTCCAATCCTGTCTTCCAGTTTTCCACCAGAACCTCCCATGTTTGGACCTCTCGGCGGGCTGTAGGCTCAGGGCCCAGGAAATATAGTTTCCTGAAACAGAGGGCAGAGCAGGGAGAGGACAGGGACTGCCTCCCACACTTGGCAGGAGTTTGAGATTTGTGGTTACTGTATATACCATCACCTTCCATCAATATTTTCAAATTTACTTTTTTAAAAATATGGATATTTCATAACCAACCCAGCAGTACTGAGTATCCCTGGCACCTCTCTTGTAGGTCCGAATTGCCATTTCCCATGAAAAAGAATAAAGTTTCTTGAAGAAATGGCTGATTTCTTTATTTCCCTTCTTATTGAATTCATTGGGGTGACACTGGTTAACAAAATTATACAGGTTTCAGGTGCACGATTCCACAACACATACTCTGTACCCTGTATTATGTGTTCCCCATCCCAAGTCAAGTCTCCTTCCATCACCATTTATCCCACCTCTACCTTCCTACACCTCCTCTCTACCCCCACCCTCTGGCAATCACCACATTGTTGCCTGAGTCTATGAGTTTTGAGAAATGGTTCATTCTATACCTAAGAACTATGTAGATGAGCCTGGAACATTTTGTTATGCCAAAAATAAAAAGTCTATCAAAGACAATTGGGCCATGTCTAAAGGATTCAGAAGCCAACTTTAAGAGTTTTCCCACTAGTCAAAAATGGGACAAAGTAAGCAGCAATAACAATAACTACAGCAGATTAAAACTCAGGGTGGAGCTAAAGGTTTACAGTTGTATGTGAGAGTTTATTCTTATATTATTATTTATTAATTATTGTATTATATTTTCCATGTGAACAACTGTAAACCTACTTTTGCCCCACCCTGTATATCAAATATGTTAAAATTCATGAGTTTACAATGATACTAAAGGGCGGAAACCCTCATTGGTCACCTTTGGGGAATTCTAGGCAACCAATGCTATTGGGGCTGAATTGTGTTCCCCTAAAATTCATGTTGTAATCCTAACTCCCAGTATCTCAGAATGTGACTGTATTTGAAGATAAGGCCTTTAAAGAGGTAACTAAAGTTAAATGAAGTCATTGGGGTAGATCCTAATCCAATATGGCTCATGTTCTTATAAGAAGAGATTAGCACTCCGACACACAGAGGGAAGACCATGTGAGGACTCAGGGAGAAGACAGCCATCTACAAGTCAAGGAGAGAGGCCTCAGAAGAAACCAACCCTGCTGACACTGAGATCTTGGACTTCCAGCCTCCAGAACTGGGAGAACATTTATTTCTATTGTTTAAGCAGCCCAGTCTGTGGTACTTATTGTAGCAGCCCCAGAAAACTAATACACCAACATATCATTCTGAAATTTGGTGAGTAAAGGGAAAGAATTAAGCATTTAACCTGCCTTTCTTAGATAAACATACCTCAGGGTAACCAAATAATTGATGAGAAAGAGTTTCCTTTTATGGGTAAGAAGGGATGAAAGAATATTTAAACCATTATTTTTCAAAGCCTTAATTTCAGGATACAATGGTTCGAGGCAATGTCACCAACAGCAGCTCCCATCATAGAAAGGGACACCTTGGCGTCATGACTCCTAATGGAAGTACACAATACCATCTGTATATAACTTCTTACCAAACTCAAACCTAAACCAGACCAGTACTCTAGACCTAACTACTAATTCACAGAAAAAAAAAAACAAGAGACAGAGGAACATGTTGAAAAACAACAGAGGGAATGCGATCAACAAAATCCAGATTATGAGAATTTCCATAGCACAAGTCAACCTTGTTTATTGCATTTTTCCTCAAAAAATAAATCACAAAAACTGAAAAATGAGAGAATAAGTCTATAGATTATAAAAGTCTTAAGGTACACTCCTAGCAAGATCCATTTGTAGATCTTCAGATTCTACTTCAAATAAACCATTTTTTTTTTTTTAAATTATGAGACAAGCAGGGAAACTTGAACACTGACTGGATATTTAATATTTAAGAATATTTTTATATTTAACATGAAAGAATATTTTGAGTGTCATGGTGGTTTTATGGTTATGTGTTGTAAAAGTGTTTATCTCTTAGAGACATGCTGAAATATTTATGGAGAAATGATATGATGTCTGGGATTTGCTTAAAGATAATCTAATGTGGGAGGCAGAGCAAGCAGGTTATAGATGAAACCCATCCATCCATGAGCTGGATGTCATGAAGCTGGAGACGGGCACATGGAGGTTCACTACACTAGTTTCTCTACTTTTGTGAATGCTTTATGTTTTCAATTACAAAATGTTTGTTTCCTTAAGAGAATGTTTTAACGTTGCAGGTTATCAGACAGAGGCAAATATTTACCAGTAATTCAAGAAATGTAAAGAAATATACCTTTTGGCCTATTGAATTAGCAACAATTTTATTTTAACGGTAATGCTTAATGGTAATTTCTAAGGTTAGGTGAAACAGACATTTGCGTGCATCGTAGCAGGAATGTAGTGGTGGATATAACACTTTTGGAAGACAATTTTATAGTAGAAACATTTCTATCCTATCTAGAAGAGAGACACATGTTTTCTAGTCTGTACTCTTCAAACTGGTAATTTCATAGAATAGTCCCATATCTCCCCATCTTGAAATAAAAAGGGGGAGCCCTGGAGCAGACACCTGCTTGGAGTACCTGAGTAACAGCGCACAGGCCAAGGTGGCTGGGAGCGGTGAATACAGGAGAGAAGGGTGGGAGAATGGGGTCAGGGAAGACTGGAAAGCAGATCATAAAGACCCTGAAGAACACACTGAGTGTAACAGCGAACCACTGGAAGCTTCTCAGCAGAGGGATGACTTGAGCTGATTGATGTTTTCAAAGCATCGCCTGGCTGCTGTGTGAGCAGAAGGGGACAGAGGAGAGGGGAAGAAGGGAGGTCAGTTGGGAGATGGCTGCAGTCATCAGGCAGCAAATGGGTTAGAAGTGGCTGCACTCTGGATGTATTTTATAGGTGAGACCGACAGGAGTTGTTGGATTCGATACAGGTGTGAAAGTGAGAAGAGAGTCAGAGATAACTCCAAGTCTCTTTTAAACAGCAACTTTATGTCAACAAATATTTGTGGGGTTTTTTGTGGGTTTTTTTTTTTAAGTGATTGGGCTTGTTTTTTTTTTTTTGTTTTGTTTTTTTTAATATATCTTTATTGATTTCAGAGAGAGGAAAGGAGAGGGAGAGAGATAGAAACATCAATGATGAGAGAGTCATTGATCGGCTGCCTCCTACACGCCCGCGACTGGGGATCAAGCCTGCAACCCGGGCATGTGCCCTGATCGGGAATCGAACCCCAATCACCTGGATCCTAGGTCAACGCTCATCCGCTGAGCCATGCCCGGCCGGGCTGTCAGCAAATATCTGTGTAAGATGGTGGGGATGGGATGCACCTATGAATAAAGCGTGGCTGGTCCTGCACTCCATGAAAGAGAGGCACACACATTCCCAGGCCGTTTTAATACGTGAAGGCCTAGTATATTAGACACTAGTGAGGCTAAATGTTAAAATGAACATACTTGGGAACCCAGAAAAAGGGCAGTAAGGGCTTCTAGAGGAGAAATACTTGCATGAGGCTTGGATGCATAAGAGTTGGCAGGTGAAGACCCTGCCTGGGAATGGGACCAGCCCACCTGAGGCCTGGAAGCAGAATCTGAGGGAGGTGTCGAGGAAAACACTAAGCACTGGGTGATCCTAGAGCCTAGCATGCAAGATGGGACATGGAAGGAAATGAGGGAAAAGCCACAGAGACCCAGAGGAGAAGGGTCTTGGCCTTTCCAAGGAGCTTGGGTTTTATCCTGAAGGCAGTGAGGGCCACAGATGGGTGTAAAACCAAGGAGATCAGAGGTGAGATGTGAGCCTCAGAAAGTTTATTCTGGCAGCACTCAGTGGAGAAAGCAGTCAAGGTCAGGCTGGAGACCAGGAGACCCCTGTGGAAGCTATAACAGCAGACCAGGGGGAAATGCTAAGAGATCGAAGTAACAGTAGATAGAGGCAAAGAAATAGCGAATAAGTGTTTAAAAAGTAGAAAATAGAAGGTGACTTGAGGGCATATTATGCTAAATAAAATAAGTCAGGCAGAGAAAGACAAATACTACATGATATCACTTCTATGTGGAATCTAAAGAAGAAAAACCAAACTCATAAATACAGAGAACAGATAGGCAGTTACCAGATTGTAAGATGTGGGAGCTGGGTGAAAGGGGTAAAGGTGGCCAAAGGTTCAAACTGCCAGTTTATAAGATAAATAAATCCTGGGAAGCAGTGTACAGCGTGGTGACAACAGCTAACAACACTGTGTTGTATATTGGGAAGTTGCTGAGAGTAGATCTGGAAAGTTCTCATCAGAAGAAAAATAATGTAACCTTGTGAGGTGATGGATGTCAACTACTGAATTTATTTTGATGATCATTTCACAATATATACATGTATCAAATCACTATGCTGTACACCTAAAACGAATACAATATTAATGCGCCAATTTTATCTTGATTTAAAATTTTAAAAAATATAAATAGAAGGTAAAATGAGCAGGTTGGATGTTGGGGTGACTGAATGTGGTCTAGGATGGTTCCCAGTTCCCGATGTGGGTGACTGACGTGGAAAATTGGGAAAGGCAATGAGTGTACTTGGACATACCCGGTTTGAATTTCCCGAGGGACACACCCGAGTGGCTGGTTCTGCAGGCAGTTAGATATGGAAGTCTGAAGTTCAGGAGACAGGTCAGGGCTGGAAATAGATACGTGTCCGTGCCATTCTGTCCCTTGGGGCTCTATAAGTCAGGTCTGATTTGCTTTTCATGTGGAGGTTCTTTAAATACTTGAGGACAGCTGACATCCTTCAACTCCACCCCACTGAGCTGCCCGGAGGCCACGCAGCCTTGGTTCCTCCCACCACTGCTCTTTTGGGGGGCGGTCCAGCCTTGTGGTTGGAAGCTTTGCTGCTCAAAGTATGGTCTGTGAACCAGCAGCACCACCTGGGAGCTCTGAGAAATGTAGACTCTTGAACTCTCCTCAGATCTACTGAATCAGTGTACATTTCAAAGAAATTCTCCCCCTATCCTCCCAGCCCCTGTGATTTGTGCACAGCTCTGGTTTAAAGTACAGGCAGACTGGCCAGCTGGTGTGGCTCAGTGGTTGAGTGTGAACCCACGAACCAGGGGGTCACGGATTCGATTCCCAGTCAGGGCACATGCCCCGGGTGGCAGGCTCGATCCTAGTCACGTTGCGGGTGACGCTGTGGTAGCCCTAGCCTAGCCAGGTGCCAAAGTTCTTCACGGGAAGCGGGTATTTCTTGAACATCTGCCCACAGTAGACGGCTCCCCCTGGAGAGTTCTGCCTCCTCTCCAGTCGAGACTCAAAGGACCAGAAGCGGGACTCCGTAAGGGCACGCCGGTGGGAGGGTGCGTGTGCAGCCGAGGGGCGAGCGGTGCCCGGTGGGCGGGGTGCCGCCTGTGCTCGCCCTGTGCCCAGCCTTCCTAGTGTGCGCCCCGCGCTCCCCGCCACCCACGAAAGGCTGGACTCCCAGAGTCCTAACGTCTTTGGATTCTGCCTCAGGTCAGTAATGAGTTCTGTAATTTTGATTGAAATGCAGACTTAATTTCAGTGAGCAATAATTTTGACTTTTTTCCCCTCCGTTATTGCCTTTAGTCTTGAAAAATGTTGACGGCGGGGGTTTTGCCCAGGAACCTGGCGCTGAATGTGTTCCCTTCTTCACCTTTTCCTGCAAGCCCCGCAAAGTGGCAAAGAAACTCTCCTCTCTCTTTGGTCTGGTGGTGGCCTGGAGCTTTGTTATGTGTGTTTGATTTGTGACCCGCCACCAGAAGCAGGGTCCTACGCCAGGGACAGTGGGACAACCATGAGTGTGAAAACAGGACCCTGAGCCTCGGAGTTGTCGTTGGTCCCCACCCCCTTCCCCAGGAGCTGGTTCAGTAGAAGAGCCAGCATTTGGGTAAACGCCCAGGGCGATTCTCACAAGGAACATTCCTTCTGAGAAACATTGCGTGTGGTGTAGATTCAGAGGCTATTCTTTGGAGTTTGATGAGGGTCATTTTCCTTGTGAGATCTTAACTTCTCTAAGCTGAGTCCCCTTAGCATGGGCCAGTCACGGAAGCCACCACGTCAAGTTGTGAGGACTGAATGAGATAAAGCCCACGAAGCACACACTGTCTGCCCAGATAGTCCGTGGGCTCAGTAAGAGTAAACCCACTATTCTTGAAAAGGCAGAGCAGCCTTTAGGTTGTAAGCACAGCTGTTGGAATCCAAAAGATCTGGCCTCAAATCCTATTCCGCCATTTACAGTTTGTGCGACCTTGGCTTCCCATACTATAAAAAATGGGATCCATACAGCCCTCCAGGGTCAAGCTATAAGGATGGACACGTGAGTCAAAAGCCTAACTCGACTCCTCGTATAATCATTAGCGCTACTCCCGGTGTTTCTGGCTCTCCCCCTTCCAGGCGCACAGTAGAACGCAATCCACGTTAGGTGTGACCGTGGGACTAGCTTTGGCTGTTGGAATGTGAGGAACGCTGACATGGCACTTCTGGGCAGAAGTTTTAAGAGATGATAGGCGATCTGCCACATGCCCTCACTCTGCCTGGAAGGCTGTGGGAGCACCGGTCATGATGGAGCCTCTGTCAGTCTAGATCCTGAGAGTCTATGTGGAGCAGAGGCTACCTGATGACCCCAGTGGACACGTACAATGACCAAGGGGGGAAAAACACTTTTGTTATGTTAAGCCACTGAGATTTTGAGGTCATTTGTTAATGCAGCATAACCTAGTCCATCCTGCCTAATAAGGCTGGTATATCATGACCTCTCAAATTGTTACCAGCTATGATTATTGCAACCTGTGTCCATCAGTGGCTTCCAGCTCACGTAGGGCAGAAGCAAGACGTAAGAAAGTGAAATGTTAAATAATAATCTTTTACTGCCTACTAGAAGTGCAAAATAAGTGAACATTTTCCATATAGTGTATACTCTAGAAGGCAGTGAAGAGAAAGAGATTGTGGTCTATAGTAATTAGGAAAGGTCTGGTTTTATAAAATGCAAATTTACCGAGACTTTAATTTTTGTTCTATCTAAAGTAAAAATAAATTTAATTCCTTACGTGTCTTGTCATATAACCTAGACCTGAGTTCTTAGGAAGAATCTTGAATTAAAAATTTAAGCAATTATAGCAACCAGGGCCTCCCAGAATATTACCTGCTCTTATTAAAATCTCAATTTCCAAAACAGATGTCTTCCATTTGGGCTTTTCATTAAAGAAAAAAAAAGGAAGGAAGGAAGGGAGGGAGGAAGGAAGGAAGGAAAGGAGGGGGGAAGGAAGAGAGGGAAGAAAGTGAATGTCTATGGGATAAATTGGTGTTCTGTCCTTTCTTACTAATGGCATTTCTCCTTGGCCTGAAGCGCTCTGGGCTCTTGTCTGCTGTCCCAGGATCCAAGAAGGTGTAGGTAGGAGGATCTCATGAGAAGGCTGCAGTGGAGGAAGCTGTGATGGAGACCACAGCTTCCAGCATGAGACACCGAAAGACTAGGTGGGAGCAGCCAGAGCCCAGAGCAGAGTCCCGTCTGTGAGCGGTGGGAGGACACCGAGCATGTGCAGAGGCCTCTCCCCTGCTACCATGAGGCTGCCTCAGCTCCCTCTTGCACCAGATGCCATCCTAGGAAGGGGGTGGTGGGAGGAGGGAAAACACCCACAACAGAAGTTTGAGCTTCTCATCAGTGGAGCAAAGTGATGATGAGGTAAACAAAGAGAATTTCCCCAGAGAGTGAGAACTCCAGAGCAAGGTGAGAGGAGTTTTAAAAAACTAAAGTACTAGGAATAAATTTGATCCCACCATGCATTTGCTTATAATCATATGCAGTGAAATTACGATGATTATGCGGTACCCATATCTGAACAAGCATGAAAAAAATTAGTCCACCAGCCATGTGGCTCCTTTCTTGCAAGATACTAAAACAGCATCCTTCCATTCAGTAGTTCTCAAGTCGAAAGCATGCTTCAGAATCATCTGGCAGGTTTGTTAGGAGAGGGATTACTGGGCCCACACCCAGGGCTTCTGATTGAGTAGATCTGGGATGGGGCTTAGCACGTGCGTTTCTAACAAGTTCCCAGATGATGCTGACGCTGCTCGTCCAGGGAACACACTTTGAGAACCACTGCACTCGTTCATCTAAGCCTGGTGTTCAGCTAGGTCTTCCTTTCTGTGGTTTCTCCAGTTGATGTTAAATACTGGCAGGTGGCAGGCTTCCTAGCGTGGCTGTGGCTCATGTGCAATCCTGTCACCATCATCATCATCATTTTCTTTGTCTCTACCATCATCATCGGACACTAGCATTGACCTGGAGCCAAACACCTTACTGAGTGCTTTATACGGCTGATACCATTTAATCCTTGCAAATACCATTACTTTCATCTTCCAGGTGGAGGAGCTAAGGCTGTGAGAAGTCAAGGAACTCATTCAGAGTTATAGAGCCCCCAAGACCCAGGCACACCTGAGCCTCAGGCTGGGCAGCCTGACCCAGAGCACACGTTCTGTCACTGTTACTTGAACAGGGCTCTTTATAATGGGTTGATTGAGGGGGCTACAGGATCTCAGAATTGATCAAACAAAAACAAAACCACTGAATATAAAAGCCTCTGTTTCAGTTGTCCTGAAGCCACCTTAGACCCTGGCACCTTTCTGGGCAAGTTTCTCCGTAGCTTCTACCCTGCCGTGTTTTCACTCTTAAGCTCTTTCCTCCTCCATCACCCACCCCAAAGTTTCTATCCGCTTCCTGCCACATTCTCAGTCTTCCCCGATTGGGGGTGGAAGGGGGCACAGGAGGGGGTGTTTGCTGGAACACCTAATTAAATTGAATTCTGCTAAGCAAAAAGCCACCTCCTCTAGAGAGAAATTGTATCACTTTTAGTGAGCAGAAGCAAGCTCTCAGCAATTGTGTTTTAAATGCATAGTTTAAAAAACTCACTTTTATGGAGGAGCAAGTCCGGTAATGGGCTCAAACAGAATGGACCTGAACAAGAACAGTCCATGTTCCCTCCACTTTCGTGGGTTAGCCCCAAGGGGTACTCATCAGTCTCCTGATTGCTGGGTTTTGAACTACCCCTGCCCATCTCAGACCCAAACTTCAATTTTAAAAGAATTCATCAGAGCCATGAATCACATTAGTCAGCCGCCCAAAACCTGCTCCCTAATGTTCCACACAAGAATTTCCAATCTGAGTGTTCCGTGAGGCAGGACAGTCGCCTCCCCAGTCCCTCTGAGCCGAAGGACGTGGGTGTTCCAGTTCCCAAGCCTGACTCAGCTCTGCTTCCCGGGAACAGAAGGGGGGAACCTGAATGGAAACCCCACTGCTCTTCCCTTCTCCACCTCCCCTGGGGTCAAGGGCACCTCCCAGCCCGGCCCAATCCGTACAGGATGAGCGGGCTGGCCCCTCAGTGGCCAGAGGCTGGTGGGGGAGAGGGGAGCAGGGAGGGTGGCTGTGGAGTGGGGGGTGGGATAGGAGCCAGAGCGGTGTAGCTGCTGGTCAGCCATGCGGTCACTGGTTAATCCTGGGCTCCCAGGCAGAGCCTCTGCACCCGCCAAGGCCGAGCAGATCCACCGGATCTGGCTCTTGGCTCATCCACACCCTCACATTCTTGTTCACACATTGAAATATATCAAAGAAATACATGCTCACTGAAAACAACAAAAAACACACGAGGACCCCAAACAAGGAAACCAAGCCCCCTCCACCCCAAAGTGATCACGATTAGCTATTGCACGTATATGCTTCCAGATATTTTTCACAAACCTAAATGTATAACTGAAACAAAACCGCATCGTGCCACATGCACTGTTTCGCAGCCCGCTGTGTCTTTTCTACCTCACGGGACACTGTGGCTCTCCTTCCTTGCTGGTCGACACACATCTACATCATCATTCCCGGTGGCACACTATGTGGCAGACTAACTGATTTATCTAACAGCCCCTCTTGTTAAACTCAGTGCTGGGCTAGTGCCCTCCTCCCTCCCCACCCCCACCCCACTCCCACCCCACCCCCAGCAAACTAACATACAGCAGTTTTCTCCCCACACCTGTTACTGGTCTGACCTCCCCGCTGCACTGGGGCTCTGAGGCCTTTCTCCTGCCTCCCCATCTCCTTACTCGCTCCCTGTGGGTGGGACCATGACCTCCAGACACCTGAAATTCCTGCAGCCTGCACAGCGTGGCCCGTGACTGACAGACAGATGGAGGACAGCGTGACAGCCACCCCGGTAAAGGAGGAGTATTTGCTCTTCGATCACACCTCTCCCCCCCCCCCGTGCCTGATCTCCCTCCTCCCTCACACACATTCTAGCGTGTTCTCTGCCTGTCCCCCTTTCACTCCCACTCTGTGCCCTCCTTAAGCTGACCACTCCTGACACGCATTCTAGAATTCTCCCTCGATTTCGTGACCCTACTTCTCTCCTCCACACAGGACACACACGCACGTCACACTCACAGCCCCTGTACTCCTCACCACACATCCCCGCACGCTCCTGGCTCTGCTGCTTACCAGCTCCGTGACCTAGAACAGGCCGTTTTCCCGAGTCTGCTTCCCCATCCGCAAGATAGGAGATGCTCCAGCACACCTCAGAGACACTGCAGGTTCAGTACAGGCCACCACAACAAGGCCGGTACCACGAGGAGCCGGTCCTAGTCTTTTTGCTCGTGGAGGGTCTTGCTTCCAACCTGTAAAAAAACACAGCAGTTGTGACGCGCAATAAAGCGAAAGCAGTAAAACAAGGTGTGGCTGCATCTGGTTTAAGACAGTCGCGAGGCCTAGAGGTCAAGAGGGTCGAGTGGCTGGGTGCTCAATAAATGGTACTTGTCAGTATTATTCAAAAGATACCATCATAAGAGCCAGTTCAAAGAGGACTCCAGTGTCGGGGCTCTAAGGAAAACAAGTGTTTTTCTTATTTTCGTCTGTGGGCAATAACTCTCAGCTTCAGAGCTGTCAGTCAGCATTCCTAAGTGTCACCCAACGGGAGAGAAAGAGGCCAGGCGGTTAGCAAAAGTGACAAAAGCCCAATGGGGAACCGGAAAAGGAAATGCTGTGATGCAAAGGAGTGACTTTTGTGGGCCTGGGTTCAGGCGTCATTTCTTTTCGGTCCTAGAATAAAGAATGGCACCAAATGGGCACTGTAGATTGTGTAGCCAATCAAGTCTCCCTCTAGGCCTGGGCTGCTGGCAAACTGGAGGCCAAGTGTGTGGCTTGGCTTCTAACAGCACGGCCCTTTTGTGTCTGCCTCCTTCCTGACTTTATCTGATCTCTCTAACATGGCTTAGTTTCTCTTTTTCACTTCATCTAATTTTTGTTCTCTTGTGGTATTCCATGGATTCCTATCATTTGTTTATTTTCCTCTCGGACAAAGAATGAATAAATGGATGGGTGAGTGAGTGAATGAATGATTACAATCAGAGCAGAGGATCTTAGAAACCACGTAAAACTGAATTCAGGTGTCTCCTCTGCCACATCATTAGCAGATGGTCAGTCCAGTTGTCTCATCTTGATTTTTGCAGTGGTTAGAAGCTCACCACCTGATAAGAGAATCCATTCCAGCTTCACTATAAAGTACTGTGGCTTGCCCAGCTGGGTGTGGCTCAGCGGTTGAGCATGGACCTAGGATCCAGGAGATCGCAGTTCAATTCCCGGTCAGGGCACATGCCCAGGTTTTGGGCTCGATCCCCAGTGGGGGGCATGCAGGAGGCAGCTGATCAATGACTCTCTCATCATTGATGTTTTTATTTCTCTCTCTCCCTCTCCCTTCCTCTCTCTGAAGTCAATAAAGACATATTAAAAATAAATAGATAGATAGATAGATAGATAGATAGATAGATAGATAGATAGACAGACAGATACTGCAACAAGACAAGTATTTTAGTTCAATCTGTCTAATGTGGGACCCATGGACCTATGCTGGCCTTCAAACTGTTTATTATCAGTCTGCAATAAATACAGAAGTTTAGAGTAATTTATAGCAATTTGGAATTGCTGTGACATCCAAATGCATTTTACAGATATATTTTAATATTTCACAAAAGCATCAGTCTAGGACAGATTGAAAATCTGAAACTGATCCATCATCACAGGTGGTTTGAGAAGCATGGCTTTAGCCCACTCTCATTGTTCTTTGTTCTACATCTCTCCCGTCCTACAACAGGTATTGAGATTGTCTTTCCAGGTAGTAAAAGTCTCACTATCTAATTGTAAACCATTTTCATCAGCTTCTTACCCCTTGGCTTTTAAAAATTGGCTTTGATATCTTTGCTCAGGTCCCATTGTTCTGACTTTTTGGCAGCCCCCTCTCTCAACTGAGGGGCTAAAAAGAAGTACCAGAGTTAAAAACAAACAAACAAATTCACATAGATTAAAAAATATCTCTCGCCCGGCCAGGCGTGGCTCAGCAGTTGAGCGTCGACCTAGGATCCAGGCGATCAGGGTTCGATTCCTGGTCAGGGCACATGCCCGGGTTGTGGGCTCGATCAATGACTCTCTCATCATTGATGTTTCTCTCTCTCTCTCCCTCTCCTTTCCTCTCTCTGAAAAATCAATAAAGATATATTTAAAAATAAAATAAAAAATAAAAAAAAATCTCTCTTCTCTTTCCCTTTCCTGTAGATAAAATTTAAAAAAAGATATGCACAAACTTATAACAACGGTTATCTTTGAGTGCTGAGACCAAAAGTAGAAGCTGTGTTCTTTTGCATATCTGAATTTTCTGTATTTTCTACAATGAGTGTGTATTACGAGAGAAAAAGAAGTCCATGCCCTATCTCTTGAGTTTCATAGACTTTCCATGGATTTTCCTTCTTAGTCCCTTGTTCCCTTCAGAGTAAATGCTGAATGAACTTCAGCAATTTATATATCATTCCTGGAAATTCTTAGGACACTGTCATAAAAATGTTGCCTTGACACTCTCAGATATTAAATCCACATCAGAATTGGTCTGCAAACACCGAGCTGTCAGATGAAGTTGTGGTCTGCCACTCCTCCTCCAATTTCCTGCCAAATCCTGCAGTTAGTTCCTGCATTTACTGGGACATTATTCTAACCTTGATTTTCTGAAACAGCATCACTGATATTCCTCAGTGGGGGGGTATGATATGTGCAGTAAAGCTTGAGTTCTCCATATTATGAGGCAGGGATCATTCTGGGCTTATCTCAAGCATCTTGCGCACAAGGATTTGTGGGAACTATCTTGGTTTGTAGTCAGACTTTAAGTATTGCAAGACAGTAATACATGCCTTGCATTTCTATAGAAAAATTTACCTCCAGGGGATTTTAACACATATAATTTCATCCTGCTCTCAAGTGAGATCCTTGTAGTAACGGTAATTAGAGGAATTTAAATTAAACCCATAGTGTGGTAATATTTTCGCCTATAAATTATGATAGATTTATTTAATGCTATTATCCAGTCCTGGAAAAATCATAAGGAAACTGGTGCTTTCATATATGACCAATAGGAGCATAAATTGGTATCATCTTTCTGGAGGGCAGTTTATCTCTCTGTATCAAAAGTATTAAAAATGCATGAATAAGAGGAACTTTTGGCTAGGGCAGAGAGAAGAGGTAAGAAAATTCTCCTCCCTCCCCCGCCAAAAACCAATAAAACTGAACAAAATTGTTAAAGAATCATCACTTCAGAGGTCTGGAAATTGACCAAAGGCAAACAGGAAATTGAAAACTATTCATGAATAACTGCTGAACTTTGGGCAGGAACAGAAGTCTATGGCATTCTTCACAGACACACACACACACACACACGCTGAGGTAGATATTATTATCCCTATCATTTGGAACAATATAATTTTGGAAAGAAAACTGAGTCACAGGTGAAGGGACAAAGTTACATTATTATCTCCATTTTAGAGATTGAAAAACAAGAGCTGAGCCTCAGAAAGGTTGACATGCGTCAAAATCCCCCAGCCAGAAAGATGCAGAACCAGAATTTAAACTTCATGAGAAGCAATTACTGTGCCAAGACTGTATCCAGAATCTTCTGTATTGTTTGCATGCTGACCTTCTTTGGAAGTGGGGAAATAATAGCCTTTGGCACAAATGGATTTATTTTAGTGCCAGTAGCAAGTAACACAAGTTAAAAGAAATGGCGTATCCCTTCCAACAGCTTGTCCAGTAGGTGTTTGGCCTACTTTCTCTCCTCCTGGAGTTTGGTTCTTTAAAAAGGTGATTTTCTTTCTTTCAGATTTAGACCTTAATTTGGATTTGAGTAAGTGCACTCCACAGTGCTCATGTAAAGGGCTTCATACAAATGGGTCAAGTGGATTTGTTGCTGGATTTAAGGCAAAACCAGCAACATTAAGCATAAATGTAAAAGCACATTCATTCTGGGGTCCAGATGCTCTAAGCATTGAAGTACACGTTTGAGTATATCCAACATCTTATAATGTCTCTTAGAAAACAGGCACTAGAAATATGTCTGAGCGCATTGTGAGTAGCCAGCGGAAGTTACAACAGGTAGTAGATACTCGTTCATGACTCCAGGGTTGTTTTTACAGCTGACAAACCCAGGACGCTCAGCAATAATAACACCTACTTTTATGCCAGGCATTGGTCTTACTGTTTTCTGTGCAGAATCTTAGGAAACCCTCCTGCCCATAACCCTACGAGGAAGGTGCCACTTTTATGCCCTTTTTAGAGATGAGGGAGTTGAGGCCTAGATACAGTAATGACACACTCCACTGCCGTGGCCAGCACGTGGCATGGCTAGAACTCAAAGTCAGGTCCGTTGAACCCTTAAGTTGGATAGTAGACTCTACCTGTCAGCCTCTAAAACACCCCACCTGAGAGAATACAAAGCAGATTCTTGAATAAGATGGCGGCGCAGGCAGGCAACCACAGTCCCCCGCCTCCCGCAGCCACATCAAGATCACAACTAAAACACAGAACCACCGTCACTCAGACCCTCCTGAGATCTGGCTGAACAGAAGCCCCACAACCAGGGAGCTGAAGAAGTACCAAGACCGGTAGGAGGGGTGGAGACGCGGGCGGGTGGGGGCTGAACTGTGGAGACACGGCCGCCGGCCCACACCCGGTGCCACGGGGTAAACCTGGGAGGGAACCTCTCGGCGGTGGGGGTTTCCCGGAGGAGGGAGGGGTCCCAGCCCCACAGCAGGCCCCCAGCCCAGGGCTCCAGGGCCAGGAAGAGACGTCCCCACAACTCCGGGCTGTGAAACCAGCGGGGACTGTCCCTGAGGGTCGCGGAGGCTGCGGGAGCCCCAGCAGCTCCTCCAAAGGGCCCGGCGCGGACTCACTCGGACGCTCCCTCTGAGCCCAGCGCCGGGCAGCAGCCTGAAAGGACCCGGGACACTCGGGGAGGAACTGACCTGCCTGAAGTTGGGGCGAGAGGCGGAGGGGCGGCTTCCTCCCAGGCAGAAGGGCTGGCGGAGGCCACGGCTCCTGTGGCGAGTCCTCCCCACACACAGCCGGCAGGCAGGTGCCATATTTGTGTCGCCAGCACCTGACTCACACCTTTGGCCCCGCCTCGTGATTCCCGGAGGCCCCGCCCCTCCCCACCTGCAGCTCATCCGGGCCATTTCCAGGGGCTTTTCTGTGCAAGGGGCCTCCCGAGCCCCATGCTTAGGACTTTCCTAAAATCTCTCAAACAAGCAGCAGCGGGCCCCATAGACTTGATAAGCGGCCCCAGGCCTGGCACTAGCGGCAGCTGCACTGGCTCATAGCTTGGCCTCTCCTGGGCACCTCCAAGCCCAGCACAAGTGCAGCCAACTACAGTTTGCTGTGTAGCTCATGCTGGGTGGCCCTGGGCAAGGCACTGGCAGAGCCTGACTTTGCACCTCCCGGGAGGCCCCAGAGACAGTGCACCTGGTGGGCAGACTCGACCACGCTGGATTACAACCCTACCACATCCACGAGGGACACTCAAGGGGAGCACTTGGTGAACACCAAAGCTCCACTGAAGTAAATCCTGCTCCATAGGGGTGTCTCCAGCACAGCAGCTCTTGGCTGTAGTTGCAGCTGGTCCTCACAGCCGATTGGCCTGGGGGTCAGTTCCTCCCAGGGACGCCAACAGCAACCAAGGCTCAACTACAACAGGTCAGAGCACACAGTCCACACAGGGGAGCACCTAGAAAGCCCAACTCAGGTGACTGGGGAGGCTGAGCCACTGGACCCTACAGGACACCTACTACACACAGCCACTCTACAAATTCCAGGAGACATAGCAGCTCTACCTAATACATAGAAACAAACACCAGGAAGCAGCCAAAATGTGGAGGCAAAGAAACATGTTACAAAGGAAAGAACAGAAGAAATCTCCAGAAAAGGAACTAAATGAAATCCAACCAAGCAAGCTACTAGATACAGAGTTCAAAATTATGGTCATAAGGATACTCAAGGATATTAGTAAGACTATTAAGAAAACAAGTGCCCAGCCAGGAGTGCCTTAGCGGTTGAGTGTTGACCTAGGATCCAGGCGATTGGGGTTTGATTCCCGATCAGGGCACATGCCCTGGTTGCGAGCACGATCCCCATTTAGGGGCGTGCAGGAGGCAGCCTATCAATGACTCTCTCATCATTGATGTTTCTATCTCTCTCCCCCTCTTTTTCTCTCTCTGAAATCAGTAAAGATATATTTAAAAAAAAAAAAGAAAACAAGTGAGACCATCAATGACATAATAAAACACCAATCAGAAATGAAGGCTACACGAACTGAAATGAATAATAATTTACAGGGAATCAACAGTAAAGTAGAGGATGCTGTGAATCAAATCGGCAATTTGGAACATGAGGAAACAAAAAACACCCAACCAGAAGAGCAAAAAGAAAAAAGAATCCGGAAATATGAAGATAGTATAAGGAGCCTCTAGGACAACTTCAAGTGGCCCAGCATTTGCATTATTGGGGTGCCAGAGGAGAAGAGACCAAGGAATTGAAAACCTATTTGAAAAAATAATTACAGAAAATTTCCCCTACCTGGGGAAAGAAATAGACTTACAAGTCCAGGAAGCACAGAGGGTCCCAAACAAGAGGAACTCAAAGGGGCCACAGCAAGACACATCATAATTAAAATGCCAAAGGTTAAAGACAAAGAATCTTAAAAGCAGCAAGAGAAAAGCAATTAGTTACCTACAAGGGAGTCCCCATACGACTGTCAGCTGATTTCTCAACAGAAACCTTGCAGGCCAGAAGGGAGTGGAAAGAAATATTCAAAGTGATGAAAAGCAAGAACCTACAACCAAGATTGCTCTACCCAGCAAACTATCATTTAGAACTGAAGGTCAGATAAAGAACTTCACAGACAAGGAAAAGCTAAAGGAGTTCATCACCACCAGACCAGCACTACAGGAAATGTTGAAGGGTCTTCTTTAAGAAGAAGCTAATGAACAAAAGAATCTGATGAACTAAATAGATCCAGAGACATTGATGCATGCAACAGACGATCATATTTCAGAGGAAAGAGGGAAGGGGGGTGGAAGGTGGGAAGAGATTAACCAAAGAAGTTATATGCATATACACATAACCCAGACAATAACTGGGTGAAGGCCTGGGGACGGGGTGGGAGCGAGGTGGAGGGAGTCAATTGGGGGGAAAATGGGACACCTGCAATACTTTCAACAATAAAGATGAATAATAAAATAATAAAAATATAAATAAACTAACAAACAAATAAATTACCCCATCTGAGAATCACGGTCATAGGTGGGCCTGCCTCTTTGAAAGTTTAACTACATCAACTAGGTATATTCTCAGAATGTTCCCAAAGACCTCTAAAATAGTAACAAATACTGCATTTGTTTAGGATGCTAATTTCAACTAAAGTATCTAAGCATGAAGGAAGTTACTGCCTGCTAAAGTTAAAAGATTTAACTGACTGGTAAGGATTAGAACCAGAAATATTTAAAGTCTGTTAATTCATTAAATTTGGATTTTCAGATAGAATGGAGGTGACAGGACTTTTCCTAAACCCTGGATATCTGACTTTGACTGGCCATGGTCATGATCTCAAGGAGCTCATGGTCTAATAGCAGATACAGGAGCACAGAAAACAGAGCATAGCACAGTATTAGATGTGTCACAGTCACAGCAGGGGATGTTTTATAGTTTTAACCTCTAATATGGCGTGGGCACTGACCAACCAAGTAGCATGGACCCTAGGTACCAGTACGACCCTGAATCACTACTAGTGAGTGTCAGCTATGGAAACCAATCTCTGGGAGAGTGGGAAAGCCTTCTAGCAAGATAGTATTTGATGATGCAAATTGAATTGCAGTTACTGGTTCAAGAAAAGCCAAGAGGGCATCTAGGAAAGAACAGCATGAACCAAAATAAAAAGGCAAGAAAACCAGAAGGTGCCCGACACATGGATGACAGTGAGGCTGGGAAGTGGGTGCAGGGAAGGTAGGTGGTAAGCTGAGAGGCGATCAGAGCAACATCCTAAAGGACCTTGAACATCATAGTCTGACCTTCCTTTATATTGTTGCAACTTGGAGCCTTTGTGGTATATCTCAGCAGAAAAATGATATGTAAATATAAATCAGTGAGAATCATTAGACATTCCCCAGTCTGTCCTTAAAAATGCAGATGTTCATCTCTGAAAATTGATCAGTCAATCATTCCTTGAATGTGTTCCAGAACAAGCAGCTAATCTCCTTAAAGTAGTCTAATTCATTGTGGGGGGAATACTTTCTCAAAGGCCTTTTTAAGGAAGCTATACTTTGTTTATGATCTTTTGTAAATGAATGAGATAGATGGTAAGCCCCTGATTTACACGTTGAGCTTTCTAAAGTTTGAAGTTAGCTAAATTCACTCAAAAAGCTTCTTCGTGACCTGATTTACAACTCCCGCCGCCACTGTCTGATTCGTCTCCTCCTGAACGTTGTACTTTACCTTACTAACATCCCTTGGATGCCCAAGGCTAGACAACAGACACTCCACACATCTATCTAGCACATTCCCTCTCTTCACCTGGACGCTCTCCTTCAGCCTTTGTTTTTGTTAATCACTAGTTTGAAAAGTTTTTAAGATTTGATTATTACAAAATTAACAAAATGCTCATTGTAAAATAAGTCAAGTAATATGATACATGTAAGGTAAAAAGTGTAGCTCTCTCTTTCTTCTAGTTCCGCTGTCCAAAGAAAACCAGCATGAACAATTCTGTGAGCGCTTCTAAACTTTATCCACACACTAACACACGTGATTGTACCATTATTAGAATTTCATTAAGTTTCTAAACATCTGGCTAGCACGGTCTCTGCAGGCTCATACAAAGATTGCAGTCAGCCAGGCCTCCCTGTCCCACATCCTCATGTTATTAGAGAGCCTTGCTGGTTCTGTAGCTAAAGGTAGTGCTTTATTGTTATTATTTATTGAACTGCTTCATGCTTGTTGGGCCCATTGTCCCAGCCTATGGTGGTCTCTCAGATTCTTCGCTTTGTATCACCCATAGATTTACTAAGTGAGTTCATCAGGAGAACCCTGTTGGCCTGCCCCTGATTAAAATCCTTCAGTGTCTTTCCACAGCCCTTCTGAGCTTCCATTTCCTCATCTGTAAAGCTGAGTATGATTTGATGGTCTTTGAGATCCCTCTCTGATTTAAAAGTCTCTGAAACGATTTGAGCTGTGGCGTGCCCTGCTAAGCCACCTTCTAGCAGTAGCTCAAACTTTACAGCCTGGGAGAGTCCACATTTCCAAGACACATTGCAGAAGACGGTTATCCTGGGAAGCCCATCAAGGTCAAAGCAAACAGCTCTGATGAAATTATTCAGGCTTTGCTTTTGAAAAATGGGACACAGGAAAGTCAACCGAATGTGAAAGTATTTGCAGCAATTCTAAAGAGAGGGACCTAGCTTAACACTGTTTCCAAGTTTCAAGGGCTGGATGTATTTTGTCCTGGAGGGGAAGTTTGATCTTTAAAAAAAATCAAACCTGTGAGTTATAACTGTGGCTCCAGTTCTACAAAGGTTATCTGGAAGTTAGAAACCTCTGAAAGTGACTTAATTGCTTGGCTAGGCAATTTTTTTTGGACAGAAATCTTCACCAAACCACCTTGTGAGACTTTTCTTGAAATGAAATTTTGTGCTACCTCAAAAAACTTGTCCTCACTTAACCCCCTGAAAAAGGAGAGCCCTGAAAAGCAGGGCAAGGAGAGCCCGGAAAAGTAATTAATACATGAGTACACTTTAATTATTAGGCTGAAATACATTATGGGAATCATTTTTATTTTTAAACGATTTAATTTTCCTCCTTCCAGTGCAAAGGATTTAGCAGTTCCTAATTTTATTTCTCAAGGGCATATTTTCAGAGTTCTGTTACAACCAGAAACTATTGTTCCTCCCCTTCACACCATATGTCGCAAAGTGAATATTGCAGTACCCAGCCTTGACCGAATTTAGGGAACAGAAGTATGGAAGGACTTTTAGGTAGAGAGGAGGTGATGGAAAATGAAATCAGTGCATAAGAAGTCATCAAAATAATGACAACTAAGTGAAGCTACTAGAACAGAAGGTGCCTGAGCATCATTTGGCAAGGATTCTGGAACCAGACTGCTGAGTTCAAATCCCCACACACCAGCTGCATGACTTCAGGCAAGTTTTACCTAACCTCTATGTGCCTGCCTTCTCATCTATAAATTGGGGGTCATAATAATGCCTGCCTCAGGGACTTTTGTGCATATCCTATGAATTAAGACATGAAAGGTTCTTAGGGCAGGACCTGACATATAGTAAGTCTCAATAAAAATTTTATATACAGTGTGTATATAGTATATATTTATTAATAATGCATATTCAAATATTAATGAGACCTTTACAACCATCAGGATGATATTTTTATGATATATAATTTATTATATATAAATTATTATACATTTATTTATTGTAAGGAATTGAGTAACATGATTATAAATGCTGGCAAGACCAAAATCTGCAGGGTGGGCCAGCAGGTTGGAGCCAGGAGAGCTAATGCTGCAGTTCTGATCCAAAGACTGTCAGGCTGGAGAACCAGAAGAACTAATGTTCCAGTTCTAGTTCAAAAGCCAACTTTTGAACTAGAAGTGGATTCCTACTGGATTCCTACTACTTAGGGGATGGTAGGTAATGTTCTATTTGGGCCTTCAACTGATTGGTTGAGGCCCACCCTCATTATGGAGGGAAATCTGCTTTACTCTAAGTCCATTAAATTTTAACCTCATCCAAAACATCTTCGCATAAACATCCAAAATAATGTTTGACCAACTATCTAGGCACCATGGCCCAACTATGTTAATACGTAAAATTAACCATCACAGCTCTTATGAAAAACACACACACAGAAATCAACAAACATTGGCAAAGATGTAGAGAAACTGGAATCCTTGTGTATTGCTGGTAGGGATATAAAATGGTGCAACTGCTGTGGAAAATGATATGGCAGTTTCCCCCAAATTAAACACAATTATCATTTGGTTAGCAGTTATACTTCTGAGTATATACAGAAGGATTGAAATCAGGGACTGGGACAGATATTTGTACACGCATGTTTGTAGCCGCGTTATTCATAACACCTAAAAGACAAGATCCTCCCCAAATAATATGCACCCCTAATATCTATTCCAATCAGATGTAGGGCAGCTACCAGCCTCAGACCCTTACTCTGGCAACAACCACAGACCTACAAACCCTGAAAAAATAATAATAACAACAACAACTAATACTTATATAAAATCTCACCCAATTACTGTATAACAGAAACTTACAGTTTCTGTGTATTAATTTGTCTCAATACTCACAACAATCTTGTGAGTTAGATACTATTATTGCCACTCCATTTTTCAGGTGGAAAAACTGAGGCACACACCGACTTCTTATACCAAGAAAATGGCAGAATCTGGGATTCCAACCCAGAGCCTGACTGCAAATCCCATGCTCTTCCCCACCGCGCATTACTCCCTGAAGGGGTTCAGGCCGGAGATCCCAACTTGTGGCTCCAGAGTGTCCATGAACTACGGCAAAGTGCCCGAGAATCCATACGGCAGGCAAGTATATTCTGTAAACAAATGTATAATGCCTGAGACATTTATGTACAAATATTTCTCAAATGTATATCGATGCTGTTGTGAAGAAGAAAATATATGAATTCAATTTAAAAATATTGAATATATTGTGGCTTTTACTTATTATACAGTTTCTTGATCATAGATACACGAGAGACATCAAAGCCGATAGCAATATATCCAATTACAGTCTTCTTTTGCCTTATTTTGAGACACTGATAGATTTGCCTTTCCCTAATATCTTAGAGAAACATAAATCAAAAGAATAAACAAGTGCAAATTCTAAACAAAGGTGACTTTTAAAAATTTCTTATTTTGTTGAAGCGTACCATCCACAGAAAAAAAGTGCACATATCATAGGGGAATAGCTGGATGAATTTTCATAACCTGAAACCACAGTGTAACCAGCACCCAGATCAAAAACAAGGACATCACCGGCACCCTGGAAGATTCTCCGCGCTTCTGCAATTACTATCCAACTCCCCTCACGCGCAGCCAATTGCGTCTCCCAAAGAGACGCGTTTAAGTCCACACCCCTGGTGCCTGTGAATGGGACCTTACTTTGACATAGGCTCTTTGCAGATGTAATCAAGTTAAAATAGGGTCATCCTGGATTTGGATGGACTCTAATCCTTGGTTTTTCAGCCTTTCTATCTGGGGGTGTCTGATAAACTTGTTAGAGTTGAATTTTTTGTGCTTTCATTTGCTTGTTCAATGAAGTAAATTTATTTATTTTATAAAATAAAAGTCATTATGCTTGAAAAGATGGGGAGCCAGCAGAGAAAGAGATTGTATGAGTTTGTTGGGGCTGCTGTAACAAAATACCACAGACTGGGTGGCTTAAACAACAGAAATGTATCTACTCTTTGTTCTGGAGACTGGAAGTTCAAGATCAAGGTGTTGACAGGGTTGGTGTCTTCTGAGATCCCTCTTCTTGGTTTTGCAATGGCCACCTTCTCCCAGTGGCCTCACAGCTCTTCCCTCTGTGCATGCACATCCCTGGAGTGTCTCTGTGTGTCCTAATCTCTTCTCATAAGCGCACTAGTCAGATGGCATCAGGGCCCACCCTAAGAACCTCATTTTAACTTAATCACCTCTCTTTAAAGACCTTATCTTCAAATACAATGACATTCTGAGGTACTGGGCATTACGGCTTCAATATACGCATTTTAGGGGAACACAATTCAGCCCATAATAGTGACTTGATATTCATTTTTTAACTTCTATGGTCGCTCTGACCTCACCATAGGAGACCTTTGCACAAGCAAGTTTTAGACAGTAGAGCCTGAGCCAAGGAGATGGTTGGCAGGCAGCCCTGACATAGAGACACCCAGGCCACAGTGCCTGTGGTCTTTTCTTTCTTCTGTTTCTAAGTAAAGAAGTCCTGATTTTTGAATGTGAAAGGAAACGCCAAGTGAAGTTTTAAATATCACCCATAATGAGGTTTGACACCAGTATTGTCGTATGTAATAATTGTACTGCCCATGACTGACAGTGACGGCCTTAGAAGAAAAACTGTCCACTCAGTGACTTTCTAGGCAAGTACTTTTCACATTTGTTTTTTTCTTTCTTCAGTGAAAAAAGACCCTCACTGCTGTTGTTTACTTACTCTGTTTTATTGAGAGGTCTGTACACAGGGGCCTTTATTATCATTTATTTATGAAAGCAAATGAATAAATGCTTCTTCATTCAATTTGCTGGGTTCTCACAATGTGCCAGGCAGTGTGCTTGGCACTGGAGCTGGAGAGATGAGCCCCAGGAGAGCTCATGGTCTAGTGGAAAGGAGTGTAACAAGAGATGTCCAGGAAGCAGACAGGTGCTATGATATAGTTAACCACAGTCCGTTCAACTCTGGCTCGCACTGCTCTGAGAACTACCCCTTCTGGTCCACAGAAATAGGACCTGGCAACGATGTGGGACCGTGATCCTGCCATAAGGTCATAATGGATGGGATAAGAGGTGGATAACTGTCCCAAGATGAGTGACTTATGGTCCCTCTCCTTTGGAATTGTGGTTCAGGGATGCTTATCAGCCTTTGCTGATCACTTGAACTAAAGACTTGTGAATCTGGGAGCTATGGGTGGTCAGCTTTGGCTGTTGCTAGAGGAGAAAGAACTCACTCTCAGAGAGTTACAGACAGGCTACTACATGGAGTGGAAGAGAGAGGAGAAGGGAGAGGGGGAGAGAGAGAGAGAGAGAGAGAGAGAGAGAGAGAGAGAGAGAGAGAGACTGGCACTTTTTGTAATAGACTAGAATCAAGGCAGGGAGGTGGGAAGCTCTGGGCATGATTAGGAAACAGTTGGGGGTCCAGTTTGACTGGGGTGTAGAGTGTATAGAAGAGCAATTAAGAGGCAGGCTGGAAAAAATGCCAGTGCACCCCAATGGTGGTGTGATTGTTCATTTTGTGTGTCAATATAACTGGGCCATGAGGTGTCCAGGCATTTGGTCAAACATTACTCTCAATGTTTCAAAGGGAGTATTTTGCATGAGTTTAACATTTAAATCAGTATAACATTTAAATCTGAATAAAGCAGATTGCCCTCCCTAATGTGGGTAGGCCTCATCCAATCAGTTGTTCTTGAATAGAACAGACAGCCTCACATGATTATGGAGGTTGACAAGTCCCAAGATCTGCAGGATCAGTCCGCAAGCTGGAGACCCAGGAGGAGCCAGTGTTTCAGTTGGAGTCTGAAGGCAGAAAAAGCTGATGTACCAGTGGGAGGGTTAGCTTCCTCCTGCCCCCCACCCTTGCCTTCCCACACACACCATCTATTCCCCACTCAGTAGCCAGAATAGTTCAGAAAATAACAAGGTAAGATCATTGCCCTGACCCTCCATTGGCTTCCTGTCACACTCAGAGCAACATCTAAAGTCCTTATTGTGGCCTTCAAGGCCTCACACCATCTTACCTCTGGCTCCCTCTCCTTTCCCCTGGCTCCCTCTCCTCCAGCCACACCGGCCTGTTTGCTTTTCCATGAACATGCCAAGCTCCTTCTCATCAGAGGGCCTTTGTATTTGTCATTCCCTCTCCCTAAGAGATTTGCATGATATTTCTCTCCCATAACCAGCTCTCTGCTCAAAGGTCTTCCCAGAGAGGCCTTCCCTGATCATCCTATCTAAAATAGGTGCCATTACTTTTAATCCACTTACCCTTCCCATACTCTTCCTAACACCCCTACCTGAAACCATATCCGTTTGTTTTCCATCTCCCCATAGAGCATAATCTCCATGAGAGTAAGGACTTTGTTCACTGTTATACCCACAGCTCTAAGAGCAGCAGCTGGCATATAGTACTTGCTCAATAGACCTTTGTTGAAGGAAGAAAGGAATTTTAATATTAATACCTGCAGTTTCCCTTATTAAGGGAGGGACCAGTTCTCCTTGGCTCTTCACTGCGCTTCACTCATCTTAGCAAAGTGCCCAGCCTATGAGAGGCACTCAGGGAATATACATGGCATGGGTAATTGCCTGCATTCTTGTTATTTTTATACTCGCTTCTCTTCTAGTCTAAATTATAAACTCTCTGAGGCAGGGACCACCTATTTATGTCCCATATCACCTATCACAGAGCTTTGTGCACTGTAGGCCATGAGTGTTTTGAAGTCGATTGAACTGTGTCCGTAAAGTGGATGGTAAGAGCTGTGCTCCTACAAGGCACTCCGTCAATATTTTTAAATTGCTACTGAACATTTCCATTTAAGCCTTCCATTAGTGGGTTCATTATGAAGAAGGAACACACACATTAAACAAAAGAATGGCCACTCGGGGAAGATTTACCCCTCATTTTGATTCATCGGATGATTTTACTCGCAGCATTAGCAACCTGCTATTTGGCCGGGCCACAATTATTTTGTTGAACACAGGATTGGATCCACTTACAGTGTGATCGGGTTCTCTCTCAAGTGCCACTTCTGCCATTTCTAAGGGATGCATCTTCCAACTATCATTTCGGGACATCTTGTTTCAGAAAGTTGCGTCTTCGGTGAAAGACAATAGCCTTGAAGAGAAGCACTTTGGCGAATCAGCAAAGGAAGGAGAGAAGAGGCTTTTCTTTTTGATCGGGAGGTCGCAGGAGAATGAAATTGTCAAACACTTTTGCCCTCCTGAGAGCGCTAAAGTGCTGAGCTTAAACTGTTTCATTACGGGGGGAAGTGAAGAGTGGAGAGGAGGGGCGGGAAAGAATGTTAGTGTGGTTTAGTTAATGTTCTGCAGCCAGCTCCACGCATGCTCCCCCCGTGGGCCCCGGCTGCAGCGGCCACCGGGCCTTGGTGCTTGGGTGGGTCGGGGCCGTGCCCGGGCAGCGCCCGGTGCTGCGGGCTCTGGTTTCAGCCACGCGTGCACCTGCTGTACGCAAAGCTCCCGAGACTTTGCATTCTCTCTGATTCTGGGGAGATCAAATTTAGAAACAGGACAGACAGAGAATTTTCTAGAATCTAATGACTCCCATTATAAGCCAAAGGCAAAACGTTAGCTCAGGGCGGCGTGCTAATGAAGCTGGTCATTAGCAGCTAGGAAATACCATTCCAGCGGCTCCTGCTCTGGTGAACCACGTGAAATTGGTTGGAAGATTCCAGACTGCCAATTCATCCCGCTCTCGCCCATCGGACTGTCACACAGAGAGCAAGGGCTGAGGGTTGCCTGTTTGTGTGAAAACAAAAGCAGCTGAATAAAGCTGAAAATAATCTGTGTGGAAACAACACAGAAGGGGAATTATTTTTTTAAAGGTGATCAGATTCTAAGGGAGGGAGCAGGGTTTGTCACCCATGAGAAATACGCACACCCATTCATTTTAAGGGACAAAATGTTACCGCCCCCCCCCCAATGAAGAATTCATTCCCCGTAAAAAACTAAAGGTTCTTGTTATACAGCTATGAAACATACACAAAGAGAAGTGTCATCTTTATCTTTATAACTAATAAAGTGTTTACAGATTACCAGGGAAAACGTGCTATATTTTTAAAATTCTGATAGAACGTGCAGAATCCAGTTTGAGAAATACTGTGTTAAAAAAGGCCTGCTTTCTGTCATCTTTAGCTCCCATCATATGGTCACTGGCTTATGACTGACATTTCTGGAATAAGCCTAAAAATATGTTAACTATTAGTTAGAGGTAAAAGAGGAAAATGCATACACATTTAGTGCATGTCTTTTATATGACTTTGCTTCTATTTCTGTGAGACATGGAACACCAGGTTTTACAAGCATGTCTCCCCACCCCACCCTTCAAAAAATGATGTGTTGAGTTAGTGTTACAGGTTAACCCCCCCCAACTAACCAGAACACTCAAGGATGCACGTTGTTCTGGAACTCCAGCAATCAGACTCTAAAGACTAAGAGCAAAGGTCTGTAAAACTCAAAGGCATAGAAGCAGAGATGTGCTGAGGTTGCTAATACTGGTTCTTGAAAGCTAATTGTTAAATATTCAGGAATTTTGTGAGCTGGTTGTTAAAGGGATGGTAGCTTGACATCTGCGGTGATCGGAATATCTACACCACAAACTGGTACACGCTACATATCTCGACTTTTTTATTGTTGTTTGAGAGCCATTTTCACTGCATGTCCCATTCCATAGAAGGATTTTTGGAGGCTTGCAAAACTAGTCCGTCAGGAGCTGACAAGGCAAGCCCAGGCTAACTGGAGGCATGTAGTGGTTGGTTTAAAACATTGGCCTCGGAGTCAGGCTGACAAGGTTTCTGACCCCAGGTAGCCAGGTAAGAGTTGTATGACCCTAGACTAGTCATATACCAGAGCCTGAGTTTCCTCACTTATAAAACGGGACGAGAGCCACCTCGTGTGTTTGTGATGATTAGGTAAAACAATGTGTGGAAAATCAATCATAATGTCACCTAAAGACAGCACCTGGCACACAGTAGCTACACAACAGGCACATACACATTGAATGCTGAATGAGTCCTAACACACACTATTGGCTCAATTGGCTCATAGACTCTGAGTCCAAGCCACACGTATCACCTACTTCTGACCCCTCTTGAGGCCTCTGGTGTCTCTGTGCCTTGTCTTTAAGCTCCTGTTCGCCTTTTCTCTACCTCCTCCTGCCCTGCCCAGTCCATGCGCTCTGAGGCCACAGACGGTGGTTCGCTGGGATGGGATTGGACTGAATCCATTTGTAATCGGTAAGTTGAACAAGCACAACTTGTGACATAATCAAAACACCATTTTTTATATGTCTCCCACCATTCCTGTAAAAGTGATTCAGTAAACAGCCTGGTAGTTTCTCAAAAGGTTAAAACAAGAGTCATCATCTGATCCAGCAATTCGACTCCTAGGTCTAGACCCAACAGAAATGAAAACATTGTCCCAACAAAACTCGTAACCAGTGTTCACAGCAGCGTTATTTATAAGCACCAAGCAGTGGAAACAACCCAGGAGTCCATCAACAGATGAAAAGATAAAAAAATGTGGTCCTTTCGTGTAGAGAGTATTTTGGGGCAAGAAAAAGGGCTGAGGTACTGGTTCATTATATAACTTGGATGAACCTTGAAAATGTTACACTATGTGAAAGAAGCCAGTCACCAAGTATCATACAATATGATTCCATTTATATGCAATGCAGAATATAAGCAAATCTAAAGATACAGAAAATAAATTAGTAGTTGCCTAGGGTTGTGGGTCTTGGGGAAAATGAGGAGTGACTGCTAATGAATATGGGGTTTCTCTGTGGGGTAATGAAATTGTTGTAAAATTGATTGTGGGCATTGTGACTTGGGTGATGGAAGTAGAACACTCCCCCCTACTTGCACACTGCCACTTACACAGAGCCTACACATGGGACCTTCCCACAAGTCCTCTCTTGTACACTCTGACCCCTTTTTATATCCTTGATCTGGTTAAGGGATTCAGGGTCACAGAATTGTTCTTGGAAATCTGTTTTGTCAATTCTGCATTAGTACTGTGCCCCCTTGACCTTGAGGCACTGAAACATCTGGGCATGGTAAGTACAAATACCATATTTCCTTGTCACCTGGCCTGGTTCCTGGGCGATCTCTGCTTTCAGGGGATGGGCCTACTCAGAAGCTGCTCTTTAGACCATGGTGAGAGACTTAGAATATTCTGCTGCCTTCTTGATGCCACAGATGTTCCTGAGACAACTTGGGCTTTCCACATGGGAAAACAGTGGGGATGCTAGCAAGCAAATCAATGTACCCAAAGGCTTATCATAACCTAAGTATAGTGGGCAAAGAATTTAGTCTACAAACTAGGGTACGAGATATGTCACAACACTTTTCATTTCTCAAAATCAAATATAATCTGCTCTAAGCTCCCCAACCTTCTCTTGGCTAGTGGGAGACCTGTTGGGAGCTCAGTATTGGTGTGGGGGGTGAACCTCTCCTTCCCTTTCCATTGGGTAATTCAAGAATACTGGACTTGGTGAGACCAGAAAACTGGAGTAGGAGGCAACTTATTGCACCTTGGTGGTCACCAATGTTAGCACTGCCTCTTCATGCTGTGTCTGCTGAGCACTGGTCTTCACCATCCATCTCATAGATGCTGCTCTACAGGTGGGCCCAGATGTACCCTCCCAGGAGTAGTCTCCATGGCACAAGGACATGGCCTTCTGTAGCCATCCTCCAATTTGGGGTGCTCCTCAGAGCATTAGTCTCTGGGACTCCATGACCACACTTCCCCCCATTCTCAGATGACCACACCCACCTTCCTGCCGCAAAGCTCTTCTCTTCACCACAATTTCCCTCAGCAGGTCTGTAGAAATCTATTGTTAGCCTTGTTTCTATGGGGGCTTGGGGGGGGGGGGGAGTGCAGGGGCATTGATGCTAACTTAGTAGTCTTTTGTCTGTTTGTTAAAAAATAATTTATTCTGTTACAGTATCTCAACAAACCCTGAGACTCAGCACCCAGTCTCAGAACTGTTCAACAGAATGATTCTGGTTGTGTGGACTCCTGGGCGCTGGGTGACCACCATAGGGGACCCAAACCACAGGTAACAAATCAAGCTAATTAAAGAGACAAAGCAGGGGGCCCACCTTCTATTACTCTCCAGCCAAATTCTCTGCACACCTGGAGGCCCTGCCCAGCTGGACAGCTAGCATTGGCTCCTGTGAACACATTCACTGTCCCCTGCCCCTGGCCCTGTCCTGGCTGTGTCCCTAAGTTACACACATGCCCAGGGAGGATGCAAACATCTTGTTGCTTAAGCCACATCAGCTCAGTCCCCAGGACAAGGCCAGCCTTTCACGGAGGTAAGTTACAGATTTAGAATTTCGTGTACCAAAAAAACAATGACTATTGATTTGTATTCCCTGAAGAAGAAACGAGACAGGCCTTTGCCCCACTTATATTTTATTAAAAACCCTCTGCTCCATCATAGCAGTCTGCGTCCTGACCTCTGAAAGTCCATTACACCTTCCCCTGGAAATGTCACCGTCTTCCTTCCTGCCACCAGCGTTTCTGCCACCACCTCTGGGAGGCCTCTGTTGACCATGTCCTTCTGAGGGGCTCTCACCCCCAGACAATCCTGATATTACCTCTCTCTGCCCTCCCTGGCACTCGGTTCACACTGGCTTCCATCGTTTCCATGCTTTAGACACCTTGTCTCCTCAAGGTCAGGGACACGTCCTCTGCTCTGTGCTTTTCCTCTCGTTTCCAGCTCCTGGATTTGTTCATCACTGCTATTTTGACCATTATTTAGGTATTTGGATCATTTTTTGGTATTTTGTTATTTTGGTAATTATGATTATCCTTTTATTAGCCCTCACAGCAACCCTAGAAAGTGGGCAGAATTACTAAGCCCGTTTCGCAGAGGAAGGAACAGGGGCTCCCAGAGGCTGTGTCTCCAGCTGGAAATAGTCGAGCTGGGCTCCATCTGACCCCAAACCTGCACCCCCGGTGTCCAAGGGTTACAGTGGGTCAGATTACAGGGTAGAGAATGGAAGGCACAGAATACCTCTTCATATTTCTTTTATAGATAAATAAGCGTCCCAGCAGGACTCTGAAATTCAGAGGGCACTTGCCCCCAGTGCACCGGTTTGTCCAGGGCAGCCAGGGGCGTACACGCGGATTCCTGACCCCTAAGCCAGCACTTTCTTCCACACCCTGCTGCTCTTCTAGATGACAAAAATACTCCTTTTGGAAACTTAGTCTTTTTGTACTTTTCTGCTGTAGAACAAACCACCCTTTAGGAAAAACCAAAATAGTAATTTTCTGTGGAGTGGGTAATCACTCACCCCAGCAAACTAAAACATGCTGCGGTTAGAGCAGGAGAATGTGAAAAGTCTTTTGCTTTGTTTCTGTCGGTACATAAGAAGTACACGTGTGTGCCACTGTGCACACACCGTAAATACACACTTACCAACTCACCTGACTTACAGATCAGTGCCACTTCTGGGCTGCCCACCCACCCGCTGCTGCTCTGAACTCCTCTCAGGCCAGAGCAGAGCCAGATAGAATCCGTTTCTGTGACTATTATTTATAATCTGTAGTTTTTAAAATCCACATCCTGGAACACTCTTGAACAGTGTGGCATTGACCAGGCACGAGGGAGGCTGGCTGAGGGGAAGGGGCGGGGGAGAAGCGGCCTGGGCCGCGCCCGGCCTGGGGTGCGCCTCCCCGCACTGATCCCGCTTTCACAGAGGTCAGGTCCGTGGACATTTCCCAGATGCATTTCACCTGCTGCACTCTGCTAGCTGGTGGAGATGCTAAAATGAACCAGACTTCATCTGCACCTTTCAAAGCTCACAGTGATGGGGCAAACTGACGTCAGGATAAACACTCTTACCTAGGTAGGGAAGATGAAAAGGAGACAAAGGAGGCTTCCAGTAAAGGAACCAAGGAGAAGCTTTCTAGGGCCAGTAGAGGATATGTGGGAGTCAGACTGTCAGACAGCCTGAGATCACATCCCAGCTCCATTACCGAGTTCCTGCATCTGTAAAATGGGATACTGACCACATTGATCCCTGAGCCGTGCTCAGATTTGAGAGCTAGTTTGAAGATGCAGTTCACAGGACTTGATGCCATGGTGCACACATATATTCTCTCATCGACTTGCCTTGAAAAGAACATAGGATTAAGAACATATGTATGAATCATAAGACATGACCTTGATAGGTCATCTAATGCAGCCCGGTGCCCTCAGATGAGCACAAATAGTCATAATCTTTTTGACTTATGAGGCAAACTGAGTCCCGGAGAACCAAAGTAACTTGCCTAATAAAAAATCAGACATAATGGTTGAATCAGGTCCATTGCAAAATGCTTTCTAATTCTCACACTTATTCACAGAAATAGCAGTGTTATCCCCATTTTACAGATGAGAAAAGTGTGACACTACAAAGGTGGAGCAGTGGGCCCAAAGCCATGCAACCAGGAGATAATGGAGCCAGAACTCAATCTAGGTCTAGTTTTAAGTTAAAGCCACAACCCTACACAGTTTCCCAGGGTCACATAAACTCATTGTATTATGCAACCAATATTGGTCTCCCATTCTCCTGGTCTAGGTAGATAAGAGCAACACAAGGGCTCAAGAGTAATGGGCTTCTGGGGGGTCTTTCACTAGCTTTGCTGTTCTTGTGTCCTCTTGGACTTAGCTCCTATTAAACTGAGAAAGTGGAGAGATAACCAATCTATTGCTTTTCTCTGTCCCTGGTTTTAATCTCCCCCACAAATAGATTACTTTTTAGTATAGCAGGTTAGCTTGATGTTGTTATGAGAACAGATTGCAAAGACCTATGGAATTGATTTCTATTGTCTATTAAAGCAGCTATAAATGACCTAGGCCTTTCCACATACTGTATAGGTTACTGGTTATCACTGGTTACCTTTTCAATGTTCCCAGGCATTTTAATGACATATTGATTAAGACATATCGATTATTCAATCTCTAGTGCTTACTTATGAGATGTTTTATATGTAGCCAATAGCTAACACTGAACCATTAACTCAGAAGTTATAGCATAAATTGAAAAATGGTAAAAACTCAGTGCTTCATGGTACGTTAAGTTTTCAAAGGCTAACAATTTGTATTTTTCTCAACTTTATGAGAATGTGGTTTTTACTCATTCAAGTATTAGATGGATTTTAGAAATGATTTCACACTTCTGGATACTAGAACGTGAAATAGTCACAAAACCAAACATGTCATATTAATATATGAAACATACATACATATATATGCACAAGAAAGGCAGGCATATAATTTTAATATATAATTGATTATGGACCTATTATTTATACCAAGTACTGGACAGAGAGTTCGAAAACAGAGCAAAAGTAAACTGCATGCAAAAACAAAACAAAACAAAAAAAATTCTGTAGCCCAGCCGGTGTTGCTCAGTGGTTTGAGGGTAACCCTCTGCACCAAGGGGTCACTGGTTCGATTCCGGGTCAGGGCACATGCCTGGGTTGTGGGCTCGATCCCCAGTAGGGGGCGTGCAGGAGGCAGCCGATCGATGTTTCTGTTCCATCGAGGTTCCTATCTTTCTCTCCCTCTGCCTTCCTCTCTATCTAAAAATCAATAAAAACATATTTTTTTAAAAATCCTATAGAGAGATTTTCCTTTTTTTTTAACATGAATAACCCAAAAGAGCCATTATCACTTGGCCTATATCAAGTCATGATGGCTATTTGGTGGCACGCTGTCTCATTTGAGAAAGAGGTGAAATTAGGCCAAGGGAACTTAAAACTCCCACACTAATAGCTAACATCTTGAGGTACTTAACCCCATCCTCACACCAAATCTGTGAAGCACATAGTATTATTATTGTCATTTTGTAGACGGAGACAACATGCAACGTGAGACTGAGTGAATTACACAAAATGACACGACAAGCAAACGGCTGTCATGGGAGATTGGGATGCAGGCAGTCTGGCTCCAAAGCTTAGATTCTTAACCATTGCACTCTGGTGTCTCTCTGACCATTTAAATAGCATCATTTTAAGCTTTTAGTATGTGCCAGGCCTTATTGGGAGGCCATTTTGCCGTTTATCTTATTTAATCTTTCCAGCAACCCAATGAAGTTGGGTTTCCTATTGCCATTTAAAAAGGAGGAGCTTAACATTTTAACATTTTATCGTAACTGTTTCTGCTTTATTTTCTCTCCCCAATGAGCTGTTGTGCTAGGAGACAGAAAGAGGACAACTACTTGAAAACATAGAATCTCAAGACTGGACAGGGCTTAAGCTATAACTATAGCCCAACCCCTGGTAGGAGCCACTCTCTCTGGCCTTTGCTCTCTGGATGTAGAAGCTGAATAATGTTTTAGATTATAAAAAGAAACCCTACCCTCTTTCTAAAGAGGCTGAAGTAAGACAAGATGAAGCTATTGATTAAAAGGAATCCATGGAAAAGAGTAAGAAAGCCATGAGATTTCATGACTACCCCCAGAGCTGTCGCTTTTCTAAACCATATGAAGTTAAAGGGGGAAAAGATGGAAGTAGAGTCTGACAACCCAAACTACAGGCAAAATGACTAGCAGAGATGGCCTTGCTTTAACCTTGAGACCCCTTTCAAGAGTGTAAAGGGGTTTATAGCCAGGCCTGCAAATGGTATATGTTATTTCTGCTCCCATCCCATTAGCCAGATGCCAGTGACATGGTCCAACCTAATTGCAAAGGAGGCTGGGAAATGTTGTTTTTCAAGGTGACTAAAAAGAGGAACATAAAACAGGCTTTGAGAAATATATAGGTTATCTCTGTCCCCAATTACAATGATTTTTATAAATCGACCCCTAGGTTTTCATTTCATATTTGGGGAGGCAATTATGAAAATGAATGAAATGAACTGTATCCCCAGCACCTAACATTATCCCTAGCATAGTGTAGGAGGAGAGTAAATATTTGCTAAATGAATGAATGAACCTCTTAAATTTGGACATGACAAGCTCATCACCCTATAAAGTCTGGGACTAGAAATACAGACAGAAATTCTCCTTGACCTGGCTCCTCACCAACTTGCATTTCTTCCCCAGAATTTTCACAGTTAAAGGATTACTTCAGCCCGACCAGGCGTGGCTCAGTGGTTGAGCATCGACCTGGGATCTGGGAGATCGTGGTTCGATCCCCATCAGGGCACATGCCTGGGTTGTGGGCTTGATCCCCAGCAGGGGGCGTGCAGGAGGCAGCCGATCAATGACTGTCTCTCATCATTGATGTTTCTATCTCTTTCTCCCTCTCCCTTCCTCTCTCTGGAATCAATAAAGATATATTAAAAAAAAAAAAAAAAAAAGATTAGGTCAGAGAGCTAATTAATTCTAGAATGTAAAACCAAGGGTTTGTTCTAGGCTTTGACATTTTCTAGGTATGTGGTCTTTAGTAAAGCCCTTCACCTCAATGAACCTCAAATTCCTCACCTACAAATGGTGGTGGGAGGAGAAATATGGAGACTCTTGGATGGCTAGCCAGCAGCCCTTTCACTTTCTTCTTGGTTAACAGAGCCCCACTGTGCACCGTTGTCAATGTACCCACCCTCAGGGGATTAATTATGACTGGGTAATTATGATTGGTTTAAGCCAACAACGGCAATTCTTTTTTTTCTTCCCAACACTAACTAACCTAAAGGTAAATTTGTGGCCAATGGGATTAGGGGGAAATGTGCTGGAGGCCTTCGGAAAATGTTTGTCCTCTTTGGTAAAAGAGAAAGTTACACGAGAAGGAGGGCCTTTTTGTCCCATTCATTTCCTACTTCTTGGGATGCTGAAATGTGAGATTGTGATACTTGGAGCTGCTGCAACTTGCCTAGGACCTTGAGAGGAGACATTGCAAACACACTGGAGATCCAGCACAGAAACATTGGAAGAGCTAGGGTCCCTAGTGACATTGTTGACCCTTTGAAACAACCCTGGGACAACCTATTCCCAGTCTTAGTGTTATACGCTGTTACTTGCATACGCTGTTACTTGCAGCCAAGATCACTCCTAACTAGCAAAGTAGATAACTTTTAAAGGTCTTCCCAGGTCCCAAGTTGTCAGAATGTTAAACAGGATCTCAAAATGGGGGGGGGGGGGGGGGAGGTAACTATCCTGGAATAAATGAAGGGACAAGAAAAGTTTAAAAAGGACAAAAAACCATTGAAGATGGCTAAGCTTAGATATATCAAGCAGCTGATAACTTTAGTATAAAGAGCTAAAATGCAAACAGAAAGCCCACAGAAACAGAAAATTGGGCCAGGTCCCTATGGAGGAGGGAAAAGAGCTGGTACAAATCTATAGGAACAGAATTAGAGAGTAAAGACAGCCCAAATAAATGCCCAGCTTTATCAAGAAACAAATGACCATTAAAAAGCCTTTTGAAACGATATTCAAAGTAAGTGCTGTCTTTTTGATAAGTAAAAGGGTACTAAAAACAAGAGACTCCAAAATGATCCCTTCCCATCTCAATTTTATGTGTCTATGGTTGCTTTTTATAACTTCCATTTTCCCAGAAAAGATTGCCTATGGTCAGATGATTAGAACAGTTGAAAGTCAACCTAATAAAGAATCAAAGGCCCAGCCGGGCGTGGCTCAGCGGTTGAGCATCAACCTAGGATCCAGGAGATCGGGGTTTGATTCCCCAGGGCACATGCCTGGGTTGCAGGCTTGACCCCCAATGACTCTCTCATCATTGATACTTCTGTCTCTTTCTCTCTCTCTTTCTCTCTCTCTCTCCTTTCCTCTCTCTGAAATCAATAAAGATATATTTTAAAAAAATAAAAAAAATAATCAGAGTCGAAAAGATCTACAGATGCTACACAAACAGTTATTCACCGCCTGTGTCTGATTCTAGTGACATTAACTTTTTTGGTAAAAAGTCTATGAGCACAATGTCCGATTTTTATAAGGTCCTCCACCAATATTGGTTGAATCTGATTTTGCACAATGCATTTTAAGTGACTCTTCCCTACTCACAGCAATAACCAGAACTAATTGATGGGCATCAGTTGGCAATGAACAAACAAGAACACTTACGGGGTCTCCTGGAAGAGACACAAAGACCTTGGGTCTCACTTTGAACAACTTACGTCCCTGTATTTGGGTTGCGTACAGAAGGTTACAATAAAAATGACCGATGTTTATTGAGTGCTCACTATGTGCCCCACACATTGTACATTCAGTTTTCTCTTTTAACCCTCAGAATAGTTCTTTAAACTGGGAACCTTTGTTATGTCCATTTTACAAATGAAGAAACTGAAAATTGAGTTAAGTAGCCTCACCAGGTTCACTCAGCCTAGAAAGCAACAGAAACAAGGCTGAGCTCAGCTCGATCTGAGTCAACACTCCCACTGTCTACCACTGTTCCACACTGACTCTCTGTTAGGAAACCAAAAAGGGGAGGAAGCCAAGAGGACGAGCGGGGGCTGTAAGAGTCACGCCTAGAAGGCTGCTCCTCAGATGGGCAGGATCGAAAACACTCAGGTGAGGAGCAGGAGCAGCAAATCAAACAAAATCGTCCCTGGAGAGGTGAGAGAATTGGGGAAGGGAGATGACTCGGCTTGGAGCTGGGATAGAGCCAGGTATCACTAAAAAGAATAAAATAAACTACAGACTTTTTAAATAATCAGAAAGGAAGAGAGCTGGACAAAAAACAGTTGAAATCGGGTATCCAGTGTATCTGGATTTCTCTGGTAATACAGGAAATCTCTAAACAACGTTTTACTTCTCACTGGGATTATTTCTAATTCAGCTTTTTTTGAGATCTGATGGAACTCTCAATCAACAAAAAAGCAAAACATTTGATGAATCTTCCACTTGCCTTGTTAGCAATTTCTTCTTTTAGAAGATCTAAGGAGCAGTGATGAGGGACATGTGATTGGGTGGAGAGTGTGCTGATGAGCTCAGATTTTCAAAGGGCATGTACAAGAGGGATGGGAAGATACGTAATCAAGGCTGAATGCACCAAGACTAGCAAAGCCCTGTAAGAATAATGTTTGGGAGTCTAAAGCCCCGAACCTCTAAGGCTTATTTAAAAATGTTAACAATAAAAAAGGATTCTTGTAGTTTGTACAGAGAATAGGCTTGCTGTTTGGGGCTAAAACAACGTTTACATGTTTAAAAGAAAGAAATAGCAACAAATGAAAACAAATGGCAAAATCAAATTAGAATAACTTGTTTACAAAGGAACTAAAAACATAAATGTGGGAGGGAACTAGGGAGACCACAAGAGATGGCCTTGGGCTAGTAACAGAAGAGCCATAATCACCCCCAAGATTGAAGCAATTTGGGGAGAGCAGGATTATCAGATCCTGGAAGGAGAGAATGTCATGTCGAGCAGGGAGCCTGGAGAGGAGCAGTGCCCTTCAACAGAGGGACATAGCAAACCCAAAGCTCCCTAGCAGAAATGAAGCTGGGGACATACATCACTGCCCTTCTCTCCTCCCTCTCTTTAGTCGCCTGCAGGGGCTCCCACTGGCTAAACCCAGCTGGGGTCCAGAGGGCAAAGGAGGCCTTTAATGTAGGACAGACAGGGAAGCTCCTAGGGCAGAACACAGAGCAGAAAAGGGCAAGAGTGAATCTAGGAGACCCACAGGAGATAGCTGGCCCCTGCTCAGTGACTCTGTGCTTCTAAAACGACCGCATCAAGTAGGCACCACGCAGTCACATCCAAACATCTTTAAGGCACAGAATCTTCCCAGTACTTCCCCGGCTCTAACTCTTTCTGTTTCCTTTGCCTGTTATATCTGAGCCAATGCTGACAGCGCAACACTGCAGACGTTCCTGGTACAAAATGCCTTCTTTCTAGACTGCTGCCACTGAACAATGTATTTAGACCTCTTGAGGTTTTAGTAGGGTGAGAAGAGCCACATGCCTGATTACCTTGAAGCCCACAGCAGAGACAGCGGATGCCAAACGCCCAGGGTCTCTTCCATTACCTGGGCTTGGACCTGGGACGCAGCCGCCCAGCCAGAGACTGCATTGCCCAGCCTCGCTTTCTTCCAGATGGCGGTCAGGTGGCTAGTTCTGGTCAATGGAATAAAAGCAAAGGCGAGGTGTGTCAGAGGAGCCAAGGCCTTTATTCGGTGTGAGCTCATGCTCACTTCCCTTCCATAGTGACCTTGGAGGTCATCTGCGGAGACTGTGGTGTCCCAGCATGGAAAGGCCCTAATCCCTGAGTCACCACTTACATGGAAACCACTCAGGAGAGTCGCCTGACTGGGAAGATCCACATTTTGAAAGTGACAAGTAAATTTTTATTTTAAGGGTGGCTGGTTCTTTGTTACAGCAGTTAGCCTGTCCTGACTAATAGAAGGTCCTTACTCTGGTATTACTTCCTGCGATCCCGCTTTCAAATTCCCCACCCGTGGCTTCAAATGATAGTAGATGGAATAAAAGACTGGAAAAGAAATTGTCCACTAGCTGCCTCGGTAAGATTTTTGCTCTTTGACCATCTTGCGTAGGAAATACTTGCACTGATGATTTTTGTTGTTAAAGGACATCCAAGTTGTTTGTTAAATTGCAGTTTGATGCAATTCTGGAATCATACAAAGAGTGGTATTGGAGCATCCGAGTCCAAGTTCTACCAGTGCTTACGCCGCGTGACCTTGGGCAGATCCGGTCGGCTCTCTTCTCCGTCAGACAAGGATATTAATAAAGCCTCCCGGTCAGGTCGTCGCGAGGATCAAATAAGATAAGGGATATGTGAACATTTTGTTCACAGTAAAGCTTTAGACAAAATAAGTTCTTATCTCCAGGAACAGAGAGTCAAGTTACATTTGCCTTTTAAGTTCATTTCCCCTTCCTTTGCTCTCGGATGGTCAGACTCGGGTCCTCCTGCTCTCTCTCACCTCTATTAACAGGAAAGTTGTTCTTCTGCTAGTTTGGAATTTTTGCAATTTGAGTTTTGCCCAAGGAAGAATGATTTTAAATAATGGGTCCAAAAACAAATTAATAGAAATAACTTCTGAACATTTTAGGGCCATAAGTTTACAATAAAGCTTATTCTTTGCCGTGGGCTATAGTTGCACACTGAAGTTGAATTTCCCATATGAGATATATATATATATATATATATATATATATATATATATATATATATATATCCAAATGCCCTGTTTATTATTCCAGTGGAATGTGGTTTTTTGTTGTTTTAAATTTCTTCTGTATATAAGTAGTAGGATTTTTTAAAAACACTGTGTTTTTTAAACTCAAGGCATAAACAGTGGATCTAGTTCAATCCTCTTGTTTTATAAATGAGGAAACAGAAGCCCAGAGATATTTCATGACCTAGTTTAATTATCACCTCCTCCAATAAGCTTTCCCAACTTTCTATTTTCCCTCGAAAGCTGCTGAGCAGGGTACCCTTCCTCTGTCGTAGAACTTATTGGTGAAAGACAGAACCAGGTTCTTTACTCTTTACAGGAGGGACCCAAGTCTTCTCTGCATCCCAAGAATCTCTCTGACCACCATGTCGATCTCCAGCCTCTTCTGTTTCTATTTCATTGGCCAAACCTGCGCCCCATGATTACCCCTAGCTGCAAGGGAGGCTGGGAAAGAGGGTTTTTAGCTGCACACACTACCTCCCCCACAGAAAAAATCGGGGTTTTGTGAACACAGAAGAAGGGGAGATGGATACTGAGTTGGCCACTCATAGTGTTTGCTGCAGCCCATGACATAGTCAGAGCTCAATAAATATTTGCAGATTGAATGTCAGCACTAGGCATGAAAGGTTAAATGTGTAAACTGTCCACGTTCATCCTAGTAATGGAACAGGGGCTAGGACTTAGGGATGCTGAGTTCCAGCCCAAAGCTCTTTTCCACTACCTGGTACCACCTCGGTATCTTAAGTCCAATAATACGAGTACTTGGTTCTGCATTCTTTTTAAGAGTCATCGTTCCCTCTGCAGTATCTGATTCCTCTAAAAGATGTGTAGCCAGTCTTATTAGTGGGGGTTTGCTCTCCAATTCCTCTGTAGTATTTGCCCCAAAACCTTAATAATTGGAATGTGACAGTGATGAGAATCTAATAAATGTAAGAACTTGGTGGGTTTTGTGGGGCTTTCCCAGTTTTCGACCTGACTTACTTCCAGACTAAAATTTATTATGACAGGTAACTCTATCTCACCCAACATTACAGAGTTATTAATAACTTGCCCTGCCGAATAAATCGGAGACCCTGAAAAAACGTGGAGTAAGCACTTGTTATGCACATATGGGATTTACCACGTTTCCACATTTGAAGGTCTAATATTAGGATTCACACGTTATGCAAGGCTTTGCAGAGGAAAAGACATTTCAAATCTTTTCGACTTTGAAAATGGGGTATACTTTGCATGCAAACAAGTCTATGTAAGTATGGCAATTGTGAATAAATCACTGAGAAACAAGGTTTCAGTAAACTATAAGAAACACATTTCAGGATCACTTTAAAAGCAGAAAATAAAATTAAATGGAATGAAAATGAGTTAGATGGAAGGATTTACATGGACTAGTGGATTAGGAGCTAGCTGGCTGCCCTTTAGGTTCGGCTCTGCTTGTAATTAGCGTGTGACCTTATGGAGCCCTTTAACATTTAGGGGCTTCAGTTCTGTCCTCCGTAAGAGGAGAGGATTGTACCAGGTGATCTAAGGCCCTATGTATGTCTAAATTCTGTGATTCCGTTTCTTATGCACTGAGATGAAGAGAGATAACTTGGGAAGTTACGTGACGGCCAAATCCTGAAAAGGGCGTGCTAACCTTTTGCTGGTGTTATCCTTGAATTTAAGGCTGATACATTTTTTTATTATATTTATCATAGAATTATTATTTTGGCACATTACCATTTGTTGGCAATTTATAGACTTGTAGTCATTAGAAACATGCTGTTTTGAATTCTACTATTTTCACTTAACATTTTATCCTAAATATCTGTCTATATTTCAACTATCTTCGTAAATATGGTGCCATATTATTCCATTTGGTTGATAGGCCACGAATTTGAAGTCATCCCTCCCTTCTCCTCACACCCCACATCCAGCTCCTCAGCAACCCTGTTGGCTCTATTTTTAGACTACATCCAGAATCTGACCACTTCTCACCATCTCCATTGCAACCACCCCGTCTAAGCCAAGTGAGTTAGCATGTGTCCACCTACTCAGCCCTGAAAAACAAAACAACATAAATAAGGTAGCTGGTTTCCAAGAAATATTATCTGTGGTAGAGACAGCATTTATCTACCCTTCATCCTGTCTAATCTTTATCAGTAACAGAACTCTGGTTGTATTGAGGATAACAATCTGTTCTGCTAAAAGTCTATTCCCCTCCTCTCTTGCAGCTAGGGAGATATAAGTGGAAATCTTGGGTGGGGCGTCCAGGAAAGCTCCTTAAAGAAGACTAACGCAGCAGGGTGGAGCCTCTCTTTTTACCCTTGCCCTTCCTCTTCTTATTTTCTGGAAAGATGTGATGGCTGGATCTCCCCTCATCATATTGGGCCCATGGAGCTACTTCAGGATGGAAGTAACATGCTGAGCATGCCATAGTAGGAAATACACTCAGGTTCCCTAATGCTATCAGAAATACCACCCCTTCCCTAAAATGTTTGCTGATAGGCCTCTTGTTTGTGAGAGAATAACCCCTACTTGCTTTTCGTTGGGTCTCTGCTATTAGTAGCTGAACACAATTTCTAACTGATATCCTACCTTATCCAGAATTACTATTCTGTTCAGGTCTGGCCTTCTCCAAGAGCTTCCACAAAAGTACTGCAATATTAAGAGCACTGAAAAAGCCAGCTGCTTAAGAAATATACCTACCTACCTGGTTGCTGATGCCTAAAATTCCTGGGATAGTGGCCAGAGGCTTGTTTTACCACTCAAGATAAGACTTATGTTGCAAATACAATAAAATTTATTCTCTGAGCTTGTCCTGAGTTTTGATCAGGGTGGGGAAGGAGCAGGACATGGATGAATACCTGGGAGAGAGGGGTATCCAAGGGAGAGGAACTCATGGCAAAGCAGAGTACGCAGGCACAAGCCCCAGATGATACATGTCATCAGCTGCATTAGTTCGCCTTAAGGTGGGCCTAAGCGAGAGACCAGTGATAAAATAGCAAATGTTTATAGAGCACTTATTCTGTACCACGCATTTTACTTATATTATTTCACTTAATCCTTACAACATCCCTGTAGGCTAGGTGGTATTGTTAATATACCCGTTTTACAGATGAAGAAACTGAGGCACAGAGACTGTAAAATAAACAGGAGACTGGCATTTGAATGAAGGCCTATTCTCCTGCCAGAGCCTTAGCTTACTAACAATAATTTAAATAATAATACTAGCCAACCTATATCAAGCATTTATTACATGCCAAGCATTTTATATCTCAACTTTAACAACCCCAAGAGGCAAAACTCACGTCCCCATTTTGTAGATGAGGAAACTGAGGCAGAGAGGTTAAGGAATTTGTCCACGGTTGATGTTGCCAGAAAGTGAGTGAACCCAAGTTTGTCTCATTCCAGAACTAACAAATATTGAGGAGAGACATTTATATTTTCTAAACATTTTCAAGGCCCCTCAATTTTTAACCCACTGGAAAGCCATCAAATAAATAGATTGTGCAGTACGGCTTAGTTACCCAAAGCTCTGTTCACAGTGAGAAACGTGCTATAGGAACCCACTCAGGCAGGCCCTGGAGACTGCCCAAGAGACAGGGACACCAGTTATTCGTGTTTCACAAATTTGGAAGCGCAAAGGTCACGCAGCTTAGCAAGGACAATAGAGGAGTCAAAATACATCCTGGGGGAATACCGCGGGACCCCAGTCCTGGCAGTTTAGTGATGAGATAAAGGATGCTCTTCTGCATATACAGGCCCCATAGGCCTCAGACCTGAAGAGGGAATTTTAAAGATGAAGCTTATTTCCCCACCTTTCGCTCTTTTGGAATAAAGGTTCATTTTTCACTCCTGAGGGTTTCAGTCACTGCAGCAGATCCTCTGGGAACAAGGTCCACGTGCTGGGGACTCAGGGGCTGGAGCTAGAGGTGCTTGGAAATGAAAAAGGCCCATGGATCACGCTGACATCCGAACAAGCTCCTCAGAAAACGGAGAAGGGGCTGGGCTGGGACAGTGAGCTGCTGCCACCATAGCTGCCTTCTGTGGCCTCGGGCATGTTCTTTCAGCTGACAGGAAAAGTCACGGAGGTGAGGGGAGGAGACAGGAGAAATCCTGAGCTGAGACTGGAATTCACTTTCTGGTGCATCGGACAGGCTCCACCAGCGTCTCCTTGGCCTCTCCTCTTTGCCACACCATTGAGGTGTCATCCAGCATCACAGCCCCTCTAACCAGGATCTGCCCCATCGGCATTGCCATCAGAGTCACCACTGATTTTCATGTCCTACCTTCCTGAGTGTGAGCTCAGTCTTTTTTTTTTTTTTTTTCTGGTTTCTCCATATTTTCCCCACTTCCAGACATTGTAGTGCCCCAGAGCTCAGTCCTCAGGTCTCTATTCTTTGCTTTTTATACTCACACGGTGATCGCATCCTGCCCATGGCTTTAAAGCTTATTTACATCCTAATGTCTTTTTAAGTTCTAGCTCCAATCTGGATTTCTCCCTGAACTCCGGACTCCTAAATCAAACTGCTGGCTTTACTTCTGCGCTTCGGTATCTAACAGGCATTTCAAACTTGTCCAGAATAGATTGATTTCCCCCACACTCCCACATCCATCTCTGAAATGTGCTCTTCCCCCAATCTTCCCATCTCAGTAAATGAGCACTGCCGTTTACCTTATTGCTCCAGCCCATTTATTAATAGGAGCAGGTGAGTTTTCTGCTTTTCTTTGCACTGTTGAAAGAACAGCATTGGTCAGAGTATGAATCAATCATATTAGAGAAGGGAACGGATTCAGGAATAAAAAGCAGATATGGACCCTGTGAAGTTAAGGCCATGGGTACAAGACACAAAGACCCGGTAGAAAAACAGGTAAAATAAAGAGATGGAAACTGTGAAATGTTTGCATCTTTATGACCCAGAGGGCGAGGTGGCCAGGAGCAGCTGGAGTTTGACCAAACAGAGCAGCAGGTGCATGTGAGGCTGACACGCGCAGCACCTGGCACTGCCACACGTGCTGGGCTGGACCAGAACATTCGGTCTGGCTGCTAGACTAGGGAGCAATGACACCTGAGCCTCAGTTCAAAACCTCCTTCTCCTTGGGATTCCCCCTGAGGAGTATGAGCAGGACAAGGGTACAAATGAATGGACTTGACCCCCTCCTCTTATCTCACAGAGGTGCACCCAGACTTAGCCGAGCGAAGTACCTGCCGGATCAAAGGAGCACAGAATCACAGGTGCTTTCCACACCCTCAGCAACGGCATCAACTAGAAACTGATGTCACCACATAAGGACACAACTCTGCTTCTTCAGCCAGTCAGGTCATCTAAGCTTGAGGTCCTGGTTCCCAGCTTTGAAATCCTGCACCAGGGTAACCTTCCATTATCTGCACCTGCACTTCAAGGCCAGGTGTTTTCTGTTTGTTTGTTTTCCTAGGGGCTTTCCACGTGCAAGACTGGCCACAGAAATATGTATTAGTCGGGGTTCTCTAGAGAAACAGAATCAACAGGATGTATATGTACAGAGAGAGAGGTTTGTGTTAAGGGATTGGCTCACACGATTATGGAGGCTTGGCAAGTCCAAAATCTGATGGGGTAGGCCAACAGGCTGGAGACTCAAGAAAAAGCTTCAGTTCAAGGATGAAGGCCACCTGATGGCAGAATTCCCTCTTAGGGGGTGGGGAGGAGGTCGGGCTTTTTGCTATTAAAGCCTTCAACTGATTGGATGAGGCCCACCACATTATGGAGAGTAATCTGCTTTACTCAAAGTCCACCAACTTAAATGTTAACATCTTCCAAAAAACACCTTCACAGAAACATCCAGAATAATGTTTGACCAAATATCTGGGCACTATGGCATATAAAATTAACCATCACAACAGCCTCGCCTCAGTTAAGGGGTACCTACTTCATGATGAGACAACTCCATGCAAGTGGACTTAAAGGGCCGTGTGTGACCTAACTGGCTCCGCCTTGCGAGAAGGTCAGGGAGGATCTGGGAGAGGTTTGTGGAGCAAAGGGAACACATGTGAGTTGTGTGTAAATGACCTAAAATGAGCCTGTGCACTTTAGAGCTTCTAGGTTCCAAATAATGTTCTCATATCTCTTACTGACTTCAAATGGAGTCCATGTGGACAATGCCACGTGGCTGCATATCTGTGCTAGTCCACCTGCTCCACGTGCTGGCATCACTGCCTGGAAGAAACATGAAGGGGAGAGTGTCAGGAGCTCGCTCACCCGGGGACCTGGGACCGCAGCATCTGAGGCTCCCTACTGATGAGATGGCTATGGCCCAGGAGGGCCGAACATACCTGATTATGATCATGGGAGGAAGACAAAGAAGCAGGGCATGCTTTCTTAGTTTTTAAATTTCCTACAAAAAATTAAAACTATATTTTTAATATAACAAAAATAACAAATATAAAAATACATACTTGTTGGGCAAGAGGAAGGAGAGCAGAGAGTAGGGGTCAGGGAGTAAGGGGCACACACGGCAGAACAGGAAAGACATAAACTCACTTCACCTCTTAGAAGCTCTTTCCTCTGTGCCTCGCCAAGTCACTGGCTGGTCTTGACCCCTTTGTTCTTGTTTCCTGCCATGAATCTTTCCTTGTGTCCTGGATGCTGATGTTACCTGCTATTTGATTCTCACAGTCTACTTTCCCGAACCTGACCTCTGAGACTGGATATGATTAACTTTATAATAAATGTTTGTGGGGACAGTCTGAGCCTTTTCCCTAACATCCGATTGAGGTTGCCTTTGCAATATTGATTTTTAAAAGCTATGTGGCCATTTCCTATTTATAAAATCATAAATTGGAAGGCTGGATGATAACGTTAGGGTCCGTTGAGTTCAACTCTCCAGGGGTTAAGAAACTGAGGCCCAAAGAGGATCAGTGACTTGCTCCAGACCAGCATCTCGGAGAGATGAGCCCAGGCCCTAGCTCGCCGCTTTGCAGGGCTCCCTCCCCTGCGTCACAGGACAGCAAGCCTGCCTTAGGTGTTAGGAGGGAGGCCCGGGAGCCCCTCCTGCTGGCAGAGGCACGTGACCTCCCCCCCCCCATCTTGCACTTTACTCTGGGAATGAACAGGTCAATTTGGTGCTACAAAGAATGGCTCACACGGCGGATGTGGCCCAAAGATCAGCAAAATGGAGACCTGAGCTTCTTGGGGTGACAATCAGGAGCGGTCCTGAAGGGGTAAGACAAACGCATTAAGCTTTTCTGCAGAGCCAATTTGGGGCAGTGGTCTGATTGCCGGATAAATCACCCCAGGAAATTGAAATGAGTGGCGAGGAGGGCACGCGCGGGGTACATTACAGAGCAGCAAACAGTTCTCTATGCCTTAGAGAAATCACTCCATCAGAAGTGGAGAGGAAACGTGCGGTATGTCCAGGGAAATAAGGAGAGGCGAGGAAGAACAGAGCACATATGAGATACATAAATCAAAAGGATAAATTGATGTTAGAGGTAGCCTGGAATTAAAAGGAAGTAAGAAACGGAGAGCTAAAGACGGGGGACAGAAAAACTGCGAGGGAAACAAAAAAAACCCAAAGTACACTTACCTCCCAACAGCTCGTGGACTTGACGATTTATTCATAATATATTCTTGAATGTCAGTTAGGCTGACGTGGCGGTGGGGTCCCGCGCTCCGGCCCTCTCCCGGCTCACCTGCACACAGAGCATGCAAACTGGTGCGATGCCAAGTAAAGCATGACCAGGAGATCACATGCACGGCAGTCTTAGATGTCAATCATTCACGGACTTACTCAGTTATTCAAACACATCTATTGAGCGCCTGCCATATCCCAGGCACGGTACTGAGGTTTCTGTCCTTACTGAGTTAGCACCTCGAAGGGGGGGGGGGATGCCCTACAAGGGCACGTGGAAGTGACTTTGGTATTAGCCACCCTACAGCCGGCCTATCAGGACTGTCATCTGATACACGTGGCAGAAAACCTGAATAATAGCGTCTTAAACAAATAGAGGTTTATGTATTATATATAATAAGAAATACAAGCAAATAGAGGTTTACTTTCCATACATAGAAATACAAATATAGGCAGTCCAGAGAAGGTGCAACTACTCAAAAGGGACTCCAGGACCCAGGCTGGGTCTATTTATCTAGACAAGTAGTTTTGTATAGTGTTAAGGGGAGGGATGTTGACACCAAGCTGCTACTTATTAGCTCTTATTAACTCTTATTATTAAATCCTGGCTCTGCTACGTATTAGCTGTGTGACATCGGGAAAGTTACTTAACCTCTCTCTGGTTCTTCAGTTTTCTTGTCCGTAAAATGGTTGTGAAAATAATAGCCCCGCACATAAATAGTCAACTGATCTTTGACAAAGGAGCAGAGGCGATCCAATGGAGCGAAAATTGTCTTTTTAACAAATGGTGCCAGACAACTAACATGACAGACAAATATATATGAGTCTAGATACAGACATTATAGCCTTCACAAAAACTAACCAAAATGAATCAGAGACTTAAAGGTAAAACGCAAAACTATAAAACTCCGAGAATATAAGAAAAAACCTAGATGCCTTGGGTATGGTGATGATGCCTTTTTAGATACAACACCAAAAATATGGTTCATGAAAGAAGTAACTGGTAAGAAGCTTCATTAAAATTGAAAACTCCACTCTGGAGAAAAAGTCAAGGGAGTAATAACACATGCTATGGACTGGGAGAAAGTTTGTGCAAAAGACACATCTGATAAAGGACCAGTATCCAAAATACACAAAGAACTCTTAAAACTCAACAAGAACACATACAACTCACTTTAAAAAATAGTCCAAAGACCTTAACAGACATCTCACCAAAGACGACATAGAGATGGTAAATAAGCATATGAAGAGATGTTCCATATCATACAGCATCAGGAAAACAAACGAAAAGTCATTAAACCACCAAGGAGGCCCTACCTAGGATTAAAAGAGAAATACAGCATGGTCCGATTGTGAGCAATGACTGGAAAAATAAAATGCTTCATGATAATTGTACCCACACAGATTGAGACCCTTCACAGAACTGATTGCACACACGTGATTATCAGTTTGGGCCATAAAATTAGCCTGTGAGGTGAGTTGTTATTATCCCATTTTCCAGATGAGAAAAAAGAGACCCAAGACACGTCCAAGGTCACAAAGCTAATGCGTAGCAGAGCCAAAAGCTGAGCTAGAAGTCCAAGGGTCTTCCCAGTAACAGCAAACCACTATTACCTTTTATGAACTGGTTACAATGGAGTAGACCCTAACAGCATCTCATGTGATCCTTACAACTCTCCCAGGAGGCAGGTTTCTCTGCGTTCATTTGGCAGGTGAGGAAATTGCCTCTCTCACTGCGGGCTCTCAGCACAGCGTCTCAGAGCGCCGTGGGTGGCTGGGCAGGAGAGGCACAGCTCCTGCTTTCTGCGCCAGCACACAGCCGTGGCAAAGGCAGGAAACAAATCAAGGCGCAATGTCATTAAAAGGCACATGAAACACCTAGTCAGCGATGTTATAGGACTCAAAGTGAAGATGGGGTTATTGCCCAAGGCTTCGAGAACGAAAACAGCCTTCTTATGGGCCTTGAAGGATTGTCCAGGTTTGGAAGGCGAAGCCTGGAAAGCGGGAGGTGGGACCCCAGCAGGTAGAGTAGGGAAATAATCAGCAGGGCCACAAAAGTGGGGTGAGCGATGTGGATCCCAAAGACAGTAAGTCCCCCAGTTTGGCTCAAGACGATTCTTTGGGAACAGCAGACCTTGACTGCGTGCTAGAACTTTCTCTTTAGCTCTTCTTTCTCCACCCGCCCAACTCCTCGCATCTAGCTGACTCCCGCTCACCTGGTCAGCTTCAGCTTAGACCTCTATCTGCCAGGAGGCCTGCCCCAGCTCTGCTCACGGATCCCCGTCGCACTTTGCTCTGTCTCTCCACTTTAGTGCCCATCCCCTCGTCGTTCATTGCTTGTTTGCTTGCCAGGCCCCCCACCAGTCAATAAGCTGCCTGAGCAACACCGCGTCGATCGTGTTCACCCCCCAATGTCTAGCCGTCCCCGGGACACTGTGGGTGATCCAAAACATATTTGTTGAATGAATGTGTGACTGTCTAGAGGTCTCTTTACATGCTAGGGTAAAGGGGTTTTGACTTCATCCCAAAAGCACCGGGGAGTAATCCAAAATTCTAGAACAAAGGAGTGGCCATGTCAAAAATAGAACATTTTAAAAATAAAATTATTTTGGAATATACTTAAATGTACAGGAAAGTTGCAAAGCTAGTACATAGAGTCTCCCCATACCCCCACCCAGTGTTTTCTGTTGCTGACATCCCATATTGATCACAGTTAAGAAACAACACTGCTACATTGCTGTTAACTAAATGCCAGACATGGTTTGGATTTCAATAGCTTTTTCATTAATGTCCCATATCTTTTCCAGGATCTAATCCAGGCTGCCACATTGCATTTAGTTGTCATGCCTCAAACAGAGCATTTAGTTAAAGATCCGGCAGCCTGGGAAAGAGATTCAGGGTGAAGAGACCAGTCAGATGAGAATTGTAAGCGTCTAGGTTTAAGGATCTGGTTAAGCCTAAGGAGATGACAACAGAAATGAATGAGGGAGTGGGAAAAACATATTATAAAAGAAAAAAATCTGCACTTGGTAAGAATTTAGAAGTAATCTATTGGTCTTTTTGACGTTCCTAGGATTCCAAGCCTGCTCCTGACTCGGGGCCTTTACACCTGCTGTTCCCTTTGCCTCGAATGTTCTTCCTCTACACAGTTTTACAACTAGCTCCCTCCCTTCCTTCAGTCTTAGCTTAAAAGTGACTTCCTCAGAGAGGCTTTCCCTGACCCAGTTTCCAGTCCCTCCCTAACACTCATTATCTCTCTTTTTTGCTTTTTTTCCCCCTTAGCGCTCATCACTAACATGCTACATAATTGCCTTATTTGTTCTATTTCTTGAGAGCAGGGATTTTATCTGTTTTGTTCCCTTCTATATCTTGGAGCCCAGAACATTTCCAAGCTCACGTTGAAGCCATGCTAAAGGGACCAGGCAATAAAGAACTCTAGGGTTTTGCCCTGGCCCGTGTGGCTCAGTCGGTCTGAGCGTCATCCCATCCATCAAAAGGTTGTGGGTTCGATTCTGGTCAGGGCACACGCCTAGGTTGCAGGTTCGACGGGGCGAGCAAAGGAAGCAACCACTTGATGTTTCTCTTTCACATCGATGTTTCTCTCTGTCTCCCTTCCTCCCTCTCTAAAAAAATAAAAAATACCTCTAGGGTTTCTAATCTGGGTGATGGGGAAATGGTGGTTGGGTTGGCATACATTAGACACCTGAGAAAATTAGCTTGGACAGAAAGACTCAGCACCTGACATTTGTAACAAGTCCTGCTAGAGTGGCAGCCGTGAGTGTAAAGAGTAGAGGAAGAAAATCCTAGACGTCTGACGTCCCCACCTGTGGTCAGCGAGCTCTGCTTGTGCCTGTCCCCCAGCAAGCAGGCCACTGCCTCGGGGCACTCAGCTGGTGGCTCTCCACCCTTCACCATGCCCTGTAACGATCACCTGTCAGCTGGGAAGCCCTGGGCATGGGGGATGCCCACTGGGGCTCTTGTCCTGGCCGAGCTAAGAAGTAGCTAGGTGACCTTGGGTGATCGGTTCTTCGTTTCCGATCTCAGCTCCATTTCAGTCCTTCATTCCGGAGCCTCCAAGCTTTGGAGAGCCTGTGGTCCCAGGGCCCGGAGGCTGCACAGCAGAGCCCTTACATAAGAGGTGCTTTCTAGGCCTTCACCGTGTGTGAGTCTCAGGGGAGGAGGGGAGAGCGGGCGCCCAAACAGCAGAGGCAGAGGGGGACAGCTCGGGAGGCCCGGCCTCTGGGGGGCAGGGCAACGCTGCTTCCCTAGGAAGACGCCCGGGAAAGGGTGGAAGGTCGCTGTTCTGCTGGAGTCCCTTGTCCCCACAGTACAGTAATCTCATTCTTAGAGCGCCACCTACTGATAAAGGGCTTGTCCGCAGCAGATAAAGGTGTTCTCAAAAGGGTTTCTCTTCTTAATTGGGGGTTTTTAATAAGCTTCAGGAAAGAATGGAAGGGAATATTTACAAATAAAAATGCTCCCATAAAGGGGCTTCTGTAGCAGCTTTAACATTTATAAAGGGAAAGGAATTAGAGCTTTGCAGGCCTTCTTCAGTACTGATAGGAAAGAACCAAACCTTCCATTTGCTCTTCTGTGCGAGGGATCCATGGCTCAGTAAAACAAGCATTTTCCTGAAAAGCCATGAGTGTTCACCAAATCTGAGTAGAAAAACTTGCATTTTAATTGCATTTAGGGGGGATCACTGCTTTAAAATGCCCCAAGGGTCACCCTGTTCTCAAGCAAAATAATCACTGCAAAATGTTTGCTTTGGGGAGTCCAGCCTCTCGTTTATATTGTTTTCAATCTCGGCCCACCTGTTCCTGTGACTGGGTTCTGGGCAATTTTAAATGACAGCCTTTCGCTCACACTCTCTTTAAAAACAAACCACATACACTGGAAACCCATTTTGCGCTGGCGCTGAGGCATGTGTGAGAGGTGATTTACGACGTGCTATGCCCGCCTGGGTCCGGTGGGCCGGCCACGTGGGCCCCGCACGCCTGTCCTTCCCAGACAGAGGCCTCTGCCCAGCCACCCCTGGCTGGTTAAATGTTGTCTTCGGCAACTATCGCTTTAGACTTAGAGAGAGAAAGGCTTTCTTTATGTCTTTTGCCAAGAAAAGAAGGTTCTGAGAAGTCCGGCCATGGTACTAAATAGTTAAAAGTTTCCATTCTGAGGTCAGAAAGAGCTTGATTTCAATCCCAGTTCTGCTTTTTTACTCATTAAGTGCTGGGTCAGTTACTTATCCTCTGGGATTCAATTTTCCCAGCTGTAAAATGGGATAATAACAGCGCCTACTTCTTTGGGCCGCCATGAACACTGAATGTGATTCACAGCATCAGGCACCAGATAGAGCTCAATAAATGGCAGTGATCATTATTAATAATAGGAATGCCAAAGTCCCTTGGCCAGCATTGCTAAGAGGATTAAAAGGGCAGAATGAGGCTGTGGAAAGGGCTTTAGGGTGCATATCAGAAGACCTAAGGTTTTTATCCCAGTTCTGTTAGGACCAACCCCTGTGACGTGGGGCCAGTCCAATTGGTTCTCTTTGGGCCTCCGTCTCTTCACTTTCTAGATAAAATCCCTAGTGTACCTGATCTTTTTCAGCTCTGGAATTAAACTCAATGAACTCTGTTGCTTTTAAAGCCATTTTAAAGTTCGGAGTAATGGAAATAATGCTATTATTATGAAAATGACTATTCTGAGGCTGAGAAAACATTTTTCAATCAAATCTTCAGGTTGAGTATTTTCCCCCACATTTGAGCTCTCATAAATATGAGAGCATTTTGGAGCACAAAGGCTTCCTTGTAGATTGTTATTAAAGGTTTGAGTGGAAATGAGGTCGGGGGGAGCGGAGCCTCAGCGCCAAGGGCACGGCTGCGCGGGGCTCCGGGCAAGCTCCGTCCGGCTCCGCGAGCGCAGAGCCGGGGCCGCTCTGAGGCTCAGTGTGCTGGGCTCCCACTGGGTTGCATTATGTCAAATTGAGGAGCTGCTTGTAAAATGAGCAAATATACCCCAAGGATCAGATTTTTAGCCAACACATTGTACCTTTCAAACTGCTGAGTATAACAGGTGGGGAAATGACCTTGTAATCAAATCAGACCGCCAATGTGAGGTCAGCCGGAATGGAAGTGATTTTGGAAACAGAAGTCAAATTTATGACTTGTCTCATTCCACCATCTTTTACTGACTCTTTGGCTAGGTTGGGGACAGGTAGTTAACGTGGCCAGTCTGAAGGCAGCTAGCCTGCTGAGCAGCGGAATTCTCTTTCCCAGAGAAATTTTAGCCTGGTCTCACTGATGAATCAACCCAAGGGTAAGACCCTTAAGAAGTGTAAAGAGGCGAGTAGTAGATATTATATGTTAACCCTTGTCAAGCAAAGCATAATGGAACTGGGGGATTTTTCAATAAAAATTAGGATTTCTTTTACCAGCTAACTTTTTTTTGATTGGCTTTGTTTTTGTTTTAAAATAGGTGAATTATATTCAAATGAAATTACTTAGGCCTGAGAACAATTCTCTAGGTCCACTTAGAAAACCAACACCACGGAATTTTATTACAACACTAAAATTATAAATGGAAAAACTGTAACGACAAAAACGAAGGCTTCCCTTAATCCCAGAACCCAAAGACAACCATGAGTCATGTTTTTAGAGTATTTTTCTGTATGTTGATGTAAATAAAGTTGGTAGAGAACCTATGGCTTTGTTTGTTTTTAAATAGCTATAAAGAAAATTCTAGCATACTTTGAAAATCAAAACTATTGACGAAGGAATGATGGGCAGTTAGAAAACTAAAACTTACAACATTTACAACTCGAGGATATTTGACCAATATTCTGGAGTACAGTATAATTTCCGAAAACAAAAAATAACTTGCAATTTAAAAGGTGTGCTCTTCTTTTCAGAGGTTTTTTCCCCCCATCAGGTCTATCTGTATATTTTGCAGTTTTTTGTGTCTACTCTCTACAGCAACCTGAGACCGTTTAATTATGCCCTGTACATCTTTTTTAGTGCTCCTTTTATTGAAAAGAAACTTCAAAGCACTCCCCGAAATCTAATCACAAAGATCCTCATTAAACAGTGGAGGAAAGTCAAGTGACTTAAGATGCTGTGCAGCCCTGAGACTGAAAGGATTATATTGTCAAATGAGGGTTAAAGGTGCAATTAAAATGAATTGGATATAAGACACTACAAAGATCTGTGTGTCAGCATTGAGTCTGCGATTTGCTTTAAGATTCAAGGTCTCTCTATTCCTATCATTGTGGCCATGTTACCTATGGGGTCTCTTACGGCATTAGGGAAAAAACATTACCACAGTCCCCCCTTATCCTCAGGGGGATACATCCCAAGACCCCTAGTGGATGCCTGAAACCCGGATAGTACCAAACCCTATATATATACTATGTTTTCCCTACACACACATACTTATGATGAAGTCTAATTTATAAATTAGGCAAGTAAAGAGATTAACAACAGTAACTAATAATAAAGTGGAACAATTATAACAGTAAAATAAGGGTGGCTTGAACACAAGCACTGTGATACCCCGACAATCGATCTGGTAACCAAGGTGCTCACCGAGGGACTAACACGCAGGGGCCTACAGAGTGGAGACGCCGGGCAAAGGGAGGATTCGCATCCAAGGCGGGAAGGAGCTGGATGGCACGAGGTTTTTCATGCTATTCAAAACTTATGAATTGTTTATTCTGGAATTTTCCATTTAATATTTTCGAACCACAGTTGCCCAAGGGTAACTGAAACGGTGGAAAGTGAAACCACAGATAAGGGGGACTCTTTCACATTAAACAACTCATAACTATACTGCGTGGCTTGGCGCTGTACATCTCAGGTTGTCATATGAAATTTGGCCAGATTCTCGTGTGCCGTCTGCACAAGACACATGGGCAGCAATTAAAGCCAAAGGTAACTGTGCTTCAGAAAAAAGCTTAGCAGCTTGGAGCTCATTGGGTTGGTATGGTGCTAATTCACGGAGAATTTTTGAATCTGAAAAATAACTGAGGTGCAATGGATATTGCTGAATATTCCAGTAAATAACAACAAAGGTTCACATGCATTGAGTGCTTGCATTATGCCACTTACATGAATTAACTCATTTAATCCTGACAATTTGTTACAAAACCTAACAACTGTTACTTTTCTGATTCTACAGATGAGAAAACTAGACCATAGCTAGTAAATGGCAGTGAGGATTAGACCCCAGGAAGCATGGCCCAGAATCTATGAGTTTAACAAGACACTCTCTGGTCTCTCTTCTCATTAAAAGAACAAAGATTCACTTAAGCTAAATTACAGGCTCTCTCTGTGGTTCTTGGTCTACTTAACTCAGTCATCTTTCAAAGCAAGTAAAAACCTTGAGTCCTTAAGCTACATTTGGTCCGTTTTCTTTCACTTGCCCTCCTAGTACCATGCACTAGCATGACCCAAATCCTAATTTTTGGAGATTTCTCCCCAGTATAATTCTTCCAGAGGGCAGGGAATGTGTTTGTTTTGCCCACCAATGTGGTTTCAGTATGGGGCACAGAGTTGGCACATGATAAATCTTTATTGAAGGAATAAATAAATAAGCACATTATAGCTGTCCTAGATCGTGGGAGATGACAGAGAAAATGTGCCCTGCAGGGTACAAAGCACAGCACACGTGGGAAAACAGTGTGTGATGAGAGCAGTTAACTGAAAGCAGACAGCAGGCTCACCACAGAGACCAGGCAGGACATCTGCTGGCAGTTCTGGGTACACAGGGAGGCTGGTTCGCAAAAAAGAAGCTCCAGATGTGATCCACAGCAGCCAGCACCATTCATTCATCCAGGCTCTCTACTTTTATGAGGCTCTTACATGCTGCTGTTCTCGGAGGGGTATGACATAAGATAGAAATATTCATTGCCAGCCCAACACACTCTGGCTGTGGATCCTTGAACGAAAAGGGGGGGTGGGAGGAAATAAAATAAAACCAGTTCACTCACACGGACTTGAAAGCTAGTGTCCGTTTGTCCAGGCTTTTTGTTGTTCATTAGACTTTACACAAAAGAGGCAGGTGATCCCCAAAGACTTTCTTGATTTAGCATAAATATTATCTCCATTTGGTCATGGGCTTCTAATGACAATAGCTTATCTTTACTAACTTGAGCTTGTTCATTCTATTCGGACCACTAACCTTGTATTCTAATTTCAGTTTAGTTGATTTAGTCATTTCACACATTTTTATTGAAGGTTTATTATATGCCAAATGCTGTGCTAGTCACTGGGACACAATAGTGAACAAAACACATGCAGCCTGACCTCAGAGCGCAGACTAGTGTAGACAGATGTGTTAAAAGGCAATTGAAAAATTATCAGGGACCTATGGTTCATGCATGAAATTCAGAGGTTTTTAAAATCCCTTAAATAGTAAGCAAATCAGATGTATGTGTTTATGTTTCTTTTTCATATTTTTCAGTGGATTCCTAATCATCTTCAGTCTAATGGCTGCAATGAGACAAAATTACATTCAAGACCGAATGGCGTGGCTCAGTGGTTGAGCATCGACCTATGAACCAGGAGGCCACGGTTCGATTCCCGGTCAGGGCACATACCTTGGTTTCAGGCTCAATCCCCAGTAGGGGGGGTGCAGGAGGCAGCTCATCAGTGATTCTCATCATTGACATTTCTCTCTCCCTCTCCTTCCCCACCCTCTCTGAAATCAATTAAAACATTTTTTAAAAATTACAAGCAAAAAGTACAAAAACATAGATAACCAAAGCATAAACATCACCCAGCTCAGCTATTTTGAACTGGATGAACCACAGAACTGGGCCCAGGCAGGCGCAGCTCTGAATTAGCTACCACAAGATCTTGTTTTGAAATTCTACGTGGAGACTATTCAAAGAGAACAGAAGGAGGTGTTGTGGATTTACTGCCCTCTAGCATCCTGCGCTCCCTCCCTCTATGTGATCCTACTTCCCCACCCCAGTGACTCAGGCTTGGTCAAGTGCTTTGCTTTGCCCCACGCAGTGTGCGTGGAAGTAGGGTGGGCCTTACCCAAGCAGAAGCTCTGAGAGCTTTCCAGCAGCAACGCACAGCTCTTGTCCCTCTGACACAAAACAGCCGGCCCCAGGAACTGGCTTCCCCTGCCGCGTAGGTCCCAGAACGAGCCGACCGGTGACAAACATGTAAGGTGAAGAAGAATCTTTGTTATTTCACATAACCTAGCCAGGTAGACTCGATCACCAAGTTTCAGAGTCACCCAGTGGGATGCAAACAGAGGCTTGAAAGGTGCAATGCAGACAGAATAGGCCCAACTTCCTGGAGCCAGACAAGAAACTAAACATAAACATATAAAGAAGTATATGGTCAAGCCGACAAAGAAGTTGGTGACGATAAAGATGATTTGAATAAATATGAGCAAGCTTGATATAATCTCTATAGTACGTGGAACCCAAGAACAGGAAAATATGTGCTCTTTACAAGCCCGTGGAATAATTTATGAAAAATGACTTGTGTGCTAATCACGAAAGAGTCTCAACCAATTCCAGATAACTTGCATGCGCAATCTCTGACTACAATGCAATTCATTTAAAAAAATCAAATTTTTGAAATAAACCAAGAAAACCCCACACACATTTGGAAACTGAAAAATGTACTTCTAAATAGCTTGTGGGACAAAGAAATCGTAGCAAACATTGGAAACTATTTGGAACTGAACAGTAACACTACTTGTCGAAATTAGTGCGATGTAGCAACAGAGAGTATTTTAGGACAGTTAAGGTACTTGCCCCATCAGAGAGTAGTTGTGGCAAACTTACAACGAAACAGAGTAAACAACCCTGAAGCACACTCTAAGGGGCATGGAAACTGGATTAGTTACAGAGAGATTATCTATTGCTGTGTCACAAACTACCCCAGAGCCTCAGGTCTTAAGACAGCGACAGTTTTGTGATTTCCTACAGTTCTGGGGATCGACTGGCCAGTTCCTGGCTTGGTCTCTCCACGCAGCCTCGCAGCTGCGCTCAGCTAGTCACTGGGCCCCGCAGCAAATCCGAAAAGACGCTGTCACAGGGCCGGGGGCTTGGTGCTGACTGTTGGCTGAGGTTCGATTTTCTTCCAGATGACCTCCCTCTATTTGTCAAAAGTATAATTTTTATTTCTTCACATTGGACGGCTATTGTGTTGGCCGTTGTCTTTTTGTGTGAGTGTTTTTTTGACAATCAGGAGGAAAATAGGTCCGTGCCCCTAAGTAGCCAGGTATGGCATGTTGTAAAATTTCTGGCAGCACACCGGTTAAAAATCTCCCTCCTAGAGTATCAAAGCTTGATCAGACCCACCAGGAAGGCAACAGCGGCGACTCAGTCCAGTGACTCCCATCCGGTGTGTGTACGCCATTCGCCTTACCTCCCACCACCGCCTCTCACCCCAGACCTCAGCTTCCTTTCATCCTATTACCATGGATATCCTGGGTTGCCTTACAAAGCCCTCACCCATTAACATGGCACAGCAGGCTCCAGGTCTAATCACTGCTTCCTAATTCCCACGATCTCCGCTCCGGCTCTGATGGGCTGCATCTGGTGAGAAACAGGAGTCCCGTATTCCCATTACTTTAAAAAATTGGCTCCCTTTTCTCTACATTTTTGCCTAGAGTGGTCTTCCTGCCTGGTTCAGTCGATCTCCTCCCTGCTGCCCGAGAAGTCTCTTCTCTTAACATAGAAATCAGCTCAATCCTCTGCTTAACAGCCTCATTTAATTCCCTTAAACTCCAGGAAATGTCCACAGTCCTGACTTTGACATACAAGATGCTTTCTAACTGACTTTAGCCGATCTCTCCCTCTTTCTCTCAGGCTCTGTTCTAAGCTCAGTGCCTTTGCACATGCTGTTGCTTCTGCCTGGACTGTTCTCCCCACCTCCATGCTGGATGGTGGGCCTTCTCCAAGCAGCTGCATAGACGGTGTCCACCAACTGACAGAAGGACAGTGTGAACCATGCCTTTGGGTGCCTTCTGGAAATAACCAAGGTTACCGAGAGGGGTAGGGGCAGGCTGGGCCCTTCAAGCTAGCAGACATCTGGGCTGCACATGGAAAATACTTAGCATTGGTGTGATATTTATCAAGATTTTCATAAAGGATGGGTCTAATTTACACTTACTTTTAATTGACAGCAATGTCCTATAGCCAAATGCTATTCCTGGCCTAACTCTACATTCCCTGATAATTTGAGCAATAAGTTGTTTCTGCCTATTGTAGCTGCCATTTCCAATAGTAAGCTGCTCTTTGTTTCTTGCCTAAATGCCTGTACTTCATTTCAATCACTGTTTCCTAGGAAGGAGGGCTGAATCAAAGCTTGGCTTTATTTAGCCACAGCATTTGGCCAAAATCTGTTTCGGGCATTGGCTCTGATCTTTGGAAGGTCAAAAGCCTTCTGGTATAATGAGTAATAGAATGCCAACTGTAATGTCATTTCTGGCCTCCCTGAACTTGCATAATAAATATGCAAGTAACTGCACAGTTACCATTACATCTAATCAGCACAACAATGTCAATAATTAAATAAGACTTATCATTCAGAGTCATTATTAATGTCTAAATGTATGCTTTCAAATTAGGTAAGCATTTTAGATGTAACAGAAAAACAAACATATTTGTGTGCTTTGATTTTCAATTCTGATGACTCAGTTGAAGTCTGTGTATTTTTAGTTGTAAGAGTAAAATGTTAGAATAATTAATGAGAGAGGGTCAAGAGGGTTATGGTGACAGAAGGAGATTAAACTTTGGGTGATGAGCACATGATGCAATATACAGATAATAACATACACTTGATACTTATATAATCTTATCAACCAATGTCATCCCAATAAATTTAATAAAATTAAAACAAATAAAATAATTAATGAGGATTGGGAAAGCTGTTCATGTTATGAAAACTGTATTAAGAACTTTCTAATATGTAGATAGAGAGCATTAACTAGAAAACTTTAGGAAGAATGTATCATTTTTGAATCCACAAAGCTTTATAAAAATTTAAATAACACAAGGCAGAATAGTAGAGATGAGATTATATCGTAATTCTAATCTTTGTAGCACTGTTTGGTGTGGTAGGATTCATAACAGTTAATAAAATGACTCCTCAAGCTGTATTTGGTTTTTAGTCATTTATTCCATTCGGACCATGAGTCTTCAGTTGTGTTTTCTGAAAATAATTAGCGGGCAGCCTCACGAAGCAGAATTTCTGACTATAAGCAGAAAGGTAACAGGCCACTTTTATCATTTTTCTTCGAGCAGAAGCAAACCACAGGCAGACGAGGGACTTTGGAATTGCCTTGTCGTGTGCTTGTACAAGATGCTCAAATCAGATGGAAAAGCAGCGACTACCCTCTTAAGAGGCAGCCTGAACGCAAGGAGGCTTTTAACGCAGCGCTTTGCAGACTGAAACACCAACAGAGCAGGGCTTCCCGGCCGCCCAGGCTGCCTGCAGAGCGAGGCCCATGTGCCAGCACCCGCCACGCAGCTACCAAGAGCAGCGCTCCTAGAGAGCAAGGACTTCTTATCTGCGAGATGCTCTTGTCATCCTTGGCCAGGGCAGATGCTAGACTTGGTGCGCACAGATGAAAATCCCGGGGACTGCATTACCTCGGAAGCCAGTTCAGTTGGTCTACAGCCACATTTCTAGACAAGATTTAAGAACAAATTCTTTTTCTCGAGTGATGGTGTGAGGCAGCAAGTAGATGTAGAAATATTAGGACTGAAAAATGAAAGAGATGTCAATAATTTTCTCTGCTTAAGAACATGGCCTCTTCTTTAAGTAGTGCACAGAGCTTTTTATTTGTATGGAACTGCCTTTAAAAAACTTTTGTATCCTCACTATTAAACAAGCATGAATACAAGGATAATTCAGGCCATTTCCCCCAATAATCTATCACATTTTGTCCGCCAAAAATTCATTCTGTGGTGGTAATGTTCAGTGTTCAGCCTGATTTTAACACTCAGCCCTTGGGAGTTTGGTGATCATGACCAACAGGAACAAGTGTTTCGTATCTTTTAGATAAACTAGAAAGCTGTAGCTTATTAGCCTATGTACTAGGTGTAAGTTTCTTAAGCCACAGAACTCAGATGTTTAAAAAACAAACAAACAAACAGATATCAAGCATATTTCTCAATAGCCAAACTTTGTTTCTAGCTGAGCTCCCATCTGCCTGAGGGCAGAAATCTTAGTCTGGAAGTTTTCAGTTTTTCTCAGTCACTTTAGGTTTAAACTCAGGTGATTTTCAATTTTCCCAAACTTCTTTTTTTGATTCCCCTTTCCCCAGGGCTGATCTAAATTCCAGGCAGCTTGGAAGCAAGGCAGGGGACTGTCTGGTTTGCAGCTGTCCTTGGCCCTGCACTGACACTGGTTTAAAAGGTAAATCCCAGCTGAACTTTGGGCCTGGGCATCTTTCCAGGCTGGCTCCTGTTGAGGCAGCCAGGTCCCAGGTGGCATCCTCTGGGTTGCTTTCTGCAGCCTCCCCTCCCCGGAACTGAGAGCTTTCCTGTCCTCTCACTCTCTCAGCTTCTTTCTAAGCCTTTCGTGGAGACTTTGGAAATTGTGCTTCTTCTTTCTTGCAAACCGACCCAAGTTCACTTGTCTGTCCTATTATTGCCAGGCTCCTTTGGTAAGGATCAGGGTGTCCCATGAGTAGAGGGACTGATAGGTCTCTCTGTACAACCTCACTGCCAGAGGGTATCATACAATGAAAGCAACAAGTACAAGCACTTATTGGCAAGCGAGCACCAAAACATCGTAGTCGCACCCTGGCTGGTTGGCTCAGTTGGTTGGAGCACTGTCCTGTACACCAAGAGGTGGTGGGTTTGGTTCCCAGCTCAGGGCACATACCCACGTTACGGGTTCGATCCCGGGTTGGGGCATGTGTGGAGGCAGCTGACCGATGTTTCTTTCACATCAATGTTTCTCCCTCCCTCTCTCTCTAATCATTAAAAAAAAATTTTTTTAAGGTAAAAAGGAACAAGTGAAGTTAATTTTTGGTTATTTGTTTTCAACTTTTATATTGTTAGAAAAATAAGACCATAGATACCGAAAACCGCACAGAACAAAAGTATAGCTTCGTGAGTTATTACAAGGTGAGCACCTGTGTTACTACCACCCAGAGTAAGAAATAGGACTTTACTGGCTGCCTCAGAGGGCTTTTCATGAGTCCTGGCCCAATCTGAACCCAATCCTGCTTATGTTACCAGTCTCCTGATTTTTTAAAAACAAATTATAGACATAATTTTTAGAACAGCTTTAGGTATACAGAAAAAATGAGCAGATAGTACAGAGACTTCCGACATGCCCCACAGACACACCCAGTGTCCCCTATTATTAATGTCTTCTACATTTGTTACAAACAATGAACTGACGCTGACACATTATTATCAACTAAAATCTGAAAATTATTCCGATTTCCATAGTTTTTACCAAATGTCCTTTTTCTGTTCCAGAATCCAATCCAGGGAAACCACATGACATTTAGCTGCGATGTCTTCTTGGGTCCCTGTTGGCTGAGACAGTTTCTCAGCCGTTTCTTTCCCTTTTTTCTTTTTAATCCCGAGGATACTTTTTCCATTGGTTTTCAGAGAGAGTGGAAGGGAGAGAGAGGAACATCAATGTGAGAGGGACACATCAATTGGTTGCCTCCTGAATGCCCCCCGACCAGGGCTGGGGATCAAGCCCACAACCGAGCCGGAATCGAACCCGGGACCCCTCAGTCCACAGTGTGACGCTCTAACCACTGAGCAAGGCTGGCTGGGGCTGTTTCTTGTTTTTGATGACCTTGAGAGTTTTGCGGATTGCTCATCTGGTACCTCGTAGGATGTACCTCTACCGGAATTTGTCTGACATTTTCTCATGATTAAATTGGGGTTATAGTTGTTTGTGAGGAAGATCACAGAGGTAAAATGCCATTTGTCTCACATCACATCAAGGTTACATACTATCAACATGATTTTAAGACTGTGGGTGTTGACCTTGATTACCTGAATGAAGGGGAAATTAATTCTCATAATGTATTTTACTTGACCCAGTATGTCCAAAATATTATCATTTTGACATGCAATTAATATAAAAGTTATCAGTGCGATATTTCACATTCTTTTTTTAGACTAGGAGGTTAAAACCTGGTCTTGCACTTACACACATCTCAGTTTGGGTTGGGCACTTTCCCAGGTCTTAACAGCTGCCTGGGCCCGTGGCCACCGTATTAGACGGCGCAGTTCGAAGGGGCTGCTGCCTCCCAGGGGTGCGGGCAGGAAGCCAGATGCTAGCTCCCTCTTCTTGAATTCCCCAAGTATGTCTAGGGGTTTGATTATACGCCCCCCCCAATGGCCTTAGCTAATCTCAGAGACCCTAGCAGAGGTTAACATTCTGGCTTCTTCTTTTCTTTCTTTCCTTTATTTTTAATCTCACCCGAGGATATTTTCCGTTGATTTTAGAGAGAGGAAGGGAGAGAGAAAGAGAGAAACATTGATGGGAGAGAGAAACATCTGTCGGTCACCTCTTCTCCGTGCCCTGATGAGGGATTGAACTCACAACCTTTCGGGGTGCCGGGCGATGCTGCAGTCACCGAGCCACTCGGCCAGGGCAGTGCTCTGGCTTCCCACGACTTTCACCTCTCTGCCTATGGCCCCTTCCCATGGGGTCTTTGCGTAATTGGTGGAGGGGGCAGGCGACCAGGGACTCAGCAGAAGTTATCGAATCTCTTCACCTACCTCCTGACACCCTGTGTGGGTTTTTGGCTTGTTTGGTTTCTGTCTGCTTGTTTGTTCCGTGTTTCCCTGGGGCCCACGGATTGGAGGCTGTGTCCCGTCCACCTGCTGGGCCTCCTTCCCTCGGGGCCCCTGAGTGGTCTGGTCTGGTTGAGGGTCGAACTGCCTGGGAAATATGAAGAAAGTCAAAGGACCGTTTTAGAAGGGGGTGAGGGGAGAGAGCGCTGCAGTTAGTGCTTCACAACATTGCCTCGTCACACTCATTAATAACCTTTAAAATTACTTCTAATCCTTTAAAAGCTCTAATAAGAGCAGCGGTGTAACACGTGGGCTCTAGACTCTAAAGGAGACGTCATCCTCCCTCGGGGAAAGTCACCTGTAGCTACTTTACAATATGCCCCCTGGGTATTCTGGACTTTTCCTCTCATTAGTGAAAGTCCACATTTGACTTCAAAGTTCCAATTGTTTCATGTTTTAAAAGTTCTAAAATGTTAGGAATTCTGTTTCGATCAGAAACAATTTTGTCAATGGTGACTTTCTAGGCTAGATCCCCCCCTCACCAGCCTATTTGATTCATATTGTAACTGAAATAAGTTATATTTGAACTGAATATTGTCTAAAACAATACTGGTTGCATTATTTAAGGGAGCCCTCAGCATAGATGGCCACAAGTGTGTGTTTCCTACACAGCGATGGCCCCGTAGGAAAAGCTTTATCCAGCTAAACTGGCCTCAGGGTCTCAGAGGCTCGCCTTCCCTCCCCAGTCTCCCAGTTTTCTTCTCCTGAACTCCTGAGGTCTCACTGCAGCCAGGAACTGTAACCTTCTGTTTTCCTTTTCACCAATCCTGTTAATAGTAAAAGCTCTTAGGGAAAAAATAAAAACACTGTTCTTTTATCTTGGTGTCCATGGAAGAACAGAGGTGCAAGATTGGTGATATGCACAGAAAAGATTGCTTTTATACATATATTCAGTTCTTTTAAATGATCAGATTTAAAGTTTAGCTTCCCTTAAGCCTTTAAGTTAATGTGCAAATCATATTATTCTATTAATAAGTCTAGTACACTTTAATAAGGGGGCTTTGATTAATATTCTCGAGTTGAACAAACTAAACTCCCTTCAACCAGTTATGTTTATAAGCTTAGTTTAATTAAATGTCCCTTCAATGTTTTAAACTGCATTAATAAATTTAACATATTCAATTTTCTTTCTTAAAGCACATTAATCACCTACCCTGACAGGCAAAACATTCTCAAGTGCTTACAGACTAAATTAAATTTATAAATATAATGAATCTCTTAAACAGTCCAATATTCTACTGCTTGCAACCCATAAAATCCTCTTACAGCTTTCAGCAACAAATTATAAATCTAAAGTCAATTCCTCCATTACACATTTCAAGTTGAAATCAGAAGGCTAATCTCTCAGGTATTCTCATACACCCGATTATTTATAACATTATAAGTACTGTGAACACCAACTACACAGAGGCTGTTCTTTAACACAAAAGTGTGAATACTGTGCATTTGTTCTCTAGATTTTTCTATATTTAATTGTAAATCTTCCCAAGGCTAAAATACATGCACACACTGCGACTAAGAGAACAGTTATAGCATCTCAACATTCGTTGATGTTCCCACCCGGAGCAAGTTACATTGATTTCTTGCCAGAGATTTTTGGCCTAAGGCAAGATCTGAATTCCAGAGTTATTTTTCCAGCACCAAAAATAAACACATTCGCCTTTTTAAAACTTAGTCACTTGTTCCAATTGGGTACTTCAAGTCCAATGGAAATGGTTAGTCTCGCTGAACCCACCTTCTGGGCTTAAGTTACAGTGTTATCTAATTCTCTGCTCCTGCTTGAGTCCTCAGTCCACACCACTCACCGCTTGCATTGGATTCAGCGAGTTTTTTACTGCTTGATTGAGTTGGGCATTGTTTTCACGCTCTCTTCTTTGTCTCCAAATCTCAGTGATGTCCTGTGTTTGCTCCAGGGAGGGATCAGTCCCAGGGATGCTGCGAGGCTGCATTCTGTTTTAGGAAGGAACGGAGGCGAGATCCGGGCTGGGAGGGCAAGGCGGCAGCCACCTGTGTGTCATGGGAGAGGGAAGGAGCTGGCTGGACATCCAGAAGTACGTGCTTGGGAGGAGAGGCAAGAGGGGAACAGTGGCCCAAGACATGGAGCCTCTCCTCCCCAACCGCCCCCGCCCCTCCCGATCGCTGTCTGGATTCGCCGGAACCTCTGCCAATGAGGCAGTGGCACTACTGGGGAATCCATAGGGTCTTGTCTCACTGCCACCCCGCTGTTCCAAGGGGAGCCCCTGAATGTAGATTTTTGTTCCCAGTGCTTCCTTGCAGACCTGAGAGCCAGTGACAACCAGGGATAATTCATTTCTGAAATGCCTTTGCTAGCCTGCTTCATCAGCCGTAGCCTTTCAAATCTACCATTCCCTGCTCTGTCCGCTCCTCAGTGCCTTTCTTTTCTGCTTTCTCCCAGCGTGGCCTTTGCCCTCCCTCCTTTAACCTTCAGGCCTTAGTTTCAATTCCGCTTGGGTTGGGTCCTTTATCAGCTTCCACATTCTAGTGAACCTCTCGTTGGGTAGGCCGGGCATCCAGGTGGTGATAGCTTTTCACTGTGGTCTTCCCCACTGGGCTCCCCCGAGGCTAGGCCTGTCTTTGTGTTTAGCTATAGTCCCCAAGCCTAGCGCATGTCTGGGACATAATTGTTCCACAAAACTACTTATGATGTAGACTCGAATTGAAATTGGAAATCTGATCTCTAAATTAAAGAAGAAATAATGTCTAGTATAACACATGGAAAAGTGCCCCAATAGGTATACAGCTCGGTGAGTGCTCGGAGTGAGCACTCAGATAACCAGCCCCAGGTCAAACAACAGGATATTTCCGGCACCCTGAAAACCCCTTTCAGTCCTCAAACAGTGACTTTTATAACATTTAAACTTTTATTTAAAAAATAATTTCTGATTGCAGTCCACTGCTTGTGGACATTAGCAGCACTGAGTATAAATGTGTGATCTCGGGTAGCTTCATCTCTGAGCCTTAGTTGCCTCATCTGGAATATCAAGCTCACGGTAGCTTCCAAATAGGCTCATTCCTAGAACATACCAATAACCGTTAGCTAATGTATCAATCAGGGTCAGGCAAGGAAACAGGAACCACTTTAAGTCTTTCCAACAAAGGGAAATAACAAAGGGAACTTGTGTTGGAAAAGCTAAGAAGCCAAGCAGTCTGGAAGAGATAACCCAGAGGTCAGTAGCAGCAGTAAGTGGTACGACCCCTGGGCCTGCAGGAGCAAATGAAAAAAATCTTGTCAGAGCCCAGAAGACAGGCTGTTGGGGGCAGCCAGGACCACAGCGGGGGTTACCAGGCCGAAAGTGGCATCCCTGAGGGGGGCTGTACAGCCAATAGTAGGACAATGGGGAATCATTGTCACTGTCAGAAATGAAGGTACAAGAAATAGTGGTGGCCAGGAGGGGTGGCCAAGCCTGTCTGGAAGCCAGAGGCCCAGGAGCCTGAGGAAGGCAGTTCACTGGATTCAGGGCAGAGCAGGTAAGAGCTCACACGGACCTGAAAGGAAGCAGGCAGTTGACAGGTTCAGACATTATCGCTGTTGTTGTTATTATGATTTTCTAACTTCAAAATGTATACCTTTCCTTAGCCTTGATCAACGTGTCTCGTCAGCTTCACCCTTACATTTATCCTTTTGGGCTTGCAAGTGCTATTTCAGCTACCGTGGCTGTGTAACAAATCACTCCCAAACTCAGTTGCTTAAGACAGCAATAATCATTAATTTGCTCACAAGTATGCACTTGGAGCAGAGTTTGAGAGGGACAGCTGTCTCTCCACACACAGCTGCTTGCCTTGGAGCAGGGGACCCTTGCTCACCCCAGTATCTCTAGTGCCTGGAACATAGGGATATATTTCAATCCCCCCCTTTTTTTGACTAACCAAACAAATCCCAACTTGAAACCAGCCTTATGTCTAGATTATCAGTCACTTAAGCCAATGTATTTTCTTTTTAGTCAGTTGGAGCTGCGTTTTCTGTTGCTTACAACTAAAATATTCTTAACTGATAAGAGGGAGGTTAGGATAGGGGGGGTAAAATAAAGTGTCTCAGAGAAGCAGGAGGGATTCAGATGACCAGGGACGAAGAAGAGATGCTCCCTGGCAGTGGAGGAAGAGCAGGGGTCCCACTCGCCTCTTGGTGGCAGTGCCCCACGGAGATGACAAGGCCCCGGAGGAGTGGAGTGGTGACCCAGGAAGGTGGCTGCTGGGCTGGGGTTGGGGGAGATCCCAGCAGCCAAAACCAAACCATCATTCTATAAGTGAGGCACAAAAATGAGCAGAGAGCGCCCAGCTGTGAAAGGACCATGTGCGAGAGACGACAGCCATCTCCATAGAGGCCACTACAGACAGACGACTGGGGGCCCCCCAAAAGTAGGCACTGCATGAGTCCCATAACCTTGCCAGGAAGGGGGAAGAAAGCTTCAAGGATGACTGGTATCGATTTCCCGTCAGCTCCGAGCATGACATGAGACACTAAGTTGATTTGTAGAAAATCATTTTTCTCTACCCCTGGCTTTGTGGACCGAGATTCATATCAGCTAAATAAGAGCGATAAAGAGCTTGCCTGAGGTGGAATTAGATTTTGAAGACTGGAAAATACGTGAGCAGGGGAGTGGGGGAGGAGGATTCATGGGGATTGGAGGCAGCATGCTCAGTAGGTCGAGATCCCCCAAGGGTTAGGGAATGGAAAGCGGCTTCTAAGCTCGGCTAGGACAACAGGTGCCTCTGATATGCAGATTATCTACATGTGATTGGTTAATAAAGAAATGATGTCAGTAAGAGGCAAAAGCTGGGTTGAGTCATATGCAATTTTACTGATAGGTCAAGGATTTGTTCCATAAATTTGTTCCACTTGGGTCCACTAAGTAAGAACAGCTGAACGCAGCAAGCCATAAGCATAGAGGAATACAGTCCAGTATTGAAATACCCACGAGTCATCCCGTGTTCTCTTGTCCCGATCCAGCCATGGCCTGTCTTAGAGGAGGAATTCTACCTGATCTTTGTTTCCCCAATTCTGTCTCCATGAATCAGTAGCCTCCATTTTTCTTATGCCCGTTTACATCAAGCTAGCTTCCCTTTTTTAAGGTAAAGCCCTGTATTTCATTACTTATTAGGGATTGAACTTCTTTTCTTTTTAAAATATATCTTTACTGACTTCAGAGAGAGGAAAGGAGAGGGAGAGAGAGAGAAACATCAATGATGAGAGTCATGGATCGGCTGCCTCCTGCACGCCCCCCACTGGGGATCGAGCCCACAACCCAGGCATGTGCCCTGACCGGGAATCGAACCCTGATCTCCTGGATCCTAGGTCCACGCTCAACCGCTGAGCCACGCCTGGCTGGGCTGAACTTTTCTTTTTAATTGTACTGTTATTTTATTAGGTTCTTTTTTTTTTTTGCTAGTGGCATAGTTATTAAGTTGAATACATTTTAAGTTACCTGTCTCAACCAAATATTTTCTATAGCCTTATTGTTTTAATTATGCCTCTGCAGAATGGAGATTTTTCTGAACCTATGTGTGGATTCAAGTGGAACTGCTTGTACTTCTTGCATTAGCCACCAGGTGGCATCACCAGCCCCAGACAACTTTGTTTTCCAGGGCTTCTGAGAGGTGGGGGCCTGGAAGCAGTGGGTTGGGTGCTGCCTGTTCCCACGCCAGCATGTACTGGGTGGGGCAAAATTAGGTTTACAGCTGTTTGTATGGAAAAATAATACAATAATTAATAGAGAATAATACAAGAATAAACTGTGTTTCCTGTACTCACAACTGTAAACCTACATCGGCCCCACCCTGTGTAGACTGCATACGCCTTCTCTTCTGACTTGCCTCAGTCTGGACTGCTAAATATTGTTACTTCAAAACCTAGCTTTAAGCACAGATTTGTTTTTTCCTCTGCCTCAAATTCATACTTGGCACTTGCGAGTATTTTCTTTAGAGAGCTCCTAGCAGTTCCTTTTGGCCTCGGTTACCTTCCGAGGCAGCTCCTAAACCCACTTCTCTAGCCGGGTCCTTCTCGAAGTGCTCCCCTCTCAACAGAGCAGCCCAGGAGTGGCTGGTTTCCTCCCGGCTGAAGGCTCCAGCACCACTGGAGACGAGCCCTCTGTAAGCACGTCGGCAGCTGAGTGACGTGCGGCACAACCAGCACCAGCATTCAGCTGCCTTCCCGCTGCTGCCCTCTTTCCTACTAGCAGGCTGTGCTGATGTTGCAGTGACAGCAGACACCCTCCAGCTTTCTCTCGCTCTTCAGTAGTTTTTCAATGTATACTTGTCAACTTTTTTCTACTCTATAGGTACTTCATTCCATGAACATTTTATTTTTTATTTTTTTATTATTTTAAAAAATATATCTTTATTGATTTCCGAGAGAGAGGAAAGGAGAGGGAGAGAGAGAAACATCAATGATGAGAGTCACTGATCAGATGCCTCCTGCACGCCCCCAACTGGGGATCGAGCCCACAACCTGGGCATGTGCCCTGACCAGAAATCGAACCCCAATTGCCTGGATCCTAGGTCGATGCTCAACCGCTGAGCCACATCCCGCCAGGCCCATGAACATTTTAAATAAATATACTGCTTTTTGTTGCACAGTCACCTACTCCTTTGGAATCTTTCCCTTTATTCTTTTAAATTTTTTTAAAAAAAGGATTTTCCCAGTGCAAGTGCTACTTTTCACAAACAGCCTACCGAGACTCATGCTAACCAGCACTCAGCCTCCCCCATGCTCTGGCAGTCTTTATTTGGCACCCATATATAAAAGCACCCACACATCAGTGCAGTGAAGGCAGTCGGTGTGCTGGGCGACCCACCACCTTTAGAGTGGGGGGAGCCTAGGTTCATTTCCTGCCTTTTCCACTTTACAGGGCAAATTATAAGGACTTCAGTATTCTGGGCCCGTTTTCTTATTTACAAAACAGTAATAGTACTATCTATCTCATGTGGCTTTTGTGAAAATTAAATGAAATCAGGTATCTAAGGTACATAGCTTAGTGGCAACTATAGCAGTTCTGTGTCTTGTACATAATAAGGATTCAGCAGATATGGATATTATTCATAGCAGTTTGGCTATTTATCCATTCATTCAATACACAGTGTGGGGTGTCTTAGTCTGTTCAGGCTGCTATAACAAAATATCAGAGACTGGGGGGGCTTATAAACAACAACAGTTTATCCCCCACAATCCCAGAGGCTGGGGATCTGAGATCAGGGTGCCAGCAGGGCCAGGTTTTGGTAAAGGTCCCTTTCTGGATTCTAGGCTGCTGACTTGCTGCTCCATCCTTACATGGTGGAAGGGTCCAGAAGTCTCTCCTGAGCCTCCTTTATAAAGCAGTAATCCTGTTCCTGAGGGCTCCACCCTCAGGATTTAAGCACCTCCCACAGGTGACACCTACTAATACCATCACCTCTAAGGGTTAGGATTTCAACATGAATTTTGCAGGGACACAAACATTCAGCCTATAGCACGGGGCTTACTCTATAGGGTAGGGAAAGATATATTGTTATGGACTGGATTGTGCCCACCCCCCACCCCCACCCCCGGACTCAAATTCAAGTGTTGAGGCTCTAACCTCCAACATGACTGTGTTTGGAATAGAGTCTTTACAAAAGTAATTAGGATTAAATGAGGTCTTGAAGGTGGGGCCCTAATCTAATAAGATTAGTGTCCTTATGAAAAGAGACACCAGAGGGTGCTCTTGCTCCTGCTCTCTAGCTCTCGCTCTGGAGCTCTCTCTCTCTTTTTCTGCCTCCCTCCCTCCTTCCATCCCTGGATTCTCTTTCTGACTTTCTTCAGCTCATTTTTGCAGCCCTCTAAGGAAGAGGGGACATCTAGAAAAATCCAGCTGTCCTCATAGCCAGCAGGAGGCAGCTTGGCAGGGCCACAGGAAAGTGGTACGGGGATTTCCACGAGAGTCAGCCTCCGGATTTTGAACGAGAAACTGACAGCAGTCTCTTCTACTGTCAGAACGCCCCAAGCTTATGCAGGAGTGCGGAGCTGATCCTACGTAAGGGCAGGTGAGATAGTCTCTTCTTATGTTAGAAAAGACGGATCCTTACCTATCTTACTTTCCTTGCACTCAGACCCCACTCCAGCTGAGAGGATTTCTGTATAATGTTGGGGGAAAGGAGTGAGGAACAGCAAATCCTTCCTAATTTACAAATGGATCGAGGCTCTCGCATTTAGAACAAAAACGTTGAACTACCTTTGTCCTCTAGTTCTGTCCCTCTGAGGCAACAGGGGACTCACATCCAGCAACCTGAATGGGGATGGCCACAGGACAAAAAAAAGATCTGTGGGGGAAAACATCGGCTAACATTTCACAACATCATATTGCCACATTTGTAACTATTTACACTTTCTACACACACACGGTCAAGAAACAGCGTAAGAACGAGCAAGGGAATTGTTCACAAGCACGTCTTTGCTAATGGATTGTACCCGCCGGTGTCCAACAGTTATACAGTAAATCCAACAGGGAATGCTTCATAAAAAGAATTGTTAATTACCACAGGGAGTAATTATAGAGGAGGCAAGGGAACTATGAAGAGTACTCCAGAACTGTGTGATAGCTCCCAAGGAAGGACAGACTTGGGAGTGTCAGGGGTCATCTCCAGGAGTGGGTTCAGATCTCACTGGGATCTGAGATGGCTACTGGATGGTAAAGAAGCTGACCTGGGCCAGAGTTGATCTACAGTCTTGACTCAAAGGCTGGTAGAAAGAAAACCGTGGCTGGGAGTGGCCACAGGAAAGGAAGCCCCTGGCCAGAATGCAGGCGGGCTGAGGCCAGGTGGCCACCTGCTGACATGCCTGCAAGACTCACTGGGAACCCACAGGCAGGGATGCCACTGCAACTTGATAGAAGTGAGCGCCACAGTGTGTTCTCACCCAAGGGCCTCTGGTAGCAGTGGAGCAGGAGCAAGAAAAGAAAACAGGCATCGCAACACCGGGAACAGAGGCCCCGTCCTCCTGCAGTGCCCCTCAGCGCTCTCTGCTGCCCACGTCTAACCTGGCACAGCGGCCAAGAGAAATCCTTACAGGGTCCGCATCCCTTAGCAGAGAAGGCAGGAAAGGTAAACTTGGAGCCGAGAGACAATAATTTGATAACTCACTTGTGGATGTAGGGCAGTGTCCATGTGATCAGTTGGCCATTACCAGGGTCTCTGGGACAACACTGGTTAAGGATGTATCGGGCACCAGGCACTGCGGCACAGGGCTAGTGATGAAGAAAGAACAGACAGACCCAAATCTCTGCCCTCCTGGAGCGTGCATGGAGGGCGGAGGCAGGCATGGATTTACTGATAATGAATAAGTGAACCACGGAAAAACACGCAGTATAACTGACACTATGACGAGAGTAAAGAGAGAGCTATGACAGGGACAAAGAAGGGAAGACCCCTCTGAGGAAAAGGTGACGGAAATTATGAACGACTTTGAAATAGGCAAAAAAGATTACTGGGTCTCTTGTCTAGTGCACACCTCAAGTTACTCCCTGCCTGTCTTTATCTTCGGACTATTTTACAAGTCTGTAAACTGTAGGTAATTGAGAGCAATGAAGACAAGTCTTGTCCATGGACATGAAAATATATTTTGTCCTGTGAAAGTGCAATTGATTTCCCACCCCACACCCCTCTGTAGGAGAAGATGGTTTTGCATATGTTAAGCAAATTAATTTTTAACATTCCCAATGGCCTATACATGTAACTGCTCTTTGGAATCTTTTTATTCCATTCTAACATGTTACTGATTCCCTCATCAGTTAACAAGTAAAGTGAAATCTTTGACATGTGTTCATTTTATATTCATATGAGACTCATAGATTACCTTTTTTAAAAAAAAATAGTGATCTCCCCTGGCCAGTGTGGCTCAGTTGGCTGAACATCGTTCCAGGCACCAGAAGGTTGCTGGTTCCATTCCAGGTCAGGGCACATGCAGGCCGATCAATGTTTCTCTCTCTCTCTCTCCTTCCTTCCTCCTTCTCTAAAATCAATAAAAAGAAGCCCTGGCCAGGTAGCTCAGTTGGTTAGAGCATCATCCTGGTATGTCAAGGTTGCAGGTTTGATTTCCGGTTGGGGCACGTATAAGAATCAACCAATAAGTGGGACAACAAATCTCTCTCTCTCTCTCTGCCTTCTTTTCTTTCTCTGTCTCAAATTCATAAATAAATTTTTTTTAAAAAAAATAGTGATCCTTTAACACATTTCAATTCAATCACCAAAGACTCTAGTGTTGGGGACCCCTCAGCCAAGAGCTACCAGCCTAACATTCACATACATCAAGACCGAATGAGCTGATCAAAGTCTACTCCATTATTTGGGTGTTAGAAACACATGCCAACAATCACCTCTGCACAGTAGGGTCAAGAGAGAATACAGGCTTTCAGTTTAGAAGCTGATGCACTTTTATCAAGGGTGCTCATGAAATCAAAGAAATGTTGATGTTCCTAACATGGCTGGCAGTTAGAATGTTTAACAGAACCCTTTCTAGATATTTTGGGCCCATGGCAGGGTTCTATTCACAGAATCCTAGAGTTTTAAAATGGTATGGCAAACTTAGAAGCCATCTAGTTCAGTCCCCTCATTTTACAGATGAATTAATCAGGTGAAGAAAGCCTAGGTGACTTGTTAAAGATCATCAACTAATCCACGGATTTTCAACCGGTGTGCCAAAAGAATTTTTAAAACATGCAGTACCTGACTATTTAGTCAGGGGCACTGACCTCTTTTCCCTTAGGTTGTCAAATAAAAAAATGACAACAGCCAATATAAGAGCTGTCCCATGTGAATTAATCAAAATTATATCTTTTTTGTCAGATCGACGAAAAAAGTATTTTTTGGTGTGCCACAGAATCTTAGTAGTAAGTTTATGTGTGCCATGAGATGAAAAAGGTTGAAAATCACTGAGCTAATCAATGGTGAGCTGAGATATAATCCAGTCCCATACACCATGATGTTGGAGCCAACCAGAATTTCCCAAGATTCCTGACTATGCCCCCCATCTCATCTCCACCCCCTGCCTTATTTATAAGTACTTACACTGAAAAAGAAGGGGAGTGGTGGTGTCAGCGAGGGATAGTATATGATGAGGAAAGAGCTTAGATTCAGAAATCATCTTGTTTTTTCAACTAATGTTACTAATTTGTATTTCTGAGGTTTAGTGTCTTCAGCAAAGTAGGCATAAGTTATTATTAATAATAAACTGCCTCAAAAGATTATTACGAGGGTTAATAATAACTTATATAAGGTGCCTGGTACACATTAGGTGTTCAATAAGTCATACCTATTATTAAATGGTTACTCCTCCCCCATAACAAAGATATACTAAAGTAACCATCTATATGCCATAAAAACCCTTCAGTTTTTGAGAAATGCAGTTGACAATACCGACACTTTTATAATAAATTAGTACTTAGATGTGTAAGTGCAAGTTACACACTCACCCACATACAGCTGTCTACTCTACACAAATCAAAATTATCTTCCTCTCCCTCCCACTGTCTCATTTGGATGCTTGAGAAACAATTCTTAATGTCTTTAAACACAATCTGCTTACTTTGATACTGCCTAAAATGAAACAAGAAACACTGTATTTTTAAAAGTACATTAGGCCCTGGAGCAGAAGGCAATCCAAGTGACGGCACAGCTCTGTACACAACATCCTCTGCGTAGGTGACAGACCCCTCAGATTGGTAATTACCCAAGGCTCATCCCATTGATAAAAATAACTATTTGTTTAATACTTTATAGTGAATGAAGAGTTTTCATATATATAATTTTAAATGTTAAGAAACCAGGAAAGGATGCTCTGTCCTCTGCCTGGCAACAAAAGCAGGAGTAGGGAATACTATCCAGACATATTGGCTCACTACATGACTGAATTTATATTACTGTTATTAGTTTGCTAGTTACAAAGTACCACAAAATGAGTACCTTAGAACAACAGGCATTTATTGCTTCACAGCGCAGGAGGCCAGAAGTCTGAAATCAATGTGCTGGCAGAGCCATGCTCCCTCTGTAAGCACTAGAGAAGGGTCTGTTCCAGACTGGTCGCTTCGCTATGAGTCCATTGCCTTGCTGCAGCTACTGGGGAGGAAAAGCCCTTCCTCTACCCTCAAGGTTCTTCTGGCTGGTCTAATAATCAAATAGACATGAGACAGATTAGCAAGAGAAAGAACCAAATTTAACGCATACATATGTATGGGAACCCCACATACATGAGAGAGTCAGAGACCCCTGCATGCACAAGAGGTTCAGAGAACAGAAAGGCATTCTGAGCTTGGATGAGGTAATGCACCTTGGGGCTTCAGAAGGTCCCTGCAGGAAGGAGAGCACATGTTCAGTAATTTATTAGTTTGCCCTACCATATAGATACTTAAAAACTCGTTTCTGGTGATAATTCTTATCATACGCCAGGCTCCTGATTTACATTCTTCTAGGTAGTGAAGGTGGGAGGCAGAAATTTCTCTTGAGCCTGCAGGGTTTGTTGCCTTTAGCTCAAAATAATCTGCATACCACTGAGGCACATCTTGGGGTGACTAGCTCTGAACACCCCCCCCCAGCATAACTCCAACCTTCCTTGTGTGTGGGTTTGTGTGCAAATTTACCCCCCCCCCTTTTCTAAATATGTTTTTATTGAGTTCAGAGAGAAAAAGGGAGAGGGAGAGGGAGACAGAAACATTAATGACGAGTGTCCTTTATCCGGCTGCCTCCTGCACGCCCCCTCCTGGGGATTGAGCCCCCAACCTGGGCATGTGCGGGACAGGGAACCCAACCACCACCTCCTGGTTCTTAGGTCCCTGCTCAACCGCTGAGCCACGCTAGCCTGGCAAATTTACCCCGTTTTTAAGGACCTCAGTCACACTGGATGAGGACCCACCCTAATGACCTCATCTTAACTTGATCTTATTTTCAAATAAGGTCACATTCACACGTACTAGGGGTTCTACGAATTTAGAGAGACACAGTAACACAATTAAACCAGTAACAATTGCCATATCCTGCCTCCTCCTAACCTTGCCACACACCCTGCCAAACAGCATTCATTAATTCTGGCATTCAACAAACATTTAGATGCTGATGTATCAGGTTCTGTACTGGGTGGGTCTTGATGCAGAAAAATGAACTGGATGGAGCCCTGGTCCTTAAGTCACACTTTAGAGGGAATCAGAGACACATTATTATAGTGGTAAGTACAATTCTTGAGCACCTACTTGCGCTGGTGTTAAGGGAGGCATTTTTCATTCAGTCTTCTCAACAGTGTGATAAGTGATGTATCCGAGACATGCCTGGAGGGGGGGCTGAAGGTGGGGGGGGCAGGAATATTTTCACAAATTAGGTTGCACTTCATTGGAGTCTAAAGGAATGAGTAGAAATATACTAGGTTGTAGTGAGCAGCCGATCCCAAAGAAGAACACTTTATAGAGAGAAAAAAAAAACAGCCAGAGAGTAAAGGTTAAGAGATACAGACTGTAAGCTGGGATTTTCGCCTGTTTTCCTCTCTCCTGTATCTCCAGCACTTTGCGCAGTGTCTGCTGAATGCTGAATCCAGCGATTGTTGAATGAACACAAGGGCCTGGCATGGATAAGGAACGGCGCGGCCTGCAGTTCACTGTCCCCGGTAAGGTGGGCAAAGGCCGCACTAAAGGTAAGAGATTAGGGCTGACGTACTGACGGATCGCTAGTATTAAGGAATTACAAGAAGTCCAGGAACGCTTGGCACCCGCCCTGCCCATTTCCCCACTTGCCCAGGGCAAGTACAACGGTTAGAGCCTCGCGAGGGCCAGAAGAATGGCGCCGCCCGCTCCAACGTAGGGTTCTTCGCACAAAGCAGGGCTGAAGCACGTGGTCTGGCCTCAAAGTCGACGAGGAGCCGCCTGCTCTCTTCCGTCCACCCCATCTTGCCCGCCCGCCGAGCCCCCCCGCCCCCCGGGTCACTCTGAGAAGCAACAAAGCCGTCTCCCGGCCTCGCTGGGACCCCCACGGGAGCAGCGCCCCGGCGAGCCGGCCGGCCCCGCCCTACTTCCCCCAGTCCGCGGCGCACGCGCACGCGCGCCTTCTGGAGCAGCGCGCGCGCACGCGAGCTCCCCGCATCCCCGTGCTCATCCGGGCCTCAGCGAGCCTCAGCCAATGGAGGATGCTCACGGCCACCGGAGGCGGGGCTAAGCCTCCCCTCACGTGGGGCCTGTGATCCTCCGGGGGCGCTTCTAGGCAACCGGGACTAGTCGGCCGAGAAAAGAGACTAAGCTAGAGAGCCCAGCGTCGGGGTGGGGACCGACAGTTTTGAGATCGAACGGCTGCCGCCCCCGAGAAGCGACTGAAACGCAAGCTTATTCCCCAGCCCGAGCCGCTGTAGTAAACACACTTCAGAAACGTGAGGTGCCGGTGATCACGTGGGCCGAGCGCCTTCCAATGAGGAGCCGGGGGCGGGGTCGAGGCAGCTGACGCGGCGGTGGCGGCGGAGTCACCCGGGCCGGCTCGGGACCGGTCACCGGCCGGCAACCATCCAGCGGCCTCGACCACCGCCTGCGAGCTCCGTCCTCACTCCTGGGCCGAGAGGCGGCGTGGCCGACAGTGGCGGAATCCCTGCTCCTTCGTCTCGGTGGCTCGCCTCGGGCGGGCCGCTTTTCCTCAGGGGCCGCCTCGGTGGGGCGAGGTTTCCGTGACGAACCTCCTGGGGCTGCGGGTGCCGGCTCGGCCGTCGTGGCGGCTCGAGCTCCTGGAACTTGCTCACTCTCCGGGGCTCCGAGGCCCTCGAAGTTATGCGTGTCATCCGAGCGGCTGCAGCGAGCGCCGGCTCCTAAAGGGCGTCATACCCGGACTCCGCCGACTGGGCCACCTCCATTCAGCTTCCAGCTGCGCCTCCAGCGCCCTCTCCCTCTCGGGTCCGCTCGTCGGACTCCTTTTTCCCTTTTCTCCCCTCTGCCGCCCTGTCCTCACTCGTGGGGTGCGGCGATTCTCCTGGGAGCGGAGGTGTCGGTTATGAGCCGGACCCTCCTCCCTTGAATTTCTCGGTGGAGGAACTGGGCGGTGACCCTCCGCCCGCCGCGGCCCGGGGATGGGGGTGAACGCGGTGCACTGGTTCCGAAAGGGGCTCCGGCTTCACGACAACCCCGCCCTGAAGGAGTGCATTCAGGGCGCGGACACCATCCGCTGCGTCTACATCCTCGACCCCTGGTTCGCGGGCTCCTCCAATGTGGGCATCAACAGGTGGCGGTGAGTCAAAGCCCCGGGGGAAATGGATTTCGGGGTCTCATGAGTCAGGACTCGACCATCAGCCCAACCGGAGAACTTCAACCTGGGACCGCCTTGCCCGTGCTGTGCTAAGAATTGTAGCAGCTTTGGGTATGAAATAGAGTGGACTGAACAGCTCTCTGGCCAGAGAGTGCTGGCAGCCTGGAACCCCCTGGCCTCCTTGTGTGAATTTCGTGCCTCGGCCCTAAGGCGAACTCTTCGCCGGGTTCCTGGGGGATTCTTAGCGGCGGAGTTAAAACACCCTCCCGTTTCTCAGTGGCCCGTGGGTTGATTTCCTTGGCCTCTTTGTGGCGTTCGAAAGGACTGCGGTTTTAAATGTTTACGACCGTGTCCCGGTAATTCATAGTATGGAGAAGATTATTCATTCAGTTACTGTCGCCTCCAAACCCAGTTTTCTTCCACCCCTGGAGGCGAACGAAGGGAAAGCAAGGGAACTAACCTTATCTGGTTCATCTTTGCTCAGCTCCTCCTCGCGAGCGCCCCCTTGTGGTCGACTGGGCAAAGCGCAGTTTTTCTTTCTAGGTAAAGCATAATCCTTCTAGGGATCGGAGTAACGGAGGAAGGAAGTCCTAGAGAAGCTTGGTGATCTTTTCCTGAAATACCAGCCTAGATATTTGTTAGGCCCTCTGGTGGAAATGACAGTGTTCGACGAACAGATCGTTGATCACCTGTCTACCAGGCTTTGCTTTAAACACCAGGGAAATGGCAGCTAATAAAGCATGTCCTCTTTGAGCATGTGCTTCAGAAAGTAAGATATGTAGTATTTGGTGGCGATAACTGTTGTGGAGAAATACAGAGCAGAGAAGGGGATAAAGAATATAAAGACGTTGGGATTAGAGGTGCAGTTTTAAATGCGGTGATTGGGGAAAACTCAGAAGGTGGCAAGTGAGCAAGGCGATGAAGCAAATATAGATTGTGGCCATCTAGGGGAGAAGCATTCCAGGCAGTGGGAACGTCAGGAAAAAGGCCCTGAGGTGGAAATGCCCTTAACCTTCGGAAAAAACAAGCAGAAGAAGCCAGTATGACTGAAGCAGAGTAGGCGAGAGGAAAAGCAGTAGATGAGAGGTCAGAGAGGTAACGGGGCCATATTGAGTAGAGCTTTATAGGCAGTCGTCAAGATTTGGACTTTTACCCAAAGAGAAAAGTGGAAATAATTGCAGGATTATGCTCAGAGAAGTGACATGATCTGACTTAAATTTGAAAAAATTCCTGTGGCTGTGGTTCTGAGAACAGACTGAATTGGAGGAATGCTTTCAAAATATTTGTCTTGAGGAACTAGAAGGATGGAACTAGGCTAAGAAAGTGAAGTTAGACAGAGATGCCATTGGGATGGTGTTTGGAGTTCTCTTTTGAACTTGGTTAAGTTTGAGTTGTTTATTACACATCCAAGTGCAGATAGCAGATAGGCAGTTGGGAGCTCAGGGCAGAGATCCAGGCAGGAGGTATAAATTGGAGAGTCATCAGCTTATATATAATATTTAAAGCTATTTATTCATCCACCCATTCATTGAACATATATTTGTCATGCAGTTAATGTATGCCAGGCACTGTTTTAGGTGCAGGGCATTTAGTATAAATAAATAGCTAAAAAAAATCCCTACCCTGTTGAAGCTACATTCTAGCGAAGCCATAAAACTATATAAGAACTTTAAGAAAGTAAGTAGAGATAGAAAAGGGAGGAGAATAATATTAAATGTCAACTGTAATTAAAAAATAAAATTATAAAAAAAGAGAGAGGAGGTCCATAGACTGAGCCTTGGGTACTCTAATGTGTAGATAATTGAGAAGGAACATCTAGTAAGATAAGAAAACCCAGAAGCGTATAGTGCCTGAGAAGCTAAGTAAAGAAAATATTTTAAAGAGAGTGTTTTATGTCAGGTGCTGTTGGTAGGTCAGGTGAGATGAAGACGAAAAATTTAAAATTGTATTTAGCATTTTGAGGCCATTCATAATCTTAGTGGTTTCACTAGTGCAGAGGCAAAAGCCTTTTTGGAGTGGCTGAAGAGAAGCTGACAGGAGAAAGGTGGGAGACAGCGCACATAGACTGCTCTTTTAGGGAGTTTGCTGTAAGGGGATCAGAGAAGTGTGGTTCCTAGAGTGGGATGTGAAGTCAAGAGAGGATTTTTTTTTAAGATGGGAGAAATTACAGCATGTTTGCATGTTGATGGGAATGATACTGCAACTGTATATAAAGCACTCATTAGCAGAATTAGTGTCATTAACATTGATTCTGGAAAAAGGTGGTAAATGTAATATATTTTAATGTATTAATAATATCTTACAGTAATAGAGTAATATTTCTCTTTTCATAAGATTGTTAGGAGAATTAAATTACTTAACAAACGTAAAATGCTTAAAATGTGAGCGGTAGTAGTGTTTGTCATTTGCTATTAAATTGGAAGCCCTAGGTAAATAGTATCAATTAAATATCTATAGTAAGTTTCTTCTAGAGCAGTTTATAAATTTATGCAATCTAGACTGTAAGCTTCTGCAGGAGAGGGGTTATATATTGTTTAACTTTGTACACCCAGCAACTCACATTGCCAAATAATGAATGAAATAAAACTGGTAAGCACAATAGGAGTAGTCCCATTAAAAAACTACTAAATATTGCCCTTTCTAAACGACAGGTAAAGATATAAATAATGAATAGAGATAGACTGTTTTCTTCTACTGAAGACTAAGTTATAAAAAGCCAGGGACAGAGTTTTATTTAGTCTGTTCTCATAGCACCGAATTCAGTGCTTTTCAAAAACAGTAGTTCAGTTATTATTTGTTGAATGAAATGACATCCACAAGTCAATAATTTTAGATTTAAACAACTTTATATCTCTATTGACCACAGGATAATGTGCAGACTCCTTAGCTTGGCAATTTTTTTGAGGTATAAGTGACAAATACAAATTGTGTATACCACTTTACGGTGTACAACAAGTTGTGATATATGTATACATTGTGGAATTTATTCTTTATTATTTCACCTTTTCTTTATTCTCTTTTTAGGTTGCTTCCAATCAACATTTAAACATGCTTAAGTTCAAGCTTTATTAAAAAAAAACACAACAGAGGAGCAAAACCTTGATATGTTCCTTTCCAGCAACTATGTTTCTTAGTTCCGTTATAGCCACATTTCATGAACAAAATGTCTAGTACAGGCTGATTTCTTTATCTTCTGCTCACCCTTAACTCCAAACTAGTGTCATTCCAGCCAGTACCTATTCCACCAAAACTGTTTTCATCCAAAGAGTTCTTTTAAACTTTTCATTCTTTTACTTCCTACTATGTTTGACACATTTGACCACACCTTCCTTTTTTTCCTTCTGCTTTGGTTAGAGGATCCTTCTATGTGTGTGTTTTTTTGCCAGAGCTATTAGTGTTCTTGACTTCTCTTTCTGTTCAACCCTTAAATGCCTCTGAGGTCTATGATCTCCACCTTCTTAATTTTATATCATTCCTAGGCAATCTCATCTCTCTTAGTAAATTCAGTTACCATCTATATACCCAGAATTCACAAATCAGTATCTTTATCCCATATCTCTCTCCTGATCCCCAAATATGTATCCACTATATATAGATTCCCTGCCTACTGAATGTATTATATTACCTTAAACTCATCTTGTTCAAGACAGAATTCATCTTTTCCCCTACCCCTCTCTCAGAAACAAACAAAAAAGCCCAAACTGAATCTTTCTGTGTTTTCTATAAATAGTACCACCATTGGCCCAGTTGCTCAAACAATTTAAAGATCAGATTGTTAATTATATGTTAATTTATTCAACAAATATTTGAGTCTCTACTGTGTACTAATCACTTTGCTAATTTCTGTGGTAAAATGGAAGTCAGCAGATAATTTCTCTATCCTTAGGGAGTTTAGAGTATAGAGAGAGACTTATTCAGAAATAAAATAATCACAAAAATACATTCTTCTATCTCCATTGCCACTTTAGCCCACACCACCATCCATTTTGCCTAGATTACTTGAGTAGTTTACAAATCATTATCCCCCCCCTTACTCTTCTCTAATTTATCCTCTACACAGCAAGTGGAGTGATCTTTTAAAGTTGCAAATATGATCATGTCCTTTATTCTTTACAATCCTTCAATGACATTTCCTTACCTACCCTTAGGTTAAAGTTCAAAAAGCCATAGAGCATGATTTAAAATCCCTGTGTAATCCAGTCGTCTGCTTCTTTTTCCAGCCTTGGAGGATTGCTTCACTGAGGCATTTGAGCTGAACCTTGAAGTATGAGGTCTTAATAAACAGAGAATAGAGGGAAGGGAATTCCAGACAGAGGGAAGAAAAATCCAGACTGAGGAAATAACATGAGGGAAGGCACAGTATTCCTATACTGGTGAGGAGGCTGGTGTGACTGAATCACATGGTGCGTTAAAGAGGAGTTGCTGCTTAGTACTCTTTTGGTTTAGCACTCTAGGTGGTTAACTCAAACAGGCTCATGGAGAGAGAGAGTTGATTGGCAAATGTAACTGAACAATCCAAGGGAAACTGGCTTCAGACATTGCTTGATGCTAGGGCCAAAAGACAGTCTCTAGGACCAAATTTCTCTCTTTGTGTCTCCAAACTTCACTTATACTGGATTGGCTTTTCTGACAGGCTGTCCTCTGGTGGTAAAATATAGCAATAACAGTAACAGTTAAAAAGCATAAGCCTCAGCCTCAGAAGTCTCAGCAAAGCTCTGTAGCATTTTAGTGGCTCTGTTTGGGGGAATTTATTTTCTTTTTTTTATTAATTCTCACCTGAGAATATGTTTTTCATTAATCCTAGAGAGAGAGAGAGAAGCATGGATGTGAGAGAGAAACATCGAATGGTTGCCTCCTGTACATGCCCCAACCAGGGATTGAACCCCCAACCTGAGTATGTGCCCTGACTGGGAATCGACCCTGAGACCCTTTGGTGCATGGGTGACACTCTAACCAACTGAACCACACAGACCAGGGCTTGGGTCAGTTTCTGAACCAATCATTGTGCACTTCCAATTGTCTAAGCTGGAATTGTGTGCCTCCTGGGTGGAATCAGCTTGACTGGACTGAAGTAACTAAAGTAGAATGAGTAGGAAGTGGGTGGATATCCTAAAACAACAGATGCCTATTTATTATATAATAACTCAGATCAGAAAGTGGGACCAAGTCAGAGCAACTTTGGTTCCTGTTTGAGGAAATGTAATTTTGGCACCTGAGTGAATGATAGAGGAAAGAGACAGTATAATAGTGTGGAGGCTTCACTGACAGTTTAGCTGAAAGATAATACAGGCTTGAATTAGGGAAAAGGCTACATGGAAAGGGAAGATGCAAGAGAATGATTATATAGGTGCAACGGACAGTTTATGTGACTGGACAAGGCAGTTTCATAGAGGAGGGTGTGAGGGAGAGAGTAGAATGTAAGACTCATGCTTTGGAATATTTAGTTGAGGAAACAAGTATGTTTATTTTAGGTCATTGATGAATGTGAGGTACTGCTAAAATCAACATGAGAAATGGACAATAGGAGTTCAAGTTTCGGGATTATAGACATTAGAGCTGTGGATATGGGAATAATTCCTATATGATAGGTGAAGCATGACTGATGATAGTGGATAGAATAAGACCCATCAAAACCTTGCTGAATACTGTCTTTAAGATGAGGAACTGGAGAGGGAAGGTGAGGAGAATTAGAAAGGTAGAAGAGGAGCCAAGAGAGTGTCAGGTCATGGAAACCAAAGGTGGCAAAGAGCTTCCTTCATTGTACTAAAGAAGGCAGGTTAGGTAGATGAGTTTTGACAGGAAAAATTGTCAGACTTGGAAATGGGCAGAAGAAATGACTGTGAATTTTGAATGCTGGGCAATGGACCCTCCAGGAGCTAAAGGACCCTACACAAATTATATTATTTCTGATTAAGGGATATGTACCTTTGTGCTTGATGGACTAGACTGTTTTACAACTCTGTAAAAAGAGATAAAAATTAAGTTGTAGAAAACTGATTAACAGAACAAATGTTTCTTGCCCATACAAATTATTCCTGTTATGCCATGCAAATGAATTTTTAGAGTGGGCACTATAAATCTCTAAGTCATGTTCTTATATGGGCCAGTTTTAACATCTTACAAGTTTCTTCATTCATTAATGAGTTAGATAAAATCTTTGCCATATATTCATTTCATATTTGTATGAGAGTCATAATTTTTTCATTTTGAAAATTGTAGTTTAACTGTTACAAAGGCTTTTGGTAAACAGAGTAGTTTTAATGTAGTTGTAAGGACAGAAGTCAGGTTGTGTAGGATGTTACTGAAAGTGTGTGTGTGGCCGGTGTGGGGGAGAAGGACAATGACTGAGAGATTGATGAAGAGGGAGAGGTAAGACATAAGTTTGAATGCACAGGCTCTGGGCAGGCTGAGGGAAAATTAATTTGGGGCAGATCACCAGACTTATAGTCAGGACAATAAAATTACTAGACTTACAGTCAAGACAAGATGACAGATAGAAAATAAAATATATAGATGGTGCCCGGCCGGGCATGGCTCAGTGGTTGAGCATCGACCTAGGATCCAGGCAATAGGGGTTTGATTCCTGGTCAGGGCACATGCCCAGGTTGCGGGTTTGATCCCCAGTCAGGGACGTGCAGAAGGCAGCCGATCAATGACTCTCTCATCATTGATGTTTCTATCTCTCTCTATCTCCTTTCCTCTCTCTGAAATCAATATATATATGTATATATATGTACATATACATATATATATGGTGAGGCCCCCAATATGGAGTTCTTTGAATGACAAATTGAAGTAAGTGTAGAACATTTCGCTGTCCCAAAATCTAAATTCGAATCCCTGCTTTCCTATTAAGTAGGACTGACCTTGGATAAGTCACTCCCCTTTCATTTTATTCATTCAGAAAACATTCATTAAGAGCCTGTTACCTGCTATCATTTTCTTTAAAGTTGGTTAAAACCTTAAGCACCCTTGGGAAGTAAACTTCAGTACAGAATTTCTTGAGTATTTTTTTTTTCTCATCTATTATAATTTTCTTATCCACAGTTAATCAGAAACTTTTTTTGGTGATTCTCCTTTTATTAAGCATTCAATTTAGTTTTCTCCTTTGAAGCATTAAATTTAGTTTTCAATAAAACAGCTTTCTTTTTACACTCATTTAATCAATGTATGTAAGATTTGATTAATTTATGTGGTTACAATAAGAAGGTCATCTGGCATAAACAGGTTTGAGTAATACAGTTGACTCTTGACATACCTAGTACTTTCACTAATTGGAACAGGAATCAGATGTACTAGAAAACAACAGCCTGCTGTTCTCAAGCTAAAATTAACCATGGACATCAGTCAGTATGGCTCGCCTATGTATGTTTTAGTGAGGATACAGAGGGATTGTGTAGTTTCTGTGATGGTAGTAGCAACAATAATTATTAGTAATATGAAAGATGTAACTACATAGGTTTTTAAATTTTGACATTTTAAAATTGATTCTCACATAGTTTTATTTGGTTTGGATTGCATATTTGTATTAATTAGATATAAGGGTTTCCTAGAGATGAAAGAAGGAAAAACTCAATTTTATAAATGGGATTCTATTGACTGGTTATTTTTGCCATTTTTATTTAATCCCAGCTCTATCTCCTCAGTAGCAACAATAACAACAAACTAAATATCTTAATGATGCTTGTGGTGGTTTTTTTTGTGTGTGTGTGTGTTTTAGTTTGCTGTTTTAAGTGATATGGACCAGCAGGAATTAAAAGGCTATAAAAATAGGATGACTTAATATTAAATTACTGTGCTGTAGTTTCTGTGTACTATGTTTCTATGTACATGGCCAATCTTTATATTGGTATTAACATATAATGGGTGGTCATACTAATTTGGGGGTTAAAATACCTTTTTATTACAGGGTTTAGTGTGACTTTTTTGTAATGAGTTATAATTTTGGGTGATATAATGGAATAGAAAGGAAGATTGAATTAAAGGGAAATACTAAATATGATTTGGTTATATAGGTTATATATATGGGAGATTTTAGAAAAGGAGGAGACAGTGATGATTCCATGTTTAAGATCCCAGAGAGGGAGACAGAAAGTCAGAAGGGGTTAGTTTGGGGGTTAGGATGATAAGCTTGTTTTAAGGTGTATTGAAGTTAGGATAACAGCAGGATATCCAGGTACAATTGGTTAGCAAGGACTGAAGCTAGGAAGGGAAGTTGGGATAGATGTGTAACTGGAAGTAATCCTTTGCGAGGTGATAATTAAAAACAGGAAAATTCTGAGAACACTGAAAGAGGGATATATGGGAGAAAAGGAATGGCAGTCTGATCTTTGAAAAAAATATACATTAAACTTTTTGTACCCAAATTTTTATGGTTTATATCATTCATGATAAGCTTCAAAGGGCCTTTCCCACTGAAAGATGATATAAATAATAGCCCCACTGAAATGTTAACCATACAGTAAATTTTTAATATTTTGAGGTCTATTTCTAAGCTATTTAATGTTTAAAATGTAAATTTTATTCTGATGAAAAATAAGATAATTGTAAATAATTCAAACAACATGAAGTGTCTTACAATATCACTCCTAAAAAATATACTATTGGTAATAGTTTTAAAAAGTGAAAATATAAATGCATATGAATATGGCATCTCTTAATCAAAAACATGAGTAATTTGCCCTGACTGGGTGGCTCAGTTGGTTGGAGCATCATCCCATACACCAAAAGGTTACAGCTCAATTCCTGGTCGGGGTGCATACCAGGAGGCAACCAAATGATGTTTCTCTCTCACATCAGTGTGCCTCTGCCTCTAAAATCAATAACTGACGAACAAAATAGAACCAAAGGCATGGTGGATACATGGAACAGACTGACAGCTGGGGGGGGGGGGGGGAGGTGGGAAACTGGATGAATGAAGGTGAAGGGATTAACCAAAAAACATATACATAACACATAGACACAGACAACAGTGTGGTGATAGCCAGAGGGAAAGGGGGTTGGGGGCTAGGTGGAGGTGGGCAAGGGGAAAATGGGGATGGAAAGAAACTTTGCTTGGGCGATGGGTGCATGGTGCAGTGTGCAGATGGTGTTTGAGTTGTACACTTGAAACTTGTATGGTTTTTTGAACCAATGTTGCCCCAATAAATTCAAAAAATTTTTAAAAAGTGTCAAAGTCATGAAAGACAAACTATCTTAAATTGGAAAAGGGCAAAGGAACATGACAACTAAAGGACTATCTGATCCTAGGTTGAATCCTGGACCAGAAAAGGGACATTAGTGGGATAACTAGTGGAATTTTAATTAAAACCTATGGACTAGTTGATAGTATTGTATCAGTATAAATTTCCTGGTATTGATAATTATGTTAGTTATACAAGATGTTAACGTTTGGGGAAGCTGGGTAGAGGGTATGTGCAAATTCTTCATAGTATTTTTACAACTTAAGATAGAAATTATCTCAAAAAATGAAAAAGTTTAATTAAAAATAAACAATAACCCAGCCGTCTCCCTCCTAAGTATATATGTACTCAATAGAAATTCAAAAACATGTGTAAATGAGTGCACATTATATTCATAGCATTATTTGTAGTAGCCCCAAACTAGAAACAGCCCATATGTCCATTAACAGTAAAATGGATAAATAAATTGTGGAATATCATTAAAAAAGGAACTAACTACAGTTATACACAATGACATGTATACAACCCACAAATATGTTTAATGAAAAAATCAGAAACAAAACAGGATTTCCTGAACTAATCTAATAATGTTATAATGTGGTGGTTCACCTTCTATAACCTTGCTTCTCTTTTTTGGTCAGTGTTATTTGATTACTAGTGGGAAAAAACTGGCAAACTTGAGATAATTGTGTGTAATTTAGGTCATAGGTCAGAAAAAAATCAATATAATTTTCAGCAAAGAAATATCTTTTAGACTGACTACAGAAAACCATTATGTAGTCTGGGCAAAAGTAGGTTTACAGTTGTAATACAAATGCTACAATAATTAATAAATAATACAAGAATAAACTCTGTGTACTCATGACTGTAAACCTATTTTTGCCTCACCCTGTATATAGCACTCTCAAGACATTTGCCTTTTATAAATGTTTAACAGATTTTATTTACTTCCACATAAGTACCCTAAACCCCCCAAATAGATGTCCTGTCTGATTTTGCCTGTCCTTTTGAGGTCACAATGCAGTGCTGTCTAAAAATAAAGATTAGTAGGAAACCAAATTACAAATACTTCTATGTGATTTTTAAAATGACAGTGGCATAAGTTACATATACTTACATTAGTCTAATTTAGTTCTAGAAGATTACCTGATATTTCTGTTGAAGGTCATCTTACCCTGTTATCAAAAGTGAAATGCTGTGATAGTAAAAGACACATATCAAACATCATCTTTGTGAAATCTTATGGCCCTCCATGATAGATTTGATTCCCCTGTGTTGTCTGAGTGCCATGAACTTTAATAATACAGTTTAATAAGTAATATAATAATTTTTATACCTTATTTTCATTAAATTTGAGAAGCATTAAGATGGGAATTCTGTGTTTATTTTTGTATCTCAAGAAAATGCCCAAGTGTTAATTTAAAGAATGAATGAATGAAAGTGCTTCAGATAGTAGAATACAGGCCTAAATGTGACTTTTTACCTAAATAAGATTATGTAGTTCACATAATTAGTTCATTAAGTATACTTCTGTTGTTTTTCCTACACTCAGAATTTTTTTTCATATAATTATGTAACATTTGTATGGTCAAGAAACATTTCTTATTTTTAGATGTGCAAACACATGCAGTTGGAATTCATTTGTGGTCCATGACAGGGTCAGACCCTCTTGTTTGAAATTTAAGCAATGTTCTCTCTCCCAGTCATGGAAAATGACATATTAGTGGCTGGCTTAATTGGATTTTGCGCATTCTTTCATTTTGCTCTTTTTCTTTAGAACCATCATATTAACCTACTGTTGGCCCTCCTCATCCAGGTATCTGTCTGTCTTTCCATTCCACCTTTCCTTTTTTCATCCTTCCTCCCTCCTTCATTCCTAATTGACATCCAGACATCTATCTGTCATTTCTAAGATTGATTAGCTCGCCCTTCCAAAGGCTGGGTATTCCATCCGTGTCTTCCTTTCAAAAGTCTGTCTGACAAAGTTCTATCCTTTCTGCCATCCTGTCTTCCTTTCTTTGTCTCCCTTTGTGTGTGTGTGCCATCTGCTTTCCTACCTTCCTTCTTCTCAACCTCCCTCCTCTTGCCATCTTTCTGCCTAACCATCCTCATACTTTCCCCTATATCCTCCCATTTTTTCAGCTTCTCTTTCCATTCTTACTATTTTCTTTTAGAAAGTATGTTCTCTCCTTGGTTTTGTTCCACCCTTTGTGTCTCCCCCTCTCCCCACCTAAAGACCACTTTTTCTTTCCTGAGTGCTTATCTGTCCTTCCATCCATATATCTAGTCTTATAGTTATTAATATCATTTATACAATGAATCCCAAGTTTGTATTTAACTTTCAAGACATCTTTCCTGAATGCCAGAATTACATACATCACTTGATAATTAACAAGTTCACTTGGATATCAAATAGACACCTCAAACTAAATATATATAAAACTGAACTTCTGAATATTTCTTCTTCTGGAAAAGGCTGATTAGCTTGTCTTAGACTAATTTAACTGCTAAAAATATCTGGAGAAGCTGAAAAGATATTTGTGAAAAATTGCTTTCAAGTCATCAGAGAGGTCCAAAAACAGTAAAAATTGATGGGGCCAATATCTAAAAGAAACAGAAAATCAAGGGAATTAAACCTGGCATTTGATGCTGCTTTTTAATGCAGAAGTCAGTTCTGAAAATTAAAATGGTCACTAAGAACCTAAGCATAATTTTCAGCAGTCTCATGGGGCTGGAAGGGAAAAACTAGAGTTTAGAGCCTGGCAAGGAAGAAGAACCCTGGAAATACTCTCAACTTTGGGTTGGTACCTTTAAAGGGCAATATCCTAGAAGTAGGGTTTGAATAAAACAGCCTGTTCAAGCACTGAAGTTCTGCATTAAATCAGCTCAATCACTGTTTGATTAATGGCATCAGCTATATTTTAGAAAGTTGCCACAAGCAAAAGTTAATACTTTTCTAAAGGAGGATATAGGTGTTTTTTTATGCATAATATGTGGCACACAGTCAAAAAAAATGAGGCATACTAAAAGGCAAGAAATTACTGAAACCAATAGGAAAGAAAACAATTAGAAGTAGACCTGTAAGAGATCCAGATATTAGAGTTATCTATCATGGACTTTAAAACAAGTGTGATTAATATTTTCAAGAAACTGGATAAGAGAGAAGTTTGGCAGAGAGCTATGAAAATAATCAAATGAGAATATTAGAAATGAAGAATACAATAGCTGAAATTGACAAGTCAATGAACTGGTTTAAAAGAAGATGAGATGTAGCTGAGGAAGGAATTAATGAATTGGAAGATAGTTCAGAAGAAAATAACTAGACTGTGAAGCACAGAGAGAGATTAGGATAGAAAATACAGAAAAGAGTGTGAGAGAGATAAGGGACATGGCAAAGAAGTCTAGAATATTTTTATCGAAATTCCAGAAGGAGAGAAAAATCATCCAGGAGTAGCAGATCAAATAGGAAGGATATTCTAAAGGGATTTTGTCAGGCAAAAGAAATTATTCTAGATAGAAATTCAGGGATACAGAAAGATATAAAGAGCAGTAGAAATGTATCTGAGTGAATACTAACTATTCAGAGAATTAATATATTTTATACATATGTTGTATACACATATATGTTAAAGGGAGTCAATGTATTCTATGGGTTTTGCATTGTTGAAGAAGCAATAAAAATACTCATTTATATTGGACTTTAAGAAGTTAGGGATGTATGTTTTGATTTCTAGGTAATCTCTAAAAGAACAGTTAAGTTATAACTAACAATCTTAAGAATTGAGGAAAATGGTATAATAAAAAAATTTAAAAGAAGGCAAGAAAGGAGACAGAACAAGTGGCACAAATATTAAGATGGTAAATTTAAAGCTATGTATCTCACTAATTCTATAAATTATAAGTGGATCACATTCTCCAGTTAACAAAGATTGTTTGAATTTAAAAATATAACCAACTATTAGATTGAGCTATATGAAATTTCTGTTTTTGTAGATCAAAAACACTACTATTAGCAGTTTCATGTGGTACGGCCTAAAATATGCTGCTTATAAGAAATACATTTTAAATATGGTGTTTAAGATGGGCTGAAGTTAATAGTATGGAAAAAGTTATATCATGCAAACACTAGTAGAAAGAAAGCTGGTGGCATGGCTTTTCTAATATTAGATAAAGTAGAATTTAAAGCAAAAAACTGTTATTAGAGATAAAGAGGGATGTTTCACAGTTATTAAAATGAACAATCTTCCTGGAAGATATAACAATTCTAAATTGGCATGTATAAAACATAGCCTCAAAATGTAGAAAGCCCAAACTGATAAAACTAAAAGGAGAAATAGATTCATAATCACAGAGGGAAATATTAATACATTTCTTCCAGTAACTAATAGAACTAGCAGACCAAAAATCAGTAGTTATAAAAGATTGGAACAATATGATTAACATATTGTCTTAATTGATATACATATATGTAAATATATATATGTGTGTGTGTGTATATATGTATATATATACACACACACACACATATACATACACACACACACACACACACACACGGCCTTCTATCAGGGGGACATGGTATCAGTATGTATTATTACTTGTGATATTAACCTTGATTATGTGGTTAAGATAGTGTCTGCCAGCCAGGTTTCTCCACTGTAAAATTACTATTTTTCCTTTGTAATTAATAAATATTTTGGGATACTTTGCTGCTATATAAATATTCCCTTTCTCTTCATTAATTTTAGTATTCATTAGTGGATCTTGCCTAAGGCAATTATTGTGTGCTATTCTAATCATGTTTTCATTCCTTCTATATTTATTAGTCTGAGTTCTTCTGTAATGAAGAGTTGTTCCTTGTCCATTTATTTAATTATTCAATAATTTAGTTATAAAAATACGGTCTCATGAGTATTTGTTTTATTCTTTGGGTTGTAATCTATTGCTGTTACTGTTTATTTTGTTCTTTAAATTATTCCAGCTCTGGCACCCATCTGTATTTTGACATATACCCATCTTATTTCTCTGGAGCCTTTCCTTACTTTGTGGCGTCATGCGATGCTCCAGCTCATTATATGCTTTCCTTGCTCAGTCCTGAATCAGCCACTGCTTTGTAGAACCCTTATTGGAGAAGGATGTTTAGAAACCAAGATCTGGGCGCTTGTTTCATCTCTCATAGACTTTTTTCTTGGCACTCCTGTTTTGTTTTTTGTCTTGTTTTGCTTCACAGTCCTGCCACTATGAACACCCCTGAAGAACCTGAGTTATATCTAGAGTAAAATTAGCATTATTAGGAGAAGAGAATTTTCTGATAGGAATATCAGAAAACCAATATGTGTAGCTGTGCCATTTGCTTTTCTACATGTGTTGAACAGATTTTATTTAGTTCCATTTAAATACTCTAAAGCCTAGGAGTAGATTTTAAACATGATTTTGGGCCTATCATTATAGTGTCACATGCAGTGGTTTCTAAAAATACACACGGAATAGCAAAAGTCCTAGATTTCAAATACGTTTATGTGACTTGGGGATTAAGGAGGTATAAATTACATAGCTTAACCTCAGAAGTTAAAAGATACTTCAAGTAAAGACTAATTTAAACTGCTAGCGCTAAGTGCTGTAATAGATACTAAAAGACCCAGATTAGTCATATCTTTGTAAAACTTTAGAGATCTTCCTCAGCATAATTGCCTTGCTTTTATATGTCCTTTAACAATAGGGACTTCAATAATACAATGTATTAATTACTATAATAATAAATTTACACATCTGTTCTCATTAAACTTTGAGGTTCTTGAGGACTAGAATTCTAGATTCTTTTTTTTGTGTGTCCTATGTAGATGCCCAAATGTTGGTTGTATAAGTAAAAGATATACCTCAGAATATGTGGTTCTGCATTTTATTAGATTACTAATAATTAACTATCAAGTGTCTCTGAAGAGATTAAAAGTTATTGTGAATCTAAATGAATCTCTGCCAAATGATAAATGGTGGGATAATACTTCGGGTTCATTTAGTTTCACTTCTTATATTTCTCTCTCTAAGCATAGAACAACTCTGTTATATAGCATCCATAAAGACATTTCTTATTTTCAACTATGAAGTCAAGTGTATATGGAATGTGTTTGAGGCCCATGACTGGTTCATAACTTACTTACTAGTAATTAAATCAAATCGACCCTTTTTTGTTGCTGAAAACTGCATCAGAGTTAGGATTCTTTTTTTAAAAAAAAATATATTTTTATTGATTTCAGAGAGAGGACAGGAGAGGGAGAGAGAGAGAAAGAAACATCAATGATGAGAGAGTCATTGATCGGGCCCGCAACCCGGGCATGTGCCCTGACCGGGAATCGAACCCTGATTGCCTGGATCCTAGGCCGACACTCAACCGCTGAGCCAGGCCCGGCCGAGCAAGAGTTAGGATTCTTAATTTTTAGTTTGACTGTTCCTTCCTGTCTCCTGCACTCCCTTTTTTTGACCCTCTTCTCAGCCTACCCTCCATTCCATCTCTCTTTGTCCATTCTTGCTTCTCTGTCTCATTTGTCTTTGTTTTTCTGTTTCATATTCTCTTTTCTTTTTGAGTATAGGTTAGAACATGATGTGAATTAGCTTTTAAAATAATCATTTGGATTGGGTAGAAAATGGGTATCAGGCAAAGGGCAGAAAAATAGAAAGGCCACTTAGGAGGCTACTATACTTATCTTGAAGAGATGATGGCATGGATAAGAGTGGTCATGGTGAAAATGATAGAAACACTTAGAATCTTCGTAGAAATTTAAGAGGTAATATAGCAAAGGAAGTAGGATTACTAAATCTGGAGTCCAAAGTAGAAGTGTAGGCTGAAAATATTATACTGGGAATCATCAGCATGTAGATAGTATTCCTAAGACTAGATAAAGGAAAAGGACTGATGGAAGGAACGACCTTCACTTTGAATGAACAGAAGGAATGCTAGACAGAGGCTACGAAGAAGGCTGGAGAGAAAGAAGGAGAAAGGAAGAAGGATGGGATGAAGTTTGAATAGAAGCAAAGAATAGATGGATGTATTTCTAGAAGGAGAGACGGATGGAATGACTGATGGAAGCAGGGGAGGGAGGGAGGACAGATAAATGGGATAAAGAGCAATGACATGGGAGAGAGAGAAGCATAACCAGTTATGGCCAAGGAATTGTGTAAGGAAGTGCTTGGCTGAGGCAGTGTAAGGCCCCTGTACGCTTCTCCGGTTTTTCCATTGCTGTGAAGGACCATTTTCAAATTAGACCACAAGATCAAAGCATCTGGAATGGTAAAGTCACCGCTTGGAGAAGAAATACCTAGAGCTCTAGTGAACTCAGCATGAGCAAGATAAAACTTTTGTTTTGTCAAGCCACTTATTTGGCGGTTATTTTTTACCCAACATAAGCATATCCTATTCTGACCAATCAGGTGACACTTTGGCCTGAGTAACTTGAATTATGGAATCATTATTAACTAAGATTGGGAGACATGGGAAGAGAAGGCTTGAAGGGACTTTTAAAAGGAGATATTGAATAGGCAGTAGGGTATCAAAAAAATCCTTCTATGACTATAAAATTATCCTCTCCTCCATCTACCCTATTTTAGTTTTCTCTGTAGAAATTATCATAACCAGAATACAGTGTAGTGGTTCAGGACCTTAGCACCTGGAGCCGGCCAGATTGAATGGGTTTAAAATCTTGGCTTTGTGCTCTAGTTGGTTTTGTTCAGTAGTTAGAATGTCTGCCATGGACTAAAGGGTCCCAGGTTCATTTCTTGGCACTTACCTCCGTTGCACCTCAATCCCTGGCTCTGGTCGGAGTAGGTGCTGGAGGTAACCAATCTATTTGTGTATGTGTGTGTGTGTGTCTGTCTGTCTGTCTGTCTCTCTCCCCCCTTCCCCCCCTGCCTCTCTCCCTTCCACTCTTTCTGAAAAGCAATTCTCTCGCAAGGATTAATAAAAAAATCTTGACTTTGCTACTTTTTTCTTCCTGAGTCAAAATTTTCCTGAGGGAAAATTACTTAACCTTTTTATGCCTCAATTTCATCATTTGTAAATGAGGGAAATACCTATATTAAAAGGTTGTTGTGTTTATGCATGTAAAGTACTTAGAGCAGTGTATAATACACACTTTCTAAACATTTGCAGCTTTTGTCATTATGGTTGTCATCATAGTCGTTTTCGTAATCAATATTGTCATCCCCAAATATGCAAACTTCATGACTCCAGGCACTTAATTTTGTTCTCACATTTACCCTGAGGACCACAACAATGTCAGTAGGATCTCAATAAAGTTTGGGTGGATAGATGGATGGTTAGATTGCATTATGTTACTAACACTTTTTGCAGCAATGTCAGTATGGGAAAGATTCTGACCTTTGGCCAAACTTCAGACAGACCTGTGTGACACGTGCTAGATCATAGATTTAAAAAAGAAGAAAAAGAAGAATTTTTCAGCATTACTTTTTTTTAACAGACAAAAATTGAAATTTTATTAAATTATGTTTTCAGCTTTATTGAGATATAATTGACATATAACTAGTCTTTTTCTAAAGGAGAAAATTTTCAAATAGGACTATTAGACTACAGAAAAGCATTATACATAGATCTGGGACAGCATGCTTTTGACCACATGTTGCACAGATTTTATTTAGTTGTATGTAAATCCTTTAAAGCCTGGAAATACATCTTATACTTGATTTTGGCCTAACCTGGTAGAGCCACAATGCAGTGGTTTCTAAAATTAAACAGGTAATAATAAGAGATCTAGATTATAAATAGCTCTGTGTGACCTTTTTAGATCAGAGAGGCATAAGTTACATAAATTGTATTAGTGTAAATTGATTCCAGAAATTAAATGATTTTAACCCTTTTGAATCCTATTATTAACTTTAATAACTTTTCTGCATTTCTTTTTTTAATATATTGATAGTATCAGTACTCATGTTACCTATAAATAATCATGTTTTTGTTTCTTCCTTACCCAGTGTTATACCTTTTATTTCTGTTCTTCTATTACTCCATTGGCCTGCTAGTACTAGGTTGAATAGAAGTGGTGGATAGCAGGCATCCTTGTCTTCGTCCCAATTCTAAAAGAAGTAGTTTCAACATTTTACCATTAAATATGATATTTTCTATTAAGTATTTTTGTGGATGCTTGTTTTAACATTAAGGAAGTTATCTCCTAGTCCTGGTTTGTTGAGGCTCAATGAAAATTGAATTTTAGTGGCTACTTGTTTTGCATCTGTTCAGTTGGTCATGATTTTTTCCCTTTATTCTATGAATGAAGTGAAATGCATTAAGTTAATCAACTTCCTGAGGGTAAGCCCAATTTGATCACGATGTATATTTTTTATATATTGCTGGATTTGTTTGCTAAAATGATATTATTGTGAGTGAGATTAGCATGCAGTTTTCCTTTTGTGCTTGTCCTTGTCTAATTTTGATGTCAAATCTAACCTTATAGAATGAATAGAGGCGTGTTACTTTTTTATCTATCCTCTGCATAAGATTAGAATACTCTATAAAATTAGAATTGTTTATTCTTTGCATGTTTGATAGAATTCATCTTAAAGCTGACTATTATGTTTTCCTTGTAATATTTTTAACCACTGATTGTTTCTTTAATGGCTATAGGACCATTATGCTCTTTTTTGCTCTCGAGTCAGTTTTGGTAAGTTTTAAATTTCTTCTTGAGTCAGTTTTGGTAAGGAATTTATGCATTTCATCTAAGTTTTCAAATTTATTTGCGTAAAATTGTTCACACTGTCTTATTTTCTGTTTAATCCTGGCAGTATTTGAGATTATATCCCCTTTTTATTCTTAATATTGCTTATTTTTTCTCCTCCCATTTTTCCTTTAATTTATCTTGTCAGAGGTTTATATTATTGTCTTTTCAAATAAAAATTTTGACTTTGTTTCTGTTATGTATTTGTGTTCTGTTTTCAGTAATTCCTGCTCTATCATTTCCTTCTTTTTATTTTTCTGATTCTGCTCTTTTCCTAACTCAATTCCATGTCTTCTTTTCTCATATAACCACTTAAGCCTATACATTTTCTTCTAATACCACTTTTTTTGTTTTGCATTCTGCACATTTTAGATACATTTTCTTCATTATCATTCAATTCCAGATGTTTTCTAAAATCCATTATTATCTTCTTTGTCCCATAAACTGTTTAGAAAAATGTTCTTTAACTTCAAAATATATGAATGATACTAGTTTCTTTTAATTTGTTGAATACAGTGGTATGACCTAGTAGAGAGTCAATTTTCATAAATATTCTATGTATACTTGAATAAGTATTCTCCATTTATTATATTATAATCTCCATTTAGTATAATATTCTCGTGCTGCTTTATATATTTTATCGTTGGTTTTGAGTCTTTTCAATATGATGTGTCTATATGTGTGGGTCCTCTCTCTGTCTCTGTCCTCCTCTCTGTATCTCTTCCCATTTCTATCTGTTCTTATTTCTAGCTTTATTTCCCTCACCCTTCGTCCCATCCCCTGCCCCTGTCCCCTGTCCCCTGTCCCCTGCCCTCCTCTTTCTAACCCTGCTTGAATTCATGAGCTGCTGCTGCTGCGAAATATTTTATGAGCTTCTTGAATTCGCATCTGTCAGCAGTTCTGAAAAAGTATCAATCGTTTTCAGGCCTCTCATTCTGCAACTCAGATTTAAGTTCTTGTTTCCTTGTGTATTGTATGATTGATTGATTGATTGGTTGATTTTGGGTGGAATTTTTTTTGTAGATATTGAGGGATAAGTTGAAGTCAAGCATCCAGAGATTTAACAGTTATTTTAGATCACAACCAACCTGGGACCACTTAAAATGCAATGATAAGCTTGAGGTGCTTGGGGCCACTTAAATTGTATGAATTTGCATTGAGATTATGCATTGGGGGAGGGCAGAATTTTTAAATAAATAGATAATGGATTTATAGAAAATGTACAAAGAAAATGTACAGAGAGTTCCTATGTCCTCTGTACCTAGTTTCCCCTAATATTAACGTCTTACATTACCACTGTACTTGAGTAAAAACTAAGAAACCGTAGCACTAACTGAATTCCAGACTTCATTCATATTTCCATTAAATGCTCTTTTTCTGTTCTAGAATCCCATCCATGATACCACATTGCATTTAGTCATATGTCTCCTGAGTCTCCTCTCTGTCTTTGACAGTTTCTCAGGCTTTTCTTGTTTTTTATGATGTTTATGATTTTGAATACAGGTCATGTATTTTTAGAATGGCCCTCAAGTTAGGTTTGTCTGATGTTTTTCTCATGATTAGTTTGGCGTCATGGGTTTTGTGGAAAATACCACAGAGGTAAATGTTCTCTTCATATATAAGAATGTACATGATATTGGCATTATTGACTTACATAGGTGATGTTTACTCTGATCATGTGGTTAAGGGAGCATTTGCCAGGTTGCTCCATTGTAAAGTTACTATTTTTGCCCTTTCCATTGAGGAATGGGAGATTTATTTTCTTTCAGCACAAACTGAGTAGTAATAGGAAAGTTTCCTTGCTGTCCTATTCTGTCACTTAAGATTTATTTCTAAATTACACTTGAATTATGAGTAGAGCTTTTTGAAGCCCAGGTTTTATATTTAGGATCTGTTATTAGCTTCCTCCCTTTGGATGGGCCTTGGGCTTTGTCTCCTATCCTCCTCAACCTGATTAAATTCAAGGTTTCCAGGGCTCTGTAGAAATCCTCAAGGCGAAGCTGACTTTAGCACTGGTTAACCTGTTATGACTCCTTTTGGGGCAGCCCAGTGAATTATGTTTAAAAGTTTCCTTTTCTTGTTGTTTGTTATTAATTATTTGTATTAGGGTATTTTAATCCAATGTACTATCAGCAGTGGAAGTTGGTAGGTATTTTTTGACATTGATTTTGACTATATTTTGAAATATTAATACTTCGGTTGGGGAAAATTTACATCTTAGTGTTAGTATGATACTTATAGTCATTCTTCCAGTATTCTCTCGCCACCCACTCCCACAAACAGTTCTTATGAATTCCCTGACTTAAGGACACTGTTTTCTCTGCTTTGATTGCCCTTTTCTCCTTTATCCTCTTGAACAATACATATTGATTCAAAACTCTGTTTAAATGGTTTTTGTCCTCATATTTACCCCATTTCCTTTCTTCTGCCCCCCCACACACAGTTAGATTTTGTCTGTGCTGCCATGATACCCCCTTCATTAAGAAATTCACCATATGGTACATATATATCAGTGTTGGTTTAGATATTATGGTAGATATTATTACTGTTCACCATTATTCAGTGTCACTTCCTGCAGGAAGTTTATGCCTTTTGCCTTGAACTCTGGTTTGCCCGTTTGACTTGCTTTAAGCAATTAAATGTGAGCAAAAAATGCCTTGGCTGATCTTCAATAGATATATAGCGTGAGTGAGAAATAAACTTTAGTTATTTTAAGACACTGAGCTTTTGGGATTGTTTGTTACCTCAGTGTAGCCTAACATATTCTGTCTTAATTGACACACATGCTTGTCTTCTATCTGGAAGGCAAAAATTGTATTCTAGTCACCTTTATGTCCTTAAAGCTATCAGACTAATTTTCTTAAAACATTTTATGTTGTTATATATCCTATCGGGTAGGAATTGTAGCATCGTATAGTGCAAAAACCATGGGTTTGGAGTCAGACACATCCAAATTAAAAATTTTACTTCATTGTCTAGCTGAGTTACTTTGGAAAATGTCCTTGATTAATTTCATATTCATCATTTTAAAAATGAAATACCTTACAAAGTTGTTGGTTGTATACTATACATAAAACATCTAGTACAATAGACATTCAGAAAATTTCCTTTTTCTATATTGACCATTGAATCAAGTCTTAAGTCCCTTTCATCTGCCTTTATTAATTTATTTATTTGGTTTGTTGTTAGAGAAATATTTTTTTTAACTTTTACATGTCAAGCATTGTCTATGCACTGGCAAGTGGTGATCAAGGCCTAGTCCCAGTCAGTCTTAAAGGAATTTATAATCAAGTGGCCAATCATTCTCCCTCCCTATCTCCAGCTATTAAAATCATGTTAATACTGCAAGGTCTTTCTCTAACATCACCACATCCTTGAAATTTTTGCCTAAATTTTTCCCCATTTCAAAAAAGAAATAAATTCAGAAGTGATTTCTTCTTCCTGATTTTTCAAAGCATATTAGTGGTATCCATATGTTTCTTACAATATATGTTGCATCCTGCCACAACAGGTTCTGTTATATTCATATACATCCTGTACATTTTCAAGTTTCTTTTCTAGATTTTAAGGTCCTTGAGTATTGGAATATCATCTCATATTGTTTATCTTGTATCCCTCAAATAAATGAAATGATGTGAGTAATGAACAGTATCACTTCTTAGAAGGTGTTTTAGGGATTTGTGGGGACATCTTTGTTCATCACAGTGACTGAGGGGAGCTAGTGGTATTAGTGAGGAGAAACTAAGAATGAAAAACTTCTTGCAGTGCTCAGGATACTTTCTTAAATAGTTGTCCTGAGCCCCACATCTCTTTGAATATTCTACCAGATGTTTCACATAAAAGAAAAACTTATTCATATTTTTCTGACCTAGAGCTTAAATCCATTTTTATGTGTAAAAACTAGGATTTTTACATAATTTTAATATATACTGAGTTTTCCTGAAATATATTTACCACCTATGTAAATCAAGGAAAGATTCTACTTTGTTTTGTCCAGAACTTTACCAAGTCTTGCTCAACATTATAGAAAATCACATCACCAAAGGCAATACCACTCATGGTGTTTGAGTTGCCAATAATCTAACTATATCAGTCTGTTTTTGTAGCTGTTGGATTTAAAAATAATTCTGTGTGTATGTGTAGACATACAGCTAATTCATTGTCTTCTTGTCCCATGCCCAGGTATTTACATATAGAAGTACATGTTACTTTTCTGAAATCCACCTGAGGATATTTTTTATTTATTTTTTTAAAATGTTTTACTTATCTTTATTGTTGAAAGTATTACAGATATTCCCCTTTTCCCCCAAGGGTATGTTTTTATTGATTTTAGAGAGAGAGGAAGGGAGAGAGAGGCATCGATGTGAGAGAAAAACACCGACCAGTGGCTCCCCGACAGGCTGGAACCTGCACCCTCTTGGTGAATGGGACAGTGCTCTGACCAGCTGCGCCACATGGCAGGGCACATGTTACTTCTTTTGAAAATATAAGTGACCTTCCTTTAATTGACCTCTCCCAGGTATTATATTAGGGCATTATATAATGCTTTAAAATTGTGTATGTACATATACTGTATTACCTGTGAATTTTATTTCATAATTTAAAAGAGGTCATTGCAAAATATTTGTTATAAAAAGAGACACTGTTATGTCATGGTATAGGTCTACTGATTTATTACCATTATTGCTTACAAAAAACAAAATTTGTTTTTAAAATATAAATTTAATCTTTATTGAACATTAAACTATTCTCCATAGAAAATGTATATCACAAATATTCTGACAATTTCAATAATGATTAATTAAATAAAAAGCACTAAAAATTTGTTGCAAATTAGAAAAAAAGCATATATAAACTTTATGCAATTTATAGAGAAATATGTTGCTATTTATAATTTTTAATTTTCTAATAAAACACCATAGACTTTGGTTAATAACTGAGACATTTCATTTTTATTTATTTTAGTTAATATATCCAGAACTTTAATTTTAAAAATTTAATTCTATTGTTTCATGCAGAGGATAAGAGAGGATATTTTACATGGAGTTTGAATGACCTTAATTTATATTCTTTAAATCAGTTCTCTAGAGTCAACAGTGAATTGTTTTGGTTTAGATATTTAAAGTGTAGTTTTCATTGTTGAGCATATAATATATATTTTATAAACTAAAGTGCAGAAGCCAATGACTTTATTCTGGTATGATACATGTTAATTTATAATGACTTACTTTCAGCAGCAGAGGGGTTATGTTGTATCCTACCATTGCCTTTTTTAAAGACTATTTTATAGACAGAACTAGAAATTCTAGTTATATAAAGCTGTTCTAGCACAGGCTGGAAAGTAGGTCATTGTGACAGGGTGTATACCAAACCGCCCACTGGTTGCCATAGCAGTGACCTACTTTAAGAAACAATTTCTGCTGATTCATGTTGAAGTCATCTTTTGGTAATGGTATAAGGAAACTCACTGCATTTATTTTTTTCTAATAGCAGTAAGCTAGTGATCTCTGGAGGTTATAAGCAATCCTTAAAGTATTTAAAGGGAAGAAATATATTTTCTCACCTAGCACCTCTGCAATTTATTTTGAAGTACTACAGTTAGTGTTATAATTAAATAACATGAAAACTGTGCTTCTGTTTAGGCAATACAGTTATGCAAAGGGATATAGTGAGTTTTACTGCCCTTAGGCCTGTTTAAAAACTAACCTGTTGCATGTAGTTAATAGCATTATTAACTAAACCTTCAAAGGATTATAGTTTCAAGGGAACAGTAAATATGCCAAATTGGAGGTCTGAAAATATATTACTGTTAAAAGTGTGCCCTTTGTATTTTCAGTATTCAGTATATTAAATCATTGCATTCAGTATTGGATGCCTGTTCTAAGGCACTTGCATTTGTAATATATGAATTGCTGTGTTCTCTGGAACACATTGAATCTGAACTCTGACAAAACTCACTCGCTTCCCAGCTAAGGATAAAGGATGAAAGGTTAGACTTTACGTAGCAGCCTTTCAAGTAACATTATTTGTTCAGCATTAAAAAGAAATCTTATCTGTCAATGAGTTGATACTTTGAACCTGAGATATTGGAGATTTTATTTTATGGTATTATCAAGGAGGAATTTTATGAGATTAAAGATTAGTTGATTCAGGGTCTTAATTGACTGAATCTTGCCATATATATTCATATTCACATTTCCTTGTCACTGGGAAGATTTTTCTCGAACCTTTGTCCAAAGTCACATTCAGGGGAAGTTATAAGTTCAAGATGATTCTGTATATAGGTGTATGTAGACTAATTCATTGTCTTCTTTTGTCATGCCCAGGTATTTGCATATAGAAATACATGTTACTTTTTAAAAAAATACAAATTATGGCCCTAGCCCATTAGTCCCAGTTGGTTGGAGCATCATCCCATGCACCAAAAGGTAGTTGGTTTGATCCCTGGTAGGACTGTGTATGGGAGACTGCCCACAGATGTCTCTCTCTCTCTCCCGCCTTCCTTTCTTTAAAATATATCTATGTAAATTATTAACACGGGAAAATAATTATAACTTCTGCTTAATGAGTACCAAGTACTGGTGATTTTACGCTGTCTATAATCCTTTCAACAGTGTACAAGACAACTCTATAGGTCATTTTATCCTATTTCTAATCTTTTCAACAAATTGTATTAGGCACATGATGAGATTTGTTTGCCAAATGTAGAAACCAAAACATAGGTTAGGAAACTATATAGTTAGGAATGAGACACAGATACTTTATTTGAAATTGACCTGGAGGAGGTGGTGGTGGTGGTGGGTGTGTATTAGCTATAATATAAGGTACAACCTGAAAGTTTCTTTAGGATGAGGAACATTATGTCCTTTGACTGTTTAGAGGATGGAGAAGTTACTTACAGCTTAAAGACTGAAGATTAGTAGGATATGAACTTGAAGAGATGGGAACTGGGAAATGTATTCCAGGCCAAGGGAATAACATGGAGCAAATTCCAAGAGATTGAATGTCTGGGGAAAGAGATGTAGTTGGTTTTGGTGGGAGGGAAAGGGGAATGGCAGGAAATGAACCTGAAACCCTAAGTTAGTGGCCAAGGAAAATAATTTGTTCTTTATTCTATAGGAATGAGTCTTTGAAGATCTTTGAACAGGAAGTGTGCCTAAGGAATATTGTGTATAAAATGGATTAGAGTGGAAAGACATTGTCGGTAGGCAGATCTATTTTAAGGCATTGCCGTAAATAATACCAGCAAGAGATAATAAGGTCTAGAATTATTGTAGCAATAATTATAGCAAAATTAGACGTGGTAGGAAGGAGGGGACAAAAAATGCATATAATCATGGTTTCTATGGGCCAGGCACTGTTCTAAGAACTTCACATATATTAATTTATTTAATTCTCACAACCATGCTATGTATGATATGAGTCCTGTTACTATCCCAGTTTTACAGATGAGGAAATTAGAACTTTTCAAGATTGATTAAAGGATAGTAATTGGTTGCTAGACCTGTTAAATTATGGGAAATCTGTGCAATGGGAATACAGTGAAACCATGAAAATTCTATTGCTTTAAAAAGATGTTCACTATGTATTAAACCAGGTTTACAGAAGATACAGTATTTCTCAGTTTTGTTCTATTTTGAAGGGGTATATGCTAACTATCAATTTTATACCTTTTTATGAAGTTTAAAAAAAAATGTGTTTCTTCTTCAACCCCACCCCAAACTCCCATCCCCCAAGGGTAGCTGTTGTTAATAGCTTGGTATAAGTATACTTTCAGTTATTTTCTTATGCACATATAACATTAAGCAGATACTTGCAGTGTAAATTTTATTTTATCAAAATGATATATGCACACAGTTTTAAAAGTCTTAGTGTAAAAAGCCTTATAGTAGAGGACAGCATCACTGAGTGTTCTCCATCCTGCTCTTTTTCTTTTCTTCACAAGTCTTTTCTATTTAAGATATCTGAGTGCAAAGTAAGCATTATATTCTTTCTAAAAGCACCTATATTTGAGTGCACCGTACCGCTGCAATATTTATGTGAAATTAGTGATGTAAACGATAATATCCATGAAAGAAAAACTCCATCAGTAACATCTGTGGAGGGATGTAAAGTACAACATAGGGAGTATTGTCAATAATATTGTAATCACTATGTATGATACCATGTGGGTACTTGAATTATCAGGGGATCACTTCATAAATTACATAATTGTCTAACCACTGTGCTGTATGCCCCAAACTAATATAAAACAATATTGAATGTCAACTGTAATTGAAAATAAAAATTTAAAAAATAACATCTGTGAAGAAAAACACCATACTTAAATACATTTCTATTCCTTTGCTTTATGGAGTGCCTAAATAAAATTAATTCTTTGGTTGCAAAACTTTTTCTCTTGCAACACATTGATTGCCTCAGTCCATATCATTTTGTGCAGTGTTTGTTTCATAGGGTGTTTATTGAAAAGCATTAAGAGTGATTATTCAGCCTGTGAACAAGAAAGGGAAAAATAAAGGACTAATTATTAATTAATCAAGACTTACTCATGATATAAATTAATCAGGTCCTTTCTCTCTTTTTCCCCCATCTTACAGTCTATCATTGACTTGCTTGTACCACATAGAAATATTTCCACTAAAACGGTGAATAAGGAGAACTCTTGCTATATACTACCAGCTCTGGTAGAGAAGATACTGAAACTAATGGTACAAAAGAGGTTTGAGAATTATCTCTGCCTTGAATTATCCTCCCAGGACAGTTTAGTCTTGTACTGTTTAAATTTAAGAAAATTTAGAATTGCTAGTTTATTCAACTGTTTTTGATCTGATTGCTGATGTCTAAAAACTCTTTTGCCAAGCAAATACATAAACTAGGTGTTTCCCAAATAAACATTTATCACCAAACATAAGTTATTTATAGTTACAGATAATTTTACAAAACTTAAGTACTTGTATATTGCTATAACACAGTAACATTTTCCCCCAAAGTATTTGCACATTGGTAGTGGTGGGGTGGAGTGGAGTGGAGTGAGGATGGGGTGCTAGGGAGATAACTCTAAGCCAGAAAAAGGATGTGGTGAAATATAAATGTGAGGATACAGAGGTTTGTTTCCTATTTGTTTAAGAATAACTGTGAGACCACCTAAGGTGCAATGATGGGATGCCTTTAATATCCTCCTGCATACAGCACTGTGACTCCCCAAGCCCACAGAGATCATATTTCCGCTAAGGGAAACAGAATCTAGATAAAATGTTACAGAAAATTAGCATGAAGCAAACGTCGTACCTTCCAGGAGTCACTTTTCTTTCACATTTGTTCTTTCACATTTGTCCACTCCATTTCTTCATAATAAAAGATGCACAGTAAGCAGTCTTCTGGTATTGCCCCAGAATTTCTCCACATATCTGTCATGTGTAAGCCTTGTTGGTACTTATTTCATTGAAAAAATCCATAGCCCCACCTGCCTCATAAATCTTTTATTTAAAATTAATCTGGCATACTCTATACTCAGAGAGTTAATGCCACATAATTTAACATCTATTATCAGTTTCTTTTTCTTTGATTGGATTAGAAACTTGAAAATGAGCATTGTTATCTCTCTCTTAATTACAATATCCCCCAATAACATGTTCACACTCTTCAGTTATTCATTGGTCAGAGTGATTAAATAGGATGTTTCCATTTTTTTTCCAGTAGAAAATGCTGTAGGTTTTTCAGGTTGGTTTTTCTGTATGAACTTGAATTCATTTTCTCAAGTTTAAACAATGAGATCAATTCATTTAATTATTTTATTCTAACAGTCACTATTATTTAATGAAAGTTAGTGATTTAATTTAGGAACTTCATTAAAATACTAAGACACTTGTGCTATAATTTAAAAAAATTATATGTATGGCTTCTAGACACAGTAATTTATATATCAGAGGTAATAAGACGATAGAGTTCACATTTCAATAACATGATTTTGCAGTATTTTGTATCTTCAAAATATGTTTCTAATAATTTTAATAATATTATCCTTTCCCTAGATTTTTGCTTCAATGTCTTGAAGACCTTGATGCTAATCTGCGAAAATTAAACTCTCGTCTGTTTGTGATTCGTGGGCAACCAGCAGATGTGTTTCCTAGGCTTTTCAAGGTAATTATGCATAAAATAGTAATCTCTTGTCAGAGAATACACATATTTGGTAAATAAGTTGTTTTGGGTAATTTAAAGTGTGGGAAATACAAGTTTTAATAAAAATGTGGGGTTTTTTCTTTATTTAGTAAAAAAGTTACACATGATAAAGTCAGACAGTGAAAGAAGTGGCTTATAATGAAAAAAATCTTTCTTCTGCCTTAAACTGCTAATTCCCTTCCCAGAAGTAGCAACTACCAATTTCTTGTGTATTCATTAGAAATATTTTTTGAGTAGATAAAAATGTATGTTTTTACGTTTATATCTGTATGTACAGATTATATGTATACATATATATCTGTATGTGTGTGTGTATGTTGTCATCCCCCTTTTTAAAAACTAAAATGAAAACACACACCATTCTGTGCAGTGCTCTATTTACATAACAGTGTATTTTGGAGATTGTTCCATATTACTTCCCTAGTCTTTTAAATGGCTTCCTAGTATTACATTGTGTAGATAGCTATAATTTCTTTAGTTAGCTTTCTACTGAAATTTTACAGAGTTTTTGGTGGTCCTATGTAGGCTGACATGGCAGATTAGAATCTCAAGAAGCCCTAGCTACAGAGCAAGTTTACACCCACTTTACAGTTGTTTCCTACAGTGCTTTCATAGAGTACCAGTCAGTGGCAGTGTGCCAAAGGCTAAGGCAGGGAAAAGAGCTGAAAGAGATCCCTCATTGAAGTGCACTGGGCATTCACTTAGTGCAATAGTAGTCCACTGAAGCTGGGGACAGGACAGTAGGGTAGAAAGATGTCTCCTGTGGTGCAGAAAATTATGGGACAGGGCTGGAAAACAAAGAGAACTTTATGGTAACAAAGCAACCATAAAGCTGATGGGTAGACAGCAAAGTAAAGAGAGATGACCTACAGTTTGTAAAGCTAGTGACTGGGCCGTAAAGCAGAGAAAGACGTCTTGGCAGTACTCAAATCCCAAACCCTGTTGAAGAAAAATCTGGATCCTGTCCTCAAAATATTCAAAGCCAGTGGTGAATGGAATTTAACCAAAGCAGCAGCAAAGCCCAGACCCAGATCAGTTACAGACTATATTAATTGAACTTCTAGCAGTCAGAGAAAGCAAAGACTGTGTATGTACTTTTCTAGGGACAAATATTATTTATTTTATCTTTATTCTTTTTACCATTTTCTGGTATAGAATAAAAAAAAAAAGACACACGAAGCAGGGAAATGTGACTTGCAATCAAGGAAAAAAAGTCAATAGAAATAGTCTCACAGTTGATGCACATGTAGGAATTATAATAAAGGACTTTACAATAATTATGCTAGTGATATTAAAGGATCTAGTTGAAAAGTGAAAGATACATGTGAATAGATGGTAATTTCAGTACAAAAATGGAAAGTATTAAAAAAACACACAAATGAAAACGCCAGAACTGAAACATCACAATCCCAGAAATTAATTCCTTCAGTGAGCTTATCCAGACTGGACAGAGCAGCACAGGGGATCAGTGACCTTGAAGACAATCAATAGAAATCATCCCAACTGAAACAGAAAAAGAAAGAAGATTTTTTTAAAAAAAAGTAACAGAGTGTCTGAGACTTGTGGAAAATAGTAAATGGCTTAACATATGTCTAACTGTAGACTTAGAGAAAAGAGGAGAGGTTGGGACAGAACTACTATGTATATTTGAACATAGAATGATTGAGAATTTTTCAAAATTGATGAAATATATTGACCCACAATGCCAAAAAGCTTAATATCAAATAGTATAAATATAAAGAAAACCACATCTTGCCACATCATAGTCAATTAACTGAAAGAGACACTTTTATGAGCAGGTGGAGGAGAAAAGACATACTTAGGGAACCACAATAAGAATGGTAAGTGAGCCCTGGCTGGGTGGCTCAGTTGGTTGGAACATATACCAAAAAAGCTGTGGGTTCAATTCCTGGTCAGGTCACATACCTAGGTTTCCAGTTTAATCCCCCATCAGGGCATCCAATCGATGTTTCTCTCTCGCATCAATGTTTCTCTCTCTGTCCCCCTTCCTCTCTCTCTCAAAATCAATAAACATACCCTCAGGTGAGGACCAAAAAACAAAAAGAATTATTAGTGGTTCTTATCAGAAACAGTAAGAGTCCAGAGACAATGGAATGACATCTTTAAAGAACTACAACCATGTTAACTTAGCAAAACTATTCTTTAAAAACAAAGAAAAAACACACACAAGTAAAATGAAGGCATTTTTAAGCAGATAAAAGCAGAGATAATGTATATTCAGTAGATCTGTTCTATAAGAAATACTAAAGGAAGTTCTGCTAAGTAAAAGGAAATAATCTTAGATGAAAGGATCTGTGGCAAAGAAGGAAGAACACTAAATATATGGGGAAATATAAAAGGCCACCTTTTTCATTATTTTAGTTATGTATATTTATATATCCTGTTTTCTTTAAAAGACTATTGACAGGTTAAAAAGAACTAATAGTGATGAATTGTAGAGCATAATACCAATATTACGGGGTTGTAACATAATATAAATAAAATCCATAACAAGATCACACAGGTAGGAGGAAGGTAAACAGAAGTGTACATAAGTTCTTATATTATTCAATAGTAATATGTGATTGGAAGGTAGACTGTGATAAGAATGCAAATTGTGCTCTAAAATAACAGGCTATTTCTAAAGAGTTAATGGAGGAGTTTAAAAAGAAATACTAAAAATATTTGACTCATTCAAATGAAGGCAGGTGGGGGACAGAAGAGATAGGCAAAAAGAAAACTTACCAAGATGGTAAATTTAAACCCAACTATATCAATAATTAGATTAAATGTAAATGGTATCCATTTAAATGGCACAAGTTGACTGGGTAAAAAATAAGCAAGATCCAACTATATGCTGTTTGGAGGAGACACTTCAAAAAGAAGAAACAGGTATTTTGAAATAAAAAAGACTGAAAAATAATGTACTTTGCAAACAGTAAGCATAGGAAAATAGAATTCAAGAAAAAATTATTAGAGATACAGAGTAAAGTCTCACTTCAAGAAGATATAACCATCATAAATGTATATGTACCTACTAACAGTAAAAAAAATACATGAATCTCAAACTGGTAAAGCTCTAGGGAGAAATAGATAAATCCACAGAGAGATTTTTACACCTCTCAGTTATTGATAGGATATACAAAAATTAAGAAACAGATGATATGAGTAACACTATCAACCAATTTTTGATGTAACTAATGCTTGTAGAACACTATACCTAAGAACTGCAGAATAAATATTCTTTCATATGCATATGAAACATTCATCAAGATAGACCATACCCTCAGCCACAAAACAGGTATCAATAAATTTCAGAAGACTGAAATCTTACAGAGTATATTTTCTGACTTCAGTAGAATTAAATTAAAATGAATAGCAAGAGAACAGCAACTATAACTGAATCATAATGGAAACGTAGTATATCAAAATTTTGGGGATTTAGCTACAGTAGTGCTTAGAGGAAAATATTTTTCAATACGCTGTTAGAAAAGAAGGGAATCAAAGAAGCTTCCACCTTAAAAAATAAAAAAATTAATAGCAAGTAGAAGAAAGAATCAAGAGAGGAATGGAAATCAATGAAATAGAAATAGACAAATAGAGGGAAAATAAATGTGCAGTAATTAATTTATTGCCTCTCAGCTCCAAATCCACCCTTATTTGCCCTGCTTTGTGATACTGAAAATGGATGCTGTAAAACACTTCTCCTTTGCCAGCTGGCTTGATATTAGGCTTTGTCAATACACATTGCTGATGGTTCTCTGCAAGGCCATAGCAGGAGAAAAGGAGCTTTCCTTCTTGGTATCCTTGTGCTTTTTTCCTGGCACCTTACCCAGCAGATGAGCATGTGGGAGGCCCAGTAACACGTCACTAGCTTTCCTGGACAAGCCCCAGCCTACGTGTACCCTCTGGCCTCTCCCTGCCACCTGATAGGCCACTTCCACAGATAAGCTCCAGGTGACCCACACCCTCTGATAAATTTCTCTGCCACCCAGTGGACCACTTCTACAGATCAGCTCCCCTCTATTGCAGTTAATTTTTCTCTCATCGATTTTTCTATTTTTTAGAAAAGTTAGCCCACACCCTCCAGGAAGCTTCTCAGCTACCCAGTGGGCTCTCTTATGAACTAGTTCTGACCCTATCCCTCTGGGAAGTTTCTTTCTGAAAGGGAAGGTTGTGTGTTCCTGGAGCAGCACATCCCATACAATGAGGTGTGAATCTTAGCAAGGGGGACAGGAGCTCTTCTAAATTCTTAAGTCATTACTTATTTCCCCTTCATTAAGAGGTGGTAGCTGCTTTCTGCAGTTGCTGCTTTGGGACACCTTAGAACCTTCTCTTTCATACCTTCTTGTTTTTCTTGTGGAGAGACGTTCACTATTGTTTCCCCACAGAAGACGTGAATGATCTCATTGTTGAGTTTAGTAGAAGGAGCTAGGCTAGTGTAGCTCAGATTGCACCTTTTCTCCTCTGCACTTGCAGAGAGCACACATCCTGTTCCCTTCTTCCATGTGATGAATTTTATAGGAGCAGTCGGCACTGCAGGAAAGGTGCTACTTATCACTGGGTAGGCAAATCTGTTTAATTCAGGAGCACAATATCAACAGGCTTACTGCCCTTAAACCTAGTATCTTTTCTCCAGTTCAACTTTTACTAGTGGAATGGGGGGGGGGGGGGGGTGTGTGTGTGTCTCTCTCTCTCTCTCTCTCTATATATATATAGTTGTTTATCCTCACCCAAGGATATTTTTTCGTTGATTTTTAGAGAGAGTGGAAGGGAGGAAAGGGGGGGGGGAAGAGGGGGGGCAGGAACGTTGATGTGAGAGACACATTGATTGGTTGCCTCCCACATGAGCCCCGACTGGGGCTGGGGAATGAACCTGCAACCCAGGTACATGCCCTTAACAGAATTGAACCCTCAACTCTTTGGTGCATGGGCCAACCCTATAACCACAGAGCCACACTGGCCAGGGCAACATGATCCATATTTTGACCTTTTGCTCCCTGACTTATGTTCCCTTCCTTTATCAAATGGGATAAAGGCGAGGGAGTGTTATTGACTTACCTCAAACTCTAACATTTACTTTCTAGAAACTAAAACACTTTGTCAAAAAAAATTATAGAATTAAAATGGAAACTACTATTTAGAAAAAAATTTTTGTAACACATGGCAGAAAGGTTGCTATCATTAAAATGTAAGGAGCTCTTACAGATTCTTAAGAGAAAACTGAATTGCAATAGAAAACCAAGCAAATATAAGCTGCAACTTGCAGAAGAAGAAATATACAAATGGTTAGTAATAATAATAGCTATTCTTACTATGTACTGTGTCCTAAACAATTTACAAACATTATCTCATTTGATCTTTCAGCAGCCCAGTAACATGATATTATTATTTTTTCATTTTACTATAGAAAACACACAGTGCTCATGTGCTAGGCACTCTCTAAACACCTTACTTACATTTTACTCATTTTTTAGATGAGGAAACAGATGTGGAGAGTTTAGGAATTTGCATAAACAGTTGAGCAGTTTTTGAACTCAGAACTTTAGATCATGTGTTTTTTAACTACTACTTGATGCTCCCTTACTGTAAAACAAATATAATGCTTTTCTATTCTCATTTTATTTTTAAGTTTCAAAAGCAGGACATGATTATACTAACAATTCTGAACAATGCAACAGTGTGTAAAATAAAAATAATTATATTATTTACACTCCTAAATTTTATTCCTCAAAGGGAGCAGCTGTTGACAGCTTGGTAGGAATTCTTCAAGACTTTCAAGAAAGGAAAATATTTTAAATGAGATATTATTTTTCTTTGTATACTGTGTGTATTAGTGGTACCACTGTTTTTCATATGGGGAGCAGATGTATGGAGAGTAAACACTGGTGTGCTACTGATGAGAGTGTAAATTGGCACCGTGTAACTGGTGGACAATTTGACAGTGTGTATAAAATATTAAATGTGCATATCTTATCCATTAATTGTTTTTGAAGGAATTATTTCTAGAAAAAATAGAACAGATGCCCCAAAATGTTTAAGATGTATAAAGATGTATAAAGATAAAGATGGGCAATGCAAGGTTTATAATAGCAATTAAAAAACAAAACAAACAAAGCCACCATTAGTGACAGGTTTGGAGAATTACCTAATGTTGCTCTATAGTCAGTTAAATAATGGTAGAATTAGAGATGATTTTTTTTTCTTTGTAAGATATATCATAGTAGATTTTAGAATTTAAAAAACTTTACTACTCCCCTGGGGAGTCACTTAATTCCCTGAAGTCACAGTCTCCTCATTGAAAATCAGTATAAGGAGATGTGCAGCACTTATTAAAATAGCACCTGACACTCTAATAGCTGCTATTATTACTGTCTCCATATTTTCCAGTTAACATTTTTTTGGCAATCAGAAATAAAACAGAGTACCCCAACAAAGCATCTTATACCATATTAGCTATCAAAGGTTTATTAAAGACCAATTCTTAGAAGCAGCAGGCATAAATTCAGGCATTCTGGTACTCTGTGAACTTGAGCAAGTCCCTAAAGTTTTAAAATAATCGTATCTGCAAAATGGAGAAACCAACCAAAGTACCAAACTCTGAGGGTTGTTTTGAGGAGCAAATGAGATAAAGTAAGTATAAATCATTTGAAAAAGTAAAGTACTATACAAACACATTTAGTGTTAAGAAGCTGGTTTTAAGCATATTGCTAGACTAATGCCTAGCACAATGCTTGATATCTAGGGAGCATACATTTCTTATATATATTTTTTTGAATTTATAAATTGCACATTTTCTTGCTGCATATTCAATGTTTGATGTATGTATAATCATTTGATAGGCAAATCATGAGCTTTTCACTATTTTTTAGCCTCCATTGTTAAAATAGAAAAACTGTTCTTAAAATGTGTGTACCTTTTACCCCTTTATCTTACTTTAGGAATGGAACATTACTAAACTTTCAATTGAGTATGATTCTGAACCCTTTGGAAAGGAACGAGATGCAGCTATTAAGAAACTGGCTACTGAAGCTGGAGTAGAAGTAATTGTACGAATTTCACATACATTATATGACCTGGACAAGTAAGTATTTTTTCTTTTATTATTATAGTAAAATACACATAATATAATATGTCATCTTAACCATTTTTAAATGTACAATTAAGTAGTAGTAAGTACCTAGACAAATAAGTTTTAACCTGTGGGATGTAGGTTTGTAAAATGGAAATACCATATCCTTAATAACGTTGTGGGCGAATTAAATAAATATATATATTAAACCCTTAGCACAACTGCTGTGATTTTTACTTACCCAGTGACAGATACCAAACTTACAATCATAGTGCATAAGATCAAAATACTCAGAATTTTAGTTTCAAAATATTGAGTATTAATTTCTCCTTGACTGTCCAAACTTAGCCTATTGTTGGTCTTGCCTTTCTGGGCTCTTAGCAATATTAATTTTATAGTTTATTTGATACATAAGCATAAAATGCCTTGATATATTTTGTATTATTGTCTTAAGTTATTTAACTTCATGTGTGTATATTTTGTCTATCTAGATTTTAAATCCAGATACAAATTGTATGAAATATTACTTTCTCGAAGTGTATTTCTTGAAATACCAGTCTTTAGTGATGCTTTGTCCAACAAAAGAGTCTGTGGTCAAGTTGAAATTTAGCAAGTATTACATGCTGTGAGTTTTGAAGGTTCATAAGATTCATTAATTTACGAACCTTTGGCATATTGTTGTCCTTATAAGTGCTGAATTCTCATAATTTATCTGCCTTTTAAATTATTTTACTTTATAAGTTACTCATTTTTATCAAGTTAATAAAACTAATTATAAGTAACATGACAAACTAGTTAATTTTATTCAACTTTTCCAAGTGTATTAAAAAATGGTGACTTGATTCAGCAAGGGTCTTACTTGATATTAAGCCAGAAGTCATATATCTTTTGATAATAAACTTGCCTTCTGGTTTACCAGTTTTCTTAACTTTAGGGAGCTGATAGCAAGGAGGAGGCAAAATAGGATAAGAGCAGTTGGTTCTAAGTGGAAGACGCCGTATTATATATAAAATTGAATTGTTTATTGGATTGAATGTGAATATTAACCATATGTAATCCATCATAAAACAATGTAACATATAGAAAACATTTTCTAAGGTTTTTATTTTGTTTCTGTTATATAATTAGCAGAGTGTCATTGCAGTATCATTAAAATTGACATATTTTATTATGACCTTAAGTATAAATTCAAAGTATTACACCAAAAAAAAATTACTGGAATCAGAGAGGATAGTTTTTTTGGTAATTATGTCCTATACATATACTTGATACATAATATATATGGCTTAATGATAAATGTACTGTATTTGGATTAAGAAAGCCCTGATTTGCTATTTATTAGCTATATCACCTGGACTGATTTACTTAGCTCTTGGTAGGCTTCAGTTCCTGACCATAAAATGATGGAGCTGGATTTTACCAGTAATTCTTTATTAAGGCTAAATGCTAAGCAAATCGCCATAATGAAAAAGGTTATTCCCAAGTAGTGTCTAATTCAAACTACCATTGGCAAAGGCTAATCTTTCCTTTTAGTACAACTCGATTGAAGCAATTAGTGATCAGAAGTAAACATAATGTACATAAGATACATAAAATGTGTATATAAAATAGGTATGCTGACATTTTTAACAAAAGCATGAGCACAATAGAAAATAGCAAGTGATTGTCACTACAGTAATATAAAATCCTAATTAATGAGACTTGTTTGCTCCTTGATATAATATTGGCCTGGTTAAGTTTTTATTGATGATTAAGAGATTCTTTGAGCTGAGTTATAATATGTTTTCATATTTCCATATTTTTGTGTAATTGCCTTCAGGCTAATTTAGCCAGTTTTTTTCACTCATAGGTGTTTAATACCCTTTGTCTTAAAGGTTTCGGTTTGCATGCTCTATATTTTTGACACTTAGCAGATGTCTAGAAAATGAAGAAAATTATTTTTAGATTCATTAACTGTTTTTAACAAGTTTCCTGGTCATTCTCCTAGAAGTCAAGTAATTAAATTTATTTTCTAATTTTAAGCCTTTTCAGAGCTTAATCAAAATATATTGTCTTTTTTTTTATACTAATTGGATTTTACTAACTTTTGTAATAGGATCATAGAACTCAATGGTGGACAACCACCTCTTACTTATAAAAGATTCCAGACTCTCATCAGCAAAATGGAACCACTAGAGATACCGGTAGAGACAATTACTTCGGAAGTGATAGAAAAGTGCGTAACTCCTTTGTCTGATGACCATGATGAGAAATATGGAGTCCCTTCACTGGAAGAACTGGGTGGGTATAAATGGTAAAAAGGTGAAACTTAAGAGCTAATAAATCCCTCAGAAAATCCCATTTCTGATTTGACATATATTTTGCACTAAGAGAGAAATAAAGATAGGAGAAAATATAAAAGAAACTCAAACTAAGAAGTGATAAGTCTGTGCATTATTTATGTGTTCTAAAATATGTGATTGCCCTGGTTAGTGTGGCTCAGTTGGTTGAGCATCATCTTGTGCACTGAAAGGTTGCTGGTTCAATTTCCGGTCAGGGCACAAGCCTGGATTTGGGCTGAGTGCCCAGTAGGGGGCATGCAGGAGGAAGCCAATCAAGGTTCCGCTCTCACATTGATGTGTTTTTCTCTCTCCTTTACTCTCTAAAAATTAATAAAAATATTTAAAAACATAAAAATAAAATATATGATTTGTCTGTTATCACCTTAAAATACATATTTTAAAGAAGAGAGAACATGTTATATCTTCTATATGTGAGGATCTATCCAGGGTTATCAATTCATTTTTATGCTACTGTCATAATTTTTCTGCAAAGTAATTTTTCTTGCAATTATTGTGGTTAAATAAAAACAAATAATGTGCCAAAAGGATGATTTTTTAATTTTTATTTTTTCAGGTTTTGATACAGATGGCTTACCCTCTGCAGTATGGCCAGGTGGAGAAACTGAAGCACTCACACGTTTGGAAAGGCATTTGGAAAGAAAAGTATGACAATATAGATCACACTCATATTTCCAAACTGGCATTTCAAAAAATTTTCCTTTTTTTAAAAACAAAAAAATAGACTGTTGAAAAAGGATTGAGAGATACTTAAAATATCATAAACCTAAACATTTGAAAATTAACAGCTGTCTCTCCTCATCTGAATCCCTTTCTCCTCCTCTTCTGATTGTTCCCTTTTTAGCTGTTACCAACACCGCCTCTTCTATTCTTTCTCTGTAAGTTGGTGTCTCATGACCATAACTTTGAAGCTAGGGTAGAGTTCTTCTACTTCACCTTGTTTCAGTGTCAAGGAGACAGGTGGAAGGTGCTCTCAGCTTTGTGTTAGGAATGCAAAGGTAATTTATTTCACATGAGTATGTGCTACGTGAGGATGGCTGAAACAACAAAAAAATGCTCACTTTTATTCTTTCTTGAAGTTTTCTATTAAAAGATGTCATTTGTGGCTGGAATAATAAGATTTTATTCCCCAAGAACTATGTAACAGTTTTTAAATTTCTAAATCTTAAACACTTCTTTAAAATGGAAAAGTTAGGGTAATTCTCTCTGTGTGTTTTCAGGCTTGGGTGGCTAACTTTGAAAGACCTCGAATGAATGCCAATTCCCTGCTTGCTAGCCCTACTGGACTCAGTCCTTACCTCCGATTTGGTTGTTTGTCATGTCGACTATTTTACTTCAAACTAACAGATCTCTACAAAAAGGTATTAGCTAAAACTGGATTTTTTTATTTTTTAAAATACTTTTTAAAAAGTTGCTTAGAATACTTGTTTGCTTTTTAATTTTAGGTGAAAAAGAACAGTTCCCCTCCCCTTTCCCTTTATGGGCAACTATTATGGCGTGAATTTTTCTACACAGCAGCAACAAATAATCCACGCTTTGATAAAATGGAAGGAAACCCCATCTGTGTTCAGATTCCTTGGGATAAGAATCCTGAGGCTTTAGCAAAATGGGCAGAAGGGCGGACAGGTTTTCCATGGATTGATGCCATCATGACACAGCTTCGTCAAGAGGGTTGGATTCACCATTTGGCCAGACATGCAGTTGCTTGCTTTGTTACACGAGGTGACCTGTGGATTAGTTGGGAGGAAGGAATGAAGGTAAATGTTCTAACTAATGTAGCATGCCTTACTTTGAAGGACTCTATACTTTACTAAAACATTTCCTAGAAGTTGTCTATTATGTTTATTCATTTATAATCTAGTTTTTCAGTGGTCAAAGAATTTAATTCCCGCAATACAGTCACACTTTTGGAGACCAAAAGTATAATCAGACAGGAGATATGGCAAAAACTGGTTCAGTTAATTTCAAGTCATTTCTGTGGCTAAACCAGCCTCGCCATCAAGGGAAGTATAAAATTTAACACTCAAGACGTAATTGCGTCAACATATTTATAGGTGATCATTTCTGTTACAGAAGGGATTCACCCAAGAGTTTTTAGAAATAGTGAATTTGTAGTATAAATTTTAAAATATATATAATTTCACTTCACTTCAACATCACAGCTTTTTAGTAATACTCTTATTATGTAAAGTGAAGCGTACTATTTTTTGTAGCATCATCTTGTAGTTATATATAACAGGACTTATATATATATGTTTTACCTTCCTACTTATGTCATAAATTTTGCGTCTCCAAGGACCATTTCTGATCCTGTATTTTTTTGCATCTGTTATATTTCCTAGTACAAAGTTTATATGAGGTAGATGTGTAGCACATACTTCATGAATTTATTAAATATCATTTAATTCTGCTTTCCTCTTGGATCAAGAAATAATGCCAGTGCATTTTCAAAGGTCATTTATATTTGGATGCTCTCTTTAGGTAGGCCAGTATACTAAGCTTCTAAGTTTCTGTTGGTGATTTTTTTCAGTAGCATTTTTCCTTTCTTGAAAGTGTTTATTGCTTTTATTTGTCTTCCATTTTTTAATCTCCTCATATTCCTTTTATATCAGTGACTTGAATAATTTTTTACCCTCCTCCCAATAAAACTGCAAAGATTAGAAAGGTAAATTCTATTCAGAAATCCACTTATATTACTGATATATTTATTTTCCTGAAATAACTCATTGTAGAATAAAACATAGACAAGAAAGCTAACTTTGGAATGTTTAATTTTACAGTTCTATGCTAGATTTTCTTTGTCTTGACTTTTGATCTTCAAAGACCTGGAAAATGCTTGCTTTGAGAATTATGTGTGTGCAAACTAATTGGTTACTGTTACTTCTGAAGGTATTTGAAGAATTATTACTTGATGCAGATTGGAGCATAAATGCTGGAAGTTGGATGTGGCTGTCTTGTAGTTCCTTTTTTCAACAGTTTTTTCACTGCTATTGCCCTGTTGGTTTTGGTAGGAGAACAGATCCCAATGGAGACTATATCAGGTAAATCAAGGGTGATTATTATTCAGTTTGGAATAACTAATCCAGGAAGAGCTTTTCATGTTTAAGCAACGCTTTAAGTATACCCCACTCATGATGGTCAGCAGAGGCGAGAAGAAGGGTAAACAAAAAATTTAAATGGTACTGATTTGATTTTGGTCATTCATAGCTAATAAATAGTTTCTTTATAATTTGCTTATAGTTCATTTTATTAATAATTTTTCTTCCTTCTCCCAAAAGGCGGTATTTGCCTGTCCTAAGAGGCTTCCCTGCAAAGTATATCTATGATCCCTGGAATGCACCAGAAGGTATCCAGAAGGTAGCCAAATGTCTGATAGGAGTCAATTACCCTAAACCGATGGTGAACCACGCCGAGGCAAGCCGTTTGAATATTGAGAGGATGAAGCAGATCTACCAGCAGCTTTCACGATACCGGGGACTAGGTGCGTCAGTTGCTGCCTTTGATTGCTGCTTTGGCAGCTGTTTGTGTACCTACCCTTGATTTGATCTTGATCATAATTGGACATTTTCCCCTTTAGGTCTTCTTGCATCAGTGCCTTCTAATCCTAATGGGAATGGAGGCCTCATGGGGTATTCTCCTGGAGAAAATATCCCAGGATGCAGCAGCAGCGGAAGTAAGTCAAAAGGAAATTTCTGCACTTAACATCAAGAGATTAATAATCAAGTATATTGTTTATTAAACCTCACTACAATATGTTTTTAAAATCTCTTTAAAATGTGTGTGCACATACATACAACACACTTCCTAACTCCATTAGTGACATTTCAGAGACAGAAAGCATCATTACATGTAGTAGGATTTGGGTCAAAGTAAAGATCTTCTCGCAAACTGAATAAGGAGAGCAATTTTAAGGATAAAATAAAACTCAAAATGTGATATTTTCAGAACGTTCATTATTTTTTACTCTCTAGATATATTTGTCAGCGAAAAGGTAATAGTGTCAGTGGCCCCGTGAATAAGGCCAAAAAATTTATCATAGACCTTTAGTCCTTTGCACATGAGTTTTCCTTACAAAGTCTAGTCTGCAGTGGTTTTCTGTATGATATATTTAGTTGCCACATATATATATTTTTTAAGTTTTTAATCCTCACCTAAGGACATGGTCATTGATTTTAGAGAGAGGGGGAAAGAGAAAGAGAGAGAGAAACACCGATGAGAGAGAAATATCGATGGCTGCCTCCCGTGTATTCCCTGACCAGGGAATTCCCAGACCTACAGCCGGGTCCGTGGCCTCACCTGGAATCCCACCTGCAACCTTCTGGTGTACTAGATGACACTCCAACCAACTGAGCCATCCGGCCAGGGTGCACATATATTCTTAGTAAGGGTAATATTAATAATGTCAGGAAGTCAGTATGTATTTGCAATTTGAATCATTATATCATAAAAACAAGGCAGCATTTGAGGGGTGATCATTTTTTTAAAAAGAGATCAGGTGTTATTACTGGAGTGTGTTTTATCTGGCAGTCTCCCTCTCTCTCCCTCTAAAATCCTCTCTCCTCTCCTCTCTAAAATCAATGGAGATTATCCTCAGATGAGGATTTAAAAAAAAACAATAAAGCATTTGAGCATACTGTTCTCTTCACTTTTCCTATTTTATAAACGTATATTTTTAAATGTGTAGGAAGAAGCTCCGTGGGCACTGGTCTCACCAGCGGGAAACGTCCTAGTCAGGAGGAAGACACACAGTATTCTAAAGTCCAGCGACAGAGCACAAATTAATTAGGTAAATATTTTACAGCCTTGATTCTTGCTTTAGTGGAGTGTGTAATCAACATAAATTAAGATAATTTCCAAAATGGAGCTAATCTGTATTTTCAGACCAGAGAGTCATAAATTTTTCAGTGATTGTTACAAAATCAGTTAGTTCTTAGACAAGAGAAATGCATCTGTACTGAACAAAGTGCTGCACTTGGTTTATGGCCATCTTAATCAATTATATTTAAATGTGAAAGCTTATGAATTTGTGCTCGTTTTTTTCTCAGGAAAAAAACATCTTTTTCATTTCCTTCCTATGTGACTGCGAATCTAAAACAATTAAAGTGACTTTTTAATTTTAGTGGTATTAATATAATCTCTCTATGAGTGTTTCCCCAAATATTTGCCTCTTAAGTCTTTATAAATTTCTTTTACCTAATTGTGATACTTTTAAAATCTAAATTCTTTCCAGTTTGGAAATAGTTTAATTTTTTTTTAAAGTTGGCCCTTTTTGGAAGTATCAAACAGCCATGCCTGTACTCAGTTCACTATGGGATACTATTTTGTGATATAAATTTATATGAAAAGTATTTACACAGTGCATTTGACAGTTTTTAAAGACTTTTGTTTCTTTAACAAAAAATAATTTTAAAAATTATTGCTGCTTTTAATTGCCAACCTAAATAGACTCTAAATTTCTTAAAGATAAGATCAGTAAACACTCATCAAATTTTTATCGTTTAATTCCTTGCAATCAAGCTTTACCCAGTTCTTTTTTTCCCCTTAAATCACAGAAAACATTCAGGAGGAATACTGTTGCAGCTGAAATTGGTGGGGAGTTCAATACTTTTTTCAGTTAAATTATTTTAAAATGTTCTTCATTGATGGAAAGCAGTTGTTTCTAATGACATTTCTGTGGTTTTTAACTTTTTAATGAATTTCACATAGGACACATGGTAATTTGTATATAAAGAATTTGCTTAATGTAAATATAAATAGCACAATTAGTATAGACCCATCAATATATTTTTGATAACTTTTCATGTATGGTAAAAGTTAAAGTGGCAAACTGGTACTCTGATATTAAAGAAAAAATCAAAGTTTTGAGAGTCAATGTGGGAAAATAGGAGGTTTTTAGACTTTCTTAAAAGACTTTGTTAAAATTTTCTTGACATCATTGTTTGCTCTAACTTTGCACTCTTTGATAAAAGTGTTTTAGGAAATGTGTGTAATCAAATTAGGTAGTTATAGCCTCTGTTAACACAGACAGTATATGCTTTAAAGTTTCATGTATACCTGTTTGACCAAACTTGTGGAAGTATCATGTGTTAAGTTCTCCTTGTCTGCCTTTCTTTGTTCATTTACAGCTAAAGTGACCTTTGTTATTAAAGTATATGCATATATGGAATCTTGTGATTTGGTGGTGGCTTTTCTTCTTTTTTTACTCTTTGTTTGTTTTAGGAAAAGGGGATCTCACTGGTTTGTGAGATGTGATTACAAATTAAAGAGATTCTATAAACCACGTCATGATTCTGAGTGAAGGAACAGCTACCATATACAGGGGTGGGCAAAAGTAAGTTTACAGTTGTGAGTACATGCAGCACAGAGTTCATTCTTATATTGTTATTTATTAATTGTTGTATTTTCCATACGAACAACTGTAAACCTACTTTTGCCCACCCATGTATTTAGTAAAATATTAAAATATTTTTCAAAATTATTCCCAATTAGAATATTGTCCTCCAAATGCTTTATACTTTTAAAAATAATCTGCAAGAAAGATATAAAACCAAAAAGTTTTTTTCAAGTAATGGGGACCGTAATTATGAGTTGTTGCTGAATAACAGGCTAAGAATGTGGGCTCTGGATCAGATGCCCGTCTCTGCCACCCACTAGCTTGGAGATCTTGGGCAAGTTATTAACCTTCTGTGTGTTTTTTTGGTTTTGTTTAATCTCTAAAATGGGGATGAGAGTAGTGTCTGCTTCATACTGCATATGAAATGCTCATGACAGTGCCTGGCATTTGGTCAGATATACTAGGTAAACGTTAGCTACAGGGTTGCCATGCTGGATAACTCTCTGCCTACTCGGTGCTTGTCTGCGTGACTGTGCTGCAGCTCTGGTCAGCTGCCGTTGTTGTTGCTGTTATCCTTTTCCTGTCTCCGGTAGGCTAATTGTCATTATAACAAGTAAGTTTTTGTTTTCTTATTTTTAGTAATGATAGATGTTTAGTGTGATAGTCATATTTAAAGGTAACTCAAGATAAATTTGATTCAAAAATCCAGAAACAACAACTTTTAGATGACATGTATTTTAAAAGTATCCTGGGTAATGAATTAATACTGATCAATAAATTCTGTTACTGAGAAAAGAAAAAAATGTGCCTTATCTTCTTTCACCACTGTTATTAAGGTAATATTTTAATTCACATAATACTCTTTGGACCTGATTGCACTGTGCAGAACTGAGAAATTCATAGACCTAGGACAGGCCATCACCATCCAAGGGAATAAAAGATTCAGTTTTAATGTGAGTAAGTATTTCAGTAAAAGAACGCTATTTCAGCAAAGGCACTGATATTTTACACTGATATGTAGGGGGAGTGGTTTTCTTTTTTAGTGGTGTTTTGGGGAAAGCTTTTCCAGTTTGGTTTAATTTGTTTTAATAAGAAGAATCACTGAAAGGGAAAGGGAGGTATCAATCAATGTGCTCCAACCGAGCAGATGCACTATGTTTGAGTAAGTGTTCTCCCCTCACTAAAAGACTTAGTGTTCTAAAACCCTGCCTGTTGGTGGTTGAGGGATTCAAGACCTTTTACTCATGCAGCAAATATGTCTTGAATTCTTACTACCAAAAACTGTGCTGACAGCCTGGAAAAACTGAGTTGAGAGAACCAAGCTTTTGTATGAACCTATGCAAAGTCCTTATATTTTTACATTCACTTAAAATAAATTAGTAAATTTGGGATATAAAAGACTGATGATATGCATATCATTTTGAATGCAACTCTCACATACTAGAAATTTCAGGATCTTCCCACTTCAAACATGTTTGTGATTTTCTTACAGATAATACGCATAACAGTAGGTGATTTTCCCCCATTTCTCCAGCCAAGTCGTCGTTCTCCCCCCTCCCCCCGCCCGATTTTATGGTCCTAGACTGTTTAAATATTAGAATGGAAAAGGCTTTGGGTAACATTTAATACAGTTGGTATAACTGAGTTGGTCAGTTTCAAGTTTTGAATACAATTCACAGGGTCATTTGTATTATCCCTCACACAGTTATGTGGAACCCTGGGACAAGCCGCCAGCACCCTAGCGCACATCGCTGCTCCCTTCCTCCTGACCATAGGGTTCTGAGGCCTGAGTGTACCTTCCATAACTTCTTTCTCTTTGTATCCTACTCTAATTCCCTTTTCCTAAATGCACGTGAACTACTTTGGTGAGTCTGGACCCCAAGTCCCTGTATTTTCGGGAAAAGAGTTCAATAAAACCACAAATAATAAGGTTTCTGTGTAAGGGTAACTTGGAAAAGGGTTACTGGACAAGCACTGCCCTGCCTTATAGTGTACAGAAGCCACGCAGTTAGTTCTAGAATATCCTGGAGATCAAAGTCAATCTTGAGACAAGGAGCCAGGATTTTTGCTGCTGCTCTCTGGAATTGAAGTAGAAAATGTTAGTCCCTCTCAACAAAGCCCGTTGAACACAGATGGGGTGCTAAGGCTAGACTCAAAGATTTGGTTAGCATTTCCTGAGTCCCTACCGTGTGCCGAGCACTGTTCATGGAAAGTCAATTCACTGGCGAGGCGGGAGGGGCGGTGCAGAGGCGCCGCCGAGCGGGTGTTGAGGCTGTTGGAGCTGCGCGCCGCGTGCGGGGGGCGCTGGGGAGCCTCGCGGCCTCCTGACCCAGCTCCCCGCGCGACCACGGCGCAGCTGGCGGGGCAGGGCATCCTCACCTTGGACACATTTAACTCCGGCTGCGCGGTTAACGTCTTCCTCCTGCACGGGAATGTAAACCCCAGAACAGGAACCGTGCTTGTCTCCCCCCCCCCCCGCCCCCGTCTCGTCCCCCGCAGCCGCCTTCGCATTGTGCGCCCCGCGCCGGACGCAGCAGGCGCCCCATAAATAGACTGGATGGGTCAGTGTGAGAGCAGATGGGACAGGCACTGAGCCTGGCGTTCAGGAGAAATCAGTTTATTAAGTTGGCGTCACAAGGAATAACTGGAATGTCAGCCACTCGGCAGTTAACAGAAAAGGCAAGTAGTTTGGAGAAGGTGGTCCTGCCTTCTCCTAAAAGCAGAAGGAGGGAGGTTTTTAAAGATGAATCAGACCCCTTCTCTGACTGCTGGGGGGGGGGGGGGGGGTGGAGGCTGGGACCGTGGGCAGTAGGAAGGCTCCATAGGATCTGAAGAGATTTGGGGACTTTTAAAAATATTTCTTTTGTCAATTAGTTCTTTGAACTCATTGAATTATTTGGGGACTTCTGAATGGCTCGAGCTTAAAGATACAGTGGTTTCTGAGTTAATTCTACGTCTTTTCTTACGGGCTAGTGACATTCCCCACGGGGCAAAATGACTAAAACTCCCAACTTTTCTGCAGCGCTGGGAAGGAAAGTGGGAAAATGCCAAAGGCAGTAATCGCCAGTAACTGGGCGAAGCTCCCCGAAAGCTAATTCCCACGCCGCTACCGCCCCAGCCCGGCCTCGCTCCTTCTCGGGCGTAAGGAGGGTCACGTGGCCTCTGCGCCGCGCCCTGATTGGCTGCGCTGGGGGCGTACATCCGGGCTCGCGGGTCTGCCATGCTCTGATTGGCTGCCGGTAAAGGGTCAGGTGGCCTAATTGGCGCTGCTGAGGGAAATTCGCGAGGCGCTCGAGGGCTTGGGCCGCGTTCCTAGTCCTCGGAAAGGCGACAGGCCACGGGAGCCTCGGCGGATGAGGCCGGAGGGACGGAGCCGGCCCGGGACGCAATGCCTCGCCAGGAGCGGAGGCCTGCAGGTGAGTCTCGCCCTTTCTCCGCCCCGGGGGTCGCTCCCCGCCGGGCAGCGGCGGAGAGGCGGGGTCCAGGGCCGCCGCCGCGAACGCGGACGCCCTGCCCGCCGGCCCGCTCCGCCCGCCTGGCCTGCGCGGGCGCGGGGCGCCGCGGGTCGGATGTTTCTAGGGAAAAGCGGAGACCCCCACGATGGGTGTGTGGTTTTCCATCGCTCCCCAAGGTTCCCTTCCTTGGGCCTTCGCTTTTCCTTGCTTTTATTGGGGTTAATCGAAACTCAGCAGTTCGTACGTGTTATAGAAGTGGAACTTCGTTGAAATTACCGGTGTTCCAGAGGGACCCGTATTAATTATGAAAGTTATGCATATTACAGAAGTGGATTTCACTCCTCAGAAATGTCTAAGAAGACGTGAAGTTTCAGAGAATAGCTCGCGTGTTTTAACAAATATTTACCAAGAGCATCATTATGTGTAGGGCGCAGGGCTAAGGGCTGAACTCTGGAGCCAAGCTGTTGGGTTTGAATACAAGGGCTGCCCTTTATTAGCTGAGCAGCCTTTGACAGGTTACTTTACCTGTTACTTCATTTGTTTTCTCATCTTTAAAATGGGTTGTATGATTTAATGAGTTTTCTGAGTACTCTGTGATTTATGATATTAACTCATTTCATCTTCACAATCACCCAGCATGTAGTGCCCCCATTTTCCTGATGCTCAAACTGAGGCACAGAGAGGTGAAATGACTTCCTTAGGTCACAGTAAATACAAACTGACCAGGAATTAAGCCCAGGCAGGCCACAGTTTTAGCCACTAGAGTAAGTAACCTCATGAATGTGGTTTGTTCATTCAGTTTCAGTTGACAAACACTGATTTTATTCCTCTGTTGACCAAGTTCTTTGTTGGGTACAGGGATAAAGCAGAAGAGCAGTCAGACCCTGCCCTCCCGGTGCTTGCAATCTCCTGCAGGTTGTTCATAGTTGGGCTGCAGGGCTTGAATCCTGCTAAAATCTTTTTGCAAAGTAAGTATTGGTCTTCTTTTTTTTTTTGAAAGAGAGTCTGTGGCTTTCATCAGGTTCTCTGATGGGTCTGTGATCCAGAGGTAGGAAGAAACATTTTAGCAGAACTAGTGCTAGCATAATGTCTGACACATTGTGTGCTTAAAGCCAAAACACTACTGGTTGAATGAATGACAAACTTATAGGAGTATAGTGCTACAGTATCAAGAGCTGGTTGCTATGGAGAAACACACACAAATGTCACCTGACTAGGAGTGCCTCCATAGACTCCCCAATGTCAGCCAGGTCACGGGTAGGGAAGCAATTCATTGGACCACAGTGACCAGTCTCTGCCTTCATGGAGGGTGAAACAGAAACAGCACATGACAAGTGGCACAGAGGAGCCATCCATGGTTTCATGAGAGCCTATAACGGGGACAGGAGGCTTCATCTATTTTTGATGACTCATGCTATACTGTGTGCAAACCTTGAAAACATGCTGAGTGAAATAAGCCAGACACAACAGGAAAAATACTGTATGATTCCATTTATATGAAGTACCAAGAACAGGCACATTTATAGAGACAGAATAGAAACCACCAGGGGCTGAATGGAGAAAGGAGTGTGAAATTACTGTTCAGCTGGGTACAAAGCTTGTGCTTGGGGTGACTAAGAAGTCTGGAAATAGTGGTAGTGGTTGTACGACATTGTGAGTTTACTTAACGCCACTGATAAAAAGGGCAGACGGCAAGAATAGTAAATTCACAGAGGCAATAGTAAATTCACAGATGGTCAGAATAATTTATTAAGAGCTCAGCTTCGCTAATAAAATAAAAGGAAATTAAATTCGTGTTGTATTCTTTTTCACATATCACAGTGATAACTGATGAGAGACTCACTCGTACTGCTTGTGCGAATGTCCGTTGAGAAAGTTTTCCCAGATAGTAAATTAACAACTGAACTCCACACAGCTCCTCTTCAGGACTTCTAGGAATTATCCTAAAGGAACAGATAGGAAATGTGGACAGACACTCAGCATATAGCAAAGAATTACAAATAGCCCAACTGCTCAATATTAGGAAATAAATTGCAAAATTATAGTATAGCCATCCCATGTATCATGTGTTCAGTTTAAATATTTAGAGAGTTTTTGATGCCAAAGTTAGATATAGTGGATAAAATAAAAGAATAAATTATATATGCAGGGGTAGGCAAAAGTAGGTTTACAGTTGTGAGTACACAAGTTTATTCTTGTATTATCATCAATTAATTATTGTAAACCTACTTTTGCCCACCCCTGTATGATGTGTGTTGATTGTAGAGGAGCCACGGCGTTTGCACTTTCCACTGATGTAGTCACCTGTGTTTGTTCATCGGGGAGAGCGTGAGCTAGAGCCAGCCAGACATTTGAATTGTCCAGACAACTCGCTCCAACGTGTGCTAGTTCGCCCTGGAGCACAGGAAGTGGGAGGCAGCCTGCTTTTCCCTTAGCCTCACTGCTGGGCAAGGGTGTCATGCGTGGTCAGTGTGGTTCTAATATTTAATGATCCGTCATTTTTTATAACATAACTCCCAGAGTAAGCCAGCGACTTCACCTGGTACTTAGCCAAACACTGGGACCCGTTCCAGGCCTGGAGGAACCCTGGCTGCGCGGGACTTCCCAGAAGATGGTATGTTGGTATCCAGTGTGGTGCCTGCTTGAAATTTTCAAAGAAAATTTGAGTTTCTGCAATTTTCGCTTTAGAGGCTGAGTTTAGAACCTAACTCTCATGTATAACGCAGATTTATGTATTTAAAAATAATAATAGGGGGCAAGAAGCATAGGAAAAAACTGGACTTAATGTCAGAATGTGAAGCTGTCTGTAGGTGATGGGGTTGTGAAAGACTTTCCACATCCATACACTTTAAAGATTTGGCAGATTCTCTGTAGTGAGACTGTATTATTTTTATAAGCAGTTATTTTGCTTATAAAAGCATTTAAAATACAATTTTCACAATTTCCAGTTATTCTCTGTAAATAATGAACTTCTGTCTAAAAATACAATTTAAAGTCATATTACTACAAGAATTTTAGCTCCAGATGGTTCCTAGTAATGGCTACCATTTATTAAGCACTTACTACATACCAGGCTCTGTACAAAGTACTTGACATTCATTTTAACTCTTGCAGTATCCCTGTAAGGTTTACCTGCTGTTCTGTTTTACAGGTGATGCTATTGTTATTTTAAGTAATACTTACTGAACATTTACTGTGAGGCTGAGTTCTAATTACTATTTGTTCACTTGTTTAATCTGAGCCTAAGTAACTTTTCCAAAATGACCCCATAATAGAGCCAGGGCAGGGTGTGGGCAGTTTGGCTGCAGAGTGCACTCCTTCCAGCTTGTGGTACAGATGTGAGACCCAAGCTTGTGGGGCCCCGCTACAGTGGGGTGTGGGGCTCCAACCTAGATGTGCCCCTGCCCTTCCTCATTATGTGTACCTCCTTCCTGTTAAAATCCTAGTCTTCTCAGAAATTTAAAAAACACTTTATTATTTATATCTTGGCAATTTGAGTTATTTGAAGGAAACTGGTATTAGAAATTATCTGAGAAAACTCTGGTTGAACCACTAGAAGTAAAACAGAAGCTATGCCTACGATTATTTTGGACACAATCGGCACTAACAGCTATTTGTTCCCTGTTATTTTTCCTTAGAGAATAATCATTGAGTAGTTAGGACAGGCTTGGAAGTGGAGAGTGCTTGTCATATAGGCAAAGGCATTATTAAGGGCAGGGATTGGAAATGGTCTTTTTTTTTTTTCTTTTTTTTTTTTTTTCAGTTTTCCTTCAAAGCTACAAATATTAAGAGAAGGCTGCTGACTAGCCAAATAGCTCAGTACTACACTTTTGTGGTAGAGCCCAGACATTTCACTCTTAGGTACTAAAAGTTAAAGCTACAATCTAGGCATGTTTTTACCAGAATGTGAGAAAATAGTGCCAAAGGCTACAATGTGTCAGGAGCAGTATAGCCCTCTCTAGGTAAGTAAAGCTGTGAACTGCGGACAGCTGGCTACACTGTTGTAAACGTGTGGTCCCCATTTCACAACTGACATGCACCCCCATGGTCCTGCTGGGGCAGTCACACAGTGTTTCTCATTGTACCTGGCTAAGACTGATGGGAGAAGATAGGACTTTGAGTGGTGGGCACACAGAGCAATATACAGATCTTGTAACATAGAAACCCACATCTGAAACCTGTATGTTCTGTATGTTCATATTAACTGTTGTCACCCCAGTAAATTTAATTGTTATTTTAAAAAATGTACCTGGCTAAGACTTATTTTAATTCTGGATTTATTAAAAATTTTCCCATAATTCTCATAGAACAAGCATACATTTATTAACTCATTTTAAATAAAACAAATTAACTGACTTATTTTGGGTAATAGTTATTCAGCAAAAATATATACTCTGAAATATAAAATTAGAGATGACATCCCCCCTTTTGTAATAAGTATTTGCTTCAGCTAAACATCACTTGAAAATGTACAATGTTAAAAATAAAAACAAAAAAACCTGTGTGTGTAGGTAGGTAATATATCAGCTTACACTGATATGATAAAGAGAAGCATATCAGCGTTGTAGGAGGGGGGATTTGTGTCAAAATAACGTGCAGTCTGTGAATCTTTGAAGTTGTTGTGGTCTTGCCATTGATCTGTCAAATAGAAATAACTACTTCACAAAGTTGCTGCAAAGCTCAAATAGACAATGTATAAAGTATAAGATGTCTAAGTTGTGAGAAGTGTAATTATTTTATAAATCATTTAAGAGGATATACTTAATACTCCACGAGTAGTTTTCCTAATTTAAATTCATATTATTTCCATGCTTACTACTTATAGCTCAGATTTGTGTTTGTGTTCTACACATCCACACCCCTTATGTTAAACCTGTATTTTCTTTCTTCCAGGCACCCTGAGTACATCCTGTGGCCCCGGACGGTGGGGATTAGCAGGCGGATGGCGGGCTTGTTCTTGAAGTTGCTGATGAGATCCCAGCCTTTTAGGCTGTGGTGTTCTAGAGAGATGCTGTCAGCTCCCAAGTACAGGCCTTTTTTAGCCTGCGTCACCTATTCCACAAGTAATCATTCAAACAAAGAAAATCAAAGTACAGTGGAAAAGCTCTGTAAACTTTCAGTGGACGTCAGGAAAGTTCGCAGAGTAAGAGGATGGGTCCTTTTGGAGCATGAAACCTATGTCGAAGAAATTGCAAGTCTCTTACAGCAGCTAGGTGCCGATGAGACGGCCATAGCCAGGCTTCTAGAACGCTGCCCAGAAGCCATTGTCTGCAGTCCAGCCGCTGTTAACACCCAGAGAGAACTCTGGCAGTCGGTCTGCAAAAATGAGGACGAGCTAGTCAAGTTAATAGAACAGTTTCCAGAATCTTTCTTTACTGTTAAAGACCAGGAGAACCAGAAACTGAACATTCAGTTCTTTCAAGAATTGGGGCTCAAAAATGTGGTCATTGGCAGATTTTTGACAACGGCACCTAGTATTTTTCGTAATCCCGTTGAGAACAACAAACTCATGATAAGGCTTCTCCAGGAGAGTTACCTAAATTTAGGTGGCTCCGAGGCCAACATCAAAGTGTGGCTACTCAAGTTATTAAGCCAAAACCCATTCATTTTGTTAAATTCTTCTGCAGCTATAAAGGAAACCCTGGCATTTCTCCAGGAGCAAGGTTTCACAGACTCTGAGATTCTCCAACTTCTGTCCAAACTGAAAGGGTTTCTTTTTCAGCTTGGCCCAAGAAGTATACAGAACAGTATTTCCTTCTCTAAAAATGCCTTTAAATGCACAGACCATGATCTGAAGCAGTTAGTTTTGAAATGTCCTGCCCTTTTATATTATTCTGTTCCCGTTTTGGAAGAGAGAATCCAGGGACTGTTGAAAGAAGGAGTTTCCATAGCTCAGATTAGAGAGACACCCATGGTTCTTGAATTAACACCGCAGATAGTACAGTACAGGATAAGGAAACTGAGTTCCTTAGGCTACAGAGTAAAGGAGGGACATCTGGCAGATCTGAACGGAACGAAAAAAGAGTTTGAGGCTAACTTTGGCAAAATCCAGGCCAAAAAAGGAAGGCCATTATTTAACCCCGTGGCACCATTACATGTTGATGAGTAACTCGCTGGCTGCTGCTGCTGCTGCTGGCCATGCAGAGGGAGGCTGAATAGCAAAGACTCGTGATTCAGGCAGTTTCTAGGCACCAGTAATTTTAAGAACCTACGTAGCCCGAGTTGTAGTGTAAATTACCTCTAAGTAAGTAATCTCCAACTCATGCTCTATTTTAAAATATAAATTGCATTTGTTTTAAATAAAGTTGATGATTTTTGACCTTAAGTTTTTTTTTTTTAAATCCTGTACTATTAAAGGGCGCATTATTGTGATACATAAGTGAATCATTTCTAAGAAACTGACAAGTGCACCCCCTTAATTTAGTGTATGGATACATTTTTTAATTCATAGAGCACATTTCATCTGGGATGCAGACCCAGCCTTCTTCCCCACCAGCTCTGAAACATCACGACTGGGGGCTGAATTCTGTAGCTTAGTGTTAAGTGAAACACCAGCAAATTTCTAATACATTTTTTAGAGAAAGCTGACTTTATCTCCTGGTTAGAATAAATCAATGTCTTTCAGAACCAAGTATTACTCGTCCAAAAAGAACAATTGGAGTTTACATGTATGGCCAACTTGTTTAAAATTGACCATTTTTCTCCCATGAAATGCTTTTAAGTGCATTCATTACTTTCCCCATTTTCCAGATGAGGAAACTGAAGCTTAGGCCATTCAGCTGCCAAGTCACCGCCCAGATTTACTATGATCCGACTTCTTTTCAAACCTCGTGAATAGAAAAAGGATTGCTTATGAGTTGGCATGAGGAAAGTTACCCCTCCCTGACCTGCCAAAAGAGTGAGTACCAACAAATTTAGAGATTTTTATGAAAGCTTCTCTAAAATTCCTTAAATTTGAGATGATGTAATTTATATACATTTGAAGTAAATGGAGCATTTTTAAGAACTTTGTGAAAATTCAGGTCCGCTTATAAAAGGGAAAATAGTGTGTGATGGTTGGTACTGAGTTTAGTAGCATTTCACATTTCTGTTTCTAAATCTTGTTCCAAGATAAACATTACCCAGATAAAGACTGGCCTGGCCCACTTTCAGCTGTGCAGCTTGAACTTTGTAACAAATACACAGCCCAACAGTTGACTCTGATATTCAAACATCTTTGCACTATGTGTACATGGCCTTTTCTTAAGGAAAATATTATGAAGAAGCAGGCCTTGTCTTCATTGAGCAAATGCAAGTAACTCTCACTATCCAAATCTGTTCAGTTCCTTAGTTAGGAGAGTAAAAGAAATCTCTATGCAGCACCAAGAGCCAGGCACAGTGTGCTTTGCAACCGTAGGAGTTCGGTACCATTGTTTACTGGTCTGCAGATAAGGAGACTCAGGCATACACAAGGTTAGTTACTCCCCCAGTCACATGGGAATGTTTGTTCAAGAAAAAGAATGGTGGGCACGGTTGAGGTACAGGAGAGTGTCGCAGGGTCAAATGAGCATTACAGGTCCATCTAGAGCAGAGTCTCATTCTCAGTGTGATGGGAAACCCTTGGAGAAACTAGTTTATGCTTATTGTCCTGACATAATTATGTGGTGCTCAATTTTGAGATGTCTACTAGATATCTGAGCAGAGATGTCAAAGAGACAAATGGCAAAGCCTGGAGTTGTGAGAAGTCAGGACTGGAAATGGATATCCAGGGGTCATCTGCATATCTATGAAATGTAAAGCTATGACTTCCAATGAGCTTACTCCAAAACAAAGTACAGATTTGTAGTAGTGGCTGGCCAGTCCTGGAAAGGTGGACCAGAGGAAGAAGTCTGCCAAGGGAAGAGGGCATGGTCAGTAAGATTGAATGCCAGGAGGTGCCAACCAAGATAACAGACAAGTGACTTATGGATTTGGCAAACAGGAAGTCATTAGTTGGCCCTGTCAGGAGTGATTCTGGTGGCCTGAAAGGGTAAGAAGGCAGCTGGAGTGGGTTGAAAGACTACATAAAGAGGAAGAAACTGCAGTTTTTCAAGAAATTTTTCTTTAAAGAAAGCAAATACTAAGACTTGTTCACATGCTGATGGGTATGACCCGAGAGAGATGGATGAGATGGAAAACTGCAGGGTTCATTTCCTCCAGAAAGTGAAGGGGGGCAGGCTTTGGATGAGAGCCGAGATACTAGTCCCGGTCGGAGGAGTGTGGGAGCAGGTGTGAGCAGGTTGATGGAGTGGGTGGTATGAGAGGCAGCAGAGTTGCTGTCCGACAAGGACAGTAGAATGGGAGATGAGTACGTATAGCAGGGGGGTTGGAAGGAAGAGGTAAATCGTCATCTCAGGAGTAGGAAAGTGAACGTACAAGAGGGTATATAAGAAAGTTTGGCAGAATTGAGTGGCCCTGTGTGCTTTGTGGCCATTAATTTAAAAAGAGCCTAGTCAGTACAGCACACAGGCAGCACTGAATGCCAACAGCAGAATGAAGGACTTCTTACTGATGGCCCCATTTCTGTCTCTGGACCTAAGCAGAAGTTGTGACTTACACTAATTCAAAAGTGATATGAGAAATTCAACTAACTTGAATGTTAGTCTGTTCCATATTTGTACAAAGAGAATAAAGATACTTCCTTCATAGTGATTAAATCAGATAATGTGTGGACAGCACCTGGTGGGCAAGTAGATGCCCAGTATATATCCATTTTCTACCTTCCTCCAACTGGTTCCCATCCATTTGAGTCACTTCTGCCCAGTGAGACGTCTCAGTTGGTTCCACAGCTACTTAAGGCGGAGGGAAGTGCTCACTACTTTTTAACTTCTCCATCAGTTCCCAAATTTCAGAGGGCATAGGACTCACCTGCAGAGGTTGTTAAACTGTAGCCCTGGGCAGAAATTCAGCAAGTTGGGGTAAAACCTATAAATCTACATTTTTAATCTTTATTAGAGTTGTTTAAAATATATTTGCATTTCATTATTATTATTATTATGTGTTGGCATCAAAACACATATTCAGAGATGTTTAATCTCATTTCATTAAGGTCAAAAAATTTAAAAACTGGCAACACTACTTTCTGAACTGCTGTGTAACTAAAGATTTAAAAATTATCCTGTTTTAAAATTTCATTTATTTCCTTAGATCTTTACAAAACATTTCATATTTTGCAGATCATAGTGCTTTATTAACAGATTCATGTATTCCTTTGCCATTCCTTTAATACAAAAAAATTCAGCCATCAGTTATTTTCACCTGACACTTCTTTCACTGAGTGCAGGGCTCGTAATATCAACATTATTAGATCAGTCATTCAGTGGGTCACACACATTTATCCTCATTGTGCCAAATACCCACTCAAAAGGCAAGCTGAATAACAGATGCCTACAGTTATGTAGAACCACCTTAGTTTCTTGCAGTGAACTAGCACTGTTTAACAGGTCAAATGCTAATCTACAAAAATAAACTGAAAAAGACTCAAGTTACAGCTATACATATCAAATAGCAAGTTCATTTCAACAAGAACCTCCAGAACTAACGGTTCATTTGTACAGTTCTCTGCTATCACTGCAAAAGCCTCTCCTGAACAAAATAACAGTTTAGAATTTAAAACAAACTCGGTAAGATAAAATGTATCAGGTGGCTTTTCTGCAGCAGAAATTAATTACAACCATTTTATTTTCCTCAAGCAATTTTAAAGACAAGCAAAGTTAAAAATAAATATGCAAGCATACAATGAACTAAAGTCATTTAGAAATTCAGGCACAAAGCACAGCAGAGCCTATGACTAGAGAAGATAAATTAGAAATATAAACTAGCAATGAAGCAATAATTTCTTTCCAATAGCAGGAAACAAGTTTTCCACTACTATTATTTACTATTATTTAGATCATTATTTGTGTTCGTCTATTAATTTTGGATTTTTTTTAAAAAAAAAACACCTTTGCTAATTATGACATCTGACCAGATAGACTAACAAGTATACCTTAAATAATGTGGCATGAAATAAAATGCCATTTAATTTCTCATGAACTCCTTAATGACTTTTCAGTTTTGTATACTGTAGAAAGGTTCAAGAACCTTTATAGATTTGCTTAAAATTCCTGCTGGTATTTATGAAAGCTTTTAAAAGTTATGTTCTTATCCATTTGTTAATCCACATTATTAATGTCAAAACTGTTGTTTTACAAACATTTAAGCCTTGGGTGCGGGAGTGATCTGTTTTAAGTTCTCAGGGAGTCTATTTGACTTTACTCCAGAGCATCATACCTTTCCTCCCCTCCCTTGCAAGGGGGAAAAGGAAAAAAAAAAAAATGCAGGCAAGTTTCTAGACTTAAGTATAAAGAAAACTAAGTTTTTTTCAGGCTTGGATTATAACCCTTAGTTAAGAGGAATGCCAAATACATATGCCACTTTTAAAATGTCTATGAAACAAAAAACAAAAAGATGAATTTCAGCTAAGTCAGATTATTTGAGAATGAATGAGACATGATGAGATATGTTAAGACATGGCACACATACCATCCACAGTCAAAAACTTCAATTCCCTGCCTGAAGTTGACTTTGAAAATGGTACAAAGTCTACAGCTGCTTTAAAGGATGGTGAGATAACATATTTTAAAAGCCTTTACACCATTGAAAGCACTTATATGTTTTACATTCAAAACTAATCCATGGAGCCCATTTCATTCAATTTAAAAGTCAGCCCCCATGTATTTGTGGTTCTTTTACCATGTTTTTAAAAAGAAGTACTGCTTATAATTTAAGCCATCCTGGAGATAAAATAGGTGTGAATAATTCTTTTTATATTTTGGATGTTCTAGGTAATTTTTAAAAACTTAAAATTATTTATTTGTTCCTCCTTAATCTGAAACTCTTCCAACACAGCTTCTGACTAGCAAAGAAATGTTCCTTAGGCACTGTGAGGTGTGCTGACGATGGAGCATGAACCCATGTTGAAGCATACAGTTTGGTCATAACTACTGACAGTTAACAAAAAGTCAAGCACTATCTTATCTGCTGAGAGCAAGAAATGCCTTTACCCACGACTCCTGAGATTCTTAAAGAGGGAAATCTAACTTCACAAACAACTTTTAAGAGAATCCATATATAATTCTAAGAACTGCACATATTTAGGGTATTAGGAAAGATGTTTTACTTCTGTAAGGCATCAATGATTAAATAAATATAATGCATATCTAACAAAAGATGGTTAACACTCAGGATCATAAAACCCTTTACCTTTTAAATTTCTCTAAATCCTGCTACTTTTACCAGCTTAAATAAGAAAAGAATGCCTCTTGGCCTAATAAACTATCTTTATAAAAAAACTAAGACATCTGAAACTATTAGGCACATCAAAATTACAGTTTATGTAGTTCAAGGTTCCCTTTTTAAGGGACAGATGAGTTACCTGGCACATTATACATATGGAACTGTAAAGATCATCCACGAAATTCAACTTTCACATTTTTAGTTAAACTAAAAGACTTATAGTAAATATTCAAATATATCTTCAGTTACAACTGATAAGTGTAACATTTTACCAGATAAAAAGCTGGAATTTCAGTATGAGAAACCTTCATACACTGTGCTAGTATTGGTCTCTTCTTTTTAGACAAAAGCCAGTCATCAATACTTTCAACACAGCAGTTTAAGAAGATAAACGTCCAAAACAGTTGACTTAGTTGTAGTCCATAATTTAGCAAGTCAATGCCACTGGCATCATAATGCTGTAGAGAGCAAGTGTATCTCCATGTTTTAGTCAGATTTGTCTTTCTTCTTTCCTGTTAAGGGCACTTTGTTTACAACAGCAGACCCCACAGCTGTAACACCTCCAGCCACAGCAGAAACGCCCCCTTTCACCAGCCCTATTCCCATGGAAGGCACAGTTGTAACAGCTGTTTTGGTCACCTCCAGACTCTTCCCACCAATCCAAGCCACACCACCGATGGTGGCACCAACAGCTCCTTTTGTAACACTGAAGATACCGCCAGTCACACGGGACAACATGCCTGGTTGCTGCTGTGGGTGATCTTTCATTGAACCTAATGAGAAAATACAAATGGTTAAATATAAGTCTTTACAAAAACAGCACAAATCAAGTAACCTAAGACCTCCTTATAATCAGGAGGTGGTTTTGAGAAGGTCAATCTCTCTACAAATTTCCATGTTCAGCAATGGCTAAATTTATAAAAACCAATTTTTTAATTTAAACTATTTGAGTAATAAGCATAATTAACATACATTTTTAAATAGCTGAAATAAAAGGCTTAAAATATAGATAAGCATTTGAATATATCGTAGTCACCCCTTATCTATATGGTTTCACTTAGCAGTTTTGTTTACCCACAGTCAACCATGGTCTGAAAATATTAAATGATAAATTTCAGAAATAAACCCTTCTGAGTAATGTGATGAAATCTCAAGCCGTCCCCTTCCATCCCGTCCAGGAGATGAATAATCCCAATGTCCAGTACAGTAAGCGGGAGACCACATTCACAGTACTTCTTTTACAGTGTATCGTCGTAATTATTCTATTTTATTATTAGTTATTCTTGTTAATCTTTTTGCCTTTCTGACTTATAAAGTAAGCTTTATCATAGGCATATATGCATAGGAAAAGAACATAATATTTAGAAAGTTCAGTACCATCCAAGGTTTCAGGGATCCACTGGGGGTCTTTGAATGTATCCCCTGTGGATAAGGGGGAACTACTGCATTCATTATAAAATTATGATGGAAACAACTAATTGGTGGTTCTTCTGTAATCAAGGTCAAGGTCAGTAACACTAGGAAAGGGGGAAAATCCTGATTTGAAGATAAACTGCTTCACACTGAACACCTCATGTAGGATCATGCTGCTAGGCTACATTTGGTGCACAAGCATTTAATAACAATTTTTCTTTAAAAATGATTTTTAATTTTTCATTTATAGTTGAATTTTTCTCAAGTCAGATATTATTGGTGATCTCTTTAATTACAATGTGTTCTTAATTACCACCATATAATTATCTACCCTGCAGACAACTTTTGTTCAGCAGGTTGCCAGGCACAGCCATTCCTGAGGCCTGTTTTCCTTGACAGCCATGCTCCTGGAGAGCCTTTATCTCTTTCCTGGTGACTTTCTCACAAAGTCCTTATTAACTTTTTCATCGAGTTCTATGTTCTTTTCAAAACTCAGGGTTCTAGTCCTAAAAAGTAAAGCAAAGAAAACGGGTGAGCTAGTAATTTTCTAGGCTATTTCTCCACTACACTAAGCTAAAGGTAAGTTACCTCCATCCTCTCTAGGCCTAAGTATGAACTTTTCACTTTGTTTATTTTCCTAGCGATTTCATTTCTTTCTACCAACATAAATATAGGAAGAAAGTTCCGGACAGTGGGTAACAGAACTGGGAACAAAATACAATACCTGGGGCCAGTAGTTCAGCCCTAGCCTCTTCCCAGAGACACCCTCGTCTGTGTGCTACTTCAGTCTGTCTGGTCTGTCACTTCATCCTTTATGCTCCAATTTGATTCTTTCTTACCTATGATGACTGCCCTGGACAAACATGCAGTTGTCCAAGGAGATCACTATTTGAATTAAGTGTAATAATATTCTACACCAAAACCATAAGAAAATGCATATAGTCGAGACATTTAGCTATACAGTTAGTGTTTCCAAGGACTTCTGAAGTAAAGGTAGGAGTAAAATGATTCATAACATAACAGTTTTCAAACTAAAAGAGCATTTAAATTAAGCAGACCCTAGGGCCACGTATAATACAGAAGAGAGAGCTACCAATTATAACATAATGAAATGATAGGAGGTTAACAACAAATTGCAAGTGCCTCTTGAGTTTTTGTATGCTCAGTATCAACACTAAACACAGTCCACCTTTCCTCTGCATCCCACCCACTCTTTACAAATGAAAGGATAATAAAACAGTTACATTATGTCCCCATTCACCAATGTCAGTGTTTTCTTTTAGAAGCTAAAAAGGTTTATTGGCAATTATTTTTGGAACATATTTACTGGCCAGGTAAACAGCTTAATTACTTTAAATTTAATAAAAACAATCAGTACTTGGATTCAATAGGATATTTTTTTCCATTCTTAGTGTTACAGATGCATACTTACCTTCTGGTGGTTCGTCACTAAGGTAAGATGGGATGTCTTGTTGATTTTTATCTGCCTGATTCATGATCTAAAAAAAACCACACACACATTTCATTTTAACCTAAACATGTGAGGTGGCTGCTTATCACATGCTCAATTAAGACTTAACCAGCTTTATTCAGATAAACATTTTTAAACACCTATCACAAGAGTTCTTGTTTCTCTCGTTGTGTTTAAAATGTACTTTTAATTATATTAGTGGACAATAAATCTTTTTTTTTACCTTTTTTTTATTATTTTCAGAAAGAGGAAAAGAGAGGGAGAGAGAGAGAGAGAAACATCAATGATGAGAGAGTCATCATTGATCGGCTGCCTCCTGCATGCCCCCAACTGGGGATCGAGCCTGCAACCCGGGCATGTGCCCCGACCAGGAGTCGAACCCCAATCGCCTGGATCCTAGGTCAACACTCAACCGCTGAGCCATGCCTGGCTGGGCTGGACAATAAACCTTAAACACCAACCAAAGAATGGCAGGCATAGTATACTACAAACTTATATATGTTGTTACTGTTGCTTCAACTTAAAGATGATGAAAGAAAGTTGGAAGGTGGGGGTTAGCAGACAAAAATTTTAAGTGCTTCCTCTTACAGAATACTGGCTCACTTAACTGTAACTTATTTCACAACAGAATCAGAGAAAAACCTGTACTATGACTAAAATATGTTCTGTCTGAAAATTTTCTTAAAAACATGACATCCTTGTAGAGAGATGATACCATCAGTCTGAACTACTAAGTTGGATTCTGATTACTTTTTTATTGTTTTTAGAGCTCTTATGAATAGGTAGCAAAAGAATCTAAAATCTACTATGAAAAAAATATATGTACTATGATTACTTCTAAGTATAAGAAGTAAAAGAGCCTAATGAAATAAAGCTCTGCTGGGATTAAGAAAACATAGTAAAACTTTCTTTTTCCTAATTTCCTTTACTATTTTAAAATATTTGCTTTTTTATTGATTTCAGAGAGAGGAAGGGAGAGGGGGAGAGAGAGAGAAACATCAATGATGAGAGAATCATTGATTGGCTGCCTCGTGCACGCCCCCTACTAGGGATGGGGCCCAAAACCGGGCATGTGCCCTGACAGGGAATAGAACGGTGACCTCCTGGTTCCTGAGTCGATGCTCAACCACTGAGCCACACTGACTGGGCTCAAATATCTGCTTTTAGAGTCACTTGAGTAAGTAAAGATGAAAACAAGTCAAGACTGCTCTAAAAGTTTTCTTGCTTGGCCAGAAAACAAGGGTTATGGTCCCAGCAGTCAATTATGTATTTCCTAGTCATAAAACCATGGAGCCTAAATTATTGTATCTGTGTATATACTAGAGAGATTAAAAGGATACTGTGAAATCCTGCCACTTACGACAACATGGATGAACCTTGAGGGCGTTGTGCTAAGTGAAATAAGTCAAAGAACAGCCAGAAAAGTATGGCAGAGGACAGCAGGAGACGACGTCAGAGAGTGAGGTCTGCATTTCCTTCTATAATGAGTGAGATGGAGAGCCAGTGGAAGGCACCGAACAGAGAGTGGTGATATGTTCTGATTTATACTTTAAAAAGAAAATTCTGGCTGTTGTGGGGAGAACATGCAGCAGGAGAGCAAGAACAGGCAGAAAGATCTATTTAGGAGACTTAGCATAATGTTTTCAAGGTTGATACATACTGCAGCATGTTTCAGAACAGTGGTTTACGTGGTCAAAGGAAATCGGGGAAGTTTCCCTTTCCTTAATTATTCCTAATGCTTTAAAGCACCAGATGATCAGATAAAAATTCCTTCTTTCCTTCTATAATCCAGTCATTAAGGCAAAAAAATGTTGGTGGTAAATGAGGGTGGTAGAGGTAGTTAGTGGTTTTAAGAAGTGGGATTTTTCAAAGGTAATTTTAACTTTATGTAATCCAACTTGCAATGCCTTTAAAACCTATTCTGTGTAAGATAGGACTTCACTGTACCCCAGAGTCCAGCAGCACATCAAGTGCTTAAAGAAGTATCTTTTAGTTGCTGTAGTGACTCGGGCCACTTATCAAGAACACCTAACCTTATGCTGGTCTGGTTTGTAAACTCAGCACATCATCCCACAGACACTGAGATTTAAAGTGATAGTAAAGACATGTAATCTCTGACAAACACCAAAACGAAAGAATATCATATGATGCATTACTGGGAGGAGTTCTTGACTGACTTGCCTCAATTTTAAAACTCCCTTAAACCAGAATGTTAGATTTGTTTCCACTCATATTTGAATTTCTTTAATTTATCATCATAGTAAGATCACAGGGATTATAGAGCACTGTGTTTAAGGTTCTGGGATGAGAGAGCCTGAGTCTGAATCCCAACTTGACCATAAGCTGTGTGGCTAAGGACAGACAACTTCATAGATCTGTGTTGTTCAGGAAATACAAAATAGAAACTAAAGATATTCTAGCCCTTACTCTAAGGTGAAAATACTATCTAACAAATTCAAAACAAAGCATACAGAAATTTTTGGCAGAATATATGTGTGCCTTCTTAAGGAATAACGATTTTGGAGCTGGACTCATTCCTAGGAGAGTCACTCTGTCTAGCTTGTTCGTCACTGCGATCCCAGTATCTGCGTATCATACACATACAAATCCAGATCACCTGCCCGATCACCAATCAACAGAGGCTACCATACCCTGTATGGAAATACGGGGAAATTAAATATACATTTTACATCTTACATATTTTAGCAGGAGTTTAAAAACCTGTGTGATAGTAATAGCATACATTTCAAAACTGCCTTTCTGTATATATCCCACAAATCCCTACTAAGGCTTTTCCTCCAAATACAGAATCCCTTTTTAAAATGTTCTTAATTTTTCCATATAGATCTATCTTGGGATTTAAAAAAGAAAAAGGCCACCATTTAAGATTAGAATTGCTTCATACTATGATAGCATAAAAGATATGTGCAAATTCATCCAAATTCTGTGGACTGACTGTACCCTCCTGTGGGAAGGCAGTGAGGAGCCACGAGCAGAGTAACACTGTCAGACCTGTGCTTAAGAAACTACCTGAAACAAAACAGATAGGACAAGAGAGATCACATACAGTAAGTGGCTAATTTAGTAGTCCAGTGAGATGGAATAACAGTCTGAACTTGCCAGTTTTTCCTGTCTAAATGAATGTTTGGGCCAAAAACTTAGAAGTTACCCTTGATGTCCTCTTTTTTAGCGTTCCCACCTAATCACTGGTATATTGTTGCATAAATAAATCCAGCATAGGACTTCCCACCACCTCTGCTGCTACCACCATCGGTTAAGCCATCATCATCTCTTACCTGGACTACAAAACTCTTAGCTGGCCTCTGAGCCTCCACCCTCGGGAGGCTAGGCCTGTCAGTCTAGCCATGTCATACTTTGCTTAAAACCCTTCTACTGCTGCCTGTTTTTCTAGAATAAAATCCAGAGTCCATCTCTTCACCTCTGAGGCCTGACATCTAACACTCCTACTATACCATTTCCTGCCATTCTGCCTCTTGCGAGTTGCTCCAATCTAGAACATGGGAACTCCCTTACTCTCTCCTGAAAGGCTCTTCCCCAAAACATATACGTGGCTTCCTTCCTTCCTTCCTTCCTTCAGGTCTTCATGCAAATACCCCTCATCAAAGGTCCTCCCTGACCGCCTTATAATAGATACGCACCCTCCCATTCCTCTCCCTTACCACCACCTAGCCCTGCTCTATGTTCTTCATGGTGCTTACTGTCACTCGATACATGTATCTGTTCATTTTGTGTCTCTCCCAATTAGAATGTAAGCTCCATGAGAGAGAGGCTTGTCAGGTGTGTTCCCTGTTCCATCCCCAGAGCCACAATCAGTTCCTGATACAGGGACACTCAAGTACTTGCATTTTTTTTGCTTCTGTATGAAGTAGAACATAACTTTGAGTATTAATGTGAGATAAAAGAGCATAGGATGTAAAATTTCTAGTGAGAGCAACTAAATAGAGATGATGATGAAGACATGCGACAGGTGAGGAGAACCATTTATTTCTGAGATAAAATGGACTTTCAAAATTTTATTTTATTGTGGTAAGAACACAACATAAGATCCACCCTCTAACAGTAACTGTACCATACATTGTTGTTGACTATAGGTACAATGAAAGGACTTGTTTTTGAACAGCTGTATTTGAGATGCCTTCAGGGCATCCAGAGGTTTAGCAAGCAATTGGATTTAAGGGGCTTCAAACTCAGCATGAAGTCTGAGTTAGAGCTGAGACCCTGAGAGTGGTTTGAAGTGATAGCTGAAGCTGCGGGGGGTGGGTGATACGATCAAGGAAAAGAGTGCTGAGAGAAGTACACTGATAACTGGACTGCTCATATCAAAAGGTGAAAGAGAAGCCAATAAAAACAATATACAGTATCTGAAAATGAATAGTAAATAAGTACAGCCTCGTGGAAGGCAAGAGATGAATTTAGAAGCTAAATTCACAAACAATGCAGACACAAAATAATTTATGGAGATCAGATACTATTGGGAAATGCTAATGTTACATTTAGAGAATATAAAAGGCATCTATCATTGATCGAACTTTTTAAAAAATGCACATAAAGAGACTGGAAGGAAGTATACCAGAGCATTGATAGACTGCCACTGTGAGGAAAATATCACACACACACACACACACACACATATGGAGGAGGTCTACATAGTATTTCTATGTAGAGAGAAATTTATATTCAACATCTATATTTTAATTTTCTACCATAAACAGGTATTGTTTTTGTAAATATTTTTAAGTCCTGGGAATCGGTGATATACATAAAGGATATTTTTTAAGATTATACATTTTATCTACCTAGTTATTCTAGGTTTTCATCCTCAAATCCAAGTGAACCATCTGAAAAACAATGTACTTGAATCACGAAAAGCTGACGAGGAAAACGACATCACTGAGTAGTATTTCTGGTTATGTCCTTGGGAAGGAAACCCTGACTAACAGCCTTCTGCACGCTATCACTACATTAACTGTAGCACACTGTTAAGGAATTACCCACTAACTACATCACCAGCTTTGGCATGGAACTCTACAGAATAAATTTCTTTAGAGGTATTTTTAAAACTTTTTGTTTCCCCAAAATACTTAGCATGTTTTCTTCTCTTTGAGATCTGTGTACTTTTCTGAATAAAGGTACAAAGATGTGATATCTCCCTTTTCCTTTGGCTTCCAGGACACTTAAAGCTAAAATTCCTGCTCAACTAGGTAAGTTCCTGTGTCCCATTCCCCCCTCCCCCAACTCCACACCTCCTCGAGACTTCTACTCTTATTGCTCTTTTCCCTGGTCTGCAATTTGAGTATCTTACTTATATTCGTACCATTTTGTAAGTACATGTTTTTGCTATAAAGTGACACAAAGTATTTACGGAATTAGTGGGATAAAAATATCATCTGTATCCACATTAATTTTAAGCATCACAAGAAAAATGCATACCAATATATGGTCCAACTTTTTGGTTTAAAGAAAAACAAAACACTTTAATCTAGAATCATGCTTTTCAAATGTACATCTTTAAGATTAGACAATGGTATGTCAGGGGCTTCAAGAACCACAGTAGAGACAAGATGCATGCATTGTAATGCACAGCAATTTGAAATACTATTTTGTTTTTAAATATATGCTAATTAAAAAGTTAAAAGTGCTTGGGAATTTTTAAAGATTACTAGACTTTCAAGAAATTTCATTCTAGCCTGGAGCTTATTCAGGGTATAGTCAGATTTACCAGCTTTCTCTCGCCAACCCTACCACATCCCCACCTCCCCCGTGACTTTGCTCTTAAGTTGGGAGTATGTTCGGTAGAAGTGTTTGAAATGTAGGAATCTACATACTATTATACAGAAACACTAAGGTAACATTTAATATCGTTAGCTAAAGTTACCAACAGGATTATCAATAAACGATAAAATAGAAAATCTGGAGTCCTGCCAGGCCAGAAGCCTGGCTCCCTAGAGCGGAGGAACTTGCTATCAGAGGGCTCTGAAAATCCTAAGGGGCCACAGACTCACTCTCTCTCTCTCTCTCTCTCTCTCTCTCTCTCTCTCTCTCTCTCTCTCTGTGTGTGTGTGTGTGTGTGTGTGTGTGTGTGTGTGTGTGTGAGAGAGAGAGAGAGAGAGAGAGAGAGAGAGAGAGATTCTTGTATATCACTGGTATTAACAGCAAGTATGCAGTATTAAAATTCCTCGGAATTTTTAGGGTAATAAAAATTATAAAAGCCATATTTAGAATATATTTTTTTTAATTCCCAATTTAGTCATAAGACACCAAATTACCTTAAAAAGGTGTTTTTGCTAAAATCCTTAACTAACTATGCTACTGTGCTTTTTACTCACATAAACCATTCCCAACCTCTGCATATGTATGTGTCACACGTTTAGTGGTATTACCTCTGTGGACATTATCACTTTATCACTAAAGAGAAGCACTTTGTACATTATCATCCTGTTCATTATCATCATTACGGGGGGCCGTAGGGGGGCTGTTAAATTGGGAATTGTGAAGACAAACCCCTAATCTCCTAAAATTACGAAAGGTAAATAATCTAGTAACATTTAAAGGTATACACATGGAGACAAGTAACAACTTACTGTAAAAGTGTCAAAATGACAATTTCTAAATGTTACCATTAAACAGAATTACTAAATTCTATGTAAACTATCTGCCCTAAACTCATTGAGTCATTACTTCAACATATACTTGAGTCCCAGCTGTGTCAGGCATGCTGTTAGGCACTTCAGATTTCAGTGTGATTAACGACACACAGGACTACTCTCAACCAGAGTTTACAATCCAGTTTGGATACACTTTCCCTGCACTTATCAATTTAGTTTCATTCAAAAACAAAAATTTGTTCTCTAGGAATTCATAATGCAAACAAGTTTCTATTTTTAAAATGTACTTTTCTAAGGAAGGCAAAAACAAAACAGCCTTTAGGGCAGAACAAATAATTTATGGACATAAACCAGTTTACCATTTGGTCCTGGCACATGAACAAACTATACTTAAAACTGTGTGTGTGCTTTTTTAAGAAATTGAAATGTGAAGGACTTGTGCAATACAGTAGTATCATAGTTATAGCAGCTGGCACATATATTGAGCAAGGATTAATAACACTATTCCCTAAAGGATAATTTTTTCCAGTGATAGAAATGAGTAAATAAATGCCTCTTAGGAAGCTTTCTTTTTAAAGGAAAACAGATGAATTAATGTTGTTTGTGGATATCTGTACCACTTTACATATATGTAAAGTTTGCATTAATAATGAAAACAAAGTCTGAAAATAGTACATATATTTGCCTGTGGCTGAACACCCTCCGTGTACCAAAGGAAGCTAAACAGCACTAACAAGTTGTATAAAGCCTACCACAAAATACAGTGTACAACAATTTACCTTCAATGCCGCTTCAAAACCCTGTTGTTAAACAGTAAGTGCTAATTTCCCTATAAGAAAAAGACTATAAATAAATTAGCTAAATTCTGCTAAATATTCTATATATAGGAACTTTGCCACATCCTCACTCCCATGTGAGGGCAAGTTCTTTGCCAAATAACTACAAGGAGTTTCAAATATATATTTATACAAAGTTTTAACACACATATACCAACAAGCAGTGTATAGTGAAACACCAGCTTACTGTTTTTAGACTCCTCTAGTTAACTATCCTGAACAGGCTGCTTTTAATGATGGGTCTTGCCTATTAAATCAACAGCAAATCCACTACAAGAAATGCACTGAATCTGGCAGGGAAGAAAAAAATAACCTGCCACTAAAACTTGTGATTACCTAGCGACAAGTAACAGCCGACAGTATCAAAATGGCAATTTTTAAGTGTTGCCCTTAAATGAAACATTAAGCAGGAATACAGTACACTATCAAATCAGATAACTAGTACATCAGCCATCTTCACTAAGTTATTACCTCATTAGCTCAACAGCTCTTCGAGTGCCTACTATGTGTCAGACTTTGTATTAGGTACTCAGGTTTCAGCCTGAAACAGCATGTAAAGGCCCTACTCTGAAGGTGTTTATGTATCCCAGTGAACTATCCAGGAAGTAGCAAAACAACAAATACTCAGTAACTGAAACAAAGAAAGGTAAATTTTTTTCTGTAGTTAAAAAAAATCTAACACTAAGGATGCACCTACATGTAGACAGTTTTTTACTGAATGTGGTTTCTGGTACATTGTAACGACTAAAATGAAAGTGTAAAAAAAATCAAAACAGGATGCATATAGGCTTATTAAAAGTTACACTCCTCTTTCTTTAAAAACACAGGTATGGACACACACTGACATGTACCTGTTGAAGTGTCAATATTCCTCTGGAGTCCTTTAGAATACCCACACCAGTTGAAGTTTTAAGGGCTAAACGATAGCATATAGCAAATATTAGCATATCGTAAATATTTTCATTTGGAATTAGCACGGTGTTCACAAGGGTGTAACAGATCAAGTAAGAATTTTCCTTTCTCTAGGTATTTGTAAACCTTTCCCGGCGGCCCCTTCTCCCCACACTGATCCCTTTAGGTACTAGCAAGTCTCTTTTTTTTTTTTTTTCCTTTAGCAGAGGGAGTGACGTGGCAGGAGAGGCAGAAAATGACCCTGGAGGAGCCGTGGCTAGGGCTGAGCTCAGCACCTCCCTCAGCTCCTCGCTGTACACCCAGCGCACCCCCACTCCCCTAGGATTCCAGAATTTCTGTCTTCTTACATAGAAGAGGCGATCTGCTTAGGAGAGGGGATCTGATTGGAAGGGGAAGCCTGGGGACCAGTCGCGAGGCAGCGTGTGTTTAGCAGGCAGGGTTTCAATTTAGACTCGGGTGGCAGTGATGGCACCGATGGGTGCTCCTGCGGTCCCCAGTCACCCCCTGGCGCAGCCAGCGCCTCAGCCAATGCCACACTTTCAGGCTGAGGTTAGGCGTGGGGCTACGAGCTTTCCTACCTGGGAAGAGCCCTGGGAATGTCACTGGGGCCAAGGCTTGTGTGCCCGATCCCCAGAGAGGTAATCAACAGGTCAGGAGTCAGTGGGGCGGGGAGCCGGCACCCCTCCGCCCCGCTGCCTCCCCCTCCTCTCCCAGGCTCACGACTCCCCCATTCTCCCAGCATAACACCCAAGGAGCTGGGAAGTCAGGCGGGGGCTTCCAAGGGGAGTCCCCAATCTCAAAACCCCGCGGAGCAGTCAGGGACAGGTGAAGGGGGACACTCCGCCAGCGAACCTCCATCGTCCCCCAACATCACCCAGCCCCTCCCCCTTTCCTGCTCAATGCTCCCCAAGGCCCCACTCGCGGCAGCCAGGCCCGGAGAGGAGGGCGGTGAGGTGCAGGAGAGCTAACGGAGGAAGGCGACCGAGAGGGGGGCAGGAAGCCGGGACAGCGCCCCCCGCCGTCCCAGCCCGACTTACCGCCGGGGTCGGGGGCCGCCGCCGGGCCCGGGGCCGGGCGCAGGGAGCGTGCAGAACCAAGAAGAGCTGAGGCGGCCTGAGCGGCGGGCACAGCCCCGGCTGGCTGCGGGCTCCGGAGGCGCCTCCTTAAGCTGTGGAGCAGAAGACTCCGTTGACTGCGGCGGCGGCCTCTGGCTGCGGACGTGGCGGCAGACGCGACCCGCCCCCTCGGCCGCCTCCTCAGCTCCCGCCTCCTCCCGCGGCTCGGACTCCACGCGCACGCGCACGCCGGGCCTCTCCGGCGCCCACCAGTTTCCCGAACTGCCCAGCCCTCCCAGCAGCCCCCGGCCGCCGCCTCCCAACGTGCGCACGCGCAATCCCCCCCAAGTCCTGCTCCCGCCCCTCCGCCCCCCAGGATGCCCCCGCGGACCCGCCTGCGCGCGCACCTCCTCCAGGGGGCTCCGCGCCCTTTGCCTCCGCCGTCCAATCAGGTCTGACGAGGGGCGCCGAGCCCGCGAGTTCCGAGGCGGCGGTCGCGGAGTCCCGGGCTGCGGCGCCCGCGCTGCGCGGAGCCGTCGTTCCGTTACAACGGTCGCTCGGAATTCAGAACCTTCGCTGGAGGGAAGGTGGGACGGTCGCCGCTTTCCTCGGCTCTTCACGCTGGGGTCCCAACCGTCTTCCCTTACCTGCCTCCCCCGGGGCAGTGGCGGGCTGGGCCTTCCCGCAGCCCTCGACTTGGGGACTCCACGCCCTCACCGTCGAGGTCGCGGGCGACCGGAGCGCGTGCTCGTCATTTGTGATTATTGCTGTAAGTCTTCCCTGCCCTCGAGCTGAGCTGCTCGCGAGCAGCGCCCCTCTGGTGGGTGCCGGGCGCCCGGCGCGGGAGCGGCCGCCGTGCGAGCGCGCCCCGGTGCTCGGCGGGCAGGAGCGACTGGCGTCGGAAAACCTGGCTCTAGGCGCCCCCTCGCCGCCCGTCCCGGGCGCGGTGCTCCGGGGCCCCGCGGGGCCGAGGCTCCGCTCGCCGCTCCGGAAGGCGCCGAGGAGCGAGTGCGGGGCGAGGGGGCGCGGGCTCAGCGGGACGGCTGCGCGGAGGCCGCTCTGCCCGGGACGGTACTGCCGGCTGCCCTCTTCCCACACCTGCCAAAGGGAGGTCGCGGTGAGTCGGTTACCGGCGTTTTGAGAGAAGCCGGAGGGAGTGGGGTCGAAAGGGCTCCCTGGGCCGGATTCCCAGACCAGTGGGAGATGTTCCTCCGCCATCCAGTTCGCGGGACAGAAAAAACGCACACGTGCAGCAGCCAGTCAGTGACCCAACATAACGTTTTTCCTAATGCAGAATAAGCGGGGTGGTGCCACTGGGCAACTGTTGACAAGGCTCAGAAAAGGGCAGCCAAGGAAAGCGTCCTGGAAGAAGCGGACGGACCCAGGTCTTCAGTGGAGTGGCCTAAATACAGTTTTACGGTTTCCGCCTAATCACTGATTCAGCAAAACAGCCAGTCAAATCTACTTTAGACCGCTGTGCCGAAACGGTCACGATATTTTCGTTTTCCACAACTTAAAGAGGACATTAAATAATCTTGTCACTTTAAAAGATGATTTTCGGCTTGGCCCAGTCGCCCACTCGGTTAGAGCATTGCCCTGTTAGGCCCGGGCTGCGGTTCCGACCCCCATCAGGGCACATGTGAGACTCAGCCAGTGGAGGCACAAATAAGTGGAACATCAAATCAATGGGGGGTTTCTCTCTCTCTCTCTCTCTCAAAAGTAATTAAAAAATACAATTTGGATGATTAGGAGAATTTGGATTGTTGTGTTTACCCGGCATGTGAAAGGTGGATGCTGACTGTTTTCTTGTTACCACACGGCCTTTCTCCTTCAGGTGTCAGGGCGAGTGCTAGGCAGAATTAGGCAGTGTACAGTTACACTGTTTCTTCCTGCCCCTTGCACTTCTTTCTCTCTACAAGAGAATTTAATCATTATTGAAGTGTGAATGGTTGATAAAACTGTAGCCATCCTGGGAGATTTCGCATTGTAACCGTTATTAAAGCCATAATCCACAGCAGTGCTTAAAACCATCTCATAAACCAGCCGAGATGTAAGGGAGCTTTTGGGGGGACTTGTGAGTTCACCAAACCTTCTGAAACTGCAAGTCTAGGAGGTTGCATATTTCTTTTGAGTCTGACAGCTAGTCATTTCTAATTGCCTCAGTTTTCTTACCTATCAAAATGAATAGCACACTCAGTGCCCACCCACCCCTAGATCTAAAATGAAAATAAACATGATATTGATGGAATGGCTTCTACAGAGGGATGCTATCTTTATTTGGGATACTTTGGTGCAGCAGAAGGAGCCTTATGGGAGTCAGGCCCTATTCATTTTCTAGATTGAGTCCACTCAGCTCTTGACTCCCAGTCTGAAATCCCATTCTTAGATTATTAAAATGAAACTTTTTATTTCTGGGTGTTATTTTTGAAGGACTGTATGATGCCTTTTTTTTCTCATTAATTTTTTTCCATCACCATTTATCGCCCATACCCTCCTCCACCTCCACCCACACTCCCACCCCCGAAATCACTGCACTGTTTTTCCTATCCATGGGTTCTTTCCCTTTTTTTTTCTTTTTTGCTCAATTCCTCCACCCCACCAATACCCTCCCCACCAGAGCTGTCTGCCTGCTCTCTCTGAGTCTTAAAATGAGTCCTTAGCGCCTTCACGCAATAACTTTCTTTTAATGGCACAAATTCTTAATACAGTCTATATCAATTATCCAGCCTCTTAAATGGCTGGGTTTTCCTGAGTTGGTTACATGGAGTCTTTTGCATTATTGAAAAACTAGAGAAATTAGATGCAGCACTGCATGCTTAACAAGGTGGGGAAGTTCAAAAAGTAGGGATCAGAAAGAAGCAAGCTGGAAACCAGAAACATGAAAGCAAGAAATAAATTATTTACAGGCCGATAGTACATTGAAATTGGAAGGGAAGCCCATCCAACCTTCTGTCCAACACATGAATCCACCTCCTGACATATGCACAATGCTGAGTTGTCAACCACTCTTCTCAGTGTTTCTAGGTGAACTCATTGAAATGATACATCACTTGGTGTAAGGTCCATACATTTTCCTGTTGCACCATGTTTTATGAATGTGATGCATTATCTGGCATTTTGAAATAAACTGGACAGTTTATAGGTTTATATGGATGACCACCCAATGTAAGTCATTGTGCTTTTCTATCTTCTCTTTTTTACTGCTCTTTGACTACCTGGCACAGTTACCTGGGCTATTGGTTTTTCTTTCTCTGCCCCAATATCCTTCTTAATCTTTTCTATGATATTATAATAATAACTAAGATTTATTTCATACAAGCTTTTAGTATGTACCATCTCATTTCTCCCAACAATCCAATGAGGCAAGTACTATGATTATCCCCATACTCCTGAGGAAACTGAGGCACAGAGAAGTTAGATAATTTACCCACAGCTAGTGAAGAGCAGACCTACGACTTGAACACATTTTTTTTTCTGACTCCAGGGCCTCAGTTCGTGTGTGTGTGTGTGTGTGTGTGTGTGTGTGTGTGTGTGTGTAGGTCAACCTGTTGTGTAGCCTAACAGTTTATGTTTTTTTCAGGGCCTCAGTTCTTAACCACTATATTCTGAAAAAGAGAAAAGATGTCCCTGATACCGAGTAGCTGGTCTGGTGCTATCAGCTGGGCCTTGGTGTTGCTGGGAGCTGGCCTGGCACAGCTAGGCCTCCGTGCCTCCTATTGAACATAAACAGTTTCTGAGAACGTCAGCACCAGAAAAGGTCACTCCATGACCGTGATAGATCAGGACAAAAATAAGACTCCTCTATAATCATGTCCAAACACAGACAAAAACATGTGCCTTATTGCAGCCTCCAAATGGGATACACAAACTGAAAATAGCAAACTAATATGAGTGGCCGTTACTTTACTTCTTTACCAGATACAGCTTTAGTCTCACTCTAGTCTTCCCTCTTTCTACATAAGATTTATTAAGCTACCCAGTCATAGAATTACCCCTGCTTCTGACAGCATCTAGTTTTAGAGCAAAGTTCCCCAAATCATCTAACACAAACCCAAATCTTAATATAAGTTCCTTGTAACACCCTCTTACTAAGATGCCTCTCGGTTCCTCATAGTGTGCATGCTCCCTGGCTGCAGTGAGCAGTGTGCTCAGCTTGCTCAGCCACAGGTGCGTTCCTGGTGCCCTTTGGCTGAGCATTGACAGCTGGACTGTCCTACACTGTACTGTGAGGTGAAAAGCATACTGCTTAGGCATTTCTTGCTAGTCAGAGAAATGGAACTGCCCTCCTATCTCCAGCCATAGGATTGTCACCCCAGAGCTGGCAGGTTTCCTTTCCTTTTCTAGATTCTATATAGAGTTTGCTAAAAGCAACCTAATCAAAAGATTGTGAAAAGAAACAAATGCTGGAATAATGACATCATTTTGCAAGAAAAAAGAACTTCAAACTGTCAACCCATCCTTTGCGCCACATGCAGAACTACTCAAAATGGATCATAAATCTAAATGTAAAATTATAAAGCTTTTAGAAGAATTCATAGGAGAAAATCTTTGTAATCACATTCCTTAGATCCAATACCTAAAGCACTATCCATAAAAGAAAAAAATATTTATTAAAAACACTCTTTGGATGACACTTAAGAAAATGAAAGGATAAGCAATAGGCTAGGAGAAGATATTGGCAAAATACATATCTGATGAATACATATTCTGTGTTTAAAAGATACGAAGAACTACAACTCAACAAGACAAACCCAATTTTTTAAAACATTGACATAAGTGAACAATAATCATAGACAATATATGGATGGCACAAGAAATGATGGTCAGCATCATCAGTCTTTAGGGAAATACATATCAAAACCACAATGCTGTATCAATACTTGGTTAAAATAGAAATAATTGAAAGTGCTGTTGAGGTTGTGGAGCAACAAGAACTCCCAAACATTGTTGATGGAGATGCAGAATGGTGGAAACACTTGAGAAAACAGTTTGGCAGCTTCTTATAAAATTAGACATGCACTTACTACATGACCCAGCAACCCTACTTCTAGATAGTTACCCAAGAAAAATGAAAACCTACACACAAAAACCTGGACACACATTTTATAATAGCCCAAAACTGGAGACAATCTAAGTGCCCTTTAATGGGTGAATGGACAACAAATAAGTTTGTTTTTGTTTTACAAAGAAGAACTACTTGGTTCATAATGGAGTAACTTAAAACTGAAGTTGAAAGTCACTGCTCACTGCTGATCAGCCACAGATGAAGATGAAGCATCTCCGGAGCTATCGGAACTATGGGGAAATATAGTAGGATTTCAAACACTGATTTACAGGTTTTCAGGGCCATGTTCGTTGCACAAATGTGGTTCCTGACCCTGTACTGCAAAGGTAAGGATCATCTGAAAACAGAAAGCCAACAGTGCTCAAGTGTGGTGAGCAATTAGGCAAAAACATAAAAGCAAGTTGAGCATCTTCAAACTCCAGTTGGGTTGCTGAGACTACCATGAAGTGCTGACCTTCAGGAGCAGGAGTGGCTGCTCTCGGTTAGACTTAGGGAGGGGCATGAACTAGAATGATTATTTTTAATCCTCACCTGAGGATATTTTTGCCATTTCGTTTCAGAGAGAGTGGAAGGGGCAGAGAGAGAGAAACATCGATGTGAGAGAGAAACAGCAATGTGAGAGAGAGACATCGATTGGTTGCCTCCTGCACGCGCCCCAGCTGGGGCCGGGGATCGAGCCTGCAGCTGAGAGGTACGTGCCCTTGGTGGGAATCAAACCCGGGACTCTTCAGTCCTCGGGCCAACTTTCTGACCACTGAGCCAAAACACCTAAGGCTAAACTAGAATGATTTAAAATGTGCAGATGCATTTTGTAACCTCATGTTTAGAGATCTAGCAGAGATACAGTTGCATTAATTTGAGATTAATTTCACAGTTCATGCTACTAGTTGTGCTATTAGAAGTCACCAGGAATCTCTGCCACAGTGAACAAAGTTCTCTCTGGCCTGGAAACAAACATCCACCCTGGGCCTCACCCCCAGTGCTCAGAAGGCCTGCTTTTGGTGGGCTTCCCGATTTCCCTTTTCTCAGGCGGCAGAGGAGGCCAGAGTCTTCATTCCGCTTGCACGCTCCAGGCTCCTTGTAAGAAGCCCTTGGAGAAGACTGCGTGGGACCCAGAAACCTTCCAGTTTCACAGAATTCGGTCTCGTAGTTCCCTGGTTGAGCATAAAACTTTGCCAGACTGCCGCAGAGCTGTTCTCAAGGGTCTCGATGAGCCGGCTTTACCTACCAACTCTACCAGTGTCGGTAGCTACTGTTGTGGTTTTTCTGGGGTTTCTTGACTTTGAGACTCTTCCAAGGTAACTTCCTAAGGGAGTAAAACTTCTGGGTCAGGCGTTTCGTATCTGGCATGTCTTTGGAGTCAGCCAGTTGCACTTTCAGATCTTTCCTAGAATCGTCTTTGCTCTGTGTATACCTAGTCAGGGGCTGCCTCTCACCAGCCTCCCCCAGCATCTCTTCCTCCTGCTCAGCCACAGTGAATTGAAAAGAAGGCACCCCATCTAGCTTACCCCCATTTTTTAGTTCAAGTTCCTCTTTGGCATTGGTTCTGTTTTCATCTCTGAATTCTCTCTTAAGTTTCCTACCCTGGACCTGGGACACAGAGTCAGCAATTATTGATGATTCTTATTGTTTCTGTCAATTGCTAAATTTGCTCCCCTCTTTTTTTCAGCCATTGATTTACCTGACTTATTTCTCCCTGTGACTTAGAATTTTCTCATGTGCACACTGGAGGTGATGTTCTCTCTTTCCAATAGTTTCAAAAAGGAGGGACTTCGATTATGAAAGGTAAACCATTAACCAATTTTAATAAAATTTGTGGTTGGGTTGAAATAATGTGGGTGCTTTAATAGACTGCCGCTGGATTGTGATCTTAGTGAAGAACCATTTTATAGTAGGAAATTGGTTTACTGAAAGGGATCATTTTCTCGTAAGAAAGAGAAACCCACTTGAGCTATAGTCAAAAAGGAGGTGGAATTGAAAAGATGGTTATGTAGACATCTCGTGGAAGGCAAGGGCACTGAGTGCAGCCAGAGCTCATGAGGAGCTATAGCCGTGAACTGGTGGACTCCCTGGCCAAAGAACTACACTCTGCTTTTCTCACTCTCACCCCCTAGCTTCTCTTCTGAGAACTTCCTTAGTCCCACTTTCATTATCTTCCCACATCCCTTACCAGACCAGCCTCAAACCAGCTTTCTTACCATAACCATTAGTACCCAAGGCTATATGCCTGGGGGGAAACAATCAAAGCACCCCAGTTTGAATCTGCTCTCTACCCCTGGTTCTACCCTGCAGAGTGAGAACACTGAATATCCTGTAGTCTGATTCTCTACACGCCCTGCTCTTCCTGTGGGCTATTTGGCTTTGCCTAGTTCCTCTCAATAGTCTTCCTCATTGCTTGCGGTTCCTATAGCCTTTGTTTCTTGTAGTCAGGAGAATCTAACCAAAACGTCGGGCATTTGTTATACACCAGCCATATGTTTAGCACTAGAAGATAACATAAGGAGTCTCCACTCTTGATAAGAACAAGACGTATGCACAGCAAGTGTTTATAAATCATTAAATGATAACACAAACAAATGCAAGAATGAGTGGCCAGAAGAAGAGGAGTGAGTGAGTGAGTGCAGAAAAGAAAGATATGGGTGTGGACTGCAGAGAGCTCCTAGGACAGAGAGGTAGGACGTTATCTTTTAATGAGCACTAAGTGCCTGCCTTTATAAGGGCTTGTGCTGGATACTTATAAACAGGCAGAGCAGAATGATTACTATTTTCCACCACATCCAGGTTAGATGTTAGACCCATGCAGGGGACTAGGAATAAACCTAAACTGCTTTCCCTTGGGGCAAAGCACCCAAAAAGGTGGAGCTTTACAAAATTAGAGCAGAGCAGCTGGAAGTTGCACCACAGGGTCTTTATCGTCACTACAGTAGTTGACTGAGCATGTTTACCATGAGATGGGAGACTCACTTAGTTAACGTTTCCCACGCGACCCCAGAACACAATATGGTTTGTCTGGGATTTGTGTGGACTCCAGAAAGAGAGCCTCTCAGTTTGGCTGGTGTTGGGAACAACGGGCCCGCCCGAGGGGTATGGCCCCTCCTGTATACGTGAAGGAAAAGTGTGAGGGCATCTGGCACCCCGAATCAAGTCCTCAGTAACCAGGGTAACCAAGTGAAACATATCAAACCATATGAAAAGGCGCCTGAGTTCAGGGAGGGGACAGCTGTTTTAGGCCACTTTTTGATACTGTCCTTTGCACTCACTGTGAAGGAGAGGGCAATAGCCACAAATCCTTCACCAAAGTGTGAAGGAGCCGCATGCATCTCTCCTAGATCTAAATCTGGTTACCAGACTGCTGACCTACTTTCCTTCCTTGCTTTGAGGCCACATCCTTCCATGGGGCCTAATCATTCATTGGCCAAGAGATTAATTAGCTTTTCAGAGCCTCCTGTGCTAGTTAATAGTCCCAAAATAGACCACTAGTCCCACTGCCCATTGCTCCTTAGGAGGACAGATTACAGGAGTGACAAACTTTGAGCGAGATATATTTGTCAGTGTCTTTATGCTTCCAGAAGATGTGACCCCAACCTCCTGGACTCAGTTGGTCTCTGGCAGGTTGCCTTATCCAGGCCCCTCCCCTCCTTCCCTCAAGACTCCTGGAGCCTTGAGTGGGTTGAACCTGAGCGTCAGGCTGGTGTGACGGGGAAGGATGACGTGGTGAGTCAAAGTCCAGGTGCTGTAACCAGACGTGGATTTTAATCAGGACTCGACGGCTTTGGTCTTCTTGTCTGGGCTGCTTTTCTCTGATCTCTAAAATGTGGACTAATAATAGCCCTCACCTCCTAAGACTGTGGTGATGATCTAGTTACATAACATGTGAAACTGCTCACCCACAGACTAAGTGCTCAGTACATGGTAGCTGTCTGCATGCGATAGACCATTAAGGGCACAATACCCCCTCCCTTTAAGCTGTTGAAACCTGGGAGTGAACTGGATCTGTTGGAACTGCCAGCTTCACAGGGGCTGAGGACCATGGATGTCTTTCATCAAATTGTTGATCAATGTAAAATCTGAAATTTGCCCACGATGTCCAAACGTGTAAAACAGCGCTCTGTTTTCTACAGCTTGCCTTGATGCTCCCATTCCCTTCGGTGGCAGGGGAAAATCACAGGGTTGCCAGTTATTAATGAAAACTCAGTCTCTTTCCATCAAAAAGCCTTTTTAGATTCAATTTAGCCTCTTTAGGGATAAATGCTTAGTCTTCAGGGTGGTCTTCCCCGCCTTTCCCTCCCCAAGAGGCTGCTCGTTGGCACGGCCTCCTGGCTGTGCAGAGAGGCGGCTGCTGTGAGAGGCCCTGGGGCTCTGCCCCGGGTCCTCCCTGGTGTTTCAGGCTCTGTCCCAATCTCGTTTCTGGTGCCTTCTCACCCATCTAAACATTGAGTCCCATGGCTCGTGCTTCAAAAATCTTAATTGAAAGTGACTCCCTAGATTAACTTCAATCACTCGTCTAGTTCTAGTATAACGGCTTACAACATTATGTATGTGCTGGTTACTCCTAAATTTGTCTCTCTAGTCCAGACCTCTTCCTGGAGCTCAAAAAGGGAAACAAAATTCCCCTGAGGACAAAGAAACCCAACAGAAAAATGACCCAAAGCAAAAGAAAAGGGTCACCCAACATCCCAGTGCAAACTTTTATAAACTCGGTGCTTCAGTTGAGTCCAAGAAGGAAAAACACACAGCAGAAGTAAAAGAGCTCAGGAAAGACCTGCCGCAGCACTGATGGCTACGTGATGGGAGGCGAGAGGCCAAGCGGGGAGAAAGGAAACCATTTCAGAAAATAATGATGACGTTAGAGGAAGGACCAGGAAGACTGACCGTGACTGAAGCACAGTCCTGGGCGGAGATTAGAACTGAGGAGAGAAAAAGTGAAACAGGGTAACAGAAAGATATAAAAAGGATTATAGAGAAAATAGCAAATAGTGGGAGACAGGCAAAATAATTCAGTCTGCTAAGAAGAAAAGCAAAACAGTGGGACATACAAATATTGGTAAGCAAGAATTTTAATTTATGTTTTTCCTGAAAAAAAGTTAAAAGCCTACATTTGGAATGTTACATCATAATCTAGGGGAAATTTGCTCAATAATGGTCAACACAATATCCTACTAAAATAATTGGGCTGTAAAAGATAAAGAATATAACTTCAAGAAGAAAACATAGGAGAAAATCTTCATGACTTTGGGTTAGACAAAATATCCTTAGATAAAACACCAAAAGCACATTCCAGAAGGGATAAAATTGATAAACTAGACTTAATCAAAATTTAAAACATTTGCACCTCATAAAAACCACTAATAAAATGAAAAGACAGACCACAGACAGAAAATATTTGCAAGTCTTGTATCTGATCAAGGACTTCTTCAGAATATAGAAAAGACAATAAGAAGACAACCCCATTTAAAAATGAACAAATTAATAAACATTTCACCATAGAAGATATAGGAATGACTAATAAACCCCTGAAAAGATGCTCAAAACTAGTAGTCATTAGGGAAACGTAAATCAAAGGTCACAATGAGATACCCCTTCATATCCACTAGAATGCCATAATTAAAATAGGCCATCACAAGTGCTGGTGAAGATGTGGGGAAAACAGGACCCTCGGACACTGCTGGTGGGGGTGGGAAACGGTGCAGCCACTTTGGAAAACAGTTTGGCAGTTTCTTAAAAAGGTGAACATACACTGACCAGAGGACCCAGCAATTCCACTCCTAGGTATCTGCCCGAGAGAAATGAAGGCGCATATCTATACGAAGACTCGTATGCAAACGCTCATAATAGCCTAACTGTAGAAACAGCCAAAATGTTCATCAACTGGTACACAACGTATAGCACGCTCAACTCTCACTCTTCATGGATTCTGCATTTGCAGGTTTGCCTGCTTGCTAAAGCTTATTTGTAGCCTCAGAATCAAGACAAGGATTTACTGGTCATCCTCAGACATGCGTACGTGCAGAGTGGCAGAAAGGTGAGTCATCCACAAACGTGTTCCCAGCAGAGGTCAAACAAGGCCACACTTTGTCTTCTTATTTCAGCTCTCTTACTGTACTCAAGTGTCCTTTTGCAGTCTAGTGCCATGTTTTTCACATTTTGTGCTTTATGTTGGTAATTTTCTTTAAACTAGCATCCAGGCCTAGGGCTGAAACGCTGTCCAGTGTTGCTGACTAAGCATGAGGAGGTAATGAGCCCCCTGGAGAAAACGCCCGTGTTAGATAAGCTTCATTCCGGCACTCATTACAGTGCTGTTGGACAGGAGCTCAGTGTTAATGAATCAACAATACATATTAAATAAGATGAAATGAAACAACCACACAATGGGAAAATGGGCAAAGTACAAGCACAGAGCTCCCAGAGAAAGGGAGAAAGAAAGGAAGGAGGCAGATGCCTCTTAAACGTGAGACGATGCTGACCTTCACTCGCACTGGTGAGAAGCGCAGGCATAAACTATACCTTCTCCTCTGTCAGCCTGGCAAAGCTCCTGTGCTCAGCAGCACCTTCTCTTGGAGAGGCTTGTGGAAATAGACGCTGTCTTGCCCTGTGCTGATGGAATGCCAAGTGACAAACTCTTCCGAAGGGCAATTTGGCAACTTCTAGCATAGTTACAAGCACATTTACCCTTTGACTCAGCAATCCCACTCTGGGGAATTTATCCTAATTTGACCCACTTGTAAACGGATGAAATGATGAATGTAGGTTATTCATCACAGCATTATTTCAATAGGGAAGTGACTTAACAACTTATGGTCCATCCACACAACGGAATACTATGCACTTGTTAACAAACGAACAATGCACAAACTCTATGGATCCATTTGGAAAGATCTCCAAGATACATTGTTGGGATTTTTATTGTTTTGTTTCATTAGATTTAATGTTGACTTTGGACTTACACAGTTTATCATTTATATATAATTTAAACTTTCTTTTGAGTTCTTTTTAAAAATATATATATTTTTATTGATTTTTAGAGAGAGAGAAAGAGAAACATCAGTTGGCTGCTTCCTGCATTCCCCTTACTGGGGATGGAGCCCGAACCCCAGGCCTGTGCCCTGACCAGGTATCGAACCTCAATCTCCTAGATCATAGGTCGATGCTCAAATGCTGAGCCACACTGGCCAGGCAAAATTTCTACAAAGATATTAAGTTTTTCTAATCTGAAGCAAGGAAAGCAACGTAGAATATACCTGCTGGGGCCCTGGGCTCAGAAAGGACTGGCCCTGAGTTTTGCCTCTGCTACTTACCACCTGTGTGACCTGGAGCATGTTATTACCTCACTGACTCTCAGTTTCCTCACCTGTTAAATGAGGCTAGTTAAGGAACCTCAGCATGAGGTGATGGAGAGGATTGAAGTGGGAGGGTACAGGTGGCACCCAGTACCGATGCTTCGGCTATTATTATTACTTTGGGGGGAAATGCCACTTTCTCTTGACACTGTACTGAGTTTCTACTGAAAATGTGTGTATAAATTCATCAGGTTGTAGTTAATATTTAAATGCTAAACTTAGCTTTGCTTAAAATTTAAAATAATATAATGAACCACCAACAGGTGGCAGCATATCACAGTTTCTTCGCAACATTAGCCGGGCCCCAGTGTCCTCGCTGGGCAACTTGTTAGAATGTTTTCAAAGGAAGGAAGAAACTTTATCTAATTTGATTCCTTCCATTTACATGTATGGAAACCTGGAGATTAAGTAAAAACAAAGCACAATCTGTTTTCCAAGAAGTGGGGAGAGCCCTCTCTGTGTACATCACACTGAATTCGGGTTGTTTCCACAGGATCCCTTTTAGCTAGCCAAGTAAACTGAGACTATGTGGCAGAAAACAGGTCCTAGTTCTCAAATGGAAATATCAGCTTGGAGAATAAAGAATAAATTTCTTATTCATACAAAGTAAATGGTTGATGAACCTCAAAATATGGAGATTCCCCTCCCTCACCGTTTTTAAAATTTTTTTTTTTTTACTATTTTCCAGTTGATGGAGGCATCACCCTTTGTTCTATCACTAGATCCCCACAGCCAGGAGCAATGCTGTCATTTCTACTTACAGACTGGGAAATGGAGGCTCAGAGAAGAAAGTACCCTATGGGCAGGGAAAGCAACTTCAAATCCGGGCCACTTGTTCATTCTTTTGTTCATTCATTGAACACCAGCATTTATTAAGTTCCCAGTATGTGCCAGTCTACGCCGGCTGCTGGGGATGCCTAGGATAATGGGAACACAGCTCCCTCAGGCCTTGGTGTCTGTTCTTGCAGGGCTAGTGTCTGAACTGCATGGCACCAAGTTCCTGCCTCTTTTCCCCACGCAGGCCCTGCACACACAGTGGGTACCCAGCAAGTATCTGTTACATTGAGCACATCCCCAAAGGCCCGAGGCCACTGAATTGCAAGAAGGGTTTTTACTATCAGTCAAATGTCAGAGGCTCAGAACTACTTTATTAAATAGCTAAGGATTTTGTTGACATATTTATACTCTCTCCTGCTTCAGAAAGCACTTAGGGGCTGCAGGATGTTTGCGAATCCAATGAAGTCTTTGTGTTTTGATTTATACCTCCCAGACCTCTTTCCAAATACCCAGGAAAAGCTGGATCCGCACGGCCCCCGCTGCACTGCTAGATGGCAGTAGCGGCACATGCTGTTCCCAGACTTGGGCCCGTCTCACATGTAGAGGGGACGGGCCTTCAGGGGTAGCTGGTCCATCCCTCCCCATGTTACAGACCCGGAAGGAGACCCCCCCAAGGGGAAAGACGCCCGCCAAGGCCAGGTAGCTTAGTTGGCCAAACAATCTAAATGGGCAGAATTGTGTACAGGTTGCTGGCTTCGGTGATTTAATTGTTACAGGAAATTTTCCTGATGGATTTATTGAAAAATTATTTTAAATGTTGGGTGTAAATCCCCTCCCCCCCAAAGCAGCAGTACAAAAGAACGGGAATGAGGTTAAAAGTAAATCTGCCTCCTACCCCGACCCCTTATTTCCTCCACCAGGTGTCCTCCCCCACTGTCCTCCCCAGATATCCTCCCCAGATGTCCTCCCCCCGGATGTCCTCCCCAGATGTCCTCCCCCCAGATGTCCTCCCCCCAGGTGTCCTCCCCAGATGTCCTCCCCCCGGATGTCCTCCCCAGATGTCCTCCCCCCAGATGTCCTCCCCAGATATCCTCCCCAGATGTCCTCCCCCCGGATGTCCTCCCCAGATGTCCTCCCCCCAGATGTCCTCCCCCCAGATGTCCTCCCCAGGTGTCTTCCCCCAGGTGTCCTCCCCATGTGTCCTCCCCAGAAGTCCCACTGCTACCGAGCTCTTCATTAATTATCCGGAGATCTACTTAATTAAACACATACATAGATGAGTTAGGATATTATTAATGCACCACAGCCCTGTGTGTGTGTGTGTGTGTGTGTGTGTGTGTGTGTGTGTGTGTGATCAGATGGATATAATGTGTGCACAGAGAATAAAATAATACGAACAAAAGTAGCAAAGCAGCAGACCTTAGGAAAAGGTCTCCTTCATTCTCCCAACCTCCCCTCTGGGGGGGAAAAAAGTCCATGAAGTGGTTTCCAAACTCTGGAGTGGCTTTATTTTTACCACTTCTCTGTTGATTTAACAGATTAAAACTCTGCCAGCGGCACCTAGAGTGTCAATCTGGGTAAATCCTGCCTTCTGAAGCTCTCCCTGCTGTAATTAAATTACTGTAAATACAATTAGAAGGCCCCTCTAGGTGGTCTGTGTGACACCAGCCCCTGAGGAATTGTCTTAAGATATTTGAACCAAAAGTAAAGAGCAAAGTGGCGGAATCCCCTTAATCTCTGGGGGCTGATCCTTTGAGGATTTCTGGCCATGAAATAACAGGCAGTGGGTTTTAGCACAAGCGGCACTTTCAGGAGATTTTTCCCTCAACTATCACTGGCCTTTGGGGTCAGCGTGGGGGCCCCTCCACCCAACCCTTTCCCAGCCTCCACCAGTGATTCGCGAACTCTGCTTCCCATCTGGAAGAGGGGAGCCTGCGGAGTTGGTACTTTGCATCCAGCACCTTTTGCATAGTGTGGGGAGCTGTTGCTATGTGGTCCACGTGTGTTGCTCAACAAGCTTAAACTTTGCATAGCCCGTGCTAAACTAATTTGCGTCAATTTGTCTACATCATGCCAACAATCGTTGTGAGAGTCTTGAATAGAGCGGACACGGCGCTGATAAAGGCCCGCGCGCAGATGCCGCCAGCCGCCCGGCCTCGCCACCCTCGTTCCTCGCCATGGTTTCTTCATATCCTAGTGACAATGTTAGTTTTTCCACCCTGGGGCTAAAACTTTTTTTTTTTGCTTAAACAATGGGCAGCCCTATACAACTGGCACTCCAACAGACTTTTTTTTTTTTTTTTTTTAAGACATGGCTGTGGCTGAATTCTAGCCCCAGTGTTTCCTAACCACTTTTTTTTTTTTGGCACGTTTTAGAGAAAGCAAGTGGAATTAAGATTTTTTAGGAAGAATTTGTGCAGCTCTGACCAGGTGCTTTCCTTCTTATCTGTCATTGTGTTGAACTAAAATATTAAGCTTAAAAAGTGATCAATTTTTAGGGAAAGATATATTTTTGGTAAATAAGAAAATACCATTTAGGACTAAAGACGGGAGAAGCAATACAAGACGACCACTTGTGCTATAAGAACTATAGGAAGTAGTCTCACATTTAGAAGAAACTTCCGTCTTTTTGCAGCGCCAGATCTGGAAGCATACAGATCTGGTCAGTTCGGGGAATGCACCAGAGACCCCAGGGGAGCTCAGTGAGTCTCCCACTTAGTCCATGGTTTGTCATTTTGTCATGCTTCTCCCTGCATCACCCCGTTAATGATCTAAAAACTACCCTGAGGAAATGGGTAAATGTCCAAATGTTTGCAGGTAAGTACTGTGAGCACATGTCTGGGGAGGAAGAACTGACAATGATTTATTCAACAAGTGATTGCTGAGTGCCTGTTTTGTGCCAGGCTCCTTCCAGGCACCAGGTACAAGGACACAGTCCTTGCCATTGTGGCCCCTAGGAGACAGACACCAAACAACAGACCAGCAATTATGTATCATAACAGGCAATGGGAATGCCAGGTAGTGGGAGGTGCTGAGAAGAAAAATTAAGGGGAGAAGGTAGTCAGAGCTACTTTAGATGCAAAGAAAAGAGAAATGTCACTGAGGAAATGACATTTGAACAGGAACTTAAAGGAGGGAAGGAACAAGCCTAAGAATGTCAGGGTCCAGGCAGAGAGAACAGAGGGAGCCAAGTCCCTGAGGTAGGAATGGCTTTGGGTGTTCATGGCTAGTGCAGCTAGAGAATGGAGGCCTCGGGGGACAAATGGAGGCCCACCGACCATGTCTAAATAGTTAAAACTTAGAACATATTTAACTGATTTATATCTTGACAAGCATACCTTCTCAACAACCTGGAAGGCAGCCTTTGAACGTAGAATTCTTGGATTCCCCAGAACGTAGAGGAGTCAGCTCCTAGCCCTCAGCCTGTCCCTCTGTCCTCCCACTCTGGCCTCCAGCCTGCACCAGAAGGAGACTTACATGCACGTGTGTGGACACCCAATCTGCATGTCAAACTCCAATCATACTCCCATCCCTCAATTTTTTTTTTTAAAGGCCTAAGGAAGAGGCCTGCACAGGCCCTATAGGTGAATTTGAAATATGCTGAAGTCCAGAGTACCCAGGTGAGCATGTCTCCTTGACCCTGTGGACTCTGCCCATGATGTGTGACACAGTCAGAGTGGAGCCCTCTAAGGAGAGGGGACAGAGCATAAGCACCCCCTGCCTGGGTATAAAGATGAAATTTTGGAAAGCCAGGTGAAGCGGGGCCTTGGAGACCCTGCTAAGGAATGTAGGTAGACCTGATTTCCTAAGCAGTAGGAAAGCTTGTTGGGTGTAAAGCAGAGCTTTATAGTAATAAAACAAGACATGGCAGGAGTAGGACCATTTTGAGACAAAGGTCAAATTGCTCAAAATTCTAAAAGATATCACTTACTAGCTATGGAGCCTTGAGTGATTCTATGCAATCCCAATCTCTCTGCGCCTCAGTTTCCCCACCTGTGAAACAGGTGGATTAAACAAGATTAACAATCTCAATAGCCTCTTCTGCCAGGACACCAGTTTTTCTTGTCTCTAAAGTAAGTGGGTTGGACAGGATCAGGGATTCTCAACATGGGCTCCAATGAGGGGTCTTGCCCCCTCCCCTGCCTCAGACCAGCTAAATCAGGGTCTCATTTTAAAAATTTCCTCCAGGTGATCCTAACTGTAGCCAGGGTTGAGACTCCCTGCACCTGATGGTACTCTCCAGGGTCCCTCCCCCACCGCCACCCAAATTCTTCCATCTACGTAAAGAGCACTTTGGGCAGTATCATCAGTCTCCCGGCTTCTCATTGCTGGGACTCCGGACCTCCCTGAGACTCGGCGGTTCAAACAAGCAGGGTTTTGTCAGAGGAGGACCTGGCTCCGAGGGAGGTGCTGGCCATGGGGTCACCTGCATTTGTACAGAGTGGCCGGCGGAAGCTGGGGTTTGAAGCCGGGGCAGGTAGGTGCTGCTCCTGAGAACTGGGCCCCCGCGGAGCGGCCGAGGGTGGGACTTCACATAGGGGAGGCCACTTCCCAAGCAGCGAGAATGTTCTGACGTTTCCGGGCATCTCTTTGGCCCTGCGGGGCACCTGTGGCCTTGGGCTTCTTGGCAGGTGGGGAGGAGCGCAGAGAATGGGGCTTTTCTCGAGCTGTTCCCCAGAACAACATCTCTTGACATCTCGGCCTGTGAAAGCCTTGCTGGGGAGGCAGGAAAGGGAGTTTGTGTTCAAGTGCCACTTTGCAGCCCTACGTCCGGAGCTTAGCATGTTCTGGGCACTGTGAATGAGACTGGCTGACGCTTTGTATCAAATGTAAAGTGGTCTCTTTTCACGCGGCTGGCACTGGAAGCCGATGACCACTCGGGCAGGATCCAGAGCTCTCCGGGAGCTTGGCAGGGCTGAGCAGGGGCCCTGAATTGCGGCTCTGTGGGCAGCAGGGACAATGCCGCCTGCACTGAGAAGTTGTCACTGCAGAGCTGGATTCTCAAGCTGGGGAGGGAGGAAGCTCTGTTAGGGACGTGAGCTGCCTTTGCCACCTGCCACCCCTCCTGGAGCCCAGGTCTCAAGGGCAAGGAACACAGATTCCACACCAGACTCTGGCACATGCGGTCCCAGTTCTGGAGATTGGATACCAAAGTCCAGAATGTCCAGGACAGTCCCAAGATTTACAGGAACAGCCGGAGAGAAGACTGAGGTAAGGACAGCCCTTGAAATCTGAGGTTCAAAGTAATAAGGGCCACTTTTTTTGATGAATGAAGCAGAAGTTTTATTTCCCAGCTCTTCAAAGATTCTTACAAACAAAGTGTCCTTCCCAAATTAAATCAGAGGCATGTCATCAAAATAAGACATTTGTGGCTATAAGAATTCTTTTAGGTTGTAACATTTTCACATTTTGTTTTTAACAAATAGCATTGGGAGCATTGCAGACTCCTGAAATGGCTCCCTGCACTCCAATGTTCTATCGTTCACATTTTAAACATTTTCTAAAGGTCTGAAATAATATATTTTTTAAAAGTACAACCACAATAGCCCTGGCTGGGTGGCTCATTTGGTTGGAGCATTGTCCATTGTCCCATACAACAAAAGGTTGCAGGTTTGATTCCCAGTCAGGGCACATACCCAGGTTGCCGGTTCGACCCTCTGTCCAGCCGTCTTCATCTAAATTTCCTCTGCCTCTGGCCTAGGGGCTCTCACCTGGAGCGCGGGAGCCATTTCAGGAGCCTGCAACGCCCCCGATGCTGTTTGTCAAATCCTGTGCACGTGCGCCTTTTCCTGGGGAGTGGCTCCTATGTCCTCTTAGGATTCCTATTGTGATCTGTGGCCCAGAAAAGGCTAGAAGCCACTGGACTGGCTTAAACAAACAGTGGACAGCCGCACCCCAGGTCTTGGACAAGGTCCTGGAAAGTGCAGGGTTGCGGCGGCAATCCACTGAACCCGTACAATACAGAGTTCGCTCGTTTGTGTTTAGTTCCTCAAGCAATTTTCATCACGTACATGGACAGAACCCTGGGAGGAGACGCCTGCCTCAGCCACCACCTCACAAGCCCCGCCCTCTCGCCTAAGGGCCCGCCCACCTGCCGCCGGGCCCCGCCCCTCGCTCAAAGCCCCGCCCACGCCCGCTCCTCAGCCAGGCTGGACGCACCTCACTAGGCCCGTCCGCCACCTTGGAGGGTTTCTGGACAGCAGAGCCCCGGGGCGTAAGGAAGCCTGAGCTCCGTCGTCCAAGGGCGGTCAACAGGTAGGCGCTGTCCGGCCCCTGCTGTTTGACGAGTCCTTTCGCGAGGGAACGGCCTGGGCGACTGCCTGCCCGTCGCCTTTCATGGGCCGGGATTCAGTCACGCTCTCCGCCCTGCAGGGGTTGAACCCGGGGCAGTAACGCGGGGTCAGAGGTTTCATGGGGAGACACATTCCCGGCGGTCCCGGACCCCCAGCCCTTCCCAGACTACTTGTGCCGAGCCGGGCCTTCCCCGGGCCGAGGGGGGGCCGAGCCGGGCCTTCCCCGGGCCGAGGGGGGCTGAGGGGGCCGAGGGGGCCACGCCCGAGGCGGGGATGGCGCGCTGTGTGCTCTGGGGCCCGCGGGCATGCGTCCTCTGCCGCAAGCTGGGGGCGGGGCCTGGCGGGAGGGGCGGGGCCTCGTGGCCGGCGGGTGGGGCTCCAGCGGAGGGGGCGGGGCCTGGGCCCAGGGCTCGTGGGCCCCCCGGGGAAGCTGTGGGGCAGAACCTTGCCGAACCGAACCGACCTTCCCTGCGCCCTGGCCCTGAGAATTCGCTGGTGGGCAAAACGCTGACGGCCCAGCGCGGGAGACGGACAGTAATACACACTCACAAATGCACAATCGTGTAATTACAAGTTGTGGGAAGTGTTGTGAAAGGAGAATACAGGGGACTGTGTGAGTCTCCCGGGCGGACCGCCCTCTGGAAGCTTCCTGGTCAGATGTAGACCCGAATCCTGGCACTGCCACTTGGGAGCTGGGTGTCCTGAGCAAGGTGGGTGGGCAGGCTGGGTCAGGAATGAGGCTTGACCCAAGCCTTGTGCAGACTGGCTCTCCAGGACTTCGAAGGGTCGTGCAGAAAGACGGGAGCCTTGGCAGCTCCTTGGAATATGTGTTTATATTGTTTATACAGCTTCATTCTCTGCCCCCTCTGCTATGGCCTGAATGTTTGTGTTGCCCCAAATTCATATGTTGAAATCCTAATGTCCAACGTGATTGTATTCCAGGGAGGGCATGTGGGAGCTGATTAGGTCGCGAGGGCAGCAACACTCTCAAGAGGGTTAGCACTTTTATAGAAGAGGCCAGAGACAGCACCCTGTCCCTTCTGCCATGCAAGGGTACACCAAGGAGTCTGCAACCCCAAAAAGGGTCCTCACCCATCCACACTGGCACCCGATTCCCTGATATCCAGCCTCCAGAACTGTGAGAAATAAGTTTCTGTTGTTTATAAGCCACCCAGTCTATGGTATTTTGTTACAGCAGCCTGAACAGACTAAGACACTCTCCTTGGAGGAACTTCTCTGACCTTGTCTAAAGCCTAAATTGGATTAAAATACTGGCGGAATGATCCCACAGCACCCTGTGCTTCATTACAAAGTACACGTTGCACAGCCTTGTGATTTCTCGCGGGCCTTTCTCAAGCTCCAGGCTTCTTGAATCGTGGATTGTGTTTCAGTCATTTCTCTTTCTTTTTTATTTTCCCTTCTTATTGAATTCATTGGGGTGACACTGATTAACAAAATTATACAGGTTTCAGGTGCACAATACCACAACACGTCCTCTGTACCCTGTATCGTGTGTCTATCACCCCAAGTCAAGTTTCCTTCCATCACCATTTATCCCCCCCCCGCCTCCCGTCTCTCCCGTCACCCTCTGGCAGTCACCACATTGTTGTCCGAGTCCATGAGTTTTTTCTCTCCTTTTTTTCTTTCTTGCTCAATCCCTCCACCCCCTCCCACTCAGCCCCTCCAACCCCCACCCCCACCCCAGCTGTCACCTGCTCTCTATGAGTCTGTATTTTGCTTATCAGTCATCAGTCATCTCTCTCTCTGACCTCCAGCAGCAGCAGCAGCGTCTTTATTATCGTCTTTATTATCGTCAGCATCGCCACCGCCGTCATCATAGCAAACCCTTAGGCAGGGCTCTCAGTGTGCTCTGCTCTATTCTGACTCCTTTACGTATAATCACTTAATTTCAGTCTTCATCCTGTGGCCCATTGTAGCAACTCAACAAAAGTGTTGACTGAATAACTGAGTAAGCGCAGTGGAAGGAGAAAGTCACTGATTTTTTTCTAGGATCTCGGGAAGCTTCGCAGGGGGAGGTGACTTTGAGGTAGATTTTGAAAGCTGAGTTCACCAAGCAGAGAAGTGAGGATTCATCATTCAGGAATAGCTTGGGCAGGTACAAAGGAACATCAGGGAAAGGGGATTAGGTGAGAGTGGCTGGGTATTGGGTGCAGGGGCCGAGGGCAGGGGTAGAGAAATAGGACTGGAGTAACGCTTACATGGATCTGAATAACTTTAGGCATACTTGTTACGAAAGAAGGGTTTTTTTGTTTTGTTTTGTTTTGTTTTGTTTTTTAATTTGCCATGAGCATCAGATGTCCAAAGCAGTGGCCTCTAAAGAAGGTCATCACTTGCGTGTCTTCCAGGTATGAGCTAAGTTACCTTCAGGAGGTGTGAGAGGAAAATACTGGAATTTCTGTTTTCATTTTTATCTCACCCTTTAAACATTTCTAATTTGGTATAATGTTTAGAACAGTACTGTCCAGTAGAACTTTTGGGATGATGGAACTTTTTTATATCAATACTTGAAATGTAGCCAGTACAGCTGAGGGACTGTTTTTTTTCTTAAATTTAAATTAAGTTTAAATAACCACATGTGGCTAGTGACCACACTATTGGATAACACAAGTTTAGACTGTCCACTTATACTGTAGTTTATGTATAGAAATGAATACACATATGAAAAATTATGTATATGCAGCTCAGGTTGTTACTGATGACATAGGCAATTAAAAATGTTTGCAGACCACTGGTCCACAGACCAAAATTCAAGTATAGAGCTGGAACAAAGTACTGAGAAATTGAAGAGGTGGGGTAGCCCTGGGGGATTGGTCAGAGATGTTTTAGAATTTTAAAAATCTCAAGATTGGAAGGGACCTTACAGGCCCTTAGTTTCCGTGAAGAAAGTAAGCTGTGGGTCGAGAGAGGAGAGACTGAACCTCACAGCCTAAGTCTTACTTCTGCAGACCAGCCTTTCTTTGCAACCTCCTACCCCTCACCGGTTATTGTCTCCCTAACACTTTCCCAATTTGTGATGACATGATTGTTTATTTTCAGGTGATTTGGGGCAAGTTCCCAAACCCCTCTGGACCTCAGTTCCATCATCTATAAAGTAAGGGGAGTGGACTTTCAGACTTCAACATCCTCTGGTCTCCTTTCATTTAATCAGTATTTGTTGAAAACTTGTGCCAGACACTAAACACTAGGAATAAATAGGGAACAGGCAATGGTGTCCTCTTTCTAGTAACCTCTGTAAACTACAACAGGGTTTTAGCAGCATTGTTGACTCATCGATTCCTAAAATGAGCCTCCCCTTCTGCATTTTTCTTCTCACTTCATCTTCTCAAACTTTTATTTTTGCATTGTCAAGATTGATACATTTAAGTTCTATTTAGTAATGATACTTAAACCTTCCCGTACTTTGTCTTTTCATTGATTCTAAACATTGACAACCAATAGCTATTCTTCATCACAGAGTCAAGTTTTTGCCTTAGATTATTATTTTTTAAAAATCCTCACCTGAGGACATGCTTAGAGAAAGGAAGGGATAGAGAGAGAAAGAAACGTCAATATGAGAGAAACATCAATCGGCTGCCTTCCATATGTGTCCTGACCAGGGACTGAACCGGCAACCAAGGTATGTGCCCTGACCGGGAATTAAACCACAACCTTTCGGGGCACAGGACGGTGCTCAGCCAACTGAGCCACTCCAGCCAGGAAGGCTACTTTCTTTGGTGCTTTGCTTTTTACTTCGTACAGTTTCCAGTTGCTGTTCTTCTTTGTTGTTCCCCATGGCAGGCATGGCAGGCATGGCAGGCATGGCTGAATCCGGGGGCAGAACCCCTGTGCAGGTTATACGGGAGACGGGGTTTATTATACGGGCTACGCCACATTGCTATGTCTAGGTCCGTGCCCACCAGGTGTGAGAAAACCACCCCTCTCACCCCACATTTCCCTCAGATTCCTAGGCTCATGCCTTCTCGAAGACTCAGAGCCTTGCCACTCAGTGTGGTGGGCAGACTGGCCTCTCAGGCCACCAGCCCCAGTGAGTCGGCATCTGCCTTTTCGCCAGGTTCCCAGGATGTCCTTTGAAGTTTGAGAAGCACTGGTCCGGGCCACCCTGCGGAGCCTGCTGTTTTCCTCCTGGCCTGTTTCAGCTCATTGCCAAGCAATCTCCTGTCACCAAAGCCCCTTAAATTGCTAACTTTACCCCCGAGGCCCTTCAGAACCAATACCCTCAATGCCTGAGGAGGCACTGTAGTTGTTAACAATATTGATAACAAGAATAGATACTGCTTATTGATCACTATGTGCCTGCTATTCTGCTGAGCACTTTATATGCATTGTCTCATTTCATGCTCACAAGCCTCTGTTGCATGAGTATTAAAAACCGAAGTTCAAGGAGAAGTCACTTGCCCAAAGCCACACTGCAAGTGGCTGATGCAGGGAGTCAAATCCAAGCTTGTAGACTCCAGAGTCTGTATTTTTAAGACCTGGAGAGAACATACATATGGGCAAGGGCACATCTCATTAATGTGGGTGCCCTGAGCCCTTCTCACCTCCCTACCGGGCTCTAACCTCCCGAGCGCCCTTTCTACCCTGCCTTCTCCCTGTACAGATCTGTTGCCTGTTCGTATTTCCTAAAAATGCAGTAAGATGACAGGATTGTTTCCTTTGTCATAGAGCTGCTGAGTCACCACCTTGGACTTCTGGCTTTTGTGAGATAATATATTTCCTTCTCTTGAAGCCAGATTGAGTGGAGGTTTCTGTTCCTGGCAAACTTGTGGATACAACTGTCTTTAAAGTTGGTGCCCACTGACATCTGAAGGGAGCATGTGGGCCAGAAAACTCAGCTCCTCCTGCCTGGAGGCTTCCCCCACGGTCTCCTGTGAAGGGGAGCTGTCTGTCCACTCACCCAGGCAAACCGAGGGGTGTGTAAGGAGTGTGTGCTGCAGAGAAGGCCGCTCCTGGAGGTGAATCCTGCCTCACCACCTCCTTGAACCTTAGGTTCTGTCTCTGTAATATGGGGGCCAAGCATCCCGCTTGCCTCCAGGGCCTTGGTGAGATTCAAATGAGATGAGGAAAGGGAAGTTTTCAGAAGCAGTCGGGGCGCAGAGGCTCCTCCTGAGAGCTGGTCAGGGTCAGAGCTGGGACTGCATCTGGTCTCAGCCCCTCAATGCAGTGTTTTCTCTGTCACAACACAGGCTCACACTGACTGGTCATCTTAGGCTCTTCTGCCTTTTCCCCAAATGCAGGGCCCAAGGGGCTGGAGTCAGCAGTGTGTCAGTTTCCTGGGCATTTCTGTCCACGGGACCACCCCACCCCCTACCTGGCAGGGCTCCCTCCGGCCCAGCTTTGCCAGGCCTGGCCTGTGAGGCACATTGGCGGGGATGTGGCTTTGTTGTGTCTCTGGGCTGCACCCCCCCCCCTGCCCCCCGCCCCCCAGGGCCACTTTTGCTCATTTCTCTCGGGAGCTGCCTAGCTGCAGAGAAAGGCCTTTGGAACCCTCCTCTTTTCAGCCGGCCTTTATTGAATTCCACCTCCATTTCTTTCCCTTTCCAAATAGGAACATCATTTATCTTGGACTTGAAGTTGCGGAGGTCTCTAAGAGCTTTCTCCTTTCCCAGCTGCATTTGTTGACAGGCAGTCAATCTGTTTCTTGCCTCCACCCTGCTCCCCCCGCGCCACCCCCCAAGCAGGCCATAAAGTGTCCACAGCTGTGCCCTTTATTACCCTTCCCTTTCTATGCCCACAAGGGGGACGAGCTGAAATATAGCACAGCCATTACCACTGACAAAAAGGGACAATTTTAAAACAGTTTTGCTTTTCATCAGAGAAGCCGATAACACAAAAGAAAGTGCATCATTTTATTGTAAATGCTTTTTAAATATGGGTCACTCGGCCATCGTCAGCTCCAAAGGACGGAAAAGTTCCAAGCGTGAAAACAGCCGTAGGGATATCTAGCTTTTCCCCTTGGCCTTTTAAATTATGCTAATTGACACCAAGGAGAACAGGGAGGGGTATCTCCCACCACCGCGCCCCCTCCATGTCCAGCTCCCTCCTCTCCTGACAGTGAAGAGCATGTGAAATAAGTTGGCCAGGTCAGAACGGGGGCCTGCGGGCCGGTGGGGTCCTCTCCCTGTTGCTTCTGTTGCAGAAGTATTGAGACTAGGAGGCTTGTGGTCTGGTCTTTCAGGATGGGGTGATTTCCTCAACCCCAGGGGAGAGGAAACTCTTGCTGTGTTTGCAAGAGTTGGCCAGGGCTGCCCGAGGCTCCCTGTGTTCCCCGGGTGGCTCGGCCTGACCAGATGCAGGGCGAGAGTGCAGAGGGCCCGAGGGGTGAGTGGAGGCAGGGATGGCCCAGGGGAGTGGTCAGTCTTTCAGGAGTGGAGCCCTCTCAGCATCTTAAAGGTACGATATTGAGGTGATAGTTGCTAGGGTGATGATAGAGTAGGAATGAAACCCACATGTTCAGGGAAGATGGCCCACAGAGATGATGTCCCCTTACTGCCCCCTCCTCTTGCGATCAGAACCTGGCTGGGGGGGGGGGGGCAGGTGAGGATTGAGCTTTCGTGTCCTGGCTTTGCCCAGTACTAGCTCTGTTAACACAGCCGTCTGAGCCACAGGGCCTGTGAACTGAGGGCAATGCTGGGAAAACTCCTACTGCAGCGCTGCTGGGATCAGGAAGAGCCCAGGGCAGGGTATGTGGGCTACACCAATGGCTAGTTTGCCCTGATATTCATACTCGAAACTGGACATGAAATGGTATCAGAGGGATGCTCAGAAAGGTCCCTGAGATGAGATGCAAAATAGCAGAGGCATCCCGGTCAGGCTGCCGCGCCCAGGAAGGCTCCCTTTGGTGGGCGGAGGGTATGGCTGACGACCTGCCTCTGTGTCTGAGGCCAGCTGGACTGCTCACCAGGCAGCCTAACCATTAGGCTTCCACTGCCCATCTGTCAGTCAATCAGGAATAACAACAGTGGCCATGCCTTCCGGTGGCTGTGAGGATAGTGAGACTAATCATACAAAGCCCTTAGTGTCACAGAGTAAATACTTGCTACATTTAATTATTCATATTATTCCTGAGAACTTGGAGGTGAGACATGGAGGCTGCTTGAGGATGACTTTCCTTCCCTCCCTTCCTTCTGGCCTGCTTGCCAGACGCTTGGGAGAGAGTCAGGGTTTAGCACAGGTTTTTCTTTTCTTTTTTTTATTTTTTAAATTTATCTTTATTGTTGAGAGTATTATAGGTATCCCATTTCCCCCCCAATTGACCCCCTCCACTTCACTCCCACCCTCTTCCCAGGCCTTCACCCCGTTAACTGTGTCCATGGGTTATGCATATAACTTCTTTGGTTAATCTCTTCCCACCCTCCACCTCCTTCCCTCTTTCCTCTGAAATATGATCGTCTGTTGCATGCGTCAGTGTCTCTGGATCTATTTAGTTCATCAGATTCTTTTGTTCATTAGCTTCTTAAAGAAGACCCTTCAACTTTTCCTGTAGTGCTGGTCTGGTGGTGATGAACTCCTTTAGCTTTTTCTTATCTGTGAAGCTCTTTATTTGACCTTCAATTGTAAATGATAGCTTTGCTGGGTAGAGCAATCTTGGTTGTAGTTCCATGTTTTTCATCACTTTGAATATTTCTTGCCACTCCCTTCTGGCCTGCAAAGTTTCTGTTGAGAAATCAGCTGACAATCGTATGGGTGCCCCCTTGTAGGTAACTAATTGCTTTTCTCTTGCTGCTTTTAAGATTCTCTCTTTGTCTTTAACCTTTGGCATTTTAATTATGATGTGTCTTGCTGTGGGCTTCTTTGGGTTCCTCTTCTTTGGGACTCTCCATGGTTCCTGGACTTTTAAGTTGATTTCTTTCTCCAGGTAGGGGAAGTTTCCTGTAATTATTTTTCCAAATAGGTTTTCAATTCCTTGGTCTCTTTCTTCCCCTCCTGGCACCCCAATAATACAAATGTTGGGCCTCTTGAAGTTGTCCCAGAGGCTCCTTATACTATCTTCACACATTGTTTGCGGGTAGTTTTTATCGCGCGCTCTACCACCAGTCAACGTAAAGCGTATAAATACGTTTCCAGCATACAATGTGTTCATATTTCTGGGCTCTTTTTTCTTTTTGCTCTTCTGGTTGGGTGTTTTTTGTTTCCTCATGTTCCAAATTGCTGATTTTATTGTCAGTGTCCTATACTCTACTGTTGATTCCATGTAAATTATTATTCATTTCAGTTCCTGAAGCCTTCATTTCAAATTGGTACTTTATTATGTTATCGATTTTCTCAGTTATTTCCCTAACAGTCTGCTTAAACATTCTTATAAACAAAATTCCGAACTCTCTGTTAGCTTGCTTGGATCTATTTCATTTAGTTCCTCTTCTAGAGATTTCTTCTGTTCTTTCCTTTGTGACATGTTTCTTTGCCTCCACATTTTGGTTGCTTCCAGGTGTTTGTTTCTGTGTATTAGGTAGAGCTGCTATGTCTCCTGGAATTTGCAGAGTGGCTTTGTGTAGTAGGTGTCCTGTAGGGTCCAGTGGCTCAGCCTCCCCAGTCACCTGAGCTGGGCCTTCTAGGTGCTCCCCTGTGTGGGCTGTGTGCACTGTCCTGTTGTAGTTGGGCGTTGGTTGCTGTTGGCGTCCCTGGGAGGAACTGACCCCCAGGCCAATCAGCTGTGAGGACCAGCTGCAACTACAGCCAAGAGCTGCTGTGCTGGAGACAACCCTACGGAGCAGAATTTACTTCAGCGGGGCTTTGGTGTTCACCAAGTGTGCCCCTTGAGTGTGTCACTTGTGGATGTGGTAGGGTTGTAATCCAGCGTGGTCGAATATGAGCACCAGGTGCACTGTCTCTGGGGCCTCCGGGGAGGTGCAAAGTCAGCCTCTGCCAGTGCCTTGCCCAGGGCCACCCAGCATGAGCTACACAGCAAACTGTAGTTGGTTGCACTTGTGCTGGGCTTGGCGTTGCCCAGGAGAGGCCAAGCTATGAACCAATGCAGGCTGCCGCTAGTGCCATGCCTGGGGCCACTTATCAAGCCCTCTGGGGCCCGCTGCTGCTTGTTTGAGAGATTTTAGGAAAGTCCTAAGCATGAGGTTCCAGCGTCCCCTTGCACAGAAAAGCCCCTGGAAATGGCCTGGATGAGCTGCAGGTGGGGAGGGCGGGGCCTCCGGGAATCACGGGGCGGGGCCAAAGGTGTGAGTCAGGTGCTGGCGACACAAATATGGCGCCCGCCTGCCGGCTGTGTGTGGGGAGGACTCGTCACAGGAGCCATGGCCTCCGCCAGCCCTTCTGCCTGGGAGGAAGCCGCCCTCCGCCTCTCGCCGGGATCTCAGGCAGGTTAGTTCCTCCCCGAGTGTCCCGGGTCCTTTCCGGCTGCTGCCCGGCGCTGGGCTCAGAGGGAGCGTCCGGGTGAGTCCGCGCCGGGCCCTTTGAGAGGAGCTGCTGGGGCTCCCGCAGCCTCCGCGACCCTCAGGGACAGTCCCCGCTGGTTTCCTGGCTTTGGAGCCCTGGGCTGGGGGCCTGCTGTGGGGCTGGGACCCCCTCACTCCTTCAGGAAACCACCGCCGAGATTCCCTCCTGGGTTTCAGTGGCGGCACCAGGGGTGAGCCCGCGGCACGTCTCTGATTCAGCCCCATCCGCCCGCATCTGCGCCCCTCCTCCTGGTCTCGGTGCTCCTTCAGCTCCCTGGTTGTGGGGCGTCTGTGCAGCCAGATCTCAGGAGGCGCTGAGTGACGGTGGTTCTGTGTTTTAGTTGTGATTTTGATGTGGTTGCGGGAGGCGCGGGTGCCACTGTTCCCTGCGCCGCCATCTTGTTTCTCACCCCAATGTTCTAGCGCAGGTTTCTTAAGAACCAGCTGTAAATCATTCGTTAGACAGTGTGGGGATGCAAAACATGACCTTGGGGCCGCGCAGACAGGCATGAAATTCCTCGTCTGCCGATCCCAGCCTTGTGACTGTGGACAAACTACTTCATCTTTCGGAGTCTCAATGTTCTCACCAGCCAAAGGCGTAAGAATCCTTACCTTTGGATGTGAGTATTGAGATAATGTCTGTGGTGGTTACATCTGTCTTCCTTCCTGTCTCGTGTTTTGCCCTGGAGAAAGCGACTGCGCACAGTGAAATAGGCCCCCGGTCCGGCGACGGTCATGAGAAGGAAGGCCGGACTTCATTAAAACATACAGGAGGGTCTCTAGGGTTGGACTGGAAGATTCTCCAGGGGAGAGAGTTGTGGCCGAAGCCCTTACACCGCTGTCCTGAGTTTCACCATCACCGTTCGATCCCCCGTTACCGCTTTGCTTGATGACGATGATGGCGAGACCGAGCTGTGATACCGCTTTTTATAATATGTACATTTCATCTTTGTCCCCACTTCTTGCACAGGGCTCCCCAAACCTGTGGGATTTCCTGAGTGATGAAAGTGAGGGTGTCTTCTGCTATGTTACTGAGCTTTTGTTTGAGCCAGTTCTGAGGAGGGAGCAGCCTTCCTCCTGCCCAGGGGAGGCCCATGCCCAGCTCAGGTGTCACTTGTGAACCCTCATTATCCAGGCCCGAAGCCCTCCCGGCGTCCTGCACGTTGGAACGGGCTTTGGTTACCGACTCTCCCGCTGCGGGCGCTCTGTGGACAGGGACTCTTAGTGGTGTGTGTGTCTCCAAGCATCTCGAACAGTGCCTGGTACATAGTAGATGCCTGATAAACGTTTCCTGGACATACTCACGTGGCTGGGGGTGCTCGTGAGTGTGGGCCCCTCTGAGGCTGGCTCCTGAGTGGGACTCTGTATTGCAGAGGTGGACATGGAGGGGGAGGAAATGAGTTAAAAGTATTTTCCCAATTCTGTTGATCCCATTTCCATCCCTTCTGAATTTTTTTCTCCCAAATAAATGAAGACTATTACATTTTTCTCTGATTGTGAAAGCAACACATAGCATAGAATTTAAAGCAGGTTGGAGTTCAGATTCTGCTACCTACTGGCTTTGGGCCTTGCACATAGTACTTAACGTCTTGACGTCTTAGGTTCCTCATCTGAAAAGTGGGGGTTATTATAATAAGATGGTTGTGAAGATAAATTCAGAAAGTGCCCGTACAGTGCTCAGCACATAAACAAGCACAGCTGTAACCGCTATGTTCAGTGCAGGAAAGGTAAGTGTCTGAGACCTGGATGCAGCCAGAGCCTGTGGCCCAGCGTCTCTGCTGTGCTCCACTGAGAGGGAAACAAGTCTGACTGCAGAAGCCTCGGAGGAGGGTTTGGCTTTTCAGGACAGGCTTCTCCACCAGGGCTCACTGAACCAGAGCTCAGAAAATGACTGGAGTGACCCTTTGTCCTCTCCCCGGGAGATGCTACGTGACTGACGCTGTTCTAGGTGCACAGGGAAGTTGATTCACTGTGTGCAGTGCATGGTTTGGGACACGGTTTTACTCTCCCCCCTGCCCCTTTTAAGAAAGGCTGCTCTGCTTCTTGAAGACTCTGTGTGGGCACTCAGCTTAATACATCAAAGCCACACCCTCCCCTTCCCTCTCTGGAAGCCTCTTCCTTTCCGCGAATCTTCTCGCTTGCGGCCACTGTTAAAACCTCCCCCTCCCGCACCCAGGGTTTGCTCCTAGAGCACCATTCATTTGTTCCCTCTCCTCGCCACGTGCCCAATGTTCTGACAGGTGTCACCTTGCTGTTCTTGAAAGAGCAACCCGAGTCTCGCCATCCTTGTGCGCCGCCTTCCACCCCTGGAATTACAGCGAAGACAATCACTGCCCGTAACTAGACCACACAGCAGTAAACATGATCGATACCTTGTCTTTTTTTCACATGCAGACTTTTTCCAGTCACCTGGATCTCTTGCTATTTTCAATTGCCTCTCCTTGACAAAAACCACAGAATTATCCCAGCACTTAATCTGTCATGACTTGTGCTACGGAAGCTTCTGCAGACTGGCGCTGTCTGGCAAAGCAAACCTCCTCCTGGTGCCATTTCTGTTTCCTGGTGCTCTGTGAGCTGCCAGGCTTCTGCTGCCTCCCAGGAAGATAGCAGGCACCTTTCTTGTTTTTTGGGGGTGTGTGTGTCATGATGTCTTGTCAGTAAGGAAGCACACGAGTAGGCAATGCGCAGTGTTTCCCGCAGTTCACATAATGGAATATCATATAGCCATTACTTTTGAAGAATATTTATTGACATGGGAAAATGCTCACAATATGTTAAAGAAGAAAGCAGGATACAAATCTGTAAATACAGCATGATCCCAATCTTGTAGTAAAATAAATTATAGATGCATAGAAAAAACACAGGACAGAAATACACTAAAACATTAACCGTGATTTATCTCAGGGTGGTGGGACTTGGGGTGAATAATTTTTTATTTTCTGCGTTTTTCAGACTTTCCACAATGAACATATATTACTTTTATAATCGGGGTTGGGGTAAGGAAGTCAATACAGGTAACACCCAGTACCGGGAGGTGGCAAGACTGACGTGGTAGTCAGGGGATACTCAGTACTTGTACCTTGCCAGCCGGTGTCCTTGTTTATAAAGAGGGATAGTCTGTCCTGCCTGCCTCCCAGGACCCCTGGCCGTGTAAAAGGGTCTCAAGCGGCTGCTGATTGTTACTCTAAAGCAGCAGCTCAAGTGCCTTATGTTAGGACACATAGCCTCATACCCGTTCAAGGTCAGGGGGACATGGACATGGGCCTGTAGAGTGCGGCTGGCCGTGTGTCCTGCTGTCCCCACCGTAGGCCAGTGGGGTGTCTGTGGAGCCTGCAGTCCCACTCTGACCTAGACTCCAGGTCCTTGCTGGCGATGCTCTAACTGAGCAAACCTCCTACTCACATCTCAACGCCAGGTCACCTCCCCACTGAAAGGCTCCTGACTCTGGTTCTGCTGAAATAGTTATTGCTTCAAGTGGCCTGAGAGTTCCAGCACTGAGCCGCAGGAGGCACGGTGTGGACCCGGGTGGGCAGGGTGGTGAAGGGCAGGGAGCGGGCCTTCTGGAGATGATCTCTGACATAGATGATGCCGTGAGGTTACACGACGTAACCTCCATAGAAGACCCAGCGTGTGGCAAGCATGCAGCAGGGGTCAGTTCTCTCCACGTGCGGGGTGAAATCACTCTCAACCTCCCCCCGCAAATTCTTTCTTCAAAGCCAAAGCTTAGCCCCCGTGCAGGGAACTGAAAACGAAACAGAACTCAGTGACCGCAGAAGAGCCGCTCCTTCAACCAGCTGTTCAAACCCTAACCCTGCGCAAGGCTGGCGGCCACTCTCATCACATGCCTCCAGTTAGGAGCCCAGCCCCCATGCCAAAGCTACCGGATTGTAGAAATCACAAAAATACTTTCAAAATGCACTTGTAGAACAAAGTAACAAAAATACTTAAATTCTTCTTTTCTAAGCTTTTTTCACTTAAAATTATGAATTGCCAAGTTTCATTTTATTTCCTGTTGCTAAAACGAGTCACCAACAACTTCTACTCCCAAATAATTTGGATGAAAATCCTAAAATGTATTGCATTCTTCCTGTTGTTTTTTTTATAGTGTTCTGGATTTTTTTTTTTTTTTAAAGGAACTCAGGGTCATCATTGTGAGAATTTGTCTATAGGCCAGACTGTCATATGGATACTTTCTAGGTCAACTAGAGCGTTGTTCAGGAAGTCGATTCCTCAGATTTGTGACACCTCGAGTAGCTTTTCCACGTTGCCGCCTCCCTGTCCAGCTCCCGGTCTGCCTGCACTGCTTTCAGTGGCCTGCCTTCCATCTAGCGCTCCTTCTCTATGACTTTTCTATGGGCCAAAATACCAGATAACTAAACATGTTAGAAATGTATGCAAATTTCAGTAAAGAGGCAAAAAGTGAGATTCCTGAGGCTCTCTCCTGTAAGCTGCAAGAAGTTTCTGACATCTCTTTTGGTGGCTCAAAGGCATTTAAAAGCTCAATTCCTGATTTGTTGTTTTGCCAGAGAAGTGAATTCTGGGTAACTGGCATTTTCATGTGCACCCCAGGTTCCTGCCAGTGGGAAGGCTACCATGGTGAGATAATAGATGCAAAAGCCTTTAGAGAAGCATGAACTGTGACACAGTACTGTTCATCCCGTGGAGCTGTAAAGAAACACACACAAATGGCTAAATTGAATCAACCCCAATGTTTTATTTAAAGTTTTAAAGGCAGTGGTTAAGCACATTACCTATGTGTATATATGTATGTATACAAACATACATACATACATACATATATAAAAGGAAACCAACCCCTTTTCAACTTTAGCCACTGATTAACTAGGCTCACTGATTCATTTTCTACTTCTTCATATGACCAATTTTTAAAGTAAAAATAAACAGCCTTGATCAGTTTAACAGTAACTATTTGTGTTTCTTTTTTTTTTTAAATAAATAAGGTTACCGTTAAACTGATCATATGGTAGAAAGGTAGGACACACACACACCAGCACACACACAACCCCCGATTTAAAATGTGTGACGTCTGAATGACCTATATGTACAAAAGGGTGCTGCTGACCCCCCAGCCCCAGCAGAGGCCACAGAAGAGCTCCATACCCAGGAGTCCCCATTCCCTCTGTGGGGCTGGAGGACCAGATTCCTGGCACCCCAAGTTAGACCTCAGAATGCATGCTCCCCATGCAAGGATACAGATGGGGGTTCAGTTCTATGGTACTAGTGTTCAGGTACGTGAGGGAATAAATAGGCATTTGTAGCTGCCTCAGAACTAAACCATCATTTATAACTCTTTATAGGGAGAGATGTATTCTGAAGTTCTAGGTAAGCGACATACAAACTTTTAGTGCAGTCAGTTTGCAAGTCCGGGGCTGTGTGTGTGTGTGTGTGCGCGCGCGCGCATTTCTATAGATTTATACAAAATTGAAACGAAGAGTGGGCTAGGGTTATGGAGCAGCTGCTTGGCTTCCATGTAGTCAGTCTGATCTAACAAGTCACTTGCCTCAGCCCTTATTTAGCAGCTCGTTCTGCTTCCCATGTGCCTGCGTCTGCTGGAGAGATTCAGGTGGGGCAGTTGCCCAAGTGAGAGGAAGGACGCGGCTAAATCTTCTGCTAGGAATCTTGGCAAACGGACCTGCCAGATTCAGCCAGGGCTGCGTTACAGAATGGAGTCCTTCAGTTCTGTCCCAATGAAACGGCGTTGCTTCCTGCTGCCAGCCCCTGCACCTTCATTTAACTGCAGCTCTGCACGGATGCCTCAGTATCGCAAAAACACAGGATCACCTCTTAGATACGCTGGATTCTCGATGAGTAAACCAGTTAATGTGTTTCTAGCCAAAGCAAGGGCATAAATGTTTGAGAGAAAAGATTCCCCTGGAGCTACAGAGAAAAGATGCCGATAAAAGCAATATTGAGTTGAGCAGGTGACGCTTTAGTCGGTGTCGGAGCTGGTCTCCTCGATGACAGAGTACTGGCTGAGCGCTTCCTCCAAAGGCGTTATTGTCCCATCGGGTTTCAGTCCCATTGGTTTAAGCAACTCCTCTCTGGAGAAAGAGATAAAAGAAAGAAAAAAAAAGTATTCACCAGCATCACATACACACCCTCCCTCCCACCCCAATCCACAGCCTTTTAAAAAGAAAAGACTTTAAAAACCAAAGTATTTTTCCTCAAGCTCTGTGGGTAACAGGAAAGAGGAAAGGGGCACGGAAGGAAAAAGAGGGAGACAAAAGGCTTCATTCACACAGGCCAAACCCACTAAGCCATGAACAGGATGCAGTGAAGTCTAAATGGCTCAGGACAAGGAGCCAGCCTCTTCTGTTTCTAATAATTAACTTTTTTTCCTTTTGTGGATTCGTTTAGTGAAGGTGAAGCTGTCAAAACTTCACCTGTCTCCGTGGGCCAGGCATACAATTAGATGGCTGGTTTGATGCACGTGGATTTCACTCGGTGAGTAAGTTTGTCGACTTGGGTTTGCCTCTCCAGTGACAGAGGGACTCACCGATCCACCGCACCAGCCGCCTTCCCCAGCTGTCTCCCTCCCTTTTCTTTCCTTCTCTCTCTCTCTCTCTCCTTTTGTGAAAACACCATTGCTTTTGTTTGTGGCAGGTTAATTATGGGACTGACGGCCTTTTTAATCTCTTCAAAGCTCCCCAACTGCCCCTTTCCAGCTAATCCAATTATATCTACTCTGCAAGTTGCAGCCTCACCTAAAGATGATTAATTATTGATTAAGCCAATCAAAAAGCATTAGGAAAGATTTATTTAATCTTCTCATAGGCTCTTATTTATGACATGGAGATTATGGCAAATGGACCTGTTGTGTTGCTGACTCTCCTCCTACCCCCAAGGCCAGCAGTGCACTTTGAGTGGAGCCTGGACTGGCACATGAACTACATAGAACGTGTTTCTCACGGAAACGGGCATCACCCCCTGAAACCATGTCGACAACCAGAGGCCACCTGGCAACAGCTGTCATGTTGGTGGGATCTGGAGTGAAGGCAAATAACAGAACCTCCTCTCCTGCCCCCTTGCTGTTGTCCCCTCAGGCCAGCACGAAGACTGGCTCCCTCCTGGGAGCCCTGGCCACACGACAGCTGATGGTGCTCTAGTACAGTGAAACACCCTGGTGGGTGAGGACAGCTCAGTGGTCACTGGGAAGCCAACAGCAGCCTAATCAGGCAGCTCTGGCTAGCACTGGAAGGCTACTTCTGAGTCTGAAAATCAGTAATGTGGATGGCTGATGGGCTAAGCTGAGGCTCCTGAATATTATGAAGTAGGAAACATGTTTCCTGGTCCAAGAAGTGGGGTCAAAATCACAGAACTTAAAGTTGAAGGGGCCTTAGAGATCATTTAGTCCAACCCCTCCTTCAAGAAGAGACTGAGTGACTTGCCCAAGGTCACATATCTAGTGGCCAAGTTGGACCTGGGACACAGGACCCAGTTCAGTGCTCTCCGCAGCACACGCACCTGGGCTACCTGCTCTAACTGCACTGGAGGAGCACACAGCACTCAGCTGTTCAATAACTGCGCCAGGAACTACGCCACATACGGGGGAGACAGAAGACTGGGCTCAGCTGCTGCCCTTGAGGAGGTGAAATATACACATAAAAAGTAACTTAGAACATAACGGGGTAAAATGCTGTAAGAACCAGACCAGAGCTGTGGCGGCTCATGGAGCACACAGCCTATGCTGCCGGGGAGGTGGGGATGGCACCAAAGAGGTGTCTGTGCCCGGCAGCAGGGGTAAGAGTTTCAGGCGCAGCAGGCCGTGTTAAGGCTCCACATGGTCCCATCTACTTGTGTGATTTTGTAGAGCTTATTGAACGGTGTGAGGTTCTTTTCTGTCTGCTCTCTGCAGCTGTGAAAGGCTCCAGTGTTTGGGGAGTGGCGAGGGTCCCTGAAGGAGTGGCAGGAGGCGAGGCTGCAGGAGTAAGGCTGGAGGGTAGTTTGGGATCTAGCAGTCAAGTGTCCTAAGTGCAAAGTGAGGAGCTTGGGTTTTACTGTCAAAATGCCCAATCAGGCCTGTCTTGGAGCTGTCTCTGCGGCAGTGTGGGGGACACACTGAGTAGGGAATACTGTGGCAGAGATAAGTCATCAGGATGTCACTGTGACCATGTGTGAGAGGACACGGGCTGTACTATGGCCATGCTGTGCAAAGAAAGGCTACGTTTCCGAGGTAGACCTGTGATCCACTGGAAAGGTGGGGGGCTGGCTGGTGAGGTAGTAAGGAGTTGAGTGTCCCCGTGCTTCCAGCTCAGCTGACCATATGACGGTCACTCCATTCACTGTAGCAAGAACACAGTGGATGGAGGCCTGCTGGGGAGATGCTGACATCTTTACAACATGAAGAGCTTGAGGGCCTTGCATGACAACCAGGTACAAGCGTCTTGTGGGGTGCTAGAAATGCTTCGTTTCCATGAAAACGTCTCTCCAGCACAGACACACATTATGCATGTCTGTAGTTCTACAGCACAGTTTCCTAACCATGGGCTGGAGGACTCTGCTATTGCACACTACTGACTAGTAACTTACACAAAAGGAAAGGGGGACAATCTGCTGGGAATGAAACACTGAGGTGTAAGAAAGTTCAGAGGCCTGAGGAGGCTGGTGGACCTGAGGGTACAGAAAGGTGGGGTGGGGCAGGTGGAAGTAGGTGAGACTAGAGAAATTCTACTACGATAGCGATTAACTGCTGGTGGACAAAACATCACCCCTAACACTGCTGACGCTATTGCGTTTCTATGCCGCTGGGCTGGCTCCCAGCTGGAGAGAGCCGCTGGCTTTCTCGTTCAGGTCCAGGAGGAACATGTTCTAGTCAAGTCCATTGGTTTCCTCCCTACTCCTTACCCGTTTACAACGGAAATAATGAACAATTCACAAGTTTTATGGCCAATAATTCACCCACAGGACAAAGGGCCCCGCATTTTAATTCCCCTTGTGAACTAGTCTTCCAAGCATTCCTTTTCCAGGCCCTTTGTCTCACCCCTCCGCTAATATGGAAGCCTCTGAGGGTATGAATTACTCTCTTTTCCACATGGCTCCACGTGACGCTTGGACTTCCTGACACTTCTGTGGCAGAGGTGTCAGTGGTAACTGGCCACGTACTAATGCATTTGCACAAATGAATTACGGCAGCAACATGATGTAGCAGAACAAAAAGATCTGGCGCCAGGAGGTCTGTCTGAAGTCCTGGCTCTTCCACTTACCAGCTGTGTGATCGTGGGCAAGTCTCTGAGTCTGTTTCCCCATCTGCGAAATGGGAACGATGATACTACTCTAGCGACTTCTTAGTGGTGATGTGAGGAGTAGCAGTAATAGTACTAGTAGTGGTAGTGGCAATAATCACAACAATGCAGATGAAAGACTCCTATGAACTGTACAGGGGTCCTGAATGTTCGTTATTACTGTGGTGTAATGAAAGGCACATAGAAGTTTGAGTCAGAGAGCCCTAGGTTCTAATCCCGGATTTACCCTCACCAGCAGTAAGACCTTGAACTTCCTGAACTCTCACTTCCTTATGTGTAGAACTGGGACTGGAATACCCCCTCACTGAGCTGTCACAAGAGCAAAAGGTCATTATACATCTAAAGTGTGAAGTGCAATGGCTGGACTATCATTGGAACCCACAAGTTGCATTTCCTGTCACGTGCCTACGGAAGGTCTCCCCAAGCTCACTAGGGGACTCTGGGAATTAAGTGGGGGAAGAAATGCAGAAGCAAATAAAAGACATGGTCCCTGTCCTCAAGCTTTTAGTCAGTTCAGAAGATAAAACACACACACATTAAACAATAGTGAAGAATTATAGAACAGCAGCTCAACAAGCTTGAGAGGAATAACAGGCAGAGCCCTGCTTTCCCTAGACTGACATCCATGTACCCTACTGCAACTGGAATCTGCTCAGAGGAGACTTTTTGTCCTGTCTGCAAGCAGAAAGAGAGGTTCACTTACAGATATGTGACTGTTTTCTCTTATAGACCCCAGGCTGACTTTTCAAGTCTCCATCTTAATGTTTCTGAATTCTTTATCATACAACTAACAGCCCACAAATAGCAAAGTGAAATCTTTGCTATAGAGACTCACTCCTAAAATGTCTGATAAATGACCTGGTTATATTAGACTGTTTCACTTTGTCAACTCTGTTGTATCTAGATCAGCAAGATGTGGACAGAGAATGGGAGGCATTAATGAAGACCACAGAAATGTTGCTCCACCAGTCATATGTACGCGTGGGAGGGACACAGGAGACGGGAGGCTGCTCACAGGCTCCTTGCAGGAGATGGACGCAGGGCCAGACCATAATGGCAGTGATGCACATGGACTCATGGGGAGAAAGGCATCCCAAAGCAGAAGAATTAGTCAAGCAAAGGCACAGAAGCAAGAGTTAGTTGTGTGCAGGGACTGGCAAACAGGCTGGCTTGGCTGAAGTAAAGGAAAAAAAAAAGCTCAAAACAGATATGGGGTGTGAAAGAGAATCTCAAAGGAGACTTCGAAATCCTAGGCTGGCAAGTCTGGACTACAGTACGGAGGTATCTTTGCCTTCTCATTCAAGGGCCCCACATTTAAGAATATTTTTATTGAAAATAATTCTCATTACAAAGTTTGGAAGCTATGAAACAGTATCACTGACATACTAAAAAGAAAGTGTTGCAGGCTTTAATTTTCACATCCCTAGTGTCTAGCACAGTGCCTTGCAGATAGCAGATCCTCAATAAGTGTTGATGAACTAACTTAGTTGCAGTTGGTATCACCTTTCATTTACACAGAAAGGAACGGTATGGTGTTCTATGGGCCTCCTAAAAAACAGAGCACGACCAAGAGAAAAGCTAGATCTTTGGGTAAAAGACTCACTTGCACCATCAAGATCCACAGAGCTAGGAGAGGCATTGTTAGCATCCTACAGGAAATTCTTTCCAGGGGTTTCTCGTTCTCTACTAGACTGGGAGCAACTTGAGGGCAGAGTCCATGTCTTACCTGGCTGTGACCTGAGTTTCTAGTGTAAGATGGAGAACACAGTTGGTGCTCAGTACACGTTTACTGAGAGAATATAATACATGGGTCATAGCATAAATGGAGAGTGGTAGAGAACCATTTGTCAGGCATCATTCTCATATTATTTTAACTGTAATTATTTCCCCGATGAGACATCGTGACGTCCAGCAGAAGTCCAGCCCCCTTTGCACCGTACAGCCTGGAGCCCCCAACCACTAAATGGTGTAGGTTCAGCTTTTTCTATATGGGGCATTAGGGGGTCTAGATTCTAATTTCAGGTCTCCCACTAACTTGCTGGGTGTCCTTGGGCAAGTCATTTCCTTATCTGGGCTTAAGTCTCCCCATCTATAAAACGAAGGGGTTGGACAAGATGATCCCTAAGACTCTATTCTACTTCTAAGAGTCTAAAGTATTAGGCTACTAAATAATTTTGATCTACTTAAAAAATGGCTAGGTTTTTAATACTGCTAAGCCTTTGTTTTTAATTAATATAATCTAAGCCTAAGAGTCAAACACAGCATCCTACCTAATTGTTGCTGACATACACCAAGACCAGAAATCTTTTCTGCAAAACTATCGCAGATGGTTAGAATGATTAACAAGTAAATCAAAGCAATGGCAAAGGTCACGTGGAAGGGTCTAAATTCAGTCATGGCCCCCAATAAATAGGCCATTTCATGAAGAGTTACTGGTCCTAAGTGATGAAGGTCCCATCTAAGGGTGTCAGATATATGTACATCATGGTTAAACAGAGATATTGTATATTGAAATGTGCATCAGGATTAAGATAGTCACATAGCAACAACTCCTTCATACTTACCTTCAATGCTATACACAGGCCTTAACACAAGTTAAGACTGCCCTCGTTATCATCAAAAAGTACAGTGATGTCTACTGGATAAAGAGCCCATTCTAGGCACTGTGACAGTATCATGGCGGGCTTCTCATCTGATCAGGCATCTGGCCAGGGAAGAGATAAGCCTCCAAGAATGTTCAACTGGAACGAAACATCATTTAGAAATTTGATCTTACTAAACGATAAGGAACCATAATCTATAAGGGTTTGGCCAGGCACGAGGACACAGACAAAGCACGTCCAAGAAAGGAAACCTTATTTTGCCCCAGCCTAGCCCTTGGGACTGCTCACGGAAACCAAAAAAATACTTTTTTCTTAAAGATTTAGGGGTGGGAGATTATGGGATTTACACCATATTTTAAATTTTCTGGTATGTTTCTTTTTTTCCAGATATATTTTAGCATTTTCCTGAGCCACCATTCCCTGCAAGTATGGTCCTCTGGGATGCCTGGGCTTATATAACTTCTGAGAACCTTAGAGAAGGTTCCACTTTTCAGGGCTTCTGGTACCTATGTAACTCTTTCCCCCAGAAGTTACAGTGCAGTATTGGGGTTCAGGTGCTAATATACCCAATAGCACATTATAGAAGAGGCCAGATGTGTATGTGTATAAAACACCTTACTTGACCTGGAAGCAAAAGAATACTCTTGCCCACAGCACGTTGTTGTGCAATACAAACAAAGCATTCAATTCAAGTGTACTTGTTGAAAAACAGGACACAATCAAGCAGTTGGTAAAATGCATTCTTGTTTCCCACTTGCAGATCTCCCGAGAGTCCCTTCGAATTTACCTATACGAGTTTCAGCTTCCCGCTTGCCACTTAGCTTGGTAACGACTCAAAAATCATTCCCTTGTTTTCAAGGGCTCTTCTTTCTTGTCTGCTCTGTGTACTACAGGGCAGTATTGACACATGGAATTAATGACAGGGTCTGTAATGAAACAACAGTCATGCAAACACCGGTCTGCTCTTTTGATAAAACAGCACGTTAGAGACCTATTCACCTCCCTCTAATTGAGTACTGCATAATAGTTCCGATCCTTTTATGTAACATATTTTGTTCTATGATTAGAAAGGAAGAAAAGGGGGAACCTATGAGGCATTGCTTCCTTCAATCACCCCCTGATTAATTTTCTGTTTTTAATGAGGGTGGCTGTTATTTAGGCAGGTTCTGTTACATACTTGTTTTGTTGACTTCTGTACAATGTATAACAAAACCCAGGATGGGATAATTGGGAACCATTTCTTTGGCACAGGGATTCCTGCTCTTAATGCAAGGTTGGCTTGGAAAAAAGAACCCTGACATTTTAAATTAGCCATTTCATATTTAATTCCTTTTCACATTTGAAAGATAGGATGAGAAACTGGTATATAAATAAAACCTTTTAATTAACACAGAGCTTTTCCAAAAATGCCTGCAAGAATGAAGCCTGTGATAGCCTGGAGAAAGTAGTTCTGTAATCTTTGCTCTAATTCCAAGTCTGAAAGTGCATCTTATTTCAAGATTTCAGCATCACTAGAATAGCCCATTATTCACTGAAGTACAATGGATTTTCCCAATAGTTGTGATATGCTCATAGTGATTTTTAACCCCTCTCCCCTTTTTTCTCATAGAAATAACATTACCACCTTTGGCTCTGGTTAACATATTCAGTTACATGCTGTGAAAATGTCCTTTGGACCCTGATCCTTCACTTCCCCTTACGTCTTTCGTCTAATGGCTTCCTAGTACTGACTGGTTATACTGATTTCTCACTAAGTCACTAACCCAGTAGGTGGGAGGTATATGGTGGCTTTTCCACAGCAAATTCAGGCTGCCTCTTTCATGCTTTGGGATTGGGTACATTCGGGAAGGTTAAACATGTAGCATAAAAATACCATTCCCCAGACAAATGGATATGGCGTACTGTCCACCACGTCCTTCCATTTTGTGAAGGCAGTTGGGAGGGGCCTAAACAGTCACAAAGGGAAGCCTTGTTAAAGTTTAGTTTTCTTAATGTGATCATACTAAATAAAAGAATTTTTACAATACTTATAATCACTCTTTTCAAAACTCAGACTTTAACTTAAAAAAGAGGCCTTATAGTAGCATAGAATCACAGCAATTTTACTGGTTTCTTCTCTATAAAGCTGTTTTTTGTGTGTGTCTTTTTAACATAGGCTATTTATTTAGCTCTGATCTGATATTTGAAAAGAGCTCAAACCAGTTATAGAATGAAAGAGCAGCATACACGTCCTCCAGATCTTAATTCTCAGGTAAATATGCTTACTATCTGTCTTTATGCTTTGCACTTGTTTAAAATTTAGAATGTCTTATTAAAAATAATCAGACTGATAAATTTTGAAGAGGTGTTGGTAATTTTCAAAATAACATATGATCTGGAGTCTGAAGACTGAGAATTGAGTCCTGGCTGTGCATTAACGGTATGCCCGATCTTGGGTCAGTCATGTAATCACTGGTCCCATCTACTCTTCAGTAAAACACCTCTTTCCCTATCTAAGTCACAGGGCTGTTTTAATGACCAATGGAGATAATGTATAGGGAAGCACTTTTTAAAAACTTTAAAGCACTATAGAAATATTAGTCTTTTATTATTGTTCTCAATACTGTTAGAAGATCACATGCAAAGCTTCTAGAAGTTTGCTACCCACCTCACATTAAACAGCAAGGTTAAAATACAGAGACCGAGGTTAGGGATATTGCTGGGGAATAAAATTCAGTTTTTTCCTTAAGTAAAGGTGTTCTTTATTATTTCCTGGTAATTTCTTTAAAGAATTTTTCTATCTTATTGTCCAAATTAGCGAAATAAATATTAATAAGAAGTCAGCATGACAACTGACACTGTTGACTAAAGCAGTAGAAAGAGAAGTTCTTACATGTCTTTCCCAGGTAGAAAGGCTGAAAAGTCAAACGAAGAAGGTAACTATGGGAGCAAACAGCCAGTGGGGGTTACTCTTATTTGATGTTTCTCTAATAGCCAGAAGCTGTTTCAGCTAGTGCTTAAGAGTTAGAGGGCAATGACTACTGGCCAGCCATACAGAGGTGGCATGATACCTTCCCCAAGGGCGGTCTAGCCAAAGGGCAGTCCCTCTATAACCTAATAATATACAATATCAAGTTTCTCAAATTAATCCTCACCTGCCACTTTAAAGGTACATTAATTTAACTAGATCCAAGTTCCCTTAATTTAACTTCCATGCAGCCTTACAGTGTATGTTAATGATGTGAAATAGCGCTATCTAATGGAAATATAATGTAAGCTACAAAATGTAAGCCACATACGTAATCTTAAATGTTCTAGTAGCCACACTGAAAAAGTAAGAAAAGACAGGTAAGTTACTTTTAGTATATTTTGTTTAACCCAATGTATCAAAAATATTATTTCAATGTAAAATCTATATTAAACAGTTGAGATATTTTAATTCTTTTTGTACTGAGTCTTTGAAAGTCTGAGTACGTAACACTTAAAGGATATCCCACTTCAGACTAACCACTTCTCAAGTGCTCAATGGTCATATACGGCTGGTGGTTACCATATTAGACAGAGGAGAGCTAAAGGATTTTCTGATGTAAACAATTAAGATCTTTATACTTCAGTTCCTACAATGGCTCTCACAATGCTCCAAAGATTGGACCACATTTCTGAAATGTATCTGAAAAACATTTCCTTGACTAACTTCAAAAAGATGGGTGTAATCACAGTTGTTATTCTTGTAAGCAGAGCAAAGTAACTTATTTATAAGGAAAAAACTGTATATTACTTTTCAGTCATAAGTCACCTGTCTCAGCTTTAGTAAGTTTAAAAATAATCTTTGTATTAAAAGGAACTATTCCATATTTAATACCTGCATTTATTAAGAAAGCCATGTCCCAGAAACTACACAGTGACTGGCAATAAATAAATAAATGAGTGAATAAATGGATAAATAAGGAGTAGATAAGAGAAGGAAGAAATGGGAAAACTATTATTTATTTATATAAATAAATTTTAGAGGATTTTGATAGAATATATATGCAAAAAGGCAATGTACCTTGTTAAATAGTGATGGGGTATGGGTGGAGTATAAGATTAATAAGTACTGGTTCCAACTAAGGAACTAAAGGGGATTAGAAAAGTCAAAACAAACTTGAAATATTATTTCCCTTGGTTAGTTTAAGCTTAAGCCAATCAAGCCTCTCTCTCCTTTTCTGGAGGAGGCTGCATTATTATATACGAGTTGTGTGCTGTAACTAAGGTGAATGCAATTGTATTAGCCACACTGGACTTGCTTAACCACACACAATCCCCATTCTAATCTCCTGCTTAAATTGCAGGGGCTTATTATTTTCCAGTTCAGAGAAAGATAGATGAGGTGGAGAGGCAGGCAAGTTTCATCCCCTTTTCCACCTCTGCTCCGACATTAAAACTGTCAAATGAAGCTTTTTATAATCTCATGCCTCAAGTCTTAATGCTTATGTTTCATAAATATTATAATTATCTTTCTATATTAAAGGAATTATGTACCCATATATTTAAATTAGCCAGTCACGGGCCAAAGAACCTTTATGGAATTCTTTTCTAACCCTGAATTTTATGGCATTTGGCCAAGAAATGGAACTGCCAAAAGTATACTTAAAGTCTTAAACCATATAGGCTATTTTATAGAGCAGAAAACTGATCTTCAGATTTGGGGATCAGCTGTGTTATTTTCTCACACACTGGGGAAACCACAGGGTACAAGGCACTGTATAGCTAGACATGATGGGATTAATAGGGCTCAGATTATTCTCACACTCTTAAGACCTCCAGGTCCACTGCCAATCCCCTTACCTACATCTGTCACAAATAATCCTTATACTTAAAAACAAACAAACCAACCACTTGAAATACTACTAAGTCAGTTGGTATTTGATGGGAATAAAATGTTTGAGCACTAATCTCTCCAGTGTCCTTGGAAATCTAGGTGAGGTAAAGCTGCTAAGAGGTGAGCTCCCTGAGGCAGTGGCTACGTCCAGCATGGAGGCAAAACGAAAATGTAATTTAAGTTTCCGCATTGGTGGTCTTACAGTTGTGGTAGTGAATGTCATTTGTGCCCTACACCAGGCTCAGTAATAGTATCTGGCATGACCAACCTTAGTCATCACTTTGGTAAGTGCATTGGCACGGGCCACTGTTGCTAACCACCATCCTGGTGCAGGTCCTTCACATCTGCTCTCCTATGGATGGAAAAAAGGAAGTGTCTAGTGTCCATTCATTGGCCACATCACCTCCAACCCTATCCTTTACTCAGTGCCTTTCACTTCAGGCCCAGGAGAAAATGATTTCATTTCTGAGAAGGAAAGTTAATCAGACAAAGCTCGGGATACTTTTAGCGCGATAAAGACTTGGTGGGATGCAGGACATCCTTAAGGGACAGCTGAGGGGACTAACCAGCAGCACAACGCTGAAGAGGATGATCAGGAAGTGCTCTGGCGACACTGACTCTTGGACAGACACAGCAGCACAGCAGACAGAGCAAAGGTCTTGAGTTCTGGAAAATGAAGTTCCTAATCTCACTTTATTATGGAGCTAGAAAGAGAATGTATGTGAAGTGTTTTGTAAACTGTTAAAGGAAGTGGATTATCACTAGACATTAGTTTGGAAATGTTTGGGGCAATTCTTTGGGCCTTGCTTCCCCCAATGATAAATCTGGTAATAAATTATTAATCAAATAATGATAAAACAACTTGAGCTCTTTAGAAGCTATAGTATGTGAATACCAAAGACTTATCTTAAGAAGAGTAAGTTTCCCTCCACCTGGAATGAATGGTCATTCCTCCACTTGTCTATTAAATAACCTCTTACACATCAAGGATGAGCACAAATGCTACCTTCCCTGTGAAACAGTCCCTGATTCATCCAGACAGAATGAACTGCTCCTTTTCCTGGGTGCTGATGGTTCAACACAGACCTTATTTTGTTATTTTCTTTTACACCTTGTATTCTAGAATAGATAGATGACAGTCATTCCCTTCACTAGAATGTGAGTTTTCCAGAGGCAGAGACTGTCATGTTCACAATCTCCCTCAACCTTCTTAGCACAGTGCCTTGCACAGAGTAGCTGCTTAATTAATGTTCCCTGAATTGTACTGCATTCAGTCTATTTTGGCTTTATGGCTTCTTGTTTACCTCAAAAAAACCAAAACCAACAACAGTGAAAAGAGAGAAGAAACTTAAGACAGACATGTAAGACGCATAAAGAATGGCTTCATTCTTTGCATTCCTGCTTTGGAATGCTCACTGCTGATCTCCACGCAGCTTTGTCACTGATTGTTATTAGTGAGAGCAAATGTTAGAAAGCACACACAGGCAAACAATGTAAAAGACCCACCACACATCATGCAGAGTCGGTAACTTAGGACTATTCTCAAAGTTGCCTTTAGCTTCAACTTTCACAGCAAAATCAGTACCATCCAAGCCAACACAAGACATATTTGCTCTGCTTTATAGGTGCAAAAATCAGTGTCACCTTCAGGTTGAGGTGGCATCTACCTGGGTATCTTCTTTGAGGCAGAATTTAAATTAAGTAGAAGCTTGGTATTTCAGACCTGATGTTTGTGTATTTATTTGTTGGCAGCTTCTAGAAAACATGGATTTCCCTAAGATTACAAGGAGAAGGACCTGGCACTGTTGCTGTTACAGGGATGTCTCATGAAATGGTCTTGTCTCTTTCAGTAAGTGCCTGAATTATACTGTATTGTCTCAGGTAGTTCTATCCCTCATCTCCTACTTTCCTAGTTTGGAGTTTACTCATCCTGGATCTATCGCCCAGTTGACTAGCATCTGTGTTATATTTTAAGAACCTCATATTATTGAAATAATGTACGAAGATGGTATTTATGTGATTGACTGGTTTGCTGTCCTAACATACTAATATGCTCCACTCAGGTCTTGTTAACACTTCCTGCTCCAACCAGAGGGACTCTTGGCTCTCATTCTAACTGCTATATCACTGTGTTTTATCAGGTCCTTTTGGAAACAGCTAAGCACAAATCCTATTTTTATATATTCATTCTAAACTTGTTATTCTGCCTCTTACAGGTTTGCCATGTCAGTATCGTAGCTTTGACTGTGATTCCTTCAGGGAAGGAACATGTCCGTTCTATCAAAAGTATGGAGATTATCATCTGCAAATAGATGACAATGTCTTTTGAAGTTGTGAGCACTGTCAGTTGGCTGTAAATTCTAACCCTGGGAAAGGATGAGAGTTTAAAAAGACTAGCTGGAAGTAACTAAGTTCTAGTCATGCTAGCTTTGTAGATGATGTAACCATGTACTTCTAAATAACTTCTACCACACTGCCAGCCTCATCTGAAAGAAGCTCAGACTCTGCAGTGTCTAAATATCCATCCACACTTGTCACACTGCCCATGTTTTCAAACATTTCCACTCTGAGCCTCCTGCTGTGCTCTTAGCCTCTGCTTTTTTCTTTATTTCACCTTTCCCTTTAATGGTTGGCTTTCCTATTCCAGTTGCTACTTCTCTTGACTGAGGGACACTAGCCTTTACATAGTTGTGAAAAAGGAGATGAACAGAAGAAATTCACCTTTAAGTGACAGCTGCCACCAACACACAGAAGCACTCACTCAAGATGGCTTAAAGGAGACAGTGACTCAATGTATGACTGGAAAATAGAGCAATTCAGACAAGTGTGAAAGGAATTAATATTTTCTAATAACTCCTCCAAGATGACTAGCTGCTGATTAGTATACATTTGATTTAATTATTTTCAAAACTATTTTTGGAGGGGAAGGAGGTGTGGAGCAAGAAGGGAAGGGGAGATTGTTTTTAGAAACCCTTGTTAACACAAGCACCTGCTTTTAGAAAAGCCTGCAAGCCTGCATCTGAGTTATTCCTTTTCACTTTTTCCTGTTGGGTGCATGACAGTTTAGAATTCTTGGTTTCAGCAGCAACCCAAAAAGACAGAATTGCAAACTTGCACATCAAAAAAGAAAAAAAAAAGCATCATGATTTGAAACAAAAACCAAAACAGACTAAAACAAAAAATACAAGAAGCAGCAAAATCACTGAACCTAACTCAGCATCCTTTTGAAGACAGGGAGGTTAGTTGGTTAAATGTCACAGTGACCTAGCAGTGACTGTCCCAGCTTTGAGAGACTGACTGTTTAGAGTGCACATCCAGAGCGGCACAAGTAGGAGACCGCAGGAGCTAACTGCTGCAGCCGGGGCCACCTTGTGCCAGTCAGCATGGATTTCCAGAGCTGCTGTTCTATGGTAACTCTCAGCGAGAGAGACAAAGAAATAGAACATTTGTAGAAACCAAGCAAAATATGGATGGGAATACAATACCTGGAAAGTTTATCAAGCATGTTGACAAGTTTCATGGCTTCATATTCTTTTTGTTCTTCTGTCATTTCATCTATAAGGTTTGGCATTGGTTCCTCTAAATGACCAGTGATAAGATTAATGCTACAAAAAGAAAAAAAAGTTATGCTGTATGTTTTAAAATTATGCTCTTTCTATACTTTGCTGGTCCAAGTTGTAAGTTATAATAAGAAAGAGTATAATTGCCAAAAAACTGGCAATAGTAGCAATTTTATGGTATAGAACTGCTATAGGGATTTAAAAAAATTTACTTTCCTAGTAATTTGCTTTGGGAAACAGGTATTAACTATTGTTTTTGAAAAAGCAAAACTAACTTGCCAACTTAAAAAAAAAAAAAAGGCACAGCTGCTTTTTAAAATTATGAAATTTGATTGGTGGGGTTAGGGTAAATATCCCTGGATGCACAGCGTATTCATTAATTATAAGGGGACAAATGATTTCAGAGAGGAAGAAATTCATTTTGTGATACAGCATAAAACATATATAAAAAAAAATTGGAAAAATGATGACAGAGAGGCTAGAATCTAAAAATGAAAGCATGCCAATTTATAATCTCAGGAAATTAGTCCATTAGTGAGACCACAGAAGGCAATGAGTGTTTAAATAATAAAAGATAAAGCAGAAGAACAATTTTAATTAGACCTGATCTGACCTAGATAAAAAAGGAATGAAATCTAGCCTACGAGAGACAGGTATACCATCTGACTTTCTGGAAATAGATTTAATAAAGTACTTAGAATGAATACATTCCATAAACTCTGTATGAAGTTCTAAAACCAAATAAGCTTTCCTCTTAGATAAAAGTCACACTTTTTTTTTTTTACACAGTGAAATAGAAGATAATTCTTCCAATGCTGCTAAATATCTGTAAATTAAACGTGTTTCTGGAGAAAAGGGCAAGTAATTATAGCATTTTGTACCAGCTAAGTACAGATGGTCTGTGTTTAATGATCAAATGAAATATCCTCGCAAACAGCAAATTGCTAATAAATTGCTTTGTAGGGCCTACAAACACAAATGCATTCAGGCGCCAGGCCTTCAGGATAAGCAGGTGAGTGAACTGGTCAGTATAAACAATGTGGAGTGCTGGGACTGGAGTAAACTGGAGACTAGAATGCTAGTCTAAGCAGAAAAAAAAAATTACGTGGGCCAAAACAAAGACATTGTGATCAATTAGGTTCTCTGTTGGCGAGTTTTAGACTCTTATTTGGGCAAGTTTACTTTCTTTACTGACCGGGGCTTTTCTCATTTGGAGTAAGGGATAGGCCACTAGTTACTATTATCTATTACCAGAAGATTTCCTTTTCTTTTGCTGAATTTCTCGGAGGCTACCCAACATACAGATTCTTGTAAAAGGACTCAGCACTCACCATCCTCAAAAACATGATCTAACACATGTGTTTTGCAATTCCTACATAAGACCTATGTCTAGAGCCATGGTTAAAAAACCTTTTTTCTGTCATAGTAGTGGAAACTATCCCCTGCTTCTTATTTAACAAATGAAATCCTGTGTACAGGGCCGACATACAAAACATAAAAGTCGGAACTGCTCAGGCAGAAGGAACAGGAATGGCCAAGAGCTTCCTCCATTTGTCTGCACTCTTAAGGCGCTTTCAGGAACTCTGGCACTCAGGGTAAGCAGTGTGAAACCCACAGGCTTGCCAATGATTTTTAGCGTTGGCTGTACATGAGAAATCACTTGGGAAACTTTAAAGAAAAGGCATGGGCCTCACCTCAGACCAATATATACACACACACACATATATACGTGTGTGTGTGTGTATGTATATATATGTATAAAGTTTTCTAGGTAATTCTGATCCGCAGTGAGGTAGGAACCACTGGGCTAGAGTAGAGTGCCTACTTCAGACACTCATTGTGTGCTACTATTTCTTCTTTTTTCAGGTGCTTGTAAAAGAAGAGAGAAAGGCCTCTAGTTAGTGGCCATTAACAAGAACGCTGAATGGGGTCATCATATTTCCCAAAAGTGAAGAACAAAGCGGACCTAGACAAGGCTTCTGAGAATGACAGAGTTCTTAAGAGGTATCCAGATGCCACACTGAAAATGTAATTCCACCACCCATCTATTATTTGCTTAGGCACGTAACAGTGAGACAAGTTTTCACTGGTTTCTCTACTGCTGCCTGCTAAATCAGAAAAACAACTAGTCTTATAAATAATAAGTAAAAATGTGTATTATAGGTACATAACCACTTTCCAAGCAAACAGAGGAAGTCAGGTCTTTGAACAAAGTATAAGGGAAGGCAGTAGGTGTATTAACTATATATGCTCATTTTGTCTCGTAAGTGAAGGATTCTCTCCTATGGTCCGTGGAGGGTGATTTTAGCCTATGCTAATATTACACAGCCATCACGTGCCTCAGGGGAAGATGTGTCAGGAGAACGCGCTGGTAAGCTCTGTGGTACTGTGGGCACCACAGCACACAAATGCCAGGACATGTTTCCTTGGGTCGGGGCACATTTGATGCTTTTCTTGGTTCTTTTAAGGGTTTAATGAAAATGATGTCTGTTTTCCATAAGCTGACCTCAAGTCCTCTGCTGCTAAAATAATTTAATGGCTTGCTCTGAAATTAGTACTGAAATCACAAAATCCTTTGCTCACTGAACATAAAAAAAGCAGTAGCCAGGAATTCCTTTTTTTGGAGTAGGAACTTACCATCCTTTACTCATGTAGTAAAACATTCCAACCCCCCAGTCACTCCAGGGATCCAGGTTTCAGTTTTTCCTTTACAAAAACAAGCTCCCCCCCATACTCAGAACAATGTAAACAATACCACAGAAAACACAAGCTGGGGCGCTGAACTATGCCACTCTTTTAAGGGGAAAATGCCAATGCGGGGGGAAGGAGGCAGACTGGGGCACTGTCTCCTCTCTTGCTCCCTACTTCAAACCAGTCACACGAAGTTTCCTTACCCAGGGAAGAAGAGAAAACAAGTAAGAATCACCACAGCAATGATGTCAGTTTCCATAAAGTAGGTTATTTTCAGTTGAGTAAACACTTGCCACCTTTATAACCTCAAACAGCATAGTATAAGACTTAGCTTTCCAGGATTCAGGATCTTAACCCTATGAAATTCTGGGGTTAGTTTTATTTTGTTCCAAGATGCTGAGTTTTAAGACGCTTTAAGTACACTAACTGTGGTGGATGTTTTATTGGGTAATTTTATATTTATCATTATTTTCTCCACCTTGTTTCTATTCCCTTCCCAGCACTCTGTCCTATGATTATATTTGTCTTTCAGTTAGATGACAAGAAGTATCTAAACTCTTATCTGTGGTATTTACTTGAGAATTTTGTATTATATAAGGCCATTATATGAACTGAGAACAGCTATGAGCCCGGAGACCAAAGGATTGGGACATACTAAAAAGGTATGAGCGAATGAACATATGCATAGAAGCTGAAATATATTTCAAGACTTCTGTTCTTTCTTCAAACTGTTGTTACATTTGGCCATCAGCACTAGGTCACCTAACAAAAAAGAGCCATTAAAAGTTCCCTGAACTATATGAAAGTTAACGGTGTGAAATCAAGGAAGCCTTTGCCTGGTATGAAGGGGACCACACCACTCAACTCCATCAGTCGGGTGCCATGTGAGAATGTTATCAGAACCATCACTTTCCTAAAAGGAGCTGAAAATCCAATTTTTCACATGAAATATCTGAATTCTAAATGCTGGAAAGTAATTATTTTAAGCAGTACTATGTAAAATAAAAAAATAAAACCCCAAAACCCAAATAATCAATGCAACATGGGGAAGTCAAGTAGAACCTACTTGTGGGCTAAATGTAACCTATGCGCTTACAATCTGCAACCTCTAGGAAAGAAATCAGGGTTTTAGGAAAAGGCATTTGTGAAACAGACTAGAAAAGAAGGGGATAGGTAGGGTGGGAAAGGAGACATTATCTGCAAATGAATCTAGAAAAGCCTTTCCAGGAAAAACTCCCCAGAATATTTGTTCCTCACAAAACAACAAAAGAGCAGAGTGGAACTTTACCATATCCTGATTTTCTTGAATTTCATTCCTTGCTCCCACTCCCCAACTACAAATTGATCTTGATGAAGACAGGAACCTCAATCATTTGGTATCCCAATGCTGAGAGAAGCTTACTCAGAAAATTTAGTCAAGAACTCAAAACAATTAACAAAAATTTACTGAGTGCCTACTGTGTGCCAGGTACTACTCTGGGGACATCTCAATGAACAAAAACAGACCCCCTGCACCCCAAAGAAATCTCTTCTCTCCTGGTGCTTATCTTCCAATGGGGAAAACAGGCTTTATATGTAGATTGTATGGGTGTTATAAGTGCTATAACAAAAGAGCAATGTGAGGTAAGTGTAAAGTGGAGGGGTGATGGTAGGAGTGCTGCAGTTTTTAATAAGGGGACAGAATAGGCTTCACTAAGATGATGATATCTGAGTAAAAACTTGGAAAAGGTGAGACAGTAAGATAGTCAATGGTATGGTAGTTCTTCAAAAAATTAAACACAGAACTACCATCTGACCCAGCAATTCTGCTTCTGGATATACACTCAAAAAAAGTGAAAGCAGAGACTTGAACAGAGATGTGTCCACCCATGTTCACAACAGCACTATTTACAACAGCTGAAAGGCAGAAACCACCCAAGTGTCCATTGACGGAAGAACGGATAAACAAAATGTGGTACATACAATGGAACGTCATTCAGCTTTAAGGAGGAAGGAAATCTGGCACATGCTACAACACGGATGAATCTTAAAAACATTATTCTAAGTAAAATTAGCCAGTCCACAAAAGGAGACAAATACTATCTATGATTTCACCTATATGTGGTTCTTAAAATGGTGAATTTTATATTATGTATACTTTACCTCCCAAATAAGAAGGCAAAGTGAAGAGCACATTAAAACTTGCTTTGCCTACCTCAAAAAACAACAAAACATAAGCTCTGGAGTCAGGCCACCTGACCCACTCATGAACTATGTGTCCCACACAAGTATTTGACATCACTGAGCTTTAGTATCCTCGTCTGTAAAATGAGGAGAACCCTATCCCAATGGGTTGCTATGAAGATTAAATGAGATAATACCAGTACAGTTTTTAGAACAGTACCTGGCACATATTAGACACTCAATAAATACCAGCTATCATTATTAGCATAAGTGAGCCACTTGCTAAGGAATAAGCAAGCCAGAAGGCCTTGGATGATGCAGTGAGCTCACTCTATTCAGTTAAATTGTCACCCAGGAGTGGTCTGTACAATATTCATTAACTAAAGAAGCCATGCAACAATTAGATATTTTGAGCAGTTTCCTATAGATAAATTTAGATAGAAGGTATGTGGAAGAGACATCAATAAATGGTGACTGAGGCTGAAAATGTCTCAAGTAGTTTCGGAATTACCATAAAAATGGAACAGTGATTCCACAGTAAACAAGATGGTAAATTATGAAGCATCTTAATCCAAGTTTCTGCATTCCATTAGCAGTGCAAAGAACTAGGGTGTATGGTGTCACTCTTTTACTTATCAATTATTTACTAAGTGTCTGTCGTGTAGCAACCATACAAATATACATACTGAATACATATACATACGTATATAAATACCATATTTCATCTAAGCAATTTTAAAAAACCCAAAATGTCTTTTTAAATTATATTGCTTTCTAAGTGTTTCCTATGTTGGGTTTTTTGGATTAAGACTGATATCCTTGATTACAAAGGATACAGAAACTATGGTTGTAAATCTATAGGAAATGAAACCTGGAGCAACACTGTACTTTATCTAACACACCTGACCTCTTGCTGGCCATTTACCCAAATTATAATACAAAAATAAAAATAAAAAATAGAGAACTCAATTTTGAAAGTACAAAACTGGTATAGTTGCAAATATCACAAAGGCTGGTAAACTTACGGAACCAGTGTACATGGCAGAAGTGGCAATTTTATTTTCAATTCTGACCTTTTAGAGATCTGAATTTAGATTGTTTCATGATGGCTTACAGTAAATAAATTCCAGTTCCTAGAAATGCCAGTTAAATCCTATCATACACAAACATAACATCACAGCCCAAACTAGGCAAAGGGAAAATCTTCAAGTCCTGGTTTCTGGCTCATTTACTTAAACACAAAGATCTTCCATTTGGATAGCTCCAATATATGGAGACAGTAATAATGGGACCTGACTTAAAGCAGCATAACAAACCTTGACAAATAAAAGAAAAAAAGTCTTTTGTCTTGTGCTAAAGAAACTATCAATACAGCTGTTGCCACAGCTACTGCTGAGAGAAATATAGTCAAGAAGGCAATACCCAAGTAGCTTAGTATAATGTTAAGCTTCTGAATGTGATTTGAACTAGTGGGGGGGTATTAAGGTTGTAATGATGTATCTTAAAGTTCTTCCCACTCTGGCCATCCCCTCCTTCTGCCCCTAAAGACACTTCTTTGGACCCCTAGGCTCCTAGATATCTAACCTGAAAGCCATTTGTCTAAAATGAGCCAAATGTCATTCAATACACATCTTTTGATTGATGTTTAGAATGATGTATACAACATATCAGTCAGTTATACTACATAAACAGTTCAGGGGCCTCTATGCTCAGAGGCACAAAAGAAACAGGTATAAAAATTAGAATTTAGAAATTTGATTTCTCTTTGCTACAATAGCAAAGTTTATCTGAAAACTTTTAACAAACATGGCTAGACATATACCAAAAACTTGTGTGGCATGTAACTTGATTCTATGAGTATATTCTATCTAAGTGTGCTAATTACAGAAAGTCATTTCCAGTCCATTAAATACATTTATTTTGACACAAAAAGGACTGTTGTGATATTAACTGTCTCCCATAGCCTGAATGTAAGCCCCATACAATTCTTGGTTTCAGATTCCACTAAAGGATTATAGGTTACCTTGGTGCATTAATCAAAATCCACTTACATTTTTTACAATGGGACAAGGGCCAACTGGAGGAAGGGTAATTTCTCTGCTTCTGCCAATAACTAGCAACTCTTGTGAATAAATGCATCATAAGAAACACTGACCCTGATCCTGGGAACACTGACCGGTAAAGGATAACCAGGGGGTAGGGGAGTAAGCGATCCTTTCAGACACTGATTTTATAAGCTCTGCTAGATTGATAAAAAGTTTTTATAATAATTTTTAGGGAAAAGGTCCTTTGAGTTCTGTGGATCATTCCCTAGAGCACAAAGGATTGTCTTGCTTGCAAAGTACTTTATTCACCACTACTTCCTAAAGGACCATTTAAATAAGTATTTTGAGTTAATAAATTAAACATCCCACTACCCTGTTTCACCTGAAAGTAGGGAAGATATAAGAAAAAAATAACAGATGGGAAACATATTTATACTTGTGATGAGTAATGTTTCAGAAACACAAGGTTTCACAATGGTGACTATTCTGATCATAACTACACCATTCCTATAAACAGCGTAGGCCAGGTTCAAAGGCTAAAAGGATTAGAAATCTAAGGCCCAAGTATAGAATCTTATGACAGAAAGCCAAGACAATAACAATATCAAACATCATGGTCCTTGATTTAAACAAATAGTGCTCTCCTGAAATCTAGCATGTCTCTTTCCCATACCGTTGGGACAGACCCAGTGTTCTTGTGTTTTCTCTGAGCTCTTTCTTGTTAGAAGAGCATTCTGGTGCTTGCTAGATACATGACCATTACCATTGCAGAAGTCATCTACCAAACAAAAGCAACAATACACATTGAGTTGCAGCAATATAGACCATCCTCAGGTAAGTACTCAAGAGCTGTCTAAGTTGATTGTGTCTATATCCCTGGGGCACAAAGGAAGCCTAATGCAATTTCTATGTTCATTTAATATGAGACTTCTCCCCTGTTATATTTTAAAGTCTCAAATGGAGAGATATAAAATATTAAACTGATATGGAAATACAGTTTATGGAATGGAAAAAACAAGAGTGAGCAAGACTAATTTATAATTAAATTATATATAATTAGGGAAAGACTGAAATATTCCTCTATCTTGTCTACATATACTTGATAGCGATGCCCAGTTTATAACATCTAAATGGTGGCAGTCTTGAGAACTTACTACTTAGAGTCACTGCTAGCATTTTTCCCCCAAAGCCTTTTTTTCTGGGATATACTCTAAGATCTTGCTGAGACTGATAGCACTGGCGATGCTAAAAGTAATGCTACCTATTGAGACTTAATTTGCCAAGAATACAGGCAATTTAATTCCTATCTAATTAGGGAATGATCTTTTTTTTTTACCTTCTGACAACCCATTACTTTCATGCCAACAGGGCAGGATCTATATGAAAAAAAGGGGGGGCTAATTTTGCAGATAATGATTTTTCTATCTTTGATCAACTACTACATGACCCACATCACACTCCAGAAGATTATCAGTAGAAAACATAGCATGTCAACATCTTTGATGCCAAAAGGCAGTCGCTCTTTTAACATTCAGGAATGGAAACCAGAAAACTGAGCTCAAACAACTCCTAATAAGTGGAAACTTAAGAAATTCACCTGGGATGGGGGTTGAGAGGCAGGTGAAGAGGTTGGGAGGAGCAGAGGGAAGGAGCTGGTTTGGGACAGAAAGGAATGAGTGTCTGATTTGTAAGCACTGACTCAGGGAAGACTTGACAGTCTCGGGTTTGCCTATTCACTACACTAACGCATCTGCTCAGAGGTAATTTCCTTAGTGTTTGAGTAAAATTTACTGTGCAGCCGAAGTTCTTTCCTTTTGCTAGTCATGTGCCTTGCTGCTTTGCTGACTCACAGGGGCTCTTCTGTAAGAGGAAAGAGCAGAATGCACGGAATCTACACTTAGCTTCCTCAGAAAGACTCAAACATCAAAGAGCCAACTGAGGTGCACGATCTTGGTTGTACCTTCCAAGATCTCAACCTATGGAAAGAAAAGCAAAAAGGAAACAACAATACTTTCAAAGTGTAAGATGGTGCACACATAAAGCACCATCTCTCTTTAAGTCTTGGGACAGGATAATGAGCATTTTGTTTTCTTGCAATTGTTACCCTTCCTCAATCACTTGAAGTCACTCTAAGTCATGCGCTATGAAACCGCTTCTAAAAACACTATTAAATGGAAAGCTTCCAAATCCACAAAAGAAAAGAAATACTTGGAAAATGAGAGGCCAAGGAAGCGAAGGGCGAGTAGGGCGGTGGAGGCGCGGGCAGCGTGGGGCAGCGGCACGGCACCTGGGCTTCGCGCTCCTGTACTCCTCGGTGTCCGTGTCTTCGTCCTCCGAGTACCAGGTGTCTCCTCTCCCGCCGGCCAAGAGGCCCCTGGCCGCCAGCAGCCCCGCGGCATTCCCATAGCCAGTGTACTTCAGCAGGCTGTCCACTGCGAAAACAGAACAGGTTTTCAGACAGGAGCCCCTGGGTGCGCACCAGCATCGTGCCCCCTCGCCCGCACGGGGAAGCTGCAGGTACGGGCCGTGGCAGCAAGTCTTGGCACCGAGAACTCTCCAAGTGTGGCCGTGGGGATGCTGAACCACCTACCGTTTCTCCTACATGCTCTGAGGACCAAGTCTTTTTCCAAGTTTCTGAAATTCAAATGGAGCTGATCTGAATATACTTTGTGGCAGGAGTGGGGCTTCTGTTACCACCAGGTCATTGGTAAGGGTGGTGTTTTAAGTGTGTGTTCACAAATCTTATTTCTTTATCCAGTTTTAGAGAAATGATGATTAGAAACTGGAGCTGATAAAGGCCAGACTGGGATTTTACCAATAGAGCACATCACATAAAAATTTTCTCATACACTTTGTAGGAATTGGAGGGAAAGAAAATAAGAAAACTTAAGGGTATTAGCAAATAGAATGGGCTAAGTTACTGCTTTCTAAAAAAAGTCAGCAACAACATAAATGAAAGCACACGGAATCCACTGAGAAGCGGGGCTAGATTTCAATAATGAACACTTACTAGCTGGTTGACCCTGGGTACATTATTTTGCAGCTCTGTACTCCAATTTTCTAATCTGGACAATTGGAATATCATCTACCTCACAGGTCAATATAAGCAAAGTGCTTAAAAAAGTCTCTGGCACAAAACTTTTTCCTGGTCATATTAGGTAAAATGACCATTGATGATTTTTCAACGTACTTTAACACAAACACACAAATAAGCCAGCCCCAATAAAGCATCTGGTGCCAGTCCCCTGTAAGCATTACCTTGCTTGTCACCAGTGTAAGGTGATTACCTCTAAGAGAAGCAGACACATAAAATTTTTGTAGGGAAACCCTGAACTGTAGGAGTTTTTCTTTGTGTGTATGATTTTTAAGTACCTTTAAGGAAGGTACTAAGCAATCACTAGCAGCTTTATTTAGGAGCACTTTTTTTTCTTCAGGTACAATTTGAAGGTGAACACTAAAATAGTCAATGAAAAGATAAAAATTGGCAAAATTTACTTAAAGCTTTCAATAAAATGGCCACCGAAAAACAACTGTAAACATAACACTAACTTTTTTGTTAATACTCGCCCGAGGATATTTTTCTTCCCATAGCTTTTCAGGGAGATGGGGGAGGGGAGAGAGAGAGAGAAACATCAATATGAAAGAGGCACATTGATTGGTTGCCTCCTGCATGTACCCCAACTGAGGCCAGGAAGAGCCTGCAACCGAGGTATGTGCCCTTGGCCCCAACAAGCCAGGACCCGTCAGTCTGTGGGCCAGCACTCTAACCATTGAGCAACCATGCCAGGGCAAAACAACACTATCTTATCCACAAGTAAAGCCTTAGTAAAATCTACATCTGAAATACATTATAATTCAGATACCTAGATCACTTACCTTGAAAAAAGACAAAGTAAAACTGGAGAAGATTTAGAGGAGGGCAATTAAAATGACTGGGAGCTAGAAAGGGACAGTGGACAGGGAACTAGGTGGGTAAGGACAGAGGACGAATGTGAGAAGGGTATGAAATTAGGAGGGCGTGGATAGGATGAACAGTCCAGGATGGAGTTGTGCACTATATTTTCAGATACTTCAACTACAGGGTACCTCCCTTGACAGTGAAAATAAAAGGAAGTCCTGCTTTCAAAGAATATAGCAAGCTGGTGAAATTTGTGCAAAAAGAAACATGGATTAATAATATAAGTAGATTAAATAAAGTTTGCACTCTTAAGTTTCCATTTGCTACCTTAAAACCTATAGATAAAACCCTTGGTAATAATTCTCAGTGGGTGCTCAAGAAAATCACATTAGAATTTAATGAGAGATGCTGGTGGTATAATTTGAAAGCCCTCTAATAAATCTGATACGCTCTCTCTTACATTCAGTACCTCCACAGGATGAAGTGGTTTAGATAAATTAATGAATTGTTAATGGAAAAGTGATTATCTAGTGTATACAGGTATTCTTAACATTCATGGAATCAGACATGACCTTAATGACACAAAGTCACTGAGGCCAAAGGACCATAGATCTGAAGCCACATGGCACTGATACTCTCATTGTAAACATTTTTGACAGGGCTTGCTTGCTTATTTATTTATTCATTCATTTATTTATTTTTAACAAATAAGGATGGTTAGTGGTCTAGAAAAGAAATATTCACTGAAATTGTGAAAGTCTAAGTTGAGGTGACATGAATAAACGGTTTAAATGAATGCCCCTAAAAACAGTAACAATAAAAAGGACTCCAAACGTAAATAGCCACCTGCAATGGCTAAAGATTAAGAATTCAGTTTATCAAAGTCCAAAATAGGTTACAAAGAAGTCTACAGAACACTAAATAACCTGCTTTCTTATGCAGAATGTCCTTCTGAAAGCTAGTTAACAGGAAAACTCCCTAGCGCGCTTATGAAAACACGACTTACTGCTCATTCACTGGAACAAACATCACGTGCCAACTCTGACAGCTTCAGCCACCGAGACCAGTTAAGATGCAGCTTGCCTTCAAGTAGATGAGGCTACAGCTAATAGTTTTAAAATCAAATGAACTTTTGTTGATAGCATAAAGTACTGGAAATGGGGGTTGGGATTGGAAGACAGATTGACTACAAACTCCTCACAGTAAGAAGCATTTTCCTTGTGAAGTTCTGACTGACATTATGTATTTTCAGTCCTTGGCTGGGAATCTGCATGTGTGAAGGGCTGACTTAAGTTACACACTGATTTTCAACGGCACCAGTGGTCAGCACTCCTAACCCCCATGCTACTGAAGGGTCAACTATATTTGGTGGAGTGTTTCTAGCTGCTTTTTAGTCTATTTTCAAATATGCTGTAAGCATCCTATTTGATATTGGGAGAAGCAGTAAAAAGGAAAATGGGCTGAAGGCGGATGGTAAGGTGCACTGCTAAGGCAAAGAAAAGATATCCTGGTGGTCCTTAAAAGGAAAAGCAGCACATAGATATATGTGTTCTTTGTCATGGTAACCAAATAGCATTCAGTCAGAAAGTTGCAAGAAATGCTTCACCATTATTTCATCAGGATGCTAGAGGGCACTATGAACAGAGGAAAGCAAATCACAGTACACCACAAAGTCAGAACACACTGGTAGTCATGGTACACTGCTTACGCAAACGTGGGTTTATCACACTCCTTTCCTTTCCAATACTGCAGCTTCTAGAAACTCTGTACTTGCGGAACTCTAACCACTCTCCCTATTTCCAGTCTCCCATCCCTCCGTACAACTGCCTGCTGTACCTTCGTAAAGCAAAAATATGACATTACCACCTTCCTGGGTGAAACTTCTAATTTCTCCCCTAAAGGTGGAAGCTCAAGTTCTAAAGCAGGTCCAAATGGGTTCTTCATTTTCTGGCCTCCGCTTTCACTTCCAAACTCGTCTCCTAACTACTCCTACACACTGTGGACCCCTCACACCTGATGTAGCTTCTTTTCTGGATGTATCAAGACGGTTTCCCATTTCTCTCTCCTCTTCATGAAGATTTTCTTTGACCTTCTCTGCGTCACCCAGCCACTCCCTCTTCCAGGGGAGGCCAAAGAATCCGCACACTCCTCATGCTGCTTACCACAGTGCCCTGAAACGATCCCTTTATGCGGAGAAATCCACAAGACAATGTACAGGGTGGGGTGAAAGTAGGTTTGTAGTTGTTCTTATGGAAAATAATACAATAATTAATAAATAAGAATACAAGAATAAACTGTTTCACATACAACTGTAAATCTCCTTTTGCCCACCCTGTACTCTCCCCAGTAGATGCATAGAGAGCACAAACATTTGCTCTTTCTTTAAACCCTTATGGGGCACCTACTATTTGTAAGTCCTTTGTTAAATACTAGGGATCCAAAGATGAAGACGACACGATCTCTAACCTAAAGAAACTAATGTCTAGGATGAAAGTTCAACAAACAAAAAAGAGTTAAAACATTAGCAAATGCAGAAAGTATTAAAAACAGAGATAAGTGAAAATGATACAAGGCACAGAATGATTAACGCTGCCTTGGATGATCAGAGATGTCTTCACAGAGATGATGCTTAACCTGATCTTCAGGGATAAATAAAGCTCACCATGCTAACAAAGATGGGGAAAGGTATTCCATGCAAAAGGAACAGCATCTACTAAGTCATGAGGATATGGCAAGAATTGGTGCAATATAACCAGGCAAGAATAAAGAACTTGGTATGATTAAGAATACTCTATGGAGGTAACATGGGAGGGAAAATTTGGATTTTACCATGCAGGTGACAAGGAGTCATTAAAACTTTTACAAGAGGGAATGAGAAAACTGTATTTGTACTTTTAGAACAATCCCTCTGTTAGCCATGTGAAAGACAAAATGAAGAAAACCTGACTGGACAGAGAGAGAGAGATGACTACTTTAATAGTTTATTAAGTGATACTTAGATTTGGAAATGCCCAGCAAATAGGTTGAAGCAGAAGTCAAGGGAGAGGATGCGATCACTCAGGGAGCAATGTAAAGTGAGACCAGGGGCCAGAAGAGAACTCTAAAGAACAGTGGCAATTAAATGTGGACAAAGATAGGAGTTAGCAAACGAGACTGAAAAGGAGACAGAGAGGTAGGTGAAGGAAATCCAGGTGTGTGGTAGCATGGAAACAGAGTGGTCAAATGTTAACTGTTATGAGAGATACAGTAAGACAAGGGCTGAATAATACCTACCATATAATTTGTTAGTCAACTTGTGACCTGATCGAGAGCGTTTTCAATGGACTCGGGAGCTAGGGAATGGTAGTGCAAAGCCTGGCTGGCAGCAAGTTGAAGCCCGAGTGGGTAGTACGGTACTGATAAGAAAAGCAAGTTAATTTTTCAAGATGCTGAGATGTGAAGGACAGTGACATGAAGACACATATAGGTTGAGGAAAACATAGGCAGAGTTAAAAAACAAAATAGAGGGTAACAACTGATGGAGCAAGCCTTCTGAGAAGACAGGAAGAAAAAAGATCATAGGGAAGGAGGACTGCTTGGCTCTGAGATAGACACCTATTCTTCTGAGAAAGGAGGCAAAAGTAAGTTTATAAAGGTGTGGGGTATGGGCTGAGGGATTTCAAGCTTTATTTATCTCTGCAATTCAGCCCCTACCACAATGCACATATTAGGAAGTAATGAATGTGTTAAAAGGGGGGAATACCCCACAAAGGCAGGAAGTTTTAAAAATTATTTTCTTTTATTAAACCATATTAAGGCCTAACTTGAGGCCCCCCCTTAGAAAGTACACAATTTGCAGAGCAGGTAATAAAAGTTTAGTTTTGTCAGGGCTCCACAAAACAAGTTTGTAGCATGAGCATAAGCTAACTTGTGGGCCACTATCAGTTGGAGATACAGTTTAGCCTGGCACAGATGGGTGTTGAAGACACTTGGATAGTTCTTTCTGTGCCAAGTCTTCCATAAAATTTGCCCTTTGTATCTCACCCCATTTCAATTCTCTTTCTTAATCTAGTCTGTGTTCCTAACCCAATTTGACAGCTGCCTGTTGTCTCTACTTAGTTGTCTGACTTTTGAGCCTTGATCATGGTACCCTCACTTTCAAACAGCTTTGAATATCCTTAAAAGGGAAGTTCAGTCACTTATATAAGTTATTTGAAATTTATTTCATTTTGATACAGTCTGCCTCCAAACCCAACCCCAATTCCAAAATCTGATAACTTTTTTAAGTTGAATGTGGAATACAAACTCTGTGCACCACCCCTCGAAGATTTTAAAATTAGAATTAGTTGACAGAATTTAAAAACTGGCAGATTTTATGTAAAAATCCAGATCCTAGCATCTCTTGGAAAATCTGTAAGATTTGGTAACACTGGCTACAAGTTTCTTCATGGTAATAATAAGTTGGAGCCCAACACAGCAGCAATGTCCTCTTTCCAGCCCCCCCAGTCCCCTTGCTCCCCAGTCCCAATCCACTATCTCCCCAACAGTGAGCTAAGTGTCAGTTTTCATTTGTCATCTTACATCCAGTCCATTTGACTTACTTTATTACCAGCCTGGTACTTGCAGACATTTGTGTTATAACCCTTGATAAGAAAGTAAATAATATGAAGGATGGCAGAGACCTTATTTTTCTTGCATACATACCTCTGTATTCCCAAGGTCTAGCTCAAAAAATATTTGTTAAATGAGTAAATTTTTATTTCAGAAGAATAAATCTACTTAACTTAAAATCAAATTGGAAGGAAAAGCAGATGAGTATATATGAGTTGTTAAAGGTCAAATGAAAAAGATAAAATTTTGCTAATATGGGTTGGCTTTGGGCTCAAAGTCAGGACCATATAGAAACACAAATGTTGGGTCCAAGGGGGAAAAAAGCAAATCATTTCAAATGAAAAACAATTAACAAACTCCTTTATAAATACATATACTATATTTGCTAAGACATAATTCACTAAGTCATTAGTAAGGTGACTGTAATTAGATATATAATGATAGAGGAAATAAACTTTATTTTCCCTCATTTAATAACTTTTTTAAAAGTAAAACAAAAAATGCATACTCATTGTAGGAAAAAATTTAGAGAACAGAAAATTAAAAAAAATGTTAATAGTCATCCTACTACTTAGAGGTAACAATGGATAATATTTTGGTGTATATTTTGATAAAGCTTTTTTAATGAATAGATACATATGTATGTGGTTTAGATTTATGCATGTTTCTATATATATAATTATACTTAAAAAAACCCGTTTCTTTCTTGTTTCAGAAAAATCATTTTAATTCAGCCAGTATTTGCAGAATATATGCAAGACACTATACCTGTCACCTAATTCCAACATGCGATTATCAATTTTTTTCAAAGTCATGAAAAAATTGAGCTGTTGAGAAGAGCAGATGTTAAATAGCTAGTCTATAACAGTTGAAGATAATTCTCGTGAGAGGAAATATGGCAGAACTGAGTGAGAGGACTCAAATGGGGGCTTCAGCCCTAAGCAACTACGTAACCTTGGACAAGTTACTGAAAGGCTTTCAAATGCCAGGGTGCCTCCTTTATGACACTGAAAAAATAATATTTATATTAGGGTGTCCTTATGAAAATTAAATGGGATTATGGCATAGGACATTCGGGACATGATACCTCTACACAGCTATGGTCATTGTTATGATACTGATCACATTATGTTGCTAATATACCATCTTAATCAGAACTGAAATGGTTGGGTCAATGGATACAACTCAATAGCAAAACACTGAATACAGTTGGCCCTTGAACAACATAGGTTTGAACTGTGGGTGTGTATGGGTCCATTTATATGCAGATATTTTTCAATACATACAGTACTATAAATATATTTTCTCTTCCTCATGATTTTCTTAATATTTTCTTTTCTTTAGTTTACTTTACTGTAGGAATATAGTACATATATGTACCACAAGATCTCACTTATATGTGGGATGTAATAAACAAAATAAACTGATAAACAAAATGGATCCAGAGACATAGAAGCATGGAACAGACTGAGGGATCTCAGAGGGAAGGTGGTGATGGGGGAGTGGGTAGGGAGAGATTAATCAAAGAACTTATATGTTTATAAGCATAACCCTGGACACAGAAATTGGTTTGGGGAAGGCCTGGGGGTGAGGTAGATGCGGGGTGGAGGGGATCAATGGGGGTAAAAAGGTGACATCTATAATATTTTCAACAATAAAAATAAAGAAACTTTAAAATAAATAAGTGCAAAAAAAGAGAATATAGTATATAATACATATACAAAATATATAAATATATGCTAATTGACTGCTTATGTTCCTGTCAACAGTAAGGTATTAGTAGTTAGGTTTTTGGGGAGTCAAGAGTTATATGTGGGTTTTCAATTGTGTGGAGGGTCGGAACCCCTAAACCCCCATGTTGTTCAGGGGGCAAAGGACCTGAATAGGCATTTTCCCACGGAAGACATAGAAATGGCCAATAGCACATGAAAAGGTGCTCAACATCTCTATCAGGGAAATGCGTATCAAAGCCACAACGAGAGATCACCTCACATCTGTTAGGATGGCTTTTATCAAAAAGACAAGAGTGTTGGCAAGGATGTGGTGAAAAGGGATGTGGTAGGAAAGTAAGTTGGTGCAGCCACTATGGAAGACAGCATGGAGGTTTCTCAAAAAAATAAAAATAGAATTATCATATGATCTAGCAATCTAATTACTGGGGATATTCCCAAAGGAAATGAAATCAGTATCCCCAAGAGATATCTGCATTCCCATGTTATTGCAGCATTATATGCAATAGCCAAGATATGGAATGAGCTAAGTGTCCATTGATAGATGAATGGATAAAGGAGATGTGGTAACCATATATATGTATAAAATGTAACATTATTCAGCTTTGAAAAAGAAGGAAATCCTGCTATTTGTGACAAAATGGATAAACCTAGAGAACATTATGTGAAGTGAATAAGCCAGATACCGTATGATCTCACTTATACGTGGAATCTTAAAAACCAAACAAACAAAAAACTCATAGAACCAGAGTACAATGGTGGTTACCAGGGGGTTGGTAGTGGGTATGGGAAATGGGGAGATGCTGGGTCAAAGAGTACAAGCCTACAGTTATAACATGAGTAAGTTCTGGGAATTAATATACAGCATGGTGACTATAATTAAGACTGTAATGTACACTTGAAATGTACTCAGAGAGTAAACCTTAACTGTTCTTACCACACACACAGACAGACACACACACAAACGCTAACTATGTGAGGTAGTGGATATATTAACCTGGCTGTGGTAGTAAATTCACAATGTATTTATGTATCAAGTCATCATGTTGTATACTTCAAATATATACAATTTTATTTTTAATTATACCTTGATAAAGCTGGGGTAAAAAAAAAAAAATTTCCACTGACTTAAGATTTTGAGAGAAGTAAGTGAAGTTTTCTACCTCCAAATTCTCTATCTCACAAAACTGAGGTACTATACAGGAGTGGAATATAAAATCTGCTTAGATGTGACTTTTATACTAGTATATTTATGAACCAGGAGATGAAGAAACAGGTAAGGATATCAGAATAACAGTCAAAGTGCCCTGTTTGGAGAACTGCCTTCTGTGGAGGAAATACCCCATACAATTTTAGGAAACATAAAATTGTCAGATATATCTCAGAAGACAATCACTTTATATATACTTATAAAATAGTATTTATTACATTGTAGTATAGTTATTTTATGTAGTTGAGATTTTCAATCTTTTCATCTCATGGCACATATAAACTAATTACTAAAATTCTATGGCACACCAAAAACTACACTTCTTGCTGATCTGATTCATTCATACCAGATAGCCATTGCTGTGTTGGCTGTTGTAATTTTTTTATTTGACAATCTAAGGGAAAAGAAGTCAGTGCCCTGACTAGTCAGGTCAGGTATTGTATGTTTTAAAAATTCTTGTGTGCCGCGGCACACCAGTTGAAAATTGCTGATCTAGTATATTATATAGCTTACATTCTATAACAATTTATTGACTAATAACAGTGAAGAAGCCAAAGCTCCTATAGCTTTAATTCCAAAAGGAGTTAAAAAGGGGAACTAACTCAGGCCTTTGTCCGGTTATCAAAATTGCAGCACCTGAATTAGTTAAGCAGATTTTTCATAATGGATCTGGGCCCTGACTCATCAAGATTAAGAAGTCTGGTTTAAGGATATAGAAGGCAGAGTGTAAATGTGAGTGTGTTTGGTAGTGTATCTGCATTTCTCAATGAATTCAGAAGTATACAGAAAATGTTTTTAAATTATTACTTTTAATATCTCCTTAGGCCTCTAACAGAGCTGATGGAGAGTAACCTCTGCGAAGAGTAGAATTATATGGCTACTATTATCAGAAAGATTTCTCAAACTCCCTCAGAAAAATTAAAAGGTAGAGGGCAAGTAGAGTTTAACATACCTCTCTCCTTGCAAAGGACAAAAAGGAATTCAGCAGCAATTTGTTTGACTCCAAGGTCAACATGTGTCATGAGGCGCACCAGCTTATTTCTCACAGTTGAGCCAACTTCAGGTCGATTTGTCACATCCCTCAATGGTGGTAAAACCTAATGGTACAAATGCAAAAACCATCATCAATCATGGGTGCCAGAGCAAGTGAGGATGACACCATGAAACTGGTCAGTCTTGTAATGTCTACTGAGCTCAGTTTTGTAAGCATAGAAAAAACATTTTAAAAATAAATAGGCTTGTTTCCAAATAAAATAAAACTAAACAATAACAACAACAAAAACAAACTTCAAGTTCATGCCTGTAATGAAATTTTGTTTGAAGAGAAACATCTCTTCACTGTACCAGCACGACGTATTCAAATCCATTTCTGAGTTTTACTCATCACAGCACCTGAAATGCCTCTGCTTGCCTGTATCAAAATTCATTTTAAAGTCTGGGTCAAGTTTCTCTTTCTTCCATGGAAGCTTCATTATTGCCCTAACTCATATTGATTTTTCCCTTCTTTTAATTCCTGCAGCATTTTCTATTTATAAAAAAAATTTGTACTCAATGTTTTCTAGTTGTTTAAATTTATAATAAAAATGGTTCATAATTATAACTTCCTATGTGCTAGTTGCTATAATAGAGTCCTCCAGACTTTTATAGGCCTCTCAAATTTTGCAAGTCCTAAACATCTCTTTATGCTACCGGCAAAGCTGTTCCTTCTATAGTTTTCTATCTCACTAGCAAGTCCGTTCTTCCAACTGTTTAGTACAAAAACCTTGGGAATATCCTTGACTCCTCTCTTTCACACCCACATCAAATCCATCAGCAAATTATTTCAGCCCTACCTTCAAATATATCCACAATCCAACCACTTCTCACTCCCTTGTCTAGTATTATCAAATCTGAGCTATCAATACTTCTTGCCTGGACTATTGCCACAGCCTCCTAAGTGTCCCTGCTTCTATCCTGGTCCTTCTATGATTTATTCTCTACATAGCAACCAGGATTCTTTGAAAGTCAGAATATGTCACTCTTCTTCTCAAAGTCCTCCAGTTCCCATGGCTTGTCGCCTCACTCCTAGTAAAAGACAAGGTCCTTACAACTCCTTTAGGTTTCACGTAATCCAGCTTCCCGTTCCTTTCCTGATTTTTTTTCTACTACTTGCTTACACTGCTACAGCCACACAAACCTCCACGGAAGTCCTTAAACACACCAAGCACTTTCCTGCTCGTGGTCTTTGTATTGGCTCCTCCCTCTGTCCAGAAACTTTTTCTAGAAATCTGCATCATGGTTTATTCCCCCACTTCCTCAGATCTCTGTTCAAATGTCACTTATAGGAAGATGTTTCTTGACCACCTACCTAACTAACCTTTAGCAATCTTTTTAACCCCTCCCTTTAATTTTCCTCATAGCATTTATCACCACCTGACACCGTATATATTTCTTTACTGCCTGTCTTTTCCCACAAGAGTAAGTGGGCATGAGAGCAGAAATTTCTTCCTGTTTTGCTTACTGTTCTCAGTGCCTGGCATATTTTATGCAATATTTCCTGATTGAAGAAAAAATAAATTAATTCAAATAACTTTAGGCACTATGTTAACAAATGAGGACAGACACAAAGTCAAGTAATAATTTACTGTGCAGGACCCTTCATGTGTATATTATTTTATTCAATCCATTCAACTTATTTTCTTCCTTCCCTCACTTTCTGTATTAAGTGCCTACCATGTATCAGGAGGTACATGAGGCAATGGAAATATAACTGTGAAGAAAAATGGAAACTAAGTCTCAGAAAATGGAGTAATTACTTAAAGGGCTTCCAGAATCCTTATTTTAACATCTCTGGAAGGGTACAACACAGTACTCTTTGTGCTCTATAGCCACAAAGTAATTGCACAATAAATTCTTACTATTTGATTCAGCCAACCATACTGAGTTTACCTCCTATTAGGAGAAGAATGAGATATGTAACCAGTGACTTCACATAGTGTGTGCCTATAGTTCCAGGGTACAGAATCTATTAACCAAGGTTATCATACAAAAATTGTGTTAGCTATATTTTGGGCTCCTTAAAGCAAGTTTTTTAAGTGAAATTTTGTTGTTTTTATCACTCCCAGACACACTGCATAGGTATATGGACCCTTTCTATTAGCTTCCAAATACTACCCTCCAACAATTTTTCTTTTTTTGGACAAATCTTGCGCAGCCTTTCTGTCAAACCCACAGCATTCTCATCATTTCTATAAGCGTCTCCCGACTAACCCAGCCTGGGTCAGTGATTTCTACCATCTGCTGCGGTCTTTCTACCTGCCCAAACACAGAATGCTTGAGACCAATTTCCTTTGGGTGTGCATGAGTAGGATTTAATCAGGTATTAACTATAGGGCATAACAATTAATTAGGCATGGCTCCATTTACACTATTATCAAAGCTAATCATCTGTTACTTTAAGTTCTGCCTTTCTTGACTACCACCCTTCTCAGAATGAAAGTGGATTTTTGTATTGTGCCTTGTATCTTTAGTTATCTTTAACTTGTCATGGTTCATCTTTTTACGTAAACTGTAGTGTTTCTTTGAGAACAAGGAGTGGGTCTCATAATCTTTTGTATCTACATGTGTGACCCAAGGCCTTCATATAAAGAAGCTGTTTAACAAATAGATTTTTTTGGCTGTCTTGGTTAGAGATAGCAAAATCTAAAGTTTAGTTGTACCTGGATCTCCTATGTGAAAAAGCTAAAATGTACGAAACTTAAAGCATTTTCATTTATTCTTCTTCAAGTCCTCCCTGTCATGGTAGAATGTCTTAACATAGACATGGTAGAACGTCTCAACTTGGAAATGACCTTACTTCATTAAGTAACTAGTTTATTTTGCTTAAATGATTATTTATGCTTTCATGATACCCCTCTCTTCCTCCAATAGACTGTAAATTCCTCAAAGACAGACTCCCTACTTTCTAATCTCTCCTCATCAGCAATATCTATTAATGTGCTCTACACAAAGTACAGTGCTTACTAAGTCTTGACTATAAACAGAGGGGGAAAATTAACCTGGTTCATTTATTAGGAGAAAGTCTATATGGCAATAAATGAACCAGGAAGTTAAGAGTGGTACCATGTACTGGAATGTGTAAAGAAAAAGAAGAAACATGGTGGAGGGGAAAGGAAATCAAGACATTAGTTTGGGATATGTTAAACTTAAGGTACTAACTACCCATCCTATGAGAGGAGATGAGTAGGCAGTCCGGTATTTAAGTCTGGAGCTTAGGGGATAGGTTAGGGTTGGAGACAGAAATCTGAGAGTCATCAGTATTTAGAGGGTTTTTAAAACCATGACTGCTGAACGAGATCAAGGTGAGTAAAAAGACGACAGGGTGAGTATAGAAAACTCTGAGGAACGCTGCGTAAAGAAGAGCAGAGAAATGGGGAGGCAGCCTGAGAAGTGGGGTTAAGAGGGGTTTTTTTCTTTTTCTTGTATAATGGAAGATGTGTTTAGGTGCAGACAGAAATGATTGAGTACATTAAAAAATATTAATGTAAGAAGAAAGAGAAGGAGCGAATGCAGGAGCAGTTCTTGGGAAGGTGAGAGGGAGAGGGACCCGGGATGAAAGCACAGAGGCTGGCCACAGGAGGAAGCAGGGTCAATCCAACCACTGTGATGGACGGACAGACAAAGATGTACAAACGCGGTGATGGCATGATGACTTCTTACCATGACCTCCCACTCCACCAGCCTACTTCAAACATTCATCAGTTCCCTCTGAGCTGGTCTCCTCACGTCTACCTACTTCTCTAGTCTATCCCACATACAGCAGTCAGTTATCTGTAAATATAATGAAGTCACCTTACTCCCTTACTCCAAATGGTCCAATGCTTTCCCATTTCACTTAAAAAGAACTAAAAGTCCTTTTAGGGGAAAAAAACCCGGGGGGAAAAAGAAAAGTCCTATACAATCTTGTGTTATTTAGTTCCTGCTTGCCTCTCTCACTTCGTGCACCACTCTCCCTTTGCACACTGTTATCTAGCCTCTTGCTTTTTCTTAAGCATCCCAAAGCATCCTCTCCTCTCAGGGGCTTTGAACTTCTTCTCTCTGGCACATTCCTCTTCCAGAATATTCTCAGGGATCCTTTTCTTACCCAGATGTCCTTTCCTCAGGGAGGCCCTCCCTTATTCCTCCCCTAAGTTTCCCCTTCCCTGCTGTACACATCCTATCTTCAGAACACTTACCACTACTTGCCATTATATATTTGTTTACTTTTTGTCCCCCCACTAGAAGGTAAACTCTATAAGGCCAATACTTCACCTGTATTTCAATGCTTAGAACAATGCTTAGAGCACAGCATATAGATTTCAATAAATATTTGTTGAATAAATGACAAAAAATACACAGGATCACTTATTTCTGGATGAGGAAGATTTCAAAGATTAAAACAAAACAAACTTTTCTGAGTTTCTGACTTTCTGGGAAAAAAACATTATGAAAGAATTTGACTCATTAATTCTATGCTTTAAAAAAAACATGGAAGATTAACTTTTAAGGTGTAATATGCATTAAACGGTTACCTGATCTTTGAGATATTTTCTGATGTTTCGATGGGCCCGGGAACATTCTGTTAATAAGCTGAGAACTGGAGTTAGGCCCTCTCTATAGCTGCTTCCCTATAAAGAAAACCATACATGCTATATTAGTTTAGTTTCTAACAGTATTACTTTCCTTCATATAACTGAGTACGTTAATACTCCTTTTTCAGGGGGGAACATTTTATGTTACCCAAGCATTAAAAGCTCTTTAAAAGAGTTATTTTCCTAAAACTATTTTCATTTCATCAGTTATCTTCATGTTTACTAGGCTTACTTTTATCCTTCCTGAATTTTGCTACTTTTTGTAAGGTCCTCACTGGCTTAACCAATGGGCTTAAAAATAGGCAAAGGTTTTGATGACCCACCCAAATGTTGCCTTTCAGTATAGCTACCTGACAAAGCAAGTGACAGATGAGAGAAAATAAACAACTCACAACTAATGGAAAGTTGGTGATTTTTCTTTTAAAGATGTCTTTTAGATATTACGGAAAGCATTTATGATTAAATTTTTTGGGAGGGTGTGATTTTTATTTCTAGGATTTACAAAATACATACATAGAAAAGTAATTTTTCCTTTGTTTTCAGGCACTAGTCATAATTTTGGTACAGCAGCAACACAATTTTCAGTTTTAAACAAATAAGTTCACTTGGTTTCAGCAATTTATCATGTATTATAATAAAGTGCTTCCCAGAATACAAATAATTATAATTATACAAGATGTCAACTATTTTAAAAGGCTTAGATTTAAAAATCCTGTTCTGTGATGTATGTATGGCACTTTTACATTCTTTATGAGCATTTTCCCAAGGCCTCAGTTTTATCAGCCTTACCTTGTCTATTCTCTTCTCCATAAAACTGAGTAAAACATGAATGGCCTCCATATTCATACCATTGTATACCATGGTATTGTTTTTCAAAACTGTTTCTTTCTCAGCTGTTTTATCACTGGGCAGTTCATCTAGAGTCGTTGCCTCTTGGGCTGTTTCTTCATGGGTTAATGGACAAATGAGAACATCCAAACAAGAGACTGGAACATTGCTTAAAAGGTTGACTGCATTGCTGAAAAGCAATTTAAAAATACAATATTTTAATTTGGTTGAATAGTCCTTTAAAATGCAAACATAATAAGTTCAGAAGTGACTTTTAGGAGTCAATTAAAATTTTTCTTTTTCAAAATGAGTCTTTAATATTACTTGGCATTTACTGACTAAGAGATGGAAAATAAAGAGAACTATTTCAAAAACACATAAGACAAATTAGAAAGAACAGATGTTAAATGGACACACACAATCACATGATGTCATGTCACTTTCTGAAATGCTAAAATAGGAATTAGTAAGCTTTAATGCAAGCTCTTTTAATTTTATTACAACACAGTGCTAGCTTTGCATTTTTTCCTTGGGGTTTTAAATCCTTTTGTGGATCCACTGGTGTTTTATTATTTCTTAGAGTACAACATAAAGCATTTGAAAAGCACTGTATATAAGCAGCTTATCACAAAGGCAACAACATTAAAAGCCAAATACTGTAAGATTAGGTTTTGTTCTTTCTAGATGTAAAAAATACAATTTTTAGATCATCCTGTTTTTTGTAAGACATTTGCAGAAAATGGGTAATGGTGCTTTTTCTTGCTCTGTCATCACCAGGTCTCTTTAAAAAAGGCCAATGCAGCAATTTTTGATCTCTATCCCACAGCCCTTTCTGCTGCATGTTAACGAATACGCAGCCTGGAATGCACACCAGCAGGGGGAACTCGAGCCTTATAGTTTTGGTATTCCCTAAAAATCCTGCACTGTAGCTCAGTGTATGAGATTCAAATGACACTAATGATTTAAAAAATTAGACATGTCCTCAATGAACATATTTTCCTTCATGCATGATTTCATGTTCTTTCATCTAAAAGGAGAATTGGTGTTCTGTCCTAACTGGATCTTACAAGCCTGTGCTTGAGCACTTCCTGATGAACAATGGAAAGACAGGCATTACATTTCCTAGTGACAGAAGCAGATCTAAAAATAACCACATCCTGACTAAAAATAAACTGTTGCAAATGCAATTTAAAAGTCTAACCACTTAGAAACCAAATTCAGAGCTGAATCTACCTGATGCTGTCTTAATTTAGACCACAGTAGTTCCTTTTAATTTAGACTATAGTGACACTCTCAAGAATAAAACAAAATAAACAACAAAATGGAAATAAAATATAAGTTCAGTCCTTTTTTTCTCTCCTTGACCCTGAAGTGTGGCTCCATTTCCCCCAAAATGAGTATTTTTCTTTCTTTTTATATACGGAAAAATTCATAAAAAATCAAACTTTAAAAACTAGACAATACAGAGCAATGAGTGGTAATGTAAAGGTGTCAAAGAAATCTGAACCAAGAACAAAAATCATTTAACAAGTCCTATGAATGAGTGGTTCCCAGTAAAATACAAGTTATTTGGTGTCCCCACTAAAAATCTACAACTGCTGCTGCTATTACTACTGTTAAACATAAGTCTCTAATTTTGGTTATTTGTAAATAATCACAAGTGGTTGAAATAAAATGCTTTTCCCAAAAACTTTAAAAAAAATTTTTTTTGCAAACATCTGGAGTTCCTTAACTATAGTTAAAAATGTTTCGCTTCTGACTTAAACATTTGGAAACTGTTATTAAATATCATACATTCTCTATAATTAAAATAAACAAAAGAACTATACTTTAGAATTACTTTCTAAAACTGTACAAGCCATTCTGAAATGTTAAGATTTTTTTTTGACACATAAGGCAATAGGCTCCAGAGTCCATCAACAGTATAATTCGCTCAATCTACTGTAGAGACCACACTGAAAAGTTTAAGGTGATGCATTTCATTACAAAGGAACGTTTCCCTTTAAACTCATTTAAAATAAGCAGGTTCCAGGAATTCGGTAAATTTAAGAAACCAAATGTAGAGTCTGATTCAACAAATATTTGGAGGTTTTAGGCTTTTCAAGAAAAGTTCCCATTTTCTCATTTCTTATTAAACAACTGGGTTCCCAAACAACTACAAAATTAATTTTCTGGCTCACTGTGTTTGAGCTATTCTTTTTAAGTAAGGAAGGCCAGCTTTTTGAGCTCTGTCACTTCTCTGACAGTTTTATTTGTGGTGGAAGAGTGTATGAAATTCTCCAGCTACCAGGAAGTCAGTGACTATGCACAGATCCACACAATAGTGTTTGCATTCCTACTCCAGGGGGTAGAAATACTGTGTATATTACTCTCCCCTTTTCAGCTTCCTCGAGATCATTAATCACTGGGACATGACATCCTCCCCCTCGTGCTCCCAGCCCCCTCCTGATATGCAGATTTAAAAGCAAGGACTATTTAGAGCTCCTTAATGTCCTGATTAAAGCCTTGTTAGCTGTATGAGAGGGAAGGCAATCTAAAATCCAGACCTGTATCAATTGCTGGAACCAAACATAATTTAATACTAAGTGACATTAAGGAGCATGCTAACAGTACGTGTAGACTTACAGCTGTTTCATCTTCCTGGTCAATTGTATCTTCTTTATGTTTGGGGCTCACATCTTTTTTCATGGCTGGAAAATCTACTTAAATGAACCTTAAGATTTCCCAAAGATTTTCAGGTGTAAATACCTAAGATTACTTTCATCTCACTCAGTTCAGTAATTATTTACTAATTACTTATGCTAGGCATTGCTTCAGGCAGGTATTATGAAGAAAACAGACACAAATCCCTGCTCTTATGGAACTCATTTTTCAGCATGGAGAGAACAGTTTATGAAAAGTAAACAAAATAGATATGTTAACTGAATAAAAGGTGATTAAGTGGTCTGGGAGGAAAATCCAGGAGGGTAAGACAGCCAAGACATATGGGTTATAATTTTGAGTAGGGTGGTTAGGGCAGACTTCACTGAGATGGTGTCATTTAAGCAAAGATTTAAAGGAAGTTAGGAAATCAGCCATGTGCCCTCTGGGAAAAGAGCTTTCCAGGAAGAAGAGCAAGAGCAGTGCATATCTCAATTGCAAAAAAGTTGGTGTGGTCAAACCACCATGCACAGGAAGAGGAGTAGTAGGGCAGAAGATCATACAGATAACAGAGGGGCCAGATTGGTCTTGCAGGCTTTTACAACTTTAGTTTTTATTCTGAGTGAAGTGGGGAACCACTACAGGGGTTTGCACAGTATTATAACATGTTAAAAGGGCCACTCTGGCTCCTGTGTTGAGAACAGGTGGAAGGACATCACAGCTGAGGAGTGTTACACAGTTAGGGTGTTACTGTAGTAATTCAGGTGAGTGAGCAGGGGAGTAACAGTGAAGTGGATAGATCTGGATGCGTTCTGAAGGACTTCCTGACAGGCTAATGCAGAGTAAGAATCTGAGGTTCTAGCTTTAGGAAACAGAAAGCTGGAGTTACCATAAACTGAAACGGGAAACAGCATAGGAGAAGCAGCTTTTTAGGGGAGGGTTAAGAGTTTAAGTTCGAATATATTAAATTTGGGAGGTCTACTAGACTTCCTAGTGGAGATGTTGGTAGGAAGCTAGCTGTAAGAGCCTGGAGTTCAGGGAGAGAGATCTGGATTAGAGATATAGACTGAGGAATCATCAGCATGTAGATGGTATTTAAAGACAGAAGGTTGGATTGGATCAGTAAAGGAGTGAGTGTGAACTGAAAAACTATGAGGGCTGAACCTGGGGCACTCTATCATCTGAGGTAGGAGGAAAACCAAGATAGTAAGGCATCCTGAAAAGAAGTAAGACTGGAGTCACATGTGACAAATAATGTAGACAGATTAAGATGACAACTGAGAAATGTCCACTGGATTTAGCAACAGAGAAGTCACTAGTGACCTCAGTAATAGCCATTCTCGTGCAATAGTGGAACTAAAGCCTGAGTAGACTGGATTCAAGAGAGGATAACAGAAGAATGAGCTGACACCTAGAGGAGTTTTATGCAAACGGCAAGAGAAGACTGGAGCAGCGGCAGACAGAGAAGTGTCAAGAAAACTTGGATAAGTTATGGCTAGAAAGAGGCCCGAATGCTGCTCTCAGCAAAGCGTAACTTTGAGACCCATGCTGGCCTGGTGACTGCTCTCTTTTTCTGTATTTGCCCATGATTTCTCCTGTCTGGCACATTCTCATTCTTTAAGACTAGATCAAACCTCACTTCATTCTCAACAAATATTTACTATGCCTTGTGCTTGGTAATAAATATACAAAAATAAATAAAATATACTCCTTTTCCTAAGAGAAGGCAGCGTAGCATAATTTGTAGAGTAATGGGCTGAATTCTAGGTTGCTCTTAGTAAAAGTGTGCTTTGCACAAATTACGAGGCCTCTTCTAGGCTTTGGTGTCCTTATCTCTAATGTAAAGAGAAATACATTTATCCAACCAGGTTGATGTGAGGATTAAATGAAAAAAGGCACGTAAAGCACTCTGCTTGGCACACAGTAAATGGCAACTATCAAGGAGCTTTTGAACAGAAGGCATACTGCACTATAGGAGGGAATAGCAAAATCTGGAAGAATGCGGGAATATGGTATCTGTGGGGAACTGAAAACAGGTCCCTATGTTTAAGGCAAAGGACAGGGCCTTAAATGAGGGACCTTAGTAGGCCATCAGAGCAGAAAAGCATGTATGTGAAGGGCGGGGAGATTACTAAGGGACTGCCATGTGAGATATGTTAGGCCACATGGGTTACTGAGGACATTACACCAGAGAGCTGTGCTGGCAAAGGAGCAGGTGCAAAAGCCAGGGAAACAGGCTTCCCAGATGAAACTGCAGATCAGTAATAAATGCAGTGACAAAAGAAATTGCTCTTCACTGTAAAGACAGAGGGGGGCCAAGAGAGGATTCTAAGCAGGGACTTGCTTTTTGAAAAACAACTCTGTGTAGTGAAGAGGAGGAGCCAAGCTGACAGGTTAGGCCGCACTTCCCACAGTGCTGGGCAGCCTGAGTCTAGAGGCGCAGAAAGAAGGTAGTCTGACAGATCTGGACTCAGGTGCTTGAAGGGCAGCAGGTTGAAACGATGAACCAATGCTTTAGAACAAAGCGGGAAGGAGGTAAATCCATCCAGGAGCTACAGGAGAAAAAGGAATCCAGGGAACCAGAGGCCTGGGTGAGGAGGGACAGGTTCAGTGTGAACGGGGAAGAGTTCCCTCATCATGAGAGACCACAGTGAGTCTGTCCCTTGAATTCTATTAGCAATTACTAGTTGGATAATTAATTCACTGGGACGCTACTCAAAAATGATCTTGTGGTATCTCTTCTATCCTTGTCTTGAGCTGTTATTTAACTTTTCATAATATTTATGCCTTGTCTCCCCATTTAGACTGTATGTTCCTCCAGGGTATGCACTGTGGAATCCAGTCCTTCAAGGACCTAGTATGGTGCTCAGCTATAGTTCAGAAAAGATCTGTTCACCTAGATAACTGTTATTCGCAGTGAAAATCAGGTTAAAGAACTAAGAACTTTAATGCCAACAACAACAAAAATAAACCTCCTTTCCCTGATCTTTCCAAAGTAAACTCCTTTTTCTGTTCATGTCTGACACAACAATCATCAAAACAATTTCACTTTTAAAAAAAGTTTTTTAGAAAGAGAAATTGGCGCCCTCCTGCATGCACCTGGACTGGGAATCAAACCCACAACCTGGGTATGTGCCCTGAACGGGAACAGAAACCGCCACCTTCTGGTGTACAGTATGATGCCCCAACCAACTGGGACACACTGGCCAGGGCATGCACTTATTTACTTATGAGCCTGTTTTACTCCCTAGTTGGGGAGCCCTGGAGAACACAGATTGTACTATATTCATCTTTGTTGCACTGGACCTCAACATAGTGCCTAACATGTAGTAAGTGCTCAGTTAATAAATATAAGCCAAAATGAAATCATCTAGTTTTCAAACATTATTAAGTCTGTCATATGTAAGTTATTAAGCTTAGCTAATGCTATAGTGCTAATCATTTTGCAATATATAAGGATATCAAATCGACATGCTGTACACCTTAAACTTACACAATATTACATATCAATTGTATCTTAATAAAGCCAGGGGAAAAAGGCATTATGCTTACATTGTAATGAGGTATTATTAGGTACTAAATTGTTCCCTTCAATATATGAGATAAAATGAATTGGTCTAAAAGAAACAACAAAAACAGCTTTGTAGATAGAATTAGACTGAAATTAGAAATTAGATTGAGAGGCTAAATGATATTAAATCAGATCTGGTCCTTTCCCCTTTTTTTTTCTCCTCTCCAGTGTACAGGCCATCTCATCTCTCCAAAACAAAACCACAACCTCATCCACATGCAACTCTTTTTGGCTACGTGTTAATACATAAGCTTATTGATTATGGACAAGAAGGCTAAGAATACTTTCAGGCAGATAGTAGAGATGAACTGAATCAGGCTGTCCTTTGATGTAGCAAAGATGGATCATACCAACAATTTACTTGTTACTGTAAGTATAGACAAAAGTAAATGAAATATAACATAGATTTTAAAAACTAAGATACTGATTAGTGGAAATAAAGGTCAAGTCAGCTGTCATTGTGAGCTAACTCATTTTATGTCCATGTTCATGTCCTCTTGATTTCTCTTGGGGGGAAAGAGCACTGTCTTACAGAGACAACATATCAGAAAAAGCTGCTGCCAAGGCCATCTTCCTACTCACTTGTCTCCTGGAGCACCTTTATAGGCTCCTGATGTGCACTTATCATAGAACATGCACGGCTTCTCTACACAATCCCACGATAAACAAAGAAACAGGTTCCAAACAAAATATCAAAATCAAGAATTTTAAAAGAAATTTAGGGGGGAGAAACAAGATGGCGGCGTAGGTAGCAGCTGCACCTGCCGCCTCCCGCAACCACATCAAAATTACAACTAAAATACAGAACCACCGTCACTCAGAACCTCCTGAAATCTGGCTGAACAGGAGCCCAACAACCAGGGAGCTGAAGAAGCACCAAGACCGGTAGGAGGGGCGGAGACGCGGGCGGATCGGGGCTGAATCATGTAGACGCGGCCACAGGCCGACACCCGGTGCCGCGGTTGAAACCCGGAAGGGCATCTCGGCGGCGGAGGTTTCCCGGAGGAGGGAGGGGTCCCAGCCCCACAGCAGGCCCCCAGCCCAGGGCTCCAGGCCAGGAAGAAACGTCCCCACAACTTCCGGCCGTGAAACCAGCGGGGACTGTCCCTGAGGGTCGCGGAGGCTGCGGGAGCCCCAGCAGCTCCCCTTAAGGGCCCGGCGCGGACTCACTCGGACGCTCCCTCTGAGCCCAGCGCCGGGCAGCGGCCTGAAAGGACCCAGGACACTCGGGGAGGAACTGACCTGCCTGAAGTCGGGCGAGAGGCGGAGGGGCGGCTTCCTCCCAGGCAGAAGGGCTGACAGAGGCCTTTGCTCCTTGGGCAAGTCCTCAGGCACACAGCGGGCAGGCAGGCGCCATGTTTGAATCGCCAGCACCTGACTCACACCTTTGGCCCCGCCCCGTGATTCCCGGAGGCCCCGCCCCTCCCCACCTGCAGCTCATCCGGGCCATTTCCAGGGGCTTTTCTGTGCAAGTGGCCTCTCGAGCCTCAGGCTTAGGACTTTCCTAAAATCTCTCAAACAAGCAGCAGCGGGCCCCATACCACTTGATAAGTAGCCCCAGGCCTGGCACTAGCGGCAGCTGCATTGGCTCATAGCTTGGCCTCTCCTGGGCTCCTCCAAGCCCAGCACAAGGAGCAGCCAACTACGGTTTGCTGTGTAGCTCATGCTGGGTGGCCCTGGGCAAGGCACTGGCACAGGCTGACTTTGCACCTCCCGGGAGGCCCCAGAGACAGTGCACCTGGTGCTCAGACTCGACCACGCTGGATTACAACCCTACCACATCCACGAGTGACACTCAAGGGGCGCACTCGGTGAACACCAAAGCCCCGCTGAAGTAAATCCTGATCCATAAGGGTGTCTCCAGCACAGCAGCTCTTGGCTGTAGTTGCAGCTGGTCCTCACAGCTGATTGGCCTGGGGGTCAGTTCCTCCCAGGGACGCCAACAGCAACCAAGGCTCAACTACAACAGGACAGTGCACACAGCCCACACAGGGGAGCACCTAGAAAGCCCAGCTCAGGTAACTGGGGAGGCTGAGCCACTGGACCCTACAGGACACCTACTACACAAAGCCACTCTACAAATTCCGGAAGACATAGCAGCTCTACCTAAATACATAGAAACAAACACCTGGAAGCAGCCAAAATGTGGAGGCAAAGAAACATGCCACAAAGAAAAGAACAGAAGAAATCTCTAGAAGAGGAACTAAATGAAATAGATCCAAGCAAGCTAACAGATAGAGAGTTCAGAATAATGGTTATAAGGATGTTTAAGCAGACTGTTAGGGAAATAACTGAGAAAATCGATAACATAATAAAGTACCAATTTGAAATGAAGGCTTCAGGAACTGAAATGAATAATTTACATGGAATCAACAGTACAGTAGAGGATGCCGAGAATCAAATCAGCAATTTGGAACCTGAGGAAACAAAAAACACCCAACCAGAAGAGCAAAAAGAAAAAAGAATCCAGAAACACGAAAGTAGTATAAGGAGCCTCTGGGACAACTTCAAGAGCCCAACATTCATAGTATTGGGTTGCCAGAAGGGGAAGAAAGAGACCAAGGAATTGAAAACCTATTTGAAAAAGTAATTACAGAAAACTTCCCTTACCTGGGGAAAGAAATAGACTTACAAGTCCAGGAAGCACAGAGGGTCCCAAACAAAAGGAACCCAAAGGGGCCACAGCAAGACACATCATAATTAAAATGCCAAGGTTAAAGACAAAGAGAGAATCTTAAAAGCAGCAAGAGAAAAGCAGTTAGTTACCTACAAGGGAGCCCCCATACGACTGTCAGCTGATTTCTCAACAGAAACCTTGCAGGCCAGAAGGGAGTGGCAAGAAATATTCAAAGTGATGAAAAACATGGAACTACAACCAAGATTGCTCTACCCAGCAAAGCTATCATTTACAATTGAAGGTCAGATAAAGAGCTTCTCAGACAAGGAAAAGCTAAAGGAGTTCATCACCACCAGACCAGCAATACAGGAAAAGTTGAAGGGTCTTCTTTAAGAAGCTAATGAACAAAAGAATCTGATGAACTAAATAGATCCAGAGACATTGACGCATGCAACAGACGATCATATTTCAGAGGAAAGAGGGAAGGGGGGTGGAGGGTGGGAAGAGATTAACCAAAGAAGTTATATGCATAACCCATGGACACAGTTAATAACGGGGTGAAGGCCTGGGAAGGGGGTGGGAGCGAAGTGTAGGGGATCAACTGGGGGGAAAAATGGGATACCTGTAATACTCTCAACAATAAAGATAAATTTAAGAAGTAAAATAAAATAAAATAAAAGATATTTAGAACTAAATATTGGATCTAAAAGCCAATGTGCTTATTATAATAATAGTAATAGAAGTAGCAGTGTCTTGGTGATGGGAGAAACAGCTCCCCCATTAACTTAGAGCTTACTCAGTGCCAAGGACGAGTGCTTTATTAATTTCCCATGTAATCATTATTGTAACCCTTTGTGTTTGATCATAATGCATAACCATGCACTATACATACAGTCCAGGCTTACCTATTTCATTACATTTTTCCTTAAAACAAATCAGTATGTTAAAAAAAAAAACCCTTAGAAAAGAACTATAAAATTGAATGAGATGTTACTTTAAAACAGTCTGATTTTTTTTCTTAAACTTATATCTTGTACACATACACATAAAATGTTTTCAGGGTCACTATAAATTAGTAGAATTTAGTAGATATTACAATTCTAGTAAGGTTCCTAAAAACAGCTATGAGGTTCATATAGTTTTCTCTTATTAACTGTATTAGCCTAGATTCATTACTGCTTGAATGATACTAATCACTTTAATTCTGATTAAGGGATATGGAGGGCTACTCCAGACAAACTGTCAAGTCAGCAGCAACCTCAATCTTCTAGGAAAGCCTCTGAGAATTCTATACTCGTAAATCCTGTCTTTGGCTCTGGGGCAGGGGTGGGGAACATCCAACCCTTGCGCAGGCGATGCACCACTCTCCTCCTACTCCCCCTCGAAATCATTTGGTCTGGCCTTGGCAAGGCAACTGCAGGCTGGACTTGAAATTCAATAAAGCTAGGAGCTTTATTCATAGCTAATTTGTAAGTTGATAATTTTGTATGGCCCTCGAATGATGTTATAAATATCCAAATGGCCCCTTGGCAGAAAAAAGGTTCCCCACCCCTGCTCTAGGGAAAACCCTTTTTATTTGCAGTGTAGTAATAGTTTGTCAAAGCAACTTTTTAGATAAAAGCAAATTTGAAGAAAAATATCTTTAAAATTTATTTAAGAAAAGTAATATTTAAAGCAAATACCAGAAAGGAAAATAAAGAAATCTGATAATTTTTTTAAATCTGATTTTTAAATCAGATTTAGTTTTGCTCTATTTTGATGGATACCAAGTGCTTTGTTAAAATATTAAAGTCATTCTTCAGAAAAATCCTTTAGCAATGTTTTGTGACTAGTGTAACAATTACTTTAAATACACTTTGTATTGAATGTTCTCTAACTTGTGATATCTGATTTTAAAAAAAATAAAAATCAATTTACTCCTGGGCTTGGTATCTAGATTTCTAGTGGCTCTTGATTAGGAAAAAAATTATGGTAAAACAAAATGCTCAATAAAATCTTTTTAGAGGATATGATTTATTGCAGTCATCTGATTATTTTTTAAAGGCACAGTATCAAGAAAATTAAAGGTGCTTTTAATCTGCAGCTGCATAAAACTATTACACTTTTTAACTGTGACAAAAACACAATCTTCTGAAGACTTGCAGGGTAGAGTACATAAAGATAACCTACCAACAAACTCATTACAATATCAAATAATAAACTGCCAATCATACCAAAAATAATATGAATTTGTTTGAAAAATAACAAGAGTATGTTTAACTTTATATTCTGGTTGTGTTTCTATAGTTTTATTTAAACCATATTTTGGAAAACAGAATATTATAAGTGTTCAAAAGGCCATTTCTACTATTAAGAACACAACTTTTAAATTTATTTGTAAAGCAGAGGTAATGCCGTTACATTTTCGCAGATTTAATTTTTTTGAATTGTTTAAACTGCCACTTGTAGCCTGGCCAGGCAAGGCTCAGTGGTTGAGTGTCGACCTAGGATTCAGGCGATCAGGGTTCAATTCCCGGTCAGGGCACATGCCCGGGCTGCAGGCTTGATCCCCAGTTGGCGGCATGCAGGAGGCAGCCGACCAATGACTCTCTCATCACTGATGTTTCTCTCTCTCTCTCCCTCTCCTTTCCTCTCTCTGAAATCAATAAAGATATATTAAAAAAATTATAAAAAAAGCCACTTGTATTATTATAAAGTACCATGAGAAGTTTTATGTTAATGTGAGAAGTCTTGTTACTGCAAATCTGATCTCAAATGGAAAGTAAGAAAACCAGAAAAATGCACTAATACTTACTCCGTTGTTCTCAGAGAATGATAAATTTTAACAGTAATCCATTAATATTCTAACAGGCAAGTCATAAAACATTCTTTATATTATATTAACTGTTATTTATATATTAATACTTGAGACTGCGATCCAATTCTTGTAAGTTTATAAAATTTAATTAACACTGCTAAAGATATATTTTTTGGTAACTACAATGAAATTAGTGACCATATTAGTTAAGTGTAGTAATTAAAAGCAGGATTCAAATCCAAGCTCTTTCACTTATTAGGGCTATATATGATCTTGGGGAAATTGCTTGATCTTTTTATGTCTCAGTTTCACCATCTATTGAAAGGGGAAAATAGTAGTACCTACCTCATAAGGCTGGTGTGATGATTAAAAGGAGTTAATCTTTATTAAGAACTTAACATAATGCCACACACACTATTCAATAACTGTGTACTATTATTATAGTTGTTCTGGGTTTTCTTGTTGAATGCAACAAATTCCAAATTCTCTTCTCTTGTTGGGGCTTAATTTATAAGTCAAAGGGGACAGAATGAAAATTTCTCATCAGAGCATAATAATGATTTCTAACCTACCAGTTACCTGACTTACTAAGATATTTTCACTTTCTTGTGCTTATAACAATTAAAATTAGATGCATAAAAATAGTAAGAACTGAGAGGTTACCTACCTGTGCAGCTCTTCTGTTTTGTCTTCAGTTGGACCTGCGATTAGTAAACAATGGCGAAGGACAGCTGCCATGACACGGAACTGATGAGAATCACTCTATGGCAAATAAAAAAGAGCGGAGGAAAAATAGATTGAATGCCTTAATGAAGGAGTCTGCTACATCACTACATCCCTGGGAGTCATCTTATGGCCCACTGCCCTTCAAAACAGTCCTTCTTATCCCATACATGGAGAGGTCATAGTCACTGCCTCACATCTACAGCTACAGCCACTTCCAGAAATGGCTGAAACCAGAAGTTGCTGATTTAGCCGCTCCCTTAGGACGTGTCAGGCAAACACAGACATAATCAGCATCCATGTATTACCTGCTCTGTTTTACCTTAAGATAAATTCAACTAGGGATCTTTTCCATTTCTAGAAAGTCTAGATTCTTTCGTTTGATAGTATAGTGTTCTGGTTTAGTAGTCACTGAAAAAGTTCATATAGATTGTAATGCTATCAGATATTTTAGGAATGGGCTGTACATCCTTACTAAAAATGTCTCATCTCTTAACTTTCAAAGTAATGGATTAAAACCTATAATTTGTCAACTTCATTTTAATGAATCTTGTTAATTTCCTAGTTCCTCCAAATCTTACATAATCTAACAAACAATAGGGCATACTTTCATTACTCATAATGCAGATGACAATATTTTAAACATAACACCATCATGGGTAGGTTTGAAAGAGATGAAGGCCTCAGTGGCATAATAGAAAAAGCACTGCACTTGGAGCACTGCACTTGCAGGTTGTGACCTTAAGACAAATTGCATAGATTCTCTGAGCCAAAGTTTCCCTATGTGCATCTCCACAAACAGGAGGTTGTTAGGGTTTAAATGAAAGAAGATGCTATACATGAAAGTGCTCAGTACTTTCTATGAAACATTTGAAGGTGAGGAGCAAGAATGAGGGAGAAAGGAAACAAAGAGTGAGACTGATGGAGCTGAAACACGTGATAATGAAATAACTGTGTGTTGGGGGAAGGGTAAAGGAGAAGAGGGGCCAGTGGGATGCCAGAGACAGAAGGCGGGCAGGGTTGGAATGAATGCTGTCCCTTTCACCATCCACCTTCAAATGCTTGAATGAAAATTCTCTAATATGTAAATATACTTATTTACCCCAAACTACATAAAGCGCACTGAAATGCATGCAAAACTCATCCATTACTTAACACTCAATCATATTTTCTTTGGTTTTGAAAATTAACTGGGAATGTACTTCCTTTTAAGCTAGATTTTCCTTTATTTTAGATATCATAATTCTCCTCTTCTCATTCTGATGTTGACAGGCCTCTTGAAAAATTATCCACTTTGGTCTTTCCATTATTTGCAATGGTGAACCCCAAATCCTACTTCCTTCTATCCCATTTCCTCCTGTCCCAATTTTCATAACACCAATTCCCAAGCTGTACCCTGTATTTGCAATGTCTTTTTTTTTATTTTTTATCATAAATCCACTAAACCCTATTTCTCTTCTCAAAACAACTACTGAAACCCCCGACTGTTGCCTCCATGGCATAAGATTCCTTTTCACCCTCTGGGTCTAAGCTAAAATATCTTCTCAGAGAAGCAAGCCTCTTCTTTGACCACCTTATCTAAGGAGATCCTTTCCTTCATTATTATTCTCTACCACTACATCTTGTTAGGATTTCTGTCATGAAATCATGATTTGTTTATATACTTGCACATACATGGTCTTCTCCAGTAACCTATTACCTTCACAAGTTTAGAGGGCATGTATAGAATAGGTGTTCAATTATTTTTAAAAATTTATTGATTTTTAGAGAGAGAGGGATGAGAAGAGACAGGGAGAGAAACATCGATTCAGTGTTCCACTTATTTATGCATTCATTGGCTGATTTTTGTAGGTGCGCTGACTAGAGATAAAAACCCACAACTTTGGTGTATGGGGTTGATGTTCTAACCAATGGAGCTACTCAGCCAGGGCTCAATCATTTTTAATGTAAATGGTGAAACAAACAAAATGTCCAAATTGTAAGTGTACAGCTAGATCAACTCTCACAAAATGAGCACATCCATATATAATAAGCACAAAAATGATGCAATGCCAAGATTAATAACCTCAGAATTCCCTCTTGGCCGCTTCTAAGGATATTCCCCCACTACTCATGGGTAATTCTAACCTCTAGTATCACAGGTCAGTAGTTTCTGTTGTCACTGAACTTTATATGAATGGAATCATAAAATATAGACTCCTTTTTATCTGATTGTGAAATTCATGCTGTTGTGTGTAGGTACAGTTTGTTCAGTTTCACTGCTTGAGAGCAGTGCTATTCGCAGTGCAATTTGTGAACCACTGCTTGCCCACACCATTTGCCACTGATCTGCAATGCCATGAGCACAGAAGGTGCCCCATGCGAGCATTTAGAAACTGTCGAGCAGTTTGACATTGTGTGTAATATATTATACAACAGTTTCATTCTGACAGCTAGTGGGGAAATCTGGTTCTTTACCAGTTAGGTTAAGAAAGCACTGCTGTATACAATGAATACATTACAATTTACCTCTCCATCCTACTCTTTTTTTGCTGTTGTAATCCTCACCCAAGGATATTTTTTCCATTGATTTTTAGAGAGAGTGGAAGGGAGGAAGAGGAGTTGAGAGAGACAGAAACATCTATATGAGAGAGAGACATCGATTGGTTGCCTCTCGCATGTGACCCGACAGGAACCAGGGACTGAACCTGCAACCCAAGTATAGCGCCTTTGACTGGGAATCAAACCAGAGACCCTTAGGTTCTTAGGCCAGCACTCTAACTAGTGAGCTACACCAGCCAGGGCCCATCCTACTCTTGATGAACACTTGGATTATTTCCAGTTTTGGGTTATATTGAAGAGTGCTGCTATGCACATATTTCTTTACGTATCATTTGATATGCTGGGTCACAGGGCATATACGTATGTGAAGCTTTAGAAGGTACTGACTGCCAAACAGTATTTCAAAGTATTTAAACCAATTTATACTCCCACCAGTTTTTAACGGCTATGCCAATACTTGGTATTGTCAACCTGTTAAATTTTAGTCATTCTTGTGTGCAGTAGTCTCATGGTTTTGTTATGCATTTTCCTGATGACTAATAAAGTTGAACACCTTTTCATATGTCTATTGGCCATCTAGATAGCTCTGTAGTAAAGGGCCAGTTCAACCCTTTTGCCTATTTTTTTTTTTTTAAATATATCTTTATTGATTTCAGAGAGGAAGGGAGAGGGAGAGAGAGAGAGAGAGAAACATTAATGATGAGAGAGTCATTGATCGGCTTCAGCCTGCAACCCGGGCATGTGCCCTGACCGGGAATCGAACCCTGATTGCCTGGATCCTAGGTGGACACTCAACCGCTAAGTCACGCCCGGCTGGGCTGCCTATTTTTCTGTTGGGTTGACTGACTATTTGTATCGATTTGTAGGACTTTTTAATGTATTCTGGATAAAGTCCTTTATTGCATATATGTGTTGCAAATATCTTCTCCCACTTGGTGGCCTGCTTTTTTACTTTCTTCTCTTGATAAACTCATATTAATGAAGACCAATTTGTCAAATTTTCCTCTATGGTTTGATCTTTATTTTGTCCTGATCTAGAAATCTTTGCCTATTTAAGAAATACTTGACTTATTTAAGATACAGTCATGAAGATAATTTTCTGTTTTCTTCTTGGAGCTTTATTATTTTCCCTTTTATATTCAGGTCTCTTATCCATCTCAAATTAGTTTTTTTGTGTATGGTACAAGGTAGAAACTCAAATTTGTTTTTTTCCATATAGCCACACAATTGATCCACTGCAATTTTTAAAAAAGCCCACCTTTCCCCCACTGTACTTCAATGTTACCTATATCATAAACCAGTTGACTGTATATGTGTAGGCTTATTTCTAGATTCTTTATTCTATTCCATTAGTCTAGGTCTCAACAAATATTTGTTGAGTTAGTGCTATTATTTAAGAAGTATTATTTAACAAAGGTTAGAGTGGACACTATTTCCTACTGTTGGCTATCTTGCTGTGTGATTTTCCATAAATAATTTAAACTCTCTGATCTTTAGTGTCCTCATTTCTCAAATGGGGTTAAGGCTATCTCATAAGGATGACAGAACGATTAAAAAGAATTACTCCTTATAAAACGCTGTACAACCCAGTTTATACAACTGTCATTTACTTGCTTCATGATCTTAGTTTTGATATCTTTAGGGCATCAATATTCTCTCCTCTGAAATCATACTATCTCCAAAGGCTGTGAAGGAAAAGAAGTCTCTAAGGAGAAAGGGAGGAGAAAGTAAGCAGGTTTGTTGTGATAGTGAATATGAAAATGAGATGACAAAACTCAGGAAATTCTTTGGGATCTCTTTATATAGCCTTTATTTCTTAATTACAGATTCTACTGTACTTTTGCTTTTTTTTTCCTCCAGTGCAAACTATAGATTTCACTTTTGTTTGGTAAAGGTATCAATTTCCTAACACCTTTTCATTCAAAGCTTTAACTGACCTAATCAATGCCTAAGAGAAAGTCTGAAGGGAGACTAGTTCATACCAATGAGTCCTAATCTGGTTTTGTTATCTCAGGGTAGTTCTAATTACTTTGATAAGATTTAGGAAACTTGTCCTATAGAAATTCAATTTCAAGTCTACAAAGAGTGAAACAGCCCAGGCCAGTTTGGCTCAGCGGTTAGAGGGTCGGCCCGAAGACCAAAGGCTCGAGGTCAAGGGCATGTATGTGGGTTGCAGGTTTGATCTGAGGCTCTGGTCCAGGCGCATGTGGAAGGCAATTGATCAATGTGTTTCTCTCACATCAATGTCTGTCTGTCTGTCTGACTCTCCCCCTTCTCCCTCCCTTCCACTCTCTCTAAAAATCAATGGAAAAAATATCCTCAAATAAGGATTAACAAAAAAATAAAAATGAAAGTGAAACACACATACAGACACAGACATGTGGGTGCAAATGCATGTAAACATTCTTATCTGGAAATATTTCGGGTAGCTTTTCATCCTATGTTTTACCCTGGCCCTACTGCTTACTTCTATCATAATTATTTGTCTACTAAATTGTGTATGTTCAAAGATCTCTGTCTCCTTACAGGCAAAAATTACTTACTTTACCTCTTTTGTATTTATCATGGTACTGGGCATAAAGTAATAAATGCTTTTTTGAATTAACTTACAAAAGGAAATATAAATGTTATAAAATAAAGAGCAGTAATTCCAAAAAGACTAGAAATCTGCTCGTATAAACAATGTCATTAAATTTTTTAGGCTTCTAGAAATTCTTTTACTAGCTTTAAACATTTAAAAGGTTTAATAAACTTTCCTCCCTTCCTGTCAACATCAGGCGATTTCTCATATACAGATATCAAACTATATCACATTTTATTTTTCATTAAGAAACCATTTATTCAACACTACTTTGTGCTAGGTATGATGCCTAGTGCAAAGGCTATGCCAGTGAGGTTAGACATACTCCCAAAGATCTAGAACATATGGCATTTGAAGCAACTGTGCATTGCTGAGGTGATTCTTTTTTATTTTCAAACCTATAGAAAATATAGAGAATAGTAAATAATGTAACAAATAGTTGTATATCCACCTATGTTATATGTCTGATTTTCCTATTAGACTGCTAATTTTGTGAGGGCACTGACGCTTTATCTTGCATCTTGTGTGTCTAACACAGAACCCGGCACATACTGGGCAATAAATGTTTGTTGAAAAAATGATTCAGCAAAAAACATGGCACAGCTTGAAGGTTTATTTTTACTTAATTAACATCATGTCCTTTTTCTTATATTTCCTTCAAATCCTCTAAAATAATCATGGAACTAAACTCTTCTGTTACAATGTGTGACAGTCCCAATTACCTTCTACGGATACTCACTGCTTTGTTTCACTCAAAAAGCATCCTTTGACTACTCAGTACTCGAACTACTTCTCTGTTGGCACTTGGTTATCTGGCTCTACTGTGGCTGTTGGTCCTTGTATTGTCTCATTGTATTGCACTGACACCTGGGAAGTACTATAGAAGGGAATGTGTGCTAAGTAAGTGATCTCTACAATAACATGCTTTCCTCCATCAACAGAGAAGTGTAACAAAGGGTTAAAGGAGAAGAAAGACAAGACCTTTTAAATTCACTTTTCTAGAGCTGACTTCAGGTCCTGCTATGGAAATCGTCTGACCTTCTTAAACACATTACTTTTAGGAAGGGGGAGAAAAAGGGAGGGAGGGAGAAAAATAAGACTGACACCACATGTGGAAATGAGGCCAGCTACATTTCCTACTGAATGGAAAGAAATCCCCAAATTAATCTGTAGAAGGAATTTAACACTGAAGCATGAACCTAAAAATGAACAAATGGCACTAATTTGCTAAGCCTCAAGAAAAACCTAGTCATTAATTTTCTGTTTATGGTGAATTGTAAATGAACAGTCATAAAAATAACTACTAAAACGGTTAAAACCAAAACCAAACATCTGTATTTTCTGTAATGGTTGAACTGTAAAATAGGTAATTGTTTTAAAAAATGAAATGCCCGGGGTTTGGAATGATATAAACTTGCACTATTCTTCTGAAAGTCAATTTGGCAATGCATATTAATAAACCTTAAAGTTTTGAAAAACCCTTTGACCCAACAATTCTAGGAATTTATCTACAAAGTTTTTACAGTAAGAAATTCACTATATTACTATTTGAAATAGCAAACAATTGCAAATAGTTTAAATGCCTACACGTAGGGTATTTGCTAAAGGAGAATAAGGGGCTTAATAAGATCTTCATGAGGACTTATCAACCTGTAACAAATAGGAGAAGAAAGCAGTTATACAAATTCTTTTTGGTTGCACAACTTTTTATCCAAGAAAGGAAATCTAGTTCCACATAACAGCAAGAGCAATAGCAACAATCAAATGTGCTCTATTAAAAAAAAAAAAAAGTTTTTATTGATTTTAGAGAGAGAGGAAGGAAGAGGGAGAGACAGAGAGAAACACTGACTGGATGCCTCCTGCATGGCCCCAACTGGGGACCAAGCCCAAAACCCAGGCACGTGCCCTGACTGGGAATCGAACTGGTGACCTTCTGGTGCATGGGATGAGGCTCAACCACTGAGCCATATAGGCCAGAGCTCAAATGTGCTCTTTTTAAAGTAAAGCTCAGGAACCTGGAGCACTGCTCACTCATCCCCAGGGGCTACTCCTAGGAACTTTATGGCTTCAAGGAACACATTTTGAAAAGCATTACTCTATGAGAACGTTTGCTGTGAAAAAAAGATCAAGATTATAAAATCACTCTTTCTGTAAAAAAATGTATACATATGTTAATATTTATCTATTATACAATGGAGAATGGTTAAAAACATATACATCAAAATGCAACTAGTGCTTATCTTTGAGTGGTAGGTAATGTGTATTTGCTTATTGCTTGTATGCCCTTTTCCCCATGGATCTTCTATAATTAGCATGTATTATTTTTGTAAAAAGAAAAATAATATTATTTTTAAAGTTATATTTTAAAGTTGGATTTCTTCCGTACAATAAGATTTCTATATCCCTTTACTTCAATTGGCATTTTAAAGTATTAACAATTCTTTAGATACTTGCTCAACTGGAGAAAGATGAGTTTCATTTGACAATCAAGGAGATATTAAAACTCAGGTAAATGGACTCTTACTGGCAAGTTTCTCTGCATCCTTATTATAGATTTTCTTTCTTTTTATTTTACTTTATAGATTTTCCTTATGTTGTGGGTGCCTCACTAAACAACATTCTATGCTGATTTTTGTGTCTTTTCACATGCTGTTCAATTTCTGGGAAATGTTCATCCCCCATTTAGCTGAATCATTCTGTCTTCAGATCTCAGGAGAGATTTTCAAGTGACTGTACTAAGTACTCTCAATCATTGCATTGTTTCTCTCCTACACAATTTAAATTATAATTTGTTTATTTATTTATTACTTGTTTCACCAAAACTGGAGTTTCATGAAGGCAGAGAGTACATCTGTGATTACCAATGCATTACATAACACCCAGCATAAAACCTAGCAATTGTCCATAAATATTTGTTGATGGACTGAATGATTGACTGTGTTAAAATTTGAATCTGGAGATTCAAGTGGTTTAAAATAAACTTTCCCACACTCTTGCCTAAATGGGTTGGCAAGATACTATTTTCAATATTGTTTAAATTTCTGATAACTATATAATAGCCCAGAGTCACATTAACCGGGTACATTTTATAATGGCTGTATCATCTGATCCACAACTCACAGGAGGCACTAGGTCTGCTGAGATGGCCTGCTGTAGGGCTACTGATCCTCTCTCAGATACCTCTGGAGAATAAACATTCTATAACACAGAATGAGTATCTGCCCCTTCAACATTTTCTAAAGCTTCTTCCAGCCCCACTCATGAGGGCTAATTTCAACTTACTGATATATATTACATGTTGTCCATACATATATTGATGTATAGCCATTGAATTATAAACCTTTTTGTCAAGAATCTGAACAGTGTAAGCTACTATTTTAGACACAATTTAAATAACAGGGGCTCCAACAATGGCAAACCAACAGTCTCAGGAGAGCTCTTGCAACTAAATGGAAAACTTAAAAACACCAAAACAAACAGTGTAAGAAAAATAACCATAGAAGGTACCAAATAAGCACAGAGACATAACATTTTAAATACTTCCAAATATTTGGTTTCAAAGCATAAATGGAGCATGTGGGCTTTCCACATCTTTTTCTGCCAAGTCCCAGGAAAAACTGACCATACTACGGTCATCTAAAATAGCTGTTAGGACTGATCTTCAAATATTTGGTTTCAAAATATAGACCTATTTGCACTTTAAAACTCAGATGCCTGCATACTCCCACTATAGCACTGCACTGAGATAATCCTTTCAAAGTAAGTTGCTCTCTAAAAAAGAGATCTCTATTCATGGTGAGAACTGCTTCAAATGGACACAGCAAAATGTTAACTTAAGTCCTAAAGTCAACTGTCAGAAAAGATCATTGACACCAAAATGCTATTCTTTCTTTTTTCTTTTTTTTTAAAGGCAGAGGCTTAATTTCACCAGTTATTTAAGGTTAAGTAGAGAAGGTAAATGTGAAATGTTAAGATTCTAGAAACAAGGAGTAAAAGTTTACATCCACTTCACTTAAAATTGTTGACTTCCTTAAACTAAGTTTCTTGTTTAGCATATTGTTCTTGTGGGTACTCAGATATAAACTATCAAATCTGCCTCACTTGGGGTTGCTGGACAGTCCAAGCCACAGAAAAGGATCTTAGTCTAGAAATAAGTCAAGTGGTTTAAAATAACCGTTCCCATACTCTCATGTAATTATGCTTGTTTTCTAGGATTGTACAAGCATGGGTATCTAGTTTTAGTCCTACACTTCTGTTATCTAACACTGTAAAGTGACACTCTAGGAGACTAGGATGATACTCGATACAGCATCTTTTATCTTCTGAGCAGACGTTAATTCTGATTGATCAATTTCAACTGGTTTGATTTGTCTTAACTTTTAAGACAGCCACTGAAAATGCCTAAACCTTCATGAATCACACTGTTTTGTTTCCCTTAAATCTTATAATTTAAACCTTGTTCCTGAAAGAGGCACTCTACTCTTAAAAAGAAAAAAAAAAGACACGTGATAGTACAACTCAGAAAAGGAACTATATCTGGCATCTTACAAACAGTAGTCCATCTTTATCCTATTCTTCTGATAAGTGTTACACAAATGGAAAGAGTAAGACTTAAAATGGTTAAGAAATTAATCCTGAGTCATACAACTGTAATGGGGGAACTTGAAATTTTTCCATTTCCAGACTTAGCATTCCTCCCTTGCAGGCAGCTCTACGGATGCCCCAGACCAATTAAATTCCACAGTAAACAATACCCTTCTTAACCTTACCTCTTTATGCACCTTCCAACTGTCTACTGTCACATTGAAGAGAGCTTTGAGGGCCTCAATGGCACAGTCTGTCTCCTGAGGTGAGAGAGGAGGTCCATTATGGTCTATGGCCGACTCATACTCATCGGTCCACTTGATGCTAAAGGCACTTTCCAAGATCTGGGTTAGCAGCGGTAGTCCCTGGAGCTCGTAGCGCAATTGTGACCTGATGTCGGTGTGCAAAAGTGACAGGACAAAGAGCAAGCGCAAGTCAAAGCACTTAATGTCATTGATAAACTTTCGGTCCTTGCACTTTCTCAGGAGGTTACAGAGCTTTGCAGCAAGGTTAAGTTCCAGGCTGAGCTGCTGTGCCATCTGACTGTTGAACACTATGTTACACAGACATTTTAATGACTCCACAATAACTGGGAACTCTGACACCTTCTCCAAAGAATCATCTGACTCATTCAGCTTCGCTAGTCGCAGCAGTATCTGCATGTTTTCCTTGGTTGTTACAGGAACTAAAACCTTTTTGTCTCTGGAGAGAATGCGGAGAACTTCCAGGCAGGACACTTGACATGTTGTTGGGATGTCCTTTATAAGAACTTTAAATATGCCTTCACAGAGTTTCTGAAAAACAAGATTGAGAATGCAAAAATCATTATTTGGCTTAAAATAGAATGCTTTTCTACTAATATATTTAATAGCAGTTCAAGATCTGGCTAAAAAGATTATTATTTTTAAATCACAAAATGTTAGAACTGAGAGAGACCTTATTTTGGTACACTTCTTTCACTTTACAGATACGGAAATTAAGGACTAGAGAGGTTAAGTTGCTTGTACTGGGCCAGAGTGAATTAGTGGGGTAGTAAGAGCTAGAGTATGGGTTTCCTCATTTCCAGTCATTATTCTTGCTATAAAATCACTTATCCTCTTTTAAATGAACTAGTCTCAAATTTCCCAAGTAGCTTTGTTCTCAATGGATTTTTAACTTCAGACTGCACATAATATCAGGATGGAAGGCAATCAGTCTGAATCATAGCTGTTCTGTTTCCAGAAGTAAAGATTAATGTCTCGAGATTTGGTGCACAACTGCTCACAAGTTCTCATAAAAAGACTTTAAAAAGTATGCATTTCTGCCAAATTTTAGTGGTGATATTTCTTCTGAATTTATAGTTCTGTCAGTAGTTCCATGTTTTATGAACCTTAGAACTCTCTTTAGCTAACATGTAATAACATTTAATCATTGAGTGACACCCCAAAGGTGATCTTCTGCAGACAAAACTGCTAAAAATTATTCTAAGTTGGGGTCCAAAGAGGTCTTAGCTAGCATATGTGATGCCTTTGAACCAGTCACAAAAAGTTGCCCCTCTCCATGCCAAATAACTGCAAAAGAGTGTTCCTAGTTGGTGGACAAATTTTTAAAAAAGCCCCTTCCTCTAGCAGCCCTGTGCCAGCACACATGGCTCAGGAAGCTCAGAGTGTAGGAAAGGTCTTAGTTCTCTGTTCTCGGTGCAGAGCACAGATTACACACATATGCAGTAGGCCTGGTTCCAAATCTGCTACTACTATATCAGAAACAGTTCTTTTAAGATGAACCCAGAATGTACTCTCTCTTGAATTTTTTGAAAAATAGTTATTTCTATCATTGCCAAATTTAAGAACCACTGATTATTCTCCCAAAATTCAAAATATCCTCCATAAACCGCAGGTCTGGGTCTCTCGCTTATGCCTTATATATGTGGAGCAAGCAGGCATAACCATTCCACTACTAACCATTTCTGTACCTGTTACATTTTATAAAAACAACAGCAACAACAACTATGACCAATATAAGATTTTACAAAGTTTCTATTAACCTATTATTAGACTTTAACTCTTAAAAAAAGGCTCTCTGTGGGTCCAGAATTATGATTTTGGCAGGAATCCCAGGCTATGTGCACCTTCTCAGCAGATCTTAGTCATACAGCTATGGAAAAGAAGCCAATTTGAAACGTTCTGTAAATGGAGGTAGGAAGGAAATTAACCTGACAAGCTAAAAAATTGTAACAATATCAACTCTATCCCTACCATACCTGATAACTAGAAGCGTCTTTCATTTAATGTTTTAATATCATTGTTAAATCATTTTAAAAAATGAATGCGGTTTTGGGGTAGGGTAAAGTATAATGTGCCCATTATTAAAAATATATAAAAAAGGAAAAATTTTCTCCCATCTTTCACATCCAAAAACCGCCCCCCCCCCCCAATTCTCATACAACTTCTTATGTTATATTCCTGGGGGTGGGTTCTGATAACCTTTGCTCCTACATAATTTTACTCAAGAGGGAAATCATCTACATTCATATTTAAGAAATATAATATTATAAAATACTATATATGTGAATCTGGAGCTCTACATACCCTTCTTTCTAAACCAAAACAACAATCTAGAGGGAATATGGCTCCTTTCTTCCTCTGCCTTCAGACTCAAGAAAGAAAAGAAGCAAAGCATGAGTATAAACTGGAATAGCCACGGCTATAAACAAATGGACTGTGAAACTCTGGGACATAAGGCAGCTACAGGAAAGAGATTAGAGGTGCCTACAAAATTTATAGTTAAAAACTGCCTCATCTGTGGGCTTACAGCAAATTGACTAGCAACCAAAGGCAAGAATTCTAGTTTTAAAGCAGTTTTTAATCAATCTAGTTTTAAAGCAAAGTTTTCTTAAACATGTAACTTCTCATTACAGACTTGAGTCATGTGATGACTGTTAGGTAGCTTTTTGCTATAATGTCTCTTGAAAAGTAATACCACTTCTTGGACAATGACACTCCCCCCATTTTTGGTATTACAACTTTTTTAAAAAAAACCACAGACATACTCAAAATATTTAATAGACATTCACTGCTTTATTCAGTACAACCATTTCTATTCAGAGAATATTATAAAGAACAAATTAATAAATCATGTACCACATTTGGATGAATCAGAAAAGCTGGCTTCGTATATGTACACCAAGCAAGAGGATTGAAGAGGTAGTATTTTTTACAATTGCTCCATCTGTTGAGTATGCACACTGCTTGTTCTAAAGGCTTCTGTATTTTGCCCTAACAGTATTTTTCTGCGCTATGACTATTTTTTTTCATTGATTTTACTCTCCTTAAAACATGCCTTGCTCTCTTGAAAAGCTTTCTATAGCTCATTGTTGCTCACAGAATTGAACTGTAATGAGCACAGCGTCTTCTTTCCTACTGCGGTCTGTCATAATCCCCAGCCCTTCCTTTTCCAGGTGCTTCAAACTGACTCCCAGTGCCCTAACCATATGTCCTGAGTTGTTTCCCCTGCTGTTCCTTCAGCATGGCATGCCCTGGCACCGTGTCTGCTGGTTAGAACCCCATTCTTTTTCTAAGGCTTAGTTTGAGGTCTGAGGGGTCTACAAACCTCCTCAGCCACTCCCTCCTTTGTTTTCTTTCTGTCTGTGCCTGCAACAGCACTTAGTTTTTGCCTTTTTATAGAATGAGCTGTTGGGGGCATCTCACTCCTTCTCAAGACCCCTTGAGAACAGAGGCTCTGTTTCATTGGCATCCCAGTGGCTGGTCCAGGTGTGCTATAACTATTTTTAAGTGCAAGAAAACCACAAACTCCCAAAGTTACCTGCCTTGAAGTTTACCACCTGACTCTCCAACACTTTCCAAAGAATGACTTCTTTGTATTCCTCCTTCACCAGCCACCACTCACTATCAAGTCTTCTTTTGTTTGTAAGTACAACAGACCATCATTACATTTTAGGTAAAAACATTTTTATTTACTTTCGAAGTATTCATTTCTACAAACTTGTTTTCTTTGTTCAGTTGATATATTTTTAATCTAAAAATTATTTTATTGCAGATAATCATGAAACACATACTTTTTTCCATTAAAATAAATAAAAATATTTTCTGATATTGGTAACTTTTCACTTAGAGGTCAGGTTTTCAGGAATGAACTAAAGTCATAAACCAAAGGTTAGGTATGCTTACAAAGTATAATTACTAAAAAATCAAAGAGTCTGAGAAAGGCCCTTTAAAGATGCACATAGCATAGTAAGCCATAGCTATTGCCATAAAGTTAGAGTGTAAGGCCCATTAGCCTAGACTCAAGAGTAAGATCCCAAACTGTTCCTCAATGCTAATACCAGGTATAAAAAAGATTTAGCAGTTTGCTCCTGAACTGAATCTCTAGAGTATACTACAGCAGAGGTGGTCAAACTTCAGCATGCACCATAATCACCTAAAGGGATTGGTAAAACCCAGATTGTTGCAGCTCATCCCGTTTCTGATTCAGTAGATCTGGAGTGAGGCTCCAGAACTGGAATTTTTAACAAGTTCCCAGTTGATGCTGCTGCTGCAAGTTCAGGAGCCACACTCTGAGAACCACTGAACTACAGTTAACAATGGGCTGATGGAACTTGGCTGTTAGGGGGTTGTGGTAAACTGGGAGCAACTGACTGGATAAGCATAGGAAAGTGGGCAGAGTGGAAAGCAATTAGCACAAATACTTTAACTTCTCCTTGACTGTCCTGTGCTGAAGAGGTTCATGGGTGGCAGGAATAGAAATGAAATGTCACTGTGTGGTCACATTACCTTTCTTAAATGTTAAAAACTACTATAAGTATTATGCATATTACTTGTTTAAGGTCAGGGATCCTGGGCATGAAACTGGTTCAATTTACCATGGACTCTAGGACCAGAACAGTGTTGTAATTAAGAGCAGGGGTTCTGGATTTAAATAGCTTGTGTTCAAACCTTGGCTCTTCTATCATCTTCTAACAGTGTGACCTTGGCAAGTTGCTTAGCATCTCTGGGTCTCATTTACTGTACGAATTAAATGACATTACACACGTATGGCACTTAGAATAGTGCCAGGCATGTGATAAGTACTGGTTATCTTTTATACATTACTGTAAGATAAAATCTCAACATCCTCATGCTAGCAATTAGGATCCTCCAACCTGCTTTTTGAGTCTTCTCTTTCATAGTATTCACCTATTAAACCCTTCTCTTTAGCTATATTCCTTTCCAAATTATCTTGTGCTCTTTTATTTTCTAACTGCCTCCCCTCTACATGCATCAGTCCTTCTCCCTCTTTGACTATTTAAGTTTTAACCATTCCCCAAAGCTAAGCTTAAAATTCATTTTTGATATCAAGTTTTCCCTAACCACTTCAGTCCTCAACATTTTTTTCTCTCCAAGGAAAACCCAAACCACAATTTGTAGCAATCATTTGGTACTCAGCACATTCTTCCTGTTGTTTTTTTCTTTCTTCAAAAAAAAAAAAAAGTCTTTATTGATTTCAGAGAGAGGAATTGGGGGGGGGGAGAGAGAGAGAGAGAAACATCAATGATGAGAGAGTCACTGATCAGCTGCCTCCTGCATGCCCCCCACTGGGGATCGAGCCCAAAACCCGAGCATGTGCCTTGACAGGGAATTGAACCACAATCACCTGGATCATAGGTCGATGCTCAACTGCTGAGCCATGCTGGCTGAGCTCTTTTTCTTTCTTTTTTTTTTTTTTTAAATTCACATCCAAGGATATTTTTTCCATTGCTTTTTCAGAGAGAGTGGGGGGGAGGGGGGGGAGAGAGAGAGAGACACACACACACAATAATGTGAGAGAGACACATCGATTGGTTGTCTCCTGCACGCGCCCCAACCAGGGCTGGGGATTGGGCCTTCAACCCAGGCTGGAATCAAACCTGGGACCCTTCAGTCTTCAGGCCAACGCTCTAACCACCAAGCCAAATTGGCTACAAAAATCTTTTATGTATGTTCCTCAATCTAAGAAATGTTTATTGAACACTTGCTACAGGATTCTTTAAATAATTGCCTGAAGACACTTAGCTAAGAAGCCAAGGACTCAATCCAGATCATCTGACTCTGGTGTGATTTCCACTGTAAGTTAATGATCATACCATAACTGTCTTTCACTTATTAACTGATCTCAAGCCTGTTGCTTTATTAGGCCTCTTTCTTCATCTACACCATGCATTAAGACTCCCTAGGGCGACTTTCCAGATCCAGAATGGTAGGCTTTTCACTATGAATCTTCACTAGGATTAGATTTAGTTTTGCTATGAAACAAACCAACCATAGTATGAAGCGTATGTGAACATTCAAATGATCTATCATGACTTACATATGTACTGTTTTAAAAGGTGATTTACAAAAATATTAAAAATCAAAAGTTAAGTTTTATACATTTAAAAAAATGTCTTTGCTTAAAAGACAGCTATCACAGTCCACTACACTCTGGCAACCCAAAAGAAGTTAGAAAACACTTTTGAAACAAATGCCGCTCTAAATTTCTGCAGATTCATGCTAGTTCATGAACTGTCTGTTACTAGAGACAGGTACATGAGTTGAGGAAGGTATAAATAACCGAGAGTATACATTTAGAAACCTTTATAGTAATTTAACGTTGCTGTGACATCCAAGGATGTGATTATTTCTTTTAATAATTCATTTTTATTGTATTTTTAAAAAGTACTGGTCTACTACAAATTAGGGGGAAATAAACAACAAAAAAGAAACAAAAACTTGGTCCTTTGTCACAAATAGTTTGAGAAGCACTATTCTAGAGAATGCATTTGATCCTGTATGTTTTCTTCGATTGTATAACCAAGGTAGTAAAATTAACTCAGATCTCAGAGTAATGAGAAAATAATATAAAACCTCATAAATATGCTTATCTAAGACTTAGTTTGTTAGGCATTGTGATGAAAACTGGTAGTTGTACCAAAATCCATTCTCTTCTTATATAGTATCAGAACTGCGACTGCCTAGCTACACCATGTTCCTCAGCTGTCCTCCGTGGCCATGACTGAGTTCTTGCCAATCATATGTGTGTGGAAACATTGTATGTTGTTTTCGGGTTTGGGTCATCAAGACAGTAGGCATGTCTTCTCCACTTTCTTGTCTCCTTCTGCAGCCCAGAACTTGGAAATGGCAGCCCAATATAGGTTAGGACAATGCTCAGATGGTGAAGAAACTAGGCAACTGAATAAATTTATGAGGCAGAGCCACCTACCTGCTGGGTTGATCACCTCAGAAATGATACTTGAAAAAGTAATGAACACCTATATTCCTTAAATCCCTTCTATCTTGGGGTCCATTTGTTGCAACAACTTAGATATCAATTTAAATAGAATGCACCTTTGAAATACGGTGTCCCATCAATGCCCTCTACAGAACATCTTGTATCATCATTCCATAAGTTAAAAAAGTTATATTTCATCTGAATGACTAAGCAACCACTCTCTAAATCTAACACCAAGAGTAGATCAACTTGGCCTGGTTGTGCCATGGCTGGTTAGCATATTCATTTGTTCATCTAGTCACCTGTTCATTAAGAATTCAACAAGTGTCTATTTAATAAATCCAAGGCAGTGTCCTTGGTACTACAGAGACAATGGTGAACTTCCAAGGAACTTAAAATTGAGTGGGAGAGAATTACAAAGAAACACAAGCTATGGATTAATGTGCTAAGTGCTCTGATAAATTTAAACCAGAGTCTCTCAGCCTCAGTACCACAGTACTGACATTCTGGACTAGATAATTTTTTTTTAAATATATCTTTATTGATTTCAGAGAGAGGAAGGGAGAGGAAGAGAGAGAGCTAGAAACATCAATGATGAGAGTCCTCATTGATCGGCTGCCTCCTGCACGTCCCTGGCCTGGGGATCGAGCCCGCAACCCTGCATGTGCCCTGACCAGGAATCGAACCGTGATCTCTAGGATCCTAGGTCTATGCTTAACCACCGAGCCACGCCAGGCCAGGCTGGACTAGATAATTTTTGTTTTAAGAGACTGTTCTGTGTACTACAGGATATTTACTAGCATCCCTGGTCTCTACCCACTAGATGCCAGTAACACCCTACCACCACCACCACCACCACCACCACCACCACGTCATGGAAATCGATGTCTCCAGAAACTGTCAAATGTGTTCTGGGGAGAAAAATTGCCTCCAACTAGAACCACTGACTTATGCACTTAATCCAATCTTATGGAATAGAAATGGACCAATTTAGGGAAAAACTTCCTAAGGAAGTGACATCTAAGATGATACCAGAAACGTACGCTTAATTTCCATTTGACCATTTAACAAATACTTGTCTACTATATTCAATACATTGTGCTACATGACAGGTATACATCAGTGAACAAAATAGGTATGATTCTGTTGTGTTATAGGGGTGATAGTCTAATGGGGAAGACAGATAATAAACATAATTAAAATGTTATTAATGTTATGAGGGAAATGAACAGGATGCTATGATAGAAAATAACTGCAGAAAGGATCAACTTTAACTAGAGTGAAGCCAAGTTCTGATGGTGAGAAGCTGCTAGATGTGCAAAGAATAGAAGAAACAGCAATACAAGCAGAGCCTGTTGTGTTTAAGGTCCTGAAAGCCAGTGTGAGTGATGTTAATGGCAGAGTTCTGTGAGATATAAGCTGGGGTCAGATCATGTAAAGTTTTACAGGTCATGATAAGGAGACTAGACTTTAAATGCTATGAAAAGTCACTAAAAAAGTTTAAGGAAAGGAAAATACAACCCAATTAAAATTTTGAAAATTCACACTGGCTACTGTGTGCAAATGAATTGAGGGGAACAAAAGCAGCCTCGACATAGCAGAAGCAGTGGAGAGGGAAAGAGGTAGATGGACTTGATATGTAGTTTTGAGGAAAAATTGAAAGTACTTGCTATATGTCGGGGAGAGGGAGGTTTCTGGCTTAAGCAGTGTAGGGCCATTTATGGAGAAGAGGATGACTGGAGGAAGAACAGATTTTGGGGAAAATTCTGTATGACACATTAAGTTTGTGATGCCTAGAGAGGTGTCAAGTGGGAAGCTGAATGTATGTAGCTGGAGCCCCAAGTGGCCATCAGCACTATGCCTGGTGATATGTGAGCATAGGCATTCTGAGCTATAAGGATGGATGAGATCACTTAGAGAAAAATATACAGAAGGAAGACTATGAGCCCTGAAAAATGCCACCATGTAGAGGCTGGGGGAGGAGAAGCTGATAAAGGAGATTAAGAGATATCAGCCAGAGAAGCAAGAGGAAATCTAGGAGTGCCATGTTTCCGAAGCCAAGACAGGAAATGTATTTTATGGAGGGACTAGTAACTGTTTCAGAAGATCAAGTACCATAAGGATTTGGCAATGACAGATCACCAATGACCTTAGTAAAAGCAGTTTCCTAAGAGTATTAATTTGGGAGGTGACAAAGTGGAAAGAAAAATAAATACTTTTCAAGATATATGGCTATAACAGAAGCAGAGAAATAGGATGGTAACAAGAGGGAATGAGGTCAAGAAAGGTCTTTTTCTTTTTAAAGAGAAGATATACTAAGCCATGTCTATATGCTGAAGGGAATAAAGAGTCTGGAATTAATCCAGAGGGAAATAGGGACCTTACTGCAAAGTATAAAGCAGAGGAATGACATCAGACTTGCACTTTGGAAATATGGGAATATGGGGAATGGATAAGGGACAGAACAGAGACAGTTAAGAAGGTGAGAAGTGACAGACGTCGAAAATAAGGTAGAGAAGTGGCGAGAGAAGAGATTTTAAGGAAGTGGAACTGACTGGATGACTGGAGGAATGACTGGTGTCCAGGGTAGAGAAGAAAGGAGCAAGGAATCTCTCGAGCTGCTAACTCGGACAACTTGGTTGGTATCATTCATTCATTCATGAGAGGGGACTCATTTCCTAAAGTCGGCAGCAAAGAGAAAATGTTCTCGTCTGGCAGACATTTCTCTGTCTCACAGTGGACACCTCAAAAAAAATGCACCCAAACTCATTAACTAGGAAGGGGCCAGATTCCCCCATAACATGCTTCCAAAACTCACTCAACTACTTGTGTCACAATATCCTTGATCCAGGCAGAAAAAACTAACTCTCTACTACCTATGTGAACCTATGTGCTTTTCTCATGTTATTTCCTGTACTTAGAATATCTTCTCAAACCCCAACCTTCCCAAATCATTTCTATCTTCAAAGCAAATGTTATCTTCTTTGCCATCTCCCAGCAGGAAGATGACAGTACTAAATCCAGAGTACTTGATCTCTATTGCTTTTATAGCACTTAATACCTCTGGCCTGGAATTACACTTATGGAGACTTCTCAGCTCTCTCATCAGCTTTGGCAGGGGCAGGATTTGTCTAATATATTTCTTTTTCTTCCACAGGTACTAAGATGCAGTCAAATATGCTGAATAAATACTTACACACATACATACTAAGTGTGACATCTTTGAAGCACTGCATGCTAGAGTACTATGTCCTGACATTCATTAGGTGATTAAAGCCGAGTTTAATTCCCAGGCCCTACTTATTTAGTTGAAGGACTTTGAACAAACTGGTCAACTTCTTTAATTTCCTAATCTGTAAAATGGGTATCATAGTAACTACTTCACAGGGTTCTTGGGGGAATTAAATGAGATAATGTGTATGTGCTGCCCTAGAAGAATATAAATAATAAATGTTATTTAACATTATAACTACATTGCATGTGCCATATATAGTATTATCATATACTTCAGTAAGAGGCTACATAGTATAATAGAGTACATGAGCTGCAGCCAGACAGACTTCATTTTGCTATTTTTTTACCTGTGAAATCTGGGCAAGTTACTTGGTTTTCCTGAGCTTTGCTTTCATTATATGTAAAATGGAGATAATATCTCTGTATTACAGTGTTTTATTAAATGAGATGATGATACACAGTAATAACTAAAATTATACATTTCTAAGAACAAGACCTATAATTATAGATCTCAGCCAATAGCAGTATCTTGAAGGAAGCTGTTTCTATGATGGAAAGAACAAGCCTATATATAGACTTGACATCTAGTTTTCTCTCTAACATCAGTGCTTATCAAAACAATTTAATGAGCTGAAGGTTTTCAACTATTTACTGTTAGTTGGTAAAATTCAGGTGAAGATTCACAGATTAATTTAGAAAAATGGGCCATTAACTGAGAAATCAAATCAAGTGAAACAGTGAACAGAGACAAGGACATTGCAAAAGACAAGGACTAATGTCTGTTTTATTCATAAGAAACAGGAAAATGCAATAACTTTCCAGATCAAGCTGGAAGGAGGGGGAGGGTTCACAGAGCGCACAGGCACTGAGTTCAACTTGGCAGTAACCCCACTGTAACTACATGACAGAAAAGAGCTTAAGAGCCAAACAAAACGAGTATAATTTCCAGAATCAGGATGTTAAGAGTTAGCTGGGGCTACAGTGACTACTTAATATTAGTGAGCACTAGCAGTGCAAAAGGTTCTATGAAAGAACGGGGTTCATGGGAGAATAAGTCTGGGAAACTTGTAAGGTTTATTAAAATATTAAAGATTCTTGGATATACTATGGAAAAAAAGATACCTAATAACATACTCAGGGGATATCTCTTTTATTTTACAGATATGAAAACTGACTGCCAGAGAGGCTAAGTGATCTGCTTAAGGTAGCACAGAAAGCTACAATGGGAAAGGGGACTCAGATTCTTATCTGACTCAGTCCTACTCTCTTTTCATTCTATTGGGATCTGGTGATATATAAGGAGTAAAGCAAAATGGGTGTTCCAACATTAAAAGCAATTCTGGGTTAAGCTAGGCCTGTGAAAGGAATTAATGAAAACTGATTTTTTTCCTTCTTAAGTACACAGACTAAAGTCATTACACATGCTTCTACTTACTTTTTTTAAATGTTTCTGTTCTTCTATCGTAGCGGTAGTGAAATACTTATCCTTACAGTCTGCCAGTCTTTCCCTGTCCTTTTTTGCCCATTATGTCTACAATGTTAGCCACATTCTTGACTTAGGCTCTCATTCCATGGACAGTACTCCTATAGCGATGGGATGGGACTCCGATCTCAAAATAGACTGTGTATATTCAACTGGGAGATGTGGCACAGAGCCAGGGATGCTTAAGGTTCCAAGACAATCTGGGTGCATCTTCTTTAACCTCTATTTTACGAAAAGATTTATTGGGGGTGGGGTGGGGAAGAGTTTCTACATGAAAATAAACAAATGCATTGCAAATCACAATATAAAAAATCACATAAATTTTTAAGATAAAAAACCAGGTATCTAAAGAATTTTATAGTTAAAGCAGGATCCCTTGGATGATGCCTCCCTGGACTCTCAAGGTTATGCCTACACTGTCCTCTGATGGATGTCACTGGAAATATATTCCACAGGAATCTAATTTTAGTTCTTAACTGAAGCTGAAGGTCAGCCACCTACATCTGATAGTTCTAAACTTTTGCCCTCTGTATACAGCACACGTGAGTGCGTGAGTGTGTGTGTGTAAGCACAAAACGAAGACAGAGAGAGGGGTATTAAATTCTAAAATAAGCTTACTATAATTAACAGTTGGAACAATGTTGTCAGTCCCATAAGACCTATTTTAAAAATTGTATGTTACAAAAATATTAAATAGTTAATGACTTACTGCCAGAATTCTAAAATGTGCTTTTAATAAAAGAGAGAATTCTAGAGGTCAAACTTGGAATTTCTTTATAAAAAGTTAAAGAGATTTTCTAAATGAATACTCATGCAGCTCAGTTCAGTTATATTTAGTTTAATATTATATCTTATACTTCAGGGTTTTTCCTACTTGTAGTATGGCAGACAATGGTAATTCTCACTTTTTATTTAATGGATACTGTCCTTGTGAAAGAGGTTTTAGGTCATTTCCTAAATTTCATCTCTAGCTTCCCTTCTTGCACATGTACATCTTTCAGTAATACAGTCCTCCTGGCCATGTTCTCTATCATGGTGATCTTGCTAAAAAGACTGAAAAGCCAGTCCAGAGTAACAACAATTGTATAAGTTTCACTTAAGTTTCTTTGCTAATTAGTAATCCTGAGAAAGGCATATTGCATCATCAAGACTTCATTAATAGATGGGAAATACAGATCCTGGCCAAGTAGCTCAGTTGGTTAGAGCATCATCCCAATACGCCAAGGTTGTAGGCTCAAATCTGGTCAGGGCATATACAAGAATCAACCAATGAATGCATAAATAAGTGGAACAATAAACTGAGCTTCCTCCCTCCCTCCATTAAAAAAAAAAAAAAAAGGACGGGAAGATGGGAAACACAGATTAGGTGTAAATGAAAGCTTACAAAACCAATCATTTGCCTTTCCTTTCTTGACTGAGGGCAGAAATAGGAATGTCAAAACTTTTTATTTTTCTTCAAATATAGTACCAGTCAACTCTGGTTCTCTTATTACTTAAGTAGGAGTCTTTATTTTTCAGAAAGCCCTTTTCTCCACTATCTATGCAAAACATATTTAAGTATTTTAAAAAAATATATGGGCAAATACAGAAGCACCATCATTTGTTGCATATTAGAATTTACCAAATAATAAAACATCTCACTTAATCTTTAGTGAATTCTTAATACAAGCTATAGTTTGACTATGTAGTATATTAACAAGGCTGAAAGATAGATGCCCTGTCACAACATATACCTCAAATCTTAGTGGTTGATATAGATCCTGGTCCCATTGATTTCTATAGACCTTTGCTTTTCTGTCTTTTTCAGTGTATTAAAGAGTTTCTATATACAGTCTCTTTGGAATTTCCTTACTTTGTCTCCAATGCCATCTACCACCCAACACTTAACTATTCACACTGAACTAGTTACTCTCTCTCTGAATCCCTTGTTCTTAGCTTTAGTAGTCCAGGCATGTAATAACTGACTGTAAACTGATGCTATGAACTGAATGTCTGTTCCCCCTACATTCATACTAATGTGATATTTGGAGATGGGGCTTTTGGAAGGTAATTTTGGAGTTCATGAAGGTGGGGCCCTAGACTGATGGGATTAATGCCTTTGTAAGAAGAGACATCAGAGAGCTGGCTCACTCACTCTCTCTCCACTCCCCTCTCTATAACAAAAAGATCATGCGAGCACATAGTGAAATGACAGCCACCCACAAGCTAAGAGAAGAAGCCTCAAAATGAACTTTGCCAAAACCCTAATTTTGGACTTCCCAGTCTCCAGAACTGTGAAGAGTAAATTTCTGTTGTTTAAGCTACCCAGTCTATGGTATTTTGTTACAATAGTCTGAGCAGTCTAAGATAGTCAGGAACAGAAACAAGAGGGAAGGTAAGTTGTCTCAATGAGAGAGTTCTAAGACTTTATCGGTTTTCAAAGACATGACACCACACTAGTGGTCACAGTAGAAAGGGACAGAAACAGATTATCTGGGTTCTTTCCAGTCCCTGGTTCTACTATTTTCTAAACTTTGATCTAGACTGATTTACTTAATCTATTTGAAGCTAAATTTTCTCATGTATAAGATAGGTTACTGTAATTATTTAATACAGATAGCATCTGAGAGAACATTATTGTAGGGTTTGTTACTTATTGGGAAACAGTACAATTGAAGCAAAGAAAGCAGCTGGGTTTGAACACAAGCTTTGCCCCTTATGACGGTATGATCTTGGGTGTTTCTTGAAAACACTTGTGCCTCAGTTCCTCATCTCTAAAAATAGGGGTAGCATCTAGAGCTTATAAACATTAAATGAGATGATATATTAAAAACTCTAGCATAGTGCTTGGTGTAGAGAGGCTAATGCACATATTATAAAGATGGCCAAACAGATCAAGAAACATTAACAGGCATACTCTACACAGGGTCAGTATGGCTAGGAAGTTTTTATCTATATTTGCCTTTTAAAGGCAAAGCCACTTGAGAAGGCGAAGTACTGATGTTATAAATATAACACTGCAATTTTATATTGATTTTATGGATTCTATAGTGTCTATTTAGAATCTACAGTGTCCATTATTGAGCAACTGTGGACAAAGCCTCGATATAGGGGCTATGTACAAAACTCAAAATACTCCCACTTTAAAATTCAAGTACATGTAAATTTTTCAAGAGAAATAAATTCTAACCAAGTGACAAGAAGTCTATTTTGGGTTAAGAGCACATAACTCAAGTTATTTATAATATCAGAGATTGAACATATGTTAAATGACTAAGAAATGTAAATGTATAGCAATTTAAACTGTATATTAAAAGACTGAAGGAATAAACTATTGGGAATTTAGCCAGAGAAAGCTTTTTGATAAATGTTGAGTGTTGGGCAATAAGTGTGGGGGGGTGGGGGGTGACAGAGACAGAGTGGCAGAAATGAAGTAGGCAGATAAGTCAAATGGAAGAAAAAGGCAGAGGCAGAGAGGGATATGGGCAAAGTAGAATGATCAACCACAACAGATTTCAAGTTCATATAAAGTAAAAGCTTTCTAACAATTAAAGCTATTCCACGGCAGAGCAGCTGCTGTGAGCTTCCCATTACTGAAGTCTTCAGAGTGTGAGATACCTTAGAAAGTACTGTGCACTGGGCTGGCGTGGCTCAGCAGCTGAGCATCGACCTATGATCGAGATTAAGGTTCGACTCCTGGTCAGGAAACATGCCCGAGTTGTGGGCTTGATCCCCAGTAGGGGGTGTGCAGGAGGCAGCCAATTAATGACTGTAGTCATTGATTTATCTCTTTCTTCCTTTCCCTTCCTCTGAAATCAATAAAAACATAAAAATAAAAAACAAAAAAAAAGAACCACTATGCTGGAAGATATTCTGGGTCCCTTTACACTGTGAGTTCCCTGAGGAAGAACCCTGCAAAGATGATCACTGAAGACAGAAAAGGAGACAGAGGACCTGATTTGAATCCCACCTCTTCTACTCACTGTGACTTTGGGCAAGTCAGCCTCACAGTTTTTCATTAGTAAATGAGGAAATTTGGAACAATGGGAATGTCTGATCTGCCAAGAACTCTCTCAGGTCCCTAAGATCTTGTTTTTAATTAGTCAAAGATGTACAAATTCTTCACTTTCCTTAGTGTGTAATCAAACTTTGTAAGGAAGGAAAGCACTAACTGCTGAGAAAAAGAAACTTTACATTTTTGGCCAAAAAATAATCTGAGGAATCTAAAAAGAAAAAAAAGCCTTCAGTATGTCAAACTCCTGTATGTCAAGTACTTTACTGCTTATGGGGAGAGCTGACACAAGATACCCTCACTAGTTATCCTGTCCAGTCACTTACATTGCAAAGCCTGCTCTTCTGTTTCCTGTCAATGCTGATAATTAGTTCAATGTGAAAGCTCTGTTTATGTTCCACATCAAGTCTCAAATTTTGGATGCCCAAAATCAGAAAATGAATAGAATAGATTCGTATGCTATACAACAGGTCAATTCAATTATTAATGAATGACAGTATGGTGTAGCACATTGGCTGCAGAGTCAGACTGCATAGGCTTGAATCCTGGCCTCCTACCACACTAGTTTAGGCAAGTACAGCAGCACCTTGAACTATGTCATTTTATTAAATACTAGTAGGTAACAGGGTGAACTTTATGATATGTGAATTATATCTTTATGATATGTGAAAGTTGATGAGATGTGATAGGAACTTAAGTATTATTTATAACAACCTATGGTAAAACTGACGTCATTATACATCATTTTATTTAAAAGTCACAGACTCTATAGGTAATGTTAAGTAGGACTTACTGTAATTTCTGTGTGCCTTAGTTTCCTCATCTGTAAAATAACAGTACCTACTTTTATAGTCTTGTTGTGAGGATTAAATGTGTTAATATTCAGACAGTGCTTGGAATGAAGTGGGCATGTAGTGTATGTTACCTATTAGTATTTAATAACAACTGTATTGATATAATTCACATATCATAAAGTTCACCCTGTTAAAATATACAGATCATCGATTTTTAGTATATTCACCCTTGTACAAACACCTAATTTTAGAACCTTCTCATCACCCGCAAAAGAGATCCAGTATCTATTAGTAGTAACTCTCCAATTCCCTTCTCCCTAGAGCCCCTGGGCAACCACTAAACTACTTCTGGACACTACAGATCTCCTATTTTAGATACTGCGTATGAGTAAAATCATGTATTACATGGTCTTCTGTCTGGCTTCCTTCACTTAGCATGTTTCCAAGGCTCGTACATGCTGTAGCGCTTACCAGTTATTCTTTTTTATGGCTGAATAATATTCCATTGTATGGATATGACACCTTTTTTAATCCATTCACAAGTTAATGGCTATTTGGGATGTTTCCACCTTTTGGCTATTATAAACAATGCTGCTGTGTATAGTCAGGTACATGGTTTTTAAAAAGATTCTTTTAAATTGATTTTTAGAGAGAGGATGGGATGGGGGAGAGAGAGAAACATCAATGTGAAAGCAATACATTAATCAGCTGCCTCCTGCATGCACCCTACCGGAGATTGAGCCCACAACCCGGGCATGTGCCTCGACTGGGAATTGAACCGGTGCATGGGACAACGCCCAACCAAATGAGCCACAGTGGTCAAGGCTCAGGTACATGTTTTTGTGTGGTCCTGTATCTTCATTTCTTTGGGTAGATACTTAAGAGTGCAATTGCTGGGTCATATAGTAACTCTATTTAACCTTTTGAGAAACTGCCAGGCTTTTTCAAAGGGGCTGCACCATTTTACATTCCCACTAACAACATATGAGGGTCCTAACTTCTCCGCACCCTCATCAACACTTATTTTGACCTTTTTATTCTAACCATACCAGTGAGAAATGGTCTCTCATTGTGGTTTTGAACGTGCATTTCCCTGATAATGAGGTCAAGTATATTTTCATGTTTATTGGTCATTTGTGTATCTTCTTTGGAAAAATGTCTATTCATATCCTTTGCCCACTTTTAAAATGTGTTGTCTTTTTACTGAGTTTTTTATATATTCTAGATACAAGTCTCGTATCAGATACATGATTTGCAAATATTGTCTCCAATTCTGTGGGTTTTCTTTTCACTTTCTTGATAGGGGCCTTTGAAGCACAAAAGTCAACTTTGATGAAATCCAACTTATTTATTTTGCTGCTTGATCTTTTGTTGTCATAGCTAAGAATCCACTGCCAAGTATCAAGCAATGAAAACTTATCCCTACATTTTCTTCTAACAGTTTTGTGGCTTTGGCTCTACCAAATTTGGGTCTGATCCATTTTGAATTAATTTTTGTATATGATGTGAAGATTCAACTACAATCTTGATTCTTTCCCCACTGAATGGTTTTGTCACTCTTGTCAAAAATGAGTTGACCATAGACACGAGTTCACTTCCGGACTTTCAATACTATTCCTTTGATGTCTGTGTGTGTGTGTGTGTGTATGTGTGTAAAACTTATATTTATATCTATCCCCATGACAGTACCACACCATCTTGATTATTGTTGCTTTATAGTAAGTTTTGAAATTGGGAATTCTGAGTCCTCCAAGTTTCTATTGAAGACTGTTTTGGCTGTTCCACATTCCATGCAATTCCATATGAATCTTAGAATTGGCTTGTCAATTTTGACAAAGAATCTATCCAGGATTCTAAAATCTTGGTAATACACTGAATCTGTAGATCAATGCAGGAAGTACAGCCATCTTAGCCATAGTAAGTCTTCCAATCCATGAACATAAGATATTTTCCCATTTATTTAGCTCTTTAACTTCTTTCAACAATGTTGTTTTTTAAAATCCTCACCTGAGGATAATTTTTCCATTGCTTTACAGAAAGAGTAGAAGGGAGGGAGGAACATTGACATGAGGAGACAAATCAACTGGCTGCCTCCTCCCGCATGCACCCCGACATGGGCCGAGCCTGCAACCTAGGCATGTGACTTGGGCTGGAATCAAATCCGACCCTTCAGTCCATGGGCCAACGCTCTAACCACTGTGCCAAACCAGCTAAGGTGACAATGTTTTATAGTTCTCTACAAAACTGAATAACTTCCTTAGTTGTTGCTCTAGGACTTACTTAGTGTATACATCTTATCAGAATCAGCTCCAGATTTATATTAACTTAATTCCAGTGGTATATATAAATGTTACTTCTATATGATGCTATTTCTTTCCTCTCTTTTTGTGGCATTATTATTATATATAAGTGTTTTGAACCAAACAATACATTATAATTATTACTTTATAATTTTGTCTTTGAGAGACGCTGGAGAAAAGAGAACAATTATATATACCTATAGCTTTTGTTATCTTAGCTTTCTTATTTATCATTTCTGGTTCTCTTGAGGTGTTCTTGAGGATTCAAGTTACTATCTGGAGTCACTTCCTTCATCCAATACAGGTTTGGTCTCAGCTACCTTTGTGATGTTTTGGGCAAACATGCTACATTTCTATACATTACTGGCTCAATAAATTATATATATATTGTTTTATACAAAAGCTTTTAAAATTAGTTAAGAGGGGAAAAAAGCACTTATATTGTCTTTTACAATTACATAATTACCTCTCTTTGTGTGGATTCAAATTGCTATTTGGAGTCACTTGCTTTCAGTCTGAAAAACTTTTAGTATTTCGTATAAGGTTGGTCTTGAACAAATTCTTTCAGTTTTCCATTTATCTGGTCTCTTTATTCCCCCTGGTTTGTTAAGAGAACTCTGCTGGATATAAGATTCTTGGTTGAGGTTTTTTCTTTGAGCTCCTTGAGTATGTTATCCCACTGGCCTACATATCTGATGAGAAGTCAGCTGTGTATCTTAGTGAGGTACCTGTGTAAGTGGTGAGTCATTTTTCTCCTGCTGCTTCAGGATTTTCTCATCTTTGGCTTTCAGCATTTTTATTATGATGAATCTGTTTTCGGATTTCTTTGAGCATATCCTACTTGGATATTGCTGAGCTTCTTGGATGTGTAGGTTGTTTTCCAATAAATTTGGCAAGTTTTTAGCCATTATTTCTTCAAATATATTTTCTTCTCCTTTTTCTCTCTCCTCTCCTCTGGTACTCCCATGTACATGCTGGTACATTAAGGTTGGCCCATAATTCTCTAAGGCTTTCTTCATTTTTTAAAAATTATTTTTCCTCTGTTATTCACCTTGTATACTCTCTCTTGATCTATCTTCAAGTTTGCCTTTTCTTTCTTCCACCAGTTTGAACCGAGTGTTGAGCCCCTTTAGTGAATTTCTATTTCAGTTATTATACTTTTATTGCACTTTTTAATGCCAGAATTTCTATTTGGTTCTTTTTCTTTTTAATAATTTCTATCTTTGTACTGATAGTCCCCATTTGATGTGACATTTCATCAAACCTTGTATTACTTCTTTAATCATGGTTTCCTTTAGTTCTCTGACTATATTTATAGTGGCTACTTTGAACTCTTTGTCTGTTAAATCCAGTATCTGGTCATTCTCACAAGCAGTTTCCATTGCCTGCTTTCCCCCCAGTGTACAGATTCTTTCCTGTTTCTTTGCATGCCTCTCTCATTTTTTGAAACCGGACATTTTAGATAACATACTGTAGTAACGATGGGTAATGCCCCTACCCTCCAAGACTTGCTATTGTTATTTGCTTATCTGCTCAGCGCCTGGCTGAATTATTTTAGTGAAGCTTATTCTCCCCATCCCTCTCTGCAAGGGGGCTTGCCCTTGGGTAAGCCCACAGTCATTCTGGGAGGACAGTGGCCTGGGCAGGCCCCTCCTCTTTGACTTTCTCTTTCTCTGACCACACCCTACTGTTCAGCTCTACTAACTCCCCAGCTGACTGACCTATTGTCTTTAGCAATATACTGAGGTATAAATTATTCTACAAACTTAAAGTCTACTAGAGCTTCTTTGAAGGGATAATTCCTGAGGTCAATATTTAAAATCTGTTCTAACCACAAGAGGGTTCCTCACAGCTGTCTTTTCCCCTTTCTCTCTAGCAAACCAGGTAGTCTTCCGGCTACTTTATCTTCAATGAGTCTGTCAATCTCTTCCCAAATGCCTTTCACAACTTGCACCCTCAGTGATGAACTTCACACTTTTGTTGCAAATGAAGTTGATTCCTTTAGGGAGAGATTCCGAGCTGTTATAAGGTCTGTTTGCTCCTCTGGGCAAAACTTCTGATCCCTGGTTCTGATGCTTAGGCAGAGACAATGGTATATTTCTTCTCTCGGAGTAACAACTCCTTGAGAGAACAACTGGAGGGGGTAGGGGAACACCAGCTTGCCTCTCCCAGGGTGAAACCTATGTCCCACCAAGAGGGTCAAGGGCTACTGGGTCCCCACTATTCTCAACAGTACCATACTCAAGGTAGAGCCTCTGTCCCATGAATGGGAAGACTGGGTGAAAGGAAGAAGACCTCACCTCTCAGCTGCACTCATTCAAAATTTAGTCTCAGCAATAGGTAGCTGAGGCACGAAAGAAAATGCTGAGCTTACTCCTGTCCCTACTGGGAAGAAAGCCCTCCAACTTTGATGGAAGAGGGAGCTCTGTGTTCCTGGTTGTATCAGTTTGGAGGAGAGTTTCCATCTTGCTCAGCTAAGAGGGAGGAAGGGAGGAAGCAGGTCTCAGTTCAAATACCACAGACTTCCACTCTTCTTACTTTTAGTAAATATTCTTGAGTGTTTCTTCAATGACTGTATGCTCTTAGGACTATTTCCAGAGATTTTTAAATGGTTGTTTTGAAAAATATTTTTACTAGTTGCACTGCGGAGCAGATCCATAGATCTGTCATGGCTAGAAGAGGAAGTTCTTGGTAAGTTTTTTGTATGAGAAAATGGATCTGAAACTCTAAAGTACAAATCAGAAAAACTATTCTTATCATTCCCAAGCAGAAATCTTAAAAAGTGATCCAGCCCGGCCAGTGTGGCTCAGCGGCTGAGCATCAACCTACGATCCAGATTGTGATTCGATTCCCGGTCCAGGCACATGCCCAGGTTTTGGGCTCGATCCCCGGTAGGGGATGTGCAGGAGGCAGCCGAACAATGACTCAATCTCATCATTGATGTTTCTCTCTCTCTCCCCCTCTCCCTCTCTCTGAAATCAATAAAAACTTAAAAAAAAAAAAAAAAAGAGATCCAAAGATCACTTATGGGCTGCCACATATATGGCTTACTAAGTTAGAAGAGCTATTCTGTTCTTTCTCCCTACATTTATCCTTCAATAGCTTTGCAAAACGTCTGAAATAAAAAATGGGAGTCTGAAATGAAGTTTAAATTGTTTTATTTTGAACTACTGTGAAGCATTCATCCTGGCCTATGATATAACGCATCCCTTCTAGTTAGGTTTTGTGCCAGATCCCAGCTGCAGGAGAACTTTAAAAAGTGAAAGGTATAGGATGCTTTGGTAGAGTGTGTGTGTGTGTATTTGTGTGTGTGTATTTAAAAAATCAAGATATTGCAAATGATTATCTTAAAAAATTTTTTTTCTTCCTCACCCGAGGACATGCTGAGAGAGCAAGGGGGAGGGAGGGAGGGAGAGAGAGAGAGGGATGTGAGGAAGAAACACTGATCAGTTGCCTTCTGCATGTGCCCCAACTGGGGACTGAACCCACAACCCAGGTATGTGCCCTGACCAGGAATCTAACCAGCAACCTCTTGTGCACAGAATGACACTCAACCACACCAACCAGGTGTGGTTTTTTTTTTATGTTTTTTTTTAAGTGATTTAAAATTTGAGTCAAATTTGCAAGGCATACGAAGCTCATTTGTTTTAGTGAAAATCAGAGTTTAACAACAACTTCCAATGACTAAAATAAGTGTAAAAGGCTTTTAGAACCAATTTCCATGCCTCAAGTTATTCCTAAGCATGGATCCACACTATAGGATTAATGTTTCTATGTTGACACATTTTCCATGAGAGAATCTTACATGAAAATTTATCCATTCATTTTCTATCATCCACAATGGGAATCCTCAGTAGCTAAGAAAGTGCCAAACCAAACACCATAGGCAAATAGCCAACTTAGGAATCAAAAACTAATATAGGACGTGGAATACAGAAATTACTGAAAAAAGACTTGTGGACTACAGAGATCTTCACTAATATGCCAAGTCTGGGGGGATAAGTTAAAACAGAAGAAATATTTCAAATGGTAGCATGGAACTCTGCTGATATAAATTTATTTCATTCCATAAACTGACTGTAAGTAATACTATCTCTAAACATAATAATGTATTTCTATGCTCCTCTAAAAGGAATGTGTAAGATAATCAAGAAGGCTCAATTTTAGAGAAAATAAATTTTTTTAAAAAGTACTGGTCTTTGCTTATGTCTTCAATCACACTATTATAAAAGAATATAATATATAACATACATGTTATATATTGTATCATACTTTATGTCATAATAATCTAATATAGCAGAAAAGTTTAAATTACAGACAAGGGAAAGGAAAATATCATCCACAGTAATAATATTCACATAGTTACCATTTAGTGAATTTCCTTGTAGTTATTTTTCTTTGTATAGTTTTTATTAGTCTTATATGGTTGTCATCATACTGTATGAATACTTTTGTATCCTACTTTTTCAGTAAACAACATTATGAGATGTACTTGAGATCCTACTGTATAGGATCTCAACACCAAACAATATGTACAAGTCAGAGGAATTGCGGTCTCCACTCAATCTCCAGGTTCCCTTCACTCACTGAACAGGTGCTTATATTGTAGGTGCCTATTTTGTGCCACATGCAGTACTGGGGGATGAAAATACAAAGAGAAGCAAGCAAGCACATTCTTGTCAAAGTATTTTCAACTCAGCAATTACTCTGATTGCACAGAAATATGGACTTATCTATGTTAGTTTGAAGATGATAAAATAAATGCTTGAAATTTGGCTATTTTTAACTTCATTTTTTTGAGGAAAATTACTATACACAAAGATTTATATCAGACAATAACTGAAATTTTCCACATTTTATCCAGTTGTATTCTCATCTTACAGGTGAAAGAGCTGCAATTCTTTTGCTCATTTTATGACAGGTATTTTTCAACATTTATTGCAATTATGTAGTACTTTATTGGTCTTGAGATCAGCTGTGTTTTAGAAACCAATATAAGAGCTTTTGTTTCTTCAAAATGTAAATTTTCAGATTATTCAAACCTCCCCCTATCCTACATATTTGCATGATATATTTGTTTATGTGCTGGTAGATAATCATAGACTACCAATTTAGGTAGAAAATGTAGAGCAAATGCTTCTGTAAGCACAGGTGCTTATATTCAAATCTATAATGATCCACATGTACCCAGAACTATTTGCATATATGCACAAAGAGCAGTTGTATCTGACTTTACCTGGAAAAATTTAAGCACTCCCAGTTGGTAATTTCCTTTGCTAGTTCTAATTTAAGTCTAGTTGTCTAAATGGTGTCTCAAGGTATGAAATAAGAGCTAAAACAAGGTATTGAGCCATAATTTCAAACCTTATGAAATACCCCTCAAGTGGTAATGAGTGGGATCATTGACCAGTCAGTGAAGGAGCTGTACACAATAGTCAGAAAATCTGTTCTCTGCCTGAGGCTCCACCACTTATGACTTAAGTGAGTGTTAGCAAGCTGTTATTAATGTGATCCTGTTTTCTTATCAATAAAATAGGGATGGTGACATTTTTGCCATACTTATACCATTAGTGCATTACTATTACAAAGCAAATCTTTGTAAAAATGCAAAACACTACATGAGCGTTAGAAATTAGGTCTAGGGATCACTGATTTATAACTAATTCCTAAAAATCTCAGTATAATTTTTATTTTTTGAAAGGCTCTGTTCCCTTACATTTACTTCTAAGTTGTCAAAGGTTTTACATAAGAAAGGTGGTGTGCTTTTCAGAGACAGCACCTGTAGTTTATCGAAAGGGGTGCTGCAGTTACCAAGGAGCTCTGTACGAAGGCTCCAGAGACATGTTTAGGAAAGAGAAAAGGAGAACTAGGGTAGCAAAACAAAATGAATGGTAATTTGAGTTCCTCTTATTTACAGACTGGGTTTAATGTGGAGACATGCATACTATTCTACGTCTCTGCATTGAGAACGTAAAAAACTGTTAGGATACAGATCCTTTAGAGTAGTCCAACAGTTTTGATGTCAAACTGTTTTTAGGGCCTTAGGCATGAAAGAGTCACTAATGGTTTTAACCACTGGAGACTGAAGTGGTTTTGTTTGTCAATGTTTTTCCATTAATGACGATTACCTAGCTAGGTCCCTAATGACATCTGTTTATACAGAACTCTCAGGAAGCAGAAATCTGCACACTATAACTGAAAATAACACCAGTACAGTAGTTACCGTCTCCAAAGATCTAAAAGGCAGTAAACACAATACTTTGAAAGCGTTAGGCTTTTGCTACTATCCTATAGGAAATAAACATGCTTTATCAATAACTGTGTGGGAATTTTTTCCCCCTCAACTGAAACTTACATGAAGTGGGGGCACCTCTGTTTTAATATATTTACTTTGACCAGTAAAAGCACTACCAAAAATTCTAGTGCCAGATTCCGAAGGCACCATAAATCTACAGATACGGATTCTCCCAACTAAACTAAGTTAACAGCAGCTGCCTTCCTAGCCTGAATACCTATTATGAGTACGCCAAAAATGTACTTGTTAACAACATGCTTCTTTTTTTCACTTACCCCTCTCCCCCATTAGTACATCAGAGTATTCCCTGTCTCTCTCCCCCTCTCTTTACCACATCATAGTATTGGATTAAGTAGATATACCCTAGTTTCTTCAAATACTCCCTAATTGCTGGACATTTGGTTGTTTCCAACCTTTTGCTATTATGTGCAATGCTTCAATGAATAACTGTTTACTTGAGTTCATCTTATCCACAAAACAGATTTCTAAAAGCGGCACTGCTTGGTCGAAGGGCAAACTATACCTGTAATTTTGGGAGATGCTGCCAGTTTCTGCTCCACAGGAATTGTCCCATTTTGCACTCCCACCAAATGTGCAAGTACTTGTTTCCTGAACACCATCTATAAAAATACACATGTCTGGATCCCACTCCCCAAATTCTGACTCAGTAGAGAAAAGGTCAAGCCTGAGAAGGCCTCTCATTAAAAAGTTCCCCAAACAGCACATTCCTGGTTGAGAATCCCAGTTCTAAAAGGTATCCTAGTCTTATTTAACTGTTCAAATCCAAAAGAAAATCAGAGTTAAACCTTTAACTTCTGAAGTTTTATTCTCCATGTCATTCATTCAGTAATACTTTTTGAGTGCCTATGATGTGCTGGACATTCCAGGTGTCAAGGACATAAAGATAAGTAACAGTTATCTGTCATCAGGGAGTTTGCAGGGTTTAATAAGAAGAGACAGAAATACATAATTGAGACAATGTATAAGCATAGTGTTGGAGATTTATATAGAATTTTATGGGAATACTGAAAGGGATAAGACTTCACCCTAACAGGAATGCCAGAGGTTGTTTCCTGAAGGATATGCTGGTGAAGCTCTGTAGGATTAACCAGGTGAAAAGGAGACGAGATACACACGAAGGAAATGGCACTCTGGGTAGAAAACAACATGTGCAAAGGTAGAAAATAAGAAACAGAAGGTATGTGTATATAACTGGAAACAGTTCATATTGCTAGAGCATAAAATACAAGGGAGAGAAGTAAGCTGCAAAGGTAAGCAGAGATCAGGTCACTAAGCATCTAGTATGTCACATTTAGAAGCTTGAACTTTATAGGCAAAAAATGTCACTCAGGTGTTTTAAAGGCTGGGAATGACATGATCAGATTGTTGTTCTAGATTTATGGACAATGGACTGGAAGGGCACATAACTGGAAAAAGAAAGAACGGTTAGGAAACTGGTGCAGTAATCCAGATGAAAGCTGGAAATAAGGCAGGGGTTAACGAGAGAATGGACTAAAGAAAACATAAGAGGTAAAATAAACAGAGCATAAACATTACCTGTTGGGGGTAGAGGTGAGTAGAAGGATGACTTCAAGGTATTATCAAACCACTACCAGGAAAGCACTAGGTTTAAGCTATTTTTCTAGCACCAGTGATAGGTTTACACTGATTCAGTCATGTTCTCTTACCTGGTCTTCGTAACTATGAAACCAGGGATAGATGTACGCAGCCCAGCAAAACACACAGATAAAACTGGTGAGCTTCTCCTTTTACAGCATGCTCAAATCAACTAGGTAAAGCAACTATAGACAACCCAACAGGGAAACACACATGACATGGTCATAGCTCTGATGCAACTTCTCTTATAACTCCTCTATTGGTGAGTCTCTTGACTCCATTTTCCTCTATGCCCCTGAAGTGACCTAGACAATTGCTGACCACATAAATAACTGCAGACAGGGAACGATGTGTGGCTAAGGGGCAGCAGCATTAACAGCTGTTTCCCCAAAACTGAACCCAAAACCAAGCTTTACAATATTAGAAAAACATTTTGGGCAGCCTGCAGTCCTGCCATTAAATGAACCCTCTCCATTGCTCTGATTTATCCAAGTGTAATGGTCATGTGGGGATGGAGCAGGAGTGAGTTGTGTGTACTAAACCTGGTACTTGCTTTCTGCTCAGAGTTCCTAAAAAACAAACTGGAAGGAAACCAAAAACTAAGTAACCTTCAGATGAAAACAAGTCCACTGTTTAGAAAGTCCATGAATGAAACACAAATACAAACACACACACACACACACACACACACACACTCTTACATAGCAACACTAAGGCTTACCTTTCTTTTATCTTCATCTGTTGGTTCAAATTTGAAAGTAGCCCTATGCTGAGGGAGGGAAAAAAGGGAAACAAAGTTATTTTAAATACACAGATTTTTAATTTTGGCTGTTTAAAAATATACAATGTCTCTGTAAAAATGTTGCCTTCCCATATCATATCTCACCATTATTAAAGTAAGAGAGATAGGCATTTAAGCAAGTAATTTTATGAAGTATAAAAAGACTACAGCAGAAATATATAACAAGGAGCACAGAGGACCAAGCCTCTAACTCTGCCCAGGGAAATCTGGAATGCTCTGTGTACAGCATAGAGCATTTGAACTGGACCTTGGGGTATGAATAGAAGTTTGCCAGGAGGCAAATGGAAATCACTGCAGGAGTAGAAACAAAGGCTCAGATGTGTGAAATGATATATTTGTGAAATAGCATCTTTGGCAGAGTGAAACATAGGACACATGAGGGGAGTGAGGAAAGATGAGAATGGAAAAGTAAATTGGACAGATTTGGAAGGGCCTTTTAATGTTGCTGAGAAGTTTGTACTTTCTTTGTTATATGTAATAAGAAATCAGAGAATTATAGATAGGGAAAAGAATATTCAGAAAAAGTATTCTGTAAGAATGAAGGTTTAAATCATGGATCTATCATTTACTAGTTAGTTGAGTAAGTAACAAACTTTCCATAACTGAATTTCTCATGTGAAAAGAAGGGATACCTGGTTCAGAGCTGCTGTGAGGGTTAAAACAGCTACGGCATATAACTCACCACCTCAGTGCCTGGCACATGGTAAACAGTAAATATTAGGATTATAATGATGGTGAAACCAACAATATTGAGGGAAAAAATAACTAAAAGAGAAGAGTATCATGACTCCTAAAATGATTGGTGGCAACACTGTATTTTCCACTCCGTAGCTAAAATAGATGATGGGGTAAGCTGACTTGTCTACTGTCACAGAAAGAGTGACGGTGCCCAAAACTAGAGCACCAAATTCCTCATTCTCCTTTCCAAGTTTTAGTCAGAAGAACCAAGTGCTTTTAAGAATCCTAAGCTTTTCTTTAAAAAGAAAATCTCCACTGAACATCTCTCTGCCTTTCCTTTGTATTTCTCTCACTGGCCATACTAACACACACTGGCAACCCACCAGGAGTTAAGTATGCTGAGTACTAAAGATATCTCTACAGGGGGTTCTGTATTGACAACTTTGTAGAAGAAGCAATTTTTGAAATTTAATGAGATGGAGAAGAAATGCTGACAGAGCAGCAGTTCTGAATGTAAGAAATGGTCAGAGGGAAGACTTAGAGGTAAGAGAGAAGGGCCACTGAGAAAACCTAAGACAGACTGCTTCACACACGGTACAAAACAATTAAAACAAATTATGTATGTCGAGTGGTAGGGGTTGGGTTTTAAAATGTATATCTGAACTGCAAGATAGGTAACAGGCATCCAGGGGAAGACTCTGAAAAAAGTGTGAACAGTAGAGCATGCTGGAATATTCTGAGCAGTAGCTTACAGGCCAGGTCAAAGCAGAGCAAGACTGAAGACGTAAAGCTCTTTGAGAAATGGTCATCAATAATCCAAGCATGATATTGCTGGCGGCAGTATAAACTGACACAAACTTTAAAAGGGAAAATAATTTGGAAACACATATTGGAAACCATAAAAATATTCATACCCTTTGACCCAGAACTTCTACTCCTAGAAATTTATCCTAATGAAATCATCCAGAATGAGAGAAAAATTATATATGTAAGCATATTCACTGCAGTGTTATCTAGTATTAAAGAAGAAAAAAAGAGACAAACTTGAATATCCAATAACATGAGACTGATGAAATAAATTGCTGTGCATCCACCTAATGGAATGTTATATTGTTATTTTAAAAAGATGGCTAAAAAGCTCTGTAACAATATGGAAAATTACTTATGATGGCATCAAGTGGAGAAAGAAAAAAACATCAAATTATATTTCTATGTCTATGATGAAAGTATCTACATAAATACATGGATGCATTTGAACAAAGGCTTGAGTGTTAAAATGCAAATATAAAAGCAACTGTATAGGGATGGTGGAGTTTCTGTTTTTTGTTTTTTTTTTTACAAAGCTCACTGTTGGTATATTATTTTTATAATTAAAAGGGAAATTTTAAAAATAAAAGATGAGCCCTGGCCAGTGTGGCTCAGTTTGGTGGAGCATCCTCTCATACACCAGAAGGTTGTGGGCTTGATCCCCGGTCAGGGCACATACCTAGATTCAGGGTTCGATCCCTGGTTGGGTGATGTACAGGAGGCAATCAATCGATGTTTCTCCCTCACATTGATCTCTCTCTCGCTCTCACGCTCTCTCTGTTCCCTCTCTAAAAAAAAAATCGATAAGCATATCCTGGGGTGAGATGAATGGCTGAATGAATGAACAGGAAAAGCAGAAGAGGAAGGGAGAAAGAACAAGTTGTAAACCTGAAGGCTGTAACTTAGGCATTTATAGACTTGATGTTTAGTGAAAACCGACATTAGATAAAAGAGAGAAGCACCATGCATCAGGCTAAGCTTGTAAACTGAAGCTTAGTAAAGGTCCAATACAAATGAAAATAAATAATTGTACTTGGAAACCACAAAAGCTTATTCTTTGCCATTATATGTGAATTCTATAAATTATCTGAAATAAATGAACCTAGTTGCCAATATAATGGATCTGGTAAACATTTTTCAGTATTTACAGAAAGGGCATAGAAAAAGAAATCTTTTTAAAAGACCCTCACTAAGTTATAAAAATAGATTTTTAACAGTTTCTATATAGAATTAATCTTTTAAGGTGATAATTTAGAATAGTACCAAGGACTAATTTTTTTGTTGCTTTTTAAATGCAAGGCTGATCCTGTCACAAAACCACAACATTAAAAAAGAAAGAAAACCTTTCAAAAGCCCTGTTTAAATAGCATGAGGGCTTAATTTAATTAGAAGATATACTGGTATGTAAAATAATAAAACTGAATTTTGATTATGCCAATCTATTAAGAAACTCAGCCCTCTAAGATTGTTTGGATCCAAAGATATTTAAGGCTGGCTTCTTTTATCCAACTTAGATCACCCCTATCACCCCTAACCTATTCAGTACCTCTAACCTTTATTCTACCCCCTTTCTACAGCTGAAAGGAAGGGGAAGGGGCACTACATTTCTGGTTGTAAATGCATTCTAGAACTGCTAGCCAAAGTCAACCACCTTACCTTCTTTATATGCTTAATCTCCAAATGAACAGGAGCAACAAGTTAAATATAAAGAGTTAAAACCATTGTTTAATTTAGAGACCTGGTAAGGTGGAACAGCTCAGTGAAACACCGGACTCACTAGGAAGACTAGCCCCTGTAGGCTCCAAAAAGTTCAGGCTCATGAGTCAGACAGTAATGGGTTTGAGTTCAATCTTGCTGCTTACTAAAAGTGTGACTGTGGGCAAGTTACTCAACTTTTCTACCAGTCAGAACTTCCTTCTTTATGTATAGCACCTTGCACCTTAGCAGGTGACCACTATTGTCATCATTGCATGGCCTATGATGATGATGTGCCTGAATACTCAACTAGGAGTTATTTCATAGATTTCCAAACATACACTCAAATGGTAAGGATACAAAGGAATTAACCTAATTGGGGTGTCTGTGTGTTGCTGTGTTTCATGAATAGAGATTACTTCTAGAACTAAATGCCAGTAACTCAGATTATACAACCCATCTGGAAATAACAAGGTACAACAAAGGAACAGCCCACTAAAATGCTCCTCTGCAAAAATCTGTGGAATAAATTCAGAGTCAGAACTCAACCTCAAAGTGGAAAGCAAGTCCTCTTACATGGTACAGGACACTTATATGCTCTATTCAAATGTGGAGGCTGTATTTCTAGAACTGTCCCAATATTAGGTCCCTATCAATCAGGTTCTTCTAGCACATAAATGAAGACTTCACTTCTATCAGTGTGGTTTTCCTCTCTTCTGAGGCCAACTCTTGGAGACCTGCCTGCCTGTATCTTAAATAACTTTTACCTTTCATTTGGCCATAAACTTGCCGTACTTCTAATGTAGAATCCTGTTGGAGCCTGCTATGGAGTAACATACACCTAGGTGTCCTCTACAGCCACTAGGCCATCTCTCTAGTTATAATCATAGTTGATGACTCTAGGCCTGTTTCTTCACCTATTAATTGAGGGAGTTGGATGCAATTATCTTTGAGGTTCCCTCTGGTCTAAGTATCCTGTGACTCAAAGAATTATACTACTGTGCATCTTGGGGTCCTGGATCACCACTTTTTGTTGATAATCGTAATGATGACAACCAATCTCTCTATTAAATCTTTATCAGAATAGGTCCTAAAAGAGGAGAAGGAGATTGGACAGCCTAGACTAGCACAATACGTAGTTCATTCTATAACTGGAGTGGAGGTGATTAGGGTCCAATATTCGCCACAGGCAGCAGGGCACTGGCACTGAAAAACCTTTCTCTTCTGTGCTCAAAAACATAGAATAGGCAGGGCAAAGGCAACATGGCCTTGCAAAAAGAGCCCTGAAAATGAAACCTGAAGACTAGGTCTGCCATTTCTAGCCATGTGCCCTTGAGCCCGTAGATAGTCACTTTGTCTTTCTGATCCTCAATGTTCTATTTCCCCCAAAAGGGAATATTTTTATCTCCCTCCTAAGTTTTAATGTAAGAGGATTATGTGGGATGACATGTGAAAGTCCTTAAGATAATACATAGTACATAGTAGGCACTCAATAAATGTTAAAAGGTGAATTGAAAAGATGGAAGAACCACCACTCTTCCTATTTTTTAAAAATACTTTCCTCTGCTGAGTCAACCTGCATTATGCCCTTGAGAGGCAATTTTTTTTTTTTTTTTTTCTGGGATAAACAGATCTTCCCTCTCCCCATGATAACCAGGGTCAGTGAATGAAGCGAGAAGGTTTGGCAATTAGAGTCTCTGTAACACAGTAGAAATTAAATGTTACCTGGAACCAGACAGGTAAATGTTGCTCTAAATATGGTACAAGGTATTTTGCTACCCATTAGAAAGTGCAAGGGTCAAGATTAAAGAGAAAGAATGGAGTATATTCCCCAATTTCTTTTATGTCAAATATGTCAACTCAGTGGCACACATTTAATTCCTGCCTTTCTTTGTTCAAAAACTAAGTTGTGGGTTCCTTCTCAAAGTCAAGCACTATTCTAAGTGCTTTACACATATAACCCATTTAATCCTGACAACAAACCTAAGATGTGGGCACTATTATTATCCCTGTTTGGCGTATGAATAAACTGAGGCACAGGAAAGTTAAGTAACTTGCCCTAGGCCACACAGATGGTATACTGAGATTCAAGAGTCCAGGCAGTCTGGCTAGAAAGCCTGTGCTTGGGCCACAGGATTTCTTGAGTACCTGTATCATTAGAACTGTAACTTACTCAGTGAATGCCTCCAGGTGCATTGTGCTCAGTGTTTGGCATTATAATTCATTAATTTAAGCCTCAGAATAACTTAGGTGATATTATTCCTATTTTACAGATAAGGAAACTGAGACTCAGGCTTAAAATAACTTATCCATAGTCGTGAAACTAATGGCAGATCTGAAAAAAGGTTTATCTGACTCCAAATTCCACCTTCTCTCCACTACGCTTGACTGCCTCCTTTTGCGGACTGGCTTTATTAAAGAAATAAGGTAACATAAAGAACATCCTCCCCCAAAACAATGAACCAATCATTCTCTCTCCATAGCATTCATTTCCCTCTTGGGTTAGACTCCTCAGTGCCCCATAACCACCTTTTATTCTGAACATTTTTGAATTCAATTTTTCCAGACAGGGAAAATGAAGCACATGGTATACAGCCATGTTTTCAGGATTTCAGACTCCACTCCTATCAAGCTGGACAATTTACTTCCATCTCCCCATTCTTACTGCTGGACCACAACAATCATATTTCCCCTTCCTGTCCATCTGCATCCAATGTCTCTTGCCTTGAGGGGCAAAGCCCCACCACTGAAATGAAATTTTCTCTGCACTCTGGACCTACTATAATCAGCATTAAACATGAGAACTCTTTTCTGAAGGAGCTGACTCGGTCTGGATCAAGTCAGAGCATTTTCAGGCTTGAAAGATGTTCAATCCTCCTGAACACTTCAGGAATATTACCTTTAAAAAATACATTTTGGCCCTGGATGGGTGGCTCAGTTGGTTGGAACGTCGTCCCGTATACCAAAAAAGGTTGAGGGTTCGATTCTTCGTCAGGGCACATACCTAAGTTGTGGGTTTGATCCCTGGTCAGGGCATGTATGGGAGGCAACCAATAGATGTTTCTCTCACAATCAGTGTTTCTCTCTCTCTCTCCCCCTTCCTCTCACTCTAAAAAATCAATGAAAACATATCCTCAGGTGAGGATTAAAAAGATAATACACATTTAGCATTATAACTTTAAAGACATTCCCAATGTGAAAGGGGAGCTGGAGATGCCCAGAACTTAAGCTGACAGCACTTGGCCAGGAGTAGTAACCAATCTGGAGGGAGATCAAGCAAAGGAAGAGATAAATTGAAGGAAGCAAATCTGGAGTTCTAATTAGTTTAGACATGAACGGGAGGGAAAATGTTAAAGGAGGTGATGAGATCCAGCTAGAGGGTTTTCCTCCTCCCTTCCCTATGGAAGAAAGTTATTCTTTATTGCTAGATATCTGTCACATAGTAAGTGCTAAACAAATACTAAATGATTCAACACAATGGCAAGGTTTTGGTTGTTTCTTTTGAAAATCAGTTTGCAGCTGCCTCAAATCTTTTTTGGAAAGCAGTTATAAAGCAAGTAAAATGAATATAATCTCCACAATAGGTACACCTATGCATTGAATTTCTCCTAAATTAGGTAGATAGGCAACAGTAAAGCATGTCAAAAAGTGAAAGAGCTAAGACATGAAGAGAACTGAATCCATGCATGCTCCCAAAGAACGCAGTATAGTCCTGTAGAAAGAGTAGTCAAACAACCTAGATTTAAATCTCAGCCCTATCTTTCAATGGCTGTGTGGACTTGGGGCAACATTATCCGAAATTTCACCGTTTGTGGAATGGGGAATACCACCACTTTCCTCACGGGGTCGTTGGGAAGATTACTTGGGAATGAAGGTGCCTTACTTTTGGATCTGCACCCCAGGCAGAAATGGCACACTGGCAGTTCAGTACTACAAAGTGTACAAAGTGCAGTGGTGGGCACAGAGCAAACACAGAAGCGGAAATTACAAATGGGCAGCAAGCAAAAGGAAGAAAGATGTTACTTCTCAGGTGTGACCTGGTGTCGGGAGTGTTTTCACAGAGGGGGCCGTCAGTCATCTCTACAAGGCCATCTTCTACATGGAAGAACAAAGGTGTGGTATGCTACCTTTTGAAGTTAGCATGTAAAATTGCTGTAAGGACAAGTAATGGAGAGCTAACGGGTTCAGGAGACAGATTCAGAGAAGTGCCTGGGATTTATAACAAGATACCTTTTTACTGCAGAGTTGCATAGTGGAAAGAAAAATGAATGGTCTGAAGACCTAGGCTGGAATCCCAGCTCACAACTACGACCTTGGAGGAGTTGCTTAACCAATCAAGAATCTCAATTGCAAAACGCAGATAAAACCTCTCAGGACTGATGTCAAGATGAAATGAGATAAGGGATGGGAAAGCTGTTAATGAGATACAGATAATAGGTATTATTAGGCGTTAGACTCTAACCCCCCCCCCCCCAGTATGTCCATGACCTTGGCGTGATTTCAGTTCTTTGCGCCTTGGTTTTCTCATCTATAAAATGGGGAGGATAATACCACCTACCCTATAAACACTCTGAGAATCAAATTAAACCACACATGAGACCTCATGCCTTGCCATCTGTACAGTGCTATAGGTACGTAAAGAACTCCCATCGAGGCTGATACATTTGATGCATGTCAAGGGCTCGTGTCCAAGCAAATGTTTTTATGCCACACAGGTGAGGAAGTCTCGCGTGCATTTACGCATCCAAGAGTGGGGCACAGGGCACAGACGCACGTCTACGGATTCCGGGGGTGTGACTTGCGCGCTCGGGAGGAGGACCGCAGGACGGGCTGCTGGGCCGGAATCTGAGGAGTGGGCGCCGGAGTGGGGGCAGGGGGATACGGGATGCACGGACGGGAAAGGCTGGGGGCACAAACACGCATGCCCAAGCCGGAAACATTTTCGGGGGAGAGCAATGCGCATCCCCGGAATGAGGGGGATGGGGAGGGATGCGCGGTGCAAGCCCCGAGGGCGGCCCGGGGGTGCTACACCGCAAGCCCGGGGCCAGGGCTCTTTACCTTATCGCTGTAATCCCTCAGGACCCGCTCGATAGCCCCCGCCTCGCCGGCCCGGACGATGTACAGGGCGCGCTCCTCATCCATGGCCGCAGGTGCGGGGGAGCCGCGGCCGCTCCGCGCGCCCAAGCCGCTGCCTCCAGGTAAACGCCTCGCGCCCCCGCTCGCTCGCTCCTTCCCAGCTTCCTTCCTTCCCTCCTTCCCTCCCTCCCCTCCAGCCTCCAACCCGCCAGCCTCCGCCCGGGCAGGCCCGACGTCACCGCCCCTCAACTTTCACCCCGCGACGTCACCGGTCCCCCGGCAACCAGCGTCTCGCGGCCGCCCCCTACAAGGCCCAGGACTCTACGGAGGCCTGCCGAGCGGCCTGAGGGCTGGTCAGGCCTGACGTCTTGCTTGCTTTTCTGCCTCTCCCTCCCCCGAAGAAGAATCCAGCCTTTTCCGTGGGCTTTCACAGACAGAACCGTTCTCTCCTGGCCCTCCTCTATGAATCATTCTTCTCAGCTGACGAGAACGACCCGGCTCTTCCCCGCCTGTCTAAGCGACAGCAGCAAAAACGAACTACAATTCCCGGCGTGCAATAGGGTCATTCCACTATTCCATCTAATATACTGGAGTGCCGAATTGCATGCCGGGATTAGTAGTCATCCAGCGGGAAAGACTTCCCTCCAAAGGCGTGCTGGGAACTGTGGTCCTGCGAAGGCCGGAAATGGGAGTCCGGCGGCCCCTGAGGCCAGCGGCCAAGAAACCGTTAGGGGGTGGATCTGAGCGTCCGCCCTGCCTCCTTTTTGTTCCTTACGGAGCTGACTGTCCTGCTGGAGCCGTGGCTGGTTGGACTGGTTGCCGTTCGCGGAAACTGGCACTCTTTGGTGGGAACTGTGAAGCACCGGTTTAAAGCCCTCTTTTCTCGTTTAGCGGTTTCGGTCTCTCTCCAATTCTTTCCTTCCTCCCTTGTTTGCGGTCATGTAATGTGTTCAGCTACAGTAATGTGGGAAATTGCAGGTAATTATCTAGATGAAAGGGGACTCGGCGATTTTTTGGATACCTTTTTTAAAATCATTTTTTTAATTTTTCAGTGATTGACATACAATCCTGTTTTAGTTTCAGGTGTGCACCCCAGTGATTCGACATTAATTACATAACCCGCGAGGTGATCGTCCCGACATACCTTGTGCCCATCTGACACCACGCATAATCGTTAGAGTATTGTTGGCTGCACTCCCTCTGCTGTTCTTCAGATCCCTAGGACTATCCTGTAACAACCAATCTGTACTTTTTAATTCCCGTCGCCTTTCCACCCATCCCCCCCCTCCTCTCCCATCTAGCAACCTCCAAAGTGGTGTCTGTCTCTTTGAGTCTGTTTCTGTTCGGCTTGCTTATTTTGCTTTTTAGATTCAACTGTTGATACGCCTTGATTGCCATTTTATTGGTCATATTTTTTATCTTTTTTTTTCTCCTCAAAAAAGAACCGGTAACATTTCGTGCAGTACTGGCTTGGTGGTGGTGAACTAACTCCTCCAACTTTTTCTTGCCTGGGAAGCGCTTTCTGTGTAGGCTCAGGTTTGCTAAGCGCAGGCTTTCTGTTGCTTTGGCTGTATCGCCTCAGTCAGTGTCTCACAAAGTCAGTCAGCAAATACTTGAGAACCGGCGCTGTGCCCGGCGCTGCTGCATGCAGCCCAGGACCTGCGGTGTAGACACAGTGGGCCCCAAGTGAAGTCCCTGCCGGGATGGAGCTTCAGTTCCAGTGCTTAACCTATTGAGGAGGTGCTATTTTCACTTGAGGATGAGGGAACCTGGGTCTTGGAGAGGCCAATAAGTTAATTTACCCAAATTGCAGAATTTAGGAACTGAATTTGAACTCTGTGTTTCTCTTTCTCTCCCAAGCTCTTTGTTAGAGAGTGGGTGAATTCTCCAGGTGATTTCCAGTTTTCCATGCCTAGCAGCCTTGACCAGAAATCACCTGTCATGCCTCCCCTGCCCGCCTCTACCTCTTGAGCGCTGTGCTGAAGAGGAACTAGAGGGGACAAAAAGGTATTCGCCCAATAATTGCCGAGTTTCTTCTATGTGTCAGATATTGTGCTAGGCTTTGGGAATTTGGAGATACAACCAAATATGGAACATGAGCTCATGGAGCTGTACGTCTTTCTGTGGATTATATTTTTCATGCAGCAAACATTTATTGAGCCTATTTGTTGAGCCAAGGCATTGGGGTAGGAGCTGTGTCTGTAATAAACTAAGTCAGAAAGATTTTAGTCTATCTCGTGAGAGAGCACACTTTTTAGAAAGGTCATGCTATAGTAAGCTATATTCCTTAGGTAATAGTAACATCTTGTAGTCGTTTTGAACAGTTTACAAAACATTTTAATATATACTATCTCAGTAGATCCTTGAGGAAGGTATTGTTCCCAGTTATAGATAAGAAACAGGCTCAAGATGGGACTCAAACTAAGAGCTATAACATAACAGTATTTGGGTGCCTACTCTGTATCCAGTACTGTATTTTGTGCTTTTTGGGTAACCATATATTTATTTTTGGAGCAAGGGCTCCCGGACAGGATACTAACAAGCATAAAGTATCTGAGTAGAGCTGTGTCTTTCAAAGAGAGTCTTACACATGTGTTTGAAATGTCTATTTAACAGAAATAGGCTTATGTTTTTAGGCTCCAACCCTGTACTTTTAAAAAGAGATTTAAAAAATGCAAAACCACATGAATTAATGGCTTGGGAAATTGCACTTTAGTAATTTTAATTAAGCACTAATATTCTGATTTTATAAATCAAAAGGATCTTTGACTTTAATTCAAGTCATCCTTTGACCACTGACGAGACTCTGGTCCCAGAAAAATTAAGTGACTTGTCCAAAATCAATAGTTAAAAGCAGACTCTGGGACTAGAGCCTAGACTAGCTAAATCCTGGGTCACTACGTCACTTTACCTCCCTGAATATTTAGTTATGTGATACTTTCAGTGACTAGAGCCGCTAGTCCAGCACTAGCTCCAGTTCCTGTTGATTCTTGGGTGGCATGGTATGAAGGAATTAGAATTTAGAGACTGGGTAATCAAAGCAGCAAATACTTAGTCACAAGCCATTGTTTGGAAAGATGGTAATATAATAATTCTATACATATATATCAATAGTGCTTTACCAGTCTCAAAATATCTCCACATAGATAATCTGATTTAATCCTTAAAATAGCTTAAAAAAACACAAGGTCAATAGGACAGGCACTATCTTTCTTTTTATAGAGAAAAGGGAAGTTCAGGGTGTTGATCAGTTTGCTCATAAGCAATAAGTTGGCTAATAACTGGTATAGTTAAGGGCTAGAAGTGCTCTGGGTTCTGACAGGATAAAATGTTATGGACCTATAGGTCAGGGCCAGTGAACAAGCCTGAAGATAGATACTAGTCATTTATTTTGGACTTTGATATATATCCTGCTGTGGCACTTCCTCTGCCATGACAATGGGTAAGTTGGAATGTGCCAAATTGAAGGTCTTTAAGGAGTACCTGGTACTGACAGCTTTTAAAATCCAGATCTTCCACATGCGATAATTTTTACACCTTTTCTTTAGAAGCAGAAATTTAAAAACTGAACAGCTTAGTCTAGTCACTACAGCTCCAGAATTGGAATTCAGAAAATTCCACTAATTCAAGATATGACCTGTCACTCAACCTTTCTTAAGCCACAGTGTCCTCAGCTGTGAAATAAAGGAATTGAGTCAGATATTAATTTAGTTCTCTCTCAGTTCTAAAATTTTGTGATTCTAAGAACAACGAAACTATATTTGAACATGCTCATTCTTTAGAAAAATCTATTAAGAGTGAAGTTGTACAAATCAATAGGTGCAAATTAAATATCAGTATGATATATGCAAATCATTTCCTGGGCATACCTGCAAAGATTCTATTTCAGTTGATCTATGGTGAGGCCTGGGTACTGGTAGTTTTAAAAGCTTCTCAGTTGATCTGAGTGAGCAGCCAGGGTTGAGAACCAGTAGACCAATATTTTGATAGAGTATCAACCACTGAAGTAGTTTTTGATAGACTACCAAAATCAAGTGCATGTGACTCTTTAGTTTGAGAAATGAGAATGACCCAGCAAAATGAAAGTTATTTTAATATAGTTGAGAGTATGGGAAACATACTCTCAACTATATTAAACTCTCAACTATATTGTCCTTGTATTATTACTGTGTTATTTTCCGTATGAACAACTGTAAACCTACTTTTGCCCCATCCTGTATGTTGGATGGTCCAGGTACAGAAACTCACCAGGGCAGGAAACCCTGGATGCCTAGCAAGGAGTGAAACTGGGAAAACAAGAACCTTGTCCCCAGAGTAACCTGTCCTCCCCCAGCATTTCGATGGTCATGTGGTTTAGACCCCCTGAGCGTTTCCTCCCTACAGATAACATCTAGGCCTCAGTCGTATTTCAGCTCCAGGCTCAGAAAAGCAGCAAAACCAGACAAGTGGTGCCTTGGCTGCCTCAGGACCAGATACATGGACTGATGACCCCCTGCCCTGGCACCCACCAATCAGTGGAGACCAGGACCCTGAAAGAGCACACCTGGAGAGCTGATGAATATTCTGAGACATTCCCCTTAGACCTCCCCTAAGATTTCCACCACCAGGGAAGCAGACCAGCGCCATCTCTAATTCCTTCTTCCCTCCAAGGGTACCCCATGAGGCTTGCAACCAGGGGATCAATAGGCAGCGGCAGCTCGTTCTGGGCTAACCCCCTGAACCTGTCTCCAAGGCCCCCTTCTCTCTGACTTCTCAGTGCGTCAGAGCACCCCAGCCTACGTGCTCCTGTTGCTTCTTGTAGGCTTTCCCTTGTCTCACTGTCCCAAGTGTATTTTTGCTGCTATCATGGACCCAATACCCTTTGACTCAGTGGTGCATAGCCCTTCCCTTTGTATATCCCCATCCCCTATCCCCTTTTCCTTAAATGAATTCAGTTTTTCTTTATTCACTGTCTGAGATGGCTATTTAGCCTGTCTGTGCACCTCCTACCTTAACCTTTCACTGTATATGGTAATCACTGGAGCACAGAATTATCTTCAGCACCATTAAAAAAAACCCAGTAGAAACAACTAGTCCTGTTCTTTGGGGTATAAGAAACATCCAGGCAATCAGCAAATCTTTTCTAATTGAGCGTAAGTATTATGCAAATCAAAGCAAGATAAACATTGATGGGAAGAAGAATAATCAGAGGAGCCTTCTTGGAGGAGGTGAATTGTAAAGAGAGTAGTGGAGAGAACTTTAGAGGGTTTAACAAATAGGGGAAAATGCCATGAGAAAAGTTCAGGAGGCCAAAATTAACAAGACATTTATTGAGAAATTATACCAACTTGGTTGAACTTGAAAGCCAGCAATGGAGATTTCTTAAGAGGTCAGTTGGTCAGTGGAATAAGGAAAAGTTAAATCTGAGAGATATTTCGTAATCAGTGATGACTCTAAGACCAGCCAACCCAACGTCAACATGTTACATTCCTGAAAACACTATCTCACAATCCCATGTGACTTAAAGTTACATAGAACTGGGAAACAGGAGAGGGTCTGCTGCCGGAGGGTGTCAGATCCTTGTGCACATTATTTTAATTTCTCAGGATCTTATTTATAAAATTAGGGTTGGATTAAATAACTTCAGAGTTTAAAATAACGCCCCCTCAAGAATTTATGACTGCTCAGTCCAGCCTTTCAGCACCTTTATGAAGTTCTTCAGTAATATTTCCAGTATTCTGATTGCTAAAATTGAGCCCATGCTATTAGTCCCTGGCAAATGTACCTACAGTTGTTCAATATTGATTGACTGTCCACAGTGGGACTCTCAAACTAAGCACACAAAATGGGCTCTGCCCTTTAGGAGTTTTTATTTATCCAAGAGCTGGAATGTGGGTCAGACCTATTTGCATCTCGCTGGCTTGGAATCCCATCCAAACACCTCTTGGGAAAACCCAGCGCTTTGGGTGGCAGTGCTGTAATGTGGCGAAAGAACCTGGACTGGGAATTGGAAAACCTGGTTTTTAGTTGTGACTCACTGTGTGTCTCAGAAGCCGATCATTTGTCAAATTCCTTAAAACCCTTCTGGCAACCAGTTTGGTTTTTTTTGGGTTTTTTGTGTGTTTTGTTTTGTTTTTTGTATCTAACAGGAATACTTGAAAGCCAAAAGACTAGTTTAAATTTTAACTCTGTCTCTGGGTGTTCAGGAATAAGTCACTTGCCCTCTTTGGGTTGAGCATTGATTTTTTTTTCAGCTGTAATGAGCATAATAATACCTACTTTGCAGGATGTTGTAAGGGGTAAAAGAGAAGGCTGTCCAAGTGGCCAGCACAGCAGACCTGGCGTGGAGTGGCCACTCAAACGTCAGCTGAACTGGAATGAAAAACGCAGCCTCCCTCACAGTGCTGTTGTGAAGATTTGGGGATAAAAGTCATGTTATACCAAATGCGTAAGTTTTGTTGTTGGTGGTGTTTTTTTAAACAGGAGAGTAATTACAACACACTGCTTTGGTCTTTAAACCTTGGAGTTAATGTCCTCAACACTGACATGCTTTGACATAAGACAGGTTTGGGATAGTGACTGCTGTGTGTGTGTGTGTGTGTGTGTGTGTAAATAAAGAGACTAAAACAACACACACACCATATCAATGTCTTTGCAATTAAGCTTTTGAGATGACATGTCAGAGGAAGTATATTCTCACACCCCTTCTTCCCCCCACTTCCTTTTTAACTCCTTACGCAGTAAAGCATTAATTTACTTACCAACATTTGATTAAACTCTTAAGGCCCCACCCTAGGAGGAGGTGGCAGTGGACAAAGGATTATTGCCATTCATCATCAACACGTTTTAGTCTTCCCCTTGGGTTGCCCGTGGAGGATTAGCATTTCCCTGAAAGGACTACGACAAAATAAATTGCATCTATGGCCAAAGAACTGCCAGCTCCTTTCAGCTGGGGGCACATACCGGGAGCTTTTCCCATATTAGTCAGCTTTATCTCAACTTTTGGGCACTGCCTACATCTGAATTTCATGGGTTTCAGGGTCAGTCAAAACAGAATTGTAGGGCTGTTGAGGTCAGAGGCCACCCCTGTCAAAGGGTAGTGACCTGAACAGCAAGAGGTAGCCAGTGCCCCCCACCCCCCACACCTCCCTTAAATGACTTCATTCTAGTGAATACTTGGCTCATTGCACCTCCCCTGCAGAGCTTTTTTTTTGACCTGGTAATAAAAATCCTCCTGTGACCTGTTTTTTTGTGTGTGTTTTTTTTACATTATTATTGATTTCCTTTTGTTCCTGTTTCTCTATAGAATGACCAAATCTTGGTCCTTGATAATATATTGGTTTGTACGTACCCTGGGAAATGACAGAGGGAAAGCTGGTCTGCTGTTAACTTAGAGTAAGTGGAATGTCGCTAGGCGTGGGGGACCTGCCTTCATTCAGCACACCAAAATTTCCCAGAACTTGTGAAACTTCAACCCTAGTAGGTTCCGTGACCATGGTCAAGGTTGATTTAAAAGCTGCAAAGCTGCTTAGGAGAGAGGAATGGGGGTGGGGTGGGATGAAAACAAAAGTAGGAAGGAGGAGGAAGGCAGCGAGCTGGAGTAGGAGCAGCACAGGCTCTGGAACTGGGTAGTTTGGGTTTCAAACCCCAGCTCTCCCACTTGCTATGTGACTTTGGGCAAAGCACTAAACTGCTCAGAGCCTGCGCTGCTTCACCTGTAAACGGAAAGGACTGTACCACTGCCATAGCTGGGAGGTCGTGAGAAGCGGAGGTGGGTAGAGAAGGCTATTGGGAGGTGATGCCTCGGACGCGCCTGCCACATAGCGGCCCAAGGAATGGAGCCGCTATAGATTCACCCAGATCTATTTCAGAAAGGTACCACAGGTCACAGAGGGAGGCAAGGAAAGCATGTCGCATTCTCCTCATTTAAATACTGTCCTCGACCCTAGCCAGTTTGGCTCAGTGGTTGGAGGGCTGGCCTGCAGAGGGAAGAGTCTTGGGTTCAATTCCGGTCAAGGGCATGGACCTCAGTTGCAGGCACAATCCTCAGCCCCGGCTGGCCCAGTCAGGGTGCGAGCAGGAGGCAACCAGTCGATACGTCTGAAAGGTTAAAGTTGGTGGTAGGCAGGCTAAAGAGCCATCTCAGACAGTGAATAAAGAAAAATTAAATATAATTAAAAGGAGCTATCCAAAGGGACGGGTTACAGAGCACTGAGCCAAAGGGTTTTGGGTCCATGATGGCAGCAAAAATATACTTAGGACAGTGAGACAAAGAAGAGCATATAAGCAGCAGCAGGAGGACCTAAGCTGGGCTGCTTTAGGGACCCTGTGGACTGGTATAGGGGGTTGGCCCGGGATGAGCTGCCACTGCCTATTGCTCCTCTGGTTGCAAGTCTCGTGGGGTCCCCTTGGAGGGAAGAAGGAAGGAGATGCGCTGCGTGCTCCCCTGGTTGGGAGCTCATGCTGGGTGCTTTGTCCTGAGCATATTTATCTCTTTCTTGCAGGTGGGAATCTTAGGGGAGGTCTCAGGGGAAGGTCTCAATAGAATATTCATCAGCTCTCTAGGTGTGCTCTTTCAGGGTCCTTGATTGGTGGGTGCCAGGGCAGGGGGTCATCAGTCCATGTATCTGGTCCTGAGGCAGCCAAGGCACCACTTGTCTGGTTTTGCTGCTTTTCTGAGCCTGGAGCTGAAATACGACTGAGGCCTAGATGTTATCTGTAGGGAGGAAACACTCAGGGGGTCTAAAGTGCATGACCAGAGATATGCTGGGGGAGGACAGGTTACCCTGGGGACAAAGTTCTTGTTTTCCCAGTTTCACTCCTTGCTAGGCATCCAGGGCTTCCTGCCCTGGTGAGTCTCCACATTCGGCTTTCTGTACCTGGGCCATCTAACAGTGTCTCTCTCACATCAATGTTTCTTACCCCGCCTCCCCCCTTCCACTCTGAAAAGCAATGGAAAAAATATCCTCGGGTGAGGATTTAAAAAAAAAAGACTGTCGGTGACTTTGGCTACCTTTCAGTTCTAAAGAAGACGTTTCAGTTTATCCTGAGGGGTGTAGCATGGGCCAGGACATTTTGGATACCATTCCTGGTGGGGGCACAGTATGAAGGTTCCTTGAGAATTCACTCTTCTAAATTCAGTGGCTTTCCCGTCTACCAGGAGACTGTTGTACATACTAAGTATTAGCACTGCAGCTGCTTCTGAGGCTGCTTCTCTCCCCCCTGCTGTCACGGTCAGACCTCATTATTTTTCATAATAGTTCTCAAACAACTGGTTTTAGCTCTTGAGGTATTTATGATGACAAAGGGAGGAATAGAAGTAGGGAGCCCTCTTTCTCTCACCCACCACCTCTCTTCACCCACACCCCTTTCCTAGCAACAGCTCTTCTCTCAACTCTTGGGGCCCACGTCTTCCGTCCCACCTACACCAGCAGCAGCAAAACATGGGGTAAGAAGGCTGGGGCGGATTGAGGTGCAGGAGCAGGAACGGGGAAAGAGCTTCAGGGAGGAGGCTGATGAAGCACAAAAGGTTCTGACCTCCTCGGACGAAGAGGAAGCCACAAGGGCCGTGTCCAAGCTGGCTTAGTTTGGGAGGCTGCCAAGGAGCTGAAGCAGAGAAGGGCCAGGTTAGAAAGTGGGAGGGAGGCGGGCTGTCCTGAAGGGCCAGCAAACCAGTGCAGTCAGAGAAAGGTGTGTCTGTCAACAGTGCGGGGAAACTGTCAACAGTGCAGGCCAGCGATTTTCAACCCTTTTCATCTCATGGCACACACAGACTAATTACTAAAATTCTGCGACACACCAAAAAATATGTTTTTTGCCAATCTGACAAAAAAAAAGTATAATTTTGATGCATTTGCAATGGATGGCTCTTGTTGTGTTCGCTGTTGTCATTATTTTATTTGACAATATAAGGGAAGAGAGGTCAGTGGCCCTGACTAAGTAGTCAGGAATTGCATGTTTTAAAATCTCCTGCAGCCAACAATTGGGAATTGCTGGCGTAGGTTACTGGGGATTGTGATTCTTCTGCACTCTGCAGACTGGAGCCCTGTAAGAAAGAAACCTGGGTGCACCATCAGGGACCAGTCATCTCCGGATCTTAGTGCTTTCAGGTACAAGGGGTGGCGTTTCTCAACTCTGGCTGCATGTTAGCATCTCCTGGGAGCTTTAAAAAACTGATGCCCTGGGGTCACTTCCAGGTCAGTTGTTTACTGTGGGTGGGACCTTATACATCAGTATTTTATAAAGTTCGCAGGGTAACTCTTAACGGGCGGCCAGGGTTGAGAACCACTTAAGCCCAGTCCTATCTGGAGCAGGAGTGTCCCTTCTACAGCATCTTTGTTGGAACTAGGAGTTCATCTCAGCTCTACCTCACTTTAAAGGCACTAAGTATATCTACTTTTCCTTTTAAGCTTCCAGTGATGCTTTGCATTCTTCAGGCTTTGAATAAATCTGACTTTGCCTCAGGAGACCTACAGCAATCCTTCCCCACACCTTTCCCCTGTAATAATGAAGTATTTCTACTGTCCCCTTCCAGGATTTATTTACTTTTTTAATTTGCAATTCTGCCTTTAAGAGATGCAAGGAGTTGGGACAAATAGCCTGTTTTTGCTCTTCTCCAGATTCACTTGAGACATTTTAATTGATGTCACTTTAAAGCCAATATTAAAGACAAATCTGGAAAGATGGGAAAATTGCAACAGACTACTACCCAGATCTGTGCAGGAGAGGATGGGGTTGGGCATGAAGAAGCAGGTGGAGTGTTGCTCAGTGGTGGTGCTGCAGGTATTGGGGCAGAGCTGATGGGCATGAACCTCAGTCTGTTTTTGAGCACCAGCTGGTGGAGCCGTCGCCTTCTCTCTTGTGGCTGGCAAGAGAATTCTCAGGAAGAATCACTGCCCAGCTGCCAGTCCCTTCTTTGTTTTCCTTAAGCCATCCACCCTCCTCACCCAGATCTGCGGGCCCGAGTCCATCAGCACACAGACTGTAATTGGGATGTCATAGTCATATAACATGCCTGCTTGAGGTCCAGAGTGGGGAGGTGACCCCCTCCAAGGTCACATGGTGGTGAAGCCAAGGCTTCCTTTCAGTTCTCTCTCCACGATTTCAGTCCCTCTCCCCCTTTAGGTTGGACTTACTCAATGGCAGTTTTGATTGGTCTGTGACTGGGTTGCATTCTCAGAGGGGAGATTCCCTTTCTTTCCAGACCTGGGGTATATTAGAGGCCTCACAAAGGACACAGCAGGCTGGATGCCTAGGACGCCACAGGCCTGCAACGTGGGTGAGCCATCCTGGCTGCTGTTCACGACTCCAGCCAATTTCAAGCTGGCAGAGTCCTTTTCAGAAAGAGTCCTAAAGAGGGGAGTGTCCCTTTATTGCCAAGACTCCTCTGTTCTTTCTCTGACAAGTGACTGGCCCCACTCCCAGCCGCCAACCTTGCCCATTCCCATTCTGGTGACAGGGTAGGAACCATCAGAGAGGGAGAGAAGGTGCAATTGAGTCATGAGCTCACAGCAGCTGTTGTCTTTTCCTAGTCAAATCCTTGTCAGTTCTGAAGTTGAAGGTTGAGAATAATTGGGAACATAGGCAGTGTGCTCACCTCCCAAGAGATGGGTACCTTGTGCTCTGGAGAGAACAAACACCCAGTGGCTCCCAGCTCTTGGCTGTGCTGTGAGGGGGAGGCATGCTCATCTCCCTCGCAAAGTTCTTGGAGTGACTGTTCTCTGGGATTCAGGTCCTTGTTGATTGTGGCTGTTTTTGCCTAAAGATTCGTGCATTTACTGAGCTTGTGGCTGTGACTCGTATATGGGTGTCGTTTATTATGTGCTGCTGCTACCTGGCTAGAGAATTTGGCAATTGCTTTATTTTTTTATGATTAGTATGTCAAAAGTCAAACTTACTCCACCCTTTGATTTCTGGAGCACTAGCTCTGGATTTTAAGAGCAATAGGTCTGGGCATCCTCAGGTCTGTTTTATACAGTGACTGAATCTGAAATTTCATTCTTCTTTCCCCTTACTTTCCTCATATAAAGCCAAATAATGGATCGTGGCCAAAGATCAAATTAATTTACCTTCAGAGAGTGAAATACAGCACCTACTTTCTTTTGACAGATCAACATAGCTAAATTTTTAAAGGGGATGCTATGTAAAATATATCATTTTAATCTTAAAATCATTTTCAGGTACAAATATGTTATGTAATAGCAAGTGAAAACTTGGCTTTAAAAATAAATCTTTCAAAATGCAAATTGAGTTGTCAAATTCTCCTGCCTTTTAGTTAACATATCACTACTGCCATTTCTGGAAATCTTTGGCTCTGACTCTCTGATAGATCCTAGACTCTGGGGCAAAACATTTCATCGTTTTGCCTGTGTATCCTCAGTCCTCAGCCCCAGGATCCAAATGCAGGGCTGGGGAAGAATCTGTTGATGCTTACTGAGCATTCAGTAATGTTACTGTCTGTTCCTGAAGTTTATGAGCATCTAAAGCACTGCACTTGACATGTCTTTACACCCAGTGATCATTAACGCACAGTGAACTAAGTGCCAGGGGACCAAATCCTAATGATCCTGGTGTTGAAGAACAACATTCCCGTTAAGGGCTGAGAAGCCCCTGCCCTTGGCTGACGTCAGTCACCGTGCAGACTTAAGTCCTTGTGTGTAGAATGGGTCCCCTACAAACTTCAGTCAGTGTGCAGGTACTAAACTGTTGCTGAAGGACTGCACCTGGGAATAGTATCCACATTTTAACGATTGTTTTATTGAGATGACGATGAACTGGATAAGCATGAATATATAGGACCACTTAGTTTTGTTTTGCCTACTTACACCCTAAATCAGAATGGTATTTATATCACTCACACACACACACACACACACACACACACACACACACACACACGGGCCTTATCAAATGCAAAATGAAGCAGGTCATTTCAATACTTTTTATTTGAGTGTGAAACCATTCATATCTTGCACAACTGTACAGATAAAACTATTTCCATTTTAGCTGTAGACATGATTATCACACAGAGTGGGTGTGATCAAAGATTTTATTTACAGAACAATTGCTAAAACATCCGATGTCATATTTCTATTTATTTCTTACCCATAGGGTAATAGGTCCACCATAATTGCTTGGTGCTTTTTATAATACAGAAAGAAAACCTATGTTAAGCTCTAACAAACCTCACAAATTGCTACAAATCTGACAGAAAAATGCCTATGAAAAAATTTTCCAAAAGTACAATACATTTTTATTTCCACACATACACAGTATAGTATAGGCTCAAAGGCACAGCTTTGAAATTTTTTTCTATCAAAGTGTCGGAAATTATAGTCTTATGAAGGAACCGGGCAAGTCACTTTCACACTTGGTGCTCGGTGAGTTAATGTTTGGTCCATCCAGTTTCACAACGTCATACAGCAGAGTGTGGTACTCGATGCTATCACGGAATTTAGAAACCACTCCCTGTCTATTGCTGACACTAGCCACTGTGCAAACTTAGGACAAATACTAGTCTGTAGAAGAACTAGTCCCCTACAAACTTTAGTCAACTTAAGGCATACAGAACAGGCCTCTTCCTTGCCTCTAGCCAGTGCTCACATTCCAACACAGGGACTGTGACAGACACGAGCGTAACAGGGAATCTGGAGCTGCCAGGTACCTGTGTTTAGCGCTGGTGCTCCGGGAAGCACCACCAAGAAGAAAGGCTGCGTAGAACATATCTGAGGGCTGTTCACTGTACAGTAAGGTGACAGACAGATGGCAAGGCGAATGCTCTTGGTAAATTATGTGCCCATCCAAAAACACAAACCAGGCTCTGTCTCCAGTATCCATCCTTCAAGACTAAAGAGCTTTTGTCAACAGGAAAATAAGTAACTTACAGGGAGAGGCTGGCAACAAAAGCCAAGTCATGGAACAAAGGGAAAAGGCACCGATGGCCTGTCTGATAGTGCTCTACAGAAAGGCAAGTCTGGCTTGGCGACAGGAACCCAACCTCACTGACTATAGTGGGTCCTGTTTCTGAACTAAAGTTTACTCATCCCACACTGAATCCCAGCCTCACGATCGTCAGGAAAATGGATGCCTAGGAATGGTTCACGAGTTATAATGTATAGAGATAAAGTCTTCTGGGGGAGGGCTGAATGGGTTTATTATTATTAATACTTATTAATATTAAATATGGGTTCCTATGAGAGCAGTCATTTAGCCCATCCTGTGGAGGCCTCTCCGTTGATGTAAGCAAAGCCAGGAAAGTGTTGCATGTGCTCATACTCAGAATTCCTGCGCGTGGTCAGGGGTGTGTACATGTCACTAGAGTTTCCATACCTCGTGGAATGCACAGACGGGCTTGTGTAGCACGTGTTGGCTGTGGGCACCTCTGGCCATCGGGGGGTGACTGGGGTAGGATGCAGTCTGGGAGTACTGCTCATCAAACAAGGTTCCATCCGGGAAGTGGGGCTATTAAAAGGGTACTTGTTGAGGGGAAAGAAATTCCACAAAGTTAAAATTTGCTTGAAGTTACATATACACATTATCAGTCACGTTCATAGTTTAAGTTAAACTTCTTAAGATGCTATTAGTGAAAGTCAATGGGACACAATCAGTGAACTTCTGAAAGATCGAACCTTGGTCTAGGGAGTATCCAACAGGAGAAATGCAAAGGATCTTGGCCAGAGCTGGACTGGTGTTCACTCAGCCAGCAACACAGACTCTGGGCTCTTAATCTGGAATGTCTTGGGAAGTCAAACCCAAAAGAAGGAATAGCCCTACTGGGAACACAGGAGTGATACAGGAGAGAGAGAGAGGGAGAGAGAGAGAGAGGGAACATGAGTAACAGCATGTCCAAGTAGATATGGATGGATGGTTGTTTTATCATTAGTTATGGAGATGTGATAGGTCCCACTCAATCAACCCAAGAGAACAGTACTGCCAAGTAAAACACAATGACATTATTAAAAATAGCATTTTACAGCTGAATTCAATTATGAACTGCAGCCTAAAAGCAGGCTTTTGGAGAGGAAGCAAGTCAACAGCTTCAAAGGTTATTATTAGTGCCTATCATTTGAAGAACATCTTTTTGGTTCATAGTCACTGGAGTCCTGGAAGATACTCAGGCAGGAAGTGGCAGACTATTGGGCTTGGTGTGTGTGAATGTGGGAGGAGTCGGGAGGAGCCACCTGGGGGAGGGTGTGCTTCTGTGCAGGTCAGAAACACAGGTGCTCGTAGCTGCAAGAAGAGGGGAAGCAGTTCTAGAAAGAATTAGAAATAAGAGAAATGTCTCTGAAGTGTTCTTTACTTTTTTCTCAGTTCCCAAGATAGCTATGCAAATAAGCCCTTCAGTACAATCAGAGGGGAGACAGGGAGGAGCTCTGAGGCGCCCAGTTTGCGGGCCAGTCAACACAAAGATTTCCTCGCTGTGCCGAGGGCCACCCGGCAGGACAGGAACCAGTCAGCAAGGATGGCGAGGAGAGCGAGCAGGGGAGAGAGAGTGGGAATGTGTGAATTCTTCTGCTCCCCATCTGTCTTCCTTGACAGTTGGAGAGTGGAGCCCCGAGGGATTAGGTGGGAGGCTGCCTCCTGTGAGGGAGACAGACAGGCTGAAGCCGAGACAGCCGGGAGAAGGGGTTGTGACAACAATGGCTGCTGCTTGAAGTCGAGGGGGCCAAAGGGAACCATTCTGCCTCTTTGAGGGGGAGCCCGAGGGAAGCAGGGGGAGGCTCTCAGGCCTGAAGCATGGGAAGAGAACCAGCAATTCATCGGTCAAGAAGGAGGGATCCAGCTTCTGGCAGAGGGTCTGGCCTACCGGGGACAGCGCGCCCTGCACAGCCGAGCGCAGCAAGGAAAGGGAGCGGGGTGAGGGTGCTGTCTGGGAACTCACGGGAGGAGGCAGCCAGGGCTGTTGCCAAGGTGACTGACAGCATACCAAGGCTTTCACGATGCCCAAGGGTACCCCGTACGTGCGGCAGCCATGTGGGACCCCAGGCCTGAGCAGTGGAATTCCAGCCCAGGACCCACTCTAAAGCCCAGAGAGACCTCAGTAAGATTGGGCCCTGCCCAGGAAAACAAGATCCCAGGTATTACACAGCCCACATTAAGCAATAGTACAAAACGGTCTTTTAATTTTTTCCAACAGGTCGCTTCCCCCTCTTGATGGTCTCTCCCGTAAGCTCCCTGGACGCCTGTCGCCTCACTCCACAGGCTCGCCCTGGCGGAAGCCTCCTCTCGGGTCAGTGGCATGCCCGGCTGGTTCCCACCCAGGGAACTGTCTCCTGTTTCCTCCGCCTGGCACACTCTCTACCACCCCTACCTATCCCTAGGCTCCTTGCGTGTCTGCCTTTTGGTCATTCTTCAGATCTCAGCTCCAATGCCTCCTCCTCAGAGCGCCTTTCTGAACGTCCTATCTCAAGAAGCTAAACGCTCCGCCCTCTGCCCCTCAGGTCGGAATGGTGTCATTCTTGGCAGCTGTCTCTCTCTGGCTTATAGTCACAAGCTCCCGGGGGGCCTTCTCATGTCTGCCACCATATTCCCGACATCTAGAATCATGCCTGGCACCCAGTAGGTGCTAAGTAATTATTTGGTGAGTAACTTATTACTTGGTGAGATGTCAGCACTAGAAAGAACCTTAGGGATCCCATAATCCAGCTCCGTGTCATACAGCTGAGAAAAGCAGTACCCGGGGTGAAGCGTCCTGCCTACAGTCACATGGCCAGCCAGTGGCAGGGCTGGCGTAAAACCCCATCCTAGGGTCACGCTTCCCCACGTTCGCCTGCCTGGCCCACCACTGAATTACACAGAGAGGAAGAGCGCTCTGCAGTGGACATGCAGCCCATTGACCTTAACCTCTCCGTCACCTTTCCTTTCAGCTCCCCGTCCTCTGCAGACCTCAGGGTGTGACAGTTCTGATCAGGCCGCAGCTTGCTGGCTCTGACCGTCCTCATGGCCATGGCTCGTGTAGGTAAAACATCACAGTGCGGACTCGCAACCTCCTTCCCCCAGAACCCGAGAGAGTGTGGCTTTTGTGCCTAATCGAGGACCCCAGATGCAGCTGTGCCCAGGGGTTGTGTCACAGACTCAAAAGAGTAATTGCCTGGAAATGAGACTGGCTCAAAATATCTCCAATGTGACAATAAAATTCTGTTACCACAGAATCCGGCCTGGAAAATTCTGTCCCGTTAGGTCAGCTAATTGCAAATGAGTCAGTGACTCGCTTTCCCTGCGGTGAAGAGCCCATTGAGAGGCGAGGGGCTGGAGCGCTCGATGCCTCTGCCTCCGCCTGGTGATTAGCGCCGCCAATGAAGCTTCTATTTAGTCTGCCCGTGGCGCCCGCCTCACCTCTCACACTTCACATCCGGTTTCACGCCGGGCCCTTAAGCAGGCTGGGCACAAACCTCTGGGTCCGAGAGCTCGGCCAGAATAAAGGCCTTTTTGTTGAGGGCCCACAACAGGAAGTTGCTATTTTCTGGGTCGGATCCCGCGCTATTGCTCTGGATGTGAGAATGGAGCTCAGTCTCCAGTGCCTGCCCTGTGAGAGGTATGTGAGGTGTGGTTGCGGGCACGTGTTTGTGTGTGCGTGTCAAAGGTTCAGTCACATGGCTGAGGCTAAGTCCGTCTCAGCCGTGCCTGACTGTGGGCCTCCTCGGAACCATATTAGGACGTTCTATTTTGAGAAACGACTCCCCACACCAAGGGCTGACTTTCCTGCACATGGCGAGGGAAGAATGAGCCCTTTATCCCTGACCTTACCAAATGGGCTGTTCCTTGAGCAAGGGGTGAAGGGTGGCCCAGTCAGGAGCACAAACTTTTCCTGTGAAAGGCGGCTCTCGCCGCACCACGGTTCTGCCAGTGGGCCGGCCCCACAGGCTTCCTCTCAGCCACTTCTGGAAGAGGCCAGAGCCCCCACGCCCGTGCCAGACAATCGTATCTGCTGAGCTTTCGGGGTCAGGACTGAGTTAATACACGTGAGACACTTGGCACACCCATGCAGAAAGTGTTCGAAACACGTCAGCTATTACTAATAATCTCCCTCGAATCATAACGTCATGAATGGCAGGGAGCGCCTTAGTGACTCGCCATCTGGTCCTACCCATCCTTGGGGTCAAGAGAGGGGAAATGGCCTGCTTGTGGGTGGTCACACAGCAACTTTGTACCAGAGTAAGGATTCACTCACTCACTCGTTCGTTCATTCATTCATTCCACTGACAAGTGTTTACTGAGGACCCACTAAGGGGCAAACCTGGGCTGGGGTCCGGGAATATATGGTTAGAAAAAAAGGACCTGGCCCCTGCCCTCACAGAGCGAGTGCAGTGTGGGAGAAAAGCACTAACTATAATTACACAGAAGCTAACAAAGGGTATAATGTATACAAGCAGTGCCAACTGTGAGCCAGGCCCTGATCTAACCTTTATTAACTCACTCAACCCTTGCAACAACCCTATGAAATAGGTGCTATCACTATCCCCCGTTTTCACATGAGGCAATTGCGGCACAGAGCTAATCAGAGGCAGAGCTGGGATTTGAACCCAGGAAGCCTGGCTCTACCATCAGGATCTTACACCACTTTGCCTGACTGATCTGTATTCCCTTTGGCCCAGGATGCTATCCCAACGCAGAGCACCCTAAGCAAATTCTGCAGCAGTCAAGGGGCCTCTGAGGTCAAGGACCCACGGGGCCGGGGCTGATCTGGGTTGAGACAGAGGTACTGTGAGTGCTGCGTGACTGGCAGGCTGGGCCGGGCCTTGGCCATCCAGGTGAGAAGTAAGGGACAGCTCTCAAGGCCATTCTAAGTGTATTTCTAGCCACACAGCTTCTGGCTGATCAAATGGCTTTGAGCTCAAGTTTACATCCCAGTTTACATTCATGGCTGTGGAGAGGGTGGAGGCTCCATGGACATGTGTGGAGTGAGGCTCAGAAACATTTTGTAGCCGTGTGCTGGGCCTGGTCTGTGTTCTCTTTCGGGCCGGCATGAGAATGGGGGCCTGGGAAGGTGCAGCTGACAAGATCCCCCATTCACTTACTCGGATGTGAACGAGGGCAGCATCATTGCCACAAGGGTGTTTCCTGAAATAACTTAAACCTTACACTGTGAAGCCTCGTTCATCTGGACTCGCTCCTTAGAAATTACGAGAGTTCAAGTAGGGCTGGAGATTTACCTTCGTATTACCCGAAAGCAAGCATGTGCTGTGCAAAGCAGCAATATGAGCAAGGGCGCACGCACTCTAGGCCAGGCACAAATGACCGCAGCTTGCTTTGAGCATGTACGTGCGCAGGTGCTTACAATCCCTGCACAGCGAGGAACTGTACCAGCTCTTTAAGGCACGCCTGGCGGGCATGTGTTTGCAGAGGTCACTTTCAGTTACTCTTGAGCGGATGGCCAATGGCATTCATTCTTTAACCAAATTCCGTAATTGCAATTTTTCTTCAGACCGGTCTTTTCCCCAGTGAGTCTTATATACTGAAGTGTGACACTCAGTACTGAGGACTGGAACAGTTTGACCTCTGCTCTGGAAAGTTGAAACTAATTAGCCCTGCCTTAGCCAGTGTGGCTAGCTGGTTGGAGCATCATCCCGTGCACCAAAAGGTCGCCGGTTCAATTCCCTGTCAGGGCATATGCCCAGGTTACAGGTTCAATCCCTGATCGGGGTGCAGATGGAAAGCAGCCGATGGATGATTTTCTCTCACATCAAAGTTTCTCTCTCTCCCTTCCTCTCTCTCTAAAATCAATAAAAACATATTAAGAACACATACAACTAATTAATCCTGCGCTGGCTTTCCCCTATATGCTCAACCTTAACCCAAAGTACTAGGAAAGGAAAGAAATAAGGTATCTTGGGTGTGTGATTCTTCTCTTGGAAACTTGAAACTTACTGAGAATAGTTGCAGTAGCCTCTTGAATTTACCTCCCACCCTCCAATACACACATAGTGCAGTGTCCATGCGGGGGCTTGGCGCTGGGAGTTGGAGAATTTGCTTCGGGGCCTGCGCTGTGTCACGTACTGGATGCCTGACCTGGCGCAGACTACCTTCTGAAGCGGTTTCCTCATCTTTAAAAATTGGAGGAAAATGCCTTCTTCTCAAGGTTGCAGTGAGAATTAAGTGCCCAAATGAAAGTGCCTAAAACAGCACTTGATACATAAATGTTAATGAAAAACAAAACGAAGGATTCTTTGTCTTTGGCGTACCTTCCGCAGAAGCACTGACCTCACTCATTAGTCTGGCAGAGATGTGACAAATTAACTTCTCCCCACCCCCCTTTCTAAATGGAGACTATGGCATAAGCCACAGAGTGCAAAGTGTGCTGTGTGGTGGGGTCAGAGGTTGTCAGAGACTTTGTCTAAGGGCCACAGGGCACGGTGGTGAAGAGGCCAGCCAAGGGCCTGTCACCTCTCACAAGATATCCTCGCCTGGGTTCAAAGCGCTCCACCCTGAGCTTTCCTTTAGTCCTTGCCTTTCCATTGGGCCCACAGTTAATGCCAGTGCTCCAGTTGGGGAATGCTGTGGCTTCCAGTGCGGATGCTGCAGACCTATCTTTCATCACCAGGGACCACATGGGCCTTGAGGAAACCCTGGCTTTTTTTTTTTTTCACAGCAATGGCTTTAAAAATATCATCCCAGAACACCAGCTGCAGAAATTCCATGAGGAGGGACGAGGGACGAGGGGGTGAAGAGGGAAGATAATGCCGGGAGCTGGGGGTTTGGAACATTAGCTTGATCTCGCCCCTTTGCTTAGACTAGTGTCTCTTCCTGGAGCGTCAGCTCTCCCAAAGCAGGCACGTTTCTGTCCCATTCTCTGCTGTATTCTCAAGGCTAGAGCAGTGCTTGCTACATACTAGGCACCTGGCAATCACTGGAGGAATGAGGGAGGGAATGAATGAGTTGCTGATACTGTGTCTGCAGCAGCAGCTCTAAGTCACAGAGAGGAGCGCAGACTCTGCTCCCAAGGGAAGCAGTGCCCAAGGAGCCTGCATCTCCGCGTGACGCAGCTGGAGACCTGTAATGAATGCCCCAGGTGGTGATTTAGTGGAATCAACTTCTTGGCTTATCTGGGGATTATACCAGGGCTCCCCTTGGTACCTCGGATGGAAATCAAAACAGACGCCCGTTGGCCCCGAGCGCCGAGTGTTGTGGATACATTCGCCTTGTACCCTCCTCAGAGGCAAGTCTGTGTCCTGACAGCTGATGCGACTGGGCCGCCACCCCGGCTCACGTCCTGCCTTCTCCCTTCTTCACTCCTGCCTCTCCCAGCCCCTTTCTGGTTCGCGCAGCGAGTGCCGCGAGAGCTGTCTTTCCTAAGCATGGTCTCACCTTGTCCCTCCCAGGCTCCCAAACCTACCACGGTTCCCACACCTGCCGAACCCCGAGCACCCCTGGCACCCACACTGCTGCTGACGCTGCCCCACCGCCTGCTCACTCATCTGTTCCGCAATCGCTCGGCGAATGCTCACCCAGGAGAGGCAACAGAGGGCGGAGTAAGAGCCTGGGTAGCTGGGCCACGCTGCCTGGGGTCAATCCTTGAGCAAGAGACCTCTCCCTTTCTTTTCTGCAAGGGTTACCGTGAGGATGTGCAAAGTGCTCGGCACATGCTCAGTAGAAGCAAGCTGCTCTTTCTGATAGATGGCAAGTCCTGTGGCCAGGGGATGCTAGACTTAATTTTTGCTTTCAAGGAGTTTTCGAGTCCCCTGTGGGGGTCAGGAAAGCCAGCAATGATAATAGTGTGAGGAGTGTTACTAATCGAGGAAAGCCCAGCGTTCAATGCGAGTACAGAGGAGTGGGACATAATAAAGTCCTGGAGGAAGGGGCGAGTGTCAGAAAGTGCCACAAAGACCTTGAGATGCTTGCTGGGAACAGCAAGCAGAAGAGGCCGGGGGAGAGGATCTGAGCCAGAAGCAGCTTTCTCGGCACAGACATGGCGGACTGCACAGGGGTTGGCTGGCTGGAGCAGAGATGGGGGTAGGGGTCTTTGTAGGCCAGAGAGGCAGGCAGATGGTACTGAGTCTTGAGAGACATGCTAAGGAATTGAACTTGACTCTGAAAGCGATGACACACAAAATGGAGTATTATGACCAACTGGGTTTTCCCCCAAAGACTCCCTTAGCATCAGTGTAGGGGCTAGACCAGAGTGGGACAAGTTTGGCACCATGGAGACCAATGGGAAGGCTTTTGCTGTCATCTAGGTTAGATAAAGACCTGAGCTGAGGCAAGGACAGCGGGGGTGCAGAGACACAGAGGATGTAGAATTGAATGGAACTGGTGACCAGCTGTGCCTGGGGCCAGTGCACAGGAAAGTGTCTTAGACAAGTACAGTGCCCAGCACAGAAGTTATAGGTACAGCCACAATTCCCATTCACCACAGGCCACAGAGGTTGATCTGGTTTGTTAGACAGTGAGGGGCAAAGGCAACGTGTGGCCTGAGAATGATCTGATAAAGGGTCCGCCTCGAGGATTCTTCTGGTAAGAGTGTTTGTGGGGGCTGCACTGAGAAGGAGCACATGGGGGAGACCGAGGCACTGGTTAGAAGGCCAGGAGATAACAGTCCCGGCAGGACTCGATGAGGGTCTGCACCAGAGAATGGTGATGGGAAGGAGACCCGAGGTCCAATCGGAGGGGGCTGCCCGAAAAGGGGCAACAGACATCGCAGCTGATCGGATTGGATCAGAGAGGTCAGAGAGGGCGGAACTAAAGACAACTGTTTGCACCCACGTGCGTGAAAGCAAGTGGGGCAGCCACTGAAGAACCAACGACGCTGGGGGAAAGGCCACTCTTTCCTCATGACACTCGGACTGCACACACAGTACACAGCAGGTGCTCATTAACTGTGTGACGCTGATAGACCTGGCCTGGGGCTTGGGCAAGTGGGTGGGACCACCGACTCACCTGCGCAGAGCTCCTGTGGTAAGGGGCGTAGTGCAGGGGTCCAGAGATGGCTGCCTCGTGAGGGAGGGCCGGGTACTGGCTCTGCATCGGTGGGGGGTGCTGGTTGCCATAGCTCCCATAGTTATAGCTTCCCGTGTATCTAAAACGCATCAAGCACATTGACTGTGGTGAGCAATAGCAGGAGGAACAGATCAGTGTGACATCGTCAAGAATGCGCCTCCTCTGGTTTTCCTTCTTCTCTCTTTTTCCCCCATTTTTTCCCCCAGTCTTAGCGTCCCCACTCTGTGGCTTTGTTGTGGTAAATTAAACTCCCAGGTTGATTTGCCTTCTCCCCTGGCACCAGGAGCTGAGGGAACAAAAGCTAGTCCTGAGCCAAACCTAATTAGTGATGGAACCTCCGCACCTGTTGTCTTAAAAACCCCCTATTATAGCCTGAAGTCCAAGAGCAAAAAAAGCAGCTGCTGTGGGATCTGTGTTTTTGTTTTCAGGCCTCGGCTTCCCCATGATGGGGAAGGACAGAGTCTCGTCTGTGAGCTCTGTCCTGGGAGCAAACACCACGGCCTGGCCAGCCGGGTGTCAGAAACCCCAGCTCTCGGCCTGGTTCCACACTTTGCAGCTGGGGACCTTGGGCTGCTCACAGCCTCGTTCTCTCATCTGCACGTGCTGCACACGCTGATTCGGAGGGTCACACGTGTGAAGACACTCCCTAAAGCCAACCCTATGGGCACACGGGATGGTCTTATCACTGCTTTAATAATAACCTCACAGCAAAGATGCAGATGGATGACCGTGTGGATGTCTACTTGGCCATTCCTGCAGGGTCAAAAAGCTCTCAAAGTTTATTCTAAATGTGTGGGGAAATACTCAAAGAGGCCCCTGAAAAATAATGGCTGCCCTACAGATGCATCGGGGGCACCTGAAGCAATGGAAATAACTTGAGGATGCCCACCCTCAGGGTTGCCACCTTGCTGCACTATGCTGGGCCACCGAGAGGACGGGACCTGAGAGGTCCTCCCCCGCCCCCTTCCTCGCTCATCCCCCTCCCCCCCTCCTCCCTCCCCCTTCCTCTCTCCTCCCCTTCCCCCTCCCCCTCCCCTCCTCTCTCCTCCCCTTCCCCCTCCCCCCTCCTCCTCCTCCTCCCTCTCCTCCCTCTCCCCTTCCGGCTCCTTCTCCCCCTCGTGTTTTCCCCTGCAGCTGGTCTGCTGGAACCTGGCTGCGAGGCTCACTGCACCACACCGCAGAGCCTCACCTTGAGGGTGAGACGCTTTTTAACATCATAAGCGTCTTTCAGATCACTGCATTAGACACTGCAAGGTTAGTGTCTTTTGATAAAGACAACGCATAATGGCAAAGAGCTACTATGATTCAGGCCACAACTTTCAATGGCTTTGCAGATGATTCATCACAGCAACATCACTACACAATACAGGGTCCAAAGCACCACTGGAACCCACAGGCGTTCCCTGACCCCATTCATGATCACTGCCCTCCAGGACCTCCAGCTCTCAGGTGGGGAAGCCCTCCTCCAAACAGTCATAAAAGACCGGGACCTACCGTGAAGCTTTATAAGGCTGCAAAGTGCACACAGAGCCGCCGAGGGGACTGCTGAATGGGAGTTTCCAGCTGAGACTCTGAAGGAGCAAAGGCTCTGGAGCAGACAGCTGCTCCGTCTGGACCCCACGTTTACCAGCTGTGTGACTCTGAGGAGCTGTACTTCATCAACCAAGTCTCAGTGTCCCCATCTACAAAGTGGAGTCACTAACACCCACCTCGGGGACTGCTGAGCACACTGTGAGAACTCAGCAAAGGGTGGCCCTCTTCCTGCCCTTTGAGAAAACAACTGCCAAGTGAGCCCTGCTCTTTAAAATCAAATTTAGAAGGCGCCATCCCAGGAAAGTCACTTACCCGTGCTCCTCTCTGTGCGGGTAAACGGGTATCCTGTGTGTGACGGTGGAGGAAGGCACATGAGTACTCCTCATACAGGGGAGCTGTTGGGAGTTCTCAGCTGGGGACCCTGCCGCCGTTGTCACTGTGTAGGTTAGAGACCACGTGTATGACTGCATCGGTCCTGCAGAGACAAATTAAGATGCATCAGTCCTAGTACAGCTCTCGCACTGCCAGCTCTTCCTTAGAACACTTCAGTGGCTTCCCATGGCTCTTGAGCTGAAAGCCAAAATCCTTACGAAGCATATGTCTCTGGCCCTGCTGACCTCACCAGAAGCATCCCCTACCCCCTGCTTCTGTTCTCTCCAATCCAGCCATAATATCTTTCTTTCACTTTTTTCCAGAGTACCATGACTCCCAGCACCACAGGGCCTTTGCACATGCTGTTTCTGCTGCCTGGAACCCTCATGCTTCCCTTAGTGCCTGTGCATGCTTCATATCTCAATATAGATAAGCTGTCTCCTAGGCCCAGACTGGGTCCGGCCCCACACTGCACTATAGTCCTTGACGGTGTCTACCACAATTTGTAATCTTACATCCATCCATTAATGAATGTGATTTGATTAATGCCTATCTTCCACCCCTGCCTCGGGCTATAAACTCCATGAGGGTAGAGGCCTTGTCTATTTTGCCCACTATTGTATCCCCCAGTGTTTAGCACAGAGCCTGGAGGCCAAAGTATTTTCAATAAAGTTTTTAAAAGGAAGAAATGGAAAAGGAAAGATAGCAAGAAAGAAAGACGGAGTGAGGGAAGGAGAGAGAACAAAAGAAGGCTTGGGGCAACGAAGCTCCATAGGCCTAGCAAAATAACTTCTTAGCACTCAACTCAACAGGTGTTAAGGATCCAACAAATTGCTTTAAGTAAACATAAGTAGATTAGTGAGCTCTGCTTGCCCAGGTCTTTTTGAAGATTATTAGACAGTGACCTTAACCGTGACCTATTCCATACATATTATTAATTCCACTAATTTACTTTTTAATTGGATACCTTGAAAGTGCTAGGGACTGAGAAAAGAAACTGACAAAATTAAAAATACTAAAGATGCTTAAGAATTTTATGAGATGGTTAGAGTAAAAAAATGATGATTTAAGAAATCGCTAATAATAAATATGCCTATGGTATTTAATAAACTTGACAAGAAACTCATCAACTTAATTTCTGATAAATTCTAGAATGTCGACATCGTGGAAATGATTAAACCTAATTTTAGAAGGTAGAGGAAATAGCATTCAACTCCCCCTTGTAGGTACATGAAAAACTAAAGAATTGGTTAAGGGAGGCCAATTTTAAGAAATAAAAGAGAAGCCCTGGCCAGTGTGGCCCAGTTGGTTGGGCATTGTCCAGTGAACCAAAAGGTTGCTGGTTCGATTCCCAGTCAGGGCACATGACGGGGTTTCAGGCTCCACCCCCAGTAGAGGGCATGCTGATTGATATTTCCCTCTCACATTGATGTTTCTTCCTCTCTCTCTAAAAACAAAAAAAATGAATAAAGTGACAAAAAATTTTTAAAAAAATAAGTATAAAAGAGAAAACTTGGTTCACCAATTCTGTATATTCTGCAGCATACCATTTCTATCTTAAAATTCCTCTGGAAAGATAGAGAAAAGGTTTTCATTTAAAAAATTCACCCCATTCCATCCCAAACACTTTGCAAATAGCACACAAGAGTAGCTGCACTGACGCGGAGCAGGAGGAAGTGAAGAGCTGGTAGGTCAGCACTGAGCCAACTATGGGACAGAGAGCGGTAAGGAGTACCTGTAAGGGTTTGTGAAAATAGTGCCCTATTTTAAATATATGTGTTAGTTACATGTTTAAAAGAGCTTTCTATTGAACCCTCCTGTAAATTGGAGAATCTTTTGGAATACAAATAATGTCTTTTTTTTATTTTTTATGAAGTGACACAGATGCAATCCTAGAGCATAAAAGGAGACACCATTTGTTGAGCATCTAATATAGGCCAGGCACTGTGCTAAGTGCATTACAGACACCCTCAGGAGAAAAATTATCCCCAGGCAGTGAAAGTAGAAATTAAAACAAAACTGGAGCAAAAAGTGCACTCAGGAATGAGATGAAACATGCATTCCCTAAAGGTCCAAATTCATTCTAGGTGGGCCTTAGACTTGGCTCAGAGTTTCCCAGGAGCCAACAGCAAACGGGAGAGCTGACAGGTTAGGAGCCATAGGATGGTAAACAAATCCTCAGGAGTATACTGTCCTTGGAACTCAGAACAAACAGGAATCTCTTTCAGACGCCCTTACAACGGACCCCATGTCTTGATTTTCAAGACTGTTCCTGTGTCAACACTAATTGCAGGCTCCTGGCGTTGCACAAAAGCCCAGTTCAGGGAGCCGTGGCATGTTAAACAGCTCGCCCAAGGTCCCGCAGTGAGTGGGTGGCCCAGGGGGCTCTCAACCCTGGTCTGCCACACCCTTCCCGCTTACTCTACCATAGTCCCTTCACTCTGGGTGCTAGTTCTGCTGCGGACTCTGTAAGCCCCTGGCCCAGCCTCTTAAACTTTAGGAGCCTTTCTTTCCTTGCCGGTGAAATGGGGCTAATAGTATCTATCTTGAAGGGCTATCGTGAGGATTAATTGAGATGACGTGGCAGAGCCTGGGCCCGGCAAGGACGGTCAAGCACTCTGCATCACAACTTTGGGTATTCTTATATCAGACTTGCTTAAGAGAGAAATGTCCTTATTTCCCATTTCAGATCCTAAGGGATGAAGTATTTGAATAGCAGCAGTAATTCAGCCAATGACAGCAAACTTCTAACCAGGTTTTTCTGTAAAATGCCTGGAGTCCTTATTCACCAGCATGGCTAAAAGCACCCCTTCCTAGTTTGCACACCTACACTGTATTTGCCCTCAAAAGATGACTTTAGCAGGCTGTGTGTTAGGCATCATTTTTAATACCTGCAAGAAGACTGGAAGGAAAATGACTGGACTTTGTGTGATGCCTTCCCCTACATTTTGAACAGCCTATGTATAATTTTTATTAAAACAGGTTATCTCTTAGTGGTGGGATTGAGGATGGTTTTTAAATTTTTCTTTATTTTGCTTATCTGTATTTTTCTATAATGAATGTGTATTGCCTCTGTGAAAAGAAAAATATTAAACTTAAGCAAATTTTACAATTGGAAATGGAATTGGAAGGAGGTAGGAAGTTTGTAAGAACAATGAACCAGCCACAGCCAGCAAGTAATTAACCCTTGATGCCCCTGGGACCTCAGGGGAGCACAGTGAGGTCAGTGGGGATTGAAAGGGGGCAGCTAAGGAAGCCAGAGGATTTTCTCTCCCCCCACCCCGCCCCCCCAGAAGTAGGAAGAGGCGGTGATAACAGCCAGCACCTGAGAGAATGCAGCAGAAGCTACTTTGTGTGAGCTCCTGGAGCACAGCAACTGTTCCTCATTCATCTGTGTCCCCAACAGAGGGTCTGCCTAATAGTAGGTGTTCAGTAAATTTCTGTTCCATTGAATGTGTTGTTGAGGGAGTAAATGCTGCTAGAAATAGACGTTATCAAACAAAAAGCTAGTGGAACTCTTGGAAAAATGGGCTCCTGTGGTCTGGGAAACAAAACCCCTAAATGGCCATGTGCCAGCAGGCTAACAGACCCACTCAGGCAGGCTTAAGCAGATTAACACCTACTGGCTTGGGTGAGAGACCCTTTCTGCCGGGGTAGCAGAAAAGAACACCCTGCATTCCCTCCCTTTCCTACCCGTGGGACCTCCAGTGAGAACTGCGGCTTCTTCTATCTTAAGGAAACTAATAAAAGAAAATCTGTGCAGTGAACAGTTTGTGCTTAATTTTTAAGACAGCTCTAACTTCTTTTTGTTTGTTGATAAAACCATAACAAACCTTTCCAAGTTGTCTCATTCCCTAACTTTCTCTAGTTCTCCCCCCGCCATCCTCTACCCTGATTTGAAAGTCCGAGGACAGAGCGGGGAGCCCCTGATGTTTGAGAATCCCATAAAGATCCTATAGGATTTGAGAATCCTATACAGAAAAGTTGTTCATGTTGTCGTATTGAAATTGCTAGAGAGGAACATTTTCTTTCCATCCCCAACGAAACATTACCCCCCCCCCCCCCCCCGTTTTTTGTTTGTTTTTTATCCCTGGGATTTTAAACACAGGACAGGAAGGGTGCTCAGAATATAATAGGCACAGTAGTGAGTTGTTGAATAAATGAATGAATGATTGATCATCCAACATAAACCAGACCTCACGCTAGTTTCTTTTTATACATCAACTCTTTGAATCTTCACAATAACCTTTTGAGATAAGTACTATTAGTGTCTTGTTTAGTGAGAAAATTGAGGCCCAAGACTTGCTCAGGTAAGTGGCAGAGTTGGGATTTGAACTCAGACCAGACCAGCTCCAAACCTTTCCACAACAATTGCTTCTCACAGTTCAATGTGCATTTGAATCATTCTTGCTAAAATGCAGATTCTGATTTGACAGGTTGGGAGTCGAACTAGTGAGTCTGCATTTATAACAAGCTTCTCAATGATGACCATGCTGTTGGTCCATGGACCACACTTTGAGTGGCAAGGCTTGGAAACACACTGCCTCCTGTCATGCACCCTGCATGTTGAGGGCCATTAAAAGTCAGAGTTGTGAGTTTGATACATGCAGGTGAAAATTTAGACTACTTCCCAGGCTTCCTGGCCATGCCCTTCCTTCAGATCTTGGACTAAGCCTTTTCCTCACTAGGATTCTATGAACCATCCCAGAAGTTGCTTAGGTTTACAGCTAATCTTAGCCTTTTGTTAGTACCTTCCTGAGAAACAAGCTCCTTTACATATTTCCAGACTCTAGAGCTGCTCTGTCATAAAACAGTAGCCAACAGCCATCGGTGGGTATTTAAATTTAAAATGAAATACAATTAAAAATTCGGTTTTTTTGCCCAGCTGGTGTGACTTAGTGGTTGAGTGTCGACCTAGAATCCAGGAGATCAGGGTTTGATTCCTGGTCAGGGCGCATGCCTGGGTTTGTGGGCTCGATCCCCAGTAGGGGACATGCAGGAGGCAGCCGATCAATGACTTGCTCATCATTGATGTTTCTCTTTCTCCCTCTCCCTTCCTCTCTCTGAAATCAATAAAGATTTTTTTTTTTCTTAAATTAAGTTGCTTTTAGTTGCACTAGCCACATATGAAGTGCTCAGTAGCCACATGTGGTTAGTGTCTATTAATTTAGACAGCTTGGGTAAAAAAAGTTTCCATCATCACAAGAAGTTCTATTTGAACAGTGTTGCTTGACAATATGTGATACTAAACAAACCTTCAAGACTGAGGCAGGGAAAGAAGGTATTTTATATATACATATAAATCCCATTGACTATCATTTATCCTCAAGGTAGTTTTACTTAAGGGGAATACTTGCTGAAGGTGAAAAACTCATCTGTTTGAGTTAAACTTTATCAACAGTCCCATGGCCAAACTCTAATTGACATAACTGAGCAGGAGCAGCAAACCAATCAGTTCCCAAGGAGATGCTGATTCACAGTCTGGCCCCAGAATACACGGAATGAATGAATGAGCAAATCCAAAGGCCCAGCACAAGCCGAGATCTTGATGGTGTGAAGTCGGAGCAGATTAACCATCTATTTTCAATCCCAGCTTCCTTCCTGATTTCATTCCTTTAAGAAAAGGAGGCAGCAGGGATGGAGGAGGGACTCAGTGGCAGCGACAGGGAAGTTCTGGACGGGCTGTGGGGCTGGGGCAGGGCCGCAGCGGCTGTGTACCCGGCCAGCGTAGCCGCGCTCAGGATAACCGGGCTTTCGCTATCTGGGGAGAGCAGGGGCCAGCTATCTGGTTACCTCCTCCGCTGACAGAGAAAACGCAGCGGGCAGGCCGCATGTTCTGCAGCCAGGGCTGTTTATGAGGAGTTTGCCCTATTTCTTTAGGCATCCTGGCATCTCAATGGTTTACTTCGCTGGTTTTGTGTTGGAGGGAACCCATGGTGGGGAGGTGAAAACACGAGTTTAATAGTTAACTTTTATTGTCACTGTTGAAGGAAAGAATCCTTAAAATGGCATCATAAACAAGGTCTTAGAACCCTTTGGTGGCCTGACCCGGATGGAGTGGGAGCTTAAGATTTTGCTTTAAATAACATTGAAGAACTGCAGCCCAATGTCATGTTAAGTGGGCAGGCCAGTCTGGTACCACCTGCCATGCTCCTGAGGAGGGAGAGAGCCGGAGTTCCTTAAAGAAAGTTAAGGTTTCTGAACTCTGCTGGGTCATCTGGGGGGCGGCAAGCTCAAACAGTTAGGAGACCAAAGGAGGACATATGGGAATCATAGGTACCTGCTTGTGGAGACCTGCTGAAATGGAACAACATTTAACCAGTCTCTCACCAGGGCTTTGCCATGGAATCGAACTTGCCCAATCAAAATCGGCTGGGCCTCAGGTTCAGTTTTTGGTGCCTGAAATTCCTTTCCTTTCACTTTCTTTTTTTTTCTTTTTCCTTTTTGGAAACAATTACTAAATACAGTCTTAAGGAAACACATTTAGAAATACATGTATTCAGGTGTGGACACAGAGCTAGACATAGACAAGCAGAGTGGCCGTATTCCTAGGGAGTCACACTCCGTATCTCTACCACTGTGTACTCATTAGTCCTTGTATCAAAAAGATGCCAAAGGGCCCTGGCCGGATGGCTCAGTTGGTTGGAGCTTTGTCCCATGCACCAAAAGTTTTGGGGTTTGGTTACCGGTCAGGGCACATGCCGGGGTTGTGGGCTCAATCCCCACTGGGGAGCATGCAGGAGGCAGCCGATCAATAACTCATCATTTATGTTCTGTCTGTCTGTCTGTCTCTCTCCCCGCCCCCTTCCTCCCTCTGAGATCAATAAAGATATATTTTTTAAAAAAAGTGAGACACTAATTTGTGGAAGAGTCACAGACACCTGATTGGCTTGACCCTCAGTAAGTTGGACTTGATAAGTCCCTCGTCTGAGCACTATCATTCCGAGTGGGCTAGAAACCCAGCAAATCATTAGATCACACAAACTTTCACGGAAGGTGTTAATAAACTGGTTTAGCCAAGAGTTTATTTTGTTTACCCACTTCTTTATTTCTTGCTTCCTGGTTTGGGTTCTTTTTAAAAAAATTGGTTTTGCTTCATTTTTTTTCCTATTTTTTCTTTGTTAACCACTTCAGATCCTTTTTGGAAAGTAACGGTATATAAACAAGCAATAATTTTAAGATGGAAGTAAAAGTTAACTGTCCATGAAAACCATATGCTGAGTTAACCTTTTTAAAAAAGAAACATGGCAAATGCATTTTATAAGATGCATAATTGCTTCCCAATTTACAATGTTGCCTAATGAAAAATCACAAAAATCTCCCACTTTAAGAAGCCTGCCATAAGAGGTTTCTTACTATTTAGGCACATATCCTAACTAAGTAATTTGTGCTTTATAATGTAATGCCTATAAAACCATACATGTTGTTAGGAAATTATATTTATGTTTCCTCCAAGACCATGACCCACACTACATGCCAAGAGCCAGTCTAATTTACCGATGGAGTATTCAAAAGCGGTACTTGACAAAAATATTATACCTGGTTTTATGTAGGATGACATTTTTAATGCCCCCTGGAGATATCTGAGAACAAAGCTGGAATGTGCCAAAATCTTCAAAGGTTATAGTCATCTGAGGAGAAGCTGGTTCACATTTGTGTTTCTGAGAAGCTACTTTTATGACTTGAACACATTGCACAGAAACCTCTGCACACGTTTATGACACTGCCGAGGCTCTGCCTGCCACGCCTGCCACACCTCGAGGAGGAAAGCCAGGCGGCTCACTGGCCGGCTGAGCGTCCGAAGATCCCAGAAGCCTCGCTCCACACTCCTCCGTCCCGTTTCCCTAGAGACTGTTTGTTATGTTGCTACAGGGCAAGAAAGGTTCCACTCACATTGTTTCTGCTTCATAATGCAGAACTGTTTTATTTGCATAATTTCCCTGTTTATTTTGTTATAAGGATGTTATCACTGACTGGCTTGCGTGTGTCTCCCAGGCTGGGGGCAGGGTCTGGGGCAGGATGACTCGGGTCAGTGGCTCCTGGCTGTTCCTTCTGCCCTTGCTCCTTTCCCAGGGAGGCCGGGGACTGGGGGTGGCTGCCCCGTAATTCTAGACTGGGAAGACCCCTGAGCAGCTGAAGAGCTGTGAACAGTGCTTCACTTCCTGTCCCTTTTTTACTGTCACTGAACAAGGTTGTTCGTTATAATTAATTCCTCTTCCTGAGCCCTCCAAGCAGGAACTGCAACAACCCACTAGGAGAGAACCTGGGGGGAGGTGAGGGTGGGGGCAGTTAAGTTCTTTCTCTTCAAAGTAGAAAACAAAACATGATCTGAGGTGCATCTATGTAAAGAAAATTTGGCGATGTTCAAATCAAAATTTGCATAGAAGAGAACTGTCTCTAGCTGTGCACCCAGAGTGAAATCAAAGCTCCATCTCATGCCAGTTCCATCAACCATACTTTTCAAGTCTTGAGGAGTCCAGGCTCCCCAGCAGCTCCTGACAAAGGACCGCTGAGTCTGCTGGCAAGTCTGCCTCTGGCAAAGTACAGAGGAGGCACGCACCTCAGTGGCTCCTCAGCATCTGCTCATTTCCCCTCTGAGCAGCTCCAGTTCTGGGGAGAGGAAGCTTTGGGGAAGGAAATAATCAAAAGACTGCTGGAATATACACCTCAAATTCCCTGAAAACGGCATGCTCTCTAGCCTCCGGGCTTTTGTACTGCTTACTTCCTGTGCCTGGAACACCTTCCCTCCCATTATTCAGCCTTCCCAGACCCTCCAAATACAGGCTGGAGGCCGCTTCTGAGCTCGCCTAACACCCTGACGCTTCGCCCAAGCCAGAGCTCATCGCTTTACATTGTTTGTCATCAGAATCCTAACCGCTACACAATTGGCACCCTCGGGGCAGGGACCACGATTCCCTTGTTTGCACCACCAGCCCTCTGAACTGTTTAGCACATAGAAGCCACAAGAGAAATATTTATTGCATAAATGGAGAGATGTGTGAGTGAATGAATGGATAAAAGACAACATCCTAAATAGGGCAGTCTTACCCTACTTATTTGGTCTTCCAAAGATAAAACTGGGTTCTCATCTACTCTGAAAACAGTCCTGTTCTAAGCAGAACTAGTATATAATTGAGCCCATGCTATGAGGGTCTTGAGCAAGATTCTAACCCGGAGGGTGAGGGAAACAAACGTCAAGGATGAGCAGGGCTGTCTCCCACAGGATGGGAAGACAGTCCTGGAGGTGATGTGGACAATGAGAGCTTTGGGGTTTGGTGTGAGGCAGTGAACTCTGGGCCCCAGCACTCTGAAGAGGCATAAGCTTCAGGGAAATAAGCCCAGCGGGCAGTGTGGAGGCGGACAGACGAGACTCTGGAGGCAGGTAGCCAACCAGCTTGAGAGTCACTGTTGAGTCCATGAGAGGTGGGGATGCCTGAACCAGATGGCACCAGCGGGGTGGGAGGAATGGGCAGGTCCAGATCGGTACTGGAACCACTGGACTTGGGAGGTGTGCTGGAAAATGCCAGTGTCTCCCCTCAGTCCATCCCCTCTTCCCTACCTGGGGACACATGATCCTATATTTTCCAGGCTCCCTCTACAGTTACATGAGGCCCTGTGACCAAGCCCTAGGTGATGGGTTATGAGTGGGACTGACGTGCCACCTTCAGGCCAGGGCTTGACAAAGCCCTAAGGCGGAGGTCCTCAAAACAGTGAGAATTAGAATCACCTGGAGGCTTGTTGAGCAAATCCCTGGGACCTATTACTGAGCATTTCTAACAAGTTCCCAGGAGATGCTGATATTGCTGGTCCATGGACCACACTTTGAGAACCACTGCCCTGGGGTATGGTGGAGCCTAATTTTGAAGGAGCATGTGCCTCCTCTCCAGCCTAAATACCCTGCCAGCACTGTTTGCAACCATGAAACAGATTTTTATTCCTGTTAACTCCTTCCATGTCTGGATCTGTTTGTTAGAGTGGCTTAGCCGATCCTACCGCAGGAGCTGAGGGAAAGGAAAGATTTGAAGCTGACTGCCAGAGCTGGTGCTTGGGTAACTGGGAGACTACTAGAGCAGACTGGGATGGAAAGATAAAGACTTAATTACCACAGTCGTAGCAGGCCCTCCACGCCACAGAGACTGGTCCGCCCATCTGCCCCACCCCGCCCGGGGCCCATCCAGCAGAGGGTGGTCCTGCTTTGTTCCTGTGAGCCCGCTCCTCTTCTGCTGGCTGAGCCCTTCGTGTCTTTCAAGGCTGCCTTGAGTCTTGCCCCTCGCCCGAAGGTGTCTCTCCTGTCCGCTGAGTTCAGGTGGGAAGGAAACGGACTGCCTCTCGCTCTAGCTCCCGCGCATTCTCAGTGGTAGCTCACCTTGCAGGCCTTCCTAACAGTGCAGGCCTTCCTAACAGTAACCCCTTCTGTCTGGAGAGCACCTTGCTGCCAACAAAGCACTTTGGCCTGTCGTACTTCATCTGATTGCAGCCATGTGAGAAAATCTGAGGCTCACACACACACACACTTCCTCTTCATTATTATTACATATTAGCTAACACTTACTGAATATTGCACATACAATGTAACATTTCCACAAGTCTTGTGAGCAAGGAGATTTGCTGAATTGAATGAAATTATTTCTGTCTACTACTGACTATTGCACCCAGAACAAGGAATTTAACCTTCCTCACCCTCTATTTCTCCTCCATAAAATGGAACAGTATCTACCTTGCAGTGTTATTGTGAATATCAAGTGAGACAGTTATGCAAAGGTCCTTTGTATGTCGTAAATCAACATTTGGACACTAACAAGTAGCTATTATTACCCCTGTAACATCACTTTTCCAAACCTTGCCTTGGCATTCAGGACCCTCTAGGATGTGACTCCAGCTTGCCTTCCCCGCCTGTGTGACTCCTGAGAGGACATGTGACACTGGAGCCAGAGGTCACCATTCTCTCAAAGGCCCACGCTTCCCCACCCTGTGCGTGTGCTCATACTGGCCTCTGCCCAAACGGCCCTTCTGCAGACCTTTGTCAAAGTCAAGTTCCAGCTGAAATCATCCTCCTTTGTGAGGTCTTCCCTGAGACCTCTGACCAGCTTCTCTCCTTCCTTGGGGACCCCACAGCACTAGCTGGCACCTCATCACTGCCTGTCTTGATAAGGGTTGTCATGCTTGGTATATGGCTTTCTGTCTGCCCCACTCTCCAGAGCTGCCTCTCTGTTTGTGGTTCGCAGAGAGCTCCCTTTCTTGTTTTCAAGAATAGCTGTGGCCCGGCAGGCGTGGCTCAGCAGTTGAGCGTTGACCTAGGATCCAGGAGACCAGGGTTCAATTCCCGGTCAGGGCACATGCCTGGGTTGTGGGCGCGCTCCCCAGTGGGGGGCGTGCAGGAGGCAGCCGATCAATGGCTCTCATCATTGATGTTTCTATTTCTCTCTCCTCTCTCTGAAATCAATAAGTAAAATATATTTAAAAAAAGAATGGCTGTTTATTAATTTATGTTTTATATCATTTTAATGGCTTAGGTTTTGGGATGTGGTAGTGATTTTACCATGTACTTAGTCTGCCCACTTGAAAACAGAAGCATAAGGAACATGTACAAGCGAATCAGTGAATAGCTGCAAGTCACCTATAAGTCCAGGAAAATACTCAGGTTTTGGCCTTGTGGGGGGCGGGGCTGGAGGGACACGAATGTTTATCCAGAAAGCTCTTGCTTTAAACATCACCTTCCCACTGAGCGCCCCGAGGGACCTCCCGTTACCTGTGGTGCTGAGGCCGGCGTACTCGGGGGAAGGGCTGCTGACCGGGGAGGACGGGGGCGGCCCTTCCACCGACGTGGCGGACTGTGCCGGAGAAAACGGCGCTGGCGACGGGGTCGGCGGGGCGGCATCCGTCAGGACAGTCTCTTCTTGGACTTCTGCTACGGGTGGGGGAAAGGGCGGTTCTTAGGGCCAAAGGCCCAGGCCAGCTGTCGTGAGGGGCTTTACAAGACGAAATCTTTCTAACGTCATGTCACTCCCGGCTGAAGCCCTCCGCTGGTCTCCCATCACCATCAAGGCCCGCAAGGCAGTTCCATGCCCACTCATGCCCACTCCACAGAAGAGCGGGATGCGCTTGGTTTCACACCACTTCACCTGCTCCCCATAACTACATTCTTGGGGACACAGAGCTAAAGAAACACAGGGCACAGAAGGAAGGGTACAAATCACACAGCAAGAGGGCAACGCCCAGGGCAGAGCTGGCTCACCAGTGCTTCCTTCTCCCTTCATGGCCCGCATGAGCTCGTTGGCCCGCTCCTGACAGTGCAGGGACTCGAGCAGGTAGAGCACGTAGTCATCAAACATCAGGTGAATTAGGTGAAAAGACCCTGGTGAGAGGAGACGCAAGCAGAAGGGTAAGTCGTGTCAGCTCACGTCCACCCCCTTCGCCTGGTCAACAGCACAGGTGACACTGCGGTCGAATGACCTGTCCAAGGCTGTTGCTCCCCACTCAGTGATGACCTCCTCGTGGTCACAGCTCGCTCCCCTTTGCTGTACCCTCAACCTCACCTAGTGCTCAGCATAGGTAAGGGTAATTTACACGCTGTGGCGAGGGGGTCTTCCCCCTTATGAGCCATCTGACCAAGTGCTCTGAGCTCTCACACGCGCACTGACCGCCGCCTCATCTGAGCACCTTCGCTTTGTTCAGCATCTACTGAAACAGTGTCTTCCAGTCTTATTTCTTCCACAAGCATACCTCAGTTTCCCAACTGGACTTCAAGGATGTCCATGGCAGGGACACTGCCTTCTAGTTCCTTGTTATCTGCCAATTACCCAATTCCAGGAGCAGAGTTAAAATTTTAAATTTGGGAAGACTGTGTTATTTCCTTAAATGTTTCTGATTTCTGAGACCTCCATCTAGCACATGGTTCTTGGAAAAGCATTAAATTGAAAAGATTTGGTATTTTCAAGTAGCTCTCTCCATTCTCAATTTAAAGGAAGTTATTCCATAAAAAGGGATGTCAACAACCATTTAAAAGATTTTCCAAAATGCCAGTTTCTGTCTCAAGGTCATATATTCTCTAATTTAATCTCTACAACCACCCTGTAAAGTAGGTATTTTCCTTCCTATTTTGCAAGTCAAGTACTTGCGCAAGGTGACAAAATTAATAGATAATATATTATTTTGAAACCATCTATTCTTGTAGGTGGTGCTGCCGCTATGGGCCCAGCCTTCAGCTCCAGCCCCGTGTCTCCAACTCCATGGGCACCCCCACATAGATCCTTTGTCCCATCAAATGCCCCAAACCCCCCACCTTGACAAAGGGCCTCCTCTTCCAATTTTCCTGAGGGGAAGCAGAATTTGCCACCCCAAAATATCCTCTTTGGGGGGACTGTTGTATGCTGGTTATTTTTAAGAAACAAAAGACTCAGTCAGAACCTCTGACCTTACTTCAACTACCTGAAAGAACTTAGACAGAGGACCTGCTCCAGGAAGGGAGGCAGTGTCACAGGCGACCAGTTTAGTACGAGCGAGTGTGTGACACGGGGGAGCTAGCAAGGCCCATCTGACCAAAGTCCTCTCTGTGTCCCAGTGTTTTGTTTTCCTTTTCCCCCCAATTTTAAAAAAAAATTTTTTTCTATTACAGTTGACATCAATATTATTTTATATTAGTCTCAGGTGTATGGCATAGTGGTTGGACAATCACATACTTTACAAAGTGATCCCCCGGATAATTCAAGCACCCACCTGGCACCATTCAGAATTATTACAGTATTATTGACTATCTTCCCCGTGCTGCTCAACTTTACATCCCTGTGACTATTAGGTAACTACCGACCTGTACATCTTAAGCCCTCCACTCATCCCTCCAACCCCTTCCCTCTGCCAACCATCAGTCTGTTCTCCGCATCTTTGTGTCTGTTTCTGTTTTGTTTACTCATTTATTTTGTTCTTTAGCTTCCACATCGATAGACCAGTGGATAAAAAGTTGTGGTACATACAGACAGTGGAATATTACTCAGCCATAAAAAATGAAATCCTACCATTTGCAACAACACGGATGGGCCTAGAGGGTGTTACGCAGTGAAATAAGCCTGTGTGCATCGTAAGATGGCCCAGCAAACACTTCACCAAATGGCTGCTTATTCAACTCCACATGAATTGCCCTCCTGCCCTTGACGCCCCAAACCACAACCCCTTTCTCCTGAGCCCAGGTGGCATATAAGCCTCAACTGCGCGGTCTGTCCTTGGGTCCCATATTCTTATGGATCCCTGTATGTACGCACATCATTACATTTTGTTATTTTCTTCTCCTGTTGATCTGTCTCATGTCAATTTTATTATTAGGCCACCCAGAAGCTCTAAGAGGAAAAAGGGGACAATTTTTCCTCCCCCACACCCTCTAGTGTGCTTGTTTAGAGGCCTCCTGAGACTCTCTGGCTTTATTTCTCTTGTGATTCTGTCGTCACCACCACCACTATTATCAATGTCATCATCGCTGTCATCATCATCACCACCACCACACTCACCACTTACTGACTGCATACTATGTGCCAAGGACTCTGCTAAGTACTTCACCCAGGTCCCATCCTTACAACAAACTGAGAGACAGCGGCTCTTATCCTCTTATAGGTGGGAAATGGGTCTGCCCAGCAGTAATCAAGCAGGGGTTTGCCTCAGTTTGGTCTGGCTCTGAAATCTGTTCCCATGCCCCTAGAGATCACCTAGTCCAATCTCCTCATAGAAGACCCAGATGGCACAAAGGACTTGGTCCCTGTATCGGCCATTTGAGTTGTGAACTATATGCCCTTTCAAGTCTCAAAAAAAAGGTGATGGGGCCAGTTGGGGGCTTTTGGATGACTCCTCCTTGGTGGAATTCATCAATTTTCTCCTTAATGATACCTGGCTTCTGCAGCCCCTACCCCACCCCTTTCATCTCAGGTAGACTGATTAGTGTGGCCTAGCAAAGCTACAGAGGAAAATCTCTGGCTCAACTCTGAGGCCAGTGGATGCCCACAGGTCATGTGCATCTACTCCTTTACCCTCTCTAGGGAGCCTGCCACAGCCTCCCACCCTTGTGCCCACAGGGCTCCAGGCCAAAGCCTCCCATCCTGCACATTCCTCCTCCATCCCAGGGGGCTGTGTCTGTTTTTTAACCCCACTTGGAATTCAGCAAGGTTTGGATTTTGCTGAGTCACAGTGAGATGCAGTCTCCAAAACTAAACGTTCCAGCCACTTCCCCGAAATGGGTCTTGTGGACCACGATCCAGTTCTGCCACTTAGTAACTGGGACCTTAGATGAGTTACTCCTTGTAAATGTGAAAAACAAATTAAGTCGTTCAGTGAGCCCCTCACTGTGGCAGCCACTATAGGTTACTGTTGCAAGTAACCCCCATCACAGCTCCCTGTGATGAGTGATGCTCTCCTGCAAAGGAAGAACTGAAGCTTAGAGTGTTAGAGGGGTACAGTAACTGTCCAATGTCACACAGCTATTAAGTGGCAGAACTGGGACTTGAACCCATGGCCGTCTGATTCAATCACTCTGCAGCATGGCCCTCTAAGCGAGGGACAGTAAAGCCTATGGCACAGAAGCACCATAATGAGGACAAGCACATGTAGGTGCTTAATAAATGCCAACTACTGTTATTATCTCTAAGGTCCCTTTTGCTACTAATGTTTTAAGATCCCCCCTCTCTTTTGTTCATGGAGTCAAAGAAGTCAAAAGATAGCACCAAATGTTTAAGAGGAAACTAATCTCCAAAATGAAGAAATATTTCCTAACATGTTGCTCTAAGTCAACAAGGATGGAAAGAAACAACCCTCCTGTTTTATAAGACAAGGAAACAAAGCTCTGATGAGGAGAAGAATTTGCCTCGGACCCACTGCTTGAAAACATCAGCGCTGGACTTCGAGCCCAGCACTCCAGGGGAAGTGTCCCTTTGGGGCTTCACGCTCCCTTCCTTAATGACTCTGGTTGGTTACCCAATTGGCCTGATAATTTTCAATCATCTTTCAAACAACAAGAGCTTGCAGAGCTACTGCTACCTGCCTACTATAGCGCTAAGTGCTCTGAGTAGAATGAAAACTTAAAGCTGCATAGTCCCTGACTCCACAAAAGCTACAGTGTCCTTAGTAAGCAGAAATCAATCATTAAGATTATTGGGCGCTGGCCGGTGTGGCTCAAGTTGGTTGAGCATCGGCCCATGCACTGAAAGGTGGCCCAGACTGTGGGCTCAATCCTCGGTTAGGGTACATGTGGGAGGCAACAGATTGATGTTTTTCTCTCTCTCTCCTTCCTTCCTCTCTCTAAAAATCAGTAAAAACCTATTTTAAAAAGTGAACACTGGTGTACTCACCACCTAGCTGTATTTAGCATCCCAAGACCTTGGCATGCTTTGACTATTCTTTGAAGCTTCTCTTCCCACCAACCCATATTCTATTGTTTCCTAGAATTTGGTTTTACTCTTTTTAAACACACAAAAATTAGTTTTCAAATGTTTTAACCAATCACATGCGGAGAAAGTGACACTGCTTAACTTCTGAGATTGGGTCATAAAAGGCAATGCAGCTTCCTCCTTAGAACACTCACATGTGGGGCCCTGAGCTCACCAGGTGAGAAGCTGAACTGTTCGTAGGCCACCACGCTGCAAGGAAACTAAGCCATGTGGAAGGGCCACCTGCAGGCATCTTGCTCTGCAGCCCTAGTCGCCAAGTCATCCCAGCCCAGGCACCACACACGTGAGGGAAGATACCGCTAGCTGTCAACTCACTACCAGTTTTGAGTCTTCCCATCCAAAGTCCCAGACATCACACAGCAGAGAAGAGCCATCCCTGCTGTACCCTGTCCAGATTCCTGACTCACAGAACCCATAAGAATAATTAAATGATTACTTTAAGCCACTTAGCTTTGGGGTAATTTGTCACACAGCAAAAATAACTAGAACATTGTTGTTTCTTGTATTGCAGACCTTCACTGTGGCTTTACATTTCTTCTCACTGAAATGCATCCTTTCATAGTTTTGTTTTGTTTTAACTGACGTTCTATGGGTGCCAAAGTCTCTTAGTCTTTGTATAACTGAATACGTCTCTATTTCACCTTCACTCTTGAATACTGGTTGACAGTTCCTTGTTCTCAACACTTAAAAGATATTATTCCATTGTCTTCTGGTACCTCTTATGACTCATGATAGTCTAATTATTGTTCCTTTTTCCTCATAAATTCAAAAATTTTAAAAATCCATCCATATGGATCTTTTAAAAAGATCATCATGAAGATTAACTGAAGTTGTCTAGCCTTTTTGTCCATGCATCCAAGCCCAGGGTACTTGTCTTAATTGTGGTCACTGAAAAAGCCTGGGTTTTGCGGTCAGGCAGATTACATTGTGCAGCAGAGCCCCACCACTTGCCATATTAATCTTGGGCAAAAAATTCAAGCTCCCTCCCTCTCTCTCTGTAAAAGGCGCCTGTCATTATTGGCTTGCAGAGTTAATGTGAGCATTAAGTGGTAGCATGTGCTTCCTAGATTTGTTATGATTGTCATTGTCCTGACTTGGCTTCATGCTCTCCTCAGGTCCCTCATCTGTCCCATTGATGGCAGGCAGAGGGAACCTCCCAGGTGGTCATAAGGATTAAACCAGAAAGTGCCTAATAGTACGTGCCATGTATACTAGGCTCTCAGTTAACGTTATTTTGTTTTTATTATTAGTATGTCACTGGAGAAAGTTAGAAGAGGTGGTGGCAGTGTGGCTTAGCAGAGAGGACACGAGGTCTAGCACAGCAGAGATGCCAGGGGGAGCTCCACTCAACTTCCTGGGCGTCCACGGGCAAGTCCCCTCTCCTCTCTGGGTCCCTGCTTCCTCCCCTGCATACAGGGAAAGTGATTCCTGCCTCCTAGTGCTTGGGGAGGCCTGAGTGACCCCTCTAACATCAAGATCCTGTAATTAGCAGGCTCTGGGGAAGAGAGCCAGGCCAGGACACCTAAGCACAGAGAAGCAGCCTGGAGGGCTCGGTCATGGTCATGCCGCTTGGTCTGGCAGCTGCTCCCAGACAGAACCACTCCCACGTGGCCTCCCCGGCTCCGCCCGAGCGAGTGGACTTTGAAGCTAGACCTGAAAACAAGTGTGTAAAAAAGGGAAACCCTGGGGAATCATACGCAGGGCTGCTCCCTGAGCCATCGAACCCAGGGCTTCTTTCTAATAGTTTTGGGCAGAGTACTTCGAGGAACTCTTGTTGCCTTCCAGGAGTTCCTGTGAGATCCAGGCAGCTGGTGGAAAGCCAGAGGGAAAGAGCGAAGGCACCTGAGCTGACTGGGACCCAGGCATCCCAAGAGCTGAGACCAGAGCAGGCACCTGAAAATATGGTTTGTTTTTTAAGTAAAAGCTCTAATTTCCTCCTCTCTACTAGGACTCAAAGTTCATTGCCTGCTAGTCTACCTTCGTGGACTAATTTTCTAGAAACCGCTGCTTGCAGCAAAGAAAGTCTGGCTACTTTAGTTCACAGCATAGGCTCTTTCAGTGAAAAGGAATTAGGGAGAAAAGAGTGAAAAGGAATTAAGGAGAAGAAAGGAGTCAACTACCTTTGAAAGGGGCTGTTCTGGGAAGAGGTGATAGAGTCCCCCACGGATCATTGTCATATTCCACACGATCATTGTGACGGTCAGCCTGCTACGCTGACACCCAAACCCCACACCATTCACCGAGACAAGGACCGTGAGGGAGTTATAAGATACACGGAGCTGGCCCCTTGGGCTGGGGGAGGGGCCAGGGAACAGAGGGCTCTTTTTCCTAATTAGCTGTTTTTATACAGGGAACACATGACCCAAACACAGCCACCAACTGTGTCTTTGACACATACAGGCAGAAAGGGGGAGCTGGGCTTTTGTCTGCCGTAGATTCTTTCAACTTGCCTGTCACCCCAAGCTGCAAAACTCGACAATGAGTCAGATGAGTGGGGACATTTCAGATCATTTGCAAAATGGCCTTGGAAACAGGTATTTCAACCCATATAGGGTCGAAAAATACTGCAGAAGTGATACTGGGGTATAATCTCTTTCTTTCATTTTCTAAAAGATTTATGATCATTTTTGCCATTTGTCTGGGTTTCCAGTATATCCTAAAACTGTGTGTGGTTCAAAAAGAAATAAACACCTTTTAAAGAACAATATTTCTTAGTAATAAATTCAACCTATTCATAAAACCCTACTTGTTCTACTGTCCAAACTACCTTTATCAGATTAACTGTTAACTTAGTAAAAACAAATGAATTTCAAAAAATATTGTAAAGTAAATCACTTCCCACCTAAAGAGGGTACTTGAAAACATACACAAATGGAAGAATGAAGATACGGCAAGAAAAGGAGGCTTGCTTTGTGGATGTGGATTTGTGTGTGATATTGTTGATTCCTTGATTTTGAAACAATGAAAAAAATCTCAAATATTTTTCAACCACCCGCTTAACTGAAAGCAGTTCTGCGTGAACGATTTCCCAGAGCCAGAGGTAGCAGGTCCTAACACTGACGATGCTGAGCTGGAAGCCATCAAGACGCCAGGCCTGGTGGCACTGCCAGGTAGCAGTCACCACAGCTCAGAGAATTTCCATCTGCAGCTACGGTGCAGGCAGATTCAGAGACCTTCCCAAGGCTGAGATTAAAGAAACCCACCACAAAACGCCTCTCTGACTGGGTAAACACAGCCTTTCATGGACGGAGCTGTTTAGAAAAAATAGCGCCTTCTTTGTTTCACCACATATTCACTTGGTTGTATAGCACAACTGGAAAATGGTGACAAGACCATAGAAAGCTGGATGGAAAAGTGTCAAATTAAACCCTGAGCAAACCGCAGAGCTGATTGGCTTAATTGGAGATAATGAGAACCGAAACCACATCTCCACTTGCAAAGTAAAATGGGAGCTGAAGCAATTACCCAGGACATTTACCAACAGCCTTTCACCGAAATGCCTAGAAGACTGAGGCCAAAGCATTTTGAGGTTTCCAGTGTCTGGACAATGCCTCAGAGTCCCACCTCACTTCGCTAATGACGACCTGGACTCAATGCATACTCCACTCTGCGTCCCACAAAGGAGCACAACGTCCACCCCAAGTCGGTGGTTAGGTTCCTGCCCGCAGAGACTGTAACAAGCACCCCTGGGCGGATTTCAGGTCCCCGTGCCATGGAGAACGGTAGCTGAAGGCTGAGGGGAGGGATGTCCCTGGAAGGGAGGGTCAGTAAAGACGAGGAAAATAAATGGGAATCCACTTCTAGGCATCAGACGGGCACGTTTTTAAAGAAAACTTCAGACGGTCTACCCATCCCGGGACTGTCAAGCCAGCTGCAAATGTTCAAACTCAGAGGCTTCTTCATGGGCCCAGTCTTGGGACTTGTACACTTTGGAATCCTGCAAAACTGTCCCATGGAAGCAGCATTCTCTGGGAACATCTGTAAACGGAGAACAGCCACTGCTATTCATTCCTCTCTAAACTCAAATACTGCCTGTGTGCGAACCTCTCATTTTCAGGTTTGTATACTCACAATGTCATCTTTCTGCCTGAAAGTTCTAAGAATATGGTCCCCCCAGAACAGATACACTTCAGGGCAATGTCCTTGTGGCCTCAGAGACAACCAGTAAGACTGTGGCTGACCCTGAGAGGCGACCTTGACACACAGAGCCCTGGGGGCGGGCCGGGGTGGCCTTACCAAAGCTGGGGGCACTGTGCAAGGTCATGTCCCGGATCACCCTGGTGCCAAAACAGGACCACATCAGGAGGAACTGTTGGGCCACTTTCCTCAGCGACCCTTGTCTCTTGGCAGCCACCTACAAGAAAGGGAATGACTGTAACAGTGGTGGACTTGACCCTTCATTTATCACTCTCTTTGGAAATTGCTGGGAAGGCCTATGTAAGGTCTCCAAATTCAAAGTATGGAGCAGTGGTTTTCAACGTTTTGTTTTTATTAGCAAAAATACACTTGAAAAAATGAAATATTTTGTCAAGGCCCAATGTACGTAACAGGTAAAAGAGATGCTGACATGGCTGAATCAGGGGAGGAGACCAGCAGCCAACCCCTCTGAAGGGGGCCCCGCCCCACCTCACCACCCTGAGGCTCGTGGCTGCAGGGGAACCTTCAGGTGGCTCCCTGAGGGGCTCTGAGCTACCCACCAGTCACAAAGGTGAGTGAGGGGCTACAGGGCCCAGGGTTGCACCCCTGGCTCCCGCTTACCAACCTTCACGACACAGCGGTCCACCATGGTGTCCAGCCACTCGATGTAGGACTCAATGGGAGACTGCTCCTCCAGCAGGTGGTCAAACTCCTGATACACTGTCAAACAAAGGAGAGCCCCACACGTCACCCACTGTGTCTAAACAAAGATACATGTTAAAAAGAACAAGGGCATAAAATGGAAAAAACTAAAACCCCCCAGTCTTAGCAGGGCATTCAAGGCGTTAGAAAAATATGCCCCATCTCACCTTTCCGGGCTCACCTCCCATGCCTCTGCGTGCTTTAAACCCTGCCACCCCACAGTCCTTGCCGTTCCCCCAGGTCCTGCTTCTCCAGGCACTTCCCGCCACTTGGACTGTTTGGCTCTTCGTGGCCCAGCTGAAACTACCCTTCTTGAAATTCTTTCCACCCTCCTCGTGCCTCTTACCAGCAGAGCCGATCGTCCCCCTCTGTATGTTCCCAGCCCTGCATCTCCTGTACCCCGCCTTCACTATGGCGCCCGTAAGCCCGTGCTGTAGTGTGTGCATGTGGATGTGCGCGTCTCCCGCCTCTTCCTGTCCGCTGTCTTCAGTAGCTGGGGCCTGGCCTGAGATGCAGCTGTTACCCAGTGGTGCAGGCTCGCGTGAATGGACAGGGCACTCCTGCTCTTCTGCTCTCTGCCCCCGGAGAGGGCACATTTGATCACTCAAATGTTGCTAAACCACAACCATATCGGGCAGCAGCCCACCCAGCTCTGAGCGCTCAGCTTAAGGAGCACTGGGCACTACTTAAGTAGGTGCTTAATGAATACGCGTGGGACAAAGGAAGCAGCCTGTGCCCTCAGCTTCTGCACCGGTGAGAGGCAGGTAACTGTACCACCTTCGCACCCGTCTTCAGCTGCAGGCCAGGTAACCGAATCAGCAAGTACCTTGTAATCGGTGGAGCGCAACGGGAAACAGAAGCACCTCTGTGGTGCTCTCCAGTTTGAAACTCCTCTTTGCATTACTTTTTTTTTGGTATGTGGAACTCAATAAGTCTACCCACAATTCAAGAGCCACACGTCTGCAGCTTTCATTTGCCTGAGCAGTTTTTATTTTCCCGTTTCACTGGAATGGCCAATTTGTCCTATTTTACTTAGTTGATGGCTGCTACAGGGGTGGGCTTCCTGCGCCACCAGAAGGGCCTAGCGCTGCAGAGTGAGAAGGGGCTGGGAAAGGTCACTTAGTTGATCCGCCTCATTTTACAGACCCGGAAGCTATGTCTTAAGGACGTGAAATGGTCCACTCGAAGTCAGAGGGCACGTTAGGGACGGAAAGGGGATTGGGCCCAGTCTCTGAGCTTCTCGTGGGCTGTGTTCTTTCACTTTGTACCACTGTCTGTGTGTCTGAGCGACTGTGCTTCAGTCAGTGGTGGCGGCGGCGAAAATGCTAACTGCTAACAGTTACCCAGTGCTTGCCATGCGCCAGGCACCCTCTAAACGACGTACGTGGACACACTCATTCAACCTCAGACCATCCCTAGAATGTGAATGTAGTGAGACTAGAGCCTAGGACAGTGCATGGTACATAGTAGCTACTCAAGTGCCTTTTGTGTTCAAGTGTTTGTTGAATGAACGGATGAGCAACCTAAGGAGGTAGGTACTATTATTACCCCGCTTTTACAAGCGAGGAAACCAAGGCTCCATGTTATGAGTAACATTCCAAAGGTTGCATAGCTAGAGAATGGCAGAGGCAAGTTTAAAGCATGGTCTGACTCGAGTACTTGCCTTCTAACCACTTCATATAATTATATTACACTGTGCACCAGGCACAGGGCACATACTCTCCCATTTAATCCCTCTGCATTAGCCCCTTTATACAGATTCAGAAGCCAAGTCAGTGTGTGAGAGCCAGGGTTCGAATCCAAGTCTGTTGGGCATCCCAACCCCGCGCTCTTACCACAGCACCCCTTATTCATTTGCACCAGCATCCGCAAATCCCAGTGCTTTTTAATTTAAGCAAGCAGGCTCTCATTCCCTGGCATGACTGACATCCCGGGGTGACGGTGACCCCTGAAGCAAGAACCCACAGACTTGTCATCACCTGCCTGCAAGGAAAGGGGAGCGCAACACACAGCTGCCCCTAACCCTGCTCAAGCTGACCTTGGATCCAGCTCACTGTGTTCAGGGGCCTACTTCCCAGCTGTCTGGGGGTGCAGGGGTGATGCCCCTGTGCCAGGCCATGTGCCTGCAGACATGGCGCCCTCCCTCCATCCCCCTGTCCTGGCACTGCATCGCATAGCGTGTCCTCTTTGGTAAGACACAACACGTCAATTTCTTGTTCAACTTCTAATGTGCTATTCGCTCTAAGCCCTGCATGGAAGGGCACTGCCCATCGCATTCGCTGTGCTTTGCCCAGCAACTAACACAGTGCCTGGCCCAGGACAGGCATTTGGCAAGCACCCACTGGCTTTTACGGAAAGGCATTACCCTGTCCTCTAGAAGAATGCAATCACACCCTTCAAGGGCATCGTCCTACCCCAGGTCTAAGGGAGCCTGAAGAGAAAGCCCCACACGGTTCTTTCCTGGAGAGACCACCAGGACCTCTGTGGGACTGCGGCAAAGGCTCAGAGCCTTGCGGGTCCCTAATATAAGTGATGCTGACTGTTTCCCCTATGAGTCTGGGTCACATTCCTTCCCCACAAAAGGTGTTGAGGGGAGGAGAGCTGAGTATAATGCCTCTAAGGATGGTTAGCAGGATGACGAAGTCGGATGCTCTTGGTCCCCACTCATCTGCTGAGTCCTGCACAGACATGACCGGCACCTCCTCCAAGCCTGGCCCCGGAGGCGGCCCTGGGGACCCAGCCATCAGAGGTACTGCTGGCACTGTTAGATGCCCAGAGCCATGCTTTCCATGGACCTCTAGAGGGGAGCAGGGAAAAGAAGAAGAGGAAGTGCGACTGAAGAACTTCGAAAGATCCAGGAACCTCTGAGACGTGCCCACGTCTCGTTCCTCTGTCTCCTCAGCTCCTCTGCCAAGTGACAGTGCTAGTTCCTGGTGGGGAACCTGAGACTAGACTTGGGTTCAAGGTCCAAGTCTAGTATCCCTTGGCTGAGGTTCTCTAACTCCCTGGGGCTAGTTTTCTCATCTGTGAAGTGGGGGTGATAAGAGAACATCTGCATGGGGCTGATGTGGAGAGCAAGTGAGATCGTGCACATGGTGGGTCTGACCCGGGACCTGGCATAAGCTGAATTATTTCTTTATCTCTAAAGTTCTTAATGGGGAAAGCAGGCAGGGGCTGCACAGGGGAGAGAGAAGAGCCTGAGAGGAGCTCTGGGGCTGACGAGGAAAGAAGCCCAGGGAAGGTCCACATGGTCCAACGTTTCACCTGCTCCATCTGCTTTTGAAAAGCATTCAGAATGGGGGAACAGTCTCTAAGTAGGACTATCTGGGGAACTTTATTTGGTTATCAACACCACACGCTTAGACAGGATAAAAAAAGTTTCCCTTGACATCAGTGTAGAAGGAACATACTGGGAACCCGAGGGGCCAGGGGCTCTTGGGAGAACAGGCCCCTTGTCTCAGGGGACAGCCACTCTGCAGCATCTCAAACGATGTCAGTATCAGGATCCTGGGCCTCACCCCATTCAGAAGGTGAGGGTGTAGCAGCTGCTATATCCCCACCACCTGGACACACTCAGCACCAACCTTTCTGAGAGCTGCGAGGAGTGTGGACACCCTTCTCTCTCTCTCACGCTCCCTTTTCCGCAGAGGCAGGAGAAAGGAAGGCAGAGCAAAGTGAGGTCATAGCAAGGACCCTGGTCTAGGCTCCCAGGCTGTGGGTGCCCAGAGCCCAGGCTGTGATGGGCGTTTGGGGAACAGCAAGGATGAGGTAGTGATGGTGGTGTTCTCTGCCCCTCCCATGTCCACTACTACTGAGAACCACCTGACCGCATCAGGATAGTATCTGGAGCAATATTTCCTCAGTCTTCACCCACATGGACGTGAACATATGTTCGCAGAAGCAAAGCCCCATCCATCCCCTTCTCAAACATTTAAGGTGATCAAAAGGTCCACCTGCCAGTACGAAGGCTGACTCATCTGGCTGGGTCGGGCTGACATACACTGAGAGAGGCAGAGAGCTTTGTTCTCACTTTTCATGCCACCTGTGGGGCTATGTCTGGCACTGAGGGCCACATGGGAGGCCTGCTGCTGACACTGTGCTGCCCAGCTGCACCAGGACCCGTGTTCCCCAGCAATACCGACACGTGTCCTACGCCCATTAGCCCTCCCATCTGGGCCGGCCCATTTAACAGGAACACTATGAGAGGGAGGGGATCCTAGGGGGAAGGGCAGGGTGGGAATGCCACAAATATCAAGGATACTTTCTCTTTTAAAAAAATAAAAATAAAAAAGACACAAGGCATAGTGTCTCGTCTTACGCTGGATGATGAGCTTCCGGTGCTCCTCGTGGGAGTCCTCCATGGTGTACAGGGTTTGCTTGGTGATGCTGTTGAGGTCCACGTTCCTCCAGTCCTCCAGCATCTGGAAGGTGATGTCCGCGCTGTGGATCACTGTTCGCGAGGCCTGCGATCCAATCCAGTCAGCTCATTAGCTCAGGGTTGGTGGGTGAGAACCCTTGAACCTTATTTCCTTTAAGCCTTTTAAATGAACCTACCAATGGCGTTTTGCAAACTACTTTGAAATTCAGGAAAACTCAATTTTAGCAAATAAGTAGGTGAGCCCATAACTCAGAAGATCCGGACACTGTTTTCTCTTGTGGCTTTCTCACACTGACTTCCCTTTCTCGCTAAAAAACGGCCTCATGACCCAGCCAGTTTGGCTCAGTGGTTAGTGTGTCGGCCTGCAGACTGAAGGGCTGAGGGTTCGATTCTGGTCAGGGGCACATACCTCGGTTGCGGGATCACTCCCCAGCCCCAGTAGGGGCGCATGCGGGAGGCAACCAGTCCATGTGTCTCTCACATCTATGTTTCTCTCTCTCTGTCTCTTCCCTTCCATTCTGTCTAAAAAAATCAATGGAAAAAAATATCCTCAGGTTGAGGATTAACAACAACAAAAATGACCTCAAGGTGGCCTTGGCCAGACTCCACCGGGCCAGACCCAACCCTGCTGTTCACAGACCCTTGGGTCTTGACCCCGCGGAACAATGGGATGAGGCCGAGACCTGCCCGCTTTCCCATGCAAGCCTGTGGGACGGGAGCTCTGTGCTCAGTAGCTCTCTGTCTCTACAGCCTGAGAAGTGACAGCCCCAGACCCAGGAATGGTCCTGCTGACCCTGGGGCTAGGATAGCTTTGACCCCAGGAATTCTACAGCGTATATTTTTCATATAAATAAATCTGTGTATGTGTGTGCATACGCACTCGGGCACATGTTCACCCATAGGCATGAATGAGTGTGGGTGCTTTTACCTTCCTGTGCGTTAAGGGCCAAAGGCTTTCCTAAACTTTCTGAGCCCTGAGGTACGCACCAAGACCAAGTCTAGTTCCCTGATGTGACCCAAGGTGTGCACCCTTGGAAATAGGGCAGTGTGTCTTTAATTTGCCAGTATTAGTTTTCTTCACTGAATCCCATTAATCTGTCAGGCTCTGCCACGTCCCAGAACAGTGGCAGGTGTGGCCTCCGCACCTGCCTGCAGGAGCTTCGAAGGGTTTCCCTGGGTCTCTAAATCACTCCCTGTGCTGTTTACACCAGGGGAAGAGCATGAACAGTGAGGTGTGTGGGTGTCGGCTTATACATTCATTCTGGTTCCTAGCCTGAAGCCTGCCTCAGGCCACTCTAACTACAAGCCCCTCCCTCCCACCCACCTTGACCTTCAATAGCTGGCACCAACCCAGAACCAAGATTAGAAAGGAGGGGTTGCAAACCCAAACACATTAAGCAGGCAGGCAGGTGACACATGAGTGAAGTGTAACAGAATGCGGGGGAGATGAGGACCCTGCCACTGGAGAGAAGCTCAGCCTGGCCAGCTGATCACTGTCCTGGGATGTGCAGCTCTGGGGATGTCAGCTCTACAGAAAGCTTGGGTGTTCAGCTGTCATCTGCAAGTTTCAATTATTAGTGACTGAGTAAAAAATTTTTTTGAACATATGCAAATCAAACAAAAATAACCCCACACATCTGAGGGCCAGATTTGACCTGTAGCCACCAGCTTGCTCCTCCTGCTTTTAGATCATTAATATTTTAATGAATGTTAACAGGCAGGCTGAAATAAAATTGGCTAAATATTTAATATGCTTCGTGGCTTTGAACTTCTTTGGATGACACAAAAACTACAAACAAGTCATCCTCCATATCTGTTTGAATCATTGATTCAGTGGGTCACAACCAGGCATACTGTGCCCCAGGCTACACTGGCAGTGTCTGGGGACATTCCTGATTGTCACAATCCAGGTGGGGCTTGAGGGGTTGGGGATGCTACTGGCATCAGGTGGGTAGAGGCCAGGGATGCTACTAAACACCTACAATGCACAAAACAACTCCTCACGGCAAAGAATTATCCAGCCCAACAAGTCAACAGTGGCGGAGAAAACCCAATTTACAGAAGGAAAATACAAACTTGAGAACCTAGAACAGGTTAAGAGGCGACTGATGTCAGAAATAGTTTTGTGTGTTAGTTGAAGCTACTTAGTGATTGGCTAACATTTTTATTCCTTGTATGTAGAAATTAAAGATAACAGTGAGAGATAACATAACCCAGCCACACCCGACATCCTGTGGGGAGGTGTCCTGTGCATCTGCCCTCATTTGTAGTGACTTGGAGATAGTTAGAGCACAAAGCTCAGGACACATACCTGGCAAAGGTGATTCAGTGATGTCTGCCGTCTCAGAATTTGGGAAAACCGTCTTGACACTGAAAGAAGAAAAGAGGCGGTTTGAAATATTTGCTGGCTTTATGGTCCTACTCAGGATTTCCCAGGAGCAGATTTCAAAAAGTAACTTTCTTATTTACCTGAATTTGTCTCATTGCCCAACCCCATTATAGGTGCCCATGGCACAACCCGGCTCTGGATTCTTTGTTTTCCCATTTGGACAACTGTTTCCTAAATTGATGATATTTGGGGCATACGTTTCAAAGTCACACTAGCAGGTGTGAGAAACTGTGATGTCAATCAACCGTGAGTAAAAGCGATTATTTACTTGTCTTTCATTTAGCTAATTGCAAGCTCAATCACTTCTCCCCATAAATAATTGCAGGAATCCAGTGGAAGCTTTGAACAAGGCCCTTTAAAAAGTGGTCCATCCAATAGGAACCCGACTGAGCCTCGGCGGTGCGCTGCTAGGGGTTGCTCCCAGGTTGGAGCCCGGCTGCACCTTGAACGTGGCTTTGCGTTCATACTCCGTCAGGTTCATCAAAGGCGCTCCGGAACCTGCTGCGTGTTTGATGGTTCTGTTTCCCACACTGATGCAGTAACTGATGATCTGCAGTGGGGTGATCTTGTTTCCGTGGATTTAGAAACAGACAAGCCACGTGCCTGCCCAGGGTCTTCATTCTTAGTTATTTGGAATGGTGGGTGTTTCCACTCCTTGCCGGCTTTTGAGGTGCACCCCAAGGCTCCCAGGGAAGAGTGGGTGTCTCCAGGAACCCACAGGTGGAAGGTCTAAGAAAGCTCCTCACGGCCAACTTTCAACAGGTTTGTTTTGTCAGCATAATTAAAACCGTCGCAGGCATTCTCTCATTAATTTTTGAACTGGTCAAGAAACAATCAAAAGTGGAACTGGGATTATTGTAATTTGTACTCAGAGCCAGCTTGGCTTGAAAAATAGGGCGTGGGGTGGAGGAATGGGGGGCAGATGAACTTCTAATTTTCCAGGCTGATCAATCGTTAATCCTTGCCCTTAATTACTTTTTCTTTAACTTTGTGATGTGGAATTTAGTGCCCGGGAAAAGAAAAGAACTGAGAGCCGTGAAATAAAGCGGGCTTTATCAATAGGCGGTGGGCGCGGCAGGGGCCGCGGAGCAGCTGAAAGGGCTCCCTGCGCCCGGGGAGCGAGGGTAATTTGATCCCCTTCATTTTCCTGGGGGCTCCGATTTGGGGCAAGAATGGCAAGCTATGTTCAAATGGGGCTTTAAGAAACATATATCTTAAAACTTTTATTTGCTGAAAATCATTTCATCTTTGTTTAACTGCACGTGAGTCTTCTACAAGTGCAGACACATCAAGACAGAAATCGGACTAGTTTCCTCAGGCAAAACCAATGCTGGGCAATGCGGGGTGACACTCAGCAAAGAGAAGATTCGCAGTCCCAACCCCCTTTGAGAAATATTAAATTGGCTTTCTCATTAGGCAGAAAATTAAATATGTGAGTTCCTGAGCTATTTTCTGTCTCCTGATATCACCATTTTCATTTTGTGGGCAGGAGCTCAGGGGAAATCTCTGGGTCTGGGGGTCGGACAGACTGGAGTTGCACTCCTGGCAGCTGTGTGGCTGTGGGCACATTTCTCTGCCTCTTGAAGCCTCATCTGTAGAACAGGAACACTGTGTCCTACGCCATAGAAGTGGCATGAGGACTAGGCGAGATAGGACATGAAGGTGATGAGCAGAAACTCTGGTGTAACTGACAGAGCTGGGAGCAATCCTGCCTCTGCTCCTCACTACCTCTGTGGGCCTGTCCCCTTTTCTATGAAAATAGGTGTGCCACCTGCAATAAACATTTTGTAAGGATTAAATAAGTTAATGTATGGAAAGCGCTAAGCATACTTGGTGCTTTGTAGTAACACACAGTAAATGGTAGCTGCTACTGTTATAATGACTTTATTAACAACCTATGAATGTGTCTGGAATGAAAATGATTTCCCCCTTCACCTCAGCTCCCATGCTCAGTACTTACATTCAAATTTGATGTTTCGCAGGTTTTCTGGGAGGTCGTGGAGAGCCACTTTTAGCCACTCATCCAGCTGCTTGGCAAACTTTCGGATCACCTGAGTTAAGCTAGAAAGACAAAGGATACATTTTAAATTCCTCGTGTGTTGCCCAGTCCTTCCACTGGGCTGTAAGCAATAGGCACTACTCACAGAAGCAACTTCAGAGATGAGGCTGGTGGCCCCAGCCCTGCAGAGAGCTGGTGGGTCTGAGAAAGGCATGAACGGAATGTGCTCTGGTGCCAGTGCTGGGCGACAGGGACCCCGCAGGCACGAGTGGGGAAAGCCCACTGTGAGGCTGGGAGGCATCCAGGACTCTCTGTGAGCAAAGCACCATCCTTTGTGTTTCTGAAGAGCCTCGGGTGAGGGGTGAAGACAGTGGCGAGTGAGCCTCAGAGCACCGATTTGCCATTGGCCTCTCCTCCGCATGCTGCCCAGTCTTGCCTGAGCTCCCCAGCCAGACGGGGACCCAGCAGCATTCGGTCATCTGCCACCCAGTCTGGGCCCAGGCTTAATGAACTGCTTGCTTTTTGGTGGGGACTGGGAAGCAACAGCAGAGTTTTAAACTTGCAGACAACCCTGACATGAACCTTGAACTCATATCAGACTTGGAAAGTGAAGGGCTGTTTTGAAGCAGGAGGTGGGAAGGGACTAGAAGGGTAAAAGGTGCGTGTGTGTAGGGGGGGAGTAGGTTATGAGATGGAAATTTGGAGTTGAAAGGACATTGGGCACCATTTTCAGGGTCCCACAATCAAAATCGCGCGCTCATAGCTCTAGGTCCAGGGTCCTCCGTGAAGTCCTCCTTAGTCATGAGGGCCACAGGGACCTCTCCCCACGCTGACACCCACACCATCCTTGCCTTCCACCAGCACCACCTGCCCTGCCCTGGTTCAGCCTCCTGCCGACTCCCCTGCCACACCATGATCAGCACCCCCGCCCACTGGGTGCTCCTACCATGTTTCTCTGCTCAGCCATTCTACCCTTTTCCGCGGCAAATTCCAGCCTTCTCCCAAGACTCCCACCTCCAGCCCCCAAACCCTCCCACTCCACCAGCAGGCGGCATCACCTCCTACTTCTCCACAGAATCAAGGGGTCAAGCCCCTATCTCATCCCCTCCTGCCACCACTTCTGCCTAACGCCCACCTCTTCCTTCGGCCTGGGCCACTCCTCTCTCCATCCTAATGCACCCTACAGTGGCTCCCCTTCAAAACAAAACCCTCTCATCTCCTCACTCCTCAAGCCACCACCCTCTCCTCCTCTTCACAGACATACGGCTTCAAGCTCGTCTAGACACCCCGTCTCCTTTGCGTCACTTCCCATTCACTCTTGACCTCACTCCTGTCCCTCAACCACATGGCAGCCTCCATCCATGACGCAAACCCAATGGACTCATTTTGGCTCTCGTCCTGCCTGGCATCTTGGCGGCATCAGGCTCTGTTAGCCCTTCCTCCTGCTGGAAACATCTACTTCCCTTGGCATGTGTGACCCCATCCTCTGGCTCCTCCTCAGTCACAACGCTCAGCCCCCTCTGCCTGGCCACTGCATCTTCCAGTTCTTTCAAGGCTAAGCCTGGGCCCCTTACCACTCTTGATTCCTGCCCTGGGTAGCTTCTCCGAGCCCACACGGCAGTCACCATCTACTCACTGCCACATCTCCAGAGCAGAGGTCCTCAAAACTCCCACCAACTGCACGCAGGACCCTCCATTCAGAAGTCCCACGCCAAACTCACGTCCCACTCAACCTGTGCAAACTGAACTCATCATTTCCCCGTCAGAACCGGCTCTTTCCTCGTGTTCCCTACTTCAGTGGGAACTCCACTTTCCATGAAGTTTTGTTTTTAATAACTTCATTTATTATGAAAATTTCAAACATACCCCAGGATAGAGAGAAAGCATAATGAACCTCCAAATATCAATGACTCAGCTTTAATAATTAGCAACATTTTGCCATTTTAATTTATCACCATGCCATTAGTGTGCCTAACAGAATGAAAAGTATTTCTTTAACATTTTCTAAAGCCCAGTCTGCACTCAAATTTCTCGATCTCAAAGAAATCTTTTAGCTTGTTAGTATCAGGATCCAAACAAGGTCCACACATTGCATAAAACACATAACATTGCCTTTCCTATGTCTTCAGTCTACACCATGCCACTGGTTTAGGGCTCCCTCACGCTCTTTGTTCCCTGCAATGTCTCACATTCTGATTTTCTCCTCGTGGTGCATTTAACCTATGTGTTTTCTATAAACTAGCAGTTAGGTCTAAAGACTTGATTACATTCAGTTACGATTTTTATTTTTTGTAGGGAAGAAAACTTGGTAGGTGGCTGCCCCTTGCATCACATTATGAAGCTTATAATATCTGGCTGTTCTTCTTTTAGTGCAACTAGTTTGAGACTCAAATAGTCTCTCTTCCCACTGACGGGTATCACAGATTTTACCTTCAAGTTACCTCGCAGCCTCACCCAGCTTCCTCCCTTGTCTCCCACTTTAAGCTGTCCCCATCCTTCACCGGGGCCCCCACAACAGCTTCCAGAGTCTCCCCTGGCCTGCTCACCTTCAGGCCGCCAGCCCATCCTCCACGGCACCAGAGGGCTTTGCCCAGCACTTGCAATCCTGACCTATTTCCCCTGTGGTTAAAAACTCCTCAGAGCTTTCTCGTTACTTTACGGTAAAAGCCAACATCCTCACTAGGACCACCAAAGCTCACATTCTAGCCTACTTTCCTCTCCAGCCTTACTGAGCATTTCCTCCCTTCGTCCGCATTTCAGGCCCACTGGCCTCTGCCCAGGTTTTTGCTCCCTCAGGGCCCGTGTCCTTGGCATCCTTCATCCAAGAGCATCCCACCCCTCCTTACCTACACCTGATCTCAGACCAAATGTTGCTTCCACAGGAAACTTTCTCTGAATCCCCTAGACCAGGTCAGAGCCCCCAATGACTCCTCTGCGAGGGTACTGCAGATGTGACAGTTGGTAACCATACACTAACTTGTGTGACTATCTGATCAATGTCCATCTTTCCCACTAGACTGTATGTCCCACTGTATCCTCAGCACCTGGCATAGTGCCACACACCTAGCAGGCACATAAGAAATGTTCGTTAAGTGAAACAAATGAATGAATGGCTCCCAATCCCCAGGTACACAGAACTCAGATATATTTCCCACCAGGCCCTACCCAAATGTCCCCCTTTATCTCTCTGATTTCAGCTCCTGTCCCCTGCCCCCGGCTCACTCCATTCCCATGGGCACCAGTCCCCTCTCTGTTTCTTTAGGCCCTTGCCAGCCTCACCAGGGCCTTTGCACTCGCTGCTCCCTCTGCCTAGAAAGCTGCTCCCCAGATAGCAGCCTGGCTCCCTTCCTTGCCAACTTCAAAGGTTTGTTCAGTGTTGACTACAATATGTGAAATTGCCGCTGTCCCCAGTTTCTCAGCTTCCCCCACTATCTCAGCACTCTCCATCCTGCCATATGTTTTAAAGATTACTTTGGCTCCTGTGATGAAAATCAACTGTAGGAAGACAAGGACAGAACAGGGAGATCTGTGCAGAGTTACTGCAATAGTCCAGGCAAGAGGGCGGGTGAGGGTGCTAACTGGAAATAATGTGATATGGTCAGATTAAAATATCTTGAAGGCAGAACCAACAGGATTCCTGGTGAGTGAATGTGGGTGTGTAAGGAAAGAATGAAGTACATCTTCCTGAAAGGAAAGGGACTGTGCGCCCCATGCCCAGCAGAGTGCCTGAGGCACGGGAGGTGCTGAATAAATGTCGAATTCTGAGTGAAACCAAAGCCCTGCCCGTGTAGTGAAGCAAAAGTTCAAGGAGACTTCACTTGGGGTGGCGAGCACACAGTCCCGTGTACAGATGGTATGTGGTAGAACTGTGCACCTGAAACCTGTATAATCCTTGAACCAGTGTGACCTCAATAAATTCAATAATTAAAAAAATAAAGCAAAGGTTCAAATATGATATCAGTTAGTTGCACATTGGATCCGACTTCTGAGACATCTCAGAACGTTTGGAAGCTCTTAACACAGGTCAGAACCTAGGGTGTGTCTAGAGTGAGCCTCCCACGGCAGCCGGATCGTCAGGGACGGGGGACTTGCTGTTCTCCATCCACGACATATATCCAGGAGGAATTACTTGCTGCTGGAATGGGGGAGCTGGCCTTTGTCTAGGAGCAGAAAGTAAGCAGCAGGATGGGGCCTTTCACTAGGTGCAATTGTTTGACTTTATTAAGCTGAAGGAAAGCAAGGAAGGATTCGGCCTGGAAAGGGTTCTGTTTTGGGACTCAGACGTGGGGCTGTGGGACTTTTAGGAGTAACCTAAACATTCAGGCTTTCCTGCTCGAGCGCAGAAGGAGCTGGCCTGTCTGGTCACCTGGTCTGAGAGGTGCCTCCCAGCCCACCCACCTTCCTGCAGCAGCAGGTGGTGCTGACCACACCCTGCTTTCTGACATGCTCTCCTCCAGCAGTGTACACCCCACGGCCTGACCTTCTCCCTGCTGACTTATCTGGTCTCCTTCCCCGGCTCTACTTCCTCTGAGCCCCTCCCCAGGCTGGTGCTCCCGGGGCCCGCCCTGCACTCCTGCTGACACCCCTTCTCCTCACCTTGGAGCAGATGCTCCCACATCTGTGGCTCCAGCTTCCGCCCTCCTCCTGCATCCTAATTCCACACTTGAAAGTGCCTGAATGACCTCCAGCAGTGATGCTGGTACAACAGCAAAGCAGTGACAATACAGCAACCTTTTAACGAGCACAACTGACACTGCACTGAACACTTCACACACATTTTATATTTACTCCTCGCTAGCAAGTAGGTGCTATTGACATTCCCAGCAAAGAGGTAAGAAGCTGAGGCCCAGAGAAGTTATTTGCCCAAGGGGATGCAGCAAGTAAGTGCAAGAGCCAAGGTTTAAGTCCAGCTCTACCTGGTCCCAGAGCCCAGGGTTACCACCGCTACCTTACTGCAGACCAGGTGATGAAAATGCCCACACAGCGCATGACCTTGAGACGCCATGACTCCTTGTGCCCAGACCAGGGCCTTCTGCTGCTTGAAAGGTCAGGGGCCTGGCCATGGGTTTAGAATCTCAGGCTTCTCTTTGCTTCACTGATGTCTTATCCTCCCTGCCCACCCATCTCCTACACCCTCCCCAATAAACACGCTTCTTATGTCTGCTAAACCAGTCGTTATTAACGACCACTGTTCCAGCATCCCTTGGGAGGTCACGAGAGGCAAAAAGCCCAAGTTTGAGAATGATCTACGTTTCTTACAAGTAAGAGTGCATGACTCATGGTTATCTCTATGACACTGTCACTTATTCACCGGAAAGCATATTTCAATATGCTCTACAGAGCTGGAAAGGAAGGGGTGGGGGTCTGAGCTGGCCAGATGCTCAGAAGGACTTGGGGCAGGAGAGGAGAAAGGAGACAGCCCGTCTCTGAGGTGCAGGCCTGGAGGAGGGCAGCAGGCACTGCATGAAGCCCTACCCGGATGGCTCTCCCTTATGGAACAAAAGCCTCAAGTGGCCAGGGAAGGGCAGAAAATACTGTTGGTCTGGGACACTGTATAGGATAGGAAGTCTAGAAATAGCCCCAAATACCTATAAAATTTACTATAGAAAAAAGAAGGCATCTCAAATCTGTGAAAAAAAGTTGGAATAATTAACATCTGGTATTGGGACAACAGGATGGCTGCTGGGGGGGAAAATGAAGCCATACTTTACATCTTACACCGGGTTGAATTCCAAATTGACAAAAATTCAGAAGTACAAAATTAAACCATAAAGTTAGGGGATAACATGGGGAAGTTACTTTATAACTAGAAAGCGGAAGGCTTTTAAAACTATGATACAAAATCCAGAAGGCATAAAAACAAAGTCTGACAAATTCAACTACACAAACATATTTTCTGTATAGCAAAGACAAACAAAAAATACTTGAAACTGTTATTATAGATAAATGGTTAATATCCCTAATAAATAAAGAGCTCCTAAAAATCAATGAGAAAAATATCAACTACCAAAGAGAAAAACAGTCAAAGGGTAACAACAGAGAATTCATGGGAGAGAAAATGAAAATCACTCTTAAAGATATGAAGATATATTCAACCTCACTCATCGTAAGAGAAATGCAAATTAAAAGTTTACTGAGAAAAGTTTAAGTCACATGTCCTTTGAACCAGGAATTCAGCCCCAGGAATATATCCTACACATACATATATTCCATGTAGTAGGGTGGATGGTGGTCCCCCAAATATATGTCTACCCAGAACCCATGAAGGTGACTTATTTGGAAAAAGGGCCTCTGCAGACATGATTAAATAAAGGATCTTATTGAGATGAAGCCCTGAATTAATTGGGTGGGCCTCAGGTCCAATGATAAGTGTCCTTAAGAGTCAGCGAGACCCACAGAGTGGGAGCCAATGTGAAGACTGGAGGCAGACACCTGGGTGATCTGTCTACAGCCAAGGCCCACTGAGGCTTCGCAGCAACCAGCAGGAGCTGGGAGAAAGACCTTGAACAGATCCTCCTCGAGGTCTCCAGAAGGAACCAACCCTGCCAACACCCGAATTTCAGACTTCTGGCCTCCAGAACTGTGAGGGAATAATTTCTATTTTAAGCCACCTGGTTTGTGGCACTTTTAGTCCTAGGAAATGAATGCATTTCACCACGTAAAAAATGCACTTCAAATATCATTCATCACAGCATTGCTTGTAGTAGGACAAGACTAGGAATATCAGACCACTGATTAAATTCAATACAGTGGAACAGTACACAGGTATGAAAAAGGGGAAAAGGCTCTTTATAGACTGACTGATGTGGGATGCTCTCTGTAACGGTCCCAACAGAAAACAAATGCCACTAGAAATAGGAGAGTTTATTTACAAGGGACAAGTCATAAAGGTGTAGACAAGCAAAGAGGAACCCATAAAGGAGGTTGCTTCAACCTGGGGTAGAGGGCTCTGACCCACCTCCACGCCCAAAGGACAACCTGGAAGGCAGCAGAGCCCCTTGGGAGGCGGGACATGACAAGCCTGAGGCAGCCTCACACAGAGGGAGGCAGAGTCAGTCTCCTGACTTCCCTCTCTTTTCTCTCTCTGATCTCCCTCCTGACCAGACTCCCCCCATTAGCTGGTCCCAGGTGGCAGCCTGGGGAGAGGGAGCCCCGAGAAGAGCTCCATGTGGTCCGCCCCCAGGGCAGAGGGCAGCAAGCAGCACAGTGGAGAGAGCATTTGGATGGGCAAGTCCAACCTGATCACCGATATTTGTTTTTTAAAGCAAGGTACAGAACAGTATAGATAGTGTATCACTGTTTCGGTGAGAAAAAGTATATTATGTGTATCAGTTACATGTGCATAGCAGATCTGGATAGACCCCCAAGGAAATTATATTTGATGCTCTGGGGAGGGGACCTGAGTGTCTGGAGAAAAAGAGTGGGGGATGCTTTTCACTGTACATCATATTATACAGTTTGAATTCTGAACATTTTTCTCTAAATTTCATTTTAAAAAGTACAATATTAATAGTATTTATAAGGAGGACCCCCAGACAGTGCATGATTTGAGTCAATAAAAGAGAAGCGGGACCAGTAAGTGCTGGGGGCCAGCCATGGGGGAGACGAGGAGCGTGCCCACCTGTCAGGGAGCGCCTGCAGCACCGTGGGCATCAGCACTCCCGAGATAGCTTTGTACAGGATGGAGTCGCACACGCCGACGATGCTCACCACCGTGGAGGAGCCCAGCACGGGCAGCATGTGGGGTGGCATTCCTTGCCAAAAGTGCAGGAGGAAGCTCTGAACCTGTATCGACCCAAAGAGAGAAGCGTGAGGTCACACAGGGCCCTCCCAGCAGAACCCTGGGACTCGGCCAAGGCCTGGCCGGCCAGCCCGGTGTGGCTCAGGATGCCCTGAACGGCCCTCCTGTCCCAGGCCCCCCTGCCCATGTGTGCCGCATGCCCACTGCTGGAGAACCACGTGGCCTGGCAGCCTGGGGTCTCTTCTGCCTGGGAGAGGGGTAGCAGGTGAACCCGTCAGCCCCGTCATGCCTACTGCGGTCTGGGGAGAGTTTAAGGAAGGGAAGGTGGGATATTGTTTTTAAAAAGCTCAGACTACTTGAATTTACTATTCTTTGGGCCCACTGGTGCCCCAGGGCCCCCTGGGTGTTCCGGACAGAAAGGGGACGGCTGTGAGTTGCTGGTAAGAGGAATGCGGGCTGGAAGGGAAGAGAGTAGGTACCACAAGCAAAAATCTCCTGATTCAAACTTGCGTCCCAAAAACTGGAGAAAGTGCAAGGCCCTCTTCATATCCAAATTCCTCCATTTCCCCAAAGAGCCCTGGCCCTTTGGTGCCATTATGGGATGCTAGATGGTCACATCTGGTGGGTAAGCTACGTGGCACTCCAACCCCAACCACTGGCACAGAACAGAAATGAGGCAGGCACTCTGACAGGGGGTGTTATTAATACGATGCCAGCAGGAACTCAGGCTGCCTTGTTGATGAACAAGTGGTAGAGGGAATGTCCAAGCAGAGAACCCCCTGAGGGCGCCGACCCCTGTGTCTTTCAGTGTGTGACTTGAAGGTCAGGGAGAAAGTAGAGTAGGGGGTAGAGGGGTGGGACAAGATAAGGGAAGTGAAGAGAAATGGTAGAAGACGCTTAGGCTGTATATAGAGTAACATTAAAAAATATCTAGACTTCCGCCAACATTGGGGAGTGGCTCATCTTGAAGTTGGGGAATAATTGAATTTTTGTGATCTCATGGGCTCCACTTGGTTCCTGGACCATTGTATTATTTTCTCCACAGACGGGCGCTCTCCCACCTACAGCATCACCACATCCCTGGTTCCCCATGTCAGTCCTGACCCAATGCAGGAGATAATTTAGTACCCAGCCCAATACTTTGGAGGTGGTACTATTATTGGCATTAGCTTTATTTATTGAGTGCCTACTATATGCCAGGTACTTTGCACAGGTTCTCACATTTAACACTCATACTACTACTACAGCTGAGAATCATTACTCCCATTCTGCAGAGACATTAACCTACTTGTCCCAAGCCAAACAGCAAGTCAGGGAATTGATGACATAGACCCATGTCTGCTTGTCTCTCCACCAATCAGTCTCGTGGCTCGTTTGTTCTTCACATGGTAAATGGGCTTCTGCCCCAGTACCCCATTCCTGAGACCCGTCTCTCCTTCAACTGCTGCTTACTTCCCAGTTTTCTGCCCCTGCCCTAGGGACCTGCATATAGTGTCCTTCAGGCCCCTCTGAGGAGTAAGGTCTTGCTTTCCTCTCACCAGGCTACCCTGACCCCAGCCTGGTGACCTGATCTCACTTCTCCGACATCCATGGCCTGCCTGGACTTCGTGGTGCAGACACTGGATGAGAGGCTTGGGGAGTAGGGAATGGGAGGGAAAGCATGTCCCCTGACTTCCTAGAGGGAACATGGTAATCACCAAAAACATGATCAAAGATGTGAATAAAGTCATATTTGTAAATTGTGAAACTTAAGTCACAGTTCCATTAATTCCATGACAGTGAAAATACAACAAAGTTTCCATCCAGGTTGAAAATTCAAACAGACAATCCAGATGAGTGAAGACTGTTTCCCAGAGTCCAGTCCTGGCCCCACTACCAACCAGGTGCGTAATATCTCTACACCTCAGTTTCCTTACATGGGAAACGGGAGCAGAGGTAGTACTTACTGCATAGGTTTTGGTAAAGATTCCTTAAAAGCACTTGTTATAGCGCTCGGCATGTAGTAGATGCTTAATAAAGGTTAGCTATTACTGTTATATCATGGAGGCACCACCACTACTGGGCCCAAGAAATCCCTGCACTGTCCTAGGCATTTGACACACCCTCGCCCAAGTTCTCAATGTCACCCAGCCAGAATCCCCACTGTGGCTCTGCTCACTTGTCATTAGGACTCCTGGTAGCTGACTGTGGGTCTGGCTGGGCCTGGAAAGAGCCACATCTCTTGGACAAGGAGCTTGCCCTCCACAGAACCTTCTGTTGTCCCTCAATCCCAGCTCGTCCCTGGGCACTGGCCTCCACTGGTACTGGGCCTCCCTGCCTGCCCTTCCCACTCCAAGAAGGAAGCTCTGCCCAGCTGATTCCCAAGACTTGGCAGATTCTGAATCTGTTTGCCTTTCTAAGCCTTCCTTGCATGCAGCCCTACCCTTCTAGTATATGAGCAGTCAGTTCCTAGCAGAAATTCTGGAAAAGACCAGTGGCTGTGTGTGGTAAAACAAATCTGTGGAAAAGCAGTGTCTGCCGCAGGCATCTGCTCACGAGGCACAGGGAGCCCTGATCAGCACTCCGTCGCTGGAGCCGCCTTTGTAGGGCGTGTTTTATCCAGACCTCCCTTCCTACTCTTTGCATTTTAGACCGTTTAATGTCCAACGGTACTGGTCCCTCGGAGCGAGAAGAAAAAGGAAGGAGGGGAACAGTGCGAAGCTTAAGAGCTGATACTTGGACATGAGATGTGAAATGGACAGGCAGTGTTTCGATCGGGAGGTACAGCCGAAAGGACCTCCCGACAGACTGGACAGGAGGGGCGAGGGAAAGAGAAGAATCAAGGTTTGTGGCTTGAGCGATCAGGTGGGTTGTGGTGAGCTAAGACTTGGAAAACAGATCTGTGGCAGAAAATCAGCACTCTGGTTAATTAGATGCCAACAGAATCTGGAGCTCAAGACTAAATATGTGTGAGCTTCCAGCTTTTATAAGATGGAGATAATGGTGTCTACCTATTGTTAGGATGAAATCACATAACTTATATAAAATGCCTGGCATCATGTAGGCATTTACCAAGTGGAAACTTATTATTAGGCAGAAGGAAGAAGTTCTGACTCTTTGCAAGCGTGAGTGGTAAAATAATCAGAGGGAAGTGATTGAAAGTGATTATTTAAAGTCAGTCTCCTAGATTACCACTTCAGTCCCCTACTGGGGGGATTTGACAGACACATGGACCAGACTTGAGAATGGAGGATACCAGTAACCAGCTCCAAATGCACCACAGGAGATGAGCCTCAGGAGAAATTAAATCCAAAATACAGAAAAGGTTTCCTTTAGTTTTTCGGAATCTATAATTCTGGATGTAATGCTACTCTGACAAAACTGTCTTCCTAGTGGACCAACTGGGCAGGATGCAGCTCACTAGTCAGACCAAGGAAAAGGCCATGCCAACTGCTAGTCACCAGACAACAATGGTGCCTGGCTCCCAGGATCACTATGAGGACTAAGTGAACTGAAAATGTGCATCAGGGGCTTCCAGAAGGTCTGGCACCTAGCAGGAGCTCATGAAACAGGAGCTAGTTTTATTATACTATTTTAACACAGAGTGTCCACAGCTCAATGGGTGTTGACCTACCTCATCAAAGTTGGCTCTTATTACAGTGTCCAGTATTCTCTGACAGTGTGTTCTGTACATCATAATAAAGGTAGAAACCTGTGGGGGTGGGGAGGGGCCAACAATAAAGGACTGCATTAGTACATGTTACTGCTGCCCTTGGAATTCCAATTTTCAACTCATTTATTCCCTGTGGAGGGGATGAAGTCCACCCAACTCCTACCCATCCTGCAGGACCCCAGTGAGACACACTCTCATTAGGTGATGTTTGCCGACCCTCAGCTCCCTCCTCGGTGCTCACACAGCACCAGAGAGTGTTTCTCTCTCAGAACATTCACTCTCTGTATGGAAAACGCAGGTTGCTCTCTCTGTCCCCATTTGCTGTGAGCTTCCTGAGGAAAGGACTCACGTGTCGTTCATCACCACATCCCAGCTCCCAGGGTCACAGGTGGAAGAAGCCCCACAGGTGAGAGATGTGATGACTCAGGGGAAAGTCCCCAGATGTGTGTTTCCAATAATTTCCTCCAGACACCCTGTGGCTCAAACTGAGTCGCTATACCTACAATCTTCTCTGTCTGTGGGACCATGATTTCACCATATTCTCTGCAGCACATAGGAAAATAAGCTTAATCCTATAAAAAAGCCATCTAGAGGAGAGGGGCCCTTCCTTTGTGAAATGAGACAGGAACATCATAGATGGGTAGGTTGGTGGGTTGGTAGGTGGGTAGGTAGATAGGTAGGTTGATAGGTAGACAGATAAACATTTTATTCTAGAATAATATTAGATTTGTAGTAAAGTTCTGAAGATAGTGCAGGGAGTTCCCATTTAGCCTCACGCCCAGTGAGCTCTATTGTTATCTTACATTAGTATGGGACATTTGTCATAGCTAATGAACTGATATATCATTATTAATGAAAGTCCATACTTGCCTTAGATTTCTAGCTTTGTATTTTTAAACTCACCATTTGGCAATGAAAGTGTGTGTGTGTGTGTGTGTGTACGTGCGCGTGTTGTGTGGAAAAGAAAGAGAGAAACCACCCTCTCCCAGTAACACTTCGCATGTGGTCACCTTCTCCTCAGGCAGACTGGCGGGAAGGTTTAGGTCTTTGACATTTGGAAACTCCGGCAGCAGCGTTCCAAGCTTGGACCGGGGTGAATAGGCCACCGTCTGTTTGCTCACTTCTTTCTTGCCCGTCTCGCTCACCCAGGCGGCCCCTTTCTTGGAGTACATCACATCGTAATATTGGGAGCTCTCCTTCACAGCAATGCCGTAGTAATGGTACCTGGGCCAAAGCGAGAGAGAGAGAGAAAGGCCCAAGCAGTTATCAGGCAGGATCTCCTGAGCAAGGGGTGTGCAAGGCCGGGGTGACGGGGCCCATCCTCCCTGGGCGAGAAGAGTTAACTCTCCTGCAAGGCTTGCCATCTCTGGAGTCTAGAATTAAACCAGGGTTCCAGGTTGCCAGCCATCAATCACACAGGTAAAAATAACCAAAATTGCCTCCTACAGAAAATGTTAAGTCAAATACTTTGCAAAGCAGAAAAGGGGGATGAAAAAAATTTCCATTTGTACCTAGTCTCGTCTACCTAGCCAAATGTTAGATAAACGTGGTCCCAGGGACACGGCAGAGGAGTCTCCCTCTCTACAAGGGCCCAAGAAAAAGGGTGTGTTTATGCTTGCAAACCACCAACAGGAGTTCATTTGGCCTGTTTTTCTTAATCAATAAATGGTGGTCTGAAAGAACTGCATGTTTAAAAAGATAAACTCAGTGCTTCCATTGACACTAAATATAAAGCAAAGACCAGGGCTTTCTATCAACATGAAATGGGCTTAATGGTAGCAATATTTTCCATGAAGACTAATGGAAGGAGGCTGCGTTTTGTCTGGATTATAGATTTTAGAGTTTAGTTACAACTGTTGAGCACTTGTTCTGTGCCGGGCACTTTGCAAAGTGCTTTACCCACATTAATTTGTAAGATAATATTACAAAATGAGGATTATTACAGTCTTTTTACAGATGGGGAAATGAAGGCATGAAAGCTTCATTTTCTCAGGGCTATGCAGCTGTTTCGGGAAGAACAGGCTCTTGCACACAGGTCTGGTCCCCTGCGAAGCCGCTGTGCTGTGCTAACACCACTGCACAGTGTTATAAACTTGGGTGTGTGTCAGAGCCGTTCCTGGAGCATAACCAAAGTACGGCTTCCTGGGCCCCGTCCCAGAATGACAGATTCAAAGCATGGGAATAGGGCCCAAGCAGCACAGGTAATCCTCACGCACAGCAGCTGGAGGTCGGCTGGCCAGCTGCGTTAAGCACCTGCATTACATTCCAGCTCTGTGCCCCCCAGCCATGGGGGGGCTGCTGTGACTGCCATTGTAAGTGGGGGGCCCATCACAACAGCTCACAGGGTGCTAAATTGCCTTATTTAATCTCACAAAAACCCCTTGAGGCTAGAACTAATGATCATCCCCATTGTATAGACTATGGAACTAAGGCCCAGAGAATTTAAACAACCTACCCAAGATCACCCAGCGAGTAACAGCCAGAGGCAGGACTTGAACCTCCAGAGTGCTTTTAACCACCACGCCAGTGGTTCTCAAACTACTGACAGTAAGAATCACTGACAGAACATATTAAAATACAGACTCCTGGGCCCACCCCCAAAGGTTCTGATTTAGGTCTAGAGATTTTTTACAATCACACAGCAGTGCCAATCTAAGTAATTCATGGACCTCACTTTCAGAAACACAACAACATATTAACTGTTCTTTTCTACTCATAGAAGTATGGTTGGTGGTAGTCACAACACAATACAAATGAGAGAGCATCTGAGTTGTGGGACAGGCTTCTCGGGGGGGGGGGGGGAGACAAGCACACACAACCTTCCCTTCTCCCACCCCTGTCCCCCCTGGTACCATTCTGTGATATTTCTGCTTAGTGGGCATCTCGCCTCTATCTGTATGGCTCCTGGGACGAGGTACTCAGGCCCTCCCAAGGCAGCCCAGTTCATTTTAGGTCGGTACAGTTCTCAGAAAGTTCTCTCTGTGGGGAGCCGATCTGTCTCCTGCACCTTCTACTTCCCAACTGTCATAACTGCCTCTCTGGCTCCAAGCTGGCCCAGCGGGAGGGGGAGGGGACGGTTCCGTGGGATCTAGAAGCGCCCTGCAGTGGGAGGGCAGTTAGGACAAGCCTCCCTGACTTTACAAAGTTCCCCTTCATGACTTCTTAAGACCAAGAGAGCAATCACAATTCAGATCAGACCATTTCTTGATTTTGCAGAGTGTATGCTGCCCAAATCCACAACTACAGGAAGTTACTGCTCTGATCACTTCTTAATTTTTCTATATATTTCAGCTTTGTGGGGCAGGTCAACACACCCTCCACTGGCCATCCCCACCTCCGGCCCCACCCCTATTTATTCTGTCCAGGTACATTTGCTAAGGGATTTTTTTTTTCCTGTAAGACCAAGCGGCAGATTGGAGACTAGAGCTTCTTACTACCTTTCAAATGGTTGGAGGATCCTTACAGAGAGGAAACAATGAAATTGATTATATGGAATTTTTAAAGAACTATTGACCAATTTGCCAACCTTGGGGTTAAAGAAAACAAAAAACCCCAGGCTCTCAGAGGTAGACAGAGGGAATCTTTCTCCAAGTGTATGTAGGACGGGAAACTTTTATGTTCTTCACGACCTATTTCTACTCTTAGAGATGGGCAACAATGCACTGGAGCCAGTGACTCTATAGAATTCATTTCCACGCACTCAGCATCCTCCGTCCATCTACTTGTCTATGTCCCACCAACGCTGTGAGCTGCCCCTTGGGTGCCAGCAGCTGTGCTCACCGGCCAACGAGAAAGGGAGAATCTGGCTCTTGTTTTCTATGCCTTTCCCAAGGCTGAAACCTCGTTTTAAAACAGACGCTGGAATTCTCATTATTAACAAGAGTTGCTCTCCAGAGCAGGCACCTTGGAAGATTACGAGAAACTTATTCCAAAATGTCCCTGGCTAAAAAAATTCTGTGTATATCTCTTTGGAAATCACCCCCAAAGCTTCTGAGCCCCACGAATAAATCAGTCTTGGTATTTTCAGAACTTTACCAAAAACGGTTTTTCCCAGTTTGGTCGTCCACTTCCCTTAACTTGGCTCCAAAGTTAAGCTCGCACGGGAGGATGGGACTGTGCTGCCCAGCAATGGCAGAGAGGGGGAGAGAGGGGACAGTACTGGAGTGGGGGGATAGTACTGGACATGCTGCCTTTGAATCATCTCCATCACAAGTCTTAGAGGCCTTATGTACTTGCTATTGTTTTTTAAGAAGGTTCAGTATTTTATTAAGTCAGTATGTGCTGACCTGCAACTTCATGTCAAAACGCTTAGAAATGTTGCATAATAAGGCACCCTCTAGTGGAGTCACTGTGCACATTAGCATAATAAAGGTTCTGAGAAGTCCTGCACCAAGGAATCTGTTTAAAACTCAGCGCTTATCAGACTTACATGGCCACCAGACCTTTTTCACGGACCACCTATTGAAGTCCAACAATTTGTGAACACCTTCTGAGGCAAGTCTTAAAAATCCAGATTTTAGTAAAGTGTGAGCAGTACAGGCCTCCAGAGATTCCCTTCCCATTGACTCACACCTAGTAGGCAGGTGTCCACACACTCCTCAGGTCACCTCCTCAGAAAGGCTGTCCTGGGCCACTCCCCTGGTGTTATTCTCTATGACAACCCTCTTTGTGGCAACCGAACTGTCTTTTCCCCGCCTGCCTCCCCTGCCCGAACACATGCTCCATGAAGGCATGGCCTGTTTGCTCCCGTACTCCTGGCTCAGTGCCCTCCATCTGACACACACTAAGCGCAAAGCAAACAGTGGTTAGTTGGCCGACAGAACTGCTTAAAGGCGAGCAGGATGCTCTGTGCACCCCACGGCTGCACCTGCGTACTCGATCTCCCCTCAGGGTTTATTAGGACAGGTTGCTCCTCTGGCCGCTGGATGCTGTGAGGGCAGAGAGTTCGCTCAGTACAACAATCCAAGTAGCCTGGAGATCGCCCAAAAAGCTACGAGGTGCTCCTTTAACTAATGCTCAAGCCGATTTTACACAAACGCCTAAAGGCAGGGTGGCTAAAAGGTGGGTTCCTTAAAGCAGCTGGGCCAGCTGGCCCTGGGCGTTGGACAGCCTCTCTCAGGGGTCCTGGGAGAGAGGCCCGGCTGTCCAAAGCTCCTCTGAGCTCTGACCAGGCATGAGTTTCCCACCGGGCCTGTGGACAAAGCTGGGGAAGAAAGGCCTGGGCTGGGGCCTCGGCAGGCAGAAGGGCGTGGTGCTTACTTGGACTGTCCTCGGGTCCCGAGTCTTCTGGTGGTTAACTGAGGAAACTGCTGCCTTATGATCTGTAAGTCAACACAAGAGTCAGTTACCCGACAGGAAGAGCTGGGAGCACAGTGACCGAGTTTCACAAATGGCAATCTGAAGAAGGGAGGAAAACATATCCTTGGTTGCAATGACTTATTAGGAGCCCCTTGGACCCCGAGAAGGTGACCAGTGTCAGGGAGTGAGGACGGGAGCACTCGAGTGATGGTGGGGCTCTGGCTCCTGCTGGGGTCTCACTGGGCGGCTCTGTGCTTCACCCTCCTACTCAATGTAGGGATGGTGCCGGTGGACCCAGAACTTGACCCTCCCCTGCTTAAAGCCCTCCACTGGCTTCCATCACCCCTGCGATGAAAGCCCACCCCGGCCTCTGCAACCTGGTCCCTGCTCACCTCCCGGCCCTCGTCTCCTCCCACTCTCACCCTTACTCACCAGGGCCCAGCTTTTTTCCTACTGCCAAAACACAGCCAGGCTTGCTCCCCACTGGGGGCCCTCGCACTGCAGGTTCCTCTGCCCGAGTTGTAATTTCACCCCAATCCTCGGATCCTCAGTCACGAGACGGGCTCCTTCTCTTACACCATGCGGGCCTCTGGGTGCGGGCCCTCTGCCCAGCCAATGCAGGGTCGCAAAGGCAGTCCCTGGCCATCACGGGGCCCTGCTGTACGTCTTCTTCTCACTTAGCTCTCTGAAGTGAACTTGTTCACTTACCCTCTGAGAGCTCATTTTTGCCACCCCACCCCCATCCTCACCCCCAGTAGACCAGAAGCTCCATGAGAGCAGGGACCGGGCGCAGGGCTTGGCACATGCCAAGAGCTCAATCCTTATTTGCTGAATGAAAGAATGAATGACACCTGACCCCTGTCCTCAAGGGCACCCTCTATTCCTCTGCAGAGTGGAAGAAAGTAATGTGTTGCCCAGGACGACCACATAGATTTGCCAGAAGTCTGGGAGGAGGGGCCGTCTGCCAAGGCGAAAACACCAGCAAGGGTCCTTGTCCTTGGGGTCCCCAGCCCTGGTGTCTGGGGAGGCAGGATAGTGCAGGTTCTGGGCAAAGGCCCTGGAGCTGGGCCACCTGGGTCAGATCCAAGCTCGCCTTTTGTCAGCAGGACGCTCCTCGGTCAAGTTATTTAACATTCAAATGACTCAATTTCCTCATTTGTAAAATGGGAATAAATAACCCCTACCTTAGAGAATTTTTGTGAAAATCTAAAAAAGTAAATAAATGTATGTAAATAATTTGCAACAGTGCCTGGCACTTAGTAAGACCTCAATAATGGGTGAAAAAAAAAATCTGCATTCCCCACTAGAATGGTTAGAGGATCGATCTAATAGGATAACATCAGAGACCACTTCAAAGGTAAAAAGGGGCTTCTAAAATGTTCTCTCTCAGTGAGGATGGTGAACAAGTCAATGCCATAATTCTCTGAATTCTTTAATGGTGTCACTTTTGTAGGCAACACACCCCTGGTTTCTTCAGTCCTAACTCCTGTAAGCTAAGGGCCTGGGCTCCTCACTTTGTCTATGTCTCTCTCATTTAGGGGACCCAAGGAAAACGCAGTTTGAGAATGGGGTCTGGCCTGGGGCCGGTGACAGGGCTCTCTGCGCTCAGTCTGGTTATGCAGCCTAAGACCACACCAAGGTCCAGTGGCCACATCACCCTGGGCCACTACTATTAACCTCTGGCCAAGTAAGCCCTCCAGGCTCTCCTCACATGACTGGCTCCAGATCCGAGATTTGCAGCAGCTGTTCACAGAGCTACAATGACGGACAGACAGCGAGATGCCAACAGAGACTGAGGGTAAATACTGGAAGCATGTAAATATGGGGTCGGGGGCTCTTCTCTTGGTTAAAAGTGGGTTAGGATTTGGGTTCTGAGTTTCCTACTTACCCAAGCAAAGAAGATAATACAGTTACAAGAGTCCCTGTATCTAGGAGACAGACGCAGACTAGTTGCTGAGAAAAAGCAGAGGTTTTCCTATATTTCAGTCTGGGCACTTTCTCTGATGCAAACGGGCACAACAATAACGTTTGTGTTAAGTGCTCTGGAATTAGCGGACAGTTTGAAAATGATAATATTGAGTGCTGTCTAGGGCATGGAAATACGCATACATGGCTGATAACACTGTTCATTCGTATGATCCTTTCCTGAAGCATTTTTACAATAAAAAAATATTCATACTTTTTGATCTATTAATTCCAAGAAAATAAACTAAAATAAGAAAAAGCTATGTGCAGGACTATTCGAGTGAAAAATTGCAAAGAAAAGAAATGTCCAGTGGTAGGTAACTGGCTAAATAAATGATTAGATAGATACTCAATAAAATATGATACAGGCTTTAAAAATGATGGTAACAAAGCTATGTCACAACACAGAAAATGCTTATGACACAGTGTTAAATAAAGAGCAGAACTCGAACTACACTTATGCTGTGGCTGTGACTTATGTTTGTACAAATATAGGAATGGAAAGGGAATATGGGCAAGTAAAAGTGGATGTTTGCCGGGGAGAACGAAAAGGGTTTCTATACCATTTGTGCAAGAAAGCAACTTTTATGCAAATAGAATGGATTTTCTTACTAGAAATATTCCTAATTGTCAAGGCAGTTCAAGGTAATTTTGAAAGAAGAACCAAAAATATACCATAATGTTATAGTGGTTGTTTTATGTTTTTTTCTTTTTCTTTTTAAAAAATAAATCAATCCCTATACCCTGCAAACAATATGTAGATAATTTTTAAAAGGGGCATTTATTTGGTTGCCAAGCTTTAATGTTATCTGACTGAAGAGAATGAGCAGAGTTCTGAAATCTTTCTAAGTGTTTATCTGGATGGTGTCCCACAAATGGTGTCTCACGCAGTGTCCACAAAGCAAAAGGCAGTGCCTGGCCCACGGCTCAGGTACCAGGGGCCACGGACTCTGGTCTGGATATGAGACAGGCCGCTGGAACTGCTTGTTCTGCCTCCGTGAGGCAATAAAACGTAAGATCAGCGTGTTTGCAGCCCTTTGCTCTGTGATCTTGCAGGGTTATCAAGTCATGGAATAGCGCCTGTGAATTCTCTGATCAGTTTAATTATGATTCCCTCCATAGCTGACGGGTTTCACTTAGTCCCTTTGAATACTGTGTGGATCAGTACATGCAATTTCACCATATTTGCCGCCAGCATCCCCTTCCACTGAGTCACCCGAGACAGAACCAGGAGCAGCTCCCCTCTCTTCCTGACACTGCACCACCTGTGTCCTGTTGACTATGCCCAGAGCATGTGCTGAACCCAGCCTCTGCTCTCTCCCCGGCCACGGCCTTAGCCACCCAGGATCTCTCGCTTGGACCACAGACACGCCCTCCCAACTGGTAGCCCTGCCTCCAGTCTTGCTGCCCCACCAGCAGGATCTTTCTAAAATCCAAGTCTGCCCTGGCCAGCAGCTCAGCTGGCTAGAGCACTGTCCCCATAGTCCTGTCTGTGACTAAGTTCCATTCTTCCTCTGTGTTGAATGTATCCCGACTCTACCCGCACTTTCCCATCTCCACCAGTCCCAGGGTCATGCTCTCGAGCCTGGGTCACTGCAATGGTCTTCTCACTGCCTCTGTGTCCAGTCATGCCCCGACACAATCACGCCTCTATGAAGCCTCTAGATAAAGTCCAAGCCTACCAGGTCCCACCGCTTGGCCCAGCCTTCATTCTAGCTCATCTCTCCCCATCTTCCTCTCCTAGTCTCCATGCTCTGGCCATGCGACATCTCTCAAGCTTATGAGCACACTGTGTTCTCTCTTGCCCTGGCCTTTCCCACAGGCTCTTCTCATTTTCTGGAACCTTCTCTCCATGCCCTTTGTCTGCATAATGTCTATTTATCCTTCAAATATTTTTTTTTTTTTTAATTATCTTGATTGATTTCAGAGAGAGGAAAGGAGAGGGAGAGAGAGAGATAGAAACATCAATGATGAGAGAGTCATTGATCGGCTGCAGCCCGCAACCTGGGCATGTTCCCTGACTGGGAATCAAACCCTGATCACCTGGATCCTAGGTCGATGCTTAACCGCTGAGCCACGCCCGGCTGGGCTATCCTTCAAATCTTACCTTGTACCTGTTTCCTCCCAGAAATCTTCCCTGGGCCACTTGTTTGGTTTATGTGACGATAGTTATGTGGTCTGCACAATCCTCATATCTAGTCAATAGTCTGCTCAGCCCTACAAAGTCCTTGCCTAGGCCCACGAGACTCTACGCAAACCAGATCTCCAGCTTCATTTCCTACTCTTCTTCCCCATGTTTGCGGGGCTGCAGCCTCAGTAACCACATAGGCTGCCTAATGGGACATAGCCTAGATTCATTCAACAGCAAATATTTATTGAACTCTACTATGGGCCAGACACTTTGCCAAGCATTGAGGGATAGAACACTGAGCAAAACAGTAACAGCCTTTGTTTAGAAAGCTTACATTACATCACATCAGCGGGAGAACACCAAAGCTAAAAAGTCAACATGTTTTATATCAGATAAGTGCTACAAAGAGGAACAAAAAAAGCAGGGTGGGGGGATAGGGAATGTGGAAGCGGGGGTGTTATTTAGGGTGAAAAGGACTCAGTGATCAAATGTGGCATATGACCTAAAGGAAGTGAGAGAATAAAACCTGTGGATACCTGGAAGAAGAAAACTGCAAACAGACGAAACAGCCAGTGCAAAGGCCCTGGGGTAGGAGCTTGTTTGACATGTTTCAGGAAGAGCAAGGAACCCAATGTGGCTGGAGCAGAGCAAGTGCTCAGGACAGAAGATGAGGTCAAGAGGCTGGGAGGGGTTGATGAGCATGGCTAGTGGAGGGCCTTGTGGGCCTTTGTAAGCACTTCTGCTTTTACCCTAAATAAGATGGGGAGACTTTAGAGGGCTTTGAGCAGGGACATGAGGGACAAGATCTGACTACCTTTCAAAGAATCATTCTGGCTACTGTGTGGAGAACTGACTGTAGGGGGCAAGGGTGGAAGCAGGGAGCCCCGTCAGAGGCCACTGTGGTAGTCCAGGCAGGAGGTACTATGGCTCAGTACATTAATTCATTGATTCAATAAATGAGAGCCAATAAATGCATCGTTCCTTTGTTGGCCATTGAAGTTGTTTCCGGCGTTGTGCTAACATAAATAATGCTGTAAGCAATACCACTTGTGTAATGATTTTCATTTTTATTGTTGATATTTTGCTGGGGTTTCACCCCCTCATAATAGTTTCTCAAATGTGGAGCTGCCTGATTCAAGGGGAGAAACATTTCGAGGTTCCTAAAACATACTATCACATGCTTTCCATGAAGTGCAGAAGGGTATTATCGCTTTTGAAAGTGTGCTAAACTGAAAGTGCCCCCCCCCAAAAAAAATATTTTCCTCTTTCTTCTATTTGAACATCAGGTTTTTGAGCTCTAAAACGGGGACACTAACACTTGCTCAGCTTACAGGCTCGTAGCATGTCTGGGATTCAGGGAGTCAGGGAGGGGGCCCAGGCTTGTCTCCTGGGCTTCATTAGCCGGAAGTAGAGGAAGGGTGGCCGGGAGAAGTTCTGTCTCAACGGGGCTTTCATTGGCTTGTCACTGGATGGGGGGGTGGGGGGTGACCAGCTGCCAGGGAGGGGCTGGAGCAAGGAGGCCACACCTGTCAGCGCCTCCCTTACTAATGTCTTCCGCTGGTCACCATCCTTCCCTAGCCCACTCTCTTCACCGACAGACCCAGCGCTCTATACTCAGTCCTTTGATGGCATCACAGATGATCCTCACTAAGCTCCTTTTCAGGCTTCTGGGGTAGAGTATGGTGTCCCAAGCAATACATTTGTGCGGTTAGAATATTCAGTTCTGTTTGTAAAAATGCTTTTGATCTGAACATATTTGATGGCCAAATGCCCCCCTCCTCCCCGCAGAAGAGAAACAGCAATTCCACACCAGGAGCTCAGAGGACAGGAATTTTGTGGCAGGCCGGGGTGGGGGATGGGAGGCTCTGCGGAACCGCATCCATTCTGCCTAAATGGAGGTCAGGACTCTTCCCAGACAGGCCCCCTCCTTCCAGCCCCAACCAACCCTGTGGGACGGGGGCTTGCTTTTTTTTTTCTTTTTAACTGTTTCTTATGAGCTGCAGATTAGAAAGTATTCTCCTGTCCTTTCACCAAATAATCAACTGTCCCGGAATCTGAAAGCCCAGCACAACTTAGTTTGAGTCTCAAAACGCAGGGTCGGCTCAGCCCCTCGAAGGCTGTTCGGCTTCTAATTTCTGGAGCAGGACTCGGCAAACAGTCCAACACTTTTGCGGGGCTGTGGGCGCGGAGCTTTGCTGTTTGATAAATGAGCAGACGGCAGGCAGCCCCTCTCTTTGTGTGCGGATTCAATGAAGCTGCCTAAAGAACGCCACATGCTGTTCTCGCTAGTGATCTAACATTCCGCAGCAGCCAGCCCCCCAAATGCCCTTTAATTACTCGGGAATCCCACCCTTCTCCTTTCAGCCCCGCAGAGGCGCTGGGGCTCCTGGGCTGGGGTGGGGCGTGGGGGATCCCAGGAGAACCGCGCTCTCTGGAGCCGCTGGGTTTCTTTTTTAGGTGGTGGGGACATTATTCAGACCCCCCCCCCCCCCCCGTCTGTTGCTCCAGGCTGAAGGAAACTCAGCATGCAGGCTTTCCTGACATAATTCTGTGGGTTCAGTTTTCAAAAAGCATGAGTGAGTTTTCGGTAAACATTCCTGAACTGGTATATTCAAACCACCGCCCTCCTTTAAGACAGGGAAAGAGGGAGAGGAGGGACTGACACCCACTGGACATCACCAGGCACCACGCACTGACCAGGGGTTTTACACTTGGTTCTAAAATTTTATCCTAAAAACAGCATTGGAAGAATGTATGATGAGCCCATTTCACAGGCTAGAAGCTGGGCTCCAAGGTGACTGATTCGAGGCTCCCAGATTAACTGACTCCGGCCAGTGGGAGAAGCAGGAATCTTGTTCCGCTTTCTCTCCTGTTCTTCACTTTGGCTGCCACCCGTGGGAGCCAGAGACTTGTCCACTGACTGTGCAGGAGACCCTGGACGTCCTCTCTAGTGTTGCCTCAAGAGAATCTTCAGAGCCACACAGGAGGGACCCTCAGTCTCATGACTACAGACTGGATTTGTTTTATTTTGACCCAAATCATATGACCTTCACCCAGAGTGAGATGTAAATTTAGTCATCAGAACAGCTCTGAGCAAAGGCTTTTGGTTGCTTCCAAAAATTCGATCTACCCTCGGCAAGCAAAGATTTGCACCAACAAGAACTGATCCCAAAGAAGTTCCAAAGTAGTGGAAAGTGTAGACCTTCCTGTACTTTGAAGAAGACAAACTCCTGTGTATATAGAGAGTCGACTATGCTTAAAACAATTTAAACGTAAGAGCTGTGGGTCTTATTTGAGAGGTCATTTGAATGTGGAAAAAGAAGACGGGCTTTTCAAAAAGCAAGAAACTAGAAATCCACACAACATCAAGTAATTGTTTCACGACACTGTACTGGAGGAGTCTTGTGCCTGCTCTTAAAAAACAAACGCAGTTTTCTGCGAGAGAGAGAGAGAGAGAGAGAGAGAGAGAGAAACGATTAGGGAAAGAGGTTGGTTAAAGGGATTCTGTCACAACTTTAAGTCTGAAAGTGGCATACTCCCTTTCTTTGTTAACAACGAACCTAGCCCCTTTCCCAGAGAAGAAAAATTAATTAAGCCTGTTGGTATGAATAAGGATTTTTAAAACACCCTACACCTCAATGCTACCATCCTGAAATGGATATTTGCCAAAATAATCTCACTATGCTGATGTAACTATCCATCTGATAAGTTTTTTACCCTCACTCAAGGATATGTTTATTGATTTTTATTTTATTTTAGAGAGAGGGAGAAAGGGAGAGAGAGAGAAAAACATTGATGTGAGAGAGAAACATCAATCCATTGCCTCCCGTAGGTGCCTTGCCCCGGGAATCCAATCTGCAACCTTTTGGTGTACGGGACAACGCTCCGGCCAACTGAGGCACCCAGCCAGGGCCACTGGATGATTTTGTTTTTTTGCTAGCACCTATTGGGGGCCAGGCACTGGTGGTCCACAGGGTAAAGTGCTGCAGGTTCCACAGGAAATTCCCCAAGAGAAATTTCCAAAATTTCCAAGAAATTCTTATCTAGTACAATGAGAGAGAAATGGAAATTCATATCATGCATATGGATTAATGAAGGATGAAAACCCTCTGGGCTAGGAAGGTAACAGTTAATCTGTTGTCCCTTGAGGGGTGCCGTGGATGACAATTCCAAGGAGTCCAAAAGTCCATATGTGAGCCCAGGATTGTCCTTAAGCTGACTGGAAGACGGTCACATGCGTGCGTCTGAGGAAAGGCAGTCATCACTCACCAATTTAGCTAGAATGAGGTGAGTTACATAAGATGCAGGTTAAGTCAAAAATGGAATAATTCTGAAGACAGTAATAAGAGAGGGTGAGGGTGGTGATGGCAGCGTGTGTGATGTAGGACATTTTTAGAACAATTGTTCTCACAACTGTTCAGAAGGAAGAACAGCTAGAAGAGCCGAAAATTGATGTTAGGGATGATATATTAAAAACACCAGGTATTAGAGTCATGAAATGCTGCGAAGATAAACTGAAGTCATAATTCTAGCTGACGAGCATTGAGTGTTCATATTTACCGGGCCCTGTGCTAAGGACGTCCTTTTAACAGTCACCATTCTAACAATTCTTCAGGTGGCTGCTATCATTTTCCCACTTTACTGAGGCCCTGAGCTATCAGGAAATCACCTAAGCTCACCCAGCTGTTAGGCAGTAGAGATGCGACTCAAGCCTGAACGATTTGATTTCAGAGTTTTTACAGTGCATGACGCTAAGGACGCCTGAAGCAAGATGCAGAGACATTCTGATGTGGACACGGCACAGCAGACACTAAAGGTTAAGAATAACGTGCAAGCCCTGGCCGGTGTGGCTTGGCTGGCTGAGCGGTGCCTGCGCACCGAAAGGTCGTCTCTCACATGGATGTTTCTCTCTCTCCCTCTCCCTTCTTCTCTCTCTAAAAATCAGTTAAAAATCTTTTTAAAAAGTAGTAACATATGTACGAATGCTATAGGTACGTTCCATGTACTTTTTTCCTTGAAAGTTGGAAAAGGACCATCCCTGAAGGAGCCCAAGGGTGCTCCTTTGTCCTCGGCTGTGGCCCTCCAGGGCGTGCACGGGTCTCTAGCTCAGGGAGGGCGGCGTGCGCAGGGGGTTGTAAGGACTCTGAGGGAGTGGGCAGCCACGGGAAGTGAGAGGACTCTATAGCCTCATCTCCGTTCCAGGTATCCGTGGGTGCTGGAGGCACAGATCCCCAAAACGCAATTGGTGTTTTTGTTTGTTTGTTTTTGCATTGCTCAAGCCTAGCGAGCAGAGAGGCAGAAGCCAGATATTCAAGGAAGAGCCACCCACAGCCCAAACTGCCTATGACCCTCAAGTCCTCATGGGGAAAAGGCAGGATACAAATCAATTCAATTCATACAAGGACCTCTGTCTCCCCAGCCTCCTGGGCTCCGACCTTCCGACCTGTTACTGGTGTCTCTGCTCCAGAGTGGGCATTCAGTGCTCTTCCTGAACCTTCCAAGCCAGCCCTGCCACTAAGCACGGGACCCTGGGAAAACCACTCACTCCCACTGACTCTTAATCTCATCTGGAGTCGCCCAGTGGCTCTGTTCTTGTGTTGCAAGATTTTACCAGCTCGCCGCACACCTAGTGTTCTACCCCGGTTCTTGGAGATGCCAGATGCGCCCCCACAAGGGTAACTGGTATAGGAGCAGGTCAGTCCTGGAAGCCCCCAGGGACCTAGCACTGTTCTCTCCCAACCCACAGCCCTGGGACACCCACAGGAGCTGACGTGGATGTTTTAATTCCACCAATTACTTCTGTTTCCCACTAGTCTTTTGGAAACTCTGAAACAAAAACTCCACCTGCGCCAGGGTGGAGCATCATGTGGGCTCTGGAGGAGCCCCTGGGAGCTCCGCCCCACTGGCTGAAGGACGTGCTCTCCCCCAGCCCCGGGAAGATGACCACAGCAGAGGGCACTGAGTGCTGGGAGGGAGCTTCGAGAGCACCTGCTGGTCTGAGACTGAATGGCTCAGTGTCTGCCTCCAAGCGCCCTTTTCCCTGCGCTGCAGCAGGCAGAGAGAGAGAAGGCCGGCCACCCGCTCACTGAGCAAATTCTGAGCAAACGGGAGGGAGACAGAGGCTCTGACTATGATGGGAGAGGGAAGTTTTAACTTGGACCAAACTGGATTTTTCCACAGCTGAGTTTTCCATTAATGAGTTTTAATTATCTAATCAAGGCTGGGGTTGACGGCTGAGTACGGCCTGATGCTGTGGGATTTCCCTGTGATGCCATCAGAAGCGGGGCAGGGAGGTCAGACACAGGGCTTTCAAGGTGGGCTCCTCAAAGTCAGTAAAAATGCAGCCAGTTGCCACTGGACATTAACAAGGTCACCCCTACTCAGCAAACGGGCTCATCAAAATGGGCACAATGCCAGTTTCATATCGGTACCGTAGAGATAAACAAACTCACACATGTCAGATGATTCCTGTGGCCCCTGGCAAATACTACTCATAAAAGTCACTCAACTTTTAACAAATATCTGAGGGTCTATTATGTGCCAGGCACTATTCTGGGAGCTGGGTATTTATAGTGAACGAAAAAATCCTCGTGTGCTTCCATTCTAGAGAAGGAGGCAGACAAAACACAGCAACGAATATATATTATATTATATATTATGTTATGTTATGTTATATTATATTATATTATTATATTATATTACATTAATAGGGAAGTATAATATTTGCAATTATATATAATAATATACTATATATGGATATATAGATATATAATATACTATAATATATAGCAATATAATATAAATAATATATACTATATATTAGTGATAACATATACATATATGTATATATGTACACATATGTATATATGTATATGTGTGTGTATGTATACACACACACACACATATATATATAAATATAAAACTTCAGACAGTGACAAGTGCTATAAAGAGGAATAAAGCATGCTGAGGAAATAGAGGAGCCAGGATGGAGTGGGGCCAATTTTAGATAATGGTGATTTCTTCCATTGGTAGAGCTCTTTACAGTTTTAAAAAAATGTTCTCATAAGCCCTGTCCCACATTATCCCTAGAGTAATTTCGGGAGGGACTATTCTGGTCTAAAGATAAAGAAATGAGCACTCAGGAAAGTTAAGTGAGTCCAAGGCGGGCACCTCCCATGACCCTTGCCAACAGTAAGAGCAGGAGAAGCCCGGCGGCTAGGAGCCTCAGCACTCTCTGGGGACCTGCATTAATTCCGGGACTGAGTCAATCCGCTGTTACTGGAAGCCGGTGCTAACGGAGCCGGGCCACAGCACTGGGAAGGGGCTCTCTGCTTCAGCTCGTACTTGCACCAAAGCAGTCGCTGCTGTCCACTTTGTCAAGGACAGTACCCCAGCCGGGGACACGGGGATGTTGGGGGAGGGGTTTCAGCACTGATGTCTCTTTCACCTCAGCCCGAGTACAGGCTGGGTGGGGAGACCATTACCAATCTAATTTCCCCCTAAAAACCAATTTGAAATATTGAACGCTGCCTGCTTGGAGTTAAAAGTTCCATAGGACAGTCTGGGGTGTAAACCCTCCTACAAACTCCGGTATATCAGGATCACAGGGGCTGTCTTGTGCAAAGCGAAGAGGCCCCTCAGTTCATCCCAGGTTCACAATGGTCCAGAACAGGGCTGTCTAACAGAACTTTCTCTGATGATGGGAATGTTTTGTCTGTGCTGTCCTGTATGGTAGCCTCAGGTTACACATCGCCATTGAGCATTCGAAATATGGCTTGTGTGACTGAAAGATTAACTTTATTTAACTAAGTTACCAACTGTATGTGGCTAGTGGCTGCTGTACTGAGCAGCACAGGTGCAGAGAGCGGTGGAATATGCAGAAGGAAGACTCCCAACTCCAGGTGACCCCGAGAATGCAAGCGCTCTGGGATCTGCTGAAATCTCAGTGGCAGGCTTGAGACTTAAACTAGGAACAGAAGTGGGGTTCAGGGAGGAAGGACAGAGTTAAATCAATTTTACCTAGATCATGAGGTCAAAGAAACACTGAGCTGACAATAGGGTTATAAAAGCATTTGAGAAAAAGGAATAGAGGGTCCTCACACAGGCAAACTGGAGTTTCTAGAAATGGTGAGGTGTTTTTGTTGTTTTTCAGAATTTAAGCTAACAAATGGTTATTTGTATCTGCAACATCCCCCTGAAGAAGGGAGGGGTTGAGGCTCAGAGAGGTTCAAGGATAAGTCCAGGAGGGTCTTTCGATTCACCCAGCCTGTCCCTCCATCTAAGAGGCCCGATCTGGACTTTCCACTGTGGCCACTACGAGGGAGCGAGGAGACTCAAATGAAAGTTCCAGGACCATGGACGTGAGAAAGCTCCAGGGTCCCACGCACCCCTGGTCTGCTTTTCCTTCTCCCACCTGCTGAGGGGCTCTCGGTCTCCCTCCCTGGCCTGTGAGCCCCTCCACACGGGGACCCATGCTGGGTTCACTGCTGGGTGTCTGCTGCCTAAGGGTGCCTGCCACACAGCCCATCTCAGCTAATGCAGATGGACCGGAGAGGTGAATGAATGAACCGGCAAAGGTGGTTTCTCCATTGACTTTTTAAAAAATTCTTTTCACTTCGGACAAATAGTGTTAGTGCATCACAAAAACATGTTCCCCTCCCTAAGACACCAGAGCATCTTCGCATTTACTGAGGGGAGCCAGTTCTCAGCCACTCAGTTTTAGACTCTCCGGGGAGGCTGGCTAAGGTCTGATGATTTTTTTTCCTGCTGATGATTTATCTGTTGGGGGACTGCAAAGGGAACTCCTGACACTCTGACCTCCTTACACACTGGCCTCTTTCTGCTGTTCCAGTCGTGGCTATGCCTGCACTCAGAACACAGGTAAGGAAAGGAACAGGTCTGCCTATTTTTTATCAGAAGCAGTAAAAATTAGACATAGAGAAAAGAAGCTAATAAAAGGAGAAATAATTGGGAAGTAATGACTCAAGCTAAATTGGGTATTTTTTGGAAGTGTAAAAATCTAGATTTTTACCTATCACACAATCAGTCTTAGAGTGCTCCGACAGTTTTCCTTGGTCTGGTAAACGTGAATGACCAGGGATAACTTTTTTTTGTAGATATAGCCCTGAGTGGGGAATATCTTTTTATCATAAGATGGATAGAGAACAGCCAGGCCTGCAGTGACGTGACAATGAGCCTCCCACCCAGTGGTCACCTCCCAGACATCCAAGCTAATGAGCCAAGGCCATTTCCCAGTTTCTTCCAGGCACACCCATTATGAAGCCAAGTGGTTTGCCCATCCCAGGCTCACTGGCATACACTTGCGAGTTCAGTATCTCCCTCACAGAGGACAGAAGTTCCTTCGTGCAAATTAAATGCTGCGAAAAGTCAAGTCAGACATTCACTCTTTCCTTTCTCACCGGCCTGAATTACTTGAAGTTTTTAATATGTTGGTATTATTTTGTTTTGGGATGTGGTTTGGCGTTTCTTTGTTAACAAGTGTTTAAACTTTTTACAGTGAAGCGTTGCAGCAAAGTTAAGTAACCTACAAAGAACCAGCTCGCGTGATGAACTTGCAGGAACTGCGTGGAGGGTGGGAGACTGCACCTGGGGAGGCAGGACTCACCTTTCCGAAGCTGGCAGCGTTGACGGGCTGGGTGTCGTTCTTCTCGCAGAAATCCAGGTAGTGCATGTAGAGGGCACTGCGCGGGATGCAGACCCCTTCTGCGATCTCGTAGTTGTCCTCCAGCCTGGGGAATGAAGGAGTGCCCAGTGAGCCAAACCCAAGAAAGACAGGGACGGTTCCTCCAGTCCTCCCCAGAGCCGGGCGCACCTCAGAAATAGCCCCCTTCCTGCGGATGGGGAAACCGAAGCTCAGAAGGACAAAGCAACCTGCCCAAGGTCGTGATGGAGTCAGCAGGTTAGCAGGATCGGACTCCTGGCCGCTGTGGGTATGACCGCTGGTCACTTTTTCAGCCCAAATTCCCAGTCCTCCTCCTCGGTGCTGACATTGGCCTGGCTACATTTTGGGTGGATCAGGTTCCCCAAAACTCCAAAAATGATATAGGGCCTTGCAGGTGCCCCGCTCAGCCAAGTTTCAAACCACACACTCACTGTAGCTGTTTCTAACGGGTGTCACAATCACAGAGCGCTTTTGGATGACAAGAGCAGTGGGTGGGGACGGCCAGGGGAAGCAGCTGGACAGTCACTCACCTGCTGACTGAAGGGAGGCTTTCTACCCAGGGCAGGGAGCTGAACCTCTTGGCTCCTTTAGGATCGCCTTCTCGGCTGTACAAGGATTCTGATTCTACACCTATTACCTTCTTAATGAGTATATATAGGTCAGGGGTTCATGGCAGGGACTTTCAACTTGGTCAGATCCCAGCTTTGTCACTTGCTGGCTTGGTGGCCTTGGGCAAGTTTCTCAATCTCAGGCCTCAGTTTCCTTTTGGAGGTGAAGATTATAACTGCCTCACAAGGCGTTGTGATGGTCGGGTATAATGTGTGACATGTGCCAGCATGGTGCCTGGCACCGGTAAGTACTTTTTTTAATATATGTTTTTATTGACTTTAGAGAGACGAAGGGAGCAGGATAGAGGGAGAGAAACATCAATGATGAGAGAGAGACAACCATAGGCTGCCTCCCACACGGCCCCTACTGGGGATCAAGCCTGAAACTCCGGCATATGCCCTGACCCAGAATCGAACCACGACCTCCTAGTTCACGGGTCGACCTCAACCACTGAGCCACGCAGGCCAGGCTGGTAAGTAGATATTAGACCTCACCATCATCCACTTTTCCTTCGAAAAGCTTCTGGGCTCCTACAGGCCCTGAATGGGTGCTAGATATCAGAAACATAAAAGCAAACTAGATCTTTTCCCCTTTAACCCAAACACCAGAATGTAGGTGGCAGGTAGAATCCTGCCTCCTTTGCCACAGACGCACCGGGAGGTTAAGCACTTCTTCCAGCGGAGCTGCCGGGGCGCGTGGCCGCTGGGCTTCTCCTTGGGCCCTGATGCCTTCAGAGCCCGGGCACACACTGTCCAATCCACTCACCAACAGAAAACAGTTCTCCTCTGATCATGAACTGGACTTTAGGAAACAGCCCAAAGGCATTTGGAGTCAAGTTTGAGGGATAGAGTGACTGGAATAACTCTTTTCTCCCAAACGTGTTTTTTTTTGGGGGGGGGGGGGTGAGGGATCGAAAATAAGGCATGATTCTAAAGCAATGATACAAATGTCCTCAAGTGGCTTCTAACTTTGTCTGAGGGCACTTGCCAAGGAAGTGGTCCAGGGCTGTCGTAACTGGAGTGGAATGAGACACAGCCTCCTGAGGTGCCCACTCAAAAGGGCAGCGCTCGTTTGGCTCATTCTGACATGTGGCTGAAAGAAGGTCAGTTCTGCTTTTCGTATTCAGACCCCATGGACGTATACAAACCCCGGACGCTCAGATGAATGAGGAAGCCCGGTGCTGAATGGTCCCTGGTCCCCTCACCCACCCCTGCTCCTTCTCTGGGAAGGGGAACATTGAGTAACTCCTGACAGTTTTTAAGTGTTTCAGGAAATACTCTGTGCAGCCCTTTCTGGGCAACCTAATTCCTTGAGTCTGAGTCACTTCTGCATCCTTGGAGTCCAGCATATTCCTGGCACACAGCAGGTGCTCAGTGAGTGTCTGATGAATAGGCTGTTTCAGTCATATAATCATTCAACAAATATCTGTTGATCTCTCATCACCTGCCTGGTGCTGGGGAAGCCACCATGAGCAATGTGGTCCTTGTTTGCACACAGAAAACAGGCCAATGGTGGACAGGTGGATAAAGAAGCCGGTAATCTTTAACAATATTAACTGAATGCCAGGCAGCATTGTAAACATTAAGGAAAAGGCAGTGAACAAAACAAAGGCTCTGTCCTGAAAGGGCTTCCATTCTAGCATGTGTCCCCAACATCGTAACTCAGAACTCGAAATGTGTTTTTTGTAGGAAAGTGGTTTCATGCAGAGATTAGGTTCCTTAGGATGACCCTGAACTACAGGTCTGCTGTGAATGGGGACCAGCCCTCTAGCGTAACTTGGACCCCTAAGTGCCACTCACGGTATTGTCTCTCTCTAAAAGAGAGCTCAGAGGTCTAAACAACAAGCATACGCACAAACTCGCGGGGGCCACCTGAATAAGACGGCTCTCACAAGCTGGGGTCTCACAGGCAAGCTTTGTTTGGCCTGGACAGTGTTGGCCCAGCTTTGAAAACTCAGGACATTTCACACTGGAATCTGAATTCCTGGCTTCTTCTGAAAAGGCTGAGATCTGGCAACACTGGGCCCATATTCCCGCATGACAACAATGGGCCAGAGTTACATGTGCCCTCCAACTGGCCAGAGTCCCCACTCCCTGCTTCTCCTACACCCAGTCTATCTTCTGTTCCTGGTCTGGCTTCTGTTGGCTCATGTGTGACGTAAGACACAATCTACACCCTAGTTCACTTTGCAGTTTAACTGGAGAGGACAATGCACAGAACTGAAAATGCTTAAGCTCTACCAGCTGCAGACCACAGGCACAGTGGAAGGTGGGAAAGCAGGTTAGTGGTAGGTGACAGCAGTTGATTAAGGTTTCATGGGTGAATTGGGGTTGCAACTTTGTAACAACAGCAGCAGCCAATCTCTGGTGGGCTTGATGCTCTGGGTATCAGGATTTCATTCGATTCTCATAAGAGCCCTATGAGGTAAGCGTTACACCCATGTTTTAGATGAGGAACCTGAGGCTCCAAGAGTGGGAGTCATCTGCCCATGGCCATGCAGCTAGCTAGTAAGTGGGAGAGCTGGTCTCACTACACCACTGTGGTATCCAAGGTAGAGGGACAGGGCGTCAGGCAAGAGAACCAGCAAGGAAGAGAGGCAACGTGGCACGTGCTTTGAGTGATGGAGACACTGGTCTGAGTGCAGAAGGGAGCTTGTGAAGGAGTATCTAAAAGGAAAGAACCACGGGGAGGGGTATGGAGAGGCTTTAAATGCCCGTGGAGGATATGGCCTGGCATAAGAGTTTAGCAACCCCTGGAGCTGAAGAGTTGCTATGAAAGTATTATTTTCAGAAGGCAATGAAGGGATATTCAGAGAATTAAAAAAATAAAGACTCAGAGGCAGGAAGGCCCGAGTGTTTCCGGGATGCTGTAGGAATAATAATAATGCCATCAATAACAACAGTAACTAACACTAATGTAAAGCTCAGGATGTTCTTTTTGCCAGCAATGGCTTGAATATTAAAAGAGTGTAAAAAGATCCATTTCATAGGTTTCATCTTAGACTATCGACAGTTCCATTAATCACTCTCTCTGAAAAGCTTTGACTTCAATTCTTTAGACTGTGGTGGAACATTTTCCAGTTGAAGGCACACACACCAACAATGTGGGCAGCAGGAACTTTGTGCACGACAAGCTGTGGGGAGGCAGAAACTATCCCTTTTTTGCTTTTTTTTTAAAGTGATGTTCATCTTGAAATCTTTTTTAAAAAATACATGTTTTTATTTATTTTTTTAGAGAGATTAAGGGAGAGGGGGGAGAGAGAGGGAAAAATCTATGTGAGAGAGAAACATTGATTGGTCGCCTCCTATACACACTCCGACCGGCGACCAAACTCCAAACTGGGCATGTGCCCTGACCAGGAATTGAACCAGAGACCTTTCAGAGTATGGGACGATACTTAACCAGCTGAGCCACACTGGCCATGGCCTTTTTTTGCTTATTTTTGCTAATGAGTTCCTAAAATTAATTTTGGCGAGAAAAATCCACAGGCACATGCAACAAACATGCATTTCAAACCATTCAGAATTCATATTATAAAAGGTATAAGAGCCTTTAAAATGACAGGGTGGCAGTTAAGATTTTAAGCACAGGAGCAGCATAATCAAAGCTATTTTTCGGAAAGGTCACTCTGACACTGCTACAGTGGGTGGACTAGGTGGACTAGTGAGGCCTGGCACACAGTGGCTAATTAGTATTTGTTGAATGAATGAATGGATGAATGAATGAACAACTGAGACCAATTAGGAGCAACTACAACAGTCCAGGTAAGAAATGAACTGAAGGAGAGGCCGAGGGGCAGAGAGAACATTAGGGCGTGGGTCTCCTGTTGTCAGATGGGAGATGGGTAGGAGCAACCAGGGCAGGTTCTTGGTTCCTAACCAGGCTGAATGGATGAATGGGGGCTGCACTCCCTAAGATTAAAGAACGCAGGAGTGGTGAGCTGTGGGGAAGGACAATGCTGCCAAACCCCGTGTCAAAGAGCACAGGCTCCCGGGTAGATTCCCGGATCCCCAGCGTCAGTTACCTTACCTATGCCCCCTGAGCTCAGTTTCTATTTGCTGTTCTTGTGGCTTATCTGCTCATTAAATCTGGCTAAGAGATCGGGGTTAAAATACAAGGTCACGATTAAAATACATCTCATTAAATGAACCCATAGCAGCAACAACTATTTGAGTCAGATGGGTGTAAGTCACAGATCACACAGGCTGCGCTAATTAAGCAGCGACCTGCCAAAGGCCAGCGCCTTCTAAATAGCTCCATTTCTCCCCGTGTTTTATTACTGGCACCAGAGCTGCTCTGCCTCAAGGTGCCTGGGTAAAGCATTTTAATAAGCTCTACGAGGATGCAGAGGTAATTGGCATTAAGGGCAACTCTGATGTCTGATGAGTTTCTGCTCTCAGGAATAGCTTCATGACATCTCTCCCCAAACCTCACGAGGTCCGCGGGGTCCCTGCGTGTGCTGACGTCGCTGGCTGGAATGCCCGCTTCCTGACCAAGGCATGGCGGAAAGAAAGGCAGTTAATTATTTCTCCTCAGATCTGATGAAATTTCCCCCTTTCCTCCTCACTTTTAGAGGACATCATTAGTCTGACATGGTGAACAATACTCCATTATACCTGGGTATTTTTAATGATCACAAAAAAATTCCCCTCTTCTTCCATTTTCTGATCTTCTATTCAACGACCTGGTCATATTTGAATTGAGCCGATGCTATTACGGAGATAATGAACTCGGTCTGCCAGCCGGCACGAGTCATTAACTGCGTGTACATTTTTACAAGGCCTCCTCGCAAGGTTTCGATGTGTGGCATCGAGGGCACACAGAGGAAGGGTTGCATTAGCCCTTCTTAAAGGAGAGCCAGGGGCACCTAGCATAATCGCCCCCTCTGTTCTCATCTTACGCCTGTTTTCTTATTTGTAGTACACATGGGCCTTTGGTTCAAAGTCTCCACTTCTCATCCTTGCACACATGTCTAAAACAGAAAATTTTTTTCCTGTATTTTACCAAAAGAAAAGACAATAGGATTCAAAAAACAAAACAAAAAAATTTTGCTGAATGTCATAACTTATGATTGAAGTTGTCAGAGACATCATTCAGTGTCCTAAACCGCCTCCTTCGGCCTTCCCTCCCCATCTGTTCCCTGTCTGTACATTACAAACAGGGCCACCAAGGACATCGTCACCTGTGGCCCCTTACACACCTGTGGGGGTACTTCTCCATGTCAGCATGAAGAAGTGGAATTACTGGATGCACAAACTAAAATGTTAACGGGACTGCAAAACTGCTCACTCGGATAGCTTCAGCAGGCCCTGGCTGGGGAGCTCAGTTGTACTAACTCACTTCCTCTTCATGACTACCCCATGAGGTAGATGCCATTGCTGTCCCCATTTCACAGGGGAGTAGACTGAGGCACAGAGAGGTTTAGGAACTTGTCCACAGTTCCACAGCTGGAAAGCAGCAGAGCTGCGAGTTAATTCCTGGCAAGTCTGACTTAAGAGGCTACACCATCTATAGCCTCGTGTCACCAGGCAGATGCCAGAGAATCACAGGGAAACAGACATGAACAAGGTGATTTTCTTACAGTCCCTTTCAAATCTTTTATTCTAAAATGTACAACGTGTTCCAGTTATTAAAGCAAGAGTGTCTGTCGAGTCCTTGCATTTCTAGAAACTCTCACTCCCAACGTCCTTTACGTTGATGCCTCATTTGCTGTCCTGGCATCATGGGAATTTGCGCAGCCATAATTCCGGGGGAAGGGTGGAGGGGAGATTTGACCAGGGACGCAGAGTAGAATTTTAAATAAAGCAAAACAGCAATGAAAGCAATGAAAACAGAATATAGGGACAAACCGATGGAAACCAGCCAAGAGGCTGGCAATGGAGCTCGTGAAAACAACCTTGGCTACCCTTGGAGCAAAACAAGTCGACGGTTGAGACCCTTGTTAGAGAAGATTGAGTTACGTTCCTGAGTGCTCTCTCCCAATGCTGTTTTCCCCTCACCTGTGGCTGGATTAGACTAGAGAATCTAATACGATTTGCTCATTAATGCCCATCTGCTTTCCCTTCTGATCTGTTCTCTCTCCTCCATCCTTCCTGATATTTCTCTGCCTTTCTTCCAAATCATAGGCTTTGCAGTTAAAGAGATCCAGCCAGGTTCCTGTCTCTACACTTTATGGCTGTGTGGACATTCAGGCAGATGACTTAGCTGTCTAGGCTTTCTTTTCCTCATCTGTGAAATGGGCATAGCAATACAGCTTCACAGAATTGTGAGGATGAAGCGAGGCACATGTACAATGTGCCCAGCACGGAGGCTGCCACAAAATAGGTTTCAGTCTCTTTCCCTCCCCTCTTCTCTTTCCCTCCCCTTCATTCCTTAGTTCCTTCAGGTTTGCTGGGCCCCACTGCTAGGGGAAAAATAGCCCTTAACTGACAGGACCCTCCTAGGGGTGACTCTCAGGTACAGCTACAGCCACAACATCTCTAAGCAGAGCTCTTAGAGGAGAATTTACCGTAAATGTCAAACACGAGTGCAGCCAACACAGCATCACTAAATGTCACATCAAGTCCAGGAATTCCAAACTTTAAAGAGAAAGCCACACTAATAGATAATTCGTATTAATGTTAAAAATCATTGCAGTGCGGTTACAAGTAAGTGTTAATTTACTAAGGCTGATTGGTGGGGTGCACAGACCTATGTTTCTATATCGTCTGCTGCAACATTATTAACTGAAGTACGGATTCCATTAAAATCAATTAATAGCACCCATGTGGAATTCGGCCCTTGCCAGTGTTTAAACGATGGGGGGGGGGGCGGGGGGATCTACCCGAAAATAAAATCAATGTGAAAATTCAAATCTCCAGACTAGATCCAGATTGGGTATTTTACACATACCTGCAGATTCAATAGATTGCAGGCGGGCTACTGGGTGTCACGGGATCATGACAATGTCCAGAGAGCCAACCGACGTGCCCTCCTATCGGCAGAGAGATGCAGTCGGGCGAGCACCCCGTGGAGAGACCTGCTGGAAAGGGAACTTACCATTGCAGGGTGGCCGGCGTGGAGTGGGGCTTGGACGCTCTGTTTTCTTTTTCGTCATCTGTCAAAGGGAAGGAGAAGGGGCTGACTCAGTAGGGACACGGAAAGCTGCTCAGCTCTCAAGGCACCGTTTCCCTCAGACGCTGATGCTTGGAAAGCCAATGACACGTGGGCCTTTTCAACAGTTTAGACTTATTATATACTTTAGTGAGAAAAAAGGAGGAAACAGATTTTTACAGAAAGCTCTTACACCGATTTGTATTTGTATTTTTATTTGACACAACGTGTTACAGTTTGAGGAGCTCTCTCTTCCCACTGAACACCAGGGCTGCACCCCTCCGACTGGCAATTTTCCCAGGTGATGGGACTCAATGGCTTTGACCCTAAGAACCTATTCACCCCACAAACCATGTTTCCCTTGTAACTCTGTCGGAACAGAAAGTTAGGAAAAGGCAGGGAGAGCGTGAGTGCTCAGAAGAAGGAGGATTGCAGAACAGAGCAGGGGGTGGCCAGCTTCTTCTGTAAAGGGCTAGATAGCTAGCATTTTAGGGTTTGGAGGCCAAGGGGCAAAAATCAAGAATATTACATAATATTTATATAGTAAGAGACAGCAAATTCCACAAAACTTTATTGACAAAATTCAAAATAATAGTAATTGAGTATAATTTTTAATACAGGTCTATTACTGAGAAGAATGATATTATTTTGGGGGAAATGAGTAACATTTTTTTCTTAATTGGGGCTCAAAGTTCACAATCCCTATCATCAAATAGATTACAAATATTCATCTATGAAAACCATTCTTAGTGAACAGCACTATGAAAACAGGAATCAGGAAAGGTCTGCCTGTGGGGTCCTAGTTTGCTGACCTCTGCAACCCAGCAATCTGGACAACAGATCAATCTTTGCATACCTAAGAAGAATTTTATCAGGGGTGAGCTGAGAAATACATAGAGTCTCACCCGATTCCTAATGAAGATTCCGATAGGGATAGTCAATATAAAATAAAAGTTCTTGATCCACAAACTTTTACCCAAGAAGACCCATACATACATATCTTCAAAAGGAAATTAACAATGTCCAAACCTACAAATACAATCAACAGAATTTAATAAGGACTTATAAAATGGTTATTGAAATAGATCTGTGGTATAAATGTTATATGGAAAAGAATTTGTACTCATGAAAATAATTTAAGTAAAACAAAAGTGAAAATGAAAGAAAATGAAATAAGATGTATCAAAAAATTTTTTAATAAATTAGCTTAATAAAGCTGAGTTCAGAATATATTTTCTTGATGAAAGTTTATCAATATTGGTATAATTCAGCTTAAAATGTCTGCTCTTAAACACTGTGGCAGATATTGTTGCTTACTCAACAACTGTGCATACTCACCTGCTCCCACATTAATGGAGCCCCGATTTAGAGGGGACCATGCATTCAGGGAGGGGGATCCCCTCACAAATCCTACAGAGGTGAATGCTGATTAAATCTTTCATGGTAATTTTATGTCATCTAGCCACTGATGGAGTAGGTGGGGCATGTGGCATGGTTGGCCTGTCAGACTTTAGAAGAAAGATATTTTCCCTAATAAAAGGAACAGGAAAAGATATTTTCCCTAATAAAAGGAACAGGAAAAGATATTTTCCCTAATAAAAGGAACGGGGCCCAGTTGGCGTGACTCAGCGATTGAGCATCAACCTAGGACCCAGGAGATTGTGGTTCGATTCCCAGTCAGGGCACATGCCCGGGTGTGGGCTCAATCCACAGCGGGGGGTATGCAGGAGGCAGCCGATCAATGACGACTCTCTCATCACTGATGTTTCTCTCTCTCTCTCCCCTTCCTCTCTCTGAAATCAATAAAGATATATTTATATTTTTAAAAAAGAACGGGGGCCATGATTTTGAACTTCGGGCTCCAAAGCTGAAAAAACAAATGTCTGCTGTTTTACGAGGGAGGGAGGGAGGGAGGGAGGGGATTCTGGCCTGCCTGCGTTTGAACGATAACTGCACTGAGGCCACAAACTTTCAACTGGGGAAAGGGCAGCTGAGGACAAAGTCAACCCTGAGGCAGACTGAAAGGAAAGGGGGAAAACTGTGGATCCTGAATGTCATGTTGTGCTTCAGATTAACTAAGCCTAAAAAGAGCTGCCTCTTTGTTTTGTGAGCTAAGACATTTTCCTTAGTTAATAAAACTTGTTTTTAATTGAGTATTTTCCAAAACCATTCTAACTGATACAAACACACTAAATGTTCTCAGAGACAAAATGTCCCAGTACAGCGTGGGCTCAGTACCTGTTCATGCTGCTTCGTCAACCTGGAGTTCCTTCTAAATATTTCTCTTCCTTTCCAGCCTAGGATAAATGACACCACCTCTCTGAGGCCTTCCCTGCTGCAGTCCAAGTCAGGAATTGTTGGTCCTAACTCTGTTCTACAGCCCATTACTTATTTCTCGGTTGAATAGGGTAGCCGCCTAGATCATTATTTCTGTACACATCCGTCTCTCTGACTTAAGTATCCTACTTAATAAGCTCCTACTAAAGAAGGCAGGGCAGGTATCTCAGTTAACTTTGTTTTCCCTCCCACCAGTGCCTTCCAATTGGCAATTAAATTGTTAAGCATCTTCCACAAGTGTCTTCAACAATCTTCAAATAAAATAGTACAATTAGGAGCACAAACACATGAGTCTCACGAGAATGTAGATAAATGGACACAAAGAATAACGCTCAATCTCAGTTGTTCACAAAGAAATAGAAAGGAAAGAATGAGGCGCAGCTTCACATCTCTGAAGGGAACACAGATCTGAAACAATGATAACTCGCAATGCTGGTGTGTAAATGGTAAAACTGACAGCCTCATGCTTCTCTGAGGGTAGTGTTAATTGATGCAATGTTTTTGGTAAGCAGTTTGGCAATAATATTGAAAACCATCTAAAATGTCTAGTCACTTGGTGCCACAAGCCAACTCCTAGAAATTATATAAAGCAAATAATCGAAAAGAAAGAACAGTCTATATTGGAAAACATGATGAATTAAAAAAAAACACACACGAAAAAGTAGATAAACAACCTAAATATACCTCTGCCTAGCTTATGCTGGAACATGATTAACATTTTGGGCCCCCCTGGAACTGGCTGGGTTGTTGTCCCCCCAACCCCTTGCTTCTTTAAATTTCAGCATTTCAGCCAACCTGGATTAGATTTCAAAGACCCATGTTCTAGAATCAATTCGAAAACTTAGTGCCATGACTGGGCAAACCGCTCAACTCTTGGCTGCATTTCTCTTCATTTGTAAAATGGTCATTTTATAGGGCTATTGTAGGGATCATATTAAGTAATTCAATAAATATTCATTGAATACCTGATTTGTGCCAGCTAGACACTGGGGATAAAGAAATTAAATGCTTGTCCTTGATTCTGGTTGGGGAAAGAGAAAGACCAACAGTGGAGAGAGAGGCCAAGTTCCATAAGAAGTGGTAAATGCTGAGATACGGGTGGGCAAAGAGGAGCCTGCCAACCCAAGTGGCATGAAAAAGCAGGACCCGGCCCTAGCTGGTCTGGCTCAGTGGTTAGAGCGCCAGCCCACGGACTGAAGGGTCCTGGGTTTGATTTAGCGAAGGGCACATACTTAGGTTGCAGGCTCGATCCCCGGCCCTGGTCTGGGCTCATGTGGGAGGCAATTGATTGATGTGTCTCTCTCACATCAATGTTTCCCTCCCTCCCTCCCTCCCTCTCCTTTCCACTATTCTGAAAAAGCAGTGGGGGAAAAAATATATCCTCAGGTGAGGATTAAATAAATAAATTTAAAAAGCAGGGCCTGTGAAGGAAGGCTTCCTGGAAGAAGCAATAAGTAAGCTGAGTCCCAGGGCAGCCCAGAGATGGGAACCAAATGACAAGGAAGGTGGGACCAAGTTAGGGGGTAGGGTGGAGAAGGCAAGAGACAGACGAAGACGTGGGGGCTGTAAAGATCACGCCACCTTCCCCAGAAGCAAGGTGGCTGTGGCACTGGTCCTTGGTGGGTGTGGTGGGCGAGCAAAGGAGCTGGGGAGGGGCTGTTTGACAGTCCCGCGATCCTGTTTACCCTTCAAGACAGTTCCTTTCTCTAAACTGAGGATAATAAAATGCCTACCTTGAGCAGTGGCTGGGAAGATTAAGTGAAATGAATTTACCGGAGGCTACGGGCTCAGAAACTGTAGCTGCAGGGGCTGCTTGGTAAGGCTGCCCCGCTGCTCAGCGGGCGGGAGGCCTGGGGCAATTCCGTTCAGTGGGGAGCTGCTGGGGAAGCAGATGAGGGGGCGCCTCTCTGCTCCAGAGGACTTAGGGGAGCAAGACAACCAGGTGGGTGGGGATCCCGCAAGGCAAACACACCGGGGACATCACAGTTCCCAAGCGGAGGTGGGACCTGGGCTGGCCTGGAAGAGATGGTCGGGTTTTTTAACAGAACTTTGTTTTCTGTTTGCAAAAACTGATACGTGTCCATTTTTTTAAATTTGGAAAATATAGAGAAAACAGAAATCTCTGGCTATCCAAACCCCTTTCAACAGACAGAACTACTGTTAACTTTCTGTCCTATTTACCCATCTTTTTCAATGTTCTCTTTCACACCCAAGCACACACATGGACCCCTCACTTCAAACAAGTGAGGGCCACACAGCACATCCTGGCTTGTAACCTGTTTCACGCACCTTCGCAGGCACAGGTCAGACCCTGGGAGGAGGACACTGAGGGGGAGGGGCCTCCGGGGGGGGGGAAGCGACGTGAGGAAAGAGTGGAGGAGGGACCCTGGGGATTGGGGGACAGCACAAGTGCTCCATTTGGCTGAAGCCAGAAACGTTCTCGTTCTGGGACCCCATCACAGTGCCTTCAACTCAGGCAATGCCTGTCTCTACTGTGTCGCATTTTTTCCCAACTAAACTTTGTTCTGACCCATTTCTGACACCAGGGAGTGGAACGTGAACTGGCTCTGAGGGCAGGCAGGCCTGGGTTTGAATCCAAAGCCCAGCTTTGCCCCTAACTCAGTATGGGAGCCTGACTCACCCAAGTCGAGGGTCCTTACCTAAAAGAATGGGTCCTTACATCACAAGGGTGGGTTCAGGATTAAATATAATGATATACGTTAAAAACTAGATACATTTTTAAGAGTATTGTAACAATAATAATAGCATATTGGCCAGGCACCTAAGCCAGGCACCAGGCATCGCTTTCCCTGTGCCATCCGTTCTGTTTCTCCGCGGTGCTCTGAGACCTTTTCTATCCTGAGTTTATACATAAGGAAGCAGAGCTTTGGCAGGTCTGACTAACGTGCAAAGGCCACACAGCCGAGGGGTGGACTGGACTCACCTGGTGCCCAGCATATGGCAGCTACTGGTAGTATTTAGACAAGAACTGGTGCACCCAGTACCAACACAGACCCTCTGCTCAGCCATCAGACACGTGCCTTCCACCTCTGCAGGCCCCTTTCTAGACCACAGTGACTTCGTGCCCAGGGTCTGAAGGCCCAGCCTCTTTCCCCCAAAGGGTGTGCGTGTCACACCCAAGCCTGGCCCTCCTACCTGATGGCTCTCCATCCTAATTCACCTGAAGTGCTGGGCTGAAGACTTTGGGAGACATGCTCTCTGCCTAACCCTTTCTTTCCTGCCTCTGTGCTGAGTGGATTCACCGTATTTGGAAACCTATTCTAGGCTATTTCCTGCCTGGAACCCATGTGGCAGAGTTTCACACTGGGGGAGAAAGTTTCTAAATTAATTACTTCTTTTCAAATCCCAGAAAAGGTTCAGGTTTATGCCAGTCTCGAGTTTCACTTCAAAGTTTTAATTCTATTTCCTTTCATTATGCTAACCTGGCTGCACCTGGACAGACCTCACCTGTGAACATGGGGCTGCCAAACACTTCGTTTCCGCTCATCTACCTCCTTCCCAGGCCCTGCAAAGGGCTCCAGCCGACCGTCAGGGTGCTGGACCCAGGCCTCTGGCAGCGGGCATCAGCCCCTGGCAGCAAACCCTTCTCCCCGTGGGAACGGGGCTGCGTCCCAAACAAAACTGCGATGTTGGCAGCTCTGCTCTCACGGGCTGCGCACCTGCTGCCTTTCGCCTCCTCTGGGTAAATTCCTTCCCCGCTCCGGAGTAGGGGAGGCCTTTCTAACTGATGCAGACCCCAAAGCCGTACAAGAAAACGCTGATAAATTTCATTGCATGAAACACCCAGGGCTTCTATGAGGGGTGGAAAACGCCCTAAATACAAAGACAGAGACCCACTTGGGAAAACTGCAATCGTAGCATGAACAATGGTCTCTGCTCCACACCTCAGAAAACTGAGAGGAGAAGACCAAGAACCAAGAGGAAAAAACAAGCAAAACACATGACACACAGCCGATGAAAACAATACAAATGTTCCTGAAATGGGGAAAGACGATTACTCTCCATCGGGGAGAATGGCAATGACACTAAAATATTATTTCTCACTTATCAGATTGGCAAAAACCCAAACCACGGCAACGCAACTCCGTGTGGAGGCGTGGGAACCGGCGGCCTCCTGCCTCGCGGGCCGGTGCGAAGCGCCGTCTGCCCGTGTGGTCTCTGTGCAGAATCCACCGGGTTCCCACACGGCCCTCACCCCGCAGCCCGCGCCCCGCGGCCCCGCCCGGGCCTGGCGGGAACCGCCCGACGCGAGGCTCTCGGGGGCAGCTTGACTGTGCCAGCAAAGGTTTGGGGCAGCCCAGTCGCTGCCCCCCTGGTTCGCGGGGCCCCTCACGCCCGCAGTGGCAGGCTACACAGCCGTGAGAAGATTAAAGCGAGCAAAGCACAAGGATGCTCGCTGTGCTCGCCCGGCAGGAGCACCCCAGGCTCGTCACTGAGGGACAAGAGCAAGTCACAATGTGTATGGGGCGCTACATTTTTTGTGTGGAAAAAAAACACATCTGAATTTTGCATTTGCATAAAGAAATAAAATACCAGAAGGATAAACCCGGGAAAAACACGCAATAAATGAGTAAAAGTGCACCCCACTCGGGAGCTGACGTGGGAAGGTGGGGTGGGGCCCAGGCTTCTCCATGAGAACCCACGGAATGTTTTGATTTCTGAACCCTGTAGATGTATTAGCTACTCAAAAATACTCTAAGTTTTAACAAATTACAGACCCAAGTGGGGAGGGAACATTTGCAGGAAGAAAGTACTCAAAGGGTTCCACCGTCCTGGAGTCCAAAGCCCGAAAGCGAGTTACGGACACTCGTGCCTGGCACGGCTATAGTGTGTTCTGCTTTTCCGACGGCCCTTTACTCAGTACACACCTGCTGTGCGCCAGGCTCTCGCATGCCCAGTGCTGGCGAAACTGCCAGTCACACGGGCTCCTTCCCTTGGGGAGCTGTGGCCACCGAGGGACTCGGGGGGTGCAGAGGGGCCCTGGCCGTGGGCTCCAAGCACAGAGGAGGGACTCCCCAGTTCTCCACAAGAGGAGAGGACAGACAGACACTCTGGGGCACAGAAAGGGCAGCAGTGCCGGCTGAGGACGGGGGGGGCCTGGGGTTGTCTTTCGTCACAGCTGAGCACGGCCCTGCCTCCCCCAGCCAGCAGCAGCCTTGCACCCGGCTCCCGGCCAGGACCAAAATGGCAGCCTTCGCCCAGCACAGGAACCCCATCTGTGAGGCCATCGTGGGCGGCTCTCTGTGGGGCTCCCTTGGGCTTCCCGCTCTCAGTCACTGCCCCTGCTCCAGGAGCCCTCTGCACACCTTTCTGCTGTTGGCGGGGTGGGGTGGGGGTGGGGATTGTCCACTGTGCGACGGGAACGTGCAACCGTTTAACTACAGTTCCTCTTCTCTGGAACCCCCTCCTGTGAAGTTACAAGACCCCAAACTGGATAATAACCTGGGCGAGCTGAGTACAGCAAATATTCATATACACAGTCCTGAGGTGCAATGAGATTTTAATACGATGATGAGTCCTGGTGACCCCACGTCTAAGCTCTCACGCCACTGGATTCCCACTCTCCCCTTCCCTGTGCTGTAAGTCTCTCCCATCACCACCAGTCGGCACAGCCACGAGGAGCCCGCGGAGGGCTGGGGAGGGCAAAGGAAGAGCGACCTTCTCAATGAGGCAGGCGGGACGGGAGGACAGCGGCAGCTGTTAGGAGGTGTTAAAGAGCGGAGGGAGCGGGACACAGTCTGGACGGTCTCAGAAGAAAAGAGCCCCCTCCCACGCCTCCACCCTGCACACGGAATCGGATAACCGTTAGGGACAAAGGGGCGACCCTGGGCTCTCACCTAGGACACCGAATGCAGGATATATAAATCATAAATAAATCAAATCCGCAAGGAAACAGCGACCTGAGGGCTACAGGACGTGGGCCATCTGGGTACATTTGACTGTTCTGCTTCCCAAGTGGGGCAACAGGAATCCCAAGGAAGCCCACTGGGTCCCTGCTCTTCGGGCCCATCCTGTCGCCCCAGGCCCTCCACTTCTCTCCGTCCCACTGACACAGCCCTGGATTTACAGCCCCGGCCCCTCACCAGACTAGTGGGGCCCGACGTGTCCTGCTGGCTCTAACCCGCCTGCAGACAACCTGCCCATCAACCTTCTGAAAATGCCACTTAGATTTGTCACTCCCCTTCCAAACTGTGTTCCATCAAAATGCCCCATTTCCTCACGCTCACCGAAGCTCCCGTTAACCAATCCCCGCTAAAAGGCGCGTAACAAGAGGAGGCCTGGGTAGCAGTTCTGATTGAGCACGATTTGAACAAATAGTTTCCCTTCTCTGAGCCTCAGTTTCCTCATCTGTAACACTGCAGAGTGGGCCAAGAAGGTTTATAAAAATCTCCCAGTCTTGGATACAAGGCTAGTAAATAGATTATTCTCCTTTTCCATTTCTTTTTAACCAGGATTCCCTGATGCAAATATCCAACTCTCACTCAGGCCAGCAGATGGAACCTTTTATGGCAGGTGGGGCTCTGACCTCTCTCGAATCACCTGGGAAAGCACTGTCACCTGCTTGGCAAGTCTCAGCAATTCCAAATACCGAAATCATAGAGTGTGTTCTCTGACCAGAGTGGAAGTACAGTAGAAACCAGTAACAGAAAGATCGCTGGGAAGTAACAGAATGTTTGGAAAATAACATTCCTTAAAAGATTTCTTTAAACAAAAAACAACAACCAGGAATAATAGAAGAAATCACAATAGAAATTAGAAAATGAGTTTGAATGATAATGAAAGTATGGTATCAGAAAAATTATGGGATACAGTTAAGCAGCACTTAGAGGAAAATTCATAACTTTAAATTCCTATCTTAGAAAAGGTGGCAAGTCCATGATCTAAGTGATATCTCAAAGGCTAGAAAAAGGCAAAAATTACACTCAAAGAAAGTGGAAGGGAATGGTATAGATAAGAGCAGAAATAAATAAAATAGAAAATGGCTTAAATTGAGAACATAACAGAGCCAAAAGTTAGACTTTTGAAAAGACTAATAAAATTGATCAATTCTGGCAAGACTGACCAAGAAAAACAGAGAAACATAACTGGCTAATATCAGAAAAAAAAAAGGGAACATCACTGTAGATGCTAAAAACATGACCAGAAGTAATAAAAGGGAAGTTTAAACAATGTCATGTAAATAAATTTGCAAATTTAAATGAAATAACTTTCTTAAAAATAACTATTAAAAGTAACAGAACAAGAAATAGAAAAAATATGAATAATCCTATTGATATTTTAAGAACAGAATCTATCATTAAAAACTTTTCCTCAAAGAAAACTCCAAACCCAGAGGGCTTTGGTGTTGAATGCTTCCTCGTAATTAAGAAGTAAATAATGCCAATATTGCACAAAGTCTTCAGAAAAAATGAAAAAGAATTCCCACCTCTTTTCTTTATGAGGCCTATATAACTGTGACCAATACCTGACAAAGACATTGTAAGAAAGGAAAAATCATAAGTCAATAAAGTCTCATGAACATAGATACCAACATTCTTAACAAAATAACAGTCGATCGACAATAGAAATAGAATTTTAAAAATACTTCTGACTAAGTGCAGTTTATTCTCAGCAAACCAGGGATCTGATCGTATCTACAAAAAATTCACAACAAACATCTACTCAATGGTGAGACAGTAAATGTTTTTTCCCCTTAGGTCAGGAACAAGACAAGGATGTCTACTGTCACTTCAACACATTACACTAGAGGTCCCAGCCAGTGCACTAAGGCATGGAAAAGAAATAAAGATATAAAGACAATGAAAGAAGATGGAAAACTATCATTATTCTCAGGTGACATGATTCAGTTCATAGAAAAAAATTTAAAAAGCAAACTCATAGTTAATAAGCAATTTTAGCAAAGTGGCTGGACACAAAATCATTATCTAAAAAATCAGTTGCATTTTCACATGCTAGCAACAATTTTTAAAACTCTTAAAATAATTCTTACAATAGCACTGAAAAAAAAATCAATTTCCTAGGAATTAAGCTAATGAAAGCTGTGTAAAACCTCTACACTGACACCTACAAAACACTGCTGAGAGAAACTAAAGGCCATTCAATACATGGAGGTCTAATGTCACAGACATAGATTGGATATTTGAGGTTGGTAAGATGTCAGTTCTTCCCAGGTTAACTGCAGATTCAATGTAATCTCAATGACAATCCTAGCAGGGTTTTTTGTGCATGTGAAAATTGGCAAGCTGATTCTAAAATCTGTATGGAAATGTTAAGAACTTAAATTAACCAAAACAATCTTGAAGAAGGGGTTTTATGCTACCAGATATGACAACGTATGATAAAAGTGAAATAATAAAGACTGTGGTGTTGACCCAAAACAGAGACGCACAGATGATTCAGAATAAAGGTCAGGACATAGACCCATGTGCCTGTGATCTCCTGACTTACAGCCAGTGGGTAAAGGGGTTCTTTTCAACAAAAGGTGCTCTATCAGCCAAAAATAAAAAATAAAAAAGAATTATGACTCCTCCTTCACATCATAGACAAAAATTCTAGATGTACTGCTGATATAAGGATAAATGGTAAAATAATAAAACTTTTAGATAATAACATGAAAAATACCTTTATGACTTCCACAGAGGTAAAGGAAAACATTGGTAAACTAGACTTTATTAAAATTAAGAATTTCTGCTCATCTGAAGATGCCACTAAGAAGATGAAGAGGCAGATCACAAACTGAGAGAAGATGTTTGTGATACTTTTATCTGATAAACAGCTCCTATTAGGAATATAAAAACAACTCTTACAGGTCATTAAGGAAAAGACAAACTGCAATTTTAAAAAATGGAGGAAGACTAGACCTTGGATGGTTACCACAATGCAGTATACAGATGATGTATTATAGAATTGTTCGCTTGAAACCTATATGATGTTATTGGCCGATGTCGCCCCAATAGATTTAATAAAGAAATTTAAAAAAACTGACAGGCAAAAGATCTGAACAGGTAGTTCATAAAAGAAGATATCCACCAGAATGTCCAGAGCACCAATTCTTCTCAAACTCTCCCTAAAAGGGGAAGAGGAGGGGACACTTCCAAACTCATTCTATGAGGCTAGCCCTGTCCTGATACCAAGGCCAGACAAAGACACGACAAGAAAGGAAGCTAGAGATCAATATCCCTTATGAATATTGATGCAAAAATGCTCAGTGAAATACCAGCAAACAAAATTCTAGAGTAGGTTAAAAGGATTATACGCCATGACACGGTGGGATTTTTTTTATTCCCCGAATGAAAGGACAGTTCACCATACAACGATCCGTCAGTGTAATGCACCATATTGGCAGAAGATCCACGTGATCTTTTCAGTTGATGCAGAGAAAGCATTTGACAAAATTCTTTCATGATAAAAACACTCAACAAAATAAGAAAAGAAGAAAAATGGCTTCAACACAGTAAAAGGCTTTATGAACAACCCGCAGCAAACATCACACTGGACAATGAAAGACTGAAACTTTTCCTCTAAGGTCAGGAACAAGAAAAGGATGCTCACATTCACCACTTCTATTCAACAGGGTACTGGGAGGCCTACTTAGAGCAATTAGACAAGAAGACCACTCATGTGCACACAGGAACCTTGTCAGACCTAACAAACAAATTCAATGAAGTTGCAGGATACAAACCAACACATGAAAATCAGCTGCATTTCTCCACACTAACAATAAACAATCCAAAAAAGGAAATTAAGAAAATTCTATTTACAATAGCATGAAAAAGACTAAAATACTCAGGAGTAACCTTAGCCAGGGGAGCAAAAGACTTGCGCATGAAAAACTATAAAATGTTTCTGAAAGAAATTAAACAAGACACTAATAAAAGGAAAGACATCCTATGTTCATGGATTAGAAAACTTACTATTTTTAAGATGTCAATACTACTCAAAGTGATCTACAGATTCAGTGAAACTCCTATCAAAATCCCAATAACATTTTTTGCAGAAATAGAAAAATCCATCCTAAAATTCATATGGGAATCTCAAGGGATCCTGAACAGCCAAAACAATCTTGAAAAAGAATAACAATGTTGGAGGTCTCACATTTCCTGATTTCGAAACTCAATACAAAGCTACAGTGATCAAAATAGTTTGGTACTGGCATAAAGACAGATATAGAGACCAACAGAATAGAACAGAGAGCCCAGAAATAAACCCTTGCATATATGGTTAAATGGTTTTTGACAAGGGTGTCAGGACCATTCAATAGGGAAAGGACAGTCTTTTCAACAAGTGGTGTCAGGCAAGCTGGATATCCACATGCAGAAGAATGAATTTGGACCCTTACCTTACACCATATACAGAAATTAACTAAAAATAAAGGCGTAAACATAAGAGATAAAACTATAAAACTCTTGGAAGAAAACATAAAGGAAAAGTTTCATGATACTGGATTTAGCAAGGATTTCTTAGACATGACACCAAAAGCACAGGCAACCAAAGAAGTATGAACTGGACTATATCAAAATTAAAAACATCTGGGCATCAAAGGCACAGTAACAGAGTAAAAGGCAACCCATGGAATGAGAGAGGATACTTGAAAATCATATATCTAATAAGAGGTTATTACGCAGAATATACAAAGAACCCTTATAGTTCAACAACAACAAAAAATAAACAATTTGGTTAAAAAACATGAGCAAAAGACTTGAATAGACATTTTTTCAAAGAAGATACATAATCAATAGGCACATGGAAAAGATGCTCAATATCACTAGTCACTAGATAAATACAAATCGAAACCATGAGATTTCACTATATACTCATTAGGATGGCGATTATAAAAAAAAGTATAGGCAAGGATGTGGAGGAATTGGAATTCCTGTGCATTTCTAGTGGAAATGTAAAATGGTACAGCTGCTATGGAAGACAATTTGGCAGTTACTCAAATATTAAACACAGAATTCCATATGATCCAGCAATTCCATTTCTGGGTATATACTCAGAATAACTGAAAGCAGGGACTTGAACAGATATTTGCATACCCTAGTTCATAGCAGCATTACTCACAACAGCCAGAAGGTGGAAACAACCCAAGTGCCAATCAATGGGTGAACAGATAAACCAACTGTGGTCTATACATACAATGGAATGCCATTCAAACTTAAAAAGGAAGGAAATTCTGACACATGCTACAACATGGATGAACCTTGAAGATATTACGCTAAGTAAAATAAGCTGGTCACAGAAGGACAAATACTGTGTGAATCCACTTCTATGAGATAGAGTGGTCAAGTTCATAGAGGCAGAAAGTATAATAGTAGTTGCCAGGGACTGGGAGGAAAGGGATGGGGAATTTTTACTTAATAGGTACAGAGTTTCAGTTTGGAAAGATGGAAAAAGCTCTGTTCATAGATGGTGGTGATGGGTGCACAAGGTGAATGTACTTAATGCCAATGAACTGTGTACTTAAAATGGCTAAAAAGGTAAATTTTGTTATATATATTAACCACAATAAAGTAAAATTTAAAAAAGAATGTTCAGAGATGCTTAAGAAATAGTAAAAAACTTGAAACAATTTAAATATTGATCAACATTTAAATGGATATGTAAATTGTGGTATATGCATACAGTGAAATACTATACAGCAATGAAAAAAGAAAGAACTGCTATATAACACAGCATGCATGAATATCACAGTCATTATATTGAGTGAAAAAAGCTACATATGAAAGAATACAGAGTCTATGAGTCCATTTACATGATGTTTCAAAAACAGGCAAAATCAAACTAGATTGATAAAAGTCAGGACAGTAGTTATTGACAGGGATGGGACATGAAGGAGCCTCCCAAGCTGCTACCTCTTTTCTGGGTGGTGGTTACACAGATGGATACAAAATGTAAACAAAACAAACAAACAAAAAAGATACTCATCAAACTATTCACACGTTTTACGTACTTTATGTTCAATTTATCTCAATTTTATCAAATGAAGCAAAATAGTGATGATAGAAGGGGTTCTGGAAGGAAGCTGATCAGAATATCCAGCAAACACCCTTGGGGATTATGGAGTGGCTGTCACTGGCCCATGCTTTGAGAAAATTGAACTACGGAGATGCACTTTACCAACCAAGGGAGAAAGACACTTCTGTCCCAGCTAGAAATCACATTTATAAGCTGTCCCCCTTTTGTAGTTCTTAAGGGGCAAAAACAAGTCCCAGGTAGTCTTCTGCTCTTTTTTTAAAAAATCCTCACCCAAGGATACGTTTATTGATTTTTAGAGAGAAATATCGATGTGAGAGAGAAACATCTATCAGTCCCCTCCTGTGTATGCCCTGACTGGGATTGAACCCGCAACCTAGGTATGTGCCCTGACCTGGAATCAAATCTGTGACCTTCCGGTGCACAGGACAACACTCCAACCAACTGAGCCACCCGGCCAGGGCAGTAGTCTTCTGCTCTTAATATGAAGCACCCAGAAGCCCCAGTCTGACATAATCCTGGGGATGGTGTAAACACAGCAGTTCATATCCTTCCATTTATTCTAATTCTCTCGTCCATGATCCAGGAGACATTTTTACTTTCCAACAGCAAAGATCTTCATAGCTCTAAAACAACAGTCCTGTGACACACTACCTAAAACACACACCTACAGTGACACAGAGAATGGCCTTTCCCATTTAGGGGCCACATCTGCCCAAGTTGAGCATCGCTGTAACGGGGTCTCTGGGGTCTCAAACAGTATGAATGTGTCCCAGCAAGTTTCTGCAGTGGCCTCCGTTTCCACATCCACCTAAGTGGACTCCGTGTTTCAGAGCATTACAGGGAGGGCCTGGGCACCTCAGCAATGCCCGGAGAGCCTGTGGTTGCAGGGGACTTGCCCCAGCCCTGCACTCTAGAAGCGCTGTTTCTCCCATCAGGACACTGGCGTGTCTAGACGTCCTGTAAAACTGAGTTTCAAGCACTTACTTTCATCATTAGAAACATTCCCCAGAGATGTGTGGCTGGAATACCGTTTGTTTTCGCTTTCGTTGAGACATCTTTCGATCCAGCTCTCTGAAAAAAGAAAGAAAATCACAAAATTGCAGACTTGCTGCTGGTGTTTGTGAAGAGGCAGGAAAACCATAAATGCATTAGATTTATTCATCGCCCGTCAACTTTTGTCTGAGAACTGCTCCAACAGGAACTGCATTTCACAAGAAGCTCTACGTGCACCACTTGCTGGGTGGTATGAAGGCAAAATGGTAACTTGAGGCCCCACTTAAGTAATTCTTGGTCAGATTCTACTAATTCTGGAGTATTCATTGCCCAGTGGTACCAACTGAGGATTATCTTTCTTTGAAAAGAAGATACGTTCTTGAGAAGTGGTTTGAAAAACCAAATTTGGTCAACTGAATCCCTGGTGGTGGTTTGCAGACTTGTAAATGAGCAGCAGAACCCTCCCCCCAAACACAGATAGAGAGGAAAGCAGAGCAGCCCTTGCGCTGGCGGGAGTGGAGGAGGGCAGGGGCCTGCAGCTCTCCTCCCTGTGCCCAGCGAGCCCCGAACGGGCCCTTCACGCACAGGCCACGGGCCACTGCATGAGCTCTGAGGGTAGTGTAGTACTTTTATCTTTTTATTAAAATTTTTTATTTATTGATTGAGAGAGACAGATAGACATCGATTTGCTGGTTAGTCCACTTATTTAGGCATTCATTGGTTGCTTCTTGCATGTGCCCTGACAGAGATCAAACCCACCGCCTTGGCGTATCGGGACAGTACTCTAACCAACTAAGCTACCCGGCCAGGGCAGCTGTGCAGCACTTCTAAATCCAAAAGACTATGGTTTTTAAAATCCATCCCAAAGGCTACAGGTGTACTTTCTGTAACGTAGCATAATGCTATTCCACCCTCCAGACTACCCACCATTCATTCATTCATTCATTCATTCATTCATTCATTCATTCATTCATTCAGCAACATCAGCCAAGTACCGGCAGCTCTCCTATAATGCTTGTTTTGAAAATAAGAGTGGGTTCCAACGCAAGTGATATGTTAGGGAACGACGCGGGCACGGGGCATACTTTGTGTTTGCTTACGCTGGCTTTCTTCTGTAAGAGTGGGCAGGTGGATGCAGAAAACTGCACATAGCTGAACAGAGCCCCACAGGGATATGCAAAATTCACACTCTCACTCCTCACGCACCTACCGGTTACCTTAAGTGCACCACGAGCCACACCTGTCCAGACAACTGACACCACTTCACGGTAACTCAAGCTGCAGCCCTTCCCACGCCCACTTCCAAAAGCAAACTTCAGGTCTTTTCCAACATGAAGTGTCCTATTGATTGTATTTATGCATCTCTAAGCCATTTAACAAAACTGTGCTACCATTTTTATCAGTTTGTTTTTAGTGAGTCACTGACAAAGCTTCTGAGTGTTGTGGCCCTAGCTTATTTTCCCAGCCGACTCTGTGGTTTTTACCGTGCGATTCTGCAGAGCGGCGGTGATTTTAGGAATGCGTATGGAGTGTCCAGCAGAACTGACCAGAGCGATGGCTGTGCTTTTGCGCAGTGCAGTCTCCTGTTGCCGTCTGTATAACATGGGAACCCGCACTTATTGGACCCCTATTTCAACATGCCAGACCCTTTATATATGTTCTCACTGAATTCTGACAACTCCAAAAGCAAAGGTTTTAATCTCCATTTTTCCTAGAAAGCAACTGAAGCTTAGAGAGATTAAGTAATATGATTCCTCTTAATTCAAACAGCCAAGGAAGAGATCATTAGTTAACACCTTCCTAACATATTGTAAAAAGCAGCCAGGCAGGCGAGTAAACTGGGGTGGAGGTGGGGAAGACACGCAAACTCAAACAGCAGGGAGAAACGTCAGGTGTTTGTTTTGTATTTTATGTTCCAACAAACTGCTCTTTTAAAAGCTGCTTCTAAAACTGTAGATAAGTAGGGGGAATATCCAAGGGGAGGGACAGGAACCAGCTTGCTGAGAGGAGGTGGAAATCTGCTATTTCCAAGGAAGCATTAAGCAGCAGAGAAATTCAACATATCAGCCCCTTCCTGATATCAAACGCACAGCCTAGAAACACGTGGCCTGTCATGTTTTTAGAGCCGTGATGTTGCAAGGTGGGCGTCTGTCATCACATCATATTGAAAGATGCATCGGAATACATGTCTCCAGAACTCTTTTCAGGACTCAAAATGCCTCCACTCAGGTCTAATCCCTTTGGTCCTGGCACATTTTCCCTGGTAGCAGCCACGGCTGATTTTAAACGGCATCCACTGCAATGTGCTTCTTCCTTCACTAAACCAGCCCACCAACAGCCATGTCTACTGTTCTGGGCCAGTCCCTGGCCTTGCTAGCGAGGTATTCATACCTACTTACCCTTGAGTGTGTGGGCACATCACCATACTTACCACCCCCAGCCCCTCCAGCAGAAACAGGGAACTAAGAGAAACGCTCGCTCACTCGCTCTCACCCACTTGCCTATGCCAGGATTAGGCCTGTTAAAATCGGAGCCCTTAAAAGGGCCTATTCCTGCAGAGACACTCCCCAGTGACTGGTGGGCACTCTCTGAAGAACTCTTGGCAACATTGTGGAGAGGAGCTGGACTATTACCGGGTGGGTGAGAGAAGGTAACGCCCCCACAAGAGTTCAAGTCAGAATTTCCCTGATGGCTGTGCCTCTCCTTCATGCTGCTCAACCCAACACTGGAGAGATGAAGGCAAGGTTACTAGAAGGGAGAGAGGGTTGGAAGTGCCATTAAAAAAATCTCACCAAGGATCCTTTCCGCATCCCATTGCACCCACTCAGGTATCTCTGACCCCGTGGTCTATGCCTGTAGGCATTTTGCTACCCAGCTCTGCTCCCGAGATCAACACAGAATAAGCTTGGTCTCTTCTGCACATGAGAGAGATAGGAAGACAGCCATCATGTCTCCTTTTTTCTGGTCAAAGTACCCCCCGTTTCAGCTCTTTGGTAGAAGAAACTGATCCCACTTCTTTGCCACCCAATGCACTGCTTCTGGTTGTCTTCTAGCTTATCCTGTCCACCTGAACATGCAGCACCCAGCATGGACTCTCAGAGGGTGTGGAGGGTGACCTGAGCAGTGCCCAGAATGGCAGAACCATCACTTCTGTTGTTCTGGAGACCTGGAGTTCTCAGAGCATCCAAAGGCCTGCATTCCAGAGTGCGTGGGCTTGGCACCCTGCAATATCCAAATGGCCATGGCCTTGGGTCCACAGGTGCCCTTCGACCTCCGTCATCTTCCTCCCAGGACCCTCAACAGTGGTATCTGCAACTCGTGTCCCGTGAATCAGGCTGCTCCATGATTGGAAGGCCCCTATTTAGATCATCTGAAGTAACCTTTATATACTTCAAAACTATTAACAATGGATTTGGGTCTTGCAAAGATTAAGAATCACTCAACTGGAATGACATTTATATTGAACTTTTAATAGCACACTGTGTTCATCTGTCTTATTTATTTATGATTATGTGATTTAATAATAAAGGCCACCACATACTGAGCCCGTGGACCAGGCATTAGGCAAATGCATTACATTACCATTGTACTTAATCCTCAGAACAACCCTATGAGGCAGGGGCTATTAATATGCGCGTTTTAGAGATGAGAAAACTAAGGCTCAGAAAGATCAGGTGACTTGTCCACAGTCACCCCACTAGCAAGAGGCAGGATCAGCATTCAAACTCAGGTCCTAACCACCATGCTCTCTCCCTGCACAAACAGAGCTCTCCTCCCATGTCCCATACAGTCTCCAGAACACGGTGCCAATATGGCAGCATTGGTCACAGTCGGCCTTGAGTTAGAATTTTTGCTAAAACTCCCACATATGACAAGTTTTGCTAAATTCGTTTATGTATTTCTTTGTCAGCTTTTGTTACACGTAGCAGGCTCTTCAGTTTAGAACTGAAACAGCTGTAGAATGGAGCCCATTTCATTCTATTTCTTTTGACTCTCCCCTAGTGCCTGGTATCAAGTTTTTCTCACAGTCTGGCCCCAATAAATGTTACATTACTGCCACACGTGATATCAAAGAACGCATAGCATATAGATAGATATGTCCACATATCTATAGGATGTCCTAATCATTTTCTTTTTTACCACGTAGGCATGAAAAAGTACAAGTCAAAGGCAACTGTCTAAATCAGGGGTGGGGAACATCTGGCCAGAGAAATCATTTGGTCTGGCCCTGCCAAGGCAACTGCAGAAGGGACTCGAAATTCAATAACTCTAGGAGCTTTTCTCATAGCTAATTTTTAAGCTGATAATTTTGTATGGCCCGTGAATTATGTTATAAATATCCAAATGGCCCCTGAAAAAAGATTCCCTACCCCTGGCTTAAATAAAACAAGCAAAATTTGACAAGCATATATTTTGTGCCTTTTAGATATAAGAAGCTGTAGCAAGGAGAAGCTGTGAGTGATGTAGACATGAATAAGTGGGTTCTGCCCTCAAGAAAGTAAGGCAGATGCTGCTTTCCAGGCTCATGAGTGCACAGACTCTGGTTTTTGTTCACTACCTTGTACCCCATGGCCAGCCCTGGGCCTGCCCCCATAGATGTTGCAGAATAAATGTGTTATTGAATGCATTACTTTTTTCAAAAAACATTAAGTTCCTACTGTGTGACAGGTACTACCCAAGGTATTTTCACATATGTAGTTTAAATTACACCTCAGAACAATGTTATGTGGTATGTTTTAATATCTCTCTTTATAGAGGTGAAAACTGAGGCTTGAAGCAAAAGTCCTAACACAAGGCAGACTGTGCTGGATTTTGTAATATAGGCACTGTGTTGGATGTAGCAGGAGAGCTCAGTTCATACTTGGATAACCTCCTGCTACCAGTTGCCTCATTCTGGATCCATAAAAATCATCTGACCTTTTCACAAGGATCAAGCTTGCTCTAAGGGCCCCACAAGATTTACTGATGGCTATGAGTGTGGGCTCCTGGGCTGCAAAGCATCCCTGTGCCTGACTCCTCCGGGATCACAGGCAGGAAGCAGGATGCTGATGATACCTGGTTGGTTTTCACTTTGCAGAGAGTTCCACCCACACTCCTCGGAAGCAGATCTTCCTGTCTCCCCACTTTGGATCGAAGATGTGGAAACCTGAACTTGGAGTGACTTTCTCAAGTTCATATAATGAGGTTGAACAGGGTTATTGGGTTTTGCAGGCGGCTTGGTTCCCTTTGCAGCAGCAGCAAAAACCAACCAGGAAGCAGCTGTGGCAGGGTCATGGCACGTCCAAGGCAGTCCGAGGCCCAGCAGGGCTTCATGTGTATGTATGGGTCTGGCGGGAGGAGCCGGCTAAGATGGTTCCCCAAGGGCACGTAATCCTTGAAGTTCACAGAACCCAGTGACACACAGAACCTGATCCCAGCTTCACAGCCCACCTCATGAGGTGGAAACTCATCCCACTTCGCAGATAAGGAAACTGGGTTTAGAACATGGCAGTGGCTTGGCCAAGGTCAGGCAGAAGGATTAAACTCATAATTCAAACCCAGGTCTTCGGTCTCCAAAGCCTATGCTACTGCTTCTTGCTGCCTCATATCGAGCACAGGCCAGTTGTTCTCTTAGATTATCCATCCATCCATCCATCCATCCATCCATCCATCCATCCATCCATTCCATCCATTCATCTTGCAAATGATGATTGAGTACCTTCAGTATAAAGTTCCAACAGAATAGACGGACAAATGCTATTTAACCGGAAGCCTCATTCTGGATCCATAAAAATCATCTGACCTTTTCACAAGGATCAAGCTTGCTCTAAGGGCCCCACAAGATTTACTGATGGCTATGAGTGTGGGCTCATAGCAAGGTATCTCTGGTGGACTCAGGTCTCAGGACCTGAAAATATCTTATATGCTTGTGTGTTCTTTATTATTTATTGTCCCCACCTTAAAAATGTGAGTTCTAACAACCTTGTCTATCCTGTTCAGTGCTTAGTTCCCCAAGAGCCGGGAACAGTGACAGGCGCAGAGCTGGGGTGATGGTTTGATGAAGTAAAGTAGGGCGAAGGAACAGAGCAGGAGACGGGGGATCCCCCTGCCCCAGGATGGCCTCTGAGAAAAAACAGCACTGGGGAACAGTGCAGTGAGGGAGCAAGGCCTTCAAAGGTTTGGAGAGCGGGGACCACAAAGGCCCCGAGGAGGGATCGTGCGTGACCAGTTAAGGAGTGGCAAGAAGGCCCGGTGGCTGATGTGGAGTGACCGAGGGGGCGGCCGTGCAGATGAAAGAGACAGAGGCAGGCCGGGAAGATGTGGGCTTTGGAGTTAGAACAATTGGAGTTAGAACAATTGGACTTCAAATCCCAGCCCTGCCGCTTGCCAGCTATGTAACATCGGGATGGTTCTGAACCTTCCTGAAGCCCTACCTCCCGGGTTCTCTGAAGGTTAAAATAATACAGGGGGAGCCCTTGGCGCTTGGCTCTGTGGGCCATGGAAAGGCGAGGAAAGCGTGGCTGTCCTCCAGGGCTCACCGCAAGAGACAGGCGGGCAGCCCAGCGCTCACTGCGCACCGTCCCCACACCTGCTGCCCGCGTCCCATGCTTCGCCTCTGCTCCTCCCAGCAGCGGAGCGGAGCCCCGGGCTGACCACTCGGGTCTGAGGGGAGGGGACGGCCTCAGAGCGGCCGGGCGCAGCCCCCAGCTAGCTGGCGGCCCAGCCGGGGCAGGTCTGCCCGCCTCCAACGCTGGCTTGCGCTCCTGGCACCCTGCTCAGGAGCCGGCAGGTGACAGGGGGACATCTGTTACTACAAGAAGGTGCTGTGGGGACACAGAGAAGGGGGCTTCCGGCTCGGCCGGCCGCCTCACACCGGGTGGCATTTCAGCTGGACCTTAAAGAATTCCGCATCTGCCGGAGCAAGGAGGAAAGAAGGGCGTTTTGGACGAGGGGGCCGTCGTCAGGGACAAAGGCACAAAGTGGGTCCTGGGAAAGGTGAAGAGTTCGCTGACCCGTGGCCCACGGAGCGGTGGGCCACAGGTGGGGCGGCGGCCGGGAGAGGTCAGCGGGCTGCGAGGCCCCGCGCCAGGCCAGCGCCTGCAGGGCGGGAGCAGCGGGAGTCTAAGGGCTTTTCAAGCCGAGGGGAGCAGCTGGCGAGAACAGGGAGCCCCTGGCTTATGCAACACCTGAAGACGACGCTGCCTGACTTAGAAAGTGTCGCCCAGTTTTAATAGGAGGCATTAGCGTTAGTCACACTCGTTCTATCAACAGTCTCTCCCGGCCGTGCCCGGGCCGATCTTAGGAACCTACGGCTTGAGAAATGCTATGTAAGGGAGTTGACATGCCCCACACACAGCTACCAAGGGAGGGCCAGGCCCCAGGCCCCTCTCCCCCCTCCCCCACCCCGCCCCGCCTGCCCGGGGCCCTGGTCATTACCAGTGGGGCCACCCCAAGGTGGCCAGCTCCTGTCTCCCCCCGCTCCAGGGGGTGCTCTCCTCCTGCTCATTCTCTGGGCCCCTTCTCCTCTCTCCCCAGGGCGGTGACACACGGGACACACAGGCTCGGGTGGAAAGTCTGGGCCCTGGCGGTGGGCAGCTGGGGCCTCTCCTGGGGAGAACCCAGGTCAGTGGGTTGCCATGGTGACACCACAGGCCCTGCCCCAGAGGCCACTGGGTTCCAGGAAGGGGCCCCTGCTCCGCCTCCCAGGGGCAGCCCCACCCTGCCCGTTTCCTTTCCTCCCCTCGCCCATCAGATACGGGCTGGGCACCGACTCTTTGCCAGGCTCTGAGGATCTGGTGATGGGCGTGGCAGCCAAGGCCCTGCCCTCAGGGAGCTTAGATTCTGCGGTGCAGACAGAGACAAACAAGCAAGATGACTTCAGAATGAAGGACGTGAAGCCATGGCACGGGACAGGCAGGGATGGGGTGGTGTTTCAGGTGACAGGGACACTGACGACCTCTCGGGGGAGACGATGTCAGAGCAAGTACCGAGGCCTGAGGTGGGAGCGGGCCTGGAGTGCGTGAGGAGGAGAGGGAGGGGGACAGGGAGGGGCGAGAAGTTGGAAATGAGGCGGGAAGCTGGGAAGGGCCCTGTTTGTGGGGATTGCTGGCCACAGTGAGAACTTCGCGTTTATTCCAGGTGTGCCAAGACGCTATCGAAGGGCTTTAAACAGGTGATGGGAACTCCATCGGCTCAGGAAGGGTAGCCTCCTGGGGCATTTACAACCATTCGTCCCACTATTTGTCTATCAACTATTCACGGAGTCCCACATGCCAGGCCCTGGGCTACACACACAGCAGCGGCGAACAAGAGGGCGCAGTTTCTGTCTTCACGGGAGGTTAGAGTTTACTGTGGAGTCAGCTAATGCATGGTACACGCAGGTGTCACTGCCCGGGGCACTACAGGAGAGAGGAAAAGTACCCTTGTCGGTTTGCCGCCTCTTAGTTTTCTTTTCCTTAAAAATCTGAGTATTGTTTCCATCTCTTTCCCAATTCTAATATAATCCTTAAAAAAAAACCCTTCCTAAACTCCCATTTTACTTGTGCTCAGTTTCCACATCAGTCCGATAAGAATCTGCTTCATAAGGCTATAGTGAGACTCAAATGACGATGATGATGGTGATGGTGATGATGATGGTGGTGAGGGTTATGATGGTGGTGGTGGTGGTAGTGATGATCATGGTGATGATGGTGATGATGATGGTGGTGGTGGTGGTGATGATGATGATGATGATGGTGATGGTGGTGATGGTGATGATGATGATGATGATGATGATGATGGTGGTGGGTGGTGACGGTGGTGGTGATGATGATGATGGTAATGATGATGATGATGGTGACGATAGTGATGGTGGTGGTGGTGATGATGGTGATGATAGTGACGGTGGTGGTGGTGATGATGATGATGGTAATGATGGTGATGATGGTGACGATAGTGATGGTGGTGGTGGTGGTGATGATGATGGTGGTGATGGTGATGGTGATGACGATGATGATGGTGATGGTGGTGGTGGTGGTGATATAGGAACACATTCTGTATAAAGGCTAGCGTGCTAACTAAACACAAGGTGGTATTATTTTTATTACTATTCTTTAAACAGCCCTGTCTCCTCAGTGCTCTCTGACCTGCCCAAACCAGTCACTCTTTTTGTTTCTAGTTGCCTCTCTAGACCCCTAACGAGTCCCTGCTGGCTGTCCCGACAGACATTCATATCCTGGGGAATCTTTCCCACAAGTCCAGGAACTAGCAAGTGTTGGTACCCGAACCAATCTAACTCTTGACCACAGGGAGGAAGCCCCCTCCCCCTGGTTAGGGGGAGTCCAATACAGAGGAAAGAACGAGAAGACCTGACTTCTAAGCCTTGCTGCCTCACCAGTTCTGTGAACTTGACCAAATACTTTAACCTTACTGAGCCTCAGTTTCCTTGTCTGTTAGAGTTACAATAACTACCATTTTCTGAACCACCATTTTGTACCAAACTGTTTTCATGCCTTTCCTTGTAACTACTTCATATGTAGGTATTATTATTCCATTTTATAGATGGGGAAAGCAAGGCCCAGAGAGAAAGACAGGCCTGAATGAGAGAAGATGAGAACCCTGCCCTCTTTCTGGCTAACTGTGCTCACTCCCCTGGCCAATCCATGTGGCTAGTGTCCCTGTGTCTCTTCCTCTTCCTCACCAGTTGGAGCTCAACCATGGGATGATACAGGTGAGCCCAAGGGGACACTAATGACATCTCCTAGAATGTAGCCTCGTAATACAAGCACCATCATCTTCATCGACAGCATCAGCACAACTTGCCCAAGATCACACCACGGTAAGCAGCTGGGACAGGATTTGAATGTGACTCTAACCTAATCATTACATATACTATAATGCCCATAATTACATACTCCTTAAAGTCTCACTGTGAGTACTAAGCTGTGTCTAACATAACACCAAACGCATAGTAGATGCTCAGTAACGTTACTGCCCTTTCTCACTTTAGGAAAACTCAATACATAAGACTCTAAAGTGGGCAGAGAGATTAGCTAAGGCATCATTGCTTACAAAATACAAGAATTAACGAGGAAACCCTGAGGGGACACCAATGTCATTAGTTCACAGATCATGAGCTCACCACAGTCCCTGCAGGCTAGAGGAGATTAATGCTAAGGTATTCAGTGCCATCTCCTGTCGAAGATGAATTCAATGTAACAGCAGAGCTCTGCTCTGAAAATATCCCTGGGAACACCAGAGTAAGGTACATAACTGCATAACCAGGTGGCAAAAATTTTATTTCCCTTGACTTTGGCAGGGAGCATACCTACTACTTCCTAATGTCAGTGGACTTCTTGTTTCTCTGTTATTACAATATTATTAAAACACATAAAAATCTGAAAAAATTATTGGAGCCAAGACTACCCACTGTGCATCTGATATTATTTGATTCTTGACATCATTTCTTTCCTAGGTTGTTTTGTTTTTGTTTTTACCTCTTCTCCAAACAGACTTCAAGCCAGCCTGAACTTTTGAGATAAATCACCAAGATATCTGTCTCTTTTGCCTTTCCTATGTTAATCTATCATAGAAATTATATTTTAAAACATTTAAAAGAAAAACATTTGCCCACAAGCCCACCCTTCTAACATGTGAACTGTGACCCCAGCGAACATTCTATCCTGCAGACTTTCCCCATGTCGCTAGTCTTCACATGTATCTTTAATAGACACCCAGTGACCCACTGGGCCACTGCTCCCTGTTTTTATAATGCTTCAATGAACAACTTGGTGTATATCATTTTTTCTCTCTTTTGAGTCATTTCCTGAGAACATCTAGGAGAAAGAACAGAAGCATGTGAGTCCAGGAACTCGCTGCACATGAATGGTCTGGATCCCAGTCTTAGTACTTGCTAGTTCAATGACTCCAGGCAAAGTCTCTAACCTCAGGGTCCCCTCAAGTAAAAGGTGGGTGCCTGCCTCATCCTACTGGTGCGAGGTTTCAGAGAACAGAGGCATGGAAAGCTCTACGCACAGTGCCTGGCACAGAGCCAGGTCTAGATACATGGAACCACTGTGATTCCCAGGTACCCGCTATGACAGGGGCACTCTGTTTGTTTTAATGACAGTGTCACAGTCAAGAGCATGGACTCTGGAGCTCCACTGCCAGGTTCAAGTCTGATCTCCTCATTGTATGACCGTGGGCGAGTGACTCAACCTCCATGAGCCTTGGTTTTTTTCATCTGCAAAATGGGGGCAGTAAGACAGCTCCTCATGGAGTTTGCATGAGAATTAGGTGAAGAAGGCAGAGAGAGTGCTTACGTGATAAGCACTACGATTCTCAGCTATTTTCATTTTTATATCATGCCCTCCCACAAAGCATCCCACTTAGTCCCTTCCCTGTTGTCACTCCTTCTGTTTGACTCTTGGATCTCTTGGTGCAATGAAAAGAACGTGGCCCTGGAAGCCAGGAGGACACTAATTCGAATCCTGTCCTTACAGGTGACTAAGTCGGCTCTGCAACCCTTCGCAAAATTACTCAACCACATGGGTCTCAATTTCCTTCGATACAGTATCATAAAAAATCCACCCCATGGGTTATTGTGAGGATTAGGAGAAATAACATAAGCACCTGAGAGCTGACTGCACCTTAGTCACCCACTGTTCCCTGCACGCCGACGGTGCTGGGCACAGCAGGGCAGACCAACAAGGAGCGAGGAAAGGATGGAGAAAAGGGAGGGGAAGGAACGAATGAATGAAGCCCCGCGCCACGCCTGGCTCTCAGCAGGGAGGAAGGAGCCAGTGCATCTGCGGAGCTATGAAGGGCCCGTCTGCGTGGACCTCGAGCCGGCCTCCTGCACCGGGGCACCCTCCCTGATCGGAAGGCGGAGCGACTCGCATCCCGTGGATATTCATGGAGCACGGGCCTGTGCGAGACACCAGTGGGTGCTCTGCACTGTGCAGGTAATAGAGGCACAGGTGGGACGCTGGGAACAAAGGAAGACGCGCCAAGGAAACACGCGCAGTGAGGATGGACTGGACGCGGGGGCCGCGGCGCCAGGACAGTCAGGCTCGATCCCGCTGCAGGGCATTTTCACTGACTGTGAAAAGACCGAGCACAGTATCACTGGTTATACTCCCTACCTGTGCTTTACATCCCGGCGGCTATTTTGTGACCACCAATTTGTGCTTCTCAATCCTGTCACCTTTTTCACCCAGCCTCCCTAACCCCCTTCCCTCTGGCACCCATCAAAATGTTCTCTGTATCTATGAGTCTGTGTCTGTTTTATTAATTTATTCTGTTCTTAAGATTCCACATATGATAACTGTCCTTCTCTGACTTACTTTTCTTACCATAATACCCTATAGGTCCATCCATGCTGTCACAAATGGTAAGATTTTGTACTTGAAATATTGGGGCGATCACTCTGTGAAACATATGGTTGTTCAACCACTATGCTGTACATCTGAAACTAATACAAAATAACGTTGAATGTAAACTGTAATTTAAAAATAAAATTTAAAAAAGACTGAGCAGAAGTGATGTATAAATTCTGCTTTCTTCTCTGCGGTCCTTGTGGGGGGCAGGAAGACGGCAGGTCTTGGAAGCTAGGAGGGGAACACAGGAGCACTTTCTGTTTATTGAGCTTTGACAACGTGCCAAGGCGCCATGCCGATGCCGTTACATGAATTACTTCACTAATCCTCACAGTGCCCTATAAGGTGGGCACTGTGCATGGCCCCACTTTACTGACAAGCAAACTTAGGCTCAAAGCGGTTACCTAATGTGCTGAGTTCATACACCTAGCCCATGCCTCCTATGGGAGGCCAGAGCTGTTAATGAGTCTATCATTGATGGCAAAATCCCTGCTAGTAATGACTGTAACAGTGATTGTAAGCCAACATGCTATGCAAACGGGAGACACTGTTATTTTATCACCAAGGTTTTCGTGTTGAACTTATTTGATGGAGAGTCATGTCTGTAAGTAAATAGATATGAATCCCTTGATGATGTAAGATGTCAAATTTGCCAGAGTAACTGGCAGGGAGTGTGGGGGGGGGAACTACCCAGCGGTCGTGCCAGGCTGAACTCAGAAGCTCTGAGAATGATTACAGATGAAAGGCACACATTGCGTGAAGGTGCCCCAGCAGGAAGGAGTGCCCGAGGGCATCCTCAGTCAGCAGCCTGCTGCCAAAATCACATCGGGGTCCCTGTGGCAGCCAGATGCCCACTGACACCTGCGGCAGTGTGCTCCAAAGATCTGCAGTGTGAGCTGCTGTCTCCCACCAGGATCAGGGATGACTTGACCTCCTGATTGTCTTTATCAGTAGTGCAGGTGAGCTAGGAAGGACATTGCTAAGGCCTTCCTTCTAGTTCTAAGTTTTAGGAGGCAAGGAGGCAGCCTGGCTTCAAAATCAGAATAATCTGTGTTCAAATCCTGGTTTGACACCAGCTATTTCGCCTGCACGTGTTAATTAGGCTCTCTGAATCTCAGTTTCCTCATCTGTAAAATGGGACAATAATGCCATTGGTTCGGCATGAGAATGAAATGGGGTAAAACATACATTAACATTTAGCACAGTGCCTGGAAAAGATTATAAATTTCATTATCCCACTACCCAATTTTAAAAGGGAGCCACTTTTAATTTTTTTAAAAAGTAATAATTTTGAAAATAACTCATTAAGTCAATCTGGCATCAATTATATCAAAATGATTTCAATGTTGTTTTCTCCTTTGTCCCATCCTCTCTGGGTCCCTTCCTTCCTTCCTATTTGTCCTTCCTTCCTTCTAAAAAATGATCTATTTATCTACATAGAACAGACTGGATGAAATGGTAAAGGGATTAAAAAGTACAAATGAGTAGTTAAAAAATAGTCACGGGGATATAAAGTAAAGCAAGGGGAATATAGTCAATATTATTGTAATAACTGTGTATGGTGCCAGGTGGGTACTGGAAATATCAGGGGGATCACTGTGTAAAGTACATGATTGTCTAACCACTATGCTGTACACCTGAAACTGTTATTAAATTAAATAGGAACCATCTACAATCATATAGTTTTGGTGTTTCCATTTCTCTTTCTCTTTTAAAATATCTTTCAATACCAAGGAAAACTTTGAACAAAACACGAGATCCACAGGGAATCCTTTTCGTAGGTTCCTCATTTCTTGCACCTTCTGGACCCCTCTGCCCTTCATGCTTTCTGGGCTATACTCTGGCTCACCCAGGCACTGTGCGGGTCCCACGCCTGGATTGAGGGGCCAGGCCCTGGCGGGCAGCTCTCCCGCTCCCCGGGCTCCCTCGGCTGTGCCCTGTGCGGCGGCTGAGAGGGAGAATGCCCTGCAGCCTGGGCACACGGAGGAAACTCAAACGCAGCCGAGAAATAATTTATTCTTCTAATCACAGCAAAGTTTTCAAACTTTAAAACAGAGGCTTGATGAGAAGAAAAGCTGGTGTGTTTTTTCTAAAAGCCTGGCATTTCTGAAAAGCTCCCCTACCCAACCACAGCGACCTCAAACCTCTGCCCATGAATTGAAAATAAAAGTTCATGCAGACCAAAGGCCCTCTCACAACAGACGCCCAGCGCTTTAGAAATCGTCCCTCCAAAGCTTAAAAGTTGCAATGTTTTAACCAAGGGCCTGAGCCCCTGGAGCCGTTCTTCTTGTACGCTCCCAGGGCTTTCTCAGCCAACGTTATTTACTTTCTATGACACTGAAGGGAGAAACTGTTTTGCTTTTGAAAAGGAGTCATCAGTAAAGGAAATAAAACTCCTAGAAACAGAAACTTAGCCTTTTTAATGGTCATCTACATACGATGTAAAATTAGTTGATTTTTTTGGTGGACTGAAGAACTTACAGAGGGTCCCTAAGTCCAACCTGACTCAAGATGTGTTGTCAGCAGACCTGACACCACAAAGAAAACAGGGCCAATGTTGAAAGTAACCACTCAGTTCCATCAGAAATAGGTTTGCGCTTTGTCATGGTCCCAGTTCTGAAACTTTATAAAATCCTAATGATTTCAATGGGAACTTGACCTACCCGTGAGATCTAGAATTCACAAATTATAAATAAGTTACATGTATCAACATCCCGAATTTAGACTAATCATTCAGAAAAAGATGATGTGGAACTAAAAATCACTCCTGCTCATTTTTAAAGATTATGAATTCCAGAATTGCAACCTTCAAAGAAATACTCCCTTCTTCAAAAGTTTCATATTAGCTTGAAACGATTTCACGGCACTTGCAAGAGTCCAAACAAACACCTTGACATAACAAAATGCAGTTGTGCCTCAAAAAATGAAATGCCGGAGGTGTAATTAGCAATCACTAATCACGTTTGATATTCAAATGACAGTTCAAAATCTACTTCTAGAGCAGTTCACCTGTACTGACTGATGGTGCTTTTTCTCCAACACGATGGGTTCAGGGGATCAGAGCTTATGAAGTGCTAATTCTCCATTCCGAGAAAATAAAAGTCCGCTCAGTTCAGCAATCTCATTTAGGTTGCGTCTAAGTAACGCTGACCTTTAGACAACTGGGCGGCCAGAGAACACTCAGGACTCAAAGTGCCAACTAACCTTCACTGGGCTGCAGCCTTTTCAAAGACTTTCTTACTATCCCTTCAAATTCAAACAAGACAACCACAACAATATAAACGCAACATGTCCAAGTTCACCTGTCAACTAATAATTACTGATTGCTCAACGGCAGATTATGCTTTTAAGTTTTACTGACGATTAACCAACCACAAAAATAGAAACGAATTACATATTTTACAGTAATTTTGCTCTGCGGATCAGATCTGACACACAGAAACCACGTAATCGACTGGCACAGGTCAATCCAGCCTTAGTTGCCTAAATCTGGACCCTAGTCAATGGAAAACATAATGACTGAATTAAATTCTCTTCTGCTTTTTATGATTTCTTTCACTCTCTTTCTCAGAGGAAGCTGCTAACACTTCAAAAACTCAAAAAACACATGTAGGTAAAAAATCAAGTTAGAAAGACAGAAACAAAACAAATTTCTCCTAACATTAAAAAATAGGCAAGAAATACAAGCGAATGAGACACTTTCTCTGCATCCTGCTAAAAGGCGTTTCAGAGAATGGTTCACGTGAAACTGAGTTTTCCATTTCCTGAAAATCAAGTGTAAAATGAATGGTCAAGTCTTTAACACGGGGATGTGTACAAGTATTGGGGGGTGGGGGATGAGGGCCACCACATTCCGGAACTGGGAGGGCCTCAGGAGCTGTGGGGGGCCCATCAGAGGTGAGCAACATATGTCCTCTGAGGGATCTATGGGCCCCTCTCCCGGGTTCCCATTCCAGTCAACAGGTGCCGCCTCTACAAAGACACATCTCCCACTCCCTCTAACCCCGGAAAACACGAGGATGAAACCGTGGCAAACAGGAGCACATGAAATTCCCTCTCCATGGGAAAGGCTGAGAAATGAAATTAATCCTTCAGCCTGAACCCTGTAGAAAAGAGTGACTTCTCCTGACGTTAGAACTGGGGCTATGCCTCCATCGAACAGAAAACACCTAGATGTGCGAAAACAGTTTATTTTTTCAGGATTCTTATCTCCTTTCCCCAATTAGACACCTAGGCTTAGGCGTAGAAATACCAGGTAATTATTAGTAGTAATAATAAAACCTGCATTTACTGAGCGCTTCCTAAGAGCCGGGCTTAGTTTAACCTACACACTCTCATTATAATCTCTAAACCAACCTAAGAAAGTAAGGAATAGACATTTTCACAGAGAAAGAAATTGAGGCTTAGAGATCTCACCTGGGCCACACAGCTAGAAAGTGGCCGGGCTGGGGTTGAAACCCGGGTCTCTTTCGTGGCTAAGCTGGTGTTTGTTGCATTAAGCCCCACCACACCGGAAGTCATGCTAACACATCTCTGTCAATGACTTTGGCTGCACTATAGTTTGTTGAGTTACCTAACAGCTACACGTTCTGTCACATCACATCGTGCTCTTGCCTCATTAGTTTTTCTCACCGAGGTGTCTGTACGTGAGCAAGAATGAAGGGCGCCTCAGCACCCTCAGAGACAAGCAAATGTTAAGGACAGTTCAGATGAGTCAAATGTTGACTGAACTTCACACGAATCCCAAAGGCTACAGCGAAGATACACTCTTGTGACTAAGGGTAGAGACCTCGAGTAGGTGAGGCCACTTGCCCCCTTCACAGATGGGCTTCATCTTCCTCAGTTTCCCCGTTGCCCAAAATGGATAATGGCAGTACCCATAACACATTTTAAAATATAACTAATAATGTATTTAAAGCACTGAGTACATGCCTCATACATGAAAGGCATTTAATAAATGTTAGCTTAAAAATACAAATAACTTTACTTGGGTTTTATCTCGGGAAAATTAGGCACACACCCTTAAGACTGATCTTGCTTCCCATGCAACCAAGGTGTGTTTTCACAGCCCACCCGCAGGAGCCCGAAACTCACGGACCACCTCACTGGCTTTCATTTCTGCCTTTAGCCCATTTACACTGTGACTAACAACCGTTCATTCTCTATAGGGCTGAGGTGGGCATTTCATAAAAAATGCGTTTAAATTAAAAATGCTTATTAGCAAAGTGAAGACATACAGTAAGTGTTGAGTATACGGTAATCTATTACCACATTCACATTTCATGCTCGACGGCCCTATTAGGTGGTTATATCAGTTTCATTAGAAAATTGAGGCTCAGCAATTACTCAGCTTCCAGACCAAAGGCACGCAGCTTCACGTGGCGCAAGGGCGGCTGTGAAAGGCAGCACCTCCCCATCAGTGCTCTGTCTTCACTGCTCCAGGTGGCGGTTATTTTCTTCGTGTGCTCATCATGAACTGAAATTACCTATTTTTGTGTGTTTTCTTGTCTGTCTGTCTAGAATTTATGCTCTGGAGGAACAGAGGTGGCAGAGTGCTGGGCACAGAAGAGACACATAGTTTCCTTGAATGAATAAATGAAGCTAAAATTTCCCCAAAATCTCAACTCGACCACTATGATGCACCACCTCCCATCACTGCCATCATTTAAACTCCTCTTCAAGTGCAGAATCACATGACATCGAAGCGGTTTTCTCTGGAGCCCAAAGACGACACACGTTCCCCTTCTCGGCAAGCGGGATTCAAACCCACCTTGAGGGCCGAGCCACGCCTCAGCCCTGCCCAGCTGGCACTCCAGCAGTGCCCAGATGAAGTGCACTGGGTGGAGCGAGGGAACAGGCTCCCCCAGTCTGGTCTCCAGTCTAGCTCTGCCACATACAAGCTGTGACCCAGGCACGACTCAGAGGAAGGGACAACGCAGAGCTGTGGTGAGGCTTAAACGGCCAGTGTGTGACAAAGTGCCTGTTCCGGGGCTGACACATGGTGGGTACTCGACGAGAGAGAGCACCCTTTCTTCTAGGCTCCAAGGGGACGGTTTTTATGTCCTTTGGAGTGCTCATCACTCTCAATGTGCCCCCATCTTCTCTCATCAGACACATTCTAAAGTCCTTGATGGTAGGGACTACGGTGTCCTTCATCCCCCAGGTCTGCCACCCAACAGGTACTTACAGAGTAAGACTGAATAATACCTCTCATAAACTAACCCAAAGAATTTTTTTTTAACTTTTACCTGGCACTTCCAAATAATCTGTCTTGGGTTCATTCTGGGTCCCCTAAACCTTAATAAAATTGCAAAGACATGTAAAATAGAGTTAAAGGAGAACCACCTCAGAGATGTCTCCTGTGTTTTCCATCCCACTGAGCCTTGGAGACGTGTGGGGACGGATGAAGAGTGTCCCCAGTGACCTCTACACGTGGGATAGGCTCTCAGGGCCCTATGCAAGCGGAGACCTGCCACCTGGTATCCCAACTTGTGATGCCACCAGTTTATATTTCAGCCCTTTTGGCAAGGACACCACAGCAAAAAAAAACAAAAAAAACAAAAACAAAACCTGACTTAGGATCATGATCTTACAATGCTGGAAATGGAAGAGAAACCCTGTGCTTGATGCAGGTCACAGTAAGGCCTCTCTCGTGGAGCACTTGTGAGGACCACGGACCATAAAACTAGTTTATAAACAAAGCACAGGGCAGAATTCACAAATATGCCAGTAGACATACAGGAAGGCAGAGATGTAAATGAGTGGTAGTGGTTTAGGTAGGCCACAGCCATCAGGATCATCACGCCCGATCCATTCATTTACAAGCAGGGCAGAAGGCAAGAGGTCTCTGCTGAAATGATCGCCAGGAGGGGTGGCTGAGTGTGACAACAGCCTCACCTCTTCTAAAAGCTTGAGCGAGAGGGGACAGAGTCTGGTTTTCCTTTGACGGCATCATTTCGTCACACTGGCTAGTGTTTATGCCTCTCCAGCATCCACAGGCATGTCAGTGTTTCCTAAATTGACTTGGATACAGCCCCATGAAATCTAGGGCCTTATAGTGAGCTCCTTTGGGATACAAGGGGTTGACCAAAGACTTCAGGAATGTACCTCAGGTGCCCTTGAGAAAGGAAATAATGGGCCCTTTTAAATGGTTATCCAAGGTTCTTGATTCTTAAAATCCTAACTGATTTTCTAATATTTGAGTTTATCGTTAGTTTGGGGAGAGATTCACTAACTGTGCAGCGGACCACAGCTCACAGGGTGGTGACCAGCTCACACGTGCTTCCTGGGTTCTGCAGTGAAGAGGGACATGTTTAACGCGCCAGAGAGCCCAGGCTCTGAGCTGTCTTCCCCTGCATTTTCAGGCCAGGAAAGGCACTCTTGGGAAGGCTAGATTTCCTGCAGGAGCATGACTGGCCGAGCCGAGTCCTACCTCGGAGTTTTCCCACCGTAGGAAGGAGAGAAAGGAGTCGGACAGGCTCTCCCTTCCACCAGCCCCTCCGAGATGTTCCTGCCCTGTCCCATCCCCTCGGCCTTTCAGACCCGCCTGGACACGGGGGTGAGGAATTCACCCCGGGCGCTCCACGGGGCCGTGGGGAGAGACGCCAGAACCTTTCGCGCCGGCGAGCCCGTGGCTCGTGGGGGAGGCGGGCGCCCCGCCCAGCTGGCCTCCAACCTCGAGACGGGAGAGCGGCTGGAAGCGAACCGGGGAGGAGGGAAGGGCGCGCGGGGGCCGGAGGAAAGGTGCAGCTGCTGGAGAGAAATGAGACTCCGCGCCCCGGGAAGCCGACGGGTCTCAGCGCGGCCGGGAAGCCCCTGCAAGCTCCTCGCTCCTCGCACTCGGCCCTTTGTTGTCGGCCCCCGCCTCTGGCTCCCGCTCATGCCCTGCGGCCCCCCGCCCCTCTGAAGTCACCCCAACTGCACTCATAATATTTTGCTTTGCGCGGGGTCTGTTTTCCGCCACCAACTTCCAGCAGTCTCCATGGCGACGCCCTGGGGAGGGGCGGGCGCGGCCACGGAAACGCCAGGGCCCCGCGGCCCCTGCGGACTCCGCCGGGTCCCCGCGACCCGCAGGCCCGGTCGGGAAGCGCAGCCGCGCGGCGTCGAGTGCGGGGCTCCCGGGCCCGGCCTGCGCGCCGTGTCGCGCTGGCGAAGGCTGCAGCACTGGGCCTGGGGGACCCCGGGACCCAGCGACTTTCACTTGACCCTGCAGCCGAGCCCAGACGCCGGCGCTTGGCAGGTGGCGAGGGTGGGGGCGCGCATGCCCCCCTCGCTGGCCACACACACACACTTGGAGGGAGAGTCAGTCTAACTGGGGCGCGGGAGCAAAGCGTAGACACCCCCCCCGCCCCTTGATCCCCGGAGCCCGCAGCCCTGGTCTCGGGGCCCGAGAAGGCGGCTCCTTGCCTGGGGCCGAGCCTGGGAGAGGACGGAGGGGGCCGGGCCCAGCTCTCAGCCGGGCTCCTCCGCCGCGCGGGCCTCGAGCGCAGCCACCGAATGTCCTCACCTCGGGGCCCGCGGGGCCGGGCCGGGCCTCCTGCCGAGCCGGCGCCCGCGAGCCAGCCGGCCCTCGGGCCGCCGCGGCCCGCGGGGCTCAAATCCGGCTCCAGGGGTCCTGCAGCCGCCCCGCTCGGGATCTGGAGCGACGGGAAGCGGGCAGAGGCGGGGGTCCCGGCGCAGGCCCCGCGGGCCCCTCTAACGCGCCGTCCCCTTTAACCGGCCGCGACCCTTCTGTTGCGTAGGCGACCGACCTGGCCCCGGCCCGGTTCGCACAAGTTCTGCGGGACCTAAAATTCTACCTACTTTTCCCCTCCGTTCTCGAATTTTCGGGTACCTTCAGTAACTGAGCAACGCTCTCCCGGGCGGGGACACGTCGGCGCCGCGGGCGGCCCGCGTGGGCGGGGCGGGGTGGGCCACGCGGGGCTGCGCGCTCGCGTTCGCGCGGCGTGGGCCGCGGCGCGGGCCGGGTGAGACGTGCGCACGCCCGGGCCGCAAAGGGCGCAGGGCCCGACGGCCCCACGCGCCCCTGCGGCCTGACCGCCTGCTCCGCGGCGAGGCCCGTGCGCCGGGCCCGGCTCTGCGGCCGGCCTGGGAGGCGCGCGCCGGCTCCCCGGCCTCCCCCGACGGGGCCATTGTCTTAGCCCCACACTTGAGTATTTTGGAAAAACTGGAGGAATATATTACCGGCTCGGTGCGCCGAACAAAGGGGCGCGTTTCCTCAGGTCAAGCTGAAGTGGCCCCGAGGCACACCACTAGAGCCCCGGGCCCTGCAAAACTGTTCTCCGCGCCCCAGGCACTTTGCGCGGATTTTCCTTTTAAGAGCAGGCGACGGAGGCCCGGCTCGCCCGCCTCTCTGATCCTACCCGCTCCCGACTTCGCCCCAGCACTTGCTGCGAAACGGGGGTTCGGGCCCTTTCGGAATGAAGTGATGGCGATGATATTCGTGGTTCTGGTCGCGCGCGACCTGCTGTAAAAGGAGCAGAATCGAACCGCCCCAGGCAGCGCCAGCCTCCGCGAGCCGGGGCGCAAGGACCTTTACATAACAAGGGAGACTCGCGGGGAAAGCTAATTGGATTAAGTTCTCCGAAGGGAGGTGAGCGGAGGCGCCGGGACCGGACCGCGCCGAGCCGCGCTGCCCAGGCCGACGGCCCTGCGAGCCCGAGGGAAATGCCCCGGGTACGCCTCGTGCCGTTTCTCCAGGGCACTGTTTACCAGCGCTTTTGATTCTGAGTTCAGGATGGCCATCTAGATGTCTCAGTTGTTCGAAAGGGAGAGGAGAGTGGATGGGGAGAGATTTCTCTTTCCCCACTTGGGACGTTTGCAGTGGAGGTGAAGTGACCAGGTTCCCCACGACCATCAGCTGCGTGGAAAACAAATCAGAACGTTTCCACGGCCCCAAGAGCGCACGGAAACGCTCCAGGCCTGTGGAAGGGTCGGCTAACCGTCCAGGCTGGGCCGTGTCGGGTGTTGGGTAAGGGGAGACCCCAAGTCCCCGCGTTGCAAATACTTGGCCGCCAACAGTGCAGACATGGGTTTAGTTTCGTTCAACGATCTTTGCCTCTAAAGTTGGGGTGCTCAGGAGGTGCGCAGTGGAGAAAGCGCTTGACTTGAAAACGTGGAGGGAGGGGCTCTGTTCCTCCCTGGGTGCCTCCTTTACCGCCAGCGGAGAGAACTCAGGCAGGGCCCGCCCCGCACCCGCAGAGGAGACCCCTCTCCTTGCCTGTCGCCTACAGGAGGGACTGCGGAGCTCAGCCCGTCCCCACTCCCAGGGGGTCCACACCCATTTGGGGGTGCCCGATGGAAGAGGAACTTGGCTCTTGGGATCAGAAATAGACAACTGCCCTGGAAAACCAAAGGGGGCCCAAAGGGTGCGGGTGTCCCTGCCACCAGGGCCCGGGCAGAAGCCTGGGGTGGAGGTGGGGGGCTGGAAATCGGCCTACAGGGACCAAAGAAAGACCGTGTGGGGCGATGCCCGGATGACCCCTCCACCTCCCCACCCCCATTTCCAGCTGCTTTGGGGCGGAGGTGGGGCAACATCCGTGCGGTGTTTGTTTATTTGCTCAGGGAAGGGTCGCGCGTGTGTGAGAGGGAGGCAGAGGCTGCCAGGCACTTGTTGCTCCGCGCACCCTCCCAAGCCTGGCGTCACGTTGCTACCTGGGCCCGGGCTTCGCTCACCGCCCCGTTTCTGCCCCTCCCCAAGCCCATCTCTCCCGAGGCTGCCGCCCCGCCGCCGAGCCCGGATAGGAGTAGACGGCCTGACTCCTTCCACCTGGAAGGGACATCGGGAGCAAAACTCAGGTCTGGAAGTTTGGCGGCTCTTCAAAGGTGCTAGAAATGGGAGGTGGCGAAGGCTCTGCTGGAGAAAGAACGGAGGCGCCGGGCTTTTGAAAGAGATTTCTTGGCTTGTTCAGTTTTTACAGATCGCCGCGACCCCCAAAACGAACAGCCCACAGCCAACAGCCGCCCAAGTGCCGAGCAGTTTGCAGACCCCGCCGCCAGGCCTCGCGGGCCGCGCTGCGCAGCGCTGCGCCGCGCCCTCCAGCAGAGTCACAACCGCGGAGCCGCGCGCATCCTCGGGGGCTCCTTCCCCGCAGGGAGGCCACACCCGGCCTCGGACAGCCCGGGGCTTCCACCTCCTGACCCGACACGGATTCCCCGGGACCACCGGGTTCGCCGTCGCCACTCCCTCCAGCGGCGGGTCTCCACCAGCCCGAGCCTCGGTCGCCGCCTCCCAGGCGCTGCGCGAAGTCCTCTCCCTACCCCGCCTCTCGGGCGTTCCGCTCGGCTCCCGGCCCTCGCCTCCAGCCCGCAGCGCACGGCCGTCCCGCGGCCCCCGCCTGGGGGGCGGCCCGGCGCCCGGAAGGGGCAGTCGGCTCGCCAAGTTGCCGCAAGTGGCACCTCGAGCTCGCCGCGAGCCAGCGAATCTTTACGTAACTTTGTGTGCAGGGCGAGCGAAAGCGCGCTCCTCGGCGCGTGCGCGCGTGCACACACACTCACACATTTGCACACACACTTCCACGCATCCACTTGCACACATCGTGCCGGGCTGAGAACTTCTGCACGCTTTCCGTTATTTCCTGGGGTTCCACTGTCAAGTTGACCTTTCTGAACTTTTCCAAACTCTTTCCGAAGTTCCCCGTCTCCCTTTCTTTCCCTCCCGAGGTCTCCCCCCAACCCCCACCAGTAGGACTAACCTGTGGAATCCATGTCGGGTTCCTCCAGTAACCCACAATGCATGCTCTTCCCATGGACAGCACAGGCGCCCCCCAAAAGTCCTGATGTTTGGGGATCCCCTGTGCTAGGGCCGCCCGGGGAGGAAAGGACCGAGCAGGGCAGAAGGAGCGAGAGGCGCGGGGAGAGCGGGGCGAACGGATAACGGGGGACAGACAGGAAAGAAAGAGGAGAGCGCGAGGAGGGGGAGAGCGCGGCCGAGGGGGAGAGGGAAGCGAGCGGGCGAGGGGACACTCGGCAGGCCAGCCGGGCAGAGCCAAACCCGTCAAAATGTTTGCGGATGTTTCATGGGAAAAAGCATCATTTTATAGGAGCCCCGATGGGAGCAATGTCATTGATAGGCCAGCCGGCCTGATGAATGGCCGCTCGTCAGATGGGGCCGTGGCGAGGCGCACTGTGAAGCCCATTGTGGGCCTGTTTTGAATAAGAAAAGCCGCCTCCGAAAAGGGGGGCTCGGAGCGACGCAATCCCAGCCCTCCGACTTCCCCCTTCTATTATAGCATTAGCAACGTTTTTCTTATTTAAAGTTCCAGAGGCCTTCTCCAGCCCTCGCCCCGCGCTCATTATAGGCGAAATCAAAATTGGCTTAGATGTGGCCCCCTCTCTCCTTCCCACCCCTCCCCGGACCCGGCCAGGCGGGGCGCAGGAACGGGGGGGGCAGCGGACTCCGGGGAGCCTGGGGAGTCGCCTACGCGCCACGAGTGGGCCCCGATCCTTTCCCGCTCCTCTTCTGCCCCCCACCCCCGGTTTGGCTCCCGGGTTGGATTTAAGTGGGGGCCCTGGGAATGAGGTAGGGCTGGACCCCTCCCACGCGGGCCCGCGGACACGCGTGGACTACAGAGAGCTGAGGGGACGTGGGGGAGGGGAACTGCAGCCTTATGACCCCCCCCACCTGGGGGTTGGGAAGGCCGCCCGGCAGGGAGGGTGCGAGGGGCCGACTCCGCTCCCCCAGAACTTGGCCGCCTGCAGGCCCGTGGTCTCCCCGTCTCCCCCCTGCCCCCGTCTCCCCCTCTCCCCCTCTGCCCTCCCCTTGTCCTCTGGGTCCCTCTATTTCTCGGCCCAGCCCCTGCCCCCACTTCTCTTTGTCTCTCCCCAGGACTCTGTCCCTCTCTGTCTCTATCCCCCTTGGTCACTCCGACACCCCCCTGCCCGCCTCTTCCCGTAACTCTGTCTGTCAGTCTGTCTGCGTCTCAGCGCCTCCCTCCCGCCCCCACCTCCCCCTCCCCCTCCCGCCAGCAGCGAAGTTTGTGAGAAGCCCGGGCGGCCAAGTGGGGACGCGCTTTTCCCAGGGACCCCCTCCTCGGCTGAGTTTAAAGTGCAGAAAGAGGGGGCGAGGGGCTGGGGCTGGAAGGGGGGGGGGGGCCGCGCGCCGCGGGCCGGGGGAGCGGCGGCTCGCGGGCCGGCCGCGCTGTGATTAGAATATGAATGGGGCCGGCGGGCGGAAGAGAAAGCGGATTACGCGGGGCCGCGACCATGGACAGAGGCAGCGCCGCCCCGCGCGGAAGGGGCGGGGCGGCGCGGGGTCCCCCGGCCGGGCGAGGGGGGTCTCTAACCCCGGCCCCGGCTGGGCGCGGCCCCCCGCAGTCCCTCGCAAAGCCCCCCAGCCCGCCTGCCCGAGCAGGGCTGCGGGGGACAATGTGGGGGGGGCGTAGCGAGGGGCCAGCACGTGCCGAGCCCAGGTCACCGTACCCGGTGGGGGAGGCGGCGGCGCGCAACGCGGGCTGGACGGAGCCCGCTGCCCGCGCGCCGGGGCGCTGGGTTCGAATGCAGCCAGACTCCGCGGATTCCTTCATCTTTCTGGGCCCCAACTCGCTCGTCTGCAAAATGGCAGATTTGGCCAAGATGTCCCCGCACAGAGATCCACCGAGGCCGTGGATGTGAAAGGAGCTGAGCCTTTGCTGTTCCCTCTACCGGCCACCCTCTTCGCCCTCTGCCCCCGGCCCCGGCTCGTCCCCGCGTGGCCCGCTCCTTCCCGCCACGCGGGGCTGGGCTAAGCGCCGCCCCCTCGGGTGCCCGGGCCCGGCCAGCCCGTGCGGGTCCCCCTGCGCCCGCCGCGGCGCGGTCCGTCGCCCTTTGGCTCTGCGGGGCCCCGCGCCTTGTTTCCGGCTGAGACGGCCGGCGGCGAGGAAGGGGCGGCGGCGAGAGCTCCGGCCCCGCGGCGCCGTGTCCGCGCCGATGGCCAGGATGTCGCGCTGCGCGCGCGTGACGGCCGAGGCTCGAGACGCGGAGTCGGCCTGAGCCGCTGGGTCTGCCGCTCGCGCCTCGGTTTCTGTTTCAGAGAAACGGGGCGAATGATGGAGTCTCCTCGCCGGCTGCGGGGGCGCGCCCCAGGTGGAAGCCGCGGCCAGGAGCTCACCGGGTGCGTCCCCGCGCGCGGCCGCTGGGAGCCGTCCCGGCTGCGGAGCGGCCGCCACCCTGAGGGCATCGCGCCGTCGGAAGAATCCTGCAGGAGTGCCGGGGGCCCGGGCAGGCTCCAGAGGGCCGGTGACACTATTACGGCTGTTTATTATCATTATTAGTATGCACCCCAGATGGAGGTGGGGTGGGCTGGGCTTGCGCGGGGAAGGAAGGAAGAGAAAGTGCTCGGGGTGGGTGCGCGCCCTCCACAGCTCAGGGCGCGGGCTGGGCTGGGCTGGGCTGGGCTGGGCTGGGCTGGCGCAGCCCTGAGCTGTCTCACCTGGGAGGGCACCGGTTCTCAGCCAACACTGTGCCTCAGCACCTGGGAGCTTAAAGAAATGAAAATAAGCACTTATGCATTCCTTAGCAAATTTTTCCTGCATACCTACTGTATGCCCAACACTATTCTAGGCGCTGGGGATACAGCAGCGAACTGGACTAAAATTTTAAAAATTCTGCCCTCCTGGAGCTTAAATCCGAGCGAAGGGAGAGAGATAATACAGAAAATACATTAGATTATATGAATCGTTGGGTGATGAGTGTTACGTAAGGGGTGTTATGCAGTGTTAAGGGAGGGCTTCTCTAAGAAGGTAACATCTGAGCTTTAAAATAGTGCTATCTAGGGGCTGGTGACAGGGTGTGTTCACTTGTGAAAATTCATTGGCTGCGTACCTATAGTTTTATGCATTTTTCTGAGTGTATTCCAAACTTCAATAAAATGTCTGTTTACCTTTCACGCTAACTTTACAGTAGTAATAGCTACCATTTACCCTTTATGTCCTGGCGAACTGTGCTTCCACCGCGATAGGCATTTCCACGTATCATCTCACTGACTCGGAACAATACAACTAACAGACACCTATATTGTTGGCCCCACTTGTAGAGAGACCGGCGACTGGGGTTCAGAGCCGATCCTGCCCTTGGACAAAATAATAAACAGCCCAGTTCTTATCCCCCAGAAGCTCGAAGTCGAAAACAGGTGCAGCACAGGCCTGTGGGAGGGAAAGTGTGTGTGCTGTGGGAAGCCAGGGGAGACATGAAACGGAGTCCTGGCGGCTGGGGTCAAGGTAGGACGCCCGGAGGAAGTGATGACTAAGCCAGGCAAGGGGTGGAGGGTGTTACAGACAGAGGCCCGGGCAAAGAGGAGAGCGCACGTGGTATGTCTGGGTGCTGGAGCTCGGGGTGGCTGTACGGGGAAGGGGAGGAAAAAGCAATGGGTGATTTCTCTGGGAGGTAGGCAGGGATCAGATCAGGAGGGTCATGCTAAGAAATTTAGCCTGGAAGGGTTTTGATGGTATAGGACTAGGTTTGTGTTTTGGAGATACCAGTGTGGTCATGGTGCAATCTCAGCGTGGGAGCCGGTACTAAAGGTGAAGGTCAGAGGGGGGGAGGGGAGGGGAGGGGAGGGGAGGGAATAATGGTTTGAAATACAGACGTAGCAGTGGGGGCGTCAGGAGATACTGAGGAGGCTGCATGCGCCCGCCTTGGTGTTGACTGGATGTGGCCGATGAGCGGTGAGGAGGGGTGATGTCCAGGTTTCTGACTTGGGCTATTGGTACCACTCACAGAGATGATCCAAATGGGGAGTGGGGGTGGCAGGAGGGGGGAAGATTTGGCAGCAAGGGGCAAGTGACTTGAAGTGCTCATGAAGCTTCCCAGTAGGCCAGCAGTGACATCAGGCAGGCAGGCCCACTAAAGCATGGCGCTGGCGCTGCTTACGCAGGCCTGGGTGGCTGCTGGAGGCCTTGGGATGGGTGAATGAGCGGCACGGAGGGGCAGGGGCAGGATGGACCCCTCTCAGGTCACCGAGACCGCCTGGCATGTGCTGCCTCCACTGCTGCAGCCTCCGCAGTGCCCTGTACTTCCCGATCCTAACGCTCGCTTTATTGCAATTATTTACTTGTCTGATGTTTTATCTATGGAACTTATCACCATCTAAAATTTTCTTTCCTTGTTCATTGTACGTCTCTCCAGGATGCAAGGCTCAGGAGGGCTGGTGCTGTGTCCTTCCTGCTCACTGCTGTCTCGGGACAGCATTTGTTGATCGCTATGAATGGCCCATTCAGTGGCCTGACTGGTAGCAGGTGACACAGACCCACAGGACAGTGGATTTCCTTGTGCAGTGAAGTCACTGGACATGAGTTTTACACCTTGCATTATATTGAAAGGTTCTTAGTTATCCTAAGTAAAATCAGATAGAGCCCTGTTCAACTGATTCTAAAAACAAAATTGAAAGGTCAGTACCTCCTCTTTGAAAATCTCCAAAACATGTGCACATTTCTATTTTAGACTTGCCTTCTGTGTGGGTCCAAGCCTGGGTCACCTTCAGCAGAGAAGCCTTGAGTGAGATCTTCCTTCCTTCTTGTGAGAAATACACTCACTGAGGATGGCACAAAATTTTGTGCTCCACCCATTTCTCAAGATGTGATCTTCAAAACTTAGCTCCTTGGTTTAGTTTGACAGGTGCAAAGAAGACCCATCCTGAGCCCTGCAAAAAATCTCTCCCCCTGTTCTTATTCATGAGAAGCGCTGATTTACCAGAGTGAGATGCTTCACTCTTGGTAGCCGGTGCTCTTGCGCAGGGTACACAGGTCATACTCGGGAACTATGCATTGGATGGATGGCTGAGTGAATGAATGAAGGCTTTTAAAATGCATAAGTGACTGGGGGAAAATAATTGACACACTTACTGCAATCCCAAGAGAAATTCCAACTGGATTTTAGTTTATCTGGAAGTGTTAAATGGTGGGACTTAGTTGAGAAAATTTTTATATTAAAAAATTATTTTTGCCTTTGTTAAACAACAAAGTAATACATGTTTGCTCTTAAAACTCAAACTATGTAAGGGCGTATTAAAAACTAATCATCTCCTCTCCCCCCTACGATCTTACTCTGGTACACACCTTCATGGCTTGGTGTGTGTGATTCTCTAACCTTCGCTATGCTCAAACGTAAATTAATAATTGGATAAGAACATTGCACAGTTTAGTTGTACCACAATTTCTCCAATGTTTCCCTTATTGAAGGTCATTTGGGTTGTTTCTAGGGTTTTTTGGTTTGTCCGTTGTTCATTTTTTGCCATCACTGATGATGTTACAACAGACCACCCTTGCACATATATCCTTAAGTAGTGGTGCTTTTATTTCTAACAAGTAGATGGCCATGAAGGGGAGTGCCAGGCCATTTAGTATCTTAATGACCTGGATGGATTGCTTTACCAGAAGGTTTCACAGTTCACACCTCCGCCCAGTAAAGGCAAGTGCCAGCTTCTGCATGCACTAAATGTTATTACTTTAAAACAATTTGTAGCCAAATGTGGAATAAAAATGACGAACTGCTGTTTTAATTTGGACTAGTGAGGTTCAGCACCTTTTCTTGTATTTATTTGGTTTTTGCATTTCATTCTTTGTGAATTGCTTACTTCTACCCTGTGTTAAGCTGCCTTTAAAGTGGCTCCCCGGGCTCCAGCCGATTTGGCTCAGTGGTTGGATTGGTGGCCCGCGGGCTGAAGGGGTCCAGGTTCAGTTCCAGCCCAGGCCCACGCGGGAGGCAACCGACGTGTCTCTCTCACATCGATGTTTCTCTCTCTCCCTCTTCCTTCCACTCTCTTTCAAAAGCAATGGAAAAAATATCCTCTAGTGAGGATTTTAAAAATGAGAAAATAAAGCGGCTCCCAGTGATCCCCACCTCTGATGTCCACACACTCGTTCTCCTTGAGTACAACCTGGACCTTAGTGGGTCACTTCTAATAAATAGAATTTTTATTTTATTAAAGCAAAAAAATAACAAAAGTGATGGGGTGTCACTTTCAGTTGTTTCCACTCTATGGTTTGTGCTTTGAGGGCCTTATTTAAGAAATCTTCCTTTTTCCAAGACTACAAAGAAAGTCTTAATTTTTCGTTCATTGGCTAAATCTTTTTACCATTCCATCCTGTAGTCCATCTTTGTATACAAACCGGTTTTCAGTATAGTTAACCACTTTTCTTCCCACCAAAACTATTATCTTAGCTCGGGCTGCCATAACAAAATAGCACAGACTGGGTGGTTTAAATAACAGAATTTTATTTTCTCACAGTTCTGGAGGCTAGGAGTCCAAGATCAAGGTCCTGGTCCATTTGGTTTCTTGGGAGGGTTGTATTTCTGACTTGCAGATGGCCACCTTCTGTGTCCTCACCTGGCCTTTCCTTGGTGTGTGTGTGTGTGTGTGTGTGTGTGTGTAGAGGACTTTCTCTCTTCCTCCTCTTATAAGTGTGTGTGTGTGTGTGTGTGTGTGTGTGTGTGTGTGTGTGGAGAGGACTTTCTCTCTTCCTCCTCTTATAAGTCTACCAATCCTTTTGGATTAGGGCCCCACATGTGTGACCTCGTTTAACCTTAATTACCTCCTGAAAGGTCCTATTTCCAAATACACTCACCTTCGGGGTTAGAGTTGCAACATATAAATTGGGGGAGGGGCACGATTCGGCCCATGACAATTCTCTGTTAAATAACCCCTACTTTCCCCACTGCCTTATGGCACCACCATAAGCATATTCTAGTTTCCCATGTATGTACTCTCCGGTCTTTTTCTTTCACCTGTTTAGCTGTTCTTGGACTAGTGTCTCTCCATTTTTATCACTTTGGCTTTGTTACATTTCCTTATACCTAGTAAGCCAGTTCTCCCTTCTCTTCTTTTTCAAAACCAGCTACTCAAGGAACTAATTCTTTATATATATTTTAAAATAAAGTTGTCAAATCCTTGAGGAATTTTACCTGGACTTGAATTAAAATTAAAATTGCTCTGAGCTGAAAAAACATGTTTACATGTTAGTCATTCCACATATGCACAGAGTATAATCTCTTCATTTATTAAAAAATAATTGTGCACGCTTTGAGTTTCTTGGAAGACGTCTTCGCCTTGGTCTGATTTATTCCAGGAGACTTTACAGTTGGGCGGCTGCCGTGCATCGCATCTTGTTGCATTTTATACGCGGTTATTGCCGGTGTAGAGGAGCACTGCTGGGTCACACTCTCCTGCCTTCAGTTAGGCATGCGGTGATCCCGGAGATGCGCGGCTCAGATCTCCTCCAAGGGAGCTGCGGCGGGGAGGGGGCGGCTGACCTTCCTGCTGCTGCGGCTCTGAATCCACCGTGGCCTTCTCGCCTGCTGAGGCCGCACTTCAATCACTGGGCACAGCGGGGGTGCCCGGGCCGGTTCACTCTTGCAGGACGCAGACTTCGGCTTGAGGTCCTCCTCTTGGCCTAGCTGCAGGGTCTTTAGAGCCCTGTGGAAATCCGGGACGTCTGCCCCCTCCTCTCCTTCCCCAGGCATCACTCGCGCACTGCCGTGGAGACTCACGTCTCCCTGGCGTGTCTTTGTTCATCCCTAAGTCTCCCCACGTCCTTTTCTGTTCTATCCCCTTTACTCTTTATGTGCATTTCTCCCCACTAAACTTCTTGCGGGCCTAATCTCCTTTTGGCTCCTGCTTCTTGGAGGACCCGAACTAAGGAATAATTTACATAGAGCAAAACGCAGAGATCTAAGTGTGACACACGCTTGTACCTGTGTATCTGATACTACCAACCATACTTGCTGGCCTAGTTATTTCTTTCAACGGTCATCAAAAAAAAATGATACATATAAGAATTCAGAGAACTTTTAGGTGAATATTTGTATATGATCCCTGTATCTACTGAAATACATTTTACCAATATATAACATCCTTCTTTGCCATATGTTTGGATAATAAAATCGCTACATTAAAAAATTCATGTTTCTCTGGGTTGTCTTTCTTCGACCCTAAATTTTAATCTTTTTATATTCTTTTGCTTTAGTGTTTTTCTTGTAGGTTGTGCTATCCATCAATCCTCTCTGAGTCTTCATAGTTTTATGCTGTTTTATCTATTTCTACTTATTGTAATTACTCTTAAATTCTTTAAAAAAACACACACATTAGCCATTCTTCCTTGCTACTTGCTACAAAAAGGGTAAAATTAAACCAAGTTTTTATGTTTGTAAGTTATGAGCAACCAACATAAAAATAAAATTGAATGTATGATTTCAAGCAAAAAAAACTCCAACCTGTCTGATTAATGTCAGTTACTGATTGCCATGCGTGTAAAGCTTTGTTGGCCTCCTTTGTTGTCATGGTTGCTGAGTTTTACATCAGCCAAATTTACCCAGTTATTTATTTACCCTTCCTTTTTCAGTCACACCCCCTAGTGTTCTTGCTGCAGCACTTCTGTGCAGGTTTTCAAGGAGGGCCTTTGTACGGTAAACACGCATTATTTTCACATCACCTTTAAATGAGAGTTTAGCTGGATTTGGAATTTTAGATTCTAAGTTCTTTTACTTTAGTATTTATGCTGAAAATACTGCTCTGTGGTCTCCTTGCAGATGTTGCTGTGGAGAAATAGGAAGATCTGATCCTTGCTCCTTTGTAGGCAAGTTGCTTTGTATCTAGAAGTGTTTCTACTGTCCTCTGTGTTTCATGCACTTACATGATACAAAAAGGTACCTAAGGTATGTTTTTTCTTCATCTGTTGTATTTCTCTAAGTAGTTGTATTTATACTTTGAGGTTTTAAAACTTTCTCTAATCTGAGAAGTCCTCTGCTATTCTTTCTTTAAATGTTCCATTCTCTATATTTTTCCTCTTCTTCTGAGACTTCTATTATTTGAATTTTGATATTTCTGCTTCTATTTTCCATGTCTCTTAACCTTTCCCTTTTATATTTCAACTGCCTAGCCCGTCCCGGTGCCTTCTGGAACTAATCTTGCACTTCTCTGATTTATTCTGCTATCCAGCCTACTCCTGAACAGTCAATCTATTAAGTGTCGTTCCAACTTTTTTCATACTCAGAAATTCCTCTTAGGGCTCCTTTATGCCTTTACATATCCTTTCTTACCTCTTTAATACATTTTTCTTTCCTTATTGTTCTGTTTGGTCTGCTAAATTTGCTTCGTCCAGCTTAGAAACATTTTCCCTTCGCTGCTTTTCTCTTATACTAGTAGCCCCCCAGCGAGTCTGATTCTTTTCCCTGTGAGTTCATATTCGAGGCTATCACACGACAGGGCAGGGGCCCAGGCCTACTCTTCTGGAGTAGAGGTTCTCAACCAGGGGTGATTTTACCCCAACAGGAGACATTTAGAAAGTTCTGGAGACATTTTGGGTTGCTACAATCTGGGTGGTGGGGGGTGTGGGGTAACATAGTTAAGAGTATTGCTCCTGGCTTCCAGTGGGTAGAGGCCAGGGATGCTCCCCAAAACCATGTTATGTACAGGTCATCCTCTCACGACAATCATTTATCTGCCGAAATGTCAACAGAGCGAAGACTGAGACCACCTGCTCTGGAAGCTCTAGGTGCCCGGGCTGACGAGAGGCCAGAGCTGCCGCCTCTCTTTCCTGGCAAGTTTGGCACAGGGGTTGCAGAGAGCGCGCACCTCGGGGCCTTGCAGTTGACGCTTCCACCCTGCACCTGCTCCTTTCCAGGGCTGGCTGGGCGCAGGGCGAGGCAAGCAAGCGGCGCTCGGCCGGTCGGTGGGCTCGCACCCGTCCCTGGCTCTTAGCCGCCTGGCGTGGCTGGAGGCCCCCTCCGACCCCCCGCGGGCCGCCCGGCAGCACGGGGCCGGTGCCGTCTTTCCTGCTTCGCCGTGGCCCTGGGATGGGCAAAGCCTGCCCAGGACAGTGTTAAAGAGCAAAAGGAACATCTCGAAGTCTCTGTAACTCAGTTGCCCTGTCTCCATCCGTGGGGTTCACCCGCGTTTGGCTCTGGGCTTCCACTTATCTCCCTCACACCAGGACCTAAAACCTCCTGTCATACCAGATATTTTTTTACGAGTTTATGTTAGTTTCACACAACTTCCTTCTGTTGTCTGTGGCATTTATGAGGTGGGATTTGGAGAAGGAATTCGCGAGGATAAGCTGATCCTTCATCTTGGCAGGAACTAGAACTCCTAAACTGTCTGGATTTTAAAACTATGTATACATGCTTCTCTGATAAAACAAAAATTCATTTAAAAAGAAATAGAACAGGCAGACTGAGGGGACTGAGGGGACGTGCAAAAGTTACCATTTGAGTGGGGCCTGGGAGTGAGTCGGTCAAGTTGGAATTAGGGTCAGCTTGAGTAACACCCAAAATAACAGCGGCTTATTCCATATAGAAGTTTCTCTCTTTTATGTAAACATATGGAGTGGAGACACTTCAAGTTATTTTCTCCTGTGTGACCTGAATTCCTAAGACGACCTCATCATCTAAGACAGTTGCTTCGGCTCTGTTTACCATGTGTATGCTTCAGCCAGCAGGACGGAGGAAGGGGGGAAAGAGGCAACGAGCATATGAGGACTATATTTTAAGGTAGCTGCTTTTGTGTTTCTTTGTGGCGTAATAAACCACCCTAAAACTTAGGGGCATAGCACAACAACGATTTATTATATGTCGTGATTCTGAGTAGACTGCACAGCTCTCCTCCTTTCCATGGTGTTGGCCAGCATCCTGGGACAGTTGATAGGTCCAAAGCCACTCAACCACATGGTTGGAAGGGAGTCCAGGCAAACTGGCTGCTAGCTCGGAGCTCAGCTGGCATCACACTGCCTGAAGCCTCAGTTCTCCATCATGAGGGCTCCTCCTCACAGCTGCTTGGGCTCCCTCAGAGCATGGAAGCTGTGTTCATAAAGGCCTATTCCAAGCATGGGTGGCCCAAGAGGAACAGAATAAAAGCTCCAGTCGTCTTAAGACCTGAGCCTGGAAATCCCCGAATGCCCCTCCTGCTGCATTTTGTTGGTCAACTCAGGCACAGGGCCAGCCCAGACAGGAGTGGTGAGGGACACGCTCCACCCCTTGATGCGAAGGGTGGCATGTGCATCGAGGGGAGGAATTGTTGGGGGCCACCTCTGGGGGCTAGCAACCACGGAAATTTCTTAGAAGTGTCATAGGATACTTCTGTGGACCTTCCAATATCCAAAACAAAGTCAGGTAACAGCTACAAGGGAGGCTGGGAAATCGTTTTTAAACTGAGCATCCATGTACCTGGGTAAAAAGTGAGGGTCCAACCTCCATGGTAGAATGAGGGATCTCACACAGAGCTGAAATGAGCATCACAACGTGAATGGCCTGAGCGGTTATTAGGAACCGGGATGCAAAATCGAGGGAAAGGAGACCTGGGAGTCCAGAAAAAAGAATGGCAAGTGGAGTGGCAGGACAAAACAACTCATCGCAAAAACGCAGTTTAGCAGATCTGATGATAACAGCTACTCTTAGACATTATATTTTATTCATCTGTTTGTCCACTGATTGTCAGATACTTATCTATTCTCCACTATAGTCCAGACACTAGACTACGTGCTAGGAATGTAACAGGAATTAGACATCGGTAGATGCAAGAAAAAGGCAAAATAAAACACAAGGCCATCATGCCTCTTCCTCTACCACTTTCCAATTTAAGGGACCCTTCTCTACTGTCACATAGGGTAGAAGCAATAAAAGGCAGCTCAGCTACGCTAACAACAAGAACCTTTATTCAGAAAAGTGGCAAATAGATTCATATTTGGTAGTTTTTGAAATCCTCAAATGGCCATTGCTGGGGTTTTTAACTAAGTTAAGACCCAACTGTAGACGTCTGTAGGTTTTGCCTGTTCAGCATCTAGATTATCTAGTCACACTCATTCCATGAAAAACAGCACCTCTATTCTTTGATATCATCTGTTTCAGCCTATGTGGCTGGACCATATGGAATTGACCCCATTCCCATTCCAGGGGGTGGGTTTTGGCCCACAGGTAGTCTAAGCTTTTGCTAGAAGTCTTGCAAATGAGAGCTTGAACAGGAAGGGTGAAATGCTGGACCTGTGGAGGCCACCAAAGAGAGCCGGCCTGACGGGTCCCGCACGGATGAACGCAGAGCCAAGGCATGAAGAGAGAGAGCCTGAGTGATGCCTTCTGAGGGGACCCGGCCGTGCCTGAAATTTAATCTCCTCTTGAACTTTCCAGAACGAGCGCCAATAAATTCACCTTTTTGCTTAAGGCAGTTTCAGTTTGGTTTCTGCTACTTGCAACCAAAAGGCTCCAAGTAAATAAATTCTTAAGTCCTCGGCTATTCATCCTGTTCTTCTCCTTTGAGACACCTGGTCCATGTCTTCCAACTACTATTTCAATGTCAATCTCCCCCGTGGGTCTCTGTCCCGTGACCCTGTACTCATTGACTAGAATGGTGGGTATGGGCCCACACGATTTCTGTGGTGTCTTGCCGCTTGCCTCCCTCCTCCTGAATACGGGACTGAATTCTCCAGGTTAAATACAGGTGTGTCCTGCCTCCATTGCACTGTTCTCTTCTCTAGCAAAGGTAGCTGACCAGTAATGCTGCCTCTCAACACTCAATCAGTATAAAACCATCTTAGCCCCACTTTGCCACTAAGAAAACTGTCTGTCTTATAATAAGTGTTTAATAAATATTAGTGATACTAATGATAATTAAAATTAATAATTTATAAGCCTATTTAAATTATTATTCTGCTCCTTTCCTTTTCACTTAATGTATGGTGGAGCTCATGAGATATTTTATGTATATGGGCCTGCTTTGGTCTTTAAAAATTCTTAAATAACATCCCTTCATATGGGTGTCCTGCAGTTTAATCAGTTCCATATTTGTTATTAGATTGTTTCTAATCTTTTCTTTCTAGTACAAAAAATGCTACAGTAAATTTCTTTGTATATTCATTTTGCCTACATGTGCAAGTATATGTAGGTTATATTACAGAAATAAAATTGCTGGATTAAAGAGAACATGTATTTTAAAATCAGCTTATTGAGTTTCATGAATGTCTTGTTAGAATTGTGACTGGAATTTCACTGAATCTATAGAAAACTGGTATCTTTGTGTTATCTTCCTATTCATGAACATAATAGGTTTCTTTATTTAGATTTTTATTGTCCCTTGATTGATCTAGAAGGCAATACCTTCTACAGAAAAAAAATAAGGAGAGACTTGTCCTACCAGCTATTAGGACTTATAATGAAAATAGTCACTAAGACAACATGGTACAGGAGCAGAGATAAACGATTTAAACATAGAATAAAGATTTCAGAAACAGACTTACTTATCTGTCATGACAGATCAGTGGTGAAAAGAGGTACTATTCCATAAGTGGACCTTAAGAAAAACTGTTGTTCATATTGAAAAAATGGAATTGATCCCTACCTCACACCATACAAATAATTAACTTAGATGGATACCAAACTTACATGTCCAAAGCAAAGGTTTACAAGTTTTGATAGAAAATCTGAGTATTGTTTTAATTTGGGGGTAGATAAGAGTATTTTAAGACACAAAAAGTGTTAACTAAAAAAATATATTGGTAAATTTGCCTCTATAAAATTAAGAACGGTTCACCAAAAGACACTGACAATAAAGTGAAAATTCAAGTTTTAAGCTGTCTGCCTTAATACTGCTATATCAACTTTTAAAAATATATATATCTTTATTGATTTCAGAGAGAGGAAAGGAGAAGGAGAGAGAGGTAGAAACATCAATGATGAGAGAGAGTCATTGATGGGCTGCCTCCTGCACACCCCCTACTGTGGGATCGAGCCCAAAACCTGGGCATGTGCCCTGATTGGGAATCAAACCACTATCTCCTGGACATAGGTCAATGCTCAACCACTGAGCAACACCAGGCAGGTGCTATATCAACTTTTTTGATTAACATTTCCTTGATACATATTTTCCTTTCCTTGATTTTGAATCCTTATTTACCTTTAGATATACCTAATCAGTGATTTACCTTTAGATACATCATTCGTAATTGGCACATAGCTGGACTTTAAACATCTAATTTTTAGTTTCTCTATTTTGTTGTAATAGGTAAGTTAACCTGTGTAGTGGAATAAATGGTGACTCCTAAAAAGACATGTCCACTTTGTGATTCTCAGAGCCTGTGAATGTGACCTCATTTGGGCAAAAGGTCATTGCAGACTTAAAGGATCCTGAGGTGAGATCATCTTGGATTATCCAATAAGTTTATCATCCCAAATTCTCAGGCACACACAGGAAGAGACACAGAGAAGAGGAGGCCATATGAAGGAGAGATTGGAGTGACGTACCCACAGTTAAAGGAATGCCAGAAGCCACCAGAAGCTGGAAGATGCAAGTAAGGATTCTCCTCTAGGCCCTTCAGGGGAGCATGACTCTGCTGACAACTTCATTTTGGATTTCTGGCTTTCAGAACACTGAGAGAGTAAAATTTTAGTTGTTAAGCTACCAAGTTTGTAGTAATTTGTTATGGCAGCCCAGGAAATTAATACAACCTATTTACATTTATTGTGATAAATAGCACATTTAAATGTATTTTTAACACGTATTTTGTGTTTTGTTTACCATCTTTTTTTTCTGCTTTATTTTCTTTCCTGACTTCTGTTGAATTGATAAGGCTTCCTATATTCATTCACCTCCCTCTGTACTGACTGTATTTCTGTTCTTCTAATGGTTGCCCTTGAAGTTTAGCATATATGCTTAATTAATCTTTCCATAAAAAGCCCGAGATCACAAATAAAACAAGAATCTTAACATGCTTTAGTTGCCCATTGAACATAACCCCTACCTAATATTGATTCCTATAATTTATTTCACTGTTCTATACACAAAAAGTTAATGGTTTGCATAGTCCATAGTTAATTAAATTTATCCACTCATTTATTAATTTGTGTTCACCACTGTGTATTTAATCCCACAGCTTTCCTCTTCTTGCCAAAGAACACATTTAATGGGTAATAAACTCTTAGTCTTTGTATGCCGGAAAATGTCTATTTTGTCGTCACTCCCCACTCTGCCCACCCCCCATCTCCTACCAGCCACCCTAGTGGTTCCACCCAGTTCTCTAGGTCCTGAACCAGGTCGTATTTGGCAATGTAGGGTTCCTGCCCCTTGGCGATACTGAAGCAATGGCAGATATGCTGCCAAGCGCTCAGTGAACAGCTTGATTTAATTCCTGGCCATAAACTGTGCTGTGTTCTTTGCCTCCCTAGGGCCATAGCCTCACGCAAGCCTTGCACCAGGCAGCGGCTGGCAATGACTGTCAGCCTCCTTTCACAGACGAAGGAGCCCTGGTGCAGCCTCTGGTTTCTCGCGATGACCCTGGCTGCATACGAACACGTTTAGACCCAGGTGACCCAGAAAAAGATAAACTCGCAGTTGCCATGGAAGGTTCTGAGCCCAATTTGCCACTTTCCTTAGCGCAGGCTCTCACTTTGTGTTACTGCCCTGTTTCCTAGTGCATGGAGATACTTGTGTTTGAACCTTGCTATGTTTGTTTAATTTTCTGTTTATTTTGTCCATTATTGCTCTCTGTTTAGGGTAAAAGATACCCCAAAGCACAAACTTACAGAACTATATTAATTTTCCAGAAAAAATTTTTTAAGTATTAGAGTTCCTTAAAATTTTGGCTCAATCTTCCCTGGGAAACCAGGTAGGAATTCTGGGGGGTGGAGAGGGTGGAAGACAGCTGACTAAATCTTTAAGACTTTGACATATAACGATTTTAGTTTACTCTAAGTCTGAGGTTACGTTCATCACTCTTTTTTATCTTGTGTTTTTGTGCTCTCTTCTTTTATTTCTTGATTACATTGTTTTTATTCTAAATAACCCCCTTTACTTATATCTTCTTTATTTTCTAATACATTAAGTTCTATCTTTATATTAGTTTTTCCTTCTGCTCTCTTTATGTTTATTCTATTGTTCTTTTTCTAACTTCTTGAGTTAGATTAATTTTTGTTATTTATAAATATTAATGTCTTTGGCTATGAATTTCTCTCTCTACACTATTTTAATAATGCCTAACTTTGAATATGAAGTTTTTACTATTATTTTAAAAATATTCTATAATTTTTGAGTTCCATTTGATATAAGAGTTATTGTTTTTTTTTGTTTATAAGTGTTGTCATTGGTTTTTAGTTTTATTGCATTGTCACTAGATAATGTGATATGTTGTATGATTCTTGAGCAGACATTGACTATCTGCTTTGGTTGTGTAGAGTTCAATGCATTAAATTTGTTTAAATATTTTATGTATGTCTTCTCTCAGCTTATTTATTATTTTGTGAACTTTATCTGTAATAGGGTAAGAGAGATGAAGTCTCCTACTTCTGTGTCTACCTCTTATTTTCATGTTTTTGCTTTACGAATTTGGATGGTATTTTAATTGGTGCATAAACAAACATAAATGTAAGGTTTTCATTGTGCAGTTTGCCCCTTAGTATAAATTAGCAACAAATATATTTGGTGTTTTTAAATAGTCTTTTATGTTACAGTATGTCTTTTTTAGTCTTTTAAAAATATTTTTATTGTGTGATTTGTATTTTCTGTATTTCATTCTGTGAATGGATTTCCTGATAATTTGGAAGGTTTTTAGTTTGTTTGTAGTTATTTTAATGGCTCAGGAGACAAGATTTTTCCCCACTTGATTAATGGTTAGTTCTTGTTTGAGATGGTGTAGACAGGACAAGGTGTGCTGGGACCAGTAGTGACAAAAAAGCAAGGAAAAGATCCTTTACCAAGGAGTTGCCCCTAAAGGCCAACACACACACAGAACAGTCAGTGTAATAATCACCCCCTGGATCTGGACTCAGCATTGAAGGAAATAGTGAAAATCAACTGTGCCCCAGTCTCAGACACCCATATGAAGTCATAAGCAAGCCTTTTGACCAGGCTTTTCCACACTGAAGTATGCTGGCTGTGGAGGTGAAAGTGCTCATGTAAATTGTCTCTTTTCTGTTAATTTTATCTTCAATTATACAAATAGTACACGAGAACACTCAGATTATAAAACACTAAACAGGACCGATAAAGTTAAAGACCCCTGACCATGATTCCTGATCTACTTCCTGCTCTGGAGATAACTATTATGTTTTTTGTTTTGTTTTTTAATGAGGGATGAGACAAAACATTTTTCACGATGCTGATGATGCCAGTTAGGACCATTTCAATGATTTCAAGTGCCTTGCTCAAGGGAAGCCAGAGCCTGTCACTCCAGGGCCAACACTCCATGACTGTTCCTACTAAGAGTATGTATCAAGACTTCTTTAAAATGCTGCATCCAAATGCTGCAATGGAAATGAAATATTTCCCAGGGTGAACTCCTCAGACTGCATCAAGGGGTGCATTTACCACTGCACCCCAACAAACATTTTACTTCTCCAGCTGTTGAGCATGACATACTCATAAGCTTAGAGTCTAACACAGAGCTGAAGGGAGGCTTGACTGAAAGTCTTCTGTGTAGACTGTACATTGGTGGCTCCTGATCATGCCCCCTGATGTTCACGCACCTGTGTGGTCCCCTCCACATTGACTCTGGACTTGGCTACGTGACTTGTTTTGACCAATGGGACAACAGCAAAGGATAGTGAGGTTGTCCTTAGTAAGTGCTTGGGCTTGTCCTTTAGAAACACTCACCCCTGGAGCAGAGCAGCTTTTGTAAAGCATCTGGACCCCTGCTGGGGAGCCACAGGAAGAAAGAGTGAGCGAGGCCATCAGTCTTCCCAGACACTCTGGCTGAGGCGCCAGACGGGAGCGGGGCCTTCCAGCCCAGCCCAGCCACCGGCTAGGGCAGAGGAGACGCCCCTGCTGAAGCAGCCCTGCAAGGAGCTGAAGGACTGCCTGGCTAAGCCCTGCACATGACCCCGCCTCACCTAGGGTTCTCCAGCCGTTGGTCATCAAGCTACATGTAACTCCTGGGCGAAAGATGGCGAATATCATTCCTGTCACAGATTTAAACAAGGAGAAGTAATTAAAATATTGTTTCACTGTTTACAAAATGTGTTGAAACTCTACATGTTATCTGACCTAAAACTGGTGGACTACATTTGTGTAGTTTTTAACTGATGGACGAAACCAAAACCCTGCGCAGTACTGTCACGGAGGCCCTCCCACAAAGCCAGTGTGCATTCGATCGCCTTTCCAAAGCATCAGGGGAGGAGGGAAAGGAGCACCTGGGTGTTAAGTGATAAAAGGCAGGCTCCAGAGTAGTGCGTACTATCCGACGCCATTGACAGAGAGACCTATTTCCTCTCTGTATTGCTATGCAGGGCTCTCGTGGATATAACACTGGGTCAAAAAAATCAAAGTGAAGTATATGCACTTGCTTCTGTTTTTTGGAGGAGAGGATATACGCCTATATTTACAAAACAATAAAAATATAAACATAAAAAAATGTGAATGGTCAACTCTAGAAGAAAGCGATTAAATAAAAGGCAAATTCCCAAAACCAAAACTAGATGAAATAAATGAGCCTAACTTCGTATGCTGTCAGTGGAAATCTCACAGGAAACAGTTCTCAACTGCTGCACAGCCAGCAACTGGACGGCATATCCCTGGTGGGACATAGGGAATGGACAGTAATCGTGCTGTTGGTGGCAATGTGGGCAGTGCTGTTCTGAGACTGTTGTGCTGACATTCTCGGATAGTGATCATGCCGGTGTTGAGAACTTGGAACTGGGAGTTTGGGTGTGAAAGCAGATTTAAGATTGATGCAATTAAGAAAAACCTGTAGCCCCAAATTAGAACTGTTAGTGTTAGTAAGGACTCGTGATTCCTCCCTCCCTCCCTTCCTCCCTTCTCCTCTCTCCCTCCTTCAGAAAAACCTAGAAACAACTACCCGCTCAGTAGTCATGAGCATTCCTAACACCTGGATTGTGGTCTTGAAACATTTCCCACAAAAGGAAACTGGCCTCCTGGGAGAGATGGCTGAGTCCTGTCCTGGGACAGCAAATGCACAATAGGAGACTGGACCACCACGGCGCACCCGAAAGCAAGCAGGTTTCAAGGACCACTGGGCGTGTATCAAAAGGACTCCGGAGCAAACTTGAATAGCCTCTTCTGGCCAAAGATGAGACAATTTGAGCATGAGAATGATAAAAACTGCGATGGATTGGGACACATGAAATGTATTTAATCCGTGAGTTCAGACTGATACCCCACAAAAGCTCCCTGGTCCTCACTGACGGATGCTAGGGAACTCACTATTCATTGGGGAGAAAAAGGGGCATCTATAATATTTTAAACAAAAAAAGAAAAAAAGAAAAAAACTGGTAAGAGACGGGAAAGAATCAAGGAGACCCCTCGCTGAGTCTGCTCCCTGGGCCCCTCTCTCGCTGCCCTCACCCCTTGCTCCTGAGCCTTGTGCGTCCCCTTCAGGGCCTGAGAAGACAGTCAGCTAATCTCGTCACCATGACCCTAATCCGGAGCCCATTAGTTAACGTGTTCTCCCAGGAGACCTGCCTGCAGGGAGTGTAATGGTGGGGATTTTAGGCAGACTGCTGGGGACAGAATTCTGGGGACGGGGGCTGAAGCCATCCACCAGAGGCCATCCGGAGGCCAGCGGTGCTCCCCTGGCTGGCTTGCCCCGTGAACTGCTGCCCAGGAGGGAGGCCGGAGCTCTCTGGCCCTAGGAAACAGCCACCTTCCACTCCCCTCCAAGCCCCCGGGCTCCCGCCCCTCACGGCCTTGACTCTGCTCTCGCGGCTTAGAGCGCGCCCCCAGATGGATGCCTTTCGGGCCTCAACTTTCTGGTCTCCACGCATCCGCCTCCTGACCGTCCCTCCTCCCCTGCTTGCTGGGCACTGACAGTTCCTGCTGCTTTGCAGGCCCACGTGCTGGTCTTCAGAGCTCCACCTCGGCCCCGTCCTCAGAGCACTTCTCTGGGGAGGAGCTCACCCACACCCCCGGCCTGCGCTGGCGGCCCCTGCCTTCCCTCCCCACATGGGCTGCTGGCTCAGACGCCCACCTCAGTGTATGCTAAATGTAGTATGTGACCCCCCCCACCCCGGCTTTGCCATTGCTCCTGATCCTGGCGGTTCCCTACCTCAGAGCTCCTCGATTCCTTCCTCTTACTTCCTGTCAATTCTACCTCTCACTTGCTCCACCCTCCCCTCACCTCCAGTGTCACCCCAGACTATCCTTGCATTGGTGACTGTCCATTCGTTCTTTGAAAGTCAGCTCTGGCCGTCGCCTCTGGGAAACTTGCCCTGACTGCTCAGGAGCTCGCACTCTATGATGTCACAGGCTGGCCTCCCGCCTGCTGTATGACAGAGGAGCCCAGTCTCATTGGGGCACCAGCTTCCACAGTCAGCATTTAAAGGGGCAACCCCAAAAAGTCAGAATTACCCTCAAAGACAGCTTAGATCACTGAGCATTGGACTAGGGGGCTATGTCTTTGGCTGAACACCTAATGGGACAGTGTTTTAAATTTAGGGTCTATAATGCGCATGAAACCAAAACCCACCCCCGATCTTTTTAACTCCAGAGACTCACACTAGAGCAGGGACTCCCGCACTGTGAGAAGCTCGAGACAGCAGGTTACACTCCACTTCATCTAGACTTGACAATGGGGAGGTGAAAGCAGGGTTGTCTACCTTCTTTAAATCCCACCTTTCTCTTTCCCAATGCTGAGCAGGTATTAAATCCGTCAAAGTTACATCTGTGAATGGTAGCCTCCCCTCCTTGCATGGTAGCTTCTCTGTGTTCCCTCCCAAGTCATGACTGCATTCCCAGGACTAGTAGGATGCCCTTCCTAGAAGAACAGATCTCTGGGTGGATGGATTAATGATTTGGACCTCTCCAAAGAAGGAGACTTTCATGGGAATGAAACAGCCCATTCTGTCATTTGACCAAATGAAGTGGACCCTTTAGTTCAAGGTCTCCACCAGGATTCTCATGGGAATTAATGCTCTGAAGCAGGGCTCAGGCTGAAGGTTCAGATGGCTCCAGCTCAACTGATGAGCAGATATTTTTTCGAAGCCTCTGGTGTGGCTGGACCAACTCGTCAATAGGTTCTGGCCGGGTTCCAACTGCTGCTCTGCTTGCCCCTCTTGTCCCTAATCCAGGTCTAACGAGATGAGCATCATTAAGAAAGGCAGGGCGGTGATCCTTTAAGTGAGCAAAGTGACTCTTCACATAAGGACTTATTTTAATAACCCAGTGAGAGACCCCCTTGGAGGTACAGAATGATTCTGGCACATCAGTTAAGTGTTACACAAAACAGACGTGAGAATTCAAAATCAAAGGCGTTTTTCATTCATGTGAAAAAGGGATCAGTAAGCTGCATGAAAACTGGGGTGCATAAAAGTCCCGGGGGCCTCTGTCCACAGCAGGAAAAGCTCAGAGCAGATTGGGCCCAGGGGGAGGCAACCTCGGCCGCCCATAACTCAGAGATAGAAGGCGGTGATCTTCATGTGCCGCCTCTGTTTCATGTGCGGGCTCCTGCCTCTGATCTTTCGGCAGTTGCCTAATTGCCAATGACTGTTTCTGTGGACACAAGGGTCTGCTAAATGTGTAAGGCCTGCATTTTTCCAGGGGAGACTTTTTCCTTTGCACATAAGCCAAAGATTCCTTCATACACAAATTCTTTCTTATGCAGGTCATCAGATTCTTACGTGGGGGACATTAATGCTGAGTTCAATGCACACAGCTGAATATAAATATCTATATACAATCTGGTAACTCGATGGCGTGGGGATCCTAGATGGGAAGGCCATATGCATGTCTTGAATTTCTTTCCCTCATGAAGGCTGCACTCCTAACCCGCTATTAGGTAAACACTTTAAACTGTTTTCTAAGAGTGGAAATGGCTTCATTTTTAGTCAAACACATCCTCTGACCCAGTCTCCACTATAACCAAGGGCACACATTGAGGAGTGTTTGAATAAAAGCGAGGGCACATTTAAACTTAATACTCCAACAAGGATGGCGCCCTAGCTTTATCAGCACAACAGGCCACCTACACAGGTAACAAGTCACACAGGTGAAATGGACTTGAGAGAGAGAGACAGGGCTATGTTATACTAGGATGGCAAACAGGTTCCACATGGAAGCCACCGCCAACTAATCATAGTGATAGCTGATATTTATTGAGCACTTACGTGGGTCACATGAATTGATTCAATTAGCCCTATGAGTAGGTACTATTATTACCTCACTTTTACAGATGAGGAAACTGAAGCAATATAATTTGCCCGAGATCACCTAGCTAGCTGGCGGTGGAACCAGGGTTTGAAGGCAGGCAGTCCAACTGTAGAGTCCTTGCTCTTAACCACAGCGTGCTCCTGCTCTCCACTGAAGGGTCATGGCTTCCGAGCTTGGTGTTCAAGGGTCTGAGCCAAACTCAGGTTTAGCAGGCGAAGCTGCTACGATTGATTAGGGGGCTGCCAAGGGGATCCAGACACAGAATGGAAGCACATGTATGTGTATTTGCATCCCTGACTTTATTTAAAGGGTCCTTACAACATCTGTACTATCAGAACTATAACTGCCTCAATCTCAACAAATATTTACTCCTAGATTTTTGTAACATCTGAGTAAGGTAATTAGAATAACTCCCTGCTGGCAGAGCAGGTAACGAATCACTAACAGCCTCCTGTTTCACTTTCTGGACAGATTATAGACCTACCTGGGACATGCAAGACCCAGAGTAACGAGGGAGGACAATTTCCAGTAACTCAGAAAGACAGCTGCGGCTGCTGAGATTTCTGCTCTGGGACAGCCCTATTGCTGTCATCTCAAAGTGAAGGCAGTACTTGAGCGTGCTAGGAGAGGGCTCTCCCTGGGGCATATAACCCCATTTACTTGCACAGGACCATTCCAAGGAAAGGCAGGGTTTTCGTGCTGGGATAGACTGGGAGCTAAACAGTCCCTGCCATGAGGCAGGCAGGCAGGCAGGCAGATGCAAAACTGAGGTATTACTATTGGTTAAATGATGAAAATCAGTATGTGTCTTTGGCAAAAAACAAAAGTTGGCTAGATCTAAATCAGGTTGTGGGCAAATATGAATAAAAATGGAGATTATAACTAACCTTATTTTTTATATCTGTAACATTATCATTAGGTATATAAAAGCACATTTACAATAGGAATGAAACTTGTTTAACTTAACGACCAACGTGATGGACATCAGTTTTATCTAATGCTGTTTACAATTTGTACACTGAATCTGTGGTTCATGCTTACATTTGTTGCTATAATAGAGTAACAATTATACTCAATAATTCTGGATAATCACTAGATTATCCAGAAGCACATGGGCTGTCAGTTTACTGAGGACAAATTCCAATAACTGCAATTTGAAATTGTTCTCATTTGTTTGTAATTTAAACCACTTTTCATATGCATTGTCTAATTCAGTGGTTCTCAACTGGGGCTGATTTTGCCCTGCCGGGCACATTTGGAAATGTCTTGATTCCTGTATAAATCTGGCCTTTAATGCCCATTCCCTATGCTCAGGCTCTCCACCGGCAGGGGTAGGAGTGGGGGAGGCTGGGACAGTGGGGCTGAGGTGCAGTGGGAGGAACAGTCCAATTCAACCTGCTGCTTAAGGAAAAGTCACACCAGCAAGAGAGAAAAGTGGGGAGCTAGTTCCCAAGGGGTGGGTCCTGTGCACCCCTAAAAATCTAAACGCTGGCTCTAAGAGAAGGTGGGATCCAGAGCTCTTCATGCAGCTGAAGCAGTGGATCTCAAATTTTAGGTTGTGTTGGAACCACCTGGAGGGCTTGCTAAAACAGACTGCTGGGCCCCACCCACATTTTCAACAACCCCCAGCGATACTGATGATACTGGTGCAGGAACCACACTTTGAGACCCCTGGCCTAGAAGCATCCCAGCTGTCAGGCTACCCTACCCCTCAAAGATCTGTCATCATTATTTAACCATAAAGGGTAGTATTATTCCCATTTTTTTCAAATACAGTGTTCATAGGAGCCACTACTTAAAGTAGAGCAAATTCACTAAACCTCCATTCAAGTTACATCAAAAATGTGAATGCAAACTTCACCCCAGCATCTACTACAAAAGGCTTTGGATCCATCATCTGTTTTAATGTATTCACACCGCTCCTTGCCTTCATTAACGTGGATGATTGGGAGTTAACCAGACTTAAAATTTATTATTCATGGAACGAGTGCTATTCCCTGGACTTGAAAAATACTTTAACTCCTTTGACCACGGTCTGAGACTTCAGACTTCTGAGTGAAAATGTGAGTTTCAGGCTGTTCTGAAAATTTCTGCCAAGGTATCCTGATCACAATAAATCTGATTTGCTGAAGCAAATCTCTTAATTGCTTCCGGAGCCTGTGTCTGAAACCCAAATGGGCAGCTTGGCTTGGCTAACACTCTTCTGGATTGCCACCACTTGTGTGTTTTTTTTTGTTCCCATTTAAAACTACCTCTTCAGAGCTTGACTTTAATTTCTCACAACCTTGGCCCTGTGGGGCTGATGTAGTAAAAATCCAACTTTTGGTTAGCAAATGAAATAAACTGTTTTCAAGACACATATGGAGTAAATATGGATGGTAAAGAGGTGCTACTTTTACAGTCACTTTTCTGACCATCCGTTTTGCAAAGGAATTATTTGCAGGTCTCCCAGAAACTGGCTTCTCTATTACTCAGCCGGCCGGAAAGTGGATGGGCCCAGCCACCAGTCCTAACGCGCTCATTCCTGTGTGACTCATTACTGCAGAGAGGTGTTGGCCCAAAACGCTCTGAAGCAGCTGAAAACTATCCCATTATGTGGCAGCCAATCAAGGCCTTTTTCTTTTTCTTTTTTTACAAAATCCTTTACTTACTCTCACCACATGGAAGTGTTTTGAGAACTGGTTCTGTGGGCTTCATGAAACTATTCTGGGACTCTGGTGCCGACAACAGGCCTCACTTTGATGTCAGCGGTAAATGGATGTTCCAAGGAAGTGTGTTCTCAAACCCCACCTCCGTCCTTCCTTCCCATCACTGTGAAACAGGGCGGCTTTCACAAAACCCCACAGCTTCTGCCCTTGGTCCTGGTTCCCGAACTCCCTCTTCTAAAGGAAACTCAGGATTGCCCTTCCTAACCCTTTCCTGATGCAGCTGTTCAGGATAAGGCCAGTAAGGAGTATGGTATCAGTGAAAACAATAATACACATTTGTGAACACCTGTTATGTCCCAGGCATTGTGCCGAGCCCTTTAGGTGTATTACCTCATTGAATCTTAAAATGGCCCTAGGTGTATTATTATAATTCTCATTTTGAAGATGTGAAAACTAAGAGAACAAAGACCTATTTGGGGTGACAAAGCTATTAAATTTGGAACTTGTGTTCTTTTTAAAAAACTTATTAAAATATAACATATATTCAGAAAAGTGAAAAATCCTGAGTATATATTACTCAATGAATTTTCGTAAAATAAACACACCCATGTAACCAGCACTTAGGTCAGAGAAGTATTAGCAGAACCCGAGAAGCCCCTTTCCTGCACCACAGTCATTAGCCACCCATTCTGCATAGGGAACTGTAATCATAACTTCTTAGACTATGCCTATCTTTGAACTTAAACGGAACCAATATGGTATGTATTCTCTTGTCTAACATTTTTCAACCCAATATTATAGTCATGAGAGTATCTAGATTATTGTAGGCAGCAGTTTTTCATTGCTGTATAGTATTCCATTGTGTGGACACAGCACAATTTATTCTATTGTTAATATGCAGGGCTTATTACAAATAACAATGCTATTAGAAACATTTTTGTACATGTCTACTGGTAACATATACATACATTTCTGCTGGGCATACATACACCAAGGAATGGAATTCCTGGGTACATTCAGCTTTAATAGATAATGTTAGCAGTTCAGTCTGTGTTGTTATATGACTGGAGGGTTATTATGAACTGAGTTGTATCCCTCCAAAATCTGTATACTGAGGCCCCAACTCCCAATGTGTTTGTATTTGGAGATAGGACCTTTAAGGAGGTAATTAATGTTAGATGAGGTCACAAGGGCCCTAATCCTATAGGACTGGTGTTCTTTTAAGGACAGCAAGGGACACCAGTGCTATTTCTCTCTCCTAGCACACACAGAAGAAAAGCCACATGAGGACACAGTGAGAAGGTGGCTGTCTGCAGCCAGGAAGAAACAGAGTCCTCACCAGAAACCAAACCTGTCAGCACCTTGATTTTGGACTTGAAGCATCCAGAACTATGAGAAAATAAATTTCTGTTGTTTAAGCCACCCAGTCTGAGATGTCCTGTTATGACAGCCAGAGCAGACCAATAGAAAGGAAAAAGAGTGGAGAGTTGGGCTTACCTCAATGAGCTTTCTTTCTATTCAGGACTGTGGCCTTTCTGGTCCTGGTGTCTTGGTAACTTTGAGCCCACAGGTTTGTCTCCCCAGCTCTTTGACTCTGCCAAGGCTCAGGTCAGGGTTGCAGCCTCTTGGTGGCTTTGGTGTGGCTTTGTAGCCTCTCATCCCTGTGCCACTTCTGACCTGGCAAGACTCTGAGGAAAAAAGTGCTTTGAGGGTGGTCTGTAAAAGTGTACTCTATCATTACTGGAAATGGAAATCTAATTGGTAGTTTTAAAACAAGGAATTTAAAAATAACAAATGCTATTCAAATGTAGTATCTGCTAGTTTTTGAAATAGCAAACTAACACAATTTTTTCCTCTAAGGATGTCTTAATTTGGCCCACACTTTCTTTAATCTTTGCTAGCTTAGAGAACTGAGAATTTCCTAGAAGGCTAGTTAGGTGACTCCCTGCAAAATGATCAGAATTGCCTGGAATGGTTTTTGGGGGAAAAAAGTTTAAGAGACACAACCACTCAGTAGCACTTGAATAAAATAAAATAAAAATTGTCACATCTGAGTAGCTCAGTTGGTTGAGCATGGTCCCAATACACCAAGTTGCGGGTACAATCTCTGTTCACAGTGCACGTACAAGAATCAACCACAACAAATCGATTTTTTCCCCTCTCTCCCTTCCTCTATCTCTAAAATCAATAAAAATAAAAAAGTCACATCTGGTAACTGAAAAAATCACAGATGAAGCCCAAACAAAGCTGACTCAGAAAGCCGAGTCTCCAGGCCCACCCTGTTCCCATTAGTAGGGCAGCACTGGGGCGTCAGCCACTTAGTGCCTCAGTTTCTTTAGCTGCATGAAGGCAATAATCACACTTGTGAAGATGTGTTTCCAAGTCTCCAGAGCGGTTCATCATTTTGCCCCGGGAGCCCTCTCAGCATGGCCAAGGTTTGCCCTTGGCACTGACTGCCGGGTGGTGTTCTATGACCAGCCGGCGTCGCAGCTCCTTCAGGAGCAGGCCATGACCTGCTCTCTTTTTCGTCCTCAGTACAGTGCCTCACACATGGCGGGTTCTGAGTGATAGGTGATACAGTCCTCATGTACCCAGCACACTGGCAGCTCTTCCCAAACTGACCCACCAAGTGTTCACTGAAGCGGTGAGCTACACATTGCAGGGCAAATGCATCTTCCATGAAGCTGGTAAGGGAGTAGTCGCAGTCACTCTAGAGAACTCTTTAAACGGTCCACAAAGTACAGAACATATGCTTTGTACACGCAATCCAGGATAGTTATCTTTAGGCACCCTCAATTTTGAGAACAAAGCCAGATGAAAGGAAAGAACAATGGGCATAAATAAAGACCTGGGCACTTGAACCCCTCTGTCTGTTATGCCTCTCAAGTTCCCAAAATGGCCGGAGACACGTGGTGATGGCTGAGGAAGGCCTACTCACCTGCAGTGTCTCCTTCATTCTGCTTTAACCATAAGGCCTTCAGGACTTTTGCACCAAGTGATGTGGAGGATTGGTTCTCAAGTCAAGGACTAGGCTGCTTCCTGGAACATCCCACTTTTGGAGAGTCCTGGAGCAGGGTAGCTTGGTAAAGGCTTTGAAAAAGTCCTTGGTATGTTGAACTTGGTTACACCCACTTTCTCAACCTTATTTGACACTGGAACTTGATTCCTGTCGGTATGTAAAAAAACCTATTAATATTCCGTGAAACATGTTCATTGTGACGTGCTAGGAATGCAGCCTTAGACTGTTACTCAAAGCTTTTCTGACTTATTTTATAAGTCCTTAATACAAATATTTATCTGGCTACAGGGCAGAGCAATTAATAATAAATTAGGAATGGGTGAAGGCTGTCAGATTAAAAAGAAGATGGACAGCTAACATTCTGGCAGGAATGGAAGGGACAGAAAAATTACAAAGCATCCAGGGAATTATTTTCAGATATTCAACAAATATTACTGCAGGTGGTACGATCATGGAGGTTCAAAACTGTAGCAATTAAGTCCGTAAGACAAAGTGACATCCTTGGCAAACATGCTCAAGACGGCAGGAATATGTTTATTATAATTCATCAAGCTTAAAATGAAAAAGTTTGGGTGTATAAAAGCAAGGTTTGATTGTTGGGAAAATCTGTCCTCTCATAGTACCAGAGAAAAAAGCTCTGACTTTACCAGCCATGCCCTTGGCTTCCCACAGTTCTTCCCTTCATGGACTGCTCAGATCAGAGTCAACCAATTCAAACAGATTATTTATATCCATCAAGTTTCATAAAAATCTTGAGTTTATTTAACCCCAAACATTCTTTTTAAGGAGGAAGTTTTTTCTAATGAGTAAATTTCAAGATACCAGAACAAAATAAATGTTTATTTATCTTTTAAGTCACGTCCCTTTATGAACCAAATTCAGCACAGGAATGAGGAACTGCATTATAGTCCATACTGCTGGCATCTCTTCCATGGCTTGAGGCTCACCGATCGAGGTTGTTCAGTCAGTCTTCTAGGGTTTAAAAAGCCTCTCCACTGATTTTTATTTTTTTCCCAAAGAACATTCAAAGGAATTATTCACAGGAGCAGACGTGGTCCTCAATTCCTTCTATTTTGCACTGCGTTGGACACATGAATCGTTCTCTTTAAATAATCGCCTTCCCATCCCTACTCATTGTATTTGGCCAGTTTTAATCTGGGGATAATGTTCATAGACTGCAGTTCCTGGAAGAGCAGCTTGCAGGCGTACGGAATGCGCAGGGACGACACATGACACGACGACTTGCAGTAATGGCACCTGAAACCCAAGTTGGCATGTGTTAGGGGGACAGCAACTCAGAAGCAAAGGCCTGTGCGCAGGAAGTTAGAATCCTCTCTAACAAATCCTATTACCACTCCATCAGGTGGGTTTTCTCCTCCTATCCAAAACGTGTCCCCAAAGTAAAAAGAAGCCTCCAAAGAAGCAAAAACCAAAACAAAACAAATATCACTCCTCCCGTTTTAAAAACACATACTTTTAATCAGTTAGTACCACACTTCTAGACCTTTCTCCTTAAAATGCAAAACATCTGCCAATATAGTTGTTTTGAATAAGCCCCAGAAATCTGAACCATCTGAAAGTTACTCAGATTTAGACTTTTCATTGTTGAAAGCATTTTAAACACATTCAGTCTCCACGTATTGATAAGTATCTTCTACACTGCACTATTCCAGGCAAGATGCTCAACATTTACCATTTGAATTCTGTCACTGAGATACTTGCAGTGTGATGAGAAATATGAGATTTTCATATAGAAAGGTGGTTGTCTAATTAAATGTTACTTCTTTTTCCAGGCTCTTCAAAGTTGGTTATTTCTATTAGTATAGGAGCTACTTTACATACTGGCCCAGTGTGTGCACATGTTCCCATTTAATCATTACAACAGCCCGTGTTCCTAAACAGTATGCCTGCTATTCCAATTAGGATTTTCTTTTCTCTTCCTTTAGCCAGTGAAATGAACCTAGGTCTTAATTAATGGCTACAACTGAAGAAGGGTCCCTGCGGAGAAAGTGAACTATTCTGTCAAGTTTCAGACCAAAACTGGGCCTCACCCTACATCTCAGGGTCTGGGGGACCTGGGAAAATAGGTACCCAGTACAAATCCTGAGACTTAATAGGTAGAAAACCAGGTCCTCCCAGTTAACAGGGTAGATAGAACATGAGTGCAAGGAACAGCACAAGGCTTAGAAGACCCTGTGTCAACCAGGAACTGGAGGAAGATCCCTCAGTGAACAATTAAGGCTCTCCTGGAGGGTAAAATAAGGCACATGTGTAAAACATGTATACACGCATATTATTTAAGTAATAACAAAAGTGGCAAAGATACGTGCACAAGAATGCTCACGGTTGCACTATTTATAACAGCACAAAGCAGGAGGCTATGCAAATGGTTCTGTGATTACAGGGCATTTATGCAGAAGAATACTGTGCAGCCACTGAATGCACTGATGGAGACCCGTATTTACTGAAATGGAAAGGTGTGCAGGACTCTGTGAGGTGAAAAAAGCAGTCTGCTAAACAGCATGGTCACAAGCAGGTCCTCAGATGGGTTTCAGTAAATATATGAAGCCCTCAAAATCACACTTAACAAGATTTTTTTGGTATCTATTTGTATTTTCCTGCATTAGCAGAATCTCAAAAGGATTCATAATTTAAAAAACAAAAATGGTACAAAACGACTGCCAAACAGAGCTGTCCCCTAAAGTCACTAAGTATTAATAGTGGTCATCTCTGGGTGGTGGGAATTAATGTGACTACTTACATTTTTCTATATATTTTTTGTAACTTTGAATAGTTTATAAAGAGCAGGAATAATTTTTATAATCAGCAAATAAAGCTTTTATTATTTAGAAAAGAGAATCACTAAGGCTGAGAGTTTGAACATGGTGGTGAGTGACTACACAGAGGAGAAGAGAGTGGGAAAAAGAAGAGCCATCATGGATCCATGCTTGGGCCCCTACCAGGGGGCTGCAGGGGGCTTAAACACTGTGGAGTATTTCACTCTATCCACAGTAATAATATAAGCATGGGAATGACTTTTCCTAAAAGATTACTTATAGATCTTTTTAATGCATGACAGTTTAAGAATTATGTTTTTACTGTGCTTGAGTTGATCTAATTTATTCAGGAATCATGTTCATACCTTAATTCAATTGGAGAAATGGATTTAACTGGAGCAACTTCTTGCTGATTCTCCTGTCATTACCCCGTAAATTCAATCCAGGATAATCTATTTAAAATTTCTACGTGTGCTGATTCATGATACAGAAAGCCCACTAATCTTCTCTCTTATTAAATATTTCTCAATTATTTAAAATGTTCCAATGCAAATATACACACACACATATAAATAAAAATATATGAATTACCTTCCCCTGTGTCTACACAACTTCCAAAGAAAGAAATTTGACCGAAACAACAATAAAGTAAACTGATTTTTCAGGGCAAAGCCAGCAAAAGAAGGAGCCTGTGACTTCACATGAGAAATGATTGTCCAGTAAAATATCCTCCATGAGCTAATTATCTTAATAGGGATTTTCTTTTCTCTGCAGTTTTCCTTCTGGACCTCTCTTTTGTGACTTACGCCCTTCGTGTCTTCTGTGGAACAACAGTGTTGCTGTAAACATCCCCATAGCAATGCCTTACTAATGTGCAAATCAATGACAAAGGGCCAGTTTCAAGGTTCTGAACTGCTCTAATTACTTGGCCTCCATTGTGCTGTTCATTAAAGGCGACTTCCTCCAACGAACGCCATGCTCCCCTCCACACAGCCCCGCACGCACATCAGGTGCCATGGGAAAAGGACAGCATCATTACGCTCCTCCGCCGAGAGCAGCACAAGGAGGCTGCGAGCCTCCCAGACCGGGTGCGGATTTTTTCCCGTTGGCAACAGGGCTGTAAGTAGCCATTCAAAGGCAGACACACGGTGCGCCGGGTCTGTTTAAGGACAGTAGAGACCCCAAAGCCCGTAACCGGATGTGGCCCTCTTTCAAAGGGCTTCAGATACAAGACACCCTGAGCACGAGCTTCAAGACCAGGCACTGCCATGAGATGGTCTCTAAATGCGACAGAAACGAAGCAGGAAAGGAGCCACGCATTTGAGAGAATGACGCGGAGACCAGGTGCTGCCCACCTCAGCTTTCCCGGGCATTCAGAAGGGGACAGGTTTTCCAAGAGCTTCAGAAAATACGCTTTCCTTTTCTCCTGTTGTTCTCTTTCCTTCCTCCCTGCTTTTCTCCTTTCCCGCCCTCCCCTTTCTTCTCCCTCCCTCCCGCCCGCCTTCCTTTCCTTTCTCCACCCCTCCTCATTCTCCCCTTTCTCCCATCCTCTCAGCCTCCCCTCCTCACTCCCTGCGGAGAGACCTTTCAGGAGGGGGCAGTGCGTGAGACCGCAGGGAGGACCAGAGGAAAAAGAAACTCCCGCGAAGTTTCATGATCCCTACTGGTAATAAAATGACTTTTCTGCACCATCTTTTCAAAATAAATGACTTAAAAATCCTTGTGCCAAATTTGAAGATTTAAGCATAGTGGAGCCAGGTCCCAGGCACCTTCCTATTACACTTCATTGTTGCTGTCCTCGTTGCCCAGGACAATGAAAAGCAAACTCAATATGCATTTCAATAGACAAACAGACATCTCAGACTTGAAACAGCGCCCCCATGTCAGTGATACGAGGAAGAGCCAGGTTTATGCCCAGAATGACGTTACCCAATCTCTGCAACCCTATGAAAGGCAAATGGCCACCTCTTGTGTTAGTTTTTAAAATGAGAGGATTTCTTCACAGACAGGTCTCATCAACTCTTCTACACCAAAATCTAAATTAATTGATTTTGGCTAAAAGGTTCTGACATTTAGCAAGTCTGATACAAACTGTGCTCTGAGAAGGCTACTCATTCTGACGCTTAATTTGCTTTATTCAACCAAGAAACTGGCAGCGTAAGGTGGCAAGAAGTCAGGCCTCCCTGTAAGGAGGCCCTGAGGGGGAAGCATACAGAAAAGGTGAGCTGATCTGGGTCTGACTCTGCCCTCGTGGGGGCTGCCCCTCCCTAGGGAAAGGCGCTCTGGGAAGGGAAGTGAGGGGTGACGAGGAAGATGAAGCTGCTTCCCATCCTTGCAGCATCCTGCTCCCTGACAGGAAAGTGAGCTGAGCCTGGGGAACTACAGGCCCTCCTGCCCACAGGGTATTGCAGGGCTCTGGATCATGACCAACACTAAGCAGAGCAGTAGTTCTTTGGTGGTACAGTGGAACCACTACAAGGAGAAAAGGTGCTCTTAACTATACAAACAAAAGCAAAAGGTATGTAGCATCACCTTTTAAGCTGGGCTTTATGTACTGACTGACAGCACTGATAAACTGTGAATCACACAGGTTACCTACTGACAGTCCTCTAGGGAAGGTTAGTACCAGTTAGCAATTATAGTCTCTGCCATCATGGGATTCACATTCCAAGTAGAAACCAGCTTGCTGTGCAGACGGAGTACAGACAAGGGGTCAGGCTACCAGGCTCTGGTCCTGGCTCTGTCATTAATTTGCTATAAGATCTGGGGCAACATACCTGGCTCTTTAGGTGTGAGGTTCAATGAAGGCATTCAACACAATCTTCTCTAAAATGTTTCTATTTACAATATGCTATAATTATAACACCTAACAATGACTCTGCTGTGATTTTTACAGGTGAACAGTGTCATAAAAGTACTTGAGATAACATTAAAAAGAGCATCAAGTCCTTACTCCTTGGGAGTTTAAACTAGCAGTGTAAAGAGCAGAACATTAGGTAGACAAAGTAAATGTGTACATACCAAACCCCCAATTCTAGGGATGCATGGATAGGAAAGGTGTGATTTAGGGTCAGTACTCGAGCTGTGATTTAAGAGGCAAGGGGTGTGTTATGAAAGGCATATGGTGTCCACTTACCAGCCGGAATACCCCAGAAGTCCACACTGCCCACAGACATCAACCTCAAAGGCATCACTTGAAATCATTAGTCGCTCTAGTAAAAGCATACTGGCTCCATAACCAATTAAACAGTCACGTTCCATTTCTCCAAGACGCAAACCACCATCACGAGATCGGCCTTCAGTGGGCTGCCTTTGAAACAAGTTAAAGAAATGTGTTATCATATTACACAAAGCAGCAGCATCACACGCTGGCTAAGAGCACAGAGCTTTGGAGCAGGGCTCACCTGGATTCAAGTCACTTATTAGACAGTGACCTTGAGCGTGCTGCTCAGCCTCTCAGCTTCATTTGTAAAATGTACATAAGACTGTCTATTCCAAGAGCCTTGAATGAGAAGAGATGTAATCCTAGTGTTTGGTTGCTATTTTTATTATTAAATGGAAATAATAATTACTTAAATAATGATATAATAAAAAATTAACATATAGCATATAAAATACCAGTGCTAGCATTACTATTCCTACTACCACCACTATCATTATTATTAGGGAGGGATGTCTTTTGAGCATTTTCAGAGATATCTCAGTTCTCTGTTATCTAAAATCAGAAAAACTGAGCAGAACAGAGTGTGGAAGAAACCCAGGTCCTCCAGTAGTTACTCCCAGGGCTCCAGAGAGGAGCTTTACTATTAAACAAATTAAACATGAAAACAAATTAAACATGAAAAGAAGCAAATGGATTTTTATAAAATTTGGAATAGATCAGGAATCATCTGGAGCCAGATGGGAGGTTCCCCAGAGACCTACTCCCCCAGCGCCCAGTGTGTGTCCCATTCAGGTCCTCCCTTCATGTATGAAAATGCTCCATTCCTCCGTATAGGGGAGCACTTGAACTGGGCAGCTATTAGCCGTCTGAATGGACTACCTATGGCTTATGTTTCTGCTGGGCTTGAGAATACTTTAAAAGGTTAAAAATCCAGGACCCAGAGATGTAGGTAAAATTAGGGGATTCTGAAACACTTAGGCAATCCGACCTAGGTACTGGTGACACAAATTATCAAATTATATGTGTGTGTGACAAATTATCAAATTATATGTGTGTGTGTGCGTGCACGAGAGAGAGAGAGAGAGAGAGAGAGAGGAGGAGGAAGGAGGGGAAGACACGAGCACCCTGGCTTATTTTGGAGCAACACTCCTTGGAGGGAGTCTGAGACGGGATAGACCATATTACTATATTCCCTAGCATCTTTTAATCTTTTTTGTTGTTGCTGCCAGTTTTCCAAAAGAGTTAAGAAGGTAAACACATGATTGCCAGCACATGCTGAAATTTTAACTTTTGTTGCTGATAGTTACAATAGGAAACCAATTTAAGTTGTATATTATTTGTTGAAAGAAAATCTACATATGAAAACTTACAAGTAGATCTCAATGAACACACTATAGTGGAAGCTTCATAACTGAGCACAACTAGCAGATAAAAACATCGGTGTTTTTATCTGCTAGTAGAACCACCCAGGGATAGGGGAAGGATCCCTCTACCTGTGGTGGCTGGACAAGTGAAGGAGGTAAGATCACATGTGGGCAGAACCCAAAACTTGGATTTTAACCAACTGAGATAAATAACTATAGACAAATGCACTCCAGGCTGTCTTCATATGGAATACACAAAAGTAATACTAAAGTAATAATTTTTTTATACAACAAAGCAAAACATAGGAAATAACTGCTTTGACATTTATATTACTCTGAAATAGTTTTTGGATGTTGTAAATGAAATCCGGAGGGGACAGCATTCAGGGAAAGATGCACCTAACCCAAGTGGGGTCTCAATGTTGAAGTCATTACTGTCTTGAAAATCTCAAGTTCTCTTCCCTCTTCTGCAATTTAAGCCCGCACATGCCTATCATTTCAACAGGCATGTGCATTTGCTCAGTTTTACATGGTCAAGGGATTGAGTCATCCATCTACACCTCTCCCTTGGTTTGGGGGAAAAAGACCAAAAAAAACACCCCACCCAAATACTAGCTGCTCTGTCCTCTGCTCCCTCCACAATATTATAACATCTAAGCAGTGCTCTGTGAAAGTGGGCAGGGGCCTGGCTATTTACTGAGCATCTCCTATGGATCGGAACTGTATACGGCCTAGACTCAAACACCTGGCATTCATGAGCATGCTGTGTGGTGGGTATTACTGTCTCTACTGCATCTGTGAGGACACTGAAGCCAAGGCAGGTGAGTGGTTTGTCCAAGGCTCTGGCAGCACCACAAGGTAGAGATGAGCTCACATCTGTCATTCGGACTCGAGGCCTATGTTCCCTGCCCTGACCCAGGGCTCCTCCACCTTGGTGGCAGTGCTACACTGAGCTGGGTAATTCTTTGAGGCAGAGGTTGTTCTGTACATTGCAGGATGTTTATCAGCATTCCTGGCCCTGTGTTTCCCAGTCGTGACATCCCAAAATATTTTCAGACATTGTCAAATGTCCCTTCGGAGGCAAAACTGCCCTGAGTTGAGAACCACTGCCTTAGACTATGCTTCTTCAACTGGAAAATGTAGTACTAAGAACACATAAAACTAAGTATTTGTAAAAGCCCTTTCCCAACAATTATGCCCATTCATCAACACACAGACATTGGGCTTGGAATTGAGGATACACTGGAGAAGAGGCATACATGGACCCTGGAGCCTATTCAAATAAGCATGCAAGTACAGGTGCCGTAAGCTCCAATCACAGAAGTTTTAAAAAAATGACAGCTGTGGCTTAGTCTACCAAATAATGTATGCATGTTTTCTGTGAACACATGGGAGCGTGCAGGTGTACTGATAAGCATGTGCATGTGTAAAATGTATCTACATTCTTATAAAGGAACTGTTTTGAACAGGATCATATTTGCAAACTGGTATACAATAAATGATTAGTTAGAAGACTACTGTCAAGACGTACGGAAGGTTTGTTCTTGTGTCTGCGGAATGATTTTTAATTGGTTGCTATTTTTTTCACGTTAATCAGACATATATAATTTTTGTTCGTATCTAATACCCCAAAATTTGATATCTCCGGGAAACAGAAACTTCGTTGAGTCTGCTTATTGCTATAGTAGGAAATACAGGCAGGCTCAACTGCACTGTAAATTCTTTCTGTAAGTGCTCCTCTCTTACCTGGTAAGGACAGCTCGTGGTCCCCGGGCCCGGGCATGCATCTTATCCAGCACCATGTGTTTCAGCTTCTGATAGTACACAGGGCCAAAATAGATGTATGCTTCCAAGGGCTCACTGAAAGAAAGGTCAGAGTTTTGGGTTAAGAAACTAAGTCTGGGTTAAAAGGAGAGATGGCCTTTTCCAGGTCTCAGCTCTGGCAGGTCCTTGTTTGTTTATGAACAGGTTTATGACCACATGAAAGAGAATGATTTTCAGTCTGCAATAAATGAAGAGGCTACATCTGAAAATATAAAAGTACCATGAATACATTAAAAGGCACACTGTTTAATTAAGAAATAAAAATTTAAACAGCTTGAGAAAGAGTGTGGATAGGCCAGTGCCTCCTTCACTGCTACCACCCTGGTCAGGCCACATCCTTTCTTGCCCGGACAACTGCAGATAATCTTCTAGTTGGTCTCCCTGCTTCCACTCTTCTCCCTCAACAATCTCTTCTTCACGTAACAAGCCAGAACGATTCCTTCTAAAATGTAAATCGCAGCGGGTCATTCTTCTGCTCTAAATTTCCAGTGGTCTCCCATTATACTCAGAATCTGTATCACCCACATTTTGTATACAGCCACAAGGTCCAATGTAATCCAGCTCCTGCCCACATCGGACTCATTTACTATTTCCTTTCTCCATCGCTCATTCTACTCCAGTAACACTGGCCTCTCCGCTGTTCCTCAAATGCAGCAAGCTTGTCGGCCTCAATACCTTGGCTCTTACTGTTTCCTCTTCCTAAAGCATTCTCCAAGCAGGTATTCACATGGCTCTGTCACATACTTCACCTCCTCAGAGACTTTCCCTGATCACCTGTCTAAAAGAATCCTCCTTCCACTCCAGTACTGCTGCACCCATGCATGTCTCAACTATTACACTGATTTTATTTTCTTCAGAGCACTTATCACCATTTGGTATTACTGGACACATTGATTATTTTTCTGATTATTGCTGGTCTTCCCCACAAAAAGTAAACTCCGCAAGACAAGCACTTTGTCTCTTTTGTCACTGTGGTCCCAGCACTAAAGACCCTGCCTGGCATATAACTGATGCTCCGTAAATGTCTGTTACAGCCGACTTCATGACTCTTTAGAAATACTGTAGTAAGAGTTTAAAGGAGTGAATACTTAAGTGCTTTGACAGAAGAAACCTTTTTTCTTAAGTCTGGAGCAAGAGTAGCCAGGGGATTGATGATTTAAAGTTTTTTTTACTGCCCCAGAACTTCCTTCCTGAAAAGAAAGGAAGCATCTACCACAGGCCACATAATCCGTGACTTAATCCATACAAAAACCCAGGGAGAGAGATATGGTCATCCCTACTTTAATTTGAAGAAATAGGCACAGAGGGTTCATGAGATTAAAAAAGAGCTGGTGAGTGATGCAGGAAGATTCAAATCCAGGGCTCTCCCTACCATGCCTGCCAGTCTTGAGCAAAGTAAATTTGGGCTACAGCATGATGTAAGAGTGGAAAGAGCAAAGGAAGCAAAAGGCATGGCAGAGAGACACATACGTGCATTTGCCCCTGCATGCTTGTTATATCTTATAATACTTTCAGTATCATTAGCAAAGGCTTTTGCACCTATCAAGCCATTCCACTGGCATGAACACAACTGGATTCTTGGAAGACCCAGAGTGGAGTGGAAGGCACAACAAACAGGGTGTCAGGAGACCCAAATTTTGTCTCAGTCTGTCACATAGTAATTATATGACCTCTTTATCTCAGTTTTCTCAGTTGTACAACAAAGTGGTCGGACCAATTTTCTTTCTAGCTCTAACAATGAATGATTCTACTCCTCCGTGGTATGGCTGCTCAGGGTAGAACTCATGGAACTCTGCTACCATGCCATCATCAACTGAATAAAGCCATATGCAATTTTTCCTCCTAGCTATGCTCAAGAATGGGACAAAAGGTGAAAGCTGATGAGTGACTATGTTTGCAAGCCCTCTGCAGAACTCCAAGATAAATGGGAAAGAAATGAAAACACCAGCTGGGGGTGCAGAGGACAGTGATGTAGACATAGCTCACAGCTATCTATAGGAAGCAGAGCATAATCATCCAAATCTTTCAGTAAAATTATGCTCAGAAGGTCCCCCAAAATGGTTCGCTGGTTTTGCACACTCCCTGGTCAACTTCTGCATTATTTCTGGATGAGAAGCAAAGACTGAGATGGTCAGTTTAGCAACGACAACTGCATTTTTGACATGGACCATTACTTTTTCCCTGTAATGTGATTTTCTCTAACATTTCAAGTATAATACACCTAAAGAAAGCCATATTATCACAGTCTGGAGAAATCATTTTAGAAAGCACTCCACACTTTTAACAGATATGTATTTTGATCATTTTAATCACATCTGGTTAGCCTATTTGCAGCACTGAAATCAAGCTGTGTGTTCCCACACCTGCTTCCACACTGAGGTTCAGGTTTAAACCCTCAGAAGATTGGTATAAACACTATATCCCAGAGGTTTCTCTGGCATAAAAACACATAAGGGTGTCTTAATTTAAACAACTGACTTGATCCTTTAAAATCATATGCCAGTGAAGCTTCAAAACCTTGTCCTTCATGATAATTCTAGGGATATCCATTTCTCCCAGATTAAAAGGAAGACCCAGTGCTCTGCTGCGTGACCTGTTCTCCCCTTTCCTCAGCCTCACTTAAGGCTGAACCACTGCGTCCTCACTGCATGCAGCCAGGCTGGCCTCTCCCAGTTCCCAGAACTTACCAAGATCCCTTGTAAGGTGTTAAATAAGCTTTTCCTCTGCATGAAACTTCAAATGCTCCACTCATTCTTCACACCTCTGCTGAAAAATCTACCTCCTCACAGGGGTCCTCTAATCTACTCTTTTGTATTCATTCTGGTGAGAGCTACTTGCACTTGTATTATTTGTTTTCATTCCTTTATTCAACAAATACTTATGGAGTGTGTGCCGTGTGTCAGGCTCTGTGCTAGACACTGGAAATAAAACAGTAAGCAAGACAGACAAGCCCTGCTCTCATGGAGGTTACACAGTACTTGGGGAGCCAGACGATATTGTATAGTATTATTACACAGCATATTTGATAATGATGAATGCTACAGAGAAAAATAAAGCTGGAAATGGGCAAGACTGGATTGCAGTTTTAAATGAAGTGGTCAGGGTAAGCCTTGCTGAGAACTTTTATCTGTTATTTTTTTAACATCTAGTAACAAATCTCAACAGTCAGCTCCATAGGTCATGGACCATGTCCATTTTGTTCACTGTTATAAACTTAGTAATAGCTCATGTTCGGTACTTAACACATCCTGAATCTGTGAAAGTGCAAACGTTAGGCCTTAGGCCTCTGACAGAGCACTAATTATTTGGCATTCATCATATTAATACAGAGTAAGTTCAATAGCTAAGGAATTTTGCATTATATGTAATTGATTTGTTTTCTAAAAGTTGTGTAGAAATCCTATTTTGGTAAATTACAGGTTTTCTACTTTTTAAATGATAGCCCCACCTGTAAAACAGCACTTCTTAATTTATCAGTTTTCTAAGTTTAGATTTTTTTTTCTCCCCCTCTCCATTTTATTGAGATATAATTGACATAAAACATTATGCAACTTTAAGGTATATAACATGTTGATTTGATATACTTATATATTGCAAAATGATTACCATCATAGCATTAGCTCACACCTCCATCATAAATCTAGATTTTCTTATATCAGATTTCTTAAAGGAGTAAAGCTGAATGTCTTAAGGGCTCTTACCTCTTATCCTAATAAAATCATACTTTTACTTTAATACACCTAAACACTCACCCTGTGATGCCAGATGTAACATAGTCTTTCCCCAGGTAGTTATAGCCATGGCGAACCAGGTCTTCACACACATCCTTCACTTTACTGCCTCCAAAAGCAGTGCCGTAGTGGAATCTGCCATCTAACACGCCTGCCTTGCCTGCCAACAGCTCAATTAACTTTCCCACCTGTGGGATGTGAACAAATTAAGTGAGTGCCTTCCTGGGGTATATAAATCCTGTTTGTTCATTTAGCTTTGGCCTATTTTCCCAAAGAATTATGAAATGACGATTACTACTAAGAGTGATAAATTAATAGCAGTAAATATTTATCGCGCTCTTACTGTGTGACCAACTGTTGGAAAAGCCTGACATGTGTGATCTAAGTATATGCCTCCCCAAACTGCTACGAGATAGGGATATCTCGTAGGGATATCCATTTCTAGGATACTTCCCTGACTTTACATATGAGGAGACCGAAGTACACAGAGGTTAGGCGACTTTCCCAAGTCATACAGCCGGTAAGTGGTGGAGCCAGGATTATAAAACAATAACCACAGAAAGGGAAGTGCACTAGGTTCAATACAAGGGGTTCTTTTTGCTGAGAAGTAAGTTTGCCACTCAGAAGACTGGAAATGGCAAACCTGCTGCACATTCCCTCTGTAGAGGACAGTAGTCCCACATTGTCAGGAACTAGGAACCTACTTATTTGACTAAGGGTCAAAGGGCCCTTTCTAAAAATCAATTTCAGGGTCCCATCACCTCCACTAACTACAAACCAACTGCCAACTCTCTTCCTTAAAAGCAGTACCTCTGAAAAACATACTGACCGTCATTCGTGATGGGAAGCCGTGGGGGTTCATTATGATGTCCGGACAGATGCCGGAATCACAAAATGGCATGTCTTCCTGTGGGACGATCAGGCCACAGACACCTGGGGGAGAGAAGATTTCACGCCATGTAAAGCAAACTGGCAGAAAGGAAGAATGTGGAACTTATTGGGATCTCCCTGCCGCGATCTGTATTTCCACTGCTCTCAAACCTTCCCCATGCCTCTATCATTGAGGATCAGGCAATTTCCAACAATCCAGCTAGATGAGCAGTTCAAAAAGGCTGTCCTTGCAGAAAGGCAGTGCAGCCTGCAGCCGGCCCTGCTGGCACAGTTCACACTGGTGCTGTCAGGCTGCTTGCCCAACCTCTCGTGCCCGAGATGGAAGAGCAGCGACCTCACTGGGCCCTAGTCCCGTCAACGTCCCTGGAACTTGAAGTCAGCATCAATTTCACTCCTTGTCAGCTTGTCCACGATCTGCTACATATTCGTACCCAAATCACAGGAATCCAAGTTCTCTGACCACCAAACACAACTGATTGAATGAGGGTTGTATTTAAACTGTGGTTTTAAAAACCTGTGACAAGAAGTACTCGTTTGTGGCTGACATGCTAATGGGTCTCTTTAGTGGCTACAGAGTGCTGGCTGGTTGGCTGATTTTTTCCAAGGCTTCCCTGGCTGAGTCTAAACTGCCCTAAGGAATTTTAATTCCTATAGCTTATAACATATTAGAAAAGTGATCTTTGATTGAAGTTGTGAAGTTGAACAACAAAATTAAATATCAAGTTATTCTTGGAAAAAAAGACTAAAATTAGAAATGTATTCTATGAATGAAAACAGAACAAAGCAAAAACCTACCAACTCCATACATACTACTGATAGTCTCTTAAATTAACTGTATTTTATTTCTCCCTTAATAGTGTTGTAACTTGTAGGGAATTTTGTTGATCAAATAATTGGTAATTCCTCTTATTTCCTTTTCTTGGTAGGAGGAATAGGGGTATAATTCAGACTGTTAACCACAATCTATGTAACTTAGAATTGGAAAACTAGCATACAATGGCAATGGACCAAAAAATGCCTTTATATTTATTAAGAAAAAATTCCTTTTCCCATGTACATAAATTAACTATCTGTACCTATTGAAAAGAAACTGCTCGCAAAGAAACTTTTCATTGCTCAGTTTGATTTCTACTTAATTACTCAAACTATTTTAAAATAAAAATTTTTGAGAGGTTCAAATAAATAGAATTCCATCGGCCTATTTAATGTTGGTTATTAATATTCTGATTTCTAGTGGCTGCCAACAATATGGCAATTAGATTTGTGGAGTTGAATTCCAATGTATGTAGGTACTTTAACTGGCTTTTTGGTTGAAATTGCATCGTTTATTATAAAGAAAGTATGCTTTCCTACATGGAGAACAGAAATATTCAGTTCACTTTATTTCAAGTTCAGCTACAATGTGTTAGAATTTAAATCAAGCAGAGTGTGTGACGCTTCTTCCTTCCCTCAGAAGAAAATCTATCTTGTCCACACTGAAATTATCTGACAAAACACTAGGGCTACTGGGAAATTTACTCTGAAAGAAATGAAATTGTAAATCTAGGTGCACCCATAACAACACTGTTTGGCAGTGAACAAAATGTTAAAAACAGCAATTCCTCAAGAGGCCGGTCCTGGGATGTGCTTGGGTGAGAGTGTCATTTTAGTCAGTGAGGAGGTGGAGGGTTCAACTATATCCCTTAAAAAACAAACCAAAGGAAAGTGCCAGCACCCCTTCAGCAGCAGTTCACAAGGGGGTGCCTGCAGCTGCTCAGGGGAAAGCTGCTTGCTCACCCTCCAACAAGAGAAGGTGGGAGTGAGGGGCAGGAGGTACCAAACCCAAGGAGGAAGCATGGCATACTTACACTGGAGACAGTAAGGAGAGAGAAGATTTGCATTTTGCATTTTCAATTTTAGCCAACAGGTTAATTCCAGCAAATGTAACTTTATTTTGTTATTAAATTGAAAGCAATGCTCTTTCCCCTGAAATCTGAATCTCTAATAACACTGCTTAAAATCTGATTGATATTTAGCATAGAGCTTCCTTTTGGGGAAGTTATTTTCTTATTAACTCTTTTCTGATACTGCATTTAAAAATACATATACGTAACTTTCAGATTTTTTCATTCCATTATAGGAACTGCTTTGGCCACATCTGAATCAAGGGCACCTGTAAGCCAAAAATTAAATCTTAGCTAACTTAAAATTACTTTAGGCTCTGAAACCCTTTTATATGCCAAGATGGTTCCCATAGCAGACAGCCCTGTGTTGTTTGTTTTGTGTGAAAGTGAATGATAAAAGATCCATGAAATCGACACAGAAAGCCAGAACAGCAGAAAGAACTGAGGGCTCTCCATCATTGCGGCTTCTACCCTCTGCTGACTTGCAGAACAATGGAAGCTACACATCCAACTGCAGATCTAACACAGCTGTGCATTTCATTAGATGAAGAGCACTAGTGACACAAGTAAATAATTAACTTATTCTGGTCCGCTGACTGTGCTTATGAGACCAGTCATAGCTGACAGATTTTAATACAAGTTAACACAAAGAAACCATAATGAGCTTAGAAGTTAAAACAAAATATTTAGACAGAATTTGATGATCTCAAATCTCAACTTAGACAGATGATTTTTAAAAGTTTGCATTTTACTGAATTCATTAAGGGAAAAAGAGAGTTCACAATCTTAAAACCAGATTTTTTTCTTAATAAAAGAAATGGTATTTCTCTGTTTCAGAATTATTCAAATCCTTAATCAAAGCACGAAGCTTTCTTTTATTTTCAAATTTTAAAAATGTAATTTATTTCCAGGGACAGAGCATAAAATCTCTTTCTAAATTTAAACTCTTAAAAGTTACAGTCACTTTTCTTTAGCGCTGGTTTAAAAATGTAAATGATATGCAGTACGCTTCAGTGTGTTAATACTCCCTGGATCTTTGAAAAGCGGATGGACTAGAAATAAACCATATCTAATGGAAGCTGTTGCAAAACAATTACTGATTCATACCTCAAATGCTTACACAGCATTTCAGATTTTAAAATAAAATTTCATCCCCTGGCTCATGCCTGTGTCTCAACCCCATTGTATATAGCACAGCCTCCTGGCAGTGAAATGCAAATACACCACTCTAACAGGCCCAGAAACATTTAATGCACTCATAGGGGCCACTGGGAATTAGATCATAGACTATACTACAAAACTTTTAATAAATGAAAATAGATAATTAAAAAAACTGGCACACAAAAAGAGCCGAAAGGTTCTACAGATACCCAGTCAAAATAAAATTACTCTATCTAATTTCAAGTTGTAAAGGTGAGAATTTACGGAGTCTAAAGAAACCACAAGTCTGACCGCCAAGCCACTCAGGAAAGGCAAATGTGGGACCCACTGTCACAGTTCCCTCAGTGTCGTGCCCCAGACACTAGAGGCTCTTACACCAATTTGTTATTTCCATGGCCCACCAGAAAAACATATAAGTCATTTTAAGAATAGTTTTACTCAGCAAAAATCCAGTTAATCTGATGAATCATTCTTAGAAAGCATTTTTAATTATAAATAGCAAATGACTTGTTCAAAAGTTATTTTTGGCTTTTTTAAAAAACTAGTTTTAGTGTAATGGTCCTATCTCAATTCAAATAGAAAAAAAGAAAGTAAGGACTCAATAAAAATGGTAAGGGAAAACTAAAGCATTCTAATACCACATCAAGATAGGCAAGCAGTACCAAGTACAGAAGAGAACTTAGTAATTTTTGATTCAAGAGCTGTTCCGATGTGACTTCAATGCGTTGGCAATCCACTAGCAAATGGTTTTCAACTTTGTTGACAGCCAGGTCCCATTTTAATATCATACTGTTTCACCTTTTAACTTAAATTTCCTTTAGCAATTCTACATTCCACATATAACCACTTTGGGATTAAATGTACCACTCTGAGGTTGATATATGTTCTCACTCTTCCTTTTCTGAGCAAGGGAGAGATAATCATTTCCCTCAATTACCAAGCATATGCTATGTGACAAGTGCTGTGATGGAGATGGGGACATATGAGAGGCTCAGGGATACAACTCCACTTGAGAGGAGTCCTACACAGATTAATCAGACTGAATACTGAAAATGAGAACAGTTATACAATTCAGCTTGCCACATTCTAATGCTCTACTTTCTGCAGGCACCTGTTAGACAAGGCTATTTATTCTGCTCAGTTTAACACACTGCACGAAACGAAGGGTGAAATGATGCTGTGATTTCCCTCTATCAGTCACAGTGCAGGAATAGGGCTGATGTTTAGTAAAGGAGTGACCACTGTGCAATGCCTGTTCTTAATGAGGTTCACAAATGTTTGTGTGTGTGGGGGGGTGTCATCTGTAAAAGACTAAAAACCTCCTGGACTCTCAGATCTATGTAGGGCACGAGATCAAGGAATCGGGTGACCTTAATTTGACTCTGTGCTGTTCAATTGACATTGTGTTTCCTAGGGGGAAAAGCACCACTTTCTGGCAAGCCTTAGTCGTTTGGTCTTTGTAATGGGAATAATTAGCACCTATCTCATGAGGCAATTGTGTCAAAAGAACAGATGAGAGGTACTAATGTCTGAGAGGTACTTTAAGGTCCTTAGAGAAAGGCAGCATCTAAATCCAAGGAATTATTATTATATAAGAAACCTAATTATTCTCAGCAGGAAGCAAACTAGCAAAGCGAAGGAGACCACCTTAATGAATGGAAGAAGCAAGTGCAGTCGCACTGAACTGGCTGAAGAGGCAGAAAGGAAGCTCACCCGGTGGGGCTGTGCAGACCATTTCACATGATCAGGACAGTGTCTCCTAGTAACTTAAGAACTGCGCAGCACTTGGACTGAGCATTTCTGGTGTGGAAGTTTACTGCTGATGAATACAGTGGTAAATGGGGCCAAAGAAACAGCAGGAATGTTTTCAAGTTTGACTGTTCGTATTAAGCAAGAAATGTTTTTGCTTTGAATAAACTCATCTCCACGGGCCTTTATATATTCAGAAATGTAAATCTCTAAATCAAAATGTGAAAGCTAACACAGGTGGTAGCTCCCTTTCTTCCTTTCCCCCTTCCAGTGACTGAATTAACCTTTTATTTTTCTCACCACCACCTTAAATAATCCCAAGAGGGAGAGGAGACAAAAACTGTTGAATCATATTAGCTTTGCTCTGCTGTTGAATCGCTTCCAGATCTATCACATCACTTGCCAGATCCCGGCTGACATAATTTTAATTCGGCTCTTCCTTACGTGTTAACAGATAAATAATGCATAAGAAAACTTGATTAGCTTTCTTATTAAAACATCACTCTAAATGAGAGGAGGCGCTAGAAGACAATACAGTTTTTACATGGCTTTCCCATGAGCAGTTGAATGGTTTGATGTGATAAATTTGCATAGTCTGAAGCACACAAAGGGCTGATTAATTGAAACGCTTACAATGCTTCTGGAAGCAGCTATTGTAAAACAATAACCATAGGAACTTTACAAAATACACACGGCTGAATGTGTCAAGAGCTTAATAAAATGTGTTGAGGCTACACTATTTGGAAACAAAGTTGGAGATTTTTATTCTGGGCCATAAAACACTAAACATCCTAATTTCAAAGCTCTGGTTGGATATTTACTGAAAGGTCACAGGGTTACAGGCTAGCTACTGAAGACCAAAATTTGTTCTTAAAATAGTAAATGAAATAAAATTTCCTTATAATGAAGGTGTCTATGTGGACAAAATAATCCTGATTTCTAACATTAAAGCAACAGCTGCCAGAATTCTTTTTGGACCCAAACTCTGACAGATCGTTTGGCATCACTCACCTTAGCTTGGGGCTCACACTATTAGCTCCACTGGCGCCCTTCTCCCCTCCCACATAGAATCTTTCATTCAAGCAGGATCAAGCAAAGTAGGGAGCCAAAGATATCCGACTTTGAAGCTTCAGTGTAGCAGAGAGGATTTTAGATGCTCTCAAGTGCTACATGAGTACAAGGTGTTGTTATTATTATTACTTTAAATCAGAGTCTTTTCATTTTCTCAGTTTTAGAAAAGATAATCTAGAAAAAGGAAATAAATGAAGGTGTGGAAAAGCAGTTTTTACCCAAACCTTGTTTAACAATTAAACTTTCTTCTCGGCTTTCTGCCACACACAAATTTACATTTTCCTACTTCCCATAGCCTCTTCATACCTACGGTGTAAAGATTCCTTAATGTGTTGGAAAGTCAGGTCAGGTTTTGGTTTCTTCTAATAAACAATCAAAATCTTAATAAATCAATTCAGCAGGTTGTTGAACAACTTTTAAAATGCAAAGTGAAAGCATGTGACCTTATAATGGAAGTTTGTTGAACAAGAGAGGGTCAAAGATGAATCTTCCAAACAATTTTACCCATAAGTGCGTAATCCTTGTGAACCAAAGACACCCAGAACCGGTCCGTGGAAAGCCTGCATTTTGATAAGGCTATACAGTACTTCTATTTTAAAACAAAGGCTGACTTTACTCTATTTAAACGAGCCATCTGAGGATTTAGGGGGAGATACCGATGCCATTATCTCAGATTTGCAGTTATTAAAAAGCTGTTTGCCAGAACACTCTTACTCAAATACAGTTCTTCCTCTCCTTAGGAATACTATTTGGTATTGCTGCCCGATTCTGTGATCTACAGGACCTTTGTTGAGGTGCTAATCCTTTTTCACATGAGAGGCTGAGAAATGTTCTTTCAGGGAAGTGATATATTGCTTCCCCCCCACACATCAAAGGAGCCCACGGTTTCCTCCTTCACTCATTGTGAATGGCAGCAAAAGAGGAAAATATAATAATTTGTTTTGCCTGAGCACTGAAATGACACTTGGGAATTCCTTAGGCTAACAGAAAATTTTTGTTAAAGAAATTTTAAAAAAAGAGCAGGAAATCTGCTCATCCCTCTAATAAGTGAACTAAGCATCAGAAAAATCACGGCTCAAGATAAAGATGTCTGCTTTTGATGAGTTACCTGGACATAGAACTGATTATACTAAAGTTCAAGAGGCTTACATAAGTTATTTTGATTTTAATAAACAATCTAGTTCCAAACATTATATGTGGATGTCTCTTCCCATCTTTTTAAAAAAAGTATGTCTTTATTGATTTCAGAGAGAGGAAGGGAGGGGGAAAGAGAGAAAGAGAAACATCCATGACGAGTCATTGATCGGCTGCCTCCTGCACGCCCCCCATCGGGGATTGAGCCCGCAACCCTGGCATGTGCCCTGACAGGGAATCAAATCACAATCTCCTGGATCATAGGTCAATGCTCAACTGCTGAGCCATGCCGGCCAGGCTCTCTTCCCATCTTTAACTCTTTCTACAAATGAATTAAGAAAGGATGTGAAGAGAAAACATGAAGAACATTCTAGGCCCATGTTCTATTCTACTTCCCTCTATGGAGCATCATTATGCATCTATCAAGTAAGTCGTGGCTTCACTCTAAGGTACCTATAAGTCTAGGACACTTGGGGAGGAGATTAAGGCTTTAGGGTTTTAATATTTACCTCCAACTAAAATTAAAACTAAAAAACTTTCCTTCCCTTATAAACAAACACACAACAAATTAACAATTTTGGTGCACAGACGGTTATTACTAAATCATCTCACCTTTCCCAGTACATTGCATTTTACTAAAGAATGAACCGTTCTAAACATTCCTGAGCAAAGGCTTAGCTCCTTTTCGAGGGAGCTGACTCTCTGTGCATTTACTGATGAGGTACATAATGGACTTCAAGAAGAATTTTGAATTTCTCGTTAGAAGACTGCATTGAAATTCCCTTACCTAAGAAATGTGCTGTGAGCGAGCTCTGACTGCTTCTCAGGCTGCAGTAGTCTTTAGGTTAACTGAGACACCCTCTTCTTACGAAACACTTGCTCCTTCCTGCATACTTGGCTCTGCTTAGTCAACCTCCATTCCTGAGGTCACAGAAGGCAATGCTGCTTATTGGGTCTGTCACATTTTTAACAGCTACTGATTAAACACTTTCACTTCTTCAGTGGGACTCCTCTGGTCCATTACATCCAATCTTTGTTTATCACACAGTACTGATATTGATCCCCAACTACTTAGTACTGATTCTCCTGCTCCAGTTCACCCACTCATTCTGCCCTCTTCAACTTTCCTCAGCTCTTTTACAACATATAAACCACTGCTGTTTAGTTTCCTCTTCACATTTGTTTCATTTGGCTACTAATTATCCTACAACCTTTGAAGTGTTCAGGCTTGGGCAGGATAGACACTCATGTTCTGTGGAATTAAATCTTCAAGTCTCCTCTGATTGTTAGAAAGGATATTTTAAGAGGCATTAGGTGCAGAAATTCAATCTATACGCTATGCGTACACAAAAAGAATCTCTAAATAGAATAGCTTTTAACGAAAGAAAAAAATCAGGCAATCCTCAGGGCCATGTTGCTTTCTGAACACCAAGAATAAAAATTAATGCTCTAAATGGACAAGGTGAAAAGAGGTGGGCATAAAGATACACTAAATCAAAATAATCTTTACATTTTTTCACATGTGTTAGTTTGCAGGTGTTGCTACAAAGAAAAAATAGTATTTCCAAATAATTCTCCATGTCAAGAGTGAAAACAGTTCAGCCAACTACTGGTCTTACTCTGGCACGTATCCAGACCAATCAGAAAAAAGTCACTGCAGGAATCATGGTGTGATACATGGTGCACACCCTGAGAATTGACAACACTGAATTTTTTTATCAGTTCATTTCATGACCATCACAAACAGCATAAATGATACTGTGAAAGGCATTTTCCATTTTATTCACATTAGGTCTAACCCAATTCCTCTTTGGCCCCACACCAAGGGCTGAGTTGTTGGGTGGCTCCTTCAGAGAAACCACCAGCTGTGGCCACTGCATGTGAATGCAGCTGACTGTCACTGCTCAGGTTCTAGCTCCAACTACCACAGCAAACAGATGGATCAGGAGAACGTCAAACTTGAGGGCTCAAAAATTTACTTCCTTTTTATCTGCTCAAATTCTTAGCAGATTTTGAATTTTAACTAAGACTACTAATGCCTGACCAGGAGACAAACTTAAAGAAGGGAATGGGAATAGTGTTTTACAATAAGTTGGTTTTAGGACAGGGATACCTGAAAATACAGCTCTATGTTAGGAGTATGTCTTTATATGAGAGTTTGGCAGGCACTTCTGGAACAAGGTAAGTGGGGAATGGTATTTACTCTGGATTGGTGGCTGAGAAGTGCTATGTAAAGCTGTTTATCCAGGAAGAATAGGAATTTTAAGAAGATAACCACCTTAAAGAGGAAACAGAAAAGATGTATTAAGAAGTATCAGTATTCAGTCAGTCTCAGGAAAAGGCTATTATGTTACCCAAGGGGAAATCTCAGGGAAAAGGCAATCCAGGGGACAGGGTGGTAATGAGATATCCCCTTGTTGAGCTATTATCTACAAATATCATCTCCCATTTGGTTGGCTGACTTTTTGTTTCCGGTTTCTTTCGCTGTGCAGCAGCTTTTTAGTTTTATATGGCCCCGTTCATTTATTTTTGCCTTTATTTCCCTTGCCTTTGGGGTAAAGTAACACTTTTACTTCTTTATTTCCAACTTGGATGCCTTTTCTTTCCTTCTCTTGCCTGACTGCTCTGGCTAGGACTTCCAGAACTATGTTGAATAAGAGTGGTGAGAGTGGGCATCCTTGTCTCGTTCCTGATTTTAGAGGAAAAGCTTTCAGTTTTTCACCATTGAGTATAGTATTAGCTGAAGGTTTGTCATAGATGGCCTTTATTATGTTGAGGTACTTTCCTTCTATACCCATTTTATTGAGTGTTTTAATCATAAACGGATGTTGTATCATCAAATGTTTTCCTGCATCTCTTGATAAGATCATATGGCTTTTATCCTTTGTTTTGTTAATGTGGTGTATCACACTGATTGATGTGTGCCCCTGTGTGTATGTCAAACCATCCTTGTGCCCGCTTGATCTTACTGTATTATTTTTTTATGTATTGTTGTATTTGACTTGCTAGGATTTTGTTTAGGATTTCTGCATCTGTATTCATCAGAGATACTGGTATGTAGTTTTTCTTGTGTTATCCTTGCTAGGATTTGGTATCAGGGTTATGCTAGCCTCATAAAATGTATTAGGAAGTACTGCCTCTTCTTCAGCTTTCTGGAAGAATCTGAGAAGGATAGGTTCTAAATCTTTGAATGTTTGGTAGAACTGACTAGTGAAGCCACCTGGTCCTGGACTTTTATTTTGGGGAGGTTTTTTGATAGTTGTTCAATTTCTTCACTGTTGATCAGTCTATTCAGATTTTCCAATTCTTCATGGTTCAGTTTAGGAAGGTTATATGTTTCTAGGAACTTACCATTTCTTCTACACTATTGAATTTGGTGGCACACAGTCTTTCATAGTATTCTAGCATGATCCTTTGTATATGTCACATCTGTGGTACTTCTCCTCTTTCATTTCTGATTTTGTTTACATGAGTCTTTTCTCTTTTTTCCTTAGTGAGTTTAGCCACGGGTTTGTCAACTTTATTAACCTTTTCAAAGGACCACTTCTTTGTTGTATTAATTTTTTTGTACAGTCTTTTTGTTCTCTATTCCATTCAATTCTGCTCTAACTTTTATTATTTCCTTTCTTCTACGGACTTTGGGTTGCTTTTGTTCTTCTCTTTCTTTAAGATGTGATGTTGGGTTGTTTACTTGGGATTTCTCGTTTCTTAAGATAGGCCTGTAATGATAGAATCTTCCCTCTCATTGCTGCTCTTGCTGCACCCCAGGAGTTTTGATATTTGTCCTGGCATTCTCATTTGCCTATATATATATGTTTTTACCTCACCTTCAATTTTTTCTTTGAGCCAGATATTTTTCAGTAGTATGTTATTTAATCTCCATGTATTTGTGGGTTTCTTTACTTACTTTTTGCAGTTCATTTCTAATTTCAAAGCACTGTGGTCAGAGAATATGCTTGGTATGACTTCAATTTTTTAAATTTGTTGATGCTAGTTTTGTGACCCAGCATATGGTCTGTCCTTGAGACTGTTCCATGTGCCCTGGAGAAGAATGTATAATCTGATGTTATGGGACAAAAGGCTTAGTGAGTGTCAATTTTGTCCATTTGGTCTAATGTGTCATTTAAGGCTGGTATTTCTTTACTGATTTTCTGTTTGGATGATCTATCTAGAGCTGTCAATGGAGTATTTAGGTCCCCTACTGTGATTGTTTTTGTCAATTTCTCCCTTTAGTTATGTTAGTTGTTGCTTTATACATTTTGGTGCCCCCTAATTGGGTGCATATATATTGAGAAGTACTAATGTCTTCTCGATGTAGTGTCCCCTTTAGCATTATAAAATGTCTATCTTTGTCTCTTGTTACCTTTGTTATCTTAAAATCTATTGTGTCAGATACCAGTATGGCTACACCTGCTTTTCTGTGGGTGCTATCTGCTTGGAGAATCATTTTCGACCCTTTCACTTTGAGTCTATCTTTGTTCTCTGCAGCTTAGATGTGTCTCCTGAAGTCAGCATACGGTTGGATTTTGTTTTTTGATCCAATCTGCTACTCTGTACCTTTTCATTGGTGAATTCAGTCCATTTACATTTAGGGTGATTACTGATGTATGAGGATTTCCTATGGCCATTTAATCTTTTATTTTCTGGTAGCTCTGTGCCTCCATTGGTTCTTTTCCTTTGTGTTTCTGTCGTTTTTGTTTGGTGGTGTTTCATACTCTTTTCCTTTGTTTCATCTTTTCTTAAGTGATGTGTCTCAGTTTTGTATGTGTCTGTGGTTACCACTGGGTTTATGAAAAGGAAATTTCATATGTACAGTGGTCCTTTTTCTTCTGAATGCATCTGGCATCCATTCCCCTTTGAAAATTCAGACCTTTACGCTCCCCTTTTACATCTCTGTGGTCACAAAGTATCCCTGTTTATGTTGCAAGTTTGTTGGTGACCTTACTCGTAGTTTTGTGACCTTATGTTCTTTGTTTCAGGTAGAACGACCCCCGTACTTCCTGCAATGGAACTCTTCTGGTGATAAATTCCCTCAGCTTCTGTATATCTAAAAAAAGTTTTTATTTCTCCTTCATATCTAAAGGATAACTTTGCCAGATACATTATTCTTGGCTGGTAATTTCTCTTTCAGTAGTTTGAATATTTGGTTCCATTCTCTTCTAGCTTATAGAGTTTCTGCTAAGAACCCCAACAATAACCTAATGGGCTTTCTTTTATATAGGTTACTTTCTTCTTTCCCCTGGCTGCCTTGAGAATTCTCTCTTTGTAATTAATTTTTGACAGCTTCAAGACAATGTGCCATGGAGAAGGCTTTTTTTGAACTGAGGTAATGAGGTGTTCTGTTTGTTTCTTGGATTCAGGATCTAGCTTTTCCCACAGATTTGGGGAGTTCTTGTTGACTATTTGTTTGAATAGGTTCTCCACTGCCTTCTCCATCTCTTCTTCTTCTGGTATGCCTATTACTCTTATACTGTTTTTTCTGATGGAGTCAGACAGTTCTCGTAGTTTTTCTCCTTTTTGTTTTTTAATGCTCAAGTGTCTCTCATCTTCCCTCTATGTCATTTCTAGATTTCTATCTTCAATATCACTAATTCTTCCTCCTTCTGGTCAGCTCTGTTTCCTATGCTCACTAGTTCATTCTTGATCTCTTTTAGTGAGTTCTTCTCTAGAATTTCTGTTTGGTTCTTTTCGAAAGTTTCAATCTTTTTGGTAAAGTACTCATTTTGTTTATTGATTTGTTTTCTGAGCTCACTAAGTTGCCTGTGTTTTCGTGTAGCTCGTTGAGTTTTTTTCAGAACTGCAATCTTGAATTCTCTGCCATGTAAGTCACATATTTCCATGTCTTTAAGTTTGTTTTCTGGAGATTTTTCATTTTCTTTTTGAGTTGCCTTGTTACCTGGTCATTCATGGTATTTGACAGATTCCTTCCCTGTCTATGCATCTATGTATGAGTGGCACTTCACTAGTAGACTGATAAGAAACCAACCCTGCCAACATCTTGATCTCGGACTTCCAGCCTCAGAACTTTGAGAAAATAACTTTCTGTTGTTTAAACTACCCAGTCTGTGGTATTTTATAATAGCAGCCCTAACAAATTAACAGAGTGTTTTATAACCGTTTTTGAAAACATTTCCAGGGCAGACAAAATGAGGCAGCTCATGACGTTGGCTGCCCCAGGCTCTGCCCAGCACTCCTACGGGCTGCAGGGATCAATGTCTTAGCTCATCTATTACCAATTCTTAACACAGCGGGAAGCTCTGGCTCAGAGAACAACCACCACAGTTTGGAACTGGAGGAGTGGGATGCTATGAAGAAAGTCTTCTGGGGGGAAAAATGGTACAATAAACTATTGCTCATGTGGACAACTGTTGAGAGGCTGTTGATGGTATAGAAAAATGGTAATAGGAATAAGAATAACTAAGCAAATAAAAATATAAAATTATTAACTTCAGGAAAAAAAGTTATATAACAAAGGAAATACACTCAACAACTTTGGTTTGGAAGTGAAGAATATTTATGTAGTAATAATAATAGAATCTAAATAATTAAGTAACCTCAAATTTTAATAAATCTATGCAGGAAGTGGAGGTGAAGAATAGGGAAGAGAGGTAACGAAATGGTAGGTCCTGCTATCTATCATATAATAGAAAATCAACATCTAAAATGGATGAATATATAGCTGTTTATGAATATCATTGAAAAATATGAAGATAAAAATGAGAAGAAATTGCTTCTGGGAAGCAAAACTGTAAGAAGGGCAGAGGCTGTTTTTTGGTAATACTCTCTCCCCTTTTCTATACTATTTGAATTTTTAAACCATGTGCATCTATTATTTAATAAAAGTTATACTTAAGGGAAATAAAAATTATGTTCAGTTAAGGGTTCTATGTCATTCTTTACATTACTCTGTTGAAAGCTTACACTATTTTTTTCTAAATCTTTTCAATAAATGTGATGAAGCTGTAAAAGAAGGAAATACCAAGGGAATCTAGGCTAATCAGAAGGTTTTTACCCTTGGATTAAAAGCCATCTGGAAAAGGAAAACTAGCAAGATAACTCCACACTACAAGTGGCAGGTCATCTAAAACCAGGAGGACTTCTTTGGTATCACATAGAGCTGTACAAATCAGAACCCCCTGAAGACTGAATAGGTCTCTAAAAGCTGCTGGTTTCAGATCACTGCAAGTTGGAAACCACTCATCAATGAACATTATCCCTATCACATTGATAGTTTGAAAAATGCTATAGCACAGACTTATTGACATTTTACCTAGATGTCTATATTTATAGGAACTTACTAACCAAGTGTGTTTCTCATTTTCAAAAGCACTACTTTACCTATACCATACATACATGGAGTCACGTACAATAAATAAAAACCTATTTAAAATCAATCCACTCAGAGAAGAGAATCTACCCTTTTCCACTGCACTTACCTTCAATGCATTCATTTATTCAACCATCTATCTACTACACATCTACTATAAAGAGGCTCTATCAAACTTTATGAGAATGAGGACATAGTCCCTGTCATCAGCAAGCTTAGTGGAGTTAGAACACAGTGGATAATCACTGAAATGTATGCCAGACTTCAAGCCTTTGCACAATACTATGATGGAATAAAGCACAAGGATTTGGAATATGTGAAGTTTGTAAACTGATGCAGAATAGTGATATTCTCTTATGGTATACATTCTTGTAAAGCTTCCAGTGCCAAACTGGAAGCTTTATAAGAAGAGTATCAAACTTTACTCTTGTCCAGATAATAGGTCAAGTAAAAGAGAGGCTGTAAACAAGGTTATGATTACCCCAGAATGACTTATGAGTGCATCTCAAAAACTGTCAACACCAAGAGAGAAAGAGGAACAGAGAATTTCATTGTCACTGGTAAGTGGCAGAAAACATTAGAAACTTAAGATATATTTTTAAAAACTCAAAAGGTATTAAGAGTTAGCATCTTAGAAAACTGTACAAAGCAGAGGTGTCAAATTCTTATAAAATATTGACAGGGTAAAATAATCCTGCATCTGTCAACTGAACTAAAATGCTTTTGATGAAATAGTATCTTTGTCTGAAAAACTTTCACTGATGGAATGGAAAGAAATTGCTATCCTTTCTTCAACACTTAATACGTATGTGCCAGGCACAATGCTCACTGCTTAACAGTCCAAAGAGTAGTTAAAGAGCAGCCAAAAGCCAGGCTGCCAGGGATCAAAAACCAGTTCTGCCACCAAACTGGGGACCTTGGCAAGCTACCAATCTCTCTGTGCCTCTGTTTCCTCATCTGCAAAATGAGGATAATAATAGTACCTGCCTCCTAGGATTGTGTGAGAAGAGAGAGCACTGTCAGGCACACAGTGCTACAAAAGTGTTAGCTGCTCTTTTTCTTGAAACTAGCAAGTTGGCAGACAGAGCCAAAATTCAAACCCCAGGACAAACTTTCTCACTCTTAAACAATATATATATTGACTAAAAGAGAATTTATTGATAATGAGTCCATCAACAGTGACACAGTGCTCTGGTTTTTGGAGATAAAAAACAAACAAAACAAAACCACAAATGGATGAAAACCCAGCAGTAACCATCAACGAAACGAGTGAGGCTTGCTAATGGAATCAGGTGGAGAAACACCATCTAGGAGAGGGAATGCTGTGCAGTGGACAAAGCACTGCACTGGAGTTGGGAAACCTGGGTTCTTACCCCAGCTCAGCAACCGACTAGTTGGGTACCCTTGACTAGCCACTTAACACGGAGGGTCTGAATTTCCTTATCTGTTACATAAAGGGGCAGATAACTCTGAGGTTTCTTCTAGTGCTGACATCTATAATATTATGACCCAACAGAACATATAGTAGTTTAAATATGTACCTTTCATAAAAAATAGGTATTACTATTAGTTTTCTGAATAGCTCCTGTACTTCAATAGGTACGTCATCTAGAATGTATTTATTGTTATAATTTTGGTCCAAGCAGTTGCAGGAGAATGAAATAAACATTATAGAGAATAATTCTACAGTATATTTTAAAATCCCTTTAAAATATAAAGAAGTTAATCTGAGAAATAAAACAAGAATAATTTTGAAGACAATGTAAAAATTTTTCAAACATATTAAATTTTTCAACAGGGTAAAAATGTACAGCATCTCTTACATATGTGGTTAATAAATATTTTAGTATATTCAGTTTTATAAACAAGTTGAGAAATAAAACAATTTACCTTTTTGCCCATGACGACTGCTGAATTTGTCTCCAATCTCTGGACGCCTTGTCTGTCTCAGCAGCATTTTGATTAGAAAAGCATCTTCAGCATTTGAAGATATCATCACTTTTTCAATATATGAATCCGTTGCCCCTTTGTAGCTAGTGTTAAGAGGAAATCAACAAAACAATGTTTCCAAACTGCCATTTGTGAACCTACCACCACCCAGGTCATGTTTTATTTAATACCTACCACAGAATATTTTGACATTCCCATTTTGGGCTCTGAAAAATTACTTTCATTTTCAATATTAATTCAATTACAATTTCCCCTTTTTAGTCCTAGTTTATAATGGCTAACATTTACTAAGCATTTACTATGAGTCAGACATAATGCAACTTAATCTTCATAATACATATTATTCCCATATTGTTATTCCTCCCTTATAGACATGGAACTGGTGCTTAGAGAAGTTAAGAACCTGCCCAGGACATATGAAGTGGACCTGGCATTTGAGCTGAAGCCTGTCAGACTTGACTCCAAGTTCTTCACCACTTTTACTGAGCTTTCCCATTATTAATTTTTTCACACTTTGCCTCTTCTCTTACCTGTTTTTCATACAATAAACACTATTAAGAGTCTACTCTGTGTCAGATCCTTGTAGGCTCTAGACATACAAAGATTAAGTAGACATGGCTCCTCCCCAATGAACTCACAATCCAACAAAGGAAGAAGAGAAAGGGAAGTACAGTGAAGATGCCAGTGCTGTGGAGAACAGGAAAGATCCAAGGGAGACAAAGGTAAACCCTGTTAGTGGTTGGAGATGACAGTGGTGGTAGAGAGGAACTGCTTCACAGAGGAGGTGACCCTGGAGCTGAGACCTCACCAGCAGAGGAGCATTCAGGCAGAGGGAGCAGTGGGAGCAAATGCTGAAGGCCTGAAGTAGGATGGTATGTTCTGGAGAGTAAGAGATGATTTACTAGAAATATGGGGCCCAGTATACAAAGGGGTAAGGCTCGAGAGGTATGCTGAGGATCATGGATGGTCCTGTATGTATCATTATTTTATTTGGCCTTTATCCAGCAGGCAACACTGTCACTGAGAGTTGTACTCAATCTACTCAAGTTTTATTCTAGTAACTCAAGACAGTCACATGACCAGATAAGTAACTTAGAAAAAATAATCACTCTGGCAGTACCATAGAGAGAGCCTGAGGGATGTGGGGAGGTGCAAGACTGGAGGCATATGTGCAGTTACGGAGAGGAGGGCCAGAACTCAGACAGCAAGCGCTGTCATTGAAAGGATAAGAGGACAGCTAAGGTGACAGAGCCTATACATTTTGCTGAACCTACAGGCTTTAGGCTTTGTGTGGTAAATAAAGGAAAAGGGTCAGGTTTGTGTTGCAGGTGACTGGCTGGATCGTGGTGCTACTCATCAAGAGAGGGACCCAGGAGGAGCCTGACTGGGGTGGAGAAAAGGATGGTTTTGGTCTAGATTTGGGGCCCCTGTAAAGCTGTCCAAGTATGGAGCTGAAACCACACAGGTGTCTATCTGGAAGTCATTAGCAAAAGGAGAGAGACTGGAACACTGGGAGGGGGTGAATCTTTCTGTGTATTTCCAAGGCACAACCAATACATACGTGATGGGCACATCTTTGTACTGTGGTTGCTGTGGCACACTGCTTCCTTCCAAAGGAATCTGAGTTACTGTGGGCATGGATTTATTTACAAGCACTTGTTTGTTTTCTACTTTCTCACCTAAGAAAGAAAGAAGGGTTAGACAAATTGTTATCTGTGTGATATCCAAAGATTATTTGGGCATAAAACTAAGTGATCAGACCTGGTCCATGAAGTCTAGACATGGAAAAAAAATGAGTTCATAAACTGGGAACTAGAGTTCAATAGGTGAGTTTGTAATCTGGCAAGCCCAACTGAAAAAAAATCATAGATTCAGATTACAGTGTGCATAAAATTAAGAAACTGATTTAGGGGACCACATTAACAAGAGAAGTATCATGTCAGTAGGTAGCAACTTTATATATTTCTTAAGGTGTTAAAAAGGATTTGGACCATTTATTTTTATTAAGTTATTTCAACGAGTAATAAGTCACTGCCAACTTAACTTGGGCAAAGGAAATCCGAAGATTTCTTTGATTTTCCTGCTGTTGTCACCTTTGCTTTGCATCTTTTCATGGTAAGCTCCCAGACCAACTATTATAGTTCTGTCACAATAAAGAGAGAAATGTTCCAAGGAGCAAAGGCAGCAAGGAGGGGAAGCCACGCACCATGTGGCCCAGGGCACCACAACCGATGCGGTACTCACCATTGTGACAAGGTCATGCAGATTTCCCCTCCTAAGAATCTCCCCCACCCAGCCCTTCTCTCCACCTCACCACAGCTCCTGCTGTCTGGTCCTGTGTGAGAGCTCTCAGTTGGGCCCCCTCTATTCTGGCTCCCCTTCTACTCTTTTCTCTATGTGGTAGTCAGAACGATCATTTCAGAGTGAAAATACTAATATGGCTATAATGCCTTGCCTCTGGCCCCTGCCCCTCCCCCCCATTTCCCTCTCTCCTCCCACTGATGTTCACCACACTCCCCTACACTTCCTTTGTTGTAGCCCCACTGGCCTTCTTTCAGATCCTTTAACTATCAAGCTGCACAAGCCCTTCCCACTGTTTAGAACACACTCCTCTCCCCTCTTCATTGGTTGACTCCGCTTATCCTTCAGATTTCAGCTCACTTCGTGAGGAAGGCTACCCCGATCTTCCTAAGTCGAATACTCTTGCTACCACAAATGGCTTCATAGCTCCTTATATGATTCCTTACCCTGGTTGTAATTTGACATGTTTGTGTGTGCTCCTCTGATCGATGTGTTTCCCACACTAGCCCATAAGACTCATAAAGGCAGGAGCTATAGGTTGCATCAACAACATTCATTATAAGCTTGTAATTACAATGGAGTCACACTTTTTAGAGGCATTAGGTTCTAAAGTCAGTCTATAAGCTAAGTGCACAAATGATGAAATAACAGTATAGATGTTGGGACATGACTTTCTTATTTTAAATATTTCCTTAAAGTGGCTTCTCTATGACTTAAAATTATAACTAGGAAAGTATTACTAGAATAGATTACTACTATGTAAAATCATATGCATAAAAAGACTGGAATGAAATTCACCAAACAATGACCAGATGGGTTGAGTCATGATAGTGGTTTTATAGGTTATATTTTTCTATCCCACTTACCAAATATTTAGATATATTACTGAATACCTTTCACAATTTAAAAAAGCATACATTAAATTTTGTCAAGGCTTTTACCTGGAGAACAAATACCATCTGCATCTAAAATTTCATGTCGCCAGATGGGTTTCCTTGTGGCAGCATCCAACATCGGCCCCATCACTTTATCAAAAGTCTGATTGGTGTATCGTTTTAATGTACATTTAGCATTTTTATATACTAGGCAACGCCCAAAACCTAAAGTGAAACCAAAGTGGGTATCAGAACCACCAGTAAAACAAAACTATGAGAAAACACAGATTTGCGCTATTCAATAGCCCAACCCCATTCTACTCCCCGCCCAAAACAGTCCTACATTTGGATAGTCTGGGACTGGCCAAACCAAATAACAATCTACTAATCTGAAGAACTGGCTCAGGTCTTCTCCTACCTCCTGTCCATATAAACACTGAAATCTCTACAACCATTTTCAGCATGGACTATATGTATTTTATCACATTGGAGGAAGGTGAGAGAGAGAAACCTAGCTGTCACTGTGATTCTTTCAGAGCACAGAACCACATAATGTGAGAAAGGGAAAGAGTCTTAGAGATCACCTGGCATAACCCCTCTATCTCAGAGGCGCACAAGTGAGGTACAAAGAAATTAAATGGTCAAGGTCACCCAGCAAGTTGGTGGCAGAGTTGAGACAGACCAAGTCCACTGATCAGTCAGGGTTCCGCCTACACATCCTTTTGGTGGATAACTTTTGCTAACCTTCTCTGGAAAGTTGTCCTTTTTCTGACATTAGCATTTAGAGGAAGTCCCAAAGCAGCAAACAAAAAACAATTTTTCTCCAAAGAGGACAGAAAATGAAAGGGCAGGAAGAGTTCACCTCTGTCCTGAAGATTAGTTTAACTTTATTATATTTTGAGATCACATTTATCTAGTGGATGAGGGAAAAGGCCTGAGACTAACTAGCCATTTAAACATTAATAAGAATAAGCACAGGGAAGAGAAGAACACCTTCGGATGGGGCAAAGAACCGCAGCCACTGAATCCCACAGAGCCATCAGCTGCAGAGTTGCTAACATCACTTCCCAAGACTCTGCGGCCACAGCTGTTCCCTTTCCCCTGGCTTGGCCAAGCAGTTACTTCTTCTTTTCTTTCTAAAATTTTTATTGAATTTATTGTTTTGTTTTTAATCCTCGCCCAAGGACATGTTATTGGTTTTAGAGAGGAAGGGGGAGAGAGGGAGAGAGAAACATTGATTGGTTGCCTCCCATATATGCCCCAACTGGGGACTGAGCCCACAATCTAGGCAGGGGCCCTGACCAGGAATCGAACCCGCAAACTTGTGCTGTCTAGGACAATGCTCCAATAACTGAGCACCTGGCCAGGGCTGTGTTTGTGTGTGTTGTGTGTGTGTGTGTGTGTGTGTGTGTTTCCCAAGCAGTTATTTTAAACTGGATTTTCTCTCTAATCTCCCAGGATACACTGAGCCACGTCAAAAGTTCACTGAAACAGGAAAATGTCTCAGGATTAAATGCTAGCTGTTACTGATTAAATAAATGCATGGCTGTAAAATACTTCATTTATAATTCTCCAGGAAAAGCAGGACACTTTCAGGAAATCTAAGATTGTGAATTTAGAAAATCAATCAGGAAAAAGTTGATTTCTAAATAAAATATCCATGCTCTAATGAAATTTTTAAATATGAATGTGACTGCTCAATGAAACAACACATTTCTACAAGTGGACAATAGATGTGTCTTCGAAAAAGGTGTTAGTCATTATGGCTCCTAGTAAATTGTGTATGGTCATAATAAACTCTGCTCCAAGAGCCAGCTACTTTGGAAACATTACATGATCTTCAAATTTCGTACAATGGCCTGCAACATGCTGGAGAGCAGTGTGAATCTGAACTGCATGAAATCAAGAACTGTTTTCTTCTAAGGGTAAATGGACATTTTATTTACAGGTGGTAGCTTAAAAGCTAGTGCACAGTAAACTCAGATCATTAAATTGTGCTGTGGAGTTTCTGACAGATATCACAAAGTCTTCAGATTTCCACATAAACGTTACCAGTTAATCAGAAAAGAAAACATCCAGTTTTAGAGCACGGCTGTTGTCATTTGGAGGAAAAAAGAGGCATAAATTAAGTGCACCCAACATTAATGCCAAAGACACATGTCTAGGAGTACTATTATGGCTGCCTAGCAACTACAAAGAGTGAAGGGAAGGCAGAGTGTGTATGCCAGAGAGCCAAAAGAGAAATAGAGATTATGAAGAGAGAAGTCAGACTTCAGGTCAGGTGATGGCTAACAAACCATAAAGTGGTGACCTACAAAAGTAAACTATCAACAAACTGAGAAAGAAAAGTGTAAAAATTATGAGCCAGGATTGATGTATGGATATTTTTAAACTTTTATCAATTTGTTAACAAAATGGTCTAACATTATGAGGTTGAGATACAGTACAATTAATAAAATAGCCTTTTACATAAAAATATTGTTGCCACCATATCAAACAGGTTTATTGTTGAATATATAACTAGATATATTCAAAAGCCATATTTCATTTATTGTAATTCCTGTTGGAAAATAAACAAATTCTTACATGTTTTCCGTTGAGGAATTATCTCAAGTCACCAATAAAGTAAAATAACAACAACAAAAAAAGATTGCTTAGTAATACACTGAACAAATTACTTCTATATATTCATTTTTTTTAAAAAGACAACACAACAACTGCCTCCTGTTTGTGTATAAAATTATAATTCTTGAAACTGACATTAGCATTTTGACACCAAATGATTTTTATATTGATCATCCCTATATCTAATTCTATACTAAGCCCTTTTGGTGTTAGAGCTTTGAAAATTCACTTACCTCTGTCCAATGAGGCCTTGTTTAAAACAAGAGCATCTTCAATATCATAGCCACTATAACTCATCACAGCAACTGTTGCATTCTGTCCAGCTGGCAGTTTCTCAAATTCTATCAACTCAATGGTCTTTGTTTTAACCATAGGTTTTTGTGGATATGCTAGTAGATACATGAGAGTATCAATTCTGTTTCGCTGGTTGTATCCAATGGTACCTTCATTGATATTGGAAAAAAACAAAATGCAATATTCTATTATGTCAAATAACTATGTAGCAATGAATACAGTGATAAACACACTAATTTCAGTAATCGAAATGAAGAAAATCTTCAAGTCAAACATTACAAAAGCAATACCCTCACAGTGCTAACTACTTTTAAAAGCAATTTTCCTCAGTAATATTAAAAGTCCCACAAAGAAGAAAAATCACACTCAAGGTATACTAATCTTAATAATTTCAGCTTTGTAGACTTATACAGTTAATCCCATTTGAGGAATTTTAGTCTCCGTTGGTTCATTCATAAGTAAGTCAACAATTTTGTATTCGGTTCTACTATATTCCAGGCACATGTCCAGTTGTGGGGGAAAGGTAACTGGAGACCACCACCAGAGCTGACAAACAAGGAGTTTATACAGTGGGGCAAACATAAAAAGAAATTAACAATTATAAAACTTCTAAATGAAAAAGAAAGCAGGAGAAACAGAGTAAAGAAAAGGAAAGTAAAAGCAGAGAAGAATAGGCTTATTCATTTAGTTAACTATTCATTTATTAAGCAGTTAATAAATACCTACTCTGACCAATAGTAGAGCTAAAAAGGACCATGCTTTTCCCCTAAGGAATCCAAGGCCCTGTCCAATCAGGGAGGGGCTTTTCCCACCTTAGCAGTCAGCCTTTCCACATGACTGGACCTTGAAAGGGTGTTACTGTACACTAGAAATAAAATCAGAATGTTATTCCCCTTTCCCTATAGGGGTTCACAGACCTGCCTGAAAAAAAAGCTTTCACTCTCATGGCTTGCTCCTACTCAGAGACCTTAAAACTGGAAAATGCATATTTGCCCTATTGCTGAGCTTGAATGTAGGCTACTGAGACTCTTTAACTTCTCCCAGGTATCTCTTCTTTTCCCCTTTGTGTGGCTAAGAAGGTAGCTTTTTTTCTCTTGCATGTGCTTCCAGTGATACACCCACAACACCCACACACCCCAAGATGCCTATGTGTCATTTAACGGCGTTAAGCTGTAAGGTGAGCTGACACCAAAACACACTATTTCCTTTACTTTTCTCTGTACTCATGTCATTAAATCAATGGTGATTTCAATTCAGGAATGAAAATAATATATTCAGGTATGATGAAAGAAATTCTGAAATCTCTAGAGTACTAAAAAAGCGAGCACCTAGTACACTGCTGGGCTCACTATAGATGCTCAATAAATGTCAAGAAAATGAAATTGAAGAACTGCATTATATTCTTTATGACAGATATATCTGTGCTTAAATCTCTAGAAAATTTATCAAGATTCGGCTGAAAAACAATAGCTAAACTTAGTCTCATGAACTTTTTGTTCAGTTTATACTATAAATTGCCAATTAATTTATGTTATTTTAGTACCAACTAATAAAGTGTACAGGATACCTAGTAATAAATTACTTACTGTTTCAGAAATAAAATTACTGCTGCTTGGATAGTGGTAAAGTTCACTGGCAGTAAGTTTGTCCTTTTATGTGAAATCATTTAAAATTTATGTTGAGATTTCAGCTCCAATTGTATACTTTACCCAGCTTGAGGCAAGGGTTCAGGCACTGTCCCACCAGGCTGCCAAACATGTCTTCTGAAACCCGAGACAAGCATTATTATGCAGCAGGGGAGCGTGATGGCCGCACCTCTAAACAACCATGAAACAGACTGGATCCTGTTGTAAACTGTGCTACCGGGCCCAGAACATAATTCTTGGCCATTACAACTGACCAGTGAATGGATGAACAGCAAAATGGTTTACCAAATGTTTGGTGTTTATGATCTCATCAGAAAATTTTTCTTTGAAGACTTTTAAACAAACTTGAAGGAATATGCATGTGTATCTATTTTTAGCAGCACTGACAATGGTATGTAGGTTAAAACATGATTTATGAACTATGACTTCTATATTGTAACACTTCAAAATGCCACCATACCCTATAATTGTTGTAAAAATTATGACTGACTGACTAGCTATTTTGCCAATAATAAGCTTTTTGAGAAAATGTCATACAGAAATTAAATTATAAGACCACTCTGGGTGAAACATGTTCAAATTAGAATGCTTCTATTAATATTTTCAGCTTCCTTAAAAAGGGTATTATATATAAAATAACTAACCACAAGATGTTCTATAAGCTGAATTCTCCTTTTCTAGCCCCATTTTGCCATAACTATAAGTCACCAATGATTTCAATTTCTTACTATCAGTGTATAATTTTTCTTACAAAGTCATATTTTCTGGATCCTAACTTTCTTACAAAGTCATAGGTTGGCACAACAAGGTATCTAAATGTAGGTTAAAACAGTGAAGGGAGTTTATTTTACGGTGGGATGAAAACCAGTAAGAATGTACATAGCTTAGAAAAATGTATACTGAAAAAAATCAAGTTTCATGCATTTAACTATTTTTCTGTCTCCCTTTGTCCAATTTCTATTTAATCAACATTATTGAATATAATAAACTTCATTTAAAGTGTAAAAACTGATAAGTTCTGAGAGATATATACATCTGTGAAACCACCACTACAATCAAGATTCAGAACATTTCCAACTATACCAAAAGAGTTTCCCCTCTGTCCTGGCCCCAGGCAACTACTGATCTGTTTTTTATCATTACAGGTTAGTTTGCATTTTCTAGAATTTTATGTAAATGGAAATATACAATATATATATTCTTCTGCTACTTTTCATTTATCATAATGATTTTGAGATTTACCCATGTAGTTGTGTGTATCAGAGTTCGTTCCTTTTTATTGCTGAGTATTATTCCATTGTATGAATATACATTTTGTTTGTCCATTCACCTGATGGATTTGGGTTGCTTCCACTTTTAGGCTACTATGAATAGAGCTGCTCTGAACATTCATGCACACGTCTTTGTGTGTTCATTTCTCTTGAGTAAATACACAGGAGTGGAATTTCCGGGGGGAGGGGGGAGGGTTGGTAAGGGTAGGGTTAGCTTGAAAAAGCTGCTTAAGAATTTTCCAAACTGATTATATACTATTTTACATTCTCACCAGCAGTGTACGAGCATTTTGGTTGCTCCACATCCTAACCGACACAGTACATCAGTCTTTTCCGTTTTAGCCATTCCAATGAATGTGTAGTGGTATTTCAGTTTTAATTTACATTTACTTGATGACTAATAACGTTGTCAACATGAGCTTATTGGTAATTCCTATTACTCTTTGTGAAGTGTCTGGTTTTCGTTTTTCCCATCGTTTAATTGAGTTATCTTATTAGAAAGTGGTTCTTCCTATATACTGGATAGAAATCCTTTATTATATAGATACACCACAAACAGTTTGTCCCCATTATGTGGTTTGAGGTCTCTTTCATATTTTTAACAGTGTGTCTTTCAAAGAGCAGAAGTTTAATTTTGAAAAAGCCCAATTATTTACTTTTTCTTTTTTATAGTTTGTGCCTTTTGTATTCTAACAAATCTTAGATTATTCAAGGCCATGAAGATTTTCGCCCATTTCCTTCTATATGTTTTATGGTTTTATCTCTTACTTTTAGGACTATGATCCACTTTGTGTTAATTTTTTGTATGGTCTGAGGTAGGAGATGATGTTCATTTCTCTTCTATATAGATATACATAGAGACATTTTATTTTGTTGAAAAGATTTTCCTTTCCTTTGAGTTGCCCTGACACATTCATTGAAAAACAACTGCCCATAAATGTGTGAGTCCATTTCTGGATTCTTGATTGTGTTCCACTCATCTGTATGTTTACCCTCAGGTCAATAACATACTGTCTTCATTACTGTGGCTTTAGAGTAAGTTGTTGTTGTTTTTTAAATCCTCACCCGAGGATATTTTTTCCATTGCTTTTCAGAGAGTGGAAGGGAGAAAGAGGAACATCGATGTGAGAGAGACACATCAATTAGTTGCCTCCTGCACGCGCCCTGATAGGGGCCGGGGATTGAGCCTCTAACCGAGGTATGTGCCCTTGACTGAAATTGAACCCAAGACCCTTCAGTCCCCAGGCCAATGCTCTAACCATTGAGCCAAACTGGCTAGGACTAGAGTAAGCCTTAAAATCAATTTGTATAAGCCTTCCAACTTAGTTTTTTGTTTCAAAGGTTCTTTTAAAAATATCACCTAATTTCTTCACAATTTTAATGTACTCAAAGATTCATTCATTCACTGTGGAAGCATTTATTAAGTATTTACTCTACTTACTTAAGCTGGCACTATGCTATAGTGATAAATAACAAAGACACAGTCCTTGTCCTCAAGGAGCTTATAATCTACAGTCTAACAGGAAAGGCACCTGGACCATGATCCACCGTGAATAGGAGAATGTGACGAAAGACATTAGTTTAGTTGAGAAGAATTTTAGTAAGTTTTATAGATGGTATCGCATAGAAGACATAACCTTTTAGAAGTTACTCAGCCAAACTGGGGTTCAGTTCCCTTGTCAGAAACAAAAAAGGTATGCATTATATCTGACAGCATTACTATTATGAATAAAAGAAGAAATGCACGTAAACCACTTGGGTTTTCAACAAGTGGCAACATTTGTCATTACTAATGTTAACAGTAATAGTAGTAATAAAAATATACATCCTACCACCCTGCAATATCACCAATTCTATCTCCAACTCTAACCTATATACTGCACTTTAATTTAACCTCAATAGGTACTCATTATTAACATGCTAGTTGCAAGAAATGCCACAAAAGCTTACATCTAAAATAGTTAATGATGGCCTGGCTGGGCGTGGCTCAGCGGCTGAGTGTCGGCCTAGGATCCAGGAGATCACAGTTCGATTCCTGATCCTCAGTCGGAGGCGTGTAGGAGGCAGCCGATCAATGACTCTCTCATCATTGATGTTTCTCTCTCTCCCCCTCTCCCTTCCTCTCTGAAATCAATAAAGACATATTTAAAAGTATATATATCGCCCGGCCAGGCGTGGCTCAGCGGTTGAGCATCGGCCTAGGATCCAGGCGGTTGGGGTTCGATTCCCGGTCAGGGCACATGACCGGGTTGCGGGCTCGATCAATGACTCTCTCATCATTGATGTTTCTGCCTCTCTCTCTCCCTCACCTTTCCTCTCTCTGAAATCAATAAAGATATATTTAAAAAAAAAAAAAAAAAAAAATAAATAAATAAATAAATAAATAAATAAATAAATAAATAAATAAAATAAAAATATATATATTTAAATAGTTAATTATTTCAACTTTTTTTTTAACCAAGAGCAAAATTCTAAAAGACGACTTGCCAGGGACAATTTGACCAAGACACCTTTTCATTTTATACCCCTAAAAGGATAAAGAATTCTTTTAAAAAATTCAAACAGAAAGTGGGGAAGAAAATGTAGAATAAAACAAAATTTTATTGGGATCTTTGTATATTATGTGTTTTTAATATCTTCAGTACGCCCATCTTACTGTTACGTGAGTAATAAAAGAGAGAGAACTATCTGCTTAGGAATGGAATCTATTAGAAACAAAAACAAAAACAGAAGCTGCCTTAGCTCCTGAGTTAAAAAATAAAAAAAGTCCCAGCAATTTGGAACTGAAGGAGAAGGAGTGGTGAGAAGAAGCCAAGACTAGGGAAGGTATGTGATGCATGTTTATTAACAGGGCTGATAATGACTGAAAGATCCTTTCAAACAGGAAAAACTGTTCCACTAGAGGATTGCCAACTAATAACATGGGCAGATATGAAAGAGTGGCTCATGTGAACTTGGATTCTGGTGCCAGGGAAAGTACATACAATGTAGCTCCAACACACAGTCTTTACTTGTAGGAATGAGTGACCTAGAGACCTCACCATTTCCACACGTGTCCCCATGACTCTTGCTCTAAACCATGTCACAACAAACAGAGCCGTATCCACAGAAGGGAGGTGTTGCTCAATAGCACAGTAAGACGCTGTGTGGAAACTTGAACTTTATTAATAACTCAAAGTGCCTTAGACTTAAGATACACCCACTGCTGGAGTTTCATGTTGGATTAAAGTCAGCTCTCTCTCATGTATAAGGTAAGGCTTGCAGTCTCTGTGGTTTGTGCTAGTTTTGGTCTCCTTTGTAAGTGACAGAAAATGACTTCTACTCATTTCTTTACTCTGTTGAATGGCAGGAGTCTGTAGTGAAAGGCAGACAGTAAATTTTCCAGGTTGGCTAGAATATTCAGCGAATTAATTCTGGGCTACTGTCCACCTTTCACATGGACTAATGGATGAACAGTATATATTCTTCAGTGCATATTTAAAATAGGACAGTGTGCCTTTGAGTTATGAGCTGTCAAGACCGCACAGAATTAAAGTGACCCAGAGAAGCCCAACTCAAAGTTCTGTGTCGGCTTTATAGACCTGGGTCTCGGCTGTAGGTTTTCCCCCTCTGTTGGCCTTTTTCCTTTTGTGATTTTTCATATAGACCTCGCTCAAGACTTCCGCAGCTAGTTCAGTGTCCAAAGAGAAATGTGGCCATGTTATGAGCCAACTTTAAGTGTACTTTTATCTCTCTGCTTTTCTTTCTAGTCAGGTGTTTTATAATAACAAACAGTGACAAAGGCTTTTTTTTTTATTACTTAAGATATTCAGCAGCTTTTGTCTTCCTAGCGTCAGCAGTAACGTCAGAGGATTGTATCCAAGGAGCTAAATGTGCAGGACCCAGGGTCAGAGCAGCTGAATACACCAACCTCAGAAAACACAGACAATGAATTGCAAATGACACTCAAAACAAAACGAGAAAAAAAACCTTCACACAGAAAACTACAAAAGAACTCTACAGACACTGAATTGGCTTTCTGTACACACTGATCCTGCTTAACTGTGTGTGGTAACTAACTAAATGTTTCAGATACTCATGGCCACAAAACAGAGGCTTTTGGCGGGGGGCTGGAGAGAGAAGTTACAAAAATAAAAATATTATTTCTTTCCTTCAAGTCTCTTATTTAAAAACAACAACAACGATTCAATAAGTGGAGATAGATGCAGCCCTTTCTATTTCAATCTTCAAACAAACACACTAAAGAGTGGCATCAGCAATGAAGTGATTAGTCTTCCGTTAATTCTGCTGAAGGTTCTACACAAAAGGCGTATTGTTTCAGTCAGGATTCACATCATGAAACAAAATGGTTTGGTAAACCCAATAGAAGTGATAGCCCTTTCATGACACACAGGGTTCAGTACTGTATATTTCAACTTGTTAGGAAGTCAGAAGCACAAGCGGGAAATCAGCCTATACTGCAGCTGAGGATGAATGGGAAAGGCTAAATTGATGAGCCGCTGTTTAGCTTTTCCCACTGGGAATTATTCTGAACTGTCCAGGCATTACATCATTCAGGTAAATGGCAGCTGGACAACATGCTTCTCACTTCTTCACGGCCAACCAAAGGGCAATATAAAAACTTGAAAAGGAATATAGACTCTTTATCCATAATGAGAAATAGAATTCCTTAACTGCCAAGTTATAGTCAATGCAGCTGATTCTTGGTAACAAGGCTAACTGCATTCTGGTTGTTACCCAAACGCAATGCAAAGACCTTTGACAGTTTTTTCTTATGAAGCTCCTGTACCACACTTTAAATCAGAGATAAGTCATATTGATGTCATAGACATACACGAAAATAAAATTTATTACACTTATTAGGACTTAAATGATTTTAAAAAACACTTCGAAAAGTTTATAAGCAGAACCTTTGCCTGCCATTCTTTTTGTATCAAGTATGAAGTAAAATCCAAACTCCTTAATATACGGCACCCCTACAGCATGCCTCTAGGCCCACTGCACTCAACAGCCACAGTGAAGTACCAGGGCATTCCCATGAAGCGCTGGCTTATAACTCCCATACCTGTGGACAACGCCAGTGTCTTTAAGACTTAGTTCAGTTCTGTTCTTCAGAAACCACCTACTCTCTAACCCTAAGTGGCCTTTCTGCTCATCCCCTGAGCTCTGGCTGTCAGTCCGTCTTGGAACTGAGCACTTACTGAACCCCATTTGAAGTGCTGGCCTCCCCTCCCGATGGTGGCTCCCTGAGGACGGGGCTCGATCCTCACCTGTTTTCAGGCTCCAGCCCCACTGCCTGGCCCACAGGTGATACTCAGTAAATGTTACAGACGGGTATGTAGATAAACTAACAGATGGTGGACGAAATGGAAGCAAAACAGAAAGAAGGGAAATGAATTCAGAAACTGGTGTGACACGAAGTGGACTTTGCAGGAGCTCTAGGAGCAACTTCAAGGATTTAAGGGGTTCAATGGCTGCTACCCAGACAATTACTAAGCACATTCTAACACACACTGTGCACCTTTATTTCTATTTTCTTTTCCTCTCTTCCCTTCACCTTGAGTTTTCTGTTCTTTCTTCCATCTCTCTGGATTAACAACTTACATTTTATAGGGCTTTTCTCTTCAGATTTACCCCTTTATAATTCTGTGACATTTATTATATGTTCCTTTGTTTGGTCAAAGGAATCGGTTCAGAGAGGTTTTCTCCATCTTTGTTTAAACTTCAGACATAACAGAGGCACCTACAGTATTACAGAATTCTATAGGCAACACTCTGAATCTGCTAACACTCAGGTGTTAGCAATGCTGACTGGCCAAACATGCAATACTAGTGAAGTAAGAATAAAGACATGTCTTTTATCCAAGTATTTAGAACCAAATTCAAGAAGAAAATCTTACCCATGGCTTGTTTTCCCATGGCACACTGATATGTGTTTCTTGGGGACTGGTTATGATGAGGGTATGGAATCAAGCCAGCACAAACACCGAGAAGAGTGAAGGGTTCGATCTCCAAGTGGGTGGTATCTCTAGCAAGTTAATTAAGAATAGACATCTTAGGCACCAACTACTAAAATAAATACCTCTTAAAGGGTATGAAAATATTACTATCTAAGTCCCCATGGGACATAGATAATACTTATTTAAGTTTATATAAATATATATAAAACATATATAAATTTATATAATAAAACCTCAATAAAAGAATTTGATGCTAGTAAAACTGATAAATAATATATAATAAAATAAAATAAAATTTCTATTATTTGTAGAAATACAAGAGAAGGAAAACAGTATGGAATGTCTATATAAAACATAAAGTATTACTATATGCTAACTAATAATAACTAACACTTAAAAAGAAATTATTAATTGAGCATACAGAAATGTAGATCAAAAACATCCACATAGATGAGTAACTTGCTTTTCTTCACATTTCCAACTGCGATCAATGAGAGAGTTGTATCACCATTTTAGAGTAAGAAATACATCCCTTTAAGCATAGTTACTACAGTCCTACGGGAACCAATACTGTTACCACTAGCTAAGTGTAGCTTAGCTATTAAGCACTTGAAAAGTTACACTAGTATCACTGAAGGACTGAATTTTTAATTTTACTTAATTTTAATTACCTTACATTTTAAAACTCAAATTTAAATTTCAATAACTCTGTTCAGTCATTTTAAACCTTTTAAGTACGTTTGTAACAACTTACATTTGTGAATCTACTTTTTCAACTGTGTAATAAAATCAGATCAAGTATTTCCAATAAAACTTAGCATTCAAATTGAGATGTGCTTAAGTGCACACCAGATCTTGAAGACTTAGAAGAAAATGTAAAATATCTCAATATTTTCATACTGATTACATGTTGACATGACATTTTAGACACATTGGGTTAAATAAAATTATTAAAATGAATTTCATGTTTTTTACTTTTTAAATGTTGTTGCTAGAAAATTTAAAGTTATATAGGTGGCCTGCATTATATTTTTATTGGACAGCTCAGCTACAGATACCGAACACAAAGTAAGACATTACCTACTAAGTGACAGAATCTTTGTTACTTTTGTAATACCTTTTTGCAGAAAACTCAGTTTTGGCTAAATGATAAAGCAACTCAGATACTTTAATGAGAAGAGCAGCCAAATTATTTTTAGGTCTTTGCTGAAAGGAACACCTAGAATCTGTGGTCTCTACTGATCTTCTATCGCTTTTTCAAGTGTTTCTGAAGCATAACTTTAATAATTTCAATGGCTTACAGTACCTGTAAGGAGAAGTACCTTCCAAGATAACCTAATCCATCATGAAAAAATTAGTTACAACACAGGACAAAAGACCTCCTGCTTATAGATCTGTTTGTTTTTTCAATACACACGTACTAAATTATGTCTCTACTTTGGTTACAGAATGAACCCAATCCCTTTGGATACTTTAGGTCTTTGTCAGGAGAGAAAAAGGTTCTAGGTTTTGTTTTGTTTTGAAAGAAAAAAAGCTTATAGTGACATTTTATAGCCTAGGATAAAAAAAAGTTGTTTTAAATGTACCGTTTTGTTTATATACTGGCCAATTTGGCATTCCCCATGTAAATAAAAACTACTCTTTCATATGTACAGACTGAGGTAAGATGGAATCTGAAAATAAAGAAGGTAAACATTGAAGTTTCTTCCTTTTTCATGACAACTTATATAAGATCATACATTACCTACCTAATAATTATTCAAAATCTAAACACTCTGGATTTTGATTTTACAAAAAAGAAAGGAACATGATTATTCAAAATTATAACCACCATAAGTTTCTATCCTGAAGAGGAATTAGGAGACTTCCTATTAACCATGTATAACAGCCTTAAATTTAGCTCAAGTTAAACTTAAGTAACCTGTGCCTTGTAATACAGGAAAAATTGGAAACAATCTAAATCTTCCTCAGTAAGGGACAAGTTAAATTATGTATAGTCAGACAATGCAATAAAAAGCAATTAAAATAATATATTTATAATTACATTGAAAAATGTCATATATATAAATCAAATAATATAAAACTTTTCTATTTTTAAAATAGAATGAATTTAATGTATGGGATAACATGGTGATTTGACAATACTGATACTTGATAGTTATATTCATTTACATCGGTGAACAAAACAGAGAAAAACCCCTGCCTTCATGAAGCTTCTATTGGAGGAAGACAGCTAATACATAGATAAATAAATAAAATATACATTTTACAGATTTTATTGTAAGGCAATACGCACTAGAAAAATAAAGCAGTGAAGAGAGGTGGTCAGAGGAGAGGTTTCTATTTAAATAGGCTGTTGAGGAAAACTCAATAAGAAGGTGACAACTGAGCAAAGACCTGGAGGAGGTGAAGGAGTGAACCATGCAGGCATATGAAACAGTGTTTCAGGAAGAGGTACAGCCAGTACAAAGGTACTGAGGCAGAAGCATGCCTGGGGTGTTTGAAGAAGAGGCCAAGGTTAAAACAGAGTGAGGGAAGGGAGGTAGGAGATGATCTGGCAGGTGTAAAGCAGTGTCGGGGGAACATGTAAGAACCTGAAGGCCTCTGTAAGGACTTCAGAGGGAGATGGAAAGCCACTGGGGGGTAGGAGAAGAGAAGTGACCACTCTGATCTATTAATAGACCATATGAGGACAAGTGCAAAAACAGTCGTAAGCCTTTTGCAAGAATCCAGGCAAGCAACGGCAGTGGCCTGGACTAAGGTGACCTGGGGAGGTAGTGAAAAGAGCTCAGGTTCTGGGTGGATTGAAGGTCCAGTGGTGTGCTAAGGGTATATGTGGAGTGGGGTAGTCAAAGCTGAAACTGGGGTTTCTGCTTTGAGTAGCAGATGGATGGAACTGCTATTTATAGGGTTACTATATAATAGTTCTCCCTTATCCTCGGTCAATCTTGGAATGAGGGGTATAGAAATAGTACTTTAAGAGATTCATACCTTTAAGGAAATAAAATTGTGATTGAAAGCATTATTTACTAACTTATAATTAGACAAAAATAAAGAAGTATATTTCATCTGGTAACAGAAAACAGAAAAGTCTTTTCTTGATTGCAGACATAAATAGTTATCAGCTGGTAGGATTAAACTCCCTCACTACTTAACAATATAACTGCAAAAATTCCAATTTCAGGTAAGCAGTACATCAGCAACATGCATCAGACAGCAAGTTATATAAATGTCCTCTAAGGCTTCTAAAAAAAATCACTGTTCCAGAAAAAACACTGTAAATATATCACCATATCACCATATCATGTTTATATTTCACATAAGTTTAGAGGCATCTTCACCACATACTATGTAGGGAATTCCTGCACTGACAATAAGAATTCAGATATCCACTGATAAAATGCCCTCTAGAAGAGATAAATACATCTTTTACATATCCTGATTCATTAGTTCAACTTTGGCAGTAATTAAATATTAAAAGCAGAGCAGCAATTCCTTTTAAAAAAATAAACAGTGCAAAATAAATAGAAAAGATAAGTATAAAAATAACTTGTTAGCAATGTTGTGACAGTCTTATATTGGGATAAATGATGGTTTATGGTTTATTATAGAAGAGTATACTTCTAACAGTAACTACTAAGGAGCACATAATAGAAAAACTAAAGACGAAACGAAAAGAGAAGGTAGTTTCTATAAGCAAAATAGGTTTTAATTATGGTTGTTAGGGATCCTACTTACTTATTAATTGTATGCTCATAGAGTGCGATGTTACAATCATTTTCTTCATTCACGTCTAGATATTCAACCAGGCTCTCATGTAAGAAATCTTCAAAATTTCTGGGAAAATATTGGTGAAACATACATTACTAAAAGGCATTTCATTATAATATTTTATATGCAATAATGGAAGGTATTGGCTTTCATTTACCCAAAGCATATACTCTCCCAGAGTATCAGCACATTGGGATACTTGCAACATGATATTCTTGGGTCATACAATGACCCAAATCACTGAAATCACAAATCACTGAAATAACAGTAAAACATCTGTGATTCTTGTCCATCTGGTCTCCACTTCTAAAAATATCTTTTATGACTTTAGGAACTCCATATGACAAGAGACCCAAAGTGTCTATATCAACATATGGATGAAAGTCTTTCTCTTACTATGAACACTTAATAGTGCACTAATTTACACCAGGAATCTGTAATCCCCATGATCTAAGTTGATCAGTATTTTAAAATATCCAAGGAAGTTCACATAGAGAAAAATAGGTTTTTAACAGGCTGATATATTTAGTGGGGAAGAATTAAAAGATTAACAGTGAAAACATACTATTCTTAAAAGCTCAGGTAAAATAATTTTACTGTTGAATATACTATGTAAGTGACTACTAAGGAGATTGAGAAGTTTTGCTTTTGGCCATTTACCTGTACCCCTGAGCCAGCTCTTCCATATGCTTATTTGTGACTGCAGGTTTTCGTTTCTTAACAATTATGTAGGGTCTGGAATGGAAAAAAATTAAGTCAGCAAAAAAGTTGGGATATGAGGGAACCTGAAAACATAAGAAAACTCTTATTTCTGTATTGCTTGAGGACACCAGGTAGTTTTTACATGTAAGTGTACTGAGGCCTATTTTCTCTCTCACATGTACATACACGGACATACACATCAGCCCGTGTCTGTATGTGTGCACATACACATGTATACATAGCCAGTACTTCTCCAAGTATCTTAGGTGAAAAGGCAACTAAAAAATGATACTCAATAAGTCTAAAAAGGAAACAAAACCTTTAGTGTCATATTTTAAACTGTGTAAATGCATCATATGAAAAGAATCTCCTGCTTCATATTGGAAATAAGTGATCTACTACCCATGAAGTTAGTATGCAGAGAAGAACTGTCACTGAGGACTTCAATGGAGGGTCTGATGAATATCTACTGTTCAGAGCAGTTTGATTTAGCATAAACATCACTGGGTTACAGAGCAGGCTACCTAAAGCTACACATGACCAATAAGAGTAGCAATCAGTTTGCAGAGAATAATGCTTTTTAACTTTGCGATTTTTCGCAGTGTGTGTAAGGTAGACAGCTTTTGGTCCACATGTTCTGGTAGATTAAACTGTAACTGTCAGTGTTGATCTGGTTCTGAGGGCTTCGCCACCACAAGGAAACACATACACAAAGGATGGCATGTGGCACTAAAACGTCAATGGCTGTTGCTATTTGGATAAGCAGCTCTTACAGAGGAGCAAGTAACTACCAGACACTTGTGCACCCTACCCTAAAATCCAAATGACTATTTGAGGACTAATAAGCACTTTTAAACAGTTAAGAGGAGCTGCACAATTACAAGTTGCTGAAAAATGAACTGGGTGAACTTTTTGTGGAAATCAACTTCAAGGGCTGCAGTTTAGTTCAGGTTAAGGAACTCAGAAATGATGACAGAAACAGGAGTAGCAGAGGGAAGGGATCATGTTTCGCTACCTCAGTTACCTTTTATTTTTACTCAGTAAGTTCTAATTCTTCCTGCCAGATCTATGATATACCATTATAAAACTTACTTCTAAAAAATAATTAGTTTTCTTTTAGACTATGCCATATTATATAAGATGTAAAGACAGAGAAAAGTCCTAAAAAAGAGTAACCTAGAAAATGTCATTGTTTCCCTACCCCTAAATGGACTAGGTTAGCCACAAATAAGCACCTAATGTGAGCCCGGCACCCTACAAGGGGCTTACCACAATCTATGTTTTTTATTCTTGCCATTCCTCAGCTTTTCTCCTTTCCTCCAAGTAACACAATCCTAATCATCCTTCAAAACTCAGTTCATAGCAACAGAATGTAGTGGGTAAAATCATGATTGTTGGAGTCAAACTCTAAGGACTTTTGAGTAGAAAGCAGTATCTAGCTTTGGGTAATCGAACCACAAAGGGTTACCTATAACGCTGTACACCTAATAAAATAATACACCTAATAAAATATATAATACACCTAATAAAATAATAATAAAAATAGCTATCATTTACTACTAGCATAGTTGGTTGCTATTAGTAATTATTTCTGCCTTTGCCAGAAGACTGAGCTTTCTGAAGGCACAGACTCTCATTAATCTTTGAATCCTCAGTACCCAGTATGCATATTCATGAGGTGTTTGCTAACTGAATGAAACTTATCTCAACAATGAAAGAGGTTAAAGCAAATGAAAAGATAAGAGAGTTTATTTCTTTCAAAAGTAAGCATAGAGATTCTTAAAAATTCTTTTTAACAACTTATACCTGCATAATCTTCCTCCATCAGAGGAAATATAGACACATCGATCTGTAAGATTTGTTGAGATGGAAACAAATTCATTGATATATCCTGCTCTTCGCATTAGTCGAAATGTATTCACTAGCTTCTTATGGTCTCGAATGACACCCAGGATGTTACCTAGCAGGAAGAAGAATATTTAATACATAAATAAAAAAGAAATCTCAACAGGATTTAAAATATACAGCCAACGAAAATGATAAGCAGCACTGAATAGTCATTTGAAAATACCATTAACATCTCTAGCCAGTCTATAAGGCTGTAGGGAAGCAATGGAGTGGAGTAGCTAAGGGCAGTCTGAGGGACCTGAGTCTAGGGTCAGCCCTACCAGGTGCTAGAAGAGTAACCCTGGAAAAGTTAGTCTCATTTTCCTCTCTGTCACCACCATGCTGGGGGTATAAACTTGAGGTGCAGACTCCCTGGGTTTGAACACTGGCTCTATCACTTCCAAAGAACCCATGTGAGGATTAAATGAGTTGATCTTATGTAAAGCACTTAGAACTCTGCCTAGCACCTAGTAACTGCTATTATTAAATAGCTCTTGTTGTCACCATCATCTGTGAAATAAGGAAAGCAGACTTCGCCTCCCAGGATTAGCTTGAGGATTCAGAAAGGTAGTGGTTGAAAGTGAAGAGTAATAGCTCCTTCAATGTTGGCTGCTGGGACACATTGAATGAGACATTTAACAGCCATTTTCCTACTCCCCAGCCCATGCAGGAAAGGTTAATGCCTTCCACAGTGGGAGGAAGAAGAGTGTGGGGGCTAAGTGGTCAGGGTGAGTACATGGAGTGCAATGGTTAAGGGACAGGCATCCAGACCACCAATCTCAAGAAGAGAGGACAAGGCACACTTGCTAATGAGTCTCCTGAGGAAGGGGGAGGTTAAAGCAGAGTCTAGAGCATGAACAGAAGGAAAGGGACTCTCTTGCCACAGGCTGTTGACTGAATATAAGTGACTGAATATAAGTCAACTCACTGTCAGGGCTGATCTGTTTATTTTTGCAGAATGCATCACATATTTAACTTGAACTTAAAGAAACCATGTTGAGGCTTATTCCACTGTGCAAATGCTGACAGCTGCTGAAGTACAGAAAGCAGCCAGTCTCTCAATGTGACCTTTTAGCTCTGATAGCGGTATCCTTGCAGAACCTGGATGACCCAGCCAATGGAATACCTTTGTTACCATTTTTCTACCTTTAAATTAAGGTCAACCTGGGTCCAGGGTCCCTCTCCCTGCCCCCACAGACTGTTCAGGATCAACATGTCTCCATAGTATGCTCACCATTGAGGAAGACGAGAAACACATTTGGGTAAGAGAGCTCTTCTCCACATAATAAATTCACATCTTCTACTCCCAGGTTACTGGCTAATTTAACAATGGGTCCATCTTCCATGTCAGTTGTGATGTGCGTCATAAGGGCCAAGTTTTTAACCAAACCACATGCCTTAAAAACAACATAGTCACTTCTAAGATGAACACTAGTAATACAAAGTACAGTTTGTATTTAAAAATAGTTCACCACTTTTGCTGATGGCAATGTAAAGCAGTGCAGCCATGTAGGGGACAGGTCAGCAATTCATATAAAAGTCTTAAAAATGTACATACCTTTTAACCCAGAGGAATTTATCCTAAGATAACAAGCAAGGATATAAATGTAGATTTAGTCACAGAAATCTTAGCACAGTACTATTTGAAGTGGCAAATAAAGACACCACCCCCCAAAAGAAAATTACATAAATTGTTATTCCCAGACAATAGAGCAGCATAGTCATTAAAATGACATTGTATAAAAACAGTAACGAAAAACATTGATAACTGTGGACACATAAAAACATACAAAACTTCTGGCTTGAAATGAAAGACAGTCTACAAAATAACTGGCCAGTACTCTATAAAGCTTCTTGGTCATAAAAGGCAAAGAAAGACCAAAGAACTGCTCCAGATTAAGAGACTAAGGAGACTAGACAACTGAAAGCAATGTATAATCCTGGGTCAGGAAAAAGACTTTAGTGGGACAACTGACAAAACCTGAATAAGATCTATAGGATATAGTACATTATGAATGGTAATTTCACGAGGTTGGTAACTATACTATGATTATCTAAGATGTTTGCATTTGGGGAATCCAGGTGAAGGATTATGAAAAATCTTTGTACTATTTTTGTAACTACTTTGCATGTCTAAAATTATTTCAGAATGAAAAGGAAATAAAATTTTTTTAACTTTTATACAACCAAAAATTCTAAGACAAAAATATAAGTAAGTATATAATATAGCAAACAGAAAAGAACAATGAGATGTGTGATACGTAAAGATTATATTTTCAATTCTTAAAAACCATCTGCTGTAGCGGGGCCTTTACTCTGAACAAGGCTCTGTGCTAAGACCTTGGGATACATCGGTGAACCCAACAAGGTTCCTTCCTCCTGAAGTTTACAATTTAGAATGAACAGAGTCACGTGAAACCAACAATGGTTAACATGAAAGAGAAAAGGTCACGACACAGGAAGTAGTATGTGCTATGGAAATAAACCTATTTAAACTTATCGGTTTAGTAGTGTTTAGGTAATTGCTCATGTACCCTACATAACTGAATTGAAATTCACTTTAGGTCTTGGGCTGTGTGTTCCTACTCGGCTGCAATTGCAACTATGATGTACTCTAAGGACACCTAAAAAAATAAGGTAAAGCTTAAAAAGAGCTCCTCATAAGCAAAGGTAATGGGTCTCTCAATTTTCCTTCACATTCTTGTCTCCTCTCCATTGCACGACTGGATTCTTGGGTTAACTAAACAAGCCAGAAAATTTGGACCATGTTTCTATTTGGGTGAGATACTAAATCAAATGCTTCTGCAGGTACTGATTCTGAAATGATACTGATGTTCTCCTGACAAACTGCATTAGTACTTCTTGGCATGTAAATGGCTGATGCAAAAAAGAATATGGCCTGGGGGAATGGGAGCAGAAGCAGAACATCACCAATGGGTACTGACAAAGCACACAGACTCTTCAGGTACCTTACCTCTCCTTCAGGAGTGTCCGAAGGACAGAGCATTCCCCACTGAGATGGTTGGAGGGATCGAGGACCACTCACTTTTCTTGTTTTTTCAAACTGGGAAGAGATTCTTGTCATCATGCCCAGTGCGGATATATATGACAAGCGAGAAAGTACCTGAGTCACACCTTGACGGTCCATTTTAAATCTCTTTAGAGACCAATTTCCCTGTAGAGAGAAGGCAGACACAGACTACCCCTGATAATTCATAAATTGCCTGATACTTCACAGTTACTCTGAGAAGCTCATTGTAGGAACAACATGTTTATGACATTAGAGCCATGATGTATATTTAGCAATCAAAATGTCACAGTTAAGATTAAAATTTAGTCAGGTCACTTGCTGGGGTTTTCAAGGAATTAAATGATTATTACCTATCTATCAGTCATCTCAGAATGCTTTGATGCATCAACCTTATCACATCAAAGCAGTTATTTTCTGAAGAACTAATTATATCCCAAACAAGCCAGTTCAACTAGAGATTTCCACTGGAAGCAATAAGCACTAAGAGAACAGTAGCAATTTCTACATACATTTAAGGTAAAACTAGCTTAACGCTCAAAGAGATAACTTCATGTTGGAATGTGCCATTATGTAAATATCTTCCAAAATAAGTCTTAATTAGAGGAAAATATAGCAACAGAAAAATGATTCTAATAACAGTTATCAGGGATAATGAATAAACTAGGCTCTTAATTAAGGCTAAAAACTGCATACATATTCATATTAAGAAATACATATCTTATGTGGCTATCATGTCAATCTTAAAAAAGATCCATATGAAATAAATCGTGAACATTAAACTTATCTCCTATGTGTTAAATATATATACATCAAATATATTATTTCATAGTTGTATTAATTGCACATATTAAATATTCTCAAGGGTAATTTAAAGATTAAGGTTAGAAACTGCTAACTTTTAAATTTATGGCAACATGAATTAATGGTAGAAAATAGTATGCATAGAAAAGCAAAAGAAAATAATTTAATGATCTTTCTGATTCAAAAGCAAAAAAAATATTGCATCTGCCAAACTGGTTTTTCATTTTTCTTTTGAAAATTTGATAAAAAGCTATGACTGTTCTCTTGAGAAAAATATACATAGGTCATGAACACAAAATTTTTCATTCAATTTCAGGGAAGGACTCATGAATCCTGGGTTAAAACCCCTCACAGTAGAAAAACTGCTAGGGTTTCAGAAGCAGATGAGGCGATCTGTTTGAATTAAGATATGTGACTTTAGGGGGCTCCCTCACAAATTAAAAGTTTAATCATCATTATAGTGAAAGTCTATCACTTCAGAAACCTGAGTTTTTGATAACATGGAAAAGAGCTGAATTCTAAGAAACACTATCCATTACAAAGCAAAGAAATAAAGCAAACACATTTATCCCATAAGTTAATTTCTTTACTGCTTTTTCCATTAACTCCTTTTATGCTTTGAATGAGAACAAACCTCAGAAACTTATGTCCAGAGAGTAAGCGTAAGATAAATATTCTGCACAGAACTAAAATAAGGCAGCAGCTGCTGGCAAACGGGAAGTAGATGGGGAGTGAAGCCAAGATGTTCAGCAAGAATTTGTTCTAGTATTCTACAGGAGTATTACAAAAGGGAGAGAGAAGCAGACAGGGGTCTAAAATTGCTCTTCTAAGAAAATTTATTTGTTGAAAATATTATACTAATGGCAACACAACTTTAGGAGCTGACCTTCTGCTGGTTGCCTACAAGTTGGGGAACGCCTGCAAGAAGGTTTAATACTGATTTTTCTAATAAGCAGTCTTCTCTGGGAGGTAAAGCGTTATCACTTAGGGACAAAAGAAGTGCTCAGAACAGCTATTATGACCTGAAAATCATAGGAAAGCAAGGAAAAGTATTCCTAACAGAAGTGTGTTTAAATGGTCTCTGGAGGCTTCTCTTTAAATATACAGGGATCTACTTTTAGGCAAACTGGGACCACAAGAGTTTAATGTGCCTAACTAGGTACAAAGGCCTGGTCTGCCTTAAGTTTAGATATAGCTGTCACTGCAAGGGCTGCTCGTATAGACTGAAAATTTCTAAAGTCAAGTGTTGCAGCAACTCCGCTACTAATTCTTTCATTAAGGGAATCAATGTGTAACACTATACTGTTCTTTTGTTGAGGCAAAATCCCATCCATAAAACTAATTTTCTGCCTGGCATACAAAATGTAAACCAGACTTCATCAGATAGACCTATAGTTGTTGCGCTTTAAGAAAAGGAGCAAGAACCTATCTGATAACCCTGTATGAACAGCCAGAGGCCCTGAATACACAGCAGCTGCAGAGGCCTGACTTTATCTCTACATGAGGAAGAGCTGATGGCCCTCTGAGGAATAAAAACCTACAATGAAATGAAACATTCTGTACTGTTATAGACAAAAGTTGTCATTAATAAACCTATTTGTAATATGTCCATTTTATTATAGAAAAAAAATGGGAAAATATATCCATGAGAAGAATGACTATTAACTGTGAAACTAAGATTTTCCTGTATGTAAGAATATATCTATTTTCTTATTGCCTCATATAACAGGAACTATAATTTGGCAATAAAGTCATATAGCAACAAATTTCCTACTGATAACATTTAAACTATAGACTATCTTTCAAAGTAGAAAAAAAATCTGGTTTGTAAGCATTCTTTTATATATACATACACACACACACAAACACACACATATAAATGCATATGAATAGATTTACAAATAAGTTACAAAACTCTAAACAAATGACTGAAGCCTTACGGTAGAAATGGCATTCACCATGCCATTGGTAATCTGGTCTTGACGCATGTGTTTGACTACATCAAACTGGGCTGCTCTTTGCTTAGGAATCACCTGGTCCGCAATCTTCTTCATTTCAGAATTAAATTTTTTGAACAAATCTTCAAAAAGAAGAGATAAAAGCTAAAAAAAAAAAAAAAAGTATATGGTAAACTTTCAAAATGCATTACTAGCTTGTTTAATAAGTTTTAGGTTTTTATTAAACTTTGTTAAAAAACAAAATAAAGAAACTGCTTAAGACTGAAAAAAATATATTTTAAAATTCAACTTGGTAAATATGTACTTTTCTTCGCTTGATGAAACTCACACTATCCACCCTTACTCATTACTCTCTAGACCAGTGAAAACTGGACCACAGACTCATACCAATCCGCAGACCAGTGCCTGGGCTCCACAAGCCTGAATAAGCAGAGAATGATGTAAATGCTGGAGAGGCCAAAATACAGTGTAAAAAAAAGTTCCATCTATGCTAGAAAAAAAAATCAAAGTGTTTAAGCCCCTACTTTAAGATTACTGGAAAACAGGGTTAATCAATGATTTCATGAAATAGATGAGTGGCAGAGGTGGAAGGAAGGCTCCAGGATTTGGAAGGAGAGTGGAGATCTTAAGAAAGATGTGTAAGTTCCACTGTAGAAAGCCATAAGACAACATCCTTCCCATTTTCATAATTTAAAAAATGATGAATCAGGTACAAAATCATAAACTGTTGACTCCTACAGAGAGGTAAGGGTGCAAGACAACAGGTGAACTGAACTGCAAATGGTGACAAGTCTCTCCAAGGACACGTGACAGAGCAGATGTCTGCCATAAAAGAAGAAATCAGTTAAAATTGTAAGGACTTCTCCAATGCCAAATGTGGGATATCATGAAAGCGTGGAATCCTTCAGAGCCCCAGACACAAGAGGATCCATATTCACAAGTTCTTTTCCATGAGTGCTCATGAAAGATTGGAGTAAAACCTGAGAAAGAAGATCTGAGAGCGACCCCTTTGTTGGAATAAGCAACAAAACCCTATCTATTTGCCTGGAGTTTCTCTCACATGAAGCAAAACCATTAAGTTACCAGAGTAGGGTCAGGAAACCCTCCAGCCGATGGTCCCAGGCAAAGGTAACCTGCGCTGAGAGAGAGGCAGAAACAAAGCTGTAGGTCTGTGAGGGTGGAAGAGGCACTCTCCCTGCAACCAGTAGTAACAGCAACCTACTGCTGGAGAAAGGCCAGCAAATCTTCTGGCCACTGACTCCAGGAAAAGGTACAAGGCCAGGTGCAAGAGGAGAAGCCACAACCATCTGTCCCTGGGGCAGGGCAGGAAACCTGCCTGGGCCAAGGATCCTGTACTGATACAAAGCAAGGGCCAGATATCGCAGGAAAGAGCAGAAAACTTAAAGCTTTCCCTTATAAACTTGTCGAAAAAGAGAGAATGTCCATTTTCACCTCTTCTGTTCAACATTGGATTATGGGGTACCATTCGGTGCAATAGGGGAAGAAAAAGAAATACAAGGTATAGATACTGGAAAACAGATAACATGTTTGTCCACATAGAAAGTCCCAAAGAATCTTTAAAAAACCCCAAACCCTACTAGAATCAATAAGTGAATTCGTCAAGCTTACAAGATATAGGCCAATACTGTATATAAAAAGTAATTGTATTTAAAACAGTATTGAGAGAAATTAAAGGGAGTTTCAACAGGAAAGATATATTATGCTCATGGTATATCTCAGTATTATTAGATATCAATTCTTTCTAAATTGATCTATAAATTCAAATACACTCTCAGTAAAAAAAGTAGCAGGCTTTTTTTTTTGTTTGTTTAAACAAAAAAATGGAGATGATAATTCTAAAATTAAATAAGAATGCTAAAAAGTCCTAAGTTTATAATGATAGAAAGAAAAAAAGAAAACCCTTCACTACCTACTTTTGGAGGAAATTAGGGAATTAAATCAATATTCTGCAAACTGGTTTAGAAAAAAACCCAACACAAAACATCTAGCATCTGCCTTTTCCATATAAATTATGTCTCAGGGTAGCCAAAGAGAAGCTAATGAAAATATTCTTTATTGAAAAATTCCAGCTTAACAATGCAGAAAGAATGAAACTTAGTGTATCACTATTTTGAGTGCCCTAATTAATTAATGGCCATAGGAATAAGCAGCAGCAGCTAAATGAAGCCATCAGGAGAAAAGCTGATGGGGAACTTTATAATGGATGAATCAGGGCCCCAAACATCTAACCCCAGTGATCAATTCCAACCACACAAAAAATAGATATAATCAGACATAGTCTTAAAAAAAAAAAAAAAAAGGCCTTGAGTAGGAACTAGCTTTTGAATTTAACTACCAGTTTACAAAAAATTTAGGAGGACAGAGGAATATATATGTTAAATGACACCATGGGAATACCATCATCTAGGGACCCAGAATGTGGGAAATTCTTTAGGAAAAAAGGTTAGAGGAATGAAAAAGCATAGTACTGGCATAAAAACAGACATATAGATCTATCGAACAGAACAGAGAGCCCAGAAATAAACCCACACCTATATGGTCAAGTAATACTTGACAAAGGATGCAAGAGCATACAATGGGGTGAAGACAGTCTATTCAATAAATGGTGTTGGGAAAATTTAACAGATATGTGCAAAAAAATAAAACTAGACCACCTTCTTATACTACATACAAGAATATACTCAAAATGGATTAAAGATTTAAATGTCAGACTCGATATCATAAAAATCCAAGAAGAAAACATAGGCAGTAAAATCTAGGACGTTTCTCTTAGTAATATTTTTTCTAAAATATTCCCTTGGGCAAGGGAAACAAAAGAAAAAATAAACGAATGGGACTACATCAAGTTAAAGTTTTTGCACAGCAAAAGAAACCTTCAACAAAATGAAAAGACAACCAACTGAATGGGAGACTATATTTACCAATGATACATCTGATAAGGGGTTAATTTCCAAAATGTATAAAGAACTCCACACCAAAAAGCCAAACAATCCAATTAAAAAATGGGCAAAGGACTTAAATAGACACTTCTCCAAAGAGAACATACAGATGGCCAACAGACATGAAAAACGTTCAGTGTCACTAATCATCAGAAAAATGCAAATTAAAACCACAATGAGAAATCACTTTACACCTGTCAGAATGGCTACCATGGAGAAAAGAGAACCCTAGTACACTGTTGATGGGAAAGCAGATTGGTGCAGCCACTGTGGAAAACAGCATGGAAGTACCTCAAGAAATTAAAAATGGAGCTGCGTTATGACCCAGCAATCCCACTTCTGGGTATATGTCTAAAAAAACCCAAAACACTAATTCAAAAGAATATATGCAGCCCTATGTTGAGTGCAGTGTTATTTACAATAGCCAAGCTACAAAAGCACCCGAGTGCCCATCAATAGATGAGTGGATAAAAAGCTGTAGTACATATATACAATCAAATATTACTCAACCAGTAAAAAGACCGAAATCCTACCATTTTCGACAGTATGGATGGACCTAAAGGGTATTATGCTAAGTGAAATAAGTCAGTCAGAGAAAGACAAATACCACATGATTTCACTTACATGTGGAATCTAAAGAACAATATAAACAAACAAACAAAATAGAAACAGACTCATAAATACAGAGAATAGACTGATGGTTGCCAGACGAGAGGGTGGTTAAGGGACTGGGTGAAAAAGGTGAAAGGATTGAGTACAGATTAGTAGTTACAGAATAGTCATGGACATAGTAAAGTACAGCATAGGAAATATAGTAAATAATAATAACTGTGTACGATTCCAGTTGGCCACTGGAAATATCAGGGGGAACACTTTGTAAAGTATATGACTGTCTAACCACTATACTGTTCACTTGAAAGTAATACAAAATAATATTGAATGTAAACTGTGATTTAAAAAATTTTTTTAATAAATACTTTTTAAAAAAATGAAAGGAAATGATTTGATGACTCAGATTTGTTCAAACCCAATTTGTGGAATAGGGGGAATCTAAGGGAGTTAAGGAGGGCATAGATAAAACAAGATTGATTTCTATTGATAATAATTGAAGTTGCATGCTGGATATATGGGAGCAAGCTTTATTAGCTAATTTTATTTTTAATATTAAATTTCAATATTTAATATTATTTTAATAGCTAGTTCTATTTTTGTACATATTTGAAATTTTATACATGTTTAAAGATTTTTAATAAAAACTAATTCTAAACTTTATAGGGAAAAGCCAAGACACTCCTGAAAAGGTGAAGGGACTGATGACTACATAAACAAATTGACCAATGGGTACAATAAAGAGTCCAGAAACAAATCCACACATATATTAAACCTTGTTATACGACAGAGGTGGCACTTCAGATCACTGAGGAAGTGAAAGACTATATAAAAAATGGTGCTAGAACTTGTTATTCACTTGAAAAACAAATGAAATTGGATGGCTTACTTCATCCCATATACAAAAATCCATTCCAGATGACTAAAGAACAAATGCTAAAGGCATAAATTTAAAATATAAAAAAGCAGCATTAAAAAAAAAACAGGATTGACAAAATTAACCACAGTTAAAATTATAAACTTCTAGACATCAAAAAATCCCACAAAGTTTTTTTTTTAAAGAAAAGAATCCAGACTGGGAGGAGATATCAGCAACACATATAACTGAAAAAAAAACCTAGGAACCCAAATATACTAAAAAATCTTGAAATCAATAAGGAAAATGCAACAATTCAAATGGTATCTCAAAGAAAAAACAGGAATGGTCAATAAGCATATGTAAAAGAGGCTCAACCTCATTAGTAATGAAGAAAATGCAAATTAAGATCACAAGATGTCACTTTATACCCACTAGATAATCAAGACAAAAATTTAAAAGTCTGATACTAAGTCATAGGATGAAGATCATCAGCAACATGTACAATGTGATGAACAAATATTTGTAAAATTAGTCTGACATTCTCCAGTTAAGCTGCAGATTTAACTTGACTCCAATGACTAGGCAATCCTATTTGTAGAAACTCTTGCATATGGGCACCAGAAGATACAAATAAGAATGTTAATATTTTTTGCCCGGCTGGGTGTGGCTCAGCAGTTGAGCGTCGACCTAGGATCCAGGCGATCAGGGTTCAATTCCCGGTCAGGGAACATGCCCAGGTTGTGGGCTCGATCAATGACTCTCTCATCATTGATGTTTCTACCTCTCTCTCCCCCCTCTCCTTTCCTCTGTCTGAAATCAATAAAGATATGTTTAAAAAAAGAAAAAAAAGAAGTTAATATTTTAAAAAGGGAAATATACACTAATTATTTACTTAAAGAGGAGTTCTGAAATTCAGTGAAATCTTGTAAGCTAAAGATTTTCTAAATTCCATACTGACTATGTTCTTGAATATTTATTACCCATGGGTAGTTTTTTGACTCATAGTGAAAACTTCGAAGCCAATGAGTCTTCTCCCCTAGCCATTACTAAAGAAAGAATTTCCTAAGTAGAATGTGATGTTATGCTCTTCCCCCTTAAGTTAGACACAGCCTCCCACTTTTCCACTAAAATCGACTTTGTAATAGGAAAGCCAAGATCCTGGACTTGAATTTGCCACGTCAGAAATGTTCTAAAAAGAAAGCTTCCTCCTCTAAAGAGCTTAATCCTTTCTTCCACTTAGACCCAGCAGTTTCACTCCTAGAAAGAAAGAATATGGGAATGGGAGCAGGTGCAAAGGGACAAGAGGGAGAAGGAAACCCATTTCAGCAACTTCCTGTGGAAACTGGCAAAAGGAACTTGAATAAGCATTCTGAACAGAAGCAAATGCCCTTAACCTAAACCACAACAGCTCAGCTCTATTTTAATTAGTCTCTTACATTTAAGACTTTTGTCTCTCAAATTATGACAAGGATTTTTTAGATCACAGCTGAATTGTTGAAGCCCCCGATTCAAACACAAGAAAATGCTCCTGGTACTAAACAGGTAAAAAGAGCACACTCATCAGAACTGCCTTATTAATAAATTTTTCCAGCCCTAAATTTTCAATTTAAGAGAAATGTTCTCCAGTTCACAGAGCAGTGAGACACTACAAGGCCAAGTCATACAACAAGTCACATTATTTAGGTCAAGAGTGAAATGACTAAAAGGGATGGAATGCTGGTGATAATATTCACTACCCTTCACAGTTAGTATGAGGCCTTTCAGCTTGTTTAAGACAGGAGCACTAAAGAGCACATTATATTTAAGGAAAAAATGCTGACAGCTCATCAATTGATTTTCAATGAAAATCCTAAAAAAATTAATAAAGAAGTTAAGCTGCTGAAATAGTTTCACCAATTAGCTTAATGTCAAAGAATTCTAATTAGGCGTCTTGAGATTGCTATTTAGTGTTTAAGCCTTCGGAGAGCCAAATTCTCCTTTTCACACAAACTGGTTGCAAAATTAAAGACATTAGGCAGCCTTAATTACATTATCAGAACAGCTGGGATTAGGCAATCTCTGAAGTCAAGACGGCATTCTTTTGTCACAGAGTGGAAATCCCTGGCTTTCCAGGGTGCCGGATTTTGGTGCCGTTCATATCTCACCCATACAAAGCAAGCTGCATTAGAAACAAAAAATTTGCAAACAAAGAATAGAGTTATGCTCAGCAAATAATGAACACATTACAGAAAAAGAAAAGGTAGGTGAAAAGATTAAGCCTGAAATGGGTAGGTTTTGCTAACACCTCTACTGGCGGCTGGCCTGCCAGCCCTCAGGTGGCAGGCAGTAAGACTGAGGGAAAGCTCTGTGGACCAGTTTGGCCAGCAGATACAGCTCTGTTATCTAAAGCTGAAGCACATTTACGCTCCCTCATCCCATGGGGTGTGAAATTAGCAGCTATTGTTTTTACACATTTTAGCCAACATAATGCCTTTTATGTCTCTACATTGTTTATAAAGCCATGTTTTCTTGCACATGGGAACCCTCATTTTAATTTTAATTTTTTAAGCAACAGGATAGTTTCTCCTCTACCCTCTCCTGACTTCATTCCTTATTCCTCTAAATAACCAACACTTTTTAAAAATGAACTCATTTAACTGCATGATTTTTTTTCCAATTAAAAAACTGTAAAAATTGGGATTGATGGTGGTAGGGATACCCACAGTGCCCCAAACAGTGGTCAATCTGAAGGTGGCCAAAACCCACCAACTAGCATCAGCCATTATAACCACATAGAACTCCCAAGGATGCACACTAAAATTTCCCCCAAACCTATAAATTTTTAATTCTAGTTTTAAAAAATTTAGTTGTGGTAGTATCTGCTGGATACCATTCCAATTACCACCATCTGGCATCGAGAATACTGCCATAGCCTCCTAACCACTCCACTCCTGGCCTGTTCATCTCTGAATCACATATTTCTACACTGAAAATCAGGTTGCATCATTTCCTTGATTAAAATTCTCCAGTGGTTTTCCACTGCATGTAAAACTAAATACAAACCCCTTCCACCACCTGCATGCTAGTTCTCCAATGTCATCTCTCACCAACTCCACACCCCATGCACTCCAGCCACAGTGATCCTCTCTTCCAGTTCCTCCAGCACCAGAACTCCCTGGAGATGGATATGCTTGCTTGGGTCTCTTGCTGGAATGTAGTTCCCAAGGTTGTGTGAGACTGGCTTCACCCCATTCAAGTTGTAGCTGGCATATTTGAGGATTCAGCTTAAAAATATCACTTTTTCAAAGAGATCTTTCCTGACCATCTTGACTAACAGTCTTTCCCCCAGCAATACCCACCCCTCTCTCTAGCATTAGCCTGTTTTTGGTTTTCTTTAAACATTTATAACTATCTAAAATTACCACATTTACAGTTTACTTGTTCATTGTCTGTCTCCCCTACCAAAATGCACACTCTTGAGAGCAGGTGCCTTGTAAAGTCTTGGTCACCATTGTATCTCAGTGCAGAGTACTTTAGCTGTGGATAGAGAGATGAATATAAATGGCTCCTGCCTTCAATAAGCTTATGGTCTAAAGGGAGAAAGAGCATGCAGGTAAAGAATTATATAGTAATTCAGCATGCAAATAAAGACTTGAACAAAGTGTTGCTGGCATTTGAAAGACAGAGCAACTAACTACTCCTGGGGTTCACAGATGGTTTCAGGGAGGGTGATTCAAAGAATAATGAATGGGTAGGAGCTCATTAGGGGAAGGGTGAAGGGGAGATGAGGGAGGGGCAACAGGCAGAAGGCATAACTCAAAGGCACAGAAGGATGAACAAGCATCATTGTGTGTTTAGGAAGATGTAAGTGGCTCACCTTGGCACGAGATCAGGCTATAAAAAAGGTGTACAGCAGCAAGATCATCAAGGACCCCATTAGCCCTGCTAGAATTTACACTTCATTCTACAGAGCTGTCAACCACTTTTATGAATTCCACACAGGGGTTTCAGGGAAAGGGCAAACAGGCAGAGAAACAAGCTCTTACGTCCCACTTCAACTAGAAAGGCTCAACTTTTACCTATTTTAATATTGGGATTCCGAGTAAGAGTTCATGCTTTAAAAACCTTTAAATCCACGTCTGAAGCTCAAGCCTGCTGAGGGATCCTCCTGGGAAAAGGACATGTGCTTCACATAATCTTATAGTAAGTGCTCAGGAATGTGTTGGGATTGCATTCTTCCCACCAGGTGAATAGGAAGGCACCTGGCCAGAGCCTCGAGAACAGACCGAGGGGAGGGGCAGCTAAGAATCAGGGAAGGCACACAGAGGACTCAAATGGACTAGTTCTGTACTCACTCTTAGATGAGTTGGGCATGGGAATACTAGTTTTATGAGTCTTAATACACAAACACACATACACATTATATATAGTCCTATATGCATGAAATATTTCATAACTAAAAAGCACAGACACAAAAGCAGGCATATGTCAATTTCTGTAGCAACACAGGCATTTCACTGATTAAATCTCCTCTTAAGTAAGAAGGATTGGCAATAATGGCCAAGCAACATTCATAGACATACTGCTTTGAGTATCTGTTTTATATTAATGAGGACAAACTGCTTTAATAGATGATTTCTTCTAAAATTGCAAAGCCTGACTCGAAACTTGCCTCTGACACAGGACTCAAAATGAGGTCCACAAAACTTAGCATAAATTCATACATAGGCCTGAATGTCTGCAAGCCAAGAGCTTCCAATAGCATAACTTTAAAATGCCAGTGAATAAAGATATCTGTACATGCATAAGATGTCTCTGGAAGGGTAGAGGAAAGGAAGGGAAAAGTGACTTACTGGAGAGAGGAACTAGGGAACTGAGTCAGGTGGGAAGGGCGGTCAGAAGTGGGAGACTCATTTTCACTGCAAACTTTCTTGTAGTTGTCTGAAATTCATTTTACTGTAGTAATGTTATTTTTTAAAGCCTTTTCACTGTGTATTGTGATTTTTATTTTAATACCTGCTATCTGATAATGCTTAATTTACTGTTTTATTTTTAAAAATCATAACATTATTTTTTTAAAAACTAAAAATACTTGCTTAAATTGATAAGACAAATAACCATGAGAATAGTAAAAAGAGCATCTTACAGCCCAACTGTGACTGAAAGAACTAAAGAGAATGTTTCAGCTGCTTGATGCAAGGAGACAGAATTCAGAGGTTTATAGCCAAGTTAACTGCTTTAAAACAAACAAAAAGCAGAACACTTTTCAGAGGAATAAGACAGAATATCACCCACAATGTTCATGAGCATACAATCCAAGACTATTAGCCATATGAAGAAACAGGAAAACATGGCCCATATTCAAGATGACTGAGATGTTGGAATTAGCAGACCAGGATTCTGAAGTAGCTATTAAAATTCAAGGATATAAATGAAAATATGATTGCAATGAATGAACAAACAAGAGGTCTCAGTAGAAAAAAACAGAAGCTATAAAAATACCCAAATGAAAATTTTAGAACTGGAAAATTCAGTATCTAAACTGGATGAGCGTAACAGCATATTAGAGACAACATAAGTAAACTTGAAAGTAGGTCAATAGAAATTATCCAATCTGCAGAACAATATAAAATTGAAAAGAAAATGAACAGAGCCTCAATATTCAAGGGTCTAATGATATAATTTGAGTCAGAAGAAAAGAAAATAGTACAAAAAAGGTAGTTAGCCCAGCCAGGCGTGGCCCAGCAGTTGAGCATTGACCTAGGATCCAGGAGATCGAGGTTCAATTCCCAGTCAGGGCACATGCCCGGGTTACGGGCTTGATCCCCAGTAGAGGGTGAGCAGGAGGCAGCTGATCAATGACTCTCTCATCAATGATGTTTCTATCTGTCCCTTTCTCTCCCTTCCTCTCTCTGAAATCAATAAAGATATATTTTTTTAAAAAGATAGTTAAAGAAATAAAGCCTGAAAATTTCTCAAATTTGCTGAAAGGCACACATTTACAGATTTAAGAACTTAGTGAACTTTACTCAGTACATCCACACCAAGGCAATTCTTTAAAACCAAAGATAAAAAGAAAATATCAAAAGCAGCCAAGTCTATATTCTAGCTCTTTTAAAAAAATTACTGATTTAAATGCTGAAACATAAAGTTTGAAGACTTTTAGATACTTGCTAACCAGTTGAAAGGGGTACATACTCTCAAAATAAGGTATAATTTACCAGCAAAGACTTAAAATGAGATTAGAGACCTTTTTACTAACCCACTTCTACTATGTCACAAAAAGTTAGGGGATTGTTTACTTGTTTACTGTTCACCTCTCTCAATAGACACTAAGGACTAAGAGAAAAGGGAACTTTGTCTTATTTCTTCTGTATTCCCAGTTCCTAGGACTATGCCAGGCATATGGCAGCTGATTCATAATAAATATTAATGCCCTGGCCTGTGTGGTTCTGTGGGTTCAATCCTCGATGGAGGCATGTGTGGAGGGCAACAGATCAATGCTCTCTCTTACATCAATGTTTTCTTCTCTCTCTCTCTCCCCATGACCTCTCTAAAGTCAGTAAACATGTACTCAAGTAAAGATTTAAATAAATAAATAAATACTACTTAAAAGTCATACTTCACTTCCTACATTACACAGAATGAGGGTAAACATCTCAACAAAAGATACAGGTAATATACTAGTAACATGTTTAAAGAATTAAGAGAGTTTTCATAGTTAAAGAAATTCCTAAGAGATAGTAAGTCATATGTGAAACGTTTCTACTTCAAATATATGAATGTATATTCCATTCAACTATCTCTTCCTCCTACTTAAAATTAATACCAAATTAATTTTTATTAAAGAAAATAAGATTTCTGACATGGAATAATTTAGTTACCTGTCCTGCCAATTCCAATCGCTTGTTACCGTAATAGTCTCTGTCATCAACTTTATTATCTCCTTGAGCCAGAATTACCCTTCGTACCATCACTGCAGTATAGATGCATTTGGCTCGGAAATTGAATTCTTTAACCTGTAATTCAGAAATCAGAGAAAATTTTTGAAACAATGCATATTATAATTTAAGGTGCCTCAAGAAAAGAACCCATGTTATAATATTTAAATAAGAAAATAATGAATTGTTATGATTCTTGCTATTCAAAAGAAATTCAACTAGTCTATTAAACTTCCTAAGAGCTGAGATGATGTCTTTTCAGGTTTGTACTCAGTCCCTATGGTAGCTTTTCTCCAAAGCTGATCCCTATCAACTCCTTCCCTCGCTATGTTTCACGTCACTCCTTCACTAAGAGGTAGAATCCATCATCCCCTTTGTGTTGGCCTGTAAACTAGCAGTTTTCACTTCCTCTAAGAGTCCTGAAGTACCACATGAGAAGTCCAGGACACTCTGCTGGGGGAAAAGAGAATACCTGGAAAAGCACTGAGGAACCAGAGATATGAGTGAGGAAGACATTTTAGGTGTCCAGCCCAATCAAGCCTTCAAATGACTTCAGCCCCAGCTGCTATCTGTCTGCAACTTTATGAGACCCAAAATGAGAAAGCCCTTCTCCCACTGTCCTGCCCAGTCAAACCACCACAGATTCATGAGATAGCAATAAACAGTTATCTTGTGCCATTTGGAAATGTTTGTTATGTAGCAATAGACAATAGGAATAGTGCTAAAACACTGTCTGGTACTCAAATATCTACTGTATGGATGAACAGATGGATGAATGAATCCACTGCAAATGTTCTACTCAATCTTCTCTAGTACAAACCCTGAGATCCATATAAATGAACCTGGCTCAATCAGTAAGTTAAATCAGAACTGGTTACATAATTGCACTGGCTTGTCTGGGAAGACAAAAACCTTGGAGAACTAGGTACGTCCTTTTTCTATATGCAAAGGTACTCACTGGCACATGGGTCAGGATGGTAGAAGCCAGGAGCTCTCTTGCTTCTTCTATTTTGGTTTTCTTTGGTCCACCTCCCCACATCCTTTGTCTTCTTACTTTGTTCCCTATATATTTTAATGCCTATGAAAAACAGAATATAGTATAACAATGTGTAACAATATCTTTGAAGACAAGTTATTAAGCACCTACCCATACATAACACTATAAGCAAAAAAGACAAGGGTCCTGGTTATGGAGAAAGCTGCACTGGGCCTAGTCAAAAATCAACATTTGTCACAAATCAATGGCAAAACAGCATAATACAGTATCTAATACACTGGTTCCCTATTTTATAATTTGTTTTCATACTATAAAATTGATAATCATTATAGAAAATTTAGAAAATACAGATGAGTAAAAAATATATATAAAGTAGCCATAAAGCTTCCACCTAAAAAAAACACAGTTTACAGTTAATATTTTGGGGTAGTACTTTTTCTCCCTCAAAAAGGAATTACACCATGTAAGACTTCTAACTTGAAAACTACTAAACATTGCTGAGAAAAAACAAAACCTAAATAAATAGATGATTGCTCCATTTTCATACACTAGAACATTTAATACTGTTAAGATGGCTTACTGTTAAAATTCTCTTCAAAATGACCAAGAGATGCATCATAATTGCTAATTATACTCCTGGCAGGCTTTTTAAAAATCAAAATTAATTGATTCTAAAATTTACATGAAAATGCAGAAGACCTGGAATAGCTGAAACAATCTTGAAAAAGAAAAGTTGGAAGATTTACATTAGTGGATTTCAAGCTGGGTGACAAGTACATGAGGGTTCATAATATTATTCTCTGTATTTTGCACATGTTAAAATTTTTAATAAAAAGCTTTTAACGAAGAGGATCACGTCGTTCTTATTACTTTGTAACAATGATGAATGCTTTTTTCTTTTTAAACTGGCTTTTAGTTAGTCAGAAGAAAATGCCGGGATCCCTAATTCTTTATCCTAAAATTCCTGTCCCCAATTACCTGCCTGGTAAATTTCTTTTCCATGCTTCAAAACCTAGATGAGGTATCACTTCTGCTTTGAAACCTTTCCTAGCCCCACTCCTTTTTCTCTATTTTAATTCCTTACATATGAAACACTGAATACTTTCATTAGCATTCACATAACGCTATATTTTAACTGTCTATTTACATGTATATCTCTCTCCTACTAAATGTCGTGTCATCTTTTTCTTTGATTCCTAATGACAAGTACAGTGTAGAATTCCTCTGTTACAAGATTTGGGCACCAAACCTAGGATCTTCCCTACAAAAAGGCCATTAGAGCATAAGATAAACTAAGACCCTGTAAACACCTGCTGCAGTAACCTAGCAGTAAGTAATAACTAGGGAACTGATTAAAACAACTCAGCAGTTGGTGGGATCCAGGAACAGATAGGCAGTTGGGTTTTCCCTAAACTGAGCTGTCCTCATTAAATTCTGGTCTTCCAGTTCCCTTGGGAAAAAGGTTAAAGATGCTTCACTTTAAGGAAGAAACAAAAAAGAACACAGGGGCATCTGGTATTACTTCTAATGTAGCAGAAAGTCATCTTGTCCCTAGAATATCCAATCACATTGCCAGGGTTTCATAGTGTGAGGGTAAGAGCCCAATCTGTTCATAAATAGGCCAAGATGACACCCCTACTGCATCCTATCTTCCCCAAAAGAAAATAAATAATTTCTTCTCTATACACCAAATCACTTGGCGAGGATGATGTAAAATGTACGTAACTAATATAGAGCAAAAAGGCTTTGTGAACAGAAGAAAAGGAGGCGAGACTAAAAGGCAGGCAATAAAAACGAAATGCTGGTTTTAAGCAACCCACTAAAATGCCATATCGTCAAAAATTCTATTATATGAGATAAAATGTACTTGCTACATTTCATTTAGAATTACATAAGATATTCATGTTGCCCTAGTTCATAATATATGTTCAACTTAACTGTTTTGGATTACTTGTATCTCTGCAACCTTTTATTAGTAGCAAATAACTAATCTATGTTTTAATCCAGCATACAGAGTACAAACCATCTCAAATTTATACTTTGCTTGTTTTCCTCATGTTAGAAACATTTGTCTTACTTGCTAACTAACTATATTTTCCTCTTATCATTTTTTTTCCTTTTTATTGAATTTATTGGGGTGAAACTGGTTAATAAAATTATATAGGTTTCAGGTGTACAATTCTATAATACATCATCTGTATATTGTATAGTCTCCTTCCATCAGCATTTATCTCCCCTATACCTTCTAATTCCCCCCATCCCCTTTTTCCTCTGGTAATCACCATAACATTGTCTGTGTCTATGAGTTTTTCTTTTGACCTTAATCCCTTTTCCTCTTTTAATTGAACTTCTCTGATTCAGTTAGATAAAATTTTCTGTCAGTACCTATTTAAGAGAAATAAATGAGCAATTTTCCAACCCACTATTAGCCCCTGCTCAAACGGCTTTATGATTCTAGGGTTATGTGACAACTAATGATGATGTATGTAATAAAATGAATACTAGATCTCATTGAGTCCACTGGGGTATCAAGGCAAATTGCTCTTTCAGAGCATTACAGAGTTTTAAAGGATAGAGTGTATCTCCCCAAACTGAGCCACTTCCTGGGTTTTTCTTAACATTTTCCTCTTCATGTTCTAGGAACCTCTCGACAATATAATTTCAGTTTGTAACAAAGACTCATGCTCACTAAATATTTCACTTTCAATAAAGACCAAAAATAGCATCTTCTAAATCCCAAGCACTTTTCCTGATACTGCTGCCCCAAACCAGAGTTGACTATTAATTAACTGCAGAAAAAGAGGGAGGCAGTGATGAGAATAATCCCCACTGATTTGTGCTTTGGAATTACATATACTTACATATGAAAATAACCTTCCTAAATGTTTGACTCAGTCTTTGAAAATACCAAGACAGGCTTTGATTTTTCAGAATACACACTAACAGATACAACTGGGAAAATGCTATCTCTGCAAGCATCCTAGGTGACAAGAAAAAAACCGCCTGGAATTTATACCCTGTTGTAAGTAAGCCACAGAATAGACAACAGACATATGGTTCAATAAAAACTCTACTGTGCTTCTATAGTAGGGAATTCCCACCTCCCAGGATGGCTCTTAGGGATGTCACCATTGATTTCCACTTAGCAAAGAACTTTACAAATGTTGGACTAAAAGTCCTAAGTATGGCTGTTATATATCCTAGGCATATGTGTGTATGTGTGTGTGTGTCCCTATCTTCATCTTTTGTCTTGTTCTAAAATCCCCAGGTTCCAACAGGAAGTGCCTCAGCAGGTCAATGAACGCTCTGTAGTGGTAAAGGGGTCTCTGATCTGGGCCTTCCTTGCTGATAACACTGGGAATTCAGGAGAAAGGAGAGAAATTACATATAACTAGATGTCAAAAGCAATTAGAAGTAGAGAATAAGAAGAGATATTAAAGAGAAATGAAAAAAAAAAAGCTTTCTATACTAGAGTTGCTGTAGTTTTAATATATATAACTCAGGCAAATAAGGAAAAAAGAGTACTTCCTATCATATGAGACCAAAAGCCTCTTGGCCACATGTTCCCCTTCCAAGTTAGACACCACAGGATGATGATTTGTCTATGCCTAATCCCTAACTAAGTCAGAGAAGCTTCTCTATCACTCCTTCCATCTCTCTAACACCCCTCCCAAACCTACACCCCCAAAAGTCACTGCATCCCATGCTTTATCAATGAGCACCATTAAATCTCCAATTCCCTTTCATAGCAAAGGGAAAAATGAAAAGACACACCTGCATCTGTGTGAAAATCTGAGCTTTCTGGCACTCTTCCAAACTGGGCCCAAATGCAGCCATCACGTGCTCCTCTGTTCCAATCATCTGCACAATTTCCTGGTCACTCTCAACACCCATGGCCTAGGAAGGAAAGAAAAGAGAGAAAGAGTGCTGGCTTTGTATTAACTCACTGACATTTGCTTATGCTAATTTGGCATTGTTTGTGGGTATTACTTCTAAGCAAAAGCTAGCTCTTTCCTCAGAAATGGTGCCATCTGGCATTGGCAGCCAAAGCCCAAGCTGCAGAAGAACCTGAGACAGAAATTTTGATTAGGAAGAGGAAAACAAACATTCTCAAGCACTTTTTGCATGTGTACTATTTTGTAAAATTTATAAATATTCTATGAGTTTCATCATGAAGAAAGGAGGTGGGGAGGTACAGTGAAGACACCGGTCACAATCACAAAGGCAAACTGAAAAAGTAAAATAAAATAAAAATAAACAGCCAAAGGGCAAATCAGAAAATGTGCATTGCTGAAAATAAACAGAACCCCAATTAGCTTTGTCAAAAGAATGATTTTTCTGAAAACTGTCAAATCATCCACATTCAAGCTAAAAGAACTTTTCCTAAGGGGTGTTTTACCTCACTCTTCCAGAGACCCCAAGCTATACTTCATGCAGGTTTTAAAAGAGATCGTTTAAAACTAAGCACACACTTAACAGGTTTAAGAAACCCACTTATCTTAAGTGTTTCAAGGTGGCAGCCGGCAATGCAGGTCTTTGTAGATTCCATATGGTGCGAAGGCTCACTCCTTCACACACTTGCCTGGAATTCTGCCATATCAAGAAATACAGCACAATCACACTAACCGTCTCTTGGCAGAGAAATAATCTGCTTCTTAGAAGTTAGGGGAAAAGTTATGTTTGCATTAAAATTCTTCCTTTAGCTATGCAGAGAAAACAGAACCAGGGATAATTGTCTCGTTAGGCTTTGATCCTCTGGTTCTCAGTTCTCCCTCCACATGGGGGGTGGGGGGGGTGTTAAGTTGAATCCCAAATTCCAATGCAGACCTTCAAGAACATTAGCCGGAGTACAATGGAAAGGGCACCTCTCTGAGGTGTCTGTCCTAACATAATGTCAACAGTAGACCTTATAAACACTACCTCTTCCACCTCGGTTTTCCCATTTCTACAAGAGGCACAACTCAAAATTCCCCTCCAGCTCAAAATTCTACAATTCTATAACTGAATTTTAGTCTGTATTCTGTAAATCTGACGTGGATACTTTAGGATCAGATGTAAACTTACTGAAAGTTTTGAAGTTTCTTGAGGGGAGCTAAATATATGCTGTGTCCCTTTTAGGCCAACTGTGATGGCTTAAAAAATGTTCACCAATTCTTTGACATTCCCTTCAAAAGATAAAGACTAATTCCTCCCCTTGAGTGTACACTAAACTTAATGACTCACCTCTACAGAAAAAAGAGTGGAAGTGACAATATATGACTTTGGGGCCTTGGACATATAGAGCACTGTAGCTTCCTGCTTTCTGTATCTGAGTGCTCCTCTCAGGGAAACCTGCAGCCATGTCACACCCAAGCAGTCAATTGAAAGTTCCGGTGGTGAGGCCAACTGCCATGTGTGAGAGCCATCATGGAAATAGACCCTCCAGCTCCAATCCAGCCTTCAGGTGATGGTAGCCTTGGCTGACAGCTTGACTCATGAAAGACCCTGAGCCAGAACCACCCAACCAAACAACTCCCAAATCCCTGACCAACAGAAACTGCTATAATTTGTTATATAGCACAGGTAACTAATAGACCAAATTTTGGAATTAAATTCACTATTTAAACTTAAAAACATTTTTTAAGTGTATAACTTGTTCAAAATTTTTTTGTTTAGTGAATAAAGTTTTCAGGATACAAACCTTTTTTGTACTTAAATTTTTGCATATTTTTATCTCTAATTTCATATGATGAATTTATTAAAATGGACACTTGACATTCATCAAACCACTTAGCCTTTCATAGATTAAAGAAGAGCAATCCTAAAAAATTATCAGTCCTAATTTTATTTATTTTTATTATTTTTATTTTTTATCCACTGCAAATTTATTATGCACTGGAAGCTTAACTGAAAAACCAACAGCATAGTTAAAAGGTGTCATTTCCATTCACAGAAGAACAGGTTTAAAAATACATTTTCTTTTCAATGTATTCAGTCAGCCCGACTGGGCGTGGCTCAGCAGTCGAGCATCGACCTAGGATCCAGGCGATCAGGGTTCGATTCCCGGTCAGGGCACATGCCCAGGTTGCAGGCTCGATCCCCAGTCGGGGGCGTGCAGGAGGCAACCGATCAATGACTCTCTCATCATTGATGTTTCTATCTCTCCCTCTTCCTCTCCTTCCCTCTCTGAAATCAATAAAAATATATTTAAAAAATATATATATACTCAGTCAGTACATAATCCTTTATAAAAATTGTATATATAATAATTGAGCTACTGCTGCAAGACAGCAGCATCTAGGGGCCCTCTTCCTTCAAGAAACCTGGGAGTCAGTGCACCGAGCTATAAATGGCAGAAAGGCAGATTCTGCAGATGCCGTCTCTCTGAAGTCATTAGGGAGCCACACCACGTGGAGACTTTATGGTGCTGGAGGGGAGATGCTAGTGGCATCCTTTAGGGCCAAGTTTGATAAGTAATCCTCTGTCTCCCTCCTGGTCCTCCTCCTGTTCCTTTTCTTCCATTCTTTTTCTTTCTGTTTATACATTAGGACAAGTTAAGGTTGGAAATACGTTGCTGCAAATAGTATGCAACTCTCAAAGTTATCTGGAGCCCAGACTTTGAAACTCAAATAGAAAAAGTCATATCCCTGCTAGAAAGGATGGCTTTCCTTTAATACCTCCAGAGTAAGAGTGACAGTTTCCCATGTCCTTTTCAGTAGAAGGTGCAGGATTGTGGTAGGACTGCTGTCTCTGGCCAGATTTAAGGTAAAGAATCCCTTATTTTCTTCCTTTCTGTTTCTCTGAAAAGTGCTCACTTAGCCCATAGGTGTCTATGAGGGGCTGCTCCTAGAGTCACTCAGTATCAGGGATCTATTGCCTTTGTTCAAAGGTCAAACAAAAACCTGGTCTTATTCTCCTTTCCTTGTCCCTACTTAATAGTCTTGGTTAGAATAAAATTCTGCATATATACCTCTGGATATTAATAATATTGATCAGTGATTTTATCAGTGAAGAAAACTTTCTTACAAATTTAAATCATGAAGAAATAGCAATTCAGATTCTTTGACCTAGTGTCTTGGTGAGATCCAAGGTGATTTTACAGAAGAAAACAGACATCAAGCATTTTGGTTGCAACATAGAAATAGGAGGGTGCTTCTAAAAGTTTTCAACAATGTAAACATTCCTAAGTAAGGATGAGAGTAAGTGAATACCAGTGGAGTTTATATCCAAGCTCAGGCTCATATAATGCATTATCATTTGTTCCTTCCCACATCTCCTGTGTCCTACTTCTCAATTTTTCTCATTCATCACACTCTTGCCTTAACTGCTCTGTGTAGTATGCATTTATTTTCAATAGGTCTTTATTTCCATGTTTATCTGACTTTTGAATCTCATTGGAATATGCACATCAAATTCCTTTCTAAAATATTATGGTTTAGGAAGCTCAGTTTCACAAGTACCTTACTAATTTTTTGAGATGTTTTATGGATAAAGAAAACTTTACAGATTTATATGCATTTTACTGCGTCAGTAAACGAACCATTCACTGGGGCTCACTTTAAAAGAGCACTCCTTTGAAAGTTTTATGGTATGAAATATATGCAGATATTTATGTCCTAATTTTTAAGCAAATGAAAAAAAACTAGATTATCCTTTGAACAAGTACAAGTTGCATCTACTCTGATGGCGATGGCATATATGTAGAACCATCTACATGTTCTCCTCAGTCTGCTAGTCACAAATATCAGAAGAGAATAGCTCCCAGTGGAAAGCTAATTAGAATATAACTTTGTTTTTACCTGTCAATCTCTCAAAATGATGTTATATGGATTTCAATGAAATCAAAATATAAAAGAAACAATACTAAGGCAACTAATTTGCAGTGGAATCTAAACACCTTTCTCTAAAATTTCTAGATAAAAAACTTAGTGACCAATGCACATCACTTCTCAGAGGAAAGCCCAACACTAAAAGAGATCTATACAGGACACATGCCAAACAAAGCATGCGAAATTTCAGAGCAGAACTGAGACAGAAATTATATAGCTCACTGAGACAGAGAACCTGAGAGCTGAAATGGCAGTAGCTTTCTGGATCAACCCCATTTCCTGAGGCACGTTAATATTGAAAATATCTGAACTAAAGACCATCTAGATTATCTTAATAATTAATTTTCAGTTCAATAATCTCCAAGTGAGAAAGGTTATATACTTGGTTGCCTATTTTGGTGTTTAATAATAACAAAAGTCCACCCTCATTTAACATATAAACTGCCACTTCAAGATGCCCTGGTGCTGAATCTAAGGAGTAATTTTATAATTGCATAAAATTCTCAAGTGGTCTAACATGGATCTAAATAGACTGCTCAGGCCCTCCAAATATGCTATGATGCAAAGATATGTCAAGCACATTGTAAATAACACCACATGTGCAGAAAAAATGATTAGTGGCAAAGCTTTCCTCTAAAAGAATTAAACTCTTCCTGTATCTGAAATACACTGAAATACAGGGTGATAACTCAGTCAGGTTATCATCAAAAGTGCTCCAGTTCCAAAGACCAAACTGACTTTATAACTATTTAGCCTTCAGAAGTCACAGCCACAAATAAATGAGATTGCTATGGATACAACAGCAAAATGGCCAACCATTTTGCTTTACAGACATAATTTAGACATCTGAAAACTAGCTTTATATGGAGCTCTTTGTACTCTAGGTATCTGAAATCATTTCACCTAATTTAAGTCAAAAGTGAATGCTATATAATAACCTTACCAAAAAACAGCAGAGACAATACATTTCAGCACAAAGTCACTCAGTCTGGCAATCAGTAATAAGAATAAAAATGAGACATGTTCTTTAAAAAGTGGCATGAGTGTGACTAAAAAGACAAAAAGAAGAATATTAATGAACAAAATAAAATAAAATGCAGGCTAATGGTGATATGTTGAAATATATTATGTGAAGGAGGGAAAGGGGCCAACTTCTTAAAACATCTAATATCCAGGAATCTCTCATTTTTCTTCAAATTAGACAGAAGACAATTTAATATTACCAAAAGTGGTCCTAGCAGATAATAAAAGAAACGTGATGGCCCTCTTTAACTGTGAGTATTCCCCTTTAAAGATCAAAAATTTCAGTATAAGTTGGCTTCCAAGAAACAAAGCCCAGCACCCCCGAAACCTGATCCTCTTTTCCGCAAAAACTTTAAGACCACAGATGACACAAGAGCCCAACTGCTGAGTACTTGGGAATACAGGATGCAAAGTGGGGGAGACTCATGGGCAGGAGAACCTTTGTAGTGATTCAAGTCCATAAATAAGGCTGATCTAGGTCTTAAAAGCTCTATCCATCATATTCAGACTCAGCATGAACTCTAAAACCCTGCTGTTTCTGTCACTTTTAGCCAATTGTTGGTTACAATCAACGACCATCAAGTCCTAATGACTGTCAAGGTCTGTGTCAAGGCCACACAACACAGAAAGAGAAATGATGTGAGTTTCCTGGTATCCCAGTTTATTTTCCTGGGCTTCTGGCATAAATATGTAAGGGGAACGAAGGAAAGACAAAGAGCATCCTCTTTCCAGGCAGTCTTAATTTTCAAAAATACATGATCTTACTTGCTCTTCATCACTACCCTCTTAGGTGAAATTCTCACTTTATAGATGAATTATCTAAGGCTCAGTGAGTGGGAAACTTGCCCAAGGTCACTTAGCTACGAAGTGGAGAAGCTGAATTCCACCTAGATCTGACTGATTCTAAGCAATCCAATACCCAATCTACCTTCCAGATGGGAAGTCCAAAGAGTGGGTATCAAATAAGTTTCCATCAGATTATTAAAATATCCCTGTAGTAGGAAACCAAAATGTGACTGTAGTTTGAACTGAATATTTAAACTAAAGAGTTTGAATTGAAATTTAAAAATACTTAATTCTTATATAATTGATGATACACTATGTATAACACACCTTATACGTAGAATGTAATGGATACATTTCGGGAGAAAAATGTGGCACCATGTACCAGAGATTTTTTAAAAAAAAGATGTAATTCCATTCTCAGGAATTAAGTCTCACAACATAATCAGCAACATGCACAAACATGTATGTATAAGGACACCCAGGGTTGTGTATAAGAGTGAAAACTTGGGGGGGGAAAAAATGACACCTGAATGTCCCACTATAGGAAATTGATTAAATATATTATATCACAGACATGAAATTTCTATATAATACTTGCTAAAAGTAATGATGTAGATTCACATTTACAGGCATGGAAAACTATTCACAATTCATTGTTAAGTGAAAAAAATAAAATCGATATGTATATTACAAAAGCAAAAAAAAAGTCATAAAAAATAACATTATACTTTTCAGTGGCTTTTTAAACTTTTATAATGCGAAGATTGCTTTATAATCAGAAAGGAAGAAGTTTAAAATCTCAACTATTGGTTACATAAAAATGGACAATGTTAATTAATAGCCCATTATAAAAAGGATTTAAGTCAACTATACATGTATATACATTTACAGCACAAATATTAAATAAATTTGACAGAAGAAACTGTCTTAACAAACATTTGTCCTCTAGCAAAACAAAAGTAGTCAATAAAGATTTTATTATTTTAATGCATGTGCTTAGTGATGCATTTTCCATGTAAGTGATATAAGATTACATGCATTACAATTAATTTATAATTTCTGGTGTAAGGAATGTAGTCCTTGGGCATCTTCAAGCATGAAAAACTTTCAAAAAATTCCTTTTGATGCATGGGAGCATACTGCCCTCTGCTGGAGATGTAATTCTACATAGTTACAAATTTTCCTAACTAAACACTTGTGTACCACTATGTACACAAGGCACTGCATTGGGTACTGGGGATCCCTACAAGAAAAGGCAAAATTACTTCTGTGCTTAAAAAATATAGACCTTGAAGAAAGGTAATAAAGTATATTTATGAATTCTCCCTGGCCCCATCATATAATGGTACTGCTACTATCCTCCTCCACCTAAAAAGAAAATATATGGCACAATCTCATTTATAGAACTCAAAAGCACATTAAGCTCTACTAAATAGAAAAAAAAAATTTCTACAACCTCCTTCACCGACAACTCCTATGAACTCCCTGGCCCCCAACACCACCCTCACATGAGGAGATCCATCTTCCCCCCTGACTCCTGTGCCCTGTCACCTGGTTACAGCTTTAACAGGACAGTTCATCTCCTTGCTTACTCCTCAAGGCTTATATCCAAATGTTTTTCCTTTTAACCAACTTAGTTAATTCCACTTCAAAGGATCTCTTTCTCTGTTTTCTCTCACTGCGATCCCCAAGGTATTTCCACTTCACATTAACAACTGTTGAGCAGAAATATTTAACACTGAAGTGAAACTAAATAATGAGAAATGAGTATTATCAACCTCTAAAATTACCTGGAGTATTCAGTATCCCTTCAGTATTTCCTCAGATAATCTGAGTTCTTTATTTTCACCAACCTAGTCATCAAGATTCACTTAATACCCATGTACAGTTGATCATCATTACCCAGAGCAGCTACGTTTTACACAGTTGCCGAAAACACTGGATTAATGAAGACTGAAGCACTGCTCCTGGGGGAAATAGATTCTTGTGAACCTCTGGTTACATTTTCTTCAACTGATTAATACAGAACCTTGTTTTATGTATGTTTCTATTTAAAGATACCTTAATATATATGTGTGTGTGTATATGGATATAATTCATTTACACTGCAGTCTCAGCCAACAGCACTGTGACTCATGCCTGAACAAAGCTTATCTAATACAAATATCACAGCCTTCTAGCGCTTAGGAGCAATAGACAGCATTTCAGCACTACACTTGAGGGTCATTTTAAACAGCAAAACCAGCAACAGAAGGTACAAAAATGCATTAAATAGATGGCAAAAGGGCACTTTCAACAGTATGAGAGCTGAAATGAGAAGGCAGTATTGTCTTGTTTGGCCTCAGCTGGAAATGTGCCTATTTGGTGACTCAAACTTTTCACTCTTCTATGCATGTTCATGTCCATGAATAATTGTAAAAGCACCACAAACACTGATTCGCAGTTACAAATAAATTTTAGCAAGTAGGAGAATTGGCAAATATAGAATCTGTGAATACTGATTTTTCTGTTTTGCTAAATAACTAATACTATAATTTAACTGTTCACAGAATGAGCATAATATTTAAGTCTCAGAGCCAATTAAGTCAGTCACTATATAATTACCTGAGAAGATACCATTTAGACATTATTTCTATGGGAAAATGTTTTTTGGGTTCTAAGCCAATAATTCACAAACAAGCTGGAAAAAAAAATCAGTTGTAAATTGAAGATCCATGTTTATGTAGAAGCTCACCAGAATCCAGAAATCCCTTAAAAAGAACAATGAACTTGGTCCATACTCTTTGACATAGAAAATTCCACTACTAGAAATTTAGCCTACAGATACACAATCCTTGCCCATGTGGAACATGATATTATAGCAGTTTTGTAATAGCAAGAGATATATATGTCCACATGGGCCATAAACAGAGCAGTTTGTCAGAAAGAATACAGTAGCTCTATATGAAGTAATATAACAATATCTCCAAATGTAAGTTAGAAAAAACAAAAAGAGAAAAAAAGCTAAGAGCAAAATGATGTGCAATGTATGTAAATAAAAAACAAAGCAATAAAAATGGACTATGTACTCATGTGTTTCTATATGTACAGACTATCTCTAGAAAGATGTACAAGAAACTAGTAGCAAGTGTTATCTCTGGGCAGGAGAACTATGTGGTAAGGTACAGGTAGGTGGGAGGCTTACTCATCACTATATAACCTTTTGTAGCTTTGGAATTTTTTATAATATATCTATTAAAAAATAGATTCCTATTTTTAAAAATATCTGAATCCTGCTCTTATTAGCTTTCAATTTAAAATACATTACATGACTGACATCTTATCCATACCACTTATCAATATTTACAACTTATCAATATTTCATACCACAAATCTTTCTATTTTTAGAACTCCTTATTCTAATTAGAGCTCCAAATTTCTAATTACATATGAAAATAAACCAGAGAAACAAAACAGAAACAGACTCATAGATAAAGAGAACAAATTGATGGTTGCCAGATGGGATGGGGGTTGGAGCCTGTGTGAAAGAGGTGAAGGGATTAAGAAGTGCAAATTGACAGTTACAAAACAGTCACAAGGATGTAAAGTACAGCATAGGGAATATAGTCAATATTATAGTAACTATGTATGTTGCCAGGTGGGTACTACTAGACTATTGGGGGGAAACTCTTTGTAAGTTACATAAATGTCTAACCACTACGCATACACCTGAAGTTAATATAATACTGAATGTCAATTGTAATTGAAAAAAAGTACAAATTAAAAAAAATTGTTTATAATTTTCAGTAAATACCTGTAAACCTTACCTTAAATATAATTACAATGGGTATATCTTCTGATAAAGTATTATGCCTCAAATAAAATCGTCCTTGTTTCACAGCCATATTGGTTCTGCTTTTTTTCTCATGGGTAGAGCTACAAGGAAACACAAGTTTAAACTGCATCTCCACTTAGTGTCAAGCTAGTTACATGCAACAGCAATGTTCATCCATCAATAAGGTTCAACTGATCAATAACAATCAGTGAGGCTCTATCTAATAGATGTTTTTTAAAGTTGCACAACTCCTCTCCTGCCCTTGCCACTTGCATTTTAAAACACCATAAATGTTTCTTTAGCTTTGAGATTACGGTGGAAGTTTTGTAGGCGAATAAGTGACAATCACCAATTCATTTTGACATACTTCACTTTTATTCCACCTGAACTCCTTGGATCCAGTGTGGAGCATATATTCTTAATCAATTTTATATATTTGAAGAGAAAAACCTCAAAATGAGTCTGTACCATAATAGAAAACTATGAAGATGCCTGTTATCAGAGAAATAACTGGGTACTTCCTCCCTATCAAAAGACAGCCATCTGATATTAATGGAATTATCAATATTTCTTAAGAACACCACCTCTGCTTTCCATACCTGGTAACTGAAGCACCAACTGCCCCTTTTCTGTCAGCCTCCACAATAATCCTGTTCTTAGACAGCTGCTCTTGGATAAGAATAACTTTTTCCACTCCTTTAACAATGAAGTAGCCACCTGCCCAAAGGAAACAACAGAAGTTTCACCATCTATTCTTCAAACAGTGTGATTTATTAATCTCCTGACTTAGAGATCACTCTTCCATTGCTTCATGGCACTGGCCATCAATTCAAAGAGGTTTGCTGATATTGTTTTATGAATTAATGATAGTGTCAGCACATGATTTTATATAAATGAAGCACAAGATAATACACTTCTTGACAAGAAATGTATCTTAGTGGTCTACGCATCACCAGCACCTGACATATAAAAGATGAATGAAAATAATTATGCTAAATAAGTCTTCAGATTTCTTAAGCAGAAAAATAGCTTCAATATAAAATAAAATTTACTCTAAATTTTCTAACAGATCAGTGATAATGGTAGAGTAGGTTTCTGTAATATTCTATACTCAAAAAAACTCATAAAACATTACCATATATATGTTTGCACACAATTCAGAATCGAATAGAGTAAGACTTCATTTTACCTTCAGAATATAAGTGAAAACAGGGCAATGTATTTGACTTATGGAACATTTTATTATAGTCTAAAAATCACGTTCTTCGTTAACCTCTTTCCAAAACCTTCTGAGACTCTACATCAATGCACCTTTAAAGGAAGTAGATTAAAGTAACTATAAATTAAGTCGGTGTGAAATATAAGTTAAGGAATTAAAAGTAACTTTCTGTTAAGTGCTAAGTGTGAAACTTTATAAAAGAAACTTCCTAAAAACAGGTACAAAAATGTAATTTTAAGCAATTTAAACAAAGGACTTTTAATTTTTGCCCATTTACTGCATTTAAAACAGCCTGAAATTAGATGTTTGAGTCTTTTTAGGCCACCTAGACAAGTAACTTTGTGAGATTGTTTTTGAATTTTTAAGTACACCAAAAGAGCATTACCATTGAGCAAAGAGACAAAGAAAAGACTTACAAACCATAGCCATAAATAAGAACTTGCTGCATTAAAGTTTTAAACCTAAGGTAAAAGACGAAATAGTATATCTTTTAGAAATATAGACTAATAGAATAAAGTTGGAACTAAATTTCTGGACATTTTGTGAACAAAGTTTTATCAAAATTCATTATAAAGCAAAAAGGCTGGTATTGTTTTAAGGAAAAAATGTAAAAAACAAAACAAAACAACAACAAAAACACAAAAACATAGGAAGGGGGCAAATCCAAGGACTCATACATACCTGGATCTAAAGGACATTCATTCAGTTTGGCAAATTCTGCTGGTGTTTTCCCTGTAAGAACACAGTTTGAACTACGAAGCATTATGGGCATTCTGTTTAAAATAAAATGAAAGAAAATATCACATAAAGATTGTCACTAGGTGTGTGTGAGCGTGTGTGAGGGCGAGTATACATGTGCATGTCTGTCTGTGCCGGGACTAAGAGGCAGGGATGGGGGTCGGGGGGGGAGACAGAGGTTTTGGGCTATCCTGGTGTATAAGCCTCCATCATCACCATGCTGCTGGGGCCCAGTGCTTCTGCTCTTGTTCTCCCCATGCAAGTTTGGAGCACTGCACAATTCTGTGAGATTTACAAAATCCTCCTCAGAAGAAACCTTTGGGAGTGCCTGCAACTTGGCGCCCAGTCTAAACACTGCTGCCACCACATGAGCTATGTGGCCCCATCGCCAGGAGTCTGGATCCAGGGACTGAGGTATCGCTTCCCTGGCACCAGGGACCACCACTGAAACCAGGGGCTGGACAGAGACTGAGAAGGATGTGGTTTAGCCACAGAGCCAGGAGCACCGGGGGCAGAGAGAGGCAGCCAGGGCAGTGCTGGCTATAAAGGCCAAGGCAGGAGCCTAAGGCTGAGATTTACCAGAGGGAGCCTTGGGACCACCCTTGCCATCACTAGAAAGCTTTCCCTGATCTGTGTCTGTGGGTGGGGCCACATGGTGAAACTCAGGGACAGGGGAGAGATCTGACAGGCACACCCAGCACTGAATCTGAGGGACCCTTAATTCTCTGGAAGAACTTTTGGCAAAGAGCAAGATGCGGGCTGGACAGTGTGGCCCAGAAAAGAGAATTGGTCAGATGTGGGGGAGGCATGCCTTCTCCTCCTGCGGATTGGCTGCAGGGACGCATGAAAAGGAGCTCTGGGCTGGAAATCTACATCCAAGTGGAAGGGTCTGGCGGCATGGGGAACTTGGCTGTTTGGCCTGCTGGGAGTCTGGGCAGATGCCCCACCCAGCAGGGGCGGGACAGACTGAAAGATTAGAGTGCCAAGGGGATAGGATTTATTTTTTTATGCCCTTCTGCTTGAGGTGTCAGTAAGGAGGTGCCAGCAACCCAGGCAGAGCTGAGGCACTGGAAGAAGTATGCCCTCTTCAAAATATGTGCACCAGGTACCCCCAACATGAATCTGTTTAAACCATCCTGGCCAGTACCCAGATACCCCTGCAGAACCCAATTCCACGTGGGAAGGGAGAGTAGCTCATAACAGGGACATTCAAGGTGTGAGACTGGAGGCAGGCCCAGCCTCTGGGCTATGGAGGCCCCACCTAACGGACTACTTGGGGCTCCGCCCTGCATGCTTCAGTCAGATTGCTCAGGGCCCGACAAGGACAGCAACTCACACTGGCTTGCACCAGAGAACCTACCGAGAAGCCCAGGACCAAAACACCAAGGGGCCTGATTCAACAACATCGGAGCAAATTCCAGCATGTTCCACAAATGGCAGATCCAAAGATTTTTTTCCCCCACCTCTTATTTCTCTCTTTCCTTTTACTCTATTCTTTTTTTATTTTTAACTTTTTTCCCCATTTTCTTGTTTTTCTTTTCCTATTCTATATTTTGATTTATTCAGTATTGTTACTTTTTAAAATTATTTCATTTTTCTTCTTTAATCTTAAGGCTATTTCTTTTCCTTTTTTCTTTCATATTCCTTTTTTTGTTTTTTTTTCTCCTCTAATTTTTTTGGTCTCGTGTCTTTTTATTTTTTTCTTTTCTTTTTCAGTCCTTTTTGTTGTTATTGTTGTTTTATTTTATTTTTCGTGTTGTTTTCAGTTCAGTCTTGTTTTGCCTTTATTTGTTCTGTTAGCACCTGTATACAGTTGGCACGACCGGCAAGCCTGAGGACTAAGGCCACCCACAAACAGGACAACAGCAATCAAGGCCCAAATAGAACAGGAGGGCCCACATAACAAGGGACATTCCTAGAGCACCCAGCTCAAAAGATCAAGGAGACTACACCACTGGGTCCCACAAGAAGGCCACTTCACCAAAACTGAGAGGAATAGTCTCATCCGATACATAGAAACAAACACAAAGAAACAACAAAAGTGGGGAAACAAAGAAATAAGCCCCACATGAAAGTACAGGAGGAATCTCCAGAAAAAAGAGCTAAATGAAATGGAGGCAAGCAATTTATCAGAAACTGTATAAAGTAACAGTTTTTAGAATGCTTGATAGCATGAAAAAGTACACAGAAATCATGAAAAACAACCAGTCAGAAATGAAGAATGACACAGCCGAAATAAAGAATACACTGAAAGGAATTAACAATAGGTTAGAAGAAGCAGAGGATCAAATCAGCAAATGAGAAGACAAGGTTGAAAAAAATCACTCAATCAGAGCAGCAATAAGAAAAAATACTTAAAAAGCATGAGGACAGTTTAAGGTAACTTTGGGACATGAAACAGAACAACATCCACATCACAGGGGTCAAGAGGGAGAAGAACATGAACAAGGGATAGAAAACCTGTTTGAAAAATAATGACAGAAAATTTCCCTAACCTGGTGAAGGAAGAAGTTACACAAGTTTAGGAGGCAGAGTGAGTCCCAATCAAGATGAACCCAAAGAGACTCACACCAAGATACATCATAATTAAAATGGTAAATGTTAAAGACAGAGAATCTTAAGGGCAGCAAGAGACAGTCAGTTACCTACAAGGGAGTTCCCATAAGGCCGTCAGCTGATTTCTCAACAGAAACACTATAAGCCAAAAGAGAATGGCATGAGGTATTCAAAGAAATGAAAAGCAAGAATCTGAAACCAAGCCTAATCTATCTAGCAAGGCTATCATTCACAATTGGAGGTAAAATAAAGAGCATCCCAAACAAAAAAAAAGCTAAAGGAGTTTATTACCACCAAACCAACATTGCAAGAAATGTTAAAAGGACTGTTGTAAGAGGCATAGAGAGAGAGGAACATAGGCATAAAAAATAAAAAGCGCAATAAATATGTACCTATCAATAATCTTAAATGTAAATGGATAAAATGCCCCATTCAAAAGACATGTAGCCTGAGTGTAGTTGACAGGATCTGTATCACTATCTTTCTGTTTACCTGAGCACCCAGCACAGTGCATGACAAATAATGAGAAGTTGATGCATATCTGTTGAACTAATGGATTGTTTATTAAGCTCTTAGCATTTCTGAAGGAGGAAAGACACTTGAATGGGAATTATTTGGAATAAGTTTAAAGTCCAACATCATTTATAACCATCATTATTATTATTATTTATATTATTGTGGGTTTTGTCCATTTCTACAGGAGAGTCAATACAGTTCCCTACTTAGGACATACAGATAGCAAAAATGCTAGCTATCATTTCCAAATTTGTTCTGGATAAATAAGTAACTGCTTCCTTAAATACTGCTATATAGTAAACAGTTAAATTGCCAGGAAACACAAACTTAAAATACACATGAATCCACCATGCAGACCAGTCCAGAGAATTCACTGAAATGCTATCTTACCTAATGTTTCCCTAACAGCCTGGAGTTATACAAGGAAATGGAAGCATTTTCCTCAACTTTAAAGATTTCACAATTTAAAAATAATAACAAACATAACTATGTGCTGGACACTGCTTAAGTGCTTTATATCTACTGATTCACTGGATCCAGAAAAATAAGCCACAAACTAGGCACCACTTCCCACATTTTTCAGATGAGGAAACAGGACAAAGAGAACTTACGTTGCTCCAGGTCACCTCACAGGGCTGGAATGCAGGTAGTGTATCTCTAATACCAACATCGTTTCTTACCTGCCAATAGGTAAAGCATTGCGGATGATCCTCTGGCTGCCTCGGGTATACTCAATATCCACTGTAATGGGGGCAGAGTATGTCATGTCCCGCAGACGGCACTAAAATAGATTCAGACAGTCACTGCTCCTCCTCTTTGGAGAAGAAAGGGTCCTGACAGCCCCAAAGAGCTCCTTCTCTAGTAGAAGTATGGCTCATGTTGAACTTGGATCTGTCCATGGAACACTGAGCTGTTACATATGCTACCTTAGGGCACTGGGAGTTACAAGCCCACCCTCTCCTCAAGGGGAATGCCAGCTATAGATAAAGACATAACCACAGCATCTCAGCCCCTGCTAGCCCAGAAATGGAACAATAAATCTGATACTGATTTTCTTCTCACTGATCTGATGCCATCATCAATCTACTCCTATACCTTTGTGGCTGGCTTATTGAAAACAGTTAACCAGTATAATGATAACTAAAGCATATACACACACACACAAACTAAAAAGTTTTAACTATACTTCCTTTATTCTCCAAATAAACAAATGCTTTGTTCTAACAATTGCTGAATCATTTGAGGAACTTCAGAAATTGTTGCTGTGTACTTTAGTTGTATGTGGCTCACAAAATGATGTCCTTTCCTGAGCCTTGATCAGACAGAGGCAACTTCATCAGAATCATCTAATGACTTCTCCATTATATTGATGGTCATCAGGTGGCATGTAGTCACAAAAGGAATTTCTCTGACATCAACCTTACAACTATGGTGCTGAATCGTCTCTCTGGCTTCTACTGAACCAAAGATAGTTAAACTTTTTCTAGTCTTTATCACTGTGCCTGGAATTTTAAAATATTAGATATTCCTATTATCGACAAATAGAAATTGTTTATTTTAGATTTAATTAGATCAAGCCTCTTCCTTTGGGCCAGACCAAAGGTGGTACGGCATGGTAGTTCAGAGTATGGACTCTTGCCTGTGCTCAAATCCTGGTTCTACCACTTAAGTTTAACATAATCTTTCTGCATCTCAATCTCTTCCTATGTAAAATGGGAATAAGAGTAATTTTAACTCCCAAGAGTGTAAATATTTTTTAAATGGTGCCTGGTACAGAACACTAAATATTATCTCATTTTTATTAATAAAACTAATGCAATGTCCATGACAGGAAGCATTGTGGGTTTTAACAAACTTATCCCTTCAAATGGAAATGAAATTCAACAGATGTGGTAAAAATTGACCAACTCCATAGGCTCCCAAACTACCTCCATGGACCCTTGTCTTCCTTGGCCTCTCACTGTAGTAGGACTGTGCTGGTGGAACCTGCAGTACCTGGACGCCACGAGTCCTCCCGTGGGTCCCATGACAGTCCACCCATCTACTCTCCCACTCTCCCCATCTCTGCAAGAGTCAAAATCTCTCCAAGAAATCTTCACATCCTCTCTCTCTAATTGTAATACCTGTATGTTTTTCAACATCAGAAAGAATAATTATAATGCCAATTGTAGCCTCAGCCGTCTTGAACTACTTCAAACTACTTTGTCTTCTCCTTTCTCTGACCTCGGTGATACAGTTTACATGACTTAGAAATTGCTAACTGGCTGCCTAGTTCTTGAAAAATTGGAAAGTTCTAGCAAAAGGGAATGGGTGGTGGGGAAAGCCAAATTAAGGCAAACACCTTCCAATATCCCACAGTTCTCACCACTTCCTACTCAGTACTTCACATATTTACCTTATCTAACTGATCCTTCCATTCAAAGTGCGTAACCCCTGGTGTCTCTGTTTCACGTGTTTTATTTTAATCTCTCCACAAGAGAAAAAACCCCTTGAGAAAGGATATGTGTCTCATTACTTTTGTATCTCTCAATGTTGAGACACAAAATAAATGTCCAATCAATACTTGGTGATTAAGTAGTACCAAAATTTATCTATGTAAAATGTCTAGTTACTTGTTCATACTTCCTGTTTAACCTTACTCAGACAACAACCATACACTCTAACACCTTAATTGTTGTTTAATGAAAGATTCCTGTGCTATGTTCCTTAATTGTTATTTTAGCTTTACATTAATACAAACCAGATAAATCTACAAAAATCATTTTATTTCCTGAATCAATTCCCAATTCTGGACACTAAATGGAAGAATTTGAAAAGAAGTCTAGTATCTGTTAGAAGTCAATAAACAGGCCTGTTCTATAACCCTCTGTTTGCATCTCTGTTAAAATTCTGGTATTTAAATTTCTGCTTATCCATCTCTACTCCTAGACTGTGAGCACCTAGTCTTTGGTCTCCTCTCCCTAGCACAATGCCTGTGGACCCTCAAAAAATGCACTAAGCAAGTAACCTCTGCAAAAAACAGCACCATGCTAGACACAAGTGGCTGGTGAGGGGACAGGGAATACCACTAAAATGCTCAGAAATAATATATTTATAATATATTATAAATAATATAACAGTGCAAGTTAATAAGATTAAATGATAAACTAAATAATACAGAACTGTTTCCTAATATAGTATAGTATTATACAAGTTCATCTTTAGTTTGGTTATCTGTCTCATGAGAGATTTTTTTTTTTTAACCTGTTTTTAAATCATCTTTCAAGGGTATATATTAAAGGCACAACAGACCCTTTGGATTAAAGCAAACAAACTCACTGAAAGTAAGGTTAAAAATTACCTCATGAGGGGACACTGGCCTGGTTACATTGAAGCTTTCTTCAACATCAGGAAGTCCGACATAGATATTAAGATATCTGAAAAGCAAATTATTCTATTACCAATTATACTTCTCCAAAGAACATACAAACAAGACAGTTTCCTCCTCAATACAGGATTATGCTTTGAAAAATGCTTATCTTGCTAAGGATGACAAATTAAAAATTATAATTGGAGAACTTCTTAAAGTAATAGTACATATAGCTTTACAGAGGAATGAAAGTACTATTCAGAGTATCTTTTAAAAAAATAGTGTAAATCTCTCTACAAAAATACTAAAAACGTAGCTCCCTAAAAATGATACTGAAAAACGCAAAGTGCAAAAGAATAGCTATAGGATGCTATGATTCATATAAGAAAGAGGAGGCTACAAGGGGGAAATATATATGCTCATTTGTGCAAAAGAAACATAGGAAGGAGAAAGCAGAAACTAATGAGATTGGTTACCTATAGAAAGCGCCTGGAATATAGTGGAAAGAATCTGGAGGGGAGTGACAATATCCTGAATAGACTTTTTTCTATTGGTCTAACTCTTACAACTATAACAATGTTTCACATATCCTAAAATTATATGCATAATTAAAATCAACAAGGATGGCAGGTGGGGGACCAACCCAAAGTGGAATGCAAACCTTACTGTATTACAAATGAATAACATAACTGCACTAAAAAGTTGGGAAAGAAAACAACTAATCTATATAACTTTAAACAATATTTTGATTGGATAATATAAAGACAAAAAGCAATATATAAATATTGTAATCTAATTAGTAAATCTTATTCTCACAGAAGTATGATTTAACAATTCTGAAACTATGTATATTCCAGGATTGAAAAAGTAAGTAAATATAGTGGTGATAATGAAAGTCAGATTTCTCACTGTCAGGCACAGAACTTACAAATAAGAAAGGACAGAAGGTTAGAATGTGTCCCATACAGTTGGATTAGAATTGGAGGTACAGTATGCACGGTTGATAATATACACAAGAATGGATAAGGTATAGAATCATGGATGTGTGTGTGTGTGTGCAATAAATACATACATATATTTCCTAGCTCTGTCTACTGAGGCTTTAGTATCCGTATCTTTGTTTCTAAATACTATTCTCCAGTAAAAGGAAACAGGGCTCCTTGTGTAAATGGTTAATTCTGGGCTGAGACAGGGAAAACAGAAGATGAACCACATCTTATGGTACTCAAAAATTAACAGGGGCATGTAGAAAGGACACAGGAGCCAACTTGAAGAATCTCTAATGGCCAAAACTGAGACAATTTTAGCAATAAAATGATAGTACTAGATTATGATCCATAGGATAAAATAAATATCCATGTGTTTATACTGACATAAATAAAATTACAGATAAATAAATGAGGGAAAGAAAACGATATTCCATACAGTAAATTCCAGTACTAATGTAGGAGGGATGATGGAAACAGAGACCATTAGGTAAACACCATAGCATTAACTGTTACGGGTAAAAACCACCAACATATGTTAAAATTAATGGGTAAGATATGATGAATAAGGTATTTGCATAGTCTCAAAAAATCTCCCCATAAGATACTTATTAATTACAAAAGGAAAACTAGTAACTTGAGAGTGGAGAAACCTAGAAGATATCACCTTAATCAAATGAACAAAGTTAAAATCACCAATAATAAAATATATAAATATCTGTACTCCCTGAAATGTTGCAGTAGGAACAGAACAAAATGTCACTTCTGTGGTATTCTTGCCGAAAATGCATAACCCAAACTAATCATGAATAAACATCATCTAAACCCAAACCGAAGAACCTTCTACAAAACAACTGACCAGAATTCCTCAAAAGTGTGAAGGTCATGAAAGACCAAGAAAGTTTAAGGAACTATCACAGACTAGAGGAGAGTGAGGGGACATGATAATTAAACATACTGTGGGGTCTTGAATTGAATCCTGGACCAGAAAAAGGACATTAGTGGGAAAACTTTAGATAAGACCTGTAGATTTGTTGATAGTACTGTATCAATGCTAATTTCCTGGTTTTGCTAATTGTGCTATAGTAATGTAAGATGTTAGTACTGGCAGAACCTGGGTGAAGATAAAATGGTAACACTGTACTATTTTTGTAATTTTTATTTAAGTGTAAAATCGTTTTTAAAATATTAAAAACTCTAATAGTTTTAGTAACTTCTTAATCATAATGCTACACGTTATAGGTTACCAATTAAAAATTGAACACTTGATAATTAACTTATTAAACAGATTAAAAAGAGTTTTGATAGCAACTACATTCACTTTTCAAAATGTTAGATATAATCAAAAGAGCAACTAAGAGTAGTTGATTCCTTACTTTAAGTACCACATGGGGTCAGCATCGCTTGTAACCTTTTCATTGGCTTTCATGATCTTCTTTATCTGCAGAGGAAAAAATAGCATTAGGAAAGACTCTAGCTTCCAATTAATTCTTAGCTACGTCTAGTTCTAAGATCTGATGCTTACCTCTACATTAATAAAATAGTTGAATGAATCTATATGCTGTTTTACAAGGCCTTTCACCTAAACAGAAAAGGGGAAACAGTAGATTAGCAACAAAAGTAGGTTAGCTAATTTTATAATACTCTAATCATAGGTGACCATCAAATTTTCCTCAAAACCAGTGAGGGAAAAAACCCATAAATTTTGTTTAGTAAAACTTTGCATTTCTGTGTCTATTCCATTTACCCTCCACCTTACTAGAATATCCTCAGATTTCCCTCCTTGAGAAGCAACCTGACTTTGGGAATTCAAGATGAGTATTTGAATATACCTAATGACTCCCTATAAGCTAATAAATAAGGCAGAATTTTCTTTCTCTGCATACATTGAATTTTCAAAAAAATATAGCAATCGAGCATGATATCATCTCTTCAACCCTCAAACAATGCCTTTTTTGTCTTTCTCCTATCTGGGCAGCTTTATGATTTCCACACATCCAACCTGGTCTTTCATATCACTTCATAGAAGAATGAGGGGGGAAGTAAGAATCTCTATTAAGAAAATACCTGTATTTGAAACTGAAAGCAGGGTGAAACTCAGGGAACCTAAGATCTGATACCAGCTAGCAGTGACTTCCTTTCCATCTCAGAAATTGGTAACAACTACACAGATAGTGCTATGTGCTACTATGGAAAACAACAAAATAATAAACAGATTCTAAAATTTTAAGATTATGAATGGACTGTGTTCGTTTTCTTTACATTAATCTTCAAACACAATTAGTTCAACACTTCTAGAACTTCCCTGACAAAGAGATGATCGCAGAACTTTTCTTTAATTTTTCTTACTGGGAATCTCACTGGCTTACAAAACCACCATCCTTTTTTGAAGCAGTCCTGATTATTAGGGGTAAAATTCAACCTTCTAATGATCTGAGGCATACCTTCCTCAAGTTTCCACCCCTTGGACTTAATAGTCTCTTTGCAGAAAATGACTGTTCTAGGGCAATCCATTTAGTTATCACATCTCTCTTTCATGCTCTCACTTCCAGGCTGAACAGCCCCTTCAACTATTTCTTATATGCATGCCTTCCATTCAGCAGCCTATGGGCTGCGCCCGGATGTGGTTCAATTTGCCAATGTTCCTCCTTAACAAGGGTACCCTGAACTCACTGACGACATTCTTGACAGTCTAATCAGTGTACAAAGATCTATAACCTCCCTCATCCTGATTATTATACCACTGCTATTAAAGAAACAAGGCCACATTACTGGCTAAAACTCAAAAGGTAATTTTAATCTTCACCAAAAAAATGCTATTAAGTCATGCACAGCCTATTTGGTACTCATGCAAAACTAATTACAGGGATTTACATTTGTCCCTCTTCACTGGTGTCTTCCCAGCCTAACAATCTGAGTCTTGATTCAGTGGGCCAACAGCACCAGCAGACTTCAGATGTGTATTAAAATCTTTACACTTTTGTTCTTAGACAAATATATTTAAAGGTGGTCTGAGTAAAGGAGAATTCCAATTTTAAGGGAGAGGGAGAAAGAGTGAGCAAGAAACATCAATGAAACATTGATCAACTGCCTCCTGCACACTCCCTACTGGGGATTATGTGCCCTGGCCAGGAATTGAACCAGTGACCTCTAGGTACAAGGGACAACACTCAACCAACTGAGCCACATGGGCCAGGGCTGTATCCTCTTTTTTGAATCATAAATACTGCCCCTTCTCTTCTACTTATGTATATATAGTTCCTTTAAAAATTTTTATAATAAAAAAATTTTTCTTAACCATATTACCAGTTTATTTCATTCTGGTCACTTCTCTACTTACAGATTCTTCAATAGCTTCCTATTGCTGTTAGGAAAAAAAAAGCCAAAATCTTTAAAATGGCTTTCAAATCTGATCAGAAATCTGATCAGCCCTGATAGCTTCCCTGGCATCATCTCCCAGTACTCTTCCCTCTGCCTATAACACAGAACTAAGTCAGACAAAACTCTACTCATTTTTTCATTTAGCATGTTTTCAAGATTTATCCATGTTGTAGTCTGTACCAGCACTTGATTTATTTTTATTGCCAAATAATATTCCAATGTATGACTATACTATATTTTATTTATCCATTCCTCAGTTTACATTGGGGTTATTTCCACTCTGAGGTTTTTATAAATAATGCCACTATGAACATCTGTGTACAAGTTTTTGCATGGACATATGTTTTCACTTCTCTTGAATAAATACCTATGAGTAGAATTGCTGGGTCATTTGGTAACCCTATGTTTAAGCATTTGAGGGAACACCAGGCTGTTATCCAAAGTGGCTGCAAAATTTACTTTCCCACTAGTAGAGCATGAGGGTTCCAATTTCTCCACATCCTCAACACTTCTCCTTCTCTCCGACTACAGTATCCTAGTGGGTGTCAAGTAGTGTCTTATTATGGAACCTCTGCTTCTTAGCATAAGCTCTTTAAAAATGAATGGAAGCCCTTCACCAGTCTGTATTCAGCAGTTTCTGACTATCCACTCGTCCATTCCATCCAACCAGGTGGGCCACTGCTTCCTAGACTCGGTGATGGCTCCTGTTGAGCACCTCTCTAAAGCCATATCCTCTGTATCCTTCCAGCAGAGTTAAATCCTTTCCTCCTAAGGTACAGTTTATATCACATCTCATGTGGGAGAGAGACCCTCTCTGACCACCTTTTGCCAACAGCGCCTTGGCGTGTATTCTTCATCTGCCAGGCTACAATGTATACTACTTCCTATCTCTGTCACTCCAACTAGCACCTTGGATGCTGCCCTATAATTCCTTGTATTTCCCAAACCTAGCAATGTACACAGTTGTACATAGTCAAAAAAGGCTTATTTCCTGACTTTTCATCAGAAAAATAATTATCGCTAAGTGTTCATTACCTTTAAAAATGCTGGAAGCAGCCTCCATTTTTCCTGTGAATCAAAACAATAAGAGTGTCAGGATATGTGCTGGCAATCACAATATTTTTATGTTATTTTAATGTACAAAAAAAAAACGACACACTTTATCCCAGTAAGTGAAAGAAAATAAATTTTCTAAAAGAACAAGTTTTACGTAGTAACCACTTTTATAGAAATCACAGAGGAATGCATATGCGTACGTGCGTACAAATATATGTATACATACACCACAGATTTCTTAAATAGAATCTAATTTAATTTCCTGTTGATGACTCAAGATTCCAAGCACTTTATTTTATTCTCATTTATTCCTGAGTATGCGGGTTTGCCAGTTTGAGAAAGGGAAAGTAAATTTCAGAGAGTCTGGTGGGGAAGCACGAGGGGTCCCTGGAGTTCTTCCTTGCTCCCATTTTCTGTCAACCAGTGCACGGTGAGAGCTCATCTCAGGGCAGCAGCAGGACGACACACACAGTGCTCACCTTCCACATTAAACAGCTGCAAAATGCCACACCGCTTGTGTTCTTAGGCCTGTTATTTATTCTTTGCTGAGGTTGTAAGTAGCCCACCATGATAAGCCTCTTTTCGTGAACGGCCTCGAATCTGCTAGTGGGACATCTAACAAATGGGTAGAACTGAGTCTAAAGTAAACATGCGCTGTTTCTGAAAAAGGGCATAGGAATGGCATTAAACCTTGCAGCAACCATAAAACTACTGACTTTCACTCTGACATGAGAAGCATCGGAAGGTTTTGAACACGAGTCACACGATGATGGGACTCATTTTAACTGGATCGCTTAAAATAACGGGTTGAGCTTCGGGTTGAGGACAGACAAGGTTAGAAGCGGGGAGATCCTTTAGGAGTTTATCACAATACGCCAGGCTCAACAGTACAGGTGGCAAGAAACTGCTACCTGGGAGACTCGATGTGAAGTTCCAGCGAACAGGACTTGACAGCAGGTTAGACAGAGGCTCTGAGAGAAAGCGGAGTCGAGGCCGATGCCTCAGGGTGGCCACCTGTGGAGATGAGGCAGCGGGGATGCTACCAAGGGGAGCAGCTTTAAAGTGTGGAGGGCGATCAGGAGTCTGGCTGGGGGCACGCCAAGTGCAAGATATCCACCAGACAGCGGATAGGAGCCTGGAACTGGGGGAGAGAGCGTGGCCTGGAGGTCCGAATTAGGGAGGGCAGCGAACGGGTGGGAATCACAGCCACGCAATGGACGGGGCTGCCTCAGGAGTGCGGACGGAGAAGGCCCGGAGAGGTTATAATAATCTGTGCCTTTCCAGAAAGTAAAATTATGTCAACAGCTGACCTTCATCAGGCAGCTGCTCACCGCAGAGCAGTTATCCTTAGCTCCTGATCATCTATGGAAAGCTATGGGGCTCCCCCCTTCCCCCCCCCCCCCCCCCAGAGAACACCGAGGCGAAATTCCGAGTAAATGCTCGGGGTGTTTCAAATACTCCTACAGTCCGAACTTGAATTCCAGGTGGGAAGGGACGATTACTAGCCTGGCACTGACACGATTTGGTGTGACTACCACCGCCAGCCGGGGGACCTCACTAAAGGGGGCCGAAACTCCCTGGGCCTCAGGGTCCTCGATAAGCCCGCTAAGATGGAGTGTGGCCCCCAAAGGTGGGCGCGAGGACCCATCTTCCACACGCCCACGAAGGCTGGGAAAGACCCAACCCGAGAGCTCGGTCCCCGCAGCAGCGGAGAGCAGCGGCCTCACAGCCGCGCGCGGACGCGGCTCGGGAAAGAGACTCCCGTGCGGAGGAATGAGCATGCGCGAAGTTCTGAGCATGCGCAGAAGCTAAGGACCGCTCCGCGGCCGGAGCTCTCGGGGTACCGCCCCCTGGGGACGCCCCCCCGCCCCCCCCGGCCCCTTCCGTTCCCCGCGTCCCCGGCCTTCACCTCTACAGTCGGTATTGGCGCGGCCAGCTGCTCCGGGGTCAGGTTGCCAAATTCCTCCGCAAGGACGTCCATGCTGCTCACGACGAAGGAAGAAGCGAACGGGAGCCCCACACGCCAGCCTTCGCCGCCTCAAGCTAACTGCGGCATCCGCAGGGAGCGATGCGCGTGTCCTAAACGGTCCCCGCCGCGCAGGTTGGTTGAAGACGCGACAGAAAGGTTCCGCCTGCTCGCGGCCTGAACCCGCGGTTAACCCGGATGTGGCTGAGGCAAAGCTGGGAACCTGCGCCCCCTAGTGTCGCTCGGAGGCCTCGCCCGATCACCCTAAACCCCAGAAGACAGATTCATTCCCAGTTATCCTGTAATTGAGACCCAAAGAGCATTTTGGTTGTAATTCTGAAAATAATTCAGAGAGAAGGGCAAACGGGCAATCTACGCAACTTGAGCCATTTTGTAATTCAATCCAAAACGACACGTTGTATAGAATGAAAAAATAGGAAATTTACCAAATGCCTGGTAGTAGGAGAGGGGACTGGTTGAAAACACATGGTGCCTGGACGTGATAGACTATTATACAACTATTGAAATGACCATAAAGTGAGGAAATATTAACTCACTTGAGGGTAGAGCACAACAGGACAGTAATTAAGACAGTGTTACATTCTAAAAGGACTGGAGGTAAGGTCCAAGAATAAATAGCAGTACATGGGGAAATTCAGTGTGACAAGGTGACAATTTAAATCACTAGGGGAGCCCTGGCCGGTGTGGCTCAGCTGGTTGAACACCATCCCATGCACTGGGAGGCCACCGGTTCAACTCCAGGTCAGGGCACATACCGGGGTTTCGGGCTTGATCCCCTGTAGGGGTCCCCAGGAGGCAGCTGGGTCTAATTTAAGTTCCTCCCTGTCTCTTACTCTCTAAAATCAATTTTTAAAATATATATTTAAATCAGTAGAGGGAAGATGGCTTATCTAATAAATGATGTTGGAACAGCTGATTAGCCCTTTGGGGGGGGGGGGAAGTAAGTCCTAAATAGATGAAATATTTAACTGTTAACAAAACTTTAGAAGAAAATGCAAGTGAATATATTCATAACATTCTGGTGATGCGGGCCTTCAAGGATGGCAACAGAGTCAGGAACTGAAAAGGGAAATATTCATAGATTTAGTAATATAATTCTAATCATCATTTCATGATTCCATGAAAAATTTTAAATTTTCTGAACAGATTTTTAAAAATCACCGTGAATAGAGTTTTTTAAAAACACAAGTTGACAAAAGACAATTTAAAATGAACTCATGCAAGTCAGCAGGAAAAGAAATCCCACTGGGAAATACAAAGCAAACGATAGCAACAGTTGTTTCATGGGTGAGGAGTGTCATTTTAGGAAGATACAAACGTTCCTGTTGTGGGTGACGGTGATGGTTGCACAACCGTGTGAATATACTTACAGCCACTGAACTGTACACTTAAAATTATCAAAATAGTAAATTTTATGTATGTTTTACTGCAGTAAATAACAAAAATTTATTAAATATGCATTTGCTATTTTCTCATGAATGTGCAGGCCTTGTACCAGGTTCGTTTAATTTCTGAATTAGCTACTTCAAGTAAATTTTAATGCCTGTATCTTCTAAGTATTGTGCTGATGTCTGAAAGTAAGAAAAGAAAGGAAAGAAGAATCACTCCTGCTCTTGAGGATCTTACAGCTCACTTAGAGACAGATACAATTTTGTATCATCCTTGTGAATTAGCGGAGAGCAACCTACTTAGAATCTACTCTGGAAGGGACTGTGAAGTGATTTTTTTTTTTTAAATTAGCATTTTCTAGAGCACTCGTTCTTTTTTTTTTAAATATGCCTTTATTGATTTCAGAGAGAGGAAGGGTGAGGGAGAGAGAGAGAGAAACATCAATGATGAGAGAGTCACTGATCGGCTGCCTCCTGCACGCCCCCCACCGGGGATAGAGCCCACAACCCGGGCATGTGCCCTGACCGGGAATCGAACCTCGATCTCCTGGATTCTAGGTTGATGCTCAACCGCTGAGCCACGCCAGTCAGGCGTGAAGTGATTTTTTGATAGTAGAGATGTCATGGTTGGCCCAGATGTATTGGCTTTCTCTTGGCTTCCTGCTGTGAAAGTGGTTCTCCCACTTCAGCCTGAAGCACCCGGAGAGCTTGTAAGACAGCCTCAGCTTTCTGACTCGGTAGGTTTGGTCCCGGGCCTGTGAACTTGTATTTCCAATAAGTTTCCCAGGTGATGACACTTTGACAGTCACTCTCTAACGTAAGATGTGTCGCTCGATCCCGTGTTCTGTGCTCCTGTGCTGCTCTCCTCCAGCCTAGGGGCTTCAGGAGCAGGGCGGTCTCGTCTGTCTCTGTATTCCCATGCTCTCACCCACTGGTTGTTTCTGAATAAATGTGTATGGAAAAGGCAATTTGAAAGAAAAACATGCAACAAAGTGATGATAAATTCAATATTAAATTTTACATTTTTAAAAATCCTAATTTTTTTTTTTAGTTTCTCTTGAAAGGAGGAGGGTGTGGCCCTGGCTGCTTTGCTCGGTGGTTAGAGTATCAGTCAGTTTGTGGCCTGAAGGGTCCTGGGTTCGACTCCAGCCAAGGGTACGTACCTTGGTTGCAGGCTCGGCCCAGGTTGGGGTGCTTGCAGGAGGCAACCGGTCGACGTGCCTCCCTCCCTGCCTCCCTCCCTCTCTTCCACTCTCTCTGAAAAGCAACGGGTAAAATATCCTTGGTGAGGATTTAAAGGAAAAAGAAAAGAGGAAGAATTGGTAGCCACAGTCCCAGTGTCCTACATGCCAATAGCTGGCTGATTCTGGGCGGTGTTAGCCCCTAGGCCACAACTGCCACAGCCCTTTGTTCCATCTGCCTGGCTCCCAAGGTGTCGGCATTTTCACCCCAGATGACATCAGTGAAATCCATGACTCCTCTCTGACCTCCTAAGGGGAGAAACCAAACAAATCAGAAACCAAACAGCCAGGCACCGTCTCCTGATTTCTCTGCCTTCTGTGGACACATCTTCCCCTGAGGTATTGGTACAAAAAAAAGTGGTGGTTTGAATAGAGGGCTGGCAATTCGGGAAAGGGAAATGCAGGGCGGGAATGGCTGATACCTCGCACTGTGCCATCCCTTATGTGTGCAGTGTCTGGGCAGCCAGGTGAGACAGTGACCAGTCCCTTGGGGGAAGAACAGGGCCGTCGGTTAAAGGAGAATTAAGGGAAGCGGAAAGCGGACATGTCCAAGCTGGGCTGGGGACATTAGCCAGAGCATCCGTCTCCCGAGTGTTCCCCCTGCCAGGTATTGGAATCCCACTTATGTGACTCTGACTTAATGATGAGCCCCCGAGGGATAGGTAGGCTTATCCCCACTTGACAGGTGAGGGGACTAAGGCTCACAGGGGCTAAGAAATTTGCCAAGCAGAGCTGGGATTTTAAATCATAATTATTTGACAGCAGAGCCCCTGCTTTCAACCATGCTATCATAATGCTGCACCGAAAGGAGGGTGGTGGCAGACATTCCAAGCAGAGAGCAACGGCCTGAGCAATGGCACGAGGGCTTCTCATGACGTAATGCCGCATCCTGGCGACTGAGTGTGGCTCTCCCGCAGGGCTGTCACGGGAAGGGTTTGTGGGTGACACCAGAAGAAATCCACTGGGGCTGAACCATTCGTGGCCTTTATGTCACGTTCAAGTTAGACCTGATGAGAGGCTTCAACATGAAGACACTAGAAACGAAAGAGAAAGATTATCCCTTCTTCAAAGCCCCTGTGCATTCGGGCTGGGAAAAAATATGTATGGACTTGATTTCTATAGCTGGATAAATTCATGCTAGAACTAGAGGCCAGAACAATGTTGGAGGCAAAATAAGGGCTCTTCAGTGTGAAAGGCAAGGGCAAAGGGGGAGCCCTTGAAGTCTGTCATCTCACAGTCAGCAAGGTAAGGGGGACACGATCGGAAGCCTCTACTGCAATCGGAGAACATTCTGCATTTCGAGTGAGACCGAGCGGTCCAGGAACCGCCCGCTGCCCGCCATACCCACAGGCCTTGCTCTGGGACACTATCATCCCGCCAAAAGCAACAGGGCCGGGAATCTGCCAAAGACGCCATATAAGGGAGCCGAGGTGGCTTGTCATGAGGCCCCCTACCCAGTGAGGGACAGTGGGAGAGGGGCTGTCCCAATCACATTCTGTCACCTGGGACGTTTTTAATTAAGACGAACCAAAAGAGAGGGCAGCCGCAGAAAACAAAAGCAGAGGAGGAAATACCAAGTCAGCATTTAGTAGCAACAGGGCAAGGAATAAATTTTCCATTGATGACTGAAGAAAATCAATGTAGCAAATACTTACGAGCACACAGTCCTGCCCAGCTGGTGTGGCTCAAGGGTTGAGCATAGAACTATGATCCAGGAGATTGAGATTCGATTCCCGGTCAGGGCACAGGCCCGGGTTGCGGGCTTGATCCCCAGTCGGGGGCGTGTGGGAGGCAGCCGATCAATGACTCATCGCTGATGTTTCTCTCTCTCTCCCTCTCCCTTCCTCTCTCTGAAATCAATACAAATACATTAAAAAAAAAAAAGAACACACATTCCAGGGTTCAACTCTTTGGGTTCAAATACACTAACCAGCTCTGTGACCTTGGACAACTTCCTTAGCCTCTCTGAGCCTCCCTCTCCCTCTTCCTCTCCTCACGGCCTGTTGTGCAGTTATATGAGTGTTTAGGGTAGTCCTTGCCGTCTGCTAAGTGCTTGGTAACTGTTATTTTATTATATTCTGAAGGGGGGGGGAAATTATATTCATGTTCTCCACCGAGTCTGCCAGTGAGCTGTTGGAACAGATTCCTGGGTTTCCGTTCTTTTTCATAAAGCCTTATACTAAGTCCCTGTGTCCCTTCCTTTGAAATCGGAAAGAGGCTAACATAGTAAGCTTAGAAATGAGAAAAAGCTTCACTTCAAAAACGGAGAACAAGAGGGAACACGTTGATAATACAAACATGCTTTCTAAAGGGTTAGATTAAATCATGAACAACAAAGTCATGATTGATCACTAAAGGAAATCAGAACATGTCGGGGTTTGTCACTACCCTTTGAAGCTGACATCAAGGACAATATTTGCAGCCTTCTACATACCCTTGAGTTTCTCTGCCAATGACAATATCAGGCTTAATGAACCATGGTTCTGATGAGATATGACAATTTTTGTTCTTGTGTACGTAAGTACTTAATCATCGCATCTCACAATACTAAAACCTCCTGAAGCTTGAAAGAGATTTAGGACTGATAAATTAGTTATTATAATGCACTCTGGCTGCATTGTGCTTTAGGATTTGGAGACAGTTTCAAGTACATTATTTCCCTTGATTCTCACAATATCTCTGTGAGGTAGGCAGGTAGTAGGTAGGGTAGGCAGGTGTAGGGTAGGAAGCTTTCTGTTTGGGAGTTTCAGGGAGATGGAAGACTGGCTTGTGTTCATACAGCTATTATCTAGTAAAAGTGAATTCAAACTCAGATCTTGTGACTCTCAGCCCCATGCTACTTTCACAAAAGGATTGGAAAATTTTGCAACTTAACATCCTCAGAGGTAGAACAGGCTTAACTTTAGTTTCAAGAAGGGGGTCAAGTGAGAATAAAAACGTTGCACAAGCGGTGACACTCCCCATGCCCATGGCACACTTGGCCAATCGGGCCCAGAATTCTCTACTGCTTATACTGGCGCTTCCGAATCCCCTCAACACACTTCTCTGGGGAGCTAGTGAAAGATCAGAGCAGACATGGGATTTTAAAGTTATTTTCTTGTATGACAAGAAGGTTCATGGGGCATATTCGAGGAAGCTGGATGCTTGCCAGTATTCACGTCAGCCTCTTTCTCCTGGGCACATTTTCCCTCCTCCCTTGCAGTTTAGATGAGGCCACGGGATTGGGCTCTGGAATGGACCATGAGTAGAAGTGGGCAATCTTTTTCCCGCATCTACTGAGTGACTAGAGAAGACTCTGAAGATGTAGGGGACAGCTGAGTCACAAGATGGATGGGAGTGGGTCCCTCAATGGCTGAATGGAGTACCCTCCCCCCCCACCCCAAGCAGCATACTATAATTTGAGGAGTAAGGCTATACTGAGTCCACCATGACTTGGGAGCTTTTGCTCAGCAGTTCATCTACACACTAATCAAGGCTGACTTCTTGCGATTGTGCCCTTCCTTGAATCATCTTTTGGGATCATTCTCAGAGGCAATGCTGGACTAGGTGGTCTCCTCACACACTTCCTACTTTCAAATTTTAAAGACCTCAAAAATGGTATAGTGGCCTTGTTTTTCTCTTTCTGCTCCTCGGCATACCCTTCCCATTTGGGAGAAATCCCAAGTTGGGTGACTTTGTTGGGACCACTGGAGTCTAAGGATCAGCTACTCCCTTATTCCATCCCTTGCAAATCAGAGTCTGGGCTTAGACTCTTCCAACTGATGTTAATATCTGGGATGCTAAATCTTAAGCAAATGAGGCAAAGCAGCAAGGACAGTGGAGAAATCAATCTGTGAAGCCACACACTGGATCCAGTTTGGCTGGTGTCCTGCAGCCTGCATTGCCTTGGTTTTCACCCATTTTCCAAGCCTGATCCCCAGTTCAAATAGATCCTGCGAGGGAAGTAAACAGATTTACTTAATACCTATCCAGTAAACTCCCTTTCTGCTTCCATTAGCTGGAGTCTGCTGCTACTGCTTGTACTGTGTGTTTATGTGTAAGTGCACTTACGCATATGCACACAACACGGGAATATTCCAGCACCAGCAGCAAGTGTTCTTTGCCAGGGCAATCTTTCCAAATCACTAATTTGCTTGTAACCTTCTGTTTCAAAAGATTCAGTGATTCTTTATCTCAGGACAGGACCCACACATTTTTAGTAGGATACCCCAGAACCTATTTACCTTCCTTGTTTCACTCTCCTACCGTATGCTGGTCCCTGGGCTCACCGCTTCTCCACACCACTGTGTTCACTGTGCTCTTGGCCTGTTGTGCCTTTCCATTCTGGGCCTCTCGGCAAGGTCCCGCTTATCTTTCCTGTTCTAGCTCGAGAATGATCTCGACGAAATAGAGTTTGATGAATTTTCCTCTAGCACTATGCATACTTGTTTTATAGCCCTTATTACACTTTATTGCAATTATTCACAAGTCTGTCCTTCCTAGTAGGTAATAAACTCCCTGAGGACAGTGTCCGTCCAGTCATCTATCACAACGCCTAGATACTCCTTGGCATATAGAAGATGCTCTCAGGTATTTGTTGACTGACTGACTGAACGTGACCTGATGTCTGTAAGGCTCTGAGGATCAGCAGGAGAATCAGTCTAGAACAAGCTCAATAAAGACCATCCACCATGCCAGCCCTGAGCTCCCCAAAGGTGGTTTAGAAGACAAAGAGACACTAGCTATGTTGAAATAACATTTAATGTTTGAAATTCAACAGTGCACACAATACAGGTTTTAGCAGTAAAATGAAAGTGTGTGTATGGTGTTTAATAAAACTGACATTACAAAACAAGACCATGTTAAGAAAAACCTTAAAAGAAGAAGTAAACATTTAGGTAAAAACCAAATAAACAACATGCTAAAGGATATGATGTAAAAATCCTAATAAATGTAGTTGCCTAAATCCAGACTTGAGACATTGAGATTTACTTTGCCACTTAAAAAAAAAAAAAAAAAAGCAGAATGCCCTTCATTTAAAATGCATTTTAAAACATATTTGCACATTGCTTTCCTGCCGGCAACTGCCGTATAATCAAGTATGTAAGAGCGCCAGCTGGGTTGCACTCTGATCGTTCAGAAGTGCACCCGGCGCTCCTGTTAAGCACACGCTTCGCCTCGGAAAGCAACAGCAAATCGCACAATACATGACTTTGCTACGTTAGACCTCCTCTGCGCCCACGCCCCACAGTGAACACGGTTGAAAACCACTTCAATTTAAGAGAGAATGAAAACAAACATCTCCAGCACCTTCTGGTTTCTGAGCACAGACAAGCTGGGCAGGATGGAAACACAGGGGGCCTGTAAGGCCAGCGCTGCGCTCTTCGGGAGACTTCCACTCAGACATACCTCCTGCCTGGACAGACCGGCTGACTTACGTGTTGGTCACTGTGAGAAAAGCGACCGACTTTCAAAATTTCCTCACATTTTGGCAGATGCCTCCCAGCTGTGAAGATTGGAGGTAATTTCTTCACACAGTCATTTCCTAGAACTTATCAAATAAAGGAGTAGGGCCACCGTGGTGGGGGGTTGTGGCGAGGCAAAGGGGGCCGCTCTGCCCCACCAACCTACTAAGGTTCAGTGGGTCCTTGGAAAGCAAGACAATAAAACTGTGTCTTATGCAAATAAAGCACTTGCTGGACTGAGGCTGCCTAAACGGTAATGCTTCCCTTAACACTTCTAAAGAAGTATGTAATTCCAGGACAAGCAGATTTCTCTAATGACAACCAGAGCACGCTTGGCAAAGTTAGATTTCATGCTCGCGGATGTCAAATGATAACAATACTTAGAAGAGCACCTAGGTCTTAGCAGGGTAAGAATCTAATCAGCACAGGAGGCATTTGCTAACGAGTTAAGTGGTTAAAACATCCAAAGTTCAACTACTACTTTTTCGTGAACTTCACTGAGAATGGGGATCTCTCCTGGATCTCATTTTATTGTTAAACTTCTCTTCTTTTTTCAAGTAAACCAATTCAAACCATTATAGCCTTATGTAAAAATATTAAAATCTTATATAAACCTTACCAATAGCCTGAGAAATGCAAAGACATTCACTAAGAGATTTGTGCAAAAATTGTTTCTCTCAGAGAGCAGGATAAATTGCAAGAATATAAACTAACCCCCGGAATAAAACTTTAGAAGGGCTTTGCTTCTATGTTCACTAAATGAACATGGGAGGTTTTATCTAAAATTTGCATATAGCTTTAAAATATATTTAATAAATTTAAATTCTACACAAATACTGACAATTGGTTTTATAAAATGTGAACTGGCACATTTGAGGAACTTTAGGACTTACTATGTAAGTTTCTATTACACATTAATAAAATTTCATAGTACATGTCTTTCTTGATTTATTTTTTTTTCATTGTACATTTCAAATACAATTATGCTTACTTCACACCATGTATTCACAACATCAATGCCCTTGGTTATTCCCACAACTTTCAAACCTTTAAGTTGTACCAAAATTAGAATTCATTAGATTTGATAGTGACAAGTGAGGAAATACAACTCCTTAAGGGTTGAATGGATAAGCCAGATATAAATGCTTAAGAAAACATTTACAAGTATTATATGGGTAATACAATTAATTACAAATTGCTTCCTGTTCATGAAAAACATCTCCTTTGAACTTGAAAATGATACACGAACAGGGCCTATATGCAAGTGTGCGTGTCTTCTGCAATTCTAACATTACTGGGTTACACAGATTCCGGCTAACACTGCACCACGGACAGGGCTGAGAATGTGCCGCATCTATAATGCCATCGATGAAAACAGACTCCATACCGAAGTTTGGATTTCCAATCTCTTATCCAATGTCAGTTCCTCTTTAGTTAGCAGAAGATGAAGCATCTGTCTTCCCCGTGGCTTCCTCACCGAAGAGTAGCTTTCGAAGTATATTTGCATAAAATGGTCCATATACTTGTTTGTTGAGATTCACAATGTTAGCATATTGACAACCTAGCGCTTCCAGCTCCGGCTGAATGACAGCAAGGCCTCCAGGCATGGGAGGCATGCATTTTTGAGGGCTTGGAAGACCAAGTAGGCTCTTCAAGTATAGCTGGATTCGTTTATCTGGGGGGGAAAAGATATCTTTATTTGTCCCATTATTAAAGCATGTAACTTTTAAAAAACGAGAATTATGGTAGGTGGGTTACAATAATATTCCCAATTCTTTACCCTCCCTGTATCCATGCCCTTTACAAGGTAGCTTTGCAGCCCTTCCCATCACAGGTTGGAGTCTGTTTTCCCAAGTCTTGAATTGGGGCTGGCCTTATGACTTCCTTTGGCCAATACAGAATGCAGTAGAAGTGCTGGTATGTTAGTTCCATGCAGAGGCGAGGCACGGTTCACATCTGCCCTCTCTACCTACGATATGAACAAACCTGGGCCTGATGAAGGACGGCGTGGAGGGAAGCTCAACTCTTCTATCTGAGGCCATCCTAGATCAACCTATAGCCCAACAACTCCCAAACACTCAAAAGAGCCCAGCCAAGATCAGCAGGGCTGCCTACCCAAGCCACAGCTGACCACAAATGCATGTTTGAGTCCAGCAAGACCAAAAGAACTACCCAGGTGCCCCAAAGACTTGTGAACAATACTAAATGTTTGCTATTTTTTTTAGCTATGGAGTCTGAGGGTGACTTGTTATGCAGCAATAGCTAACTGATTAAAAATGCAGGGCACTTTTGGGGTAGGGCAGGGAATCTTTTACAAAAACTCAATACTTAATACCTGTAATTTTAGTTATGTATACTACAGCTGAGTTTGTAAACTAGTACCACCAGTGTTGCCCACACAGTGTTTTTAAAAAATAAAACCACTTAAGATCAGCGGAATTCATATAGAAATACAAATTTCTGGTTCTCCTTGAAAAATCTAGAGATCTGGCAAACTTGGGAGCCCAAATTACCACATGGCAAGGGTGACCACCCATCCAGGTTTTCCCAGGACAGTTGAAGTTTACACCTGTTGTCTTGGTATAACTGAAAAAGAGCACTCTCAAAAGTGTCCCGGTTTGGACAATGAACTACATGTTCACCCCATAGGTGGCCAACAATCTAAAGGCACTGAGGAAGCACTGCCCCAACGGGCACTGCCATCTTCCTCACCCTTTCTGCCTCACTGCTTCAGCGCACCTGCACTTGGGACTACCTCACAAAAGCAAGCAAATGCATAAATCGGTCAGGCTGCAGAAGTATCAGACAAAGAGTGCTGGACAAACCAGACCTGCTACAGCTCATGCTGCTCCCAGGACTTTCTTTGGCCTTGGAAACAGAAATCTCACAAAGAAGGTGTACTAAGGAGAATAAATTCCATCAAATACAGACAACTATGACATTAATGAAACTCTTATTTCCGAACGCTTCTCCCAACAATCATACATCCCAGCCAGATCTGACCTAGGACTCAAAGTTCCCAATATCCCATGTCCATGTCTGAGCCTGAATTGCTTCCTCTTACTAGAATGTTCTTCCATCTCACCTCACCTCTGCCCCAAGTCAAAAGCATCCTTAATACCAGGCCTGAAGTTACCTCCTTCTGTGGCTTTCCCTAACATCTGTTGGACTAGCACATCATGTTATTGTTATTTGAGAATGTGTCTCTCTCCCCTTGCTTAGGTGAGCTCTCTGAGGGTGAGGGCTGCTCTTTTATTCTTTACATCTCTGGTGTGACATGTGGCAGGCACATCACAAACACTGACTGAATTGAAGTGAGAGTAGAATGAAAAGGTTTGTAAAGATCAATGCCAAACTGAAAACAATGGGAGTCAGGGAGGCATGGGGGCTGGGAAAGGCAGTCACAGATAACTTGGGCCTTGTCTATAATTTGTCAGTAAGAAGAAATGATTCGTGTATGTATCACCCGTACAATTGAAAATTACTTTTTAAAAATGCAGATGGCTATAAGCACGCAAACAATCTACACAGTAGGTAATCTACAAATAATATTTACCTGGCTTAGGTAAGCATTTGGAAAACAACTGGCGTGAAAGAAAACTTTTCTAATTAGGGTTTTGAAAGTCAAAGGACACAGTGGGAGCTGTAGTCGCGTTGTGAACAAACAGCACATTGCCTAGGGACAAACTGCGGGGACCACGGCAGGCATGGCGCACCTGGGAGGAAAACCCTGGCTAACGCTAGGCACGTCCTTTTATGTCCTCTAAGTGCCTAATTTAGTCTAACTCCTCTGTGGGAAGAAAATTAAGAATCGACGTGTACTGAATTTCCTGCTAGACTGGCCGCCTGACTCTCACGAGCCCAAGTCTATTTTCATCACAGTTATGGTCCAACAGCTTCACGCAAGATTGTTTAAAGGATAAAACTCTTTCAAAACTGTTATTATGCTGAGAAGTGGTTCTGTCTCCTCTGTGGGCGAGTCAGTTTTTAGGCCAAGACTAAAATGACAGAAGCATTTGTCCAGTTAGGAGCAGCCAAACCGAGTTCCCTGCCAAAGGCGTGCCCTTGGCTCCCAGAGCGGGAGGAGAGCCGCTCCAGTGAGTCATTCGCGTTGCTAGGCAACAGTGCTCTGAATGAGGTTAAAAATGCTTCAGTTTTCAAAAGAACAGGAAAGTTGGACCAGGAGAGAGGGCTGGGAGAAAGGTGCTTCACCGGGTTTTACGGGGCCCCGTCAGGGCAGGGGCACCTCCTGGCCCCCAGCTTCCCTCTCCCCTATGGCGCGGCAAGGGCTTCCCTCACCTAAAGCAAGGGCACAGAGGACACCTGGGCGCTCCGGCCACCCCGCCAGCAAGCAGGGGCTCCTCCTCCGACCAGGGCAGGTAGGAACACGAGCTCGGGACTCCGACAGGCTCAGTAAGGCTCCCGACTCGGCAACGGGCTAGCTGTGCGACCTTGGGGGAGGGTCTCTTAACCACTAAGTGTCTGCTGCAGTCACCCCTTCCACAAGTACTTATGGAATGTCATCTGTGGGCCCAGTGTGGTACAGGATACAGCATAACCCTCACTGGGGACAAGTCTGCCTGCACAGCCAGAGGTCCCCAGCCAAAGAGCTGACACCTGGGAGATGCTGCTCCGTGGAGGAAGAGGGGCAGACACTCTGCAGTCTCCGCCACACGCAGCTCGTCCCCCACTAGTGTGCAGGCCTCGTGAGGATTATGCAGCAGGGGGCTCAGCCACAGGTGACCATGGGCATGCTGCGCTTGTTACTGTGATCAACTGCCACCTCTCCGCAGCCTGCACACCAGACTGCTCTTTTCTGGGGGAGGGGCTGAAGCCTTGAGCTTTTAAGTGGCCTGTGTGGCCTAGATTTCCAGCATTCTGTGTCCCCAGGGGTAAGGATGAGAGGAACTATTTGAGAGCCTCAAATAAATAATAGCAAGTATTTATATTTTTAGGGAAGTCAATGTTGTAATTCAAAAACTTGCAGATTAGTCCCAGAATGTTAGTATATTCTAATTCTACACTCCCTTCTTCCTTCCAGCCTTTATTTCTTGCTCTCAATAGTAGACACCTGCTTTGTGCCCCACATCACTGCTCTTTTAACATAGCACCCGGTTTTGTTTGGGACAAACCATCTCTCCCCTATTCTCAGACCAGGTGTTAAGGTAAAGCTGACTTGCCCTGGGTCCAGGAACTGAGTACATGTCTTGGGCCCTAAGTTCCTTCCCTTCTGGCCACCAAGACTGATTCAAGAATGGGACATGACCTACAGTCAGGCCAACTGGAGCCAATGCCCTACGAGGGAAGCCGACTCCTTGTTTTAAACCTGGGAAGGTGCAGGCTTGAGCTGAAGTGGGCTCACTGTGCGGGAAGAGACGATCCGTGAGACGGCGAGTCCACAGGAAGCAGCACTGAGTGCTGGGAGTGGGGAAATTAGTGCTGGGACACAGTTTGAGCTCTCGCTGAGCTGTGCCTGCAGCCAGCCTCCCCCCTGGTCTTCTCAGTTACATGAGAAAATACATTCTCTTTTTGGTTACGCTAGTTTAGATTCTCAGTCACAGGTAACAGAAAATGTCCTAACTGATACATTCTCCATTTCCCCAACTTACCAACGCAGCTTGACACCTAGATATCCACTTTCTTAGCAAGTACAAGAAAAGCCCCCCACTATGCCTCCCAGTCCCACAGCCTTCTCGTTCTTTGTCCCCTTAAGCCTGACTGAGAAAGGGACTTTAGGGGGCTGAGGCTGGCCCATAGCAGGACTGATGCCTACTTTCTGTGAACATACTGTCAGCTGGTTTGGACTGTCATATGGACCTGGGATTTTAACATTGCTGGCAGCATTTTGTTATTTTCTTCATAAAAATCTATTGGTTGGACAGTAAGACAGAAGGCCCTGAAATACCCCTCACTCCACTATATATACACACAGAAGCAGCAGCACATCACAAATCCTTTAAAATATTAATACCTTCTTCATATTTTCAATATTTATTCTTAACCTGTTTAAGACTATATTTTGACTGACACCATCAGTCAAAACCAGCAAGTTAAAGCAAATTGGAATTGAGGAAGAAAACGAGAAAAATGTGAGGACCCACCAATCAAAGACCGAATAGGATTGTCCTCCTTTTCGATGCCTGAAAATTGACCTATGAGATTAGCTTGAACCTCAGCATTTAAAGTGGGTAAGCTTCTCTCCACCAGGGTCTTGTTAACCTCAGCACAAGTCTGAACACCAACAGAATTCAGGACTTCCTTCAAGTTAAAGGTCCTGCAAAACAGAAAACAAAATCCCATCAGGGAGAGTTTGAGTTTTTGTTCCTCAGTTTTACTGTTGTTGCTTTTTTAATATACCAACTTATTTAAAATATTTACCCATTTTTTCTTATACAGACAACAGTTACCTCTATTCCATGAACTTAGAAAATAATAACTCCTCCCAATCACCAACCCTTATTTGGAACAGATTTTTACATGCTTTAAACCACTCAGTTCTGTACATAGTGCTCATACAGACAAGCACAGGCAGAAAAATGTGGTCCCTGCATTTTCATGCAGGGCTATTAAAAAGGGTAAGAAAATACCTATTTTTAAAATAAACCCTTTGGTCTGAGTGGATTCATTCATAGATTTGGTTTTTTTCAGCTTGGAAAATGGGGTAAAATCAATTCCTTTATCCATGCCTGAGCAGTAAACGTATAACACCAATCAAAACAAGAAATGAAGAAATTTAGAGGTCAATATCATAAAGGCAAATTGCCTAAAACTCTTGACGTCTCATGACCCAAGGTAAGAAGCTCCTTCTCATTGCTACTTTCAAACAACTGATCAACAGTGCAAAGATAGAGTCCAGGAATTGTGAAAAGTATTTAGCGGTTGGTTATTTAATAGGGAAGGAAAAAGAGATAATTAGAAAGTGCATTTGTTGAGTCTACACTATTGGGGAATGATGATTGAAAGCTGCATCTCAGCATCCAGAAAGGGTCTTTAGGATAACTCTGTTTAAAATGGGAATTAAAGGGTGAGAGGCCCAATGACAGGAGGCAATGTAATGTAGCGGTTAAAGCATAAGCTATGGTCACACAGGCCTGGGTTCAAATTCCAGCTCAAATACTAAACTCACTATGTGACTGTACTAGCTCTTGGCAGATTGTCAGGCACATAGTCAATGCTGAGTAATAAGAAGGAAAAAAGAAAAAGACTGTTTATCATTATTGACATCATGAACAAGAAGCAGCAGTAAGTCCTTGGTGTTCTCCCTTGACCGGACTTGGTTATAAATCCACACCAGACCTGCCTTTGGGGTTCTACAACCCAAAGTTAGAATATTTATGGCAAAATTTTTACCTTCTGACTTTTACCCATTTTCCTCCTGCTTTTAATCACAAATTCTTAGGCTAAAGGAAAAATTAATTCTGGCATAAGCCATGGCTTCCTAGTCACAATAATGAAGGCAAAATTCTTGATGGTTTTCAAAATGCATCATCAAACCAAATATAAGACACATCAGGGTCTACTGAGTATTTAGAATCACTTGCGTTTTTATATTATGTTATTACCCCATCCATAATGAGGACAATTGAGAATTGACTGTAATCATTTCCTAACACATGTGTGGGTGTGGGTGTGGGTGTGGGTGGGATTAAACAAAATAATAAAACAACCAGATAGGAAGAACAACTATAAAGAGAATGATTTAACAACTAAATAGATATCAAAAGCTAACATTTATTGAGCACTTGCTATGTGCCAGACACCTGTGGACATGTTTCACACAGATCACCTTGAGTTCTCACAACACCAAGACAGGCACAAATATCACTCCCTTTTTGCAAGAGAGGAAGTGAGGCTCAGAGTGATTCAGGAACTTGTTCGAGGGAACGTATGTAAGTCAATACCAGAGCTGGGATTTAAAAATCTAGATTTAGATCCAAAGACCTGTCCTCTTAGTAGCCACTCTGTTACATGCTTTATATTAATACTTAAGTAGCATTGGTGTTTCAGTAAAGGTTTAAAAAGTTTCTAGAAAATGATTGTCCAGTGTGAGGAAAGGCTAAGATAAAACCAATTGCAAAAACAGAGGTTTCTTTTCATTATAGGTCTTGAGTGTGAAGTAAATGAGCGTGGCAGGTTAGCATAAGAATCAATAGAAAGGAAATACCGGGGGGAACACTTTGTAAAGTATACGATTGTCTAGCCACTATGCTGGACACCTAAAACCAATACAAAATAATATTGAAAGTAAACTGTAATTGAAAAATAAAACTAAAAACTAAAAAAAAAACCCAATGTATTTTTAGCTTTAATAATAATTTTAATATTTAAGATTGGGTTTGTTCAGAGATTATTCTCATAGAGCATGACTATGCCAATTACTCTCCAGAACATTTTATAATAGTTTTATAATATTAAAAAAGTATTCAGAACGATTAAAAAAATTAATACAACGGGCAGGGCCTTGAGTCAGGCCTTGGTTTGCCCTTTTCTTGATGTGCAGCCCAACGCAAATCCTTGGGCTTCAGTTCAGAGTGAGAACACTGGATTTTGTAACCACTTGGGCTCCTTTTGGCTCTTAATATTCTAGGACTTTATGATGTAATTTATGTGCTCTTTGTGTAATAGGAGGGAGTTTGGGAAAATAGGTGCATCTCCCTCCCTTCAGTGAGAGGAGTAGCGTACATGTCCCTGAAAACACCTAAAAGGGGAACCAACCAGCAGGAGGCGCTTAACCCACATAAGATCCATGGAAATATGCAGTCTTTGGCTAAGATTAGGAATTTTGTGACTTGGACAGGATTCCCAGCAGGATGACCTAAATGCAAAGTCTCAGTGGGATTCTAGTGTTCAATGAAGGTGTGACACTGGGAAACGGATTTCATGAAAACAAATCCTTCCATGAACTTGTGTAACATCCCTAAGGGAACAGAGAGGTCACTACTTCTAAAGATTTCATAGCACGTGGGATCAGTAAAGCCGGTAAACATTTCACTACAGAAAAACGATGGTGTCAGGACTACTTAATCTGGAAAGCCTCTTTGATGGGGCATTCTGAACACCGAGCTAGGTGGATTTCTGGTTCCTGTTTTTTTCCACGTCACTGTCAAAGGAGAGCTTTTGTACACACCCATCCTCAGTGGAAATGCTACACTCACCCTGGCACTTGTCATGGAAAAGACCTCTTGCTTCCGATGAAAGGACATCTAAGCCTCCAGAGATATTAAAAGAAATTCTAGAAAAAGGTGTGTGATAAGCCTCTCTAAACCACAGTTCTGAATATCACATCCAGATGCCCAAGGTTATTCACAGTCTCTGAAACACATGCAGAGCCTAACACGAGGCGGAGCAGATGAAAACACTTGGAACTTACTCTTTGCTCATGCCTTCGAGTAGAACAGCCGAAATCCTCTTCAGCCTGTCTGCAAGCTCAGGTAGGCCTTCGATAATAGCACCCAACATATTGTTGGTAATGAGGGACAGGCAGGCGATAATTTTCAATTGATTCAGCTTTTCTGTCAGTTCCTGGAGACGTGCTTCATCTGTTATCAGCGTCTAGCATATTTATTTAAAAATGGAGAAATAGAAAGGAACACTCAATACCATCAAAATGTACAATAAGCAATAGTATATCCGAACTCCCATTTTTTATCTGATTTCAGTAAAGTCATTACACTACAGGCAACACACATAGACCCTCTGATTCGCAGTTAGAATGTAAAAATGAAAATAATGGAAAACTTGAGGGAAGAAAAAAAAATCACTCACCTCTGGAAATTCTTTTTTCTGATAATCCCACTGCAACAGTTTCAAATAACTGTTATTTAGCACCAGGGTAGGGCTCAGGCTTGGCTTGGAGCTGGTTTCAGCCCCAGGAGTTAGAGCGGTCTCGGAAGCAGAAAGTAATTCTTCATTTACAGATTCTTTTATCCATTTTGTAGTTTTATCAAGAGCACCTACAAGTGAAAAGGCCACACATTTGTCCTACAACTGATGGATCCCTGCATTTGTGCATTCTTCAGGACAGATGCTGTGCTAGGTGCTGGGCACGAATGAAGACAGTCATACCCCTCAAAGAGTTTACAGTCCAGATGGGAAGACAGACACGTAAGCTAACGATTACAGCAGAAAATAAAGAATACTAGAGGCACAGTGGAAGTGGAGGGAGCAGAGGATGTCCAGAGCAGAGTCTAAGAGAAAGAGCTGTGACACTTGAAGACACACAGCAAACAGAAGAAAGGGCTGTCACCCCAGGCCAGGAAAACACCCCATACAAAGACCCCCAAAAGTGACAGAATATGGTTCATTCTGGACGGACCAGCAAATCTGTATTGTTGGTTCATAAAGAAGTAGGGGGAAGAGAGTGGCAGCAGATGGCACTGGCTGAGTAGACAGGCCAACTCACACACAACCTTGAGTTTTGTGCAGAGAAGGTATTTAGAATAAAGGCATTGATTATTAAACATTTCTGGGTCCTGGACCCCTCTAAGTGACTGATTAGAGCTATGTCTTTCCCAAAATGCATGTGCATTCTGATGTGCACACTTTATTTTACTTTAGACTCAGTACTAAGGTTTCCCACTAGAAACAAGTTGCTTTTTATACTACATTTCTTATAAAAGTAGTATTTGGTAGAACTTATAAGGCAGCAACTGCTAAAAAATGCAGGTGCATCTGAACACAGGTGCAGATTTTTTTTTTTTAAGCCAGAGAAAAAAATAAAGAATTGTTGCCCTGAAATTCTTGCTGAGACCTGGTACTTAAACAGGGGTAATTTATGAGTAGCTCTGTTTGCCACACTAAAGCTACAACACTCCCAGAATTTCACAATTTTGTTTCTCCTCAGTTGGCAAATTGTTCTTGGTTTTTCCAGTTCTGTTTATAAAGATGTAAAGGACTTTCAGTCTTACTTAAAAGATATCCAACAGAGAGAGTGTGTGCAGAAATCATCATGGATATAATTACAATGTGGCAGTAATAAGCATTTATATTGCACGGGTAATCATTTACAGCTGACACATTTAAAAGGCCATTTTGTTATTTCAAACAAAAGCAAGAGTACAGCATAGTGGTTCCCAATCCTGGTTGACTTTAGAATCATCTGGGAAGCTTTAAAAAGAAAAAAATGATCGTGGGCACAGCTCCTGGAGATTCTGATTTAATCAGTCTGAGATGGGGCTCAGGCATCTGTGTTCGAACACCCTGGGTGATCCTAATATGTAGCCAGAATCAAGTACAACTGGTAAAGCAGAAAGAGCAAGAGTTTAGACTGAAACACTGGGTTTCTCTAAGGGATCTGCTGAGATTTCACTTCACCAACTAGAACACTGACTGCTCTATGTGGCTCTAAAAGCAAGGTCAAATCCACGAGGCACTTGTACCCTAGGTCTTTCATGGGGACAGTAATAAGAGTCTCTCTATCCACTCATTAATTCAATGGTAACTGAGCACCTGCTACACACCAGGCACTGCACCAAGTGCTGGGGAATCACAGATGAGTAAATACAGTCCCTGCACTCAAGAAGCTCCTAGTCTACTCAGAGAGAGAAACACAAGAGCAGGCAATGGCTTTACAGGTGTGTTTACCTAAGAATTTCCCAGGAGCAGTGGAGACCCAAGAGCACTTAACCTGACTACTCCCCACCAATATGTGCTCCTGATTTCCTGCCAGGGAGGCTTGGCCTAACCCCACCCCCACCCCCATCGCCCAGAAACTCTCTCTGGTTCTCTAAATCCTAATCCTGTCAGTCCTTAGTGGCCCAACCCAAAGCCCTCTTCCTATAGGACGCCCATCTTGATTATATGGATCAATCTCGTCTCCCTTCTCAGGATGAATCTGAATTTTCAATTGGCTGTCATTTCTCTTAAACAGCTGAACTGAAAACCAGCTTCTCTATTTTTAAAAAATTGTCATTCAACATTTCATGTGCTTTCGTCTCATTTTCATCTCACTGGTGAGATCACTGAGAGTCCAAACTGCAACCTTTGTTTCTCCTTCCTTTGATTTAGCTCACAGCACAACCTGTAGGTGTGTGAAATGTTTGGCTTTGTCTTGGCAGGCCCACTTACTTTAGAAACCGATCAGATATTTTTCTAGTTGTATTTGTCACACAGTAGGTGCTTCTCAAAAAGCCTCTGCTCTCTATATGTGGCATGAGAGACTTGGTAGGCTTCTGATTTAATTCACCATCCCTGAAGGCAACCACGGGCTAAAGATTGGCTCAAACAGTCTCCTTTGAATTGACAACTGATTTGATCCTACATGTCTGCATTTATCTTTCCTTTTCCACTCTCATCCAGTAAAATGTTTACTAATATACACAGTGTATGCAAATCAAACTAAAACACACAGGGTGCTTTTCAAACTCTTTCAGAAAGCAGAGGAGGGAACACTTCCCAAATTCATTTTATGAGGCCAGCTTTGCCCTGACACCAAAATCAGGTAAAGACATTACGAGAAAATTACAGAGCAATATCTTTCATAAATACAGATGCAAAAATCATTAAGAAAGCATTAGCAAGGCAGATAAGATTAAGCTAATAGACAAGAACCAATGGGTGGGATAAACATCTCAGGACTGCAAGGTTGGTTTAATATTAGAAAAAAATCAATCACTGTAATTTACTAACATTAATACAATAAAGGGGTGGGGGTGCAGATCACTTTAGTATGTGCAGAAAAAACATGTGACCAAATATCTCTCAGTCTGCTAGAACTAGAAGAAAACATCCTCAACCCGAAAAAGAGCATCTATGAGAAGCTACAATTAACATCATACTTAATGGTCAAAAAATGAACATTCTTCCCCTAAAAAGGCAACAATCCACTCTCTCACAACTTCTATTTAACATTTTGATTGGAGGTCCTAGCCAGTGCAATATGGCAAGAAAAAGAAATAGAAGGTATAGAGATTTAAAAAAAGAAGTAAAACTGTCTTTGTTTACAGGCAACATGATTGTATATAGAGAAAAGCCTGCATGATACTCCAGAAAACTATTAGAATTAATAAGTTAATTTAGCAAGGTCTCAGGGTGCAGTCAATATTTAAAAACCAATTATATTTCTATATACTAGAAAATAAAAATTTTACAAAATATCAGTTATAATAGCATCCCTGTTGATTTCTAATATGGTATATAAGCATGAAATATGGAACCTACCTAAACATAATACGTGACCCCTAAAAAGGCAACAGTTCTACATCCTGAATTTGGGGAGTGGCCAGCCTCACTCTTGGCCTTTATAATTCTGAGCAGGCACCACTCACATAAACTGAGAATGGTGCAGATATTGGGCAAGGTTTCAGATGTCCCCCATTTTCAATATTCTGGAAAATATGCAGACCAAATACCCATTTTTCAGTTAGAAGAATATAGTTCTCTTACCAACGACATTTGCTCTTTTGTGCCTAGAGACACCTCACCTCCCTTCTTTTGGTACTGATTTTCTTTGAGAAACCATTTTCCCTTGCTCCATGCTTCCTTTTGTGACTGTCAATTAAGAGGCCCTTGACCAGGGGTTGGCCTGAATCACATGCCCATGAGACTCTTACCTGGGCCTCTAAACGGTGACTACAGCCTTCAAGGATGACCCATTTTGAGGTACACATAAACCATCCTGACTGCAGAGCCCAGGAGCTTTTTCTTGTTTTTTTTTTTTTCCTAACCGATTCCTGACACTCTCTTGTTTCTGGTCTTGCTCAGGGTAGGTATTTTAGCTTTTCTGTATTTTAGCTTTAGCTTCCATCCTTCCATTCACTTCCTTTTTTGCTAAATCAGCCAGAGTTGATTTCTGTTGGTTGCAATATAACCCAGCTCATATAAGACAAAACTGAATAATCAAAGAGAGTTGCCAAAGCAGCAGCTTGTTTAATCCTGGTGTAGCTATGGGAACCCTGGCTTCCAGTCCTAGCTCCACTACTTATTAGCTGTGTGATTTTGTCTTTAGGCAGGTCATGGCTGAGCATCAGTTTGCTCATCTCTAAAATGTTCCATAACTATATCCTGAATGCCTTGTATGCCAGGCAAAGACAACCATAATGCAGTACAATGTACTTTTAAAAAATATTTATGGCTCATAGAATTTTTGAAAGAATCACATGAGGTTCATGAGAACATTTTATCAAATGTAAAATATCTAAATAAATGAAACTTTTTTCTTTCTGAGTATTTTAAAAATTGCTTGTGGTATTGCCCCTTCAGGAGTAATTTGTTACTCTTTCTACAGGTGATTTAGTTTTTGGATTTAATGTGGTTATCTTTTTGATGCTTAATACATGCACCAATCATTGCCAAGGACTTCCTTGGGTATATTTTATTTTTATCCTATCCCATTCTTTTAAAAAAAATTTAAATATTTTTACTTAGATATAACTGACATACAATAAACTGCACACATTTAAAGTGTACAATTTGATAAGTTTTGATATATACAACCATCACCACACTTAAGATAATGAACATATCCATCACCCCCAAGAGATTCCTAGTGGTCTTTGTAATCATCCCCACTTCTCCCTCCCTCCTACCCCCAACCTCACCATCCCCAAACATACTGATCTACCTTCTGTGACTAGATATAAATTCACTTTGTCTACAGTTTTATAAAAATGAAATCATATTGTATGAACTTTTTTTTACAACATAGTGATATTTATGTAACTTAAGAAGTGATCACCCCAATAAATTTAGTATCCATATAACACCATATATACAGGGTGGGGGAAAAGTAGGTTTACAGTTGTGAGTATGTGAAACGCAGAGTTTATTCTTGTTTATTTGTTATTATATTATTTTCCATACAAACTGTAAACCTACTTTTGCCACATCCTGTGGTTATTACAATATTATTAACGCTATTCCCTATGCTATACTTTACATGCCTGTGACTATTCTGTAGCTACCAATTTGTACTTTATTTTTTCCCCCCTCACCTCAGGATATGTTTTTATTGATTTTAGAGAGAGGGGAAGGGAGAGAAAGAGAGAGTACATCTATCGGTTGCCTCTCATACACGCCCAGACTGGGGATCGAACCTGAAACCTAGGTATGTGCCCTGATGGGGAATCAAACTGGCAGCGTTTTAGTGTACAGAATAATGCTCCAACCAATTAGGCCACTCAGCCATGGCCTGATTTACACTTCTTAATTCCTCCCCCTTTTTCATCCATCCCCCTAACACCCCTCAAATCTGGCAATTGTCAAAATGTCCTCTGAATCTATGAGTTTGTTTCTATTTGTTCATTTATTTTGTTGCTTTTTAAAAATTCCACATATAAGTGAAATCTCTTGGGTGTATTTTAAACAAGGCAGATGCATATATAAAATATCTCAGTCAGCCAAGTAAAATCTGTTTTGTAGTTAATTCAGAAACTCAGAATACTTCTCTATATTAATTTTCCAATAATTATTTTATAAAAATCATGCACACAAAAATATCCAACATTTTTGTCTTTCTGTGTGATACTGTGAGGCTCTTATTTTGATATTAGGGCACAGTGGCCGACTTTTGGCAGTCAGGTAAGGATATAATTAACACCTGACATACACTTGACTTCTCTGGGAACATATTTGGAGCTGGGCAATAATGACCTATATATATGCACAGCAGGATTTATTCTATTCTTAAATCTCTGGAAATATCCAAGTCAATGTGAAAGGTGCAAATGAATTACAGGACACTAAACCTAGGTTTTAAGGAGAGAAACAAATCATTTGAGATTAACAAAACTCTAATCAACCCTATATTAAGGAATTTGCTAAGATTCCAAGCTATCTTTATTCAAAACATGGAGACATTTGCACATATTCCTGCATAGTTTCAATTTTGCTGGATCCTTCTCTTTAGCTCTAGATGCTCTAGAATCCCAGGTCAGGCCCCTTCAGTGCCTACACTCATTCCCTAGGTCATCTCATCCAGTGTAATATTGTGGATAAGAGCATGGGCCATGGAGCCAGACTGCCTGGGTGAGTCCCAGCTCTAAAATGTACAAGTTGTATTATGGAGGCAAGTGGTTTAACCTCTCTATACCTCGGTTTCCTCATCCATAAAATGGGGAGTGAGTTCCTAAAGTTATTATAAAGATTAAATTAGTCAGTACAGGTAAAGAACTTAGAATGTGGTAAGCATTTTATACATGTTATCTAGTTCCGTGGCTTCATCTACCATAAATACACTGATGATTTCCAAATGTATATCCCCATTCTCCAATGCTCTAGTCCCACATTGAAAGGCCTACCTGACATCTCAATGTTGATGTCAAACAAGACCTCAGAGATCATATATCTAAAACTGAACTTGATTCCATAGCTTCTCCTAACCTCCTTTCCCCCCATCTCCCCCATCTCCCTAACAGGCATCACTATTCATCCAGTTGCTCAGGTGACAACCTCAACTCCTCTTTTTTCCCTCATCCAACTTTCAGAAAATCTTGTTACTCTACTTCCAAAATACACCCAGAACATGACCTCTTCTTACCACTTCCACCACGACCACCTGACCAAGCCACCATCATTTCTTGCCCCAGCAACTACAATACCACCTAACTGGTACCCTGGCTTCCCTCTTTGCTCCCATATAATCTATTCTCTACCCAAGAGCCAAAGTATTCTTTAAAAATGAAAATCAGATGTTGCTCCCCTGCTCAAAACTCTCCAAGGACTTCCCATCATCCTTGGCATGAAATCGAAATTCCTCTCATTTCCTGACAAGGCTCTATATGCAGGGTCTACCTCTTGGCCTCATCTCTAAGCTCTCTCTCCTTGCCTGCTCTAGGCCAGCCACACTGTCTGCCTGTGTGTGTCCAACCTCACAAACAAGTTTCTGCTTCAGGACCTTTGTGTTTGCAGCTGCTCTGGCTGGAACGTTCTTCCCTCACATCTTTACATCCCCCTTCCTCACTCCTTTGCAAACTCTGTTGACATGTCACTTGTGAGAGAGGCCTTCCCAGTCCACCTCATCTAAAAAAAAAAACACTCCCCACCCTCACTCTTGCACCATTCCCTCTGCCCCTTTATCCTATTTTCCTTCACAGCACTTAACAACACAGTTGATAATATAAGTTTGTCTACTAGAATGTCAGCTCCTTGGGGCTCACAGCTGTATTCTGTTTTGTTCACTGCAGTATCCACAGCACCCAGGCAGTGTCTGGGACACAGCAGGTGCTCAATAAATATTGTTTCTCATGTGTAAAGAAATGAATAGTGCTTAGCACAGTTCCTGGGACATAGAAAACAATTATAAGTTTGTTATGTCAATTTTAAAAGTTAAAAAAATGTTTCACTGAAAGGCAAAAATTCTTTAGTGACACTTCTTAAGATGTCAAAAATAAAATATCGTATTTTCACCTAATTTCAACATAAATATACAATATCTTGTACTTACTTGGAGTTTCTTCCAAAATTTCCTGGAACTTGGTTCTCTCATAATCCACCAACTGCCGCTGAAAATGTGGTCTAAAACTCCTAATTAGAAAATTGGCCATGTCCATATTCATGAGGTCCAGAACATGAAATATTTGTCTAAAAATTTTAGAGTTAAAATAGTTAGAGAGGTGATTAAGAAATTAATCTGAAATTCATTAACTTTTACTGATTTTCCAGGCTGGTAAAAATAAACATCCCCCAAATGGTTTTTAAATTCCAATCGCCATTTGGCAAGGTCACTTTTCATAGAAGGCATTAGACATGCATTCCAAATGTATTCTTCTACAGCTCCCAAGAGTATTTGCTTTAGCAAATACACTACTTCCAGCTGAGCCATTACATACAGTCCTGAACTGATAGAAAGACGCTATGAAGTATATACAGTGATTCTTAACAATGAGATTAAAAAAAAAGGTTCAAGAAGGAATTTTCACTTGAGAGCCCCTGAAATTTTAAAGAGTCTGAACATAATATATATGGTTTCTATTCCGAAGGGAGTAAGAAAAAAGACAAGACAAGAAAGGACAGGGTGCTGAGGTACAGGAGAAAATAGTTCCTTTTAAAGTTGGGCAGCCCGATGCTCAAACCCAGCTCAGCGACCAGGCACAAATTACTCAATCTCTCCGAGCCTCAGTTTCTTCACCTTTGAAAGGAGAAGACAAGATCAACCTTGGAGGATGTTGTGAAGAGTCAATGAGATAATGAATGTAAACTGTAGGGGACAGTGGCACCCAGTAGATGCTTAATGAATGACCAAGATTTGCTATCACTACATGGGTAATAAGATAACTAGAAGCAAAGATACTGCAACTGAAGAATGAAAATTTGCCAAAGCTGAGCACAACTCTAAGGGTGCATAAAACCTATTTTACAGATGGGGAAAAGTGACTTTGAGAGGTGTCAACTTGCCCAAGGTCATAAAGTAAGTTACCTCCTACATGCAGTTTCCTTCTCCTACCTTTCCAATACTATTACATAAAACTTACATATCAACATGGCTATATTCACACACACAAAAGAAAAGTTCCCCTCAATGGCAAAAGGTGTTGCAGACTCCTCCTTCCTCTACAATCACAAATAAATTATTGTCTGCACAGCCAGATTACATTCTCACTTCCTCAGGGAAGCTGTGGCAGAATGGTTAGCTGACCACCAAAGATCCATGCCCCCTTTCCACAGTGTGGATTTGTGGTTGGGAAATGCGTTTCCAGACGGCAACCACATTTCCCAGGCCTCCTTCAATCTAAGGTGGGACCTTAGGACTAGTCAGTCAGTGGAAGGTGTCACTTCTGGGCTGAGGTAGTTAACCACTAGGTATGCCCTCCCCATGACCTCCTTCCTATTTACCAGCTGAGTGTAAAGGACCCTACAGACCTGGGCAAGGGTGGTGCCAATGCAAGTAGGAGCCTGAGTCACTGATTGACATGCGGAAGGCTGCCTGACAAAAACCCCTGACTTGGACCGTGACATGAATGAGAAACTAATTTTTATTGGTTAAATCACTGAGAATTCGTGGTTGTGTTATAGCAGCTAGCATTACCCTAATAAAGGAGCCTTTCTAGATCCTTGACTAGGCCCTCCTGCTGGAGGCTCTATTAACCTTCTACTTCCCCTTCCACAGCACTTACCTCAGTTGTACTTCCTTGTTCAAGGTCCATCTCCCTGCTAGACTGTAAACTGCCATGGGCCAGGGGCTGTCGCTAGCTTGTTCATCACAGCATCCCTAATGCCCAGCACATGCCAACCAACAACCCTGTTAGATCATTCTATCTGAAAACTTTATGCACACAGCAAAGGGCTGACTTAAATCCTTGTTTATTTGTTATTTTTCCTAAGAGCAAGGATTCCTCTGAGAGACCAGTTATTATTCTGTGTCCCTCAATCCCCACACTTCCCTTCTGTGCGAACTCGAACGTACTCTAAGGAAATGCAAGTAAGAAAAGTGCTAACCTCAGCACCTCCACAATGTTGCCAGTAGCCTTTAACTTTCTGATATCATCATCTCTCACGGGAGCACACAGCTTTCCCATTGTACTGATGATATAGTTGGCCAGGCCTTGGATGTCAACAGCGCCGTGCTCAGCCTGCTGCCTAATGAGGTCTGTGTCCAAAACTTCACAGATCTGGTTGCGAAGCCGGTTTCCACTACCAGGAATCAGAAAAGAGAGAAGAATCTACACAGGGAAAGGAAAGAAAAATTAACAGCAGCATTACATGAGTAAAGGCTGTTATTTTTTATTTCAGTATCTAGATGACCAACCTCCCTGTCCATATTTTAATGTCCTGGATGCCACAGAAGTTTACATGGAATGGGTGGTAGATCAGTGCACTCCAGTGTCTCAACTCTAAAAAGAAAGGTCTACCTTCTGAATTAAAGTCCCCTCCACTTTTCAAGGAAAATTAATGATTCTCTCAAAATAAAAGCAACTAGTAAGGAAGCAATATTACTGAAAGAACCTCAAAAGGTTTACAGATAAACTGTGCAAAGAAAGAACAAGTTGAAGAATCCATTAAAGAAGAGCAAACAGAATCCCCCCCCCCATCCCCACCACGGGCTCCATGAGTATATCATATTTTACATATCTTTATTATATATTACATAAGCCACCTATATTCAATACTCAGTACATAGCAGACATGGTACTTATACACACAGCACATGGGCAGGAGCACTCTGAGCCAAAGTGCCTCAGTTTCACACCCCTTTCCACCCCTCAAAGCTGTGTGACCCTGGGCAAGTCAGGGAACTTGGTTTCTTTATATAAAATAATAGGTGTAACTACCTCACAGTGTTATGGTGAGGATAAATGGACAGTCTGATGCTTGGCACAGAGCAAGTGTCTTGTTAATGTCAGCTAAAACCATAACTGTCACCTCATTTAATCCTTACAACAACCCTGTGAGTACTCAGGAAATAAGACTTAAAGACGGAGAGGCCATCACCAAACCAGGACTATCTAACTCCACAGTCTGTTCTTAACCACTACAACCACTACTCTGAGTGCTAAGCATCACTCCAAGTTCCCTCCATTGCCCCATTTTCCCAGCCTCCACCCTACTCTAGGTGGCAAAGGAAAAATCCCTCCCAGTGATTAAACTTGCTCAGTTTTTCAAAAAGAGTGATACTCTTCAGAGTACATGAAAATAGTCTTTGGGGGAAAACAATTACTAATTAACACAGACAATGTCAACTTGCCTCTCTGATTTCTTCAAACAGTTTGATGGCATGGTCATACTCGGGAGGCTCAGCATTCAGTTCTGATTCCAAGACGTCCCAGTAGGCCTGGTGGACAATGCGCTTCACTCGGCTGGCCAAGCTAGAGGAATGATAGGGATTGTTTTTTAAATGAACATTGTTTTTCCTGTTTATAAAAGGAATATGTTCATGGTAGAAATTTTAGAAAATGCAAAAAACAAAGAATAAAAATTGCCTATCATCACATTATTTCCATCTTTTATGTATTGTTTTAACATAGAGTACCCAGTACGTACAATATTATATAGTTGTTTCATTTAATATTCTATCGTGTTTCCCCTAGACTTTTAAAATGCTTCCTTCCTATAGATTTCAATAAGTTTATAGAATTATCCTAAGGAGATACCGTAATTTACCTAGCTACTCTTTTAAAGATTCTTAGACTTGTTCTAGATTTTTGGGATGAGATGGCAAAGTTGCTCTTTCCTCAACAGCTGAAGTTTCGTGGCACAAAACAGAACAGATTGGCCCCAAGGAGGCACATATTTGAAAGCCTGCCAATTTCAGCTTCGATGTCCCATTTAAAGTTAGCCGGACCAAACTGCTGAAATACCTGCTTCCTAGGAAGAGCTCACAATAGAGGAGATGGCCACCTTGCTTTACCCCTTAAGTCAATGCCCTAAAATAGGTGCACACTAAAATACACATCCCTACTAAACTGCACCATTAGGCAACAGCTTTGAGATCAGCACATACTTCCCTGCCCTAGAATTACTTGCCAGTCTCTATGCCCCTAACCTAGGAGTGTAGCAGTAGAGCTGCTATAAAGGGTCATGAGGAAGTGCAGTTACCATGGAAACCAGACACATCTAGTTTGGCCAGTAATCTTAAAAAATATTAAGCATTATTAGGAACATCCCCAGGAGGAGGACTATGACCCACATTTTATATTTAAAAAATTTTTATGTTTACTATTGCCCTGCTTTAAAACAAACAAAAAAGCTCTGAATGGAATCAAATTTATGTTGTCTTAAGTGATAGAGAGAATGCCTCTTGGTTTACAAATGGCACTGTGAGGTTGAAGGTTCAGTGCCATTCCCATGAGCCAACTTTGCCTCTGAAGATGATTTGTCTGTAGCAATCTCCACAAGCCTTTCTCCACTTTGGCCCGGCCACTGAAGCCAGAGAGGGTGAGGAAGGATATATGGGTGTGTCTATAACTGAAAGTGCCTGTGGTGAGGTTAAATAGGGGAGCCTATGTAGTTGTGATTCCCACATGCAGAGGATTCTGGATCACCTGTTCTTAGCACTCTGGCAACTCAGCTGCATTTCTTTATCTTTCACAATGTAAATATCAGTTTTTAATAAGTCATCCTGCAAAGATTTCTTGAGCATGTATTATATGTCAGGTACTCTGCTAGGTAATAGGGAGAGAGCAAACAAGACAGGCATAGTTAATGGTGCTTTGGGTCAAGTGGGAAACACAGACATTGAACATAAAATTGTAAGACATCATAACAAAGGGGAGGTAGAAGGGGCGACAGGAGTCTTTAACAAGGGGATGTCATGTAGTCTACTGGGCTCAGGAATGTCAGGAAAAGCTTCCCTCAGGAAATGATCTATAAATTGAGTTCTAAAGATTATGGGTAACATGTACCCCAGAGGAATGGTTTTAAAAACAACTATAGGACTTTGTTACGGAACTAGATAATGTTTGTTCCCACTTAGTGTTATACTTGCAGAGAACTTGCAGAAATCAGTGTGACTGTGTGTGTACACAATCTGCAGTACAGTTTACACACAACAAACACCTCTAGGTTACCTGTTCTCAGGGAGGGCATCTTTTTTCAATTGAAAGTTCTCATTGACAGCAATTTCATGAACAAGAGTCAGGTTTTCTAAGTTCCTTGCTGTGCCCATCACTTCATCAAATGTTACAACCCTGGGAGGGCTTGCTGCTGAGAGAAAAGCAAAAACCAGTGAATGTTGTGGAGGAGAAGTTGTCATCCAATGAAGCCTCCTGATGCAGCCAGAGCGTAAGTTATTCCAACATATATTTTCAGGACTTTATGAGTAAGAAGAATATATACTAAAACAGGTGGATTCCTCTGCTTAATATTTAAGACTTCAAAAATTGAAGAAATCCTTTGATAGTTTCAGTTACTGCATTGAGAAATTTTCACTGTTTTTGAGATAATCTTAGTAATATAAGCTAAGTTAATTTTAAAATTAAATCACCTCATTTTTGTGCCTACTATATTTGCATTTATTACATGTAATATACAGGAAATTGATGACTACTTTTTATTCTGTAATTCATAAGTCTCATTAATTTAAGCAGACTTAATATGAAATAACTGACTTTTATTTTTCAATCCTCACCTGAGGATATTCTTTTATTGATTTTCAGAGAGAGTAGAAGGGGGAGATAGGGAGAGAGAAACATCGATGTGTGAGCAGGGTTGCTTCCCACTCATGCACCGGGCCAGGGATTAAGCCTTCACCTGTGGTACGTGCCCTCGGTTGAAACTGAACCCAGGACCCTGCAGCCCAAGGGCTGATGCTCTAACTACTGAGCCAATCCGGCTAGGGCTCAAATAACTGACCTTTAAAAACTATCATTTCTAGCCCTGGCTGGTTTGGCTCAGCGGTTAGAGCGCTGGCCCGCAGACTGAAGGGTCCCGGGTTTATTCTGATCAAGGGCACGTACCTCGGTTGCAGGCTCGGCCCAGGCCAGGGTGCTTGCCTCCAGCAGGCGGTTGATGTTTTTCTCTTACATTGACATCTCTCTCTCTCTCCCTTCCACTCTCTCTAGAAAGCAATGGAAAAAATGTCCTCGGGTGAGGAAAATAAATAAATAAATAAAATTTTAAACTATAATTTCTAAAAATATAGGCAGTATAGCATAACACTTAGGTTTGGCTCTAAGTTTTGCCAATTGGTAGTTATCTGACTTTACTGAGGCATAACTGGCCTCCTCATAGGGCTGTTCTGAGGTGACAAAATAAGATCATTTAGGTAAAGAAGAACATAGTAAGAACTCAATAAATTGTAGATAATTAAAATAAATCTGATAAGCTTCATAATGTACTTCTCAGAAGAAATTAATAAATAATTATTTATTCATAAAGATTATTCTAAAAATTATTCTAATAAATCAGGTCCTTTTGAAATCACTTTTGGAACTCTTAGCTCCTATTAATTAAAAATTATTACCTCAAACAATAGTACTGACTAGCAACCTTTTGCTAGAGGAAGAGGAGGCGGAGGAGGAAGGAATGGTGATAACACAGGATTAGTAAAATCCTTCTTCAGGATTCCTCGGTACCCTTTTATAGGTATCAACACTGTGCACAGTGTAAAGAGTAAGAAAAAGCTCAGAAAGCTGGGTAGCTGCTAGCAAATTCTTTTGCTAATTCTCTGTCCCATTAAGAATTTCCTTAACAATCAATGTCTGTATTCTTTGGTCCAATAATCCAATTATATCGAAGGAATTCCTGGAAAGGCTTTATGCACCAAGGTATGCATAAAACACTATTTGTAACAGAAAAAAACAAACAAAAAAACACAACGAACTAAATGTCCAATGATAAATCAATGGTTAAATATATTTAATTGTATATTCCCTCGATGAAGTAGTAAGTAGTTATAAAAACAATGTTTTAAAAATATATTATAGTGAATAAATAAAAAATAAAGATACGAGGGCACACTGCCAGCTGTCACCTTTGGGTGATATTACAGGCAATGTTTTCTTTCCTCTACACTTATCAACTTCCCAATTTTTAAAAATGAGAATGTACAAATTTAAAGGAAATTCAAATGAACCAACTTTTTTGAAGTGGGCATTTGATCATATTAAGCATGAGTTGCTTTTTTTCTGCATTTGCTTTTCAGCTTAAGTGTGACATTTTCTATATAAAACGCCAATTAAAAGGCTTTAAAAAAAAAAGACACACCAGGTTTACACATCTCTAGCTCCCACACTCAAAAAAGGAAAGGAAGATGACTCCCTTCACCAGGGCCACTCTTTTAATGCTTTCTCACCCTCCTGGTGTAGTAATTCTCCTTATGGGTACTCTTCTGGGGTGATTTGCACAACAGTTTTTGAAATCAGCAGGAAACCCTTCAGATTATTTCACTTCCTCCCTGACCCTTGAATTGGGGCAACTTTCCTTTCATGTCAATCAGAAATGATCAGAAAAGACCAATTTCAATTCATCCTTAAATGTGGCCTACTAAGTGATGTCAAAGACTGGTTTTCCACTTCTTGAGAATGACAGGTGGGGTTGATTTATAGTCAGACCAAAGCAGGTCAGACACAGTGATGAAAGTAAAAACGGGCAGGTGGTCAACTTCAGCGGCTATGTGTCCCTGAGAGCTTGTACAGGTAGCTGCAGGGCCCCTGCAGTCCTATTCAGGTCTGTCTAGAAAGACGGGGAAGTCTGTCCTCTGATCTCAGTCATTTAGTTTCAGAATCCAGCTCACAGGTCTAGAACCACCCTGCTGCCCCGGCCTCTGCTCCCTGTCAGCTTACATGCAGGAGAGCTGGATTTGCTGGAGGAGTCGCTGGTGAAGCTCTGCCTGGAGCACTCGTAGTCACTGAGCGAGGCCATGCTTTCGGAAAACCGGGAAGAATCTGAGTCGCTTGGCTGGTCCTCACCCACACACTGCTTCTCGTCATTGAAGGGCATTTTGTGTTACTTGAGTGTGGGGTAAAGAGATGGTACCTGCATAGACAAACAGACCTGTGTCAATCTTCTGTGGTACTTCACTGGTAGTGCCAATGTTTCCTCCTGTGTAGACACCGTGTCGCACGTGTCATAGTGTTGGAAAGGCTATCAGAAGATGGCCGCATGCTTCCCATAGCACCCAGCCAGGCTGTCACTAGGCCCTCAAGACTGCCTTCAAGAAAAGGGAAACCACAGCCACAGGGGTGAGCTTACTCAGGACATACTCAGTGTGGATGTGAACTCTCAGTAGTAACGGATCCTTAAGAAACAAAGCAGAGTACACAATCTCTCCTCCTGGACCGCTAAAACACGGGAAGGTAAGAGTAAGAGTGTGGTGCTGGCCCAGCTGGCGTGGCTCAGTGGTTGAGCATCAACCTATGATCCAAGAGATTGTGGTTCAATTCCTGGTGAAAGCACATGCCCAGGTTACGGGCTGGATCCCCAGCGCAGGGTGTGCAGGAGGCAGCTGATCAATGACTCTTATCGTTGATGTTTCTAGCTCTCTCTCTCCTTTCCTCTCTCTGAAATCAATAAAGGTGTATTTAAAAAGAAAAAAAAAAAAGTGGGGCTCTGCGGTCAGACTGCCTAAGTTAGAAGCTCCTTCAGCCTTTTGTCATGTGGCCCTAAGGAAGTCACTGCACCATCTACCTCACCTACCCCATCAGTAAAACTGGGCTGAAAGACTCCTCTCATAGGATTCCTTGAGGATGAAACAGGGTTCATCTTACTAAAGTGCTTAGCAGCACTCAAATGTCAGTTATTGCTACTGTTCTTATGTCTTTGTTTGAAATGAAATATTTTTGAAGTCAGCCTCGTTTCTTGTCTGTGAGCCTCCCAAGGAAAAGAGGCGGCTAATTAAAATCTCTGACTGTCAAGTTTTCATGTTCTCCATTTTCTTGTGAACTGCCAGGATATGAAGAGTCAGGCCTGATATCTGGCTTATACTTGACAATTTACAAAGTACCCACTACGACCCAGTGGACAAACAGGCACAGAAGATCCTGACTCACAGGTTGGGGGGCACAGGCTCTGAGGGACAAGAAGACTTACTATGTCATAAGACCAGTCCCTTGACTCTACGTTCAGTGCTGTTTCTGGGACATCAGAGTGCCTCCCAGGGCAGGGCAGCTGGGCCCAGTCACCCCCTAGAAAGGAGATCCTGGGCACACAGGATGCCCAGACCTAAGCCCAGGAGCCTGAGCCAGGCCCGTGAGAAAGCTGGCTTTCATGTGAGTGTGGTGGCAGATGACGCTGAGGGGAAACCTGGGCTCGAGGACAAAGGCATCTCAAATCTTAAATGGACAGTAGTGATAATAAGGGTTCACTGAGTCTCTAAATCTGACCCAGCTCACGCAATGAGGTACACAGAGCTTTCAAAGCTGCCAGGATGTGAAACCACGACTATGCATAGTATGTCTAGAAATACCTGCACAGTTTCTTCAATGATTCCTTTCATATTTATTGAGTACCTACTGTGTACCAGGCGCTGAGAAAAGTAATAGTGAACAAAACAGACAGGGCCCTGTTCTCGTGGCTCTCAAGTCCAGTTACCGAAACTGTGTGTGCCAGATGCTAGAAGACAAGAAAAGGCAAAACAGGGCATTGCTGAGGGAACATGAGAAAGGAGAGGCAGGCAGGGTTGGGACTAAGTGGGAATCTAGCCTTTGTTGAGAGAAATAGTGCCACTTTTTATCTCTTGGGTGGGAGAGACAAGGATAGGCCTGAAAGGGACTGGTTAAGGGTCCAAAGCCCAAGGTCATTTGCATCTGGCCTCATCTAGACAAACTTCTTTAGACCTGTCATTCACAGAAATGCACCCCTGCTTGACCCACCACTTTCACAAACAGAAAACCACTGACTTGGAGGTTGCCTCTGCAGACCGAAGGGCAAGGAGTTGAGTGTAGCTGCTGGGGAAGCTAACAGGTAGAGATAGTCACCTTATCCTGGAGTCCCAAGGCCAACCACCATGAACACAGGTTATAAAGTAGCTCTGAACCCTAGCATCCTCAGTGGCGAAATAACCTCCTTTACCCCATGCAAATTAGATTCGACTTGAGCTTTAACTCCCATCTGCTGGGGAGTAGGGGGCAGGACAAAAGAAAAGTGGCTGCTTTAATCCTTTCACTTCCACCAAACCCCAGATCCTAAACGGAATGAATGTTTGTCCTTCCCTCTAGTGTTGTCTCTTTGCCAATATTTTACTTCTCATTGATGGCATTTCTTGAAAAGTGCTACCTCCTCCAGGAAGCCCTCCCTCTACCGTCTGGCCAGAGCTAAGGGCACTCTTCTTTGTATACCTGTAGCACATCTCACCTCCATGACACTGCTTAGTCCCTTGTACAGTGTTTTTCCTCCCATGGCTACTTCCAACTCTCCTTAATAAGGCAGGGACTGTGTCTCATCTACCGCCAGGGTCGGGTATGTGACAAGTATTCACTTGGTGTCAGCTGAATTGGAATCACTGAATCCCATTTGGTGCAGCTTCAACCAGAACATTTGCAAACTGATATCGCTACACATTTACAGGCTTGGCACTGCCAAAGTTCAAGTGGTAGAGCAGAGAACCTACACTGAAACCTACACTTAAACCTTAGTAGGTTTAAGACTTAATATTCCCTGGTCCTTAGCACACTCTTATTTAAATATCTTAAACTCTGTTTCACTTTTTTTCAGTCATTTCACTGTAACAATTGTGCTATGTATGGCCTGCTCTTATTTCTCTTTACTTTGGCTGTTTTTTCCAAGTAAAGGTGAATAAAAGCTTCCATCCACTGGAATTTATGAACCAGGTTAATTCATACATTAATCCACTGGATTTATTTAACCATAAATTCATCCATTAGAATTTATGAACTATTTTTTCTACTCCAGCTGAACAGCACACTTCATAGGTTTTTAAATTGTGTTTAACAAGGCAGCAAAGTACAAAGATTTAAAAAGTAAAAGATCTAGCCCTGGCTGGTGTGATTCATTTGGTTGGGTGTTGCCCTGCACACCAAAGGGTTGCCAGTTCAATTCCCGGTCAGGGCACACGCCCAATTCCTGGGCTCGATCCCTGGTATGGGGCATACAAGAGGCAACTGATTGATGTTGCACTTTCACATGGATGTTTCTCTCCCTTCCTCTCTCTCCAAAAATCAATAAACTATTCTTTAAAAATAAAAAATAAAATAAATAAAAGAACTAAGTTAGAAGTTGGAAGTCGAGGATGTGAGGCCTGGGTCTGTCATTAAGTCCCTGTGTGACTTTCTATACATCACATCTACTCTCTTCATCCCATTTTTCTGAGTGGGTTGGCCCAGTTATAAGTTCCCTTTCAGCAAGGTACTGTTAAAATGCTATAAACCCAGAGTTGCATGAGGCATCACTAGAAGTTCTGAGAAATTAAATGTATTCATGGCATAGCTAATAGCATGCAACCATGCTTTCTTCCAACAATTCACTGAAGGTAGAGTTTCTGGCACAGGGAATGCAACAGAAAATTTAAAAGCTTCAAAATGTTTAGAAACTTGTTTATTTGGCAGAAGCCTCCCCCAACACTGGGCTTTAGAGGATCTAAGCAGAAACTTTTCTTTGAAGCCAAAATGTCCATTATTGCTTTCTTTGGAAATTGCCTGTTTCCTAATGTAGGCATGCTAATATTACCTAACTCATAGGGTTGGTGTGAGATTCCATTTAGTCAATGTATATAGAGTACTATATACATGGAAGTGTCTGATACGGTGTAAACAGGGTACAGATGTTTGCTATTATTAATATTATTTGCTTTTATTGTTGCTGTTATCATTTTAGGCATTAAAAGCTCTAGTGAGAAGAACAGTTTTATCCCATGATGATAAAAGCATGTTTCCCTATAGATAAAGAAGACTGGTAGTTAACCTAGGACAGAACTCTTGCACTTGTTTGAAATACAAAAGCCAAAAGCAAGTGTCCAGTCCTTGTGTAAATGGTCTTCTGTAAGTTCCTTCACACCTTTTCTTACTCTTCTTGATCTTGGGTTTCCATGTAAGTCATCTGGGGACAATGCTACTTGACTCAAAAAACACTGAGGGTAATTAGACTGCTTTTAAAACTATGTTCGATTCTCTCTTAGAACAAGTGATAATGAAACCAGGCAGATTCTTTAAGAAAGGTAATGCTTCTCATACTGACAAACTTAGATCTACTTAACCTTCGCTACTGCAACTCACAAGCAAACCACACAACTTTCTTGGAACACCACATCTCAAACCTGGAAGATTTACTCACAGGCCAGACGTTAAGTCAAAGGTGAAAACAGAAGATAACTCCAAGCAAAGCGTCCAATACTACAGTGGGTCACTATTCAAAGAGAAGAACATTTTTCATTGCAGTGTTCCATGTTTAATGATAATAAGTGCAATATTATATCATTCCTTCCAAGGCCAAAGACTGGGATGCAGCAGACACTTGAATATTTCTTGTTGAATCAATAAGTGGATGAATGAAAGGCAGAATGGCCACTGATATTTTAGAGAGGAGGGAATGGGTGCAGGCACCTGAAGAGGCTATCCTGTGTTTCATAACAGATGGAGGGAAGATCAGTTTAAATTGTTGTGAAGACGAAATAGTCTATGTCAAGTACAAGTTCCTACTGATGGATTATCGACAATTATTTTATTCTTACTAAAAAGTTATGAATTCCCAAAATGTCAATGTCATGAAAACAAAGAAAGGCTAGGATATGTTCCAGATGAAAAGATGCTTGCCGGTGAGTGCAACAGATGAGCCTAGACTGGATCCAGTACCAGAGTGGGGGAGGGGCATTACTAGGTCAGTTGAGAACATTGTTACAATATTTGAATCTACCTCTGTATTACAACATTAAATTTACTAAAGTCGGTAAGTGCACTGTGATTATGTATTTAGAAATAAAGGGCTAAGATGTATGCAACTTTCTCTCAAATTACTCAAATGAAAGAGAAAACAATAGAGCATATGGAACAAAATGTTAATAGGTGAATATAAGTGAAAGGTAGACAATAGGGAATTCTTTGTACTGTTCCTGCAACTTTTTCTATAAGTTTGAAATTATTTCTGAGCAAAAGGTTAAAAGACAAAAGTACTGAGACTTCAAGCCTAACTCGAAACAGTCCAATCCTCCTGCAGTTTTTCAGTTTTGATGGTTCCCGCCCATGATAGCTCAGATGCCACTCTCACATTCTCCTACACAGTGAAACTGTCCCAGTGTCCTTCTTGAACAGCACCTAGAGAATAACACAGGAAGCAGGCCGGAGTCCTTACCAAGAGGAAAAAGAAATCATCCTTTTTAAGAGTCCTTTGCCATGTGGTTTCCCTCTCCCTAAGAAGTCTCCAGGTGGTGGCTTATACTCCTGTGATCTGGCCTCTGCCCACTTCCTCCTGTACCACTCTCCTGCCAACCCTTCCTGCTCCAGACCTTCTCTTGATTCCTCAGACAAGCCAAAGCCAAGCTTCCTACTTTAGAGCACTTGCACCTGCTTTTCTCTGTTCCTGGGATGCTTCTTCTCCCTGATCACAGGACTGGCTCCTTGTTGTCATTCAGAGTTGAAATTAAGTGTTACTACTTCAAAGTCACTTTCCCTGATATCCCCAATCAGTCCATCTAATTTAGCCATCCAGAGCTTAGAACTCTTCCTGGGATAGAGCGAGAGCTCCGTGAGTATCACTGAAGAACAAACTGAGCCACGCTCCTATTCATAAGACGCCTTGGGCTTTCCTTCTCTTCTGCTTCATTCACATTACTTACATCCTCATTATGCGGTCACTTAAAGTACATTGTTGTTTCTGCATAACTGTCTCCCCACTAAATTTTAAGCAGCTTTCAGGAAGGAGCTATGTCTCCACTCTAATTCCCAGTGCCTTAGAAATTCAACACATTCCTAAGGCACCAATAATTCAGACTAGCAAAGACACAGTTACATTGTGTTTTTCTACCCTCTCAATGCTCACTGACAGCAAATAATAATAATTAAGGCTAATGGTTATTAGATGCTTGTTTTGACCCAGATCCCATGAAAAGTGCTTGAAATGTTTTATCTTCTTGAATCTTCACTATAACCTTGCTAACTACTGTACTGCTATTATCCCATTTTATATGCAAGAGGCTCAGAGAGGCTAACTTACTTGCCCGCGGATTCACAGCAGCAGCAACACAACTCAAATCCAGGTAGAGGATCCCTAAAGACCATGCTTTCTACCACTCTAGGATGGCTGGAGAAAATACGGTGTGCTGCTCATTCTTTCCACTCCCACTCTGCCAAATCGATGTACCTATCACCACGTGAACATGTGCACATGTGGTAGCAAGCTGACCTTACCCCAGGGTGGCGGCTCAAGTGCTATACCGTGAAGGGCACCACTGAAACAGTCTATTGTCCAGAACAACTCTCAACCACCCCACTAGGCTGACCGAAAATCCTCTATCAGGAAGCTATTCTTTAAGCACTACAAAATCCCTAGTTAAAATTCAAATATCAAAAGGATTAACTGCTTAAAACTATTATAAGTCAAAAAGATTTTGAAGTGCATTGTTCGGATTATCCAGTAGGGCCCTGAGGAAAGGAACCCATCCAGTTAAGGTTGTCAGAAAAAAGAGAAATTTCAAGAAACATCTAGTGGGCATCATCTTTGAAGACCCAATCAAGGTCAGGCGCCAGGACAAGCATTCACATGTGTGTAGTAAAGGGCAAGGAGTCAGAGGAGTAAGGTTGGGCGCTGAAGAAAAACTGCAGTTGGTGTGGAAAATTTTCCATCTTCTGCAAAATGCTGCTTTTAGAACCAGTCCCAAAGAGCAGAGCTAAAAAGTTATTCATCCTCAGCAAAGCAGAAACCACAGAGCAGAGAGATAGGTGCCTGCTCTATTCAGCGAGAGAATACTGGTCTTCATCAAATTAGAGCCAGCAAAGAACTAGATAAAAGCCAACAGGCCAGTCATTGTCTAGAACAGCAGATGTTCGACTGCACATAACATGACAGCATCAGGGAGGAGGATTTCTAGGCACTTTTCATCCTTGAAAACACGCTCCTCCCACCTCTGGCTGCCCTGCTTTAGTACCCGTGCCCTCTGGGGCCCTCAACCCCCCCGCACGATGGCACTGAAGCTGCTTCCACACATGACCGGGTATCTTTAGCCCTGGGCCACTTCAAGTCAGGCCGCCTCTGAGGGCTGCCAGGGTGATGTATGAAACCCCTGCAGGCAAGAGGAAAAGACAGGCAGGGAGCCCCCTGAAGTGGGAAACACTGCCATAACCTCATTACGGTTGGCAGGTAGCAAAGAGCAAGGTCTCTGGGCTGGAGAGCATGAGAACATGGGGATCTTGCAGGCTGGTGGGCCCACAGGGGGCAAGGAAAATTTGTCTAGTTTCTTCAAAGCAAAAGTACCAGGACAGCCATCCAAGGCAGTGTTTCCCAAACGCCAGTCATCCGAGTTCCCCTCTTCACACCTGTTTCCACGTTGCCATCCCCACCACACGCTGATTTATCAACCACTTCTCTTTATCATCACCAGATTTGTGCATTGAAATACATTTCATTTAAAAGGAAACTTTGTATCATTGTGAAATCGCTCCTATCGTTTGTGAAATCGCTCCTTTAATAGAACAAAATTTTTTCCCCTAATATTAAAGAAAACACACCACCACGTTCGTCCATCTGCCACCTCAAATCATCGCTGTCAACCCCAGAGGTGCCACCGAGAGGAGCAGCTTTGGGAAGCATCAGCCATCCCTGAGAGGCCAGGGGTTGGACCCCGGGCCTGAATGGCACCTCCCGCCGCTTTCCCCTACCGGGGGTCACCGGAGCCCGCACGGACTCGCCGCCCCGTCCCCCCATCCCCCACACATACACTCACAACGCGCGTCCTCCAGCAGCCTCTCCGCTCCAGCAGCACGTTTCCTGTCAAAACAAACCCTTGGGGGAGGGGACGGCGGAGGGCCAGCCGAGTGCCAGGGAAACCCCGGCAACAAACCCCAAACAGACGCTTCGGGCCCCGCCGGGCGCTCACCGCGGCTCGGTTCGCTCACTTCGGCCGGGCCGGGGGTCGCGGGCGAGAGGGTGTCCCTTCCCGGAGCCCAGATGGTGGGAAGCGGCTCGCAGAGCGGTCGCTGGCTCCCGCCCAGCGAGATGTAAACACCGGCCCAGCTGCAGCGACGCGGCCGCCTCCGGGGCCGACGCCCGCGACCACCCGGACACCCGTCGTGGTTACTCGGTGCCCGCGCCCGGCTCCCACGCGGGATGGCGGTTCGAGGTCAAACAAGTGGACTGGGGGGAGGGTGGGCTTTATCGCCCCGGCCTCGGCGTCCCAGGACTGAGTTCTGAGGTGGGGCGGGGAGGCCCCGGGCTGCCCCATGCCAACCTGTCCCCCTCCACCGGCCTGGGCCGGTCACCTCAGAGCCGGCGACCCCTCCCCCGGGATGGATACGCACCGGCCGCGCGCGGAGACAGGCGGAGGAGAAGGCGACTGAGTGAACCCGGGTCGAGGGTCTCTGGGTGCCCCCTCACCCAGCGTGGCACAAGCACTTGGAAAACTCAGGAGTCCAACCACCCCCAGCCTCTGAGTCCCCCGCACCCCACGCGGTATTTAAAGGGCCAGGAGGGACTCTAACGAGGCAGCCACGGCGTGACTATCACGTAACCGGCGAGTGGGGGACAGACAGCACGGGGGAGCGTGGAATCCAGGGCATTCCAGGCTCCGCTAGCAGAGTCCTGACAGATTTCACCTACTACAGATCATGTTTCTGCATGTTCGGATGAAAGAACCTGAGGAGAGCTTGGATTGAAGGTGTACTTGATGCGAGAGGGAACGTCTCCCCCCGCGTCCTGGGAGTGGTACAGTCCGGGAGCTCCTAGGGGCGGGGAGAGAAGTGTTTACGGAACTGGGGCGGCAGTGCGGCCCGGAGCTCCAGGCGTTGGAGGCGGGGCCTGTCAGGACGCTAGGGGGCGGGGCCGGAGCCGGGGGGGGGCCCGCAGAGCTGGGGGCGGAGCTAGGGAGCTGGGGGCGGAGCTAGGGAGCTGGGAGCGTGGCGAAGCCCCCAGAGATCCGCTCCTACAAGCGCTGGACTGATCCTCTTGAGATGGCCGGGGGCGCACCAGCTTGAGGACATTGCTGCAAACGCCCGGCCGCAGGTGGCATTTTTACTACCCGGACCCCCCTCATTTAGACGGGGCGATCCAAATTGGGTGCTCACTGTCACACCGTCCACACTTACAGAGACAGCCTGGCTGACGACGTGGCAAGTGCGTTTCCACGCACCTCAGCAACCAACAGTGTCACCCTCGTTTTGTGTCTGCACCTGCACCTAAACTCGGGTCCAGATTTGCATATGACTGGACTAGCCGATTAGCTCCCGGGAGTCACACCCACCCAGGCTCTCTGAAGAGTAAACTTGTGTGCAGGCGAAAGATAAAGCATCTTACTTCCTCTAGGGTTCTTGGCAGCACCTAACTCTACGTACGGGAGAAGTTTTCGACATTGGTTAATGTAAATAAGCGGTGCCAGCATGGGCTCTGTGCGGTCAGGCCTACTGCTCAGCTCTTGTGGGCATGCTTCAGGATGTACAGAACCCCCCTCCCCCACATGAAAACCACTCTATCTTCTGCCAGGTGTAAATGGGTGTTATTTAGGAAACAGTTTCATGCAGGGTGTAAGTGAGTTTTATATAGCCTGAAGTATTTTTATTTAGTGCTGAAATCATGTCTGGATTGTGGAGGCAAGACTGGCTCTAAGAAAACAAAACAAAAACAGAGAGGCAACATTTTAAAGGAGGGCAGAAAGCCAGTTATCCTAGATGGAATAATTCAGTGTTACAATAGGGACTGTTTTGGGTTCAAACCCTGGCTCCAACACTTACTACCCATGAGATCTTGGTCAGTGGGGATAATAGTGATAACAATGATAACTGTCTCATCGGGCTATTGTGGGGATGAAATGAAATAAAACATGTGAAGTGGTTAGAGCTGTACACAGTAAGCACCCAATGAGCGTTAGTTATTGAAACTATTTGGCAAACCACTCAGAACAAACTTATCTGGTGATCTGTATAAAATTGTATTTGTGTCTCCTTATGCCATTCTCTCCTCCCTTCTCTAAAAATATACAACTTGATAGAAATAAAGAGATTAAAGACAAAATGCTGTCGCCACCCTGGTTCTTTCATGCCCTTGTTTATACAGTTTGTTGAAATCAGCTGCAAGGATAATAGGCGCCTCCAATTTCACTTCTTGCCAAATAACAACCATCACACAACTACTACCATCAACACCCTAAAATCTCCACAATAGAAAGATTACCCAAAAATATCCCTCAAACTTCTGGCCACTGTGACAATGACACATTGCAGCTTTGCTTCCTTTGTTAGCTTTGTAGGAGCTTAAATATTATTTTGCTCTATTACATAACTTGGAGCAGGTGAGCATGAGTCAGGAGAGTTGACCAGTCTACCTGGGTGATCAGCTGCTTGACCCTGGGCAAGGCACTTATTTTAAAGCTCAAATATGTAACTCTCAAGACCACAAGGAAGCAATTTTTTGTCAAAGCAGGTGAGTCAAGTTTCAACATGTGCTGGGTTGAGAACCTTGGGGTGGAAAAGGTGGGGTAGCATCAGAGGCCCAAGCTGGGGAGAGAAAATGTCCTGGAAACACAATCTTCTGTTATTTTGACATTAAATAACTTGCTACTTGGAAACCTTCTGGTCAGTTATCTGACCAACTGCCCTCAGCCTGACTTGGATATAAAAGCACTTTGGGAAAAAATATAGTGTTGTCAAGTATTAGGCAGTTCCTTTAAAAAATTAGCCTTCTATCACATTCTTGCTCAGATAGCTCAGGTAGTCCTAGAATAAAATCCTCCTGGCTCAGATTACGTTCAAGACCTTCTCGGGGGAAAAATGTCCAAAAAGGTAACCTCCTTAGGAAGTAAAATAATCAACTTTTTATTTGAAGAAGACATTGTCACACCTAATTTTTCTAACTTTTGTCGGGGGACCACTTGGCAAACTCATGGTGATGCAGTTTGAATTTGATCTATTGCTTTCGGCAAGTAACCAAAAGCAGGTCAAAATTTTTGCTCAGTAAAGAAATGTAAATACTAATTTTCTTTTTACACATCTGAGTTTTAAATTACAATGAATCCTTGAGAAAAAAATCAGAAAATCCAAAACTGTTATTTTAATATGGAATTGCAACCTCTCAGCCATTTAACTTGTATAATGGAGCTGCACCTTGTGCTGGTCTAGCATCATGCAAGTTCAACTATACTACTCAGATGGGACAAGGCATGGGGAGCACAGAGAATAATTTAAACACTGGCAGTGATTCTCTCTATGGGAGTTTCAAGGCTTCTCTTCCTGAGTTGATCTCAGTTTCCAGGCTTCTCATTATGTTCCAAGCTGCTTACCCAGGACTGGCTTCATGGGTGTACAACCTGTGAGTTGCAGAAGACCTTACACTTGCAAGAGCCCCACACCTGGCTTGATGCTCTGCTGCTGCCATCTTGACATTCATAATAACTTTTTAAACAAGGAGGCCCACATTTTCATTTTGCACTGGACCTCACAAATTATGTAGCTAGTCCTGATCTCACCAGGTAGACTATGAGTCTAGTGTTTAAAGCTACTTATTTTAACCTTAACCTGTTCCTAAATGCAAAGCAATTATTTTATCTAGTTGAAGAAACATATATCTGTTTCAGTGCTGTAGGTAAAAACACATGGGTATATCCCAGGTCTTGTGGCTCATTGAAGGAACTTTCAAGGATAATTTTGACCGCACATAATTTTGACCTTATGTTGTCCCTTTAGAACCTAACCCCTCACATAAGATATGACTCCACTGTAAGTAGAAAAATTGATTAAATGGAACCTCATCTCTCTTTTTCTCTCCTGTTAATCTTAAAGTGCTAGGAAAGGTTAAAATTCAGTAAGGGGTGGGGGAGGGAAAGGCAATATAAAGTGAAAGGAATAAAAATAATTTGGCTAATAACACAAACTAGAAAATTGGTCACTGAATGTTCAAACTTTAACCACACCTTTTGGGCAGATTTTTTCTTTTTTTTGGTTTCTTTTTGTCTTGAATATATAAGGCAGATTTAGATCACTGACCAATGTTGAGAGTTAATCAAAATGTTGATGCTTGATCAAGTTTCCAAAGCACCAAAACCAGTTTTCCCCTGACTCCACTGAACTGAATTAGTATAAAATGAGGTTATTTCTCATTCCAATTGTTTGTACCCTCACCCCTAGGACACAGCTCCAGACCCTGACCCCTCACATACTAAAAGAAAAAACATTCTCAGTACCCTCCCTTCACCCTCCATGAGTCCCCTCCACCTACCTGGAAACGACTGCTGTCCCCTAGAGAGCAAAAAAGATCCAGCCAGCAGTGAAGACAGCTCTGGGTAGGAAATGGGAGGGACCAGGAGAGTTGCTACTCAAAGGAGCACCTAGGAGAAGCCAAAGAGATGATTCAGAGCCCTGGCCAGGACAGTCATGCTCTTCACCCCACCTCTGGGCCAGCAGGCAGTCCTTTTCTAAATGCCCGAATTGTAGAATATTTTAATCTTCACTTTAAACATCAACTGGAAAACCAGCGGGGGAAGAGCTTCTAAAATAAGAGGCAAAACTTAGAAGACATAAAGGAAAAGATTAAGAAATGTGTCTTCAGATAGTATGTTCAACATATGTTGAACAATGATTATGTGGTGATAACATTTATACTTGAGAGAGAACTTGCACTAGAGAGCACATGTATGTATTCTGTATATATGAAATGCATAGAAATGCACTAAAAAATTACCCTCCAAAGTGTTCAGGAGGCAAGTTGGGAGATGTTTCTGATTTAGTTTATATGCACGCAAATGGCTTATTCCTTTTACGCCGAGGGTGTATTCATTCAGATGTCACTAGCATAATTTCGCGGTGCAAGGATAGCACTCTTAACAGTCTATGTCATCCTAAATATACCTTAGTGGTGGTGGGCTGCGCAATACATAACTTTCCCTCCTCTCTTTTATTCATATTTTTTAAAGTCATGAAAAGAAATGGAGCTTTCCATATAAATTACAGAAAGAAATAGATTTGCAAAAGGCCCTTATTATTTTAAAAAGATAATTTAATGTAAAATTCTAATGTATGTCAAAATTATTTATGCTGGGTGGGAAAATACTAATCTTTATTTTTAAGTAGTTCCCTTTGAGCTCAATTCTTAGACTGTCAAAGTGTATGGCATTTACTTGCATTTTAAAAACATGTTTTGCCCCAACCTGTGACTTCTAAGGGCTTCCTTCACCCTCCCTGAAGTTTGACGATAAACTGAATAGGCATTCTTTCCCAAAGTGGTATGGGACTTTAATTGTAATAACATTTGAGGATGAAAAATTGAGAGCCTTGAATATTCAGATGCCTGCGGTGTAGCTTTCAGCTGAGTTCCTGAGGGTTCTAGTAGGAGGTACTGAAGGGAACCAAGGTTTTGCTACCCTGAAGCTACATTTTTTTGGGATATTGATTTTAAGCTGCTTATTAAGAAACAAGACTCAGAAAGAATCTTCGACCCTCCCCCCCTTTTCTGCCCATGAGATTCAGATTCCTTCAGGAAGGAAGCCTTAGGATGTTCGACTTAGCCTAATTTGATTTCAGTATGGTAAACAGGAGCGCTTCAGGCAGGAGCCTGCTGGTTAGGCATCCCATGCGTCCCATTGTTTCTGAGTTGTCTAGTAAGGATTTGCCTGCCGTCTGTGTTCCACTGGTCTGAAACTACCTGTAAATAACCCATTCTCACTTCTGAAATCTAATATCCCTTACCCCCCTTTTTTCCTTTGTCCAAAGTGTCTTATGAATCCAATGTGGCCTCATTGTTTTTGGAATTTTCATGCTTATGTGAATTTCCCATGCACATGCATTAACATTTTGATTTTCTTCTGTTAATCTGTCTGATAATTTGATTATTTGCCTAGCTAAAAGAAATTAGAAGGTGGGAGAGAAAAGGGTTTTTTTTAGCCCCCACAGTTTATTAGGGCACTGAGACTTTGGGTGACCAAAGGAATATTCAGTGACTCACTGAATTGTCAGGTCAAGAATAGAAACCAGAACTTATGTCATGGCTTGGGCACACACACACATACACGTGCAGTGTCACATGAAAAGTATCCCCTATTGGCATAATTATCTAATTTCCATAACAACATGTCAACAAGCACTGTATCAACTAAGTGCCCAAAGTATTTGTAATCACATCCCACATTCCATTACTCTAGAAGGGTGCTTGCACCAGGTACTGGGATGGCCGTGCCTTCCAGAAAGCAAGGAGGAAATGCTGCCAGCTCTCCTAAACCATGAAGCTGTTTATGCTTCTCTCATGTATTTATGAAGCAGAGAAAAAAAAGAAGTAAATTTGGCTACAAGAAAATTTGGAGTAAAGAGCAACAATGAGGAATTTCTGGGTTATTTCCTGAGACGGATTCTTGGCCATGACATTGTTCATGTTATGGGTATACCTGCATGTACATTATCAGCAAATCCTGAAAAGCTGGGTGCAACATAATTGTGTACAAGTGAATTTTAATGCTTAAGCTGAATTCTTTATTTAAAGGAAGGCTATCTTGATTATGCTTGTATATTTTTAAAGTTTTTTAAAATTTTACAAGTACTTGTAGATCAAAGTTTTCAAAGAGCAAATCCATTAAGGTACAAACTAACTGTATATTTAAAGAGCAAATGTAGTATGGTGGAAGGAGGGTGTTCTTTGGATTGAGACAGTCCAGAGGGCTCACAGTCAAGTTCCACCACTCATTATACATAGGCCCTTATTTTAACAGGTGTAAAATGGGGATGTTGTGGGGGCTATTTGTCATTTTGGTGGTCCAGTTTTCCAAATGGTAGTCCCATTATTACCACTTAATATACAAGCAACACTGTCTGAAAGAACTTTCAGCAGTGATGGAAATATTCTATTATCTCAATATACTAAAGTCACAGGTGACCATCAAGAACGTAAAATGTGGCCCGGCCGGCCTGGCTCAGTGGTTGAGCATCGATCTATTATCTGGGAGATTGCGATTTGATTCCTGGTCAGGGCATGTGCCCTGGAAGTTGGCTCGATCCCCAGCAGGGGGCATGCAGGAGGCAGCAGATCAATGACTCTCATCGTTGATGTTTCTGTCTTCCTTCTCCCTTCCTCTCTCGGAAATCAAATTTAAAAAAAAAAAAAAAACGTAAAATGTGGCTACTGCAATCTAGGAACACAATGTTGAATTGTATTGCATTTAAATTTAAAGAGCCATGGTCTGATGGGAGAGAATAACGCACAGATAGATCATTTCCAGACAGTATTAATTTAAAACCACCCAGGATGCTAAGGGAGCATAGAAGGGGTGCATTTAGGCTCATTTGAGAATTACAGGGGAGCTTCCTGAAAAATCTCAGGGTTGCCAAATCCAACAGTGAGTCCTCAGTCCTCAAGCTACTAGATCTCTGTATGGCATGTATCATAGTTGGAACACTCCCTCCATCTGTAAACACATTTTTTGCTTTGTTTCTGCACATCGGGCCCTCTTACTTCTCTGGCCATTCCTTCTCAGTCTTTGCAGGTTCTTCCCCTGCTGAGCCCTTGGGGTGATGATGTCCCTGAAGGGTGTCATTTGTCACTCTTTTGTTCTCAATTTGCCCACATCCCTGGGCAGGCCCCTTCAGCCCCTTCCATGACTTCCATAACTATTTATGTGCTTTGTCTCCCCGGCTTCTCTAAATCTAACCCATTCTACCTTTGAGAGGATGAAGAGCCAAGAGACGCACAACTGGTTCTGACCATCTCATCTCTAAGTCCCATCGAGTAGTCAGACACCTGCCTCGGGGGCCTGGGAGTGGCTGTCGCCCACTGTCTCGGGGCTGCGGGGGAGACTGACCCCACCACCCCATCATTTATATACAGGCACGCCTCGCTTTCTTGTGCTCCACTTCGTTGCGCTTCACAGGGGGTGGTGTTTTGTTGTTGTTTGTTTTTAACTCATCTTTATTGCTGAAAGTATTACAGATGCCCCCTTAAGTGGTGTGTTTTTTACAAATTGAAGGCAGGACCCTCCACCAGAAAAAAGATTCCCACCCGCTCTATTGCGATGCTTTATTGCGGCCTGGAGGCGAGCCTGCAGCCCCTCTGAGGCGTCCTGTACCTTGTACCTGCTCCTTCCACCGGGCCCTGCGCAGATAGGGGCTGCCCCAGTCTCCTGGCTGTCTCTTCAGTGCCTGGTGCCGTGTCTGGTGCATTATTTGGCTCCTTGTAAATATTTTATGAACCAATGAGTGAATGAGCTGCCCTAAAACTGTCCCGAGGGATGAGTTAGCTAGAAGAAGAGAGGGAGCCGGTGCTCTAGGTGGGGCTCAGCCTAGCGGGGGGCCAGGCTCAGAGCGTCCTGTGGGTTAGAGGGCTGTTACAGCCAGAAGAGGGGAGTTAGAATCCACCCTCCGCGGCACTTATGCTTTAGGACCACCCATTGCCCTTGGATGGGTGGCCGTGCCTTTACTTACACCCCACCCTTTTCTGGCATTGCCACTGTTCCCGCAAGCTTACCTCCCGCATTTCTACTCGCCCTTTAACGCTCAGCTTAGATGCCGCCCGCATCACAAGCGTCTGTAGCCCACATCTGGAGGTAATTCACCTTCTCGGCTCTGCCCATGGCCCTCTTTCAATGTCCCTTAGGTGAGCCGAATATTTGTTGAATGGGTAAGGAGAGCAATAGAACCTCAGGTGTGAAAGTGGCCTCAGGTTACTGAGAACATCCCTTTTGAATTTGTTTCTATTTATGTTCATTTTCCCCTCTGGATTTTTAGTGTCTTGAAGGTAGGAGTCAAGTTTGACTTGCCTTTATAATTATCCCCTCCCATTTCTTGCTCTTCCAGCAGTGCTTCGCCTCAGTAGACTTTCAAAGGCCTGCCTCCCCCGACATGCACACGTGGGCACACACAAGTGCATAGTTTGCTCTCCAAACTTTGAAAGAGCATGAAATGCTCTTAAACCACAAGACTCTGCAGGTCAGAATTAATGGTCTTTATCATGGCTACCCTCCGACAGCCGCTTTCCTGGAGATTGATGCTATTGTCCCAGACAGACAAGGGTGGCCCTTGAGCCCATCCTTTCAAGCCCCTCCCTTCCCTGACTGTCTCTTCTCCAAAAGCAGAATTTTCTGGGCCACAGCAGATTTTTCCACTGTAAATATCAGTGCTAAAGCAAATAAACAAACAACAAAGCAACTCACTGTTGAGCAGTTTCTGACTTAAAAACAAGTGATGTTTCAAAAAATGTCAAGGGATACTTTGCAAGAACACCTGATTGCACACAAAGAACTTGAAGTTCCTTAGGTGACCCACAGAGGACTATTCCAGCAATATCTTCCAAATACCGATTACTTGCAATGAAACAAAAAGATACAATCCTAGTAATTACACAAAACTGAAAAAAGTGAATATAGTTTTTGAAACAACTCCAATATGCTAATGTTTGAGGGAAAAGCTAATTTAAGGAAAGGAAAATGAGAAGGTAGCTGCAAAATTTGGGGTGCATCTACTAAAGACTTTTTGATCCTGTCCATGACTTTGAAGATTGATTTACCTGGTTCATTTTTATATCTAACCCTGATTCCCAACTCATGTTTTTTCCCCTAGGTGTAACCCAATAACCCCAGCCCTCACAAGGTTATGAGTAGAAAATGAAGTCACATTTCCATTTTGCACTCAAATGATGATAGTTTGGGTGCCTACCAGCTGTGTTGCTGGACGTGAGTCTCCTTTAAAGCATCCCCCAGTTATTCCTGAGCAGCTACAAGTGCCTCTGAGCTTACAAATACTGCATAGCATTAGCCCTGCTTGTCCCCTCCTACTCAGATTCCCATGTGTCCAGGTCTACTCCTCACAGGCATGCTTGGACAACTCTGCCACTGTAAGCCATGGGACAGCCAAGGTCCATGCCAAACCGACAACCTCTGGGTGCTTCCAAAGCTTCTGAACTTTGTGCTGGGCTTGGTGCAGAGGTGGGAGCTGAGCCCCTTCCCTGACCCTGTACACACTCTTGGTTGCTCATGCTTGGAGCCTCACGAGGTCTTTTATCAGTTCCAACACAGGTTGGCCTCCTAGAGACAGTTCTGTCAGTGCACAGCCCAAGAATTTTGTCACTAATCAGATTACTAATCGGACATTACTTAAAAAAAACCCCACCTCACTATATATATTTTTTCTTGAAGGGACTGAAAAGAGAAAATGGAAGCCAAGCTTTCCTAAAGATATTATAAGTGTTGGAAGAGGAGTGGAGAGGAAGAAGAGGCTTTAAAAGAATGTATGTCTTTGTGTGAATGTGGAGTGAGGTAGAGCCAGGCAAGTTACCATTCATGCAGCAAAGTTTTATTGAGCAGCTACTATGTGCCAGGGACTGTTTGTATCTGGAAGGCCAAGCAGTGAACAAAGTAGAAAGCCCTTGCCCTCGATGAGTTCACGTTTTAGTAGGGGAAGGCAGGCATCACAGGAATAAATACATGGATCCACATAATTTCAGGCATGAGAAGTGCTACGCTGAAAAAGAAAGCAGGTTAAGGAGATAGCCAGGCTGGCGTGGGGTGCTATTTTAGGTAGTTTGGTCAGGCAAGAAATCCTTCCGATTCCTCCTAAAGTTGTATTTGAGCAGGAATCTGAAGGAAGTGAGGGTAAAAGCCTGCAGGTGTCTGGGGAAGGAATATTGTAGGTAGTGGGAGGAGCAAGTGCTGAAGGCCTCAGGTGGGAGCATACCGAAGGAATAGCCAGGGAGCACGAGTGGCTGAGATGTGGTGGTAAAAGGGATGGGGGCGGCGGGAGCTAACCTTGGGTCAGATCGCACAGGGCTTGTAAGGGCTGAGAAGCAATTGGAGAGAGGTGACAGGATGTGACGAACGTTTTAGAAGAATCACCCGGCTGCTGTGAGGATAACAAAGTCGGGCAAGAAGAAAGCAGGGAGGCCAGTTCAGAGGCCACGGCAGTAGTTCAGGCTAGAGATGGGGCTGGCTGCCCTGGGGTGCCGGGGCCCTCCCTGTGGATAGAGCAAGCCCGTGCTCAGCAGCGGGGGGTTCCTCTTAACTCCCGTCCCGGGAGCCTACTGTCGGGCGCAGCTTTCTGACTGCCGTGTCTGACAGTGAGGAGGTGACCTGGGATGAATGCGACAGAATGGCACATGAGTAAGAACAGTGTCGTAAAGGGCCTCAGGAAAATCCCCAAGTGGGTCCTGAGGCTGCTGTCTCCACGTAATCGATTTTTCCTTGCCAAGGGAACAGATGGGACTAGCGGGTGGCGGGCATTGCTCTGAAGGAGGGCTATGCCAAGACGACTGCCGCAGTTTAGTCTGGGTGCGTTCAGCTTTGGGGAACAAAAGGCCCATCCCAACTGGCTTCAACGGCGAGGAAAGCATCTCCCGTGATAGGAAGTCCAGCGGTACTCTGTTCGCTTCCACATTTTGATACGTGTGTCTTTATAGCTGTATGTGACCTGCACTGCCTTCCTCCCTCCACCAGAATGAAGCGCTCTGAGGGCGGGGGTCATTGTCTAATTGGCTTGTGTCTCCTCACTTACCTATCCTAAGTGCCTGGAATGGTGCCTGAGACAGTGTAGGTACCTTATATATATAGGGTGCCCCCCAAATATATACACACACTTTGAATAATTATACAGGCAGTGTTTATTAAAATACACTTCATTTTCAAAATTGAGCTATCAGCTGTTAAAGTGTGTACCCATTTTTGGGGGGACACCCTGTATTTGTTGAATGGATGAGTAAAGGAATGAAATAGTTTCCTTTGGATCCCAAATGAAGCAAAAGGAAGGTTGTGATGGCCCCATACTTTCTGTGCTGGGAAATAAGAAAAAAGGCAGGGAACTCTCCATTTGCTGGAACGGTTTCCTGTGGTCCTTAACGGGACAATGCTGTAAACTACAAAGCAAACCCAAAAATTCATTTATCAAGTAAATCTTTGTTTCCCAACCATCGAATGAGAAATTGTTTAAGATAGTTTAAACGATCTTCAGACTTGACCAAGTGGTGGATATCACTTGAAAATGTATTTTGTAAAGATTAAAAAGCATGTGGTCCCTCTGACTGGCCTCGGCCTCTGGACTTTGTGTCCTGACCCATAGCATCCTAACTTTGGCAGGCCCTACACACATGAGTCAAATAAGAAGCACCTCCCATCATTTCCTTGAGGCTGCAGATGTGGTCAGCTCATTTTATTTCAAGTCTGCTTATTAAGCCTCATTTTCCTATGTTCTGAGCACTGTGGAAGATGCTGAGCGTGTAACAATTACCAAGGCTCTTAAGTGCAGTGAGGGGCTTTAGTGGGGCAGCTGGTATAGTGCAAGAGACAAACATTTAAATAGGCAATTATAATGAAATGTTATAGGTGTGGTATTGGATGTTTATGCCAGGCATGGTAGGAAGGAATGATTAACTCCATGTGGGGGGAACAGTTAAAACTGCAGGAGGAGGTGATTCTAAAGTAGGGTTTTGGAGATTAAATAGGAGTTTACCAGGCAAATGTGGAATAGGAAAGGGCAGACGACCCTCCAAATGGAAGGTATAAATATATGGATGTATGAAGTAGCACTGTCTGTTTAGAGAGCTGCAATTGGTTATGTATTTCCGGAGTACATGTACCAGTAGGGGGATTACTAAAATTGAGGCTGGAGAGCTGGGCAAAGGCCAGAGTATGAATACTTTGCATGCTTTGATAAGGGGATTGGGTTTATTTTAGGTGATGGGTATTCATGAGGAGAGTGTGAGGACCATATTTATATGTAGAAAGATCACTCTGGCATCTAGTGGCAAGATGGGTTTGAGAAGGGAAAAATGGAGTCAAGGAGGCCCACTCATAAAGGAAAAATAATAAAACTTGGCAGTTTCCTACACTGCCAGCAGGTGGAGCAAATAGGCCAGAACAGCCAGCTGGGGGTATGCAGAAAGGGTCAAATAGGAGAAAGCACCAGCAGGGGACTTTTTATGAGCAGGAAGCTTCTAAGTCAGGTGCTCATCACTACAACGGTATACAGTTATGTGGAAGACACATTAAATATCATTAAACATTCGCTTACTGGGTTACTGGGAAGCCATTTAAGGGAATGAGGTGCTTTGTGTATACCCACATGAAAAAAAAAGTCCAAGAGAAAAAAGCAAGTTGCAGAAAAATGTATAATGTGATCCCTGCTGTGCAAATGTCTAGAGAGATGATCACGAAATTGATATGAGTGATAGTTTCAAGAGAGGGTTTGGGGGCTATTGACTGTGCGTGTGTGCGTGTAACAGCTTTATTGAGGTATAATTGGCATACAATAAGCTGCACATATTGAAACTGTACAATTTAATAAGTTTTCCAGTTATAATAGTGAATATATCCATCACCCTCACAAGTTTCCTTACATTGGTTTGTAATCCCTTCTACCTTCCTTCTCAGTCCCCAGTCCCCAGGCAACCACTGATCTGCTTTCTGTCACTCAAAAGTTTGCATTTTCCAGAATTTTACATAAATGGAATCATACAACATGTCTTATTTTGGGTCTTGCTTCTTTCGTTTAGCAAAATTAATCTGAGGTTCATTCATGCTGTTAAGTGCATCAGTGATCCACTCCTTCTTGCTGCTGAGTGGCATCCCTTGTAGGATGCATCACCATGTGCTTGCCATTCACCTGCCATGGACGTTTGGATTGTTAATAGTTTTTGGCTCCTACAAAGAAAGCTGCTAGGAGCCGTGAGTGCCGGTCTATTTGCATGTGCTTTCATTTCTCAAATAAGTACCTAGGAGTAGAATGGCTGCATCATATGGTAGGTGTATGTTTAACTTTTAAGAAACTGCAAAATTGGTTTCCAAAGTGATTGTACCTTTTCCAGTCCCACCAGCACTGTGCACGTGTTCCAGTTTCTCTGTATCCTTGACAGCATCTGGCATCATCAGACTTTTTCATTTTAGCTCTTCAAATGGGTGGTTGAAGTGTTCGTTGCTTTAATGATTAACAATGTAGATTTTTCATATACTTATTTGCTATCTGTAGAGCTCCTTGGGTGAAGTGTCTATTCAGATTTTTTGTAGGCTATTGACATTTATTTCACTGTATACTTCACAAAGTTTGAAATATTGTAATGGCCCTATATCTCTTTTATAATAAAAAAACTAATTTAAAATATCTCGACCCAGAATACAACAATAATTACAATTTGAACTTTAAACTTAATAGTAGTATATGATGCTAGGGTGAAGGCAGATCCCGATTATATCCTTAAAAGATAAAATATTTGGTTTCTCAAATTACTAGGAAAAGACCTCAAAACCATTATAATTTTTATTTCCAGAGATTATTGCTTTTGGGAGATACCACAAATTTAGTCTCAACTGAACCTGACTGCAGACTCCAGCTCTTCTACTTATCAGCTGTGGGATCTGGCCAAAGTCTGAACTTTAATTTTCTTTTTCTTTTTTTAAAAATCTGACATTTACCTCATAGATTCATTTAGAGGTTAAATTTTGATATTATATTTAGCACAATAACTAGCATGTAACATACGTTCCACAAATATCAGAACTTGTTTGAGTGTCTTGACAACCAATTGCTCCCTGCTCAAAATTCAAGCTAAGGCTAAATAAAGCACAGTCACAGTGTTTTGTAAGGAACTGTTGAAACTAATGTCAAAAGAGGCAACATCCTTTGTGATAACAGAGATCACCAGTCTCTCCACTCCCATTTTTAAAGAATCTAAATGAAAAGCTCTGGTTTGCATTTGGTTTTGAAAGGGGGGTGTGGGGAACAAAACAGGAAACTTGGGTTGAAAATGGACTTTATCGAGCATCTTAGTACATGTTGACTTTCTTTGGAGAACCCTCAACATCCTCTGTTGCTCAACCCACCAAATGGCCTTGCAGATGCTCATGGCATCCTGCAGGGTGGTACAGAGCTAATCCGCAAGTATCATATTAGGGTTATTGTCAAGTTAGGGATATTGGGGTTAGTGTCAGTTGTAAATGCTGTGCAGTGTGTAATGCAATGGAAAGATTCGGGGCAGCCACAGCCAAAGAGAAGCTTTTGGAGGGGAAATGTGAGGAACTGCACCTGAACCCATGGCTAGAGAAAGGAGCTCAGAACTCAAGACTCCTGTGTCTGGGCCTTGAATCTCAAAGGGGCCCAAACCTACAGGCTGCTTCATCCCCTCCAGCCCCATGGTCCTTTGCCCCCACCTCCGTTATAGCTCCAATAACCTGGTTGGGGGGTTACTTGTTCCACAGGCTGTGAATTCTTAAGGAACTTAATGATTACATTCTTAACGATGGTTGCTTGTTTGTTTTTCCAATTTTGTGTCTCTTCAGCATCTGGCACGAAGCGGGCTCTCAATTAAATTCACAGATTTAAGTGTAATAGAGGATAAGACGTTTGCCACCCACCAGCACAAGAAGAGTGGATTCAGTGCCAACGAAAGGCCCTTTTGCTCAGCTGGGCGCCTGCAGGGGTCAGGAGTCGAGTCTGAAGGTTGGGGCTTGATGGAGCTGATGGCTGTGCAGGACACAGAGAAGGGTGTGGGGTTGGGTGTGGAGTGAGGGTGGGGGTAGGAAGGCCAAGGGGAGGGAGGGCGAGAGGGAGAGGACCTAGTACGAGACCCATAGAGCAGAGCAGCCAATAAATAATACATCTCCAGGGCCCGGTAGCCAAAGGATTATGTTTTATTTTCACAGGCTCTTTAACATTCACGCTGAAGTTGAGTCTCAGCGGTGCAAACCTCTCCTTACCGTTCAGTGTCTTTGATAAAGCCTACGATTCGGATCGCCTCATGCGTGGTTTTCTGTAAAAAACGGAGGAAGGGGTTGAGTTTCCATGTGGGTCAGAGACCGAAAGGTGAGGCCATTTCCGGAACGAACCAGTTCAGTGGAGTCGGGAGTTGGAGGCAGAAGCAGCCACAAGAAAGTAAACTTAAGAAGGTGAGCCAGAAATCCTTCGGGCCTTTAAGCCTCCCTTAGGACATAAAGGTGGGAGTTTCTGGCTTATTTTGTCTTAGGGAGCAGAGAGATTGCAGCTGACTTCTAGGATCAAAAGGCAGGAGAGGAAGAAAAGGAGGGAAGAGCCAGAGTGCGGAGAAGATGCCCTTCCTGCCCCCAGGCTTTCGGGCCTATTTGAGTGTAAATCCTGTGTATGTGAAAAGACAGCTGGCAATGCAAGACAGGGTAGGAGTCAATGACGGGAGCAAACACCGGCGTAAGAGCTTGGGGACAAAAAGCAGTTGTCATCAAAGAGGTAAGCCTGGAACTAGCCCTGAAGGATGGATCTACTGCTGAAAAGTTTTAGTTGTTATAGTTATATGTAAATTATTTGTCTACTTTTTTCTCTTATTGGGGAGGGTGAGTTGGATAATGTGCTTTGGCTCTGAAATTAAACAGACCAGGCTCTAAACAGACCAGGCTCTAAATCCTGACTTTGGGCAAGTAGCGTAAGCTCTTCAAGCCTCAGTTTCTTCATTTGTAAACTAGAGGCAATAAAAGGACCCACCTCATAGGGTTGCTGGGAGATTTAAATACTATAATCTATGAAAAGTGCTTAGCTTAGGACCTGGCACAAGATAAATACAGAGTCATAATAAGTGCTGTCCATTTTTATGTACATTTATTGAATGCAATTTGGAAAATACAGAGAAAAGCAGAAGTAAAACCCATCAGTAGTTTCATCACTCCAGGGAGAAAACCACAGTCCACGTTCTGGAGTATTCCTTTCCAGTTCTCAGTCAATGCATGACTGAGTTTGCTTTTTTTCTTTTTGTACTGCCAGTCATTCTGAATATAAAACTTAAATCCTAATTAATATCCAGTCAACATAGGATTTTCCCTCCCATCTTAGTATAATCTCTTCAAAACTTTTTTTTAATGACTGGGATACATTAAATTGAATTCATATATAGCAATTTACTGAATCATTCCCTATTGTTAGACATTTGTGTGGATTCTAGGGTGTGTTTTTTTCCTATTCTAAATAGCTCAGCACTAAACAAGTCTGGACATAAAGCTCTTCCTTTATCTTGTGCTATTTCTCTAGAAACCGTTCCCAGAAATGAAGGCACTGATGGAGAAGATATGGACAGTTTTAATGTTCCTACTGACAGTCGAAAGAATTCTAGAGGCACCCGGAGGAGGGGCTTCTCCCTCCACAATGCTCTTCCCTTGAAGCCCTCTTTTTGGAGTCTTTTCCAAGCGGAAGAGGGAGAGGAGTATGATTAACCAGAGGCCCGGCACTCAGCGGGTCATCTTGGCCAGTGGGCAGAGTCGCCGGGCAGAGAGAGGTCTGGAGATGGGTCTAATTTTCCGTTTTTCTGCCCATCTGTTGAATGCAGCGTGACAGAAAGCTGACCCAGGGCATGACTTTCTAGGGACCCCCGACTTTCCTTTCACTCACTTTTCTCCTAGGCGGCAAGCAGGCCTGGGAGCCTCCCTGGCCCCCTGCAGGGATTCTCGCGCTAGCTTCCAGGAAAATGCACTTTCTCTTGAGACCTTCCTGTGGTTCCATCTCATCCAGCTCGGGTGGATATGCGCTTATACCTTCCCCTGCAAAACGGCTGACCCACTGTTTAGGTCATAGAGGGCAGCCCCCCTAACCTGTCTGGCTATGGCCTTGTAGAACAGTTTCATGCATCAGAGTTCTGTTTTGAGGTGCAGCCTAAAGCCCACCTAGAAATAAAGCTCCCCCTTGGGGTTTTGCCTCCCATGGGCACTGCCTGGGGAGGTTTCACTGGTAAACTGAGGATAATAAAATTCTTAGGTGGAATTGGGTTCTCTCAACATCTCTGGCCACAAGCCCCAATTTGCACTGTTCGTAGGTTTCCCTGGGCTAGAAACTCCCCATGGCTGTGCAGGCACTACTTCTACCAGGGCTGATTTCAAGCTTCAACTGTTTAACAACCAGGTCGCAGAGTTCCTGAAAATTTAACAATAGGCTCATGCAAGCCAGAAGGAGCCCACTCCAGTGTACACTCAGAGAGGGAGGTGAGTGACTCCTGTCATCCACATGTGGGAAGAACAGGGACACACAAAATGACCTCGGGGATGACAGGAAGCAAAGCATCTAATGTCAATAGGATATCTCGGCAAACCAACCTATTTTTTTTTCTACTACAGATCTACTCTCTCCAGATTTCAAGAGATATGACTGCTAGCAGTTTTCAAGTCATGTCTTTACTGATTCATAACCAAAGGAAAAAGGAGGGCTTCCTTTGAGAAATCCTAGTGAAGGGTAGGTGCTGGATAGTGGGGTCTGTCAGAAGTGGGGAATGGGACTTGTTGGTGAGACAAACCAAGTAATTCCCATAACAGCGACCATCTCAATACCGTCAGAACCTGGTTCTCATTTCTACTAGTCTCCAAAGCGGCCGACTCTATGACCGCATGAAGCGGCTATTTTCTCCTACCCGCTTGGCATTACATTTTATAGATTAAAAATAAAACCTCAGCCCAGCTGGGTGTGGCTCAGCTGTTGAGCATCGACTTATGATTCAGGAGATGGAGGTTTGATTCCCAGTCAGGGCACAGGCCCGGGTTGCGGGCTCGATCCCCAGTCGGGGGCGTGCAGGAGGCAGCCGATCAATGACTCTCTCATCATTGATGTTTCTCTCTCCCCCCCTTCCTCTCTCTCTGAAACCAATAAAGACATATTTTTATATATATAAAAACTCAGCTAATTTCATAGACAAAAATAACCCATTGGTATTTTGTTTCTATTCCTTATATCACAAGTGAGGTTAGCAATACGCTTCTGTGTGCCTAATAACCGTATTTCCTCTTTTGTGAATTATTTTCATGTCTTTGGTTCCCTTATCTCCTGGGGTTTTAAGGTTTAAAAAAAATCTCTTCATTCAACAAATACTTACTGGTCTGTTATTATAGGCCAAGCAACTACAGACACAGAACATGTAAATGCAAACAAGATAGGGTTCCGGTCTTTAGGGCACTTACCCTGTTTGCATGGCCTTTTAAGATAATAATATGCTAACATTTGCTTCTCATATTATAACAGATTTTTTCTATGTTTTTTTCCTTGTTTTTCAAAATAGTAGTTTTATATTTTCACGTAGTTAAATCTGATATACTTTCCCCTTTTAATAAAACCTTTTTCTTCCATGCTTCCCCCCCTCCCCCTTCATTTAAAAAATGTATTTCCTATTTGCCTAGGCTCGAAACTTTTGTTTTCAAGGGTTTCACTCATTTGTAATTTGTTACAGTGTGTGGCTGAGCCAAGCATCTAAGTTGGTCATTTTCCCCAAACTTTTAACACTATAGAAGCCTTCCCTTCTCCACTGATTTGTAAAGATGACAGACTTCTGATTGAGGGCGAGGTGAGGTGGGGGTAGATACAAGGCACTAATGGAGGGTGGAGCTTGTCTGGAATAAAGGGTCCATATGTTGCAGTGATTCTTAACTAGGAATGGACATACCTGTTGACTGGGGAGCTTAAAGAACTACCCACGCCTGGGCCCTGCCATTAGTAGCTTTGATATAGGGCCAGAGTTCATTGATTTTTTTAAAAGCTCCCTTGGCACTGCCAATGTAGGAAATGGTGTTGGATAAAGCTGGTCAGATAAGTAGGGGGCAGATTGAAAGAGGTGTCAATGCCAAGATGAATTTAGTTGTAGGTCCAGGAAGCCTCTGAGGGGAAAGTAGAAAGAGCATGGACTTTGGACACATGCAGATGGAGGTTTCAATCCCATTTTTGCCCCTTGCAAGCTGTTATTGGGGCAGATCACTGGTCCCCTCTGAGTCTCGTTTTTCTGTCCTAAACAGACATCATCATATTTGCCTCTTAGGGTTGTGATGATTCAGTGGGAAATCAAGTATAAAATGTCTGGCTCAGCACCTGACACCTTAATTAATTCTCCCTTCTTCCCCCTGAGCTAGCCTTTGGGATGAACTGATGCAAGACATCTCTAGAGAAAACAGGCAAACACATGTCAGGATGAGAAACGGGACGGGGTCCAAGCTGTCCTTCAATCCCCGAGGTCTCTGAAACCTTCAAAGAGGCTGCACCGTTTTGGAAAGGAAGTCTTTTCCTTAGAGAAATGGAGAGAGGCTTTGAACACACAAAGCTGTTGCCTTCATCAGCTTGGCAAAGGCAAACTCTGGCTTCACAACAGGGCACCTGGGCTCAGTAGCAAAGATAATCCCAGCCCCTGGGTGGCTTAGCCTGGAAAGCAAGAACAGCTGTTGTGAAAAAAAAAAAAAAACCACCACAGGAGTAGTCATTTTTATAAAAATCCTCATGCAAATCTGTTCACAGAGCAGAGAATCTCCTTTCTTGAGGATGAAAAATGCCATTACTTCTCAGAAGATCCACCTGCCTTAATTTCATCCCATCAATATCCATTCAGTGATTTGACAAATATTTATTGACATCACTTCTATTGGATAAATACTTTGGAAATGGCCTCTATACGGTACTCATTTAAAACCAGTTTCCCATGCTGCCCTGTATTACAAGTTTATACCAAATATTTATTTTACAACTGGGTGCTAATCCGTATTCCTTGGAGGTCACCCACCCAAAAAGTTGTGAGGACTGGTGAAAAGGGAGAGGGATGTGGAATCAGGCACATGTGGTCTCAAACCCCAGCTCTTGATAGGGATGAGCTGTGTGACTTTAGGCCAATTGCTAAAACACTCTGGGCCCAGCCTTATTTTTCTCTAAAATGAGAATGCCATTCTCACTCTAAAGCCAGTGCTGTCTTCCTGGAGGAGCACCATTGGGTTGGGTGGAGAGGAGAAAAGGGCTCATTCATTTTGGAAAACAGAATTTGTGTGGTACTAGAGATGGGAGAGAGGGAGAGGGAGAGGGAGAGAGGGAGAAAGGGAGAGAGGGAGAGAGGGAGAGGGGGGGAGGGAGGGGGAGAGGGAAGGAGGGAAGGAAGGAAGGGAGGAAGGGAGGAAGGGAGGAAGGGAGGAAGGGAGGGAGGAAGGGAGGGAGGGAGGGAGGGAAGAAAGGAGGGAGGGAGGGAGGGGAGAAGGAGAGGGAGAGAGAGAGGGAGGCCAGCCTGCCCACAGGTGAGGGTATTTTGGGAACAATGAGGGAAAACACGGACTGGAAAAGAAGGGCCCTTCTGCTTTGTACTCTGATCACACACCAAAGCCCTGGCTTTAGGACAGGTGTCTTGGAAGCCCCTGGATGACAGATGGAGGGGCTTGAGCTGCAGGGGAAATGAATGCATTTAGAGTCACGTGGCAACTGAACTGAAAGCTTCCTATGAGTAGAGTTCTTGTCTGCTTTGCCTTCATTGGACATCAGAGAAATAGATCAAGAGAGATGCTATTTTTTTCACCTGAAGAAAGAACAAAGGGCCCTAGGTTTATTGAAACAAGAAGGGCTTAAATCAGATAGTAAAACTACTTCCTCACTCTGGGAAAAGAGTATCTTATGTCCTTAAGGAGTCTCCTTTCTAAGAGACTTGACATCTCCTGGCTGGCGGAGCCTCAGAGAGGAGTTCATTAGTTCATTAGTGACTCTCAATCTTTTCCACATACTGAACAAGCTTCCTGAATTACTGTTACGATCATTGTTTGAAAGTTTCCTGGTGAGCTTCTAGTTCCCACTCTCTCATCCACTCACTTCTAGGCTGAAACCTTTTCAGAGGCTAATCTGAGTTGCAAAGAGCAGGCTCTTAGTTCTGGTGCTGGTTCTCAGGTGATATCCCCCCAAAGCCAGTGAGGATGCTGGGCCCAGAGCCCAGGCACTTGCCATTCTTCTAAGGGGTCCCCATAAAATGATGGGGCTCAGAAGTCAACAGAAGTCACAGAATTGGAACTGCTAGACTTCCCTCTCTTTCTGAAGGTTGAGAAATTCAACCAAAGTGATATAATGCTGCATTTACATACAATTCTGTTATCACTGTAAGGCCTAGGGATTTTCAGAGCAAAGGCCAATGTAAGGAAACAGTAAGTCTTCAATGCAGCTAAACGTCAAGGGATAACCAGGAGTTAAAGGTTAGGGACACCAGTCTACACAGGACAGTGAGACTCAGTTCAACTAGCAGTTACTGAGCTCTTACTAGGTGCTAGGTCTTGGTCTGGGTGCTGGGTGGTGGGATGGGGGAAATCCAGAGATCACAGTGACAATGACTAAGATAATAGAAACAGCAACTTGTACTGTGAGGTGACTATGTGCCAGGCATTGTGCTCATTTATTCAATAAATAGTGGGGGCTTCGCAAATATCCGTTGAGTTGCTCACTTGCCCCACCTGCACTGGCCTCCTCTAGGCTCCTCATGTGCACCTTAGGGCCTTTGCATTTGCTCTTTTCTTTACCTGGAAGGCTCTTCTTCCAGGTATTTGTGTGGCTGGCTCCCTCACTTCCTTCAGTTCTTTACACTTTCTCAGCGAGGTCTCCTTGACCACCTAAAATCGCAACCCTTCCCCCAGTTCCACGGACTTCCTGTTTCCCTTTCCGACTTTATTTTCCCTCCTTAGCACTATCTTAGCACGCTGTATTTACTAGTGTGCTATTGCCTGGCCTCCCTTGCTGGTGTGAGAGCTCCATCAGGGCTGGGATATTGGACTCTTTATCCACTGCTCTAGCCCCCTTGCCTAAGTCAGATGCTTACATTTGTTCAATGCATGAATCAAGTATTTTCTCAACATCAATTACCCATCCAACAATAAGCACTAAGGATAGTGCAGTGAACAAGGCAGACAGGTTTCTGCCCCCTCGGGGTCCATGGCCTGGTAGAGATAAGATATTACAGTAATTGCATACTAATCTCCATGTTACTGTAATAAGAGCATTCTGGGTGCTCTACTGATGTTATTTCACTGAAACCTCATCACAACCCTGGGCCGTTGGTACCCTAAGCCACAGTTTTTGGACACTATTTTAGTTTTCTCTATAGCCGGAAATATCCAGGTAGGCTCTGAATTATAGAGGGGCTGGCTTTATTTAGTTGACACATAATAATAATTATGTATATGTACCTTTCAGTTATAATGGTCTTTTTCATATTCATTACTTTTCGCAAACCCTGCAAAGTATTCATCCTACTCTATAAATGTGGAAACAGAGGAGTTAACTTTCTGGAACCACACAACCTGGTTAGTTTTCCAGATAGAATCAAACCCATTCCTCTTCCTCATTCTGAGGAACCCCAATGATGGAAGGACCTGTGGATGGGCGGGCGCGCGTGGGACAGGTGGTCAGGGACTAGGTTTTCCTAGAGGATGAAGCTGGGGATTCCAGGTTGGCAGGCCGGGGAGAAGAGCTTGAACAGAGCAAAGGCTGCAGGTGGCTGTGGAGCAGGGAGAGGTAGGCTGAATACAATCCTAGCTGGGGTGGGAGGCAGAGTTCCCACACCCCCTCCCATACACACACTCCTGGTCACTGTGATTTGATTCTAATAAGGAGACATGGGGGGTTCTTGAGAAAGGCTGGGGCAAGATGAAAATGATCTCTGGCGAGAAGGGTTTTTATAGCAACTTCTCCATCCCATTCACTTAGGGATCCATCATATCCACACACCTCCTCTACTTTTTGGTTAAATTAGCTACATATATTTATAACATGCTCTCTGAGCCTATCATAACACACTGCATTTCCACATAATATCTACTCCTACTGAACTTTCAAAACTTTGATACTTTCCCAACACCCCACCCCCTGAAGAGTGGGTAGCTGACAGCATGGGGTGCTGAGAATGAGGAGCCTGGCATGGTAAGTTATGAGCTGCCCATCCATCCATCATGGACTGGCTGCCTCCCGGAGTCCCGATAAACTGCTGGGCACTAAGGGTAAGAAGAGGAACAGATCACAGTTTCTGCCCTGAAAGCTGAGGATGGACGGCAGTTAAGTAAACTGGCAATTACAGCACCTCATGGTAAGCACGGGGGGGGGGGGGGGCACCCAGGAGGGACCTTATCCAGGTTGGGGTGGGGGCAGGAAAATGGTCAAGGAAGCCGGTTCCTTCGAGAATATGATTAATTAGGGCACCTGTAGGAAAGCTCAATCTGACTACACAGAATAGGAAGGAATCTGAGGGAGAAATGAGGCTGGAGAAGGGGCTGGATTATGAAGGATTTTTAAATGTCATGCTAAGGCAGTGATTCTCACTATATATATGTATATGCATATAGATATACATATACATATATTCATCAGCAGCACCGTGAGGGAATAGCTGTGGAAGTGAATGAGTGAATTACCAGTGTTGGGTTGAGATATAACCCTGCCCAACCCTTCCCAGTTTGAGACTCATAATGTTTATCAAGAGTCTGGATTCTGTCGGAGGGCTGACTGACCTTGGAGAAGGTACTTCATCGCACCAGGCTTTGCCTTATCTGTCTATACCTTCACACCTAGTTGAGAATGTGAGCTCCAGGATCAGCTGCTTCGATTCTAGCCCGACTCCTACCATTCTCGAGTTGTGTCACGTTGTGTAAGTTGTCCACTCTCACTGGTACACTGCATCAGTACGACTATGGTGCCCACATCGAAGGCTCACGAGGATGGAAGGAGGTAATAATACATGTTAAACTCCTGGCACAGTGCCTGGCACAGAGTAAGTGATCAGTAAATGCCAACTTACTGTGATATTGCAGCTCCCTTGCGGCCTAACAGTGTTAGCAACCATCCTTTCTTTGTCATCGCCATCCCCATCACCACTGTCATTGCCATCACCATCATTCCCATCATCATCATGTTGAAGTTCTAGGTCATTCCTTACTGGGTTCCACCTCTGCACTCTCCTTCCTTGTGGCTGTCTTACAAAAGAGAAGGCTCTACATAGAAGGATTTGAATAATATAAAATTCAGGACATTTATTGAACTCCTTACTTTGTGCCAGGCATTGTTCTGGGTACCAGGGGATATAAGAGTGAGCTAAATAAAGTTCCCATCCAGGGAACTTACAGTCTAATGAAAAGAGACAGGCAATAATAATTAAACAAGCAAGTACGTAGTATGCCAAAGAAAAAGGAATACAACAGTGAAAAATAAAGCAGGGAAAGGAAGTGTGTCAGGTGGGGCAGTTGTTATTTTCTATAAGATGGTCAAGGAAGAGCACGCCCAGAGGTAACATGTGAAGTGAGGAAGTGAAGGACCCTGCACAGATGGGGGTGGTTAAAGTTCATTAGGCACAGGGAACAAAATTACAAAAAGCCCAAGGTAGGAACATAACTGGCATGAGGAGGACTTTGTGTCTGATGTCAGTGATCGAGGGGCGAGGAAGAGGGGATGAGACCAGAGGGGCAGGCAGCAGGGGGTCAGAACATGGGAGCTGTGGAGGTCATCGTACAATTTTTGCCTTTTACTCCTACTGACTTGGGAAACCATTGGAGGGTTTTAGAAAAGGTGTGACATGGTCTGGCATATTTCTAGGGATTGCTCTGGCTGGTGTGTTGAAAACAGATCACAGAGCAGCAAGTGTTTAGGCAGAGAGGCCAGTATGATGTTATTTCAATAACCCAGGTGTGAGCTGCTGGTGACTTGGATGAGTGGTAGCAAGCAGTGCAGGCTGTGAGAAGTGAGAGATGCTGGATATGTGGTAGGCAGTTAGACAGACACGAGCAGAGCAAGGACTGTGGACAGGTACAGGTCACCAGGGCGGAAAGTCCTGGGTGCCTAGCAAAGGACAATTGTAGGATGGGACCTCGCCCCCAGGGTGACCTTTCCTCCTCTAGCATATCCCTGGTCATGTGTTTTGGACCCCCTGATCTTTCTTCCCTGGAAATAACATCTAGGCCTCAGTTGTATTTCCGCTCCAGGCCTAGAAAAGCAGCAGAGCCAGACAAGCAACACCAAGGCTGATCTCAGGGCCAGCTGCATTGAATAATGACCTCCTACCCTGACACTAACCAATCAATCAGTGGAGACCCCAACCCTAAAAGGACACACCTAGAAAGCTGCTGAATATTCTATTAAGATCTTCCCCAGGACCTTCCCTAAAACCTCCGTCCTTAAAACCTTTAGGACGGAGGACCCAGGGTGTTCTCCGGGTGCTCTCACTCTTCCTTCAGGGAGCACACCCCAAGCCTTTCCCTTTCCTCTCACCCCTTCCCCTTCTGTTCCAGGTGCCTTAACTTTGCTTCCTCACTCCCAAGCTCTTAGGGCCTGCCCTTTGCCTCTATAACTTGTTTCCTCAGCCCATGTCTTCTACAAATTACTTCTACCTCTGTAATTTTCCAAATAAATGTTCTCTTACTGTTGGAGTCTTGGCTCTGAATTCTTTCCGAGCCAGAACCCAAGTACCGAAGTTGCTGAACCCAGGTCCAGTCAGACACCTGGTGCTCTTCCTACCACCTACAACAGATATAATTTGAAGGCAAAGACAAGACTTGACAATGTATTGCATTGAGTGTGGGAGGATGGGTGAGAGAAAGGAGTCAAGGATCATGCCTGAGCAATTAATCGGATGTTACTGGCATGTGCTGGGACGAGGAAGACTATGAGTGAAGTGGATTTGAAGGAGAAAATCAATTTAATATTCACATCGCCTCTACAAGGTAGGTACTATGGGTATCTTCCATGAAAAGTGGGACTCAGGGAAGTGAAGCCTGTGGTCTAGAAGCCATCTATGGTGCTGGGAACTCCAAGAAAAAATTCCCCTACTGCATGGAGCTATAGGATTTGGAGCTGGGGAGGTCCTGGGAGTGTGAACCATGAGGCTGGGGGTGGGGGGGTCCTAGCTCTCCAGAGCCAAACTATAAGGGAGGCCCCCACCTTTGACACACACCTGTCTGCAGGGAATTCAGGCTCATGCCTTGGCCTCTGGGGGTTCTTATCAACCTGGAACAGAGAAGAGGCAATCAACAGTAATAGGGGCCTTCTACTTAGACATTCTGAAATGCAGAAAACCAACAGGGCTGCAGGCTTACAAAGCTCTGTCTTGTGATTTATGACCCATGTAGTTCAACGGTGTTCTGAAGAGGCTTTGCACAAGCTGGTGGACCATCTAACACACTTGAGGAAGGAAGAAGGAGGATAGAGAAGGAATCTAGAGGGAAAAGGGAAACCATCTAAAACGCTTGCTGCACTGGCTCAGAAGGTGGGGCAGGGGAACGGAAAGCTCCCTGAAGACCCGCCGGTGCCTTCCTGCCCTAGAAGATGCACTCTCATGACTACTTACCAACCTCCTCCTCTGGGTGCAGCCAAACACCGCAGTGGAGCCGCGCTTCAGTGGAAAACACTGCCTGCTTTCTCGAGTTAAACACACCAGAGCCTGTGGTCTACAGGCCACATATGGTGCTGGAAGCTCCAAGAAATAATGATGAAAGAAAATCATTGAGGCCTAGACACAGAAAGTCTGTGCCACTATGCTTCCCCTCGACAGTTCTGCCAATTGTGTTAGCTCCCCTTTACTCACTGAGCCTTGCTGAGTGGTGTCTCTCGTTTAATCCTCACAGCAACCCAGCGAAGTGGTTCTTCTTACCCCCATCACACTGACGAAGATACAGGGGCTCAGAGAGGTTGCGGCCCCCAGTCTGTCACGGAGCTGACTCTGAACCCAAGTCAGTCTAGTCCAGACCCTGCGTCTTGACCACTATACTCACTACCCCCCAGAGGCAATGGAGGGAGGAGAAATACTGAAAACAGTAACAGTTCCCTCCTCCTCTCTGTTCTTCCAGGGCGCAGTAGAGTCAGAAGGCTGAAAAACCTCCCATTTTTATATCTGTCCTACAGTCTAAATCAACCTAAAAATATTTAAATATTATTTCTGATAACAATCAGCCAACTATTTTCTCTAAGAAACAGAGTGATGGTAAGAAAGGTCTTTAGAGAGGCAGAAGGGGTGACTTTGGAATCCAGAGGGGAGGTTAATTACATGTTTCAAGGTCACGGTTAGTTTGGTGGCAGAGCTAAGGCTAACAAAGCTGTTTTGCAAGTTATCCCTGTCTCTGCCCTAACACGGATGACTGCTTGAAGGAGGGTGGTAGCTTTTTTGTGTGCTAGAGATCCTAAACACAGTCTGAACTTAGCTGAAGTTTTTAAACAAGGTTTTTCTAGCACCTGCTGATGAGTTAGTGTTCTGTTTTCCTTTGCTGCACCCCATCCCCAAGTTCAGAGTTGTGTGCCCGGTTGAACTAGAAGCAAATGATTATATCTGTAGAACCTACTATAATTTACTCCGGCCTCCCACACTAGTAGTGACTCTTCTGCCTGCCTGGCTGGCTCCTACAGACCTCTGCAATCTGGACCCGCTCCACCCAGCTCATCTCTTTCTTCCCTCTATCATAGCACACACCCTTCATATCACGCAGGTGGCCTGGGCTCACCCCATTTCCGCCACAGAAATATCCTCTCTGCTCTCTTCCTATGCAAATCCATCCTTCAAGGTTTTGCTCAAGACCATTCTGCCTGAGAAGACTTCCCCATGTACAGCCAGTGGTTTGCTTTCCAAGTTCCCTTTACATTTATCTTCTCAACTATATAATTTAGCCTCAAAATGTTTCTGCACATTTCTCCAAATGTAATGCAGGCCCGTTGAGGGCAGACACATGTATTCATTCATTCACTAGAGGTTTTTAAAAGCACCTTACAAGGTGAGATACAAAAAGAAGTATGAGCAATGGCTGCTTCCTCTCCTCAAGGAGGGGAGACTAATTGTTTGCAGACATCTGTCTGGCACATAGTGGGACCTAAACAAAGGTTTGCTATATCGGATATATATATTCAATTATTTGCTGTCTCTAAGTCCCATGAGAGGTATCAGGTGGTGTTACAAGAAAGAGGTGGTATGTAAGCTAGGCCTTACGGACAGGGAATGTTTTCTAAAAACAGAATTGAGAGAACAGGCAGAAGAAACAGTGCTCCTGCAGCTCCGTGCCAGGCACACACCACACACCAGATTCAGGAGGAAAGCAGTGGAGCGGGGTCAGTCCCTGCCCCAGCAGCAACTAACCTTAGTGAGAGTGGGCAAGTTGCTTCATTTCCATAGGGCCCCATTTCCTTCCCACTTTGAAATGATTAAGCAGCACAGACTCTGGAAGAAGCAGGTGGCTGAATGTGACCTTGAACCAGTCATTTGGGGGTGGAGGTTCAGCCTCGGTTTCCTTCCTATAAAATGGGTAAAATAATTCCGGCCGTACAAGGTTTTTGTGAGGTTTTAAGAACACATGCATGCTGCTACGCACGATCTTGGCATTATTATATATTCTCCTGTCAAAGTGGGGGCGACGACCCTACCCTCCTCCCTGCCGCGATCCGCTGCTGGTTTCCCACCGCAGGGCACGGAACCTGCCCCCAGTCGGGGCTGTGGACAGACTGCGGGACCCCCAAAGACAAAACGCATGACCGGGCTTCAGGGAAAAAGGAAAGAGCGTTGCCACGGGGCTGACTGGGCTACGGGGACGCCCAGTACGTGTGTTTCCACGAGCAGGCTTCCCACAGCCCGGGAGCCCGTGCTGTCCCGGTCGTGCCTTGGCGCGGGCTGGGTTTTACCGACAGCGCTTTGGGCCTCCGCCTTCAAACCCAATGAGAGAGACGGGCCGGCCCGCGGCGGCCGAGGACGGCTGGGGAGGGAAGGGGCGGGGTGCCCGGCTCCCCGCGGGAAGGAACGGGGGTCTGTCCTCGCCCCCTTGCGCCCACTCCCAGCGCAGGGCTCCTTCTCGTCCTCGCTCCCCAGAGGTCGAGAAGGAAGGGGGGGCTCGCACTTGGCCCGCAGCACCCGGCCATCCCCGGCTCTCCTCCCTCCGGCCGGCCAGGCCACCCCCACCCCCTCACCTCGGCCGCCTATCCCCGAGGCGCTCGTGGCCCCAGCTCAGTCGCCAGTCTCGCCCCGGCCCACCCAGTCCTTCGCCCCCTCCCTCGGGCCGCCTCGCGGCGCGTCCCCCGCTCCGTAGACCCCGCCCGGCCGCCCTCCCCACCGCCGCCACTTCAGCCGCCAGCCCCGGCCCCGCGGTCCCCGCTCGGCCCCCCCATCCCCCGGCCCCCGTGGTCCCCGCTCGGCCCCCCCACCCCCCGTGGTCCCCGCTCGGCCGCCCCATCCCCCGGCCCCCGTGGTCCCCGCTCGGCCGCCCCATCCCCCGGCCCCCGTGGTCCCCGCTCGGCCCCCCCATCCCCCGGCCCCCGTGGTCCCCGCTCGGCCCCCCCCTCCCCCGGCCCCCGTGGTCCCCGCTCGACCCCCCCCACGCCCCGTGGTCCCCGCTCGACCTCCCCCCACCCCCCGTGGTCTCCGCTCGGCCCCCCCCCCCGGCCCCCGTGGTCCCCGCTCGGCCCCCCCACCCCCCGGCCCCCGTAGACTCCGCTCGGCCCCCACCCACCCAAGGCCGCCCCCATCCCCACCCTCAGCCCCACCCGGCCCTCGGAGACCCGCCCGGCCCCGCCCCGTCCCCACAGAGCCGCCGGGCCCCCCGCCCCCGGCCCGCCCCCCGGGGTCGCGGCGGCAGGGGGAGGGGCCGCGCGCGGCCCCGCGTGCGTGGCAGGCGCTCCCCGCTCGAGCTCCCGGCCTTCCTTCCCGGGAGGCGGGGTCGGCGCCGCGGCGGCGGAGTCAGGCCCCCTCCTCCTTCCTCCCTCCCGGCCTCCGGCCTCGCCGCCCGCCCGCCCGCCCTCTCTCCCGGCCGCTCCGACGCCGGCAGCGCCCGCGTGCCACTCTCCCAGCCCCGGGGGAGCCCAGGAAGTTTCCCGGGCCGCGCGTCCCGCTCGCCCGCCTCGCAGCCCGCGGCCTCGCCGCCGCCGCGCCCGCCATGCCCTCGGCCAAACAAAGGGGCTCCAAGGGCGGCCACGGCGCCGCGAGCCCCTCGGAGAAGGGCGCCCACCCGTCGGGCGGCGCGGATGACGTGGCGAAGAAGCCGCCGCCGGCGCCGCAGCAGCCGCCGCCGCCCGCGCCGCACCCGCAGCAGCACCCGCCGCCGCCGCAGAACCAGGCGCACGGCCGGGGCGGCCACCGCGGCGGCAAGTCCTCCTCGGCCGCCGCCGCCTCGCCCTCGGCGTCCTGCCCGCGCCGGCTCGGCCGCGCGCTCAACTTTCTCTTCTACCTCGCCCTGGTGGCGGCGGCCGCCTTCTCGGGCTGGTATGTCCACCACGTCCTGGAGGAGGTCCAGCAGGTCCGGCGCAGCCACCAGGACTTCTACCGGCAGCGGGAGGAGCTGGGGCAGGGCTTGCAGGGCGTCGAGCAGAAGGTGGGTACCCCCGCCCCCGCCGCGGGCCCCTCGCCCTGCCCAGGCCCCTGGCCGGAGCCGCCCCCCTCCGGCCCCCTGGCTCCCAGGCGGTCCCCAGACCCCCTTTGTTAATGGCCGCGGAGGCTTCGGCCCCGAGGGGCGCATCGCCGCGCCCGTGGGCCCAGGGCCTGCCACAGGACATTAGCGGTGACCTGGCAGGAAGCGGGCGGGCTCGGGGAGCCCGTTCTTTTCGGACGAGGAGCCGCCGGGCGGGCGGAGTGGCCCGGAAAGGAGGTTGGAAGGGGAGCCCGCGCATCCCTGGGAGCCGCCGGCAAGGCCGCGAGCACCTCGGCGCTCCCAGGGGGAGACATCTGAGCCAGTCCTTGATGGACACCCGGAGCCTGGGGAAGGGAACCCTGGTAGTCTTCCTCGTTTGCGAAGTTCAGATGCAGTATTACGCACCTTTGGGCCGCCGTGTCCTTTCCTGGACCGGTGTGCCCATGTGGGCCTTTGAAGCAGCTTTAAGGGAGAGGAAGGCCAAGAATAGCAGGTCGTGTTGGTGACTAACACCACCTATGTGGTGTGTGGAAGGCGTCCTCACGAGTAAGCTAACCCTCCTAGCAACCCTGCCAGGGAGGTGAGACCCGCAGTTTTGACTCCATTTTTCAGAACAGAAAGCTGAGGGCGAGAGAGATTTGAGTGTATTGATAAAGATCCCGGCTGGTGAGGGGCAAACTGCAGGGCAGTGTCTAGCCCACTGCATAGTTCGGGGTCCGCAGGGGCCTATTTCAGGCGTGTGGATGGACCCAGCTTTTAACACAGAGTCGCTGAGCTTCCACCCTTCTGTGATTTCCCACACCAGGCGCAACTCCACCAAGTCTCATTCCTCCGCATGGGTCCCCCACTGATGTCATTGCTCAATGAAAGTTGGTTGCCTGATTGAAACAAAAAATCCCGCCACCACTCAGGAGCCTGAAACTGCTGCCTCCCTTTCCCAGCATGCTGCCTGTCCTGCCAAGTTGCTCTCCACTTTTGTGGAGTGTGCAGGACTAGGAATTCCCCCTAAGACCGGCAGAGCAACTGGAATGAGTCAGCCCGCGCTCTGCGCTGCAGGCCACGGGAGGTGCCTTTTTGAATTAAGTAGGCAGTGCTGCTTTGCCTATCCTGAATGTTAAATCAGTCTTAAAAAATAGACATAGTGCTGGAGTATAATCACTAAGCTCCCATTTTCCTCCCTATCATCCACCCACTTACTAATCAATCATAATATTTATTGAAGTCTGATAGTCATAGGGCTTCGTGTAGACCCTGTGGAGGGTATGAAGCGGAAAAGACGCAACTCGTATTTGCAAAGCTGCACGTAAGTAGGTTTCTGTTGGGAAATTGGGGAACTGCCCCGAAGAGAAAGTCTGGAGTTTGCCTGGGCCTGTATCCCGGCGGTCAAGGTAGGATCCATGGAGATCTAGTTGGTGATCCCTAACTGTTGAGAGAAGGCATGAGGAACACACAGGCAGGGGACAATCTTCAGCATGTTTGAGGGACGGCAGGTGACTACCCTGCCTATAGTAGACTGATGGGAAGTTGTGAGAGGGATGATTGAAATTGAGGCCCAAATGGGGGAGGTCATGAATCTAGGTTGAAGAAACTCGGTATATTCTCTTCACTTCCTCCTGTCTCTCTTATTTCTTCCTTTCTGGTTCCTACCCCTTCTCTGTCACAGCTGTGTACAGATTCCTTTCTGGGGCTCAGTTTTTCCGGCTACACAGTGAGAAGAGGGGTCCATCTAGATTTTTAAGAATCCACCCGTCTATAAACTATTGAAATAGTGATCACTATTCCTGGTCAGGGCACATACCTGGGTTGTGGGCTTGATCCCTGGTCTGGGGCGTGCAGGAGGCAGCCGATCAATGACTCTCTCATCATTGATGTTTCTCTCCCTCTCCCTCCCTCTCTCTGAAATCAATAAAGATATAAAAAAAGAAAGAGATAGTGATCACTATTTAAATAGTGACTTTTCTTTTAATTAAGTAGTATAATCAAGCTATTATTTAATGCATTATATTTATTGTGCACTCACCTCTTTAACAACAACCCCCAAGGGGTAAGTACAGTTGACTCTTGAACAGCATGGGTTTGAACTGCACAGGTCCACTTATATGTGGATTTTTTTTGATATATACATACAGTACTATAAATGTATTTCCCTTATGATTTTCTTATGATATATATATACACATACGTACATATATATATATATATATATATAAAACATGCAAAATATGTGTTGAGTCGTCAACAGGCTATTAGTAGTTAGGTTTTGGGGAGTCAAAAGGTATATGTGGGTTTTCTACTGCAGGGGTGTTGGCTCCACTAACTCCTACATTGTTTAAGGGTCAGCTGTACTATTGTCCCCCTTTTTCAGATGAGAAAAGTGAGACACAAAGAGGCTAAGTAACTTTGACTAGTTACACAGCTAGTGAGAGGGCTAGGATTCAGACCGCAGTTATCTCTTAGGACACTCTTAACCACTCATCTGTGCATTTTGTAGTCTTGCCTGTGCCTTGCCTGGTGCATAGTAGTGCTCAGTTTATGCTTACTCCATTGACTTGGAACTCAGAGCATGTCCAGAACAGCATTAGGCTTTGCCAGTGTGTGGTCCCTTCTGTTGTGCACCTCAGGGTAGACAGTAAATGAGTTATTTCATGTTGAGTGAGGAGTGATGGGTCCTCTGACAACCTAAGTTTGAACCCTTTTTATAACTCAGTATGAGGCTTGGTTGGGGCTGGGGTTTGGTTCTCAGCAGGAACATATATTTAGAGTGTTATTCACAATGAGAATCCACTATTATTATTCATAGTATCATATCTACAGTGTTATTCATAATTAGTACTCACATATTAATGCCCAGGAATTCTATAAGTGCTTCCTAGTCACCCTCTGAGGCAGGTACCATTTTTAGTTCACAGATGGGCCAGCTGAGCCTGGAGCGGTTGTTACTCGTTCAATGTCACACACAGACCCTAAGTGTGGAGCTGAAGGTCCTGGGTTTTCCAGGCACATCTAGGGTGGCCTAAAGCAACTAGGAGTTGGCTTAGGCCTAGTGAGGGCAGTTTAATAAGACCACTTGTTATTTGTAGAAAAGGGAGTTCTCTGGCCATATTTCTTTGTTTTCCCACTTGGCTCTGGACCAGGAGTCAGGGCTTCGGGTTTAGACAGCATCTCCAGGCACTCAGTGTACTTGAATCCACCTCTGCCCGAGCATATCACAAAGAAGTTACGAGCTCAGTTTCCAAAGTCACATGTTCTGGGATTTTGATGGTCAGCTCTACCACTTTTCAGTCTCCACACCTGTAAAATGGAGATCAGTGGGAGCCCCTCACTCATGAGGTTATTATGATGGAATGAGGTGATGTCTCTGAAGTACTTTGCATAATTGCTGTATACAGTAAGTGCTCTGTTGAGTGACATTCACCACTATCCCCCTTCCCCAGGCTGTGAGTTCCTGAAGGGCAGGGATCCTGTCTCTACTGTTATTTTATCTCTGACATCTTGCCCAGCACCCACCACTTAGTGGCACTCCATGTGTATTGGGGGAACAGATGCATCCATTGCATATTAATTATAATAAGGGCTTTGCATGGAAAGATGAACAACCAACAGCATCAGTAGGGGGCACTTTCTCTGTTCTTTCCATAGTGTTGGGGGTTGGTTTGTTTGGTTTCATTCATGATTTCTGATCTAGTCCCCTTCCCAGCCATTTGTAAAGAGCCAGCCCAGGGTATGGGTGACAGTCAGGGATTAGAGAGGAAATGGATCAGCTCGGTCTTCATTAGGCTTTGCTCTGTTAATTCATTTATTCTTTCATTCATTTAGAAAACACTGGTGAAGCCTGCCGTGTTGCAGGTACTGTGCTCCCCTGCTCACACCTCTATTCTGAGTGCTATGCTTAGAACAGACGAGTACGGTAATTTCATAACCTAGTTTTAGTGGTGAGCTCTCTCCAGTGCCCTTTATGATTCAGGTTATATTTGGTTGGGCAGGGAAATTGTCTAATATCCTAGAGTCCCTGAGAACCTTAGTCTAATTTGTCTTAAAAGCACAGACTGATGGAAGCCAGAAGGGACTTTAGAAACCTGTTTGTTAATAGACAAGGAACTTGGGACTTGGGAAGTGAGTGTGACTTATTTGTGCTCATAGAGCTGGTTATTGGTGGGTCTGGAACTAGAGCCCAGGTGTCCCATTCCCATTCCTGTAGTGTTTTCCCTTTGGCATTGGGCTGAGGGTCGTCTAGGAATCTCCAGACTCCTGAGCTACTTCAGAAGAAAGATTAAACAGTAATGAAGATGATAGTTACCATTTATTGATCATTCACTATGTGTTAGGCACAATTAAGCACTTTACATAGATTAACTCACAAGACAGTCCTGAGTCAGGTACTATTTTTGTTTCCATCCTGCAGCTGAGGAAACCAAGGCACAGGGTAGGTTAAGCAACTTGCCCACGAGCACCCAGCTAGGAAGTATGCAAGCGAGGCTGTGAACATAGTCAGTCTGGTTCTAGAGCCCACACTATTTTATTTTTTAACTTTTTATCATGGAAATATTAAAGCATAAACAAAAGAATAAATTAATATAATGAATCCCAATTTCAGTACTTACCATTTTTTTCTGTTCTTGTTTCATTCCATCACCACCTCTTCCCTCCTCTTTTTCTGTGGAGTCAGAGCAGCTCGATTCTGAAGCACGCCACTCCACTGCCCTGTTGGGTGCCCACCTGGATTCTCCTGTTCTCCAGATGTTCCCGGTTTTAGAAAATTGCCCAGGTCTTCTGAATGGCCACAGCATGGGCAGAGAGGCTAGCCTGCCCTTTTCCAGAAGATTCAGCCAAGCAAGTGGGCGCAGGGCTTCAGAAAATGTTGGCAGTTGGTTCTAGGCCCTCTGAGGGGCCTGTGTTGCCCTGGCAGACCCATCGGATAGTGAACTAGGAACTAGTTTTTAAATTAATCCCTGACTGACACACCCAAAGTATTTTTAGGATTTATTTCTGACAGTTAAGAGTTTCTTTTCTTCCCTCTCTTTTCCTTGTGTCTTTCGACAAAACACCATCTATTATACCTAACAAAGTTAATAATTGTTTATTATCTTCTAATATCCAGTTTATAATGATATTTCCCTGATTCTGTCAAAAATATGTCTCTCTTACCGTTGGCTTGTTGGAATCCGGATCCATTTAAGTCCGCACATTACATTTGATTGATAAATCTTAAATTCCTTTTAATCTGTAATAGTCTCCTGTCTTTCTTCCTTTTAAAATGCCATTTAAAATGCCATTTACTTGTGGAAGATCCTGGTTATTTGTCCTGTAGAATTTTCCACTTTGTGGATTTAGCTGATCGCTTCCTCCTGGCATATTTCTCTCTCGTATGTCTTTGTGAATTGGTGATTAGAGGCAGAGGCTTGATAGATTCAGGTTCTTTTTTCCTTTTTTGTGTGCGTGCAAGAAAGTAGAAAGTATTCTAGGTGGCCCCGTGTACCGAATTAGAATAAAGCCTGGGGTATTAGTCATCATCTGTCAGCCTCTCAGTACATTAAACCAGCTCCCTGGGGTAGTTCTGAGGTCAGACCTTGTTTAGGGTAGAATTCATTTAAAATGAACGTGTATGATTACATTATGATCACACATAGTGGCCAGCGGGATCATAATGTATTCACTAAGCCAGAGAATGCTAAGGGATCATCTGGTCCGCCACGCCTATTTTGCAGGTAAGGACAATGACTTATTTGGGGCCACACAGCTAAAAGTGGTGAGCAGAGAGACCCAAGCCCTTGTCTCTTGCCTCTCAGCCCAGTGCTACCCATGTGCCGCAGCCTTTTTGCTATGAAAACTTGTGAAACTCTTTCACTTGCAAAAGCTAGAAACTTAGCTCAGAGTGTCTTAAAGAAGGGTGGGGGGAGAGATCCCTTCAGGTATGGCTGTATCCAGGAATTCAGATTGTATCTTCAGACCTTGGTCTTGTTATCTTGTTTCTCACTTCTGCTCCGTTCCGTCTGTGCTGGCTTCACTCTTAGACCTGCATTCTTCCTGTGCTAGTCTGAGTAGCTCAACTGCAGGCTTCCCTCATTCTACAGCTAGCGGTCCCCAGTAGAAAGAGGCTTTCTTTCCGAGTAGATTTAAAAGAAGCTTGGAATTGACTTGTTGGCCTGCTTTAGGTCACCTGCCCATCCCTGAGCTAATCACTGGCTCCAGTTTTGAGGGGGCAGGATGGTTGGAGAGTGCTGATTGGTCAGGTCTGCGTTACAAACCATCCCTGGAGCACTTGGAAGGGGCCCTCAGGTTGGTCTCCCAGACCACATGGATTGTGTGGAAGGATAATTCTGCAAAGGAAAATGGTGGTACCATTTTAGAAGAGGAGAGACCTGGAAACTGGGCAGACAAAAGGAAATAGAGTTGTGTTGCATAACACTCGTCCGCTCTTCTTAGCGTTAATATCTGGACTTTGGTTACAGGTGCAGTCTCTGCAGGCCACACTGGGGACTTTTGAATCCTTCTTGAGAACCTTCCAACATAAACAAGATCTCACAGAGAAGGTCATGAAGCAGGGGGAGAGCGAGATCAACCGGATCAGTGAAGTTCTGCAGAAGCTCCAGAATGAGATTCTCAAGGACCTCTCGGACGGGATCCACGTGGTGAAGGATGCCCGGGAGCGGGACTTCACGTCCCTCGAGAACACGGTGGAGGAGAGGCTGATGGAGCTCACCAAGTCCATCAATGACAACATCGCCATCTTCACTGAGGTCCAGAAGAGGAGCCAGAAGGAAATAAACGATGTGAAGGCGAAGGTCACCTCTCTGGAAGACTCTGAGGGGTACAAGCAGGATTTGAAAGCCTTGAAGGAAGTTGTGAAGGAAATACAAACCTCTCTGAAGTCCAAAGAAAAGGACATGGAGGCCCTGAAAAGCTCCCTCCAGACCATGGAGTCTGATGTCTACACTGAAGTCAAAGAGCTGGTGAGCCTAAAACAGGAGCAGCAGAGGTTCAAGGAGGCGGCTGATTCGGAGCATCTCACGCTGCAGGCCCTCAGCGAGAAGATCCTCCGGTCGGAGGAGGCCACCTCCCGCCTCCCCGACGAGCTCAGCAGGCTGGCGGAGGAGCTGCGCCAGCTGAAGGCCCAGTCCCACGGGCCCGAGCGGGACGCGCCCTTCAAGAGTGCGGAGGCCCTCGAAGCGCTGCAGAAAGAGAGCCGGGGCTTGGACGCCCGGCTGCAGGCTGTGGAAGACGGAGTGCAGGCCGCGCACGGGGCCGCCGCGCGGCAGGGCGAGCGCCTGGACGCGCTGCTGGCCAAGAGCGGGGAGTGCGAGCGGCGCCTGGGCGCCCTGCAGGAGCGCCTGGACGGCCCGGGCGCCCCGGCCGAGGGCGGCCTGGCCAGCACCGTGAGGAGCCTGGGGGAGGCCCAGCTCTCGCTCTACAGTGACGTGGAGGAGCTGAAGAGAAGCGTGGGCGAGCTCCCCAGCACTGTGGACACGCTGCAGAAGGTTCAGGAGCAAGTCCAGACGCTGCTAGGTCAGGACCAGGCCCAGGCAGCCCGCTTGCCTCCAGAGGACTTTCTGGACAGACTTTCTTCTCTAGACCACCTCAAATCCTCAGTCAGCCAAGTGGAGTCGGACTTGAAGATGCTCAGGACTGCTGTGGACAGTTTGGTGGCCTACTCAGTGAAAATAGAAACCAACGAGAACAACCTGGAATCAGCCAAGGGTCTGCTCGATGATCTGAGAAATGACCTGGATAGGTTGTTTGTGCAAGTGGAAAAAATTCATGAAAAGGTCTAAATGAATTGTGTTCCCGGGCATGATCAGAAGTCCTATTTCTCATGACCAAAAAAATGTTTTCTCCCGTGGCCTCCCCCCCGCCCCCACGTTCTTGTCCGCTCCTAAAGAGCAGTGGACACCACTTGGAACACCACAGGGTTTTGTATTTCTGTTCCCCAGTTAATTTATTTACGATCATTAGCACACACCACCGGTTTCTCAAGGGTTCTGCTTCTGGTTTTGGTTGGTTCCCTGAAGGCTCAGAGGAGCTGGTCAGTAGGGATGTCTCTGGTGTCAGAGTGGTGATGGCTTCACCCGGGATTAACAGAAGCAGATTAACTCTAACCTCAGAAAAGCCTGTCTGGCTGGCAGGGTGCAAGTGAAAAAAGTGGGGGGAGGAGGCATTTTTCTCTCTGTCTTTAAGGAAAATTCATTTTACTTTTTTTTGTATGTCCAGCCGAAGTTTTCGGGAGAGGTCACTTCCTTTTTGTCTTCCACTTTAAACTGGTGAAAACTCAGACATCAGCTCTGAATTGGGAGGGGCAAAGCCCCTCGTCATTTTAGTTAAAAAGAAGCAGCTGCTGGACTGTGGCCTCCCGTGGTGTGGGTGTCTCTTTCCTTTCCTGAATCATCTGATCTCAAAGGTAACTATGCAAAGAATCCAGACGGTTCTGAATGTGAAGGCACAACACCCCACAGAGCCCCTCACGGCCGATCTGTGTCACCTTTTGGTAGGGTCCCCAAATAACACATAGGTTTGTAATCCCTGCAAGGGGCATTCTTGGATTCTTTCGGGAAGTGTGTTGTGGGGGCTGTCCACAAGGCCTGGGCTACCTCCCGTGGAGTGGGGGCCAAGTCTATTTTACCACGATGTCTGGAGAGGTCCGCTGCCAGCGCGGCCCCATCTGTCACTGTGTGCATTTTCTGTAGTTGTTTGCTGTTTCCCTCTCCCTTCGAGCTGTACTGTTCTTTAATGGCTGTCTTGCCTTTCAAAAAAGAAAAAAAAAAGAAAAGAAAAAGATAAAAAAAGGTTTGTTTAGTTTACTGTGAAATGAACTGTATGGCTTATTTACAGTATTTTTAATTCTTAATAAACACTTGAGCTTTGTTACGACTTTTTCCAGAGTGGTTGCTTCCTGAGAATTTAGTGATTATGATGTATTTTACTAATGTGCAATACTGAGGATTAGAAAGATAGGTAAGTTTTCCATTTTTAGACTTTTTAAAAAATTCTGAAACTAAAATGTCTCGCTCTTGGGCCTGGGGACCTACGTAGGTTGACTGTTTTAGCAGGTTTGTTGATAGGTCACTGCTTGACTCCGCTTGAGCCGAGGGTCTCAGCCCCGACCACCCATCTGGATCTGCCCTCGGGGGATTGGGTGAAGGGGGTATAAAGAGGGCTGCACTAGGATTTTAAAGGAGCCCTGGCTGACTCTCATGTGCAGCCAGGTTTGAGAACCAGTCGCAGACCATCTTAGCAACCTTCGGCCCTAGTGCACACCCGGGCATGTTTTCTTTCCTGCCCAGGTTGCCCTCTACCTCCTAGCTAATAAAGGGATATTGAGTACCTGCATGCTAGTGTTGCGCTAAGCACTTCCTGGGTCTCTATTTATTCCTCCTCATATTTCCAGGAGGTAGGCATTATCATTTTCCATTTTAAAAAGGGGCAGAGGCTGGGAAGCATCATGCAAGATCATTAGCTAGGAAATGGCAGGGCTGAGATTTGAACCCAGGCTCTCTTAACCAAGCCAGCATCCTTCACGTCTAACAACACCAGTGCAGGGCCACAGTGACGTGCGCACCCGCTACCCCGTTTCAGAGGCCGAGGCAGCAGGAGCTCTCCACTCGGAGCAGAGTGGGGCCAGGGCCTCTCATCTCTGAACGCCCTCTTATGAGTCATTCTGGGTCCCTGAGGCATCTCTAAGGCCTTGAGACTCTGAGCATGATGTTCCTTAGGCAGTTTGCAATCAGGACGTCCCTCTGTGGGTGTTAGAAATCCTTTGTATTTGTATTTTAAAGTCTAAAAGTTGATATGTATGCTGTAGTAACTAGTTTTGCCCTCATTTTGGGAGGTAGTTAAACTATGCACGGAGAAAGTTAAATTCAGTTCCTTCTCAGGCTGGTTGGTTGCATTGGGCACATTCTTGCCCTTCCATCATTTCTGCAGTTACAATCTCAGCCTGTGGAGTAGTTTAATAGATTCTTATTTAATAGAGTAGAAAACATCAGAGAAGTAATAAGATATAAATTCAAGTGGTGAAAATAAAAGGAATGCATTATGAATTTACATATTCCTGAAGGTGGGGCAGTTGGAGCTTGGTCTTACCCCAAATAATAATCACAATTCAGTCTTGTTCATGTGTCTGCTCATTCTACGAGCATTTAGAGCCCATAGCCAGATGTTTGCTAAGCATCAATGAATTCAAAGTGTAAGTGACAGGATCCTTGCCCTCCAAGGGCCTATATTCCAGTGGGGGTGACAGTCATGGAAACTGGTAGATGTCATACGGAATTACAGGTGCTTTAGCCAGGTGTAATAGGGCACAAAGGAGGGAGCAGCTGGTTCTGCCAGGGTTGGGCTGGGGGTGGTTAGAACAGGTTTACAAAAGCGTGCGGGAAGTGCTTTGGAATTCTTCCATGAGTGACGGGAACCTTCAGGGAACAAGGTTGCCCTGCTTTTTGAACAGGGAATGTGCACAGGTTGTTGAAGGTGTTGATTAAATTGCAGATGATCCAGCACCATGATCAGAGGCTGCAGTGAAGATTCCCAGGTGAGATGATCAGCACACTCGTGAGAAGACAGCTCCACCACTGCTCATGTTATGTAGGTTGGAGGTGATGGTGGTTAAGATGATGATGATGGTGATGACACCTCACAGGGTGGCTGTGAGGATCAGATAAGGTCATGAGTGGAGAGGGTTTAGCTTAGCACAACACCTGGGACAAAGTAAGAGCTCCAGGGCTTGTTCATGTGTAGCCATTCCAAAGGTTAAAAGTGTTCAATTGTATGTGCTGCTTGGTAAGTAGCTGTAGCCCTGAGCCACCTGAGTGCCTCCCTTGGACCTTTAAACCTCACAGTCCAGCAACTTATAGGTTAACACCCAGGCACAGCAAGGGGCTCCAGGACCCTGCTCCAGCCCCATGGCCAGCATTAATTCTAACAGAACCCATGCTTTACCTGTGGTTAAATATTTTGAAGTCACCCTATGTCTTTGTCAAAGCATGCCTGTGAGCTGCTGATCTGTTTTTCCAGTAACATCTGGACACACACACACCTCACCAGATGTCTCACAGGGTTCCAAACGACAGTCGTCATTTCCCCCCAGAGTAAGTGAAACCACTGCCCCCTCACTGCTTGAGCCAGGAGTCACCCCTGTCTCTCTGCCGTGCCACATCCGCTCGGGCGGAAGCCCTGACACAGCCACCCCCTCCCACTTCTCCCAGCCACCCCTCCACTCCGAGGTGGTGCCTGGATTCCAGCAGCAGCCCCTCTGCACCCCTGCCTGTTAGCTGAGAACAGAAACGTGGTTCATGCTCTCTATATTCTCTCAGTGCTCAAAGAGCACCACCCTTGGCCGGACACCGAGGAGATGACTAAGACCGAGACAGGTACGGTTCCTGTCTTCATGACACGGTCCAGCTGGGAGGAAACCAGCAATAGTTATGATCTAACTGTACAAATTGCAGCATGTGTCTTGAGGGACAGGTACAGGCCCCAGGTGGCCTCCCTGTCTCTAGCCTGACTCCCATTCAGAGACTGGTCTTCCTCAAAAGACACCTGTCTGTGCCCCTTCCCCTCAAACCCTCCAGTGTCTCCCCTTTGGCTTCAGGAGAAAGTCCCAGCTCCACGCTGTGGCTGAGGAGGAGCTTCCTGACTGCCCTGTCTCCCTGCCACCCAGCCTCCTCTGCCATGGGCTCTGCCAGTGGCCGCACTGACCAAGCGAACCATCCATGTGCCTCTTGCTCCATCGCCAGCTGCCCCTGTGCATCCCTCCTCCGAGTTCCCTGCCTTCCGTACTGGAACCACAGGCCGAGCGTGGGACTCTTCCTGCGACTGCTCGCTTCCCCCTGGGCGTGCACTCCACGGATGGCAGGGCTGTGTCTTTTATCTCTGTATCCACAGAGGTCGCGCTATGCTTGACCCACATCAGTAACAATAGAAATGACTAACGTTCATTGAGCACTTACTATGTTCCTACCACTGTTCCAAGGGTTTTGCAGGGATTAACTCATTCAAAATGTCACAACAGTGAAGATTCTGTGATTATTTCCATTTTACAGATGGAAAAACTGAGGCACAGAGAGGTTCAACAGCTCGTTCCAAGTACTTACTAGTCGCAGGTAAGGAAGTGGCAGAGCCAGATTTAGAACCCAGTTTTCTAAGTTCAAAACCTGTGCTCTGAATGGCTCTAGAACTGGTTTCTTTTCTTCACTTAAAAACACCTAGTGCTTTTGGGGTTTACTTTTTATTGAGGTATAACTTTTTAAGGCATATATACTCGAAGTACACAGCTGATGAATTTCTACACAGGCTATACCACGTGCTAACCATCAGATTGAGCTACACGCCATTCCCAGCCCTCCCAGGACTACCTGTGTAGCCCCCAAGGCCACTACTCTGAGCACTATCACTATAGACCACTTTTGCCCATTTTTGAATTTCAAATAAGTGCAATCATACCATGTAAGACCTGGTGGTCCTTTGAGAAAAGCAACAGCTTTATTGAGATGTAATTCCTATACCATAAAATCCACCCTATTAAAATGCATAACTGTTCTTAGTATATTCACAGAAGGCTGGGCACATTTCTGTCTTGATAAATCTTGCCCGTCACATATAAAAAACACTCAGCACCCCGCTGTTTGAGTATGTATGGATATTTGAACTGGACGATGCATTTCAGGGTCTCCGTCTCGCTGGGAGAAAGGGGAGTGAGGTGTGGGGGAAACGCCCTCCCATTGTGTGTCCCCCCCCCCCCCCCTGGGCTGGGTCCACAGTGGGAGGAGCTGGAGAGGCCAGCGGCAACGGAGGGATGACTGCCCTTCCCGTCCTCAGGCTGAGTTCGGTCAAGGGGTTGACTCCACAGCGGCCGTTTATCATGAACTGGGCACTGAGCTGTGCCCGCTTTGGGAGACTGAGTCTCAGAGAGAGGAAGTCCCCCCCAATCTGGCACACTGTTAAGGAGACAGAACCTTTTTCCTGCTTCTCTCCCCCACTATTTGTTTTGGCTGCACCCCAGGCCTAACCAAAGATCCTAAATGCCCAGAAGGCAGCAAAGGATCAGGGCAGCTGAGCTCCTGCAGCCAGCCGCAAACTGCAATCTGGGCGAGAAGGGAGTGGCGCCTTGGCCAAACTGAGCATGTTGGTCGTGGACACCCACAAGTAATACCTGTTGGGCAATGGGCTATGGGGAAACCGTGGCCTATCTGTGTCTAAGTCCCTGGTAATGTTCTGTCGAAATGCCTGTTGCCAATCAGGGGTAGCTGCCGGGTGTTAAGATACTGTCCCATGGAGTCACTCAGAAACTCAGGACCATAGGCCTTTCTGTCTCATTCGCTGGGATGGCTGGTCCTTGTGTGTTCTTCTGGGGGGCGTCCTCGACTGGAGTTGTAAGGACAGCAGGCAGGGTGGAAAGGGCCCGGTTGTCAGCTGGCCCCGGTTCCGGTCTGCTGGCCTGTGTTGCCTTGGTTAGTTCATCTTCTCTCTCTGGGCCTCTCCTCCTATCTGTAAAGTGAGCAGGGTGATAAAATGATCTCCAAGTTCTCTTCCAGCTCCAACTTTCTTAGACTTTATCATTGTATATGATTCTTTGGGAGATTCCTGTGGGCAGCAGGAGGCCTGAGGGAAAAACGATGACATGGGCAAATCCCTGGGGGGTGTTGGGGGGCAGGGTCACTCTGTCTTAACCAAGGCTGGATTCCTAGCTCGCATCAAAGCCTGGTAGACAGGTGCGCAAATATTTTCTTTCTGCTTGGGGTGGGGCCAGCGATTTGTTAGATTTGTTATTGGGGATAGCTGCCAGGCTGGGCTAACATCTTGTATAACTTCATCTGAAGTCTGCTTACTTCCAGAAGATGCCTGGAATTACCAGTAATAAATCTAAAGTAGCTCAAATGTTTCAATTTTCAGCTGGGTAGTAGCCCCCAGTGTCTGACTGGTCGCTTTAGGAACCAGAGATGCTACTTGAAGTGAGAATTGAGCACCATCTAGTGTGTGAGTTGGGGAAATCAGAGGAGTGATTTCTTTTTTTTTTTAAGTTTTAGCTATTGTGTTTTAAAAGAGGGATAAATCCAGTGGCACCCTTAAATGATACCAAGAAAACCACTATTTAAAAGGCCCATGAGTGCATTTTTATGTGACACAAACAGTTTGTAATATATATGCTCTCCCGCTAATTAATTCCTCCTAAAAACTTCTAATGATTAATTAAGGGTTTTGTCAATAGGAATCTTTTGCTAGTAAAAGCTTAGAGTCCCAAGGGCTTTTATCTTTCCCGTGTTCAGCTGGTTCAGGAGGGCAGGCATGGCCCTTAGAGCAGCTGATGTGCATGCTTACCATTTACACAAACAGTAGCAGCCTCCCATGACTGTGTATCTGTGTTTTATGTCACGTGTCAGGTTGAACACATTTTTTATCTCACTTAATCCTGACGATTATCCCAGGGAGTAAGAACAGCTGTCTCTCATTTGCTGATCAGTCACTACAGCTCAGAAAGTTTCTATAATTTGTCCTGGGGTCACACAGTAAGTGGTAGGACCATGATGCAGACTCACATGTGTCTATCTCTGAAGACTGCTCTTTGCCCACTAAAAAAAAAAAATATATATATGTCATACTCCCTATTCCATTGCGATAACATTGGCATCCTATTATGTCCAAGGATAAATCTCTATATACTTCTCCTGGGTATATAACACTAATGGTTAAGAAATTGGGCTCTGAAGCCAGACTATCAGCATTCAATTCCCAGCCATATCACTTTTTATTTGTCTGACATAGGGAAAGCTACTGAAGCACTCCGTGCCTCAGTTTCCCATTATAAACGGAGTTGATGCTAATGATAACACCTACTTCAGAGGGTTGTGCAAAGCTTAAAAGAGCTACTACACCTAAGGTGCTTAAAACAGTGCCATCATATAGTAAGTTGCTCAGTACATACTACTTAAAACTTGACTGTAAGGCAGGGAGTTGAAGATCTGAGGCTTGGGAAATGAGGCCGCCTATAGCTGGCCAGCATTATATGGAGGGGTATGAGAGAGTGATTGAGATTTGCAAAGACAGACTCCGACTAGAGCCTCACCTCCTGTAGCCACTCTGCAGAGAGAAGTCTGCCCCCAGGAGGTGTGAGAGCTTCAAGACAGCCTCGAAAACTAGATGCAGACCAAAAAGGCAATTTCCCATCATTACCAGAAGAGGGCAGTGTAGTGCAGAGGACAGAGAAGGGACTAGTCCTGGGAGCTTCAGGTTCCAGTCCACACTTGGAAGTAGCTGCGCTCTGTAAAATAAGCGTGGCCCAGTTTTTCCTGATGGCCCCTTCTAGCCCTAAGGTTCTGCGATCCTCCAAATAAGCTTATGTAAAGAAGAAACCAGCTGTGGGGGAGGGGATAGGGATAGAGGGTGTGTGCACAGCTGGGAAGTTTCTTTTGTGGGGACTCAAATCTCTCTAAGTGAATCCAGCATTGGGAAAACGCCTTAAAACATTTCTCTTAGGGTCACGTGCTCGGAACGGGCACCATGTCAAGCCGCCTCAAGTAGCTTGGAATCCACCATTATAGTCTGTCCCTGCCCTTGTTGGGGCACATACTTAATCCCAAAGAAACGGTGAAAGTTACAAACACCACACACTGGTGGTTTGCCCATCTCTGCATTTTGTGACAGCAAAGCCTGTTTTTTTTTCCTTGATGGAAATTCCTTCCAGAAATGGCTCAATGCAGAATCTGTGGTGGCCTTGGGGTGCCCCTTGGCAGAGATAAAAAGTGAAGTCAGCAGGCAAAACCCTTTCTGGCTCATCCTAGCTCCACTGAACATGCCTCACTATGAGTTAGAAAGCCCATTGGAGTCTTGGGTTCCCCCAATGACTTTGGGAAGAGCCTGTTTCCATTGGAGTTATTTGAGTGGGTCGCCCCGGGAGTCAAGGACAATGAGATTATGTCTTAAGAGACCACTAAGGGCCTAGCTTGTCACTAAGAGACGAATGGGTATTTTGGGTGGTTCGGTGTATATGCATCTCCACTGGCCTCTAATTCTTCCAGACTCACCCAAAAGCCAGCCTCAAAAGGATAAACTCTGGGCAGGTGAGCCCTGCTGAGGAGCCTCCTACCAAGCTTCCCCTTTTCCAGCCTGTTCCTGCATCCGCTGGGCATGGACTGCTGACCTCGCTTCCTGTTATTACCCTTGGATTTCTTGGAGCTAGTGGGGGCAAGAAAGCCTAGTGGCTTGGAACTCAGGCTCCGGAACTGGATTGTCTGGCTGTGTGACTCAGGCTAAATCCTTCTTACTGCCTCAGTCCCTCACCTGTAAGCGGGGAGAATATAGCAGTCCCTCACAGAGTTTATGTGAGAATTAAAGTGCTTAGTGCATCTGATAAAGATTTGTTGAAAATACACATTCATGTCTACATTATGGAGACTAATGGAGACAGAGAAAAAAAATCCCATGAGAAAATACATTAAAAAAAGCATTGCCTGGCCAGGCGTGGCTCAGCGGTTGAGCATTGACCTAGGATCCAGGCGATCTCGGTTAGATTCCAGGTCAGGGCACAGGCCCAGGTTGCGGGCTCGATACCCAGTTGGGGGCATGTAGGAGGCAGCCGACCAATGACTCTCTCATTACTGATGTTTCTCTCTCTCTCGCCCTCTCTCTTCCTCTCCCTGAAATCAATAAGGATATATTAAAAAAAAAAAAGCAGCATTATTTCTACTTCTGTGTCTGGCTATGGTGGACAGGGGCTACATTTACCATCTGTCTGAAATAACTAAACACTAAGCACCTAACAAGAGCTTCTTAAAGGTTTGCTGGGGTTCTTGTTTTCATGCTTTAACTCATTTCTTCCTCACAATAAGTGTGTGAAATATGTTATATTATTGGCCTCATTTTACAGCTGAGGAAATTGAGATTCAAAGGTACAGGACTTGATCAAGGTCACTCAGCTAGTCAGGGACAGAATCAAGATCCAAACATCCTAGAGGCTGTGTTCCGGACCAGTGCGCTATCCTGCCCCAGCCTGGGACGAAGTGTCCAAAACAATTTGTTGAACGAATGACCCAACGACCCAGAATGAGACACGCCCTCCCTTGCCCCTCACCTCCCATATCTCCAGCCTCATCTCTCCTGGCTCCATCCAGTCAAGTCTTGAATGTGTTCATCTGTTGCCCATTCAGAAAAAAACAAAAAAACCCCCGAGACAATAAAAAACAAACGTCCCGTGCCCATCCCAGCCCATGCCGCCAGCCCACAGGCAAACCCCTGAAGGAGTCACCTAACGGTAGGTCCCTTTCTTCTCTCTCCAGTCCCCTCTCTCTGAATTCCCCTCTGTGCCGTCAGAATGGCTCCTGCTGAAGTCACCGGTGGTTTCCAAGATCCAGATCTTCCGCCCTCATCTCCCTGGACCCCACAGCTGTGTTTGCTACGGGTGCCCACTGGCGTCCACCTTGCCACACGCCTGGTTTTCTTCTCACTTCCTTGGCCATGCCCTCCTGGGGTCTTTGTGGGCTTCTCTTCCTTCACCAGACCTAAGGCCCTGGCCGTGGGCAGGCCTCCGTCCTTGCTCTTTCACGTCCTCCTGGCTGATGCCATCTGTCCCTGGGCTCAGCGTGCCACCTGCATGGGCCGAGACACCGAGGTTTCATCTCCAGCCCGACCTCTCCCCTGAGTTCTGGACCAGCTCCGGGTAAACGTACACTTGACATTCCTCCCTGGACGTCTAAGGGCCTCACGGCGGGCCCTCCGTCATCGGGACGCCCTTTCCGCCTGGGGAAGAGACGCAGGTGTCCTCTCTTCTAGCTCGCAGCCCAGAGCCCTTGCTCTTCAAGGTGCAGAGATCATCACAGGCTATTTCCTGAAGAAACCGAACGCCCAGGGCTGAGGGGACACCGTCCAGGGCGGTGCTGGCCAGGGCAGCACCCACACCCGCCTCACTCCACAGGAGCTCTGCTTCCTTCGGGTCTGAATGTTTTCAGGGATTGGGCCTCTGGCCGTCTGATGAATAGTGAGCCACCAGGTAGCCTTCCACGCCAGGGCTGTTTTGCGTTGATTGCCACCAAGACCCATGAAAGGTACAAGCTTCCTAAATTCGATGTGCCCCAAATGAGCTCACGATCTCCCTTTCTCCCCCCTCCCTCTTTCCATTCCTTCTTTCCTCCCACGCTCTCTCTCCCACTCCTTTTTCCTTCACCTACTCTCACCAACCCACCCTTCCCTCTCCTTGCACGAGGCTCTCCTGTTCTTTATTATCGCTATTTCTTGGTCTGTGATTTCAAAGCACATGGTCTTAAAAAGTGCCCAGCTGACTGGGGGGCTCCCCTGCCAGGCAGTTTCCAACAGGTGTGTCCCATTAAGCCAGGGCTCCCCCAGCCCCAGCCCGGCCCCGGCTCTCATTTCTGCCCTGCCCACCCCCACGGCCCACTCCCGTCCCCTCTCCACGCACCCCAGCCTTTGCTGAGCGCCACAGAGGGCTGCCTGCAGCAGGTGTGCCCCTGGCCACCCATCTGGCTGCCAAAAACAACGCTCCTGGTGCCAGGGGAGAGCTCTCCACATGGCACCATGTTTATGGGACTTTTCCTCAGGAAAATCTGGAGCCTAGTGGTTTTAGCCATGGGGAGGGATCCTGAAAGCTCACTTTTTTTTTTTTTTTTGCACTTTCTCCAAGGTACTTTCTCAAAAGCAAAGGCAAATTACATTGTTTATGGAGAAAGAAAAAAAAGAAAAAAAGAAAAACACATGAAACCAATAATAACACAGGGTAATTACAGAAGATGAGGGAAACACTGCAGGAGATCGCTGCTGTTTTTTCCTTAGCAGTTTTCACGTTGGATGCCAAATAGCCAGGGCTAGGCTAAATTCCTGCGGATGGTCCCCTTTTTTTTTTCTAGGATGGATCTGGTTGGGATGAAATCTTTTGGTTCTGAGTAAGAGTGGAAAGCATAATTAGTGTTTGTTGGAAAGATGATTCTTTGACTTTCTCCAGGCTCTGGGTGTCCTAGGGAGCTGCGATTCTGAAGCTCCTGGTTCAGTTTCTGTGACATCTGGCTCTGGTCTAATGAGGATGCAGTGACCCTTGACCCCTGGGTAATAAAACCCTGTGTTTATACTTCTCCCCTCTGCCAGAGCTTGAACCACCTGCTGACCTGCCAAGTCACTTGCCTTAAATGTCAGCAGTGGCCAGAGGTAGGGGCGTGAAAGAAGGCAGGCAGAGAGCGGCTTTAAAGAACTCACACTGAGCGGCTGTGTATTGATTGCTTATGGCTGCTGTAACAGATGACCGCACAGTGCCTTCAAACACCGCAAATTTATTCTCTTATAGTTCTGGAAGTCACAGTCTGGAATGGGTTTCATAGGCTGAAATCAAGGCCTTGGCAGGGCTGGTTCCTTCTGGAGGCTCTAGAGGAGAAACTGTTTCCTTGACTTTTACAACTTCTGGAGGCCGCCCGCATTCCTTGGCTCATGGCTCCTTCCTCCACCTTCAAACCAGCACTGTAGCATCTTCAGACGTTCTGCTTTCTTCATAGCAGTCCTTTTCGGACTCTTTTCTGGACCCCTGTGATCACACTGGACTCAGGTAGGTTATCCAGAATCATCTCCCCATCTCACAGTCTTTAACTTTATCACATTTGCCAAGTTCCTTTTTACCACGTAGGGTCCCGTAGTCACAGGCTTCAGGGATTAGGATGTAGACATCTTTGGGGAACCCTTCTTCTGTCTACCACAGGCCTCTTTGAAAAGCAGTTGCCTTAAGTCATGTGCTGAGAACAGAGGACAGAGGGGACTTGCTTTAAGATGGAAAGCCAGTCATTGGCTGAGATGGGATGTGAATCCTAGTTTAGGACCCCTGTCTTTTCATGACATTAGGAGTGGAGGGTGATCTTTTGAGGGTGGCTGGGGATCCTTGCATTGCCAATCTTAGCCTTCTTACAGAGGAAGTAACAAGCCCAGATGGTATTGGAAGGATTAATAAAAAAAATATAGAAACTATATACTACTGAGCTTTAATTTGTGCAAAGACGATGGTAAGTGATCAAATGCCTTACTTCACAAAATTCTCCCCAAGCACTTTGCAGTGGGGACAATTCTTAGCTCCATTCTACAACCAAGAAGACCAAGGCTAAGGGAGATTAAATAATTTGTTCAAGAAAGCAATGAAGACAGGACATAATACCAGGTCTGTCTGACTTCAAAACCCATGTTCTCAATGACCGTGGTACCAAGGAGGACTCATAAAACACTTTGCTGGTGGGAGAAGATGTTACTAATTCTCTTTTCCTGCAAGGCTGCGTTACTTCATTATCACTCAGAGGATAGAACAAAAATGGATGGAGAAACTCCAGGCACAGAGAGGTTAAATAACTTGACTAATATCATGCAGCCAGGCAGAGGCAAGGACAGGAATAGATGCCTGGAGCAATCCATCCTTTGGGACCTCTATGTCAGGGCTATTTGTGGGAAGAAACAGATACTAGTAGAAGTGGCTCCTTCATCTGTAGCCGTCTCCAGTGGGTAGAGAACAACACGCAGAGAGGTGTTGCCTGCACTGAAGATGGTAGGCTATAGTCCAGCGCCCTCCCCACAGCCAGCAAAGCCTCCACGATGACCGGGCCCTGCCTTCTAGGCACACTTGTCTTTCTCCGTTGGCTTCCCATGCCCCACCACACTGATCTGCTTTCAGTTATGACAACTCTCCAAATGCCTTCCTGCCTCAGGGCCTTTGCACTTGTTACCCTTCTTCCTAGAACTCACTGCCTCAGTGCTTACATGTCTGACAACCTCTTGTCATTCAGTCCAGTCACCTCAAAAGTCACCTCCTCAGGACCCTCCCTGACCACCCAGTCAAAATTGCCCCAATCCTTCTCACCTAATCAACACTGTCACTTAACACGGTTATTTTTTGTGTCACTGCATTTACTGCTATTTGATTTCCTTATTTACTTTTATTATTGGTCTCTCCCCTCTCCCCCTAATAATCTCCACTGAGTGCAAAAGGGCTTGGACTGATGATTTACAGCCGTGCCCTGGTGCCTGGCGCATGGCATGCCCTAGAAAATATTTGACGAATGAATGAATGAGAGTTGATTAGATGAACAAAGATGAAGGGGAGAGAGACATAGGAGGACTCTAGGCAGAGGCATGGGGCTTTGAGAGAACAAGGGGCAGTGAGGGGTGCTCAGCCATGAGCTGTGGCTGGAGCAGCAGCGTTGAGATGGAGAGTGGAGGGGATGAGTTATTGCGATGAGCAGGGCCAGCTCACACACACAGGGTCTTGTCTGCCAACCCAGAGAGCTTACAGTTTATCCTGAGACAGATGGAAAACCACTGAAGGATTCTGGGCAGGGATGTGTCATTGTCGGGTTCTCATGTTTTATAGATCACTTTGGTTGAGCACGAAGAATGGATCAGATCAGGGTGAGTGAGGCTGGAGACAGGATAACAGGTAGGAGGGGCCCCAATGAGGGGCAGGCCTGGATAATTTGTTTAGTCTGGAGATTGTTGCCAATGGTTTGGGGGTGGTTCCTGTAATTTATACTTTTATACATATATATCTTGGTTCTTCGGCCACACTGGCCTCCTTGCTGTTTGTAGTGGATGTTTGTGTCCTGCCTACAGCCCCTGTCCCTCCTGACCCCACTTCAGGCCTGTGGCACCCTGGCAGCGACAGGCATCCAAGGCTCTGCCTACTGGCCGCCTGCGAGTTAACGCCTGGGAGGCGGCCTCAGCCAATAGCCAATGTTGGTAGATAAACACTTCAGCCTCCTCACACTGCAGGGGAACAGCCCTGAGACCTCCCAGGTGTCCCCGGTGGGACTGAGCCCCAGGGTAACCGCTCACGAAAGACCCTCCCTATAATGGCTTCCTCCCCTTTCCCGTCTCACTCCCTTTCTCAGTATTTCTGGGATCCACTGCTAAATAAATTCCTTACATTCAAATCTTTGTTTGAGGGTCTGCTTCTGGGGGATTTCACCCTAGACCCCGTTCCTCACACCTCCTACACACCCCTGCTTTAGGGTCTTGGAATTTGCTCTCCCTGGCTTGCTCTCCCCCCGGTTTCCAGAAGGCTCACTCCTTTGTCGGCTCAGGTCTCTCCTGAGATGTCACCTTCGTTATCAGTCAGGACGGGCTAGTTATGCTGAGGTAACAAACAAGGCCCTAATCTCAGTGGCTTAACCAACAAAGATTTACTTGTCCTCATGCCACATGCCCGCTGCTTTGCTCATTAGAGTCCCTTGGGACCCAGGCTGTTGGAGACTCTGAGGCAGCACGTATCCCACCGTCAGCGAGGCATGATGGGGCCACAGAGAAATGATGCTCGTCACTTCTGCTCGCGTACCACAGGCCAGGGAAAATGAATGGCTGCCCTAACAGGGAGCAGAGCATTGCCATCTTCCCTCAGGTCCAGGGGGCAGAGAGCTGGAAATAATCGGTCACTAGCTCCAGGGACTCCTGCATCTCAGGGAAGCTGGCTGTGACCCCCTGGTGTTGATCATGTTCTGTGCCTTGAGCTGGGTGCCGGTTACATGTCTAGTTCACCTTGAGAACATTCATTGAGCTGAACACGTATGATTTGTTCGTTTTCCCTTATGTGTCCGATACTTCACTATAAAGTTAAAAAATTGCTATCCTGCACTGGCTGTGCCTTTCCTACGTTGCCTCCACAGCATTTGTCCCCATCTCACTGACTACGTGTTATGCTACTTTATTTTATTTGTCTCTCCCGTTGGAATGTAAGCTCCATAAGGAGAGAGGGAGTTCTCAATTTCTTTTTTCATTCAGTCTTTACTGCTGTTTGAGCAGGTTCTGGCATATAGTAGGCACTCAATATTTAGTATTAAATAAATGAATATTTGGAACGAGATGTAATACTCTAGCTTCGTCACAGCTAGAAGGCAGAGGCATGATCCATTTGGGATGGAGACTTATCATCAACAACCAGTCCAGTCTTACTGGGCATACTGGCTGAATATTAGCCCTGACTAGGATGCTAAATGCAGTGTTTGAAAATCTTATACTTGCCTTTTAGCAGCAAATTAGGCGTGATCTGGGAACAGGCATTGCCAGGGCTAATGTCTGTGTAACTAGCAGAGCGAAAGGGAACTCACACCTACTTAGCATTTAATCTTGTGCCAGGTCCTAGGCTGGGCTTTTTTATAGTTATTATTTAATTTAACTTCATGGCCTGTTTTGTTCTATTTCAAAAACCCCCAAATTGCATAACCCAACATTTTCCCCTGACTAGATTAAGAATAATCAGGGAGTCAAACAGGCCAAATCTTGCAGTGTGATAAAATCTATAATGGTTAATATTAGGGTTATGGAAACATGGAGAGAAAAGAGAAAAAGAAATTCTTCTGACGGAACAAGATAAAGTTTCATATGAAAGGGACTTTCGGGAGTGGGAGTGGGGGGCGTAGGAGGAACTGGGGAAGAAAAACCAGCAAAGGGAACAGCATGAGCAAAGACACCGAAGTTCGGAGACTCAACAGGTATGAAGACCAAGAAACCTTGAAAAAGAGAGACAGGAGGTGAGAACGGACCAACGTCATGGAAATAACGGGCTCTGGAGCCACTTACCACCTCAGTTCCTTACCATGTGGCCCTCTCCACAAGGCTGCTTGAGTGTCCTCACGACATGGCAGCTGGCTTTCTACTGAGTCCATGTTCAAAGAGAGAGCAAGGTGGAAATTGCAGTTTTTATATTTCAGTGTCCTGGCCTCAGAAGTCACACACCATTATTTCCACAACATTCTTTGGTAACACGGATCAGCCCTGTTCAGTGTGGGAGTGGACTGCGCAAAGGTCTGAACACCAGAAGGTGAGGATCAGTGGGGACTCTCTTGTAGGCTGGCTCCTAAAATGTACTCTTTAGACATAAAAGGTACTCAAATTATTTCATATCCTTGGAATGGTATTGATGGAAGAGAGAGATTTTTGAGTTGGATATAGAAGGCTGGACAGTATATCAATAGTGAAAAAAGATATGGAGGTGTGGGCCCATCATTTCTCTCCACTTCTTCACCTCTAATCATTATCATCATTGCTAACTGACATCACCACTGTCACCAGTCATCATCATCATCATCGTTGTCATCATTCTAGAGATGTCTTAGACTCTTTCATAGGAGTTTACAATCTATGATTTTAAAGATAGGAACAGAAGTATACAGAATGCGCACATGTATAAAGTTAAATATATATTATGTGATGCAAAGCAGAGGCTGTTTGGGAGGCGTGGGATGGGTGAGTTATGAGTGACAGCAAAGAGCTACTCATTTGCCCTCCGGAAAGCCAGTGTCTCCTGAGGCCTAGAGAAGGAGGGGTTTGGTACCTCAACTGAGGGTTGCGAGGGAAAGATCTTAGTGACTAAAGGGGGCTGGCTCTAAATACCCTTGCTATATGTCCCCTTGGCACTCTGAATTTGTAATTTCTTGTGTAACGGGATGTTATATTTGACTTTTGCTGCTTTGGCAAAGTACCCGAGGGTTGAGACCATCTGTGCAGTACATGCTAAGAGATTGTGAAATCAGTTCTTATTTAAAAAATTCTGAGCTCAGCACCCACATGGAGGACATACAATGGGGTGTGGGGGAATCAATCGAGAGAGATTGGAGAGCGAGTAGTCAGAGTGGGGGAAGCAAGGGGGTGTTTCCCTCCCCTTCTTCCCAGCCAAATGAGGAGGACTTCTGAGGATCATCTGGAAAAGCCCCTGGCGCTGAAGGGCCTTAGTGACTGTGCACAACTTGTGCCTGGAGCTGCCCTGGTGAGAGAGAGGAAAAAGGGCTGTGCTCCCAACAGCAGTGGGGCCTGGATATGGTTCCAGGAAGGGCGAGCCATCTTGAGTCATTTCGAGAGGGGTCTCCATCCCTTACGAGGCACAAGGTGACCCCAACAGACTATCTGAGTAGGAGAGATGGGTAGAAGCGAGAGGTTGAGAAGTCAGTGGGAAGAGGCATGGCCCACATCAGGGGGCTGCAGGAGGTCAATTCCATCTCTAGCTGGAGGGAGTGGAGGGAAGGTCCTCGTGGGAGAAAGAACCAGCATTTGGGCATCTTCTATGGCTGAGGACATTTGAGTAGTGCAGGTGGCCCTGGCTCCATAAAACTTTCTCACCCTCTTCGCCTCTCCAGGCTCTTCTTCCTGCTCTCTGGGCTCCTGAGCCTGGCCCAGGGGAGCCTGAATAAGCACAGTGAGTTGGAGAGAAGGGCAATGATTAGCAAAGGAGCCCACACTATCCACTTCCCATGGCAGCTCCCAAGCCTGAGCCATTGGGCCAAATGGGACTTTACAAAGGACCTGAAATGCGAAGCTATTCTTTAATACCCAAGAGTGACTAGAGCAGCTATAGGATCCATCTAAGACACCTAAGGTTTCCAGGGAGTAGGAAGATGGAACAGGTTCGAAGGGGCAGTGATGAGAAAATAAACTTCCTTTCTGCTGATTCCAGCTCACTCAGTAAGCTGGTTACATTTTTAAAGTTGTTCTTTTCTGCTGCACTCTGAGGGCAAGGCTCATGGTAGTCGTGTTCACCCTGGGGTTGCTAGCACCAAGGACAGCGTGCAGCTCATAGTAGGTGCTCAGCTAAACCTCGTTTAATTGCACCAAGTTCAGTTAAAGGGTTTGGGCAAAGAGTTCGGTGAACCAAATGACAAGGCCAGTGATTTCATGGGAGAGAAAGAAACCACCTTTTCCCTCATTTAAGATTCCAGTGAAGAATGTAATGCGATGGCAAGAGCGTCACCTTACAAGCTCTGGGTTCTGGCCGTGGCTCTGCTCCCAGCAGGCCGGTTATGTGGGACGTGTCACTGGGACTCTCTGGGCTTTGGTTTTCTGGTCTGGAAAACAAAGAGGTCAGTTGGATTGGTAAGTGGATTCCAAACAAGGCTGAATGTGAGAATCACTTGGTGCTCTGTAAAATCGGCTCTGCAGTCAATTACTGATCACCGTTCTGATTGGGGTGCTGTGTCTAGAACACGGTCCCAGATTCTGTAGGGTTTCTAAGATAATTTTGATGTACAAGTCAGCCTAGAAACCACTGGTTAAGATAATTTTTAAGGTCTGTTCAACTTTTAAAATCACTTTCCTTATCTGAAAAATGAAAATAATTTTAGTACCTGCCCCATAGGTTGGTGTGAGATTAGATGAAATAATACATGCAAAGGGTTGAGAACACTGAGAACAGCTTCTGGCGCACGCTACCTACTCAGTGAATAAAATCTCATAAATTCTAAAAGCTGATATTTGCCAGTAGAGTAGAATTGTCAACTCTAAAATTGGTTTTAAACCCACAAATATAATGCCAAATCTTTTCTTGTTTTCATTTCATTTTCTTACACACTTCTAGCCTGGGCCATGCCCTTTCTCCCTCTCATGTGTTTGCAATTATTTTCTCTTTAAAATGTTTTCTTATCCTGTTCCACCCACATCCCACGCTTGCCGTTGTATTTCCCTCACACTGAACTCATGGGCATTTTTTACTAATTTTCTAGTTCTCAGGCGATCGCCCACAAGTTCCTCCACCCCAGTGTCCCTGCAATGAAATGTCTTAGGAAGTCCCTGGCGTGACGGGCAAGTTTTCTGTAAGTTGCAGAGCAAGTTGAACAAGGATAGTGGGTAATTTAGCTTCATGGTCAAGGCCTGATGGACAGAGGGGCTGCTGTTGTCTTGGTGAATGTTGATCTTGGTCATGCTCAGCTTCCCGGCTGGTTTTCATTGCATCCTGACTTGGCCGAAGCCAAACATTTTGTGCTGGGCCAGCAGTTGTGAAATCCACAGCAGATCCAGTGTTATTGTGTGTCTATTTTTAGCTGCTGTGTCCTCGGGCCACAGAGAATGGGGGTTCTGTGGTATTTCGCTGCCTCTCGGGCCTTGCTGTCAGGGAGCTGACCTCATCTTTCACTCACCATCAGTAATTGACTGCAGAGCCATCGCTGGACTTCTCCAGAACCATCTCAGACTTTCTCCCCGCACCCTCCCGTTACTGAGCTGTAAGTACACGGCCTGGCTTCGTGGACGGAAATTGATTCTGGCCTAAGGCACTGCTCCAGTACATTTTTCTATAGCTGCAAATAACAGGCCAAGGCCAGTATATCCTAAATCCCTGCAGGTCTCTGTTTTTGATGAGCTGTTAAGTAAGGGAATGATTAGAATTTGAGAGGGTGGGGTTCAGTAGGCTTATTCTAAGGTTTTTCAAACCCGGTACAAGGCTAGTGGTAGAAAATGTGGCTCTCATGCTCTCTGGTCTCATCGACCCCTTCCTTTACTTACCACTATTGTAGACAGCAAATCGCACTGTTAGTTGCATGTGAATTTGTCTACTTTTGCTAGTAGTTTATAAACTACTATGGCCCAGGCACATGGTGGGAGCTCAGACATCATTTGTTGAGTGAAATTTGAATAAGTTACATGAGGACTGGGTCTTGTCCACCATTTATTTCCAGTTTCACACAGGACTTGGAGATGGTAGGTGTGTTACCATATCTGTGAATGAATGAATTTCAGCATCTATGGTTTTGGAGTCTGGCAGATATGGTGTCAAATGCTGGCCCCACAATCCTATGGCCAAATTTGGTCCGTTTCCTTTCTGAGTCTCCCATTTCTCATCTGCATAGTGGAGATAATAGTATCTATCACACAGAGCTTATCTTGGAGGTTGGATGAGTGAATGTACTGGTTAATGAAGAAATTCAGCAAAGAGAGAACCTCAGAGAATTGATGGTGACTCTGGGAGAAAGGGAAATAGGGACAGTAGAGCCAGAGGGGTGAGGGTAGGAAGAGAGGCAAGACAAGGGGAGGGCCGGCGAGGGTAATGAATGCATCCGCTCCCTTAACTAGAAACCATTGGTGGTGGCCTAGCCCACCCTCTGCTTCTGGATCAGCGACTTAGAGGTCCAGCTAGGGAGAGTGGAGAAGGTCCCTGGTTGGCTCCAACATTCAGGTTGGGGTACATAGGCCCTCCCCTGACTCCACTGAGGGAGTCCCTGTTAGAGTGGTTATGGACTAGAGGCAGGGTCCAGGGTCCAGTAGAATCCCAGGACACTGGGGGACTGAGCACAAACCCAAATACCTAGATCTGGAAGATCAGTCCTGGTTGCATTGATACAAAGGGGTTTTTCAGACCGTGACTTCTCTGAAATTTTTAGTGGCTATCGTCAGTTTATACACTTAGTGCTGAAAATATGTTATGTAGAGCATTGCTGATCAAAAGTCTAGGTAGTGGAGTGTGTGAAAACAGGGCTTCTCCTCTATTTTGTGTATCCTCAGTAGTGTTATAGAAAGGGGTAGAGAGGGGAGAGAAACATGTCACTTGAGAAATATTTTTAAAAATTCCCAATTACCCAGGAAAATTCATGTAATAAAAGTTACTTACAAACGTATGAAATCTATCAGTGTCTGACACCTTCTGGATGTTTAAGAACCATTATCTTCTGTTCTCCTCTGTAGGATTAAAAATTGGTAATAAACAAAAAAATCAGAGTAAAAGGAAGAAGCCCCAAACCCCCAATTCCAAATCTAAGATCCATATGTTCAAAAATGTTGCAGAATCATAATTTCGTGTGCTTCTTTCCAAGGCTCTGTCCGATCATCCTCAAATCAACTTTCTGTTTTCGCTGGATGCCTGGGAGAAACAAGCAGACGGCATGCCCGTCCTAAAACCAGAACTGGACAGATCCGTTAGGGCGCTTCTGTTGACGGCTCAAGAGGCACAAAGGCTATTAGTTTATTTAACTGAAAAGTTCAGGATAGACTTGGCCCAGCTTTATCCAGAGTTGCAGTATTATCATCAGGACTCCATCTCTCTCCCTCTCTCCATCTCTTGACTCTGCTTTCCCATTTTTGGCTTCATTCTCAGGCTTTGAATGCTAGCAAGACAGCTACCTTAACTACTTTCTTTAGGCTTAAGCCCTTCTACTCCAATCCAGCCTTAAAAAAAAGACACCCTTTCACCAGCAGTATTTACACAAATCCCAAGGTTCACTCTGATTAGACCAACTTGGGAGAGTATCTATCCCTGAAACAATCCCTTGGAAGTCACAAGGACAGAATTTTTGTGATAGGCTTACCTCTAAATCAATCACTGTGACTTGAGGAATTTTGTGCTCTCGTTGGCCAGGTCTAGGTCACATGCCCTTTCCTTTCCCTCTGAGAGTTTGTAGAGCTACTGGTTTGAAATCTGAGCTACCGTTGCCAGCAGAAAGGGGATAGATATTGGCAGGGAGATCAGCACATGAGCATTATACAGATTCTGTCACTTGCATGACATCAAAAAAGCAAAACAAAAAACATCTTTCAAAAAAAGACAAATCCCAAAAACAAATCCCAACTCTTTGATCTGACCCACGTTTACTTTGCTGACCTCACCTTCTTCCCCACCTCCTGGAAATCCTTGGCCAACTTTGCTCCCTCAGAGGTCGAGAGGTGCCTTGAAGAAAAATAAAGACATGTCAAAATAGGGCTAGGAAATTTGCGGTATATTGAAATGTTTTGGTTAACTAACACTGTCAACATATGCATCAGAAGCTCAGTGGTCATACCATCTCATTTGATGGCTACGACCAGAAGCCTGCATTTGGGGCCCTCTGCAGCCTCACCAAACAGTTACAGTGTCTGAAAGCATGTGCTTTTCCAAGAGGTGCTCCCTAGACTAAAATGCCTGTCCCCTGCCCCTTTCCTTTGCCTGTGTTAATTCATGCCTTTTAAAGTCTAGTAACCAGTCCTTTAAACCACTGTGCCTGCATCCCCTAGTCCTGGGGTCATTGATCTTTTCATGCCTTGGACCCCTTTGAAAAAATGACTTAGTGATACAGTAATATATGGAATTCTTTATTAATGCATCAAATAACAATATCCAGCAGCAAGTCTAATAACTACCATGGTTTGGATGTAATCATGTTTATAAATGTTCTTTCAAGGTTTCTGCCACAAATGAAATGTGATATAAGAATATATGTGATTACAATTTGTGGCAAAGTCACAGGAATTGCTAATACCATTATGGTTTGTTGCCCCCACTCATAATAGAAAGACATGCTTCATTTCAGTTAGAGGTTAATAAAAATCAAGATAGAATTTTTCTTGTCCACATTCCAGATGTTGACCTGCAGAACGCAGGGCAGAAACTGCCCTACTCTGATTTAGATGCCCTTGACCTAAGACCCGGAGCACTGTGTGTGTCTCTGTATCATGGCTCTCTTCTCTCTTCTGCTCTTAAAGCTGGACTGAGACACGCGATCACCATAAGTCAGCCACAGCCTGCCTGCCATCGGCTGCTGAGAGGAGGGGCGCGGTGACGGGGAAGGTGGAAAGGAGCCTGGACCTCTGTGGGTAGCCCGCGGCCGCAGCCCCAGTCCCCAGCTCAGTTCACTGTCAGCCCAAACTGACATGCTTCAGCCGGCAGCATTCCCATCCTTAGAGAGCAATTGTGCTTCTAGATTGATGTTTCCTGAGCTTGCCCCGTGGAGGAAGTGCTAGAAGCTTCTTTCTTCAGAGGCGGTTTCGGCTTCCCCGGTATGCATAAAGCCTTCCCTAAGATACCCGGTGCCCACCTTTCCTTCCTGGCTGGACGGGGAAGGAGGCCTTTAGTAAGAGGCTAAGGCAGTCACCTTTTCTTTATGCTCCTTGCTGCAAATGTTTCTCCGTCTGGGACAGTGCGTAGCTGGGCCTCGCCCTCGGTCTGGCTAAACGCTCACCGACCGGTTACCTGCTCCCGCTTCCTAGCGTGCATTAGGTGCTCAGGATTTTTGGAAGAAGCACGTCTATGAAAAGCAGTGATGAATGAAGACTAAGACCTCAGGGATGAGAGCCTAAGATTCCTGATTCTTGCTCAGGCCTAGGGCTTTCATTCCAGCACTTCCATTCATCAAACCAGCCTTTCCTCTTTCTGCCCTCTCTTGCTCCCACCCAGCACCGTGTCCTAATGAAGCAGCCTTGTTCTATAACCTGGCACCGGGGAATGACACCAACTGCAGACCCAAATAAGCGTCTGCTCCCTGCATTTTTGCGGCGAAAGGATTGACAGACTCTCTGGAGGGGTGGGAATGCATTCATTTAACAACCTCAGAGCGGAGAGAATACTGGTTTTTATATATTTTCTTTTTACTATCAAAAGGTGAACAAATAAAAAGGCTGTGCAGCTTGTGCTTTTATCACGGGGCCCTTTTCTCAGGCCCCGAGGGCCTCTAGCCTGTGTGTGTGTGTGTGTGTGTGTGTGTGGCAATTTGGTTCAGATGTAATTTGGCGATTCTTTTGATGTCTCACTTTGGTTCTTGGCAATCTGTTGGATTCTTCCTGGAGCCACCTGGCTCGCCAGGTGATGTGGCTTTAGTTATAAACTTTGGTTTATTGAGGTCCGGGGAGCTGCAGATTGCAGAGTAGACCAGAAGTCCTAGCAGGTGGCTGCTTTATTCCTCGTGATATTAAAAAATTTGGGAATAAGAGGCCCACTTTAAAAAGTTAGGAGATTTTACATTTAAAAAAACTCTCTGCTTCCAGCCTCTTTTGGAAGACTGGAAGGCCTGGCACTGTTGGGTTCCCTGTCCCACATTCCAGTGTCTGGCTGGTGTTGAGGGTGGCGGCCACCGCCTTCAGATGGCTGTTAATTTTCATTGCCCGCAGTCACGTGCTGTCCTCTTCATTTAAAACCTTCCAGGCCTCTCATTGCTTTTCGGGTGCAGACCAACATTCTTTCCGTGGCCACAAGGCCTGCACAGCCTACCTCCTGCCTACCTCTGCATCTTGTGCCAGAAACAGTAACAGCGAACGCACGTACAGAGCTGAACCTGTACCAGGCTCCCTCGATCCTCAGGACAGGCCTGGGAGGGAGGTACTATTGTTACCCTCACTTTACAGGTGAGGAAAGTGAGGCACAGAGGAGTCAAGTAACTTGTCTAGCAACACACAGCTAGGAAGAGTTGGGGCTGGGATTCCAACCCAGGCAGCTACCCCTTGGAAACTCTCGTCTTAACCACTCCCGCTCTTTGCATTCCAGCCACATGGGTCCTCCCACCGCAGGCTTTTAGAGGTGCTGCGTCCCCTGCCTGGGGGGCTTTCCTGCCCTTCCCCTCATCCTTCAGTTCTGGCTCAAGTGCCACTTCCCCCGGGAAACCTGCCAGTGTCTGAACACCCCGAGCTCCTAGTTCTGGCTCCTTCCCCTTAAGCAGTGCTCTCTGTAGAGGATCCCGTGGCAACGAAAATGGTCTTAATGCTGAGCAGTGTGGGAGCCACCAACCACATTGGCTGCTGGGCACTTGTCCTGTGTGACTGAAGAGCCAGGTTATCCATTCGGTTTCATTTTAACGAATTCGAAGTTGAATTAGCCACAACTTTAGAGCATTGGTCTCAGGCTGGAATGACGCCCCCTCGCTCCTGCGGGGGTCTCTGTCTCAGTCACGGAGCATGAGCCCCACGAGGGCAGACACGGGGTGCTTCCCGCGGACCCCCGACCCCCTCAGCGCTGCCACGTCTCGGGTGCTGGCCGAACGGGAGACTTCGTAGCTTTGTCTCCATCGGAAAGGAACGTGCTAGACACGGGTGGTCTGAAACCCCAGGGCCAGGGCGACACTGCAACCATGTGACATCGGGGGCAGAGCCGCGTTGGAACCCAGGCTCCACCTCGCCCAAGCCCTGTGAGCCTCAGTTTCCCTCAGACAAGTGGAAGGGGTAATCACTTCTACCTCACAGGACTGTTGTGAGGAACAGATGAATAACTGATGAGAACAGTAAAGCTTTATTGAGTTTATCATGTCCCCTAAGCGTTTTCCTGTAGTAAGCCATTCGGTCCCCTCCGTGAGCTGAGGCGCAGAGGGGCTGGGCGGCCTGGGGACATGTCGGTGGCACAGTGGCGCAGCCGTGTTTGTTCGAGCTCCCGGTTCCCTTCCCAGCGCTGGCTCTGCCCGTTGCGCGAAGAGCCCGGCTCATGGCAGGCCCCCCAGTATGTTGAACTATTGCCCCCACCCCTAATTTGTCCCCTCTTCCCTCTGCCAGCTCCTCGGGGTCCAGATGCAGCGGCGAGACCCCCTGTTGTGTGAGCCCCTTTTGGGGGCAGCTCCGGGCAGCCAGGGCCTTTGGGGCGACGTGGGAGGACTCCTCCCTCACAGTGGCCGCGGGGGCCCTGGGGCCCGGCAACCCAGCCAACCCCTCCGTGACCTTGCTGCCGCCCCGACCTTACGTGGCGCCACTGATCACTGCGACCCGGTCCAGCTGTGACAGGTCAGCCTCGCTACCCTCAGGCAGGCGGCCTCCACGTAGGCTCCCCGGAGACTCCTCTTTGAGGGGTTCCACTCTGAGGCTGAGGTGAGTGGGGCAGAGGGGAGGGAGCGAGTGAGAGGAGGAGGGGGGAGAGAAGGGGGGCTGAGCTTTGTGGGTGAGAGGTCAGCTCCGTCTGGGAACTGGGGCTTTTGGGGATTTGTAACCTCTTGGGCAGCACTTTGCAACAAGGCTAATGTGGATAACGAATACTTATCAGGCACTTGAAATGTGCCCAGCAATGTTCTCATCACTTTACCCTTCAAAGGAGGTTCTCTGATTTAATCTCATTTGACCGATGAGGTAACTGAGGAACAGAGAGGTTAAGGAACTGGCCCAAGGTCACACAGTAAGAGGTAGAGCCAGGATTCCAACCCAAGCAGTTGCACTTTAGAACCTACAGCTCTGAAATAATAAACCCAGATTGTCTCATCGCCTAAGTGCCTATTAGGAACCCAAAAGATTAGCCACCTAGTACATCCTGTTCATTTCATAGCTGCCGCATCAGAAGTCTAGAGAGGAGGAGTCTTGAGGCTTTGCTCAAGGACATACCTGTGCATAGAGACAGAGCGGGGTAAGAGCCCAGACCCCTACCGCAATTTTCGTCACGTACAGGATGTTACTGTACTAAAACACCCGGAGTTCCAACTGTACTGTGGCTTCCCACAGAAACTTCAATGAAGTGTTTCTGGAAGCATGACCCATGTGACGCTCTGTGAAGAAAGGGTCCACAGGTCGGCGAAATCTGGGCAGTGTCTTACAGAGTGTCACAACAGGCATTTGCTTACTAAAGGCAAACCTCCTTATCAGCTTGACCATAGAGTTTTAGCAAAATGTTTGATTTGGTGGCATTTAAAGAGAGAGGAGAATTAGCTGCAGATCAGGTTGGGACAAAGGAGATAGAAATCAGACAAAATTGGGAGGGTGTGTGGTGTGGGGGAAAGGCCATGGACTTCAGTGTTGGGCAGACTTGGGTCGAATTCTGCCTGTATTGCCTGTGTGATGTTGGGCAACTGACTGTCGCCTCATAGGGACAACAATGTCTCTCACACATGTGTGAGCCCAGATGAAGTCATAGAAATACTTAACACATAGGGGTCAGCTTGACAGTGATAGCTATTAAAACTGTTAAAATAATTAACAGTTCCAAAGAGTTGGGAATTAATAAGTATTACTTGACAAAAGTTTCTGTGAGCAAATATGGTTAGAAAATGCTTAGTTAAGCAAGGTACACAGATTTCTTTCTGCAGGACTTCTCAGTGCCTTTAGTTGATTTCTTATCCAACTTCATCTCCAGTCATGTTTCTTAGGATTACCAACTCTGATTTTTTTTAGAGCATAATTTATTCATTTTTAGAGAGAGAGGAGGGGGGAAGAGAGAAACATTGATGTAAGAGTGTAACATTGATCAGCTGCCTCCTGCATGCACCCCACTGGGGACTGAGCTCACAGCCCGGGCATATGCCCTGACGGGAAATTGAACCGGCAACCTTTCAGTTCATGGAACAATGCCCAATCCGCACTGGCCAAGGCCCAATTCTGATATTTTCAAAAAGGAAAAAACTACTTTTCTATTTATTTTTCATAACTATTTCCCCTTTGTGTCCTCCAAGTCTTAAAGTACCTGGAATCTTTTGTGGTACTTTGAATATTAACTAGTCAAATATCCTGAGAAAAAAGGTATGGCTGATATGTGTGTCACACAAGGTGTCACAGGGGATAAAACCAGCATTTATTGAGTGAATGCTTACTATATGCTGGTTACTTTACACATGTAATCCTGTTTATTTCTCATAAAAGTCACATGTAATTTTATTGACTGGGAAACTGAGGCTCAGAGAGCTCAGTTATTCAAGGCTACCCAGGTAGTGATAGCCCTTTTGGGGCTTAAAACACAACTTCAGGCTGACTCCAAAATCCACGCCCTTGGAATGGTGGGATGAGCATGAACTTTAAGGATGTCAGAAAATGAAAAGTAACCAAGTAGAGAAGCGAGCAGCTCCTTGGGTGATACAACGAAAACAAAGGAGCCCCGTGTGAGTTAGCTGGGCCACATGCTGACCCCTGGCTGGAGTGCTAGGGCTGGGCCGATAACCGAATGAATGAAGAACAGGGTTAAGCTTCCTAAAGATTGACATGCCAATAAAGTGACAGTCTTCATCTAGATTAGAGGGTGGAAAATGGGGGTAATTGGAAGAAATGGGCTATTTCTGCCTCCTTTGGCTGAGCCCTGGCAGACCTCACATGTGTTCCGTTCGGCTCTATTGTGATTTTCCTGCCCCATTTCTAGCCTTTTTTTTTTTCCCCTAATTTCTGAAAAATGACTTTGGAGCCAGTTTCTGAGAAATGACTTTTTCATTTTGTACAGGGTTGCTTTAATAACTTATATTACTTATTGTCATTTGCAGTAATTCCTTGAATATTAGAAATAAAATCTTTAGGGGACAAGAAAGCTTGCCTCTCTCCCATTTGGGACTAATGATTCTTTTTCATAAATAAATAAGATGGAACTTGGGAGCATTAAGCGTGGAGAGGAAGAAATGGAAAGTGGGCTTGAAGTCAGAGCAGTGGGGTTCTCGTTTTAGCAAAGTTAGGACTAGGGGCACCACCCAGTTGTGTGACCTTGGGCAAGTTTCTTAACTTCTCTGGGTATCAATTTTCTCATTTGTCAAATGAGGGGTTTGAACCGGATCATCTCAGATGTTTTCCAACTCTAATATTCCATAACTATGAGCCTATTCTGTGGGCACAGGGTAAGTAAATATACAATAAAAACTCAGGACTGTTAGTGAGATCAGGCTTGGGGGTTATTGAGGGGAGTCTTTGGGCAAGGGAGATATCTCCTTCATGACACTGATCCCGAGGGCTGAAGGACTGAGCTATGGCATCACAAAGTCGTCATAGGAAGGTCTGCATCTCAGCCTGGCCAGTTTGCTAGCCTCAGAGGGGCCCAGCCAAATGACATTACCATACTTAAAAAAGTGTCCCTGACTTTGTGATACACTGTTAATTCTGGAAATCTCTAATGTCAATCAACTTACAGGTAATTTCCACCTCTAAAATGGTTTCAAATCAGGATTTTCTTAACCTGTAAAACTGAAATAATAAAATGTACAGACTCGCAATGAAGGTTAAGTGAGATAATATGTGAATAGTGCCCAGACATAGAAAACAGTACATAGGTGCTCAATAAATGCCTGTCTACTTACTCCATGTGCATTACTGTGGCTGCCCACTCCTGTCTAATCTAGGCCCTTTCTGCACCACCCCTGCCCCCCAAAACATTCTTCTCCCTTGCAGATGTCCCTGTTGTCCACCCTGCTTTCTCCTTGGAGCCTTTGTCTCTTTCCCTGGCACCCGCCTGCTGGGCTGGCCATTTGGTAGGGTTCATTTTTGTTTTCCCAGCATGTCCCAGTTCTTTGTCCTTGCCTGAGACTGGAATTCTGAAAGTCAGGTTTCTTTTAAATAAAACAAAGTGTTTCCTTTTTATTGTAAAAGTGATTCATACTTATAACTGGAAAATAGGGGAAGAAAAAAAATTAAATTTGTATTAGTCTAAAACTAACAGCCAAGTACAGTGACTGTAAGCTCTTGGGTCATATTTTCTTGCATTCTTTTTGTCCAGATGAAATGTGTTTGAACATAATTTGCATAATTATATATGTGTGTGTGTGTATATATATATATATATATATATATATATATAATTGTGTACTCAGAGTTGCCTATAATATTATAACAATCACAAGATATTATCGCAAACTCTTCTTAAGTGTACTTGGTAAAGGGCATTTATTACTCCATCAAGACAGGTGGCCCATCATTTCTTTAACTATTACCTTTTGTTCATCTGGAAGATGTTTGTTGAGGGCCCAGGCTGGGTCAGGCATTATGTGAACCACTGGACACTTAGGTAGGTTGTGTCCAATTTTCTAATAGTATACATAGTCCCAGGGCAAATAATTTTGTATATAATAAAATTTCCCCCCCCCAAGTTTGAGATTATCTTCTTGGGCTAGGTTCCCAGAAGTTGGAGGCAGCTGGCTATGGTTAGTGGAAAAACCATGGGCCTCTGAGTTAGACAACCAGCTCCACCTTTCTGTGCCTGAATGACCCTGGACAAGCCATGTATCCTCTCTCACCTTTGCTTTCTCATCTCTAAAATGTAGGTTCAAAGGCCTCCTCCCAGGATTTTGGTCAGAATTCAGTGGTACGTGCTGAAATGAGGCCTGGTACATAGTTAGCTGTGAAAACAGCAACCACCACCACAAAATATATTATTGAGTTTGAGTGTATGAACACTTAGACATTCTACAAGCTTTTTCTCCAGAATAGGCCAAGACATGTCTTGATTACCCTTCCCAGCTGTCATCTCATTGTAGCTCACTCGGGGCTTGGGAAAGTCTCTTCCTTTACCCGGGGACACCTCTCCATGCGGCCGCAGGGAAGGGAGTGGGCTATGAGGTGTGGAGAGAACCAGTTACCTGCCTCCTGAACTGCCTCCCTCACGGCCTGGAGAGGAGCCCTGGACTTGCCAGTGGAAGATGCGGCTGGAAACCTGCCTCCGCCCTGGAAGACCCTGGAAGGAGCCTCTGAACCCAGGCTCCTCTGCCTGCGGAGCCAGCGTGCCCTCCTGCAAAGCTGAGACCATCCAGAGGGCGTGGGCCCGGCCCAGGGGGTGTCAGCCGAAACCAATGAAGCTCAGCTGCGGGTCCCTTCGCCCAACACGTGCTCCTCTGCCCAGGCCCACAGCCCCCCGCTGGGGTCCAGCTGACTTTCGCCCTGTGGGACGCTTCCCCAGAATTGCCAGGTCTTCTGACTTTTGAAAGATAAGCCAACACACCTGGATTCAAAACACAAAAGAACCTCCCAAGTTTTAAATGTCAGCAGCCTCTGACTTTCCTTCAGGACTTTTTCCAGCTATATCACCTCTTCTGGGGAGTTGTCTCCTCGGTGCCCCCCCTTCTACTTCTCTCCAGCATCACATCTCATCCCTTTGCATAATTCTCATGGCTGCTCATCTCTCGCACTTGTCCCTCAGTCATTTGAGGGTGCCACCTAGCCCCAGGCATGTACCTAGCACAGAACCAGGTACATAGAGGCGCTCAACAGACACCTCAAATGAATGGATAAACCAGTGACTGGTGAGCTAAAGCCGGAGGAGGTTATGTTATGATGGGGAACTTGCAAACTCAAGGACCAGGCTGTTGAAAAAGCACATCCCTCAAGCTGGCCGTATTTGAGCTAACAGGTGCCAGGCTGCTTGTAGTGTAAGCTGGTTTCTGCCCTGCGCCCAGCAAAACACCCCTGGGGCTGGCACGTTGCCATCCTTGCATATCCCTAAGTGGGGGTGGATTACACACATGCTCTGTAAAATAGCTATGCTCGTGTGTAAACACAAGAAAGCGAAACAAGATGTCAATGACATCAAGTGTTAGGGTAGGAGGATATGGTGAAGTTCTTTCCATGAAAATTGTATTATGGTTAGAGTGGATAAGTCGATTATGATAGTGAAAAACACAGAAAGGCACAAAGAACACCATAATGAACATCCCCGGACTCGCCATTTGGAATTGCTGCTAACATGTTATCGTATTTCCTTCCAATATTTTTATGTGAATAAAATTTTAAAATTACAGTTAAAGTTGAAATTCTCTTTTCCCTTCTTTCTCAGTCCACTCCCCCTACCTCTGTCTTCTCTCCACGGGCCCCGTCTCACATGCTGTAGGCACTGGGGTTCCTTCCCATCTCTTTCACACTTGGCAGTGTTTTTTGAACATAGAACTGAGAAAACAAAAAACAACAACCCACTTACCTATCTATTCCAATCCCTATTCTTTTAGATACCAAGGTGAGAGGCCTAAAAACTCAGTTTTGGGGACTAGAATATTCTAGTAGGCATCGCGAGGAAGAGAACTACTCTTTGACCAAGAAGAGATGAGGTACAGGGCCATGGCATATGTTCAAGGGGATCGTATGTGTCCAGCGCAACCAAAGAAATGATGATATATCTATAGTTCACAACATGGTGGGTACTTTGAATATACAACCGCATTTAAACTTTCCAGAAGTCTGTGAGGAAAGCATTTCATGCCCATTTTACAGATGAGGAAACCGAGATCTGGATACGTGAGAGAGATTCCAGGCTACTCAGCTAACAATCACGGCTGGATTTGAACCCGGGTCTGTCTGACTTCATTGCTCATGCAGATGAGAGGGAGCCAAGTGACACTGGTTGCAAACGGATTCAGGCCTGAAGGCCAAGGTTCTTGTTCTCATTAAGTAGGGATTCTATTCAATGTTCTGTTTGTTTTTTTTCACTCACTCATAATTTTTCTGAAAATTTCTCTCCTTAGGGCAACATTTTTCCATCACCAAAGGTGATTTGTTTTGGAAAAGTTTGAGTAAAAACAGCTCTATATTTCTTGCTTTCCAGCGAATGGAAAAACACATGCTGTTCAGTTGTGTTTTTAAATAGCTCCTTTAAGAAGCAGCACAGAGACACTCACATAACTTATTTCTTATTTGTTCATCATTTTAAATGCCATGTGCAGTGCTTTCAAAAAACAGTTGAGAACGTGAGTTAAGAAATTGGGTGCACTTAAAAACATATTTTTACTTTCCTTATGAAATCTGTATCTTCTGTTTTAGAGAAATAAATGTGCTTGCATCTCTCAACTTGGAGTTATTTAACATTTTCCAAGAACCAGCAGACTTCCAGGTGCTTTTCAGGGATTCGAGTAGATGGGTCCCTATCTAGGGGATCTTCACCTAAAAAATCTCATAAAATGAGCAAAAATATACAAAGAGATACAAATGAATAATGGCTGGTATTTGCATCGTGCTTTACAGTTTAAAATGTGGGTTCACATAGCCCTTGGCTCAGTGGTTAGAGTGTTGGCCTGTGGACTGAAGGGTCCCGGGTTAGATTCTAGCCAAGGGCACGCACCCAGGTTGCAGGCTCGATCCCTGGTGTGTGCAGGAGGCAGCCAATCGATGTGTCTCTCCCACATTGATGTCTCTCCCCCCCCCCCCCTTTCACTCTCTCTGAAAAAAATCAATGGAGAAAAATATCCTTGAGTGAGGATTGAAAAAAAAGTATCTCTTCATATAAAGTATCTCTTCGATGACCCTGGAGGGCAGGGGAAGAGACCTTGCTCTTCCCATTTTACAGAATAGGCCAGTGGGCACTCAAGGGATTGAGTGGCTGCGCTAAGCCATGTGGCTGGCGAGTGGCAGAACTACCCCCCCACTAAGGTCGTCTGGCTTCTGGGTCTGTGCTCATTCCTCAGGGAGCAAACTGATGGAGGCCTGAGCTCTGACTTTGAGGCTACCAGGTGTGTGCCCTTGAGGAGGTGCTCAGCCTCTAAACCTCATGTCTTCATCCATCAAAGCAGGAACCAGGATACATGCAACTTAGGGGCAGGAGGGGAATCAGTGAGCTGAGGAGACACCTGAAGGAAAGGATGTCTTAGATCAGGCTCACCGAGCAGCTTCAGCAGAAAGGGGCATTCAATGGGTGATCCTAGGGTTTCCTTTATTTATTTATTTTTTTACATTGCTTCTTTTCATTCTTTTTATTTAAATTTCTTTTTCAATTACAGTTGACATTCCATAGTATTTTGTGTTAGTTTCAGGTGTACAGCATAGTGGTTAGACAATCATATACTTTTCAAAGCGTTCCCCTGATATTTCTAGTACCTGCCTGGCATTGTACAGTTATTGCAATATTGTTAACTATATTCCCTATCCTGTACTATACCTCCCTGTGATGATTTTGTAACTACCAATCTGTGCTTCTTAATCCCTTCACCTTTTTAACCCAGTCTCCCAATCCTCTCTCCTCTGGCAACCATCAGTCTGTTCTCTGTATTTATGAGTCTGTTTTTGTTTCATTTGTTCATTTATATTGGTCTTTAGACTCCACATATAAGTGAAATCATGTGTTATCTGTCTTTCTCTGACTGACTTATTTCACTTAGCATAATACCGTCTAGGTCCACCCATGCTGTCTCGAATGGTAGGATTTCATTCCTTTTTATGGCTGAGTAATATTCCATTGCATATATGTACCACAGCTTTTTATCCACTCGTCTATTGATGGCACTTGGGTTGCTTCCGTAGCCTGGCTATTGTAAATGCTGCTGCAATAAACATAGGGCTGGATATATTCTTTCCAATTAGTGTTTTGAGTTTCTTCATATACATATCCAAAAGTGGAATCACTGGGTCATAAGGCAGTTCCATTTTTTGTTTTCTGAGTAACCTCCATACTGTTTTCCACAGTGGCTGCACCAATCTGCATTGGATCCTGGGGTTTCTTATGAAAACCAAGTGTTTTTTTTCTCTCTCTCTCCTTCCTCCTTTACTTTCCCCCCAAGTCCTTCCTCTGCTACCTTCTGCCCCGACCCCACCCCAATGGCTCCTCACCTCTCCTTCCCACTCTGCCTGTTTTTTTCTTTCCCTCCTCCCACAGGCTTTCTCTGCTTCTCTGGATATGGGACATATGATGCCACCTCAGCTCTAACCTGTCATCTTGGTTCAAGCACCCACAGAGAAGTACCAGAATTTCTGAGTACTAATTGCAAATTTTAGAAAGATGAAATCCAACTGGCCCGTTTGGGTCAGGTTCTTGGGGAGGTGCTATGGGGTCATAAGTCAGCAGTCAGCAAGCATTACATAAGCCATTAAGTATCCGGCGGTTGCTTGCTGCCATGATCCGATTAGATTTTTTACATGACTGTTTACACTAGTGTTTCTGTGAATTAGGCACTGTGCCAAGCACCCATGATTTTATTTCATCCTTACAGCAATCTTTTAAAAGAGGCATTATTACCCCTATTTTTTTCTTACCTATGAGGAAACTGAGGCTCAGGGAGATTGAACAATTTGCCTAAGACACATAGGTAAATAAGAGACAGAGTCAAGATTTGAACTCAGGTCTTCTGACTCTAAAGTGGGCACCATGTAACCACCAGGTGCTACTGCCTAGAAGACATTGATTGCTTCTCTGAATGTTCAGGAGTGAAGGAAGGAATGAGGGACTCCATCGGCACGATCTGAAAGATGCACGAGAGCAGGGGAGGGTCTTGTTTCCTTCCAAAGCTTTCCCAGGGCCTCATAGGCTCTGACTTACACAATGATTTTCCTGAGGCCGCACTGAAAGTATTCTTTGAGCCTGTCTTGGTACTTCATCTGCTGGGCTCTCCAGCTCTCTCCTACTTCAATCCCAGCTCCAACTCAAGCGACAGCCAGATCCCACCAAAGGCACCCTGCCCTCCAGACTGCACTGCAGTCCCAACTTGTGCCTTTGGACCTTCAACCAAGATAACGACAAAATAGGACTTTATCCAAATATAACTGTGCCTTTTTCAGGCCCCTGCATAAGGGGTGAGGTGAGAAATCTGTTCATTGACCACAGGGTCATCTAAGTGGGCCCTGATATTCGTGGTTTCAGCTACCAAGCTACTTCCAGACCCCTTTATAGAGCTGCGCTTGGGGCAGTGGAGGTGAACAGGTTAAAGCGGTAATAAAACCATGGGGAAAACTATTGTCTTAGTAGCTAGTAACAGAAGAATTCTTTTTGGGGAGCAAATTTGTTTATTTGTGAAAACATTGATGAAACTGATTGGGGTGAGATCCCCCGGAGCTCATACCAAGAGTTTTAGGAACTCACCAAAGCAAGAGTGGGTCCCTTTCCTAGGCTGGGCACAACTTTCTGATCGTTTGAAATAAGTAACAAGGAAGAAGCTCCTGGACACCAGGAGATGTAGCAGCCACTCAAAGACTGTTCCCAGCAACAGCTCAGACTAACATTTGCTTGTTCTCACATCACTTCCGTCCACAGCTTGGGACAGGTATTCCTTTTTGACCTGTCTGAAGAGAGTTCCCAGTTCGGGTGGGGGAAGACACAGAGAGTTGTTTTTTTCTTCTACAAGTGGATATCTGCTCTGAAGGTGGGGATGGCATTTTCATAAAATCTCCTGAGAAAAAACTTCACTAGAAAGATATCAGATCATAACTCCACACATTCCACTGAGGTAGCTTTAATAGGTCCAACTTTAGCTTTTTAAAGTTAATATTAAACAACAAGAATGGCTCAATTATTGAATAACACTTACAAGAATGGTCCAATATTATACGCTTTATTTGTTTTAATAATGGAAAATTTATCTTTCTGAGAAAGATGCTCACAGATCCTAGAGTGACTCACTGGAGGCAGAGGGAAACAATTAAACCTATTCTCACCCTTTTCCTGAAAGATAGAGGTAAAAAATTCTTAAAATGTATACTGAGTTTGAAGAGGTTCACTCAGGAAATATAAAAACATTCTAGGTATTTCTAACAGAAGGAATTTAATACAGGGTATAGTTATAAAGATGTTAGAAGGGCTGAACAAACAAAACTGAGAGGCAGGACGGGGCCAGAGAGAAAAGAAGGGAAGACACCTGGGCACCCAGGGCTGCTGGTGCCCCTGGCAGGAGCCGCTTCACTGTTCGGGAAGTAGTTACATCTGTGTCAGCTGAAGAGATGTCTCCTCAGCTTAGGCTGGGACTGCTGAAATGGGGTTGTTTCTGCCACGGTGGCTGGAATCCAAAATCACCCAACTGCTGCTGTCACTAGAGCGAGCCCCAGCAATTCACCTGTCAGAGCTCCAGAGCAGGAGGCCTCTCACTGCCTCCCACCCACTGGCTCATCTCCCACCAGGGCCACCTTGGGGGAAACTAACCAGGAAGGTAGCTGGTAAAGGAGCCTGGGAAAGGTAGTTTGCAGATCACGTAGCTCCAGGTGTACAGAGCAGAGCACAGGCAGGCAGCTGCAAGCCTGCGAATCATTAGGTAAATTATGGGCCCAGGCCTATCAAAGGGGGATTTGAACAAGGTCTCTTGGATCATCAGGGCTTCGAAGAAAGCGGTGGAACTTGAAAGGGAGCCTGGTGGGGAGAGTGCTGGGAAGAGCCAGAGGATTGACGGGTTGGAAAAGCCGGGGATGGTCATGCAGGAGAGGTACGATCCCTCCCCACTACCTCTTTTTGATAAACATTTTACTTACTTATTTAGGAAACAGGTGAAGGGTTTTATATCCAACTTGATGTCAGGGTGGGTCAAGACAGCTCATGAAGGCCCTTGAGGCCAAGATAGGAGACTATGGATGAATGAGTCCCTGAGAATGTGTCCACACTGTGTATAGGACTAGTGTGCTATAGCTGTGTCTGTACCCCCTAAAGGCAGTGCTGTATAGATTTCAAGGGTTGGGGACCCCAATTTACATCTAGGTGATAAATAGAGCCTTTGCTTGGAATTAGAAGACCTAATTTGTGCCTCTGTTCTGCCTCTTATTAGTTCTGTGACCTTTGACAAGAAACTTGGTTAAAGTTACTTAACCTCTCTGTTTAGCCTCTCAGGCTTCTCCTTTCTGAGACAGAGATAATGGTTGCTTTATGTGGTTGCCACCTCCTCCAGGAAGCCTGCCCAGCTCTCAGGCCAAATTTCTTCTGTGCCCCCATTGCCCTTTGTGCTTTCTTTCTTGAGAGACCTCCTGGCAGGGTGTTCTAAGTGTTTGGTTTTATGTCTGGCCCCTGAGCTCACTTGAACTCATTGAAGGGATTAGCTTTGCTTTATTGGTGGGCTCATTCTCTTTTTCATAATAGAGTCCTTAACTGGGCACAGGGCTGTCCACGAGAAAGACTTCATTTCCCAGCCATCCTTGCAGCAGATGTGGCCATGTGATCAGGCGGTGACCACTGGGATACGACTGGCTGTGAGGGAGGAGGTCTGTCCTCCTTCCCCTCCTCTTTCTCCTTTCCGCTGGCTGGAATGTAACATGGCAACAAACCACTTTGGACCATGTGGATGAAGGCAACATCTCCATTTGGTTTTCTGGGGCTGCCATAACAAACTTAGTGGCTTAAACAACAGAAATTTATTTTCTCAGAGTTCAGGTGGCCTGACTTCCAAAATCGAGGTGTCAGCAGAGTTAGTTCCTTCTGGGGACGGTGGGGAGAATTTTCCGGGCCTTTCTTCTAGCTTCTGGTGGCTTGCTGGCAAGCTTTGGCATCCCTTGGCTTGTAGCAGTGTCACCTCAGTCTTTGCCTTCACGGCACTCTCTGTGTGCATTTCCATGCCAAATTTGTCCTTTGCGTAAGGCCACCAATTGTATTGGATTAGGGACCCATCCTACTCCAGTATGACCTCACCTAAACTTAACTAATTACATCTGCAACCATCCTATTTCCAAATAAGGGCACATTCTGAGGTACTGGGGGTTAGAACTTCCGCATATGAATTTGAGGGGAAGACACAGTCAGCCCCTAACAACCTCACGTGGATGCTGCTGGACTGGACCGCTCAGATTACTTTTCACGACCAAAGGCCTTATTCCCACAGCCTTCAGCTAAAAGCCCTTGCTGAGAACTGCTCTCAGTTGAAGAGAGTCTCCTAGTCCAAGGTCACACCCCTTCCCAAGGGCAGCCAGTATCCAATGATTGGTCTCTGCGTGTGAATAAGGCCTCATCTTAACTTGGACAACCCTGAAAGGCCAGTACAGCTTCAGGGCTCCCCTAGGGGGTGGCTGAGGCCTTGGCTGTGACCACATCTCAGCCCAACTCCTCCCTCTGCTCAATCCAGCAGATACCCACCCTTCCCCATAGGTGTGGGCCCTGCATGCTAACCTCCATCTCGGAGTCTGCCTTCTGGGGGGAGGGGAGCAAAATGCAATACACTCTAAAGAACCCAGAGCAGAGAGGAGTCCTGTGTCCCCAGCCCCAAGGAGCTTCCCTATTAGCCCTGTATCATTTATACCCGGCTTGTGATCTGAGAAAGGAATAAACTGCCCTTCATTCAAGGTGCTGCTATTTTGGGTCGCTCATTACAGCAGAACCTATAACCTAAGCACCTGGGGGGGCTCAGAGTGGCGGTCTGCACTGAACAGCTGGTTTTGCTTGATGAGCTCAGATGGTCCTCCCGGCCTGGAGTTTCCAGGATTCCCCGCTACTGTGGACACAGCGTAGTGGGTAGTGGCCTCCAAACGTGTGCATTGCTAGGGAAACTAGCAAATACTTGTTTGGGGTTATGTCCAAGACCTTAGCATCACTGTAGTGGTTGTGACGGTTGCGAGGCAGCCGGCCGGGCAGCATCTGCAGATGGCATCTGGGATGCGCTGGTGTGGGGGGAGCTCACTGACCTCTGCCGAGGGGACTCCGTCCCAGCTTTGAATGTCTCTCTTCCCACCTCTGCTATTTTTCGGGCTTCAATTTCCTCATCTCCAACACAGGACTAAGTTATTTGAACATCCCTTGCTCCTGCTGCTTCAGAAAGTTGCACAAGGCCAAATTGAGCCCAGATGAAGGGCTCTGAGAGGTCAGCAGCGCTGTCTAAATACTCGAGGTGCGATTATCATGATTGGTATTGACATTAAAAGGCTGTTTTGGTCACAGGTTGTGCAAAGCGATGCTTGACAGATGGTATTCCCATAATGCTCCCAGCGGCCTTGTTACTGGGGGATTTTCCACTGAACGCAGCTCTCTTTCAAAGTTTTGTTTTGAAACCAGAGAGCCAGTGAGGAGCTTTGGTTAATCCTGGATGCGGGCTGAGCAACTCAGCTAGCCGAGCATGGGGCAGGCCTTTTATCTGGACCTGGACCTTTGGCTGACCTGGGAAGAGCAGTTCTTTCAGTCCCTAAGACAGCTGGCTATGGTTGATCAAACGTGAGCTCCAGGCTTATTGCAGTTCCCAGAAGTCTCTGGAAGGAGTTGAGCCAAACTCTCTGCCTTTGTCTTGATGTGCATTCTTTGGGGCAGGGTGTGTGTGTGTGTGTGTGAGTGAGAGAGGGAGAGAGAGAGGAAGAGGGAAGGGGGAGGGGATCATAGCACACTGGAGTTGGAGGGCACCTTAGAGTGATCTAATCCAGTCTCTTCATATTGCCAGTCATGAAACAGGCTCAGAGAGGTTTAGTATCTTGCCTAACATCACACAGCAAGTTAGGAGACAGCTGGGTGCAGAGCACAGGATTTTTAAAAACTTCTAGGCCAGGGGTTGTTTTCCCCCACCTCCCTTTCTACCCCCTACAGAAGTTGTTGACTCCTCCCCCTTTACCCCTACAGAGGTTGTTGAAGGCAGTTATCTCATAGACTTAGCACAACTGGGGAGTGGGGTGGAAGGATTGCACTCATTTGCTTAGACCCAATTTCACTTCTGAATAGCTGTTTCCTCCCTCTGGTGTTGCTAGATCCTTGTTAGACTAGCTGCTGCTGGAAAGCAGCCAAGGGCACTGACCCAGCTAACCCTAGTTGACCCTACTTTGAAACGCAGTGGCAAGTTGATTGAGGTCTGATGCAAGGGCCACACGACACCCTCTGCTTCTCAACAGCCTGCACCAACACTGCTGGAATCTCTCCATTCAAGGTCCCCTTTGGGGTTGCCTTTCTCTGATTCCTCCATTTGAGATGTAAATACCCTTGGGAGCGGCCACTCTTTCCCATCTGACCTGCTATTGTTGCCTGAGTGTGTTTGGGATCTCAGGGCAGGTCCTGAGAGAGAACTGGACTGAGCACATGTGGAGCGAGGTGGGGTGGCAGGGAGAGCATGGATGTAAGGGCCTGGGTCGTGGGAAACACATTTTTCTCATGCATGGCTGCAGTGGGGGCCGGTGGGCACTATGGGCCCAGCCCCTGCTGGGTGAGGGGCATTTGACCGTCTTGCCTGATAGTCTTGACCTGATCCTGATTTCATGTAGGCTGCCTGGGAAGTCCAGGCTGTCCTCAGACTTGGCTCTTCCCACAGATGGGGAGCAGGGAGCTGGGGGTGGGGGCAGTGCTCCACACCTGAGAGCAGAGGCTACTGGGGCCAAGGGCTCAGGCCTATGTCTGGCTCACACTTTTGGCCATTCAGGGGACATAGAAGAGCTCTTGGAGGCCTTCCTGATGTTTAAGGTCTCCAGGTGGCCTTTGTGAGACAGACAAAGGCAGGCTCAGTGCTCAACGGTGGCCATGGGAGGGCTTGGGGAGGGGCCCAAGCCCTCAGGGGAAAGAAGAACCTTCAGACCTCTCAGTATACCCACCCCCACACATCCCCATTGGCTCCGCCTTCTCACCAAGGAATCAGCATTTCTTTGGGGGGAAAAAAAGAACATTACAAAGATAAAGTCATAGAAAATAGAGAAATGCACAAAGAAAAAAACCAAAGCAATCACCTATAATCCTATTGCCCAGAGAAAATCACTGGGGGCATTTTGGCTTGTGCTCTCCCAGTATTTGGTGTGTTTGTGTGTGTGCATGTGTATATATGTGTGCATATATTTATACGTGTGTATGCATATGTATATGCGTGTATGCATATGTATATGTGTGTGCATGTGTATATATATGTGTGTCCCAAAAAATGTATACACATACTTTGAATAATTATAAACACAGTGTTTATTAAAATACATTTCATTTTCAAAACTGAACTATCAGCTGTTAAAGTGTGTATACATTTTTTGGGACAGCTGATAGTTCAATTTTGAAAATGAAATGTATTTTAATAAACACTGCCTTTATAATTATTCAAAGTGTGTGTATACATTTTTTGGGACACCTTATATATAGGTGTGTATGTGTTTGTATGCACATGTGTATCTGCGTGTAGGATCTAGAAAAACAGTCCTGTTCCCATCTGATGTCTGAACCTCCTGAGAGAGTCTGAGGAGCCGGCAGGGAAGGTCTAAATGAAGAGGAGGGAGCCTTACAGAGGGTGCAGCAGGGTTAAGGGGCAAACACGCAATGGTGTGGTGCCCTAAGGCTAGCCAGCAACTGGAAGGACTTACCTCCCTAAGGGTGCTGGGAAAGTGGAGGCTTTCAGGTTGGAGAAGCTGTAGCCATGGAGGGGGCTGCAGGGCAGGATCCATGGCCAGGGAAGGCTGGATCAGAAACTGCCAGCAGCAGGACACTTCTCCGCTTCTGACCCTTGCTGCTGCCTCCCATTGGCTGTGCCCAACTGAAAGCCAGAGGTCAAGGGGGTCCTGGTGTGGCCCACAGGGGTCGGCCTCCCTGGGCCAGAGAAAGAACAGAATGTATTGGTGCTGGGGGGAGGGGCAAACAAATGGACAATAGAAACTTCTTCCCCAGGGAGGAGTGGGTGTGGAGCCAGAGAGGCTGATTGTGATGGTGGAGCTACTCCACAAGGCAGTAAAATCAGGCAGGATGGAGACAAAGCCCCTCCCCCACCTAATAGCTTATCAATCAATCAATCAATCAATCAATCACATATCCTGTCTCCCAGGCAGTATGAAGTAGCGGCGAAGGCAGGCTCTGGGACAGACGCTTGAGTTGGGGGGCTGGCTGCACTACCTACCAGTGGGAGTTATTTCACCTCTCAGAGGAGCAGTTTCCTCATCTCTCAGTGGTGGTTGGGAAGATTAGATGAGTGAATACCTATGTGTAGTGTTTAGAACAGTGCCTGGCACATAGTAGGTGCTCAGTGACTTTATAGCTATGCCAACAAGTCTAGTGAATAGGTGGGTAACACTTTCTGGTCCTCAGGTCACGGGGTGGGGCTGGAGCCGGCTTGTCCCCCCTCTTCTCTGATCCGCAAACCCCAGGTTAGATTTAGTTTCCCAGTCAGGGCCCCAGGGGTGACCCTCCAGAACATAGTTCTGGGCACTTCTCTTCTAGTTCCTGCCTTTGAAAATGAAAATCCTCCTGGGGAGGGAGCCATTCTCACTAAGGTGCTAAGAATTTATCAGATTTGGGCAGGAAGGGAGGAGGCATTTAGTGGCTCAGGCCTGAAAGGCAAGAAGAGGGAAGGGAAGGAAGAAAGAGGAGAAGCCAAGTGCTGCAAAAGGCACAAAGGGAACGGGCGAAACACAAAGAGCAGCTTCCTACCCTCGCCCTCCACCCCAGGCGTGCACTCCTGGCTGTCTCCCCTCAGGTCCCCACTGCCTGAAACGCAGCGAGGCCAGCAGGTCGGCCAGGCCCACCTCAGGCCCCTCTGGGCCCTTCCTCAGTTGCAAGTCATGAGAAGAGTCTCAGTCTCCTCACCTGTAAAATGGGAACGATAACCTCTCAATCCAGGGGATTAAATGCAATACAATAACATATCTGTGGAGCTTGCTAGAGTGCCTGGCACAAAACACGAAAGAAACACATGGCCATGGAAACAAAACCAAGGGACCTGAATAGGCATTTCTCCAAAGAAAACATCTAAGTGGCCAATAAACATAGGAGAAGATGCTCAACATCACTAATCATTAGGAAAATACAAATCAAAATCACAGTATCACCTCCCATCCATTAAGATGGCTATTATTTACAAATCCAGAAAATAGTAAGTGTTAGTGAGAATGTGGAAAAAATGGATCCCTTGTGCACTGCTGATATGAATGTAAAATGTTGCAGCCACTGTGGCAAACAGTATGACAGTCTCTCAAAAAATTAAACATAAAATTAATATATGATCCAGCAATTCCATTTCTGAGTACATACTGAAAAGAAACGAGAGCAGGGACGTGATGAGGTATTTGTACACTCATGCTTGTAGTAACATTATTCGCAGTAGCCAAAGTGGAAGCAGCCCAGTGTCCATGGGTGGCTGCTGGCTGAACACAGTGTGTATACTATGCTTGACCTATGTATCTTTGTAGATCATTAGGAAGCCCTATAGAGGACTGATGTTCTGACAAAAGCTATAACAGGGATGAGCCTTGAAGACATCATGTAAGTGAAATAAGCCAGTCAAGATCGTAAAAGTAGAATGGAGGTTGCCAGGGGCTTTGGGGAGAGGGGAGAGGAGAGTTAGTGTTTAATGGGTACAGGGTTCCAGTTGGGGAAGATGAAGATATTCTGGAGCTTGGGTGCAGAACAATGTGAATGTACTTAATACCACTAGACTGAACACTTAAAAATGATTGAAACTGTTAATTTTATATTATGTATATTTTGTCACACAAAAGTAACAAAACAAAATGGAACTGAGGAAGCTGTAATAACAACACTATTATTAACCACAATTACTATTATCTTCCTGAAAGTGGATTCTGTTTATTTTCTTAACACTCTTTCCTTCTCAAATCTAAGCTGTCAATACATGAAAGCTTCACACAAGACAAACCCAAAAATCACTAAGTGGAGAAACAAAACCCAGGCCAGTTATCAGAACTCTTCCTCTTTGTCTTCTCTTCCATCTTCTTCCTCAGGAAGGCAGGTCCCGTGTCTTTGCACCATTTTATTTCCAGGGCCTAGCATGGTTCCGGCTTACCAGAAGTTTTTTCAATGACTAAATGACAAAGGCTATTCCTAGGAAAAGCTTGTCTCTGTCTCTCCTAGAAATGCAGCTTGAGGCCTTTGACTTGGGTACATTAAAGCAGCAGGGCAATTAAGAAGCTCCCCTCTCCTAGAGGGATCAGGTTTATTGAGATAGAGCCCATCAGGTGAAAGTCGACAGCTTTGGGGCGGAGGAGCCAGGCCTTGGTGAGAGATCAGCAAGGTTCTCATCCCTCTCTAGAAATGCTGAGTCTTTATTCGCTAACCAGAAAAACAGACAAGTGTCCTCTCCGAGATCCAAGTCACTTCCAAAGGGACTGATTTCATTTCCTTTGAGTTGCATAAGAGGCTTTCCTGGCACTTTGTTTTATTCATCGAACATTCCTTTGAAATGCTCTAATTCTGGGATACACAATACTCACTTCTTGGTAGAGCAAGATTTATGTCAGGGCTTGAGAGTTGGTATGTTAAAACCCTTGGGGACTGGAATGAAAGACCTGATTGCCTGTTTGGCTTATTTTCAGAGTATTTGGAACCACCGTGGTTCTTTCTCATTTGGCAGACCATGCAACTTGTCTTTAGAGTGAGAGCAAAAAGGAAGAGGCACAACTTTGGTCTCTGACCTAATTGACTAGGGCAGCAGATAGGCTGGTTGTTGCCTAACTTCATCCTTAAGAAGGTCTGTGCACAGTCACTGCAACTCTCACTACCATCCTGTGCACGCCAGGATTGCCAGTTGTATTAGTTAGCTTTTGCTGTGTAACAAATGACTCCAAAAATTGGTGGCTTAAAACAACAGCAATTTATTTAGCTCTTGAGACTCTGTCTGACTGGCTATTTCTCTTATCTGGACCAGGTGGGATTTATGGCTGCTGGTTTCATGCATCTGTGGTCAGCGGCTAGACGGCATGGGGGCTGGCTGGTCTAGGATGGCCTCAGCTGGGTTGGCTCACCTCTGTTCTGTGTGGCCTCCCATCCTCCAACAAGCTGGCCCCAGTTTAGGCTTTTTCCTGTGGCAGGGACCTAAGGCCTTGAGAGAGTAGAAGGGCTTTTGAGGTCCAGGCTTGGAACTGGCCAGACATCACTTCCACTGCATTTTATTGGCCAAGCAAGTCATAAAAGCAGCCTAGATTCAAGGGGCGGGGTAACTGATTCAAGGAAAGACTGTGGGACTCACATTGCTCATCTGTAAACTGGACACAATAATGCAATAGCATGACTCTTCTAGACGTTGTCAGACAGAATAAAGCATGCTGCTCTCGCACTTCTCAGTTCATTCGTTCGCTCATTAATTTACATTAGTGAGTGAGTCTTGGCAGTTCTGATCTGAGGGATAAAGGCCTACCAAAATGCCGAAGGAGAAATTGCTGCCCCAACAGTAAAAAAAAAAAAAAAAAAATCCCCTTTTAATTGAGCCCTTATATGCGACAGATACAAAGCTACTTTAATATAATCCTCACCAAATTGTATTTGTTAGGTATGAGGCCATCCTAGACCAGCCAGCCCCCAAGCCGTCCAGCAGTTGACCACGGATGCATGAACCCAGCAGCCATAAATCCCACAGAAACCGAGGCTCAGAGAAAGTTAGCAATTTGTCCAACGTCACACAGCTAGCAGTGGTGGGAGTGGGATTTGACCCAGAAAAGGCTTCGGAGCTTCCATCCTCAATTCCGACGGCCTCACCTATATAGGACTCCCTCTGTGCTTTCTTTCTTTCTTTCAACTTTGGCCTGGCTTGTTCCAGGGAGACGCGGCCCCTGCAAAGGGACTCCACAGCCAAATGGAGACCCGAAGCAGCAGGTGGGCCCATGACCCGAGCAACACGGTGAGAGCTGCTGGGACATTTAGGTAAAGGTAATGGGGGCCCAGACTGTGGATAACGGCTGTGTCTTGCTGTGGCCGGATGCAGGCAGAGTGGGCTAACCACCGTCTCCTGCCTCAGCAGCAGATTCTTGCCTCTCTTCACCCACTGCCTGGGTGACTGTTCCAGTCCATTCTTTGTCAGCGAAGGGATCTAGTCCCTCAGCCAGAACCCACTCATCACCTGTCGTCTGCCCGATTAGGAGAAAGCCAGACGGTAACCTGAGAAGGCCAGAGGAGTGCAGGGCTGGAAGGGGACTGCTGGGTGGAAATACCCCAAGGACACATTAATTTCCCTAAATGTCCTCCTGGCATAATGAAGGTGCCCAGAGTCCAATCAGCTGCCCTTTCAAAGAACATTGAGGCGGCTGCTCTTTTTGAAAGAGCAGGACGCCAAGCCAAAGCCAGGCTGGGGCTCTTTGTCCGGTCCTTTCTCTGGCTCTTCGTTTTCGCCCCCAGCACCCTTCTAAGCTGGGGGCTGAAAACACTACGCATTCCATTGTAAAAAGGGGACCTGGACCCTGCAACCAACTATGTGCAAAGATTTTACAAGTGGCTTTCACATACATGCCCTTTTAAAAAATTTTGACAATATCCCTATGATGAAGGGTACCATTATCCCCATTGCACAGATGGGGATACAGAGGCCCAGAGAGACTATATGATGGGAGGGGGTGGCAAGGGAGAGAGTAGGACCCTTAGATCAGTTTTCCAATCTGTAAAAAGGGAAGGATTGGCAGGGGAGAAGTGTCAGGGGATTGGGTGAAAAAGGTGAAGGGATTGAGAAGGACTGATTGGTGGTTACCAAAGAGTCACAGGGATATAAAGTACAGCATAGGGAATATAGTCAATAATTGTAATAACTATGTATGGGGCCAGGTGGGTAGAGGAAAATATGTCTAACCACTATGCTGTATACCTGAAACTAATACAAAATAATATTGAATGTAAACTACAATTGAAAAAAAAATTTTTTTTTTTAAAGGGAAGGATTGGCCACTTGCAGCCCTAATAGTCAATGAATTTCTGCCAAATTGCTTCTTGATAAACAGATTTGGCTGCTTGCCTTCTGCCTGTCCACACCTCCTAAATCTCCCCTGAATTTCTCCATCCCACCTCCACTTTGCCAAGTTCTTTTTCTTGGTATTTTGTGCCTTGGCTCGCCCTGAAGGGAACTAGACTTCTTTGGATTCTATTTCCTGGCGTTTTAAGCGGGCAGAGATTCAGCCACTTGGTGGTGCTGTGGGAAGATATTTGTTCTCAAAAAGCCACCTGGAAGTTTCTCCCAGGAGAGCTTCAGGTTTAAAGGTAGGGACGCCAGAAATGGTGTTTCAGGGGGAAAGGGGGGTGTTTCAGGGGGAAAGGGGTGTGGTTCAGACCTGTGCGTGTGTTTCCAGCATTTGCCCACATCCTGCTCATTTGGGCAGTCAGGGCTCTGAGTTCAGAGGTTTCAGGAATCCCGAGTGAGGTGCTCGTATTGGAGGGGCTGAGGAGAGACATCTGGCCCGGTGTCCCACTCATTCAAAGTCCTGGAAGTTTCTATCCTGCTGGGGGGAGAGTCCATCTCTCTCCTCCCCGTGTATAACACACAGTTTCTTTCTGGAGCCATTAGGTACACCTTTATCCTTCAGGGAGCTGACTTCCTGTGACTTTTAAAGAACAGCTGTTTGTGAGAGGTGCTGCTGCTTGGATATAAGCTGTGGTGTAGCCAAAAAACCTGCATTTGAGTCTTGGCTCCCCACTTGCGAGCTGCAAGACCTCAGGTAAGGTACTCAGTCCCTTAGCACATCGAGTGAAATGTGGGGAACTTAAAAAAATATCTAATCCCAAGTAAGATTTCATTGAGAAGGAAAAGAGACCCCTTCGGGTGAAAGCGTTTTAGAAACTGTAGAGCATGATACTGATGGAGGGTGTGGGAGACTTCCTGAGGGCAGAGGACTGGCTTACATCTCTCTTTATCCATCCCCAGTCCTTGCCCAATAACTGCATCTCATAGATGCTCAAGTAACATTTGTTGGATGAATGAATGAATAGGTGGATGCAGAGATCATAAGGTGAAGGGCAGATTGAAAATGTGTCTGTTAAATGAAGCGTTTCCAAGGATAAGGCTGGAGAGGGAGCAGAAGCAGGCCCTAGAGAGGAATTTGGAACACGTTCCTCATCTGCCAGGAGGGCAGCTTGCTATCCCTCACCAGCTGGCTGCCCGGGCAGCCTGGCTCCACTTGTGCCCAGCTGCCAGGCCCTGGGCCATTTAAGGCCCATGTGACTGCTCCAGAGCAGGTGGGCCAAGAGCTCCACCGTCAAGCACAGGCTGGTGACGCGCCTGGAATGCTCACCTTCTCGTGCCTGCTTTTGGAGCCTAAGTCCCTGGTGACAGTAAACATAGCCGATGCAGGGCCTGACACTGAGCTGTCCTGGGTTTTGGCGGGGCAGGGAGGAGGGACCTGTATCCCATGGTTAGAAATACAAATAAAAGCAGGACAGGGAAATATAGGCGATTATGTAGGAAATCTAGATCTTAAGACTAGTTTTCCCTGACCTAGTTTTTTTGTTTGGGACACAATAACTAAGGGAATTGTATTTCCTTTATATGATTATCGACCTGATATTGTTTACATGTCATAGACCTGATAGATTAAATTTAATAATATTATCATTTAAACAGTGTCCATATTGTTCCCCATATATCCAGATTGTACATTTCCTTGGGGCTTCTGCTCAAATGCCACCTTATCATCAAGTCTTCTCCTTGCCGCCATCATTCCCTGCCTCCTTAACCCTGACTTGCACTTCCTACCAGCCCTTACTGTCACCTGACATTTAATATTTGTCCATGGAAAATTGTCTGCCTGTGCACCTAATGGAGGCAGGGACTGCGTTTTTTGTCCTTTCTGGATCCCCAGTACCTAGATTCATGATGGGCCCACGGTAAGCCCTTAGCTAATGTGGTTGAATGCACCCGCCCACCAGGTATCAAAATGTAGAGGGGAGCTCTTTACATCTCCGGCCCTGCCCAGAAGCCCCCACTGAACCTCAGTGCAACCCGAGGACCCTTCCATTGTAGCCAACCTGAGGTGTTTTCCTGCCTGACCCTAGCACGTCCCTGCATGTGACACATTTACTCTCCGGGCTTTCTGGCAGCTGCTCCTTCCAGGGTGGCATGGTGTCATTTTCTGCCTCTGGAGCGCTTTCACTGTTGACAGGGAATTTCTCACATTTCAGCTTCTTTTCTGCATAACAGAACCTTCCAACGAATCCCCGCTGTTTCTTTCCCCTCTGGAAGAAGCTGTCTTATTTTTCAGTATAAAGTTCAGGACGGAGGAAACCAAGCGAGGGGAAGTGTTGCCAGTTGTCCTCTTGCCCCATGCTCTGCACACGTGCAGGGACAGGGGAGGGGAGTGAGGAATGTGCCAGGGGTGTGCAACCGAAATCTGCAAAGGTCAAAGCTGTCAGCACGGGAGGGTCATCGTGAGTCATCTCGCCTGATGACATCATTCCACAGGCAGGCAAAGGCACCTACCTGAGGTAGCATCGCTGGGCACAGCAGGGACTAGAAGCCCTGTCCTTGTCCCCAGACTACGGCGGCTACTGAAATTGGTGCTTTTCCCAAACAGGGGCCTTCTGCCCTCTTAATCACCAAGTAGATGAGAAAAATGTAAAGATCTCAGTCTGGGTTCAGTTGAATCCTTGTAATATCTGCAGGTTCTATTAATAATTCTGTTTCCTGATGTCATCTGTCAACCCCCATGAAAAGGCCTTGCCTTGTATCCTTTTAAACACAAAATATAATAACCAGTGGGAAGGTGGCAAATAGTAACAGCAGCATTTATTGGGTTCTCATGCCCATCTCATGCTGTTTTTAGTATTTATTTATTTATTTTTGCATTAACTCCATTGGTCCTCAACAAAACCCCTTTGAGCTAGGTATTATTAATGTCCCCATTTTAAAGATGAGGAAACTGAGAAAAAAAGAGGAAGCTGCCCGAGATTGTTGCAGCTTAAAAATGGCCGAGCCAGGATTTGAACTCAGTGATTTTGATTCTGGAATCTATGCTCTTAACTACCACCATTCTTGTTTCTCTAGCCACTTAGCAGAGGAAGAAGCATAGCTTTGTGTGTTGATTTGTGAGTAAATTTTAGTTTTTATTTTAGGTATCTATTTTGCATTCAAATAGCCTCGGTGCTTCCAAGAAGTTTGGTGGCCAGGGGTCAGTTGAATGCTGTAAACCATGTTTAATACCCACAGGCTGGAAACTTCATGAAGATGAGACCATTCCTGTCTTGTCCCAGCACATCCTCAGCCCAGATACCTGACATGTAGTAAGAGAATAAGAAATATCGTTGACTGAGTAAATTTGTTTCTTACTGTTTTATGACCACTTGGTCTCTGATACACATAACTGAGGAAGAAATTAAAGGAAAAACTCTGGCTCCAAATAACCTGCTTTCTCCTTAAATAAGCAAGTAGAGAATATTAAAGTAGCATTTTTTGGTTTCAACTATTCAGATGGTTGTTATAATCTTCAATTTTGCTTTTTATATGTAAATATGACTTAGTATAAGCATTATATATTAGTGATGGCAGTACTTGCTGCTGTAACAAAAACACTAATTTCTGAGGCTTAACACAAGTTTCTTTCTTTCTCACTCATGTACCAGTCCAATGTCCTGAGCAGAGGGTGGCTTCATTTCTCAAGGTAAAGCAGGGAACCAGGCTTCTTTCATTTAGTGAGTCCACCAGTTACTGGGGTCTTGGAATCCTCTGCCTCCAGTGAGGCAAAGTGGGGACGGCAAACCCAAGTTTTGAACATCCTGACCTGGAAGTACTGACCATCATTTTTGGTCATATTTCATTTGAGAAAACTAATCATGTGGCCATGCTTAGATGCAAGGGAGGCTGGGAAATGTAGCCCCAGCTGAGCAGCTGTCCATCAGCTCCCAAATTTTTGGTGGGCAGCTAGCAATCTTCAGCCACAGTGAAGGATGAGCATCTTCTTAGGTTGCTCTTTAATGCAAGCTGCCTACCAGACAACATACTGAAATTAGAAATGTCGCAATCTTCGTTAGCTTTCCAAAACCTCATCTAGAAATTTGGAAGACTAGTGTCAGCAAAGCATAGGCATTCATTGATATGAGCTGGGATGTCAGGAGGCCTGGAATAGGGGTCTGAGCAAAACCTTAGAGTAGGAGACTTGGGTTCAAGTCCTGATTCAGGCAGTTACTAGCTGTCTGATCACAAGCAACTTAATTTCTTTGAGGCTCAGTGTTCTGAACAGTCAGATGAGGATCATAACACCCAAATGGCAGTTTAATGATGATTAGAGGTAATACATATAAAAGTCCTGGAAGACAGTAGAGCAGATAAATGGTAAGTGGTATTATTATGTTTCCTGAACAAAGATTTCTCAAGAAAGCAAACATGCCTTCTTTCCTTTAAATTGCTTTGGAAATAGAAAGTGTAATAAAAAACAAGTAATGAACCTTATGTAAATATAAGTTGTAGGACCGTGTGGATGTCATGCTTCCAACTGCAGATGTTACAACAACTGTCTTGTGTCCAGAATGATGCCAGAAATCAGTCTAAACAAGCAGTATGATTAAACTGCTTGTAATTGTCTGAATTCTAGTAGGAGCCATGGAAGATGAAAAATAAGTATATCAATAGTCATGATTTACTGTGTATATATTATATCCCTTAATCCTCACATCAACCCCATGGGACATATTATTGTTAGCACCGCCAACATGGCCTATGTTATTACCATCACCATTCTGCAGAGACAACTGAGGCAGAGAGGGTAAATAATTGCCCAAGATTGTTAGTTACTCGTGGTGGAACAGGGATTTGAACCCAGGCGGTCTGACTCCAGAATGTAAACTTCGTTTAAATCCAGGAGGGTGGGATCTTGTTGGAGGAAAAGCTTTATCTATGGAAAACACTTGAATACAATGCATGATAACATTGTGCTGAAGTGTGGTTCAAATTATAAATGCTATAGGAATTCAGTCTGGAGAGGAACTCCCAGTGCCTGGGCAGGACTGTGTGCCAGGCATTGTACTGGGTGTGTTTCCATCCTTCCATTTAAGGAGAGGCAGCACAGTGTCTGTGGAAGAGGAAGAGCACAGGGTTTGGGGCTGGACAGGTAGGATTTAAATTCAGGCTCTGCTATTTACAACCTGTGTAACCTCAGGCAAATTACTTAACTTTGCTGGTATGGTTTCCTTGATTGAAAACAGGGATTACAACAACCACAGTAAAGGGTTTACTGTCGTGAAATGGTACCAGCCTATGGTAGGTGCTATTCACTCAGCAAATACTGATGAAGTCCCAGGCACTTGGAGTAACACTATTAGCCAGAATAAGCTGGGTTATGCTGCTGTAACAAACAACCCCCTGAATCTTACTCACACTACTTTTCCAATGCAGTTTAGCTGGGAATGCTCTGCCATCTTTACAGAGACCCAGGATGCCTGCTGGAGGCTCTATCTCTGTACTTCCATGGTTGTCAAGATAGGCTTGCCAAGACTGTGCTTAAAGAATTGTCAAGACATGGGGATTTGCCCATTGGATCTTAAAAGTTTCTACTTGAAAGCAATGCTCTCATTCCATTGCCCTAAGCAAGGCATGTGGCCACATCTAATTTCAAGAGTTGGGGTAGTGGATTCCTACCACATCCCCAGGAAGGGAAAGAACCAGAAAATATCTAGTGAACAATTTTAATTACCACCACAGACACAATATGTTTACCTGTAAAACAAGATTGGTCATCCATATTTTAAGAAGGGGAAACTGAAGCTCTGAGAGGTTAAGTCCTTTGACCAAGGTCACACAGCCTATTCACTGCAGAGCCAGGCTCGACCCTTATGCTACTCACTCTGACTCTTTTTATTCTACATGCACAGTGTCTACAGACTTTGTATCAAAGCAGAAAACAGTTTTAGGATGGGGGCAGGGAGGCACTGCAAGTGTGGAGAACAGATTAGGAATGGAATAAACATGGCCTTTATGTTTGTATTATGCAATAATTACCGTGCTCCTGGCTAAGGCAGGAAGGGGCAAAGGGGCTCCTGTGAAGCTTCAGTGGAAAAGGGTGAGCAGGTGGGAAAACCAAGCACTGGACTGTGGCAGAGGGGCAGGCACGGAGGATGGGTGACTGCCGTGTTTTAGGCCCTAGCGAGGGCAGCAGGGAGGGGGCCGATGGAGAGGCCATGCCATTGCAGGAGTCCGCGGTAAGGTGATAGGGGCAGACAGGAGTGAGGACAGCAGGAATGCAGAAGGGATGAACCTGAGACCTGCGAGGAAGGTCGCGGGGAGCCGGCGCGCGTGAAAAATGTAAAGAAGCGCCCGGATCCGCAGAGCGCACCAGGCATTCTCCGTACCTCGCTCCTCCTACCCCGGCTGGAAAACCGCACCAGTTAGAAAAAATTCCCCTCGGGCCTCCTTTTCTCTCGCCTTCTTCCTTATTTTTCCGTGACTCTTCAAGAGAAGGGGGAGGGGGCCGCTTCGCAGCAGTCGGAGGCCCCCCTGCCCGGCCCTCGGCTCGAGGGGTTCGGTCGCCGGCACCGTCTCCAGGTCCGGCCCTTCCAGCGAAAGGCTCGAGTCCCGAGGCCCAAGGGGCGCGGAGGCCTGAGCGGCCCAGCAGCCCGGGCCCTGCTCCCGCCGAGGCCCCGGCTGGCCCGCCTCCGTCCCCAGGCGGCCTCGGCGGGCAGCGCGGGCGCCCAGCTCCCTCCGGCCGCCAGCGCCCCTTCTCCTCCACGTCCCCAGCTCCCCTGCTCTCCCGGGCGGCTGCGGGGCCGAGGTCCTGGCTGGCGACGGAGCGGCCGGCGGTCGGCAGCGGGCCCCGGGTGCAGCCCCCGAGTCTCCGGGGCGGGCGCGGGCCCGGGTCAAGGCGCTCCTTTTGGGGCGCTCTGGGTCGCGCGGGCGGCCATCCCCCGGCCCGCGGGGCGGGAGGGGTGCGCATGCGGCGGGAGGGGGCGGTGAGTCACCGCCTGTAACCCAACACCCGCCCGCCTCCCCTCCCTCGCCGCCCTCCCCTCCCCCAGCCTCTCCCCCAGCTCCGGCTGGGCGGCCGCGGCGACACCTAAAAGAATGAAGGGGCGCCCGCGGCCGAGGCGCCCCCGGCCGGATCGCGAGCGGGCCCCGGCGGCCGCCGGCTCGGAGCGCTCCCGGGTGCCCGGGGCTCGGCGGGCAGCTGCAGCCGCCGCCCGGGCGCGAGCCAGGAGGGAGGCCGAGCGGCCGGAGCAGGAGGCGGCGGCGGAGGGCCCGCGGTAGCTGCGGCGGGCGAGCCCGGGGAGGGGGCGCCCGGGCTTGGAACCCCCGGTCCCCGTCCCGGCCGAGCGAGGACAAAGCCCGCGGCCGCTGCTGCGGCCTACACCGCGCGGCACAAAGGGCGAGTCGCGACACGCACCCATCCCCCTCCCAGCTCGGGGTGTCCCCGGGCCCCGGGTGGCGGCTGGGAGGTGGGGGAAGCCCCGGCCGCCCCGCCCCTCGGCCCCCCTCCCCCGGGACCCGAGGAGCGCGCCGCCCCGCCCCCGCCCCGTCTGCCCGTCCTCCGGGGGAGGGGTCGGGGGCCGCGGCGCCCACATAACACTCCCCCTCCTGCGCTCGGAGCCACCCCTCTCCCCTCCCTCCTGCGAACACCACCGCCTCGCCTGCCACCGCCGCCACCTCGCCCGCCGCTCCGCAGTTCGCCGCGGCCGGGGGCGGTGCGCGGACCGTGCGCGCCGGGGGCGCCAGATGTGCAGTCCCCGCCGCCGCCCGTGACCCAGCCGCAGCCCGAGCGGGGTCCCGCCGCCTCCCCAATGCTGCGGGGGCGACCTTGAGCGCACCCCGACTTCCCTCGGCGGGGTCCCTGACGCCCCGAGCGCCGTGCCGGGTCCTGCCCTTTCCATCCCACTCGCCCCGGGTTTGGACATGGAGGGGGCCGCTGCGCCCGCGGCCCGGGACCGCCCGGACTTGGGGCCGGGGGCGCCGGGCTCTCCCCCCGAGGCGGTGGCGGGGGCGGGGGCGACCGCAGCCCCCGCAGCGGCGGTCCCGGAGCCCAGAAAGCCGCACGGCGTGAAGCGGCATCACCACAAACACAACTTGAAGCACCGCTACGAGCTGCAGGAGACCCTGGGCAAAGGCACCTACGGCAAAGTCAAGAGGGCCACCGAGAGGTTCTCCGGCCGAGTGGTGAGTGGGGGGAGTACCTGGGGGAGCGGGCTGGCCGCGCCTGGGGACCCAGGGCGCCGGGGCCGGGGGTGTCTTGGGTGCTGAGTCTCTGTCGTCCGAGAGGGGGCTTCCCGGGAACCCCCAGACAACTCCACTCTCCCCCCAGCTCCCCGTGACTCAGGCGTGTTTCTCTCCTGAAACACTTGTTACATCCTGTCTGCGCATATTTTGGGGGGTTTTTATCCCAGCAGCAAAGTAGTGTTTATGATTTGCAAACACTTTGCAACGTTGGGACCGCCGGGGTCTCCCTCGCGGGCTCGCATTCAGACCATGCCCTGGAATGAATGCCTTATTGCTCCAACTCCAGACCAGACCCCCGTCCTCAGCTCAGAGCTGGCCCCCAAGTCCCGTGTCCTGCAGACGAACGCAGCCCCCTCCCTGTCACCTTGATGCTGCTGTCACTCCAAGGGAGGGCTGACTTCTGCCTGCCTTTCAGAGAGAAGGTTAGGGAGCAAAAGTAAAGGCTGCTGCAGGCATGAGGATTATGACAGTTTGGCCTGGCTTCTGGGAGGACTGAAATGCCCAGGGCATGAGGAGCCACACAGAACAGATGCTGAGTCGCAGCCGGTTCAATTACGTTTCAGGTCCTGGCTGCAGGGCTCCTAAGTTGCTTTAGGGGTCTGGACAAGCCGCCCCGCTCTTTGTGACAGCTGAAACCCTGCCTGGGTCCCAGCACCATTTGCACAGCCCCGGAGAGCGCCTTGAGTGCCCTGGGGTCTCTAGATTGTCACCAACTTGGTTCCTTGTCATTTTCCTTTCTGCAGAACAGGCCCCAGAAATCCACACTGCTTGTGGCTACCGGATTGGGTTCAAAGGGACTGACTGTTGCAGAAAGATTCTGTGTGGTGTGTGGCAGAAAATTAACAGGCTTCTTCGATTTGAAGCATATCAGATGGATGTTAATTGATTTAGCACCAAAATCAGGAACTAATTTTGGGACTTCTTGTGTGCACTTTTGGGGGTGTTTCGTGGCCCAGGGTTGGTTATAAACTTAACAAATGACCAGAGGGGAAAAAGCAAAATGAATTGTTGAATGAATTGGTAGGTTGATGTTGGTATTTTTTTGTTGCATATGTGCAGAAACTCTTCTGTGAAAAAAAGGGGGGCACCAATCAAAAAGTTTAGCCCCCCCCCAATTCTCAAATATTTGGATACCTGGAAAACTCCCTGTCCCTAAGCTTCACTGTTTGGGTTGATACAACTTTCTCCTATAGCTTTTAAAAAAAAAGTCTGTTGTAGGTTAATTGGAAATTTGAGACATTGTACATTATGTATTTTAAGCTGTGTCCAATTAAAAAATTCTATAGCAAGCAAAAGTAGTGGAGAATTCACTCTGGGCAGGTGCCATTTTTGAAGGCTGAAAAATGTAAAGTTGTAAAGATGTCCCTTGCGGAGCACACTCCCAGGTTTGTGGGAGACGAGGCCGGGAAACGTGCGCTTCATTCATGCTTTTCTTCTGAGGTGATACTCCCCAGGCTGGATGTTGAATAAGCAAAAACTAGGCTTAGCTTCTTGCTCGTGTTGTCTTAATAGCTGTTGAAGAATCGCGCTGGGAAGCTGGAAAGTGGAATAATGAAAAACAGACGCGGCTGGAGCTGCAGGTTGAGGATGGGAGCTTGCGACCGGCTGAGTAAGGGTGTGTCTGGGGGCATCAAGGAGGGGACACAGCAGCCTGAATTCTGGGGAGCTGCTGAAAATGGAACGCAGGAGACCTTGGGTTGTGGCAGACACCTTTCTGAGCCTCACTGGAGCCTCCTGTCAGGCGTTCACGTCGCTGTCTGAGCCGCAGCGCGAGTGAAAGGGATTGCATCAGTAGAGGGGAGCCTGCCGGTCCCTTTCCGTGGGTGTCACCCTTTATTTCCAGAAACTCTGAACATTCCGGCGGGAATTAGTGGAATGTCCACTAGGGGGCGCCCTGAGAACGGAAGAGGCTCATGGCTCCGCGGCAAGACTTGAGTCCCGCTCTTATTGTCCAGCCCTAGTTCAGTTCCCCATTGTGCTATTTATTTCAGCTCAGTCTCTTGCTTTACTCAAAAACTAATGCAAAGATTTTGAATCTGGTAGCAGATCCAGACCCAGAAACTGGCAGTCTCCAAACTGCTTTCAACTGGATGGATAAGCTTACAATGTTAGCAGAGTCATCTGGTGAATACCTTGCATTAAATAGGTGGGAAAACTATTGGGTGAGGTTGGGTGAATGGAAGGCGTCCTTGGCCTTGAGTCCTCCCCCTGCTGAGCACACTGCTCACAGATGGTGTAAGAACTTAAGCGAGAAGCAGGAATTGTCAGGTGGAAAATTCCCTGTGCCTGGCTGAACAGAAAATAAAACAAACATACAAAAAAATTGGTCAGCAAGTTGTTCTTGCCATACAGTGCTTGGTGACTCAGAATCTGTCAAGAGCAGCAAGAAATTTTCATCTAAACTGGCAGTTTTCTTCTGGTTCCAAGGATGCACTTAACAGCCACAACTTGCTTTTAAGGTGCAATTGAGGAGAATTGACGAGCCTGTCTCAGTTCTGCCGTTTTGATCTTCAGGGAGAATTCCGCAGTGATTTATTTTCATTTGTAGCCTCGCCTTCTAGAGCACTTCTCAAGAGGTGCAGTGGCTTTAAGCTGCTTTGCCAATGGGAGTGGCTGGAGCGGGTGCTGGGTGTCAGGCTGCATGAGATGCCCTCTGCAATCAGTACTCTTGAGGCAGAGAAGTGTTTTAAAACAAGAATGTTGTGGCTTTTAATTGCATGTCTGGAGGGCCTTCTGAATCAAACAAAACACCGCATAGCTATGATTCTATGATCAGTGAAAGGCAGCTCCAAAAAGAGCTGCAGAATCAGAAAGTTGGATCAGCTGGTCCAACCCTCCGCATGGTCCAGGCATCCTCCCCTCTTCAATCCCAAGTGTGGTCTTGTGGCTATTGCCTGTGCCTGTCCAGAAAACAGGGTCTCAAAGTGGCTTCTTCCAACAACAAGCCACTTAACAAGCCCAACAACAAGGCACTCTTGCAGAAGCGCTAAGAGCTCTGGCTTACATTCAAATCCTGACCCATCCCTTGCTAGCTTTGTGACCTTGTGCAAGAAATCTCAGCTTTCTCATCTGTAAAATGGGCAACTAATAATACCAGGTTCACGGGCTTGTTGTGAGAATTGAGTAAAATTATCTATAGAAAGCTTCAAAAGGGGAAATAAGCCAATTTTTGTTCCCTCTTCTAGTGGATTTATTTTTTCTCAGCTCACTTGGACTTTCATTTAGATTTTAAGGCCATCAGAAAGGCATGATGCTTTGGACAGTTAGCCTTGTATTGTTCAGAGAGAGGTAGAAGAAACAATCATCTTTCCATGTTAATTAGGGAATGCTAGGGAAGTGCTCCCATAGGAAGCCAAGGCAGTCGGATTCCAGTAGGCTCTGAATGTATTTCTAAAGCCTTGGATTTAGGCTTTATTTATTGCAGAACTCTTGTTTTGCTACAACTTGGAGCAGGGCTGTCGAGCGGGCGCCTGTGTCATAACATGGCATGCATTTTCTTTGAGCCAAACTCCCTGGACCTTGGGGCTGCACAAAATATTGACAAAAATACCAAAACCAAAAACAACATTTTGGGGAGAGGTGTCATGTGATCACCTCGCTGCCAAGAGCCAAATTCAACTTTCCCTGTGTACCAGGTTATCTCTGGTATGTGGTGTTATATAAGCAGGAGGAAAGGTCTGTGGGAGGGATCTGGCATGGGGGTGACAGGACTGGTGGGCAGAGTGTGCCCCCAGGTCCCAGAGCTTTAGCTTGAGTGACAGACCATCCTCACTTGGCAAAGCTACTGATTTGACCCAAAATGGGTGTTTTAAGCGTTGGCCCTGTTATTCATAGCCTGGTGGTAGAATGTTGCAGATCAGGGAGTGAGTTAGCAGGCTCGGCTGCTGAGCCTGGGCGTGTGTGGCTGTCATATGCATGGTGGCCGAGGTGCCACTTTGCAGCTAAGACCCAACCCAGTTTCAGGGAGCAAGGGACCTCGGCAAACATGTGGTCCAAACTTCACATCCTGGAGGTGGGAAAAGTAAGGCACAGAAGCGTTAGGTGACTTTTCTGAGGCTGCACAGCTCATAAGTGACCAAGCTGGGTCCAAGAAACCTGGGTCTTGGTTTGGTGTATTTCCATCATTCATTTAATAAATCTTTCCTAGAGCAAGACATGATCCTCATTCTTAAAGAGCTTATGATCTAGTAGCAAAGATGAAATGTACTTACAAATATTGAACTAATTCTGCTCAGTTCAACAAAGATTTATTACCATCTGCCATATGCTTCTCACCATGTTAAATGCTGGGATGTAGACAAAGGACTTACCGTCTGGAAGAGACAGAATTAAGCAGTTGCTAGGCAAGTGCTATATAGGACTTGATGGTTTCAGGTGATTTTCAAGTCAGAATGTAGTTCATTGAAGCTTAGCTCTTTCCATTGAGTTCGATCCTGCATAGGAACACCCCTTCCCCATTTTAGCCCTGCTGTTATTACTACCAGCTGATATCTGGGTGAGCTTGGGGTCTGTCTACTTCACAGACATTTTTTCTGATCCTCTCAACAATGCTAAGAGGTATGCACTCTGGCTAGACCCATTTAACAGATGGGGAAAGTGATGCTGTAGGAGGTTTAGTAACTTGCCGAGGGTCATACCGTTAGACAGTGTCCAACAGGTCTACCTGTTTTGGAACCCATTGCCGCTAGAGAAATGGAGAACATTCCTTATGTTGTCCAGCTGGGGACCTCTGGATCTGGGCATGGTGCTCCGCTCATGGTGCCAGGAGATCAGCCATGGGATGATTCTTTTCCAGGGGGAGTGTTTCTCATTCTTGTTCAGCGGGGGACCTAGAGAAGGGACCATGGAACACTGTAGGATTAGGGATGACAAGTGCTGTTGAAGATGACCTTTGATTTGAGTTTCAGAAGACTGAAATATGGGGCATTTCAGCAAAGGGCAGATTCTAGGGGAGCTGGCCAGGCTGCTTGCAATGTGGGGGTTTGTGCTGGGACCCAGTGGGAGGCACGGTGGGTAAAATAGGATGAGGGTAATAATAATATATAACAACAACAGCTAATACTTCTTGGGTGGTTATAACATGCCAGGTACATATACACTGATTTAATCCCCCTAACAATTTTGTAATGGTCTCATTTTCCAGACAAAGAAACTGAGTCACAGAGAGGTTCCCTAGCCTGCCCAAGGTCACATGCAGCAGCAGAACCGGGGCTTGGACCCAGGTAGCGCGAATGCAGAGACCTTGACCATCTGCCCTCCTCTAGGGGGCTAGGCTGGGTTCTGATCCCTGGGGCCCTGAACCCATCATCTGGTGGGGTGGCTCGGAGCAGGGAGGCCGCCCCGGAGGTTTTTGCAAGAGTTGAGGTATGAGAAGATAAGCATCGGACTGCACCCGGGGAGAGAGAGATGTTTGCTTCTGGCGAACTATCTGCTTGTTGAGCCACAAGTATATTTTAATGAATCAGTTCAGAGAGCTTGCCACCTGGACACACGCTGAGTGTTTTGTTGCTTAAGTAGCCTCAGATTCTAGAAACCCTAGGGGGCCTCGGGAGGGCAGCCCGTTCAATTCTTTTCTTGTAGACAGAAATGCATGCACACCACAGGCCAGGTCTTCGAGGGATCGTTTCGGCCCGGGAAGCAGCAGGAGATAAGGGTTGAGTCAGGTATCTTGTCTGTTGGGTTGTAAGCCCTGTCTTACTGCCTTGAACTTACTGTCAATGCCTCACATAGAGAGTGCCAAGCACATAATAGGTCCTCAACAAAGGCTTGTAGAATGGAACTGAAATGAATACATTGAGCCAGGGGATATTTTAGGAGATGTAGAGGCTGTAGGTCATCGTCTCTGACCTCAAGGAGCTTTTTGATGTTTTGGGAAGAAAAGACAATGGCTGGAAATGAATGGCGGATTACGTGGCAAAGTCTGCAAAGCCAGGCAGACCCTCCCCTGCACAAATCCCTTTCTGTTACATGTGCTCATGCACTCGTTGAGAGAAAGAGAGAGACAGAGAGAGAGAGAGAGACATCTATCCAGGGCTTGTCAGCTTCCTGGCCGTGGCTTCCTGTCCTCAGTGGCTCCGGAGTCAGACAGCATAAGTCTCATTTGTCTTTCCCACATGAAAGTCCTGGAGCATCTGTAAGTTATGATTTGTGAAGTATCTGCTTTAAAGCAGAATGCATTTATCATCGCGCTGGCCCAGACGACACTGTGCAGTACAGGAATGAGAAGATCCCAGGCCCCAGAAGAGGAGGGGCTGGGCCAGATGACCCACCCCGTGAGTGGTGTCTGGCTGTATTGATAAAATTCTCTGGAAACGGCCCAGGAGCAGCCAGATGTTGACTTCACGGCGAGGCTCTTTGGTAAACCTTCCACTGCGTGCTGTACCGGGGCTGGGTAATTCCAGGTCTGCCCAGGAGAAGTGCAAACACATGTCCACACAGAAACTTGCACACAATTGTCCACAGCAGCAGCATTCACAAGAGCCTCAAAGTAGAAGCAATCCAGATATCCACCGGCTGATGAATGGGTCTGTGTGTGTTCATTTTATGTATATTATTTATGATCAATTCCATACTTTTATTTCTGGAATATTGTTCAGGAATAAATGAAAAGAAGTACTGATACATGGATGAACTCGAAAGCATTATGCTAAGTGAAAGAAGCCAGTCACAAAAGATCATGTATAATGTATGGCTCTGTTTCTCTGAAATACCTGAAGTAGGCAAATCCATAGGGACAGAAAGTGGATTAGTGGTTGCCTAGGGCTGGGTGTGTTGGAAGTAAATGGGAGAGGCTGCTAATGGGCATGGGGTTTCTTTTTGGGAATTCAAGTGTTGTAAAGTTGGTTGGGATGATGATTGCACCACTCCGAATACACTAAAAGCTCTGACTTACATGTTTTAAATGGGTGAATTGATGATATGTGAATTAGATCTCAATAAACCTGTTATAAAAAACCACTGTAGCTCAGGGAGGTGGTTGGGAAGTGGGCATGGGGGTAGAAGCCCTTACGTATCAGGCCCCCAAGATTCTAACCTGCGGGTCCAGGGAACGTGCATGTGCATGTTGTGTGAGTGGAAAGCATTGTCCTGTGTAGTCGAGAGAGAGTGCCCTGCAACCAGATGGCCGGGTCCACATTCCTCCCACCCCTTGACAGTCGTGTGACCTTGGGCTAGTCCCCAATCGCCTTAAAACCTGCTTTTTATTTGGGGCTCATAGTAGTTCTTATTTTATGGAGTGTTGAGAGGATTCAAGTGCTATAGCCAGCTAAGCCTTTAGCCCTATGCCCGGCACATAGGAGGTGGTCAGTAAATGCAGTCAGGGCCACTGCTAGTCTAAAAGGTACATTTGCACAAATTAGAAAAAGCCTTTCTCTGGGTGGATGAATTTGAAAAAGCTCCCCCACTGGCCTGAAGCAGCCCCCGGACTGGTGGCTGGGTGAGAACAGTGTGGGCTGGAGGCCTGTCACTTGCCCCTCCAAGTGACTTTCATCGTTCTTATCAGCTACTATGCATCACTACTCTGGCTGAAGAGTCCCCGCAAGGAAGACACAACATACTTTGGGGGTTGGCACACCATTTCCTGTCACTCTAGCAATAAACCCGACACATTTAATGAGCATTTAAAGTGCCCAGGACTGGGGGAAATTTCAGAGACTATGACAAGCCCTGCCGTCAAGATACCGAGAAGTTAGTGGGGGTGTGTAATGAACACATCTGGAATAATCTGAGGACGATGCAAGGTAGTACATAAATGAGGGGGGAGGAAGAAGTCACAGCTGTGGGATCAGGCGGATTTGAGGTCCGAGTCCTCCCCGCCACTCGGCAGCTAAGTGATCTGGGCAGGCTGCCTGTTCCCCCCGAGCTTCTGCATTCTCATCTAGAAAAATGCGGCTACCGAGTGGGATTGCCATGAGAAGTGGGGCTTGGAAGCTTCCAGACTAGAGCCAGCATTATTGTTTTGGTGAGAAGTGCGAGCATAGAGTACTCGGTGACCTTTTTATCTTAGAGCATGGCTCTTCCTGCTTAAAACCCTCTCATGGTTGCAAGGGGACTAAGCTCTGAATTTTCCATGTCCCTTCGAGGCTTCTGCCTGGGTATCCGAACTCCCACTTCGTTATTCCTCTGCCTTGGACCTGGGTCTGTTCCCTTCAGAGCACGTAGACCGTGCGGGTTTGATGATTTGTGTGTATACACTCTGTCCTTGTCTCCCATTAGAAGGGAAACGGGGGCACTGTCTTACCACTGCAGCCTGGCATGTAGCCTGGTGCCAGGCATATAGTAGGTGCTCAGTAAGAATGAATGAATGAGTGAATGAATGAATGAGTGGACAACTGCATGAAGAGTATTCCAGCAATCCTGAGACAGGGGAGTTCTGTGAAGGGGGAGGCAGTGGGGAAGGCCCTATGGGACCTTCCTCCTCTTTTCCTGGGTCACCCTCTTATCATGACCATGAGGGCATCCATGGAGAGCCCAGCATTGCCAGGGGCCTCTTGATTGCACTGTGGGCCTGGAGAGGAAGAGGGACCGTGTTCCTAACCCTTGGAGGCTGCTTCCTAAAGCTCTGCATCCTTGGGCTGCTTTCATACTTCCTGGAGACTCCAGCCTCCCATCTGAGAAACCCTGGTAATCAGCTCTGCAGAGTAGGCAGGCTTTAGATGCAAAATGCATTTGCAAGCTTTTCAAAACATTTTATCCCAGGGTTGTAAATCAAGTACTTAAAGAACTGTAAACTGGCTGGAGTGCAGAGGTAATGTATGTCTGGAAGAAACACCATCATGATTTGCTCTTTAAACTCAAGAAAAGAATCCCACTTGTTTACTTCCATTAGAGATATTGAGAAGCAGCATGAGATTTCCAGGGGGAAGGTGCTAAGAGGCCTCTGCATAGGTTCCCCTCCTTCCCTGGAAGGGGAGGGGACTGGTGGCAGTTCCAGTGGCTTGAGGTGAGCAACTTGAATCTATTTGGCCCAGGGGCAATTTCCCAGTAAAGAATGGGGGCTGCTTCTCCGTTTGAGTGTTTCCCAATGGCCATTCCCTCCCCATTTCTTCCAGCTGACTCAAAAGCCACAATGGCATCTGATCTTGGCAGATAGAAGGATTCCTTGCCTGGCTGTTGTTATTTCACCTATGATTCACCCCAAGTGCCTAAGGACACTCAGGTCCCAGTGTTGTACAAGGTAGTGGAAGGGAAGTGGACCATCCAGTCTAGGAATCTACAAGGGTGCATGGGGGTGGCCTGGAGCCAGGCTGCCTGGGTTTGAGGGACCCCTTCAAACCCCCTGTGTAGCGTTGAGATGGTGAGCTTGGCTCAGTTTCCTCATCTGTGAAATGGGAGTGGCTGTGACAACAGCGGAGCCTGGCTCCTAGGTTGTCTTACGGATTCAGGGAGGGTGCTGAGAACAGTGCCTGACCTGTAGCCAGGTCTCAAAACATGTGAACTGTTATTATTCGGGGTTGAGAGGAGGGCAAGCTCCCATTCTGCTGGGTTGCCTGGGAGGATCTTGTCTCATTCTTTAAAAACTTAGAATTTAGGGGCCTTTGCTTTTGGTCCCAATGAAGCCAGAGCCCCGTGGCTGCCTCTGCTCTCAGTCGTGCCTTTGGGTCTTCCTGGAGACACCGTTTCTCTCCCAGTGGCTTTGGCAGTGTGTGTGTGGGGACATTCAGCATCCAGTCAGCCTGGATCCTTCCTCCTGGTGACAGGTGGGTTGGAGGCAAGACTCAGGATGAAGAAAGACTTAGGAGGGGTCCTGTCCCTAAGGCAAGGGATGTTTTTGGCAGCATCTGTTAAAAGGAAGAATTGACTCACTAACATGTTTATGTGTATTGCATCCTTGAAGATGAAATCAGTCCATCAATCAATCCAGCTCACCTTTAAGGAGCACTTTATAGTTGCCAGGCCTGGGGGCGAGCACATTGACTGCATCATCTCAATGACTTTCTTCTTGGCCTTAGATCGGCCTATGAGAGGAGAGAGCTGCTGTTGCCATCCCCACTTTACCACAGGGGCCCCACTGTGTGTAACCTGGGGATGAGGGCAGGAAGGAGACGCACATCTGCCTGAGCTCTCACCTAGGACCCTAGACAGCTTCCCAGGAAGGAGTAGAAATATCTATCATTTTTTCTTGTGGCAGGTGTTCCTTCTGTTTCTCCTAGGCAGCACATTTAAAAATAAGCATTCTGGTATTTGCTGAGCTCTTCCTCAATGCCAGGCACCGTGTAGGCACTGGGGGGACCAGGAGCAAGATAGGACCTCTGTCCCAAAGGGGCTCAACCGCCTCTTGCTTCTAGAACGTGTACCTACCCCTTTCATTTCCAGACCCCCAGCTTTGCGGTTCACACTTACCCCTCCTTGCTGGCTCATTTAAGGAGACTGATTCCCTGGAGTGTTTTTGTGTTTTTTTAAATCAGAATTCATCCCTTTGCATCCAGCACATCCATTATGCAGCCTTGACTTCACAGCGTCAATTAAAAAAGATGCCAACACCCTTTGAGAAACTCTCAGCAGCCCTTGATGCAATGTAATTACTTTGTATGGTTCTTAGTAGATTAGAAAGTGAACTCTTTCTCAAAGCAGCAGAAGTGGGTTGGGGGGGGGGGGGATAATCTGTGGATCTGCTGAGCTCAGAGCCCAGCAGGAGGACTGGGATGGGCAGGCAGGGCAGTGATGGGCTCACTGCAGGGAGAATAACCCTTCACAGCTTCCTCAAGGTTAGTGGATATCTTTTCCTGGGCAGAATCAAGTGGAATGCTCAGGGAGGGACTCCGTGTGTGGGTGTGCAAGCAGCTGGTGGCAGAAATCCTGGAGAGGGGAGGAAGTAAGTGGAAATCTCCGCTAATCGGAGCCACCTTCTTGAGTGTATAAGCAGGTCCAGAGCAGGAGGATCCTCCCCGCACAGTCCTAATCACAGGAAAGATTTAGTGAGTGAGCACTATGTGCCAGGCACTGTTCTAGCTACTTTACATGCCTTCTGTCCTTTGAGCCTCTATTATTAGTGCATTCATTTTGCAGACGAGGAAGGAGAGACTTAGATCAGGTGACTTGCCCAAAGTCACAGAGCCGGATTCTGGGCTGGGCCGTCTATCGTCAGGGTCATGGTTGTAACCACTGGGCTCCAGGGCCTCTCAGGGTATGGAGCACTGTGAGCCTCTGCAGCTTCCTGCTTCGGGTCATTGAACCCGGACGTAAAGCTCAGAGAAAGTTCTCTTCAGGCTTGTGAAATAGCAATTTGAGAAACTTGGTTCTGTAATGTCGATTTTTTCTGTGTCTTACTCATTTCTGTCCTTCTAGTGTTAGTCCAGTGCCAGGCACACAGTAAGAATGCAATAAAATTTTGTTAAGTGGCTGTGTTATGAGTCTGGGGATGTTGTCAGGAGGCTTGGGAGCTGGTCCCAGCATTGCCACAACTTCAGCTATGTGACCTTGGGCAAGATATGTCCCTTCTGTGACTTCAGCTAACTTATCAGTGAGATGAGAGCTCTGGGCCGGATTTTTGTTTTAGGATTCATTCTTCATTCAACAAATATTTGTTGAATGCCTGCTATGTGTCAGATACCATTCTGCTCTGGGCGACAGGGAGAGAGTGACGATGACAATGAGACAGATGATGTTCCTGCTCTCTCAGAGCTTACATTCCAGCCCCTTCCGGATTCTGCATCTGGTGCGTCCTCATGTCGCATGGAAAGCGGCAGACGCTGAATCCTTCCTTGTTTGCCTTTCTTTGCTGGAAGGCGTGTCCCACCAGTGCCAGATGCTTATTGGTTCTGCTCACTGATACATCCCCGGTGCCTAGCACAGTGCCTGGCAAGTAAATATCGGTGACACGCGGCAGGCATGCCTGAATGAATGATTGCAATGTTTCTCTTGCTAACAAAATCTCAGATATGAAAATTCTAGGATTAAAGTGCAAGAAGAAAATTAAGGCCACAAGGTGTCATTTTCCAGGAAAACCAGTGTTTGTTTTTTTTCTGCTTGTTAAGTTTTTATTGATTTCAGAGAGAGGAAGGGAGAGGAAGAGAGAGATAGAAACATCAATGATGAGAGAGAGACATTGATCGCCTGTCTCCTGCACGCCTCCTATTGGGGATCGAGCCTGAAACCCGGGCATGTGCCCTGACCGGAATTGAATCTCGACCTCCTGGTTCATAGGTCAATATTCAACCACTGAGCCACGCCAGCTGAGCAAAAACAGTGTTTTTTTAAAGGCAAGATGCAGCTGAGATTGGGAAGGTTTGTTATCTCTGCTAGCTGAGGGATTAGCAAGTTAGGCATGATCCCTTAATTTTTTCATCTGGTGATGCTTTTTGCAAACCAGAGGGAAAAAAAAACACCTCTCCCATTCCCCCAACTCCCTTTGCTCCAAGTAGAAAAAGCACTTGCTTCTTAAAACAGCTCATGCAGGGAAAAATTATGACAAATATTTTGCATTTCTCTGGTGGCGGCACAGTCTGAATTCCTTTCAGCCCCACAATGAGTTCTAATTTTATGAAATGTTTGGATTAGCCCCCAATTTTCCGGTGGAATTTGGGAGGCTTGTATTTGTACTTATCCTTGAAGTGAAGAAATCTCATAAAACCCGTGCAGTGTCTCAGGCCCAGTGGGACGTTCTAGCCAAGGACAAAGTGACCATCAACAGAATGACGGGGAAGAAAGAGATCCCTCTGGCAGCTGTGGGCAGGCTTTTCGGACCGTGGTGTGTTCTGGAACTGCAGTCTCTGGGGCTTGGCTGGGCTGCATACCACTTCCAACTGATCACGGGCTATAAAAATTCCAGCCCAAGTACAATGCCTTGTACCTGACCTTGTTTCTTCAGTTCCTGGAGCCTGAGAACATTAGGGCACCTGGTAAGTAATAGGGTGAGAGGCATTTGATAACACATGGTGCTGTATTCCCGTGTCCCCTGCCCTGCTCCTAGCACAATTGCCTTGTGTTATAATTTCCAGTTTACTTATCTGTTTCTGCCTCTAGCCCAGCCCTGTTCTATATGGACGCACGTGGCTGTTCAAATGAAAATTAAGTACAATTAAATAAAGTGAAAACTTCAGTCCCTTGGTCATACTGGCCCCTGATTAAGTGCTTAATAACCCTTTGTGGCTAGTGGTTACCGTTGGACAGTGCAGAGGTCATTTCTGTCATAGAAAGTTCTGAAGGACAGCACTGCTCTCGGTGCTGAGTTTAATCATTGCCATGACACACTCCACTCCTTACTTTGCTTTAGTAGCTCCATACGTAGCACTTGTCACCATCGGTAATTATCTCTAAGCAACCTAATTTATCTTTTCTGTGTCTTCAGTGGCTAGGACAGTGCCTAGTGTGTAGTAAGCGCCCAGTAAAGACTTTTAGAATGAATGAATGAATGAAGTTGTCTGATTCAGCATTGATTTCCATGTGCCTCACATGCCGTGGGCCTTCAAAACATTGAACGAATCCTTCTGGAGTTGTAACCATTGAATGGATTCATTTGATATTTGTTGAGCACATACTATGTGTCAGTCATTGAACGAGGCCCCGGAGGTATGGGATGAACAAACAGACACGATCCTCTAGTGAAGGAGCTTATCCAGTCCAATGGTTCTTAAATTTGTGGGAATGTGGATCTCCTGGGTATGCCTGTTAAAAGGCACCATCCTCGGCACCCACCCCCGAGAATCTGATCCAGCAGGTCCAGGGTGGGACTCAGGGTGGCCTGAGAATCTTGTGTTTTAACCAGGCAACTCAAGAGAGTGGGAAGGGTTGGTCCATGGTCTGTACTTGGAGGAACACAGCAGTGGGCAGCTAGTTGTTGTATTCATCTGGGGATAGACACCCCGCTTTCCTCAGTCTACATCTTCTCTTGTGCTGACCAGAGGGCCTAAGACCCTGCGTCCTTATTTTGGCCTGAAGCTTTAGGTCTCTTTGCTATTATCCTTCCATGGAGTAGTAATAATAACTGCAAACAGTTGCATCCCATCCTCATGGTAACCTTAAAAGATGCACACCATTATTACCCCATTTTACAGTGGGTAAACTGAGGCACGGAAAATTAAGTCACTTGCTCATGTTTGCACTACTCAGACCCTGAAGTGCTGCTTACTCACTGGGCCTTGAGCAGCTGCCTCCCAAATGCCAAATGGGCCTTTATCTCCTTTTCTGCCAGTTGCTCAGAATCAAAGTTCAGGTATATTTACGAAATGCCCGTTTAGGGGATTAGCACAGTTGGGCATTATGAGCTCTGTTGTTCTGCACATACCTTTCCTGGCCTCAGGGAGCATAACTCGCTCACTCAGTGGACGTCCCCTTGCTCCTGCTCTGTGCCAGGCCTGTGGTGCTCCCAGGTGTGAGGGCCTTGCCCCTGGCCTCATGGAGGACAGACACAGGCAGGGACTTTCCCAGAAAGTGTCACACCCAAGAGGGGACTAATATCCACATGGGAAAAGCAAAGCAAATCTTAAAAACTAGGAGTTCGCTCATTTTGCTGTTTGTGACTCGGTTTTTACATAGTTTTGCCATAAAGGCAAACGTAAGGAACGATGTGTCTGCCTTCTGCCCTTCTTTAACCACTTAGCAAGGCAGGGAACCCCGTAGCCTTGGGAGTGCCCCCAACGCCAGACCTGCTTGGGAGAACCCTGACATAAGACGGAGAAAGGGAGAGGAGTGGACATTTACGGAGCACTTGGTGTGTGCCTTCTGCAAGGCACCGGAGGAGGCAGGACACGCATTCGGCGCCCAAGGCCCTCTCATTTCACCGCAGCTCGCTGACCGCAGTGGCTGTTCATCCGCACTTTGCAGTTGAAGGAATTGGTGCTCAGAAGTAACCGACCTGCTCCTGTCATCACGGTAGCACCTGGTTCAAAACTCAGGCCCGCCTGGCCCCACGTGCCTCTTCCCGCTATCCCACTGGCTCCCAGCCCGGCTGAGCATTAGAATAACCTGGGGACCTTTTAAAAGCTCTTTGGGGATGAGCCCAAGCATCAGTATCCCCCCCCTCCCATTGCTTTTTAGAGAGAGTGGAAGGGGGGGGAGAGAGAGAGAGAAACACTGATGTGAGAGAGACACATCGATTGGTTGCCTCCCACACTCGCCCTGACCAAGGTCCGGGATCGAACCTGCAACCCAGGTACATGCCCCTGACTGGGAATCGAACCTGAGGCCCTTCGGTGTGCAGGCCGATGCTCCAACCACTGGACAACACCAGCCAAGGCCCAAGCATCAATATTTTAAAACCATCCCCCAGGTTGCTGTAATGCACTGTTGGAGTTGAGAGCCGCTGGCTGAAGCATGCTGACTGTGGAAGCCCAAGGGTCTGGACTCCTGAAGGTGTCCCCATCCATGACTGGTCACACTGGGGCCTGGTCCACAGGAAGGTGAATCTCCTCCCCCACTCTTGCCCTCAGGGAGGATTGGTGTGTCCAAAGCCATCCCCCCGGACCCGGGCCGTGACCTTTGGCTCTGTTGCATCAGAGGCTGCCCGTAAACCGTCAGCCCGCTTGTTTTCTTTTTAGGCCCCAGTTGTAGCGACCTTTGTGTGTCTGTTTATTTCAGGGAAATAACTCCATCCTGCAAACTTGATTCCCCGGGGGCTACAGAAGGGATTCTTATAGTGGGGTGACCTTAAATGTCCTCTTAAAAGAGGCTACAGCTGTTCCCTTTCTCCCGACCCCTGTCTCACTTTGCCCTCTGACATCGCACTCTCAACCTCATATTTTGAGGCTCTCCCTGTAGTGTTCTTATGCACATCTCTGCATAAGGTCTCTTTGTTTTTTTGTTTTAATTTTTATTTATTTAAATCCTTAGAAGAGGACATTTTTTCCATTGCTTTTCAGAGAAAGTGGAAAGGAGAGAGAAAGAGAGAGAGAGAGAAACATCAATGTGACGGAGACGCACCGATTGGTTGCCTCCCACAGGCGCCTAGACAGGGGCCGGGGATTGAGCCTGCAACTGAGGTATGTGCCCTTAGCCAGAATCGAACCCGGGACCCTTTAGTCCACAGGCCGATGCTCTAACCACTGAGCCAAACCAGCCAGGGCAGGTCTCTGTTGATAATGGTAATTTAAAAAGCAGTTTTGAAGCATATGCTTTAAGTTGGGCACATGACTGGGCATTTTCTATATGTCATCTCATTGCATTTTGCCTTTTCTTGGCAGTAACGAGCGTAAGCACAAGTCTGAACTCTGGGGATTTCTACCCTTCTTTACGATGGAGGAAGTTATAGTCATGCCACGATTTGCTGGCCTTGTTGGAGGGTGAGGTGCTCCAGGGACTGTAGAGGCTGCCATATGGGAGCATGAGTTTGGCTGGCATGGCGGTGGGTGGTTGGCTGATTGAGCAGAAGGGTCTGGGGAAAGCAGAGAGGGGCCCCCAAACCAGCACTGTCCTACCTGGCATGAGCCTCGGCCAGGGAGATGGAGCATACTGGTTAGTCGGACGCCTTGCTAAGATGCACACTCTCTTGCCTTCTTAAAACAAAGTGCCTTGAAGGTAGTTGAACCTTCTTGATGCCTTGATGTCTTTGGGGAGCTTCTAAGTAATCCTCAGCGCTGTGTTTTGGCGTTCTGATGTCTGCTATTTATAGTTTGTCTATCTTCTCCCTCATCAACTTTCATTCCTTTGTGTGACCTTTTTAAACAGTAAAATTCTTCTTTTCCCTACAGCAAAAATAATGCATGCTCAATGCCGAAAACTCACAGGACAAGATTAAAGGTGACGTTAGCTGTCCTGCTTGATTCTGTCAGCGAGGCCGTGTCTCGTGGCTTTTTGGGTCTGTTTGCCCACGTTCCCACAGATGGACTGTGACCGCGCTTGTTAGAATTGTTAGTAGGAGAGCTATGAGTGACCGTCTGTGGGGGCTCAGTGCATGGATTGGATGACATTTCTTGGCTTTTCTAAGGGTTAGGTGCAGTTATTCCTACAGTCTTCACAGCTGAACTGTCCCTGGCAGTGAATCTAGTGAAGTTTCGTCTTCTCGTGTAATAGGATGAGGCACTGTGGGGGAGTAGGGCTGGCCAGGGTCACCCAGTAAGTACGTGGCCAAGCTGGGTCCCTTGACTCAAGGTCCAATGCATTTCCCATTTTGCCACTTCTTGTTTAAAAAATTTCACTTATTGGGATTACATTGTTTAATAAAATTATGTAGGTTTCAAGTGCACAATTCTATAACACATCATCTGTATGTTGTCTTATGTGTTCACCACCCCAAGTCAAGTCTCCTTCCGTCACCATGTTTCCCCGTCTACCCTCTTCTACCTCCCCCCACAGCTCTTTCCCTCTGGGAGTCACCACAGTGCTGTCTGTGTCTATGAGATTTTTTATTAATTTCTTCACCTTTCTCACCCAGCTCCCCAGCTCCCCTCACTCTGACATCTGTCAGTCTGTTCTCTTTATCTATGAGTCTGTTTCTATTTTGTTTATTTGTTCATTAGATTCCACATATAAGTGAAATCACATGGTATTTGCCTTTCTCTGACTGGCTTATTTCACTTAGCATAGTACCCTCTAGGTCCATCCGTGCTGTTGTGAAAGGTAAGATTTCTTTCTTTTTTACGGCTGAGTAGTATTCCATAGTGTAAATGTACTGCAGTTTTTTTATCCACTCATCTACTGATGGGCACTTGGGCTGCTTCCAGATCTTTTGCCACCTCTTACCTGTGTTCTTGACTGTGGGTGAAGAGATAATGGGCTTTGGGATAAAGGAGCTGTTGCTATATTTGGATAATTAAATCCAGGAAAAACCTACCTTTACCTCAATCATGTACATTGCTCAAGTGACAGATTTTTTTAACTCCTTTTTCTGAGGGTGTAGAAAGAGAATGTAGCCTCCTCTTCAGCATGCCAGACCCACTCTCTGAACATCAGTCTTGGATTAACAAGGGGATGGACTCAGAAACACACTTGAAAGCAACATGCATTGCTATCCACACATAGCTTACATTTTATGACCTGCTTAAAAGATGCAGGGAGCATAAATCTTGAGGAGGTTTGTCTTATTTACTTGTTTGTCTTTTCTGCAGATGGGATGCTTGCATCAGAGCCGGGCTGGCTTCAGATGTCTGCTCCAGGATATTTTAGCTGAACTGTATGAGTCCATTAAACAAATGTAAGAGTTTTTGGGAAAGAAGGGCTGTGTCTCAAACCAAATGTTTTACATGGAGAACATCTGGGGAATATTGGTATTTGTGTGTACAGTACATCAGAAAGCAGCTTGGCGGGGTTCAGCTGGGATGTTTCTGGCCTGTGGTTGCTGGATTTGACAGTTTCGTTGTAAGAGAATGGTTCTTATGAAGTGTTGCCATAAAGGCGATGCTGGATCCAGGAAGGGGTGTCCTTGTTTCGCTGCACTCCCAAATTGTTCTGATTAGCTCCCTGGCCAGGTCGCCCACGACATTTGAACAGTCCGATCTCTGAGCTCGTTTTCTCCCCGAGGCTTGAGCTCCAGAGAAAGGAAGCAGCACAATGCCAGGACTCCGAGTGTTTCTTCTTTACCCCGTGTTTCCACAGATTTGACGAAATGTGGAAACAGCTGTGGTCCAGCGGAAGTAGCATTGGCCACAGAATCCAAGTACCTGGGTTGATACTTGGGTGTTGACTTTATGACCTGCTGGGACTTGGGGAATTCTTTTCCTGTTTCAGTTTCCCTCTCCTCCCTATTTCATGGGGTAGTGGGTTAGAGTAAAATAAAGTGGGGTGGCATTGTGTACATAGGAGTTGGTCATTTACACCATGGTATTGCACCCATGGATTTGTGGTCTTACCCACAAGTACAGGAGCAGCTTGGACCTGAGTGGAATCCTGTATATCATCTGGGTAGGTTGTCTGACTTCAGCAACTTGTAGACACTGGGCCAGGCTGGTGGTAGTGGGTGGATGGGTGAGAAAGGAATCATCCTGATGAAAGTTAAGACTTTTGCTATGTATCATGTTTGATTCAATTCAACTCAACAGTTATTTATTGAGTGTCTTCTGTGGTACCAGACTCTCCTAGATGTCCTAGGAGACACAGGGGCCCTTGTTCCCCATTCTCTGCTTGCTATGCCTGGTATTGACCATGAATGGCCCTCCCTTTTGTTAGTTTACATGTCGACTGTGTTTTAGGGAGCATGGACAATGACTGCTGTATTAGTCTGCTCAAGCTGCCATAACAGTACCACAGACTGAGTGGCTTAAACAACAGAAATTTATTTATTTTTACAATTCTGGAGGCTGGTAGTCCAATATCAAGGTACCAGCAGGGTTGGTTTCTGGCAAGGCCTCTCTCCATGGCTTGTAGACAGCAGCCTTCTCGCTGTGTCCTCACATGGTCTTTCCTTGGTGTGCATATGCTCCTGGTGTCTCTTCCTCTTCTTATAAAGACACCAGCCCTATTGGATCAGCACCCCACCCTTATGACCTTACTTAACCTTAATTACCTTTTTAAAAGGTCCTATCCTCAGATAGTCATGCCAGGTGTTAGGGCTTCAACAAATGAACTTGTGTGTATGTGTGTGTGGGGGGGTGACACACACACAATTTGGTAAATAACAACTGGTCAGTATTTTATTGGTGTGAACATTATTTGGCAGAAAATATGGCTAGACTTCCTGCACCTTTCTTCAAGTTGGGTCAAAATGATCCTTACTGAACCCCTAGTCAGCATATCCTACAGGACCAAACTTGGGAAAAGAAAGAACTAAGGAAGCCCAGCGGAACTATGTAGGAGAAACTACTAATAGATGGTCTCTTCTGAGACTGTTGTCGGTATGAATGTCCCAGCCGTTTTGAGACCCCTGAAAGTTCAATTCTGAGGAAAGAGAATCTCCTTAGTCAAACTCTAGGATTGTGGGTCCACCCATTGACATGAATTATCTGGACCGACAGTCTCTTTAGAACTGCATCCAATAGGGTAGAGCTCGTCCCCAGAGTAAAGTCAGGGCGTTTCTACTAGTAGAGGGGTGAATGGGTGCAGGGCAGGGAGGATCCCCCATGTCCACTACCCTTTCCAATTGGATTGTAAGCAACTTAAAGGGTAGGCCTGGGTCATGTTCTACAGCACCTGTATCAATGCCTTATTCAGAGTATATTTCCCAAAATTACTTGCTGGAGAACTGACTCATTATTGCATCATTTTAGGGACACACCTCCCAGGCCCTGCTGTTGGATTCTGCCAACTGCATTGGCTGGCCTCACAGGGAGCAGCAAGGAACACCAGTGGGTGTGCTTTTGAAGATAGAAGTGGTTTAAATTTTAGCTTAAAAAAAGACTTAGGGTGGGGACAAGGCAGTGTGGCTTTGGTGGGGCCTTCATCTCCGGAGACTATTATTCATCAGACACCAACCATGTGCTAGGTGCGGCCTGCTTTGTCAGTGGTTGAGAGGTTAAGAGTATGGGCCTTGGGTGTTGTTTTTTTTTAGCGAGACCCAACTCTCCTACTTATTAGTTGTGTGCCCCAGGGCATGTTACTTAACTTCCCTCAGACTCAGCTTATATTCATCGAGAAAGCAGAAATGATAATGTTTCTGCAAGAATTTAATGAGCGAGAGGTTGAGGCTCTTAACGGGATGGTGCCCAGTTCCTGGCATATACTAAGGGCTTGATGACTGGTGGTTATTATGATTGCTGTTAGCTATTAGTGGGAATTATTATCTCCCAGCTTGGCTCCATTTTAAAGATGAGCAAGTTCAGGCGAAGTGATTTTGGGACAGTGATGGATTGGGTTCAACGCTTGAGTAATTAGGAAGTAAAAGGAGACTCAGGGGCAGGTGCCTGTGGAAGGATAAGATGTCCTGCTATGGTTTTATGGTTTTTAAGGGTCCTTTTCCCCTGGCTTTATTGACATATAACTTATTTGAGTTTAAGATGTACAGGTGATGATTTGATACACATATATAAAACGGTTATCACAATAAGGTTAGTTAATACCTCCATCCCCTCACATAACTACCATTTTTATAATTTGTGTGTGTGTGTGTCTGTGTGTGTGTGTGTGTGGTAACATTTAAGATCTCTCTTAAAACTTTCAGGTATTACAATAATGTTAACTAGACTCACCATCCTGTACACTAAATCCCCAGAACTTATTCATCTTATAGCTGAAAGTTTGTACCCTTTTACCAGCATCTCCCCAGCCCTCCCACCCCCAAGCCTCTGTCTTCCACCCACCTACTCTCTATTTCTATGAGTTTGGAACTTACATATTCCACATGTAAGTGAAATTTCCTACAGTATTTGTCTTTCTCTGTCTGACTTCACTTGGCATAATGTTAAGGGTCCTTTTCAGTGGTTGGGGTCTGTCTCAGCAATAGCTTTTTGGCATTTCCTCTACACCAGGCACCTGCTAGGCACTGGAGCTGCACAGAAGAAAACAGAAGCGGTCTCTATGGGAATGAAACCTAGACGTAATGGTGATCGAGGTTATAAAAGGCGACCTATATGAACTTGATGGGGCTCATGGCAGGGATGGGTGTGGGGGAGGGGGCCAGCTGAAGGAGTGAGGTGCAGAGGATAGAGATCCTGGGGAGCTCCTGAAATGCCTGCCTGGAACTGAGCATGCTCCTTGGGGGTCCAGGCTGTCATCGCCTGGGGGGATGTGCATTTGTAGCTGGAGGTGCTGCCGTGACTAGCATCCCGGGCAGGTTTGCAGGGCAGTAATTAGCGGGTTGATAAGCATCCAGATGCATTTGGCAGTGGGACTGTGGAGCAGGAACCAGCCTGTTAACTCTCTGGGTGATGGACAAGGAGAGCTTCCCTTGGAAGGAAAAGAAGCTTCTGCTAGTGAGGGGATGATGAATGAGGCCTCCAGGGGGACAGACTGCAGCCGGTCTATTGTTCCTTCCTTGTCTGATACGTCTTTGCACACTCTAATTGCCATAAATCAGTTTTCTGAATAAGACGGAGTCTGTCGGGATAAAAATACCTTCTAAAGAATCTTCTCTTTCACTTAGCTGTAAAATCACCCATGGTTAAAATATGAAATTTAAAGCCATGTGTGTTTTGTTTGGTTTTGCATGTTATATGTATTTTACCATCTTAAGAGATTAAAAACCTCTTCTTTGTTCCGCTCACCTGGATCACCTGAATTCAATGGACTAATTTCTTTTCCTTTTGGAAAACTAATTTTGTTTCTTAGCTGTTTTGTGTTCCTTGTTGCTCCCAAGGTCAATGATTCCGTAGCAACCTGAAGTTAATATTTAAAAGCAGTGTTTTCAGGGAATTAGGAAATAATGGGATGAAAACCTCCCAACTATGCCTATTCATGTGTGCTATCAAATCAGCCTTCAGAAATTGGAACAAGGTTGGGACTGAGTTGGACTGGAAACGGTGTCCCTGGCGTGTCTGTGTGAGGACAGCGCCCTGGCATTAGGTGGAGCTGAAATAATGCATCGTGCTGCGAAATGGGTCATCATTTGCCAGCGTGCTTAGGAGTGTCTGTCACTCCTCATCCTGGCTCATTAATAATGCAGCCTTTCTGGGGACTTTGCCGCGCAGGAGCCCGCCTCCCATGTCACTGTTGAACTTTTCTGTGGCGGTTTCTGGCCTGCTGCTGGCTGTGCCTTGGAACTTAGGACTCCTTGCCCGGCGTAGTAATCCAGGACAGGGGTGGGACTCAAGACTCAGCTGCAGTTCCAGTGCTGCTGTTAACTTGGGGGCCTGTGCTTTAGCCTCCCTGGGACTCAGTTTCCTCATCTGTAAAATGGAGGGGAGGCGGCATAGAACATTCTGAGGTCCTTCTAGCTCTAACACCCGCTGTTGATAGCGGCACTCGTTGTGCCTCTGCCATGGTGACTCCTGGCCTTCTCTGCCCTCCGTCATGTGCACAAGCCGATGCGATTCCCACATTTACCAGTTTGTGGGTTGGTATGCTTGTCATCCTCATTGCGGGTGAGGAAGCTGGGCCTGTGATGTGCTTTCCTGAGCACCTCTGTGTGCAGGGGCGCCCTGGCCAAGTGGCTGTGACTGATGACAAGGCGAAGGTGCTGATGCTGGGTTTCTCAGCATTTCTGGCTGGGGCTTGGCTGGGCTTGGAGACTGACAAATAAAAGTTGCACAATCCTAAGCTTACCTAAGCCATGTTATAAACAGAGTCAGCGTGATCGGACGCTGCCAGTCGAGGCTGAACAACTTGTGAGTAACCTCAGCCCCCTGGTCTAGTCCTTCCTCTGCCTCCCCAGGGCACTTGTAACCTGCAAAGAGAGAGTGGCATGTGAGAATTCGGAGTTGCCGTTGCATTTGGCTTTTGGTGACGTGAAAGTCCGTAAACAGCTGCTTGGCCACTTGAGTCCCAGCTACACAGCCTTCATTTTCAGTCCTTCTGCAACTCCAGTTGCCTGTGTGGCGTCTTGTGCTACTGGAGGCCTTTTCATGCAGGTGGCCGTGGGGGTGTTTATTAGAGCAGAGCCCCGAGAGACTTCTAGGGGATCCTGGTCAGAGAAGGCTCCTCACGGCCACAGCCAGACCATCTCTCACCCAGCAGGCAGAGCCTCACGTTCTCCCTCCTCCTTTGGACACATCCACTTTTACCAGGCGTGGGAGCCCAGGTTGCATGCTGTGGATGAAGTCATCTATCAGCAGCCAGCTTCTGGCCCTTATGGGGGCCACAGGCCGGCCTCGGGCTAGGACGAGAGGAAGCAGCTTTCCAGGTGCCAGGGGTAAATTAATTCAGGTCACCAAGCCCCCTCCAGGAAGCAACTTGTTTATAATTCCCCTCTAGATAGATGGGCAGCTCCTCAATTTTCTCTAATCACCTAATGTTTAGTATTTAAGGTACGGAATAATAAGGGCCAGGCTGGCCCCATTGACTGCAGTTTGAGATGGCATTTCTTAAACTTCACAGTGCAGCAGAATCCCTGGGGAAACTCATAAAAAATGCTGACAGGAGCTGGCCCCCACCCTCAAAATTCGGTAGATCCGGGATGGGCTCTGGAATCTGCATTTTGACAGTTTTCCCTCTCCCCCCTGAACCAGGGGGTCTGACTCGGGGGGTGCTCACCACTCTTTTGCAAATTGCTTTCTCTGAGAATCTAACTGTGCTCTGAGCTGGTTTGTTGCTTGCTTTTGGCATTGCTACTGGTGTTAACTTTCCCTTGGCCTTCTTTTCGCTGCTCAGTCAGCCATGGCCACTATCTCGTGTTTACAAACCTCAGCGCCCGTTGTACAGGGGAGTGTAAATCTACCTGAGATTTCTTAGTCATTAATTCAATTTCCCTTGTGGCATCACCACGTGCAATAACGACAGTCTTAGCTCAGTCTTTTTATTTTTTTATTTTTATTTATGTATTTATTTTTTATTTTTTAAACATATCTTTATTGATTTCAGACAGAGGAAGGGAGAGGGAGAAAGAGAGAGAGAAACATCAATGATGAGAGAGTCATTGATCGGCTGCAGCCCACAACCCGGGCATGTGCCCTGACCAGGAATCGAACCCTGATCGCTTGGATCCTAGGTCAATGCTCAACCGCTGAGCCACGCCCGGCTGGGTTTAGCTCAGTCATTGAAGGGGGAGGGGAGTGATGGAGATTCTACTCTACGTATAGAAAAAAGTCCCAGGCCTCTCTGAGGTCCGCCAAAGCAGGCCCTGGCGCCGTCAAATAAAAATCTGATTTGCTGCTTAAATTCTGGAACTAGAACACATTTTTCATAGCAGGAGAAAAATCAGTATCATCCGAGGAAACAACATCTCTGATGGAATTTTGAGAAATAGAAGATTGAGAAGTGAGTTGCAGAGGGTTATATTTTTAGAACCTCTTACAAGATTAAAGGGCTGGTGGTGGTGAATGGTGGGATGCCATTCTTAGAAGAAGAGGCTCTTTTTTACACATGCCGTGCTCCCTGGCATCAGGGTGCCTCTTTTCAGAGCCTGTTGATACAACTCTTGGCTTCCAACCTGCTTCTGTCTGAAAAAACATCCATGTAACAACATGAATCAACAGGCCGGAGAGGAAGAGGGCTGTGGGTCCCGCGGCAGAGCTGGCTTGGGTCCCTGTGGGGCCGATTGCCTCATTGCAACTTGTTGGAGTGTTTTCCTGAGTTGGCCAGAGCTGTGGGTCATTTAATTAATTAGGGGCTTTGGCTGCAAGATGGTCTCCTGGGTGGCATCCCTGGGGTGATGGCTGGGCACAGGCTTTCTGAGTGAAAGCCAGTGGGTGATCCTGTGGGGCTTGGGACCCATGTGGCCCGACTTCTGACCAGACAAGAATGGGAACCTGTGCACTGGCCTCCAACTTGGCTTCCCAGAGGCCACTTGCATCGGTCCCCTTGGTAAGAAAAGGTCCCTGAGCTGCCTCTGATACAGTGCCCTGCAGCTCCCGTGGAACGTGGAACATGGCTGGGCGTGAGATCACACCTTGTGAATGGCGGGGAAGCTGCCAGCTCCTCCTGCCAGATAACTGCAAACTTGTTTTCACTAAGTGATGCTAATGCCGTGTTTATGGCGTGTGTCTTCCCTGCTGCTCACTCCCCAGGCCTGCCTCCTGGCACTTGACATGGGACCCTCTAAAACTTCATCTGCTTGGAGAGGGCTCATCACACTGGGCTTGGGAGACTGTTTGGGATCTTATGAGAGATTCTGTCACCTGCCACATTTGCTGTCCATCCTAACTTTAAACACAACCTCAAGAATTAGCAGCCTCTGAGCTCAGCCTGCCTGGGTTTGAGTCTTAGCTCCACTGTTCGCAAGCTGTGTGACTCTGGGTAATATTTATGTCCTCTGTGCCTCAGTTTCTTCCCCTCGAAAATGGGGTTGTAGTTAGGATTAAATGAGCTAAGGTCCACTGCACATGGTTCACATGTAATGAATGTTAGTCACTGCTGTTAAGAATGTTGTCACTGATTAAAAATGTTGATATGTCAGGGCCAAAGGCAGAGCACTAAGATCTTGCTACTCACAGTGGATCCTTGAACCTGCATCGCTGGCATCACCTGGGAGCTTGCTAGAAATGCAGACTCCCAGGCCCCCTCCTTAGAACTTTGGGTTCAGAGTCTGCATTTTAAGTAACAAGATGCTCATGACCCCTGTAGGAGAAGCACTGCTCTAGAGCACTCCTCGCAGGCTGACGTATGGGAGTGAATGAGCATCCATGAGGGATGGCTGTGGTGGGACGAAGGCAGCGATTGTCTTGGCTAGAGCCTCAAATACACACAACTTGCCCAGAACATGCCCCCCTCCCCAGAGCAGGCCAGGAAGACAGCTGGCTGCCTGCTGAATGTGGGCATGCAGGCTGGCTCTGAATGTTAACCTGCTCTCCCACCAGTATAAATGTGGGGAGAAGATGTGTGGGGAAACGGAGGGGAGAGGTCTGTGAGATGATTTGCTTTGGGTTCATCACCCCTATAACATGGTCCAGGACCCCGTATCTGATAGGCCTCTTTTATAGTTACCCCCATTCAGTGAACACCTACTGTGTGCCAGGCACTAACCTACCATTTTACAGATCAGGAAACTGAGGCCTACCAGGTTGGGGCTTGCCTGAGGCCGGCCAGCCAGTACAGGCCTGAACTTTTGTCATTCTGCTCTGCTTGCCCATAACCCTGCCGAGATCACCAAGCTCCTTCATTCGCGGCGGCGGCGGGCTACAGAGCAGGTGGTGCGGCGGGCTGCAGAGCAGGTGGTTTGGGGTTATTATTCACAAAAAGAGAAACTGCCCCGGCAGAAGAGGAGGCCGGGCCCATTACATTTAACAAGGGATGGGAATTGGCTGCGCCGAGTTTGCCTCTTAAGCAGGCAGGCACTGCAGGGCAGCATTGGCAGGTCCCCGGCCAGACCTGCGGCTGCATACGGTTTAAACATTAAACCACGGGGTGGCCTTATTTAAAAGCAGACCGTTTTATAAGAGACGCGGTGCCGTCTAGACGTGGGGACATTTATGAAAGTTGCTGTGCTGCGTGCTGGGCTCAGACACCTGACTTCCCGGCCCCAGTTATTTCCAAGGCGGAGTGAAATCTGACTCGTGCAAGAACAAATTGGATTTTTTTTTTTGAGGGTGTATGGTTTCAGACATTCGGTAATCTCTTCCTGCTGGGCCCTTTCCTTATCTCGGTCTTTCCTTGTAGATGTGGTGAGGAGGGAGGAAAACGAGAGGAGCTTTTTCCATAATGCTGGCCTCTGTGCGTGTCTTCGGTGGCCTTTGGGCATGAGGGAAATTCTGTAATCATTTGGGCGATTTTTCCGTCTTGTCCTTTGCGCCCCCCCCCCCCATCTTGAGGGCTGGGGCAGGATCATGTTGGCTGCCTTTTGTATTGTCTCAGCACCGTGCCTGGCACCTGGTAGGCACTCAAAGGAATAAGTGGATGAACAGATCCAGAAAAGCTGAGCTGGAGAGCGTGAGTCAGACTTTTGACTGCAAGGAGGAAGAGTTTATTCCCTTGTTCACCTGGATGGGCAACCACAAGGAGATGGGGAAGACGGTCCTAGGTTCAAATTGTCCATCTTCCTTCTGGTCTCAGACTCAGGTGCCATGATGACCATGGTGGGCCCCAGCCGCTCTGAGCTTCCTGATATTTCAGACCAGGGTACAATTTAGAAACCCAGGAGAGAGGTGCTCCAGCCCTTGGTGTTCTTTGGGAACAAATGTGGTTTCCATTCCCTCCCTCATTCACTGCTCCCTGAGTAACCAGGAGGAATTCAAGTTTGCTCTGAGGATGAAAAGAAGACCCGATTTCTGGGGCACCCTCTCCGAGTTAAACACGGTTGACATTTATTGAACACCTACCCTGGGCCAGGCACATTCTAAGCACCTAACATGTAATCCTCACAGGGAGGGACCCATGAAGGTAACACTGCTGTTTCTATACAGATGAGGAAACTGGAGCACAGAGAGGTTATGTAACATGCCCAAGGTCACACAGCTAGTGAGGAGTTTTAGCTAGGACTTAAAGCCACATCGCTAACCGTTATGCAATACTGTTTCACTGTGCCCTGGCTCGGTGTATCCTTTAACTTCATGAAGCAGGCGCTGCCTTCTGTTACAGAAGCTACACTTACAGGTCTCCTCCTCCTCCTTCTTAAACAACTATTTAAAAATGCGACCGCCATTCTTAGCTCTCTAGGCCCTGCAGAAACAGGCCTCGAGCTGGATTCGGCCCATGAGCTGAATGACTATGCAGCAGACAGAGAAGCAAGAGAGCTTCAGATAGTTTGAAATGGCCCCAAAGAGATAAAATGGGGAAGGGTATAGAGGGGGTGGCCAGGGGTGGCCTTATCAACCAGCGGGGTCAGAGAGGGCTCCCTAAGGGGGTGGCATGAAGCTGAAGCTTGAGCAGCGAGAGCGATGTCAAGATCTGAGGTGTGTAAAGCACTTAGCGCAGTGTCTGTGCCGTAAATTAAGTGCTGCATGAATGTCTGCTATTATTACTCCCGTATTGCTTTTTGTGGTTTGCCACTAACTGGCTCTGTGACCTTGGGTAGTCACCTCGCTGCTCGTGGGAGCTGAACTGAGAGCCTTCCCTCTGGCCTTGGCAGTTGCACAGTTCTAAGTGATTTCTAGCATCTGTCTCCTCCCGACTTCCCACCACCCCTTTGAAATAGGGGATAGAATGAACCCTCTTTTACATTTTCAATAGAAGACTCATTGTTGGAAGAGGGAGGCTTTTGTGGAGGGACAACCACCATGCTTATTAACATTTATGGAGCCCTTTTAGTTTCCTCAGTGCTGAGTGGGGTTTTATTAGAATGTGAACACTCCCCTTTTCGCACTGGGCTGGAAGCATCCCCCTGGCAAATGCACCATGGGGCCCTCAGCGGCCCCCAGCTTCTGTTGGGGGAATTGACCAGTGGGCTTATTTTCTTACCCCCCAGAATGCCACTACCCTCCCCTGACCCTGGATGGTGAAAGAATGTATTTCTATTGTCACTTGACAATAGGACCTCCTCAAGGCCAAGTTCAGCCTGCTGCATAATCAAAGGGGTGGTTTCTCCCCTCCTCCCCTTCAGTCCATGGAGGAATGTAGGAGTTGGTCCAGCAGCCACCCACATCCTCCAGGCCTGTGTGTGTTCACTGTCTGCTTCCTCTAAGAACCAGCTCTCGGGATCGCCGGCCCTGCTCAGATAAAATAAAGCCTTCCAGTCATATCCTTACATTTGACGTAAGCACACGGAGGCTTTTCTTGCTATGTACTGAATGGGGCTGTGCTGAAGACCCGGGGTAGCTCTGAGCCTGGCCCCTGGTGAAAGGGGGCCTTGTAGCTGGGAGCTCATTCAGGTCTGCGTAGCCGCCTTTTATCCGGCAGGGTGTCTCGGGTTTCCTATCTGCTTTCTTCGTTCCTCGATTGCCCATGGGGGAGGATGTCCTAGAAATCCTAAGCTGTCCTCCTTTGGTGCCTGTCTCCGCGGTGGTTGGCGGGAGCGCTCCCTTCATTTTCGCTCCCGGTCCACTGTCACTTCTCTAGCCTGCGCTCTCCTCACCTAATAGCAGCCACCCTTGCCTCTCCCTCCCCTCCTTCCTTGCCCGCTTCTCTCCCCTCCTTCCCATCCTACCAGTCTGCCCGCCCGCCCGCCCGCCTGCCCACACCGAGTGTTTTCTCAGGCCTGCCACGTGCCAGGCGTGGCGCTAAGCACTGAGATAAAGCAGTGAGTAAGGTCTCCACTAGTGGAGAGTCAAGTAACGACACAAATGCTGATTTAATTACAACTGGGGAAGGCTCTGCAAAGGAGAAGAACAGGGAGCTGCTAGTTAACCTGTTGCGGGGAGGTCAGTAAATAGCAAAAACACTGATAAAAATAGCTTTCTTATTCTTGAGTTACTAGGAAAGTGTCGGACAGGTAAGTGAAGGCACAGACGCACCAGGATGGAGGTGACTAGGCAGGCTTTCGGAGCTGGCAGCAAATTGGTTGGCAGGCTTCCTTGTTACCCATGGATACCTCCCCCACCTAAGTAGCTTTTATCCCCCTTAGAGCCAAGGAGAATTAAATTACCAACCAACTTGTTCATGAGCAAAGATGAATCCATTGGCAAATGTGTCTTTCCTTATTAGATTCCCATTGTCATTTAATGCCTTTTTATTTATGGATTTCTTTTGAGTAATGGCTCTGCGTCATGGCCTGGCACTTCTCAACAGTTTGGATTTGCAGGAGACATTGGTACAGAGCTTTTGGAATCAACTGGGGCTGGGCAGGGAGTGTAGCTGTCACTCCCTTGGTTTTACCCCGATTTTCCTCTAGCAGAGCCTTTTTGTCACATCGTGTGCTGTGACGGTGCCTTGGGAAAGAGGAAGGATGTAAGGAGGATTTGGCTTCTGAGCAAGTGCATAAACAAGGCATAACCCCGAGTCTTAAAACCCAGGGTTTGAGCAGAAGTGGCCTCCCGACGGGATGTGCAATAAAGCTTTTTGTAGCCTTCGCCCTGGCAGCTGCTGGAGGAGCTGAGTGATACTAATTTCACCTAGCCCTGTTTAATCATCGGTACCCTGTAAACCGAGCTCTCCGTTTTTCTTGTTTCAAAGGATCCGGATTCCTAGAGTAAATGGATCCGGCCACGTGAAGCAGCCTCCGCTTTATGAAAAAAAATTCACCGCCCCAAATCCCAGGCTGTTAAAACCTGATGTTTTCTGTTGTCCGGAGAAGGGTGTTTCTGCTATAAATGAAAGACGTGACAGGGGGTATTTCGAAGCTTTGTTTTGGTTATTGTCGATTCTGCCAACAAGTAACATCTGTATTTATTTTCCAAACTCCCCCAAATGGCTGATTTGCATCTGTTTAGTTCTCGGAGTAACATTTCATTTCCTGACTTTACAGGTTGCTATAAAATCCATCCGTAAGGACAAAATTAAGGATGAACAGGACATGGTTCACATCAGACGAGAGATTGAGATTATGTCATCCCTCAGCCATCCTCATATCATCAGTATTTATGAAGGTCAGTGATTTTTTTTTTTCCCATCCTCATATCAGTTACCATTCCTCATACCATGGGGCCTGCCAAGATTTTTAGGTAATTGCCCTTCTGGGCAGGAGCCAAGTATTTTTCCTCATGATGCAAAAATAGCCGGGTGTTATCTCCTATTTGGTTACCTTGAATGCAAGCAGACAGGCGTAGCGCAGCTCACTTTGGTCATAAAATATCTCCGGTGGGTGCCTCCTTCCGCTTCCCAGTTCCTTGGCGGTTGCTAAGCAACCCGCCCTATTGAAAGCCAGGCTGGGCGACAGCCCTGGTTTCTGAAAAATGGCAGTTTTGTTGGGCGACCAAGTAAGGGTGGATACATTACACTGTAAACATCATTCCCCAAAGCCGATGCTCAGGGGCGGTGTCATGAGTTACCTAAAGTTAGGCCCTTTGATGGAGCAATTGCCGTTGAGCAGGTGCAGGTCCAGTTCATTTTGAGAAAGAAGAGGGATCTGTGGGTGCAGATGGAGTTCAAGTTGGGGCAAAGCTTATAGAAGTGCTCGTGCTTCAACCTCCTTGCTCCCTCGTGGGAAGAGATGGAGAGAATCCATTTCCCGAATCTTATCATTTTTTTAAAATATCCTGGAAAAATATTACACAAGCGATATGTGTTTATTGCAGAAATGATTAAAAGACTAATGTTAAAATTAAAAAATAATTTCTGTTCTAACTCTGATAAAAAGCTCTCTATCAAGATTTACATTTTTATGTACTTCTCTATGTCTGTGTCTTTATCCAAAGTTAGATCATACAGTTTATACTGTTTTGTAGCTGGATTGTTTTCCAGTTTTTATATTATGCATCTCTTCCTGTGTCAATAAATATTCCCCCACGAGGACATTTTAAGCCGCTTTGTAGTACTCCATTTATGGAAATACCATCATTTATTGAATCTAATTCCTTTTGTCAAACATTTAAGTTATTTCAAGTTTCTGGTTGTTATAAACAGGGCTTTAGTGACCCTCCTTGGACATCATTTTTATGTTCATTTTTTATTATTTTCTTATGAAAAATTCCTAGTCTTGGACTTTCTGAGTCAGAGTGTTTCTTGAGAATGTATATTTTTTACTTTCTACATTATTTATTCCATAGATTTATTTTTATAAAATTGAGACATGATTACAGTAAAAATAAGTTCACATACTACACAGAGTTATAAAAGTTGGAAAGCTTAGGTGAAGTCTCAACATCCTTAAATAAGCATTACTAGTGAACATATTTTCAGGTATTTCTTTCTGCATCTACAAACATACAGAGAATATTTTTTAATAAATGGTTGAGTCAGAAAAATGACCTATTTTTCATTTCTGGTCTGATCACGAGAAGTTATACAGTAAGAGCTAAGAGGACACAAAATGGTGACCCTGAAGTTCTTCTAATATTTAAAATTCTCCTTCTTCTGGTTCCCTGTTGTTTTTTGTCCCTCACCTAGAAGTCCATGCTGGTAATATTGTTTATCTTGATTTTAAGGGAACTTTTCATTCATTCAGCCATCTATTCATTCCACAGACATCTCTTGCAGTGATTCTCAAAATGCGGTCCCTGGACCAAAAGCATCAGTATAAACTGGGACTGTTAGAAATGCAGCTTCCTGGGCCGCACCCGGGACCTGCCGAATCAGCAGCTGTAGGGGGGGCCGAGCCGTCTTTGTTTTAACAGCTTGGGAACCACGTGTCTGCTGAGTGTCTACTTCTCGTGACACTGAAACGTGGTTAGAAATTTAAAGAGGAACATGGCATGAGTGCTCCAAGAGTGATGCAAGGCGTGACAGTAAAAGTGTTCTGAGATGTGTAAGCACCACGTTCGGGGACTGTGTAGGCAACATATTCTGGGACCACGGAGGCCTGCGGGTGGGAAGTGTTCGTGGAGATGTGCGGCATCCCAGCTGGGCCGGGGGGAGTGTTTCTGAGGAAGAACTGTCGAAAGTGGAATTTCAGCCTGATAAAACATCTGCATCTGCCTGGTGAAGGAGGGCACTTTCTAGAAGTTAGAAGTGAGTAGAGATACAAAATGTAGAATGAGAGTCAGTTTTATTAAGTTCTGAGTGTTCTTGCTCCCTGTGGCCTGGTTACTATGGAAACCGGAGGCAGTAGCGAAGGAGGACCTGCATGGTGGGACTGGGGTGGGTCACATGCTCTGGGGGCACTTATGTGTCTGGGATTTCATGACCCAGAGTAGGAGCCTCTTTATCAGAAGGCGGAGAGGGAGTTGTGTCAGCAGGAAGGTCTCAGGTTCTTTATTGGGAGGCATCTGCGGTAGCCGAAGTCCTACATGGAGAAACCTAACTTCCTTGCTAGTAGTGTGCCCTCTTTGACCTTGGGAATCCTAGAGGCCAAATGGGGAGCAGGTATCTGTCTGCCTCCCAAGGGAAGGCCAGAGATGAACCTCAATGGAAGAACTTCCTATTATCAAGGTCAAGCTGGCTTCAGTCCAGCCCCTGCTGGGGGCTTCAAGAAGAGAAGCCCTTGCTCAGATGAGTGCCAGTGTGAATTCAAGCTCTTTCGGTGACCCAAAAGAATTTCCCTCAATTCATATTGAGAAGGCCTCAGTTCACCTCAGTTCATAAAACCCTCCGATCTGGTTTTGGGGGGTCAGTTCTTACACCACACAGTCCGCAGTGGCCTAGACACGAGACTGTGGGCGAAATGCAGGCCTCTCGGTGCCTCAGTAACCACACCCACAAATTGAGGATAGTGTCCTGCCTCTCTCCTAGGGATGTTGGAAGGATTAAGTGTGATGATGCATGTACTGGTAAGCTCAGAAAGTTTATTATTTTGAAGACAGTGTAATCATCCTAAGTGGTTCTTAACCTGGGGTCCACTGATAAGGGCATTTCATGGGGGAGCTGCCGGGGGTCTATAAACACTCTGGAATAGTCTGTCACTACATTGTACAGTACAAAAACCGCGATCCAGACGTGGATATTTAAATTAAAAAATAATTGAAATGAAAAGATTTAAAAATGCAATTCTTCAGTCGCACTAGCCACATTTCAAGTGCTCGCTGGCCACCTGTGTCCAGTGGCTGCCCTGTTGGACAATATAGATACAGAACCCTCTCATCATTGCAGGATAGGGCCATGCTGGTGTAGATATACTCTTCTGTGGTAAGTGTGTAGGTTTTTTATTTTTTAAAAATTTATCTTATTGTTGTATTACAGATGTCCCCCTTTCCCCCCATTGATCCTCTCCATCCCACCCCACCCCATTAGGTTATTTTTTATGGGGGATGCATAGCTTTCCTCAGACTCTCAGAGGGATTCCTGACTTCAAATAGGTTAAAAAAACACCCATGGCCATCAATTGTTTTGTGACCTGCAGAGAACCGTATAAATAAAAAGTATGGTTTTTATCCAGAAATCTCTAAGGGGCTTAAGTGGGATCCTTTTTTCTTTTTAATTTCTTAGAGATCTCCAGTTTCTGTTCTGTGCTCTTTCCCTTCTCCCACGCAAGTTCCGTTTCTCCCACATCCACTAAATAACTGTGGAGGGGGCAGCCCCCCTCCCTCCCTGGGGGTTAGGAGCGGAGATGGCCAAGGTGCTGTTCTGGCTCTCACACCTCTATATGGCACCCCGACATCTTCAGGTCTATGACTGTGTCTGCTTTGCTGCCCAGGACCCCAAGGCATGAATTCGGACACCCTGATGTCAGCAGGCCAGGTGTTCCCATTGGGCAGTTGTGGAAACTGAGGCTCTGAATGATTAATGACTCGCTGGGAGTATTAGTTTGCCAGGGCAACCACAACCAAGTACCACAAGCTAGGTGGCTTAAATGATAGAAATTTACTGTCTCACAATTCTGGAGGCCAGAAATGCAAGGTCAAGGTACCAGCAGGGTTGGTCTCTTCTGAGTCCCCTCTCCTTGGCTTGTAGATGATGGTCTTCTCCCTGTGTCTTCACATCTTCCTCCCTCTGTGTGTGTCTGCGTCCAAATTGCCTCCTTCTCTAAGGACACCAGTCACATTGGATTAACACCCCTCTAATGACCTCATCTCATCTGTTATCTCTTTAAAGCCCCTGCATCTGTGCAGGGTCACATTCCGAGGTACTGGGAGTTAGGACTTCAACATGTGAACTTCGGAGGACCCAATTCAGCTCATAACACTGGTGTCACAGTGAGCCTGTGAGTTAATAGGCTGGTTTCTCTGCTCCCCACAGAGTGAAAGGAACCTTCTCTCTGGAAGCTGATTGATTGGTTGACAGGCCAGTCAAGAGCCTTAGCTGAATGGAGAGATGCATTAATATGTTTAATGAAAAATCAGTGCCAGGGCATCTAAGTGGCTGTCTGGATATTAGCCAAGTGAATAGAAGCTATTAAAGAACTTTGCAATTTTCCCCTCCCCTCCCCTCCCCTCCCCTCCCCTCCCCTCCCCTCCCCTCCCCCTCCCCTCCCCTTTTCTCTTCTCTTCTCTTCTCTTCTCTTCTCTTCTCTTCTCTTCTCTTCTCTTCTCTTCTCTTCTCTTCTCTTCTCTTCTCTTCTCTTCTCTTCTCTTCTCTTCTCTTCTCTTTTCTTCTTTCTTTTCTTTCTTGAGAGAGAGAAACACTGATTTGTTGTTCCATTTATTTATACATTCATTGGTTGATTCCGGTATGTGCCCTGACCAGGATCGAACCTACAACCTTGGTGTATCGGGATGATGCTCTAACCAACTGAGCTACACCAGGGTGAACTTTTTGTAACTTCTTTTTCAGCAAGGACCTTTATGATTAAACACACACACACACACGCAGTGGCAGCAGCAATAACGGCCACATGACAAAGCAACACCTCCCTGTAGGTTTAGGAACTCGGGGCCTTCATGAGGGGAAGGCACCACCTTGGTTATATTATCTGGTGATATTGAAATACTAGTTCCAGAGAAAAAGTAATTCATTCGTGAAAAATATCAAGTAAGTGCTTAATATGTCAGGCACTGTTCTAGGCACTAGGAATACAGATGAGTGACTTTTGAACTGAGACCTGAATGGAGCAGGGAGTGAGCCCTTCGAAGAGCTCATTCCAGGCAAAGGGAACAGCATGTGCGGGTGCTTAGAGGACGGGAGGAGCTTGTGTTGGTAGAAGTGACAGAGGGGCTGTGAGGCTCTGAGGCTGAGGGGGTGAATGAGTAGGATGGTGGCAGGAGAGAGGTGGCTGGAGAGGGCCAGATCTTGGCCACATTGGCTAAAGGAGGGAGTGTGGATTTTACACCAGGAATGAGGGCAAACTATTGATTTTGATGAGAGAAATAGCATTTTTTCCATTTACACTTTAAAATAATACTAATAATAGCTAGGAGTTGCTGAGTGTTTACCCTGTGCTAGGATGTGTACATGTATTATCTCATTTAACCCTTACACGATGATATGTGAACTGTTGACATCCCTACTTTATGGTAAGGAAAATTTAGTTTTTCCATGCTTACCCAACTAACAAGGGGGAGGGGATCTGAGAGTCAAACCCAGTCAGGGACATCCTGGAGCTGCTCCTCATAAAATTAACCAGGTCGCTTGGTGGCCTGCAGTGACCTCTGATTGGGGGCATTATCCTAGACCCTGTGATAAGGAGAATTTCTGGCTTCCCAGAGATGGCTGTCTTAAATACGAGAGAGCATTAAATCTCAGCTTTGTGGGTATCTTAGAAAATATGAAGAAGATTGGGCCCATATCCAGGACACTCCTAGGGCAGGCATTTTCTGCACAGCAGTCCATGGCAATGTAAGTTATTTATATATTATTCATAATACCTGCAGGCTCATTAAATCTGCAGCCTCGCTGAATCAACTCCGCTGTTCACCAAATCTCAAAAATAATTCCTTTCAAATGCTTCTATCTCAAACCAGCCCCTGGGGTTACTCTCCTGCTGACCCATGGGGGAAGGTGATTAAGCCGCGAATCTGTCAACTGTGCCAACACAGTCAAATAAAGAGCACGGAAATACCCCTTCCAGTGTGGGACAGAAGGGTAACCTAATCGACAGAGAAAAGGAAGGGATCTCTGGCACCATCTCCGAGCTGGACCCATGTTTCCAGTCAAAGGAATTCCATTCTCTCAGCAGGGAGGTAATGACAATATGGAAAGAGCAGCTGAAAAGGAAGTGCCCACCAGCGCTTTCAACTTGGTTGCCTAGGATGGAAGAGATAAAAACAGTTTTTGCCTGAGGTTCTGATTTCAGGATCCGAGTTCAAACATCAAAGGCCCGTTGTCTCACCCCTCTTTCCCCTTTGAAAACCTAGGAGACCCCATGAGACTGAACATCTTGTGGTACTTTAGGGAACCTTTGTACCCCACCTGGTAACAGTCCTGCAGGTAAAGGGGAAAGGGCGGGGGTGGGGGTGGGGGGTGGGGTGGAGATTGGGCTTGTGCCTTCCCTTTTATGCCCCAGGTTTTTGTTCCTGGAAATCTCGCTTCCTGGCCCTGCACGATTAGATCTCTGTATTGGCCCCTGGCATTGTGATCTGCCAGAACTGGCCAACCCTTTCATCACAGCTCCTGTCTTAGGTGAGGGTGATCCTGGCTTTCTGGGACGAAGTAGGTAGCCTATGTGGCACTTGTCATCTGTGATCTTTCGCCTTGGGAAGAATTCTCAAACTTAAAATAACAGAACAAAATAGACAAACGAGCATGCCATCTTTGATAAGCATGTGAATCTTATGCCCTTGCCCTATGAGTCTCAAACCTGCTGTATGCGAGAAGATGTAAAAGAGTCTGTGTTCTAGAAAATTCTCCAAATTCCTACCATTAAGACACTTTGGATGTGTTTACTATCAGCTAAACACTCCTCCCATCTCCCTAGAAGGACACATTGCAATATGCTTTTTCAAACTACCTGTGCCTCCTGAGGTTCTGATTGACTTTCTGGGAGGAGATATTGTTCTTGCCCTTTGGTGAAAATCACTGCTCAAAACATCCAGCTAGAGATGCAGAGGAGAAAACGAGATGGGATCTGTGGACAAGCCCGCAGCTTTTGTCCCGTGTTGTTTACTGCAGGCTTGTGTGACAGGGCATTCCACCTCCTGCCTTCTCCCCCCGCCTTCTCTGTGGCCAGGGGCAGTGAGGCTGATCTTTCCACAGGAGCCAGCAGAGGTCCTGGAGTCAGAAACGTAGCTGCCTCCCCCCCCCAAAAAAAACCCTGAGAATGGCAGGACCCTGATAAACTGCCTAACAATGCATCTGAGCAGCTGTTCTCAGAGGGTGGTCCAGGACCAGCTGTGTCAGCATCACCTGGTCCCACCCAAATCTACAGAATCCAAAACCCTGGGGGTGGGGCCCAGTGTTCCCACGCACTCTTAAGTTTGAGAACCCTGCTCAGGAGGTCAGAAAGCAAAGCAGGGCTGCATTGCTAGCATCAATTATTTGGAAATACCCACAGTGGAAGCCGTTTACATGTGTCTTCTCAGGCTCAGGTGTTCTAATTCAGGTTTCTCAGGTAGCAAGCAAATCCTGATTCTGGCCCTTTAAAAGGCAGGGATCAGCTGAACTGATCTAGCAAGGTCTGTTCTCATTCACTCATTCACCTATTTAGTCATGTATTTAGTCATTCATTTCTTTTACAAAAATTTGTTGAGCACTTATGTTCTAGGTGCTGTTCTAGTAGGGTGAGTATATATTTATTGTCCAAAGAGGCTTAGATTTGAATGAGCCAGTTGCTCTACCAGTTGTTACTGTGTGATCTTAGGCTAGTGACTTAACCTCTCTGAGGCTCAGTTCTGTTATCTATAAGATAGGGCCAATAACTAGCTATTTTATAGATAAGGTTGTGAAGATTAACTCAGATAATACATAAAATTCTTAAGCATAGTGTTGGGTACATGCTCAATAAATGATATTGATTCTTCCCAATGTGATTGATCTTTAGGGCTCTGAGAGGTCCTTTCTGGCTGGAATAGAAACTTCTATTGGGAGGTACTGGAAGAGAAGCTTGGGACCAGCTTGCCTAGATGTGTATCTGGATGCTGGATACACATTAGAATCTCATGGGGTGTTTATAAAAAATGCCGATGGCTCTGCCTCACCCCCGAGGATTTAGATTTAATTGGCCAGGCTGAGAAATATGGACTTCTTCCTGCAACTAAGGGGAAATGAGAGCCCTGCTCTAGAAACTCATCTTAGTCGGATCATTTGTCATCAGTGAATTCCAGAGGAGAACGTGTGTCTGGCAGCAGTCACCAGCGAGCAGTGAGCGATACCTTTGGGCTTGGGTTTACTTACTTAGCCATTTGGTTGCTACCCTCATCAGGGACTCAGAGCCCCATGAAACAGTTTGTTGAACTTGGCAAAGCGGTGTATTATGCTTGTGTTTACTCTTTTGAACCCATGGCGAATTGCTGAGCCTTGTAACACACTGCCTTTGCTGCCAGATCCACAAGTTGCACATGAAGCCTCTGCAGACTGGATCCGAAGGAAGGACTCGCCCTGGTTAATAACACAGCACCAGAGAGTTGTCCTCACTGTTAATCATATGAACCAGCTCTTCAGCTGTGAGTCTGTCCAGCCACGTTTCTAATGAGTTTCCTATTAAGTTAGCTATTTGACCTTCAAGTGTATTATTTTCATTGTTTTCTTTTGATTACACCCAAGTCATTTTTCTGAAGGCTGGAGATTAGAAATAAAACAACCAAAAACGAATGCTACTCCCTGGTTGTCCTGCCTCACCCTCTTGGGTTTCCTGGAATTCAGTATTTTCTAGGGCCTCAAATAATACCACTTGTACTTGAAGCTAATTTTTAAGGAAAAAAGTTAGAACTGTGTGGTCATTTAATATGGGGTCTTTGGGAATTAACTGGGATGGCTTTGTTAATTTGCCCTGGGCAGTCACAGCCTGCATTTAGGAAGGCTCATAGAGTGTAGAAGAGGTCCAACCGGCCTCCAGGATTTCTGACAATAGGTTCGTCTGATTGGTATGGCTCTGAGATTGAGATCCATGCTTTGGAGCACCACTGGGGACTGAGGAAGGGACCCTAGTTAGGAGATCAGGCTTCCCTCCACCTCAGGCTTTGCTGTCTTTGAGTATTAGTTTACTGTTTCCTCCATTCTCTCACCTCCCCCCATCCCTCAATGGCACATGTATAATCTCAGGTGTGGCTTCTGCCAATACATATCCTTATTAATTTTGGATTTAATCCAGGCTTGTCTTCATATGTTCTTTCTTAAACTAATACTTGCCACTTAATAATAGCAGGTTAACACTTGTAAGTTTGCTTACTATTGCATGCTGTGATAATCTTTACAATAAGGATAGTCTTCACTTCAACAATGAGGAAACTGAGGCACAGAAAGGTTAGGTAACTTGCTAACGTCACTCAGCTGGTAAATGGCAGAGTGTGGATTTGAACCCAGGTAGCCTGGCTCTGGGAGTCAGGCTCTTAACCACTGCGCTATCTTGCCCAATGAGGTGGACTAGAATTTAGAATTGACAAGATGAGCCATACATGGTGGGTCAAGCACTGGCTAGAAGCAGAGGTGTGATAACTATAGGCCCGGCTTTTCCACTCTGACTGGTAGTAAGGGTGGGAGAAGTCCCTATAGTAAAGCCCTCTGTGGGGAGGGGAAGACTAAGGCTGTTTTCCCACAGGGAGGGGTTTCTACCCCCTTCATTGCCTGAATTAGGGGAGCATGCTTTTTTTTAGAAGCTCACTGTGTCAAGTAAAAAAGCCTTAGCTTCAGTCTGGGGTGATTCTGAGATGTTCTGATCAATTGTCACTGCTCTCTCAGATTCAGGATTGTGTGTGTGTGCGTGCGTGCGCGCATGTGTGTGACAGAAAGGCTGAGACAGAGAACAGAGAAAATGATCTGGGAGACTGTGGGTGTGGCTGATGAGTGTGTGATGATGGTTGACCAAGCCCGTCTCATCAAAGCCCTGTTGGTTTCCATGGAAACGCCACCAGGGATGGTTGTGGAAGGAGGGTGGAGTCCAGTGGCTGTTCCAACATGGTGCCTTTGATCTCTCCCATGCAACTACTCTCTTATCCTGGCCATGTCTGTCCCCTATCTCCTAGGATTTGATATTGGGCCCCCAAGAGCACTGATGATCTTAGCAGGAGTGAATGGTTCTTGGCAGGCCTTCTCCATCCCTGTCTTCTGCAGGTCACTTATATACTTTCTTACCATTTCTTCTGCCTTCGGTGGAATCCACTGCTGGTGGTGGGTGGCCTGGTTGGCTGTGGTTCTCCTTGGACACACCAACCAACATCTAGAAAGTATTCTGATTTAAGAAAAGACAGTTAGTGAACTAAAGAGCCTTTCATTGTCCAAACCAGGAAACCCATTGACTCAACCCTGACCAACTCATTGACAGTGGGGAGCTGCCAGTCCATTTTAATTTTCTCACTCTCACTGCCCTGGGCTTTTGGACTTAAGGGATCAGAAGACCATTTTGTAAGCCATGAGCCCGTGAGATGTTTGAAATTTAGTTTTGGGGAGGAAACTGTTGAAGAGGGAATCTTGTATTGACTAAAGATGTAATCAGGTTGGATGATTCTTGCAAAGGAAAGATGGCTCCATTTCTGATGAAAAATAAGCGATTTTCTGTGGATTCTACTGACCTTTAAGAAAAGAGCATCCGTGAGGAATGGAATGGTTCTTCTGTCTGAGGTTTTAAGAAAGTAATAAAAATGCTGCCATGTGGGGAGACAGGGCCATGGAAGGAATGGCAGTTCCCTGGAACTAATTTGGGATATGAAGTTGTTTGAAAGCAAAGGCAGGAAGAGAATTCAGACTGGTCCACTCTAGGCCCTTGGCCTTTTTGCTTAAAACCAACAAACTAGTCTTCCTTTCTTGAGGCTACATGTCAGCCAGAAAGATAGCCTTCATTTTTTATAACCTGCTCTCCACCAAGTATCCTGGAAATCGATTCCCACCCTCTCCCCTCCCAAGCTCATTATCTCCCTAAGTGGCCTCCTGCATTTGGCTTTCAAATGGCTGGTGGATGGTTAAAAATCCCAAGATCTCACTCATCAGCATTTCTCCCAGGCCAGAGTATTGTTTTGATAATATGCATATTCTCAAGTTATACAGTTGTGTTACTAACCCCGAGGGCAACAGGAGGGAATGGTTAGGAGTTGGGTAATTAGCGTGGTTGTGAAAGCCAGACAGATCGGGAGGCAGAACTGGACTGTCAAACTGAACATCTGATGAAATTCAGAATTAATTTGGAGAAGTCGCTGTTGCTATAGCGACCAATCCCCATTCTCTTTTGAAATGGAAAATAAACAGAAAACAAGAAAAACAATTCAAGTTGGTGTCTGGGAAGAAGGCCCTTCTGTGGAGCAGAAGAAGAGAATGAAGAGAGTTTGGATCTTTTAGGGTAAGCTGCAACAATGGTAAAACCCTCTCCCTCCAACAAAGCCCAGGTTGTTTGCCACGGGTCATTTCTGCCTGCTTTCTCTAGGAATCTTTTCGGGCCCATTCAGGTTACCTCACCCCTTCTTTCTGATCATCTAGGTTCTCGAAGCCTGTATGGTGCAGATGAGCCCTTGCTTTATTTTTTTAAGGACTAGTTTTATTCAACCGGATAGCAACTCTGGAGGACAGACTGTGTCTTATGCTACATTTGCATTCTTTCTAACACATAGCAAAATGCTCAGATAAATGCTTTGGACAGGCTGATAAAAGAGCACTTTTAGAAAAGATAGTGATGTGGGTTCTCTTTAACGAAGGAGAATCTTTATTGAGTGTTACGGAAGGAGAGTCCGTGGATGGTGGCGGACGGTGGTGTGGAGTTGTGGCAAGAACATAAGCTTTGGAGTCCCGCAGATTTGGGATCTGATCCGGGAAGGATCTGCCCAGCAGAAATCCGTATGGGTGAGCATCGAAAGTCATGCATGCGAATGTTTGCAGCAACACTGCTCATCTCGACCCTCAGCTGGGGCAACGCAAGCGTCTGTCAGCGGTAGAATGGATACTAACCGGTGATATAGCCGTGCGTGGAGAGCTCGACGGCAGCGAGGGTGCGCAGTCTGACTGCAGGAACAGCACGGATTAGTCTTACAAATATGCTGAGTTAGTGAAGCCAGACGCGAAAGAATATGTACTGGGTGTTTCATTTTTAGAAAAACTTGAAATGCCAGACGAACCTCCGATACCGGCTTATTTGAGATAGTCATGATCTTGGTATAGATATGTGTACACACACAAGCACACGCACGTCCGGGGAGATGGGGAGTGGCAGAAAGAGGACCTGGGGGTGCTCGCAGGGTGCTGGCCACATTGTTTCTTGATCTGAATGCTGGTTCCCTATTCATGGAGTAGGGAGAATATTACTGCCTATCTCACAGGAGTGTTCGTGTTAAATGTGAGAATCCAGGGCAGGCAGTAATGGTTCAGTTAATGTTAACTGTTGTTGTTATGAAGAAGCCTTCCAGGGAAGGAGCAGTCACTGTCTGGGGAGGCTGCTGGGGAGAAGGGAGCTCTGGACTATTTCATAGGTCCAGGATCCTGGATCCCGCCTTGTCCTTTGTCCCCTGTACTTGGCGACCCCTGGTCGCTTGTCTGACTCCTCCGCAGAGCTCCCTGTGGGCATTCAAGGCCTCGGTGTTACATTCAAGGCCTGCGTCTTCTTTCTCTTCTCGTGACCCCTGGCACTTGCCCGCTGCCGGTAGTTCGGCTTAGGTGCTCCTGCTTCTGCCCTCGCTCACGTCCCCTTCTCCTGGGCCAGCCTTCCCTCTCCTTCTTAACCTTGTAAAAACTTCCTTTACTATCCCCAGGGCCATCCGCATAGTGGGTGCTTCATAAAAATGTGTTGTGCTCAGAGCCCAGATCTGCAGCACGTGGGCATGGCCCAGTGCTGGGGCTGAGTCCGGCTGAGCTAAGTTTCTATTCAGGGCTCTCATTTTCCTGGTGGGCCTGGCATGTCAAGGGCCATAGTTTCCTTACCACTCTGGAGCCACCGGGCTGCTGGGTAAAACCGTCTGGCCAAGAGACACAGGCTTTCATTTTTCAGAAAGGAAACCCTTCCCAACTGGTGGAAAATAAGCTTTTGCTTAGTGACTAATAACATAAACACAGACAAGATTTCTGGGCTTATAAATAACCAGTTGTAAAAGTGCCCAAGGGAAGCAGCCCTTTTTGCCGTAAGAATGGCCGAGAGCATTCCTGTCACCTTGTTGATAGTGGCCTGACTATGGGCAAGGAGCCTTGGGCCGAGCGTGCGGAAGCTGGTCATTCTTTAGAACAGATTCCCAAGGCCCTGCTCTCATGCATTACAAATCCCGGGCTTCTTTGGAAAAATAATACTTGATCTCTAAGGTTCTCTCTGCTTGAAAATCCTGTGGTTCTGCGGCAGCCACAACATGTTTGAAAGAGCGATGCTGGCGGAGAGAGGCAAGCCTGAGAGTTTCATTTTGCCAGAGCTGCCTAAGAGGCAGACAAAGTAAGTATGAGAATAGCTTCCATTTATCCAGCACTGGCCGTGGCACTGTGTGTGCGGAGGATGCTGGACCCAGGAGCTCACTAAGTCCCCTGTGGCTGTGAGGAAATTGTGTAGCCTCATTTGATGATGAAGAGACTGAGGTTCTGGGGGGCTAATGCATGTGGCTAAGAGCATGGAGTGTGTAGTCAGACCATGCGCTCAGGCCTGGCTCTGCCTCGTACGAGCTCTGCAGCCATGGCAGTTATTAACCTCGCCGGACCCAGGCCTTCTCATCTGTTGAGTGGGGATACTCATAGGACCAAAGCCATAGGACGTAATTCATGCAAAATGCTATTAACATAGTGCCTGCACATAGCAGACCTTCAATAAGTGATGCTTTTATTAGCAAAGGATCAAGCTTCACGTATGGACACCACATGGCCTTCTCGATGAATCATTGATGCTTCAAGCCTAGAACTGTTGTTTGCCTTTAGCTAATCTAGAGTTATAACCAGGACCTTGACCTTGAGACTCCAGCTGCTTCCTGTGGGATGGGCGAGGCAGAGGTTCTAGAGCCAGGCCTGGCCACTTGGACACTTCTCTCACCTGGCTGCCCACCAGCCTTGCCTGCAACAGTGAGGGCCTGATTTTATCACTTGGATTTCATCTCATTCATGCAGTGTTTCCTGCACTGGCTCCTGGTTAGTTCCTGTGGATTTCAGTAGGTATATTGAAATGAACATATCAACCTGCAAAACTTGAGTTAAAGAAACCAGACTCTCCAAGGGCCATCAAGTATTAGCATTTCCCAAACATGTTACCTGTCTTTGACCATGGAACCCCTTTTTCCTCTAGAATAGCTTGCAGGGCTAGTGCTCCATGGAACATGCATTTGGAACTGTTCCCCGCCCCCTCCAAATGCAGCCAGCAGAGGGGCAAGAGCGAAAGATGGGAAATCAGAGAGGATGGGGATTTGGAGTAAGGGGTGGCTGGGGATGTGGAACAGGTAGACAGAATCTGGATATACTTCAGAGGGAGGACCAGCAGGACTTACTGATCGGAGCTGCTTAGTAAAATATTTGGTGTTTGAGGTCTGTTGAACTGAATATGTCTCCTTGATAACATGTCAGCCAGTTGGGAAGGGAAGAAGCTGGTTGCTGAAGCTGTCCTTTGGTTTGCATGGGGCGCTGACCCACACCTTCTGATAGTCACTGAAGGGACTGCTGGCTTTGACCTTTAGTCTTGGGCATTAGACTTTTTGGGGTGTGAGGCTCCTGTGTCTTTCCCTGTTGAACTCCTTTCCTTCTTTCCTCCCACCCCTTTTAAAATGAGAAAACCCTCTGCCCCCTTTCGGGGATATCACTCTGTCATCAATGGAGTCTGAGCCATGCATCCTGAGACAGCTTTTCCAGTTTGCAAAGTTTATTGTTAATGAAAAGTGCACACCAGGCTGAAATCCCTGGCAGGAGCCGGAGCTGCAGGGTACACCGAGGCCAGCAGCCGCAGGAGCAGCCAGTTTTATCTGGCTGTTCTCTCTCTCTCTCCTCCTTCCTGCCCTCCCCCTTCCCCTTCGTTTTATCAGAGAGGTTTGGCTGGACTTGAAGGAGCCAGAAAGGAACTGGAACTGGATGGGGCCTGTGCTTCTAGCTGCCAGTGACAAGGTGTGGGAGGATCATGGACCCAGGTCTAGGGCACATTCCAGTTTAACTCAGTCCTGTGTGTGTGTGTGTGTGTGTGTGTTTCAGTAGTAGGCCCTGGGGTCCAATAATATTGATACCAACAATAATAGCTAACATAGAGTGCATGCCATAGGTGCAGGCCTTGTTCTAAGCATTTAACATATCTAATACCAATAAATTCTCCCAGCAGTTCTAAGAAGTACTAATAGTGTGCACATTTTACAGTTGACTAAACTTAGGCACAGAGAGGGCAAGCAACTTCCCCAGAGTTACACAGCAAGTAAGAGGCAGATCCAAGAATTCTACTTAGTAGAGTCTGATTCCAAAACTATAGTTTTTACTTCTCAAAGTCCAGGCAGAGGAACTGGATATGTAAACCAGCAAATAAATTCATATAGTTTGAAAGTCCTATGATGCAAGTATGGATTAGTATAGTGAGAGGCAGAAGGAATGCAGAGTGGAAGCCGTATTTGTGTTCATTCTTGACTGATGAGTTGGAGTTTCCCTGGCAGGGAAGACAGGTAGGAAGGAGTAAAGGGAGAGGGAAGAGCATAGCGGTGGGAAACAGCAGTGTGTGTGTGTGTGTGTGTGTGTGTGTGTGTGTGTGTGTGTGAGAGATTGTGAGAAACAGCAAACAGTCCTGCATTGGTGGGCATAGCAGGCCTGTCAGGAATTGGTAGAAGCTGATGAGATTATGGAGGAAGGTAGGCAGAGGTCCTTCAGGGAGAGAGGGTCTTAGGTAGCCTACAAGGGTTTTTTAAATTTATTTTTTATTTTTTTACAACTTATCGCTTGGGAGTGATGGATTTAAAAAAAAATTTTTTTTCATTTTGTCTTTGCTCAAAGGACATTTTATGTGAAAGCCCAAGATATGAAACATAGCAATGGAGTACCTTTGGCTGAGGCTGTGCTGCTGAGGACCAAGAGCCTGTCCTTTGAGGTCTTCCCTAGCCCAGCCCCCCAGGCATCTTCCTGGAGCTCCAGGAACTCAGATGAGCAGAGCTTTGAACATCACTGCTTGAGAATATCAGGGTTGGAAGAGAAGAGCACTTAGTGATATGTAATTATTTAGTGTAATTGTCCTCAATGCATTTAGGAAGTTTTGAATTCACTCATTTAGTAAACATTAATTGAGCCCCTATGCCAACTAGCATGCTGAGTGCTGGGGACACATCAGTGAATGAACTAGAACAACCCTCATATTCTAATGGAGGAGACAAAATAAGCAAATACATAGAAGAGATGTGTAATGCAGCTAAAAAGGGTCCACAGGATCATGTAGGACCTGGTGGGCCACATTTGGAACTTTGGGCTTTATTTTGAGTGAGATGGAAAGTCTGGAACGCTTTGAGCAGAGAGGTGACAAGATCAGCCACCCACTTTGGGTCAGAGTAGCTTATGAGGGCTGGGTAGCTGGTCCATATCAAATGGTTAATAAATAGTAGTTGTGTTTATTACCCATTTTCCCTTCTATAGGGGTGCTGTTCTAGTGGGAGGCGATTGTGAGAATGACCCTGGTAAAGGGAGTGGAGTCCTCAGAAAAGCAAGGCATGCTCCCTTAATTCGACAGTGGTGTGTCCAATAACAATAGTGATGATGTCACTGTCCACCTGGCTGGAAAGCTGGCCCGACTCCTCGTGATGTTGAATGGCCCAACTTGTGTCCTGCCCTGTAGCTGTTTGCCCCGCCCCTCACTCAGTGACATCTCTGCTGTCCCGGTCATGAGTGAGATTGTTGGATAAACAGGGTGTTTGTGTATTGCTGTCCCCCCCCAGTGTTTGAGAACAAAGATAAGATTGTGATCATCATGGAGTACGCCAGCAAAGGGGAGCTGTACGACTACATCAGCGAGCGGAGGCGCCTCAGCGAGAGGGAGACCAGACACTTCTTCCGGCAGATCGTCTCGGCCGTCCACTATTGTCACAAGGTACCGGCCCGGCCAGAGCTTTGGCCACAGATGGTTTTTATGGCATCACATGGTTTTGGTTTTTTTTTTTTCACATTATGAGGGTGGTGTCTGTTCACTGTAGTACTTATGGAGAAATTATAAAATGGAAAGATGGAAATTATCCAGTGATAACCCGTCGTTGACATTTTTATTTGTTTCTTTCCAATCTCCTTCCTCCTCCTCTTAACATTTGTTTTTTATTTTAACTTTTTATTTTGAATAATTTTATATTTACAGCAGTTTCCCAATAGTACAGGGAGTTCCCATATACCCGACTCAGCTGACCCTATGGTAACATCTTACCATGATAAATTACTGTAGTAGGAATGTATCAACATTCGTACGTTGCATTAACAAAACTTCAGATTTTATGTGGGCTTTGCCAGTTTTTCCACCAGTGGCCTTTCTCTGTTCCGGGACTGCATGATTTTTACATAGTTTGTGTCTTGCTTTTTCACTGAGTATTTTAATCTAAACATTTTCCTATGTTCCTGAAAATTCCATATAATTATTGTGAGTTTTGGACATTTAGGCTGGTTCCAATATTATAAATAATGATCAATATCTTTAGACATGAACCTTTTCCTCTCATTTGAATGATTTCCTTAAGAGAAATTCTAGAGGTGGACTTATTGGGCCGTGGGTTCTGAACCTTTCTCTGCTCTTGGTATCTTCTGTTGCATCGATCACACCCACTTGGGTTACCTGTAGATGCTCATATCCATCCTCTCGCAACACACCTAATGGCATGTGCTCATAATATAGTTTCACCACTGTTGGTCTCTGGAGTAGGACATTAAGTCCCCAGATAATCCCAAGCCACGGTCTAGCCATTATAGTTATTAATCATCTTATTTATACTTTCCCCCAGAGTTATTATAATCATTCACTCTGAGGACAGCAGTGACTTGAATCCAACATGGCATGCAGAACATCCTCAGCTTCTTCATACAATGACTGCACCATGGGGTCTCCTGGGTTGTCAGTTTATTGACTGGACTAATTAGAAAAATTTCACTCAGATGTCAAACCTGTAACCCATGTGAACATTACTTGACTTCTTCTTGCTGACTCAAGGCCCTAATGACTCAGATCATACAACATTTTGTATTTCACGATCCAGCATCATCAAAAAGCAATGCAGATGGTATTTTTTAAAAATTATTTGAAGTGTCTGAATACTGTGGGTCTTTATTAGACTAATTTCATCTTATGAAAACCCGGAATGCAACAGTGTCAACCAAACTACTCCCAATATTTAAAAGAAAGCAGAACCAGGTACCTTGTATTTCGTATCTTTCCTCTAGGAGCCTGGGTTTGTACATGGCCTTTTCATCTCTCCTGTCAGTGCTCTTGTAGATGTTAGGAACTGACAAATGGCAAGGAGAGTAATAAAGAACCAACTGGAAACAGGCAGATCTAAACTAAGGAAATCTTGACCGAAAGACAAAGAATTTCTAGGCAGTTCATTTGCTTAAAAGAGTAGCTTAGCTTGTAAATGTCCTTTATACTGAATAATGTCACAACTTTCTCCCTGCTAATTACCTGCCCAGCCCCAAATAGTTGCTCCTTTCAGTTCCACTCTTCTTCCTGTGCCCACCCACCCCCTTAAAAGATCATTGGCTTTTAGAAGAGCACTGAGCAGGCCAGTTGTTACTGCTGCATAAACCAACAGCCCGTTGGCTGATGACCCCTTTTCACCTTTCACCTTGGCTGCTTGTCACTGCGGCTCAGCTTTCAGCCCTCCTGGCGTTTGCCGGAATGGAAAGGTCACCCAGTATGGCAGTGACCTGCTCTGGTCAGCCCAGTGGCTACGGTCTCCCCAGCCTCTCCCACCTTCACCTTCACCTTCACCTACACTGAGTCCTGCCAAGCAGAGAGGGACTTGAAAATCTTCCCTCCAGGCTGCTTTGGAAACACCCGTGGTAGCACCTTTGTCATCCCCAGAACCGATTGAACCAGGCTTCTTTCCAGCACTGAGGAGGCAGGCAGACAGGCAGACAGACAAGCAAGGTCTGTGGGCCCTGCATTCTGAGTCCCCAGCAGAGAAATCTGCTTCTTCCCTGGGAATCACATCACAGACAGACATTGTTCGCTGCCGCCTGGGACTGGGTTGCTTTCACACAGTGGAATGACATTCCGACAAAGGATCCCCCTGCTGTTTTACAGGCTCTGGGGGAGAATGGATTCCAGTCATTTTTCCCTTAACCACACAGCAAGTGACTAATGCTCTGCTGTCCCCGGTCTCTGGGTCTCTGGCGGGAGCTTCATGACAGTGAGAGCAGCCCTGAAGGATGGAGGCGAAGACCACCGGGCGGGTGCATCCTTCATCTGTCAGATGCTTCCCTTTGCTCGGCCTCCGCCTTCCTCTTTCTCTCATCCCCTCCTCTCCCATTCAACCCCTGCCTGTCTTCTCATTTCAGAATGGTGTGGTCCACCGGGACCTGAAGCTGGAAAATATACTGCTTGATGACAACTGCAATATTAAGGTAAACCTCTTGCCTCGATGATTGATATGCAGGGCCTGGGGATGGCATCCGGTGGGGGTTTAAGCTGCTCTAACTAGAGCCTAGAAAGAAGGTGGCCACTTCCTTCCCTGGCAGGCGGGTGGGGAGCGTCACTGGGCTTGAGTCCTCAGTTCAGTTCAAACAATTAAATTCAGTTAAGCCATTTACCCGTGTTCAAGAATGCCAGACATGCTTCTTCATGCTGGGATAATTAGGTGACTAAAATACAGTCCCCATCCTCAGCAAGTTCACGGTCTACAATCATTACAATCATTGCCATAAAAATACTCATAACAATAACGCTTTCCATATGTATTTCAAGTCATATTTGTCTGATAGCACTTAAATTCGATCTTTACAAGAACCCTAGGAGACAGGTACTCTTATTTACATCATTTCACTGATAGGGAAACTGTGGCACAGAGAAGTCAAGTAACTTACCCAAGGTCACACAGTGGTAGGTAGTGGAGTTGGGGTTTGAACCCAGGTCTGTCTAACTTATAAGCCCAAGTTTGAACCACTCTGTGTGACTTGCCAGCAGGGCCCCAAGTTACTTTAGAGCTGGGACTCTTTCCCTGCCACTTTCTATCACTCCCACCCTGTGTCTCCTGCTTCTCCCTCCCACCCCTGAGACCTGCCGAGGAACTGGGAAGCTGAGCGAAATGGTGGTGTTTGCTGCTGGGAAAGAGCATCCCGTCAAGTGATGGAGTTTACTTTTATGGAGAATATTATTGCTGGCTGCTGCTGGAGCTGGAGAAAGTGCTCCTGGCCAATAGGGTTCAAGTGCCTCCTGCAGAGCGCTCCGAACGTCCTTTTGATCATGTCCGCAAAATAAGCAAACACGGTTTCAAAATAAACGGAGCTCGCTGCATGGGTTTCATTATGAAATGGCCTTAGTACTCCCGGCATCAGGGGATCCCTCTCATTAGCCGCTGGTGACGTTAGTGCCTCCTCCCCGGTCCCCAGACAAAGCCTGGGAATGACCTTGCATCACCCTCTCTTGTTGTTGTTGCTCTAAGTTGAGGGATACATCACCGGGTGACCATCTCCTTGCTTAGAAGGACGGCGTCGCTTTGGCATTTCACCACCATTAGTCACCATCGTCCTTCGAGAGGCCTCTGGAAGCCATGTCCAGTGACATCTTGTGCTGGTGGGTGGGTGACCGTGGTCACATATTTCTCTGCGGTCCTTAGACTAAGGAGGAAACAGTTGGCCAAGGCAGTTTTCTCCAGGAACAGGACAGGAAATCTCAGGGCCCCTGCAGTCTGGCAAAGTGGCTGGAGTGTTAGAGCAGGAGACTAGATGCAGGGTTAGAAAATTCCATCCTGTGTGGCTCGCTGGTTCCTTGACCTCGGGCAATCCGCTTCACCCTGTCTCCTCAACTATAAAACGGGGTAACAGCAATGCCCACAGGCTTGTTTTGAGGAGTAAACGAGAGACTCTGTGTTTAGCTTTAGAAACCGCCGAGCACTGTGCAGTGAGTCAAGGTTAAGAGCAGTGGCTTTGGATTTGGATAGCCTGGGTTTGAATCGCAGCCCTGCCTGTTACTAATCGCGGTATTTGGGATAAGTTACTTGCCTGTTTGTCTCAGTTTCCTCATTTGTCCAGTAGGGTTGCCAGGCCCTGTCTTTGACCATTGTTGTTGATTTGCTCATTTTATCAATGACTATTCCCCGAGCAGTTACTGTGTGCTATGCACTCTTCCCAGTCCCGGGGTGTCAGTGACCAACATGAGGACTAGATAATACCTAGTCAAAGCACTTAGCATTTAACTCTTCATGTGCAAGGTGCCTGCTTAAATGTCTGGCCACCAGAGAGGAAGCTGAACAGGAAGTCAGTTGCTCTGAAGGGACCTGGTGGTCAGCCTGTGGCTAGAGAATTGGGTTCTAGTTTGAAGGACACAATCTAAGGGTTTGTGTCATCCACCCGATAACTTCCTCTGCAGGTTCTTCCTCCCACCTGCCCCTAGAGCTCTCCAAACCAAATGTAGTCTTACAAGGCCTGGAATGTGATCCTGTCACTTGGGGATTGGCTTCTGTAGTACAGTGTGACCTCTTGCTCCCATGATGTAGTCCCAGAAGTGATAAGGCACATAGCTTCCTAGGGAGTCATAGAATTGCCCAGAGGAAAAGAATGGTTAGAATCTGGAAAGCAATTGTGCTGGGAACAATAGGCAGGAGCCCAGGAGAATGGCTCACTGGCATAAGCAATAGTGCCATGCTGTTGGTTCTCGCAGCTCCCAGGACCAAGTCCTTCCATCTAGGATCCCTGTCCATTAGGTAGGGAAATAGCAGACACAGAGCATATTATAGAAACTAAGGTTTTGGTCATCTCTTTTTCTTTACGATTCTTAATCCTTAAGGTTCTCTATTTCTGGCATTTACCAAGGGAAAATACACACGCCTCCCCAGTAGAAACCAAACCTTCCCAATCTCGGACACTAACCCTTCCTTCTGCTTATTCAAGGAATGCTGCTGGGATCTGAGACTCCCACGGCTTGAAAGGACCTTGAGGGTCATTTTCAAACTTTTTGTTTTAATGATTATGGTCTGGAAAGTCTAAGTGATGTGCCCAGGATCACTCACAGTGAATCGGTATAGACTAAATGATTGTCTTTGTTTCCCTGGAGTGCGGCATGGTGCTTGTCACACAGTAGGTGCTCCTAAGCTCTTTGATTTGGAGTGAAGGGATGACAGCCTGGATTAGAGCTCACATGTTTGACTCCAGACAGATTCTCTCTTCATCATCTCACACCCACTCCCAAGGTTTTTAAAAATGTGTTTCAGCTGGTGTTGATTTGTCTTCCGGCTGGATGTGCTCAGCTCTTCCCGAGTCAGCATTTCGCTGAAAACAGTACTTATAAAGGGCACTTCTGATAAAGGCAGGCAGGCACAGACACATGGCCACAAGCTGGCTGCCTCCAAGTTCAAGAGAGTCCATGTCATCGATGTCTGGACTGGGGGACCATTGACACCGATGGCCTGTTACCAACCAGTGGGACATGAGCAGTGAGGCGCCTCTTGGAGCTCCCTCCTGTGTCTCTGCAAATGTGGGTGCATCTTCCGTATTCCAAGGGTCGAGGGCTGTTGCCCAGGAAGCCTGTAAAAATGCTACGGTTGAAACTCATCACGTGTCGCTGCAGCTTCGGTGTGAGCCATGCAGCTGTCCCTCATCCCTTCCCTGCCTGATGTTGATCTGCAAAGAGCACATCTGGCACTGGGAGTTACTTATCTGGCCACTGCCAGAGGGTGTGGCTTCTAAAAATATTCACGCAGTCGGTCAGCAGAAAGAATGAGAGCAATGTGCTGCTTTGGGTTGCATTCCGTACTCCGAGGAGAAACACGTCTACCAAAATAGACACCCAGTGTAGCATTAATTCCCAATTAATAAAAACGGGCCAGATTCACATCCCATTCTCTGGGAGAACGGAGTGCCGCCCATTCCCATGGGAGGCTCCTGTGGAAACGCCTTACAGTGAGCAGAGGTCCAGGCACCAGGGTCAGCTGAGCTCCTCAAAGAGGGCTGAGAATTTGGTGAGCCCCCAGGACTGGGAGTAGAGGGGCATCGGGGAAGTGGCCTGCTGCCCCTGATGACAATGGAAACCCAGCTGCTGGGGATGAGACGAGAAACTTGAATGGCTTTTATGGGGCCGGATAGAGGCCTTGGAGGCTTAACAAGACCAAGGAGGCAGCTAAGGATCCGCGCCTCAGGGCTTTGTGAGAATGTGCATTGAGGCGTGAATGAATCCATTCATTTGTCTGTCCATTTATTGAGTGTACACATATATATCCATGCATGCTTGCATTCACTCACCCATTCCTGCACTTATTCATTCAGCAAATTGAGTTTCTTCTGTGGGCAACGTTCACTCAATCACAAATATTTACTAAGTTCCTACCTGGTACCTGGCCCTGTGCTGGCTGCTGGGGATTTACTAGTGGACCCGATGGCTGGGTTCCTGTCGTCTTGGAGCTCAGAATCTAGCACATAAACCATTGGTCATGATGAGTCATGAGAAGGACACCGAGGTGAATGAGGGCGGTAAGGTACCTGCCCTAATGGACTTGGAATTTCAGTTCAGGACGCGAGCAATTCACAAAGAAATGTAAAATGTAATTGCCTGGCAGTGAATAAATTTTTTGTGCAGGGTTAAGTTAGAGAATGGCAGGTACTATTTTAGCTTGGGTGGTCAGAGAAGGCCCCTTGCATAGGACTCGAACTCCTTAAGTCTACCAAGCCTTCTCTGGATTCCTGGCCTTTGCACACATGGTTCCGTCTGCCTAGAATGCTCTTCCCACGACTCTTTGCCTGTCTGTTCTTTGAGCACCTTCTTCTAGGAAGCCTTTTCTGATCCTGTCCCTTCACAGGACCGGTGGCCTTGCTATGTGCCTCCTAATGCCTCCTGTGATATGCTGTGGGAGTGCTGAGCAGGGAGTGGTGGGTCTGTCAACTGGATGGACCAGGAAGCCTTTGCTGAGGAAGTGTTGATTGAACTGGGTTTTGAAGGCTAGGTAGGAGTTCAACAGAAAGGAATGTGATGGTCTTTTAAGGGGAAGGAGCAGCAAGCACAGGGACAGGGCATGGAGGCCAGGAAAAAAAGCAACCTTTATTGAGCCCTTGCTAGAAGCCAGAGCCCAGAGCCAGGCCTTCCATGTGCCTCTTTCGTTTGGTTCTTAGAAAGCCTCCACTGGGATGGGTCTGATTACTCCCATTTTACAGACAAGGAGGCTCTCACAGCTAGGTGATGGGACTGGCCACAGCTAAGGCTCTTTGACTCTGAAGACCAGGCACCTGATAATTTCTACCCTTCACTGCTCCAACCCAGATTTCTTAAATCCACACAAGCATCACGAGGACACCTTTTGGTCCTTGCCTCAGTTGACCTCACCTTGTCTTGTAGCAGCTCATGTCCAGCTGTCCCTGGGAGAGGCCCTCCAAGCACAGGGACAGCAGAGTCAAATGTGTAGTGAGCTAGGGGAGGTTGCTCAGCAGCGTCCTGAGAGGCTGCTTTGGAGGCGCCCTCGGTTAAGAGCGTCCCCAGGTCGCATGGAGTCGGTCCTTTCCAGTCTCTCCTGTGAGGCCGTGTGAGCTTAGATGTTTCGAAGATGAAAGCCGACCCCTTCCCTGCTGCTCAGGGTTCCACTGCTCACCTCCACTTCCTGACAGCTCGGGAGCGAGGCTGTCGTGGGGAAAGCCACGGCCATTAACTCCACGCCGGAAAGGAGCTGGGGAGCGTGTCTTCCTCGACGGGGCTGGGGAAAGCTGTTTCCTCCACAGCCACCTGAGAGCAATGACTCCTCTTTACGTGGACCTCTAAGCAAAGGCTGCTCTTCCTCTGCCTCTCAGGCCAGCCACGTCCCCGCCCTGGGTCTCAGTTTCCTCATCTACAAAATGGGGATAATGATGGCGCCCTCATCATAGTGTGGTGAGGATCCCACACATTAACACATGTTGCGCTCACAGAACGGCGGCAGCAAGCTCACGTGGTCAGTGCCATTGCATCCCATTTCCCAGCGCAGGAAACTGAGACTCAGGGAGGTACAAGGAGTAATTGCTAACGTTTACTGAAGGCCCTGTATGAAGGCGGCATGCTTTCCATCGATCATGTGTTTGATTTTGCATCAGCCCTGTGGAGTCGGTTGCCTTATCACCTCCCCTGTTATACAGATGGAGTGGCTAATGTTTGGCATATCTCCTGGGGATCTTGTTAAAATGCAACCTGACTCAGTAGCCTGGGCTGGGTGGGGCCTGCAGTTCTGTTCTGAGCTGCTTCCAGTCGGTGCCCATGCGCTGGTCCCCAGGCCTCCGTGGAGGAGGGAGAGGTTGACTAATGTGCTTAAGGTTAGAGCTGGGAAGAGTTGAGGCCGGGATTTGAACTCAGACACTCAAGCTCTACATCCCTTACCTTTCCCCTCACGCAGCGCAGCCTCTCATGCTTATTTCAGGAATGAATGATGACTATTCTTTGGCTCTTTCATGGACAGTGGCATAGTGCTTTCAGTCCTGTGTCTTGCCTGGCAAACAATGTTAAATAAACCGAGTCAGCAGCATTATTGTCACTGCTGTAATTTAGAGTCGCTGGGACCAGGATTATTTCAGAGCTTTACATGTGTGTTCTCTGATCCTCACAACGCCTGCATGCGGTGGGGCCTGTTATTGTTCCCATTTTGCAGATGAGGAAATTGAGTACCTTGGCAGGTCCCACCAATCACCTAAACCTCTGATCTGTTCAGTCCGCTGCATTTCCCCTTAGACACAGCAAGTGGCTGTCAGACTGTCGCTTGTATTGTTATTGTCATCAGCATCCTTTCAGCAGTTAATCATCAGCGAGCTGATACTTCCTTCTTCGTCGGGTGAGCTCACAGTCATTATTCATCTGATTGAGGGTAATCCTTTTTTCAAATGATAAAATATATGTAGCATAAAGTTTACCATTTTCAGGTGTCCAGTTCAGTAGCATTAAGTACATTCACATTGTCCTGCATCCATCACCACCACCCATCTCCAGAACTTTTGTGCCCTCCCCAACTGAAACTCTATACCCTTAAAAAAAAATTCCCCATTCCTTCCTCCCCCAGCCCCTGGAAACCACCATTTCACTTTCTGCCTCTGTGACTTTGACTACTCTGTGTCACATATAAATGGAACCATATACTATTTATCCTTTGGTGTCTGGCTTGTCTCACTTAGCGCAGTGTCTTCAAGCTTCATCCGCGTTGTAGGGCGGTGAATTCTTTTGAAATGTGAATAGTCATTTCCTAGTTTATCTTTCTAACTCTGACTTTCATCTGGCAGGGCACACTTCTAGAAAAGCTTGATAGCAACAAAACTCCAAAAGTTAAAGACATGAGTGTTGACTTCCCAGTTTCCTTTTCAGAGTCCAGGCTGAACTGAACCCAGTGTGGGGACAGAGGGTGGTTCTGAACCAGGACGGGGCAGGGGAACCCTCCGTCACCAGGAAAAAAACACAAAGTAGTTACCTTTCTCCAAAGGAGACCGGTGTGTCAGCAAAATACCACTGTAAAAGCAAAGCCTAGATGCCTCCTTGGTAGAATCACCCTCCGTACACAACTGACGGACGCTCTGATGCAGGGAAAGCACACAGATTGGCACACAGACGCTCGTGGGGTTGTCTGTCTCTGTGACCTTCAGCAAAGCTTTCAGTCGTCTGACCTCCACTTGCTTCGCTTACAGAACGAGGGGTAGAATTAGCTCACCTCTTAAGGCTCTTTCAGGTTGAAACCATTTTGGAGATTGGGTTGCTTTTGCTTTATTATGTTCAAAATCATTATTCCCCATGTTATAGCTTTTCCCAACCCCTTTCCTTTCACTTTCTTCTTTTTTGCCTTTTCCTAGTATCTCCTGTGCTGTTTTACTTAACATTTTTATTTCAATTCATTTTTTAAAATTGTATTTATTTGAACGAGGAGCCTTATGGAATTCCCTTAAATGGAAAACCAGTGTCCTGTTGAGTATCGCGAAGTTATTAAAGTTACCTAGATGGGTGAGAGTGGGAAGCAAATACTGATCGAGCTTCAACTCTGTGCCAGTTACTGTTCTAAGCCCTTTACATACTTCATGTTATTTCATTTTTACCATGACCCTGTGGGGATAGATCCTGTTTCTACCTCCATTTTACAGATTAGAAAACTGAGGCTTCGAGGAGTTTCAGAGCCAGTGGCCACTTCCTGTAAGCTCCACGGGGCATGGCATCTTAGGGCCACAGCCCAAGTTTAAGTGGCTCAGGGTTTGAGAACTGTGTGTGCGTGTGTGTGTTGGTTAATTTCGCTTTTCCGCTGAAGTGCCAAGAACATGGACTAATCTAGATTTCTATTAATCTTCTCTCAGCGGCCCTGACAGTTTTACTGGGAGAGGCTGATAAACATCAGTCTGTGAGGATGGGAGTGAGTACAACATAAACACACTCTCAGAGGGCTGCAAACAAAGCAAGGATGCCCAGACTTGGAGAACTCTGGTGTGGGTGTGTGTGCACGGGGATTTGCACATGGAGCTGGTGGGTGCCTCTCGTGTGTGTGTGGGGAGGTGGTGGAAGCTCGTAGGCGCCCCAGATGCCGCCGACATTGCGGGGTAAGAAGGAACGTATTTTCTGCAGGATGCGCAGTTGCTGTGACAGTTCCAGGACACAGCCTGCGACTTCTCCGTATGTCCCAGGGCTGTAGCCATTTCATCTCTCTTCTGATTGACAGGGCACACTTCGTAGAGCTTCCAACCAACTTCCTGCAACCAAGCCAGGCCGGGGCCTTGATAAAAAAATGGAATTCAGGGCAATTAAGTGCAATCCGAACCCCAAGAATGCGTTCTCCGAGGGCAGTTTTTCACCAGCTACTTTCAATGGCATTCCATTCATTCGGGGCTGACTTCTACAAAATAGGCTTATTCTGGGGGCTGTGTTCAAAAGAGAGCCCCAGCGCGTTTTTGCGGTCAGGCCGGGCTGCTCTCTGGGCATGTGAATCGCTCTGCCTGTTTATAAGCCCCCAGTGGAGACCAACTTGGGGAGCGGCAGAAGCCTGCAGTGGGTTCAGCTTGTGAGGCTGGAGGGAAAGGCTGAGAATGGAGGGAAATTTTCTGTTACCTGGGGACAGAGCAACACAGAGGTTGAAAACTTTAGACACTGGTTTACATTGACACTGACTAGTTAGCTTGCCTGAGATGAACCACTGCATCTCTCTAAACCTCAGTTTCCTCATCTGTTAAGTAGTGTTTTGTTTTTGTTTTTAAATGTGGTAAAATATCCGTACCACAAAATTCACCATCTTAATCATTTTTAGATGTACAGTTCAGTGGCATGAAGAACATTCACATTGTTGTGTAAGTGGGATTTTGGGTAGATTAGATTAGAGAGCGTAAAGTGCTTAGATCAGTGCCTGATACTTGGAGTTTGTTCAGTAAGTGGTAACTAAGTCTATTATGATTACTTTGTATTATCTACTAATTATCCTGTGCTTTTCAAAATATAATGCTTATTCTACTGACAAGTATTTCTTGGGTGAGACCTGCCACCTGCCTCAGGGGACTTGGAGTCTAATAGGCAAGGTGCATTTGTATATATATTTATGTAAACATAAATGTACTAAGGAAAAGAATGGCTTCGAGGGGGGTGCGATCCAAGAACAGCAAGATTAGGTAGAGCACTTGTGTGGGACTTGAAGACTTGAAGGTTATAAAGCACTTTTGTATTCACGGTCTCATCTGGATGGATTTTTTTTTTGTCATTCTCATAGTAATCTTGTGAGCTAGAACAAGATAGGGATCATGGATTCCCATTTTCTGGCAGGTAAACTGAGGCTTAGAGTAGCTAAGAGACCTGCTACACGTCACACAAGTGGCTGAAATATGACTCCAAGCCCAGTGCCCTGAGTCTGTTTCATCTAGGGTCACAAGGTGGGCAAACTGCAGCTCTGATCAGAGTGTGGGTGGATCAGGTGGTGGTGTCAGGTGCACAGGTGAGGGTTTTCCAAAGTGTGATATGCACACCACGGCACAGTGTGGTTTTAGGTAGGTTGCAGATGAACACTTTTCACATTAACAGGTAGGCGCTTCAATATTCATCAGAAACATCAAGCCTGTGATTTTGTGGCTATTTCTCAGGCAAGTCTAAATTGAAGTGAAAATAGAGAGTCCACGTAAGGAATCATTTTAATTAAGCAATAGAGCAGGTAGTGTGCAGATGTGGCAGGACTTGTGCTGGATGCCAAGGACCACATTTGGGAGTCACTAGCCCGCCGTGCTGACTGGTCCTTTCATGAAGACCCAGGACTGGAGAGAACAGGGTGATTCAGCCGGCACACCCACCAGGTGCCCTCAGCTGCTCTAGTGCTGGGTGGTGCGAGTTGATCCAATGCAGACACTAACTGCAACGCTAACAAGCCGCTGCCTGGATCTTGCTTGTTTTTGTAGATTGCTGACTTTGGGCTTTCCAACCTGTACCAGAAGGACAAGTTCTTGCAAACATTTTGTGGAAGCCCACTCTATGCATCTCCTGAAATTGTCAATGGGAGGCCTTACCGAGGGCCAGAGGTGAGCAGGTTGCCTATTGTGTATGGTGGGGGGGGGGTGGGTTTGGTGGGGAGAAAAGGCCAGAGGGCAAGAGCTTGATCCAGGAAATACTTTTTAAAAAACCCCAAAACCAAGCAAAGAAAACATTTCCTTATATGATTATAAAAGCCATAATATACACACCTGGGAGGAAAATGGAAAAATCCAGAAAAACCTAAAGGAGAAAATAAAGTTACCTGCAATCTACCCACAAAAGATAACCAGTTAATATTTTTGTGATTTTTTAAAAGACTTTTTTTTTCCAGTGTAAATCTTTGCATTTCAAAAATAACTGAGCCCTGGCCTATGTGGCTCGGTTGGTTAGATATTGTCCTGTGCACTGAAAGGTTGCTGGCCAGGGCATATGCCTGGGTTGCAGGCTCGATCCCCAGTAGGGGGTGTGCAGGAGACTACTGAGTGATGTTCTGCTCTCACATCGATGTCTCTCTCTCTCTTCCTCTCTCTCTCCCTCCCTCTCCCTTCCTCTCTTTCAAAAAAATTAAAAAAAAAAATCTTAAAAAAAATTAAGGTCCTTGAATATGTATATATGTGTGTTTATATATATATATATCTTGCCTTTTATTAACTTAACATTATATTGTGACATTTTCTGAATTTGTTATTAAAAACATAGTTTTTAATGACGACACAAAGTTTTATTGTATGAATAAACAACCATAATTTAATCACTCCCCAAGATTTAGGCTGTCAGATTATTTTCAGTTTTTCCTCATTATAACAAAACAGATAAAACAAACATCAAACCAAAAACCCCCTCCCTGACTCTGGGAGTGACTGTCTTTTTGCAAATAATTTTGACAGCCTGTATTTTTTGATGAAGGAAATACATTTTAATGGTATCTTCTAACTCATGAGAAATGCATTTCTCTACATGCCTAAAGCTTTCAGGGCCATGTGTTATGTAGAAATGTTATTTTAAAAGCGGGTGATTTGTGAGTGACTATTTTCTTTAAAAAAAGATGGTCCTCTTTACAGAGAGATTTCATCCACTCAGTATTCTTTAAATAGCAGCTGTTCACTGGGTTGAAATATTTCCTTCCAAATATTTATCTGTTTGAGAGTGTTTGGGGGCAGGGCTGGAGGCTGAAGAGAAGGGTGCCAGGAGCCTCTGCCAATTACAGTGAAGAGAAAGTCTTTCTGAAGTAGGAATGTAAGGGAGGAGCATAGGATTCCATTTACAAAACTGTAGAAACTCGACACTGTAAATTTATCACAGATAATGAATGCTGCTTTGATCTTCCAGGACCTGTTTCCGAGGTTACAAGCTGGCAGCCTGTGAACTGGCCAGCAGGCATGCTTTATTTGGCCACGTTAGTTTTTCTAAAAAAAAATTTGAACAAACATTTAATAACTGGGAGATTTCACATAAAAGTCTGGTTTCTGACTTCTCTTGAAAAACCAAAGGATCGAGCAGTGTGGGGTCCGTGTCACTTTGAGGCAGCAATTAGCTGAGGGGAGGCCGCCTGCTTAAGACGGGTGAATGGACCCTACTGTTTGTCTCTGTCCCCAACACTCTGCATTGTACCCCAAATTCTCTCCTGCTTTGTTCGTGTTTGTTGTGTGCCTGGCTCCTGTAAGCGTTTGGGTTTGCTGCCTGATCCATTTGAAAAGGAACAGGAAGGAACTGATTCCTGGATTAGGAGCCAAGAGCCCCGCGTCCCAGTCTTAACCTCCTTCACTGGGGCGAGGCCTCTCGAGAAACCATTCGGTCCTCGTGCCTCAGTATTCTCATCTGTCAATAGGGGGGGAGAGTCATCCAAATCCTACCTATTTAACAAAATTATAGTGAAGATCAAAGGAGACAGTCTGTTTGAGAAAGGCCTCATGTAGGTTGGGACCTCGGGTCTTGGTTTGAAGTGGAAATGCCCAGCTGCACTCATATCGGTTGTCAGGCTGCCGTGGGAACCTGTCTGCCAGGTGCCAAATTCAGTTCCTGGGGTCCCGGGGGTGGCTGCTCACGCACGGAGATGCTAATGCTTTGGAAGGCCTCCGGAACCTGCTTCCCAGCCCCTGTGTGTCCTGTCTCCGCTCCAGGTGGACAGCTGGGCCCTGGGCGTGCTGCTTTACACCCTTGTTTATGGAACAATGCCCTTCGATGGCTTCGACCACAAGAACCTCATTCGGCAGATCAGCAGCGGAGAGTACCGGGAGCCCACGCAGCCCTCAGGTGCGTCTCGGGCAGGGTCGGAGGTTGAGTGCGAGCTGTCGGCTTGCCTGCCCGGGCTCACGCCTTCTGCTTCTGTTTTGGTGTCTGTAAGGAGTCTCCTGCTTTCCCATTTTCTTCCCTCCAGGTGTTTGCTTTCTAGCAAAGCTGGCTTCTTAGCTGCTTTACCCAAACTTTCCCCAATGAAAATTTCAGAATAAGCTTCTACATGGCAGGAAGGCCAGGAGTCCCGTTCTCTTGCTGTGTGAACTTGGGGCAAATCCCTGACCTTGTTTGGATTCAGTTTCTCCACTAAAAATTAAAATTTGGGGAAAGGTATTACATGAAGTCCCTTCCGGTCCATGTAGACATACAGAACACCTTCACTAGACTATAAGTGCCACAAGGGTGACAACTGCCCTTTTTTAGCACTGTGCCTTGGACAGGGGTATGGCACATGGCGCTGTTTCAATATCTGTTGCTGCATGACAGCTCTGTCCCAGCCCCCCAAACAACCGTGTGACCATATCTCTGGTTCCCTGGGTTGCTAGAGCTCTCCTGGCCTTGCTTGAAGGGATTTCTCCTGCAGCTGCAATCAGATGGCAGCGGGGCCTGGGGCTGATCTCAGGACACCTCCGTGTGGGCTCTCTATCCATGAGGTGCCTCCCCAGGCCTCTCAGTCCAGGAGGGAGCCTGGACTTCTTACGTGGCAGCTCAGGGCTCTAAGAAGGAGGAAGCAGCTGCCAGGCCTTTTTAACGTCTGTATTTAGAAGCCAAATAAGTCACTTCCACCATGTTCCATTGGTTAAAGCAATGGAGGCCATAAACTCTACCTCTTGATGGGAAAGAGCTGTGTGTGCATGGAAGGGGTCTGTACAGGAGGCCGTTTTTGGAATATAATTAACACAGATGCTTCATATGTCTACATATATGTACACACACAGACACACATAGGCGATTCTCATTAATCATACAGTTACATTCTATAAGGTCGCCATGAACACTTGTTAGTGAAGACTAAAGCATTTCTCTTCAGGGAGATACAGGACTCAGTTCCTGTGAGTCTCTGGTCACAATGCTTTTGTCAACTGAACGGTACAGACCTTGTTTTATGTATGTTTCTGTTTAAAGATACCTCGCTTGAAATACATTGTTCATCCTTTGACATGGAACTCATGGCCAGCAGCACTGTGACGCATGCCTGAAGGAAGCTTATCTAACACACATCACACAGCCTTCCTGCCCTTAGGAACTCTAGATGGCACTTCAGCACTACCCCTGGGGGCATTTTAAATAGCAAACCAGCAACAGAAGGCACAAACATGTGAAAAACATGGACTGAATAGACTGAAAAGGACACTTGGCAAGTCATGAGGGCAGAAACAAGGCAGAGTGTTGTCCTCTTGCTGGACCTCAGCTGGGAACACACGTGTGTCTTGGGGCAATGCAGATTTTTTGCCGCTCTATAAATGTACTCAAATGACCAGGAAAGCAGCCCAAGTACTGATTTTGAGGTTACAAATACATTTTAGTGAGTAGGCGAATTTACAAGTACAGAATCTGTGAATAATGAGGATTGGCCATTGTATGTGTGTAGATAGATAGATTCATATCTTTTTATGTATATTTTTTCAATAAGCCAACCTGTTTTTTTGTTTGTTTTGTTTGTTTGAGATATTTCAGGGTCACCTCTGTGGTGTGGTCTTATTTGCCTCACCAGCTAACAGGAGCTCCTGGCACACTACAGGGGTTCAGAAAATATTTGTTGAATGACTGAGTGAACATCATCCTGTCTGTCACTTTTCAGGGGTGCAGCTCACCCCTCGCCCCCTTGCCAGGCCCTTGCCAGCTACTCCTTAGCCCGCATTAGTGGCGCCTTCCCAGGATGTAATTCAGCCCCGCTGGGGAAGCGCAGTTCGAGCTTCAAAGCCAGCTTGTAAGCGGTGAGAGTCCGTTGGTTCCTGTGGCCTCCTCGACATCCCTTTGGGGCTTTCCCCTGACTCTCTGGCAGCTGACATTTGCAAATGAAATTTGTCAGACAGGCGCTGAGCTGATAGCAGACAGATCAGCTCTGTGATCTGACAGCTCCGCGTGCCGTGGCTTATGTCAGAGAGGGAAAGGAGGCGAGCCCACGGGGCGTGGCCCTCAGAGCCTGGCCGAGGCTGGCCGTGGGTGTGGCCGCTTTCACTGCCCAGGTGTGCCAGGTCTGAGCTCCTCGCCATCCTTTTCTGCCTTTCCCTCTCTCATGAGGAGCCTTTTTCTCGCCATCTCAGCCCCAAATTTCCTTTTCCTCCCTGCACACTTTCCCCGTGACCCCGAGCACTGCGTGCTTCTACGAGCCTACCTTTGGAGGATTACAGAGCCAGAGTAATCTATCCCTGCTATCCATTTTGGTGAAGTGATACCCACCAAAGGAATAGTAAGCCCTGCGGGGGCTGGGGCTGGATTCTGTCCCGGTACCTGGCCTTGCCCATTTTATAAAGACTGGAGTTGACGGACAGCTCAGTAGTTCACGACAGTCCTTCACGCACATGCGAGCACATGCCAGGCTGTGCTGGCACACTGCCTGTGGCTTTAGGTTCTGGTGAGGCTCTTGAGGTACAGTCTGTAAGGCTTTGGCTGAACTGGGACTCCACTTGGAGTTTTCTGAAAGCGAGTGTGTCTCCTTAGCCATTCCTGGAGTGTCATCCCTGTCACAGAGCCAAGGGCCCCCATTAAGGCCTCTTCTTTCTTGACCCCTAGATGCTCGAGGACTCATTCGGTGGATGCTGATGGTGAACCCCGATCGTCGGGCCACCATCGAGGACATCGCCAACCACTGGTGGGTGAACTGGGGCTACAAGAGCAGCGTCTGTGACTGCGATGCCCTTCACAACTCCGAGTCCCCGCTCCTGGCTCGGATTATCGACTGGCACCACCGGTCCACGGGGCTGCAGGCTGAGGCCGAAGCCAAAATGAAGAACCTGGCGAAGCCCGGGGCCTCTGAGGTCATGCTGGAGCGGCAGCGGTCGCTGAAGAAGTCCAAGAAAGAGAACGACTTTGCCCAGTCTGGCCAGGACTCGGTGCCCGAAAGCCCATCCAAGCTGAGCTCCAAGAGACCCAAAGGGATCCTGAAGAAGCGAAGCAACAGCGAGCATCGCTCTCACAGCACCGGCTTCATCGAAGGCGTCGTCAGCCCTGCCTTACCCTCTGCTTTCAAGATGGAGCAGGACCCGTGCCGGACTGGCGTGCCCCTGCCAAGCTCCCCCGAGGCCGAGGTGCCAGGGAAACTCAGCCCCAAGCAGTCGGCCACCATGCCCAAGAAAGGCATCTTGAAAAAGACACAGCAGAGAGAATCGGGTTACTACTCCTCCCCGGAGCGCAGCGAGTCTTCAGAGCTGTTGGACGGTAACGACGGGATGGGCAGTGGTGTCCTGTCCCCCAGCCCCCCGGACCCAGCCAGGGTGACTGGCCACAGCCTCTCCTGCCGCAGGAAGGGCATCTTGAAACACAGCAGCAAGTACTCCGCGGGCACCATGGACCCGGCCCTCGCCAGCCCCGAAATGCCCACACTGGAATCCCTGCTGGAGCCCAGCGTACCCGCCGAGGGCCTCTCCCGGAGCTACAGCCGGCCTTCCAGCATCATCAGCGACGACAGTGTCCTGTCCAGTGACTCCTTTGACTTGCTGGATTTGCAGGAGAATCGCCCCATCCGACAGCACATCCGCAGCTGTGTCTCTGCCGAAAACTTCCTCCAGATCCAAGACTTTGAGGGGCTCCAGAATCGGCCCCGGCCCCAGTACCTGAAGCGGTACCGGAACCGGCTGGGAGACAGCAGCTTCTCCCTCCTCACGGACATGGATGACGTGACTCAGGTCTACAAGAAAGCTCTGGAGATCTGCAACAAACTCAACTAGCTCCCGGGGTGCAGGGGCGGGCTGGGGGTGGGTACGAGGGAGGAAGGGAAGCAGTGACTTGTGCTAACACGCTGGTTACCTCTTTGCTGGCCATAATGATAGACTGAAAAGGGATTGGTGCCATCTCACTTGGCCAAGGTTGCAGCCTTGAGCCAGCACCTAGAAGGGAGAAATGAGCTCTCTGCCAGTCCTGTCACCTGCCAGTCAGAATTTGGGTCCTAATCGGCATTGGCTTTATGGCACCCCTTAGAGGCCCAGCTGTCCAAGGAAGGTGGTGTTGGCCAGCATTTAGAGGGTGGGAGAAGGCATATGGGAGAGGGAACATTTCCCTAGAAGTTGTCCAAATACTTCTGGAGGAGGGCGGGAGAGCCTGGGGCCATCTGCTTTGGGTGAGCTCAGAGCTCGCTCCTTCTCACGTGAGCAAGCTTGGTCTGACCGCGTGGGGTTGGCAAGTAGATTTCAGCAGCCTGAGCTTGAATGGGCGATCGATTGGTGGTGGCAGCTGGCTGTGCTGGTGTGAGTAGCCCAGGCACATGGGAAGGAGCAGGAGCACTCATGCCACATAGTTGCCCTCCTTGACCTGGCTAAGCCCTGGGAGTTAGGTTAAGGCATCCTGCGGGATCCATGTTATCTCTCAATGCTACCGGTGTGGCGTGGGTTCATTTGCTACTCTACCTTGAATGGAAGACAGGGCCTTGGTCAGAGAGAATGTCTGGACTCGGCTAAGGACTTAAGAGTCAGACCATGGTGATTTTTTGCTGCCTTTTCTGATGTCTGCCTTGCTCTTCAGCACAACTTCCCAAGAGTGGATGGGAAAAGGATGTGGTGTCAGAGGTCAAAACTGGTGGAGAACAGAGCTTGGGCCCCTCTGTGGTCCGTGCGCAATGCATGGAAATTGACCCACACCAGCAAGGGGGCAACTTGTCATTTCTTTAACATCTCAATATTAACTGGAATGCCGCCTTTTGGGTTCATTCTCACCTGCATGAATGCTCTGAATCGGATGTGATACTGTCCCTAGCCTCCAAAGGAGTCACTGGCTCACCCGTTGACCCTGTTTAGTGATAGCAGACAGTCTCCCCATCCACCACATGTGGAATCCTCAGAGGTAGGCGAGTTTGCTTCTAGGTAGTTAGTGTGTAGGTGGGATATTTGGATGAGGGAGAGGAAAGTCAGGCAGAAGGCGCTTTTTCCCCAAATCTAGGTATTCTGTGTCATGGGTTTGAACCCCTAGGCTTTTGGGGAAAGAAAGTTTCATCCTTTCGAATGAGTAAGGTGTTGGAAGAGCAGAGTGGGTTGGGAGGAAGCATATGGAAGAGGAGACATTTCCCTAGAAGTCATCCAGATGGCTCTGGAGGAGGCAGAGATGAGGTGTGATAGGACTCTTATCCTTAAAAGCAACCTAAATAAGTATTTAACTTCTGGCACCCAGATTGCAGGTGACAAGACGTCATTCCCACAATGGGACATCTTCAGATACTGGGTTTGGAATTAATGGTGTCATTTGTGAATTTGGGATGACTTCAGATTCCACTGGCCTGGGGAAATTGAAACCCTCGTCTCAAGTTGGCCAACTTCTGGTAGCCACCTAGAGAAAAAAGAAGACTAGTCTGGGAGGTATTTTTGGGAAAACCAACAGGCAATAGCTCATAGGGAGCTGAGGAAGAATTCACCTTAAGGCGCTAAGAACATTAATGAGAACAAAACTGCCCTTTCCCTAAGGAGATGGCTGCCTTTCTGCCACCAGCTCTGGGGCTTTGTCATGTGCATTCCTTCAGGTCGAGCTGAGTAATGTATTGTGGGAAGCTTCTCAGTTTCCTTTCATTCAATTCCACCTCCTTCCTGAGCTCCAGTGTAGGTTCAAAGGGAAAGAAATCTGTAGGTGGCAAATTGTGTGTGGAGGGTGTGTGGGTGCAAGGAGGGCATTGTGCACCCTCTGAGCTCTCGGCTCCTTTTCTCGTTCTGTGCAGCACCCCATAGTGCCACACCGCCGGTCCTCATGCATGGCAGCCGGCCTAGCTGGTAGCTGTCGGTGTGACTTAGGTATAACACCTACCTGCTGGTTGATGTGTTGTTTTTTTCCTTTTGCCGAGTGCTTGCCTCTGTTTGGTATTTTCCAGCCTTCTAATCTTTAAATAAAAATGACACTATTAAGAAAAACCATCCCCCCCCCAAAAAAAAACCACAACAACACACACACGCACACATGTATGTTCTCTTTTGTCAATAAACCCAGACTCGATTGTGGCAAAGACAGTCCTCCACTCAGAGGCCGAGATTCTAAGCTGAGTCCTGGTGTGCTGCTAACTAGCTGGTGGCTTCAGGCACCTGCAGAGTTTTGGGGACTAAGTTTCCCCTTCAGTAAGAGCTGGAGGGGTGGGTTAGCTGGTCTCTTAGGCCCTGCCTAGTCCTGACATTCTACTAAATCCTCTGATTCTAGATGTGATGTTGACTCTGTCTTTTCGAGGAAAACCTTGGAATAGAGGGAAAAGCCCAGAAAAGCAACTTTCTCTGCTTCCTGATTAAGCCCTACCACCCCTACCTGCCAATCCCCAGCCAGGGAGGTTGTTGCTTGATTCATTTCCACGGAATCACAAGTGAGAGACACTTTTATGACCCAGTGGACCAGGCAGGAGATTCGATGTCAGCTCTCCTGGTCCTTTCCTTGCCTCTTGGGCCTCTCAGTGTCTTAGTTTACACATCTGCCAAAGGAGTGGAATGATACTCCTTTTTACAGGTAAATTTCAAAGGCATGATCAGTTTTCAGGAAGTGCTTCAAGACCCCAGGCGAAATGAAAATGCTATGAACTCACTGAATTTCCATTCCTGCTATAAAGTGCTGCTGCTTCAGATGACAGGGAGCACTTTTCAGGGTGGGATTCAGGTGAGGGTTGCCCAGGCCTGCTGTCTTGAGTACAATGTGAATGATCGACTGACTGCTTATTGCCAAACTGGAAATGTTCTGTAGGGATTAACTGGCATGGTATCATTCCTAGAAGAGAAAAAAGAGAGAGAGAGAAACTTGACTGCACATTTTTTTTTTAAAAGAAAAATCCAAGTTGTGACTTTTATTTAATTTTTTTTTTTTTGGTAATAAAAAGTTGACTTTTTTATTTGAATTTGTCTTTTCTTATTTATTGGTCTGAAAGGCATTTCAAAGGTATTATAATAATATATTGGTGTAATTTAATTGGTGCAACATGCTCTATGGCTCCAGTCAAAATTGGTTTTCACTCATTTGATTGGTTTGAGCCCAGAACAGCCTACAGGGGAAAAAAAAAAGCTGGATAACCACCCAAAGTGTTTGTATTTTCATTGGAAACTGATTTTTGTTTTGTTTTCTGTTTTTGTTTCTGTTTTTATTTTTAAATTAAATAAATTGCAATGAACTGAACTGGCACCTTGCTGCTTTATTTGGATGTTTTTCTTTTAGTTAAGTAAGTGACAGAATGGGTGTAAGTGACAGAAACCCACTCAGGCTGGCTTCAGCACACAAGGGGAACTTACTCGAAGTTCTCAGAAGATGGAGAGCAGTTGGCAGGGAAGCGGGAGCTGGAGATGTGGGATCGTAGAACCACGGGCCCTCTTTCTGCTCCTCTTAGCACGTCAGCTTTTTTATGCTTTCATAGCCTGGCTTCTCCTCTCTGATTTTAAGACCCACTTTGGGTTATCAGATAACTTTCAAATTTGCATGTTCTCAGTTCTGGTTTCCCAAGCAGACTACTGACCGGTTCCTTCAACCTGGCCCAGAGATAGCAGCAGAGGGTAAAGCCACGCTCTGTGCCCAGCTCCGCTTCCCCTCCTGCCCTGTCCTCGGCGCCTCCTTTTCTCCCGAGGGCAGACAAGTCTGTGATCTGATTGCTCAGAGTCCGGGATCCACGGGCCATGTTTCCTAGTGGGAAAGGCCACTGCTCTGCCTGGAATAAAGTGGCACCTGGGTCCCATTGTGCCATCGTTCCTTCTGCGCACAGACCCTCCAGGAAGCTCTTGGAAGAGGGATGGGTAATGGGGGAGACTGAGGGTTTTGGGATCCCAGCCACAATAGCAAATGACATCAAACCCGACCCTAGAATCAAACCTCAGAGAGTCACGCTCTGTACTGAAGAGCAGTGGCAGGAGATCCACGCAAGGAAAGTCTGACTTTCCAAAGAAGTAACTTTCACTCCTTATCTGGTCTATGCCTGCTGCAGCGTTGTCACATTTAGCAAATAAAACTACAGGACAGCCAATTAAACAAAAAATTATTTTTCTTTAATATTTGGGTTAGGCTTATGCTGAAGAAAAAAAAAAGGCATTCTATATTTTATCTGGCAATATGATGGGGCTTAATTGGCTAGATTGGGTAATAGCTGTGGTAGAGGGCTGAGGAATGGACACACACCATGGTGGCCTGCCAAATTAGGACATGTCCACGCCTCTCAGGTTGGGCTGAGGTGGGAAGACTTCCAATCCCAGCTTGAACTTGATTGCTATGAAGTCAAATTGCTTCACGTCTTTGGCCTCAGGTTTCTCATCTGTCTTATGGGTGTATTAATTGCTGCCTTACCCAACTCTTAACAGGGCTGCGAAGGATTGAGAGAATTTCCATGAAGTTTCCTTGAGTATAAAACTCAACGTGAATGGGAAAGCATAGTCCTGTCTTTACAGGGCAATATTCATTGACTGTGGACATTTTAATGGCAATCTGCCTGGCTTGGAGGCTCTTAATTCTTGTTATGGCCCCTGAGGCTATTAACAAATGGGCTTGCCAGTCATTTCCAAGGTAAGGGATTAAGGGGAAATCTACTAAAAGGTGAGTCCCTTTGGAAAGACATCATTCTGCAGCCAGATAGAAGGAATAGCACGTGCATGGCCTACAGGCTGGACCAAATGTGACATGTAAGGGGCAGGGAGGAAAATAGGGGTCGCTGGAGTAGCACAGATGACATGTTTTCACCTAATAGGTTGGTGAGGTTAATGAGTGGTCACCTTAAGGAGGAAAATCGAGAGAACCTATATTCATTGAGCTTCTGCATGGTGCTCACATTATCCTTAGCTAGTGGCAAGTGGTGGAAACCCAATTCAGACCATGTTAGGTAACAAGATGAATTTACTGCTTCAGGCACAGCTGGATCCAGGGGTTCAAGAGATGTCACTGGCCTCTTTTTCACTTGCTCTCACTAAATGTGGATTTCATTCTCAGGTGCTCTCTGCATGACAGCAAGATCGTTTCTGGTTACAGGTCCTGTTAGTGTGTGAGCCTAGAGTCAGAGAGAGTCTTACTATCCCAGCATTTATGTGCCAAGGAAGCATTGTGGTTGGCTCTGCTGGGATCCTGTGCCTCCCTCCGGCCAGTCTCAGGGTCCAGGTGGAAGGACGCCCTGATTGGCCAGCCTGGACCCTGTGCCCACCCTTGTATACTTGAGTGACAGCTCCTTCTGAATCACACAGTGGGGGAGGGAAGCTCTCCCAACAGAAGGGATGGATACAGAGTCAACAAAAGAAGTTATACCTTTTGGGCCTCATCTGGAAAATAGCATTAAATCATCCCTAACTTTCAGAGTTGCTGTGAAGATTAAATGTCATAAAGTACCTTAGGGCTTGACACATAGAAGATTTTAAATTTATACAGCTAGTATCAGGAATACAATATATGTAATGCTATAAAGAGGAAATATTTTTGTAAAATCAGCTATAATGTGAGAAAACCCAGCTGAAACTTGTTAAAACACTACCAGGGCTTTATTAGCTCGTATATCTGGAATTCTAGACATAGGATGGATTTCATGGTTACTTAGGTCTAGTGGGAGAAACATAATAAACATGTAAACAAAACCCCCTCAAATTACAGATTGTAATAAGTGCTATGCAGGAAATGTATAGGGTGCAGAGATAAAGAATTAAGGGGAGGGGTACCTCCTGTAGGAAGAGTAGTCTGGGAAGGCATCTCTGAAGAGGTGACTTTTGGGCAGAGGTCTGAAGATGAAGAACCAGCTATAAGAAGAGTGAGTATTTCAGGCAACAGGAACAGTATATGCAAAGGCCCTTGGGTCTTCAAAACAGAGCTTTACAGGGTTAAATTCTGGTCCATTGGCTTAGGACAACCATGGTCAGGGAGTGTGGTGTTTTGCGAAACAGATGTGGCCACGTTCTGATGTGGACTGGCTGCAATCATGTATGACTTGGTGTGCCCTTGATTACCAATGGCTGCTTCCTTCGACAGGTGGTCCCCAGACGAGACATACCATGACGTGCATATTTAATGAGAATATGTTTCCACTGCAGAAATTCACTGCCAATTTATTGAAATTTATGGAGAGGATGTTTTTAATCCACAGAATCATGCAAAGTTTGGGACATGGAATGGAGCAGTGGCGACGCTCTGTAAAGATCAGAAAGTGCAGACTAAGGTTTCCATGTCACAAAACCTGCCCCATGCTATCCCAGCTGTCTGGTTCTAGTAGGGAATTGTGTGGAAAATTTGCAATCAATTGTGTTTTTAAATTTTGACAATTATTTTTCTGCTGATGAAAAATTGACTGTCCATTTCTACCTGACTGGGAATATCCACTGTTTTTTGATCACCTGGTCCCCCTTCTGTCTACTCTCTGTGCTAGTTTTCGTTTGTGAATTCGTCTGGGTAGACTATGTTATGTTAAAGTGACAATAAGCCCTGAAATGTCAGTGGCTCAATATGATCAACAATTATTTCTTGCTCTCACCAAGTTCAAAGCAGTTTGGGTGGCTTTCCTTACCATGTTGTCTCCATGCAGACACTTGGAGATCTGAGCTTCTTCCATCCTGTGCTTCTGCCATCATCAGGTCTTCATTTCTAGCTGTGCAGATGAGGGAGAGAGAAAGCACAAGTCAAGGTCTTTTAAGAATCAGGCCTGGCCCGGCCGGGCTTGGCTCAGCAGTTGAGCGTCGACCTAGGATCCAGGCGATCGGGGTTCGATTCCCGGTCAGGGCACATGCCCGGGTTGCAGGCTAGCCGATCAGTGACTCTCATCATTGATGTTTCCATCTCTGTCTCGCCCTCTCCTTTCCTCTCTCTGAAATCAATAAAGATATATTTAAAAAAAAAAGAAAAAAAAAAAGAATCAGGCCTGGACGTCATATGCATCATTTGTGCCCACATCCCATGTCAGAACTCGGTCACCTGACCCAAGCTAACTTCCTGGATAGAATCAGGTGGACACATAGCAGTGTCTCTGTCACGACTTATGTCTGCTTCCCATGGAAGGACCCAACATAAATAAAAATCATTACTGCTCATTTTAACCCAGTTCTTACTGAGCTTCAGGCAGGTGTCTACCCTTTACATACATCATCTCTTTTAATGTTCCTCATGTTCCCTTATCTCCATTTCTACAGATGAGGAAACTGAGGGTTGGGAATGCACAGTAACTTGCCCAAGTTGCCCGGCTGTTAAATGTGGAACTGGATTCAAATACAGGCCCAGATGACATCCTTCTGAGCCCAAGCTCTTAATTGCTCTGTTGTGCCCCTCAGATGATCCTGCTTCAAGTCAGGCTCCTTGTTCATAAGCCCCATCCTGCCACCTCCCTGCTCATGTAAATGGTATTTTCCTGCAGGAGCTAAACAGATACCATCAGGAATGAAGACCCGGGTCCAAGTCAATTGCTCTTCAAAATACGGAAAGAGCAACTGTCCCCCAGTACCCCATCGGTTTTATGTTCTAGAAAATCTGGGTTCAGCAGATGGATTAATAGAGTCGATTCAGGTTTCTTAGTTCCTCTAGAGTGGAATGGGACAGAGGAGTGAGTCTTTCTCCATTCTGAGCACCTGCTGTGGCTCAGAACTCAGTAGAGGGACAGTAGGCCTTGAGGGGCTGGATTCCTTCTGTGCAAAGCTGTGTATTCACACTCATGCCCCAATTGTGCCACATGCTATTCCCTGTGCTGTTGGGCCTCAGGGGACCCCTCTTCTAGAGGGCTGATTGTTCAAAGCCACTGCTTGGAGCCATATGGAAGCACAGGATGCCAGGCCGGGCTGAATGAACCTTCCTGGGTCAGGCATCGCAACAGTAACTTCAGTCACAAAGAAAGGAGAGTATTGCCACACCTTTGAAGCCCAGAGCAGGGTGATGACACAGGCATGGTCCCAAACTGGACTTCCGGGAGAGCACCTCACAGTCAAGAGAAACTGAGGATGGGCGACAGTTCATTTTGGATGCAGCTGGAGCAAAGGGACTCCAAAAATATAGCTATTCTGAGAAAGTTCTGCAAATTGGAATTTGTGAATCACCGAGGCTGAAAAACATCAGATTCAGCAGCGCAGAGGGCATTCCAGAAGCTTCAGCCATCAGGCCTTGGAGCCCAGACAAAACGATGTGTGCAAAGCAGAAAGTCAGCGGCAGGCCTCAGAACCAGGCTGCTGGTCAGCTCCAAAGAGGCCGTGACCGTGGGTTCCGTCCCTGTGGAGTACACAGACCGTCCCTGGCAGCGGTTGCTGTGTGGACTGGCTCCTCATAAACACATGTGTCTGGGCGTCATGATGAAGTGAAGAGACATGGGGCTGGGGGGAAACTGCCTCCCCTGTTACAGAAACAACTATAATCACATGCTCAGGTCCGTTGGGGATCCAGAGTAGTGGGATCATGTTGCCCCTGAGGTTCAGTGGGACTTAAAGGGTGTCCTTGTTGAGAAGAGAATTCCAAAGTGAAGCAACCGAGTGAAAGAGACAAGTCCTCCTCCAAGGTTCCAGTGCAGTCGCACATTGGTGTTTTGGCTGGTGTTGTTCCTGAGGCCTTTCCTGTCCTTGCAGTTTTCCTTCTGGTCAGTCTACTCATGATTCTGCCACTACAGCCAGTGCCAGCCACGGTGCTCAGAGCCAGTGTCCTGACCCTCAGTGCTTTGCTCTTCCCTTTGCCTCACCTCCTGAACCGTGCCTGCCTTCTGCCCTTAGAGCCTTGCTTGCCTTTGTTTTTCTCCTCACACCCATTCCTTAAATGTGAGCATTGACGTGACATCATAGCATGGACCCCTGAATCAGCCTTCACCCTTTACCTGCACTAGGTGACCTTGTTGTCTGACCCAGTGCCTAATAAAGAATTGGGAATTGTCCTTTTAAGCCAAAAGAAGTCAGGGGTCTTAGTTTAGCACAGATGCCAATGCCAAGTTGGGAGATCTTAGGCTTGATGCTTGTGATCTTGATCCAGTTGCATTTTCGCTCTAGACTTCACTTTTCTCATCTGCAAAGGAAGGCATTGGATTAGAGCAGTGGTTTTCAAATTGGGTTCTTGGGAACATTTTAGGGTGTACTCACCTGGGTAAAGGAGAGTGGCGGGAAAGAAACCTGAGCTGCTGGGATTAAAAAAAAACACCAACCCACAGTTTAGGTTGCTAAACTGTTCCATTTTATCAGTGTGTTGTGACTTTTGAAAGTTGTCTGTTTGAAGAGGGAAATTCGATACAGCTTTAGCCAGTGGTGTGCTGGTAAATACTTAACAACTGGCTCTCTGGGGTCAGGTAGTGGGGGAAGGGGAGGTGTGAGGAGATACATTGATTTGTAGAGTTTGCCCATTTCCATAGTGTAAATTCTCCCACCAAGATTAGTTTCAAGATACTGATGTGATATCAGTGAGCTAGCAAAATTCCTGGAAATTTAACAATTGGCTCTTATGAGCCTGTATGTGTCTCCCCTAGCACCCTGCTGGTCTCAGTGGTCTCTCCTAAGGTCACACAAATGGAAATATCTACTCCAAAGCACGTCACAGTTTTTTCACTGCATGAAGTGGATATATATTGGTTATTTTTACAGCATTGCTCCCTAATTTCTTTTGGGAGCAGAAACCCTCTATCCCTTTTTATGGGATATGTTTCTTGCCCCACTTTTAAAATTGATTTAATCTACATATATTTATTGCATACGCTGTTGCAGGTGCAGGGGATCCAGCAGTGAAAAGATAGAGATGGTTCTTAATTTTATGGAGATAACCTCCAGTGGTTGGGGGAGGAGACAGACAATACACAAACAGCTGCTTTATCTGTATTATTAGCTGGATTCTCCTATCTGCTTCTGCACTCAATATCATGTTATATGTTGGTTAGCTTGAAGTATATGAAGAAAATCTGATTTGTAGTTGCAGAGGGTCTTGGGGATTTTCATCAAGGAAAAATAAATGATGAGAAAAAAGAAAAACAGCTCTCTCTGTTCCACATTGGGTTTTGTGGCTTGGGATGTCCCAGGCTGCCCCGTTGACATCACCTCCAGCCGTTCTTCCTATTATTTCCTGTCCCAGCTGCCCTGTGCCTTGTTGTTTCTTGAACCCCTCAAGTGTGTTCCTTACTCAAGGACTTGGCCCTTGCTGCTTCCTCTCGCTGAAGACTTTTTCAACACACTATAGGGCTAACTGCTTAAGTGTCACCTAATCAGTGTTCCCTGAACACTCTACAAAAATACTATCCCCCCATTTCCCTTGTCTTGCTTTATTTCTTCCACTGTCTTATTACCATCGGATATTGTTATTTTTGTAACAATGAGGCTCTGCTGATATATATAATTTTAATCTTTTTTTCACCCCTCTGTGCTTCTTATGGGTGTTTGTTTTTTATGTCTTCAAGTTAACTGATCTTTTCTTGGTAGTGTTTAATCTGTTCTAAATTCCATCTAGTAAAATTTTATTTCAGATATTGTGTTTTTCATTCCTGAAAGTCCCTTTTGGGGGTGTGTGTGTGTGTGTGTGTGTGTGTGTGTGTGTGTGTGTGTATTTTTTCCTAGCAATGTTTCTGTACTCCGGCTGGTGGGAACTTGACATTTCCAGTTCTTGGTTTGGTCTGAAAATTGTTTGTCTTGCAGCTCCCCATGGACTTTTGTTTTGTTGTTGGAGTTGTTTTGTATTGTTATTTTTCTTTGCTCAGTTTCATAGACTTCCCCCCGTATTAGCACATTAGCGTTTAGTTAGACACAGAGTGTCCCTGTGCAGCTCTGGAGCTCTTTCCTTATATAGTGGCCTCCTCCCCAGTCCTCTGTGCCCCAAATCTAGCTGCCTTGGCCTCCCTGGCCTCCTTGACCTCCATCACTTTCTCTGTTTGGGTTCCTTTCCTGGTGATTTTCACCAGAAACTTCCCCCAGGTTAAGCGGGGACAATTGTATGGTTTCCCTTGTTTTTCCCCCTTTTCACCGGGATCATAGTCCTATGTTGTTTGCTGTATAATGTCTGAAAATAATTGTTTAATATATTTTGTTCTGTCTTGTGGTTTGTTTTTTACAGCGGGGCAAGGGATATCCCATAAGAGTTTCTCCTGCATGGATAGAAGTAAAAGTTGAAGTTAATTAATTTGCACAATAACAGAAATAGTTGATGGCAAAACTGGGTCGTAAACTCAGATATGACCCACTTGGAAGCCTGTGCCTTTCACTGTGATCAAGATCCTGCTCTTCTCTCCTACCGCACTCCTTTTTAAAATAACACATTCCAGAAAAGAGGCAGGTAAAAATCCAAGGCAGGTAAAGAGCAGGTTGGTTATTCAGCTTGCTGGCAATTCCAGTAAAAAGGATTAGCCAGGGAGTGTGCTTATAGCTGCTTACTTCTCAGAGGAGCCCAGGCAAAGCGAGCTTTCACTTACCCCCTTCCTCCTGAGTGAGTGGAGAGTACACGGGGCAGCCCCTCACTTATCCGCTCACTCATTTCATTAATCCTGCCATTTACTCATCCAGGCAAGATTCTTTATGGAACCCCTAAAGTACTCCAGCCTTTTCTTCGCGTCAGGGAGTGAGAAGAACTCCCAACAGCTTTGCTTCTGCTCTCTTCACCCTCTCCTTCCCCTCTCCCAAACCCTCACGTTCATGACCGTGTGGGAAAGGCCCATAGAGTGACATCACCAGGATGTCTCCCTGGACCCCAGTGGAGCTTCTGAGTGGTTCGGAGAGGGCTTAGGGTCTCCTTCGCTACTAAAACAAATGCCAGTGCTCCCGGTAGGGATCACACAGTAAGCCATTATCAGCTCAATCTTAACCAGCCATTAATGTTTCAGGAGAGATTTATTAAGTGCTAACTGAGAGTAAGAGTGGAAACAACGCAGGCCCCTTGGAAAATGGGACAGGATGAGAAAGCAGGGGACTTCTCACAGGAAAAGGGGCAAGGACAGACTCTGAAATCCAGCCTCAAGCTGAGCCACTTAAGTATGTCTCTTGTCTTCTTTGGTCTGAGTGTCCTAATAACAACAAAGTTGAGTGATATTTTGTAGGTTCCAGCCCTCCCCCCCCAACTCACTTTCTCCTTGAAGCTGCCTCTCAATAGGCCCCGGAGGTAAACACTGATAGTGCTGAGGAAGTGGAAGCCTGGAGAAGGGAAGTCACGAGCTCAAGTCACCCAGCTGAGAAGTGGTGGCCTGAACCTGAACTTGGGCCACCTGACTCCAGGGCTTTCGATTCTAATCCTGCTCTGTCATCTAGCGTGCGAAGTGGATGGCTATGACCGAACAGCCTCTGTCTTCATTGCGCATGCCGTCCATGAAGCATTCGCATGTGCAGCCCTTCCACCGAGCACCGAGGTCATCTGGGCTCTGGCGTGTCATCCAGATGTTTGCTGCCAATCTTGGAGATGAGCTCTTCTTCGTGGAGGGTCGGTTGGAATGAAAGTGAAAAGCAAGTCTTTCCAACTACTGCCTGGAAGACCAAGAAATGACAAATAAAGGGACACACAGATGTTCTCATCTTAACGTTTTGCGCCACATCTGGGCAACGGAACTGGAAAGAAAGACCTTTTGAGGAGAAGCAGAAATTAAGTGGTATCCTATTGTCAGGTTTGGAAAACAGAATGCAATGTATTTGCAGGGTGAGGGAGCAAGGCTGTCCCTGAGAGAGGCACCGGCAGGCCTTGCATGAAGGCCTGATGGGTTAATGAAATAAACGCATTTCCTGCTTCTCCATGATTTATATTTCCAAGGCTGCACTACATAGTAATTCAATAAAGCTGAAATGGCAGGAATGTCTGGCAGATTTTTTGGGAACATGATACTTGGCTCATTGTGGTGGTTCCATTTTAGTATCTGGGTAAGAGCGAGAGGCAAAGGGACATCAGAAACAATCTCCCCCCCCCCCATTAGTCTCTCCTGCCTCAGCACACCCCACTCCTCCTTAACTTTATTCACGTCTACATAATAGGCTATTTAATGAGGGCTTCCCGCGGCTGCGGTCTATTCGAGAGCCATGAGGCATTTACTGCCCGCCAATTATGGGTCTCAATTAGGAAGTTTATGCTTCAGTTCACGGTTTTGCTTTTTCTCTGTGTAACAAGAGACCCTAGCTCTGTCCCCCTAGTAATACTGGGATAGACCCTCATGGCCATTTTCCTCTGTTAGGGCCCTAGGGACCATTTAAAGCCATTTTCTTGCGTGTGTGAGAGACAGAGAGACAGAAGGAGGAGGGACGGAAGGAGGGGGGGGAGACAGAAATGTATGAATTTTTGTGGGGGAGCTCCATACTCCTTAATCTAGCTTTCATTCTCGCAGCTTTTATTGATAGATACTCTGTGTCACCGAGGATTCTGAAGTGGAAATCTATTCTTTTTGCCCCTTTGCAACACTTCCTTTGGGGCACTGCCCCTCCCAGTGGAAAGGGGCTCCAGAAGGGCATCACCCGGCTGGAATTACCTGGCGCGAGATCTCCACCCACTCTAACCAGCTGGATTTCTCTTTCTCCCAGACCCAATGTCCTGGTGTCACTCCAAAACCCAAACGGGGTCCATCAGTCCCATTTGGGTGGTCATGTGTGGATGTTGGGGGAGAGGGGTCTGTGTCCTTTCTTTTCTTTCTGGAATTACCAGGAGAAAGCTGCAGACCTAGAGACACTGATGGTGGCCTTTCTTATCACCAAGTGATAGGAAAGCTGGCCCGAGAAGGAAGCCAAGAGAGAGGAAAACAGAGCTAAGGAAGGAAATGAAGTGTGTACTGTGGCGTCATTTGAACTCCTGGGCCCAGCCGTCCTAAAGCAAAAACCAACCCAAGACTTCACTGTTATGAGAGTTAATACATTGTGTGGGGGTTTAACTAGTTTGATTTGGGTTTCTGTCACTTGCAACTGAAGGAGTCCTGACGGATACAGTTTCTGAGAGTAACATGGGATAAAAACCAGCAGAAACTCTTTGTGGTTACAGTGGAGATCAAGGCGAACTTGGACTCTGCCCTCACCTGGTTCATGGTCCAAGGGGCTGTCGTTTCAGTGGCTACATCAGTTCAGAGTTCTTACTTCCAACACCGGAAACAGGTTCTGGCTCTTTTATGCAGATGTAGAAATGATTGAAGGCCATCCCGTGAACACAGAACCTTCAGGTGGGCCACACTTTGAGATCCAGGTGCAGAAACAGAATTCTGTTGTAGCACTTATCAGGTGGAGACACAATCACGCCAGCCCCAGTGGTCACAGACGTCGCCTGTGAACTGCCAACATCTGATAGGGTGATGCTGGGGACAGGCCACTAATGATACTTTCTTCTTCTTCTTTTTTTTTTTTTTGTAAGAGCTGCCTCTGATAATTGGAGGTATCTGCCACCACATTTCCTAGCATAGACTCCACGTGGGGTCTGCATCTGGGTCAAGCTAGGCATGGGTTTATCTAATTGGTGGGGACTGGGTCACAGCCTGGGCCCTGGTGACAAGGGAAGTGATGCTCTAGTTTCTATAGTAGCCTCTACCTTTCACTAAGCTTCATAAGACAGGGACTTTTGTGGACAAAGGACAGGCCTTCAAAGATGTTAGGCATCCAGATAGGATGACAAATGTCCACAGGGTCCACATATTAGGGAAGGATGAGTTTGAACATACAGCATCTGGGGGCCCAGCTCCAAGAACTGTGGAGTATGTTCCCCCCCCACTGGACAGGCCCTGCAAAGTAGGCTCACGTGGCCGTCTCCCCAGGAAGCCACCCAATGAATGCTGCTTCTCTCCTGCTTGAAGTTATCTTTTAGTAGAATAATAATAATAAAAATGATACAAAATCAACTTCTAGTTTAGGATTGACAGGGTAACAAAGAATTTTACTTTTTCTGCTCCAGGTTTCGACGCTACTGAGAAAGCAACCCAGGTGCTAGCTTTCTATTAGCTTCATTCCTGACACAGGCCGATCAGAGGTGGCGGCTGGGCCCTAGGCCACAGCGGGCTTTGGCTCTTTCTCTCTTCCAGTGACGTCTCGCAGTGAGAGGCAGATAAGCTGGACGAATAGAGCCTCCACCTGGGACCAAGAGAAGCACCTAGGACTCCTGAGGGCAAGAGATGGACCCCAGATGGCCTTGGGTGAGCTTGCCCTGTGCTCCTTTTTGGTCTCACCAGCCAGATAGTCACTCTGAGCCAAGGAGAGAGGGGTACAGAGGAAGAGGCGATGCGTCCCTCTTACAAATATTGCCTTCTGGTAAGTAGGAGAGGAGTTTCCCTCCCTTTGTTAAAACGGGGGGAATAAATGCTCTCCTAATACTGTCATCAACAGGGGTCTTCCTCCGTGTTGAATGCGCTACTGAGCGCTTTATAAAACTGAGCTCATTACACTTTCATCAAAACCCTACGAAACAGCCTAGTAAGAGCTAACGCTTATCTCGTGGTCATGCCAGGAGACTTTCTAAGCCCTCGGCATATATCGATATATATCGGCATATATCGTTCACTCTTTACCAGCTTTAGGCAGGGGCCTGGCATGAAACTGGTAACTTGAGAGTTTCATCAAAGGACCATTTCCTCAGGTGTGGGCAGGGAGTGTGGGGGCCACAGGGGAGTGGCTCTGCCCGGGGAGCCAGCGAGGTGTGAGCAAGGGGCAGGCCCTGGGCTCTGGAAGGACCGAGGGAGCAGTGTGGAGAGGGCCTCCCAGACATGGGCTGTCATCAAGGGAGCTGCGCCCCAGGTGACCGTTGGGAAAGGCCGTCTCCTGCTTGGGGTCTTTCAACCTCCACGCTGCCAAGTAAGAACAGGTCCGTTGGGGCCTGGAGCACTTCTTACCAGGAGATAAAGAGCTTGCTGGCCTGTCACCTTGTGTGAGGATACCTTTCCCTGTTTCACATGGTGAGTGCTGTTTGGTCTCAGGTAAGTGTGTTGCACGGCACCTGTCCTATCTGTCCTCTGCGTGGAAGGGACAGGTTCCTTCCACTGCGGGCACAAGGTGCGCGTGTGCAGGCCGATTGCCCTGCCTCGGCTGCTGAGAGACACCGCCGGTCCTGAGGGACCCACCCCCACAATCGCAGCTGTTCTGGCTCGATTTCTTCTCTGTGTAAGCAAAGTGATGCTCCATCCGGTTCTTGATTGCGGTGTGTTTTCTTCTTGGCGACTCTGATACTAAAACTCTGAAGTGTTTAGAGTCCTCCCTTGGGGTTGGCAACTGGTGTATAGGCTCTGCTTGACAGTGACAGTGACCCTGCAGGGAGGGAACTCGCAGATGGGGACCTTGGTCTTCCTCTCCTCCCAGTGCTTCCCCTCTGCAGCCAGAGGGCAGGGGTAGCCATCCACTGATGTAGTTGACACAGGTCACCTTCCCAGGACCCAGAGCAGGTGGAGGAAGGTGGAGAGTAAAACTGGAGGGGTCCATGGAGAGGTGCTCTCAGCACAGGCACATGCTTTTCTGTTCCTAGTTTCTAGAGGAGGAGACCAAGGCTTGGAGAGGTTAGACAGGGGCCCAAGATGCTATCCATAAGAAGCGTCAAAGTCAGATGGCCTCTCAGTCCCCCTTGCCATAAACCTCGGGCTCACCATAGTCATTCTGGCCTCAGGGCCTTCGGCTGCACCTTCTTGCCTCTGAAAAGTGATCTGCGGGCTTGTGTGCCAGGCTGGAGGATGGGGACCCGCACCGATTGAGTTTCTGCTTTATATGACAGGCACTGTACTAGGCAATTTACTCACAACAGACCCACTGCGACAGGAATTACTGATTCCATTCTGTGTGGGAGTCATCTGAGGCTCAGAGAGATTATGTAATGTGCTCGAGGCCACACAGCTGGCTAAGGTATGAAAACAGGTCTGTCAGATTCCAGGGCCATGATTTTTCCACTGGATCACGGGGCTCGGGCATGAGGAAGGACAGGCGGGGGGATGCAAGGGAGATAAAGAAGCGGCTGCTGTGTGGGCTGTTTGGAGATGGTAGGAATGGAGGAGAATTCAGGGGGCAGCAACCCTCTGGGAAGCATAAGGCACGTGGGCAGGAGTCCCAGAGTGCCATCTGGAGCTCCATAAAGTCCCAAAGCAGCTACATCTCTGCAAAACCAGGAGAGCAGGCCTGTGCTGGCTGCAGCCTCTCGGGGAGGCATAAAGCCTGGTGCTTTGGAAGCAGCGGCCGACACGTCTGATTATGCAGCAGATGGGAGGTAAAATCACATGGCGCAGTGGGCACATCGCAGCCAGCACCCTCTGTCCCCTCACGGAGCTGTCAGGATGTCTGAGGAGCTTCTCGCTCGCCTGTACTTCCCACTCCTCTGAGTTCCTCCTCTCTCTCTTTCCTTTGCTGTCATCGTTTCTTGCTTTAGCTTTAGTTTCCTCAAGTTCTCTTTGCCTCCCCCAGGGCCTGGGGATGCATTTTCACTTTGATGATCTTCAGACCTCTCCAATGCAGTGCCTTCAAATCAAAATCACTTTCTTCCCACCCAGCCAACCGTTTCCCGTGTTGCTTAAGGGCACCAGGTGGGCAGGACGGCAACCCAGGGAGGGCCGGCCTCTCCTGCTGCCACATCCCCTGGCCCTCCCTCTGCCTCCAGCTGGTTTCTCCGCTACTCTCAGTGTCAAAAACAGGCACTGCCCTGGTTTTCACCCTCAGCGGCTCTCATGAGAGCTGATCTCCCTGACCGCTTTGTTTCTTCTTCCCTCTCTCCTCACACTGACACCTGAGTCTTTCTAAAATGCAGATGGACCTCCCTTTGAAACATTTTCTAGGTGACATTAACAATCTTAGCAAGGAGAGAAATTTGAGGCATTGCAGGGTGGCTTTGGGAGGAAGGCTGGGCACAATTATGGCCCCACAAGATTCCAGCCCTAAGGGCAAAAAGGACTTTGCAAGTGTAATTTAGGTTAGAATCAATTCACCTCAAGAGAGGTAAATTACCCTGGTAAATTACCCAGGTGGACTCGGTGTAATCACTAGAACCCTTAACAGCGGCAGAAGAAGGCAGAAGGGAAAGCCAGAGACTTGAAGTAGTAGAAGGATTCGACGGCCTTTGCTGGCTTGAAGACAAAGGGGCTACAGGTCAAGGAAATGGGAACCTCAGTCCTACAGCTGCAAGGAGCTGAATTCTGCCAACACTCTGAGCTGGGAAGTGAGTTCTTCTCCAGGGCTCCCAGAAATGAACACAGCTCTGTTGGCACCTTGATTTCAGCCTCATGAGCCCCTGAGCAGAGTTCAACCATGTCAAGTCAACGTCTGAACTACAGAGTTGTGAGATAATAAATGGGTGTTGTTTCTTAAAATCTTACATTTGTGGTCATGCAGTGTCATCATTAAGCCCTGCAAAGACTGTCTCTCATTTTTATTTCCGCTCCCCTTTTTTCGAATACCCATGTCCATTCTCTCTCCCTACTATAGTTAGGCCCTCATCCTAATGTGAGGTATACGTCCTTAAATATGGCTGTGTCTTTGTAAAATATGGCTGATGTGTTTCTAATTTTCACAAATGGTATTGTGCCATAAAACTTATTCTTTCCTTATTTTCTCACTCAATACTATTAAAAAAAGAAAGAAAGAAAGAAAACACAAATATTACTAACGATAAAGCTGCTGAGGGAAGTTTGAGACTTCTCTGCAAAATTCTTGTGTTCTTGTTGTGGTTCTCAGACTATAGCCCACTAAGGATAAATAGTTAGGATATTGTGTTCAAAAGTTTGTTTTCAATTTTGAGGTTTGTCTTTTCTGCCGTCTTTTTGGTTTAATTTATCTTTTGAGTATGTAACACACATAGTTCAAGAGATGAAACTAAATGAAAAGTTCCACTCCGAGATACGGCCCTTCCATCCCTTTTCCTCCACCCCGTTTCTGACCCCCTGACCCATAAGAGTTATCATTATTATTAATTTTTGGTTTTCCTTTGAAGTGATTTTTCTTTTGTGGGGGAATAAGCACATATACATATATATACACATATATTCTTCTTTCTCTTTCTCGTTATGTGAAACGTAGTACACGTATAAACAGCATTCTATACCTTGTCTTTCTTTCATTTAACAATATACCCTGGAGCGACCCCCAACTGGTGCCCAGAGATCGTCTTCATTGTCTCACAGGGGTACAGTACCACACTGAGAAATGTCCAATCATATCCTCAGCTGCCTCCTAATGTTGGAAATTTAGGTTTCTTCCGTTCTTTTATTATTCCAGACAGTGCCACCGTGACTCACCCTGCACATGTGTTGTATTTACGGAGATCCATTTCCAGTGTCGACTCCTAGAAATGGACTTAAAGGATCTAAGGACAAATGCTACATCCCTTCATGAGGAATTGTTTAATTCCCTGCCACAGGGAGTGGAGCACTGATACATTGATGGGATGGGATGTACGAGATGCCAGTTAATCCGCAGTCCCACCGAGAGGGAAGTCAAACTTCTATATTTTCAACAATCTGATAGATGAGAAATGATATCTCAGTATAGATGTCATTTGCATTGTTTCTTATTCTGAGTTAGGTTTTAGGTCTTTTCATGTGTTTCTGGCCGCCTGCTCATTTTGTGTGTTAACGCTGCACCCTTGGAATCCATCCACGATGCTCTAGGGATGTCTAGCTTGTTGCTTCTGCCACATTGCGTCCCAGAGACTGCATTCATCCCCAGTTAACTTTGTCACTTCTCCCGGTGTCACCGTTTACCATAAGCTGTTACCGTAAACCTGGGGTATGTGTACCCAGGAGGACACATACACGTTTAAATTCACTCAGGGCTGACAGATTGCTTTCTGAAACGCCTGGAACCATTCACCTTTCCACCAACGTAGCATAGACTTTTTACTCTCGAACTTACTCAGTTTACACCTAAGGTAAGGAAGCCTAGGTAGGGTCATAAAGTTTGCCAGTAAGAGCCAGGATTTGAAACCCTGGTCCTTTAAATCCATATTAATCATTGTCGACTAATGTCTTAGCCCATAAAATGAATTAATTCCAAGAACCATGTATTGAGTGCTTACTGCATGGCAAGAAATGTACTGGGCGCCGGAGATACAAAGAGGAGGCTCTGGCCTCGGAGGGGAGATCAGCACCTCCGCACACGGCCGCAGTCAGCACTGACCCACCTCCATCTGCAGTGTGCACGGGTCACTCGGCGGCCCGTGTGACCTGGCCCAGCTGGCCTCTCTCCTCTTGCCCAAGTCTGAGCAGGAAGAACGAGCCTGGTGGTTCTGTTCTGCTTTCTGCACATCTCCCTGCTGGTCACATGCTTGTGAATGTTTCCATATCTAGAAAGGTTGGCCAGCTAGTCTGCCACAGTAAGAAATACTTTAGCAAGTTCCACCCACACACAGTTAGGAAAAAGAACTACATTTTTGCGGGCACATCTTCTGACAGCACCCTCAGGACTATGACTTGAGGAAGTTTTCTCTTGCAGTTTTGTCCCACTTGGCTTCCTTGGTTTCCCACTTTCATTAAGAGCAACTAGATCCTGCTGGAGCAGGTCTCACACTTTTCAATGCCTGGGGCCTCTTTTCTCATTTTTTTTCTTCCCCTGTTTTGAAAGATATTGTCTTCTCAACAAATGATTTGTTAAATAGTAACCAATATTTTTTTCCTGCTACTTATGATTCAGATATATATTTCTGATTATGTAATAAAATCGCCTTTTAGGAATTCTATCAAAGGCTCTGACAGTCAATTACAGATTCTAATCAGCATCTGGTAAGCAGTGTTGGTGGACTTGGTCTCTGGGATGGACCTTAATAGTATCTTAGACCTTTTCTGGTTCCATATTTCTAATTCTGTCTATCTATTTATCTATCTATCTCTATCTATCTATTATCTATCTATCTATCTATCATCTATCTATCTATCTATCTATCTATCTATCTATCTATCTATCATCTATCTATCATCATCTATCTATCTATCTATCTATCTATCTATCTATCTATCTATCTATCTATCATCTATCTATCTATCATCATCTATCTATCTATCTATATCTATCTATCTATCTATCTATCTATCTATCTATCTATCTATATCTATCTATCTATCTATCTATCTATCTATCTATCTATCTATCCATCTATATCCATACATCCATTTATCCATCTATTCATCTCTCTCTCTCTCTATCATCATCTATCTATCAACCTGCCATCATCTATCTATCTATCTATCTATCTATCTATCTATCTATCTATCTATCTATCTATCTATCTATCATCTATCTATCATCTATCTATCTATCTATCTATCTATCTATCTATCTATCTATCTATCATCTATCTATCTATCTATCTATCTATCTATCTATCTATCTATCTACCTACCTATCTATCATCTATCTACTATCTAATCTATCTATCTATCTATCATCTATCATCTATCATCATCTATCTATCTATCACCTATCTGTCTATTCAGGAATTCCTTTAATGTCACCTATGGTTATTATAAAATAAATTTAGCACTCAGTTGATGGGATCTCATACAAAGTCACTATGACATCATGGCTAAAAGTCTGGGCCTTGAAGTCAAACTACCTATGTTTTAATCCCAGACATTCCCCTTGCCTCTTGCTGGCTGTGACCTTGGGCAGGCTACTTAACTTCTCTAGACCTCTGTTTTCCCACCTGTGATTTATCTCTGATATTGGTTCCTCTTATGGGGCTGTTGTGAGGCTTAAGAGATAATAATTGAAAAGCACGCAACATACATGCTACCTTGTGATGGTGATGATGATGGTGATGATGATGGTGGTGGTGATATGATGATGGTGATGGTGTTGAAAATGCCTTTAGAAGCTGTTTTATTTTTTACTTATGTTGCTGCTCTCGCCATGGTCGTGTAATTTGTCTTTCCCAGCTGTCCATTAAATTCTCCAAAATTCATACTTCTTGTGTCCTTGCAAATTTCAGAGTCTTTGGGTTTCACATTTTACCACCAAGATTATTCAGTGGGTTGGACATTCATGGCTTTTGTCTAGATCATACAACTGGGGTGATCCTCTCCCCTCAACCCAGGGGACATCTGTCAAGGTCTGGAGACATTTTGGGAACCGCTAGTCCATTCCCTGCAGATTACCTGGGGAAGGGCCCGACAAAGGGGAGATGGATGCATACACAGTGAAGTCGAGGTGACATAGGGAAGGTGCCTGTCAGTCTAACCTGGAACAGAAGGTCATTAGCCAGAGAGGGTGGGGCCACTGCAAGTGAGTGAAATCTTAGAAAGTTAAAATCCGCAGACAGAGGGATTCTCCTTCTGGTTCCTCTCTTGTTCCTGTTGTTTCACTCCTGCCTCCTTACATTCGCCTGTGCTCCTCCCGTAGCCATGTGGCCCTAGAAGTTGTACTGCTCATGGCCATGCAGACCCCACACACAATGGGCAGAGGGACTGCACCTGGGGACACACGCTGCTGGATTGCACTGTGCAAACACAGAACGGACCCTTTGGGCAACAGCTTTAATCCTAGCTCTGCTAGGGACACAGCGCCCCTCTTCTGTGGCAACCTTGGAAACTCAGGGATTTAATTCCACGCAAATAAATGCTGCCATTTTCCCATGCAAGTCTCAGAAAATTCCTTTTCTTGTGACGTCGCAGGAAGTCCACTTCCCCCGGCAGCAGGTGGGGACAGAGGGCTCCCCACCGATAACATCTGCCCCCCGTGTTTCTCCCATCCTGCCTCTGCCCTGTCCCTGTGGTTCACTGCACACGGTGCAAACACACAGACCCTCTTTAGGCTCCTCGAACATGCCAAGCTTGTTCCCAGCTCAGAGGCTTTGCGTGTGCTGTTCCCTCATGCTGTGTGGATAACTCTCCTCACAAATCTTCAGCCTCCTGGCTTCTTCTGCTTGCTAAGTTCTGCCCTCCGAGGGTGCCTCCTCTCAGCGCCTTCTCTAGGCTTTCTCTCCCTCATCCAAACTCCCCGTTACCACATCACTCTGCTTTATAATATTTATCATTACCTGGAATTTTCTGAAACGTTTTTTATTGCTTCTTTCCCAAGAGGATGAAAATGCCAAGAGGGCAGAAGCCTCTTCTGTGTTGCTCATGCTGTGGCCCTGGTAGTGTTGAGCATGTAGTTGGTGCTCAATAAAAATCTCCTGAGAGAATGACCACGGTGATGATGGCAGTGACAGTGTTGGGGAGAGGACTTGTTACTCTCGTCTTTCTGGGCTTCTTTTCTGACCTGTCGCAGCGTCAGAGCCCCTCCCGGTCCAGAGGCAGGGCCCTTGGGAGATAGTGACAGGACATGAAGCAGCGCAGCTTTCCTGCCCGCCCGCAGGTTCTGGAGCCAGGCTACCAATGCTCTCCAGGTACAATCGCTCGCTGTGGCTCATTGACGTGTCTCTCAGCGCTGGACAGGACCTGTTGCAGTGCCTCTTGTCGAATTTGCAGAGAGCTTTTCAAATTTTTTTTATCAGCTATGATGAAGCTGGCAGGCTGCCCTGCATGAAAAATGAAGCACTCGCCTTCTGTGGGACTGGGGTGCTTCCATTCTCAGATGTCTGGGTTTATCTCCTCCGCCGGTTGTATAAATGTCAAAGGCTGACATTTCAAGGGCAATGTCTGACTCTTCCCCTGGACCGGGGCTACCAGGAGTTACATGTGAGGTTGAAATCTCAGAACCAACCCAGCATGTGCTGAAGTTCTCGAGAGAATTCTGCCCGCAACTGCCGTGGCTCGGTGGGCCTTCCTCAGGGTCTTTGCATTCCTGTGTGTGTCATTGCTTTAGCTCTAGGTATTGTCACCGCTCATGATGTAGCAGCTGTCATCTCTCTTCAGCACTGGACTGTGAGCTTTCTGAGGGCAGAGACTACCTCTGAATCATCTGTTTGTCCTTAACACAGGACCTGTTGTCTTAATTGGTGTTCCTTGAGTGCACAAACAGAATGAACGTAAGTGGATCAATGAGATCTCCCTGCATAGACATACATCACAGGCCGGATCACCCACTGGCAGGGCTTGCTTCTTCCCTCTGTCTGTGGGCTGTGGGCTGTGTGGGTCCTTCCCTTTTTTATCCACATGCCTCCCCATGCTAGCCTGGCCACAAACAGGATGGGGAGCTCAACCTGCCAATGGCAAACTTGTGGGTCTCTTCTTGACACCAAAGACCCCAGCCCAGGTCCCCGGGATAAAGACGTTCTTTTGTTAACTGGCTGTCAGTCAACTCCTTGTATGTTACTGTGTTGCAATATAATTCTAGGAATGTCAAAAGACACATTTCTAAAGTAATAGAAACATCTGTAAAGATGCGTTATGTCTATAACACATGCCTCTTATAGAATAGCTAATAAATATGAACAAAAAGAAGAAAATGGAAATCACCTGTAATTCCCCCATCCAGAACTAGTCACTGCTATTTATCTAGGATTTGAAAATATTTATAGATACAGATACATAAATATAAATTACATATAAGCTTGTGATTTTTACAAATATGGAATCGAACTACACTGCAAATTGTAATAGCTGATATTATTCTAATGGCTTGTACGTTTTCACTTAATTCTCATAATAACACTATGAGCTAGGTATTAATATGGTCATACCCAATTTAGAGATGAGTAAACTGAGTCACAGAGAGATTAAATAAGGTGGCCCTGCAGTGAGTGATGAAGCCAGTATTTGAACTAGGCTATTGACTCCAAACTTTTTTCATTTAGCATTAGATGGGAATAGCTTGCTATTCTAATATTTTTCTATAGCTTTAGCTGCAAAGTTTTCTATTGTGCCACAATTCATTTAACCCAGGGTGGTAGACAGGTTTCCAGCCATGTGCCAAATTAAAAAAATAAAAGGTAGAAAACGAAACTCGTAATCAGTTTCATTCCAAACTGTGAAAACGAGCTAAGATGTTCCTGTATGAGTTTGCTAAGGCTGCTACAGTGACACCACAAACCGAGTGGCTACATGACAGAGCTTTATTGTCTCACAGTTCTGGAGGCCAGAAGTCCAAAACCGAGGCTTCATCAGGGTTAGCTTCTTCTGAGGGCTCTGAACAAAGGATCTGCCCCAGGCCTCTCTCCTTGGCTTGGAGATGGCCATCTTCTCCAGGCCTCTTCATATCACCTTTTCTCTTTGTGTGTAGGTCTCTATGTCCTATTTTATAAAGACACTAGTCATATTGAATTAGGGCCCTCCCTGATGACCTCATTTTAACTTGAGTACCTCTATAAAGACTAGCTCCCAATAACATCACATTCTGAGGTTCTGGATGTTAGGCCTCCAACTTAATTTTTTGGGGGGAATGGCATGATTCATTGCATAATAATTCCTAATCACCACCATAAGGACATTCGTCCATGTAATTTCTTTTTTATTTGTCTTGATGGCAGTACTGATGTTTTGCAATTGTAGCTTGCTGTGCAAAAAATTATGAAATATGTTAAAGACTTAGAAAATTAGCTAATATAGCCAAAAGTCATATGAATTTCTAGGTCAAAGAATTAGAATACTTCTAAGGCCTTTGATAGTCATTTCCAAATTCCCCCCTGAAGGATTGACCCCTGACCCAGAATGCTCTCCATTAGGGGAACAGTATTTCTCAAGGGCTGCGGTTCTGTTTTATCACTTTTGTTTACTAGGCCATGCCTGGCATCTATTAGGTGCAAAATACACGTTTCAATGTAAAACAGTTACTTCATTGTGCTTAATTTTTTAAAGCATAAATGTGTCTAAGATTTTGTACAAGACACATTTATACTGAAAAATTATTCATTGTTTGTCTGATATTAAAATTTAACTAAGCATTCTGTGTTTTTATTGCTAAGTGAGACAACCTACCCATTTGCCCAGTGGAAATAAGCAATCCTTCTGTCTTGATCATGATATGGTCACCATGACCACTCGTGATGGGCATCATCAGTCCAGTGGCTGGCATGGAGTAGGCCCTCTCCAAAGTTCATTAAAATAGCAATTGATTTTTTTCTATGATCGCCATTGCAGGCAGATATCATTTATTTGAGCATCTGTGAAATCTCAGACATCTTTGAGATGTTATTTCTAATTTTTACCACAACCAAGCCTGAGGACCCCCGGAACTCATTGCAGGAAATCTGATGATAGTTGGAGCTTCCTGACAGTGTGGGGAAAGAGCCAGAAAAATTCTGTCTGTTACTGGTACTGGGTAGAGGGGAAAATTGTGGCTAAAATGATAAATTCTCTTCTTTAAGGGAGGTGGGGTATGGTTCACTGGACTAAGGCAGGGAGAGCGGTGGAGAATGCTGATTTCAATCAGTTCTCCATGGTGGGGGAAAGCCGGGCCCCACAGGACATTCTTGTGGGCCAGTTGTAAGGGATGATCGTAAGTGGGACTTTGGATCTTATCATTCTCTGGCTGCGTCAGTGCCGGGAGCATTCGGGGTATGGGTGTTGGGTATGTGTTGTGGTGTGGGGAGGAGTCTTTATCCAGACCTGACCTTTAGCTCCTTCATTAATCTCAGTGTTAAAACTCCCTGATGCCAAGTATTTGAGAGGCAGTGTGGAGTGGTGGTTAGGGACATGGACTCTGAGGTCCGACTGCCCAGGGCCTGTCACTCACTAGCTTTGGGAACTTGGACAACTTGCATAATTTCTCGGTGCCTTAGTTTTCTCAGCTGGAAAATGGGGATAATACTCTAGTTGTTTGGGGGATTAAATAGGTAAATACAATCCATTTAATTTAGTGGAAGTCCTTAGAACAGTTCCTACTACATAATAAGCTCTTAAAAGCAGTTAGTTAATATTTGTGGGTATATTAGACTTCCCTGAACACTTAGGGCTCACAGAGAGAAATCAGACTGTGCCCTGCTGTTAACAATTCAAATATCTAATTAGCTATTTCGTTGATCGGCTGCCTCCTGCACGCCCCCTGCTGGGGAGCGAGCCCCAAACCCAGGCATGTGCCTGACCAGGAATGGAACCACGATCTCCTGGATCATAGTTCGATGCTCAGCTGCTGAGCCATGCTGCCGGGCACTATTCCTGGTCTTACACATCTGCTCAGCTTTTGCCACTGAAGGTTCTAATGAGCCCCTTGCTATATGTGGTCCCTGTCCCCCATCCTCTCGTCCTCTCCTATCTTTGGCTGGGTCACGACAATGGGGGAGGGCCCAGCTGGCTGTAGCAGTGTGTGGGGGCGTTTGTTATACAAGTCCCTGATTGCTTTTCTACAAGGAGTTATTTTCAGTTCAGATTTATTACTCGTTGTGTGTCTATGCCAGTGACATTTCAGGCTAAAATAGCTGCCCTTATCTATTTCAGAGGAAGTGGGAGATGGTGCTTCCAGACACTGCCTGTGAGCAATCGGCTGTGGCCGTGAGTCAGTAATTCCTGGTCCCCTTTCTGCAGGGTCTGGGCTGGGGGCAGTGCTAGGGCTGCTCTAAGGTTTATTTTTGGGTCTTTCCTAAGCCCGGTGTGAGCACCACCCCTCTGAGAGAGAAAACCAAAAGACCTACAGTGCCAAACATGGGAGAGACCAGCATCGATCTTGGAGTGAAAAGATCCTGGTTTCCCCCTACCTCTGCTACTTACCTGCTGTGTGAACTTGGTCAAGTTACTTCACTTCTCTGGGCCTGGGATTCCTTACACTTAAAACACAATAATAGCTACTTTATGAGGCTGCTACTACAGTTCAGCATGATAGTGTATTTGAAAGGCAATAGTGCACTTGAAAAGCCTGGTATATGGTAGGTGCTCAATAAACAGTAGTTATAACTTAATCTTATTCAGTGCTCGTCACTTTGTAGGTGCTCAGAACTATGTAGGCGTTAATGCTCCATTTTGACTCAGCGAATTGCCACAGGTCACAAAGCTAATATACACCAGAGCCAAGATGACAGCCTGTCTGATTCCAAATGTGACGATTTCCTTTGTTTCACATGTTATACAAATAAAATGCACAAATGCATTCTTTTTGTTAAAAACCCAACAATTCAGAAGCTTATAGAGTGAAAAGTGAAATTCACCCCTTATCTACGGATCACATTCTCTCCCTCAGAGGTAAGCTCAGAGATAACCATGGTTAACAGCTCATCGTGGATGAGTGCAGTCCGCTTTTATGAAGTTTCATCACAATTTTCACACAAGCTTTAAAAACAGGAATGGGATCTATCTATCTAGTCAGTTCTATGACTCAGTTTTGACACTGAGCTCTATGTCTTGAAAATTTTTTCACACCCGTGTATATATATAACTTTGCATCATTTTATGTAACCACTGCTAAGATTCCATAAAATGGCTGTATGATGAATTATGTAATCAAATTTATAAATGATTTCTCTATTGAAAATTGTTTGGGTTGTTTGGAACGTTTTATCTTTTTTTTTTTTAAAGAATATGTTTTATTGATTTTAGAGAGAGAGAGGAAGGGAGAGAGATAGAGAGATGGAAACATCGATGAGAGAGAAACATGGATCAGCTGCCTCCTGTACGCCCCCTACTGGGGATCGGGCCCACAACCTAAGCATTTGCCCTGACCAGGGATCGAACCAGGGACCTCTTGGTTCATGTGTCGATGCTCAACCACTAAGCAACACTGGCCGGGCAGGAGTGCTTTATCTTTGAATTTCACTTGTTGATGTTAATTTGACAGGGCTTTGAATTCTGATGTAGTCACATCTGTCAGCTTTTTTTTTTTTTTTTTTTTTCAGTTTTCTGCGTTTTGTGTCTCACTTAGAAAGGTCTTTCCCCCATATCCGGGTTGTAAAAATCTTCTCCTATGCTCTCCTCTGGTATAACCCTAGCATAATGCTAGAATGGGGCCCAAAATATTGCCACTTAAAATGTGGGGTCAGTGTTGTTGTGCTGAAGATAAGAATTAACTGCCATTCTCTGGTCATGTTATATCTGAATCCATGTGTTACGGGGCATACTTGGCAGTTTTGGTTTTTGTTATTAAAGTCTAATGCATCTGGCTCTATTACTTTGAATGGCATCAAGTGCGACCTAGGTTTTTGTTTTTTTTCCATTGTAAGTGAATAGTCCTGTCAATACCATGTATTGGATGGTCTTTCCTTTCCCTTTCTTATTTAAATTGCCACCTTTATCACTAGAGTATGTCCTATATATGGGTTTATCTCTGGAATCTCCTATTCCATCAACATGCTCGTAGGCTGAATTACCCATCTATTTTGCTCTATTGCTCTGTCCTTGAACCAATAATACACTGGCAAAGAGTAAGTGTTCAAATAATACAATAAATATTTTCGAATGAGTTAATGTAAGTGAATTACAATAATAGATGTCTTACTTTATGATTTTCGTATTTCTTTTGCCGTAGTGCTAAGTCTGACCTGTGACTATTTATTTGGGATTTATCCTCAATCTTAGTGAATATGAACTATGGCTTTTTATCTGTGTGCTCTGCTTCTCCTGGCACAAGTGAATGAGTCCCTGGGCTTTTCCATGGGATCCCACCTCTTCTCTGCTGCATTTCCACATATGTCCTTGACAGATTTTATTCCAGCCGTCGTGACAGAATAGCCCTGGCGCATCAGTGAGAGGCTGTAAGTGAAGAAAGCTCAGATCTGGATTCTGGATGAAATCGCTGGGACAGGGAGCATGTGGGGGATGACTTTGCAGGATGGATGACTCTGCTCAATGGGGGAGGCAGGCATCAGTTCTAGGGGGTTGCTGTATTGTGAGCTTGCCTAAGGAGGGTGCCGGGGACTAACTTCCACACAGGTGAATGTGTGTGTGTCTTTCTGTTATGTATCTGCATGTGGGTTTGGGATAAACCTATATGCATGAATGTATAGTGTATATGTACATGCATGTGAACATGTGAATAAGTGTCTGCCTGTGTGTGTGTGTGTGTGTGTGTGTGTGTGTGTGTGTAGGATGTGTGTGTGTGATGGGGGGGATGTTTGACTGTGAACTAGAGAAATTTCTGCCTCAATCCAGGGCCGGGCCGGACAGGAAGCATTATTGGTTCTGTGACTCAGGATCCACTTGGTAAGCAGCTGCACACCTCTGAGTGATCAGGAGGATAGAGATCATCTGCCTGCATGTCACCTTGGGGTCCCTTTCAGCTCTAAGCAGAGTCACAGCCAGCAGGCCCCGAGCAAATGCCTGACTTAGGAGCCTCTAGGGAATGAGCCCATTATTCATTAACAAGCCTAGTTATTTTATGGGCTGATTACCTTGGGAGGCTGCGGACGGGGAATTCCAACATTGTACAAGGCTACGTCTCCCCCTCCTTGTCTCTCTTCTCTCCCCACTCTAGTTTGGGTCTTTGCCACTGTTTAAATTTAAGCCGATTTGCTATCCCAGCATCTGCAGTTTGATTATTTGACTATTGCCTGGCTCTTGGTCAAACCACTGGGGAGCCCACTAGCCAGTGATTAAATCTGGGCCGTGATTATAATGGTTTTATTTAAGTTGGGCCTCTGTTTATGGGCCCACTGGTATCAGAGTGCAGTGTTATTATAATGAGGTATTAGCCTCATAGAAATAATCATATGAAGCAAGTGGGCTGAGGAATGTCAGACAAATGGAGTTGAGTACTTGGCCAATGAATCTTTTTAAAAAAAATATTTATTATTGAGGGTATTACAGATGTCTCCCTTTTCCCCCACAGCCCCCCTCCAACTGGCTCCCACCCCACCCCAGTCCTTAACCACCCTACCAGTTCCAAGAATATATCCTAAGAAGCCTGAAACGCCAACCAGAAAGAATATATGCACCCCTATGTTCATAGCAGCATTATTTGCAATAGTTAATATCTGTATTAACTATCAGTAGATGAGTGGATAAAAAAAGCTGTGGTATATCTACACAGTGGAATACTATGCACTTGTACAAAAGGATATATTACCCACTGAGACAGCATGGAGGGACCTGGAGATTATTATGCTAAGCGAAATAAGCCAAACAGAGAAATACAAATATCACATGATCTCACTCATATGTGGCCAATACATCTTTATTTGGTCTTTCTGTTGTGAAAAAGAGAGTGCGAGGGAAGACAGAAGAGACCAGCCATTACTGAGCACCTACTGTGTGTCAGGCATGCCCTAGGTACTTTTCCATGTTACCCGCTTTATTTTGCAATGATCCAGCAAGGTAGCATTTTGAGCATACCTGTATTTACAGAGGAGGCCCAGGGAAGTTAAGAAACCTGCCCTTAGTCACACAGCTAGCAAACGGTGGAGGTGCATGCTCACAGAGTCTATTTGACTTTGAGCGCTCTGCTTCTTCCCCTTTAAGCTGACAGATGGCAGGTGCTGCTTGGTGGGAGGAAGCTGTGAAAAGTAAAAATTCAGGTGAGGTCATTTGTAGGAAGAATCACCAAGATTGTTGGGAGGCAATTGTAAGTTTTGATTTTGTTTCCTGACTTCTCAGTGAGTGTGATGCAGCCTAATGAGACGGATCGATCTGTCATCCCAGGAGCAGGCTCGAATTCCAGCTGTGCCCCTAACTCCCGCGTGTTCTTAGGCAAGTCCCGCCTCTCCGTCTCTCTGGTCTCTGTCTACTCCTCCAGCGTTGTCACTTACCATTCTCTGTCTTGCGTGTGCTGCTTTAACTTCACAGAATGCGAGCAGTTTCTTTGGTAAGGGTTCCAAGAAACGCCGATAAGGGAGAGGCGGCATGAGACAGGATGGGAAGAGAGGCAATGAAGGGCGAGTTATTAAGTATGATCTCTTCGGGGCACCCAGAGCTTAATCCTGCCGGGGGACTGCGGGAGCCAGTGTAGAACACAAGCATCGGTTTCACGGCCAAGGGCGGAGTGGCCCTCTGTGACTTTGGAGCAAACCCTCTAAGAGGTGCCAGTTTCTACAGCTGGGAGACTGGCCGGGGTGCACAGTGTCCAGTGTCAAGCGTCATGGACAAGATTCTGATACAAAGAGAATAAAGCACAGCTGGTTTAAGCCACCGGAGTAGGGTGTTCCGTTATTTGCAGGTGAAGAGATTCCTGAACTAAGGACACCTTGTCTTCTTTCAGTCCCCTGAACACATGACACACTCTCCTGCATTAGAAAGAGACCCCTTGTGTATTGCTTCCACCTGGCCCGCATTCCCCTCACTCCTCCCCGTGGCCTCTCTTCCTTCTTTCAATGTGGTGCAGTTCCCGAGACGGGGGTGTCTCAGCAACCCACCCAAAGTGGATTCCCCTCCGCTCTTTGAACCCAGGTCCACCCAAATCCATATGCAACCCAAGTCCGTTTTAAAAAGATGGTTAGATGCCTTGAGCAAAAAAATTCCCCTGTCGAAAGCTCCCCAACAGTTACCCTCAGTACCCACACTGACTGGTAACACTGCTGGGCCCTAGGCTGAGGCCCACACTTGGAGGAGCACAGCTCCATGCAGCTCTGGCATTGTGCCCACTAAATGGGGCTCCTGGAAGCTATTGTTGCATAAAGCCTCCTAGCTTAAAACAGCAATTACTTTATTATCTCTCATCATTTCTTCGGGTCAGGAATTTGGGAAGGGCTCGGCGGGTCGATTCTGGTTTGGGGTCTCCCATGTGGTTGCAGCCAGTTGGTGGCTAGAGATGGAATAGTCAGGGCTGGAGCCGCTGGGGGCTGGTCAGGTGTCTCTCTTTAGCTGGTGACTTCAGGGCCATGCCAGGTGCTCTCTCTCTGTGGGCGAGTTCGGGCTTCCTCCCAGCATGGAGGGCTCAAGCATTTGACGGCTGACATGGAGGCGCAGATGGCAAGTGAAGGTGTCAAGAGTGTCAGTGGGCAAAGTGGTACGTGCACCGCCTTTTAGGAACTAGCCTTTAGGAACTAGACTTCTAAAGTCATGTAGCATCACTTCGACATACTCTAGTGATTGAAATAGTCTCCCAAATGCACCCATAATGGGAAAAGGGGGATCAGACCCCACCTCTTGATGGAATAGTGGCAAGATGCCAGAAGGACACGTGCGATGGGAGGTATTGTAACCACCTTTGGAGCCCGCAGTCTGCCTGCTGTGGGGTGGCAGATACGGGGCGGGGCCTCAGGATGAAGGCAGAAAGCCCCGTTCGTAAGGTGACCCGGCTGAAGGGTGGAACGGCCGTCATCTGGGCAGTGAGAAAGGAGAGGAGCGGCAGGTCTGTATTTCGTAGGAGGTAGAAATCACAGGAGATGGCGATGGGGAGACGAAGAGTGAGGGAGAAAGTGGAGCCAGAGTGCCAGCCATCCCTGGCCCTGCCGTTTGGCGGGTGGTGGGTCACTCGGAGCCTGAGGACCAGGAGGAGAGCAGGAGCGGGACGCCGATGGGTTCGGCTTTAGCCCTGCTGAGTTGAGCTCATGTTGTCTGAGCCAGAAACATTCTTCCAAACGTAAGGCCTGGCGGCAGTGCGGCGCTTGGAGAAGACGCTCTCCGGGCTTCGAAGCCCTGCGCGGGGACGGGCCAGGGCCCCGCAGACACTGGGCAGCGGAGGCGGGCGTGTGGCAGACGACAGGCCTGGTGAGGAGCTCGGTGAGGGCAACGCAGTGCATTGTTTGCCAGCCTGGCCTGATGGTTGGAATCCCCGGGGGGCTTGTTAAAAAGAAAAGTTCCCAGGCCCCACCCCAAACTTACTGCATAAGAATCTCCAGGGGAAGGGCCTGAGAACCCCGATTTTTAAAAAACGCCCCAGGGGATTCCGATGATTAGGTAAATTTGGGCAACTCGGGGGACTTGATCGCAGGGCCGCGCATTGCACAAGGGCAGGAGTGTTGTTCATATGCGCAAAATGTGAAGGGTGTCCCCTGGCCTTGTGCTAAACTGTCACCCTGCATTCAGAGCTCAGGCTCTGGAGATAAGCAAGCCTGAGTGTCAGCTGGGGCTCCCTCGCTTCCTGCTAGCGCTGTTGGCATGGTTATTTGAGTGCATCCTGACACCAATTCTCTGATGACAATGGAACGTCCTACAATTCGTTTCAATTCTGACACCACCTGGAGTTACTATTGGGTCCCACAAGTTAAGGGGCGAGCCCCCAGCCAGGCTGCCCTTACTTCACGCGCCAGATGCCAGTGAGGGTCCCCAGTCTGTCCACACTCTGTCTGACCTGGCTACAAATTCAGGGTTTGATAAGTCACTAGAATGACCTACCAGGACTCAGGAAAGCTCTACACTGAGGTTACCATTTTCTTGTAAAGGGTGCAAATGAACAGCCGGACGAAGTGGTGCACAGGGTGAAATCTGCAAGGGGCCCAAGTGCCCAGTTGACAGTGACACCTGCTTAAATTAGAGAGCCACTGCCCTGGCTCTGTGTGAAACCAGGTGTCTGAGCTGTGAGAGAGGGCAGGAGACACTGGGCCGGGGGGTGGCAGACAGCACTGGTCTCTGACCCAGCAGACATCCTTTCCCCTTTGTGCTTGCTACCAGGACAGTTCGGTTTTAGGTCGTGGGTGACTGCGCTGTTCTGGGGCGCCCGGGGAGGAATCGCGATGGGTGAAACCAGTCAAGGTTCTCTCCTTCCACTGGCCTGGGGTTTGGGTGTGGCCAGGCGATGCAGGGCTGGCGGGGAGGCGAAGCAGGCCGGGGTTTGGGAATGGCTATCCCGTGGAGCCTCCATGCTCTTTTCCACAGCGGTTGCACCATTGGACAATCTCACCAGCAGTGCTGTTTGTTTTGCTTTAAGGAAGCATGGGTGCTTATTTTTATGAGTGAAAACATTTTTTTTAACTCTTTCCTCCCCACCCAACTCCCTCTGATCTAACTAATCTTAGATCTGATCATCCTTCAGATGTAAGATTTTCCTTGATCTGGGCAGAGTAAGTTGGCTCCCCTTCTACATGTCCCCCCACAACACCCTGTCCCTCTCTCTCTGTACCACTCTCTAAGCTTTGGTTAGCAGCCCCCACTTCTTTCCCCCAGAGCAAGCTCTGGGGGGGAGATCAGGCTCGCCTCCTTCCCTGTTGGGGCCCTGGCCTGGTAGGCAGCACATAGTAGGTGCTCACTAAATGAATGGTTGCTGGCTGAACGACCTGCAGCCTCCCCTGTAGCCCTTGCCCTTCCTCCCTCCACTCTCCGCTCCTGTTTTAAAGTGGCCTATTGGAGAAAAGGGCATGGATGATGGAGGTGCGGATGGAAAGGGGCTGAGGAATTTTGCACAGATGAGCCACATTCAGCAACAGCATATTCACCGCATTCCTTGGAAGCCTGTGACAGTCTGGCAGACAGAAAAGGGTTTTGTGAGTGGGTGTCGAAGGATGAATGCAACCATGGACAATTTTTAGGAGTGGGGGCAGGGTGAGGACTTGCTATATCCTCTTGGACAAGAAAGATGTCTTCTAATTTAAAAATGTCTTTCTTTTTTATATAAAGGGCCCAGTGGGTGGCTTAGGAGTGTTTTCTCTCTTGGAAAAGCAAATCTACTGGGTTAACACCAAGAAGGAGACTTCTCTGAAATGAAGCTGAACCTACAGGTGACACTATGAGAAATTCTGCTCCATGCTCATTTACTCAGAGGTGATCATTGAGGGGGAAAATGTTGATTTTTGATGTTTCTTTTTTGAAAACAGTCTTATCTGAAGTCATTCCAGATCTATAGACAAGTTGCAACAATACAAAGAATTTTCGAATATTCTTCAGCTAGACTTCCCCACATTTTACCACATTTATTTTTATCATTTTCTGTCTCTCTACGTACATATTATCATTACTTTTCCTGAACTACTTGAGAGGAAGTTGCAGACATGATGTCCCTTTACCTCTAAATACTTCAATGTGTCTTTCCCCGAGAAACAAGGACATTCTCCTTCCATGATCAAAAGCAGGCGATTTACATTGATGTAATTATATGTCTCACCCAGAGATCTTATCCATATTTTGCCAGTTGACCTAACAATGCCTTTTACAGCAAATGAAAAAATATTTTTCTGGTTCTGGACCCAATCCAGGATCATGTGTTGAATTTAATTAAGCCTCTTTAGTTTCCCTCAATATAAAACAGTCTTCAAGCTTGGTCTTTTGTGACCTTGACATTCTTCAAGACTACGGGCCAGTGACTTTTCTTTTTTTAGAATGGCCATCAATTTGTGTTTATCTGATGTGTCTTTATAGTAAGGTGCAGGTTGGCCATTTTGGCAGGAATAGCACAGGAGTAATACGGTGTCGTAAAGACTGATTTTGCAAAGGCGACGGTTTCAAAGGGCTTGGCATTCAAGGAAGACTGGAAGCATCAGAGTGGCTGTGATTCCAGGCCTCAGATGCACTTGCTGGAGATGATTTTAGGTGTATGACCTGGAGAGAGTCTCTTCACCTCTCTGAGTTTCAGTTTCCTTATCTGTAAAATGGGAGCGTGGTACCGGCTTACACTTATTGGGTGCTTACTACAGCCAAAGGTTGTTCCCAATGCCTTACGTGTAGTGGCTCATTTAATCCTCATGACAACCTCATAACAGACATATTTTAAAACGTTATCATTCTCCTTTTACAGATGAAGAAACCAAGGCACAGAGAGGTTCAATAACTTGTCCAAAACCACACAGCTGATGCGTGGTGGAGATGGGATTCCGACCAGGCTGCCCTGGCTCTAGAGGCTGCCCACTTGTTCCCTCCACCAAAGAGACTCCTTGAAATGAAATTTTAGAAGGTTGTTTATGAGGACAATAGGAGGATATGTAGGGCAGGCATCTGACCCCGCGCCTGGCACATAGTAAACATTATATAATAATTGTTAGTATCTTCCTTTATTCCATGTGTTTGTTATTTTATAAAGGACTGGATCAAAGAGACGTTCCAACTTGATGACATTGAAGTGACCAGGGACCTAAGGCTACCCTGAGTCCAGCTGACATTTATGAGGCCCCTGGGCCTCATGAAGCAATGAAGTCAACTATGGACTGTGTTAAGGAGCGAGGGAGAGGAGCGCAGCTCAGCATCTGCGCTTGGCCGCGGCTCTGGGGCATTCACAGATGCTCAACGCCCAGGAGTGGCTGGGCCTGGAGAGGAGACCACCAACGCCATTTGCACTGCGCTTTGGAAGGCTTTCAAGGTGCCTTATCTTAATGGTATTTTTCTCAGGCTGTCATAAAGTGTGTTTGCATTCCCCGAGTGCTGGCTGGCTGGAGGAATGCTGAGCGAGGCGGCCAGATCAGATCCTGCGGGGCAGGGGCTCCCATGCTCTGGGATTAGACTGTGTGACGTTGAGAGGGGTGGAGGTGATGGTCTGAAGTGAGCTGAGTTCATCCAGTTTCCCATGGCCATTTTCCCCCTTGCCTGGGCAAGAGAGAGATCACACTAATGGTGTGTTACCTGTGTGTAGGACAGAATTAGCCACTAAGTCCCATGGGAAGGTTTCAAAGTTCCATGAACAACTTGAATTGTATCTGCAGAATTGTGAGTGAGCCTGTGTTTGTGTGCATGTGTTTTCCTAGGGAGAGATTCTCAGTTTTTATCAAACCCTCGATGTATTTTGTTACTTAAAACAGAAAAAGGATCGTTGGTGGTCAGGGAGAGAATATGGGGGTAGAGAGAGAGAGGGAGAGAGAATATTATTTCACAATAAATATACAAAAATTACTAGGAAACCATTCATCGACTTTATGAATTATAAACATTTTCTTCTTAACCCAAAATAAACAGACCTCATATCAGCATTCCAATCATGAGAACACAGCTGCTTGTGTGTTGGGAAGGAGTGGGGTGGGATGTCATGTGTGTGGGGAGGGGAGTAGGGATGTGGGAGAAGGGAGGAAGGGAGGGTGGGTGGAGCAGGGCTCTCTGGGGAGTGTGGAGAGTGGGAAGTGGGATCCTTCCTGTCCTTAGGAAGGAGCACAGAGGGTCCTACAGCCTGCGCTCAGCCCATGTCCCAAGATTATGATCCTGGATGTTGGCAATGATGGTGGCCACAGGGTGACAGAACCTGGCCTTACTTACCCAATGGATGCTTGGGGGTTTCTGCTTCTCTTCAGATTTATGAATCTCACATATGATTCATGTCCCCTGAAAGGAACAATGAAAGTGAAATAAGCTGTTTAGCTATTTAACCTCTGCTTCTGCAGTGGAGCCCTCTGCACTTCTGGGGTCGCATTCTGGGCTTGGCTTTGGTCTGCTATTTCTGGGCTACTGATTCTTTAAGGCTTTGCTCAAATGCCTTTTTTTTCCTTTTTTTTTTTTTTTCCCCTGGAAGCCCCTTGTGAACTTTTCAGTCAACATTTAATCATTATTTTTTTAACAGATATTTATTAGGTGCCCCCTCAGTGTGAGGTGCTGCGATGGGAGCTGGAGAGTGAAATGGAGAGGTGAGCAGAGCTGGTCCAGCTCGTGGTCTAGTGACTAGAAACAGACGGTGCCCGTTTATTTGTTAAATGGGGGTGGGGTTGAGGGGGAACTCTTCCCCGTTGCTTCCCACGGGGGAGAATCCTGGCCTTTCGAACTCTGAGTGGTGAGTCTGGGCTAAGGAACTGGGAAGGGGGTCTCGACCCTTCCTTTCCCCTTTCTCTGCTATGTATCGACTATGCAGGACGCACGCATTCTCCTTGGCGTCTTCAAAAAGTGCGTTTGACTGGCCGGGCCCCAGTGTGGGTGCAGGTGGGTTGTGTGCAATCAATACCCAGGTAAATTGGTCCGATTCTGGGGTTTGGTATGAAGAGTCCTCCTTGCCCATTGACCTAAAGTCACATCCTCTAATAGCAGCTTATTTCTAAATTCTGTCTCATTTGGTTCAGGGGTAGGAGAAAGTACACCATTTGTTGGGTTCTCTCAAGCCTCAATGATAGTACTGAAAGTAAACTTTGAACTGAACTAGTTTATCCCTTACCGTGCCTTTCTCAAATCTCTTTGATAGTGTTCATTCCATTGCAGCAAGAATCCATTTATACACGTCCTCTCTGCCAGACTGTCTTTGCCTCTAGCTCTGCCATTTGTACACTGGACAAAGGTCTGGCCTGGGGGACAAATAGGCGCCTGAATCAGCCAGTGCTCTGCTGGGCAGTCACGGTGTCTTCACCTGGGGCCACATGCTCTGAGGGTGAAGCACCTTTTGGTAACTCGCACAAACTCTCCTATGTGCCAGCAAGCCTATGTCCTTGTACGTCATGAATGAATAAACGCATACTCCTCAGATGGGCAGCGCTATTGCCTTATCCGACTCTAATCACCCAGAAGGGAGGAACTACATCCTTTTCACTCATCTTTAGTTATCTTTTGTAAAATGCAAGACGCCAATACACCAGGAGAGGCCAAGGCAGACTTGTGAAGTAGGGGAGTCTATCTGCTTTCCTAAGCCATTCCCTTAATTTTCTATACTAGGAGTAGTAATATAGAAAATTAAGGGAATGGCTTAGGAAAAAACAGTGGATTTGAATTCAGGAAACTCAAGATCCGAACCTTAATTTTCTGTATCTAAATGGAAACCCTGTGGATCTCAATGGGTTGTGGTAAGGACAAAGCAATACGGCATATGGGAAAAAGTGTCGCACACCTGAATTCATACCGATGCTAGGGGTTATTACTGTCATTCCTTGGCTATTTGCATTGTGCTCAGGAGCATTTGCCAGCTCAATGACTGTGTCAGACTCGCTCTGACAATGTGGATTCTAACGATGACAGCGTGGCATGCTTCTTTCTGGAAAACACTTGGAGCCGTGCTGTTGGATTGTTCATTTTCCAACGAGTTTTCATAGGTTTGCAGTATAATTTGAAGGGGTTTGGGCCTATACGGCAAAGGGAATTCCAGCATCTGCACGGCCGGCTCCGCATGTCTCCTTCTTTCTGGGGCTCTAGCTGTTGGTTAAAGGGGCATTTTAAATAGATTCTGCTTGAGGAAGCCATTCTGCTCGTTCATGAGAACACGCTGCGCCGCACACTGTTTCTTGACAAAGGTGTTGTAAGTGGAGCAGGAGCGTCCTCCCAGTGTCCCCCCATTATAAAGTCCCTGTGAGAGCGTAACCATGATGATTTGTAGAAAAGAGCAAAAAACCAAGGCTACCCCTGATAGGTACAATAGAAGGCAGGAGGGAGAAGCATCAACATTAATTCTTTCTATTTCTCTGTCATCTTCCCGATGGCAGTTTCCAAGAAATATATAGGACAAGGCCCATAGAGGAGAAGCGGTACACAGTGCAATCTCAAAGGGCCAGCACAAGAACATCAGAAAGTTTCATGGTTAAGGACACGGGTACTGGAAGGGGCTTGGAGGTATCCAAGTGTTGGGATTAGCCAGGCCTGGGTTCAGATCCCAGCTCTACCACCTGCTCCTTTGCATTAGCCTCAGTTTTCTTGCCAGTAAAATGTGGCTGATAGTATTCACCCCATAGTCCTGGCAGAAGGACCAAGTAAGAAATACACTCTTAGAATGATGCCTGGCAAACAGGAAGCTCCCACTACCTGGTCACCGTGATTATAATTATTATGTCAATAGGATTGTCTTCACCGGTAGTTTCTGGACACTGTAAATGTAAAGCAGTCATGATGGTTAAGTTATGAGCTTGGGAAGACAGGTGACCTGCGTTCAAAACCCAACTCTGTCACTTACCAGTTGTGTGAACTTGGACATGTAACTCTCCTCCCCAAGCCTCAGTGCCTTCCTCCATAAATGGTAATAAAGTCAGTATCTGCTCCGCATGTTTCTGAGACACTTAAATTACATAATGAAAGCAAAGAACTTGGATGTTGGGTATTGCATGTGAACCAAGCACCCTAACTCTCTGAGTTCTTACCTAAGCCTTGAAGTTGTTACTAGAAAGGAGAGAACACAGGGGATTCCTGGCACTGGGGAAGTCAGAAGCCCAAGCACCACCTTACAGCTCTGCCATGTTCCTGAAGTTCTTTCCTGGCTTGTAAGGCTTAGAGATTCCCCAGGACCATCCTGTTGTCAGGACACAGTGCCTCTGCCATGAGGAGCTGACAGGGCAGGACTAAGTTTCAAGTCTAAACCTTTGGAGTTGAACAATTCAGTTCCTATTTCTATCCTTTATATCTATGCGGTCTTGGCAAATTACTTAAACTTTCGGAGCCTCAGTTTTTATATCTGTATAATGCAGATAATAAAAGCTGCTCCATAGAATTGATAGGAGAATTAAATGAGATGATAAGTGCAAAACAGTTAGTTCCTGGCTAGATGAATGAAATCTATTTCTATTAGACCAGCAAAAATCATTTAATCGTACAATTTAGTTGCCAACTATTAAACACTCACTCTATGTCAGATACTGTGTCACTTACTGTGAGACCACCACTGACTGGTTTGTTCAACACATTTTCTGAGTATTTTTGTGTGCCAGACATCACACTGGGTGCTTATCCATCGAAACCTTCAAAAGCCTAGATAAAATAACCTCCCTCTGTGAAACCTCCAATTATGAACCAGGTTTTCTTAATTCATGCAACAAGCATGATGCAAGAACTTTGGAAACAATTAAAAAATATAAAGAAGAATAGAAGTTGGCCCTACCAAGGACAAGGGTCTAGCCAGGGAGGGCCACGTTGATGCCTCTGCCTTCTTGCTTGCTTTCTTGAATGCCATCTGTGGCAGATTTCTCTTATGTATCTATGGTAATATTAATTAATTAATTGGATAGACATGTATTGTGTGTTTGCTGTGTGTAGGTCATACTACTAGGTTCTGCTTGGACTATAATAAAGAAACGGATATAGTTTCTAACTGTAGGAAGCTCTAATTTGGAGACTGAAATAAGGCCTTCATGAGAAGTCAAATAATAATATAATAATGTTTTGCTGAACAAAATAAACATGGACCTTGAAAGGATTAAGAAAAGAAAAGAAAAGAAAAGAAAAGAAAAGAAAAGAAAAGAAAGAAAAGAAAAGCAATAACAACAAAACCTCATAAACACAGATAAGAGTATGGTGGTAACCAGAGAGAAAGGGGTGTGGGGGCAGGTAGAAAAGTGTGGACAGGGGATAAATGGTGATCGAAGGAGACTTACTTGCCTTGGGGTGGTGAACACACAATACAATATATAGATGGTGTATTATAGAATTATATACCTGAAATCTATATAATTTTATTAACCAGTGTCACCCCAATAAATTCAATTTAAAAAATACATGGACTTTATGGGCAGATGGATTTGACTTTAAGCCCAGCTCTGCTCTTAACTTAGTTTCGACTTTGCCAAGACACTTAATCTCTCTAAAGTTCTGTCATCTTTAAAGTAAGACAAGGCGTTGTGAGTACTGACTAGGACGATGCTTGTAAACGATCTGCACAGTCCTCTGCCTAGAGGAGCATGACTTTTAGGGATTATTATCAGCATTAATATCATCATCGCCACGTTCCTCACAACCCCACGCCGTGCCCTGTGTGTGGGTGTGCGTGCAGGTCTGTCCCCGTGTGTCCGCACGGCTAGACATTGCACTTGTCATGCATGATCCACTCTGATCGGAGATTCACCTAACCATCCACTCATGGGAGAACTAGCCGCTGTGTGCCAGGCACTGTCGCGGGCACTGTGGGTACAGTGGCGAACAGTCGGCCCTAGAAGCCAGGGTCTCTGCCCTCACAGGTTGTTTCCTAGCGGAGGCGCCAGCAGACACAGATCAAACATATACTATAGTGTCAGGCGGGAATCAAATGTTGCGTGACGAAGACAGAGGACTGAGCATCTCCTCTCTTGCTGTGACGCAGAGACAGTTTTATTTCTGGATGCATCCTCCCCTTGCTGGAGCAGAAAGCGACTGACCTCTTCGGCCACGTCACCACTGCCTTTCCCACTTTAATCTCTGAAACGACAGGACACTCCTCGGAGACTCCGGTCACCGGCAGCAGCGTCTCTGGGAAACAGGCTGGGAGATAAAAGGCAAAACTTGAGCGAGTAGCCAGACTTCGTAGCAACGTTAGAAGAAAATAATTACGGGTGCTCAAATTTGATCTAAATAGTGGTCAGAACCCACGGCTTGAGCGTCCAGTGGCCAGGGGGACAGCCGCTCTTGCTGCGATCGGCCCTCCAGCTAAAGCGGGAAGGTGCCTCGCCAGCGTGACTGAGGGAACTGGGTGACACCGCTGGATAGTCTCGACTTTACCGTGATTTATGACTTGCTGGGTGCTGGCAGTGAGCTCTGGATGAAATAAGGTGCGGGCGGCAGGCACGGCCCGGGCCTGATGAGGTTTCCCCGTAAGGAAGGGACCGAGACAGCTCGCAGAGCCCTCGTGAGCACGTGGCTGAGAGGTGGTGGCTGAGAGGTGGCGGCTGAGAAGTGGTGGCTGAGAGGTGGTGGCTGAGAGCTGGTGGCGTCTCCGAGGCTGAGTCTAGCTCGCCCCTCGTCCCCTGGATGCCTTCCTCGCCTCTGACATGCTCCCCGCTCCCTGCTCTGTCCCCTGGCCCTTTGGGGACATGCCTCCCGCCGCCAGGCCGCCCCCGGGCAGCCAGTGCACCGCCTGCCAAGCCTGCCCGGGGAGCTCGGGGCTGCTCCACGAGCCCGGGCGCCGCATCGTGTCCATGGAGCGGGAGAGACAAGCGGAGGCTCGAGGGGAACCGGAGGAGCACACCCCCGGGCCCTTGACTCCCGTGAAGGGAAGCAGATGTGTCTCCTGCTAGATTTTCCACTTCGGCAGTGGCTGAGATGTGGGGGCATGATCCCCGGCGGCTCCCAGGGCTCGAGCTGGGGGGTCTGACCAGAAGCCTGAGATGGGCCAGCAGCTCCTCCTCTTAGCTTTAGTCACGCTCAGAGCCCGAGGAGACCACGCTCTGTTTACATTCCCTGCCAGGGATCCGCTGGGGAGAAGCTCCCTCATTGCCAAACTGCCTCACGTTGGCCCCAGAAGCCTCCTCCTGGATGGCCGTCCTGGTTGACTCCAGCCCAGCCCATGACTGACCCCAACGTGCAGGCTCCAGGCAGCCTTTTCCACCTTGGCGTCCTCACCTCCTGGGCCTCAGTGGCCCTGGGCTCAGCTGCTCCCCGAATGTGCTTCATTCCCAGACAGACGCCTTCGAGTGTTGGAAGCTCAGCTAGACCCTCCTGAGTCGTCGTGTGCACACAAAAGGCCACAGACTAAACACTGAGTCACCGCTCACTCGCTGCTCTCTCCGAAGCTCTGGTTTCAGAGGGAGGACCCCAGGGCTTTACTGAGAGGAGCAGTTTCCCCCCTTTCTTGCTGGGTGGTTTTAAGGTGCGGCAGCAGCAAGATTGCTGGGAAAGTTGTGGGTGGGCCAAGAGCCAAGTACAACGAAGGTATCCCTGGGTCAGCATTTTGTCTGAGCATCTACCCGGCCGCTCCCTCAGCCCCACCCCTCAGGCTCCCACCGACGGCAGCCAGGAGCAGTGATTCATAATAGGACCATCACCTTGCTCTTCCAGGAGACGCAGAGGCAATCCTGCCACCTGACCTCCCCACAGCCCTGTTAGAGGCAAGGAAAGGTGCTCCCATTTTGCAGATGAAGGAGAGGAGCTCCAAGAGGACAGAGGGTTTGCAACTGCGTGATGGCCAGAGAGCGCTGGACATGGTCTTAGAGCAGGTCTCCCATCCCAGCAGGCAGCTGCAGAAAACAGCTGGGCTATGTAATGAGAAGAGAGGGACTTAGAAACTCAGTATTGGATTCTTAGGGAAAAAGGAAACTGACCTCCCACAGCGAGACAATCAAGGCATGGCCAACTGGGCATTTGTTCAGTGGCCTCTGCAGTGACCCAAATCTGCAATTTTCTGTGGGTGGGGAAGAGAATCTGTTGGCTCTTAGAATCTTGACCTAGTAGCTGGAACCTGGGAATTTGCTTAGCTTGCTGATCAGGGCCTGTCTCACACCCTGAGCAACCTGGTGGAGATTGATGGTTCATGGATGGGAGGGAGGTCTGGTCATTTTGTATCTTAGAGAGAGAGTTCAAGGGTCATGATCACTCATTGTTAAGGCCAGCAACCCAACCCCCACAGATCCCATCATCTCCCCTCAGTTCTACACTTGCAGCCAAGTCATGCTAAAGGGCAAAGGATGGTCTTACTGAAACCTTCCCAGAGTATGACGGACCCTGTGGCCAATGTAAGAGTGCTGGGCCAGTCCTCAGTTCTGGGACTCATAGGAAGACTACATTTTCCAGCCTTCTTTGCACTTACATTGGGGCCACGTGACTGGGTTTTGGCCAATGGGATCTCAATAGCTGATCTAACGATGTTAGGTGGAGACAATGATACCTGATGGTCTGGGCAGGAAAGTTAGACTTCACGCAATATTGTGCGAGCTAACCAGGCAGTTCTCCTCTAAGTGCTTCCTTGGGAGATACCAGGAAAGATGGGCTGTGGAGAGCAATAAATCCAGTGGGAACAAGATGGATATTCCATGGCACCTTTCTTAAGGGCAAACAAGGTATTTGTGGTAAATTGTTACAATAATGGCCCCAAATGAATTCTTCCTCCTGGTATCCATGCCCTTGTGTGGTTCCCTTCCATACTGGTGCTGGTCTTGCTGTGGCCAATGGACGCCAGCAATCGTGATGCAGGCAGACAATTGTCCCATGCCTGTGCTTGATCTCAGCCACAGCCAAGCCACCAGGTAACTGCAGCTGCATGAGTGGGCCCACGTGACACCAGTGGAAGAACCACTGTCCACCCTACAGAGCTATGGGCAATAAAATTGTTGTTGTTTTAAATCACTAAGCTCTGGGGCAATTGAGAACTAATACAATATCTTACTCGTGTTTGTTTCCCCAGAACCTACTGTGCTGCCTGCCATATTTCTGCCGTCCATACATTTTTATTGACATAACTTTATCCTCCCAACAATGCTGTCGGGTAAGTTTTTCTATCATTTCCTATTTATTTGTAACTACAGGAGTCACAGCAACTCTTATTCACCCAACCCCAGACTCTGGGGGACCATCTGATGGTGTAATCACAGTCCAGGGAGATGTGGGAATTTCAGTATTGACTAAACACAGTAATGCCATGTAGATATGTATAGTATATTTCAGGGCTCTATCATGTTTTAAAATATGGCTTTCAACACAAGAATCACAATTTGGCAGTTTGGCTGGATGCGTACAAATTCCGTTCATTTTCTTCTGGGACTCAGAGAAAGACTCTGTTTCCTAGCCTTTTGCAGTTAAAGTGGGGCCATGTGTTCTGGCCAACAGAATGTGGACAGGAGTGGTTTATGTCAGTTTTAGGGTTAGCTCTGAAATACTTCTGAAATACTTAGTCCAGGATTCAGCAAAATGTGGCTTGGAAGCCAATCTGGCCCATGGCCTGCTTTTGTCAATAAAGTTTTATTGGAATATGCCACACTCATTTGTTTACACATTGCCTCTGGCTGCTTTCACATTGCAACAACAGAGATGAGTAGTTGTGACAGAGACCACATGGCCAGCAAAACTTAAAATATTTACCAAACTTTTGCCGACCCCTGCTCTGGTCCTCTCATGGGGATGCTGTGATGCGCAGTTTCCCCCTCTAGCAATGAAAATCTTAATTCCTTAGCTGCTAGGAGTGCTGCTGGAAGGCGGTCCTAGTCTGCATCTAATGATCAGTAAACACAGATTCAGCAGCATGACCACCTTGCCCCAACTCAGGATAGCTCCAAGAGGCCACCCAGCTCCAGAATTCTCCATTGGGCTGACGAAGACCTTTTTGGGGGCTGTACTGTGGCTCACCTTCTCCCTCTGCCCAATCTTGCATCCTTGCCTCACTTCCATGTGTGTTGATCCCAGAACTCACTCTAACAAATGTCCCACACTCGGATCTCCATCTCACAGTCTGACCCGGGGAATCCATCGTGCATCAGCTTTTCTCCCCTTCCAGGTGCTCCATGCGGCAGTGTCTCAGATGGAGGGCACTGAGTCCCTGCATCACTACGGAGAGGACAGTCACTCAGGAGCACCTCCAGACACACTTCACCTTGTGACAATGGGCAATCTACCTCTATGTGTCATGTCTCTTACATTTGGTATTGTTTGTCACAGCACCGAGCTCTATTTATTTTGACAAGTCCACTCAGCAAGGCAAGATGTTTATGCCATGAGAGGTCTACAGGAACTGAGACATACTGGGGGCCACAGATTATGTGCATCTTCTTATAGTTGCTACAGAGCATCTTCCTGTGAGTGGGATGAAAGGACAAGCCACTCACACCATTATATGGTTCTCTCTAGTCTCTTTTTTTGCTTTCTCTCACCAAGCACATATGCAGGCAGACCTCGTTTTATTGAGTTTTACTTTATTGTCCTTCATTGATGTTGTATTTTTTACAAATCGAAGGCGAAAAGATTATGACTCCTTTTACTGCGGTGATCTGCAAGGGAACCCGAGGAATACCTGCTGCAGAGTTCTTGCAAGTTAAACGTGGGCATGAGGCCACTATACCTCCACCCCCTTTCGAGGCTCCACCATCAGGACAGCTTTGAGCAGCTTGCATTCCGCAATTGTTGGAGAACGTAGCATGCGGATGGCTGAGAGACGGATAAGTGGGGGATCAAAATCAAGCCCAGATGTCAGTCAGTCTCCCCGGTCCAAGCCTTGGGTCGGGACAGGACGCAGAGGAAGAGCCCCCAGTGGGGGTTCCCTGGAGCTGAACACAAACAACCCCGATGCTGACTGCTCACCAGGCTCGGCTGCACTTGCGTCCCTTCCGCTGCTGGAGTGTCTGCAGCGGCAGCCGGGGCCCAGCTTGGCCTTTTGCCTCCCCTCTCTCTGGAGTCATCCCGGGACACAGGTGCGAGCCCCCTCCGCCAGCCAGCCGGCAGGGAAGATGAATCAGCTTCCCCGAAAGCCATGCCCCAGAGCAGCCTGTCAGCTGCAACTCATCTGAAGGAGCGTGGTCCCCTCCTGACCACAGCTAATGAAAATGTGTGGCGTGCCCAGGGAGGAATCTGTGTTTCTGTAAAGGAACAACACTAACCACAGATGTGTAGCATCTGGCATGGCAGGGTTTTCCCTAAATCAGGGGATCAGTAACTGGACCAGCCAGTTCATGAGATGCCTTTGGGCCCAGGCATGTATGTTCCTACTTTCAGCTCTGCATTTTGGTTCTCAGAAGTCCAAAGGCCTTTTTCTATCACTTTGTATTTTTTATAAAATGCCCTCCCCCCCTTATTTATCATCTGTGGTTCTTATGAATGTGATTGAGACACCCCAAAGCCTATGTCCCTGCATCTAGGGCTTTGCTCATGCCATCAACCATGTACTGCCATCGTTTTTAAAAAAATGACTATCTAATTTATTAGGATTCTTTGCACTGAAATTAAGAGAAACCCAATCCAACTTGCTTTATGCAAAAAACCCACATTCGTTGAGTAATGTATCTTAAAATCCAGGATCATTTGATTTCAAAGTCAGGTATAGCTGAATGCAGGGGTCCAAATGATTTTTCCAGCACATGGTCTTAGTCCATTTCTCTGTGTCTAGACTATGTTTCCTTCTACATTTGGCTCCAATTTCAGGCAGGCCCTGGACGGGCTGCCGAAGCAGCCCTGGGCTTATATTGTACCAGGTAAACTGTTCTACAGGAAGAGATGCCCTTTTTCCCAATAATCCTGGGACAGGCCTGATGAGACCAGCTTGGGACATGCACATGTTCCCCATGAACTAATCACTATAACTAGCAGACGGGATTCCCATATTTGCCCAGGCCTGTGTCCCTTATTCACCTTTAGGCCAGGGAGCAGGGTCTTTCCCCAAAAGAAATCAGGATCTTATCATGAGAGGAGAGTTGAATGGCTATAGGACAGGGAAAATCAACAGACACGATCCATAGCCTGATTCTCAAACTTAAATTCATTCCGGCCCAGAGCCCCTTCTCTCATCACTATAGCACTTTACAGTTGGATGTGGGATTGTATAGACCTCCTATGTTTCTTCCACTGGGACTAGAGGGCTTCCTGGGTAATATAAGACATGGGGTGGGATGTGGTAGGATATGAGGGTAGAAATAACATTATATTTTCTTTCCTCATTTGAAACCCAGTGACGTAACACGGAAACAAGCAGCTTCGAATCAGGGGAAAATAGTTACAACCGTTAATGGTCAGTTTGAAACAGGGAGCAAATGGGCTTTAGTGGCAAAAACTGGGGACCAATTCTACCTGTGCGTGTGAGTGCCCCTCTATGGCATGCTCCCAGGGAGCTGCCTCCAAGTCAGGTAGGAGGCCCAGATGTGCCATACAGCTGAGCACTGGTTGAGTCTGCGTGAATCATTGAGCTCTTGGCGGTCAGGGCTCTATCCCTTATATTTCTCTTATCCTGCTCTTGCTCTGTGTAGCAAATATTGCTGAGCACCTAATTATCATTCGACAGGTTTTGGTTGGGTTAAATTGTGATGTAGTTATCAGTGTTCAAGCCTGGGAATCAAGAGGTTTGGGTTGTAATCAAGTCTCTTGGCTTTGAGCAAGCTAAATAGCCAAACCAAGAGAGCACTGAGCGGTGGGTGTACCAGCTATTTCTGTCTAGTGCTTCTAGTCTGTGGCACTTACACTGCCCGCGCTAACTCATGATGACACTGTAAGAGAATCCAAATGTCAAGGGTAAGCTTCTCAAGGTTAAATTTAAGGCTAAAGTTAGGTATAATCAAAATTTCCCTGGACACTCCTATCTATAAAGTAGTTTAAAATGTTTTGTGATTACAACCAAAATTGGTAATACGTGTGAATTACATGAGATGGATATAGTAACGTATTAGTGAGAGTGCATAGTCCAAAGTGCAAGGTTAAAGTACAGCCATTTATGCATTTAATGCAGCAAGATTTTCACGACCAACAAAGGGGAGAAGAGCAGTTCCACATTTTTTTTTTTTTTTAAATTTAGCGTTATTGATTTCAGAGAGAGGAAGGGAAGGGAGAGACAGAGATAGAAACATCAATGATGAGAGAGTCATCATTGATCGGCTGCCTCCTGCACCGCCCGACCGGGGATCGAGCCCACAACCCGGATGTGCCCTGACTGGGAATCAAACCGCAATCTCCTGGATCCTAGGTTGATGCTCAACCACTGAGCCACGCCTGGGCCACATTTTTGGTTTTAGGGCCATTCTGGGGCATAGGTGCGTTGAGTGGATTATCAAAGAAGAGTCTGAACTATTTAAATTGTTGCTTTTATTTCTCTCTTGTCACTAAGCACAAATGGGTGGATTTGTGTCAATTAAATGTGTGATGTATTTTCCCAGTCTTATCCTATTAAACATGTTGATTAAAGACTGAAAGTGTTAGGCGTTGGGCTCCGTTCAGGCAATTCAGTCGGCAATAAAATAGATGTGATTTCTGGCCTAAGATTGTTTTACACATGAAGGAACTGAAGCTCAGATAGGTGACTGCCAAAGATGGCTCAGCCAGTAAGGAGTGGAGCTGGGATTTGAACCTGAGTCTTCTGGTTTTAACCCTAAGCTTTTCCCAGCTACTCCCTGCTGGCTTTCTTGGTAACTAAAGTCACTTCCAAAGCCAAAGTCGGAGTCCTGGAGTTCATTACAGAAGAAATAGGCCCCTGGAACTGGCCACTTGCCTTGGCAGTTGGGACCTGGAACCGAGTTCATATCTGATGTTGAATCGTTGCCTCCAGAAGTGGAATGGGCTGGAATGGAATGGTAATGAGGGCTCTGCTTGCTCCAGAGGGCCCACTCCCTCTCCTGCCCACCAGCCATAATGGTTGACCACCCTCTTTAAGCCCCTTATTGATTACAAAGCGTTGCTTTCTTCTCATGCAAGTGGCTGAGCCAAGGGCAGTTAGAGCTGTGCCATGGCCCCTAAAATTACTGCCTTCCGGACGAAATATGTCAGGCAGCTTTCCCAGGAGCCCTTTTCAAGGACAAAGAGGCTGGTTCCAGGCTTGCATCTCCCTTCTCTGATATCTGATGGGTATATGTTCCTTCCCCATGTCTACTCCACATGGCCTGAGAAACTGGGTGCCCCGTCTCCCAGAGTCCCAGGCCCTCCAGGAGCCCCTCGGGCCCCATCCTAGGAGGAACCTTGAGGATGCTGCCAACAAGACCCATCCAAAGGCTGTGGTTTGCCCTGGCACTTGATGTGCTGACCCAGCCCACCACAGGGGTGGTGGCGCCAGACCTGGGGCTCCTCCTAAACTGGGCATAACCATTTGGGTTCATTGAAGAGCGATCTTCAATTGAGAACAGTGGTGACTCCCTTCCGCTCCCTAAGCCAGGGCTGATCTGGCTTCATTTTACTAAGGAGATGTTTAAAGTGAGCAGACACTCAGGTTAGAATTGATTCCTTTCTCTTGCTCCTGTCAAAAAAGATCAAAATAAAGCATCCAACCCAAGGAAAGTTGGCTTCTCACATAGGCCTGTGTATTTACCCTTTGGAGAAATGTCACTAATGATGTTTTAATAATGCTGGCTGTACCTAGAGACCGATAATGAGAAGAACTTATTATTTACCAAAGCAACTGCTAGCTCCTTAATGATGGGCTAAGCATCAGCTACTGGCAGGATCTGTAGTGGGGAAGTGCTGTGTAATTACTAGGCAAATTCATCATTATTTCTGTCTTATAAACCAGAATATGTGTTAAATAATACTTTGGGGCCACTGAAAGGAATTACTGAGCCCCATCTCTGTAAGAACATGTAATTATCCTACGGTTGCCCTGTGTTTACTAAGCAAACCTATGCAATTATTACCTAAAGCCCAAAGACTGCCCTCCGAGCCACAAAAGTGCACCCGAGGGCAGGTCTGTGCCTGGCGTAGAAGCAGCATGTACACAGGGTCACGAAGGACGGGGGCCTCTATTTTCCAAATTCCAGCTCTGCCCTCATTCCTGGCCCCTGAAAAGCCATGGGCAGGGCTTCGTGAAACAATTCCATTGTGTCTTCCCTTCTCCCCACACCACCCCACTCCATTCCGGCCCCTGCTCGGCCCCCCGCTGCTCCAACCTGCCAGCTTCTAGGGCAGGGCCTGCTGGGACCTAAGCATATGGCCGCGGAGGTTCAGTTCAGCAGGTCAAGGAAGCTCTTCCGAAGGCTCAGGAACTGTGATGGGAGCTGAGGACAGGAAGATCAATGAGCTAGGTCCCCTGCTTTGGAGGGCCCAGTGGGAGAGGCAGACAGGTTTCAGGGATGTTGGTCTGATCTACAGACACTGCAGAGCATCAAGGTCAAGAGCATGGGCTCTGAAGCCACGTTACCTGGCCTCAGATTTGCATTTGCCCAGTGGCGAAAACCAGAGGGCCTCCATTAGAGATCACCGGGTGAGTCACAGGGAAAGTGCTGGGAACAGTGCCTGACACACCCCTCGATGTTCCGCACCAGTTTGCTATATTTTAGCATGGTAAACGTGTGGGAATGCGCGTCTGAATCCTTTAACACTCACAGGTCCCCAGGAAAGTGTCCTTGCCTGCCTGGGGGCTCAGGCAGCCTTCCATCTGGGTGTCTCTAACAGCAACTGGCGTTTTCTACCAGGCACTGTGTTGACCGGTGTCGGCCTCCTGACCTCCCTTGCTGAGTGTATTGAGTTCCGAGTTTGGGTTTTGTTCATTTTTGTGTCCCTAACACCGAGCACAGGGCCAGTATGTCATAGGCACTCTTTACATGTTTGTTGAATGAATAGCTGCTACTCAATAAACACTTGTTTAAAAAAAAAAAAAGGAGCCCTTCTAAGTCTTATTTGACCACGTGGCCAAGGCAATGAGCCAAAATCACAGATTTTATTCTGTTTTCACTGATGTGGGTACATGTAGGGGAGTTGGATTTTGAAAAGATTGCAGAAGAGGTTTCTTTAGGACTCAGATGGGTTGAACAAAAGACTAATTAATGAAAAGGAAAGAAACAAAAGCCCCAAGCATTGGGCTCCTTTCTGCTCCCTTGGTATTGACATTTGACTGGGAGGCTGGGTCTCCAGGCAGGGCCCCAGCTCCTCCTTCCAGCAGCCCCAGGCCCAGGCTGGCCAGGGTGAGTGCACAGCTGAAAGCAGGATTGTTAACCGCTTTTGTTCAGAAGGCCCCCCCAGCTGGTCCCGGGTCACCGAACTTCACTGTTTGCTTGCCTGTTCTTGAGCTGCGGCCTTTGGTATTAGCAAAAGATTAGATTTTTCTTTCTTCAGCACCAACTGTTCCTCTCCCACCGCATCCCCCATGTCCTCCACCCTTTCATGCCTTCAGTGTCAGGGTCCTTTCTGGTGAATGTTAATTAGGCCCAACACAAGCTGGAGGGCCAGTGGCCTGTGTCTCCTCCCTAAGGCACCCTCCCTCTGGTGGATTCTTAAATGTGATAATAGGAACAATAACTACATTGGTGTACTTAACACTTCAAAGAACTTTCCCAGACATCATCTCTTTTATTCTGACCAACAAGACTATGGGGTGGGTGTTTTATTACTTGCATTTTATAGTTGAGAAAAGTGAGACTCAGAGATGGGGAGTGATCTGTCTGCCTTCACGACCAGGAGACGGTAGAAGAGACCTCAAGGACACGTGCTCCACCTCCCAACTCTGCGCTTTCTAGTACACCGCACTGTCCGTGATGCTCTGAAAGACACAGAAAAGTCTGCCTAATATCTATTGAGCCTGGGACGTTTAAGATGAAATCTAGTTACAGTTGTAAGCACATAACACTCATTGTCATTGTGTTTTAGAACTTTCTGGGTGATGAAATCTGGTCATTTCTTGGGTTAGACAATAGGATAGGTGCAGGTGAGCTGGAGGTCCGGGAGAAGGCTATTAACATGAAAGCTAAATGTCGACCCAACTCCTGTCCACTCCACTCAGCCAAAGAACACCCCAAGCCCAGTATACGCTCATCTGGGTTTCTTGGGGCTGGGGAGAAGAACCCCCAAAAGTATGATTCTTGTGTTCTTAAAGGAGCTCTCAGCCTCCTTGGAGAAGCAAGATGAACAATACCCCACAGAAAAGATCATGTCCCAGTGAATGGTCTAGACAGTCCTGCTGGGGCACTTAGAAGGAAACGAGGCTTGAATGAGGCCTCACCACAGTCAATATTGGCGTAGGGGACAAAGCTGTGGCTTGACCAGTGAGCAAGAAATTTTTAAAAGTTATAGGGCCTGTGTTTATGGAGACTGTGATGGGACAATAATGACAACCATACACAAATAATAAAAACTAACATTTATGAAGTGCTTACTACCCATCAATGCCTATTCTGAGAGCTTTGCATGGGTTAACTCATATCATCTGCCCTATCCAGTAGACACTCTTATTCCCTTAATAAATGATGGAGCCTCAAAAAAGTTAAGCCACTTACATGAATTACCCAGCTAGTAGCATACGAACCCAGGAAACTCATCTCCAGAGCCTGACTTCTTAAACGCTGCCTAGCAGCTTGGAATAAGCTTCATTGGTTCATGTAAACCAAGGCTTGCTGTGCACTAGACCACCTGGAAATTTCTCACTCATGCACCTATTCTCCAAACATATGTTCCTTACCCAGAGATAAGCTGGAAGCATCCATTGCCTAGTTTTTGCATGGTATCTCAATCGATACAGAACAGTTTAACAACCAACATTTCTTAAAGGCTATTTCAATCTCTTTTGGCATCTTGTTATTGAACAGAAAGAGTTTGTCTGTCTGGCACTATCAGAGCCAAACACTAGTCATGGAGAACTGCAGTGGAGAAATGTTGGTTATTTAATTGATGAGTGGCGCCACCCAGGAAACTAGTGCTCAAAAGCTCCAACTCCCCCACGGTGTACAGGTTCCAGATTATATGGGACAAAATCACAAGACACCGTGGGATAGGGGGTTCAGGGTCTTGCTGGGAGCTGATTGGTTGAAGATGAGATAAGAGTAATAAAATCATTTTTCAGGACTCAAGGACAGTTCTGAGGTCTGTTCTGGTGTCCCTCTGTCTGATTTCATGGGGAAAGTAGCCAGCGGATCTGTTCCACCTTAGGGCTCAGGAGCCGAAACTTAACTTAGGTCAAGATGTTATCTATAGCCTGCCAGAGGTTCTGACTGTGTGGGCTGTTGTCTTCTGCTGCCTCGGGGGTTACTGATTATCAGGGGAAAGGCTAGGTCTCTGAGGGGGTGGAGGGAGAGAGAGAGGGAGGGAGAGAGAAGAGAGAGAGAATTTCTAGAGCTAGGATTTAAAGCTAAATTTGATCAAAGTCATAAGGAGCCTTGGCTTCAATCTTTTGAATAATATTACAGGACATGGAATTCCTAACTCTCAGCAACATTTCTTAAAATCCTCTTTTACCATTTCCATCACTTTTAGTGTCTTCTAAGCTTCACAGCTGTCCTAAGCCCCTTTCCTTCAATACTTGCTCTGACCTTTTGCCAAAGCCTTTGCTAAACCCTAGCCATGGGGGGGACTCTTCTCTCTTTCTCCCTTCTTCCCACCTTTGGGACCTTCCCATGTCTTCAGCTCTTTCTCTGATGTAAACATTTATTTGTTCTTATTTTTTCTATTTGTACCGCACTGAATATCCTGACCTGAGCCATAATTTCCAGGAACTTAACTAGGAGGTTTAAAATAACTCTTAGAAGGGGAATGTGCTAAATGACCAAAGTGAGAATTTTCCTGATGAAAGAGGGGTGGTAGAATGAGGTAGAAAGTGAGCATTTTCTTTGTCTCTCCCCATCACAAATATGTTGACTCCCAAGCATATTGTTAGACTATGGGGATAAAGAGACAAGTAAGAAATGGTCTCTGTCCTCAAAGAGATGCTCACTTAGCAGCAGAGACCAACAAATAGGCAGGTAGGACATTCATGTCACACTAGGAGTAAGCATGAGGCTGTGGGGCCAACTGGAGGGGTTGGGAAGGCTTTGTGCAGAAAGCGAGGCCAAGTTATCATTGAAGCTAATATCGAAATGTGACAGGACTGAAACTGGGATTCCTTGAAAGAGAAACTGGGTATTTGTCCAGAAGGCTGAGGGACTTGTTCACTTTTCCAGGAAGGGGAGAGTAAGCAGGGACTCAACACGCATTTGTTAAATGAACGAAAATGGCTTGGTGGTTTGGAATTGGCCTAGTGCCCTGCTGTCCAGATCCTAGGCCCTCTACCTAGATCAAACAGAGTCTCGAGTCCACTTCTTTCTGGAAGCCCTTCCAGACCATCCTGTCTCACAGTGATCTTCTCTGAACCCAAAGGTGACAGCTAGTTTCAAGCCCCGCCTCTACTTTGCACTGAGCACATATTTCTTGTTCTGTGGCTTAAGCTCACCATGGTTTCCAGTTTTCCATACCAGGCTGTGAGCTCCTTGGGGACAGGTCCTGGCGGGTCAGCCTCTGCCTCCCTGACGGGGGCGGGTGGAGGGTGCCCGATCAGTACTCCCAGAATAGGAAAGGGCTGTAGAGACGATCTCTTTTTACTCCCTCATTTATAGATGAGGACACTAGTGTGCAGAGGGTGGGCGACCCTGAAAGACATCTCTAATCTTCTTCCCTCACTTGGGCAAGTGGCCCTGTCTGGAGGGCCTTCTGGCCTCAGCCACATGCTCGACAGGGCGAGGCCATTTTCCTTGAGCTCTTAGGCTAGACCCCTAGTCATCAAGAACAAAAGCTTGATATTTCATATAAAAACCATAATTTGGGTTTTTCTGGGGAAAAAATGTGAAGATCTGGCCCTCTTATGCCTACAAGTTTCCCCAGCAACAATCAGCTGAGACTGAGCATCTGACTGGCAGGGACTCGCCAGTGTATCCCACTTCCCATCTTTTGCAACTTTCTTGGTCACTGCCTGCCTAGCCCCTGCATGCATGTGGGCTTGCAATGCATGCTTGAGGCTCTTACACTGGGCTTGGGTCCCGGGGATAGTGATTAAAGTAATATTTATCAAGTGCCTAATATATACCAGGCACTGCCCACCAAGAATACAGAAGTGAACAAAACAGACAGCAATCCTGGCTTCCAGGAGCTTACATTCAACATTCAGTGAAGGGACATAGCCAATAAGCCAAATAACTGGTTATTAGTTCATAGAATGTGCTAAGTGTTGGGGAGCAAACAGGCATGGTAGACTGGAAATGAAGGGCAAGGTGGGGCTGCAAGTATAACAGGCTGTAAGTAAAGGCCTTAGGAGGACGATGGCATTGGAACAAAAACTGAAGGTGAGGGGAAGAACCATTTGCATACTGGAGGGAAGAACATTCCAGGCAGAGGGAACAGAGAGTGCTGAGGCCCTGAGTCTGGAGTGTGCCTGGCCTGCTTGAACAAGGAGAGAGTGCGGCTCCAGCAAATGGAACAGGGAGGGTAGCTGGAGAGGAAATAAACCAGTCGATGAGATCCGCTCATCTAGGACCTTGTGGATGGTTATAAGGGGCCTTTTCTCTGAGTGAGGGGGAAGATACTGGAGAGATGTGAGCAGGAGAGTGACCAGACTTGAGTTTTAAGGCTGTAAAAGCATCACCCTGCCGCAGCCTTGGCCACAGAGTGCAGGTGTCCAATGAAAAGGCGATTGCAGTCATCCAGAAGAGGCAGGCTGCTGTCAGGCCAGGGTGGTCGCGGTGGCGGTGAGAAGTGGTCAGGTTCTAGAGAGATCTGGAGGCTTTGCAGGCCCTTGGTGACTTTTCCTTTTCAATGTTCTCTGGTGAGGGCCGTGCCAGCAGATTTCCAACTTTGAACTTCATGGAAAAGGAGTTGGAAGTCTCAGCCTCAGGCCCTTTCCTCCCGGAGACTCCTGGGGCTCTTCATGCAATTCGATCAACCCCTTCTCCAGAGCTCTGCTGCCAAGAGAAGCAAAAGTGCTGCGAAGCTTCAGAAAACCACGGAGAAGAGCCACAAATGCTTCCTTTTCTCCTGTTTTTCTGGGGCCAGGGAGACAGCCTTCAGGTCTCACATGGGCAAAGGGAGGCCCCTCAAGTAATACATTCCCAAACCCCAAAAGAAACCCTTCCAAAGTGATGTGCTCTTTTCTTTTCACCCGGATAGAGAAGAAGATGGTATCACTTACGAAGTTCCATCTCACAGGCCTCTATTCCTTATAGATCTTTTCAAAGGGAACACTGTGAAGAAAGATCAGCTTCTTATAAAAGAGTAGAATGGGCTGGAATCAGTGTGGCTGGTACCAGAATTAAATTAGAAAAAGTGAGGAGGTGCAGGGAAATTCCTGTCTGTGGGGCGTAGAAGGCCTGCACCCAGAGCGGGGAGCAATGGCCACTGAAGGCTCCACTGGGATCAAGGTGGCCATTTATACTTTCTGTGCAGCGCTCGCTTTTGGCTTTGGCAATCCTGCTTCAAGAATGGAGATCCTTTCCAACGCTAACATTTTCTGCACATTGGGGTCCTACAATTGATTCTTGCGTGCTCAGTAGAATACCGCATATGTAATGCATTATTATATAAATAGGGTTGTTATGAATATTCCTTTTCTGGTACTTCATGTGTATTATACTGTCTTATCTTGTGTTTTCTTATCAGCATCTTATTCTTTCCCCATTTACAGGGCATTCCAACTCATCACTATTCTCTCCTACCCTCCAAAACCAATTCAGCTCTTTGTTCTCAGCAGATAACTTTAGTTCTCACGTCTTTGAGAAAGGACATTAGTTATGAATCCATGACTTCACCTCCTCAGAAATCTCTTTCTTTGCCCAGCCTCCCCTCTTTCTTTTTTGTCTGAGAAGAGGTGCCTTTGAAGGACGTAAGAAGACAAAGATCACCCACTTAGTACAATGTGATCTCCCACTTTCTCTAGAACGATCGTCACCTCCTCTTCACTGCCTCCCTCACCTTCCAACAAATAGGCCCAAATTCTCCCCATTCCTCTAAAATCTTCCCCTGCCTTTTCCTTGCTTTGCAGTCACTGCCTTATATCTCTTCATTGCTGAACCTTGGGAAGAGCCTGGTTCCATCCTTGCCTTGATTTCCCCATCTGCCAATCACTCATCACCAAATCTATTATCTGGCTTTTACCTCTGCCACTTTGTTAAAACCCCACAAAAGTCCCCAGTGATCTCCTAATTGCTAAATTTTATGATTTCTCTGTCTTCATTCTACTCTCTTGCTAATTCAAAAAGCATGGTCCATGGACCAGGATCAAGGTATCACCTGGAAGCTTGTTATGAATGCAGAATCTTGGGCCCTAGCCTGGGCCTACTGAGTCACAGTCTCATTTGAACAAGATCTCCAGGTGACTCAGAACCTTAACGCCTAATCTCTCTGTGGCATTTAACACAAGCCTTGGCATTCCTTCATCCCTTCCTGGGAACTTCTTTCTCCCAGACCTTCAACTACCATGAAATGCTGATGACTCACGTTTCTGTCTTGCTCTCCAGAGACTCAGGCTTCTCTTTCAACTGCTTTCCAATTTTCTGTCTGTCCTGCAATGCTTCAGATGCAGCATGTCCGCTGTAGAACTTATCTTCCACACTCCCCACCCTTATTTCTCCAGGTCTCCTGTCTTGACTCATGGCATCATTAGCCCTCCACCTTTTCACAAACATGAGAGGCCTTAGGGTCTTCTCTTCCCACTCTCTTCCCTCCCTGTCCAGGTAGTCACCAAACGTTGTCTATTTGACCCCGGACATATCTGTGCAGTGCCAGCCCACTTCTCCATTCTTCTGCCACGACAAGGATTTAGGCCCTTGTCACCCGTAGCCTGGACTATCACGTAGCCTCCTGAGTATTCTCTTACCCTCACCTCTAGCTTCTGCCCTCCAGTCTACTCTCCACCCCGACATCAGTGCGTGCTTCCAAAAGTACTCACCAGATGATTATTCTCATTGCTTCTAAAACTTTCCAGTGGTGAAGCATAACCCTCAGAATCTTGTCCAAGCTCATTTTAGCGTGGAAGGCGCTCCGTGATCTGGGCCCTGCTCACATTTTGCTCTTCAAGCCATTCCCCTCTCCAGAGTACCCTTCCCTATAATCCGACTCTTCTCACCCTTCAAGGCCAAATTCTAACACCTCCACCTCTGGGAAGCATTCCTTGAGTTCTGAATATAAATAACAGCTCAGGCTTCTGTGCTCCAGTGAGCACCCCGTTCCTATTGCATATAGTAAACCTGGACGGGGGGTCTAGCCTGTTCTAAGCTCCCCGCCCCTACAGTGCTCAGTAGGCCTTGTTAGGGCAACAGCTGTGCCTCTCTTATTTCTGTGTCCAGTGCCCAGTGCACAATACACGTTCCATAAACATTCAGTTGCTTCGAATCGGTAGCCATTTGCCCTGCTTCTGTTGTGTAAACTATGCTTAAAGATACCAATGCAAATGTTTTTGTTTGTCTTATTTACATATTTGGTATATCAGATGACTAGGTTGAGGTTTTGACAATATTGTGAGCGAGCTAAGCCTTGAAGCTCCTTGAGAACATTTTCTGTCTTTCAGGTATCATTATGTAGGGGTTTTTTACACATGTCTCTGCACCAGGGCGCTCAACCCTTACACCTACCAGTCAAAGCTATCCCCTCCCCCAACCACACCCCTAACATTGTTCAGAAGATGCCTCTGGTGGCCTTGACACCAACTACAAACACCTCCTATGTGGGAAGTGTAGCCTTGTGGTTCAGAGTTCGAAGTCTGGCATCAAACAAATAAAGGTTCAAATTCCTGCTCTGCCAATTCCTACCTGTTTACCTTTGAGCGAATTGCTTAAACTTTCCGCACCTCAATTCCTTTAACTGTAAAACGGAAATCATAGTAGTCCCTACCTCACAGGCTTGCTGTGAAAGTCCTGGGGGTTGGCCGCGCCGAGGGGCCGAGGAAATTGTTGATGATGAGGAGGAGGCGGACGCTGATGACCAAGCTGTGCACCAGGGCTTGACCCTGAGCTTGGTGGGGCGGGAGACCAGCAGGTGCCGGCCAAGGCCGGGGCCGCCGGGCGCATTGGCGGGGCCAAGGTGGGCCACGCGCGTTCCTGGGCTGCTGCACTGGCCTGCCTGACTTCTCAGGAATGAGCAAGTCAAAGAGATGAAAGCAACCCACGCGCCCAGATACGGTTCTCCTTAAGAACAAACAGTAACAGCAAGCACTGCCATCCCTTAGCCTCACACGTCAGGGATGGCTTTCAGGGACAGTAACAATAGTATTTTCACAGACACTTTTTCACTGGGAAGAAAATCCTAGCACAGAGTCTTAACTGTGGGGGTGTGGGACAGATTTACTGCAGGAGGGAGGGTCTCCTCTCCTTGCTTGAGCCACACGGGTGGCTTCCTACAGCCTTTGTGATAAAATCCAAACATCGCCCACTTTCCACAAGGCCCTCTGTGATGTGTCTCTTGCCTCGCCTCCTCGGGCCTCAGTTTCCTCCTTGGTGGCAATGTAGAGTAGCAGTTAAAAGTTCAGACTCGGGGTTCAGGTCTTGCATCTATACATTTCCCGGCCACTTGACTTTGGGCAAGTTATTATTGGGGGGATACTCTTGGGGTTTCTGAAGTGTCACAACCTTTTCTCCCCATGGAGTTGAAACTAACTGAGTAGTAGGCATGAGTTCATCTGCTTTATTACTAATTGAGCTTGAGGAGACCTGCCCGCAAAGTCAGGTGTCTGAAGTCTAGACATCTGGATTCAACTGTGTGTGAATCTTACCCAGGTGTGCAAAGCAGGTAAAGAACCACAGGTTCCAGGTTCCTCCTGTGGTAGTAGATGACTTACCAGATGGAGAGGCAGAGTGTGTGTGTGTTTAAGTCTCTTTGGGGACTGCCTTTGAAACGTCCATTGCATCACCTGACAATGACATTCTTCCAACCTTAGTCTGCAGGTTTCTCTGCAGAGAAAGTGGCCCTTCCATGTACTTTAAGTGAACTGGACATAAACTGAAGTGGTTCCAGGTTACTATCATTGGCTTCCAGATCCAGTTTTCAAAGCTTAGAAAGATTCCAAGGTTTGAGAAGCTTCCTGTCCCTGGGCTCAGGAGAGCCTCTTCCCAAGTTTACTGCAAAGTACCTCAGGCCAATGTCTTCCAAGAAGAATCTCCTATATGATCTGGCAGCACTAGCCTCTCCTTCCTGGATTAACTCTACAGGCCCAAGAGGTGTAGCCCACCCCCTGCTGGGAGCGTTGAAGGGACCTGCAGGGAGTGTGGGAGCTGAAGGGTCTGTGCTGTCATGAGCAATATGAGTAGGGGCTGTGCTGACTCAGCTAGAGGGGCCGAGCCTGTGCTAGCTAATCAACCTGGGTTCATGGGTTTGAGCCCTCTGTTGAGTAATTTTGGGCTTATAGTGTCCCCGCCAAAAATTCATGTCTGCCCAGAGCCTCAAAATATGACGTTCTTTGGAAATATATTTACAAACATAATTTGTTGACAATCTCAATTTGAAATCATTATGGACTTAGGATGGGTCTTAAATGCAATGACTGGTGTTCTTATAAGAAAAGGGGAGGACTAGAGAGACACAGAGAAGAAGACTAGATGGCGATGGAGGCAGAGATCCGAGTGATGCGTCTACAAGCCAAAGGATGCTAAGGCTTGCATTCTTTTTTTGATTGTTTTTACATTTTAAGTTCGAAATTATTGTAGCTAAATAGCTCTAGCTATATATTTGGTATGTTAATGCTGGCCATACATTCTTTTAAAAACATCTGATTTTCCTTTTTCTGAGTTCTTTATTTTGATTCATCTTGTGGTTGGCTAGATTTGATAGACAACCCTTTCTTTCTTTTTTAAAAAGGACTCAAGCTATCTGTAATTTTTTCTTTTCTTTCATTTTGGTATGTTTTATCTTGGCTGATATCTTTGAATTTGGACAACTTTTTCGTTGGATCACCCTTTCTTTCCTCAAAATTTATGATCCTCTGTCTTATGCTGTTGAGATATTTGGTGCCAGCCTGAAATTTACCCTTGTGAGTAACTTGTTTTTCTGCTTATGTGTCCATGGAATTGTATGACGGTAAAGCTAGGCTGTGGGGGTGGGTGGAGATAGGGGTAGAGTGGTGACAGGAAAATGGGTGAGTGCGCCTGAGGTAGAAGTGAAAAGTTGGGTGACATTAAACTCCCTTCCCCATAATTTTGCCACCCTGCTAAGAAATAAAGCCACTTACCAAAGAAGCTGTTCTATGGAGAAAAATAATTTTAATAAAAACTGAAACTATGATTACTCGGCCTTGTAGAGAAAATGCTCTTCCTTTCTATAGCATCTTTGTAAGAAAACCTGGGGGAAACAGTAGGTTTCTATAAGCAATAAGCGATTTATTTAGGGAAAGCTCCCTGCAATGCAACAATGGCAACCCTACCATGTTTCCTGTTGAAAGAGTCAAGTTTCACTTTTCTTGCTAGGAGAGAGGCCTTCGGCTCAGATACCTCCAATTTATTTCTGTTTGGCTTTGCAGACCATTAAGCAATGGATTTGGCCACAAGCTCACCCTTCCTAATGATGTTTTTCTTGGGCTAATATGAAAAACCAGTTGGCAATTGCTGAGTAACCACACGATGACAGCTTAGAGGGAGGACACAAAGGGTCTAGGTGTGACAAATGGCAGAAAGAAACCAGAACGTGATTTTAAACAATACTGAACCCACAAAGTGGGCAACGTACCCCTAAAGAGACGCCTGTAAATCATTCTATTAGGGGGTCTGACACAGATGGAACCTCTGTGGCTCTGGAAAGCAACCGTCACTGCTCTTGGAAGATAAATGGAAAAAATGAACCCTTGAGTTGCAGGCTCCTCCATCTACTGATGCTTAATTGGTTGTCTTGGCAAAAGGGCTTTTATGATGTCAGAAAGCCAAGTTCTATGGTGATGGGACAGCAGAAAAGAAAACAGTGTCAGCCTTAGTGCCTAAAAAGCCACTAGGCAAAATGAGGGAGGGAAACCGTGAGATCTTATCTGGGTTCTGATTTATTCACCTTGAAAAGAGGAAGCTCCGATGGACTTAATGCTGTTAATGAAGCAAGTAGAATGCCCTTGAAATGCTGCTGTAGCTACATTTCTTGAGTGTGCACACTACGCCTGGCCTTGTCTAAGCGCCCTACATGGGTATGGTCTTACTGGATCCCAACCATTGTAAGAGGCAGGGGTGACGATGATCTCTGTATCCTGGATACTAGTCACCTTCTCTCTGACCACAGAACTATCTAGAAATAACCAGCCATCATTCACCTTCTGACCTGTCCAAACCTGACTTCTTTGCCAGCAAAGACGAGACCAGACTCCTGAGTTCTTACTGTCACAATCCCCTGGGCCAGGGCCTGCCTCACAGTCACATGTTCTGCTCACATAGTGGGCACAGGTCCCATCTGTCCCACATCTGTCCCTGCCCAAAGATCCCAGTCCCCTCTCCCAACCTCCCCCTCCATCCCCCACTCCCCACCAGTATTATATCTTCTGGATGTAGAGCTGCCTTTCAAGTCAATCAGGAGATTTCTTTGAGAAAAACAAAATGTGTCTGGAGGGAACGGCAGAGGGAAAAAGGCGGGCCAGGGGCCTGGTGTCCTTCACCCAGTGTCCTTCACCCTTTCCTTTCAACTCTGACAGCTGATCAAAGCTCAGGGAGAACTGCAGAATTGAAAAGGAAGAGTGTCAGTTCCTAGGAGGGCATGAAACACTTGGAAACGCACAAGAAATCAATTCATCAAGTGGGTTAAAAAATAAATAAATAAAACAGCAGAAGTTGGGGGGCGGGGGGCGGGAGAGCCCTGCCTTTCCCGTTTCCAAGGAGCCCCTTTGATAGTGCAGTGACTCTTGGCCATACACATTATCCCTGGAGCATGACCGTCCTGACCACAACCAAGGGCTTTCATTGGGCTCCTTAAATCATCCAGGACCACGATGAAATGCAAACAGCCTACAGGAGGACTGGGAGCAGAGGAAAGGCAGACAATCAGCATGATGCCGCCCTCGGGCCCAGGCAGGACTTTCTCCTTCGTTCCCCCTGCCCTGCAGCCCGTGATGCTCACTCCGGCTGGGTTGGCAGAGTGGGTCTACGCGTTGGTTCTGGGGGTCTTTTTTTGTCGTTCTTGCTTGTTTTTAAAAATCATTGAGCCTGCCCCTGAGGAATGGAGTGCCCCTACAGGTAAGGTAGTTTCCCCCCAGAAACTTTACAAGTCTCAAAAGACACGACGACATCTGTACAGTTTTGGTTGGGAGTAAGTTTAATGTAGCAAGGGGAGAACAAGGCTCTTTAGGGCAGTGGGTGGAGGTCTAGTTTCCCCTCCCACTTAGCTCACTGTGTGATTCTGGATGAGTGATATAACCTCTCTGGTTTTCTGTTGCTTCATGTGGGAGATGAGAGCTGTAATGGACTTTCGGGGATTGCCACCCCCCCCAATTTCTCTTACCTACTGTACCCCGAGTTCTCTGGTCATGTGGTCTGGGTGAAACTGACATTCTCCCTAGCTCCACAGATGAACTCTGGCTTGACCAATCAGCAGGTTGCACTCTCCCTTACCGTCATGATTGGTTCAGAAGGAACCAATCAGAAGGAACCTTAGAATTTTTGCTGGAAGTGCTGAGACACAGACTCTATTTCCACCAGTTATGAATAAAGAATCATGTAGCTCTGAGAGCTATTACCAGTCATCTTGACATGATGAGGGAGAAACTGCTTGAGAATGGAGCCAACAACAAAGAAAAGAGACTAATATTAAGCTTAAAAAAATGCGTATAAAGAAATCAAGTCCTGATCTCAAAATATGAGTGCTGAATCAAGCTTTACCTGAAGCTTTCTCATCCTGAGCCATTCAGTTACATTAACTAATGAATTCCTTTTATTGTTTAAATTTTGTTTTCTCAAGGCTAATATATTGGATTGGCCTGAGTGCCAGGAAATAGATCTTTTAACTTTAGGGTTTCTTTTAAAGCACAAGGAAAAAACTAAAAATATTATGTTGGCTTCCTAGTTTGTTCTAGGAACTGTATTAGGCACTAAAGAGCAATGGTGAAGAGGCTCTGGTTCTGTAGTTAGACAAATTGGATTCAGATCCTCCAAGCCCCAAAGGTGAGTCATACCCCTAACCCAAAAGTGAACAGGTCCAAGGCCCTCATACCTCCAAGAAGGTCTTTGAAGTGCTTTATCTTCTAAGCCGCATGTAAGATCTCAATTGTTCATTTGGGGGATTAGGGTTTCACAATATCATGAAAGCCCCAAGTATTTAGCTTCATACAAATTTCCTCATAAGGTGAGCAATTCATGTGCATTACCAGTACTCACCCATGTACAGAGAGAATTAATCCTTAAGGAGAAACAAAATACTAATCAGAAAGATAACTGATTCATAGAAGCCCATATAAATCTCCCTATTTTGGCTTGGCGGTTGGTTGGTTCTCTGAAATCTGATCAGCACATTATGGTTCACAGGACCCACTACTTTGCAGATCAGATGGAATCTCATGGCACTGGCTTCCCTGATATCCTGGGAAAGAAATTGGCCCACTCTATCTTGCTGGGCAACAGGAGTTGGATATGTTTCGAAGTTCATTTTCTCTTTGGGGAATGGAGATTGGGGGTCTGATCAGTTGTCAATAATCTGTGGCACTAAAGACAGGATATTTACTGCCACACACATTTGCGTGTACTGATTTCCTCCAGTGTGTAGCGTAGGTGCCAACATTCCCTGTCCCAGCTGGGACTTTACCCAGGACAGACATTTCTAGTCATTTGAATGCTGTCACTAAACAACTGTGTTGTCACATTTCTCAAGATAGTGCGTGGGAGAGCCGCTCCCTGTTTAGTACACTTAGGATTCTTTTGGTTGTAAGCGACAGAAAAGCCAGGTCATAATGGTGTGCGCAGAAAGGATAACTCAATGGCTTCTGTAACGGAAGAGTCCAGAGGAAGGTGCTGGCTGGGGCATGGCAGGAGTCAGGGCTCAAATGATATATAACCAGACCCCACGGTTCCAATATGTTATGTTGAAGCTAGATCATGGAGCAATAATGAAGTTTCAATGGGCTCAGGGACCTGCGGTTATGGACAATGATTTAGACCAATCTGTTTGTGAGACTCACATAGAGAAAGGGACTTGTCCAGGCCACTTTGAGTTGGAATCAACAGCTGTCCCTACTTTGTTTCTCCTGAATGTCACACCAGGGTCAATTGATGTCCTCACCCCCATGTTTGCAGATCTGTTTTGATTGCAGTCCCTGAGCAAACCTAAAAGAGCTAAGAGATGTAAGATCTCGGAATACAGTCTATTTGGGTTTCTGTTACTTTAGCCTTCCTGGAATTCTCCTCATTTTGGCGACAGAGTCTTTCTTTCCTCTGGGGACACTATTCCATTTAGTTCAGTTGAAGCCGATACTCTCCCACACATAGGTGGGCATATGACTTCAGCTTGGTCAACTTAAGTTTATATTCATCTGGTCACAGTGATTAGTTCAGGGAAAGTATGTCACCCAAGCTGGGGCAGTCAGAGATCTTGCCAGGACTTCTACTCCGGCACTACTCAGTGAATAAGCTTGTATTCTCAGTCTTCTGCTATGCATGGCTATCAATTTGGAGCTGTCAGTCACGGTGCCTGCTTTAGCCACTGCAAGGAGGGAGCCCGCTTGGGAATGAAGCTAGCCAAAGGCGGCAGAAGGCTGGGATTCCTGAACACTGCACTACCGAGATTTTTTCTAGTCATGAGACCTAATAATGTCCTCTTGTGCATGCTCACATTGACTTGGGTGCCTGTCACTGGCAACCCTAAGAACCCTGGCTAGGCTTGTTATGATTTCCTGATGGCTGATGTTGGCTCATTGGCGACTTTGATGTCCATCAAGGGCATTAATAGCTTGGATGGATGTGGGAAGCATGAGTGAAAGATGGCATTGGAGGTGGAAGTGATAACTAATATCCCTCCCTGACATTATATTTAATAAAGCTGGTCCTCTAAGTTGAGTTTAAGAGCAGTAGAAGACTGGTAATTAGAAAAAGAGGAAGCTTGTTTGTGAGCACGAGAGAAGGGGCCCCTTTGCCACAGAGAACTCTCAGGAACACCTGAGATCATGCAGCAGAGACAGGGCCAGAACCAGATCTTGCCAGGACTTTTACTCCAGCGCTACTGAGTGAATAAGCTTGTATTCTCAGTCTTCCTGCTATGCATGGCTATCAATTTGGAGCTGTTGGTCACAGTGCCTCCTTTAGCCACTGCAAGGAGGGAGCCCCTTTGGGAATGAAGCTAGCCAAAGGCGGCAGAAGGCTGGGATTCCTGAACACTGCACTGTTGAGATTTTTTCCGAGAGATCTAGTTTATTCCTATTAACTTGGTCCCATTTTACCAGGCTGGTGTGTCTTGGAGAAACACCAGGGATGTAAGTGTTGGCTTAATATAGGAATAATTTACCATGCAGGGTTGCTATGGTGATTGCATTAGATAATGACCACATTAATTGGATGAGTATGGAAGGACTGTGGGGAACCAAGAAACCTTCTGGGTAAGAATTCAGCTTAAGAGAAGAGGCACAGAGGTCTGTTTCAGGGGCATAGAACTAGTGCGACGGTGGATGTCGTTTAGGACAGCATGAGTGTATGGCTCACTTGTCTCACTCAGCACTGAGATGCCCTTGATTGTGTCCTCAGGAAATGAGTGCTGAGAATAAAGTGGAAGGGGTTATTTTAAGAGACTCTGGCAACACTAGGAGAGCAAGGCTAGCAGTGAGAATGTCCAGAGGTGGCTTTGTGAGCAGCAGAGCTTGGGGCAGCAAATACTCCTGATGGAGCAGAAGCCAAAGGGTAATGGAAGACTCATTCACGAGCACACCTGAGATCCTCTAGTGACTCCAAAAATGGTTGAAAGACTGTGTAGGAGAACAGAGTTCTAGCAAGTTCTCTAGTAGGATTAGAGCTAGAGAAGCACTGGAGGCCGAGTTGCTTCTCCTCTTCTGACCCCTGTGACTATAGAGCTAGATCTCGGCCTCTTTATATAGTCCTTTGCCCTCCAACTGGCTCTCCTGGGTCCTAAAGCCTGAGGAATCCCCAGCACTAGTGGATACCAGGGTGGCTCAGATCCCATGGAAAGGGCCTGGACATTAATGGTGGCTGGTATTTTAGGTGATTAAGGTAGTGAAATGGGAGTGGTGGTGGCAGAGTATTTTTAGATGAGAGAATTTGGGGTGTGCTCAGCTTCTCCACCATTCTGCTCTGGCATAGAACCACCTTTTGTCTTGTTCCTAGATCTTCAGAGTGATATGATGTCAAATGCCTAAACATGCCCAGTTTAGAAACATATTTATTGCCAACTGGGAAACCGAATTCCTTTGGAGCACATGCATAGCTTATGGTTCTTTCCTCGGGCAATGGAATAGTGATTAAGCAGATATTTGCCTACAAAACACAGGTGACACTTCAATCTTTGGGATCTTGGATTCCTGAAACCAACCTGTTAAACAGAGAAAGGGCTCATGCCTATCTCTGAGATCATGGACTGCAACTTGAAAACCAGCCTCTCTGAAATAGTCATAAATTAAAGCAATTCCAGGGGCAAGCTCGAGCTCATACTGAAACTCTGGGCTTTGGTGACACGACATTCATGTTAACTATTTGGGCAGATATGGGGGGGTTTGTATATGGCAACCACATGGTTTGGTGAGCCACCTCTATGGATAATAGGGCAGATGCCAGGTCTGGAACACTCCTAAAACATCTAGCATACCTGATTGCCATAGGTACTATCTAGATACAGTCCACATCCAGTACTCAGACAGAGGACATCATAGTGACATTGCCATCTATTTCTGTGACCTGGCAGGAGCACAGGAGGTCATGCTGCTAAGAGGCATCTGAAAAGTTAAGAGGATCATATTTCTCTTCTCCAAATACAATGGGTCAGATTGCAAAGATGATCACTCAGTTAGTTCTCTGGGCCTATGAGTCTTACACGAGTCAATGATAAGTTCCAAAGATGGGCAATTCTTTTTTTCCTGTCTCAGCTGGAAGACAGAAGTAGGTTAAAAACCTGAATGCCATCCCTGTTCCCTGCTGGAGTGGGTTTACCTCAGTACTTCTTCAAAGGCAGCAGTTTGCACCATGCCCTGCACATAGCAAGACCTCGATAAATGCCAGCTCATGTTGTTAAATGCCACATGTCACAGAAACTCAAGCCCCAGTGGAGAAAACATGAGCACTGAAGTCTAAATCCTGGGCCTGAATGCAGGGTCCACCACTTACTTGCTGTGTGACCGAGGGCAAGTTGCTTAATCATTCTGAGTCTTAGCTGTTTTATGACCGTAATACAAAAATCTCTTCATTTTGTAGTATGGTCATAATTCAGCATCAGAGAGCATACTTCCCTGAAAGTAAGCCTCGAATTTTACCCCAAATGAAAGAGTCATCAAGGGGAGATAGGTGTAGGGAAAGAACAGGAGAAAGGTCATGCTCCATTGAAGTCAATGGGAGGGTCCGTCCTATTATCTGTTTAAATTTTAGGCAGTCCTTTATTTTTTTAAGTAATTCAAACTTTGTTTTTTTAATTTATTTTTTTTAATGTATTGATTTTAGAGAGAAAGAGTGGGAGAGAGAGAGAGATGGATCTGTTGTTCCACTTATTTATGCATTCATTGGTTGATTCTTGTATGTGCCTTGACTGGGGATCGAACCCTCAACCTTGGTGTATCGGGACAATGCTCTAACCAAGTGAGCTACCAGGCCAGGGCCCCAGGCAGATTTTTCTGACACAAATCCTTAAAATGGCAAATTGAGGATTTCTGTGCTTGAAACTTCCTATAGTTGCCTATTCTCTTTAACATGTCTTGTGAAAAAGGAGTTTTTTTTGTTGTTGTTGTTGATTTGTCTGGGGCTGGGGCTGGTGGGAGGTGGGGATTGGGTCAGGAAGTAAATTGGTTGTGACCTGTTCTTTGTGGGGCAGTGCTTAGTGATTTAGCAATATTTATGTACATGGCTGTTCTCAGCCTGCTCCGGATTAAGAAGACTTTTCCTTCCTTGGCTAGAGTGATGTTGCTAAAAATGACCAAGGAGCTGATGAAATAGAGAGTGGATAGGGCTTGGGGGGTTTGGGGGAGAGGAGGAGACCCCTAAATGCAAATCTATTTTATAGCCAGTGGAACCTTCGGAATAGGTGACCGACAGAGTAAACGTACCAAATGGAGTCCCTAGGGGGTGTCCTTTAAGAGGTACGCTCTTATGGTCATCCAAATTTATTTTTAAGTCTTTTTTCTACTACGGTTTCTAGTAACTATTTGAAATTTCTTTTTTAAAAAGTCCCATAAAGATTTTGCATCGAATGCTCTATTCTGGTCTGGCGCCGCCCATGCTGGGAACTGCCCCGCGTGATGGGAATTAGGAACCAAGGGACCTGGAGTCCCTTTCCAAGGAAGCCTTTAATTTGCTTCGCAATCCTGAGCACTTTCTTTCTCTGGTCAGCAGTTTCCCACCTGTAATATGACGATCTTGACTTAGAGAATGTGGTTTAAAATTAAAAAAAAATTATTTGTAAGAAATAGAAATGAATTCTTTGAAACGAGTCCAATATGAAACATGTAAAAGCCGCCCTGTGCCCTAAGAGTGGGTTACACCAGGCATCCCTGATGAACTCCCAGGTTGCCATTCGAAATTGAATGAGTTGAACTGCAGATGTCAACGTGAAAACTACAGACAGAGGATCTTCAACACCGTGCTCACCGTTGTCCCATGGACACATGTCCTGTGATCCTCAAAGCCCCTGGGCAGGAGATCAGAAGAGGCCTGAGGCTGGGATGAAAGGGCTGGGGACCTCCCTGAGCCTGGAGCTCAGAGCTAGCGGCTGAGCGAAGGAGCAGTAACTCTCACCGTCGGGGGATCAGATGCAGAGGAGCTGGTGGCTCACATGGGCCTGTGACAGAGCGAAGGAAGCCCTGCCCAGGCTGGTCTCCGTGCAGGAGGATATCAGGTCCTAAAACACAACGGCTGCCGTTTGGCTAGAGGTGGCTGGGAGTGGAGAGCTGACTTGCGATCAGGGCACAGCTGGGGTTTGCCCAGCCAGGGCCATGCAAGAAAGATGCCTTTGCGTGGCCCTGTTTACCCTGTTCCTCAGGGCTCACTGCCTCTGCGCCGGGGCCATTTGCAACAAGCCAGGCAGCCTTCGGGGGTTAGTGGGGAAGCTTCACGTCCCTCTCTGCCAGGACTAATGCCCCTGCCCCTTGAGGCCCTGCTCTACCCCAGAGCGCTTCCTGACAATGGCAGCTCCCACACTGGGCAAACTATAGACTTTTAGCCTGATCCACTGCTGAATCCACCTGCAGGCACTGGCCTGCCCTAGCTCCCAAGCCAGTCCTGGGAAGGTTGAGCAGTGTTTCCCAAAAGGTGTTCCATGGAACCCTAGGTCTATAGGAGATTACTGTGTGCTCCATGATAAATGAATATCATAGTCCGATAAGTTTGGGAAATGCTGAGCTAAAGTTAAACATGTTTCTTCATTATGGAGAGTCTCCGAGTTGTGAAACTTGCAGAGGCAGGCTTTTGCGGGCTTTCCGCCCTGTTTCAGGCCCCACCCACACCCTCCAGGCCCCTTTTGTTTCCATGGAGCATCTTTTCTATGGAACCTCTTTGGGGGACCGTTGGGACAGAATGTTGGTTAACCAATAGTCCTCATTTTCCCACTCTGTGATGCTTGGAATCAACTCTGGCTCCTGTATTTAGGACTCAGTGGTTTGAGTCGTGATCCCCAAGGTGCTGAGTTCGTTTGTCCCACCTTTTTTGAGGACCACCATGTGTCAGGCCCTGGATTGGCGCTAGGATGACGGAAAAGCATGAGTTCCACACTCCCGCCCTCTCAAGGGCATCGCAGCCTCTCAAGGGCATCAAATAAGCAAATCAATAGTTGTAAACGCAGCAGGATGGGCTCTCAGCTAGGGACACGCACTCAGCTACTGCTGCGGTACCTCTGGACCTGGGAGATGCTCGTGTCAGCTTGGATTGCCCTCAGCTGTACCAGACAATCACCAAATAGTAGTTTATACAAGCAAAGGGTTTATTTTCCCTATTGTTGTAGGCTGAATAATGGCCCTCAAAGATGTCTTCATCCTAATACCTGGGAGCTGTGAGTATGTTACCTTAAAAAGCAAAAGGGACTTTGCAGATATGATGGAGCTAAGGATCTTGAGATGGGGAGGTGATCCTGGATTATCCTGAGGTCCGTGATGTGACCCAATGTACTCACAAGGGTCCTTAAAGAGGGAGGCGACAGGAGTAAGAGAGAAGGTGGTGCGATGACAAAGGACAGGTTGGAGTGATGCACTTGAAGGTGGAGGAACACAGGTGGCCACTGGAAGCCGAAAAGGGCAAGGACGTGGATTCTTCCCTCAGTGCAAACAGAGAGAACCAGCCCTGCCAACACCTTGACTTTAAATCCCGTGAAACGGACTTTGTACTTCTGTCCTCCAGGACTGTAGGAGAATGAATGTGTCATTTGAAGTCACTAAGCTTATGATAATTTGTTACAGCAACAAGAGGAAACCGATACACCCACCTAACAAACTATGCAGAAGTGGGCGGCTCAGGCGGCGTGTGGCGCTGGAGAGAGCCACCCAGGAGCAGGCTCCCAGCTGCCTGCCGCCCGCCCTTGGCACGTGGCGCAGGGCGCCCTTCCTCGGTGCTGTGTCCGCATTCTAGGAGGGAGGGCCAAGGGGAAATGGAGAAGAGATTTTTCTCGGAAACTTCCCCCGCCATTCAGAGAAAGAAACCCTCTCCAGAGATATCTGCTGACTTCTCATTGTCCAGAACTCTCACACGGTCACCTCTAGTTGCAGAGGGGGCTGAAAGGTGAGGTTTTTAAACTGTGCAACTTACTTTGCTGAACAAATTGGGATTCAGCCGGTAAGGCAGAGGGTGAGAAAGGATACCGGGAAGGCAAATATCCTAAAAGCTCAATAAACATTTGCTGGAGGACCTCATAACATTGGAAGGATGGGAGACAGTCAAGTTCTATGTCTATTAGCCCAGATGGGAAAGGGGAGGTGTCTGAGTCGGGGCAGGGAAGGGGGGTGTAGAATGGAGATATTTGAAGGCAATTTGAGTCCATTGGGCTTGTGATCGGGTGGAGAATCAGCAGTGATGCCCACATTTCTGACTCAGGCCGCTTGGTGAACAGTGGTGCAGCTTACCAGGACGTGGAATCCAGGATGGGGGGATGTTCAGGGTGTCTATAGTCTCATCCCGCTTCTCTCTCTCACAATGATTCAATTATAGGACCTTACCTAATCCCTCTGCCTGGCATCCTAGTCATCCCCTCCAGACATGAGCCCCATCCTGAATCCAGCCATGGTCTAGACGATTCTATCGTTAAAGCACCCTGGCAGGGCCCTGGGGTCCTGCCAAGCTCCAGACAGAGGCCTCTGACTCACCAACTCACTGGCAGAGATCTTGCTGAATCTGGTCAGTTTTTGTTTTTGTTTTTGCAGAGGAGCACGTGGAAGGAAGGGTCTCTGCTTCTGGTGCTCCTAAGCCCTTAGTCATTGTCTGGAGCTCTGTGCTTCAGACTGCTGAGTCCTATCTGTACCTTTAGCTATTCAGGGACCTTCGACCCCTTGTAGAATCAGGGCCAAGGCTGTTGGAGCAACGTGGGTCCTGGAGGCTGCGGCTGTGCATTTGGGTTTGGCCTTTGGAGCTAGTCTCTCCATTCCTTTTGCACTTGGATGAATGATTTGGGTCTTGCCCTGTGTGGCAGAGACTGTGAGCGCTCACCAAGCTTCATGTTCTCCCTGGAGGCCTGGCTGGACTGCATTTCTCAGCCTCCGTTGCAGTTAGGAATGGCTGTGTGACTGAATATTGAATGTGAGTGGAAATGAGGGGTGCTGCTTACAGGCCTGGCCATGAAACCCTCTGTGTGCAGAGACCTCTTCCAGGAGAGATCCAGAAGAGGACTCCTGGTCTCTTGGGAATGGTGGCATCACAAGGTGTGAAGAGCCTGGGTCCCTGAATCACTGTGTGGGAGATGCCTGATGAACACCTTCATTGAATTGTTATGTGACAGGTGATCAAGTGCTCTCTTAGTCTGCTGAGGACTTGGGATTGTTTGTTATAGCATCTACTGTTACTTACATGTAACTAATACAATTTGGTTTCCTTTTTTCTGAAAGGAAGTGGAACATAGTATTTAAGAGCAGTTTTTGGAATGAGACTAAGTTGAAAATCCAGCTCTGCCACTTACTAGCTGTGTGTTCTGGGTCAAATTACTCCACTTCTTTGTACCCTACTCGCTCATCCCTAAAATGGGGATACTAACAGGACCAAGTGCATGGAGCCGTGGAGATTAAAGTGGAAACATATATGCAGTGCCTAGACTAGCATGTGGCACGTAGTAAGTGCAATACAAGGACCACCTATCACTTTTCCTTGTCAACATCAAGTTTTAGTGATTTCAGGCTCCTTGGGAGGGGCCAGCCAGACCCTCGATATCCATCCATCCATCCATCCATCCCTCCTGGATACCTCTCTCTTCTGAATAATCCCAGGCATGATTGTCCCTACCACCCACATTAGCATTTAGCTGCATACCTTGTTTTAGGCTCTTCACATTTTTTATATTACTTTTATCTCTGTTTATACCATTTTTCCAATTGGGTCGAAAGCTCTTTGAAAGCAGGGATTATGTTGCATCATTTTATTTATTCAGAACAACAAGCAGTGCTGAGCGGTTAGTAGGAACTGACAAAACTTGTACTTGAAGAACTAGGTATGTTCTTATCACAAAACAATACCATGCCCATTCATCCTAACACTTTTCCAGGACCTAAATGAGCCACAATATATATATATAAAGTCCAGCCACAGCCCAGTGTTCCCCCCAGAGCACTCAGCAGTTTTTAATCGATTGTTCAGAAGCTTTTAGCGCTCTCATAGTACATACTCTAGATGCCATGTGATTATTACAGCTAATATTTATTAAGCACTAAAAATTTTCCAAAGACTGTGCTGAAAATGATATTAAATCATCTCCTCAAATACGCATAACAACAGCAGGTACTACTGTTTTTCTCATTTTACAGATGAAGAAAAATGGCATCTAAGAGAGATTAAGTAATGTAGTTAAAGTCCCACAATTAATAAGCATAAGAGCTGGCATTCAAACAGAGCTCCGATGGCAATGGCCCACTTTACAGAGCAATTTCCTGCCTGTTCTTTCCCACGCTGACATTGTTTCCTGAGCGGCCCAGGGCATCGGTGAGACTTGCCAGCCAGCTTTGTCAGGGGAGGCACCTGGCCCTACCTGCATTCAACGCCCCGGACCCCACCCCACCTGCTCAGAGCTGTAACTGAGTCTATAGATTCCGTGTGCCCGCGTCTGTGCCAAGGCAGATGCGAAAGCTTCAGTTGGGCAGATTAGCATCTCAGATGCAAATCCACCCAGACTCGGCCACCTCCCGGCTGCTCCCGGTGCTGAGGTGGGGCCCGGCCTGGAGCCAGTGTTCCCCACCCAGTGGGCTTTGTCTGACACCTGCTCTGGATTAAGGGGTAAGTCTGCAGGCTCCAAGGGACACTCCCTCAGCTGGGGACGACAATGAAGCCAGCCAATTATCAGAACTTCAAGGGAGAAAAGAGAAATCTCACAGGCATTTCTGAGGCCCGTGGGGCTCTGTGCTTGGAAGGGGATGCTAAGGGACACAGTGAGAAGTTGGGAGCAGGTCTCCAGAGTTAAAAAGTCACACTGGCTTCAACGGCTGCGAGCCTGACGCACCCAGACCCCTCCTCCAGAAACTTCCATCCAGGGCTGGCCCTTATTCCTGCCATGGATTCTTACAGGATTTTTTTTTTGCGGGGGGGAGGAGGGTGATGATAACAATAATGCTGATAAGCAATAATTTTTGAGCCTTTATTAACACTTCACTGAACATTTATCTATACATGTCACGATTAGTACAACCTGTGAAGGGACTGTTGTTACCCTTTTTTACAAATGAGGACACTGAGACACAGGGGAAAGACTTGTCCATGCTATCCAGCTTGGTGGTTGTGGGGCTGGGGTTCCAGCCCACATTTCTCTAATCTTCCACTAGCCCTGGCCCAAGCGCCCAGTGGTCAGTTCATCGTGACAGTAACTTGGCCTAAGAGAAAGAACACAAGCTTCAGCATCTCCCAGATCTGGATTCAAATTCTAGCCCCACCACATACTGGCTGTGACTCCCTGGGTGGGGCTCAGCCTCCCTGAGCTTTGGCTCCTGATCAGTGAAGTGGAAATGGCAGCACCAACCTCTGACAGGTGTGACAACTGCTGAGAGAATGCACAGCACATAGTAGGTGCTTAGCAAGTGAGCTATAAATATTGTTCTTCCCTAAGGCAACTGCCCTTTACGATCTAATGCTTCTGCCTTCTAGTGTTAATACAGTCATTTGCTCATTGATTGATTCATCAGACATTTGCTGAGCACCTAGTATGTTCTAGAAATCATGTTTGCTGACGCTGTGCCTGGTGTTCTGACCGGCCCTTGAGGTTAGGGAGGCTTAACCAAAGAAAGGGTGGCTCTCCCACAGCAAACGCTGGGCAGTAGGGTGGCACAGTGGGCACGGGGCCGCGCCACTCCCTTGTGCCCCGGGCTTCGGCCTTTGCCCACCAGCTTCAGGGCAGCGCCTCCTCCTGCGGCTGGGAGGCAGCTGACCCACCTCCAGCCCTTGGGCCACATTCCAGGTGGAGGGGAGAAGAAAACGGCTGGGAAAAAGGGGTGCTTGTTTATTTCAGAAAAACACAGCTTTCCCCGCACCCCCAACACACTTCCATCTCTGTGTCGTTGCCAGAGCTGGATTCGACGGTCACCCCAAACTGCCATCCCAAACAAAATCGAGGTACTTTCAGTAAAAAAAAAAAAAGCAGAGCACAGCTGTTGGGAGGCCAGTAGCGTCACCAGCTCCGAGTCCCCCGAATGGCAAAGCAGGCCTAGGCGCTTTGCCGAGCACCGTGGGGATTTTACTTTGAGCCCGGCCGGGCATGGCTCAGAGGCTGAGCGTTGACCTAGGATCCAGGTGATCGGGGTTCGATTCCGGGTCAGGGCACATGCCTAGGTTGCGGGCTAGGCAGCCGATCAATGACTCTCATCATTGATGTTTCTATCTCTCTCTCTCTCCCTCTCCTTTCCTCTCTCTAAAATCAATAAAGATATAAAAAAATTTTTTTTGAATACTGTACATAGCCTCCCTAGATTCTCACGACCACCAGGAGAAGGCACCCACTCCCAGCTCTGCATTCCCCTCCCACTGGCAGCAGGGACTCCGGGCAAACCAGGGCTTTGGCCTGTCCTAGCAGGGATTCCAGAGACAGGGGTGGAGCTAGCCCCCCTCCTTCCTTCATTTCCCCTCCTTCACCTTGGGTGGGTGGAGCTAGCCCCCTCCTTCCTTCATTTCCCCTTCTTCACCATGGGACTGGAAAGGAGTGCAGGGTGCTGGGTGAGGGAAGGAGGCTGAGGCTAGAGCAAATATGTAGCTGGGGCGGTGTGAAGGCCCTGTGGACACTGAGTGAGATCGTGGACTTTGGAGCTTGACTACCCAGCCTAGAATCCTGGCTCTGTCACTATTTGTGTGATCTCGGCAAGTTCTTAACCTCTAAAATAGAGAGAATAGTGGGAATTTAAATAAATGAATACATGCATAAATCCTGGCATACAGCAAGCACACTATGAATATTAATAATTACTTTATCAAGGATTATCGCCTAAAGACAATGTTGTAGGGCAGGGGTTGGCAAACTATGACCAGAGGCCCAAATCTGACTTGCATCTTGTTTTAGTAAACAAATATTTATTGTTCAACAAGAAGGCTAAATTAAAAAAATATAAAAAACAAACTAAAAAGATTTATTGGAACATGTTTATGCCCATTCATTTACATATCGTCTAGGGCTGCTTTCAAGCTATGAATGACAGAATTGAGTAGTCACAACAGAGACCATATGTCCTGCAAAGCCTAAAATATTGACTATTTGGCCCTTTACAAAAGAAGTTGGCTGATCCCTGTTAGGATGTAACACAAAATGCTGGCGTAACTTTGGGACTCAACGAGATCAAGAGTCAAAATTCAGTTCTGCTTATTACCTATGGGAACTTGGGAAAGTGACAGCTTTTTATAAGATTGCTTTTCTTTGACTGCAGAATTACAAATGGTAATGCCTTGTTTCAAAGGATGCTTACGGATTAGATACAATAGAGATGGAGCCCCTGGCCCGCAGTAGGTGCTCAATAGTAGAACCCATTCTTTCCATTATTGTGGGAGGATTTTAAGCAGAGATTGGTGTGAGCAGATGGGCATTTATGAAAACGCCTGGAGGCTGTATTAGTTTGCCAGGGCTGCCCTAATAAAGTACCACAAACTGAGGGGCTTAAACAACAGAATTTCATCTCACAGTCCTGGAGGCTAAAAGTTTGAGATCCAGGTGTCAGCAGGGTTGGTTCCTTCTGAAGGACTGGGAGAGAACGTGTTCCATGTCTTTCCCCTAGCTTCTGGTGGCTTGCTGGTAATCTTTGGTGTTCCTTGGCTTATAGATACATCGTTGCACCTCTGCCTTTATCTGCCTTTATTTTTCACGTGGCATTCACCCTGTGAGGGTGTTTGACTCTGTGTCCAAATTGCCCCTTTCCATAGGATGCAGTCATCCTGGAACAGGACCTGGCCAAAAGACCTCATCTTAATTCGATCATCTGCAAAGACTCTATTTCCAAATAAGGTCACATTCACAAATACTGGGGGTTGGGACTTCAATATATTTGGGGGGTATGCAACTCAACCCATAACAGAGACTGTGAGGGACTATTTTGGTGAGGGCAAAACTGGTGTTTGGACAACCATGAGAAGCCTCTTTAGATGACCAAGTAAGTCAGAGGTGGTCAGACGAGAAGAGAAAATGGATGGAAAAGCATCAAGAACTAAGGTCAAGATGGAACTTGGTGACTAAGTATGAAGACGAGGAGCACTGACAATGACATTGAGACTTCTCTCTTGGCCAGTGGTTGAGTAGATGAAGCCATTATTGAAATTGGGAGAAGGCACTTTGCAAAGGGCAAAAGATGTTGAGTTTATTAAATAAGAAACAAGAGGAGGGTATTCCAGTGAAAAGGGGAATGGGCAGAAGAAAATAACATTCATTGAACATGTAGTGTGCCATGCATCATTCTGGGGCAACAAATGGTAACTTATTGAGGGGAGGTGTGATTAATGACTCTTTATGGCCAAATGAAGTCACCCAGGGCTAGAGTGGACAGGCTTTGGGGAGGACTGGATGTGGGAGACTGGTTGGATGTCTTCTGACGTCATGTCCCTGAACTTCTCTTTAATAACCATATTTAGGCATTAACCTTACTTCCCCCTCAACAGATGTCATTCTGCACTTGTCAGGAGCAGCCCTTATTGCTGCCCAAGTGCCTCCTGTTCTGCCAGGTGATCACACCTGCTGGAATCAGGCCAGCCCCAAGTGTGGACTGGTTCCTGCCCAGGAAGAAAATGTATCACAGGCTTCCTGGTTAGGGAATTTGTCTTTCCCTTAAGTAAAAGCCCGGTCTCTTATTTCTCAGCATCCCTGTCTGTACAATTGGGATAAAAAAATCCCACTTCGCAGAGTAATATTCAGAGGAAGTGAGACAGGGCAGGCGAAGCCCGAGCACAGAGCTGGGCACATTGTAAGTTTTGAAGGCCCATTAGCTCTTCTTATTGTTACTGTTATTTCTGGTGCCCAGTGTCTGTTCTCTTTCACTCTGGGTACTCCTTCCACACTGCTGCCAGAATGATCCTCTCTAAGATTCAAACCTGATCCTCTCTAAGAATTCAAATTCTGCCCCTGTTTGCTCTCCACTGTCCAAGAAATAAGACCCAAAGCACTCGCCGGGTAATCCACCTCCCTCTCCAGCCTCATTGCCACCATGCATCTCAGACTCTCCACCATCGCGAGACAGTTGCCTCTCCCTTGTCTACATCAAGGCCTGTCCCCTGTCTGTGTCCTCTCCTACTCCTTCCCTCTGTTTTCCTTACCTGGTAAGCTCGTAGACGTCTATAAAACTCAGACCAACAATGACCCCTCAACCCTCAAGGTCACCCTCAGCCACTCCCAGGCAGAGTGAAATTCTCCACCTTCTCTGGGTCACAATTCTGTTCCCATCATTGAAAGAGCCTTAACCACATGGCATTGTAAGGCTCTGCTTACCTGTCTGAAACCAGCAATTTGGGCGCAGGGGATGTTAATTTTACTTGGTAAGCCCTCAAGATTCTTTGTGGTCAATGCAGGTGTGAGTGGCCTCTCTTTCTGTTGCGAGCTCTTCTGTTCAGTCTTTCATCTATTAGTTCATAAAATATGGGTATAATTGGTGAGTAAAACAGACACACAATCTGCCCTCTCGCTGCCCACAATCTAATTTCTTCTTCGTCTCTCACGTGATTCAAAACAAAAGGGATTTTCTATTTTTACTTTCAGGAGTCTGTATTACCCAAACAATAGTTTTCCAATTTACTTTCCCAATAGGAACCTTATATTATTGATTTTACAGTATTAAATTTATTTTTCCAAATTATAAATGCCACGATAGATCTGGACTCTTTTCCTCTTCAAGTTTTATTTAAGCTTTAATTTTTTAAAAATCAAAGTCAAATATGTGTCTATAATTTAGAAAGCTAAACCCTTCTCCCACTCTTCCCCACCTATATCCCAGTCCTTGGACCGTTTTTAGCTCTTTCATATTGTTTTTGTAAGTGTCATGTTTACATTTCTGTTCTTGACGTCACTTTTGAACATTGCCTTAGCTTGCTGTTAAGGAAGGTGGAGATTCAGGAGTCCTGCCACCCTGCCTTTACTCTCCCTCTCAGCAGAGTGTAGGGTGCCGGCTGCTCACTGAACAGTGCTCAGCATTTACACGATTCTGGCCACTGGGCTCGGCTCCAAGCCCACCTTCCGAGACTCTGCTCCCCGATGCTGGTGCTGGGACTTTGCTCACTACATTCTCCCCTTTACCAGCTGCCTTTGCAGAGGAGATTGGAAGGTGGAGGCAGGAAGGACTCATTTCTTGTCGCCCTGTCCCAGCCACCCTGGCAGCAGGCTTCGGCCTCCCGCTTCCTTGGGCATCAGGCCCACGGCCCTCTCAGAGGCACAGCACCAGCCAGCGCAACCTCTCCCCGGCTCTGCGGAGGGCTCCCCCTCACCTTCTAGCTTCTGTGAGCCCAACCTCTTGACTCCTTAGTTGTCCTGCACTATTTACTTAAAAGTCCAATTTTTGCACCAATGATTCGAGAGGCCACTCTTATCATATACGAAATTTCCAAATGTACTTGAGTCTATTTCTGGGTTTCTGACTCTATTCCACTGGTCTGTTTGTCGATGCATGGCCCAGTCCTGTGTTGTTTTAATGATACTGGCTTTATAGTATGTTCCAGCATCTGGTAGGGTTCGTTCCCCTCGAGTGTTCCTGGCTCGTCTTCATGTTTGTTTTTCCATGTGAACTTTCCCAGACCTACAGGTATGGACAAAGCTGATAAGCTTAGTAACAATGAATTACGATCTCCTGAGTCACCTCACTGAACTTCTACAGCACGGGCCACACCATGAAAGCCCCTCTTTGTGGTGAAAGCTACTCATCACTGGATTTGCACGGCTGGTGATCTGTGCCGTCCTATTCCACCATGCAGGAGCTGGGGCAAACGACACACATGCAGTGATACCTTCAGCAAATATGACTTTGACCGACAAATCACGGCCCTTTGATGTGGAAAGGTGCAGGTGATTTTAAATGGCTATTGAAATCTCAAAACAAACAGGGTAAACCTTTAGTTAAAAAAGTCACATTCGGGTCCAGGAAGCAAATTACTTAATAGTAGAACTTATTGCCCCCCAAAGGAAAAGTCACACAGTTGGTGAAAACCTAAAATGCTAGTAAAGTTAAAATGAGTAAAATGGTAGGATAAGATGTAGGAGGAGAAATGGAAAAGGTTCCACTTTCAAGCCATTTAATTGTCAACATGCTGATGACAGGTCTCTTGATGATAAGGAGGTTTGTGTAATAAACTGAAACACAATAGGTTCTCTATCCAAGTTGATGAGTCAACAGATTTCACCAATAAATGTCATGATGTGGTATTTGCAAGATCTGTAAATGATAGTGAAATTCAAGAAAATATTTACTGTTACCAAAAATAATTGCCTGAAACAAGCAAAAACCCTTCTATATTTAATATTTTGTTTTTATATCTAGAAACAGAAAGTCTATCTTAGAGTAACTGTGCTGGTGGCTGTTTTGATAGTGGCCCATCGGTGGTTGGCTCCATCAGAGCCTTCTACATACAGAAACTTGGTGGTTTAGCAAGGGAAACTTCTCAACTGATGTCTGAGCTTAAAGGTGAATGACAGGGGTACTTGCCAAAAAATAGTTGGCCAGATTTGCTGAGAACTTTGAAGGTGAAAATTGGCTGCAGAAATTAGCCTGTCTCGAAGACAATTTTCCTCACATGGGCCAGGGGAAGAAGTTTCTGCAAGGTTTAGAAAAAATGTTTTGACTTTAAGTAACAATATTCTGGGGGAAAAAGTCATGTTTCAAAAGGAAATCTGGACATGTTTCCACTCTCTTTGGGCTTGAGAGAGAGGAAGGATATCAGTTTGCCTCAAGTCTTGTCATAAACCACCTTGAAGACTGGCAGGTCCAAGTGAATAGTATTTCCTTCCCTTTCAACACATGTTTATGACGAGGTGAAAGGCCCTTTCTCTGACTCTTCTGCTCAGCCTGAGAACTTGGCTTTGAGAGGAGGAAGACAGTGAGGGGCAGCCAGATAGTAAACTCAAGAGGAGGTTTACTGATTAGTCCCTTTCAAGCTCTGGTTTCTGTGAAAAAGAGTGTCCAGCCTTGCAAAGGCCATTTGCTACAGTCTTCAGCTTCCTACATGTGTGACCAAGCCTTTCCTTGTTTAACATTCATGAACAGCCAGGACAGAAATGGTCTCACTTCAGCTGGAAATAAAATCTGTGTGTACTTATTGCAAGTTGGACCAAGAATTGAGTATTTGTGCGGTAAAACAAAATAATAATAATAATAACACAGGTATCACATTACAAAGTTAAAGTTTATTTTTGATTTCCAACATAAAAATTTTATGCACACAGAGGCTTATCAAAAATCAAGAAACGAACATGTATCTATAATTATTTTGGAACAACTAGGCCTACAGTTAAGCCTGATAATGTTAGTAAGAAGTTGGTTTTTTTCAAGGTCTTCTATAAATTGTCTTAGGCTCTATCTTTATTCATATTGCTTTGGTTTATAATTTCCATAGCTTTACTATTCAACAGTATCAATGCATTTTCATAGTTTAAATAGCACTTGTTAATATAATTTACACCTTTTATTTCAATTAAATATATAAAACCTACTTTCAAAAAAATTAAATTCCATTTTTTCTTAAGCCAATTATTTGGCGGAAATGTATTGTGTTCTTCTGATGAAGTTTAAAAATTTACAAAAAGGAAGAAAGGTTAGTTTCAAGAAATGTAAGTTAAGTTTAATTGCCTATTTTTTCAATAAAGTTGAGTTTAAAAATTAACTTTTGGTTTTAAATAAGGAAAAAACCCCACACTACTCTTGCACATGCCATATACCATACACCAGATTTTACTAGCGTCTTGGATAGTAGAAATTTATTACAAGATTTTTAGTCCTAGTGGCATAAATTAAAAAATTTAAATAGTAAGCAAAAAGCACTACTGACCAGCATTAGAGTTGCTATTTTTTATGGGGAGGGAGAAACCACAGAAAAAGATTAGGCTAATTGGTAAGCAAAAACAAACAGGCTTGCCGAAAACATTCTCTGCTCAAAAGGGCATTGACAAATTATTATTGGGTTGTGATATCTTCAAGTCACTGATTAAACTACTGCACCATGAGCTGTACATACACTTTTTAAGTTGCTCGAAACATAGAAATTATTTCAAGGGTTGGAGAAAGGCAAGCCTAGAGGTTGGCTCATCCAGCCTCACCAGAGGCCCGCTCTCTGTCTCCTGCCCAGAGCGACCTGACCGGAGCAGGTGACCCCTGTGGTGTGGATGTCTAGCCAGCCCCCTGTTCCCAGCCTAGGTTCACGTCTATCGCCCGCAGCTATCCGCTTCTCCACTTGCCGAGATAGTCCAGGGCTGTCAGTCATGCATTAGCTCGCTCCTCATTGGCTGCTGCCTGCCTCCGCTTGGCCTTCCATCGGGCAGTGGGGTGGGCAGCCCCTGGGAGAGAATCAATGAAGGGGGTGACTGTGAGCTGTTCCCCGGCTTCCTCTCTCTCATTTGGGCCAGATCTGGCCTTCAGCTCTCTCGGAGAGCTCTTGCTGTTGCCTCTTTTCTTATTTGTCGCCCTCTTCCAGTCTCCTTGGTCCATATCACCCCCTTCTCTTCTCCACCCCCCAAACCCAGCCAATGCCCTGTCATTTATTTCTGGAGTGGCTTATCTCATTTGAGGACGATCCAGGTCCCTTCCACCTCTGAGTTCTTATTTGCCACTTGTCCTATTACGAGCCCTGGGTAAATTATATTAATAGACAAGTGGCAGCAAAACACAATAATACAACCACTAGAGCCACTTAAGAGGGGAGATAGGAGCGCACTGACTCCAGGGGGTGTGGACCCTTTAACCAGGGTGCTGCCTCTAGGCGGTGGTGATGGTAGCAGATGCACTCGTCGTCAGTGCCTTTATACAGATTGCTTCCTTAAACTCCTCAGACCTGGACGAAGTGAGTATTCTTTATTTCGCAGATGGGGATATGGGAAGCTCAGAGGTGTTAGTTGCCTTGTCTCAGGTCACAGTTAGTAGAGCCAAGACAACGAACTGCCTGTTGTCTTGCTTTTAGCTATTTTCTGAGCAGTTTCGAGCAAGAGACGTTTTTGCCCAACTGTTCGTTACATTTCTATTTCGTTTCTGAACAACTATTTCTGTTCAGAGTTTCTGAACATTGTTGGCAGTTTCTGTTTCCAAATGCGCTCAGCTGAATCATCCCTTTATGGATGCAGCACGCTGGCTCGTGGGTGGACTGGCTGCGCTTTCCTTCATCGCTGCCAAACCCTTTCCTGGTACCCGGTAGGTGAGAGCGGCCTGTGTGTGCCGTGCGCGGCCCTCACCGATCAGAACATCAAGTGCCTTCCCTGTCCTGCTCTCGAGACTTTCAGACATGCCCGCGGCTTGGTTCTCCGGGATGCAGGGAGGGGCTGCCCACCAAGGCGGGGCCCGGCTGGTGCCCCTCTTCAGCTCACCTGCCCACATCACGTGGCGCCTGGGTTCTGGCTGGGATGTTTGTGTTCATCAGAGGAGCCCAGACATTCTGCTTGTTACCCTCTGGACCATGTGATTCCAGAGTGTTTGTCTCAGAGGATGTGTTCTCCTCGTGAAGGGGAAAGATCTACCACTAATTGGGTGGACTTCTCAAGCCAAACGTTGTACGAGCTGTTTTACACACATTACCTCACTTAATCCTTACAGCAGTCCAAGAGAAAGGCAGTATTAAAGCCATTTATTCATTCATAACATCGAAGCACAGTATGTTCCAGGTCTGTGTCAGGCTGCCAAAGGCTGTGAGTGCGAGGGCAAATAAGAAAGAGAATTTCTGTCCTCATGGAACATATATGTATTTCGAGGAAATCACAAGCACCAAAACAAATAATTAGAGTACAATGGGTGTTGTGATGCTAGCAACACAGTTACTGTTACCACTGCACTGACTACAGGCTCTGACTGCTGTGCCCTCGACTGCCCAGGTGCTCGCTCAGCTCACCCTGTTAGCTGCATTTCTTGGTTATTACCTGTAATATCCTGCGAGGATGCAGGAACAAAACCCTAGCTTCTCTTGAGCCAATGGAGACTGAGGGAGTTAAGTATTTTATCCAAGTTCTCATCTGCAGAGTCATTTTGAGGGCTAAAGAAGGAATTTTGTGTAAGCACAGTAGGCAATACACGGAGGGGACAGACCACCTGGGTTCAGATTCAAGCTGTGCTATTACTAGTTGCTCCATCTGCGACAATTCTTCTGTCTCAGCTTTCCCCATCTGGAAAATGGGGAGAATGGTCATCCTACTCCTGGTGATTATTGCCATGTTACGGATGGGGAAACCAAAGCAGAGAGATGAAGTCAGAGGCCCTGGGCCAGTGGAAAAGCCACCGCTCAGCCGAAGCCCAGCCGATTGCAAAGTTAATGCTTTTGCTGTCTTTGCTACCAAGATTTCCAGAAGTCAAATCTTTTTCAGGCCACCTAGGACACCAAGTGGATTCCTGGTGTCCAATGGGGTAAAAAGCCAAAATACTGCTTGAGCGATGCCCTTGGGCCGCCTCCATTTGCTATCTGGATCTTAGCATATTCTATGAGCACCATTTATGGGAATAGTTTACTTAAGACGGATGGCTTAAATATAAGCCCTGGTGTGCAAAGATGGATTGGCAAGAAAAAAAGACAGGCCCTCAATGCAGAGAAGGCCTCTGGGGCTGCTGTCTGTGTGACTGTGTGTGTTCGGCTGTGTGTGTTTGTGGGAGGGCAAAAGGGCCCCCCTTTCTGCCAGAGATGAAAGTGGAATGAAGCAACTTTATGGAAATGGGCCCCACTGAGAACTGTCCAGCGCCCCCCCCTAAAGGTGGGTGTTCACAGGTTGCACCATGACCATTTGCTTTCTGAGGACATCTGTATACAGTAAGCCTGCTATTTCTTCTGGAACATGCACACACACACACACACACACACACACACACACTCACACACTCACACACACTCACACACACTCACACACTCACACACTCTCACCCGCGGTTTGGCTGGTTCCAGCTCCCGGCTGCCAGGATGCCGCCTGCCTGTGTGTCAGGGACAGCTGATAACCCTCATTAACATCTCGCTGCCGACCCTGGCAGCCTCCCAAACCAGTCCTCACCTCAGGGCAGATTGCTCCAGAACATTCCTCCTCTTTCCTCCCCCCTTGGGACCAAACATGTTTTTCCCTTTACCTCAGACATGCATCTTCTTGTCCGGCCTCTTGTTTTTCTCCTGCGCAGATTTCTGAGGACGATTCAAGGAAAACCCCAATCTTCAGCTGGCCCTGGGGACAGGACTGGCTTCTGAGAGGCACCTAGTCCCCCCACCCCGTCTGTCACGGATGCTCCCTCGCTGGTAGGAGCGTAAACCCATCGCTCGTGCCTTTGGACCAGCCCCCGAGTCTGCGGCTCTTTCCTGCGCACCCCACTCCCTCTCGCCCAGCCAGCTCAGGCCTCAGGGGATTTTGCCTGGACGTTTTCAACCATCTCCTAACCTTCCCCCGCCTTGTCTTTTTCCTCCACTCAACCCCCCTCCCTCCAGTGACCACTCCCAAATGCACGTCTGACCCTGTAAGTCCCTTGCTTCAAGTCTCAGTGCTCCCCTGGGGTGTCCGGGGCTGACCATGGGGCCTGGCTCATGGTGGACACACTCAGGAGACATTCTGGGACTTAAGTAGAGTTGACTCTTCATATTAAACCAATGGAATGTCCATTCTGACGACTCAAAAAAATGGTCTTGTGAACTTTATTATTTTTCTAGTTCCCACTTTTATACTCGCCTGAAGTCTCTTCTTTCATGTCAGAGGACAGCTTACCTTTAATTTTGTGTTCTGTGACTTTGGGAGTCTTTTGGGGGAAAAAGCACCTTATATTCCAATAAGAAAGGAAACGTGGCTGGCTGTGCGTGGCTCAGCGTTTGAGCATCGACCTAAGATCCAGGCGATCGGGGTTCGATTCCCAGTCAGGGCACATGCCCAGGTTGCGGGCTGCAGCTGATCAATGACTCTCTCATCACTGATGTTTCTGTCTCTCTCTCTCTCTCCCTCTCCTTTCCTCTCTCTGAAATCAATAAAGATATATTTAAAAAAAGAAAAAAGAAAAAAAAAAAAAAAGAAGAAAGGAAACGTTAGAGCTGGAAAGGACTTTCAGACCATGCTTGCAGTTTCAGCAGCATCTATAACATATTTGAGTCCCTGATAATTTGACTAAAGGGCACATATTTAAAATTCAGTTGAGAGTTGATGCCCATATTGTTGGAAGTTGATGGAGCTGTTGGTACAGTTGTTCGTATGGAAAATAATATGATAATTAATAATCATAATACAAGAGTAAACTCTGTTTTGCCTACTAACAACTGCAGACCTACCTTTGCCCGCCCTGTGTGTGTGTGCGTGTGTGTTTAAGCTGCCTCTTACAGAGCGCCTACTATATGCTACACATGGTGCCACACACCCTGCGTACATTCTCATCTGATGCACAAAGTCCTACAACATCAAAGCTTATTCCCATTTTCAGATGAGGCATCTAAGGCCCAAGGAGGTGAAGTCACTGTCCCAAGAAGACTCAGCTGGCCTCCCAGATTGGGCCTGAGGTCTGTCTAACTCCAAACCTCAAAATATCCTCACCACCTCTTGGATCCTATCAAATGGATCTTCAGTCATGGCACACTAGATTGCTGGTGGCTTTTAAACAGGACAGGGCAGGAGAGGTATAAAGGAGAAATTAAATGGCAAGAGATTTAGGTTGGGCGACTAATCGGGCCTAGAGCAGTCGTCTGAGCATGAGCTGAAGTCTACATCTGGTTAACAGTGGGACTGGAAAGGGAGCAACTGGCGCTCCCAAGTGTGAGTCACGGTGTCCTGCCAGCAGGGTTTGGAGCACAGTGAACGAGACACCTTCCAAAGGAACAGAGCAGAGATTGTTCCTGAAGAGTTCGAACAACAGAGCCCGAGGCAGAAAACAGATGCTGGGCAAAAGTGGATCTTTCTTTCGGAACGAATGCTAATGCTGGACTTATCCCCTCTATTTAGGGCTTGCCTGCTGATGGAAGGGAAATTACCTGTGATGACGGTTGGAGCCTTTTTGTTGATGCGGCGGTGGGATCACGGAGGCAGTCAGCTGGAAGGGACAAAGCTCACTGTGTGCTCTTGATTGCATCGTGCCCAGCTCTGAGTCCCCGAAGCATATAACTGACGATAACGTAATGCGCTTGAAGTAGTAGTTTATTGTTCTTTATCTTCTGGAATGCTAAATAAATCAGAGGGACTTATTTTCAGCGTTGAATGTAACTGAAAATAAGTTTTTTACCTTGTGGTCTTGGCCTGGGATGTTTAAATTGGACCAGTTTCATTATTGACTCTCTTCTCTATACATTGTTCCATTAATTTCCCCAAAGTCATTTTTCTTGATGTCCTGCCTTTGTCAGCTTTTTCTGGGGTGAGAGAGGGTGAACGGTTTGCTGTCATATCAAATGCTGACTGCTCCTGAGCTGTTTGAGTTTGTGGTCCGGCCAGTCTGTTAGCAAATTTATTCTTTCATTACTAGATCAATATTTTCCTCATTTTTTTTTTTTTCCTCCTAGGATGTAGGCATTGGAATAATGCTTTGGAGCTCTAGATATGTCCAATGACTATATGAAGTTGTACTAAGGAACCGATTATGCGTACATATGTGCATTCACCCCATAAATATTTTGAACAGTGAGCTGTGTAGCATTATTATTTTGTAAAATACCAATCCCAGGAAGGGTTCTTAAAAAAAGAAGGATTCCCGCCCGGCCGGGTGTGGCTTAGCAGTTGAGCGTCAACCTAGGATCCAGGCGATCTGGGTTCGATTCCCGATCAGGGCACATGCCCGGTTGCTGGCTCGATCAATGACCCTCTCATCATTGATGTTTCTCTCTCTCTCTCCCTTTCCTTTCCTCTCTCTGAAATCAATAAAGATATATTTTAAAAAAAAGGATTCCCTGGTCATATAAGTTTGAGACACCTGTCTTAGAGGATCACAAGTATACCTTAACCTATTGTAAGCTTTGAGCAGTCTGATAGCAAAGCATTCATTTAATTTCTTGTTGGCTGTCTGTCTGCCTTGCCCTTAGAAACACTGTGTTCTGTTAGCTATCTCTGTATATTCTTTTATATATATATATCTTTATTGATTTCAGAGAGAGGACAGGAGAGGGAGAGAGAGATAGAAACATCAATGATGAGAGTCATTGATCGAGCCCACAACCCGGGCATGTGCCCTGACCGGGAATCGACCCCAATCGCCTGGATCCTAGGTGGACGCTCAACCGCTGAGCCACGCCCGGCCGGGCTCTCTGTATATTCTTAAAGGTCAGGCCTCCCAGGCTGCCATTCCCACCTTGCTCTTCATTTCTTTAGTTCTGTTTACATGGTTTCTGAAGTTAAGCGCTGTTTCCTGGCCTCTGCCATCCCATTGCTACGAGGTAACTCCTATCATCAGCTCGGCCTAAAGGACAGCCAATGCTGAGCTTCCGAACAATGCTGGCGCTCCCCTGGCCAACATATTCTTAATCGCCTTGGTAAACAGAATGTTTTATGGGCTCTCCTGAGGAACAGGGGCAGCTAATAAATTCTTTGTTCCCATTCAGTAGACCCATTTTCATGGGCTCTTGGATCTCTCCCTGCACAATCTGCCCAGCAGATCTGTTATTAACTTCATTTACTATTGACAGTTGTTTCTTCTAAGTTTCCAACATCCATCTCAGCAATTTATCAGACTGGCCCCCAGGTCAGGTATTTTAACAACAATCAGTGTATTCCAAAAATTATTGGGGATTAGTGTTAAATAAAGTGCCCCCATACTGATAAACTCCCCCTACCCAAGTTTATGCAGTTTTCCTTGATCCAATACCTTTGTGATTCATCTCTGACATTCTTTCCTAATTCCTGCTGGTACATTTACCCATGTCTGTCATTTGGTTGCTATGAAGCCCCTCATCTGCCTTAGTAGGCCAAGTACTTTGTCAGTCAGGTCAAGCTGAGACTTGACCCTAATTATGGGACTGGTAGCTAGGAAGGGAAATGGAGTCAGATCCTGAGAAGGGCAAGCATTGTCTTATCAAGCACCTGCCTTATTTGTGCAACCTTCAGTTCAGGCTAGGTGGGAAGAAGAGGCTCTGTCTTCTAACAAGAGGGAGTGGCTCACTTCTGCAGGCCCAGAGAGTTCAAGAAAAACTGGTAGTTCAAGACTCTCGAGTATATCTACCCTCATAGCCTTACCCCAGGCCTCAGGGTCACACTTTTTCTCTGTCAGAGCCCAACTGTGGCATTAGAAGGCTTTGTAAGGATTAGAATCCAACCTTCTTTCAAGTTCTACTATTACAATTAGTCTGGAGTCTGGTTTTGGCTCAATTGGCTCTCTGGCTATAGGATAGGAGAATCTCTTGAAATTATTTTTCCCAAAGTCATTAGCCCATTGAATTTCACACTTTGGTTTGAATTTACAAGCAAGCCATCTGAACCCATGATGTTCTCTTTCTTTAGTGTATCAAAGGCACTCAACAACTACCCAAAACTCCACTATCTGTATAATGACCATTTTCCTTGTATCTTTCCCTTGTAGAGATACATATAGACAAGCCAGTGCATCTCCTTACACCCGTATTCTATCCACGTTCAGGGGAGAATCCTAGCATTTATCGTGCACAGCAAGGACCATCTCTCTCCACTGGCCAGTAGAGGCGGGGGTCCTCATTGTCAGCAGCAATGAGGTGGGTGACCCAACTCCAGAATCTGTATTTTCCTGAGATAACTCTAAGTAATAAATTGTTTTATGTTTGGCTCATTAGAAGCAGAATCAAAGACAGGGAGTATTTTGCAAGTGATTTATTAAGGGATGTCTCTTAGGGGAAATTTGTAAGGAAGTGAGAGAAGCAGCTTCACAAAGATGTAGGTTCAGCTGAAATCTAGCTCCTGGGGAGCTCCAGAGTGTGAGTGACACTACGGTGTTGTCTCATCTTTAAGAAAGTGGGATGAGCTTTTTACTCCAGTATCAGACAGTTTTCACCGCCACAACCCTTTGGGAAGAAAGGCAAAAAGGTCTGTGAAATCCCCAGGCAACAAGCCTCCCGCAGGCTGAGGTGATTGTTGTTGTGAAGGGCATCACTGTGAGTTGTTAATATTCAACAGTCAGATTATCTAGGGGATGGATGCATCATCTCTGGAAAGGAGGTCTGGGTGTGGCACCCGCCTGCATTGGCTACAGCAATGGCCTTTGTTGATATCATACGGAACTAGGGGGTCTCTGAAACATGTTTTAGGGAACATTGTGCCATATGCCAGACACTGGGGTGGGAATGGGCACATGGACAGATAACTGCAACACAATTAGTTCCATCCAACATTTGCTTATTGTGGTCTACCAGGCAACAGGTGCTGTGCTAAGTATAGGGTGGCCCAACATCTTGATTTATCCAGGGCTGAAGGGTTCTCAGTTTTAAAATTGGGATAGTTGCAGGAAAACAAAGATGAGTTAATCACTTGAGCTAGGTGCTGGGGCTATAAAGGGAATTAACAGCATTGTCTACTACATGAACCATAGAATCTTCTAAGTTCAGTGAGTGAAGTGCCAGGGATTCCTAGAAGAAATGGCTGCTAACTTTGCCTGTGAGGGAGTCACAGAGGAGGAGGGGGCATCGTGCTGACTTGCGTGTCTTAAAACCATCAGGCTGTAGCATTTCTACTGGGCCCAGATAACTCAACCAGTGCCATTTTCCTGAGGTCTCGTCTTTCTGCCTGGGGCCAGCCCCAGCTCCTGCTCCGGCAACTATGATCACACTCTAAAAGAGATGAAGGCTGCAGAACTGTTCATATCATATTAAGCTCCTTGATTTCTTTCAAGATGAAAGGGGCCATTGTAAATTGAGGCAGGCATATTAAAAATAGTGTCTACAGTCTTTTCTTCATTTACTCAAAAAATATTGAACACCTACTAAGTGCCATACAATGTTCTAGCTATTGGGGATACAACAGTGAACACAACAGACAAAAACGTACTTCTCTTCTTGCAACTTACATTGTAGTGGCAGAGACAGACAATAATTATGACACGCAGTGATGAATGCTCTGGTAAAAAGAAGGAAGAAAAATTAGGAGTCTAATGAGATAACCCATGAGATGATGGTGCCTTGGATCAGGGCAGTGGTAATAAGAGTATAAAATATTTGGGTTCAGTTATATTTTGAAAGTGGAGCCAATAGTATTTACTGTGGGCTGAACGAAGTGTGAGAGAGAGGAGTCAAGGGTGACTCCTAAGTTTGTGGACTGAACAACAGAAGGATGCTGCTAATTGATGAAATGGGGAAATGCTGTGGAACGAGCAGGTATGGGAACAGGGGAAACCAGCAGTTCAACTGCTAGGCTCCCAGGCACAGAAGCTGAGTAGACAATTGGATATTTGAATCTGAAGTTCAGGATGCATAATTTTGGAAGTCTTCAATTTATAGATGGTATTGAAAGCTATTAGCCCTGTGTGAGGTCCCTAAGGGAAAGGGGTGCATTGAGAAGAGATGCTAAGACTGAGCCCTGCAGAATGAAGAACCAGTACAAATGACTAATAAGGAAAAGCCGATGAATTAAAAGCAAAACCTGGGTGTGTGTTGTCCTAGAAGCCTCGTGAAGACGCTGTTTCAAGGGTGAGGTCGTGATCAGCTGCAAGTCAAGGAAGATCAAGACCGAAACTTAGCCGCGGGGCTTAGCAACATGGAGATGGTTGATAAGTTTGACTAATTCAAGTTTTGCCCACTAAGCTGGAAAATTATTTCAGGTTATTTTATTCTCTGGGACATCCTCAAGCTTTCTCTTGAAAAATAGCCCAAAGCTTCCAAGAGAGTGATGAAGTTTAGCTTTTTGATTCTCAGACAGTGTGGTGGCCTTAAGGGCGGGGGCCTTATTTATCTTGGTATCTCTGGGACTCTAACGCAATGCTTGGTGTGTAATAGGTGTTCAGAAAATGTTTAACATAGAAATTAAATGGACTTGACATTCACTTTGCAGGTCTTCTCCTCCTTCTTTGTTTCTGATTCTTCTGTATCCTGCCTTCTGCTTTAAGAATTTCTTCTTGAAAGATAAAAGATTTGACCGCTCATGGATCTCCATTTTTTAGAAAATGAATGAATGAAAGGTAAGAAAGTATATTATAATAATAAAAATTATTCCATGCAGGTTTATTATATGCCTGGGACCAGACCAAGCAGTTCACAAATGTAATCTTCTCAAAAACACTGTGAGGCAAGCAGTATTGTTCCAATTTTACTGTTTTATAGGTTAAAACATTAAGACTCATGGAGGTTAAGCAATATGCCAGGGTCTTTGGAGTAGTGATTGCTGTGTGCTCCCCAAAGCCCATTTCCTCTTCCTTCTGCGCACACAGCTTGATACATTTCCCAGGCTCCTTTGCGGTTAGGTATGGCCATGTGACCGAGTCCACACTGCGTGTGAGCACAGTGATATGCACCACTTTCAGGCTTGGTCCATAACAACTTTACATGCACAATCCCTCTTTCTTTCTGCCTCCAAGACCTGAATTGAGCAATGTGTGAGACCTGGTGGAGTCACAAGATGGAAAGAAACTGGGCCCTGAATGACTGCTTGGGAGCTGCCTACTAAGTAGGAACACGGACAATAGACTTTGCAGGAGTATGAAGTGAATGTATTCAGTTAAGCCATGGAAATTTCAGAATTTGTTACTGATCTAGTATCATTTACCTTAAATGGTTTTGCAACTAAAAAATGGTAAGTCTGAAAGCTTAGTTTATGGAGGGGTAAAGCTGGAGATCGCTGGACTAGGGGATACCAGGCATGCAGGGTAGAAACCACAGCAAAGGGACTGAAGTGCCTGTACAATGAATGCTATAGAAGAACTCTCCATCCCTCTTCCCCATTTGATCCCAGAATTCTGTCGGATCTTCCCCTTCAGGCCTGAGATGGGTAGTGTCGCTTCTGGGGACTCTAATCCCCAGCCAAGAAGAAAGACTAAAAGATACTGACAAGGGGATTTCCTGACACACAGTCTGATAAAGTCCATGCTGATGAGCTCTACTGCTCTGCTGAGAGCTTCCAGTAAGTCTTCTGGTTCATAGCAAGCAACCAGCACTACCAGACATTAGGACAGGCCCTACTCTGAAATACAGAGATGACAACAAATAAGCAGAGGAAATGCAGCAGAGAGGGACAGACATGATGGAGACGAAATGCCGAAACATCTTTGGTGGATGTTTTCAAGAGAGACAAGATAAACCATGAATAAAATGAGGAAAAGATGCTGTGAAATACAGAGAGAAGAAAATGAGTTTCTAAAATTAAAAACACGAGAACAGCAATAAACATCTCTATAGAAGGACTGCAAGATAAATGTGAAGAAATATTACAAAAAGTTGAGCAAAAACAAAAATTAAAATAGGAAAAACATTATAACAATATGAGAGGACTGGTCTAATTCCAGACAGAGAGATCAGAGAAGCCCAGGGAAGAGCAGAAGCAATCTAGGAAATAATTTAAGAAAACTTCCCAGGACGGAAGGATATGGGTTAAGTGATTGAAAGAGTTGTCGCTTAGTGCACATGAGACGAAAAAATATATACATAAAGAATTACCATGAAATTTCTGAATAGTGGAAACCAAATAAAAGCTTCTATGAGTTTCTGGAAGGGACAAACAGACTACATACAAAGGTTCAGTTATCAGAATAGCTTTAGGTTTTTCCAACAACAGCATCTCCCAAAACTCTAAAGGTAAGCGATATCCAAGTGACAATTGTGTACCTAGCCAAATTATTAATTATAGTTGAGGGTAGAATGGAGATGTTTTCAGATAATCAAGGTCTCAAAGTGGAGGGTATACTTCAAAAAAATGAAAGAATAAATGAAGAATGAAGAAGACATGGATACAGAACATAGCAGAGTCCAAAGAAGAGAGGATGGGGGGGGGATTCCCAGGAGGAGAGGGAACCGGTAGCCCAGGAAGGGAGCGGTGTCTACCCACGAAGGGCAGCCCACCGGATGTGAGCAAAGGCAGACCCACCGAGGGTCGTCAGCGCCGAGCTCCTACCTCACCTGAGGACAGGACACCCAGGAGGGTGTGGTCTGGACTCTGAGCTATACCTGGCTTATCTTGACAATAGGCCGAGAAAAGCCCTGCTCTCTGCTCCTTGCCCTGCTCCTGGTTAAGCTGAGGACACTGACATCAGCCGCAGAAATGTTCTGCTTTGACCTGACCTAGAAAGCTGGACCTAGACCATGGAGATTCAGAGCAGCCCACTCTCCATAACTACACCCCTCCTATAGATCTAGTTCTTGGCCCACACCACAGCCTTGCCAGACAAGCTGTGGTGTTCCTGAAGTGAGTTCTAGGGTTTTGGGGACTCTCTTGTGACCTTGCCCAGTGACTTCCCCAAAAGGAGTACTTGTAAAACCTCAGGGAGACCGAAGCCAGGTCATGACCTAGAGACTCTGCTCAGTTGGCCTTCTGTGGGTCTCTAGCTAGCAGGGACACACATAGGTTGTGCCTCTACCCCATTTCCCCAAACTAAACATTTTTCGAAAGTAAACATTATTTAGATCTTCATGGGTACGCGGGAGACCTACAAAATAAGGCTGGGGAGTGATTAGCAACAGGTGGAATGGTAGTTACTTCTGGGCGGGAGTGAAGGTGAAGGGAGGGGCATGACACTGGGAAGGGACACTGGGTACCTAAGGGATCCTGAAGAGTTGGTCGTAAGCACTTTATCATTCTCATTTGCACTGTTCTCTATGTATGATCCATTTCACAACTTTAAAAAATGAACAGTTGAGCCAAGTAATTGTCCAGGTTCCTTCCAACAATGATGAGCTCTGGTTTCATGAGGCTCCGAGGGGAATTAGACAAACAGAGCGAATCCAGTGGCACAATCCCTCGCGGCCTATGAGCTGCCCCCTGAGCAGAGCGCTGATTAAGCGTGAGTGTTGCAAGCACTAGAGACAAGGGCAGTGAACTGCTGATGGAAAATAGGGGTCAGGGAAAAGCCTGGGAGGTTGGCTGATCATAAACTGCTTTCATTCTGGCTTTGCCTTCCCCTCACCTGTCTACTCTCAACAGAGACTCCAGAAAGATCCTTTAATAACAAGTCAGATGGTTTCACTCCTCTGCTCAAAACTCTCCAAAGAGTTCCTTGTCGTGCCGAGGAGAATACTGAAGGAGGTCCTAGAACATCTGTCTGAATGTCTCCTCTGTGACCTCATCTCCAGCTGTGCCCCCCCCCATTCACTCTGCCTCAGCTGCTCTCATCTGCTCCTCTTTCCTCCCAGAGGCCAAGCGTGCCTCTGCCCCAGGGCCTTTGCACTTGCCAGCTTCCTTTGCCGGATGAGCACTCCCTACTGACATCACCAGGGCTTGCATCCCCGTTTCCTTCCGGGTCCTGCTGAACTGCCACTTTTGAGGCTTTTCCTGATCATGTTTTGTGAAACTTCAACTCGTTCTCCCATCTCTAGCATCCCTGTCCCATTATATTTTTCTCATTTCACGTATATATTTCTGATACAACAAATTTCTGATCGTTTGTTACTACTTTTCTCCCTCCCCCTTTCCCCCTCCACACTAGAATACAGGCTCCATGAGGCCTGGACTTTTGTCTGCCTTGTTCACTGGGGTAGTCGTGATATGGAGAAGGAGTGACAAGGCAACACCTCCTGCTTGCCCGGTCCCATGACTCCATTTTCCAGTCTCCTTGCACAAGGAGGAATGAATGTTACGGCTAAACAGCTGACGTTGAAAAAGCATCTTCACCCCAAAGAACATGAAGAGCTTCATGCAAATGCTGAGCTTATTACCACTAGAAAAACACAAGGGCCCCCGAGAGTCCTGGGAACGGCTCAACCTTCCAGGCTCCAATGGCACCTTCTAGATTGCTTGAGCTGCCCCGTTGGCACGCTTTGAGCCCTCTCAGACATAATTTAGGCAATTACTTGACATGCATACTCTTATTGCTTTATAATGCTTTCATCGAGTTATGACTTACAACAGATCAGGACAAGCCTAAGTAAAAACAGAGATTTGCTCTTTTGGAGGAGTGTGTCCAAGCTGACAGCAGAGACAACACCAAAGACGAGCCGGGGCTTAATGGGAATCGTTCCTTCTGTTTGATTTGGAAGGCTTTGTTGATCCTAAATAAGAAAAATCCTAAGACTCCCTCAAGCTCAGAGGCTCAGTGTGCTCGACTACCCCATTCAGGATGGAGGAGCTGGGCTGATTTTTTTGGAAGAAAAAAAATGCAAAGCCATAGCGAACACTTCATAAGAAGGCAAAGGGAAGGTTCCTGACCTGCAAGACTCTTGAATGGATCAGCCTGTTTACTGTGTACACAGCCAGAGACCTTAGCTATAAAGGAAAGGAAACGTACTCATAAAACTTCCTCACCTTGAAGCTGTTCATCCTGAGCAGTAAGTGATGGATTCAGAAATAAAACGTCTGTACTGAGAAGCATTCTGGCTTCTTGTCAATAAAGCAAAGCCGATCATCCTTGGTAAGGAAATGATTGGCTCTCTTACCACAATCCTTACATTTTCGTCCTGGTTTACATTTTACAAAGCACACGTACTCCACTGGTTCACCTTCCTAATAGTTCTGGAAAAGGGGCTAGTCAACAAACATGGTCCCCGTTTTACCACCGAGGAAATGAGGACTCAGGGAAATGAAGTGTTTTCCTAACATCATTCTGCAGGGCTGCCCAGCTTCCTGTGATGGTGGGAAAATCCTGTATTTAGATTGTCCAATACGGCCATCACTAGCCACAGGGGCTATGAGCACTTGAGATGTGGTGAGTGTGATTAAGGTACCGAATTTCTAGTTTCTTAAACATTTTAATTAACTGAAATTTAAATTGCCATTTGTGGCCAGAGGCTACCATATTGGACCGTGCAGGAGTGACTCAGCTGAGACTCTAATTAAGAATGGCTGAGTCCATGCCCACAATTTCCTAGTCTGGGTGAGTTCTAATTAATGTTGCGAAGGAAGTGACATTTGCTAAGAATGCTGTAGCTTGTGAAAAGGGCAAAGTGCAATCAGTCCCAGAGGCTCCTAGTCCAGTTTACCTGGGCTGGGTCTTGCCAGTGCTTTCCATGCAGGCAAAGGCCTGCAGCTTGGTTTTTACAGTAAAACACAGGATGAAATCTGGTTACCATTAGACTTGCTATATGATCTTTTTGTGGCTTCCATCTTCTTAAAACAAGAAAAGAGGCCTTAGCCTCCCAACATATGCTAGGAGGATAAGCACCTATTTAATCTCTGTCACTGCAGAGAGAACAGAATATCTCCTTTGAAGTGAGAAAAGTTGCCTTGTGAATGTAGGCAATTCTCTTGGGGTGAGGTGTGCTGGGGAGGGGGGAGAGTTAGGTCAGGCCTCAGGTTTCCCAGCAAAACCCCAGATCTGAGAATGTGTTGCTATTCCGTGCTACAGGGGAGGGAGGGAGGAAAAGCGGGGGGACTCAAATGGAGGGGGAGGGAGTTGTTCATTTGTTTCTACACCAGCCTCATGGGTTTGGAGCTATTGTTATAAAGTAAGGTTTCTCAGCCTCAGCACTATTGATATTTTGGGCCAAATGGTTTCTTTGCCGTGGGAGGCTGCTCTGTGCAAGGTTGGGTACTTTGCTGCATCTCTTGCCTCTGTCTACTAGAGTAGGACCCCATCCCCCAGTTGTGACAGTGAACAAATGTCTCCGGACATTGCCAAATATCTCCTGGCTGCACCCAGGCTGAGAACCACTGTTGAAGAGTCGCCTTACAAGAATCTATCCAGTCTCACAGAGCTAGTGTTTTGCTTGGAGTGTTTTAAAACTTGGGCCCCTTTTTTCCCCCTTTCCCTTCCCAAGTCCATTGTTTTTATGTTACACTGTTTTTAACTTTTGGTGGAGTTTGGGAAAAGGCCTTAAAGAAAATTAAAACCAAGAAAGAGAGTAAGAGCCTTTAATGTCCCTCCCTTCCTTCCCCAACCCAATACTCATGTATCCCTAGTGTTTCAAATAGAGCCTGGTATAGAGAATGCATTCAGTAAATATTTTCTAGCCTGTGTGCATGCATGAATGAAGTTCAAAGATATCACGTCTTCCATTTGGGGACACATTGGATGGGCCAGACAGGGCCACACATTGGGTTCTAAGTGGTCAGATAGGAAGCCTTAAGGGAGTCTGAGCTGGGGAAGTTCCGTGGGGTGAATCCCAATTACAGTTTTTGGAAGATATTCTACGGTCAGGATCCCAGAGATCAGCTGCAAAGACAAAACTTAAGGTGTGAAGTTGGAATCACACAGACCTGGTTTGGATTCGGGCTTTTTCTTCACTGTTTTGTATGTGACTATCACTCCTTTCCTAACCATGAAGAAAAGATAGATCCAAAGGTAGAGAATTGGAAGAGAATGGGCTGAAGCTGGGGCAGGTCAGGAACAAAAGAGGAGGTCCAGCGGGATGGCCCTTAGGAGACCATCGGGGGCGGGGGCCTGCTGCAAGGTCATAGGAAGTCATCCTAACCCGCTGTTGCCTTAGGACCGTTCCCCAGAAGCACCAGAAGCATGAAGATCTGCGCACAAAGGATTGATTAAGAGTGTGCTGCTCCGGGGGAAATGGGGAAGGGAGTGAGGAAAGTAGGTCAGAGAAGGGAAAGAAGTGGGCCCAGGGCACAGCTTCAGGCAGAGTTCTGCTCTCAGTGGGAACCTGGAGCGTAAATTGCATCTTGAGAGTTTGTCCCTCCTCAAGGCAACGGAGTCGGGGGTCCGTACCCCCAACCAGTCAGCCACGGCCTATGGGTTGCTTGACAGGGTGTAAACTCCTGGGAACTTCTGGCTCTCTGTGCGAATGGGCAAACCGAGTCAGTGCCTCAGGAGTGTCTCCCCAGAGAGAGCCGTAGATAAAAGCGGGTAGAGGCAAAGCGCAGGGAAGCTGGGGGTAAATATACAAAACCAGCGCAAAACAGATGGAAAAGGACCTGGTCTGGCCCAGGTGTTGAGGTCAAATTGATCTGCTCCTGGATCAATATAATTAATAGCCTTGTAAGTGATGGTGAGGCTGTTGAGAACAGAAGCTGATTGGACACTTCAGGGCTGACGGGAAAGGCATGGCTTTGGAGGTCTGAGGCCTGGGTCCTGAATTCTCTTAAGGTTTTCCTGACCTGCTCCAGCTTCAGGCCCTCATAGCTGCGTTCTTGGACTCGTGGCCCTTTTTTATGAATTCAGGATACCTGCCTTTACCGTCCTGGGCCCTGGGCATGGGCACACCAGGCTGGCTGAAAGGCCAGAGCCCAAGATGGTTAATAGGTTGGCTCATAGTCCTTGAGTTTGTCAGCTAATGACTCCAAAGTGGCTTTTGGACTAGGACGAGCCTACCCTCAAGCCTCGCTCAGCCACTTATCTCTGGGACCTTGGACAAGTCACTTAACCTCTCAGTTTCCTCATCAGCGAAATAAGTCACGACCTTACAAGGCCTTCGGGCAGACCACAGGGCAATAACATGAGCTACTGCGTGTAAAACACAACGTAGGTGAGCCAAAAAAGAAAAAGAAAAAAAGGATTGTCTTTCGTTCAAAAATCTTTTCTGTTTTCTGTTCTGCGTATATTTGCATGCTTTTGGGAGAAGGCAGGGGCAAGGGTAAACAAAAAGGGAGGAACCCACATTTTGGGTTACTTTTGGGAATTAAGTTTGTAATCATAGTAGCCAGATTCATAAGAAACCACCCATACTTTCTAGGTAAGTATAGCTTATATAATTAGCAGCGTGGCAGGCCAAGCCCACCACAACTGCTGACCCATTGCAAAGCCTGCCCTGCGGTCAGCAGCTCAGAAACTAGGGCAGGCAGGGGAAGGCCAGGGGGTGTCTGCGTCTCCCCTGAGTTTTTACCTTGTGCGGTTGGCAGAGACAGCTCAGCCTCTTGGAGATTCATATCCCAGTTTGTTGGATTTTTGTCCAAAGCCAGAACTTGAGACCCGTCACAGTTAATATTGGAGAGATTAACTGTTCCATTAGAAAAGGGTGGCCATTAATTAAGCCCTCGAGGCTGTTGGGATGAATTACAACCCAGCAAGAGGGGTGGAGGCACCCTGCTCTTAAAGAAGCGGGAGGGAGAAAAGCCCAGATTCTAGAACTCTCTGTAGCTTTATTGGACATGTCCTATTTGCCCTGGTTTAGAAGAGATTTATTTTTTCTTAAAAAATGTTTGTTTGCAAAGTCTATAAAAGCAGGATAATTTATTATTGGTTAGGCTATGATGGTGATCCCTGGGCCAGTGAGTTCATTGCTTATTGTTTTAAAAAACTGAATACAAAAGAATCAGTATTTTGCTAAATGATTTTCCTCTCCAAGTAGGTTATTTATACGTGTTATCTTATTTTTAAAGGAAAACTAGAAAGAGTTTCTTTAAAACTAAGGCAAACCTGTGGCCCAGAGCAGAAGACACAGAGGCCAGCTCAGTCTCTGTAGCTGGCGATGTTGGCCTTACCAGGACCATAATGGGGATGTTGTCTTCATTAAAAATGCTCCAATCAGCCCTGAAGGCCCTCAAGAGGAGTCTGAGATCCTGCAGGATGAGCTCACTTCTCCCCAGGGCATATCCTAGCAATCAGAGGTTGGCAAACTTTTTCTGTGGATGGCCAGACAGTAAATATTTTAGGTGTGCAGGTCACCTGGTCTCTATTGTAACCGCTCGCCTCTGCTGTAGTAGCACAGAAACAGCCATAAATGAATACGTGTGGCTGTGTTCCAATAAAACTTTATTTACAACAGTTGGTGGGCTGGCTTGGCCTGTGCGGTTGTTTGCCAATGCCTACTGTAGAGGGTATGTTGAAAGGGTGATTCTAAACCAATGACATTTATTTAAATACTGACATTTTCATTGGGTTAAAAGCAGGAGTGATGAACCTCTGGCCCGCGGGCCGTACGCAGCACTCGAAATCATTTGGTCTGGCCCTGCCAAGGAAACTGCAGGTGGGACTTGAAATTCAATAAATCTAGGAGCTTTTTTCATAGCTGATTTTTAAGTTGATAATTTTGTATGGCTCTTCAATGATGTTATAAATATCCAAATGGCCCATCCCAGAAAAAAGGTTCCCCACCCTTGGGTTAAAGGGATGATTTCACTGATGATTAAGTTATCACAATAATAAACTTAAAATTACTTTTTTAATAAAAATACTTTTATTATTAACAAACAGAAGGACATAAAAAATAGAAATACAAAGATATATAACATATTGCAGTAGGCAAATTGAGTTGGCTAAGCTGACATACATTCACCCCCTCTTCCTTGCCCCCCTGTACTATCGTGGTTGGGAAGCCAACACCCCCACTATCCTGGTTTCTATACTGCTAGGGATAGTCATGTGGCTCATAAATGCTCATAGGAATGTAAAGAGAAGTCTGTATGGGGGTGTTAAGGTGTTGGGAGGCCTCCAGGGTAGTTTTCTTTTACTGATTCAAGGAGAAAGCCATTTCAGGAAATTTTCCTTAGCCCCTTTTTCTTCCTACTTGGAATAAGGGTGTGATGTCTGGAGCTATAGCAGCCAAATTGCCACCAGTCTAAGTCTGGGTGAGAGGAAAGAAAGCAGGATCCTGCATCTATGGAAACATCCCTACTCTGAGCTTGTCCTGGATTGCCTACCACACTGAAATTATCGTCATATGAAATCAAAACAAAACCCTATCTATTTAAGCTACAATGGTTGGCTTTTGTTGAAATGTAGCCAAATATATCCCTCCACGGGATTACTAACATCTTGCAAAACCACTAACAATGGAAAACCCTGGTCTAAAGTCTTCTTGTGTGATGTCCAGATCTAAATGTAATATTCAATATTAATTGACTAATATTAATATTCAATGCATGCGTAGGAGTTTTTTTGTTGTTGTTAATCTTCACCTGAGGATATTTTTTTCCCATTGCTTTTTCAGAGGCCGTGGAAGGGAGGGAGGGGAAAGAGAGAGAGAAAGAAACATGGATGTGAGAAAGCCACATCAACTGGCTGCCTCCAGGACGTGCCCTGACCAGGGGTGGGGAGCAAACCTGCAACCCAGGTATGTGCCCTGAACTGGGAATTGAACCCATGGCCCTTTGGTACGTGGGCCGATGCTCCAACCACTGAGCAACACCAGCCAGGGCAGGAGTTCTTTGTTTTTGAAAACTATACAATGAATGTCTGTTTAACGTTATACTTTTAGCCCTGAATAAAGCTTCCCTTTCATCTGGGAAAGTTTTAGTTGTAAATTTGCAAATGGGATTGGGCCTTACATTCAGAATATACCTTGGGAGTAAATACTGAAGAAAATTGCGTTACTTTCCCACACTATAGTGAAAGTTGCCTCTCTTATTAAATGTATGGCATCCAAAGTAAAATAAAAGTTTAACCTCATGATAAATTACTTGCTTGAAGGAAGCTGAGGTTCAGAGAAGCAGGTGCTACCTGGACAGAAGTGGCAAGAGAGTCAAGCTTCTACTTTGAGCATCTTGACTTGGGGGGCAGGAGGTGGCCCTATTGTTTCCTGAGGCAGGGACGTTTCAGACTCTCTCTGGACAGGTAACTCAGGCCAAGGGGTGTCATCCCGGCAGATTTCAGAAGCAGCTCTTCCCAAAGCAAAGGCAACTCAGCTGCCAGGTCCCTATGTGGTGCATTCTTTGTTCATTTCAAAACAACCCCTTTCCAAAGCAGTGATGATAATGCTCACTTGGAATCTGTAATTGTGGCTTTAGTGAGCCGTGTTTAAAGCATAATATCTAAGAACAAAGACCCGTCACAGATGCCGAATTGCAATCCGAAAACAGGTCAAGGGCCAGGGAGACCTCCGTAGGCTAACTTCTGGTTGTATGCATGCCTTTGCTTGATAGTGGGACTCATCTTAAGTATTTTTTCATGTAAAAAGAAACATCTGAAGGCAAAAGTTCAAATATTCACATATTTCCTGATTTTTTAGTGGGGGTCTGCAAGCCACAATCCATGAACCAACTTTGGTCAATCACTTTTTTTAAATGAATAAAGTTTTATTGAAACACAGTCATGCCCTCTCATTTATGGATTTGGTAAGCTTCTTGGATCTGTGGATTTATAGTTTTCATCAAATTCACAGCATTTTGGCTATTATTTCTGTAAGTATTTTTTCTGTGCTAACTCTCCCTTACTCTTTAGGATTTCAATTATATGTATATTAGGACCCTTGAAGTTGTCCTGTAGATCATTGATGTTCTTTTCTTTAAAATTTTTTTCTTTGTATGTTTCTTGTTGGATAGTTTCTATTATTATGCCTTCAAATTTACTAATATGTTCTTCTGAATTACCTGACCTGTTGTTAATTCTCCCCAGTGTAATTTTCATCTCTAGAAGTTCAAAAACGGTCTTTTTTCCATTTTCTTTTTCTAATTTTAATTTTTTTATTTAAAAAATTTTAATTAATTTTTAATCACAGTTGGCATATAGTATTATATTAGTTTCAGGTGTACAACATAGTGATTCAACATTTATATAATTCACAAAGTGATCACCATGATAAGACTAACAGTTTTTTAAAATAATATTTTTATTTATTGTTTTTGATAAACAATTGTATATACTTAAGGTGTACAATGTACTGTTTTGATAGATGTATACCTTGTGAAATGATTACCACAATCAAACTAAGTAACATACCTATCACCTCCCATAGTTACATTTTGTTTTGTTTTGTTTTGTTTTGTTTTTGGTGAGAACACTTGAGATCCACTCTCTTAGCAAACTTCAAGTGTATAAAACATTATTATTAACTACAGTCACCATGCTGTACACTAGAGTTCCAGAACTTATTCACCCTATAACTGAAAGCTTGTACCCTTTGGTCTTTTTTATACCTTCTGTGACTATGTAGCTGGGAAACAGTTACAATAACCTTTAGTTATAATAATACAGTTATAACAACCTTTCATGTTCTTATTCTCTAAGTCTAACATCAGCGTCCATTCTAGGCCCGTGTCAACCGACTGACTCTCCTCACTCTGCATCCAGTTTTCCTGCCCCTGCAAGCCTGCCAACCTTTGATTGAACGCCAGATACTGTCAATTTTACCTATCGGTTGCTGAATATTTTTGTATTCCTATAAATATTCTTGAGCCTTATCTGGTACACAGTTAAGTAGTCTGTTTTATTCAGATCTTCCTTTTAAGCCTATTAGGAGAAACCAGGGCAACATTTTGTCAAGGGCTAACTGGCCCCAGTCTTGAGGCAAAAGCTAAGAGCTCCACCGAATGCCCTGTGCCCGGTGGAGCTTTTCAGGTTGGCCCTTGGGAACAGACACTCTTCCTTGCCTTGTGTGAACGCTGTATGATGTTCCCTCTGATCCTTTCTGGTGGTTCTTTTCCTGGCCTCAGATAGTGTCCTCAGGTGCCTGCACCGGTCAGGTGTCTGCTGAATACCTAGGAGGAGCCCTTTGCAGATTCCTGGAGCCCCTTTTCTGTGGACCTCTCTCCTCTCCAGGGCTGTCCTAGGAGCTCTAGATCCTCAGTCTCCCTGGATCCTCAGCTGTGTGTTTTCAACTCAGGAGTTTGCTGGGCGCTGCTTAGGCTCCCCTTCTGCCCCATGGCATGGAAACTCTTTTAAGACAGGAAGCTGGGGAAATCATTGGCTCACCTTGTTTGTTTTCCACCTACCCAGCATTGCTGGATGCCCGCGGTCTCGAAAAGCATTGTTACATTGGTCTTGTCTGGTGAGTTGGTTGTTTCCTGTTACTCCATTGTGTCTGGAAGTGAAAGTCCTGCATCACAGAGTTTTAAAGCCAAAAAGAACCTCAGGCCACTTAGGGCAATTCTTCTTTATATGGATGAAGGCCCTGAGGCTGAACAGATTCTTGGGGTCCAGATCAGACGGAGCCCGGAACTTGGTTGGGATGCTATGCTCTAGTTTGAGTTCTGTTGTTTTCCAAAGATTATTGATTTTAATGGATCCGCAGTTGGTTCCCTCCAAGTCACAGCTCACTGCTGGTTAAAAATATGAGGGTGGCTCTCCTGATGTTTCACTAAAAGGTGACAGTTGACAGACAAAAGGAAATAACGGAGCCATCATTTAGTATAACCGTTAAGTATGGACCTGATAGCTTTCTAGACCTCACCCGAGTGCTTAATAAAGCAGCAAAATGCACAGTATTTATTAAAAGTTTCCATCCAGCCTTAGCCAGTTTGGTCCAGTGATTAGAGCATCGGACAGGGGACTTAAGGGTCCTGGGTTCGATTCCGGCCAAGGACACGCACCTCGGTTGCAAGCTCCATCCCCGGCCCTGGTCGGGGCACGTGCGTGCGGGAAGCAACCATTCGATGTGTCTCTCACATCACTGTTTCTCTCTGTCTCTCCCTCTCCCTCTCTCTCCCTTCCACTCTCACAGAAAAGCAATGGGGAAAATATCCTTGAGTGAGGGTTATTAAAAAAAAAATTCCATCCAGTTAGTGTTTTAAAGTGTACTTAAACGGAAGCTTATAGATATTAGAAATTTTGGTTAATAGGACACTACTGTAAGTATAAGTATGGCCATGATGTTGATAGCAGCCTCCAGAGGCCCCCCAAATAGCCCCACGGACACCTTTGCTTCATTGCTTCCCGACACATCCCCGTCTGTTTCCTGCAGGGCATGTGCCGGGGGCCGCAGTTCTCTTGCTTGCCCCTGTCTCCCTGTCCGCCCCCGGCCCTCGCCCTCTCGGCTTGAGCGTGAGCTGCACGAGAGCCCCGGCCTCCTTGCCGCTGGGGCTGGCGCTGCAGGCACAGGGGCTGGCACACGGCGGGGCCCCCGTGAGACTCGCTGAATCGCTGGGTGAAAGAATGAGAGGCTCCTGCAGGAAATCAGCGCAACGGGGATGGAGCAACACAGCAAGAAACTGAACTTGGGTTTGGAACCTTTAAAGCCAACTCGGCCCTCGCATGAGCTGCGTTCATTCGTTGAACAAGTACATACCGAGCACTGGCTGAGTCTGTCGGGGCTCCGGGACACATGCCAGACCTTGGACAAGTCACTTCAACTGCCTGGGCCTTATTTTCTCCCCTTGCAGATGGAGACCGTGAGATCCACCTCCCGCGATAGTAACGAATGGAAAACCACCGGGCGCCCTGCAGCGCTCACGTAAACGTAGGCTACTCTTGACTATTTTTATATAACTCCTTTTTAAATTTCTGATCCTTCTAGAAGGGGCTTCATGACCTCAGTCTGGGAGGATGTGAGTGGCTTCCTATGTTTAGTATGTAAGCCTCTCTGCTGACATAAGCAACCATGGTGATTTTTCTTTATCTTTTAAAATTTCCTTCGGTGGGAGCATCCTAAACATTTTGGATTTTCTCAGGGAATAAGATGTCTTCATCCTGCCCTGACACCTCTCTCTGAGATATACGAGTGTAGGAGGCCCCTTTGGAAGCCGGCCACTGGGGAGGAAAAGAAAAGGGAAAAGCTGGTGTTTGCACGTTGCCTTGGTTACAGGCATCACCTCCCTTCTGATTAGGGCCTGCCCTCCCCAAAAGCCTGGTTTTAATTTCCCCTTTGAAATGCAAACTGGGTCTTGTTGCCAATTTAGATTTCACTGGTCAGCTGTTTGGCACATTCTGGCCCCCTGAGGCCATTTCCTTTCCTTAAGCTACTCACTGGCCTTTTTGCAGTCACGGCTCCTTGGTGTGACAGTTCTTGTTTGGGTTGGGATGAAAGGCCCTATTACTGCTGTTCCCTGGTCACCCTAAACCACTCTGGCCATGACTGTAGGGTGGGGTGGGGTGTCACCCCACGAGATATGAAAAGAATGTGATGAAGCCCTATTGTATTGAATGAAATACCCCACGTTTCCATAAATGCATTGCGTGGCTGGGATGATGTTAATGTTCTTATAAGTTAAAGGTGAACTGGTGTGAGGGAAACAGTGGAGATATAGGTGTGCGTGTGTGTGGGGGGGAATCCCAAAAGCTGGGCTGTTTTTTGGGGCAACACTGGTTGGTTGGTTGTATGGATCCAGCCAGGTTCATCATCTGTCAGGTGAATTTGATCACCCATGTTCCTGAAGGTGCAGGGAGCTGCTTAGGGGGCAATAGGCCAAGGGAAGCTTTGAGGGCTGGGGTGTGTTAGCAGAGAGGTACCTGGGAGAATGTGGGTAGGCAATCATCAAGCTAAGGAGGAGAGATGAAAGGGGCAGCCAGGAGGTGGACCAGGACATTCGAAGCTGGGGGAAAAGTAAGCCTTGATTTGGACTGATGGGCCTCGGGAAGAGTTCTAGCCGGGAGGAGAGAAGAGTGGCTGGTGATGAACAGGGATTTAAGGGCAAAATATGGGGTGGAGAGACATATCCAGCTATCCGAAGCCACAGATGCTGGGCATCCACTAGGGCGGTTCTTGGATGGAACCCCAGGGGGATCTTTCCTCTCTGTACTAGGGGGTGGCGGTGCAGCTTCCTCATGCTGAGAAGTCAGGGCAAACCATGGCGTTGTGAAGGCCATATTGACAAATGTGACAATGCCTTGGAAACTGCAAAGCAGTTCAAATACTTGTGATTACTGATGTCCACTCTCTGATAATAACAAACATGTGCACGGTTTCCCCTTTCCAGGCCCTGGGGGGGAGGGGGTCCTTTCCTGCCAGTTGACTTAGGTCTAGCCGACCTCCATCCAGCAGAGAGGGTCTAGCAGTGGAACCTACAAAGAGAAGGAGTCAGCCCTCCAATTTCCCCTCCCAGGCGTCTCCTCTGTCCTTATGCGAAATTGGAAGGGGCTGGAGAGGAGTGGCCTTTTCTAAGCCAAGAAACCGTCCTATTGAGCCTTTCCTCCAGAGCAGTGGGGCTCTTCGCATCCTACATCCACATAACCAAAAGGGCCCTTTGAATGCTTCCAGGAACAGAACGGTTTCCTGGAAAATGACTTGCTATCTTCCCCATTTAGAGATACAGTTGGCAACTCAACAGCAGCCTCCCTCGCTAAAATGAAAATCATTAAGTTCTGCACTCGGATATGCATGCAAAACGCCAGGAGCAGTTATCAGTGATAGTAAGGTGACGACACTCAGGCCCAGAGCAGTTGAATAACTTGTCCAAGGTCACACAGCTAATACAGGCAGGACCAGGGTTAGCCCCCAGGCTTTCCCTTTACCTCTGAAGTGGCATGCTACTTTTGGGCTGTTATCTCAATGACACCCACCGCCCCCCCCCCCCCCACACACACACATCCTCACCATTCCTGGGAGAAAGGGGATGTCCTTTGTGAGCCATGCTATCCATATTAAATAAAGTGTGTGAAGTCTGGGGTCTGTTGTGAAGTGTGTTTAACATTCTTAGGCTGGGGATCTGGCCATCTTGGCCGCCGCTCCCTTTGATGGGAACTTAAACATCAAGGCTGTGATAATAGACTCTGCCTGTCTTAATGGAAAATATAAGCTGGGCATTTTGCACGTGCACAGGAAATTCTTTAAAAATAACCAAATATTAGGAGTTTATTTTTTATTCTTAAAATAAAAAAGTTGATGTATCTGCAAAAGTTCCTCTGCAGAGCTCTTCATAAACAGTGTATTTTTCAGATGTCTGTAATGTTAATGTCTGGCCAACCAGCATGTGTAAGACACAAGACCCCATAGTCATCTGTGCAACATCAGCCGTGATCCCCCTGCTGATCACTGTAGGCGCCACTGCCCGGGTCTCCCTGCTCTCGGCCCTGCCCGTTCTGCCCCTCCACCGCCACCTGGTGCAGGCCTTTTCCTCACCTGGCACCCAGAATGGGCCTTTCAAAATAAAGATCAAAACGGTTCGCCCCTTCCCTGCGTACTTTGTCATCTCTAGGTGTTTTCTTTTTTTCAGCCAATGTTTGCAGAGTCCTCGTGCTGTGCCAGGAGCTGTTCCAGGTGCTGGGAACCTGTCAGTGACTAAGACAAAGCTCCCAGGCCTTGGACAGCTAGCAGGAGACAGAGAAGAATACAGTCAGGATAATAAATAAGGGAGAAAAAGCAAAGACTAGAAGAAAAATACAGCGAGGGAAGGGGAATCGCCTGCCAGGGCTGGGGGTGGGGTGGGAGAGCGCCCTTCCAACTTTAAATAGGGCAGTCACGGCAGACAGCGCCGTGCAAGTGTCCTGTGAGCTCAGAATCCTGCGGTTGCTCCCGTCGCTTTCCATCTCACCCTGGGAAAAGCAAAGGCCTCGCAAGGGCCCGTAGGACTGCAAGACCTAGACCTCTCCCAGCTTCCCTCTCCTTCTGTCCCTTGATTGTTCCCCTAGATCGGGGTCGCTCGAGCTCTAGTGGGCATCACATGGAGGCCTCATTCGACCCAAAATTGCTAACACTGTGAAATCCAAATAAAGTTCGCAGCTTAGTCAGTAGTGTTGCACCAGTGTTCATCTTGGTTTAAAAAAAAAGTCCCATGATTACGTAAGATGTTAACATCAGGGGAAGCTGGATATATGGGAAATTTCTGTACTAACTTGACAATCCCCTGTAGATCTTAAATTATTACAAAGTAAAACATGAACACACACACACACGCGCGCGCGCGCTCCCAGTCGGGCTTCACCCAGAGTTTCTATTTCCACAGGTATGGAATGGGGGAATTTGCCCTTTTCTAACTAGCCCCCTGGTGATGCTGACACTGTTGGTTCAAGGACAGAACTTGGAGGACACTGTCCTAGGTCACTCAGCTCCAGCCACAGTGACCTCCTGGGTCCCCCTGGACCAGCCCCGCAGGCTTCCACCCCAAGGCATCTGCACTGCAGTTCTCTCTTCCCGGCAGGCAGCTCCCTTAAGAACAGGGTGTCCAAGGTCCCCTCACCTCCCCAGGTGTCGTTCAACAGGGAAACCTGTTCACGGGTTTAAAATGACTGCCCCAGGAGCCCTGGCCATCGTTGCCAGTTCCGTGTTTTCTCCATGGCACTCATCACTGTGCAACACACTATGTGTTCCACTATTTGTGTATTTTCCTGTCTCCTGTCACCTCGGCTCCAGAAATGTAAGGAAGGTGGCTTCTCTGTCTCGTTCTCTGCCACTCATTGTTTTCGGCTCTTATAACAGGACCTGATCTATCTATGATCTATCATCTATGATCTATCTGTCTATCTATCTATCATCTATCATCTATCTATCTATCTATCTATCTATCTATCTATCTATCTATCTATCTATCTATCTATCATCTATCATCTATCAATCTATCTATCTATCTATCTATCTATCTATCTATCTATCTATCTATCTATCTATATCTATCTATCTATCATCTATCTATCTATCTATCATCTATCTATCTATATCTATCTATCATCATCTATCATATCTATCTATCATCTATCATATCTATCTATCATCTATCTATCTATCTATCTATCTATCTATCTATCTATCTATCTATCTATCATCTATCTATCTATCTATCTATCTATCTATCTATCTATCTATCTATCATCTATCTATCTATCTATCATCTATCTACCTATGTATCTACCATCTATCTGTCATATATCATCTATCTTCTATTTCTCCAGAGAACTCAGGAGACTAATATACCCTTTCTGATCTCATGGCAAAAGATACTTCTGCTTTGATGAAGCACAACCTCTGGCCCTGTCTCCTTGGGGACAGGATAAGGGGCAGATGCTGTGCCAGCGCCTCTAGCATGACAGGTCAGAAGGGTAACTATGATGGACCCCAAGGGTTAACTATGATGGACAGGGCCATGACATAATTTGGTCCGCTGGGCCTGGCTGAAGACAGAGTCAGGGCTAGAAGCAGAGACCTGAGCCTGATCATGCGAGTCGAGGAAGGTATGTGGAGCTGGTGCTGCTCAGAGAAAAGGCCGACCTCTCAGAAGCCTCTGGGGGACACAGTTTGATCCCACCAACGATATGACAGGCAAGCCCTGTACCAGGGGTAGAGATACCAGAGTGAGTCAGACACAAATTGGCCCTCACCAGGCTCACAATTTAGTCTGAACAAATGGGCAAAGAGATAGTTTCAGAAGGACGCTATGTGTGTTACTGTGCCTTCAGCCAGCCGGACTCTGCATTCGACCTCCATGTGTTCGGCTCTGCCTCTGAGGCATTGCCTTTGGAAGATCACTGAGTCCCTGCTTCAGTGTGGTCCCTGGCACCTGGCTGTGTCTGTGTGACCTATGATCTCGTGACCCCACAGATTGCAGCATGTCCATGCCATGGAACGGCCAGTCATCAGAACAGGCCACATCACGCAGATCTATCATTTGTTCCTGAATAAGCATTTTCAAGTAGAGGACCACAAGCCAGATATATGCCGGAGGGAAGATGTACTTTATATATGGAAATTCTATGAGTCTGCTGGAGCCAAAAGTATATTTGTTATTGCAAAATGCTGTAATTACTAATGATGGCAATAAAAGCTATGAATTTTAAATATAAAATAGTTATCAGATCCTTCAAATACTTAGCAAAGAGACAGTGTGATGCTAATATAGATATTTTAAAGGGAGTAGGTTAGCTGGATAACTTGAAAAACAAGTTAATAGTCTTTTGGAGCCAACAAATGTCTGAATAATAATGCATGACAGAATAAGAGAGAGAATGGAGATTAGATTAGAATGCTAATGAGTGTAGAATTTTTCAAGTGTCAGTATTTGTAACACTCCTTAAATAGCCTTTAAGAATCAGATTTGCCCAGCCGGGCATGGCCCAGCGGTTGAGCATTGACCTAGGATCCAGGAGATCTCGGTTCGATTCCCAGTCAGGGCACATGCCCGGGTTGCGGGCTCCATCCCCAGTCCGGGACATGCAAGAGGCAGCCCATCAATGACAACTCTCTCATCATTGATGTTTCTCTCTGCCTTCCTCTCTCTGAAATCAATATATATATATTTTAAAAATCAGATTTAATTTGGTAATATGTTTTTCTAATTGATTTTAGAGAGAGAGGAAGGGCGAAGGAGAGAGAAATCGATCGGCTGCCTCCTGCCCGCCCTCTACTGGAGATCTAGCCTGAAACCCGTGCATGTGCCGTGACCCAGAATCAAAGCAGCAACCTCTGGGTGTACGGGGCAATGCTCAACCAACTGAGCCACACTGGCCAGGGCAGATTTAACTTTTTGATATTTATTTCCCATTTAGACCATGAGTTTTTTGAGAAAAAGTCTTATTAGGAATGCTTTTCCTCTTGTGAGGATGAATTTTAAAAAATTAAAATGCCAATTTTGCCCCCTCGAAGGGGAAAACTCTCCAAAGTCACGTGAAACAACATGTATGAGAAGCCTTCTTCAGACCTAGACCTTAAGGCCACACAGAACAGGAATAAAACAGAAGAGTGTGGGAAGACACATGTTTCGTTCTGGTGGGCTGTTGCGGCGCCTCGCTGGGCAGCCCGGCTGGGTGCAAGCTCAGTCGCCCTAGGGAGAGAGCCCAGGTGTCAGGAGGCGAGGGATCCCAGCAACCCTGCATCCCAGGGTAAAGGGCCTCCGGGGGACCAGGTGTGGGCCACCACGGCAGCCACCGCAGGAGTGGCCTGGACAACAGGGCCTGAGACACACCAATACCCCGAGCAGGGTTTCCTGTTTCCAGGGAGCAGGAGAGGTCAGGACACCTTGCAGAGCACAGCAAACTCAGTGATGGAAGTTCTACTTGGCTGGGGTCCCTAAGAGCAGCTCCCAGGTAGGCCCACACACTCTTTCTAGAGGAACTGAGATCTTCACATCGCATGGTTAGTGCAGAAAAGACCTCAGTCTCCAGAGCTGGGAAGACCTAACGTTTGATGCTGGCTGTTGCCCACTGCCCATGTGACCTCTGCAAGCTTCAGTTTCCTCATCTGTAAAATGGGTATAATAAAAGTAGTAGTAGTAGTAGTAGTAGTAGTAATACTACTAATACGTACATAACGCTTATTGAGCACCCACTACTGGTTAAGGCTGTTTTAAGCACATTCCAGGCACTATTTTATTGACATTCTATGGAAGGGCAATCCTTTGGGGTGGGTCCTAGTGTTGTCCCCATTTTAAAGATAACAAGACTTATCTCAGAGTGTTGTGTTGGAAGGATTCAATGAGTTAAAATGTGTAAAGCTCTTACTGACAGGCAGGAAGGCAGGTACACATTAAAAGACATTCATCTCCCTCCCTTCCTACCCTTTACACCCCCCTTCCCTTTGTCTCTCCATCTCCCTCTTCTTCTCTGTCTCTGTCTGTCCCTCTCTTTCCTCACCTACAGTTAACTTCACCCAGATTCCTCGATTCTCCTTATGAGGCCTTTGGGCCCCTCCAAAGGCGCATCAAATGGCCGGGGACTTGCCCGATGGTCCACAGCCTTGGTTTCCTTCTTGCTGTCCGGCTCAGGGCTCAGCGCACGCGCTGGTAGCTGGAGCAGCACATCTGGGCTGCACTTTTGGTGGAGAGTCCGTGGTCCCTGAAGCTCTTTCTCAGATGTTCCTGCTTTGGGCCCCTTAGATTGACCCATAAAACCCCAGGGCTCTTCTGAATGACGAAGGCAGTGATCGGATTTGTTTGTCTTCCTGAGCCCAGTAAATGGCTTTTCAGTGTGTCTGTCCCAGGTGGCTCAGATGTCCAAAACCACGTAGCTGTGACTGAGGCTACTGAAGCCGATTGAAGCTGGCTGGTGTTCCAATTGCAAACATCACTGCCCCCTGGGAGCCGGGCCCAGGAATGCCTGCCACCCCAGCAATGCTTGTTCCAGCAACCTGAATTGCAGTTTCTTTGGATTCAACAGTAGCAGAGCCCTGCCTTGGAAGTAGCACCAGACACACTATTGATTGGAGCGAATGTAATGGGCTGGTAGGCTTTCCGAATGCCAAAGAATATCAAGAGTCTCAGCATTTGCTGGTCTCTTTCAAATGGGTCCCAGATGGAGCCCAGCGGTTCTGTCCCCTGAAACAGCAGGGCGAGCCTTACCCTCTTGGGTTGGGTTACACTGCGCATCTGTCTCCCCAGGGTTCTGGGGGAAATTCTTTTCAACCTGGATTCTTACTGGTTGACAGCCATGCACTGTCATCCCTGATGGATTGGGTGGTGGGAGAAGAGTTCCCACCTCATTAAGGGCACAGGTTAACTGGGAGTGATCGATTTTCCATAGCTCTGAGAAAGCCTACAAATCCTTTGGATAAACACGGGGTTGACAGCGAAAACAGTTTCCCCTTCTTCCGTTGAGGGCGGCAGACAGAGTAAATATTGACAAATGGACAGGTTGACTTTCCTAAGAGGCAGCGGCAGGTAAATGGTGCGGGGGGAGAAATGCTTGGGTGGAGTCATTATGAACAGAGGGAAAGGCCTTCTCTTTGGGCACCATCTCCGACGTGGTCTGTGATGAGACCAGGTTTTATGAGTCTCAGGTGGTTATGCTGAAACTTTGTCCGACAGCAAAATCGTCTGGGTCTTGACCCCACCCCTCCCCACCCCCACCCGTGGGGACTCTGGTGTGGAAGGCCTGACGGGGAGCCCTGGCATTCATGGTATATTTACAAAGCTCCCAGTGGCTTTGATGTCAGCCAAGGCCATGAGCTCTCTGTTAAGAGCAAAATATTTGAGCTTAGCATGACCCTTGATCCCTTGAGCCCAGCCATCTCCAAGGATTTTGTCTGGTCTACACTGGAGCTTGGGGACAGTGTAGACGATGTGAATAGTACCTTAGCCTAAGACTTTCAAAGTGTGTATTTTGGACGTTGCTGCTGAAGGAAGCCTGGTTACGTACCAAAGCTGACGGTCAAGCTGACTTCCAAAGACCCCAATCCTGCAGATCCCCACCTGACCCACCCGGCCCACTAATGGTCCAGCCTCACTTCACTGCCCTTGCCCACTCCCTGCCCTGACGGCTGCTCCTAGGCCCCTCCACGCATGCTGTTCCCTCTGCCCGAGGGAACTCTGTCCTGCTCTGCTGTGAGGCCTTCTCCCACCCCCGCCCTGAAGGTGCACCTGTGATTCTCTCTCCTCATACTCTGCTTGTTTCCGTATTTCTGGACATGTATTTTTGTGTGTGTGTGTGTGAGTTTTTAAAATATGTTTTCATTGATTTTAGAGATAGAGGGAGAGGGAAAGAGAAACAGCAATGAGAGAGAGAAGCATGGATCAGCTGCCTCCTGCACACCCCCTACCAGGGATCAGGGATCAAGCCCACAACCCAGGCATGTGCCCTGACCGGGAATTGAACCAGTGACCTTTTGGTGCATGGAACACCGCCCAACCAACTGAGCCACACCGGCAGGGCAAACATGGTTTGATTCTGTTTATAGCCTCCCTCATCACACGGAAGTTCCCTGAGAGCAAGGCCGTGGTTATTTCCACCAGGGTATCCTTGGAGCCAGCCAAGTTCCCAGGACATAGGATGTGCTCAACAAGGGTTTGCCCAGGGACTGAATGAACCCACGCAGAGCTGCATGAACTCAGCGTCTGCCCTCAGAGGAGCCCTAGAGACCACCGCCTGGCCTTTCCAGGGTGGAAGCTACTTTTCTACGGAAGACATGTGTAGGGGCTGTGGACGAGGCAGCCCTCCTGAGAAAGGCCCTCGGCATCTCCCGGCCTTTCCTTTCCCTGTCCTGCCTGCCTTCTCTTACTTCGCTTCAGCCCCCTCTCACCTCCCCGCACTCACGCAGTCCTCTTGCCTCCTTTTTCAGGGAAAAGCTCAGGCTGTTGGGAGAATCTCCCTCGATGCTCTTCCCCTCTCTGCTTCCCATCAAACACGTCTTCATTTATGCCCATTTCTTCTCTACCCTACAATCTCTCGCAAGGTAAGATGTGTTGAGCTCAGGATGGGCACGGGATCTAGACAGAGGCCTGGAGGGCGCCTGGAGTTCTGGAAGGAGCTGGTCACCAAAGGGCAGGCTCCAAGATCTCCAGTCGCCTCTAGCAGCCCCGGCCTTCTGGACTGGCCTGCACAGGAGACGAGGGGCCAATTCCAGGCAGGGGCCCCCATGGACCATGTCTTCTCACTAAGTCCGTCCTCCACATTCCTCAGCACTGTGTCTCACAGCATAAAGATGCAATCGGGTTCACCTTCAAGGTCATTAGAGTCAGATTTCAGCATCTCTTCTCAACCCAACGCACACACATGCTGAACGACAACAAACCAATGGGGGGGAAAGCGGAGAATTCATTCTGTTGTTAGACTGATAAATTTTAAATACGATCTGAGTTAAAGGAAATTTATGGAGATGGTATTTAATTGCCACATTAGGTTGGCACGATAGCACGGGATGGCAGGAAAGACAAGAAGGCAAGGAGTCTGGGTTGAAACCTGATTTGTGTCCTGCCTCTACTATTTACTAGGCTTTGGGAAGTCCTTTAGCCTTTGATTCTTAGTGGTACAGTCTGAAAACTAGGACAAATTCCTAAGGTTATGGGGGTTAGATGACATTCTCTAGGTGAAAGTTTCTGATAAGATCACAGAATAATACTAGGGAACATTTATTGAGTGTTCACTATGTCTAGATGCTTTGCCTTTATTAACTTACTTAATCCTCACAACAGCCCTGTGGATGTTATTCCTACTTTACAGATGTGGAAACTGAGGCACAGAGAGGTGGAGGAACATGCCAGCGAGTGGAGAGCCAGGACTGTGCTCAGAGGCTGGACTGTAACTTCTCTCTGTGGGTAAAGATTGAGCTTTTTAGGCTTCTGTTAGTCAGGCTTCTTTCCCTGCATTGAAATGAGGGAAGAGATGAAAGCAATGTCACTTTAAATCCTTCAGCAAGAAACAGGCAGGAGAAAGCAGAAGAGTCCGTCCCGAGATTGAAGAAGTCATGTTTTCCAAAACATTTTGTCATAAGAGAAGTAGAGAGTGTTTGCATTACAAGGGCAGTCTGTCCTGTGTCATGCAAATTATCATTCCCCCCTCTGGGGGAATTTTGCCAAGGCAAAAATCCCCTCTGTTGCAATTTGACCTGTGAAAGGAGCTCCTACTTGTGTGGGGCAGCCCAAAGCACTTGTGTTTCTTTGTCCTTTTGACACGTGATTGATGGCGGTCTCTGGAGCCCTCTGCATTCATGGGCTGCACCTGCAAGATGCCTTTCTCATCAGCAAATGGTTAGAAGTTCAGACTTACATGAGTCAGCATTTCCAAACATTTACAGCTCTAGATGTTTCCATTCATGCTCACTTCACTAGGTATTTGCTGCTAGTGTCTCCATCCAGCAATGACATTTTGATGTGGCCAACCGAGTTGGCTTCAGATGAATGTTTCCTGTCTTAGCATAGTGTTTCCATTGCTCAGTGCTAACGGTGGCAGTGTGGAGGGTTTTAGCATCCAGATGACACCTCAGAGGAAGAATGCTTGCCTCCCCTTCCCACTTCCAGTCACCAACACCTTTGATGCTATCCCTCATCTATTGCAATTCTAATCTAAGTCCTTCTGATTCCAAAGGTTAGGGTTTACTTATTTATTCATTTCCTCATTTATCCATTAATACATCCATTCATCCATAATTCATCATCTATCTCCATCCATTCATCCCTCACCCATCTACCTATCTATCCATCTTTCATCTACCATCCATTTATCTAGCACCATCCATTATTCATTCATTCATTCATTCATTCATTCATTCATTTATTCATCCATTTATCAATTCTTTATCATCCATCCGCCATCCACCATCGTCCCTCCCTCCCTCCCTCCTATCCATCCATTCATTATAAGCTCTTATTGAGCACCTATTGTGATACAATCCAACTTTAAGTGCTGGGAATCAGTAGTGAATCAAACATTTAGCTCGAGTCTCCAAGGGGTCACCATGTCACATCTACCATCTTTTAGATTGTACTTGCTCATGTGTTATCTCCAAGCTTCCCACACTTCACTTACCATCTGCACAAATTTTGCCATATTTACATATAACTTGTGCTGTTATCTGCTTAATAACTTTTAAAAATGAATCTAACCTAAATTAATTTATTTAAAATAATATAAATAAATAAAGAAGGCCTAGCCCTAATTGTATGAAAGGCACCCTTTGGAAGTGTGCATGCCCAGGCTACGCAGCAGTCCCTGGTGGCACTGCAGCTGGCCAGTGGCCTCTTGGAGGTTGCGTTTCCTTTCAACTTCTTGTTCTCCCATCACATTTCAGTGTCTGCTTCTCTTCCTGGCTCTGAACCAAGGTTGTGTGAACAGAGAGAGCGGAGTTTTCCCTCCTGGGATCTTTCCTGCTACTCTCTCCCAGTACAGCCCTTGAGCCCTGCTCCTGTCTGCTCCCATCACCACCACCACTCTTCCCAAGCCCCCGGCCCCCTAGGACATACGAATGGAGGCCGTTTGACCCTTTCTGCAATAAGCCCTGAGTGACACCCTTAACCAAGGGAGTGGGGTTTGAGAGTAATATGAAAAACTATGAAATTCTCCCAGTGCGAGGGGCCCAGCCCAGTTTTGGACAATGAATCATGGTCTCGGCCAAGATGTTCTCATTACAATATCTGTTGACCTCCTTGGAAGAGTGAAAACTGTTGCCTGAAAAATAGGAAGCTTCTCAGTCTCCCCTCTCCACGGCCCTGCCTCACTCCATGGTGGTCTTATTCTGCATATCCCCTCTGTCTTTCTGTCCATCTTCTTCCCGAGCGACTGCCTTATCCCAGCTATGGACACATGAGCCTGGCCTGAGGCCTGCCCATGTGCAAGAACTAGAATGACAGAAGCAATAGCTCAACTCCTTGCCATTTAAATTTCCTTATTACTTCTCTTGTTATATATTTTTAGTTAAGATCATGCCTGGAATGATGCCTCTGACTCGTGGGCCACAGGTCAAGGTGAACATCAGCAGCTAGAATGGCCCAGAAGAACGTCAGAGTGGGCCAAGTGACAGGACACTTTTTTTTGGAGACATGTTTTGAGTGAATAGGGGTTTATTCAGGCATGTAGGATGGAATATCTATTTATCATCATAGGTCCTTCATATTATACTTGAGATAAGGAGTTTTTTAAAATAGCCACTCAAAGTCTTAGTGTAAAAAGGGGCCACATGGTGTACTGTGAACTTAGATGTGATGGCAGGTAGTCTTTCCACATCTCCACAGGATGCGACTAAAAAGCTTCTTTTGTTTTCCTTTTCTAGCTTTATCTAGAAAAGCTTTTCTAGATCTCAAACAGTTGTCTGTTGCATCACTGTCATCCTCAACATGCTGTGCCCTTTGAAACAAACATTTATGGAGTTCTCACTGGGGACCAGCCCCTGGGGTAAGTACTTTACTATATCACCTTATTTAAACATCACAACAACCTTATGAAGTGGAGACGGAGGCATTGAAAAGTTGAGTCGCATAGCTAGTAATGCCAGATCATCCCTTGACTACAAATCTGTTTGTTTTTCTTTTTCTTTTTTTCTTTTTTTTTTCTTTTTCTGGACTACTGCTGGTTCTCTTGGGTCTAGAATGTATCTGGCACATAGTAGGTGCTCAATAAATATTTGTGGAGGTAATGAATGTATGACACCCATGTTCGCGCTCTTGATAATTTTGCTGGTGGATCTCAAACTTAGCTCATCATTAGAATTTTTTCTAGAGCTTTTCAGAAGGCAAATGCTGCAGGCCCCATGGAGATTCTGAACTGAGGCCCAGGAATCTGATTTTTAATACACTTTCCACCAGATTCTGATGCAGCCAGCTCAGCCCCAGGATGCAGACAAATTTAGCATCCATTGGCCACCACATTATACTGCCTCTTGAAAAAATTTCAGTTTTTAAATACTTCTGCAAAACAAATAAAACCACATTGGTGTTTCTCAATTTGTGTGGTTGAACTCATGTCCTTTTGACAGACCTTTCACATTTTAGAATCCTACAAATTGCTTTCTTTTCTGAAATATTAGAACATAACATTGGATCTTGGGAGGCAACTGGCCCTTCCCGTTGTTGCACCCAAAAGTCAGATAGCTATTTCTTGTTCTTGGTCCAATGATCTTTCCACTAAGGAAACCAGCCACCCTTGTTCATTCTAGAGGAGAGAGGACACAGGGGGTAATCCAAGTGCCTTTGAATATCTGGAAGGAGAACTAGAATTGTTCTAGCTATTCCTGGAATAAACCTAAGATTGAGGTGGTCTTAAGTCTTGTTTTGCCAGGAGAGCTCCAGTTTATCCCTATTGTCCTGGTATAATTAATAATAGTGCCTCTATTTAGTCTCAGACATGAACCTGGGTTTGCACAATAAACGACATGGCCATCCTACTAAAGACCGGAAAGAAAAAAATATAAGGAGATAAAGATAAGTTTCTGTTCATTACAAGAAAAGAATCTCCATAAGACATTTTTAGAAATCCCCCAAATCCCCAAAATATGCAATCAGGCTGCAAAGTTAGTGAGCTTCCTATTACTGGAGGTGTTAAAAGAGAAAGAGACATGGCTATTTGTGGAAGGTGATGGAAAAGAAGTCAGGCGTCAGTGGATGACCTTGGAGATCCCTCTGACTAAATGTCCCAAATTCCCAGGGGACAGCAGGATCCCTGGTGCCTGAGCTGTGGTAGGAGCATGTGTCATGCCCACGCCCACATGGAAAGAAGTCAGGAACAGCAGAGCCTGTCCTCACTCTTGAGTGGAAGGCCATCCCGTGGTCAGCAAGCACAAGATGTTTTCCCAGTGCTGTAGAATTGGAGAAGGCTCAGGTATTTAGGATTTGGCTCTCAGCATCACACCCAATGTCCTCTGCTGAGCAGGCTGTGCAAATCCTCAGGGTGTGATGCACTAGGATGGCCTGTGTTTTCCTGGGAACCAGAGCCACATCTGCTCCCATCTGTCCTCATGAAAAGTGCATATAGTGTAAGCCATCCTCGGCTCTCCACCCCTCCCACCCCCAGGTCACTGGGCAGATGTCCATTTGACCCTTGGTGGAGCTTGACCCCTGCTCGCACTGAGCGTCTCAGAGCTGTGCAAAGTGTTAGGGAGTTTCCCAACATTCTTCAAGGGAGCTATCACTTTCGGCCCTGCCCGACTTCCTATTGCCTTACATCGTTAGGAACTAAGGCGCTGGATTTCGTTTCTAGCTCTGTGAATTTCCCTAAGATCACACGGTGCCTGGGCGGCAGGGCCGGGGACCCAAACTCAAGGTATCCCAGGAGAAAGCTCACTGCAGTATCATGCATCTTTCCAAGGGGATCCAGACGGCAGAAGCAAACTGTGCGGATCCCAGGCTGAGACACTTTTCTTGTTGTTGTTGAAAGTCACAGTTTATCCTGCTATCCTTAGATTAGGAGGAAAATGAACCCACTGGTCGCAGAAAGAAGCAAGAGTCCTCTAGGGTCTGGCATTTGGTGAGATAGGTATTCAGTCATGTGCATTTCCACTGTTGTTTTTTTAAATGTATCTTTATTGTTGAAAGTATTACAGATGTCCCCTTTTTTTTCCCCATTGACCCCTCCACTCCGCCCCTGCCCTCCTCCCAGGCCTCCACCACACTATTGTCTGTGTCCCTGTGCTATGCACATATGCATATAAGGTCTTTGGTTAATCTCTTCCCACCCACCCCCACCTTCCCTCTGGGATCCCTCAGTCTGTTCCATGCTTCTATGTCTCTGGGTCTATTTTGTTCATCGGTTTATTATGTTCATCAGATTTCACATATGAGTAAGATCACGTGAAACTTGTCCCTCTCCGATTTCCTAGCAGGACATACCTCAGGGGTTTAAGAGCACGCGTGTCTGAGGCCAAGTTACCTTGCGTTCCATAGCTGCGGTGCTTGAAGGGCTGTAGCTGGCCGTGCCCCAGACAAGTGGGGCGCTGGTCTCTTCCTGCAAACCTTTATCTTGGTCTTCATCGCAAGGAGCGCACTGCCATGTGCTCTCAGCCAGAGTTTCTTGTCCGAGGTTCTTGGTTTGGTTGACAACATCCTGCTCAATACAACTTTGTCCTCACAGCTGTTGTTACAGAGATATGATGACGGACTTTGGCTGAGGAACCTGGTGGCAAGCATGGAGCGACACATAGGGGTCAGATCATACAGGCCTTGCGGGCTGTGCTGAGTAACTTTAGTTCTATTCTAAGGGCAAGGGCAAGGTATTGAAGCACTTTCGTCAGGAAGGTGAGGTTTTAAGGTTTGCAGTTTGAAAAGTCAGCCTGGCTGCAGGTGACGAATAGGGGCAAAGTTCATCTGGGAAGGCTGGTGGGGTGTCATTGCAATCCTCCAGGTCACAGGAGCTCGCAGCGTATAATCCGGCGGTGCTACATTTAGAGAAGTGAATGGGCTCCAGAGATCGTTAGGAGGTAAAATGAATGGGAGATGATGGAGTGGGATGTGGCACATTACAGATGCTTAATAAATATTTGGTACGGGAATGAGGGGGATTGTTATGATTCTGCCCATTCTCTGAGATAGAAAGCAGCGGAGGGAAAGAGCAGGTTTAAAGGAGAAAATTGCAAATTGGGTTCTGGACATATTGACTGAAATAAGGAGATATACAGTGGGTAATGGGCACTTATACTCCCAAGGTGCTTCATGAAAGTGGCACTGTGGGGGGTGTCACAGGGAAGATCCCCACACCGGCAAGGTAGCAAGGCTCAACGAGCTGTGTGGTCCCTTTCCGCTGGTGGGGTCTTATGATTCTAAGTGGAAATCTTTAAGATTTCCCCTCGTCTTTGGTGTCAATCCAGGACAGCTCTCCAAACACTTCGAGATCAGCAGCAGCATGTAGCACACAGCATGCATGCCCCCTTCAACCTCCTTCCAAAAATGTGTCCCTAAGGAAAAAAATTGACACCCTCATCATGCTTGATGTCCCCAGAGAGCTGTCACATCCGTCCTCTCCATGGATTGTCACCACAGCCCTGTCAAGCTAGATGCGACTTTCACGTCCATTTTACAAACAAGGAAACCAAGGCCCAGAAAGGTGAGGTGTCTCATTCAAAATCCGGTCCCTTTGTCAGACTCACAGGAACTTCAGAAATGCTCCTGGGCACACCTGGAGGAAGAAGCCATCAGACAGCCAGCCCACGATTGTGGCAGAAAGCAGAGAGTCAACAAAGGCAGTCGGTTTTCCGATCCTCACTGGCCTTCTGTCAGCTCCCGCAGACTCTGTGGCGTTAAATACAGTTTTTCATAGACAAGAGGAGGTTAGCAACAATCCTAGTGAATAGGAATCTTGCTCCATTAAAATTCAGAGCCGGCTGGAAGGTTTTATTTAAGGCATTGGTGCCCCTAAGGAGCAGGCTGGGTAAATGCCCACGGTGCTACCGCATGAGATAGAGTTCCCTTGGGCCTGGCTTCTTTGGCAGAAAAGTGAAATTGGCCATGTCACTCCCTCTCTGAAGTCCTTCACTGGTACCCTGCCTTCTACAGCAGTGGTTCCCAAAGTGTAGTCCCTGGACCAGGAGTATCAACACCTCCTGGGAACTTCTTAAAAAGCAAAATTCTCAGGCTTCTCCCCAGACCTTCTGAATCAGAAATCTGTGCTCTCCTGGTGGTTTTGATACATGTTAGGTTTGGGGAAGCATTGCTCTAAGGGATATAGTAGAAATGCACAAATGTTCTACACATACATGTCTCCAGGACATGACCTCGGGCTGCTTCTTTACCCTGATCTTCTCAATGCCTGCTGCATTTTCTAGCAATACCCGTCTGCTGGTAGTTCCGTGCACCTATCACATCCTGTCCACACCTCTGTGCCTTAGCTCATGCAATTCTAGAATGATCGACCATCTTCTTTCTAGAATAATGTTCTCAATGAAAAGCAAATGAGTCTGGTTGATTCTTAGCCAGCCTTGAAGATCTAACTTTGGTGCCTCCTCCTCCTAAGGCTCTTTTGAAACCCTAGATTGCTTCAACCAGTCAGCGACCACTCCTAGGCTGGGGGCACAGACAGCTGGGTGTGGGCGAGATTAATACCCAAATAAAAATGCATTTTAATGTTATCCAAGGGAAAGGAAGAATGGATCTTTGACAGCCCAAAGCAGCAAACAGCCAGTGATGCTGGTTTACAGATGGCTCCTCCCAAGTCCTTACATACATTGCTGTAGTCACACAGACTCCTCTGTATTGTAAATACCCACTTCTCTATCTTTCTCCCCACGAAAGAGGGGGTTGGGCCCATGGGTCCTCAGCCCCTAACACAGACTCTGCCACTCAGTAAATGCCATTCAAATGCATCAATCAACATAATTGAATGAAGAATGCTTCCTTCTCGCTTAGTGGGAAAATCTATTTCCATAGCAGCGGGAATAGAGCCCGTGCTAGAGACCAGAAGCTGATCTGGCTCTCTGAATCCCAATTCCGATGCCCGGGATTTCCGCCCGGCAGGTGCTTTTTGCACCTGCATCACCCGGGCACGCGGGCTGCCTGAATTCACGCGTCTGCTCCATCCTTCATCGCTCCATTTCCTGGGAAGAAACGCGAGCCGTGGGGGCCCCGTGCTAGCTGCACATGTTTTCCGTTTCATGTTTCAGCCAATAAATGAGAGACTCTCTCACGGGCCACTTAACACATATCGCAGACGTTTCCTTGGACAAATGGTCTCCTCTTCCTCTGGGAACCCAGCGCCCGAATGACCTGCAGACCTGATAGGTGCGCAGAGATGGGCTTAGCATGCCCAGTGGCTAAAGACAGAGCGCCTTTGATTTAACTGTGTGGCTTGACGGTGAGCGGCCTGACCTCACATAGGTCCCGTCCTCGCAGCACAGGTGGCTGTGCCTCGGGTGGATGAGGCTGGGCACCTGGCGGAGCTGCCATCTGGATGGCCGCACCCGGGGAATGAGGCTGGTACCAGCTGGCGCCGGGGCTGGGGCTTCGGCTCACTCCTTTCCTTCCTACCCCTTGCATGTTCCTTCTACATTTTTAGCTCTCTCTGAAAATGGACAAGGGGCAGTTTTAGCAGGGACGGAAGGGAGAGTTATCTGAGTCCCGTTACATCTTCCAGACTCATCATTACCGGCCAAAGTAACATGAAATCAAAACTCAGGCCTGGCTACCAGCTGCAACAAGCAGAAATTCAAGACCATAACACATAAAACACAACCTCTCGCAGACCTAAAAATCTGTGCAAAGCCACAGAGCTCAGAAATAGCATTTGGTTCTTCTGCGAAACTACCACTTTTTTTTTTTTCTCTCCCCGCCAGACCCAGCCCTGGGGAGAATTGATGGCATTCTCGCTACTGTCCTTCCAAATGGCAAAAGAAGGGAACAGGAAAATAAGGAAAAGGAGACTGATGTTCCAAAAATGGAAACTATGAAATTTGAAAATTTGAGGGGTTAGGGGAGATACTCTGTTTAGAGGGAAAGAACTCAAAGAGAGAACACGGGCCTAATGCTATGGCACTAGGCTCGCCTGGCAACATGGCTTATCTCAAGAGGCGCTTGCTTCCAGACCTCAAAACTGGCCCCGCTGTGCTCCAGAAATTCTTCACTTCACTCTAAAATAGAACTTGTAAAGAGAAGTTGGAAGTAACTTTTATGTGGTTGTTTTCTAAAAATCTCCTCTCCAACAGATAAATCCCAAACACTTCACTCAAAGCAACAAAAGGTCCCCATGATATTGGATGTTTATGCAAACCTTCCAAGCCTCCTGTGTTTATAAAAGTGAGCTGGAAATATTCGAGAACAGTTTGTCTTGTGGAATTTCAACATTTCCATTTTTGCTTAACTTTGGAACCAAAGGTTAGTTTAAGGCTGTTACAGCATCAATAAGACCACACCATGTTGAAGCTCACGTCTCATTAGATAAAAATATTTGGTACAGAAAGATTAGTTTTCTAGGGCTTTTAAAACTTGAGGTGAAGCTGGGCTTCAGAAATGTCCAGAAGTGGTTTAATGGCTATTGAACATATCGCTCAATCAGATCGTATTTAAGGGTTTGATGAAATAATATGTAAGTCACTTAGCACAGCAGCTAGCAAATAACAGCTACTACTTTTATAATACAATTTCTACTCCACTGATTGAAAATACATGTGGTCCCCGAGCAGTCTCATGTAACAGATGGGGATTAATTTTTCTGTTTGGTAGCATCTTTAGTCTCTGGCTCATCTAATATTTCAGCCATCAATTACATTTTTATGATTATTATCATGGTTGGGTAGGTGGATATTATGAGAGAGAGAGAGAGAGTGAAATCAGGCATGGTCATCCATAAGATAATTAAAGTATGTGAAAAACTCATCCTATCTAGTAATCAATGAAATGCCAATTAAAACATAAAATGCTTTTTGCCTACCAGCATTTTGAAACCCAAAATTGTAATTTTCAATGTTCTTAAAAATTAAGTGTAATTTGGCACTGTTGATTTTGGGGAAGCAATGTGACGATATATAAATTAAGTGCCATTGACATGTTTCTATCCACCTATTTTTAAGAATTTATCTGGAATCTCTAGGAGGAAAGTGCATGTGGTCAAAGATTTAGGTACAAAATGTTCACTGCCTCGTGCATCTGTCAGGATCTTGTCAGAAAACAGGACATTCAAACCGAGTCACTGGAGGACAGTTCCATTGAAAAACAAAACAACAACAACCAAACAACTACTCACAAAGTACGGCCAGAGCACCAGGGCTGGAGCAGGACTGTGGGGCCAGCCCCAGGGAGGCACCCGTTGCAGCTCAAGGCCTAAAGGGCAGGGAGTGAGCGGTTTCCAGACCCTGGAGAGAGAAGCTGTTTGGAAAGAGCCTCCCTGGGGCCCACGTGGCATGAACGGCCCACCCTCACCTTGCTCCCAGCTTCTGGCCTTCTGCCGGCACCTCCCATTCTGAGTCCAAGCAGAGCGAGAGGCAGGCGAGGACTTTGACAAAGCCCATATGGGCCCAGGGTGAACAGTGGCTCTGCAGAGACAAATGAAAAATATTTGGCACCCTTTGTCAGTTTTAAGAGCAGGAATGAAAAAGGAAGACAGTTTGAGTGTCCAGTAACTCACTGGGAAATGAGCCCATCAGGCGTGGTACGTGTTGGATAGGGGTGCTACACGGTCACTGAAAAAACAATGCTTTTGAAGAAACACTAACATAGGAAACTTGTCAATGTAAAGTCAACTGAAGAAAAGCAGGGTAGAAAATTATAGATGACTCCAATTATGAAAAAAATGTACATGTGACCCATTGAAAAAAGACTAGAGAGAACATGCCCAAACTTAAATGATGGCTCTTTCTGAGATGGAGAATTATAGATTTTCTTCTTGTTTCTAGTATTTGAATTTTCTAAATTTTACATGCGTACGCATTACTTACAGTAAGAAATACATTATTTAAAAGAACTTGTCTTTTGCCTGCTGAACTTTATAATCTAGTTAGAGAGAAAGATTGATCTCTAACTAATTACAGCAAATGCAATGGAAGATTAAAGGACTAACTCATTGATTTCACCTGCAGCAGAATCAGGGCAACTTCCTGGAGTAGGTGGCATTTAAACTGGGCCTTGGGAACTGAGAAGCATTTTGGTAGGTTGAGAAATGACAGAGGAACAAAGGTAAGAAGACATGAGAGCCAAAGAGTCAGGGCTCAAGCTGGTGTGAAATACCCAGAGCACTGCCGTAGATGGAGGATTCTAGAGTGCTACACTGGCAAGCATCAGAGGAACTTTTACAATATACAGATTTCTGTGTACCTCTCCACCTACTGAATTGGCGTCTCTGCTGGGGGGCCCAAGGCAAGTATTTTGAAAATGCTTCCAGGTGATTCTAAGGCATGGCCAGCATTTAGAAGCAGAGGCAGGCAAAGCCTGTAAGAGAGTGTGGTTGGCCCTTGTGTAGCGGGCTGTCTCCCTCCCCTGAGGGGAAAAGGGTCCAGCAGCCACCTTATACGATGTGCCCTGCCCATGGCTACAGGTGACTGGGCTGGGGTGGGCCTGAGTCTCTGGTGCTAAGGTGCAGATGTGCACAGCTTCCACCTGCTCTGTAACCTGGAGTAGCCAAGGCCGAGGGGGCACAGAAACAGAAGGAATGAAGCTTATGTAAGGAGAGGAGAGGGGATGGGAAACTGAGATGATCCTGTGACCTTCCAATCCCTGGTTCTAGTACTTTCTGAGGTCCCACTGGATCCATGGCCCTTAGTTTACTGAGACCTCCTTTGTCCTTACAATAGAGCCCAGTGTTTATTGTGGGCCTGACTGGAACTGGCCTCAGTTATCTGCAGCGATAGGCAGGGCAAGCTTTACCTTCAGACACAGTGACATTGCATGTTGCAAAGTCCCAGCTGGAGTCTAGCAGGTGAGGCTCTGCTCCCAGCTAACCAGCTAGTGCAATCTTCCAAACTGTTTGTCTTGGGACAATAGGTTTAGTGGAATCAATGGGAGCTGCCACACACACACACACACACACACACACACACACACACCCCTAACGAGCTATCCTTGGCCAAATAACTTGGAACATCTCTGGATTAACAGTTACACTGGTTTCTTATTAAACTTACATATGTTATATCTCAATAAAGCTGGGAAAAATAAACTTTCAGGCTTAAATGCTAAGTATATAATAAAAAAATGTTGTATTTTTCTTTTACTAGAAAAATTCTCAGGACTTTTATATTCTCTTATGCATTGCAAATCTCCTACAGGGGTTACAAGATTCAGTGTTCCCCAAATTTATTTGTCTGGGGTACCCTTCTGCAGTCATTTTCCCCAAAAAAGCATGTTTAGAGTTAGTGCTTGGCCCATGAGAGCTAACTCATTCATTCATCTATTTCTTCATTCAGTTAACATTTATGAGAGTAGCAAAAATAAGAACTATTTCTCAATATGGCATGTTATTTTATGAAACGGATACACTAGCCTCTGGGAATTGTGTGTGTGTGTATGTGTGTTTGTGCTCTTGCATGTGTATGTGTACGCATATATGCCCATGTATGTACATGTATACATATGTGTGCACATGTGTATACACCGGGGACGTAATAAAGAGGAGAGCAAGACAGAAAGCGGGATGGGCCCCAGGCTTTGTTGCTCACATATATGGCTTCCAGATGCCCATTAGTGAAGATATCTTCTCAATCTCCAAATAGATGTCAAGTGGACTCAGGCTGGTTGCTGTGATTAATTCTGACTTCAATTAAAAGAAACCTCCAAATCGTTTACCCTCCAGCCCATCAAACGTAAGGTTCTGCCACAGCAGAATGTGCTTATGCTCAAACCAATTCTTAATTTGTGAAAGTAACTGGCCTCCCTCTGTAATCTTTTCCAGTGTCCTTTTCTTAAAAGGCCTTGATCAAAAGAAGTTTCCCTTAGGATAATACGGGAAAGTTTCCTGATGATGATAATGCTTTTGTCAGGGAAAGAAGGTGGAATTAACATCCGCTGAGCGTTCCCTCTACGCCACGAGGCTGAGCATTGCAAACACTTAATCTTATTTGATTCCTCCGGCAGCCTTGTGAGGCAGGCAATTCATGTTTTCCTTTTTCCGGATCAGAAAGCCCGCGAAGGTACGGGCCCCGGGTCTTCATCATTTGGTACCTGACCCGTACTCGGCCTCTGTAACATGTTGATTGAATGAAGGAATAAGTGAATGAAGAAAAGAGCCTCCACCATTTGGCTCAGGATCATTCAGCCTGTCGGTGTCTCAAACCACGTTTGAACCCAGGTTTGTGTGATTCCAAAGCCCGACTGCTTCCTTCCGCAGCCTTTTAAAACAGAGCAGAATGCTTTTATGTACATCGTTTGGTTTAATTCTACAACCTCGTGAGGCGAGGAGGCCACACCATCCCGTTCTCATTTCCTCAGTGACAATACTGGGCTCCGAAGATCAAGAAATGTGTCCCAAGTCACATAGGTGGTAGGGGCGGATTCAGTACCATCCCAGGTCTTCGGACCCCCGTCCCAGTGCTCTGGCAGCTACATCAGAGCCGTTCTGAAAGCAGCTGGAGATCTCCCTTGGAGTGAGTGGTGTCCAAGCTGATGTTTAAGCTGATGTGTCACCACCCTCTCCTGAGACTCTAGTTGTCAGTCTCCACCATCAACGCACATGCACACGTTTCTCCAGAATCTTCTCTCCGCATTTGCCTCCCTGTTGGGAGCCTGGGGTCTTCCTCGCCCGGGCTGGGGTGGGCTGGGCCCAGGCTGGAAGTTCTCAATTCCGTTGGTGGCTCTCTGGGGCGGAAATGTGTTATTTTTTCCTTTTGCCCTTCTCTGTTTTCATTTGCCACTTTGTTCCAAGCTCATAATGTTTCTCTCAGCTTCTGTCTTCATGGTGCCAACACCATGGAGTGAAAAGTGAGTAATGCCCGCAGAAAACCCAGGGTCATTCATTTTCAGACACAAGGCCAAGAACTGGCCTCACTCGGCTTTTCCCCTTCACCAAACGGAAGAGATGTGGGGCACCTTGGGAAGGGTCGGGGGGCTCCTAGAAAAAGAGAATGCGTATGTTTGTAAATCTCTCTCCCCTATTCTTGCGTTTTAGTCTCTCACCAGCTCTCTCCTAGGTGATTTTGATAGGGGGTTGTTATAGACTAAAGTATGTCCCCCCCCCAAATTCATATGTAGAAGTCATGACCTCCAGTATCTCAGAAAGTGACTGCATTTGAAGATAAGCTTCTATAGAGATGATTAAGGTAAAATGAGGTCATATGGGTGGGCCCTAGTCCAATATGACTTACGTCCTTATAAGAAGTTGAAATAGGAAACAGACATACACACAGGAAAGACCATGTGAGGGCCAAGAGAAGCCTCGGAGGAAACCAACCCTGCTGACACCTTGCTCTTGGACTTCCAGCCTCCAGAATGTTGAGAAAGCAAATGTCTTTTGTTTAAGCCCTGCAGTCTGCGGTGCTTTGTTATGGCCGCCCTGGCAAACTAACACAGATTCTGGTTCCAAGAAGTAGGATGCTGCAGTAACAAATACCTAAAAATGCAGAAGCGGATTTGGAACTGGGGAATGGGTAGAGGCTGGAAGAGTTTTGAGGTTCCCGTCAGCAAAGGCCTACCTTGCCTTGAAGAGACTGTTTTGTAACCTGTCAAATTAATACAGAGGTTAATAATAATACTATAAAAATATGGGAAGCAACTTTGAGACCATTCTAAAGTTCCAGGGAGAGTTTAATTGATATTAATAATTAATAATTAATTAATACCCCCACTTTATAGCCAACAACGACAAGCATGATTAATAAGCTCTCACTATGTGCCAGACACTATTTTAAGAGCTTCGTATATGTGCCTTGATTTTTACAGTACCCCTATGAGGTAGGTAACACTGAACGATAAATGACAAAAATAACATAGTAAAGAGTACAAGCCCTGGAGCCAGATACCAGGGTTCAAATCCCAGTTCTGCCTCTTACTTGCTGTGTGGCCTTGGGTGAATTACTTACCCTCTCTGAGCGTCAAGTTTACCATCTAGAAGATGAGGATGATGGTGGTGATAATAGCTCCTATTCTACAAGGTTACTGGGAGGGTGAAAATAGTGAATAATGAAAATGAAGTACAGGTGTTCAGTCTAGAGCCTGGCCAAGTATGTGTCAACTATTATTATCCCTATTTTAAATATGGAAAATTGAGGCTCAGAGAAATTTACCCTGTCTGAGCTTGTTCTGCGAAAGCTTTTTTAAAAAATTTTATTTGGTATGCTACTCTTGTTACATAAAATCTTTGTTAATTTATCATTCTCTGAACACCAACACTGTGGTTTCACGGGAAGGGAGGCAGATGTCTAATGAGACTGGATCAATCTTGAGCATCACATTTGCCCCCAGAGAGAAACACACTCTAAGAGGGAAGTTGTAAAGTTGAACAATTAAGTGGAGGGTGTGGGAGATTGATTGCAAAAATGGCCTATTCTCCGCCTCTCCTGTAGCCATGCCCCTTGTTTGCCGCGTCTCTCCTCCAGGCTTTGGCCAATAGAACAACTGGGAGTGACATGTTCCAGTTCCAAGCTCTCAGGAGGCCTTCAACACTATTTATTGCTTACTCTCTTGAAATCATCCCACTGGCCCATGAACAAGTCTGAGTCAGCCTAGCGGAGGAATTGAGAGGTACACGGAGGAGAGCCCATTCATCCTAGCCAAGGCCATCCTAGACCAGCCTACAGCCAGTCAACCTCCAAACACGAGACGGCGGCCAAGATCAGCAGAACTGACCCAGAGCTGACTACAAATGCGTGCGTGGTCCCAGCCAAGACCAGGAGAACCACCCAGCTGGTGCACAGACGCCCAAGCAATAATAAAGACACTGAGTTTTGGAGAACACTGTTACACAGCATTACTATGGTGACAGACAACGATGCAGAAGGAAAGGGGGATCAAGTTTTCAGTGGAAACATTCTACAAACTATTAAACTATAATAGAAAAAATATGTCTTGTTCATAAATTTAGGGACAGTGTTTTGCCCGTTATAATTGTCAGACATGTGTTGGGATGAAATTTTATGTTGGATGCTCTAAAGATATTCGAAGTCCACATTTTGAAATACACTTGCAGTGAGATTTTCCAATTTCCCCTTGCTAATGTGGTTTAATGAAGTACACTATTTGCAATGCACCAGTGTCACCTGCAGCTCCATCTTCCCAAGTGTAACAGCCACGGTCACCCACAGTCCTTGGAAGGCTGGGCTGAGTACTCTGCAAACCTGGTGCAGGTGGCCTCAACCATGCAGCTGTTTTCGAGGACTTCTTCTGGAGTGGGCCTCTGCGGAGCTGAGCCGGTGGGTTTTACTTGTAAGGAGGGCCATGGAGCCACCTGGCAGCCTGAAGTGACCAGACGGGAAAGGACATTACTCTGATTGTCCACTCCCACACCAGGTACATTAGCTCTTCCCAGGCTGCGGGTTTCTCTGTGAGCTGGGAGCAGGAGAGGGAGGCCGTGGGAGCAACTGGATCAACTGTTCCACATAGAGATCTTTCACTTATCCCCCCATCCCTGCTCTACTTCCCCTAGACATGGCTCTTGCTGACTCCAAGCTTCGGGCCTCTTGGGCCGTGCCCCTGGGAGATGGCGCACACTCCCATTGTCACCCCCTTGGTGGCATATTCTGGGTGGCGACTTCTTCTTTCCTGTCTTCATCTACCAACCCGTCTCCTTCAAACTGATCAGAAACTTTCGGTCGCAGAGGCTCCTTCTCTTTACTGTAGGGTTATCAGTGAGATCTCTGGAGTCTGACCAAGGGAGCTCTCTCTGCCACATTGAACAAGAGGCTGTCCCTTCAGTATCGAGAGATGTTCGCCGACATTCACTGTCCCACCCCAGTCCCCCCCCACTGCTCTTACAAGTCAAACCCAGACACTGTTTTTCCAGGGATCTGTTGCCAACCCCAAATAAGAGGTGCTTATTTTTAAGCACCCTCCCCAGTTTACATGTCATGGGGTGAATATGTCTTTGGGAAAATGTAAATGAGTAAAATAAAGATGTAATAAACACCATCATCCCAGGTTCTGTGGGGGCCTCCAATGTCCCTGGTGCTTTTATAGATGCAATCTCTTAATTCTCACACTCCCTGGAGAGGATTTTCCACATCTCCAACTCCTAGCGGGAGGAAAAGGGGGCTTAGGGAGGTTCAGCATCCCCACTAGCAAGATGGGGACCAGAAACTAGGTTTCCTTACTTCAAATTCAGTGTTCTACCCCCATCAGATTATTCTGTTACTTCTTTCTTTTCATGCATTCTTTCTGGCCTATGAAATGTAGCCAACTACACAGTTTATTTATTAAAATTGTATTGCAACTTATTGATTGCTTCATTAAAAATATCAAACACTACATAATAGTAATGGCTAACATTTAGTGAATATTCACTATCTAGTGGTCACTGTGTGTGTATTAACTATATACATAATATAATTCTCACTCTCCCATTATACCCCCATATAACAAATTTTTTAAATGTAGACACAGAGAGGTTAAGTAACTCTCCCCAGGTCACACAGCCAGTGCAGATCTTGGCTGTGAACCAAAACAGTCTGTCTTCAGAGTCCACGCTCTTAATCACTTACACACTGTGTTTTGTTGTAGACAGAAATAAGAAAACCACTTATATCTGATCTACTCGTAAAGACCAGCTAGTGCATAAACCTTTCCTAAATATATCACTTACAATATTACTCTATGATTCAGAATAATAGGTGACATCAGCTGAAAACCTAGCCCTTCTCAGGTGTCTGGTGCACGTTAGTTCCCTTCCCCACCCTCTGTAGGTGAGGGAGATCAGTTTTTCATCTGTTTCTTCCAAGAACACTTAGAGAGCACTGTTGATGAGCTGTGCTAATGAAGTGCTGGGCCTGTGACTTGATCAAGGCAAAGTCACTGCCCTTCAGAAGCTCCTAGTGAGAGGAAGAGGCAGATGGGGCAACACAGCAGGGCTTTCTATGGGCGCTTGGGGGCCACAGGGAAAGGGTAATGTCCATGGCTGGTGAGAAGGGGCACTTTACAGAGCAGTCTTGAAGGCTGATCAGAAATCTCCGGTGTGAAGAACCTGCGCCTCAGCAAGGAGAGGTGTGAAATTCAGGTGATAATAGCAGTTAATAGTTTATAGGACATACTCCGAGTCAGGCAGTGCTCTAAATGATGTCTATCTCAATCTACCTACTAATCCATTACGCCTGGAGAGGTGAAGTAACTTACACAAAGTCACAAAGCTGGTAAGTGGCGGGGCTGGGATTTGAACCCAGTACAGCCTGGCACTAAAGTCTGGCTGTTGCATTACCTCTAAAGAGGTAGGAAAGTTAGGGGACATGCATCCTTTGGAATCAAGCAGATTCAGGCCCTACAGTGTGTATTTGTTAACCATCCCAAAATAGCCCAAGTCTACACCTGGAATCCTCACCTCTTTGTGAATGAGCAGCAGAAGAGGAGGGGAGGGCAGGAGGCTCCAGCTCACAGCTCTGCAAACAGCAAGGGCTCCGCTTCTGCGAGGAGCCTCGGCCTCTTCTAGGAAAATCACTGGAAGAAGGGAAGGCGGCAGGAACCGTCGCTGGCCGACGAGCCCTCTGCGATCTGGATTCCTTGGAAAACTTCCACATGACGTTAGGCCTCGGCAATCTCAGCAGCGCCTGCACTTGAGATCCTTAAAGTGATCTCAATAAATCACCCATAATTCATGCAGGGCTGTGTTGAATGGCTCATATTAAGCTGGACGTCTAAGGCTGTGGGTCTAAAGAGATTTGAGTAAATTGGAGATATATCAAAAATGCTGGAGAAAGGACAAACATAAACGCTTGGCTCTGTTCTTCCCCTGGACAAGAGGTTCTTGTCTCTGCAGCTTAAGGCTTCGCTCTCTAAGAAGAAGGATCTGGGAAAGCGGGGAGGTTTTGTGCCTGTCCCCTCCTGCCCCCTGGTGCCACCTCTGGGACTCTCCAGTCTCCTGCCTGTCACTCATCTTTCTCGTGAGCACAGTAGAGGCCAGAGCAAAGCTTGCGGGCAAGTGCCATCCCCACCTGCGCCTGGCACCAGCGGCCCCCTCCTGCGCTGGCCCTCTCCGGCCTGTGGGAACCTGGGCACACCTTAGCCCATCTCCCCTGCTGGCTTGGGCAGAGGCCACACCCCCCCCCCCCCCCCCCCCGAAGGCCCTTGGGGTGCGCCCTGCCTCTTTTCGGAGAGGTTGGCCCTCTCTGGAATGTGGCTTACTAAGCAGTAGCTTTGCAACCTCAGCTCTCTGATAGCCTCCAAAAAGTGATGATTTTATAAATGATCCAGCATTTTCTTCCTTGTTGAAGTGGGATCACCATTCTCTTGGGGTTTTCAACATTCTAGGCAGAAGTGGAATTTCCTAACTAATACCTCTCCTAAATGTAATTGCTCTCGTACGGTCTTTCAGGAGCCCGGATTTGGTTCTTGGCTCTAAAAGTCATGAGCTCCGAGACCTGTGACAGGTTGCCTGGCCTCTCTGACACTTGGCATCCTCGAGCCCATCGTGCAGGGCTGACGGGATTATCTCAGGATCCTCACTCAGTGCTCACGGCCCATTATTTCCCAAGGTCCTGGAGCCCTCCTCCAGCCCGGAATGTTCTCGGTCCTGCCTTATTTGACTGTCAAGTCTTCAGGAGGGCGTGTCTGGAGTGTGTGAAACGTACTTGCTTTTTGTGTGTTTTTCCAAAATGGGGTGGAAGGTGGGTGGGTCAGGGGCTCTCCTCTGCAGATTGCAGACTTTCATGTGCTTCTAGTCACAGGTGAGGTGCAGCCTTTGAGGCAGACACACCGCAAACCTTAAACACTTCTGGAGTTTACCGCAGTAATTAAGGGACTTATTTTAAATGTATTTTGATTTCATTGCTAGCACTTAGGGAAAGTTGTACTGGTGCCAGGTGAGGTGAAATCTGTCAACAGGGAGTTTTTCATCTTCTGTTGCTCCCAAGACGCTCAGGCACTTAAGCGGGACCAGAAGTGGCAGTGCCCGGGCGTGAATGCTGGAAACGAGGAGACAGCTTCCCCGAGCGGATGCCACGGCCTCCCTCTCCGGCTCGAATAGCTCTTAAAAGGGTTTCTGTCTTGGGGACATGCCAAACCCGGGCTCCTCCCTAAAATAAGGCAGTGCCAGTGACTTGTGACTGTCTAGAGGACTCTGAAGCCTTTGGGCCCACCAGGGGTGTCCGTGGTGGGTGTCAGTTAAGATGAGGACAGTCTTTCCAACAAGCCTCGTGAGGCTTTATTTGGAGCTGCAGGATGGACACTAAGAAACGAGAAAAATCATGCAAGAGAATGCAACAAGGCTTGTGTTTTTTCCCATTAAAAAGATACGTAAGTTGGCAAAATCATTTTATTTATGTGTTCCTTTATTCAAAACACATTCACTTGGTAGCTACTACATGCCAGCTACTATGCCAGGTGTCTGGACACTGCAGTGAGCAACACAGGCAAGGGCCTTGCCCCCATGCAGCCTGGAGCCTAGGTGGAAAGAGATTAGATAGGTATTTACATAAAATATATTTTAAATTATCTTTGGGATAAGTACTGGTCATAAGAAGCACAAATATTGTAAACATTTATTACAAGAGCTCAAAATCAGGCAAACCTGGAGGATTAGAAAAGATCCCTCTTCAAGGGGCATTTTCACTTAGATTTGAAATATCTAGACACTGAATAGATGGTGAGAGGGGAGAAGAAGATATTTCAGTTGGAGAAAACAGCAGGTGCAAAGGCCCTGAGGCAGGAAGGGGTTTTGCAAAACCAGCCTGCCTAGGAGAAAAGACCTGTATGTGCTGATATTTGGCGAGTCCTGTCAGTTAAATGCCTCTATTGGCTCTAAATAACTCCAATCTAAAGTCTCCCTGGCGACAAGCCCAGGTCATGCTCCCAGGACTTTCAGTCAATGTTATAGGACCTCATCCTTCAATAAAAACAGACAACTGAGGGTCTTCAGACCTTTGAGGACATCCTATAACATGAAGTTCAGAACCACAAGAGCAAATACAGAAGAACTTGCAAGAACGATCTAATTTTCCAGGAGCAGAAGGAAAGCTTAAAGTGAGACAACACTATAATAAAACACTCAGAGAAACAAGAGAAGTTAGTGCACCCATGACGAAAGAACAAGTCGGTATAAAAATAACATGCAGAGGATTAGAAAGAAAGAGCTCTTGGCAATTAAAGTTACGAATTATGACATCTCTAAATGAAAAAATAATCATTGAAATGGTTGGAAATTAAAGTTGAAAATATCTTCTAGAAAATATAAAAAAGTCAAAGAGGTAGAAAAGACAGTAGGAGACAAAAGATAAGATACTAATTCTATCAATACTGGAGGTTTGATGGTCCAGAAAGAGACAACAGAGGAACAGAGAGAGGAGAAATTATTAAGGAAATAGCATAGAAAAGGGCCTTAAGGACATACAAAAATAATCCTAACACTCCTGTGGAAAGGTGGGATCTATTTCTCCGCTCCCTGGTGCCAGCGGGCTCTGTGGCTTGCTTCAGCCGCTAGAGAGTGGCAGGAGTTCTGAGGTAGCCTCAAGAGACTCTGCAGCTTGCACTCTTTCTCCTGGGACCCTGCTAATGACGGAAACCCAGGACCAAGCCTGGCTACCTGCTGGAGGACGGGCGATGAGCCGGAGCACAGAGAGGCGAATCCAGCTGAGCCCAGCCTAGGTGGGCACAGCCTGGCCACCGCATCAGAACCACTCCGCAGGGCCCAGGCCAAACGGCTCTCCATGCCTAAACTTGTGGGTAATGTGCGGTAAAAACTGATACGATGAGTTTCTAGACTGAAAAATCCCACCAAGGGCCCATCCCAGTGAATGAACTGAAGTCCTACAAATCCCAGGACATCATGAGATGAGAAAATCTCAAAGGAAAACCAGATCACTTACCAAGGAAGAGAAATGGGGATGGCATGGAAATTCTTAGCAGCAACACTAGGTGCTAGTAGATAGCAGAGCAGTATCCCTGAAGTTCGAGGGAATAATATTTCTAACCTCGATATTTTCTATCTAAACAAGATGTATTAGGTTTTATTGCTGCCATAACAAATTACCACAAACTTAGCAGCTTCAGACAGCACGGATTTATTATCTCACAATTCTAGAGGTCGGCAACATGGCAGTCTTGGCTCCTTCCTCAGGCTCGGGGCCTCCAGGGCCGAAATCCCAGTGTTGGCACAGCTGCGCTCCTTTCCCAAGGCTCTAGCTCGAGACTCTTGTTCCAGTGTCAGGTTGTTAATGGAATTGGACCGATACCCCCATTTCTTTGCTGGCTGTTGGCCAGAGGTTGTTCTCAGCTTCTAGAGGCTGCCCACATGCCCAGGCTCACGGGTTCCTTTGGCTGCCTTCAAAGCCAGCAGGGCTGCAGTGGGTCTGAGAGACAGAAGACTGTTGGAGACTAGATCCCATCAACCAAGGGAGTAAACCTATGTGTAAGTCTTGGGACTGGAAATAAGATGATGTTGAAGCCCCAAGACAGGAACTCCGTGGAAGGCTGAGATAGGAATGTATGAAAAACCTTCATGGAAGAGGGTGGGGGGAAAGGTGCTGAGCTAAGTGACCCTGGAAGTGTGCGGGTCCCTGAGACTAAAGGGAGCTGTGCATAGAGCTGCACTCCAGTTGATAAAGTTGAGTCCCATACTGGAATGGGTTAATGACACTGAAACCACTATACATGTACACTGGGATCAAATAGGTAAGTAGATGACACATGCCAGGAACTAGGTCTTTCACTGTCGGGGTGAAGAATTATAGGTAAGCGACGAGGAAAGGTTAGAATGATAGTGTCTTAATGGGTTAGAGTTGGAGACCTCTATGAACTCCTGCAGCTTCATATAGATTCAGATGGTTGCATATAGAAACATTTACAGAAATATATCTGTACACCAGTTCGTATACACACACATAGCCTCTTGTCCTCTTAGATGAAAGGGTCTAGAGGCAATGATGCCTTTGTGGCACTGAGCACACTTCATGCTCAGATCTTAGTTTCTAATACTGTTCTCCGGTAAAAGGACCCAGGGCTCCTTGGAGAAAAGGCTGATTCTAGGACTGTGGCAGGAAATGACCAAAATGATTCGGAAGCAACTTACAGTGCCAAAAAGTATGGAAGTGCCCGTATACAAACCAGCAAACACAACTTCCAGTAGTAAATAATAAAGGTATGTCAAAGGTGTACAGGAGCCAACAAACGTTCAACCACAGTTGTTCTGAACTACAAAATAGTTGAGGTAACGAAAGTAGTATTGAATTACAACCCAAAGTATAAAAAGAACCCAAGAATCCATCCTGATAGAAAGAAATGATTGAATAAGTAAGTAAATGAGGGGAGAATGAACACCCCCTCTGCAAAGGAATTCCAAATAATTTACGCACATGTCCATGATCAAGGCGATAGAGCATAACCCCCACTCCTTAAGTGTGGGCTTGACATAGTGACTTTCTCCCAAAGAGTATAGTTTAAAAAAAAAAATGAAGAAGGTAATTTTATAGTGGAGAAACCTGAAAGTAGTACCTCCAGCCGGTTGCTCAAGGCCAACATCAACATTGGTAAGTCACAGTGATAGTGTATATTTGATAGGATGTGATGAAAATGGCACTTGACCTCTGTGGTCTTTCTCCCCAAAACCCATAGCCCCAGTCTAGTTGTGAGCAAGACATCAGGCAAACCCCAAGTGAGGGGACATTCTACAAAATATCTGACCAGTGCTCCTCAAGGCTCTGAAGGTCTTCAGAAACAAGGGAAGTCTGGGAAATTACCACAGCCAAGCAGAGCCTAAGGACACATAAATGTAATGTGACATCCTGGTTGGGATTCTGGAGCAGAAAAAAAGGACATTAGTTAAAAACGAAGGAAATCTGAATGAAGTATGGACTTTGGTTCTGAATGTACTGACATTGGTTTACTAATCGTGGAAAATGTATCATGGTGATGTAAGATGTTAATAATAGGGGCCCTGGTGTGCGATATATAGAAGAGTTCTGTAATATCTTCACCAAAATTTTGTAAATCTAAATTTTTTTTAAAGTTTATTAAGAAAGAATTGATTAAAACATTTTGGAATATACTGCAGCAGTAAGGATGATATCGTTTCATGAAATTTTTGCTTCACTTAACTATAAATATATATGTAGACACACACTAGGTCTTGAGGGCAAATGCATTTCTTCCTGAGGATTGTGTATGCAAAGTTTGAAAAACACAGGATTAGAGGGTTCCGTTAGCTCTAATATTTCTTAAAATTATTCATTTTAAGTTGTTTAATGAGAGGTTTCATTCACTCAGTCAACAGTCATTCAGCAATTAATCGCCATGTCCAGAGTCCTGTGCTTTGTACTGCAGGGCATGGCACGGATGAACAAGACACAGGGGTTCCTCCGTTAGAGACATTAGCAGGCAAACAAATACGGGATCATGCAAAAGGCTGTGAAGTAAATGCCAAGCAGAGGCTTATAAAACTGCCATGAAAGCACAGAGGACAGAGTCAAGACTTGACTCAGAGTCAGGAAAAGCTGAATGGGAACTGGCGTTAGAGTTAAGACTTTAAAACATTTAAGACTCACTAATGCTTGCTCAGCACTTCGTATGTTTTCAGAGTCTCTGCAAAAATATCACAGGGATCATCTTATTTTATCCACACACCCATCTGGCTAGGTGCGGGTTTTACCCCCACTCTAGAGAAGAGCAAACCGAAGCTCAGAGAGGCGAGGGAACTGCCCTGGGATGCACAGCTCTGGAGTGAGGTCAGATCTGTGCCATGCCCTGTGTCTTAGAACTGACTACCCCATCGACACCACCTCCCAGCCATTCTCTCCTGTTTACTGTTTCCTGCTCTATTTTCCTCTAGCTACAAAGTATGATTTAGGAGTTTCACGCCCTAGAAATAGTATTTTGTTGCTTAGCTACCGCTGCTCGTCTTCCTTCTCCCTCCTTATAACACTCCTACACAACCCTCACAGCCCAGCACAATTGCTACCTCCCTTCTGTGAGTATCCTTTAGTCTCTAGCAGAACCCATTGCTCCCTTGTTTGTATTAAGCTTTTGTTGAAACCCTCTCTCCCCCACCTCCAGCCCAGCCATCCCACTCAAATCAGGGCCAGTCATCTTTCTCTCGTGTTTCTGCCTCCCGGCCGTGTGCCTGGCGGCACTATAGTCGCCGGATAAATGAGACGGGAAGGAGGAAAGAGCTGCGGGATTTCCGTGAGTGGATAAGGGGAATCCCAAGCTGAGGATAACACAAGTATAAGTGGAGTAGAGGACGGCCGAATAGTCCGGCGGCCTAAGGTGTTCAGACGCCTTAGAGAGGTGGCAGCCCGGGGCCGGGCTCTGCAGAGCTGGGAGCCTTGCCAGGAAGCCGGGGCTTTATTCTGTAAAAAGGGGGGGGAAATGGTGCACCATGGAGGGGTTTCAGGGTTTCAGGACAAGATTTGAATTGAATGAAACATCTTATTTTGTCTTCTCACCTTTGAAGAGGCTGGAGACCAGAGGAAATATGAAAGCTAATATTTACAGTGTCCCCATTATATTTCAGGCCCTGTGCTGAAACCTTTACCTAAACCCTCTCATTAATTCTCACGATAACCCAGTACGCCAGCTATTTTCCCTTGTTTTACGACTGAGAAGGTGAAGCTTCGACAGGCTGAGTAACTGATCCCAGATCACACTGTTGAGAAATGGCAGATCCAGGAGCTGAAGCCAAGTTTGCCTGGTTCCAAAGCTCGGGTTTTCTCACCACATCATTTGCCTCTTTAAAAACTCCTCAGAGCCCCTCCTCTTCCTCTGGCCGCTTTCTGTCTTCCCTGACCCACCTCCCTGGCCTTTTCATTCCTGTTTTCCTGGACCTAAGTGGTAGCGGCCTGGGGAGAGGGCGGCCTGAGCCCCAGCAGTAGGAACCACGATGATGGGTTTATTTGCCTCCCGCCGCGGAGGACAGGGGGACCGAGCCTGGGACGTCAGCCAGAGGCACTGGCTATGAGTACAGCCCCTGGATACACTGCCCATGTCCCTGCTCCTGGGAACCTTTCTGACATTTCGAAGGAGACCTCCCCTCCAGCTTAGGGGTACCCATTTTAGTGCCTTCGGGCATCTGCTGGTTTGAAATCTCCTTTTGGATGGATGTCCTTTGTTGTTACTTTTCTTCCAAGTCTCTCAGGCTAACCAAGGACACTGAAGGAGTTATGAACTTTTAAAAAAAAAAAGGCCAGTCCTTCCTTTCTGGATAATGGTCTTATGATTCTGGCATTCCCATTCAAGCTTCTCCAAACTTTTCAAGCAATATCTGCTTTCTGTGTGCTTGTGATTAAAATAAGATGTCCCTTAAAAGCCACTCCGACCTCTTGTGATGCGGTCATAAAAATGATTTCAGCATTAAATACCTCATTCCCATCGTGTCAGCTTCGAGACCACTGCTGGATGAATCATCGGAGAAATGAAACGCTTAGCAAAATGTTTTTCTTTCTGATTGCAGGGCTGAGGTTTATTCGATTAAAGGATGAAGGTAAATTGATCAAATATGTGGATACTTGGAGTTTGTTCTTCTCTGCTGAGGGAATTTTGAAACGCAGCGATCTGATTCGATTTTCCTCTCTGTGGCTCCCCGTGAATGAGGAAGAGCTCACGAGAAACGCCCGATGGCCTCGCCGCGTGCATGACAATTGGCCTGTTTCCATTTTTAGTTTTCCTGATGCCACTATGATCTGGAGCGATCACACCAGCGTCAACCAGCGTCAGAAAGGCCCCCTTCTAAGGAGCACCCAGGGACCTCATGACAAGCTGGCTTTGAAGCCTTCATGGAGTTAATAATAAAACATAAAAGCCTGGCCGGCATGGCTTGGTCATTGAGCATCGACCTATGAACCAGGAGGTCACCGTTTGATTCTGGGTCAGGGCACATGCCCAAGTTTTGCGCTTGATCCCCAGTCGGGGGCGTGCAGGAGGCAGCCAGTCAATGACTCTCTCATCATTGATGTTTCTGTCTCTCTCTCCCTCTACTTTCCTCTCTCTGAAATCAATAAAAAATAAAAAACACTGAGCTTTGCACATTCAATCTGCAGAGTCCATCTCCATTAACATTTGTCCTCCCAGCTTGGGGTTCCTGTGGCCTGTCACTCTTTTCCACCTCTGTTGCCTTCACTGTCCTGTGACCCAGGTAGCTGAAGTTTCAGGAAAATGAGAAGAGGCTGAGAAGAAGCTGAAGGATGTGGGGGCAGAAAAGGAACCGTTGGTTTTAACTTTAACTGTGCTCTCAATCCTTCACCCCGCTGGTTTCCAGAAGCTTCTGTGTCTGGGGGAGTGGCCAGCTGTCTCCCTGCTCTGAAATCCCCAATGTTCTTTAAACTCTGTTGTTTTGAAATATCACTAACCATAACAGTAATAATAAATAGTGAACTTGGTTAAGCGTATTCTGTGCGCTCACAGTGCACCGAAACCCTCCATTCCTCATCTTATTGAATCCTTACAACGTCCCTACAAGGTAGATGTCATCCTTATACATCTAGATGCGGGATGACTGGCCAAGCAGTGCTTCTGGGGGATGGCAGCCTCCACGAGCTCTTCCCCCTGGCATTCAGCATAGACTCTCCTAGTGGCCAGTGACCTCTGGGGCTGAGTGTAAGTCCCTGAGGTGGGGGGAGCAGGGAGAACCTTAGGAAAATAAACTTAATCCTATCTCATCTAGTAGGCTATCCCAGATTCCGTGCTACACACACACACACACACACACACACACACACAGAGGAATTCATTTCTCTCTCCTTGCTCTTTTCTGCACTGGGAAATGATACAGAAGGAAAAAAAAATGTTTTATTCATTCATAAAATAAACATACTGCCAGTTGTTTGGAATTCAAAAATCAGTAAGTGGAAAAAACCATGGGCCTTTGGGTCAGTTCCCTTGTGTTTGCATCTGGCTCTGCCACTTTTTAATTGTGCCATCTTAGTCATAATTTTTACTCTCTGAGCCCCAGTTTGCTCATCTATAAAATGGGATTGATGATATTTACACCTCGGGGAAGTTGAGGGGCTTGGGGTTACTACGTGCAGAGCCTGAAGTTCCTGGCTCACAGCCAATGGTGAGCAAGGATTGTAATTCAGGTACATTGTAGGAGGGGGAATGATTCAGCCTGGAGGGCCGTGGGGAGGGCTGGGCAGGGCCAATTTTTGGATCCACAGGATTGGGACTTCCTCCTACTTCCCCTCACTCAGGTACCTGGCAGAGTGTCCTGCTACTGAATCATTTACTGACTGTGCTTGCGAATAAAACTAGGCCATGCAAGGATCCAGGACTAGCCCTGTGCTCTGCGAAGTGAAGACTTGGGAGAACTAGGAAAATACTACTTGGCGTCCAGAGAATATCTGCTAAACGAGCTGATAAACACAACCAGAGGTGATTCCTTGTAGGCATTAACAAGATGCAGGGAGGGCGCCCTTTCTTTGGCAAATAGTTTACAAACAAAAGAAGGAATGGATGGACTCCTGGGGCCCACTGGGGAGTGATGCCACTTTGATAGCTAAAGAGGCCAAACCATTGTCAAAAATAGCAATATTTCTTGCACAACCAACTTCTGAAAATGCATCAGCAAACACTATGCTGCTGGAACAGCCAGAGACACGCCGGAAGCTGCTCATCTCATTAGTGGCCCTGGCCTACCCAGGCCAAATGCTAGCAAAGAAGCTCGTGACACTGAGAGGCAGCAGCCCAAAGTGAATGAAAACCCATCTTGTCCCCCAGCTGACGGAGGTGGCGGGCCCGGAGCCAGAATGTATTATCAGACTGGGGTTCTTTCAGGCTCTAAATTTAACCTGCTGGTGTTCTTTTCAAAGTAGCACCATCCTATTCAAACTTATGAACTAAAGAATTCACCATATGATGGGATTTGAGTGTAGGCAGAACCCGGTGTCCCAGGCTTGGCTCCGTCTTTCGCACTGTACGCCGCCACCCCAGCGGGACCATCGACGGCAGGCAGACTCGTTCACACAGCAAAGATCTCTATAGACTTGACCTTTCTTTGGGGTGACACCGCTAATGTCCTTGTAACTCTTAGCAGGCCAGGGGAGAGGAAAGTGCCAAGAACGAGGGAGAGAAGTCAGAAAAACACTTAGAGTGAACTAGGGTGTAAGCGAAATAGTACCTGCAAGGGAACCACACCTGCGGGATGGTTTAAAGCACACACACCTTCCTCTCCCCGCACAAGGACAGACCTTTGCTGACACAAGCTTCAGCCAACGGCTCAAGGCACATAAACACTGCCATGCTTGACTTCACTTGACTATGAAAAGTCCTCTTTCTGATAAACAAATAGAGATGGATAGAATCCAAAGTGGAAATTAGAATGATGAATAATAGACTAATATTACAAATAGCATAATCCTATTTTAGGCATATAATACACCCATAAACACATTCCAAAAATCTAGATGGATTTACATCAAAGTGTTAACAATGGGTACCTCTACATGGAAGAATTAGAAATAGTTTAAATGCATCTTCCTTTTTCTTATTTTTTTTTTTTTTAATTTTTAAAAATCTTTTTTGGTAAGTGAACATGAGCTACTTTTTTTTTTTTTTTTTTGTCTCTTTGATTTATCTTTATTGTTGAGTATTACAGGTGTCCCATTTTCCCCTCAATTGACCCCCTCCGCCTCACTCCCACCCCCTCCCCAGGCCTTCACCCCATTATGGACTGTGTCCATGGGTTATGCATATATGCATATAATTTCTTTGGTTAATCTCCTCCCACCCTCCACCCCCCTTCCCTGTTCCCTCTGAGATATGATCGTCTGTTGCATGCATCAATGTCTCTGGATCTATTTAGTTCATCAGGTTCTTTTGTTCATTAGCTTCTTCTTAAAGAAGAACCTTCAACGTTTCCTATAGTGCTGGTCTGGTGGTGATGAACTCCTTTAGTTTTTCTTATCTGTGAAGCTCTTTATCTGACCTTCAATTCTAAATGATAGCTTTGCTGGGTAGAGCAACCTTGGTGGTAGGTTCTTGCTTTTCATCACTTTGAATATTTCTTGCCACTCCCTTCTGGCCTGCAAGGTTTCTGTTGAGAAATCAGCTGACAGTTGTACGGGGGCTCCCTTGTAGGTAACTAACTGCTTTTCTCTTGCTGCTTTTAAGATTCTCTCTTCGTCTTTAACCTTTGGCATTTTAATGATGATGTGTCTTGGTGTGGGCCTCTTTGGGTTCCTCTTGTTTGGGACCCTCTGTGCTTCCTGGACTTGTAAGTCTATTTCTTTCCCCAGGTAGGGGAAGTTTTCTGTCATTATTTTTTCAAATAGGTTTTCAATTTCTTGGTCTCTTTCTTCTCCTCTGGCGCCCCAACAATACGAATGTTGGGCCGCTTGAAGTTGTCCCAGAAGCTCCTTATACTATCGTCATATTTCTAGATTCTTTTTTCTTTTTGCTCTTCTGGTTGGGTGTTTTTTTGTTTCCTCATGTTCCAAATTGCTGATTTGATTCTCAGTGTCCTCTACTCTACTGTTGATTCTCTGTAAATTATTCTGCATTTCAGTTCCTGTAGCCTTGGTACTTTATTATGTCATCGATTTTCTAAGTTGTTTCATAAGACTCTTACTAATATGGTTGAGCATCCTTATAAATAAAACTCTGAACTCTGTATCTGTTAGCTTGCTTGGTTTATTTCATTTAGTTCCTCTTCTAGAGATTTCTTCTGTTCTTTCCTTTGTGACATGTTTCTTTGCCTCCACATTTTGGCTGCTTCCAGTTGTTTGTTTCTATGTATTAGGTAGAGCTGCTATGTCTCCTGGAATTTGTAGAGTGGCTTTGTGTAGTAGGTGTCCTGTGGGGTCCAGTGGCTCAGTCTCCCCAGTCACCTGAGCTGGGCCTTCTAGGTGCTCCCCTGTGTGGGCTGTGTGCACTGTCCTGTTGTAGTTGAGCCTCAGTTGCTGCTGGCATCACTGGGAGAAATTGAGCCCCAGGCCGATCGGCTGTGAGGACCAGCTGCAACTACAGCCAGAGAGCTGCTGTGCTGGAGACACCCCTATGGAGCAGGATTTACTTCAGTGGAGCTTTGGTGTTCACCAAGTGCGCCCCTTGAGTGTCACTCGTGGATGTGGTAGGGTTGTAATCCAGTGTGGTTGAGTCTGACCACCAGGTGCATAGTCTCTGGGGCCTCCTGGGAGGTGCAAAGTCAGCCTGCGCCAGTGCCTTGCCCAGGGCCACCCAGCATGAGCTACACAGCAAACTGTAGTTGGCTGCACTTGTGCTGGGCTTGGAGGTGCCCAGGAGAGGCCAAGCTATGAGCCAATGCAGCTGCCGCTAGTACCAGGCCCAGGGCCACTTATCAAGCCGTATGGGGCCCGCTGCTGCTTGTTTGAGAGATTTTAGAAAAGTCCTAAGAGTAAGGCTCGAGAGGCCACTTGCACAGAAAAGCCCCTGGAAATGGCCTGGATGAGCTGCAGGTGGGGAGGGGCGGGGCCTCCGGGAATCACGGGGCGGGGCCAAAGGTGTGAGTCAGGTGCTGGCGACTCGAACATGGCGTCTGCCTGCCGGCTGTGCGGGGAGGACTCGCCACAGGAGCCATGGCCTCCGCCAGCCCCTCTGCCTGGGAGGAAGCCGCCCTCCGCCTCTCGCCCGGATCTCAGGCAGGTCAGTTCCTCCCCGAGTGTCCCGGGTCCTTTCCGGCTGCTGCCCGGCGCTGGGCTCAGAGGGAGCGTCCGAGTGAGTCCGCGCCGGACCCTTAGGAGGAGCTGCTGGGGCTCCCGCAGCCTCCGCGACCCTCAGGGACAGTCCCCCTGGTTTCACAGCCCGGAGTTGTGGGGACGTCTCTTCCCGGCCCTGGAGACCTGGGCTGAGGGCCTGATGTGGGGATGGGACCCCTCGCTCCTCCAGGAAACCCCCGCCACCGAGATTCCCTCCAGGGTTTACCCGCAGCAGCGGGGGTGGGCCCGAGGCAGCGTCTCCGCTTCAGCCCCGATCCGCCCGCGTCTCCGCCCCTCCTCCCGCTCTCGGTGCCTCTTCAGCTCCCTGGGGCTTCTGTGCAGCCAGGTGTCAGGAGGCTCTGAGTGACGGTGGTTCTGTATTTTAGTTGTGATTTTGATGTGGTTGCGGGAGGCGGCGGGGACCTCGTTACCTACGCCGCCATCTTGTTTCCTCCCCACATGAGCTGTTGTAATTGTAAAATAATATTTTTCATTTAAAAACTTGACAAGCTCTTATGTGAAACTGATTGAACTATGAACTATTTTCTCCTCCAAAGTGTGTAAAAGGTGCCACGGGAGGGGTCAGGGCAACGTGTTCATTGATGGAGGGAAATGGAAGTCTCCTGGGAATGAGCCCTTTCAATTGTTCACTGTGCTGATCCAGTGCAGCTTCCAGTCTAAGTGGAGATATATTCTCCTGAGGTCAACACACACAGTGTAAAATGATCTACCGTCGCAGTTGGAGATAGAGAAATGAGCATCAGATACTGAAAGGGCAAAGGCGTAAGTGTAACATATTTTGGTAATAAAAAATCTGATAAAAACATACCCAGGGACATATGTATACTGTGGCTCGTCATGCCTTGTCTCATATGCTCTTGTCCATAGAACCATCACAAGTTCCTAGTTAACTGCAGGATAAATTCGAAGCACTAAGGAGATACCGCCAACAATGACTCCTATTGGCTGAATCCTCTATTCCCCCGGCAGCCCCATCTTTTACTGTGTGAGGAGCACTCTGAGAACATCCAGGAGTTTGCCTTCACTCGTGACCGATTAACCTAGAAAACTCTCTGCTCCCCTATCCTTTCAGTCCTCAGTAAGTATTTACAGATCACTAGATGGTGGCTCCTGGAAGAGATAACAAAAGGCTGGAAAACTCAGCAGCAGGATTAATACATCTGAGTCAGCAGGGTTTTCTTTATTCCTCGCGTGCTTTTGAAAATAATGTTTCCCCATTCTCTCTGTATAGCCAATGTGGTCACCTTCATGCTCCCGGTGAAATGGTCCCAGGCTTTGGGATGACAGTCTTTAGAAGTCCTGGGCTTTGGGATGACTGTCATCCCCTGAGCTCAAGTATAAGTGTGAACCCTCTGGCTGGGCTGAGGACCCTGATCCATCCTGCCTCAGCTTTCAGGTCAGGGGTTCTCTGTGGTGAGCAGAGAGTAGAGTCAACACCTTCAATGGAGTAAAAGTGCTCAATTACCTAGTTCCAATTTTATCCATGCCTAGCTTCTTGTAAGATGTCCTCATTGTCACACTTTGGATCAGAGAGACGTGGCTGAAGATGATGGGGAGCCAAGAAACAAAGCAAGCCTAGCCTTGAATGTGGTCCAGATCCAATAAGGCCAAAGTCAACAATGAGTGGACAAGAGGAGAAATTGGAGAGAGGCCCTATGGCATTGAGGTTGGTGTTCCTCCTAGACCCCTTCGACTCCACTGTTGAGAGTGACATGCCAGAACTGCCTCCTTCTCCAGAGAATGGACCTGACCAAACAGGAGATGCCCACACTGAAGGAGAATGGAGAGGGAAGGAGAGCCAGAACCTGATGACTGCTAGGCACGGACAGGAAGAGCTTAAGTCATGCCCCAGAGCTCCCAGGGACCAAGCTGAAGCTCATCTCCAGCCAGGACCGAGTCCTTCCTTAGCTTCCTTCCCCTGTCTTATCCTGATGCCTCATTCCCTTCTTTCAAAACCATTCCACCAATAAATCATTTTCACAAGAATCCTCATCTTAGGCTCTGCTTTTATTTTTTATATTTTTATTGATTTTAGAGAGTGAGGAAGGGAGAGGGAAAGAGAGGGAGAAACATCAATGTAAGAGAGAAATATCAATCTGTTGCCTCCAGCACACACCCCAACCAGGAATCAAACCAGCAAACTTTGATTGCACAGCCAGCCAGGGCAGGGTTCTGCTTTTAGAGACCCTCACCACCACAGGTACCATATAGCTAAGGCCAAGTCCAGGGTTATCATGGAGATCACTTTTTAGGAAAATAATTTAATTGCAAGGTGCCATGGGTGTCACGGAGCAGGACTGCCTAGGGAAGAGTTTGCCAGCACTTGCCCTGACTTTTCCTGGCCCCGGCATCAGGAGCCACATTTCCCAGGCATATGCTCAGAGAGCCAAGGTGACATCTGCACTTGGTTGATAACAAAAGGATGGAAACAAATTATAAAGCTGTTCATTGTTGCACCATCCAAAACAAAGCAAACTGCTAGGAGCATTTTGGCGTATTCCATGAATTTTATTGTACAGAATTTTAGTTACATTCCATGTTAACTGAGAGGTGATTTTTCACTTAATATTAAATGTCAGCATTTTTACTAAGTTATTTAAATGTCTCATGCTCCCTATTTTGGTAGCTACCTACCATCTTATCATTTGTGCATATCATAATTTACTTAAATATCACCTCACTGTTCGCCAGTTATACAGAGTTCAGACTGTATTTTTGGATTATGCCTTTAGGATAGATGCCCATAAGTGAAATTACTGGGTCAAATGTAAACATATTTTAAAGCTAAGAAGCCATATTTATTTTCCCAAGGTTACATGTATTTACCATTCCACCAGTAATGTATGCGAGTACTTTTTGTACCCTGCGACCTCCCACCTTAAATGTCATTTAAATTTTGTTTTCTAATATTTTAAGGAAAGTAATATTTGAGTGTCATTTAAATTTGCATGTTATTGTTTGCTTATAAGACTTGGTATTTTCCCATGTGATGTTTACCAGTTTTGTGTCTATTTTGTCAATATCTTATAGGCGTCCTTTGACAATCTAGCTCTCAGGATTACATATTCTTATCAATGAAATGAACTCTTTATGCTCCAAAGATATGACCACTTTTGTCATATGTGTTACAAATATTCCCCCGAGTTTTTTCTTGCTTTGTTTTCTAGTATTCCCTTGAAACATGCCGATATATCACATTTTGTCCCCTCAAGTCTATTGATAATTTTCTTTGTGATTTATTGCTGTTATTTTTAAACTTAGTAACTTAGTAACAAAACCATTTTGGCTTTTAGAAGACTATAACACCAAAATGTTAGCAGATGTAGATTTTCTCAGGATTAAAAGAATGGTTGCTTTTTCTTATTTGTATTTTCCAAGCATTCTGGAATGAATTAATTTTCTGTAATAAGGAAAAACTTTAATGTATTTCCTAAAATTTCTTCTTTTTTAACATCGAGTTTATTTTAGGGAGAGATAAATCTTTTTAATCCTCCAAGGACTTGTCATTGGTGTTAATTTAGCAATTGCTATGTGCCAAAGCAGCTGAAACACCAGTGGCTTACAACAACAGTCATTTCTTATCGTAGCTCATGTGTCTGTAGGTCATCCAGGCTCAGATGACCTTGGGTGGGCTCTCTCACTTGTCTGCAGATAGGACTGGGGGGCTCAGTGGAGCAGAACTGGGCTGGGGCTGCTCATCTGGGGCAGCTCTGCTCCACCTGCCCCTCGACCCCTCCTGGGGCTGCCAGATACTCTGGCACGTTCTCCATCTGGCAAAGGTAGAAGCTCAAGAGGGCAAACTTACGCACACAGGGTCCCTTGAGACCTAGGCACACACTCCTCCTTCATTCTTTAAACCAAAGCAAGTCGCATGGGATAAGGAAATGTACTCTGCCTGTTGGAGGGACTCCAGAGTCACATGAAGGAAGAATAAAGAATTGGGTTCAATACTGCGATCAGTCTACTGATCTATGCTTACAAAGAGATGTCTATTTGTGTCTGGTTTGGCTTATCAATAAAAATTCTCTAGAGAATATAGTCAATAGTATCCTAATAACTTGTGTGGTGACAGATGGTTACTAGATTTATTGCGGTGATCAATTTGTAAGGTGTAAATGTTGAACAACTATGTTGTACACCTGAAACCCATATAATATTGTATGTCAACTATACTTTAATAAAAAAGAAAGGAAATGAAAGCAGTAAAAGAGATGTAAAGTTGATGGAGAAAAAAAGTCTACCGCATGTTCATGTATACATACCCCTATGATTAAGACGTGTCTATTATTTAAGGTGGAGTTGCTTAGAAATTGTGCAACTTTATGTAAATATAGTTATCCCCAACTTTCTTAAAGCTTACTAATATACTTTGCAAAAGTTTCACTCACAAAAAATTATTTTTTAAATTACAAATAGTACACTACAAATTGATAGAGAACCTTTCTTAAATGCTTCACAGAGAAACACCCAGTTCCAGACCAAGTAATTAAAGTGGGGAAGCGGAGCAGATTCTGCTTCAGACATCAGACTCCAGGGAACTTTGAAAAGGCAGAGATGGAGGAACAAGCTGGGGGCCCCATTTACGGCTAAGCAGCCGGGGGGGCACCTCCGCCCAGAAACAAATGGGCCCCAGGGAGAGACTTTCTCTAGCGCCTGCCGTCTGTGAACAGCGCTCTGTGAGGGGCACGGGCCTGGGCAGAGCGAGCAGAGTGGAGCGGGCAGGTGCAGTGACAAAAACAGCTCCGCCGAGAGGCTTGTTCGCACTGACGGCAGCCGTCTGGTCGGGCAGGTGCACGAGCAGAGGGAGCTGAGCAGGACGCCACGGGCTGGCCTCCCAGCCTGCCTGTCACCGTCACTGTCACCGGGCCCTGCTCTGGGCCGGGTTCAACGGAGACATGGGGTCCGGCCGGCTAGGAGGTCATCTTAAGCGTGGCTGAGGTGGCCATCGTGTTGGTCTTCCTGCACCTTCCCAAAGCAGGTCACAATTCACAAAAGCTTCCCACAGGCTCCATTCCATGTGTCTCAGTGGCCATTCAAATATATAGGAATGTCTCTTCCCTCTTCTAGTGAAGAACCCGAAGGCTCAGAAAGGTAGTTGTTGGACTATCGCAAACCAGACGAAACATAGTTTGGGTCTAACTCTTTGCAAGTCCCGTTTGTGGAGAAAAGGAAGACTTTTTGTGGTCCGAGGATTTTAGTCAAGCGAGTGTAAGTTTCTCCAGGTTTCACCAGCAATAGACTTTGGGGTGTAAAGTAGGATGAGGTCAGAAGGGGATTCCCAAGGGAGCCCCGGGACCACAAATCTGTTTCTGAGGCAGCAGCTGAGGCCACGCCCAGGGTCGAAGGGTGAGAGGGACAGACTGACCTGACGTCAGGGCCTGGCCATTCCCTTCTCTTCAAAGCCCTCACTCAGGCCTGAGGTCAAAGGTCTAATCGTGTTTCCTGCTGCTCCTTTCAGGACACTAATGGGCTACTTGAAGAGCTCAACTTGCTAAAAGCCCCACTGCTTTTGGAAAGAGGAGCTTTTAAACAAGAGGGGCCTGTTAAGTGGGCACTCTGGCATTCTGCAGTTAGATGAAAAGGGTGTTTGATACTCCAGAGGGTAGCTGTCACCTGGGGGAAAGGTTAAGTCAATTATTTTGTCTAGAGATGGAAAAGATGAGGAGTCCGCTTAGTCACGGGCTTCAGGTCTATGGGGGCCGCTCTGGGGAAGACCGTAGCACCTGCCCACCCTCTATAGCAGAAGAGTTGGGCTCCTGTTGCGGGAACATGGTCTAGGTGAGGCCGATGGAAAGACAGTTGGATTGAAGCACTGCCTGTCTTTGCTTCGGCAGATTACCATCAATGGGGTCTCCCCAGAGGGACATCATCAGGACAGGAGGTTGAGGTTGATGACCCTTAGAGCTTGGTTCTGGACAAGACAGAGAGTGCCAAGACCTAGATGTGGGTCCTGGTTACTGCTTACTTATTGGGTCTGAGAGACCATTTCCCTGCACCTCAGTGTCCTCATCTGTATAATTGGATTAGTGGTTATTTTCCTATGGTAGAGTAAGGAAGATGGACCAAGATAATGTATGTGAAAGTGCACTTCAGACCACATGGCACTAAGCAAATGAATGACATTATTTTTCCTGGAATAACTGCTGATTATTTTTCAAGTCTGGTGTGCACTAAAATTTTTCTTCCTGCTTTGGATAAAGTTGCCAGATTGCTTTGGACTCAACCTTGAAATAAGGTGCCAATTATTTTTTTCTTCTAATTCTCAGGCCTCTTGCTGCATGTCCTGCTTGCTCCTAGCTGTTCAAGGACTTGTGCCTTTCAGAGAAGCAGGGAACCTCAAAGAGCATCTTCTAAACCAACTTTCAATCCATGTTGGTTTTCCTTTCATGGGTGGTGGTTCGGCTTCCTCTTGAATGCCTGTGGTGATAGCGAAACTCACTATCTCATTTTAGAAGCTATTCCACTAAAAAATTTCAGATAGTTAATAATTCATTTCTTCCTATGGGAAGCCCAAATCTATTCTCCTATAGCAGAGCTCAGAAACTGAGACATATCATCCAGAAGCTGGTAAATAAATGAATGATGTGGTCTTGCTAAAAACAGGAGTCATGGAGGATGCAGTTAACTGGAGAAGAGATGTCTTTCCAAAGCAATGGCAGCTACTCTACACCAGTAGTTTTTATAGCCCTGCAGGAATGTGGGCCCCGACTTACCAGACCCAGAGCTTGGCTTGGGCCTGGGGTGGCTTAACTCATGTGGAGCGCCCAATGAGTCACACTTGAAAAGAGGCTCTCCTCTGGGATATTGTTATATATCAAAATTAGAAATTGGATTTGAATCATTTTAATAAACTTTTACTTCTCAAAAGGAGCGCCCCAGGGGTGCTCTCTCCCCAGCCCAAGTGCAGAACCTAGGGCAGCCTCCCCAATTACTCTCCCAAAGGGTGGTATTTCCAGACCCCCTTAACTTTTAAGAGACAATGGAACTCTTTATTTTTGTGTAAAATTTCAAGGTTGAAGTTAGCTTTATGTTAAACATTTCATAAAGCCAGACAAAATATTCTCTGGGAGGTGAATGTGACCCATCCCCCACCCCCAATTTGACATCTCTGCTGCCCAAGAGCTGCCACCCTCAACTTAGTTCTATTTTGGGGGGCCAAATGGAAACAGACCATTCCCAGCTCTGTAAGATGGGCCTTTGGAGATGCAAAGACATCTCTTATCCCCTCTAGGTATTTTCCCTACCAGAGTAGAAACCACTAGCAAGTTTTTACTTACCTCTTTGTCCAAACTTCCAGCCGGGTCCCCATCTCCTCTGACCCAGGACTCTTCAAACTAGACTATTAGAAGAAAAACAGTCCTGAGTAAACTTCAAGTTACAAAACTTGTGATGAAGGCATTTAGGGAACTTACACAAGAGGAATTGAGAAACCAACCTCAGAATTGGTTCAGCAGCTCAATGACGATCATCAAGTTGTTCACATAATTTTGTTTTGTCTTGCTCAGAATGCCAGTGATGTATCCTAAGGTGACAAACTGTCCTGGTTTCCCAGGTTATGGGACTTTTAGTGTTAAAATTTGGAAAGTCCTAGACAAAGCGGGATGAGTTTGTTATCTTACTTCTCTCCTCTTAGTCATAAGATGGCTGCCACAGCCCCAAACTGTGTGAGAATATGGGCCATCTTTACACATACTTCTCTCATAGAGAAAAAAATAGTCTTTCCCTAAAACCCCAGTAGACTTTCCCTTCTACCATTGACCAGAATCCTTGGTCCAAAGAGGATTATGATCACTACAGTTGGCTTAGAACAATCATCATTTTTCCCCTTGGTTTGGGCACATTGGAACCAGACCTTCAGTTGAATTCTGCTGGTATGGGAGAGGGGAGGAATGGCCTGTGGGTGGGCAACTCACAGTATATGTCACAAATGCCACGCTGAAGATTTTGGATTTTGCCCCGAAGACAGTGGGATATTATCGAACAGTTTTAAGCAGAAGGCAATAGGCTATCACTTATATTTTAAACTTGGAAGCAATAGTGTAACTGGATTAGAAGGGATTTGGGAACAAGACTGAGAGAAGAGAGATTCATTAGTAGACTACCGCACTAATCCAGACAGGAGATGATAAGGTCGGAACTAGGACTGTGATTTTAGATGTGTAAACGAAGTGATGAATTTGAAAAAGTCATAGAACATCATCTCACACGTGAATGAAAACTGCACACAGCACAGGTCGGGCTGCGATTATTCCCATTTGTGAATAAGAAAGAAAATAGTGGCACAGATCTTAGAGGTCACATATCCAAGTTTCTCTCTGATGCCAAACATTATCTGCCTAATGAAGCTGAACTCCCATTGCTACCAGAGTGGGATTTCTCCCATAATTTGGCTCTTGGACAAGTTCAACACCAGCTGGATTGCTCTCCTGGAACCCCCGCGTCTACCTGGCGCCAGGTGGGTGTCAGACTGGGCAGAAAGCCCTCATTCTTTGTAGTTAGACAGCTTTGTAGATGATGACTGAGGCAGGATGTGTTGACTAATCAAATCTACCTCGGCAGAGATGAACAGTAATGTAGACTTAAGAGAAAGAACATGAAGTTGGCAATATCAGTCCAAAGATTTGCCTCCCACTCCCAGGAATAGTCTTGAATTATTTATGCATGTTTTGCAAGTGAAATCAGCTAAACTCCCAAAGACCTCTAAAAGTGGAAAATTAACCTAGTGGGAAATCTAGCTTGGGGTCATGCATTCTCCTTGGTGAGCCATGAAAAGGACCATGAGGAATATATTGGGTGAATGGTGGCTTTGGTGGCATTGCTGAATAAAAAGAGGAGTTGGGACAAGAATCTGACAGATTGTGCCTATGTCACAGCACCCTATTTTTTTCCTTTGCAGGTCTTATCGCATCTGGCAATTATACATTCATAATGAATTTCTAAGTTGTGGCCTGCCTACCCCATGAAGATAAGGGTGACAGGGAGTTTGCTCACCGCTCTATTTCCAGGGGCTAACACAGTACTTGGCATGTAGCATATGCTTAATAAATATTTATTGAATTAATTTTTTAATTAAATGATTACTCCATGCTGTTTCTTTGCCTATATCATCTCTTTGAAGCCTTCTAAAATCCCCGTAACATAGATAATGAAACTGAGATTATTTCTATTTTATAGAAAATAAAACTGAGATTCAGAGCTTTACAGTGAGTTAACTGGGGTCACACATGGACCTAGGCTGTCTCATATCCCAAGCTCTTTTTTCTCTAAATGTGGTTTGGATTTTCATTTCATGTAATGATATTTCTCAATACAGAGGAACTCAATGTTGGTTTAGCTCTACCCCTCACTTTATAGATGAGAGGCTCTAGGCCCCAGGAGGCCAAGCATCTTGGCCAAGTTAAATCAGTTCTCAAGTAAATCTAACCCAGCATTGTTTTCAACTGGACCTTGAAGTTCCTTTAAGATAAGGCAGCCACTGATTCAGAAAGAGCCAGAGCCTGTGGGTTGGACCTGACCTATCTCTACAGCATTGCTGGATGTCTGCAGAGTAGAAAGGCATGAAAAAAAAACCTCATCAGATACAAGTTTTAAAATCTACACAGTTGTTTTCTGGTTCTTAGCTTTAACTGGCACAGTCCTCTTTTTGACCGAGGGGAAGGCCAGCCTCAAGCTTTTGGAAAGCCACTGTAAGTTTGCTGTTGAAAACTTCCAGGTTTGGATGTAATCTAGACTCTGGTAAAGTACTTAAGCTAATAAAGGTCTAACGCTTCCTCCAGGCTCCTTCCGAACGCCCTGCTGGCTCAGCGTGTACAAACCCACAGGAGAACGCTGTGTCCATGGCTTGGACAGCCCCACACATGTGATCCTGGCCGGGGCACTGCCCAGAAAACAGGACCTTTGCACTTCCCTGTCCCTGTCCTCTCCTGACACTTTCCTCCTCAACATGCTACCCGAGTCACTTCTTTAAAAATTTGATCTGTATGTCCCTGAATTTCAGCCTACGAGGTATATTACCTGCCTGAGGTTAAGCTTGCAATTCAGCCGAAGGCACTGAGAAAGCCCCGGATTCTAAATCCATCTGCCTGCTCCTTCCCCACCCCCTGAGCTGAGCCCTTCCCTCTGCCAGGCACTGGGCCAGGACTGCCACTCAGGTGCCTGTGAGTAGCACCCAGCTCCTGCCAGCAGGGCTTTCATCATGGGGGGGGGGGTGTCACACTGCAAAACCTGGCATGGTCCTGGTCAATTCTTTGTGACTCACTGGACTTTGTGCTTTTCTGTGGCCCAGTGTGGTCTTATGAATAGAAGAAAGATGACTGCCTCAGTCCATATACGACAGCCCCCAGGGCATGAAGGAGCATCTTTTTCAGTATTGAAAATTTTTCTTCCCAGGAGCCTCAACAAAATATCCCTCAGGTCTCACTGGCCTGACTTGGGACACATGGCCATCTCTGAGCCAATCCCAGAGGCTGGAGATGGCATGAGTGTCTCAGGACTGATTTTCTTGCAACCCCAAACCAGAACTTGCTAATAAAAGCCAATTTTCATTTTTAAATTTCTGCTAGGGCATTGTTGCTTTACTTAACCGATCCTCATCTTCTCCCATTTGTTATCATCATCACCATCTGGAAGGCGGATGTTTAAGATCAATCGTAAAGGAGAAAATGAATGAATCTATGACAACTGAGTAGATTTCTTGCTGCTGGCACATCTAGAAATTTCCCATTTCCGTTCCATTTTGGACTTCATCCTAGAGGCCATGGGATGTCCTCAAACATTTCTAAGCAGAAGGTGGTAGATGGGCTGTTGCTTGTATTCCAATGACTCACGTGGGTCAAATCTGACAGGAAGCCAAGGTAATTAAGGAACCCTCATGGGACAGCAGTTTCAGTCTGTGCGAAGCAGATCATCTTGAACATGGCACTTGGTCTCCAGGGTCATACTTGGAGGAAACCAATGCGACTGATCGGTAGCACGGGGCAGGAGGGCTGAGGTATATTCCCAAGGGTCTGTCCTACCCAAAAGCCAGATGTTCTGCCTCCCCCTAAAGCCAATATATGCTGAAAAAGTTCCCCGTCAAAGCAAAATCTTGAGGCCCACTGTCTTCCAGGCTCTTTCAACTGCCACTGAGGGGACTTGACAAATGGTTCCCGCACGACTTCTCTTCTCGCACTGGGATTTCGGTTAGCTAAGGTTTACTAAAAGTACTTTCTTTTCTGTTCGTTCAGGGAACACCACTTTCAAAATTCAAGTCAAAATTTCCCCTTCCCTGAAGAGTTCCTGTCCATACTGAAGCTATTCCTAAAATTAGCAAAGCATTCCTTTTGCCACAAAACAACAGTCCCTTTACAAAAAAAAAAAAAAAAAAAGACTATTTCCTTTCTGGACACAGATTGATGTAAGAGAATTGAATGGGGGAAAACGAGCTTCCATCCAGCTTCTGCAGTTGCTTCCCTATTGGCCCAGAGTCGGCCTGTTATTGGGATTATACTGCACTCATTTGGGCAAGGGCTGCTCAGAGGCAAAAACTCAGATCCGTTGAAACCGGATGCTTTCATTCAGTGACTCTCAAGCTTGCGTGTTCATCAGAATCTCCTGGAGGGTTTGTTAAAACAAAGATCTGGGTACCAACCCCGGAGTGTCTGGTTAGTCAATCTGGGGTGGTGCTCAGAATTTGCACTTCTAGCAAGTTACCAAGTGATGCTGATGCTGCTGGTCCAGGGACCAGACTGGAGACCACAGCTCTAAGTTAATAGTTTTCAGTCCCCACAAAGTTTTGAGAGAAGAAGCCATTCCCACCAGAACTGTGTGACTGGCGGCGACTGGCAGTCTCCTAGTCTAGAGGCTGTGGCCTGTGAGGGGCTCTGGGGTCATGTCTCTGGCTGGCCAAATGTTATCCCCACAGAGGGCTTTGGTCACTTCTTTCCTCTGAAGAGGCTGTGTGAGAACTGTCAGGGAAACAACACCGTTTGGGGTAGCACTCAGATGAACTTGTGTGTGAAACTGGGTTCCTTTGCTAACTAGATATGTGATCGTGAGCCAGTGAAATAACTTTTCCTGAGTATGTTTACTTGTCCTCAAATACAAATAGTAATATTCTATTGTCATGGTTTATAAACCTGGCTAAGGTCTCTTCCCTCTCTCAAACCTGTTTCCCCTTGATAGTCCCCCTTCTTGATAAAGGACATCTCTACCCAACCAGCTGTCCATAGATCCTGGGAGCCATTTCTGTCAACCTCTTTCTCTTTCACTTTCTGCGTCTAATCAACCACCAGGTCCTTTCTACCCTACTTCCAAAATGTGCCTTGGCCCTGCACACTTCTGTTTCCATTGTCCCTCCTGCCCCTACATAGCTACCTTCAACTCAACTACAAAAAACAACTTTTGACATACCTTACTAGTTCCTATTTCATGTAGAATAAAACATAAAATCCACAGCATGGACGACAAAGGTCCACAAAGTCTTCAGGCCCTGCCTCTCACTCCTCTCACTCACTGTTCTGGCTGTGCTGGAGCAGCCAGCTTTGGGATTGCTGAACATGCCAAGAAGCCAAGAACTTTCCTGCCTCAGGGCCTTTACACATTCTGCCTTCTCCCCTGCAAGCTTTCCCTCCCATTGTTTTTCCAGGCCTGCTCCTCCTGCAGGGCATTTGTACCTGCTGCCCCTCCGCCTGCATTCTCATTGTCCTAGATCTTCCAGTAGACCTCTCCTTCGCTTCCCGCAGGCCTGCTCACTATCACTCTCTCAAGTGAGAGGAAGGGAGGAAAGTGGGGTAAGGAAAGGAAATGGAGCCAAGACTAACTTTGAAAAAGTGCATTACAAAAAGACCTTTCCCTTGCTGTGACAAATTCAGCTTGAATTTTTAGTGTCCAGAACAGAAAGGGAAAAAAAAGACAACTACACCATTCACCAAGTATATAAGATAAAACCTGAATAGTGCCTCAGAAGTCCATCGATTTTTAGCATGAAAACCAGACAGGACCCCAACTCTGATGTAATGAATGAGATTTTCGTGGCAGCCTGACAGGAATGTGATGGAAAATGTCATAAGGCTGCAGCTTCTTCAGTATAAGCTGATGCCAACGCATCACAGCGCGGGCCTCATGAGATGCAGCTCAGGCCCTAGTGTCTTGCTGATATGGCTTCATTTGCAACAGATTTCAGAACTGAAAGAACAAATAGTGTTAAAATATATCTCTCAGGTGACTTGTGTTGCCTTGAGGCCTGAAATATGTGTATGTTGTTTTGTGTTTTTTTCATTCAATAAACCTTACTGGGCACCAATTATATTTCAGACATTGTGCTAAGTAAGTGCTGTAGCAATGCAGTCACTACTTGGTGATCAAGGACATGGGACTTAGTAGTAATTTCTCAAGGAAAGAGAAGTCACTTGAGACACTTTATGTGTGCATCCAAACACCCATCCAATTGTTTATTCTCAAATATTTATTGGCACCCTGCCATGTGTCAGGCACTGCGCTAAGTGCTAAGGTCAGAAAGGCGAGTAAGGCAAGTTTCTGCCTTCAAAAAGCCACTGCCTAATGAGGGAAGAAGGCCACTGTAGCATGCTGCTATACTGAAATTACGTACCAAACATTGTGGGTGCTCAGAGAAGACCAAATGGACACACAAGCTATTTTCCAAGAATTAATCCCAAGAGAAGAAACTTGTATGGTCACTTTTCTTATGTAGAGGGTAGATGGTGGCAAAGGGAGAGAGAAAGTATGCGAGAGCTGAGAAATGGATGAGGCCGGCTTAGAGTGCAGCAATTAACAGAGGAGCCCTGGAGGTAGATAAATTTGGGCTTGGGATGCCTCTGCCGTTCAGAAGGTCCAGGACCTAAGGGTGATCTAATGCTGCCATGTAGAGCCATGAGAATCAAGAGAGAGAATGCTCATACAGTAATTAACACCGTCCCTGGTGCAGAGTGCCCGCTCCATACGCTCTACTTGTGCTTGTGTTATCATACAGTCACATCTCCTTTGCAAGGAATGTATGTTGAAACATCAAATAGGGTTTGGATATGTTGGATGCTTATGCAGGGGCCATGAGGATGGCAATAGACTTGATCTTTGAAGGACCAGAGTCCAGGTAAGAAAAGATCAGTAAATTGGGAATTGTGATCAGAGGTCCACCTGGCCTTTGTGGGTCCTCAGACGAGCAGCACCTGCCATGGCAATGAGAGTTGAATACTAACTGTCCTCTGTCTAGAGTGTTAGGGACTTGCATGGCTCAGAACAGTGCTTTTGTGTGGGGGGGCTGGGGGGGGTCTATTATCCTAAGGCTTACTTCTAGCTCCAGCCTCACCAATCTACTTTGGTGGGTTATATCTCAGATATTGATCTCTTTGGTGAAAATGAGTCAGCTCAGCATAAATTTGGGGGTAACCTTTGGCCTTGATAAATTTTGAAAAACACTATTCCCCATTACCAAGTTTTCTGAATTGGTTGAGAAAGTAGACCATCTATGTATATATAACAGTAATAATAATATTATATAACATCATATTCTTACATACTTTATGTATTATATGCAATACAATAATAATAATATCTAATTTATTGGGTGCCTATTCTGTGCCAGGAACTGTATTATATGCTTTACATAAATCATTTTTTTAAATTCTTACAGTATTTCTATGAAGGGGTTGTTTTTGGATGAAGAGACTGAGGCCCAGGGGTTCTAAATCATTTGTTCAAGGTCCCCCAGCTGGTAAACTGCTGGGATTAAATTCAGACAGTGTCCCTGGAGGCTAGCTCTTAATTGTTAGGCTTTCAAGTATGTGTCCTTACCTATATATCTATATATCTATATATATCTATATATCTATATATCTATATATCTATATATCTATATATCTATATATCTATATATCTATATATCTATATATCTATATCATCTACCTAATTAAACAAATTGTTTGTAAAGCTTGGTATAGTGCCTGATACATGGAGGGGCACACTACATGGTAGCTATTATCAGCAGTACTATATAGAGCGAAATCTGACTGTTCACTCCCTAGTCATAAGCACTATAGCATGGTAGTTAAGGGAATAAACTTGGGAGCCAGAATTGCCTGAGTTCAAATCCCAGCTCTGCTACTAATTACATATGCAATCTTGGGTGAATTCACTCAGTGCCCTCACCTATAAAATGAAGATAATAATATTTACCCATGTGGTTGTTGTAATGACAATGTCCACACTCATCTGAGTGTATGCCAGTATTATTATAATAATCAGTACCAACCCAAAGAGCAGGAACTAACCTTAATGCAGATCAAACATGCTTTTTCAGTGACCAATGCAACTTGGGAGTGAACTTGTTGACCTTGGAGAGTCTCACACATGTTCTGGCTCAAATCTGAGAAATGAAGGTGTATAAGGTATGTTGATCCAGCCCCCTATCCCCACCCCCATGGGAAAAAGATGTGTCAGGCCAGTCATACAGGTCACTGGGTACAGATGCCCCAGCCTTTGAAGACCTGAGCCTACGGAGGTTGAAAGAACGGGCACCCCACCGGGCAACGGTTCAGCTCAAAGTTCACATTGTTGCGCATTTGAGAACTTCCTGACCAGCCACCCTGGTGTCAGAGGGATCTGAACCCCTCCTTGTCTTGGGCCCTGACATGGAATTGTGAGCGAATGCTCACGTTCACAAGACAGCACAGGGCATCAATGGGCCGATTATGTCAAACATCAGAAGACAAAGCAAAATAGAACTTCAAAGACTTAGGAAGGGCCTGGAATCCCCTTTCAGAAGTCAGCAAGTCAGCAAGGTCAGCTGTTGCTAAAATCCCCATATTGGGCTCACATTTTGGCTTTGAAATTACAGCTCAGATGGCAAATAAAATTCTTCAATGTATTTAAACTTTGATGAAATCGTTTCACCCTCTAACTCTTACCTGAAAAAGATTTCTTTTTTTTCATGAAGGTTTCCCCTTTGAATGTCACTTCTACATTTACGTTATAGCGTTCACACAGCTTCCATAAATATGTGTGTGCACATTTATACCATATATTTTCCCTCTAAAATGGAAGGAGAGAGTGGGGGATTGGAAACCTTAATACTTTTTTTTTTTTTTAATTATATAGAGGATTGCATGTTCCTTGGACTTTGAAAAGGAAATACTTTCTAGCTATTTAGCTTGGCAAGTCTAGAAAAAAGGTGCACAGAATCTCCTGAAAGGCTTTTTTAAGGAAGGAAAAGATTTTGTGAAATGGGTTTTAATAAAGGCACTTAGGGAAATATAACTCGACCTGAAATATAGTCTTACTTCCTGCCTATTTATTCTTTTTTTAAAAAAATTATAGTGTATTTCATTTTCACACATAGCCATATGCAATTCACTGTTAAATGTTTTTAAAAACTTTAACTGTAAAATAAAACACAGATACAGAAAATTATAAAAACCAAACATACAGCTTAGTGAATTATAAGGCTAACACTCAGACCAAGACATAGAAATTTACCAGATTTTCCTGAAGCCCTTTACATGTGTCCCCTTCCTCTTTCCAAAAATAACCACTATCTTGACTTTTAGAGTAATGACTTTCCTGCCTTTTTTATGATTTTGTTACCCAAGTGTACATTCTTAGCACTACAGTTTATTCTCACTCACTCACCATTTTGATGTTTTAAATTTTCTTTTAATCTACTTGTTTTCCCTCCATCTCTTGCTTTGGCTTATAATTTATCTGTTAAAGATCCTTAGAGGTTTGACCTGTGGAATTTCCCATTTGTCTGGATTTTGCTGAATGTGTACTCATGGTGCTTTTTGACATGTCTCTCTCTCCTCTGTATAATCTGCAAATCAGAAGCTGGATCCAGAGACCGATAAAATGTTGACTCAGTCATTTTGGCAAGACCATAGGAAGTGGCATGTTATTTCATTAGATAGCATATGTCTAGTCGTCTCTCTTTTTGTAATGTCAACAACATTTGAGGGTTATTGCCTAGACCCATTAATTCACTGGAGATTGAAAAATGGTGACATTCTAATTCTATATCTCATTTTACTTTTTAGCTGGAGTAATTTATAAAGAGATGCTTCTCTCATCTATTATTTGGTTACCCAGTTGCATAGTTTATATATAAAAGGACAAATTCTTGATTCCTTCCCTTTATTTACTTGTTTTCAAGATAATGAATTGGTTCTTTATGACCCTCTAAAACTGACTATTTTAATTTTTAAAAATATACATCATTATAAACTCATGAATTTAAACATATTTAATGGATTTAAAGACATTGCATTTCTTACCTTTATTCAAACTCAAGTTGTCCTATTTTTGACCAGTGGAAATCTCTTAAAATTGGCAGCTGAGTCCTTCTGACATGACCCTATTAATCTTTGGCAGCATCTTTTCTGTTTGGTAGGACAAGATGTTCTAGCCCCATCTTGCGTAGTTCCCACCCCAAACTTAGTATGAGCTACATCTCCAAGAAACCCTGGTTTCTTACAATGGGAAATGATATCTGAAGATCACAATCTGGGCACTACAGATGCTTATTGCGACTACATTAGTCATGTTTCCAGACTTTTTGTTGGATGGAATGAGGAAATAAATGTATTTGTAAATATGAAATATCTTATAATGGTGTTTCTGATTCAAATTCAGAGTTGTGGGATTTTTACTTAATTCCTCCCATATCATATATGTATTTCCTGTTTCTTTCATTCCAAAAACACCTGCGTTAGTCCATGGTGGTGATCACTGCCACTGTGAGACAAGCAAGAAACTCTCCCTCACTTCAAGGCAAATGTTGGCTGCAACATGGGGAGGGGTAGAAAATAAGCCTTTATTGGTTGCACTGAAATTAGTAAAAACCCTTCTGCTCCGGAGAAGAGGCAAGAAAACTCACTCATACATTGTATCAGGATCCTGCATTGGTACAATGCAGAGGTCTGCTACAACTGGTGGATGGACAGGAAGCTCACACTCATCCAGGACACTCGGCCATCACAAGACACAGTTTGAATGCAACATGGAGGGAGGGGTGATTTGAAAGAATACTGAGAAAGGCAAATTAAAAAAAATTTTAGACCATTTACATTTAATATAATTGAAAATATAGTTGCATTTAAACTTATCATTTTACATACGTTATTCTATTTTATTCTGCTGAAAAGTGTGGCCCAAAAGTCTGGAGGTAATCTAATTTTCTTTCCTTGATGAGTTACTAGCTATTTTTGCTTGGATGCCAAGGGATTTTTTTTCTAAATTTTAAACCTAGTAATATTTCTTGCTATCATTCAGTCTATGTTAATATTCTCAGATACACAATATGCTCTTTCAATATGAAGTTCCAAATGTTATTTAATTTCAGGAAAGTTTTCTTGAATTACATTTTTTTTAGAATTTGTTCTGTTCCCTAATTTTGGTTTTCTTTTTAGGAGACTCTGGTTATTCATACATTGGATCTTCTTTAATTATAATATTTGCCATGTTCTCTTGAATACTTTCTCCCTCTTTCTTCATTTATTTTTTATTTAAAAAAACGTTGCTCCTTTTACTTTCTGTGTCTGTAAAAGCATCACTTGTTGTGCTTATTTGTTCTGTGCTCCTTATAATTTATTCCTTATAGTTTATTTCTAAAATGATTTGCTCTTTTATTTTAAATTATCTTTTCAGTTCTGTTTCTGAGTTTTTTTCAAGTTCCACTTTTTGTTCTTTCATGTCTTATATCATTTTCTTAATGTCTTTTATTCATTTTGAAGCAATAGATTGGAGTTTTGATCTGTTTTATGAACATGCCTTTCTGGCATGTTTGCATTTTCCATAGCGATATTCAGATGTCTTAGTTTCTTTTTTCTTAAAACAACTTTTCATGGAACTTGACGTCCATAGTTTTCTATTGCTCATTTTTATGTGAAATTCGCTTCTGCTAATTTTAGAAGAATGTAGCTTTCTTCAGATAAAATGTTCAACTTCACAGAGCTTATTCTTCTGTGGTTTTCAGGTCGTGTTAAAAATATAAAAATTTTCTCTCTGAAATTTCCTGTTTTTCCCTCCTTCCTCTACTTTTATCTGAAACTTCTCTTTCGTCATTAGCATTGTCTCTAACCTGCTAAATTTGATTCCACTCCTAGCATTTTTGTCTCAGTGTGGGGCCTTGTCCTGAAAGCAGGAAATGGCTGTCAGTTTCAAGATTTCATAGGATGTAGATGGACCCAAGATTTTTAGTTTTCACTAAGTATCCTCGTGGACAAAATCCTACTGAAATGTCTGTGTCAGCTGTTGTTCCCAAATTACCTCTCTGTGCTTCTCAGTGAATGACGAATGGCTATTTGAGCTTCTTTTGTACTCAGGTCCTTCAGTCACCTTCCTGCCTCCTTTGCTCTTCCAGCACAGATTGAGACAATGCAGATCTTATGGTTATCGGTGTTTTATCCATCACTCTATATTTTTGGGTTTGAGGACATACCTTGTCACCCATTCTTTTGCAAACGTAGCCCATGAATTTTGGGTTTTGTTTCTAGCAGCTCTACAGAAATTTGAGAAGATCTGAAAACTATACTTGTATTGCCACCACCTCCTTCTCGAAATTCCTTGCCTATTTATTCTTAAATATTTGCTGAATAGTTCCCTGAGAAACTTGGTTTTTATTAAGCACGTTTGATTGAATTACAACTTCCTCGTTTTCCAACTAGTCCAGGCTTCTAGGGGAGCTCATTCATTCATTAAACATTCCCTGAGCACCTACCATTGTGCATTAAGCCCTAGAGATGCAAAATTGAACATGACATAATGAGGTCACAGTCTAGGGTGTGGGCTATGACATCATGACCTGCTTGAAGGAAGGAACACAGAAAGAAAGACCTGGGTTATCATGGACCTACTGGCCTGGCTTTTCTGTGTGGTACAGAACATGCTCTCATATTCTTCTTCTGCTTATTCGTTTGCCCACCACCTTTATCTCCACCGTAATGTACATGTGCAGAGGAGAGATCAGCATAAAAAAGGCTTTCATAGTCTTTCATCTGATCTTCACAATAACCCTGGGACAAAGTATTATTGTAAGTGAGGAAATAGATGTTCAAAGAGAAGAAGTGATGTGTCCAGGGCCATACCCCTCAGGAAATGACAAAGCCAAGACCGAAACTTTGGTGAGTCTGATTCCAAAGTTCTTTGTTCCCTAGCCTGATACATCTGTTGTTGTTTTTTAGAGTTAGTTTAGAGAGATTTGCTGTAGGACTCAGCCCACAAGTGCTTTTATAAGGTTCATGATGACAGACACTAGGGATTGGCTAATGTAACACCCGTTTTCATCAATTTCTGTCTTGTCTGCCTCCTCTACAGAGGCCCGAATTGGCAAAATTTCACTTTCTCAGTCTCCCCTGCAGAAGAAGGTCATGGCCCTGTGGCACAACTCTGGCCATGGGCTGTAAGTCTATTCAGTGCTTCTGGAAAACATCTTGCTTTTCTGATTAAAAGGATATATATGGCATGTGGCTGGTCCTTCCTCCTCATTCCTAGCTCTTCAATTGGTTGTAGATTTGATGTCTGGTGCCAGAGCAGCCATCTTACAACCATGAGGAAAAGACAAAAGAATCACAGGGATACTGGCCCTGAACCAAGGTCTCTGTTTGAGAAAATATGAAAACAATGACAAAGAGCCCTCTATTTGTTTAATCCACCTTTAGGTAAGTAAACTGAGATTAGCATCCAGGAGTGTTCCTGATACACTTGCCTTTGATATGACTAAGGCTATCATAAACTTTTAAAACTTTTCTACTCTAAGCAGTAGGATCTGGTTAAAAGCATTGTTGTAACTGTAAAAAGTGATTCAGATACAACGGAGGCTAGAGTTCCCCTTTGGATGGACCCACTTTTTTTAATCCTACAATGTTTAACTTTATATTGAGCCTCACTCAAGGCAGGCTAGCGGCTACTGGATTTGAGCAGTCAACATTCATGCGGTTTCTGTTTACTAAAGCATTAGCAGAAACATACACTGAAAGATATACCACCACATAATAGATCCCAGATGTGTTATATTTTTTAAAGAGAGAAAAAAAGGTAGTTGGAGGAGTAAGGAACCAAAGAGCATTTTCTGTGAATTTGATCAGGCTTGGTGGCAACTCGTCAGAGTGAAAACTAACCAAACTCAGAGTCAAAATGCATAGGGACTACGATCCGGTTCACCCTGTTTAAATTCAACAGATGATCACTGAGTCTTCCTCAGGGCCAGACTACCTGTGTTATCATCGCCTCTCAACAGCCTATGTCTTTCTGATCGCCATCCCAGTTTTAAAGACAATTAAAGGAAGGTTAGTAGGCTGCAGGGGCTCCGGCCACAGAGAAACGGAACTGGGATTCCGTCCCGGTCTGTCTTACTCTAAAGCCCACATGATTGCTGCTTCCAAATATTTCAAAAGCAATTATGATGTCTATAAACAGAAGGGGGAAAGGCATTATTTTTTAAAAGCAAAGACTTTTCTGTATAAGGGAGGAAGCTCTTTCGGGATGACTTCAGTAGATGGACCAATGACATTTGCTAAGTGGACACCACCAAAGCAGGTGTTGACTCCACTCTCATCACCCAGAAGATCTCTTATCTTCTGCCAGCTGTGTACTGGACAACATGGTAGGTGTGTCTCTAGATGATGTAAATAAAAATAAGATGCTTACCTATGCTGGTAGGGGAAAAAGTCTCACTGGGGACATGGAACACGTACACACAAAGTGATTACACATCTGTCTTTGTTGGTAGTCCCTGGTCTAGATCCATGTTCTGAATGACTGAGGTTGCCAGGTAGTCCATTTCTTCATCATGGAGTGAGCAGGGAGAAAGGCAAGTGTCCAGCCAGAGCTATCCCATGAACTCTGCCACAGTAGATTGTGTGGATTTATGAGCCATAGAACATGCCTACAGGGGTGGCCATGACAGGAAGGGAACCTCAAGGCCTGCAGTGGTCTTCTACTGACTGAACAGAAGCAGATATATAAAGCAGGTCCTTGAATAATGTCATTTCATTTAACATTCTTTCATTATAATGTTGATTAGTTTCCATAGGAACCTCACTCTTACTTATATTAATTAACCTATGGTAAAATTGGTTTCATTATACTTTGTCTCACTTTAAGTCATAAAACCTATTAACAGTGTTAAGTGAGGACTTACTATGTATGCCTTCAACCTTGGACAATTTTCTCTCTTCAGAGAGTCCTACAGGACACTTTGGATTTGGGGTGTGAGTGTTACCTGGGTCCTGTAAATGGACTTGTCAAATATGTAGAATAATATATATTCTACAATTTCTATACATTTTTAAGACAAGAGAGCAGCTGTTGGCAAGCCCTCTGGGTGCTAGAATGTGACCAGTGCTTCAAGTTTAATCTAAATTGATGCCTTACCTCACTCCACATCTGAGATAGCGAGACCCCACAGAGACGGAACCCCAGGAGCTCTCTATGAAATACAACATCCTATCGTTCTCAGGGGGCCTGATGAGCCTCAGAGAAGGAGTAGATGAAAGGAGGCTGTAAATTACTTCACCTGGATGGGCTTGGGCCCAAGGCAGCCTAAATTTTCAGCAACACATGGCTGGAGGAAACTGAGGAGAAATCCACTCCATAAATCCAGTGTGAAGTGGTGATACTAACCCTACCACAAAAAGCCTACCTCTAAGGGAGAAGGGGAGAGTAGGTCTCCTGCAGAAAAGGGGCTGGTGGGCCATGGGGCTAGAAAGGGAATGGTGTCATCTGTCAACCTGTACCCATGACCCCCTAATTCGGAAACTCCTCATTTGGGTCAACAAAGAGAGAAATGTGATTTTAGAACTTTTCAATCACAAAAGATGGATCAAAGAAGACTTATTCCTGCTTTCCTAAATGAGCCACCACCATCAGCATCAGAAATAACTGAATGTACTCCCAGCCGCCTGGGGAATAAGCCAGGCACTGGACTAAATTCAAGCGTCCACTTTGAACTTGGCACTGGCATCTAGTGGATGCTCTTAGACTTATGCCCTTTTAAAGGATCAAGAGCCACACACCTGGAAATAACCGAGGTATCTGAGTAAAGTGAGCGAGTAAGGAAAAACACTGATAACATGAGTAGCATGTTATAAGCGCTGCGAATGCATGTCTACCAAGCTTTTCTCCCTCCCGCTCCCCCTAAGCAGTAATTCTGAGCTGCGGGGATTGGTTGGCCAGGCACCGTGTCATTCTGCAGGTGAAGGGCGATTGTCTGTCCTCAGCAGAGGTCCTGGTAAGTAAGGCAGGCGGACCACCGTCTCCTTCTACACTGTAGGTATGTGTGAAGCTGGGTGTGGCCAGGGCCTAGTGAGATGTGTGAATAAGAACCCTCACGAGGGTTTCTTAAGTTGGCCCTAGACAGAAGCCTTGGACTTCTGTGACAAGATGACAAGGACCTTGGCTCTATCAGGGGCCGGATCTTCTGAATGATTTTGCCATACTCCCATGGCTGGGCAGGGGAAGAAACCCTGACAACAGGACCTGTGTCCCCATCCAGACCGGCGCAGTGCCCTCCACAGTGCCCTCTTCGCTGGAATCCAGGCTGTGGTCGCGCTATAAAAAGCCCTTCTGCTACATGTCTGGGCCTCGGGGACTAGTCTCCAGGCCTTAGGTCCTGCCAGCCACTGGGAGTCTATCCACTTTGACTTGGTCTATTCAGTTTCCAACCCATTGCTTCACAGTGTCCTCCCCCCCTCTGGCTCCTTTGAGCTTGACCTTTTGCTTGGACCAGGGCCTGGACCAGGGCTTCAGCTCCCCCTGAGATGCAGCTCCCTGGTCCCACTCAAGCTCTGCAGCCACCCTGGCTCCTGAATCCTGGCCCAGGGCTCAGGTCCCCATGTGACTGGGAGAATCTGTGTAATAGCACAGTCCCCACTGGGAGCAAGACCACTAATGGGACCCAGTGTGGAGTGTTACATAAACATTATTTCATGTTACCCTACAGCAACTCAGTGAAGTAAGTGAGGGTCTTAATTCTCATGTTCAAATGGGGAAAAAGACTAAAATAACCTACATGAAGCCATGCGGCCATTAAGTGGCAGAGACAGGATTCAAGCTCTCTGTGTCCCAAGCACAACAGCGTACTCCCTCCTAACTTGGGAAACTCATGGGACCCACAGCTAAGTCTTTGGGAACTTACTGCTCCAAATGAAGACAATCCACTTTAGTCTCATAAAGACCGATTTTCTCTTTCTGCTAATTATTGCAGCCTAGAGGTGAGGGACAGGGGTTGGCCGTCTTGCTCTGGCTGTCAGGAGGTTTGTAATAGATTTGGGGTGTTAATTCTCCATCCTCTGCTTCCTAGACCAAAGGAAGTGAAGGAATCTCCCCCACCTAGTATTTTGGGGCCCTGGACAATCCATTTTGGCCTAAGAACAAAGTTAGGCCAAATTTAGAACAAAATGTCCTCAGATAAAATGAGTTGTCTCTCCCCCCCCGCCCCCCCCCCCCACATGATGTATTTGCTGATTACAGCTGTGTCACCCCGAGGGACATGGACACATCCACTCGACTTCCTTCCTAAGCTGCACGCATGTGTGCCAATTGCACTGTGGCAGAGGGGACAGTGGTGTCCCCACCTCTCCTGTCTGCTCAGCCATAGGCTTGCCCGTGCAGAGTTGAGCCAGGGGGCATTCTCACACCAGATGGCATTGACTGATGAATTGACTCCCTGCTTCTCGGTGCCTTTGGCAACCATCCCGCAAGCCCTGCCCATGATCCACCGGCATCTCCGTAAGATACTGCAGGGAAAGGAAACAAACTGCTCCTAAGGAATCCGTGGTCCCCCCGATCTTCCCCGTCATTTCTGAAATTCCTGGGGCAGCCCCAAAGGAGAATCAGTTCTAACCAGAAAGACAGCTGAGGCCTGCAGCGTATGTCTTCGGCCTGGGAGCTGGACCAAGGGGTTCATTTTATAACCTTCCATTTTGCTTCGGGGCCCAAGGCTGGACACTAGTTAAAGACTAGGATGAAGTGCATCTGCGAGCCTCAGCTGAACTCCCGAAGCAGGTGATCTAACATCTGGAGCCCTAACCACCGCGACAGCCCAAGTGCTTTCTCAGCGGTTTAAACCCAAGTTGTCAGCCAGAAAGAGGAACAGGAAACCGACAGGGTTTTGATGATGCTCACAAGTCCGTTTCCTGCCTTCACCCTCAAATAGCTCTGCTGACCCCTCAGGCTGCTAGTTTTAGAAACTACACGATAAATGTGAGGTTCTGGTGACACCGCTCGGTGTCTCCATCAGGGCTCCCCCCGCAGCGACGGCCACGCGCCCTCCAGGGTCCGACTGGTCCTCTGGGTGCGCGGCCAGCTCGGGCCCACCGCACTGTGGGGCCTCTTTCCAGTGGCTGGGACCCCCTTCTGTCCCCCTGCGGGGAGCCACCTGCCTGCACGAGCTCTTGCAGCTTCTCCTTTCCTCACTCTGTCTTAATCCCCCGCTGCCCCTCGCTCCCTCCTGCTTCCACCCACCCAAATCCAAAGTCACGGGCAGGCAGGTGTGACACAGGCGTCCTGGGCGCCAGTGTTGGGAAGGGGACAGAAGAAGAGGGGCTGCCTTCTTCTTTCCCCACCAAAGTCCTGATAAAAAATAGTCTTTACAGGTCTTTGTTGGTAAAATAAGGGACTTGAACTTGCAGTCCTCTGAGGTTCCTACCAGCTCCGGTGATGATCGTTTCATGAACATTCCATACTCATTTTTGAATCATCAGGATGAAAGCCTATTACTTTCTTTTGTCCCACATACTCCCCCCCCCCCCCCCCGCCAACCAAACATGCTGTAAAATGAATGCTTCTCCCCTCCCCCCTCCAAATAACATGTTTTTTCTATCATGAAAAATGAACAAAACAGACACTTCTGCCATAATTCTACCCTGCTTTAGACTGGATATCTGTAGAGATATTTTTGTTTTCACAATGATTGGGGGATCCTACTGGCATTTAGGGTGTGGGAGGTCAGGGATCCTTCAAATCCTGTAGGATTCAACATAGAATCTGTGCCTGGACTGTTAACAGGTACTTAACAAATATTTGTTTAGCAAATGAGCAGAACAATGACCACAGCTTCCCTCTCTAAAGCTTCATTTTGTAGGAGAGTAACTTGCTCATCTAAGGATCTTTAAGTAGGTTATACGCACACACAAGTAGGGCAATCTCTTCACCCAAGAATAACCATGTGGGCTCAGTTCTTCATCTTGCTGCTCTAAACTGTAACTTTCTTGGGGGTGAGGACAATGGTCCATGTGGTGGTCTTTAGGTTTACCCAAATATTTCCAGACTGCCTTCTTCTGGACATAAGCTAGGATTATACTTTGCCACCTCTTTGGATATTAGCCATGATCAAATGACTTACTTTGATCAATGAAATACGAGCGGAGGTGATGGGAGTCACTTATGGAGAGGTGCTTAAGAGCAAGTGTGCAATTCACCAAGTTTCTTTCCTCCTTCTGAGGTAGCGAGGGACCCTGGTAATGAGATAGGGCCTCTGGGTGACTGAGCGACTAGGCTGAGTAGTCTCCTTGCTGAGCTGTGTTGGACGTGTAGAATCCAAGATCCACCTAGGAAGGCTGATAACAGAATGTGAGCCAGGAATAGTCGATTGTTTGGTCAAGCCACTGAGATTTGGAGGTTATTTGCTACCACAGTAGAGTTGACTTATCCTGGCTGCTCTTGTCTAAACCTGGAGTTTTTTAGGAAAACCAGTAAAAGGTATCCCCACTGTCTCATCCAACGTCTGAATGAAGTGAGAAAAAAGACAAAAAGTTAGGCAGATGGAGGCCAAACTCTTAGCTCTATTATTAATTTAATCCGGAGAACACTGGATTGAAGGGTGTGATGGTAGTGGGGGTGACACCTACTCAGCTAAGTCTCACAGCTTTATTTGGACATGGGTTCTCACCCAGGTAGAGTAGATTTATTCACTTGTCAAGGCTGTCCTAACAAGTACCATAGACTGCATGACTTAAAAAACAAAAAATTATTTTCTCACAGTTCTGGAGGCCAGAAGTCCAAGATCAAGATTTTGGCAGGGTTAGCTTCTCTCCTTGACTTGTAGATGGCTGAATACCTGCATATTTACATGGTCTTCCCTCTGTGTGTCTGTGTCCTGATCTCTTCTTCTTATAAGGACGGCAGTCATATTGGATTTGGGCCCACGTCCAAAGACTTCATTTAACCTTAAATACCTCTTTAAAGTTCCTATCTCTAAACACAGTCACATTCCAAAGTACTGGGAGCTAGGACTTCAACACATGCATGAGTTTGGCGTGGGGGAGCTGAATGAAACTCAGCTCATAACAGTAGGCTTCTCAGTTGGCAACACAAATCCAAAGAGCCAAAAAGGTGGAGCTGAGACAAGCATGCCCCATTATAATCTTTGCAAGTGTACTACTCACATGGCCCTCCTTCCAAGTTGACTGACTGCCTGCCCCCAAGCTCTCCTAGGGTGGCGTGGGAGAAGGTGTGCAGAGATGTCAACCATTTCACACCAGCAGAACTCCTTTCACATGGAGGGAGCATTGGGAGTGGGAGGAAGTAGCCCCCTCCAACAGTCCACATCTGACTCACCCCTGTACACTCAGCACCCAAAGCAATGGAACTTGGCTTGGTTCCATTGAAGACTTGGTTCATGGAAGATACTCAGGAGGGCAAAACAGTCTCTTTTGTGACATTTCTTCCATTGTTGTGTGTGTTTTTTGTTTTTTCATGTTTGATTCAACCACTGCTGTGTCATGTTACTCTTTGGTCCATGTGTCTATTTTTTGCCTACTCCACCCCAACCACACCCGCTCTACTAGGAGGAAGGATCCCCTAACTGCACCCTGCATTGCGCCAGGCTCACAGCAGCTGTCCAATGGGGTGGTGGCAAATTGAACTCTGGGTTTATTTTTGACTTCTGAGTTTCTCACGCTGCAGTTGGGCCTGAGAAATAAGAATATGGTATAGCGGAGCCTGACTAGGCACATGGTAGGAAAATCCTTCAGGCACAGGGCTGACAACTATCTCCCCAGGTAAAGACGAGCCACTGTGGTCCTTGCCGTCTTAACTGGTATTGGGTGGGTCTGCCAAGTTCCACTGCTGCTGGGAAGGGAAAAAAATGAATGTGAGGGAGCCAAGCCAAATGCGCGCAGCTCTGCCATGAGACGCCAAAGTGGCCTTTGTGAAAGATTAATGGGGCATTTGGCTCTCAGCTTCTTACAAGGGAGAAGGGAAAAGCTCTCTGAAAAATAGCAGTGGCTCCTGGCAGGGACTCCAGCAGAGGGGCTGAAGGCTGCGGGATGCCCCCCCGTAAGTCTTCTCCACAATCCTTGCTTTCTCTTTTCCCACAGTCTCTCGCCACCCTACTACTCGTGCTTCGTTTTCTCGCTTCTCCTTTGGTGTTTGGCCTCCCAGAATGAAGTCTGCCTTTCCTTTTAGTTGCCTGTCATCCGATCTTCTTCCTGTTCTCATTCATCAGGGTCGGGACACTTTGTCTGGTGGAAAGACACAGACCTTGGAATGCAGCCTGGGCTCTCAGCTCCGCTCCATAACTCTCTGAAATCTGTGCAATGGACACGGATGGCGTTTGTCCCCTTCCTTTGGGGATGGCCCCCATGCAGTCCATGGTGGAAATGTCCCTTCCTGCTGCAGGGGTCTCTGGTTGAAATGTCAATCAAGTGGCACCACCGTCCTGTGATCAGAGCATGTACTCCCACTTGCCTCAGGGATGGTGCAAAGCCACAAAGCAAGGGCCGATCAGAATGCTTCTGGGGGGCAAGCTGGAAGGACCGTGGGAGCCTGTGGCTGCAGGAGTCACCTCTTTCCCCTTGGAGGAGAGGCTTTCTGAGGATGAAGCAATGCAGAAGAAAGCAGAGTGAAAGACGGGGCACAGATGGAGCACCTGGATCCAGAAGAGAAGCCAGATCAGCCCCTGAACCCTGAACTTTTCCATCACCTAGGCCACTGTGGGTTTCCCCCCCTGAACTAGTTTCTTTCACTTGTAACCAGTGAAGCCCCAGTGATCACACTGTGTGACTTTAGACAACTCATTTAACTTCTTGGAATCTCAGTTTCCCCCTAAAATTGGACTCCCTGAGCCCTGTGCCCCCAGTTTAAGTGGCGTGCATCCCAAACAACATATGTTCCCCTCTACTCCAGAACTCAGCGTGCCTCATAACATTTCTATACTAGAATCCCCTCCCACTGGACCGAGAGCTCAGGGATGTGACTTGCCCATCTTAGTATTTTCAGCACTTACCCTGGGACATAAAAGAAACTCAAAAATTATTGATTCGCTCCCATTTCCCCTCCTCTTTTAGAATTCTAATTATAGCCCCTGCCTGAAGGTTTTCCTTTTCCCTTCTATTTCATTTCTTTCCTGGGCCAAGTTTCCAGACGATTTTCCCCAGTCCTCCTGCAGGTAAGTTTTCTTACCTGGGTACTTGGTGTACATTAAAAAATTATAGTTGTTAGTAATTGTGGCCCAAGTGGTGCTGTAAAGAAAATCTGTTTCATCTGTCCTTGCCAGGGAAGAGCCAGTTGGTCAACTGTGCCCACAAATAGCTAGTTGCTACAAGTATTGCAAGACGTTAATGGCCAAAGTCACTGCTAGTACAAGAATTAGGTGCAACCAAAGGTAATTTTAGCTCGGTGTTAAAGCAATGACTCATGAAATTAGTCACTTGCAGACTCCATTCCTCCCCTACCCCCCAAGTCTGTCTGGTGTCTTAACAAGAGACATAAATGGTATTGCAGTTACCCTGGAACATTCCCACACAAATTCATGCTGATCCCAAGGTGCGGATGTCACCAAGCAATCACCTTTCTCTTCCTTTTTCCTGGCCAGTCCCTTCTTCTGGCTTTCCAGTTTGGATGATTGGCACCAACCTTGTCCCAGGCCCCAGGCCCCCAACCTGGTGTTCATGTTAAACTTCTTTCACTTTGTTCCCAAGTCATGAATATTTCATCTCAAATCCATTTCCTCTCCTACTGGCACCACCCGATCAGGGCCACTTACTTTCCACCTGTGTGGTTTTAGGAGCCCTCTGTTTGCTTCCTTCCCCTCTAGAACCCTCCCCATTTAGTCCAGTGCTTCGCTCTCTCACTCTAACACCTTTTGCGCTTCCCCACTGCCAAGTGAATCACAGATGCTAACTGTTTGGAGGAACAGCTTTGGTCAAAGCTCTTAGCCTCTGAGGATGACCACTTTCCTGAGGAAAACTCACACGCTCCTATATTTTGGATCTAAGACAGTCTCATTATTTGTGTGATAATCGAATCTCATATAATCTCGTTTTCAAGAATAACTGTTCTGTCTATTTAAGTGTGAGATTTATGGCCATGCCTGAAGATTCTCAGAGTTTCCTGTACTGAAGCTAAAGGACGCAAACTCAAGCATTCTCTCTTTCAAGGTCTCCCTGCAAACCAGTACCTGGGATTAGTATGCCAGACAATCACCTTTTTCCCAAATTCATTTATTTTAGGAAGATCTAGACATTGTTGAAGCCCCTGAGTCACCTGTGCTCTCAAGTTCTTCAGCTTTCGGGTCATGCCTGTTTTCAACATAAAATCAAATGTCTTGAGGCCACAGCCTTTGGAAATAGCAGAATCTGGTCAGCAGCTAGAGCTTCCAGGAAAACAAAAAGCAGCTTGAGGAGTTGTAAAAGCCTTGATATATGTTAACTATAGTCCATAAGGGTTTAAAAGCATAAAACAAAACAAGGAAGGAGAACCAACCCAGGATGAGAGGAATATTGCCAATTAGTCAGGTGATCCTGGGTTACGCTGCAGTGACAAACTCCCAGATCTCAGGGACTATCACATGAAAATGTATTTTGTTTATATGAAGTCCACTGAAAGTCCCCTGCTTCTGCAGGGAAACTCCCTTCCAAGGGGTGACTCAAGGAGCCACTTGTGATTCCAAAATCTCAACACATGGCTTCTGGGGCCACTGAGTCGGGGAAAGAGACTCAGGAAGGAGATTTTCACTAACTCAGCCTGAAAATGACACATGTGACTTCTGTTTATAGCCTGTTAGCTAGAAATAGTCCTATGGCTTTGCCCAGCTCACAGCTTCAACATGTGAGCAAGCAGTGCTCTGCCAGGAGGGCTGGGCTCAGGTTGACTCACTCTCTTAATTCATTTACTAGGCAATGTCCTAAAACTTATGAAAAATTTCATCTTTATACTTCTGTACTTTCCACTCTAGAAACACACAGAACAAGGAGAGAGAGAAGAGAGGTAAAAAAGAGAGGGCAGTGACTGACTCTCTGACTTTGCTTAAATCTCATTGACAGACAATTTGAAATTTACATTTATATCTCATTTTAGAGACCTGAATACTTTTTTTTTTCTCTTTTTAAAAAAATGTATCTTTTTATATTGATTTCAGAGAGAGGAAAGGAGAGGGAGAGAGAGATAGAAACATCAATGATGAGAGAGTCATTGATCGGCTGCCTCCTGCACGCCCCCGACTGGGGATCGAGCCCACAACCCCGGCATGTGCCCTGACCGGGAATCGAACCCCGATCACCTGGATCCTAGGGCGATGCTCAACCGCTGAGCCACGCCCGGCTGGGCTGAATACTTTTTAAAGAGCATCACAGAGCAGTCCAGCAATGAGTATTCTAATGCTGATTATTTCATGAACTAATCTGTGACCGTGAATGTCCTTTACTTCCCTGATTCTCAGCCTGCTCATCAGTACCCTGAGAATGGTAGTTCTTAGGCTTCACTGAGTTTTTGTGAAGTTCAGGTTAAATGTCTGAAACGCAAAGTGCTCAGCTCATTGTAGGTGCTAAAGAGTTTGTTAAACTGCTTCCTACTTAATCTAATACATGCTGCTACCATCAAGATATTAAACATAAATGGCATAGAGTCATTTTCGCCCATCAGAATGTCATGGTTCGGTAAATTCATTCCTGAGGGAAATAATTTTAGAATAAAGGCAACACTCATTTTATTCCATTGAGCTATTGTGAAATTCAAATTAGATCTGTGAGAAGGCTGTGTAAACTGTAAAGTCCATGCAAATGTTAAGTATTGGTGTTAATAATATCGAGAGCAGGGCTGGCTTCCTAGGCAGTGACTGAGCAGCCATACAGGTCCCTGCACTTAGCAGGGTTTCACACTTGGTCAACGATCTGTGGTCACCACCTTGAAATTCTTAACACTTTTTTGAATAGGGGCCCCACTGTTTTATTTTATACTGGGCCCCACAAACTATGTAGCTTATCCTGATTATGATTTAAAATGTTGCTACCTTTTTTGTCAAAAAAGGGAGTTTTAGACGCATTTTCTGATTCCTTTCGGCCCTAAAATTATATGATTCTAAAACATATTCCAAGTGTTGTACCATTTTTGTTTTTTTTAAACCATTCTGCCATTCTTCTCTTTCTAATCAAACATTTTTTAAAGTATCTGTTATTTCTCACAAGCTCTCAATCTTTCAGTTTCCACTCCCATGAAGCTCTGGGAAAAGATTTAATTTTCCCCACTAGTTTCAGTCTACTTAGCAAAAGTCCTTGGAGACAGTTTCAACTTTGTGTTCTTATGAGGCCTCTTTCGAAGCCTGCCGGGCTGTATGCCTGATGGTCTGGATTCTAGACTGAAGTCTTATATTGGCATCGAGCGATGTGCTTTATGCTTCTGCAAACTTCTAACATCTTTTTTAAACATCTGCTTTGGAAAGAGAACCCAGAGTTATGGCATTCTTCTTCCGAACCCGGAAAGCTGAAATGTAGCAGAAAATGTCGAGGACTTGGCATCAGCAGATTTACCTTCAAGGTCTTTCTTCATCACTTGCCGGATGTGCGAGCCTAACAAATGGCCTAAATCTCTCCGGGCTTTCGTTTCCTCATCTGGAAAGTGGGGCGGCGAGGGGTGGGAGCAAAGAGTATGTGATTCACGGGGCTCCGAGAAGATATGGAAATAATGTTCTTGAAACTACTTTTAAGGTGTGATGTATACATAGAAAGGACTAGCCTGCTCTAGAGATGTTTTCACTCTAAATAATTTCATCCCAGTAGTGAATTAATCAGCCATGATAACCTAGAGAGCTGGAGTGCCCCGTGCCTCGCTGCACTGTTTCTCTCTAACACCGTGGTGGTCCTGCACAGGCTGCTCTGGGTTCGGGAGGAAACAGGTTATTTTTCTCATCGATATTCATTCAGCAAATACCTTCCGAGCACCCAGCTGTGAGCTGGATGCTGTGCTAAGCACACACCAAGAATTCTGAAATCAGGTCACCGTCTAATACATCCTCAAAACCAAAACGGCACAGCTTTATACTTCCATCACAAATAGTCCGGCGGCAAATATTTAATGGGCATTCACTATATTCAAAGTTCATAATATGAAGATTTTTAAAGAAAAAGTACGACGTGCTATGGGAATTGTAACAGGAAAACTAACTAAGTCCCTTTAACAAAAATAATGGGGAAAGGCGGGGCGGGGGGGAGGACAGTTAACGTAAAAAAAATGGAAACAGAAATCCTCAAGGAATTAATAGCAAAATATCACAATGGGCCATCTCAGTTAAGAGGGATAACCCTTGGGCCGGGGGTGCGATGCATAGGAGAGAGAAGTAAAAAAATCAAATATTAAAATAAAGAATTTATGTGCTGCTCATCAGTAAGAATTATGATTCTCTCCAAGGCACTCAGAAGGAAGAGAGTACAGGGGTGTGGGGCAGGAGGAACCTGACGGGCATTAGGAGCAGAAATGGGCTGAGAGAGGACCAGGCGTGAGGCGCCAAGAGGCAGCCAGGCCGGCGGGCAGCCCCGCGGCAGGAAGGGCTGCGACCCCCGACCCCCGTGGCTCTGGCCCGGGCGGAGAGCACCTCCCGCCGTGCAGCTACTCGGCACCCCGCGGGCGCTGATGAGCCTGGAGGGGGACGAGCTTTCCTCTGACTCGGCAGGCACCCTTCGGGCCAGCAGGGCTACAGCGGGGAGGCCGCAGGGTGCTGTTCCCATGACATGTTGCCGCCAGCGGTGTAGCCCATCCGGCCCACCGCTCTTGGGCATCACCCCCAAATAGTCACTTTAGTTATGTTAAACCGAATTTCCTCGTGTGGGTGGGATTTTCGAGAAACACAAGGGAAAAGGTCAGTCAGTTGTGGGTGGAGGGAAGAGATAAGCAGGGAGACGCGGGCAAGAATCGGGGACTCCGCAGAAGCATGAAGTCACCAGGAGCACCCTGAGGCCCTGGAGAGCCCCTGCGCGTGTGAAGGGTTGGGGGACCGCACTGGGGCTCTCCGTGCTGGGAGACGGCTGCACACACAGCTTTGCGTAAGTATCACGGGACAAGGTAACTCCAGCAGGCTGGAGAACCGGGCTTCCTAAAGAGCCAGCATCGGGATTAGGGGATAAAACCCCCTCCCCCACAGGTACTCGAGCCATTGCTAGTCCTCCATCCTTAGGGGAACACACAAAATGGGGCTACCGGTGTCTAAACTCTACCTGCCAGGTATGGTCTGACAGCACCTTCCAGAACCCTGGAACCATCTTTCTCACAGCCAGAGTTGCAACCTGACTTTAGGAAAGATCCTGTACCCTCCCTAAGCCTCAGGGCCAAACACCTGTCTCGCCTCTCCCATCAGTTGTGATTAAAACAAAAGAGAGCAACACAGCAACAGCGACAAAAACATCCTCGGGAAATGTGAGAGGCCATAGAAATGGAGGAAGGTTATTCATGCAAAGGTCCGTGGTCTTGTCCCCGGACTATGCCCAACCGCAGCCCATTGTTCTCGGGGAGGGAAGACACAGGCCGGTCTAACTGGTTCCAGCTGCTTGGAAGTGGTGCTCACGGGCCCAGGGGGTGTCCTAAAGGCTCTCATTTTACTGGGAAGCACAGATTTCTCCACCCTCAGGATTTGTAATCTAGACTCAAAACCACTTTCAGTCATGCCGATCATTTTTTTCTGAGATGGTCAAACTTTTGCAGCTAATTATCAGTTGGAGGGAGTGCAACGAAATCTGCGTTTCTATGCTGGGTTTTATTAAAATGACTGTGATATCAGCCAGGGGCTGTGGTAAGTATGTGCAGTGGGGTTTTCCTTTTGCTCTGAGGAAAGGCCCAGCAAGCTTTGTAAATCAGTGCTATTAACTGGAATGGTGGAGACTTACTATAAGTAAACACTATTGCTTCCACTTTTAAGAAATAATGAACTGTTTCCTGGCTTTTCAGTTAGGAAGGCATTGGGGAGCTGTGCAGGAAAGAAATGTAATGTCTAATAAATATACTAAGGAGAAAGCATGATTAATGGGACTTCAGCTGGACCCTCTAAGCTACTATGCCTTTTAGCCCAGGAACCTGCATTTACTGGCATCTTCTGAAAACCTAGCTCTCACAAATGCTATAATGAATACTTAGAATCCCAGAAAACACAAAAATAACCCTCCCTTCAAACTTTATGGATTTGTCTCAAGACAAAATTTTCCTTGAATGGTGGAGGAGGTTAAAAGACTGTAAATGCCCCTCAGTGTCTTTTTATCATTTGCATTGAAAATTCAACTTCCTCCTGCCTATGATTTGCTGGGAATAGAGGGAAGGAAAGAAAACAGATTGTGCCCTAGAATCTTCTTAGGACTTCTGAGCCCATCAATACAGAAAATTTTAGAAGAGTTCATTAGACCTGAACAGGTCCCCCAGATCGCTCTCATCTGCGCCCACCCGTCTCCCCTTCCATTCTTGGTCACTGAGAACTAGGTTTACCAGTTGTCTGATGCTGTGCCTTCATTGATTTCACTGTCTCCCCAGCTTTATCTGTGTTGTAATCACTCTGGCTTCTTCTCTCTAAGGATGTGCTTAAATCCCCTAAAAATGGAGGGTTCCCTCTCTTCTCTTTTCATCACAGCTGAATCTCAAAAATGTGCGGCCTGCACACTTTTTACCTATCGCCCATCGTTCCGCCACCACTGTCCCTGAAACTTACGAGAGTCGCCATGTGCCTTCTACTAACCACATCCTAAAAACCTCTCTTCACTAACTATTGTACCTTACCCTTCTGCTTCTATGATTATTTTCACACCGATGCTTCTGATCTTTCTTTCCACCGGCTGTATCATGACCGTCTCTCCTTTTCCTGCTCCTCCCAATTGCTCTTCTTCAGTTTCCACTGTCAGCTTTTTTTTTTTAATGGCTCTTTTAAATGTAGAACCATCAACCAAATTCCATCCTTTCTTTTCTCTAACATGGTTTCTTCCTCTGTAAAAAGAGGGTGATGTTGCTGGTGGGAATGTGAAATGGTGCAGCCACTTTGGAAAACAATCTGGAAGTTTCTCAAAATTTTAAACATAGTATTACCATTAGACCCAGCATTTCCACTCCTAGGGATATGTCCTCACACTCAAGGGGAATAAAAACACATATGTGAGCACAAAAACTTGTATACAACTGTTCATAGGAACATGATTCATAATAATGAAAAAGCAGGAACAATACAATTGCCCATCGACTGATGAATAAGTGAAATTTGGTGTATTCATGTAATGGAATATTACTCAGTCATGAAAGGAGATGGGCATGAATAAAGGGCATCACAGAAGACAATATAATATAATTATATTATATAATTTCAATTATATGAATTGTCCAGCACTGAAAAATTTAGTATCTTAAAACAAAAGCAATTTGCTACTTCTCAGAATTCTATGGATCAACAGTGTAGTTCTTCTGCTTCAGGTAGCAGTGGCCGGGGTACTGGGAGGGTTGGAAAGCCTGAATGTCCTTGTTCCCATGGCTAGCAATTGGCGGTGGTCACCGGCTGCATGCTCAGTTGGGACCATCCTTCAGGAGCTTCAGCTCTTTTCTACATGGGCCTCTCCACACGATTGCTTGAGCTGCTTTATAATATGGTACCTGGATTTTATGAAAGAGAATTCCAAGTTGACCGACTCGGTACGCAAGCACTTATCAAGCAGCCACTTTTGGATAACGCTTGCCAATTTCCAACTGGCCAAAGCTTGTCAAATGGACAGGCCCCAAATCAGTGCTGGAAAGGCCGACACAAGGACTTGAATGCTGGCAGTCATGGATTATTGAGAACCACCAAAGTAACAGGCTTTATGAACACAGAAATGACAAGTGTGGGCAAGTTTTTGGAGAACCAATGAGAATTTTTCTTCTTCTCTATCAGCTAGCTATTTTGGTACCTTCTCTGTAGAACACTTACAAGGCATAGAAGGTAAGCTTACTCATCAAACATCAGACTAAATGCCTGCCCCTTTGCTGGGTGCTAGATACGCTTTATAGGTTTACAGAGATTAGACTAAACCTGGGTTTAAGGAGCCTATTTTAGGTCAGTGCTCTGGGCTGTAAAGGGGGTGTGTGTGTGTGTGTGTGTGCGTGTGTGTGTGTGTGTTTACTAGTGCTTAGATACAGTTGGACAGGTCTGTGGAGACCAGAGCAAGAGGATCTTGTATTTCATGCTAAAGTATTCCAGGCCCCTGACACCTCACTCCATGGGGGACGGGACCATGGAAGGTTTCATTAGAAGAGCCAGGAGACTGGGCGTGCATTAGGCAGACTGGTAACTCTGCATCCCGCCTTGGTTTTGCTTGTTTGGGTTTGCCCCATGCCATCTTGAGGCATTACTCAGTGCTTCCACACAGTCTCCCCAACATGAAATCCCCTACATGAAATGTTGGTGAGAAATATAGATTTTTCTCTACATTTGTTCCATGTAGACATTTCTACATCTGTACAGAAACAGAAGGTTTCATGTGTGAGACTGCAGAGGGAGTCACATTAATGATGCATAAAATCTCACTCCCCCAATTCCCATTCTCCTTAGTCCCTCCTTTGGCTGCCATCAGGGTCTCCATCTCTCTCTGGAGCCTTGCCCTGCAGAGCCTTCAATTTTTTCTGACCCGAAGTCTTTATTGGAATTATGCCCCCTTCCCCCTCAATCTCACTATTTCTTCCTCTTTCTCATGTGCTCTCCTAACGCTTCCATTCCCATTGTCTCACTCAACAAAAAAAGACCTGCCAACGTCACTATCTTCATACACCTTGAAAGGCATCAGGGAATATTATTTAAATAAAATGTCGGTATATATTCCTGATGTATCTTTAAAATCTTACTTTGGAAGCAATATGAAGAATAGATACCAAACACAGAGAGACCAATAAGGAAGGGGTTGATTAGCATCAAAAACCATGTGGAGAAGCTGAGACAAGGGGCTATGGAGATGGAGGTAGAAGAAGCAGCTACCGTAGAAATTAGGAGGTAGAATCAGGTGGACTTTGCCATTAACCCAGTAGCATTACTAAAAATAGTGTTACTTCCTCGATAGGACTTGTTAGGATATGTTGAGCCAGACCTAGGAAGAGAAGTGACAACATGACAGGGAATTCATCAAGGTGTTGCCATGGTGATCCTCTCAACTCCCATGCCAGCCACACTGAAACTATCAGGTATGACAATACATCAGGAGACTGATTTTTTAAAATACCAGATCTCACACATGCAAATAGTTGTTGACCTCTAAGTCACCATGGGCAAGTGTCACTTATTCCAACAATGCTGCCATTGTTGAATCCTTTCTGAACTCCTCTTTGGCATCTGCCTTTGGAGCCAGGATATGAGCCACTTAATAGTCTGGCCTCATTACTCGATGGTGACTTTTAATTTTTCTTCCGAATAGCGTTAGGCACCATGAACATCCAAATTGCTTTCTGGACACCAAGACTAAGCCTTTAAGTTAGGAAAATAAACTGGGACCTGAGGAAGGAAGAGCCTCCGCTGAGGTTCGTGGTTGGGGAAAAGACAGTGCCGACAGATTTGTCATGAATAGATGGCAGAGCCAGTCCTGTCCTCCACTCCACTTCCAACCTCCTGAGCCCCGCACATCATCTGAATGCAGTCCGGGCATCTTCCCCAGGTGCGACACTTCATTCCTGGGATGCGAGAAGCAAAGGGATTCCGAGAATAAGAAAGGACACCGACGCCTGGAAATGAGCTTTCCTCAAAACGAGCAGATGCTGGTTTTCAACAGAATGAGGTTAAAAGTATGTTTTCCTTTAGAAGACTTTGCTCATCTCCAGGGTCTGCTTGTACCAGGGAACAAAGGGTATTTTAGAGCAGTCCAGGCTCAGTGGGAAGTCCAGGCAGGTTCAGTATGGACTGAACAGACATTCCTGGTTGTTACAAAAGGTAAGAAAAGAAAGTATCAGAAACTGTAAGCTATTAATAAGTAAATGCATTTAATCCATGTGGAGTGACCAGCACTTCTAAGAAACTCGAAGGCCCCAATTCTTGTATTTTACAGATCAGGACCTGAGGCCCCCGAAAGGGAGAAGTAACTTGCCCAAGGTCTCCCAGCAGTCAATGGCAGGGCCAGGGCCAGATTCTGGGTCTCCCATTTCCCACTCCTGGCCTCTCTGTATACATGTCCTAACAATCGCAGAAGGAATGGGTGTCAGCTTCTGTCTATCGGGTGACATTGTGAAGTTCATGCTTCAAAATTTACCCTGATAAACTGAAAGCAGAGAGGCCAGCCAGGAGACTGAGGTTACCGTACCATCAGGAGGAACATGATGGAGACCTGTCTCCCTAGTTACTGGGGAAGTCAAGAGGAAGGGCAAAGTCTGGCAGAGTTTGTCAAAGACATTTGTTGAATAATTGAATGGGATGTTTGAAGGGACAAAAAGAAAAATATCAAAGTGATTTCAAAGAGGGAGGGCTTATGTTTTCTTTATCTTTGTATCTTCTATAATAGAACTTTAGCATACAATGGTACACCACAAATATTTATTGTGGGTCACATTAATGGGGAAGACCAGAGGATCACAGTTGATGGCTGTTCTAATGAGTCAGGCTCTCTGAGCATAATGGGAGGAACACAAACTTGAGGTCAGATAAACCTGAGTCAAATCTCATTGTCCTTACTTAGCAGCCAAGTGATCTTGGGCACAAAGCACTTCTATCCTCACCATCACTACATTAGGGAAAATATGAGAGGGGTGGGGAGGGAAAGAAGAGGGCGAGAGACTAAATACAAGTGTGTGTATAATGTGCTATCTTGACTCAATGGTTGGCCCCATGGGAAGCCCTCAATAAAGGCTCCCCTTTATTTACTGTGTCACTGGCTTCTGTCTTCTTTTGAAATCCATGCCTCCTCATTTCTGAATCTGCAATGTTGAGTTCTCAGCTCCTCTCCCGTCTCTCTTTTCAAGGGGATGGAGAGAGGAGGGAGAGGACTCCTGCTATGGAACTTGAGATTGGTCCCCACCTGTGAACCTGGGATTGATTTGGTGGTCTCCATCTGCTTGGCTGGCAGCTTTCTAATGAGGGCCTGGGCACCCTTATAAATGCATAAATCACATCAGCTCTGCTAAACAGTCATGAGAATAACTCAGGAGCCCAGATGTGAATTACAGACCAAGGGTGGGCCTGCTATTAGTGCCTCCAAGTGGTGACAACTTGCCTCCATTTTCATGCATCCCTTCCACACTTTGTTAATATCTCACCTTTGATAACAGTATTGATTCCAGAGAATTAACAATTCGAGCCCCATCTCTGGGCTCAGAAGAAGGACCTTGTTCCAGCTTGAGAACAAAACAAAAGCTGAGATTCTATGCTGTGCTTGCTTACATATGCCCTTCACAAAACTGTATGTTGTTCCCATCTGAGGCCTGCCAGCTTCAGAGGCTAAGTCTGCAAGACTAAAGGAAAGCATGGGCTGGAAAAATTTTGGAGGAAGTCCAGAACTGCCTGGGCAAGCCAATCCAAATAATTCAGGCAAGCAAAAATGTGCTTGGACCTGAGCTGGCTGTCTAGACGGTCATGATTGCACACAGGTATGACCTTGCACTTCATTTGGCCTGTGTTGAACTTATTTAAAGGTGCCTGTCAATGAGTGTTTCGGTTTGGGTCCCCCCAGAAACAGATTCAGAATGAAGGAACTCAATGCAAATAATTTACTTAGGAAGTAATCCCAGAGTATCTTGGTAGGAAATAGGGAGTGTAGCGTGAGATAGAGAAGGGAAAGAAACTAATAAAGAGGGTGTTGTTCAGCTTGTTAAGACTGTGGGAAACTGCAACTCAGTCTTTCTGGGTAACTATTAAGTTCATTATAGAAATGCCCCCAGAATCACACCCCAACAAGAAAGCAAGGAGGCTGGGGTGTTTGTTGATCACCAGCTCTCTTCTGTCCTGGCTCTACCAGCAGGAATACAGAACAAGTCACATCCTCTCAGGCTGAGTCACAGGCATGCTTGATAAATAGCCTTCAGCCCATGAAGGAGAATGTCTAGGGCCTGTGGGCAGGGCATCGCCAATGTCTGAAGCCAGTGAGTCAAAACACAAAGCTCCCTAACTCTAAAGCATTGAACCCATTCTTCCTAGAGATCGTTGAATCACGGTCACCGAGATAAAGAAGTCAGGAACCTTGGCAGGTAACTACTCCCAGAGCCAGGTATCCCTTCTATATAATAACTGCATTTACTGAGTGCTTATGATGTGCCAGGCACTTAAATCATCTCATTTCATTTTATAAGAACACTAGGAGGTGAGAGCTATGAATATTATCACTCGTGTTGCATAGATGAAGTAACTGAAGCTCACAGAGTCTGGGAATTTGCCCAAGAACACACAGTCAATGAGGAATGAAGCCAAGATTTGGACCCAAGCATCCGACTCAAGGGCTCACACCTCAGTCTCCGTGCCCTCCCTGGTTAATATCCCCACACAGCCTGTGTCAGGGCTCCCCCAGACCAACATGGCTTATTCTGGTCTCAGAACTGTCTGTTAAGAAGCCTGTCGGTCCTTAGGTTGAGAAGTGGTTTGCCTATTTGCATCCTGCTCCTTTCAGGCTGCAGGGAAGATGGAAGGAAACTGGCATTTGCAGAGCACTTCCCCTTCCTGCTCTTCTGCAATGCTCAGAGAGGCCTGTGAGGTTGGACTCAGGACCCCCCACATTGCAGGTAAAGAATCTGAGTGAGGTTCAGAGAAATGAAATTACATGTCCACACCACAGCATTAGAGAGGCGATGGGATGAAACAAAGGGAATGTGGGCTGCAGGGTCAGCCACCTGTCAAAATTTAGTTCAGGCCTCCCTCTTCCTGACCAGGGAGGAAAAAGCTATTCCTTGCTTCTGGTCCACACACATTCTACCGAAGCACTTAGGAGATTTCATTGCACACCATTGGTTTACAAATAATGTCTTGTCCCACTGGGGGTCCTCTGATGACCTGTGAAATGCCAATTTAAATAGTTATGTGTTGAACAAATGTATCAAAATGATAGATGAATGAATAAAAGAGCAGGACGTGGGCTCATTCTCAGCACTGCCATTTTTTCTATTGAAGCTGTGGACTCTGAGAGGCCTGGATTCACCTGCCCTGGGATGGGCCTCACCACCCAGGTGGTCTGAGCCCCAGGCTGGTTCTTGCCTGGCAGAAGTCCCCACTGGACTGTCTCCTGCCTCCTCACTCCTGCTGACCTCTAGTGGGCTTTCCTTTCTCCCTCATCACCTTTAAATCTTACTTTGCCTTTTGTCCCATTCCCTCAAGGTCTAGCAAAGTGACTAAAGCTTCTCTGACCAACCTATTCCTTCTAAAGTGTTGATGGCCACTGAGAGTAATGTACTACCTTTGTGTGGGAATTCATATTTTAACAAGGAACTGTTAAACACCCAACGCCTTAGCTCAGCAGAATAACAAATATAATAATTAATAATTACTTCATTGCTACTATATGCCAGACACTATTTTAAATGATTTACAAGGTTAAACCTCACACTAATTATATAAGGTGCTAGCACAGGCTCTCAGACTTCCATCCAACATCTTCCAACCAGCCTGTCACTGGGGTCTAAAATCACTGGTGTGTATTGCCTGCTGTTTCTTCAATCAATGAACTGTCGTCACAGTGCCTGGCACAAAGTTGGTGTTTGGGTTCCCCAGAAGTGGACTCTGACACAAAGCTTTGAGTGGAGGTAGTTCATTTTGGAGGGAGGTGAGGAAACACTGGTTGGGGTGGAAAGGTGTACAAGGAAGGGAAGGCCACCTACAAAAGGGTGTGCTATCAGACCAGCTGAAAATGTGGACCACTGGAGCTCAGTCCCATGAGGGAATGCTGGGAAATGGTGTAGAGACTGTCCCTTAGTGTTTTCACACCTTAGGAGTGGAGGAGCTGAGGTATTTATAATTAAACTCTAATTAGTCGTTGGTCCTCACCAATGATGAACTGCTCCCAGGGGGCGTTAATTCCTCATCACTTCCTCAGAGGGAACAGGTAGAGTGGCTCTGAAGAAAGCTCTCAGGTGGAGAGATACAGGTACTGGTAGAGGAAGTTGGCTGGAGTGCACCAAAGTGATAAGGTACAAAGGGCATTGATAGGCACCAGCACAGTCTGCTGTAGTGTTTAATAAATGCTATTGTTGAATGAATGAATGAATGAATGAATGAATGAATGAATGAATGAATGAGATTTCTGTTGGTTGGGTAGAACTCTTAGGCTCCAGACCTTAGTGATTTTCCACGTTTCAAGATACTCCACCGCAGAACACTCAGCGTGTCTGATCTTGTCGGTGGTAAGAGAAGATGCTTTACAAGAGTCCTGGGAACATGGATGGAGTCCTGGTTTTAAATTGTTCCACCCCCACGTAACATTTCCCATCGTACGTCTGAAGCTTTCATCACAGAATGCCAAAGCCTCTGCAGTAGCTATCAGGAAAGACAAAAAGGCCTCCAAGAGCAGATGTCATCCATTTTTCACTCATGAACCCAACCGAAATCCTAACCTTGGTAACACAAGGACAGTGGAAACTATGTGAAGCACATGTTTGAATTACATTCTCTGTTGATTTCTCCTGATTTATAGGTTCAAACCCAGCCAATGCAGGTTTTCCCCGCACCCTACCAATTTCTGTCTTGACCTAAGTGTTCAATATTTTGTGAAACTACAGTTTTTGTTATTTTTAGCCTCATAAAAATGATTAAAATTTCAAAAAGCCCTGAATAAGATTGGAAGGTAGTTTTTCTGTTTTTGTTCCAAGAATTATTTCACATTTCTGAATTAATACAGCTCCAGGTCCAGGGAATCACATGATCTCACTCTTCTTAAACACAGATTTCTCCTATTAATTTTTTCATGATATGTCAAACCAGAAAATAGAGCTTTAGATCCACAAGCAACACATGTGGTGATGGCTCTCAGGTTAATGACAAGAAACAACTGCAATATAATCCTCTCTGGAAGAAGCTCCCTTCCCGAGAGAGACAGCATCTTTCTTTCCTCCGTCTCTTCCCCTCCTTCCTCCTCCTCTCCCTCTTTCTTCTTTCTCTTTTTTGTTCTTCTGTTTCTAAGGAGAGAGAGAGAGAAAGAGAGAGAGAGGGAGAGAGAGAGAGGGTGCGTGTGTGTGAAAAATCTAATGTACCTTGAATTCCAAGCTCATGTCTTGGAGAAAATTGAGAAGTTGCTCAAAAGGAGAGTCCAAGAAGATGCCTGTAGCAGGTTTGGGGCACTCTGACAGGGAATTATCCCCCAGAGACCAACAGCACCTCTATGGACCATAAAATAAGACTGCTACCTGGGCACTTTGAGGTCCTCATGCTAGAGAAGCAACATGCAGGGGAGGAGCTTGCTGCACTGGACGAGGTGCCGACCCTGACTCCAAGGGAAACGGAGTCCCTACGACACACTCAGGCCAAGGAAGAGTGTGTTTGGGGTGCAGGCAATCATGGGGGCATCTTTTGGTATTACGTTCCCCTGTGGTAAAAATGAATGGGAAACTACAAATCGACAAAGGCAAGGCTACCAGTAGAATTAGGATTTGGATCATTCCTCTGGACAGAGAACTATAACCAGGTATGGGGCTTCCTGTGGGCAAAGAAAATATAGAAAAGATATGGAAGGAAGAAATTACAACTATCAACTATGATGATATGACCAGTTGCAGAGACTATGGCTATCATAGCTATGAGCATCTATTCTTTTCTTTGAAATATTTGCATCTATATTTATATTTATATGTATATATGTATACAGTACCAAAACTGTATCTATATATGTATATGTATGTATATATGTATATATGTTGTGTGTATGTATATACAACACACACATATATCTTCTTTTTATATATTACTTTTCTTTGTCTTTCCTCTTACCCCCTTCATTTACTATGTGGTGTAAGATGTGACAGAAGTGGGAAGCCTTATCTCTTGACATTTAAGTTACAGGATATTAAAGCAGGACCATGATCCAGCTAGTAATGAAAGTGAACATAGCCCAAAGATGAATACTCTCCTGGACAGAGTTAGCCTGTTTTCATTTGTGGGAAGGATATTTGCATCATTTAGGGGAAAGGATATTTAGGGGAAAGCGTGATTTTGCCATTGTTTTTATTTGGAAGTTAAATACAGAACCAAAAAAGAGATATCCTAAGTTAATAAGGGTTGCACTGTTCTGACTCATTTCATTGTCAACTTGGTTAACCTAGAAACTTTTTCAAAATTCTCTTCTTTCTCTCCCTAATGCACAGGGCTCCAGGTTAGAATTGGCCAAAGGAGGAACTCGTTCAGGATTTCGAAGGTGGAAGTAACCCAGCAGTCATGGCTCTGGGCAGATAGATGATACGTACTCAGACATGGTTCTGAAGAAACGCAGAGGTCCTCGCTCATCTTTGCTCTGCATCCAGTTCGTATCCTTGATTGCTAACCCTCTGAAATTCTCAGTGATGAGCTCAGAGATTCGGTAGCACAAAGGTGTCAACTTCCTTGGACTCCTAGAGTAGTTTTCCCTTTGCTACCCACTGCGAAGGCCTAATGAACTTGGCTCCTCATAGCTCCCTTTGAGCGCCAGCTTGGTCACCTGCACCTGAGCTTCAGGCAGACTGGTTGGTGGCTCTTCCTTTGGAATACTTTCCATAGTTTAGCTTCCCAGCTCCTCTCACACTTGTGAAAGACCTCATTCCCATAGAAGACCCCTTATTCCCATAACATTCACTGTCACTCTGCATCCCCGATTGAACCCTGACTGATAGGCCTACAATCTAGAAGGAATTACAGAAGATGTTTCCATAACATCTTCCCCAAATACAAAGAGAAGCAATGAGGTTCTGAGGTTACCAGTGCAAGACAGTAGGTGTCAGCTCTGGGAGTGCAGAAAAGGGTGACATTCAATTGGGGCTAAAAGGGTTAGCCAGAAATTGACTGAGTCCTTTGAGTCCTCCATTTAAAAATATCAATTCTTATTTTCACCTCCTACCTTCTCACTGGCATGTCTTTGGTATATGAAAACATGCCAATCATGCCCAGCATATGCTAGACAGAGTCATATTCCTTGGTTAAACTGTGGACTCCAAAGCCAGACATCCTGGAGTTGGACTCGAATGAAACACATAAATGGTAGGTGAACTCAGGGCCACCTGAATCTGAGGACTTTCTCTCTCCATTCTCATCACCGCCCTTTTAGCACTTGGCTATGGTGTCAGATTCCATCTTGGTCTAGTTTGCAGCCAGTTTTTATGCAATTCTAGAGCTGTGAAATTCTCTTTCATTTCTGGACACCTTTTAATTCTCTAGTAAAGTGTTACAACCTTCTTGCAGAATATTCTACTGATCTCAGTCAAAGAACCTAAATCCCACATGATAGAAATAAAAAGCCAACATTTTAGCAAAAGACTTTATAGGTTTCCAGGCATTCCATGACCATATCAATCATTTATTTTAAGTGTTCAGGATGTAAATGTTGTAATAGTGACACTGGGAATACACTGTACTGCTCTGGCTTTTAACATGAGGAAATAGAAGTTCTACGTAGAGCTGGAAATAGTCTTGGGCACATGGCATATAAATGTACTTCTGAGACTTAAATCCCAGCCTTGTAATTAGTGTCATGCTTGCAGACAGACCTGGAGGTCAAGGGGCAATTAATTATGAGTAATTTTTCTGAAATAGAAGCCTGCATCATCCTGTATCCAACTAATTGCTTCAATCCCCTGGTGTTACACATTCCACTTTTGAGAGCCCTGGATTATGAAAGGGCTCTCATCCCCTAAGGGGGCTTCTGAGGCAGGTGGGCTTGAGGACAGACAGAAGCAGACACATCCCAAGTATCTGAAAGTATGTTTATTATCTCACTTGGGGTGAATGCATCCCTTGGGGTTCTTTGATTGCAGACCACAGAAGCAAATCTTGTCCAAAGCAAAAGAAGAATTTGGAGGATGGATAGGAAGTAGCTCTGAGAACATAAGGCGAAGCTGAGAAGTGGAGTGGGGGGTCTAGGGAGCAGACACAAGGGGCAAGCTCTTCAGGGAGCCACTCACTGTCTACTTGGTTGAACTGCAGCTGGTACCAGTGAGTCACCCTGCTCAAGACTCAGACCCAGGGAGAGGGATCACCAGGCTACCCTGGCCAGGGGCACGTGGTCATCAGACCCTTAAGACTACATACTGGGAGGGGAATGGTTTTCAAAGAGAAATCAGGATGTTCTTACTAGGTAGTGAGGTCACTGTGTCATGAGAAAATGGGTCTTGTGGTATCTGGCCACTGACACTTTGTACAGGTAATGTGAGCACGTCCGGGGCATGAGCTAGGGTGGCCCAAGGACAAACTCTCCTCTCAGGGTTATGCTTCCATCTCCCCTTTCCTTACTCAGTATCCCTGGGTTTGGGGATTACCCACCCCCAGATGGTATTTGTATTTCCAAGAGCCCCCAGCCATTCAATGTCTGACATATGCCACACAAAGAGAGTTATGAAACAGAAGCCAAATGACAATCGGGACAAAATTTTCCAGACATGTCTATATCTAGATCCCAGTGACAAGGAGCCTGAAAACTTTCATTATCTAGGCAGAGAAATCACCCCAGAGGAGTTTTCTAAGACGGCTGAATTTCTTTGCTGCCCAACAACTGCTCAATTCTCAATCCCCAATCCCTTATCTCCGGTCCAATGCATCTTTGGCCCCGATCCGGGCTCTTATTTACATAGCCCCTCATATCTGGAACAGCCTCACAGCCAAGCCGATGAGGCCGATTTCTGAGTCTCTTCAAATCCCCAGAGCTTTCCTTCCAGAAGCTTCCAACAATGCCCCGAGGATGTATGAATATGTCTGAACATCTAGTCGAGTGTCTGCTCTGGGGGCATTTGCGCACAGATTCATTTATCTGCCGTCGTCCTGTCTCCCGTTTTAGATCAGAAGAGTCCCGAGGAGGAGGTCACATCTGGTTTGTTCCCCTGCCTTTTCCCATGGCGACACGCAGAGTGCGCACTCCATCAGTGGTAACGAGCTCACATAAATAATGTGGCGAAAAGGCGACACGTTGGGAGCCAGAGAAGCAGGTTCTAGCCTCAGCTTCTCAGCTTGCTAGCTGAGTGGCCACGGGCAAGCCCTTCAGCCCCAGCCCTTCGAAGCCTCCGCCTTCTCATCTTCGCAGAGGTGGCCGAGGTTCATTCCACGTTGACTTCCACAGGGCGGCCGTCACGCTTCAATGAGAGCTGAGAGGAAAGTGGCTTGTGATAGCTGTGGACATGCTACGTGGTAGTCTCCCTGGCATGCCTGCGACAATCAAAATGAAAACCAGAGCAGCTCGGCCAGCCCTGGCAACGCTGGCACTCAGTCCTCTCAGGTCAGTGACCCTGCTGATGCCTTTGGGGGAACATTTAAGCGAGGAGGCCACAGGGCAGAGGCCCTGATGTCATATTGCGAGCGCAGCAAGGAGCGAGGCCGGCTGAACGCCAGCGGAGATGAAATGCTTCATCGGAGGGCAGAAAGGAGCCAGGCTCTTCCTTTCTCGGTGGTTTCTCTAATGTCCCTTTTCGCATCCGTCCCTACCACGTAGACACTTGTTCATGCCCCGCCTGTTTCCTGCCTGGATCCCGGCCCCCTCTGCTGACTCTCTCTCTCTCTCTCTCTCTCTCTCTCTCTCTCTCTCGCCTCCTGATGCCATGTCAGTGCCAGAAAGCTCACGATGCCCCTTCTCAATGCAACTTGGAATGGCTCCTGGGTTTCCGCCCCGCCTGCCTTTTCTGTTTGAGGAATAGAGAGCTTTAAAATCACCTTCCTAGCACTCCAGCGGTTCCTGTCGCCCCCTCTTCCCCAATTTTGGATTTTGTTTGCTTTTCTTCCTGAAACTGCCTTCTAAAAGCAAAAGCTCAGTGACTTCTTTACCTCCCGTTTTGTTTCTTTCTTTTTTGTGTGTTTAACATAAATCAACTTCTCTGTGTCTGGGAACTGAAAGCAGCATATAACCCAAGCCCCCAGCCCTGCGAGAGGACTCGAGGCCTTGGCAGCGCCGTCAGGAGATTAACACACATGAAAAGGAACTCCTGTCCCGCAGACATTTGCTGGGGAACCCCGGCACTCAGAAATCACCCCCAGCCCCGAGTGTTCTGATCTCTTGGTCAAAAACTATGCAGGAGTTTTGCTCCAAGCCTTTCTCCTCCTAAACCTGGACCCGAATTCCTTTCTTTCTGACCATCTGGTCTCCTCATTTAACTTGGCCAAGCACAGCGTGACGACTCTCCCCCACTGTGATGCTACAAAGGGAAGCAAAGGAGACCTGAAACCAGCCTGATACAGTCTCAGGCTTCAATTCCATGCTACTTAAGGTGAAATAAACCATCAAAGTGATATATCGGGGAACTATGTGCAGCAAAGTCGTGTTCATTCAAAACTAAAGACAGGGAAGAGATGGATTTAGAATAAATAGTTCTGGTGCTTTGGGAAGAAATGACTGGGAATTCTATCCCGCCGTGCCTTACTTCCAAATATTAATGGCCAGCAGCATTCAAGTGCTTTTCTTCATAGTCAAGGGAGTGCTTTTACAAATGGACAGACATCAAAGAACAGCAGAAAACTAATATATATTGACTCTTTCTATTTTGAAAGCCCTTTCGGATTGGATATCTCAATGCATCCTTTCCTAAATTTTAGAAGGTGGATAAAGTGGGATTTAGTCAATCAGTCATGCACCTACTCAGCCCATGTTTACTGGATGCTTACAGTGTGCCTGGCACTCCTCTAGGTCCTGAAGATAGAAAGCACTGAATAAAACAGATGAAGTCCCTGTTCTGATAGGAGGAAAGGAAGACAGTAAGCAAATGTGGACAAATATAGAGTATATCCAATGGGCTAAGGTGGGGATAAAAGCAGGAAATAAAATATAGCAAGGTAGCCCAGCTGGTGTGGCTCAGCGGTTGAGCATCGACCTATGAACCAGGAGGTCATGGTTCGATTCCCGGTCAGGGCACAGGCCCGGGTTGTGGGCTCGATCCCCAGTCAGGGGCGTGCAGGAGGCTGTCGATGAATGACTCTCATCATTGATGTTTCTATCGCTCTCTCCCTCTCCCTTCCTCTCTCTAAAATCAATAAAAATATATTTTTAAAAATAATAATAAAGCAAGGTAAGGGGACTAGAGAGTCATAGGGGAGGCGTGTACTGTTTTCTATCTGGTGCTCGGGTGCTCGTTGATGGAGTCATATTTGAGCAAAAACCTACAGGACTGAGAGTGGAGAGGAGCAGATGCCTGGGGGATGCCTGAGCTTCCAAGGGCTCAGAGGGAACATTTAGGCAGGAATGTGTTTGGTTTGTTAGAAAACCAGCAAAGAGGCCATTGTGGCTGAAGCAGAGTGAGCAAGGCAGAGAGAGGTAGGAAATGAGGTCAGAGAGATAAGAAAGATAAGACATGTAAGGTCCTGTTGGACCCTGCTTAGGCTTGGGCGTCTAGCCTGAGTGGGTGGGCAGTCTTTCCACAAATTTAAGCAGAGTAATGTGATCTGACTCACATTTTCAGAGGGTTACTTTGACAGAAACAGTGCACCGTCCTCTGGTGTCCATTCCCGCTTCCTTGCATAATAATGGAAACTCCAGCTTTTTAGATAGACACATGATGTCCCAGAATAAAGACTATATTTCCCAGCAGGTAGGTATAGTCATGTGACTAAGTCTGGCCAATGGGCAAGAAGTGGGGTGTGATGTAGTGCTTCAAAAAACCATGCCTAAAAGACAGGCAGTTTGTACCTTTTCACCCCTTTCTTCTTTACTCTGTTCTTCATCCATTGCCTGGGATGCAGATGAGATGGCTGGAGCTCTAGCTGCTACTTTGGACCATGAAGACAAGGGCCACCCCTCTGGATGGGATCATGGTGAGTTGGAAGAAGCTTAAGTCCCCAAGGACTTGGTGGAACGGATTCACAACTGTCTAAACAGGCTGCCTCCAGACATTTATTTTGTGTCTCTGTTTCTGGCCACAGAGCCAAGTCATAATGGGCACTGTGGCCCATTCTGTCCACTGTGTAGAGAATAAACTATAAGGGGGACAAGGGAAAAAATCAGGGACAATCTCTATTTCTTGAAAGAGCACATGGAGGCTTGAGAAGTTAGTAAAGAACGTTAGGATTGTGGTTAAAAGTGTTGGCTTTTAAAGTCAGCCAACATGCCTGTATTTAAATCCTGCCTCCAACACTATCTAGCCCATAACCTTAAGCAATTCCTTGGGCCCTCCAGGCCTTGATTTCCTTGTCTGTAGTATGGGGATGATATAAATACCTACCTCAGACTGTTATTGTGAGTATTAAATAAAATAAATTATGTGAAAAGACTTAACAGGGCCTGGCACAGAGTTAGACTCTGCACCGCCTGTCTGTGGCCAGGAAATAGCATCCTTCCAAGGTCAGTGTAGGTCACACACAATGAAGAGGAAATACTTCTGCTAGTAAGAGGGGAAGAGAGGGAGCAAGAGGGGGAAAGAAGCCTCAGCACATGAAGGAGAGGAGGGACTTTCAGGTTCTCAGAAGCTCTCAGCTCACAAGAGAAAACTGTCGCTCATAGCTCTGGACAAGGTGCAGGATCTAAGGAGAGAAGGCCAGGGGTTCGTCCTTCAGCCTAGGGTCTGTGATACTTTTAGGGCTCCAAGCTGTCCCCTTTCTGGCCCCCTTTTTTTCTCTCCCTTTCTCTATCACCTCTTCTCTTTCCTCTTCTAAAAGAAAAACCAGGAATAGTGAAAAGTTTGCTCAGTCATCTGGTTCTCAGGCTGTTTTTCCTTGGAGCGCCCGCATTTTTCAGTGGCCGGGCAGGAAGCTGGGAGACCGCGTGCAGAGCCTGTTCCTGTGTTTTTTCATCTGAGCACTGTGCTTTGCAATGTAAAGCAGCACTTACATGTTTCCTTTTTGGTAGCAGATTCCTTTCCTAATTATGTTTTGCTCAGACAAATATTAAAAGAAATTGGCTTCCTCTGACAACAGTAAGTGTAATGATAACAGGAAATGGCCCAGAATCACACAATAATAAAAATAGAGCTGGAAGAGAGGCAACGAGACTCTTGAGAATATTTTTGCTGCCATTCTTTCCCATCCCATCCCATCCCATCCCATCCCATCCCATCCCATCCCTTCCCTTCCCTTCCCTTCCCTTCCCTTCCCTTCCCTTCCCTTCCCTTCCCTTCCCTTCCCTCCCCTCCCCTTCCCATTCCCTCCCCTCCCCTCCCCTCCCCTCCCCTCCCCTCCCCTCCCCTCCCCTCCCCTCCCCTCCCCTCCCCTCCTATCCATCTAGCTGTCCATTCATTATTCAGAAAACAATGAACTGATTGGGAAAACCATGTTTATAACTGGTAAAACTAATGAGAAGCCTGAAAAATTCAGTTCTTCTTATATCAGAAATGTGTGAAACATTAAATACCAAAAATTAGAAAAAAGATATGCATGTCAGTTTCTACATAAAGACCAGCTTGTATTATACCTAGCACAACCCTTTTGTAAGAAAGATTGAGTCAAAATAATACACTTCCATTAATTATATTCTACATTGAAGGCTCTGATGAGTCCGGTAAAAAAACAACCTGGCTAAATTTGTCTAACCTAGTGAGGCCCAAATTTATTTAACCATGGAATTTATTTTTTAATTTTTCAATGACTACCTATAAGTTTTGGAATTAGGATTACAGTATACAAACCTTTCAAGCTGTTAGTTCTCAAGGAAATGTTATATTTGTGTTCTGACTGCTGCCCCCTGGGCACTTCACCTTAATATAATGCTCCTTAATTCTGTTAGCTTGTTGTTTAGGCCTCCATAAAGAGGCTATTCTCAGTCTGGCTGGCCTGGCTCAGGGGTTGAGCATCAACCTATGATCCAAGAGACTGAGGTTCGGTTCCCGTTCAGGGTGCATGACCAGGTTGCGGGCTTGATCCCTGGCAGGCGGCGTGCAGGAGGCAGCTGATCAATGACTCTCTCATCATTGATGCTTCTATCTCTCTTTACCTCTCCCTTCCTCTCTCTGAAATCAATATATACTTTAAAAAAAAAAAAAAAAAAAGAGGCTATTCTCTTAACAATAATATATTCTGTTCATCAATATATTTAATTCAGCCAAAAATTTAGAAGGTAAAATGTCTTTGCCTTTGTAAGCTGATAACTATCACCTTGACCTTACCTGGTCGGGTGTACATTCAGGAAGAGAGAAAGGGGATATCTGTGCTCCAAAGCACTTTCTTCCCTTCCCTCTCTGCGCAGGAAGTCCTTGGTCTCATTTCTACCACACGATGGAACCTCAGGCTAATTCACTTCACACCACACACAGCTGTTCTTCGTTAAAGAGATAAGAACCACTAACATCTCTTTACTTCCCAACATCTGGGGAATGGAGCATCCATTATAAATCCACCAAGGACTGAGATGGGAAAAGAGTCTAACCTATGTATGGATTAAATGAGGTGACTGGACATAAGGCCTAGGTCAGAGTTCAGGAAAAGCCGATCTGAGCATGCTCAGCTGGCCCAGGTTTATCCAGTAGACTTGGTACATGGCTAGCAACAATGAAAGAGTGTATTTGATGAATGACAATTGCCATATGGGATCATGCACAGTACTGAAGCCCAGCTAAACCCAAAAGGAGTCAGCCCATGGACACAAAGGCTTTTTATTAGGTGAGGCATCTGTTCTGATCTCTGCTGCCAATTAGGTCATCCTTAGGCTCAGCCAACACTTACTGATAGCGGAGACACCATTGAGAGGAGACATTAACACCTTGACTGCTGACTAGAAATCAGGGACTCCCCTGGTTGTCTGAGAGCATCTGCAAAAACACCTCCCTCTAGCTGTTCCAGTTGACGGTTCCCCTCTGTTCCTGGAATGACACACAGACAGGGTGACTGTCTAAATACCCAGGTGACGTGGCACCAGCGAGAGCTTCTAGGACAAAGCCAATGAGCGCCATGGAAAGTTTTATACCAAGACATTGATGTATTTTTCTTTCTAAAATAATACATGTAGTAGAAACACTAGACTACTACCTAATGTTTTGGGCTTGCCTAGACGCCTCTTAGTTAACAGTCCTCCACTAGGGCTGATTCAGGCTGCCCATCCAAGTTTCCAGAGCTGTCACTCTCAAAACAGCAGTTCCCCAAAACCGCGGTTTGTGGCCTGAACTCCATGCACCACACCCTGAGGTAAAACTTCCAGGCCTCATTAAAACATGGGTGTGCATGACTTCCAGAAGTATCTATGGAGAGTTGATCCACCTGAGTATAGATGTGGCATGAGGCCTTCAATCTTATAATTACAAGCTCTCTGGAGCCCTCACATTTTGGTATAAAAAAGAACAAAGTTCATAGTTACCAGGAGCTGGGTCATAATCATGAATGAACTTACAAACATCAATCCACATAAAACAGTGTCCAAACTAGAAAAAGGCCAAGGCGGGAAACAGAGAAGACAGTGGCTCCTTCTCTGTTTCAACAGAGGCGCTCGCTCGATTCAACAAATGTGTACTCGTTGCTCGCTGTGAGCCACGCACTGTTCCAGGTGCTGGATGAGACAAAACCCACTGCCCGCATGCAGATTGAGGCCTATATCCAGAAAAGCTTCCTAGCGAAGGGGACATTTGAGCTGGGAGGGGCCTCTCTATTGCACAATCCCAGGGGCCACCATTCACATCACAGTCTATGTCAATGCCACCCCCTGGGGTGTGAAATGTCCAACCTGTGGAGTCTTACAGGGTGACCATGACTTGAGTCTGAAAGGACTAGGATTTTATTAGATGCAGAAGCAGAAGGGGGGCAGTCCAGGTACAGGGAAATAATATGGGCAAAAGTAGCAACAATCATTTATTTAGTGCCTACTGTGTACAGGACTCTAGGCCCTGGGGCTAGTAGGAGATAGATTCTTGAGACCTGCCTTTATCCAGCTGTATCACTCCTTCGGTCATAGAATTTTAGAAACACTTATTGAGCACTTACCATGATCCAGACTCTGCTATGAACATGGAGATGTAGCTGTGAACCAATTGCAAATGGTGCCCAGCCTTGTGGAATTCGCAATCCAAAGGGAAAGACATTGAATAACTGCAAGAGGAATGAGCGTTTCAACTGTAAAGTGTCAGGTCTTCGGAGCACTTAGAGCTGGGAGGACATACCTGGTTTGGGCAGCGAAGAGACTTTTGTGATGGGAGAGGATGGAAGACGGGACAAAAGCATGAGAGAGGGGAATGGATTTGGGTTATTTAAGAAATCAGATGTCCACAGTAAAAACAAATCAGCAGCATCTTTAAGGAAAATGAGTAGCTCAAAAAAAAAAGAAAAGATTTAATGCACCATCTTCTTGCTAATCCTGGCTATCAGGTGTCCACGGGAATGCGTCGGGGGCAGGGTTGACCTCGGTGTGCATTCTGCAGTCAGAGAACTTCATTCTCCACATGACAGTGTGGACACCAGGGTGAGAATTACCAAATACTAAGGGGACAGGCTAAGGAAGCACAAGTGGTCCATGACTCCACCCCAACCAGACAGGCACAAACCATTCCTGAGAGTCTGGCTTCTCTTGGAAACAGCAGGCAGAGGAATCCCACAAACAGCCTCTCTAAGGAGGGGAAGAGTGGCCCATTGATAAACTTGGGAACTGGGAAGAAGATGCTGTGTGCTAATGCAGAAATTATGGACTGGGCTGATTTTTGAGGTCAGCCTTCTCTGAAGATGCCTGACGTGGGATCCAGAAGCCAGCAGAATGCACCACATTGTATTATCCATCTGGGCAAATTAACCTCAAAGCGCAGCCTCCCTCTGGAGGTTTAGGGAAGATGTTCCATAGTCAACACAAATACAGCAGCAGTGGCTTGGGTGCAGAGGGGAGTCCCAGCATCTTGGAGTAGCTCTCAAACTCCATCCAGCACACGCCAGACTCGCCGGGAGGGCTGGTGGAAACTCGGGTGGCTGGGTCCACGCCCCGAGTCCTGAGCAGGAAGCCTGGGGGGAGGCAGAGAGCCTGCTTTTCTTACATGTTCTCGGGTGGCGCGGCTACTGCTGGACCACGTTTTCACAACCTGCATATGTGGTGGGGCTTTTCAGGATCTGGCCCCAAGTCTCTTGTTCACACTTCTTTGCCACAGTTGGTTACCATGATGCCTTTGACCATCCCACAAAGCTGAGGATTTTTTTTTACATGCTCAGAACATAAATGGGGTCTCCTCTATACACAGGGTGGGGCAAAAGTAGGTTTACAGTTGTGAGTATGCAAAACAGTTTATTCTTGTATTATTATTTATTAATTACTATATTATTTTCCATCCAAACAACTGTAAACCTACTTCTATCCACCCCCGTATTTGTTTTAGTTCCCTCCACCCTAATTCCTCATTTCTGTCTCATGAAATTCTTCAAAGACCAGCTTAAATACTGCCTTCTCTATCAAGTTTTCTCTGATCTCTAAACTTCAGAATTAAAATTTTAACTTCATCTGGTGTTCTGTGCACTGATCTCTGTGGTAGATTATGATCTCCCCAAATATAGGTACCTTGTCATTCAGATATTCATTCAATAAACATGTATGAGGTGCCCATTGGCTGCATCTGGCTGGGAGCTGAAGCTGTAATGAGAAAAGATATAAGCTCTCCACCTTCCAGAAGCTCATTTCATGGAGAGAAAGACAGGTAAACTGGCAACCACAATACACAGTGATCAGTACAAAGGTTGGCTGTGGAAGTACGTGGGAAAGACACTCGCACGGTGTTGGCTGGTTCAGGAAAGAATTTCCAGAAGAATTGATTCCTTCCTGACAAGTGAAGGATAGATAGGATTTAGGACAAAGATGTAGGAAGGAAGAATTAGGGAAAGGGAAAGGGTGACTCAGGCCAGATATGAGAGAGGAGATATGGCTGGAGAGTCAAACCTGAGGAGAGGAGAGGTGAGAGGTGAAGTGGGGGCGAAGGTGGGGACAGTTTGTGAAGACCCTGAAATACTGTGGGTAGCGGGTCTCATCCAGTTGGGAGATAGAAGCTATGTGGTAGGTTAAACAGAGGAAAGTTTAGGCCATGAACTGATACCTGACATGCTATGTCAGAAAATTTTAAATGAACTTTCACTTTCTCAACACATGTCCAAGAAGAAAAAGTAGCTCCCTCCCCAAATAATTGCTTTTTAATTTAATTTTCCATGGACTCTACTACATACACAACAACAACAAAAACATCAGCGCCACACCCAGCGCTGAGCTGAGGGCATATTTTCCACCTAAAGCCATATTCCAGATTCAGGACTGGGCAAAGAACAACTGGAAGCTCCTCAGGCCAAGCCTCAAGGAAATCCATCCAACATTCCCAATTGCTATGAAACCCCAAACCTAAAAAAGGCAATTTGTGCGGTGCCCATTATGGTTTTATTATAGAAGTTTCTGTACAGCTGTGGTCAGGGTCCTCCCAGTGCTCATGAAGTGATGAGTCACAGAGAACAAGCAAGTGTGCATTATTCCAGAGGACTGACCGTGCAATGTATTTATATGGTACCTAAGGCCCATCAGAGCAAACATGTTAAATTTAGACATATGTATATAATATATGTATATTGTACGTATATTATTTGTATATAGAAGGTCTTGTGGAATAGTAAATAACCTCTCATTGCGTGCATTCTAAAGACTTAGAAGAAAACTTAAATTATCTCTATTCTACCCTTTTATACTACTTGTTTTGGTTATAATAGGAATCCAGTGATTTAAAAAATGGAATCAGAGACTTCAGCCAAATAGTTCAGTTCCCTTATCTGGCTGAGAAGGAAAGTAGGTTGAGAGTAGGGGAGATAATCATAGAAAGCCTATGGTTAAAACCATTAAAATATTTGCAGGCCCCTTGGATGTTTGAAAATGGCTTCTGGCAAAACTTCCTTTTGCACGTCGGACCCTCCTGCGGCCTCCCGACGGCTCTCCTCTTCCCCGTGTCCTGCACCCCCTCCCTAATGTAGCCGATCCTAAGGCCCCAGCTTCAGTCTTGTTCAACACCCTCCCTTCTGGATGCTGTCGAACACATCGATGGCTTCAACTGCCAAATGTGAATTCCCAGCTTTTGAACACCAGTTCCATAGTTCAGCCACCTATTTATTGTAACAGTCATTCTGCCCAATCCTTTACCTCCTCTCGGTGAAGAATAATACACCCATGTCCTTTGCCAGGTTCTCATGCAGGACACGCCTCTAGAGTGCGGAGGGTCCGGCTCCCCACCACTCTGATGTTAGGGGCTGTCACTTGACTTGCTTAGGCCGATGGAAAGTCAGTGGTCATGAAACGAACCTGCATGACTTGGCTTCCTGTGCCTCTGCCACCACTAGGAGGGGGCTATACCCAGGTGGCTGCTGGCCCCAGGGTGAGACATGTGAAGCAGAACTGAGCCTTTCCTGCAGCCTAGGGCCAGGTGGAGCTGCAGGGAGAGGCTGCCCAGGTGCGTGAGAGAACTTTTGACGTGACAGATATGTTGTTATCTTGATAGTGCTGATAGTTTTGCAGATATGGTCAAAGATCAAAACTTATCAAAGTTTACACTAAATATTTGCAGTTTATTATATGCCAGTTTTACCTCAATAACTTAAAAACCTAAGTCTCGGTTTTTAAATGATCAGCTATTACATGAAATTTCAAAATTAATAACAGGGCTTGGCCGTACTAATGAGGGATTCATTTGCAATTGCTCTTCACCTGAGATAAGTTCCGCATAGAGTTGGTTTCTTATTATTATTTTAGTTACAAAGTTAGAATATTCTATATAAATTGATTTTTACTGCACCTACCGACTTGGAGAATTGTCCATGATATATTTTTGAGTAATAAAAAGCAAGTTGCAGTGTAAAATGTGTGGTGAAATGACATCTTTTTGTTAATAAAAAGAAGGAAAGGAAAGGATCATATGTGCATTTATTCACACATTAGTTTGCATGTTTGAGCACTGAGGTAGGTGGTTTGCCCTGACAGCAAGCATTTCCTAGTTTTGGATATTTAACTGATAAGGGAAACAAACAAAAACTCATAGACACAGGCAACAGAATGGTGGTTACCAGAGGGAAAGGGGGGTAGGTAGGGAGTAAGGGATCCAGGGGGTCAAATATACGGTGACAGAAGCAGATTTGACTTTGGGTGGCAAACACACAATGCAGTGTACAGATGATGATGATGAATAATAGAATCGTACACTTGAAACCTATATAATTTTATTAACCAATGTCACCCCAATAAATGTAATAATAAATAAGATTTGGGGGAAAAAGGGGGATCTTATCCAAATGCTGGAAATTGCCTTTTTCAACTTGGGAGATAGTTATTAGTCAGTGAATTCCTAATGCATCCATTTGGTTGCCTTCTGCTCTTAAAAGTATTTCTTCATGGTACATTGGAGCATTTGGATGTGGTTTTAAAATATGACCAATAATATATCATCAGTGATTATCTTCAACAAGTGAAGGAAATCATAAAATACTGGGAATGAATCAGATTCCCAGCAATGGAAGAACTTGCACCAGTTTGGTTTTCTTAAGTAATTCTAGTATCTAATCCTTGACATTAAAATTCGTGATATTTTGGAACCAATATGTAGTGTATATCATTGAGACAGTCCACTTGCACAAGTCACTTGAAATGATATTTTTAAAAGGGTATTTTAGTGTCACGGAAAAAAGGGTTTATTTTTCTTGTCCTTCATTTGAAAAAAAATTGCAAGAGCACTTTCTCCCTCAAAAGCCAGCATGTTCTAGTGCCAGAAAGCAAAATGCTGTACTCACTGCTCAGCTGATAACAAGGAGCAAGCAGAGGCGCATTAGACTCGTTCCACTCATTAGATGTGATTTGCTTGGACTTGGAATTTTCACCATTACTTCCCAACCCAGACTCAAGAGCAGACGGCATAGCATCGGGGCCACCTTGATGCACAACTTTGGGGATACCAGTGCCGTCATCTTCCTGAGCACAATGTCAGCGCTGCTTCTTGGAGCTGTTTCTGCCAGTTCTCTTTGAATCTATCAGTGTGTGAACTGGCACTGGGCATGAGCTCTTTTATTTGCAGAGAAATGCCTTTGCTACTGATCCTCGCCACCTCTTGCAGCCTGAACACGAATCCCCCAAAATGACTGTAAACTGCCTAGAAAAGGTCTTCTCCTGTGGCAGGGACTTAAGCAATTAAATGGAATGAGATGTCATCTTGCATTTTTCCCCCATGCCATCCTGCGTAAAGGCTAAGAGCTGTTCATACTCTGCATATCGATAGAGTCATCCAACAACAAATAACAGCAACTTCTCTACCACGACTGAGAAATCCTCAAGTGTCCTCGGATGAGGGAACCTCGCCAAAGCCTCATCCTGCTTTCTGCCAGGGCATAATATTTTTTATTAACTTGAGGCCAGTCTTAATAATGGCCCTGGCCACAGGGTGACTAAGTTGTTTTGCTTCAAAGAATATGAGTTGGGATGATTCTTCAAGAGTTTCAGTCTCTTCACTGCTTTAACGAATTCACCAATTTTGTATTGAGAGCATTATTCTGTCCTTGTTCTGGAGAAACTCAAGTGTTTAACACTTAAACCCCTAGGCTTGACTTTGTATAAAAATTAAGTGAAAACGTTTTTGGCTTTGTGTCTTCACTTTACAAAATTTCAAAATAGATAATACCCTGGGTATTAGAGATTAACATTTTAGATATTTATTCATTCATCATTTTGAAAGTTGGGATTCTTTAGGTATAATTTGCTTATAATAAAATGTACCCTCAGATATTTATTTTTATTTTTCCTGTGCATACGTCTGGGGGAGAGGCTGTCAAAAGCATCACATCGGCGCACATAGCCACTTCCCAGAGCATACGTATCCACACTTGCACTTCAGTCCTATTGCTGTTTATAACATTATTTTGAAACTACACCCTTATTTTCAACAATAACATTATGCTCAACAAATGTCTTTTGAGCCATTGATCTATTTATGAGAATTGTACTTAGAAAGCCACACAATAATGACGAAAAATGAGAATTCAGCAAATGTAAACAGGAATGCACAAATGAGGCGAAAACACACTCTTCAAGTTAAGTGAACATTAGCAAAAACAGCTTAAAAAATATAATGGAATATCTATGAAAACCACAATTATTTTTGCATTTCAAATTTGTGAAAAAATGTAAATAAATTTAGGTCACTGTTTTTTTCCTAAAAACTATTAAGTTGCTTCTGCCAGCAAGACAGCACTTCAGGAAACGGTGACTATTGTCATGCTGAATGAAAGAATGAGTGAGTGAGTGAGTGAGTGAACTGAACTGAATGACTTGGAGAAACAAGGGGCCAGGTTAATTCATGCCATGGTCCCAATGAATAAACACAATCTTTGTACCAAAGGCTAAGAATTTTCCCCTTCCACAGTGATGGGAGGGCCAACAAGTACCAGCAGAGAGCTGCCAGCAAGGAGACAAATAGGGGACACGAGGCACTCCTTAGTCCAAGCTGACTGTGAGGCATGTTTAGGGAACCCTCCTGGGTCATTCTGAAAGGGGCCTGGGAATGGACGTTTACAGACTCAAACTACCATGTTCACCATGGCGCCTAAAGGGAGGAAGGGGAAAACACAAAGAAAGGAAGGGGAGAGGGAAGGGGAGAGGAAAGAGGAGAGGAGGGGAGGGGAGGGGAGGGGAGGGGGGAGACGAGGGCAGGAGAAGGGGGAGGGGAGGAGGGGAGGGAGAAAGAAAAGAAAAGAAAAGAAAAGAAAAGAAAAGAAAAGAAAAGAAGAAAAGAAAAGAAAAGAAAAGAGAAAAGAAGAAAAGAAAAGAAAGAAAAGAAAGGAAAGGAAAGGAAAGGAAAGGAAAGGAAAGGAAAGGAAAGGAAAGGAAAGGAAAGGAAAGGAAAGGAAAGGAAAGGAAAGGAAAGGAAAGGAAAGGAAAGGAAAGGAAAGGAAAGGAAAGGGAAAAAATTTAATAACCTAGAGACAACAAGATGGCGGTGCAGGTAACAGCTGCACCCGCCACCTCCTGCAACCACATAAAAATCGCAACTAAAATACAGAACCACCGTCACTCAGAGCCTCCCGAGATCCACCTGAACCGAAGCCCCACAACCAGGGACCTGAAGAGGCACCGAGACCAGGAGGAGGGGCGGAGACACGGGCGGATCGGGGCTGGGTCCTGGAGAGGCTGCCTCGGGCCCACACCCGGTGCCTCGGGGAAAACCCCGGAGGGAATCTCGGCGGTGGAGGTTTCCCGGAGGAGGGAGGGGTCCCAGCCCCACAGCAGGCCCCCAGCCCAGAGCTCCAGGGCCGGGAAGAGACGTCCCCACAACTCCGGGCTGTGAAACCACCGGGGACTGTCCCTGAGGGTCGCGGAGGCTGCGGGAGCCCCAGCAGCTCCCCTTAAGGGCCTGGCGCAGACTCACTCGGACGCTCCCTCTGAGCCCAGCGCCGGGCAGCAGCCTGAAAGGACCCGGGACACTCGGGGGGGAACTAACCTGCCTGGAGTAGGGGCGAGAGGTGGAGGGCGGCTTCCTCCCAGGCAGAAGGGCTGGCGGAGGCCACGGCTCCTGTGGCGAGTCCTCCCCGCACACAGCCCGCAGGCAGGCGCCATGTTTGAATCGCCAGCACCTGACTCACACCTTTGGCCCCGCCCCGTGATTCCCGGAGGCCCCGCCCCTCCCCACCTGCAGCTCATCCGGGCCCTTTCCAGGGGCTTTTCTGTGCAAGTGGCCTCTCGAGCCTCAGGCTTAGGACTTTCCTAAAATCTCTCAAACAAGCAGCAGCGGGCCCCAGAGGGCTTGATAAGCAGCCCCAGGCCTGGCACTAGCGGCAGCTGCATTGGCTCATAGCTTGGCCTCTCCTGGGCTCCTCCAAGCCCAGCACAAGGAGCAGCCAACTACGGTTTGCTGTGTAGCTCATGCTGGGTGGCCCTGGGCAAGGCACTGGTAGAGGCTGACTGTGCACCTCCCTGGAGGCCCCAGAGATAGTGCACCTGGTGGTCAGACTCGACCACACTGGATTACAACCCTACCACCTCCACGAGGGACACTCAAGGGGCGCACTTGGTGAACACCAAAGCCCCGCTGAAGTAAATCCTGCTCCATAGGGGTGTCTCCAGCACAGCAGCTCTTTGGCTGTGGTTGCAGCTGGTCCTCACAGATGATTGGCCTGGGGCTCAATTTCTCCCAGTGATGCCAGCAGCAACTGAGGCTCAACTACAACAGGACAGTGCACACAGCCCACACAGGGGAGCACCTAGAAGGCCCAGCTCAGGTGACTGGGGAGGCTGAGCCACTGGACCCCACAGGACACCTGCTACACAAAGCCACTCTACAAATTCCAGGAGACACAGCAGCTCTACCTAATACATAGAAACAAACACCTGGAAGCAGCCAAAATGTGGAGGCCAAAAAACATGTCACAAAGGAAAGAACATAAGAAATCTCCAGAAAAGGAAACTAAATGAAATAGACCCAAGCAAGCTATTAGATATAGAGTTCAGAATAATGGTTATAAGGATGCTCAAGGATATTAGTAAGACTCTTAAGGAAACTAGTGAGATCATCAATGGCATAATAAAGTACCAATCAGAAATGAAGCCCACATGAACTGAAATAAAGAATAATTTACAGGGAATCAACAGTAGAGTAGAGGATGCTGAGAATCAAATCAGCAATTTGGAACATGAGGAAACAAAAAACACCCAACCAGAAGAGCAAAAAGAATCCAGAAATATGAAGATAGTATAAGGAGCCTCTGGGACAACTTCAAGCGGCCCAACATTCGTATAATTGGGATGCCAGAGGAGAAGAAAGAGACCAAGAAATTGAAACCTATTTTTAAAAAATGACAGAAAACTTCCCCTACATGGGGAAAGAAATAGACTTGAAAGTCCAGGAAGCACAGAGGGTCCCAAACAAGAGGAACCCAAAGGGACACATCATCATTAAAATGCCAAAGGTTAAAGACAAAGAATCTTAAAAGAAGCAAGAGAAAAGCAGTTAGTTACCAACAAGGGGGCACCCATATGACTGTCAGCTGATTTCTCAACAGAAACCTTGCAGGCCAGAAGGGAGTGTTCAAAGTGATGAAAAAGAAATATTCAAAGTGATGAAAAACATGGAACTACAACCAAGATTGCTCTACCCAGCAAAGCTATCATTTAGAACTGAAGGTCAGGTAAAGAGCTTCTCAGACAAGGAAAAACTAAAGGAGTTCATCACCACCAAACCAGCACTACAGGAAAAGTTGAAGGGTCTTCTTTAAGAAGAAGCTAATGAACAAAAGAATCTGGCAAACTAAATAGACCCAGAGACATTGACACATGCAACAGACGATCATATCTCAGAGGAAAGAGGGAAGGAGGATGGAAGGTGGGACGAGATTAACCAAAGAACTTATATGCATATGTGCATAATGCATGGACACAGACAATAACAGGGTGAAGGCCTGGGGAGGTAGAGGGGGTCAATGAGGTAAAAAATGGGACACCTGTAATACTTTCAACAATAAAAATAAATTTAAGAATATTTAATAACATTAAAAATAAAAGAAAAGAGAAGCAAATGGGCTAGAGATGGGCTGAAATGTATTTCCAGCTCTACCACTTCCCAGCTGTGAGAAAGCCAGGACTTAGGGAAAGTTGTTTAATGCATCTATGCCTCCATTTTCTCATCTGTGGAGTGGAAATAGCAATAATGACTATCCCATGGAGAAGCTGTGAAAATAAAACATGATCTGTATAAAGAACTAAACCCAACACCTGGCACATAGTATTCACGCAAGGCCACTACCACCACCTCACTGCCATTACTGCTACTACGGCTACTAGCAATAATAACAATAATAATGATATTGCTCCTGATAATCATCATTATTACTATATGTGAAAACATTTCCAGTTTGATAAGCGACTGTACACATGATGAAATTCACAGAATTGTATAAATTCCCTCCCATTTCCTCCTTTTTAGTCACTGGAGAGAGGATATTATTGCAAACGTTTGAGGAACTGTCTATAGCCTTGGGATTTCATCCATTCGCTCTATCAGCAGTGATTTATTGAACACCTGCCACGTGCCAGGCATTCTGCTGCATACTGACGATATGGTGGGGATCAAAAATAGACAGAGTCCCTGTCCATGAAACATATACAGTCTAATTGGGGAGACAGACATTAAATAAATAATCATAAACATAAAAGCACGAGTAAAACCTTGGTCATTATAAACACTGGGGTTTTCCTCTTTTAAGAACATTAATGCCTTTCAAAAGTCCAGGGGTTGAGTTATTTTCAGACAAAGTCACTCTAAAAATCTGAAACAAATCGAAACCCTTTGCCTGCTTTTGTATGAAGGGCATTTTGAAAATTAATTCCTGTACCTTGTTAGGAATGTATTTCTTTGTATGGGAACGATATTTCCTGCAACTGAAAATTAATGTAAGATGTTGGCTGCCCCGGAATGAAACAGCCGGCCGTATGAAATCATTTCGTGGTTTGGTACTTCATTATTAGCCGAGGGGGTCTCCACTCCCCCCGCCCCCAACCTTAGGCCACTGCAAATATCAATTAGTTCAAGTAGAAAAGATTGCAGCCAGGTGCACTGTTTGAAGTTTCGGGGGTTTTTCTCCTTTAGTTGTGGTGGGGGTAGGAGGGGGGGTGAAGGAGGAGAAGCCTCTTTTGTTAAGTATTTGCAGTCTGTGGGCACCCTGGTAATTCAACAGGCATCTCTGGAATCCTAGGGCATCGGGACCTTTTGTATTGAACCGTCAAGCTCTAACCTCAAGGGCGTCTGCTGTGGGTTGAAATGGGAGCTGTGAGGCTTATTCCTGATGTGCAAAATGACACGATCCTCTTAAGAGTTAGAATGAGTTTGGTTAGATGAAAGGCAGAGACACAGTTGAGCTTAGTGTCTTATAAAGGAATCCAAGAGCTACTTATTAGACATTGAATTATCTTTTTATAAACACTAAGATGGGCCAGATAAAGTCCAGATAAAGTACATTTGCATGATGGGCCTTTTGCATCCCTAGCGAAGCAGATGAACAGGCACCTGTAATCTTCTCCTTAATGTTTTTTAAGGGTTCTTTAGAATCCCTCGTGTCAAAATGGATGTGAGTTTGAAAATTAGAATTGAATTGAGAGAAATATATTGAGTGATATTAGAGAGGTTCCTCTGGGGTTCCCAAATTCTTCCAGGGTGTTACTTATTACACTGATCCCCTAAACTCCCCAGGCAGGACAGAGTGGCAAGCTGTGAATCCTGAGTGCAGGATGAAAAGTTGCTGGGAGCCTCCAGATGGTTCCCACAGAGCTAACCCTGAGAGCCTCAGTCATCCTATGCATTAAACGATGGAATCAGCAGTCCTGCCTCGGCCTCAGAGCGTCATGAGGACAAAACCAGACAAAGAAAACACCACTCCTACTATACAGAAACCAGGAGAGCAAGGACCGTCCCCTCTGCTTGACCCACATATCACAGGCCTCCTTCTCTGGGCTGTAATCTTTAGGGACAAGGCCTTACCGGTTTCTTGTCCAACCAAAAATCTTGATCATATGAAAAATGCTTAAAAGAAGGTAGAAGGAAGAATGATCTCAAAAAACATTCAGAAAAGCATAAAATCCACAGCTCCCAAGTTGGTGGCAACGCATGAATTCACTCAAAGCAGAATCCTCCTCCTATATAATAGCAGGACCTGGAGCCAGACAGTCCAGTGGGCAGCGTCATTACAGTAAGACTATAATCAAACGCCCAAGGTGGCCCCTTGAGAGAGAACAATACATTGGGATCCTGTACCTCTCAGACTTTAGAATATTAGAAGAGGGGACCTCTTTTAATAGTCTCCTCCTCTTACATTTACTAAGTCGCTTGTTTTAATCAACTCCCCCACTCCTAAATATTTCTTAAGCGTGCCTTCTCTCTCCTTGCTGCCAGTGTCTTGGTCCAGGCCTCCATAATCCCTTACCTAACTCAGCACTTAACTTCCCAGCTGCCTTCCGAAACTTCACTCGCCTTTCACTAATCTGCCCCCAACACTGCCACAGAGGGATCTTTCCAAAAGGCAAGTGGAATGTTTTTCTCCTTTGCTTAGAACTCCCCCGAGGACCGCCCAGACAAAGCCCAGGAGATCATTCAGGACCAGAAGTTTCAGTGAACATCCCAAATCCTTCCATTTGAAGAGAAATGAAGCCATGCCCACTTTCCCAGCCTCACCTCTCCTGGTTCCACTAGCAGGCACCTCGTCTACTCCCAAGGCCAGCGCGGAATCCATCAGCAAACCCGTCAGCAAAGCCCTTGGCCTTCGGACCTTGTCCTTGCCCTGTCTGCCTTCCACCCCCCAACTGGGGCTGCCCTTGTCCAGACCATGATCTCTAGCCTAGAAGACTGTGGCGCCTCCTCTTTGGTCTTTCTGTTTCCTAGTTTGCCCCCTACAGTCCAGGCTTCACACAGCTGTAAATAAGATTACTTTGTTTCTCTGATTTCCCATCTTATTTGGAAGCCACAGGCCTCACGTGGAGGCTACAGGTCTCCACACACTCTGAACATCAAAAGGGCAATGATTTGGGCTCATCCCTGTAACCCCAGCTCCTAGAACACTGTCTGGCACATTATGGGCACTCAAGGAGAATTCTTTGCTGGTTTTCTTTGATGTCTTTATCCTAGGCAATGGGGGAGAGTCAAACCTGGTAAGTTCGAATCCCGGTCGGTCTTTATCCTAGGCAATGGGGGAGAGTCAAACCTGGTAAGTTCGAATCCCGGTCGGTCTAACAAGGTAACCTTGGGAAAGTGACCTCTGAACCCCACTTCTATATTTGTAAAATGAAAAATATGTAAAATACTTAGAATTTTTGTGAGATTAAATAATATGAGAAGTGCTAGCTTCTTCCCCTAGGAAATCTGAGTTGATGCAGACCGTGACGTGATCCTTGAGGCAACATTCTGCAGAGTCCTAAACACAGAAATGTGGCTTCTTCGTCAGACCAGACAGAAATGTCTGATTATTAGAGCTCCATAGCTGGCTTCAAAACTATACCATTGAGACTTATTCTGTAAGATAAATTCTCTCCTAGGAATATAAAAATCTATTTTTAAATGAAATTTTTCTCCCAATTCATCCCTACTTAGAAACAAAAATACATTATGAACAACATATTGGTAGGAAAACTACATATTTTAAATATTCTCCCTGTGTCTGTATGTGACCTTTGCCCTATGCCTACGCCCCTCAATGGGAAGGAAAACAGAGCTCAAAAACTTCGTTTCTCTGTCAAATGTGATGTACTCAGTTGCTCCCTCCTGACTGGCACACCCGGAGCTTCTGCAGTGGGTAGGACTGTGGTTGGAGTGATCATATGTCCTGGCTTACACCTGTTGTTCCACTGCAATTATTAATAGCTTCTCTTTCACTCTCACACATGCCCTGGTTTAGACAATAAATTGTGTTGCCATCTTACTTAGTGTCCTTGTTTGAATGCATATTTTGACAAGAATAGATTTCTGGGGCCCATGGCATTTCTCTCTCCCTCTCTCTCTCTCCCTCTCTCTCCCTCTCTCTCCCTCTCTCTCCCTCTCTCTCCCTCTCTTTCTCTCTCTCCCCTCTCTCTCATCACCTTACTTAGACCTGACCATAGTCTTGAAATGCTCCTTATAACTGCCTCTGCTTATATTACAAACTGATCTTTGGGGTCTCTTTATTCTTACAATATGTGATGCTCCCCACTGTGATTTCCCCCAACTCCTTTCCTCAATATGATGTTTCTGATTACCTTATTATGTACCTATAGCAAATTAGACAGAAATAAGCCTCACTCAGGCAAATGTGTGTTTACTTCCCTGAGATGTCCCACTCTGGGTAGCCAAATCTTGACGACTATTCTTCTGGTCCACCTGGCCCAGGGCATGACAATGCACAGAGAGGCTCTCAGACTTTGAAGAACTGACAAAAAGGTTGACAGTGAGTGGAAGGCATAGATAGCACCATGTGTCAGCTTTAGTATTACTGCCTTTATTTCTATAACAGTATATAAGGTCAGCTATAGAATGATAGGCACATGGACTGTTTATACTCAAAGAAGCATTGGGTACCAGTGTGTCTCATCTCACCATCTTAAAATTAGAGGGGAACAAAGGGTACATGAACAGGAACAATTATGCTTTGATGGGAGAGAGGGGTGGAAGGGTTATAGAGTAAGGATGGCAAATGGTGCTCTACTTGAGTAGAACTCCATTTCATCGGCTACTTAGGTGATGTGTTGACAAGAGCCATGAGTCTGAGTCTGGGCTTAGAAAGAGGGGTCTGATTGATGAGTAAAGTGTGCATTGGGCACAGGAAGGGAGAGTGGCTACATCAAAGTCAATGCATTAGCTCACCCTGTTCTAGGGCAAAGGGTTCAGCAGAGAGATCAATGACAGATTAATTGGTGCTGGGCCAATAGGAGCAAATCTCCAGTTCATCAATGGCATAGATATGGCCCCCAAAGAAGAAGTGACTCTCCTAAAGTTCTCCAGTTCAACCAACTAGTAGCTGGACCATTAGTAGCCAAGGATCTGGTCCATTGGATATTTGTCTATTCAGAAAGAAAATAAAAGTACAAAGAAAAAGAGAAAGAGTGGCTGGTGAACGCACACTTTCTCTACTCCCCAGGGTACATCTGTATATAAGAAAACAGAAACAAAACAAGGAAAAGCAACAAACAAAAGTTGAATGAGGCTGGTCTTTACTGGGCCACATAGGTCTTTCTAAGTTCAAAAGCTGTGGGCAACAGGTAGTCCCCTAATGAGGAAAGCTTAACTTAGAATAGCTTGCTGACAGCTTTGTCATTGAATGCAATGACGTTTTTCTCTCCAGAGAGGAACATCAGGACCATACAAGTAAGGCAGTATCCAGGGAATATGTCCTCTGTGTGGAATTTTCCAGGGGGGGCTGGAATGAACTAGAACAGCTGTGAGTGGCTTTCAGAGAACTCCCTGCTCTTGCTGCTGAAATCAGTTGTATAACCTGAGTAACCAAATTTATGTTGTAAAAAAGCTTGGGGCTCACCTTACCATTGAATGCAACTGACCTCATTCACGAATTTATTTTTTGTCTCCTGCTTCCTGGAAATAAACCAGATTGGATTATATGGGAATGATGGGGTAGGGGAATTCATTGTTACTTAATTACCCTCAAGTGTCATGTTTTTCCAAGGCCAAGCATGTCAAACATAAGGTAGCTTAGGAAGGAAAGGGTTTCTATGATAGAGCATAGGGGATATTGCCTGATTCACAGTAAAAAGCTCTAGCCCACTAAGAGCCCATTTGAGGACCACCCTTAATTTGAATCAAAACTCATCTTGCACCAGGCTCAAACTACAATGCAATTTTTTAATCTGGGTCAGAAATCCACAGGAGCTTAATCTCTAGACATCGGACTGCCACTCACATCTGAAGTTGGCCTGACTAGCCCCTGCTTCTCTGAATATCCCCAAATCCATGGTACTTCACCCAAAGAAATTATTCCTCAGTGGTGGGATTTCAGAATCAATGAAATTTTTAAAAACTTTTCGAATCAAACCAGGTAACCAGCTGTTTGACAAATTGCTCTTATTTGCAAAGATAAGAAAAATTGTCCTTTCTTCCTCATTAGGCCATGATCTGAAGCACACTCTTAAATTGGGCTATATTGGGCCATTAAAAACTCCAAAACACACAGGGGCCAGGAGGTTAACAAAAATGTGTGAATAGGATGAGTATTTAGGCCATGAGGATTAGTGTGACCTGAGGAACTGGATAGTATCTGCTCCTCTAAGGACATTTAAATTTATTTTTAAGGCACTAATTATCAAGCAAAATACCCCAGTTTGACTGAACTTCAAGATCCAGTAATCAAAATAACATTTATCGGGCACTTCCAAAATGGCAGGCACTCCCCTGAGATGTTCACATATATAGTCACTTAATCATTACAAAATCCCTGAAATAGCTACAATTATTACCTCTGTTTTACAAAAAATGAGACTGAGACACAGAAAATAAAATTAGCCATGTAATCAAAAATTGGCAGAGCCACGATTTGAACCCAAAGCTCTCTGGAGCTAGGGCCCATGCATTTAACCAAGAGCAAGAACTGAAATTGGTGTCTTCATCTCTTGCCAAGAGATTTTTGAACCTAGATGCTCCAACTAGGACATGGACGAAGAGGTCAATGAGTGGTTTGGAGTCAAAGGGAGTCCAGGAGAGATGGCTACCCTCCCCCAAGCCAAACCAGAGGACACTGAGTGGCTCCCATAGATGAAGGTGATACAATTGAATGCAATAAACCTTTGTAAGTGTCTTCTGTGCCCTATTGTAATAGTAACTCTTAAAAGAGTTCTATTCTACTCGCTTAGCTAGCTATCATCCATCTGTTGATAGTTAACTCTAAACTAAAGCTTCATTTCAACACTGGAGGCGCCTTTTCAATTATTCAGACAACACATCATGACCCTCCCGCAATTAAGCTATTGACTGAGGGGTACATTGCCCTGGTGATGATGTACCTGGCTCCAGGCACATGGCAGATGCAGCCTATTGTCTTTTTGAAGACACACAGTGCTGACGTATTCTTATAGGTCACCATCAATGTCAGAGAAAAAACAAGTAACAGGTAGTCATAGGAACCCCCTGGTGTTCAGCCCTGTGACTGTCCAACCCTCTCCTGAACATTTCCACCCAGAGGCTCCACAAGTACCTCATACTCACCTCGGTTCAAACCGAGTGATTTCTCTCTTCCCTCATCCCCAAACCTGTTCTTCCCAGAGTATTTTTTATGTGGATTAACAGTTCTGCCATGTTACTGGTCTACATGAACTCTTACACGTCCCCCCCCTCAAACCCCCCATCCAACTGGTCACCGAGTCTTCCCGAGTCTTCCTCGGAAACAGCTCGCAAACAGAACTGCCGCTCTCTTGCTGTCACTGCCTGCGCAGGCCCCTGGCTTTTTCTCGTCTGAGCTCTTGAAGTTGCTTCTTTATTGGTCTCCCTGACTCTTCTTTCTTTCCCTCCCATGATTCCTTACTCCAGCCTAAATGGCTATCCGAACATGCAAGCATCCTTAAATCTATTTCATCTGTACTTCCATTGACTCTGCTTCTTATAGTCTGACATCCTTAGCAAGACCTTTACCTCAATCTGCAAACCATTCCTCATCCGCGCCCCGTCACCCCAACCCACCTTACCCTAGAACTCTATATTACATGCCTGCCATCCTTACTGCACACCTTCAGGCATTTCCATATGCTTTCCCTCTGGTTGAGATGTTTCCCCATTTGCAAAACTGATATTTATCTTTTGAGACACAGCTCGAACATTACATCCTTTGGGAAATCTCTATAGATTCTTTTGAGTGGATTTGTTTGCTCCCGTCTTTGGCTCCCAAGCTCTGTGGTCATCCCTCTGATATACTCTTTGAATTAAAAGTTTTCAAGTCTATTTTCCCACGAAAGGGTGAGATCCTATATATCAAGGGCAATATCTAATGTGTATTCACATCCCCGTTAATGACATATTATTGTGAAATAGATCTATCAAATATTCACTATTCCACAAATATTTATCCAGTACCTGTCATCTGACAAGCACTGGGCTAAATAATTGAAAGGCAATGGTGAATAGAACCACATATGACCTCTGTCCTCATGAAGCTTGCAATCAATTGTAGAAACAGATATTAACCAAGCAAACATGACAAACCTGTACAATTAAAGCTGCACTATGTGTTCTGAAGGAAGACCTATGGCGCTCTGAAAAGGAGGTTTGCCTAGCCAGGGAAATCAGGGAAGGACCTGAGCTGAGTTATGCACTCAGAATAGCAGTTACTTGGATGAAGAGGTGAGGGAAGATCAAGCAGAGGGAATTGTATGTGCAAAGGTCTTGTGGCAGAAGGGAATCTGGAAAATATAGGAAACTGAAAGAAGGCTATGGTGCCTGGAGCAGAGAGAACAGAATGAGCTTGCTGGAGGGTGAAGTTGGAGAGGTGGGTAGGGGACACACCAGGACATACCTTGTAGTTCATGCTGAGAAGTTTTATCTTTCTTAAAAAGCAATGGGAAAGTATGCAGCATTTAAGCCAAGGTGAGAGAAGATCATTTCTTATTTTGAGATCACTCTGGCTACAGGGTAGACAACAGATGGGATGTGGGAACACCAGGCAGGAAATTAGAGCAAAATCCTAAGTGAGAAAAGATGGCCACTTGGACTAGCTAGAGAGGTGATGGTGGAGATGGAGAAAGGTAGATGGATTTGTGAGATTTTTTGGAGTTGAAAGTAACAGGATTTGTGTTGCTTAGGTATATGTGAAAAGACAAATGAGAATCAAAGGCAGGGTACGGCTGAGTCACTAACTGGGCAGCGCAAACTAAAGATTTTCAACACTCTACTGTGGTTTTCTACTGCAGGTCTCGGGAGTGTGGGAAGAAAAAGATGGAGAAAGGAAATTAGGATTCTAGCTCTAACCAGCATCTGTAAGGTGAGGGGTGCACAGGCAAGATTTGCTTGGCCAATGTGAGAACTGGTTCAGAAGAGCTGCTGGACACCAAAGTGCCAAAGATGACAACCAGTGCGGTGTGCTTCCCAGTGAGACCTGAGCTAAGGCTTGGGCGATGAGTAGGTTTCAGACAAGCACAGAGTTGGAGAAAGCATCCCTGGCAGGAGAACATGGGACCTGGGCAATGAAAGTGAAAGAAAAGCTGCTGAGTTGCTTCTTCCAACGCTCTTTCATTTCCTTTAAGCAAGGAGATAATATAAGCAAGCTCTATACAGGTTCTAGTAAAATAATAACACAGAATCTATGGCTGAGGGAATGAATTAGTGCAAAGATGCAAAGACTGGCCTCTTTGGGAGTCAGGTCGTGTTCATGTTTTGTCTTTCAGAGTCTGAGGCTGCGTGCTAGAGCTATTTTAAATCACAGCTGAACCTCTGGCTCCATGAGATGCATGAACACCTTTTGAGATTCCACTGCACTGCAGGCAGGGCACTAAGTTCTGGAACCAGAAAGAATGACATGGCCTCCACCTACCTAGTGTGTCAGCAATCTATAGAATGCCATCAAATAAGCTTAAGTATAATATGAACAATACACCTAAGGCTTTCAGAGTATAAATTAGCTAAAATTAAAATGGAAAAATTCTAACTGGACAAAATTGAAGAAATATGAGACCAGTGCTTCTTAAAGTGCAATCTCCCTGGACCGGAAGCCTACAAATCACCAAGCCTGTGCTGCAGAGCTTGGTACCCAACTCAGCTAATACAGTCAAAAGCTCTGAGGGGTAGGGCCTGAGAATCAATGTCTAAACAAGTTCCCGGTGATTTTGATGCCCACTAAAAAGCACCATTGTATTAAATCAGGAGTGAGTCTGGAAATTAGAAAATTAAAACCGCTCTCCTACTCTGGCCCTTTTGAGGTGAAATAAACAAGTATTATATTTAGTTAATAAAAACCCTTTATTTAAATCCTTTATTTAATAAACATTAAATTCATTTAAACAAAGACCCTTATTATGTATCCAGCTTTAAGATTAAGGTCCTAAATAGTCAACAGACAGGGAATTCCAAAGTTAAAATTCTTTCCACCCTCTCTTGCCTGTACATGAATAGCCTGTATTCCCGTTTGCCAGTGCCTGTCACAGGCCCTCAGAGGCGATTATTTATGTGGTTGCCAAGTACATTACATAAAATATAAGTTACTCTATGTGTGACTTCTTATCAGTGTGGAGTTTGTACATTTTAACCTCAATGTGAAATCAACTTCGAGTTTGCTTCTATGTGGCATCTGTACATATGTAATTTTTAAATAAACCCGTCCCTTTGTGTTAAGAGAAGATATCAATGAAATTGATAGGGAAGGCCTGGCTTTGGGGCGGGAGGGTCCGTGTGTGTGTGTTCAAGGGAGTGGGGGCGAGGGGAAAGCCGATCACGGTGCCTGGAATGCAGCTTTGATCCCATCTTCCACTGCCCAGTAAAACAGCGTGTAACTCAGAAAGCATTTGGAGCACAGTTATCTGATCCAGCAGCCATGGGCCCCTTTTCTCAGATGACCAAATACCTTCACAATGAGACCACTCACTGCACTTGCCCTGAAGGGGAGGTCCCCTCACCCCTCACCTGATGTCATTCCTTTCAGGGGCCCAGGACAGTCTAAAGGGCCTTTCTGTGGGCTCTAATTGGGCCCTTCGGCCTCTTGAGTCAGCCTTCCCAGGTGAAAAGAGGGCAGATGTGGTTTTCATTGATGTTTCTTATCATGGGCACGTGGGGAGAAACTCACAAGGGCCCAAGAGCCCATGAAAAGGTTGCATGAAAGGTGGGGAGGGAAGGGAATGCGGAAAGTAAAACTAATAAGCAATACCGTATTCAACTGTTTTATAACAAGTTAAAATCAGGTTCCTTCCAGATCTAAATGGGTCTTCCAGTCCTGTAATTAAAAAGGGAAAATGAAGCCGTTTCATGCCTTTTGCTCCCTTTGATCACTGTTATTTCTGTGACTAATGTGTAACTGGAGCTGCTTTTTCTGGGGCCTGGGCAGCTGCTAGAGAGAGCCCAGGCCCCCTGTTGTCAGCCTGTGGGGGCCCGTGGCAAGGTGGGGCCCTCAGGGTCCCAGCAAAAGGAGACCCAAAGAGATGCACCTGCGCTGACAAGCTTCCCTCTCTTGGTGCTTTCTTCTGGCACCTTTTCCCATGTGTTGCCTCCACCTCAAGGACTTGTGTGGGAAATGGTATTTTTCCCCTTGAAGGGGAAGGGGTGGGTGCATTTCAATGACAGTGCAAAAAATTGTCTCTTAAATCACAAAGAAAGTGACCTCTAAAGGCTCATTATTTTGATTTTCTCTCCCTTTGGTTCCTCATCAATTTCTATTCTTCACTATCCCCCATGTGTGCAGCGCACACACACACACACACACACACACACCATGAGCAGCTGTGCACACACAGCTGGAAGCTCTGTGGATCCTTCTAGGCTCAGGTGGCTCAATCAGACTAAAAGGTGCAATGTATTCATTATTGCCCCCCCTCCTGCCCATCTCCTATGGCCTCTGCTCTTGGTGATTCACTAGAGTGCCCTCGTGTGACACTCTTATGTAATACCATCTGAGAGTTTCAAAGGACGCAAGAATATGTTTAAACACAGTGTCACCACAATTTAAAATACCACTTTCCTCTTTGCACCTTTATTTTTTCCGTGGCCCCATGAAGCTGAGGCCTGCTACTGCCTGAGGTCCTGCTATATCACAAGGTCTTTGTCATCCCCCAGCTGTGGGTCTAGGCAAAGCCCGGTACGTTTGGGACGTAGGGCTGAGTTCAGGTTCTAAATTAAGGCCTGAATGCTCTCTCTCAGCCATAAGCTGAGCATCCTCTGAACCGCACGGAGACCAAGTCAGAGGAGAACAGCAGTGCCTCCCCCTCTGTCCCGTTAGAGAAGCGGTCAGCGTGGACCGAGCTGACCTCCGGGCCAAGCAGCTGACGAATTAAAGCCGAACAGAGAGTTTCTCAAAGTGCGGTTCAGGAGATTACATCGCTAGAACAACCGGAAATATTGTTAAAATTTCACATTTCCAGGCCCCACTGTACCCGTCAAGTCAGAATCTCTGCTACTGGGATCAATCTGCAGCTCCACTAAGTTTTCAAGTTGAGTGTCAGGCACAGTAAAGCTGGAGAAACCTTCCTTCTTCTTTTCGCACCCCCTCAGATTAGAGGTTTATATTTTAACAAAAGCTTTTAATTCCGTACACTAAGAGGATGTCTTCAGATACCGTGGCAGGGCCGCAGGGGGGATCATAGTAAGTGGGAGAACGTGGGCTCTCAGCCCTTCTGGATTTTCCCCCAGAAGCAGCTGCACATTCGTCCGGAACACAGGGCCGGGCTTCTGTGTTCTACCCCAGGAGCGCACCCCAAGGAGAGTAGAGCCTGGCGGGGGGCTGGCTCCTGGGCCAGAGAACTTGACCTGGAGACGTGGACAGCCACTTGGGGGGAGAGGGCTCAGCTCACCTCCAGAGGGCCCTGATCCAGATGACTGGAGAGTACACTTCCAGCATCTTCTGCCTCATCACTGTCCCGCTGAGAAATCTTGTTCAAGTTGCCCCTCTGTCTTCTCTGACAAAGTCATATTTTTGCCTGACTCAATAAATACATTATTATTATTAAAAATTTCTAAGGGTCCTGAGATTGGGGGAAGATCCTGTCCCTGGAAATAGGGATATGAAGCTACACAAAAGTCTTCCACAGGCTGGGTCAGCAGTAAGGGAAAGGATATACCTAGTGATATGAAATATATTAAATCAAAATAAATCACCCAGCCAGGTGTGGCTCTGCGGTTGAGCATCGACCTAGGATCCAGGAGATTGCGGTTCGATTCCCGGTCTGCGGGCTCGATCCCCAAGGGAGGCGTGCAGGAGGCAGCCGATCAGTGACTCTCTCGTCATTGATGTTTCTCTCTCTGCCCCTCTCCTTTCCTCTCTCTGAAATCAATAAAGATATCTTTTAAAAATAATAATAATAAAATAATTCAAACCTATTAAAAGAGCTCTGAGCTCTCCCCTTCTCCATCTTAGCCCCACCACCCTTTTTCTCTGTTCCATCCTATGAGGCTTCTTTTGTTGTTTGAAACCAACACACATTGCTGGTCCTCATGAGGAAACTGAGGCTGGGCTTGGGTGCTTCCATGGCAGGAAGATTGTATGTAGGGCTCCTTCCTCTGCCTTGGCCACAGAGCATTGGATGGTCATTCTCACTGTCATCCTCGGTACGGGGCTAGGGAAGGGATGAAGTGGGGGGCGGGAGAGGCAGCTTTCTTTCCAGCAGATGCTCTAGAAGGCCCAAGGGAGGCCATGAACGAAGCAGGGAGAGCCTCAGCTCCGGTCAGGCAGACAGGGCTTTCACCCAGCTCTGCCGCTTACTAGTCATACAACCTTCGTTAATATTCTTGAACGGTAAGCCTTAGTTTTCTCATCTGTAAAATGACTCTAAATAATAACACCTACCGCATAACTGTCATGACAATCAACAGAAATGAGGCATGTAAAGCAATTCCACTGTGTCTGCTGTACGTAAGTGTCCTCTTCATATTAACTATTGTGACTGGACTTTTAGGGACCACACTCCCTAGTAGAGTTTTAAGGTCTGTGAAAGGCCTCTATATTGATTAATTTTATATTATCCCATTTATTCTCCAATGTCACTCCGAGTCCCCTCCCTTCTCCCCCTTCCTGGGATTTGATACAGGTCTACAGATTTTTGTGAATATTTGAAAAACACATAGCTTTGTTTTGTGTGTATGTTGAAATTTAATATCCTTAAATGCGATTGTGCTATAAATTGTTTTCCACCTTTTGCACTCCACGCTGGGATTTTTAGAGCCGTCTATACTACTGTTTGCCAATGGTTCTCAACTTCGCTACAGAACAGAATCACTTGGGGAGCTCTTGAAAGAAAACAAACGTCTGAATCTCAGTTCCAGGGATGCTGATTTAATCTGTAGAGAGTGGGGGCTGAGCCTCGGGTCATTCTAAATGCAGACAGGATTGGGAACCACTGCTGTAGATAAAACTACCTCCCTGGCCAGGATTTTTTGGGCAGCAGGGTGTCTAGTCTCTTTTTCTAGTCTCAGCAAGTTCCTGCAGCCAAATCAACTAGTAATGGCCCTAAGGGCAGTGGCAAAAGGTAAAAGAAGAGAGAGAGGGCAACTTGCAGCCGAAGGGGTATGTAAGGAAGGGCAGAAACCAGGCGTACCTTTCCATGGATCAATATGTTGTTGATTAGCCTGTTTGTCCATTTAAATACTCAGTATTTGTTGAGAACCTCTGATCAACATTTTTGTGAATATCAGGTCCTTTGAAGCAAATTTGGTGAATTTTCCCTGTTTTCTCCCTTTAGAATTTTCTGAGAAAGCAGAACCTCCATGTCCTGTGTATCTTCAGCAACAGTTACAGCCTTGGCTGATAAATCACTAACCTCTTCCTCCTGCCAAACATCCCTACGCATAGCACAACCAACAAGTCATCTGTACATCTTCATTATACAGTGTCTAGAGAGACGTTGTCACATTTAACCCCTGCAGAAATTCTATGATGGAGGTCTCACCTTTCCTGTGGAAAAAACTGGGCTCCTCTATGACTTGCCCAAGGTCATACATCTCCATCACTTGACCCCATACTCCTTTGATTGGAATAACCATTCACTGATGCTGTGGAGCCTTCCAAAAGAAAATAGGATGAGAGAAGACTGTCCTGGTGTTCTAGGGGGACCACATGCAACATGATGGCGAGGAGCCCAGCTTTCGTGTTGCATGGGGCTTCCTAGAACACCAGGACTCTCCTCACTCATATTTTCTTCTGGAAGGCCCACCAGCGTTAGCAGATGGTCATTCCAATCAGAATCGCCGAGCCAGCTATTAGCTGGGTGATACATTCTTTCCATACATGAAACATGCAGAGGACACCCTCCTATCTGGCATTCATTGGCACAAGTAGTTGGTTGGCTCACTGGGAAAACATGGCTAAAGCTGGGAATCATTAAAAGGTGATGTACACATACATTAAGCATTTAAACCTAAAACATATCAATGTACAGTCAGACTCTTGATGCAGAGCCAAGGCCTTTTCTTTGGCTTTAAGTTCTCTAACTGGCGCTCCAACATTATCTCTAACATAAACTATACCCATAACACATATTTTAGGACTTTTTGTTTTCTACTTTCTTTAAGTACAATAGAACTTAATTGCCCCTCTGAAGAAGTCTAGGTGCAAAATTTCATTAAAAATTTTTTCATTGAAATTTTAAATATATAGACAAATCGAGAGAGTGGCCTGATAAACACTAAAATATCCACTGCCTAAATGAAACAACTTGTAACCTATTGCCATATCTATCTTACTCTTCAGTATGTATAAAGACCTATGTCTACGCCCATTCACCTATCATCTACCTACACTTACTTCTGCTAAACATTCAAAAATAAATTGCAGGTAGCATTACACTTCTCTCTAAATATAAAAGCGTGTACGTCCTGAGGATGAGTGTATGCCTCCATGTCATGTCACACAATGAAAATTAACAATAACTTTATAATAACACCTGATATCTAGACTTCAAATTCCCCAGCTGTCACAGATTGTCATGTATAGTTTTTTTCTCAGCCAACACCCAGTCCTGGTTTATCTGCTGCATTTGTATATGGCTGGGGTTTTTTTTTAGAGGGGAGGCCTCACCTTTGTTTTATTTTGTTCCTCCTTGATAGTAACTTTTTAGAGTTCAGGTCATTGTGTGCTATACCCAATATTCTGGGTTTATCTGTTTTCTTATGGTATCATGGTTTCTCTTTGCCCTGCATTTACTCTAAACTGGAAGTTAGGTTTAAAAGTTGAGTAGATTTGGGTTAAATACTTGGGGGCAACGTTGTTCACTGGCACCGCTGTGTACATCATATGGCATCACATCTGCAGGTATTTCTGGTGAAAGAGCAAAGCATTCGTCTTGGGTACATACCTGGCAATAGAATTGTTGGGTCAAAGGTTATACGAATGCTCGATTTTCCCAAGTGGTTGTACCAATTTATACTCCTAGCTGCAGTATATGAATACCAATGGGTGCCACATTTAAAATTGTCATTCTACTTGGTTCGTAATGGTATCCGACTGCGTGCGATTTTCATTTGCCTTCTGATGATCTTAAGCACATTTTCATGTGCTTATTGATCATTTTACATTTAGATGTAAAATGCTTCATTCTTTTGTCATTTTTAAATTGCTTTGTCTGTCTTTTATATAACTGGCGATTTGTACATCTTAATCCCTTCCTCTCTTTCACCCACCCCTTAACTCCCCTCCCATCTGGCAATCATCAGCTTGTTCTCTGTATCTATGAGCTTGTTTCTATTTTGTTTGTTCATATATTTTGTTTTTTAGATTCCACATCTAAGTAAAATCATATGCTATTTGTCTTTCTCTGCCTGACTTACTTCACTGAGCATAATACCCTCTAGGTCCATCCATGTTGCACAAATGGCAAGATTTCCTTCTTTTTTATGAATGAGTAATGCTCCGGTGTATTTATGTGCCACAGCTTTACCCAGTGGCCACTTAGGCTGCTTCCATATCCACACTGTAAATAATACTGCAATGAACACAGGGTGCAGATGTCTTTCCCAATTAGCATTTTGGATTTCTTCAGATAACTACTCAGAAGTGAAATTGCTGGGCCGTATGGTAGTTCTAGTTCTAATTTTTTGAGGAACCTCCATACTTTTTTGCACAGTGGCTGCTCCGATTTGCAATCCCACCAATAGTGCCCATGGGTCCCTTTCTCTCCACATCCTCACCAACACTTGTTATTTGCTGATTTATCGGTGATAGCTATTCTGACAGGCACGAGCTGATATCTCATGGTGGCTTGACTTTGCATTTCCCTGCTGATTAGTGATGTTGAGCATCTTTTTATTATGTCTCTTGGCCATCTGTATGTATCTTAAGGAGAAATGTCTATTCAGGTCCTCTGCCCATATGGTTTGCCTGTCTTTTTTAGAAAATTGATTTGTAACAGTGGCTATGAGTCTTTTGTTGATTATATGTATACAAACCATCTCTCACTGTGTGGTTTGCATTTTCACTCCCTGAATTGTGCCTTTTGAGAAACATAAGTTCTTAATTTGAATATACTCCAGTTTATCAACCAGTTCCATTACGTTTAGTGATTTTATATACTGTTTCAGAAATTTCTGCCTAACCTAATATCATGAAGATATTTTCTACATTATCTTCCATGAACTGCATTGTTGTTTTTTCTTTTACATTGACACCCACAGTCCAGCTGGAAAAAAATTTTTTTTTAGTCCGGTGTAAAACAGGGGTCAATATCATTTTTCCACTTAAAAGATTATCCTCTCTTCACTTCTCCACTCCGCTCCTTTTATGAACCAAGTGCTCACATATGTTTGGTTCTCTCTCTGGACCATGTTCTCTCTTTTGGCCTGCCCATTTTGTGTCCCTAATACCACACTGCTGCAATTGCTACAGCTATGTGACTGTAATGCCCAGTAGTATACAAGGTCCAAACTTGTCCTTCCTCCTCAAGATTCCCTTTGTCATTGGGAGGCTTTTGCATTTCTGAAGAACTTTTATAATCAACCTAATAACTTTCAAGAAAAGCTACTAAATTTTGATTAAGATTGCATTTGGTCTGTAGATCAATTTGGGGAGAAACCATGGTATATTTCTCTCTTTATTTAGATCCTGTTTAGTTTCTTCTCATAATATTTCTTAGTTTCGCTTAAGTGAGTTACTAGTCCTAATGTATTATTTGTAGATTATTTTGGATTGTCTAGGTAATAATCTCATTATATGTGCATGATGGTAATTTCTTCCTTTCAATTCTTATGCACATTTAATTCCCTTAGTGCCTAATTGCCAATGTTAGGCCCTCTAATACAATGTTGACATTGGTAATACAGTGGTGAGTGCTAGCCTTTTTCTCTCAACCCCAATCTCAGGGGAAAAAATTTTATAACAGTTTACCACTAAATATAAAGTTTGCTGTAAGTTTTTAAAAAATATATTTTAAAATAAAGAAGTTCCCTCTATTTCTACTTTCCCATAATTATTTTAAGTGTATAGATATTGAATTTTATTAAATATTTTTTAATCTATCAATATGATTACCTAATTTTTCTTTCCTATTAATGTACTGAATTATAGTGGTGATTTTCTAATGTTAACTCAACTGCTCTTTGTTGGGGAAGAAACCTCATTTGGTAACAATGTATACTGTTTTTGTATATCTTGTTTATGCATATTTCATTTAAAATATCATTAATATTCATGAGAAAGACTGAATCCCTTTTTGTAATATCTTTGTCAGATATCCAGGTTTGCTGGCCTAATAAGAGTTGAGAAGTTTCCCTTCTGCTTCTGTTCTCTGAGGAAGTACATGTAAGATTAGTGTTATTTCTTCCTTACATAGCTGGAAGAATTCATTAGTGAAACCATCTGGGCCTGGATTTTTTTCATAGGAAGATTTAAATTATGGATTTACTGTTTCTTAATAGAGATGGAATTATTTAAATGTTTCTATCTTGTGTTTTTCTAGGAATTTATCCATTTTATCTCAGTTGACAAGTTTATTCATAAAAAGTGTTTATAATAACCTATAATTATCTCTTTAATGTCTGTCCTCTTGTTTATACTGGTCATTTGTACTTTCTCTTTCTCTCTCTTTTAATTATTTTTTCTGGGGGTTATTAATTTTATTAGCCTTTTCAAGGAAACAAATTTTGGTTTTGCTGATTATTTTCTTTTGAATGTTTATTTTTTTATTTCATTAATTTCTGCCCTTATCTTTATTATTTCCTTCCTTCTACTTTCTTTGGATTGAACTCGCTGCTCTTTTGCCAGTTTTTTTGATAGATATTTGCCCGTAGATTTTGGGCCTTTCTTTTTTATATATGCCTTTAAGGCTTTAACTTTTCTCCACTAGCGGCACCCCACTTTTTTTTCTTAGAGAGAAGGGTAAGGAGGCACCTTTTTCACGGCGGAAATGTTCCCAGAGCTCTGTTCCCCAAGGCCCCGCAGGCCCTGAGGCCCTGCTGCAGAGTTCCCCCAGCCCCCCTGTGCACCCCCATCCCACCCCAGTGTTCTGAGGAGAGGGCCTTCACGTGAATCTGTTTTCTGGATCTAGCTGGCCAGCCTTCCCGGGGCTGAAGATTCTGCAAGGCACTAGGGGAAGCATCCGATGAGCATTTGAGGAGCAGGTGGACAAGCCATCATCATTTAATTTGAAATATTTTTAAATTCCAACCTCATTTTTTACAATTTGACCCATGGATCATTTTAAAGTATCCTGGGTACCTTGAAATTTCTACCTTAATTCCGCTGTGGTCAGAAAACATTCTCTGGGTAATTTGAATTCTTTCTAATTTGTGAGCCATGCTTTATAGCTCAGCAAGTGGTAAATGTGCCACTTACATTGGAAAAGAATGTTCTTTGGTTTTGAGGTACAGTTTCCCTATATATGATGTTTAATTGTGTTCAAATCTTCTACATCTTACTGATTTGTTTGGTGGGGTTTTTTGGTCTTCTATCAATTACTGTGAGAAATGTTAAACTCTCTAATTATAATTGTAGATTAATCTATTTCTCCTTATAGGTCTGACAATGTTTGCTTTATTTTTTGATACTCTGTTATTAAATACACTTAAAGTTAGAATTACTATATATTTCAGGTGAAATAAACTTCTTATTAAAAAGTGTTCTTTTATATATCTAGTAATGCTATTTGCTTTAAAGTCTCCTTTAGGTTTGTGTTTAGATGATATATATTTTTCTATCCTTTTACTTTTAAATTTTCCGTATTCTTGCAATAGTCTGACAATCTTCCCAATGCTGTGTAATTGCTAATGATGTTCATTCCTATTTCAGTTGGTTCAATTATAAGACAGATGAAATAGACTTTGGAACAAAGAAAATGACCAGGGACAGAGAGGGACATTATATAATGCTAAGAGGGTTACTTCACAGAGAAGACAGTGATCGATCCTAAATGCATATCTACCCATCTAATTCTTGTCAAAGGTACAAAAGCAACTCAATGAAGGAAGGGTCATCTTCTCAAAACATGGTCCTGGAGCAACTGGATATCCACAAGCAAACATGAGGCTCAACCTAAGCCTCACAGATTATAAAAAATTAACTCAAAAGGATCATAGATTTAATGTAAAAAATAAAAGTATAAAATTTTTAGAAGAATACATAACAGAAAATCTGCAGGACTTAGGGCTTGGAGAAGTGTTCTTAGATGTGACACCAAAACCATGACCCATAAAAAACAAAATACTTCACCAAAATGAAAAACTTTTGCCCTGTGGAAGGCCCTACAGTGAATGGCCCACAAAAACAGAGTGTAGCATGGAGTGTAGACTGGTAATAGATGCTGGTGCAGCTCAGAGACAGTCCAGGTAAACGATAGAGAAAGATGAAGGGACTCCGATAAAGCCCAGGCTGGGTATCATTTTAGCTGCCACAGCCAGAAACTCACTGATTCCTTAGTACAGATTGACATTAAGAACCAAAACAAATAAAGAAAGTGGAAAAGGGGCTGCCTTGGAATTATACATTGAGCATCATTTCAAAGAGCCAAAGTGAGAGTAAGTTTTCAGGGTAGAAAAAAGGAGGCAAGGAATTCCATTTGGGGTCTGAAATGTAAGCACAGACGCGCACGAACATTCCTGTGTCCCAGTTTCTGCTTGGGGTGCGGGGCCCTGGGGGGAACTGAGTCCACAGGGGATGTCTTAGATGAAACATAGAAATGGAAACCCTTCAGAAGCTGACATTGTTAAAACTAGTTCAGAAGGCTGTGGGGACAAAGGAAGCTTACCCTGTAGTTAGCTTTTCTGTAGGAACTCCCTTTCCCTTTTCTCTGTAAATATTGGTTACCATATTTATACATTTGTAATTAAGTTACATTTTAATCTTAAACTCACTGACTGTACAGGAACTACTTAACTAGACCACTCTTTCACATAAAACAAGTGTCCAACAGGATTTATAAACGGATTAGAGGGAGGGGTGGGCGGAGAAAGGACAGGATCGTGTGGAGCAAGGAACATAAGGCTGTGGCGGGGCCTATTGTAGCTCTAATTTGGAACCTTTCCCTCCTTCCCTCCCTCCTCCTTCCCTTCCTTCCTCAACTAAAAAATCAGTTATTCAAAATGACATTGTATAAAATATTTCTTTTCAAAAGAATGTGAGATCTTTTCTATTAATTATTACCTTTAAAAAAAAATTAGCCCAGTCGGGCGTGGCTCAGGGGTTGAGCGTGGACCTAGGATCCAGGTGATCGGGGTTCGATTCCCGATCAGGGCACATGCCCGGGTAGCAGGCTCGGTCCCCAGTCGGAGGGCGGGCGTGCAGGAGGCAGCCGATCAATGACTCATCATTGATGTTTCTCTCTCTCTCTCTCTCTCTCTCTCTCTCCCTTCCTCTCTCTGAAATCAATAAAGATATATTTAAAAGTAAAATAAAATTAAAAATTAAAAAAAAATTAGACCCCTGTGGTCAAGAATAATAATCACCAGTTGCCTGATGCTTGTTACATGCCAGGCACAGTCCTGGGCCCTTTCATCTGATCACCCAGTAGCTCAGCACGGCATGTGGTACATGGCCATCCCTTTTCACTGTGTCTAAGACATGCAGTGTCCCTTCCAGACATACAGTGTCCCTGCCATTAAGTCTGAGAGTCAGTCTGGGTTAGTGGCAAGTATACAGAATTTGGAGTCGCTCACTTGGAATTAAGCACCAAGCCCATTCCTGTTCCTCGCTACTGTAGAGCGCGGTGGATGAACCTCAGACTCTGGAAGCACGCAGCCCTGCTTCAAATCTCACTCACAGCGTACCCCTGCCTCTCTGGGACTCAGTTTCTTCATCTGTAAAAGGATGCTGACCAGAGTGAGCTTCTCCCCTGGTTTTAAACACGGAAGGAAACCGCGTGTGCAAGGCCCTGGGCAGTCCTGGCGCAGGGCGAGGGTCCACTGCCCTCCCTCCGCCCCTGCGCGGCACCTGGGAAGGGGCACCGGCCAGCACGCATTTCTAAAGTGCGGGGCTTCCCGGTAGCCTGTTTCTTCATTGATTAAAGAGTAACGATTTTCCCCTCCTCCTGCAGCTGGCCTTTGAGGATCGCCTCAATTCCCAGATATGAAAGCGCCCTGGGCCTCCCCTGGCACATAGCCGGTGCCCGGTAAGCATTATTATTACCCACTTACGACGTGAGCGCGGCTTGCTGGTTCTTAGCATGCGGGCAGCCTCGGGAAGCCCCCAGCGTGAGCATACAGGTCAACACGCTGCGGGAAGCTGGGCAAAGCTGTCCAAGGCCAGGTGCTACGACCTGTGGGCTTCCTCAGCCTCAGGCCGCTCCTTCCCTCCCCTCCCCTCTGTCCCCTGGCTGCTCCCGTCCCTGTTAGTCCCCAGCTGCCCCCGACCCCAGTCCCCTCCCGCAGACAGGCCCCCCCTGCACAGAGCTGCCCCGCCTCTGGCCCACGGTGGCCTTCCTGCTCCTCCTTGCGCACGGGGCTGCTGGAAGGAAGCCCTTCCCTTCTCCCTCCACCCTGTTCCCTTCGGTAACACCCTCTGCACATGGGGATTATTTCTCTTGGCAGCAGGTGTCCAGCTGTCAAAGAGACAGATCAGTCTTGGCCAGAAGGAGGCAGGAAGGGAGGTGGGGAAATGAGACCCAAATGGAAAAGGCCCCCAGCCAGGAACTAAGAAATGGGAAGGGCATGCACGGGTGCCACTAAATCTGGAAGGACGCGAGGAAGCAAATCACAGACCTTTACCTGAGGATCCAGGCTCCCCGAACCCCCACTTCTTCCCCAAGCAAGTGCCATTAAGCCCCTCCCAAGTTCAAGCAGGACACAAGGAAGGGCTGAGCGAGAGAGTAAGGGGACATGCCAAGGAGAAAGACCACCTGCTCTGAAGACTCGTTATTTTGCGTTTGCATTTGCCCCTCCAAAGTATAGCACAGGATGGTCACAAAGACTAAGTTAGTAAAGAATTGTTAGCACTAGAGCAGTGCCTAGTACATCTAAGCACTATGTATTAGCTTATTGTACTATTTTCATCATCAGTAATGATAAGAATGTATTAAATTTCCAGGAATGGAGATCATGGATTTTGGAATTAAAGACCTGATCTCAAATGCCACCTCAGCTCTTTCCTAGCTCTGAGAAATTGACCCAAAAACAACCTTGAGCCTCAGCATCCCAGTCTGTGAAATGACATCTTGCTGCTACGGGCTGAATCGCATCTCCCCAAATGTATACCCTGGAGTCACGGTGAAGCCCCCAATATTTAGAGATGGAGCTTGTAAGAGGTAATTAAGATTACATGAGGTCATAAAGGTGAATCCTGATCCGATAGGATGGTGGCCTTATAAAAAGATTTTAAAAAAAGATTACACACACACACACACACACACAAAACCCACGTGAAAAGCAAGAAGGTGGCAGTCTGCAAGCCAGGAGGCGGGCTCTCAGCAGAACCTGGCCGTGCCGGCATGCTCATCTCAGACGGCAGTCTCCGCAACGCGGAGACGATAAATGTCCACCGTTTAAGCCACCCAGTCTCTGACGTTTTGTCACAGCAGACCGAGCAGACTAATACACTTGACATGAATGGCACCTGAGAGGTCTATCCTCTCTGTATTTCTAAGCTAAGGAAATAAAATGAGAGACAAGAACAGGCGACGTTATGTTCCACAGGGCTACCTTCCCATTACCTGGAGTTTGTGAGAGCCCGGGGTCATTTCGGGGCCATTTCGGGGCCATCAGCCGTCTTTCCCCAGTGGGGATGAGAGAGAGAAGGCTGGCTGTCGGAGAGACGGGGAGACAGGGGTGGTGGGCGTGCAGTGCCATCTCTGCTTCCGAGAGAGCCCCAGCTTTGGAGTCAGACGGTCTAGTTCCAACCCAGCTCTGCCATGTGCCAGTTGTGTGACTTTGGGTAAATTATTTCATCCCTTTGAGAATCGTTTTTGGGGGGAATCGAATGAGGAAAAGATAGAAGCCTGGAGAATTAGTCAAGACTCTTCTGTTTGCAAGGGACAGAAACAAACTCAAACGAGCTTACACAAAAGAAGGCACCAGCCCACGTTGGCACGAGCAATAGTCCGAGTTCCCGAAATGCAGGCTCCCTCCACCCTCCCGACTGCCCCTTTCCTCCCTGTTCTAACTCTCCCCTACCTCCTTGGCCCCACCTTCCCTCACCCTTCTTTCCATTTCAGTCCTCACTTGCCTTCAGAGTCTATTCGGTTTCCTTTCGCCTAAGCTCTGTTTACTTTTGAAAATATGTGTTTTCATTCCACAGCTCCCTACCCTCCATGCGCTTGGTTCCATGAAAAAGACAAAGCACGGAAATCAAAACCTCATAAACCCCTTGACCAGGACTTCAACACACTGGCTTAGAGGTTTTGAACCCTAACCTCCAGCCATTTCCAAAGTGTACGCTCCAAGAAGGTCAAGCTTCATACAGTGAATGTATATTTTGAGTCCAAATTCCTCAGGGCACCAGTGACTAAGTATTTAAACATGTTCTTCTTGAGAAGTTTCTAGAAGGAGAGTCAGGCTAAAACATACGGCATTCCACTTCCAACCTCCGATTCCATCCTGGAAACTCGGCCTCAGTATTCCTGTTTAGTTTTTTTCACTTTTACTTCTTATGCCATGCCTGACCCCACCCCAGCCCCAGCCCCAGCCACACACTGATTCAAATAAACTCTGTGTTCCCAGCTACACAGGGCCATCCTGGGTTCTGCAAACACGCCAGGCACTCCCATGCCCATCTCCAGTGGAAAACCCAGATTCATCCTTCAAGTCCTGGCTCAAACAAAGGGTATGCAGCCCATCTCCCAGGAAATGTGTTCCTTTCTTTCATCTCACTTTGCTTTAACATACGATACTATGGCCATTTGTTTAACTGCTTTTCTTTCTGATTATAAACCCTTCAATGTCGGAAACTCTTAGTCGCCTCCTCCCCTTAGTACCTAGAAGTATACCTGATACATAGTAGGTGCTCAGTGAATGTGTGGAAAATGAAACAATGGAACGTCATACCTTACCTATGACCTGCTGGTGAAGCCATGTTATCCCATTTATTTACTGCTGTATAACAAAACTCTCCAGTACATGGTACTTAAAACAACAATCATTGCAATAGCTCTCAGTGTCTGTGAGTTAGGAATTCAGAACATACTTGACTGGGAAGCTCTGGGTCAGGCTCTCTCACTTGGTAGCAGTCTGACTGTAGTTAAGCCTGGAACACTGTGGGTCTGGAGCAACTATGGGTCAGGAGGCTGGAGCGTGGCTGAGCGTGTCTGTCCATGCAGTCTCGAGGCCTCTCCACGTGGTCTGTCTGCATGGGCTGGTTGGGCTCCCTCCCAGAATGGCGGGCTCAGGGCAGGTGGACTGCTTACATGGAGTCTGGAGGATTCGAGATCAATCACCACTAATGATCTAGACTTGGAAAGTCGTGTATCATCACTTCCTTTGTACTTTATTGGTCAAAACGGTTGCCAAAGCCTGTTCAGTTCCAAGGCAAGGGGACATAGACCCCACTTTCCATGGGAAGGGTATCAAAAAATTTGCAAATGCATTTTAAAACCACCATTCTTAAGTGCAATGTGAAAAACTGATGAAATTGAATAAAGGCTAGAGTTTAGTTAATAGTAGTGTACCAAATGTTAATTTCTTAGTTTTAACAAAGTGCCACGGCAATGTAAGATATTGGGAGAAACTGGATAATGGCCATATGGGTACTCACTGTCCAACTCTGCAACTGTTCTTCAAACCTAAAATTATTCAAAAGTAAAAAGTTGAGTTATAAAACAATATTACATGCCTCCTCCTCCCCGATCTAATTACTGGTGGACAGCAAAGCTCATGTACTGATGCTGGTAATCTTTTCTAGACCAGATAAGCAGGATTTGCCACCCCCTCTACGATGCACTATTCACAATGTTCTGGAACCATCTACTTCAATGCCCATCTCCCTTATTGGATGCCGTGTTTCCTAAAGGGCCTTTTCTTACTGTGTTTTTGTATCCTCAGTGCCCAGCACAGTGCTAAAATGATGAAGTAGATGGAACCATATGAAAATGCCAGTTTTGTAGCTCAAAAAGTGTTGAATAGCGGCAATTAATCTACAAACAAAATCGAATGAGTGGACTTCACTTACATTGGTCCATGCTTTTGCTCAAAGAGAATAAGAGAGTCCAGCCTTCCTGAAGGAAGAACTCTTTCAGAAAAAGAAATATTGACCCACGGTTTTCACTGGAAGCTCCACAAAGACCTTGAATTCCTTACCCATTGGCTTCTGGAGTCCCCTCTGAGTTCTTGTCTCCAGAGCCAACGCCTTCGAAAGGCTGAGAAAGTCTGCCTTGCTCTAGTAGGCCAACAGCCAGAGGCCCGGGGGCCCCCAGATGCAGACACGAACGTGCAGGGTGGGGCGCAGGATAGCAGAGCATCCAGGCCCAGCTGGAAGGCGGCCACGGCGCTGGAGCGCGGCCGCAGGAAGCGGAGGCAGGAGGAAGCTGTCTTGTTGGCAGGCCCCACCCTCTTCCATTTCCCAGGAGGTCTAGCAGATGTCATCAGATGAGTTTTTCCAGACTTGAATGGAAGCTCTAATCTGATTCTAACAGGAGACAATGGGGGGTGGGGAGGGTCACAGTTTTGCCACTTTCTTCCTTCCTTTCTCTCTTTTTAAACCCACACTTAGGAGAAGCAACAGCTTGTGCGTCCCTCTGCACGGCTCACACGAGCAACGTGGTCACCAAGGGGACAGGGGCGATTCGACAGAGTCTCACGCATGCAGCTCGGCTTGGCCGGGATGGGATTGAGACATCCGAGGGGAGGAGTGGGGCAGGGTGCTCAGGCCAGCAGGCTCCTGCCGGCGAGATGGCTTCCAGCTAGCTGCTCGGCCAGATCCCAAATGCGTTGCCTGTTGCTGTTTATGAATTATCCTTCCCCGAGCAGAACAGCTGGGGCGCTCTGTCCTTCTTTGAAAACGGCCAGGCTTTCCAAGGCCTCGCTCTGCAGAGTTTAACACGCACGGCAGCGAAACAGAGGCCTTTTCGGCCGTAGTTCGTTCACGATGCAGCTTCTGGCAGCCTCCCCTCCTTCGCCAAAGCCATCCTTGGGAAAGTTCTCATTCAAACACTCCAAAAGTTGTTAACCAGCGAGTCCCAAGACTTCGACATTTTGGGGGGCAATCTGTTTCTTATTTTAGCTGAAACTAGAACAAAAGAATGCCAACAATCCGGCGGTCCCTCACCCTGTTACGTCACCAGCCAGAGTCTCCCTGAGCCCTGAGGAACAGCACGGGGTGGCCTCGGGAGGTTGGAACTAGAGAGGGGTCCTGATGGTGGTGCTGGGCATCTGGTTTTCATTGGTCTCATTCTTTATTTCCATGGGACCGTGCAGGCGGTCGGGAGTATGCTGAGGCCCGGTGCACATCGCCACTGAGGGCCTTCGGGGCCAGATGGGATCACCGAGATGAGAACCTGGATGTGGCCCATGCAGGCCAGCAAGGGAGAAAGCGCTTTCGTTCAAGATCATGAATGCATATGGGTCAAGGGCCTAGGTGCAAAATGATCTTTTTGAAAGAGCATCTCTACAGGCTGTCCTTCTCAGGAAACCATATGCCAAGGGGGACTGATGACACCACACTCAGGGATTTACCTGATGACCACCTAAAAAGGAGCAGGATGCCTCAAGGTCCTGGATCCCATCACTAAACCAAAACGTGCCTGTCCTTTATAATTATATCTTCTGGAAGCTCAGGAAAGTCTTTATTTCTTTAGGTGGAAGAATTTTTATTGTTTTAGGCCACCATCCTAGAGACGATGACCCATCATGAGTCATTAGCCTCATCCTAACTCTGACTCTTTTGCTTCCCTCTTCCTCCCACCTTTCTTTTCTTCCTTCCCTCATTCAGTTGGTCAACATATAATTAGTGAGAATTTAATTATGCGCCTAATTATCCTAGGGTGCTGCAGGATGGAGCCATGAATCTGTCAGAATGGGCTCCATCATGTTGCAGCAACACATAATCCCAAGAACTTCGTGCCTTAAATAACAAAACCTATTCTCGTGCTTCCTACCATTGAGGACTGGGGGAGCGCTCTGATCACCAAGTCCTTAGGCAGAACCCAGGCTGATAGGGGTTCCAGGCTGCCATCGATGGAGGGCAGGAAGATTTCAGGCAGAGGCAGTGAGGGTGCAAAGAGAGTTACTGGGGAGGGGTGACTCTGGTCGGGTGGTCAGGCAAACCTCTCCGAGGAGGTGACTGTTGAACTGAGACGTGGAGTGTGAGAAGGAGGCAGCCTTGAGAAGATCTGGTGGCAGGCACTCTGGGAAGGACTGGCAAAAAAACCAGCCCAGCCCTGTATTAGAAACAGTCTCGGCAGCCAAGGAACCGGTAAAGGGCCAGTGTGTAGACCACAGTGAGAATGAAAGTAGTGCAGGGTGTGTCCTTCAAGGTAGGCAGAGTCCAGACCCTCTCATGCCTTATAGGCCAAAGTAGAGTTATTTTATTATCATTTCTTTTATCTCTAAATTATCTTAGCAAATGAAGCCCATATAAGCTGCTAGAGATGCCAAGCCCTTTCAGAGTTTGGATCTTTGCTGAGGGCACCTTTGCCATCTTTCCTAACTCAATGCACACTCAACTGTCACCTCCTCCAGGAAACCTTCTCTAACACCCCATGCTGACTAAATGCCTCAGATCGCAGATACTATAAATTACGCACTTGCTTTGCAGAATCCCTCACTGCTACAAGCTCCTTGAGGGCAGAAAGCAAGCCCCTGGCACGGTACTGGACCATAGTAGGTCCTGAATTGAGGGTGATTAACTAATCAATATGCTTCTTGTACTTTGTGACATTAGGCAGTATATGGGACAAAGCTTGGTGAAATGCTACATACATATTGTTACTATCACCACCTATTTTCCGCATGACCTAGACAAGCGCTTACCATAGATAAAGTGATTAGTGAAAACCTTCTCAATTGATTCACACGAGACTTGTCTTACTTCAAGAAGATATGCAAAAGGAGGAAAGTAAAGTCTGTATTGATTATATCTATATACTAATAGATCATCAGCTCCTCTGCCCATATTCTCTCATTTAATTTTCACAACAGCCCTACAAGATGTAAAACTGGGGCTCAGGGAAAAATTAGTAACTTAAATAAGTTGAGACCTGCCACATAGTAGGTGCTCTATAAATATTAGTGGCTATTATTATCATTGCTAGTACTATTATTATTACTGAAAGAGGAAGAGGAGCTTGGGGCAGTATATTCCATGCAGGTGGAACAGTATGTTCAAAGCGGAGAGGAGAGCTCAAGTTAGGAGAACTCCAGAAATAGAAAGGAGATCCCCTTGGGCAGAGAGCCTTTAACTCTCAGGAGGTCTGGGACTCCTCTGAGTCCCAGATGAATATCATGGACCCAGTCCCCAGAAATATGGACATACACACAAAGTTTTCACAATACTTCAGATTTACAGACACACAAAAGCCTATCCATGGATTCCAGAATAATAAATAATAATGGCGACCATATAATATTAACTTTATGCCAGGACCTAGTCTATAAACTTCACACAAATTCTCATTTAACCTTTAGAGCAACCCTAAGAGCTAGCTACTATGATTATTTTCTTCTTTGTAGACAAAGAAATTGAGACCAGGGAGTTAACTAATTTGCCAAAGGTCACACTAAAGTGTGAGAGTAAGTGACAGTGGCTGGAATTTGAACCAAGCTGGCTCTAGAGGAAGTCCACCCACACACCACACCCATGCCTCTCAAGAACCTGGTCCCTGGAGAGTACTGAGCTCCCTTCTTACATTCAAAGGAGAGACTTGTTCTTTTAAGAGAAGACTTTTGTACGGTCGGGCATGGCTCAGAGGTTGAGCATCAACCTAGGAGCCAGGCGATCAGGGTTCGATTCCCGGTCAGGGCACATGCCCGGGTTGAGGGCTCCATCCCCAGTCGGGGGCGTGCAGGAGGCAGCTGATCAATGACTCTCTCATCATTGATGCTTCTATCTCTCTCTCTCCCTCTCCCTTTCTCTCTCTGAAATCAATAAAGATATATTTTTTAAAAAGAAAAAAAAAAAGAGCAGACTCTTTGACCAATCAAACAAAAGCATGGGCCACCTGTTCCTCTTACCTGGCACCTGCAGACCAAGACCTTTTCCCAGTATGACCATGAAAGTAAAAACCACTTGGTTCTAGAGCCATCCTGACTAAGAAATAGCTGGTGCCCGGGGCATCGCTGAGAACCATGCAAATCCTTTGAAATAATGAGCTGCCTCACTCCCCCCCACCAGCCTCCGAGCCCCCTCTCCCGGGGACTGTGCAAACATTCCTCTCCACCTCGGGGTATCAGATGTATTGGTGGCTTCAGCTCTCACCCACAGCACACCTTCAAGTTTACTACCAATGCTGCTCCATTAACCCAGCCAGTGTAACAGAGAGGAGAGGGACTGTGGGACGGCCTCGACCAGCAGAGACAGGTAGCACACCCACAATTAATTATACACATTTATTAGAGAGCTGGTAAGCAAATCAATGTCATCGATGATTTATTCCCTAATTTGCTTTGAGCATGCACCTCATAAATCAATAATAGAAAATGGCATTAAAGCATTGGTGTTAACTGTCAGCAGAAGGCAGTGTACCGATTCTTTTAATTAAAAGAATGTGTGTGGTGAATGTGTCCATGTGTTATATTAGATATGTTACATTTTAAAATTGCTTTTTCACATCAAAAGAAATGCTCGGAATTTGGAAGAAGATGAAGAACTGTAAATTCACAGTAAGTGGCAAGAGTCCTGGCGTTTCTGGGTAATGAATGGTAATTTGACATGTAGCTTCATCCAAGAGCATTCTGGGAATGGAGATAATGTTCTCTGGTTCCGGGCCAGGCTGAACGAATCCAGAATGAGGGCCACTGCAGAGACACCGTCAGAAAGGCATAAAAGACAATGGCATGTGGCATCATATCTTTTTGGAGTACCAAATACAATTGATTCAGGTTTCTTTCAGTCTAAAGGAAATGACACCCTCCCCAAGAAGTCATTTATGTTTCTTTCAATAGACACAGCGCTCCCCAGTCTTCCCCTTCAGCACAGTGCTGCTCTGGGGCCATTCAGTGCGTTCTCGGTTGTTCCAGCCCCTGCCCAGGCGTCTCCTTCAGGCTCCAGGCTTGTCCAAGTGCAGGCTCCCTGGCAGAGGGAGTCATGACATCTCCCTGCAGAGCAGAGTGGTCAAGGACTCTGGAGAGACGACCTGGCTGGGTCGTGCCTAACTGGGTGACCTGGAGCACGTTACTTCATTCCTCATGTGGCTTCTCATCCGTAAAATGAGATACTAGTGCCTCAATTTGGGTCAGATCCCCTATCAATGCTCTCATGGTATCCTGTATTTCTTGCCTTTATGATGTTACTGGAACCCCAGTCTTTTTCCTTGAGTCCATCTGCCTGTGTTCACTGGTACAAGGAAATGCACCAACAGGAGTTTGCAGTATAGAAAGAAAAATAGTTTAATATTGAATTGGCCAATCTGGAGATGGGGAGCTAATCCTAAAGTCTCGACTCCCCCATGGTGTGTAGCTTACAGATTCTATAGGGCAAAATCACAAGACACTGTGGGTTAGGGGTTTGGGGTGGTCCGGGGACCTGATAGGTCGGAGGTGAGTTGAGAGTAATGAATCATTTCTTGAGGTCTTGAGGACAGTTCTGAATTCTTTTCCAGTGTCTTTCTGTCCTCCATCCTGTCTCATGGGAAAATAGCCAGGGGGTCATTCCACCTTAGGGCTCAGGAACTGAAACCTAACTTAAGTCAGGATGTTATCTTCAGCCTGCCAGAGGTTTGGACCATGTGACCATTAGTCAGGTGCTGGCTACTGTCTTCTGCTGCCTCAGGGGGTTGTTGATTATCAGGGAAAAGGCTAGGTCTCTGAGGAGGTAGAGAGAGAGACAGAGAGAGAGCGAGAGAGATGATTCCTAGAGCTAGGATTTAAAACTAAATTTAATCAAAGTCATAAGAACCCTCAGTTTCAATGGTACATATCACAAGTGTAGTTAAGTCACTGATTAAGCAGTTAACATTTAATATATGTCTTCTCCATTAGAATGCAAACTCTGTTGAGGCAGAGACCACATCTGCATTAGTCCCTGTTTTATTTCAAGTTTCTAGAAATTGAATGAGTGAATGAATGAACATATGTATGGATCAGTTATATACTTGTCACATCTCCTACTAGAAGGTTAGTCTTTTGAGGGAAGATTGCGTATTTAGCTCCCTCACAAAGTCAGGCATGGAGTAGGTGTCAAACATTAAGCAGAACTGAATTGAAGGGCCAGCTCTGTGGAGGGGCAGGTACACTCAAGGGAGCAGTGAGGACCCTCCCCATAAATACTCAGCATCCTTCTGAAGTAGACCATCATCTTCCAACTGCTTTTTCTCAGCTTCTCCACCTGAGAAAGCAGAGTTATTGGCCCATGCCGTGCAAATAGTGCATAATTGTAACACTAGCCCCAGCCGTCAGCTCAGAACCCAGGGCAAACCCCATCCAGTTCCCATGACCTCATCGAACAAACTCATGGAGCAGGGTGGGCCACACCCTCACTTTAGCTCACTGGCACGAGTGAGAGCAGACATCAGGCCTTGGACCACCGTTGCTCATTCAGTGGAGTTGCAGCCTCAGCCACACTCAGGGTTTTATTAGAAAAATTATTTGTGTTGAGTTATATAATAGGCCACTGCTTCAAGGAAACCCACCTCAGACACACTGACTCTGAGAATCTGGACTTAAAGTACATGGATCTTAAAATTGGGGTTCTTTTAAAATTTTTGGATCTGTCATGTCCAAACATTTGGAAGTAAGTTGGTATTTATTATTCTCTTATATAACTGTATAAAGCGCTGAACTTGAGACCTGCAAAATGTCTGAAAGATCACATACATACAAAGTTATAAACATATGGCTGTAGATACCTTTTCATTGAAATAGGCATTCATTACCCACTCTACATCAAACGTGGAACTGTGTGCCAGGAAGTCAAATACAAATATGAACATGAAACAGACCCAACTCCCAATGATCTCACTCATAAGCAGGAGAGATACCATAAAACTAATTCATTTAGATTAGAGTGTTTTTGGATTCAAATAACAAAAAATGCTAATTAAGACTGGCCTCAATAATTTGGAAATGTAGCAGCAAGTCCAATGGTGGGGTAGAGTCTAGAGTTGAGTGAGCTCATGGCTGATGGTATCATCAAGAGCCCTGATCCTTTTCCATTGCTCTGCTCTGTATCTTCAGTGTTGCTTTCTTCCTCCATTTAGGAAGGTACTTAATTCCTTTGTGCCAGTTCCAGATGTAACATCTAGACATGATTATTTCCACCGGCAAAAATAAGACAGTCTCTTCTGTTGTCCTCTTTGTAGAAGAAAGGATACCTTTCCCATAAACCTCCTCTCCCATCTCATTGTTCAGATCTGGGTCTCATTCCCATCCCTACTCCAACCACTGGCAAAATGTGTATGGGACCAACCAGGGGGGGTTTACTCTTGAGGCTATGAATGTGGTCCATGTGGGAGACATAAACACCAAAACAGAAGTGACGTTCTGGAACTCGGGAAAAGGGGAAGACAGGTGGCAGGAGACCAACCAACAACATCTGCTGGAATATTTAATGTTAACTTGGCATTTGATGGTATTCAAATTATTTTCATACTCCTTATCACTTGAATATAAACTCCATGAGCTCAAGGGTCTTTTGTAAGTTTGTTCTAGGATGTGTCACGAACATGTAGAAAGTACCAGGCACAGAGCCCAGCCCGTGTGGCTCAGCCGTTGAGTGTTGACTCGTAAACCAAGAAGAGGTCACCGGTTCCATTCCTGGTCAGGGCACATGCCCAGGTTGTGAGCTCGACCACCAGTAGGGGGCGTGCAGGAGGCAGCCAATCAATGATGTTTCTATCCTTCTCCCTCACTCTCTCTCTTAAAGATCAATAAAAGCATATATTTTTTTACCAGTCACAGTAAATATTCAAAAAATATTTGTTGAATAAATGAAATATTTATTGACGGAATTCTTGCACCCTTGCTTTATAAATATAGAATGAGAAGTTGAGAGTGGTTATGTGGGTTACCCAGTCACTAGTTATAGAATGGTCTAAGAAGGATTTCAACTTGTATTTGCTAGATTTCAAATCCAGTGTTTATGTGATTCACTTTGGCTTAGCTGCCTTATTTATTAGAGAAGCACAGATAAGTGTTCTGGAATTTCCAAGGACATAGGTATTCTTATTGGGAAAGTTAGGAGACTTCATGTAGAAGGCATGCATAATTTCTGTAAGGAAATTATATAACTCTTTCTAGCTGGGATCAAGTCCAGAATTCTAACTTTTCACGTAATAGTCACAATCACATGATCTGTATATGAACATAACAAAAACATTTTTATTATTTTCCTTTTGAAATCTTTGTGCTATTTTCAGCCACCTGTTGGGTATTTATCAGCTTCTATCTTGTTATGGCAACATTTACCTTAAGTTATAATGTAACTTTGGCTTCCTATTCTGGACGGTATGCCTGGACGGTTTCATTCACCAATATAGTCATTCAACAACTATTTACTGAGCACGTCATGGGCCACGTGGTGTTTTAAACGCAGAGGACACGGCAGGAAACGACGCTGGCCAAGCATTTGCTTGTCTACCACGCCAGGTGCTGGTGAGAGCTTTGGGGAGCAACGAAGCAGCAGAAAGGGTAGGTCCAGGGTGGTGGGGAGGAAGACGGTGCCTTTTTATACACAATAGTTAGAGGAAGCCTCTAAGCGAAGGTGATATTTGAGCAGACTTAAGTGAAATGAGGGCGTGAACCCAGCAGTTATTAGAGTGAAGAACATTCCAGAATGGCAGACCAGGAAGCCCAACGTCCCTGAGCCAGGGGAATGCTTGGTGTGCTTGAGAAACCATGGAGAGGTCAGTGAAACCAGAACAGAAGGAGCGGGGAGGTCGAATGATGGCAAGAGGTGAGGTCAGAGGTCCCCACAGCAGTTTAAAGAGTGGCCGGCACAGCCCAAGGCAGGGGAGGTGGAGGAGTGTGTGCGCCCCTCAAATCAACCTCACTCAGTTCCATCCAGGGGAGAGGACACATGAGCAGAGGCCAGCATATTACATCCACGGGCACAAATGAAATTGTTCCAGCTCAGCGTCTGAGAGAAGCCACGCGACATAGTGGCGATGAGGCTGGACTGGCAAGTCAGAAGGGCCTGCAACAGAATTCAGGTTCTGTCACATACTCGTGACCACACACTTTGTCCCCGGGCAAATTATGTAACTTCTCTGAGTCTTGGTTTTTCATCTTAAGATGTGATTGTCATGCCTACCTCACACTGCTATGAATACTAAGTGAAATAACACGTTCAGAGCAATAAAAACAGTGTCTGGCATGTAGTAGGTGTTTGATTAAAGTTCACCATGACCATCATTACAACTGCGACTATCTAATGCGTTCATTACAACTACAATTACCCAATGTGTCCATTGCAACTGCGATTATCCAATGTATTTATTCAGCATCACAGACACACTCAATAGGTTAGGCTCTTCCCAAGCCAGGTGACTATTCAAAACTGAAAGGAGATGCCCAGAAACATAAAACATGCACACTGGCAGAAACAGCAACGATGTCCCTCAGTGAAAGTCTGCAGCCACATGTGGCAGCTGAGAAGCTGACATCCCTCCACGTGAGTGAGCAAAGAACACCCACCAGAGGAGGGGAGAAGGGGGGAGAGGAACGAAGCACCCTCTTTGACAGCGAGGATGTTGCCTGGGCCTCCACACCCAATAAGCTCTTTCAGGACACTCGCAGCCTCCCGAGAGCAGACTTTGTCCTGTGTGTTCTCCAGAGAACCAAATGGGACGCACCCAGACCGCACACCTGCGCCTGCGGTTGGGCCACGGTGGAGGGAAAAGCAGCGGGGGGCCAGGGGGGGGCCACTGTAAGGCCGGAGGCGGATGCAGGTGACCTCGCTGGAGGAGCCCCCGAGGCTGCCTCACTGCAAAGCTGTTGTGTCTCCCTACACTGTCTCCAGTAAGGATAAAGGGGACCCATTTGTCTTTCTTCAGCTGGGTCCAAGGAGCTTCACGTCGGGGGTTGGAAGATGACTGTGTACCTGGAGCAACCAAGGTATCAGCAGAGGGAAGAGAGCTGTGCGGGAATGAAAGACACGGCAGGGGGCGGGCTCTGAGGGGCTGCTGTTTGCAACACTGGGGCACCCTGGAGGCGGGGGAAGGCATCTCATTCTATTCCCTAGTCCCCGGCTTTTCCTTTCTGATCGAAACAAGGGAAAGCAACATATTTTATGACTGTTACACTGTGCAGTTTAAAAGCACATTTTGGGGCAATCTTTTATTTAAATTTTACTGTGCATCGGACCTCCATGTCAGTTCCCTGGACTCTCTCCAGCCAGGACTCCTGCTCCTGCTACATAAATGCTCAGCCCTCCCCTGGTCCCAAGCCAATCCTGACTTCTGAGGTTTCCTTTAACGCATTTTAACCAATGTCCGAGACCTTCGGCTACAGGCAGGCACAGGTCCAGGCAGGAGGATGCAAAGGTGCAGAAAACCAAAGCTCCAACCCCACCTCTCAATCTAGCCTCACTCAGCAGAGCTGCACCTGCTCCCTCCGCCCACAAACACATACCTTCCCGCTTCAGTGGGCTTCCTATGGAGCTCTGAGTTCAACCTGATGGTCCACTCACCAGCTCTGCGACCTCAGGCAGGACATGCATTCCCTTAGGCCCTGTTTTCTCATCTGCAAAATGAGAATAATCGTTCCAGTCCTGCCCACCTCAGCATGGTTACTGTGTCTCCCTGAGACAACAGTCACAGAAGACTTTCAAGAAGTCAAATATTATATGAAATCCAAACACCAGAATGGGCTTACAATTCCTTGGGCTGCATGCATAGCAAACATGGAGGCTTTGGGCATGATGGGATGGCACCAATGGTGGGGCTCTAGAAGCCTGCAGTGTCCTTCTCAGCTTTATTCCAAAGTGTTGATTAAATCCATTGGTCACATGTAAGGGACAAAAAGACCATCTCGAACCAAAACAAGCAGCCCCAAGCACCCACAAAACTTCCTTCCTCTCTCTCCTCAAGTGACTTGTTTTTACTGGAAGCAGGTTTCCTGTTCCTGTCTGGGAAACTCTGTTTACAAAAACTAGCCCCTTAAGGAAAAGCAAAAAAGAAACCTTGTTCCACCAACCAGCCTTGGAATTTCATCAGGTTACCCTTCTAACCTGGATCAAAATAACTGTGACTCATAATTTGTGCTTGGGGGATCCATTACCCACTTATCTTCCCTGGAGATCACATCCTATGTGATTACCAGTAAAGCAAAACAACAACAATAACAAAAAACAAGCTGTAGAGATGCCTTCATGGGGAAAAAAAATGAGGGGAAAGTTTATTTTGGTAAACTCCATCCTTACCACACTTTCAATATCTACGCTCCCCTCCAGGTGATTTTCTGTCATCTTATCCTTGTCTAGCATATTGTGCCCACCCCATCCCCCCGCTGTGTCTGCTCATCCAAATCAATTCTTACCCCTTCCCTCAAGTCAACACATCCCTGGTTGTGTGACCCTGGAAACAGCTCTTCAAGCTTTAGTGTTCTGACCTGTAACGTGGGGCTAATAATGATAGTAATTGCCTATATCAACAGAGTACTTTGTATTTGTCACATATTCATTCATTTCATCCCCCGTGGTCTTCCCCTTAGGGAGCCCAGAACGGGCTGTTGGAAGGTTATTCATGAAAAAGCCGAAGTGCTCAATTTCTGAGTAATGTGAAGCATTGAGGTGGGATCTGCCCTTTTCCACATGGTGCTTTAGTTCAAAGGCACTCAGCCATGGGCACAAATACCATTAACACAATACAGAGTTGCTATAACAGCTTCTAAGAAGACACCATGGTTCTTGGTGAGAAAGCAGGATTACCATTTTCAATGAGGGGATTCCCAGCAGAGTAATATTCATGCCCTTACCCATCATCTTCTTCTCTCTCACTTCTCATCAAGGAAGGAGGTGAGGTCTACGCAACAATGAGAATGAGAAAACAAGTGGGCATGCTACTCTCAGCCTCTGGATCCTCTCTTTTCTGATCTACCTGTGGAGAGAATGTGTCCCGGTCCCCTAGAATCCTGGGGAGAGAGAGCTATGGTTGTCCAGCTATGCCAGTCAGTGACTATGAGGATAAGTATCTAATTTAAGGGAAGTATTGAACTCCTGCTGTGTCTCCATATCTAAATAGGGCCAGTCCAAGTTGTATCAATAATAAAAATGTACGCTGACCTCTGTGGTAGACATTAGTGCTGTAGCCCAAATATTTCCTCTTTGTCCCCTTCTGGGCACAAGCTTGGATACTTCAGGGACTTCTTGTGATAGACAGAATCATGTGACTAGATGTAGCCAATTTGGGGGGAGTGAAAGTGACATGTGTGGATTGCGGGAAAAGAATTCAAACCTCAATGCAGACTCCTGGTTTCTAGTCCAGTGTGTAAGGAGCTTACCAGTCTTTGCTCCATTCTAACAATCAATAAAAAGCTGAACTGAAAAAATTGACATCTTTTTAGGTCTGTCAGAGAAGTGAAGTCACGGGGCAAAGCGCGCGCCACCCCAAAATAAGAGAGGCAGGAAGGCAGGTGTTTGCTAGAGCAGACACTTCTGTGGGAAACTGCCTAGAAAGAAAACCTGAACTGCAACTGATGAATTGCTGGAGGCTCAGCATAGATAACCCTGGGAGATAAAAACTCCAGGGCAACCCAGTTAAGGAAGAGCCCTCACACTCTTGTGAGTTTTACCTCCAGGAACTCTACCAGGTCCTCCCAGTGAATATTGGAGAAAAATGTCCTGGGGGGAAAAAGTACCATTTCCAATATGCCAAAGTATTTTGTTCTTTTTAACAAGGTCTGCCCTCAGGAAAAACTATTTACCAGAGCCTATCTTGCTGGGGTGATATCAAAGCCAAGCCTACCTGGGGGAAGGGGATACTCAACTCCAGTCCCTACTAATCATCTTGGTCAACCTAAAGGGGGAAAAATTGAGAAGCATGGGTGATGCTCACAGTTCAGGCACACAGGCTCACCCAAAGACTGAGACTTTAATCAGAAGACTATAGAGTGGGTCTCCTCTCCCCGCACTTTACCACTACATTAGCAAAGGCCTATTTATGATAGTTTTTCACCCCATACATCATGTCCCAGTTTCGATGGAAAATTGTAATGCATACTAACAGGCAAGAAAGAAAACACACATTTGAAGAGACTGAAAAAGCTGGAGAATTAGAACCAGAATCAAATATGGCATTGACGTTGAAATTATCAGACCAGGAATTTAAAACAATTATGATTAATATGCTAAGGGCTCTAATGGATAAAGTAGACAGCACGTGAGAACAGATGGGCAATGTAAGCAGAGAGATGGAAGTTCAGAAAGAATCAACAAGAAATGCTAGACATAAAAATACTATGACAGAAATAAAAAATGCCTTCGATGGGCTCATGAGTAGACTGGACACAATTGAGGAAAGACTCTCTGAGTCGGAGGACATGTCAGCAGAAACTTCCAAAACCAAAAGCTAAGAGAAAAAAACTGAAAAACACTGAAGAAAATGTGTAAGAGCTGTGGGACAACTACAAAAAGTGCAATATACGTGTATTGGGAATACCAGAAATAGACAACCTGCAACAAGAAGAGGTTACAAAATATTTCCAGGTTCTAGCCTACTTTGATCACAGCATATATGTCTAGCCCTTGCTCCTATTACAACAGTGGCTCCGTGTGTGTGTGTGTGTGTGTGGATGTGTGAGTACACATGTGCACATTGGGGCTTGGAGGTGGGTGGCAGGATATCAATGCCAAAATTGCCGCACCGCCTACCATTTTGTAACCTGTTTTGTAACATGTGCCAAATACCTTAAAATACATTATGACTTTTAATCCTCACAGTTACCCTGAAAAACAAAAGTAATTTGTAGGCTCATTTTACAGAACCTGAGTTCAATGGCAAGTTTCTCAAGGTCATGCTGTAGATTTGTGAGGAAGCTAAGTTCTGAACACGTATCTGTCTCTCTTCAAAGCCTCAGTGTCCTTAACCACTGTGTCTGACTGGCTTTTAATTTTTCACTTCCTGCACTGGCTAGAAAGATGGTTAACACATGGCTGGGCCTCAATAAATACTTTTGCATTTACTGGATCTTAAGAGAGATTACTGTTAAAACTATTTTTAAAGTACTTGTGTTATCACCACTTAACTCCATCACAGTACCTAGCACATAGTCAATGTTTAATAAATAACTTTTGTTTTAAATATACAAAATTACATCTAAATGGGACATTGTGCTAGAGACTGTGATGACCCATGTCTAACAGGTGGCATTTTTTATTGCTATTTGCAAGTATTACTTGTCTATTTTAATACAGTGTTTTTATTTTAAAGGAAAGACAAAGCATAGCTGAGTGGAAAACAATACTTCCTTTGACCAAGTCTTTCTTCTTAACCATGAAAATCTAATTATCCAGCCCAAGGCACTAACTTCAGTACCACTTATTTCCTCCTCGCATAGATAGAATATACAGTAATTTTAAGAAAACAGCCTCTTGGTGTTGGCAAATCTGGGACAAGTAGAAAGGAGAAGGGAAGTGAATCCTCTGTGGTCAAGAGCATTCAGGTGGTTTTACAGAAAACTAACCCTGCTCCTCTCTCAATCTATGCACTCCTGGAGGTTCACCCATCCTGTCTCACCGCCACCCTCCCAAGCTCCAGGAGGGGGCATCTCACCTCAGCCGGACCTTCTGACCTATTACCTAGCTTTAAAGCACAGTGGTTTGTTCTTCTGTATCCGATTTGTACCATTTTATGTTTCATCAGAGCTAGACCAATGTGGCTTAATTCTGGAAATACTGGATAAGAGAATTTTTCTCTTTTCTGCACTGGAGCCTTCTAGGATAGAAGCCTGGAGCTTCTCACAGCCCATCTTGTCACACCAAGAGGGAGCTGGCCTGAGAATGTCACTGTTGCAGAAGAAAACTCTAACTTCTAATGATAACACTTAGGCCTGTAGAACCAACTGCTCTTGAACCAAAGTCTACTCAATGTAATATAGATGTCCTAACAAATTCCCTTTTATGCTCAAGCCACTTTGAGTTTCCATCATTGCGACCCAGAGTCCTAAAAGGAAGGGGACAGAGAGTCCTGTGTCCCACTCGCCTGGGGAATAGTACTTCACTGAACTGTCACAACATCCTCAGGAAGTATGTATTAGTCTTCCCTATTTGATAAACAAGAAAAAAAAAAAAAACAAAAAAACAACTAAAACCTAAAGAAGGTAAGAAACTAGGCGCGCATAATCCAGAAGGAGTTGAACTTGGATTCGCCCCCGCCTCTCCCTGGCTCTAAAGCCCAGGTCCTTTCCACCACTGAATATAGCAGGAGTAAATTTCTAAATTTCTGTGATAAATCACCCTTTCTAGTGGAGTGTGTGGAAAGCACACTAAACAAGGGAGACACATTCCTGGCTTTTTTGTTGTTGTTCTGGCTCACCATACCTTTCATGTGACCTTGAGCACTTTTCCTCTCTAAATCTCATAAGGTTTTGTTTTTGTTTTTTGTTTTGGTCTATAAAACCATGGAATTTGGATAAGATATTCATGATTTAAGTTCTTTCCAGCCTCCAAAAATGTATAATGTCAATTCTTGACTGTTTTCTTGAAATTCCCAAGTTAAGTACTAGAATAACCAGACATTGAAGGAAGCCAATAGGCAAAAGGTTCATTCCCTCTTTAAACCTTGTCTCCTAATTTGGGCAAATGAATGAGGTATGTGCAATTAAAACTGCAAAAATAACAAGCTTCTGGCCAAGTTTTGCCCTTACTTAACCAAACTCTCAGGGGTTGATTTTGGGAGGTGGGGGGAAGGGGAGGAGTATGCGGATGTTGAACCCAGGGTGGAATTTGGCCTGATATGTGGATTCTTATAATTTCCAAATGATGTCAGTGCACTTATTTGAAAGTGCTGAGTTTAGTCTATTCACCTCCATAAAGAAAAACTGGAAACCGCTGGGCCTGGGCCAGTGTTGACCAATGTTATAAAGCTAAGAAGACTTCTGCCAGGGCAAAGTCATTCACGGAAGATCATACCCAATTTCTGTCGATTTATGGTTGTGGCCTTTCTTTCTGATTAATGGTTCGTTCTAAGATAGGGAACACCAGCCCTGTTCTCGTCAACTGGCTCAGAGAGAATGGATGTGCTGAAAAGTTTCATCATCGGTTGATCCCAGAACCACTGAGGTTACAGAAATTTCAACAGCAGCTAAGAGGGGCCAGAGTTAAGTGCTTATTCGGAACAGAGTCAGCAAGCTATTGGAAAAACTCTGCCTGGCTCATGTGACTCAAAATAGAGTTGTGGCTCTAATTAGCCAGATAATAGCCTGGCATTCCTGTCTCCTTTTGCCTTTGAGTTGGCCTCTACTGGGGTTCTGGGCAGAGGTTTGGTGATACGAAGATGGTGTATGTGCAGGGGACCTGAGAATTCCAACACGACCTTGATCACCCATCCCCGCCCTCAGGCAGTCCCTAAGATGATAAAAAATTACAGTGGGTAAGAGTAGAATCGGAAGGGTGACGTGTGTGTAATTAAAGGCCCAGGTTCAAATCTTGCTTACTCACCAGTGAGAACACATTGGGCCATCTTTTTCATCTGAAAAAAAAGAAAGAATAATAATTGTTCCTTCTCACAAGGTGGTTATAAAGATTCAATGAGCTGCTTTGTACAAAACCCTCACTGTTTGGCACATGGTGTGTAGTCAATAAATGCTAGCTATTAATCCTGAAGGTGCTATACACATAGAAAACAAGACCAAATATATACAAGGTAAAACTTCATTTTTATTGGGACCAATGCTGACATATCCAAAGTGGAACTCTGGTAAGCAGAGGGCAACTTGCAGCCTAGTCGAATTGCCTACAAAGGCCCTTACCTCCCAACTGCAAGTTTTTGGTATTATTACCTTCTGGCTGGGCTGTAGGATCCAGGGGACCAGAGCTTCTATGACAATATTTCAGAAAGTGTATAAAAAAAACCCACAAAAGACAGGATAAAGTGGTCACGAACTGAGGGATCTTGGCTCTGCTTAGTGATGTCACATCAAAGCAGCAGCAAGAAGCAGAAAAGAAAGTAGAAAATACACCTGCTTGGCATTGAAAAATATAATGATGGTGTCCATTAGTAAGTATAGGCTGGTTTATGTCCCAGAATCTGGCCATTCAGATAAGCAACTCCTCACGTAGGGGAGAGTGGGGTAGGGGCAAGAAAGGGAACAGAAAGGGACTTGGACATACTTCCCCCACCCCCAGACCCCTTATTTCGGTGATTCTCAGAATGTGGTGGGTGGACCATCTACATCAGGCTCACCTGGGATGTTTACTAAAATGCAGGTTCCTGGCGAACATACTATAATGGTTCATTTTATATGTCAGCTTGACTGGGCCATGGATGCCCAAGTATCTGATTAAACGTGATCTCTGGCTGTGGCTGGGAGGGTGTTTCTGGAAGGGATTAGCATTTGGATCACTGAGTAAAGCAAATGGCCCTCCCCAGTGTGAGTGAGCATCGTCCTACCCTTTGAGGGTCTGAATGGAGTAAAAAGGTGGAAGAAGGGAGAATTCTCATTCTCTGCCTGACTGGGACATCAATTTTCTCCCACCCTCACACTGGGATATACTCCTTTGGCACCCCTGGTTCTCAAGCCTTTGGACTCAGACTAGAACTATTACTACCCGCTTCCTGGGTCTCCAGCTTGTGGATGGTAAATTGTGTGACTTCTCAGCCTCCATAACCATGTGAGTCACTTCCTCATAATGTATCTCTTTATATATATCCCCAAGCCAATAAGTTTCTTTATATGTGTAAAGAGATCTATAGAAAAAATATATATTTTTCTATTGTTTTGTTTCTCTGGAGAACCCTAATACACTTCCTGAAACTGAATCTTTTGGGGTGAGGCTCAAAAATCTGGATCTCATGAGCTCCCCAAGTGAACTGACTTTTATGAATCATTTACTTAATTCACTATGAAGTCATCCAGGAGTGGAGGTAGTATTGTAAAATGCTTTGAAGCAGTTGTACTTGGACGCGAGGGGTGCTCTAACAGGAGGGGGAGCTGAAAGGCCAGCAGCCACTCCCAGTCCTGGCCAGCTGGTTCCGGTTCTCGTCTCCATCCTGGGCTCAGTCAGCCCAGAGTCTGGACATGTCAGGGGCTCGCCCTCCTCCCTGTGTTCTCATTCAGCACATTGAAAAGAAACTCTCCTTTGCTTTCTGCGTAGGGTTCTCGTGAACATCGAATGAGCTGATTGTGAAAAAGCCTTTAAAACTTACATAACCCAAGGAAATATTTATTCCTGGGAAATCAGAAATAACTGCCCTTTCCCCTTCCCCTGCAGTTGTGGGGAACCAGAGGTTTGCTTTCCCCTCCATGGACTCTCCACAAAGATTAGGTTCACCAGATAATTGCAGACTTCATTTTCTTCAACTTGTGGAGTCAGTTTATCCACAGGACGAATGCCCTTAAGTAATGGGAAAGAACCACACCATTTCAGGCAAAACAATAAAAAAACTATCTTCTCTCATTAATATCGTTCAATAGTTACTGTACTTTAACTCTACCGACCTCTCCCTTGAGCTCTCTGCCTGGATTTCCAGTTGCACCCTGGATATCTCCCCTGGATATGCCTTTACTCAACCCCAGAACCCGCTCTGTCCCAAACTGAACTTCTCAGATTTCTCCTCATGACTTCTTCATTCCTATTCATGTTTCACCATCGTCCCAGCATCCCCAACTGAAGAATCTGTCAACTCAGAGCCCTAGGGCCACATCCAATCACTCTACTAGGAGAGAGCGTCTGACTCACAGATTCTTTCTCCTCTAAACCCACCACCACTGCCCTCATTCTGGCCCCCATCTCTCTCCACTTTGGCTCAGGGTCATGGCTGGGCAGTAATAAAAACATTGCAAAGTCAAGTCTAGGGTGTCCACTCACAGCTGAATCATTCTTAAATCAGTGAGCATAACAAGACAAGACATTATTTATGTTCTTGCATATGTGTTTGCTAGTTGACAGGACCCAGGAGAGGACTTTGGAGTCTTCCGCCTGCGGAACCTCTGCTCTGGAACACACTGAGAGAAGCTTCTAGCTAAAACTGAGAGCAGCATCTCTCCTGGGAATCCTGAAATACACTGAGTGATTTTGCTTATTTATCTCACCATCGCTGTATCCTTTCCTGAAAATAAACTACATTCCATCGAGATCTTTGGGGTTATGTCTTTGTCCCATAACAACCCTCTATGGATGCAAAACAGGAAGCTGAAGGGAACTGGTCCACAGTGGCATCCCTGAGCCACGAGGGTGGCCCTGGCCTGCCTCCCTGTGGGATTCTGATCATGTAAGATGAATAACTAACTCCGTTGCTTGAGTTACGTGGCCCACTTTTCTGTTGCTTGCAACCAAATGCAATCTTGACAGAAAATGGAAAGGTGGAGTTGGAATTTAAGCTCAAATCTGACCCCAATACCTGTTCACTTAACTGATACTCCATACTATCTATGGCTTATCTAAGGCAATAGCTAAGCAAATGTGTCCTAACTTGGCCAGAGAAGGCCCAGCTAGCAGCTGATATTTTACAGTCCCTGCTTCGAGATTTCCAACCTGGACAGCCACTCTGAAGGGTGCCGCTTCCAACTTCAGTGCAACTTTAAGCACACTTGGAGCTAATTCAGTCATGTCTCAGGGGTGGGGTTGGAGTAAGACACTGATTTGGTTTTCAAAACTTTCTAGGGCCAGTTCCTTTCCTTATCCTGTTCCCCAGGCTTTCAAACCTCCACCTTGGCCTTGGGAAATTTTATGAAATCAGGACTTTGATAACCCAAAGGCACAGCCTCCATTAGCATTTGAACCAGATGGTCCTGCCACTCTGCATGACAGAAAGGAATCTTCTTTGCCTCCTGTTTTAGGATACAAGTGGTCCTCATCTAACTTAATCGGTATCTGAATCCTGCAGCCTGGCACCAAACTAGAAACATGGATGAAAATGAAAACATAAGGTGAGCAATTTTGTACTAATCAGAACCTTGCTTCCAGGGTATGCCTAAGGGGTCAGGAGGAAAAAAATGTCATAGCAAAAAAGAAGGCTGGAAGGAGTTGCAGAGAGAGCACAGCCAGCTGACTAACTGCAAAAGAATGCACCATCAGCTTTTATCAGGTTTGACATGGCATCTGTCCTCTGCAGCAGGTCCCCTTCTCCAGTGTTTACATTTGTCACATCTCTTTTCCTTCCAAACAAAATATTCTTGACAGCCTGAATGGATAATTTGTAAGGTGCCAGGGTGCCTCAGCCATCCGTGCATATACATTTCTGGATGAGGAGAGGGCAAGTGGAGGGCAGCAGCTGCCTTTTGGAGGCAATGAGGCCATGATACCCCTGAAACATGCCGAATGCAAACCAACAAACAGGGAGCAACTCTTTCCATTGTGCAAAACTAAGTTAATGACTCACCCACAACAGAGGCCAGTGCTCATCAGAGCTCAAGACATCAAGAAAGAGGCTCAGAACGTTTCTGCAGGAAAGTTTAGTGATGTTGACTTTCTGCCCAGACTAATAAACTTCACGTTTGCAAAATTCTCATTTTGGTTTCTGTTGTCCTGGCCCCATCTAATGCATGAAAAATCAGTTTACATTGCTCCCCTCAGGTGTTTAGAGTTACAGATTTGCCTCCATTTTTGCAATAGAGTTAAGCAGGGTGGTGCAGCATGGGCACGAGGTACAGGGCCCTTTTGAACCTTGCATTCTTGATTTGTTTTGGTCACAATAGCTGGGCCTGATCCAGTTTATTTTCAGTTTTGCAAATAACCTCAACCTGCTGATCAGCTACTTGTTTGTTTTTAATCAGACTCGCCATAGGAACGCCAAACCTCCTGAGTTGAGCCAATCAGCATATTTGTTGGAGTTATTGTTCTGAGCAGACACAAGACATGACTAAGACAGAAACCAGGCCTTTGGGGATGACAGGAGAGACAGGGAGAAAAAAAGCAAATGCAGCTTTCTGCGTAAGTGCATGTGTGAATTTTCCTTGGAAATGGCCCTTTCATTTGCACAAGATTCACAGAGGGATCTGGATGCAGTGAAATGCTATAAAACCAGAGTATTGCCTGTGGGCTCTGAGATGACTGAGATGCTTGGGCAAGGGCAGGATCTCAATGAATCTGGTTTCCTCATTTGTGAAGTGGGGATGACAAGGTGGATTTGTCATGAGGATGAAAGAAAACAATGCATAAAAGCATTTAGCATGGTGGTGCTTGGAACACAGTAGGTCATCAATGCATTTTAGCTAGGGAGGAAGGAAGGGGAAGAGAAGAAGGGGGGGGAAGGCATTAGTGTAGGGATTTTCTCAGAAAGAACCACACTTTGGGAGCCCAAGGTGCCATTCCCTCCTTTAGCCTACTTCCCTTGGAAACAAGGCCTGATTCTAAAGTGCTTACTTTGCATTGAATTAACAGTAGCTTCAAAATGAGATGAGCTATCTCTTCTGCACATGAAAATATTAGATACTGTTAAAAGGGACCTAGCATGAGAGAAATTTTAGCCTAATGAAATTTTACTGTGAAAGCCAGCAAAACAAATTACTTTAAAACCATATAAAAATTTATTTCTTCAGTTACCGGGAGGAAAAATAAACGTGCATGGAGCTACTTTTATTTGTATCAGAATGCAATTATAAAGAGCAATTTATACATAATTTTCTGAGTCGGTTGAGTCCCATCTCTAAGATCTTATATGTGACAGGACCAGGACAAAGAGGTAAAAATGCAATAGGGTAGCTGAAACACGCCAGTGGGATAACACCTCCGTAAATCTCTGTACAGGTTTTCCAAATGCACTCATATGTGTTCTCATTTGATCTTCTGAAGTTTTGTGAGGAGTATGTGAAATCTATTAAATCTACTACATCTACTTTATACATTTAAAGCTTGGGAAGTTATTACTAATAAATGAGAGAGCTAAGATTTAGATCCAGGTCTTTCCAATCTAAGTCCTGTTTTCTTAGGGTTCACCAGGCAGCTTGAAGCAGTTGTACACAGATAAGGTAAAATATTCACTCCATTTAATGCTAGAGTGAACAATTTGTGTACTGGGTGGGGGGTGATGCTAAGGAATGCGAGCTTTCATACACGGTGAGATTGGGAATATGTGTATGTGCAGTGTACATATGACCTATATACATGCACATGCATATATTTTTATAAGTGTGTGTTTGTGTGTGTTGCAATATACCTGGGGATACATACACACACACACACACACCTATGTGTGTGTGTGTGTGTGTGTGTGTATATATGTGTGTGTGTGTGTGTGTGTGTGTGTGTGTGCAAACAGATAAGCAATGTCAACAAGCTCAAACAGCACATGGAGCCAAGTGCTAGGAGAGAACCGAGAGGGCAACTGGAAGGCTCCCCAAAGAGAGGATCCTTGAAGGGTGGGTAGGGATTAGCAAAGCAAAGAAGAGAAAAAGGACAGTTAGGGTCAAAGGCAAGTTTTAAATGATAGCATTATACCTGAAACCTGTATAATTTTGTTAACCAATGTCGCCCCAATAAATTCAATAAAAATAACTAAAATAAAATAAAAGGATAGCATTGAGGACGCAGCTGAGCTTGAGCGGAGCTGAAACAGGGAGTACTCACTGGGTAGGGATGAAGGAGTGGCGGGCAAGGGGCCGCCCAGGCCCGGGGGGCCACACCCACAAGGGCCCCCGCTGCTTGCTGCTCTGTCCTCCTGCCCGGCTCCCCCCCCCCCACGGCCCGGCCAGGAATCCTGCTCATTTTCACAATGAACATGCTTCTCCCTGGTAGACAGTCTAAGCCTAAGCCCAGAAATGGAACAAGATTATCTTTGTGTTTATTTTAGTCTCACTTTAAGGATCTTATCTCTAGCAAATTCACCATCATGGTTCACCATAGCAGGATGCGATAAGAAGAGCCACTTTCAAAAAAAAAAAGCAATTATTTTTCCCAGCCCCATTAAACTGCCATGAGTTCTTCCTATTGACCAACGCAGATCCGTGGCTCTTGCCCGCAGCCCCGGGCGAGGAGAGGGGAGTTGAAAGCCTGCAGTACACAATAGTTTTGGTGTCTGGACTTTGGGGAAGATTTTTCAGGGTTGTATGAAGAATTAGCTTTCATACTAAACTTTATTAAATTATATCTCTGAATTCTTTCCCCTTTGGAAAGGACCGTTTAGCCATTAAGGCTGGAGAATGGCCCATGCACGACGAGTGAATTCCAAATTAAATGGAGGAGAGGGCCTGGAACACTCTGAGCACAGAGGGCAGAAGCCTCATGAAAAGTGTATAGACTCTCATAACAAAGCTCCACTCACTTATGTCCCTTGAGCGGCACTGGGAGAGACTGACCCACCGGTGAGGCCTGGTCCCAGGGGGAAATCACAACACGGGCTGCTAGGAGAAAGCAAACACCACAATCCCTCGGGAAATTTTCTTTGGCCAATTGCAAAGGGGAAAAAAAAAAAAATCACTTGGAAATGCCAATTAGCTTCACTTCTTTTTGTCCATTTTAATTCCTTTTCCTTTATCAAATCAAGATCTGTGACAGCTTAGTTCCAGCTCAAACTCTGGGTCAAATGTTTAGAGGCCAAAAGTGGTCAAGAAAAACACTGGGGGGGACCAAGGGTCTAATTTACCTTGATGTAATAACTGCTTGAGTGATATGTTCAAAAGAGAAGATGACGTCGTGTGACAAAAGAACAGATGCCCCAGCTTTCACCCCCTCCACCCTTCCCAGGAAGCAGAAATAATTAATCCTCAGCTGCCAGTCAGATACAACAAAGATCTGGGGGCCTTTTTAGGGGCCTATTTGCAAGAGTAGTTTCTCCTTAAAGTATAGCAAATTTTGCACAGTGACCAGGCAAACTACTTATTCCCTTGGCAGACCCAACAAGCTTAGACCAAGTATATTCTGTGAAGTTTCATGTTAGCCCAAGGGAATAATCCAGAAGGTCATGTGCAGACCTGAATGCATGCAGCAGACTCCCAGCAGGCCAGCAAAGAAAAAGACTCAGCTGAGATTAGAGCCGACCTGCTGTAGGGGAAGCAGTGTTTTCGGTTGGAGCCAGCCCAGTTCAGTGCCCACCAGGAAAACAACAACAAAATCCACATTTGGAAGAATATAACCACATCCCAATTCTCTACGGTATAGTATCCGCGAGTTCAGATACAATCCAAAACTGATCAGCATAGAAAAAAACAACAACAGGAAAACATAATGTATTTTGCATGAGAACCACCTTGACATGACCCAGATGTTGGAATTAGCAGACAAAGGTTTTTAAAGCAGCTACTTAAGTATATTTAAACATATGCAAACATGCACCATAATGGATAAGAAGAGAAATCTCTGTACAGAAACAGAAAGCATAACAAAACCAAATGGAAATTGAAAACTAAAATATCAGAAATGAAAAACTCTCTGGATAGGATTATCAGGGGGCAATCAATATAAAAATAGATCAGTGGAAATCATCTCAATATGAAGAATAGAGAGAAAAAGATTTTAAAAGGAGAGAGTCTTAATTAAAAAATAAGAGAGAAATAAATAAATAATAAGGTTGATAAAGAAATCCATGAAAATAAATAGAAAATAGAGAAAATTTAAAAAGCCAAAAGTTGACTTTTGACAAAGTTAAAAAAAAAATCTATAAATTCCTAACAAAACTGACTGGGAAAAAGAGAAAGAGAACACCCAGTATTAATACTAGAATTGTAAGGGGAATCGGTATGACAGATCTTACAGGCATAAAAAAGATAATAATGAAATTTTATAAGCCACATTATCCCAACAAATGTGATAACGTAAATGAAATGGACAAATTTTTTAAAAATACAACTTAACAAAATTGATACAAGAAAAATACAGAAAATCTGCAGTCACAGACCAAGTAAAGAAATTAAATTCATTATCAGAGAACTTTTAACAAACAAAACTCCAGGTCCATGATTTCAGTGATGCGTTACATCAAACACTGAAAGGGGAAAATAACCTACTAATCTTATACAAACTTTTTCATAAAATCATCAAGAACATAGATGCAAAATTCTTAACAAAATATTATCAAATTGAACCCAGCAAGGCAGAGATAAAGAATATACATCATGTCCAAGTGGAACTTATCCTGTAGATGCAAAATTTTAACATTCAAAAAGTAATCAATGCAATGTAACATATTAGGAAAATAAAAGAGAAAAAACCTGTATGGTTTTTAATAGATTCAGACAAAGTGATTGACAAAATTCTACATCTCTTCTTGATAAAAATTCTCAGCAAACCAAGAATAAAAGGAACTTTCTTTAATTACTTAAAGGGCATTTGTAAGAAACTGATGGCAAAAATCACACTTAAATCATTCCATGGTAAAATAGTAAACACTTGTTTTCTAATATTCATAAAAGACAAGAATGCCTCATTATTTATATTGAACCATTGTACTGGAGGTCCTAGCCACTGTGAGAAGGCAAGAAAAAATTTAAATGCATAAAGCTCAGAAAGCAAGAAGTAAAACTGTGTCTATTTGCAGATGGCATCGTACATGTAGAAAAGTGTAAGAAATCTACAAAATGACCCTTAAATGAATACACGTAGTAAGGCCATAGGTTATAAGATTATCATATAAAATCAAATGTATTTTAGATACTAGCAGCAAGCAGTTGTAATATATATATATATATATATAATTAAATCTGTGAAAGCATTAAAGAACAAACTACATTGGCATAAGTTCAACAAAGAACATATAGGTCCTCTGCACTAAAAAATACTGCGAGAGACATGAAAGATGACATAAATAAATGAAGAGCTATGTCAATGTTCAGGGAATGAAAGCCCCAAAAGTATTAACATGTCAACTATCCCCAGGCTGATTCATAGAATCAATACAATCACAATAGTGATCGCTGCAGGTGTTTTGTTCCGTAGAAATGGACAAGCTCGTTCTAAATTCATAGCTAACTCAAGCTTGAAAAAGACAAAATTAGAGGAAATGGTGTACAACTTCTTTCAAAAGGCCAACCAGCTTTTTTCTTTACACCTTGAAAACACAAACTGTAGGGTATATATCACCCTTCCACATGAGTAATAATAATATGATACTACTACTAATAATAATAATAGTTCTTGGTGACTCAAGTGATTTATTCTTCTAGAAAAACTTTCCAAGTGATCGTGAGATTCCCATACCCACCTCAGCTGGGGGAATTTTGGGCAAGTAGCACCTTCAATGATTCCAAAAGGAATATTATGACGCCTCTTACGCTGAAAAATAATTTTGAAAACACAAATGTCAGTTTCGTATTGAGTATTCTGCTACGGGCATATACGAGTAGTTTCAAGTGTATGCTCATGCTATGGTCATTAAAAAAATACAAATTAATTTAAAGACAATGCTAATTCATAGTAACCTTTGTCATTTTCTACGTCTCAATAAATGGGTGTCAGACGCCCAGCAACTCTCACGCCTGTGTGTGGAGATAAGAGTGGGGTAACAATGCAAATTTTAGGCCATAAAGATAGTGTTTATACTCAAAACGTTGGTGCCATTCACCTAACATGGTTCCCCACCTTTCATCTCATACTTTTATCCCCATATTTTTTCATGTGCCAGGCACGGTACTTAGGTGCTGTACCTACAGTGACAGGAAAGATAGGCACTCTCTCTGACTTCAAGAAGCCCAAAGGCTGGGGGGACAGCCTTGAATCAGCCACAATAGGAACAATAGGCTCCATTCATTATTTAGGGAAATACAGAGAACTAGGGGAGCCTGGCTAATCAGGTGAGGGTCAAGCAAGGCTTTGCAAAGAGAGCTACGCTTAAGTTCAGGCTCGAAGGATATGCGGGAATTAGCCAAGCAAAGGGCAAAGGAAAGTGTCCTCTGGGGTAGAGGAGGGAAGGGCTGGGGTGATGGCTGGAGGCCAGAGGAAGAAGGCAAGGTTGAAAAAGGTGAAGGAAGCCCTGAGAGGCCGGGGTGTTGGAGAGGCAGACAGTGGCCAGTGAGGGGCCATCAGGAGCCCTGTGTAAGGAAACCGCGCTCCGACGCCACCAAGAAGCTTGCTCAGGGTCCCGAGCAAATTAGGCCCAGAGCCAGGCTAGACTCCTGCCTCCCTGGGTGTTAAACTTAACCTGCCCACTGCCTTCCCCGAGATCAGACTAAGGGCAGAGATTTCTGCAGAACGAGAATGACATGCAGGGGACCTGAGCCCGAGCCTGTGTCACTAAGTACAAACAGTAGGCGAGAATGCTCGGGTCCTTATCACCCACCTGGGACTGTCGGGGCTAATTAATCATAGTGACAGCTCCCTGGATGCAGTCGGGAGGCTGATTTTTTTCCTGAATGCTGCTAGTTTAACCTGCCCCAGGCAAGACTTCACTTTGCGACACCAGCACCGGGACGAAGCCTTGTTGAAAATGATGAATGCCTTTTGGAAAAGAATAACATTTTGATTAAGGCCCTTGCAACCAGCCTGCGGGTTCGGACGGAGTGGCTTTCCTCGCGTGTTTTCACAGTCACACTGCAAGAAAGCCGGCTTTATCTCCGGGCTCCAAACCGGCGAACCCAGCGGAGGCCTTTAATAGATTGAAAACCAAATAAACAACTTGTCATTGCATCCGGCCTCCCGTGAGTAATTACGGCAGAGCTGCCTCGGAGATGCCAGCTCTCTCCCGGGGCCCCAGGGGGGATCCCCTCGTTCAGGCCTCTGACTCCCGGGCAGCTCCGGAAAGTTGCGATTGGGGCTGAAGCTGCAAACAGGGCCCGGTTCCCCAGCCTTCACATAATTCAGTTTCTCGGTCCCGTGAAGAGCAAGAAAAATAAGAGATGGAGGGAGGAGGGGAAGGGGAAAGTGACTTCGGGAGGCATTTGCATTTCCCTTTGGTTGCACACAGGTGGAGGTGCCCTGCCACCCCAGATCTGGGATCTTGGGGGCCCCCCCAGCCTCTGAGGGGGTGAAGGGCAGCCAGATAGGAGCTTGGCTGGGCAGAGCTTGGGTGCTGGCAGAGGGCGCACCTCACCTCCAGCCCAAACCCCCCTGGGGGCTCCTAACGGGCTTGCTAACTCCACTGCCCGCCACTGGAAATGCAGATTCCAAGGTGGGGAACAAAAGGCGATGTCAGGAGCCAGGGTATGGAGTAGGGTTCTGCGAGTCAGCCAGGAAAGGAAGGGCGGGATGGTGGGTCGGGCTGAGAAACAATCTGACTTAGAAGCCGGTTCTGCTGGCTTGTTTGCCTGCATGGGGGAATCAAAAGGACATGTACATGCTCACAAGCACGTGTGCACGCACACGCACACACGCGTGCACCCAGGTATACACATAGCGCCTGAAGTGCAACAACCAGGATTGAGGATTGAGCTGAACCCGCCTTTAATCGCATCTCCCCCCTTTGTCACTTCTGTTTAAAAAGAATTTACTTATATCGCACACAGTCACTACTAACCACTATTAGCACAGCTAGATGCATTAAAAAAACAACTTTGAAAGCAAAAGGGCAACCAGGCCTTCTAAAGCTATATATTCTTTATCACAATAATTCTGCTTTATATTAAGAATTTATACTAAGGCTGTGACTGAGCAAACCCAAAGATTTGTCTACAAGAGCACCACTACAGAATGGATGTTGAAACCTAAACCTCAAAACATGGAATTAGGAGGTGGGGCTTGTGGGAGGTGATAAAAGAGACCTGAGAGAGGTCCCTTGCCCCTGTCACCTCCTCCTCCCCAGTGAGGACTGAAGAAGTCTGCAACCCCGAAGAGGGCTCTCACCAGAAACCAACCATGCTGGCCTCTGACTTTGAACTTCCAGCCTCCAGAACTATAAGAAATAAATCTCTGTTGTTTATAAGTCACCCAGTCTATGGAATTTTGTTATAGTTGCCCAAGTATTTGGTGCAAAGTAATTTATAATAGAAATATCCAACAACATAGGATTAGTTAAATCATGGTACATCGTAAAAATCAAATCTTGAGCTATTAAGAATCACACTGTTGGAGAATATTAATTCACTTAAGCAGACAAGCAATATTTACTTGGCACTAACAATGTATAAACTATGATTTAAAAAAGTGGAAAAAAACCAGCAGTTTATAAAATTGTAGTCATAATATGCTTGTGCTTTTTTAAAAATGTACACACGTGTATTAAAATGTCTGAAAGATAGACAGCAAAACATTAGCCTATGTTATCTTGGTGGGGTTATAGGTCATTTTATATCTTACATTTATTTATAATAAACAAAAATTATATAATCAGAGAAAGTAATACAATATTTTTCCATTCAAGCCAACCGTTTTCTTTACCCATATACAATAGATCTGATAGAAAAACCTATAAAGATTTTGATATTTAATGCCAAAGCTCCCTCAGATCAGACAGATTGCCCCACTATCCTCTCTCCAGCTGTGCATGGCAGGGCCCAGTTCCCTATAACCTTAACCTTTAGGCGTTACTGTTCTGTTTGCTTTTTAAAATCTGCACCAATTTGATAGGAAGCAAGTGAGTAAACCTCTGTTAAAAATACGAGATTTATCTAAATCAACTTCCAGGGACTCAAAGACGATTTAGCTGCAGAGACAACATAAAACCAGAGAGGGTTAGAGCCCAAATAGACTCTAGATGTTTTCCTGCCCAACCGCCTTGTCTTAGGGGCAAGGAGCTGCAGCACTGGGAAGGCGAGTGGCCCATCCAAGTCACCTGACTGGCCGGACCACCGGGTGCTCCTGGTGCACTCGCTGTGCCACTCTGCTCCACACTTGATTCAGCCCGCAGCCTTGAAAACAGCAAAGCCATCACCCACATCCATGCAACCCCACGCTGCATAAAATATGATCCCCGCCGACTTTCTCAGCTCTCCTGAGTGGCAGAGGGGCTGACAGGACAGGACCGAGCCCTCGCTCCCCTTGGTAACTGTTCTGTATGCAGAGCCTGGCCTGCAGCAGGCCCCCTGCAGGGAGGCTGAGTCAATAAAAGGAGCTGCCCTTTGTCCATTGCCGACTCTGCAGTGGGGGCTGAGGGCTTGGCCTGTGCCATTTCCTCGCCCCTTCCCCTCCAAACCTTTGAGGTGGTTCCTGTTAGCATCCTCCTTTCACCAATAGGGAAACTGAGGCTTGGAGACATTTGGTGTCACAGCTCTTCTCACAAGTGCCAAGACTTAAGACCACAAAGTTGGATTCAGAATCTACTTTCAGAATCCACTTTCTTAATATCATACAGTTCTCTTTCTCTCCCTCTCTCTCTCTCTCTCTCTCTATCTCTCTCTCTCTCTCTCTCACACACACACACACACACACATACACATACACATACACACACACACACTGGCAAATGAACACATGACCATTTGACAAATGACAACCAGAGAGCTGAAGGCACTTGCCCAAGGTCACACAGCAAATAGGGTATAAAAGTGAAGCCTCTGAGCCAGTCCTCCAGCTCCAAGTCTGGTCCTTCCCTCCATCCCCAGAAGCCTGACGAATCTTAGCTTCTCAGTGAAGGAATCACTCGAGTGACACACCAGGCAGTCGTTGCTGTAGGAATAAGAGCACTGTCTCTGAAAGGGAGGCGGTGACTGCAGCAAGGGGCTCAGCTTTCGAAGGGGGACATGCCTGACCGAATCCTGCAAGCCTCGGGCTAGGCTGGTTGACTTTAAGGTTTTTAACCTTCCTGTGTTTCAGTTATTTCATCAATTAAATGGGGACAGTAGTACCTCTCTCAAAGAATTTTGGTATGACCTTGCTGGCTGTGATACATGTATGGATAATACCCCCCCCCCCACACACACACCATTAAGCATGGTGTCCATCAGCCCAAATAGCATTTCCACCACCCCTTGGGTGGCTTACAGCTTCCTACGGCAGGTTTCCTTACGTCTCTGACATGACAATACAGCTTGCCTCCTGGCGCTGAGTGAGTTGTTATACAAGAAACACTTAGAGCAGTGACTGGCACATGCTGCAGATGTTAGCTGTCGGTTATGGTCATTCATGTAGATGGGAGCTTCAGTTTACATCTATAAAGACCTACAGTGTTATATCTTTAGTTTTATATATACCTGAGGAAGGAAAGAGAAGCTTGTTGGAAGTGAGGCGGGGGAAGGAAACAGGAGGCATGTGGAGAAGCTGGGAACTTCCTTCTAATTCCAGGCCCATGAGTCGGGTTCGGTACCCAATGGGCAGAAGAGATGGAAGTAGAAGCTGATGGGGACTTAGCGATACACTGGGCACAAGTAGAGTTGCTTTGGGGGTCCAGCAGCAAAGCAGGGGATAGAGCTGGAGAGGGGCGGTCCTTCTCCCAAACTCTGCAAAAAAACAGAAACCAGCTCCCTTCTGGAAGCCAGAAATAGGCCTGACACAACCAATAATAGCAGTAGCAGAGGAAGGAGAATTTTCCTAATAGATGAACAGGTGCTGGCTAACCAAAGGGGGGGGTCGGGGCAGGTGAGAGGTTTCAGGGTGCGGGCCAGGGCTTGAGGCTCGTCCTGCTGTTTGGCAGGGGAGGGATACTGGGTGGTAGACTTTGGACTAGAGCTGTGGATATTGAGATAATGCATTGATTATCAATGCGCCTGTCACAGCAGAGCTGTCCTGTCATTAAGGGAAACTCAGGGACGTTTTCCATGAGAAGGGTTGAAAGAACTTCTGCTTAACACTGTGTCATGAAAAAAATTTGATGGGGATCATGTCCTATGGGTAACTGAGGTTGTGCTATGAAGACCAGAGAGAGATTTTCATTCATTTTGGGGGAAACTCAAGGAAGCTATAGCATTTCTTTTCTGTAGCCCAAGTTGATACACTGAACATTTTCAAGCATGAAAAAAGTTAGAATTCAACAGAGGCATTTTGACAGCACTGAAATTTAATGTCTGACCGGGAGGAGATAGTACCCCACATTTTTAAACAGTTTTGGTCAGAGGAGACAAATGTAAAATTGGTCCCTAGCTAATGAGGGCTGGTCTTCTTTTTATGGTGCTCTGGTGTGCAATTAAGGTTAGCTTCATGTAAACTGCCAGTGCACTCAGACTTTTCACAGCCTTGCGTATGTCAGGAAGAAAAATAAATAGTCCCCTGTTTTTGCTTTATGCGGGGAAATTATTGAGATAAACAGCTTGGGCCTGGCAGGTGTGACTTCTTGCAGCTTAGCGTGATGGATTTGCTAATGGCAGCTGAGCTGATAGCACCAAGCTGTGGATGGCCAAGAACCATGGTAAAGACTCTGACAGTTATATAAGTGCCAGGCCCTGGCAGGGTCTGATTTTTGACTGTGAGGCACTCAGACTTCCAGCATTTGGCAGTGTAGAAGGAACTAGAATGCAGAGGTGGGGAGAGTCATTCTGCAGGGTAGGTGGAACACTAGAATTCCATAGGAACTCACCAGCTGTTCAGAACCGGACCCCAGGTCTGCCAGCCATGCTATTTCCACTATTCTCAACTGCCTCTAAGAACCCTGCAGAATCATGAAGTGATGGGTTCAGACCTGAAGCGCTGGGTGTGCCACTATCTCCTTGCTTCTGGTGTCCCCCGTCTGTCGCCTCCACTGTAATCCATATTCCTCACCACCACTAGACTTTCCTACACTGCAGATCTGAGCATGTCTCATGCCCTGTCCCCCAGTTTAAAACTCTTCAATGACTCCTCTCTGCTATTAGGATAAATTCTGAACATGGCTTCAAAGAACCTTCACAAGCCTGGCCTATGCTTGCTTCTCCAGCCTCAAAATCCCCAGGTCCCACCCACCCAGACTCTGTGCTCTCGTCATTCTGAATAATCTTTTCTTTCCTCAAATGTAGGATTGCCAGATAAAGTACGCGACGCTGGGGGAAATGTCAATTTCAGAGAGATGATGAATAGTTTGTGGTATAAGTATGTTCCATGGAGTATTTGGGACATACTTATCCTAAAATATTATTTGTTGTTTATCTAAAATTCAAATGTGACTGGAAGGTCTGTATTTTTATTTGCTAAATCTGCATACACATGGAAACTCTACTCCAGCTGGACCCTACGCTTCATCGCCTTGGGTCTTTGTTAAATGTACCATCTCTTAGAACGCCAAGCCTTTTCTCTGTCATTGCTTGGCTAACTCACTGAGTCAGGGACACCAAAGCTCCACATTCACCCTCCATAGTGTAAAGTTATTGCTGGGCTGTGGCTACCCCATCAATAACTGTATTTCCAAGCCCCCTTAATTTAGGTGGGACCATGTGACCAGATCTCACCAGTGGAATATAAGCATATCATTGCTAGGCCAAAGCAGTTAAGGGCAGGTATATCTTCTCCTTATTTCCTCATCTTCCAACTGGAAGTGAAGAACTCCAGGATCCTAGGGAATGGTGGAGCTGTGGGATAGAAGGAACCTGAGTCCCTGAATTACTGGAAGGCCACCCACAGACCCATCATATTGGTAGTTACATGATGAGAAGTAAGTTTCTATCAGGTTGTCACTGAAAGGTGGAGGTGTGCTTGTTACAGCAGCTAGCACTGTCTTAGCTAATATACCTATCCTTTGGGTCTTAGTGTTGATATCTCTCCTTCACAGAGGGCCTCTCAAACTGGATTAGTGGCTCCTCTTACATGCTCCCATAACACACCCATTTTTACTCCTTCGGTAACGCACGCCATGCTATACTGTAATAGAATATTTACTTATCTGTGTACATTTCCTACTGGGCAAAATGTTTCTTAGAGATAGAGATTATGATTGTCTTGGACACAGTTATATCTGCAAAGCATAGCATTACTGAATGAAGGACTATGTAGAGTCTCTTCCATTCTGTCGGTCTGGTTTCTTATTTTTATTTTTTAAATTTTATTTTTGTTTAAAATATTACAGATGTCTCTTTTTCTCCCCAATGACCCATTCCACCCCATCCCATCCCCCTCCCCAGTCCTTCTCCCCACCATTGTCTGTGTCCTTGGTCTGTTCCTAATGCGTATAAATTCTTTGGTTACTCTTTCCCCCTCCACCCACCCGAGGTTTCTTATTTTTAAAATTGAGACTGCAGACAAGTGATTTCTATGATCCCTCCCAAATCTGTAATTCAGTAGTTATGAGTATAACTAAAGTAGAAATTGCTGGTTTTGACTTCCCAGAACTGCCTTTTCCATTAGGGAATGGCATTCCTTCCTTCCCATGTGGTCCTCATGGGCTGAGAATCATTGCAATTCATGGTACCCAACCCCCAACCTTTCACCACCACAGAAGGGGCAGGTGGCCCAGGCTGGACTCCCGTGTTCCACCCTCCTACAACAGTGATTGGTCAGAGACAAAACGAGACCCAATCCAGATTTTTCCCTTAGTTTATAAACACATGTTGAATACAGGAGCTATTTTTTTCACTGGGGCCGCTATGCCAGAAGGATGTATGAGGGGCCTCTTAGTGGCAATCCACTCCTTCATTAGAGAGCAGGTGTCTACAAAATGAAGCTAGCACACACAGGAAATCAGTCAAGAAATGAAGAGAAAAACAGACTCCCAGTAACATTTTCTGAGTTCCTGTATCTAGCCGTGCTTGCAGCCACCTACCTCTGGACTTCCCACTATGTGAGCCAATAATCTCTGATTTTGGCTTAAGCCAAATCTTAGACTCTGTCACTTACATCCACTCCCCCAAAAGGAGTCCTGACTAATGCAAAAATAATAGTTTTTAAAATAAAATATACCCAGAACCATACTTTGCTTTGCATAGACTAAGTATAAAATAAACTTTATTGAATTGATTAGGGTGCAATAACAATAGAGAAAATGAGTCTTAATATTTAACACAAAACATAAGTCATGTGCCTGCACTATTGTCTGTATAAGTGAATTAACTTACAAATATGTTTTTCAAATTCAGTTTTCTTCTATAAGAGCAACCCTAAAGAACAGTTAAATAATGTTATTTTAAAGATTTGGAGAGCCCTTGTCAATAGACACTTGGTTTTTCCTTATTTTCACACACTACTGGAGGACGATAGTTGTTAAACAAAATTTCTAATGGTTTTCTATAGAGAAAATTGAGGCAGCTGCCAGTTTTATTACAATCCCCCAGCAATCAAATCTGTGCCACTCCTTGTCCCCAGCTTGGCCAACCGACCCAGGAGTAGAAATACCTTACCAAGCGGGGGCGATCAGGTCTTGTCTACCTGGAATTTGAAGCTTGAACAGAGAGACACAGACTGGAAATCGGGTGCTGGGTTGCAGGAAGAGCCCATCCAGCTGAGAAGGAACATAAACTTCCACTTCTGCATTTCAGGGGCTGTTCCCACTTTTTGGACCCTTGGTTGTCTATTTATTCTTCCAAGCCTATGAGCCTCCCAACATATTTGCCCAGAGTGTTTCTCTCCAGTTAGACAGTGCCAGGTTTTAGGGTGACGATTAAAGAAACGTCATTAATTCACATGGGCTGAGAGAACAGGGCATTTTCAAGTGGATACAAGATATCTTTGCTCCTGGGGTCCAACAGCCGTGCCCTCCTGCCAGCGCCTGGCCCCTGACTGGACTGTTCTGCCCTCTGCCGTGCTGACGACCAGCCCACCTCCTGCCATCATCAGGGTCCTGAAATGCAGGCCCCCGGCTCCCCTCAAGCAGGCAATGCTTTCCAGAGTTGCAGCTGGTCCAGTTATTCCGCATGGTCACCAGAATAGTGCAGCTGCTCTCTTAGTCTCTTAACTTCTCTGCGCCTAAGTAAGATTTTAACTTGACCTTTACGTAATCCAACATTCTGTGTTTTTCACAAAATCAAAGACCGGTCTTACTCCAGAAATAAATTCTGCTTCTGTCCTTACAGGATAAATCATTGTGGGCAGCTCTGAAATATCAGTTGGTTGCTGCATCTGGCCTTGAGGAGTTCAGAGCTATTGGAAGTCAGATTCAAAGAACACCCAGTTTGCAGCCCTTCCTGAGAACACGCGTGACTTCTTGCTTCCTAACTTCCTTACAGAGTCATTTCCCTCCCTTGAGAACCTGGTGCCTCCCTTGATGCTTCCAGCTTCTGCTGTTGGTCACTTGACACTGTAGATCATCCGGATCTTTTGTTTCTCTCCAAGTTCAGTCAGTAACTCAGAGCCAAGGAGAATCATATGGAGGAGAAACGCTCCTTCCAGGCATCTGGCCCTCCTCACGCAGCTGAGGCGGACAGGCCATGTGGCGACAGGCAAGTAGGAACCAGACTTCCATTCGAGTGGGTCCACTGTAGGCCAAAGAGCAATAACAGCTGTCCAGCAAGAGGCCACCACGTTCCCAGCACAGAAGGCGACAAAGCAGTCCACCCGCGAGACTGCCAGCACCTTCTTCCTACAGCATCGCCCAGTTGGCCGCCAATAGGGAGGAGGGAGGAGGGACTGTCTTTCTTCACCAAGTAGGTCACATTGAGTTGACAAAAAACACCTCCTGAAGGCCATGTGTGTCCACACTTCCACAGTCATCGTGGCTGAGGGGCCAATCAATCTGCAAATAGAGAATCTCACTAAGGCATCCTGAGACTTGGGAAAGAAAAGGAGCCAGCGAATGGCTAACTGGCCGCCAGGGTATGGCCCAGGGCCATAGTGTGGAAGGGGCCAGGGCAGCAGCCCCTCTGCTCCCCAGATGTCTGGAAATCACTTCATATTTGGATCGCTCACCTGACTGTAAATTGAGATGGTTTAACCAGATATTGGAATCAGAATCCTAGAGAATGAGTAGTCATCTAAACCAAACTCTTCATACCACAGAGGAGTGAACTGAGGCTGATTCATATAGTCAGCCTGCTTCTTGAGCCCTGCTATGTGCCAGGCAAAGGGCCAGGTGCTAGGGTTCAAACGGTGAGCAAAAGAACGCACAGCCCCTCACCTCATGGCGCTTGCAGTACACTGGTGGGGAGAGACACTGATTGAATAATCACATGTATGTGTATTTAACACAAACTAATGAGTTCTACGAAGAGGCACACAATGTACTAAGGACATATTTCAGGGGCACCTGATCTAGTGAAGGCAGCCCTATGGGGAAATCCTTTCTGATTTAAAACTTAAAGAAAGAATAGGCTTTAACTAACGAAGGGGAGAGGGGGAGAGAAAGAGGCATAGAGGGAGTGTGTGCAAAGGTCCAGAGGCAGGAGAGAGCAGAGGACTTTCAGGCAAGGAAAAGCAGCCAGGGGGTGGCAGGGTTAGAACACAGAAAGACAGGCAGAGAAGGGAACAAGATGAAGCCACTGAGGGAGGCAGAGGCCAGCCCAGGCAGGGCTGTGAAAGGTTTGTTTGCTAGCCAAGTTCCAGGATACTGTATAAGATTCAACAGTCCTGGGTTTCTCTCTCTTTGAGTCTAGGCAGGCAGGGCCTGTGAATATGAGGGAATACCACTCCTGCAATTAGGTTACATTAAATAGCAAAAGGGTTTTGCAGATGTAATTAAGATTACTAATCAGTTGTCTTGGAGTTAATCATACCTGGTCGATGAGACTCCTGGGGAGGGGATATATGGTAATTGAGTTTCTTTTGGAGGATCTGTCTTTCACCTAGTAAGTGAAAGCCTCTCTCTACATTTGCTGTTTCTCACATGCCTGCAGCTCAAAATAATCAGTATATCAAAGTGGCATATTTTGGAATAGTTTATTCTGAGCTTTTTCAGAGCCTTCCTAGAAGCCCACTCACCAACTTCCCGGTACATCTTTGGCTACTTTGAGATACAAGTATTCTGGGAAATTTAGCTTTTTAAGCCATACAAATAAACCTGGAGTATGCAAACACAAGAAGAGGGCCAGAATGGAAGCTGAGTAGGCAAACGGCAATGTCTGACATTGCAGAGAACTTTAAAAACAAGCGAGCTGGTGGACTGGGAGAACATAATGATTCAGTAGACCACAGGGGCCAGCGAAGTCAAAGAGGATAAAGGGTGCACAGGGAGATGCTGAATAAGCGGTCGGAAGGGTAGGAGGGTGCAGGGAGAAAGAGGGTGCTTGACTTAGTGACCTGGGAATTAAAGAAGATTCAAGTAATAGCTAGATCAAGAGTGTGAGCAGGGACTTAGAGAGCTGAGGTGGAGAGAGAGGGGAAGTCAAGGAAACTTGTAAGGTCAAGGCTGAAGTCATCCCGGACGAGTCGGGACTTGGGAAGGACAGAGACATGGAACAAGGGCCAACATGTCTAGAGAATAAAAGAGAACGCCCAAGAGGTCAGTAGCTAACAAAAATGAGGGAGAAGCTTATATGTAGAAAACTCTAAAGGCTCCCCTCAAAAATGTTCAAACTAATAAACAAATTCAGCCAAGTTGCAAAATAGAAAATCAACATGCGAAAACCTGCTGTATCTCTATATACTAACAGCAAACTGTCCAACATGGAAATTAAGAAAACAGTCCCATTTACAATAGCACCAAAAAGAATAAAATACTTAGAAATGAATGTTAACTGAAGAGATAAAAAAGACTCATATGTTGAAAATTACAAATAAATGGAAAGACATCCTGTATTGATGAATGAGAAGGTTAAATATTATTTAAATGTCCATGCAATCCAAAACACTCTACAGGTTCAATGCAATCCCTATTAAGTTTTAAAATTGAAATGTCCTCTTTGATACAAAAATTCCCCATTTTGGAACTTAATAATCACACAAGCACAGAAGGATATAGGATCATCACAGAATGTCTGAGAATGGGGGGAAGTTATCAGCCACCTAAGTGTCCATCAGAGTGGTACCATGGAGTACTTGATAATCATTAAAGTGTTTATGAAGTTTACATAAGCATATTAAAATAGCCACAGAAGTAGTAATTCCAGAGCAGAATATACAGCATATCCCCACACCTGTAAGTTTATATATCTTTATACTGAAATGTTGGCATATTTACACAATGCCTGAAATTCTAGATGGTGAGATTTGTGACGTGTCCTTTATAATTTCCCATGACTCCCGCGTTTTTAAAATAATGGGCAAGAATATGTTTTGTAATCAGATTTTTTTAAAAGCAATTTTATTTTGGAGCGAGCGTGCAAGTGAGTGAACAAGAAAAAATGACCCACAGGAGAAGCACAGCTGGAGCGTGAGTCTCAGCAGGGGTGCGTGAGGCCCACGGTGCGTGCTCGGGAGGGGGCTTCTGGGCACACCGGCCCGGTCTCGCCTCTGCCTTCTCCCCAGCCCCGCTCACCTCTGCCCTAGCTCAGCCTCGGATTCCTCATTTGTGAAACAGAATTGTAGTAACTTGCCCGTAATCGTGGAGATAACAGGTGGAAGAAACCTGAACTTGAACGCAGGCAGCTGACCCAGAGGCCCTGCGTAACTGCTTCCCTGACCGCCCTGCCCAGGGTCTTACAGATTTCTATCCCAGCCCTGAAGACTGAGCTGCGATCCTGTCTTTATTATCAGTCATTCACTTTCGACTCGTGCAGTCACATGTGGCTATTTACGTTGACACTAATTAAAACTAAATAACATTTAAAAATTCAGTTCTTAGAATGACGCTCTCCAGGTCCATCCATGCTGTCACAAAGGGTAAGATTTCCTTCTTTTGTACAGCCAAATAGAATTCCATTGTCAATAAATTCAAGAAAATAATTAAAAATAAAAATTGAATAATAAATTTTAAAAATTCAGTTCTTCAGTTGCACGTGGCACTTTTCAAACAGTCAAAGCCACACACAGCTCGTGGTACTATATTGGAGAGCGCAGACATAGAATATTCCATCCCCGCAGTAAGTCCTCAACTCCAAGAGGCCAGGAAGGGCGCCAGCTCGCCGCTGCGCTCTCAGCAGCCGGGTGCATAGCGCATCCCCAAAGGCCCGCACTGAGTGAGTGAGGAATTAATGATTCAGGCCCTCAGGCCCCAGCAAACATGCTGGGTGGGCAAGGCCGCCGCAGGAGCTAACTTTGCAGCCAAGTCCCAGAGGTAATTATCCAAACGGTAGGTGGCCGGGAGGCTAGAGCACTCTGGATGGGAAAAGACATTCACCTGGAGAGAAATGTGAAGGGACTTGTCACCGCCAAGCTATTGTTCTCTGGCCCTTTCCTTGCTGCCAATTACAGAGCTTCGTAGGCGGCGTTTTCTTATCAGACTTCCTCCAGCCTGCACGTCCCCACTCGGTGTTATTGTAAGGTCTGCTCTGGCTGATTGGGCTCTTGGCAGTTCAGCCGTCGGGCAGTCTTTTAAGTCTTTTCATTTTATTTTTGTTTCATTAGTAATTTTTGATTGGAGGTGAGGGCATATAGCCCAGAGAGCTTCAAGAAGTTTTCCAAGAAACTTTCACCCCAAATGCCTGCTAGTTCCGTTGTCCGTATAATCATCGAAACGGCTGTGCCCTCGACGGCCCTGGGTGGAGGGGGACGGCCGCATTCTGTGCAGGAGCTTCGTTCAGTCCTCAGGCAAGAGAGTCCAAAGCAGTTACTGCTGGAGGCGTAAAAACAGAGTTGGTTCCAAACTAATTCTAAGAATCATCTTTTTTTTTTTTTTTTGCAAATTTGATATAATCCAGACTTTATGGGGTTGAAACTCAGCTCTACTGCTTACTAGTTGTGTGACATTTCTGAGCCTCAGTTTCCTCTTCCATAAAATGGGGATCATAGAAAGGTTAAGAGTATTAAATAAGCTAAAGTATGTAAAGTTCTCAGTGTGGTGCCAGGTATATAGGAATTTAAGTACCTGCTCAATAAATAACTACAATGTGCAGGTGTTTGCCATGTCTTCAAATATGTTTTTGAAATGGACTAGAGTTATTAAGAATAAAATAACCCTAATCATAATTATTACATTAACTATCATTTATTAAGCTCCTGCTAAACACTGATCTTTACAAGAACTTGGAAAGTCATCATCTCACCCCACCTCACTACCACCATGATCCAAACCATCATCACTCTATGCTTGGACTAGTGCAGTAGTCACTTACCTGGTCCCCTAGTGTCCACTCTGACCTCCCATATGACACAGGGGTAGCTTTCTAAATGGTAAATCAGATCCCATCACCCGCTTATCTAAAAACCACCAGCGGCTTCCCATTTAACAGAGTAACAGAAGAGGGATTCAGATCTGTTGCCAATAGGAACTCATTTAGATAGTCACTGCATCCAAGCACCCTGTACCTTATACTGCTGTTGTCCTTTGAGCGGGGTGAGGAAACTGAGGTTCAGAGAGAGTAAGTAACTTACCAAAGGCTGCCCAGCAAGTCAGTGCAGAGGTGGGGTTTGAACTATATGAATCTACCCATGTGAATCCACAACACTTGCTCTTAATCACAGTGATGGGTGGGTGGCCTGTAATCACTGGACTACAGAGTTCAAGGACCTCATAACACAGGCACCCTCAGCCCATTTTCAGGCTGGAAGCCTGGGAAGGGTCCATGTGAATCTTATGATTGCCCTGCTCCTTGAAAATACCTTTCACAGGGAAGAGAAAGGATATGGGGTATTCTCTTCAGTCACAGTCTCCTGTCCCTAAAACTCAGTCCCTATAGAGCTCCTCTGAAGGCCCCAGTCCTGTCTAAGCTTGACCTTCTCACTGTCCTGACTGTGCTTTTCCACCCAGAATATTCCTAGGCTTGACACACAGGAAATGTCTATGCCAGGGTTAACATCCATCTGAGATATGAAACATTCTGTGTCCAACTTAGCAAGAGGAGCTCTGAGACACGGACACATACCTCATTTGTGTTTATACTATCTTTGCAGACAGACCAACTTGGAATTCAACTAATCCAGCCTCCAGTGAATGGTTTCTGCCATTTCGGTGTCCACTGAACATTGATCACTTCTGAGGATGATACTATGTCTTCTTCACTCCTGAATATTACCAGTGACTAAATTCCACTGTATGCATGGTTACACATGTATATAATTTTCTATTTAAATATTTGTAGATATATTTATGTTTATGTATTGAGTATATCCTATGTCTTCATGTCTATGACTGTGCCTTCAGTGACTAGCTAGATGCTGACAACTCCCAAACTTATTTTCTCTGACCCAGATATCACTCCTAAGTTCCAGACCCATCTATCCAGCAGCCCACTCACATCCCCACTTTCATGTTTCACAAACACACAAGCTCAGCAAGTCCAAACCTAAACTTAGGATCTTCTTTCCAGAGCCCACTCATCCTCCCGTGCTCCTTGTCTTAGCAAATGGCAGCCACTATCCAACCAGGTGTTCAAGCCAAAAAATCCTGGAAGCCATCCTTGACACCACCTCTCTCCCTGCCTACCAGATCCATTCATCCCAAGCCCTGACAACCTTACCTCTTCTAGCCATTCATTCATCAGTCCACTCATTTATTTAACAATCAGGTATTCCGCAGCACTGTATGGAGAAAGGGTGAGACCACGGTAAACAAGTAGATATGTCCCTACCTCTCAGAGCTCATAGTCATAAACCACAACAGCACATTTTACTGAATGAATGAATGGTGTGCAAACATGAAGAAAGTTTTATACAGATAGAGACTTGACATAACTTTACTAACATGCAATTGCATATTTTTTACTAGATCTTGTGGAGAGCCATCTCAGGAGAGGTCATGTTTGCCTGTGGTTTATCAGATACTATGGGGAAATATTCATACCATCTGCTCCTTTGACACAGCATGTAACAGCTTGTTGTGTTTTTATATTATTATATTCGATTTTCACAACAACCTTGAGAGAGGTATGCAAGATAGTTAATAAATTCCCATTTCATAGAAGAATAAATGGAGGGTCAGAGAAGTTGAGTCCAAGTCAGTACTTTTTCTACTATCCCCAAGTTTTAGGGGTGTACAGGGCATTTCAATTATGCCTTTTGTCTATTGGACCAAAAGTTGTGACAATAAATTAAAGCTGCCTATTTTCTAGCTTACTAGATATTAATCTTTCAAACACCTTCCTACTCTTAGAGAAACTCCCTACTAAGTGATCCTTCAAGGAAAGTCAAAGAGGACTCTCTGCGTTCTGACACCTGGAACCAGGCACATGACCTAACACCAGCCAACAGGAATTTTCCTCCCAGGAAGATTGACCTGGGATCAGTCAATGGGATGTGCCAGCTCAGGCCTGTGATTATTGAGCAAGCAAGCCAACGACACAGAGGTGCTGAAGGTTTTTATCCAGTGGCATCAAGGTTCAGCGCTATATGCCTCAGGGTCCAGTGGGGGCAGCAGTGGTCATGTAGCGGCAGTAAGCTAACAGGAACTTCAGCCTTGGTCTGACCTTGCTGGAACACGTGCATTTCCGAAGCTTGGTTCTTTAGTCTTTTATTGATTTTGAAAGCTAACCAATATCCTTTCAATACATGCATTTTCTGTTAAAATCTGTTTCTTGCACTCGATCACTCTGAGTGATACTCCTAGGGAAATACTCACATGACATATTCAGATGTTCTTTCTAACACACTGGGCCTCGGAGCAGGATTTATGGATAGGCTGGTCTGGCTTGGGCCCCATCCAGGTTCCAAAGTCTGAAGGATGAAAGAGCTTTGAGTCACTTACAGGGTAGGCCCATAACAGAGACCACCGCAAGGACCAAGGGCCAGCCAGATTCCTATGTCCTAAGGACTTCTGTCCACACTACAAGTTCTGTGGCCTATATACGCAACCTCAATCCTCAAACAATTCATTACTAACCAGGGCCAATCTAGTAAGGAACTGGCTGAAAGGACAGTATGAGAGGGTATTTACACAATGGCCTTAATGAGAAACTACTATTAAGAAGGAAATAGGCATAAACTTGAGCAAAAGAAAGGCTAATTCATTAGAAAGACTAATGAAGACTATTTAACAAGAACTTCCTTATGCAGCACAAATGTTGCATGATTTATGTAATTTCGGAGTCTTCAAATAAGTCTTGCTGTTTATCAAGAGGAAAAGACCCATAAAACTGTAATTAGCCTACAATGGAACCTACCCAACATATTAAGACCTATCTACCATGTGTCTTGCAGGCATGGTTCATGCGCTGAATCGCTAACCTTTCAAAACAGTTCTGTAAAATCACCATTATCATCTCCTCATTGTTTATTTTGCAGGAAAGGAAATCGAAAGTCAAAGAGGTTAAGTGATTGGCCCAGGGTTACACAGGTATTAGTGGCAGACCTGGGAGTAGAGCCCACGTTTGCCTGGCTCCAGAAGTCACATTCTTTCCACTAAACCATGGTGCTGTTTTCCTTCCCAAGGCAATTGTCAAGATCCTCTGCCAAAAAAGTGCTAACAACTAGTGTCTCTGACAGTGGAAATGAGCAGGAAATCTCCCGGTGGCCCGATGACATGTGGGAATGGCTGCCCGTGAGATATGGGTTTGTAGGGATGGGCCTGGCTGTCAGAGAGGCGGGGTGGTGTCTGACTTGGTTATTTTTCTCAGGAAGTCCTGGTGGAGTTTTTAATTCAGGAAGGGTGAGAAAAAAAGGGAGAGGCTGGGGGCGGGGGGGAGAAAGAAGGAGAGTAAAAGAAAAAGAGGGGGGGATAGAAAGAGGTAGAGATATTGAGGGAGAGACTTTGTCTCATTTGTGTCCTCCCCCCTCACTGAATGGAGCTCTCTGGGCCCCAGTCTAAACCAGCAGCTCCTCCCTGGAAGCAGGGGGCGCCCTTCCACCAGCCCCTCACAGCCCAGCTCTCTCCACCCGCCTCCGAGGCCTGGGCTGTCCTGACACATCCCCTTCACCACTCTTGTCCCTCGGTTGGACAAGAACCTCTTTGGAGGTGCAGGAGGTAATGTGGCTAGACGTAATGTGGGATAAGAAGTCGGAAATGGAATAACATTTTAGCCTTGATCAGAGTGTCCTTGGAGGTGATTTAATTAATGTATGATTTGCGTCATTTCAGAACCTTCTGAGGGCAAAGTTTATCCTGCCCACCAGCAGCCCAAGCAGGACACTAGGAGGAGCAGAGGTTGTGTGGGAAGAAAGAAGAAAGAAGAGCCATCCTGACAGAGGACTCACCTTCCCTGGGGAGACAGCCACACCCCACACTAACCATGGGTTGAGTGTGACAAAAACATGGGGAATGTTAGAGAGAGACGATTTCCCCCCTCTCTAGCTGTTCACTGAGGTGTGAGTGCTCCCTCTGTCTGCCTCTCATTACTCCCTGGGGAGGTGGAGGGGGTTACCTGGTTGACAAACAAGAGCCAATTGTCTGTGTTTCTTTAATGGGTGGTGCTAACCTAGCAAAAATCCCCAAGGGGGTATTAGGCCTCTCTTCCCTGCTCTTCTCTACCTAGAGTTGTGTGTTGCTTTGCAGATTCCAATTTGCTCTCAGGTCCATTGTTCCAAAGTCCAGTCTTGGGGTTGGGAGTCAACCCAATGCTCACTCTTGTCATAAAGGTGACAGTTTGGCCCCATCTGCCTCACACCTCTGTCTTGGTTTTAGAACCAGAAGGGGAAGAGGAGACAATGGCTGTGCCCCCTCAGAAAACCTAGCTATCAAAAATAAGTTATTGTTATTAATATCATCATTTTCTTGCTTCTGAGGCAAACCTAGTAAAAATGAAAACTTAGGATTTTCATCTCTATTGGTTTAGTCAAAGATGTCCCAATACACTGCAAACAGCCTTAAAATCAGCACCTGTCCCTCACCCCAACTCCTCTGCACTTTTCACCCCAAACACCCCATCCATCATGCCACACCCGCCTATCTTCCTGTCTTTTAGCACATGAAATTTTCCCTCAGAAACAGGGTACTGAGGTCACTTATGCTACAAAGAGAAGCTGTCATAAATAATGCTGAGATCCTCATTGTTCCGCTGGCTTGGCCAGGGCCTTGTTAAGTCAGCTTTGCAAAGCCTGCCAAGCGTCTAGGAGGAGGAAGGGTCTTACCCACGAGCTGCTCGGTCCCTGGAGTGTTTGCAGACATTCCTATCTGATGACGTAAGGGAATTAGACAAGAATATAGCGTCACAGGGTACGTGGGGATATGAGTGTGCACATAAAAGTGTATGTATGTTTGCATGAGCCCAGATGTTTGCATCTGCCTGTGCCCAGGTCTCTGACAAGCCCAGTGTGCCTCCCTTTCCAACTAAGGACCAACTGTCAGCAACTTGTGAATTTACAAGGAACCAGAGGGAGGAAGTGATGGCTACAGAATGTCTTAGGAGATAATCAGGCTTAGGGACAATCCGGTGTGGGAGGCAGGCGCACTTGAAGGTATGTTTATATAACGCTTTCAAGAAGAGGTGATGGTACAAAGAACATGGGGTGCTAACAGAAATTTTAGGGGAAACTATAGCTTCCCAATGCCACATTGGTCCTTGGCATTGTCGCCAGCTGAGGGACGCTTTCTAGGGCAATTACATGCTGTCCCTCATAATGTGTGCCTGTATAAATGGGACCCCACCATTCTTGCCCACCCCCTCTTTATTTGGTGTGTCTGTGTGTGTGCATCTCCCTTCTCTCAACTCCTACAGTGTGTGTGTGTGTGTGTGTGTGTGTGTGTGTGTGTGTGTGTGTGCCATTTCTATAGAACTCAGGGACTGGTGAGATTTTCAAAGGCAGGGATGGGTCTGAGTTACCTTGTACCCCAGCACCCAGCTAGCCTGGCACAGGTCAGAAGCTCAGGAAATGTTGGTTGTAGGAGAGGAGCATCTTGCTATCTTGAGTGTGCATCTCTTCTCCTAATCAACAGACATCATTTCAGGCTCTCCCCAGGGGCTCCACAGTGAGTCATCTGATATATAGCTCCCGTCAAAAGCCTGGCTGAACTATCACGCTCCAGAGAGAAAGAAAGAAAAGAAAAGATTCACCAGCCTTTCCAAAGTTTCCACCATAACAGAGAGGGGGAGAGGGGAAATTATGTTCCATTCAAGAGTTTTCAAACACAAGCTAAAAAGCAGTCTTGACCCCACTACCCCATAGAATCATTACTTGAATAGTTGACATCTCATTTCACCCTTGGCTTTGTTGAGAGCCAATAAAGCCACCAATAATGCATGGAATGTCTCCGTATTAAAAGAAATTATTGCTATTGTGAACATATCCATTAGGGTGGCCAGTGTCCCTTTTCTTTTGCTTTAGGCGAACTCATAAAGAGATGAAGTAAATACACATGGTGTGGAGTGCAAGGGGGACCCCATGTACTTAGCCTAGGAGAAGTCAAGGAGACGCTTTTTGATGGCCAATGTTGCTGTAGTAACCAGGGAGAGTGGCAAGTAATCAGGCAATGACAATACCTAATCAGAAAGGGATAGGTGCCTGCAGAAACATGTGAGAGGATCACCGATGCAGAGGAAGGAAGGAAGCCTTCCTGGAGAAAGAGAGAGCTGAACAAGGAATGTGAAGGTCCCATAGGAGTTCTTTAAACAGGAGATGGGGGTGGGGGTGAGAATTCCTGACAGAGGGACAGCACGGGAAAGACAAGGAAGAGCATGGCCCATGTGGGGGAAAGGAAAGCAGTTCACTATGCCTGGAACAGAGAAGTGAGAGATGAGATTGAAAGAATGGCCAGGAACATTTAAAGCTTTTTTCAAGGACAAAGGGATGACATTGAAGAGCTTCCATAGGGGAACTACTTAACCAAATAGTCATCTTCAAGGTATTTCCCTGGCAGCAATGTGGACCGCGGATGATGGGAGGGGGTCTGGGGAGATCCAGAAGGGTGAGGTTGCTGTAGGGGAAATGGGGGTGTAGTAGGAAGGTGGCAGAGGGGATGGAGAGAAGCAGATGGCTCTGAAAGATATCTTAGAAGTAGAATTGACAGGACTTGGTGAATAGTTGTGTCTGGGACTGAAAGAGAGAAAGGAGTTGAGGTTGGCTCCCAGCTTGTGAAACTGGGGACAAGACTTCTCCATGATTTCTTGTGCACAGGGTCACTGTACATGATCAAGGATAAGACATATGCCAAGCCCTTCTGCCCTTCAACACCCGAGGCCGAGCCTAGTCCATCTCATCAGCTCTGTTCCATCTTCGCCATATCTGCCACTGAGGCATAAACAAGTGGCTTCTTTTACAAATCTACCTTGGCTTTGGGGGAGGCACTAGGAAGCCTGCTTAGGCTTCCAGGTCTCCATCCTGTGCCCCAGCACAGCTCCCTAGGAAGCTCTAAACGGCGGCAGGGATGGAGGTCAGTATAGGGAAGAAACGGGTGCAGAGTATTTGCCCAACTATTACTAGAGTAATATTTTGTTTCCATCAGTGCTTGCCTCTGGGAGTCCTGATCTCCCCCTGAGGAAGTCAAGAGGCACAGATGAGAGAATGGTGAGGTTCATGTGCCTAAGTCTTAATCCAAAGTCATGTCATGATTCATCTCAGTGACCCTAACAGTGGCACGTGGAAAACCCTAACACGATCATGTTGGGAAAGGGGAAAGGTAAATAAAGATGTCCTCAAGCCACAGCAGCAAGGTCTGCCCCAACTTCCCCACCCAATCCTAAGAAGGGGTCCCACCCAGGGCCTTTTGGAGCAGAGCCCCTTTTCTAGCCTTACAGAGAACATTCTGACTCAGTCGCTTTCCTGTGTCTGTCTCCACAGCAGAATTCCTGATGAAGCCCCCCCCCCCTCCGCTCCAGAGCCCTCCCCTTGGGTCCCATCCTAGCTCTTCAGGAAACTGGCACTTGGTCCAACTACTTAAAAACTAGGAAGGCTGAGAAAAAGGTGGGGTGCAAAGTAGAAAGTCGATTGCTGTGCTGCACAACCCCAGGGGGAGCCATGCACATGGTATCTACGGAGCCCTCTGGAGTTGTGTGGTGCTGGCAGTCCAGCTCAAGAGTCAAGATACCGGGCCCCACTCCCGAATGTTTGACCTGCCTGCCTCACCCCCACCCCACACTCCCCAACACACACCACAGACCTCAAGCCGTGCCTCTGCGGGTGCAGGGCACGGAATTCCTTTCACAGGTCCCATGTGCCGCTGACGCCCTATGCCTAAGACACAGCTGTGTTCCCAAGGCTGGAATCCACGACACATATTTGTAATGAGAAGGAAAGTCCAAAGGGAAAAACAAATGTCAAAACTCAAGAGCCCAGGTTTGACAAAGGAGCCAGGAAGACCAGGCTGAGTTTTCCTGAGACACGAGATCACTCTGCTCCCTGCCAGAGCTGCAGACTCTGCCAGAGCTGGGCCTTGGACGGCTCACCCCCCCCCCCCCATAGTTTAATGAATGTGTCCTCTGCAGAGCCTGCCAGCACCCCATCTGCTCCCCACCCCCCACCAGGGCTCCTTAATGACAAGCCCAAGCCTCCCTGGGCCCCTTTCGGGCCAGAGGGCTGCATTGTTGACATTTATCTCTGGGTCACTCGATGACATGATTATAGGAGACACAGAGGAGGCATATTTGTAATAAATCCTGAACCGAAAAAGAGAAGTCATTAAAAAGTTGGGTCTCTCCCCAGTGCCCTTGGAAAAGGAAGCAAGGAAGAGATCTTTGCTGGTTGGTTTCAGCATCTTTAGTTGGCTCCCTCTCCTTCTCCCTGCTATGGACTGAATGTTTGTGTCCTCCTGGAGACTCACTGAAGCCTGATCCCCAGGGGTGGCGTTAGGAGGTGGGGCCTGGGGGAGGTGATTAGGTCATGAGGGTGGAGCTTCATGAATGGGATGGGTGATCCCATGAGAAGAGACACAAGAGAGCTGATGTCTCTGCCATGTGAGGACATAAGGATGCGCCCTCACCATCTACCAAATCTGCCAGCACCTTGACCTTGGACTTCCCAGCCTCCAAAACTGTGAAAAACAAATGTTTGGTGTTTAAGACACCCATATTGGTATTTTGTTGTAGTAGCCAGAACCAAGGCATTGGAGAATGTCTCCAACTCCGCCCGCTGGCCCGTGGGTCTGAGGTCACCCCCTTCCCCAGGCTCCCAGGAGTTCCCTTATGCAGCCTCTAGCTGAAGGGCCCTAAGGCAACAGAATTTGGAGGCAGAGTGCAGGGGAACTGAATAATGAAGACAATCAGAAGGAAAGGCTGGTCTGGCCGGCGTGGCTCAGTGGTTGGGCATTGACCTAGGATCCAGGAGATCACGGTTCAATTCCCCGTCAGGAACATGCCCGGGTTTCAGGCTTGATCCCCAGCGGGGGGCGTGCAGGAGGCAGCCGATCAATGACGCTCTCATCATTGATGTTTCTCTCTCTCTCTCTCCCTCTCCCTTCCTCTCTCTGAAATCAATAAAGACATATTTTTTTGAAAAAGGAAAGGAAAGGCTGGCGTGAAAATACTACATAGCTTCTAGGTGCCAGTTAACAGGGCTGGTCAGCAATAGCCGTTACCTCCCCAGCAGGACGTTCACTCTGAGAGACAGGAACCCACTCACTTTCCCATTCCCTGTAAAAACCCCAGTGCCCAGGGCAGCGTCCAGCACATTGTAGTGGCTCAACAACTATTTGTTGAATGAATGAGTGAATGAATTTCTCTCTTTATGGTAACCTTATGGGGGATTATTATACAGATTTGAAAGATGGGAAAACTGAGACACTAAGAAGTCAAACAACCTACCTGATGTATGAAGTTGTAGACCTGGCACATAGATCTCTATCCACACATAGAAGAGATGTAGCTGGTTGTTGATATGATTCCAGGGGCTGGATCAATTAAACAGAAAGCTCTTCTCCAAAATGCTCAGAAGAGCATTTGCTTTGTCCGTATTATACTTTAAATATCTAATCCATTACACTTACAGTAACGTGAATCGATCTCCCTTCTTTATCCTATCATTACACATGAAATGTAGCATAATTATGGCCTTTATTACACTTATTGCAGCTATTCTCTAACATCTCACTAGACTGTGAACTCCTTGAAATCCCCTTATTTATCTCCGCAGCTCTGGCACCTAGAAAAACCTTCACAAAGTTTTGTTGCATTAATGAATGGATGGGTGAACAAATTTGTACAACACCTTGCATTTCAAAAATACTTTCATTTACATTATCTCACATAATCTTCATGTGACTTGGTGAATTGTTGGCATTATTAACAAGTACACCAATTCCACTTGGAAGTATAGTAGTTTTTTGTGGGAAAATGCTTTGAGGTACTTGAGGTAGGTAACAATTGTGAGAGGCATGTTGACCCAGACAACAGAGAAGGAAGAAGCATCTCGACCTTGGGCAAGAGGCAAGGGGATGAATTTGCTGAGATCAGTGAAGAAAAGAGAAACCAGAGGGTAGGGTGATAGGACCCACAGAGAAAGAAAGCCTTGGCCTGGGTGAGGCAAGGAGCCCACGAGACCCTCTATGGTAGACTGGGAGGCTGAAGACCATTTTATGGAAGGTATAAGGCCTACTACGCTTTGAAGTTGATCAAATTTCTGCTGTGTAAACCCTCAGCTCTCTTTTCCTTGACAAAACCAAAACCAAAATAAAGACAAAAAACCAAGACACTTTGGTCAAGTTTACTCATCTTACCCTTGTTACGTTGTAAGTGGACTTTTTTAGAATGCTCAGAAGAGACCCAACTTCGTGTTTGGTTGACATGGCACAGAAAAGACTGTGCATGAGGAAGCTGGAGCGCAGCGTTCAGACATACAGGAGATTATTATGGGCTGTGGAAGGAGATGGGAGAGCTTTCAGTCTCCTTTTCTATTATCTGGCCAACAAGGTGGCCCTAGTTTCCTCCTATGTTATTCTCTATGGAGAAACTGAGGCCCAGAAAGGTTAAGTACCTTGCCCAAGGTCATCCAAGTAGAAATTGATAGAAACAGAACAGAATTAAATTCAGGCTACTTCACCTTAAATCTTTTGCTTTTTTCTGTGTCTTGATGGTACTTCACAAAGATTACTCTCACCATCGACAGGGTGGGAGTTGGGGCTGGTATTACTTTCAGAGGACTTGTCTTTTGAGCGGCATGAGCCAGGGCTCAGGATCAGCTCACCGTCTCCCTCCCCACGGCCAACACTATTGCAGTTTGCCTGATGATTACCATCAAACCCTGGAGGCCAGCCGTGCAGAGGTGCACCTCCCAGAGACCTCTAATGCTATCTCCCACCTAGAGAGACGGGAAGAAGGGGGTTCAGGAGGGCTTGTCCGGTGGTTGCAGACAACTCCCCCAGCGGACCGGAGCATGGCCAGTGAGCAACCTTGGCAAGCCAAGGCCCCATTACATCTGTCAGAGGCCCTCACACGCACGCGGCGTTATTAGGAACAGGCCCCGGCGAGAGCGGGCTGGGACGGCGCGGTGCAGCGTTTGCCCGCCTGTCGGCCTGTCCTCCCAACACCCTGCCTCACACCAGCCGAGGCACAGGCTGGGTCCCCGGGAGCGGCCAAGCCACTGCAAGCGCCTCACCTGCTTCCCGTGGCTCCGCCATTGCCACAGTGACAGCCAGGCCGGCTAAGCCCAGGAGCCCAGCCCGGTTCCAGCGCGGCCTTCCCGGGGCCCCGCGGGCCCACCGCGCGCACAGCCACCGCGCTCAGCGACGGCTCCAAAGGACTGTGGAGTGACTGAGTCCACGCAGCTCCAACAGGGAGCGGCTGAGGAATTCTCCTCCCTCCCATCCAGCCCTTTCTCCAGCAGCTGCCTGAAATGCTGTGAATACTTGTTAAAACTTGAATACCTCCTAACTGGGGAAACACTAAAAAAAATTTTTTTTTAATCTGCTACTTATAACTTGTAATAAATGACATTTAATCTTTATTAGGCACCTACTGTGTGCCAATCGCTTTACAAACATCATCTGTAATCCTCACTATAGCCTTACAAAGTGGGTTTTATAAATGCAGCCACCAAGGCTCAGAGGATTAAAGTCGTGCAGCTAATAAATTGGGAGGGAAGGATTTGAACCCCTGGACCTTCTGGCTCGAAAATCTGTGTTTGGCCAACCATGCAATGTAGCCTCGGAAGGCAGGTTTTGATGTGGGCTGAGAGGAGGGAAATCTGGGTTTGCTGTGGGCTTGGGGGGGGGGGGGGACAGGGTTACCACTGAGAAAGGGAAAAGATAAGGAACTAGACTCCAGAGGTTCTTAACGTGAGGTCCATGGACATTCAAAGGAACTGTGTAGACACAGTTCAGGGGGACCATGGACTTGGGGAAAATGTTCATCTTTATTTCTGCTAATTGTAACTGAAATGTATTCAATTATGAATATGGACCACAAACCACAGGCGTAGAAGCAGTTCCTGTGACTTCGTCTGAATAGAAATCACAGTTTTTTTTTAACCACACTATAGTTCTCACAGCTTTTCAAAATATGACTTAGACACATTGCCACCTTGAAACTGCAGTACTAATTAGACTCGTTGCTAATTCTTGTTACGTAATGTGTTAATGAAGGACCATTTACAGTACTATATAAAAAGTGTTTGGGTTTTTATATTCTTTTTTTATATACCTTTTTTAAAATATGTTTTTATTGATTTCAAAGAGAGGAAGGGAGAGAGAGAGAGAAACATTGATTGGCTGCCTCTTGCATGCCCCCTACTGGGGATCAAGCCCAAAATCTGGGCAGGTTTCGAAAAAGAACCAGCGACCTCCTGGTGCATGGACCGACGCTCAACCAACTGAGCCACCCGGCCAGGGCAAGTGTGAACTGATCTTAACATGATTACATCTGCAAAGACCCTAGTTCCAAATAATGTCACATTCACAGTTTCTAGATGGACGTGAATTCTGAATGGGGGGCAGAGGGGAGTACTAATCAACTCAGTCCGGGAGAGATATTTTGTTTCTGCTTTCATTTTTGTTTTAAACACTTATAGCTAATCTATCTCCCCTCCCAAGAGATAACTATATTTATCTAAAACAGTGCTTCCCAAAGCGTGGTGCCCAGGATCAGCCCCACCTGGGAACTTGCTCGAAATGCTAATTATCAGGCCTCCAGAATCAGAAACTCTGGGGTTGGCCCAGTGATGTGTGTTTTCCCAAGTCGTCCAGGAAAAACTCTGATGCCTGTTCACCTTTGAGAACCTCTGCTCTACAGAGAGTGTGCGATATGGGATTGAATCATCAGTTTGGTTTTCTGCTTTTCTGGTTTTTTGTTTGTTTTGTTCATTATAAAGAGAGACTTAAATAGATGATAACTGTTCTGCCTGAGAAGAGATGGGGGGGAGAGGGGAGTACTAATCAACTCAGTCCGGGAGAGATAGAAAGGGTAGAAAGACCGAGGATAGGTGACTCGACCTGAGGTGTATGGGTCTTCCTGAGATTGCCAAAGGGACAGTGCTCTGAAGGTCCCTGAGGGTGGAGACCCATAGCGCCAGATTGGGGGAGATGACTGAGGGGTTTGCCCAGCTGGGGACATGAGGCTGCCTGCCTGGGGAGCCTCTGCCCAGACCCCTTGGCAAGTCTAGGGATAGAGGAAGATGAGAGGCTCCTTCAAAATCGTGCTTGCAGCCCACAAGCAAGGATTTCTCTGATGGGCCCAAGACAAGAAACTTGCCCCTAAATCTTGTCGAATGACCTAATTCCCAGGGCTTCCTTATGTTCCGAAGGAAGAGAGAAGGAACACCTCACTACCACATAGCTAGGAATCGTTTCCTGCCAGGCCTGGCAGGTGGAGAACCAGGCCAGATTCATTTGCTTTAGAAAAATAAAGAAAACGTGCCGTGACCCTGCTCACACCCAAGTGTCTGGGAGCGAATGCGCGCAGGTTCCAGCTGGTGAGCGCGGTGCTGGGAGCGCAGTGCCCCTGTCCCCTCTCAAAATAAAAAGGGCCTCCGCCCGCTGAAACCACCCTTCTGGCCCGGTGTTGGCGAAGGCACAAGGCAGCTGGTAAAAGTGCAATAATTAACTTGAGTGCGCCTGAAAGATGATAACGATAATTTATATTTCTCCACCACCCTCATCCCCCCACGAGCTTTCCAGATTTTATGGCCATGACTCACCTCCGCTACTGCTGAGGGGTAGCGGACGCACTTACAGCAAACTGAGTGTAGGCAGAACATGAAAAAAAGAAATCCCACCCCAGCTAATTACAAGAGGAACGCTCCCTGTCACGCGCAGGCCAGCTGACTTCATGCCTGGGCGGCAGAAATGTGATAAAACTCCCAAGTTGGTCCTTAGATTTTTTAAAGTCAGATTGCTCAGCCATGATCTCACAGTCGCGAGCCCCAGCCAGTGGCCCTGAGCCAGTCTTTGAAATATGACCTAAGCGGGGGCTGGTGACGGAGTGGCCATTTCTGGCACGGTTCATCACCAGTCAGCTTTCCTATGAGATCTCATCCCTCTCTTGCTGCCCAGGAAGGACCCCCACCCCCAGCTGCTTGCTTGATCCACCGGCCAGGTCCCCTGACAGCCCCCCAGCAGCACCAATACTGTCTCAGTGACGATCCACTCCTCTCCGACTCCTACGCCACCTCCCTCTGGACTGGCCACTTGGCACATAGCCACACCTGCTCCTGTACTGTTATTCAACCCCATTCAATCAGCAAATGTCTGCTTGGAGGCACAATAGCAGAGTGGCTGAGAACACGGTGTCTGGATTAAGAAATACTATAGGCTTGGATTCCACTTCTCTCCGTGACTAACTGCATGAACTCGGGCAGGCAATTTAATCTGAGCCTCATTTCCTCATTTGTCACAAAGTGGAAACCTCACATACCCCATGTGGGATGTGACATAGGGATAAATATCTAATAATAGTGGAGACAAAAAATGGTCGATTATGCCCCACCGACAATGATGGCTGTCTTTTGGTGGAGTGGACACACATGTAAGAATCATTCCAGTTTCAGAGGGCCTGGCACGTCCAGCTTTGGTGGGGAAGATGATGGTTTCTGTTGTTTCCAAGCTTTGGGATCCTGGAATTGCCTTGGAAGCCACTTGGTAACTCTGTGCATGACCAAAACAATTCGTGAATGTAATTTCAGAAAGAGGAGCATCAGCTCACACTCTCAAAACATGTCATTGTACAGTAGGAGTTAATAGAGAAAGCTCTGCAACCCAGCTTCCCAGATCCACCCAGTTCAGCTGGACCTGAGTTATGAGAGTGCACGGTGCCTGGCACAGGAGACAAACTGAGCACTGGGCTTGGAGCAGGAGCTCTGGGTTCATGTCTCAGCTCTGCCACTTTCTAGCTGTGTGATCTTCAGGAAGTCACTCACCTTCTCTGAGCCTTAGTTTCTTTACCTATCTACAAGTTTATCAAAGTCTAATGCCCATGGTCCATGTGAGGACCAAATGTAAAAGCTGAAGAAAAAGCCTATTTTGTCATACCAAGAAAAAGAAACAAATTGGTCCATTTTGTACCCAATCCTTGTAAAGAAGTCAACACCTACCTCTTAGTATCACCATTTAAATGCACAATTGTTGTGCTAGCTTTGGACTGGAGACATCAAAAAAAAAAAAAAAGAAAAGAAAGAAAAGGATTTTAGGGTTCTGCCCCCAAGAATCTCTCAGACAGGATAAGAAACACCCCAGATGCCATCTGAGGACCTCCAAGTCACCTTGCAAAATGGCTTTGAACTAGCCAGAAACCACACTCCTTGCCTTTCATGGGGACCAAACCCTCTTCAGCCCCTGCAGGTTGCTGAGTGGTGAGCTCGTCCTGCTTCTTTGGCCCACCCACTCCTGAGTCACCACGGATCCATGAGCTGTACCTCTCCCCTCCAGAATTTCATCTCTCCTGAAGATTTGGAGAATCCAGGAAGAGGAAACGTTGTACAGGGCATGTAGTTTTCCAGCATGTCTGTTTGCCCCTCCACGTCCCCCTGGTACAGTCACAGCCATCCCCTTGTGTTACGTCAAGTGCCCCCTCCGCCTCAGCCCCTCTGGCTCAGCATCTGCCCCCGCAGAGAACGTACCGAGACATGTTCCCGACAAACATGGGTTTTACCCAATAGGAACCTGAGAAAACAAATCCTCCTCGGTAGCATCACCAAAGTGCATGAGTCCCCAGAGCAGCTGCGGGATATGTGTCATAGGACAGGTACGGGGGAAGGGGAGCGAATGTGCAGAGGTGGCAGCCAGTTCCCGACCAGTCTTGGCATCCGGGGCTGCATCGGAGCCGGGCCTGGAAGGTCAGGGCAAATGTGGCGTCCTCAACAGCAGGAGCAGCAGGAGCCAGCCTCAGGGACAGGGAAACACGGGACATCCCTGCCCAGGGAGCAGGGGCAGGCGAGCCAGCTGCAGTGTTGACGAAGGACAGCGGGAAGGTGCAGGCGGCCCCAGGGCAGAGGGCTCCAAGTGCCCACACGACGGGTATGCAGTCGTTTTCTTAAGGAAGCGGGATCGCAAAGTGGACGGACTGTAATGAGGAGAAGCAGAGGTCAGAGGCACCCCCGAGGCAGTGACACCAGCTGCTGGGAGCAGGGCGAGGGCAAAGGGCAAAGGGCAAAGGGCAAAAAGGTGGCAGTATTCTCCCAAGTGAAGAGTCTCCTGCGGGTGAAGACAAATCTCTAGAGGAGGAGGCAGCTGGGAGCCCTTAGCAGGCAACACCCAGAGCAGCTGGGGAATGGGTGCACCCGCCGGGTGACAGGGAGCTGGGGGCTGTACAAGCAGCACCCCCTCCAGACTCCTCCGGGCCCCTCAGCTTTAGAAAGAGAAACCTCCGTGGGGTAGAGCCCGGATCCACTGGAGTTTGCAACAAGGTTTGGAGTCAGAGCCTCAGCAAATAATTCAGGGCTCCTTTGTCTTGTTTTGTCCTGTGAACATGTACTTCCTGGAGGGGTCCAAGTACAAATGGACTTTTGTTCTGGCACCATCTTAGTCTCATCCCCACCTGCGGCACCATCGGAAGCATCTCCCAGAGAGAGGACCCTGAAGAAGACAAAAGAAGGGCATGTTCTCCACCCTCCGTGAAACCAGTGTCCAGGAGGCCTGAGTAGGAGCGGCGGGCACCCGGCAGACGCCCCTCGGGGAGCCCTCCCAGAACACTCTCTACGCATGTGGAGGCCTGACGACAATGGGGAAAAAGCACCAAAAATGTTCATTCGGGGAGGTTGATTTTTAAGTGGAAAACTCCTAGTCTTTCAGCTAACTACATGAACTGATTGCTGCAAATACCCCAGCAAAAGACTATGGAAAACGAGGACACGTTTCTCTCCCCAGTACAGCTGCTCAGTCACCCTGTCAGGTCACACTGGGCCGAATGAGAAAAAGGACCACAGCACCTTTGAAAAGAAAGCTGGGAGGGTGAGTGGGGGGCTGGGGCAAAGGCTGAGCCAGAGGGGGAAGCCTGGGGAAAACTGGAAGTGACAGGAGTTTCCAAAGAAAGGGACTAAGATAACAGAAGTCAACACGCGAGAGCCAGCGCTGGGTGGCAAAGCCAGCGAGCAGGGAACAGATGCCCGGGGAGGCGAAGGGGCCCTGGCCTGGAGAGAGCCGGGGCCCATGGAGATAACTGTGGCTGCTCCAAGGATTAAAAACAAATCGCAAGGTGTGAAGAACAAGTGAGGGAGAATGAGGTATGAAGGGCTCTGGTTTTTGTTTAACAGCCAGTGGTGAGAGGCACGTCTGAAATGTGGTGGCCAGATGCTCAGAAGACGGCGAAATCCCCACCAGGAGAGGGGGGGAAGTCCAATGTCAGCCTCATTAGGTCCCGAGTTTCTCTAACCCGACAGCCAGACTTCTAGCTCGGGCAGAGATGGGTTTACCCGGCTCAGCTGTGGGGACAGAGATATTTAGGCCACTGGCCATTCATTCAATCTAGAATGAAATCAAAGAACAAGCAAAGGGGACGGTGGTGGACAAGTGGACAAGCGGACACCTGGGCCCTTTCCCCTGCTCAGTCTGACACTGGACCCCTGGGACAGAAGGACAGATCCAGAGACCACCTGCAGGACCCTTCTTGGCCTGACCTCATAGGGCAGAAGGTCCAGGTGGAGAGTCCCTGGGCCCAGCCCTTGTGCTGGGGGGCAGGAGGCTGAATCTACAACACTGCGTAGACTGTCCCGTGCTGACCCAAATTCTCAACCTGTTGTCCTCAGATGTCACCTCATTCATTCCCTTTGTTGATCAAACAAAGAGAGCAGAGCCTGCTCCATATTTCAGGCTCTGGAGCCAGGTAAAGCTGAGGGCGCGCTATACTTCTACTTCTTAGCTGTGTGTCCTTGGACAACTTACACAACCTCTCTGAGTCTCTATTTTCTCATCCTTCGCAGAGAAATAAGAATAAAATTATCTCAGTGGGTTGTTGTAAAGATTAGATGAGACAGAGTATTCTGCCCAGAGCCTGCACAGGGTAAGTACTTAGTAAATTATAGCTTTCATCATTATTATTATTCTTTCTGTTATTATTATCATTAATTTTAGAACCACCTGTGTGGGGGGGTGGAGGGTGCTTCCTCCTCGCTCATGATGATTTCTTCCATGTGGGAAAGGTTCCATGGCCCTCTTGGTTTCTCTCTGTCCCTTCACTTACTGACTCCTGGGGGAGAATGACAGTATTTTTATTCTAATAAATTGGGAGAGAGAGATCCAAGCGTTCAGCCCAGCCCCTATCTTCACACTTCCTCTTGGGAGTGAGCCTGTCTGCAAAGAGCACGCTCAGTACGTTCCACAAGGGCCTGTCCAGACCTGCTGTGGCCGGGGGTGGAAAGTCTTTCCAGGCTGGGGGCTCAGTGGCTAGAACTCCACTGGTCCACAAATATAAACACGTTCCACTTTATCAGAAACGAAGATGGTACTGCACTTTGATCTCCAGCTGCCAAGTGCTTTATTTTTCTTCTTAACCAGTTCACAACTTGGGCGAAAAAGAGAGGTGCTATTTATGGGGTCCCCCTCAAATCCCAACAATTATAAATAATGATTTGCATACCCATAGCTGAGATCTGACCGCCTCGGTTCAGTGAAAAAGTTCAAAGGGAGCATTGAATTCAAATCCACAGACTTTTTTCTTCCCTTGAATCCCACCAGCATCCCCATCAACATTCCAGATACTTGATGACCCTTTGATTTCGAACAGAAATTTACAGTTTCATTATGTAAAAGACAAAAAAATAGGGCTCCTTGCCCATTTACTCTTCCTAACCCATTTCCCCCCTGGAGTCAAGGTTAGCCCTTTTCATTACCGCTGCTTGCTTTCTGTTTAGCTCACCCTTCCCTGCTGGATTCCAGACCCTTATCCAGCGCCTGGTGCAGGAAAGGCCTTCTTTTATGTGGTTTCTCTTTATGGGCTTCGAGGGCTGAGCTACCTTTGCTAAACTATGAGCGTCTTTGGGTTTCATTTGTGTAGGCCGACTCTTGTTTGGAAACGGTGATTGCACGAAGCGGAGAGATGCTGAGATTAGGGGGGCTGGAGCATTCCAGCTCAATAAACCAATCCCCTTTTAATTGTGCCCCTGTCAGTCAACATTCTCACGGAGACTGGAGGGCAAGGAGCTTGTTAGCAGAGTGATTCCTCGCTGCCCTTTGTGGGCCGAGCGCACTGTCAATCAGATTAAGCCACAGCAAGGAGAGGCTATTGCGGGAGCTACCACCCTGGTGCCTGTCAAAGAAAGAAGCCAATCGATACTCTTGACTCCATTGGAACGTCTGAGAAATTGCAACCTGGGTTTTAATCTCTGTGTAAACAACCAAGTTCTAACCCCGGTTGGTGAAACCGACCAGCTCACCTTGCATACTTCTGATGCCTTTAAGTTAAAGATCTTTAAATCAGTGGCTACGGTTTTCCAAGAAGCCTCCAAAAGTTGTTAGACAATAAAGCTTCTATTTGGCATCTCAACTTGCCTTTTCTCATCAGAGAGTTGTTCCTGCCTCTCCTGACCTTCTTACAGAAGGTTTTCAGCCACAAGATGAATGAAAAGCTTAGCCATATTATTGTTATTAACCAAATTATTCATAAGAGCTAAAAAATTTCAGGCTACTGAACATTGTTTGGGTTTTCATTTTGTTGTTTTGCTTCTCAAACTTTAACGTGCATGAGAATCACTTGGGAGTCCTGTGAAAATGTAGAATCTGATTCAGGAGGTCTGGGGAGGACCCCACAGTCTGCATTTCCAACGAGCTCCCAGATGCTGCAACTGGTGCTGGTCCGTGGACCAGACTTTGAGTAGTAAGGATCTAGAGTTAACTAATACTTTCATCAGGATGATGTATAAAAATTCTTAACGTTGTCTCCTTAGTCCGCACTCTGTAGCCTCACACACCTGGACAAGTGAGTCCAAGTTCCCCATTGCTGTCTCAGGAGATAATGGATGAAAGTACTTGGAACAGTCCCGAGCACAGAGTATACATTTAATAAATGGTACTGTCTATCAGCATCGGCGTTGACACCAGGGCTGGGCAACCAGCCTGCGGCCAAATCTGTCCTGCCCCCTGTTTGCAGGAATGGTTTTATCAGAACCCAGCCATGTTCATGTATTTCTGTTCTGTTTATAGCTGCTTTTTGCACTAAAATGGGAGAGTTGAGAAGGTGCAACAGGGACCATATGGAACACAAAGCCCACCACGTTTACCGTAGGGCTCTTCACAGAAGAAGTTTGCCAACCTCTGATCTACCTCATTTTTTCAACAATAAAAATTTACTGAGCACTTATTGTATACCAGGTAGTGGGCTGGGCCCTGGAGATAATGGAAAGTCTCTTCTGCTGAAAGACTCAGCATCTGATAAATAGTTAATTAATTCCTGTGATATCCCAGACATGCAGATACTCTCAGAGCCTCATCTTTAAAATGGAGTTATAACAATGCCTACTCCAGAGTGTCTGCAGCTGGACTGGTTGAGTTAATATATGTTAAATTCTTAGAACAATGCCTAGAGCATATTAAGTGTTCAATAAACACTTGCTAGTATTTTCATTATCTGTGTAGGTGTTTTCATTTAAATATTACACCCACGAGGGTATTACCATTGCTATTGTATGGATATGGAAACAATCCTCAGTCTTACTAATCCCTAAGTAGTCAGACCACAAATGCCTTCCCTGCCCCCAGTCCTCTCCCACAGTCTGGCCCAAGACAGTCCTCAAGTTCGGTACACTAATGATAATAAAAGTATCACCAATAGCTAATGCTTACAGGGGCTAGCTATAGGCACTATGGGGAGCACATGATCACCATGAATCACAAGCTATAAAATAGGTATCTTCTATTTTCTGCACACAGAGATACAAAAAGGAAGCCTTCGAAAGGACTTGTCTCACAGCTAATAAGTGATAGAGTCAGGGTTTGAACCTAATTCTGTTTGACTCCAGGATCCATAGAACAAGCCTTGCACTCTCCCGTGAACATCAGACAATTCGCTGGCGTGCAATAAACATGCGAGGTACCCTTGCAAATGGCACCTATTACTCCAATGCTGAGTAACATCACACCCCATGAATCTGCAAAAACCTTCCCATGCCTTTGGTTTGTTGGCAACAGATGAATCAATCACATGGTCATATTGACATCTGCTCCTAAGAGAACAAACTAGAAATTAAAGGCAGAGGATGGCCAAAGCCATTCATTAGGCTCTGTGGTCCAAGGTGGGAAGCAGATGCCTTGGGTTCTGATCCTGGCTGATAAACATACCTTTACCGAAAGCCTTAGTGCTGGGCCTCACCCTTGTGAGCTGGCAATTATTGGTAGCTGTGCAGGTTATATATAAGGTGTAATGATGAGCTTTGAAATCAAAGGTGATAGGATTAAAATCTCAGCACCAGTCATTACTGGCTGTGGTTGCTCAGGCAAGTTCTCGTCTTGGGGCCTCAGTTCTTCTACACAGTGAGGTCCATGACAGGGCCAACTTCGTAGGGTCATTGTGAAGGTTAATTTACATGAGGGATGTCCCTGTGTGCCGGGGATAGTATGACTATAAGCCCACCCACAAAGTGCCATTAATTATTATTTTCACAACGCTAGCACAGCACTAGCCCTGAGAAGATCTCCACCAAATGTCATTTCAGATCCCTTCTAATTCCCCTGATGGAAACCTGATGGAGACATATGCAACAAGTCCTTCCCATCCTGAATCACGCCTTCAAATCTTTTTAATGAATTTTTCCTTTAAGTCCAATTTTATGGCAAGAGAAAGTAGGTTTCCTCCAAGAGCTGATGGGTTCAAAATGCACTGTTGCAGGTAACACGAGTGCTTGACTCACCTCTTCTCCAGTGACTTACATTTTCATTTAGACCTGCTCGACTTTCATTGCTGATCGATCTTTATTCAGTCAGCAAACCCTGACTGAACATCTACTATGTGCCTAGCACGGCTCTCAGTGTTGGGGATACAGACTCAAAACAAAGGGGACAGAAGCTACTCTCATGGAGTCGACATTCTTTGGGGAAAGACAGACAACAAACACGTAAACGATGAAGTCACATAACTGCTCGTGTGGTTAGTGCTCTGGGGAAAATAAAGCAGAATTGTGTTAAAAGCAATTGGGGGTGGGAGGGGAGGTGGCTTCAGACTATGTGGTCACGGAGGCTCTGAATTATAAGAAGTGAGACATGCAAAGATGGGAACGAGGCTTCAGGCCAGCGACTGGCCAGTGCAAAGACCATGGGGTGGGGAAGAACTTGGTCTGTTCCAGAAACTCACAGACGTGATGGAGGAGAGAGGGGTTTTGATCAGAGGCCAGGAGTGAGGGGCAGGTCTCAGAGAGTGGCCTCAGAGGACCTTTGGGGCTACGGGAAGGAGTGCTGATCTTCTTCCAACCGTAATAAGAAGCCACTTGAGGACTGAAAGTAAAAAAGGACTTGACTTTTAGAGCACTCACTGTGGTCATACGAGGAGAATGGGCTGGAAGAAGCCAAAAGGAAGCAGGAGGACCAGAGAAGAGGCTGCTGCAGCTGCGGGGGGAGGAGATGGTGGTGTGGCCAAGAATGGGGGCAGTGGGACACAGAGCAGAAGGCGGATCTGGGGTACATTTTACAAATCAAGCCGACCTGTCGCGTTAGATGCGATTAAACAGAGACAGAGAGGCTTTCCCTGGCAGCAGGCCCTAACGTTTGCACCAATCTGCCATTCGATCACGACTTTGATCTGGTCCATTACAAGGTCTGTTAACTCTAACTTAAGAGCATTCGAAAAAACTGGTTTTAAATGCTAAGTAGTCACTTCAAGCAGGAGTGGCCTAAAACGAGAAGTTCCTCTGAGGACATTTGTAGACACCAGTATGCCCCAAATGCTTAGGTGCCACTAAAGACAGGCGCTGGTCAAGTCTCCTGGTTGTTTCTCCATCCTGGGAAGGCCCCCGTCCCTACAGCAACATGATGCAGTAGAAACTACATGGGGGTGGCACCCACAGGGCCTGTGTTTTCACCCGAGAGACCCTCACTTGCTGGCTGCAGGATCAGGGTTCAGTTGCTTAATCTCATTGAGTGTCAGGTTCATTACAGATAATGAATGCATTCTGTCCAACACAGTCCCTGCTCAGGAAACTCTCACTGTCCAACAGTATCGCTCTTAACAACCAGTGATTGGGTTAGCTTTCCTGAATATTTTCAGAGCCGATACTCCCTGAGGCAGGATTCAGAGTAAGGTATAAGTGTCTTACACCGCCACGCTCCTCCTGCTTTATTTGCTGTGTCAGTCTGAGTCCTCCAAGAGTCAGTCACCAAGATTGGATTGCACGTGCAAGAATTTTATGAGGGGAAATACCTGCAAGGGAAACTGTGAAGGGAACAAGGCGAGGCTGGGAGTGTTGCGAGGCCACAATGCAGGTCTGACCCTTAATGAAGGAGAGAAGGAAGGAGGGGTGGTGGAAGAGTCCTACGGAGCCGAGCCACCTAAGAAAGGTTGGGCAAAGTTGTCAGGGAGACTTCAAGTGCAAAATGACCATCAGAGGAGTCCCATGTCTCCAGGAAAGAGCCTGTCTTATTACCCTGCAGCTCTCAGTTGCTGGCTGGGAGCAGTCTTTGGGAGGCATCTCAAGTCTCCAATGAAGCCAGGCTAGAGACACTTGGATTACTGATCAAGGGCGATTCCTGTTGACACCACTGTTCGTGTGCTTGGATTCACAGGTGCCTCTAGAGCCTCTGCTCTCATCTCAACATCAAGTGGGCTTTGGAAGTTCTTTATCTGTGCCCATGATTATGCTCTTGCAGCCTTTTGTACCACTTTGCAGTCACTTGCCTCGCCCTTCCCCTGGCAGGCCTGGAGACTTGGGAATGCTGGTAGGAAAAAGGTGCCAAGATATACCCGTCTTTTCTCTTCAATCACAAACAGGCTCCTCACCGCAGCACAGTCTGACATTCATACCCAAGAACTGCGGTGATCGGTCTGTAAAGTTTCCACCCCGTAACGGAGATTGCCTACCACCTCTCTGGTAAGTCCCATTCCTTCACGAAAGACTTCAGTAAGTGGTGCTGAGTCCTTCCTCCCCCTAATCCCTCCCACCAACCTGGGTGACTATCACATGGGTGATCATGGGTGATCTCTTCCATGCCTGGACCTTGTCACCACCTGCTTCTCCTGCGCCCTGCTCTGGTCATGCATCCCTGTGGCCACACCTGGACCTTGGCTTCGGGAGGGATGGCTCCACTTCTGAAATCTTAAAATCAGAAAACTCATCAAAGCCTCACATTTCAGAAGTTATCCAAGGGTGATGCACCGACCCTTTGAAGGAGAACTTCCTGAGATGTTTGTTAAATACACACATCCCAGGCCCCACCTCAGACCTACTGGTTCAGAAATCTGCATTTTTAAAAAGCTCCGTATATGATGCTTACCTATGGTTGAGTTTAAGGACCACTGCCCATCAGTCGAGCCCTGGCATCACTCTCGCCATGCACAGGTCCTTCAAATCCACAGAGTCCTCCAGTCCTTGATTCCCCTGTGTTTACTCTACCAGCCTTTCCTGTCTTCACCCCCCTCCTATCCAGCAGGCACCTCATGTTCCCCCACTTCAACCCTCCAAGCAATTTCAATTTCCTCACCCAAATGGGCTACCTTTGACTAGCAAAACCCCAGCCCTTTGACAATCCAACTATACTGACCTTTTCCCACTGGGGCTCATTGATTTATTTATCCTTTCACTAAAATGTTGCTCAGTGTCCAAAGTATTCCAGTCATTGCATAAAGTAATAGAGGTTTTGTTTGTTTGTTTAATCCATGATCACTTACCCTTGAGGAGCTCATGGCTGAGTGTGTGAGAGCCATACAATGCTAGTTCAGTGAAAGAAGTAAGCACAGGCCTCTATGAATGGAAAGCCTGCTGGAGGAGATGTTGCAGGTGAGTCAAAGAGTGGTGAAAGGGGGTAGGCAGATAAATGGGCGGGGGGCATTCCAGGCTGAGGCTGAGGCCGAGGCATAAGCAGGGGCAGGGAAGTGAGAACAGCATAGCAGGTGTGGGATGTGAGAAGCAAGTCAATGTTGCTGAAGCGTGAAGTTCATGGCATGGAGGGGTGATAATATTTTCCAAACAAAAACTCAGGATATATGGCCCCAGTGCGGCAGAATGTTCCAAATCAGGAATGTCTCAGAAAATACCAGAGATGATGTCACCAATATACTGGGTAGTTAAGGCTCAATCTACCGCCTCCTGCCCCTACACATCCCTCAAATCCTTACTCAAAACCACCAGACCATAAAACTCACCATGCAGGATTCTTGGAGACCCTTCTCACTCTAGTAATATTTATAACAGTGAAAAATAAAAAAATAACCTAACAATCCCTCAATGGGAGATTGTTCAAATCAATTGCGGTACATTCAAATACCCTATACCATCAACTTATACTTTATTTCATAATAATAACATGAGAAAATCCTCATAGCATAAAATTATTTTAAATAAAGCAAGTATATTTAGTGGGGGCATTTCAGTAATATGCACATCACCTCCAAGAAAAACCTCAAGATTCTGGGGCATCCATGGCTTGGAAGGAGAAGGGTAGCCAAAGTCCTTTGCCTTTTGTTTCATGATCTTAGTTCAATGGAAGGGCCAGGTTTCTCTGGGGAGGTCACCTGAGCTAAGCTACCTCAGGCTTCTTGGGCAGCAAGCCCAGCATCGCCACTGCTGACAAAGGCGGGCTGCTCACCCCTCAGCACCTCCACCGCAGGAGATGAGGCTGGGGCCTGGGTGTGCAGAGCGAGGCTGACAGCTGCAGTTTGGGGCTGATGATTTCACTGAGAACCACTTTACAGCTGCCTTCCCCAGGCGGCAAGAAATCTTGGAGTGAAATCACCAGTGAGGCGCCAGGCACAATGGCACTCTTGTAGGATGTAGCTTGTGATCTCATGGGTCTAGAAACACTGAGCCAGAATCCTGCCCCAGCCCAGCCCCACCCAGGTGCCGCCGAGTGCAGCCTGTAATGTCCATGAACTGGAATTAATCTTCTCTTCCAAACCAAAGCTTGGAATAAATGAGAAGAAACCAGCAATATTCCCTGTACAAGAATTTGTCAACTCTCTTTGGGTTAAATATAAATGGAGAACTTGAATGTCCTTCCACTAAATTATGCACCATACTTAATAAAGGACAATTCTTTATTCTTTTTAAAAACATTTTTGTCAACTTATAAAGAGAGGATTTAGGATTTAAACACACACAGTACAGCAAGATGACACACATTAAATCAGCATGAAAGAAGAGAAATCAAGATTGCAACATTAAATGGAAACAGAATTGAGGCAAATACAGAAAACGTATTCTGTGGAGTCCTTTATACTTGGTATGGATGGTTATACTTTGCTTCTGAGATCCTTAGCAACCAAAGTGAAGAAGAAAACTCAGTATTCAGCACATTGCTTGCTAGTATATTTTACTTCAATTTTTTTTTTTTTTTTTTTGCAAATCATGGTGTTCATGAGATTAAAACCAGCCAGTTGCTCAAGAAAAAAAAAACAGCTACCAGAAAAACATTTATTCCAAGATTTACCATAAAGATAATGTTAAGTGAGGTCGTGAATAATATCTTTATGAAAAATCTCTTGGTGCAGGCCAACAGTATCATTCTAAAGATCAGGGGTTGGCAAACTGCAATTCATGAGCCAAACCTGGTCCTCAGCCTGCTTGTGTAAATAAAGTTTTATTGAATCATAGCTATGCTCACTAGTTGCTTCTATACTACAAAGGCAGATTTAATACCTGCAATAGGCCTTATGAAGACAATATACCCTGAGGTGACTCCTGCAGTGAGTCACACCCTTGAATGTGACTTCTCCACTTGAGTGTGGGTAGAACCTGTGATTTGCTTCTGACCAACAGATTACAGCAAAGGTAATGGCCTGCCACTTCTTTAATTGGATTACATCATTTGGCAAAAGTGATGTGATATCACTCCCTTGATTGTGTACTTTATGTAAGACTCTGTCTTAACTGACTAGAGAGAGAGACTCTCCTTCTGGCCTTGAAGAAGCAAAATGCTATTATGTGAAATGCCTATGGAGAGGGCTGCATAGCAAGGAACAGCAGGAGGTCTCAGGAGCTGAGGGCCTCAGTCCTACAACCACAAGAACTGAATTCTGCCAACAACCATGTGAACTTGGGTGTGGCTTCTTCCCAAGTCCAGCCTGCAGATGAGAATGCAGCCACTACTGTAACCTTGTGAGACCCTGAGCAAAGGACCCATATCAGTTAAGCCATGCCCAAACTCTGGTCGCCTGAATCTGTGAGCTGATATATGTGTTGTTTAAAGCTACTAAGTTTGTGGTAAATTGTTAATCAGCATAGAAAACCAGTGTACCATGTAGCTCACACAGCCTGAAATATGTACTATCTTGCCCTTTATAAAAAAAAACTTTACCAATCCTAGCACTAAAACACAATTCAGAAAACAACGATTCTACAAGGAGTGTATGGGGTTTTCAAAACACATGTGGATGGAAGGAATAAGAATGTTTAGGGGCCCTGCTCTGGGCTGGCATTGTCAGAGCCACTGACATTGGAACAAGGGAGCATATGACACAACTGAGCAGGGCTCATGAGGCCACTGAACCAATTACAGTAGCTCCCCCTTTTCCGCCGTTTTGCTTTCTGCAGCTTCAGTAACTCATGGTCAACTGTGATTCAAAAGTATAAAGTGGAAAATTTCAGAAGTAAACAGTGCATATGTTTTAAACTGTGCACTATTCTGAGTACCATGATGGAACCTCAAACTATCTATCACCTTCCCACCCAGGGTGTAAATCACCCCTTTGCCCAGCGTATCCACACTGTATATAGTACCCACCTGCTCGTCACTTAGTAGCCCACTCAGTTATTAGATCAACTGCTATGGTATCACAGTGCTTGTGCTCAAGTCACCCTTATTTTACTTAATGGCCCCCAAGTGCAAGAGTAGCGATGCTGGCGATTTGAATATGCCAAAGAGAAGCCCTACTGTGCTTTCTTTAAGTGAAAAGGTGAGTATATAGTACAATAAGCTATTTTGAGAGAGAGAGAGAGGCCACACTCACATAACTTTTATTGCAGCGTATTGTTATAACTGTCATCGTGGGGCTTTTGGAAGAGTTTCCGGAGGTGAGGTACTTTAAGAAGTTTGGTTAATACACAGAAAGCACTTGAAGCAACACCTGGTACATGGTGAATGCTCAATAATCTTGGCCATTACTACTATCACTAACTGGAAAGTAAAAGACAGCCTTAGTTGGGGGCAAGTGGTCATCATGGAGCTTTGGGCAGTTTCTGGAGGTGAGGTACTTTAGGAAGCTTGAAGCATTAAAGGAAGGCAAAGGGAGGTAAGACTGCTCTTCCAGGAAAAGCACCATCTTTCTAGGCAGGGACCAGGAGAACTGGCAGCGTATTTGAAACGAGAATAACGGTCAGGGCTTAAGGCCTTGGTTCCCGGCCCCAACAGCACATTAAAATCTCCTGGGATAGATTTGTTTTAAATACTGAAGGCCAGACCCCAAACCTGACTTATCAAATCAAAATCCCTGGAGCTGGGCCCAAGTGTGTGTGTTTTTTAATTTTCCCCACACGATTATAATGTGTAATAATGTGCAGATTGAGGAGGACAATTATTTTAAAGTGCTCAGGTCTGGGGCCTGGGCCTCATCTCATCTCTGTGCACACAAAGACAATCCACAATAGGCTAAAGTCAAGGCCCTTCGCCAAAATCCAACGATATCATGATGATTGGCACGGAGTTAAGAGACACACTAATCACCCATGTGCCTTCTTTATCAACAGAACCACGTGCTAAAATGAAGGACAACAGACAATGATAAACATGCCCTAGATGCACTAGAATGACTAGAATGAAAAAGAAATTAGAATGCATTAGAAATACGCACTAGAACACAGTCAAATCTTCAAAACGCATGGTCCCTGTCTCCTCCATACTTTCCCTCCCTGCTCCAGCTGAAACTCTAAGCCAACTGCACAACAGCACAAACTCTAAACCTGAACATCCCAACAAGGATGTAGCCAACCATTAAGGTGGACTTCTGTTTCCATGTGAGGCCTCCCAACCCTCAAGCAGTCAGATCAGGTGGAGGGAGCATGTCTAACCTCTCTCCAGGTGAGGAACGAGCTCCGAGTTCAAGAGGACAGGCTAGTGCCCACCCAACTCCCCCTGGCACTTTCTGTCCCATTCATTTCATTCAGGCCCAACATTTCCCATCAGAAGAAAGACTTCCCACCTTGCAGTAAAAATATCAGAGCCCCAGCGCTCCATGACCCATGACAGCCTCTCTCCAGATTTGGATCTGCCCCACCCACCCCAACTCCCACTAAGTCCTTTCTCCCTCTGGAGGGCTTTTCCAGGTGTCTTTCAGAAGCCACTTTAAGTAGTTCAAGTACAGAGCAAATTAAAGCAGAAAGCTGGTTATTAAAGATGTTGGAAGGGTCAGAAGAGCAAAGGAGGGCAGAGAATTGTCACTTCGGGGTCAGGAAGCTGCTGCTAACCCTGGACTGGAGTCACAGTCCTTCCAATGCCCTTGAAATTGCCAGCAATGCCCATGGAGTGACAGCCATCTGCAGCCAGTGACCTCAGTGGGTGGTCCATTGCTACCGGCAGAGGCCCTGCCATAGCAAAGTGCTCTGTCACTGCCTCACTTTCTATCAGCCAGAGCAAGTCGCAGGTCAGCTCAGAGCCAAGGTGGGCAAATGGGCTTCACCTTGTGATGGAAAGAGCCACAAAGCCATTGCTACAGTCTTAATGTTTGTGTCCCCAAACCCCCAAATTCTTATGTTGAAACCTAACCCCCAAGGTGATGGTATCGGGAGATCGGACCTTTGGGAGGTGCTTGGGTCCTGGGTGTGGAAGCCTCATGAATGAGTTGGGTGTTGTTACAGAAGGGACCCCACAGAGCTCCCTGGACCCTGTCTGTCACCTACAAACCAAGAAGAGTAACCTCACCAGGACACCAAATTGACCTGCACCATTGACCTTGGACTTCTTGGCTTCCAGAACTGTGGGAGATAAATGTTTGTTTATAAGCCTCTCAGTTTATGGTATTTTGGTTACAGCAGCCTGAACGGACTACGATGGTTATTTCATAACGGGCACAGGCAGAGAAGTGATTCATTGGGACCGTGGAGCGATTGGTCCGGCCTGGCCAACTGGAGGCCCCTCCCGGCGGGCCCCCGGGCCTTGCAGCGGTGGGGGCCCCCTTCTGCGAGGTGGCGGGCTCACGAGGGCAGAGAGCTTGTCGATCTCTCCCTGCTGCCCCCTCACACCCGGCACGTGGCAGGGGCTGGAGGTTTGAACGTGCATCGGTTGAAGCAAACGGCGCCGAGAGGAAGCTGCTCTGGGCCCGGTGCACAGTCCCTGAACGCGCGACCTGCGCGGCCCTCTCCTCGGACTCGGTCCCCGCCCGGCCACGTGCAGAAGGTGGTTAGCAGATGCCGCTGCGGGGCGAGGGCTGTAGAAATTCCTCGCGCTTGATATCCCCGTGGATTCCGGGATCTGCAGCTCTCCCCGCCGCCAGGAGAAGCAGCCTCTCACCGCCGCCGCCCCCCTTTCGTTGCCGGGGTGGTAACGCTCGGGGGAGCGGAGCAGACGGCCAGCGCTTCACCTTTCTTTCCATGACATAGCGCGTCTGAGAATGTGCGGTGGCCCAGCGCGGGCGCTGAGCGTGGGCCCGGTGTCAGCCCCAGCACGCGCTCGGGGCTGCGGCACCGCCTGGCCGGAGGGGCAGCGGGGGCTCCCCGAGCACAGGGAGAAGCTCAGCGTCTCCCCAGCTGAGAGCGCGGGTCAGCCAGGAGGCCTCGAGGGTACACACGTCTTGTCGCGGCTCCCGATACACACAGGCACACACGCACGCACTCAGCCTGCAGCCAGCAGGGCTGCAGTGCCCCAGGCCTCTTGCTGTCACGCCCTCTCCTGGTCCTAGCCAGCATCCCTTCAGTCCGGTGACACTGCCAACACGTTAAGACTGGCCCAGCCCGAAGGACCCGCTGGACTCCGTGTTGGGTGCTGAGCTTCTGCACGGTGATTTCTGGTTTGGGGTCCCCCGCATCCACACCCAGCTCTGATTTGCCCTCTGAGGCTGATGCTTCTCCCAGCTTCTCCTCTGGGCCCTGGTCTTGGCCTGTGACACTCCAACCAGAACTCCCTCCCTGGAAAGGTGGCACATGGGGCAAGAGTCCACGGTCAGAGTGAAGGAGCTCGGGTTTTATTCTGAGAGCAGTGGGGGCCACTGGATGCTTTTCCACGGAGAGCAACATACTCCAATTCGCATTTGTTTAAGGTATCTCTCATGTGTGCGTAACAAAGATTGCGAAAAAGCAAAAGAATACGTGGGGAGAAGAGCTAAGTGGAGACTGGGATAGCCCAGGAATGGACCCTGGGGCTGGCGATAGAGAATGGTTGACAGATTTCAGTTATTGGAATAATTTAGTACCAGCCCTGGTGGTAAAAAAAGAAACACTACATTAAGAGTGAACAAAAACAATAACAACAAATAAAACCTTTAGTGGCTGACAGATAGCACACATTTATTCATATGCTTTTAGACTCCTTGCCTCATCAACATCACTTTCAAAATCAGCCCCAAGCCTCTTTAAATTCAGAACTGAAATATTTTTCTGAATCACGTTAGGCAGTCCCATCAAGCATATTGGGAGTGATGTGCTGTTTATCCTGATGGTTAACAGCCATTGGGCACCTGCCATTTGTCAAGCATCCCTCTTAGCATTTATTTGGACTGACTCATTTGGTCCTTGTGACTCTCGCATTAGGTAGGTGCAGTTATTTCCCCCAAGCACAGCTGAGGACGTCAGGGCAGACCGCGGTGACCCCATTCTCTAGCTATTGAAAGGCAGGTGGTACGGCGCTAGATCTGCATGTTAACAAACACGCCCTAACTCTCACGACCCAATCTTTGATCTTGACGTTTTGGGAAGCTTTGACTAACACAGGAGTTTGTTTGCATTCCTTATTTGGTTAAATTAATTGCTCTGTTTTTTCCTTCACTGAAGTATACATTCCTGGAAGTTAAAAGTCAGCTGGAAGCTTTGGGCAGCTCCATGTTGGGTGCTTTGATGTTCTTCATGAATCAGTCATACCAACGCCGCTGGCTTTGAAGAATCTGTGCTGAATTCCAGGATATTTGACAATTTCAACTGCATTAGTGGCATTTCCTGATGATGGAAAACCTGAGAAGTCAGCCAAGTTCTTGTTTCAGTGCTCAATCCTTGTATAACTTCTTCAGGAAGCTTCAGGAAGGGGGCAACACTAAGGAGTAGTCATCCCTGTAAGGTGTCACCAAATCCAATAATGCTACTGAAGTGACAATCAGACGAGTGGAGGAAGGTCATGCTGGAAATAACAGCTCTGTCACAGCAGGCTGCATTACTGGGCAGCTGACAGATTTCTTTTGATGTCTATTATAAGATGCATCCCCTTTTTATAAGAACGTGAAATACATGAAATAACAAATTTCAGATGGAGGGAAATAGGGTATTCTGGAACTAAAATCTCCCTTTTCTTTAGGCAAGAAGTCCATCTCCCTCATGGCATCAGGTAGTATTGTCTTATATTTTATTATGACCGTTCATGAGCCTTGTGAGTATAAGCAGGTTACTCTGAATTCAGTTTCTCCTCCAAAAAATGAGGCTAATAGCACCTACCTCCCCGGTTCTTAGGAAGATGAAATAAGAGAGTGCATAGGAAGAACTTGCACCAGTGACTTATCAATGAATGGTAAACTGCTATTATTACTACTATCATCATCATAGTAGCAGATCTCCTACCTATTACTAACCAAGACCCTTAGTCAACTGGTTAAATGGAAAAGTCAGATCAAGTGTGAAATTAATAATAAATATATATTCAAATGTCGATTTCTATTTATATTGAGTACCTTGCAGCAGGCTAACACTTATGCCAGGAAAAGGAGAAAAGCCAATTAAAATGCAAAAATAAACCTGTTTGAGATCATGAGAGAGTTGCTGGGGCAGCTAGTACGTGAGGATTCAAGATCCCAGTGAGAAGGGGACCACAGAGCAATGAACCAACCATCTCCTCTCTTTCTCCCAGTGGCAAGGTAGCCAGGCAGGCAGAGAACAGCTGGTGAGGGCAGAGATGCCAGGAAAACTCTCAAAAAATCTCACAGTGCTAGGGAGATAAAAATTACAGTTCAAGTCTCCCAAGGCAGCCAAGAATTGAGGGACAGAAATCTCTGACAGAGACAAGCATAGAGGAGTGAGCCCAACACTTCCTCTCAAAGCATTTACACCAAGCAGAAGCTTAAGAAGCCAAACAGCAGCACGCTGGAAATTTTAACCCCATAATGTCTTGTCTGTTGACTGTTTAGGATTCTGATACTGAAGCTGAATAAACAAGGACTCTTTTGCTTGCATTTAAAATTCTTTTCTTTTTTTAAATCCTCACCGAAGGACATTTTTCCATTGCCTTTCCATTGGAAGGGAGAGAGAGAGAAACGTCGATGTGAGAGAGACACATTGACTGGTTGCCTCCCACAGGTGCCCCGACTGGGGCCGGGGATCGAGCCTGCAACCGAGGTACATGCCCTTGGCCGGAGCCCAATCCTGGACCCTTCTGTCCATGGACTGATGCTCTAACCACTGAGCCAAACTGGCCAGGGCTTAAAATTCATTTTTAAAGAGGACTATAATAGGAGAGCGTCAGAGTTCATGTTCTTAATCACTGGGCTGTGTGAGTATGGAGACTTACACTTAACCTTAATCTCTTAACACATTCGGGCTTACCTGTGCATTTTCAGAAACAGTAAAGAATTCTGGAATTTGCCTGAAATAGTACTATGTATATCAAATTTTAAAATTAGATCCATAATTAAAAACCTTCACAAAGAAATTCAGACCCAGATAGCTTCACTCATAAATTTTTCTAAATATTTAAAGAGGAAATAACATTTATCTTAAACAATCTCTTTCAAATAAAAGCAAAAAAGAAAACACTTCCTAACTTATTTTATCATGTCAGCATAACCTTGAAAACTAAACCTAACAAGCACATTATAAGAATCGGAAATTACAGGCCAATCTCTCACATAAACAGATAGAGAAAATGTAACCAAATATTTCCTCACCTCATATAAGAAGAATATGTGACAACCAAGTTGGGTTTGCTCTCATGATGCAAGGTAGGTTTTACATTCAAAATTAATCAATCTATCACATTAGGATAATACAAAAGAACAGTCATAAGACCAGCTCAATAAATGAATAAAAAGTCATTTATAAAGCCAACATCCACTTTAAATTTTAAAAAAGCTTAGCAGCCCTGACCAGTGTGGCTCAGTTGGTTGGAGCATGGTCCCATACTCCAAGAGGTGGCAGGTTCGACTCCCAGTCAGGGTACAGACCCAGGTTGTGGGCTGGATCCCCAGTCGGGATTCATGCGGAGGCAACCAATTGATGTTTCCCTCTTACATCGATCTTTCTCTCTCTCTCTCACCTTTCCTCTCTCTCTCAAATCAATAATTAAAAAGAAAAAAAAAAACAAAAAAAAACTTGAGTTTAAAAAAAAGCTTAGCAAACTAAGCTTGGAATCAAACTTTTTTAATTTGATATTTTTAAAGCTACAGAAATCATACTTAATAATAAAATATTGAAAGTTTCCACCTGAGATCAGGAAGGAGACAAGAGTGTCTGCTATTAGCATTTTAGTCAACATTGTACTGGAAGTCATAGCCAGTATAACAACAAAATAAAAATAAATAAATGAAAGGCCTAGGGATTGAAAAGGAAAAAAATATTGACAGATAACATAATGGTGTACGCAGAAAAAAACAAAGTATTCTGCAGATAAATAAATTAATTAAGTAGGGAAGCTGGAAAGGGTTAGCAGATATAACATCAAAGTATTGTAAAATTAATATTTTGATACACTATCAATAAGCAATTACAAATGAGAATTTTAAAGTTACCTATACAATATCAAAAATATCAACTACTTAAAATTAAAACAAAATATGTATGACTTTCACACTAAAAACTAAAAGTACTGAGAGACGTATAAAGGCCTACATAAATAGAAGCATCTGCTATATTTTAATAGAGGGGCGGGCCAGGTCATTTAAAGGTGCCCAATCTTCTCGACTAGATCTATAGATTCAATGAAATGTGCAGCAGAGGCGCGTGGGTGTGTGGCTGTGGGTGTGTGGCCACGTGTGTGGGTGGGTGTGAAAACTGAGCTGCTGTTCTAATATTTATATGGAAATGAGAAGGACCAATAGCCAAGATAATCCTGAAGAGTAAGAAGAGAACAGAGGACCCCGGCCGGGCAGCTCAGTTGGTTAGAGCAACATGCCCACATGCCAAGGTTCCTGGTTCGATCCCCGGTCAGGGCACACACAAGAATCAAGCAGTGAATGCGCACTAAGTGGGACAACAAATCGATGTTTCTCTCTCTCAACTAAATAAATAAATAAAATTAAAAAGTTAGAAAACAGAAGATTTACCCTACCGGATGTCAAGACTTAAAGCTACGTAATCAAGAGAGTGTGGTATTGGTGAGAGCGTTGCAACTAGACCTGCAGCATTGAGCAGAGATTCCGAAACAAAGATGAAATGCATGGAGTGAGGAAAGGATGGTCTTCAATACGTAGGGGCTTGGTCTATTGGATATGCACATGGAAAAAGATCAAGCATCGGGCTCTACCTCACATTGCACACAAAAATCAATTCCAGGTGTATCAGAGACCCAAATATGAGAGGTAAAACAATAAAGCTTTTAGAAGATAGCACGGGATAATATTCTTACAATCATAAACAGAACCAGAGGGAGAAAAATGACTAGCTGTACCATGATAATATCAAGAACGTCTGTTTCTCGAAGGCACCACTAATGCCCTAAAGAGATGGGCCGCAGCGTGGGGGAAGGTATTTGGGATACGCGCAGCCAATGAAGAACTGAAACCCAGATTATACACAGACAGAACAAACTCTACAAATCTCTAAGGAAAGTACACATTCCAGCAGAAAAAATACAAAACTGACTCGAATAGGCACTGCATTAAACGGAATAGCAACATGGCCAGTAAACATTTGAAAAGTTGTTCATCTTCGTGGGAAGTGCAAAGTAATGCCACAGGAGACAGCACTGCGACCTTGATTTCTAAATACTATGCTCTAAAAAAGGAATCAGGGCTCCACAGGGAAATGGATGATTCTAAGGTTGGGGCAGAGGGACTGCAATATGAACCGGGGGGATCTTGTAGTACCAGAAAGTAAGAAAGTGCTTTAAAAAATGGGGTGGGGGCACATTAAAAGGACATGGGAACCACCCTGAAAGAGCTCCCAATGGCCAAAGCTAGAAAAATTTGAACAACAAATAAATAGCATAGTATTGGATTATAACCTGAAGCGTGAAATTAATATACATGAATCCATACTGAAGAAGGGAAGGAAGGAAGGAATGGAGGGAGGGAGGGAGGGAGGGAGGGAGGGAGGGAGGGAGGGAGGGAGGGAGGGAGGGAGGGAGGGAGGGAGGGAGGGAACACAATTCTTTCTTGCAGAATTCCAAGTAATATATGTACCACTCCACCCTCCAGAAGGTAAAACTTAATTCTCCTTCCCCCAACACCCCCTCCCCTTGAGGGCAGGCTAGACTTAGTGATTCATTTCCAAACTAGAGAATAGGGAAGGAGAAATAGTGGCTTTGCAGTGGAGAAACCTGGCAAACACGGCCCTAACCGAGTGATGAAGGTTAACATCGTCGGCGATGTCATATGGCCGGCATGTAGTCCTTAATTATGGTGTAATGAGAAGAGTACTTCACGTCTCTGGTATTCTTTCCAAAAACCTTTAACCCCATTCTAGTCATGACATCAGGCAGACCAGATTGGGGATACGCTGCAGGATACCTTGCCAGGATTTCTCAAGACCCTCAGGGTCGTGAAAGCAAGGAAAGAGCAGGAAACTCTCCCAGACCAGAAGAGGCAGGAGACATGATAACTGAATGCAGTGTGGTTCCCTGGACTCGCTCCTGGAACAGAAAGAGGACAGCAATGAAAAAACTGAGGAAATCCAAGTCAAGTCTGGAGTGCACTTAACAGTATTGCCCACTGTCGGTTTCTTGGCTTTGACAATATACTGTGGGAATGTAAGACGTTAACAATGGAGAAAACTGGGGGAGGCCTATATAGAACTCCCAAAACTGCCTCTGTGACTTTCCCACAAATCTAAACTCATCCCACAATAAAAGACTTATTAAAAACAAACAAACACTATTGTCCGTATTTACATGCATGCATGCAGAACCCAGGGACACAGACGATAGTATGGGCGGGACTGGGGAGAGGGGTGGGTGTGGGGTGGAAGGGGTCAATGGGGAAAAAAGGGGACATCTGTAATATTTTGAACAATTAAAAAAAAAGCTTTGTTCTATTCTTAAATCTTCTAGGCTTAAAATGATTTCAAGATAAAAGTATTTTAAAATTTAAAAAAATATAAAAAATAAAACTACGCTCTTCTACACAGTCTTTGCTATGAGCATGTACAAATGTATGGAATTCAAGTTACGTCATAAACTAATTCATGCATTAACTATCTGGAACATATTGCAACAAACCTTGATAATACACAGGTGAAAAAACAAACAAACAAAAACAAACAAAAAGCGATGAGATACCACTTCACCTCCACAGGAACATCTAAAGCTAAATACCACAACGACACACACTGGACCAAGTACTGGCAAGGGTGATGGAGCTACTAGAATTTTCATATGGGAGGGAGCATAAACCAATGACACAACCACTTTGGAAAACACTTTGACAGTATCTGCAAAACTTGAATATATGTACAACTTAGGACCCAGCAAGTTCCCTCCTAGACAGATACCAAAAGACATGCATGTGCACGTTAATCACCAGACCTGTATGAAAATGCTTATAGCGGCACCATTGGTAATAGCCAGACACTGGGAACGACATAAATACCCTCCAATAGCAGAATGGGGTGCTCCCCTCTTCCAAGGCACCATGGGAACTCAGATGATGGGCAGCTGTCCAGGTGTCTTATTTTGGTAGATGTCACATGTCTTTTTGGTTTCCATTTCTGAGTGCCTACTGTATACCACCACATAGCTCATTGAACAGTGACCAAGTCATTTCTACATTAACAACATGAATGGATTTTACAAACATAATGCCCAATAAAAGAAATCAGGCCAAAAACAAAAAGCAAAAACATTCTTCTTGATTGATATAATAGGCAAAAGTAATCGATGCTTATAGAAGTCAGAGTAGTGGTCACCTTTGGGGTGCAATGATCGGGTTAAGGCATAAGGAAAGATTTTTGGGTGCTGGCAAAGTTTTACTTCCCGATCTGGTTGCTGGTTACACTGGGTGTTCACTCTGTGAAAATACATCCCCCTAGACTCTTAGATCTGTGCACTTTCCTCTAAGTGTGTTACACTTCAATAAAAATGTTTCTTAAAGCTAAAAAAAATGATACGTAATACTTCAAACCTGTTTAATTTTAACTTAAAGCATATAAATGCACATTCATTCACCACTCTTTGATGCGGAGCCAAGGCTTCTCTTTGAGAACGGGTCTGCTAACTGGAGCTTCTTGTCATCTTTCTTACGTAAACCACACCCATAATGCATCATCGACAATTTCCAGCACCAGTTTCTTTGAAGTAGAGAGAAACCTTAAAGACCCTTGTAAAGCAATCTGAGCACAGAATCTTGCTAGAATTTTATGATCTTCCCAATCCTTTCATTGTCTCAACCACACCCAATTTCATAGCTTTCTTCTTTTTTTCCCCCAGTAATTCTTCTAAGTCTTTTCAAAGCTTTTAACTCAGCATTCATAGGCAAATTTTCTCTTTTTTGCACACTTTTAATTTTGGGTTAATATTCCATTAAGTAATTAACAACTAAGACTGGCATAAATAGATTTGGAAGCAAACACTAATGATCCTTGATAGACATACAATTTTACTGATGGGAGCAGATAGACACGGGCATCCTGGAGAGTAGCCCAGATTCACAGGCGGTTCCCCTGATGTGGGCATGCATTTCTTGATATGTTTTGTAGAGGAAATAAAGAGCTTTAGTTAATCCTTTGTATTTGTCAAGGGGAGAGGCCACTCATTGTTAGTATGCACCTAAACTCCCAGCTCCTGCCACTGTCATTTCTGGATCACCTTCCTCCTGGGCCACTATGGAGGCCCCTTCATAACTTTCCACACAGGTACCATTTTCCTGTAAATTACAAAGCATGCACCTGTTTCCTGCTTAAAACTCTGAGATGTAGAGTGCCTGGTGTGCAGCGCATAGTGGGTGCTCACTAAATAAGTGTTGAATGAGCAAATGGCAAACAAATGGGTACATGAGTTTCCAGCTCCTCCAGGTCAGAGTTCCAGCTTTGGGGCTGTCCTAGAGGCCCTTCCTCTTCAGATCCTTCTCGCCTTCCTGGCCATCTGATCTTACATGTCCTCAGTGCACCCCCACCAAGCATCTCACGATCACCAGCCACACACTGTCACACACGCTGGTCTTTTGCATGAACTGCTCTTTTTCATTGCCTTACGTGGAGATGCCTAGGACCCACCCATTCACTCCTTCTTGAAGCTGAGCTTTCCCTCGCTCCACCCGGTGGGGTTCCTCAGATCTCCTGCTTTACAAACCCTGTTATCATTCCTGGTCACGTGCCTGTCTCTCCCACACATGGTGCAACCAAGAGACCTGAGGGCTGAGATTCAGGCTTCCCAGCCTCAATGTCTAGCTCAGACTTGGCATCGAATTGGTGCTCCACACAGGCTTGAAGGCAGGAGTTGGCTGGCCTGAGTTCAAATCCTGACTTTGCCACTTGATAGCTGTGGAGCCTTGGGCAGGTTCCTTCCCCAACACTCAGTTTCCTGTCAAATAAGAGCAATGATGCCTACCTCTGAATGTTCCTGTGAAGACTGAATGAAATCTATGTAAAAGCACTCAACAAACAGAACCGAAAAACACAGGGGCGTGCCAAATCTCAAGCCCTAGACGGCTAGACACCTGTGTCCACCTAGATCAAATGCAAGTCTGGGTGTGATAAGAACCCCAGCATCTGCATCAATAAATAGTTGTTAAATGAGTGAACGATGCTCTTCCACCCCTCACCCCCTTCCTTTGTCCTGCTCTCCTTTTCGCCCTTACCACCACTCTCCACATCCAGGCCCCAACTCTGTGGGTTATTTGAAATTAAAACCCCAAAGTTATTTTTCATAAGCAAGAACAATCACTCTTGGTTCTGCTGGCACAGCATCCTGACAGGGGGCTGGCAACAGCCAGTTCACAGTGAGCCCTGCCAGGGGGCTGTGCACATGCTTCTAAGAATAACTCAGTGTCCAAGAATTCCGCCTGTTCTATCGCAAGCTGGGGCCGCCGGGCAGCTGGTTTGCATTAGCGCCGAGGGCGATGGTATTCCACTTTGCTACAGCGGGGCCAGGCGCCTCCTCCCCTCCTCTGCTCCCGCCCTGGGCTGCCATCGAGCAAGCGTCTTCACTTAACAGTCTTGAAAGCACCAGGGAAGAGTCTGGTTAGAGGTAAACTGCAGAGCGCATGAAGCCTGCCTTCTGGGTCCTTTCATCTCACATCTGGGACATACATCACACTTCCATTTGGGGTATCTTTCTGAGTGCCCCCCATAATCTCAGGACTCCAAGGCCATTAGGAACATCTCATCCAAACTTGCCCTCGCAAGAGCAGCCAATCCCTGGGCCCATGCCTGACCTTCTCGCCTTCATTCATTCATTCATTCATTCATTCATTCATTTCTATACAGAATTATCGAACACTGAAGTTAAAGGGGACCCAGGACACCACTTATGGAGGCAGTTTGACCTGCAGTGGTTCTTAGCTGGCTTCGAGGGGACAGTGCACTCTCCCAAGGACATTTGACAATGTCTGAGAATACTTATTTTGGGGTGTCACCAAGAGAAAGGGCAGCATTAACGTTTAGTGGGGCAAGAGCTAAGGATACAAAATATCCTGCAATGCACCAAACATTCCTACATGATGAGGGGCTATGCAACCAGAAGCGCCCATGGTGTTCCTCTTGAGAAGCGCCCTGGACGGGCATGTGTCCTCTCCCCTCCTGCCACGCAGCGTATGAGTTAGGGGCGCAGGCTTCCTCATTCCTGGCCTCTCCATGGCTTGTCCTCAAGCATTTGAAATAGATTTGTTTTATGGTGGAGAAAAGAAAGATTATGGGCCATGGTGTCCAAAGGACCAGGACAAACGTTCTGCTTCTGCTCCCCCAGCTGCAAAAACTTGAGCAGAGCTAATGATCCTCAGACACCAGGCTCCTGATCTGTGTAATGGGGCTCACAACACCTACGTTATGAGATGACTATGAGCATGGTTGTCATATTGCACAATTCCTGGAATTGAGTAACGTGGCCCAGTGGCGAGAATTAAACAAGAGAACTTACATAGAGTACTGGGTGCATAGTAGGCATTGACTATACTGAATATACTGTAGATGTTACATGTAATGTGCCTTATGCTTGGCATGTAACAGAGGCTCTAAAAATGTCAACCCTTTTCCCTCTCTCCCTCCTTCTGTAGATGTCATGTGACTTGCTGAAGGTCATCTATGATTCATTGAACAAGGGCTCATAAAAAAGACATGGTCCCTACTCTCATAGAATTTAAAAATCAAAGGTTCTGATCAGTCCTGTATGTATGTATGTGTTTGCACATATGAGCATGAGACAGGTACAAAAATATATTAAACTGTAAAGATGTACAGCCTACCTCTTCTGTACCTCACCTTCCGCTATTCCAAAATGAATGATCTTTCAATCATTTGGTCCATTACCAGGTCTTTGTCATGCTGACAGAGAGAGTAGACAGAAGGATGGTAAAAGCAAAATTGCTCTATATAGGACAGGATGAGGTAGAAATGAGGAGGGAGGAGAAAGGAAAGACCACAGAAAGTGAGAATGAGGGGGAGAAATGGGAAGTGGCTTCCTGGAGGAGTTGGTTCTTGGGGCAAGAGGTTCCTGGACAGGTTTGGGGATTATCAAGTTGCTGTGGTGCTTCAGGGCTGGGGAACCTTTTCTCTGCTAAGGGCCATTGGGATATTTATAACATCATTCATGGGTCATAGAAAATTATCAACTTTAAAATTGGCCTGCTATATTTGGTCAAACATTTAATTGAATTTATTGAATTTCGAGTCCTGCCTGCAGTTGCCTTGGCAGGGCCAGACCAAATGATCTCAAAGGCCGGGCGTTCCCCACCCCTGGATAGAGACTGTAATCAGGGCAACCCCATTGTGAGTCCCTGAGAAATAGCTGTGATTGGCTCAAACTCCCAAAAGATTCCTCCCAAAGATTTCTACAAAGTCCTTGTGTAGTCATTGGGTCCAGGTTCTTGCTTCCCTCCATCTGTACTTTCAGCTTCATGCCACCTCAACCCAGATATAAAACCCGGCTCTTTCTTCAATTCTCTCCAGGAGCTGCTCACTCAAAGCTCTCATGAGAGCCGTAGACTTCCCTCAAGTGAGAAAAGAGATTACATAGCACCGATGTTAGGAGGAGCTGCAGACTCCTTATCTAAAAGGCCCTTGCCACCCCCAGCAGGGAGGCTGTCTGCACTGCTCGGATGCCCCACCTTGATGATTTCACTGGGTCTCCCTCTCTTCCCCATTCCTTCCCATCACCTCTTCCCTGCCCTTCCCTCCCTCTCAGGAGTGGAAAACAAATGTCTCTCTTTCTTCCAGGCACACACCTGAGCCATCCTGTGAGCCCACCAAAACCCATGCCTTTCTGGCTTGCCTACCCCCTTAATGGACAGATTCAGGTGTTTTTAGTCAAAGCTGTTCCCTCTCCAAAAGAATGATGTTAGATCATAGACATTTCACCTCATTTTTCTATCTACAACTTAAATAACAAACCCAAATTGTTGAGTGAAGCAAAGCGGCGTGGAGATGCAGTGGGCTGGGCTGGGAGGAATCAGGCCCCGGACAGGGCTGACTCAAAGGATAGATGGGATTTGGAAAGAACCGGAGAGGGAGTCCAGGGGTATCACAGCAGCAATAAAAATGTGGAGGCTGAATTGGCACAGAATATACAAGGGAGGTGAAGAACCTGCTCAAGCCAAAGCCAACAAGCCCTTGGCTCCCAGCGCAGGATAAAAGCATGGGCATTAAGGTGGGATCGTGAGTGGGGGACTCTGAGCGTGTCAGACTAAGCTTCTGACCGAAATCCGATCTCTGCTTTGGGACGAGCTCATCCACCTGTTAGGACTTTGTTATTGTTGTTGAGAAAACCGTACCAATGATCCTTTAAGATATGCAAAAGTAAAGCAAGAACATCCTGGGGAAAAACAGGAATCCAATCGATTAAATGCAGCTGATTGAGACAGACAAGCTGCAGAGCCCATTCAGTTATGCCCAGAGCTTCCCACAGCTGCATCTCTGTGGATGCTATTTGGTGGGGGGGGGGGGGGGGGGGGGGGCTAGAAAACTTTCTATATGGATTTATCTACTGTACAATGCAACAGCTTTTTTATTTTTTTGAAGTTGGACGTTTATTCCTTCAAACAGTTGTTTGCAGAAGGGTCAGAATTCAAATGGACAAGTGCTCGGAAGGGGCAGGCAAATGTGCCCTTTTGTCCCTCACAGAGGACGAGCAACAAGAAAAGGGAGTTGGATTTTGTTTGGTGCAACTCAGCATAGATCTCACTCGAGGTTCGTCAAGACAGCGTTGTTGTTCTCACAGCCTAACTCGGAGTGTCCACCGTGATCACACCAACCTCACAAAATAAAGTCATTCTAAGAAAATACTGCTGTGTTCATTTGTTTAATATTTGAAGCCTCCCGATAAAAAATTGCTTTATTAATTTTTGTATAAAAGAATTGCTATAGTCTACAACTATGATTTTTTTCCCTACCCAGCATCCATTCCCTCCAATTCTACAAACTAGCACTCCAGTTTTCCATCAGAAGTGCTCCCCCCCACCCCCATCTCAGGCACTTGGCAACAGCATTATTAACAATCGATCGTTTATGCCACTTGCTGGCCGTGGTGATTGGTGGCCTGTCCTCACCACCAAATTTGAAGTAGAAACCCAATCACTGTTAATCATATTTCCCTATTTTTATTTTCCACACAGTTCTTATCATTACCTGATGTATTTTCTTTATTGTTTACTTAATTTTTTTGAGGTGTGTGTATCTCCCACTTCTGAAATGAACAATGGGATCTCATATGTCTATTTAATGCCATATTCCTTGTAACCTAAAATGCTGCTGGGACATGGAAAGCAATCAACATTTTTTTGGTTGAATGGTTTAACAAACAATGAACCAACGAAATGGTTCAAAAGTGGAAATGTAGCATAAGTGTGTCCGGTAAGAACTAATTCTAGAAATGTTGCTGGCATGATGAAGGAAATGTCATTCAGCCGTGGAGCTATAAACCTAGAGCTGCCAGAGGTTACCTCAATAGTAAGCCCCCCAACCATGCTAAGAATGAAGTCAATACCAAGAAAGATAGAGACAGAGCTGTAGCCAACTAACTTTCTGATAAAAATCACATGAGCACCTGGATCTAGCTATTCCTGAAGTCAGTTACTCTTTAGTATTGGGGTGCATCCTTAGGACTCTCAGCTATCAGTCTGCAGATGTGCTTGCTGACCTCTGCATCACAGCCAGTCAGTTCTGCAGAACACTCCGGGCCTGAGCCTGGGGCTGCAGTCTCGCCCCGGGAAGAACAGTGTCTGCATTGTACTCTTCCCAGAGATTTTTCCTGAAAAGACGGAAAACATCAGCAGGAAACATTAGCACATATACGGTTGCCTGGGGGACAGCTCAAAGCTCATGGAACAAGTACAGACACAACAGACATCATGGCCCTGCGCCCGCAGTCCACTTCCCTCCACAGGAAAACTGCCTGAAGAAGGAAACCAGACATCACCTTTCATAAACGTGTGCAGCACTCCTTCTGTATTTCTCTCCTGTGGCCCAGTGTGGTGTGAGAAGAAAGAGCATTGATCCCAGCGCCAGAGGATCTGGGTCCTAGTTTCTGCTCTGTCTTGCTCTCTGCCCTAAGGCCACGGAATCTTTCCACAGTTCAATCAACATTTACTGTGCACAGTCCTGAGAGGGCTATGTCCCTATGATTCTTCTTGTTGAAGACAAGTGACCAAAATTCAGATGAGCTAGTTTAAGCCAAAGAGAGAACAAGGATATTGATGGACTCTGGGAATCTTAGGAAAGGTTTCAAGAAAGTCCAAATTGGAGTAAGTGCAAGACTGAAGTAAAGGGGGGAATGCCTAAGTCATTCCTTAAAAATTTGGAGCACTTCAGAGATTGAGGATACTCTAACTAAGGCTTTAACATCAAGGCATGAACAGCTCTTTGTAGAACATGAACAGCTCTTTACATCATGTGAAGAGTTTCCACACACCCTACCCTCTCATTCACCTCTTTCTTCTGTGTCCTGGGCTCCCTCATCTCTGCAGGCTAGACCGGAAGGAACAAGTACAGACCTGTTTGAACATAACATGGCCCAGGAAATACAATCCAACCTGCAAATGTAAGTAAGCTTGGAATACAGTGCTGAAGTCAGGTTGTTACAGAAGTTTGCATTCATTCTGTTGAAAATGGATAATTATTTAAGACAGAAAATACTCATTTATTCTGTAGTATTTACTGAGCACATAGTATACACAAGGCTTTCTACTAAAATAATAATAATAAATAAGGCACAATCCCTGATGTCAAGAGAATTGCCATCTAATACGGCAGTTGAAAGATGAATCTAGAAACATCTAGAGTAGCACTGTCCAATAGAAATATAATATGAGCCACAAATGTAACTTTAAGTTTTCTAGTACCCACATTACAAATGTAAAATGAAACAGGTGGAATTCATTTTAATAATATATTTTACTTAACCAAACAGATCAAAATTATTTCAACATGTAATCAATATAAGGAAATTATTATGAACTATTTTACATTCTTTTTTTTTCTTACTAAGTCTTCAAAACCCAATGTGTATTTTATATCTTAGTTTGGACTAGCCCAATGTTAAGTGTTTAATAGCCATATCTGATTAGTAGCTATCATATTGGACAACATACATCTCAAAGAAGTGGGAAAATCTGTCTGTGAACATCTTTCTTCTCTGTTTCAACTCTTTTCCTTGGATGGTGCCCTGATGTTTCTCTCCAGAACCACCTGTTCCCTAATTAGCTCATACATATTTTGGATGGAGTTGATGCCACATCTGATCCAGAGGTGGCAACTTGGGTCATTATATGGCTCTAGGCCTAGTGATTGGTTCACGGGTGGGCATATGGCCCAATCAGAATCATTAAAATACAATGATCCTTTTGTTAGAACTTCTAAAAAAGACACACACCCTCTTTTCTGCAGGACTTGAATCTAGGAGGATAGGAGCCTGAAGTGCCAAGGGCCACGATGAAACGCCTGAGAATGCAACCACCATGTCAAGGGTAGAAAGAGACAAAGAGAGATTCACTTCTCTATGTATCAACTTAGCTCCTAGAGAATTCCTGAATTCTTCAGTTACATGGATTGATAACCTCTTTACTCAAGCCAGTTTGAGTTTGGGTATTTTCTGAAAAGGGTCATGATATAAAAGGGAACTTCCACTCCACTCCCCAGGAGGAGGTAGCATAGGGGGATTTCATCCAGTTTCTCTTTCCACTCTTGTATCCTCTGCCTGAGAAGATAAGTAATTTAACTGGTGATACCAGTGAATCCTGACATCCACTGGGCTGCATGTATCAGGAGGCAGCATCACTACACTGAAGCAGCAATGGGGCCTGTCTCTCATTCTCACTGGTCTCTTGCTCTCTTGGATCACCAACCTCGCCATGAGTCTGCTCTCTCTGCCGCAGCTTCTCCTCCCGCAACTGAGTGGTTGAGTCAGGTCAGCCCTGGGGACTGTGTTTGATTTTTGCCTCCACAGTGGTGCCTGATTCATACCAGCAGCACAGTCACAATTGTGATGCATTGCCTCAGTTTCCCCAGGACAACCAGGCAAACAATGCATTTTCATAAAAAGATGATATGAATGTCTCATTGGAAAAACTCTCTGTCTTTCTCTGGGTCGCGTCCCTATGAAAAATTCTCAACGTTTAATTAAATTTTTCAATTCCTAAACGTCACCACTGCCCAGCCAAGTGTGGCTCAGTGGTTGAGCGTCGACCTTGGATCCAGGCGATCGGGGTTCGATTCCCGGTCAGGGCACATGCCCGGGTTGCGGGCTCGGTCAATGACTCTCTCATCACTGATGTTTCTATCTCTCTCTCCCTCTCCTTTCCTCTCTCTGAAAGCAACAAAGATATTAAATAAATTAAATAAATAAATAAATAAATAAATAAACATCACCACTTATTCATCAAACATTAAAAGAACACTCATTATATATAGGGCATGGCACTAGCCACTTGGGGTACAAAGATGAATATGTCACTGAACTCAAGGAGACAATGTCTGGTTTATGAAAATATTTTTTCATAAATAAGATAATATAATAAGAGAGAAAAGAACATGAAGAACATGAATAAGAGAGAAAAGAACATTGAGAAATGACACTTCAAAAGGTCAGGGGAAATGATGGGGAAAAATACCATGCAAACAGCATCCAAAAGAAAACTGGAATATTTATACTAGTATCAGACAAAATAGACCCCAAAACAAAAATTGTTTGCAAAGACAAAGGGAAACATTTGATAATGCTTAAAGGGACAATCCAGCAGGAAGACATAACAATTATAAACATACATGCGTCTAACAAGTGAGCCCCAAAATACCTGAAGCAAATCCCAACACAACTGAAGGGACAAACAGACAATTCAGTAATAATAATTGGAGATTTCAATGTCTTCTTCTTTTCACAATGGATAACGTATCTATTTTTGATGGATCCATTTAAGTAATGAGCAAATATTAACAAAGAACTAGAACTCAAACAATATGAAAAACCAGCTACACCTGGCAGACATCTACTGAACACTAGCCAACGGCAAAATACATATTCTTCTCAAGTGCACATGGAACATTCTTCAGCACCATACTGGTGCTGGGATTACTGGATATCCATGTGTTAACTTATGAAATTAGATCTCTTTCTCACATCACATACATAAATTAACTCAAAATGAATCACAGACCTAAAAGTAAGGCCTAAATCTATTTGTTAAACTATAAAAGTCTTCAATGAAAACATACGAGTAAATCTTCATGACCTTGGATTAGGCAAAGGTTTCTTAAATGTGACATCAAAGGTACAACCAACAAAATGAAAATCTTTTCTGCTTTAAAGTATACTATCAAGTAAGCAAAAAACAACAACCATGCAATGGGAGAAAAAATGCAAATTATAAATCTGAAAAGGTAAAGAATATATTTTTTAAATTACAAATGACCCATAAACAGGTGAAAAGATACAATCACTAGGGAAGTGCAAATCAGAACCACAATAAGATCCCACTTCATATCCACTAGGATGAATATAATTGAATTTTATGGTATTTGAATTATGTTTCAGTGAAACTGTTATTTTAAAAAAGACTTGAAGGGCTCAAGAAGGAGTTCCCAAAATAAACACCCTAACATCTACCTTAAAGGGGAAAAGAGTTTATTATAATCAACCAAGGCACATTTAGTAAGGAATTTTCAATGTAAGTTTACAAAGCACTAAGGTTAAATATTATAAATTATTATATACGCACTCTAGAAGCTTGCAGTCTAGTTGAGGACACACTGGCAAGAAATAAAATACAGGTTGCTTAGCACTTGCTAAGTTCCTATTCTATCAGCCTTTTTAACCTATGTATTATATTTTTATTTATATCTCACGACATCTTATTTGAAATTTGAAAACTAAGAGTATGAAACTCAAAAAAGGTTGGTTGAATTTCCAAAAACCATTCAGCTACTAAACACCTGGGTTTGGCCCAAGATCTGCCTCAACACCTCACCACCTGAGTAGTGTCAGGTCTTGTGAGTCTTGGGTAATAAACTTCATAATTTATCTTATCTGGCCTGCTACGCCTACCCTTTCCCCGGGACATCTGGTAGACCATAGCAGAGCCCCAACCGCACCCATGGGCTGGTGGGGACCCTCAACATAAACACCCTGCCCGTCCAGAATATAACATGCTGAACTCTTTCTTCCCGACACATGGATATGCCTGGCCCCACCCTGTACGAATCACTTACTTCTTAAATATAATAGTTTGCTCTTATACAATTATACAACCTTTGTATTTCCAGCAGAGACGTCATGCCTCTGGATTCTGATCCCATTTCAGTTGTGAGTCAAGGGATCCTGGTTGGTGTTCAGTACATTAAACAGTAACCAAAATAAATATCCTAGAAGCCAGAATCCTAAGGTTGTCTCCCACTCGGGAGGTTGTGAGGTTTCCGTTGTCAGTGTATGTTTTCCTTTCAAGACAAGGCAAGCTATGTGTGTGCTAAGCAGGAATGTGACGGGATCCCCCACCCCCGCCGGCACTAAAAGGAAAATACGGGTCGAATAGAAGAAAGAAAAATGGCTCCAGAAAGAAAGAAGAGCCAAACTACATTTGGCATTTCCCCGCTCAGCTTCCCCCCAGTGCCGCCTGCCCGCGGCCGGCTAACCCAGTGTCAGGCCCGAACGGTCCCCCTGTCCCCCTCGGCCCGGCTGCAGTCCCAGGAAGCAGGGGCGAGGGGGCATCGATGCCACACGGATGTGCGCGCCCCCTCTTGCCCGGGTAAAAGGCTCCTTTCAGGCGCGGCCCGTATCTCCCAGGCCAAGCCCCGATGTGGGGGATGCCACGCGGCCGTCGGGGCAGCGCTGCTCTCTCGCTGCCCCTTCGTGTCGGGCCCAGCCGTGTCCCCTGACGCTCAGCTGACAGAGGTGCGCTCGGCGGCCAGCGCTGCGCACACATGGCAGGCGGAGGCCGGGCCTCTGGGCTCAGCAGGGCGGTGACACCGGGAGACACCCCACGCTCCCCAAGGGGCTGCGGGATCCCCGGGGTGGGCACCGCGTGGGGTGCGGGTGCTGTCCGGGAGGACCGCACTCGGGACAGCGGCGGGGGGACGCTCGGTGAGCCCTCACTTCTTCCCGGGACCTGGGGGCACCGCCCTCTGCCCCGGGACCTGGGGCCCGTCTGTGCTGAGCGCGGCAGAGGCTCGCAGCCCCTTGTCCCGCTCGGCTCCTTCTGATGCTCGCGCGGGTAAAACGCGACTGCCTCCTGCCTCCTACCCCTCCGTCCCTCTGCCGTCCTCCGCCCTTCCCTCCGCCTCATCTCTCCCGGCGCCTTCCTTCCTTCCTCCTCTTTTCATCATCTTCCTTTCTTTTCTGTCCTCTCTCAGAGCCCTTTGTTCTTGCCTCCCTGGTGCTCACTTTCCCATTGTTGTCTCTGCTTTCCCTCCCTGAGTCTCTCCCTCTCACACACCAGTCTCCCCCCCAAACTCACCCCTCTCTCACACGCCAGTCTCCCCCACACCCCCTCTCTCACACACCAGTCTCCCCCACACCCCCTCTCACACACCAGTCTCCCCCACACCCTCCCTCTCACACACCAGTCTCCCCCACACCCCCTCTCTCACACGCCAGTCTCCCCCACACCCCCTCTCTCACACGCCAGTCTCCCCCACACCCCCTCTCTCACACACCAGTCTCCCCCACACCCTCCCTCTCACACACCAGTCTCCCCCACACCCCCCTCTCTCACACACCAGTCTCCCCCACACCCCCTCTCTCTCACACCAGTCTCCCCCACACCCCCTCTCTCACACGCCAGTCTCCCCCACACCCCCTCTCTCACACGCCAGTCTCCCCCCCACACACACACCCCTCTCTCACACACCAGTCTCCCCCCCACACACACACCCCTCTCTCACACACCAGTCTCCCCCCCACACACACACCCCTCTCTCACACGCCAGTCTCCCCCAAACTCACCCCTCTCTCACACACCAGTCTCCCCCCCACACACACACCCCTCTCTCACACACCAGTCTCCCCCCCACACACACACCCCTCTCTCACACACCAGTCTCCCCCACACACACACACACCCCTCTCTCACACACATGCCCTTACCAAGTCTCGGAGCCTGAAACATACCGAAGGCTCCAGCTCTGCCCTTTATTAGTTCGGGCCCAGGTTCTCTCTCTGTGGCTTCCCAGAGTCCTGGCTGTTCAGGTAAGTGACTGGCTGCTCTGGTTGTATGGGCCACTGGCCTATCTTAGCAGCAAGTCCTTCCACATTTGCAGGTTGGATGGGATTTCTACCAGGGTCTGTCTCCCCAGAAAGGCTTGCCCTCTCCTCTCGCCGCAGCCTCACTGCCCCCTGTTGCCTCGGTGGCAGTGTGACCCCTCGGCCCTGCTCCGAGGGCGGACAGGGGTCTCCTCACCAGGAGGGCCCCAGTCAGGCAGAGGCCCGCTTCTCCCCCGTCTTCGCTCACCCACTCCCTGTCTGTGCTCTTGCCAGCCTGTCTGAGTCTGGAACTTGCCAGAGCCTACCCCTTGTGACCAGAATTTTTCAAGAAATTTTATTAAGACCCTAATAGAAATGTAATCTGAATTTGTGAGGCTGTGGAGAGAGCACGGGTTTGGGGCCAATGCACCTGTAGGAAAGCCGGTGTGTTACCTTAGTGTGACAGCCTGCTGGTTGTCCCCTGAGGTGCATTTTCCCTTTACTACTCTGCAGCACAATCTCCCAAATATTGGCTGGGTAGATAGCCACCAGAATAAATACTACACTCTCCAAGCTCCGTTGCTGCTAGATGTGGACGTATCACGAATTTCCACCAATGGGCTGTTAGTGAATATGACTTTGTGGTCCTTACGTATATAAATCCTACGTTCGCAGTAAATCCTTATGTGTGTATGATATGGTTTGTATAACTCCCATGATGTATACCAAGTGGTATGTCTGTGCCACCCTTTTTCCCTTTCCCTCTTTCCTGGAGCTGGATTATAGGCGTGATAGCTGGAGCTGGAGCAGTCATCTTGGGCCACAAAGTAGGAGTCTTGTATTGGAGATGAGAAAGCAACAAGGTTGGAAGAAGCCTCGTTTCCCTGATGATCGTGGAGCTACAACTTCAGCCCTGGGCTGCTGATGTTTATGTGAAAACAAATCAATAAACAAACAAGCAAATTTATCTTATTTAAACCACTGCTTTCAGCAGGCGAGGAGGAATGTTCCGGCACTCCCTTCCCCCAACTCCAAAAGGAGGAGATCAGAATATACGATCACTGAGTCTATTCCAGGCCCCAAACACCAATGGTTCTGGTTAAAAGTCATGGATGCATTTCCAGAGCTCAAATTTCTGACTTAGCTTCAAATTCAGCTATAGGTCAGAATGGCTGGCACAACTTAAAAGGAACTCGCAGCTTTGATTTCTTTACTGTTCATCACTCTGTCTACGTAGTGACCGGGAGTCCCCAGTGACAGGCAGAGTAGAGCCGAAACCAGAGTAAAAGCAGTTCTCGTTTACTGAGCCTGTGCTGGGCTTCCTTTAATCTTCACGACAGCCTTAGGAAGCAGGTTCTAGCATTATCTACAGCTGAGGACACTGAGGCTCAGAAAGAAAGCGAGCCCCAGGCAGGATCCAGCTCAGGGTGTGTCTGACTCCGGAGCTGGTCGTCTCCCATGGTGACATCTCACTATGGGGAATCCAGAGAAGAGAACTCAGCTAGTGTGCACAAAGGAGAGGAAGGGGGAATGGGTGACCACTGGAGGTAAAGCCAAGGAAGAAAAACCAGCCCATCCCAAACCCTTCTTCCTTGACCAAAACCAAAGACACTGTGTGCTGAGTCCCTCCCTTGAGCAGGGCCTGGCTGGTGTAGCAGGCGATGGATGGGTCAGTCCCCTGGCACAGAGCACGGAGGGGTGCTCTTCTCAGGACAGGGCCAAACCCTGGCCAATTGGGGATGTTGGGGCTGGGAAATGCACCTGCCCACCTCCAGCGCAGGAGAAACACACGCTGGTTGTCCAGAGAAAGCCAGACTTGCCTTTTTCTCCCCCTTGAAACCAGTTCAGCCCAACCCCACGCCTGGCATGACCCCCGCCCAAGGAGAACACAATGCTGTGTGCCACCATGACGGCTGAGTATTCGCGGATCGTCTGAAGGAAAGGGTTTACTATCCCCATCCTACAGACCAGGAAACTGAGTCTCAGAGAAAAAGCGACTTGCAGGAAACCTCATGGCGGAGCCAGGATTAAAATCCTGGTCCAAAAGCTCCAGAGCCCATAAAGCTCCATGTTGGACATCAGACTCTCAAATGAGATCAGAGCCTTAATCTCAAAGCCAACGCCCCCTTCTAGGGAGCCAGGTCCAGGAAGGAAATATCATAATTTCTTCCAGCTCTTGACTGTAGGCATCATTCTAGAATAACCAGCTCTCATGGCTGGAAGATACCTTAGAGAGTTTATGGACCAACCGTGTCCCCTTAAAGTGGAGGAATTTGAACCCTAAAGAAGGGCCACCCTGATCAGGGGTCTCAGAGCTATCTGCGGCAGAGCCACCATCACACTCAAGGCCCTGACTCCTGTGCTGCACCACCCTGCGCTTCTATTTGGAGAGGAGGCTGCAGAAACTAGTGGTTCAGGGTGCGAGCCCTGCAGTCAGACATTCTTAGGTTCAAATCTCAGCCGCGCTCCATCTAAGCCATGTGCCATTACAGTTTTTTAAACTTCCCTGTATCTTACTTTCCTATGTGCCTTTGGAGACGATAATAGTACCTGTAATGATGAACAAAGGAGGTGATGCGGGGAAAGCAATCAGCACGGTCCTGGCACCCGGTAGCTCCTGGCAAACACCACTGTGTTTTCATCCAAGCGCAAGCCCCTCACCTCTCAGCAGACACGTCCTAAACAAGGGAGACCGAGGCAACAGGGGGAAGGGTTGAAATGAAATCAGCATGGAGAACACGGGCACTTTCTTCCCCTCTCCAGCTGACAGCGATAAATAGAACCTGGAGGTCGTATCATATCTCAGAGGGCGAATTCTAAACAAGGAGACCCAGGGCAGGGCACTGAGCCTCCCACCTCCAGCCTCACTTTCTCATCTGCTAAGGCATCATTTAGCAAGGACCTCCCCGTGTCACCCAGAAGGGTAATGACCAGGGCCCAGCCCTCTCTCCTAAGTGGGGAATTCCTCATCCCACAAGTGTTAGTATTTCCAGGGATTAGTGGGAAAGGCAGCTAAGCATCTAAATCCCTCGGAATGGAGAGCAGATAAAATCCTACTCATCCCCCACCCAGGCCCCCTTTTCCCCTCTCACGTGGCCTCGCCCTCCACACGCTCCCCCTGCCCTGAGCCTCTCCACAGCTAGTGCTGGGAAGGGGGCCCTGTCTGAGCAGAGAGACGGTTAAAGGGCCACAGCCCCACAGCAGCTGGGAAGGGTGGCTGTGTATGCTTAACAAGCTTGAGAGCAAATCCTAAGCACCCCAACTTGTTGCATATGTAAGCTGCCTAGGGGCTTCTGTTTTAAACAGAAAGTTAGAACAAGCCCCACTGGGCTCCGTCCGTGACGTTCCCTGCTGCATCACAGAGCAGAGGACCGGGAACACGAGCAGCGAGACAAGCGCAGGTATTGCAGGCAAGGAGGCCTCAGGTTCCCACCAGGCCCCCAGTCACTGGGGAGGGTGGCTGGTAGGTCACCAGCAGGGCTTCTGATCTGCCAAGCAAGCAGTAGGCTTTTCCCCGAAGGAAGCTGAGTGTGTAACTGACCAAGTTTCCCTTATAAAAGAGCTGCTGGAAAGTTGGGTGCCCAGCATGGGGCCCCAGAAACACGAGGGGGTTGCTATGCTGATCTTTTCTGCCTGTTGCTGGCTTCACTTTTGTCTACATTCTTGCTTGTTTCATTTTTGTTTTATACCTCGTTTTTAAATTGATGCCGTTTTATGGAATTTAAATATACTCGGAAACCTGTAATCCTTTCTGAGTCGAGGTAAGAACAAATAGTACAAAACAACGCCTGCAAGACTGTTTTTAGAATTATCAATAATCCAGGGTGGGGCAAAAGTAGGTTTACAGTTGTGAGTCTGCAAAACTCAAAGTTTATTCTTATGTTATTATTTATTAATTATTGGATTATTTTCCATTCGAACAACTATAAACCTACTTTTGCCTCTTTGAAAAGAGGGCTGAGAGGAGCCTGAAGAAAGTTTGGTCAAGGAGAGAGTCTTTGTCAATCCCTGAGCTGCCTTATGAACAGTTCACCTTGGGGCAGAAGAAGTGAGAAGCTGTTAGGAGGCTGTCACAGGCAGGGAGGAGGCCCCGCAGGAGGTGACGGTGGCTCCTTGGAAGTGGAGCATGAAAGAATCAGCAGGCTTTTGAACTGAGCCTCAAATCTAAGTAGCCAGACCGGGCAAGGTGGCATTCCAGGGAGAGAGAAGAGAAAGAGCAAAGGCTGGAGGTGCAAGAGGATGCTGGGGGGATAATTAGGTGGCCATCAGTGAGGTCAAGGGTTGCCCGTGGGGAGGCACAGGACCTGCATACCCTGGATGCCTGAGGGAATCGGGACTGGCCCCTCCAGCCACACAATTCTGCCTTCTACCATTCTGCTGGCCGGCTTTGCTCAGCATTTCAGAACTTGGCAGGGTGATTCTCGCACTTCCATCATCAAAAAGCCTTTAATTCTATTTAGCTTATCAGAGGGAGGGGCCGCTGCTTCTCAGAGAGGCCTGGCTGAGGGTGGAGCCAAGTCCTGAGCCCCCTTCTCTCCTGTGCCACCTCCAGGCCGCATGCAGGCACTCTGTTGGTTGCTGAGGGCTTAGGGGTGAGCAGAGCCAGTCCCTGCCCTCAGGAGGCAAACACATTAGGAAAGAGGCAGCTGCCACCAGTGGGATGAGAGCAGGGATGGGGAGCGCGGGGCTGCCAGGGGCTCACAGAAGAACCCACTTACCAGCTGCGCTCACGGTACTATCCGTTTAAAACGACGAACCTGATCATGTTACCTGCTGCATTATATCCTTCAATGGCTCCCGACTGCCCTTAAGTTTATCCACACTCCCTACACTGGTTTATACAACCCTCTGTGACTGGGCCTGCCCTCTCTCCGGCCTTATCTGCTGCCAGTCTCCCCTTCTCAAGCCCTGCTCCTTCTTGGGGTATTTCTTTCACCTCCCAGAATAAGCCCAGCTTGGTCACATGTCCAGGTTTTTGTACATGTGTCCCCTAGTCTGTCTCATTTATCATTGAGATCACAATCTTAAATATTACTACATCTGGGAACTCTTCCTCCCTTTTCAGGTCTCAGCAGGTGTCCTTAGCACCCACGCTTCCCCAGTTGTGGCATTTATCAAACTATTTCCTACTTGCCGGTTCGCTGACTTATTTCCCCTGACTAACCTGCAGCCTCTGGACCGCAGGGACCAGCCCTGTCTCATTCGATCCTGTAACTGAAACACCCGGCTCAGTCTTGCACTGGAGCCAGAGGTCCATCCATATTTGTTGGGATGAATTTAGTCGGTCTGAAACTCCCACTGAGAGTGGCTTCTGCTGTAGAAGCAGAAGGATCTGGGTTCTCAGCGGGATCTAAGCTGCTCCTTAAACAGACCAACTCTTGATTTTTCCATCTTGAGTATTTTAAGAATAACATACAGCTTGACAGTGGTCATTTCCTACCTGGAAGAAAACAGTATCTTTTTAGATAAATCAACAGATTATCACTAGCATGAGCCAGGGGTTCATGATGTCTGCATAAGATCCCTCTGAAACGTGGCCGCCCATTTTTACAGGAAGAAAACAGAGTCTCCGAAGAACTGACTAAGTGTCCAGCCTCTGTGTGAGTACGTGGCACAGACGGGACACAAACCCAGCCTCAAACAGTAGGTCAACTTCCACTTTCATGCCTCTGTCCTGGGCCAAATGGCCAGGCCCGCAAGATGCCCTCGCCTGGGGAAGAAAAGCCTCGGTGAGGTAGGGTCCTCGTTGGCTGGCCCTTTAAAACAATTTCGAGACCATTTCCCTCCACAGTTTCTTTAGAAAGGGGAAGAAAGCACAGCGCATATTGAAGACGGCGGTGGGGGCTCCAAAAGTCAAATTTCTGCCATTCCTGCGTTGGGGTTAGCGCGATCCCCGGGGACCCGGAGCAGATCCCATGCATTCCAGCGAGTGTGTAATGAAAACAGCCTGGCCTCTAGATGCGCGTCGAAAAGAGTGCGGGGCGCTCTCGAAAGTCAAGAGTTATGTTATTTCTCAGCCCCTCGCAGAAAGTCAGACCAGGCCGCCTCCGGATAGAACGAGGGGCCACCACGGAGGGAACCTTTCCTTCGGGCCCGAGTTCCATTCCGCCAAACCCCATGTGAGATGCCCGTGGGAATCATTCACTGTTTGGAATTCAAACATCTCAGACTTTTCCCAGACGTGAGGAAAGTATTCGCGAGGCATGCCAAGAATTAACCAGCGAGGGCGTCCACTTAATTGTATTTGAAACAGAAGCTAATGCTGTTAGCACACCGACCACGTTTACCGATAGCACGCAGGGAAGGAAGGCCGTGGGGGGGGTGGGGGGGATTATAAAAATATGTGAAAATAGAACCAGCTTGGAGCAGACCTGGGGACAAAAGTGCTAAGATGGCCATTGTTACACAGCATTCATCTTTCCATTAGCAGGGGAAGAAACCTCACTTTCTGTCTACAGTCATTGTGGTGTTGGGGCGGCTTTGATCTCCCAAATCAGCAAGAATCCCAAAGGGAAGCTAGCAGTGTTTTTGATTAGTATCTTTAAAGTCTAAAATTCCTTAGGTGAAATTCAGTATGAAACGCATCCATGCAATGGGGAAGGTGAGTGACTGTGTCAACATCTGGGCCTTATTAAGGGCCAGCTATTTTCACTAGGCAGTGAACTGGAGAAACCAAATTCCTTGATAAAGCTAGAAATTTCCAGGAACTGCCTGTAAGAGGCATTTCTCCTGTCTGGTTATTTTGCATAACACACAGGGCTGTGAGTTCCTGCCCAGCCGGGCCCTGGAGATAAAAGGCATTATCTGTTTGTCGAATTTTCTCTAAAGCTTTAATGCTCTGGTTCACTGTCTGGCCTTGACCTTTGTAGAACACTGTGCGATTTACAACGCCTTCCCACATGCCTCCGGCCTTCTGATCTGCCCAGGAGCCCTGAAAGGGAACAGATGCCATCTTCATTCTACAGTTGGGGAAACTGAGGCCAAGAGAGATCCTGTGGGCTCTTTTTTGGGCCAAGCCAATGAGACCGTGTTTCAAAGTCAGGCGAGGAGCAGGCAAATCATCTGGAGATTTAGGTAAAATGAAGATTCTGATCCAGTAGGTTTGGGGTCGAGTCCACATTCGGCATTTCTAACAGCTGATGTGAATGCCGCTGGTCCCTGGACCACACTTTAAGTAGCCAGGAGGTCACAGGCAGATTTGGGACTCAAAATGGAGCCTCGGGTTTCCATATGCAAGGTTATTGTATCAAATCATGCTGGGGGGGGGGGTAATGTAGGAGTACCAGGGCCTGACTCTGTGGGTTCAAATCCCATCTCTGGTATCTGTTAGCCTTTTGCACAATTTTCTTAATCTCTCCAAGCATCAATTTTATATCTGCAAAATGGGAGTTAAATGAGACCAACAATCTCAGGGTTGTTTTTGAAATTAAAGGCTATAATGCATTAAAGCAGAATAATACCTGCAACATAGTAAGAACTTAGTAACTGTTAGATGTTTTAATTACTTATTCATGAGGTTGGATCAAGCCTCATTGCATACAAGCCGTCTCTCTGAGCCTCCAATTGCTAATCTACAAAATGGAAACAATAAAATTTAATGCCTGGGATTGTTGTCAATAAGAAGAGAGATAACAACTACAAATGAGTTATGTCACACAGACATTTTTTTCTGCAGTTCCTTAAAGAGTCTTTTGCCTCTTTGCAGCCATTATCTTAGCTTAAGGCCTGATACAGAGCAGGTGCTCAATACAAGTTTCCTTTTGATTGATTTAAAATAGTTGCCCACTTGCCTAAACCTGCAACTGGACCCCAGGGAGGAGCTCTCATTGAGTCAATTCTCCTGGCAGCAGAAATAACTCTAAGGCTTTATTCTTTTTAAACTAAATAAAGTCTTCTGGCTTCTTTCATAGCAAGTCTATAGACGCTCCCAACCTAATCTCAGATCCTCCAGACACCAGTGGGAAGGGGCCTTCCTATGGCCATTGACAGAGCCACTCTCCCTCTTCCTTCACCGGCACTTTGATATTAGCTCAAAGGAAGGAAAGAACCCGCTGACTCTGTTTTCTCCAAGTGGAAATCTCCAAAGGAAAGAAGGGAGGGATAATGATTATCACCCAAGCGGAAACAGTCATCATCAAATTCTGGAACCAGCAGGATTCCACGGCAGATTGGCCCTTGGTAAAATGAGGATTGCTAAACTCAGATAGGGATATTTGAGATCTAGCTTTTGGTGCATGGTAAATCTGACATCCTGACAATATTTAGGGCTTGGCCTAAAACAAGAGATCCTGGGATATACAACTCAGTATTAATCGTTTGCCACGTCAGAGGGGTTGAGGTCAGTTTTTTCATGTACCCATTCACTTGACAAGTATTCACTGAAGGCTGTGCTGGATGAAAAGACAGATCTGGTGCCTGAACTCCCAGCACTTACTCTGGGAGATAGACACATAATTATGCAATTATAATATATATATATATATATTTTTTAAATATATCTTTATTGATTTCAGAGAGAGGAAAGGAGAGGGAGAGAGAGAGATAGAAACATCAATGACGAGAGAGTCACTGATTGGCTGCAGCCCGCAGCCCGGGCATGTGCCCTGACTGGGAATTGAACCCTGATCGCCTGGATCCTAGGTCGATGCTTAACCACTGAGCCACACCCGGCAGGGCTGCAATTATAATATAAAGTGCAAGTACAAAAATAGGGAAAGGCAGAGTGCTACAGTCTGATTAACCAGTGTGATAGAATAATACTAAACTTGTTTACACTTAATACAATAACCTCAAAGTATACAGATCAAAAATTGATAGAACTACTGGGAGAAATTAACAAATCCACCATTACAATGACTCACTGATCAAGCAAATAAAAATTTTTTAAAATGCAGATCTGAATAATTCATTGACAAACTTGATTTAAACACATATTTAGAAACCTGCTTCCAATAATTAGAAAATGAACATTTATTTTCAAATTACCATGCCCTATGTTAGAGAATGTCTTAACAAATTTCAAAGAATGAGTGTCGTATAGGAGATATTCTCTAATTACAATGCAATTAAGTCAGGCACCAGTAACAGAAAGATAATTTTTAAAACACACTGGGAAGTTTACAACAAATTTATAAATTACTCATGGGAAAAGAGAAACCAAAATGGAAGTTTAAAAATACATAAAACTCAGCCAGGCGTGGCTCAGCGGTTGAGCATCTACCTGGGATCCAGGAGATCACAGTTTGACTCCCAGTCAGGGCACCATTTAAAATATATAGATATATATAGTGTCTAAAAATACATAAAACTCAATTATAGCAATAATACTACATATCAAAACATATGGGGTGCCTAAGCATTACTTGAAGAGAATTTTATACTTCAAGAGAATTATATTAGCAAAGAACAAAAGTTTAAAATTAATGAGCTGAGCAACCAGTTGGAAAGGTGCTAAAGAGAGCAGAATAATACCAACATAGTATAAAACAAAAACATGATAGAATCAACAAAACTAAAAATCTGTTCTTTGAAGAGTCTAAAGGCACAGATAAGCCAGTAGTGAGACTGATCAAAAAGAAAGAGACAGAACATACAAATAAGCAATACTAGGAATGAAGGGGGTATAACACTACCACAAAGATTGAAACCTATTAATAGGTTTAATGTTAATACATTTGCAAATGTAGATTAAAATATGTAAATTTCTAGGAGAAAGTAAGTAACCAAAACTGACAGAAATAGAAACCCTGTATAATCTCATAACCATAAAGAAAATTTAATCAGCAATATAAATCCTTCTGAAAACAAACACGAGGCCTGGACAATTTTACAGGTGCACTTTTAAAACTTTCAAGAAACAGAATAGTTTTTCAAATATCTTTTCCAAGGAACAGGAGAGAACACCCCACAATTCATTTTATGAGGCTAATATAACACTGATATCAAAACCAGACAAGGAGAATTTAAAAAATAAATAATATACTCCAATCTTACTCATGAACACAGGTATGAACATTTCAAACCAAAGGTGGCAAACTGACTCTAGCAATGTATTTTTTTAATATAACATTTTATAACTGGGCTGGTTTATTCAAAGAACTGCAAGGGTAATTTAACATCAGAAACCCTACAAATGTAATTCAGCATGTTAATTGGACTAAAGAAGGAAAACCATAGCCTTAACCTTAGTTCCTTAGAAACAAAGGCTAAAGGGTGAGTATTTTTCCAAGGAGTGAACGACGTTTGGGGGTCAGGAGGGAGGGGCAAGAAGAAAGGAGAGCCAGGAGGGAGATGAGTTACCAGGCTGGCCACTGCATGGGGACTTAGTCCCTGAATTGTCATGTCAATTGCATCTGAGTACTCTCCAGATGGGAGAAGGGGAAATCATTTCTCTCAGTGAATGTATTTTGGTGAATGCTAGTGCTTCCCATAATGGCTCCCACTGTGGCAGCAACAGAGGAGGGAAGAGGCATGTCGTTGGACCTGGAGGTTAGGTAATATGAAGGTGCACTTGTGGGAGGCTGGTCCCTGAGGCAGTGGCTGGAATAAGAGCAAGTTAAGGCTAAGAGAATCTCAGTGGTGTAAGAAGTGTCTGAAACACCACATAATCTTTGTAGCACAAACAGAAAAATCCCTAGATAAAATTTAACTATTCATAATTTAAAAATTAAAAAAACTCTTAGCAACCAAGATAACAAGGGAACGAACTTTCAGAGCCTCATTTAGGATACCTATTAAATCTGCAATAAGCATCATTCTTAGTGTGAGATACTAGAATCATTCTTACTAAAATCAGGAAAAAGACAAAGATATCACCACCTGTCTTCCACACTAACCTAGAGGAGATGGTGTAATAAGACAAGAAAAATAAATAAAAGGCACAAGTATTAGAAGGAAACAAAACTGTATTAGCAAATGAACTGATTGCCTACATTGAAGACCCAATTGAATCTACAAACACATTATAAATAAGAGAGATTTGCAAGATTACTAGATCTTATGTCAATTTTCAGAAACCATTAGAACTGCCCACACTAGCAACAACTCATTTTAAATATGTAAATTTAAAGGTGTAATTTACATTTACAAGTGAAATAATATAATTTGTGTATTTTCTTAAAAATGATCCTAAGATGGGAGGAGTAGGTGAGGTTAGAGGTAAAACAAGCCTGATTATATATTTATAATTGCTGAAGCCGAGCAATGAGTGCATTGGATATCTTTCACTACTTTAAAAAAGAAAAAATATACATATATTTGTATATATATACTATATATATATGTGAATACATTTGTATATGCATACATACAACTATCATATACAAATATAATCTGTATCATATACAAGAAAAAGTATCTAAGATAAACCTAACAAAAATGTGAAGTTTATTGGGGGTGGGGATTTGATTTTATTCAAATAAATATATAGAGATATAAATATACTGATAGAGTAAAAGACTCAAAACTTTCTAAATGTCAATTTGTTCCAAGTTCTCTATAGCTTCTATTTAATTCTAATAAAAATTCCACAAGGACTTTTATGAATTTTTATATCCTTAATTTTAAAATTTACATGGAAGAGTAAAGGGCCAAGAATAAACTAAAAGATAAATAGGAAACCCTTCTTATCTAATTTCAATATTTACTTGGCTATCTGACATTAAGACTCATATAGCTATAGCAGTTAAGATATTGGCACAGGGATAGACAACTTGAACAGTGGGATAGAATAGAATACCCAGAGACAGATTCATGTTTATTTGAACAGAAGTGGCATTGTTGGTCAGTGGGGAAAGGATGGACTGCTGGATAAACTAGGATAATTGGTCCTTCATATACAAAAATGATATCCCTACCTCACATCATAGATAAAAATCAACTCCAGACAGATTAAGGACTTAAATGTGAAAGGGTAGTCTTTGAAATTTTTACAAGAAAATACAGAAAACTATCTTCATGAGCAGAAGTAGAGAAGGAATTCCTAAACAAGATACAAACCATAAAGATGGATTCAACTATAAAAATGTCAGGAAACCATTCATATACAACTGTATTAATCAGGGTTCTCCAGAGAAACAGAACCAATAGGATGTGTACAGAGAGACAGAGAGAAAGAGATTTATTTTAAGGAATTGGCTCTTGTGATTATGAAGCCCTGCAAGTCCAAAATCTGCAGGTTGAGCTGGCAGGCTGAAAAGGGGTGGGGCACTGCCTAGTATCAGTGCCCTGTTATCTGCGGGGTTACGTCCCAAGACCCCCAGTGGATGCCTGAAACCGTGGATAGCACTGAACCCTATATATACTATGTTTTCCCTATACATATGTACCTATGATACAGTTTAATTTATAAATTAGCACATTAAAGATTAACAACAGTAACTACTAATGAAATAGAACAATTATTACAACATACTGTAATAAAAGTTATGTTAATGGTTTTGGGGCCAGTATTGAGTAAAATAAGAGTTACCTGAACACAAGCACTGTGACACTCACAGTTGATCTAACCCACATGGCCACTAAGTGACTAGCGGGAGGAGAGTGGACAAAGGGATGATTCACATTTGGTTGAGACTGAGCAGGACAGTGCGAGATTTCATCATGTTATTCAGAATGGCGCACAGTTTAAAACTTGTGAATTGTTTATTTCTGGAATTTTCCATTTAATATTTTCTGACCTCGGCTGACCACGGGCAACTGAAACCACGGAAAGCAAAACCACAGATAAGGGAAGATTACTGTAATCTTTAATGGGAACTGGGGCACCTCTTAGCACACCAGCACACATCAGACACTGCCAGGGAATGCACATGCAGATTGCTCCTCCACACGCGGAGTAGCCTTGCTCGGGGTGCGGGGGCTGCTGGAGGGAAGGAGCTATCTGTGTCTCTGCCCAGCACACCGGTGCATCTGTACCCAGTGGGTGGCCCCTGCTCCGGGCCTTATGCTCTCTACTTTCAGGCTCGAGCTCAGTGCAAAGATTTCTTTGCACACAGGACATCTTTGAGGCTGACCTGGAAGAGACCCAGCCAGGAGGCAGCCCATTAGTGAGGGCAGTTTATCTTCTGTGCCCACCCACTAACACATCTGGAAAATCTGCCTACCTCCTGGCAGTGTTCAGAGCACTGGTCCTGTTTATCATCTTGGCTGCGGCGATAACTAAGGTGTTAGCTGATGACTAAGGTGTTAGCTGATGACTGCAGTGCTCTCGGATAAGAACCTAAGGTATTTGGCCTGAGGAAGTATGAAGGAGGCAACCCTGGGGCAGATAGGGAGCGGGAGGGAAGGGAAGGCAGTGGGAGATGGAGGCAACTGGGGTTAGAGTTCTGATTCTGCCCCTTAATGACGGTGATGATGAAGAAGCCGCTCAACCTCTCTGGTGACAATGGTGATGAAGCTCCCACCTTGTAATGCAAAGGAAAGACTTAACACGTATCACATATCCCTTCCCTCTTTCTATACCTTCCCTACTCTAAAAAGTCTCAAGAAGAGGTCAGAATAGACAGTAAAGAGGCTGGAGGGCAGGCCATTGGAGAACCGTTGTCTTCTCACATCCTGCCACTTGCTAAACCCACCTTTCCGGCCTCCACTCGATGCCACCCCTGACTTGGAGAACAAGGTCAGGAGGGAGAAGACTGAGATGCAAGCTTGTTCAGTGCTCTGCAGCAAGACCATCATCACCATCATTATTACTGTCATCACTACCGTCACCAATATCTCATCACCACCACCTAGGGCTGGGTGTCCCTCCCACAGCCTGTCACACATATTTTTCATATTGTTTTATAATCACCTGTGCACGTGTGTCTCTCCCACTGAGTGCTGGCCTCCTCAAGAGCAAAAACAGAGGCTCATTCATTTACACAGCTCGTACACCTTGCACAGTAGCCGGCACATGGAAAGTGTTGTCAATATCCGTTGCGTGAATGAATGAATGAATGAATGAAGGCTACTCTAAGTAATAATAACTAACCATCATGGGCATGATTTCCCTAAAGCCTCACGATAATCCTATAAAGTAGGTGTTTTTACTGGCCCTAATTTAACAACAGGGAATCTGAGGTTAAGTAATGTGCCCAAGGTCACAGGATTAGGAAAGGGGGGAGCCAGTGTGCGAGCCCATCTGACTCCTGGGCCATCGTAACTAATTACAATATGATATTTTGCCAGCCTTTCCTCTCCTGTGAGATGGGATTATGGAGGGAAAGCATTCATTTTCAGAACCTCAAAACCCTCGGAAGGTGGAGTGTTGTTTCATTGTCAGCCCAGCATCTCCTGGAACCTGACTTGGAGGCTTAGCTCCTCTGAGTCGGGTTGTGTCCCTGACCGTGACCCCCTTAGGACCCACCCCCGGTTCTCAGGGGACGTTTTTCAACTCTGGGTTAAAGGGTGATTGTTTATGCTTGCGTCTAATGAGCTTCCTATCTTAGAAGGGGAAAACAAAGGCTATCTAATAAACACAAATGACTCGCAAGGCCTGAAATATCCCAGGCTCCTAAGAGAGGAAAAGCGATTGTGTGTTAGGGTGTGCAAACTCACACGGGGCAGTAGAATTGAAGGAAGCCCTCGTGGAGTCGCCTCTTCCACAGGAATGCATCATTTGCTGCTGCAAAGCTGGGCTCCTGGCACAGCTACCCTGGCATCTGCCCAGGCACTCACCTTGGTTGGGTGGCTGGAAACCCACTGCTCCCGAATGGGATGTAACACTTAGTGGTGACACATTTAAAACATTCTCTCTGCCCTGCTGGTGTTTCTCAGTGGTTAGAGCATTGGCCCATGAACCAAAGGGTCATGGGTTTGATTCCCAATCAAGGGCATGTACCTGGGTTGCAGGTTCAATCCCAGCCTTGGACAGGGCATGTGCAGGAGGCAACTGATCAATGTGCTTCTCTGGCATTGATGTTTCTTTCTCTCTCTCCCTCCCTCCATCCCTCCCTTCCACTCTCTCTAAAACAATGAATGGAAAAAACATCCTTGAATTAGGATTAACAACAACAACAAAATCCTCTCCGCATCCGCATTCCAGGTACTGCTAAAGAGTGTGCACATATGGGTGTGTCTACAAGAGACACCCGACTTATTAAGAACTCTATGACTTTAAGCCAAGAAATGCCACCAAGGGCCTACAGTGACCAGGCGCACCAGCCCAGCTTTGCTTCCTGACTGCTGCTCCTGGAAGGCCATGTCCCTTGGTGCTCCCCCACACTCAGAGACTCCACCATTGCTCAGCAAGCCGTAGAAGCCACCACCCACAGCATGTTCTGTATCTGTTGACATTTATTGTGGGTTATGTGTGCATGCAGCGTACTAAGCATTTGCCCTCATTGGCCCAATTAGGACAACCCAGTCAGCCAGGTAGCATTGGCATCCCTATGCTATAGACAAGTAACTGAGGCTGGAGAAGTAAAGACTCCACCAGGGGTCATATGCCATAAGTGGGAAACCAGATTTCAACCCAGGCCTTCAGACTCCAGAGACTGTGGTCTTAACCACCTGTCTACACTGCCTCCCCAAAGACTAACCATAGGGCCTTTCAGAGAGCCTCAGGTCCACGGGAAAGAGGGCCTCTGGGAGGCTTCTGTTGTTTGGATTTGAGCAGGAAAGCAGGCGTACATTAAATGGAAGTGCAAACTTTACAAGTAGCTCCCATGCATTTCATTAAAGGTTGCCCTGTGTGTGGTGTTTCTCCTTAGGGGGCCGTAAGCCCCGTAAGGGTGGGAATTGTGTGTGATATTTTTGTGTCTCCCACACCTAGCCAAGTGCCTGGTGCCTAGCGGGTGATGCAGAAGTGCGTTTCAGAGAGGGCAGGGGCCCTGGCCGGTGGCTTCATCCTGTACACCAAAAACACTGCGGGTTCAATTCCCGGTCAAGGCACAACCTAGGTAGTGGGTTCAGTCCCTGGTTGGAGCACAGACAGGAAGCAACTGATTGATGTTTCTCTTTCGTATCAATGTTTCTCTCATTCTCACTCTTTTCCAAATCAATAGAAAAACATATCCTCGGGTGGGGATTAAAAAAAGGGGGCAGTGAGGAAAGGACAGTAATGATGCCACATTCTAGGCCCACTTGATGTTTCCAGCCCAGCTTCCCACAGGCAGGCTGTGCTCCAGCCAAGCTGACCTTCGCTCCCAGTTGCAAAAATACACCGATGTTTTCCCACCTCTGTGCCTTCGCCCACGATGTGACCTCCACTGGACTGCTGTCCTCTCCCAACCATGCTTCCTTCAAGGCCCATCTCAAATGCCGCCTCTTCTGTGAGGCTTCTCAGCTAGAAATAATCCCCCGTCTCTGAACTCCCTTAGTTCCTCTTAGCTCCTTCCTTTCCTCCCCCTCCTTCATCTCAGAGGCCTAATGTGACGCTTAAGCAAAATAATATTCTAGAAAGCTCTCTGTAAGCCAGGAGGCACTGTCCAAACACGAGCGGGGCTTGTGAAGGCTCATATCTCATCGACTAAGAAATGAGATCCTCAATGGTGTCGGGTTCCACATTGCCCGGGACTGGACCTCACACACCCCGGGCGCGAGGAGCCTGGGCTGAAGCGCTGTCCACAGACTTCTCTCCCTCCTCCTCGGAGCCACGCGTATGCCCTTCCAGTCGGGTCAAAGGAAAGTCTTCTTAGGAATGGACCGAAAAACCACAGGCGAGGGAAAAATGTTAATATCTACCGAACCCCTCCTCCTAAGGACTTTCACATACCAGGGGATTCTCAACTCTAGTATATCCAATATCCCCATTTTGTAATAAATATTTTCAAACTCCCTTTCCTATTCTACAGTGAAATTCATGGGTAATGTACATGACAGTGACTGACTACTCATCAAACCTGGTTCTTCCATTTTCTGGGTGCACAACAGGGGGTTTCCCAGCATCCCTTGCAGTGAGGTGCTGCCATGTGACTGATTTTAGCCAATGGATTGGAAGCACCACTTCCAGGCCTGGGCCCCTAAAAACCTCCCTCTAGAAGAATCTAGATCTTTCCAGATGAACTTAGGGAGCCTAAGGAAGGCTTAAAGATGACAGAATCGGACTGTGTGAATTTCAGCTGCTCAAAAGACTTGACATAAGGGAGACACCAACTCTTATTGTTTAAGCCACTGAGATTTGGTAATTTATTTCCTATAGTCATTAACACTGGCCTAATACAATAGCTACACATACATACGATAGTTATGAATCTAACTCACTTCCATATAGCTATAGTGACCAACCCCAAATAGATGCTGTATTTTAGTGGCAGTAAGACTATGTGAGTAGAAGAAGTCTGGGCTTGGGATCAAAAGACATGGGTTCCAGTTTGGGCTCTGCCACTAAATAGCTGAGTGATAGGTGTCAAGCTCATGCTCCCCTCTGGGCCTCAGTTTCTGTGACTGTAAAATAAAGGGTAAAAAGATTATCTTTAAGGTTCCACCCAGTGCTCATATTCCAGGACTCCACTGTCAGCTCTATGGGGCCAGAGGCCACATGGGCCTTGTCCCCACTGTTTGCCCAGCATGGAACGCAGTGTCTGCGGCATACAGGTGCTCAAAAAACATTTCTTGAGTGAAAGAATAACTCTACAGTCTATGCAACTCATGCACTTATACCTTACCCACTTATAATTACCAAATACCTACAAGTCTTATGAACTAGCAAGTTCTCTCTTCTTATATAGCAGGGAGCATGATGGGGTCCTCCCAGAACTTTATTCCACTCTCCCCTCTGCTTCTCCCCCTTCCACTGGCACATACCAACCTACATACCCCTCACTAAATAGACCCCAAACCCCAGGACCTTCTGCAAACTTCTATTTTTCTGCCCTTGCACATTCTGCCCCCATGTCCTCCAGCCTCTCCCTGCGAGCCACCAAGCTCTGCGAGTCCCCCAGCTCCCCTATGTCACTCCTCTCTCCAAGTACTAAAATGCCAAGTATTTATTTTAAGATGGAAGAAATTTAGAGCCTGCAATTAGCACATTTTTCCAACACATTGCCTAAACCACTGCTGTGTAGTGGAGCCAGGAACAAGTGCTAGTAAAGTTAACATGGTTTGTTAAACAGAAGAAGCCATTCAGAGCTGAACAAATACAGCAACCACATGGAAGGTCCACCTGCTCCCTGGGACAGCTCCCTCAATTAGCCTTAATAGGGAGTGGCACTCTCCTCTGAAAGCCAAACTATATATATCACAGAGAGGAGAAATCCAGCTCTAAGGTCTATAAGCTGTGTGACCTGGACTTAGTCAACCAGCCTCTCTGAATCCCAGTTTCCCAACCATGAAATAAAAAAAACCTGTCTGATATGCATGACAGGACTGTTATGACCACATGCACACATATACAAGATCTAATGCACTACTATGTGTAAGAGTGTTTTCAAAATTAGAAAAGCTCTATCCTGTTAGTTTATTAGTTGACTTTTTTTCTCCTCACATCTTTTCTTTCTTTTTTCTTTCTTCCTTCTATTCTTCCTTTTCATATATATATATATTTAGTTCATGGAAGAAGGCAAGGCCCTGGCCTGGTCCCTGTGAGTAAAAGAATATACCGGACATGGTCCATCCATCACAAGCTCAGCATCCAGCTGGGGATGCAGCATTAAACAGAGCTACATGCCATGTGCACTGGGTAGCATTGTGCAGATGGTGCCCTGCAGGAGGTGTGCAGTGAAGGGGAGGGCCTCCCAAGAACTCTTCTCACCAAGTCCTTGGTGTAGGGTTCTGTTGGCCAAGTAGAAGGGGCACCTTTCTCTAGTTTGAACAAAGGTGATGTTGGTTTGTATATCAGTCTTCTAAGCACAGTAAATGTGAGTCAGCCCTTGAAAGTCACTCCTGCTATGCTGATAAATCAGGTCTCTGAATCCACATGGCTGAAAGCCAGATAGCAGAATGTGGCAAATCCACAAAAGTTAATGCCTCCCTATGAAGCCAACTAGTGAAGAATTAGCTGCCTTCCCTGGCAAGATCCCTCCACCACCAAACACCTGTGTTTAAACTAACACAAGGATACCTAGGCTGCCTTACAGGTCAACTCCCATCAAAATAGAATGGCGGATGTTCTTTACTGAAATACATCTAAATTACAAAAGGTAAGTAGCTTTCAAACTCAACATTTATCCTTAAATTGTAGTTTTCTGTATTCTTCATATATCTTGCTGTTCTTATAAATTATTTGGGGGGAAAAATGGTTCAGCTGTCAAAATGAAAAACTTTGGAACCCTCTGCCCTAGAATAATCCATCTCATTTGAATTCAGATAATCTTCCCCAAAACTATGATGGTGCAACTCAGATGGAGCTATATTATTATGTGTCTGTGACACTTTGGGGGTTCAAGCAACCTTACCATGGGTCCCTCTTCTTCTTTTTTAACAAAGCATAGAACAGAAAGAGCATTTCAGCACATGGTGAAAGGGATACTGTTGGGCCTGGGATTTTACAAGCTAATAAGGTAGCATGTTACTGTTTCATGGATGCCAGCAGAAGACACAAGACTCCTGGGTCAAAAACTAAAGGTGCTACTACACACAACACAGTAAACAGCATGAGTGGCAGCATGTTTGCATCATTTGTTCTGGCCCCCAGGTTCCACATGGCAACATAAAAAGGCCCAGATGGTTGCTTCACATAGAGTGAGTCTGGATCACAGCTAAGGAACACTGAGTTTGGGGGAATCTACCACTTTTATAGCAGGCAGCAAGCCCACCTGCAATTTGCCCTAAAGGAAGATATTACTTTATCCCTCAAAGGTGCTCACTGCAAACACAACTTTGAGATTTGGCGCCTGCAAAGAAAGGTCAGGGCCTTACATTCATGGAACACCCAGGAGTATAATGATTCCCAAACTTTTCCCCCAGAGAAGCAAGCAATATGGAGTCTAGAAAATGCATTAAGTGCAGTTCTTCAAATAAAGAGTCAGTTTCTCCTAGATGTCACCTCTGATCCTCCCAATTTGATTTCTACCTGCCTTCTTGGGGAATAGAACACTTAATCTTCTGACTGAGCCATAATAATCAATACTTACCCCATCATGGCAACCTCTACCCACTATACAGTCAGCCCCATGAAAGTACAGGCCATGTATCCAAATCTGTGAATCAGAGCACCTAACATAGTATTAGGGCTATTCCATGTGCTTAATGTTATCTGTTGAAAGAATTCGTGATTTAGAGTATCTTATGTGAATAGGGGTTCCTGAGCCTTGGCTAACCCTTCTCCTTCAGTTATATCAGAATTTAGCAAACTGCCATTGCTGGAACCCCTGTGCAGCTCTATAAGGATACGAAGCTGGAAAGACTCAGCATGCATTTGGAGACAACTTGAAGGCTTTTTAACCCTCTCTCGAAAGCCACCCCACTAACTGAATGCACACCACTGGACAGTGCATACCATCTGCTCTGCTAATCGCTGCTGATTGCGCCAGATTAAGAAGATGACTAGAAACTGGGAGAGGAATGTTGGACGGGAAGGAACACCAGCTACTGAATCTTTATCTCCAACAGTGGTCATTTCCAACTGGGAGAAATTGTTCTTGAGAAAGCCTATTTGGAGTACCTGCTATTGATGCATATAAAAGCTTATCTGGTTATATTTCCAGAGTGGGATAAAAAAAGGGGGGGGGATTGTGGGCTGGAGAAAAAGCCCTCATCGCATCAGAGTTTCTTTCCATGTAACTACATCGTTTCAGCCTTGGGATTCTATGATATTAAATGCTCCCAGTGTCAAGTCCCAGAGCAAGAGAATTGTTTAAAGCTGGCCCTCCTGGCCTGCCACAGCCAAGCATTCTCCCAGGGCATGACCCAGGGCCCTTTCCCTGCCCAGCTATATCTGCCCTCCCAATCTCACTAGGAAATCCAGGCCAACTGGTAATTTCCAGCTCCTTTATCTGCTCTGATAATGAAATCCCAGCATGCCACGGGGCTCCACCCCAGGCTGCCAGCTTCCAGGCTGCGATGCCAAGCGGAATAATAATAGTTGCCACGTGGGGCTGTCCCGACACCCTCAAAAAGGAAGAGCAAACACAATCGCTTACCAAAAATACTCACGTGCTTCAACTTGAGATAACCATTCCCAGGCCAGCCTCCCAGATACACACAATTCCCACCCCTTTCCATAAAGGTGACATTAGGTGAATGGTCTCTCAGGCCAAGTCCTTAATTGTTTCTTTGATATCAGTGTTTTATTTTTATAGTTCTGATGGATCTGGTGTCAACTCATTGTGATAAGAGGGGACCTAGTAGCTAGAGAATGAGAAGCATGGATTTAGAATCAAGGGGCTATGGGTTTTAATCTCCCTTTCCAGTCCCACTAGTTGGGGGTCTTTGGCCAAGGTGCCTTACCATTTCTGAGCTTCAGTGTTATCACTGTACAATGGGACCCATGATATAAGCTGTCCCAAAGCAAGGTATACACACACTTCAAATAGTTATAAAGGCAGTGTTTATTAAAACACATTTCATTTTCAAAATTGAGCCAACAGCTGGTAAGGTTTGTATACGTATTTTTGAGACACCCTGTATATACCACTGGCCTGTTGCAGGAATTAAAATGAATAACTCATGAAAGGTACTTAATAAACATTTGTTGCTTTCTCTAATGTTCTGTGACTTGATAAGAGTCAGAAGGACTGGAGCCTAGACAGTGTTCCAAAACCTAGAAAGGTCAATAAGAGAGATAACCCTCAGAATGGGAGAAAATATTTACAGATTGTGAGAAGGAACTAATATCTGGAATATATTGAGTACCCTTACAGCTTAACAATAAAGAACAACCCAATCTAAAACTGGACAGAGGGCCCTGGTTGGTGTGGCTCAGTTGATCATCCTGTGCACCAAAAGGTGTCACGTTCTATTCCCAGTCAGGGCACATACCCAAGTTGATCCTGGTTGGGGTGCTGTTGGGATGCATGTGAGAGGCAACTGATCGATGCTTCCCTCTCACATCGATGCTTCTCTCTCTCCTCTCTCTAAAAATAAATAAATAAATCTGGACAAAAGACCTCAATAGAGGTTTCTCCAAAGAAGATATACCAATAACCAATGAGCACATGAAAAGATGTTTACCATCATGGAAATACAAATCAAAACTACAAGAGACTACTTTACAACCACTAGGATTACTATGATAAAAAAGACAGATGAGCCCAGCCGGGCGTGGCTCAGTGGTTGAGTGTCAACCTAGGATCCAGGAGATCAGGGTTCGATTCCCGGTCAGGGCACATGCCCGGGTTGTGGGCTCGATCAATGACTCTCTCATCATTGATGTTTCTATCTCTCTCTCCCTCTCCTTTCCTCTCTCTGAAATCAATAAAGATATATTAAAAAAATAAAAATAAAAATAATTTTAAAAAAAAGACAGATGATAACATGGGTTGGTGAGGATATGAAGACATCGAAACCCTTACGTGTTGCTGGTGGGAGTGTAAAATGGTCCCATTGATATGGAAAACAGTTTAGCAACTCCTCAAAATGACCCAGCAATTTCACTCCTAGGGAAATTTCACTCCAAGAGAAATGAAGACATATGTTCACTCAAAAACTTGTTCACAATAATCAGAGCAGCATTTTTCATGAAAACTAAAGAGTAGAAACAACCCAATTGTCCCACAACTGATGAATGAGTACATAAATAGTGGTATATCCATACAACGGAATATTATTCGGCCATGAAAAGGAATGAAGCACTGATACATGATGAACCTTGAAAACATTATGCTAAATGAAAGAAGCCAGTCACAGAGGACCACATATTCTGTGATTCCATTTGCATGAAATACCTACAATAGGGAAGCTACAGAGACGGAAACTAGATTAGTGGTTGCCTAGGGTTACAGGGGGCAAGAGAGAGGATGGGGGGAGATTGCTAGTGGGCACAGAATTTCTTTTGAGAGTGATAAAAATGTTCTAAAATTAGATAGTGGTGATGAATGCACAACTCTGAATATACTAAAAATCACTAAAATGTAAATTTTAAACAGATGAATGTTATGATATAAAATTATATCCCAATAAAACTATTTTTTTAGAAATAGAACTCACCCAATGGGCCTAGGATCTGCTTCTTGCCAGCAGGGAAACCAGAAACACTGTCCAGAAAAAGATTTGCCATTCTTAAAATCTGGAAAAATAGCCTGATTTCCCTCCAATTTGGACCAAAGGCACAACCAGGCCCTGGACCCAAATTCACGTTTGTATAAAAGAGAGGAGTCTACAAATAGATAGCAGGTGAGGGAGAGAACACTTTGCACAGTGTCTGCTCACATGAGTCAACCGCACGTACTCCTCAGTTGCTACAGGGAAACGTGAGTATACCCTAATCATAATGTTTTGTGTTGTCATTAGAAGGCACATTGCCAAGGCAAAAGGAACGAAGTAATTTTATTTAGAAGTTTGTTAGCTTGATTAAACCTTTTAAATTGTGGGGGCCTCCATTTGTACTCTTGCCCCTGCCCTTGACTTCTAGGCAGACCCCCCCACTATACACATTAGTGGCTGAGCTGGAACTGCAGCTCAGGGGTGTGAGTCCCATTTGCCACCACCCTGTGCAGGCAACCACCCTAGATCAAGTCTTGGCGCTCCTCTAGCACCTAGACTTGAGCCATAACCTCCAAACTGGTCTCTCCTTCCTTCCCCAGCCACCACCACCCCCATTTGGTTCTCCACCAGCTCTGAAAGTAAACCCTTTAAAACATAAGCCAGATATGACTCTTTTGCTCAAAGCCCTGCTTCGGCTAAAAGCCAGTGTCCCCACGTGGTGTCAGGAGGAGGGGCCCAGCCTTCCACGACCTCCTGTCCTACACTCTCGCTCGCTCGCTCCGCCCTGGCCTCCCTGGTAGGCCTCACACCCTGGGCAGTCCCCCCGCACAGCCTTCACACTTGCTGTTCCCGCTGCTTTTCATGCCCTTCCCCCACATATCGCCATGGCCGGCTCCCTCACTGAGTCCAAGTCTTTAAACAAATCTTTCTTAGTGAGAACTCCGCTAACCACCTACTTAGAATCAAATTCCAGCGCCCCCGCCTCCTTTCCCACTTTATTTTTCTTCATACTACTTACCATCGTCCATCACACTATATAATTTACAGGTTTATTTTACTATCTGCCACCCCCTTTCACATGGATGCTCCATGAAAACAGGTCGTTCCAGGGAGTCTGATCTGTTCTCTGCTGTAGCCACAGCACCTAGAACAGGGCCTGGCAGATAGTCCAGAAATCTTCATTGGACGGACGGATGGAAGGACAGATGGATGGATGGATGGATGGATGGATGGATGGATGGATGGATGGATGGATGGATGGATGGATGGATGGTAACAGCTCCAGCATGTAAGTGCTGTGCAGAGGTAAAAGAACCAGCCAAACTGACAAGACTAGTTTCAGGGCTGATCACGTAAAGAGGGTGACATCCCAGAGGCAGGTGGGCAGGGGAAAGCCTGGCAGTTTCAAAAGCCACAGAGAAAGGAAACAAGATGAGGCCTGAAAAGTGAGGCTGAAAAGATGAACACAAGGCTCTGGCTTGAAGATTTCCCTATGAAAACATGCTACAAAAGTAGGAAGTGACATTTCAGTCGTCACGATTATTAAACATGCTATTATTAATTTTTCCAGCAAGAAGATCGGAGTGATCTTATAGTAATAATAGCAATGAGTGGTGTTCTCCATTCATAACTTTTGTCAGCTTTCTATAAACAGTCTCAGGATGCCCAGCTTCGTGGCGATGCCAGGAAACAAACTCAGATCGTAGGATGCACATCTTACGATGACACCGTGTAAATATTTATCTACTATGACAGCTGCTAAGTGTGACTGGGAACATTGGAGACAATGATAGCCCCTTCTGAGTTCCTGTAGTAGTCTAATATCATGATTTAGGAAAGGGTGACCCTGGAGTCATGAATCACCTTTGTTGAAAAATCCTCGAGCAATGATTGGGAAGCTCCTGTGTGTCTGGAACTCTTCTAGCTGCTTTCTACTTTCACAGGACAGATAGTGTGATCATCAGAATGAGCTGGCAAGGAGACATTATTCCAGCATATGGCAGGAGCTCAGGCCCTGAAGTCCCACAGCCTGGGCTTCCATTCCTGCTACTTACCAGCCATGTGGCCTTGGACACGTGTTTAACCTCTCTGAGCCCTATAATAGCATCTATCTCTAAAGAATAAAGGAAGGATTAAAGCAAAATAATATGAGTAAACTTCTCAGCACAGTAAGCAGCCCACAATACACTCTCAGAAAATATTTTGTTCCAACAATTAATGAAAAAAATGAACCTGAAAGAGCCTACTGGGTGAGTAATCTTCCCAATGTATTTTATCTGGTGAGAGAGTCAAGATTTGAACCCAACTCTTCCGTGCCCTGATCTAATTCCTTCCCCATCTCATCGCAGTTATCTTGCCGCATTCTCTAGTGACAGGGATGCGTCCTTGCTGAATGTGGAAGCCACACAGCATGTTGGGAGGATCTTCTGCTCACGGTGATGGCAGATGGGCCTGTGGTCCTCTGGGACCTCGATTGCACTGGCACATCCAAAGGGCTCAGCACCATGTCTGGTGCCTGGACAGGGACAGTGGTTGCTGGGCTTACCAGGGATGCTAGGACAGCCACAGAATACAGCACCCAGGCACCAGCTGCTGACTCTCCAGGAAACATGCCATGTGCCCAACACACGCACATGTCCACCATCCGTGTTTGCTTTATGATAAGCACCGAAGACGTCCACTCCTTGAAATCAAAAACTAATCTCCTTTGTTCACTGATGGACCCCAGACCTGTGCCTGGGACATGGCATGAGCTCAGTGAATATCTGTGGGGAAAGGTGAGGAAGGAAGAGAGGGAAGAAGGAGAGAGTGCGTGGAGGGAGCAGGGAGAGAGGGAATGTGGAAAGTCCTCCCAGGAATGCATGTTGGTATTAACGCAGTGGAAGGAGGTGTTGCTTTAGACTGTGAAACCCTGCCTCCTGTGGGTCCATTTTTGATGCAAACACAACCCAGACACCCCCTCCTGCCTCTCCTACCTCCAGAGAAAAGTAAAGGACAGCATCTCCCATTGGACTCATAGAGACTGCCCTCTGCCCCACCACCACCACCACTTTTCCATCTCATCGATCAAAGTAGAGAGCCCCGGAGCCCAGCCACTCACTGTACAGCTTGACCTTGCCCGTCCCTGTGGGATCGGCTCCCTAGACTCAGTCAGCTGCATCAGAATCCCTGGGGTGGAGCCTGGCACCAAGATTTCTAAGCTCATCAGTTGATTCCAAAGTACAGCTAAGAAGCTGAGATTGAGAATGAGAACCACTTGTCTAGAGGACAGAGAACCCTTGAGAAACACACACACACATACACGCATATTAGTTGAAATCTATTCTGAGAGCCCATGGAGAAGGCTGTGGTCCCACTTCATCTGAACTCCTGACATCCTGCAGCTGTCTACCTCCTTCTCTGCATTTTCATTTTAATCAGATTTGCGCTTGTCATCTCCTCTGTCTGATTGTAAATTCCTGGAGCTCTTGGAGGAAAGGATGTGGTCTTCTCCCCTCTACCTCGCTGTCACCTGAGAGCACCTGGCAGGTATCCGTGCTCCACAGTGGCTGACTGCGAGCAAGTGCGCAGGGAGCAGGCCGCGAGGAGGGCACCTTGAGCGCAGGAGCTGGTCTCGCAGTCAACCCCACCAGGAGGTCTCCTACACGGCCTCTGCTTTTCTCCTCTGACTCCTTTCCCTCTGCTCCGGCTCTGGACATTCCTGCCCATTTCCTTGCTCTCTGGCAAAGTGGGGAGACCCTGGCTGAGAACCCAGCTTCTCAGCATCGGCCTGTGTCAGCCCTGCTGAGAGGCTACTGGGCATTTCAGACTCACGGGGCAGACCCACCTCAATCCTCGCTACAGCTGCAGATCAATGGAACTGACTCAAGAGGGAAACACAGGCCCAGACTCCCACAGAGGCAGCCAATGAGCAAAAGGGAAAGGAGAATGTCTGACTGAAGGGGGGTGACAGGGATCCTGGCCAACATTCCCCATCGAAGACACAGAAATCAATTTTGAATGGATTTGGACAGACAGTCCTGCCAGGAAATTCCAGTGGCGTCTAAATACCAGTGGCAGACAAAGAGAAAGTGTATTGTTCTGCAGGATCTCCATGGGCCGCCACAGCTCTTGGGGACCTGGGGACCTCACCTCCGGCTCTGCCTGCCATTCTCGCCTCTGACACCGCTGCCTCCACGGAGCCCTCTCTGGCTGCCTGAGTCACTGCGATGCATCGCTTATGCCTCTCCAAGGAGCACGTCCACTGCTACTAGGGGTAGCTGCTTCTTGCACTCTTTGTTTCTTAGTCAGCAGAGAAAATGCGTGGAGATGCCACATCCAGGGAGGTCCATTCAAGCCCTGGTTCAGCAAGTGACTCAAGTAAAGCTTTTGGCCTTAAAGCCACATGAAACCTGAAAAAAAAACCACCAGCTTTACCCCTGTCTCCTCAACATTTATATCTTGTTAGCTACAGACAGCTGAAGAACTACCCCTACCCCCACCCTCCTGCATGGATGCCAGAAGCATCGCGGCACGCGAGGGATGGCAAATGTGTTTGCTCTCCAACGCAAACGCCAATCGACTGCTAATGCCTGCTGGGGCGCAGCCCTCCCCAGGCTCAGTGGAAGGTCACAATTGATTAGTGATGTCTGCCACGTGCCCATAAAGGAGACTTGCAGTGTCCACCTTTTTTTTTTTATCAGCCTCCGGGGGGAGATCGAAGCTCCCCACGAAGGAGGAAGGAATTCCCACCCGGATCAAGCACACACTGGGCTGCCGAGGCAGGTAGTGTAGGTTGGGTGGGAGGTCGAAGCAGCGGCAGCTGTCCTCCATGGGACGGGCATTTCCTCTGTTTGCTTAGCAACTGAGGAAATGAGATAACCCTCCCAGTCCGGGGGCATCCTGCATCTCAGAGGACAAAGACAGGGGAGCAGGAAGACGGCGAGGCATGGGCGGCTCTGGGAAAGTGGGCCAAGGGAGCGCTCCAGACTCACATCCCAGCCGCCCGGGCAGAAAGAAGCCAGAGAAGACAGGGGCCAAAGCCCCACCAACAAATAAATAACGGCCCCACCACGCCTGTCCCTGCCCAGACATCCCCGGGATCCTGAGCAGGAGGGTGCGGGGCAGCCTGATGACAACTCAGGCAATGTGAGAATCGCAGTTCTTGTCATCTCCCCTCTGCCGTAACCTTGTCGGGGAGGAAAGGTCTCACCGCAAAGAAGGAAATGGAAAGAAATGGGCATCTTCTCTGTTTTGGGAGGCAGTATTTGAGCCCATTTTTCTTATTTATGCAAATCACACAGAAAAACATGGTGTGCAGCCTATGAGCTGGAGAAAGCCTTGTTACATAAGAGCTCCCCCTCTCCCCCAAAAAACTTTGGAGCCACCATGAACCATAAGTTGGCCCTGAATTTGCAAAGCAGCTTCTGTTTTGTTTGCTGGTTGGCTTGATCTTTGCTTTTTTAAAACAAAAACAATAGCAAGAAGGCTGAACTGCTGTAACTTTGATGCTATCTGATGGCATTGGATCTGCTCCTACCACCTCCCTGCTCGTCTGTGTCTGAGCAAAAATAAAATACAAGTGTGTTATCTGGGCTAGGGAAAAAGGCATGCATTCCCATTATCACAGTAGCAGATTAGGGAGGCTCCAAGAGCGGGCCCGTGGAAGCAGGCAGGGTGTCCACACTTCAGCAGGGAAGGGAGAGGGTCAGGAAGGGCCTGACCGGGAGGAAAGAGTCGGGCACCTGGGTGCGGGCTCTTCTGAAAACAGGGAGCAGCAAGGGGACAATGGGAGCTGGACTAGATGAGGAAGGGGCAAAACAGGCAAAAGTTCTGAAAGGGAAAGTCCAGACGTGCCAATCAGGTGGCAGCTATGTCTCCATCTCATTCAGAACCAACCCCAAGAGCTCAGTTCCTCAGCTTGTCTCTGACACACCCACATGTAATCATTGCTATTAAAAGTAATCACTCTTGGGGTGGCCTGTTAAAAAGATGTTGTCTCCTGCCTGGCTGGTGTGGCTCAGTGGTTGGGCATTGACCCACGAACCAGGAGGTCATGATTCGATTCCCAATCAGGGCACATTCCCGGGTTTCGGGCTAAGTCCCCAGTAGGGGGCATGCAAGAGGCAGCTGGTCATTGATGACTCTCTTATCATTGATGTTTCTATCTCTCTCTCTCTCACCCTTCCTCACTCTGAAATCAATAAAGAATAAATTTTAAAAAATATGTTGTCTCCTCATCAGAGATACAATAGCTTTCCTTATTAAAAAAAAAAAATACACACGAACACACCAGGGGAATTTAACCCAGTAAGGCTCCATAGAAAGACCTCTTTTGAGTAGTTAGAGTTTCAACCTGGGGCCTTCCGGCTTCCACAGACTTCTGGGAGTTCTGATGGGAGTTCGCTGAGAATTTTCATAGGGTTTTGGCAAGATTTTGCTTTCCTTCCATCAGGCATTTCCTACCTTGTGAAAAGAAAGATTCTTAGCTTCTGTATTTAGAAACTTAATACCAAAAAAAACAAGGCCTTTTACATGTGAAAGCCAGAAAACCATCCTCAAGGGGCACCTCAGCTCTTTGGTCAGTCAGTCAGCAGGGCTTGCTGACCGTGAGGCCTTCTCTCACCCACACTGAGCGAGGCACAGACGGAGGAGCTGAAGGCTGGGCCCCTGAGGGCGACAAGCAAATTCCCTTCATTCAGCAGAAATGCATGGAGTGCGTCCTATAAGCCAGGCATTGTGCTTTTCTAGGGGGAAAAAAGTTCTGTTAGACAAGGGCTCTATTTTCAGAAATATACACAAATAACTATAGGAAATGGAAAAATGTAATAGGAGTTGTAAGAGAGGTTTAGAGAAAGTGCTTGGGACTATGAGTTAAGGGGCAAATGAACGTCTAGCTGAGGTAACCAAAAAAGACTGCGTGGAGGAGGTGGCAGTTGAGTGAGGTACAGAGGAAGCAGCTCCTTGAGTGGGTTTCACTCAGAAATGGGCCGCAAGGCGAGGAGGACCGTGGCGTGAGCTCTGGGGCAGGCTGCCCGGCTTCCACCACGGGCTTCACTGTGGATCAGCCATGTGAGACCCTTAAACAAGTTCACTTATGTTTCTGAGCCTCAGATTTTCTCATCTGTGAACTGGGGCCAGTAACATCTACCTCTTAGGGATAGTTGAAAGGATTAAATGAGGTCATTTATGAAAAATAAGGGTAAAAATGAAAAGTGGGGTAATCAAAGAAATAAATGAAAAACTCTTGACATAGAAAGTACTCAAGAAATGTTACCCCATAATTCATTTTTTTAAAAGATAAGGATTGTGAGGACTGTAAAGGATGGCCGACAGGAAGTCTTTTTCTGTTTGTTAGCCCTCCCCCGAGGATATTTTTTCCATTGATTTTTAGAGATAGTGGAAGGAGAGTGGGGGGAGAGAAAGAGAAACATCGATTGGTTGCCTCCAGCACATGCCCCAACTGGGACCGAGTGTCGAACCTGCAACCCAGGTATGTGACTTGAGCCGAAATCAAACCTTCGACCCTCCGGTGTGCAGGCCAGCGCTCTAACCACTGAGCACACCAGTCAGGGCCAACAGGAAGACTTGATTAGACAGCGGGGACACACGGCCAGAGGTATGGGACCAGAAGCTTGGATCTGCTGCTGGAAGCTCCATGTTGAACAAGATGATTCCGAACAACCAACTCATAGAATCCACGTCAAACGGAGCAAAGCCATTTGTCGAGACAAGGAAAGCCTATCCCCAGATGAACCAGAAGGGCCTTTGACCTTTTCAAATTTTTTAATGGCTCTACTTGTAGTTAACATGCGGAAAATCTCGTGTGCATAGGTAAGAGCAATGAGCACTCTAGAAGGAGCCTGGGAGCACGTGCCGCAATCCTGGCCTTTGGTGAATGCCTTCAGGAGGTGGGCAGTGGCCTGTGCCAGGCTGAGCCAGATGGAGCCCAAGGTGAAAGGGAGAGTCAGTCATTTGGACCCTGCCTTTGTTTGAATTTTGATATTTTTTGCATTAATTTTGATTTTTTTATTTTAAAAATTGCATTAAAATTTTTTATCTTGATTATGGAGCTTCATGGTGCCCTTTGCATTTTGCACCATCCTAGTCCCAGCCCTGGTGGAAGCCAGAAAGAGCTCATCCCTGACTCATCAAGACCCCAAATTCCGCCTTCCCCGTGGAAGCGCTCATGCAACCAAGCACCCAAAAGAAGACTCTGATAACGAGACACCCCAGCTCCCTAATGATAACATCGGCCTGCCCGCCGATGTAGTTTACAAGGTGCTTCCACATAATCTGTTTTCCTCACAGTAACTTGGTGAGGGCATGAGTAGCAGCTCATTTTTTCAGGCCAACTATAAAGCTTTGCCGTGGTAGGAAACTAACCTTCCCAAGACGATTCTGAGCAGGCCGCTGTGTAACTAACCTCCCTAAAGCTGTGTCCAGAGCAGCTTCCTAGGTTCAAGGGTCAGTCAGGCCTCATGACTTCACATCCTGATCCACATTCCCTGGGCCGCTCTGTGACCTCAAGCCAGTTGTTGAATTCTCCAAGCCTCCGCTTTCTCATCTGCGAGCTAAGAATAACTGATTTGTTCCAAGGATTAGCTCAGGTTATCCACCTAAAGCACTAGCAGTGTTGGGCACGGAGCAGGCGCTTATTAATAAATGTTAATGATACAACTGCGTGTAGTAGGGACTTGGAAACCTCCAACGAAAGGAAAGGGAGGCCACAGCAGCCTGTGAGAATAAACTTCTGGTGGGGGGCGCCTTCCAGCTGTCATCAAGTCACCCTGAGAGGGTTGCTTTCATGAAATCTAGTATCAGAAAAATGACCTGGAGAGGTGACCGAGTGTTCTTCAGTGCAGTTCTGGTCCTGACTTTCCACGCCCTGGGCTAGTTTACAGTTTTGTGAGGGCAGAGGTTGACTTGCAGAATTTCGTCTGGTAGAGAGGCAAATATTTAAGTCTGGGGAGCAGATGCCCCACAGATTGCTGGGTATGGGCCTGTTGGACCTTAACCCAGCAATCTATTAAATTGCATATATATGCACAATTATAGATAGTAAAATATATAATTATATATAATATAATGTAATTATAATATATGTATTATATTATATATAATTATATTAGCATATAATATATAATTTTTATATTTTATATTATATGTAATTATATATTATATATAACTATATAATTGCATATATGCATATAATCACATGCATATTACATACAATTAATTATATCTTTAATTATATGTAATTTTATATAGAGACATATATGTGTATGCATGTATATATGTATGTATCCCTAGCTTCTGAAATGCTCTTTGGACAGGTTTAGCATATAATTGGTTCTCTAATTAATTAATGAGTGGAATAAAATCTTTGGCACATATTCCTTTTGCATTTGCTTGAGTCTTCTTTGTTATTTTTAGAGTCATGCTCTTTCAGCATTTTGAAAACTATACTTTACGCCACACACAGAGACAAGGCATTTTCTGGCGGCCCAAACGAGGCCTTAAAGGAAGCCTTGTGATTCCTGGCTGAACCAAAACATCCCAGCAGCACCTTTCATGCTTGAGCTGGCCCCTGAGCAGCCTGAGCCTGGCCCTTGCCTCAGGCACCGGCAACATGGGAGCTTTGGGACGTCACTCTAAGCTGCGCACATGGGCCACTGAGGAGCTCTCCTCGCCTGCTTCCAAACAAGGTTTCAGCTCAGAGCAGAGGCTGGACCAGCCCCCTGGGGTGTACGGATTATTTGGCAAAGTGCAGAGATAACACTGTGCAAATTTCCTCACATTGCTCCACCTGGCTCTAAGTGCTCCCAGGTGGGATCATAAAGAGAGAAGTGACAGGAAAAGGCCGGAGTACCTGGGTCTCCCCCTACACACGTCCCAGTCATTTTCACTCAAGATGGCTGTGACCTTGTCTCTCCTTCTCATTGGGCTACTTTCTGGCAAAAGCTAGTATTAGAAAGTCTTTTACTTTCTTCAGAATCCCAATGGAAACCTCTTCCTACTGGGGTCAGAATGAAACCTTGGTGTTGCCCAAGGGCAGCTGCCTTTGATTATGACCCTTGAGGCCAGTGCTGAGCTTTAGAGGGGGAGTCACATTCTCACATTCTGGGGTCCACTTCCTTCAGCCCAGCCCTCAACCTGCTGGCCAAGGTGAATGAGACAGATACAAGACGTATTTTGGGTGGAATTCTCAGGACTTGTTGATAAATTAGATATGGGAGGTTAGGTGAAGGGAGAGATCAAGATTGCATTAGTCTGGGCTCTCCAGGGAAACAGTACCATTAGACTAGATATAGACACGGACACAGACATAGACATATAACATATAGATATATACAGATGTGTAGAAAGAGATTTAGTATAAGGTGTTGCTCATGCGATGACGGAGGCCTGGAGATCCCACAATCTGCATCTCCAAGCTGGAGACCCAGGGAAGTGGGTGGTGTAGTTCAAAGGCCTGAGAACCAGTGGTGTAGATGTCAGCCCGAATCTGAAGGCCTGAGAACCAGGAGTGACACGGGCAGGAGAAGGTCAATATTCCAGCTACTACAAGAAATCAGGCAGACAGCAAATGCAAGCTTCCTCCATCTTTCATTCAATTCAGACCTTCAATGGATCAGAGGAAGCCCACCCACCCTGGGGAGGGGCCATCTGCTTTCATCTGTCCAATTCAAATGCTGATCTCTTCCAGAAACAATGTTTAACGAGATATCTGGGCATCCAATGGCCCAGTCACGTTGGCACATAAAATTAACCATTGCAAAGATGGTAACTAGGTTTTTAGTTGAAGTGACTGGGTGCAAGGTGGTGTCATTTACTGAGATGGAGAGGACAGGAGGAATAGATTGGGAGGTAAGAGAACCAGAAGAGAAGGGGGAGCTAATCCTGTCCCATTGGGGAGCCTTGGGCACAATGTGCATAGAATTATACAGAGGGGATATGAGATCCCTCCTATCAACAGTGTTACTTAGTAGCCCTCCTTCAGCTACTAAAACCTTTGCCTGCACAAGATCCATTTGCTTTTTGTTCACCTCATCAGCAGCCAGAAGTCACCATGAGGTGGTTTTTGCAACTGTACAGTTAGCATGTGTTTCAGCAGATTTTCCTCTCAGAATCCTGGTGGAAGCTTGCTCATTTATAAAGGACACAGTCTTGCGCCTGATGCCCAGGGATATCACCTCTTCCTGAAGCATAACACTTTCCATTTAATCAAAGCCTTTCGTTGCTGCTGCTCTGTTTGAGTATTTATTTGCACTGAGGATTAAATTATTTTATAATGTAGCATCATAATTGTCACTCAAGAGCAAAGTCTTAACTGTGTTCTGTGTACTGAATTAATGAAAACAAGTAAACAGCCATATTATGTAGAGTAATTGATGAAGGGCAGTGCTTTGTTAGGATAAGTCAACAAATGAACTGATTTCATCCGTTTTAATGGGATTTGGTGGGTCTTTGTTTTTGGTTGGTTGGTTGGTTGGTTGGTTGGTTGGTTGGTTGGTTGGTTGGTTGGTTGGTTTTTTAGCAGAATGGAGATCAATTTGAGGGCTTGCAATGAAAAAACATTTTCTCACTAAAAGTAATAGTGTGTTTCAACTTTGGATGATGTGCCCAGTCATTAGGGATTTTAAGAAAAGATTTGCTCTTAAAAAGTGGGATGTGGTACTGGCTGGCAGAGGTTGTCAGTAGGGCAGGCACCAGGTTAGGTCCCCTGGGTCTGCCCCACCCGTCCTGGCAGGGTTAGGACCAGCTGTTCTCCCTCCTTCGTATTGAAGATGCCCGGCTAAATCCCAAAATATTGAGCCTCATGACAGCTGTGCCTTGTTAGCCACGACTCCAACTCCGCATCCCTAGACTTGTAAGTTCTCAGGAGCTTAGTGGCAAGAAGTGGGGCTTATCTTTCCAAGTACTTAGCACAGTGTCAGTAATTGCTGGCTGTTATCATTCAAAGAAGGAGAGGAGAAGCTGCATACTCAGATGCAAATGTAGATATAGATGGCAGAAATATTTACAAGTAGAAAAAAGACTGAAGGAGAGAAAAACAAAACATTGGCAAAGGTTATCTCTGTGTAACAGGATGGCTCTTAATTTTTTTAGTTTTTTAGTTTTTGCTTTTCAGTATTTTCTATGAGCATTTATTCGTTCAACAAATATATTTTGCATGCTTACCACATATTAGGAATTATGCTAGACGGGACCTGGGGGACAGAGGGGTGAAACGGGCACAGTTTCTGCCCCAAGAGCTGGCGTCCAGTGTGTGAGGCAGGTAAGAACAAGGCAAGGGGCAGTGCACACGTTCAGGACCATCGTCAGCATTGCATACATTACAGGCTTATATATTTAAGTTTTCCTGCAGGTGAAAAGTAGTCTTGAAAAAGAGTTGTCTCTTTTAAACTCACATAAAACTATCAAGTGGGACATCAGTGACCACGAGCAATTACAAAGCAAACTGGTAGGTGCAGTGATGGAAAAAGAAAAGGGTTTTGTGCAGTCTCTGGGAGAAAGGGAAGGCTTCCCGTAGGAAGCACCACTGCAAGCAAACCTGAAAGGCAAGAATCACTATTACTTTTGTAATCAGAAGAAAGCAAAGTGTTAAAAAAAATAGTATTGGCTGTTGTTGGATGAGTAGCTATTGAATACTGAATGAGGAAGGAAGGAAGGAAGGAAGGAAGGAAGGAAGGAAGGAAGGAAGGAAGGAAGGAAGGAAGGAAGGAAGGAAGGAAGGAAGGGAGGGAGGGAGGGAGGGAGGGAGGGAGGGAGGGAGGGAGGGAGGGAGGGAGGGAGAGGGGGGAGAGGGGGGAGAGGGGGGAGGGAGGGGGAGGGGGAGGGAGGGGGAGGGAGGGGGGAGGGAGGGGAGATTTAAAAAATCAGAAAGATCACTCTACCACCAACTCAAGGAAGAATCACAGGTGGAAAAACAATTGCCCAATGCTCAGCCCAGAGAGATTCCTCTAAGCCCTTGCCGCTCAAAATGTGGTCCATGGACCAGCAGCACCAGCAGCACCAAGAACTTATTAGAAATTCAGAATCTCAGGCCCCACCCCTGACCCACAGAATCAGAGCTGGCATCCTAACCAGAACTAGCAATTTTAACACAGGCGCTCTGCATGCACGCTGCTGGTTGGGAAGTGCCAGGTTTATGATTCACAGTCTCAGCGGCACATCAGAATCACCCTGGAGCTCATACAGATCGAATTGCCCAGCGTGGCTTAGTAGTTAAAAGCACAAGTCCTGAATGTGATTTCCTAATTTATTACCTGTGTGACCTTAGGCCAGGTCCATCACCTTTCACTGCCTTGGTTTCTTCCTCTGTGTGGTAGGCAACTACCAACAGGGTTCCCAAGGCTCCCAAGGTCCCTGTCCCCTCCCGTTTATGTAATCCCCTCCCCTCGAGTGTTGCCTGGACCCGTAGCCTGATTCAGACGAAGAAAGCACAAGAATAGGAGAGCGATAGAAAGTCATTTCCAAGGTAAGGTGACAAAGGACGGTGATTCTGTCCTGCTGGCAGCCTCTCTCTGACTCTTCTCACTTGCTCACAGTTTGACAAAGCAAGTTGCTATGTCGTGAGCTGCCCCATGGAGAGACCCACGTGGCAGGGAACTGAGACCCTGCGTCCAAGAGCCACAAAGAACTGAATCCTGCCAACAGCCCCGTGACTTAGCTCAGGAACGAGTCCTCCCCCGGGCTAACCCTGAGATCGGCAGCCTTGGCCAGCATCTTGATGACAGACTCGAGAGATCCTGAGCCCGGGGACCAGCTAAGCCACCCCAGTAAGCTTGATCCACGAAAACTTGGAGAAAATCAGTATTTGTTGCTTTAACCACTAAGTTTTGGCTACACAGTAATAGAAAACTAAGACAATCTATATACAAAGATAGTAGCAGTCATTGCATGGAGTATTACAAGATGAAATCATTCCCATACGGTGCTTAGAATAGGGCCTGGTGTATTATAAGCATTTTATACATTTTGCTACTAGATATCAAAAAGCACCTATTGAAAAACTAACTGCTTCACCGCAGCCCGGCCTCCGCTCCTTCCTGAAAGTGCCCCCTCTGCCTCGCTGGTCTTTTTACTGTCAGTCCTACTTGGTGCCAGTGTGTCTGTTCCAGCAGTTCCGCCTCGCCCAGATAAAACTATATTTAAAATAATAATAATAATAAAAGCCCTTTCTAACCTGCTATAGACTGGAAAAGCCGATGAATGAAATTGTTACGCTTCTGACAGCTGACAGTAAACAGGCTCTGATTTAGGTCTGAGGAGTTCTCTGACGAGTGCAATGAAAGGTCGCTTTGGGTTTTTTAATAAAGGGGTTTATTCCAATCCTTTCTGATGCTCAGAGGCCCTCGTTGCTTCTAGTTTCTCAGCTATGTTGCAATCAGTTGAGGAGACGTCTCTCAATTCCCACCGCGAGTATATTCTACGTCGACGACGCCATTCATCGCATCTCGGATTTTATTCATCCCTAAGCTCAGAGTCTCAGCTCTATCCAGAGTTTGTCTATTTCATCCAAAACTACCCTTTGTTTTCAGTGCCTCCATTTAATCGAGTTTAGCTTCTGTCCTTTGCTATCAAGAGTCCTGACTTCTACAGGGATTAAGGGAGACTTGCTTGAAGAAGAAAAGATTAAATGGAGATCCAGAGAATAAATTGGATGTGAATGTGTGTGGGAGAAGAGAGGGGATTGGCCGACGGTTTAAGGCAGAAGGAACAACTTGTGTGAATTCCCAGAGGTGGGGGGAAGCGAGGCAAGTTGAGGCACAGAAGCAAAATCAGTGTGGCTGGACGGCAGTGCTTATGGGACAAAGTGCCCTGGAAGCGACAGAGGCCGGGGCCTGCTGGCCTCGCAGGCCGGCGAGGAGTTTGGGCTTCGGTGGGCAGGGGCGCAGTGCTAGTTGGTTTTAAACCAGGGGTTAGCAAACTAGTAAATACATTTGTATTGGAACATAGTCACGGCCATTCATTCACCTGCTATCTACGGCTCCTGTCACCCCACAGGGGCAGAGGGGAGCGGCTCCCACAGACATGGCCCAGCTGCACAGAGAAGCATAGTCTACTATGTGGCCCTTTCACACAAAAAAGTTGCCGACCCTTGTTTTGTACTAATGGGGTCCGTGATCAGGCCTACATTCTACCCAGATTCTGGCTGCTGGTGGGGAATGTGTTGACACAGCGGCAGCCCTGCTGTCACTTTTCCCTTTGCTCCCACTTTTCCCTTCCTTCAGCCCCCAGCTAGGGCTAGAGCGCGGTGGGCGTCCTTGTGTAAGAGAGGGCGGGGGGAAGACAGGGCCGCCAGTGGTTTGGATGATCCACAGACAAGTAAACGGGATCCTATAGGAGCCGGTCACAGGGGGTTTTTGTTCATCTTTACCCAAGGATATGCTTTTTATTGATTTGAGAGAGGAAGGGAGAGAGAGAAAGAGACAGAGAAAGACAGAGAGAGAAACATCAATCAGTTGTCTTTTGTATGAGCCCCAACCGGGGATCAAACCCGCAACCCAAGTATGTGCCCTAATCGGGAATCAAACCCACAACCCAACTATGTGCCCTAATCGGGAATCAAACCCACAGCCTTTTGGTTTACGGGACAACCAAGCCACCAGGCCGGGGCAGCTGGTCACGTTTTTAATAAACAAAGGGCATTTTGGAGCGTAAGAGGGAAGAAATAGAAACACGTCTTCTTTTCTCTCATCGACATACCAGAAAACGTGGGGCTTGGTTAAGTAGAGAAGTTTAGATTGGGTTCGCAGTTTGAAACAGAAGAAAAACCAAAGGGCCGCTCCCCCGGGCCCCCTCCCCACGGACCAGCGGCGCCACCTGAGGATGCCCTTCCACGGCCACGGCGGGGAGGCAAGTCACAAAGTGTGGAAAGACCGCACCGGGCCCAGGCGCGCAGTCGCTCAGCTCCTTCTTGGGTTTACTAAGGAGCAGTATTTGCTCCTAAATCAATAATTATTCTGTAACTTGGGCTGGGAGTGGGGAGGGCGAGCTGGGAAACGCGAAGCCGAGGGGAGCTGTTTCTGCAGGACAGCTGGCGGGGACCCAGAGTACGAAGTTGTCTACAAACTCTCGAATCAGTGTGAGACATGAAAGGGAACTATGTGCTGGCAGCGCCGGCCGGCCGCCCTGCCAGGGCGCGATTGAAACCATGCCTCGGCCTCGCCAGACATCACCGCGAGGATGCTCTCACAGCCCAGCCTCGGCGGCCCGGCGCCCCCCCGCCCCCCCCCACCCCTCAGCCCAGAGGAACTTAATGAAAACAGAAGGAACACATCCCCCCGTGCTCCTCTGAGCTGGCAAGGGAGGCGGGGGGGGACAAAAATGCACAGAGGACGGATAGGCCCCCTCTGGTCACTTCTGATCAAGTTCCAGGGGACTCCGCCACGGTGGCCCGTTGGATCCAGGCCCTACTGTGTGATGCAAAGGCCGTGGGTGCTGGGGGGAGACCCCCCAGTGCCTGCAGCAGCGGGAGGGCCCGGATCCAACTGCCCTTTCCCTGGGCCACTCTTCCCAGTGCCTAGCCAAGGAATTCCAGGTTGATTAATGAAAATCTGACCTCAATCCAGAGAAACTCCCAAATTAGCCCAAAGAGAACACAAATAACTATGCCCCGGATGGCTGTACTTACATAGAAAACCAGGGATGAATCACAGCTACAGAATCAGAGGAGTTTTTGTCCTGGGACGGATCCCACTCTTTCCACTGGGAGGTCCCGAACTTGCTATCCAAGACTCTCCATGATTTAAATCAACTGTCTCAACTTTCTGCCTTTCACTCACTACACACACACGGTCAGACAGGCTTTACCCATCATTCATGCCACAGATACCCCGGCTCCCAATAGTGCACCCCTAGAATGTGCTTCACTCTCCTCTGGTCCCTCCACAGCCAGGAAACTATGTCAGCAAAAAGCAGAAAGTACTGATACACGGGTAAAGGAGACGAGACGCCCCACACCCCCGGGACCAGTTTCCAATCCAGCGGGCACCCAGAAATTTCGTTTGGTAAATAGAGTTGGGTTTTTTTTTTTTTTTTTGCCAACACACCTTTGCCTCACACGTTATCGCAAAAGGAACATATTGTTAAGCTTCTTTTTGAGTCCACTGATGATGGTAGAAACCGGTGGTCTTTTCCATATATTTTTAAATTTCTCTTCTTCCTGGTAATATCATTCTGCTACTAAGCTACCAAAAGAAGGGGGGTTGCTTCTAAAATGTAGCTGCAAGTCCAGATTTAGGACAATATTTTAGTTTACTCCAAAGTTAAAGGATAAATTGACTTCCTTCATAAAAAAATTAAATCTTAGTTGGGAAAATTCAGGTAATGAGCTATTTGGATTGTCTCCACAAAAATGGAAAGTAAGGGGTCCAGGGCATTTCTCTGTCAACATATATGTGTTTGTCTGACTGAAATTTCTATAATGTTAACATCCCATTTAGAGTTCTGTTAAAGTTCCATCAAGAAAAACAAAAATAAATTGATAACATGAGCCCTGGATTGGCAGCATTTAAGGCCAATCATGAATGTTACTTTAAGCAAGTGCCCAGCCCTTCTTGGGGATCCTCCGCAAGCATTACTCCCTCCCTGCTCCTTGAAATGCACTCTGCTCCTGAGTCCCACGCCCTAGAGTTCCTTCTAGCTCTCTGGCCTCTTCCACAGGCTCATCCACTTCTACCCAACCCCTAAGTGGTGGAGTTTTTAAGACTGTGCTCTGGGTCCTCTTTTGTCTCCCTATATATTCTTTTTTCTCTTGAGACAACTGCATATATGCTCCAGGGTTTGCATGACACCTCTAAATGGAAAGCACCTGTAGCAGATCAAATAATTGTCCCAAAAAGATATATTAAAGTCCTAATCAGTCATTGTGAAGGTGACCTTACTTGAAAATGGGCTTTTTGCAGCTATAAGCGAGTTAAGGATCTCCTGAACTTAAGTTGGACCCTACATTCAAAGATGAGTGACCTTAAAAGATAAAAGGAGGAGACACAGGAACACCCAGAGGGGAAGGCCATGTGAAGACAGAGACTGTGGTGTTGCATCCCCAAGCCAAGGATCGCCAGCAGCCACCAGAAGCTGGGAGAGAGGCGTGGAACGGACTCCCCCGGAAGCCTCTGGAGGGAACCAACTCTGCCGACACTTTGATTTTTGGACTTGCGGCCCTCAAAACTGTGAGAGAGTACATTTCTGTTGTTTCCGCTGCCAAGTTAATGGTAATTTGTTTGGCAACCCTAAAACATTAACATGGCTCTCCAATGTATATCTAAGCTCTCTGGCCTCTCTCTGAGTTCCAGACAAATATCTATAATTACCAACTTTACGTCTCAGAGTAACTGACACTCAACATGCCCCACATCTTACCTGTGTTAGTCAGGGCTCTCCAGACATATATGTTATAATATATAAATTTTATAATATATGTTACATTATAAAGTTATGCACACGCATACACAGTTATACAGTTATGTATAAGGAGACATTTATTACAGGAATTGGCTCACATGGTTTTGGAGGCTGAGACACCCCACAATCTGCTGCCTGCAAGCTGGGCAATGAGAAAAGCCAGTGGTATCATTCAGTCTGAATCCAGAGCCTGAGAACTGTGAGGCTGCTAGGGTAAGAGCCAGAGTCTGAAGGCCTGAGAACCAGAATCATGCTGAAGGGCAGGAGAAGATGAACATCCCGGCTCTGGAAGAGAGAGTTTGCCCTTCCTTACCTTTTTGCTCCATTTGGGCCCCCAACAGATTTGATGATGCCCACCCACATTGGTGAGGACAGATCTCTATACTCAGCCTGCTAAATGCTAATTCCTTCCAGATACGTGCTCATAGACACACCCAAGATAATGTTTTATCAGCTATCTGAGCATCCCTTAGTCTAGTCAAGTTAACACATAATATTAACCATCACAAGTCCACCTCTGTCAGCTTGACATCTCTATGCGTCTCTTTCACCCACACTTAATCTCCAAATAAGAGCATTGACAAGGTCATAATTCTGCCTAACATGATACAACTATCCTGTGTACAACCAAAAATGCACTAATCCCTTCCCCGGAAGAGGGGGTAAGTCCTTGAGCGAGGTTTACTCCTCTCCTTGATATCCTATAACTTAAAATAGTATGATATAAAGTCAGTACATCTTATGTTACATGCTAAGGGGATAAGAGAGGGAAGAAAACAAAGATATGAGCTTAATATATGTATATAGACACACAAAGTCATTCATAACAAAATGAGGAAATACTCAAGGCCATCACAGTCTTCATTTCTGTAACAGGTCATGGCTGGCACTTATAACTACTGTCATCCACGACCCGTCTGTATTTCCTTTCCCTTCCTCAGTACCTCAGCTGGCCCTGTTTCTTTATCTGGTGGGGTAACCCAAACTTTTATTCCTGAATGATCTGGGCCATTGGTAGTCCTGCCTGGATTGGGTCGTAGTTTCCCATTGAACATAATCACAGGGCACTGTAATACTAAGAGATACCTTAAGGGGTCTCCTAAATTCCAGATATGTTCTTCCTCACCTTCACCGTGGCGTAGTGGTCCAGTTTCCCCTGGGTAGCCAGGATCAATCACCAAGTCAGCACAGTAACTCCCTTTCGGCCTGTTGATTCAGAGGCATGAGGAGCCCACGTGGCCAGGCAGCAGTCTTCACTTCCAGCTCCATGGGTCACTGCTGTGTCCCGGTGGAAGCATCCCTCCCTCTGCAGCTAAGACCTACAGGCCAGCAGAGCATAAAGTCACAAGAACAGGAAACAAAAATTCTGCTAGTGGGTCACTATGGGTAATAGTGAGTGGTGCCACTCCCATTTGCACCCCTTCATTGCTGGACCTATGAATCCTGGCTGTGGGAGAAACAGCACCATACGTTCTATGCTGACTCGGAGCATATACAGCTTCTGGAGAACCTTGCCCCAGCCCCCCAAGATCTTGCCACCTGGCTTGCCTTGTAACTGACTCTTCAAAAGGCCATTCCACCATTCTATCCAGCCAGCTGCTTCAGAATGGTAGGGAACATGGTAAGACTAGTGATTTTTTAAGCATGGGCCTATTGCCACACTTCTTTTGCTGTGAAACGAGTTCCTTGATCCAAAGCAACGCTGTGTGGAATACCATGATGGTGGGTGAGGCATTCTGCACGTCAGGGAGGGTAGTTTTGACAAAAGCATTATGTACAAGGAAGGATAATCCATATACAGAGTGTCTATTCCAGTAAGGAAAAACTGAGCCCCTTCCATAATGGAAGCCATCCAATGTAGCCAACCTGCCACCAGTTGGCTGATCACCCAGGGGAATGATGTGCTATTGAGGGTCTCAGAGTTGGTCCCTACTCTCAGCAGGTTGCCTCACAACAAAAGACCTGACAGTAAAATGGCAATAATGTTATGCTCTCCATGACAGCAGTGACTGCCGTTTTTATTTCTGTATCCCCAGTGAGTTCTCAATCAGTGTTTATTGATAGAATGATTGGATGTTTTTAGATACCAATTTAAACAACACAGGTATCCTACAGAGAGCCCTCATAAAGTATTGCCACCCTACATGGATTTAACCTAAGGGCTTCAGTCAGCATGTAACACTATTCCTGTGTGGTGTTTCGAGCTCCCAATATCCAAATAGCCCGATTTTCCTCTAGGAAGTCTCTCCTCGCCCACTCTCACTCTATGTGCTTTGGTTGGAACATGGGAGTGGGTGTACACCCCTGGCCAACCAAAACATCACACCCTCCTGGTCATATTGATTGCCAGGATGATCAGAGATGGGCATGTGATCCAACCCATAGCAATCAGTCCAGTGAGAGCTAATTATGAGACTGGTTGGAACAACCAGAAAAGAGTTGGTGAGAGCTGGACTTTTCCCCACTGGTCTTGGGGAAGTGAGGTTGCAATCCACGAGAAGGCCTCTGACAATGGAGTGAACTCAAAGGAAAAACTCTAAGAAGAGGAGAAAGACCAGGTCTTGATGACAGTTTTGGAGCCTCTTGATCTAGCTACGCCTGAACTCACCTTGCCCCAGCATCTTTGGCATGTGACCCACAAAGTCTTTTTTTGCTCAAACCAGCTTGAGTTGGGTTTTCTGTCACTTGCAGCAAAGAGGACCATGACTAAGACCCTATCTTCTGAATGCATCTGAATTTTTTGATGCTTTGAACCCATGAATTCCAACTTCAGTACATTATATTCAGTAATTAATTATGCAAGTCTCGGGACACTGAAGCAATTACAAGCTTACAAAGGCCCCCAGGGTGACTTGTGAGGATCTGGACAGCTCACCAGTACAAGAGCTATAGTAGTGATATCCATAAAACTTCCAAGGACCCAAATGATTAAAGTTAACTGTATCTGAAATGCAAACATCTTTGAAGAGAAGTCACATTTAACTGGACTTTCCATTGTAACACCAAATTAGTTCCCATTAATTGGTCCCCATTTATTTTCAATCACTTGCTGCTGTTAGATATTTGTCCTGGCATTTGAGTCAGGAAGACGTTAGCTAGGCCTAATTGCTCAGACTCTATTTAACAGACAGCCTGTGCTATCAGATAGCTCTGTAAAGAAAACAATAGAAGGCTTAGCATGCAACTCTAGGAATGTCAGGTATGTAGTCATAAAATCTAATAATTTCAGAGCAGGGAGCGCCTTAGATGAGCCGCCAATCTTCTCTGTGGCCCGAAACATTAAGTGCCCCCAGACCCAACTAATGAAAGGCTAAACTCATTGCCAACTGTTAAAAGGTATACTTGAAAAGATAAAAATCATGGTTCTCATACAAATATAAAATGAACACATGTCAAAGATTCTATTTTATTCATCAATTAATAAGGAACCCTAAAGTGTTCAAAGGAGACGTCAAAGAACAGACACATATGTAGGCAATCAGAAGTGCTGATTGCATTTCAGAAATGCTGAGATGCATTTGTTAATAGATTCAAGACTGGCTTCTTCCACCAAACATTCATTTGCACTGAATGTGGACAAGAATCGCTTACATGGCTATGGGGGGGGGTGTGTTTTTCCAACTCACAGAGTTATGAAATAGCTTAAGGACAATAAAAGGTGAAGACCACTATAAAATTAAAAAACCCAAATTAAAAAACTGGAAAGTATCCAGCATTCCAGATGATACCCAGTAATCCCTTTCTCTCTTCACCAACGATGTGTGCAAGTTTTCCTCCAATGGATTATGTATTCACTAACCAAGTGTAGATTACACATGCTATTTGAGCATTTTTGTGGTTTTTCAAAGACCTCACTGAGCCTCAGTTTCCTCACTTGAAAAAGGGAAACTGTAATATTCATTTTGGAGGGTGTGGTGAAGATTAAACGCAATAAAGTCTGGGAAATGCCCTAGAACCACACTAGACACCCAGTAGTCTAGGGAAGAATTTGTGCTTCAATAGAAAACTATGCGTTGTCTACAGCACATCCTTCCCAGTCATCTGATTCTGATTCTCCGGTGGCTCTGCAGCTTTCATTACCTTGGAGCTTTTGCGGGGCTCTGTAAGTCATAGGTAACTGATAGCAATGTAAAGCATTTTTGTCTATAGACATGCAAATAAGTCTGTCTGGTAGAGGGATAATCTTCCCCCTCCTTTAAAAAAGGGAGTTTTGCAGTCATTTGTGAATTCGTTATTTCTAATCTGTAAAAGCCTGCGTTTTAACTTCTCCTTTAAAGCAATTGTAACATCCATCAAAAATTGCCTCCACAAATATTACCAACCTCTTGATAAGACAAAGCTGAGTTTATTGCCTACTGTGGAGGAGAATACCGCCTGGCAAAACTGCGCAGTATCTCAGGGGAAGGGAGGGAGGGAGGCAGGGAGGGAGGGAAAGTCAGAATTTAAGAACTGGAAGTTCGGTGTAAGATAGGTTTTCAAAGCAGGGGGTTGATTAGGATCGGGTAAGGATCATGTGCAGTAGTTCAGGGTTGGTGGACGGAGCAAGGTGAGGACCTCAAAGCAAGGGATCCAAAGGCTCTTCAGGAAGCTCCAGTAATGATCAGTAAAACCTTTTGTCCCGGCAGCAGGTGCTGGAAGAATAAGCTCATGCTGACGAAGACAGAGGAACAGCACAAAGTCATGTTCCCTGGAGAGCGTGGCTCGGTTCGGTGCTCAGGGCCCGTACTGAGTGGAGGATGGGCAGCCCCTCTTGAGGTCACTCTTCAGCCTGAGCTGCAGGATAGGCCGTTCACATCTGGGGGTGCCCTTAACCCAGATCACTGCTGTGCTCTGAGATGTCACACTTGCATTTCAAAATACCATCAATAGTTCCATCCAAGTTTCCTGTGGTGGGCATTTCAACTTCTGGGTCAGATTTTCCAGTTCTTTCTGTGGGCCCTTTGCTAGAACATTGGCTGGGATAGCAGCTGAGCAACAGCATTTACAACGCTGGAGATCACACCACACAAATACTAAGTGAAGGATTATGATCAGAGTTCATTGTCCACTTCTTAGCCAGGAGCCAAGGACACACAGACTAAACCAGGATAACAGGTTCTACCCTAAATCTGAAGAGTCCACAGAACCAGACATGGTAAAGCAAGGAAACAAGCTCATCAAAGTTAAGCAAACTTTGCTAAGTTTTTAACATATTTCATAGCTTTTCAGACTCATGATTTGCACATACTAAAATCTTTTTTCTTTAGCAAAACCACATCTCATGTTGCATATAAATTTAAATCTCTCTGATAAGATGGCTCATAGTAGATCCTCATCAGGTAATTATAACTTTTAACCACAGTAACTTCTATTTCAGAGAGAAAATTGGAGGGAGTGGGAGAAGGAATGTAGATAATTGTTAATTGTCACACACCAGCATTTTAGCAGACTAGCAAAGCTCATGAATACATGTAACACAACTTTCTACAGCCACACATCCTCAGACAATTCCTCAAAGTGGCAAAAATGTGCACATTAAGAGGTCCAAAGATAGCATATGAAAACAAGAAGCAAAAGTATATAAACTTGAAATTATAATTAGTAATCAATGTTTTGATTGTCAGGGAGAAAGAAATTTTCCTCTACCTTTCTAGGTTCTTTTGGCTGGTCTAATAATTAATTCGATAGGAGACAGATTAACAAGAGAAAGTAATCAAATTTAATTACATATGTAAATATGGGAACTTCACATGCATAAGAAAGTCAGCAACCCCACATACATGAGAGGTTCAGAGACAGAGAAATTGAGATATATATGACATTCTGATCTAAGGGTGACTTAAGATCCTTAAAGCTTCAGAAGCAAGGAAGGTCATTCACAAGATGAAAGAAGAGCAGATGTTCAGTAATTAGAAGTTTGCCCAGCCCTATATATAGGCCATAAAAAAGTTATTTCTGGTGATAACTCTTTTTATGGGCAAGGTCTCAAATTTAAATTCTTTAAGGGAGAGGTTAAAGTTTCTAATAAGCCCTTGGGGGTCTCAATTGCCTTCAGCTCAAAATAATTCACATGCCAAGGTGACATATCTTGGGGAGCCCTGTTCTGAACTCCTTCAATCCTGCCTTTGGAACTTCCTGAGAAGTGCCATGTTCAAGAAGGTGGGTTGGTAGGTCATTCTACATCTCATTAAACTAGTCTCAGTCTTGAGACTAGGTCAGTTCAATTAAATAGCTGTGACTCGTTTCAGAAGGCAGATGTTGGTAGGCTCCCAAAGTTAGTTAGGCCTATGGTACAAGTAATCAGGTATCTAATAAGAGGCATCTCTGTGTAAACAAAATAAAGACAATGGTTAATTATTAGAGTAGACTATTATCCCAGTTTCTGAGTTCTGAAGGCAGCCAGCTGAGATTTCTAGATGCCTGGTTCGAAGCATCTTCAGATGGAGTGAAGACAGGAGGTGAAAGTCTGATAGATTTTCCTGATCTACAGTTTAAGTGTCTCTGGTGATCTTTCTGCAATAGGCATGAAGATTGTCCATATATGAGCTGTTGGGGTGATTTCCCTGAAGTTCATATCAAGTTGTCCCACGTTAGCTTGCATGGCTTTGGGAAAAGTGTAGTTTAGGTCCTCAATGACATCAAGTCAATGGATGGCAGAAAAATTGAAAACATTACTTTGGAGTTGTAGCTAAATATTTTTTAAAAACTAGAAGAATTCAGGCTTCAGTCCAGTTTACAGAAAGGAACAAAACCTCAAGAGACAATGAGCAGTACTAGAATCTAGTTTTTCCATTAATTCTCTTGACCTTGCCTGACGATTGAGGGTGATAGGCACCGTGATGACTCCAATAAGTTTGTAAGGTTTTCCATAAAGGATTGTAATGATTTGAAGTGGGTCCCTGGATCACTAGATTGTGCAAGGTATGTCCCAAATGAGAAACACGTTTTCTAACAGTTTCTTTGCCACTGTGAGGGCATCGGTCTTACAGCAGGGAAAGGCCTCAATCCATCTGGAAAGCACACGGCATCAAGAGCACAGCAATATTCCATATGAAGTGGTAGTTGAATGAAGTCTAGCCTTTGCCTTATGGTGGATGAAAGAAGGCAAACACTGAAAAATTGGGATTTGCCAGGGAGCTCAGAAGAACAAAGTGGCCATCCTGGGTTTCCAGGAGCCCCGACTGTTTAATTTACCACCATTTACCCATTTTAGGATTTAGGAGCAAAGTGTTGCCATGTCACAAGGGCATCAGGATGGCAAAAGTTGGGCCATGAGGGGCCATTTTTGCAGAAGCAGAATGAATTTCTTCCACATGTGCCACAACCTTTAGAGATTTTGCTAGTGCCTTTGCATGAAGTCAGCTAGGGCACTTCCCTTAGGTTCAGTCCTCTCGACGTGATGACAGACAACTTTCTATGCCAAGACATAACAGACTTCCAGGAATTCCACACAATGTCTGGAACACTTACACACCTGTACAGAGACACCATGAAGAAGGCTAAACGCTTGACACTTGACTAAATACGATCACAGGTTATTATGAAACAACACTAAGTTATCTATTCTACCAAAGTATCAATAGAAGGCTTCAAAGACAAATATAAAAGGTTAGCTCTTTCTATTGAGAAGCTTCCATTTTCTTAAATAATCACAGACTTGATTAAGATGACATAAAAGAGAAAAAAGTATTTTGGTAAAACACAGAATCTTTGCTTTCTCAGAGAAAACATTCCACAATATCTTATCAGGAGCAGACCAATAGCCCGAAGAACACTGTGTCCTTTCAGCAGATGAAAGAATATTAAGTATTACTACACAATTAATAATAAAGCTTTAAAAAAAAACCCTTCTATCAAATTCATTCAACTTGATTATACGTAATTTTTTTCTCAAGATTCCCTTTTCATAACTTTCTATGACATCCTGTGTCCATTTTAGTTCATGTCTTGTTCTCTTACCATTAAAACAACCCGGACAAAATTACTTTCATTTCCTTTGACAAAACACATAGCAATACCTCATACCTTTTTTTTATTTTAAGCCAAAACACATCCTACTTTTCTTGTATACAGAGTTGTTTCCTTTTTTTTTTTTTTTTAGCTTTAATTACATATTTAGAATTCTTAACCTTTAACAACTTTGATTTCTGGTAAAACTAAGAAGTAAACAGTTGTGAACTGCTGGATACACCACTGTTCTTTAGATTGGTAATTTTAGAATACATTCCATAATTTTTAGAAATATATACGTTTTTCATAGTACAATCTTTCAATGAGACACAAGAAATGTTAATTAACAAACACAAATGTACCTTTTAGTCTCTCTGTAACAGGAAGCCAAAAGTGGATAAATCTATGTTCAAGAATTAATATTTCATTATTTTCTCTTTTTTGGAAATGATCCAGATGTTCAATGACTACCCATAATTTAATCTAGCTAGCAAAACCTTTAACATTTCAAGTTACCAAAGAGATTTAGGAAACTCCTTTTAAGTGCACATAAAATGTAGTTTTTGCTAGCCCTGGCTGGGTGGCTCAGTTGGTTGGAGCATAGTCCCTTACACCTTAAGTTTGTGGGTTCAATTCCTGGTCAGGGTGCATCCATGAGGATTAAAAATATATATATATATATATATATATATATATATGCATGGCTAAAGAATTCACCTAAAATTTTATTATTCTATTTATATCTGTTTCATTTACCTTTTCTTAACAATTATGTCTAGATACCTACAAAAACTTCATTAGGTGTCAGACAACATCAGTTGACATCTGAAGTTATTTTTTCTTGATGACATAAATTCATTTAACCAATAAAGTCAGGTAGAATAAAAGTATTATGTTTAATTCTCATAACTCTAAAGACACGCCTGTTTTAATTAAACCAACAAACTTAAATTAGTTTTAATACCAAAGATTTTCCTCAGATCGTGTGAACCTGAAAAGCATTTGGATTAGTTTCTATCATATTTTTCAAGAATTTTTGAATAGAGCTCTTCTACAAATTAGTGATACCACCTAAAAGTAGAAAATACCACATAACACGCATGAACATAGAGACAGACACAAGCAGAGACTTCCTAGCCTCCATTTTAAAATTATTGTCATGAGACAGATACGTTAATGAAAACTTTCACTAGTTATAAAAGAACAGTTGGAATAAGTTTACCTGCTGAAATGGCTAAAGGTTTTTCTTATTAATGTTTTTGGAGAAGACAATATTTGTATTTGTCCTTGGCAAGGGGGCCTTGGAGCCAGAGCAGCAGTTTGTGCTTTCAAAAAACAAACCAAAAAACAAGAAACAAAAAAACCCTGGTTTCCTTTTTTTCTTTCAGTCTTAGGAACTGAGGATGGTAAAGATAGGTGGGCTTTGAACTGCTTCTAGGGCTGCAGTTAAGGTTTTGCAAAGATGTGTAAGACAAGATCAATTGCTCTCAATTCCCAAAGACCTGGGTTGTAACTCAAGTGACATCATAGGTTGACCTACCCATCCAACTACATCATGTCTCATTTGTTTCTCTCCCTCTGGGTCCACAGTTTTATTTCTGATCATAATTATTAAATCCTTTCAAGTGTCTTGTCAGGTTTCAGCTGGGACAAACAGTAAATGTCTCTGGCAGTATTAAACAATTCCATGGACCCGATAGGGTGCAAAGGTTACTAACTTCCAGAGCCATCCCCTCCGATAGCCAGAAGAGCTGACAGCCCTCAGGTCCCAGGCAGGCAGGAGGCCAAGTCAGGCCCTTAGAACACAGGCAATCTCTACCCCATAGAGAAAGGAAGGATCAATAACCAATTGCTTTGGATTTGGGAAGAAAGGGACCATAAAATTTTATTTCCCTCTCTCACTGGGCTCAGGAGATAATCCATTTACAAAAACGTTTGAGGCTCCTCCCTGGATTTAATCAATTCTCTAATAGAGAACTTAGGTTGGCCTTAGACCAGGGAGTAAAAGATTGAGGACAATTGCCTGTGAGGGATAACGTCAGTCTTAACAATCTTTTATTTTAGGTGCCTTTTATCTCTTCAATTTTTCATTAGCCTTTTACAACAAGTCCTTCAAAAAAACTATTTTGGAATTTTTGAAGCCTTATAGAGACTCTTGCATGCCACTTAAAAATAGGTATCTCATTCTGTTTATTTGATTTGGAAGCCCTTGCTTTTAAGTATACTTTTAAATGATCTAATCAAATTGGAATGTTCCTCATAATTGCCATTGTAATTTCAGGTTATGATTTCCTGGTGGGCTGACGGCCGGAAATGGAGCATAGCTCGCATTTCTGTCTGGCCATATTTTGGAGCTTCCATCTTGATGGTTACCAAGCGGAGTTCTTAGGACATAAAATGTTTAGGTTGTCTTTAACAACATGTTGCCCTTTTTCTTCTTTGGCCTCCTAAGTGCAGGACAACTGTACTTACAATGTCCTGATTTTTTACAATACCTGCAAATGTCTGAAGGCAGTTTGGAAGGGGTCTAGATAACTTTGATTTTTGCTCTCCATATCTGTTCTTCCATCTTGTTAACGGAATCCTAATGACTGGCCATTATAACAACATGAGAGTTCTCTAAAAAAAATTCTTTCATTTCAATTTAATTCAAAAACATCCATCATCTGGCCTGGGTGAGTAGAATCTTAACAGTATCTCAAGCCAATAAGCCTTTTTATGACTTAGCCAAAGACAAAACACAAGATCTACAAAATTCATTTCCAAAGTTAGAAACAGTCATTCCAAAACATGGGGAATTACATGCCACCCGTCCCCTGCCCCCCGCCTTGAACAGAATAGGGTGTTTAGATTCCCTAAGCTCAGATCCACAGCCCACTCGCTGCCCACCAGGTGCGTGTGCATCCTCTGGCTGGCAGAAAACAAGAACAAAGCGACCCTGCTTTTACCATCTCTGGGAGAAAATGGATAGACACAGAAAACTCTCTTGAGAGCTTGGCACTGTCAGACAAAAAGACAAGGAGATACCAGCCACAAACTCCAGGTAAAATCCTGTGCTTCTGTTCGACTGGATACAGCTCCCCAGAATCCCCTGTCTATCTGACTGGCCACCAAGGTGCACCCCTGCAAATGGTGGAAGCTAGAGAGAAAATATTCTCACTGGTTACAAAGGCCAAGTTCTCAGCACATACGACTAGACAAAAGGGGAGACACCAGACAGAGACGGAAAAACAGAATTAACAACACCCGTGAGTATTCATACCAAATAACCAACAGTCACTCAGCCCAAGGAACTTTTTCCACTAATGTTTTCTTCTGCTAATCCAAATTTAGAAAAGGAAAGAAAAGGACTCTAACTACTCTGATTTTATCAAACTCTGTAGGTATTGGTCCAGGAATCTGACTTGGAAAGAAGTCTTATCTTTTTTGACAGCCTATGTTAGAGGCCCCGGGATCTTCCCATTGCAGCAGCTTCAGGGTAAGCAGTGTCCAGCTGATGACGTATCCTGCTCACAGCACCAACTGCGGGGGAGAAAGATACTCTCCTCTGCCCTTCTAGGTTCTTTCAGCTGGTTCAGTAATTAAATCAACATGAGACAGATTAACAAGAGAAAATAACCAAATTTGATTCATTTGGCAATCCCACATACAAGACAGGTTCTGAGACAGAAAGTTAGAATGAGTTGGTATATATGGCATTCTGAGCTAAGGATGAGATAAGATGACTTGGGCTTCAGAGGAGAGGAAGGACATTTGTGGGACAATAAGAAGAGCAATGTTTGCCCTGCCCTGTAGATAGTACATAAAAGGTTATTTCCAGTGATAACTCTTGATATGTGTAAGTCCCCAAATTTAAATTCTTTAAGAGAAAGATAAAAGTTTCATATGAGTCCACAGGGTCTCAACTGCCTTCAGCTCAAAATAATTCACAGGCTAATGTGGCACAACATGTTCTGAACCCCTTCACAGTATTCTATCTTACTTAGAAGTTATCTAGCCTTCCAATGAAAACCCATGAATTAACTCAATTTCATATCAGTCTTAAAGATCTTGGAAATGAATATTTTAGCTGACATACTATAAAATATAATTATTGTTGAAATTAAATTTTTGAAATAAATCAACACAAATGTTCATTTTTCGTAGCTATAAGCATTAAATATAAGAAATGCTAGCTTATTTGATCAGTAAGTTTAAGAATATACCCAAGTAGAATAAAATCAGTAGCTTCTGTTATATTTTATTGTGATAAATCAGAGAAGACATACCTTTTGCATTAAACCAAAAATAATAAACTAGTCTCACGTATAAAATGTTACCTAAAGTATCTGAACTTGGACTCTTAAATCATTTGAATTCAAGTTTCTAGCAGAATATATTTTTAATATAGTCAAAGTATTAGTTTGATTTTTTTAATTTCTGCAATTTTTTGACTGTTCAATTGATATAGCGTCTATTGAAATAATTCAGTCAGAAAACTCCTTTAACCTTTAGAGAAATTTCTGCTCAACATATCCCTCTGAGCACCTCCTCAATCCATCATTTTATTTCTTTACATAGTTCCTCGGTTTTCTTAGCCAAGGCAGGGCAGTTCCTTTCCAATGTCCTTTCCATTCACAGTATCTATAACCATCATTATCAAGAGCCTCCCTCGTTTGGAGTTGAACGACTGAGATGGGAGCATCTAAATGTCTTGTCTGCAAGACCATATATTCATTCAGGTTTCTACTTTGTTTTTATCCTAAGCTATTTTTCAAATGCCCAGCAGGTGTTCTTCCTCATGAATTTCCTCTTATCGGTGCATAACAAAAATGACAAGGGCAGAGAGACGATCATGTTTCCACCAAGGAAATTTAAGTCTTGCTTCTATCACAAGGGTTCTTTGCCTTTCTGTGCCACGAATCCCCTTCACAGCCTGGTGAGGTCTGTGAGTTCTTTCTCAACAATCTGTTTTTAAATGCTTGGGGGAAAATATATAGAGAATAATTTTTTAAAACCAATGACATCCAAATATTATCAAAAACATTTTATAAAAACAAATTTGCAATATAGTAATATAGGAAAATCTTTATTCACACATTAAATAATATGTTCCAATAGCAGATCTGATCACTATTATAACATAAAGCCTATAGCATATTTTGAGATAGCTGCAAAACTGTAATATAATATGAAAATATCTGAGGATCTTGCTAATACAACTATGGTTTTCTGTCTGTATCCTTAATTAAAAGACATGCTAAATTTCAACTAGGGGTGAGTGATAGTCAAGACAATTTTTTCCCCAGTCAAGTTCATGGACCTCCTGACTTCTACCCATAGACTTTTAGGTGTTCACAGACCCCAGTTAAGAACACTTGCTCTGTGGTCATAGACACCAATGAGAAATTCAATAAATTTTAAAAATCAACCTAATGCTAGTCAATTCGAAAGCATGTTGCAGAGCAATATACACAACAAAACCTCACTGCCATAAAAACAAAATGCACCCTGGCTGGTGTGCCTCAGTTGGCTGAACAGTTTTCCTGTGACTCTTTGATTCCTGGTCAGGGGACATACCCAGGAATCCCAAGTCAGGGCACTTATGGGAGGCAACTGGTCGATGTTTCTCACATTGATCTTTCTTTCTCTCCCTCTCCCGTCCTCCTTCTCTAAAATCAATTTTAAAATGTGTCCTTGAATGAAGATTTTAAAAAATATTTTTATGTGTCATGTGTTTGTCTGAGGAAAGGGAAGGCATGGAGAGATGCACACCAACTGGTCACCTGGGTGGACAAGCAGCATTTGGAGGGGATACTTTACATTTTCTTGTTATAGTTCAATATTGTTAAATGCTTTACAATAAGTGAATTCTTTTGTAGTTATTCTGTACTGAACTGTGTCCCCCCCAAAATTCATATTTCGAAGCCCTAACCCCCAATGTGACTATAGTTGGATATAGGGCCTTTAGAGAGATAATTAAGGTTAAATGAAGTCATAAGAGTGAGATCCTAATTCCATAGGACTGTCTTTATAAAAAAGAGGAAGAGACCCGGAGATCAAGCTCTCTCTCCACTTGCACAGAGAAGAGGCCATGTGAGGACATAGAAGGTGGCCAACTGTGAGCCAGGAAGACAGGTCTCACCAGATGTCAACCTTGCTGGCACCTTGATCATGGCCTTCCAGCCTCCAAAACTGTGAGAAAATAAATGTCTGTTTTTGAAGCCTGTGGTATTTTGTTACTGTGACTCAAACACATTACAGTGGTTTGGAAGAGAGAAAATATAATAATAACGGTTATGCCCTGTGGTCAAGGTAACTTCAGTATCATAAGCAGGAGTTCCCAGAAGGCCAGTCTGGCAGAGCCATGGTCCCCTTCCACCCCAACCCCATGCCCCATATCAAAGTCAGAACCTTACAAAGCTGTCTGACACCCCAACACCTGGGGTTCCCAGCAGGATTCTCATTGGTATTTTCCAGCCTCGACTCCCCATCAGCAATTCCTTAGCCTTATTGACTGCATCACAGTGATTTCAAAAACAGCAACCTATTTTCCCCAGCAAAGAAAAGAAACAGTGCAGAAACCCTTCCCAGCAAAGAGAATAGTGGGGGGGGCTGGGGGGGGGCAGACTTGCCAAAGAATTTCAAAAAGCCAAGGACCTATTGGGTGGTATCATTTAATCTCTGGGTGGTCTCCCCCTCCCCACCCAACTCCGGGCTTTCTGGCCCTAAGTACTCTTGACTTAAGATATCTTGAAGATCACCAGAAAGAGTCTTGCAGATCATGCGTGAAGTCTTATCTTTCCCGGTTCTGCTTGTATTTCAGAGGTCACCCATCCACAGCGCTCCAGGAGGTTCGGGGCATTAATGAACCCCTTGCTGAATTTACAGTAGCAGCTCTCAGCCCACACATTAGCGCCACTTAGGCGGAGATCAGGTTTCCTCTTTAAGCAAAGACTTCAATAGCGCACAGATCAGCCAGCTGAACTCTCTCTCTCCCTCTCTCTCCCTCTCTCTCTCCCTCTCTCTCTCTCTCTCTGACTTACAATTTGAACAGTGGAGGAGTCTCAGGGAGTGGAAAATACAAACCAAATTCCAACACTTTTCACATTTTTGGATCTTCCCTAAATAAACTCCTGTTTGCTTTACAAAGAAAGGGGAGCTCTTTGCTCTACATCAAACAGAAAATGCTCTTAGGATAGTTGCAAAAGTGTTTGATCAGTTATTTGCAATTAAATAATCATTTACTAGCTGAGAGGCCTCAGGCATCCATGTCTCTGAACATCAGTTTCTTCATGTATGAAAAGGGAATTAAAGAACAATGTCGGGTTACCTCCTCAGGTTGCTGTAAAGAGCAAATGAAAGAATATCATATATGAAAGTTCTGTTAGTGTCCGTGGTGTTGAAGACTCAGGTGAACTATTTTGTTGGTTAACTTAAAGCCATGTAAGTACCTGTTTTGATAAATTTGGGGAATTATGTCAAGTAAATGGTTGAACATGAACCCAAAACACATGAGTTTCTAGTAAGACTAGTACTGGGATTCTCTAAATTCAGATCCGCATGGAGGTAATAAAGGTGATCGGACAAAATTATGTAGCTGGAGACATGAACCCAGTCAGAAGCCTTTCCCAGAAAGAGAAGGGGAGACCACGAGGAGGAAAATTACCCCTAAGCATATAACTGGGTCCTTGTGACAGTAATTCTGAAGCTTCCTGGGCCTGTGTGAAGCTCAGGGATAGTTATATTTCACATTCCGAATGGGCTGGAGGGCACATGATTTGAAAGCGATCTGAGAGAGGTGGACAGGAGTGCCAGCCACCATGAGAGAGGTGCTTGGCACTCGTGGGTTTTGACAATACTGTTGTTGAGAATTCACATTGGTCCTTGGGAGGAGTGTGTGTGTGTGTGTGTGTGTGTGTGTGTGTGTGTGTGTGTGTGTGTGTGTGTGTTTTAGATGGGGATGGGGTGTTTGGGGATGGGGTGAGGTCCCAACAAGAATGAAAGAGTCTAGGCTACAACTGACACTGGTGTGGAGATTTCCACCAATACTTCGCTTGGGTGCCCAGGACCACCATGAACTTCACCGTGAGACTCAGTGTACCAAGGCTCAGCCGGCCCTGCCGTACCCCACTCTCCCCTAGACTGTTCCAGAGACACAAGTGCAGGTCCATTTGGAGATCCTGTTGGGTTTTGCTTTTGTAACATCACTAACGGTTATCCGCTTCTTTTCCATTTCAACCTGTCTGCCCTCTTTAGGCTTCATCATCTCACACCTAAACTACCGCAATTTCTCCAGTGAACTGCCCATTCCAAGTCACCCAATATAGCTCAAGGCCAGAATTTCTTCAAGTGCCATTCTACACACACACACACACACCAGATAGCAGGAGCCAGCATTTATATATTCTGTCCTCAGCTTTCCGCCTGGAGAAACCACCTGAGGGACTCATTGCAAGAACCTCACCTTCCGTGAAGTCAGATGCTCAGACAGCCCGTCAGGTGGCGGAGTTTAATGGCTACGCTCCCTGGTGCGGGTTTGCTGGAAGCGGCCTGTATTTAGCTTGGGGACTGGGTTAGGGCTACACCTATATGTTGGCCAGGTGGCACGGGTGGGCGATGGCTGCCAGCATCCGTATCCACAACAGGCACTCAATGATACTTGCTAACAATGCAGTTCATGTTAGTGACCTTGCTCACAATATTTCTGACCTTGAATTTAACTCCAAGATACACACACAGGATAAACCAAAAGCCTACTAATGTCACCAGGCAGCCAGAATATGGCCTGGCCAGCCCTGAAGAAACTTCCATGTGCCAATTCCTAGGACTACACAGGTGGACTAATTTGAAATCTTGCTTCAATATTTGGAAGCTAAATATTTTCAAAATGATTAAGGGAAATGGATTTAGACTACTCTGTGTGTACAGGTACAGTGTGTTATCCTAACCCGATGGGCAGCAATAATTTGGCAATTTCTAGCTTGAGCCCAGGTACATGAAAATCCTCATACTGACAGAGCCAGTGGTCATAAAATGATAGCATTGAGTGGTCACGTTTACAGTGAATGGACACTTCTCTGGGATTTCTGGGAGCACAACTAAACAAATGCCTTTGATGGGCAAGTCACTGATCTTGTAATTTACTATAATTACTCCCTTGTATAGACCTGAGCAGGCTTCTTTCTTTTCATCTCTGTAGACCCAGGTTTCAGCCCTTCCATTCCCCAGCCCCCACAACTGGATTCAATTCTGTTCCATTTTTATTGAGGGGCTGCTTATGTGAAGTATGGTATTCGTGTCTGAAGCTACAGAGACGCGGCTGATGATAAACGTCATCTTATCATATTTATTTTACAGATGAGGAAAGTGAAACTCAGAGAGGTGACCTCAGCTGCAGGGAAGGAATAAATGGCAGAAGTGGGCTTCAGAGAAGGGGTAGGCGCCCACAGAGCCATGCTCCTGCCACCCTGCACAATGGCTCTACCCTCAGAGGACCCCTTGCCCGGCCCCTTCTCTGCCCTACAATCCAGGCCCCTCTGAGAGCTGGGGACTGACCCCAGCCCCGATCTGACCCGCCCTGCATTCCAGGCCCCTCTGAGAGCTGGGGACTGACCCCAGCCCCGATCTGACCCGCCCTGCATTCCAGGCCCCTCTGAGAGCTGGGGACTGACCCCAGCCCCGATCTGACCCGCCCTGCCTGATCCTAGCCAGCTTCCTGCCACGAGCTCGGTCCCTCTGCCCGACTTTGAGGCCGCACAGAGTGCTCACACCTGGGCTCCTTCTCTGAGGCTCAGTTTCCTCATCTGTGAAATGGTCCTGCTATTATCTCCCCCAAGCTTGAACGAAAAAATCTATGCAAAGGGCTCACTCAGTATAGGGCTTGTCTCCCCGGGCTCCCAGCTGCCCTGAGTCTCTCAAGATCGTGCTTGGCCGAGAGGATTAGACCCCCCCGCACAGCATCGGGGAGCTCCGCTGGGATTTGCGCACTCCCCGATACCGTGCCCCGCCAGGCCCAGGGCCTCGCTCTGAAGCCGAGCCAGTTTCCCCAGCCCGCCTCAGACCCTCCAAGGGGCAGGCTCCACTGCCACCCTGCAGCCTTGGCCGAGGCCCGTGTGCCTGCTCCCGCTGCCACAATTCAGAGCAGCACTGATCAGCAGAATTTCCTGGGGTGACTGAGCTGCTCAGTAGCTGTGCCGTCCAAAATGGAAATCGGCAGCCACGAGTGGCTACTGAGAATTTGAAACGTGGTTAGTATGACAAAGGAAGAGAAATTTTTAGTTGTTGTTAGTGAATTTTAATTGGATCAGCACACGTGGCTGGGGCTGGTGACACTCACAGAAGACAGCGCAGGTGTAACGCATGCGCACCCAGGTGTGTTCCCCGCCTCTCAGCTGCAAGGCCGAGGGTTGCTCAGCCACTCGCCGCGAAGTTCAGCCCCACAGGTAACTCGCCGCACCCCCGTGGGCTCCTTTGCTGAGCCCGTGATCACGCTGAGTGCATTCACCTCCGCCTTAAGAAATCCACCTCCCAGGTAACAACCCTTTTAGGGGTCACTGGAAGGTGAGGGGAAAGCAGACAAGTAATCCAGTGATGGGACCCAGCAGCCGGAGCCGAGAGGGGTGTATATAATTACATATCCCCGAGCCGGAGAGGATTAGAAATGCTCCAGGACTGCATGTCAGGCAACGTGATATTCCACAGGTGTGAAAGTAGCATTTCTACAGGGTTGGCCAACACCCTGTAAATCAAAAATATCTGCTGCCGGAAAAAACGAGAGAGAGAATGAAGTGAGTCGCAAAGTAGAATAAAATGAGATAGGAGAGACCGAACAGGGTGCTCAGGCCAGCAGACCACGTCCACAAACCTGACTGCCCACGCACAGCTCTAAAGGCTGGATCCTTTATCACAGGGGCGTGTGATTTAAATTGTAAATAGACATCAGAAAAAAAGCAAAACAGATTTTACAGTTTAAGAAACTGACGCTTAGAAAGGTTGTTCTTTTCTCAAGTTCATGCGGCTTATAAGACTTGTAACCAAGCTAGACACCCAGGCAGCGGGACTCCAAGCCTCACCCTCGGTGACCCGGGACACACAAGAGGGGTGAGCCTGCACACAGAGGTCTTTTCAATGACATTGGCATCGAGAATGGAAATGACAAAACCAAAGCAATTTTAGTACCTGATGGATGTCTGGGACACAAGGGCAGAAGTGAGGGCAACAGGAATGGGGATCTGATTTAAGGGTGGAGATGACCAGCTGGGTTTGTATGTTTGTTTTATGTTAGGGAGGGAGGGAGGGGGAGAGAGAGAGAGAAACATGGATATGAGAGAGGTACATCAATTGGCAGCCTCCCATAGAGGCCTCTACGGGGGGATCGAACCCACAACCTACGTATGTGCCCTGACCAGGAATGGAACCGACGACCTGGAGCACCGCGGGAGGGCACTCCAACCAACCGAGCCACACCGGCCACAGCTAACGAGTAGGGTTTTTGACGTGTTGAACTGTAAGCTGCAATGAGACAACTAAGTGAAATGGTCAAACGTCAGTTGGAGACCTGGGACTAAAATGACAGAGGAAGGTTGGGACTGGAGATAAAAACCTAAGTTAGGAAATTGTTGCAAAGCAAACAACACCTCCAAAGAACAGAGAGTAAAAAGAAAGCGGCACCAGCCAAAGTATTGGCAGAGGGGAGACACTGGCGGAAAACTGGCAATGGATCAGCGTGTGTCGCTCGGCCAGGTGGTGGCAGCCATCATCATCTCACCACAAACCTGCTGGAGAAGGGCTATGACAGCAAACATTTGTCTTTTGCTCCCCAACATCTATTCTCTCTTTTCCTAGCAACATCCAACAGTTTTGACTCGGGGAGCATCACCTCCCACCCTGGGTCTAAGGCGTCCAGGGGGGTCCCCTCCCAGGGCAGGGGTGGGTCACGTGACCTGGCCTAAGCCAGTCAACGCCTCCCATTCGCCCAGCCGCAGGGACTGGTTCAGGGGTAGGCGCAAGACCCAGCCAGCCTCAGTGAGACCCAGAGGGACCTTTGCTGGAAATGCTGGGACCCAGGTGGACGCTGCCTTTGGGACTGAAGCCTGAGAGAGTGGAGCCCCTACCATCTGGCTGCCACTTAGAGTCTGGGGGTGGAGTCCAACCTGAAGAATCCAAAGGGGGGGGAGGACATTGGGTCCTTGGACAGCCTTTGCGTCGTGAATCAAAATATGCCTAAAATGGGAACCCACAGCCTTTCCACTTATGTGAGCTGGTGAATCAGAAAGAAGGAGTTTTCTAGCATTTGCAACAGGATGCCTGCCTGATTCAGAAACGATCCCCACTTTCCTGCCGAGGTAAACGGGGCTGCAAGGGGCTGGCTCACTTGGCAAAGCGCACATGTTTTTAGGTAACCAAGCCAAATTGAAGTCACTTCTTTGCCAAAAGGGGCTGCTGGGGGGGGGGGGGGGCGGGGGGCAGGACATGGGGAGACAAACTAGATTTTTAACTGACTGCTATATGAAAGAATGGAGACACAACAGAAAGACAGGAGCGAAGGAAGGACAGAGTGAAGGACATTGTCAGTGAGGTCCAAGGGCCCATGATTCTGAAGATTCTGAAAATCTGAGGTTTTTCTGGCTGTCCCGTCTCTCCTGGCGGCTCAGCAGTATAGAAGATCATGGATGACTTTGATTACCTGATTGACTATTTAAACTCCACCTCTTTATAGCGCACTAATTAGAAATCACTTCAAGCCCGGCCAGGCATGGCTCAGTGGTTGAGCGTCAACCTGAGATCCAGGCGATCGGGGTTCGATTTCTGGTCAGGGCACATGCCCGGGTTGCGGGCTCAATCAATGACTCTCTCATCATTGATGTTTCTGTCTCCCTCTCTCTCCCTCTCCTTTCCTCTCTCTGAAATCAATAAAGATATTTTTTAAAAAAAGAAATCACTTCAAGCATAATATCTGTTCATTGATTTGCTGAAACATTGATGTTGGCCCTCCGTAAGGATAATTTGCATTTCTTTGCTAGGAAACCATGGAAAGCAAACCCACACCCATGAAGACCCTCAGCTTCAGAAAGCAAACCATTGTGAATTTCTCTACTTATTCAACCTTTCCCATCAGAATAATCTAAAATGAGCCCACACTCCTTGGGGGTTGACGTATCTCTCCATCACAACCCTCAATAGGCAGTCTATTTTTGGAGTTTCATGTTCTCAAATTCATGTGAATTTTGCATTATTCTTGGTAATATATCTATTTGTTTGCATATAAAAATGTTTTAGGTGCTTATCAATTGAAGTACTTCACTTTTTCAACAAAGTTTACTAGGGAAATTCATTCTCTGGCTGGATGGGCCACTTGCATCTTGTGATTTCTCATACATTTAGCTCACTAGTCAACACCCCAGGCTCTTACAGTTCAGAGCAGCTGGTTAATGACGCCACGAAATGATGGACTAGGGCTCGCTGCTCACCAGGCACCTGTTCCGGTGCTTTACATACATTAACTCATTAACATTATCACAACCACTTGTGAATTAAGTACCGTTCATAGTCTCACTTTACCCCTGAAAAAAACAAATCACAAGAGGGCGAGTTGCCCAAGTTCACATAAATTATGGGGCTGAAAATTAAGGTTTGAATGCAATATCTGGCTCTTGACCACTAGGTTATATATACTGCCTCTCTAGTTCATCAGTTCTTGACATAGAACCTACCTGTCACCTGTGGACTATAACCAACAGTGTGTTCAAAAGAGATAGGAATATAAATAGGCACAGTCTTTTGGAAGGAAATCAGTAGTATCTGTAAAAATTTCAAATGCTCACCTCCTGTAACCTGGCAATTCCGTTTTTAGGCATCCATCCTAGTGAAAGATTTGCAGATATGGACAACCTTGCATTGCTGTTTTTGAAAGAGGGGAATTGGAAAGACTCTAAATGTCCATTGATACTAAATTTCTTTTTTTCTTTTTTCTTTTTTTAAATATGTCTTTACTGATTTCAGAGAGAGGAAGGGAGAGAGAGGGAAACATCAATGATGAAAGTCATTGATCGGCTGCCTCCTGCACGCCCCATACTGGGATCAAGCCCACAACCTGGGCATGTGCCCTGACCGGGAATCAAACTCGGATCTCCTGGATCATAGGTCGATGCTCACCCTCTGAGCCACTCCAGCCAGGATTCCTTAAATTAACTCCGGCACATCAATACAGTGGATCACCATCAGGCCACTATAGAGAACACAGTCAGTTTCTACATGTGGTGTGGGAAATTCTCTAAGGTATGGGGTTAGTGAAAAGGGCAAAGTGCAGAATTCTATGTATAAAACAAGGCAGGGACTTAAGCATTTAGGTTAAAACAAAGCTGTATTTCTGCACACAAAGCAAGGCTCCCTGGCAAATAGCAGTAGAGATTTCTGTGTTTAACAGTCGTTAATGATGTCCCAAGAGACTCCTAAGAGGCCAGATCCTAGATGTTACCAATAGTCACCAGGAGCGAAAAGAGTGACAGGCACACTGGGAGTGTAGGAAAATGCCCCCCTTTATCCAAGATGCTAGAGAAACTAGAAGAATGGCCTGCAGGATAGCATGGTGCAAATCAAGGACTTTGGGGGGATGTGGCATGGGATACGGAATAATAACAACCCTCACGCTGGCCCTTTGCTCCTGACTGTTTACAAGGTTTTCTGCATCCCACAGAGAGACGTCCCAATGGTCGCTTAAAGTCACCCAGCTAGTTAGAAACTGAGCTGTCATCAGACTCCAGATGTCCTGCAAATCCAAAGCTGCCCCACTCAACTCAGCTAACTCTGGTTTGTTGACCTTTAAGTTGCATTCCCAGTGTTTTCAGAACGTCTCAATCTCTGCCACAAATTGTATAAACAAGCTAGGGCCCATGTCAGCAGACTCCAGGGGCCCCCAAGACATGCCCGGAGAGAGCAGGTGTGTCGTCTTCAATAAGAAGCTTCTGTTTTCCTGCTCACCTTAAATTGTGTGTGGGCTTTAAAGTTTCAGCTCTTGGTACGTTTCCCCATTCCATTTCATAGCAGCCACCCATCAATAAACATTATTTTTTAAATTCTGCCCATTTTCCTTGTGCCATCGCATCCCTTCTGTCATTTGGTCACTCGGCCGCGCTTTGCTTACCTTGCCTTTTCTGCCCTAAACTTGAAAGGCCCAGTCACGTCGGCCCGAATAGTCGGATTACTGCGGAAATGCTGCCCTCTGCAGGCCACTGGCATGGGTGGCTCTTTAAGAGACGCCTGACTAGGATTCCAGCAAATAACAGCTGTGATGTTCTGACTCCTTTATGTGGATTATCTCATTTAATTCTCACAACAATCCCAGGAGGTTAAGCATTATTATTACCTCCTTTTTTAAAAAAGAGAAAGCTGAATCCCAGATGGGTTAGGTAGCTTGTTCGACATCACGCAGCTAACAAGTAGCAGAAACAGGACTGGAACCCAGTGTCTCTTTCCAGTGTCTACCTTGATAACCCCTATTTTATTCTGCCTCCGGAAAGAGACAATAACAATTTTCGCACAACTTCACCGTGGCAGGCATTGCATACGTTACCTCCTTTAATCCATCTGTCAATCAGGTAAGTAAATTAACCAAAAATAAAACTCACTTACTTACCTGCAGTCTCTCAAGCAGTAAGTTGGATCTTTCTAGATCCAAAGCACTGGCTTCACCCCTGTGTCACTCATGCAGGTGCTCCCCCCACACCTCCCTTCAGGAGACTGTTGCGGGGGCGCAGTTCCCTGCCGGCCTCCAGCTGCAGCATTTGCAACCGGGTTCTCCCAGCCAGTGACTGGGCACGAGGGCCAGACCGGGGCCCAGCCATTTCTGCCAGTTCGGGACGCCTCTAACTCTGCTGGAGACTCCCCGTCGGCCTGGCCCAGGCTCCCCCATCGGTGCACCGCCGTAGGAAGCTCTTCCTACCCAGTCCCCCTTCCTTCCTGCCCTCCCTTGGCAGGTGTCAGAGTAGCACTGTGGTCTGAGTGTCCCTGCCCACTCCTGCTCCCTCCACCTTTATCTTTGACAGCTGTTATCCCCAGTAAATTCCCATAAATTCCGGCCACATCTCATCTCCATTTCTCAGAGGACCCAAACTGATCCCATTAGCAATCCTGATCATCCAAGAGCACTTTTCCCCTCAACGGCGCCATCAGCACTAATTATTGTTAATTCCTGTGTACTCTGAAAGCACCATATCAAGAAAAGAAAATGCAAATGTTGGGTCTCTCGACGTGTGCTGCAGGAGTTCGTGAGGGGCCCACGGAACATCCAGGGCCAAGCCACTCACTCACACTAGGGGGTGGCCACTGTCTGTGGAGGCCCCAGGCTCTGGGATTCTTAGCCCACCTCCCACTGCCCCACATGAGATGGGCCTGGCAAAACTATGAAGAGAGCAGGGTTTGTTTCCACAATCTGCTTACGCGAGAGCCCAGTTCCTCGTGCTGGTCCCTGCTGATGAGTTTCCAGATGTGGAATCCCAAGTGGATCTGTCCACCTGGCACAGAAATTCATCCTACGGGATGTTCTCACCTCCCTTCCCACCCCCTTCCCATCACTAGATCTTACATCTTCCATTGACCTACCCATGTCACATGGATCAAATGCCCCAGTGGTCAGGCATCAACCTGGGTCATTTGGGGATCCATCAAGGTGAATCAAACACTGGTCCGACCTTCTGTTGCTTGCATTGAGGGGAGGAGGTTAGTCGTGAACATCAATGACTACCTGCAAGGATAAACATCCAGGAGCAGCAGCAGTATAGAGGGAGCAGTCTGGGATTTATAATCAGATGGCCCGGACCAGAGTCCTGCATTTGCCATCTTGGGCAAGTTACGAGCCCTCTCCTAGCCTTGGTTTCCACATCTATAAATGGAGACCAACAGAACAGCGTGTTCTCACCACAGGCCACATGCTGTGGCAGGTAAGGAGGCTTTGAAGTCAGGCCCACCTGGGCTCCACCCCGGGCTGGATAAACTTGAGCAAGAGATCTAGCATCTGTGCACCTCGGTTTCCTCATCTGTATAATGGGCTCACCAACACGCATCTCGTGGTATCGCTGTGGCCATCCAAAGTAACGTGTATGTAAAGAACCTGTTCTTAGCAAATATGAAAAGCATGGCAGCTGTTCACCAAAATCATTTGGTAAGAAGAAGAAAAGATCATATAGGGGAAAGTGCTTTGCAAGATAAACTAGCCCGACACGGGTTAGTTGGTGCAATTGTTATAAACGCCACGGAGGGAATGGAGTTAAGGGGTCTGGAATTCCTAGGAGAGGGAGCCATCGCTGAACTAGGGAGACAGTCAGGCAGAGGAGCTCCACGTTCCCGACCCTGCCACGTGCAAATGTGGGGACCAGCAAAGGCAAGAAAGCACAGGGCCTGCCTGGGAACCTGCCGGAAGCCCCATTCCCTTGGAGCCCTGTTGAGTGAAGACAAAAGAATCAGAAAAAGGAAGCGAGGGCAATGCGTTAATGAGAGGGATGTGTGGAGGAGGCCAAGAGGCGCCTCGGCTATCTCAGGCCTCGGCAGCTTAACGAGGAGTTTTTCATCACACCGGGTGCAGGCAGCTAAGAACCCAGGGCTCTGTGGGAAGGAGAAAACGCCCGGGTGGCTACCAGACCTCTAAAAGCACTTGCCCAGGGACAGGAGAATGGGGAGAACGTCCCATTAGACAGGGGGAGAAGAAAGGTGACCCGGGCAGCCAGCCAAAGGCCGGGAGGTGGGCACAGCCCCAGGCAGACAGCTCCTTACAGCTGCATCACACTTTCCAGACGTTCCCATGCATTTGCCCGACCACCACGCCACTGAGGTGGGGCTGGAAGGATGGCTGTCCCCTCAGCAGGCTCTCCCGGCCCACCCTTCCCTGCCAGCCTGGCGGGGCTGGGGCTGGTCACGCAGCCGGGATGGCATTTGAGAGTAACACATTCCGTGACACCCGTGTTCCCATTGGGGGACTACAGGGAAGGCCGCTTCGGGCTGAGCCCACAGTCAGCACTGTGTCACGCCTCCCTGCCCAGCTCCGCATTCCTGCCACTGCCACGTGCAAAAGCACGCACGCCCCTTCGAGCCTCCTCGGCCAACTCGGCCGGCTCCTTCCCTAGGCCGCACACTCCTTGGAGCAAGCTTTGCACTTGCAAGTTAGCCATGTGAGGGGTAAATGAAGAAATAAAGCGATGAAGAAATAAATGGAAAGTATCGCTACTTCCAGTCGGTCTGTTAAGTTACAGGTGGACCCTGCTCCTCTGTCCCAGGTTCCTAAGGACACCGTTCCTAGCGAATGAACGAAAGCACGTACTGACTGTGTGGCCATGGTTAGGGTACTCAGCAGGGCCTCGCAGGCAGCTATGGGGGTTCAAGGAGATGGTGCAGGTGAACTCCAGCCACCCCCTCCGCCAAGCTCGGAGGACATTCCACTAAAATTCACAAAACGGCTGGCGTGAGAGGATCTCCTGTGAAAGCCGGAGAGGCGGCTGCGTTTAGCCTTCCTAAGGTGACAAGTAAAACAGAGACAGCAATTTTGGATACAAACCACAAGAGTTTATGTCCTCGAAATTGGTGAAAATCTTGCTAAGAGCTGCCTGTGTTCACAGACTGTGCAGGTGGCTGGGGAGGGGTGGGGGATTGGGGGGGCGATTAAACTGCAATCTTGGAGAGGCATGGGGGCCCAGGCTACCTGGGCACACCTTTCATGAAAGCCATCATCTCCATGGCCCCTTAGTTTCCCTGCAGCCTGACCTAGAAAATTCAACCCAAATAGTCCCAGACAACAGGTGCCCACAAACCCGGGAGGGGAAGGAGCCACCTGGAGCCCCTGCTCGGGCAGCTGGCAAACAGTTTCTTCCACAGCTCAGCTGCTGCAAAGGGCCACAGGCCCTGCTCTCTACGCAAATGGCAGGCACACTCGGGAGGCTTCTGGTCTACTAAGGCAAGACATGAGCAGTGCTGTCGGAGAAATGCAGAGCTTGGCAACAAAAGCACTGGAAATGGCATTGGGGCCACACTCAGCCCAGAAGATGCTGAGCACTGCTCCTGCCAGGGCCACTTCCACGTGAAAAGTTCTTCCCAGGGTTTGGAAGGACTGTGTTTTAATGGCCAGTTTACTGATACCCACTACGAGGCCCGCAGCTAGGGTATGTTCTTGGTCATGTGACAAGTGGAGCAGACTCCCAAGGTCTCAATTTCTGGTCATGGATCAGACCCCTCTCACATGTCTTTCCATGTGTCCAAGGCATGGCGGGTCAATTTTGTGTGTCAACTTGGCTAGGCTGAAGTGCCCAGCTGTTGGGTCCCACAGTAGTCTAGATGTTGCTGTGAGGTGTTTTGTAGACATGATTAACATCGACAATCTGTTGACGTGAATAAAAGGAGATTAGCTTTGATGATGCAAAGGGGGGCCCGGGGAGGCTCATCTAATCAGTTAAAGACTTAAGAGAAAAAAAGGTACCAATTCCCAGAGAAGAAGGAATTCCGCCTCAAGACTGTAGCGTGGAGCTCCAGCTTGAGTTGCCAGCCTGCCAGCCTGCCCTCCAGACCAGATCTGCCAACCTCCACAGATTCCTTAAAATAAACCCCTCTGTGTATATAGACACACATTCTATGGCTTCTGTTTCTCTGGAGGACCCTGACCAATGCACAGGGTCATTCATAGCGTTTCAGGTGCAAGGTGAGCAGAGCATCAGGTCTCGGATGAAATGGTGAAGCCAAGAATACAGTGCTCATACCCAAGTACCTGGGAGGCAGGTGGGGGCTGGAATGAGCCCCATTTTACAGATGAGGAAATGCCCTGGAAAGGGTTTTGTCCCAAATCTCACATCTTCAGAGCAGTAGAGCAGAAACCGAAATCCCAGTCCCCCTCCTCCAAAATGCCCTGCTCTTTCTGCTACATCCTGGAACCACTAGTAACCAGCTCTCTCTTAGTTTCACTGTCACCTTCCAGAGCTCTCCTCCGGCCTCACCTTTCACAGGTCCCCACCTGCAGTACTTGGGGACAGCTGTAAATGTAATACTTCTCCATCTCTCCGTGTCAATGGAATGTCAGATCTCCAGCACCCAATCTCAAAATACTAAGCTACCTTTGATGTTCATCTTTTCCTTACTCCCCACATCGAGTCACTTTAGTTTTGGAGAGTCAGCCTCGAAAAGGTCTCAAATATCTGCCCTCTTGTTCCTTCCCACAGAGGCCCCACATGCTCAGGCCCTTCCCCCGTCCTTCTTGTCTGTGGGGCTGGACACCAGAAACAGATTTGGAGAACAACTGAGCTCCTGTGGGATGTAAAAACTAGTGGAAGAAACTTTGGGCACTCAGTTTGGTGACCAAGATCTGCAAACCCTTGGACATTTTTAAGTGCCTTTACTCCACCAATTCCCATTCTTACTGTCAAGCAGCCCAAAATCACTCACCTTCCACATTTAAGACCCTAGGTGGGCTTGCGAGAGCATCTCTAACTGGGGGCCTATCTCTTTACCTAAGAGGTATTTTGGGAATTTGTAGGGGCATCTTTGTTGCTGTTGCAGTGTTGTGGGGGGAGGACTGCTACTGGAAATTAGTAAGCGAGGCATAGGACAGTCTGCACAATAAAATCTACCCCCGTCCCACACAACTTGCAGATGTATTGCTGGGACACATGTCGATGAAATGCCTGTTCAAAGTGTTCTGATCATAATTTTGTTTCACAGTAAATACCAAGGTGCTTCGTGTACATTTTTAACAAACACTCAAATTTCTAGAAATTCAACAAGTTTAATGCAGATGGCACTGTGTATAATTTGCTTATTTTGGGGGGGAAATAGCTGATGCCGATGCTCTCGGTAAAGAATGTGGGCTGCACTGCCCCGCGCGTCGCCTATTCTTGTGGCATTCGGGGCAGACGCCCAGCCACTGCTTGGTCTCTGTGCAGTCAGCCGGCCTCGACATTCTGAAAGACTACATACTATTTAGTTACCGGGGACTTCCCTTATAAAACAGTGATGCTAGTGGGAATGTAGGATGGTGCACCACTGTGGAAAACAGGATGGAAGCTCCTCAGAAAATTAAATATGGAACTAGCAATGACCCAGCCATTTCACTTCTTGCTATATCCCCAAAAGGATGGAAAACGGGAACTCGCATAGATTGTTTGTCCACCGTGTTTATAGCAGCATCGTTCGCAGCAGCCAACAGGTGGAAGCAACCCAAGTGTCCATCGGTAGATGAATGGAGAAACAAAATGTGGTACAGACATACAATAGAATATCATTTAGGCTTAAAAAGGAAGGACATTCTGACACATGCTACCGCATGAATGAGCCTTGAGGACATGGTGCTAAGTGAAATAAGCCCATCACAAAAGGACAAATACTGTATGATCCCACTTACATGAGGTACCTAGAGCAGTCAGATTCACAGAGATAGAAAGTAGAATGCTGGTTTCCAAAGGCCGCCAGAGAGGGACCAGGGAATTACTGTTTGATGAGTACAGAATTTCTGTTTGGGGAGATGGGGAAAGTTCTGGAGATGGCTGGTGGTGAGGGATGCGGAACAAAGTGAATGTGTTCAATGCCAGTGAACTGTATACATGCTTAAAAATGGTTAAAATGGTAACTTTTGTGTTATTTTTTTTAACTACAATATTTTTTAAAGTTACGCATTCTATTAGTTTTTATGTGTGTATCAGCAGGATAGTAAAGAGGGCATTTCAAAATATTTGTTTTTAAAAGGAAACATTACACAGAGAACAAGGTGTCTAGAGTTTTATGCCCTTGGTGTTTTATGGTGCATTTTATTTTGTCTGGAGACTTTCTGGCACCCCTTGAACTATGTGGAGACACCTCGGCATCACTAATGAAAGGCTGGGGATTGTTGGGGCACAGAATGGAAAACCCCAGGGGACTAAGAAAATATATAGTGGAGCTTATGAGGATCAGGGCTGAGGGAAGAGCTACTCAGAGTCAATTTAAGTGGGATCTGAGCTGGCAGGGCTGGGACTACAAGCATTTTATATTTATGGAGCTTCTCGCACTTTATGATGCAAAAACACTCTACACGCAGAGTCCATTAACAGGAGGTAGCTGCGGCAGAGTGGAGGGGAACAAACTCAGAGTCAGGTCTGACGTGGCCCCTTAACAACAGTCTGTGTGATTCAGGGCAAATGTCTTAACTTCTTTGAGTCCCATTTACCTCTATCTGCAAGACATGAATATTTACCCATCTTATTATGAGTTCCTCCTATTTATCGAATACCTACTATGGGCCTGGCACTTATCAGACACTTAATCATTTTATCATTAATTATTTAATCTTCACAACTGCCCTGTGTGATAGATATCTTCCCCATTATACAAATTAGGAAACCAAAGCAGATGCCATCGTCTCCCAGACATTTCCTCCTGGCTCACGGGAGGGCATCCATGTGGCTTCCTTGTCCCTCTGGCTGCTTTAGTCTCTTCTGCCTGCAGCCAGCAAGGGCCAGAGGGTTAACTAACCCAGGAGCAACCCTCAGCCAGTGAGGGGTAGGAGCCGGTGGTAAACACCCAGCCCCCTCCCCCTGCAGAGTATAATCCAGGGATGGGTCCTACACAGTCTCCAGGAGGCTGGTGAGACCCACAGCTCACGTTCCTCCCTTCCCTCCCCACTCTGTGCTCCCTGGAATCAGCCCCCATATAAACCACCTGGACTCAAATACTTGTCTTGGAGTCTGCTTTTGGGGGAACCCAAAGTAAGGCAGCAGCCGAGGCTCAGAGAGCTAAGTCACTTGCCCATGATCCCACACTTAGAGAGCTTGGCCAAACCACCACGGACAGCCCACCGAACCCAAAGACCCTCTGTCTGGTATCTGACCTGTTGTTGGGGAACTGAGCGAGATCATGCAGAAGATGGCAAGGTTCACCCTGCAAAGTAGCTGATGAGGACACTTTCAGTCGCTCTTCATGACAGCCCCATGAGGTAGATGAGCGGGTTAGTCTTATGCCCACTTTCTAGGAAACAGGCTCAGAGCCTTGCACAAAGTGACCAGCTAATAAGTGGCAAATGACAAGATGATTCTCTGCTCCTCCAGGTCCGTTCTCCACTTTTATCTGCCTTTCTCTGTGCCTGGGAGATCAACATTCTGGGGTCCATCACCCAAGCCCCTCACTCTCTGGCTTCCCGCTGGGTTCAGCCAGCAGAAATCATGGGCAGGGAGGCGGAAAGGGGGCTATTAGGCCCCCACCCTCTCTCTGTTGGGCTGTCATTTTAGTAGTGGGGCAACCCTCTACCTGAGCCACAGTCCCTACTCAACCACCTTCATTTAAAAAAAAACAAAAAAAACTTGGATTTGCTATTTGAAATCTAGAATCCTGGGAAAGAGGGGAGAAAATGAGCTAAGTTTGCTAAGACCCCAAAACACTGTCAGCACCAGCGTGCCCTGGCTGCATCCTGGCCAGGCCCTCACCGGGTGTGGGTGGCACACCCCTCCACCGCCCTTGGGCACGTGCCCTGGCTTCCGCTTCGTGCTGGTCCCAGGTGCTTCTCCCCCCTGCCCACCCCTCCGCAAACCCACACACAAGCCTTCCGTTACAGTCTGCATTAAACCTTCCAGGTGCCCTTCTCTTTCTTGCTGGGATTCTGACCCACCCGAAGGGCTTAGCAACCAGTAAGAGCGGGAGAAAATAAAACACTGAGCAAATGCCATCTTCCTGGCAGGCCCTGCGCAAAGCCCTTTCCGTTCACAAGCCTCACAATAATGCTGTGGAGGGGGTTTCATTCTGATTCCCATCTCACAGAGAAGCAAACTGAGATTCGGTCATGGCACATGGACCCACCTCCAGGTCAGTTAGAACTGACAGTCCCTGCTCTCTCCCCATCGCCACAAAGGCCACACTGTTCTCTAGCCCCACTTGCCATTATTGTAAGTAACTGTTCGGACCAGAGCCCCTCCCCCCGCCCCAAACCTTGCCCTGGGCATGTCAGGAAACCTGAGAACACCCTGCCCGAGTGAGGGCGCAGCATCCCTGTGGCCAATGAGCATTCCATGAATGGAAACAGCCTCTCCCTTCTGCGAGGAGAGGCAGGATTTCATGGGAATGTGTGATGACTGGCAGGGAGCCAAGAATAAGAGCAGGAAATGGGAGCCCAAGTGAGATAACTGCCCTGAACATGGACGGGAGGGAGCAGGGTAAACAGAGGACTTTCAATGCTGCAAAGCATTCAGGGCTCCTTGGCTTGAGGGCGGCCCTTGGGGACAGCCGGGAAAACGGGGAGAAGGGAGCTGGGTCTTGGCAGGCGGGAGACCGAGCGCTGGTGGAGCAATTAAAGGGTGGAGCGAACGAAAGGGGTAGGAAACCGCAGAATAATGCGAAACCCAAAGGCCGGCATCTGAAATGTGCAAAGAAAGAAAAATTATAAGTTTGCGCTTAGTAGCTGAAAATATTCGAAACAACATCATTGTGGAATGAGAAACATATGGAATAAAAGGCAGCTGTCATTCCATTTAGCAGCCTGAGAAACGTGCTTGTCCCCCAGGGTTCGGAGCGGGAATGGTCAGAGAGAGAGTTCAGCATCCTAAATGGGGGTGCGGAGCCCAACAGCACCGAGGGGCCTCCCCCAAGGCTAGGCAACTGCGACAAAATCAGCAACGCTACATCTCCCCGAGTCCCTTAGAATACGCACATCTTATCCCCCCCACTCCACGCCAGCCTACGGCCTACCCATTATTCATAATTTCCAGCTACTAGCGCCTACATTCCAGGCACTTTACATACAGCATTCCGAATTCTCCCAACCCTGCAAGGAGTGCTACTGTTTCATTGTACAGATTTAGAAACGGAGGCACAGAGAGTGTGAGTAACTTACCCAAGGTCACATACCCAGCCCGGGCGAGAGGCCGAGTGAGGAAGTAAACCCAGATCGCTTCTTTCTCCCAGGCTTTCTAGATGATCCAATCCTCTGTTTTCAGAAGGGAAAATCAAAACGTAGAGCCAGGCCCTGGCCAGTGTGGCTCAGTTGGTCGAGCATCGTCCCGTGCACCAAAAGGTCGCCAGTTCGATTCCCAGTCAGGACACATGCCTGGGTTGTGGGCTCCCTTCCCAGGAGGAGACGTGCAGGAGACAGCTGATAGAGGTTTCCCTCTCACATCGATGTTTCTCTCTCCCTCTCTAAAATCAATAAAAATATTTTTAAAAAGAAAAGAAATAGAGAGGGGAGCAGCATGTCTACAGAAGTGGTGGCTCTAGAATTTGAGTAGAGCTCTGTGGGATTTGGGAAGACAACTCTTTAAGATTACTAAACCCAGCTCCTTTTTAATGCTCCCAAGACCTCAAAGCAGGGCAGCAGGGCAGCAGGTTTTTCAAGCATAGTAGCACATATTCCTGCCATTCATGTACTCATTCATTCATTCAACAAACATTTTGAAGAGCCAAGAACTATGTACTAAGAAAATATTTTTCCAATAAACAACACAAAGGTGCTTGATTCACAATTTTTTAATTTAATTTTATTTTTTTAGCAAATTTCAATGTAATTCACTGCATCAGGTCCTCAAATGCTCCTCCAGAAACTCGGTTCAGCTAACAATCAACGCACGGCTATCTTTAGCATTTATGACCAATAGCCATGCTTGGTTTTCGCAGTGGTAACTGTGTTTTCTGTTTAGTAACACTGGCACTCTGAAAGCATCTATTTTCTTTAGCAAATATGAATGGTAAAGGCCTCTTGTATTCCCCTTTCCGAGCAGAGGAGGGTAATTGAAAGGGTGCTTTGTAAAGGCTCTGAAAAAAACATGGGTTTGGCTGGAGTTTTATTAGAAATCTAGAAACCTGGGACGGGGGAATAAAACTATATAAGTTTGCCAAATCCCAAACCATTTTCCCCATTTGTTCAGACCAAATGCCAGGTTCACGCTGGCCTACTCATCAATAAATGTTTGCTCTGTAACAAATGACCCCTGGAACTTCGTGGCTGAAAACAATAAACACTTATTATTTCCCATGATCCCCAGGGTGTGCTGGGGGTCCACCTGGGCCCCTTTGGCCAGACCTGGATGGCTGGGACGCCGCACGCACGTGGCTGGGGCTCACCTGGGGTAAGCAGGGCCTCTCTCCTCCCCAGGGAGAGGGCCGGGGCTCCTTCACGTGCCAGATAATAGCAACCCCAATGGACGAGCACTTTTCCAGAGTCTTTCATATCATCAATGCTGCTGTCTCACTGGCCAAAGCCAGTCACAAGGCCAAGCCAAAGTCAAGGGAAGGAAAAACAGACTACGCTTCTCAAAGGGCGGGTCTACAAATTATTGAGGCCATTTTTTTTCTTATTCCCTCAGCTGCTGGGAGTTTTGCTGGCTCAGGGCCCTGAACTGCCAGCCCTCTCAGAAATTACTTTTTCCTGAAGAAAGCCACCTCGCTCAAAGACACTCCTCCCCACGAGGCCTGCTGAGGTCTGATCACTGTCCCAGAGGCTGTTCCCTGAGGACCCCCACCTGCCAAAGGACACAGGAGTAGTCTGAGAAAGCAGATACTAACATGGAACTGGGGCTGGACCACCTGCCAGCTGCCAGAGAATGAGAACCCCAATCCTGCTGATATGAGGAGTTTAGAAGATGGTGCTGAAGTTGGTAAAACTGCCACCAGTGGTAAAATGGAATGGGATACTGGCAGAAGGAAAGGTACTAGAGGGTGTAACATATCAAGCTTCTGAAAACTATGGAGGAAATCATCATTATAAGGGCAATGGAACTGAATGGCTGTTACTCTAGAACAATGTATGCTTTGGGAAAGGAAAACAAAAGGCTGAGAGTGACTATTAGTCAATTAAAAACTAAGTGCAAACACACAAGAGCCTCCTTGGCCCCATGTAAAGAAATTCTCATCTCCTGTGGCCAAAGGAGATTCAATTCTCAACCAAAAAGTGGAAGGAGCTGTGGCTCCTTATGCTTGTGTGAGGCAGAATCACTACGGCAGTGCAGATTTTTATATGAGAGAAAAAAATTCTATCTAATTTAATGTCATTATTTGGGGTCTATTTCATATCTACCCTGCTAAGGCTGAATGTTGCGGCCCAAAAAATTCATATGTTGAAGTTCGATCCCCAGTGTGATGGTATTAGAAGGTGGGACTTTGGAGAGGTGGTTAGGTCATAAGGATGGAGCCCTCACCCATGGGATTAGTGCCCTTATAAAAGAGGCCCCAGGGAGCTCCCTCACTCCTTCCACCATGTGAGGACACAATGCGAAGGCAGCAATCTGCAGCCTAGAAGAAGGCCCTCATCAGAACTTAACCATGCTATCACCATGACCTTGGACTGCAAGCTTCCAGAACTGTGAGAAATAACTTTCTGTTGTTGATAAGCTACCCAGTTTGCGGGATTTTGTTATAGCAGCCCAAGCAGACTAAGACATAACCTAACCATCAGCCCCGAGCTTACTTCACATCAACCTAAAAGAAACAGAATTGGGGCATCGAGTATGGCGGGTAAGTGACACTAACCATTTCAGGGTCCATGTGCACACACGTGCACCAGCTGCAGGGCTGGCTGGCTGGCAAGCACAGTACAAGCTGCACAGTCTTCAGTTTCCTGAATTCTAAAGGTTTATAAACGGAAAGACTCTCTTTGCTCCTTAATAGAATATTTGCCTCAGCCACACCTGTTTAAGAAATGTGCCGGATGATTTGCTTGTCGAGTTTAATACCTGGCAGCTCTTCTAGGTGTCATCTGCACCTTAGCAAGAGCCTTCTGTACCACCTTGGGCAAGGCTCGCCAAGGGAGGGTGGGACCTCAGCAGCCAATGGCTGGGGGGAAAGGAAGGCACGTGGTGGCATTTCTGAGGGGCTGATTTAGCACAATCCTTTTTCCCTTGGATGACAAGCCATTTGAGAAGCAGAAAGGGGAGTTCGATAAGGACCGATGTTATCAGCGTGATGGCTGCCATGGATTAGATAATACAGCTCAGATATGAAGCCAAAAGCAGGACTCTATTCCTTCCCTCCTGAATTAAATGTACACCCGCATTCTCAGGTATAACTATAGCTTTCCCTGTGCTCTTCCCTCACCCACCAATTCCAGGCAACCCCTTCCAGATGCTAGGCCTGCCCCAGCCGCTCACTCATGCAGGAGGCAGGTGCACATAGAACACACACCACATGTGGATAAAGCCTGTCTCTGAGAGCATCAGAGGGGCTACCCTGTACATGCTCACTCCCCTGGTCCTAGCCTCACCTAGAAGCTACATCCCCCCTCCCCCAGGAGAGGGATTAGTAAGAGGAGTGGAGGTAAGGACATCGGTCTCTCAGAAGAGAGAGATGGCATCCCCTCCAGCCCCCTCTCCAAAAGTCATGAGTGGTAGGGCAGCTGTTCCAAGTTACGGCGCTGGCCCTGGATGGAAGGTTAAAATTTCTATGGAATAATCATAACATTCACATCTACCATTTGTTGAATACTCACTGCGTGCCAGGCATTGTGCTAAACATACAAATGGCCTAAAAAACTTGAGCTCATTCTGGGCTTCTATCAGTATGCCAGGGGCAGGGAGGGGATTGTTGAAAGGACCCAGAAGCCAATTTGAAGAGGCTTCCACTGGTCAAAGATGATAAACTTGGAGCATGATTAAATATAATAACTGAAATGAATTGAAGCCCATCAAGTATATTTAATCCTATGAGTTTTAATGATACTTCTCAAAAACCCTAATTGCTCAGCGTTGGAGGGTGCTCATGAACTAACTCTATATTCGTAAAGCTGGGAAATAAAGAAAAAGTATTAGCATTTATTCTGCTGTTTCTACATGGACTATGCCATTGGGTGACCAAATGGTAGATGAGGCGAAGTTTCTTTTTAAAAGGTATTCTACCTAATAAATGAAGAAGGAATCAGAGAATTCACACCTAACCATTTTGCAAGCTCTAATAAGTTAATTTCAGCATGAGCACCAACAGCTGCTGCACCCACAAAAAGAGATGACCACGTATTTCATGCCTCTGATAAAAGAGCACAACACCACCTACAAAGTGGTCTTGCCAAGAGAAATCAAATCTAGCCCAGCTGGCGTGGCTCAGTAGTTGAGCATCAACCTATGAACCAGTCAGGGTTCGATTCCCAGTCAGGGCACATGCCTGGGTTTTGGGCTCGATCCCAGGTGGGCGGCTTGCAGGAGGCAGCCAATCAATGACTCTCTCATCATTGATGTTTCTATCTCTCTCCCCTCTCCCTTCCTCTCTCTGAAATCAATAAAAACATATATAAAAAAGAAATCAAATCCAAATACGATTAAGACTTTCTAATCAAATACTAATGTACACAGGGATGTCCCATCAGCAAGTCCCAACTGGGAAACACTACAGGACAAACAACTCAACTTCTTTAAGAAATAAATTACAAAGGGAAAAAAAAAAATAGATATGGGAACAGAAATCTAGAGATTCTACTAACAAACCACAATATGTGGACTTTATTTGGATGCTGACTCAAGCAAACTGTTAATGAAAAAATCTTTAAAACATTTATGAGACAACTGGAACTATAAACACTGGCTGGATTATTTGATGACATGAAGGAATCATTGTTAATAATTTAGGTGTGATCGTAGGATTAGGATTATGATAAAAACAAACAGCTCTAATATTTTAGGGATGTACACTAAAATATTTACAGATGCAGCTAATCTGATCTGGAATTTGCTTCAATAAATAATATCAGGAGAGATTACATGGAAGTATAGATAAACAAATTTGGCCATGATTTGATCATTTGTTGAGGTTGGGTGATGGGTACATGAAGATTTATTATATGAGTCTCTATATTTTTGTGAATATTTGAAATTTTCCACAATGAAAGTTAAAAATACACAAAGGGGCCTGATTTGAGGAGTGGGTGATGGTAGAAAAAGTTAGTGCCTCTGAGCCTTATGTTTGGCTTAGGGCAGGACCTCAGCCAGTGGCTGCCACCCCAGGGAGCGGGGAGGAAGTGCTAGGCAAGTGGCCAGGCTCATCGAAGGGGGCTAGCAAACAGCATTAATACTGCGGTACAATCCCAAGAACCAGACGGGCCTAGCGGGGGGGGGCGCAGCATGGTAGACATATAGACACTTGCTGTTTATGGTTGTCAGACTAATTTCCAGACCCCACCCCTGGCAGACACAGGGCACTCAATGTACTGCCAACCCTGTGCAGATTAATTCCAGAACTGGGAGCGACTGAGCTTGCCAGTGAAGGTCTCCCAGGCCTCCAGCCCACTCGACGGGACAAAGGCAGGCAGCAGTCCTGCAGCGCCTTAACCCTCGGGGAGAGCAGCGAGACAACCTCCAGGCTGAATGGGGCTGGACATAATAGAAAGGTTTGGTCGCCTACCTTCCCTTTCTGGGAAGAGCTCTCAGTCTCTGTGTGGCTTAGGCACCATGTTGAAACCACATGACTCCACCCCTTGGCCACAGCTGACTGATCCAAGAATGTACACCTAACCCAAGGGGGAAAAAATTCAGAGACCAAGCTTAGTGCATCAAGAACTGGAACTAGTGAACTCAGAACAGTCCTCAAGAACTGGAACTAGTGAACTCAGAAACCAAGATTAAGAACTGCAAACCACGCCATCAGAAGCAGAGGCTTTGGACTTGGGAGGTCATCGCAATGGACTGAATTTGTGTCTCCCTCCCACCAAATTCATACGTTCTGCCTCTGAGCCTGAACTCTCAACCACTCTGTGAGTACTTCATTGTGCAGATGAGGAACCTAATCCCCAGTGTGATGATAGTTGGAGGTAGGGCCCTTGGGAGGTGATTGGGTCTTGAAGGTGTAGTCTTCATAAATGGGGTTAGTATCCTTCCGAAAGGGACCCCAGAGAGCTCCCTCACCTCTCTCTGCCACCTGAGGACACAATGGGTCAGCACTCTGCTACCTTCCCGTTGTGTCTTCATCAGAACAACAACAGGGCCCTCACTGGGACCTGACCAGCACCCTAATGTCTGGCGTCCAGTCTCTAGAACTGTAAGATATAAACCTTTATGGTTGATTAGCCACCCAGTCTATGGGAGCCTGTCACAGGAGCCTGAACAGACTAAGCCATGTATTCCCACCATATGCATGTGAATCGGCCCCAGTTTACGGGATGACTTTGGGTGAGTTACTCGGTCTCCTTGAACATCAGTTCCCTCGTCTTTAATGTGGGGAAGGTAAAGGTAACTATATCAATGTGAGTCATGAGGATAAATGAAAATATTTATAAATTACTTACATATTAAAAGTTCAATAACTATGAGCTCTTATGATCTTTTCTAGTGCAGTTAATATTCCCCTTGGCTATGACTGTGTTTGGCCACATGAGAGCAAGGGAAGCCAGTCACAAGAGACAACTAGTACCGGCATGGACTGAGCACCACCCAGCGTCAGGCACTGTGCAAAGGAAGGGCTTGACAAGCACTGAAATCTCACAACCCCAGAGCCTGGCGATGCTCACTTCACCCATGAGAAAACTGAGGCACAGAATAATTTGCCAAAAGTTTGGGAAGTGGAAATGGCAGTAACAAACACCAACATTTTGCCTCTGAGCTTGAACTCTTAACCACTCTGTGAGTAATTCATTGTGCAGATGAGGAAACTGAGGCTCAGAGATCACACAGCCTTGAGAAATGGGGGGAGGAGGGAGCCCCTGCACTGCCTGAAAGCCAGAGCGTGTGATGTGGCCCTAAAATCCAACTCCAGTTCCTGTGAGGCCCTGGCATCTTTGTTTTCCAGTGAAATTACCTGTGGCAGCCCTTGAGTGAGCACCCTGTGTTTGAGCAAAGTTTCCTGTTTTTAGTTCTGATGAAAACAACAGGAATCTTGACGTGCTTCACTCACCCGCATTAGAATCTGTGTCCTAACCCTCTGCTTAAGTGGTTCTGGTGCCAGGAAAAACATCATGTAATGGATATTACAACTCAAATGTCTGCTTATTCTAATGGCAGTTCATTCTGTCCCTGCCCCATCTAACGGCTGCTTCTATATGGTGTCCCCATTAACCAGAATAAACTCTCGGCTCCCCTGAACAAAGGAGACCTTGACCAAGAGAGTGGCCAACACGTGGCCAGAACAAGAGGTGGCGTGGATAATTCCCTTTTGAGAAAACATCCCTTCAGGCACAAGTCACAAAATAAACAGAGACAGGGAAAAACCACTAACAAGAGAAAAATTGGAAAGCCAAAATGCTAAGAACAGAGCGAAAAGAGCTTTTTAAATGAGACCAGACTAAAAAATAAAGACCCTTTCCTTCGCCCTGCCTGTTTTTCCACCCACAACCTCCAACCCTCACATTTTTTAAAAAGTCATTAAAGAAAAACTGTAAACTTTTCCATCTGAAACAAAAGTTGTGAAATGGAAAGAGAAAACATAGCCGAGAATACCAAATGTCTGCAGCTAACTGGTCGACCTTGGCCATCTCCAGTTTCAACCCAAGAGAAATGATTAGCCCCGCACCCACACCCCACAACCAATAACTGGGAAACTCTAATTGCCTGCAAAACTTGGAAAATTGACATGGATTATAAAAGACAAAAAGAAAGGAGGAAGATCCTCTTTAAAGAAGGCAACAGCTGAGAGTAAAGAAGTCTGTTGAGTTTATAGAGGGAAGAACTGTAACCCCAAGATCAGACAGCCCTGGGGCCATGTCAGGACACTGCCACAGAGCAGCTAGTGACCTTGAGTGAGTTACTTAGCCTCGCAGTGCCTCAGGCTCTTCATCTGTATGAGGGTGATAAACCTAGAACATGCCTCAGAGGGTGGCTGTGAAGAGTCACGTTGTACACACCCCGCAGACGTTCACCATCACTCTTATAAGAAATGTAATTCTATAATTATTATTATTGTGATTATTATGGCATGACTATAAGTAAGGAAACCAACATTGTCCCCAGGGTTTCTGTGACCATGGGTTCTATGGAAACCTCACAAACAAAATGGGGGCAATTCCCAGGTCCCCGGATTCCAGATGTGGGCATCGTGGAGAGGAAGCTGTGAGCTTTTGCAGCAGAGTCCTTGGGTGCTCGAGGGCACCCCACGGCGAGGGTGCTGACAAAGAGAGAGAGTGGGGAGGAGGGCACTTCCTCAGGCCAGGAGCTGGGCTGAGCATCACACGCACATGCACACAAACACGCACATGCCAAATCTCATCTAAGCCTCTCAATGAACTCTCACAATGACTCAATAATAATGCCATTATTATTCCCATTTTGCAGGCGAGGAGGTTGAGATTTAGAGACATCCTGGTGACTTGCGCAGGGTCACATTCCAATATGGGAAGGAACTGAGATTCAGGACTACACAGTACTGTCTTCTGAAAACACATGCAGGCATCTCCCTTCTCCTGACCTCGGTTCCCTCCTCCGTCAAATGGAATCGGCACTTACGGCCTTTGTGACAGTCACGCTCCATGCTCCTCCATATTTTGTGTCTTTCAGGCAGAATCACGATTTCCCAGCCAAGGGAAAGAGATGGCAGTGTATGTTCCCTGGGCCCCGTCACAAGCATGACTTCGTCTCCTGGGCTAATTACACGTAAAACTGAACAGAAGATGATGTAGCCAGCACAACACAGGTGCCCCAAAGGTGACATGTCAATGTCAAAGCCTCGGCTTCCCGGGCAGAGCAGAGAGGGGCGAGAGTCTCACCAGGAGCATGAACTGGCGTTGAGCATCCCGAGTCCTCAAATGCTGATCTAGACCCTGAAACCGGTGACGGAAAGGAGAACCCCAAAGACAAAGCACCTGGGTTCTACTGAGGCCCCGGCCTGTCCCCAGGCTGTGAGAACTGAGAGCCCTGAGGAGCCTCAGCTGCTGGAACATGTTCCCAGTGACTTCAAGGCATGATGAGAATAAAGAAAATAAGATGTTTGCCCAGCCGGGCGTGGCTCAGCGGTTGAGCATCGGCCTAGGATCCAGGCGATCAGGGTTCGATTCCCGGTCAGGGCACATGCCCCGGCTGCGGGCTGCAGCAGATCAATGAGTCTCTCATCATTGATGTTTCTATCTCTCCCTCTCCCTCTCCCTTCCTCTCTCAATAAAGACATATTTAAAAAAAAAAAAAAAAGATGTTTGAATTAGGGAAAAGCTAAAAAGGCCTCAGTTTCCTAGATACTATCTACTAGGCTTAAACATATCGTCTGTTACTCTCCACTGCCAGCAATGGGATCGGTAGCAGGATCTCCATTTCACAGATGAGAATGTCTCTGAAATTCAGAGACATTGGGCAACACGCCCAGGGACACACAGTGAGCAGAGGGTAAAGCAGGAGAGCCACCAAGGGCAGCTAAGCCACAGCTCCTCACTGAAGCGCCGGGACACCTTCCCCCGGAAGGCGGGCGCTCGCTCTCTAAAAAGGTGGGCTAACTGTGAGAGGGTCCCAGCGGGGCCATCGATACAGGGAATGCACTCGAAGCCTCAGAAGCCAGTGCCCTGTCAGCAGACTGAGAGTTAGGCATTGGCAACATCCACTGGGAGGGGCTGACGTACCCAGGATGCAGGGCACTACTGCAGGTAGAAATGACCACCAGGACAATTGTACCCAGGATGCCAGGGCCGGGAATGGAGAGCAGGAGAGCTGCCTGGGGTATTTGAATAAAGGATTCATATACGCACCCTCACACACACACGCACACACACACAGTTGATACATCTCAAGAGGATGGACTGTTATCAAGCCTCCTCGGTACAGACCTTCCTGGAGAAAGGCAGAGCTTGTTGAATAGCCTGTGTTTTTGTTGTCACTGAAGTCCTGGTTGTAATGATCAGTGTTTTAAGTTCTTCCAGGTGGGGAAGCAATGCTTGAACGGGAGCCCCAAAAACCCTAGGTGGGGGCTTGGGCCGGCAGGCAGCCTCTGTTCCATTGCCCTCAGCTTTCTAGACGCTGTCCTGGCAAAAGGGTGCTGGCATGGAAGGGGGACCTCCTAGCACTGTAGTTAAACAAACAACCTTTGGAATCCCACTGCCCTGGGGTCGATTCTCTCCCCATGCGCTAAATAACTACATGACCTTGAATAAGTCGTTTCACCTGTCAGAGCGTCAGGGCCCCGTCTACCAAATGGCAGTAGTGGTCCTCAACCCCCTGAGGAGTGGAGGGCTCAGTGAGATAATGCAGATACTCCACTTAGCTTAGTACCTGACCCAGAGTAAACACGAAGTAAAGGACGGCCCTTATTTTCATTGGAAGACACAGAGCATTTTAGCACTGAAAGCGATCGAGCCCATCACAGCCGCAAAAACAAGAACATCAAAAGCGAAACTTCAAGATCAGTTGGAGATTAGAACCGACACACTCCTCGCATAAAAAAAAAAACGTCCAGATGTTGAGGCTGGGGTGGGACAAAAGTGCTGATGCTAATGAACATAATATTCCCAACCGTCGAAGTGAACAACTTAGGCAAACATTTCCGGGCGTTCGTTAGAGCTCAACGGGGTAACTGCCGAAAATCCAGGAGGAAGGACAGGAGTTCACTGGAGTGCCCATAAGTCTGCCAAAAGCCTTTTCCAACAGCTTGACTCTCAACCACACATCCTTAATTGAAAAAACACCATTTAAAAAGCCATCTGAGAAGGCATTGGCCAGGAACGGAAAGGCACTTTCCACAGATCAGCAAAGAAGAATCTAGTCTCCACAGCCAAGGCCTCCCCACTACTCCTGCCACCAATTAGTAAAAACACAACCTTGATCTCAAAGCCAAAATAAACTGCTTCCTCCATATTTTTAAACTTTCTACATATTATTATTATTATTATTATTAGCCTTGCCTCCTACTGGTAGGGTTCGCCAAGATGATTACCTAACTCACAACTCATGTTTTTCAGTTGTTTCAATTCTACTGGATCTCATCTACTTTAGTCAAGGGTTTCAACCAATGTATCTTTCAAAGCTATTATTTCCACCTGATTCTGTTTCATGAGTCTCTTCTCTTTCATTTCTATTCCAGTCCCTTATCTAAGCTGGGATCTTTTCTGTGTTTATTTTAACATCTGTGTCTGTTCTAATCATTTGGCTTCGTGTATATGTTTAGTCCGGTTTCTTACCTTTTTTTTTTTTTGAGGTCATTGCGCTCTTTAGGCTGTACCCTTTAGGTGTCTTCTTATTTTGGTCTGTGAGTTCATAGTCCTCAAGGGTATCTGTTAAGCTGCCTACAAAGGGACCGAAGGTCAAACCCTAGCGTGTCAGCCAGGGTGCTTCCAGGAGACAGAACGAGACAAGCCCTAGGATGGAGAGCTCGCATCACTCCTCTCGGTCTCACCGACCAAGGAATTCTTCTGGCCAAGACTTCACCTTCATGCCTTCAAAGACAAACAATGTTGGGAAGAGTTTCGGAGAAATGAAACCCATAAAAAGTCCATCACCCACCTGGTTCCTCAACTCTTCATTCAGGGCTTTTGCTCTGTCCTAATTTACACCTGCACCCTGTTTCCACAGTTGCGGGGCATGCAACGATTGCCCTGAGTCAATGGTGGGGGGAGACAAGGGCGGAAAAGTAACCAGTTTTAGCTAATTTATCTGAGCACACGGCCCTGTGACCCAGGCTACAGCCACCTCCACCCCCACTCACCTCCCACCCCAAACCTACAGCTCAAAGTAGCTTTCCATCTCCCCAGAGCTTTCTGGCAGTGTTTCATTGTTTGTCTGTTTGGTTGATTGGCTCCTATTGTCTTGTTTTAGTTTTCAGTTTTCATTTTCTGTATTCCATGCTTTCCTGCATAATTTTTCCAGAATTGATTGAGGGTCAGGTTACAAGTGGAGCTGGAAGCTTGTGCTAATTCACCATCTTGGAAGGGTATGGAAATCTCTTATAGAACTTTATATACACAATAAGATCCTGTTACTGGAATGACTCCAGAGATTGTCAATCAAAAAAAGATAGTTAAAACAGGGAATTATCTTTTAATGATGCTTTTATACCTCAAGTATTTCAACTTAAAACAAGCAAAAAAAAATTTTTAATTCCTGAAATATTCTACTATTGCTACTAAAAGGTTCTTTTTGTTGTTGTTGTTGTTGTTGTTTTTAAGAAAAAACAAGAGAAAGAAAGGAGTGTAATTTCATGATGTCTGGGCCAAGGGTTTTCCTTTGAATATTGATCTGATGACTGGAGCTCCGCATTTTCTTCCTGGCATAAATCACAACTGCTCTGTATTACCTGAGATACCCTTTCTTCTTCTTTAAACTGGAATGATGGCTCAAGGCTGCTTGTAAATAAATTCTAAATTTCTAATGCATTTTTCAGTTCCACAGATGCCATGACTGCAGGATTTCTAAGCATCTCATTTTTCTTTTTTGAAACACTCAGTCTAATTTTGATAAAAACCATCCTTTTTCTGCACTCATGTTTCATCAATTTTTAACATTTTAAAAACATACTTTCTTGATCATTTAATTGCATTAAGTATAATTGGCTGAACAGGTTTGGAAACCAACACAATCCCCTGTTGGGAAGAACACAATGACTTGGGGGGAAAGCATGGGGTTCTGTCAAATAGCCCAACAGCTCTAGTGCACCTCAGGCATCGGTCAGCGAGTTTCAGAGAGAAAAAGGGGAGTGTGGATGTACTCACATCCCCCAGTCCCTCTGGCAAGGCCGTTAAATGGACATGGGTTAGGAGAAAGTCCTCCAGGCTACTGGAGAGAGTCCTCCCAGGCCACTAGGAGAGGTATAATTGGGGAATCAGTTAATGAGCTAGAGATCTCAATTCAAGACAGCCACTCCTGTGATTTAAATACTTACCCCCTATTATGATTCAAGTACTTCTGGAGAAAATGATATATTCAGTGACTATCTTTCAGGAACAATTTAAGTCAAACATCAAGGGCTGCTGTGGGTGGATTCTGAACGTCAACTTCATCTTTTTCACAATGCTGCCAGGTCTACTCTTTCCACTCTGGTCCTACAGATTCCCATCACTCCGTAGGGGACTCTCACCCCGGTTACTCAAGTAACATAACGTTGCTGCTAAACTACACTGGGCACAATTGTTTCCCTGCCTGGAGGAGGCATCAACAGAGGGAGCCCGGAGAGCAGGCTTCCCTGCTGAGAGGCAGTGGTAAGACTACAGCTTCCAACACCGGCTGCCCTGCTTACTAGCTGTGTGATCTTGAGCAAGATACTTAGCCCCTCTGAGCTTTAGTGTCTCCATATTAAATGAGGGTTTATTTATTCAGCAAATGTTAACTAAGTGCCTGCTATATGTCAGGCACTGTGCTAGGTCTGGGCATCCGTAATGACCATGCATAGTTCCTGCCACTGTCCAGCTTCCACTCCCAGGGGGAGGCATATATCATCCCAAGTCGAGGCAAATGCTCCGAGGCAGTCACAGAATATGATACGAGAGTATGGGCGAGACTGATTTAGCCTGGAGAGGTCATGGATGATAACTGCATTTACCTCGGCGATGCCTGTGAGGGTTAAATGAGATGGAGGGCCTGAGTGTGCCTGGCATGTGGCCAGAGCTCTAGAAATGGTCGCTGCTTCCATTATTCAGCCCAGTAAGATGTCAGTCTTGGGGTTCACAAGAGTAGAGATGCCACGTTTCCTGCTCAACACGCCACTCCTGTCCTGCATCTCTGTGGCTCATCCTGTCCCAGGGCTGCTAAGGGTGGGAGGGCAACTCTCAGAGAGCCAATGGAGGGGACATGTGTTTAAAGGGAGCCAATGCAGAAAGTTTTCAGGTAAATCCTGCTATTGCTAATGGGAGGAAACCAGTTTGTTTTCTTCTTTATTGGGGGGGGGGGGGGGGGGACTAGTGCGGAACCAATGAGCACACCTGTCCTTGACCAAAGTACTCTCGGTGAGAAGGGCTCTTTGAGCAACCTGAGTCAGAAGCAACATAAATGAGAGGATCTCATTAATCATTTACATCCTGTGAAAAGTTATTCTGGCCATTTCATCCCTGCCTCAGGCTCCAGTGGATCCTTGTAGTCCCCTGAAGGGGACCTCTTGCCTGGCTTCACAGTCCAGCTGAGAACCAACATAGGCTAGTTAGTTCAGAAAAAAAAAGGGGGGAGAGAGAGAGACTAACATTTCCATCTCCCTGAGATTTTTTTCCATTCAATCCAGGGTTAGGAGAGCTCTGAGAGATCATTCAATATATAACCATTTTCAAATAATTTTTAGCAAGAGAACATTTTTGTCAAATGAAATTTTCATCCAAAACCCTAACACAGAAAATGGGGAGACAGAGTCATATTTTTCATAGAAGTGCATCATTTTAATCTCAAGTTATCTGTGAATGAGTTTCATTGGGATTCCTCTGATGGATCCAACAAATCATACTGTAGAATTTGGCTTAGTGGAGAACAGTTCAGTCCTATATTAGCTTCAGCATTTAATTGTTGTTGCTGCTGGGGCTGCCCCACAGTTGCAAGAAAATTCTGCTTTTCACAATCAGGCCATTTGCCAGTAACTATAATTACAATTTTCTTGTAATCTTTATGCTGCAAAAGGGGAAAATTCAATTCAAGTTAGAATTAGGGGAGAGTAGAGAAGGGAGGAGGGAGTAGAGGGGAGCATTTATCAGCTCACCCGAGGAAAAGTCAAGGGCTTGAAGAGCTTCAGCCACAGCAATCCCCCACCTCCTCGCCCTCCACCCCTCAGCTCTGCTCTAAGTCGGCTTTATTCTCAGAGAGCTTCCCTGTACTGGAGGGAAGGTGGCCCCGCAGCTCTAGGCTTACATTATAAAGCTCCTGATCCTAGAAGAAAAAAAGAATGATTTTCATCTCCCTGAGGTTCTGGAGGAAATCCCAGGGCAGATGCTGATAGGGCAGTCTTAGGACACATGTCCTTCTCAGAAGAGATGACTGCAGGGAAGGAAAATGGGGAACCCCCATCGGCCAGGTTAGGGTCGTCTTGCCACCTTGGCAGTGAGGGAGAATATGCCATGAGTCCCTCCCATCCGCGAGGAAAGGGTTTCCCACAGGGAAGACAGCTTCTGTCGGCAGGTCAAGGGGGAAAGGGCATGTGCTGGGCGGACAAACCCACAGCTACTACAGCTCACTTAACTTACAGAAGTAGTCGCACATTTAACAGCCTGAACAGCTCACTTTCCAATCTCGGTATATAATGGAACAAATCCAGACCTTGAGAGCGAGCAGGAATTTGGGGTCTAACGATAAATAACTAACAACAACAATTGTTCATGTTTCTTAACCATTACCTTAGGAGGGATTTTATGAACAAGGTCTTCAGTCAATTTAAATTGTCCTCCTTTTGGGAAACCAGATCCCTAAACATTCACCGACATGTGTAATTATTAGACCTCCCAATTCCTGTTCCGTCAGATAGCCACACAAGACTCCAAACTACCCAATCTATTCTGTTTTGAATGTTGAGCCCAAAATGTAATCTTTCAGTTACCCTAAGGAAGCTTTAGCTGTTCCTACAGGCATGGCGATGTGTGAGCCCCACACTGCCATATTGAAACCATTCTGCTTACTAACGAAAGCCAGAGCTGTAACAAAAACTTAAATACATAAATGACCTATGAAATTATATTGTCACAACTCAGCATGTTTTATGTTCTGCTGTTACTACCCAGCTGATCTATGAAGCTATGACAGAGCCTCACCCAGCCTGTACTGGAGAATGGCCTGCACATGTGTTAGAAGAATGTATACATTTGCAGTTTTAGGCAAGTAGATGAGTGCTGGCCTCAATTATTTCTAAATATTAGTGTAACACCCCAGCCCCACAAGTCAACGAGACTTCCACAAGAATTTTAAATATATGCAGAGCTCTGGTCCAAAGTTTGCATAAACCATGCAACATGCATGAAAAGCAAAAGGGAGGTGTTCCCCACTTGCTATGTTGTGGTATATAATACATCTGAGTCTGCGTTGCTTCTACAGTTCTTTTAAATCAACTTTATTGAGGTATAATTAACATGCAATAAAATGTACCCATTTCAAGGGTATATTTTATGCATTTTCTAAATAATTACTTTTTTAAATGATGTTCTAGATTATAGTCTTCGGCATTTACCTCGGGTCTGATCTTTCCTGTCTTAAAAATACTCTCCCCTGGATGAATGTGACCAGGTATTGTTAAGTATTAGAAAGCTGTAATAATGAAAACAGTTTGGTGCTGGAGCATCGTACTGGTTTCCTAGGGCAGCACAGTAACACAACCCGGGAGGAACTTACTGACAGTCCTGGAATCAAGGTGTTGGGAGGGCCATGCTGCCTCTGAAGCCTTTGGGGACGCATCCGTCCTTGCTTTTTCCTGGCTTCTGGTGGTTTACCGGCAATCCTTGGCATTCCTTGGCTCACAGATACATCCAATCCTCCTTTCTCATATGGATGTCTTCCTTCTGTGCCCGTCTGCCTATGTCTGAATTCCCCCCTTTTTTAAGGACACGAGATATATTGGATTAAGACACACCCTAATGACCTCATTTTAACCTGATTACCTCTGTAAAATTCTATTTCTAAGTAAATAAGGTCACATTCGGAGGTCCTGGGGGTCAGGACTTTAACACAGTTCAACCCGTAACAACCATGCATAACAGGTGACGTCGATTTCTATCAGAAATTGGCCCAAATACATGCAAAAAAATTAGAATATGATAAAGGTGGCATTTCAAACAAGTTGAGAAAAGATGTATTATTCAATACGCGCTGTTTGAACAACTGGATAGCCATCCACTGTAAAAATAACTAAGTTGTATCAGTACTTTACACACAGGACCCGATAGCTTTCCAGTTCCTTGTTTGAGTCCCTGGGGAAGTCTTGCTGTCCCGGGGAGGGAGGGTGTCTATAACACACTTCAGTATCCTTTCAAATAAATCATTTTTTTACAAAGACTGGCTTGAATTGATTTTTGTAGCTTACAATCACTTCAGGGGCCAATGGCCCCCTAACTGGATATTCCTTCTCACAGAAGTTTATATGTTCTTCATTAAAAAATAACTTTCCTGTCACCCTACCTCCTTCCCAATTACATCTGGTTTCTCACCTCTACCTGGAAGTAGGTTATTTGAAGTCAATGGGTTCCTTCTGCATCGTCCATCATTCTGGGCCGCCCAGAAGTGATCAGTCAGAGTGGAAGCTGTCCTTTGAGGGCCACTAGGAAGTCTGCAAGGCCAGCTAAGATCGCAGCTATTTTTAAACCCAGACATCAAAGTATTTGGATGGTTTCCAGAGTTTCCTACCTCCCTACAACCCCCCTTCCAGAAAAAAAAATCAAATTGTGGGGCAGGAGGAAAAACCACCTTAATTGGACCTCCAATTCCCAAATCTGCTATTGAACTCCTTGCTCCAGAAAGGGAACTTCTTGGAAGCTGGCTTAGTAAAATATTTTTCTGAAAAATCCGTGAACTAGAGGGCAGTGCTAAAACCAAACAAAGCCTCGTTGAAGCCAGAGGCACTCCCATTCTTCCAGGTTCCCCTCACAGGGCCCAGTTTTTGCTTTTCACATGGTAACAACAGCTCCCACCTATTGGGCACTTAGGTGTCTTGCATAGGTACAAAAAGACTCACGTGATTACGTTACTGAATTCTCACAACATCCCCATTCCATAGATTTTATTATTCCCATTTTACAAATGAGGAAACCGAGGCTCGGGGTCGCTGAGTCAATCGCCCAAGAGCACGCACCTGGGAAGTGGCTGATCTCGGATTCAAACCCAGGCGTGTCTGACTCCAGAGCCTGTGCTCTGGGAATCCTAAACCAAAATGTCCAAAGCCGACGGGCGGGACCAGACGCGAGCGGCCGGTCGGGCGAGGCCCGGGGAGTGGAAGGCGGCGCTGAGCAGGAGCCCGCCGGCCACTGAAGAAGGCACCGGCTTTGCAGCAGCTGCCAGGCGCAGCTCCGTGCGAATGGGGCCCAGCGTGGCCAGATTTTCCATTTGCAAAGAGGAGCTTGAAATCTGGTTTTATATGAAATCTCCCAGCTTTTTAAACGTTGGGAACTGATTCAAATATGTCTAGGAAAACTTTGTGCCGGCAGACACATTGCCACCTGCAGTCCACTCTGAGGCAGGAACTCTTGCTCCCCACTCTCCGTGTTTCCCGTGGGAGGAATATCCGCGAGACGGCCCCAGCCTCCCGTCTTTCTCCTGATTGGTGCATTTCACGGAGGGAGCTGCGCGTGCTCCCCGAGCTCCTTCCGTTTCCGGGGCGGGCCGGTCCACCCGTGGGGAGTGCTTCGCAGGCTGCGTGGGAAAGCCCATCTCCTCAGGGGTGAGGGATGCACAAACCCTCTTCCTCGCAAACAGAAAGCCGTGTTCTCCTTGGAGTATTAGTTTCCTGTGGCTGCTGTAACAAAGTGCCGTAAAATGGGTGGCTGAACGCAACAGAAGTTAATTCTCACAGTGCTGGGAGCCGGACGCGGGAAATCAAGGTACCGACAAGGCCGCACTTCTGACGGTTTGGGGGAAGGATCCTCTTGCCTCTGCAGATTCTGTGCCTCCCAACGATCCTCGGCATCCCTTGGCTTGTAACCGCATCACTCCAGTCACTGCCTCTGTCCTCACATGGCCTTCTTCCTGTGGGTCTCTGTCTTCTTATAAGGACCTCAGGGACATTGGATTTAGGATATAACTTAATTACATCTGCAGAGTCCCCCCGTTAGTGTCTCCACTTGGCAAATTAGGACACTAAGACACAGAGAAGTAAAATGCTCAAGATACACAGGTAATAAGTGTGTATAATAATTATAAAGTAATAAGCAGGATATAAGCTCCCTGCTGTTGTGAAGAAACTGCTGAAGAATCCTTGAATCTATGAATATATTAAAGCAAGTTAAGATAGGGGTTACTCCCACTGGTGATACAGAAGGAAAAAGCTGCTAGTAGAAGCTAATTCCACCTGGGGGCAGTAGATGCATGCATTACATAGGCATGACACTAGCCCATGGAATTTTTTTTTAGGATGTTAAACACTGAAAGTTTTATCGTATTATTTTATGTGGATTAATGAAGAAATTAACCCAAACTACTTTTCTATTTTCCTATTATCTTAAAGTGTAGGCAACTGCTGTGAGGATTAAATATTATATATGTAAAAGTGTCTGGTAAACTGTCAAGCAAATGAAAGGGCTTCATTCCATCAACATTCAATTAACGGTTGTTATTCCCTCCTGTGAGCCAGACACTGTTCTGTTGCTGGGGGTCGGAGTGTACCAGGCATGACGTTCACTGAACAATGAGAGACAAGGACCCACCACACCATGGTGCCACTCTGCACTCACCCTTACTCTGTATGAAGATCCTAGAGATGGTCCAGGCACAAGGTGGTGGTGGCTTGGTCTACAGTGGTGGCAACAGGGACGGAAGGTGGATAGGTTCAGTATATACCTGGAGCAACTGGATGAAACTGAATTTGGAAAACAATGTGATAAGTGCTGTATTAGAGCCAAGAGGTGGAGTGCGGGAAAGGGAGCGACCGGTTCTGCCTGGAGATGACACTGGAACTCAGCTTTAAGATGAAAAAGAGCTTGCAAGGCAGATGGAGAGAAATGGGGAAATATTCCAAGAGGAAAAAATACTCTGGACTAAGGTTCCAGAGCATGGAATGTCCTTTTGCCCTTGGAAAATGAGAAGAGGGTACCTAGAAAGGCCTGTGGGATGAGATGGAGGGGAAGGAGAGATAGCTGTCCCCCAGCCCCAAGTGTTAACACGGAAGACAGATGGGAGAATAGTTTGTTCCTAAAGGACACATCCTCCTTTGGTCACTCCTTCTCAATATGCCACCTAAGTAGGGAATTTGGAAATCCCGAATTATAGATTCCATTCTTTAGCTCCAAATGGTACCTATATCAGTTGAAAATATACCTAAATCTCTCCCTTTCCTTTTGAAAGATCTGTGTTAAGTTACTCTTCTCTTAGGCTTTCACTCAAGATTCTGTCGTACTTAATAAAGATTATAATCATTAGTCTTAAGATATAGGTAGGTGGGTGGCAAGTATGATTAACATACAATAATCACACGGTTCTAAATTTACATAATGTCTAGAGGAAGGAAAATGTCAAGGCTTGTCATAATATGGAAAACACGTCATTATTAATGAAATTTGGTGACGTTTTAGGAATGTTTCAATTTACTTTTGAATTGGAATTTAATTTTATAGGCCTACTTGCTATTAAAATCAACCTAAAGGTGAGAAAGTATAGAGTTTGTCAAGAACCAACCTGAAAAAATTAGCGATGGTCAGATTTCAAACAATTTGAGCAAAAAATAGTGATAGTGATAAAATGGTGATTGCATTATAATCTAAAAACCAAAATGAATACCTGTGAGTCCATATAGATATAAATACATGATTGAATAGATAAATAAATAGGGGAAAGGAACAAATAAATATTGCTTAGAGAAGAATTCCAAGTAATACGCGTGAAGAAATGAGGAAAATACAAAGTCGCCGTTGGAACACAACAGGAATAGATGCTCAGGCAACACACAAGGATGGGCACTAACATTAGTGGGCAAACCTTTGAAGAGAAACAGGACATTTGCAGAGTCTCAAAGTATCTCCCCCAAAATACTTACTAATTACCGTGGTGCTTTTAACCATTGTCCAAAAATTCCTTGATACTCTTTCCTACAGGAGTGTGGTCTAAACTTAGTGACTCAACCATAAGGAACAAAGGATGGAAAAAGAAAACCAGAAACCTTATAGCAGAGAAACCCGGCAGGCACCCCCTACCGGGTGATCAGGGTTAATATCACCAGTAAAAGTCACGTTGATATCATATTACGATATAATGTAATGAGGACATTCTTCCCAAAACTCTATAACCCCAGTCTAATCATAAGAAAACCTGAGACAAATCCAAATTGAGGGAAATTCCTCAAAATATTAAGCAGTAGGCTTCAAAGTCATAAAAAACAAGGAAAGACTGAAAAAATGCCAGGAAGAAGAGACTGTGGAGGCAGGATCCTGGAACAGTAAAAGAATGTGAATGAAAAAACTAATAGAATTAAAGTAAAGGCAGTGCTTTAGTTTATAGCACTGTACCAATAGTCAATTTCTTAGTTTTGACAAATGTACCATGTTTATGTAAGATGTTAAGATTAGAGGAAGCTGGAGGAAGGGTATACAGGAACTCTGTACTACCTTTATATGCATCCATAAATCTAAAATTATTTTAAAATGAAAAGTTTGTTAAAAAGGACTCTATCCGACATCCCTAATGGGATAAGCTGCTGAGAGCCCACCTAAATATCAATACCACTGTGGACTTGTCAGTATGAGTCAGGCATACATGTGTCACAATCATTTCTTAGTGTTTCCTACCTTCGATATATTTTTAAATCAACTTGATGTCCCTACAGTTGTCATATGGACCAAATATATAAGATAATGCTCTTATTCTTGTGAAAATTTTGGTTTATTATGGAAATCTATTTATGTATCATCTTCACATATTGACATATTGTAATCTATACATCACAATGACATGTATGACCTCCTTGAAAGTGTTCTTTTGAAAAATAAATCCAGGTAAAGAGGGATAAAAATGTTTTAATTATTGAAATACATTGGTAAACTGAGTAATTTACATTGCAATACTAAGTGGATACACATGGTCATTATCAGACTAAAACCTTTCCAAATCTCCCACTAACCATCTGTCACAGGTCCTTGAAATAGTACAGAATTAACATGAGGAGATGCTGTGATCACTTGAAGAGACAATGGGAGACTCATTTGCTATGAAATGTCTGTAGTTACAGAGCCTTGGAGTAAAGGAAACAGGAAGTTAATCAAAATGTGTACATGGCATGCCAGTTTCAGTAATTTATTTTCAAATACTGCGATGTCATACATTGCTCCTAATAAGGGAAATTCTCTGACACTTAAATAAAGCTGAAAACCAAATATTTGTTAAAAAAAGGGAAAGAGATAACAGTAAGAATCAATTTAATAATTCTACAGCTAACAACACAAAGTAGAAATAGTGAAAGATAACAGACAATATATTACTTCAGGTAATTCATTTATAGTGCCTCATTATCTTCAGTTACAAATAGAATAAGGATTTTGTTATATAAAAACTATCAAAAGAGTATCAGTGAAAAGATACCATCTTCAGGAACCGCTGAATGGCCAGGGTGAAAACACTGCTGCGCAGAGCAGGCTCGCTGGGCAACAACAGTCTGTGAGCTCGTCTTTCGTAGGTGGACCACGGAAAGTTCCAGATACAGGCGTACTGTTTAACCAGTTCCTTTGTAGTGCCACACCATTCGATATGCACCCACGGCTTAACCACAGACTTAAGAACTTTGGGGAGGTTGGGGGACAGCTGACTGTTTAGAATTTCCTTGGAAATGCCTGTGCACATTACAACGCCTCTAAATCTTGATGAGCAAGCTACGAAGATAACAAAGGGAAAATAATTAGCAGGCTTGAAAAGGTGTGACATCAATAAAAATATATCCACTTTAAGCCTATAAATTATTTACTGATTTTCTTTTAAGTGAAACACACATTCAACATTCACTTACTATTTATTTAAGACTTAATGCATGGCTGGCACAGCACTCACCACTGACTTGTATAGAGAGACAAAGTCAGATAGAAAAAGAGACTACAAACTTACAATTAAAACACCACATAATAATGCCCAAACCCAGCGGCATGTCAGCATCACCCACGTTAACGGTACCGGCTGCTTGGCCACAACCCCACCCTTCCCTACTTGGGACGGGCCGAGCCACCCGCATCATGTCGAGGGGGACTGTGATGGAGCTAAGTCCGGCCACTGGCGTCAGAGCCATCCCTTACGCTCCTCTGTGCTGGGAGAACTCCGCACATCCAAATGGGCATGACTTTCACCCTCGAGTCATCTGTAGAAGGAACTACACATTTGTATCGTGATATAAGTAATTTTAAAAGATTCCGAAATCATTCCTCGATTTGATTCAAAAAGTACCCAAGTCAACCTTGAACTTTAGCCAGTGAGTGAATTCTGTGGCTTTATTTCAAGAGATTTTACATGTGAGACCAAAAAAGGTATCTCCACTCCTTTCCAAAAAAATGTCTTTCTTTCCAAAGGACAGTGCTCTCGTCAGGATTTCTGCCCAGTAATTTAAGCCCGCAAAGCCATGAGTTCAGATGAATTACAGATAAGTACCAAATGGGCGCTTAGCAACCAGGGAAAATGGACAGCCTTTCAACTCGGGAGACTTTGCGGGTAATTCAAAGGAGGCAAAAGAAAGATCAGGACCAAACCAGTTGTGGAGAAATAGGGGAAAATTGAGGAGAGAGGGCGATGCATTAAAATAATATACATTTACAGCCATGAGCAGTAAGGAAATATTTTAGCCAGCTGTCTATCAAGTTATGTGGGCTGGCTTACCAGGGCGTTTTAGATCCACATACAAAATTTAGCAATCATCTTGTCTCCCATGAGAAAACTAAAACTGAGAGAAGGTGAGAGAAGGTAAAGGATTCATCATAGGCCCTGTGTTAACAGAGCTGCCGAGTCTCCTGACATCTGTCCACCTGGCACCCTTTCCCACTCCATTCCCATGCTTCCTGTTTTCAGGAAGGTAAACAGTAACATATGCTCTCTTCCAACTACATTATCTTTTTTATTTGATGTTAATAAGTACTACTGCAATAAGGGAAACCTGGCAGGGAATTTAGAAACCTACATGCAGGGTTACAACTCTATTAAAAATACTAGAAACAGAAAATCTCCATCAAATTCCTAGAGAAACTCAACACCCTAATGTGGTCACGAGCACTAGGGAACAAAGCTCCATGATGCTGTTGCCTTGATGAGAAAATCTTCGAAGAAGTGGCTACCCAAGATTGTTATGTTTCTTAAAGGGGAAAAACTAGTTACAGTTTCTGTGTCTCCATCCCTCAGTGGGAAAGCTTATTTGACTCCGTCTGTGAGCTTATTTTGTGACCCCTCCCTGCCCCAAACACCAACTCCAGTACTGTCCTTCAGCAAGAAGTAGGTTCAATAGCAAACTAGTCTTGCTTTGGGTCTGCCAATGGCTGGGTGCTGGTTACAAAAAGAGTATTATAATGATGATAAGAGTGATGATGATGATGATGACAGTGACGGCAGAAGCTACCATCTATTTCATATTTAATCCTAACATCAAACCTTCAAGCTAAGCATTAGTCCATTTTATAGAGTAAAAAATGGAGGCAACAAAGGGGAAGCAGCCTGGTCGGGTGGCTCAGTTGGTTACAGCATCGTCCCATACACCAAAAAAGTTGCAGGTTCGATTCCCGGTCAGGGTACACACTTAGGTTATGGGTTTGATCTCCAGTCACAGCGCACAGGGAGGCAACCAATCAATGCTTCTCTCTCACATCCATGTTTCTCTTCTCTCTCTTCCTTCTTCCCTCCCCCCATCCCATCCTCTCTCTCTAAAAATCAATAAAAACATATCCTTGAGTGAGGATTTAAAAAAGGGGGGGAGGTAATTTCTCAGCTCATAAGTGGAAGAGCCTGAATTCAAATCCAAGGTTGTATGGCTCCCAAAGGAGAATGGGCTATCTCAGGAATCTCAGGAAATAGAGCATTCCCGGTCACTGGGGGTTCAAAGAGGTAAGATGTCATTCAGCAAGGCTGAAAGACAGTGGGAGCCAAGCACTGAGTGGGCCATTGGACCAGGTGAGCTGAGGTTCTCTGCCTCTATGGAAAGGCTGCTTGGTATCTTAGAGACTGGGAGTAGGTAACGAATGAAAGCTATTTTCTCCGATCTTGATCATCTTATTATAATTCTGACGCCAAGCTCCTCACCAGGATCCCAGGTCAGTGCATCTTTTAAACAATGTTTTCTTCTGTCCACATTGAACATGTTTTATGATCTCCAACCAGTAAACCTGGCCTATGATTTTACTATTTCTTCCTGTATAACTGGGCACCGATGTAGTGCCCCTCTCCACTGGAGTTTTGGTACTAATACATCTCCTCATTAACTAACTTCTGCTGCTGTCAAATAATGTTGATCCTAAGCTAATTCCCAGCCCCAGCCTCTCTAGTCTCTCCCCATCATTTCCAAGGTCCTAGCCCCTTAAAGTTTTTGGTAATGAAGAGTGAAACCTCACTGTTTTTGGTAAACACTTGGCCTGCTCGTGTTAAATGAATTAAGTTGCATTTAAAATAAAATTAAAAAATTTTAAAACCTGCAAAGAAAACTGAAGACCTCTTTACAATAAAACATGTTTGGTTCTACAGATTTAACCACAAAATGAAACCCCCTCCCAATCCTGAAGTCCAAGGTTTCTTAGAAATACACAGCAAAATAATATCTATAGTTCATCATCAAGGCTAAATATATACAATTATTTAGAAAAAATATACAGTACCTCTTGATTACTGAGTCATGATACTTTCTTCTAATCTTAAAGAGAAAATTAAGAAAAGTTAAATGTTCAGATTATAAGGAACACATTCTAGTTTCTTACAAAACCAGAGAGTCATGACATACATTATTTGCTGGTTCAAATCATAAAGTAGAGAAATAGCAATGAGGAATGAATAAGTAAAGGATGTTAAAATTAATTTAATACAGCCTTGTGTGCACATTAGACATCTTAATCATTTTTTAAAACTCTGCATGAGAAAGCTGTACAGTACTTAGTACATTAGCACGCCTTTTACCATAACCCTCACATAAATAATTTACCTACGCAAGAAGCTATCTACAAGGTGCAGTCACGCCAGTTAGCAAAAGGACTTCAGCTCGGCCCGCGGGGCTGTTTGTTGAGCGCCATCCTGTGCACCCAAAGGTGGCCGCTCCAGTTCCCGGTCAGGGCACATACCTGGGCTTCGGGTTCGATCCTCGGTCGGGGCACCTACAGAAGGCAACTGGTCAGCATTTCTCTCTCACACCCATGGCTCTCTCTCTCGCTGCCTTCTCTCTCAGCATGTCCTCAGGTGAGGATTTAAAAAATTTATAAATTTTCTGTAAAAAGAGCTTCATTCATGCCACAATTACTAAACTCAGAAAAAGGAGCCTCACTTCATTCAGTTGTACAACAGGCAGTCCCTTTTCCTCGAGCCACCAGACTGATTATCAGCTAGTCGTCTTTATAATACACCATAGGGATTTACCTTTATGTCCTACAAAACCCCATAAACTGACAGACACATTAGCTTCCATTTTCACACTGATCACCACTGAAATTAATAAAAAATTTAAAATACCAACACGCACGGAGTAGAACCACAAACAGAAGCGAAATTAGAACTCTCATCATATGGGTGGTAATTTTAACAAATGATTACAAAGAACAGATACATGGTTCCCTGCCACTCAGTAATATGTAGGCTGAGTCAAGCAAGCTGAAATATAAATTTCATATTTTTTCACAAAACATAAATCTTTAGAGAAAAATATCACACGTGATTTTACTTACTTTTTCCAACAGTCTTTGTTTGACTGGATACCATACTGACAGCTTCAGATGGGAGGCCAACATACACTCCTCCGTAGTTTCTTCCAGAAGCAGATATGGAAAAAGCAGATCAATCTCAGTGGTACCATATATATTTGAAGAAAGCGATAGAAGCATGGAGTACTTCCAACAGTTACAGAATTATTAAAATAAGTCATGATTTTTCAAAAGTAGAATTCAGAATATTATTGCCCTTGGAAATGTAATGTTTTCTGTTAAAAAGAAGATAGATGATATAGATAGATGATAGATGATAGATAGATGATAGATGATAGATAGATAGATAGATAGATAGATAGATAGATAGATAGATAGATAGATAGATAGATGATAGATAGATGATAGATGATTGATAGATGATAGATAGATAGATAGATAGATAGATAGATAGATAGATAGATAGATAGATAGATAGATAGATAGATGATAGATAGATGATAGATGATAGATAGATGATAGATGATAGATAGATAGATAGATAGATAGATAGATAGATAGATGATAGATAGATGATAGATAGATAGATAGATAGATGATAGATAGAGATAGATGATAGATGATAGATAGATAGATAGATGATGATAGATAGATAGATAGATAGATAGATAGATGATAGATAGATAGATAGATAGATAGATAGATAGATAGATGATAGATAGATAGATAGATGATAGATAGGTATGATAGATAGGAAAGCTGTATTGAGTTAGTAGAAATTTTAGATATTTTACTTACAATAAGAAAGAAGAAAAGTTAGAATGTTGTAATTTAGTATAGAAATAAATACCAGCAGAGTGACATGTAACATTTATCAAGACTTCAGAGCGGCCAATGTGATATTCAATGCTATGGACACACGAAAACATTTCATCTATAGGTAAATATAAAATTCAGGGAGCAGTTAACCAGAGGGGGACTGGGAGGGCGGGGCAGGCTGAGAAGATGAAGGGAAGTCATCCCATTAGGGAGAACAGGACACCCAAAGGCCACAGGATGGAAAACTACCACAGGTCATGTGCACAGGACAAACTTGCTTAAAAGAGACTAAGATAATGAACCCCGGGCAAGTTCTTTTTCAGACCACATACTCCATGCCAAAAGTTTTGCTGGTGGACTCTCTATTACATTGGTAGTGTGCTACAGTGTTAAATTAAATTTGGAGTTAAATTAAGCCATGTTAAATTAAATCCATGAGATGTGGACAAAATTATTCAAACTAAAGCCAGCTTCAATATCGAACATACCTCCTCTTGTCATCTTCTGTTAACGATTCTTCTGTTCTAAAAGGTCAAAGACATTTGCTGTGAGGCGTTTGGTTACATAGAGACTTCATTTTTGGTTATGAGAAAAGGGACTCTGAGTTACAGTCTATTTTATTTCACGTTCTCCCATCCAGTATTTCTGTAACACAGTGTTCTGTCTCTACCCCAATCATTCATACACTAACAAATTGGTAATTTTCTACTTAACAAAATATGCAAACCCAGCAAATGCCAAAAAGCCCAACTGCAAACAAAATAAAAAATTGAGGGCAGCCAAAATTGGAAAAGCACAGAAATTAGGCATCAGGAAGGCGGTTCTTCTCTTGGCTGTGCCCCTGCCCCCTGTGTGACAGACAGGCTGTGGGCAAGTGGCCCACCTGTACCTCATTTGTAAAATAAGGGGGTTGACCAGATAACTCCGAAGGCCCCTTCCAGAGTCCTAGCACACTATGATTTTGTGTTTCTCATGACAATTCAGTGGCACAACTCCAAGTATGAACAATTAGATTTTTTTTTAATCTAAAAAAACTCCCACTATTTTATACATGATCTGCTGCAAAGAGGAGGAACTGTTTAAAGGGAAGTTTGCAGAGGGAATCACTACTATAAAATGCACAGCCCCTTTCCTTGCATAAGAATCTATATTCTGCTCAAATTCCTTGGCATATTTCTGAGAGGATCAGGAAGCTTTCCTTGAAGCACTAGTTAGCATACACGAGTTACCTTTCTGAAACAAAATAAAAACTCAACAAGATTCAAATATATCTGCCTGAAGTCACCATGGAATTCTTAGGGGCTTCAGTCAAGAAGAAACGTAGACTGAAAACATCTGAACAGCTTCACTGAATCTTCTAGTTCTAGGGACTAATTGTAAGTTCACTCATTTCAAAGCTGTATTTCAAATGTATATGTACATGAGATTTTGCTTCATAGCAACAGCCCGTAAGTGCCAAATCTATAAAGGAGGGGACTATAAAGGTGGCAATTATCTGTAGAACACTGGCCATGCCCACAGCTAATACTCCAGTCAACAGAGTGCAAAATCCCTGGGAGGTCTAACGGATCCAACTGAGCACATAACCTACACTGGCCAGGTAATTATCAACTTCATTTCTCTCTTGCTAAAGTCGGGTCGTTTTTTAATTCAAAGGTGTCAAAGTCATACTGTAGTAAAAATGGTGTTAGGCTTATTGAAGTGGTTTGACAAAGTGTTGTTTACTCCTTGTAATTAAAATGGATTTATAACCTGTTAGTAGGTAATAAGAAAATCACAGTGACAAACTCATTCCAGGTTATTAGAACAGTTCACCTTGGTCCTGAGTGACTCACGTTATCATGAAATTGTTTTTGAAGCTATATACAACTGGCAGCTCTGGACATAGACAGTCTCAGGTTTTCTGCCACAGCTAACCTTTTCATATCCAATTACATGTCTGTTTATTTTAATTCTTTCCCTTTTTAATTCTGCTTAAGAATATAGTCAAGGTTTTAAAATATATGTTAACTTCCCCAAATATAAGAAAATCGTAAATTGTTTTAATCTATTATACCTTACTTTTTATTTAATATCCTAAAACTCAATCTGTATTCATATGTGTCAGTAGTTTGTAATGGTATTAAAATAAAAGTTTTATGCATTCTAAAAAAACTAATCAACAATCTTACACATCTAACTGACAGGAAATGATAATGTAGCTGCCACATTTATTGGATAATAAATTAAGCTTCAAATGCAATGCAATATGTTAAAACATACCATTTATAAAGACTTATCAGATGTCTATTCTTTTAAACCTTCAAATAATTTATCACGCCTGCCTTTGCCAATATGCCCCCATCTATGACCGGGGACCAAAGACGACACGGGTAAAAATGGCATCCTCAGCGGGTCCCTCCCGTGTGCGGGCAGAGTGCGGCCCTCGCGCACGGCCACCCGAGCGCTCAGACCCGAGGGATGGGTTCCGAGAGCCGTGTAAGTAACACGCGTGCAAACCAGCACGCAAGGGCCACGCTCCCACTTCGGGGGGAGCCACCTCGTCGGCTTGTCCCTGGAAGTGTTTTTGACTTTTACACACAGGGCCCAAAGGGAGCGTCTGATGTGCGCGGGACACCCACGGGTCCCGCTGGGAGCTGATGGACTGGAACCAGCGGCGAGTGAGCTCTGGCCTCACTGCGGGAACACGCAGGTTTCCATTGCGCTTCTGCAGTGAAATCAGCCTGTGGCCCCTCAGGCCCAGAGCGTCCCCGGGAAACGAGCCCGGCTGTCCCCTGCGGACTGGCTGGCTTTTCTTCCTGTGCCCCACAGCAGGGAGGCAGCAGGGAGGGAGATGGGACCCAGGCCACACGTCCCCAGCGCCGGGAGAGCAGTGACCAGACCACGCGGAGTCTAGAAGGCCCGCAGAAACGGGGTCGCTCCTCCACCTCCTGCCTGTGCGGGGGCAGCTGGCAAAGGCGGGGGATGAGGCGACCTGGGCCCTGACCCTCCCTTGGGCGGCCGGGACGGATTAGCCATGCTGGGACAGGTCCCGGGGAACCAGGCCAGCCCACAGCAGGTGAGCTGCAAGGGAGGCCAGGCTGCTGTGCGCCTGTCGCCGACACTGCTCAGGCGGGAGCTGGTCCGAGAGCCGCGGCCCCTCAGCGGCCCGTGACCCTGCTCCTCGGACAAAGGAGCCAGCGAGGGCACCAGCCGGGATGATGTGCGGGTGCACCTCCGAAGAACAGTTCCAAATGGGGTTCGGGAGTCACTGCCAGGCCCCTACAAGCAGAGGTGCTGAACGTGGGAAACGTGGGGGCAGAAATTCGGGGACAACGTGAGCACCCCTTAATCTACCACAAGCAGGGAAGACACCTTGAGAATAGGGCTTCTACCAAGAGAGCCAAACACACAGGGTCACAGGGGGTAGGGGACCAGGTACCACAAACCAAACCCCTCCAAACACAGAGTGAAAGGTGACTCTTACCACTTTCCCTCTCCGCTCCCCTGGCCCGGCCTCGATGTCACCACTAGGGAGCCAAAGGCCAGGCTCAATGAGGGGAAAGGAAACTAGCACCGATTACCAAAGGGTCAAGGGTGATCCCGAAACAACTATGCGGCACATCAAGACAAAACGTACTCTTGTGAGGGGACCTGTGCTGGACATGAAGCCACCATCCCTCACCACCAAATCCCCGACCCTGCTCTGTGATCTGGGGCTAGGCCTCTGAAACCCACGCTCCCCTCTGCCAGCTGGCTCCCTGTTAGGGTCCACACCAAGGATGCTAAAGTGCAAAATGAGGAAAGGGCTGCTCTTTGCAGCTGTGGGCGCTGTCCCTGTCAGCATCGTCCCAGCAGCTGGCTCCAGTGTCCAGAACAGGACCCTTTGCTCTCCTTTTCCGGTCACAACAGCTCAGGTGGGGGGCCGGGACAGTGGCTACGGAGAGGCCTGCAGCTGGGATCACTGATGGATTTCAAGTCAGATGCGTCAGCCCCAGCCTGGAGTGCCCTGTCGTCTGAGACCCCGGGATCCCAGCAGCGCCAGGCAACATTCCCCTCAAAAGCCTGGGCCGAGCGCCCCAGAACCCCCCTTCCTCCAGCTCCCAGACTTTAATAACCCTGACCTCCTTCCTTTGTCACTCCAGCCCCAGCCCAGGTAGCCACTAGTCTGTTCCTTTCTGACATTCTAATCCTCCAACACCTGCTTCACCAACTCCAAACAGGAAATCCTCTCGCTAAAATAGTTCCTATGATTCCCTTCACCCTGACCCGGCACTGACTGATACACTACCTGGCAGCAAGAGTGGGGTTTATCTCACCCGCTGAACCTGTCTTACTAAAGCATCTACAGTACTTGTCATTTTCTGTTCATCAGGTCCAATCACTACAACATCATCAATATACTGGACGAGTGGTGCACTGTGGGATATCAATAAGATCAAGATGCTGCAGAACCCAGGATGTGAGAGGCAGGGGGTCTATGACACAGGCAAGACTGTGCTGGCGTACTGTGGGCCATGCCAGGAAACTCTCCTGGTGGCCCTTGCAAACTGGCACAGGGATGAAGGAGTTGCCAGACCAAAGGGGGCATAATGGAGCTGAGCTCTGATTATTTTTGATAAGATGCCACATCTTGACCAGCAGCTGAAATTCGAATCACCTCTTCACGAGGTCTACAATAATCCACAGTCACTCTCTAAAAGAAATCTCCCTCTGCACAGGCCAAATAGGCAAGTTGGATGGGAATATGAGAGGCATCTCCATGCCTTTGTTTTCTCAAGTCCTTTGGGAGTTCACTGATTTCTGAAATTCCCCCAGGGATGCAATATTCCTGTTAATTATTATCCTGGAGGGGAAATTCCGCTGGCTTCCGCTTGGCCCTTCCTACCGCGATAGCCTTACTTCACAGGCCAGAGGGCCAACGTGGGGATTCAGCCAGTGGCCAAACATGTGTACTCCAATCATGAATGCAAGAACTGAGAAAATAGCCAGAGCCTGGGCCTGCAGACTATTGGACCCATTGAAATTCCAAACAGTAGCAAGAATTCCATTTTTCACCTGACTACCATAAGCTCACACATGGACTGGTGGGCCAGAGTGGCATTTTGGGGTCCTCGGGTATTAACATGAGCTCAGTGTCTAGAAATCTCTAAGAAGTTCAGGTACTTCCTTTAGTTCTGGGCACAGTTGCGCCAATAAATGGGCACGAGCCCCTTTGGGGAAGACAGGGAGGAGTATCCACAGCACATGCCTGTAGCCGTGTTGAATGTTCCCTCGGGGAGCATGGCCTCCCCTTCTCAAGGGACTCAGAGACTAACTTGAGTCCGGAAACTCAACTGAGGCTATGCCTTTCCATTGTGATGACTCAAGTCAGGGTCCTGACTCCCAGACCAGAGTCTTCCTCTTATGGAAATAAACAGAGGGAGAAAATTAACCTTTAGAAGGCCATCCATCTAATTCATCCCTGGGGAGGCTGTGATCAACTAGCTATGATCAAAGATCCTTCCGGGATAAAACATGTTTATTGCCTCTGTCCACCTTGTTTCAGGTGGTTAAGTTCTACCCCCACTTGGCCTCTGCTCCTAAGAGCCCATCTCAGGGACAGTTTCTCCCACTGTCATAGCCATCTTACAGGGGACAGCCACCTCAGAGCTCATCCGGGATACTCCCTGCACTGTTTCTCAGCTTTGTTAATGTCTTAGTGAAGGGGGGTCTTCTGTGGTGGGGAACAGGTCTCGCTTCAGAAATTCATCCCGACATTCCTCTCTTCTTAAGCCTCTGGACTCCCCCCTCCGTTACACCCGGGGGGGTCTGGCATGCTCCTCCCCTGGTTAGAGTGCAAGCTCATTCTGTTCATCAACCAAGTTAACTGAAACATTAGAGTCCCAGCCATGTAGCAAAGTTATAAAATCTAGAATCTCAGGTAGATATAATAATAAATTCAGTCTAATTCAGTATATACTCCTTCCTCCTTGGTCTCACACCCTTAGGGTCCATTCCCACACACATTCCCTAGGTGTCTGGTAATACAAACTACAAAATCCTGCAATTATTTTGTAGTAGAAGCTCACTCTTCACAGGTCAGATGTGCACTTGTCCCTTTGGGGCACACGGGGATCTGAATTAATTTGTGGGTCTAGTGGCAATCCGGGGTGACTAGAGTAGGTCTTGAGGAGGACAACTGTCCCCTAACAAGGCAACCACCCCAGGTGAGGGGACCCAATTCCATGCCTCTCACCCAAATGGCCTCCCCCCTTCTCAAAGGCACTACGAGGAAAACACAAAAGTTCCTGGCTGGCAAAGAAAGTCCGCTCTCTGTCATTAGTTTCACCTCAGTTCTAATTTAGGCCAGTCTCGTACTCTTGAGAGAGGAAATGGGAAACAGAAGAGGCTACAACAGCTGTCTCTAATCTAACCAGGGACTAAACAGCCACAAAATTCTCCCTGCAATATGGACCTGAATCTAAAACTCTAACAGAGAAAGCCCTTCCATGTACCACAGTTTCAATGCCCCAAGAGCATAACCAAATGCAACGAGACAAGAAAGTCACCGCCCACCTTGACTTCTGGCCTCCCCAACGACATGCAGAGTATGGGAAGAAAGGAGAGGCTAAAGAGGCAGGTAGGTTGGCTTCTTTTTATTCGAAGGTATAAGCAATCAACTATTTGAATAATGTGAAGGGTCTGGACAGGATGAGATTTAAATATAGTTTAATTGTACCTGTTGGCTAAAGTTACAAGTTCAAGTTCTCCATTAATCAGTTATGTGTGCCTCAGTGCCGGGGGGGGGGGGGGGTAGAGAGGGAGGGAGGAGGGGTAGACCCCCAGGGAAGGGGCTAGAACTAAGGCTGGAGTGTGGGTACCAACATCGTCCATTTCACAGTTGTGCCCAGGACCAATCTTAGAAGGAAGACTTACTTCTGTAGGCCAGAGAGCAAAGGAGCACAGCACTACTAAAGGACTTCCATTAACACCGGCGCAGTAGTTATTCCATTTTCTAGATATGTGTGAGCCACTTACTCTGCAGAGGAAGCTTGTGTGATAAACGGGTTTGTCCCAGAGGAAGCATCACCCAAAGCCTAACGAAAAACTGCTTTCCCTGATATCAAGAGAGTGCTTTCTTTCTGACCATATACATCATTGGAAAAGTTGTGGAAAGTGACGTAGTATTTGAAAAAAAGTAATAGTGCAATTATTTTTTAATCATAAGCTCACTACCCATCTTATGAAGAAAACCTTATTTAAACCAAAAGAACATTTCCTAAGAATCATGGAACATGCATTAACTGTTTTGGACCAGGTTTTAAAAATACACTGGACGTTTGCTTAAAATTGGGTCTCTTTTTGTTAGCAAAGATTTAGCTTCTTTGATCAAAGAACAGGTGTTCAAGGAGAAAGAATGTGCCAAGGTTAAAGTCATCCACTGGTTACCATGACAGCCTAGAGTGAGATCACGTGCTCACAGGCTCTGACTCATATTCTTGACCACAGCATCCATAAAAAATGTTTGAGGGTGGACCACCAACACTAATATTTTCCCCACTTTGGAGATTGCTTAAAATAAATAAATCCTGTTGACATTTTTAAAATGACACATCCTTGCAGAGTAGTATGCTGTTAAGTGATATTTCTCTTACCAAAGTTGGCCCAACACTTGACCCTCACATAAGCGTGTCAGGAAAGGAAAGGGAAAGGAAAGGGAAAGGGAAAGGGAAAGGGAAAGGGAAAGGGAAAGGGAAAGGGAAAGGGAAAGGGAAAGGGAAAGGGAAAGGGAAAGGGAAGGAAAGGACAGGACAAGAAAAGAAAGGAACCAGCCATCGGCAACCACAACTAAGCTTACAGTCGGATAACTTCAGGTTTCAAAACTGCTTTCTTATACCTCAGCGTTTCACCAAATAACTTGTCGCCTCCTTCCTGTGGGGCTCAGCATGGGACTGGTCTTAACCTTCTCAGATTGAACATCCATGCTAATGTGGGTTCTCCAGGTAACTGCACACCCATCTGCTCCATACTAGCTCTGCAGCCCTTCCCTAAAGGAGCCAGAGACTGAATTTCTCTCTAACCATAGCTCTGGCTTCTTTTAAATCAAGGTTCCAGGAGGTGGGCAGCCTCAAAACCAGTTACGTGCCTGTGGTTGCTCTTTGGGGCCAGATGGCGTTCCCGTCTGTCCTATCCATCACTGTATTCTGTGCCTGCCCATTTAAACCAGATATCCGTACAGAACACCTAAACCTTTCCATCAGTTTATACATACCACTCTGATTTCCATCTTATCAATAACTATCACTTTAATTAAAAGAAACTTTATCCAGGCCTGGCCGGGCGGCTCAGCTGGTTGGAGCATCGTCTGTACACCAAAAAGGTTGCAGGTTCGATTCCCAGTCAGGGCACACACCCAGGTGGCAGGTCTGATCCCCAGCTGGGCGCATATGAGAGGCAACCGATCAATGTTTCTCTCTCACATCAATGTTCTTCTCTCTCTCCTTCCCCCTTCCTCTCTCGAGAATCAATGAAAAACACATCCTCAGGTAAGGATTTTAAAAAAAAAAAGAAAGAAAGAAACCTTATCCAGAGTTTCTATATCAAATATTAACCACTACTTTTTCCTTCCTCAGTAAAACACGGCAGTCAAAATATTTTCATCACCTATTTGCTTAGTTTCTGGGTTGTATAAAATAGCTATCTGAAGTGACCTTAAAAAGGGTTTCAAAGGTAAAATAATGGAACCACAGCACAGATACATTATGTGCATGCTCGGGAACAAATACAGATGACAAATGTTAGACAGCAGTCCCTCAGCCATCCAATTAGCATCTCCTGACTCGTCCTGGTTACCGCCCACCTTAAAATGCACGCAGTTCTCACTTCCCCAGCTTTCCAGACCTAACATAGTTATGTGGCAAAAAAAGAAGAAAAAAAACAGAGAGATTTATTTTTTTATTCATCAAGAAAAATGTTCTAAATCTAGAGCTATTCTTATTAGCAATGATCTAAGAAGCTGAAAAACAGCCTGCAGTCTTTTCTTTTTCCATATATGCAGTGCCACTAACTCAGTTTGATTTGTCAACACTAAAAATTTAATATGGAAACCCCTGGAGACCTTGCGTGTGGCCTACCTACTTTTAGTTACCACTCGCTGTTATCTTTCGGAATACGTTTATTAATTGACAATGTTGACTTCTGGTCACATCTCAGTTCTCCAGATAGAGTATAATTATTTCATTTTCTTTATAATGTTTTTATGACGGCTCCCGATTTTTAGGGTGGTTCCGAGCAAGTCTACCAAACAATTACACTTGATTTACTGTTTAATCATGGACTGTTCTGGCCTACATGCAATCTCATTCGCTTCTTTAAAACTTCTTTGGACAGTGACCTTTATAAATCTCCCTCCTTGGCCAATATTGGTCCCTTTCTTTCTTCCAGGATGTACTGCTGGGGAATCCGAGTAACATTCGCTCTTTGTATGGGTCTAATGGATCAGGAGCTAAATTATAATTCTGATTTCCCTACCCCTCTGCTGTTCTCCTTCTAAGAAGCACACAGTGTTGGGGGTTATTTCATCACTGGCTATAAAAGTATCATTTGCCGTAAGTAAATCAGGAATGTCCTCTCCACCTCCTTCCCTAAAGAAACCTTGCTTTTCCAAAACCTGGAGCATATGCAGCTTGTTTTCTCATGTCCCAGAGTCTCCGAGCAGGAGATGGAGCCAGCAGGCTCCCAAGCTCCCCACAGAGCCCTTTCACATGGGCCAACTCCACCTGCACTCACAACCTCTCCCCTTGGCATAGGAGCCCTGCTGCAGAGCCCCAGTGCACTAAAGATTCTGGCTGGCTAAGTATCATGATCTTGGCCGATTTTTAAATCCCCAAGAATCACCCAGTCGACCTCTCGCCTTCCATTCGCTGACTTCCTCTGTCCCAACAATTGCAACTGCTGCTCTAGTAACTGACTCCCACGCCTGCTCCGTGGAGCTTAGCTCCTGGAACCACTTCACCTCTGACATTTCAGAGCAGAAAATCCCACTCCGCAAGGGGGGAAAAAGTCTTCCTTCTGCTGTTCCCATCCCCAAGACACCTGCTTTCCTGTAGCCCCTTCACTTCCAGGCCACCCCCCCTCCCTGCCCCCCCCCACTCATCAGCCCCTGCGGGTGTCCCTCCCCCTCTCTCGAGCCCCTGCCTTGCAGCCAAGCATTTCAGAAACATTTGTTGGTCACCACCTCTCCCTCTGTGTCCCTGGATGAGCCCACCCAGCCACCCACTTCCTCTCTTTCTGCTCCTATTCCAGGGGGTCCTCCCCAAGGAAAACCTAACCGTGTCAGCGCTGATGCGCACCCACCGGGACGGTGTGATTTCTATGAAGGCAAAGCCCTCGACACGGCGGGTCTTCCGCCACCAGGTATTCACCAGCGGTTCTGCTAAATCTTTCCAACAACCCTTTAACCGCCTAGTCACTCTACAGCATTTCCAGGGGGCGGCAAAGCATATGCCAAGGATTGTCCTAGGGTACTGGATCTACTGCACCAGTAGCCTCAAGCAGTTACGTAAGCGCTCCATGCCTCCTCCCTCATTTGTAAGATGACACAGCATTACTGTCCCCATCAGACTGTCATGGGTGCAGAATGAGACAATGTACCTGCAGTGCTAGAACCGCTAGGTAGCTTACAGTCCTCAGTCAAGAGGAGCTGCTAACTGAGAATGCTGAGGATGGTGACCCTGCACGGTTATTACTATCTTACTGGCCCAATTAACTCTGCAGATATGAATGCTAAGGACGTAATGTCACACAGCTACTAAATGGTAGCAGGTCTCCCTGCTTCCAAATGCACGCTGCTTCAGTGCCACCCCCCGCCCCACCATCCACACCCTGCCCAGACTTCACAGAGGAGAAAGGAGTCCACCAGACACCCTCAGGGTTGTAGCAAGGAACAGAGGCTCAGCTGATACAAGTGCTTTAGACACGGAAATTAATAAAGGATTCCAAGGAAACTCAAGAGTAGAGATTTGGAATTTCATTTTTTAAAAAAGACAGAGCTTCACCGTGTGTTATGTTAACTCATTCCAAGATAATTTTCTCTACAGTTGCCACCTTCACGAACAATAAAATTGCTTTGTCAAGAAAGGAATCTTAATGAAATGTCGCTTTGCAAGTTTTAAGTGAAACTTGAGTTATCTTGGGTTATCTTGCTTACATTGGGTGGCTATGGGCTTTTATTTTTAACAGCAAATATTAAATTTGAGTGAACTTGTTTAATCCTGTTTCTCATTTGAAACATATTTATAATATTCTTATAAATATTGCTTAAAATTTTAAGTTGAGATTCTTTTTTTAAATAACATGAAATTTGACCTACATGGAGAACGTGCTTTGATTCCGCCTGCCCAGATATAATTGCCCCCCCCCATTCTTTGGGGCTGAACGGCCACTCTCCTACTTTTTGGCCCATATAATCATGTGGAGCTAATGGCATTGACTGGCTCCAGCAGTGGGCACATGACCTAGGCCTGGCCGGTGAGAAGCTCTCGTTCCCCTGACCCACCGACTAATTAATTCAGAGAGAGGTACTGGACCCCACGTCCTGGCCAGGGAGAGCCTAGCCCTAGGACTTTTAATCAAACCACAGGGAAAGACAAGCCCTTTTCTCACAAGAATTATTAAGCTGATAAGATATAAACTGGCATCTCCGTCACCACCTGGGGAAAGCTGCCCAAGGATGGAGCCAAAAACAGGAAGGCAGAGATGAGAAGTTCTTCCTGTCATTTGATTACCTGGACCCAGCTGCCACTAAGGCCAAACCCCTGGAGCTTTTCCGTTACACGTGCCAGTAAATTCCTTTTTGTTTGTTTGTTTAAGCCAGTTTAAGCTGGGCTTCTGCCATTTCCAACCAAAAATATCCCAACACAACCTATTTGTGCCAAAGAGCTAAGATAATTCACTGAATTGAAAAAAATTTTAAAAAGCACAGCTGGTCTCTGCAGGTTTGTGGAAGTGGCCAAATGTCATCACGCTGAGTCCAATTCTGTTTTGTTCTGCATGTTACTGCGCTGTGATTTAATTTCGAAGAGACAGAGGGAGAAAGGGAAAGGCTCACTCCCTAATATGCATGCGAGTCTGTCTTCAGCAATTAAATTTCTATATATCGTTAGCCATGCCTTCCTCTCTATCTCGAGTTTCTAAGGTTAATCTTCTACATTTTTAACCCTGTCCCCTGTTCTAGTATCTATTTCCATCAAGCATGTTCTCCCTCACCACAGATAACTCACTCCCTCCCCAAGCCACCCTCAGCTTTTCTGGCTGTACTGGTCTCTACCCTTTAGCCTGCAAGTACACCTGCATCTCCTCCGAGCTAAAACTAAATAATAGCAGACTCCAATGTACAAAATCGTACATACACACAACCAGGCAGAGGTAACTAAAAAATAATGGAATAGCGTGAACAATTAATGATGGTTGTCTCTGGTGGTATGGTAACAGCTGATTTTTCTTCCCTTTTATAAAAAAAGAATACTTTTCTGTACTTCCAAATTTTCTTGGTATTCCTTTTATAAGAGAAATATATATTTTTAAAAATATGCTTCCTCTTTCAGCTACCAGCATCCTTCCATCCTGTACCACCAGACCTGAAATGAAAGACCACGCACACTCCCTGGCTCCTACCGCTTCCACTTTGAGTCACGCCACTCAACTGAAACGACAGCCCCCAGGTGACCAGCATGGCCACCAGGCCACACCCAATGGATCCTCTCCTCCCTGTAGCCTGTCTGACCTCTATGGATCATCCGCCATTCCCTTCCCCTGGTTCAAGTTTGAAAATGCAGCATTAGCCTCAGCTTTTACTTTCCTTTACTTCCCCATTCGGTCAATCAACAAATCGTATCTATTCTGTCTCCAAGTGCACCTTCATCGCATCACCTCTTCTCCTTTCCCACGGTGACTTTCCCATGGGGACCTCGGGTGGCCTCACCCCATCACTCCTCAGTGCCTCCACCCCTCCCCATCTCACAACCAGCACTGCTTTGGGATGTGCAGGAGGCCGCCAATCAATGACACGTCTCTCATCATTGATGTTTCTCTCTCTCTCCCTTTCCTTCCTCTCTCTGAAACCAATACAGATATCTTTTTTTAAAAATTAAAATAAAAATAACCATAATTCTCCCAAAAGACTTTCTGTGGTCTGTGTAACAGGGTGGTTGCCCTGTTTGAAGTTCTATACTCATAGCACCTGTTGTGTGACACTGTCTACTCCTTTTGGTTTGGGATCTCTCTCTTTAAATTAAAAAGAAAAATTTTTTAATCTTCATCATAAAAGTTTAAATGGTCTTACTTTCTTAGCTCCTCGTTCACTCATGGCATCACCTGTTACAATCAAGATTTATAAATCTCTGCTTTTAAAAAAAAGTGTTTGAGCATAACTGTGCACGGAAAAGTAATACTATAATATTCTTTAATTTTTTCCAATTAAATTTACATTTATTTTAAAAGGGTCATTTATTCAGTAAAATTATACCTTTAGAGTTATAGGACATACAATGAGCCATATATAGCCACAGAAAAATTAAATCTGGAGAATTCAGGATTTTAAAAAGTAGTTAAATGGCATCTCACATCCTGGAATAAATTTTGTTGACAAAATGCCCACAAGGCCTCACTAAATTTTATTAGAAATCCCCACGCCTCTAAAAGCAAGAGGAAGCCGTGAAATCTCTGCTTGAAGAGAATTGGTGGAACTCATTCACTACGTGCTTGTTAAGCCCTATGTTCAAAGCGTAATACTAATACCTGGAGGGGACACTGTGATGGGCAAGGCATTTCCCTTCCTTCAGCTTCCAAGGGGAAAAGACAAGAAGATAAATAACTACAACAGAAGCCTAATATGATGTATCATGAGAGAGGTCCAAACTGCTATAAAAGTTCAGAAGAAACCGACACATTAAACCCAGTTGATTATATGAAATTCTTTTCACAAAGAACAAGATGTAGGTCCTAAAAAAATTGATAGGATTTTTACAAACAGAACTGGGGGAAATGCCATTCTAGGGGGAAATGCCATTCTAGGAAGCGGGAATAGCAAAGAACTAGGAACCGAGACAGAAAGTGTGAGGTCACACTGGCCCGAGAGTGACCTCACTGGGTGGGACATCAGCCCACCTCTGTCCTTGGCCCTGCTCAACCCCTGGATGCAGTGTTTCCTTCTACCTCAGGCAGAGTCAGTCAACCAAAGGCTAAAACACAGATGACCTTCCTATTCCCAAAGGACTCTGGACTCAATCCAGGGGGCGATGAGAAATAATGAGAGTTTCGGAGCAGAGGTCCTAGGAGGGCAGGAGAGTGTCTGGCAACAACATAGAGAAGTGGAAGGAGACCAAGGAGGGCCCGAGACGCTGCAGCAACAGGAATAAGGTAAGGATGCCGAACCTGCTGTAGCTAAATGTTTTCATAATCAACTCAGACACGGCAACCAGGAGTTTGAGGCAATCTATGCTGCTTCCTTTGCACCTAAAGTCCCATATAAAATGCTCACTTAATTCCCCAAAAACTATACAGCCCCGTTCTAATCTTCTCTGAATTCTTCCTTACAATTAACAAAGCCTATTTTTGGTGTCTGACCGCTGAGAGCTTTCAAGTCCTGCCATTCCCCTTTTGCCCCATGCGTGTGCAAGCTGGTGAGAAAGCCGGGGACTCCTCCCTCTGTGCTGGCGGGAAGAGCAAACCGTGTGACCCTCTGCCCCTGCGCAGAGCCTGCACCCCAGCCCCGCTCCCCAACCCCCAGAACCAAAGCCACGCAGCCCTTCCTTCACTCAGGCTGAATGCACCAGTTTGGGTGCCTCTCCTGCCCTCCCTGAAAAGCTCATTATGTGAGTAGTAAATCTTTTCATGCCCTCTTGGGGTGTGTGGCACCATCAGTCTTGACATCAAACCAGTGTGGGGTGAGTGGGGCAGGGGCTGACCCCACCTTCCACGGAGTAACCGCGCTCTTACAAAGCCAACGAATGCAAAGTCCTTACTATACTTAGACCGGAGATAGGAAGATGCGGAGAAGGGGCGAATGGAGATACTGAATGGGTGCCTGAGCTCCGGGAACCTCTCAGACAGAGCAGCTCTTTTCTTAAATGTCCTATAATCTGAACAACTCAGTGTTGACTGGCTATGCTGAGTGGTCAAATACCTAATTCCCAACTTATCGGCTCCAGGCCCCCTGCCCCCTGGCAACCTGTGAGACACCACACATCCCAGGAGCTATGGGCCTCATAGTCACTTGCCTTTAATTAGAAGAAATCTCGACAGAAGTTGGGATGGAAACACAGGCATTTCCCTTTCTTAACATTCCCAGTTAAAGGCCTAGGGCAACTGAAAGGCTAAAATAAAAAGTCACAAATAGCCCTGGCCGGTGTGGCTCAGTCGGTTGGGCATCTCTCATGCACTGAGAAGCTGCCAGCTGGATTCCCGGTCAGGGCACATACCTAGGTTGTGGGTTTGATCCCAGTAGGGGGCGTGCGGGGGGCAGCCAATCTACGTTTGGCACTCACATCGATCTTTCTCTCTCCCTCCCTCTCCCTTCCTCTCTCTAAAAAATAATACAATAAATCCGTGTGGGGGAAAAAGTCACAAATAATCATATTCTCCAAACAGCATGTTAGTCATAAACCAAATGATAATCTTGATTTGTACATAGTACAGAAAGTATGTCCATGTCTCTTTGGCTATACCTACATATATCTAAAGGTCATAATCACGGAAAACAGTGTCCTCCTCAGAAAGAGTTTAGCAAATCATAATATTAAGTACTTACACATCTTTAGCTGCTCCTGCAGGGCCTAGGGGGGAAAAAAAGATAGGTTTGTATTAAAGTGATAGTATTGCTACAAATCTTGTAAGCACCACCCCCAAAAGGACTTAAACCCAATACCCAATTAAAATAATATTCTACAAGACAACTTGAGAATATGGTGTTTTAAAAGATTATTTCAGAATAAGGAGGACCAGACGATCATAAAATTCAAATCTTAAATTTAGAATTTATTCTGCCCATTATTTTTTTTAATTTTTTTTTTTATTGATTTCAGAGAAAGAGATAGAAACAATGATGAGAGTCATCACTGATCGACTGCCTCCTGCACACCCCCTCCTGGGGGTCGAGCCCACAACCCGGGCACGGGCCCTGACCAGGAATCGAACCATGATCGCCTGCCGGGATATTCTGCTCATTTTTAACAATTCCTATATATTACAAGGTGTTGGTTCTGAAGGGGTTTTGCAGATCACCTAATCCAATCTTCTCATTTTACAGAGAAAGACACTGATGCATCTGAGAAATATTTTCTTTGCTAAACCATACCCCTTCTAAGCTGGTGTGTGTCCACCTGGTATTGTTATATGTCACACTCTGCACTAGTCACAAAGTAAAGCCAAGTCACGAGGCAAAAAGGAGGTAATGTCCTAGGTGAATTAGGAAGAGTCAAGGACACCAGCCTTGCTCCAAAAGGAGTTATACATGTTCATAACTGTGCGCCTGTTTGCTACTGAACCCTCTCATTTCCCCTTCCCACTCATGTGCCAGAAACACCCACCCCTTTGGACCCCATTCTTATAACTCATCACAGGTTCCCTGCCCACAACACAGTCCGATCTCCACGCTTCCTTCTCCTAATACCCTCATCTAGCGCCATTGAACTTGCCTCCAACTTTACTATCCACATAACATTAAGTGTCCCTTCACCTCTTAAAGCCTCACTTCCCTCATATGACAAATGAGGGTAATAAGAGTACCTTTCTTTTAAAGGCTGTGAAGCTTTAAAAAAACAAAAAACCATACATGTTAACACAGCACGAAGTCTGGCCACAAAAATAGCTCAGTTGTTATTATAAGCAGTCACATTTCACTTAATATCTCAATTTCCGTATCTAAGAAATGGAAAGTTAAAATAACTTTGGCACAAGTCACAGAAATATGAAAAGAAAGAACGATGTGCTACAAAGCAAGCAAGCGAGTCTGCAGGAAAAGTCACTGCAACTCTGATCCTAATTCAGGACCTGTCATCTGCAGAGTCACAGCGGAGCACACAGATAATGAAGACTACGTCTCAAACAAATACTTTTAAGGCTTGGACCAAACCTGAATTTTGTAACAAGTTTAGTTCCTTTCTTCAGAGAAGAGTAATATTTCTGTGCCCAAACTACCAATTCAATTATACTGTATAAATAAAAACTGCTTTGGAATCTGAGATTGTAAAAGCAAAAATATCCTAAAAGTTAAAAAAAAAATCTTAACATAAGAAACACTGCCAACAGTGGAGCATCTTGAAAGAAAAAAATAAACAAAGGATTAGTGCCACCAAAAACCCGTGAAAATGCACATTTTTATTTCAAAGTCAAAACAAGTATGAGATTCTGGAAGACAGTCTAGAATGAAAATAGTATTTTCTCATTTTCACGGAAAAGGACAGGGAAGGTCTGAGGGTTTGCTGTGGTCAGGGGAGGGGAGAGCAAATTATGTGTCAGCAACTCGATTCCGTGAAGGGCTGCAAGGGAAAGAGTGAGGGGACCACAACGTGAACCATGAGTCCATCCAGCAATGAAGGGCCACTAGGACAATGCACAGGGGGAGCGGAGGGGCCAGGAACCATCCCGCTCCAGCGCAGCAAGCAGGGTGCTAGGAAAGGAACACCATGCAATTGGAAGGCAGAAGGCCCCGGTCAAGTCCTTGTCCCATTATTTGTCTAACACCCAATAAATCACTGTGCTTCAGTTTCTCACACGGAGCCGGTAAAGGCAGCTGAGAAGACAAAGCTCAATAATGTGTGTGAAATTAGTTTCAAAACAGCACCTGTTGTCTAATCAGTACTTATTTTAATCAGCCGCCAGGAGCCCTCCATCCATCCACTCCACCTAGATTGCACCGGACTCCAGGCGCCCAGCCGGTTCACCATCTAACATCCCAGCAGGCCCAAGGCAGGTGCCTGGCGCTACCTCCCCAAAAGGAAGTCAGAGAGATCGTTTCTTTGTTCTCAAACGTCCCTTATTTAGGTCACCATCTATTTAATAGTGGCAAAGAGTGCAAAGAAGTCAGAAACACCACATCAAGTGCATACATATGATTGTAATATGTGCTCTATTTTTATTTTTAATCCTTACCTGAGGACATTTTTTCCACTGCTTTTCAGGGAGTGGAAGGAAGGGAGAGAGAGAGGGAGAAACATCCATGTGACAGAAACACACTGATTGGTTGCCTCCTGCACATGCCCCGACTGGAGCAGGGATCAAGCCTGCAACCAAAGTGTGTGTCCTTGGCTGGAATCGAACCCGGGACGCTTCAGTCCAGGGGCTGACGCTCTAACCACAACCACTGAGCCAAAACAGCTAGGGCGCTCTATTTTTTTTTCCTAAGGATAGCAAATGTGCATCCTTAAAACAAGGTAACATGGTATTAATAAGTTTATAAGGGCAGGTAGGACATAACTCTCCAACACACAACTTCTCGGAGTAAAAAAAATTGTAACTGGTGGAAACCCTCGGCAAAACTCTCAGAATATCTAGGAATATAAAATGTGAAATATCTTTGCTCAGCTAAAGTATAAAATCATGCCCTGGCCAGCATGGTTCAGTGGTTAGAGCATCAGCCTGTGCACTGATGGGTCTCGGGTTCGATTCCCAGTCCAGGGCACTTGCCGGGGTTGCTGGTTAGATCCCTGGCCCCGGTTGAGGCATCTGCAGGAGGCAACCAATCAATGCATCTCTCTCACTTGGATGTTTCTCTCTCTCCCCTTCACCTCCCCCCCTCTTTCTCTCTCTCTAAAAAAATCAATGGAAAAAAATATCCTCAGGTAAGGATTAAAAAAAAAGGTATAAAATCATAAAATTATTATAAATAGAAGAAAAAAATATCCTTACCCTCACTGCAACATTTTAATCACACTTCACCTAAATATTGTTCATAATTAACCAGGTGGAGGTCTCGAATTTATGCAAAAAAAACACTTTGATTACAGCTGTTTGGATGTTGGCAAAATCCCATTTGCATTAAATTGTGTTTATGGTTCACGTGATTTGTCATTTATTAAACAAATGTTTATAGTGGTGTGTCTACCTCTTCACAAACCCTGGGGACAGAGCAATCATCCCAGTTAGCACCACTTCATTTCCTGCCAAAATGACTCCAATTTTAAACACAGCCTTGGTGCGTTAACATAATGGCCTCCCAAGAAACAGAGAGGAAACAAGGTAATGACGTTTCTTGTGGGATAAAAGCACCACAAATTATACAGACCATTAGAATTTTTGTGGGTCAAGAGAGTTAATGACTGTTTTCCAACTGTATAAATGATCATCATAATTTTAAATATCTTCCTAAAAAGTAGAAGGGGGGAGGTTTGCTTTCATAAGTCTCATATGCAGTTGTAGTGACAAAAGGTAACTGTAAATGGTTAGGGGACGTAAGGAAGCAAGGAGGCGTTCTGGTTCTTTAACAGGTAGTACACACTGCTGGTTGTTCACACTTTCCCTCCACTTCACCTTTCACTTGACACACTTCAAAAGATTTTAATATTTTATTCATGAGTCTCAAAGTCAAAGTCTCAGTTACTTACAAACACATAGCAAATCCTACGTATTCAGACATTCAAAAATGTAATCTGATATTGTGGAATCATACAAAGATATTTGGTCTTTATTCCCCATTCCTAGCTCAGAGCTTCTAAAACTCTCGGAATTTCCTGAATGATAAGGGTGATAGGAGCCTTTTTCCTGTGAATGAGGTGACTCTCGGCAAGACCTCAAACAGCTTCAGGATGGGGGCTGATCATCAGAAAAGCCATCACCTGGTTAGAAGGTTGGCGCTTTCGGCCCCACTCCCCAGCTTCCCGGAGGGAGGCAGGGGCTGAAGACGGAGTTAATCACCAATGGCCGTTGATTTAATCGGCCATGCCGACCTAGCAAAACTTCCATAAAAACCACCAAACGACGGGGTTCAGACTGCGTCCGAGTTGGCAAACACATCTATGTGCCGGGAGGGTGGCGCATCCCAGCTCCGTGGCAACAGTCTCGCGTGAGGATCCTTCCAGACCTCACCCTCTGTACCTCTCAATGGGGACGTTCATTTGTGTCCTTTACGATAAACCGGTTAAATTTAAACTGGAAAGCAAAATTCCTTCCTGAGTTCAGTGAGCCTTTCTAGCAAATTATGAAATCTGAGGAGGGGGCTGTGGAAACCCCCCAAAGGTGCAAGTTACCTGGGGACCCAATACTTGTGACTGGTGTCTCGAGTATGGGCATCTCGTGGCACCGAGTCCTGAAACCCGTGGCGACTGACACTGCATGGAGATAGTGTCAGACCTGAACTGAACTGTGGCACACCCAGCCGGTGCCGGAGGACTGCACGGTATCAGGAGGGAAAACACCTCTCGGATGTCCTTCACGTCTTATAACATGTTTTATAAAAAGGTGGTCCCCTGCCCTGGCCGGTGTGGCTCAGTTGGTGGGAGTGTCATCCTGAGCACTGAAAGGTGGCTGGCTGGATTCCCCGTCAGGGCACATGCCCGGTTACGGCCTGGAGGAGGCAGCCTATTGATGTTTCACTCTCACATCTGTTTCCACCTCTCTCTCCCTCTCCCTTCTCTCTCTAAAAATCAATTAAAAATCTTTTTAAAAATTGGTATCTTAATACGTGAGGCTCTGAACTACCTTGAAGTGTTTTATGAATCACACCAAGATGCGATCGTGCTGTATGAACTACAACAAATAATTACTTACATTCAGGGTATAAGAGTTTTTTGATGATATTTTCTGATTTTGTCTTTGGTTCCATTCCCAAACAACTGCAGAACAACCTCCTGTACCAGTTTCTTATGGTTGCTGTGACAAATCACCACAAACTAAGCGGTCAGTGAGGCCAGAGGACGAAGTCAAGGTGTCAGCAGGTGCCCGGGCCCTCCCGAGGCTCTAGGGAAGACCCCGTCCCCGCCTCTTGGCATCTGGGCAGTGAGCACCCCTCAGATTCTTCAGCTTACGCCCCTTCGCTGGCCCGTCCTCACACCACCTTCTCCTCTCTGTACGTCTCCTCCTCTCGGTTTCTCGTAAGATCCCTCACCACCGGATGCAGGGCCCACCCAGACCATCGAAGATGACCTCATCTCGAACCCTTTAACTCCATCACATCTCAAAGGCCCTCTTTCCAAAAGAGATAACACTTACCCACTGCAGCATTAGGACGTGGCCATACCTTTTCAGGGGTTATCATTCAACCCCTAGACCTTCTTAGCCCTGTCTGCCCCACCCTGCCCAAAACATATTCTCTTTTTGAACAGAAATGTGTCACAAAGTTGATATTTGGGGGAGAATTAAATTTTATATAACTTATACATTCCACAAACAGAGGCAAAATTTTATTCCTAATGAATGATAAAACAAGCCAGCTGCAAGATACTACATCAGGTCAGTAATTTTCATCTTGGTTCCTATAGATGTCCCTTTTCAGCTCATCCGTCTTATAAGTCAAGAAGAGTGAGCCATACTTCCTGGTATGTTTTTAACATTTTTCAGACTCATATACTTATTGTTAAGAGTTCCTCACACATGCCAAGTTCTAATATAAAAAAAATATTTATCTTTTTTAAAGAAAGATCTCATACATTTATGCATTCGAAAGAATAGTTTGTTAATGCCTTTTTTCATCACTACTCTATCTGCACTTTATAGAGTTGATGTAATCATAGTAGAAATATTCACACAAATAAATGAACTGTTAAATTACATATTAAACCATATTTCTTTCTTCAGACTAAGTGGTGATCATTTAAACACACACACCAAAAAATAAAATTATATACATAAAGAATTTCTAAAAAGTACTCAAGATTTATAAAATCAGTCTTCTTTCACTATAAATGATAAGAAACATAAATGATGATGGCTCTTATGGAAAATAATAAAAATATGCAGGAATGTGTTACTCTTTATTTGCTTTATGAAAGAGCCCCTCTGAGAACCGCAGAAGCATGACTACAGAAAAATAAACAAAATTCTCTTTAATTCTGACAGCCTGCTAGGTCTCCTCTGACCCACAATAGTTCTAAAACTATGTCATAGTCTCAGTTTGGCCCAAAGGAGGAGAACAGCAGCTCTTCAGTTCACCCAAAGCCATATTTACTTTTCAAGAAGCCAACAAAAGAAACAGATTCATAAGTCACTTGTTCAATAATGGAGAAAACACATTCAGGTCAATGTGTCCTAGAAATACAAACTATGTTAATGAATGTGCACGCTCTTACAGGAAATCTCTTGCTCACCGGTGTTCCTGGTTGAGTAGCTACACCTTAGGCAGGTAAAAATGAATAAAGAAACGCAACCATATAAGTACAGACCTAAAGCAACGCATGGACATTTAGCTGCTATAACTTAAGGCATGTCTGTATTGAGCTATAAGGAGCTCATGGCAGAACTGAATCATTTACTCAGGTCCCCTTTATGAACCATTCGCGTGGCTGCAAAGTCAATTCTGGGAGTTGGAACGAGTGAACCTCCTGATTCTCTGGGCCCAGGGGTGATGCCTCAGAGAGGTATTTCCACATCTCCTGTCTCTCACCATCAGTTTCAAAGGAGGCGCATCCAAGAGGATACTGATCACCTGCATCTTCCTACCTCCCCTTGAGAAGTAGCAGCATCTCCTTCCAGTTGCCCAGGCTTTAGCAGTTTGGGTTTACTTCCACTTCGCCCTCCACCTTCCTCCCTGACATGAAGTCCACCCTCAGCCCGGCTGTCCTCTGGGGGTCTCCGATATCCCCGCCTCCACCACTCCAGGCCCTGGTCAAGTCACTGATCCCAGACAGCAGCGTTAATTTATGTCACCCTGTATGTTCACTCTCTCCTACACCAGCTACGAATGTCTTTCCCTATATTAATAATAAATAGCATGTTGAGTACTTAACAATATACAAAGCACTGTTCTAAGCACTTACATACATTAGCTCAGTTCATCTGGAGTCAGATCCATTTTACAGTTGAGGAAACTTGCGTACCGACAGTTGAAGCAAGCTGCCCAAGATCATGCAGCTGATCAATGACAAAGGCAGGATTTACTATGACAAAAGCCTCTCTGTACTCCTTGCCCCCATCCTGACCATTCCTACCTCCTTCCCAACACCCTGTAACCAATATGCACTAGGAAAGCCAGGCAGGCCAGACTTCTCAGTGCCTTGAAATGCACCAGGCCCATTTCCGTCCCTCTGACTTCATACAGCACTAAAAACGCCCTCCCTCCTGTTTCTGCTTATCCAATTCTTACCTATTTTTCAAGCCAAATCAAGTCCAACTTCTTCCAAGGAGGCTTCCCAGACTGCCCGAGGTTTTATTTTGTTCTCGCAATGGCTACATCAGTCACAGTGTCCCCACACAATTTAGGAGTTAATTTTGTATCGTCTTTTTTTCCCCCCAAATATACTCATTCATTCAACAACAAAAAGTTTTTGAGGGTCAAAAAATTTCTTTGAAAGTTTGGCTGTTGGTCCAGAGGCTGAGGGTACAGTTGTGAACAAGATGCATGAGGCTCTCTTAAGGTCTACATTTGGCGGAGGGGAACACAAAAGACGACAAATCTGCTCTCCAGCAGAGTGTTTCAGAGAGAAAACAAGAGAATTCAGCAGGTTTAAAGAAAAGAAAGGATGGCGAGGCTGGGGCCTAAGTGCACTGGGCAGCACAAGATAACAGGACTTCTTGATGATATCAACAAAATTGTACAGTATTTCCACCACTATTTGGCCTGGACTAATGCTAACTAAGCACGGTGGCAGCATTTCAATACTACCAAAGCATTTATAGGTATATATTAAAGCTGGATTATACAGCTACACCAAAGGAGAATGCAATTATCTATCTAATTGGGGATGAGAGTGACTAATCTAAATAATTGGACCCAAGAGAATTATCTTAACTCCCTGGGGACACTGATAAAATGGAATAAATAATTATTAAACTCCTCCTCCTCAGACTGTTGTTATATAACTAGCAAAAGACCCATGATAGAAACATTCTGATAATAAACTGCCAACAAAGTTATGGTTAGACAGCTGCCAGTTACATACCTCTGGCAGAAAAACTACAACTAACCAATTCAGTCAACTATCAAGAGCAGAATACTTCTGAAGTAACTGTGCTGCAAATAATTTCTACAGCCTTAGTCTGCATGGAAATAGGCTATTGTAGATATTTGGAACCATCCAAATTGTTAAAGGACTTCTGGTTTACGTTACAGACTCACTTAACAATCTGTATGTATAACTATATAAGAGGGAATGACTGATCCGTTATAAATCATTAGCTCAAATGCAGGCTGGCTCATTTCTCTGCCTGGTTAGGGAACATGTTCAAAGAAAAACAAAGGGATAGAGAATCTGATGGCTGAGACAGAGAGGTGGGGGTGGGGGACAGAGAGAAACACACAGAGAGCAGAAGCTCCCTGACTTCTAGTAAATGCAACCCTTTAAAAATGGACTATTTATTCCAGATGTCGCTCTATACTTCAGGGTCTAGACTCCAGATGATGCAGGAAAATGTACTGAATCTTTGCTGAATGGAAAATACAAGAAGTCCTCCCGCTCTTGGTTCTCCGTAGGGAAAAACCAAATTCCTCCATTGAGAGAGTGATCTTAGTAAAACATTAAAACGGAGAGAGCTCTTGTGTAACTGAAATGGTTCTCACGGTCCTATCTAGATTGATAGCCGAACTTCTCCCGGAAGCCTTCTCTGATTGAACTATATTATTCAACGTCTCCTGGCCACATGCATGTTTAATGTGCACTCTATTTGCTTTACAACTGTTCTCTCATGGTTAATCTTCCTACCTAGATTATTAGTTTCTCAAGAGCAAGAAAGCTGGATTTCATTCTACAACCATCATTGCTGGCTGCCCCGACCCTCGCCCTAAATTCCTAGTAGAGTACAGGGCTCTGCACATGGGGGGTAAGTTCACGGTCAGAAATCTCCTGTGAAGGAAACCGAACCTGAATGATCTAGGGTCTGACAGATCTAGGAGCTGATTTCTTCTGGCCGTTGACCATTTCACTGCATATCCGTTTCTCTATGTAGTGGACATACAGAATCAAATTTACTCAAGTACACTACTAAATACCAATGTGTCATATTAACCAATTCCACCAGACAAAGGCCAAGAAAGGCAGTTGTCCACATAGCTCAGGGAAAGGAGAAACAATGACCTGGTTTTCCCTGAATTACTTAGGGAGTAAAACAGGGCTTATAATGGAGATTTCAGATTCGGGAGCATTACTACAATGTACTAATACTTCCTTTGAAAGTGGATTTGCCATGTTCTTACAGAAAAACATTCAGGGAAAGCCATTTCACCTTCAACATGGTAATATTCTACTTCTCTAACATGATTACACTACAGAGTGCTTTCAATCTGGAACTCCGAAAAAGGTGAAATGAAAAGGCCACGGTAACACAACCAGCACAGTGCCAAAGTCAAGCTTAACCCTCACTCTCCAGGCTCAAGGTCAGGATTCTTCCTACCATCTCTCTCTCTACTTTTTTTTTTTTGCTGAAAAGCTTAAGTATGGCAATTGAACTGTATGATCCTGGGACATTTCTGAAGTTGCACATTGTAAGTATCTTCGCTGGAACACAGGGACATCTAGTTAACACATTTCTGTGGGCTTGGGTTGAGTCCTAGAGGTCTGCAGCTCTGTCAATGATACTGATGTCTAAGTTCACAACTGAAAGAAACTGAAGTACGTTTGCACTCTGGTTTATTTGTTTAACCTGACATCTCTTATCCTAATGCATTTCCTTTCTGAAACTAACGTCCTACCACCAGCTAACAGAAAATTTCAAAATAACAATAACCAAATCCCTGAGTGAGACAGCTGGACTCTCCCACAGGGAAATGTTTGGACAATGACTTCTCAAAGATAAGGGCAGGTCCTTCAAGGAGGTGATGCAATAACTCCCTGTTCATGATGTTTTCTTCTTAATGTTTCACAGTCTGCACTAGCTATCTTGCTCCTCTCTGAACATAAAGTAATTTTTAGCAAAGAGCAAGCTTGCAGACAGAATAACATGCTCTTGCATGAGCTGTCCACCAAAAACAAAAGTAAGGCTACTCATCAAAAAGGCATGAGTTTTTCCAACATAACTATACCTCCCTTTATGTATTACGGAGCGTGCTCCTAGAGGAGGGAAAAGATCACCCAGATATGTGTAAGGAGAATCAGATTTTCCCATTTTCGTACATTACCATTTCAAAGCTGTCTTGTTATTCTGACTTAGCCGTGGAACTCCTCCCTCGGTTCTCACACATGATAAGCAGTTCAGTAATAAAAATGTAAATGAACTAAACTGGTTCCACTTTTAAGGAAAATCTGTTACAAATCCTTCCTACAGTGGTGTGTGTGTTTTTCTAATGTGGATAATTGTCCTCAACCCTTTTGTAAAGTAGAGTGGGTGTATTCGGTGCAGAATGTGGCCTTGACATTGTTCCAGGTTTCCATGCAGAGCTCATAGGCCACTCTCAGGTGAGAATCCTGTACTTGCCTCCTTAGCACAGGCGCTAACTAACCTATGTATGCCGCTGTGATATGAATCGAAAAGATTCGTTTCCTGGTGGCTCCCTATGCATGTTACCAGGCTAGGAATTTAATTCAAGATAATAAAGGTTACCTGTAAGAGATAAACTTTTCAATTAATCATTACCTGGGTTCATTCACAGCTCTATGATTAGAACCTCACATATGTTAGCACCTTCTCTTAAAATATTCCATATGTGTTGATTACAGACAACCAAAGAGGAAGAACCAACTTGGCCAATTAACTGAGCATATTTCCATATCTGATCCCAGTACATTAGCATCAAAATAAACTTTAAAATAAAACAAATAAGGCTTGGATTTTAAACTGCATCTTCCACCCAGGTCTGAGTTAAGGGAAGTGACAGGCCCAAGGTCACAGTCATTGACAGGGCATCCACACACACCCACAGCCCCCCCTGGGAAACACTGCAGCATCAGACCGCTGTTTACATTTGCTGGTTGGGATAGGATGTGGCATCTGATTGATCTCAGTTGGAGGAGATACAAGTTCTTTATCATAACGGACACTAAAATAGGTCAGCAGATATTATTCAAAACAGATTCAGACTCTTAAATGGGGAGGCACTGGCTGGATCAAAGGGACGGGTTGAATTTTGGAATAAGTCACTTGATACAAAGTCTTGAGTGGCTGGGAGAATCTAGAAGACCTCACCTGCCCATCAACAAAACGAAGTGGTGTAAAAAGAAGTTTCGGTTTGTTTTTATCTTTTAATGAAAAATACAGGCACAGATTTCTGCTAATACTAAAACTCTGTCACACATCTAAAGCTTCCTTCGCACTGCAGCCTCCCTGAGAAACCCTAACAGCCCGGCAGGTCTTCAGCCTCGAGACCGACTCGGATGAGTTTTCAGAGCCCTGCGTGCAGCTCTCAACCCCACTCGCACCCCCAGCACCACGGAGAAAGTCCTGGGTTGCTCTGCTGCACTTCCCCAGGTGCAGCGTCTGGCTCCCGAGGGGCTGGGGGCAAGGCCCGGGGGCTGGTGTTGGAGCAGAGGGCACCGGCCACCGCTGGGGACCCCTCCCCAGGAGAATGCCCAGCCCGCCCGGCGCAGGGGCGCCCCGCCGCCGGTCCTCCCCGCGCTCCGTCCGCAGGACCGCCCGGCAGGCTCTCCTCGCCCAGGCGTGACCGCCCCCGCGCGGGGGAAATGCCCAGATTTCAGTGGTTCCTAAAGCGGGCGGTCTGCTCCGGTCCCTAAGTGGGGACGGGCACAGGGGGGCTGCATGCCCTCCCTCTGCGGCTCCCTGCACCCCTCCTTCCCGCCGCCTTCCTCCCGACCTCTCGAGCCGAGGCGGCCGACCCCCCCCCCGCCCCCGGGTCGCCGTCCCCGCGCCCCGGCTGGCAGCGCGCTCACCTCGGCCCGCGCCCGGGTTGGTGGCGGTGGAGTTCCCGCAGCCCATCGCGCCGCCGGCCGGGGAAGCGGCGCTCGCAGCTGGCGGCCGCGGGTCCTGGGGGCGGAGACGGAGGCGGAGGGCGGCGCGTCCGGAGCCGCAGGGCGGCGGGGGGCGCGCGGGGCCCGGGGGGGCGCGCGGGGGCCGCCCCTTCCCTCCCCGGGCGCGCGCGGGCCAGGGCGCGGCGGAAACCGCCTGGCACCCTAGCCCCCGCCCTGCTCTGGGACCCTGCCGGGCCCACCCGTCACCTCGGCAACCGCGGCGCCGGCCAATCCGCAGCCTCCTGCGGTCTCCCCGGCCGGGCATTGGTCTTTATTTAGAGGGGGCGGGAGTTTAAAGTGGGCTTGGGGGCGAGGGCGAGGCTGAGGGGTGTGGCCCGGCGCCCGGGATGCTCCCCGGCCCAGCCCGCACCACCTCTCTGCCTTCTATCCCGTCCTCACTTCCACTCCCTCCCCCGGGGCGTGGGGAGCAGAGGAAGTCGAGGGAGCACCTGTTTTGCGCACAGTGGGAGCCCAATAAAATGTTATTGGCTGAATGCTTTTCAGCTCTAAAGCCAAACCGAGATTCATTTCTGCTTTAACTGAAAGCTAATGCATCTCTGTTCCCCCATCCTCATTGGCTAATAAAGAACATAAATATTCCCCATGTTGGTCATATTAACTTATTCCACTTTAAAATAAATGCCACAATTTCGATAACCTGGATACAGGACCTCCACTCTGAGTTAATGGCAGAACTGTGAATTTACATGGCACCTCTCAATCTAATAGTTGAGCAAGTGTTCCTGGAGTCAGATTGTTGGAGCTAAAACTCCTGCTCTGCCCCTCCTGACCTCAGCAAAGTTACTTAACCCATTAGTGTATCAGTTGTTTTACCTGTAAAATTGTGATAATAACTCAGGTACACTTGTAAAGCGCCTAACACAGTGCCTGATCCTAAAAAAAAAGAAAAAAGAAAAACCAGTTCTTCTTCTTTTCCTTAAATCTATTAGAAGCAAATACTAATTCCCTGAAAGTAAGGACTGGCTGATTTATCATAATGTCCTGGCTCATAGTACAGACTTGGTAAATGTTTTGCGAGATGAATTCAAGCCAAGAATTAAATCTCCATTTTAAACCCATTTAATATTTATAGAGAGCCTAGCCTGTGCCAAGTCCTTTGTTAAAATTAAGTTCCAAGCATACAAGCATGTGGGAGCCAGCCTAGTCAGGCAGACTGATTATAAACAGATTAATTGCAATAAGCAGGGATGGTACCAGAGGACTATGGGATGCCATGGGCTGGGTGCTGAGATACTGGTTAAAAGACTTTTCTAAAACCATACAGTTGGGTTTAGAGAAAACCTTGGAGCAGAACCAAGGCCCGAGTGGACAGTTCAACATGACCTTCAAGGCAATGGTGAGGACTGGATAAACCTGTCGCTCAGGATACAAAAGAACACCATCCACCATCTGAAAATTAGATGTACCTGGGCATCTGCTGGGAAGGTAATTAATTCTTAGACAAATAAGTGTGTCTCTTAGTTGTTTGATTTCTAGAAGCAGTTTCTCTACCTTGGCCTCTGCTTCCTTGGTTCGGTGGCTATCCCCATGCAAATCCAGAATTAGCAGGGAGGAAGGGGGGACTAGCAAACAGCCAAAAGAAATGCTCGTGCTTATTTCTGGACTGTATGGCACTGGACTCCAGCCCTAGGACACTTATAAGAAAGAGAAAAACAGACCCTGACATCCAGAAACTGGCCTGCCACAGCTAGGCCTTCGTGCTCTCCCACTAAGCACAGCTGCACAAACACCAGCTTCAGACAAGGCCACTCTATGACTGGGCTGACGTGAGGCCAAAACTAAGGCCACTCAGTAACCTTGTTGAAGTATGAGAAAAACAAGGTCATGGCAAACCACAAAAACACTAAACATCACCCAATCCTGGCTAATATGAATGACCGCTACTTGCTTACCAGTTTCACTTTTAGCCCCATTCCAGTCTTCCTGCCTCATAGATGAGATTTATTAAGGATATTCCATCACAGAATTATCCCTGCTTCCTGACAACATCCAATTCAGGAAAAAAAAAAAAAAAAAGGCCTGCTTTCTTAAACCTCAACCAAAATCACCTCACTCAAACCCCAAACCTATAAGGTCCCCCATGGTGTGCCTTCTCTATTACCTCAATGAGAAATAAACCCAACTTGTTCAACTACCAGTATGTTCTTGGGGGTCTTTGGCTGAAAGACGTTGATCCTTGTAAATAATGTGGACTCTGCCTTATAAGGTTATAGTGTTATTTCTCCATTCTTTTGACAAATACTATCGAGCGTCTCCTCTGTGCCAGCCGCTTTTTCCAAGTGCTTTTGATGTAGCAGTGAACAAGCTGTGGAGGAAAAATGTAGTGAGAACAGACAGATCCAAATCAAACAAAAGATAATTGCAGATACTATAAGCTCAATGGGGGGGGGGGAGATAAAGTAGGGCACTAGAATAGGTGACTAGGGGTGGAGGGAGAGATGCTATTTTAGACAGGATAGTCAAGGAAGGTCTCTTGGAGGAAGGGGCATTTTAGCTGAGGTCTAACTGATGAGAACAAATCAGACATGTGAAAACCAAGAAAGAGCATTTCAAACAAAAGTAATGGCAAGTGCAAGAGCCCTGAAGCAGGAACATACTGGGCACGTTTCATCAACAGAAAAAGGTCAGGATGGCTCAGCTAAAGCCGAGATGGCCAGGGGTAGCTGGAGAGGTAGACCAGATCACACTGGGTATGACGGGCTTTGTCAGGAGTTAAAATTTTATTCAAAGGGCCATGCAAAGTCATTTGATGAGACAGTGTATGACAAGTCCCTAATAAAGTGCCTGGCATATAGAAAACGCCCCATAAATGTCAGTCCTCTCCCTACTGGGGAGTGAAAGAGTATATAGTCCAGTACTTTCTTTCTTTTTTTTTTCTTTTTTTTTGACTTTATTTTATAGACAACAGTTCATTGCATTTGGATAGTTAAAAAAAAAAAAAAGATGCCGAAGAAAATTGTTAAGACGTACCTCATTTCCTGACTGGTCAAGTTTAGCTACTTTTCTGTGCCAGCTGAATCACACTGTTCAGCTGCTGTTCTCCCTTCTTCACACAAGAGCTGATGTGGGGTAAAGAGGGGAGTGGGGCTGTGTGGCTAAGATGGGTCTGATAGAAAGAACGCAAGAGGCGGGAGGGCAGGGGGCTAAACAAGCCCCCACTTCCATGGTGTTTCTTCCATAAAAGGCTCCCCACAAAACTTTGCCAGGCTGAGTTTTATTTTTGTTTTTCCCTTTTTCCCCCGTTGACATGCTGCAAGCTGACTGCCTGGGCTCTGAGCAACACATCCGCACACAGCAATCTCAGCAACAGAAAGGAGGCTCCCTCCCTCCCCAGCCCTTTTAAAGGCCAGGACACTTCCTCTCCCATTTCGTTGGACAGAATTGGGTCACATGCCCCATCCTGATCCAGAAGGTAGATAGGATGGTTGTAATGCACTCTGGTAAGTTACAACTTACCCCTGAGTCATGGCAGGGAGCGCAAGATAGACTCCTGAACAAACTGGGCTTTGCTGGCACAAAAAAAAAAAGGGAGAGAGGGGGAATAATAAATATCTGTTTAATCAGTAGTTTAATAGATACACAAATGTGTCTCAATATCTAGTTGTGTTCTGGATTAGGCTTCCTACCCCCTTGAAGATGGGCATGGACATATGAATAGCTTTGGCCAATGAAATGTGAGTAAAAGTGAAATATGACGTAGAGGATCTATGCGTTCTGGCCTGCTGAAAGCCAGGGGTCAGGAATGCAAGGGATTTCTTATGGGTAATGCTTGAAAGATACAGGGCAAAGGGGTCAGAAGTAGGCAAGGAAAACTTCAGGCTGCATTGCAGGCCCGATACCCATGGGGCCAACAGGAAGAGAGATACATAAGGAGGACTGGGAAGGAGGGAGCTCTGATCGTGGTGCAGCACTGAGAAAGTCTTGGCCAAGGCCAACAGGTGCTTCAAATGCAGATTGCCTATAAGGTAGTCCCAGGTTGGGGGGAGAGGGCCAGGCCCTGGGAACCACTCTGGGCTGCCAGCTGCTCAGGGATCTTGACCTGGATTGGAACAGAGCAGCAGATCCTAAAAGTTCCAGTAGCTGGGGGCTATCAGACATCTTCACTGCTCACAGCAGGTTCTCTCTGGAGGTGAGATCTGAGCAGCACATCTCCACGCCTGCTGCACATGAAGGAGCTCTGATCTCCAGTGCCAGATTCTCCAGCAGCGAGAACCCTGGAAGCACATGTGGAGGAGTTGCATTCTCCATCAGCCTGAATTCCTAAGTCGCTACATCAGGCAGGTCCCCACCCACACTGGTCCTGTGACATGAGCAAGAAGAAACTTTTGTTGTGTTTAAGCCCCTGGGATGTTAGGATTGTGTTACCATAATATACCATATCAAATCAGAGCATAGCATTTCATAACTTAACACAAATACAGCAGCTACCTGTATCTACTACACTATGAATGTTCAAATGCATGGGCATAAAATTGATCACAGTATTTTCTTGTGGTGATTTTGATCTCTTTTATCTGTGACTGTGCCCCCTCTTGCCTTCCCAGAGTATTTATTTGCATTTTTCTGTATTTCTTGGTTTGTCTTGGTATAGATTGGTCCATTTTATTGGAGTTTTCAGAGTTCACTTTTATTTACTTATTTATTCTCTTTTTTTGTTTGTTTGTTTTCAATCCATTTATTTCCAGTTCTCATCTTTATTATTTTCTTCCTAATTTCTTTGAGTTTACTCTGTTATTTTTATAACTTGAGTTAAACACCAAACTCATTTAAATCTTTCTTCTTTTCTTTCTCTCTTCTAAATATTGCTTGTGCTGCATTCCAAAAGTTTTGATATTTTGTATTTTCCCTGTTGTTTAGTTATAATTTGTAACTTCTTTACCTATTAATCCAGGAATCATTGAGAACATTTTTATTTCCAAATGCATTTCTTTAAAAAATGTATTAATATTTGTACTATCAATTTTAATTTGTCTTGGAGAGAGTTATCACTGTGAAAGTAGTAACTTGAAATGTAGAGGAACTCCCTTATAATTTCCCTTATTTAATATTTGAACATGTTTCAAAACTTTTTCTTATGGAATATGCTACTTATTCAGTCCACAAATGGCATTTTAAAACAGGAAACATTGAATTTTGTATCTCTTTGATTAAACTGTTAGCTCCTTGAGGACAGAGATGGTGTCCCACACTTTTTATTTCCTTACTCTGCTATGAAAGCAGGTAAAATGGAGGGGGGTAAGAAACATGAAATCATTGTAAAAACATTTTTTAGAGCCCAAATGTCTTTATTAGTCCTAGGGTGGTTTTTCAAAACAACTTAGATCATCTTTCTGAAAACAGTAATTCTAAATTTTTGAGCTCTTACTATGGGTCAGGCATAATACCAAGTACTTTGCATGGATTATCTCATTTAATCCTCATGAAAACCTGAAGTTCTGTTGGGTGGTTCACTTAATAGGAAGGCTGGAAACTCAACCTGGGAAGCAGTCAGGAAGCTGGGCAATGGGGACAGCAGAGCCACAGTGCACTGTCCCTGTCCACCAGCTCCACTGTACCCACTGCTGCAGCCGTCCCAAATCCAACCCCACCCTCACCTACCTGCCTGCCACCCTGTCTAGATTCAAAGCCCCCAGGGGGAAGGTCCAAGGCCAAATGCTCTGTAAGGTCAGGCGGAGTAAGAGGCTGCTCCCTTTCAGTTGAGAGAGGGGTAGGGAACTTCCCATCATGACTCAAACAGCAGGTGACTTTCCCAAAACTTGAGAGAGGCTTCATTTTCTGAGTAGTTTGAAAAGGCAGTTATGCACTGTAACAGGGACAGCGTTTGACTTGAGCACATCGAATCCCATGCTCTCGCTTGACAATGAGGAGCGGAGCAGAGGGCAGGCCCACCGTTGCTTTACCGGTCAGCAGAGCAGCACCGTGAGCCCCTGGCTTCTCAGTGCCTGTCCGGCTCTCTCCATACTGTTCTGCCTCTTTCGTCCTAAAAGACAGCCTGGAGTGACGGCATCTCTCTGACTTGGCTTCCCTTGTGGGTGTTACTCCTCCTGTGGGAGAGCGAGAAGTGCCAACTTTGGGGCCTCAAATAATCATCATGTTGGGGAGACAGCTTTGGTCCTGAAGAACCGAGAGAATCTGCCGAGGCTCCCAGGGCTGCTGGCTTGGGAGGCTGGGTTGGAAGATGCTTAGCAGGGAGTCTCATCACGGGTAGGACAGAAGGATAGTCATGTTTTTCCTGGCACCTGGCCACAGGCACACTCCCTGGAGCTGAAGCTTGGCCTCAATGGCTGCCACACACACCCTTCTCCACCCTATAGCTTCCAGAACATTCTGACCTCTCTGGTTCCCTGGTTCCCTGGTTCCCTCCCTTTCCCGGTCAAATCAACCAAGAGCAAATCAACCCGAGCTTCCAAGAGGAACTTTAGTAGGAAACCAAGACACAATAGCCCCCACACAGTAATTTTTCAGCATAGACAAGGATATATTTATACAACCTATTCTAACCAGATGAGGTTACCAGGCATCCAAAAAGACATCGTCCCGGGAGGATGGCCACTTCCCTCCAGCCCCTGCTCTGTGCCCCTCTGCCTGGCAGGAGCAGCTGGAACAGGACGCCCTGTCCGCATGCAGAGCTGGGCTTGCCCAGATGGAGGCTGCTTCCAGGCTCCCCTGCTGCCCATCAGCCCTCTCACTGCTGGGTGAGATTTGGCAAAAGCAAACCGAAAAGCATTGGCTCACAGAACCGACATGTACGTAAGCCAGGACCCCTTCGGCTGTGCTTTGACAAGACACTGAAAGTCATCCGGACTCAGCTTCACACCGTCTCTCAGCTCAGCCCCACTCTCGGGCCCCACTTGGTGACTCCTGGTAGCACCAGACTGTCCTCATCACGGTGGCAAGGCGGCTCCAGCAGCTCCTCATTGTATGCTCAAGTTCAAAGCCGAAGAGAAGGCCCGTGCATCTTTTCTGGCAATTCCTGCTAAATTCCTGACAGCACTCTAACGGAGCCAGCTTTCCACCACACGCTCATAAAGGGACAAGTCATTGAGGACAAGAGGGTGTGGCAATTTGACTGGCCAGGCTTGTTCCACCGCTGTCACTCCGTGCAGAATGCAGGGACTGGGAGAGGAAGGGGAAGGGGAGAGCTGGCTCAGGCATCAGGGCCAGCTCCCCTCCCTTCCCATTCCCTGCACTAAGGAGGGCCTTTCAGAAAGCAGCTCTGATCAGATCAGCCCACCCAGCTTCCTGAGGACCTTCGATTGCTTCCCATTACCCTGAAGCCCCCCCTTGGCTCACTTGGTCTCACCTCCATTACCTCTCCTTCAGTCTCTCGTTCATGTTTTGTCCCTCCCACCACTGCGCCTTTGCACGCCCGCCCTCTGCCCAAACACTCTGTTCTCTCCTCTTTGCCTCATTAACTCCTGTTTGGCTTTCAAACTTTACAAAGTATTATTACTTCTTCAGAGAAGCCTTGTCTCACCTCCCTGACAAGGTTAAATGTCCCCATTGCACAGCCCCTCGGTCCTCAAAGCAGTCGACCCGGTTGCGGTTCTGGGCTTCTGTGCGATGCTTAGCTCAGCATCTGTCTCTCCCACTGGACTCTCTGCCCGTTAACGCAGAGGTCAGGCCTGGTTCGGCCTCATCGTTGTCTCTCCAGCACCTGGCTCAGGGGCTGGACCAAAGCAGGAGCCCAGGAATAGGTGTGAGCATCCTTCTGTGCAGCCAGGCTGCTGACCTCCTAAAGGAGACAGACCCCCCCCCCAAAAAAAAGCCCCAAAACACCAGCTTGGGTAAGTGCAATGAAGACAGATATTGAGCCAACATAACAGGCTGAGATTAAAAACACAAGCAGGGAAGATGTGACATTTTGGGCGAGACTATAGGATGGGAAGATGCTGGGTTCTTAAAGCTTCTTGGCTTTGTGTTTCAGGAATGGCCACCTCGGGGCACTGAGGCTCAGGGCTTAGAAGCAATGAACAGGCGGGGCCGAGAGTGGAGGGGAAAGTGTGCTAAGCAAAACTCCCAGAATCGCAGAGCGAGGAGGGGTCCCAGGAAACGTGGTTAGCGCCCTGCCATCAAGCCTCTGCTGGGACCCCATTTCAGAGCTCACACAATGTGCTACTTCATTTCCTCTGGGCTGACTTCTAATTAGTTTGCCATTTTTCAAGAGAGGGAGTTGGGTCGATGCCAGACATAGAGCATCCTTTCCCTCATCAACCACTGCCGGCCCTGGAAATTTGATGTTACTACATTTTTTAAATCGACATAAAATTCACACACCATAAACATGCAATTTTAAACTGTATGACTCAGTGGCATTTAGTGTTCCCAATGTTGTACAGCCATCTCCACTATCGAGTTCCAAACCATTTTCATCCCCCAAACAGAAACTCTGCACCCGCTAAGCAGTCCCTCCCCACCCTCATTCTCAGTCCCTGCCAACTGCTGATCTGCTTTGTCTCTCTGGATTTGCCTGTTTGGATGTTTCATGGAAATGGAGATGTTGTTGCATTTTAAACTAAGGCCCTGTTCCACAGTATTTTGACATTTTCGCAGCATGTACATTGTTTTGTGCTCCTGTGCACTTACGTAGACTGAATGGGTCCAGCTGAGATCTCGAATAAAAAGGTTTTATTCAGAGTCAGTGATTATTGACAATAATGAAGAGAACCGAGGAACAGGTTTCCAGCAGGAAGGTGACAAACCTGTTGCTTGGTGCCTAATGAGCACCGTGATGAACGTTCCGTGCACATGTAAAATAAATAATGTCATGTCCGTTTCTCGGCGCAAAATATTAAGCAAATATCTTCATTTCCTTCAGGGAGCTGCGAGCATTTTCCTTGGGTAGCTGAACGTTTGGGATCTGAAAAATATCCATTATCCTGTGCGGAGTGGATGAGCTTGCCCTGGTCAACCGAAAGAGGGATCAAGCTAGAATTCAAACCATAAGCAGCAAGTCACTTGCTTGAAATTCTTTTTTGCTCGAGTGGGTTATCCTACATATGATTTTTTATGATTTGAAACATGGTTGAATCATCATTGATGGCTTAAAAAAAATACACACAGCAAGATTCTTTCAATGTTACATATTCATTTACAAATTTAATGTCAAACTTGTAAATGCCCTTTTACTTGGATTACATTTACGATCACATATTTTACATTATAAAACACGGCCCTGACTGGGTGCTCAGTTGGTTAGAGCGGTGTCCCAATAAGCCAAGGTTGTTCTACCCCGGTCAGGGCACATATAAGAATCAACCAATGAATGTATAACTAAGTGGAATGACAAATTGATGTTTCTCTCTCTCCCCCTCCCCTTCCTCTCTCTCTAAAATCAATAAACAAAAAAAATTTTTTTAATTATAAAACACTATGAAACCTTAGGGAAAACCGGGAGTGACTATTTAAAGGCATATATATGATGTCTTCATTGCAAGGCATATATATGAAGTCTTCATATATATGAAGACTGTTAAAAGTTTAATTTTTAAAGATGGGATTTTAACAATTCCATACTTCTTTCTCTAAACAGGAAAATAAAAGGAAACTTGGTAGTGAAATTCTGAAATCTACATTTCTCCCAAAAAGTCCTTTTCTTCCAAAGGAACTCCTCTCCCCATCGGATCGTTTTTTTTCATAGAGTGCTCTAAATGAAGCCGAACGAGCCTCCCTCTCACCCCCGCGATTGCTTTGCATAGGTACTTGAAAGCCAAAAGGATATATTCTAACAAGCTTAGGAAGCTCTTTCTTTAGTCACACCGTCATTTCCAAGTGTAGTGGCAATTCATGGAGATCAGTCAAGCCCTTATGCTAGAATCTCAAAAATTTGGCTAACGCAGCTGGACTGTCAACAGCATGTCTAAATTTAGTTGCTAATTGGCCTATCAAATGGTTTCGTTGCCATGACTAACTAAACAATATACATAAATGGTTAAGATTAAATTGCTTGGAAAAGAAGGAGAAAACTGGAAGGTGAAAAGGAAACATTTAATCATTAGCTAAAGCACAAGGAATTTGGGCTCCTGTGTCTGAACTCAAAGGGATTTCTAAAGGAAGTGATTTCCAAATTCAGGCCCTTTTAATAGAGAAAAATCTGCCAGGATTCAGGGAGATAAAAAGGGACATTTTCTGATTTTAAATGTTTCAATAGATGACGATAGATGATAGATAGATGATAGATGATAGATAGATAGATAGATAGATAGATAGATAGATAGATAGATAGATAGATAGATGATAGATAGATGATAGATAGATAGATAGATAGATAGATAGATAGATAGATAGATAGATAGATAGATAGATGATAGATAGATAGATAGATAGATAGATAGATAGATAGATAGATAGATGTATAAAATTACTACTGTGGGTTCCTGGCTTGAAGATCTTAAAATATGATTTTTGATACAGTGTCTCAGGCTAGAAACCATAGATTGAAGCTGCCTTCTGAATCCCAGTTTCTTAGAGACTCTCAATCCACCCTTGAGTTCCTCCAGCCTCCCCTGTAACTGACTACTTCTAACCCCACCGGATCAGAGTTCTCTCTACTATGCTTTGTTTAATTCTACAGAAGTTCAGTTTTCTGAATGTCTTCATGATAACCCTGGTGAGCACTCTTATTATGTTTAAGATGAAACAGGGAAGGAAATTCACGGTTTAGGACTTTGGAGCCTGGTAGATATGGTGTCAACTCCTGACATTTATAACTGAATAATCTAAAGCCCCCTAACCTCTTTAAACCTATGATATAGACATAATCTGAACAACAGAGAACACAGATTGTAGAACTAGACAGCCTGGGTGCAAATTCCAATTTACCACTAACCACCAAGTTAGTCACTCTCTCTGTCTCAGTTTTCTTATTTGTAAAATAAAAAAAATTTTTTAAAGGGAAAATAATGGTAGTATAACCAAGGTTCAGCTGCCTGCCACCATGAAAGCCAAACTCATGAGTCAAGTACTGGTGAAAAAGGAAAGTGGTTTATTCAAATGCCAGAGAGTGTTCCCAGCAGCATGTCCTGACGTTCTCAATCCTTAGTCTCCAGAGCACTTGCTTTTGAAATGTACAGCCAAAAAGGAAAAGTCATTGGAAGAAATTACCGCTTTGGAGTCCCAGGTCCCCGTGAAACACACAGTCCTGGAGTTTCTCTTGCCATCCAGTAAGCTCTCACCAGCCACAAGAGACCATAACCTAGATTTCCCTGCACAATAAATTGGAAGGAACTCTCACCTATTGGTCCAGAATGAAATTCTTATCTTCCGTAGCTTGCCAGGGACATACATAAAACCAATTAAGGCTCTGCAATTAGAAGTGAGTACTGTCCTGGTTAGGTATCTCAGTTGGTTAGAGCAGCATCCCATACTCCAAGGTTGTGGGTTCAATCCCCAGTTAGGGCATATACAGGAATCAAGCAGTAAATGCATAAATAAGTGGAACAACAAATCAATGTTTCTCTCTCTTTTTTTTCTTTCTCTCTCTCTCAAATCAATCAATAAATAATTTATTTTAAAAAGCCAGGACTTGGCCCTCAGGTCCTCCCACTGAATGGTGCTGAGAAGTGCTTCACCAGCATCACTGGGAATGAACTTCGCCTAACAAGAGAAAGATTATGGCAGCAAAACTTGAAAAAAGGCATTTAAAATCAGCAAATCTCTTCATTTGCCATGTCAGTAGAGTTGGGCTGCTGGGGTAGTTACATAATGTGGCAATGCTATCAAAAATTGAGATGGGCATTTGCAATCCCACAGCACATGTGAAAGTGCCCAGATGCACTTTTTCTGCACATAGGTCACCTTCCCCTTGTGCCTTAGACCCCACCCCATGCTACCAGAAAAAACATCTCCCTTTACCACTTTCCTCTCTTCCACAGAGAGCATCAGTTTTTACCTCTCCTCTGGTTTTAATAGTGTCAGTATCTCCCCCAGTAGAGGAAATAAATTCTCCTGTTTGAATCTGTTTTCACTGCTCTTTCTAGCTGTTCTCACCTCCCCAGTTTATGGCTCACCTCTTGTCTTTCCATGATCTCTCTCTCTCTACTCATCATGAGTATTTGTTGAGTATCTTCTGGGACCAACAACCTCTGGATTTCTTGTAAGGTAGTGAAACAAGAAAAATCTCCACTGTTCACAATCTTGTTAGTTATTGCTACTTGCCACTGAAGTCATCTTAATCAATACACTAGGTGACAGTACTGGATTGCTCTGGTTTGGGCCTGCCCAGAATTTCTTCCCCCTTCTTATCACAAGAATCTGACTTTCATTTGGGTAACTCTTCACCTCCCATTCAATGTGGTCCTGATGGGACTGTAAGCCATGGCTTCTCACCAAGGAGGATGGGTTGAGGAGGAAGCTATTGTTCAAGCTAGGCCAATCCAACCCCTTCCCAGGAATCTCACTCTTGCGCAGAGTGACACAGGGCAGAAAGCAGTTGGAGCAGATCATCCTGATGACAATGCCCAAAAGAGCCTGTTTAGGGAATCCCAGAGCTTTCTTGGTTGCTTTTTCCTGAGACTTGCTCTTATTCACCAGGACCCAAGTTCAAGGTGAAGATGGTTTTGATAGAAGGGAATACTTCTAGCTTTAAAAACAGTATTTAATTTTAATGACTTTGCCATTCTTTATTTATCTGTGACAAATTTCTACTTTTATTGTGTAAAACTGTGACTTCCTTTCAACCTATCCCACTTTTTCTTAAGTCAACCTGACTTGGTTTCTAACTGTAACCAAAGGACTATAACTGATGTGGTGACTAATGAATAGATTAATTAATGACTGTGTCTTCAGAAACCAATCTAGAAGTGCAAACTAAAATATGCAGCTCTTCCATGGTTCATAGTTATAATACTCACTCTCATTCTGTTTGTCTTTTTAAAGAGGTAATTTCCAAAATGAGATGTCCCACGGCTGATAAAATTCAAAATGGAATCTCTGAGAATGTTCTTTGAAAGTGTTCAGCTTCTATTCCAGTTTTTCTTGTATATATATATGGAAAAAACATATATGCTTAAAAGATCTTTTGAGTTTTGTTTGATTTTTTTAATTTTGGAAAATATGATATGGTTAAGATAAAGCTGGATCTTCATGCCCTGAAAGCTCATTTTGGCTACTTGTCACAGCTGGACAGGTGTTCAGGTTGGAGGGGCAAGTGCCTTCCTCTAAGCTAAGGAATTTAATGGGCCCAATATTCTCAAACCCCCTCCCCATCCCATTTATAATCTTTCCCAAGAGAGAAAATGGGCTCTAACTTACATTAATTTAATTAGGGTTCCTGGCAAGTCTTAATTTGACCAGCCATGACTCATCCTGCAGAAAAATACATTTCATTGCTGGTGGATGGCAGGCTTCTAACCCTGGGAGCCCCAGAGATCCTTGGCAGGCTTATTGACCTTTGTTTCCTAGAAAACTATTCAAAACCCTCACCCACGGCTTTGGGTAGCATTTTTCAAAACTGAAGTCTTTATCTCTTGACAGGGAAAATAGTGAAGGTAAAGATGATTTTAATAGTATACACTTTTAGCTTTAAAAATGGGGGGTATTTATTGTTAACTGCTTTGCCAGTATCATCTATTTATCTATGAACATCAGGTGTTTATTTTCTGCTCTGGGTGCAGACCTGCAAGCCCCACGTTTACATCGCTGCACTCTGACACTCTCTCAGTAGAAGCATCACCTTGTTCTTATGATAAATTCTACCTGTTATCTTCCATACTTGTTACTTGTTGCCAAGGAAACGTGTCTTCCTTGTGTGTTTAGGAGAATTTTATTGTCATTTTTTTAAAATCTCTTTAGGGGAGGTTGTATATTGTGAGGGGAAGGAAAACATCGTGTCTAATCCTGATGAGGAGACATTTCAGCCAAACATGGAAACGATATGTCTTAAAACATGTTTTGCCATGTGAGCTAAGACAGTGGTTTCAGAATGTTCGTTTGTTGACTAGCTTACATCAGAAATAATGAAGGAGCTTCTTTGAAAAGCGTAACGTCCTGGGCCTCACCTGACCCAATGAATCAGAGCCATTTCAATGGAAAACATGCACTTGAAAGACTGAAGTGGAGCTGCATGTGCTCCATAAAAAGGTGTTCAGAAGACAGGGGCCTGGAAAAGCAAGTTACAGAGTGGGAGCTGTAGAATGATCACATTTGGGGGGGGGAATATAAATAAGCATATGATTGTATTATGTACAAAAATGTTTTGGAAGGCAATACACAGTGGGATTGTTCTAGGAAGTGCAAAGTGGAGGAGAGGGCATTTACTTATTTTTAGGTTTAATGGTATTTTTTTTTTTTCAATTACAGTTCACATTCAAGATCATTCTGTATTAGTTTCAGAGGTACAGCACAGTAGTTAGACAATCATGTACTTTATGGTGTGGGCCCCCCCAACCTAACCCCTAATGTTTCCAGCACCCACCTGGCCCCATAGCTATTATATTATTGACTATATCCCTATGCTATAATCTACCTCTCTGTGACTGTGCCGTAACTACCAATTTGTACTTCTAAATCCCTTTACCTTTTGCACCCAGCCCCAACCCCGCTCCCCTCTGACAACTGTCACTCTGTCCCCTGTTCTGTGAGCCTGTTCCTATTTTGTTCATTTGTTTGTTTGTTTTGTTCTTTAGATTCCACATATAAGGAAATCAAGTGGTATTGGTCTTTCTCTTAGCATAGAGAGGACATTTACTTGCAACTTTTTAGCCTTCTGCACTTTTTGAATTATTTTTAACCCAAAGCACATACTACTTTTGTCCTTAAAATTAATTAATCAACAGTGGAAAATATGTGAAAAACTTCCCAGGGCATTATGATCATCAGCAGTTTCAGGGACCATCGCACCAGGCAAATGAGATAAAAAAAAGTCCATTAGCTTAATTTCGCAATTAAAGGGATTGTGTTTTCTCTCAAGATGGAAGAAGTCCTTCTAATTATCTTGTAAGTTCCAGGCCTCAAAGCAATGTCGACATCTGCTAGCACTCATCTACACAGAAAGCAATAGAGGAGAAAAAATGATGGGGAAATAAACGAACTACTTGTATTGAAATGTAGAGGTGGAGACATTATAGTCCAAGGAGAAAAAAGCCTTAAAAATACTTCTACTGCGATGGAAACGGGGAAACAAAATTCCTATCTACCATCTTATGTGTCCCATTCATAAAATGCTTTGTTTCACTTCCTATAACAAAAGGATCCTTAAATCAAACTAAACTTTTACTGCTCTAGTTTCCTCTTGAAAAGTTGGATGGTCAGCGGCCAACATAGTGAGTTAGTATTAAAAACTGTAGTCATTTATCACTTCATCTCATCACGTAGGCACTGTGTCATCTCACAACATCACAAGAAGGGCGAGCACAGTACAGGAGGAGATTCTGAGAGAGAAAGACCACATTCACATAACTTTCATTGCCATATGTTCTTATAATAAAATTGTTCTATTTTATTATTCATTACTATTATTAATCTCTTTGGGTGCCTAATTTATAAATAAAACTTTATCATGTGTATGCATGTGCAGGAAAACACATAGTATATATAAGGTTCACTACTATGGAACCCAGTGGGTTCCAGGCATCCGCTGGGCATCTTGGAACATAGTCTCCGTGGATAAGGGGGGACTCAATGCATCTCTTCCATTTGGCTATTCCTGAGTTATATCCTTTTACAATAAACCTGTGATCTAGTAAGTAAACTTTCTCTGAGTTCTGTGAGCCACTCTAGCAAATCAGTCAAACCCAAGGGGAGATTGTGGGAACCTCTGAATTACAGACAATCAGTCAGAAGTACAAGTAAAACCTGGGCTTGCAACTGGTGTCTGAGGTCCAGGAGGGGTGGTTGGAATCTCCAGTCTGTAGCTGGGCAGTCGGAAGTGCAGCTGACACCTGGCATCTGAAGTTGGGGGTGGAGAGCTCCTGTAGGCCTGGGCGATGAACCTGTGGGCTCTGACGCTATTTCCAGGGAGGCGGCGCCAGGACTGAGCTGCACTGTGGAACACTCAGCTGGTGTCTGGAAAATTACTGGGTACTGGGTGGGACACACACACACACACACACACACGTGCACACACACACACACGCACACACACTGGAAATTCACTCTCAGAACCCTACTTACCCCCTTACCCTTGTATGAGTGTCACGCCTGATGATCACCAGCTTCCCTAAAATTTCTTTTTTTTCACTCTTGTTCCCAAATACTCTTCTCATCATCACACTTTGAACTCAGGGGATCATCTCCCCACAGTCTCAGATGTTTGTCCTGCCTTTTTCTGTCATCAATATTTTCAAAATGTAAATATGCCTAAATACGAGATGCCTACTTATAGATTGCTTTATTATAAAACGAACCATAATGTAATCCAAAATATATTGAAAAGAAAGCTTACAGACAGCCTCAAAATTGTTAAGCTTTGAGTAGTCTTTAATTCAGCAATTTATTCATTCATTGGGCAAATGCTTATTGCATTTTATTACACATGCGCCCAGCACTGAGGATATGCAGAGAATAAAATCCACCTTCCCCCTGGAGAGAGGAGATAAAAGATACACGAGCCTGAGACAGTTATGTAGCAGGCGACCACGTGGTAAAAGCCAGGTTTTGCCGAAACTTTAATATCATTTAGAAAGGATGAAAATTACAATTTTCTAGGCAATTTGTTTTTTTCTAAATAAAATGTTTGTTTCAGCAAATCAAGTTTTTCAGGCAAATTTTTTTCAAGGGCAAAATAGTCCGTCTATTTTGGAATAAGGAGAGCTATTTATTCTTTTCCAAAAAAGAGAGAGCGAGAAAGTATTTGTAGAAGAAAGCAATGTTTCCATGGCCATCCCTCCGTTCCAAATGTCTCCCGATTATTTTTCCCGAGGGACCCATTAAGCCCTCAAATAAATATGAAGCTGGGTTCCAAGCCACGCCTGCAAACTCGAATTCCACAGTGGTGACGCCGATGACTTCCTGATCAGACCCTCTCTGTGTGTGTACAATGTCCCCTCACCAATGAGGCTGTCACCACACTGAATGCAAACTGGGGCTTCCTGGGCCGAGTCCCCACAGGGTAAGCGCCGTGTGGGCCTCCTCAAACCCGGAGCGGGAAAAAAACTTTTGAATCAAATTACCAAGAAATAATGTATGTGAAACCACGTTAAAGGCAGAGAAATTACTATAGAAATAAAGCTGTGCGATTTGTCAGATGAATATGGAAACAGAGCCCAGTAAGAAAGTGGCATGCGCGTGTATTCCCGTCCACGTGTCATGCAATTTAGAAGCTATAGGCTTAGAGTAAGGGGCATGTGAAAGAATCAAGTCTCCAAGAGCTCTACTTTGTAAAATGCCCCTCTCCTTGAGTAATAAAAAACAGACTGTCTTCTGTTAAATAAAAGAACAAATGTATATTTTCCAAAAAATTTAGCTTTATCAAATGCTCTGCATCACTTAGTAGCCATAATTCTATCATAAAATAATTTGGCTTGTCCCAAATAAATAAATAAGTAAATAAATTAACCGATTTTAGAGTTGAAATTGACAGCTTTACATTTACAGCAAATGTATTCATTTCTTCCACAAATGCCAATAATGCTTGAGGTATCCCCTGGGCTTCCCGGAACATCCTAACGTCCAGTATTCTGTAGCACATCTCTGCTTCTATCCTTGGACTAGTCAAACCGAGCATCTTTGTAATCTGTTGTTTCTACTTAGGTCTCCTGCTTTGCAAGAATTGCTCCCACCCTACTCCTACCAGGTTGCTTTGTTGGTGGCTCCCAGTTAGAATGTCAGGAATAGGCATAGGACCCTGAAAAACACCTAAGATTATGTCCCCTTGATTAACTGAATCTCCTTATCATAAAATGACTGTTAGCTTTCTTTACCCTTGTCCTCTGCTTGTCGGTGTCATGGCCTAACCAACCCACCTGTATGGATACATGATCTTTCTTTTCTGGTTCTCAGAGATGCTGTCTCTCAACTCTATGAACACTTGTCTTGGTACTGATTAGTGATATTTGCTAAGTACAAAACAATCTCCAAAAGTCAAGGGAAGGTGAATAAATTTCATATTTTAAAAGACAAGCAACAGGTTATTGGGAAATATTTGAAACTTTAGAGTGAAAGTTAATTCCCCTAAGTATAAACATTTCTTCAAATCAATAAAGAACAATCCCATGACTCAATAGAACACAGGGATGTTGCCAAAGAGAAAATGCAAATGACCCTTAAACATATGAAAATATGCCCAACCGTATTTGTAACAAGAAAACATGTAAAATTATACCCACACTGAGATACACTTTTCCCTCTATTAGATTAGTAAACTATGTTAGTGAGGGTTTGAGGAAATAGGAATTTTCTCACACAAAACTGGGGAGAATATAAATTGATAAATCTTTCTGGACGTTAATCTGGCAATATCACAATTACAAATCCACATAGCCTTTGACCGGGTCATCTTGCTTCTAAGGATTTCTTCCTACACATATGCTCACACATATAAAATTACTTAGGTACAGAATTATTCTTTATAGGATTGTTGGTAATTGCAAAAAATTGAGAACCACTGAAAGCCTAGCAATAAAAATCTGGTTAAGTTGATTTTCCATGCAAGTACCCTACAGTCTTTTTTTTTAAATGAGAAGAGCTTTATGTATTGGTATGAGATGATATCCAAGTTATATTGTTAAGGGTAAAATACAAACAAAAAAACAAACAAAAACAAGGTTCTGAGCAGAAGCATAATGTGCTGTTGTGCTAATAGATTATGCTATGTTATACGCTAGCATAATATGCTATTATGTAGAGGGGATGGATAAAAGTGAATGGATAGAATAAGGTCTGTATCTGAGTTGATAGTATACCAGTGAGGCTAAGGTCATTTTCCTTGGTTTTGAATCTGTGCTATGCTCATGCAAGATGCTGTCTTTGGGGGAAGCTATATAAAGTGTACACAGAAACTCTCTTCAATGCTTTTATAGCTTCTTGTGATTCACAAACTAGTTCAAAATATAGCTATTTTTAAAGGGGGGTGATAAATGGATACATGTGTAAGTACGTGTGAATGTATAAAATCTCTGAGGGCGGAGGGGGGTGGGGATTGTGCTACACAACCAACTGCAAACACCCATTGACCCTGGGAGGGGGCATTGGGTGGCTGGGGAACTAGGCGAGGATATTTCGCAGTATCCCCTTTTGCTCTTTGTAAATGTGAAACCCTGTTTAAAGAAATACAGCTTTTCAAGCAAGGTTTTGAGCAGAGAAGAAGGCACATGATAAAATGAAGGAAGACAAGTAGAAATCACAAATGAACACTAGGCTACAACCCTGGGTTTCTCAGAACATGGTCAGCAGCAGCGAGAGGACTGCTCCTCTGTCGTCTTCGGGAAGAAACGTCCACCTTTTCTCCAGCCTTCGCTTTGCTCCTTCTTTAAAATCGATTTACTGAAATGAGCATTTCTATCACAACTTAGTAAAAAGAAGGAGCACCCAGAACCAGAAAGTTAGAGAAATTTGCAGTCAATCATCAGCAAGATCTAATTTTATTTTCCTTTCCAAGGATACTGATAATTTCTTAAAATAGTCTTTATATTTTATAACATTATTGCAGGTAAAGCATTGATGATTATTTTGAAATTGTGTTCTAGCTTTTTAAACAAAGTCAGTTCATATTCATCTCCTTTATTATATAGACTAATGTGTTTCAAAAGCAAGAAATCTATAGTATCTAGAAGCAGGGGACACTTGAGATTGGCAGAGTAATCTCAAAAATTTCGGGGAAGGGTGTTCTTCATATGTATTTTTCCAATCAGAGAAATGAATTTTTCCTTTTTCTGGCTGAACTTTAAAAATCAACTTTTATTTCATGACTTAACTATCTTTAATAACTTATTTGGATTAGTAAGTAATTCTGGAATAATTCTCACAGTTGAGTATATAAATTGAGGCTAATTCATTTGAACAACTGAAAACAGCATATGCTAATTGCTATTTTCCAAATAAAATTAAAAGAAAGCTGCTGGCAGTAGAGAGTGGTTGTTAATAAATAAGAAATGGCTTCTCAAGAAGCCAGAAGTGGTACAGTGCAGCAGATTTGAGAGCTAATGTTTGCCTTTTTAAATTTTAAAGACACACAACCAATTTAAAACCTGTGTATAGCCCAGCCGGGCATGGCTCAGGGGTTGAGCATTGACCTAGGATCCAGGAGATAGAGGTTCGATTCCCAGTCAGGATACATGCGGGGGTTGTGGGCTCGATCGCCAGTAGGGGACGTGCAAGAGGCAACCAATCAATGACTCTCTCATCATTGATGTTTCTCTCTCTCTCCCTCTCCCTTCTTCTCCCTGAAATCAATAAAGATATATTTAAAAATAAAAACAAACCTGTGTGTAAATTGCTGGGCATTTACATGGGCTTCTCATGAAATTAATCTTTGTTAATTAATGTACCTTAGGCCACCCGCAGAAAGGGGTTCTTCAGTTCATACAAATTCCAAATAGCCCTGGGCAGATGTGGAATTGAGGAACAGCACCCATTCCTACCAACCCCCAGTCTCCCAACATCCTGAACCTACAATCCAACCTCCATCCACCCAATTGCACAGGCCATAACCATGGGACTCATTTTTGGTATCTCTCTTCTCTTTACCTTCCATTCAATCAAGCACAAAGCCCTTCTCAGTAACATTCCTCTACAGACCTTTTTCCCTATGTTTCTTCTAGTTTTTTTGGTTTTGTTTTTAGCTTGTATGTTTAGGTCTTTGATCCATTTCGAGTTCATTTTTGCATGCGGGAAAAGGCAAGGGTACACCATCATTCTTTTGCATTTGGTTATCTAGTGTTCCCAGCACCATTTGTTGAAAAGTCTTTCCTTTCTCTATTGAGTGGTCTTGTGAAATTCAAGACTCAGAATCCTTGTCGAAAATCATTTGGCCATATATGTGAGTTTATTTTGGGGCTTGCCACTCTATTCCATGGGTCTATATCTTTGTCTTTATGTGAGTACTATACTGTTTTGATTACTATAGCTTTATAGTAAGTTTTTAAATTAGGAAGTGTCAGACTTCCAACTTACTTCTTCTTTCCCAAGGTTGTTTTGGCTATTTGGGGCCCCTTGAAATTCCTTATGAATTTTAGAATGGAATTTTTTATTTCTGCAAAAAAACACAACAACCTATCATTAGGAGTTTTGTAGGGATTGCATTGAATCTGGAGATTGCCTTGGGTGGTATTGACATCTTAACAATATTAAGTCTTCCAATCCTAGAACACAAGATGTCTTTCTATTTATTTAGGGGTTCTTCTAGTTCTTTCAGCAATGTTTTATAGTTATCAGTGTACAATTATTTCACCTCCTTGGATAAGCTTACTCCTATTTTATTCTTTTAGATGTTATTATAAATAAAATTATTTCCTTAATGTCTCATTTTTATGCATTGACTTTGTATCCTGAAACTTTGCTGAATTTATTCTTTCTAACAGTTTTTTTCATGGAATTTTTAGGATTTTCTACATATAAGATCATGTTATGGACAAACAGAGATAACCCTATTTCTTCCTTTTCAGTTGGTACTATTTTTATCCTCACTTTATAAGTTAGAAACTGAGTATATCAGGTAAGAATACATTCTGAGAGTAATATAAGCTACTAGGGCTTGACAAACGAATTGTTTGTTTTTCTCACTCAATAAGGAGTCCAAAGTCCAGAGCTGGTGCAGAGGCTCCATAACACAATTAAACTACTAATCTCTGTTTTTCACTCCTCCCTTCTTAGCATGTTGACTCTCCTTTCCAAGCCGTAGGACAGTGGCTTCACCTCGAGGATCATGTCAGCACCCAGGCAGGAAGAGCAAGGAAGAGTTTTCTCCTCTCAAAGATTTGTGTCTTATGTTTGGGATGGATTCTGCCCCCACCTCACCCATCAGCTGATTTGCCCTTACATCTCTCCAGCCATAACTGGGTCATAGTCCACCTTTAGATTAATCCCTGGCCGAAGAGAAGAGATTTCTATGACTGTTTTTGACCAATCATAATTCATACTCTGAGGCTGGGATAGGATATGGAGCCACCTGAGGTCAGGGAGGACTTGCCAATATCTGAACAGATTCATGTTTTGTAGGCAGACAGAAAGGAAGAGATAGCTCTTGGAGGCCGATGGTATCAGTGAAACAGGCACAGAGGGAGAGGTTAAGTGGTGGAGCCAAGATTTTAATCCAGGCAGCCTAACCCTGAAGCCTGCTCTCCTAACCAAAGAAACAGAGGAACCCGAGGTCTGGTGCCCAATAAGCCAAACCAAGTCAATGACTGAGTCGGCCTTGTTATCTTAGGGCACGAATGGGAACACCCAGAGAGGCGGCGATTCCAGAGTCCCCTGGAGGTCTTCTGAACTGCAGCTCCCCTCGGACATTCTGCTGTGACCTCCGAGTACACATGTGGCCCATGGCCAACTCCCGTGGGAATCAGTGGGTTTGTGAGCCACTGTTACCAATGGCTTTGTTGAATTAGGGGAAAGGCTAAGAAGCACTGTGATAAGGGATATGCAAACTATGCACACGTTCAGTGTTATGCTTTTTAGTTGATTTTGAGAGATTTGCTTTTGTTTTTTCATATTGGGTTACAATTCTTTTTTAAAAGCCTGAAACCTTGTTGAGTTAAGTGAGAAAAAGGTTTGTCTTTTCTGAGGCCAAGTACTAAGGAAAATACTTTAAAGAAGCAAATGTATAAACGTTAACCACTTAAAGTTCTTTTTTGGGAACAAATATATAAATCTAACCATTTCTGCATTTAAGATTGTTAAATCTATATTTAGTCCATGTAACTCAATTCAACAAATATTTACTAAGTACCATATATGGGCTACTACACCAGATACAAAAATGAGTAGTTCTGTTAAAAAAAAAAAAAAGTACTTCAGGGAAATCTGAAGACCCCTAAAATTCTTACAAAATTTCAGGATATTTACTTAAATAACATATATATTTGTAAAGAAGGGTTTTTTTGTTTTGTTTTGTTTTTTTGTGTGTTTTTTTTTAAATATATCTTTATTGATTTCAGAGAGAGGAAAGGAGAGAGAGAGAGAGAAACATCAATGATGAGAGAGTCACTGATCGAGCCCTCAACCCGGGGAAGTGCCCTGACGGGGAATCGAACCCCGATCGCCTGGATCCTGGGTCTATGCTCAACCGCTGAGCCATGCCCGGCCGGGCTGTAAAGAGGTTTTTTAAATTAAAGTATAATTGACATACAATATTATGTTAGTTTCAGATGTGTAGCATAATACCTTACGATGTGGTCACCACAATGAGTCCAGTAATCCTCTGTTTTCATATAAAGTTATTATGATATTATTGACTATCCATTGCTCTACATTACATCTCCATCACTGATTTGTTTTATAACTGGAGGTTTGTGCCTTTCATTCCCCCTGGCCTTATCATCACCCATCTCCCCACCCCTCACCCCTCCAGTTTGTTCTCTGTATTTCCCCTCTCCCCAGTCATCAGTTTGTTCTCTGTATCTATGTGTCTATTTCTGTTTCTTTTTAAGATTCCATATATGGGTGAAATCAGACAGTATTTGTCTTTCTCGGTGACTTATTTCACTTAGCATGGTACTATCCAGGTTCGTCCATGTTGTTGCAAATGGCAAGATTTCATGTTTTTTATTGCTGAGTAATATTCCATTGTATATATACCACATCTTTTCCCATTCATCTATTGATGGATACCTACATTCTTTTCATATCTTGGCTGTTATATAAAGAGGTCTTTTTAAACTTCATCAGATTTTCAAGTGTATTAAAGTGTGTTCATGACACAAAAAGTTGATTCCCTGGTCAGAGGGGCCCACAGCCATAGGTAGACTGTGACCACAGTGGTCCTTAGGCAGACGTAAGATGCATCACAAGGTGGGTGACATTATTTTGTTTCCAGGAGAAACTTCACCAGGGATGGAGGAAAATTCCAGCCAGCAGACAGAGATGAGAACATGGTTTAGTCCCTGGAAATAGAAGGCTGGCAAGAGTCCTAGCCATACAAGTCATGATTTATATCTCTGCCAGTCAGACCAGACACACAGTGTGGGCGAGAGAGGAAGGCTGGAGTTGGTGGCTCCATTGGTAATAGGTTCAATCAATACCCATCTAGGGGATTGGCAGAAATTCCAGATTCCAAATTGCTGTGCATATGGGACATTTCACATGCCAGCAAGCTTGGCAAACATTGACTTAGGAGCTGAGCCTATGGGCTGAAAATCTTAGATAGATCATACTCTTGGCATTCATGGATTTTGACTGGTGGTTAGCTTGTAGTTCAGGGAAATGCACAGAAAATCATATAACTCAATTATAAATAGCAACAACTCTATCTCCCTGATAAGAGAAGGGGAGAAAGTTCTGCACCAGGTATGTGCAGAAATTTGGGGTGGAAGGAATAGGGGTTGATGAACTTCGTTTTGTAAGTAAAGACTTCCTTGCAGGCACTGATCCAAGCAGGCTCATAAAATTATTCAGTAACCATTGGCACCAGTGAAGAAGAGATGGCTGCCAGCAGAGCACAGTAGTTAAGGTAGCAGAGTGCGATGATCCCCAGCACAACCTCTGGAGCAAGACGGCCTGGGTTCAAATCATGGCTCTGCCACCTACTGGCTGTGTGACCCCAGGCAAGTTATTGAACTACCCTGTGCCTCAGTTTTCTTATTTGCAAAATGAGGGTATAATATACTTGGCTCATAGAAGTGTTGTGATAATTAAATGGGCTAAATTTTGAAAAGAGCTGAGAGCAGTGCCTGACACACAGCAAAAGTTCAAAATCATCATTAAGGCAGGGGAGAGACCATCTGACGGTCAAAGAGTATTTCAGGATCTGATGAATTCATTGATGAGTCATATGGCCCAAGGCAGAAAGGGAAGAAAATAAAGTGAAGCCAGGATGGGGAGATAGGCTTGGAGAATAGGGCGAGGCAATGGAAAAGACTGAGTCTGATGAACGCAAGATACTGGAAGAGATAGACCAATATGGGAATTTCGGAGTTTTAATTTCTAGAGATGACCCATGTGGAGAAATGGCAAGTCCCAAGATGTGAGAAGGTTCGTAGAGGTGGCCGAATGGATTGGAGATGAGTGTTATTGAAGCAGAAGAGCTGGGGGTCAGGACTCTGGGAGCACAGGATGTTAGGTGGCTGATTTAAGGTCTCAGAGACAGTAAAGATAGATGCCAAGATTCTGCAGTCTAGCTTGTCTTCCCCCCATACACCTGTCCTCTGTCCTCACAGCCCACACTTCTAAGGCACCTGAGGATCACACGTGTGACACGATACTAGTGTGTGAGCTCTGGAGTCAGGCTCGTGTCAGTCCTGACTCTGGTTGCTATCTACTTACTCGCTGCTAACATTAATTTCTTCACATCTCTCCCTCTTTTTTTTTTAATATATCTTTTTTTTTATTGATTTTATTGATTTTTATTGATATTGATTTTAATATATCTTTTTTTTATTGATTTTATTGATTTTTATTGATTTCAGAGAGAGGAAGGGAGAGGGAAAGAGAGAGAGAGAGAAATATTAATGATGAGAGAGTCATCGATCGGCTGCCTCCCGCACGCCCCCCACTGGGGATGGAGCCCGCAACCCGGGCCTGTGCCCTGACCGGGATTCGAACCTCAATCTCCTTGATCCTAGGTCAACGCTCAACCTCTGAGCCACGCCCAGCCCGGCTAATTTCTTCACATCTCTATTTTCTCACTTGTGAAATGGGACTCATAATATCTGCCCAATAGAATTGTGAGGATTCAATGAAATAACATGTGCGAGGCACTGAGAGCATAGTTTGTGCTGAGAAAGCAGTAATGCTCATGCTGTTCTCTTACAGATCATAAATAATCTCACAGGACACTGACGCCAGACAAGGCCACCCCGAGACCATGATAAAGTGAGACAAAACAAGGTAACGGTATGGCCCACAAAATACCAAACAGACCCCTCTCTCTGCTACTTCTTTACCAACTTCAGCTTTATACCCTGCTTTAGTCCACCCTTCCTGGTGCTAAGATTTATGGAGATGCCCAATGAGAGGACTGCCCCTGCTTTCCGACAACACCCAGTCTAGGATGGGTCTTTGCTCCATTAGACCCTCCCCAAGGTGACCCACCCAAAGCCCAAATCCTATAATAGGCTCCTTCTCACACCCTCTTACCGGGATGCCCATGGTCCCTCCCGCCTGCTGTGTGTTCTCTTTGGCTGCAATGAGCAATAAACCCAGATTGTTCAAGCACTGGTGTGCTCCTGGTGGTCTGAACCCGGCTCCTTTTACTGAAGGACATCCACAAGGTTCAATTAATTATAGTTATTACGTGGAGAGTTTAATTTTCTTCCTCTTCCGGGAACCTGTTCACAAAATATAAACATTGCATTTCTCATGGGTGTTAAATCAGAAAATCCAAGTTAAGCCTAGCTCTATGGCTCTGAAAGTCTGTGATTCTAAATTTGACACTCCCAAAGATGACTCGAACCCATTAATTTATTCAATATTATGTCAGTTACAAGTACATAAAAAACAAATATCTCACTAATATGTCCATGTACAGCCGCTGTTCTTAGATTTTGCTGTAGTAAAAATAAATTTCAGAAGAGTGGTCAAACGCATGTGCTCTACATTAAACTGATGACATTGTGGGTTAGTTTTGCAAAAGAAAAAAAATCTTGGTGGTATTTTTAATCTCCTCTGGGATCACTGAGTGCTGACTAAAAAAAAAACAAACCTCAAGGTATTACAGAATACTTTTCTCTATCTAGAATTCCCTGCACAGCAAGTGCCAGGTTATTATTTGGTTCATAATTACTCAGCCCTTGTCAGTTCAGTGTGTTCCAGATTTGAAATGATACCAAGCTTTAGCCTTGTTTGTGGAAAGGCCCACCCTGGATCCTCGTACAGTGAAAGCCCCGTAGGACTGCAGGGACATGTTGGTCCCTTGGGGCAGGGAGGGAGCCAGTGGCCTTGGCATTATGAAAGGACATCTGAAATCACTGTTGATAGACCGCCACCGCTCCCACTTGAGTTTGCCTCTCAGCATATCCACTAGAAGATGAGTAAGATTCCTTCCAATTCTGAAATCCAGCAGCCTAATGTTATATTTTAGGACCCTTGCTCTAACAGGCTGCCTTCCTGTGTCTCCTCACCCTACACTGTGAAATAAATTCAGCAACGTTTTCTGAGCACCCGCAACATGAGAGGCACAATGTTAGGTAATATAGAGACTATAAAGATGAAAAAGACCTGAGTTCATTCGAAAAGAGCTAGAGCCCGGCCGGGCGGGGCTCAGCGGCTGAGCATCGACCTGGGACCCAGGAGATCGGGGTTCGATTCATGCCCGGGTTGCGGGCTGCAGCCAATCAATGACTCTCTCATCATTGATGTTTCTATCTCTCTCCCTTCCTGTCTCTGAAATCAATAAAGATATATTTTAAAAAATAATAATTAGAGAGCGGGGAAGGGGGTGGAACAAACAACAGTTTCATGCAGAGTTGTGAACTTCCATAGGGAGGTACCTGGTTGGAGGGAAAATGATATTGGTTATTGTTTAGTTAACTGAACAAAATTAACTAGAACATGGTATCATCACTTTAAAAAATTATAAAGGCCTTAGGCATTATTTGAATTTAAAACACACAATTGTGTATGCAGTCGCCATTCAATTGACACACCACAGCCAAGGCCTTTTATTGGAATCTAGGTCTGTGATTAGAGTTCCATATCATGTTTCTAGAATAAGCCACACTCGCAAACCATTCTGTGGGCAGGATCCTTCTAGAGCTTTACTGTTTTCCTCAATCTATTATACTGGTTTGCCAGCATCTAATTGTATACACTTCTTTTTAGCAATTCACCTTCATCAAGTCTTCCCAAGACACTCGCAAGGCAGTCAAAAGACATTTTGCAGAAACAACTCTCTTTTGGCACTTATACGACATTGGTTTAACACTTAATTATGTCATTATAATAAAAGGCACTCAGGGAACAAACAGGTCTGGGACCGACTCAAGGGAGAGAGCAGAAGTGTCCAGATATTCGACATGCCACAGGCGTGTCCTGGGTGTCTATCTGTATGTTTTAAGAAATAATGCAGAGCGTGGCCAGCGTGGCTCAGCAGTTGAGAGTCGACCTATGACCCAGGAGATCATGGTTCGATTCCCGGTCAGGGCACATGTCCGGGTTGCAGGCCTGATCCCCAGCAGGGGGCGTGCAGGAGGCAGTCGATCAATGACTCTCTCATCATTGATGTTTCTCTCTCTTCCCCTCTCCCTTCCTCTCTCTGAAATCAATAAAGACCTATTCTTTTAAAAAAAAGAAAAGAAAGAATGGAGAGTGGAGTCCAAGCAGATGGGTGGGTAGCTAGCCCAGCTTCTACGAAATATAAAATTAATTGTGTTCTTAATAGATCCAAGCTTCGGAGTGTTGCTTTAGCTTTATCCCATGTAATCCTCTCAGCAACCAATAAAGGGAGTGCTGTTATTATCTCTATTTTAGAAATGAGAAAATTGAAGCTCAAAAAGATTAAGTCATTTGTTCAAGGACCCACCAAGTTAGTACGTGGCAGGAACAGAATTTTAACACAGAATGTCTTATTCCAAAGCTGGTGTTTTTGACTGCTGCTTTATAGCATTCCTTTCTGAGAATTTTGGTGGTAAACCAGAGGAGAGGATGGGTGCCTCAGGGGTGTAATATACACATGTGAATTATTTTGTCTCTTGAGAACTGCACCCTGATTTTCCTTGGGGATAACACCCCTTCTTTGTACATCAAATAGGATTTACTTTCCTCCCACCTTAGCTCCAAGAGTGAACATGTGACCCAGAAACGTCTAATGACAGTACTTCAACCCCCTAACCAGAGTGATTGGCTAAGAGATGGACACATGACTCAAGCCAGGCCAACGAGGGTCAAGCTTAGGACTGTTTTTAGCAATATTGTAAGAGTAGTTTGCCACCCCTTCCTCCCCTGTCCCTACCTGCACTAGCTAAGGACCATGGAAGCAGCAGGCGCCACTGCTGTTGGCAAAATCCTGTCTGAGCATGAAGTCAACACAGGAAAACAGAACCTAGAGACAGAAAGAAAGAGACCAGTAACTCATCTGTCTTTGAGCTTCTGGATCCAGCCATGCCTGAATTCTGCCATCTCAGTTCCCAGTGATGTTCAAAACCCAGTTCCTGTCCTCAAGGAGCTGGTGGTTGAACTCAGGTCTCCTAAATATGTTCAACTTCTATCAAAAAAAAAAAATGTTTAAATTATACTTCACTGTTTGTTTATCTGTTTTTATTTGCCTCCCTTTTCTTTTGCATTCTCAACATTCCTATATTACCTTCCTGACCCACTACGAATGGCTAATTAGAATTTTTCTTGTCTGGAAATACTATATTTTGTTTCTAAGCCTACATGAAGAAGCACATGTACAAAATCACAAACATTTTAGCTGTGTAATCTCTTCAAATTCAACCTTACCTGGACTTCCAGGATATAAAACTGTAGCTATTCAGGTGGGAGGTGGTACAGGGGGCTGGAGGAGCGCAGACTGGTGATCCCTGTTATGACAATGCTTTTTCTGACGAGTCCTTGGATTTACAGTACATGACGGTAGGCCTTGACAAAGTACAAAATAGAATTTTGACAAACCTAACCATTTTTGAAAACTCTGTCAAATCTTGTCATATGCTATGAGGATCCGTCAAAGTGACAATTGCACACTCTGCCAGCATTATTACTTCTTTAAAACAAGCAGAAAATTCATTACATTAAATGTAAAAAGAAAATATGGAAATATATGTCTAACATTATCTCTCTCTTTCTCTCTGCTTTAACAATTATGTGTCTTATAAAATGGAAGGTAGATATGGAACCAAAAAGGCAAAAGTTTCAAAGAGACTATATTAGAAAATAGAGGGGAATGTCTTTGGAGACCTCAGGTCTGTATCTTAAGGCCCTGTGGCTGCTGCAGCAGCAACAGCAACTCAAATGAAAAATTAACATTTGTGATGTTTTAGGCAGACAATTTTAAGCAGTACATAAACAAAATCATCACCATCACCACCACCACCACCACCACCACCGTCATCTCTACTGTTCTGAGCACTGAGCCGTGTCGGACACTGTGCTAAGTGTGTTGTGTATAACATCTCATATCATCCTCGCCGTGACCATCAGAGGGAAATACTGATATTATCCCTGGACGGTTAAGTGACTTGCTCAAGGTCACGTAGCTGGTAAGTGGCAGAACTGAGACCAGACCTCAAGTCAATCTGTCTCCAAAGTTCTTCAAGGCAACTGACGCTGGTGAGTAAATATCGGACTGTGAGGAAGCCAGATATTCCAATGCAGGTCCATCAGCCAATGTCGTTTGTTCTCTTACCCTCTTGCCCAAGGAGGGTGACTGTATGTGCAAAGTTGTGCAAGTCTGAGAATCACACACCTTTTGTGTGCCATTGTTTTGTTCAAAGACCTGGAGCAAAGATTCTCTCCTTCATTCTCCCAGCAGTTCTCTGAGCTAAGGAGACATAGAATAGAATGATGGTTGCCAGGGGCTGGGGGTGGAGGAAATGGGGAGATGGTAAAAAGATATAAACTTACACTTATAAGATGGCATGGTGACTCCAGTTAACAATACTGCATTATATACTAGAAAGTTGCTGAGAGAGTAGATCTTAAATGTTATCACTACTAAAAAGGTGGTAATTATGTCAGGTGATGGAGGTGTTAATAAACCTTATGTATTAATAATTTCACAATCTACACCTGTATCAAATCATCACTTACACCTTAAACTTACACAATATTATATCTCAATAAACCTAGAGAGAAAAAGAGAGGTGAGTTTTATTATTGCTTATACATATTCTGAAGAAGGAAAACCAGAGACACAGGAGATGGTGAAACTTTCCAGGTCATACAGAAAACTCTTACTCACGTACATCTCTCTGTAATAAGCCACTGGGTGCATGAGAAAGGACTTTGGTCCTGAGCTCTGATCTTTCCAGTTCCAACTTGTGTAATCCAGTAAAGGCGATGGCCGGAGGGAAGGGGGGGCGTGAGCTGGGTGGAGGTGGGTAAGGGTGGGGGGAAATAGTGTCAACAATAAAAATAAAGTTAAAAAAAATTAAGAAAGAAGAAAAAGGGACATCTGTAACATTTTAAACAAAAATTTTAAAAAATTAAGAAAAAGAAATAAAGGAGCCCTTGAGAACATGGTCACAATAGCTACTAGCTGTTGAGCATTCACTATGTGCTTTGCGTAGATTGTGTTACTCAGACCTCACGACAACCCTCCGCAGCAGGCGGAGGAAAGAGAGGCTCGGGGTGGCTACGATAGGGCCCTAGACGACACAGCTGGCTGGAAGCAGGGCCAGGGTTTAAATTCCATCCATCTCACCTCTCGTTCATGCTCTTAACCTGGGACAAATCAGCCATGGCCAATGTACAAAAGGCTTGTGTCCTGGTTTGTTTCAAATTGGAACATGTTTTCTCACAGAGCAATTTCAGAAGGGAAGGCCTATTTGTGCCTTGCTGTTGTTTAAATTCTACCTGCAGGAAAAATGGCAGGAACAAGATGTTTCGGTGACGGTAATGAAAGTAAATATAAGGGCAAATGCAATGAATGAGGAATGATTTTTAAATCTGAAACACCTATGTTGGAGAACTCCAAGTGGTTAGGGAAGGTAGAGGAGGAAAATGAACGTTTTTGTTAAGATTATGAAAATTCCTCCCAACCAATTTCAAGCACTTCAGAGGTGATGACTGCTGGCCATTTGTTTTGAGTTTCCCAGTCCCTGGCCCTGATGCAGCGGTAGTGCTAATGGTGCTCTTCAAAATAATAATAATAACTAAAGGTTTGTGTGTGTTTTTAGTTTTGCACCCAACTGGAGATGTGCGTAATAGAAAAGAAAATGCGTGAACTTTGGAACCAAACACATAAGCATTAAAAATCAAATTTCTGCCAAATAGAGAAGCAGTTAAGAAATCTAAGTCCCGCCCTCGCCGGTTTGGCTCAGTGGTTAGAGCGTCGGCCTGCGGACCGAAGGGTCCCAGGTTCGATTCCGGCCAAGGGCATGTACCTCAGTTGCAGGCTCGGTCCCCTGCCCTGGTGGGGCGAGTGCAGAGGCAACCAATGGATGTGTCTCTCTCACATCGATGTTTCTCTCTCTCCCTCTCTCTCCCTTCCACTCTCTCTGAAAAATATCCTCAGGTGAAGATAAAAACACAACAAAACAAACAAACAAACAAAAAGAACTCTGAGTTCTTAGCAGGGCATGGGTTTGTAAGTGGAAAGCATTACATTTTGAGTTTTCTGGTCATGTCTCTGAAGAGAAAAGGGTGTGAGAACTTGGGTATCATACGTAATAGATAATTTGAGTAATTGGGTGACTAAGTCGAAAGGATGAAATTAAGAAATAGCATGAGAAACAGAACATGAAATCTAGGTTAGGAGAAATTAGTATGTAAAAAAAAATAAATCAACTCTGGCTCTAGGCTTGAAAGCAATCTGTCTATGAACAAAATGAAAATACTAATGAATGCTGAAAGGTGAGCCACTAAACTGGGACACTTCCCAGGTGTCCTTTGCTGCCACATGAGCAAGGATAAGATGAGACTGTGAAGAGTGAACTGGTTATGTTTTCTGGTTCTGGCTCCAACTGCTCTGACATCACACCAGAGAGCAATTCTTGGCCCATGGCTTAAAATACTCAGAAGTTACCACAAATCCTTTCTCAAGAACAATTGCTAGAAAGTAACATTCTTTTGAAAACTCAATAATCACCTATTTTTATTGACCCTTTGGCCTTCTTTTGATTTGTACTCTTGCAAAGTGAGTCTTCTGTAATGTGAGCTGGGAGGCCGATTGGCATTAAAACCAAATCAAATTCTCACCCTGAGATTCAAGAATCACCCAAAGGCAGATATTTGCAGCTCCCTTTATTTATCTGTTTTGATTGATTGATTGATTGATTGATTGATTTGAGAGAGAGAGAGAGAGAGAGAGAGAGAGAGAGAGAGAAACATCGATTTGTTGTTTCGCTTACTTATGCATTCATTGGTTGATTCTTATATGTGCCCTGACTAGGGATCGAACCCACAACCTTGGAGTATCATGACGACACTCTAACCAACTGAGCCAGGGCCTTCAGCCCCCTCTTTTAAAAAAAAAACAAAACAATTTTGAATGCAACAGGACCTTTCTCAGCATGTCAATAATATCTTAGTGATCTTATTGACAAAAAAAGAATATTATTGACCAAAAAAAAACCATACAAAGAAAAACCTGTAAAATGTCAGCATCTTTTGTATGAAGGGTACTTTTAAAAAGGACTTTTCTTTTTCCATTTGGAAAATAAGCACACAGTTGATATTTGGTCCAACAGATTACATTTGCTTCCTTTTGGAGGTTTTGTAAAACAAAGATAATTTTCTCTTTTGACAGCATTCTTCTTCCCATAAAAGAACTATTGTCCAGAGGCAGACTTATTATTTAGGAATGGAGTGACACAGGGCCACAAGCTGAGAGGAGAACACGGAGGTCTTTCAAGCATCTTGAGATAAAGGGACCTTGGAAACCTGCAACCAGCCCTGTCCCTCAAGTCCACTGCCAAGGGGAAGAGGGTCACACACCCAGTAGCTGAAAGGCTTCAACTGGGCCTTGCATTTGGGACTAAACCACAGGCTGAAGGCAGAGAGGGCTCTGAAGTCACCTGCCACATAGCAAAAGGTCCTCTCGTGGTACTTTTTCAGAAGTTGCTTGAAGCTCTAGGAATAACACTGGAGATTCTGTTTGTGTTACTGGGGTGCTGATCTGACATACAAATGGGTTCTTTTCTCTCCCGGTGTAGTTGGTAATATGTAACACTCCCAGATCAAAGAAACCCTTATTATACATTCAATAAGAGGGTGGTTTGCCTGGTCTCACTGCCCCAAGAATTAATAAATACAGGGCGGGGTGAAAGTAGGTTTACATATCAGCTCATTTGTGCAACACAGTGCTTTCGATCTCTCCCTAAGAAGGGGCTCTCTGCCCCATTCACATTATGCTAGGTTTGCTCTTCAGCATGAAAAGTAACCAATTTTTCAGGAGTAAATAATTGAACTAAGCCCATTATTTAAGTCCAGCCAAGTTTTCTTATTGAAAGTAAGGAATACCTATTGTATTCCATTCTTTCCTTCTGGTTCCTTAGGGCTTTCCCCCTAATTCTTTGTTTGAATCCACTTATTTGAGCCAAGAATTTCTTGCCTTCAGCCGAGAATGCTCACAGCAGGGGTTTTTTTGGCTTGTGTCAGCTCATCTCTAAGAAGATTCTCTTTATCTGCCAAGGTCCCAAGCAAGGTGCTCTCACTGAGGACTCCTCAGACCGTCCCCTGCACCCTCTCTTCTGGAAGGTTTAATCATTCCTTCTTCCATGCCTAATAAGACTTTGTAACCACCACTGGTACAGCACATAAAACATTGTGTTATTTTTATTGGGGAAGGACCCATTCCCTATTTATCTTTGTATCCCCAGTGCCTAGATTTCTGGCATGTGTGTCAGTGCCAAGCATAATGTTGGGCCCTATTTATTGAATTAAAGAAAAAAAATACAGTGAAGTTTTACGGACCTTATACATTTTTCTACTCTGACCTCAATGATAACACCCAAACATATTGAAAGAGTAATTAATTCCCTTTCATTTTCCAAGGCATAAACACTCATTCATTCATGAAATATGTGTTGAGGGTCCACTGCGTGCATGGGCTGTGCTAAGCAGGGACTGGGACACGCTGTGGAATAAAGGTCCCCAGGCTGGCGCAGTCAGGTGGGGAGACCTACCTGTAAACAGATCTTTACAGCACAGGGTGCCACATGCCCTAATAGAGGTAAGTATAGGGCTGTGTGGACTCTAAAAATGAGAAGCATCTGCCTTAGGGAAGGTCTTCAAGATGACCGAGCAGAGTTTTGAGGGATGACTAGGACTTACCCAAGAGAAGGTGTGGCAAGGAGGGGAGAGCATGTTCCGAAGAAAGGGACAAGCGAGTACAAGGCTCAGGGGAGTCTGTCACCTTCCAGGAAATGTGCCTCCTTCTAAGGCTAGAGCCCAGGGGTAAGGAAAGAAGAGGCAAAGAAGGGAGCCGTTCTTAAAGTGACCCGTTTAATGATAAGCTATATCAAATTTATATTCATATAGTAGGCCAGCACTCACAGTCCTCTTTGTTCTCATTGCAGTTGGAAAGGTAGTGTCTGCAAACTCCAGTCCCCCAAAAAACAATGCAGTGAGCCATTGTCTGCTAGTAGTGCTCATCCCCCTTCCTCCCAGTTTTTCACACAGCCATTCCTACCCCAAGTGACTCTGGAGATGCTGGTTCAAGTCCAGGTTCAGGGTGGATCCTTGTTAGTCTAGGGCAAAGGTCCGCCCATGAGCCTACTACCTGTTTTGTAAATAATGTATATTTGAAAACAACCACACCCATCATTTCCTGTGGCTGCTCTTGTGGTGCAACAGCAGAGTTGAGTGACAGAGACTGTATGGCTCACAAAACCTCGAATATTTATTACCTGGTTCTTTGCAGAAAAAGTTCGCTGACCTCTGATCTAGGCCAATCAGAGCACTGAATGCCCCTGGCAGATCTTACTGGTTCAAAGGTGGGCTTGTTGCTTAAACTGGCTAATCAGATCAAAGGGACGAGCTTATGTTGTATGTTTGCAGCAAGGGTTCTCTCATTTTCATCAGATGATGCCCCAGTTGCTGCCCTGGCTGTTCTAAAGATGGCAGAACCAAGAGATGGAAAGATCTGGGTCCTTGACAGCACTATTGAGCCATTAGGTCAAGCAAGCCAGCAGCCTGCCCTATCTCTGGACTTAATGTCCTGTAAGATAATACATCTCCTTATTGTTTGAGTCAGGCTGTCTCTTACTTGAAGGTAAAAGCATCCATCATTGCTGTATAAATAATGCCATCTTGATCAAAGGCCAGACCCACAGCAAGCTAAGATACTTAAAGCATAGTCACAAACCCAGAATAAAACAGAGGAAATAATGGTAGGAGTTAAGCACCATCGGAAGCCGGTGCACATTGCCTGCAGGGGGAGTCTAGGGGCAAACACACAGCCTCACCAGAGCCGATTGAAATTTTTTGAAAAATAAAGTTCCTAATTCAATAAACTCAAGATGGTATTCAAAGAATAGCAGTTTAGCTATAGCCTATTGAAAGGGGGGTGGGGAGGTACATCAGGAAAAGTGACAGCTGACTGCCTGGGAGGTAGGAGAAAGACAGAACCAGAAACACACAAAACAAGAGCAAGTAGATCGCACCTGTTAATATAGAGGCAAAAGCTCCCTATAAGTAGCCTGCAACGGCCCAGGGGCGACACTGTTTATGTTAGACAATCACAACCCATGCTGATAAGAAATGGCCTTGACACGCCAAGAATAGAGTTAGTTATGTCCAGTCTATTTTGTTTAATCAAACAAAGAAGAACGAAAGCTCTTTTGTTCCAAGATTTTCTGACTCTGCTCAAAAACATTTTCTCTTAATAACAAAATGGCAGTTCAAAGATATGAGAAACACACCCTGTTCCTGAAACGCTAGATCAAAGGAATCTTTGCAAGAGGAGTCCTACTTCGCGCCCTATTTCCATTGTTCCCTGGACCAGCAGGATGGTACTTTTCTAACATCAAACATTGACTCAATTATATAGTATCCCTGAAAGCAGGATCCAGGTATGGAATCACATTTTTGGTACAGAGGCAGTGCAGGGCAGTGAACAAAGCATTCACACTGGAGTCGGATAGATCTGAATCCAAATTTCAATTCCACGTCCAAACTAGCTATGTGGGCCTCTGTTTCCTAACATATAAGACAGGAATAATGATACATACCTTGCCTGATTGTCGTATCACTTAGCATAACGCCTGACGCTTATTAGGCCTCCATTTATGGAAGCTGTCACTGTCACTATTATTTTGTTATTGGTGTAATTATTATCATTCTATCCCAAGCAATCTAAAACATTGTATTTGATAGGCGAAGGTGCTATAGGACAATTTCAAGCTAGAGAGGGATAATCCCATCTGCCTCATTTAAATCTTCAATGACCTTCCTTTGGTTCCACTGGTCCCCATGCATGGAGTGCAAGGAGAGACCAAAGAAAGAGGCAGACTGCTCCAGATTGGCAGGTGGAGGTTTCTTAAGCAAGTGCACTTACTGACAAGGCTTATTTTGGGTGGTAGCAAGAGGAGATCTTCACACTTACCCCCCAGAACCTTGACGTTTACACAGAGGCCTTCACTGTGTTCAGTCACGTGTATCATCTAGACGGTCTTAACAACACCTTGCTTTCTCAGGGCTATGTCCTTGATACAGCTCCCACTGTGGGAACGGTGGGCAGAGTGTATATTTCAAAGACGTGGAGGGGGTGAGGAGCCTCGGATTGCCCGGGTCCAGCTCTTAGGTCAACCAGTGGTCATATCCTCTTGGGTACCTCCTCCAGCACCTTCCAGGGAAGCAGAGTGAGCCAAAATGCTGTGACTAAGAGCTGAGTCCTTCATAACAGTACTTTAATCAGGGACAAGAATTCCATGAAAACCTATTCAAGGATTCGGGATGATTTCAAGCAGTCATTGGATCCAGCAATCCACTGGCCCTTCCAATGTGTCAGAGGTCAGATGGGGTCATCATTTAGATTAATAAAGTGTAGTGAATGGTTGAAGCAGTTGATGTGGTCAATCTGGCCTCTAACACGTCATGAAGGGTCCCAAACAATTCAACAGTAGGACCTTCAGGGGACTCACTCAAACTATTCAACAGTGACCAGCACTTAACACGGGTATGTGGAAGTTAATTATGAACTCAGGAGGCTAGGAAGTCCAAGATTAAAGTGCTGGCTGATTCAATTCCTAGTGAGGTCTTCTTCCTGGCTTGCAGGTGGCTGCTTCTCACTATGTCCTCAGGTGGTGAGGAGGGAATTATCTCCCTCTCTTCCTCATCTTATAAACCCACTGATCCCATCATGAGGGGTTTGGGCTTCAACATATGAAGTTGGTGGGGGAAGGGACACAATTCAGTCCATAGTGTGACCCTTCTGCAACTTTTTCATCTAAAACATAACTCCATTCTCTAAGTCATGAATAGTTTCTGAAGTGAGTTTTCTCAGATTTTCCAAAATATTTCTTCTTTTAGCCATGAGTAAGCATAAAGAATTTCATCTCAGCGGGGAGAGAGTTGGAGCAAATCAGCTCTGTATGAATAAGGGTGCTTTTATAAAGGATGCCTTCTCTACTGAAGAACACTGAGAAATTACATGAGGCTGAGGGAAGGTCAGGGATAAAAGAAGGGAGGGTGGAAAATAGGCCTATGTCAGCAAGAACTCAAGTATCCAAACAACAGTCTGTTCTTTCTCTGGTTAGCCTGAGCTGAGCTCTGGAGCCAGCCTCTCTCCAACTGAGACACATGCAGTTTTGATTACCAGATATGATCTGTGTTACAAGGAAATAAACCTCAAATTTGTGAGAGAAACAATTAGGTGAGGGGAAGAGATTGAAAACAATAGTCAGCATTTAGTGTCTTTCTTGAGCCTAATGGAATAATTTAATGAGAAGGGGCAAGGAGCAGGGGCTAAAAGGGCTGGTTTTGTGTTCATTCTACGTTGACCTCTGCAGTGGTTGGAAAAAAAAACAAAAACCCAACTCTGGCAAGATCAAACATCCATCTCTTGGTACCTGAGAATGGAGCAGAGAAAGAGAATCCTGAGCAGAAGGTAGAAGGAGAAAAAGTCTTAAAATATGTATGACTGATTCGGTTACCTCCTGGGAGGTACAGGGAAAGGAGGAAGTGAAATGACATTTACTCAGAGCCAACTGGAGTATAAGGTCTTAGAAGGAAGAGGCCCTGCCTGTCTTGTTCCCAGTTTGTTCCAGCTCCTAACATAGGCCTTGACATGCAGGAGACACTCACTAAATGCTTATTGCAGAAGGACAGACAGGGCACAGAGTCCTTTATATATTGGGCACTCAGTAGATATTTTCGAAAGAATCAATTAACTAATGAATGCCTATTGTATGCCAGGCTTTGTTTCATTCTTTCATTCAATTCACAAGGATTTCATTGAGCTCCTATCCTTTGCCGTTCTGCTGGACACTGGGAACTCAAAACAGTAAAGGGACAGTTCCTGCCCCCGAAGAGCTTACACCGTTGAGATAGACACACAAGCAATGGCGATGCAATATGCAGTGACCACAGGCTGTATCGGACCGCAGGGAAACATAGAAGGGGACCTCGGTCTCCCCGGGAGAGTCGAGACAGTCTTTACAGAAGAGGGAGCCTTTGAACTGAGGCTTTAAGACGAGCAGAGGATCTCAGACATTTCAGGCAAAGAGAAGGGTGTGAGAGAAGATTACAAGAAGTTCATCCTTGCAAGAGGGAAAACTCAGTGGAGCAAAGAAAGTGGAAGAGTAAACTGAGAAAGGAAAGAGACGAGGCTGAGGCCTCATCATAAGAGGTCGGCATTTCATTGGAAGGAGGTTGAACTCACCCCCTAGAGAGTAGGACGCAGGACCAGCCTCAGGGACACCCGAGCTGCTCGCGCTCAGGGCGCCCGCGCTTGGTTCGCTCCCTGCTGCCGGCTGTCTGGAAACTCTTAATAATCTTGTTTTTGAGCATGTGTTTCGTAAGCAGAGCTCAATGGGGCGATGATGCTAGTGCAGGCGCAGAGAAGGCATTTGCTGCGTTATCTTGCGGCTTCATTCCCACGTGGGACCCGTGGAGGCCCGAGAGCACCAACTCCAGCGGACCCACCCCGGGTGGGAGTTTAGCAACTCAGGACAAGCACAAGGTGAGCGCACGTGGGAGCCGCCAGCTCGGCCGAGGGCTGATCGCACGTGTGCATACTGAGAAGTGAGGTGACACAGCTGGGTTAGTTCTGCGCAAGGGGCTGCAAAATGCAAATTATATCATTTCAGCGATTCCACATGTGAGTGAAAGGCTCCCATGTTTGCATTTAAAACTGGCATTGTACACTGTAAAGATGAGCAATGAAGGTTTGTGCCGATAATTTATAACTTGAGTTTTTCTTTACATTAACTGGCAAATAAAAACACCATGACAAGTTGAAAGAGACACTACCAAAAAAAAAAAAAGGAAAGGAAAATGCTTCATAGTTTAATACATTTAATGGCACTTCTTGCTTTCTAAACATTTTGCACTGGGCCCCAGAAATCATGTAGGTGGCTTTGATGGGGAGCCATTAAAAAAAGTCTCCAGCCCTGGCAGGTATGGCTCGGTTGGTTGGAGAGTCGTCCCATCCACTGAAAGGTTTCAGGTTCGATCCCCGGTCAGGGCATGTACAGGAAGGAGACCAATCGATGTTTCTCTCGCTCTCCCCTTCTCTCTCTCTCTTCCCCTCTCTCTAAAATCAATAAGCATGTCCCAGTGAGAATTTTTTTTTAATTGTGATCAGGGAAGAGACAAGACAAGACTATTATTTTGGAAAAACAAATCTCACCAGATTCTGGAAGTGAGAAGAGAAGGGAAAAGGTTGATGAGGCCTCTGTGAGGGCAGGGTCAGGGCACGGAGAGAAAGGGTCAGATGTGCCAGGAGCTGGTGGGCAGACTGCGAGGGCTGGTGGTTCATTCCATAGGAGCAGCAAGCAAGGGGGAGGAATATAGCTTGACTCTCAGATTTCTGGCTTCAGCCCCTGGGTGATGTCATCCTGAGATGTGGAGGAAGCGAGAGTGTGGGATGGGTGAGGGAGGAGGGATGGGTTGAAGGTGAAGGTCAGTCTGGGACCTGGGGTTCACTTCTCAGGCTGGGTCCATGCAGTGCTTCTCACCCCACTTCTGGTAACAGACCCCATGTCCTCTGGCCTCAGGAGTGCAGCTATGACCTTGGCTGGGGCTCCTCCTGGTACCTGGCCACAGCTAGTGGTCCAAGGAGTGTGGGCAGGTAGGTTTCCTAAACCAGAACAATCAGAGCCCTTCCCTAGGATTTTTCAAACTAAAGCTGGGAGGTGTCCCTTTCCTTTCTGGCACCAGAAGGGAGTCTGCAATTGCCAACAAACCAGGTTCTAGCAACCCTGAGACTCGGGTCTGAGAGTGAAGCGAGTGTAGAGAGAGGCTGAGCCGTGAGCCTGCCACTCAGTGACTTTGAGTTGCTGGATCCTGCAGTTCCCAGCTTCATTCTGCCTTTCCTGGTTACTCCATCTAAGAAACCCAGCCTCCCCTCGGTCCCCTCCACCCTCTCCCAGCCTTTAGGTTTTCCTTGAGGGAATTGGAGTCAGGGCTCTGTGCCTTTCCACTGAAGGCGCCCTGACTAATGCAGGACACGTGGCTAGGTGCCCATGGAAACAGCTTGTGATAGATGTCATTCCCGCATCATGGAGACGCGGACTGAGGCTCAGGAAGGTTAGAGAACCGCCCAGAGCCTCAGGGCCCGCAAGCCTCAGTGCCTACCCTGGAACCCAGGGGCGCCTAGCTCCAAAGTCGGCCGTCTCTCTGTGATACCACACTTCCCTCCTAATCTGCTCCTCGGTCCTTGCGTTCCTTTCTACAAACTCGGGACTTCAAAGGTAGGGATATTCATGCTACTGAACTTCCAAATTTCTTGCCTGATAACCAAAAGCAATGAGGGCCAGACAATGAGTTCTCTAGAGTGTTTCCCAGGCTCTGACTATTCCCTCTTTGAAGTCAAGGGTACCAAAGGGCCTCGTTGCTAGTTTTGCAGAAGTTTAAAGTCAGTGACCTATCGCTGAAACCTTCTTTTTCTAAACTTGGTCTCGTTTTACGAGTTCAAACGGAAAAGTCAAGTCTCAGTTCCCGAAGGAGTCCCAGGGAGGCGATACACTGAGCCCAAGGCTTCAGAACCTGAGAAGAGCTCCCTGGGACCATTTCTGAAGCCGGCCTCTCGGTTTATTGCCACACCCTCTTCTTTATGGCCTTCTATTCCACTAGCCCAACTGCAGCCTAGAGAGAATCCTCACGGGCTAACCCATTCTAGGGAACTGCGGCAGAGACCACCGTCCCCAAATTGTCATTTACTCTTCTTCCCTTTCAATAATAGAACCCCCACATTTTTAAAACAATAATTTTTCATTGAGATGTAATATATATATCATAAAATTCGTCATTTTAAGGTGTACAATTTAATGTTTTTTAAAGTAGAGCCACAAGGTTGTACAGCTATCATCACTACCTCATTCCAGATCATTTCCTCACGCACCACGTGAGCCCCACACCCATTAGCAGTTGCTCCCCATGCTCTCCTCCCTCCAGCCTCTCTGGCAGCCATTAATCTACTTTCTATCTCTACGGATTTTCCTAATCTGGACATTCACGTCGTTTGAGTCATATAATATGTGGCCTTTTGTGTCCGGTGTCTTTTAGTTCGCATATTGTTTTCAATTCAGTGTTCATCCGCATTGTACTGCATTCCCTTTCTTTTTTTAAAATTTTTAAATTTTATTTTTATTTAAAATGTTACAGATGTCCCTTTTTCTCCCCAATGACCCGTTCCACCCCGTTCCTTCCCCCTCCCCAGTCCCTCTCCCCACCATTGTCCGTGTCCTTGGGTTGTGCATATATGCATATAAATTCTTTGGTTACTCTCTCCCCCTCCACCCACCCGCCCTCCTCCATCCCTCTGACATTCATCAGTCTCATCTACGCTTCCATGTCATTGAATCTATTCTGTTCATCAGTTTATTAAGTTCCTTAGATTCCACGTATAAGCGAGATCATGTGATGTTTGTCTTTCGCTGCCTGGCTTATTTCACTGAGCATAATATTCTCCAGGTCCATCCATACTGTCCCAAAGGGTACGAGATGCATTCCTTTTTTATTGCCAAGTAAAAATAACAATAGCATTCCATCGTATGGGCATACCATGATAGCATGTCTTGTTTACCCATCTATAGCTGATGACCATTTGGGTTATCTCCCACTTTTTCACTATTATGAATAATGCTACTATGAACATTCATGCTCTCGTTTTTGCGTGGACAGGTGTCTTCGATTCTCTTGGGTACACACGCACTAGGAGTGACTCGCTGGGTCATGTGATAACTTTACGTTAACATCTCGAGGAGCTGCCCAACTACTTTGCACAGCAGCTGCACCATTTTACCTTCCCCCCCGCGGTAGACGAGGGGAACTTTGGTTTAGCTTCCCCGTAGCTGTAACATTCACCTCTCCTAGCTTCAGAGCAGAAGCTACGAGCAAGACTGACTGACTCACCCACGCTCCTGCCCTGACTCCCAGCACCGCCCGCCTCGGCCTCTACCACGCGCTCCCTCAGCCTGCGCACCGCGTCAGAGCCTCGTCTCTCTAGTGAGCTGCCATCATTAGGCAGAAGCTCCCCTGAAGGCGGGAAACCCAGGTCTCCTTTACGTGATTAAACTTTCAGTGTCTTGCTTGGGGTTTGGAACAAAGTATATGCTTAATTAATATGCACTGAGCTGAATTTAACTGACCACAGAAGTGATGGTTAGCTAAGCTTTAGGAGATAAATTTGTTAAGTGGCTCAGGGAGGGAAGGGCATCTGGGGCTGAGGGAAACAATCTGCGCAGACACAGGCATGCCAACACAGCGTATTTTCAATGACTACAATGGCCTTCATGTGGCAGGTGTGCAAAGGGTCATGGCAGGAGGTGAATCAGGGCTAGATGGGGGGGGGTATCCCTGATAAAGAAGACAGATGTGCCACTGTAGGCAATGGGGAGTCTCTGAAGGAAACCTCTGAAGAGGCTGGGTAAGAATGTCTTCCGTAGACAGACTGCCTACATTTGAATGCCGCCCTTGAAATAAGCTAATTGTAGGCAGTTCTTTAACCTTCCTAGGTCTCAATTTCCTCATGTTTAAAATGGGGATTTTAACAGCAAATAACCAAGGAGTTTCTGGATAAGATGCCAGGAGATAATGCAGATAATGTATGAATGCAGGCAAAGTGCAGGTATGGTACGTGGTACATAGTAATAGCTCAGTGAGTGCCTGTTTGCTCTAATTATTGTTGTTGCTCCTATTATCACCAAAGGGATTTAAACAGCAGAGTGTCATGATCAAGTCTGTATCTTGAGTGAAAGTCACAGGCCATTCCCCACCATGAGACAAATACTCAAAACTGGCAAGGCTCTTTCCTCTTCTTCCCCATTTTTATCGTTGTACATGATGGTCTCTCAGACCTGAAGGACTCCAGACCTCCTTGGGGGTCTTCAGTTTCCTCTCTTAGCTTCCATGGACTGGCTGTAGGGTGGCAAAGTAGACGAAATGACAATGAAGCAATAGCCTGACTTTATAGGAGTCTTCGGTAGAGAAAACAGGAACAGTCATTCATTCAACCACCATTTACAAAGCATTTGCTGCAGATCAGACACATGTAAGTCCCCAGGAGATAAGGGGAGAGAGATTCTAGGGTCAACTTGCCTTAGGCTTCCTACTAAGCAGACTTCCCTTTCCTCTCTGCGGTGCAGTGGGCACAGTCCTAGCCTTTGGAACCTTGTCTCTGTCATGTCATTTGTTTGAGCCTCAGATTCAGCATCTGTAAAATGGGGATATGAATACTTATGCCTCATCTTTCCATGCCCCAAGGTGACTTTATCATACCCTTTCCTCTCTCCTCAAACGTCCAGCACCCTCTCACCATCATTGCTTTGAGCTGATGGCCTTGCTCTTGTCTCACTGAGCCAATAAAAGCAATCGGGAAAAGAACTGACCCTCCTCCATTCAATCTATCCACCTACTGTTATGTGTATCAGTCTGAACGCACTGTCCTGGCCCCCTCTTCAGGTGTGCTTTGGTCCCCATTCCTGCCATCGTCACTTCACTCTCCTGTACCTTCAACCCCCCTCCCTCACTCTACTGGGTCATTCTCATCAGTATACAAATAACCTAAGAAATACAGTTTCTTCACCCCTCAGCCTCTCCCAGATTTTTACGTTTTCTTTAAGCTAATCAGAGTTAGGTTTCTGTCACTTGCAACTGAAAAATCCTGGTTAATAAGGACACAATAATAGGTATCTATGGAAACAGCTCGGGTCCTTCTCCCAGTTAGTCTTCAATGGATACAAGGTTACGACTCCATAGAGTTCACCCCTTGTCTCTCCAAAGGACATGGCAGCTCTACATTGCCAATCTTTGTAATTCCTGTCACCAACCTCACAGCTGTCCAGCGACTTCAGATACAGTTAGGCGAATGTTTGAAATCTGCCTTCACAATACTGAGTTTTAAACCTCACCCAAGGACATGCTTATTGGTTTTAGAGAGAGGGGAAGGACGAAGGGGGGGGGGGGGGGGGAGAAACACTGATGTGAGAGAAACACTGATTGGTTGCCTCCCATACTCCCCCCACTAGCGATTGAACCTGAAACCTAGGTATGTGCTCTGACCGGGAATCGAACCTGCAACCTTTCGGTGTACAGGGTGAAGCTGCAACCAACGGAGCTACCAGCCAGGGCAGGACAGATGCTTTTTTAATGAAACTTAAAAAAAAATTCTCATGCTTATATAAAAGTTCCTCTTACATAGTTTTTCACAGATTATCTATTGAAGAGGGGGATATCTGGCTTTGAAATTTAAATGAGTAATAATAAAGGCAGTAAAATAAGTAGGAGACACAGTGCTTAACATTGATCGGTCTATATTTATGAATAAATGATTTAAAGAAATAATGAATGGAATAAATTTACACTTTGCAAGTTTGCTGTACCCCCAGAGTTGGTTTTAGTAAATTTAGTTGCTTTGAATTTAGGATGATTTTCCCATAAAAACAATGCTATAAGTGATACTTAAGTGCTAAGAAATCCCACTAAGTCCTTTTAGCCCATAATGTAGCAATAAAATGTATAAAAGTAATGGTATTGTGTAAAAATGTGGTTTAAACGGTTTTGAATACTGGTTTTTGATGAAAAGTAACTTGAACTATGAGGTAAGGCAGCCCATGAAAAATGTGATTCCTAAGCTGTCTCCTGACAACCTTTCCAGGGTTGTGGAGGGCATTGTTTCCTTTTCATATCTATTTTCAAATTAAAATGTATGCATTTCTTCCCCTTGGTACAATCATACCATTCTTATCATCGGCAGGATCATTATTGTTTACCTGGTGTGCAATTAATAACTGGATGGAAGGGCAGGAACAAAGCAAGATGGAAAGTCGGGAGACATTTCTCTTAAGTAATTGGAAGAGTTAGAAGAGATGAGCATGTCTCACACACACGTATTTGTTACCATGCGTTTCTGTATTCGGAATAAAGGAATGTGACGGGCTATGCTCCTGAGAGTACAATTGACAGAGGAAGTAAGACCTACACGTAGGAAAGGGGCTGCTGGGTGACAATCAAGGTGATGGCCGTTCCTAGGGGGCAGTGATCTTTGGGGCCAGGAAATGCGAAGTAAGAGCATGAGTTTGACCTTGCGGGAGAGGATTTTAGTCGGGAGAAAGTTGGGAGAGCGTATGAGGTGAAATTAACTGAATGGTACTCGGCAGAAAATACAGGAAAAGGCAGACACATGCCCTGAGCATTATACCACCCAAGGGTATGGCGGAGAAAAGGGTGCTGAATGGTTTCCCCGTGGAGGCCACACAGCGGCTCAGGAAAGGCTGGTGCTGGCTGGACGCCGCTGGAAATAATGGCCTTGGGGTTTTCAGGTGATGGGGCAAAACGTGATGGATCCTCAGAGGTGCTTGCAAACCAGATTGGGCCTTAATATACCCAGGCGTTTCTCACTTGTACAGCTGTATAATATTCTGCCTGTTGATTTCGGTGGCGTGTGTCCTATTGGACAAATCCTACTGAGTCCTAAAGTAGACACTGTGAAACCCTTGCCTTTGGTATAAAAATGCCACTTCCATCGGCCAGGCTGCCCCGCGGCGCCCGCTCCCGCTTTCTTCTCTCCTAGCTTTTCACACTGTTCCACTCTGTCCAAATCACTTCTCCCTCTAGGCTCCTTCTTTAAAAATGTATTTTTAAGCGACAACACTGAACCAGGCTATCTGAACATTCCGATTCTAAAAACTTGCTTATGAAAGTTTTCAAAATGACAAAACATAACTCATGAGAATGAGGCCTAATCACACCGCTCAGATCAAGTTGCTGCGGTTTCCAAAAATGATTGCATCTTAATATCGCAAATGATCTGGGGCATCCGGTTTTGTTTTTGTTTTTTCTCAAAACTGGATGGCCTCTGTGTTCTCAGAGCTGTTTCAGGGGCCCTGAGATTTAACTAGAAAAAGTGGTAAGTGCAGGGTTTTCCTTCCGTTAAGGAAAAGCGGCCACAGTCGCCGCCACAAAATCTGTTCGCTCCCACCTCCTGCGATTCAAGGGCGCCGGGCGGCCGCCGCAGATAAAACCTTATCTTTCCGCCTTCGAGCTTCCCCTTCTCGGGCCTTCTGCGCGCTGACGGGGACCCGCTCGGGGCCCCTCAACCGCGGAGAGTTAGCACCCCGGGCGCTCCGAAAGCCGCGGGGCCGCGGACGGGCTGCGGCTTCCCGCCGGCGCTGGCGCGCCGGAAGCGGCCGCCACACTTCCGGTTGATGCGGCCGCGCGGAGGGGAGGGGTGGGGCGCGGAGGGGAGAGAAGGGCTGGGCCCGCAGGAGGAGGGCGGGCCGGCGGGCGGGCGAGAGGCGGCGCGGGTGCTGTCCAGGCGTGGGCGCGCGCGGGCCGGTCGCGGGCACAGTGTCCGCGTCGTCTCCGGAGCCGGGAGCAGCCCGCGCCTCCTGCCCTCCGTCCTTCCATCCTGCCCTCAGCCCCGCCGCGCGGCGCCATGCCCGCCGTGGACAAGCTGCTGCTGGAGGAGGCGTTGCAGGACAGCCCCCAGGTACCTCCCGCCGCCCCGGTCCCCCTCGCCCGAGGGCTGAGGCCGAGGAGGCCCGTCCAGCCGCCCCGGGGTGGAGGCAGGGAGTGCTCGGGGGCCAGGGGGCGGGCCCTGCGCCCCGGTCCCGAGCCCGGCGCCCCGGGAGCCGGCGTCCCTCCGGCCGAGCTGGAGAAGTCGGGGAGCCCCGCGCGGCCGGAGCCTTTGTGTCCTGACCCCTTTCCAGAGTCGGCTGGGGCTGAGGCTGCCCGGCCTGGACTCGGGCTCCACCACTGACTCGCTGAGTGCCGCGGGCAAATAACTTAACCTTTTGTGCCTCAGTTTTGTCATCTGTAAAATAGGGATGATAATTATACCTGCCTCTTTGAGTTGTTAGAATTAAATAAGGAAATGCCTGTAAAGTTGTAAGTAAGGAGTCATCTCTGTGATCATTATCATCACGACTACTATTACGATGTCATGGGACCTGGTGGATTTAGGGCCAGAGTGGAAGGCAGCGCCTGCATCTCTCTCCCGGCGGTGCCAGGCCTCCCTTTGGCACTGTTTTCCCATTTGTGAAGAGAAAATGAACAACACCCGGCCCCATTTGTTGCGCAGGAGAACTTCATTAGCGCCCTTGAGATGAGAGTCTGCAGGTGAAAGCGGGTGTGTACACAGCAAGTGAGTGCAGAATGCTGTTAGTTCATAATTCAGTGCACCTTTCACCAGGGAACTTTTGTTCTCCATTAACATTTACCCAGCTTCATATCTACTCTCCTGGTTCTGCATCCTGAGTCATTTAAATAAGCCTCTTTATTCCCTGGTGTCCCAACTCTTAAAAAATTAGAATGAGATTAACCTCTTTTCCTTTCACAGTTTCTCTTTCTGGGCCCTTTCCTTTTTCTCCTTAGTGCATTGTAGTCCTGGGATGATCCTTTGGATTTACCTACAGCTGCTCTGCATCTCTCCAGTTCTGAATAAGTAATCTAAAGGACTGTGTGTAGGCTTAGCTGCCTTGTGCCCATTTCTTTGTAAGGAATTGTAAGCAAGCTGTGATTTTGTCTTTTTAATTGGCATCTGCTGGTCTGATTGACTTTTCAAAGGCCTCTTTGAAGCCTCTACACTTCTGGCATGTTATGGGACCAAAGCCCTCGGCAGAAGTCATTTCGTCCATCCTCATACATATTGTGTGGGATCGAAGATAATAATGGAGAATTTCTAGCAAAAACATTTTGAGCGAGGATTTCCATTTGTTTTGAAGTTGGAGAAGCCGAGGTGCAACAATGTATTGCTTTCCTAACTGAACATGGGGGTGATTGTGGAGCCAGGTTAAAGAGGTTGCACTAGCTGGTTCTCCATGTTGCCCTCCCCTGAATTTTTGGTTCTTACATAAATGGATATTCACTGTTTCTGAGTGGTTTACAGGATTTGCTCAGCTGTGAGGAAGTAAGTAGAAAGAGGCCTGGCCCCTACTTCTGGCTCAAACACTAACTTATCACGTGATTCGAGCAAGTCACTTATCCCCATCCTGGCTCAGTTTTCTCATCTGCAGAATGAGGGACATGGAGCAGATGATCTTTAAGGGACTTTAAAAGCTTAAAATTGTATTATATCTGCATGGTTTATTAACTCTGAGCTTTTATGTGGAAGAGGAGGTTTAGAGGCATTGTTGTTCCTATCTAATGTTCCTCTTAATGTAGGGAATTTGTCACTGCTTTTGAGACTTGGGTGTCACCCTACTATGTTTCTTGGTGCGGTTGTTGAATGGATGCTAACTTTCAAGAAGGTCTTTGCTAATCATCAGAGCATATTTATTTAACGCTTTTGTATGGGCGGGTGTGCCTATAGCAGCTTTACTCCAAGGAAACTCCTAGACTTGAAGCTGGGGGGAACCTAATCCAGCTCCTTTGTTTTATGTGTAAAGAATTAAAGCAATAGCAAACACCTATATCAGGCGTGCATTTTATGGGCTAGGCACTGTTCTAAATGCTTTACTTAGCTTTACTTATATTAACTCTCTTAGCCTCCCAACAGTCTTTCGAAGTAGGTGCTCTATTAAAATTACCAGGGAGCAGAGAAGTTAAATAACTTGCCCAAGATTATACACTATCAAGTGGCACAGTTCGGATTGGAACCCAGGCAGCCTGCCTGGATTGTTCAAGTTAGCCCAGCTACCTAACACCTGGCTTTTCTGTCATCCGTGACCTAAAATGTTTCGCTAACAGGAAAAGATCCTAAGAAACCACCTATTGTTTGTTTCCTCTAGTTTTATTTCCAGTAGTTATGAGGGTTGCTCCAGTAACCTGGTTGCACAGGACTCATTAAATGAACACAAAAGCTTTTCTTTTTGAACTTAGTGACCCGAGAAGAGCTGAATAGCAGTTGTCTGACCTTAGACAGACATCTATTCCTTTCCTGCTTTTAGTACCACACGATGTCGTATACCACTAGCCTGTGTGTGTCCACATATTGTTTCTGGTTACCTCTGATACGTGAGAGGTCGAGTTTTAGGCATTGAGGTACTTGTCTCCGTTGCTGTTTGAGAACAAGCCTCTGCTTCTCACCAGGCGCTGCTAGATGCTGGGAAGTGGTGACAAATGAGATAAGAGTGCCTGTCCTCCGCTGGTGCACAGTCTGTTCCCAGAGACAGATAATAAAAGCAGCAGTTCCAGTGCCGTGTGGATACTGCTGCGATAGGAACACAAATGCAGCTTTGAGCTGCTGCAGCTCAGACTTCGTCAGGGGCTTACTCTTTTTTGTGTAAATGGTCCGCTTTTGAGATAAGGTGAGGACAAAAGCACTATTGCTTGCTGTTTGGTTTTGATTTTTTGTTTGTTTCCTTTGCAGTTGGCATAACTGAAGCACAGAGGGATAAAAGACTTAGTTCTGAAATTATGCAGTGAGTAGTCCAGCTGGGAATAGCCCTCTCTGAACAAACCAGGGCCTGTCTTTCGTCAAGCAAGATGCCACAGAACACAATCTGGTGGTTATGTCTTCATTGTGGAGGGTTTTTTCCTGCTGTTCTCTTTGTTTATGGTACATTTTTCCTTTCAGTAGACTCAGTTCTACTGAGACATTTCTCTCCCTCTGCCAAATGTTAGGAATAAGAACTTTAATTGTTTTTACTCTATAAAACACTTATATATGTAATTTAAATATATATATTTTACAATCAGAGCTATTAAAATTGCGCCATTATACAATTATATGGCTATTCCTGACTGAAATATGTCCAGGGCTATTTTATTAGGTAACACCCAGTTCTGGTAAGATAGATGGATGATGTGGAGCTGACGCTGTGTCCATAGGGTGTTTGGCTTTGTGTTTCTGGCTGGGCATACTCTTGAGAGTATAGGGTGGTAGAAAAAGTGGAAGTCAAATCCTGATTCTGCCACTGTTACCTTAGGCAAGTTACTCAGCCTCTCTTAGCTTGTGTTTTGACATCTCCAGTGTTAGAATAAAAATAGGTACTTAATGGAATTCTTATGAAGAATAAATAGCATATGTAAAGTGTCTTCATGCCTGCATGTCATGGTAACTCCATAAATGATTGCTGTTATTGTCTTTATAAGTGATATGCACCAATATCTGGCTTTTTTGTAGAATTTTTGAACAACTGGTATGCCTTTGCCTGGTCATTAGTCTCATTCCTTCCTTATGTCTCAGAACATTCCTGTTATTCCAAATACCTGTACAAGTTTAAGCAGATGTGAAGCTGATAAATGATATTGTTAGCGGCAGTGTTAGACCTCACTTCTTAAGTTTGGCAAAGAAAGAATTCAGAGCCAAGAACTCTAGCACAAGAAGTTTATTTAGCCTTTTAGAAAGTCATAGAGGCAGAAGCAGTGAGCCAGCTGGGCTCCATGGACTTGGGAAACAAGTTACATAGGCAAAAGAAGTGCCCTCGGAGCTTAGGAGAAGGGAAGCAAAGATACATGCCTCAGGAAAGAAGCCGGGGAAAGCATGGGGGAGAGTGCACACTGAATCCTTTGCCTTAAGGGTTTTTATGTGTTTTCTAAAAGGGAATATTAGGGGAGCTCTTAGGGGAGGATCTCAATAGAATATTCATCAGCTTTCCAGGTGTGCTGTTTCAGGGTCAGGGTCTCTACTGATTGGTCCGCATTAGGGTTAGGGGCCATTGCAAATGGGCCTGATGTCAGCCATTGTGTTGCTTTGTCTGATTTTGCTGCTTTTCTGGGCCTGGAGCTGAACCATAACTGAGGTAGATGTTATCTCAAGTTGACCAAAACTGTCTCTATGGTTAATAGACCCAAGGCTTTGTTCCTAAGATTATTTGATGTGGGCCAGAACCTCATTGTCCTGAGAAATTAATGCTTAAGGGAGTGGTCGAGCCAGCGAGAAAGAGGCAGGTGAGTCAGGGTGCTGGACTGGGCCAATTTGAATCAGCCATCTGTCTCAGCTTTTGCATTGCACTTGCCAAGGAATTTTCCTAACTTTCTATTATCCTACCTTAATATCCAAACAGTATCTGAGATAGCTGGGAATATTTTTTTCAGGGGAGATCATGGCCTCGTTAAATTAGAAAGGGAACATTGGAGTTTTCCTATCAGTTTTAATGGGTGTCATGGTAAATATGTGCAAAGAAAGAGAAAAAAACAGTACTTGTGATGTGGTTCTTTGGCAGTTATAGGTGAGAGCATGACAATAGGTGGCCAAAGAGAAGCCAGCTCCAGACAGCCTTTATCCTGCCTTCAGGCAGGACTGTGGGCTGTGGACCAAAACATATGCCAACTGATAAAACTCACCCCTCTGGGTGATGGATGCAGCCTTTGGCAGTGGAGGAAGCATGGCCATTGGGGCCAGCCAGACTGGGGTTTACATCTCAGCCCTGCTACTCCCAGCCTTGGGAGGCTGAGCAAGTTTCCTAATCTTGATGAACTTCATCTGTAAAATAGGGTTAATGTAACCATGATATCCACCTCATTAAAGTTGGAAGTAGTAAATGAAGTAGCAAATATTTAGTGCTCAGTCCAGTGTCTGACATGTAGGTACAGAGTAAATGGTATTTTAGTTTTTCTATTCTCTTTGTGGAGGTCATTTACACAAGTCCTCTCTTTTCATCTTACCTCTCATTTTCCATTCTATTTTATTGCTAAGAGTATTGAAAACAATAAATAGAACTCAACTAAATGGATATCAGTATTAATAAAAAAATTAAACAGCCTCACTCTAGTTGTATCACTCTCTTTCCTTCCCATTCTCTTAAACATAGTAGTTAAAGCAAAGAAAGGTATCAGAGTCATTACATTGGTGGGCTCCTACGGCACTGGCACCATGAGTCTGGAAAGGTCCTCCACTGTTAAATAACATTTGTGGAAAGCTGCGTAGATCAGTGTTGCTGTAAGTGTTAAAATGAAATCATACATGTAAAGCCCTTAGTATCCAGAATATAATAAGCAATGAAAGTTCATTATCTTCTGTATAATCAATATCCTTTGTTATCACTATATGTCTGGCACTGGTAGGCACTTTATGTATACTCATTGTCTCATTAACTCTGTGAATTTGGACCCAGGACTGATATGATTCCAAGGTGATCCCAGATCCTTTGAGAGGCACCAGCAGACAAAAGCTCCTGGAAAAGAGAGAGGTCCTCATCACCTTTGAGTCTCAATTTCCAGCACAATGTCTCACCAGATACTGGGTGAAGGCAGAGCTGTCTGTGTAAATGAATGAATGGAGTGATAGACAACCCAGTGTAGGTTCTGAGAATATCTTGTAGCAATCCTTTTTTTTCCCCCACAAGTAAAAAGTATATTTTAAAGAAATGGAATGAAGAGTTCTGAACCACTGTTTTTCATCTGCTGGCTGACATCCATTAATGGATGATTATTAAATCCAGTGGGTCACAACTGTGATTTTTTTTTTTACAAATGGAACAGAACAGAACGAAATAGAAAAAAATCCGTGTGTACACATACTAATGATATTGTTTGGTAAAATGTGTTTTGTACTGTGGATTTAATTGTAAAAAGTTTGAAGAACTCTGCTTTAACACACAAATTATACTGTGCACCCTGTGATGCTTTGATTTCACTGAGCTTTTTAAAAACCTGTCTTACATTTTCCTTATTCATTGTGTTCTGGTCCTTCTTTGGATAAGGATTGGTACTAAAGAGAGTACAGTGGTCTCAGGGCAGGTATTTTTAGCCTCAAAGGTTACTGGGGCAAGGCCAGGATAAGCGTGTACTGCTGTGAAATGCACCAGAGTTTGCAGAACAAAATTGGGTGGAACAAGAGATCCAAACACCTAGGTTCCTGCTCCAGTTTATTGAGGTGCTTTGAGGTCAGTTATTGCTCTCTTACCTGAGAGAAGCTAGAAAAAGAAAGAAGGACTTGGAATTTATTTGTAGGGAAACAATTAGCTTTAATGGATTGTTCTTTGTAAAGTGCTTTGATGTCACCTCATAGAGGCATTTCCGTAACTTACTGTCCATTCTAGGCCTATTTTCTGAGATAGAGATCCCATGATCACTAACGTAGTGTTTTAAATTCCCACTGTGCTGGGCACGTTAACAAAAGTCCCTTGAGTAGATATGGTTTCTTACATGCTACCTTGTTACTTCTTCAGACACCATCCAATATATAAATATTTCCTTAGTGCTCAGTGTGAGTCAGATAGAGATACCTTTCACCCAGTGACATTGTTCCACTGCCCTCAGGACACTGAGTGGTTAGTCTTCCCGAAGAAACTGAACTAGAATTCTTGTTAAGTTGCTATTTGAGTTTTGTGCCCAAATCTACCACTGGTAGACCCAGTGACACAGAATTTCTTGGCCACAAGTTTGAAAATTGGTTGGATAATGTATGAGGAAAGATGTGGCAATTGACTGTAGTACTGTAAGAGGAAAGAGTGACATACTCTTGCAAGATGTCCAGGATGGCAGAAACCAGACAGATGGTTAACTGCTGGGGTGGTGCAGTGCCAGGTGTCCATGCCCTGGCTGCATAGCCAGGCCTGACGTGGTGTTCAGTTTATGGGCTCGGAGGGAGTGGCTGCCCTTTTAACACTTTTTAAAAATTGGATGGACTTACTGGTGCTGAAGTCGAGGGTGAAGTCAAGACAGATAGTAGCCCTGAGTCTTACTTGTTTAAAAACTGGCTTTCCTTTTCTGGCCCCAATACTCAAATTGTATTGTTTGCCCCCGTTTTGTAGTCCTAAATTAAAGCTCTAGGAATCAACTTGAACTAGTACTGGTAAAAGAATAAAGCCACAGAACAGGTACCTTCTCCCCCCATTTCTGTGTGTGTGTTTTCTTACCTCCTTTGTAACTTTTCCACTTAGAAATAAAATTGACCTGTTTTCTTCATTCTGTGCAGACTCGCTCTTTGCTGAGTGTATTTGAAGAAGATGCTGGCACCCTCACGGATTATACCAACCAGCTGCTCCAGGCGATGCAGCGTGTCTACGGAGCCCAGGTAACCTTCCGGTCCCCTCACCTGAAGAGGAGCAGAGTAGGGGCTCTCTGCCCTCATCTGGAACTTCTCTCAAGAGATCTAGAAAGTTGAGTCAGAACAATACCATTTTAAATTTTGAAATAAAATCAGAATTGTTTTTCTCACTTCTGTCCACCTTCAGAAACTGAGGATGGTCTGTTTTCATTGCTGAAGAAAGAGGGCAATTTCCCTGTAACTAGTAGAACCAGTAGAGAGGAACCACATCACTGCTTTTAATTTTTTTGAAAATTCAACCCCAGAGGGAAACATTTGCGTCTCCTCTTCCTACTTGTGAATGAGTGGGTTCAGTATTCTGAAACATGCCCTTTGTCTTTCTCATAAATGGGCAGTTTTAGATGTCACTGCGGGCGGGTAGAGATGTTTTTTCAAGTGCTTCCTCTGAAAAGACTTGAGTCACAGTCCTGGAACTATTGGGTGGCTTCTTTGTTTTGAGGAACAAATATCTCTGGCTTGCAAAACCATGGAAAATAAATAGCTGAGTAGCAAAAGTTAATCTTTTTAAGCTCAAGAAGTGCCCATGTATGTTACTTTTCAAGAGAAGACTTGAGAGTTACTTAAAAATAAAAGTCATTATGGCAGCTGATGCTTTTGAGTATTGATTTTTTTGCTGACTTAAACCTGTATGTGTTAATGTTTCTTTTTCTCATGGATGAGCTCTAAAGAAATACCACATTCAGTATATATAATAACAATACATATTAATATTCACATATAGTCATTATTATATAGCTCTTAATATTCATGTATAATCATTTATTATTACCCCTGTTTTGTTAGTCACTCATTCATGTCATATGTGGGAAGAAGACTCAGTCCTTGCCATTAGGGAGCTTGCAGTTGGGTTGGGAGACAGACAACGCAGGTACCTAAGAGTGTCAGCAGTGCTAGGAGAGAGCATCACGTCACAGCGGAATTGTGTTGGGCACCTAAAAGGAGGAGGCTTGTGATAGTTGAGATTTATTGAATACTCTTACATGGATCATTTCATTTAAATTCCCCAACAACTCTGTGAGGTGGATATTGTTCTTATCTTCATTTTATAAAGGTCAAGAGACTTACGGGTTTTCATGATGACTAACTTGTCCAAGTCCACCCATTAATGCATGGCAGAGCAAGTCAGCCTGAAGTTAAAGCCCAAGTCCTTAACTACTAAGCATGGGAATGGTAGTCTGAACTAGGCTAGTGGCAGTAGAAATGGAAAGAAGTGGATGAATTTCAGAGGTATTTAAGAGGCAGATCAGAGACTGATTGGATGTGAAGGGGTTGGGTGGACAAAGGATGAATCAAGAGTGATGCCCAGGTCTTTGACTTGAACATCAATGTGGATAGTTGGGAGAACACAGGAAGAGGGGGTGTGTGTAACGGCTGGGATGTCAGTCATCCAGAGGTCAGGCCGGAGGCAGAGATTTTGCAAACTATACTGTATTATACAAGTATTACTTACGAATTGGAAGTAATTCTAACAACCAGACGAATTGTGCTGATTTGCAATTTTGCTTGCTTCTTTAGTACGTCATTCAGAAACTGGGGACATACCTTGTCAATTTTTTTAAGCCCAATTTACTTATATTGTATGTCTTCATATATTTCCCTAAATATTCAAAATTGAAGAAAATAGAAACTTTTGTTACTGGACTTATACCTGAACTTGCTTGCTGTTCATTAATTTAAACATTGTCGTGAAATGATTTGTTTTCTGGTTAAGGTATAAGAGCACCAAGACTTAAGGGACTGTGTCTCTGCCACCGCCAAGAGTCTCTTTTCTGCCTTTCCATATCTGTCAGAATCGTTTACTTGGAGATGTTCAAACACTCTTATGCGTTTTATCTTTTGAGCCAGAAAACTACGCTTTGCCAAAGTTAAGTGGGTCTTGCATTCCAACAGACTGTAACTGGCTTCTAATTCCCACCACATGATCATCACATGGGTTCTCCTCCCAGCCAGAAGCCTTTCCTCCTGCCTCGGCATTTCCTGCAGCAGAGGCTAGCAGGATGTCTGGTTAGTGCTGCAGGACTCACTGACAGCTCCAGGCGGTAGTCAGTGGCATTCACATCAGTGAGTCAGGGTAGTTGGTTTCTCAGGTTTATTTAAAGACTTAGGTGTTTTATTTTGTTTCTAATTTTAAAAAGAAAACTTTTCTGACTCCTCTTTGATTAGTTAGCAATATTGGTTAGTAATATTTCTCAATGTTTTCATTCAACTTTTTTCCCTAAGTTATGTTTTCTTGGTTTATTTAGTATTGTTCCTTAAATATTTTATACCTATATCTGTTGAATTAGATTAATATAGTTTTATAATTTTATTTTTAAAAACAGAGGTACTTAGCAAGATGTAGTTTTTCTTTGTATTTTAAGAACCAGGTTTATGCTGCTGATAAATGTTCATAAAAGATATTTTAAATCAGACCACATGGTAAATTTCTGTTTTCTGACATAGCAAATGCCGTTCGTACCTGTTTTAGAAAAAGGAAAGACAAGAAAAACTAGAGGAAAGTTATGTGAGCAGTTTTGCTGATTGTGGCTGGTTTGGGGAAGATTTTATATGTTATTTGGGTTAAGTGCTACACTGAAGCTATAGTCTAAGCTGTCTTCAGCATTTTATAGCAGTCCCTGGAGTCACGTCTGGTCTTTTCACTGTCAGGTGTGCCTTTGCACGTTGTGGGAACAGAGTACTCCATTGTAGGTCATTTGAATGGGAAGCCATACACATTTCTCAGGCATAAACAAAGCAGGTTACCTAGAAAGATCTGTGTTTCAAGCTATTGGCCAAGTTAAAAACCTCCATAGTTTCTGAATAGATGCAAACATGTACATATTCTTACCTGGGCTATTGCAGCACTCTCCTAATCAGTCTTCCTGTCTTCAGGGAGGTGTCTTCCCCTTCAGTCCCTCCTCCACCCTACCACTAAATTTATCTCATCCAAACCTCCCTTCCCTCCCTGTCTTCACATGCTTCAATGGCTCCCTGTAACAACACAAAGAGGTTAACCTCACAGGGTGCAAAGCGCTTCATGAACTGAGTCTCGGCCTTGCCTTTGGCTGTTCTAGAATGTGTCAGCCTCTCCACACATCTCAAGACTTTGCTGTGCCATTCCTGCTGCCAGGCATCCTAACTGACCCCTTCCCCTGCCAAATGGTCTTCACGGCTTTTAAGACGGACCTCAAGCCCGAGATGTGCCCAACCCCTTTCCTTTCTAACTTTCCTCCCTTCCTGGCAGAGTGCACCTGTGTGCCCAGGTGCCTGTGTACTTGGTCAGAGCACTTACTGTGTGGCGCGTGGGGTTTCCTTGTCCATCTTGGACTGAGCTCCCAGGGAGCAGGTTCTTTGTCTCCCACGCCCAGCACCATGCCCGCCCCCACTGAATGTTTGATACATGGGTGTTCAATGAAGGACTGAATTCAGGACATGCCAGCTGTACACTTTATTGTCACTCCCACTCCCAGATCTGTCCCCTCCTCGGGTCCTTAGCTGAGAGCACTGTCATCCACTTGTCATCTAGATGAGAGCCCAGTTTTCTTTGACTCCTCCTCCTTCCTCACTGGGAACGTGCCAGGTCCCCCAGGAATACCTCACAGATCTCTGCCACCGTCTCCACTCTCTGGTTAGGGTCAGACCATTTTCCTCTCACTTGACTTCTTCAAATGGTCTCCTGACCCTCATACCATTGTCTCCCTTCAGTGTTTTCCTTCCACCACAGCCACATCTGATCTTGGCGTTCTCTTGCCCAAGTCCCTCAGGGCTTCCCTGTTGCCTCCAGGATCCTGGCCTGCCCCTAGCTCAGCTTTCTGCCTCCGTTCCTGCTGTGCTCCCCACTATTCCCCCTGTGCCTCCCACCTCAAGGTCACCTGAACTAGAGCGACCCCTGACCCCAGCCAGCTCTGTGGTAAGCACTGGTAAGTGGAACTGTCAGCCACTTGGCTGCAGGCAACATTTCTGGCCACATACTTGGTTTAGGTCAAAGCAGATGCCTCCATTGTGACTCTGATTTTATCAGATTCCTTCTGCATGTGCTCCCAGCCTCTCCATCATACTCGGCATGGATGGTGCCTTCCACAGAGGCTTTGGGGCTTTCAGGTGACATTTGCAGTTAGGAAGTGCTCTGTGCTACCATAAGATAAACACTGCCTCGCCAAAAGCTCGGTTTTCCTTTCGGGTTTGCTAACCACTGCTCTTTCTGCCTTGGCGACAGCCTTGGGAGGCTCTGTTTAACATAGGAGAGCCTGCAGTAAGCCCTCATCGGGTCATCTTTTTAAAGGATTCTTAGGAGGCATCAAGTAGTGTAGGTAGTAACCAGAGAGCTATTCCAGAGTGTTGAAGAAATCTTACACACTGAATCTAAGTTTCAGTCCACCTTTTTTGCTGGACTACAGCTAGAAAAGTATGGGATTTTGTCCTAATAGGCCCTATGGGGCCTGCCCACTGAGTACTAACTATGGTTTGGGGCTTGGGATTGGAATAGCAGGGTGTTAAGAACTTGGGCTTTAGATTTCGAGTCCGCCAGATCTGAATTGAGTCTTTGCCTTGCCAGTTACAAGTTGCATGACTTTGGAAAGCTATTATCCTCTCTGATGGTCCCTACTTTGTAGGTGCGTTGTAAGGATTAAATGTGATAGTCTGTGAAAAACACTGAACAGCAGTGTCAGGTGCTAGGAAGAACTCAGTAGACGTTAGCAGCTAGCTTTATTGCTGTGATGACTAATATTTACTCTGTACCCAAGCTCCAGTTTTGTAAGTCTTGCTGCAGAGATAATTGTGCAGGCTTACCCAACAGGGTGTGGATTAATTAGCTGATGTTGGTAAAGCATGTCATAAACCTCTGTATATAGTACATTAAGCTGAGTCAGACTACAATTGGTCTAGTTCAAAGACTTTTCTTGCAATGTGCTCTGTACAGAAAAGGCTCGTTTCTTTTCAGGACTGGTGATGGGCCATTCCGTACTCTGGTTTGTTCCCAGTGAAATCAAGCTGGTAGGACAGAATCTTGCTGCCTGAAGTCACACATGTGAGCATACACAGCTTTTTCCTAAGGGGCTCCTAGGAGAGACATGGCAGAGCCCACGGTACACAGTAGTTTTGGAAAGCAGCTGTTGTATGTTGTGCCCCCTCTTCCCTGTACTACAGCAGAGTTGTGGGAGCGGCACATGTGTGCCCTCTCCTCTAGCCTGCGTGCAGTCTGATGCTGGCAGCTGCCTGACCGGGTTTTCCATTACATTTGCAGCACTTGCCAGGAAGCTCTAAAGAAGGGAAGGATTCAAGCAGCCAGTGGCCCTCGCTTGTTTTGAAGGCAGGGAATGGTGTTTATCATCTCTGTTGACCAGTCTCTAAAGGATACACATGTGGCGGAGTAATATTTTAGACTTAGCCAAAGTAAAAATTAGTAAAAGAATGACTTAGAAGAATAGAAAATGTTTCTTGAATCTGAAATACTGTAGCTTAATGGAGAGCCTCCTGAGGGAGCAGTTGCAGGAAGGTGGGTCTTCTGGAACATTTTCTGTCTGCAGCAGGATCAGCAAGGTCCTGCCCGGTGGTTTTTTTTTTGTAAGTAAAGTTTTATTTATGAATTGTGTATGTCTGCTTTCATGCTACAGCAGCAGAGCTGAGCAGTTGTGACAGAGACCACATATCTCACAAGCCAAAAATAATTACTCTGTCCCTTTAGAGGAAAGGTTTGTCAACTCTAGTCTAAAACAGAGACCTTCTCAACTGCCTTTTAGCAAGACTTGGAATCTTAGAGAGGAGTGTTTAAGAATCAGGTAGACTTGGATTCACACCCCAGTCCAGCTGCTGACTAGCTGTGTGACCTTGGGCAAGTGGCTTAACCTCTTTGTGCCTCAGTTTCATCATCTGTAAACTGAGATAATAGTTAGAACCTGCCTTACAGGGTTATGAGAACTAAATAGGTTAATACCTGGAAAGTACTCATGGTGGCATCTGGCATGAATTAAGTGCCCTGTAAATGTTAGCTGCTGCTGTTAGGATAATTCTGTGGGTCCATGAAGCATAGTCAACGTGGTGCTGCCCCAGGCGGATGCCAAGGTAACTTGAACAAATCCATCTGAAACCCATTGCTGCTAACTCAAAGGAGTAAGGGAGTCTCTGATGTAGCTGAGAATTATCCCAGTGCCTGGGCTAAGACCTTGTTCCCATGCACTCTGACCTTCAAAACAATACTGCTAAAGATGGGCTGTCTCCTGGCTGTCACTTCATCCCTATTCAGTCATTTGTGATGTACCTTTATAGGATGAGGAAGTATTTCCCCCTCATACCATGATTCCTGGTATTGTTTTAAACTTGGAATTTAGATGAATCTTCTCACCTTGTTCGTTCATTCATTCATTCATTCATTCATTCATCAAACATTTGTCTGATACCTGCTGTGTGCTGGGAACTGCTGCATATTCCTGTCTAGATGCTGACACAGTGCTTGTGGATTCATTCACTTGCCTTCCTCCTGGCTGCCAGCTCTGGCTAATTTTGAAAGGGTTAGCACCCCAGTAGGATGCCAGAGCCAGGAACCTTCATTATATTTGCTTGACTTTATTTTGGGGAAAGGAAGAGAGGGTCCATGTTTCAGGGTCCATTAATGCCTGTTCCTTGGGGCAGCTGAAGGAAGTCAGGGAAAAGGTTAGCCAGCTGTCTTCAAAGAGGGCCCAAAAAAGTAGGATTAGCCTCTGCTAGATCTTGCAAAGGATGACCATGAAAAATAAAACAAGCCTCTGCAGAGCTCAGGTCTTATACCTAATGGAACAGCAAACCCAGGAGAACTGAGGCCAAGGCAGGCCAGCCACACCCCTTCTCCCCCAGCCGAATCTGCACTAGTCAGACCTGGTGGCTCTGCCCTTCTGTTAGGAATAATCCCTGAATCTGAAGAGAAGCTTTAATTGAGCTTTGGAAACACAAGACACGTTTTCTAGGCAGGGTGTGTTGATGATGGAGGATAGTTGTAGAAAACTGCTGTGCAGCCAGGGGTTAGGGGATAGTAAGAGAAGGTGAAATGGACAGTGGAAACTGGCACAAAGTGAGCCTGCCAGGCTTTGCAGCTGTGCTTCTGTGTTACCATCCATCATTACCAATCCAGTGCCCTAAGCTTGGTAGGATCTGATCATGTCCTTGTGCTGCTTAAATTCCCATTACACTTAGAATAAAGTTTAAATCTAGCCACCACATCTTGTGTGCCCTCGCTCTGCCTGCCGTACCAACCTTGTCCCGCCTCCACACCTCACACCCCTTGCTCCTGCTCCACCCTGCTTTATAGCTCTTCCAACAGGCTGTGTACCCTTCCCACCTGACAGTCCCTCTTTCTGGAAAGCTGTCCCCATGGATAACTCCTAGTCTTTCTTCAGGGATCTGCTTAAAACATACCTTAACCTTAGAGATCCTCTGGGCTTGCTGTGAGAACCCCCTAATACATCCAGTGTTTCCTTTGCAGTTCTCATTATGCTTGTCACTGGTTTTTGATGCCTGCTTCCCCAGTAAGCCTCAGGAGGACAGGGACCATGCGTCTTTGTTGGCCACATTATAATCGTTCACTACCTTTGTTCACTGACTCAGTAACCAGAAGGAGCAGTAATTTGTAAATGGGGAGGGGCGGGAGGCAAGCTTTAACCTTTGATTTTGTTTTCCAAATAATTTCTAAACAAAATAATTATTTTACACACACTTTTTTAGGAATTCTCTGGGTGCCATTTTTCAGTGACTGTATATGCATTGGACAGATCTTACTTGCTTTTCTCTTCTCCATGCAGAATGAAATGTGCCTGGCCACTCAGCAACTTTCTAAGCAACTGTTGGCATATGAGAAACAGGTAACTTGATATTCCTGTGGCATGTGATGCTGTGCCCAGGACTTTCCTAACTGGAGTTCTTTAAAAGAAAGTCTCAACGACATTTTTAGAGCCCTTTCACCCTCCCTCTCTTGTTTTCCCCTAGTCAATTTCCACTTCTTCTTTTCTTGCCTTTTCCTTTCCCCTGATAAAGTCTAACTGGTGATTATCTCAGAGTCTGTGTGATGTACCCTCATTAGCCTTCAGAAGTGATCAGCTGCCCTTGACCACAAGTGAATTGACACTCACAGTTCTAGGAAATAAGCCCCGAGATACTGAACAGAAGGGCGATGGCCAACCAAGGTTTGGGAGGGGCACTTGTGTGCATCCTGGGGCCAGAGCGAGGGGAGAGCTAGTCTGCTGTTAGACGCTCTGACGTGCTGTGCTGGCGGGGGAAGGAAGGATGTGGACGGGGAGGGCGGGGTGGTGCAGTGGTGCTGAATTCCCGAGCATTCCATTAACACCTGGCTCTTCCGTTCTCCCATCTTAGAATTTTGCTCTTGGCAAAGGCGATGAAGAAGTAATTTCTACACTCCATTATTTTTCCAAAGTGGTGGATGAGGTAAGATAGCAACATGGCAAAATTTTTTTGATTCTTATTTGAACTTTCTTTCAGCTTTCACTTTGGTCCACTTTCCATTTTTAGGTACCTACTTAAATATCTAAAACGTTATCTCAACTTGTTGATGTCCCAAGGTTTGTTTCATAAAGGAGGTTGTATACTCTCCCATTTACTTCTGGTTTGAGGGGAAGGGCTTTGATATACGTGAACAGTAGATCAAAAGAAAGATTTCCAAACGTTTAGTTTCCTAAGGAGAGTGTATTATTAGTCTCTCAGGACTGGTGTAATAAATTACACATAGGTGGCGTAAAGCAATAGAAATTTATTCTCTCTCAGTTCTGGAAGCCAGAATTGTGAGGCCAAGTTGTTGGCAGGGCCGTGCTCCCTCCAGAGGCTCTAGGGTGTAGGGGAGGGTCCTTCCTTGCCTCTTCTGGCTTCTGGTGGCTCCAGCTGTTTCTTGGCTTATGACAGCATCGCTTCACTCGCCACCCTTCCTTTTCACATGGCCTTCTCCCCGTCTCCACCTGACCCTCATGTTTTTTCTCTTGCCTGTGTCCTCTCTTCTTATAAGGACATTTGTCATTGGATTTAGGGCCCACCTGGATAACCCAGGATGATCGCATTTCAAGATCCTTCGTTACATCTGCAAAGACCATTTTCTCAAATATCCACATGTTCTGGGTGGGGAACACCCAGAACACATTCCTTTTGTGGGAAACACGGTTCCACCCACTGCAAAGGGTTTCATACAACTGCTATTGTAGCTGTATGGTTTAATACACTTGGAAGGTTTGTTGAAAGTGGGTATTGTTGTAGGAAAAGTATATAAATCCTCATTGTAAAAAAAAAAGTTCAGATACTTCTGGTGCTGGGCAGAACCCTCTTCAAAATTAGATGGGTTTAAACTGTGTCACCTTTCAAGGAGTTTAAGCTAGAAAATCATGATAAAGAATGTGCAGAAAAGAGAATATGCAGATGCCACTTAGCTGTTAACTCATTGATACGAAGTAAACGCTGTCTTCAGATTATAAAATGGGAAACTAATATTCATGTAAAATTGTACTGGTGGCATTTTCATTCATTCAGCAAATCAATCCAGCGGGCCGTCGTTCACTCAGCAAATGCAGTTGACCCCTGCTGTCAAGCACAGGTGCTGTTTGGGGCACTGGGGACACCAGACAGCAAGCTGACCAGTTCTTTTTGGGCTCATCCTCTATCCCACTCCTGTGACTTTCTTTAAAATGTGTGTGGAAATGGATGGATAGTATAATTAGGAGCAAAAAGTAATTTTTTTGGAAAGTGAGGAGAAAAATGTTTATTAACCAACAGTGAATAAATAACCCGGGAGAAGCAAGGACCACACCCACTGGAGTCATGTGTTTTCTTGACCAGAAGAGCGTGGCTAAGGACACGTGGTTAGTCGTCAAAACCCCAGAACCAAGGTTTCCAGTTAAAATATTTACTCGCAACCATATTTTCACGGGCAGGAATGGTGATGATTTTAGTGGAGGGTGAATCACTCTCCAAGGACAGAAGCCTGGAAGTGTGATTGTCTAGGTGGTACCATGGCCTCCAGGAAGTTCAGCACCATAAGGAGTTTCCAGAGAAGCAAGTGGAAGCAGTTGGCTCAAGGAAGAGGGGAGTTGCTTTTGAGGTGGTTTCTCTCCCCAGGTCTATACCAGGTTGCAAAGTTTTCAAGACAAGTAATTTTTCTCCAAAGTTAAAGATAACTCCAACTATGGGTAGTTTTGTGCGGCTTATATTTAATAGAATGCCCTGGAAGCAGATCTTCATGTAGTGGGAATGCAGAGATTTTGGGCTTTGATGATTTCCCCAAATGCAAGGTTTCTAGATCCCCTCCTTGGAGTGCATCTGAGACAGGAAATCGTCATTACGGATTCCATGGCCAAGCAGGGGTCAGGCCCTCTGCTCTGAGTGTTTTCTCTTCACATTCCTGCTTCATCCTCACAGTGGACATTCAAGGAAGATGGTGTTCGCATTTTCTATGTGACACTGCTGAAGTGCCAAGAAATCTTCCACGCTCTGTCCACTCCTCAATGAAGGCACTGTGTTTAGAAAGGTTGTCCCATACCTCTCAAAAGCCCCAAGGCACAAAGTCAATGAGACGCACCCTTTGAACCTTAAGGAGAAATTAGGAAGAAAATGAGTGGCGAGGAAATTTGCCACTCCTGAAGTGCGTAACCATTAGAAAACCACCTGATCTCCCTGAGTTCTGGTTTCTTCATCTGTAAAAGGCAGTTGCAGGAAAGCCCACTTAATTGGGCTGTTATAAAGATTACATGAAATAATGTATATCAGGATTTAGTAGGGCCTTGAGGTAGAACGGGAGAAAGAATCAAGAGCTGTTAAAACTATCTGGTGTGGAGGATCACAATTGGGTACAGTCTTCTCATTCTTAGAAAGGTTCTTTTCTAAAGAGCAGAGGCCTGGAGTCCAGCTGAGTTGTTTCAGTAGGAAGCTTCCTTTCTCCAGAGCGTACTCCCAGGCCCACAGCTGGCTGTTGTTTTAGGGTTAGTAGGTTCCCAGCAGGCCTGCCTTTCAAATGTGACTTAAGCGCTTTGAGAGTGAGGGAGCTCACAGTGGCCTGGTGAGGTGGCAACTTGTTCTGAGCCCTCCAGTAAGCTGTGCTTCCTGCAAGCACATCAGAGTGTCCTCGTTCCCCAGGTAGGTGTGGCTTACACAGAGAACGTGAACCAGAATGTGCACAGTAAACAATAACCAAGGCTCAGAGGCTCCTTTAGCAAACTTAACCGGTCAGTTAGAACCTCACACTTAGTTTTTAATACCTCTAGGCCTGTATCATTTACTGCTTTAAGAGGGCATTTGTTTGCTAAGGAAGTGTAACTGAGCTCTCTAAGCATGTTGACTCCTTGGTGAAATGACAGTGTCAGTAATAGTGAATATAATTTCCCTCAATAGATGTCTCTTTCTTTCAGCTTAACGTCCTCCATACAGAGCTGGCTAAACAGTTGGCAGACACAATGGTTCTACCCATTGTACAATTTCGAGAAAAGGATCTCACAGGTAAAGTAACTGAATCCAGTGCCAGTTACCTTCAAAATATTAATTCATTTAATAATAATTCATACTGCATTAATTTCTTCAAGTGTATGGATCGCTGAGAAATGCCCTCTCTTTTTGAGCAGTTCAGTTTAACTAACTTTTATTGAATCTCCACTGTGTTCTTGGCTCAGCTAAAGGAGGTCACAGGCTAGTAAAACAAACTTGGAATCAGACAATGGTAACATCATGTGATGAGGGCAGCAGGACAGAAACATGCAGGGAATAGCAACAGCACACAAAAAGACGTCATTATGCTTTGGAGGACAGGGTGCCAGGGAAGGCTTCCTGGAGAAGGTGATCTCTAAGTTGGGCTTAAAGGATGAATTAGTGTTTACTGAGTAGACAAAGAAGCAAGGCTTGTGTTACCAATGGGGAGCATCTGTAAAGGCCCTCTGTTCTTGGGGAGCTATGACTGCTGTGGAGTGTAAGGTGGTGGGGGGCTTGGGGAGAAAAGAGGGGTGGGGACCATGCTTTATCCGTGCAAGACTTTGGGCATGCAGCTGTGAACAGGGTGGCTCACTTTAGTGAGTGGGGTATCGGTGACTAGTTCGGAGAGTCTAGTTGCCCTTTTGGACTAATTTTGATTCTTCTACTAAAATAATACTTTAGAATAATTTTATCTCTCTTTGAAATCAGGATAGCCAAAAAATAAATATAAAAAAGAACAAACAATCTTGAAAAAACTTAGTTGATGTTACAAAAAAGAATCCGAATTTTCTGGTCCTTCTGTTATTTCATTGAAATTATTCGTTGCTTAGAGATTAAAGAATTGTATTTTTTGTATCAGTATTTTAGAACACTGGTAAAAAAATTGTTGACCAAAGAAGCCTAAACCTGAGTACTAAAAGGTCTGTTCATTATAATACATCCTCTTTAAAACTGTAACACCTTAAATTTTTAGGCAGAAAAGGTACAGTGTAAGTCAAAAGGCAAATCTTTTAAAAAAATAATAATTTTGTATTTCTCAATTATAGTTGACATACAATATTATGTTAATTTCAGGTATATAACCCAGTGATTAGACATTTATATACTAAATGATCACCCCAATAAATCTAGTACCCATTTGACTCCATACATACTTGTTACAATATTATTATTATTAATTTATTTATTTATTTATTTATTTATTTATTTTTTAATATATCTTTATTGACTTCAGAGAGAGGAAAGGAGATGGAGAGAGAGATATAGAAACATCAATGATGAGAGTCATTGATTGGCTGCAGCCCGCAACCCGGGCATGTGCCCTGACCGGGGATAGAACCCCGATCGCCTGGATCCTAGGTCGACGCTCAACCGCTGAGCCACGCCCGGCCGGGCTACAATATTATTGACTATATTCCCTATGCTGTACTTTACATCCCCATGACTGTTCTGTAACTACTAATTTGTACTTCTTAATCCCTTCACTTTTTTTCCCATTGCCCCAACCCCCTCCCATCTGGCAACCATAAATATGTTCTCTGCATCTATGGGTCTGTTTCTGGTCTGCTTGTTCATTTATTTTGTTCTTTAGATTCCAAATATAAGTGAAATCATATGGTATTTGTCTTTGTCTGTCTGACTTATTTCACTCAGCATTCTCTAGGGCCATCCATGTTGTTGCAGATGGCAAGATTTCATTTTTTCTTTTTTTTTTAGTGGCTGAGTCATATTCCAGTGTATAATACGCAGAGGGCAAATCTTAAAGATGCCTTTTCCCTCTCTTTGAGCTCCCCCCCTGTGATCATATCACCTGAGGCTGTAGGGGCAATAATGGAACTGGCATAAACTCTTCCCAGGGTCAGTGTGACAGCACTAACTCTTGATAAAGAATGTCAGTTAGTTTGTATAAAGAGAAACTTTGATCTAGCAGGGCTTTTAGTGTTGCTCATCTATAATCACACAGAGTCCAAACCTGCTGAATGCAATCATGTGCAGATTAATACCAACCAAAAGCCTCATTGGGTGCATTTTTAAAAAAGATTTCCTCTAAATAAAATTATTAGAAGTAGCTGGGGATATCATTTTTTAAACAAATCTTCTGGAAAGAAAATAATCACCCCCCCTAAGACCTGTGTTGTCAGACTTATGTCTTTTCGCTTTGTTTTTTGGGAGGCAAACCTGGGGTTGAGAATGTCCCACATAGCCTTAGTGACAAGGGTCTCATTAATCAGGGAGAGCTCAGCATGTGGGTTAGGAGTATTTATCCATGATGGTTTTTGTTTTTTTTTAAAGGAGAATAAACTATTAGTAAAAAGAGCTTCTTAGTGTCATTGAAAAAATTAAAGTATCCTTTTTTGATGACACCAAGACGGATCTGAAGTGTCGGTGCAGCGTCAGAACCAGTTTAGAACCTGCACCCTCTCCTGGGACGGTGGTGTTTCACTTTGCTGCCTTACTCATTTGCTCCCCAATACACGTACATAATCTGAGTGAGGACAGCACAAGAAATATGAGGAAAGCTACTTAAAGTTGATAAGGAAAAACATCATGACTCTGCTCCAATAGGAAGGAGAAGGAGAGAGAAATAAGGAAAAATGCGAGAAGAGAGGCAGGAAGCAGCCGATACGAGAGAGAGAGTAAATATGAGGTGAAGAGAGATTGAAAGCTGGAGACAGTTTTGAGGAATACTGGAAAGCCACATAGAAGATGCAGAAATGCTTTGCTCTGACAAAGTAAAAATGGAGAGTTTTAAAACTGTAGGACGCATCACTTTCTTGGAGGTGTCTGTGCTTTGGAGTTTTTAACCTTGGACTCCCATTGCTCTCATTGATCTTTTGGGGAGGGGGGTTTTCTTTGACTTTGTTTAGCCATCTTTGTGTATGATGGGGTAGGGCCCACATGGGGTAATCGTTATTAGTGTTGCTTGTTGCAAGTGCAGTATACTAGATTGCTTTAATTTTTTTTGTTAAAACAAGCACCCCGTATTTTTTTGTCAGATGTTAAAATTGAAATGACAGGAAATTTCTAGGATTTGAGTCTAGTCAGGGCTTTCTGAGGAAAGATGTGTGAAAACACTCAGGGCTGAAGCGTCAGAGCCTACGTTTATACTCCAGGTCTCCATGCATAGCACTGGGCCTACCCTTGTCCCTAAGGGCCCTCTCCTTCGTAGATCCTCACATGCTGTCTGGAGAGAACTGGCTCCGTGCACCATGGGCAGTGAGAGTCCCTGAGTGGGGTTCAGCTGAAGCCACAAGCTCCAGGGAGACCAGGATTCCCAGTCACAGGCAAGGGCCCTGTGAGGGCAGAGGCCCTGAGGTGCTGGGAGTGCCTTCCCTGTCCTCGTGAGCACTGCACACCTTTATTTTCATGGGCAAGCACAAAGCTCTGGATTGGCTTGTTTTGTTTCACTTTGCTCTAAGATCTCTCTTTTGTCTTGTGCAGAAGTCAGCACTTTAAAGGACCTTTTCGGACTTGCCAGCAATGGTAGGCATCCTCTCTTCTTAGTATGGGTTAGCGATGCGGGCGGATTTAGTGTCGGGGCAGACACACTAATGACGTTCTTGCCTCTCAGCCCACTTCGGTGCTAAAATGTCTGTTTACTTGTAGAGCATGACCTCTCGATGGCGAAATATAGCAGGCTTCCTAAAAAGAGAGAGAATGGGAAGGTAAGACTTCCTGCCTTGTGTGGTTTCACCTCACATAGCTCCTCTCGACTTTTCCTGCTGGGAGTTTGTGGCATTGAGGGTGTCCTGGTGAATTTCTTCTCGTTTTTCCTATATGTGGACTTTTTAGTTTTGTATTCTAAATCTCCTAAGTAGATTTTCACTTCCCAATTCTAGCTTTAAAAACTGGTTTTCAAACACCAAATTGGGACCATTGTAAAATTATAATCACACTATGATTTTAACTTAAGCTGGGTACCTCACATGATTATCTGACTCATAGACACTCAGGCACTTGTTGACCCTGGTTCTTTAACCCACTGCTCTAGATAATATTGACTATTTTTAGGCATATAACCTTTATTTCCGTTATATAATTTTCTTAGAATAGTCTCACAAGTGACCCAGAATGTGTGTGGCCTTCAGTGTACTGGCCATGTTTTCCTAATGGATTGTGGCACTCCTAGTGCTACCAGGAGAATGTACCAGCTCACGCAGTGAAGCCTCACAACACTGACATGCTGTCACTTTGCTGTCTTCAATCTGGACATTTCAGAACATGAGGTGGAACCTTACCTGTGGTTCTCGTGTAGAAACAAGCATGCTTGGAAATTTCGAGCTCTTACCGAATTGCCACATCCGTTAGCTAACTTGAAGTTGTCCTTTCACCCCAACAGGTGAAGACGGAAGTGGTAAAAGAGGTGGCAGCTGCCCGTCGGAAACAGCACCTGTCGTCCCTTCAGTACTACTGTGCCCTCAACGCCCTGCAGTACAGGAAGCGCATGGCCATGATGGAGCCCATGCTGGGCTTTGCCCACGGACAGGTAGGCTGCGCTTCCCCTGAGGCGCTGGACCTGTGGAGCGTGGTGTGGCCTTCTTCTGGGGGAGCACAGAGGAGGAAACATGCACAGCTCCCCTGAAGCTCTCTGAGGCTCAGCACTTAGAGAGTTGGGGGTGGGCTGGATCGTCCTTAGCTGGACTTGCTGGGCTGTACATGCAGGAAACGATGACCTTGATCCCATGTCTCCTGTGGGGAGGAGCTGGCATGGCCCTTGTCTCTGATCCAAGTGACAGCCAGGGCTAGCCCGATTGTCTGAGAAGCAGCTGCCTGTTCAGGTTGTAGAGCCAGGCTCGCCAGCTAGGACTCCACAGTCCTCCGCTGCTCTGTGTGGTACTGTCACCTGAGCAGGGCTGTTCTCGGGTGGTACATGGCTGACGTGAATGCCAGCGCCTTGGCACATAGGGTGTGAGAAAACGTTGCTGGTGCTTGATGAAGTCGCTGTAGAGTATTTGGTTATCCCCCAAATTTATTGGTCTGCGGAACACTTGTCTACAGGAGGTCCCAGTTTCAGGACAGGGCCTTGACTGTGGCACCAGCCTGGCAGGGACAGGAGTGCCTGGGAATGTGAGGCTAGCATCACTGGCCCTCGCCCTCTGTTCCTGCCCTACTTTAGTCCCACGTATGTTAGCTCCAGACCTCACTCCCATGTGTGAGAAACGCACCTGGAACCTTCTCTCCAGTGATGATCTAGAAACAGAAAGGGATGTGAGGAAGCAAAATGTTGAGAAGGAAAAGTCAGCAACTTTTTAAAAATCCCATGTGAACACCTATTATTTTTGTAATACATTTTTTAAATATATATATTTTAAAATACGTCATTTTCATTCGGGGAAAGGGGGAACAATAGAGGATTTTTTTAACATCCAAATTCAGTTGTCCGCCATCTTAATGTGGTTATTACCAGTTGGGTAATGAGGGCACTGAAGTTGTTGTATGCCTTCAGCGGTGATACTTAATAGAACAGTACAATCTTTCTGTGCCATCTGAGTAAGCTGGGGTAAGCCAAAAAGTAGCTGGCCTAGCTGTGGGCTCCAGCCCTCAGGAAATCCTTGGGGCCAGCCCGCTTCCTCATGATGGGCACTTGTGCCCACACATGTTTCCTCTCTGTTGCCTTCCTTTCTTCCACTAAATATTGCAGCTCTGCCCTGGTGGATGTCCTACTTGTCAGAGAATGCCAGTACTGCTTCTCTCTCTAGTTAGCACCTCCAGTCACGCCTATCCCCCCTGGGCTGACAGGCCTTGCCTTTGGAGCAGTAATCCCTGCTCATTAGAGGCCCAGGGTCAGGGAGTGTCTGGAACTTAGTGTCAGAAAGATGCTCAGCTGCAGGCCTTGGACAGCGTTGGGAGCCTGGTTGTTAGGGGAGGGTCCTGAAAAGATCTAAAGGGTGGGTTTGACCTGGCTGCTTTCACTCTTCGAGGCTGAGGACTACACCACTTCCCCAGCCTGGCCCTTGGAAGCAAATGCCACTGGCCACAGGGGACTAGAGGAGATTGGGCACAGTAGCACAAACGCGCCCCGGGCCTGGGAGAGCGGAGCAGAGCGCACCGTCATTGTGGGGCAGTGGGAACATCGTGAGGACTAAGGTGGGCGCGTTTCATTTGTCATGTGGAAAGTATCCAGATTTCAAGACATAGACCAAATAGCCCCTCACCCTGCAGACTTCTTAGTTCTGGTGAAAGTACAGTTCTTTCTCTCAGACCAGGTTGCTGTCTAACCCCCTGAATCTTTGGACGATTTGGAAGCAGCCCTTTAAATCAGTGTTCATGGAACATCACCTTTGTTGGCTGGTGGTCATTTGACCGTTACACTTCCCACTGCTCACGAAGGTGGTGAACTGGGGTGTCTGGATGATGTTCCTCTGAATCAGACTTCTCCTCGCCACCCACCTTGGTGGTGGTTGTCCGATTCCATTTCTGCCTTCCCTGGCCCTAGGTAAACAGGCTTCCAGTTGTCATGATTTGGCCCTCCTGCCTGCAAACCAGCTGAGGTGTTGTCATCATGTCCAGGTTTACGAGAGCACACAGTGAACTCTAGTGTAGTATTTTCAGGGTAAGTGATATGTAACATGACTGTAGGAGCTGGCATCTTACCCTTCTGTCCATTCATCAGATCTTTGAGGGACTATGGGAGCCCTGCCCTAGGAACTTAGAGGATAGTGGAGGAGATCAGACATGGACTTGAGCATGAATTCCAAGGAGTTCAGGGAGGGGAAGGAGAGGAAAAGCCACCATGAAGTTGTGCTTTTAGAAATGCGTAATGCTCACTTAACAGAGTTTGATATGTAGCATTTCAAGGATTCAGAATGTTCATCTCTATGATTCAAAGATCATGGGGCCAGAACATCTCCCTGTGTGAATACCTGGCATTAGGATAATCTGATCATTATGTTTCTGTACCATGAGAACTAAGGACATGTGTGTATGTACTTCCCCAGGCTTCAGAACCTACCAGCCTCCTCAGGGTGAGAGGTCAATGTCCATGCCCACCACCCAGGCAGGGGCTGCTTCCAGGTCAGACCGACACGCTGGGTGATATGAGAGAAGACCCATGTCCAAGCTGAGTGTTTTCTCTCTTTCATGACGTAGGTTTGCAGCTATTGCTCCTCTACAGCCAGGCATGTAAAATGGAGCAGCTCAGATCGATAAGCAGCTTTTTAAAGGCCTAGCCATAGAAAGAGATGGCAGCTCGAGTTTCTCGGGCAGGATGGACGCAGATGCCAGTGAGGCACACAGGTGGTCCTCCTCCCTTTCTCAAACGCCTGCCCTTCAAGGTTTGTCAGGGGCCCAACGTGCGGGAAGTGAATGGCCAGAAGTCACAGGAAGTAGAGCAGTCAGTCCTTGATTGGCTCCGAAAGTCAGCAGCTACGGTTTCACTTTTAAACTGTGCAGTCCGCAGGTCTCCCCGGGCAGAGAGGGCACCCATCATAGAACATGGAGCAGAAAGGGGCTCCTCCTGCACTGAGCACCTATGCAGTGCCAGGGCCTTGCTGTGTTCTTTACAGACACGGTCCCCTTTCAGCTGACGTCAGTGTTGGAGGACCCTTTTAAGGGTCTTCAGTTTTCCCTCTGGAATTTTGGAGCCATGTCACCATCGTGCAGCCTCTGTTCAGAGCTGCACGTGGCTCAGTGAATGGGGTCGTCAGATGGTGGCCCTCACCTCTCTGAGAACCTCATGCTGCTTGTTTCTTGTTTGTGCTGTTGTGTATGTCATTTGCCACACACCGATTTAGCCCCCGAAGGTGCACAGGTGAAAAAGACCCAATCCTTGCCCTCAGGAAACCCACTATCTAGAATTCACACAGGAAAGAGGCTGATGATAATACCATAATTATCAGTAGTAATTATTGGCACACCTGGTAGATACCAAGCATTTAACTTATATGATTCCAGAGCTTTATAGCCTGTTGGCAAGATAGCAGGTTTTGCCATCCCCCTTCTACACGTGCACCCGGGGCTTTGGGAGTAACTCTCAGCAGTGGGGTGGGGCTCTTGGAGATGCTGCCAGTGCTGCGGGCGAGGAGGCCGCCCCCAGTGTCAGTCTCACGGTTAAGGAATTCATCCATCCCTTTCCTATTTTCAGAATATTGTAATTATGTCTTTCAGATTAACTTTTTTAAGAAGGGAGCAGAGATGTTTTCCCGAAGTATGGACACCTTCTTATCCTCCGTTGCGGACATGGTGCAAAGGTAATGCTGCACTCCAGTGGGTCCTGGTGCCTTTAGCTCTCCTGCACAATCCACCCCTTTGATTCCGGAGGCGGGTGTTTCTGGCCTTACAGGGCCCATGGAGCTTCGGTCTGCTCCCTGAATTCTCAGAAACAGCTCCCTCTTCCTAGCTGCCCACATTTGTGAATAGTGTGTTTAAAAAGTAACGATTTCTGCAGTCCCCAGCTCCTATGGAGCCCAGGGTCCTGTCTACCACATTTAAAGGTAAACAGTTAAAATGTCCGCAGGGGTACTTTCCTGTTAAGTCCAAGTGCCTGTTCGTAGGATCTTTTGTTATATTCAAATTTCACCTGTTAGACGCCTGAGTCAGTTTAGATTTGCTGTGGATAATTGCTTTTTTCTTTGAGCGCTAACAGCAGCAGAAGTGCTGCAGCTTTCCAGGAACCTCTGATCATCACATCAGTTTATAATAAACAAGGCAGTAAGCCTCTTTTGAATTAACAAGCTGTACTTCAGTCTGGCAGCTGCTTATTTTAAAAAATGTATCATCTCTCCAGACTGCCCCGCCCACCCTTAATGGATGCTGTGGCTGCTCTGACTCCCTTTGCCTTCTATCATCTGCGTCCGTGTCAGTGAGCTCAGCGAGGCTCCCTGGCACCTCCAGCACCAGGCCTTTTTCATTAAGAAATAAGACGTGGTTCCTTGAGTACTTTTCATGATTTCTGGGGTATAGAGATGCCTTTTTGTCTTGCTAGTGCACATGAGGGTTTTTCTGGGGGAGAAAATCCTTACCTTTCATCCAGTCCTCAGAGAATTTTGCCACCACAGAAGCTTAAGAACCTAAGCGGTTTTGTAAAGTTTTGGCTCCCTCCTTCTATCTCTTGTACAGCTTCTTTTTTCTCATATTCTATTCTATCAGCCTTGGCAGTGACAAGCAGATGTAGCTAATGAGATTTGTTCTTCAGCTGGCCTGTCCTGAGGCCACCAGTCATGGAGTCTCATCATTTCATTCAAATGTCAGAGTAGCCAGACCTCACTTAGATGGCGGCTTGCATCAGCTGCATTAAGCACGGTGCAGGCGCTGGGCATGCGGATCTCCACCAGCAGAATACAAGTATGCCAGCCCAAACTTACTAACCGCAGAACTCTCTTAGAGAAAATCCTGAGGAACTCCTTACTTGAACGTTTGTAATTCTGTCTTACCTCCTTTAACACAGTAGAGGAGTGGAACATACCTCGGATAGATGGGCCGTGTTGGCAGGTTGTGTTCAGGCCATCATAACCCAGCTTGTCACCACGGGGTGGTGCAGTCGTGTGGCTGTTTTAAAAGGAAGTACATTGCCCTGGCTTTGTTGGTGCACCTTGGTACCACTCCTGGTCACTTTCCCATCTCCAGTGACCGTCTCCCCGCTCCTGCCTAAACCAGGGTGGGGCAGGAATGAATGCTGTTTCCTTCTTGCCTTTCCGGCACTTTCACACGCCACCTGCACGTGCCGCCCCTAAGAACAGGCTCATCAAAGCTTTTCTGCCAAAGTTTGTATCAGCAGCTCTGAGCATGGATACCTTTGTCAGCAGAGCAGCTGTCTAGCTGGGTCAGCCCTGTTCAGTGGTTTACATTCCATTGTAAAGCAGCCTGGAGTCTCTGAGCTCCAGCTCTTGAGGCCCACGGGCGAGGGTGGAGAGCTGTGGCTCCTTCGGGAGCTGTGGCCCCCTCTGTGAGGCAGGGCGCCGGGAAGAAGGGAGGCAGCTCTGCCATCTGCTGCCCAGCAGTGCTGAGTGACTGACCTGACACCTTCTCTCCTAAGCATTCAGGTGGAACTGGAAGCTGAAGCAGAAAAGATGAGGGTGTCCCAGCAAGAACTACTTTCTGTTGATGAATCTGTTTACACGCCAGACTTCGACGTGGCTGCGCCGCAGATCAACAGGAACCTCATCCAGAAGGCCGGTTACCTTAACCTCAGAAAGTGAGGATGCGTTTCCCGCCCCTCGGGGTCACTAAAGGGCGACTGCTGAGTGCCCCGTGAGAGGGTGGGGTGGGTGAGGTTGGGGAGGACTCACACCACAGCACCCTCCTGCCTGGGACCCAGGAACAGTCATGTGAGTAAGAGCCCAGCAAGTGGACTCCAGTACATCACAGCCGCCCCCCCCCCCCCCGGTCACCATGGCCATTTGTCGATAGACTGCTCTTAACTGTCATCATCCTGGACCACTGAGACTTATTACCCACCCTTCCCTCCCCCCAGGCCCCTGATGGGGAGCCCTGCCACTGAGGCAGAGGCTGGGGGCCAGGAAGTGTTCCAGCATCCAGACTCAATCACACATTTAACTAGGGTCTTTAAATGTCCATTTGAAATTAGAGGATTGGGTTCAATTGCATCTAAGAGCAGAGAGAGACTATTGTCAGGTGTGGGGAAGACTCTGACTTTATCAGTCAGACGCTGTGGGTCAGTGGGGCCTCAGTCTCTTCATCCGTAAAATAGAGCTGATAGTTGCACCTACTTCATAAAGTAGTTACAGGGGTTGATTGAGGTAGTTCCTAGCAGACAGTAAGCACTCAAATGTTAGCCATTGCCCTCTTTGGAAATTGTAATTATTGCGGTGGGAAACCTAGTGCTTCACACAGTCGCTATTCAGTAAGTGCTGAATAAGGTCAATCAGGGTATTTGATCTCCCCCCACCAGAGGGTCTGCTGGGAGGAGCTGCCAGTTTTCTTACCAAGGGAGAGCTCCTCAGAGGTCTGTGAGCTTCCCAGTCACAGGCCAAGGGATACACACGCCACAAGGCCCTCATGTTATTTGCCAGAACTGGATTTTCCTCTTGTAAACAGCGCACGAAACAAGAATAGCATCCAGTAGGAACAAAACCGAATCTGGTAAAAACCCCCAGGATTCTGGGGGTGCAGTGGGCTGCGGTCACCCTGGTGATTCTAAGTAGCTATGGAGCAGTTCAGCTCCACGTCTTAGAGAAACGACCTTCCAGGTGTCGGTTCCTACTGGTGACAGACTAATTCTGTCCAGCCCATCTGTCTGCAGGGGCAGGTATACCCCGCCCTCTTAGTGGAGTTGCCCTGGGACTGGCATCCCCTCGTGAGCGGAGCCCATAGTCTCCCAGATCTATCTCAGTTGTACCTCTTCTGCTATTCTTTGCACTTGAATTCTTCTCAAAGCAGTTTTGCTTTAATTTAAAGGAACACACTGTCTGTAAATGCCACTAATACTCATAAAGGGCAGAACTTCGAGGTGCCACTCATGTTTCCTAATACTAATGGACTTTAAAACACAATTCTTACAGTAAAACAGGGCTGGTCACCACCACCTGGGAGAGACTTTACTTCTTCACCCAAGGCGGGAATCTCATGTGTCAGCCCAGGGGAGCTGTGGCGGGAGGTTTGATCCAGGACCTGGACAACTGCTCCGTGATGGCAGTGGATTGTGAGGACCGACGCTACTGTTTCCAGATCACCACTCCCAACGGGAAATCGTATGTCATGTGGGTTTTATGTGGGTGGAGAACCAGTGTGGTGACCCCACCCCTGCCTGGGGCCTCCTGGCTCATTCCTCCGTGGGAGCGGCTGTTCTGGGCAGTGTGGACCTTTTGGGAGGGTGGTTTTGTGTCCTAAGCACATGACCCATATGGTATCCAGCCTGCCTTATGTAAGGAGTCCCAGTGAGGATCTGTCTGTGGCTTAGAGAAGAGATGACCTATGTTATCATGTAAGATAGTGATAAAGGTGGCTGTTTGTCAGCACAGGCTCTCAGAGAGAAGGCTGTGGCTACGCCTCGCCAGTCCCTAGACTAATTTGTTTGTATTGTGGTGGGGCAGAGACGAGGAGAGTCAGGAAGGAAGACCTGCCTGAGGAGTCGGTGTTTCCAGCTGAAATGGGAGATGTGAGCAGTACAGTCAGCTGCAGGAGTGTCTGTCACTCCTCAGCATGCTGTCCCCATACATCACGGGCCCAGAGAGCTCTTGCTTTCGAAATGGCAGCCTTGTAGTTCATAGTAGATCCCGTCCCAGTGGGAGGTGCTCCAGGTTCACCTGCCTGGGGCAGAGTGATGGCCTGTGCTTCAGTCAGAGCTGCTCTGCTGGCATTTGCTCTCGGCTGGGGTTCCGAGTTGAGGTTTTATTTGAACATTGGCATGTTTGGGAGGGGTGGTGGGGCAGTGTTGGTACAGTGTTGACTGTCTCTTCTCCCAGCCTGGCAGAGCATCTTCCTTCCTCCCAAGTGATGGGAAATAACCCTGGAATGAAGATGCCTGGACTCTAGTCATGGTCCCAGACAGTCACTTAACTGCTCTGGACCTCGGTTTCCTCAGATGTGAAATAGGGATAAGATCCATGTTCCCCACCACCCATAGATGAGATGGGGAACAAAGGAACTAGCAGACGTGGAGTCCCATTAGAGTTGAGCCTTCACAAAGGGAGGGCAGTACTGTTTGTCTGTATTCCCAGCCCTCCATCGGCAGATTTTCAGTCCTTGGGAAGGAGTAGAAGGGCTGCTAATTCCTTCTTTGAGTGAAGTTGGGAGGAGTGGCTGGGCCAGAGCCCTGGTTGCCTTGGATCACCGAAGCAGGGCCAACAGGACGGTCAGCCGTGTAAGAATCACAGACTTGGGCTAGTGGATCTGAGCCCAGCCGGCTCATTTTATAGACAAGAAGGCCGAGGCCCAGGGACAGGGAGCGGTCGTTTGTCCAGATGACAGTGAATGAACAGCAGAGCCAGACACAGAACCCCACTCTCCTTCCCATTTTGTCGCCCTCCTGCGCCCTAGCCTTTGGGACCCCCCCCCCCCCCCCCCCCCCCGAGTTCAGTGTTTGTGAATAAGCCTCAGTCACTGAGGCATGGGAAGCGCTCACCCGGATGTGCTCTGTTTCAGGGGAATAACCCTCCAGGCAGAGAGCAGGAAGGAGAACGAAGAGGTAAAGGTCTGTTTGCTCCACTCCCCTCCTGGTGTAGTGGGCCCCCGGGGACTCAGCAGGCTTTTCATGTCCTCCACAGTGGATCTGTGCGATAAACAACATCTCCAGGCAGATCTACCTGACCGACAACCCCGAGGTAACGCACTGCCGCCTCCCGCACCTCACCCCTCCCAACCTGGAAGGTAAGCGTCGCCTCCTGGGACTGAGCCTGTCTTCCTGTGGGCTTTCAGGCCGTCGCCATCAAGCTGAATGAGACGGCTCTCCAAGCAGTGACTCCCATTACAAGCCTCAGAAAGAAACAAGAAAGCTCATGCCCCAGGTAACAAAAGGACAGAGGAGAGCTGGCTGTTGTGGAGCCCAGCTACGCAGGGGACTTCCATCCTCACAGCCCTGAGTGCTGTGCAGCCCGTTTGCAGAAGCAGTGACTGGTCAGGAAGGGTCCCGTTCACAGCTCGGACCAGGGGCAGGGCCGGGATTCCGACCTTTGCGCAGACAGCCCGTCCTTCCCGTGGCTGTGCTGCTGCAGCCTGAGCACACAGGACTCGTGTCGAGGGCCCTGCTGGTCGGGAGGCCCCCCACACTTTCTAGCAGCATCAACAAAGTTATGGAACCAAAACACACATTTTAAAAATAAGCAACAAAATCGCTTCATGTGTGTCCATGTTACTGCCCAGGTTTGCCTACAATATGTTGATCTTTTCACATGCACTTATTTTGCCTCTTTACACACATTTTTCATGTTTTTACATTTTTGTTGTCCCTTTTAATAGCCACACACTATTTCTTCACTTACCATTAGCTATGGAATATTTAGGTTGCTACCCCTTCCACTGTTTGCTGTTACCATTTACGGTGAGCATTTTCATGCTCATAGAATGTTTATTTGTAGAATGGCTGGAAGGCCTGATTGAAGGCTCCAACAGCATTCAACACATAGTCATTGGATTGTAAAGGCATTAAAAGGGATATGTTTTTCCCCTCCTACCTTATACTGTACTCCAGCCAGAAGCTGGAAAATTCAGAGATGGAAAGTGACAAGATTGTTCCCAAAGCAACAGTCAGTGTACCTGAAGCTGAAGAACTGATTGCACCTGGAACACCCATTCAGTTTGATATTGTACTTCCCGCTACAGAATTCCTCGATCAGAACAGAGGAAGCAGGTACGCACCTGCTTCACCTCGGGAGAAATGAAAATAAATTTGACATATCTCGTGTCCTTTTAGCTGAGCTGTAGTGACTGTCTGACTCTGGCTCTCCCTAGGCGTATGAACCCTTTTGGTGAGACAGAGGATGACACATTTCCAGAAACAGAAGGTAAGTGGTGCGTTCGGTGTGATTATTTCCCCTGCACAGAATGACCGGGGCCAGCGCAATAAGGTGTCAAGTCCTGTTCTAGTAGCTGTGACTAGAAAGATGGACTGAAATTATCACCCACAGACTTGTTTTCTGAGAAGTCATTAGGACTTGGATAAAGATGGAGGGGAAGCGGACAGCTTCTCACACCTGTTGCCCCACCAGCCACACCCATACTTTTCGTAGCCACTGCATAGAAAGTCGCCAAATGACTCATTCTTGACTTTGAAGGTCACAGGAAGGTTGTTGGCTTAAATTCGTATCTTTGTTCGATTTACATCCTTATATACCTGAGAATGTATTCCGTAGAGCTGACCGTAAGCCCCTGCTCCACAGAGCAGGACTTGATTTCCCGGCCAAGGGAGTGAGTGGCTGGAGGTGCTGGCCAGACCTCCTCCTAACCCAGCTGCAGACGAGCCTGAGAAGGCCATCGGAATGAAGTGCCCTTCCTTACGTGTAAAAGGACGGCTGCAGAATTGGTGCTTCTTACAGCTTTAGGAAAAAAAAAAAGCCTCCAATCTGACTCTCCACTTATGTCCAGCTGACTTTTCATGCAGTCCATTTGTAAACAGTCTAGAGGAAACTTTCAAACCTGTAAAAATGCTTCATATGGGAGTAACCATTTATGACATTTTATCAGCTGTATTCTAATACATTTTTAACTCATTACTTTTAGGGGCTAGTGAGCAAAAAGGCTTAGTTTAAAATGGTAGGTACATGAATTATTCTTATAGAAAGATCTTTTAAACTGTCTTCATGGTCTCCCAGTTACTTGCTGTCATTCAGTTTTGTCAGGTCGTATGCCTTCAAGCCAGCACTGGGAGTTCAGTAGAATCAAATAAGCAAACTCAGAGATCTTCATCCACTTGTGGATCACATCTCATCACTGCCCTTCAATCACAAATGAGCAGGACTCAAAATCTTACAAATGAGTCCTTTTGTAAGAGACTTAATCAGTGGGCCAAAGTAAGACATGTACTCACTGTCTTGTTTTATAGATGAAAAAAAAGTGGGTCTTTTCTAGTCTAAGGAGGTAGTTTGCAACAGACAAAACACAGACGACAGGAGATCCAGAGCTCCGGCAGCTTGCGTGCGGTTGGTGAAAGCGGAGCACTGAGGTCTGGGTAGAGAGCTCTCTAGAAAGCTGACCAAACCCGAGTCTGGAGGCAGTTCTCAGACCTGCACGTGTGACGCTGGGTGGGTGCAGATCAGCAGCAGGCAGGACGTGAGTGATCCTGAGTGAAATTGCTCTCTTGCAGATTCTCTTTTACAACAGATGTTTATAGTTCGGTTTTTGGGATCGATGGCAGTTAAAACAGACAACACTACCGAAGTGATTTATGAGGCGATGAGACAAGTGCTGGCGGCACGGGCTATTCATAACATCTTCCGAATGACAGAATCCCATCTGATGGTCACCAGCCAGGCGCTGAGGTACAGTGGGTTTCACTCTTTCTTGTAGCTTTATCGGATTCCCCATTAAGGCACATTTCCCACCCAAGCACTGGTGACTAGAATGCTGGATTGGACTAAGGGAAGGTGCTCCTCGTTTCTGTGCTTTTCCTTTTTCCATTTCCACTTCATACGCTGCACCAGATAGAAGATACTCCCGCAGTGGGATCTAGGAATCTAGTGGCAAGTGAATCCTGTTCATAAGGTTGCTGTCACTTGAGAATTACTCTCTGTATCTCAGAACTTGAAAATGGAAGGTATATATATATTTTTTGTCATTTCTGAGAGTACTACTTATAAAAATTAACAGTGAATACAGGACATAAGTCTTCTGAGATGACTAGACCACTACAAGGAAAATCTGATCAATATTTGTTGGACTGAAAATAAAGACGCCAAGAAATTTAACTACATGATTTAGGGGTTTAGGTAGTAGGATCTTGATGACCGATGGCAAACGCCTGTCAGGACAGGTTAGCGTAGGCTTTAGGAGTAGACTGCAGTTCTGTAGCTGCATGTAGCACCTGAAGCACAGCCAGCCTGAACTGAGATGTGTTGTGTCAAGTGCAGGATATACCAAATCTCTAAGATCTCGTCCGGACCTGATAAAGAATACAAAATATCTTATTAATAATTTAATATTTTAGATTTTACCTGTTTCACTTTTTTAAAATGTGGCTGCTAGAAAAATTTATGTGGCTTACATTCTATTTCTATAGGACAGCAGCATCACATTGGAGCCAAAATGTTTATGTTTATTTCTGGCTTTGACATTTATTAGTTGTATGACCTTGGGCAAGTTATTGAAACCCTGTGCTTTGGTTTCTTCAGCTATACAATGAAAATAACTGTATCTACACCTCCTAGTGTTGTCATGAGGAATACATTAAGTTAAAACATGTAAAACATTACAACTGTGACTGGCACATAGAAAGTGCTCAATGAATGTTAGCTTAAAAAAAGTTAACTAAGTCTTTGACAAAAATCAGAATATCAATTCTTCCATTCATTAAAATCAGTCCTTTTCATGTTATAAACCTTGTTATACTGAGAATTGGGTTCTTATGAATAAAACCTTATACTTATTTACACCTTTTTTCCAAGTATGTCCTGAATTTTTTATAGACATTGGCTCATTGCTCTTATAATCTCCACCAAAAAGATCAGAGTAGAAACATGGGAAAGTACTGGAACACACTAGTGCATCAAAGAACACAATCAACAACAAAAAAAAGTGCAGAGAGCCCACAAGCTCTTCTAAGAGTAAGTTATCCAACATTTGTGATATAATGTATCTCTTAAAATTTCAGGCTAATAGATCCTCAGACTCAAGTATCCAGAGCCAATGTAAGTATCCTCACACTTGCCAATTTTAGTGATACTCCTTCATTCATCTTTGTAACCACCTTAAACACAAATTAAATGACTATCACTAATAGTGCACTTTTTTGTGACTTTCCATGGAGAATGACCTTGTCTGTTGTTTAATTCCAGTTTGTAGTGTGATACTCAGTCTATTCCTATTTTTTTCCAGTTTGAGCTCACCAGTGTCACCCAGTTCGCTGCTCATCAAGAAAACAAGAGGCTGGTTGGCTTTGTGGTCCGCTTGCCTGAATCCACAGGCGGAGAGTCTCTGAGCACATATGTCTTTGAAAGCAACTCAGAAGGCGAAAAGGTCTTATTTTTCTCATCTTAAGATTCCATAGTATCTCAGTGCAAAGATATTTAAAGGGGTCTTTTGCACCCTCCTGGGTGGTTAGTTGATTGCTCTTTAGGACCCCGTCGAGGAGTGTAGGCAATAATACCTCCTAGGAAGGCCCCACTAAACAGAACCACCTAGAAGTAGAATTTCCCTTTGGAAAATACTTATTAACCAAAACAGAGTGAATGAAGAACTTGAATGGTGAGATATAATTGTTTATAGAACTGTCAGTAAATGTTAAAAGCAGTTTCCCTCAAAGCAAAAGTTACAATGGAGAAAATCTCATCTTGAAGAGAAACCAAGGAAGCAGCCACGAAGGCAGTACACTGAACCGAGTCTGTCCCGCAGGCGAAAGGCTTAGCGACGCACCCTGCTTAGATCAGTCAGAATCGGCCAGCCCTTCAGCAAGCGCCTGTTTGCCGCTAAACACGGTCACCGAGGAAAGGGGACAAGCATCCCATTAGGCATTTCAAACGCCAGATAACCGGTCTCCACTGACCTGTTTTGTTGTAAGCACAAGTTGGCAACAGCACACCAGGGACAGGTGGACGTTCATGTTGACATGAGCAGACAGTGACCTCGCTGAACTTCCACAATAGTGTTTTTCCTAAAATTTGTCATCCTTCTCTGCCTTTGCCAAAACCACTTTTCTTGTCTTTTGCAGATATGCTATGCTATTAATTTGGGAAAAGAAATCATTGAGGTTCAAAAGGTAAGGCCCGCTTTAGTGCTGGTGTAGCAGCTACTCGACACCTCCTGTACACTTAGGATGTCTCTCCAGACAAGAAATGGTGCTCACTGGGCAGGGGCTAAGCTCGGGATTTCCTTCTTAAGCTTTCTAACCACATTCTTGACCAGCGAGTTCCTCGGTCACTGTAACACATGTGGAGTTCTTAAAAATGTCACTGCTGTCGCTCTTGCTTTACATATATATATATATATATTTTTTTTTTTTTTTTTTTTTTTGCTTGCTTGCTGCTGTTGCCTAGATGTCCTGTCTTTCAAATTAGGATGGAACAAACTTAAGCATCTACCCTGTGCCCTCAGGCCTTGCTCCTCAGTGGTCACAGGCCCAGCAGCACTGACACGTCACCCAGATACTTACTAGAAATGAAAATTCAGACCTCCCTGTCTTTCATTCATCCACCAAGGTTTTGAGAGCCAAGTCTGTGATAGGAAGAGCCCTGGAATTACAGCAGGGAGCAAGACGGCAGTTCCTGCCCCCGGGGGTGGGGTCTGTAGCGCTCAGGAGAACCTTCTACAGGAATGGAAAATACGCACATCAAATGTGGCTAGTGTGACTGAGGAACTGGATTTTTAAATGTTATTTAAATTTAAATACTAACACGTAGCTGCTGAGGACCGCATTACAGTGGTTGTAGTGTTCGGGTGGGCAGGAAGACCAAGGACTAGGACTAAGACTGACGCACATGAGATGACAAGTCCTGCAACTTAGTATTTTATGGTTGGCAGACCTTTGCTGTAACCTTTTGGGCTTAACATCTGTCTCAGTGACTCAGTTCTATGAATGGGCATGGCTGTGTTCCAAAAAAGTTTACAGAACAGGTGGAGAGCCAAATGGCCATAGTTTGCAAACTCTTAGTATAGACCAAAACAGAAGACAGGAGTTTAAAGACCAAGGTATGTGGTGACGGAAGTCCCTCTGTGGACTCTTTGGGAAGAAGATTATGACTTGGCTGCGTCGTGACATTTCAGGCCGAGAGGAAAACCAAGGCCTAGACTCTAGAAGCAATGCAATTGAGTTGTGTCAGGGAAGCAGGAGGCTCTCCTGAAGGCGCAGACAAGGAGGAACGAGGCCAGGTTACGGAACATAGCGGAAGCCGAGCGGGGGGTGTCAAGTGCATTTTAAGTGTTCTCTTTTTTCCTTCCTAAACGCCCATAACTTCAGGATCCAGAAGCATTGGCTCAACTAATGCTGTCCATACCACTAACCAATGACGGAAAATATGTACTATTAAATGATCAACCAGATGACAATGACGGAAGTCCAAGCGAAAATAGAGGCGCAGAATCTGAAGCATGACCTGTGCCTTTGGGGGAAGAGCCCAGGAAGGAGAGCTGCCTCCTTAAGGGTCTCACCTTCTCTGACACACAGGCGCAAACCCTGCTTTCAGAATGCTGACGGCCACCTGTGGAATGGACTCTCGAGGCCTTGGTACTGAGACTTGGGAGGGAAACAGTAAGAAATGGTTGATGACATTCCTACCCATCTACAAATGTTATTTTAGGTGCTTTGTGGTAAGTCCTTTTCTTAGATTGTTACTGTTCAGCGCTCAGAGTTAAAGTCATGAGAGAATGCATTGTTCACTTTACTTGAACGTCATCTCTTCATTTTCCAGTATCCTTTTTAAAAAGTGGCAAAAGCCTAGATTTATAATTTGATAAACACTAAATATTTCCTATTAATATAATCTATTTTTGTACTTAATAAGCTTTAAGTGCCTGTCATTCTGAAAATTATGTATTTATAATCAAGCTTGTCTCATAATTGGACCTAATAAGCATTAATCTGTGCAGTGGGGGTGGGCCCTGCCTGAGGCCCGCACACTAGCGGAAACGCAGCTCTAGTTCCTATTGTTGTTCCAGGCGTCCTGCAATAAAGACTAGATGAGATCCACAGAGATGTTCAGTTTCACAGCGGATCCTTAATAAACCAGCATTCAGAAGTTTACGGTCTTTTAGATATTACTGGTTTTAGTGGTGGATCACCATAGACAGGGTGCAGCTCTGCCAGGTCCCGTTTCTTCTGAGCCAGACCTTCCTCATGGAAGGGACCAATTTTAAAACTCACCTGAAGAACAGCTGGTGTGGGGCTTGGCATCAAGTTCCCATTTCCACTCTGGCATCCCGGCCCACGCCACCATCCCCTCCTACCCGTGAAATAAGTAGAATGATCTTGAGTTGTACAGTGTGTTTAATTATAACCAAGTTCAGCAGAATGTTACTCTTTGTAATAAATTAACCTAGCAATAAGTGCTAGCAAATAAAATCTATCGTTCTGTTTCTTTTTATTTTTGTGGTTATTTTCGAGAATATCTTGGAAGGAAATTAGAGTTGGTTCTACTCTAACTTTAACAGTTAATTTGCAAAAAACTAGGGCAGAATGAAATCACAGCAGAGGAGATGACTATCAAAAAATACCTTGATTCAACATGAGCAGAATAATGGGATCTCAATGCCAAGTTTTAAAAATGTGTTGCTTTTAAAATGGTGGATTAATAAAACAATTTTTGCAACCTCAAATTAGGTTAATGTTATATGGAGTCCATCTGAGGAATCTACTTCTATAATGTGTACACCATCAGAGACATAGTGAGCTGGTCCAAGTCAGTATGAGATTATACTAATACCTTACAAATTTGTGCACCGTAATTACATCAGATCAGGAAGTTCTCTGACAGGCTGCAAGAGCCACAGTCCCCTGAATTTCTTTTTCTTGCTTAGAACTGTTCAGGGTGAGAGGGGGAAGAATCTCAAGTCATGAACAATATTGCTGGAAACTAAAATCAATCTTTTTAAAAAAGTTTAAGAATGTGTGGCTTTACCGAGCCACAAAGCATGTAAATCGTAAGAAAAGCAAAGACTGAAAATTCAGTACATTAAAACTAATCAAAAAACACCAGAGAATGAAAACACGAAATTAACTGAGCATATTAGCAAGCATGACCCACAAAAAATTACTATTTAGAATATACAATTGGGAAAGGACAGTTTCCTCAATAAATGACCTTGGGGAAACAATCACAATCTTATGCCACACAAAAATTAACTCAAAATGGATTAAAGACATAATGTAAAACCTGAAACCATAAAACTAGAAGAAAACATAGGGTAAGCTCCTTGACATAGGGCTTGGTTATGATTTTTAAAAATCTGACACCAAAAGCAACAAAATAAGAACAAAGGGACTACACGCAAACTAAAAAGATTCTGCACAACAAAGGAAACCAACAAAATGAAAAGGCAACCTACTAAGAAAATACACGCAAATCATCTCTCACTAAGGCTAATACCTAAAACATACAAAGAATTCATACAACTCAACAGCAAAATAGTCTGATTAAGCAATGGGCCAACAGGGGCACGAAAAGATGCTCCACGTCACTAATCATCAGGGAAATGCAAATCAAAACCATTTCACACCTGTCAGAATAGCTGTCATCCAGAAGACAAGGAGACAAGTGCACTACTGGAGGGAATGTAAATTGTTGCGGCCACTATGGGAAACATATGGAGGTGCCTCATATAAAACTGAAACTCGTGGACAAACAGCAATGTGGTGGAGGGAGACTCAATAGATGGTGACGGAAGATTTTACTTTGGGTGGTGGACACTCAGTGCAATATACAGATCTTGTAACAGAAACCCACACCTGAAACCTATATGATTATATTAGCCAATGTCATCCCCAAAAAACTTAATAGAAATATTAAAAATAGAACTATAATCCAGCAATTCCACTTTTGGGTGTTCATCTGGGAAAACCAACCCACTAACTTGAAAAGATATCTGCACTCCCATGTTCACTGAAACATTATTTACAATAACCAAGATGTGGAAACCACCTAAGCGTCCATCGAGTGGACGGAGAGAGAAACTGGTATACCTATACAATGGAATATTCTTTGGCCATTAAAAAGGTCTTGCCATTTCCGACAACATGGACCTCGAGGACACTATGCTATGTGAAGTCAGACAGAGACAAATACCATATGATCTCTCATGTGAAATCTAAAAAAATAAACTGGTGGATACAGGTTGGTGGTTAGAGTAAGAGGGAGTAGTGGGTGAACTGCCTGGTTTCTTTGTTTACATAAATTGGATTTTTAAAATGTGATGGTATAGATAAGGTGCTCAGGGTGTAAAAGTATTACTGTGTCCCCCCCACTTAAACGGTGACGAGCGCGCTGCTACAGAACGGTCCGCGACACACACATCTTACATATTGTTACAGAATGTACGGTCCTTGAAGATGACCCCAGAATTAGGACAGCAGATCTATACTGATTGGAAAAAAAATGTCACCTACTTTCCTAAGTATGTCTCAACTAATGGAAACAACTGGAGCTATCAAGTAAACGTGGTATGGTAGCGAAGAGCCAGACTATTAAAAAGAAGAAAATACCTATAAATTTGCCCATATAAACTTTTTTTTAAATCTTCACCCGAGGATACTCTTTCCACTGCTTTTCAGAGAGTGGAACGGGGACAGACATCGATGAGAGAGAGAACCATCGGTTGGTTGTCTCCCCGATGGGCCCCCACCAGGGCCGGGGACCGAGCCTGCAACCAAGTATGTGCCCTTGGCCAGAATCGAACCCAGACCCTCCAGTCCACAGGCCGAAGCCCTAACCACTGAACAAACCCGGCCAGGGCGCCCAGGGCCTTTTTATGGACTACTAGTAAGGACTTTCTGTATAAACTGAACTCTAACTGCCATCACCATCTCTCAGTTCGCTGAATAGTCCTATGACTTCACTTAATCTCTACAGATATCCACTTATTCTGGATTTTAACTGAAATCTTTGACAACCTGTTAAAACTGTTCCTAACATCTAAAAACCTTTGTTTATTAAATTGTAGCATTAAAACTTCCTTGAGAAAAGGAATACCATCAGTCTGAAACTTCTGCAACTTTAGCTGGAAGTTAGTCTACGTGTTAACACCGAGCCAGCCCAGCGTAAAGGGACTGGGGATGATGGATGGGGTGGGATTAGCTCACCTTCCCAAACCTTCCCATCCCCTCGGAGGAGGGGCGCCAGGCTTCCCCGAGGAAAACTGCTGCTGCTATTGACAAGGCCCGTGTCTCACCTCAGGGCAACATTTAAAAGGCGCCCACTGCCCTGGCCAGGCGGTGAGGTTGGTTGGGCATCGTCCTGTACACCAAAAGGTCGCGGGTTCAATTCCCAGTCAGGGCACATACCTAGGCTGCGGGTTCGATCCCCAGTCGGGGTGTGTACAGGAGGCAACAGATCGATGTCTCTAACATCAATGTTTTTTTCTCTCTCTCCCTTCCCTAAAAGTCAATAAAAACATCCTCGAGTGAGGATTAAAATAAAAGGTGCTCACTTATTGTTTCAGTTCAACTCATGTTTGCAAAGGGCATCTCAGTTATTTGTAACATTAAACACTGCAAACTAATAATCCATAATCACGTAGTTTCTTTACATGAAAATAGCAAGCAATACAAAGATCAAAAAGGTACAAACGAAAAAAAGCAAAAGTTCGTCACACAGGATGCACGGAGAGACGCCAGCACCAATCTTATACTTGAAATTCCTTGCCTAAGTGCATGCAAGTGCTTTTTTAAAGATAGAGTCCATATACTTTATTAGATTAAAGGGGACTCCAAAAAGGTTAATGTTAAATATTGTTTTAAGATATGATCAATTTTGAACATAAACATCCAGGGGAAGTAAATTTTTGAAATTATATTTATTAATGTTTTATTATACATATTGTATTCTATTAGAACTGAGGAAGGGGGAGGCCCCACTCAAGTAACAAACTTGCCATCTTTACAAAATTTAATTGGAACTGACAGTGTTATGGTTAGGACTTAATTCCTGAGAATTTGAACATTATTAAGTTTTCTGTGAATTTACAACAAATGCTCACACTAATTTTAAATTACAGTATGTCTGAAAAAAATGAAAATAACAATATGTTAGCAAGGAAAACCATCCAAATGTGTATATTAACTTAGGTGTGAAACACTCAAGCCCTGTTAATTCAGCATTTTAATAACATTTAAATATACTTAATCTTTTCAGAGATTTTATTTCAAATATGTGAACTTACTATAATTTATCCAGACTGTAGTGACATTACTTTGAACTAAAGGGAAAATAATAACCTATCACTTTCTTCTCAAAGGCAGGTATCCACACAGCATGTGAACTCGATCGAGTATCAATAAATGACTGGCAGGTGGGAATAATACTGAACAGACAGCCGATTCTCTCCTAATTACATTTTTTCTATTCCTTTTAAAGGAGATGATTTTAGGGAAGTTGAACAGAAAAGCAATTCTTTGCTAAGAAATAGTGGCAAATTTTATAGAATCCAATGCAAGATCAATATAAACATTTACAATAATGAAAATATAAATTATTATTTATGCAGCATGCTTTAGGGCCATTTCTAAAGTTAGAATGAATTACAAATATTAAATGCCTTTAATCTATTCATTATCCATAATTCTGTAAGTCATGTTTACATAATTTAAAAAAAAATCCTACCTACTCTGTTTCTTCTTTTAACAGTGAAAGTGTTTATCCTGGGCTGGGGAAATGACGCTGACTGTGACCAATGAATACAGATAGGGCATTACATAGCTGTTCCAAATGCTGGAAATCAAACATTAGAATTACTTACATGATTTATCCAAAGAAATGCTTAATAGGCAAGTGCAATGGAAAGTCAAGTATTCCCCAAACTGGTGTTAGTATTACATGTAAAGTTTTAAACTTCCGTGTTTTCACTGTAACGGTATTATTGTTTTATATGAAAAGATTATAGGCCATGATTAACCATTTAACTATTAACTGACAATGCTTTACAAAAATAAATCTAGTAGCTTGCTGGGAGCTAACTTTACTCAAAATCTTTCTATACTTTTTAAAGCAGTAAATGATTAGAACTTTATTGTCACAGTGGTAATTTTTTAAAAGCCTGCTTAATCTGCTGTCTTAAATTATACTTGGTTTAAAGAAAAAGTTTGCCCAAACCATCACCAAGATTTCAATTCAACCTAATGAAGAAACCTGAGTTTGGATGTAAAATAAGAATTCACTCAATTTTCTTGGATATCATGCATAGTGCCTTCAACCCAAAGTGAAGCTTCAAGCAGGACTCTATGGCTTTATCTGAATTTTCTTTCATCTTGCGTATGAAGTATATCTTAAATTTAAAGCAGTTGTTGGAGGTTAAATGTTCTCAAAGCAATGTAAACTAGTTATAAAATGTCTCACCAAAGACAGCAGCAGCTCTTGGGAGTCCCATGGAATTAACAATGAATCCGTTTACACTGTACAAAGGGCACGTAACACACTGTGCCTCGTCTCTAGCATCAAAACCACCTTCATAAAGTCCTTGTCTAAGAATATTGATATGTATGCTTCATGAATTTCAGGCTCAATTCCTTTTGTTTAAACATGTATTTACTGGCTGTACACAGTATATGCACTGAATTTTCAATGACTGGACAAATATGGATCCAAGACCTATGCAAATACAAGTTCTAAATATTCATGTAGGTTACAAGAGATCTGAGGTGGCAGTTCAGGAATTTGGATTGGCCCTTTTATAACCACTTCCTAGGCACATCTTCTGGCCTAAAGTCCAGGCAAAAATCCAACATTAAAATCTCATTCTCAACCCTTGAAAAGTGGAGCCTCTGGAAGAATGGACTTCTCTTTAGAGCACTGCCTTAAAGAGTTCCAACAGCTACATATTTCCCAGAGATGCGGCCCAGGAAACACTTCATTAGCTTACTAACATCCATTTCACTGGCAACAGTAACGACACATTCTGATGATTTCACAGGGGCACCGCAGACCATCAATATCATTTGACAACACGATCTGCAGACACAGTGCTGTCGGACAGGTCTCCATTGCTTGTTTTAGTCTCTTCTGGAAGCATAAGTGAAAATAACAATGGACATATTTGTTAAAAAAAATAAAAAGTAAAAATTGAGAAGAGCAGTAATGCTAAATTCCAAATTAAGAAAATGTATCTACCAAATATTACTCTAATATCAAAAATTGTATCTAGATTACCTTAATTTTAAAAATAACCTAGGCTAAATATTGCAAATGTCATGTTTTCACTGGTTCTGAAAGGGAATGTAGATTTGTGAGAGACCAGAACAGTATCAGGGAGGTTCACAATACATGTCTGAACCACCAGTACAGTGTAGGCTGTTAGAGAAACATGGCTGCAAATTCACATACAATATTGACCAGAATGGATAATTTTTCATTTGCAGTTATAATTTACTTTTAAAAACAACTTTTTATTATGATTGTGATAAAAATGAATTCCTGGCTTTTTATGCAAAATGTCACATGTATGTATTCCCTTAACAGAGAAAAACAATGTGACTAATGCATTCAGCAACTATCACTTCATCCCCAAGCAACCTTTAGCTAAAACAGAGCCCTAAAACAGAACAACAGTCTAGGCACGGGAGTGATGTACATCAACCCGAAAGAACCCAGAGTTCCTTCAGTCCAAAGCAAGGTGCTCCAGGGAGATGGAAAGGTTTGTTTTGTGTTAATGCCTTAGGCCTGAAAGTAAATTAAGGACTGGAGACAAGGTTTTGGCATCATGAAAAGCCTGAGCAGAACCTATGCAGTCACTGAGTTACTTCATAATTTAGATTACACCAACTAAATTGTTCCAAATGGCTTTGCTAAACATTATCTTAGCCTTGAAAATGAACTGGAACATAATATATACATATTTTTATTTAATAAATACTGAGTATCTCCCAGGTAACAGCCTGAAATGATTTTTCAAGCACACAATTATCATTTACTCAGTCTAGATTCCAAAAATGCCTGCATATGCTCCTTACCAATGAGTAATATTTATGGGAATGAGGTTGCTGATATAAGTGGTCTATCCAATTAAATCACCTCTATTCAATGTAAAAAAGTTTTAAAATTTGACAAGATAAATAAAAATACCTTACTTGATGAAACAGAATTCATTTTGTTTTGATTTATGAAATACAAGTAAAATGGAAAAAGAGCAAACGTGAAAACTTTCAGCTCAGTTGCTATACCTAGTTTTGAGCTTCCAAGGGAAGAGGAAAACCTAAATTATTACATTAATTTCCACGAAAGGAAAACAGAAACATCCATTCTGCAGGGAAAACGACTGTTCCTAAATTTCAAATCTGAGAGAAATGTATCAGGAGGGGCTTTCCTTAAGTATGACACACTGAACAATGTTCTTAAACATTAAAACATACAGGTTGAGCAAAAAAGAAAAAAAATTCATGGACATGGACAACAGTGTGGTGATTGCTGGGGAGAGGGGGTTGGGGAGAGGTTAAGGAAGGTCTGGGGGGATAAATGGTGATGGAGGAGAGCAGGAGGCTGTTCCTACGTCACTAAGTGGCCACCTGTACTTTATACCTCCTTAATCGCCTGCCCCCTCTCACTCAATGTCTAGTTATCAGCAGCTCTGACTCCAGCAATATTCAGTGTCCCCCCTCTAAATTGTTGTTTCTCATCTGATATAGGGTGAGGGATGAAAGATAAACACTAAGCTTGTTAATTTTATTTAAGAGAAGATGAATGAAACTGAATACTGAGTTACTCCAGAATGAAATGCATATACTATGTCACTGTCCTTTTCAGTTTCACAAATGATCCATGCAGGTTTTATTTTTTAAAAAGACAATTCTAGTCTGTATTATTTTTCAAAAGGAAAAGGGAGCTGGAAGTATGAGCAGATAAAATGGGGGATTAGTGTCTACTGTTAAGGAAAGATTTACTGGTTTTTCCAAATTTAAGCCATTCACTGACCTTCTTTCTCTTTCTTTTCTTGGGTTTCTTCAGCCGCAGTCTTGTCAGCTCTGAAGAAAATTCTTGCACTGCTCAGTGAGAAATAGAGCAATTCAAATTCCTAAGTAAATTTAAAAAAATTGAAAAGATGAAAATACTAATTATAAGCAAAATATCAAAATCATATTTAATGTCTCTCTTGTAATTTCTAAAAAGTTCCAGTGGAAATCATAAATATAGAAACTGAGCTAAGTAACCCATCCATTTTTAAGACCTGAGTCAAATGGCTTCTGAATAACACTCATTTTAAGATATATTCTAATTACCTCTATTCATCTCACTTGTTAAAATGGAAGTTTTCATATGATTTATGTTTTTTCAGATATCAAAAAGTCTAAGGAAGATATAACTATTACTCTTCTCTAACCTGTAGGTAGACATCCAGTCGCTTCTGGGTGAGATTCATGGTTTGTAGAAGTTTTTCATCTTGACTAGCTGACTGCACATTCTGTTGTTTAGCAACTGCCCTTATCTCCTTCAGGTACTTCTCTCTAACAGACTGGAACCAGTGAAGTGAGTCAAATTCCCGGTACTGATCCAAAAGCTTTAGAATGTAAGCCACACCTGCAATCAGCAGAACCAAAGCAAAATACAAGTACTGAAGTTGTGTTCACCAATAACTACTCCTAACGTTAAGCTAACAACTTTGAATTAATTCTCTTTTAAATTACATTTTATAGCATAAGTGAGTAAGTCTAGCAATGGGGCTTAATTTCTCCTAAAACAAGATGTGAAGGTGTAACGATGAAAAGCAGGGCAAGCAAGAAGAAAAAGAAATGGCGTGGCTTTGAAAACCACCTAGGGGTTAACACGGCTGTAAGTGGGGAAAGCTCCCCTGCTAACTAGACAACACTGAGGGAAGCTACCGGGAGACCAGGCAAACTAAATACAAGATGCTAAAACTGGAAAACAGCGCCTGTGAGGTCCAACTACTCTAAGTGATTAGCAATACCAAGGGGGCATGAAAGATCATTCCAAATTAAGAAAAACAAGTATCAGATGAGCCAGCTAAGAAAACAAGCAGTAAACACCACTCGTGAAAAACAAATCTACAAAGAGAACACAGACCTAGTCTCAAGCAAATCTCTAAAAACGCATATGGCGGTGAACTTAAAACTAATGGGAAGACAAGTCCACGAAGCTTACCCATGGCAAAGCCATCATCAGTAAAAGCAGCTCCAGTTTTGTTTTTTTTATTCAGTTTCTCCTTGCAACTAATGGAATGCTCTACAAAGTTGAGGGTCTAAAAAGATACGACATATTAGAAAAACACCTATGTTAAAACAATCTTCAGAACTTAGTTGCTAAAACAGAGATTTCAAAAATTATAAATAGGATCTCTTCTAGGTTCCCGTCCCTTTCATTTGAAACGTTTGCCTCATACAAAGAGCCTCCTGGAGAGGTCACCACCTGTACAGCTATTTCTCTTAGTGGCTCTTTCTTCCAAGTTCTTTAAACAGGAGCCCTCCCCCCTCCATCACTACTTACCGCAAAGGGCAGTGCCTTTACAGTCGTCATAAACTATCATGCACGTTACACCTGAGGACTGTGAGGCTTAAGAGGTTTAGTACTTGTACTCTAAGTGAAAGCTGGGTTCAGATGAGTAGGCCTGCCTTACTTCAAAGCACAGTGCTCTTAAGCATGGCAGTCCTTCCTTCTGCCCACCCAACTCATTCTAAATACTATTATCGTATTCTTGGTTAAAAAGGATTGGTAGTCATTTGGATACATCAATGTCCCAAAAATATCGCTTCCTAAAATTAAGCTTCTCCAATACTTTCTCTAAGCATATTTATTCAATAAAGATTTACCAATGCTTACTATAGTAAGTAATCACGATAAAGAAACAAATATCATCTACAAATTCGCCCTCCACAGCAGCGCTCTCAGCAACGACAGACATGCTACATATCTGCACTGCCAGGACAGTAAGTGACTAGCCACACAGGAACAACGAGCACTTGAAATGTGGCTACTGAAGCTAAGGAACTGGATTTTTCATTTTATAAAATTTTAATTAATTTAAGTAGCCACTTGTGTCTAGATATGGTAGCACAGTTCTAAAGGGGTAAAGAGAGACAGTGTGGTAAGTACTATGTAACAGCTTATACTGGAAACAAAACAATCAAATTTCACTTTTACTGCCTATAAAACTTACTTGGCAATGAAGCACAGATCTGTGAAACCTAATCAGCTGCTACTTTAGCGATCTCATTTGCATCTGTCTTTTGCTCTGGAATTAGATCGTGAACTCCAGCGCAGGAAGTGTCCCACACGTCTTTCCAGTGCTCTTAATCTACCTTGTTCCCTCCTCCACTAACTGAATTCTGACAGCTGCCCTGAAAACCTCCACTCTTCCCAAAACTCACAATGGTTCCCCACTGCTGTGTACCACAGCTCGAGTATATTGTCCTTCAAATTAAAAAAAATGTGGTTTGAACTCACCCTAAGGTAATTACACTGTTATCAAGTATAACTAAGATGGGCTCACCTCCAGTTCAACACTAGCTTAAGATGAAAAAACAATACCTGTCAGATAAATATGGACATTTTTGTTATATCATAACTATGGCATAATTATAGTGCGAGAGGATTAACAATAAATGTATAAAAAATAAAGGAAAATTCATGAAGAAAACTGTCAGCAGACCATCAGCCACTTTCAATGGCTATAATATATAATATGTAAGAAGGTATGTGTAATTCAGGCAGCAATATGAAAGTTAATAGTCTTGATCAAAGATTAATCAAAAGCTACATCTGCTCAGTGATATTTAGATTTCAGACCTATCCACTTTAAAAGCAGCTTTATACAGAAACCTTTAGGGAGAAATAACTCTTACTGCTATTATATACTTCTTAATCTCTTAACTCCATTTTTCCCTATGGTAACAATTGTTTTTTTATAATGCAATTTTGGGTAACGAGCTATTTTGGATGGAAACTACAGAATTAGAGCAGAACACACTATATACTATAATGAGGAAGCACTAAAAATTTAGTCTAGATGTTAGTATTTACTATTGAATAGCAGGAAGTTGTCCTCTAAAACAATGCAATTTAAATCACACTAGGTTTCTCTAGCAGTTATTAACAAATAAGAATCTATCTTAACTATAAATAAGTCTCATTCTGCATAGCTAATAAAAATTCTAGGCCACATTCACTGAAATCACATTTAGTTTTATCTACAACCAGAAAGGCAATAATACAGTCTGTATGCATTCAAAGGAATTAGATCTATTTATTAACACTTTTAAAAATTCATTTTGGATACTAAAGATACTCACCAGAGGGGGAACAATGATATAGAAATTTCGGAGATGTATATTCTTTGGCCTTCGAAATTCTGGCGCAAAAACATCTACAAGCATTTTGAAATACTCTGTGCCTTCAGCAGAATTTCGTGTGTGATCACTGAGGACTGAATCCAAATGCCTAAAATGCAAAAAATTATCTGGTTCCTTTCTCAATACAGGTGTGGCTTTTTAAATCCATCTCTCATCAGCTTAAATGAGAGCATGCAAAAGTACAAAATACTGTAAGATAATTGTAAGTAAATTTTCTTAGAGCTCATAATGAATTTTTTTACTGATAGAAGTTGATCAGTATTGTTTAATTAAACTTAATCCCTAAAACAGAATATTGTAGGGCATCTTGGCACTTAACGTACTTTGAGTTTTGTATTTCTTCTTCCCGCAAGCCCTGCAGAACTCCATTTCACTTAGACTCCTCTGCGTCCTAAATCTTTTCACTAATGCTGCTTCTCTGCATCTCCTTACCACAACTGAAACCTTGTTCTTTTTCAGTAACTTAGAATCCCATTCAACCTTCAGAAACATCTGCTGCTTTTTGTCCTGTGTCCCTCATGTGTAGCTACTACCACTGTCAAATTATTATTCCCCCACCACTAGAAGGTAGCAATCTCTCCTTTGAGACTCACATAATCCAATTACCTACCTACTCCCTTCTGCAAGCAGGCAACTACTAACCCTTGGAACACTGCCCTGCGTTACTTTATCTCAGACTCAGAGACCTGCTCCCGTTCTCCTCCTTGTTGCGGAAGAGGTCACTCTCCATTCCAGTCATCGGTTCATTCTTATAACCCCACCAGTCCTTGATTTCACCTGCAGTGAACTTTCCTTCACTTGATGTTAGTCATCCGCTCCTTTGCACACATCTGGAGATCTTAAAAGACAGCATCCCACTCACTGCCCTCACTGAACTGCTTCAAAATATTTCCAAAAAGTCTTCAATTTTTAAATGAATGAATCATTTAATCGGTAAAAAGGTCTGATTTTCTTCTTTTCTATGTAAGCCACAAACTCTCCTAATCATTTCAGGGCAGGTGATTCCAAATAGCTTATTAGCCACTCGTGGTTTCAGCCTGGAAAAGAAGTGGCCTAGCGGTATTTCGGCGCAAATCTGTGTTGGAATACCTTATCCTCATGAAACGCACGCGTGCATTTTCCAGTGTATTTTCTTTTTTCATTTAAAAAAAGTTTAAACCTATCAATAAGTTAAAATACACTATAATGAACACCTATATACCTTTCAACTAGCCCACCAATTCACATTTTGTCAACGTTTTCTTTTTCCTGAAACATTTAAAAGTTGCAGACCTCATGTCACTTAGCCCATGAACACTTTCATATTAATCTATTAAGAAACAAGACATTGCCCAGCCGGGCGTGGCTCAGCGGTTGAGCATCAACCTGGGATCCAGGCGATCAGGGTTCGATTCCCGGTCAGGGCACATGCCCAGGTTGTCGGCTCAATCCCCAGTTGGGGGTAGCAGGAGGCAGCCGATCAATGACTCTCATCACTGATGTTTCTCTCTGTCTCTCTCCCTCTTCTTTCCTCTCTCTGAAATCAATAAAGATTTTTTTTTTTTTTTAAATTTGAAAAAATACACAGGACATTTCCCTAAGAAGCCATAATACATTGTAACACCCCAAAATAAAATATAGTAACATAATACGTGTTCAACTTTCCCCAATTATCCCTAAAATGTCCTTCCTTTATCACGATTTTTTTCTTTATCTAGGATATAATTAAGGATCATCCACTTTGGTCTTCAGGTCTCTTTAGTCTCCTTGTATTTTTAAACTGTCATACAAGAGTCTCCTTGTATTTTTGGTCTTTCATTTTTTGAGTCAAGGCCTGGTGTTTGGCAGAATGCCTAACACTCTGGATGTCTCCAATGGTTTTCTCGTAAGTTCAGAGTAAACATTTCTGGCAAGAATACAACATAGGTACTTGCTATATTACATTTGCATCAAGAGGCCACATACTGTCAGTATGTCTTGTTACTGGTGATGCTGATTGATCGATCACTTGGTCAAGGGGAAATACAGTACAGCAATTTCCTCATTGTAAATTGTAAAGATAGTTTTCCTCTTTGTTATTAATAAACAATTTATGGGATAATTTTTTGATGAAATACTCTACTCACCAAAAATATTTTAGAACTCACTGATGATTTTTGTCTGATTTCAAGTATATTTGTGACAGCAAAAGTGATTTTTCCCCCTAAATTTTCTCATCCCTTCATTAAGCTAGCATTCTTCTGTAAAAAGAAACTTTCCCTCTGCTCCTCCAACCTTTCTTATTACCACTATGACTCATCTCTTTGTTTTATTCAATGTAATAATGTATTTTATTCAATATATTATAATTGATTTCTATCATTATGCTTTCTGAAATTCAAATTGTCTCTACTTTGCCCTTTCGTGTCTGACTCAATAAACTGTCATAATTATTAATAATAAAACTTAGCTTTCTAAAGTATTTCTCAACTCTGCATATCTTTCTCAAATTTTAAATTGTGTCCCAAAATCACTGCTGACTCAAGTCTATAGATATGCAAAGTCCAATAAAACAGACATTAGCTATTTAAATGTAAATGAAATAAAATATATAATTCAGTTCCCCAGTCCCATGAACCCTACTTCAAGAGTTCAACAGCTACATGTGATCAGGGCTACTGTGCTGGACAGTGCTGCTCTAGCTTACATGAAATGAAGGACTGGTATTCTAGAACAGCGCTAGCAAATAGAAACATAAAAAAGTAAGAAGAAACAGGTGAAATGAACAAGCTATTTGGCATTTATTTTATACTAAATCCCCCAAATCAGTTATGTACTTTACACTTCAGCACATTTCAATTTGGACTAGCTACATTTCAGGTGTTCAACAGCCATGTGTGGCTAGTGGTTACTATATTAAACAGCAGGTTCTAGAAGATCCCTTTTTATTGAAGTTGGAAAGATCTCAGAATACTGCAGTCTTTAAAAAAATTATATTTCATCACCTGAGACCATAACTTGTATAATAAAAAGAATGACATTAAGTTTATATATTACCCTCTAGTCTATTCTTACAAGAATTTTATATAAACATATACTTTATAAATCTCCAAATTTAGATTATTCTAAAATTAGATTACCTTGCTGCTTTTACTGTTTCTTCTGCAAGACCTTCTTCTTTTACTAGTTCTTCAAAATTTATAATATCTTCAAGATCAGGCACAAATCTAGGTAAGAATTTCGGAAGGAATTTATTAAGGGAAGGTAAATGGGTACAACTGAAACATATAAAAGTGGTACTGTGGGACTCTAAATTTTTCAACTATATATCTGAAAAGAACTTTGCATTTCAGTTATATCACTAATACCACTTTAGCTCCAATACTGAATTTTATATATGAATAATCAAATTTTAATCCTTAAAATCATATAATCTTTAGAACCATTAACAAACTGTACTGATAAACTATAAATTTAAGAGAAATAAAGATTTTCAAAAGTCTGCCAGTCTTAAATTTTAAGAAAAATATTTTAACTAGTAGAATTAATGGTTTTCTTCTGTGTTTTATATCAAAATACACAAGAAAAAAAACCTTCTCTACAATCTAACAATAAATTTAAATGACATAAAAATTTTAAATGGAATAAACAAGGCAAAAGGATATTTGCGTCCATACCTAATGGCATTGCTGCTACAATGAAGGCCACCAGATCTTATCATTCGTACATAGCCCATAGCATTACCTTAAAAACCACACACAAAAAAATCAGGTATTTATACAGATAATTCAACTCTAATATCAGGAATATAGTTATATATAGTAGTCAATTACAAGGTTTCCACGCCTTAGTAACAAAAGTTCCTGCTGTATTTTATTTCAGTTCTTGCTCCATAAAAATAAAACTTACATACTTATGCACTTAAAATATGTGTACATTCTTATATACATTTATGTTAAATCCTTTAAAAATAAATGTAACCCATTTGATAGTGACATTAAAAAATTTTTTTACTATATCAATAATTTCTTCACTCATATTGAGTCCCTCTCTGTCTGTCTGTCTGTCTGTCTCTCTCTCTCTCTCACACACACACACACACACACCTGAAAGTGTTACTGGAAAACTTTAATTGATGCCTCCCAAATTTATATTCTCAAGCATGAACTACTTCCTCTAGGCTTTTTAATCCAATGCCTATACCTACATGGCTAAGAAGAATTTTTAATTTGTATGTTCAAGTCAAACTCAAGATCTTCACCCCTAATTACATTTCCTATTTCAAATATTGACAATTCCATCCTTCCAGGTTCTCAGGCCAAATGCCTTGAAGTCATCCCAATTTCTCTCTTTCTCTTACACTTTATACCTAATCAATGGGCAAATTATTTGGCTCAGCATTTAAAATGTAGCCAGTATCCAACCAGCCTACACTACCTTAACAGCTATCACCCTACTCCAAAACCACCACCACTCCTGCCTAGACCACTGCAATATGCAATGGCCTCCTGATTTCCTTACTTCCACCATTAGTACTCCCCTCACCCCTCACCAATCTTTTATCTACATACAAGTCAGTGATACTTTTAAAACTAAGTTGGAGCATATTTCTTTTTTTCTGAAAACTCTACAATGGCTTTCCGTCTCACAATAAAATCCAAACTGACATCTAAACATAGCCTTGTGTGACCTTGCCCCTTGATGCTGTTCTGATATCATGCCCCACCACTCACACCTTCACTAACTCCACTCCAGCCTCTATTTCCCAAAAATACTAAGCAGACTCTGGGCGTCTGCACTTACTGTCATTTCTGTCTGGTATACTCTTTCCCTCAATATGCACATGGCTTATTCCCTTGAGTTATTTAAGTCCCTGTTCAAATATCACCTCCTTAGAGCTTTCCCTGAACGTCACTGAACAGCACTGCCCAGGCCCCATTACATCTCCTTGCCCAGCACTTATCACTAACATGTGCATCTTGTTTGCATCTCCCCCAAACAGAATGAAAATCTATGATACAGCTTTTGTTTTCACTGCTCCATCCCTATAGCCAACATGTCCTGGCACACAGTAGGAATTCAATGTATATTGATTACACAACTGAATTTAAATTACTTGGGAGAAAGAACACACAAAAAAGGCAAGAAGGAGTTAAAGCCTCACAATCATTACAGTAATATGTGCTTTACATACATTATCTCATCTGACGTTTTTAACAAACTTCAAAATAGGTATCACTGAATCTCTTTTAAGGCCTATCCCAATATGAGAGATAATGTTAAATGTTTCAATACATATCTTAGAAAAATCAAATATCTAGTTTCCTTGTTTTCCTCCAAATTTTCAGACCAATATCTGTACTTATTTGACAATACTTCATTATTAAATTGTTTAAAGTAATAAATTTACAAAACTAAAATTTTCTAAGTTCTTGTACTAATACATAATAGAAAAGTATAATATTTAAAGCAATTTATAAAAGTTAAGCTAGGGTCCTGGCTGAGTAGCTCAGTTGGATAGAGCGCCATCCCAATACACCAAGGTTGAGGATTCCATCCCCGTTCAGGGCACATACAAGAATCAACCAATGAATGCATAAATAAGTGGAACAACAAATCCATGTTTCTCTCACTCTCTCTCTAAAAATCAATAAAATTTTTTAAAAAAAGTTAAGCTAGTGTTTGGTGACTTTACTCCAGAACTAAATACTTAGAAAATCTATTGATTTCAGAGAGAGGAAAGGAGGGGGGAGATAGATAGATAGAAACATCAATGATGAGAGTGATTGATTGGCTGCCTAGCCCACAACCAGGGCATGTGCCCTGACCAGGAATCGAACCCCGATCTCCTGGATCCTAGGTCAGTGCTCAACCGCTGAGCCACACCCAGCCGGGCAATACCACTTATTTCTAAGTTTCTCTTCTTGCATCTTTAAAATGGTGATTACATGCCTATCTCACACAGTTACTGTAAGGATATTAACAGTGATGATACATTTGAGAAGCTGAAATATGCATAAAGTTTGCTTAGTCTTTTACTTTTAAAAGCAGTTCTTGCTTCTAAATATAATGCAACACATTTCAGAAGACAAGTCCTACATGTAAGGCAGAAATTATATATAAATGTGAAATGGTGTAGAAGAATTACAACATTTAACATTTCATCTTTAAATTTATATGTAACTTCTGAACTTATATTACTAGTTAGCTTTTCACATATTTTATACCTTTGCATTTAGGCTATATCACCTCTTTTAAAAGCCCAAACAGTGCCTTAAACAGAGTAGGTACCCAATAAATAGTTATCAGTTGACTATTACTATGAGTATTGTCTTTGAGATGAATTGGTTATTGAATGTATTTTTAATTAAAAGATTTTATTTAACATATTAGCCCACAGTCTATCAGTTATTTCTGCACCAACAGACTAATCATACATGAAAAACTTTGGTAAGAAAAGAAAATTACTCTAGAGGAATAGAGCTGAACTTAGACACTCACATATTATTTGTATGAGATATTTAACATATGAGACAGATTCTTGGGATTTGTACTTTATTTCCCAACACTGTGATAATACTTACCAATCTGGCTGATGAGCTGCCTGAATTGATCAAGGTAGCTTTGTCCTTCTGGGGTTATTCCAAGTTTTCTGATGCCTCGATTGAATTTTTCTGCTCTTTCAAATGGATACTAGAGAGATAATTTAAAGACTATCTTTATTAATAAAAACCCCTAGAGTATAAACTGCCTACCAAATCAAACATGCCAATACCACTTTTCTTTCTAATTTTGTATTTCCATTGTGCTTAAGGAAAAAAAAATCACTCAAGTCTAACAAAAATTTTATAGCACAAAAACTACCAATGTTCAAGACTGGTATAAAATAAATTATTTTTACATCAGCTAAGGAGAATAATTATTAATGCACCAAACTTAAATTCCCTATCACCATCATTAGTCTCCCAACACCCAGCTACTCTATCGGATAGATAGAAGAAACCAGTTCTTCCTAGAAACATTTGTTCTGAGACGGGTGACTGTATTTTGTGGGCTAAATAGGTATTAGAGGCTTATATAAACACACTCTTCCCAAATAACACACACAGGCCAAGCTAAAATTTCTAGTAGCCATCACCAATAAGAAATGATTTTTCAAGTCTTAGGTGATTAAAAGATATAGGAAATAACTCATTTTTATCAATAATAAATGGAAACAATTCTTATACAACAACAGCATGTTATTTCTCTGAATACTAGTAATTTGTTCCAATAAAAATTAAATAGTTAATATAATTCTGATAACTATAATCTGTAATTTTATTATTTTACTAGAACGCAATACTTTTCTGCTCTGACACTGAAGAGAACTACCAACTAGTAAACGAGAGTTGGAACTAAGTGATGCTTAAGAAGGGTAACTGATGCAGCAAATCAAATACATGGCCCATCTAAGGCTGCTGGCTCTCTATCCAAGTGGCTATATGCCTCTGTACTGTTACCACTTACAATTCCTCACCATGAGAAAGCTCGGCCTGGAGGGTGAAGAGAAAACAGCATTCTTACAAATTATAGGCTGGAATGGCAACTGATCCAGTATTTTAGAGTGTTTGGCAATATGTATCAGAATTTTAAATACACATATTCTTTGCCCTAGAAATTTCTCTTCAATGAATCTGTCTTTCAGAAATAGTCTCTAAATACACAAAGATAAATGTGTAGCACTGTTTGTAACACTGAAAAATCAGAAAGAAACTAAATATTCATCAGTAGGAGAGAGTCAAATAAGTTATGGTATACATCTTAAAAAAGAACAAGGTGGGTTTACATGTACTGATATGTAATAAGCATACTCTAAAATAGTATGTATCGTATTACTCCATTTCTGTTAACCATTTGGTATACACTCAACAGATGAACTGAAAACCAACTTAAAAAGATTATGTAAAATACCTTATGATCATTTTGGTCCTTGATTTCCCTGAAAAACCGAATATCTTTAATCAATCTGGATTTGATATGCTCATCATACATAAACTGGCTAAATATATAGAACTTCTTTTTCAAAAACTGGTAGGTAAAATTAACCTATAAAATTGGAAAAAATTATAAATTAATTTTAAGTCAATATTATTGAATAACAATTATTTATATGATAAAGTCTAATTTATGGGACTTTATAAAGTCTAATACTTATAAAGTCTAATTCACATTGGACTTGAAATATGTGAATAAATGAAATTTTTTATCCCCCAACTTTACAGAACTTTCTACAAGTTCCCCTTAAATATTTTTACTACAAAAGGAAAAAAAGAAATGGAAAATACTTTCATAATAGGATTAAGAACTTAGAGAGAATCACAAAACCAGATTCAACACAATTTTTAAACCATAAACCATAGTCAGAAGTTTCTATGTTTCTCCATCTATAAGATTACTTATTACTAACGTTCACATCTAGAATGATACTAAAGTAAGAAATGTGGTGCTCTTTGAACTTTCCTGAAGGAAGATTGTAAGCATTCAACCATTTATCAATAAATATTCTAAGCACTTCTTAAATGCAAGGCAATGTGACTGCTCCCATGCTAGACATAGTTCTTGTAATGAAATTTATAGTCTAAAAGGAGTGACAGACATTTTAAACAGGTATCTGTTAAAGTTATTAAATGTCAACTGCAATAATTTCTAAACTGAGAAGTGTAGGTGCTTTGAGAATGAATAAAAAAAAGGCCCTGACCTTGAATAAAAACCCTGAAAAAGATTTGACCCAAAAAAAGATTCTTACTGTTGTATTCATGATTCCTGTGCCATGTGTTCGAATTGAATTAGCAATATGCCGAATATTAATAGTGTTCAAATGTTTGTTATTGCTTGTTCGTTCAATAAAAATCTGCAATGAAACAAATTTATGCTAAACAACAACACAATACATAGCAATCACTGGTCAGTTATCCAAAGAAAATTTTAGAATCTATTTCATTAAAGAAAATTTCATTGGAAAGTCATTCAAGAAGATAATACAATCAAAGCAAAGGAATAAACAAGATGATCTATAATCCTTTTTTGCTTTATTTTACCAATTTCACAATTGAGAATCAATTCTTTACCTTCAGCCTTCTACTATATATCCACTCACATTAAAAAAAAACAAAAAACCCTTCTAAAATGCACTCACCTGATTGTTCAGATTATAGAGGTATCGAGACACAAATATATGAATGTTTCTCATAATTTCTAAAACATCTAGGCCCTGCAAAACAATCCACACAGAAGTTCTACTATTATTAAGATAATCAGTTAGACTTGTATCAGTATAGTAACTTACTGTTTATATTACGTTTCCTAATATATATTTTTTAATCCTCACCTGAGGACATTTTTTTTTACTGAATTTTGTAGAAAGGAAGGGAAAAAGAAACATCTATCGGTGGCCTCCTGTATGCACCCCAACCAGGGATCGAACCCACAACCTGCGTATGTGGCCTGACCAGGAATGGAACCTGAGACCTTTTGGTGTCTGGGACAATGTTCCAACCAACTGAGCCACACCAGCCAGGGCCCCAATATTTTTAAATTACTTTAAAAAACAACTATGCAGCCCGGGCGGGCGTGGCTCAGCAGTTAAGCATCGACCTAGGATCCAGACGATCAGGGTTCAATTCCCGGTCACGGCACATGCCCTGGTTTCGGGCTAGGCAGCCGATCAATGACTCTCTCATCATTGATGTTTCTAGCTCTCTCTCTCCCTCTCCTTTCCTCTCTCTGAAATCAATAAAGATATATTTTTTAAAAAAAACACACAAAAAAACACAACTATGCAAAATGTATGGCCAAAGGTTAAAAGAGCCCTCTAACATGTACAGTCAGGACTATCTCATGGGAGAAACCTGGCTGCATGTTATCTTATCCCTTTTGTATACACAGGAGCAGGTAAGTTTAAATATTCAAAGATCCATGACTCACAATCATTCCCCAACCCACATTCTTGAGACTATTTCTGTATTCCCAGGGATCTTCTCTATATTATTTTTACAAAGTAAACTAATACTCTAAAAGGTAGTCAGGATATGTGTTGATATTTATAAAATACATACTATTTTTCAGGTACTGCACAAAGTTATAGGTAATTCTCAAAAAATGAGGTATTATTCTAAATTCTACACCTAAAGAACCAAGGTCAAATAGCTAGGAAGAGGCAGAAGCTAGGGATTTTGGAAAGTCTAATTCCCAATCCTTATGCTTCTTTTCATTACACTAGTCCACCTTAAATGAATCCTTCATTAAGAATGATTAAGAATCCTTCAGTCTTCAGTTATTACTCTAATACCTAATGGTATCTCATAAATTGTTCTATAGCCTTTCTAATTAGGGCTCAAAATACCTCTCTGATAAAGGTTTTCATTATAGCTTTCCTCATGTTTTAAGTTAAAAATGTATTTTGGCCTTGGCGGGCATGGCCCAGTGGTTAGAGCACTGGCCCTCGTGGGTTCGATCCCTGCCCCTTGCTCCCCCCCTCCCCCTGACACCCTGTCGTGGGGAGCATGAGGTAGACAACCAGTCAATGTATCTCTCACATCGATGTTGCTGTTTCTCTCTCTCCCCATCCCTTCCCTCTTTCCCTTCCAATCTCTGAAAAAGCAATGGAAAAAACATCCTTAGGAGTGGATTAACCAAAACTAAACCCAAACAAAAAAGCTGTTTATGTATTTTTTTGTTGTTTACTCATTCCTTCTCCCCCCAAGCTCTAAGTACAGGAGCTGTTTCCTATTTCTTTTTGTATCCATAAACTTAATTCAGTGCCTAGCATGTTTTCAGTAAATATTAAGTGTATAAATGAATGAAAGGATATACATACTGATCCCAGAAATGGTACCTAGATGTAGTGGGATGAAGGAAAAATCATGATCCTTAAATTCTGGAACTGAATAAATGTTTTTTGGTAAATATTATCTGGATTATCTTAGAAAGAATTAAATGCAAATTAACTGAAAATAAACTCTGGCACTCATGAGATAACTGCTATATTGTCAATTGAATTAGGGAAACTAAATGCTTCTTAGCATTCCTCATTTTAAGAACAAATACAGCCCAGCCGGGTGTGGTTCAGCAGTTGAGCATCGACCTAGGATCCAGGAGATCAGGGTTTGATTCCTGGTAAGGGCACATGCCCGGGTTGGGGGCTGCAGCCAATCAATGACTCTCATCATTGATGTTTCTGTATCTCTCTCTCCATCTCCTTTCCCCTCTCTGAAATCAATAAAGATATATTTTAAAAAAAGAACAAATACACTTACAATTACATAAATTTAAGCATTTTTCTAAGATACTGAAGTTTATATATTATACCTAAGTTTAAAATCCTTAACTGTATGACCTTCACTGAACTTTTTACAATTCTGCAGAAATCACCTGGCTATCCCAATATGTTTCTGAAAAGCTGTATCAAAACCTATGCGCACAGGCATACCTCGTCTTACTGTGCTTCGCTCTACTGCATTTTGTACTTATTGCATTTTTTACAAACTAAAAGTCTGTGGGAACCCTGCTTGGTTGAACAAGTCTACCAGTGCCATTTTTCAAACAAGCTCAAGTGATAGCCTACTATAGCAAAAAAGTATTAAATTAAGGTATATGCACTGTTTTTTTTAGACATATGCTGTTGCACACTTAAATTACAGTATAGTGTACACAGAACTTTTACATGCACTGGGAAACCAAAAACTTTGTGTGCGTTGCTTTATTTCAATACTCACTTTTATTGCAATGGTCTGGAATTAAACCTACATATCTCCAAGGTATGCCTGTATTTCAAATGTTTACCAAAAGGTGAAATATAAACAGGAAGCCTATGGTAATGGTAATTTCTTTGATAAAGCAAATCAGCATCATCTAATTTTTTATTCTTGTCAAGTATGACATTTTATGTAGCAAATAGTTTCTTAAAAAATAAACATACAGTAAAGTAAAAAAAAAAAGATTTCTTAAATATTGGTATGCTACAATCAGACTATGCTAGAAACATTTTATACCATACCTGTTCCAAAGTCTGACTAGGAAGATGTGCCTCTGTCATAACCAATCCATAACGCTGAGTAGCTAAATTTCTCATTTCACTGTAAGTGGCCCAGTCATGAAGAGCTACCGTTGTAAGATTGTAGAAAGTCTTGTCCAGATAGTGAGTTACATAAGCTACAAAAAATTTTTTTCAAAATATTTCAGATTCATGAAATGATAGATAAGAGAAATAAATGAAACTATGAAGGAAACAACTTGTCTTGGAACATTAAATTTCATTTTTCTAAATAAGGTGATAGGAAAATAAAAATACACAGATGGGAATTAAAGAACAGACTAACACTAAAAAAGGTGGAAGTTTCATTTTTGACTTTTTTTTTTATAGTTGGGGCAAAAAGATACAGAATATAACTTTCAGAAGGAAAGCAGAACACTCACCTCGAATGTCAATGAAACGATCGAAAAACCGAATTGGATTCAGAGAGAAAAAAAGGGCCAGGTCTTTCATGCCAACTTTGAAAGGGTTTCGGTCATCCAGCTTTAAATGAGTATGCACAGAAAGTCGCAGATCCTTCTCTATTTCTTTGCACAACTTGTCCAGCAAATGCTATTCACAAAAGAATTTAAACCTTAATTTTTCAAAATATTTCAATTGTACTGTTCCACTAGGTATCTATGCTTTAACCGTTAGCATTTTATAATCAGTGCAATGATGAAAAATTTGTCAAACTGGTTTTTAAGGATCCAAATACTCTATGGTAAAATACTATTTTTATTGGGAAAGTGAAAATTAGTTTGCTATCCATTTAAACCAATGATTTTTCTTACCAGGAAGCAGTTAGATAAACTCTAAGCTTTTATTTTTATTAATACTTTAACACCCTTGAAAGAAAATCAAAAGCTAATGCCAATGGCTTCATTACAAGAAACACAAATGTATAAAGTATAAAATTTATGGGAACAAGCAACAAAAGAAAAATTCTGAGAACATGAGAGAGGAAATTTTTAAAAAGCTTCCCTTGTAATAATCATTAAAAATCACAAATTCACTGAGCTAAAAAGTAATGAAATTCATCATCTTTGTTGGTCTACCATGGAGTTCTAAATACTGGCAAGACATCTTTTATTTTATAAATAAGAATATTTAATAAAAGAAATCATATAAAATTTTCCATAATTTTATCAAACCTGAATAAGGTTTATATTGTGAAATTTACTCATTTTTAATTCCTCCCTCCAAATAAAAATACTAGGTGAAAAATCTAATTTTAAAGATATCAGTGTTTATAATACTTCATTCAAACAGGGAGGAGGTACTATATGCATTTGAATTATTTTTGTTACACAAGTCAATCTTTCAAATATGTAATTTCCTTTTAGTCAGTAGCTCTCCAAATAAATTTAATAAAATATTGACAGCGAAGTTGTCTTAACAATATTACCATAAGCAGCGTTCAATATTCAAACCAATTTTGCATTTGCATTCTTCTAATAAACAGAAACTTAAATATAAATGTACTATTTACTAAAATAAAAATTATTTTCCAAATTCCTAGTCTAGACCTCTACATAAAGAATTAGGAATTAAAGACCAATTTAGTATAACATTGATACTATAACTAAAAATGGTTTCTTTGTTCTAGACAGGGATTTATAAATAATTTTAAATACATGAAAGCCTGACTCAATCCAACAAGTTTTTCCAAACACTGCACTCCAAATACATTTTCTAAGTTTTTCAACCTCAAATATGATGTTACCTCATTTAAAATTTCCATAATTTCCTTGTCATAGCAATCCAGAAGTATTTCATAGGACTCTAAATGTCTTGCATGCATCATAGCGGGTACACAATCACGTAAAGCACTGAACATGTACTAAAAAGAAAATTAGAATGCACATAAATTTATAAAAACCAGATCTCTAACCTAAATAATATTACAAAGGTTAATTATCTATTTTGAAAGAAAAACCTCAATCTGAAGGCTAACAGCTTTCTTTTTTACACGACTGTCTTCCTTTCCTAAATAAAAGAAGTCTGATTTTATTCTCTGAAGTATGTATTTTAAATATACAAAAAATTCACATTCACTTACTCTTTCCTATCTTGAGCATTCAAATACACTTATTTCCATACAGAAACAGAAAGGTCCGAATAATATATACCTTGCTGACAAATTAATGTCAGACAATTGTAACATAAACTAAAATCAAGAAAAATGATCAGGAATGTGAGGGGAAGAGTTAAACATATTAAAATTAATTATTAATATAAAATTTAGACTATAAATGCTACTGAATATGCATAGCATTGTATAGCACAACATTAGCAGTTCATTTTCAAATAATTTATTAAATCAAATGATCTATTTTAAATTAGAATAGTTTGCACAGTGACTTAAAAATGGATGGATTTATTCTTTATACTATTCTTTACTTACATGTAATCTGGCTGCATCAACGGCGTTTTCATATACATCATCTAAATAAATTGGGAAGACAGCTCGATGCCAGTATAAAAAACAACAGTCACACTGTGCTTGGACTCTACAATTTAAAGGAGTAATTAGTGGTACCAAAATTAAAGTACCCCCCAAAACCAATGCCTTACTCATTTTTGCATTCCCTACATCACTTAACCCAAAATTAGTATGGAAAAGCTACAAAATAAATGTTTCAAATTGAACAAAGCTAATAAATACTCTAATGCCTGACATTTTCAGAATCTTGCACACATGCTTTAGCTTTTGTTTTTTTTAATATATCTTTATTGATTTCAGAGAGAGGAAGGGAGAGGAAGAGAGAGATAGAAACATCAATGATGAGAGAGTCATTGATTGGCTGCTTCCTGCATGCCCCCGACTGGGGATTGAGCCCGCAACCCGGGCATATGCCCTGACCAGAATCTAACCGTGATCTCCTGGATTCTAGGTCAATGCTCAACTGCTGAGCCACGCCCAGCTGGGCCACATGCTTTAGCTTTATATGAAAAACAACATAGCTTTTAAATAGAGAAATTTAAAATAAATTTATTTTCAATATCATCTGGTATCATTTAATACTTGAATCCCAAGAGGCCTTTGAGCTGTCTCAAAATGAACAGCAAAGCCTCTTTAAAAATTGTGACCAAAAAAACAAAAACAAAACCCAGCTACACTTAATCTGTCTACAATCTTTGCCAACTGACTATTTCATATCTTCTGGGGCAACAAAATAATCATTTAATATCTTATAAAAAAGACAATTCAGTATTTCTTCCAGGGATGGAATGTTATATGCAACTACAAAAATCTGAGCTTCTAAGAACAAAAACATTACTGTATATATGAGCATTCAATGGGAATTGTGCTATAACCTTAATTTGGCTGGGAATTAAAATTCAGAAGACTCATTTTCCCTTTAAGACACTTGCTGCGTACTCTTTAAATAAAAATAAATAAAGCCAGTCTCTTCCTCCTGGGAGCAGCCCTCACCTCTGCCTCTCTCTTTCCTTCAAACAGTCCCCTCCACCCCAGGCACGTTAACATTAGCTTCCTCACTCCCAAGCCCCAAGGACCTTTTCTTTGCCTTTATAACTTGTTTCCTAAACCTCTGTCTTCTGGAAATTACTTCTTCTACCTCTGTGATTAACAAAATAAACGTTCTCTTAGAAAAATAAACAAATAAAGTCATAAGGAGCTACAAAATAAGCCTTCCTGAAACTAATTTATCTTAGTAACTGGCTACAATATAATTCAAATTCAGATCTAAAAATAAAATTACAGGAGACTATATGACAGAGATCGCTTAAGTCTCCCACAAACAGATGAAGCCCTATGAGAAAGCAACAATTTAAAACGTTCACTGGAGATGCCCATTACAGCAATCACAATGTGCATCAGGGTCTGCCAGATGCTCTCAGGGCAACATCATGTGGTCTCATGGGAGTTCTTCCAGAGGCTATATCCTTACCACAGAAGCAAAGCTAAAGAAATATGATCCCTAGTAATAGACTCATTCTGGTCATGCTAAAGGAATCATAGAGAAGATCTAATGATGTAGCCAGGTTACATTTTTTCTTTTGCTATGCTAAAAAGAAAAATAAATGTCTCCATTAGCCCCACCCCCTTTTTAAAAATTTATATTTAGAGAGAGAGGAAGGGAAAGGGAGAGAAATATTGATGTGAGAGCGAAACATTGATTGGCTGCCTCCTGCACACCCCCTACCAGGTATTGAGCCTGCAACCCAGGCATGTGCCCTGACTAGGAATGGAGCTGGCAACCTTTCACTGCACAGGATGATGCCCAACCAACTAAGCCACATGAGCCAGGAAATTAGCTCCACCTTTTGAGTACCATGATATATCCCTACTTACCTTTCTCTAAGTTCACTGATAAGATCCAGCTTTTTCATGACTACTTGAAGTGGAAAGAGTTCTTCATCTTTAAATGTTTTCTATCAGGGAAGGGGAAAAAAGGCAGAGAAGTTGCAGTCCAAGAAAGAACAGGTTTGCTGGGTCAATAAGAAGAAAACTATGAAATCTCAGATCTCATTTTTATTACGTAACTAATAGCAGTACACTTACCAACTGTGTGCCAACACTGAGTGCCAAAGAAATAATAAGGCGCCTTTGCTTTGTGCTTGGTCCATTTAGAGTGTTTTCAGCCAAAACTAAAGCAGAGAGCACATCAAGCCGCTGTTCACTGTATTTTTTGTCCGAAATTACTCTTTTCTTAAAGATAAAACAAAAAATAGGGCATATTAGTTTTACTTCTAAAGCCATAACAAAAGATTCAGAAGAAAATCTTCTCAATAATCTTTTCCATGATCCACTTTAAGAGAGCTTCAATAATACCTTCCCTGCTACCTGCTTTATTACTTTTGTAACGTTATCATTTAGCACTGTCAGGGACAACAAATCTGTATCAGGCATACTTTAAAATTTCTGTTATTAATTCAATAAGGAAATACTTTCTTTTAAATAGATGCATCATAATTTAAAACTGAATACAATGCCATTTTTTGGTGTGTTAATGTATTACACGCTGCAAGCTCAGAGAAAGATAAACCTGAGCACTCTAAGTAAAAATCACAAAATACTCTGGAGATAAGTGACCAAGAATATAATATTTGAATGAATGGAGTAAACATGCTGAACTACAAAACACATATAAAGCAACAGAAGAACAAACTAAACAAATAATTATGCTGAATATATAACTTTCATACCTTGGCCACAGAAATAGAATTAAGTGCCTGATGTTGAAGGTGCTGCGTTATATGTGAAACTGAATCAGCCACAACCATGCTTCTCCTGTAGAACATATGCTCTATTGCCTAAAAAGACCAGAAATAATTTTGTAAAAATTAACTTAAAACTTTTAGGCAAAATTACAGAATATTTTTATTACCTTGGGTTAGGTAAAGAACTTGTAAATAAGATGCAAAAAGGACTACCATAAAGGATAAGATTGGTAAATTTGACTATAATAAAATTAAGAATTTCTGTTCATCAAAAGCCACTATAAAGAAAATAAAAAAGCAAGCCAATGTATGAGAAAATATCTACCACATACAAGGGATTAGTAATTAGAATATTAAAGACCCCAAGTGCATGAAAGATATTTTTAAAAAGAAAAATAATCCAATAGAAAACTGAACAAAAGACATGAACAGATTTTTCACAAAAGAAAGAGTTAATAAAATTTTAAAAGATACTATGATTAACAATCAGGAAAATACACATTAAAAATCATAATCAAAACCATTTATATCCACTAATTTGCCAAAAATAAATAAGTCTAATAATACCAACGTTGGCCAGCTGGGGAACAATGGGAAGTCTAACATATTGTAGGAGGTATGTAAACTGATATAACTACTTGGGAAAACAATTTGGCATCTTGAAAAGTAGAACATGTAAATAGCAATCCACTCTATATAATACCTCAGAAAAACTGGCACAAGTACACCGAAAGACATACAAGAATGGCAATATTGTTTATAATAGCAAAAATTGGAAACCCAAAAATTCATCCACAGCAAGGCTGCACAGCAATGAGAAAGAGGGAAGTACTGCTCTTCATCCCAACGTGGATAAGTTCAAATACAAAATCTGAGTTTAAAAAAAGGTTAATCAAAGAACACATGAAGTATTACTCCATTAATATAAACTTCAAAAACATATATAACTAAACAATGAATGGTTATAGATTCAACCTTATGTGGTAAACTAAAAAGAAAAACAAGGGAATGATGAGCATAAAATTCAGGGCAATGGTTTCCTGAGGGGGCAGGATAAGATGCAACCAGGAAGGGACAACACAGGGGGCTTTGAAAATACAGGTAATATTCTATGTCTTAATTGGGATGGTGGGTTTTTGAGTGTTTATTTTTAATTATGCTGATCTGTTTGATATGTATCTATACATGCATATACACACAAATATGTATATACACACATCTGTATTTGTATTTCTTAAAAATTAAGTATAGCTAATTACATATCATAAAGAAAAAAGGCTAGAAATCCAAAGGCACAATCTCAAAAAGAAAAAATAATAATCTATTTCCTAAGCAAATCTAAAGGCTATTACTAGAAATTTATTAGCAACTCTTAATTCCAATTTTTTTAAAAGGTTAAGTAGGCTCTCCTGCTTAAAGGGGCTTTTTTATTTATTTACATAGAATATGCTAAGAAATATTTTACCATATTCCCAGAAGTATACTCTGGTTCTTAATTTATTTGACCACCCCAACAAGTATCCTACTATTCAAATCACAAGCACTTTCTCTAAACTACAAAACAAATAGCCTCATGTTGACTATCCTCATGCGCATTTGAACACTACAAAATAACGGGTAATGCTACATGGGTATTATTTTTTTAACTCATACAAGCTTAAAACTGCCACAAGTAAATCTTTACTAATACTTAGGCTAAGCTTTTCATTTGCCTTCTTTTCTGTCTCATTACATGTTAACTTTTAATACAGTTTCAATGTATTGGCCATTCATAGAATGTTAATCATAAATTTCTTTCAATGGCTAGTTCCTTTATCCAACTGAGAGATAAGTACACTTTCCCATAATTTTTTATTCTCATATAATCAGAAAGTCAAACCTTACAGGATCAGGATCATCGTAATTTAAGCCTGGGTCATTTCTAAATTATAATGGCAAGGTAAAATAATCTGAAACCTACCTTGAGAAGTTCAACAAGCCTGCATAATGCCTTAACTGAGGTTTTGGTCATTGGCTTTTGCATGGACATGTAGAGATTCATTGTGGTTTTAATAATGGTACTAATACTATATGCATATAAAAAGCCCTATAAAAAATAAAATATTGATTATTATCACAAGAAAATACTTCATTTCTTTATGACTTCAATCTCTATGTAATATTTATTCTTCAACTTACCAATAACTAGTATTTTTAAAGTTTATTTTAAAGTCACCTCTTATGATTCTGAAATACTCTTCCTCACACAATGTTATACATTAAGTTTCAAAGCAGCCCTTAAACATTTTTTTAATGTCACATACCAGAAGTTTAATAGTGTTGAAATTATAGTGTGTAATCAGTTAAAAAATCCTTACATTAAAAAAAAAACCTTCAGAAAAATTATTTGGATGTCAGGAAGATACCTATTCATCTGTATCTCATCTGCCAAGCAAGAAGATAAAGGCTCTTACCTGCCTGCAGCTTAAGACAAGGCATGAGGACTTTAAGGAACTATGAATTTAAAATGAGGGTAAAGAGAGCTGCTCTCTGCCAATACAGAAATACAAAAGTATTTCTCAGTGCCAAGCCGATTTCCCCTTTCCTTTCTAGGCCAATACCCACAGTCCACCTGCTACCATGTTCCCTGCCTATGCCGGCGCTAATCAGGCTTTCTCTCCTTTCAGCCCAATAAGAACAGATTCTCTTCTACTCTTCTATACATGAAGGAAGCACATGGGTCTTGTGAAGGTTTAAAAAAATTTAGTGCTAATAAACCCAGGGAGACAGTAGGGAATGAGAAAACAAAACAAAAAATATTACTTCTCAAGTATTTTTTTCATTTAGACCCAATAAGGACCAAAAAAGATACACTTTCAGGTTAAAAATGAACCTAAACTATACTACTGTGAATATATCCAAGGAGCTGGGGCTGAAGCTACATGCCAGTGATTCTCAACCTGTCTCCTGCCCTACCATATGTGAGACATCAAGTAGTCTCCCACCCGTAACAGCGGCTCACTAAAGGACTGCCACTCAATGTGGAGTGGAGTTTCTCTGAACCAGTAATAGCTCTGTGGTAAGAAGACGTGCTGAATTAAGAGAATTAGAAATGAGAGGCTGGCATCCTAAGAAAGCTGGCAATAATACCAAAGCTTGGGGTATTCATGCAGGAAAGAGGCACAATCTTACCTTGTCAGTTACAGGACTATAAGACACCAAACTCTATCCTAGTGCAACACTGGGAAAGGTTAAAGAGCAGAAACAAGGAACAGCAAAAGCGTAACTCTAAGGCAGCGGAAAACGGAGGGCTTACTTTTTGCGGGGAGGAGGAGACAGAATTTACAGGCTGATGTCATACCATTCTCAGATAAATGATCAATAATTTGTGAAGGATATATATATAAAGAATGTATAGTATTCTGAAAGTCTAAGTGGGGAGGAGGGGCAAGTCTAGGGTCTGTTTCTGTTAACAGTAGAATAAATAATTTGGACCAACTTTCCCACTGACAACAACTAGAAAATCTGGGCAAAACATTTTTTTTAATTTCTTGGAAGGCACTAAAGCTTTCAAGAGAATAAGGAAATGTAAGACCAAGATCTGGGAGAAGACAGAAAGTGAGAGAACTGAGCTTGGCATTTGAGGCTGCTCTCCCTTAGAGCAGCAATTTTCAACCGGTGAGCCGCAAGAATTTTTAAACATACAATACCTGACTACTTAGTTAGGGACACTGACCTCTTTTCCCTTAGACTGTCTAAGAAAAAAATGACAACAGCCAACATAATAGTCATCCAGTGTGAATGAATCAAAATTATACCTTTTTTTATCAGATCAGCAAAAAATATATTTTTTGGTATGCCGCAGAATTCTAGTAATTAGTTTGTGTGCGCCATGAGATGAAAAAGGTTGAAAATCACTGCCTTAGAGGCATCTGCCCATTCCAAAAGAGGAAAATAAACAAAGGAGCCAAGCACGTCTTTGAAAGAGGAATTCAGGGCCCATAAGGAGGGGAGAGGGTCCCAGTAAACCACTAGGCTCTGGGTTAGGATCCTGAAAAACTACCCCCTAAAAGGTAGTAGTGAACTAGAAAAAACAGCCATCATACAATTTAAGTCCCACTTCAAATCATCTCAATGCATGACTGGGTTGAGATGACTTATGTGACTAGTTGTCTTAGACTAGATGTGTACCAGAAGAAAGATAACTCCTCTCTGGAGGAATAAAAACATTATCCAGATCCTCAAATTATATCTAGGGTGTTTCATATATAATGTGTAACACTAGAAAATAACCAGGCATACAAATATATGACTAATCCAAAAGAAACAACTAACAGAAATATCCAGATGATGAAATTATTAGATAGGAGCTTCAAAATAATTATGCGAAATATGTTGAAGGAAATAAGATAAAATTATTTCAGAAGAGAACTGGAAACTACACAAAAAAGAAACAAACTGAAAAGTAAAATAATTAAAATTAAGAACTCAGTAGATGGGCTTAATAGCAAAATAGGCATAGCTGGAAAAAAAATTAGAACAAAAAGAGAAAGAACAGAAAAGTACTTGAAGAATTAATGGCTAAGAATTTTCCACAAATTCCAGAAGCTCCACAAATCCTAAGCAGCACAAACACAGAGAAAACCACACCTAGATGCATTAAAGTAATACTGCTAAAAACCAAAAGGCAAATCTTACAAGCAATTAAAGAAAGACATATATTGAAAAAGCAACAAAACTGAAAGATGACTTCTCAAAAGAAAAAAGGAACCCAGAAGACAATAAAATGGAATCTTTAAAAGCTAAGGGGTGGGGGTGCAGGGAGAGACCCTACCAACCTAGAATTCTATATGTAGCAAAACTACTTTCAAAAACGAAGTTAAAGTTAAGGCCTTCAGACAAAAAACTGTGATAACTCATCAATAGAACGTCATTTTAAATGGAATACTAACAGGTATTCCATAAATAGAAGAATAAAGAGACTCAAGAAGGAAGAAAAGCAACAGAATGGGTAAAAAGGTGGGTAAATCTAAATGACCAGCGATATAAAAACAATAACAGCAGCAATAATAATACCTTGTCAGGTTTAAAATAAGCAGAGAAAATACAGAGCAGCAGCACAGTGAGAAGGGGATAAAGAGAATTAAAGTGGTTTAAGATCCTTACACTGTAAAGTGGCAAAACTACTAATTTATGTTGGAGTTAAATGAGTAAATCGTGCATCTTAAAATCTCTACAGTGACTACTAAAAAAAACAACAGTATTCAAATTCAAAAGACAGCAAAAAAATCAAAGAAAAGGGACCTAGAACAAGTGAGACAAATAGAAAGCAACTAGTCAGGTGGTAGTTTTAAATCCAAATACATCAGTAATAGTAACATACACAGAAAAAATAAAGATGATCAGATTGGGGGAAAATGTATACCACTTATAAAAGACACACATTAAATATCAGGAGCCAAAGAGGTTGCATGTAAAAGGATCAAAAAGACACACCATGTAGACTTTGACTAAAAGAAAACAGGTATAGCTATGTTATAACCACACAAAACAAACCTACAACTAGAGAACACAGGGAGCATTTCATAATTCAACTCACCAGGAAGATAATACAATTCCCAATGTAATGCACTTACTTAGTATCAAAATATATAAAACAAAAACTGACAGAGCTACAAGGATAAATGGAGAAATCCACAATAACAGTGGGGGAGTCTAACCCAAATCTCTCGGTAACTGACAGACTATGCAGACAAAAATCATTAACAAACATGACCTACTGACATATGCAGAACACTAGACCAAACAAATACAAATTACACATTCTTCTCAAGTGTCCATGAAATGTGTACTAAAGCTGTCATAGGCTGGGCCATAATGCAAATCTCAACAAATTTCAAAATACTGAAATTATTATTGCTAAAATCAATAACCGAAAGATAAATAGGAAATCCTCATATATTTAGAAAATAATAAATCTCTTTCCAAATAAGCCACAGATCAATAAAGAAATCACAAAATTTTTAAATATTTTGAACTAACGGGTAAGAGGAATACAACACATCAAAGCTCATGAATACAGAAAAAAGTCACACTTTGAAGAGAACAGATTTAAATCATATATTAGAAAATCTAAATAAATTACAAAAAATAAATAAGTTACACAGCTCCAAGTGTAATCTAATCAATTTCAATTTTAAAAACAAAAACATACCCAATCCTTTCCAGTTTTTTTGACGTATAACTTCTGTACATTAGATTAACAAAGAAATAACACTCAACAAATTCTAAGTAAGAGGATGCAACTACCTGTATAAAAACGTTACATCTATTGGTGAGGTCTTCAGCGAATTTATCCACTCTCTGCTCCTTAGATAAGAGAGATTCCATTTTCATCATCCATGAGCTCACGAAGACGTAGTAAGACTGCACATCTCTAACAAAGGGAAATACTGGGGTTACTGAGCAAAGAAAAGAAAATTTATTCCATTTCTTTGTATTGGTTGGAATAAAACATTTCCTTGCAACAGCCATTTCATCTTTCTGATTTTCAAAATACAGATATCATATATACATATGTAATTTATTCACTCAACAAATACTTACTGAATGCCTATATAAACCAGACACTGTTTCTCAGTACTGAGAACAAAAATCAGCAGTAAAGAAAATAGACAAAAATCCCCACCCCCACAAAGTTTACATTCTAAAAGGGTGCATTGTATAATAAAGAAATCAGTAATTAAACTGTCTAAGATGTCATATGATATGTACTATGGAAAATATATATCAGGGTAAAGGGATTAGGGTCTAGGTTGGTACAATTTTAAATACAGTGATCAAAGAAGACTCATTGAAAAGGTGATTCTGAGCAAGACTTGAAGATGAATGGGTAATCCATGCAAATATATGAGAAAATTCTAGTGAAGTAACCAATGCAAAACATGTTAAAAACAGCACGCACATCTGGCACATTCAAGTAAAACAGAAAAAGTCAATGGAGCACAGAGAGCAGGGATGAAAACGGAAAAGGAAACCACAGAGGGACAGGGATGGGGGTTTGGGGGAGTAGGAAAAGTGCAGAGTGGGGAGGGCCTTGTAAAGAGTAAGGACTTCAGTGGAAACTCACTAAAGAATATGAGCTGAGTGACTTGATTTAACTTTGAAGAGGATCAATACATTGGCTGAAAGTCAGCTATAAAGGGAATGATGGTAAAAGCAGGAAAACCACTTAGGACACTAAAGTGATGACGCAGAAGGGATGACAGCCCGGCTGAGCGTGGCTCAGCGGTTGAGCATCGACTTAGGATCCAGGCGATTGGGGTTCGATTCCCAGTCAGGGCACATGCCCGGGTTGTGGGCTCAATCAATGACTCTCTCATCATTGATGTTTCTATCTCTCTCTCTCTCTCTCCTTTCCTCTCTCTGAAATCAATAAAGATATATTAAAAAAACAGAAAATAAATAAATAAATAAAAGGATGACAGCTTCAACCAGAATGGAAGAGTGGAAGTGATCAGAATCTGAATATAAAAGCCAGTATTTATTGAATGCTTACCATATGCCAGCCACTGTTCTAAGTACTTTACACAAATCAACTAGTTCAATCCTCACATTAACCTTATGAGGTAGGCATTACGATCTCCACTTTACAGTAGAGAAAACTGACACACAGACACTATGTGCCCCAGATCATATAACTAATATACAAGTCAAGATTCAACCCCAAATCTAGGAAGCTTTCCTATCCTGGAAAGACTTAATATAGTTATTTGCAGGCTAAATGCTAACATTCTACCAATGCATCTCAAATCACTCAAGACAGGAACTTTTAGCCCACATGCTGCTTAAACTATATATTTTTACTTTAAAAACTCATTGTGCAAAGAATGGATAATTCCCTTTGTGGGATCTGACTTTACCAACTCGTTTTTAAAAACATCTACAGTTAGATAAGGTAGAGAAATGTCCCATTACTTCTGGTCACAAACAGCTAAAGGATAGTACTTCAGGGCAAGAGCCTTCCTCTCTGAAATCAATAAAAAAAAAAGAGACCCACTTAAGATGAGAATCCCACAGAGGTCATTGGCTAGCCACACTGCCAAGCAATCTGATATCTCAAGAACTCAGTCTGGCCCGGCTGGGGGTGGCTCAGCGGTTGAGTGTAGACCTAGGATCCAGGCAATCGGGGTTTGATTCCCGGTCAGGGCACATGCCCGGGTTGTGGGCTCGACCCCCAATCGGGGGCGTGCAGGAAGCAGCCGATCAATGACTCTCTCATCATTGATGTTTCTATCTCTCACTCTCCCTCTCCTTTCCTCTTTCTGAAATCAATAAAGATATATTTTTTAAAAAAACAACAAAAAAACAACTCTGAAGAGGGATTACATCAAAATTTACAATAAATGTGTTTTAAGGTCAAGCCTTACCACCAAATCTGAGAAAAAAATTTTTCCACTGAGCCAGGATTCCATTAGACAAAAGGTACTAATATTGTACTCTTGGCTTCACCTAGAATGGTGCTACAGTGTATTATTTGACTTGTGGGTGACTCAATTTAAAAGTCTGGAACACACAGAAAGAGCAGGGTCCTAAGGTAATGCCTCCACTTTTTAAAAAATATATATATCTTTATTGATTTCAGAGAGAGGGAGGGAGACAGAAACATCAATGATGAGAGAGTTATTGATCGGCTGCCTCCTGCACGAACCCCCACTGGGGATCAAGCCCCCAACCTGGACATGTGCCCAGACCGGGAATCGAACCTCGATCTCCTGGATCCTAGGTCAATGCTCAACCACTGAACCACGCTGGCCAGGCGTGTCTCCACTTTTGAGGAGGAGACTATGATCAGGACTCAGCAGGAATATAATGTACAGGAAGGACCAAAAAGGTTATGAGCAAGGACAGAAGGAAGGGGCCTAGACTATGGAGCCCTCCCTGACAGCAATCATGTCTATAACATCATGAAGAAGGCTAACACAGTCAAGAGTATTCACTCAGTTTTAGATCAGAGTATGCAGGATAAAGCAGAGGTCTGTCTGTCACTCTGCCCATCACCCATACATCCAGACACCAGATGATCTTTGTCTCCTCTAAGTATATACAAATGAAACTGCTTCAAGTTTTTAAAAGTAAGTTAACTGACAAAGGGAGTCCAAAAATGGCCACGGGTCCTGTCATATCGTCAGCTTCATTTCAAAGTACAAACAGGAAAAAAATCTCCTACCCTAATATAAAGCACTAAACAGTGTCAACACCTATAAGTCAACGGGGGGTTTGAAATGAAGGTTACTACCTCTATCCTCTAATGTCAGTATTCCCAGTGTCGAAATGGTTGTGAATGAAAAGCAAAATGCAGCAACCTACAAACCTTGAACCCCAGTCAAGAGGTGGCTGGCGCACTTAGCCAGTTGGGGTCTAGAGTATAGTGTGGGGCAGGGGCATGTCCCCAGATGCTTCTTCCTCATTTACATAATGAACTCTGGAGCATGACTGGGACAGCTCTTAGTCACCCTTTCAACTTTTTCTAAACTGTTAGACAAAGCTCATACTGATCACACCATTTCACCTCTCTTGGGTTTCGCTATTAGTGGAGTTTCTACAGCAGAATTGCAAGAATGGAAAAAACACTGCCCCCTTTAGCTCCATGGAGCTGTATAGTCACTGTGTATCTTTAAAATCAAAGAATTTAGAAACATAATATTTTATCACGTGGGGGTCTTTGAAAGTCAACTTATTCAATCTTCCACATACAAGACTCGCTTCCCACAGCACCTTGGACGTATGGTCATCTATACTCTGCCTATACAGGTCTAATGAAAGCTTACATTACCTCTCAGAGCAGCCTATACAACGCTACCTGCTGCAGGGCTCCAGAATAGGATGGGTATGGGTTTTGCATGCCTTCTCTGACACATACTTAGCTGTGTGGCCTGGCAAAGTTCATGTCTCTAAGCCTATTTCTTATCTAAAAATGGGATAAAAATAGTACTACTGAGTAGTTAACATCTTATGCTCTAGAGGTGGACTGCCAGGCTCTGCCACCTATTAGTTGTTTAAATTTGGACAAGTTTAACCATTCTACACTTTAGTTTTCTCATCTGTAAAATGGCAGTAACAGCCTGGCCAGGCATGGCTCAGAGGTTTAGCATCAACCTAGGAGATCACAGTTCGATTCCCAGTTGGGGTTCATGCAGGGTTGAGGGCTCAATCCCCAGTTGGGGGTGTGCAGGAGGCAGCCAATCAATGACTCTCTCATCATTGATGTTTCTCTCTCTCTCTCCTCCTTTCCTCTCTCTGAAATCAATAAAGATCTATTACAAAATAAGTAATTAAAATAAAATGGCAATAACAATCATATTTGCCACATATCATTTTCTGATGACTAAAGGAGATGATACATATGAAACTCATGGATCAGTCGCTGGCTTATCAAAAGTACTGGATGAATAATAGCATTTATTATTTCCCACCTAACACTGTTACAGGTTTTACATAAAACACTGTTTAAAGCCTTGAGTACAATGCCTGCTAAATATTTAAGAGCTCGATAATGTCAGCAGTTATTATTAATACGTCATTTTCATCTTTTGGTTCTAGTTCAATATTCTGAAGTCAGAGATCAAATGTTCCTTCCTTAACCTGAATGCCCCTCAAATACTTACAGATATCCACCACATCTTCCTCAGATTTCTTTTTTAAAAGCCAAACTATATAGACTCTTCAATGAGTCTTCAAAGGGCATGGTTCTCAGGTCTTCTGACATTCTGTTCAGCTTCATCTAGGGATACCGCAATTTGTGACCCTCTTAAAATCTGGCACCACCAAACACCAACTATGACCTGACCAATAAGAAATTGACGGAACTACCAATTCCCAGGGTCCAGATATCATAATTACTAGTTTCCATAACCTGGGTATAGTTATAAATATATTCTAAGTATGTATTGGCATTTTTAGCAATTGTATCACACTGTTAAAAGAACATTAAGCCTCTTATAACTAAAATACCCACATCTTTTTAAAATTACTGTACTAAACCTGGTCCCTGTTCCCCCATCTTACTCAATTCATCTCTTTAATCTAAACCCAAACTTAAGGTCTTTTTACCTTCCCAACTGTTTCACACAGTATTAGAGCTCTGAGATCTCTGCCATAAGTAGTCCTGCCTGAATTGAGCTGTCATTTTCCACTGACTTTAATCATGAATTAGAGAAGTGCTAAAAGATGCTTTAGAGGATCTCCTAAATTTGACCTACTCCTTTCCCTCCCCCATTGGGTAGCAGTGGCCCAATTCTCCCTAGACAGTCAAGATCAACAGAAGGTGGGTAAGTATCCCTATTATCCTTTAAACATGTCAGAAAGAAGCTGTGTCCAGCGCAGAGCCAGTGGCAGAGTCCTGTGTACTTCACTTAAAATCTTCGCCCACGTTATGTGAGTTTAGCACTGTACTCAAGAAAGTGCAGTAAATTTAACTGTTGATGCTAGGTGATGAGAACACTGAAGCACTTTATATTTTCTCTATTTTGTGTATATCTGAAAATTTACAAAATAAGTTAAACAAAAAAATAAGATAAATATCAGAAAAAACAAAGTTAAAAGCATTCTTTTAGGGAAGACTAAGGTACCAGGGATAATTATTTTTCCCTTTAAACCTTTAATTTTTAATTTTTTAAATATGTACATACATTACTTTCATAAAAATGAAGGAGTGTATCGAATTAAAGTCAACTCCTCCAAAAATCATCACTGAATCATGACAATGTTTTCATGTCATCAAATGACATCTGCTGTAGACTTCATCACTTTAAACAAAACTATTTCATGCATTTAATAAAAAGTATGTGTACTTGTATGTGTGCATATATATGTACATGTGTATATACATGTATATCTGTATATACATATATATCTCCAGAAAGTATAATTTACCTAAATCTTAAATTGAGTTTAAGCCTAAAAGCAAAACAAAAAAAAACTCCTAGAAAATAAATCTCCTAGAGACCGCCCAACCTTTTCTCTGTATGTTTGATTTTATAATTCATATACTTTACATATATTTAGATTCAGTATAAGATTTAAAAATAAAAAATATCTAAATATTTTCATTACGGGTACCTATTAAACCTACTTGGTAAGTGACTGAGCTTTCTGCTGTAGGAAAGTATCTCTGTGTATTTTAATGGCTTGAAGACTTTTTCTGTCTAGAAGTTTGGCAGCTGCTGGTATTTTCTGGATCAAAAAATTATCAGGAAACCAAATAATATTAGCAGTTAGAGTGATGGCTGGTACCTGAAATAGTAAACATAAGGGGAAACAAATCATTAAATGCAGGCTAAACAATAAGTTATTTAATAGTTCTATAACACACAATAGAAGACTATTTCAAGAAAAATTAACCATGAAAAACACTCATTAATATATTATGAGACAGATTATCCTACTGTGGCACAGAGTTATGGCATTCCTATAGCTGGTACAGAGCATGACGAGAATTTTATTCTGCCTAAATGTTAAACAATATACACACACTCATGAATTTTAAGATGAATAAATATATGCAAAAAAGCAAACAGAAATTCTCGTGACCTTCACTTTCACTCTGTATTAGTGAAAAAATAAAACATAAATGCCCACGATGGCTGGGTTCTCATGGCCACGTATCACCTGATTCTTCACACAAACTAGAGTTTCAATCTTTCAATCAGGTGCCACACCATGGAAACAGCAAAGACATAGGAAAAAATGTAATTTTTGACTCAATAATGAGAATGAGTGGCAACAAAGGGGGAGAAAGGAAAAAAGTAGTAATAGGACGTTAATGTATAGGAAAAAACCTGGAAAACAACCACTAGTATGTATTTATATTAAGTGGAATTATAAGGCATTTTCATTTACTATGTTACTTATTTCTGGAATGCTTGTGTTTTTTAAATGAATATATTTTTGTAATTACTATTATAAAAATTACTGTTTTTGTAAGCAGAAACAGAATACATTTTAAAATATCCACTTTTAGCCAAACTTTTTCATCTACTCAAACTGAAGAAGTAAAAGTTTCAAGTTCTTACCTTCTTACAAATGTCCAACAAAGATTTATAAAACTTTTTATCAATAGTTCGAAAAATTTGAAAGTGTAGCACAAAGAGCCCACAAGTTCCAACGTACTTGTCTCTCTGGTCAATTTCAGAAGGCTCTCCTTATAAAATGACAACGTAAGAGAAAAACAGAACAACTATATTTAAAATTCTACTTTCGAAAAAAATGCAAACTTTATAAACAAAAACCAAAAAATGCACTTTACATTACCAAGTCTGGCTTCTACATTTGCAAAAATTGAGCGAATGCTATGTGCAAATTCTTCTGCAAAAGTGCTATTTTTTGACACAGATACTCCTCCATTGAGAGAATCAAACTGCTGCTCTATACAAGCCTAGAGAGGAAACATTTAAAGAGAAAGTTAGACTCTCAATAAGCTATTAAACAGATTTAAATACACTGTGTGATAAACAGCTACATTCATCATTTTAATTTTACTAACACTGAAGTTCAGGTTTTTACCAGAGATCTAAATCCTTTTGAATAAAAAATTCACATGTACTTACAAATCTGAGTACCAATTATGTGACATAAAACTGAACCAAAAATCTATACTTCAATATGAAGAGATACACTGTGTTGTATAAAAGATAAATCTGATGAAGCACTGGAAAACATGTTTTATTATTTACTTTGCACTTTTAAAAAGAGTTTATTTTTTCTGTTTACAATTACTTTCCTAGCACTTTATTATAGCATGTGTAGAAACGTCTCCTGGAAAAAGAATCAATGACCAAAAAAATTACCTTCTGAATCTAAATGGATTAAAAGTTAAATTGATATAGCCCGGCTGGCATGGCTCAGTAGTTGAGAATCGACCCATGAATCAGGAGATCACAATTCAATTCTGGGTCAGGGCACATGCCCAGGTTTTGGGCTTGATCCACGGTAGGGGACCGTGCAGGAGGCAACAGATCAATGACACTCTCTCATCATTGATGTTTCTCTCTCTCTTCCCCCCACCCGCTCTCTGAAATCAGTTTTTTGTTGTTTTTTTTTTTAAGTTAAACTGATATAAACAAGAGTTGGGATGAATCTGTTAAAATTGGGGTCATGTGAAATATAAATTAAAAGTAACCTTGAAGCAGATATTACATGAAATATAATGTAATTTCCAGTACACACTACCCAAAGCATTGCTGTTAAACAGAACTTTCTGTGATGACAGAAATGTTCTACATCTGTTATTATGGCTGGCCACAAACTATCTCTGGCTGTTTTTCCTCCTAGCCTATTGAAATTATTAACATGTAACACATGTAAGTCTAAGGTATACCGATCAATGACTGATCAGTGTGATGATTAAATTACAAGTGGCTATTAAGTACTTGAAATGTCAGTGTGGCAGAGGAAATGAATTTTCATTTTAGTTAATTTAAGTTTAAATAGCTGTATGTGGTTTAGAAGCTACCTGGACTATGAAAATCATATTTTCTGAACCTCAGAAGAATTAAATAGACTTTTAAAAGGTAGTCTTACAAACCTAAATTTAGAGGCAAACACCACAATACTTAACACAACTGCTTAGATGTTAATCTTTGAATAGCTTTATCCTTTTACATACTTAAAAAAGAACCCTCACTCCAAATACAACTAGTACACTAACTCTGTTTGCTACTAGATATTGAAATAATTACATTTTAGTACACTAACAATGCTTTAAGACAAAGCACTTTTAAAGAAAAACATATTCAACAGTATGCTATAGAAGTATCCTACTGTAATTCTGAACTAGGTCAACTAATATAAGCCCATTTATTCTACTATCATACAGCTCTCATACCTGAAATATCATTCCATCAAGCAACTGTCCTTCTAGCTTCAGCAAGAACTTTTCAAATGGCTTTAGTTTTTCTTCCTGAATTCCAAATTTTGAAGGATTGTGATGAACAGATTTCAGTAACCTTGTGGAAGATCAGAAAAAAGACCATAAATTTGCCTGGTAAATGTTTTAATTAAAATTTTTCCCAGAAATCAAAATTTTGTATTTCCTGTGTAGCTCTACACATTTGAAAATCTGAACCAAAAAATCCTAATACATTTAATTTTGTAATCATGTTTTATATCATTTTAAATTCAGATACCTGATGCTCTCTAGATACCATTTAGTAAATATTTAACATTGAATTAAATAAAATGCCTTGACTTAAAAAAGTATTGGAGTATACAATGAAATAAAACCAAATTCAGGAAAAGCAACTGTCACTTGAATAGAATCCAAGGAAAAAATAAATCTGAGTCCTAAGGTAGTCAAGACTTAAGATGTTTGCCCTGGCTGGTGCGGATCAGTTTGCTGAGCATTGTCCCATGCACCAAAAGGTTGCCAGGTTGATTCCCAGTCAGGGCACGTGCCAGGGTTGCTGGTTCAGTCCCTGATCAGGGTTTGTGTCAGAGGCAACCAACTGATGTTTCTCTCTCTTCCTCTCTAAAATCAATAAAAACATATTTAAAAAAAAAGAAAGACTCAGGATGCTTTATACAAGTATATGATACTCTCAAATCCATCTAAAATTAAAGAATGGTCATTATCTTCATAAAAACATCTGACGTGAGATCCTTCTAAATATGTATCTCCAGGTCTTTTACAGATCTGTACTATTTATTTGTTTACTTTTTACTAATACAAAAAGAATATTTTAATTGGCTCACCTTTTGTACATAGTCCAGTGGTCTTTTAACGTGATATGATTATCAATAATTTCATCCAGGGTAAGCAAAACTGTTAGCAGCTCTCCCAAATGCTCATACATAGTCTGTCAAAAAACCTTTAATTACCATTTAATCACTAGTTAGAAGTTAAGCTTCATGTGGATTTTTAAAGTTAAACACATTTTAGCTAATTACTGAATTAGTTAAAGCAGTAGATAAATCAGTTTATTAAGCTACAGGTGAAACTACTGATCATCAGATGGAATAATTAGCTTTAAATAGAGAAACACTTTGCCCAATACTTCATCTCTAATTGTGATACTGCAGATTTATTTCTCTCAAAATGTTCCACTTGAAGAATGTGCATTGGCCACTACCGGGGAAAGCTATGAGTTACACTGACGGTGGGTCAGTAATGCCTCATGGGCTTCGGGAGTGAAAGGGGACAAGTTCCAACACCCTTAAGAGTCCTGCTATAACTGTACTCCCGGGTCACACAAACTCCAAAGCAATACAGTAAAAACTCATTTTCCAGATCAAGTTAAATTACTTTTACCTGAAAATGAACTCCAGTTGTCTCTATAATTTTGGGTGCACCCCTGTAATAAAATAACACCCAAGTTAAAATAATACGCTTTTTATTTTAAGGAAAAACATAGCAGCAGGAGCTCTTGGGATCTTAATATGAATTTATCTTTATTTAGGCTTTAGTCCATAAAACTTAAGAGATCCAAGAAATTATTACCTTTTGCACTTTCCCAAGAAGGGAACTAACTTATACATACAGAGTCTGGGCTACCCTTGCCTATACCCAACTCAGTGGGTGGGGACATGACAAAACATGGTCCATGTATAACCTCAGTCACTTAAACCTGAAGGACTAGCCAGGAGGGAGGGAAGGAGGGAGGGAGAGAAATAACTGATACTCATTTCTTTCTAAACTATTAGAATTTCCCAATTCCCAACTAGAATCCTTGTTATCCTACCCAAACTGGCATTTGGGAACTAACCTTCTCTTCGGTCAGCTTTATTTCCGAGCTGTCCTCCCTACCGAGAAGCAGTGACAACAACAAGGAATACACCAAAATCAAAAGCCCCAGGGTAGCTCAATCTTACTTTCTAGAGACTCAATTTACTCAACAGTAAACAATTTAAAATAGTACTTATAGCCCTGATTGGTGCGGCTCCGTTGGTTGGGCGTCACACCGAAAGGTTGCTGGTTCAAGTCCCAGTCAGGGCACATGCCCGGGTTGTGGGCTCCATCCCCTGTAGGGGGTGCTCAGGAGGCAGCCAACTGATGTCTCACTCTCATATCGACGTTTCTCTCTCTTTCTCCCTCTCCCTCCCTCTCTCTAAAAATCAATAAAAAAATCTTAAAAAGAAATAGTACTTATATATCAAAGCGCATATATTCTACAAGATAGAATGTTTTAAAATTAAACACAGAATCAAATAAATTTCTTCTTTCTTGGGCAGGGGTGTGGTGCTGAGGAGTTACACACCAGGTACTGCAGGGGTTGGGAGAGCTATGCACTATTCCCTTGTGCGATGAGGAGTTTCAATGAAAGGACAGAACATAAATACCTGGCTGAGGGGAAAACATGAGAATGAGAAACAGTTAACACTATCTTCCAGTTTATTAAAGAGTTAGGATGTAGCACGGTATGTAAAAACAACAATGAATGTATTAGTAAACAAAAGAACAGTACCTAAATAGCTTTGGAATCTTGGCAAGTAATTCCTCTAAGCCTGTTATCTCTTCTCATAACTGAGAATCCCTAGTCATATACCTAACAAAGTTATGGTAAGATTTAATTAAGTACAGTCATGGGCTACATAAGCACAGTGATACAGTCTGAGAAATGCATCATTAGGCAACTCAGTCATTGTGCAGACATCATAGGGTGCACTTACACAACCCTAGATGGTATAGCCTACTATACACTTATTCTATATGATATAGCCTATTTCTCTGTGGGGGAGAAAAACAATTTTCCCTCTACTCTCTGGGCTCTTGGCTATGACATCCCTATAATAAAAGACAGATTTTATTTTAGTACAGGGAGGGAGAAACTCTTACAAATGGAGATTTCTCTTATAAATGTAAATGTCTTTTGCAAAAATTAACTTATACTTGGTTTTCAGAGCTTCTCCCAAGTTGTTTTTTAAAATTAATGAGCCTAAAATAACCCTTATGCCAAACAGACATATTTTAGGGGTGACAAATTCTGTTCCCCTACAGCCCCTAGGCTACAACCTAGGATGCTACTGTACTGAATACTATAGGCAACTGTAAGACAATGGTAAATATTTGTGTAATACATTGTACTATGATGTTGTTATGGGTACAACGCCACTAGGTGATAGGAATTTTTCAGCTCCATTTTAATTTTATGGGACCCACCATCATATATGTGGTCCATCAATAACCAAAATGTCATTATGCAGCATATAACTATAGTACATGGGGAAAATTTTAAGTGTAAACTATTAATCATACAAAATAAATACTTTATATAATAACAATGGTGAGTATTTTATGAAAGTTTAATCATTTTTCTTGATTTAGGGCAGTGGTCCCCAAACTTGGAAGATTAGAATTAGTCACAAAATTTTTTCATATAGATTCCCTAACCCCACTCCCAAAGACTCTGTAGTTAACGAAAAGTCTCGTGTGATTCTAATGAGTCTGGGAACCTCAACGTAAAGGAGGAAAGGAATAAAAAAACATGGTATGTTAGCCTTTTCCTGTATAATCAAATTTCTTTATGATTATTCTGTCCACATTCTCATTCAGACAGATATGGGTTCATTCGCCATGGTAGAAACTGTCTCTCATTAACCTATCATTTAATTAAACACATCAACTAGTATTTGAAATAGGATGAGTGTTCAAAGAACGCTGAATAAGTGAACAAAGGAATGAATGCGTGAACAAAAAACTATTTCAGGTAATTAGCTAGTTTTAGAAAAGCATTTCCTGTATCTCTATTATAAATGCAAAAATATTTCTAAAATCCATTACTTGTTACTGATATAGAGGGCAGCCAACTGATGGACTACATTCATCACCACTTCATAGCACCTCGTAACAAAACAAGACAGTTCCTGAAATGACAAGTTGGGTATATGTTACAAAGTTGCTTTTTAAATGTCACCATTTCTGACTGAATTTTAGGGTAACAATGTTAAAAAAACAAAATAGTTTTCCAATAAGAACTCCAGTTAACCTGCAGCCAACTTTAAGCATCCCTCGAGCAATCCATTTTTAACTCACCTCCTGCATCCCAAGGTCACTTCTACCTCTCTGACCCCACATTTCATTCATACTTCTATTTTAAGTCTTATGTTTTACACATGTAATTCCTGAATGACAGAGACTGTCTCATTCCTTCTTTGAATATCCACTGCCTAGCACAGTGGCTAACCTTCAACTCCTTCTCAATAAACTTCTGTCCTATCAAATGAACAAATGAATGAACATCTGAATGAATGAAGAGGTGCAAAAGCTGCCATTTTATAAAGAATGACAATGAGAGGAAGGGGTCTGGAGAATCACTCTGACATAATTTCAAATGTTTACCTTTAACCTTAGTTTTAAACAGCCTTGGCACACAGCAAGTGAAATACTAATCATCCCAAGAATACGTTTGTGATTAAATAATTAACTTGCATCTACCATGTCCCACACCTCCTAAAAATTGTTCAACAGTTCTCAACTTTTAAACCTATAGAAACAGTATGTATCCTAACATACTTAAAATGATTAAATCTACAGCTGTTCTAAATTTTACGCTCTATGAGGACAGGAATTTGTTGGTTTTGTGCACTGCTGTATCCCCAGCAGCAAGAATGGTTTGTAACATGTGCTACACTCATAAAACATTTGTTGAATATTTAAAAATGGAATTTTATGTAGCTATCGTTGGGATCCAAAAACAATTTAACATTTTTGAAAATGAAAATAATGCATTTCAATTTTACTTAAATAGCTCTAGTTTTACATTTCTTATTAAATTTCTAAAGGTTTAATAAAAGCAGAGAAAAGAACAGAAAATGCAGGACAAGCAGCACAAAATAAGCAAAAACAAGTCCAGATAATAGACTATAAAAAAAGAAATAAAATAAATTAGCCAATTAAAAGACTTTAAGATTGTATTCTAAAAAATCAAAATCCAGATACATATATGCAGTTTTAAAGAAACACAAATGGCCCTGGCCAGGTGGATCAGTTAGTTAGAGCATCGTCCCAATAAAGCCAAGGTTTCAGGTTTGATCCCTGGTCAAGGCACATAGAAGAATCAACCAATGAAGTATGAACAAGTGGAACAACAAATCCTTGTTTCTCTCTCTCTGCCTTCCTCTAAAATCAATCAATCAATAAAAATTTTAAAAATACACACACACAACTAAAACATAATGACACTGAAAGATTGAAAGAGTGAAGAGAGATAAATCCAGAAAACATTAACTCAAACAGCTGGGGCAGTGGTATTAATATCAGACAAAAAAGGCTGTTAGCATTATTACAGCTAATTACTATATATAATATTTATACAATTATATATTATATACATAATTATCATTATGTATAGCTTAGAGGGTCACCATATAATGATAAAAGATTCAATTTATCAAGAATTATTAACAATTCTAAACTTGTATGCACCAAATAAAATATCTTCAAAATAAGAAATGTGAAATTTGACAAAAATAGGGGGAGAAACTGACTCAATCACTGGGACCCTAGAAATTACATTTCTTAAACTCCTGCCAGGCAGGCTTCCTATTAGGCTCTGCCAACAGGTGGCACTAAAAGGAGACTAGAAGGCAGGAAAAAGACATCCTATTTCTTACGGTTTTTAATGACAAACCCAGGCAGAAGCAGTTCACCCCAGCAACGGCAGACTGCTCCAGCCTCCAGCTTCTTCCACCACTACAGAACCAACCTCATATTGCCCTCACAGAGGTACCAGCAACAGCTAGGCAGCACTAATCCCTAAACAGTGTAAGTGCTAATTCCAGGGAGCTTCTCCAAGCTCCCAGATTCTGGCAACCCCAATCTTTTCCCTTTTTCCCCCTAGATGTAAAGGTTGTCTCTGCTTCCTCTGAATTACCTTACTGTTCTTTTTTCTTTCAGCCCTCCAACTCTTATGTAACCAACTATCTACATTAAATAACCTCTTTTGAAATACCTTGCATGAATTGCTTTCTGGACTGCACCCCAACTGACCCATACCATAACAGAGGATAATTTCAACAAAATGCTCTCAAATTAGGTCAAGTAGGCCAAAAAAAGTAGTAACGATATAAAAGATCTGAACAATATATTAGCATGCTTGAGTCAATGAAATAATCAAATCTTGTAACCAACAATCAGAAGGTTGGTGGAACTATTGGTATTATTACTTCATCTCCCAATTTTTGCTTTTGTCATATTGTACACACATTGCTCTTATGATGGAGAGGTGACAAATAGAAGCTACTTCATTCTTTTGAAAAAATTAAACCAAAAGACCTAGAATAACTAAGACTTTGCAGTGATAAAAAGCTTATCTAAATTGAAACATATGGCTAGAAGCATCAAGTGCAGTTGCTTTAAACATCTCAATATTGCTCATTTAACAGCTTAATCATCTCCAATAACAACTTTTCCTGACATAAATTATCTTTTCTTACCTAGTACAAAGTTTAAATTATTTTCAAAGGCCTAGTGACAAGTTGTCCATAAATAAAATTATATAAAAAAACTTATTTTGATCTCTATTTCTCTAAATATGCTATGAAAATCTTTTAGGAATTATGATCTCCTTAATTATAATCCAATGCCAACTAAGTGTCTTACCCTCACAGTACAAATTTTTACCATTTGAAGGTTTCAGAAATCTTTTTTTAATTATGTGTAATTCACTCAAACTTTTCAAAGAAAAACCTCAATTAAAAATTAAAAATCAGTTACCTGTAAGAATGAAATAAATCTCCCCATTTGAATTTGGCAATCACCTTCCACCATGCTAGAATCTGTGGCTTTAAAAGGCAATATGAAAAACTGTATTTCAATTGTTTTTATATAAACTCAATCAACATCAAAAAATAAAAATATTTTAATTAGTACATCTTCTAATCTGCATAGCATTAACAGAATTTTTACACTGAAGAGAAAAATGAGAAAATCGTTAATAACACAATTGAAAGTAACTATCTGTTTCACTATTTAATAAATTCAAGGAAAATTCTCATCTAGCTACAGTGCTTTGTAATTGATAAAAATATCACAAATAGACTAGAGAATTTGCTGCTGCTTCATCACTCAGGGGTTTTTTTCACCTGTTCACCAAACAAACCAACAAACCAACAAAAAATCTGAATGCTTATTTTCTCATACTAATACATTATGATAGTCCTAGAATTGTCTGCTAACTTTTTGTTCATTTAAATATCAAAAAAGGCATCACGACATTCCAATGTGAAGTTTTAAAACTTACCTCCTTCTCCATAAAACAAGAGACCATTATAAAATTTAGTTTCAGCCTGTTTAAAAAAAATTAAAATAATTTTACAAGTTGCTCTTTTGTTTTTAAGTTACTAGGCTCTCTTAGTTATCCGTATTTAATATTTAGCAGAGGACTACACCACTTAGACACAAATTCACTTAAATTCAAAAACTGCTTACAATTCAGCTAAATTCAATTTATCTTTAGAGTAACAAAAATATTACTGATAGTCAAAGTTATCTCTTGATTTCTTTAGCCTTTACTTTGTCTTATCAGACCACTCTAATTGTACCACACCCTACCATTAGTGCACGGAAGACTAACACAATGTAGATCAAAGCAAACATATAGTATCAAAAAGAGAAAAAAAGATGGAAGTTTACCAACTTCTTTCAGAGTTTTGATTGTTCATGGGCAAGGAAACACAAACTATTTTAAAAATTCAAAGCTTTTTAAAAAAAATCAGTTTTATCTAGAAAGCAAGTACATACGTCAGGTAACACAGACTTTGAAGGTATGCAGACCCAGACGCAAACTGTTACTACCAGTAAGATGTTAGGCAAGTGACACCTTCTTTAAACCTCAGTTTCCTCATCTATTTCTCACATACCTCCCTGGGTTTGTTATAAATATTCACAGAGTTAGCATGGTATTTGTTACATAATAAGTATGCCATCATTATTACTACTATTACTTTAAATAATTCATTCAACATTACATAAATATTCATGCACAATGTACACATATAAGCAATATTTGCTTTTAAATGATGTTTTTAATGTCTTAAGAATAATTACCTCATATTTTAATTTCTTGATTTCACAACAAAGTGCGGCATAAACTGTGATGACTTTGTTTAAGACCTAGTTTCATGAGTAAAAACATAAAAGAAGAAAGTAAATTATAGCAGATAGCTAAAGTATTTTTTTTTAATTCTTAGGTTTAGGTATCTGTACCTTGTTTTCAGTCTTTATGAGTTCCAACAGGGAAGACTGTTCATAAGGTAAAAGCTATATAAACAAGGAAAACAACATTTTTTAATTTGACAAGAATCACTGAAATCTTAAATACACAAATTAGTACTAACTCTATTTTATTTAAACTTGTGGTAGGCCTTATACTCAGCACTAGCACCATACCAGATAGGGAGTGACTACTAATGGGTACAGCTTTCTTTTGGGGGTGGTGAAAATGTTATAAAATTGGCTCTGGTGCTAGTTGCACAATTCTGTGAATACACTAAAAACCAAAGAATTGAATGATATGAAAACTATATCTCAAGAAAGCTGACTTAGGACAGTGTCTAGTACATAATAAATGCTCAATAAATGTTAGTTATTAAGTGGTAACAGGCTATAGTTTCAAAGATAAAACAAGGTCTGGAGTGGAAATAGAGCAGGAGTGACCTATTTTATACATTAAAAAATAACTCCCACATTAAGATTCTCTAAATAACATAAAGGGATTTTTTTAAAATGATGAAACTATTCTGTATCTTGAGTTACACGAGTATATATGTTTGGCAAAACTCACTGAAAAGTACATTTTAAATCTATGTGTTTCACTGTATATAAAATAACCCCACCCAAATATTCTATTACAACCCTCTTCGTTTTCTTGATTAAAAAAACAAAGAGTTGGAATTTGAGTCATTTTTGACACAAAAGGCTTTGAGTTTGTGTCATTTTTTAAAAAAACATACAAAAATACCCGTACGGCTTAGAGAAAAGGAAAGTAACAATTTTTCTCCATGTTTCTTTCAGTTCTCTAGATCCCAAATAACCTATGTTCCATTTTTAACAGTTATGTTTTCAAGATATAGTATGTCCGGAAAAATGTATGCATAAATAAAAAAATAAAACAAGATCAAACCTTTAATGCTATAGGATCAAGATTGAAATCCCAAACATCTCCAATTGAATCATCCAGTGCATCCTCAATTCTTCTCAGTTGAGATGTATACTCCTCAAGAAATTTCCCATAATTCTTAAGCTGAACTTCAGCATGAATTTCTAAATTTAAATTTTAAAACAGTGAGAAGTACAAAAATTACAGGACATTTACTTCAAATAATCTCACAGCAAAGTACACAGTAAGCAATTAAATGTATTATTCTGGAACATCTTAATTTATGGGAAACAGTTTCAAAGTTAAATAATAATTCAGCTTTCAATATTTTCCAGATAGATAAAATAACTGTAAAAGCAGGTTTTGCCATATACATATATATATATATATGTCATCTTAAAACCAGCTTTAGAGTATTATGAAAAAGTCACTATTTCATTTACCCTATAATCTAGGGCTATTGAACATAAAATAATTCCTTAGACAATTCAATGTCCTGATTTCTATGTTTTAGTCATAAACGTTTTTTGCCCCCCCCCAAAAAATTATGACCTGAATCAGATGAAAAATCTGCGTTGTCATACAACCAAAATTTAAAAGCATAATTCTTAATTCTATACATAGTAAACTGTTTTAAAATACACCTACATATTGTTTTTAAAATGTATTTAGACCTGCTTCATCATAATGAATATTATTCCTGTAATGTCCCAAACTTAACAAGATATTTTATTTTACTATCATAATAGAGTTGAAAAAGCCAGTAAAGAACACTAAGTACAGAACACTGGGTTGATATTTACAGAACTTACATACTAATAGATTCTACAGAGTCACTGGAATAAACTGAATAATAAAAGGTATACATCAATATTAATGAAATATTTCACCTTATACATAAGAATACATTACTATTACAAAGGCAGCAAATTCAACTCCAACTCAGATTTTTTATTAATGTGAATAACCTTATTCAATCTCTGTCTCCTAATAAAGGTAAAATTTGTCCCTCCTCAAATCAGCAATGCAAAGCAAACTCTAAGGTAACGTATTTTCTGATTCATAAAGATAAAGACCTAGCTCCCCATCCTCCCTTATTTTGCAACTAATGCACTGAATCAGGTGGATCGATTTAGTTCATTAATGTTCCTATCTTAATATAGCACTAACCTAGGCAATTCTGAAAACAATTACTCTACATGATTCAGAGTCCGAAAATTAATGAAAATCAGGCACAGAGATGAGAAGTCATTTCCCTACAGCTTAACTTAAAAACTGCTTGAGTCTCAAAATCCCAAGTACACGTCTAATTCTCAGTTACATGGAAAATTACCATAGCTATATTTAACCAGCTAACGAGTTCTTAACGACAAAACTACAAAACCATGCCAATAGATTACTTATTTAATCTGCTTGGGAGTTCACAAAGTAGCAGGCAACAGAAAACCTTGTTGGTAAAATAAGCAATAGCAAAATTAGTAAAAGTTAAAAAGATCTGAAATAAGAACTACATGGTGATTCTTCAGAGTGAAATTCCAAAAACCTCTTTACATGCTTATCTCTTTCAACAGACTGCATTCTTCGTTTTATCTTTGTATCACTAATACCTAGCATAGTGCCTGGTACATAGAAAATGTCTGCTGAGTAAATCTGATCCTCCTACTCTAAGATGAACCATTTTCAAACCCAGTAACAGATTTTTACTCCAATTTTTGAAGATGAAAGTAATGAATCCTTACACATAAGAATTCATTACTTACTCCAAAGGCAAAGTAGGGGACCTTTGCCCATAAAACTTCATGACAAGGTGCAGTAAGTAGAGAATCCTCTCTCTCCCCACAAAATTAAAGGATTTTGTTATTACCACTACAATTGTGTGTGTTTTTTCATGCTGCATGGAAGCTAATATTTTGTGGAATGTTTTATGAAAAACTGCACACCGTCCTGAGTTAAACTCAGGTTTTTTGAGAGTAATAATATGTAACTAGATCTAAGTTTGTAAAATTAAGCAAAATTTACATTCAATTTTTAAAAATTACATTCACCTTTTGGAAAAACTATTAAAGAACAAATTCACAAGTAGTATGTCTCAATATCACTATCACTTATGCAGATTAATGTCACCAAAGATAAGAAACATATTATCAATTTGTATTAATCTCAAGTAGAGTTTCACTGAAATAGTTAGCTTAGCTTCTAAATTTTGCCGCATGGGCTTGAATCTGTTAGTTTCTTTTGGCTGGACTTGCAAGTTAAATCAGACAATTCAATTTTATGAAGCAAATTTGAAGCAGATTTGCTGTAATTTGTGAAACCTTTCTGGCTGCAATGGAAACTGCAGGACATCACTTTTATCTTACTTAAAAAAAAAAAAAAAAGGCAGGGAAGAAAATAAATTAGCATTCACGTGTTTTTGTTTGTTTTTTTGGAGTTCTTTTTCCGCAATATTCTATGGTTATAAGAATGTAAAGGAAAAACCACTCAAACTTCCAAAAAGTTTGCTGAGGAGGAAAAAAGGAAAAACAGGAACCCGAAACAGGAACCCGAACGGCAGCCTCTTCTAGAAGTGAACGCTCTGAAGATCCGGCGAGAGCCCCGGCGTCCAGGGGCAGGGCCACTCCGCTCCCGGGGCTGCGGGGCCTCCCGGACCCGCCCCGCCCGCGTCCCAGCGCCGCAGAAAGTGGACGCCGCTCCCTCGTGTGCACCGCGGGTTTACCAGGAGAGCCGCCGCCCCGAACCCCAAGCTCTGACCCGGCCAGCCTGACCGGCCATTGCTGGGAACCCCCGACCCCGAAAGTAACGCTCGAGAGCGCTTTCCCCTCACACCCCAAGGGGCAGAGAGTGCCCCTAGTCGGAGGGCTGCGCAGCCACCGCGACACGGAGCCCTCCCGCAGGGGCGCCGCCAAGGCTGAGGCCTGCGCGGCAGCGTCCGCCCGCCGCTCTCTTACTCTGCGAGCCGTCGTCAACGCGGTCGAACTCCCAGTCCGGGGACAGCGTCTCCACCGCCATCACCGCGGCGCCTCCCTCGGTCACAGCACCCACCAGCCAGGATGGCTACGGCGGCCTCACGCCAGCGGCTGTCACAGCACGTGACTTCCGGCCCTGGCCCCGCCCCTGCTCGCGAGGGTCGGGTGGGCTTAAGGTCCCTGCCGGCCGCGGAGGCCTCTGGGAAAGCGAGTCCTCCGCGGTGATTGGGGGCGGCTGCCGTGGCGGCGGCGTCCCTCGCGGTGTCCTGTGTTTACTTGGGCCTCGCCACTGTTCACTTTTCGTCTCATGCCACACCGGTAATCTTCAATTCGCCTTCCTGTCTCCCGGCCATTTTTAATACCTGGGGAGTTGCTCCCTCAGTCTACCCGAGAAAGGGCAAAATTGATGGGCATGAGGGCCTCCCAGGAAGGCGTGGTCCTCTTGGAAGTCGCTGTCCAGGCGCTTCTTGCAAGAAGCCAGTATTTCCAAATCCCTCCCTGTCGGCGCCGTCAGAGACATGGCAGCTTTCCTCCTGCACGCCCTGTGCGATTGCTCTTGAGAAAAATCTGCTGTGCGAGAGGAGTCGCTTCACGAGCGCCCGAGCGAGGGATTTTACTGCCCGGCCTGCGCTGCATTCGCCCGCGCTCCACCCCTCGGCAAAAAGGCGGAGGCGGGGAGGGGGCGGAAACGCTGAGTAAGTGTATTTTTAAATGCTCGTACCTGCTACCTGGCTTTTCCGCAGCTAAGGATCTGTGTTACCCAGAAACTCTCTACTAATAACAATGTTCATGACTGCCTGGTTTTTAATACATACTGATGGGGAAAGATCTAAATGTCCATCAACAGGGAATAAGTACATCAAGTTTAATCACCCGTACTATGAAATACTGTACCAGATAGCTATTAAGAGAAATAAAATAGATTTATATAGGCATAAGGAAATGTTAATTGTTTCAACCAGTATTTAATCAGAATTTCCTCTGGTTGATATATCACAGTGACTAAAACCCTTCAAAGAGCTCAGTTGCCTGGTAAGGGAAATTATTAATATATTTTAACTTGGGCATCGACAAAGTACAGTTGGCAGGTCTGCAACTTGGTTTTGTAAATAAAGTTTTATTGGAACACAGTCATGCCCATTTATTTGCATATTGTCTATGGCTGCTGCACAGTACAATGGCAGAGTGGAGTGGTTGCAACTGTAACCATATGGCGCACAAGCCAAAAATATTTATTATCAGGTCTTTTCAGAAAAATTTGCCAACCCTCCTTTCAACTTCAAAAGAGCAAAATTAGCCAAAAAAAAAAAAAATGTCTTTCTATATGTTATGGTCTACAAAGTGGGTTGAAATAGCCTAATTTAAAAAGCATAAATATCTTAGAAAAATCTTATAATCAGTAATTTAAAGTAATTGACAAGAATACCTCTATATCCTTGTAAGGAGGCAATGGAGACAGCCTAAAGTAGTCAAGAAGACCCATTTGCAGTTAATAACTAGGAAAAATAGAGAAAACATAATGAAAATAACTTTCAAAGATATGAAAAAGAATAAAAGCAGTCAGAAACCACAAGAAAATTTGCTCAGCAACCAGTAATAATGAGTTAGTGAATTTTCGCCTGAGAGTGTCTCTCAGCCCTTCAAATTCAGGAGTGAAACACTGCAGTCTTATTGGCTTAAGGTGGTAGCAAACTATGTTCAGGGTTGTTGGAACAGAAGCTGAAATTTGGGGGGAGAGGGATCTTGAAGCAAGGGGCCCACTGAAGGGATGGGATCTAAAATCTGAGTATAAACTCTGCCAAATCCCTGGCTGACCACTAAACTACATGCAGAGGGCCTGCTGAAATAGCAGTCAGGGGTCCTTGAGAAACAACCTGTTACTGTATGTAATTTTTAATACATCTAGTGGTGAAATTGGCCTTCATATGCATCCAGCTTCAGGATTCAAATGATATCAGGTCTTGGACTTCACTGCTTCTTTTCTGTCTCTCCACAGTTTTTGCTGCATTCTTTAGGTTCTATATGGTAGCCCTTGGCAGCTTCAGGCTCATCAGCATACAAAATCTAGCAAAGAGAGAAAAGAAGCACACTTAACTGATAGCTCAAACAGAAGTCCCGGAATTAAGTCTTGCTGGTTTTACTAGGACCTTGTGCACACTGTTGAACCAATCACTGTAATAGAGGGAATGAGAGAGATGTACCAGTTGGCTTATTCTAGGTCATGAGCTCCACCCCTGGATTGGGGGAGGGGGGCGGGTAGGTAACTTCATATAGGAATCACAGGGTCTAAGAGAGGGTGGGAAATAGATCCTCAGATGAAAATCAGGGTACTGTTATCTGAAGTAGTGGGCTGGGTTTACAGTAGTTGCCCTACCTGTATATCACGCTCTCTTTCCTAGGGTGATGTCTTCTTTTTTTTTTCTTTTTTTTTGATATATCTTTATTGATCTCAGAGAGAGGAAAGAAGAGGGAGAGAGAGATAGAAACATCAATGATGAGAGAGTCATTGATCAGCTGCCTCCTGCCCGCCCCCAACTGGGGATCGAGCCCGCAACCCAGGCATGTGACCCGACTGGGAATCGAACCCCAATCACCTGGATCCTAGGTCCATGCTCAACCGCTGAGCCACGCCTGGCCGGGCTAGGGTGATGTCTTATAAGAGTATCAATTGAGAGCCTGGGGTGTTTATTGGACTCCTTTCTTCTGGGCAGATGTTGAACTCTAATTTCTTGGTACTAAAATGGGCGAACCGTTTTTATCAGTTTAAATAAATAAAATTAAATATGTCTATTATATAAAGGCCAATGATAATACCCACAGTTACTGAGAAAATAACCTAAATTTTTTTTATCCCACCTTTTAGGTGCAATCTGGTAGTGTACATCAGTGTTTAAGCTGCTACCTTTGGGTCAGAAACCAGACCTCTAGGTACTCATCTTAAAGACCTGACTGAATCCTTTAGTGAGGATGAACACAGAGATCATTTACAGAAGGTTGCTCAGGAGAGAAACTAGAAACAACCTAATGTCTGCCAGCAAGGTTGGGTTAAATGAATGACATATATGACTCTCCATGGAGTAAGGCAGATGTTAAAAACGAGGATATAGAACTTCTCATGCAAATTCTTAAAAATAGAGCATTTAGGTTTTTTTTTTTCATTTACTGCAGTTTCTGTTTTTTGGTGTGTTTTTTTTTAAATATACCTTTATTAATTTCAGAGAGAGGAAAGGCGAGGGAGAGAGAGAGATAGAAACACCAATGATGAGAGAGTCATTGATTGAGCCCGCAACCCAGGCATGTGCCCTGACCCGGAATCGAACCCTGATTGCCTGGATCCTAGGTCGACGCTCAACTGCTGAGCCATGCCTGGCCGGGCTCTGTTATATTTTAGGCTTAAATCTAACATCTTACTAACTTCCATCTTTTTTTTTCACCTATTTCATGTTCCTTTTTCTCACCTTTCTTGCGTTCTTTTGGATTATTTTTTTTTAAATCATTCTTTTACCTTGATACTTTTACATTCTATGAATTTGGTAGTAATACATGATATTACTATTCTTTTAGAGGTTAACTAGAGATTATAATATGCATCCTTAACTTATTAAAGTCTAACATAAATTAGTACTTTTATTATTTCTAAAACAAATCTTTGGCCTTAGAACATTTTAAATCCACCTTCTCTCCCTAAAACTCAGATGCTATTGTTGTCATGTATTTTAATTATATATATTTTTGAACTCTATAAAACATTATTAGAATTGTTTTAGACAATATTAACTTAAATTTGTCTTCGTATTTACTCTTTCTATTGCGCTTCATTCCTTTATCTCTGAACTTCCATCTGGGATTATTTTCTTTCTGCCTAATGACCGTTCCATTCCTCCAAGCCCCGCAAACTTACCCAACAACTTTTATTATTTGTGTATTTTCATACATATATGTATATATCCACAAGATTTTATTATTGTTGTTGTTCATATGGCCAATGTTCACTTAAATTCACTCCATATTTGCCTTTTTTTCCTTTTTTTTTTTTTTTACTTGGTCTTTATTCCTTCCTGCATTGCCAGGCTTCCGTGTGGGTAATTTTCCTCCTGCTAGAAGGATACTCTTTAATATTCCCTTTATTGTGTGTCTGTTTATGACAAATCTCTGAAGCTTTTGTTTTTAAAAATGACTTTATTTCATCTCCATTTTTTCTGGGTATTTAAATCTAGATTGGCCGTGCTTTTTTTGTGAAACTCTCTAATTGCATCTGGTCTAACCTCCAATTATCAAGAGAACTACACTTTTGGTTCTTACAGAAGAAAATCTTAAACATCATATTTCATTATATCTGGGTAAATGTAAACTCATTTTCTAAAGTTAGGAGTTGGAGTATATAACTATAGAACCCCCAATTCAGGAAAATCCATAATTCTTTGCATAGACAAAAACGCTTCCCAGTTCAAAGGAATAAAAGCTTACTAGGGGGGGATAAGGATGTTAGGGAGAAAAGAATCAGGAAAAATGCCTCCAGGAGGCTGTATTTGAGTTATACCTTTAAGAAGAGAAGGAATTTAATCATGCAGAGTTGGCAAGTGATAGGTGACAAGCTTTTCTAGGAAGGGTTATCCAGGGAGGAATTAGTAAGTACTACAGCTAGGTTGAATTACATGTGGGAAAGAGCAGTGAGAAATAAGGTCAATGCTAGATTGCAGATGGCCTTGCAAGCCAGGTTAAGTTCTGTTTGAGACAAGTCTCAGCTAAAGCATGTCTGAGCGTTTGTTCTAGAAAGTGAAGGCAAAGGATTATCTATCTATCTATATCATCTACCAATCATCTGTTAGGGACCAGCTCTGTGCCAGGCCTTTTGCCAAATGATTTATACACAGACTCTCATTCAATCCTATCAGCCTTTGAGATAGGTGTCAGGATCCTGATATGGAGAAGGTGCGCCCACGTCTTCAGTCTCGCAGGTCGAGGCACACTGGCATGCCTGTTGCCTTCTCAGGACTGTTCTGGACGTGACTTGGAATGTCAGATTGATCATTAAGGCAGATTCCTACGTGCTGCAGAGGGTCTGAGTAATTAGCAGAAGGTCCCACAGCCAGTAAATACCTGGAATACAACCGAAACAGAGCTAGCCCTAGGGAGCTGTCCCTACCCCTGGGCGCCAGCGCTGCAGCTGGTCTAAGGCCCCGAGGCTCCAGGTTGCCCGAGCACGCCCCGCCCAGTCGCACGCGACTGGCCACCGAGCCCTGCCAGCTGGAGGGGGCGGGACCAGCCAGCTGGAGGGGCGGGGCCGGGGCGGGGTCCGGGGCTTGCCCTGACAGCCAGCTGCTGGCTCCGCCGCCTGGAGCTCCGAGGCTGCGCGCCGCGCCCAGCCTGAGCCGCCCGCCCGCCTCGCGAGCCCCGCGCCGCCACGCCGCCGCTCGAGCGCTCCTTTCCAGAATGCTGCGGCGGGGCAGCCAGGCGCTCCGGCGCTTCTCCACCGGCCAGGTGAGTCCCGCCCTGGCCGCGTCCCGGCTCTCACCCCGGGGCTGGAGCGCCGGGCGGAGGGGCTGGGGTGGCCAGCGGTGTTTAAACAGCTTAAAGCTAAATCAACGCTTTTAAAACTGCAGAAGAGACTCCGGGGAGGGTCCTGGATGGGGCTTGGCAAGCGTGTCATTGTCTTCCATGGCGAAGGGGCAAGGATGTGGCTCTTGAATATCTAAAGTCTGGCTGGGACTGACGGGTGGGAACGGTCACTTGGCGAGCGGACAGAGTCGGCTTCCTTTCTTTTATTCCGTTTCAATCGTGACATCCCCCTGGTTATGAGCTGGAGCCAAGGTAGAGACCATCTCCTGGAGGAGAGTACTATGAAATCACCCGGGTTCTCCTCGGCTGCCTGAGATGTGTGCGCTCCCCACTGGCTTGCAGGGCCCATTCAGATAGTGGCACTTACTGCTGGTGGCTGCAAGCTCATTATTTCTGAGCTGCAGGCTGCAAGATTTCTAGCATTACTGGGCACTGCAGAAGCAGCCACTCTGGACCATTCGTGAACTGTAGCAAGAACAGGGCTTTGGCCCAGCCCCTGGCCTTGAAATTGCATCAGCTCCTCCAGAAATAGTAGGAGAGCCCACATGTTGCATGTGGCACTGCCTTCGGCACTTTGGGGGCCTTTGGAGAGATGTCTCCCTGTATTAAGCAGACTACAAGCTGTTTAGGGAAAAGAAAACACCCATCCTATTTACGGTATTTCTTAATAGGAAGTGCATGTGTGCTGTGTTACACAAGAATTTGCTTTCGATTCTTCTTCTCTACCAAAGCCATGATTACATGAGTACACATTCAAATGGAAAAGCTTGGAGGCAGGGAGACGTCTCAAGTAGCACCAAGAGCTGATCCAAGTGGCATAAGTGGAAAAGCTTTCATCCCCCAGACACCACCAAATAATAATTCCCTTTACCCCATACAGTCAGTTCTAGTTATTTTGGAAGCATTCATCTTTCTAAAAGTAAGGAAAAAGAGACCCACTCTGGCAGAGCTCTTGAGCGTTCTCCGAAGCAGTGCACTGGATTCCTCATTAGGTTTCTCCCACCACTTGGCACATGGAAATCTAGGTTGGATGGCAGGAGAGCAAGGGGCTTGTGCCAGCCTGTTTTATTGGCCTCCTCTGTCAGCAGCTTTCATTGAATTGTCTTTTTTGGAGAGCAGAAAAGAGTCTTGAAGAGTAAAATGATAACAATAGTGGGGTTTACATAAGATTTGACTAGTAAAAGGTAAACATCCCAGGGGGCAAATAGCATAAACAAAAGCTTGTGTGTGGAGAAGCACCAGGTACAGCGAGGGCTCAGGGCCTGTGTCTGACTATACCTAGGAATGCATGTGGAAGAACAGTGACATGTGGCTGGGAAGAAGGCAGTTTCTTCAATGGCCAAAAGGAAGACATGGGATAAGTGAAGAATTTGGTGTTTCTTGATCCACAGAAAATGAGGACCCATCCTTTGGACTGTGTTCTATAAAAATTGTTCAGCCCTGCTGGCCGTGGCTCAGCGATTGAGCATCAACCTAGGATCCAGGAGAACGGGGGTTCGATTCCTGGTCAGGGCACGTGCCCGGGTGGCGGGCTAGGCAGCCGATCAATGACTCTGTCATCATTGATGTTTCTCTTTCTCTCTCTCCCCCTTCCTTTCCTCTCTCTGAAATCAATAAAGATATGTTTAAAAAAAAAAAGAATTGTTCAGAATCAAACATGGCTGGTGGGAGTGTAAAATGGTGCAGCCACTTTGGAAAACTGGCAGTTTTTTTAATAAAGTTAAACATATACTTACTTATTTTATGACCCAGCAATTGCACTTCTAGGTATTTACCCATGAAAACTTTTATGCACACAAATACGTTTTTATGAATGTTTATAGAGGCTTTGTTCATAGACACCAAAAACTGGAAACAAATGTCATTCATTTGGTGACAGGATAAACAAACTGTGCTATACCCATCCATACAACGGAATCCTACTCAGAAGGAAAAAGAAAGGAATAGACTACTGATACATACAACATGGATGAAACTCAAACATGTATGCTAAGTATAAGAAGACATACTTAAAGGGCTACGTATTATATGATTCCATTTATCTCACATTTTGGAACAAGTAAAACTTATTGATAGGCAAAAGATCAGTAGTTGTCAGGGGCTGGAGATGAGGGAAGGACTGACTACAAAGGGACATAAAGGACTTTTGGAGGGGGGTGGAACAGTTTTTTTATCTTGATTGTGTTGGTGGTTACATGACACTGTATGTCTAAACTGACAGAACTGTATACTAACAAGGACATATTGTATGTAAATTATACTGTCATCTTGAAAAAGAAAAAAATTGCACAGCATTTTGTGTGTGTGTGTGTTTTTTAGTTTGGTGTTAGAGCAGAATGAAAAAAATATCTCAACCTGGCAAAATCCAAGGGGAAAATTATTTTATGGCATTTCCTGATAAAACTAATTTTTCCATTCTCTGTTTTAAAGAAATGGACTTAGAAATATTTAATGATTTCCTCTTAATGATACTGCTTTTTTAACTAGTGCAACCGTGTACTAATAAAACCCTTTGTCAGTTACTATTGTTCACTATCTTGCCTGGCTCCCTGCTTCTTAATTTCTCCCCATGGTGGGGGTTATTTATCCCTCATATTTATTTGGCACTTGTTATTTTGTTCCCCCTGCTAGTGTCTGGGACAAGTTTGGCTGGTGGCTATGGGTTCATTGCCTGGTTCCAGGACTTAAGGTTACCTTTGAATCAGTTCAAGAGATTGGACCCTTCCCTGCCTCTTGGAACCAAGTACTGGCTTTGTACTCTAGTTCTAGCAACCATGTCCTTAACTTATTTCCTTGTTGTCTGACCCCTGCTTTGGAGTCGTTTGTTTTTAGAACCTCCAAATTCAACCTTGAACCATATTAAATAAAGTATTATACACTGAACACGTTATCTAAATCCTGAGGAATTAATAATAATAACAACATTAATATAGCACTTAGTATGCTATTTGACTCTGGGCTATGTTTTAATTTCTTTATCTGTAAAATGGCTTAATAACGTCTGTCTCCAAGAGTCATCGGGCAATCAAAAGGAAATGATAGATATGAAACACCTGGCATATCTTAGGATCTCATTAAACTGTTTGCTAATATTTTCACCCCTTCTTTCTGATCCAAATTCCCCAGGACAGAATCGGTATTGTAGTTGGGAGACTCCATAAAGCAGACTCTATGTGCCTGTGAGTTAATGGAGAGCTTGTTAAAATGCAGCTTCCTGGGCCTGAACGTCTGACTTCGTAGATCTGGGGTGGGGCCCAGGAATCCACATTTTTAACATATCCTCCCAGCTGATTCTGCCAACACTGGCAGTCAGTCTTCAGATTATACTTGGAGAAATAAGACTAAGGTCAAATATCCCAGTCCAGTTTTTTGTGGGGTTGTGTGGGGTTTTTTTTGGAATTATGCTAATTCATTATAAATACACTTAAAATCTGAAAATTTCACAGTGTTGGAAACTCGCCTTTGTAACTTCAGCTTTAGCACTGAGCTCAGACGGTATTTCAAGGAATGTAGTATTTCCAAAGAAACTGACACGGTTTCCTTAAACACTGTCTTTCTGGAGGTGTTTTGAATCTGAATTTGAGCTCCAATAATGGATGGCAGCTGACATTTGAGTCAGCTCAGCCTCTTGGCTCCTGTGTTTGAAAAGGAGTATTTTAGATGTTTTAAAATATCTAGCATTGGTAGTGGCCTGAGGTAAACTCAGGTTTTGTGAGATAGCTAACGTGTAAGTTCTGTTTCAAGCCATAGCGTTAATTATAGGATTTGAAGACAGAATGTTTACAGAACATTCCAATTTTTTGAGGAGAGGAAACAAAATAGTCACACGTTTTCTGTAGGCAGAGTTAATTTGTTTGCTTGTGAATATCTGTTAGACATTGAAGCTCTAGGCTCTTTAGGGAGAGAAATTTCCGCTGGCCCTGGGAAAGGATTTTTAAACTGAAACCTTAATTGCTTAATTATCAGCCTAATTACGGAAAAGGTGTGAGCCCGTAGGCTTTTAAGTTCATGCCTAAAAAGGGATGCCAGCCATGCCCTTAATAAAGTGGGAAATAAAAAGTTAAGCTTCCTCATAATCAGATTTTCACAGTGAGGCTTTACTAATTTGGAATCCCATTACTGAGAGGGGAAATTCTAAATCCGAGCCCTGTGCAACCACATCCTAAGGCGGAGGAGTGGAAGGTGGAATGAGTTCTGGGGAGCTGGGGCTGGTCTGTTGCCAAAAGAGGACACGCCTGGGAAGTCATGACCTTCTAATTACCTTCCCTACACCCACAATCCTGCTTCTAGCCTAGGCACCTGCCAGCTTTTCACCACCCTTAAGCTCTGTGAAAAGGCCCCATTTGGGGAGAATTTACACAAAGCATAATTGCTTACAGACAAAATTTTAATCGCTTTAGTACTACTATTATCTCTGTGGTGTTTGTATTTCTTGATAATCGTGGAATTTTTTTAATCCTCACTGAAGGATCTGTTTTTATTGGTTTTTAGAGAGGAAGGGAGAGAGAGAGGAAAAACCCCATCTAGGTGAGAGAGAAACATGGATCCGTTGCCTCCCTCCTGTCCACGCTCCAATAGGGATCCCAGGTACGTGACCTGACTGGGAATCGAACCCGAAACCTTTGGTACCCAGGACAACACTTCAACCAACTGCTCAGCCCAGCCAGTGTAGATCATCACTGTATTTTTATGCATCAGTGTTAGTCTTCTAAAAAGAAGATGGAAGGCATGGTGGTGGTAGCTCATTTTAATTACTTGATATTTAAGTACACACATGGGCTTTGAAGTCAGATCAACCTCGATTCAAATTCCAGCTGTCCTTTCTGCCAGCATGACCTTGGGGATATACTTGATGTTTCTAAGCCTTGGTTTCTTCATTAATAAAATGGTACAAAATGGGGGGATAATAACAGGATAGTTGTGTGGATCAAGTTAAATGAAATTATGTACAGGCCTCAGTTCCTTATCTGAAATGTGTGAGGCCAAGTGTGTTTTGAGGTTCAGAATTACTCACATTTTGTTAATATGATACATAGATATTCTATTAAATACAATTCACAGCAGGGTCTGAGACAGTATCTGTAACCAAATACATTGATTTTTCTGTAGCAAAACATACAAATATTCATATAATCTTTATAAATATTATAAAGACCACAAATAGCATTATGTTGGTTTGGGTCAGGTTTAAAGCCAAATGAGTTTGTTCAAACTTACAAGAAACCTACAAGGATATGAAGAATGTTCCATCAATCCAGGTTTTGAAGCCAAATGAGTTGGATTCACTTACCAAGGGTTTTGGAATTCTGGGCTTTGTGAAAAAAAGACATAAAACAGTGTCAAGTATATAGCAAAATCTTTAAAACATTGTTAAAGCTTTTATTTAAACAGTACTTGGTGTCAGACACTGCACTAAACCTATTGCATATTAAGTCATCTACTCCAAAGTTGTATGAGGTTGATGACATTATTATTCCCATTTTACAGATGAGAAAAAGGCAAACAGAAGTTAGTTTCTTGCTTAAGGCCATACAACTAATAAGGGGTGGGTGGTACTAGGCTTGGACCTCAGATAGTCTAGCTCTGGGGTCCGCTTTTGACCCCTATGTTATACTGCATGTTAGCTCTTGGCCTCTTTTGGGGGTAAGATTAGTACAGCTCTTATTTCTATATTGCAGGGGCATAAAAGCATTTTCCTATTGAAGTGGATCTTGCTCAGAGTTAAACTGCTTTTCACTATGGAACTTACACATATTTGTTAATATCGTGCCTTATTGCACTAAGGAGTTGAAGCGGCTTGTAAAAATATATGCAATCCCCATGTTTATAACGAATAATCAAGGGAATTAAAGCAAAGAAAAAAAGAATATTTAGGAGTGAAATTATTTTCACTACTGTCTATATATAAAGTAGTCTGGGTTCAGTGTATGTCAGTAAAAAAATTATTTTGTAGACCTTTGAGCCTTTGTCATCCTCAAGTCATCTTGAATGAATGAAAAAGAATGTTTATTATCCATATGTCTTCTATCCATACTAACAGTTGTCATCATTAAATTGTTTCACAGGTTTATTTCAAAAACAAGCTGAAGTTAGCGCTTATTGGTCAGAGCCTCTTTGGACAAGAAGTCTATAGCCACCTCTGCAAAGAGGGCCATCGAGTTGTGGGGGTGTTCACAGTTCCAGACAAGGATGGAAAAGCTGACCCACTGGGTGAGTGTATCTTGGAACAACTGGATCAAGGACTCTGAAGTGGCCTTTCAACTATTCAGCCGGGGGCCCAGCTCAGACCCCTCATTCCTCATTAGCATTTCTGTATTTCCACTTACTTGTCATCATCCCGGAAGACCCAGATTGCATGCCTCCCTTCTGGGCTCTGCTGTGTCCACTGGACCTATTGAAAGGCTTGGCAGGCCAAGTCTGTTGGCATGGTAGATATAGAACAAAAAATCCTCCCTTCTCTGTGGGCCCAAGACAAAGGAGCAGGCAGGCCCCTACTGTATTGAGTTTATCCACTTATCTCCATGGTCACTATCAGGTCCATGGGAGGAATTTCCGGGCATGTATTTTTCCTGAGTTACACTTGTGACTTTCCAAAAAATAATATCTAATGCAGAGGCATGATAGGAATACAGGGAAGGCCACACCCAATCATAGATATTTATGTGGGGTCATCAAGAAGGCATTTATCTCAGAACAAATTATAGCTGAGGCTGATTGATGATTACGGTCGGTAAAGAAGATAGCCATCCTCAGAGCAAACCTGCAGTGTGGTTCTGATTTGCTCACTATAGTTATGTCAAGGAAGGGTACAAGACACAGACATAGAACAGTCTACAAATAATACAGGTCGGGACTAGGACTAGTGTCTAGAAATCTTGGCTCATGACTTGGAATTTCATGAATCACTGGAACTTCATGCAACACATTGGTTGGAAAACAATTTAACAATAACCATAAATTTTTACTTTATTTCTTGGAAGAAGTAGCTCTGGGGTTTATCCTAATTCTTGTTACTGCTTTTTAAAATATTGTATTTTAATATTATTTATTTTAAGTATCAAGAAGAAAAAAATTGGGCCAAGAGCCCATATGCACATGAATTTAATCACTTGATTTAGAAATTATCCTCGTTTTAGAAAAAGATGTCCTCAACCTGGGGAATTCTGAGGGACCTGCCTCATGCATTTTTATACCTGGCTCCAGCAGCTTGGTTTTAAATGATTCCTGTTGCTAGGACCACCTAGTTCATCATTACCTACTTCCACTAGTTTTGTGTGGGGATGTTTAGGAAGACTCATGTTTAGGATTCAGATTGGCTGTTGTAGTGGGGGACCCCAAATAATATTAGCTTAAATTAAGACAGAAGTCCACTTCTCGGGTCTGGGTTGGCCACCAGGGCTGTTGTGACAGTTCTGCGTATATCACAATGCAGACTCTTTCTATCTGTTGTTTTGCCACTATCAACACTGGGCTTCCATCTCGTGGTCCAAGGTAGCTTCTTCAGCCCTGACTGTCCAGTCTGCATCCAGCAAGCATGAAGACAGAGAGAAGCAGAGGGCAAGTCTTTCATTAAGGGCATAACCCAGAAGGTGCACATATTATTCCTACTTGTGTCCCATTGGCTGAATTCTACTTACAGGTCAAATCTATTTGCAGGGCAGGCTGAGAAATACAGATTTTTATATTTAGCTATATGTTCAGCTAAATTATAGAAATCCACTGATAAGGGGCGAAGGGGGTCAACTAGCAGTCTCTGCCATGTACATGAACTTCAGAAGAACTGCAAGCATGTGATGCTTAGACCTTTCACAATTTTCTCCCAATTTCACATTTCTCTTACCACCGTTTATCCACTTTCCTATCACCTGACGTTTGAGTTGTTTACAGTTTTTGAACACTGTATGAAAATTTACATTTTGTGAATATCATTATACTGGCCTCTCAAATTCTTCCAGATGGACTGACCAAGGCATCACCTTGACAGCTTTCAAGACTTACTAGGCTTCGAAATTGAGGCTTTGTGGTGTAGGCATCCCATCCGGAGTCATTGAGTACTGATGATTGGATGAAGAGAAGGAAAGGGAACTAAGAAATATAGGCTAAAAGCCTAAAATGTAGTTACTTTGTGTTATTGATGGAAAATAAATATACTTAAAATTTTAGGGTATGTAGTTAGTAAAATTGATATTTTATTATGGAAAAATGCATTTGTGCTGTCTGCACTTTGAGGGCCATTCCATTTCACACACAGGTAGGATGGAGTCATTCCTCTTAGAATAGACATTTTCCAGGACAGAGCCTCGAACCAGCTCCCATACGGCCGAACCCCTACAGGGAGCAGATGTCTTTCAGTCTTGGCCTCTCTCCTCCACTAACTTATGTGGTTGATGAACTTGGGAGAAGGAACTAGACAGGCTCAGCTCAGCTCCTTTCTCCCTTCATCTTTTGGAATCTGCTTGTTTGGCAGGGAGAATGTGTCCTGGTTTACAGTTTGCCCTGTGATAAAAGGGACTACCCTCAACAAACAGGAATGGGGAAAAACCTGAGGTTTTCCAATTGTGCCAGAGGTTAAGTATATCTGATTTGGGTGGTGACGTATTGGCACCTGGCTCCAAATATAAAAAACAAGCAAATGTTCTTTAAATGACTGGATCAGTAATGGAGGTATAAATTTTGATTTATAAAAGAAAAAGCCTCAATTAAAAATCTTAAAATGTTATCTAGGTACAAGTGTTTGAGTTCGAACATTATACCTTAAATATATAGATAAAAATCACATTAGAAAAGTGAACGATTCATGGTAAAATTGTAGCAGGTCAAATCCTGGCCAGAATCTAAATTGTTCTTCACTGTGTTTTATTTGTAAATGTTTCACAAAGCTATAAAACTAGATGTAAATCTATAGCAATGTAAAATTATGGCTAAAATTATTTTAATGAAAATAATCTTCTTTTTCATGCTCAGCTTTGGCTGCAGAGAAAAATGGAACCCCTGTGTTCAAGTTCCCTAGATGGAGAGTCAAGGGCAAGACCATAAAGGAGGTGGCAGAGGCCTACAGATCCGTGGGTGCCGAGCTGAACGTGCTTCCTTTCTGCACACAGTTCATCCCCATGGATGTAATTGACAGCCCAAAGCACGGTTCCATCATTTATCACCCATCTATTCTTCCCAGGCACAGAGGAGCCTCTGCTATCAACTGGTAAGGTTTTTTTAATAACATAGAAGATGGACCTATTTTGATAGTCCATAATCTTTCTGTTTCTTACCTAGATGGCCAATGAACTAGGTACACTTGAACAAGTGTGAGGTCCTGCATGATTGCTACTATTGACAAACTCCCCTGAGAGTTAGGGGTACTGCATAAGACAAAACAGCATTTCCCAAGAATCGTCTGTAACCAGGTTACAAGAATTGGCTGTAACTAGGTATTAAGCAAACAAAGGTTCTGCAGTCAGACAAGCTTGGTTTATGCTGGATTTCTTTATCATGGGACTTGTTAGAGCTTCTAATGTTAGCATCATAATCTCCAGGAGGGAATCTGAGTACACAACATTCCCAAACTTAAGTGATCATAGAACTTTTTAAAAAATTTTGCATGTAACATCTCAGGTACATTTCAGGAAATGCTGAATTACCTGAAATTATCTTTGTTGTCTCTTCCCCCATTCAACTTTAAGCTTCTCGAGGGAAAAAGGGACTATGGTCTAACAATTTTATTGCTGTATTTCCCAGTATCAAGAACAATGCCTGGTACACTGTAGATGCCCAATACCATAGGTACACCATGTTGTAAGCTGAGGTGGGCAAGCCCATCTTCTCTGCCTTCCTTCCTTTACCTGCACATCTCCCAGATATCTCTCAGTGTCAGGTTATTAAATAGGCAGGAAGTCTACACTTAGTTTAAGTGTGATGAACATTTCATTGTATTAAAATCTAATTATATAAACTGATTTCCTTTTGCTCTTTAAATAGTACTGTGGTATATATATCTGTGTACTTAAACTTGTATTTTTTAACTTCACATTGCTTCTACATGCAGAATCATTGGGTCAAAGTATATGCATATTTTCAAGGATCTTGATAACATAATGCCAATTAATTCCTCAACATTTCTGAAAAGAGTGATAGATTGGTTGATTAATTTAAGTTTGGCTTGATTAATTGCTCAGAGAAGTAAAAATTATTTAGATCATGTAGATCATAGGCATGGTGGATCTACCACTTCATGCTCCTTCTATTTTAGCCTGCTCTCTGACATGCTTTTATATGTATTTGTCCATATACCCAGGTTATTATGTACATTAGGAACTCCAGTTCTGTAGGGCCAGTATTTTTTCTTAGGCTGAGGTTTATGAGCCCAAAATACAAATAGTTAAATTAATCAACCACCTTTTACTATAATTTATGCAGAAAATCTAGAGCTACTTCTAGCTCCAAATGATGTTTATTCCTGAATTACACAACTTAAATTAATAATCAGTTCTCCTCTTCACATTGCACTGAGCATCCTTAGTTTTATCTTCCATTATTTTATTCTGCCTAATGCAGGTTCAAGTACATTGTAAGAACTGGACCCCAGTGGGCAAAATTACTTGATGCTGCAGTAGAAAGCCAACACCAGGGTGTCAGTGAGTGGTAGTAATGATGGACTCTAATGCCTTTTTCAGTAGATTGTCAGTCATTAACATGTGTTAACAAGACTACAGATGTGTGGATGCATAAAATAGCAGTACCATTAAATACTGCTTTTTATGAGTGGTGACGTCTCCCGACTCCACTATTAATATCTCACAATAGCTTCATTCGCCATCAACTCTCCATTGTAACTACCTTGTACTTTACTATCACTAATTCATCATTTGATGAGACAGTTAACCAATATTTTAAGTTGAAACACCTTTCCCCCCCCCCCCCCCCAGGACTCTAATTATGGGAGATAAGAAAGCTGGATTTTCTGTATTCTGGGCCGACGATGGTTTAGACACAGGACCCATCCTTCTCCAGAGGTCATGTGATGTCCAGCCCAATGATACGGTGGATGCGCTTTATAACAGATTTCTCTTTCCCGAAGGAATCAAGGCCATGGTCAGTATGCCATCAAGAAGAATTTAGTAAACCTTTGAGTTTTGAAAATATTTTTCTTTTCTTCTCTAAATATATCTTTCTATTGATTTCAGAGAATACAAATAGTTCTTTTTATTGATTTCAGGGAGAGGGAGAGAGAGAGACGGAGATATCAATGATGAGAGAGTCATTGATCGGCTGCCTCCTGCACGCCCCCGACTGGGGATCGAGCCTGCAACCCGGGCATGTGCCCTGACTGGGAATCGAACTTCGATCTCCTGGATCCTAGGTCGATGCTCAATCACTGAGCCATACCTAGCCAGGCAAGAATATTTTTCTTTTATTGAAAATTTGCTCATATGAATTTTTACTAAAAATATAAATCCAAACAATTAGATTTTATATTTACCAATAGGATGGTATACTTAGGGTGGAAATCTGAACTTTAACATTTCTAGTCTATGAAGCTGATTTGATCTCCTGGGAGCAATGATCAGATGGAGAAACTAGCAATCAAACTGCTTCAGTTACTTTGCCAAGTACTTGACTCTCCAACCCTGTTTATAATGACGGATTGTAAAGAAGTGCAGAGAATCTTGAGAAGTTTTGCTAAGCAATTTGGGCTTCCTTCAAAGGTATTTGAAATCAGTCTGTGTAATGAGGTGAAATTTGGCGTTGCTCTGCTTGCTCAGATGTGTTCTGGGTTAAAAGCTCAGAGCGTGTACAACACAAAGTAAAACTATATAAGCCTGTGAAAGTATTGAAAGATCATTTTAATGTCGTTTAATGTTTTTTAGAGTTTGATATGGTAGAAGTAGCAACACAGAGATGGACAGTAAGATGATATAAAGCAGCAGCCTTTGATTTCAGAGGCAGGAGAGTAATGTTTTGTTTGTATCTTTTAATGATTTAATGACACGAAAGTTCTCATTCTACCACTTATTTATTGTATGACAATAGGCAGGTCACCTAGACTCTTTAGTATTGGTTTCCTTGTCTATAAAATGTAGATAGTACTGCATGATTGATAGTTGTTGTAAGAATTAAATGACATTTGTGTAATGCATCTGGCATACAATAGGTGCTCAAAAATGATAATTACAATAAAAATAGTATTATGTGTATTCAGTGGCATTTGCTCAAACCCGGTTCCTGTACCCAAGCCCAGATGATGTTGTAGCCAGAAGTGGTAAGATGAACGAGCTGTAAACTTGTTCTTGTTTCCAGATGGCTTTCTCCATGTGCTCTTGGGGAGGTTGGTCAGCAACTGTGAGGGCTTAGAGAGAAATCTGAGAACCTGAGCTCCCATAGGCCTCCCAGTGAGGGAGAAAGTCTCTCAATTCAAGGCAAACATAAATGTGGCATGGGAGAGAGTGCAGGACACATCCCAAAGGCAATCAAACTCATGGGTAGATGTTAACTTTTTAAAATTCCAGGTATCCTAAGCTAGAAAGCAAGTTGAATTACTTACATGTAACAATGTGATCACAGTCTAGAATTATCGTGAGGGGCATAAATAATCCATAATGATTTATTGTACAGTTATATCCCTGAAAGTTCCATTGAGTCACCAAGGGGAGATTGAAATTTGTTAAAACAAGGAAGTACAGACTTGATGTTGGCAGTAGATGGACTTGGACGCAGATCTTTTTTCTGACACCTACAAGCTGTCTATTCGATCTTGAGCTAGTTGCTTAACTTTTCTAAGCCCCAGTTTCCTCCTCTGTGAGACAGGAGTAGTAATGTCCATTTCGCAGGATTGGTGTGATGTTGCAAAGGGGATTTCACATGAAGTAGCTACCACATTGCTTGCCACATAGATGGATCTGAAAAAGTGCTAGTTATTATCACAGTCTGAGTCTCTGGACAGATTTATATGCAGTGATTCTGCACAGCAGAAACTTCAGTTAAACAGATCATGCTGTCGTTGCCCACTGGGCTGTTAACACAGGTAACATTTCTGATTTTAGGTGGAAGCTGTTCAACTCATAGCTGATGGAAAAGCTCCTCGGATTCCCCAGCCAGAAAAAGGGGCAACATATGAAGGTATCCAGAAAAAGGAAAATGCTGAGGTATTTATACCAACTCAACAGCACATTTCCAAACTCATGGCCCTCAACCTTTAAGTGGTTCCCAATGTGCCATTTTTCGGCCCAAAGGTAGATCTCCAAGCCAGCCCGCCCCACCCCACCCCACCCACTTCTACCTCTGATAGAGAGAAATGTGTCCGTTGCCTTTGACACTGTCAACATTGGGAGGCTCAGCCTGTGGCTTTGTGCTTTTCTAGATTTCTTGGGATCAGTCTGCTGAAGTTTTACATAACTGGATCCGAGGTCATGATAAAGTCCCTGGAGCTTGGACAGAGATAAATGGACAGGTATGTTCTAGGGATGACTTTTTTCTCATGTTACGGTTGTGAGAGGCATTACACATAAGTCTAGGCTTCCCCTGGTCTTCCCTTGGTCATGAGGAGGGTCAGTGATTCTAGGAATATGCGACCTGCTCAAAGGAAACAGCCCCCTTCTCTACTCAGCCCACAGAGAGCACTCGCTGGGCTGGCCTCTGCTCTCACGGAGCCTGCAGCTTCAGGGCAAAGGGGAAGTGAATGAACACTGGTCACACAGTAAGACCCGCGCTGTAGTGCCTGGGCCCAGGCTTAGGCGTGTCAGGGAAGGCTTCCTGGAAGAGCTGAGTGGAGAGAAGGTGAAGACCCAGAGACAGGAAGGCGCATTACCCAAATACTCGCAATCCAGCCGGGGCCTCGGGTGTGGGGAGCAGGTGTGAGAGGCCGGGCAGGGGCAGGGAGGGATCTCAGCTCAGCTCAGCTTCTCAGGTTTCTCCTCTCCTAGGAAGTTTCCTGACCTCACAGGTCCTGCGTGGTGGGGTTGGGTGCCCGCCCTCTGTTCCAACAACACCCTGCCTGCCTCTGACATAACACTGTATATTGTGTCTATTTATCTATCCCTCTTCCCCCACTAGACTACAAACCTTTTAGGGGTAAAGGCTTCAAATTGGTGTCTTGGTAATCTCAGCACTTAAGCTGGCTTCTTAGTGCTTATAAATTGCGAACAGAAATATGTGGGATCAAGGAAGGACCAAGGGAGGAAGTATAGTGAGTGGTTAAGAGTGTGGGATCCGAAGCTGGAATGTTTCCGTTAAAATTCCGGCTCTGCCACTATTTGCTGCGTAACCTGGGGCAAGTTACTTAACCAATGGGTGCCTTGGTTTCCTTATTGCAAAACGGGGTATGTGAAGATTAAATGAGTTAACACATGTTCATTCATTTAAGCGCTCGGTCCCGGCCATAAGTATTCAGTAAAGGTTATCTTGATAGTACTCAATAAATGATCGCGGACAGTCATAGAATTATAACAACAAAGGGTCCCTTGGTCACAGCCTAGGTCCGGTCCATCAGCTGACCCACAGAGCACCCTGGACTGCCCGTCAGAAATCCCACTGCATTGGAATCGCCTGTTTTCTACTTCGCGTCAGCCCTTGCTGCCCTCCCTCCCCGGCACCCCGCTCCCCGCACGCGCCTGCTGCACCTGCAGGGCCGTGACAGCTCCTTACCTCTCTCACCTTGGTGTCCGCGGGAATACACGATAAACGTACACATGCTCATGTTGTCTGGGTGTGGGGCACTTTTTGAAACCCTTCGGTCATTTAGTTGCAGACTGCCTCTTGCTCTGTGCCATTTCTATAGATGCTTGACACAGTCTCTCACACTGGGGTGTCCCGATTTCATTGTAAATGGTAATTCCAGCTTTTTTGCAGAGCACTGCTTGCGCACACCCGTCCAGAGGTGTACCTTCCCCACTCACACTCTGGGTTCGATCTCTTTCTCAGATGGTCACATTCTATGGCTCATCGCTACTGAGTAGCTTGGTGCCTGCTGGGCAACCGCTGGAAATTAAAGGTGCCAAGAAGCCTGGCCTTGTTACCAAAAACGGACTTGTTCTTTTTGGCAACGATGGAAAAGCAGTGAGTGTTCAATATAGTCACCTATAAAACACCTTTTTGGGTTTCCTTCATAACCTGAGCTATTAAGGGAATATCGTTCACCAGCTGATCTGGTTTTGCAGTGGGATGTGGGAGACTCAAGATACTGGTGCCCCGTTTTTCTCTGGGGCTGAGCTGGGTCCATGTGCCTGGATGAGAACAAGTCTCCCGGGATGGGCCCCAAGGACCTGCACCGTAGAAAGTGCGTGGGATTTAGTCAGAAAACAGGATGTGAATCCCTGCTCTGCCACTGGCTGGCCTTGGGCAGGATGCTTCTCCCCCCTGAGTCTCAGTTTCCCCATTTATGAAACAGAGAGAGTAATCCCATCTGCCTTCCCACTGGCAGAGATGAATGTGGTCTTCTTTCAGATGGTCTCCTGTGCTTGGGAGTGTAGGCTCTGGCCTCAGGGGGCGCTTGGGCAGCTTCCCCATGAAGAAAGCAAAAGGGAATTTGCGACATGACAGATATTCTCTGCTAGTTTGCAGGGCACATCAGTTACTAAGATTGTAGGCTTCAGGGTCCAGCTAGTTCTGGGTTGTAACCCCAGCGTTGTTACTTACTAGCTGCTGGCATTGGGCAAATCACTCACCTTCATTAACTTCATTTCCCCATCAGTAAAATGGGTATAGTAATGCTGATAATAATTTAATCAGGATTTATAAAATTAAATAAGACGCTTCAGCACATACATACTAAGTACTGCGCATGCTGAAGTGTTCAGATAATGGCAGTAAGGGTGGCTATAGTAGGTTTTAGTCCAAATACCTACATCAAATGTCAATTTTTCAGGAGCTTATTATCCATTTTGAGATGTATCAGCCCCTAGACTTAACTGTCTCCTGCTACTGCCATTATTAAAATACGATTTCAATGCTTTTATACATATGGTAAGTGCTCTTCCTCCACGTGTTTGAATTTGCCGAACGATCTACTCCTTAAATACATGTGATACGTGACGCCTTCTCCCACCAACCTCGCTTCTGAATTGCCCGAATCCTCAATTCTTGTTTCGTTGCTCTTTTGTAGCTGATGGTAAGGAATCTGCAGTTTGAAGATGGAAAGATGATTCCTGCCTCTCAGTACTTTTCAGCGGGCGAGACGTCAGTGGTAGAGCTTACAGCCGAAGAGGTGAAGGTGGCGGAGACCATCAGGGTGAGCATGTGACGTCCTCATTATTTCTCTTCCCTTGGGAAAAGTCGTGGAGACGGAATTTTATCTTCTCTTTTTTGTATTAGCTACAATAAGAAATCAACCCCCAAATTATATGCAGATTTATTTTTCAGTCACACAAATAATCCAGGCAGTTTTAGGTTGGTATGGGGATTAGGGGTAAAGCTGGGAAATGAGGGTTGGGGTGGAGTCATTCAGGGACTCAGGCTCTGCTCTCTTCAAGGTCAACCTGGGGGTCATCTCCATTCCAGACAGCCAAGAAGGGCAAAAGAGCACAGGGAACTGGTTGGGGGAAGTTTTTCAAGGGTCAAAGCCAGAATGCGGATCACTTCTACTCATATTTGTTGGCCAGATGACAGTCTTACAGCTGCATCTTACTTGAAGAGATGCTGAGAAATGTAGTCAAGCCATGTATCCAAGATGAACAAGAAAAGGGTTTGGTGAGGAGCTAGCCAGTCTCTGCCAGTGTTCTACGCGGCACATCCCTCATAAAAGTTACCCTTGTTGTGTAGGTCATCTGGGCTGGAATTTTAAGCAACGTCCCTGTTATCGAAGACTCAACAGACTTCTTTAAATCTGGAGCGAGCTCAATGGATGTGGTTAGGTAAACCGCTATTCACGCACACCCTCCATGGGGGATTCTGACTATGACTTTGAAAATCAAATCTAAATCCTTGGTTCTGGATGTTATTACTTTATCCTACCTGTCTACTATATTTCTCTCCATCTTTTTTGGTTTGTTTCCATGGTCAAACACATATATTTGCTCCATTCTCTTTGTTGCTAACCAGGAGTTATTTTCTTTTTCTTTTTTAAGCCTCACCCAAGGATATTTTTTCCATTGCTTTTCAGATAGAGTGGAAGGGAGAGTGAGAGAGAGAAACATCGATGCGAGAGAGACGCGTCGATTGGTTGCCTCCCCCACATGCCCTTACCGGGGCTGGGGATTGGGCCTGCAAGCGAGGTACATGCCCCTTGGTTGGAATCAAACCCAGGACCCTTCAGTCCCCGGGCCGACATTCTAACCACCGAGCAAAACCAGCTAGAGTGGGAGTTATTTTCATATTTCCTGTATACCCAGAAAAGCAACCCTTCTAATTGTTTGTTCCCTTTAGATTTGTGTCTTTATATTTCTTAGCTGATTTTCCTCCAATATGACATTGGAATTGGGACGCTCTGGGTGACAGTGTCCATCAGGAATATCCTACATAGTCTGATTCAGAAGGATGCCTGACCTTGATTACACTTCCCACCAAAATCTTTTTTTCCTATTCCTCTCGAATTGCCCAGTAAGATCTATCTAGAATGAGGATTGTAGGCTACTTGTGAGAATAGGGTCATTGCTCTATAGTCAGAATTTCTCTACAGAGGTTTTTAGAGCAAGTTGAAAAGGCTGGAGTCCTAGAAAGCCCCCTCTGTGGCAGACGAGTGTACCAGGATCCTAATGGGGGAGTGTTGCAGAGGCATGTTTTCCTTTGGCACTATGGCCATTCACTAACTAAACAGGTAAGGAATGCTTCTCCTCTTGACAGAATCCTTCATGTCAACAGAGCGAGTGTGTTCTCGACGAATATTCTGTCTATTCACTTATTCACTCATTTAATTAACAAAATCTATTGAACACTTACTACATATCAGGAACAGTTTTTGTGCATTGGGGACACAGTCATCAACAAGATAAGGTCCCTTTATTCACGAAGCTTTTGTAGTTTGGTAATCAAAAACAGTCATCTCAAGAGCAAATATCATTATCAAAAGTCAAGAGTTTTGGTTCCTCAAATTATAAATCTTTCAGCTATGACTCATGAGTTTCCAGGAACTTCTAACTTGCTCAACTAAAAATTTCAATTCTGTACTTTTAGTACTTTTTTTTTGCCAGCAAGATACTCTTGCAGGAATTACCCATTTCCTGTTTGAGTGTCTGGCTTACCATAATCATCTAATGTTTTTATCTTGAACTACCAAGGCATCTCGTCTCTTTTAGACAATAAATGACTGAACAACAACTGTGGTAGACTTTCTATCCTGCATCTAGTACACCACTGCTATCCAAGAAATGTCAAATAACAGCTGTAATTTGAAAAATTATCAGTGAAAAGTCAAAGGATTGGAAAAGGCTTCAAAAAGTATATTGACCTATGGTTCTAATTAGTATCTATATTAGCCATGTAACACAAACAACTGTTTGTTTTATTCTTGCACATAATCTGAAGAAAATATTCTGCAATATGACTTGTGTTTCTCATAATCTTTACAGTTAGGAAATTTCCTTTATTTTTTTATTCCTTAACTACATTTGAAAGGAAAGGAACTGATTTTATGCGCCCCTTATATCTTGCTTGCATCGAAAGTAATTAAAATGATTTAGTCTTGATTTCTTTTCTCTTTAGGCATGTATAAAGAACTACCATTGTCCTTCCAGATAGCTTTTTAATTTTCCCCCCAGTCTTATCAGTTTCTCTGATTACTATCATGGAAGATCTCATAAAAAAAGCATGTGACATAAGTCTTACTTCGAAGCAACTTGACAAATGTAATAATACAGCTCCCCTAAACCCTTTAACACATGTAAGTAACATGAGCTGTTTTTTACTTTAAGGCTGGTTGAAGAGATCAGACAGAAATGTGGTGGGCTTCAGTTACAGAATGAAGATGTCTACATGGCCACCAAGTTCGAAGACTTCATCCAAAAAGTCGTGAGGAAACTGAGAGGGGAAGATCAGGAAGCAGAGCTGGTAGTGGATTATGTAAGTCTATAGTGTTTAAAACCTGAATCATTAAGATCCCTGTACTCTAAAAGAATGCTATGTCTTTCCCTAGTTTTTAGACTTAAAACCTTTTAAAGATAACAGTTGTATTGAGATATAATTCAGATACCATAAAATTTACCCTTTCACAATGTAGAATTCAGTGGTTTTTAGTATATTCAGAGTTATGCAACCATCACCACTATCTGATTATGGAGCATTTTTATCACCCCCAAACAAAACCCTGTATCCATTGGCAATAATTCTCAGCTCTACCCCCCTGGCCACTGGCCCCTGGAAACCACTAATTTACTTTTTTGTCTCTGTGGATTTGCCATTCTAGATATTTCACAAAAATGGAATTATGCAATATGCGGCCTTTTGCTTCTGCCTTCTTTTACTTAGCATAATTTGTTCAAGGGTCATCTATGTTGTAGAGTATACTATCACTTCTTTCCTTTTTCCTGGCCAAATAATATTCCATTGTGTTGACCTACCACATTTTGTTTATTCATTTCTCAGTTCATGTACATTTGGGTTGTTTCTACTTTTTGACTATTACAAATAATGTTTCTATGAAAATTAATGTATAAGTTTCTATGTAAACATATGTTCTCAATTCTCTTGGGTATATATTCAGGAGTAGAATTGATGAGTCATATAGTAACTCTGTGTTTCACTTTTTGAGGAACTACCAAACCCTTTTCCAAAGTAGCTACACCATTTTACAGTCCCACTAGCAATGTAGAGTATCTCAATTTTTCCTCATAATAAATGTATAAAGCAGGTATTATCTCCATTTTATTGTTGAAAAAACCAAGGTTCATAGAGGTTAATGGACTAACCTAAATTCACTTGTTAGCTAATAGTAAAGTGTACAATTTAGGCAACACGTATGTAAGAGAGAGGAAGTGAAAATGGGGAGGAACGTAGGAAAGAAAGCTCAAAAGGGCACCGGCATAAGAGGAAACCTATTGATAAAGGCAATTTCAAGGCTTTAGGTAAAAGCAGTGGCTGCACTTCAGAGAAGCTGCCACTGGGTGGTAGTGTTTCCATTATCTGGAGGCCTTTTGAATTCATGTTTCTTCGTGCGTGTAAGAAAGAAAATCAGATCTTTACGAAGCCCAGCCTCCAGCACTTCCATCATCACAGGCGCCACCCTCCTGCCCCAGCAGCCCTGAGCATCATGGGGCCCAGCTCTCCCATATGCTCGTCTCCTCTGGACAGTAGGAATTAGAACCCCGTTGACTTAACTTCTCCCTCTGCCATAGCGAATAAGCTTTTTAATTACTATTCAGTATCAAATGGATAAGCACGGAAATCCTTTGACTCTATTAACGTAATTCTCTCTCTCTTAGGTTTCAAAGGAGGTGAATGACATGACAGTAAAAATGCCCTATCAGTGTTTCATAAACGGACAGTTCACAGATGCTGAGGATGGAAAGACTTACGACACTGTCAACCCAACAGATGGCTCTGTAAGTAATTACTCAGGGAGCACAGTGGCCACTGGTCATGGATTTTTAGTTTCCACACAGTTGTAAAACAGAGAATCCCAAGGAGTTACTTTATTCTGCCACTCTGCCTCCGAGCACTTAATATAAATGGACTTCAGGCATTCCTTTCAACTGTTCAATTCTGGCACTGGCTGCTGTCAACTATAGGAGCCTATTTTATAGAATGACTATTTATGATGAGTTTAGACAGGTACATGTACACATCAGAGGCACCCCTACACGTAAAGCTACATGTGGGGGGAAACTTTCAGACTTTGCAAGCCCATGGCAAGGAACTCAGCTTCCCTGAGGCAGTAGGAGAAATAGTTATAGTTTTCCTAAATGTGTCTTTCCGTAATGTAGTGGGACATAAGAAGCACCAAATTTCAGGCTCACAATTTTCAGGTTAAATTGTTTTGTTGTTGTTTACTATGTTACTGGATGTATTGGTTTTCTATCATACAATTTCCTGGATTTTATAATATAATATTAATTCTAAGATGCATATTCATCATATATCTCGCTATAAAATAGCCTTTAACCGATATTTACTCATCTTGAAATAGACAATATGCAAAGTAGCCTATGCTTCTTTGGAGGATGTTGATAAAGCAGTAGCAGCAGCCAAGGATGCCTTTGAAAACGGCGAATGGGGCAGAATGAATGCAAGAGAAAGAGGAAGATTGATGTACAGGTATGTTTTTTTTTAAAAAACATAATCTTGCCCGGCCGGGTGTGGCTCAGCGGTTGAGCATCGCCCTAGGATCCAGGCGATCAGGGTTCGATTCCCGGTCAGGGCACATGCCAGGGTTGCGGGCTCGATCCCCAGCAGGGGGCGTGCAGGAGGCAGCTGACCAATGACTCTCTCATCATTGATGTTTCTCTCTTTCTCTCTCTCCCTTCCTCTCTCTGAAATCAATAAAGATATATTTAAAAAAAACAACAACAACAAAAAACCTCACAATCTTTGATATTGACTAACATTGCCAACATTTAAACTATTTCTTTAAAACATCCTAATTTGCTCCTATAATATGTCTTCTGTTCCTACATCATGTAAAATTTCACATATGTGAGTTCCTAACTTTCGTATTATTGTTTGTATCAGTCAAGGCCCCATTAGGAAAAGAAGTTTAATAAAAGACTATTTACCAAGGTGCAGGCAAGGTCAAGGGAAGATGAAGTACCCAGGCAAGGACAGCAACGGGACAGCTACCACTACTCCAAGGTCTGAAGGGACAGAGGAAGGGGCTGTTACTAGAATCTGGCACGATCTAAAGCTATGGAGAGGACCACACTATGGTGGCTTGGGTTGGGGGACACAGCAGCTGCTGAAGCCATTCCCCTCTGTGAGGGAGCCGGGGGATTCCAATTCCCAGCCACTCTTGCCTCTAGGTGACCAGTCTTCTGGGCGTGCCTCCCATTGGACTCTCACTGGCCAAACCCAGTGAGGGCCAGGAAGCCGAGTGATGCAGTCTATGAAGGCCATCCTCCCAGGTCGCAGAGCAGGGTGAATGATTCACAGCAGCAAGTGGAGAACATCCAGCACCCTGTTGTTTCCCACGACAAAATTTAAACCTCCTTGTGTGTAAGAAACAGACGCGAGGAAGGAAAACACTCAGGCCTGGAAGGGGTGTTATAAACTGATGACTGAGTGTGTCAAGAAGAATCCACTTCAGTCCTGAATTAAGTTCTCTGCTTACCTGAGCCAAATAGCTGACTGTGGTCAAAAGACCTCCTGGAGCAGGATCTGGAAGGAACACAGGGGTAGGAGATTTCATGCCTGACTTTGGAATGATCCAAAAGGGAGACAGCTCAGACAACTACTAAGGGAAAGCAAATAGCCAAAGCGAACAAAAAAGAGGAATTTTGACTATTTCATAGTCATTAAGACAGTCCTAGACTTATCTTCCCACAGAAACTGGTGTTTGTAATTTATTCCATCTATTTCTATCTTGCCCTCTTCAGTTAGCGTCAGAAATACTTCTGCACCGACCAGAAATGCTCATGTGTTCGTGGATTCTCCAGGGCTGTGGGTTGCACTCTGACATCTCCCTGAATGTTCATGAACTATCCACATGCCCACTAATTTCTAAAACTGATCTCCTTTGGACTCCCATGGCTCAATCACTGTTCTACTTCTTGTGCATTTATGAGGCGAATCATACAGGCTTCCAACACCCTCTGCTTCTCTTGTAACTCTTGAAACAAATTTTTATGGCATTATTTGTTTAATGTCTGTCTCCCCACATTCCCTATGAGGACAGAGACCTGGGCCCTTTGCGTTCACCTCTGAATTCTCAGCCCTTAGGATGGTGCCTTGTACCATACAGGGCCCCAGTCAGTGTTTGTTGCATGGATTTCTTTCACTGCCCATGCAGACTTGCAGACCTGCTGGAAGAAAACCAAGAAGAGCTGGCAACCATCGAAGCCCTCGATTCAGGCGCTGTCTACACCTTGGCTCTGAAGACTCACATTGGAATGTCTGTGCAGACTTTCAGATACTTCGCTGGCTGGTGCGACAAAATTCAGGTAAGCGCAAGTATTTGTCTCCACGTTGGTCAGTCCAACAGGAAAAGGGAGGGGCGTTTATTAGCCTGTAAAGACACTGTGTCAGAGCCGCCCCTTATGAAGGTTTTCTCACCGGATTCTTGTAACAGTCATCCGAGGCATCTGCATACCCTTTGCCCCTTAGTACACGTAGGGAAACGGAGGCTTGAGGACCCTGAACGACTTGCCTGTGGTAACGTGGTTAGTAAGTAAACCACAGAGCTAGGATTTGAAATCAAAATTTTCTGTACTAAAGTCCAGCCATGTTCTTTATACTTCACTGTAATTTCTCCTGAGGGCTTCTAACCTTCTGGATATAGGGGGAGAAACCTGGTATCATGGAGGGATGGCAAACTCAAGTGCCTGCCGAGGCCAGAAAGCTAACGTAGATGGGCTAGACAGGCTGGGTATAAGAAAGAAAAGTTAAGACATGGGTACAATAAATATTTCATTTTCCTTTTACTATAAAAAATGTATAGCACATGTGTGACGACAAATAGCAACCACACTTGCTCTTGGCATTGGGGCTACAAAGGGGAAAGGTAGGGCTTATGTCAAACCGCAGAATGCATTCCCACCCATTCCTCCAATGCCTTGGGAGGCTGCCCCAGACCTACTGGGGGTTACAGGTGGTACAACATAATCTAAGGTATATGTTATATTATGTTTCTAATCCCCAACACCTGGCACCAAGGGTTTCAGATAAGAGATTATACACTTACTTGTATTAGTAACAGCAATTATGTTTTATGTGACAAAACAAATACATCGCTTCAGTAAGGATTACTGTCATGAATGAGTTGTGATTAAGTTTGGCTGCATATAATAGAGAACCCAACTGAGAAGTTTGTTTTTATCTCACTTTCAAGGAGTCCAAAGACAGACAATCATGTCTAGTATGTGAGATGAAGGTTCCTTCTCTCTCTGCCAAGCCATCCTTTGTACCATGTGCTCTCCATTCTTGAGGTTGTCTCATGAAAACCACTGCAGTGCCAGGCATTTCAGCAGAATTTTGAGCTGGAAGAAGTGGGAGTAGGGGGAAGGGGGAAAGAGCACTTGTTAGAGCTGAGTCAGCCTACTTTAAAGAGCTTTCCCTTTTCAATGCCATGTGCTTACATCTTCCTTTGACCATCCCTGTCTGCTATGAAAACTGGAAAACAGTGCTTTGTCCAGGCATATTGCCATCCCCATCAGGAATATAGAGTTTCTGTCACTAAGGACAGAGGGGAGAATGGATATTGGGCAGACAATTAACATTCTCTACCATGCCAAGAAATTGGAATGGAGGTGAATAAATTAGAATCACATTTCTTCTCCTGTGCCTCAGTTCTTTCAAGAGAGAAATAGCAGTTCCTTTCTCGGTGTGCATGTATTTCTTATAAAGTGAACACTGCCTTTTCATGTCAGCTAGGAAAAACAAGACAGAAAGTGGATTCTTTGAGATTAAAGTCTTTGAGATTAAAGGGGGGGGAAAGTTTTTAACCACCCATAATATCCTCAAGTCTTTAACCTATTTTGAAACAGATTAAAGTCACTCATTTCAAAGAGTAAACTAGGTATCGACCCTGTTTGCTTTTTAGGGTTCTACAATTCCCATCAACCAGGCCCGTCCAAACCGCAATCTGACCTTTACCAAGAAGGAGCCACTTGGGTAAGACAAGGGGAGTGCCTCTGAGTGACTTACATTAGCTCCAGACAACTAAGGATGTCGCCTTTCTTCCTCTGCAGTGTCTGTGCCATAATCATCCCCTGGAATTACCCGCTGATGATGCTGGCGTGGAAGAGCGCCGCCTGCTTGGCCGCAGGCAATACCCTAGTACTCAAGCCGGCGCAGGTGAGGCGCAAGGGGCCGCTGCATCTCCTCCCTCCCATTTCCGTAAATCGGAGCCATGCGCTCTTTGTACTCTATTTGCCACTTTGCTGTAAGTCTGAAATTACGTCAAAATAAAATGAACCTTAGCGCAGCCACCGAGGGAAAGCTGGGTGCTGATCTAAAGGACAGGACAGCCTGAAGAAGGTCACTGCCATCTGCTTCCGCTCAGGTCACGCCCCTGACCGCCCTGAAGTTTGCGGAGCTGTCTGCCAGAGCCGGCTTCCCCAAGGGCGTAATCAACATCGTCCCAGGCTCGGGTAAGCCGGGCCCTTCCCTGCAGTGACGAAGGGGGGGCAGCTGAGCGGCTGTTTCCCCTCCCGAGTCCGCCCTGAATTATAACTGTATCAAAACTAAATACTGTTTACCAGTTAACGAAGGGTAAATATCCTCACCATGCCCTACAATCTTAAAATGGAAATATAGTGGTGCGTGGGGAGGGCAGGAGGGGCGGCAGGTGAACAGCATTATAGAGCTGCCGTGAAGTGGCCCATTTCAATTTTTAAAAACTATTTTGGAAGATAAAGAAAACACACACAGGTCTTACCATCTTTGAGGGGGGATGACAGTTACACGGAGGACATTATTTAGACTTTTGTCCGTTTATAATGAATACAGAAAATGTAAAACTAAGATTTAAATGAGAGCCTAGAAGTCTCCTTCAATGAATTCAAAGCCACCCCAGCCATTAGAACTTGACTAATGTTTTAAATCATTCCCTAATTCTACAGGTGGAGGAGCCGGACGACACCTTTCTGAACACCCTGATATCCGCAAACTTGGTTTCACTGGCTCCACTCCTGTTGGCAAACAGATCATGAAGAGGTATTGGTTTGAATAGTCAGTTTGCTGTCGATCCTGTTAAGCCCGGTTTTTGGTTTAGCTTTTCCTTCTTGGAAGAGGGTGCTTTGGGAGGGAGAAAAAAAATCACATCAGATTTAGAAGAGAAATCTACTTATCACTGCAGGGCACTGAAATGTTTGAATATAGTAAAATGCTTTCCAAATTGTAAAGCCCACAGTCAATAAAACTAGAGCCATGTTAAAGTTCTGTGCCTGACTTGTAGTTTTAACAATCCAGCACAGAACATTTTCTGGACTACATCTGTGGCCCAAATTGTTTTGGGAGCATAAGTAAGAAACCAAAAAGGCATATAAATGGCAAATCTGGATTATTAATAAAATTAATTTCTAAAAAGCAGTAATATTAGTTTTTTTAAAAATTGCAAATAATTGCCTGGGCCAGTGTGGCTCACTGGACTTCGATTCCCAGTCAGGGCACATACCCAGGCTGTGGGTTCAATCCTCTGGTCAGGGTGCATGCAGGAGGTAACCAGTCAATGTTTCTCTCCTTCCCTCCCTCTCTCTCTCTGTTCCCCCCTTCCTTTCCTTCTCCATTCCTCTCTCTCTAAAAAAAATCAATAAAAACATATTTTAAGAAAATAATTGCAAATAATCTAAATGTCCAAAATAAGGCAGTGGTTAAAGGAGGTCAACATAATAGAATACTGTGCGGTCATGTCTATGGAGCAATTTAATAACAGTGAAAAGTGTTGTTAAAATGGTAAATGAAAAGGAAAATAGGTATAAAATTGTATATATTGGGCGATTCCCAAGTAGGTTAAATAAGGCAAAGGCTATGATTGGACACAGACCAGAAATAACTATATCAAAATGGTAAAAACAATGGTCATTGAGCCACTGAATTGAGATTTTTTTCTTTCTGCATTTTTTTTTTTAATTTTAAAAATGTTTTAAGTAATATTTCTGCAAGAAAGGGGGGAAAAAAAAATATATTTCTAAAAAATCTATATTTTTCCCCCAATGCTCCAGTAATCTGGTTTGAGGCTAAATTCCTTGCCAGGCCTCTATGTAACCAAAATTCTTATACCTAAAGAATCTGAATTTACCTATAAGGATCTCTAATCATTTACCACAGAATTTTTTTTTAATATGTTTTTATCGATTTCAGAGAAAGGAAGGGAGAGGGAGAGAGAGAAAGAAACATCAATGCTGAGAGAGAGTCACTGATCGACTGCCTCCTGCATGCCCCCCACTGGGTATCGAGCCAGCAACCCAGGCATGTGACCTCACCGGGAATTGAACCATGACCTCCTGGTTCATAGGTCAGCACTCCATCACTGTGCCACACCAGCCGGGCAACCATAGAATTTAAAACAAAACATTTTATTGCGGAAAATTTCTAATATATACGAGGCACACAGAATAGCATAATGAACTCCCATATGCTCACCACCCAGTTTCAATAATTATCACTATTCGACCATCATGTTTTGTCTTTGTATGAATTCCTGAATATTTTTGAGGCTCAATTATGTTTTCCATGTCAAATGGTAATTTATGGTGGAGAGAGAGAGAAAGAGAGAGGGTCTAAATGTTCATTTCTCACTTATTTTCTCTAGTGCTGCGAGCAACTTGAAGAAAGTTTCTCTTGAACTTGGTGGCAAATCTCCACTTATAATATTCAATGACTGTGAACTTGACAAAGCTGTGCGAATGGTAAGAGTGGGTCAAGTTCAACTAAATAGAAGCCTACTTCTAAAACACATTTCACCTCTTTGCTCATCAGAAATCTGAAAGTGAGATTTAGTCTTGTCTTGTCATATATAGAAACTATCCTCTTTATGCTTAGATATGGGAAAACTCAAAGCACTTAATTTTAAAAATAATGTCTTTATAATTTGTCTCATTAGGATGTTTTTAAACTTGGGGGCAGGGGAGTCTTTCTAAACATTCATGATTTATACAAACTAATGGAGAGATCTCAAAAACAAAATTTGCTATACAAGTATGACATTTAAATGTATAGAGTAATCTAAATTTTCTTGTGACACAAAATTTGTCCTTAGTGGCATGTCCTTATTTTTTACACACTTTTTTTACATGCTCCTGGACCAAAAGGGGGAAAGGAGAAACAAAACCCCTAAAAGCAGATCAAAGCAGAGTCTCATCACTAGCTAGGCCAAGGGATCATGCTTGTCTGTGACCTCTCTGTGTCATCTGCTGCCTTTCATAGCATCTGATTCTCAGTATGTGCAATTTTACGACAATCCCAACTTCCCAAGTCCTGTTAACAATCTTTTCTCCTCTGCTGCCCAAGGGCATGGGAGCGGTATTTTTCAACAAAGGGGAGAACTGTATTGCAGCGGGGAGGCTGTTTGTGGAAGAATCCATCCACGATGAATTTGTGACCAGAGTGGTAAGGCGCCTTTAAATTGGCTCCATGAGTCGAACAGAAATTCCTAAACCTGAAAAGTACTTCTGAGACGTAGTGAATTTTTAGGTGTGATAATAGTCCTGCAGTTATATTTTTTTAAAAAACAACACAGTCCTTATCTTTTAGAGCTACTCGTGACATATTTATAGGTTCAATTATATAATGTCTAGACTTTGCTTCCCTCCTGCTCCCCAGGAGGGGAGGAAGTGAGTGGTGGAATAAATTGGCCATGAATTGGTAATTGTTGAAGTTGGGTGATGGGTGCATGGAGTTTTATTATATTATTTGTCTACTTTTATATGTGTTTATAATTTTTCATTGTAAAAAGTTATAGGTCTGTATAAAAAACCTTTAAGAGCTGGTATGACCTATTTCTTGCTCTGCATTTATAGTATATTAGGTCCTTGACACTTGAGGTTTTGATAAACCCCTAAATTGACTATGAGAGCTGCACTGGTAGATCCTTACAAATCCTCAATTCATAGTTAACAGGACTGATATAATTTCCTCCACTAAGATAGATGATTAAGAGAGAGAGAGGTGTCAATAGATAGACAGATACCCACTATAGATTGGTCATGATTCTGTAAATATGGACTAAAAGCCATTTATAGAACTATTAAGATGAATTCTGTGACTAAAATAAACTCTAAACTAATTTATTTCATTATGATAATAGTAATCATGAATTCGCTTATATTTGAAAAACCAGCACCCAGCTTTTTTCTTTCAGAGTCAATTCCCCCACCTCATCCCCAGCAGGCAAACATTCTTTCTTTATGAGAGTAGAAAGCAAGGAAGGCAGATGGAGAGGCAGATTGTGGGCAGTGGCAGCCTCCTAAATATCCCTGGAATCCAATTTTGTGCCTCAGTAAAATAGTTACAGTACCATGTCATGGGTTTTCACAGCTATGACTTGTTGACATTTTAAATGCTGAGACCAGAAATGTCAAGGATTTACTGTATCAGTCCATCAACACACACGTTTTGCACACATGAGATTTATATTCATTCATTTGTTCAAGAGGTATTTTTTTTGAGCACTTACTGAGGGATTATTGCCAGGCCTAAGTTCAAATTCATGGGCCTGTGGGGTCACGGCTACTCCCATTCTTTCTTACAAGAATTGGACTGAACATTAGAAAATGCAGAAATAAATTAAGATAACTGAGGTGCACAAGAGTGATTACAAAGACATGTCAGTGATGAACAGTGTTCAGTAAAGATAGTTTTTCATCAGAACATTCTAACAATTCCTCTGGAATGGCCATGAGAATTTCAAGGGCAGTCTGCCACATTTAGGGTGGGGGAAAAGGTAACGATTTGGCCATTTTGGAAATTCTTTTGTCATGGGGAGTGTAAGTACACTGTAGTAACAAAAATTCTAGAACATCAGATTTACTATTTTAATGGATTAACATTCAGGACAATTATTTTCCTTGTTGACACTACTGCAGATGTCCCCTATTCGCCCCCACCCCTTTGCCCACCTCCACCCAGCCCCCACCCCCCTCCCCTGGTCTTCACCACTCTGTCGTCTGTGTCCATAGGCCATGTATATATGTTCTCAGGATAATTTTAAAATAGCATTTGTAGCTTATGTTCTGTTTGAACTCAGTAGTTAAGAGCCTAATGAAACTACAGTATTTGGTGGTTGTGTACCTTGGGCAAGTCACTTAACCTCTCTAAGCCTCAGTTTCTTCATCTGTGAGATGGGGATAATAAATACCCATCTCTAGAGCTGCAGACACATCTTTTAACTGCTTACTACGACACCCACCACATGATCCATTATTAACAATCAATTGTGCTTTGTGAACTGGGTGCCATACAGGTGGAAGAAATTAAAAAGATGAAAATTGGTGATCCGCTTGACAGATCTACTGATCACGGGCCCCAAAATCATAAGGCCCATCTGGAGAAGCTTCTGCAGTACTGTGAGGCGGGAGTGAGCGAGGGGGCCACCCTGGTGTACGGGGGAAGACAAGTTCCCAGGCCAGGTAAGATCGCCTCCCGAGGTCTAAGGGTCGCCTGGCTTCTTAAATGGGACTAGATGGTGACAAGTTTTATAGCAGCGCTAGCTTGCCTCAAAAGTCAGAAGAATTCATTTCCAGCTCCTGCTTGGCCACTTAGAAGGCGTGGCACCTCAGACAACACAATTTTTCTGAGCCTCCCGTGTAAAATGGGATGAAATGTGCACATCCTGCTTCACTAGGCTGTGAAAATCCAATCGCAAGATAGATACGACAGGCCCTTAGCCGGACAGTAAACGAGCGTCATGGGTAACTTGTTACTCAGGAGCTGCTGATCTTTCCTCTGGGCCCGGGAGATTTCATCTTAGCCTGTGTGCTCGGGAACGAATCGTTCTTCTTGTGTAACGCAGTACCTCTTACTGAAATACGTGAATGGCTCACTGTCAGGAGACCCAAAAGGAGAAAATGTCAAACAACTGCAAAAACTCATTCTTTTCCTCCTGTAGGTAGGTTGTGTACCAACACCCTACTCTGAAAATTGGTAATTAGAAGGGGGGAAAAAAATCAACTTTTTCCCCCAGAAGAATTCCTGCTAATTAATGTAGAAAAAAACTGATAGAATAGAAAAGTCACCAATTTGCACTCCCTAATGGAATGAAATAATTGATTCCAGCAACGGCCATCAAGGAGACTAAAGTTCCTAGGTAAAGGACTGATGGGGACCTGAGTATTTGTAAGATACCGAAGTATCACCCCCAAGATTGCTTGCCAGTGAGAAGAAGAAAAGCACAGTTTTTATAATGGAGGGGTCAGGTGTCCCCACTTAGAACCACTGGTCAATTTAGCATCAGCGAGCAGGACGACTGGATATGATCGTCCCCTACGGGATGCAGTGGGTACCACACAGCATCGCCTGTAAAGCATTCTTGCCAAAATGCTTCACCTGAACCTAGTCATGCCGTTAGAGCAGATTTTCCATTTACAAGTAATACAGGGGATAGAAGAACGAATTAAATATCACCCCAAGGAGGCCATGACAAACCTAAAATGCAAGATATTCTACAGGACAAGTGACTCGGTTTGTTTAGCACATCGGTGGCATGAAAAATAAAGGACAGGGATAAGGGGGGCACGTTCTAGATTAAAGAACACATAAGCAATCCAACGACCGAATGCAAGGTGCAGAACTTACTTAAATCCCAAACCGAAGAGATCGACTGTACCAAGATCTTTCTAAACAATCAGAAATTGAAATATAATTATGAATAAGAAATTAGCATACATTTGTTAGCTGTGATAATGTATTGTGTGGTATGTAAGAAAATGTCCTTGTTTTTACAGATTTGTGCTGAAATACTTGGAGGTCAAAGTCGCAATCTCTGGAATTTTCTTTAAAATATTTCAACCAGGGAAAGAAATGAATCAAATACAGCAAAATATAAATATTTATTTTACTATTCACGATTCTGTATTCTCTACTTTTTACATATGTTTGAAATTTTTGTAATAAAGACATTTGAAAAATAAGAACCTAGGAAAACTAATACCAAACAGGAAAATGAAAGTCTTCTTGGTTGTACTGACCCAGAGGGAAGGAAAAGATGTATAATATAATTAAATAAGAACTGTTCATTGGAGATTACCCTATAATTGATGTTCTTTTCCTCTGTGTTTCATATAGGCTTTTTTATGGAACCGACTGTCTTCACAGATGTGGAAGACCACATGTATCTTGCCAAAGAGGAATCCTTTGGGCCTATTATGGTCATTTCTAAATTCCAAAATGGGTATGAATGTTCTTTAGCACAACTTAGCGAATTTTGACCACATACGTGTGTTTTTTCTTCTGCCATTGAACTAGGGAGCATAAAATCAATGAACATGTAATTCCCTACCACAGAATAGTTGATTTAAATAATGAGAAGAGAGTGCTAACTAAGGTAGATTGAAATATACGTTTGCTTTGTAGCTTAAATTAGTGGCTGACACAGGATTTTAGCTGACTACATTTTCATTTTGGTACAGTCAACATTTGAAATGTCTCTGGAACAAGGTAAATGATTGAGAATAACAGAACTGGTTTTCACACATGTTCCTAGGGAAGGTAGCATCTGTGAAATCTGGTTTTCTCCAAAAATGAGTGCTGGTGCCCTAGCTGTTTTGGCTCGGTGGTTAGAGCCTTGGCCAGTGGGCCGAAGGGTCCCGGGTTCGATTCCAGTCAAGGGCACTTACCTTGGTTGCAGGCTCGATCCTATGAAACTATGTCATCTCCGTCGTCCTCACGAGCAATGGCATAAAGCCTTAGTCTGGTCTCTAAATATTTTAGTCCCTACCATGTGCAATGCATGAAGGAGTGTGAGAGTTTCAGCAGAGCCTCAGTAAGTTCCAAACCTCTCACGCGAATTTAAAACTGTGTGTAGTCAAGATTACATTTGAAAATACCTTCTGAAGGCTCCACATTAAAGCCGATGCTGTCTCTTAAAAAATTCAGCACAACTAATTTTTCCTCCAGCTTTGGAACAGATTCTGTTTCTTTGCCAGAGCACCAGATGAAATACTTGGCTTGTGTCTACCGACCATACTGTACAGAATTCGTGCATTTCTAAGCATTAGGATGACGCTCAGAAAGGTGAGGTACTCACACCATGACGGGCACGTTGGAACTGGATATATACTGAGGCAGGGAAATCACCAGATGAACTTGAGGGATTATTTTACTCTCCTTTTATTAAATTAGCATCTTAACTGAATTTCCTCGCACTTGCTGATGCAACACCATGGTGTAAAGAGGAACAGGATGTTATCCCTGCCCTTCGGGAGCTTCCAGTCCAGTTAGGAGGTGAACCATGAGTACATGGAGAGTTAATCCAAAATCCTAAGGTGGAGGGACATGTGCTTCCTGATTTTAGCTGACTCTTTTTCTTTTTAATCCTTACCCAAGGACATGCTCATTGACTTTGAGAGAGACGGGAAAAGAGAGAGAGAGAGAGAGAAACATTGATGTGAGAGAGAACATAAACCGATTGCACACACCTTGCCTGTGGATCAAACCTGCAAGCTGGGTATGTGCGCTGACCAGGAATTTAACCCACGACCTTTTGGTGTACAGACAACGCTTCAACCAACTGAGCCACACCAGCCAGGGCATCGTAACTGACCTTTATTAAGCATTTACCGAGCTCCAGACACTATTAAAGATCACTCAATCCTCACAACAAGACAGGTGCTATTACTATTATTTCCATTTTCACAAGAGTAAACGAAAGCATGGGAAGATGAAGTCACTTGCCCAAGGTCACCCAGGCAGTCTGGGTGCAAAGCCCTCCCATTGAGTCACTTCCATCTACTCCTCAGCTGTGGCACTGGTGGGAGCTGGGGAGGCTTCAGGATGAGGCACCGAATGAGCCTGGAACTATGTGTAAAATCCAAAGAGATGGAGGGAAATAGGGTTGTTCTGAGAACATATCTGGAAGTGGGACTCGGGGCAGGGGAGGGAATGAAGAAGCCATAAAGGAGAACCAATGAGGAAGGTGGAGAAGATGCCTTCAGATCATATGTGAAGTGGTGGTGTATGACACATGTGAAAATATGATGCTAGAGTTGTGCTGTTTCACGGGGAGTTTCTTCTGGCATAAGCCCAGACAACTTCATTTACAAAAATGCATGTAAGCAGGTTGGCAGTAATGTTTTCCTGTTTCTAGCATGGAGGGGGGGACATTAGACCATAAAATGGGAGTGTTGTGCTTTACATTTAATGAAGTTTTATGTCTTCCTAAAAACATCTGATAGGGACATCGATGGAGTGTTGCAGCGAGCAAATAATACAGAGTATGGTTTGGCCTCGGGGGTCTTCACAAGAGACATAAGTAAAGCGATGTACGTGAGTGAAAAACTTGAAGCGGGAACCGTGTTTATTAACACATACAACAAGACGGATGTGGCAGCCCCTTTCGGCGGATTTAAACAGTCTGGCTTTGGAAAAGACTTAGGTATGCTTTACTTTTCTACTTCAGGTTCCCTTTGTTTCCACATCGCAAAAAAGTCTGCTCTGTGTTTCCTCCAACACCCATGTACTGTTTTGAAGAGCATTTATTTCCTACAAGGCAGTTGGGTCTGGGGGTTTACAAGGGCACTAATTTTTTTTAACATATCTTTATTTATTTTAATTTTTAAAAAATATCTTTATTGATTTCAGAGAGAGAGAGAGATAGAAACGTCAGTAATGATAGAGTCGTCATTGATCGGCTGCCTTCTGTACCCCCCCAACTGGGGATCGAGCCCACGATCTGGGCATGTACCCTGACCAGGAATCAAACTGTGATCTCCTGGATCCTAGGTCGATGCTCAACCACTGAGCCATACCCTGCTGGGCAGGGCACTAAATTCTTTTAAATGTTGAACAGCCCTGGCCAGTTTGGCTCAGTGGTTAGAGCATCGGCCCGCAGACCAAAGGGTCCTGGGTTTGATTCCGGCCAAGGACATGTATCTCCGCTGCAGGCTGGATCCCCAGTTGGGGCACTTACAGGAGGCAACCGATTGATGTTTCTCTTTCTCTCTCTCCCCTTCCCTCCCTCCCTCTCTGGAATCAATGAAAAACATGTCCTCAGATGAGGGTTAAAAATAGTAATAGCCCTGGCTGGTGTAGTTCAGTTGGCTGAGGGTGTCCCGTGTACCGAAAGGTTGCCGGTTTGATTCTCAGTCAGGGCGCATAACCGGGGTTGCAGGGTCAGTCCCTGGTTGGAGTGCGTGCTGGAGCAACATATCAAGGCTTCTCACATCGATGTTTCTCTCTCTCTCCCGGTCTCCCTTCTTCTCTCTCTAAAATCAACTTAATAATAATAATAAAATAGGTTTGTTTTTTTACCTGACATTCAGCATGATCTTGGTTTAGTGTTTATGGAACTAAGTAGAACCGGGACAGGAAGAATGGGTACAGGGCAATAACCAGCGAGCTCCAAGAATAAGTCCTGCGTCTGAGCTGCTTGGCAATCTTTTAGAGTTGACACTGCAGCTGGCGGGGTTTTCTGGGGACCTGGGAACTCTGATTTTGAGTTTGTAGAAAACCCAAAATGTAATTCATTGCGAGCAGCGACACCATCACATTTCAAGTAGTAGCTTACTTTGAACACTAAACCAGGCCCTATTCTAACTCCTTCACCTGTATGAGCACAAGCAATCTCACAATAGCCCTGGGAGACAGGCACCATTTATTACCCTTATTTACTGGATGCGGAGAATGGGGCTCAGAGAGTTTGGGTAACTTGCTAAAAGTCACACAGCCAGACACTGGCAAAGAGAATTCAAAGGCAGGCGATCTGGCTGTGGAGCCCACGTCCTTACTCCCCACAGCCCATCTAGCATGTTATTTCAAAAGCTGAAATATTTGTGATTTACTGAAATTATAGTCCACTAATATAAGTTTGGTTAATTGGGGTATTTTTACATTTTCTTTTGCCTATAACTTTGGGCAGTGTATTTGCAGCAATAAAAGTAGCTCTCATTTTAAATTCCATTGAGTTGAAGGTGAAGGCATTTTTTTCATGTCTTTAATCTGGCTTTCTCCCCTGCATCCAAAACACAGTGGGAGATTTTCTTAGAGAAATTACTATTATAGAGCGAGGCGACTGTGTCCCCTTGTCTTCTGATAGAGTACAATGGCCCAGCTCTAGGTCTGTTTTATTACAAACAGTAGAATTTGCTTAAAAGTTTCTTCCTCTCCCAATTTTAAACTCCCTTAGCCCGGGGGTTCCCACTTGCACATTGGATTAGAATCACCTGGAAGCTTTAAAAAATACAAAGATGCAGATTTAATTGCTCTGAAGTGAGACCTGGATCAGGAGCTTCCAAAGCTCCCCAGGGTGATTCTAATGCAAGGTTACAACCCTTGTTTTAGCTCAACTGTCAGAATCACATACTCATTAGCTTCGCCTGTGGCATTCATGCCCTTTAACTGGCAGAAACTGATTATTGTACTGACTCAGAGCAGAAACAGAAGGCAAGACCTATTTGGTTTTTGCCTGGATATGGCTTTCTCAGTTTTTAAGATACTACATAAATCAGGAAAATGGCATTTTCCTTATCTTTAAAATCGTAACACAATGGTGTTTGTGTATCTAAAGATAGGTAAACATAGAAAAGGTACTGTAAAAATACAGTTATAAAAGATGAAAAAAATGTTCACCTGTGCAGGGCACTTACTATGAATGGAGCCTGCAGGACTGGAAGTTGCTCTGCGTGAGTCAGTGAGTGGTGGTGAGCGAATGTGAAGGCCTAGGGCACTGCTGTCCACTACCGTAGACTTTACAAATACTCTACACTTAGGCTGCACTAAATTTATAAAACAACACAAGATTAAAGCAAGAGCAAGAAGAAATGATGAAATCAAAAGACACAGTATATGCTAAGTGAAATAAATCAGTCAAAAAAAGACAAATACCATATGATTTCACTTATATGTAGGATCTAAAGCAATATAAATGAACAAAACAGAAATGGGCTCATGGATACAGAGACCAGACTGATGGCTGCCAGAGGGGCAGGGGGTTGGGGGACTGAGTGAGAAAGGTGAAGGGACTGAGTACAATTGGCATAGTCACAGGATGTAAAGTACAGCATAAAAAATATAGTCAATAATATTGTGATAGCTGTGTATGGTGTCAGGAGGGTACCGGAAATATCAAGGGGAACACTTTGTAAAGTATGTTATTGTCTATCCACGATGCTGTACACCTGAAACTAATACAAAAGAATATTGAAAGTAAACTAATTGAAAAAAAATTTTTTAATTAAAACTTTTTTTTTAAAGAGAGAGAGACACAGTAAACACGAGATCCACAGTCGTGGGGCCTATGCCTGACTTAATCGGATGAGAATCTGTAGTTTCATAGGATCACCAGGTGATTCACATGAACTTCAGAGTCTGAGAGGCACTGGTCCGGGCCCCATTCTATTTGCTTTGTGACCTAGACACCCACACCTGTGTCCAAAAGCCTGGCGACATCACATCCGCCTGTGAACACCGTCCACCAACAGCTCTTCTCTTCCCTAGGTGAGGAAGCACTAAACGAGTACCTCAAAACCAAGACGGTGACGCTGGAATATTAGGGCGACGCCACGGTCGGCAGCCCCGCGGCAGACCGCGCTGCTCCTCAGTTCCCCACACGCCGAGAGGCCTGCGTGTGCTGGGGAAGGAGGTACCCCCGCAAGCCAGAAACTGCACCCGTGGACCATGTACATGTCTGAGCATGTACGCCTGTGCCTGAGCTGTCCACCTTGAGACCTTAAAATGAATCCCACGTGGTGTTTTTTGACTATGTTGAATATCACACACGTTCCTTCAATGCCAAGCTGCCTTTTTCCCCACCAGAACTAATCTAGCCATGGCCCTTCCTCTTGAAAATGTCAATACCATGCAGTTATAATCACAAAGAGCATTTTTTAGAAGTTTTATATAATATGTGCAGGTTTAACCTCTGAACCATACTTTTGGCTTACTGAAAAGATTTTCTATAATTTCACCTTCAAGGAACAGTATATCCGATAAGGAAGGTGAAAGAAGTTCCTTTTTTCATATTTGGAAATAAGATATATCTGTGTGCCTTTGATGTTCTATTTTTTAACCCACTGTGATGGATGACCAACCCATGAACAGTTCTTGAATACCTACTGGGTACGAGGTACTATATTATGTCCTGAGGAGTATACAAAATTTAATGACATGATCTCTGACCTCAATTAGTTTAAATTCTAGTCAATAGCTTTTAAAGTAAATTTTACGGCCTGATATATAGGTGTGGACAAAAGTAGGTTTACAGTTGCAATACAAGTAAATAATGCAATAGTTAATAAATAATAATACAATAAACTCTGTGTTTTGCATACTCACAACTGTAAACCTACTTTTACCCACCACTGTTGTGTAAAGTGAATACCTTTTGGAGGCTGATCTTGGTTCATATCATACCATCTTACTATCTATGTGCCTTTGGGAAACTTCTCTGAGCCTCAGTTTCCTTACCTGTGAAATGGGTACAGTAATGCTTCCCTCAGGAGCCTTATGAAGAAAATTCAATGCAATAATCTAAGTAAAGCACCTTGCACTGTGCTTTGTTCATGGTAAATACTCAATAAAAGCTGTTTCTGCCATCGCTATTTAAGCAATATATAGAGATCTGTTAAGTAGATGGATTCATTCATTCCCCTACGGTCCTTTTCAGTAGACCCCGATTCCTCTCCTCTTTCCCATCCACTCTCCTGACACGACACCCGACACAGCAGCACTGGAAAATGCCATGCAATGAAAAATGACAATGGCACAGGGAAAAGGGATGCTTTCCTTCCTGCAGCTCACACATCCTTCATAGGACATCTTGTTTTCCATTTTCTGGTTACTGGGTTTGCTGCTCACTGGCTGTGTGATCTTGGGAAAGTTAGTTTGGAATCTAGAAAATGGATGAAGTCCCTGTCTCATTAGGTATTGTAAGGATCCAATGGAACCATTTATTTAACACACTTAACAAGGTGTTTGGACCACAGTCTGTGCTCAAGAAATGGGAATTATTACAACCTAAGCAATATTCCTGTCATTCATTGCCTGTTGTCAGACAAAAATAGGTAGGTAGGTAAATTATCACCATCCTTGTGTGACTGGAAGGCGAATTCCTCCTTTTAAAGTAAAATTTCTGCAATCTCATTGGCCTTGAAGCCCTTAGGGAATAGTTGTTACTTTGAAGACTCTGCAGCTTACAATCAGGGGATGGTAGGAAATCAATAATCAGTAAGCAACAACAAAATTAGAGGCAGAAAACATCTCAAAGGAAGAATGCCAGGTGAGCCTGGCATGGTCAATAGAGCAAATTTTGCCTGAAAGCAATTTTTATTATATCGTAGCTGATTTACCATCAGAGCTTGACACAGCTGACATTCTCTGTTGGAATGAATGTTCTCTGGGTCCATATTTGAATAAAATGACAAAGGCCTTATTATAATGGAACCACTTTTACACGCAGTGTTTGAAAGTGACTTAAAATATCACTTTACCAAATATTCTAATGACAGATGAAATGGCAAACAAAGACCTTCTAATGGTAATCTCAGCAGCAGTGTTTTTCATCTTCTTCGGGCCAAAAACCTGTTTGAGAATTTGATAAAAATGGAACCCCTCTGCTCACTTCCACTCCCCAAATGCATTGTACACACATAATTCTGCAAATATCTTCCCGGGATTCCAGACCTCCTGAAGCCCATGCTTGGGCCTCAGATTAAAAACTCCTTTTTCCACCAGCTGGAGTTTTTAAGTCTGATTGTTGATCATAATCAAAGGCTCCACGGAACTCATAAAATTATGAGTAAGAGTTGGAACCTAATGATCCGAAGCCTACTACTAGGTGATTTAATCAACACCGAGTGATTAAATTATCACTGTTCCTTCAGATCACTGATTATTTTACGAAAGGATAAAGCTGAGATCTGCTTGTCACCGAACTGGGGAGGTGTGACACCTCAAGCGGTTCGACATTCCTCCTAATCCCGTTTCCCTGCGCCCTTGCTAAAGCAGCGCCCTTTGCTCCAACACACTTCCTGGCCTTCCTACGCCCCGCTTGGTCGAAGTGTCCCTCCTCTGTGCTCCCGCTTGTCTGCAACACAGTACTTCCCACTCGGTGCTAAAATGATTTGCCTTCCTAACCAGATATGAGCACCCCCTCCTCACTCCAGAATTGGCATTCTGCCACCATCAGTAACAACAGCTCTCACTCACTGATGGCCTCCTGTGTGCTAGACCAATGTTAAGCACTTTTTAAATGTTATTTAATCTTCACAACATCTGAAAAATTGAGGCGCTTCTTACTACCTACCTCCACCACTACCAAGCCATCATCATCTCTTATCTTACTGCTGAGGTCTCCCAACTAGTCCCCCTGATTCCTCCATGTGGTTCTGTTCAACGCTTAGTCCAACGGTTGTCACACCTTTGCTTAAAACCTTCTGATGGTCTCCATTTTGCTAAGAACGAAGCCTAGTGTACTTACCATGGCCTGTGAAGTCCTGTCGATCTCGCTCCTGGCTACCTCTGACCTCATCTCCTATCCACTTCCCTCTCAGTCTAGCCACCCAGGTTGCCTTGATGTTCCTCAAACACACCAGGCACACTCCTACCTCAGGGCCTTTGCGCTTACTCTCCACTGCTCCCTCCTCCCAGTGGTGGAGCTGGTAAATATTTAACAAATGGCTCTCTGGGAGGTGGGATTGGGCAGAAATTCATAGTAGTTGCTGATTTCTGTGTATAAATGCTCTCATCAAGGCTGATTTCAACCTATCAATTTGACTTCACTGAACACAAAGTTGGGAAAAGATGAGCACAATCAGAACAAAGGCAAGCCAGTGCCAGCAGGCCACTGCCTCTTTCTGAAACTCTCCACACACCATCTCCTGGCTGGCTGCCTTACTTTTTTTTTAATCAAAAATGTTCAAGGGGGTTTTTTTAGGTCTCTCATCAAATATCATGTTAGCAGAGATACATTCCCTCACTACTCTTTCTAGTGCCTACGTGCCCACATTCACACCTCACCTGCCCTGTCATTTAGTCCCACCCTGTGTCATTTTCATAGCACTAACACAACCTGGCAATCACCTGATCAATCACCGGCCTCTCCCCATTGCAGTGCAAGCTTCATGAACAGGTGCTGCTTTTGCTCAGCGCTCTATCCCCAGTGCCTAATATGTAAGAGGAGCTCAATAAATATTTGCTTTCAAATGAAAGAGGTTAAGTAGCCTGCCCAGATCACACAGCTATTAAGTGGCAGGACAGGCACTCAAGCAATGAAGCTGGTGGTCTTAACCAAGCCGACATAGCCCTGATTGCCAATGCATAAACCAGGGCCTGGGTAGGGAATGGTAGGCACACACGCTAAATAGATGTGAAACTAAAAAACAAAGCAGAAATGGACATTATCTGCAAGAGTTTTTGTGGAAGTGGGTAGAGACAGGGTGAGGAGCCAAATTTGGTTCCCGCAAACCACCCCTCCAGGAAAGCAACAGCTGTTGAGGGAAACCTGGACTAGAATATCATCAGACACGAGACATGATGGATGGTAATAATTATTACAACTTTGCAAATAATACCCAAGTGAAGTTTTAAATGATTAAATTATGTAAAAATACGTAAAACACATTCAGACTCAATCACAAACTCTCCAGAGAAATAACCAGTTATCATTTGAAATTGTCCCAGTCTTTTTCTATGCATCGTTTTTACAAAATCAGTATACCAGTGTACATGACTTTGTTACCTGCTTCCAATTAACAATCTGCAAGCATCTTTCTGCCAATAAACATCTCTCTGCATCTGTTTGGTGGCTTTAATTCAACTTGCTCTCTATTATTGAACATGTAGGTTTGCTTTTTACTATTTTAAATACTGCAATAAATCTTATATAGATCTTATATAGATCTATATATAAATCTTATACAGAAATTTGTGAACGTCATACTTATTTAATTGGATAAGTTCCTAGAAGTGGAATTCCTGAGTTCAAGGATGTAGGAATCTGTAATCTTACCAAGTTTCCTCCAGGTTTTTGCCACTATTGTGTATTATTCCTTTAGCATACCTCACATTACTAAATACAGTTCTAAGCACCTGATATGTATTAACTGATTCATTTCTTATCAAGACCCTGAGAGGGATACTGATATTCCCATTGACAGATGGAGAAACTGAGATAAGTAGCTAGGCTGGGATCTCATCCAGACAGCTTCAGAGCCTGTGCTCACAGTACCACTAGCAGGCCCACGATGGCCAGGTATGTGACTCAAAACTTGGCTCCACTGCCCAGCCAGCATGGATCAGCGGTTGAGTGTCAACCTATGACCCAGGAGATTAGTTAGATTCCTGGTCAGAGCACATGCCCGGGTTGCAGGCTGGATCCGCAGCAGGGGGTGTGCAGGAGGCAGCCAATCAGTGAATCTCATCATTGATGTTTCTCTCTCTCCCGCTCACTTCCTTTCTATGAAATCAATAAAAATATATTAAAAATATGCTTAGTATCTCCATGCCAATTTTCTCATCTATGGAATGGGTATAAGCAGAATATCTCATAAGGTGGTCTTTTTTTTAATAAGGAAATTTGTTGTGTTGCAAAACAAGAAATTCAGCAATAGTTCAATCTAGTTATTCGATATAGTGACTCTGCTGCCTTTGGGGTGCGGACTGTACCTCAAGAGTTGGCTCCATTTATGGCCCCTAGATCGGAGTCCCAAGAATCATATGCAGTAATAAGATATTCAGTCCTTTCTCCAAAAAGAAAGGAACCATCTCTTCATGTGCCTTCTTTTTAGGAATGAGAAATACTTTCCCTTCCCCAAGTATACCAACAAGACTGTTCATGCCTTATTCGCAAGTTTGTGTCCCACATGCCCATTCCCAAACCAATCACTGTCAAGGGTTTTCAATGAATGGATGGTTGGGAGTCAACGACAAAGATTCCAGCATTAAACTTTTGGGAAAAGTCTACCAATCATATTTACCTGTGTTTTTTCTTTTCAAAATTGCAAACCACTGATACTTAAGATGAATTACTTTATTAACATAAACAGAAAAAATACTTTAATGAACATTTTTTGTACATTCCAACCGAGTGAAAGGCACTATATATACTAGGCACTGAGGGACATAGAAATGAAAGTAAGACTCAACCTTTGTCCCATCTTTCCTACCATAGTAGTGGATACAGACACAATACAAGCCACAAACTACTTTGCAAGGCTTTTTTGGTATAAGTACCACATTTGATGTACAATTAAAGTAGTATGAAAACAGACAGGTTCATTCAGAATGGAATTTTTGCTTCAAGACCATTATACCTAATTCTCTGATTTATAATGGTCACAGAGCTGTAGATGATATACTGCCCACGAGCCTGAAGAGAACATTTCGTCACCCTCCGCAGGAACAAAACCGGGCTCCCGCCGGCTGCCATCACTCACCCCCCAGCATCAGGCAGAGCGCACAGGGTCAGGCCAACCAAAGGACGTGCTTTCCAGTGGACTGTAAGGCAAACTGCTTACAAGCAAAACAGCTCTTTAATTAAGGTATAGCATACATAAAGTGCACAAATGTTAAATGTAAAACTTGGTAAATTTTTCTATACATATGAATGGTGGGAACACTTAGAATAGCGGCTGACACAGAAAGGGCTCAGTAAGTACTCTTCACCTGCCAATAAATACAATCTTGGTTTCATCTGCATTTCTTTGATAAATGGGATTGAACATTTTTTTGTTGCTTGTTCAGCTCCTATGGTCTCTTTACTACTGAGATATTCAATTGATTTTTATTTTTACTTTTTTTTTTTTTTTTACTAATTTGTAAGAGCCTTGTATATTCTAATGGCGCTCACTCTGTCTTATATTGCAAATACTTTTCTCAGTTGGTCCCTTGCCCTTTAAATTACTTTGCCACCAGCTAGTTTTTAATATTTATGTGGATGACTTTTCTATTTCTTTTGTAACTTCAGGCTTTAATGTTCTGCTTTTAAAAAAACCTTTTGCCCCACTACATTATTAAATATTCAGCATTTTAGTATGGAACCCCTATAATTTTACTTCTTTATATTTAAACCTTTCATCCATATATAATTTATCTTAGTACATGGCATGAGGCTAGAATCTAACCTTGTTTAAAAATAGTTAGCCAGGCCCTGGCCGGTGTGGCTCAGCTGGTTGAGCACCATCCTGTGCACAAAGCGGTCACTGGTTCGATTCCCGGTCAGGGCACATGGCCGGGTTGCGGGCTCAATCCCCGGTAGAGGGTGTGCAGGAGGCAGCCGATCAATGTTTCTCTCTTTCTCCCTTCCTCTCTCTAAAATCAATAAACACATTTAATAAAAAATATTTTAAAAGTTAGCCTAAGTCCTGACATTGTACATTAACTATTTCATTTTACATTTGCTTAAAATGACATCCGAATCATATGCTAAATGCTCGTGTTTTTCTTTTCTCTCTGTGTCATCAAGATGTCCAGAGGACCTGAATTTAGTTGACTTCCTTAGCTGTACAAGAAGCCTGGTTCTATTATATGCGATAGCCATGGAGGGAGAAAAATATTTAGTCTACTTCCTAGTATGTGTTTCTAGGCTGAGCCGTCTCTAACTGGCCATTCGGTCTGTTTCTACTGGGACGTGTCCTCCTGCCTGCAGCAGCCTCCCGTGGCTTAAAGTGTCCTCACACACCTGTCACCTGATCTACTCAGCGCCTGCACTGTACCACGCACCATGCTAAGTAATGGGCCAGACAAATGCAACTCTTCCCACAATGTAACATGATAAATTATCTGGTAGGAGACGATCTTTAAATATTCACACCAGTAATTCATCACAGTTGTGTTTGGTGCTAGGACGTACATAGTACAATACCCTTTCCAGCTAAGAAGTCTTGTTTCTAGATCTGTTCATTTCTTTCTACATCTGGTGAGGCACAGCCTGGGAGATCTGGTTCCAGTTTCCAATGGGAAATACCAGAAAGAACCTTGAGAATTATCTTTAGAATATTTACAAGGCTAATGTGAGGAATAGGAAAAAAGAGTCAAAAGAGAGTCCCAGAACATTAGGGGTCAAATTCCATCAGCAGCCTACTTGGAGACAGTCCTCCAAATTCTCCGGTCCGTGTCCTGAGCAAAGCCAGCCCCGTGAGGAGATCTGAAACTGTTTGCCACAGTCACGAGTGAGGCAGAAAGCTGACTCCACCCCGGACCATGTTTGCCTCTGAATGGGAAAACCGCTGTTACCTTTTTTTTTGTTCTGTGCCCTATTTTTCCTGTGGTGTCCCTATTTTCTACGTTTGATACATTTCAAACTGTGGGCAACTATGTAGTTCTAGTAGCTGAGAAAAAAAATTTGCTTTATGAAAAAAAGAACCCCCCCCAACCATGAATTTTTCCAATCAGTCAGCTTTTTATCCACTGAGTAACTACAGAGTTACCAACAGTGATTAAACCCATAGAGAACCAGTTTTCCAGCTCAAACTGGAAAGTAATAGGTTTTTAAATGAAAGGAGATATGCCCGAGGGCAGCTAAGTCTAAGTAATTCTTTTTATTATATAATATTTCTCTGAAAAATTTCTCCCTCACTAAACCCACTTTGATGCTAACAAATAATTTGATGTTATAATACAAAAAAAACCCTGCCTAGGTTGTTTTATCTGAGATGATAATTTAAAACAAAATGAGCAGGTGATTTATATTTTTACTTTGAAATAAGTTTGGCATGTCTGAAGTCCACGCTGAAGAAAACAGAGGCCAACAAATTCACTCATCAGCAAAAATAAACTTTCTAAACCGAATCTCTTCAGCGTGAGATCAAAAACAGTCTGCTCTTAGAGGATCCCCAAATGCTACCTATTCCAACTCTTTTTTAAAAGTCAGCTTGTTTCTCCGAGAAACAACACACATCCAATGTGACTTAAAAGCGCCATCTACCTGAAATGCAAAGTAACCAGCAGCCACATTTTTTCTCACAGAATTAGCAGGCGTAGATCATTTATTTCACTATTTCTTTCTTTTACTGGCAGGTCCATCCAAAACTTCTATCTTGCCTTTCCCACCTTCTGAATGAGGAAGCTTGATGTTATCTATGGTGACTTCAGAAGCGGTGCTGTCATCTTCATCCTCAGATTCTGAACTGTCCCCTGAACTGTCCTGTGAATTCTCTTCTGAACTGTCCTCTTCTTTTGAATCACACTGATCCATCTCAAACAGGGCCACATCCTAAAAAAAAAACCACCACGTGGGAAATTTATTTCCCCAAAAAGGTGCAATAAAACATTGGGAACAACCAACATCTAGCACAATATTGACGCACAAAGGACATATTTTTAATACAATATGGCACTTTGATTCTTTCAGTTGCTGTAGTTCACCATAACGATTTACATTTACTCCAAGTTTAAAAAGACCCCCATGACTCAATTCTATGTGACTTGAATACACTCTTTCATTCAACAGCTATTAACATGAGCCAGGTACCATACCAGGTACTGGAGATTCAACAATAACAACAAATTGAGCCCCTTTTCACATGGGGCTCAATAATAATAATAAGTTATAAGTAATTCTGTTATATAATGCATTCTGTTAAACATATCATTAATATTTTCATTCTCAATGAATCAGACTATGACTATCTCTTTGGACCTTGGATGGGAAAAAAAACCAACAAACCCAGTTAGGACTTTTACTAAATTAATGCTTCAAGATAACAAATGTAATATTTAACTTGGAAAAGCCCGCCTAGGATTCTGTATTACCTCACCTAGGGAAGCTTATGGACCTATAAGATCCTTAATCTTTAAATGACCAAGTGCCTATGCAGCTGACTTTCCAGGGTGAAAAGTAACAGAATTAAAATGGAAAAGTTCTCTCCCTTTTTAGGTGATGAGGCGCACGGGTAATTTTACTATAGGAAGTGAAAACAAAGCATAGTTACCATTTGTATAACTTTTCCAAGAGTCTCATCAATATTTTCAATATTGAAACGACCAGGTGGTGCAGCTGCCATGTCTTTCCTCAGCTTTTCGTTTGCCTGAGCCATCTGTGGGAGAAAGGTCTGTACTTGCTCCAGTACTAAGGAGAGAAAATATAGCTTATCAATGCTTACGTTAGCATCTGCCCAAAGTTGAAATTTTAAAATCCAGAATTTCCTGTAAAACAGTTCTGAATTTAATAGTAATAATAATTACTATAAATTTTTCAAATTCCTTTCATTTGAAAAATCTCCATTCTCTTCTGAACTCTTAAAGCAGTAGGACCACACAATTCAGCAATTATTTCTCAATGTGTTATTTGGGTTTTTCCTATGCCCCCGGGGCTGTAACCTCCTGAAGGCTGGCATTCGACAAATAGGAACTGAATAAGGAGACGTATGACTTAATAGTTAGGGCAGCGGGCGGTGGCAGACTGTCATGGTTACCAAGAGAAGCCCAGCTCCACCTCTGACTATCTGAATCACCTTGGGCGTGTTGGTTAAGTAGTGGTGGTTGTGACCTGTCCACCATCTGTTCCCCTTTCTTCTAATAACAAAACCCTGACTTTCCTTTTTATCTCTGTCACTCTTAGTCACTCCTGTCCCTCACCGTGGGTGTGCCTACATGCTCCGCAACCTTGGCCACCACGAGTTGGTTCAGGGGCATACACAGTGACACAGTGATCTAGTCAGACCAATAAGAGATCGCCCTGAAACATGGTTTGGACTGTTGAGGGAAAAAAAAAATCTTTCTGAGTAACTGAGCAAGCTACTGAATCTAAGCCTGGAGATGCTGATAAACTGGCCAACTTGCCGGCGGTGGGGGAAGAGCCTGCTCCAGATGAAGGCAACACTTGGGAGAGAAAGCTAAGAGATGCAGAGCAGCAGACCCCTGATAACACTGAGCACGTGGAGGCAGATGTATCTGAAATCACTACGGTTTTTTCCCCCCATAAAAAGAGCCAACACAATTTATTTCCTTCCTTCCTCCCTCCCTCCCTTTCTTTCTTCTTTTGTGCTTAAGGCAATCCAAGTTGGATTTTAGTTATTTACAATAACAGGAGTCCTAACTATTACATTTAATTTAACCACTTGAAACCTCAGTTTACTCATCTGTAAAATAGGGATGACAACTGCCAAGCATTGTGCTTTGAACAGGGGAGTCAACAAACAAGGGATAATAGTTTCTTTCTCTTTCAAAAGAGGTCCAGCACATAACTAGCTCTCAAAACACTAAGTCACTAACACAGCTACACAGCAGGTGACTAAACTGTCCAAAGTACAGAAGAAAATGGTGGCAAAGGTCAAGAAATGGGGCTGCTGGAAGAATTAAATGGGGTGACATACACGTCAAGCTCCACACCACGTCTGGCACACACTAAATAGTAAATAAATGTGACCTTTCATGCCCCTTCAGATACACAGAGTAATAAAAATAAAGGCATTTATGTGTCTACATATTTAAGTCTATATGAAGTTTGAGGCCAGATTTTGTTCTGCTTTGGTTTGTAACTAATGGATTATGGGGAGCAAATCAAGGACCTACATGTGTGGCATGGACCATGATTCTGAGAAGCCAAAAATTTCTATGGTATTCTAGACCAGTACAAGCTGAACCCTTGAAGCTAGTCCAGCTGTAGTTCTTCTAAACAGAATAAAACAAAATCCAGCATACGATAACATAAAGTTCAAAATGCCCAGCATCCAATAAAAATTACCAAGCATGCAAATAAGCCAAAACATATTATCTACAAAGAGTAAAAAAAAATATTCACATTAGCCAAGACATGGAAACAACTCAAGTGTCTGTTGAGGGATGGATGGATAAAGACATTATAGTACATTCATACAATGGAATATTATTCAGCCTTAAAAAAAAAAAAAAACACACAGTAGAATAAAAATCAATAGAAACGGGTCCAGAAATGACACAGATTAAGCAATAAGAATGTAAAAGCAGCTATTATAAACACCCCCCATAGTCAAGAAAGCACAGAAAAGCATGATCACAATACGGAAAAAAATGAAAGATATAAATAAAAGACTCAAATTGAACTTCTAGACGTATAAACTACAATATCTGACAAACAAACTGGATGGGATTAAACAACAGATTAGACAATAGAGAAGAAAAGATTAGTGAACTTGAGGACAGCAATAGAAACTACCCAACATGAAACACACAAAGACTAAAAAACAAAACAAAATCAACTAGCAGAGATCTGTGGGACAATTTCTAGAAGTAAAATTATGTGTAGTTGGAGTCCCTGCAGAAAGGTCAGAGGGAAAGGGGGACAAAAAAATATCTGAAGAAAAAATAGCCAAAAATTTCCCAAATTTGACAAAAACTAAAATCCACAAATCCAAGAAGTTCAACAAACCCCAAACTCAAGAATCACAAAGAAAACTACAATACATCACCATCCAAGTGAAAACCAGTGATAAAGAAGAAATCTTAAAAACAGCCAGAAAAAAAGGGAAATATTTTATACATGAAGAAGATAGCAGACTTCTCATCAGAAACAATATAAGTCAGAAGACAGCAGAGTGCCATCTCTGAAGTACTGAAAAATTAAAAATTTTTAAAACTTGTCACCTAGAATCCTACATGCATCAAAAACATCTTTCAAAACCAAACCAAAATAAATCCTTTCTCTGACATACAAAGGCTGGTGAATTCATCACCAGCAGGCCCACACTATAAAAAAATATTGTTTGTAACTAAGATAAACAGCTTGATTGTTAAAATGAGCTAAACATTTGAACAGAAAAAAAATTGTAAAGGTAAGAATTCAGTGAATACATTGTAAATGATGCATGAGGTTATGTCTATAAACTAAGAAATCATGAGTATTCAGACTTCACCAAAGATATATAAATGGTGAGAAAGCACATGAAAGGTTCTTCAACATCACTAGTCATTAGGAAAAAACAAATTAAAATCGCAGTGTGACACCACTACATGCTAAAGACAGACCACACAATGTGTTGCTGAGGACATGGGGCAACTAAAACAACTAAACTCTTGCAACAAAGCTGGTGGGAATGCAAAATGGTATACCCAACTTTGGAAAATAGTTTGGCAACTTCCTCTTTATAAAAAGACACACTTTCCAACATAACCTAACAATTCCATTCCTAGGTATAAGCGACCCCCCCAAAATGGAAAACCTACGTCCACATAGCTGGTATTTGAATGGAGAGCCACCATGCCGTCATGTTAGCTGTTGTAGATTTAGTGTATACTATGGTTAAGTTCCCTTCTCAGAATACACATGATTTCTTAGCTTATAGACATTATAACCTCATGCATCACTTACAATGTTTTCACTGAATCTTTGCCTTCATTCTTTTTTTAAAGAGTAGATTACACAGATATTGAGTATTACATGAATGTTATATGAATAAAGTCTGAGTGTGGTACATACTTATAAGTGTGCAGTACAGCAATATGATGGAGCCATTAATGACCAGAATTGGCCCTGTTATGTCATGTTCTGAGTAACATTTACCATTTAAGTAATCATGTCCAGTTTAATGGAATGGGATAGTTTTCTCATACATGTGTATTAAATTTGGGCTCAGTAACCGCGAAAAAAAGTTCCCAGAGATTAAAAATAATTTTTTTAAATATATATATTTTTTCCATCACCATTTATCCCTGCTATACCCTCCTCCACCTCCACCCAGCAATCACCACTCTGTTAATAATAATTAATTTGATTTCCAAAATGTATCCCACAAGTTTTTCTGGAAAAAGTAACTGTCTTAAAGCCAGAGAATATGTAAGGAATTCTATCCTTGTGAGCAGACCTCCCAATGTAAATCCCAGTAAGACTTTCTCTGCTGGACTCTGTGGTTTAATATCTGTACACAAAGTCTGATACCGTTGGGTCAAGTAACTGCTTAAACAGGCAGAAGTTAGCATCAGAGAGGGTTCCTGCGAGACAGGAAGAGAGAGAGAGGGAAGGGTACTTACAGGGGCTCCTCTCTATCCGAACTGTTTGAAGAGCGGAATTCTTCCTGGAATTAGGCTTGGAGTTGATGAGCAATCTGTCCCATATACCTAAAAACACACGCACACAGACACACTTAATTTACTACAGCATAAAGAAATGGGAGCCCATCAGCAAACTTCCTGTGACCACTCTCAAGTCTTGACTATCCCACATTTCCCAAGATGCTTTTCAAAAGAGGAGCACCCCAAGTTCCATTACAAAGTTTTAGTTCTTTATGTAAAACCGCCTTCCCTTTCTTAAGGCTATCTCACGCATCTCTGTACCACCGGTGCTGAGTAATAAGCACACGCTAAACTGCACTTTTCTGTATCAGAAATCCACCGGTGACAAGTCAGTCCTGCAATGACAGAATGGAGGAAGCGGTGCAGAGTGCAATGGTTAAGGGAAGCCAGAAATGGTTTACTAGCCGTGTTATCGGGCAAATGACCCAAACCTCTCTGAGCACCGGTCTCTTCATTTGTAAAACATGCCTGCCTGGTGAGCCCCCCTTCATGGGAGACGCTCAGCCTACACAACACTGCCCTTTGGAGAAACTCCCTGCTCCCACTCCACCGATTCGGCCTCATCACTCACTGCTCCTCCGACCAACCCGGCTCTCCCGCCCATCAGAGCCCAGAGCACGGGACTTCTTTCAAAGCCCCAGGCTCTGCACCCCGTTTCCAACAGCTGCAGCACCTCCTCAGTCTGGTACAGAGATCGCGCCCGCCCACCGGGCAGAGCTCCACAGCCCGCCGCTTCCCACCGCGGGCGCGGCGGCCGGCCTGGCGTCAGAGCTCGTACCCCAGAGGCGCGCGGACCGCGCTCGGCCCCAGCTCGGCCCGGCCGGCCACGCGTCTCCGGCAGGTCACTATCTCCACGACACACCGTGGCTCTGCTTCCTCGCCGCACAGGCTTGTCGTGAGGCTTCAATTCTCCCACAAAAGCTCTATAGGCACCACGACTTCCCTTTTCCAAAGACGAAAACCGGGGAGTCGAAAATGCAAGCAACTCCCCTGAAGCCCCGCGACGCACGAGTCTTCATCCTCCAGCGCGGTGTCTGAAATCCTGCGTGGGTCCCCCGGCCCTCCGCCTCCCTCTTGGAGAGGGCGGCACACAGGGCCGGTTCTCTGAGGGGGGGACCATCCCTGACAGCTACCTGCTCCCGGCCCCGCCAACCGCCTGGACACGGACAGCCGGCGCCAAGGTCCGCCCCTCAGGGGAGGTGTCCGCCGCCGCGCGTGGCAGCGCGGGCGCGCAGTCCCGCTCGGCGCAGAAAAACCACCTCCAGCCCCGCGGCCGGGCGCACGCCGCCCCCCGCTATCCCCACCGCGGGCGCGCGACTGGGCCCTGCGCTCAGCGCCCCGCTCCCGGGGCTCCCCGTCCCGTCCCCGCGGCCGGGCCTGCCAGCAGCCCGGCGGTCCTCCCGCCTGCGCGCCCCACGCCGCACGTGCGCGCCCCACGCCGCCGCCCGCCGGTCACCTCCGCGGCCGCCGCTCCCCGCCGTCAGCAGCTCCTTGGACACCGAGACCCCGGAGCTATCCTTGGGGGCCGACGCAGAGCTCGGGCTGGACGGGGGCTCGCCGCGCACCTCCATGCCGCGAGCTAGGCTTCAGAACCAGCCTGCCCCGGCCCGGATGCAGGAAAGAGGCTCGGACAGGGGCGGGGCTAGAGCTGTGATTGGAGGAAACTAGCTGATGGGCGGGGCGAGGGGGCGGGGCGAGGGCCTCGCAGCTAGAGCGACACCTGGCGGAACCTCGAGGTCTTTTCTAGTGTGGGAAAAGCAAGGTTGTAACGCTTGAGGCCCTGTAGGTGGAGAACTGATGGAAGGGTCCTTGAATTTTTTTTTTTTTCTCTTTTTTTTTTTTTAGCTAAGCAAATTCGAATGTGAAGAGCGCATCACGGGGCTGCCCTCTCCTCTTCTTAAAACATTTTTTAAATTGCGCTTGAAAAAAACCTATAAGTTTTACCATCTTAGCCATTTTTAAAGTGTGCAGTTCAGAAGTGTTAGCTATATCCACAGTGCTATGTAACAGATCTCTAGAATTTTTTCATCTTGAAAAACTGAAACTGCTCCTACTGAACAATGCCTTCCTTATCCCCTGCCTCCAGCCCCTGGCAGCCACTGTTAAATTTGTTTCTATGAGTTTAACTACTTCAGATACTTCATATAAGTAGAATCAACAGTAATTCTCTTTTTGTGACTGACTTCACTTAGTATAATGTCCTCAAAATTTATCCATGTGGCAGGATTCCCTTCATTTTAAGTCTGAATAATATTCCATTCTATGCATATACTACATTTTCTTTATCTGTTCATTCCTTGATGGACATTTGGGTTGCTTCCACCTCTGCGTTTTGTAAATAATGGTGCAGTCAAATGGGTGTGCAAATATATCTTCCAGGTGCTGCTTTCAGTTCTTTTGGATTTATACCCATAGTGTGATTACTGAATATAAAAATTCTCTCTTTAATTTTTTAAGGCTCTCCACACTGGTTTCCACAGTGGCTGCATTATCTTACATTCCATCAGTTTCAATTTCTCCACACCCTCACCAACAGTTGTTATTTTCTGGTGTTTTTTTAATAGTGGTCTTTCTAGTGGGTTTGAGATGATAATCTCATAGTAGTTTTGATTTGCATTTCTCTAATGATTAGTGACACTGAGCATGTTTTCCTGTAATTATTGGTCTTTCATCTACTTTGGAGAGCTGTGCATTCAAATTTGTTGCCTTTTTTTTTTTTTTTTTTAATTTCTTTACTGTTGAAAGTATTACAGGTGTCCCATTTTCTCCCCCCAATCGACCCCCTCCACCTTGCTCCTACCCCCTCCCCAGGCCTTCACCCCGTTATTGACTGTGTCTATGGGTTATGCATATAACTTCTTTGGTTAATTTCTTTCCACCCTCCACCCTCCTTCCCTCTTTCTTCTGAAATATGATCGTCTGTTGCCTGCGTCAATGTCTCTGGATCTATTTAGTTTGTCAGATTCTTTTGTTCATTAGCTTCTTATTAAAGAAGACCCTTCAACATTTCCTGTAGTGCTCGTTTGGTGGTGATGAACTCCTTTAGCTTTTTCTTACCTGTGAAGCTCTTTATCTGACCTTCAGTTCTAAATGATAGCTTTGCTGGGTAGAGCAATCTTGGTTGTAGTTCCATGTTTTTCATCACTTTGAATATTTCTTGCCACTCCATTCTGGCCTGCTTTCTGTTGAGAAATCAGCTGACAGTTGTATGAGTGCTCCCTTGTAGGTAACTAACTGCTTTTCCCTTGCTGCTTTTAAAATTTTCTTTGTCTTTAACCTTTGGCATTTTAATTATGATGTGTCTTGCTGTGGGCCCCTTTGGGTTCCTCTTGTTTGGGACCTTCTGTGCTTCCTGGACTTGTAAGTCTATTTCTTTCCCCAGGCAGGGGAAGTTTTCTGTCATTTTTTTAAAATAGGTTTTCAATTTCTTGGTCTCTTTCTTCTCCTCTGGCACCCCAACAATACAAATGTTGGGCCACTTGAAGTTGTCCCAGAGGCTCCTTATACTATCTTCATATTTCTGGATTCTTTTTGCTCTTCTGGTTGAGTGTTTTTTCTTTCCTCATGTTCCAAATTGCTGATTTGATTCTCAGCGTCCTCTACTCTACTGTTGATTCCCTATAAATTATTCTTCATTTCAGTTCATGTAGCCTTCATTTCAAATTAGTACTTTATTATGTTATCACTTTTCTCAGTTGTTTTTGTAATAATATGCCTGAGCATCCTTATTAACAAAATTCTGAACTCTGTATCTGTTAGCTTGCTTGGATCTGTTTCATTTATTTCCCCTTCTAGAGATTTCCTCTGTTCTTTCCTTTGTGACATGTTTCTTTGCCTCCACAGTATGGCTGCTTCCAGGTGTTTGTTTCTATGTATTAGGTAGAGCTGCTATGTCTCCTGGAATTTGTAGAGTGGCTTTGTGTAGTAGGTGTCCTGAAGGGTCTAGTAGCTCAGCCTCCCCAGTCACCTGAGCTGGGCCTTCTGGGTGCTCCCCTGTGTGGACTGTGTGCTCTGACCTGTTGTAGTTGAGCCTTGGCTGCTGTTGGTGTCAGTGGGAGGAATTGACCCCCAGGCCAATCGGCTGTGAGGACCAGCTGCAACTACAGCCAAAGAGCTGCTGTGCTGGAGACACCCCTATGAAGCAGGATTTACTTCAGTGGGGCTTTGGTGTTCACCAAGTGCTCCCCTTGAGTGTGTCACTCGTGGATGTGGCAGGGTTGTAATCCAGCCTGGTCGAGTCTGCCCACCAGGTGCACTGTCTCTGGGGCCTCCCGGGAGGTGCAAAGTCAGCCTCTGCCAGTGCCTTGCCCAGGGCCCCCCAGCATGAGCTACACAGCAAACCGTAGTTGGCTGCTCCTTGTGCTGGGCTTGGAGGAGCCCAGGAGAGGCCAAGCTATGAGCCAATGCAGCTGCCGCTAGTGCCAGGCCTGGGGCTACTTATCAAGCTGAATGGGGCCCGCTGCTGCTTGTTTGAGAGATTTTAGGAAAGTCCTAAGCCTGAGGCTCGAAAGGCCCCTTGCACAGAAAAGCCCCTGGAAATGGCCCGGATGAGTTGCAGGTGGGGAGGGGCGGGGCCTCCGGGAATCACCGGGCGGGGCCAAAGGTGCGGGTCAGGTGCTGGCGACTCAAACATGGCGCCTGCCTGCGGGCTGTGTGCGGGGAGGACTCACCAAAGGAGCAACGGCCTCTGCAGCCTTTCTGCCTGGGAGGAAGCCGCCCCCCACCTCTCGCCCCGACTCCAGGCAGGTCAGTTCCTCCCCGAGTGTCCCGGGTCCTTTCAGGCTGCTCCCGGCGCTGGGCTCAGAGGGAGCGTCCGAGTGAGTCCGCGCCGGGCCCTTTGGAGGAGCTGCTGGGGCTCCCGCAGCCTCCGCGACCCTCAGGGACAGTCCCCCTGGTTTCACAGCCCGGAGTTGTGGGGACGTCTCTTCCCAGCCCTGGAGCCCTGGGCTGGGGGCCGCTGTGGGGCTGGGACCCCTCCCTCCTTCCTCCTCCGGGACACCCCCGCGGCCGAGATTCCCTCCCGGGTTTACCCCGCGGCACGGGGTGTCAGCCGGCAGCCGCGTCACCGAGACCCAGCCCCATCCGCCCGCGTCTCCGCCCCTCCTCCCGCTCTGGGTGCTGCTTCAGCTCCCTGATTGTAGGGCGTCATTGCAGCCAGATCTCAGGAGGCTCTGAGTGACGGTGGTTCTGTATTTTAGTTGTGATTTTGATGTGGTCGCCGGAGGCACGGGTGACACTGTGACCTGCGCCGCCATCTCGTTTCCGTCCTCTGTTGCACATTTTTCAATCAAGTTGTTTTGTTGGTGTTGAGTTGTAGGAGTTAGTAATTGATATATTCTCCATATTAACCCTCATCAGATATGTGATTAGCATACATGTTCTCCCATTCCACAGGCTGCCTTTTTACTCTGCTGATTGTTTCCTTTCCTCTTGGTCCTTTTAAAAGTATTTATCTACCACCCGCAGTATGCCAGGCCCCTCTGCTGCAGGGTTCAAAGCAGCAGCAGAGATCTCGGTACAACCTTTGTCTGCGTGTTCCTGACACAATGGGTGGTCCAAAGGCAGCCTGACCTGGGTTAAATCCAGCCCCAGATCACTCACGGAGTAGCTGTGACTTTGGGCAAACCCCTCTGCCAGCCTCATTTTGCTCCTCTGTAAAATCCGAATAATCATACTTCACAGAGTTGTCCTGGGGACTAAAAGGCTGTCCTGATGCGATGACTAAAATGTATATAAGGAAACTGGTAACTGCATTATTGTTATCATAATAATAATTTAACATTATACCGTATTATTACCAAGTTATAAAACTTAGAGTACAAAGACTTATGGGAGAAACAGCCATAGGGGCTGAGGAGGAAAACGCTGATTAGTGCATTCTAAAGCTACTTTCACTCTTTCTAGTTAAAACCTCCTATGTCTGGGAAGGGACAGCACCTTTTTTCCTTTGTATTGCCAGTACGTCACTTAGAGTTGGGCACATAGTTAATGATTAATTCATATTTAACTAATGAAAGAACAGAGAGAAGCTGAGCAAATGAATAATTGTTAATTATTTCAATAATCAATTGGGTGCCTCAGTAAACCTGGATTCTTGCTGCTAGAAATGTCCTCAATTTTTTGTATGTGAATTATTGACTGACTGAGATCAGAAGCATCCCACAAGTACAATACTGTACAAAATTAATGGAGCATTTCTGGCTTATAACAAAAACTTGGAAATTAAGGCATTTATGTCTGGCCAAAATAGAATAAAAGATTCACTGGCAGAATTCAGTCTCCCTCCTAGCAAATGATGTTGTTAACCAAAAAAGCAGCTTTATAAAACATGAGCATACATGTAAAACATAGGTTTTCTTACTTTTAACATCTTTACAAGACAATTGACTGTTTACACTGTGTTACGGGGTTTATAACAAATGTGCAAGTAAAATGACAAGAATAGGACAGAAGATGGAGGTGATAAATGGAAATATATGTTGTAAAGATCTTGTTTTTTGTGAAGTGTTTTAACACGGTTTGAAAGTACATGGGGATCATTTAAAGATTTTTTTTTTAGTTTTTATTTAATTGATTTTAGAGAGAGAGAGGAAGGGAGAGAGAGAAACATCAATTTGTTGTTCCACTTATTTACGCATTCATTGGTTGATTCTTTTTTTTTTTTTAATTGTTTAAAATATTACAGATGTCCCTTTTTCTCCCCACTGACCCGTTCCACCCCGTTCCTTCCCCCTCCCCAGTCCCTCTCCCCACCATTGTCCATGTCCTTGGGTTGTGTATATATGCACATAAATTCTTTGGTTACTCTCTCCCCCTCCACCCACCCGCCCTCCTCCATCCCTCTGACATTCATCAGTCTCATCTACGCTTCCATGTCATTGAATCTATTCTGTTCATCAGTTTATTAAGTTCGTTAGATTCCATGTATAAGCGAGATCATGTGAAATTTGTCTTTTGCTGCCTGGCTTATTTCACTTAGCATAATATTCTCCAGGTCCATCCATACTGTCCCAAAGGGTACATGAGCCCTGACCCGGTATCACACCTGCAACCTTCGTATCAAACCTGCAACCTTGGCTCTAACCAACTGAGCTACCCAGCCAGGGAAGGAGTTTTATTGTAAATACTAAAGCAACTCCTAAAAAAAATTAAAAGATGAATAACTACTCGGCCAATAGTGGAGATAAAATGGAGCCATACAATATATTCGATTCATCTAAAAGAAAGCAGGATAAAAGGTAAAGAGGAACGAAGAACAGGAAATGATTAGGAAACAAATAACAAGATGGTAGACTTAAGCTATACCCTAATCACTTATTACATTAGATGTAAATTGGTCTAAGATTTTAAAGGCAAAGATTGTTGACTGAACATAACAAGCCCCATTATGGTGCTTATATCATGAGGGCAAGAGTGGATATTAGTATATTCCATTAGTCTACTAGCATATTAGGATATTAATACGTTAGTATAGTCATAAATATACAGGGAAAGATATTAGACTTCTCTGAATGTACTTTGTTTTATAGTTTTGACTTTGGAATAAAGTAAATACCTTACCTACTTAAAAATAAAAATAAATACAAAAGGAAAGAAAATCCTCCCCCCTCCCCAAAAGAACTAAAAGGGGATAGAAATAAACGAATTTGACTATATATCAAGTTTATGTCATAACAACACGGAAAATAATTATTTTAGGTGACTTGAAAACACAATATTTGGATGGTACATTCTTAGCAAGATATATCTTAAGGACAGTGACCATGAGCACACAATCAAAGAGACATCTTAAAATGTATTCAATCATCTTAATGTCTAGTTGCACTGTTGGAACCGTTATTTTGAAATTCCCATACGAATATTCTTAGATAAAGCAAATAAGTATTATATCAATATCACTTGCAGCTCAGACTTTTTCATTCAAGAGAAAAGAAATACAAGTAAGTCCCTCCTGTCATCTTACATTTTGAATTGGTAATACTTGTATCAATTTATGATTTCCTTTTCTTTTTTAAGAAAACTATTTAGTCCCTCACTTGGTCCACTGGAATGTCTAGAAGCAATAGCATCCCACCATAACAAGCATTCCTAAGCCCAGAGCATGCCTACTAAATATCTTTCCCCAAGAAGAAGAACAAAGCCTCCCTCTGGTACAAAGGGCTGGTTTCAAGTTTGAGTCGGGGAAATATAAACCTGTGGTTCCAGAAAGCAAGAAAGCTCTCAAAGACTATTGAGGTCATGTCGAAAGGAATCTGGAACTAACTCCAAGAGATTCCCACTAGTCAAAGCTGACAGAGCTTGGCTCTGCCAGTCGTTCTGCGATTCCTAGGAATGTGGCCAACCACATTCTGTGTGTCAGTGCATTAGGTCCTGCAAAGTGCTACTTAGTTTTCTTATTTAAAAGAAAGAGAGCCCTAGCCTGTTTGGCTCAGTGTTTAGAGTGCTGGCCCGCACACTGAAGGATCTTGGGTTTGATTTTGGCCAAGGGCATGTACCTTGGTTGCAGGCTGGATCCCCGGCCTAGCCCCTATTGGGGCATGTGTGGGAAACAACCAACTGATGTGAGACTCTCACATCGATGTTTCTCTCTCTCTCTCCCTTCCACTCTCTCTGAAAAGCAATGGGAAAAATATCCTCGGGTGAGGCATAAATAAATAAAAGAAGAGAAACCTTTTCCTAAATCAAGGCCCTAGTTGTAACTACCACTTTACAGGAAATATGAGGAAGAGAGGGATGCGTGAAACTACTCAGGGAAGCAAGCAATCAGCAACATCTAGAATGTAGGAAATCCTACAGGATAAATATTTGTTTTATTCAACAGGAAAGTGATATATAAAAAGAAGATGAGCTGTTTTAAATTTTAAGATTTAAATATATATACATATGAGATACTTGTTGGTTGACTTGCATATATGTTATAGTTATTGTAATGGACAAGTTCTAATAATAAGAGAACTGAAGTAGTACCTGATTGCCAATTGGGTGTGTTAAAAATAAACAACAGAGAGAATGTAGTTAATAACATTATAATGACTTCGTATGATGTCAGATGGGTACTAGACTTATTGGGTTGATCACTTCATAAATTATACAAATATCAAATAACTATGTTGTATACCTGCAACTAAATATAATATTGTATGTCACCTGTAATGGAAAAATAAAAGAATATTTTTTTATTTTATATTTTATTTTATTTTATTTTATTTTATTTTATTTTATTTTATTTTATTTTATTTTATTTTATTTTATTTTTTTTAGTCCTCACCTGAGGATATTTTTTCCATTGCTTTTCAGAGAGAGTAGAAGGGGGAGAGAAAGAGAGAGGAGAGAGACATCGATGTGAAAGAGAGACATTGATTGGTTGCCTCCCAGGGATCCAGCCTGCAAATGAGGTATGTGCCCTTGGCCGGAATCAAACCCAAGATCCTCCACTGAGCCAAACCAACTAGGGCAATAAAAGAATATTTTTTTAAAAAGGAAAAAAGAAACAGCAGGCTCAAAATGCAGTCACTTTTGCTAAGCTCCACAAGGACTTAATACCCTAACTGCAATTTCAGTCTCTTCCGGGAGTGGAATTTTAAACCCATCAAGACTGGAATTTCCTGACCCGAGCTAGGAAAGTAAGCTGCTTGTTAAGATCTCTTGCCTTCCCCTAAAGAAAAGTGTCTTTGCCGGAAATAACCCACTCTTTTAACTTCTTAGTCACACGGCCTTTCCACCTGTAAAATCCTTCTGTTTTGTACAGCTCATCAGATGACCCTTCTAGTTGCTAGATGGAATGCTGACTGGTTGTGAATCACTTAATAAAGCCAGTTGGATCTTCATATTTACTGGATTGAATTTTGTTCTTTAACAGGTATTACAGTGAAACTTCTCCAAGAAGGTGGAAGTAAGATTGCCGTCTAAAAGGTAAAATGCTAAACTAACCAACTTCAGTCATGGGCCCACCTTTGGACTAGCTGAGACAAGGAGAGGGAAATTATCCTGCCTGGTTTGGCCGATCAGGGCCCGCAGCTGTAGCTGGCAGTCGGTCGGGGAAGTGGGTGGGGTAGGCGGTTGTCAATACCACCCAGAAAGCAAAGCTGCCAGGGCTGGGAGAGGGTGCGAAGGAAATTAAAGAGGCAGCCGCAATATCAACTACAGTCAGTATTATATTTGGGATTTATTATTTTGAGGTTTTTCTAAAATGTAATTTTTATTCTTTCAGGCTCATTTTTTTTGTCTTCATCTTCAGCAGACTAACCAATCTGATTATTTATACTGGTAACTTCAAATTGCTATTACCTGGCTCCCAGGACCTTAGGAATAATTATCTACTTAATTTAATTACACCATTTCACAAGTCAAAACTATTTTATCTCTAGAGATGCATACATTTATGCTGAAAATGATGGTTTAATTATATTGCAAATAATATATTTTGCTTTGCCTCTTAACCTATTTTAATCCTATGGATAAAGTCAAATGTTTGTGTCCAAAAAATGCTCCCCCCCAGCAATGTAAAATTTTCACTCGGGTGGTGGGGGGAGTGGATTTTATTTCTACTACACTAGCATTCTGAAGAGTTGCCACCTTAAACTGGAGTTACCTTGATTTTTCTGTCTCATCTGCTGGAATTTAAAAATTTTTTTTTTTAATTTTAATTTTTAAATTCTAGTTGACATTATTTTATATTAGTTTCAGGTTTATAGCATAGTGGTTAGACATTTATATAATTTAGGAAGTGATTCCCCCAGTAAGTCTAGCACCTGGCATCATATGTAGTTATTACAATGTTGTTGATGATATTCCCTATACTGTACTTTACATCCTACATCCCCATGTCTGTTTTGTAACTACCAATTTCTATTTTAACACCTCATCTTTTTTACTCAACCCCCTCCCATCTGGCAACCATCAGCTTGTTCTCTGCATCTATGAGTTTGTTTTTGTTTTGTTTGTTCATTCATTTTGTTTTTTAGATTCCACACATAAGTGAAATCACATGGTATTTGTCTTTCTCTGTCTGACTTACTTCACTGAGCATAATACCCTCTAGGTCCATCTATGTTGTTGCAAATGGTAAGATTCTATTCTTTTTTATGGCCAAATAATAGTCCATTGTATATATGTCCACACCTTCTTGATCCAGTTGTCTGTTAATGGGCACTTGGCTTGCTTCTATATCTTGGCTGTTGTAAATAATGCTGCAATGAACATAGGGCTGCATACATATTTTTGAATTAGTGTTTTGGATTTCTTCAGATAAACATCCATAAGCGAAATTGCTGGGTCATAAGGTAGTTCTATTTTTAATTTTTTGAGGAAACTCCATACTATTTTCCATAGTAGCTGCACCAACTTGCAATCCCACCAACAGTGCAAGAAGGTTCCCTTTTCTCCACACCCTCACCAATACTTGTTTGTAGATTTATTGATGATAGCTACTCGGACAGGTGTGAGGTGATATCTCATTGTGGTTTTAATGTGCATTTCTTTGATGATTCATGACATTGAGCACCTTTTCTTATGTGTATTGGCCATCCCTATGTCCTCTTTGGAGAAATGTCTACTCAGGTCCTCTGCTAATTTTTAAAATTGGATTGTATGTTTTTTTGGTGTTAAAATATATGATTTCTTTATAAATTTTGGAATTAACCCCTTATTGGATGTGTATCATTGGTGAAAATTTTTTCCATTCAGTAAGCTATATTTTTGTTTTGTTGATGATTATCTTCACTGTGCAGAAACTTTTTAGTTTGAAAAAGTCCCATTTGTTTATTTACTCTATTGTTTCCCTTGCTTGAGGAGATCTATGAGAAAAAATTGCTACTAACAGCAATGTCAGAGAGTTTCCTGCCTATGTTTTCTTCTAGGAGTTTTATGGTTTCAAGGTCTTACATTTGTCTTTAATCCATTTTTAGTTTATTCTTCTATATGGTGTAAGAGGGTGGTCTAGTTTCATTTTCTGCATGTATCTGTCCTATTTTCCCAGCACCATTTATTGAAGACACTGCCTTTACCCCATTGTATATCCTTGCTTCATCTGTCATAGATTAATTGATCATACAGGTGTTGGTTTATTTCTGGGCTTTCTATTGTTCCATTGATCTATGTGTCTGTTTTTATGCCAGTACCACTCTGTTTTGATTACTGTAGCCTTGTAGTATAGTTTGATATTAGGGAGCATGATACCTCCAACTTTGTTCTTTCTCAAGATTGCTGTGACTATTTGGGTTTTTTTGTGGTTCCATATAAATTTTAGGATTATTTGTTCTAGTTGTGTGGAAAAATGCCATTGGTATTTTGATAGGGATTGCAATGAACCCAAAGATTGCTTTGGAAGTATAGACATTTTAACAATGTTAATTATTTTTATCCATAAGCACAGCATATGCTTCCATTTATCTGTCTTCTTCTATTTCTTTATTTAATGTCATAATTTTCTGAGTACAAGTCTTTTACCTACTTGGTTCAATTTATTTTTAGGCATTTTTAAATTCAATTGTGAATGGGCTTGTTTTATTAACTTCTCTTTGTGATAGTTTGTTATTGGTGTATAAAATTATAACCAATTTCTGAATATTAATTTTGTGCCAGGCTACTTTACTGAATTTATCAGTTCTAATAAACGAATTCCAATAGTTTCTAATAGTTTCTTTTGGTGGAATCTTTATGGTTCTCTAATATAGTGTCATGCCTTCTGCAAATAATGACAGTTTTAGTTCTTCCTGTTCAATTTGGATGTCTTTTATTTTTCTTTTCTGGATGCTGTGGCTAGGACTTCCAATACTATGTTGAATAAAAATGGTGAAAGTGGACATCCTTGTTTTGTTCCTGATCTTAAGGTAAACGTTTTACCTTTTCTCCATTGAGTATGATGTTACCTGTGGGATTGTAATATATGGCCTTTATTGTGTTGAGGCCTGTTCCCTCTGTTCTCACTCTGCTGAGAGTTCTCATCATAAATGGATGCTGGATTTTGTCAAATGCTTTTTATGCATCTCCTAATATGGTCATCATTTTGTTTACATGGTGTATCGTGTTAATTGATTCATGGATATTGTACCAACCTCGTATCCCAGGAATAAATCCCACTTGATCATGATGTATGATCTCTTTAGTGTACTGCTGAATTCAGTTTGCTAATATTTTCAAGAGAATTTTTGCTTCTATGTTCATCAGAGATATTGGCTTGTGATTTTCTGTTTTGGTAATGTTTTTGTCTGGTTTTGGAATCCGGATAATGATGACCTCACAAAATGAGCTTGGGAGCCTTCCCTCATTGTGAAATTTTGGGAATAATTTGAAAAGAATAGGCATTAATTCTTCTTTGAATGTTTGGTAAAATTCACTTGTGAAGCCCTCCAGTCCAGGACTTTTGTTTGTTGGAAGTTTTTAAAATTATCGATTTGGTTTTGTTGGTGGTCTGTTCAGATTTTCTGTTTCTTCTTGATTCAGTCTTGGTAGACTGTATGATTCTAGGAATTTATTCATATCTTCCAGGTTGTCCAGTTTGCTGACATATAATTATTTGTTGTATTTTATGCTAATCCTTAGTATTCCTGTGGTGTCAGTTGTCACTTCTCTTCTTTCATTTCTGATTTTATTTATTTGGGTCCTTTCTCTTTTATTCTTGATGAGTCTGGTTAAAGGTTTATCAATTTTGTTTATCTTTTCAAAGAATCAGCTCTTAGTTTCATTAAGCTTTTGTGTTGTTGTTTAGACTCTTTCACTTATTTCTGTTCTAATCCTTATTATTTTCTTCCTCCTACTCACTTTGGGCTTTGTTTGTGGTTCTTTTTCTAGTTCCATTAGGTGGAAATTTAGCTTGTTTATTTGAGATTTTTCTTGTTTCATGAGATAGGCCTGTATTGCTATGAACGTCCCTCTTAGGACTGCTTTTGCTGTGTACCATAGATTTTTGGGTTGTTGTGTTTTCATTTTCATTTGTCTCAAGGTATCTTTTTATTTCTTCCTTGATCTCATTGTTAACTCATTAATTGCTCAGTAGCGTGTTATTTAGCCTCCATGTGTTTGTATGTTTTTCAGGTTTTTTCCTTGTAATTGAGTTCTAGTTTCATACCACTGTGGCTGGACAAGATGTTTGATATGATTTCAGTCTTCTTAAATTAATTGAGACTTGTTTTGTAGCCTAACATATGGTCCATCCTGGAAAATGCTCCATGTGCACTTGAAAAAAATGTATATTCTGCTGCGTTGGGGTAAAATGCTCGGAAAATATTTGTCTAATGTGTCATTTAAAGCCACTGTTTCCTGCAAAGCTGGTGTGGCTCAGTTGGTTGAGTGTTGGCCCATGTACCAGGAGATCACTGGTTCGATTCCCAGTCAGGACACATGCCCAGATTGCAGGCTTGATCATACAGGAGACGGTGTGCAGGAGGCAGCCGATTGATGTTTCTCTCTCTCTCCCTCTCCCTTGCTTTCTCTGAAATCAATAAAAACATATTAAGCCCAGCCAGGCATGGCTCAACAGTTGAGCATTGACCTAGGATCTAGGAGATCATGGTTTGATTTCTGGTCAGGGCACATGCCTGGGTTGTGGGCTCAGTCAATGACTCCCATCATTGATGTTTCTATCTCTCTCTCTCCTTCTCCTTTCCTCTTTGTGAAATCTATAAAAAGAAAGAAAGAAAAACATATTAAAAACAAAAAACCAAAAAGAGTTTTATATAGTCTTTTTTGGGGGGAGGTGTATATATGAACATCTATTGAAGAGAATAGTTATATAGTAGGCAGTTAAACAGATGTGAGCTGAGCAGAGCAAAGACAATGGGCCAGGTACAGAAGTCACCAGGGTAGAAATCCCTGGGTGCCTAGCAATGGACAATTGTAGGGTGGGACCTCATCCTCAGGGAGACTTTCCCCCCTGACCTTTCATATTGCTGGTCATTTGGTTTAGACCCCTGACTTTTTCTCCTTAGAAATAATGTCTAGGCCTCAGTTGTATTTCAGCTCTAGGCCCAGAAAAGCAGCAGAACCAGACAAGTGATGTTCCATGGCTGACCTCAGGACCAGCTGCATTGACCAAAGCAGGAGGCAGCCCTGGCACTGAATCAGTCAGTTGAGATCCTGATCCTGAAAGGACACAGCTGGAAAGCTGCTGAATAGTCTATTGAGATTTTCCCCTGGGACCTCCCCTAAAATCTCCACATTTAAAATGCTTAGGGCAGAGGACCTAGCATTCTCTCTCTCCCAGGAGCATGCCCATGCCTTTTCTGTTTCCCTTCCCCTTCCCCATCCCCTCAAACACATAACCTTGACCTTCCTCATTCATAAGCTCCAAGGGCCCTTTCTTTGCCTCTATAACTTGTTTCCTAAGCTCATTTCTTCTACAAACTACTTCTTCTACCTCTGTAATTTTTCAAATAAATGTTCTCTGATAGTTTTGAGTCTTGGCTGGGAATTCTTTCTTAGCCAGAACTCAAATACAGAGGTTGCTGAACCCAGGTCTTGTCTGACCCCACTGGTCTAACACCTGGTTCTGTTCTCCCCACTGCCAACAGTTACAAATAATTGGGTTTGCCTGGTCCTTAAACCAAACAATATCAGCAAGGCATCACCCTCATGTCCCTGAAAAATATATCAGCCATCAGCATCCCAGTGCTGCAAAAAGCCTGTCTCCTGGCAAAAATTCAACAAAGTCAGGTTAAAGAAGCCAGAACAATGCAATATATAATTAAATTTCAAAATAACTTTATAATTTTGTTGGGAGTGAAACCAGAGCAGAAAATCAAAATTCCAGTAGCAGCACCACTAACAGTAAAGAAAGGTCAATTAAAATGTATCCTTTCATTCATTTCAGGGGTAAAATTATTGAGTATCCATACAGGGCTTATAACACTGTGCTAGCCTGAGATATAAAAAATCTGCCAACAACCTCATAGGAAGGTGGACTGATAAGTAAATCTTTTAAGATATGGTATTTAAAAAAAATTATTTAAGTATAGTTGGCATACAATATTATATTAGCTTCATGTGTACAACCTAGTGAATTGACTTATATATGCTTTATGATGTGATTACCACACTAAATCTAGTAACCATCTGTCACCATGCAAACTATTACAATATTACTGACTATGTTCCCTGAGCTGTATGCTACAAGTCCGTGGCTCATTTATTTTGTAGCTGATAGTTTGTACCTCTTACTCCCCTTCACCCTTTTCACCCACTCCTCCCTCCCCCGATGTGGTATTTTTAAGTGTTTTGATCAAGCCCTTCACTGGCTCTTATGGAAGCAAAGATGAGAGGCCACCTGGTGGGTGCAGACCTGGGGAGGTTCATGGGAGAATGGAGTGTCCTAGTTAATGAGAACAGCAAGTCCAAAGTCCGGAGGCAGGAACTCATGGTTACGTTTGAGAACTGACAAAAACCTGATGAGTGATCAAGGACAGCAGACCTCTGCTTTCTCAAAGATACAGTCTGAAGACACTAGGAATAGGAAACCTTGAAACATTAGCATGAGTCTGTGGAGGAAAACTCTCCGCATACAAATCGACATACAAACATACTGAAATTCTTTCAGTTCCTCCAAATCTACTCCTCTCCTTTTTACACAAGTACTGTGGTTCCCTCTACCTGCAATGCTCTTTCCTTCCTTTTTTACCTCCCTCCTAGAATTTCTCTTAGATAAATCCTAATCCTTTAGATTTCAGCCTAACATCATTTCCTCTTAGAAGTCTTCCCTGAGCCCCGCCTGTCTCTCCTACCCCTAAATTTCAGATGTTTTTGCTTTGTATAACTACAGCCCCTCTGACTTTCCCCATCACGACTCTAGAGATTGTCGTAGCTGTTTATTGAGCTCTCTTCCCTGATAGACAATGCAGTGGTGACCTCAGAAGGATTACTATCCCCACGTTACAGCTGTGGGCTGTGAGGCACGCTGTAAAGTATTGCCTCAGTTCTCACCTGCCAAATAGGAGTAACAGCAGTACTTACTCAGGGCGATGATGTGTGAACCGAATGAGGTCACACGGACAGATCTTAGAATGGTAAACTCTCACTAGGTGACCTCATACCCAGCTTCTGACTTTCTTCTCATAGGGTTCCTCATTTCAGTGAATGGTAACTCCATTCTTCCAATTGCCTGAGCCAAAGTTTTGGAGGCATCCTTAACTCCTCTCTTTCTTTCATGCCCCTCATTCAATCCATTAGCACATCCTGCCTGTCAGCTCTACTCTCAAAAACATTCAGAGTCCAGCCTCTTCTCACCATTTCCTCTATGACCACCCTGGTCTGGGCCACCTTCCCTCTCACCTGGATTATTGTGAAAGCCTCTCGAGCTGCTTCCAGCCTTGTCCACTGAAGCCTTAGTGAGAGTGGGCCATTCCTGTGCTCAGGTCCTTTCAGTGGCTCCTGTCTCAGAGTGAAAACCAAAGGCCCTTCAGTGGCTTACAAGCTCCAGGAACTGCCTCCAGCTGCTTCTCTGACTGCATCTGCTACTACTACCCCTTTGATCATTTCACTCCAGTCACACAGGGGTTTTTGCTGTCTCTGGAATACAACATACACACTTCTGTCTCAGGACCTTTGTGTTTGCTGCGCTTCACGCAGATAACATAGCTGCTCCCTCCCTCCTGTCAACAGAATAAACATTCAGACCTGTAGATAATTTTTATAAAAATGTATTTGAGCCCAGCGGGCGCAGCTCAGCGGTTGAGCATCGACCTATGATCCAGGTGATTGTAGTTTGATTCCCAGTCAGGGCACAAACCCAGGTTGTGGGTTCGATCCCCAGTCGGGGGTGTGCAGGAGGCAGCCGATCAATGACTCTCACCATTGATGTTTCTCTCTCTCTTTCTCCCTCTCCTTTCTTCTCTCTGAAATCAATGAAGACATATTAAAAAAAAATTATTTGAGCCAAACAGAGGATACACCTGGCAGCAAGATCTCAACAGACTGAGATAAATGCTTCAAAGGATAACAGTTTGCCGTTTCTCTGACGCATTTGAGATTAAGGAGGGAATTTAAGAAAGATTACATGAAGGTGGGAGGAAGGTAGAATGGGATTACAGCATAGTTAAGATTATATGCTCTCTTAGGGGTGGTTATTTCAAAGGTATGCTAACTTAGATGCTCAGAAACAATGGACAGGGATGCCTAAGTGTTACTCTAGACAGTCAGTCGAAGGGGCAGGCTGCACGGGTGCAATGGAGAGGATGTGGGTGTGCCAGGATCCAGGGGTGCTGTGCAGACTCCAAACAGCTCCCCTGGCTCCAGCACTGGGAGGTAGGCTGAGGGCTGCAGTATCTCCAGGCTTCCTGATGGCGGGTCCTGCAGGCGCCCCCTCCCCATTAATCCTGACAGTCAGGGAGCCCTCAGGAGTCTCCTCATTGGCCAAGATGGTGCACAGAGTTTCTTACACTGAGCATGCCAAAGGCTAGAAAGATAAATGGATAGAGCCCAAGCACACCAAAAGCTAGCAAGATAATTGGATAGAGAGAAAGTCCTGTCCTCCCTATTCCTATAAGAACCACAGGCTTGAGCAGGAAGATGAGATGGTCTTTGAGACGGAAGTCCACCATTCTCACAGGTAGTAGCACCTGAATAAACCCTTTTCCTTTTGCACCAGGACCTGTCTTACAGGTTTGGCTTTCATTGCAGCAGTCAGCTAAACCCCTTTGTTCGGTTACAAAAGGAAAAGATAAACCTTTCACTTGAAAGTTATATACCTGGGACGTGATTACTCTCCATTAGGAATTTATTATCAGATCACCCTGTGAGGTTACTTTTCATAGAATCCCTTTTTTCATCTATACTTCTTTCTGCTCAAACCAACAAGACCTTCCTGGATCACTCTATATGCATTAGTCTCCCCTCCCCTTTACAGTCCCTCTCACCCTGCCTGAAAACTCTCCAACCCCGTTTTATTTTCATAAGTAGTTATCACCGTATGGGATATACACCTATGTATATATTTATACTGTTAACCTAAAAATAAAAGGCCAAAGTGAGAGGCAAAAACATTTATTTCAGATCCAAAGAATAACTATTTCAAAAGCACCAATTCAGGCAGAAACCTAAATAGTAGTCTAATTTAGAGGTAAAGGCAAGGAGTATTTATGAAAAAGGAAAGGGAATAATTAATTACCTGAATAGAAGGAATTTCTATAGGTGCAGATAAGCTAACAGAGTTTTAAGAATTTCAAAGAATGTCTTTAATTTTCAGTCCTAGTCACAATAAACATTTGTTTGGAATACAGTGCTGTTTTAGGCCAACTCCAGAGGTTTATTAGCCCAGTTTTAACATTCCAAAGGCTTGAGGAGTAAGACCTGCAAAGCAGTTTCTCTGGGATGGCTGTGACTCCATTATAAAGTGGCTCTGCTTATATTATTTTTTACAAGCCCAAGCTAGAAAGCTGGGAGTCATTTTTTTTTTTTTTTTTTTTTTGTCACTCTTCTCTCACTCACATTTAGTCAAAGATCAAGTCCTTACATTTCTAACCCTGATCTATTTCTTCAATCCACCATCTTCTCCTAATCTCCATTACCTGCAAACTGGTCTTCACTCGTGCTCTGTGGCTTCCTTATTACTCATTCCCCACACTGCAGCCAGAAATGTCTTTTACAAATGCAAATCTGATCATGTCCCGATGATCCTCTCCAACTCTTTAGTGGCTTCCTTTTGTATTTATTTATTTATTTAAATATATTTTTATTGATTTTTTAAGAGAGGAAGGGAGAGGGAGAGAGAGATAGAAACACTGATGAGAAAGAAACATTGATCGGTTGCCTCCTGCATGCCCCCTACCGGGGATCGAGTCCACAACCCCCTCCCTCCCCCCCCGCATGTGCCCTGACCAGGAATTGAACTGGTCTATGCTCAACCACTGAGCCGCACAGGCAGGGCTCCTTTTGTCTTTAGGTTTACGTCCAAAGTCCTGAGCCTGACCCTCTAGGCTCCTGCCCACCTCTTCTACAGAGCTGTTCATCTCACTCCAGTCACTGGGGCCTCCCCCCCCCCCCCCAGACCTGAAGAGGTGGAGCCGCTTTCTACCAATGGGCCTTCAAACCTGCAATTTCAGCTTCAGCTTTGAGTGCGTCCCGCATCCCCACACCCCTCCTGTGGCCTGGCTTACTCCTTTCCATTTTTCAAGGCTCAGATTAAATGTCACTTCCTCTTGCTTACCCTGTAGAGCAAACAGGTCCCTTTGTTACACACTCCCATAACTCCCAGGCTTCTGTCTTGCATTCATCACAACAGTGATTAATACATATCCTCAATTCTAAGCCACTTGCTTCGTTTTAAGTTGCCAGTGGTCAGGCAGAAGATGAGTAATAGCGTGTTCGCTGCCTGCACGCGTTAGGACCTAATTTTTCAGAAGGGGATATCTTTCCATCTGCTTCCACCTTGAGCTATTTCCAGGGTCGAAATGTAATTTAAATTTAGATTCCAACTTGAAGCTTAAAATATCTAAACAATACACACTATGCTGCTGTAGCATATAGAACGAAGAACACTGCATAAGCAGAAGGTTGCCCATCACACGCCAACGAATGAAATTTAGGGCAGTCGAAACCATCAGCTCTCTCAGAAAAAAAATGGTGGTGGAATTTTCTTTTCTTTCTTTCTTTTTTAAATTATAAGGGAAAGTTTATTTCGAAAGTTACCAAGGTAGTAGAAGTGAGTCAGCTGGTCTGCATGGGCTCAGGAAATAAGTTACAGAAGCAAAAGAAGGGCCCTTGGAGCTTAGGAGAGGGAAAGGCAAAGGTAAGATGCCTGGGGGGGGAAGAAGGGTCTGGAAAGGCGCTGGCATGCTCCCAAGAGGGAGAGTCCGGTGGCAGAATTTTCAAAACCTGGAGAGGATGGCCTCTCCTATGTATATTTAGTTCAGAAATCTTGAAAGACTGCATGACCCAGTGGAGGAACACTTATTTGACTGGAACTGTACTCCTGGCGAAATTTCAAGAGTAGCTAATTACCTTCCAGTGATGTGTAATTAAAAGCCGTAGGAACAAAACCATTTGAAATACAGTCGAAACAGTTTTTCCGTATGCTTTGCAATTACACTTTTATTCCTCATTGTGTTTAAGGGGTGAGGAACACCTGCACGGGCCATTTTATTTTATTTATTTTGCACGGGCCATTTTATAAAGCAAGACTACAGAGGGTCCAGACCTTTTACCCTGAAGGTGAAGGTCAAAACTCAGTTTGATTGAAAAGCAGAAGAAGCCTGGCCAGGCCTGGCTCAGTGGTTGAGCATTGACCTAGAATGCAGGAGATCAGAGTTTGATTCCCTGTCAGGGCACTTGCTGGGCTGCAGGCTAGGCAGCCGATCAATGACTCTCATCACTGATTTCTCTCTCTCTCCCCTTCCTTTCCTCTCTCTGAAATCAATAAAGATATGTTTAAAAAAAGAAAATAGAAAAGCAAAAGAAAAACACCAAGTAAGTGTTCGCTGTGTTGTCCTTTGGTGTCTGAAAAGCTGCTACAAAATCACTGGCGTGACTTTGAATCGGATGAAGCCTTAATTTGAGGAAGTGTCATTAGCTGGGTAATGTTTAAAGCGACAGTCTCTCCTTTAGAAGTCGTCCCTGAGGACCCACACCTAGAACATCCCGTGGGGGCGCAGACCGTTACCTGAGTCATACACAAGCGGTGCTCTGCAAACAGCCCTTAAGTGAGCTCTTGGCCTCTCGTTGCAAACTTGGCCTCACGCTTACCTAGAGTTAAAGCCAAGTGTGGGCCAACTTGAGAAGTCTGGCACCCCGGCCGCCTCCGGGGCGCCCGTGCGCTTCGCTCCCACGGGGAGGGTGCCGGGGGTGCCCCGAATCGCGTCCTCGCAGCGCCCCCCCCTCCCACCCGGGCTCACGCGCGCCCCTGCTGCGCTGCGCTGCGGAGAGGCCCCCGCAGAGTTCCGTGCGCCTTGGTTTTAATCTCAAGTCTGCGAAAAGGGAAAACGAACCCTGCCAACCCCCGGCCTGAGAACACAGACCATGAGTCACAGGTTTGGGGGTTCGGACCCGCAGTACTGGTGATGCGCCTGTACGTGGGTAGGTGGGGATGGGGTGGGCTGCCCCAAGGAGGCCACAGCCCTTCTCTCCTGGAAAGTCCCTCTTCCTCTTGGGGATCCGGTCCCCCATCCGCGACTTGGAGGGCGCGGCCAAGGGTCCGGGAAGGGGCGGCGCTTGCGCTCCAGGTCGCCGCCCCCGCGGCCACATCACCAGGCTCTGGCTCCGGCCCCCGCTCCCCTCTCCCCCCCAGCCCCGGGCGGCGCCAATCCTGCGCCTGCGCCTGCGCCGGGCGGGCGCGCGGGGGCGGGGCGGGGAGCCAGCGGGCCTCGGGCGCCGGCTCCGGGCTGTCAGCGCCGAGCAGCGGGCGCGGGGAGGCGCGCGAGCGGGGAGGAGCCGCGGGCCCGGGCAGCTGCCGCTGCGGTCGCCGCGGGCGAACTAGGTGAATGCCCCACCCTCCCCGGCCCCGGTGCCCCGGCGGGGGCTGAGGAGGCGGGGTCCCCGCTCCGCGGCAGGTGGTAATGGAGGGGAAGTCTCGGCTTTGGCCGCGGCGCCGGGCTCGGGCGCATCCCAGGTACCGGAGGGAGGTGGGGCGGGACCGGGGCTCGGGACCTGGGGCCGGGGTGCGGGGAGCGGGGAGGTGGGGCGGCACCGGGGCGCGGGGAGCGGCTGCGCGGCGGGCCCCGTCCTAGCGCCGTGCCCCCTCCGGCCCGCGGGCAACGCCGGCGCGGGAGCCGGGCCGCCCGCCTGCCCAGCCTCGGGCGGAGGGCGGGCTGGCTCAGGGCGCCCGCAGCGACCCGGGCCGGGGCACTGGGCCGGACGCGGTGGTGGCGAGGGATGGGGGGAAGGGGAGCCGATGGAGGGGCGGGCGCACCCCAGAGCCTCTGCCTCGGGGCTCGGCGTTTGCTCTGAGTCACCGTGTTCTTTCATTCTCTTCTTTATATATGCGACGTGTATCTCAGTTTAAAAAACGCCCAAAGTGTTCATTTAGAGAAAGAGATTACATATCCGTCTGTGTTAGCTATTACACTTACATGTATATTACACATACACGCAGTCTTCTGTAATTGAACGGTTTTTATAGTTCACATGCTATATAATTCATCCTTTGAAAGTGTGCCGTTTAGTACAGTCGCGAAGTTCTGCGGTTATCAGCACTGTCTAGAACATTTGCATCACCCGGGAATGAAACCCTGTTTCCAGTTGCAGTCGCTCCTAATTCCCCACTTACCTGCTCCACTCTTTGGCAAACCACTAAGTTACTTTCTGTCTCTGTGGATTTCCCAATTCTGGAAATTTCCTAGAAATGGAGTCATCTATGTGGCTTTTTGGGACTGGTTTCTTTGACGTGGCATAATGTTTTCAAGGTTCACCCAGTGTTGTATCGTGTGTCGGGTGTTTTAGTCTTTTTATGGCGGGATAACATCCTATTGTATTGGTGGACCACGGGAGCACATTTTGCTCATCCATCCACTAGTTGATGGATATTAGGGACGTTTCCACTTTGTGGATAATGGTACTATGAACATTCGTGGATGTTTTTATGTGGGCGAATGCTTTTATTTCTCTTGGGTGTACATATATGTTTAACTTTTGAGGAACTGTAACTTTTGAGGAACTGCCCACTTTTCCCAAGTAGCAGCACTAGTTTACACTCCCACCAACCAGTGTATAAGGGTTCCAGTTTCTACACATCCTCACCAACACTTGGTTTTTCTATTGGATAATTTTCTTTGTAGCCATTCTGGTGGGTGTGAAGTGCTATTGATTTGCATTTCCCTGATTAACATGTTGAGTGTATTTTCCTGTGATTATTGTCCATTTGTGTACCTTCTTTGGAGAAATGTCTATTCAGATCTTTTGCCCACGTACTAATTGGGTAATTTTTTTATTGTTGAATTATAATGTTCATTTATAGAAAAAAATGTTGGTTTAAGGGGCTAGCACTAATAGAGACAATCAACCCGATATTAAGCAACATAATGCTTTGGGGAAAGTTAAATAAGCGCCACTTACGTCTTTCAGAATACCCTGTCAATTCTCAGGCATCTTAGTGCCCCTTTCCCACCTCTGGTGTTTTGAGAAAAGCTGCAAAAGGTGGGTTCATGACCAGAGTCAAGAAAGACCACACATTTAGTTGGCATTTTCATATATTCTACTCTTGGTTTGAAAAAAGTCCCAGTTATCACTTTAATTACAGATAATTTATTTTGTTGGCTAGCTAAACAAACTAATAACAATTAGCAAACCCCTATTACTCAATTAAATTTTCACATGCTTCTCAGGCAAAGTGGAAGATCTTATTTTCCTAAGTTTGTGTAGTCTTTATTATAATTATATTTATATGTAGTTGGCAAATAAGTATTTTCGATGGCTTTGACGTTAAGAACCTCTTAAAGCTGAATGAATGCTGCTGTGTTTATTTCGTGGTTAAGTTCTGAGTTCACACAAACTTAGCATTAGCTTCAGGTCTTTCGTAGCAAAAACCACTGAAAAAGACATGACACTTGGAATGACCAGGAATTCAGGCCCATTTTTCTATTACTGTGATACGACTGCTGAAAAGTGTACTACCAAATTTCAGAAATGTTATAGAAAATAAAATCAAATATTTCCAAGTAGAAATAGTGGATAAGCAACTTACTAAAAGTGTGCTAAGAGCCCTAGCTGGTTTGGCTCAGTGGTAAGAGCATCAGCCCATGGACTGAAGGGTCCCAGGTTTGATTCCGGCTAAGGGCACGAGGCTCAGTTGCAAGCTCCACCCCCAGCCCCATTTGGGGTGCGTGTGGGACGCAATCAATCCATGTGTCTCTCTCAAATCCATGTTTCTCTCTCTCTCTTTGTCTCCCTCCCACTCTCTCTGAAAAGCAATGGAAAATATTAGGATAAAAAAGAAAAAAGTGTGTGAAGAGAAGTCCAATCCTCTGCTTCAAGTACCAAGTTGTAACACAATGGAAACATTTAACCCATTTCTGCCTCATTGGCTGCAGTAGTAGAATGAGGCTAGTAGTTTCAATATATAACCTGAGTGTATGTTGTTTTGTTTTAGCTATGGAATGATTATCAAGCATTGAAAATATAACCTATCCAACCTAATATTGTTATTGATGTACCCAAAGGATATATAAATATCTTGTGGCTACAAATGTTTTCTCTAGTTTGCCTTCTCTGCCTCCTGGAGAGGGCAGTGGGAACAACTTTTGATACATGATCCCTGGAAAACGCTGGTCAGAGCAGACCTACCTCCTTTATGGGAGACTTCTAGGCATTCCTCATCTTGTCTCTGTAATTACTGTAGTTAGATTTCTGTAGCTTTAAAGTAAAATTAAAAATCTATCATCTATCTATCATCTATCTATCTATCTATCTATCTATCTATCTATCTATCTATCTATCAATTATCTAATCTAGTAAAGATCAAAGGCTAGGAATGTCGAATACTCTTATCTAATGTGAATGGATTTAATCAGATTGCTTTTCTCCTGATCAGTTGCACTGAGGAAATGAGAGCTTTGACTTGAGTGGGGTTAGGAGAGGGAAGTAGTATGGGATTTTGGAACATTTTTGAGGTTTGGGCAAAACTTTATTTCTAAAAGTGTGGGTGTTGAAAATGGAGATCTTTGGGCAGCGTAAGGGGTCTGGAAGATGAGAAAAGAAAAGCACAGATGAGAAACATTTTGGAAAGGACAGTTGTAGGATATAAAGGCGTATCCAACTTATTCAGACGTTTTTGCCCAAGAAAAGTTCTAAATAGGAAAAGTGGAAAAACTCTTCTTGTCCTTCATTCCGTTTCCCTTCCCATTTCATTTGTTGCACGTTGCTCCTCCCTGTCTACTCTTCTAGGCCCCAGAATCAGGCTGGGATTACTATTGTTCGTGCTGAGGGCTTCCAGTGTGCTGATTACACCCCTTCTCTCGCCAGATTCTGGTCAAATTGAGCTCAAATTCAAGAAACTAGATGAGGATTAAAGTATTAAAGTAGTTCCATTGTCATTTCCGATAAAGTTGGATTGGAGAATTTAGCTTAGACTTGTGCTTTCCCTATTCCTTCTTAATTTACCTACGCAGACAAAACTGCAGACCCAAAAAAGTGCAGGTCTCCTCCTGCAGGCAGGGAAAGTTTGTATCTCATAGGAGCTGGAGCCAGTGAAAGCTCAGGGGTGGGGCTTATGTGGAATATTGACCTTTATCCTTGTTTTAGCCACTAGATAAATCACTTTCCTGTAGGAGGAACCACTGATGGGGTGGAGAGAAAGTGTCCCTTCAGTCCTGAGAGAGGTTGTCAGTGCAGAGAGGAAAAGAAGCAGCCATTTCTCATTGGTCACTCGAGTTGTAGGTAAGCGTGTTTTGAGGACCAGCTTAGGAACTTAACCTCTATTTTTAAAATTGGAACTAAGAACGTGTTTTCCTTGGAAATAACTAAACAGTTTTTAAGTGGGCGATCATTTCATTGTGTGGTTCAAGATACAGACTTATTGAAGCCCAGGTCCCTGTTTTACTCATCAGCGGACAGACTCCTTGCTCTCGGAGTTACAGCCTAGAGAGACAAGCATGAGTACAATTATGGTAAAGCATCGTCAGTGTTAGAAAGCATGGAGTACTTTGGGACCACGGAGGAGGGGGAACTGGTTCATCTAAGAGGGTCAGGGGAGGGATGTGTAAGAGCTAAGATCATAAGGCGGAATGCGAAGTAGCCAGGTGAAAGGGAAGGGCGAGGATGGGCCTGTGTTTCAGGCAGAAAGAACGTGGAAAAGCTAAGAAGTGTGAGAGTGTCGTACACAGTATTTTTCAAACTGCAGGCAGCCGGGCACCTACCAGTAGATTGTAAAATCAGTGAAGTGGGTTGTGACCTATCTGTTTTGAAAAAGAAATAAAATAGACAATAAGAGTGTGTCACACACACATGCTTATTAGATTGTGGTATATAGTTAGAAAATCCCTACAACACAGGAAACAGAAGTCCAGTGTCTTCGGTAGTTGGGGATGATTATACGTGATTTAGTTAACCTTATTACAGACTTTGGATTTATCTTAGAGTAGAGGAGAAGGCAGTGAAAAGTTTTCATCAGGGCCTGATTAGATTTCTATTTTCTACAGACCCCTTTGAATGCCTAGTCTTGCAAATATAAGCTTTACATTTCTTGGTCCGGTGTTACAGGTATTCCAAAATTGGTTCCAGTCCGTTTTCCTAAAGAATCATTCCACTTTTTTTTTTTTGTACTGGACCTTTCCAGATTCTTTGTTTGCCTAAGGGCCTTTGCACCAAGACTGAAAGATCTATGAGAGCAGACCTTGCCTCTGTTTTGTTCACATAGACTCTGGCATTTGGCAAGTGTCTGGTACCCAGTAGGGACTATGCAAATTTTTGTTGATAGAGGGTAAATCCCCTTAATATGAGAACTGTTACAGAGTAGCAGAAATGAACTTGATGTTGCTTTTGAAAAAAAGAAAATGTTTTATTAGAAATTCTTTTTTAGTTGAAATCGTGTGATAGAACCACATTCAGTTATTTAGAAGATAATTTAACAAAAAGTGCTCTTATGTTAAAACAATGGTGGAGATAAGAACAACAACCACCTTTTGATTTTGGGCTTTCTTCCCCCCAGGAGTACAGAGCAACACACTGGTCACGGGAAGAAGGCAGTCCAGCTGTCATTTATGTTTTGTATGAACCGAAAGACATTCTCCGAGCACCCCCCAAAAAGTAGTTTTATAAAGATGGCTGGGGACAAAGGGAATAAATTAGATTAAAATGTATCATTCGTATGAGAGTAATGGAGAGGAAACAGAAAATAGATTTTGATCTTAGAAGAAGTGAAAAAAGAACATCCGTACACACCAAAGAACTTACAAATAAGAATTTAATGATGTCAGTTTGTTGCCAGAGAGGGATTATACTGTCACAGGGCTGAGCCTTTACAGAACTAGACTGTGAAACCCATCCGTGAAGGAAAAAGTCGTTCAGGGGATGGTTTTGGTAAGTGGCAAGAGAAATTATGAAACATTCATGAAAGGTAGAGCGATTTCAATTTCTGAATCAAATTTCTTTTTAATGTATCTGAGATTTGGGAACTTTGCTAGTTAGTTTTGTAAATTAGGTTTTATGTAGCGTAAACATGAATGCTAGAATCCAAATTTGCTAATAAAGGATGGCTTTTAAAACTCATTACATTTTATATATTTATATTCGACAGAGCCCTATTTTAAACTGTGTGTCATAGAACTTATATTAAAACTATCTTTTATAAATTTATCCTAAGGAAACAATTCTAGATACGGAAAGTATTATGCACAAAGATGTTCATTTTCATTGTGATGTCATTTAGTCAAGAAAATGTCCTACTATTGGGAAATGATTTATTAAAATATGGCAATCCACTCGAAGAAATTTAACCATTAAAATGCCTTTTTAGAGCAATGTTTTCTTAATACTTTTTTATTTTTGACTAGCAATGTCTGTGCTTTTATTGGCTACTTGAAAGGGCTGAAGGGAGATGAGCGGGTGGCTCTGATGCCAGGCCGGGCGCTTCGGCTTGTAGGTGACGGAGAACTCACCCAGGTGGTGGCCAGTCGGCTCAGGCTTGATTTCCGCCTGGTCGAGGTCTTGGCATTGCAGACGCCCACCGTGCCGCCCACCGTCCCAGGCAGCATGGTCTTGTCCCGCAGGTGCGTCTTCACCTGGGGCCCCTCCGCGGGCGGTGCTGCTCCTGGGCCCTGCGCAGGCGCCTGGGCCGCCAGCGCCCCTTCCTCCGCAGGCCCGGTGCAGCCGCAGCTGGCGGGGCTGTGCAGCTGCATCAGCTGCATCAGCTGGCGTGAGACCCGTCCAGCAGCCGGTCGAGATCCCCCTCGGGGTAGGTGAACTTGCGGAGGGTCAGTTTTTCCCGCTCCACTCCCGCCATCCTGTCGGTTCTTTGGAAACCCTGTTATTTATTACTTTTTAAATTATAAAATAAAAAGTGCTCAGTATCAACAGAAGTTCAAATCATCTAAAAATATGCGGGGTTTAAAAAGTGAAAGTGGTATTTCAAGTCCTCCTTGCCCTACCAAGCCAGGCCAGCCCAGCTCTCCTGGGGTCAGTGCTCTGAGCACTTGGGTGTCTGCCCTTCCAGACTGTTATTCTAACTCAGCGGGTTTTCAAATTGTGCCCCAAGGCGGAGTTTCAGAGTCTTCTCAAGTTAGGTGAGGTGGGTGAAAACCAGGGTGCTTCACCCTATACTGCTTTTATCTATTTTATGTATTGGGATTCACATGACATTTCATTTAAACAAAGAATTTCTCTGCATTAAAAAGAAGTGTTTAAAAACAATTGGTCTGCCCTGGTCGGTGTCGCTCAGTTGGCTGAGCTTCGTCCAGTGCAGTGAAAGGTGACTAGTTCGAGCCCAGGTCAGGGCACGTTGCCCAGATTGCGGTTTGGAGGGCTCAGGGTGGGGTGGTACAGTAGGCAACCGATTAATGTTTCTTTCTCTCTCCCTCTACCTTCCTCTCTCTCTAAAATCAATAAAAACATATTTATAAAAAGAAAAATAAATGAAAACAATTGGCCTAATTTATAAAATAAAGTGCTAAGTCCCCTACTGAGGAATCCCAGATCCTCCCCAGTTCCCCATTTTGCTGCTTGGTCGCAAGAATGAAGACCCGTCTTCATTTTCTCTGGCAGTTTTCTGCATGGTCATCATGTATCTAGTTAGAATACACTCCCCCTTCCTTCTTACCCCCCATCTCTCCAAACCTGACTTACTCTTTAAGGCTTAGCTCCTCAATGTTTTGTTCATTCCTTCTTTTAACATGTATTTAGTGAACACCTATACTTTGAATAATAAGGGGGAATATAGAGAATCTTGTATCAAAAGTTCATAGGCTAGTAAAGGGTGACTTTCATGTAAATAAGTGCAGTAAGTATTATAAAGTTAAAAGCATTTGTGGTGTGAGTGCTACAGATATACGTGGGCTCTTCCTTCTACGCTGTCTTACATGGTACTTATAAAAAGGGCATTTTATGATATGATTGCATTTCTGGTTCTTTGGTAGTTATTTGTTCATTTATTGATTAATAGAAGATAATGCAGAGTTTACCTGTGAATCAGGGATGAGACCTGGGAAGGAGTTGTGTTCATTCTTGAGCAATCAACTATGTTAAAAATAACTTGAATCCAGTTTACTGGATTCCAGTATTGGGCCTGAATAGAGTCGAGAGAGTACTGGGAGGACCTTGGCTCTGTGTTTCCTGTCCCCATGGTCACTTACCCTGCTGTACAAGGATCACAACACAGAGAATGCCTGTGGTGTCTTATCATTAGCCATTTAGTTAGAAAGTTGTGGATTCAAGTCTGTTGTCTTTATCTTGCTAACTTTATAGCTTGGGCGTATTACTTAACCTCTCTGAACCTCAGTTTCCTAAACTATAATGTATGAACATGTCTTCTAGTGTTTTAAAAAAAGATTATATGGGATATGTACATATAAGTGAAGTGTATTCTTTTTGCTGTAAGTGGTATTGATGTTCTATAGAATGGGTGGCTGTTCTTTCTTTGGGTTTGAACTTTTATGTATTGTGGAGGGTTTATGTATTAGACTCTAGTTCTTTGAAGAAGTGTGTGTGTTTTTAGTCCGACAGTGGCTTTTTTGGATAAGCTATTCATATTTTTGGGAAGTGTAAACAATAGGAGGGTAGACATGACTCTCTTGGGCACATCGCGGAGTTGCCTGTTGTGTCCAGTCAGTAGGTCGGCGGCGATATTGGGTGTCAGATGGCTCCAGCCCCAGGCCTTCTTGCAGCTACCCAATGCCTGGGGACTCCCAGTCACGCAGCTGAGCCGGGGCAAGACACGGGGGAATGAGTACCAGCCAAGCAACATCAAATGGAAGCACAAGCACGGTTGGATAAAGCGCTTGAGCACGCTGGCTGGTGTCCAGGTCATCCTTCGCCGCATGCTCAAGGGCCGAAAATCGCTGAGCCATTGAACGCGACGCTGCTGCTGAGACCCCCATGGCCCCCCCAAAACATTTCCCTCGATTCTCCTGCTGCTGTTTTTGTGAGGAGGTTGGATGACTCAGACATGAGTGCTCCTCCAGTTGCGTGGTTGGCCCAGGGACAGAAGTGTGAAGTTGGGCCGGAAGGGGGAGTAGGAAGTCAGACCTTGCCAAGTCCCTTTTTACGCTTTTGAATTAAGAATTTCCAACACACGGCAACAGTTCATGGAATAGTATAGTGAATCTCGTGTATCCACCCATTTCTGACTACCAATGAACCACAAGCCATCCTTCCCTCTCCTGTTTTTTGAAGCAGACCTCAGGAATCAGGTTATTACTCATGTAAATATTTAAGAATGAATCTCTCCAAGATAGGGACCCTTTAAAACTTAATCATAAAACTTTAACACTTAGAAAAAGTCAGTAATTCCTTAATATCATTAAATATCTAAATTTCAAAAAAACAACACACCAAAAAAAAACAATATAGGAAAGTAATAGGGCCAAAGGAACATGTAGTGAGGGAATAAATCTCTTTCATCATCTAGTATATTTTCCTGAGACTTAAAGCAGACTGTTAGACCTATGATCAAAAAGCAGAATGATTGAGTGTCAACCTAGGATCCAGGCGATCACTGTTGGATTCCTTATCTGGGCACATGCGGGAGTTTCAGGCTCGATCCCCAGTCGTGGAAGTGCAGGACGCAGCTGATCAATGATGACTCTCTCATCATTGATGTTTCTCTGTCTCTCCCTCTCCCTTCCTCTCTCTGAAATCAGTAAAGATATATATAAAAAAAAGTAAAATTAATAGGTAGCCCCAGAATCCAAAGCCTGTCCTGCTGTTTCTTTCATTATACCTGCCTCTTGCCTCTATCTTTTAGATAACAATCAATTAATAAAAATATTTTATGGTAATTTTCTGATTCTCTTTAAAAGGAAAAAAGAAATCGTGTACACTATCATTTCTAGATTATAGAGTTTCAAAATAATGGCAGGCAAACTCAGGACGGATTCCACCTTCCTAATGTATAACGATCTGGTTGGGTACACTTAGCTCTCCAGGCCTGAATAAACCTTACAGTGCGGTTAAGGTGGGCTGTTTTATTTGCTTATCATAAAGATGTTATTTAGTTAGTTAGTAAATTTTTGTTTATAGCAGCTTTTTTTGTTATAATTGCCAAAATAATAACACCCTCTGTTTATTCTTTTTTTTGGGGGGAGCAAGATGTTATTTAGATATCTGTTTAAAAATGAAGAGATACATCAGATAGGATATTTAAGTTTAACAACAGTATCAGAACTACTTCCTGTTTCAGCTTTCATTTTCTTTTTAAAACTTTGTGGTTTCCCGAAGACTTGTGTTGTTCCGTATATAGAGGTACTGTTTAATGTGTGTATATACTAGTCAGTATATATATGTATGTTACATATACACACACACACTACTTTATAGTATGCTCGCAGTTTAATTGTAAGGAGGATGGGTAAGGTGTATAAAATGTAAATATTACACTTCAATTGATTTTTTTTTAGAGAAAATTGGCACAGAACAGTTGATTTGAAAATTATAAGCCAGGGGTTGAGTACAGCAGCGTATAACATTCTTTGTGATTGTTTGGTATAGTACATTCCGCAGTAAGGAGGAAAAAATGGGAAGTTAGATTTTGAGCCTTTTATAAAAATGTGTAATAATAATGACGGATAATGATAATAATTAGCTAACATTTATTGGAGGCACGATCTACTGTTCTAAGCACTTTACATGTATTAAGTCATTTAATTCTCACAATAGCTGCATGAAGGATATATTTTTTTCAGGAGGAAACTGAGGTGTAGAGGCACAGATCCTACAGCTAGTGAAAATCAGAATATAAGCCAAAGCAGTTTGACTTGGGAGCCCAGGCTCTTAATTACTATCACTGTCATTAGTGTGTTGACACTTCTTGACATTTCATTTTTTGGAAGCATATCATCTCTTTAATTGAAGTGTGAAGATTTGCTGAATAAGTCACTTGAAATTCACTCATAAAATCACTCAACGCAAGCGATGTTACTTATTCATCTAATGGAAGCATAGCAAATATCTTGGTAAGCTTTGTACAATTTCAAACATAGCATGAAACATTTGCTGTGATTCCACATGAATAATATAACTTTGAACAGGCAGTTAATATTCTCCTTTTCAAAATGTGATTCACTGAAAACTCTGTCCTCAGGTATGGGATTTTGATTGTGCACAGATTTCATAATCTGATTTAGACTCGGACTGCTCCTTAGAACAAAGCATTCCTGTCTCAGTCCGGGGGAGCATTGCTTAATAGGCGATCTAAGCGTGTGTTTGAGCTTAGTAAAGGGAGCATCAAAAGAGAGAAACACATTTAAATAATTTAATGTTTTGTAATTTTTAAAGAAACAGGTCATCTTTCTGGAAGAATCATACTGTTTGTGACTCATTTTGTTTGGAGTTATTATGGTTTTGAATAATGTGTGGTGGATTGTTGAGGGGACACACCATCGATGAGATGGTAACCTGGCCCTGCCTTGGAGCTTGATGGGGCAGAGACAGTTATTGATTCACAGCCATCTAACAAATAGATGTGATATAAATGAAATCATGGTTATGAAAAACAAATACAGTAGCATGGTAGTTGTCTGAAAGCGTTTGTGATGTACTGATTGAAGGAAGACGGTTGCCTTTTATTTCTTCTATCCTCACCCGAGGATATGTTTTTAAAGAGAGAGGAAGGGAGAGAGAGAGAAACATCGATCGGGTGCCTCCAGAACATGCCCCAACTGGGGATTGAACCCACAGCCTAGGTATGTGGCGCCTGACTGGGAATTAAACCCAAAACCTTTTGGTGTACCGGACGATGCTCCGACCAACCAAGCCACCTGGCCAGGGCAAGGCAGTTGCCTTTTAGTTGTACAGTGGAACCTCAGTTCTTGAACTTCATTCATTCCGGAAGGCTGTTCGAGAAGGGGTTGAAAACGGAATCTTTTTTTTTCCCATTAGAAATAATGTATATTGAATTAATTTGTTCCAGAGCCCCCCCAAATTATTCCGTTTTAACCTTTCTTATATATAGTACCTGTCTAATGTACTGTTTAATCTATAAAGAAACACTTTTCTTAAATTTATTGAACTACCCCCTACTAGCCTTAAATGAATCACATTCAGCACTTGTTCCAGGGTTGTGTTTCAGGAAGTTAAGCAGCACCTTCGCTTTTTCACTTGTCTTTGCCTTCTAAATGCTATCACCGGCTAACTGCTTTTAGTTTATCCAAATCAGCAATAGTTTTTCTACCTCTTCAGTTGCCTGTGATTGTTTCTTTCACACCCTTAGCAACATTAGCATTCTTGATAGCCTCTTCATGTTTTAAAATAGTACTTATTGTCCATTTTTGCCAGCAGCAAAAGCAACAAAAAACGAACAAACAAACAAAACCCACAGAAATATTCACAGCACTATTTCCTGAGATGTTAACACTGTGAAGCTTAGTGGTAAACTGACTCACATTCTCTCCTTTGTCTGTGGCCTGAGAGAGAATTTTTGTCATGCTGATGTAGCAACGTGAAAGGGTTTGTTCAACTATGAGGCATTTTTTCCAAGAACAACTTAGTTGAGAAGGGAATTGTTTGAGATGGGAGACATTCGAGAACTGAGGTTGGACTGTATTTTTCTTACTGGGGAATGTGTGGAGAGGGAAAAGTAGAAAAAAAAAATGAAAGAAAAAAATTCTAGGGCTCCTTGGAGTTTTAGAAGCATTCAATTTTAAGTAGCCATTAAAAATAACTTTGTCGAATAATGTTGATAAGGAAGCATTTTTGATACCTTTTGAAGTGCAAAAAACAGGATGCAAAACTCTATGTACAATATGAGCCTGTTTTTGTTTTCAACATACATATAGAAAAAATATGGCAATGTCATCATATATATACCACTATGTGATCAGTGATTATCTCAGATGGTGGGTTTCCAGAGTAAACAATTTTCATTTTATCCCAGGCTTTTTGGTTTTTTTAGTTTTTGCTTTGAACGCATATCGCTCCTGTGAAAAAAAGAAAAACAAGAAAAGATAAACTATGCCAGTGGACATTAGAAGCAGAGTTTCAAATGAAGTGTGAAAGATGGGTAGTCAGGACATGTTTATGAGCAGAGGCCAGGAAATAGCAACTATGTTGCGTCGGGGATGGCTTTGAGAGTAGTTTTAGCTCTTCAAGTTGGACTTGGAGCCCTTCAGCAAATGGCTCCTTTCCTTTCTTTCTTTTTTTTCAAACTGGCATTTGAATGAAAAAGTGCACAGCCCTGACCAAAGGGTAGAGGAGAGACTTGATTGCAGGGAGTAAAGGTGGTGAGTTAGGTCATCGTTTCAGGTTTGATGCCAGGGTGGTTGAGTAACATGACACTGTGTACCTGTGGTTTATCTAATCGGCACGTAGGCTCTCCTAGAGAGTTTGTGCACTTGAACCGCCTTCGCGGCCCTGAGTACCAGGGAGCGCTCCGAGGGAAAGTGCAGCTTGAGGCAGGTGGAAGATCTGGCTTCATCTCCCTGGGAGAAGATGCCGAGGGAGGGAAGGCGATAGGCCGCCGCCCGAGGAAGACCTTCGTGTAGGAGCTGTCGTGTTTCACCACCTAATGGGAGGTAATGTTGTTTGGTGTGGCCTGCTCATTCGGGTAGCCTGCTTCTGCTCCCGGAGAGGGGAAAGGAAAGGGCCCTGGGAAAATAGATGTGCTCTGAGTAAGTATTTGAAATGGGATAGCTGAAAATGATGAGATGCTCTTAATCTTAAAATGTAGGAGAAAAGTGATAACCTTATAGATGCCAAAGCATTTTTTTTCTCACTTTTCTTATAACGTTTTGTTTTTCTTTTAAACTTTGACACATTAGCTTCCTTTCTTCCTTCCCCTTTTCTTAAAAAGAAGATTTTTAGAACTTTGAGCTCTGGCTGGGTAGCTCAGTTGGTTAGAGAGTTGTTCCGATTTGCCAAGGCTGTGGGTTCAATCTCAGGGCACATACGACAATCAGCCAATGAGTGCATAAATGAGTGGAACAAATCAATGTTTCTCTCTCTCTCAAATCAATAAATAAAAATTTTAAAAAATCAATTTAAAAAAAACCAAGAAAACTTTGACACATTGGCATCCTTTCTGCACCTTAAATTTCTGGAAGCTTTTATTTTCAATTTTCAGTTTAATTATACAAAAAGTTAAGTGCTTATTTCAAGTAGGTCCCAGAAGTGGGTTTGCATTTTTAAAATGGAATTCTTTCTAGGAGTGTAAGGATGTGTTAAGGATAAAAGTATGAAAGTATGCTTTTGTATAAGTTCTGAATAATAATTTCTACTCATTTGAGATGCTGATGAACTCTACTTATCTAGTTTCTAAATTTAGTTATTTCAGACTTTTAAGTACCAGAAAAAAACAGTAAGGAAATGTTTTATTTATGTTTTATTCTTATGTACACTATCATTTACCCAAGTGTGTTGAGTCAGTTTATAAAAATAACACCTACAAGAAATAATGGTTTCAAAAAAAGAATTACAAAACCAGTAACAAAGAAAATAAAAGTAGTATAATGTTAAGATTAATAAATTGATCATAGATTTGAGTTTCAGATGTAGCTGTAAATTTCCTTGCTGCTGAAGTTAAAAAAAAGGGGGGCAGCTAAGTCTTTATTAAAGAAAAGTAAAATACCAGTTTTCAGTAGCATGGCTTTGTGTAGCTGTAATTTCTAAATAAAAATTCATGAGGAGGTGAAGTGTTCTCAGTGGTGGTTTGCAGGAAATTAATGTGAATTACACATCAGTTATAGGAGCAAGCTATTAAGTGTTAGGTAGTTTTTTGAATAAGATACAGGTAAGCAATGGTTAAATTAGACAAGGGGAAATCTACTTTTTTGTTGTTTAAAAGCAGTTTCTCAACTTCAAAATAGAGTTCTCTGATTCAGTAACTCCTCTGATATCCAGCCATCCGTTGAGTTGTTTTAAACAGAAGCACTGATATTTCTGGCAAGTGTTTGCTTCCTGTATTATTTTTTAAAAATCTATTTCTGTACTGCTATCAACTTAATCAGAATACCTAGTTAAGTGAATCTTTTTTTCACGTTTCAGTTGATTGGTTTGATAGGGCTAGATATAATCTAACAGGTGGCACTTGGCGAGATAAACTGTACTTTGTTTATGCAATACACTTAGTTCTAGGACACACACCATGTCTACTCTGTCAACATTTTCTCAATAAGTAGAAATGGTTTAACTGTGGATTGTTGTTTAGTTGATTCATTGACTTGTTTTTGATGTATCTTTCTTCTAATAAAACATTCTTTAAAAAAGTATCATCATTGTTATGTTAGTGGAGTTGAGGGTTGTAATTCTGAAGACAAAATCATTTGCTCTGGGTCTGGTTGCTTTTGAAAAATTATTTGCACTGTATGGAGGATTTATTATACAGAAGGCTTATTAAACCCACTGATGATTTCTCTGGCCTTAAACGAATTCTTTACAAATATTTGGCTGTCTTTTAGGCATATAGAAACTTAAGGGTTATTAGCCTTTTGTGTCAGTGGGCAGTCTTAGAAATGAGTGATTGTTTTATGCAATCAGCTAGCTTTTGGATGTCAGTACCTGAATTATGTCCTTAACTTCTCAAGCTTTTGTGTGTGTTAGAAAACATCAAGCCCACCAATTTTGCAGCAGCCGAGAGCAACTGAAATGGCAGTTAACTGCCCTTTCACTTTCTTCCCATTTTTCTTGTCAAGGAAGTTCTACATTACTGCCTGTTAGCTAAATGACACCTATGTGAGCGCTTGAATTCAGTGTAAGTAGACAGCTTCCAGTTTAAGCCAAAGAAGTCAAGTTTTTTTAAAGAAGCTAACCCTGGTCCTGGCCTGGTTGCTTAGTTGGTTAGAGCGTCCTCCTGATACACCAGTATTGCAGGTTTGGAATCTGGGCACATACAAGAATCAACCAGTGAATTCATGCTTAAGGGGAACAACAAATCGATGTTTGTCTCTATTTCTCTCTCCCCTCCCCCTCCCCATTCCTCTGTCTCTCTCTAAAATCAGTTTTTTTAAAAAAGAAGCTAACTGTATTTCAGCCAAAATAAATAAATTTTTAGAAAAAGGAATGGAGATAGTTTCATTTCATTTTAGAAGGGAGCCTTTTAATTAGGGAGGACAGTTATTTGTGAGGTAGCATTTCTTACATTTCAGTTTCCAAGCACTTTTAAATTAGGTGAACAATAATAAAAATTATAGGATAAAGTATATAAATGACTATGACTCAACTGTGTTTGGAGCCATTTGAAACTTAGACCTTAGAAGATTTGTGACAGTTACTGACGGGGCTTCGTTCTTTAGAATTGTTACCATGGGATAGTTCCTTTTCCTCGGGTAGCTAGAGGAAATGGGCAGAAGACATCCATACTCCTTTTTTCCCCCCTGGACATACATTCTTAGTAATACCATACATTATACCTCTGCCCAGAAGCAACAGTACATTTAGAATTCAGATTTCTTTTACGTCGCCGTATTGATTTTTAAATTTTGAGGGTCAAGTGATACATTAAATATCACAGGAAACAAGATGTCATCTGTGCCATGTGGGAACTGACAGTGGATACTTCTTTTTTAAAAACCCTCACCCAAAGATATGTTCTTTACTGATTTTAGAGAGAGGAAGGGAGAGGGAGAGAGAGAAGAAGAAACATCTATCGGTTGTCTCCCATTTGCACCGAGGATTGAACCCGCAACCTTTCTGGTGTACGGGACAACGCTCCAACCAACTGAGCCACCCAACCAGGGTGGGATACCTTTCTCTCTTTCTTTCTTTCTTTCTTTCTTTTTTTTAAAACTGTAAGTGATAGCAAAATTGTTAACTGTGTTTTGAGCATTTAATTTTGACTGTTCTTTCCTCTCTGTATCCGTAATCCTATATAATTTTTTTCTTTTTAATCCTACATTAATTTGGTAGATTTCTTTCAGGTGGTGTACTTTTATTGTAACCTTTTGAATAGGTGGAAGTTATTGGGTCTTGGGAACCGTTTGGTACCACGTATAGAAGTAGGAAAGCTGAATAAAGGGACTTGGAAGCTTAGGGAAGAGCAAGAGAGGAATTCTGCTGGTCGAGGTCATCTGCTGGAAAGCACTGACTAAACAGGGCCAGGAGCTCCGTGGGGGAGACGTGAAATCAAAGGGCTTACAACGCGAAACGATTTTAGTAATAACCGTAGGGCCAGCTCAGATGGAGGAGAGAGCTCTCTAATATGACCTAGTAGCCCAGGGCTGTGAGCCCCAGGAATGGGACTAGGCTCTCCTCATGGGTTCTGATGACTTCTCAGGGGAGAAGGGTTTGGCAACAAGGTCATGGCAGGATGGCAGAAAGTGCCAGAGTGAACATGAGAAAACCAAAGGGACGATTGTCTAAGAGCTGTTTGGCATAAGTGCTGAGCAGTGATTTAATGGTAAATTCTTCAGGAAAAGGAAACTTTGGAGAAGACGTGGAGAAGCTGAGGAGTTCACTGATACCTAAAAAGCTTTTAAAAATAGTTTTTGCTTGAGAGGAAGGAGTTCATCATGGAGAGAAATTGGTGAGGATTTAAGTTTACACAGGTTCGGGTCTTTAAAATGAAAGTAGTTGGAAAAAACTGAGTGGCCATAAAGTCAACCTGCTATTTGAGTGCTGCAAAAAGCAAATGAAATAGACACGGTCCTTCTTTATGAACCTGTTATTCAGTTAAACAGTTACGTACTTACTGCCTAGTATTCAAAAGAATGGACCAATTTTCTTTTTTATAAAACAAGGAAATACATGGCATAAATCTGTTAAGGTCTAGTTTTGTTTGGCATGATCTTGCTGAAAGCTAATTTAACTGAGCACATAATACATCCGGTTTGGGAACTATATTTTAGTAACAAACAGAAACATAGAAGATGTGTTTAAAAAGAAATGAAAGGAGCAGATTGCGCACTTGCAGAGTGGCAAAAGAAGAACACATAATAACCCCAGTTAGACTTCTAGGTTATTTTGTGTGTGTAAGCTATGAGTGTGATAGTCCTGTGTTTTTGTTTATTTACACAAATGTGAAATACCCACTTGATCAAGTTTTGAGATTTCCCCCCCACGAAATATGATAATTACTGGTAATAGGTTAAATAAAAACCTTTTTATTGTTATGGGAAGATGATAAAGTATTAAACTCCCATATAATGCTGTGCTTAGTAATCAGCATGATTTAGGCCTGCTAACTCACAGCTCGGCTAGATTTTTCAAGTGTTTAACCTTTGCAGGGGAACAGAATGCCTTCTTCAGCACAATGGGCAGGTTTTTTCCAAGATGCTGCCTTAGTCAATCAACGCACATACCATACACTTCTTTTTCATTGAAAAATAAGGAATTTTAGTAGTAAAGTTTTTTGATTTTATAACTAAATTGAATTCATAAGAAGTGTAGTATTAGTATTTTCCTCTAAGTCAGTGGTTCCCTGACATATCTCTGTAGACCAGTGCTGGCCCACGAACACGGAGTTTTTAATAAATTTAAATGTGTTCGATGGAAAGGCTATCTTTTAGTCTGAGATTTTATCCTATCTACTTCTTTTTTGTGTATGTCTTAAAATGTAAACTTACTTTTTAGAGGAAGATTTGGAAAAATATTTTTAGATTATGTGTTTATACATTTAATTTTTTTCTAGTGTATTGAGACGTAACTGACATGAGTTTCAAGTGGTCCATGGCATGTACTTATTGCAAGATAATTTGTACTACCAAAGAGCATTGTGTTTTTGTTTTTTTTTTTAAAAGCTATTAGGACAGAAACACCACTCAGACTGGCTTAGTCAATGAAGGAGTTTTATTGCACATATGATAGGGAAGATCAGGAGTGGAATGGGCTTCAAATAAATGAAATAGATGTTCTAATTATGGTGTCAGGACCCTCTCATCATGGCCTAGCTCTGGTTCTTTTCCTGTGGGTCTTCTAATGTAGATGGGCTTTCCTTCAACTGGTAGTGGTGATGGTGGTGGTAGAGGGAACCTTTAGAGGAGGAAGACTTAGTGATTGCTTCAGAATTATGTTATTCCAAAGGGAAGTGAGAAAACTCTCCCAGAGGCCTTCCACTCTGAGCCCTGTAAGCCATTTGTTCTTCGTTAAGTTAACTCTTTCCTGCATAGCCTTTATCACAGATGATCTCCTTTATTTGTACACCTGATTGGTTTTCCTCTCCATCAGAAGCAGGACTGGTTCCTGTTTGGTCAATCATGTAGCCTAGCCAGCACTCTGCAAATAGTAAGCCAACAAATATATGGAATTCCAGGGAAGGACTCAGATCCTGCTCAAGCCGCCTGTCATTATGTGGTCTGGAGGGCAGGGAACTGTGATTGATAGACCTACCAGAACCTCATGGAATAGGGGAAGGATGGTTTCGCACAGGAATTTTTTTTCACATAGCTAAAAAAATCAGGGAAAGATGCTGAGCAAACAACAACAACAAAAATATATATCTGCCATTTGTGTTTTATGTTCTGTAAGCATGGTTTAATACGTCACCCAACTGCCCAGTGTGCCGTGTAAGATTATGCATGTTCTGCAGTACATGAGGGTGCTTGGCTGAGGGGATGGAGTGGGGCTGAAATGCAGTCCAGGGCTCCACTCGCGAGCTTCCTTTTTCTGGGAGGCACCGTGTTTTTGAGTTTACACAAAGGATGTGTATGGTCTCTGTGCACAATGGCCATGGTAGAGTATCTGTCTCTCTGTCTAACCGGAATAGCTTGTACTGAAGTAAGAGTACTAGGGGCAAAGTATGAACGGGACCCGTGTCTCTGCATCTGGATCCCGCTGCCAACTCACTGTAGGCTCCGTGCTTACTTACCCCTGTTCTGCGTATATTCTCAGAGGGATGACTTGTCTTGGGAAATTCCTCTTTTTCTTTCTCCCCTACCCTCCATTTTTCTGTTTGTTGGTCAAGTTTCCTAAGAACGCATTTTGAGCTTTCTGAATTTTAGGGTGACTGAATAGCGATACGGGTGCTGTCACGCTTCTTTCTGGTTTATCTGCATTTCTCTGCATGTCCATTTTGATCAACCTAAGAATTCTTGAAGAAGGAACTGCCTCCATCCATCACTTGCCCTTCAGTGGAATAGATTTGTCTGAAAGCTCAGTCGCTTTGAGGTTTGTTTTATATTTTGTATGATTAAAGATGTCTTTGAGGCAGAGAAATGCTCTATTTAAAAAGAGATGAGTGGGTTGAAGGAAAAGACACTCAATCAGACTCATTTTGGGCGGCCGGGAATCTCCTAAGTTCCAGACATACAGCTGAGCCTCTCATTACGTGGAAGGTTCTCTGGCAGCTCACTAGCCTTATTTATCTCTCTTTCTGGGACTGCTTAGTTTCTTCTCTGCTTCCCCCGGACATTGTTTCCGTTCATCTGATTTTCTTTAAACACTGACTTACTCTGTATACATACCAATCTGCAGGCGGCCAAAATTGGCAACTGGTACTTAACCTGCTCATTGGATTCTCGGTGCAAGCCCACAGGAAGTCTGCAGCATCATCACTTGGGGAGCTTAAAGGAAAAGATTTATAGGTCTCAGACATAGATATTCTGAGTCAGTGGGTGTGCGGTCCTAGATTCTGTGTTTGGGCAGTGTTCCCTAGCAGGAATATCCAGACCCCTCCATCATCACAAGCGGGATAGAAGGCAGATGTGTGACAATGACATAGAGGAGCTCGCCTTAGCATCCACTTGTCCCCGACGTAGCCCCTCTTCTTTTTCTCTCTGCCGTTCCATGTTAGAGATCCCCCTATCCGAGACGAGATGGATATTCTAAGGCATCGAAAACAAATATTTAAGGATATAATAATTTTCATTAAAAGCAGCAGTCCTGGCAACAACAGTTCCTAGTCTAGCTGGTGGGTGGGCAGTCCGTCTAGGCCTTGGGGCCCTCTGTCCATTGTCCAGTCAGCACCGCTTCCTGAGAAACACCGCAGGCCTTGAGACCCATTGTGATGGATAGCATCGCACGCATGCGTAGCTATGGCAGCAGCTGTTCAAATAGGCTACCTGGGCGGGGGGCATGATCTTGCAGCTTCAGTGCCCGTCACTCTGGAACTAGCTATGTAGTATGTATGTGTCTGTGTCTCTTAGTTCGGAGTCTTCAGAGAGCCTGGTCACTGGCCAGCCAGCCAGGGGCCTACTCTGGAATCGTGGATCCGAGCAGACGTTGAGAGGGGTACTGAGTGGTCAGTGTGTTACAAGCTTTCCTTTGGTTGGCTTGCACAGTAGAGGGTTAAGTGAGTATTTGTAATCCCTTTTCACTTTGGTTATTTCCTAGATAACGGAGGGATTATATTACTAAATCAATTGTAACGAATTTTTTTTATGTCAGAACTACAAATATGACTCCAATTTAATTTTATATGTGAAATAAATGCCCCGTGCAGTATTAAGATATTTAACACATGTTTTTATGGCAGACGTTATCATTGTCTCTTCATAATTTAATAACAAAATATCTATTAAGATATAAATAAAGTAACATGGTTTATTATGTAATGTGCTTAAAATATAATATACTTCTTGTAGCAGTTTGATTCTGAGACCTCTCTATAGTAATGGAAGCTATCACTTTAAGAAATTTGTCTACTATAGAACCTCAGAGACTTGAAGACTTTACATAGGTATTAATTACATAAAATATGCAAAGATAAGAACAACTTAAAACCAAGATTGAGCACAAAAAGTAGCTCTGGTACTATATTTCTGCGTACAAAGCAGTTGTATGGCACAAAGCAGTTACGTGTTAAGCCCATGAAGTATAGTGTTAGTGTCTTAGGGTTTAAGAACATATGTCTTTTATATCTTTAACTATGAAAATCTTAAGTATCAAGATAGTTCATCTGATTTTTAAAAATTATTTTTTTTCTTTTCCAGATCCCATCCCTGTGTGGAACTTCTGAACATCTTTTATTAGTGGAAACGTCATTTTCTACAGAATGAATTCAGCATCTTAATTTAAACCAGCGTTCGTGTGGTTTGGATCCATCTGCTATGGTTCATGAAGCCTCAGATCTAAGGAGCACAGGGTCTTTTGCGATGACAATATGACTAATAGTAAAGGAAAATCTGTTACTAATAAAACAAGTGGTGGTCCAAGCGGTGGAGGAGGTTTTGTGGACTGGACTTTAAGGTTAAATACAATTCAATCTGATAAGTTTTTAAACTTACTGTTGAGCATGGTTCCAGTAGTTTACCAGAAACCCCAGGAAGACAGGCACAAGAAGGCGAACGGCGTCTGGCAGGACGGATTGTCGCCCGCAGCACAGACTTTTAGTACTAGGCCAGAGCAACACGGGGAATACCACAGCTTCCCCGAGCAGCCTTTCCACGGCAATAATGGGCACACGCCTTCGAGCTTTAGCCAAAAGTACGACGACTATGCCAACTATAATTACTGTGATGGAGGGGAGACTTCAGAAACGACTGCCATGTTACAGGCCGAAGACAGATCCGGTGACGGTGACGAAGACATCATTGTGGAAGCAAACCAGAAATTACCAAAGGAGTCCAGCGGGGTCATGGCACTGCAGATCCTGGTGCCTTTTTTGCTAGCTGGTTTTGGAACAGTTTCTGCCGGCATGGTTTTGGATATCGTCCAGGTGGGTTTTCATCTTTCACTTAACCGTCTTTGTTGTTCAAAGTGCTTTATGTAAGGTTACGCATCTCAGACTTTAGATTTAAAATGAACTGATGCCGATTCTGGTAGAGAATTTGTTCTATGTAGGTGTTTTCTTGTTTGTTTTATTTTCGAAGTTCTAAGAAAATGGTCTCATTCTGGCCATAAAGTAAGTCTTCATAAAGTATCACAGTAATAAAGCTACCCCCAAATGGGTTCAAACAATATAGAGTGCTAAATAAAAGGTAAAAAGTCTTCCCTATTCCTGATCTTCAGACCAAACTCTCTTCACCTCCTGAGGTTACCTTGGTAGGAGTTTGTTGTATATGCTTGCAGTTTTCTATGCATATGAATATACATTTGTAGAGAGGTTTTTTGTTTTTTTTTCCAGAAATAAAAAGGAAATACTATATATGTTTTTCTGCAGTGTATCATCATTGCTTAATAATACATCTTGGACATCTTTCCAAAGTAGCAACAAAGATATTCTGCATTTTAAAATGAGTGCTTGATGTTCCATTGTATGTATAGACCAGAATTTATTATTCATTCCCCTGTGCTGGTGCTGCCATAGATACCCTTTTAAATATATCTTCATACTCTCATACTAATATTTTCATCTGATTTTTAAAAAACTGGTATTAGGGTAGGTGTATGCGTTTAAAATTTTATAGGTACTTATTTCTTGATACTGTTTGAGAGAACAGCACATGTATATTGGAAAAAGTCCCTTTTATGATTTCATGAACTTTAATACCTCTAGCCCTAAGGACTTTATAGTGTGTGTGTTGATTTTGTATCTAGCAAGTTGCTGAAATCACTTTTTTTTGTTTGTTTTTTAATCTTCACCTGAGGATATTTTTTTCTTGATTTTTTTTAGAAAGTGGAAGGGAGGGAGGGAGAAGGTGGAGGGGAGAGAGAGAAAGAGAGAAACGTCGATATGAGAGAGGCACATTGATTGGTTGTCTCCAGCTGCGGGGCCAGGGATTGAACCTGCAACCCAGGTATGTGCCCTTGACAGGGAATTGAAGCCACACCGGCCAGGGCTAAAATCACTTATTAATGTTAGTAATTTATCTGTAAATTCTTTTGGAATTCCTTCATCATAACCCTATCATCTGTGAATAATGACAGTTTTACCTCTTTCTAAATCTTACACATTTTAATTCTTTTTCTTGCCGTTCTGTACTGGCTAGGACTTCCAAAGTAGTATAGAATAGAAGTGGCAGAGCAGACGACCTCGTCCTGTTCCAGATTAGAGAGTAGGCTTTCAGGGGTTCCCCATGAAGCATGGGGTTGGCTGTTGATTTGTGTAATATTCTTTATGAGATTAAGGAGGTTTCATTTTTTGGTTTGCTATGGTTTCTTTTCTTAAAATTGTGACTGGATGTTGAATTTTATCAAGTGTTTTTTCTGTGTTTATCAATAAGATTATATGATTTTTCTTCTTTATTTGTTGCTGTGTTGAATTATATTGACTAAACCATCCTTATATTTCTGGGATAAATATAACATGGTCATGATTCATTGTTCCTTTTATAAAATTCTGATGGTTAATATTCTGTTTAGAATTTTTGCATCTATGTTCATATAAAAGATTAGCTTATAATTGTCCTCATAATGTCACTGGCAGATTTCATATTTAGGTAGTGCTAGTCTCATAAATGAATTTTAAAATGTTCTATTTTCTCCTATCCTTTTTTAAGTTTTATGTAACTGACATTATTTTTTCCTTAAGTATTTGGTAAAATTCCCTAATGAAGGTATCTGGGCCTGCAGTTCTTTTTATGGGATTTTTTTTTTTTAATATATCTTTATTGATTTCAGAGAGAGGAAAGGAGAGGGAGAGAGAGAGAGATAGAAACATCGATGATGAGAGAGTCACTGATCGGCTGCCTCTTGCACGCCCCTTACTGGGGATCGAGCCCACAACCCGGGCATGTGCCCTGACTGGGAATCGAACCCCGATCACCTGGATCCTTGGTTGACACAACCTCTGAGCCATGCCTGGCCGGGCTTTGTGGGAATATTTTTAATTACAGCTTAAGTTTCTTTAAAAGTCACTGGGCTAATAAAATTTTCTGTTTCTTTTTGTGTTACTTTTGTTAAGTTTTTTGTTTTATTTTAACCATTACATCCCTAGCAGTGTATCTAGCAGTGGTTTAAACAACAGACCTTTATTCTGTCAGTTCTGGAGGCTGGGAAGTCCAAGACCGAGGTGCCTGCCTATTCAGTTCCTGGTGAGAGCTCTCTTCCAGGCTTGCAGATGGCTCTCTTCTCCGTATGTCCTCACATGGTGGAGAGAAAGAGCTGTGGTGCCTTTTACACTTCTTGTAAGGGCACTAGCCAGTTGGATTAGGGCCCCACCCTTATGACCTTGGTTAACCTTCATCACCTCCTCACAGGCCCTTTCTTCAAATACAGGTCTTATAGGTTTGTTGTGAAGATTAAATGAGTAAGCCTAAAGAACAGTGCCTGGCACATAGTAAGCAATCAGTGAATGTTGATTATTAATATTTATTATTATTATTATTATGTGTTCTTATTTTTCATTGTTGTCATCATCATTACCACCATCACACCATCATCTCTGAAGGACGCATATTATCACTAGTACAGCAGAATTCCTAACCCAACATGAAACGTGGACAAAAAACATGTTTGTTAGTTTTCTGACAGTTTAAGGAATCTAGGATGCTACTGGAATTCCAGTGCCATTTTAGGCCCATCTTTTATATATATATATACTAGAAATTATTTTCAATTTTATTTGCAAGGGAAGGCTTCCCTTACGAATCCTTTGAACCAGGATTTTACCAAAGAATGATCTGATAAACATTTCCTAAACTCTCTTTAGGCCCTAGTTCTACACCTATTTGGAACAACCTCTAGGGAAACTTTGGGGACAAATTGAATTTTTCTTTCATCTGATGGATTTAAATTTTACTTTTCTCATCTGTCTTGGTAGTAATGATGGCTGTGTTCTTGATTTTTTTTTTGGCATAAATTAATATGCTTAGTTTATAAAGCCTCTTACTAAGGACAATCGCCTCTTAGTAGCATTTGTAAAATAGCACTTTGTGTTACTAAGTGATTTGTATGGTCTTTTCAGTTCATAAATTACTTTAATGTTTGTTATTTTCATTATCATGGTATTTCCCAAAGGTCTAGACAGGGCAGATCGTATCTTCATTTCATAGATGAAGAAACTGAGATCAGAAAGATACATAACTCATCTGGGATCGTGCAGTCAGGTTATGAAAGATCCAGTCCTAGAATCACATATTTTCTAATTTCCAATTTATTGCTCTTTTTATGATCTTATGCTCTGCAACCTTTTGCCTCAAACCCTAAAATTGGGACCAGAACATGGATGACTCAGAACCCCTGAGGTCAATTCTGGGTCTCATCTTTTGACCTTGGGAAAATCATTTAACTTCTCTGAATCTTTATTTCTTCATTCGTGAAATTAGATAACAATATTAACTGTAATTTTCCTGTGGGGTTGTTGTAAATAGTGTTGGAACCAAGATTCCAACCCATGTCGTCTCGTTCTTGAGTCTGTGCTCTTAACCATGAATTATATTAACTCTTGCCATCATAAAGGGGTAACGTAAACTAAGCGGTAGAGTGTGTAGCAAGCTAGATGTATCTGGGGATGTAGTGACTATCAGTTGTCACTCTCAACTCTCAGGATCTTCTAGAGAAACTCAAGGCTTCAGAGCTCTGGAGAATGGATTTAAGCTGAGTGTTCCCTGATTAAATGACTTGTGTTGTCATTCAAAATGTAAATGCAGCATTGGAAAAAAGGCTGAGATTTTTTGAAATGTCTTTGTTCTAAAATGTTTTTTAAAAAGTGAGAAAATTCTTTTTTTTTCTTTTCTTACAGCACTGGGAGGTGTTCAAAAAAGTAACAGAAGTTTTCATTTTAGTTCCTGCACTACTTGGTCTCAAAGGGAACTTGGAAATGACATTGGCATCTAGGTTGTCCACTGCAGTAAGTTTTGTCCTACCTCAAAGTCTGTACGTTCTCTGTGCTGTTTCTGTTATGGTGAATGTGTATCCGGAAACATTTTTTTCCTGTCTTTCTGACAAATTTCTGGACCTTAGTGCTATGCTGAGTATTTCTGCCTGATATGACACCCTGGGAGTCCTCTGGGTTGTCTGATCTGGAAATTATAGGCCTTCCTTTTCCCTGAGAAGTAGTAGTGTACTTGCCTCCTTTAATTCCACGGCATCTGGCAGGTATCATCAGTGCTCAAGACATGGGACAAGTCAGATATTGAGATTCTTTATGATTCGGTGGATGATTCATATTTAAACTTGTGATTATAAAAGTAATACATGTTTATTGTAAAAACTAAAGAAAAGGGAAAAAATACAAAGAAGAAAACTTAAAACTACTCCAGATTCTTCACCTGCACATAATCACTGTTAGTGTTTTGGTATAGAGCCTTCTATACATTTATATGTGGGTATGTCACAGTGCAGATGCATACTGTATGTTCTAAAAGAGAATTAGAATCCTACAAATTCTTTTTTATAATCCATGATATCCATTTGAAGATAGATAAGATACATCATGATCATCTTTCCATGTCAATAACTATAGACCAATACCATTATTTTATAGACTGTGTACTTTTCTGGAATATAGCTCTTCCACAGTTTAACCCATCGTCCATTATTGGATAGATAGGCTCTTTATAATGTTTATTATAAACAATGTTGTAATGAATATTCTTATGTATACGCTTTTGCATTCCTATTTCTTTTGGGCAGATTGTAGGACTATGATTACCATTCAGAAAAAAATGCATACTTTTAAGGTCTTAGATACATATTTCAATGTAGTCATCTACAAAGGTTGAACATTTTTGAAAATACTGCCATTAGCTGGGTCCTGAGTCATTTTTAGAAGCTGAAAAGGACGTTATTTTATCACTACAACATTCCTTGGGTGTTCACCATTGTGGGACCAGGTAATGGTTAGAAGCATGTAGTTAGTTCCATTGCCGCCCCCCTCCCCCACAAACACACACACACAAAAGTTAATTGAAAAAGTCACAGAAGTAGAAGTAAGCCATAGAAGAAGTGGGCCAGGAAACAAGTTAGGCAAAAGAAGGGCCTCTGGAGCTTAGAAGAAAGGCAAAGGAAAAGGCCTGGGGAAAGGAGTGGGTGAAGGCTCCAGAGAGAGCGCAGTGGTCAGGTTATCCCTTTGATGAGCCATCTGCCCATTGAATGTCAGTCAGAAAAATTCACTAAGCCATCAGAGGATATTACTAATGGCAGTGCCTTTTATATGTATTTTTTTCTTTAAAGAAGCTACAGCAAATGAATCTGTCTATGAACTAGGAAAAATTATTGTGTATTTAAAGGCAACCAAGATGTGGAAGCTCAACAGTTTTGATGCTAATGGGAGCAGTCTCCCCCTCCTCCCATCTCCCCATTTTCCCCCCAGGCAACTCTGAGCTCCCTAAGGTTTCTTGAGTAAAACCATGCTTGGAAAGGAAATGCATTAAGTAATGTTTTATTAACATTATTGGCTTGCTCAGTTAGGAGGAAATGCTACGTGTGCCTTATGGCACTTTCTAAGCCCCATCCTTATATATAAAAAGTCACGTAGCCATACTCTGCCCAGGATGATAATGAAATATTGGGTATTAGTGAGTGCCCAGAATGTGCCGGGTCTGTGCTAGCTGCTTTACAAGGATATCTTACAACAACCCTGTGAAATAAGCCCTGTTATTCCTGGTCTACAGAGAAGGAACTGAGGCTTAGAACAGTTGAGTAACTTTCCTGAGCTAGTACATAATGGAATAGGCCACATTCCAGAACAATCCCTTTTACCTGCACAGGACACCCGTGTCAAAGTTTATAAAACCAGTCAATAATAGCAGTAACAAAGACCTAAGAGCCTCCTCTGCATTGTAGGGGTGCTCTCCTGAGGCCTTGGTCTTAGCACCCATACACAATATTTTTGGTACTTGGTATTTAAAATATTTTGACATTCATAATTTTAAAAATGACTATTTATGGATATAATCCTCTTGCTTATCTCTGTAGGTTGATGAGCTAGTGATGTTGGGAGATATCAGCTAGTCATTAAGGTGGAGCCAGACCTCATAGACTAGATTTACTTGGCTAAATTCACTTTAGTCTAGCCTATAATTTTGCATATAATCATTGTAATTGTTGTAATCACACACCTTGGTTTGGGCATGCACCCAACTGGGTGACATAGTCTGCCTCCAGGATTGACTTCTGGAAGAGGCCCTGGCATTGGACTCCAGGCCATTTGGTCAGGGAATTCTGTGGTCCCAGGTATCTGGAGCACGGCCTAGAAGGGGTTGAGGTACAGTTTGAAAGTGGACACATCACTTGGGCCCTATGCACCCCTCACCCTGTGTGGTGGGGCAGAGCCAAAGTAGGGCCAAACTGGGGCTTTCTAAGCCATGGGTCTCAGAGACAGGGCCTCTCTTATCCGAGTTAGAGTACTACTGATTCTAGATTCTGGGAGTGAAGGAATTCTCTAAGAAAAATTACATGACATAGAAGAGCTTTTGACCCTGCCTTGTGATGTACTTCTGCAAGATATTAAAATAAGATGGAGAGAAGATATATATTAAAAAGGGTTGCTTGAACAAAATAGTCTTAATATTGTAGTCTGAAGGTAACAATAATAGGACTTATTAATAATATACCTGTGGCTGCTTACAGAGAATGCATTTTTTTTAACTAGAACTTTCTTAAGTAGCCAAACAGATAGATGTACCTTGAAACATACAAGTATTTTTTACATGGTATCTGCTATAGAAGTCCTGTCATTCTACTCTTGGGAAGGTACTAAAATTGGTATGAATGCAACAAAAGCTGAGATTTAGATGGAAATTCTGTGTGTGTGTGTGTGTGTGTGTGTGTGTCTTGGAAGCCAGTTATATCGCTCCATTACACTTGTAGATTCAAAGTTTAAAAGATGAGTTTTTCTCAGGTGTTCATGTGAAGCAGTATGTGTAAAAATATTAAAATAAATTTAAAAATATAAATTAGGGCAACAATCTTAGACTCATCTGAAAATATTTAGAAAGCATCATCATCAAGCAATGTGCAAAGGCTTAGTTTATGAAATTATTTCAATGAAACTGCATCATCACTATCAACCAAATCTTCAAGCCTAGGAATTAAAGAGGAGATAAGTCTTTTATCAAATATTACGTGAGAGAAAATGAAGCCTAATAATTTGGTAACACCATCATTCTCAGCAGTATCTAGATTGGCAAAACTAGCTCCAGACAGTCTTGATTCACTAATGACTTCGTTTGAAAGTGAGCATCTATATAGTATTGAAAATATGAAGTCAGGTGACCACAGGATCAATCTAGCAGATCTCAGTGCTAAGAAATTATTTCTAGAAAATTTAATAATAAAATGGTAATACAATTTTAAAAATTTGGTTAAATTTCATATTTTTCTAGTATCCCAGAAACTCATTATATATGGTAACGTTTGGTGTCACTGAATATTGATTCGAATACTTGGCCGTTTGGCATCCGGCTGGAATGTTCTTCCACTATACCTTTAGCTTTTGTCTTAAACAAAACAAAACTCTTCTTTAGTTTTACTAACGTTTTCAGAGTTAATTATATATATATATGTATTCTATCTGTCGTATGCATTATGTTTTGTGTTTTTTTAAATGTTATTTACTTATTTTTAGAGGGAGAGGAAGGGGGGGAGAGAGAAAAAGAGAGAGAGAAACATCGATTTGCTGTTCCACTTATTTATACATTCCTTGGTTGATTCTTATATGTGCCCTGACGGGGGTTCAAACCCACAACCTCGGCATATCAGGGCGACACTCTAACCAACTGAGCTACCCGGCCAGAGCAATATATACATGCGTTATGTTTTAAGTACTGGTAGATCACCTAGGTAGAACCCGATCCAAGAGGCTTTTTGGCAGGAGAGGTCTTGAAAAACAAAAGCAGCAACATTTAAGGGAGAAGGTTATTAGAATAAGAGTTAAAAGGTGGCTTTAGTTTGATTTTGTTGGAAAATGAACTTTGTTCTGATAAATATAGTTAAGCATTGCAAGCATTAAGCAACTTGATAACTTTGCCAGGAAAACTGAAATTTTGGCTAGCTTATCTCAAAGAAAACATATCTAAAATTGAATCACATTCCCATTAAAATGGAATCAAGGTGGATTTACTCTTTTATATTTGAGCTCTAGTTGTTTTGGCATATATAGTTTATATTAGATGTTTTCCTCAAATGTCTGGTCATGTTTGCTTGTCTGTTCATATTAATCCTTACCTGAGGATATGTTTTATATATAAAGGTATTATTAACTTGAATAATTTTCCTGGATTTTTATCTTTTCAATAGTAGATATATATTATAGTAGATACTGTTACAGATACATAATAGTAGTACGTAATTGGAAAATAAGCCAAGTACAGTGGTATTCTGTATGTTGCTGGGTTTAAGTTCTGTTACCTGAGGCCTAAATTTTCTACTTCTAAATGCTAGACATAAAAGAGTCAAAATGGTATCCACTGTCCTAAAAATAGTATCTTTTTAAAAAGCCTGTAAAACTATTTCCCAGAAGCAAATTGCCAAATACAATTCGATGAGCGCTTTTCCACTGTAGGCAAAATTGATTTCTGTTGCCTCGAACCTCTTCTCAGAGAACTCCTGATTCTCTGGAATTATTTTGTAACATTCTACCTTTTAAATTCGTTAATTTAAAAACTATTTTTGAGTCCTAACTATATGCCCAGCACTGCTCTGTGCTAGGGGATCCGCAACAAACAAAACAGAAATTGTTCCTGCCTTGGCTGAGCTTACATTTCAGTGGAGGGATGTGAAGAAGTTGGCAAAACCCCTATCCTTAAGTTAGACTTTCAATTCAAATTGTAGCTCAATAAAGAAAAATTAAAGTTCCAAATAACAGTTTTAATAATTCAGATTTCCAGGCTTAGGAAAAGAAGTATACAAATGAAGACAGCATGAATAATTTTTCCAAAACACTGAGAAACATTAATATTTGCATTTGCTGGATGCTTTGAGACTACGGTCCAGAGTGAAGTTGGAGAACAGGAGCTGCTTTCTAGATTGATACAGGAAATGTTGATGCCGCACTTAACCTCGTGGTCTGAAGCCAGTGAGCTAAACCCCAGTTTGACCATAGTTAACACTACCCATAAATAATAACCCTTATGTACAGGGTGTCCCCAAAAAACGTATACACTTTAACAGCTGATAACTCAATTTCGAAAATGAAATGTATTTTAATAAACACTGCCTTTATAATTATTCAAGGTGTATGTATACATTTTTGGGGGACATCTATATTTTCTACTTTACCCATTCACCTGTCTTCCATGAACAAGCAAATATGAATAATTGAAACCTGGCTCAGTATTGTATTTTTAATAATGATTGCTCCATTTGTTTCCCAAAATACTGCATTAGAAAAACTTGTCCGATTTGGATATACATTTTTTGAAGCCTTAGTGGTTGAGGAGTATGATTTGGCTTATCGCATAATTAAATATGTGAATAATAATATTTTTGGAGTGTATTCTTCCATTTAGCAGAAAGATGTATAAACTTTAATTCTGAGCTACATGACCAAAATCATATTGAACTGAACAAATTTTTATTAACGGTTAGTCATGACTCAAATATAAATTATGTACGTATACATGATTTGTTTATATCTGGGTTTTTTGGTCAATTCCTCAAATTACATTAGTTTCATGATGTAGAATTAGATGCTAGCAGCTCAAAATTATGTATTTATACTAGGCTGAAATACACAAAATTTGTCATGTTAGGATGCAGTTGATGGTGTTTGTAAAATAACTGGGCAGTTGGGTAGTACTAGCTATACTAGTTCTTGTGAGCTAGTAATTAAGCAAAAAAAATGTCTTACACAGTTCAGGCAAGCTGAATGTCATACGTAAAACTAGTAGTGAATTCAGAATTATATTTGGAGTGCAGTGTGAGCTTATCAGATTTACTAAAGAATTATCTTTGGCTTTAAGACTTCACAGGCTATTTAAACAGAATAGAGCACATATAGATTATTCAGTGACACATGAAAATATCCACCTTAACAGGTAAATATTGGGAAGATGGATTCACCCATTGAAAAGTGGAACCTAATAATTGGCAACTTGGCTTTAAAACAGGTAAGTGATATACATATATGTTTATAGATCTTGAGTGTTATCTCTAAGAATGTAATAAATTTTAGTTAAAGCTACCATTTAATTGTTTCAAGGGACCCAAAACGATAATTTAGTACTGTGAGAAAGATATAGAATAATATCCATGATTTTGCAAGTTTTTTTTCTCTAGAAATTGATCGTGTTCTTCTAAATATGAGAAATATATCATATACAAATATAGGTAAATATACAAAATATTTTCTCTCATAAGTGTAGTAGAGCCCGAATTTGAGTTAATACCCATACAAATAAATATTCATTGCTTAGGTGCTGTTTTTCTACTTTGATTTTTTTTACAGAAATCCTCTTATTTAATAATTAAACTTAGTTCTTTTTATATAGTATGATCAGATGTTTGTTTAAGCTGAATTTTCCTTGTCAATGTTAATTAGTGCTGATGTAAATGAGCACATTAAATTGTCAATTACATATACACTAAACCATGAATTATATATAAATTATCTACAGCTCTTCAATCTCAGGAGAATCACTCTTCCTCTGCCACCACCTTCTTGTATCTCCAGAGACACAAAAATGCAGCCCCCTAGTAACTAGCAAGTGTGAGCTTAGGAAATGCTTACTTATTTTAATAATAGGTCAACTGGGACATAATGTTGAAAACATGGTTGCAGAAAAGTAATTCAAATTTGTATTTCAAAGGCAAAGAAAGGAATTTTTAGACAGTAGAGTTAAAAAAAAATCCCTGCAACTACGAAGATCACGGGCTGGAGATAAGAAAATCTGGCATCTACTCTTTAATTTCAGCCCTAACTTTAACCAGCTGTATAACCTTTGTTAACTCACTTAACCTTTCTGGACTTCATTTCCTCTTCTTTTAAGTTGCAGTATTGCATTAGCAATGTCTGTGGTCCTTTTCAGCCCAAAACTAGAAATCCATGCAGGGATGATATTCAGAATACACACCAACCACCACTAGACTACTAATGTATAGTATACATTCATCTACAAATAAAAATTTGAAAATAAGTTTTTTATTTTTTAAATATCCTGAACTCTTACCAAATAGTATGAGTTGTAGTATAAATTATTCATCAAATCAGTCTAATCCCATCTTAGCTTTTAATTTTTCCTTCCACTCAGTCTGAGTTCCTTGTCCGCCTCTCTTCCTGCAACTGGTGGTCAGGATGGGAGCCAGAGATGTCTGGGGACTCACTGGTCCTGGTTGCCGTGGCCTGAAGCCTGTGTCTGTCTGTCTCACTCCACCAAGGATGTATGAGAAACAGGGAGCCCCACACAGGCTCCCCAGGACACAGTTGGTGCCAGCCAGTGAGGCAGCAGCTGGTGGGAGCCCAAGTACCTGCGGAGAGAAGCAGAAGAGAGGAGAGGAGGTCAGGTGGGGGGGCTGTGCTCTCTCCCGAGGCTTTATCTGCTAAAGCCTGTGAAGGAGATGAGCGGGGGAAGGGAAAGGGCTGGGCTCACCGACTGGCTACGACGCAGGGGAGGCTGGAAAGGCCAGAGCAGGTACATGCTCTCATCAGCTTTCCTGACTGCTTACTGGGATCCCAAGCAGATTACGTGTTAACAGGTTTCTTAACAGTGGTACAGGGTGGCCGCCTTGACCACCCTGTACCAAATTGCCGAATAAAGCAAAGTTCCCAGTCCCATTGAAGGGCCCTTACCTCACCAGGAGGGATGTGCCTTGCATTCAGTCTAGTTAGGCCTGTGGCCTCCATTCACCTCCCCAGCTACTCCTGGAACCCAAATTTAGCTCTTCTCTTGGGTACAGTTAGGCATTTCTTTTGCAGATTTACGGACTAGGACTTTCTCATCTCAGCTGTGGGCTTCCATTTCCCTATCTATCTATCTATCTATCTATCTATCTATCTATCTATCTATCTATCTATCTATCTATCTATCTATCTATCTATCTATCTCTATATCCATCTATCTATCTATCTATCTATCTATCTATCTATCTATCTATCTATCTATCTATCTATCTATCTATCTCTCTCTCTCTCTCTCTATCTATCTATCTATCTATCTATCTATCTATCTATCTATCTATCTATCTATCATCATCTATCATCTATCTATCTAATCTATCTAATCTATCTACATATGCATATGCCAGCAAGTCTGCCATAGGCTCCCTAGCTCTGTATTTTATTTCCATGAAAAACCTTGGAATCACAGTGCTAGAATTAACATTAGGAATTGATTTTACTGCTTTTACATATTATTAACTCACCAGTGTGAAATGCTGACCTATTTTAACAGCTGGTGCAGCCATAATGATGCTGACCACTTGCATCTCAGCTCTGAATCTGTGGGTGACATGAACAGGTGGAGCTGATGGGAGATCATGGGGCTGGAATCTAGGCTACCTGGACATGCTAGCCCTGGCTCTTCTGTTAATTTACTGTATGACAGGATTAGACTTTTTTTTTAACCTATAGCCCTGGATTCCAGTACATGGATTAGCTTTGGAGGTTCTGTGAGCACCCAGAAATACTACTCAAAATGCTGAATTGCTATAAAATTTTCACCAGATTGTCAGGAGTCCATGACACAAAGACTGTTAAGAATCAGTAAACCAGATGATTCCTTAAGGGTTTCTTTTAGTTCTGACATTCTACTAATACAATTCTAAGAGTTCCCAGTCACTTTTTTCAGTTACTGTTTTTCTCTGTGTTTTTTTGAGTGTTGCTTAGTGCCACCACTGTGGGGAGCACTTTGTATATTAATGTAATTCATTTAAATCTCAAATAACCCTTTCAGGTTCAATATTATTGTCATTCTTCAGACTAGGAGCTAAAGATTTTATAACATTAATAATGATTGGATTATATGTAAGGTTATTGTTTAATGTCTGTCTCTCCCACCGACCAAGAGCTCTGTGAGAACAGGGATTAAACCTATTTTGACCACTGTTATAGCCCAACACCAAGCATTGTGCCTGGTACATAACAGATGCTAAATTAATAGTTCTTGAATACCTGAATATGAATAATTTGCCACAAGATTAAGTGATATAGCCAGGAGGCAAACTCTTATCATTGTATTATAAAATCCAGTCTTGCCAACACTACCCCTAGCGTCAGACTTCAATTTTGTGGGTTGTGTACTTTTCAGCCCTAAGGTTGGTATTTTCTTAGATGATCTGTGGATTACATCATCAAAGTCACTTGAGGTGCTTGTTAAAAACATTCCTGGACCTGTTGCCACCAGATCTGAACAGTTTGAGAACCCACTGCCTTAGGGAATATTAAAACTAAAACATAGTAGTAGCTTCTCTAAAAGGTAAGACAGCTCAATTGCTAATAGCAGTACTTTCTTATGACTTCTTATGTGCCTATTTATATAATCAGACTTAAAAGTGTGTTTTTGAAATGAATAATTCTTTTGGATTTTATGAAAAATTTTTTTAGGTTCAAGCAACAGTAGTTGGTTTTCTAGCAGCTGTGGCGGCAGTTATATTAGGCTGGATTCCAGAGGGAAAATACTACCTTGACCATTCCATACTTTTGTGCTCTAGCAGCGTAGCAACTGCCTTCATTGCATCTCTTCTGCAGGGTAAGTAAATTTACAAACGTCTACTCTTACAGTCTTTTACTTTCACTTCCTAAGATTATGCCTATTTTTTTTTAAATGATACATGTTCATAATTTTTAAGAAAATCAAAAATTATCTATAAACTTTTAAAATGTCTTATTTCAGATATATTTGTATTTATTGTATGTAAACCTGATGTAGAACAGGCTTTCTGAGTTGTCTCCTGGCCTTAGGTGCCCTGGCACAATTCCCAGACAAGATTAGGAAAATAACTTAGTTATTCATTTATTTCTGTTAAGTTAATTTAACTGAGAAACTCCTTTCCGGAAATCATGCTGAGGGTTTTACTGGCTTGTCAGTTGAGTAATAAGGATTCCAAGAATCCTGAGTTCCAAAAGCAGTCTCTCTATTGAAATTTCTTCAAGTTTCAGATTTCAAAGAAAACTCCGCACTATCACTGTGGCAATACAAACATAACCATAAGCTTAACATAGTAGATTATTGACTGGAATTTGAAAGAAGTTGTAAAAAATTAACTACATTAAATAGTTTCAGATGGGCTATCATTTAAAAATATTTATTTATTAACATGAACTTTACACTAGATAACTAGATTATTATGGAATCGTAATCATAAAGACTTGGTTCTTTTTATTTTATAATCGCCATCTTCTCATCCTCACGTCACCAGCAAAGTTAAAAATAGAAGATTCTCACGTCAGGCGATCATATAATGAAGCTGACTTTTTGGCTAGGTTCTTTCCCAGAATTTAGAGAATTTAATTATCATTAAGACTTAACTTCTAAAATATTTTCAAGCATTTTGTTTTAGCAATTATATCGGGTAGTTTCTTGTCTATACGGTCATGTACTGCTTAATGATACTTTGGTCAGTGATGGGCCACATATACAATGGTGGTCCCATATATTATAATGGAGCTGAAAAGTCCCTGTTACCTAGTGATGTCATAGTCATTGTAATTTCCTAGCAAAATGCATGTCTGCGGTAATGCGGGAGTACACAGACTACTGTGCTGCCAGTCATAAAAGTACAGCACATACAGTTATGTATAGTACATAATACTTAATAAAGATAATACATGACCCTGTTGCTGTTTATGTATTTACTATATTATTTATCATTATTTTAGAGCCTACTCTTTCTACTTATAAAAAAAGTACTGGAAGCTATGTGATGTGTTTCTTAGGCAGCAGTCTCATACATCTCACATTTACCATCAGCTGCATCATTTTCTCTTGTGCTTGATTTGATCTCGGGTTGTGTTTACAGTAACGTGATGTACAGGCTCGCAGCCCAGAAGCGATAGGCTCTCCCGTGTGGCTTAGGTGTGCAGTGGGCTGTACCGTCCAGGTTTGTACAAGTACCCTCTGCATGGTGTTCGCACACCAGCAAAACTGCCTCATGATGCAGTTCTCGGAATGTGTCCCTGTTGTTAGGCGGTGAAGCCTGTGCCTGGAAGTACTAGAATTGAGTAGAGTCAACACTGGCCAAAGAAGAGTGAAGTGAAGCTATTAGAAAAATAATTTCTGGTTTAAAAAAATGTTAAAGCATTAGCCCTCTATGTAGGCTCATTTGCTTCTGTTTTCTTTCTAATTTTGTTTCACACGAGAGACTTGTTTAAAAATTTTCAGCCTAGCAAGTGTTTGTATTGCCTGGAATTTTCAAAATCATAAAAATTTAGATTTTTATAATACATTTGTTAATGTTTCTTACTTTGAATAATATGTTGTAATTATGATAACTTGACCTTTATAACCACATGATATATGTAGAGCAGATAATATTAACCACCTTTTTAGGTGAGAAAACTGACTCAGGTGAGTTGGCTTGTCTGATTTCATCACCTGTTCCCAGAAAAATCAGAATTAAAACCTATTTCCTGACTCCCAGCTCTTTCCATTGGTCCATGATGGCAGAATATTTTTTTCAGCTGAAATGATGTAGAGGGCATTCTGTCAAAGGACTTTCCATATAGATCTTAAAATGTGCTGATTTTGAAAAAAGAATTCTATATGATCACATCTTGATTGATTATTGCATAAGACATTTAAAAACGTTTTCTGCTGTTGCTTATTTTGTTCTTCATTGGTGTTATGGGAAAGGTAAGAAGTCCATAGATTGAAAAAGCCTCCAGAATATAAGATATGAGACATTGTTTTGATGCAAGACAGAAATTCTACTTTTAATAATTTTGGCTTTATGGGGTAGTAGAAAAAAACACTTGACCTAGAGTTACTTACAATTTGTGTGACCTTAAGCAAGAATATAAACCCTAGTTTTATTACCTATAAAATGAATTTGCTAGAAGAAAATCATTGAGTCATTTCCAATCTGAAAATGCTGTGAGATTCTGATTTTTTTAAAATAGCCATATTTAGGTTTTCATATTGATTTTTGATGAGCACTCCTTTCAATGAGTGTGTTAACAGGAGAAAATCTGTACAATTAGGTGGGGATATAAATGTTACCATTTTTCTCCCATTTCTAAGATTCAGGAAAATAAGGACTTAAAAGGATAAGTACACAGTCACATTGTCATCTCCCGTTTAGTTGTAGGTTCCTAGACAGAAATTTGGGATTGAGAGATTCTCTTTTACAAAGACGGCTCCTGGCCTCATGTTCAGAATTGAATTCCTTCCTCTTAATATTTCAGTACTCTTAAATAATTAAAGGAAGCAAGTATTTCTGGCTACTACTATGTAAACAAATCTGTTTTTATATTGGTTTTCTTCCCAGTTGCTGTGCATCTAAATATGACTTACCTTTCTTTGATATTTTCATGCATTATTTGAGGGTTAAAATAAAATCTTTGGGTTTGATACACATCAATACATTACATCTAAGACATACAAGTTTCTAAATTTGAAACTTTAGCTTTAATGTTATTTTATAGGAGGTTTTCAGGTGTCTAAATGCAACATTGAACTTCTCAGATCCTCTGTGATTCCCTCACTTGGAATTTGTTGAGAGGCGTTTTGCCAGAGCACTAGCGTTGTTTGCGCCGGTGAGCTGCCTACGCAGTCCAGCTGGAAGTCACATGCTGTTTGTCTAGCCTGTGTATTTCAGTATTTAGGGGACTGATTGTCTTTAAACTCACAGCATAAAAGTAATGAGCTTTCTTTCTTCTAGGAATAATAATGGTTGGGGTTATCGTTGGTTCAAAGAAGACTGGTATAAATCCTGATAATGTCGCCACACCCATTGCTGCTAGTTTTGGTGACCTTATAACGCTTGCCATATTGGCTTGGATAAGTCAGGGTTTGTACTCCTGTTTCGGTAAGTTGACTTGAAACTAGATAGAACATGTTATTGAGAGTCTCTTCAAGTAAATATTGTTATAGCATTGCCATGATATCTTGTCCCCAGTGTCTGAAATCGCTTCAGAGCCAAAAGGTGAAACAGGTGTCTTATTATTCGTAACAAGCCCCTTTTCATCACAACTGGGTTTATGTTATTGAGGTGAGCACCTAAGGATGGGGGGCAGGTTGCCAGGGGACCCAACCCAGGGTAGAGGGATGGACCTTTCAACCCCATCTCCTGATGTCTGGGGAGGGAAGAGGTGCTGGAGGTCACATCACTCAGCAAAGGCCAATGATTTAATCACTCATGCCTGTGTAATGAGGCCTCCATCAGACCCCAAGGAGAGGGTTCGGAGAGCTTCGGGGTTGGTGAACTCATGGAACTTTGGGGAGAGGGCACGGCAGCTCTGGGCCCTTCCCCACACTGTGCCTGTGCATCTCTGCCATCTGGCTGTTTCTGAGTTGTATCCTTTTATTTTTTTATCTTTTTATGATAAACTGGTAATCTAGTAAGTAGAAGGTTTCTCTTGAGTTTTGTGGGCCCCTTTAGCAGATTAATCACACCCAAGGAGGGGGTTGTGGGAACCTCCGATTTGTAGCCGTTCGACCAGAAGCATGGGTGACGGCCTGGACTTGGACTGACACCTGAAGGTGTATGTGTTGGGTGGGGGCCGGGAGGGTCTTGTGGGAAGGGCGGAGCCCTTAATCTGTGGAATCTGATGCTGCATCTTCCCGTATGTAGTGTCAGAATTGAGTTGAATGGTAGGACGCTTGGTGTCTGAGAATTGCTTGGTGGTGTGGGGACAACCCCCCCAATCACACACTCCCAGAGTGGAATCGGTACTAGAATCATAGCTACTGATTGATTCCACAGCGGATTTAATAGTCAGAGGTTTTTCTGAAGTGTCAGTGTTTGAACTTCTAAAGTTTCTGCATTGTGAGCACTAGGGGGCCTCATAAGATAGCAGTTGTAAGCCTAGTATTAGCGGTTCAATTCCGAGACCTGGTTCCTCCTGCTGAGATGGCCAGTTCTTAGAAACAAAGTTTAATTCCTGAACTATGTTAAACACTTAGCAGTTTTTAGAGAGAAAAAGAGAATTTCATGGCAGCTATAGCTTTGGTTATAAATAGAGGCCGTATGTCTCTCAAAGAACGGGACATTGAGAAAGGTCTCACTTAGAATTTGGGGTATTCAGAAATGAGTTTGAACAGCGTCCCTCATGTCGTTAGCTTTGATACGTGAACTAGGACTCACCTGACATTCACCCAGTGTGCTACCTTTCTTTTAGTCCTGATAAAATTTGCTGATTTGCCCTGGCTAGTTTTGCTGAGTGGTTAGAGCGCCAGCCTGCGGACTGAAGGGTCTCGGGTTCGGTTCTGGTCAAGGGCAGGTACCTCGGTTGCAGGCTCGATCCCCGGCCCCCGTCGGGGCACGTGTGGGAGGCAACCAGTTGATGTTTCTCTCACGTTGATGTTTCTCTCTCTCTTTCTCTCTCTCTCTCCACGTCTCCCTTTCACTCTCCCTGAAAAGCAATGGAAAAACTGTCCTCGGGTGAGGATTTAAAAAAAAAAAAAATTGCTGATTTCTGATACCTGAAGTAAATATGGATTTCCCTCCTTCTCACCTCTCCAGTTCTAAAAGACAAAGCAAGCCCAAGAGCTTTCTTTACTCCTGTTGACTTTATTTTTTGGAGTCACCCTGAGCAAGTCTTTATTGCTTAATGAACAGAGCTCAGGTTCTGGCCTGGTAATTAGGCCCCGTGGTGTCATAGAAACTTACCCCCTGGAGGTCTGGCCTGCTCCTCCCTTCTGCGGCCCTTGACTCCAGCCGGACTCGGCCACTTGCTGATTCTCTTACACGCTGTGAGCTTTCTGTTTTCTTTCTTAGGCCGTTCCCCTCCCCTCCATGAAGGCTGCGCAGAAGCTGCACTTTTCAGTATTTTCTCCTCTGAATTCCTATAGCACTTCATCAGTACTTCTCTTAAAACATTCTTTACACTTGGGCAGTCATTAGCTTTTTGTGTAGATGTAGCACCTTCCTTTGTGAGGGTGTAAGCTTCTTGAGGATAAACGTATGTTTTTATTTTATTTGTTTTTGTAGCACCCCATAGTGGATGTTGAAAGCTGCCCAATTAATGTGAGGCGAGGTTGTTCAGGAAGTGGTAGATGCATGGGAAATAGAAGATAGACATCCTTCTGAATGATTTTGTCACAGTGTCTGTCCAATAACATATAACAAAGAAATGGTACTTTTGATGAGTACTTCGTATTAGGGAAATAGCCTCAGCAGAAAGTTTCTAGAAATTACTATCACTATAGAAAAATTAAAATGGCAACATATGGCGAGAAAAGATCTGTTTCAAATGGAAATAGAAAGTTTAGAGAGTAATCTAAGTTCTGGACTAAGATAAACTTTGGTATGACTTGCAGAGAAATATAAAGGCATTTATTCATTCATATAGTAATCCTTAAGTGTGCAGCAATCTTGAAAAGCGATTAACACGTCCTAAAGTTGGGCCAGTAACTGAAGTACCTGTACACAGTCTTGTCTTCTTGTCTTCATAATTTTAAGAAGATTTAAAAAACTTTTTCAATTATTTATAACTGCATGGCTATATAATTCTTTTGTGTACAAGATCTTTATTGATTTGAAAATTATCAGCTTTTCTCTTTGTGGGCAAATTCTGAGAAGCAAAATGTTGGTTTCTCATTCTTCAGGGTTCACATTAAAAAGGTGGCTTACCTGAAGCTGTAAAAGCAGTGACAGTCAGCTTAGGTTGTTCCTTCAGTCCCGTGGACACCAACAGGGGCGCCTCCTGGTTATTTACATGACATTTTAGAATGTCACTGCCTTGATGTGGTGATGTGAGTAGAATCTAAATTTATCACCCATGTCACTCCTCAGAGTTTTTCAGTACTGCACCATCTTAGTTTAGAGTGATTCCTAGAAGGTCAAGTTAGTGAGAAAATTCGGATGGTTCTTATAAAGGGCATTTTAAAAATTGTTTACAACTTCCAATGCCCATTGCTTTGTTGTTTACACAGAAACAGCTGACATACAAAGATGTCACTCATAGCAGTTACATATTTCAGCATTTAGGGTGGGAATAATGCTGATAGTGAGATTCTGTAACAGTAGTTGCAAAATGCCACCAACAATCTAATAAAAGGTGAAAGCAGTGTATGGCGGTTATGTTTGACAGTTAAGTAGAATCTTAGCAATTTGAACCACTTTATAGCTGTATTAGTCCTTACTTCTCTGTAGTTTACCTATATTTCGGTGTCAGTACTAAGGTACGCAGGTATTAATTAGGCTTAAAATTTCACCAAGTTTTACTTCTCCACCTGTATTTGTTTCCTGTTGCCGCTATAACAAATGATCACAAACCTTGTTTGTGGAGGCTAGAGCCCAAAATGAGCTCTACAGGACTAACCTCAAGGTGTCAGCAGGGCTGGTTCCTTCAGGAGGCTTCAGGGGAAAATCTGTTCCTTACCTCTTCCATCTTCCGGGGGCTGCCAGCATCCCTTGGCTTATAGCCACACCACTCAATCCCTGCTCCTGTGGTCACATTGCTTTCTCCTCTGCAGTCAAATCTCCTTCTACTTCCCGCCTACAAGTAATCGGTCACACCTGTGATTACATTTAGGGTTCACCCACATAATTCAGGATAACCTCCCCATTTTGGAATCCTTGGCTTTGAAAGGATTTTGCTCTATACAGTTAACATTCACAGATTTGGGAGCTTACGGTGTGGATGTCATTGAGGGTCATTCAGCCTTCCACAGTATCCATTATATACCCAGAAATTAATAAAAAATGTTATTTTTACTAGGATCATTTTAATATATATTTCATTTAGAAGGAAATATTCTTTTAGGTTTTGATATTAATGCAGAAGTTCATGGTTGGCTTTTTTTTTAAGTCTTAAAAGAGTTTATTTGAGCCAAGTTTTTGAGGACATGCCCAGAAGCAAGATCTGAAAGGACTGAGAAAATGCTCTGGAGATTGTCAGCTTTGAGTTCCTTTTATGCATTTAGAATCAACAGACAAAAACATAAGAAAGGTAGTGAAATCCATTGGTGATAGATTAAGGAGGCAGGAGAAAACAAAGTGGGGCAATCTCTAGAATTGGATAATGGTTGGCTTTTAATTCACCCTTTTCTCTTGCTGATTGTGTCATTAGTGGTTTTCTAAAAGTAATTTTTCAATTTTATGACATCTATAAAATACCAGTATATCCTAAAAAGAGGAATATTTTAGCACTTCCCTTTTTCTGTATTTGTAATTTTTCCCTAGCTATCAGAATTGGATTGGAAATTACCCAGGGAAAGGGAATGAGAGTCCTATATAATTATATATATGGTCTAATTTAGTGGGAATGGGTTATGTTAGATTTGTTAGGAAATTGAAATAGAACACCTTTACAGCAAATTATTTTGGATACTTTTATCATGGTTTTCCAACTCTTTTTTTTTTTTTTTTTTTTAGTGTTTAGAATTATTTTTATTTGGAGATAATTTCAAATTTATAAAATAGTTGCAAAAATAAAAATAGTACAAAAAAGCACCTGTATACTCTGCATCCTGATTCACCTAATGTTAACGTTTTACCCCATTTGATTTCTCTTTCTCTTACTTTTTCTGAATGTATGTATGAATGTACAAATGTATGTACAGTCTTTGTCTTTTGTGACATTGGCATTTTTGAAGAGTATAGTCTCCCCTCCTTTTTTCAAATAATTGTTGGAATTTTAAATTGAGATATAATTCAGGCACCATACAATTCACTTTAGAAGTGTACAGTGTAGTGGGGTTCTGCACATCTAAAGGTTATACAACCTATTATCTAATTCCAGGACCTTTTGACCACTCCAAGAAGAAACCATTGGCAGTCAGGCCCCATTCTACCCTCCCCCATTCCCTGGCAACCCGTAACCTACTTTCTATCTCCATGGATTTGCCTATTTTAGACATTTCAAAAATGGAGTCATACAATATGTGACCTTTCGTGTATGGCTTTTTGCAAATTAGCGTGTTTTTAAGGCTCATCTGTGGTAGCATGAATCAGTACTGAAGACTATCCCGTTCTGTGGGTTAACATGATTCCATCGTACGAATGTACCACATCCTGTGTGTCGTTCAGCGTTTGGTGGGCACTCAGGCCGCTGCTCCTTTCTGGCTGTTACGATAAGGCTGCTGTGAACATTCTTGGACATTTTGGTGTGACCGCATGTTTTCAGTTCTCTTGAAATATACCTAGGAGTGGAATTGCTGGGTATGTGATCACCCTGTTTAAGTTTTTGAGGAACTGTGCACTTGTTATTTTTAGTTTATCCCCGAGAAATTTTTTCTTCTCTTCGGAAATTCGGGGCAGCGATTCTGGGGTTGGGATGATGGGTTTTTTTTTTCAACTTCAGATGACCTTCCAGAAAGTTAATGTTGAGAATAACTTAAAAGCCTGGCATGGTGCTCCTCTCTTGACCTGAAAATGAAACACTAAGATGATCTGACCTAGCGCGATAGTTCTTTTCATTTGTGTTCAATGGATTTTAATGCTTTTAGTTTTCTGTTTAATCCTGTGAAGAGATTGTTGGCAGCCTTACTTGTTTTGGGAGGTAAGAATGCTTCCCAATTAGGATGTTATTTACCCTTATCCATGGTTTAAAAAGGAACACTGGGAATCCATTCAATAAAGGTTTCTTCATTTCAAAAAAAAAATCAGAGAGATCCTGGCCAGCGTGGCTCAGCAGTTGAGCATTGACCTGTGATCCCAGAGATGGAGGTTCGATTCCCGGTCAGGGCACATGCCTGGGCTGCGGGCTGGATCCCCAGCAGGGGGCGTGCAGGAGGCGGCTGATCAGTGACTCTCTCAGCATTGATGTTTCTCTCTCTCTCTTCCTCTCTCTGAATCAATAAAGATATATATATATATTTAAAAATCATAGAGAAAAATGACACTATATGTAGTATTAGTCAAAACCCTTTATATGGAAGAAAATCTTTAAGTAAATTTTGTAGGATAAGTATTTTGAAGATGTGTCGGCAAATCAGATAAAGCCATGAGAATAAAGTTTGGATATTATTTTAACATCTATAGTAATTGTTTCTTTGTGATAGGAAAGAATTTGAGTTTTTATCTAGTTCAAACGTCTTTAGTCATAGGTGAGAAGTTCTGTAAATATGTTAGGAAATGAAGAAACACAAAATCCAATTAAAGATAAGAGTATGAGTAGGGTTGAAGAATTTTGTGAGATGTCAGGAAAATTTAGTAACATTTAAATCTAAAGCTGAAGGCTACAAGGACTATGAGATCAACTGTCTTTACATTATGAAGTCTCTACTATACAAAATAAGTATTAGAGTCACTGAGAAGAATCCAGAATGCCCTGGCTGAAATCTCTGTTAATAATAAAACCTTGATCAGTTAAAGCGATACTGCCAACATGTCCTGGAATGATGGAACTGCTTCAAGAAGAGGCAGACAATTTTTAACCTAGGGAGATTTAGAATGAAGTCTAAAAATATTTGAGAATTTGGCTCATGGCATTAATGGTTTTATGCTAATGAGGCAGTACCTATTTTCTTTTTGTGTACTTGTTACTTCGTCCATTGGAGTAACATGTCAGTCTTCTAATTCCATTTTTAAATTTATAATTAAGTAATGGACTTATTCTTGTGATTTTTAAATAGAAATCTTACCAGATTTGTATGCATTATATGAATATTTATGAAAACTTCAGACTCACCATATTTGTACATTTAAAATTTATATGTGCTTGGATACTTTTATGAGACAGGTGAAATATCTAATGTAAGTGGAATGTCTCCTTTATTTAACTAAGTTTGTAAATGCTACCAAATATTATCCCAAACTCTTGAAAGTAATCTTTCGTTGGATGTTTGACATTGTGAATATAATATTGTTACATGCTTAATTTTTTTTTTCTTTGCAAAGTATTGGACTTTGTTCTTGTAGGCTGTTATTTGCAGGTTAGCTTGAGCTTTACAAGGCTTGGCTCTGAGTTTGATCAGGGCAGATCTACAGCAGACCTGACACTAGGGCTAGCTTTGCTACTAAGCCACGACCGTTCTTGGGTCTACTGCATGTTCTCAGTGTTCAAAGAGGCCTCTTCTCTCTAGGGGGTTAGATCTTGAATGACTTCCAGCCCTTTGTAAACTCTTGAGAATTTTTCAGTTTACAAATCCCCAATTATTCTTGGCCTGGTCTTGTGGAACTCACACTGAGGCTTGCTCTTCAGTTCTCAAGGTCTTTCTCTGATAGCTCCCTCTTTTCCAGTTTTCTACCCTATAAACTCCTAAGCCTCAGTTTGTTCATTAATTAGAAATGACAGTGTCTACCTCATGCTTGTGAGGACAGTTAAATGAGTTGATGAATATAAAGCATTTTGCACAGTGCTTGGTAAATAAATAGCAGGAGCCAAATAAATGTTAGCTTTTTTACTCTTGTTCGTGTTGTTATTATTTTTATTATTATTGCTATTCCCATCTAGGTCACATAGGTATTTCAATAAATGTTTGTTGAAGTAATGTATGAGTTTTCAGTTACATTAATATTTTTACCTTATCTGCAGTTTTAAATGTGTTTGAAATTTTTAGAAAATAAATAGCACATGAATATGTTTGGTAACATATCTTCTAATAAATTTTTAATGTTTACATTTGCTCTATGGTTAGAACGGAAATTGAAATGCTGTCTCTTTTTTAATTTTAGAGAACTATTACTACATTTCTCCATTAGTTGGTGTCTTTTTCTTGGCTCTGACTCCTATCTGGATTATAGTAGCAGCCAAGCATCCAGCCACTAGGACAGTTCTCCACTCAGGCTGGGAGCCTGTCATAACAGCTATGATTATAAGTAGGTTAGTATTAAATGTGTGTGTGTGTGTACATAGTCCGTATACCTGTATCTGTGTGTATATTAAAACAAATCAGTTGCCTGTTTTTATTTCTTGAATCAGTTGTATTTTATAGCCAATTCTTTAGTATCCCAGGTACTAATGGATATAAGTGATAGGAATTATTGAAATCAGTAGATGTACAGAACCTCATTCGGCTACCAGTTTCAAGCTTCTCTCCGACCAAATCCTTATCAGATTGCTGGGTGAAATTTAGTGGTGTTTGTATATGTATTTGTGTGTGTGTGTTTTAACCTGACAAGGACATTACTTGTTTTTCATAGTTAATTGCTCAGATAGGTATCAGAAAGCCTTAGAAATGTGTATACCATTTGACTACTTCCACTTCTAGGACTTTGACAGGACTTAGGGATATAATTAAGGATATATTGCAACAGATTGAGTTGCAAGGATCCTAATAACAGTGTACCTTTTAATGGGAACTCCTAGTAGTTTAGGTATATTAAGCTATTCATTTATTTTTACTAAAGAATTAAAATAACACGATTTAATAATTTCCTAATATTAACCATCAGGTAGTGCAAAGAACCTTTGATCTGATATTTTGACCATAAATCCCATACAGTTTATTTTTCTGTATTTTGAATTGCATTTTCTTAGGAGATTTAGGCGATAGGATTCCATAGAATATTGGGACTGGCAATGTTTTATAGTATGTAGACCAAGAGACTGAAGTTAACTAATTGATAATGGTCTTGGAAATTTAAAAGGTCTCCATGCTCCATTGAGACATTCGAAGTGTATGGCTGGCCACCAATAAAACTGTGTATTATTTTTCCAGACCTCTGTTTTTAAGATCAGCTCTTTTTATGGCTACAGCTCATTATTTTGATTTACCAGTGATAACCTAACTAGTATAAAACTAGTGATAATCTAATTTTAACACAATAAAAATCTTCCCTTTACTGTCTTGTTTACTTCAAATATGGAAAGATACTCATTTAAAATTATTTTTAAATTATAAGCAATAAATGCACATGGTTTTAAAAATTTAATAAGTATAGAAGTATAGAAAATGACCATTATTCTTCTCAGTCCCAGCCCCTAGAGACAGATATTGTTAGTAATTTCTTATATGTCCTTCCATACATTTTAATGCACTTAAAGTACATGCATTTCCTTTTTGCAAGTAGCATATCGTGGAGATCAGAAAGAGAGCCCCGAAATGTGCGGCTACAGCTTGTGCCATGGTTTATTTTCAATATTTTGTGATTGACATTGATTTTTACTTTGAATATTTTTATTCTGTTTTTTCCATTGTCTAAATAGTTTATTTTTAAAAGTAGGGGTGTTTGTATATAAAGAACAGCTTCAAATTAGTACATTTTTTTTCTCTTCCTTAAATTATATGCTTTTGTATCTTTCAGCATTGGGGGCCTTATTCTGGACACAACCGTATCTGACCCAAACTTGGTTGGAATTGTTGTTTACACACCAGTTATCAATGGTAAGAATTAGCAAACTGAAGCTCCAAGAGGTTAAATATCACTGAAGTCCCAGTAAGTGGCTGAGGCAGCTTGCAAACCAATGTCATCTGAGCCAGTCGGCTCTGCAGAGGACAGAGCTCTGCATTTAGGAGCCTTCATTATTCAGCCTTGTCAATATGACTTTGTTTCCCTTTCAAACACATTTTTAAAGACATTTAGCTTCCTTTAGAAAAATCTTCAGAACTCCCTGGCATGCATTTTTAAAATCTTTTAATGAAACTGCATTTTACATTATCTTAAACATTTGCTTTTAACGAATGTTTTGTTTACTAAATGAGATGTGGTGAGGAAATTGTGCACGAGTTAATTTATTACGGGGCGCCAGAGCGTTTTCACAGGGGACTGTTTACCACGCGTACTCCTGATAGCTGTGCGTAAGGCTTCTCTTTGCTCCACGTCATTACCCACAGTCAGGCTAAGGTTGTTGGGTGTGTAATGATATTTATTGTGCTTTTATTTGCACTTCCCTTAACAATGAGGTTGAGCACCTTTTCATAAAGCGTAGCAGTTTGGATTAACCTCTTGTGAACTATCTGTCCTTTGGCTCTTTCTCTGTTACTGGTACGGGTTCTTCATGCGTCTCTCAGTGTCTCTCCCCTCCGCGGCTGGCAGCCAAGCTCTGCCGGATTGGGCGGGAGCAGGGCTTCTCTTCCCCTCCTCCAGCGGCGGCTTTGCTTCTCCTTTCCTCCAGTGGCAGCTGATCCTTCCCTGGGATCAGGTGGCTGGCATGTTTCCTTCCCCACCCCTGGCAGCCTTGGCTTCCCGTGAGGGGTTCAGAGTAGATGGGCCTTCCTGCCTGTGTTCCCGAGGTTGGCTGTGTCAGGCCTTCTGCCCTGCCTCGCGTGGCCCACGAGCGCCTCGGGGAGGCCTGCAGAGGCATCTGGCAGCCCTGGCCGCCGTGGCTCAGGTGGCTGAGCGTTGTCCAGTGCACCAAAAGGTCGCCAGTTCAGTCCCTGGTCAGCCACATGCCCAGGTTTCGGGCTCCGTCCCCAGTTGGAGTTCCTACAGGAGGCGACAGATCGATGTGTCTCTCCCCTTCTCTGTCTCTTCCTCTCCCTCTCCTCTCTCAAATCAATAAAACTATTAAAAAAAAAAGAAATAGCTGACAAGTGAATGTGATGCCCCTGTGTCTAGGACTCCCAAGTATGCTGGCCTACCCACAGCATTTAGGAATTTTAGGAATTTTAAATTTTCAGTTGTTTTTTCCTACTTGCTGTTACGGCTGCTGCTTCTTCCTCTTGTTCTGTGGAAGGAGAAAGAGTCGGGGTGTCCTGTCTCACCTTGCGGCTGGGGTGGGGCGTACCACTCTTTGGAATTACTTTCACTTCTTGGCATCAATCACCTCTTCTCAGAGTATGGGAAAGGATAACGTAGATTAAAAGATGACTTCCTTGAGGTTTTGTGTGTTTTTAGTGCCAGATATAAATTTCTTAAGCAACCTGAGAAGTTTCTATTTGAATAAATCCAGCTTATTTTTCCTCTCATTAAGATGATAAACATGATACGTCTTGTTACCTAGTTTTGTATCTTGGTATTGATAGTAATTTTAAAAAATTATTTTGGTCTGCTTGCAGACCAGACAGTAAGTCAGGTTTGAAAAAAATAATGACTCTTTCCTAACAATGATATTTTATGCCTTTGGACTATCTACCTCACCTTAAATAAATCAGCATTTGAGAAGAACTTTTTATTTTGTTTTATTGGCCCAGGATGTGACAAAAAGGGGCCTGCAGTTGGCAGAATTTATTTATGCACATTGTTTAAAATATGAGGATACTTACTTTGTTTTCCCGTGTTTCAGGTATTGGTGGTAATTTGGTGGCCATTCAGGCTAGCAGGATTTCTACCTACCTCCATTTGCATAGCATCCCAGGAGAATTGCCCGATGAACGCAAAGGTTGTTACTACCCATTTAGAACTTTTTTTGGTCCAGGTATGTGCTTGTGGATTTTCGTATATTTTATTTTGGGAATTATTGCTCTCTGTGAATATAGACAGATAACATTTGTTGAATACATATTTCGTTTGAATGTGTTGCTCAGCTTTTTTATTTCTAAGCTCTAAATAGATTTTAAATAGATTTTGTTTATTAAATCTCAGTGAGCAAAGAATCATTTGTATTAATCCTGCAGTTCCTGAGGAACTTCGTATACTTTTTCTCTTTTGTCTCTTCTCTAGGATAACTTGTTTATGAGTCAGGAAAGAGCAACCTCATGGACACAAGCAAACGTTGCTAGGTGGTTTAGGGAGACAGATGTACTGTCTTTCCTGCATTGATCTTTTTGGCTTTCTAAGTGTAGGCATTTGATCCCAAACAAACAGGATGAGGGGCGATAACCTCAGTTACAAGGAACGATGCATTATTTATGTCAACCAGGAATTCACGTGATTACCAAAAAACTAAAACAACAACTTAAATCTCACAATTCTTGGCACCTTTTTCTGATGAAAATAAATGTAATTTAAATTTTTAAAAAAATATGTCTTTATTGATTTCAGAGAGAAGAGGGGAGAGGGAGAGAGAGAGATAGAAACATTAATGATGAGTCATTGATCGGGTGCCTCCTGCACGCCCCCTGCTGGGGATCAAGCCTGAAACCCGGGCATGTGCCCTGACTGGGAATCGAACTACGAGCTCCTGGATCATAGGTGGATGCTCAACTGCTGAGCCTCGCCAGCTGGGCATAAATGTAATTTTTGACTTTCAAATGAGGATCATAAATGCCCAGCCTATGATATTGGTGGGAGAACTCTAAAGGAAAAGTAAAATGAAAACATTTCAGTACTTTAATAATAACTTTTAATTTTTTCTTTTGTCTTTCCTCTGTTTTTATGCTAGATATTAAAGCCTGACCAATGTTCTTCATAGCAAATTTTTATCAATCACCTTTTATTTAATTAACATATAAGATAATGAGAATTTCAAAGAAACTTATTTTTAGCAATTGAATTTTATGTGATGCTATGTGGTATATATAGTAACTAAAAAGTAATCCTTAAATTTCAATAACTGTGACCTGTTAATAACCAAAATAGGATTTTATTTTAACAACTTTTACATTTTATATTACAGGAGTAAATAATAAGTCTGCTCAAGTTCTACTGCTTTTAGTGATTCCCGGGCATTTAATTTTCCTCTACACGATTCATTTGATGAAAAGTGGTCACACTTCTCTGACTGTAATCTTCGTAGTTGTATATTTATTTGCTGCTTTGTTACAGGTAAGAGTTAAAACCTCTTGTAATCTTCTTTATGCTCAGATTGATGTAAAAGTATAACTATGTAAATCTAAAGGCACATGAAATATTTTAACATTTCAAAAATCAACTCAACTGCCTTGGTATTGATTTGATCTTCTTAAAACCAATAACTCAAGATCTGTTTTAAACTGACCTGATCACTAGAGCCTTTGGATCCTGTTTCCTGGATTCCACAACTTCCTGTGTTTATATATTCTCTTGTTTTGTATGAATACATCTAATAATAGATTCCTGAGAAAGGTGCATCGGAGTAAATATTTTGAGCCTCTGCATGTTGTAAAATGCCTTTTTTTTTTTAAACGCAGATCTGTTGACTGGATATAGAATTCTGTTTCTTTTTGAATTTTGAAGGCATTGCTTCCTTGCCTTTTACCCCATTTGTTTAAAATGTCTGTTTTCTTCTATTTTATGATTGCTTTGTAATAAACATAGTATATTAGCACAGTAAGTGTGCTCAAATATTTAATACTGAAAGGGCTATATAATCTAAAACTTTAGAGGTTACTGAGTAAAAGCATAGAGATGAGGAAGCAGAGAGTTTAGGAGAGAAAGTAATTTATACACAGGGCCTAAGAGAAGGGAGTAGATGAGATAGGATTAAAAAGGTAGATTAGGGACCATGTAGATAGAAAGGCCTTAAATGCCAGGCAAGGGAGACTAGAATCTATTCTTTAAATACCAAAAATCCTTATGACTTACTTGATATTTTAATTTTTCTATGATGCTTTATAGTGCCTGAGATTTTATTAAAAGTTATCTATAAATCATTCATTTATTCATTCAATAAACCTTCATTCTAGTAGATGCAGGGATGGGTTTTCAATCACAGGATGAATAAATTAAGACCCTATCCTCAAGGACTCGTCTAGAGGAAAGACCACTACATGAACAAATAATTAATATAATATCATACTATAATAGAATAAACTCTGGGGACAGCTACATACAACTTGCTGTCAGAGCATGTAAGAAAAGGCAACTGATTACCAGGGGAGTAATATTTTTCTACCGTTCAGTAGGGACAAAGTTATTTCAAATGCCTTTTTACTGCTGGCTACCTTTATTGCTTTATATGATAAGGTCATTTATTATAATTTATGTTCTTTACCATGGAAAATATCCAGACACTGTTCATTGGTCTGTTGATAAACAATGCCATTTTTTGAACATGTTCCTATTTGCAACTCTACCCCTTTGCCTCATGGATTGATTTGACATTTGTGTTTATTGCTCTGTTTATGTGTCTATCTCAGTCATTCTAGAGAAGGGATCTTTGTTTTACTTAGTTTTGTATCTCCAGCACCTGGCCCCATCCCTAGTGCTCAGTTAATGTGTGTTAAACCGAGTGTATCTTGCCAGCTCTGTCTCCTCCTTCAGTGGAAGGAGGAAAAAAGTTTATGTCTGTATTTAGGCCCCAGATAGTCTAGGGAAAAAAACACAGAAAAAATCTAAATTTTCTTCTCCTTGCTTTCAATAAACACCAATTTCCTCTCTTTCACAGACATAGGTATTTAAAATAAAAGGCAATGAACATAAAACACAAAACCTCACAAATTCTCTCAATGTTCAGTCGAAATTGCAAAGATTTACTGAAATGCTTAGAGGTGAAATTACTTGGTGATAGCTAGGGAAAAGCACAAGTAAAGGGCATAGATAAAGCGAAATTGGCCCTGGGCTGATAATTGATGAAGCTGAGGGATGGCATGATAATGGTATGAGGTTAATTTGTACTAATCTGTCTACGGTTGTGTATGTTTGATTTTTTCTACAAAAGGAACTTTAATATAGGAGGTTGTCAGAGCACATGAGCTGTCTAATTTTGGTCCTGTGGCTATTTCTTACGTCAAGTGAAAAGTAGAAAGTCTGCTTGAGTTTGAAATTGTTTGGGACTTGGATTGGTCGAGCTTGTGTCTTATTTGCACACTGACTTCATTATTTCGCAGATTATGTTGTTCACGTATTTGTTATGGGTCTTGCAATTAGAAGGAATCCAACAAGTGTGTCTTTGTTATGTGATATTAAGGCCACTGAGCCACGGACAGTAGATGTGATGGATTATTCACTTACTCAAGTTCTCGCCTGGTGCCCAAGACCAACCAGAGTCGTAATGTGTCACGGCCTGAGAATGTGTGGACCCATTCACGTTTAGTACCTGATCAGTCACAGTACATTTCGAGTTATTTTTTTCAATAGTACGGATGGGTTGGCACCAAACTCACCATCCTGTGCCGCCCATTGTACCTTTTGTGTCATCAGGGAGCATTTATGAGACTGCTAGCTGTGGTTAAGGGTAAAACTGCTGACGTTGGAACACAGTTTTTCATCTATATCAAATTAGCCCTTTGAACCTACAGCCTTGATTTGCTAGAACCTGAGTGTACTTTCTTTTACAAACTTGGAGACAGCTTGGGTTCTTTCTCTCTAAGAACCCAGTGATCTCCTCTGCCTTCACATCTCACTTATTCAGGTTCCCACTGACTGCTGGAAGCCTGCTAGTTTGTGACATCAAAAGCACAATATGGAATTCCAGGCTGGGATGGGCCTGTCGGGTTTCCTTCTAAGATGGACAGAGGGAGCATCTTCTTCAGGGTGTTCCGTTGCTGATTCCTGCTTGCCTTATGTAGTACCTTAACTGCATAATACACCCGAGAAGGTTCAAAGATAACTATCAAATATACAGACCGACAATCTCTTGTGACTCATGTCCCTATTTTACTTAAAGCCTCTGCTAGTTCCCTTTTGTGTTGGAAATTCTTCTTTTGTGAAAAGACAAAAACATAGAGTTTGGGTCACATACCCTACAAGAGGCAAAAAGATGGAATATGTTGACTTTTTTCCTGCTATGGAATACCTAAATGGGAAAAGAGAAATGAGACTTTTCTAGCCCTAGATGCCTGTTGGATTCCAACAAAGTGTTTAATATAATTGGTAAACAATGCAGCCCATTTTCTAAATGAAATTTTTAGTTCCCTCTTTTCCTACAGGAAATTAGATTACAAAGAACTCTACAGAATTCTTGCAGCACCAAGTTCTATGAGAAACTCACTATGAAAATCTGGTTGTAGAAAACAATGGTTGCTCCTGGCACATCTCCTTTTTCATGTGGGAGAGACAAAATATTTCCTTTAAATGGTAGAATGACAATCAGTTCTCAGTATGTAAAGTTGAGAATTGTGACTATCAAGATATTATCAAATATATAGTACATACAGTCTTCCAAGTACTATGCTTGACACTGTACAAAAGAAATAGGAGACGTTGCCCCTGCCCTTTAAGATCGTCTCTTAGTTGTGGGAGATTACAGTTAAATGCATAAAACAGCTAGAAGACTCAGACTTACCTCCTTATAACAATAGTTTTCTTCCTCTGTCACTTCAGAATCAAACTTGGTGCCTGTGCCTGGCTTCATTCTTTAAAAGTGTTTTAAAACATTTTTGGGGGGTGGGGGGATCAGAGTATAGATTATAGCTAATGAGAAACTTGAATTAATAGCAGTAAACATGAAACTATTATTTTAAAAAAATAATTCTTGAATTTATTGTTACCATAGCAAAGAAAATTTCATATATTACCATCCTAAGAAAACATACATCCAAGTATTTTTATACATAAAATGCAAAATAATGGATACCTTAATCAGTGTTTTTTGGGATTCAAGTCACAGAAACTTACTGGCACTTGCTTAGACACAAAAATAGGAATTTATCAAGAAATATAAACCTAGCCTGGCTGGTGTGGCTAAGTGGTTGCGCATTGACATAGGATCCAGGAGATCACAGTTTGGTTCCCGGTCAGGGCACAGGCCTGGGTTGTGGGCTTGATCCCCAGCAGGGGCCTGGCAGGAGGCAGCCGGTCAATGACTCTCATCATTGATGTTTCTCTCTCTCCCTCTCCCTTCCTCTCTCTGAAATCAATAAAAATATATTTTTAAAAAACTTAAGAAATATAAAGCTAGATATGGAATTGGAGAGGAAGGAAGACACTCCCGCCTTTGGAGGGACAGAGACGGGGATCTAGCAGCATGCTCTCAGACTCCTTTACGACGCATAACCTTCCATCTTACTGGATGCTCTCTCCGCTGTCTGCATTGCACTTCTGGGGCAGAGTCCACCCCACAGCTGCAAACAGCATGCCTTTCATCATGGGGACGGTAGAGCTGGCCTGCTTCCCCACATCCAGTTCCAGCTCTGAAGGAGCAGAGATGAGTGGTCCAGTCTGGGCCAGGTAGCCATTCTAGTTCAGAGGGGCATTGCCAGGGAGCCGGGTCATGGAGTTAAAAATACGGTTCCTGGAAACTACTCTTAACAAAATAATAGTAGTTCCACTTTTTATTAATATCATTTTAAAAACATGCCTCCCCAGAGTTCATCACTAGGCAATACTTATTGTTGAATTTTATACTCGCGTAAATTGCATCATGTCATATTTCCCAACACGTTTGTATTCTCAAGAAAAATTGTTCTCAGCAAATCCCAGGTCCACTTTAAGCGAGCAGATGGATGCCCTGCGTAATAACATAGGGTATTGGTTAATACTGATTAATGAATTTCTAAGAAGCATTTCTGTTTTACAAATAATAGCTCATGGTCGTTTTAAAACATATGGTTTGTAATACGAACAAGGCCACAATACAAATAGTGCAAATTAAGAGCAAGCATCTTCCATTCCTCATCTAGCAGAACATGCTTGGGGCAGAAATATGGTCCGCATACTTACTGAAAGAAGCAGTGAGAGAGTATAATTGAAAAATAAATGTTAACAAAGGCATTGACAGCATCTTACTCTGAAGTCAGTCACGTGGTTCTGTGTAATTATTTTAACTTTTAACATAAAAGTTAATGTTTCTACAGAAGACAAATATTTATAAGCCAGACTCTCCGTCATCACATACAAAGAACAAAGCAAAGACGAGGGAGAATAAGATCCCAGCACGCAGAACGCTGGAGAGAGATCAGAGGTCTCTCGGGGAGGCCCGCGCCTGTGTTTCTGCCCTGTTACTTACTTTGTGTCCTTAGTTAAGTTTCCTAACCTCTCTGGCCTTATTTTCCCCTGCCTCGAGGACTCAGCTAATGTGTATAAAGTACTTGGAGTTCCTGGAACATCATAAGTTCCCAATACGGGGGAGCTGCCGTCTAATCTCATTATTGTCATTGGCATTATCATTCTCTTCCTCGTGGTTGGGGCGGGTTAGCCAGCGCCCTGAGGCTTTTCCATCTCACCACTCACCCTCCCGTGGCCCTGCTCTGTGCTCTTCTGCTGTGCGTGGCTCTCCTTGCTCTTCTGGTGTGGGACCTACCCTCGGACACCACCCTTTCACTGCTGTCTCCCAAACTGATACCTGCAGGTCAGTGTGGAAAGGACATCCCAAACTTAACGTGTCCCAAACACAATTCCTTATTTCCCCCGGAATCTGGCCCGTATCGGTAGGGGTGGTGTACCCACAAGTGGGGACAGTGAACCCAGAAAGAGGGCACACAAGCAAGGATTCCCTCAATCTCTCAGCTTGCAGCTCCTGACCCCACAACGCCCCCCGGGAGCCGGCACCATTGTCTTGCTCTTGTGAGTCCACGCGGTATGACAGGGCGACTTCTGGGCTAGGAACAACTATTTCTGGGTTCTAATTCTGGTCACCTCTGAACTCTAGGACTTCAGCTAAGTCACAGCACTGTCCTGTGGCTTAGTTTCCTCACTCGTATTTTAAGGGTAAAGATACTATCACTAAGGTAACCGTATAATTTTTACCCAAACCAGGACACTTTTGAGAATGAAAGCAAGCTGTTAATAATGAGTGACAAGTATAAACTGTTGCTATCCTGGGGACACCGGGAAGTATAGAGACCCTGCTGTCACCCAAGTCCCCTCCTGCATTCGTGACGTATGATTTTGTGAATTCCCACTACCACGATAAATATGATTTGTTACAAAGCATTGTGTACATAATTAGGAATATATGTTAATATTAAAATAATCTGATAACTAAAACAGTATATTAATGTTAAAATCTGTCATTACTACTAAAGTCATATGAAGTTAAATTGGCTTTGATGGTTAGCCAGAGAACCCAGGCAATACATAAAACATTGTCTTCCTGAAAAATTATATTCCGAGTCTAAATAGATCATTCTGAATTGTTCTGTTTTTAGGTTTGGAAGCTAGGTATTTTCAAATTTGTTTGGCCTAAAACAGACTCCTTCAGTTTCCCAGGTATACTCTGCGATTCCATTATCTGTATTTTACCTCGAAGTCTATAATCAACTTGTTTTGCCAAGATTTGACCGATTACTTTATCATGTTCAGTTGTATCTCATCTCGATCCATGACTTCTGAGAGGAAAAGAGTACTGGTTCTCTTATACATAAGCCAGTTTATCTCCTTACCACCTAAGTTGCTCCTTTGGAAAGATTTTCATTTCCGACTGTTCTTTTCTTAAGGTTTGGTGATCTAAGCCACTTTTCATATACATACATATATATTTCAGAAATTATAACAGCTATTAATATAGCATTTATTGTGAACCATGCATTGTTCTAGGCCTTTTGCAGATAAGAACTCACTGAGTCCTCACAACCACCCGGGGAGGTAGGTTATACTATTAGTCCCCATCATAGATGGCCAGTTGGCATGGAGAGAAGTGACTTTCCCAGACCCAGACGGTGTGATGGAGTCTGGCTCCAGGCTGCACTCCTATGTTTACAAGAGTAAGTTGGACACTTTGTTTTGCCCTTAGTGAGGGTCATAGCTTTTAGGGTGGCAACTTCTGTAGGCTTAAAGCTGTCTCTCTGGTTTCATTGGATCTTTTCACAGAGTTTGCACAGAAATCACGCCTGCTGAAGTCAAGTAGGAATCCAGCCAAGGACATAAATATGTCCTGAGTGTCCTGAGAGGAGAACGAAGTGCTGTGGAAGTTCGAGAGTTTTTCTTTGTGGGGAGGGAAGTTTTATAGTGCGTAAAATTTTGTGGAATCCATAGAAAATGCCATTTCAGCACAAGGAAATAGCCTCAAGTAAATGAGAAAACTCGGTATTTATTAAAAATAGGAAAAATCTCTGGAGCACAGGGCTTATGAAAGGAAGTGATAGAAAATAAGATTGAAAACCGCAGGCAAGATCATGAGGGATCTTTGGGACCAGAATAAAGAGTTTAGCTTATTCTGTAGAGCAGTAAGTTTCAACACTCTCCTACTCCCGACAAACCTGCGAGATCTGCTGCATCCCTCTCACGCAGCTGGGACAGTGTAAGGGCTTGGGCTCCGGTGGCCGCCACTCACTACCTGTGGCAGCTTAGGCAAGGTAAGCCCTCAGGGACAGTGTTTTCTCATCTGTAAAAAGAGGCTAAGAATAGACCTACCTCGTGGGTTTTTATGAGGATGAATGAGTGAAGCATCTGAAGTGCTGTCATTGTTTTAATATCATCCTCGTAGCGGTGGATCACTGGGGCAGAGAGTCTCTTACGGCGTCAGAGAGAGGATCAGACCCCGTGGAATCCAGGATCTAGCATCCCTACCATGCTTCCGATCCCCCGCTCCGTGGAGTCATTCTTCTAAAGGGTTGTGTAGGTTTGTGGTGGCAACAGGACCGTGAGTGGAATCCTAGAATAACCACCCAGGAGCTGAGCCTGTCAGGTGGGCAGGTAACTTAATTCCTGGGGGTTGTCTTGCTCCTGTCTGTAAAAGGAGGACAGGGCTTTCTCTTGGCACAGTAGTTACATATACCTGGCACATAGTAGGTCCTAATTAAATGGTGTGGTTTTGTCTTTTATATGTTGATACTTAGGCAAACCCTAGTCCCAGATGGCATCTCAAAGGAAAGAGCTGGCCAACTAGGGCACTTTAGCAGCTTGCCTGACCCCAGTCACGTTTTTTCCGCGCCTCAGGATTTCAATCCGCAGGTTCCACCTGGAACGCAGGGCTCTTTGGTCTTTCTGTGTGCCTGTTCTGCTGTCTCCTAACGGGTTTCTGTCTGTTAGCTTGGGTTGAAAGAAATGTGTGAGGAGAATCAGAAAGGAAAAGTGAGGGGAGGGTCTACAGTTCCAGTAATTTTTTTTTCTATTTGTAAAAATATCTATTTTAACTTGGGGAGTTTATTCATATGGTTACCTTAAGGTAGGAAATGGAAAACTAGGTGAATTTTTGAGATTCCTTTTTAGCTGCGTGATTGCATTTTTGTGATACGATAGTGTGATTACGCTATTATAGCTTAGGTCGTAGGGTCTTAAAATTGGGACGGCTTCCTGAATTCGTATTTATGATTAATTCTCGAGATAGGTGTGCTTGGGCCGCCGGCCAGCTCTGTGCAGAAGATGAAACGACTGCCTGCCTCATTAGCGGCACTGCATCCTGGACCCCTGTGCAGCGAGTCACTGAGGAACAGGGCTCGTTTCAGTCCTGTCGGGTCTCATAAGACAGGCCCAGAGAAGCTGAGCCGTCTCTCTCTAATGTTCTGGTTAGGACATCGCCGAGCCCTGCTGAGGCTGCAGACACGGCTTAGAGGAACTTTCACACCATCTGCAAAGAAAGCTTGCAGCATAGCTCTGTGAAAGCACTGACTGAAAAGCCTAAAAACCATTCCTCACATTTATTTCAGAGTAAAATCTTGGTTGATTGTGACTCCAGCATATTCACCCCCAAAATACTGACCTGAATGATTCCATAATTAAAAATTTCTAGTTATTTTTAAAAATAAATGTTTAGCGCCATACCGCCCTTTAACTTTAAGGCCAAATATCCATGTTAGTTCTGAATGGCAGAGCTAATCTAAATTATAAATGTATTAAAGCAAGAAATGTTTGTGTTCATTGAAAGGATTATATTTAAAGATGTCAGAGAATGATGAGACCATCATTCAGTATTAGGAGCAAAAAGACAGAGTTGAATTTATTGTTGTTATAAGGGAGTTATTCTGGGATCAGGCAAACTCTCCAGCAGAGCAAAGCACTGACCTTCTAGAGGGTTTGAGCAAAGGGTGGAGCTCGGGGGTCTGTAGATGCTCTAACGCTGGAGTAGGTTGGTGTCATCTGTAGAAGTTTGGTTACTTGGCTATGACTATTGTTCCGTTGGTCCTCAGAGATGTATTTATTGAACTGGATTTGTTCCTAACTGGCTACTTCAGAAGCAAAAACCATCATTGATTGATGGGCTGGCTTCTAAAACGTGTTCAGTAAGGCAAGTTGTCTGTTGATTGGATGAATTTAAAACCAGTTCTGGTGGCTTCTTGTGTCCATGGCTAAAGAACAGTCTTTTCCGAGGAGTGTGAGAACTTTTGCATTGTCGGTCTCAGCTTTTGTTGTTCACTCGGTCCAAGCTGCAGGAAGATGTCATTAAGGACCGCCCAGACCGTCACTTCTGTTGTTGATTCATCTTGAAAATGGGTTTCGCTTGGGAAAATCTGATCTGCAGTTTGTCATTCAACAGAATTTCATTTTTTGTTTTGTTTTTGAATCATTTATGGAAACATCTGCCAGGACAGTGGCTATGTCGAAGCAGTTGAGACACTACACAATAAACATTAGATGACTATGAGAAAAACAAGAAGAATTAAAAGTATTATAAGAAGGGACTTCACTGCCATAGCCATAACCTAAGATTTTTCTAGCGTGACCAAGAAAACAAGTCCCAGTGATCCCTTTGGTAGTCCGGCTGCCTTGTCTTTTAACTTAAACATAGATTGTTTTATCTGCAATGTTAATTCAGTTGTAACATGAAGTGTTAGCAGTGGCTTTGGTTGGCCAAAAGGAAGTCTGAAACCATTCTGTTATCTATAACTAGAACTATTATTTTGATGGTCTTGGGTGGAAGCTGTCTCCTCAGGTGGTCATCTCCTTGTTCTGGGAATCTTGGATGAACAGTCAGCTCCCATGGAGCGTCTGTTTCTGGACGTGCTCTGGAGAACCTCAGTCTGGGTTCACTAATGCTCTTACTTCCCAGCTCTGCTAAGGTCCCTTCCATCTTTTTCCAGATAGCGGAGGATCTTGCTAGTTCAGGCTCATTCAGGGATTATGTTTTTCATCTTGATAGATTCAACATCCAGCCCATGCCTGGTACAGTACATATTTATAAAATGAATATTTAGCTTTATATTATTCCAGTGAGTGTAAAGGTGATATCTCATGGTGATCCTAATTTACACTTACCTGATGACTAATTTAATATTTAGTATCTTTTTATGGGTTAATTGGCCATTCTGGTTTTCTTTTGTGAAGTTCAAAATTTAAGTCCATTTTTTAAAAATTCAGTTGACTTACTGAGTTGTAAGTGTTCTTTATACATTCTGGATACAAGTCCTTTGTCAGATATATGTAGTGGAAATATTTTCTCCCAGTCTGTGCATTGCCTTTTATTTTCTTAACCATATATTTTAAGAGCAGGAGTTTCAATTTTAATGAAGTTCAGGTTATTTATTTTTTTTTTTATTATAGTTAGTGCTTTTTGTGTCATAAGAAATCTTGGCCTATACCTAAGTTGTGAGGGGTGATTTTCTTTTAGAGTCTCTTAGATTTAGCTTTTATTTGGATCTCTGATCTATTTTGAATTAATTTTTGTATGTGGCACAAGATATGGATTGAGGTTCATATTTTTCCGTATGACTACCCATCATTCTGGCGCCATTTATTGGGAAAACTATCGTTTTCCCTATTGAATGATATTAGTATCTTTTTTCTACATTTTAGATTATATATAATCTACATAGATTATATGTCTATTCTTATGCTATTCTTCTTTTGGTCCTTAATATTTTTTAAATTTTAGTCTTAAGAAAAAATATCATTTACCATTCTTTTAAACTGCAAAGTCTCTTCTTTATGTAGGTTTGAGTTTATTTATATGAACATTCGTATTTTTACAGGTATAGATATGCTGAATAACCAAGTCTAACATAGATGTGTTTCTGTCCATGATTCCTGCCAAATCAACATCCTTTTATTCTCTACTCTTTTTTAAAAACTATATATTTTTAATTGATTTTATTGATTTCAGAGGGAGGAAGGGAGAGGGAGAGAGAAACATCAATGATAGGAGTTGCCTCCTGCTCGCCCCCTGCCGGGGATCAAGCCCGCAACCCCGGCCGGGGCCCTGACAGGGACTCGAACCTCCATCTCCTGGGTCCCAGGTCGATGCTCAGCCGCTGAGCCACGCCGGCCGGGCCAGTCTCTACTCTTAACATAGAGTTCTGAGCGTGCTAAACATTTCGGCAGCAGCGGTTAGATATGTTTGTGAATCCTTATGTGATACTGTATCTCAAACCCTGTGGAAGGGCTTCCACACTTGTCACTTCTCAGAGCTGCTTTTTCTGAGATATTAGTTCAATTAATTAAGCGTCTTCCTTTTGTGCATCCAACTCTGTCGTCCGCTCTTCTCCATATTCTGTCTCTAACCAAGGACCTTAGACCCTTCTATGTTAGAAAAGATCTATTTTCTAGGTTTCAACCCTCTCAGTTCTGTCTTACCTCTTGCCTTTTCCCTCCCATTTAAAGTGAGTTTTCTTTTCGGGGGTTGTTTACGTCATGTCAAAGGAGCTGACAGCTGTACTTCTGAGTTTTCATTCTACAAGCCGTTGAAAGTTTCAGGTGGCTCCATTTTCTAGCAGTTTACAGCAGTGACATGCACGAGCTGCAAAGACTGATAGTGCCGTGAACACTGGCACGCTCATCAGCCGGCCTGAGAAGCACCCCTGCAGTGCCTGGACCTTTCAAAGCCGCCTGGGTGCCCCTTTCTCCTCCAAGAGCAGAGCAGGGGCACACAGGTCGCTTTTTTATTGATCTTGAATTGTTTCGCTGATGAGCCTTTGCTTTTTCTTGTCATTTCACTGCATATATTTTTTATGTTTAAAAAACATAAAAGTTATGTTTTTTAGTTTTGCATGGATTTGAAAGTGATAAAAATGGAATCATAGTGAATATGTGTTCAAGTGACTTTCTTATTTTGTTCAATGTTATGTTTGAGATTCATTCTTAAATTAAAAAAATTTTTTAATTGCAGTTTACATTCAGTATTATCCTGTATTAGTTTCAGGTTTACAGCAAAGTGGTTAGAAAATCATGTACTTTACAGATTTGTTTTTATGTATTAGTGCTGTTCACCTGTTTTACTGCAATATAATATTCTGTTGTGTGAATATTCCATAATTTATTTCGCCATCCTTCTTTGAGTGGAACTTTTAGGTTGTTTGCAGTGTTTTGTTATTAAAAATCAAGGCTATGAGTATTGCTGTGTGTGTCACCTCGAACACATTCTGAGAGTTTCTTTTAGACAGAAGGTCTTAACTATTTGTGTGCCGTCAATTCCTTGGGAAGTTTGTGAATATTATGGGCTCCTCCCAGAATAAGGTGCCTTCTTGTCCCACCTTCCCCCCATCTGCCACCTCGCAAATAGAGTTCAGACCAAAGAAAAGATGTTTTTGTCAGGAGTAGATTGACTTCCTGTTGTAATCCTAAATTCTTTTTAGCAAACATTTAAATATTAGATTTTAATGTGTAAAGTTTCCAGTCTGGAAACTGGATTAGAGAAGCATATTTTTTTATAGGGGAAATGAATTCAGCCTTTGTAAGTTAGGGGTTGGGAAGAACTGTACTAATGAGCTTTTCCTGGTGTTTATTTATATCACATTTCTCAGCATTCCTCTCCTAAAGAAGTCATCTTCCTTCACACAGTACACAGGGCTGTTTGTTACTGGCATTGGGGCACGCAGGGGATGCTAGCACATGGGCAGTTCATTCTAGCTCAGAGGAGGAGCTGGCGAGGGAACCACTATTGTCCAAAGCAAATATATATTCTTGTATTTTATATGCTTATTTAAATTCCAAGTAACACATCCAGAATGTGCATAAGTAGGTGGGGCTACAAAATTGCCCTTCTAGAAGGCATATTTACCTTTAAAAAGTTATACATGTTTCATAAAAAACAAACAGATGACATGAAAACACAGTTTACCCTTAGTTTGATTTTTGATGTGTTTTCACAGTGAAAAGCATGCATTTCTGAAATAATCATTTAGTTTTAAAATAAAACAGGTTGCATTAAGAAGTATCTGATACTTAGTGTGATTTTAATAATTCATTCTACACAGTGTTCCAAGGAAACACTGCTGTCCTTGGTTAATCTGCAAAAAAAAAAAAAAAAATTTAATTTAAGCCACCTTGAACTTTGAATCATCACAATATCATCAAGAAGAAATTGCATGAGAAGTGAAAACTAAATCTCCTTCCTAGAACAGGAATGTGAGAGGAGTTCAGGAGGAAACTCGAAGGTAATCCAGCAATCACTGCGTAGTTTACGACCACAGATGGCTTGTCTTTGTACTTTAGAGCTGGAACGAACTGTGAAGTCGTAAATTCATCCGTTTTAAAGAAGCCCAAACTGAGGCTCAGGATGGGGAAAAGTCATTCTCTCTATTCCTTAAGTAAAGATCGTAAATTTTTAACATACTCAGTGAAGAGTGGTGGTGGCACTGGTCTATTGAGTACTTACTCTACAGCAAACATTTGCCTAACCCTTTCTGTATGTTACCTCATTTCATTTCTGCACCCAGCCCAGGAGGTAGGAAACGGTAATCTCATTTTAGAGATGAGGGAACTGAGATTTAGAGGTTTCTTCACTTGTTGACAGTAACACAGTTATTTAGAGGTAGAGCCCTTTCAACAACAACCACTTACTTCAGGCTTATCACACAAGTTTTTTGTTAGAAACCAAGGAATCAAATAGAAAGAAGGCGGGGTTTCCCCCTCCCAGTGATTTACATGTGAATCCCTAGACCCTAACATGTAAGATGCAGGTGTTAAATCAGTAGCTTTCAAATGTCTTTGACCACAACCCTCAGTAAGAAATATGTTTACATTGAAAACAAAGCACACGTTTGTGTATTTTATTTATATGTAACTTCATAGCCAAACGTTTTGTGAAATATCCTTGCTGTGTGCTGTATGTGCTAATACTTTCTATTCCATTCTATCCTGTTTTATTACATTTTTTTATAAAAGACCAGTTACACACTGGCCAGTGTGGCTCAGTTGGTTGGGCGTCATGCCAGGCACTGAAAGGTTCCTGGTTCAGTTCCCGCTCAGGGCACATGCCCGGGTTGCAGACTTGATCCCCAGGAAGGAGCATGCAGGAGGCAGCCGGTTGATGTTTCCCTCTCACATTGATGTTTCTCTCTTTCTGTCTCGCTCCCTTCCTCTCTCTCTAAAAGCCAATTAAAAACTAAAAATTAAAATAAAAATTGAATTTTTTTTTTTTAAAGACCAGTTACATTAAATGATTTTATAACCCATCTATGGGTCACATTTTGAAAAAGATACATATATTAAAAGGACACTTTTTGTGTGTGTGTATAAAACACTGGATACTGAAAGTCCTCCAGAGCTCCTTTAGCTATTTCTTCTTTTACCTGTCTCCCTATCTTACTTGGGCGCTCATTTTGTTTTATCAGTTCAGGAGGTTACCTGTGGACTGTCAGTTACGGTGGTGACGGTGGAGCTGCCCCACCTGAGACTCATTTCCCCGGCTCAATTCTTACCTAATAAACAACTATCGTTTATATTCTGTGGCTGCGAATATCATTTAGCACAGAGCCAACTAGTGTATTCCCAGTTTATTTTATCTGTTTTTAATTTTTTTCTGGTGATAATCACCCTATTTTTTTATCACTTGCAGTTTTCTATGTGCCTAAGCTTAATTTTTCCCCAGGTGTCCATCATAGCTTTCACATACCTATAAGTCGTGTTTGCCCTTAGGTCTGATTCTAACCGTATTATATCAGATGCTTTGCCAGTCCGCCTCATTGCAGAGCACTCTGCCCCCTGGGCCTGGCCCCTGCTCCGCCCGCCGCACACTCCTGGGCTGCCCTCTGCGCTTAGGCTGGCTCTTCTGTTTCCTGGGTCCCGGTTCTCTCTCTTTCTTGGTTCCCTCCCTCGTTTTGCATCCACACATGTTAGAGAAAGTTCCACAGAAAGAGAACATGGAGAAAACTTTCTGAGCGCATGCATGTCTTAAAATGCTTTTAGTGTAGCTTCCCCAGTTGGCCGATAAAAAGTTGGGCATAGAATTATAGATTGGAAACACTTTTCTCTCAGGATTTGGAGGGCATTGCTCCCCTGGGTGATAGTAACTCCCTCAGGTTCTGTGGACCACTGGTCTCTGTCACAGCGGCAGAGTCCTGTCCCTGTAGTGCCACAGCAGCGCACTCAGCTCCCTGGGCCGATGCCTCCAGACGAACACTAGGGACAGTGATAGCACCTGTTTCACAGGAATCCTCTGAGGACTAAGTAGTAGGCTAAAGAGACAGTAAGGAAGCAAGTGGATAGACTTGTGTCCCAGTAAGGTTTTATTTATAAAAACAGACAGCAGGTTGAATTTGGCCCGTGGGCTCTAGTTGGCCAACCCCTGCTCTAGACGAATCTCCCAGTCAGTGTAGAATATGTATCACTATGTGTGATATATAAGATATGAGCTTCTTTATAGGACATATTTACATGTTACTAATACACAACATGCCATATTATAATACCTGTGTGTGTGTTTAGATTTTTGCCAATCTTGTAGAAATCTAGCCTCATACTCTTGAAACGGTTGTTTCCCCCTGCACACGTGGCCCGCTCAGCAGATTTCTTTATTGAATCCCCAAGTGCTCCAGTCGTACAGAGTTTTCTCCGTAACCTGTCCCGTGTTTCAATGGCCCAGGTCGTGCTTTGCTTTTGGGGTTCTGCCTCTTGGCGCCGTCAGCCTTTCGCCTAAACTCTGCCCTCGGCGGCCGTGTTGGTGCAAACCCTTCCCCGCAGAGCAGAGCCTTCTGGCCGCGGCGTCTCCCACCCTCCTGCCCAGACGGACAGCCCTTGTTTGGAGAGGAGTGTCTGTGACCCGTCTCCAGCTCCGTCCCGTGCATTCAGCCAGGTGCTGAGTGTCTCCTTCGTGAGCCGGTCGCTGTGGCAGGCGCTGTGGCAGGTCCCCGTCGCGCTCCGTGCCGCCTCTCGCCCTCTCCCTCCTCCTGCGGGGTGCATTCAGGCCCTGTGGCTTTGCTTTCTTCGCGTGGGGACACGGAGGCTCAGAGGAGCAGGAAGCCTGCCCCGAGGCACGTAGCTGACAGGTGGCAGGACTGGAAGCCAGAACTCCAAGTCCAGGATTCTTTCTGACAGTCCGTGCTCCCTCGCGTGAAGGAGATGGCCCTGATGAAATCTTACCATTCCAGAACAGCCTTTGCCAGTAAAACACTGAGGATGAATCAGCCTCATGTGGGAAAAAATAGGACTTGAAGTACAACCTCTTTGTCTGACAGATGTCCAAGGCCTCTGGAGTTCACTCCTCTGGACCGGGTGTGTGTCCCTCTGTGTGGACGAGACACTTCCCTTCCTATAAAGGTGTCAGAGCTAAACTACGGCACTTGGAGGTTTCGAGCCCAAGGCAGCTGCCTCCCCTCCATGGTCTGTGTGTCCATGAAAGGTAGTAGACCCTGGGCGGAGACTCGACCTCGAGTGGGCTTCCTCCTGCACCCAGTGTCTGAGAGGCCACAGATGGGAATAGCAGCGACCCTGTTAAAATCTGCTAACAGCAGACACTGTGGATAGTTTGTGTTCCAGGCACTAAATTATTGAGTCTATTTAATCCCTACAACATTTTCATGAGGTAGGTACTATTATTATCTCTAACATCCATTCCGAGAAATAGAGTCAGAGAAGTGACTTGTCTACAGTCAGCTAGTGAGTGATAAAAAAGTGCCCTTAATCACTACGCTGCACTCACCAGCTTGTCCAAAACCATGGGCATTAACCTCTCTAATCCCAAGTCCTCCCCCTGCCTTTTCTTTAAATACATCTTGACTGATTTCAGAGAGAGGAAGGGAGAGGGAGAGAGAGAGAGAAACATCAATGATGAGAGAGTCATTGATCGGCTGCCTCCTGCACGCCCCCAACTGGGGATCGAGCCCGCAACCCGGGCATGTGCCCTGAGCGTGAATCGACCTGCGATCTCCTGGTCAGTGCTCAACTGCTGAGCCACACAGGCCGGGCAAACCCAAGTCCCTTTTAACCCTTCAGGAGTTTAAAAATTACATAATCCTCCTAATCTAAATGCATAAAAAAATCCCCATTTATCTGATCCCCAAACTCAAAGCATCACAAAGGTCTCGGTTTACAGTTGTGATACAAATAAATAATACAATAATTAATAAATAGTAGTACAAGAATAAGCTGTTTATTTGCGTAAGCTCACAACTGTAAGCCACCTTTGCTCACCCCTGTATTCCTGATACCCTAGAAAATACACTGTCTTAGTATTTGAATAGTCCTTTAAAATATTTAACTGTCTGTATCCGTATCTATATAGACAGGTGGTTCCTCAGCGCGCTTACCTTCTGTGCACTCTTCTCACCGTTGCACTGAAATTTTCCTCGGCGAGCCACCAGTGGCCTTATAATTAGTAAATAAACGGTCCGTTCTCCGTCTTTATTTCAGTTGCTGTATCTGCATATCGAATGTTAAATGATTCCCAGTTTTAATTTTTTACCCTCCTTCGGGTACCTCTCCCTTTGCCACAGGGTCAGCCTATGGAAGAAGCCGAAGCATTGCAGCGGTTTGGCGGGCGCAGCTTACTGTTCGCTGTAAGGGTGGCTGTGGCTATTGGGGGGCTAGGAGAAAATGAGAAGATCCATGTGAAATGGCGAGGAACAGCTTTCTTGCAAAGATGCATGACATTTTTTGCTGGGAAAAGAACACCTTCCCGTCATTAAATGTTTCTCCTCTCCCGGCCTGATCCCTAGACGCGCCGGTCACTTTCAGAGAGCGGATGTGTAGCCGTCCGTCCGCGTCCAGGCGACAGCGTGATCCCTGCACTGATCCCTGTGCTCTCTTGCAGGTGTTCACCTTGCTGTGGATCGCCGACTGGATGGTCCGGCACTTCTGGAGGAAAGGCAAGGACCCGGACAGCTTCTCCATCCCCTACCTAACGGCACTGGGCGACCTGCTCGGGACAGCGTTGTTGGCCTTAAGCTTTCATTTCCTCTGGCTTATCGGAGATCGAGATGGAGATGTTGGCGACTAATAAGTCCTACAGACTGCTCTCAAGTTACCAAGAAGGAAAACACAAGATAAACCACCACGGTCTTGACTTCTGTCAGGGTTCTCTGCGGTTGGTCCCGATCCAATTAAATGGCCTTAACATTTTTTAAAGGAATTTGTGTTGAAACCAGAATGAACAGTATTTATGCTAATTTCACATAGACATAGATACAAGCTCAAACTCTGAAATTAACTAAATAGAAAAGAATATAGGATGTTTACAATGAATAACTTTAAAACCACAGACATAGCAGAAATGTACTTAATTATTGTTTAACTTATAATGCCAGTTTAGAGAGTTCTAGTTTAGCCTTTCTTGTTGCACAGATGTGTCACACCTACTGCATCGAACACCATAAAATGAAAGGGGCCCAAGCAAGCTTGTAATAGTTTCCACTGCACCCGCCTCTCTGCTAGCTGAGGATAAATTTGCCAGTTATTGGCTCCTGACCTGACCTAAATATGTTCTCCTGAGCATAAGATAGATTCACGTTGACGTGCTGCTATGAATTTCCTTGTGCCAATGCTAATTTCATTTCATCTCTCAGAGCCCTTGGCAGGCTGCCCTTGAAACACTATCATGACCTTGAGAGATCTTTAATGAAAGCAGTGGGTCATTTTTGGTCATCGATTTGTGGAAAGAATGTTGATCTTTCTCAGAAGACTTAATAGTCAAGAACCGGAGATAACCCGAGCTGCGTTTGTAGAGACAAGACGTGTGAGAAAGTGTGTGTGTGTGATAGAGATGAAGAAACTTTCGATGGAGAGCTGAATCTTGGCTTGTTGGTAGCAAAGATCATAGTGCCGTTAGAATATTAGCATTATATAGTTATTCTTAAACACATTTTATTGATATACTTTGGTCATTTGGTCCAAAAATTTTGTTACTGCCCAGAACTTAGTATTTCTTACCTACATTATAATAGTTTCTTCTTATTAAAAACAACTGCACCACTTAATGTAACATAAGATTTAAAATGGGCAAGTCATTCATTCGTTCTTCTGAAGTCGATGGAGACGTTTGGGTTCCCCATTCTAAGAGGGAAGTTGGCGGGTTACCTCGGCGGGTGCCTGAACATTTATGTCATCTGTTCACATGGGCTCATTTCCACAGGCTCTATCAGGTACCCTGCTGTGTCAGGTAGTTTCTAAACTCTGCTCTAGGTTCCAGACGCTTGGCCAGCACACACCTTAGTTACCCAATAGGTAAGCATTTTTATATCACATATAGTTCATTTTTAAGACCATCAAATACTTAATAATTTAATTGACAAGGGAAGAAAAATGCACATCAGCTTCCATCGTCATGGTTTAAGTTGTGAGTTATTGTTAAATATTGTATAAATAGTAGGTCATTTATACAAATACTGGGGAAGTGTTCCTATTAAGCTCTTTAAAATAAGGGGACTGTGGTTTAGAGTTATATATTTTTGCTTATTTTATAACTTTAATTATTCCATTCTTCTGCCTTGTAATGAAGCTTCTGAGGCAGAGAACTGAACGAATTATAGAATTTCTCCTTTGGAGAGTTATAATGTCACATAGTGAGCATTCTTATGAAAGAAAGAATGATTAAGTTAAATTGATGACTATTTATCTGCAAAGATTTTTTAATTTAAAAAATCCATAAATAATTTATTTGAGTTTATTGTAAAGTATTTGTAAATTACTTGTTTGCTTTTGGGCCATATGATTCATAAGCATTTATATTTCCCAATGATTTCTATTTTGATTTTTTTTAACATAAAATAGTGCACAACAAACCACATTTTAAAAAATTGATTTGAGAGAGAGGTGGAGAGAAACATCAATGTGCGAGAGAAACATCGGTTGCCTCCTGCACGTGCTCCAACTGCAGGTCAAACCCACAACCTGGGGATGTGCCCTGACTGAGAAATGAGCCCGTCACCTATGGGTGCACGGGATGGCGCTCCAACCAACTGAGCCACACCGTCCAGGGCCAGCAAACCACGTTTTTAAAGCATTTATCAACTTTAGTGCATTATATAACCTAAAGCACATTCAAATACACTGTATTATTTAGTATTCCCCACAGAACCTGTGAAATAGGGCAGGTAGATCTTTCTCCATATTATAGCAAAAGAAACTGAAACTCAGAAAATTACATTTTACAGGTTGCACTGCTGCAAAGTGACCAAATTGTGACTAAAGACTAGGTGTTTGATCTCCTAAGCCAGTGCTCCTTCTGTGACCCCCCCCCAAATACACCAGGAGTACCTAACTAGTTACCCGAGAGGAGAGCAACTGGAGAAACAGGATTATCTGAAGTAGAATAGAGTGTTGCTGCTGCTTTTAGATTTCAGACAGGGAAACCACTGATATATCTGGATGGTAAGTATAGCCAACTGTGAATGATTCATGTTCTAAGACCCAGGAAAACACAGATAAATGAAAACATCAGAGTAAAGAACATGCCTTATTTCATAGAACATTTCATTGCCACCACCCTTCCCAGATCCAGCCGTTCTCCAAGGATGCTCATAAATAACTAGGATGACTGGTTTGAGTTATGTCTCCTTTCCCCATCTTGGTGACAGCAACAAAATGTCTAAAAGGCATGTAATAAGAAAAAAATAAAGACATGGAAAAATCAGTCATCGATTAACTGAATTCATTTATAAGAGGGATGTAGATTCCTTTAAAAAATTTTACTGTTTTTTTGAAAGCCTTTCCATAAGTGTGCAACTGATAACATGACTTCTTTACCCACAAAACCCATTTATTATCAGTCTTAAAATAATGTGAATTCACAGTATTTATTTTTATCCAATATAAAAACTCCTGCTTTCCAAGCTTCCTGCTTTCACTAATCTACCAGGCACTTTATTTGCACACAGATAATTTTTAAAAAGCCTAATTTTCAATCTTGGCCACCAATCATTTTTTCTTTAAAAAATCGTTTTTTAGAACATGAACTTAGTAGGGTAATGTATCTTTTGGAAGACATAAAAAATTCCACATCATAGACTACCAGTGATGTAGCCAAATGAAGTACATTTTAAAAAGTCAGTATTGGGCTTCCTTGCCGTATGATACATCTATGGTCTTATAGTCTATCCATTTACAATGGGCATCTCCCATTCTTGAATTGTTGTAAACTCAAATAGGAATAAAATTGAAGAAATATTTACCCAGCCTTGTTGTATGTGTTTTTTGATGAATCAGATGGACTTCGAGCCTGTGTAGGACTCACCTGGAAGAGACTGGGTGACCTGTGTATGCATGCTGCGTTTATGAGTCTAATACATTGGCTTTGACCGTACCTAGACATACAGTCCACCGCTTGACCTCTTTGTCACTGTTTCTAGCAGTCTCCTCACTTCCAGCTTGGATTCCTGGGCCCAGCAACGCACACGCCCTCAGCTTCCACCTTCATGCTCTGCACAGCTCAGGCTCGGGACAGCTCGCCACCGAGCTCTGCCCGCCGTTGGGCGGCTGAATACGGCTGGTGACAAACACGTGGCTGCTCGCACAGACCTTTACGTTTATCGCCTCACACATCAAGTTAACCCGCAGCTGTCCAGCAGCCGGCTGTTTCCCTAATCATTTCTCTCTCTGGGGGATCAGGCTTTTGTCCCCACCACTCAGCTGAAAGTGTTCCTGTCGAGGTCACCAGCAGTCTCCATGTTGCCAAATCTAGGGATCAACTCTCAACAAGAATTCTCATCTCACTCGGTCTCTAAAAGTATTCGACAGTCTGCTTTCTCCATTTAGCTTCCAGAAATGTCCACCTTTTGCTTTATTTTCTGCACCCCTGGAAGCCCCTTCCCAGCCCCGCTGCTGGGTCCTCCTCAATCTCTTAAGTGTTGGAATGGCCTACAGCTCGGCTCTATTACCTCTTCTCTACTCGCCCTCGGTGACCTAACCCACCTCGTTGTTTCAGATATTCCCAAATTTATTTCTCTAGTCCAGGCGTCTCACCTGAGTTCCAGATTTATGTTTCCAAATGCCTGCTGGACACCTCCGCTTGCGTGACTGCTGGGTACCGCAAACATTTGAGCAACGTTTCAACCACTGGGCCTAATGGACACACAAACTCCTACCTCCAACTGCTGCAGAATACGCGTGAAGGGCTAATCTCCTTAATATGTAAAGAACGAATATAAATCAGGAAGAAAAAGGCCAACAACCAAGTAATAAAACAGCCAAAGACAGATGGTTCATTAAAAAGAAAAAAGATGCTCAGTATTATTCAAAGGGAAAGAAATGCTAATTAAAATCACACTGAGATACCATTTCTCACTATCAAATTGGCAAAAATTCAAAATTGGATAAAACATTCTTTCGGCAAGGCTGTAGGGAATCAGACACAGTTGCTGGTGGTGAATGGCAAGTTTACCATGATAAAAGCTCTGTCGAGGGGAGTCTGCCCACATCTCCCAGAATTAGGAGTTTATCATTTGATCCTGCAGTCCCACTGTTACCACATTAGATCCAGGCAAGGGAAGCCTCTGCCCCAGGCCCTTTGCCACAGGCAGCGGTTGGAATATAGCCACGACCCAAATCCAGTTCACTGCCTGTTTCTGTAAATAAAGTTCTATCAAATGCAGCTATGACCATTTGGTTCCATCTGTCTTTGGCTGCTTTGGCTCAACGATGGCAGAACTGAGTAGCTGCGAAAGAGCCCAGATAGCCTGCAACGCCTGAAGTGTTCACTGTCTGACTCACTGCACACAAAACAGTTCACGCACCCCTGCTTGAGAGTGAATTCTTCACATTTTATTTCTGAGTCTTCCTTGGGTACCTGGCACTAGCCAGGATCAGCAGTGCCATCAAGGCAGGGTGTCCCAACCTGAAACATCCTGCATGGGCTTCATCTGCAAAAAGCAGCTACCTGGACTCTTGGCTAATGACAGCCCAGGGTGATCAGACAGGGCTTGGGGAGCAGAGAATGAGGAAGGTGATCAGATATCAAGGGTATTTAAGTTCAAGGGTGGGGGTTCTGGCTTAGAAGGGGTCTTGCTGTGAGTGCGCTTTAGGAGGAAGGCACAGATGGACCTAGAAGTTTCAGGGGCCTGACTAGCGTTGGAATCCTGGTCACCGTGCTGTGAACACTGAAGGAAAGCACATCTAGCAATGCAGGAACCACAGCCTAGAAGTTGAAGAGGTGACATGGTCCGAGACGTGTTAGTCTACATTTACACTATAAAATTCCAAATGGTAAAGTTAACATCAGAATTTTCCTACGTGCTTTTTGGGTAAGATTAGCATTTTTGGCTCCCAAAACAAAACACAGTAACAACCTTTGGGAAAGTAATTGGAAGCCAGTTACTCACCGGGGTTGAGATGGGTGATGTAACATGAGTAACGATAGAAACAGTATTAACTAAATGGTGTTAGGGAACCCCAGAGGCGAAAAAATCTATAGACTGTTTCAATACAGATAGGTTCCGAAGAGCCAGGGCATTGCAAGTAATCACAGTTTTGCTACCTGTAGCCTATTGGTGGGGAAAATTAGCAGGGAATGGCACAGTTGACAGTCACACAAAAAGACCGTGCCTGGACACTGAAGAATCTTTGCATTTATTGGACAATTGACAAATACGTAAGTTCCTCTTTTCTACTCATTTTATTAAATCTTCATTGGATGTTAAAGGAAGACATTACCCAGAAGGCTGATGCTCTTGAAGCTATTTGGGGGACACAAGAAAGAGAGCCCCATACAGCTTGCCAACTCAGTCACCAATTCCAACTCCTCCGGGCAGAAAACTAACTGATTTATGTCAGGTCTGACATCCAATCAGCTGAGGCCAAGTAAGGGCAGGGGACATATGGTAATTGGATCGCCTCTTCCTCTAACAAAAGGAAGTAGGCAGAGGGAATGATTGTCACCTCTGGGGTGACACCAAGCCAGTCTGCACATCAGAGGGAAGGTGGCCTGAAAGGCCATTTTATCAGCTGCTAAGAATAGCTCAGAAAACAACCTTTGCTTCAGACTTTATGCAATACCATAACCAGGCACTTCCAGAAGTAAAAGTTGCAAAGTTATATAACTTAAAGCGATAAGAGCCGGAAAGAACCCCACCCCTGCCAGCACACAATGTGCATAAAAAATACTTGGATGATTTTTTCAGTGGTAACTTTCCGGCTGCCTCTAGATTGTTTAGGAAGCAAGATACCCTTAGGTTGAGTTTGGCTGAATCTCTCTTCCCCTCATATCAAAATGAGAGTTTTTATCAGTAAAACAGTGACTGGAAACAGCTCCAGACCGCCTCCTGGGAATGAAAAGCAAACGGATTCAATCTAGCAGTTACCTTGTATTCCCGGAGCAACTCTGGGCCTGGGGCTGGGCAGATAGTAAAGTCCCACGTGGGTAAAACCAAAGCCTTTAATGGTGATTTCCGGAAGTTTCTCTCCCGAGGGGGTAGTCAGGTAGCTTTGGGACCTAGGTCTCCTTGGTCTTGGGGACAGGCACGTGTATGCTGTTTGTATCTGACCCACAAACCTGCACTTGATGCTACGATTTGCATTGGATGCTGTACCACCAGCACCAGGAGCACCAGGAGGATAGCTTAAATACGTAGATCCTCTTGAAAGGACATCATTTGAATAAGGGACTTTGTTGCTGTAGCTATGAATAAATACGCATGAGGCATTCATTGCAAAGTGTTTTCAAAAAAAATCATTCTTGTGTTTTGATTCTCTGGTGCCTTAACGGTTTCTATTAATGGCATTTCAGAAATTGACTTTAACAACATATGAGATGCCTCTTTACGGAGAGAATAGCTCATGGCAGATGCTAATCGGACTTGGCATGATCTGGTGATTTCACGTCGCTTAATTTTAAAGAGACAGGTTTGATGGGCCCCAGTGAAAGCTGACCTAGACCATGAGTGAGGTTCACCTGTGAAACCACTTCTCCCCTCAGCACTGAGGAGAGTTCACAGGACGAAACGAGGTACTTGCAGTTAACAGTAAATAATCTGGGAGCAGGTCTGAGAAAATTCACAGCAGTTACTGATATGAATAAAAACTGTAAACCAACTAGATGTCCAACAATAGAGAGACGGTTTTAAAAATTAGGGTACATAATTTGCAATATATATATATAAAATACATATCATCATGTATAGTCATATTTCCCCAAAACATTTAATGACATGGGGGAAATTCTCACAGTAAAGTGAAAAAACAAACAAATCAGGATAGATGCAGTTTGCTCTTATTGTGGACTGCCTTTCCCCCCCCCCCCCCCCCCCCCCCAGGGATTAGAGAGAAACAAAGGGGCCACTTGGGTTTATCAATTTTCCTGGTAAATTAATGCAAGGAAACTAATACAACTCAGGTCAGGAGGAGTACATGCTTTAGGAAGGAAAAGAACCCTCACTAAGGTCAGGTCTGTAATTTCAGATCTTATTTTAGAAAAACAGCATCAGGACTCAACTCTATCCATACCCCCAGGGCCTCCCTTCAACCCCAGGAGCCCCAGCGGGCAGTGAGACTGTGCTCGCTGCTGCCCCTGATGGACTCAATGGGAACTGCAACACCGCAGGCAGCCTCCGGGCTGGGAAATGTGCAAGACAAGAGCAGGACTTGGCTGGCCATTTCCACAGGGGTGAGTGGCGCTGTGCTCAAGGGGAAAGGAGCAGGCTGGGGAGACCACGGGGAAAGAGAGAAGTGGGCAGAATTCAGGTACAAGTGAGGTCCATGTGGCACAGCCCTGAAGGCCTGGCTGGCATTTCTCACCGCCCCACATGAAAGCCACCCGAGGGCCTGAAAGATCACTGATGCCGAGACCGTGCTAATAGAGTCAGCTGTGGGGCCAGCGACCTCCTGGCCCTAATGTCAGGGATGCAGCTAATCAGTACCCCCACTCCCCCTAGTTCAGTATGACTTTGTAGCAACCACTGAACCATTCATTAAAGGACTTCTGATCTCCTTTGGAAGGAGTGTGCATCTGGTTCAGAGAAAGGGTCGTTGGAGATGCTGGCCTCCTGCCCTGCCTTGGGTGAGCCATGGCCGGCCCCTCACCATGGACCGCTGAACACTGGGGGCATCAGATAAAGGCCCTGACTTTCCTCTTTCCTAAGGGTAGCTCAGATATGCTCTGAAGACAGAGAAGGGGCTACCATAGGACTCAGTGACTTTGAGATGGAGGAAAGATAAGAAATATATGTGTTGTATAACTATGCATTTTCAGAAGATTGGAAGGAAACACACCAAATTATAACAATGTTTATCTAATAGTAAAATTTTAGGTGATTTTTTCTTTTTAATCCTCACTAGAGGATATTTTTTCCATTGCTTTTCAGAGAGAGTGGGAGAGAGAGAGAGAGAAACATCAATGTGAGAGACACATCAATTGGTTGCCTCCTGCATGCTCCCCGACCAGGGCTGGGGATGGAGCCTTGCAACCAAGGCACGTGCCCTTGGCCGGAATCGAACCCAGGACCCCTCAGTCCACGGGCCAGAGCTCTAACAACTGAACAAAACGGGCTAGGGCAGATGCTTCTCTTTTCTCTTTATGCTTCTCTATATTTCTCAAATTTTCTGCAGTGAATATGTATTATTATTGTATTTTTAAAGCTATATATCCTACCAAAAAAGCAATCCTAGCCTTCCAAAAGGATGTGTTCCAAACAGGGTTTTCCAATGAAATTTGCTGCTGAAGCATTCAAATGGCTCTAGTGGTTAGGACAGAGGGTGTCTCTTCGTTGCCCAGGCTACCGTCTGTCACTGTCTTTAGTGCCAACATAAAGTTGATTGACATCGTCACAGTACAGTGATTTAAAAATTTCCTGCATCTTTTTAAAGCTCAGCAAGTGATACCTTCTGCATGAAAAGTCCAGGAGCACACGGGACAAGAGCTCTTCATTGCATTTCCTAGGCTTCAAAAACCTCTATCAGATATATATTGGGCAAAATACATTCTAACTTGTTCTATTGAGTATTACATATCACGGTATCTACTTAAGCCCTGGTGTGCAAGAATATATATTAAATACAACTTCAGTTACTCATGTGACGTTCTACTGCTGATCAAATAATTGGAGTGTGACGTCCTTTGGATTCGACCATATCAACCACATCCGTTCAAATGCACCATCAGAAGTAAGATGGTGCCCTCAAGTCTATTAAGTATAGATGCCCGCAAAAGTCAAGGGTTAAATTTAGGAATGTTTTGGGCCCATTTAGTGTGGTAAGTGGAGATGACTTGCTTAGCTGGGGAAGATCTTGGCTCCCGAAACTGCTAGCTCAAATGACAAATGTCCTTCTTCATGGGGGACTGAAGGATGCAGGCCTGTTCTCTTTTCTCTAGTGTATATCTTTCAGTCACCCTTGCGATGGGGAAACACCCATAGGGGTGATTTTGAGGTTTAATTCAAAGATATTATGAAGCATTTCACATGAGGAAGAAATTTAGATGTCTTTGTTATTTATCCAGAGGCTGAACAGTTTCAGGGCAAAGGCAAATGTGGTTAGTGGCCCGGAGGAGTCACCATCCTGCAGGAATTGGAAACTGTTCTGTGCGGGTTAATGGATACAATTAACACCAAAGTGAGACGCCATATGTAAGTAATTGAGGCTGTTTAACCCCATTATTGACGATACAGTCTCTGGACTGTGGATTAGGCAATCTCACAATTCATTAGAGGCTGTAATTAGCAAGACTTGATTGGATTTTAATGTCGGCTCCGGAGGGGATCTGAATGGGAAGCACCTTGGTAGGTAGCTTCCTGAGAAGAATGCCCCTAAGTGTCATCATCTCGATGCTTGGTTTTAAGCGGGTAAATATGTACTTTTAGATAGATTCAGTTGATTCATTTTACCAATTTATCCTAACTCTCATCATATCCTTCCCCACCTCTCTTTGATCTCCAATGACTCTCTTTTTCCCCGCCGCATTAAATGGACTTTTCTGCCCAGCTCCCAAGGTCCTTCATGATTTTCCCTGTCACTCGTTTCACTTTGACACAGACTTTGCAGGTGTCAGCTGGACGGTCCACCTTCCCTTTATCAACTCCTGTCAATCACTGGACAAAGAGTCACTTATAGAAGAATGGAGCCAGAAGTAGGTAAGCCCATGGAGCAGGAACAGATATTTGAATCCGCAAGGAAGGCAGCCATGGTAAAGGCTTTCCTGAAATCTAATCAGGCTGACCCTTTTGCTCAAGGGTTTTCAAGGCCAGCTGGCCATTAGAATCACCTGGAAGCTTCATAAAAGGCTGCTGCCTGGCTCTGCACCAGAGATCCTGAGTTAACTGCTTTAAGGTGGGGCCCAAGCATCCAAATGTTTTCCCAGCTCTCTAGGTGATTCTCATTTTTTTTTTTTTAATATGCCTTTATTGATTTCAGAGAGAGGGAGGGAGAGAGAGAGAGAAACAGGTAGAAACATCAATGATGAGTCATTGATTGGCCGCCTCCTGCAGGCCCCCTACTGGGGATCAAGCCCACAACCCCGGCACATGCCCTGACCGGGAATCGAACCGGGATCTCCTGTATCAGAGGTCGGTGCGCAGCCACTGAGCCACGCCAGCCGGGCATCCAGGTGATTCTAAAGCGCAGCCAGGGTAAGAACTGCGCCTTAAGAGCGGGGCTTTGCCAAAACGGACCTGCATTTAAGTTGCGGGGTGGGGTGTGTGCTAGGATGAAGGTGCTGTTTGGGCAGGTCGGCGTGAGGCTTGGCCTGTTGCGTTCCTGCAAAGTCCCAGGCGATGCGCCGGGTTCCGCCTGCAGCCTCCCTCCAGGCCCAGGCACGGGCTGGCCGAGACCCAGACATCTTATCCGTCTCCCTACAAGAGGAAGAATGTAAATTGGCTCCAAACCGGAAAATCTGCCTCCTGAAGGGGAGTTTCTTACTCGAAGAAGTGCCGAAGCAATGTGGCCAGTGCTGATGGACACTGTGGAGAGTGGCTCCAGATTCCCGAGCGTTTTGAGTGGGAGGTCACCCTTTGGGGATTCTTTCAAGATGCATCTGGAAATTAAAATTCAAACACTGGGGAAAGAGTCTTGCTCCCCATTTCTTCCCGACTACTCATAGGTGAGCCCTTTGACTAATGTCCATCTCTAAGTCTTCTCATGGCTACCTCCGTAGCCCTAAACTACAGGCACATCTGGGAGATGTCACGGTTCAGTTCCAGGCCATCGCAGTAAAGTGAGTCCTAGTCTTTTTCCTGGAGCAGGGCCCTGCCTTCGGTTTGTAAAAGCGCAGCCCTGAGAGGCGCAGTGGAACGAGGTATGCCTGCCTCATGGGTCCTTGGTCTTAAGCAATATTTACTAATAACCAACACGAAAAATGCAAGATTTAATTTACACCGTCTCTTTTTCCCACACCTCCCTTCTTATTTCGTTGGTTATGCTTTTTAATAACTGGCTCTCATTTTGGATACTTTTAAAAAAGAATAGAAGCCTTTTACTTTTTTATTATTATATTTTTAAATCCTCACCAGAGGATACTTTTTCCATTGCTTTTCAGAGAGCGAAACATTGATGTCGAGTGCCCCATCAGTGTCACGTGCCCCACCGGGGCCTGGATCAAGCCTGCAACCAAGGTACGTGCCCTTGGTTGGAATCGAACCCGGGACCCTTCAGTCCTCAGGCCGACGCTCTAACCACTGAAAAAAACCCAGCTAGGGCTGGGCTTGGATACTTTTATAACTGTAAGTAATTTGCTTAAACTTCTGTTTTTTCTGGTGTGTGTGGTTTTTTTTTTAACTTTTTAAACTCCTCACTGAGGATTTTTTTCCTTTGCTTTTCAGAGAGAGTGGAAAGTGGGGAGAGAGAGAGAGAGGAACACCGATGTGAGAGAGACACACCAAGTGGTTGCCTCCCGACTGGGGCTGGGGATCGAGCCTGCAACCAAGGCACTTGCCCTTGGCTGAAATCAAACCCGGGACCCTTCAGTCCACAGGCCAAACCAGCTAGGGCTGGGCTTGGATACTTTTATAACTGTAAGTAATTTGCTTAAACTTCTGTTTCTTGACCCTTAATTGTTAGATATTATCCCTTTACTTACCAATATGCAAGATAAGAAAATTTGCACCCTGGTACATTTCCCCACTTTTCCCTTTCTCCTTCCCAAGTCCTGTTCCCTGTGTTGCTACTTTGTCAAGTTTATCCAAATGGAAAACAGAATTTAGAAAGCCATGTTTAAATAAACACTTTAATAAAGAGCCAGGGCAGGTTGACTGGATACACAAATAGGAAATCTAACCCTGTGGGGTTGCCACTCAAACTCATGCCATCGAAGGGAAGACTCAAAGTCAAGTCAAATTGACTCTCTTCCCTGCAGCTCCACCGAATACTCTGAACTGTGCTATGGCTAGTTTGTTCTGCTTTTGGAATTAATATCCTGGTACGATTTCCCCCCTGGTGTTTTAAAATTATATTCTTTCTTGTCATTAGGAAAAAAAAAATCCCCTATCACTGATATCTTCCAGCTGTTTAATATATTTTGAGCACATTGATATATACTGTCTTTCTAGGCTCATTTGCATTGAGGTTATTCTGGGATTACTTTCTGTTACAGTCTTTAATTAGTTTCACTGTTCTAGGAGCTCATGTTATTGTCTTTCTTGGATTTGTTTTTCCTTTTGACACAGTAGATCCTTAAGTTGCTTTTTCAGATAAAGTCATAAGTGTTTGTATGTCTGAAAATGGGTTTTTGCATATCTTAGTCCTTGCATGTCTAAAAATATATTCCTCCAATACTGGATTAATATTTTGGGTAATTCTACATTCAAAATCATTTTCCTTTAGAACTTTGAAGGCATTTCTCAACTGCCTTCTAGAATGTAGTGCCACTAAAAAAACAAAGCAGAGGTCAAGCTTACAAAGCCAGACTGCGGTTTGAATCCCAGCTCTGCAACCTGCTAGCTGTGTACCCACGGATATGTTCCTCGGTATTTTCATCTGAAAAATGGTAATAATAATAGTAGCTAAGTTATAGGACTATTGTGAAGATTAAATCAGTTAATATGTACAGAGTGATTAAAACATCTACTTGCACATAGTAAGCCGTATACAATGTTAGCTTAAAAAAAAAATAATTTATCATCATTATCATCTTTATATTTATCCTGGGTGTTCTGAACTTTCATAATACCATAGCCATGCGGGCCTTTTTGCACTCAGTGAACTTGGTAGTTAGGAGACCCTTTGAACTGTTTTCCTTGAGTTCTGGGAATTAAAAAAAAATTTTTTTTAATTTCATGCCTTCCATAATCCCTCTTTCCTTTTTCTTGGATGTCTTTGTTAAATGTGGGCCCTTTTGGATTGAGATTATGTGTTTCTTATCTTTTTTACCTCAAATATTCCATTTCTTTGTCTTTTTGTGTTATATGCTGGGAGATTTTCTCATCTATTTCTTCCACCTAATTTATTACATTCTTTTTTTTTTTTTTTAATAAATATACCTTTTTATTGATTTCAGACAGGGGAAGGGAGAGAGAGAGAGAGAAACATCAATGATGAGAGAGTCATTGATCGGCTGCCTCCTGCACGCGCCTGCCTGGGGATGGAGCCCGCAACCCGGGCCTGTGCCCTGACCGGGAATCGAACCCTGATCTCCTGGATCCTAGGGCGATGCTCAACCGCCGAGCCATGCCAGCCGGGCTTATTACATTCTTAATGTCTGTATTCATATCTTTATCACAAACCGTTTCAATTATTCTTTTGGTTAACACCATGGAGATTTTAATGGGTATAATATATCTCCATTTCTCTTTGTGGCTCTTGGTTAGATTTGTCTTATGATCTCCAGTTTCTGCTAAATTATCTCGGTTCCTTCCAGAACATGATGAACAACAGTCCTTCATAGATGCCTCTCCTCTTTCAAACGTTCAGTTTATATTTTTCCATGATATTAATTCTACCCTCCCATAACAGATGTTTTAAAAAGTCACATTTTCCAACTCCATGTGACTAGGATATAGAACATGCTCCTTTGATAACTTTGATTCTAAAGTTAGTTACTTGAGGAAACTGCTGGCACACCCGGCGTCTCTCTTGCACTGGGGAAGCCAAGGCAAAATTTCTGTGGGATCTGCAGCCGCAGGGCCAAAGCAGGTCCCTTACCAGACTTTCCTCAGGGCGGCTTTGGCGATGTTCTTGGAGACTCAGCCCACAGGTGACTCTTCCAGTTCTTTCAAAGGTTGTCTCAGATGCCTAACATCCAATAATAAGTACTTTTCTGATAATGACTTTCTAGAGGGACTTATGCTCCAAATCCCAGGTTTTGTTCAAACTGCCACATGGACATCCACGGAATCCCACGTCTTGGCATTTGTGTCCTTGTGTAATCTTTCTTCCCAGAGTGTGGGCAGGCTGGGCATATTGACTCACTGGGCATACTGACTCGCTTCTAATGAACAGGGCACGACAGAAGCGATGGATGTCACTTCAATTTGACTCTCACTCTCTCTAGCTCTCTCTTGGATCATTCACCTTGGGGAAAGCCACCTGCCATGATGTCATAAGGCAGCCCTGTGGAGAGGCCTATGTGGTGGGAAACTGAGGCCTGCCAAAAACCATGGGATTCCCTCAATATCAGTTGAGCTTACAAATGAGGCCATAGCCCCAGCTGACAGCTTGATTGCCACCTCAGGAGAGACCTTGAGCCAGAGCCACCTAACTAAACTACCTCTGATTTCTGACTCAAAGAAACTGTGAGATAATAAATGTTAGGTGTTTTTCAGCCACTAAGTTTTGGGATCATTTGTTATGCAGCAATAGCTAACTAATACAGGTGCCACAAACGTAACTTGTCCAAATAATGTTCCTCCTCTCATAGTCTTCCCCATCTCAATAAATGACTACTCTGTCCTTCCAGTTGCTGAGGCCCAAAACTTGGAACCATCCTTGATTTCTCATTCTCTCTGTCACAGGAACAGGAGGGGAAATTCAATTGCTCAATAATGTCATCTTCAACCATTACATGGGAATTTTCATTTCTTGCCATCCCTGCTATGTGGTAGTTTTATTTTTCTATTTCCCATTACTTTCTTTTACTAGACGCTTTTGTTTACTAAAAATTTTATAATATGCCCCTTGATGTGGGTTTTTCTTTTTATTCATTGTGCTCAACACATAGAATCCCTCTTTTGCTCCTGGGAAAATGTCCACTATTATTTGATAATTTTCTACTCACTGTTTTATCTCCCTGGAATTTCTATTAGTTGGAAATTGTACCTTCTGGGTAGATTAACCACCTGTCTCATCTTTCTTGCTTTCTCTCTTGTTTTTTGTGTTTTTTTTTAAAAAACTTCTTTTTTGAGGTGTTTTTAATCTCCCTATCCTCAATTGCATTTATTTTGCCTATCCTGTTTTTAATTTCCAAGAGCTCTTTTCATTTACTATTTGTCCCTTGGTCTTGGCATTTCTTCTATTATGAATACAATATCCTCTCTCACCTCTTGGAAGATACCAGCTCTACCTGGTATTTTTATTTGTTTACTTTAATCTTCTTCATTTCCTCTGTATTTTTTTTTCTTTGCTTTGTGTGCTTTCTTTTACTTTGGATGGATTTCCCAAGTATTTGGAGATTGCTGGCTGCATGCTTTGTTAAAAGATAAACTGAGGCATATTAAAACTTTAAAGAATTTATTTGAGCAAAAATCTCTTCGAATTGGGCAGTGCCAAATCAGAAGTGGCTATGGGTGCTCTGCCCATAGGAGTCAAGAGGAAGACTTACACAGAGAAGGTGCAGAAGCACAGAAAGGAAATCAGTTGACTGGCTGCAGCTTAAAGCCTAGTTGGCTGTTTGCGATTGGTTGTCCTTGGCATTTTGATTTCATAACCTTGAGGCATTTACAGGCTTATGTTTGGGTTTGCTTGTGTAGGCTGCCAAGGTATTAGAGCCACTTCAGTCTAATGGCTTTCTTGTTTAATTAATTTAACAGCTTCTATTCAAGAGTAAAACCATGCCTGGGCGTCATTTGTTGACTGGAGGATTTCACTTTAGAATCATTAGGGCCTTGCGCATTTCTAGGGGGGTCATTTCTCTGGGATCCTGAGTGATGTGTATATTGCAAGAGGCGCATTCCCACAGTGGGAGGCAAAGAGTAAGGCTCCGTCACAGTGGACAGGTCAGCGGTAATGCTCACTGTCTGCACGTGGTTCCCACCCAGGACGCTGAGCTGCGCCCTCACCATATTTTGCTGTTAACATCTTCTAACCTGCGACCAATTCGAGGCCACATACCACTATTTATTCACCTTGATAGTCCTCAGTGTCTCCATGAATGCGTGTGGAACGAATGGGTAGGCCAGGCCCCATGGGGATTTACTTAAAGCCTTGCCCAGCACCTCGAATAACACCCACCTACTGATGCTGGCCCTCACTGCTGCCTCCAGAGGTCCTGGCCTGGCCCTGAGTGACCCACTCCAGCTGAGGCAGTTCACACCCAGTGTGACCACGACCAGGGTCTGCACGTGCCCAGGGCCCAGCGGCCACGGCTCATGCTTACCAAGGACGCTAAGTTCAAGGCTGGATCCATTTGGCCGAAACTCAGTGTGGACATAAGTGCTTCCAACTATACAGCTGTCCCGGCCCCCGGGTCTGCACGGTTTGGATATTTTCCACATTCAAGTTCTATCGGCGCTGCGTCAGCCCCGGCACTTGGCTGCTTCACTCACCAGGAGAGTCGCTTGTCACCTGGCCGCGGGCCCTCCCTGAGACCAACGCTGAACGTTGCATTTTCTTCTGTCCCGGAAAAGAAACATTATCCCTCCTTGCTTTTCCCTCCTTAAGGCAGGTTGTGTCGCACTTTCCCCTACGCCAGATAATCGCCGTTTTTATGGGCTTTCTTCAAACTCTTTGGGAGCATAAGCAGAGGCTGCCCTTCCCAGCTGAGCACGTGTTGCTCACTTGCCTCGGACCCAGGGCCATCCCGAGTTGCACCATCAAGGGGGGGGGCCTGCCGACGGAACTAATGTGAGTTTGGCAAGGATTGTGTTAGTTCTGTCAGTGCAGAAATAGGATTCGAGGCGTGGGGGCTAAACTGGTGGTCTCTCCTTGACCCCAGCGGGGTAGACACGGGGCTTCTAAATGACTCTCAGATATGAGTCAAATTGCAAATCAGGAGCATCACGGTGCGCTCTGCTTTTATATCTCCCCACTCGGATCTGCAAATTAACAAATGGAAATCTGAAGTGACAGGCAGGTGTGAAAGAGAGCCCAAGAAACAGCTGCTCTAAGGAATAATATTGAAAATGTATAAAAGCTGTTAATAAATAAAAAGAAGCCCATATGTGTATTTAAAAAAATCCAAAACACTTCTTTCCTGGCTTATTCACAACCTCTAAGTGTAAATAGCTTTTAAAAAATTTAATCAAATCTGCCCAGGTTTCCAAAGACCCTCAAGAAAGCATAAAGAATCAGAGCTGAGCCCGGCTGGGTGTGGTTGGGCATCGCCCTAGGATCCGGGAGATCACAGTTCAAGTCCCTGTGAGGGCACAGGCCTGGGTTGCGGGCTCGATCCCCAGTGCGGGGCGTGCAGAAGGCAGCCTATCAATGACTCTCATCATTGATGTTTCTCTCTCTCTCCCTTCCTCTCTCTGAAATCAATAAAGATATATTTTTTTAAAAAAGAGTCACATCTGAGCTAATGTAAAAGATTAAGAAATGATGGTGGTTGGAAAGGAAAGTAGAGCAAGCATGAGAGACAGAACTAAGGCTCGCAGTGTGGCCCGGGTGACGCTGAGGTGGGGAGGGCGTGTGACACACGAGGGCAGCTTGAGTGAAGCTCCCTTGGAGCCTTGGATTCTGGGTGCTCCGGGCGATGCGGAGGGTGAGCAGGCCCCCGACTTCCTCGACCGCTTCCACCACCACCAGACACCAAAGAGCCCCTGCCGGGTCTCTTTCTGACTGGTCTGCACGGATTGCGTTAGAACAGTCGTTCGGCAGTTCATGCAAAGTGTAAATGAAGGTTATTGATTCAGCACAAAGGGCCACTTAGAGGTGGGGGGGCCACCTGTATGCAGCCTAAGTCAAGGCCCAAGGACAAAAGCAGGCGGGATAATGCAAGTCGGACAGGCAGGCCTCGGAAGGCCTGGAGGCACCGATGAACTGGACCATGTAGGGCCCAGTGTCTAGGGCTCCAGACGAAAGGCCAGGGTGAACGGAAATCATTACAGATCAATATTCTAAACCGAACGGCAATCTCGGTTCAGCCATTGGGAGGGACCGGCATAGAAATCCACACAGGGGCAATGCTCAAAGAAAGCTTCTGGTCAAGGTTTCAAATATCAGAATTAAAGACAGGCTCTTCTAAGGCATTAAGAAGCAACATTGAGACGTGGAATTACAGAACAAGTCTGGAGTTTACTTGCCCCTTAAACCATAAAGAACAGCAAGGAAAGGCTTTGGGGAAAACTTGCACAAAGCTGAGAGAAATGGGGTTGTCAGCATTCATGTGGAGTTAGCCCCGCTAATCTTTGAAGGTCAAATTGACCTTTAACCTGACCTTAGCGTAACTGGTTTGATCTTTCCTTTGGAAGCCAGAGGTTGGTAAGAATTGTAAGGATTGCCCTGGCTGCTGTGGCTGGGTTGGTTGGAGCGTTGCCCTGCGCACAGAAAGGGTGCAGGTTTGATTCCTGGTCAGGCACATACCTGGGTTTTGGGTGTGAGCCCCGGTTGGGGTGCACATGGAAAGCAACCAATCAATGTTTCTCCCATGCTTTTTTTCTCCCCTTCCTCTCTCTCTCAAAAACAAAACAAAACAAAACAAAAACATTTGTGTGAGGATTAAAAAAAATAAAATAAAACCTACCCATTTGGCCCTGGCTGGTGTGGCTCAGTTGGTTGGGTATTGTCCTGGGCATTGAAAGGTTGCCAGTTCGATTCCCAGTCAGGGCACATGCCCAGGTTTTGAGCTCAATACCTGTTAGGGGGCATGCGGGAGGCAGCTGATGGATATTTTGCTCTCACATTGATGTTTCTCTCTCTCCCTTTCCCTTCCTCCCTCTCTAAAAAAAATCAATAAAAACTATTTTATAAAATCTATTTTAAAAAAACTTAACCATCTGTTACTTAAAGAGACATACCTAAAAATGAAAGTCATATGTAAACTTAAAGAGGGAGTTAAGCTATGTGAAAAACACAACAGATGATAGCTTATCCTACAAAATGTAATGAGGTCTTGCAATCTAAATACCATGATTCCTCTTGCTACATCATCAAGGTTGATGAACAGATCGTTTATACAAAAGAAAATCCAGGCATTTAATTATCTTACGAGAAAATGCACAATTTTCCTAGCAATGTAAGAAAAATAATAATAAATTGAGCTATCTTCTAGGCACCATTACTCAGGGCTTCCACTAATGAAAGTAAATTAAAAGGAAAAAGCCCAATGCTGGTAATCAAGAGAAATGCATATTCATATTACAGTGCCCAGTGACACTGTAAATGGGTTTTATTTTTTTAGGTGCAATAAGAAAATATTGCAACAAGAACTATAAGATTGTTCATACTCTTTGTTCTAGTAAGTCTACTCAATCTCAAGAAAAAATCCTCTAAAGAAAATAAAAGGTTCCTTTTTTGTTTTTTTTATAACAATAATGTTCATTTTGGCACTGTTTATAATTGTTTTAAAATTAGAGTTCTTAGTGTGGAGGGATTAATTAAATTCTCAGTGTTAAGGGATTAACTAAATAAGCCATGTGATGTTGACTAAGCTATAGCTATTGAAACAAGCAGACTTCTGCATAGGACCCTGAGGGATAAACACAGTCCAGAATTAGCCCCCCTCCATCCCCCCAAAACCCTAGAAAAGTGGACAAAGTATAGGAAACAACTATTTCAGACATCGGACACCAGGCCGAAACAGCCTGTGATCCCTGAGAAAAGGGAACCGTGGAGGTGCGGTCGACCCTTGCCAAGGCTGTCTGTCTGGAGGTCGTTCCGAGTCCACTGTCCTTCTGAGCTGAGCACAGACTGAAGCTCTGAGAGGCCGGGGTGTGGAACTGGCGGAGCAGGGCACCTGGTGAGGGGAGCTGCGCTAAGAAGGAGCTTCAGAAATGTGGATAGAGGCCCTCTGGAGTCAACTGAATCCCAGTGAGTACGTGTATACGCTAAAATCCCACCAGGGGAGGCAAGAACAGTTTCTAAGGGAAGGACAAGTGTTGGGAGCTCTATAAAAATCAATTAACTCCCAGAGGTTACACAGTGCTGGGAGTTATTAGAGTTGCCGCTAGCCAGAGTAAGAGATTTCACTGACTATTTGGGACACTAGGTAGGATCCTCAGAAAGCCAGACCTTACCCGTGGAGCGTAATTAGCTCTAGAATAAAGTCTATTCTAAACACCTCCCGGAATGAGTTAAAAAACAACAACAACAAAAAAAACACTGCGAAAGAATCCATCTAATCCACAAGCACAGTATTGCCTGCCATAAAGTCCAACATCTCTTAAAGGACTACAAGAAAATCCAGCGCTCAACAATGTAAAATTAAACATACCAGCGGCAAACTGAAAGTTGGTAGACATGCAAAAAGGCAAGAAAATGTAAAAAGGCAGTCAATAGGAACAGACCTCCAAATGACATGTGACAGATTAGCGGATGAGAACTTTAAAGAAATGTGTATCTAATTTCCATTCACAAGGATATAAAGGAAAATGGTATCATTATAGGGAAATAAAAAATGGAAGATTTATAAAAGACCCAAATGGAACTTACACTATGAAAATGAAAAATGCCGTGTCTAAAAGGAAGATTCCCCTGGGATCGGCAGCAGAAAAGACGTTACGGAATTAAGAAGCAGTGAGCTTGAAGACATAGCAATAAAACCATCCAAAATGAAGCACCTAGAGAAAACAAAAACTGAAAAAAATAAACAACGTATAGTGATGAATGGGACGACACCGAGTGGCCTACTATCCAAGGGGAGCCCTGGAAAGAGCATGGAGGCAGGAAGGAATATTTAAACAAGTAGTGGCCACACACATTCACATTCGATCAAGGGTTTTTAGACAAACGGAAGATGAGAGCGTGTATTGCCAGCAGGCCCCAAGTACGAGAAATGTTAGGGGAGTTTTTCAGGTTGAAGGGAAATGAGACCAGATGTTCAGTTATACAAAGAGACGATGAGTGCCAGAAATGGGTTGAATAGTAAATTTTTTTTCTCATTTTTTTGTTTCTTTAAACTGATAAAGCAATAATAATAATAATACATCGTACAGTTTATAACAGGCAGGACAAAATGTGTGACAACAATAGCAAAAAGGAAACGTAATGTGTTGTGGGGCTCTTATGCTCAACCTGCATGTCACGTGAGATTCTTTGAAGGGAGACTGTAATAGATTTAAGGATCATTACTATACATTGTAAAGCATTCGCTAAAAGCAAACAAGCAAAGGAATAGGTAATAAGCCAAGAGTGGTAAAATGGAATCATTAAAAAAAAAAAGTTAAATCCAAGAAAAGGAATGAAAAGAAAAAGGGAAAATACAATAATAGAAAACAAATGACAGGATGGTAGATTCTTCTAGAAAGAGAAGGAGCCCTTCCTAAGCCATGCTGTGAGGCCAGCATCACCCTGACACTGGATGAAGGCATTTCAAGAAAAGAAAACTAGAGGACAATATTTCCCATGAGCATAGATTCAAAATCCGTAATAAAAGAGTGACTTGGCACTTCAATGTGCCGACAGAGAGCATCTACAAAAGGCCTACAGCCGCTTTTGTGTTTTACAGTGTGAAGCTGAATGCTCTCCTCCCGACCACTCCTATTAAACCTTGTATCGGAGTCAGAGGCAGTGCAATGTGCGAGAAAAAATAAGCATACCAGAGGCAATTACACTACCTGACTTCAAGGCTTCCTGTGAAACTACGGTAATTAAGACGGTCTGACAGCAGCCGAGACTAGGCATGTAGATCAATGGGGCAGAACAGAGAGTCCAGCACAGCACCCACACGTATGTGGTTAGTGTGTGTGTGTGTGGGGGGGGGGGTCACTGATTTTTGACAAAGGCACCAATGTGAAAAAGTACAATTCTTTCAACAAATAGCACTTGAAACACTGGATATCTATATAGTTTTAACTATGACCCTTACTTCAAACCATGTACAAAATTAACTCTAAATGGATGTAGACTTAGATGTAAGAGCTCAACTATGACACCCCTTTGAGAAAACGTTGGAGCAATTCGTGGAGACCTTAGTTGGGAAAATATTTCTTAATCAGTGGGACATACCTGCCGTAAAAAAACCTGATAAATTGGACTTCATAGAAATTAAAAATGTTTGCTCTTTGAAAGATACTGGTAAGAAAAGAAAAAGGCAAGCCACAGACTAGGAGAAAATATTTGCCAAACATTTCCTCCTGATAAAGGACTTCTATGCAAAATCTATAAAGAATTCTTACAACTCAATCATAAGACAAACAAGCCAATTTTTAAAATGGGCAAAAGACTTGACTAAGCACGTCTCCAGAGAAGATGTGTAAATGTGTATATCAAATAGCATAAAGTGATAAATACACATAAATGTGTAATTCATGTGCACACAATGGGAAGAACCAGGAATGAACCAGAAGGCAATTTGGAGTTTAATATTCACTGAAGTCTTTTCTAAGATTTCTTTTTTAAAAAAACCAAACTTTAAAAAAATAAAAGCTTAAGTGCATCTACATAGATAATAGGTAATCACTGATTTGGGAGACAAGATGCCAAGCTTCCAGCATTCACCTCATGACAAAGAAAGGATCTTAAAAGCAGCAAGAGAAAAGCAGTTAGTTACCTACAAGGGATCCCCCATACGACTGGCAGCTGATTTCTCAACAGAAACCTTGCAGGCCAGAAGGGAGTGGCAAGAAATATTCAAAGTGATGAAAAACAAGAACCTACAACCAAGATTGCTCTACCCAGCAAAGCTGTCATTTAGAATTGAAGGTCAGATAAAGAGCTTCTCAGACAAGGAAAAGCTAAAGGAGTTCATCACCACCAGACCAGCACTACAGGAAAAGTTGAAGGGTCTTCTTTAAGAAGAAGCTAATGAACAAAAAAATCTGATGAACTAAATAGATCCAGAGACATTGACGCAGGCAACAGACGATCATATTTCAGAGGAAAGAGGGAGGGGAGTGGAGGGTAAGAAGAGATTAACCAAAGAAGTTATATGTATAACCCATGGACACAGACAATAACGGGGTGAAGGCCTGGGGAGGGGGTGGGAGTGAGGCGGAAGGGGTCAGTTGGGGGGAAAAAATGGGACACCTGTAATACTCTCAACAATAAAGATAAATTTTAAAAAAAAATCACTACACTAGCCCTCCTGGGAACTCAATATTAATTCATCTACATATTTCATTTTGATCACCATTTGTTTATTCACAATTTTTATTTCAACCTTTTATATTGGAGAATTTCAAGCAATAAAGGTAGAGAAATGTGCTTAATGCCACTAAATTGTACACTTGAAAATGGTTAAAATGGTAAATTTTATATGATGTGCATTTTCCACAGTGAAACAAAGCAGTAGATTCCAAAACATAAACATTATTGTCAACTCAAAAAAAAAAAAAGTGAAGCAAGTGGACATGTGTATACCCCACGAGTATGGCTTCAGGGCTTGCGGGCTGCAGCGGCGCGGGCTGGGGGCGCCGGGCTCCGGGCTGGCCTCTGCTGAGAGGGGAAGCCTCCGCTGAAGGCGCCGAGGGACCGGGCGCAGCCCTGGGCTCTGCAGAGGCCGCAGGTGGCCGGGGGGTGCCGCGGGGCTGGGGGCCCCCCGCACAGGTGCCGGGCTTTGGGCTCAGAGGCAGCATCCAAACGTGAAGCCCACGTGCGGGGACTGGCGCTGGGTCACGGGAAGCCACGCAGAGAGGCAGGTCCCCGCGCCTCGGGCCCAGGCTTCCGTCTGACAATGCCCATCGCGTGTGCGGGAAAGGCCTGGGCTGTGCACCGATCAGCGCGTTTTCTCAATAAGCTTTTTGCAGCTCGTGTGATGCAGGAGGAGCATGGGGCTTGAACCGCGGCTCCCTCGTGTACTTACCCTCGCCGAGCCTCAGTTTCCCCATCTGTAACACTGGGGTAGTACAAGTGCACAGCTCTCACCTGAAAGCCTTGGATCAGAGGGGTTTTAGATTCAGACTTTTTCAAATTTTAGAAGAGTAAGACTGCACATAGCATGCATTACCTGATGCTCCACTAGGACGTGGGGCTGTCCCCCTTAAGGAAACACATGAATATATTTTCTGCAGGAAAATGTATGAATTTTCACAGTCAGTGGGATAAATAAAAACTATAATTAGGCTCGTGTCAGCGAAGGCAGGCTTTGGCTGCCAAGTGGGCTTGCTGCAAGTCTGAAAAAGCCTTTGGTTTTCAGGCTTTTATAGATTTCAAAACTGCAAATAAGGGGATGTGGAACTGGACTGCATCCAGGGCCACTGCTGGGCCATAGGGCTTTTGTGCAATTTAAAACAATAAGCCTGCTGGGTGGTCACAGCCCCCATGCCCATTACTTGGCAAGCAGGGTAAGAAAAATGCATCCTTCAGGGTCAGGGTCAAATGGCATCCTCACCCAGGCACCCTTGTGGCTCGGATCAGACTCATGGCTCAGGGTGGCTGGGAGAATAGGCAATAATGTAAAATGACACCTCCCTTTAGATGGTCTCTGGTGCATTAGACCAGCGCTCCTCAAATGTGATCATGCAGGTGAATCACCGGTTTCTTAAGCGGTGAGATGATTGGTGCAGGGCCTGAAACACTGCATTTCTAGCAAGTACCCAAGTAATAGTCATGTTCCTAGCCCACGAACTACACTCTGAGCAGCAAGGCTCTGGACCCACTTACCCATCTTTCCTTAGATGTCCCACATGAACTTAATTCAGCGTGTCCCATGCTGAAGCCACGATCTTCCCAGAAACCTGCTCCTGGTGACCTGACCTCCACTAATGGCCCCAGCCTCCAGCCACCGTTTCCCAGATGGGAATATGCCGATCCTCCTCACTACCCCTTTTCCTCTCCGTCACTTGCACATCTCTCGGTACTAAAAGCCACAGGGTCTACCCTCTTAATATTTCTCCCAGTCGGGGTTTCCCAACTTCAGCATTTTTGAGCCAGACAATCCTTTGGGGTAGAGAGCTGTCCACCAGGGGGCAAAATCACCCCCTTTTGAGAACCACTGCTCAAATCCAGCGATTTTCAATGGCAAGATTTTTTTGAAACATGCAATACCTGACTATTCAATCAGGGGCACTTTTCCCTTAGATTGTCAACTAGAAAAATGACAACAGCCAGCACAATAGCTGTCCGGTGTGAATGAATCAAAATTATACTTATTTTTTGTCAGATCAGCAAAAAATATAATGTATTTTTTCGGTGTGGTGCGGAATTTTAGTAATTGGTTTATGTGGGCCGTGAGATGAAAGCGGGTGAAAATTGCTGCTCCGGTCCCTCACCTTCTATTTCTCCAGCTACTGCCTGGGACCACTTCTTTCCCAGGCATATTTTGGCGTTTTATCCAGATGTATATTTTGACTGTCTGTTAACATTTCCGTGTTCTCTACTTGCCTGTGAGTCCTAAGAATCCCCATATCCTTGGCACCCTGCACGGGGTCTGAAATAGGCAGGTGCTTAACCCATGTTTGAATGAATGAATGAATGAATGAATGAATGAATGAATGAACATGTCCCCTGACAGCTGCAGGCTCCTAGATGGGGGGAGGGGGCTCAGGACTCAGCTCACAGGAGGTCTGCCCCAGGGCCAGGGTAACGCCTGGCACACCTGCAGAGAGCCCGACCATGCCAGAAGCTGTGAAGGGCAGAGCCTGAGGGACATCCACAGCTGTCTCTGCTCCGGGACACTCCCACCTGCCCTCCAGCCTTTGTCCCCTCACCTGTTTTTCTCTGGCCTCTCTACACGGCTTGAAAGGTCACTGGTCCCTCTGCTGCTCGCCCCAGGGTGCGCTGTGCAGCGCGGCTACGTGAGCAGCTGCTCGAACACAATGCCTTCACCCCAGCAGCTGGCTGCCTTGGAAACTCCATTTGGGGCTTATGTGCGAGCCCAGGTTGGCCTGGCCTGTCCCGTCCAGACCATCAGAATACCTCCGGCCTCTGCATTCCATTCAGCAGGCTCACAGCCTCGTCGGAGGCCCTAATTTAAACTTCCCTTCTGTTCTCTGGCTTTTATTTGAAGTTCAACCTTTCTGAATAGTTTGTCCAATTTATGATCGATCAATCCAGTTGTTTTGGCAAGATACCGTAATCGACAGCTGTGAGATAATAGATTCGTCTATTTGTCTCTGTCCTGGTTCCTGGCACAGAGCTCCTCAAACCCTTATAATTTCCTAAGCGATTAGAGCACCCGGAGCCTCTGTTGTTCTAATATTTGAGCTCTGTTCCTGACACGGAGCTCCTAAATCCCCTGGGATTTCCTGGGCGATAGCAGCGTCTTTTGTTCTAATAAGGTGATTGTTGGTGGGCTCCTGGATTCCGGCTGATCACCAGGAAGACCAAACCATGATTAGGAGCTTGGATTTCAGCCCTCCCCCCTTATTTGGAGCAGGGAGAGGGGTCAGAAATGGACTTAATGATCGATCATGCCTAAGTGATGAAGCCTCCAAAGAAATCCCCAAAGTATGGGTTTTGGAGAGCTTCTGGGATGGTGAACACGTGAAGGATCTGGGACAGTGCAGGGCTTGGAAAGAGCAGGGCCCCTCCACACCCCTTCCCACATAGCGTGCCCTGTGCATTGCTTCCGCCTTGATGTTCATCTGTATCTTTTATCACATCCTTTTATGATAAACTGGTAAACAGTAGGGAAACTCTTCCTGAATTCTCTGAGCTGCTCTAGCGAATTAAGCGAACCCGAGGGGGGGGGACCTCTGATTTATAGCTGACTGGTCAGAAGCACAGGTGATTTTCGATTGGCATCTGAAGGGGCGGGAGGTAGTCCTGTGGGACTGAGACCTTAGCCTGTGGGATCTGATGCTCTCTCCAGGCGTGTAGTGTCAGAATTGAGTTAAACTGAAGGACACCCAGCTGGTGTCGCAGAGAACTGCTTGTTGTGGGGACCCTCCCACCCCCACATCCAGCGTCAGAGTGTTGAGTGTGACAGTGTTGTGAGAGTAAGGGAGAAACACAGGGAGGGAACTGAATTTTTCCTATCTCAACACAAGCAGAAACTTAATTTATTTAGGTAGATCCTTTAGTTTTCTGCAGCTATTTTAGTCTGAACTCTACCCTTTTAATCTTCCAGCTTTATTGTTTTATCCGCTTAGTGTCTTTCAATTGTATTTAATCAGTTTTGGCCACTTTGGCTAAAGTCTTAATCTCTCGCCATGTCTGCTTGCTGCACCATCGCCCCCAGATTTAGGTATGTGGCCTCCGGGCTCGGCCCACCAGTGACGCTGGTTCCAGTGGGCCAGGGAGTCAACAGACCTGGCTTGAATCCTGGCTCTGCCATAGATGAGAAATTTGGGGGCAAGCTATTTAAGGACTCGATCTTCTGCTCCATTTTATCTGTAAAATGGGTACAAGTATCTGCCTTGGATTGGGAGGATTAAGTGGAAAGCACTGAACACATTACAAGGCACATTAGAAACTATATGAGTTAATAAAAGTGAGCCACTTGTATGGTCCACTTTCTTTATGGACAAGATCATGTTAAAAGCAGACATTTCCAGCCACCTAAACTTGAGCTTGTGCTCATTGGTACAGGTATCGTTCCTACGGTCAGAGGTCCTTCTCCTTTCATGTCTTCTTTAGGTATTTTCCCTTCATCCTTTTGCCAGTTTGGTTCCGGCACAAAGCTGTTTCTGGCTTGATCTGTCAGGTAAAGGTCCAAGGCTGGATGCAGCCACAAAAGCTCCCCTTCCCTAGCTGCTGGCTTGTCCAAACCAACGTGAAATCCAAGGCCCTTGCTGTTCTCTCATAATGAGATGCTCTATTATTTTTAAAAACAAACATTGAAAAATAAAAAGCAGATGAATACAGAGTCTGCTTTTTCAGTCCAGCTTCTGTATTTCAAATTAATGAGGTTTTGTAGGAATCTGGAGCCTGCGTTTCCCTGGTAGACCATTTGGAAAGAGGAGTGTAAACTTTCGTTCCCATCTTGGATCTGGGTGTGAGCCACTTGCTTCCTGCTTCTACCTTATAATTTTTCTTTTTTCTCATTTCTTTTCTTCAGTTTTAATCTCATTCCAATGCTGTTGCCTTAACTCCCTTTTAAAACCAGTTTTTACCTGTATGGTACTAATTGCTAAGGGGCCTTTTTGGTGTAAAGCCACAGAGTGAGCCACAAAGGAAGATTTGGGTAGATCATTAGAGCACGTCAAGATGGAAGGGCTTAGAGGTCATCTAACTTAGTGGTTCTCAAACTGTGTTCCTTAGAACCCTAGGGGCCCCAGGCAGTCCACAGGATCTTTACAGGGAAAAGAGGCTCCACTGGGCCTCGAGCTATTCAATCCCAACATCTCTACTTCATCTGTTTTTTTTTTAATTGATTTTTAGAGAGAGAGGAAGAGAGAGGGAGGGGGAGAGAGAGAGAAACATCAATGTGAAAGTGAAACATCGATTGGCTGCCTCCTGCACGCCCCCTACCAGGGACTGAGCCTGCAACTGGGGCAGGTGCCCTGACCGGGAATCAAACCAGCAACCTTTCAGTGCATGGGACAGCATCCAACCAACTGAGCCACACCGGCAACGGCTCTGCTTCATCTACTTTAGATATGAGTGTTCAGCACACAAAAAATTTTAAGGGGCTCATTTTTAAAAATTCTTTTCATTTTGCAAATGAGGACACGGAGGCCCAAATGATTGCCTCTAGATTAGGAACAACTCCTTGGTGGATGCACTGGGGCTGGTGACCTCAAGGGTTCAGCCAGCTAGGTATTCAGAATCAGCAGGCTACCTCCACCTGACTCTTCTGTCTACAGCTTATGACGTGGGGACGAAGCTCGCACTAGGAGAGGGTTATGGAATGGGGAAAAGGTTGTTTTATTCTCATGCCAGTTTTGCTAGAATGTCCCTCCTTTTGTTTTATACTGGAAATGTCCATCACCCTAGACACAAGACATCTGATAAGCTCTCTGTAGTGAATGAACACAGACCAGTCAGTCTTCAACTTCTTGTAAGTCACCCAGGGCCTCAAGGATCCAAGTGCAAGGGCAGGCATGTGGGTACCAGCTGTGCAAAGCTCAGACTTGCACGCCAGGAGGGATTTCCCTGGAGTTCTGTTCTCCACCAAGCCCGTGAGTTCCTGCCCTCACTTCAAGTCTCAGATGCATTCTTGGCCAATGGTTCTGATCTTTTTGGATAGCATGACTTTTTGAAAAATGTTTGATGTGACTTTAGGGGCTGACATGGAATTGCCAATATTTTATTTTCTAGTATCAATGAACATCTACCATTATAAAAATTATTTGAATACCAAAAATGTAGGAAAGATGTAACTTGAGAAAGGAAAGCTCTTCTAAGAAAAGACACTTGGGCACCACACACTAGTCATTCTGGCTGGTGCTATTTTTGTTGACTTGGTGATAGATCAATGACCCCACCCTGGCCTGGCCCTGGCCCTGTTCTAGGCCACAGGCTCCTCGGTTTCTGTAGCTTCTGCAGTGTCAGACAGCAGGCACCTGTGGCACCACTGAAATATTAACTGTTTAGCTGGCCACTGACAAGAGGCATTTTAGTCTTACTCCAAGGGAACTAAATTAAAACTGAGGATGTCCTTGCCCAGCCTTGCTTCCCACCGACATGTACAGTGTCCCAACTGAGACGGGCTGGACAAGAAAAAGTTCTATCCACTCATGGCATTCAAAGGGAAGTGCATTTTCCATTAATTTATGGCAATTGAGCTCCATGGTCTGGACATTTCCCAACCATACAGGACCACAGCAAGGACAGCGATGACAACAGGCATGGGTGGGAGCCAGGACACCGGTGATGAGAACCAGCTGGGTGAGTGGACACATTATAAACCATGTCTGGTAGGGTTGAAATATGAAATATACTTTCTAACCCAACAGTCTCATGTTAAAATGGTTAGATAATACACGTAAAGAAATTAGACTACAACAGAGAAACAACTTGGAGTGATTTCTTCTTTAGCAAAATGTAAATAAAGAATTTTTATCAATGAAACTAAAAAATGTCCATCCATGGAGCTGAAAGAAGCTATATGCGGGTAGGTGGGTCAGAAAAGGAATGGATTTAGAATTGGGCAATTGGGGCTTGAGAGACAGGTCTACAATTCTGGACTGTGGGACAGTCATTTGGAGAGACGTGCCGTTTAGTGCCCGAAGCGTGGGATTCTGAAGGCGCATTGACCTGGGTTTCTGTCCTGGCTCTGTCACCAATGCCACTCAACCTTTTGGAGTCTCTGTTTCCTTATTATTATTTTTTAAAATAGCTCACTGAATTTTAGAGAGGAGAGGAGAGGGAAGGAGAGAGAGAGACACATCAATGTGAGAGCACAATCGCTGCCTCCCGTATGCTCCCTACAGGGATCGAGCCTGCAACCTGGGCATGTGCCCTGCCCGGGGATCGAACCGGCGACCTCCTGGTGCACGGGACGATGTTGAACCAGCTGAGACACACCAGCCGGGCTGTTTCCTTCCCTTCCACGTGGCTGGTAGGACTACATGCTCATGGAGGGTCTTCTATCAGATACTTTACAAAGAGTTTATAGACAAAACAGGGTGAAGAGAGCTTGCATTCGTCCACTAAACGAAGGGTTCAGGTTGCTGGTGGCCTTTGTCACGGCCAAGGTGCTGATGGGTCTGCATCTCCGTCTCTCTCCATTCTGATGCACACCAGCAGGACCCCCCGCGTGCTAAGGAACACAGCCCACCCCACCCCTACTGTCTTCCGTCAGTGAGCCATGAACAAACCATACGCAGAGAGAAGCTTCTTTTTTCCTTCAATTTAATTGAAGTTACTTAGAAAAATAATCAGGCTTGAATGGCTTTTCCTGGAGGAAGAAGGTTCATGAACATTTCACGCTTTCGTTGGCAATGTGGAATTCAGCTTTCTCGAACAGTACAGTAAGATACAGGGAGAGTTTTCTAGAACCAGCCCTCTACTGCATACAAATACGTAAAAAACAAAATCACACTCCACAGAGATGTCAAATTATATGTCCATATGCCATACTGAGCATGCTCATAAGAAAATAGTACAGGCAGGCCCTTGTGTACCGGACAAAGAGCAGCAGGCTGGAATGAGCCTGTTAACGGCCAACAGTCCAGCTGGTCGTAGAAGGTCCTGTGGCCTGTTCACAGGGTCCAGTTGGGTGTGATGGGAAACGGCTGGAGGAAATGCTGGTTGTAGGAACTTGGGGGAGCAATAAGGTCAGTCCTGCTGACACAGGAGCGGGCGAGGAAAGGATGCTGCTCTCCAGGATTGCACAGGAAAGGGGCAGCTTTGATTGCATGTGTGTGCGGGGAGGGGGTGGGGGACAGGACTGGGCTGAGAGATGTGCTCTTAGCATCACCCACCAGGCACAGAGTCCCTCGGCTTCTTGCCAGGTTAGAACAGGGACTTTTGCAAGCACTGCCTGAGCACTGGTGCAGACCCCAGCAGCTACGGGGGCTAGGGACTGGCTTTTGTTACAGAACTTTCTACGAGAAGGATTCAGACCCTTGTGCTTCCAGGGCTTTGCCACCAGGACTGGTAGGAGTGAAGTTTCCGCTGCCTACTGCCCTCCTGTGGCATCCCGACCCTGAGCAAGCAGGACAGTGCAACTCACCTGGTGGACAGAGAGGGAGAAAGGGCCCCTCGGGGACACCACAGGTCAGCAGGCTGCCCTTCCTCCCAGGCCAGCTGGGGAGGCAGAGGGGGGCTCTAAAAAGCTGCAGGGAGTCCAAGTCTCTAGTTTTCCAACCAAAGGGGTAAGGCAAGCAGGAATGTCCTTGTAAGTACTACCCGGACTGTACCTGGCTCTGAAAACACGGCAGCACCCTTGAAAGGTGGTGGGACGCCGGCCTGTACTTTTCTCCAGCTAAGCATGCGATAGCATTTTCAGTTTTCTTAACAAACAAACATGCAAACTTTTGTTTTCCAGGCACATTTTCACCCATGAATTCTTTTTAACCAAGGACACAGAATACTTAGTACATTCTGCAAAATAGCTGAATCAATTAAAAAATTTTTCATACCATTAGAAAATAAACTATGAATACAAAAAACATGAGGAGAGGGAGTCCCTCCTTGCAGAACCACACTGACGCGTCCCGCCCCGAGGGACAACCTTTCTCATTTTAGAGAGAGAAAACGGCTGAAAGAAGGCGACCTGCACACAGCACTGAGCTTGCTCGCATAGCCGATCAAAGACAGACACGGAAATACAAAACTCAGGAAATCGAAGTGACTTTCCATTTAAAAACCAAAAAGCACACAGCGAACAACTCCAACCTATGGAACTGAAGAAGCACTCGTCAAGGGTTGCGCTCACTCTGCTTGCACTGAGCAACCTAAGGCTTGAGGCGCAGGGGGACCACTGTGGCCTTATGCCCCTTCCTCCCTTCTGTCCACACCACCCGAGGCTTTCCTCCACTCTGCTTGGGAGGGATGGAATCGTGGTCGAATCCAGGATTAGAACCATTGCACGTAAGTGAAAGTTGAATTCATTTGATAAAGTACCTCTGTTGCTTGGAATCAGTGGTGCTGTTGTATGTTTTTTTTGCTTTGTTTTGGTTTTGGTGTTTGGAGGGGGGTAAGAGAGGCAGATTTTTTCCTTGAAGATCTCAGATGGGCTAAATCAACCTAACCAAAGTATACTTGGCAGAACACTAGCTCTGTGAGATGATCTGTATTTTGGTCATGTAAGTTCAGGAAATGCTACTGACTCCATGATGCTCTTGGGAATTCAGAATGCACAGCACACATTCAAGGCTCTGAAAAGTCCTGCAGAAAGGAAACTGACTTAACTTCGTTTGCCAAGGATATGTGACCACAAAACTGTTATTCTGCATCACACGAACTTGACATCCCTCGGAACCTGTGTTCTGTAGAGCACATATTTAAAAATGTTGGACAACCTCTTTTATCAGCAGAAGCCCTATTTCCGAGGACAGTTTCCTCTGCCTGGAAATAGGGTCCAGACTCCCAATTCCAAGGACAGCCGAAGACTGTCACTCTACTTGGTGAAACATGTTGCATAAATCTCTCTCTATCAAGGGTAGAGTTGCTGTGCCCTTCACAAGGGGAGAGAACTTGGAAGGAGGTACCACAGCATTTATAAATAGCTCCGGCCACCTTCTCCAGTGCACACCTCACTCACATTCAATAAAATAATTTTCTCGGTGAGATGTGGCAGCTGCTGCCCACTGAGCTGGCTCTGAGCTTTACCATACAATTTTAATAGCTTCTGTGAATAAATTATTCTTTTTGTTTGTCTGTTTTAGAATATTCTTCTCACCCCTTGGCTATATACTGCTTCAAAAAAACAAAACCAAAAGCAAAACTTACCCACAACCCATCCCACCCCTCCCCTATTATTAGAACTATTATTATTATTATATACAGTATCTGCTACCAACTCAGTCACGAGCTGTAAGAGAGATGTGGCTCACACTTCAGCCGAGGCGTGGGGCGCGGCTGCAAAGGGGAGCGCGTGCAGGTGTCATTAGCAAACGGAGTGAACGCTTCCAGCCTTCCCAAGAGGGGCACGAACCCGTCCTGGGAGGCTGTCCTTGCTGCTCACGTGTGGCGACTGCAAGGTGCTGATGGCCTCTGAACCTTGGGAGGACTTGAGAGCAGGTACCCATGTGCACGTGTGTTCCAAGAGTCCACCCTGACCTTTGTGAGGGGTGGGAGCTCCAGACCATTGCAAATGCCCGAGTGTCGGGATCCTGCCACAGTAGTATGTGGCGAGAGTAGAAAACAACTCTAATGGAGACGAGGCTGCTGGGCTGGAGATGACAGGCGGAGGCACTGGATGCAGCCAAAGTTCCCCTTCCCTCACCCAAAGCAGACATCACTAATCAATCACAGCACCCTTCCATGCTGTGCCTGGGAAATCTGCTTGGGGCTTTAAAGACAGACACTACCAATAAATTGTGTGTTGGGCATTGGGCTTGGATTACTCACCAAATTCAGTGGCCTGCTCCAAGCCTGCAGTTTTCAAATTTGGGCCATCGCAAAATGCAAATTTATAGGGGTCATGGATCTGCTTACGAACAGTCCAGACCTCCTGTTACTCTGTGTCCATGTAAAATTCCTTGAGGGCTGAGACTATTGGTTTTGTTCAATGCTCTATTTACAGGGCCTAGAATAAGGCCCAGCACATAGTAGTTGCTCAATAAATACTTGTAGACCATAAAGCAACAGCCACTTTGCTTTCATCACAACTGGCACTGCCAGTTAAAAATTTCTTTAGAAAAGCCTATTCTATCAGATGACTAATTCTGATGAAAAAAATAAAGCTACAGTCAGCTCTCTCCTTGGGTTAAAAAAAAATCACATTTCCTTAGAGCAAGGGACTTTGGAGTTGATCAAAAAAATCGAGTTGGAATTAGTCCCTTGCAAAGGTGCCTCTTTCCATTTATTTCTAGCAGAATATCAAGCACGGGGGCATCAATACACATGGCAATGGCTGAGTGAGCCTATGAGCGGCGAGCGAGAACATTCACGCCCCCAAACGAGCTATGGCAAGCGTGGAACGAAACACAGATTTCTTATGCTGCCACCAAAAGAAATCTATACAGAGACTAGGCTTAAATAACGATAAATAATATTAATTAGAATTTATGGAATGCACAATTCATGGAATTCACCAGAACACAAGGAAACCTCTGAGACAGTGTTGCAGTATTCGCGTCTAAAAACAGGGACCCCCTCCCTCTTCCCCTGCAAAGACAGCTGTCCTTCCCTACCACGGCTTTTTAAATAATTCTCGCTATGCTGCTCGCAGCATCATCCCCAAAGAAATATTAATTTACAAAATAACCCAATATTCATATAATTCTTTTGACAAATAAAAATCTTAAATTAAAAAGCATGATTCTCTCCCTCGTCTCCCTTCCCCCCCCACCCCCCACCCTACCCCACCCCAACCCCACCGCCCACCCCGCCTCTCCCTTTATTCCAATTTCAGGTAGCTTGGCACTGAGTAATTGAACATTAAAAAATCGAGTTTGTAGACTTCGTACAGCTGCGTCTGGTGCTCTGAGCTGATGTTCTGGAAGAACTCCGTGGTCATTTCGTCAGTAGTTCTTGTGGACTTGGCGTAGGTGGGGAACTTCAGGTAGCTGCCCACTCCGGCCAGCTGCAGGACGTAATTGGAATCCTCCTCGAGCGTCTCGTACTTGCCCACGAGGTCGTAGTGGATGTGGCACGGGTGGCAGAGGGAGTGCACGGTCTGCCAGTGCTCGTTGAAGGGCTCCTCGCGCTGGGTGTGCGGGTCGATGAGATAGGCCACGAACTCCTCGAACTTGACATCGTCGCCCTTGCGCAGGGCCTCCTGCGTGGCGTTCTTGCGCTGCCGCTTGATGATCTTGGTGCCGTAGCGCTTGTGGAAGGACGTGTTGTACTTCTGCGTGAACTTGTTGCGGTAGGCGGACACCAGCCTCTCGAAGGGCTCGCGCACGAACAGGAACTTCAGGTAGCTCTTCAGGCGGTGGTTGATCTCGGGGATGCTGTACTGGTTGAGCGTCTTCAGGTTGGCGGCCACGTGCGCCTCGCTGGCCGGGATCTCCATGGGGTCGCTGTACTTGCCGCGCCCGCTCAGCACCATCATGAGCCGCTTCCAGTTGGTGCAGGCCACCTTGGGCACGTAGCAGTAGATGAGCTCGTGGTCCTCGTCCACCACCAGGTGCTTCAGGTCGCTGGGCGTCAGCACCCGCCGCTTGCGGCTCGCGGCGCTGTTGGCGCGGCACGTGTCCGTGACCTGGTCGCGCCGCATCTGGTGCAGCACCGCGCTGTTGGAGAGCTCGAGCTGCAGAGGGGACACAAGAGGCACGCAGGGTTCAATACTCGGGTCGGGGACGGTTCCGCCGGGCCGCGTCCCTAACCGCGATGGCCAGGGCCGGGCCACCGAGACGGCCAACGGACCCCTAAGCGCCCCAGTCTCCATTTCTAACTCGCCATCGCCATCGGCTGTCTTTGCTCTTTGTCCCACCACCCTTCCTGTGTAGAATAACAAAATGGTCACCTCTGTGACTTACCCATCACCCTCTACGTGCCTGGCATTTTATTTATTTATTATTTATTTTTTAATTTATTTTTTAAAATATATCTTTATTGATTTCAGAGAGAGGAAAGGAGAGGGAGAGAGAGAGAGATAGAAACATCAACGATGAGAGAGTCATTGATCGGCTGCAGCCCGCAACCCGGGCATGTGCCCTGACCGGGAATCGAACCCTGATCTCCTGGATCCTAGGTCGACGCTCAACCGCTGAGCCACGCCCGGCCGGGCTGGCATTTTACTAGAGCTACGTATATACAGTTTTTCTTTTCACCGTGCAACAAACCTGAACTGTTACTGATTTATTTAATACCAAGTGCCTGCCATTGTGCCAGGCAACACGCTGCCAGGTACTAGGGATGCAGTAATAAGAGTGCAGTGAGGTGACGGCTCTCATGGAGCTTCCAGTCTCGCTGGGAGGCTCAGAGAGGTTAAGTTACTAGCTTGAGACCACACAGGTGAGTGACAGAGTCAGTATGCAACTCAGGTCTACCTGGCAAACAAAGGTGCCAGCCCCCCACCCTACCCTGAGGTCCGGCGCTCTGTCTTCTTGAATGACGCAGAAAGCAAGCATGGAGGTCTGGCATTTGATTGCTCTATTTTAATGCAAGGGGAACCATTTTTCTACAAGCCTGTCCTCGTGGACATCTGTTGCTTTTTGCTTACGCTGGTACCAGCGCCTTGATTCTCCTCTGGGAACCTGTGCTCCATTCTCAGTTCCCTTTTCTCTCAAGCTGCTGAGCTGTGAGGAAGGCACCTGGAGCTTGGGGACAGGGAGGAGCTAGACTGGGAATGAAGGGTATAGAGCAGAAGGACAGAGGGATGTGCTCCTGGTGATGTCATCTAAATACCTAGGTCTGTACGTTGCTGAAACCAGACCCCCAACTCCTGGGATTTTGTGACATTAATCAATACATTTGCTTTGGTACGTAACGCAGTTTGAGCCTGGATTGTATCACTTGCAACCAAAATATTTAGGTACTGGCACGTATTCCTTTGGAGCTTTTCGTCTCTGCCATACTCATCCATCCATTCAAATGTGCAGATCTCACAGTGTACAAGGCACTCATTCTGCTCCGCTGGGAGATACGACCTTTTCCTAAAGGGCTCAGTCGAGGAGGCACCAGCCAGAGAGCTGGCAGCCTCACTCGGGGCCAAAGGGAAGATGTGTGTGAGCCTCTGAATTCTAGGAGCAAATGTTTCCCTCCAAGGGCCATTCACTTCCAGCCTGAACCAGTTCTCACAAACCACCTAGAACAGGAAACGGGACCGACCACACCAGCTTGGGGTGCCTGCAGCCTGGTCTCCAACATCCAGAGACTTTCACCAGGTGGTGACACCCTATTGTCCAGGTGTAGGTCATGGAATTCAATATTTATTTTGAATAGGAAAACTATGACTTTTGCATTTCCTGACTTTAGCAGATATATTCATCACCTTAAAAGGAGCATTCATGCCATTTAAAACAACAACAAATTGTCCTAATGAAAATGGAAGGACCAGGAAGGAAAAAGGGCCCATCGATTTTGCCCATTTGACTCACTACGGACAGTTTTGAAGGCAATAAATTACTAAATGAGCAGAGAAGCAGGGGGAGCCCCCTCCCTGCCCTTTTTCCAGCTCTTTTCAGTTGGAGACAATTCTCTGGCCTTCTGAATCCCCAGGGAGGCAGCATGTCAGCTAATACTGCATTCAGGAACCACAACGCCATAAAAAATGGAAACGATACCCCCGTATCCTTTTACGTCCAATTGCAGAGACAGAAAATAACTCAGTGGGGCTTTGAAATGTGGTATTTGAGGTTTCTCTCTCCCATTTCCTTCTTTTCCATGGCAGCTGAGGTGGCAAACGGCACACCTGTAGCAAGAGGCATGCACGATTTCCCACAGGAGGACTTCGGGGCAGGGTCAAGAGAGTGAGCACGCCCTCAGTCGCGAGGCACAGCCAGGCCCCTTCTTGGAGGAAGTTCACCTGGGCCTCTAGCATTGAATTTTTTTTAACAAACTATTTTATGTTTTGTAATTTTAACTTTTTATTTTAAAATAATTTCAGACTAGTGTTGACTGAACTTACTAAAAATACAATGGTACTTAAAATATGCACAAATATAAAAAGTAGGTATATGAGACCCAAACAAATGTAAACACTGACATGAACAATATGAACCTGATGGAGGATGTTGTTTTACTGGAACTAAGCCCTGCTTGAAACGTGCAGGGAGCTCGCTGTCTGCTCTGGACAGGTTCCTGGCCCTCTGATGCTCCTCGGTGCCACGAGGACTCAGTTTCCCCACCACTTTTTCATTTCTAGTTACTGTGAAACCCAGCGCCCTGTAACATCATATGACTGTTGTCATTTTTTTGACAGTCTAAGAGAAAAGAGGTCAGTGCCCCTGACGAAATAGTCAGGTATTGCATATTTTTAAAATTCTTGCTGCACACTGGTTAGAAAATCACTGGCCCAGGACAATAAAAACGACCTACGCGGTGCCACCAACACCATCAGATTTCATATGGCAGGACTAGGCAGGTTACCAGAGGTGACCCTGACAATGCAGAAACGATTTAACTTTTTCAAAAGATTATCACCAAAATAAATAACCAAAATTTATACAATTCTCATGCAGAACTCCAAACCCCTGGGAGTTGTATCTGTGGATCCCTGAGCCTTGGTTTAAGAAAGCTGGTTAAGCCCTGGCCAGTATGGCTCAGTTGGTTGGAGCACTGTCCTGTACACCGAAAAGGTTGTGGGCTTTCTTCCCAGTCAGGGCACATACTTAGGGTGCCCGTTTAACCCTTGATTCGGGCACGTATGGGAGGCAACTGATCGATGTTCCTCACATCGATGTTTCTTTCTCTCTTTCTCTCTCTCTCTACCCCCTTTCCCCTTTCTCTAAAATCAATAAGCATTCCTCAGGTGAGAATTAAAAAAAAAAAAGAAACCTGGTTAAGGGAAGCCCTGGACAGGTAAGAGGGAAGAGAGGAATTCTTCGCCATCCTGCCAAGGAGAGATTCCTCATAGCAGCCCAGGCTATTCTAGAAATTTCTACATTTGTTATTAGGACCAACAGCATGTTAGAAATCACACGGAGACAGCAATTTCTAATCTTAAAAACATGTAAGTCTGGTCATGTGACTTCCACACCGGTCCCCAGGCAGGGCTCACAGGAGCTCTGGTAAGAGTAAAAGCTCTTCAGCCACGAACAAGTTCCCTGAGTATCCCCGCAGCCATGGGGGACAGGAAGACAAGGGTGTACAGAGGACTCGCTGCTGAAGAACAGTCTGCTCCCCTCTCACTGAAAGGCAACACCTGTCTTTTCCAGCCACGTTTTATCAGGTTCACAAAGCAGAGGTTTGTTGATCTGGTCATTATCTGAGCTGTGAAACCAATCTCTTTCCTTTCACTCCCTCTCCCCTCTCCCTTCTCTTTTTCTTTCTCACAGGTATCTGAAGCCACTATAATAAAGGACATATGTGCAGTATAAAATTAAAATAGGAAAAAAACAAATATACTAACCACAAGGGCTGTAATCAAGGATCTCACTCGGTTGTGGGCTTCCTAGTAGCAAGGGCAAAAGGGGAAATGTAATGAAATCTTGTTTCTGTGATCAGAAAGGAGAAGCATTCCAAATGCTTGGGGTAGGAAATGTACAAGAATTTCAGAGATTTCAGTCGGGGAGGGAGATTCTTGGATTCCGTTTGCTCACTTTGGAGTATTCGGAGGGTTGTCCCAGCTGACTGAATACCGATGTTACGATTCACTACCACCTAAAGTCCACAGAATGTTCCAGTGCTTACAGAACACTTTCATATACACCATCTCATTAAAGAGCCCACTGGAACTTCTCCAGAGCCTACTAAAAGAAGGTTTATATTTAACAGACCAGCCCGTACTTCCAACCACATGTCATTTTGTGGGGGAGGTGGGCTGGCTGCCGCCAAGTATTAATACTTCATGCTAGTGGTTCTCAACCGTCAGCACACATGGACATCACCTGGAGGGCTCGTTAGGATCCAGTGTGCTGGGTCGGGCTCCCATAACAAAATACCACACACTCAAGGTGGCTTAAACAGCAGAAATTTATTTTCTCAGTTCTGGAGTTGCGAGCAGGGCTGGCCTCCTCTAGGCCTCTCTCTTTGGCCTGCATATGTCCGCCTTCTTGCTGCCTCTTTTTTATTTTTTATTTTTTTAAATATATCTTTATTGATTTCAGAGAGAGGAAGGGAGAGGGAGAGAGAGAGAGAAACATCAATGATGAGAGAGTCATTGATCAGCTGCCTCCTGTACGCCCCCGACTGGGGATCGGCCCCGCAACCTGGGCATGTGCCCTGACCAGGAATCGAACCCCGATCTCCTGGATCCTGGGTGGATGTTCGACTGCTGAGCCACGCCGTCCGGGCTTCCTGCTGCTTCTTCATGTGGCTGTCCCTTTGCGCACATTTGTGCCTGGTGTCTCCCCTTCTTCTTATTAGGACACCAGTCCAACTGGATTAGAACCCACCCTAAGGGACTCAATTTAATCGCCTCTTTAAAGGTCCTGCCTCCAAGTCCAGTTACATTGGAAGATAGTGGGGGATAGGACTTCAACATATGAACCTGGAGTCGTGGGGAGCCCATCCCACCAGGTGAGGCTGCTGCTGGTCCTGGACCCCGCTTTGAGAACCACAGCATTACGCTATGAGGAGGTGACCGTAATGTAACATCTCTCACCCATTCATAGCTATTCTTAATTACAGAACGTGGAACCCAGGTTGGTCATCTGCTGCCAAGAGTCTCCCAGATCTGCCTCCAGATCCAGCCTCACCTCCCTCCACCTCCCTTTCATCTCCCAAAAGTATAAATTAGGTCAGAGCAAGGGCTGATTCTAGGAAACCGTGGACATGGCTACAGGCTCTGGGCTGTGTCCTGCCTTTGTGTTTGGATGTCTATTTTTAATTTGGACAGTTTAAAAAGGCATCTATAATCAGTGTAAGTAGCAAATTTAGAGAACTTTTGAAAAAGTCTTTCAAACTTTCCTGTGTTTCATCTTAAAAGGAAGAAAAGCTGGTTTCCCTGAAATTAAAACATCTCCTGTGGTGTTCACAATTTCTCTCTGACACAAGGACCCAAACAGAAGGAGGAGCAGCCTCCTGAAGAAAGGTGGAAACCCAGAGAAAAAGGTCAATTTGGAGACATCAAGTGAGTGGGGCTTGGCAGAATCTGCCACGAACAACTCTTAGCTTGGGCCGGGCCTCAGTTTCTCCGCTTGAAAATCCTAATACAAGCCCCCTGCCAACACCTCATTGCGGGCCCATCATCCCGTGGATTTTAGGATGGGGGCAGGGGGAGGGGCAGAGGAGAACCTGGGACCTGACTTGCTGTGATTCTATCACATGTCTTTCTGGTATAGAAATTCCTCAACTCTCATGAAAAGGGCAAGTCGTGAGGAATCACTGGCGAAAACACACTCACAGCAAAAAAGAGGCACACAGTACATACAAGTATGCTAGCTACCATTTACTGAGCATGCTCGGACCACTGTTAATCCTCACAGTCCAGGACCCCATTAGCGTTCTAAATAACACTAGCATTCCCAATGCATAGACTGGAAAACTGAGGGGCAGGGAGAATACGTAATTCATTCAAGATCAGGAAGTTAGAAACGGGCTGGGGTTAAAATCCAGGCAGGCTGTGCTCTGAGACCATGCATTGTGCAGCTTCCCAGGGTTTGCAGACCCACCTGGGGGTCACCAGCTCCAGGACAGCACTAGAATCATGGGTCTGAACCCTGGTTGCTCCCTAGGATCACAGGGGAGCTTTAAACTCCAGTGAGGCCTGGGGCCCGCCTCAGAGATCTGATGTGCCTGCTCTGGGTGCGCTCAGGTCCCTGGGGATGCTAAAGCTGCCCAGGAGGGGACCACTGCCTTAGAGGCTCCAATGCCAAAGCTAGACTAAAGCACAGTGACCTGCATGTGACTTTGGGCAAGTTTCACCTTCCTGGTCCTCAGATTTAATAGAAATGGGTTTTCTACTTCAGTAGGGCCAGAGGTCAAAGGTCTAGAGGGCCGAGTTCTCAGATATCCTTGGGTGTGTCCACAGGGAACCACTGGGAATTATAGAATGCTTAAAATAAACTTCCATGTTTAGAAAAGGAGAAAAATACTGGGCGTTTAAACAAGCAATCTGGTCTGAACCTGTTGCAAAACTTAAAGGGCTTAGGTAAGAAGTGAATCCACATTAATTGACACGAACACTGCTGGGGAAATTGGTTTCTTGGGATTTTAACTTGTCACGAGGGAAACACCTGTTTGACTGCAAGGATGGAATCTCTGCAGGAGCTTTCCCCACCTTTCCAAAGCTAAAGGAAGGAAAAAGCGCAATGGATGGGAAGCATTTTGAGCCCTAGAAGGTGAGGCAGAGGAGCAGGAGATGCTGCCAGGTGGCCCAGGGCCAGGTGCTAACCAGGCTCAGCTGAGCGGTGAGGTGAGCTAAGGCTCTGAGCTGCATTTTCGCCCTGGGAGCCCTGGGGGCAGAAGCAAGTGAGGAGAGGGTTCTATTAGGCTTGTGGTTAAGGTACTTCTTCTGTAGGCAGGGTTTAAATTTGGTGACCTTGGTTAGGATCACAAACTCAAATGCCCTCCAGAGTCAGCAGGGGGTCCCTGGGCCACGTGAAGGTGGGGAGATGCCACTTAAATCTCACCCATGTAGTCATGAGGGGAATGGGGTCCTGGTCTTTGAAGATCTTTCCATTTCTGGAGAGAAGCCAGGAAAGCAGACTGTATGTGTAATCTCTACATTGTTAAATGTTAGCTACAATTAAAATTTTTTTTTTAGTGCTGTGGGCCAAAGCACACTCGCTGGCGCTGGGTTTGCCTGCGGGCCACCAGCTGGCGCCCTCCTCCAGGCATCTGAGGATCCGGAGGCCAGAAAGGAGGGGCCCCCTTGGAGCCTCCAGCCCAGCTGCCTTGCTCAGTTAGGCAGCTGCGGGGAGGGGACCTGGGTGGACGGGGAGGGGACCTGGGTGGACGGCCGGGCTGCAGGCGGTCCAGAATGCGGTCAGGAAGCCAACAGCAGGAGGTACTGAGAGAAACCAGCGCAGGCTCCGCTCTCTCACCCCTTTCCCAGCCTCACCTTTCTCTGGAATACTCGCCTCCTTCTAACACCACAATTTACATGCCGATCCGTGTGTCTCTCCCTCTGGAATGTAAACTCCCAGGGGGCAGGTGGTTTCCCTTTTGGTTCATTCTGTATCCCCAGTGCCGGGCACATACTAGACACTTAAATCTTTGTTCAATGAATGCATGCGTGAATGAATGACTGGGGACAGGGATGTTCAAGGCCACCAAATGGCTGATGCGGCTGCGGGCGTCCTGGGACCTACCCTGCGGCCCCACTCCACCTTCCCACGGAGGGTGTCTGGCCCAGATCCCGCGGCCATGCGAGAGGGGTCGGCATCGGCCCATCGGCCGGAGGCCAGGAGAGGGGCAGCTGGGCCCTCGGGGCCGGGTGGAAACGGGCTCGGGGTGGCTGCAATCGCCTTTGCAGAGGGGGAAACGGGTACTTTCCACCCATCTGGCGAGGCCAGGAAGCAGGAGGAGGGAGATGGTGAGGGGTGCGGGCGCCGAGGGCCGCCCTGGGGGCCGGGCGTGGGGTGCGCTGCCAGGGCTCCCTTTCAGCGCAGCCAGGTGCGGCTGGACGGCCTCATTTCCATCTCAGATCAGCTGCTGGGGCTTCCGGAGGCCTCGCAGGGCGCGGGGGGGGCACAGGAACAGGGACGGGGTGGCTGCCAAGCTGGACTGGCCTCCAGTGAATGGCGCCCGGAACAGGGACAATGTGGGGAAGGGACGCAGCTCCCGCACCGCTCGGAGGCTGGATTTCCTGGGAAATCAGGAGTCAGAGGGTGGGCTGGATGTGCACCTGCCTGATGCTGAAGGCTGGCGGAGGGGGGAGGCGGGCTCCACTGCGCAGCCTCAGCCGGCTGACAGCGCCCACCAAAGGGCAACGCTGTTCAGGGCAGGGTGTTAGGATTCCCCCCCGCTTCTGCTCTCTTCCTCCTTGGACCAACTGGCTCTGTTGACTCTCTTCCTGATTCTCTTTCCAGAATCACCTGTATGTTCGACTACTCGTATTTCATCCAAATCACTTGACCTCTTCAGTCTTAATTTCCCCATCTGTAAAATGGGGACAATAATAGTGTCTACTTCTCTGGGTTGTTTTGAGGACTCAGTGAGAGCTCACAAGGAAAGCACTAGCATGGCACCTGGCACAAAGTAGGCACTCAGTAAACAGTAATTTTCTTTATTATTGTAAATACTAGAGGGTTGCTTCATAAGTGGCTGGCAGTACAGTGAGCATATCTCTCTGCCTTCCTCTGCCTCATAGCAATTCTCAGTCTTTAGTGTATGTGAGAATCACAGCAGGTGTTTGGTAAAATGTGGATTCCTGAGAAATTCTGATTCAGTGGGTCTGGCTGTCCCAGGTGCCTGCTCCTGACCATTGCCTAGAGTGACCCTGCAAGGCTGCTGGTCCTGCGTCCCATTTTGAGAACTGCTGATGCAGCGTCATTGCTTTTACAAGAGCAGGTGCTGCAGGTAACGTCAAACACATTTGTCATTGGTATGAAATGCCTGGCTTGGGGTGATTCGCTATCTCGCTGACATAGGAGAGTGACAGAAGCAATCGGAGGCAACCTGGATTGGCAGCTGTTAAGCAAATTGGTGGCCTAAAGAGCAATTTTCTAGAGATGCAGAGATTAGCTATTAATATGTGTCAGCAGGCTCTACCCTATGCATTGGAATTTCAAAGTGAGCTGTGGATTGAGAGATCCAAAAAGGTCAATTTACTTTGTAATCAAGGACCACGTTTCAACAATATCCCATTTCCCTATTGTTCAATAGGTATCTGTGAGCCATTCTCTTGGGCTTTTATTCTGTATGTTGTGTGTTTCTTTCACAGACAGGAGAGGCTGAGCCAGCTCTGCAGATGGGGCCCCAAACCCTCCTCCCACCTCTGCCCAGGAGGCACCCCTCTTCTCTCCCCACCATGATCACAACACACCTGGGGCCACAACAGAGCCATTTCTACCACCTTTTCCCCTTTGTCTGAAGCTACTCCACCCTGATCATAATTATATCGCCATGAGTGATGTGAATTTATCTCATTTCCCTCCTCCAGGGCATCAGGACAGGTCCTGGGCATCTCTATATTCCAGGTGCCAGGTACTCAGTGCCCAGTACTTGCAGGACTTAGAAAAGGGTGAACTGCTTTGTGCCTACACATTAGTGCCTTTCCAGTACTAAGATTTTTTTTTTGTGTCTGTCTCAGTCACTTCACTGCCTTTCTCTCTCTCAAGGATGGCCCACTCGGGAGCATAATGGAAGGCCACCGTCTAGCGCGACGGGCAAACACATCTAAACTCACCTGCTGTTTACTGAGAAACATATGGACCTGGGCTGTTTCTCAGGTCACGCCTGGGGCACACAAATCACAGACCATACGTGATGTCATGGGCTTTGACCTGGGGTCAGAGATCAGTAACACGCCCTCAAGTTGGTGACATCAGAGGTGCAAATCCCCGCAGTCCATAGAACTTCTGAGTGAGTCCACACCCCTAGAGCCCTTGGAACACTGAGCTCAGAGCAGGAAAATACCTTTGCGATCATCTGATACCATGTTCTGACTTTTAGATGACAAAACTGAGGCCCAGAGGTGGGAACTCACCCTTCCACTCCCAGGAGCAGCAGCCCTAGGCCTGGGACCCCGTCTTCCGTGCTCGCGCTGGTGCTGCAGCACCGTATTGTGAAGAGAGACCTTTTCTCCTTCCATTCTCCTGGGAGCCCTTGTCAATGGCACAGAGATGGACTCAGGGACACACTGAGGGGTGGGCAGCCCAAGGGCCATCATCTCCGTGTTGCTAAACCACCTCCGTGAGGTGTAGAAAACATCCTTGCCACCTTCCACCAACCTAAGGGGAGTATTTTGGTGACACAGGTGGAGTCATGAGCAATGGAAATTCTGACACCAAACAGAAGCCAGTGAGCTCTTTCATTATCCAGACGGGGACTGGGTCATAGAGTCGTTGTCATCGCCCCCCTCCCCCCGGCTGGCTTGATTGGGAAACTCATTAAAGGCGAAGCAAGAACTGGGAAAAGTCTTGACAATTTTATTATTTAAAAAGAATAGTCACCCTGTTTGGGCCAGTGGAAGGAAATACGTGAAGCAATTTCAGGATAGAATTTTTCTTCTTGTTCTCACCCAAGGATATATTTATTGATTTGGGGGGGGGGGGGGAGAGATTGATGTGAGAAACATCAATCTGTTGCCTCCCATATGCACCCCAACTGGGGACTGAATCTTGCAACCTAGGTATGTGCCCTGACCAGGAATCGAACCCCCAAGCTTTCGGTGTATGAAAGATGCGCCAACCAACTAAACCACCTGGCTAGGGCCAGGATAGAATTTTTATAGAAAATCCGTGTCTCCCTGATTCCATTAAATAGACACTGAACAAATATTGAGAGCATCTGGTTTCTCACCCTGCCTAGAAAGTCCAGGATTCTGCTGAGTTGACCTGATACAGGGGTCAGAGGTCAGAGGCTGGAATCAGGCAGACACATCTGGACATGACTCCTGAAAACACCCCTGACGAGCCACATGACCTAGAGGCAGTCATTTCCACCCTCCCAGCCTTGGTTTCCTTGTCTCTGAGGGTTGAGAGTAGCACAAATGTCACAGGCTGTCATGTTGTTTAAAGGGATAAAGTCTGCAAAGAATTAAGCATATCCCCTGGCCTGCAGCTGCTCTTCATGCACAGGCAATTAATAATCAAAACTGAAGGTTCTTTCTCATGAAAAAAAACCCAGAGGTCTCCTTTACTTTGTAGCTGTTTAAGGAGCGGAGTGGCTTAAAACACAGATTCTGTAGTCAGGCAGCTTGGGCTTAAAATCTGACTCCACAACCACACCAGCTGTGAACCTTGGGCAAGTTACTTAACACAGGTCTCTGTTCTTGTCTGTAAAATGGGCTTATATGACAGCATTGACCTAAGGTTTTATGTGATGCCGAAAACAGCTTCCTTTATGTTCAGTGCACTGGGGGTGCACAGGAGATGGCCCCAAAGACATCACTCATCTTGTATTGAGCCAATGTTAAGAAATGATAAAGAAATTCATTGCATTCAGCTTCCTTAACTAGACTTCTGTGCCAACAAGGAGGGAGAGTGGCTGATGTCACTTGTCCTTTCACTTCCCCTGCCTGCCAGGGTAGAGACCAAATAGTGCTGAGTTCAGGGTGGAGCAGGAGAGAAAGCCCAGGCCCACACATGCCCACGTGCCCAGGCTCTGAGTGGGGCGGAAGGGCTCTGACCCTTGGCCTCTGCCAGGCAAGCGCACAGTGGTCTCCAGCCTCCAGCTGACCCTGCCTGCAACCTGCAGGCCGCACTTTGCCCCTTGGTGGGATTTGGATTGGTCAGCTCACCCCTCTCCCACTGCCCCACAGGTCGCTGGCCTCCAGGTCCTATTCTCCATCCCTGGGAGGGACACCTCAACCTGGCAGCTGCCCCATACTTTGCCTTTAATCATCAACAAGGTGCTGGGAGTGGTGGGGGGCAGTGCAAAGCAACGTTTGTCTTCGGGGAGAAACATTCTAACAGGTCACGGAAGAGGAGAGGAAAACTCCACTGCAGTCAGTGTGGCAGCTGACAGGTGCTAACTCAGGGACTGGGAGTACCTGGTGTCGCACTCCCAGATCTAGCACCTGCTAGCCCAGAGGCCTTAACCTTCTCAAGTCTCTATTTCCCCAGCTGCAAAATGGGCAAACAATAGTCCCTGCCTCAAAGGTGGCCCAAAAGATCAGAGGAGTTATATTGCTCACTCCAGCATGTCAGTGCTCAGTCACCTGGGAGCTCATTATCTCGGGTGGACGTGAGGATGGAGGACCATCAGAGCACAGGCGATGCCTTTCCTTGGTGGGGGAATGATTTCCCCTACAGAGGAGGGTTCCTTCGAGGCTGGAGACATAAGATGTGAGCTGGGCAAGAGAAGGCCCTGTAAGCAGGGAGTGGGCGGAAAATAGGAAGAGCAGACACAGTGGTAAGAGACTAGGGTACCTCTGGGTCGGGCTCGCTGGCTGTCCCTGCATAAGCTGTGTTCCCAAAGTGACAGGGACAGGCGATCTGCTGAGGCTGAATGAGCCTGCTGGGCCCAGGGGAGGCTGCAGCACCCGCCCCCGCCCCCAGGCCTTCCAGAAAGGAAGCTTCACAGACATAATTACACCGTGGAGCAGGGAGGGCCGCTGGGATCTTTTTTTATACACTAAGTGGCATTCTCTGAGCCAAAGCAATGAACAGAGGGGTTCAGAAAAGCAAGTGGGGTCAGGGTCTGGGGGAGGGGAGCTGATTTTCAGTAATGAATCTACTTCCTGTGGTGACTGAATCCTCTATCGGAGGCCCTTCAGCTCCAGGGAACAAAAGCACCTGGGGACAGCTGGGGACAGGCCACCCCTGCTTTCCCAGGGTGGAGCCAGGGCCCTCCCCGCCCCACGGCTCACCTTTCCCTTTCCCTGCTCACCAAATTCTCCAGGCTGGGCCCTGAGTACAAAACCATGGGGGAAACCAAGAATTCCTTTGCCTCTATTTCTTCTGAAAAATGTGAAAAGTCATTCAAAAGGAAGCAGGACTACTTCCAGTCTTGTGTCTGCTGAACTGCTCTGAGGAGGGCGCTGGGCAAAGGGTCAGTGTGAGGTTTAGGAGTAAAACAAAATGATCTAGGAGAGTCTGGACTAACTGACCATTCATTAGCAAGTCTACGACCCTACGGTATCCTGACAACAGAAAACTACAAATTCACCTGCAGGCTCAGGTGGAAGAAGGAAGAGAACCAGGTTGTTGCATTTACTGAGGTCAATGTTTAGTGAGCACGTGTCATGTGGCAGGTGAGGCGCCAGGTCCACGGGGGCATCATACACGGCAGCGGGACAGGGAGGGTTCAGGAAGACCCCAGGCTGGGAGACGGGGGCTCCACAAGGCGCTGGACTCTTGCCTGGAGGCGGACCAAGAGGACTGAGAAAACTGGTACTTCGGGCACCTGCCTCTTTATTCCAATGGGGAACCCTCCTCCATCCATCAATGAAGTCGTGGATAATCAGTCAGAGTGACAGCTGGAGGGCCAGCTGTCCAATATGGAGTCACAGTGATGATGACGGCCACTCCGGCAGCCCAGACCTATGCCATGGCTGTACCCAACTGTCTCTAATTCTGATAACTCTGTGATGTGCATGCTAACACCTCCGTTTTACGAATAAGGAAACTGAGGGCCAGACAGTTAAGCAACTGTCCAAGGTCATCAGCCTATCTTTGCTCTCTGACCCAGCATAGCTTTCATATCATTTGCTTGGTTGAGAGCTGTTGGCATGCAAAAGTGGGAGCCCAGGTTTATGGTTTGAGAATTTTCTAAAGAGAGTCTCACATGGGCCTCCTTAAAGCACTCTCCACTGTGACCTGGACATTTCATGCCTGGGGCGCAGCCAGTGTCACTCAGGAAGTGCTGGCAGGGCCTGTCCAGTGAAGGGACAGGAAGGTACCGGGTGCCACCATGGGCCAGGCATCCTGCTAAGCACTTGACAGCTGCTGTCTGTTAATTCTCACAATAACCTGAGAAGTGTTATCCCCACTTTACAGATGAATACACCAAGGCACAAAGAGCTTAAACACAAATCTCAAGGTCTACACCTTATAAGAGGTGGGGCCCAGGTTTGACCTGGTGGTCCAGTTCTGGAGCATGGATCTTCAGCCCCATGCCTGTGACCCCAAGGCTGACCTTCAGCTGCCCTGGCTTTGAGACCTCAGTTCTGCCCAATGGGAACAGCCTGGACCACATGGGCTGTTCCACAGCCTGGGTCCACCTCACAGGGGCAGGTGCACCATGAATTCTTGGTGCATAAAGACCTTCGGGCAATGATTACTGAACTAAACTAGGAAAGAAGCTCTAAATAAATACCCTTCCCGGAGTTTTAAAAGTTCCCACAAGTTAGTTAGCATGTCCCATAAAAATCATCTGTAAGTGGTGTTAAACAGAAATCAAATTTTCTTCTCAAAGACACTACTGGTTTTGACTGTATAACCCCTGGGGCATGTTTTTTCCCTTCTTGTCCCTGTATTTGGTTTTTATCAAGACCCGCAATGAAGACACCTCACATGGCAGGGGGACACCTTTCTCCTGGGCTCTCACAATCAGATTTTCAGGGTGTCTTACACTGAGTTCTAGGACATCTCCAGCTTTCCCCCCCCCCCCCCCCCAGAGAGAGTGAAAGGGAGAGAGAGAGAAACTTTGATGTGAGAGAGGCACATCGATTGGTTGCCTCCCACATTGCTCTGACCCTGGGACAGGGACCGACCCTGGGACAGGGACCGAGCCTGCAACCGAGGTGCGTGCCCTTGGCTGGAATTGAACCAGGGACCCTTCAGTCTGTGGGCTGACACTCTAACCACTGAACCAAACTGGCTCAGGCACATCTCCAGCTTTGTTTAGGGAACTTAATGGGGCCCAAAGGAGCTATGTCTTCCACTGGCACCTGGGAGGGGTTCAGAACTCAACCAACCAACCTCCACGAAGCCCCAGCCTGGCCAGCTCAGGGTGGAGCTGAGCGGTCACAGCTGTCCGCTCAGGCAACCGTCCACGCAGGCTTCCCTGGTCGCCCTTGATGTGGGGCCCGGCCTGCTGCCCACCTGCTCCCTGGGCTCTGCCACAGCTCAGTCAGCTGGGTGCTCTTCAAACAGGCCAGCATCCAGAGGGGTGCGGCATTTTCTCTGAGTTTTATAGAAACTTCTAACCAGAAACATCTGGAAATACATGGGACTAGGTCAGATGCCTCAGGGCGAAGCTCAGGCTCAGCCAGGCTGGGCCTTTGCTGTGTGAGCCTGTGAGTCACTGGCCTCTTCCCACCAGCCTCCTCTGCAAGATGGCTCTGCCTCCGGCCTCTCCCTGCCTGCCTCCTTCCCTCCCTCTCTTCCAGGGAGCACTGCACTCAGTGCATTTTGGGCAGTTGAACTTCCTGCCCTTCCACAGGTAATGTCCTTCCCCTAGACCTTTCAGACACCAGGACACCGTTTTGCAGGGAGGACTTTGGGGAAGGTGGGACTCGTGGGAAAGGCAGAAAGCATGGTCTCACCTTCCCGCTGGTCATCACCCCGTAATGTCCCATAGGAATCTCAAACTCCAAACACCTGAAAGGGAGTTGTCACCCGCCTCTTCCCATGGCCTTGCCTCTGGACGTGACACTGCTGTCTGTCCAGGTGCTCTGCCAGGCTCCTGGGCATCTGATCCCCACAGCCTGGCATCCTGGGCCACCTCACCTCTAGTCTGATTGCTGCCCAGGGCCCCTCCGGACCAGGACAGTCCCTCTAAACCCAGCTCTGAGTTCATCATTTCTGCACTTTATGAAGCAACCATGAGTCTCTACTGCCTTCCATGGGGAGTTCAGACTCCTGACCTTAGGACACAGACCCTGTGTGCCCCGGACCCATCTTTCAATGGCTCTGTGCAGTGTGGCCTGGTGGCCATGCCCGCCTGGCTGCTGGGGTTTCGCGCTGTTTCTTCTTGCATCTGAGGGATCTGTCAGGCCTGAGTCTTCTGTTTCAAAGGCTACTCCTCACATCTCCCTCAATTTGCCACTCTCTTCCTGCCAACTCCTGTGGGCTTTCCAACCTCCCTTTATACCTCACTTTCTCCAAAACCATGCGCCCATTTAAGATCAGTCAGGTGCTCCCTTTCCTGGTGCTCCCCCAGGGACCTGGGCTCACCTCTCCTGCAGCACACCGTATTACTGTTGTTATCACTGTTGAACCTTGAATGACACGGGTTTGAGTGACACGGGTCCACTTATACGCAGATTTTTTTCAATAAATACTATAAACATATTTTCTCTTCCTTATGATTTTCTTAATAACATTTTTTCTCTAGCTTATTTTATTGTAAGAATAAGTATATAGTACATATAACATACAAAATATGTGTTAAAAGACTGTTTGTATTATGGGTAAGGCGAGTGGCAGGGGTGGGAATCCCAGCTGTGTGACTTCGGACAAGTCACCTAACTGGTCTGGGCCTCCGTTTCCCCATCTCTAACGAGGCTGGTAATACCCACCACATGAGTGCACAGTGAGAATTAAACAAGATGATATATGTCAAGTTCAAAGCTCAAGGTTGATGCCCTCTTTGTGGACTTTGTATCTGGAAGTAAGTGCTTAAAAATACTTTAAAAATAATCCCAGAAAGAAAGATTCTCATTCCTACGTCACTGCAAAATAAATCACCATTTGTTTTGCCATCTGGTCTCCTAAGTGACTAGCAAGCTGGGAAGGATGCCCAAGCGACCCTGGGGGCTGAGAGTACTGACAGATGCTGTCAACTGCTTGAGTCCACAGATGTGCCGGTGACACTGATATGAATGGGATTTACCTGATGGCGCTCAGGTTTCAATCTGGCCTCTTTGACACGAGAGGCATTGGGACAGGGTGATTTCAGGCAGGTAAACGCCAAAGGGTGTTTTATTATCTAGCAATGCACCTGTCACCCATCCTGGAGTCTCTCCCACACCTGGCCCCTTGGAGGGTGGGGCTGGATAAGGGATAAGAGATGGAGGGAGACTCAGAGACAGGGCAAGAAGGTCTATTTCAAATGTGAATTTTTAAAAAGTAAATGAAAGTCCAAAGATTTTGTTTTCAGGCCACATACAACTACCCTTGGGGATTACAACAGCCATGAAACACGCCAGGTGGATTTCCTGCCAGGACACAGCAGAGGGCTGGGGCAGTTCTTAGGGGAACGGGTATCTCGTTTTGCCCTTCCACGCTACGCATGCGTGTGGGTTCTGGCATGTGAGCCAACACAGGGCACGGGACTGGCACAGCCCGGTCCACACCAGCATAACTCGCTCACCCTGGGAGGCCATACAGGGCATGGCCTTAACCCACCACTCCCTGATCCCGAGGACGCTGGCACACCAGGTACCCCCAGAACACAACTCTTTCCTGGAGGAAGAGAGCATGCGAGGAGGCGGTCCCACTTTCTCCTGCCCAGGCCAGAGGGGGCATGCGAGGCAGGCCTGCCATCCCCGCAAACTCCAGCGGAGGCCGGAGGGCCGGCGGTGAGACCCCGGGCGCGCTCCGCACCTGCCTCCTTCACAGCCGCATCCCTGCTGTCCAGCAGGCTCTCAAAACTATTTGGTGAGTGAGTGCCCCTTGGGGAAGGGCACGGTTTCACTCCAAACCACAGTTTGGAATCATTACATGCAGGGCAGGACAGGACTGGGCAGGGCAGGGAGGGAGGGGAGGAGAAGGGAGGGCTAGGGTTAGGGGGAAGGAAAGGGAGCTAACATTTCAGAAACCTTTCTCGATGCTAGAGGCCTGACGTGTTATTTCCTGAACCCCTCAACTCTGAGAGGCGGATAAGCCTGTCTCTGATTCACAGATGAGAAGACCAAGGCCCAGTAAGACTGGCTCCAAGTCTCAGGCCGCAGGGACTTACACTAGTCTGCTTGCTCTTTTATTTATTTATTTAAAAAATATGTTTTTGTTGATTTCAGAGAGAGAAGAAGAGAGAGGGAGAGAGAGAAACACCAATGATGAGAGAAAGTCATTGATCAGCTGCCTCCTGCACGCCTCCTACTGGGGATCAAGCCCGAAACCTGGGCATGTGCCCTGATGGAGAATCGAACCATGACCTCCAGGTTCATGGGCTGACTCTCAACCACTGAGCCACACTGGCTGGACTGCTCTTCTGTTATAAAACGTGGCCTTGGAGCCACAGCTTGAAAGTCTATTTAAGGACAGAAGATATCAGATTCTCTCTCTCCTCTGACGCCCATTTCCCCAAGAAAAAATGTAGAGAAACCTTTCAGGTATGTTCTCTTTGTACCTCTAAACCAAGCGGGCTTAAGCCCCTGTGTCTCAGTGTCGCACAGAGCCACCCACGCGCACATGCTGGAGGATGTTAGTGTCTCTGGCGCCCTCACTCGGGCTTTGTTTTGCTTATGGATTGGGCTTCCTGTTTGTTTGCTGGTGGCAGAGTAACTGTTTGGGCTGCACCTGTGCTCAGGGCAGGGGTCAGCATGATGGGGATGCCACCTTCCACCCTTCCAGGGCCTCTGTGAACAGTGAACCCGCCCTCCAAGGAGGTTCTGGTCAGTTTGCGCTCTGGCTTAGAATACAGGGGGAGATAGCCAATGTCAAGGCCCAGGTACAAACAGGATGAAAGGGGGCAGGCAGGAGAGACTGGCCTTGGAAAGGCAGCTGTCAGCAGACAGCAGGCAGCCACGTTCAGGAGGACGCGGAACAGCTGCTGCGGCTCTGTGGGAAAGAGGCTCATCCTTGCGCTGGCATTGACACTGGGAAGCTGCAGAGGTGCTTCCGAGGGGCTCACTCCTTCTGCTGGGCTGGGCCCCTTCCATGCAGCTGCAGCCCAGGAGCCAGCAGAGCCCTTCTGCCTGCTCCCGTCTGCTCCCAGGTGGCCTTGCATTCAGCTGTCGGCCTCCCAGAGAAAGGGTGAGGGATCAAGAGGTCCCCTGTCCCTATTTCTTTGCAAAGCAGAGTACATCACGCCCTGGATGGGACATCTCACAGCTCCTATTTTGTCCCATCCTGTTTCAAGGCCCAACCCAAGTGTCTCTTCTGCGCCACCTGATGAGGCAGCCACAGTGCTCTTTGTGTGACGTGTCCTGGACACACCGCTATTATCACACAGTGTCACACTCAGACCGTGAGCTCCTCACACTTCCAGCCCCTCCTCCGTATCTAGCACAGTAGGTGCTCAATAAATGGTTACTGGTGAATGACTAATAATTGTTATCAGTACCTAACAATTGTTGAGCCCTTGCTATGTGCCAAGCCCTACAAGGCTTTTGTGCGGATGGCCTCAGTGAAAATCCTTATGACAACCCCCTGTGGCAGAAACCGTTCTTCCCATTTGAGGCAAGAGGTCATGTGAAGAGAGAGGTTAAGTAACTGGTCTCAGGTCACACAGCAAGAGAGTGGCAGAGACAGGGTTTCAGCCCAGGAAGATGGTTCCCAAGCGCGCTGGCCACCGTACCTTACTGCCCTCTCGAATGAGTGAGTGAAGGAACAGCAGGGGAAGCAGAGGTGCTTTCAGAGTAAACTGGAAGCAAACCAGTGAGTACAAGGCCCAAGAGGAGGGTCCTGCTGCCTCTGTTCAGAGTGGCTCTGCTGTCACCTGACACCAGCCAGCTCAGCAGGTTAATAGGGGACCAGGGTGCCAGCTGCACAGCCAGCCAGAGCTGCTTAGAGCCCCAGTCATCGGGGCAGGTGCAGACCAGTGAACAGAGAGTGCAAAATCACCTGACCACCAACCCAGCAGCCTGACACGCAGGGCCGGGGAGGGAGTCAGGAGAGGGGCAGGCTTTCCCTCCCACCCGTGTCCCTGCTCAGCAGGCACTCCCCAGCCAGGTGCCCTTCCCCTTCCTAGATCCCCCTCCCAGCTCCACAGAGCTCCCATAAGCTCACACACTATTTGAGCAGTTAACCACACACACTGTATGGTTCTGCGTGTCCATTTCTCACGTTCCGCCCATGATGCTGTTTGGTTTAAGTGCCTGGATCTAGAACTTTAACGAACACAAGAATCTACAGGGCAGGTGAAGGGTCATGTGTGCTCTTGTTAAATGCAGATTCCAGGGCCCACTCCCCCTGAATCCTATCTGTGAGGCAGGCCCAGGAATCTGCATTCGTAACATATCATTCAGTGATTCCCCTGTGAAGAAACACACTTTAAATCCTCAGTACCCAACAACTGGGTGAAAACAATCCTCTACGTGTATACGATTTCTCATAATTTGCCAGGACCCCCTACATCATCACAACACCTGACAAGATGGTCTGGGCGGGAGGCACAGCACCATTTCACAGATGAGAAAGCTGAGGTCAGAGCCGCTAGCTCAGGGAGTCAGAGCAAGTCGGACAGGAGGCCAGTTTACAGCCCAGGCCTACTACAGGTCATTCCAACCGTGTGTCTGTTTCCCTGCCAGCTTACCTTTGTTTCTCTGTTTTTTCTTTCCTGCTATAATTCTTAAAACAATTCTAGCAACTAAAGGTCATAATCAGAGGTAAACAATAAAAGGAAAATAAAAACCCTCCAAACTCCCACTAACTAGAGATAATAATTATGAATGCTTTGTGTATTTTCCCAGCTTTGTTCTTATGTTTTAATTACTATTGCACTTGTGTAAGCCGCATTTTCCCCTTTCAACAATTAACCAGGAACAAGCACGGAACTGCTTTAACTGGTCCTTTAGTGGGGGAAAGACACTGGCTGTCTACGCCTTGTCCCTTTCTGCCACTGCCTTCCCAATGACCACTGCTCCTTCCTCCACCCCCTCCCCCAGCAATTGTAAGAGCATGTGGCCTCTGGGAGGGCAGGGCTGGGCCTCTGGATGTTCAATACATTGAGGACGGGACTTCAGGGGTCCCCACTGTTTTCTTGAGTTGAACCAGGGGACCACAGCACCCTGTAGCCAGTACTTTCCACATGGACATTGCAAAACAGAGCACTATTGAGAATTGGTTTTAAAACACAGTCTGGACTCTGAGCTACTCCAACTCCTTGCTTAAAGAGAACAAACTCACAGCTGATGCAAACTGACCTCAGGACTCTTCTATTTTTTATTTTTATTTTTTATTTTAATAAAGAAGAGTTTGGAGTTGAAGACAGTTTGATTATCCCAGATGCTTCTGAACTGAGAACGAGAACTGTGTTTGCTGGTGTGTGCGGACTACAGGCACGCCTGACTTCCCTGGCTTCCTCTTTCCTTTTCCTCGGAGATCCAGCAGGTTCCTCAGGGCTTTGATTTACACAAAGTCACAGCTTTGGGGAAGTTTTAAGGCCAAGCCTGAAGAGACTTGTAAATTAGTTCCTTGGAAGATTTCTGAATAGCGACTGATTACAATCTCTATTTCTGAAGGCACCACTTACCCAATTAGAGCTGCAGCCCATGAAAAGGAAGTGAAAATTCTTTTGACAGAGAGCAGTGAGCAATTATAATTATTATTATTTTATTATTATTATTGTTTTCTAAAATCATGCTATGCCTAGAGGCCACCCACTCTTTCAATACCGAATTTTACCCCAATGTATTCTCAAAGATACAGCTGTCTTCCTGGGTCCACTTCTCCTTTCCCTTTGCCTGCTGACTCCTAGCTCTCTGTCAGGCTTCCTGGGAGGACTTTCTGAGCAGGTTAGGGGGCCTGTACTCCTTCACAGCCTTTCTCATGATGCTGTGACATCTGCTTGTCCTCCCACCAGCCCGAAAACTCTGTGCAGTCAAGGGTTTGTTTGCTGTGTTCACTGCTGTGTCCCCAGAACCTAGAATGTTGCCTGGCACATAGTAGATGCCCAATAAATGTCTACTGAACAAGACTGAAAGACACTGGACAATGAAATTTGTCTTCCTTGGGTCCTGAGTGTAGATTTCTGTTTAAACTCAATTATAACTCATCCATTCATTCATTCAGCAGTTAGGAACATGGGCAGTGTGTAGGATGGTGGGCTGGTTGGTCCCATCTCATCACCTCCACTGCACCACCCTCCAAGAAACCACTCCAGGGTGTGGTGAATCTGCTTCCCTTGCGTCATGCACACCTGAGGCTGCCCATACCTATCAACCCCTTTGTTGGCTCCACAGCCCTGCAATGCATTTCTGTCTGGACTGACATAACTTCAGTCACCTGGGCAGATGCACCACTTCCTGGCCTCGATGTCAGCTCTCGGACAGGTTAGCACATCTATTGCTCCTCAGAGGGTTGAATGGGATTGGCTAGGAGCAAGGATTGACTTCAAAAGGTCTTGAGTGAATGTAAGACTCTGAGGGGTATAACACAAAATTTGACCAATTAAGATCTTAGGAACCCCTAGTGATTGGCACTATTCCTTCTAGAAGGTTCTAATAATGTAATCTGTCATTGCCATAACTATACCATCACTTAGGAGGATGTGTAGCCAAATAAATGCTTACTTCTAGATCCCCAGAGATCTATTATACTGGTGACCTACGGCAGGTTGGTGGACCACATAAAATTGCCAAGTGGCCAAATTTGCCCTTCCTAATTATTACGTTTATTATGTAACCATTTGACATGTCCTAGACGTGTCCCTAAAATCTTCCCTATTTTATCCACCCAAAGTTATCCTGCTCCACATCCTACTCTTTCAGGGCCCTGAGTTCTTCCAGACAGATGAGATTGTTCCGCTATAGCAAACCTTGGGTACACCAGGCAGTGTGTTCTAATCACATATAGCTAAGCCCAGTTAGTTCTAAAACATGCATGTGTAGAAAATTCTTAAGAAATTACACTATAATGTCTCAGCCCTACAGTGGGTTTACAGCAGCCTTTGGTGCCCCTCAAATCTTATTAGCACACCCCATCCTAATCCATTACACCAGTACGCCAGGATCGCCCTTTCTAGAAAATTCCATTCTGGAGCAGGGTTGCTGACCTCCACTCCCGGTGGCCTGCCATCGCTGGGAGTCTCCTGTTCGCCTTGCGGAGGGTCCGTTTTCAGTTTGCCATAGCAGGTACCAATCCCAGGCCTCTGGTTTACACCACAGCCTTTTAATTACAAGCCCCTTGGGCTTCCACTTGCATCCAGCTGTCCTGGTTTCCTCCCCGAACACAGGGGGGGCAGGCCCGGCGTCACCTCAAACCCTGCTCCAGGACAGGCGTACGGTCTTCACTGGTCAGCAAAGACCACCCAAAGCCCAACTTCTAAAGGGTCTGTCAGTTACAGAAAAGGACAGGACTCTTTTGAACTTTGAAGTTGGGCCTAGAGCAAAGGATTAAACTGTCTTTGGTTACATATTTTGCTAAGGAATCTAGATGAGGCACTAAGAGGCCCTTATGAAATATGCAACTATTTCTCTCTGCTGTGTGGAAGGGGGCATATCTGTTTTCTGTCCTGTCCTCTGGCTGACAGAGGCCCAGCTAAGAAGGCCCTCATCACAGCACAGTTCTGGCCAGTCCTACGTCACCGGCATAAGGGATGGACAAAGGAATGATGACTTAAGAGGCTGAAGAGATCTCTGCTGTCCACCTTGATTACTGAAATAACGGCAGCAAAGCCGCAGAGAAGGAGATCCATACCCTGCTTCCACTGGCCTCTGGGAGCCACACAGACTGCCCCACCTAGACTTGCGCGAGTCTGGTGAGTGGCGAATTAAAGATAACCACTGACTTGATGAGCATTAGGCTGTGGTGCCTAATCAGGAAAATCAGTGTGATATCCCTTCCAGAGATAATCCATCAAGGGAGACTGGACCTGAGGCTGTGGCTGTGGGACCCTGCCCCTCCTCCACCACCTCCAAAAAAACAATCCCCTGGTCTACAGAGGGTGGTAAGAATGGGAGTAGGGGAAGACCAGAGTCGGAAGCCAGGCTCTGCCACATAACAGCTGTGTGACCCTGAGCAAGTTACTTAACCTTTTTGAATCCCGAGACTCACTAGCCAAGCAGGGGAAAAGAACACCTGCTTGTCATAGAGTCGAGCATTCAGTGAGAAAATCCACACGGGTGCTTTGGGCAGTGCCGGGAGTCACTGGGAGGAGTGCTTTGGCATGAAAAAAAAATATTATTAACAGCTTTATTGAGGTATAATTTATGCTTCAAAATTTGAAAGCCACCTTGGAACTGTTTAATCCAATTTAGAGCTGAGGACACTGAGACCCAGAGAGGTGTGCTGATTCGCCCAAGGTCACACAGCATATTAAGGCAAGGCTGGGATGAAGAGCCCAGGCTTCATACTGTTGTTTTCCTGTTTGGGCACCACAGCCTAAGGCTCACCGAGTCAATGGTTATCTTTAATTCACAAAGGAGAGAAAACAGCAAGAATAACTGAAGAGTTACCTCTAATCGAACCCTTCCTGTGTTAAGGGATTCATGGGTACTATCAATTAATTCTTTACCATTTCACGAGGAAAGTACTATTATTTTAAGATACAGAAATGAGGCTCAGAGAGTTGAGGAACTTGCCCAAGGTCACACAGGTATCAAATGAGTCTGCCACTGGAATCTGTGCTCCTAAGCAGATACTCCACCACCAATACCCTACCACTGATGTTCTACCAGCGACCTCTAGTCCTGAAGAGCTAAGATAAGGGTGTGTGTGGGGGGGTTGCCTCTAACCCAGGTTTTCCAGATTTAGCACAGAAAATACAAAATGCTAGTGACATTGGAATTTCAGATTACTTTGGTATAACTATATCCAAAATACTGCATGGGATATATTTATCCTAAAAAACCATTATTTATTGTTTATCTGAAATTCAGTGTTAACTGGGCGCCCTATATTTGATCCGTCAGTCCTACTCTAACAGGCTGTGTTTTCTTCAGGCAAGCTGCGTTGCCTCTTCGGGTCTCCATTTCTCTCCTGTAAAATGACAGCTGCTCTCAAAGGCTCTGTAAGTCAGCTCCACCAGAGGAGGGAAGGACGGGGCAGTTCTCCAGCGACTGTTCTGAGCAAAGACCAGCCCAGGAGACCTAAGTGAAAGTGTGGGAGGAGGCCGAGGCAGCCTCCCCCCCCCCAAAATGTCTAATGTGGACTCCCCACAGGCTTATAGGATCCACCACCTCCTGGAGCAATTCTCTCCCTGCCATGGGCTGAGCAGTAAGCCAGAAGCAGATTCAAGGGGCACTCCGAGAAGGTTTTCTTTTTGCTTTAACAATACAGCTAAAACAAGGAGTGATTTATGGACGGTGCACAACAGGGGAGGGAGAAGAGTAAATTCGAATTTGGCCGCAGGCCACAGACCGAGCAAGCCAGCAGACTCAGGGCTCCCCAGTGCCACTCTGCCTCGAGGCCACCAGACTGTGCACACGGCCCAGGCTCTCGGAGCCTCAGTGGCATCTCCGGTACTGGCGCTAACAGGGTGGCACCCACAGGGTGGGGAGAGGTCTGTCATCATGTAACGCAGTCCCCGGGATCGGCGTTTGTGCTGTGGAAGGTGGGGTGGGGTGATGGCGCTCAGAAGACTCAGCCCCACTGGGTGGGTGTGTTGGGAAGTCTGTCAGTGGGATTTGGGGGATAGGATGCATCTGGATAAAAAAGATGACTGATTTTGCAAAAATAAAAGGAAGAGTCGAACCCTGCCCCCCCCCCCCCCCCCCCGCCTCAGGTTGTAGTCTCTGGTTAATGCCCACTGGCGACTTTCTGAGCCAGTGCGGTGTCCCTGCCCCAGACAGGAAGGCAAGGGTTCCAGGCTGCATCCGCCAGAGCCCACCCTCCCCACAGACAGAAACCATGCATTTCAGCAGTAAAATTCATCCTCATGGCTTTTGAGTGCGCTAGGAGGGCATGACTTATCCACTTGAAACAGATGCATTCATGCTGTTCTAGAAAGCCAATCCACCCAATCCGGGCACGGCGGCTGACTCCAATATAAGAAATCCACGTACACAGGCCGGCGCCCAGCCACCCGCGCCGCACCGGCCGGGCTGTTCCCGCTCTGAGGTAGTTTTGACGACATCTGATCACATGGCTCCGCACCTAAGGATGGCTGAGTAATAGAAAGGACAGCAGTGATAACGACCATCTGAGGCAGTCATCACGCACCGGGCACAGAGTTATACTCCTTTGAAGTTTAATGAATTAAGTAACACTGACCAACTCATTCCACCTTCACAGAAATTCTGGATATGGCCATTATTAGTATTCTTATTTTTACAGAAATGGAGGCACAGAGAGAGTCCTGGACCTGTGTGAAAATGAAGTCCAGGCTGAAGGCACCATTTGGAGGGGGCTACGTGGCCTCTGTGTGTGTGTGAGAGAGAGAGAGAGAGAGAGACAGAGAGGGAGGCGCAGGCACAGAAATAAGCAGCAGCAGAGACTCCAGGGCAGAGGGAGTGCTGGAGCGTCACCCCTAATCCTTCTTGATCCCTTGGTGGTGGGGCTGGAGGGAGGAGGCACAACCCAAATGCCCTTCCAATAAATTGCCCTTGCGCTTTAGCTGGACCAGGTGGGCTTCTAGCCTTTGCAAGCAAACATTTCCCAAGAAAGACATGAATAAACACTTGGTAAAACCAAGGAGCCCAGGGTCCTAGGGCAGAGAGAAGGTTGCACAAGGTGTCGCCTCTCCCCATCCCTTGTGCATGGCTGCTCAGCGCTGCTCCTCCGGCCCCCAGAAGACTAAGCTCATCAAGGCTCCACCTAGGCTCGTCAAGGGAGGCAGAAGAGATACACATGGGTCTAGAATACTCTAGAATACATGCTGTCGGTTTAAAAAGCCCAGAGCAGCTTCTGACCGGCTAACACCCCACAATTCCTGTTTGCGCGACTTGTTCTGCTGTTTTGTTTTCAAATTAGATTTCTACTCACTGATCCTCTCCAATTTGTTTTTCTTTTTTAATTGAAGAGCAAATGAAAAGGAAAGCTCCGCGGTGTTATCCCTCAAAGGCCAAGCGTCTGTCGGCTGTGTTCAGCCTTGGCTGCCACCACGGCGTGTCACACTGTTTCAGATTAGTAGCTGTGATGATTCATCTTCAGGGAAAATGGGTATTAGATAACAGTGGTCCTGGGGAATGACTGTGGCTACAGCCCAGACCCTGTCCCCAGGTCCCACCTGCTGAGGGGCCTGTGGGACAAGACTGGAAGGGAAGGCTGTGCCACAGCCCTCAGGGCCAAGTGGAGCTCAGAACCGAAGGCAAACACCTTTCCCCAAAAGGCAGTGACGACTGCCTGAGCCCCCAGAAACCTGGGGCAGGTATTTGTCCTAGTTTGACATCATGAATATGGGCTCTGCCCCTCAGTACTGTGAGGCCGTGGACTAGCCTCTGGAACCTTCCTCAGTTCCATCTTCCTCATGATCTGTGAAAAGGGGGAAGTCATGGTACCCGCCACCTGGGATTGTTGGGAAGATAAAATCAGGTGGTGTGGGCACAATGCTTGGCACACAGTAGGGCCTCGAGAAATGGGGGTTGGTGCTATATTCTGATGCCATCCCGCCTGGTCTGCGGGCACGCTTCAGGCGGAGGCGTGTTTCCTGGGCCCCAGATGCCTCCCGCAATGTCCATGGAACGAGAGGAGGCCACTTGCTCAATTTACAAAAAGCAACATGCTTGCAAGACCGCAACGACCTCAGGCCCAAAGGTGTGGAAGAGCCTGGAAGGAAGCGAAGGTCCTGAGAGAGGGATGGACCCCCATTCTCACTACTCCAGGAAATGGGTGCAAGGCGGAGAAAGCCGTGACCGGGACTGCGGTGGAGGGAGCGGTGCGGGCCCAGGGTCCGCGGGGCTGCTGGAGCTCGGGAGCCTCAGGCCTGGCCACCCCCTCCCCGAGCACCTCCAGGTGCCGGCCACTCCTCGGGCCAGCTCATCCTCGGTGTCACACCCTTGGGCCTGTGGGCCACCCAGCAATTCTTCGTTCTGGAGAGCACTTAAAATAAAACGAAGAGGTCCAGCTAAAAAGGGGTGTTTATAACTCAGAAAGTGCTGATATAACAACCAGCCATTTGCCCTGAGTAGGTATTAGCTAGAGCAGCATTTCTTAGAATTAAACAAGAACTATGAATAGACAGTGATGCTGTGTCTGCAGGCAGGCCCTCAATTAATGGCAGGAAGCCTCTGTTCCTGTCGGACTGCAGCCAGCACCGTGTGTGTGCATGAGACGGGGGGAGAGAGAGAGAGAGACAGAGACAGAGAGAGACAGAGAGAATGAATGAGCCATGATGGGCAGGGGGACAGGGGATGGATATATTTGATCCCACATGCCCATTCAGAGACCCAGTGGATAGGAAAGGACAGGATTTCACACTATAAACCAACATAGCATTTCATCACTCAACCCTTTTATCCAGAAGGAAATGCTGACATCACTGGAAACAGACATGAGGACCCCAGATCTCAACCCTGGCTCTCCCAGCCTGTGTTCAAGCTGGGGAGGCAGGAGTCACAGGCCCAGGGGACAGTGCACTGGGGGTGTGCTCTGGCACTGGGCTCCCCATTCTGGGACCACGGCAGCCCAGCTAGAGTCCTGGGCAGGGCTCACAGCCAGCCCTCACGGAGAGAAAGAAGACAGGGAGAGGAGGGGGCTGGGGTCACGGTTGCATCCATTTTGCACCCTTGGGCTCCATGGATGTGGATGCCCCAAAGGAGAGATGTGCTGGGGTTCCAGGAACCTCAGAAAATCAGAGAACCTTTCCTGGCAGGAGCCTGCCTCCTGCAGCTACCTCTTCAAGCCTTCGGTACCTTCTGCCTTTTTTCTGGAGGGCCTCCCGTGTCTTGTTGAATTTAGACATGGGTAGTAACAGGACTGCAACCGTTCACTAAGGAGAGACCCTGGGAGACCAGCCATGCTAGCTCTGCAGTGTCGCATCTGCTTGCTCATCGCAATCTTCAGGCAGCCGGCTAAAGGAGAGTCCTGGGGGGTGGGGCAGGCAGGAGACACCATGCAGCTCTCCTGAACAGCAGTGATGACTTGCTTATCTATAAGGAGGAGGGGCGAAGGGACGGTTAAAAAGAGCCAAGACTCCTGAAAGGGGATGGGGAGTGCTGTGAGAATATTCATTTTGTAACATTAATTCTTTACCAGTAACATGGTGAGGCAGCTTGATGCAGAGAAAGAGTCTAAGAGGGGCACTCAGAAGCTGGGTGACGGGCTGGCCACGGAATCATTCTTGGTCAGTTTCCTAATCTGAGCAATGGGGTTAACAGGTCATAGACACTACAGCGCCACCTTCAGTCTAGTACCTTGAGTTTTATTTAGACACTCTGCTGTATCTAAAAGGAGAGGGAATGGGGACAGTCCCAAAGGAGATGTAGGTGCGACTGTGGCCCCAAGGTGTCTGTCTGGCCTAGAGGATGGCAAGTCCTCATTTAAGCAGGTGTCTGTGACGCCTGTTCTAGGGCTGAGAGGGTGTGTGTGAAAGTAAATGCTACATAGGGTCATGGAGCCCTTGGCACCCCCTGTGGAAAACAAGCACCACCAGACCCATCGGAGCCCGAGGCTGGGGCTGCACCTTTCTCAGGGCTTGGCAGGGACCCCACGCCTGAGCCCGAGTGGGGCCGAGCCTGCCCACCGTCAACAGGTCTTTCTTGACTGTTCATTCTCAGCGAGCACAAGGCCGTCCATTTAAACACGGATCCAACGTCGCTATACATTGGGTAAGCTCATCGAGATTCATAGGGTGATGCTCACTCGACGAGAGCCAGGCACGACACACATGAGCTCATTTATTCCAGCAGCAGCCTGCAATCCCAGACCCATTCATCCCAGAGCAATATCCCCCGAGGGGAGGGGGCAGCGAGATGGCAAGGCTTCCTGTTGGGGAGAGGGGGGATGAACCACAGGAGCCTAGGTGAGGGCAGGGAGGGGGCCAGTGTGCCTGGGGCTGCTTGGGAGCTGGAGCAGAATGCAGCAACCCTCGCCTGGCTTCCTTCCCTCCATCTACACCTTCAATATGCTCCTCAACCTCTTGGGCCTTGTTTCCACATCTATAAAGTGAGGAGCAATAACAGTGCTGCCCGATGGGGTCCGGGAGGAGTGAGAGAGACAATATGAAGCGTGTTGCTCGGCGGCTGGCTTCTCATGACCACAGACTCAGCGTGAGCTGTGATTATGTCACATGGAGTCTTATTTAATCCTTCGCAATGGCTCAGACAGAAGCAACCGTTAAGATCTCCACTTCACAGAGAGGATCTAAGAGTGCCAGAGGGGCCAGAACTCGCCCATGGACTCCTGACCAATCAAGGGCTTGGGCAGGATTCGCACCCAGGACTGCAGGCTGGGTTCTGCCAGTAGCCCAGGATTTGAACATTAGGCCTCGAGTTCCAGGTAGGTGTAGTCATCTGTCACATGCCCTTTACTTGCCATTAGAAGTCCTTGCAGAATAAACTGTCCATAGTGTGGATGCTGCAAACACCTGGAACAGGGGCTCCTCCCAGGGTTTGGTGGGTGTACCCATAATGCTCAGAGTGGGCAAAACCAGGCAGGCAGCCCTGTTCGCAGGATGCTGTCTTCAGCCAGCTGATTTCCGTCTGGGAGGGCTCCATCTCAGACATGCATGCGCCCACTGTCTCGTCCTGGCTAAAGCATGTCTCAGAAAGTCAGGCCATGCCCAAGCCCCGAGCAGAATAAATGCGGCTTAGCCATGTCCTGGAATACCTGCTGGCACTCTGAGGAGGGCCTGGGCAGAGCCAACTACAGCCTGGCTCCTGTTTGAAGAGGCTGAGCTCCCAGGCTGGTTGACAAGGCATGATTTGTCCTCTACAGCTGCCAGAGGAACCTCAAGAGTCCTGTGTGCTCACAGCCCAGCCACAGGCGTCAGGGGCTAGAGTCCTCTACTGAGTGCATTTTCTTATTTATCTTGGGGGTCCTGTGGGGGGAGGAAAGAAGGGGCTCTGGTTGTGCTTGCACAGAACAATAAAGACTGTGCCCTAAAATAACAATCCCCCTGCTCCCAGACAAATAAAGGAAGGCTTTAAGATGTGAGGGTCAGGGCTGATGAGAATGAACCAGCCACACTGTTCAGAAATCAGACTGGCATCACCCCATAAACTGGGAGAAATGGTCCCCATCCATTCAGCCCAGAAAGGGCATTTATGCTGGTGAGAAGAGGGGGGAGGTTTAAAGAGAGATGACGTCTGCTTTAAGAATTTACATTCGGCCCAGCCAGGCGTGGCTCAGCAGTTGAGCATCAACTTAGGATCCAGGAGATCGAGGTTCGATTCCTGGTCAGGGCACGACCCAGGTTGTGGGCCTGATTCCCAGTCGGGAGCGTGCAGGAGGCAGCCAATCAATGACTCTCATCACTGATGATTCTCTCTCTCTCCCCCTCTCTGAAATCAATAAAGATATATTAAAAAAGTCACATTCAGTGTCCAGGGACTGTGGAGGGAGAGAGGCTCTGGTTTAATAGGATTCCTGTTGGCTGGTAATTCTAAGGGTTAAAAGCCGATGGTATAGATTTGCCTGGCTGTCTTCACACCAAATGTTTTCTACAGGACTCCGGAGCTCAGTGGCTCCAGGAGAAGGTGGCTGCTTGGGCTTTGGAACCAGGCAGACCTGAATTTTTATCTCGGAGCCACTGCCTTCTAGCAGTGTGACCTTGGACATGTTACCTAACCTCTCTGGTCCTAATTTCCTCATCTGTGAAGAGAGGGTAGAGCTAAGCGGTGAGGTGGCTGTGGAGAGTGTTGTATCAGGCATACAGTAAACGCACAGTCAAAATGAATCACCTGTTCCCTTTGCTTCTGACCTTACCAGGGTTGCTGAAGAGTGAAAGAGGGGTTCTGAAGTCCGAATCCTGGTTTTACCTCTCAGCTCACTGTGCCTCAGTTTCCTCACATGTACAATGAAAGACATAAGAACAGTACCCACCTCAGAGACACCAAGTGACACAATTTACAAAATGCTCACACTGTGCCTTAGACATAGTGAGTGCTGGAGAAATGGTGGCTCCAGCCACCATTGGTCACCATAAATTGGTGACTTTTCCATCCTCAAAACTTAAATTGTGACTTTTCCATCCTCAAAACTCATCCTGACCCCACCCAGCCCAGCTTACTTTGCTTCTAGCCTATCAACACATTTCCAAGGAGACTCAGCTTTTCTTGAGACTATTCCTTTCCTACTAACGTCTGGTGCCCACCATCACGCCCCATAAAGTTAATTTTTGGGGATCAGAAAAAGCACCCAGAGAACCATGCTGAAGCTTCGAGGGAGATTTTTTCATCTATGGTGAGTTCCCATTTTTCCTTGCTGGAGCGAGATGGGGCAAACTTGTGAGATATTGAGCCTAAGGTGGACTCAGAACCGAGTGGTACAGGTTCATCTAGGTCTTGTGTTTTAGTTATGTCCTTTCAAAGTTGTTTTCTGTTTCTAAAGTTTCCAAAAGCATCCCTCATCTTCAAAGGGTCTGGCTGCCGACTCGACTTTGTCCTCTGAAGTCCCATTTAATTCACCCTAGGAGACACTGCTTAAAAATGACACTGCACGTAGCCGAGAGAAGAATTAACCTCTCACTCTCCACCCGTCACCCCCCAAATTTGGATTCAATTAGAAATTGGCTGACGTTGTCCTTGGGTCCTTCCCAAGATTAATGGAAAATCAACATTAAGGGCATTAGAAAAAACTGAGCCTGGCTTTTTATTCACAGAGGAAGGAAAGGGAGGGTTATTTCTCGATGCTCTTTTTTCCCATCTTCTTGGGTCATCCCTGCCCGAGGCTTCAGGATAAATGTGCCAGCAAACAGATAAAATCCCCAGTGGAACTCCGCCACGTCAACTTTCTTTGCTATTTTTTACAGCACTTGTTATTTATTTGGATATAGGAGCTATTCAAATGGTATGGGGGTGGGGGAGTGGCAAGAAAATACCAGGACCTTGAACCAAAGCCATCTGGGCACTTCAGGCGCTGTTTTAAAAGGGACATCTTTAGAAAACATTCACGGGGCACCTTGGGAAATGCATTCAGGGGACAAGCCCATGCGGAATGCATAGGGTTTTACTGAACACGACGTGCTCCTCCAGGGAAGATGCGAGAATCTGACCTCCCGGCAGGCATTGGATAATTGTATCAGGATATTAAAATGGAAGTTTCCGCGGAGGCACCAGGCTACATCATAGATTAGGAGGCTCGATTAAAGCAGGCGCGGGACTATAGGAGACTCTGTAAGAACCGAGTTACCCCACTCTCAACCTTGCCCCACAGTCCCAGTCAACCTTGCCCACATGGGCACAGAAGGCTGCGGTTTCAGGTTTTGGAGAGGTTTATCGGAGAGAGCTGTTGAAAAGCCACAGGTCCCCCTACCCACACACCCAAGGCTGGGAGGTCTGCCTTTCACCTTAAATGGAGAGAGACGGGCTTTGAAATCACCAAAGAATTTAATATACGTGCCCCTACCATTTGAAGGGGCACATTTACCCACTGTCTGAGGCTACTCGAACCTGTGACTCAGCAGCAGCTTTGCCAATAGGTAAGAACGCCTGCTGACCTGCAGGGTAGCCCGTCTCAGACCCTGTCAGGAACACACACACACACACACACACACACACACACACACACACTTGGAGGAGGGCCGGCGAGGGTCATCCTTGGGCATGTCCACAAGGGGCCGCCTGCAGGGGTGAGTGACTATGGGATTCCCAAGCCTCGGGGTTGCAGGGGCTGAGGAACAAGGTGGAAGCAACGAGCTGGGATAGTGTCACATTAGGGAAACTGAAGGCAAGAGATCCCCAGGGACTGTGAAGTCTCCAAGAGGTATGTGCCTGGTCTAGAGAGAGCCGACAGCGACTCCAGACTGTGTCAGCGGTGCCAGGTTTTTCTTGCATCTTTTCCACTCCTTCCTCGCTTAGAAGCTCAAGGCGGGGGGGGGGGGGGGGGGGGGGGGGGAGAGAGAGAGAGAGAGAATCTCTTGAGTGCAGAAGTTGACCCAGCTGCTCCCCAGCTGCGGGGACAGGCCAGCTGACAGAAGGGTAAGAGGGCTCGACCTTAAATGAAAAATTTTAGAACTGCTTTCTTGAGATATAATTCCTGTGCCATGCAACCCACCCATTTAAAGTGTACTATTCAATGATTTTCAGTCTATTTGCAGAGTGGGGCAGCCAGCATCACAATTAATCTAAACCCTATGCCTACCACGCCCCTCCTCAGTGATCACGCCCCATCCCCCACCCCCCAGCACTAGGCAACAACCACTGATCTACCCTCCGTCACCAGGGATCGGCCTATTCTGGACATTTCCTAGAAATGGAATCACACAACAAGTGGTTCTCTGTGACCGGACATCCTGGCTCTGCCACTTCCTAGTCCTGGTCCTTCGCAGGCCACAGCAGTCCTTTGCTCAAGGGGAAGTGGTGAGGGTGAAATGACATGTCCCTGGTTCACCGCGTCTTTAGGCGGAGTCCACTCCCACTCCCTGGCTCGCTCTGAGCTGGCGGCGAGACCAATCTCCCGGCACGCATGAGTGTCACAGCATGCCTGCCGTGGTGGGTGTCATGAATTGGATAAGGTCTGTCTTTCTACCAGATGCTGACATCTGCGAGGGCCGTGTATGTCCCCTTCACTTGCCTGTCCCAGAAGGCGCCTGGCATGCGCCTGGCACATACCGGGGCCTCTGTGAGCATTTACTTGCTGGCTGAAGACGGAGGGCAACAGAGGAGAGAGAGAAGGCCCTGGAGCCCACGGGGGTGGGGTGAGTCTGTACAGCCCTGGGTCTCTCACATGTGGACGCCTCTTGGGAGGGCCCAGGAGGCAGCACCAGATGGCAGACAAACTCTGTTGCTTTCTGGTTAAGTTTTAAGCGTTTCTGTGTATTTCAGTTTCTTTGTCACTGACATCTGCTGCTTTGTATTGTTCTGGAGGCAAAATGTAAAGCAGAAAATGGGTCTGGGATGCTTTACTCCTGCCCATCCCCAGTGCCCTGTTTGGAGGGGCCTTGCCTTTCGACCCGGGACAGCCGATCCCCACTCCCCACCCTGGTAACCGCTCTTGTCATCTCCTCGTCTGCAAGCCAGATGCCAGGACACTAAGAAGGTGAAAATGAGCCCAGCCTAGCTTATGTGTGAAGACAGCATGGGGTGGTGAGGGAGCACCCGGGGAAGACGCAGCCTTGGGGGACAGAGCATGTGACAGGCACCTCCCAAGCCTTGCCAGCCACTGTGCTGGCACGGCTCCTACCTCTGTTCCTCCTCTGTTCACAGTGGTCCTGCTGGAAATGTGACATCCCTATTTTACAAAAGAGATATCCAGGGGCTGGGAGCCGGTCCACATCACACAGCTGGGAGAGGTCCTGACGCTCCTGCTGGGACACGCGCACCCACAGCTCATGTCCACAGCCACCTGACCCTGTGAGGTAGGTGTGACCTCGATCTCTGCCCCCTTCCAGGTGAGGAGTAACCTGACCGATGTCACTCAGTAGAAATTCAAACCCAAGTCTAAGGAACTGCAGAGCCTGTGCACTTACCCTGCCCAGCCACCCCACTGACGCTGGTGAGGAGACAGATGGCTGTGCTCTGAGGGCTCCCTGGCCAGTATGCAGATCTGAAAAGGGCCTGGGGGTCTCCACAGGGGAGGGGGCGCAACAGTGCATGAAATGGAAGAAATAGGATGTTCTTGTGTGGACGTGTGTTTGTGCATGCACACGTGTGTGCACTATAACTGTGTCTGTGTTTTTTCTGTGCCTATGTATACGTGGATGTTTGTGAGTGTATCTGTGTGATATGTGTAAATGTGTGTTTGTTTACATAGATACATATTTGCATTAGTGTGTGCTGAGTGTGGATGCGTCTGTGTGCATCTGTGTGTGTCCATGTGTTGTGTACTGGTGGGTGTATGAGTACATATGTGCGTATCTGTGGGTGCTTGTGTATATTGTGAGTGTGTAAATAACTTCACGCATGTCAGCGGAGACTTAAGAGGTTGGATCCCCTCTACAGTGGAAAGTTATTCATTTTTTCCCCCAGTTAATAGGAAACAAAGAAATCGTTTCTTAAAGTTCTGCTTGGGGACCCAGAATGTAAACTTTATGCAACTAGCTTTACAGTCTTAAAGGGAAGAATGATCCTTTTGAAGACCGAGCTTGAGAAAGTTTGGAATTCGCTGTTGAGTTTCGCTGACTACTCCACAGTGAGAAATAAAGTGTCATTCCATAAATACAGAATATATATGTACATGTATATATAGTTCCAAAAACAGTACTCACCCTTACCGTGTGTAACGTGCTCTGATAGTTTGAATTCTTTTCTATTCATTTTTTAAATGCTAGCTGTGGACCACAAAACTGATGTCACAACCCACTAATGGGGCATTGCTTGCAGTTTGAGAAATACTGGTTTAGGGTGACCCCTACCCCAGCTCGATATGAACGGGCTTCATCCATCCATTTAACAAATGAACACTGAGCAGTTCCTATGTGCCATCTACTTTCCTAGGTTCTTGGGAAACAAGTTTTCTGCCCTCCTGGCACTTTCCTCCTAAGGGAGAGAATGAACCCCAAACCCCAAAACACTTAAATAAGATAATTTCAGGTGCTGACAAGGCCTATGAAGGTAATTCCGTGGGTGGATCAGGGGGACTTCCCGGAGGAGGGAGCATTTACACTGAGTCCCAAATGATGAGGAGCCGGCCATGCAAGGGACGGGGTAGAAGGACTGTCCAGTGTTTTGTTTCCTGTCTCCACTGTCAAAGGTTAGAAACTGACCTTGATTCGGACGCTGGCAGTGATTCTGTCCCTCCCTCCCCAGCCCTCTCCTCTCCCATTTCAGCTACACATTGCCCCAAGTATTCCACATTAAAATTTGGCAGCCCTACAGTGGCACGTATTCATTCTTTCCCTGGAACATTTAAAAATAACATTTGGTCGAATTAATTCCATTATTCAGACAAAACTTGAAGACACAGCGGGTCTTGTGGAGGGTGATTCGCTTGGTGAATAACGCTTAGAAATGAAGGGGCAGAGGCCAGACGATGGGGCTCAGAAAGCCGCGTGTTGAAGAGCCCGCGTCAAACAATGCAAAGATGACGATGCAGGGCGAGCCTCCCCCTCGAGGCTGGTCCATGGCCGGGCAATGCTTCTCCAGAGCTATGGAGCTCAGTGGCCAGCTCCCCGGCCACCTTCAGGTTCTTGCTCAAATGCCACGTACTCAGTGAGCCTCCCCTGCCCACACTGTTTAATCTGCAGCCCGCCCTCTTGGTTTACTTGGTTACCTGGTTATCATCGGGCTCTCCATCTAGAATGTTTACTCCACAAGGGCAGAGGTTTTTGTCTGTGTTATTTCCCATCTAGTATACAGTTGGTGCTCAATAAATAGCTGTTGCATGCATGGGTCAGTGAATAAGAGCTCCCATTGGAGGACTGGGTGATAAAGGTGAAGGGATTAAGAAGTACAAATTGGTAGTTGAAAAATAAGGATCACAGGGATATAAAGTACAGCACAGAGAATATAATCAATGATATTGTAGTAACTGTGTGTGGTGCCAGGTGAGTACTGGAAATATCTGGGGGAACACTTTGTAAAGTATATGATTGTCTAACCACTGTGCTGTACACTTGAAACTAATACAAAATAATACTGAATGTAAACTGTAGTTGAAAAATAAAATAAAGCCCAGCCAGCGTGGCTCAGAGGTTGAGCATCGACCTATGATCCAGGAGATTGTGGTTCGATTCCCGGTCAGGGCACATGCCCGGGTTGTGGGCTCGATCCTCACTGGGGGGCGTGCAGGAAGCAGCTGATCAATGACTCTCTCATCATTGATGTTTCTCTCTCTCTCTCCCCCTTCCCTTCCTCTCTCTGAAACCAATAAAAACATTAAAAGAAAAAGAAAATAAATAAAACTAAAAGACATTGATGAAAGAAATTATAAAACACACACACAAAATGGGAAGATATCCCATCTCCCATTTACTGAGGACTTCTATGTGCTGGGCTTTTGACATACATGGTCCCAGGTCCTCACCGAGATCCTGCAAGGTGGTTAGTCTCATTCTCATTTTATAAGATGATAAAATGAAGGCTCCCAAAGGTGAAGCAAAGGCTGAAACCTGGGTCTCCCTAACTCCAAACCCACCAGGCCAAGATCCTTGTTGCATAAACCACATGACCTGAGTCAAGATCCTTCAAAAGCAAGCTCCACAGGCAGGGAGCAGGCAGTTAATCAGCAAGGAGGCTTCCTGCCAAGAGCCCAGTTGTCCCCTCCGGGTGGAAGAAAAGCTTCACATATTGTTATTCATAAGGAGTTTCCTTGCCCTTTGTTTCAACACTCTGAGGCCCATAGAACAGAAATAGGCAGAAACTCTTGCCACTAAACCCCCTCCCTGAGTGCCCTGTGTTGAAACTGGGTGTGCGACACAGTGACGTCCTGGGGGCCTTCATTCCCTCATACATCAGGGACGAATGGCTGAGGTCGAGTAAACCAGAGGGGACCTCTAAAGGCCTGGGTCCTGGACACCCATCGCCTGGTTTTGCTCAGGGACAGCAGCGGCTTCAGATGTTGAGCTGCTCTACACAGAGAAGGGACTAACGAGGTTTCCCTGCCCTGGAAAGAGACCCAGACCCTGGGGCCACAGCTTCATCTGCAGGCTCCTCTGGGCCAGAAAGAAAAGGCCAGAAGCAGTGACAACAGTAATTCCTAGAACGCCTGCGCGAAACCTGAGCGAAACAAGTGAGGTGGTGACCCCACCACCAGAGGTTAATCTCTGAGTGAGGGAAGCTGCCCCCCCCCCCCCGTCCCATGGTGCCCGTCTCTCTCTCCCCAGCCCCAGCCACCCCAGAAACCTGGCCAGGAGCTCAACTTCTGCCAGGAGACCCAACCCCTGGGTTTCCTGGTGTCTGTGACCTGGAGGCAAGAAGCCACGGCTAAGCCCTAGGGAAGTGACTGAGGGGGGTACTTCCCCAGTGGACAGAGAGGACAGGCAGGAAACTGTCCCCAGAGGACACAGAAATGATGGGCTCTCATCTTTTTCTCAAACTGTAAAGTTCTCCTGACCTGTACCAAGCAGGGTGCGCACGCCTCAGACGGTTCATCTGTACATCGTTCAACAAACATTTGGGTCCCCGCCTAGTGCCAGGCGCAGGGCCTGGCCCCGGACAGGTAGTCCATTCACCAGCCTTGGAGTCCGCTGTGAATCAGGCGCCGAGGAGCCAGGATAACACAGCAGTAACTAACAGCCACTGAGCTGGGCGACGCTCTGCATGCTTTCCGCAGGTTAACTCAACCCTCGGAGCATCAAAAGCGATTTCTAAGCAGAGGCCAGAAGGAAGTGAGGAAGTTAACTAACCACAAGTGTATCCGGGGAAGTGAGACAAGGCAGCGCTGGGCATGTGCCTGGCGTGTTCGCGGAGCCACAATGAGCCTGGAATAGGGTGGTGAGTGTCTGCCCCACAGGGGAGGACCTGGGCCTTCATTCTGCAGTGGCGGTGTGAGTGAAGGACGGACGTGACCTGACTTTTGTTCCAGAACAGCTCCGGCTGCAGCATGAGAATGTTCTAGAACAAAACAGTATCAGCTGGAAGCTCCGATAATCCAGGAGGTGGAGGAAGGCGCAGCAGTGGGGTGTGGAGAAGCCACTGCATTGCTGATCTACTGTGAAGGTGGAGCCGAGGGGCTCTACGTACGGGCTGAACACGCGGCATGGGAAACAGGGTGTTGAAGTGGGCTCTGAGAATGTCGCCCTGGGCAGCTGAAAGCTGATAATGTTTTGTTCTAGAACATTCTCATGCTGCAGCCAGAGCTGTTCTAGAACAAAAGTAAGGTCACGTCCGTCCTTCACTCACACCGCCACTGCAGGTGGGGGGGAGTGCTAGTTGCTCAGCTGGGGGTGTGAGAGGAACAGCTTTCTTCGGTTTCGGGTAATTTGCAAGGCCCAAAGAAGGCATCCAGCAAGCAGACGGGGGAAGGTTCTGGAGTCCAGGGGCCCATGTGTTAGCAGAATAACACTGAACAGGAATGACGAACCCTTCATTCAACACACACTCTACTGTGCGCCCACTAGGGGCCAGCACTGTTGGAGGCGCAGCAGACACGGCGGGGGCGAAACCGACATTCCCAGCCCTCAGAATTTACTCGAACCAGCAGGCACCGAGGTCATGATGACAACTGAAGATGTCAGGAGAGCCTGAGGGGCCAGCATTTCTCATTATTGGTCCTGGGGGTGTTGTTGGGGGGCCAGGAGGTCAGCCGTGACCAGCGCCTGCTGAGCCCTCCTCGGGGCCAAACTCCTTGGGTGGGGGGTGAGCAGCACCCCGCAGCTGCTAATACACGAGAAGGCCGCGCGGATGCCAGGCTCGCATTAGATCTGAACGGCGTCCAATCTGCTGGAATCCATTATCGACTGGCTGGCCTGCTGTCCGCCCTCGGAGAAACGTCTAAACTGTACTATCTGAGCCAACACCAGCTAAGATAAATAGCAGGGGACAAGTTAATGTTTCCAATGTGCTTTAGGACTGCTGGGGGCAGGGTGGAATCTGGGAAGGGGCTGAGGGAGCAGGGGAGGGAGAGATGATCCGCCCAGTGGGCTGGGGCCATTCAGCCACCTGGGACAGAGGACCGTCTGCTCCCTCCCTGACGCTTCCTAAGGGTCACCGAGGAATCACCTGGGCTGAGTCCTCCAATGCCCCATTGGTCTGCATCTTCATTTCAGTGTTCAGAGCATAATTGGCAACCCCCCCGCCCCCCCGGGAGTTTCTGACCTTGACAGCTGTGTGATTTGGGCAAAGGACTCAACCTCTTCACGCCTGTGTCTGCATCTATGAATCAGGGCTATTGTGGACTCTCACAGAAGGGTTGAGAAGATTCAGTGAAATAGCACAGAGCATGACCTAGAACAATGTCTGGCACAGAGTAAGGCTCGCTGACCGTTAGGGTTGTTATTGTTTATTGAGCACCTGGAATGTGGAGATGTTAAGGATTTCTTTGAAGCGGGCAATGGACAACTTGTAAGATAGACAGGCGAATTAAACACTGCCGTGAGTTACCCCAGGTGGAGACACTCTCTCCAAGGATCTTTGAAAATGGACTGGAGTAGACTTTCTCAGCTTGTTTGTCCAATGAGGATGGGCTTTCCAGAATCCAAGGTAATCTTGGTGACCTTGTGACCGCACACTTGGAGCAGCACGTGAACCTGAGTCCTGCCCTCCCTGGCCCAGCCTGGCTGCCAGGTGTGAGTGTCTGCTGAGTCCAAACCCAGGTGAACTTGGCTTGGAGAACTACTAGAACCCAGGAACGGGTCACACAGTGTCCCTGCCATGTTCCAGCACACAAGTGGGTATCAGGTTCTATCTTCTCTGCTCAGTCCCACTGGGATTAAACATACTGACCAGCCTTGGGGGGGCCAGGTCCCGGCTTCCTAATTCTGACTCCAACCTTCGCTTCCCACCCTGAGCTTTCACCTGGAGGGACCTCGCTGGTCTGCTCAATGCTAGACATTCCTGAACGTTGGCTGCACTTTTAGCCTTGACTCCTGCAGGATTAGCGAGCCCCAAACCCAGGCAGCCCACCCCACCATCCCAGCTTTAATCGTCACCAGGCCCCTCTTAGACTTCGAGGGCAAGCCTGAGGGATCCTCTTCTCAGAAAGCAGGGCCTCTGGTTTCAACCTCAGTGATTGGTTTTTGCTGGGTCTTCGATAATGTTGGGGGTGCAAATGTCTTATTATAGGAAAAGAAGATTTTCAGACACATCGAAAGGATTGATCCCATTACTTTAACGGAGAGAACTATGAGGCAGTAGAAAGAGCAGAGGTCTTGAGGGCAGAGAGGCCTGGGTTCAGCTCAACCATGCAGTCGCAGGTTAACTTTGGACTCAGCTTCTCCACCTGAGCCGAATGGAGTGGTTGTCAAGGTGAAACGAGACCACGTGTGCGGCAAACACGGTCCAGAGATGGGGCTGGACTACAGCAAGTGTTTGGCAATATTGTTATTGTTATATTTTGTTCAGTTCCTATGACTTTTCCTTTCAGACCTTATGGCTGCTTACACCCTTAATCCTTTCAACTAGGCCATTTTTCATAAAAGCTGCTGTAAGGGGGGAAACTTCCCTTCTCTGAGGTATTGGGTGATATCCCATTAATACCTGGCATAGCATTGGGTGCAGAATAAAGGTTTTTGAAACTACAATCAATAACATTATCAGTAATAATACCAATACATTACCAGGTGCCAGGTACCGGGCTAATTGATTTATATACATTATTCTCATGTAACTCCTTCCAACTCACATGAATTTATTACTATTATCCCCATTTTACAGATGAGGAAACTCAGGCACTGGGTTCATTTGCTCAAAGTTACATAACTGGTAATATGAGGGGATGGGATGCGATCCCAGATGATTTGACTCTGACCACCCTACCACCTCATGAATACAGAATTTTCAGAGCAAATGTCAAAGGGGAAAAAAACACAAGGATGTTTCATCTGGCATTTCTAGAGTTGAGTCAGAAACTGGTAATGGGATAAAAATGAATTATCAACTCCATAAGTTATGCAGGGACAGATGTAAGAAAGATGGGCAATGCAGCTTTCAAGAAGGGGCAGGGTATTTCTGCTTCCAAGTGAAACCCAGAGGCGACCTGGGGAAGGACAGCAGCAGAAGATGAAACTATAGAGGGTTCCCAGGGAGGTGTCTGACCTCAGCACTCAGCGAGCTGGGGATGGCACCATTTCCTGCCCCCGCCCAGCAACGCTCTGCAGACATTGTAAGTGGAAGACTAAGACCCTTCCTCCTAATTTATTGACAACATGCAACTGGAAGCAGATCATAGGGCTCTGGAGACTCTGCCTATTTTACAGATGAAAAAACTGATGCCCAGAGAAGTGAAAGAGCTTGTCTAAGGGCCCACAGTGGGCAAGAAGTCATGTGTTACTGATCAACAGCATTCATTCATTCATTCATTCATTCATCCAACAGACACTTAGTGAACATCAGCTATTGGAGACAAACACCATGAGACAAGCGCCATGTTCTTAGCCACTCAACAATCCAGACCAGTGCTGTCCCATGGACATAAAATGCAAGTCACATTTGTGATTTAAAATGCTCTAGCTGCCACAATAGAAAAGTTAAAAGAAACAGGAGAAATGAATAATTTAACTCAAGAGATCCAAAATCTTATTGTTTTAACAAGTCATCAATATTTAATGAATATTAACAAGGTGTTTTACTTTGGGGGCACTACGTCTTTGAAATTGGTGTGTCTTTTTCCCTCACAGCACATCTCAATTTGGACCGACTACACTGCAAGTGCCCAACAGCCACAGGTCATCGATGAGTGGCTGCCATACTGGCTGGGCAGCACAGACCTAGGTCCATTGTTCTCAATCTCACTGTGAGGTGGAGTCAAACAGAGAGCATGTTAAAAATGCAGATTTCTGCGCCCGTCATTAGCTCGAGGGTAGGGCCTGGAAATCTGTATTTTAACTAGTATTTCAAGGGATTCCAGTGCAGCTTATAAAATGCAGCCCAGTCCTTTAGTGCATGTAGTAGAGATTGGCCAGCCAGCCAGCAGGTCTCTTCCCTAATTCATATTGATTTGGAAGAGCTTGATCTTCATTAGCAAAATTTGAATTAAAGACATTTGAGTACATTCAGTTGAATTACTTTTATAAATAAAGAGTAAAATCAAAAGAGTTTTCAAGTAGAAAATGTTTGCTTTAGATAAGGCTTCCTGATTAAAAATAAAGAATATTCATTCATCACTATGTTAAACTCTTTAAAAACCAATTACTTTTCTTAAGATTAAACAAACCTTCAACCAGCACTAATTTGCTCAACAGAAAACCTTCCTTAAACAGATAACGGACAGTTGGGTGGTGGCAGTGCCTCTGCTGAACTGGTAAGTACAGCAATGAAGGAATTGGGAAACTGTCATCAAAAGCTTTAATTAAGTACCTTCTGTATGCCAGACACGGTCTTCACCCCCGAGGCTACAAAGGTGGCTGGTGATACAAAAAAGGGTGCACAAAGCTCTATGGGAGCATAGAAAGGAAAAGATCAGCTCTGCCTTGGAGCCTGGGGAAGGCTCCTCCCATAAGAACCAAGCTAAGCCTCAAGTGACCACAAAGCGTTGAACAAGGGGAGACCGGGAACCTTGGCAGAGGGAGCAAGAACACTGTCACCATGAGTTTGCAAAATTGTGGGCAAGGAGATTGGATGCTGGGGTGGAGAAGATGCTGGGGAAATGGTGGAGGTGGGATGGCGAAAGGCCTTGAAGAACAGGCTAAGGCATTTGGGTTTGATCCAGCAGGTAAGGAGGGGCTGTAACTGTAGTTACAGAGCTGCACATGGCAGGGCTTCAGTCGATGACGGATGAATAAATGGATTGATAAATGACTGCGTGAAATGAATGGAAGCATAAAAATGAGGGAAATTGAAGCCAGGAGGCCAGTGAGGATGAGGGGCGCCTGTCCAGGTGAGAGGAGGGGAATGAGACTTGGACCAAGTGCTGACAGCAGACGGGAGATGAGGCACAGATGTTTTCAAATGACCCAGAGTGGGAAAGTCAAGACTTGGTGAAATTGCTGCCGGGAGTCACCTTCACTTGGCTGAGGCCCAGATGTGATGTTGTTGTGTGAGAGGCTGGAAAGTCCCAGGAAGGGAAGGGAGGGGGCTCTCTCCTCCCAGAGAGGCCAGACTCCCCGTGAGCCTGGCTGCAGGAAGACGCCGAACCCCGGGATTTACAAAGCATTCCTTCTCATCCGCAGGCTTAGGACACTTTTGTGCACGCTCCTCATTTTATTTTTTCTAATTTTAAAATATTTTTCGACAGGGAGAAGTTAGTCATTTGTTAAATGCAAAACATCTGCCCAAATTGTGTGGCTAAGAAAATATAGGAAGCAGGAGCCCTCGTCCACTGCTGGCGGGTGTCCTGACACACACACTGTAGGGAATTCTTGTGTGTACCTGGAGGTGGACATGCACCAGACTTTCCAATCAACGTTGTTTGTAGTGACCAAAACTTGGGAGCAACCTATGCGTCTATTTGTAGGGAGATGGAAAAATAAAACATGGTGCAGTCATAGGATGGAAACCGATAGAGCAGCTAAAACAAACTGAGGGATCCACAGGGCTGGCCCTCAAAACACAAGGTGGGACGGAGCAGACACACTGAAGAATACTATATTCAGGGGGACAGCACCTGAATGAATTATGAAAACAAACCATTCTGCACATGGTAAGTGGTTACATATAGAGGAAGAGCATGCAAATAACACACCGGATTGCAGACGGCAAGTTTGTAATAAGCTGAGAGGAGGGGGTGACAGGGGAGTGAAAAGGGAGTTCGTACCTTGGTGATGCTTTATTTCTGTTATATATACAGACCTAAGAGAGTCGAAGCAAATACACCAAACTGTTTTATTAATTTGGGATGGTGAGTAAAAGACTGCTTATTATTAACATTTGCTACGCTTTTCTTCATCTTCAAAGTTTTCCTAAGTTGAAAGGAAAGAAACGGGAAAGGTGGGGGGTGTGGGAGCCAAGCAGGAGGCCAGGAACCTGGTCACAAGCCTCCTGGCACAGCAGGACAGCAGGCAGGTGGTCACTCAGTGCACCTGCGGGGCTCTCCTGGGGCCTAATGTTGCTCTGGGTGCACTCAGAACACTGCTGGGCAAAGGCGAAGGAAACACACCTCCCGTGCTTCCCTTCTCAGCCCGCACCCCTGCCAGCGTGGGGTGGGGGTGGTGTCACATCACTTATTTACACAAGGTCCTCTTTACAGATCCACCTCCAATAACGTTAGTCACCTGGTTGGCTCTGCCTGGGCTGAGCCACTGTCCCCACAGTCCAGGAACAGGAATTCACTGCAGTGTGATGCCCGAGTTACCTCTGTATGTGGCAACACCAGGCATGCATGAGAAGAGAGGGGGGATGGGGTAAGCTAGCACTGCTTCTGCATGGTGCATGTCTATCTCCAGCTCTTTCTGACCACGGGCAAGAGCTCTGCGGTCACACACAGAACTGTAAAAGAACTATTTAATGGTAAGTTAAAGCACGCAAAGGGGAGACGTGAGAGCAAGGGAGCATTCTTATCTCTAGTTCTGAAACAAGATAGAAATATCTGTCTGGAAGCTGCCTCCCTGCAGCCAGCAACTATGACTTAGTCATCTTTATGTCTCCAGAGCTTTGCACATAGTAGGTGTTCAGGAAATGCCTGTTCAATAAGAGGAACTGCAAGGCCACACACACACACACACACACACACACACACACACACACACACAGAGATTTCTGAGAGCCGTGTTTTTGTTTTTATGAGTGCTAGCTCTCTTAATGGGGCAGTGTCATCCAACAGTTAAGGATGCTGATAATTCTGGAACCAAACTGCCTAAGTCCTCGGAGTGAATGTGGACGGTCTCCTCACTCAGCATCTTCCGCCTCACCCTGGAGAGGCAAGGTGAGGCCTCAGCACAATAGGAAGCCCTCCCTAAATGCTAGTATCTCCACTAGTTACTCCTCATGACAAGCCAGGTGGCTGGGCAATACCATGCCCATTTTACAGATGTGTAAGCCGAGGTTCAAAGAAGCCCTGCTTCTTGTCCAAGGTTACACATGTGCCCTAACTGGCAATGCCAGGATTTGAAGGCAGCTCATCCAGCTCCAAAGAACCCCTCCTCCCCCCAGTGCCCCTTGCTGTTGCAATTTCCCAATAACTGGCTCAAGGACCACCTCACCTTCCAGAGCCTTCTCTGGCTGCTTTGTTTTCCATCCAGCAAAGGGTCTGGAGGGAACCCCCTCAGGCAACTGGAAGCTCCAGACCTCTGCAGCTCTTGGCCTGGAGTCTGAATCAGGCCCAGGGAACTCTAATTCCACATCAAAGCTGGGAACTCAAAGTCGCTCTGGCTAAATAGACAGAGAAGGCAGAGCCTTCTGATGCGAAAAGAAGGCAGTGCAGGCTCCAGCGGGCTTTCTCCCCACTCGGCCCAGGACGACGCCCAGCCACGAACAATGCTACCAACAGCTCGGCAGTTTTATCCCAGGAGTTCCAGGAACCTCTATGGTACATTCTCATAAAAGCTCCCACCCCTTCTGCCAGGTTCTTGCTTCCTTTTACTGCAGCAAACTTGATCCCAGGTAGAACCTGGCAGGCAACCAGGTGACGGTACACTCTGCGCGGAACTCGTTCCTGCACCGCAGCCCCGAGAAGGAGGCCGTCCTGTCCCCATTTTACGGGTTGAAGAAACTGAGATTCAGAGAGGGTACATGGATCATCTGGGGAGCCACTGCTGCTGAGGGGCGGAGGTGGGTTGGAACACAGGGCTCCTGGCCTCCTGTCTATGTGATACCTGCAAAACTTTCTGGTGAATGGGTATGTCAGGTACAGCTGGGCAAGACAGAAACCTCCAGTATAAACTCGAGGGTCAGGCCAATCAGCTGCCTGTTTTTCTACGGTCCTGCAGCTAAGAATGATTTTCATATTTTTATATAGTTTCATTTTAAATGGTTGTATGTATTCCCATGTGATGTCTTCGATTTTGCCTCTTGGCTCACCAAGCCTGAAATATTGACTATCTGGCCCTTTAAGAAAAAGTTTGCAGGCCCCTCATATAAACTACATCTCATTTTATTTGAGGTCCCAGAGAGTGGGGGTGTGCCTGAGTCCAGAGCCAGAGACCTGCACTTCAGACTCGGGCCTCGGCATCCCTCCAGCTTCAGCTCTCACCACTACACACTCTGCTTTGCCTGGCTGACTCCTAGTGATTCATCAGTCTCAGCTCAGTTCTACTTTCCTCCAGGAAGCCCTCTCTGATCTCCAGAGACCAAATCAGGGGCCCTCTCTGTACTCCCATTTTCTCATAATTCCCTGAGCCCCCCACTTCCTGGCACCTGGCACAGTGCATTAGCACTATCACTGTCTCCCACCTGATGGACTGCAGACACTGCGAGGGCAGGGAGGCAGGCATCATTTGGCTGGGGTCAGAAGCTGCGTAATTTAGGTGGCCAAGCGACCCGGTTTGCCTGAGACAGCACCAGCTTATGCCTGTTGACATGCATAGATCTTAACGATGACCCCCCCTTCACTTTCAAAAGTGTCCCAGCTTGGTGGATAAATCATATCACCATCCACATATTGAACAGTAGCTTAACAGCATGGGCTCTGGGTTCAAATCTCAGTTCCTCCACTTTCTAGTGGTGTGACAATGGGTAAGTTTCTCAATCTCTCTGTGCCTTAATCTCCTCCTCTATCAAACGGGAAATAATAATAGTGTTTGCATCATGGGTCTGTGGCAAGGGTTCAATGAGTTCATACACATAAAACACTTGAATCACTACCGGGCGCATTGCAAGCACTATCTGTAAACTGTAAGGGGTAGCTACTGCTGTTGGTCACACCGAATCCCTGGTTCCTGAGCAGTGTCCGGTACATGGCAGACAGGCATACACACTGCCTGGCTTCAGAGAGGGGCAAAGTCGGCCCCAAGGCCTGGCCTGCAGAGCTGGCCAGCAGCAGTCTAGGGAGCACCTTAGTTTGTGGGCTCCCTGCTCCGAGGACCGAGGCTCACTCCGTGGCTGTAACTGCTCACGGCTTCATTCCTGGTCCCCTCTCTACCATTCTAGGTACAGCCTCCGATTTCAGTCTGATGTGAGTCCTCCCAGACTATTTTCTACATGTCCATATGCCTCTATTGTACGTGTACCCGTAGAAAATATACAGCAAGTTTGAAGACAGATAATATTGTTCTGAAAGTATCTTTTAGCTACTTTCCATTTTTCCTCAACAGTAGGAAATAAATTTATTTTGTCAGATGTAGGTCTGCTTTGTTCTTTCTAATTGCTGCATAGTATTTTACAGTTTGGAACAATACAGTTTATTTGGCTATTCAATTCCTAGCATAATCAGTGCCACAGTGAGTATCTCGGTGGGGCCTCTCTTTATGCTCTGGAGAAATTCTCCAAACGTTCATGTCTCATTCATTCATTCACTCATTCATTCGTGTCTCTTTTAAAGCGGGCCGTTTCTCACTGTTTTCTCTCCACTGGCCAGAGGAAGGCCTCGGATGTTGGTTTTCATGCTTCCACTTTCCATGAGAGCTGGAGTCAGAAATCAACTTTCACTCCTACCCAGCAAGGGAACAAGCAAAAGCAACTTAAAAATTAAAGTAACGCCCCTTTCAGCTACACGACAAGAGCAATGTGATCTAACCCTCAGGACACACGGACGCGGCGACAGCAATGTCTACATCCTCAAGGGCTCCCCGGGCACAGTCTCCTGAATGCACGTCTTCCCGCCTACTGCCCTTGAACAGAAGCCACTGACCAGGCGCTCACCTTACTTACAGGTACCACGTTCTTTGAATGAAACCTAAATCTTGCTTGCTTGCTTTTCAATCCTTTCTCCACCCAACTGATTTCCTGTGGCTACAAGGGCATAAGTTATATTTAAAGCTTCACCTCGGTCACAAGAGTGTTAAGCCCACCTGAAGGGGGAGACAGCTGCTATTAGACAAATTAAAAAATACTCTCCACATTGAATCTAGCCAGTTTTGATCTAAATTACGATTTTTGCACGGTGATTGTAGATTATACACCAGCATTTTGTGACAGAGGGGTGTGGGGGTGCAGGAGGGGGAGAGGAAAGAGAAGGAAGGAGACAGAGGGACCAGGGGAGACAGGGCTGGGGAAAGGGCAGGCAGGGGCAGAGCTGGGGTGGAGGCGGAGGCGGGGGGCTCGGTTTTTCTCCTGAGTTGAGCAGATGGTGCCTGTGCCGGGGGCCTCTGTCTCTCGCAGGGGAGCCCTAACCCTCCCCTGTGTTAAAAGCCAGGTGCCTCCCCCACCTAGGCTCTAACCTTGGGCAGGTACTCTGGATGCAAGACAGCACCTAACGCAGTGCCTGACACAGAGAAGCGTCGAATAAATGTAGTTACTATTACTCATTATGTAAGTAATTATAGTGAGTGCTCAAGAACAGGCTGCTGAATGAATGCATGAAAGAGAACCCTGAACGGGCTATGCCCACCTTTCCTCACTGTCAGAGCTGTGGGAGGCGAGCCTTGCCCCAGTCTTAACTGGGGCCTATCACACAGACCAGGGTCACCTTGCCATGCACAGGAAAGTGATTGGGCCCCATTCTCAGCAACGGAAGAGGTTTCCTATGTAGTTCTAGCCAGAGGGAAGCAAGTTCCTGGAGGAGGCAGGAGGCGATTTATGGCCCTGAGGCTGCAGGTTGGGCAGGAAGGGATTTGGGCTGGGGCCAAATCAAGGACCAGGACAGGAGCTCTGGGAATTTTTCTAAACCCATCTTTTCTAACAGCAAACTTTTCATCCAGAGTTAAAACCTATTGGATTTACAGTCACCTGAATGCTTGCATCTCATCTGCAAAATGTCAGGATGGGACCAGCAGGTCTCTAAGGTTCTCCATTGCTGGAACAGCCTTAAAGCCTTCAAGGGCCCCCAACGGTCATTATTTAAGAAACCGCCAAGTTGTGATCTAAACTGGTTTTACCCATCTGTGTTCCCCCCAGCAGTCCGTGAGAGCTCCTGTTCCTGCACATTCTGCTGACACTTGGTATTGTCAGTCTTCCCAATTTTAGCTGTTTTGATAGGGGTGTAATGGCCTCTTGCTGTGGTTTTAATTATAGTTCTCTGATGTTTCTTGATGTTTTTCCCATGTTTGTTTGCCACTTGTACATCTCCTTTAATAGAATGGCTGTTAATATTATTAACTTATTAAAATATGTTTTTGTTGACTTGAGAGAGAGAGGAAGAGAGGGAGAGAGAGAGAGAGAGAAATATCAATGTGAGAGAGTAACATCAATCACTGCCTCTTGCACACCTCCCTCTGGGAATCGAGCCCACGACCCGGGCAAGTGCCCTGACTGGGAATTGAACCTGCGACCTTTGGGTGCATGGGGAGGCTCAACCAACTGAGCCACTCTGGCCAGGGTACCATTTACTAATTTTCAAATGCATGTTGACTGACATTTTCTTCTTGATTAATAAATAAAGGACATTTGTCTAACAAAGATACTGGTTAGAACTTCAAAAACAAAAACCCACACCTTCACACGTTTGTGTTTTCTGAGAATTATAAGGCCCATGTGATACCATGCTGGGAAGTGACTCACAGAAAACACGACCACGCTGTTGCCAAATTCAAGTGTGAACTCTGACTCCTCCACACATTGGTCAGGAGCAGGAAACAGAGAATGGCAAAGCCTGCCTCCAACCAGGGTGAAATGCGGTAGGTACGATAGCAGCCGCCCAGGCACCAGGAGGCTGCATCTGGACTATGTCTCAATAGGAATAGTTACTAAAATCTGAAGTTGTGAGAATAACTTTTTCTTTGGTACCATCTGGAATGTGATCGTTCTGGACAGAAAAGCCCATTTCTTTACAAGGAAACTTGAACTAAACTGACCTTGGCATCTCCATCTCACCTGTTCACTTCCCAAAGCTGTGTGAAGACCACCCTGGGATCAAATCCTTGCCCTTGCTCTCCAGCTGTGACTGTGGGCAAGTTCTTAAAGCTTGTTGGCCTCAGTTTCTTCATCTGCAAAATGGGGGTTGTCAGAGCATCTACTTAATGGGGTGGTTGGAGGGTGAAATGAGATAATTGGAGTAAAGCATTCAGCATGGTATAAGGTACAGTTAGTGCTCAATGAATGTGAGCCTTTACTATTAATCACCATTACTGCTGTGCTAGGTAGGATTTATATACATTTACTTAGTACGGCTAACACGCAAGGTGCTTTTGAGAATTCAGTCAACAGCCATTGGCTTCAAAATCCAAATGAGAAGACATTGCACAAAGCACTTGGATTCTAAAATGATGGCCCCAGAAGTGCTGGTGGCCAGCACAGGCCCTGTGGACTTCCCAACATAACTCCTGAAAATCGGGCCATATCTCAATTCTGCTGAGTACCTGTCAACGTCCAGAGAGATTGTTTTGTTACCTGTAGGTTTGTGACATCGATACAGAAGGACCACATGCCTTGGAAGCTGAGACCAACACAAACAAGTCTCAAACCAACTGCTACAGGGAGAAAGGAAAACTGATTCACAATATAAAACCTTAAAAAAAAAGATCAACCATAACAAAAAGCAAAGGCTCCTTTCTTTGGGTAGAGTAGTATCCATAGTTGCAAGCCTTGGCCAGAAGACCTTAAGTTCTAGATAAAGGGCCCACGGAGAGTGACACATAGGAGCTGTTTGTGCAGGCCTGGTGCTAGAATCTGGTTTCCTGCCCTTTATGACAGCAATCTTCAACCTGGTGTTAGTGTCCTCTGCATTTAGATGAGCAGCGATGTGCAGAGGATTGTCTCTTAGAGCACATCTGTCCCACAGTCTGCCATCTGGGGACAGTCAGCCGAGCCCTGGGCCAGGCAAGAGAAGGTGAGCCGCTGCCCATATGATTTCTAGGGAAAGTCAAGGTCAACCCTATGAATTGCTATGTAGAAATGTTTTCAACGAATTTCTGGAACCATCAGAAAATACCAGACTACCTGTCCAAGAAGCCCACAAATAGCAGAAGAGTGATAGTGTAAGAATTCTTGTCTCAGGGAGAGCACAGGCCGGGAGCAGGAGCTCAGCACCCGCAGTGTCGGATGCTGTTACTTTCATCTAACGTGCTCCAAATAGAAGTCCAGGTCCCATCTCTCACACAAGTCCTTCATCAGCTCAACCACCACAACAGTGCTACTTAAGAGCATTTATGAAGTCCTCTTATATGCCAGACACTGCACACACAGTACCACATCTAGTCCCTCAAGCAGGGCTCATCTAGGAGATGAAAGGAGCTCGGGTAGGCCAGAGACGCATGTGAGGTCACATGACTAAGGACTTTGAGTCCCTGACCGCTGACTCATGTATTTGTTCTTAATGATCAGTGTTTAAGAATGAAAGAAACATGTTCACAATTTATCACTGGATGATAAATCACAGCTTAATATTTCTTAACACAAACAAGTAACTTGAGACGAGCATCTGTATTAAGAGTCATAAAGTAAGTTTAGGTTGCTTATACCAAACAAACTAGTTTGCTTCCATATAAATAGCAAGGGATAGAAAAGCGGCATTTTCAAGCCAAAGTGAATGAAAAGCATGCGGTTGTATCTCTCACTTCAGCCCTTTCGGGAGGCGCTATATTAAGATTTTTAAAAGCCTTACACCTAATGCTTCTAGAGCAATAAGACAGATGAGGTTCTGCAGATTCGTTTTTAGCATAAAATAATGCTAACCATCTGGATGGATAAGATAACCAAATAGCCGTAAAATCTTGGCAACCTCCAGCATAAGAAAGATTGCTGGGGAGCTGAGAGGAGAAAAAAAATCCGTGCAGTTTGTTGGAGGAATTCCAAAGTGATCGCAGAGTTTACTAAGATTTTGACTTACCCTTGCACTTTAATCATAATATATCTGCAGCGCGGGGGACTACAGGCCGCCTTCGAAGGGAAGCGGTTACACAGATAATAATTCCTTACAGCTGCGGAGCACCTCGGCTGAACAAAGGTGTCTGGCTTTTATTTTGAGCTTTCTGATGGCCTATGCGAGGGAGGGGCAGGGTTTATCATAATCTTTTTACAGATGATAGAGCTGGGCTCAGAGAGGGAACAGGCTGAGCAGCTCTGACATTCAAGACCAACGCTCTTTTCACTGCCCTGCGCTGATGACGCGTATCCACCCACCCATTCACCTACCTGTTGCTCCACCTGTATTTCCTACCAATTCCTATTTATTCTGTAATCCCTCAAGAAAGAAAGGAAGGGAAGGCTCGTTTGGGCAGGAGCCACACTCAGGCGTCTGTGCACAGTTTTGCAGGAAGAGTCCTCCCTTGCTAATAATGCCATCAGTTTGGGGACTGGGGAGCCCTGACCTCCCCTGGTTATCTGCTTCATCTCCTTGTGTCTCCCTCATTTCCATGCCACACACACACACACACACACACACATACACACACCCCTCCTAGTGGTTCTGTTTCTCCGGAGACCCCTGACTGTTACAGCTGGTACCCAGAGCACCACCCTTTGGGAAGTGTGCCTGTGTTTACAGGGCCACACTAGAAATCCTGGAAGACAGCCATGGGGCCTGGCTCCGGTTCAGCATTTAGGACAGTGGCGGACACACAGTGGGTTCTCAACGTGTCTGTCCCAACCGATGCTAATACCATTAGTGTAGGACTAGGAATCATTTCTATCTCTGCGATCATTCAGGGCCTTGTTCTGAAAAAGGCGGCAAATCTGACCCTCACAAAACCAAGGATTCCTTCACCGACTTCAGTTTTTGACCTTTTTTGTTAATGCCCTATGAGGGGAAAAATAGAGGCAAACAGTAAATGGCGATCTTCTCAGATAAGTGATGAATTCTTGTGTTACCACTTAGTATGTCTTATTTTTAAACGGTGCATTATTCCTGATAGTAACGAAACTACATCTTTTTTTTTTATCAGCTTTATCAAGACATAATTCTTTTTTTTTTAAAACTGTTTTGCTTTTATATATAGATATATCTTTATTGATTTAAGAGAGAGGAAGGGAGAGGGAGAGGGAGAGATAGAAACATCAATGATGAAAGAGTCACTGATCGGCTGCAGCCCGCAACCCGGGCATGTGCCCTGACTGGGAATCGAACCCTGATTGCCTGGATCCTAGGTCGACGCTCAACCGCTGAGCCATGCCCGGCCAGGCGAGACATAATTCTTATACCTTAAAGTTTATCCATTTAAAGTAAATAATTCAATTTTTTTTTTTCTGGTTAGAGTTTTGCAATCATCACCATAATCTAATTCTAAAATACATTTGTTGCTCCAAAAAGAAACCCTGTACCCATTAGCAGTTACCCCCATCCTCCAGCCCCACCCCCAAGCCCCATACATTTACTCGCAAACCACTCATTTACTTGTCATCTCTGAATTGACCTGTTCTGGAGATTTCACACATGAGATGAAATCATATAATACGTGGTCTTCTGTGACTGGCTTTGTTCACTGAGCACAGTGGTTTGGAGAATCATTTATATATTGTAACATGAATCAGTACCCCATTCCTTTTAATTGATGGTCTCCTTTTATGTCTACCATTTAGATGGTAGTGTGCACGGTCACATGGCCCAGGCCCACTCACTGTGGCTCAGGGAGGTGTTACTAGAGTTCTGTCCCTTTGCTTCTAAAGACCAAACAACAGACTGGGAAATCACTGGGAACTGAGGAAACCCTGAAGGTGGTTGAGCACTGAGCTTTGTGCTAGATGTTTTCATTTATTATCTCAATTAATCCTCACTGCAACCTTTCAAGGCAGATATTATTATCTATCCCCACTGTTACTGAGGTTCAGAAACTTGAAGGCTCCACCGATGGGCCCCTGCCCGCCGGCCTGAGCCCATTTCCCAGCCTTTCCCAACACTCACTGAGGCCGAGCCACACTCTTTGTTTTGGGTTCTTCAAACGGCCAAGCTGGCTGCCAGCTTTGCACTTGCTCTTCCCTCTGCCTGAACATTTTCCCTGAATGTCCCCATGGCTGGTTCTTCCTTGACCAGCCATCCCACGGTCCCACCACCTTCCCCTGCTTTCTTTATGACATTCTAGTGCTGCCTGGTGTTCTCCTATTAATCTGTTGGGTACTGACTGTTTTCCCCACATGGAATGGAATTGACTTGAGAGCAGGGACCACAGCGGCACTGCGGGCTGCTGGACGCCGGGCCAGGAGCAAGCCTGGCTCATAGCAGGAGCCCAGCAGTGCCTGGTGCGTGGATGGATGCTGACCGAGGTTCAAGCCGTTCAAAGGAAAGCGGATGGGTAGGTGGGCCTTCCCAACTGAAGGGTGGGCCAGCAGCTAACTCTGAGGGGGGGCATATACACACAGACAACAGCAACATCACAGCTGAGGGGTTGTGGGCAAGCTCCGTGCCCTGCAGTCAGAGATGCCTTGTGGAAGGAGCAGGTCATCGGCGTGATGAGCTAACAATGATTCTGCTGGCATTTTTGGAAGCTAACTAAGATTTTCTAAGATTTTCTGCAGGGTGGGGCCCTGTCTCATCTTTTTCCAAGCTTGGTTGTGAATCACACATATGTAGCTTCCAAATGAGAAAGAAAGGTGCCACTGTCTCCACAGGCAGGTGTCCCTGAGGCTTTGGCTCGGCTGGACACACTGGCCAAGCCAGAAGGCCATGCAGGCCTGGCCTCGCTGTCCGAGGAGGGACCACGGGCCAGCGGCTTTGTTTTGAGGGCTCCCTCTATTCCCTCTTCCCTGAGCCATGCACAGGCCTCAGCTACAGCAGAGCACCAACCCCAGGGCCTTATTTAAAGGAGGTTGTGGCTGGTGAGGGACGTGCAGGGCCTGCGTCAGTTTTGGTCTTGAGTGGGTGGGGATTCTGGGCCTCGAGGGGTTTACAAACAAACATATATACCCTGCTCTCCCCTTGCCTCTCTCCTGGTTGCCGGGGGGGGGGGGGGGGGGGGGCAGGGTTTAAACTGTGGAGAAGACATTTGGGTCCTGAATTCTACCTCGTGCAGACAGCATTGGCTTCAGAGGTCGGAGCTGTCTGGGCTGGAATCTTCACTCATTTATTAACTGAGTGACCTTGAACTGAATCCCTCTAAATCTCAATTTCCTCATCTCTAAGTAGCAGTGTCCACCCTCACAGCTTGGTGGGTCCCCTTCCTCTTCCATTCATTCAGCCAACTTTTAGGGAGAATCTCCTATGACCCAGGCACTCTGCGGTGGGGTAGAGCCTTTTATCTGGAGAATGGCAAGAAAAATAAAAATAGAACAGAGCCTATGTGAGCCCAAGTAAGTAGCTTCACGTCCCTCCATCTCTGCTTTCCACGTGGAATGAACTGGGGCCAGTGCTATACTTCCCAGGGCTGCTTTGAGTATTTAAAAATAAAAGGTATCCAACTCTGGAGACTGAATCCCAGCAAAATAAATACATAATAAATAAAAATAAAATAAAATGTGGCAGAATGCCTGGCACAGGGTAGATGCTCAATGAATCTTCACTGAGACTGTGTGAAAATATAAAATGCAATCTCTATTGCCCACTCAGTAGAAAAATCAAAAAACAAATTACACCTTGTTCTTTCTGCTCCTTGGCACCCTTGACAACTTGCATGAAGAAATGGGGTATTTCATTGCACGGAATGACTGTAGCAATAGATAACTGCTACAGTTGTTAAATTAATTCAGTAATACCTCACATATGTCTGAAGAGTCTATTAGCTTGATTTTTTTCATTTGTCTATGACTCGGTTTCCTCATTTGTAAAATGGGTTCGTGGAGAGGAACTGAATGAAAGAATGCATGTCAGGCACTTAGAATGGGATGTTGCACAAAATAAATGCTCTGTGTCAGCGATTACTATCATAAATGCCTTCTACGTGCTACGCCAAGTCCCCGTGCTGGGACGGTGGTAGTAAATAAGTCAAAGTCCCTGTTCCCTTAGAGATCATATTCCAGAAGTGGTGAGAAGTATATCAGACAAACAGACAAATGAGCAAGATCATTTGTGACGGTGGCAACTGCAATGAAGACAGTAAAGCAGAGCGATGCTACAAGGAGCGATTGGGAGGGTGAGAAAGGTCTCTTGGGGGAGGTGATTTCATCTGAGACTTGACAAGAAGGAGCCAACCATGGAAAGATCTATGGGGAAGTATGTTCCAGGAGCAAGAACAGCAAACGCCCCAGTCCCATGGGGGGAACTAGTTTGGCAGGTTTGATGAACGCAGGCCTGTAGGCAGGCAATACAAGATGAGGTTGGAAGGGAAGGCAGGGCCCCCTAAGGAAACAACAAATCACCTTTCCTTTGCCATTCAACTGGTACCTAAGGAGGCCATGCCCCACATCTGAACTGCTGTGACCACTCAAAGGGACCGGACTTCCCCCCCCTTCCACTGCCCTCAAGTCTCCACTGGTTTCTCCCACTTTCAAACGGGCAGCCTGAAAGATTTATACCCAATTCCTCCTGGAAACATCATATATCCCGTGAAAGGCTGATCAAACAGGGTTGCTATTTAGGCTCTGGGCCTCAGTAGGGGCCATAAAATATCTTATGCCTCTTTTAATATAAACGCCGCTCCAAAGGCCGCCTTGATCTGCAGCTTTCACAATAAAATACTGTTTGACAAGCTAATCTGCGCTCCCCTTCCCTTCAGTCCACACCTATCATCCGCTCGGCTGAATACCTCCTTTGTTTCCCACCGCGTCCGTCCTGGGGAGCTGGAACCCGGTTTGGTACTTTTTTTCTCTTTTCAGGCCATTATTAGAAACCCCTCAACCTGCACCCTAAGACCCTTGTTCATTTTCACCAAGACACTGGGATCTGTTTGTTGTTACAAGAGCATTAAAAATAATTTAAAAGTAACCACCGTTGAGAATAATAGTTCCCATTTTTGAGAGCCGGTTAGGGCCAGGCACTTTGCACACATTACTTCACTTTGTGCTCTCAACAGCCCTGCAAAAAAAAAACACCGGGTACTAAGGTCTCTATTTTTCAGATGGGGAAAGGAGAAAAGTGAGCTAAGACATGAAATGCCTGGGGGGAGGGGCTGCGACTGGGACTAGACCTGCCGGGCCCCAAAGCCAACACACAGCACCTCAAGGAGTGAGTGTGCGGTCGGTGTCACACTGAGGATGTCCACTTGCACTTCGCAGCTCCTGAAGGCCAGTCGGAATCCCCAGAGCCTGCGAATGTGTCACCTTACACAGCAGAAGGAGACCTTGCAAGATGGGCTTAAGTGAGGAATCCTGAGATGGAGCGATTATCCTGGACTGTTCGGGTGATAACCTCAAGGGTCCTGATAAGGAGGCAGGAGGATCAGAGTCAGGGGGTGGGGGGGGGTGGAAGTGATGCCCCCACGAACCAAGGAACACAGTTAGCCTTGGGAAGCTGGAAGAGTCCTTTTAAAACTGGATTCTCCCCCTAGAGCCTCCAAAAGGAGCTCTATACCTTGATTTTTGCCCCAGAAGACCCATTTCTCTCAGGCTCTGACCCTCAGAGTGTAAAATAATACATCTGTGTGGTTTTAATCCCCTAATCTGTGGTGATTTGCTATAGCAGCAATAGGAAACTAATACACCATCCATACAGCTGAAGGCTGGCCTGTTGTCCAAATGGGGCAAGGACTCACAAAATCAAACTGAGAGAAACAGGGAATCATTCAGCAGGTCCCCTGCGGTGTAGACAACATCACCCAGGATGGCTGGTTGAGGGCGTAGGGTGTGAGCACTGCCTCTGGAGTCAGGGCTGGGCTTGAGCCCGAGCCTCCCAACCAGCAAACACGGGACCTTGAGCAAGCTCTGAGCCCGAGTTCCTCACCCACAAAACTGGGTGTACCTCCACCAGAAAGTCCTCAAAGGAACCAACAGTAATTAACCAGTTTCTTAATTAGATCCATTTTAATGGCTAATTATTGTTTCATAAATGATGACGCTCAGCCTTATCCATTTCTGGTTCAACTTTAAAAGTATTTTTTTTTTAAAAATATGTCTTTATTGATGTCAGAGAAGGGAAGGGGGGGGGAGAGAGAGAGAGAAACATGGATGATGAGAGTCATTGATCGGCTGCCTCCTGCACACCCCCGACTGGGGATCGAGCCCGCAACCCGGGCATGTGCCCTGACTGGGAATCAAACCGTGACCTCCAGGTTCATGGGTCAATGCTCAACCACTGAGCCACACCAGCCAGGCTAAAAGTATTTTTTTAATAAAGTTTTCATTAGGCCAGAAAGTGCTTACAGCTTGCCAGACAGCTGCTTAACACATATCACATCAGTTAAACCTCAAAACAACCCTATGATAAGGGTTGTTACCAATCCTGTTCTGTGGGAGAGGAAACCAAGGCCCAGAGAAGCAACTTGCTCAAGCACAGGGTGCAGGGCCAGGAGTTTAACTTCCGAGCCGGTGGTTCTTCAGCCGCCGCAGTGAGTCAACGCTAACACGGCACCTGGCACTGAGGAGCCACTCAGCTCGCGATAGTGGTTGTTACTGTTAGAACTGGTATTATTATTTGTTATTATTACTCCTGCTATTCTTCTTGGTCCCAGTGAACATCTTAGACCATAAGATAGCAATACATCCTATTGACATTACATAGCTAAGAGAAAAACAGGGAAGAAAAACAAAGAGTGGACGGCCAGGACTCCACATCAGCCAGGTGGAAAAGGGCGAGGCTCTGCATGAGGCAATTCTAGAACATTCTTCACTGTAGCGGATGGGGTGGGGGGCGGGAGCGCTCATGGCTCCCACCGAGAAGCAAGCACAGGAGAAGCTGAAGTAATTGATGTCTGTTATAGTTTCTTAATTAGATCCATTTCAGTGGTAAATTATCCTGTTTCTTAAATGATGATGCTCAGCCTCGTCTATTTCTGGTTCAACTCTAAAAGTATTTCTTTATAAAGTTTTCATTTGGCCGGAATATTTCAATATTAGCATGTTTTCCACTAAACACAGGTGTTATACTAGAGCTATCTAGCCTAGATTTATCTGAGGAATCAAAATGTAGTAAAAATATATATTTTGAGTTACACAGTACCATTTTCCAGAAAAACACAAAGTATCTTATATTTTAATTTTCAAGTTACTATGTATTGATACCTGCTATTGTGCCTGGCACTTTATATACATTAACACACTTAATGTGTTAAATGTTAATAACCCCAGAAGAGTGGGGCTCCAAGACGTTATGTGGCTTGCCCAGGTCACACAGCATCTGGGTTGGAAAGGCCATATTTTTATATCACACGCAGGTTAAGAATATGAGGGTGTTATATCCTAGATGGGAAAACCAATAAGGGAAAAACTTGCACTAGTCTTGTTACTGTTGTTAGCTAATGTGAATAATAGGAACAGAGCAAAGGGAAGGCCAGATGCTGTAAGCACGGTCATCTGGGCAGCTTCACTGGGAAGCTACAGCTTCACACTCCCCAGGAAACCACAGGTCCATTCCCTGCAGATAGCTGAGGAAAGGAATCGAACAAAGGGGGAGATAGATGCATGCCCAGTAAAAGTCAGGGTGGTGCAGGGGATGTGCTTGCCTGTCAGTCTAGCCTGGGGAACAACGGATTGGCTAGGAAGGTGAAGCCACTGCAAGCATGTGAAATCTTGGAAGGTTAAAAATCCCCAAAGAATTCCTCCTCTTGCCTTCTGGCTCCCCCTTACTCTCTCTTGTTCCGTGACCCTCCACTCGCCCACCATATGGCCTTAAGCAGCTGCATGGCCCATGGCCCCACATGCAATGGACTGCGGCTGGGAACACAAACTAAGCTAGCCAAATGATGGACTGGCCTGGACTGGACTTTAATATGAAGCAAAAACTCTGGACACTGGTTTTAATTCTGGCACTACGGAAGACAAGATTGGACTTCTTCCATGGTGGGACAGATGGGACTTTGAAGGGGAACCCCTCTTAATTTTACATCATCAATAAAACTTTCCACAAACCTCATCCTCCCGTGTGAGCCTCAGGAAATTCTTTTCCCAGTGGCATCCCAAGAGCTCCACTTCCACCGATAAGCTTCAAGCCAGGGGGCAAAGAAAATGCCCTAATCTGCAAGCAAAAATGGACTTCGGCTTCTCAGTTAACAGGAAAAGCCATTTCACGTTCAATTAATTCCATAAAACATTGATAGAACTGTGCTTCTTAGCAATTGTTGTGGCCATTTACTGAGGGGCAGTGCTGTGTGGAGGCTCAGAGCACAGCTCTGAACTCCACATGCCTAGGTTCAAATCCCAGCTCCATCAGCCATCAGCTGGGTGATCAGGGGCAAGAAATCGCTGGAACTTTTTAGGCTTCGTTTCTTTTCTCGTGTATAAAATGGAGAGTTAACAGGCCTTGAAGAAATGCAAAGTGCTGAGAACAGTGCCGGGCACAGAGTAAGCGCTGTATAAAGGTAGCTACTGTTACAGAAATATTAGCTACTGCAGGACTTATGATCCAGTCACTACCCACCATGGCAGACCACTGAGGGGCCACCGAGGGAAATGATGCAGCATTTTAAGGAAAGAGCAGGGGTTATGCACGCTGAGTCAGAATTTACCTGGAAACCTTTTTTTTTTTTTTTTTTTTAAATATATCTTTATTGATTTCAGAGAGAGGAACAGAAAGGGAGAGAGAGAGATAGAAACATCAATGATGAGAGAGTCATTGATCGGCTGCCTCCTGCAGGCCCCTGACTGGGGATCGAGCCCACACCCAGGCATGTGCCCTGACCGGGAATCGAACCACAATCTCCTGGATCCTAGGTCGATGCTGAACTGCTGAGCCACGCCTGGCTGGGCTACCTGGAAACCTTTTTAACTAACTGAACAGCTACAGTCTGATTAGATAGCTAACAAACTTCCTCCCCAAACATATGCTCTGGGACTGCAATCTGGAATTCACAGCTTTATCAGTTCCCAAAACGGAAGAAAAATTGGGCTCAGAGGAAGAAATTGACTAAAACTAACTGTAAGCCACTCACTACAGGCTGGGGAGAGCTGACAGGGAAGACCAAGCAGCCGTAACGACACAGGCAGGGAAGGAAGATGCCACCAGGGTCTGCGGAGTAGCAGCAGACTGTACTGTACGCACGCTGTTTTTCTCACGGTGCAGTCAATGCAGATTGATGTCAACCATGTGTCACACAACTGACCCCTTTTAATTTTTTAGCAGCCTTTCCAGACTCAAGAGAGGTTAAAAAACTTGCCCAAGGTCACACAGCAACAAATTCTGAGCTATTTTGAGTAAGCCAAGAAGTCGAGATATAAAAGGCCAGCACACTAGAAGAATAATACCAAACGTTAAATGAGTGGTCTGGGCTCACAGACACAGAGAGCAGGCTGATGGCTGCCTGGGGGGAGAGGGGTTGGGGGACTGGGTGAAAAAGGTGAAGAGATTGGATTGAGAAGCACAAATTGGTAGTTACAAAATAGTCTTGGGGATGTAAAGTACAGCATAGGAAATACAGTCAATAATATTCTAATAACTACGTGTGATGGCTAATAGGAACCTGAAATATCTGGGGGAACATTTTGTAAAGTATATGATTATCTAACCACTGTGCTGAACACCTGAAATTAATACAAAATAACACTGAATATAAACTATAATTGAAAAATTAAAATTTCAAAAAGTTCAAAATACATAAATAAACGAGTGGTCTAGGAAAGTCTCGCTGCCTGGGGGTAGGTTCCAATGGTGATTATGATGCCGTGACAACTACCACAAGAATGGCTAATATTTAAAGAATGCTTGCTATGTGCCAGATAGTACTCAAAGCATTATCCTTATGTGATTTATTGAATCCTCACAGCAAGGCTATGTGTAGGTACTATTATCACTATTCCCATTTTACAGGTGAAAAAACTGAGGCCCAAAGAGGTGAAGTAACTTGTACAAGTCACACAGTTGGAAATGTATTACCAGATGTTTATCTTTGAGAAAATGTCTTAGGCTCACCACAGAAAACCCCCTCCAGTCAGTGCTAATCCATATAACTAACCTTTCCAATAAAAGGTGCAATGGGTTGAAGAAAGACATATCCACATCCAAACTCCTAGAATCTGTGAATGGTATTTGGAAAAAGGGTCTCTGCAGATGTGATTAAGGATCTTGAGATGAGAGCATCCTGGATTACCAGGGTGGGCCTCCATCTAATGACAGGTGTCTCTTTCTAAGAGACAGAAGAGAAGACACAGAAGATGGAGCAGGTACCTGGGTCCCAAACTGAAGACACCAGCAACTGCCAGGAGCTGGAAGAGGAAAGAATGAGTCCTTCCCTAGAGCCTCCAGAGGGAGAGCGAGCCCACCGACATCCTGACTGCAGACTCTGGTTTCCAGAACTGTGAGAGAGCAATTTCTATTGTTTTAAGCCACCTAGTTTGTGGTCATTTGTTATGGCAGCCTCAGAAAAGTAATGGGAAAGGTATGGCCCAGTATCAGGAGTTCAGGCTAATCTCCAGGCCTGGATGTCTGAGGGAAGCAGTGGGCGGAACAGGGTGCCATGCGAGTGACATGGGAAACTCGGGGGAGGTTCACTGTCTGGAAGCTGAGGTAGGAAGACTCGCCGTGAGTATAATGAGCCAGTTTTCCAGCCAGGAGAGCCGCCCGGCAGTGTGTGCACTCCTTGCCATGTACTGAGCTGCCTGTCACAGGGAGCAATCTCGCCCAGTGGGGAGGTCATTCTTCCCTGAGGTCTCTCTGGCGGTGAGACTGGCATCTGAGACCAACCACACTCACAAGTTCTAGTGACCAAGCGCCAGGGCGGGGCTGGTGGCCAGCTCTCAGAAACACCTGTTCACCGAATCAATGGACACATGTCACAGGATATCTTACCAAGAGGTTTTCCTTTCGAGTTTTTCGTTCAACTGTAGTATTTCAGAGGAATTTGCTAGAAAGCAGAAAGCAATGGCCGCTATTCTCCATTTCTGGAGCTATCTGCTCCTTCCACCCCTCTCTGCATAGACACCGCAGTGGACAGCTGGGACCCTGAGCAGAGTCGTCCGTGTCACTCATACAGGCTATTACTCCATGTGGCACAGCTGACCCTGGAGCAGGGTCCACGGCTCCCTTCCTCCTGCAGGTCCCCCCACTGTGCAGACTTGCGGGCACTGTGCACGCCCCTCGTTTACGGTGCTTCCAGAAACAAGTGCCCTTGTACCGCCCTGGCATTCACAGGCACTTCACAGTCAAGGATCAAAACCCTGGGCTACCTGAATCACGTCAAAACATAAAGTCAGAGCAGAAATCTTAGCATTCTTTCCTTCAGGGCTGACAATGAAAATATTTTCTAACCAGTATGACACGGTCACTGAGCAGTCAGAAGAAACGCTGGCAGTGACCCCAGCTACAAAGAGGGGGTTTCCACCAGGCTGTGGAAAGACCCTCCTCACTTCATGCAAAATGGGGAAAAAGAAAGAAAGAAAAAAAAGGAAGTTTGGGTGAAATGCTAAAAATATAACTTAAAGGGAGCCTTTATGTTAGTAAAGGAATCTTTGGTAAACAGAGGGTCACCTCGTTTATAACGGTGGTTTTTTCATTACAGCTGTTCTCTGAAGTTGAGGAAGATACTGTTCTGGCTCTTAATTTGGGGCGGGACCCTTGGGGGAAGTAGACAAGTAAATCCCTGACTGAGGTCCAGTCTAATAAGTGCTTTGGTGACAAAAATAATAATACTAGTAATAGTAATGACATGTGGCCAGGCATTCTAAGCACTTTATATGGATCATCTCACTGAATATTCATAACCACCCCCTGAAATAGGGGCTAATACTGATCACATTCCGCAGGTGAAGAAATTAAGGAACAGCAAAGCCAGTTCACTTGCAGAGTCAAGATTTCAATCGAGCAGCCTGACTTTGACCTGCATCCCTTGGGGGTTCAAAACTAGTGTCCAATCAGACTGGAGATCATGAGAGGCTTCCTGGAGGAGGGGTTGCAGGCCAGCAGACTAGATGTAACCTAACAGGAAAGATCACCTGCCCCCACCCTGTGTTAAGGAGAAAAGATAAAATATTTTTTCATCTCCATACATGGTCTTAGGGCTTTCTGGTTTGCCCATCACCTTCAGAGAGAGGGAGAGGTATCCACGAAGGAGGCTGTGTGGGGGACATGGGGGAAGATCAGAGCAGTTCATGGAGGGACTTGAATGGAAAAGGAAGGACCGCTCTGCCCCAGGGGTGGTGTAGAGGCAGGCCCTGCTTGTAGATTCAGAGTGTGGGGGAGCCCCTTGGTTTTGAGGGCTGTCTGCTGCAGGTCCCCTAGGGAGGGTCTCCCATAGCCCGGCAAGGACAGAGGGAAGTCAGCAGACCATGGGGCTATCTGTAGGGTATTCTGGCCAGAGTGTACCAGGGCACCCTTCTCTGTCCTCTCCCTATTAGGTCAGTAAGACTTTCAGCAAGCTGAGTGGAGAGTACAGACTCTTCCAACATCTTGATGAGCTTCCACCGCTGTCCAGCTAAGGGCTGGTTCAGCCTTTCGGAAGGGAGGGGAGGGAGACTAATTTAAATTTATCAAGTGCCTCTTGCCAGGGGAGGAGGTGTGTGTGTGTGTGTGTGTGTGTGTGTGTGTTCTCTCTCTCTCTCTCTCTCTCTCTCTCTCTCAATTAACATTGGTTGCATTGAGCACTTTCTATGTGCCTGCACTAGCAATTTAAATGCATTAACTCAGCCAGCCCTCTCACTTCCTTCTGAGATCTCCCTGTCAGTCTCAATGTAAAGATGAGTTAACTCAGAAAACAGAGAAGTTAAGATCACTGAACAAGGAAATGGCAGAGCTGGGATTTGAAACAGTAGTCTGCCTTCCAGAGCAATAAGGTAGGAGCTGTGGTTGCACCCATTTTACAGATGGAAGAAAATTCTGGAGAAGCTGAGAACTGTGCCCACATAGCTAATGGGCAGAGCATGGCTTGACCTGGGGCCTGGATCCAAAGCCAGGCTCTCCGAACTCCAAGTCTGCAGCTCCGAGTGTTGGAAACGCTCACAGTGGGGCTAGTGCAGGACGGGGAGCTGTCTGCAAGCAGGAGCCTGGCAGGGACTTGGGAGGCGCCTAATGAATGTTTATGGACAGCCTGAGGGGAGAGTGAACAAAACCTCAGCTCAGGCGCCCAGGTCTGGAGGCTGCATTCAGAATCCAGCCTCAGGGGCAGCGGAAGGACCCAGAAGCATCCTTCTCAGAGAAAAAAAATAATCCTGTGCACCATTTCTGAAAGCTGGAGGGGGAATGGATTCAAAACAAGCAAAGCTCTCCAAATAGCGATAAATACCTTAAATTACCCAGCAACTTTAAAAGCCTTCATGCTGCTCCTTTTCCCAGCAAAGGAACAGGCTCCTGATTGTGGCTGTTCAGAATGGAACATTCAGGAGGGTGTGGAGCCAGTGAGGCAGGAGATGGGGGGGGGGGGCAAGGAAAAAGCTCGGGTGCCCAGGAACGCTCAGCCCAGCTGGCTGGCGGGACACAGAGCGGGCGATTGTGCAGGCCTGGGCTTGCGGAGGAGGGCATGTGTCTGAGGCTCTCTGGAGCTGGGACTTCCCTAGTTCCTGGGGCTGTTTTCCTTGCCCATAGAAATGGGGAGAGAGAGATGTCAGGGCTGCAATGCCTGGGCTTCTCTGTGTTCTTCCAGGAAACTACTGTATTGATTCAAAAGAAGATCAAGTTCGCAGAGGACTATAAATCCTCAGGACCCAATTCCCTCCGAAAAGCACGAGTTTGGGGTGAGCTTCTCCCTCTTCATCTGTGACCCCTACATCTCTGGGGGCTGCTGCCATCAGGCTGGCATGAATTAGTGCTGTCCACCCCAGAGGAGCAACATAAGGTTGCAGGAGAGACAGACAGTAGGACCTGGCATGCCTCTCTCCTGCGCCACATAGCTCTGATCCCCAGCCCCAGATGAAATAAACATCATTTACAGAGAACGTATCCCGGGCCCACTTGTGTGGTCAGCTACAGCCCATGGACCAGGCATCATAGGCAGCTTAGTTGGGCAGATCCCCTGACTCGACACTCAATGTCGTGTTCTGTGCTCTGTCACAGCGAGGAGCATGGTGTCTTGGGGAGCGGGGTTCACACACCTGTGACCTTAGAGAAGTTACACAAATGCCAGTGTCTTTGTCTCTCATAGTTAAAATGTGGGTGGTGATAGTACCTACAACCTCCTCAGGCTGTTATGAAGATGAAATGAGTTCATATGTATAAAATGCTTACCACCTATTGGAGGCTTACTCTGTGCCAGGCATTTATAAGACTTGATGTATATTATCTCATTTAATCCCTATGTGACTCTATGAGAGGTGTTAATATTGTCCCCATTTTCTTGTTGAGTAAACCGACTTCCAGGAAAGTTAAGTCATTGGCTCAAGGTCAATGGTAATGACTGTGAGGGGTGGGGAGTACTGGGGTTGGAAGCCACGTACTCTGACTCCAGCTTCTATGGGTTGGCTATGTGGCTACACTGCCGCCGGAAGAGAAGGCTCCATGAATCCAGGTCCTTTAGAATTAGTTTCAACCCTGGCTGAGCATGCAATTCATCTCTGAGGATTTAAAAAATATGAACTCCTGGGCCCCTATCTCCAGAGACTCTGATTCCTGGGTGTGGGCATCTCAGGCATTTGAAAAGCCCTCCAGGTAATTTAGATGTGAGATCACAATAACCAGTATCACCTGGGTGTTCAGGCGGAGCTAAGAAGGTGATATGCCTCGTTCAGTCCTCACAACCTTTTAGGGTAGGATCGTTCCTTTCCCCGCTTTACAGATGAAAGTGAGGTCTAGGGAGTTCATGGATGCCCAGGGTCAAAAAGGAGTAGGAAGCAGAGCCTGGATAAATGCTGGAGTCTCTTCTCATTCCAACACCCTGCTTCGGGTGGAAACGCAGGTGAAGAGGTCAGGACCTTTCACTCGTCCCCCACTGCCCTCCATCTCCACTGGGCCCCTTCCCAGCACAGGGCAGAATACGGCCTCTGCCTGAGATGCAAGGGAAAGGCTGGTAGGAAACCCAAGGGCAGGAGTTTTCAGCAGTGTGTGTCATTACTGCATGACATTTACGTGGAGCCAGAGCTACGTTCTAGCAAACCCATGAAAGACACAGCCTTGGCATGCAGTCTGCGAGCTCCAGGGCCTGTGAGAGAGAGAGCACCAAGTCCCTGGGGGCTGAGGCTGCAGAACTTTAGCATTTTATTGTAAAAGTAGTGGTCAGGGAAGGGGACACCTGCAGGTCTCCATGGTACCAAGATGCTGTCACCCTCTTAGGAGAGAGGCTAGAAGAACCTTAATGTTTGCAGTCTAAGGTAGTCAAGCTTCCCTTCGCACAATTTTGGAGAACAGGACGGGACAATCATTTGTCGTTCTGGCTCTGTCCCAACCTCACCACACACAGCACTGGAAAACTGTGGACATGGGGTTATCAGACTCTCCCCCACCTCTCTGAGGGGGTCCCTGCCCCCAACCTGCTGTAATACACTGGACTCCCCATTCTCCACTTCCTCTCCCTTCCCCTTCCCCCTCCCTTTCCTTTCTTTCCTTCTCTGTTTAATCAAGAAACATTTGTTGGCCATCCATTGTATTTCAGAGCAAAATCTGTATTTCATGCATGCTGAGCCTTGAATACTGAATTTGAATACCAATGCAGCAGGATGCTCACCCTATTCCATCTCATTTTATTTGTCTATAATCACACTCTCTAGAATTGAACATGTGGACAGATGCAAATAAATTACAAAAGTGCAGCATCCCAAGAACAACAGAAGGAAATTGAATAGCCTTATCTTAATAAAATCTCGCTTCGGCAAGGCGGGGTTCAAGGCTGCAAAAGGCTGCTCACGTTTCACAATAACCCCTGGTCTCCTGCATTGCATTTTGGGGGGAAATACACTCAAACTTCCTTTATTAAATTTCTCTATTCTTGCCTCCATCTAAAGTTGAATTGCTTTGGAAAGTTTGAGGAAAAACAGTTCAGATGTGTTTTGCCAGGGGGAAAAGAATCTATACTTGCCACAATTTCAAAATATTAAATATATCTTTTAACCCCCCTCCTCGAACAGAACTTGCAATTGACAGCTATTTAGATAAATATCCCGATGCCAATTCTATATATATTGGTTTAAATACGCTAAGAAAAAGGGAAGGAAGCAAAAAAGGAAAGAAGGCAGGACTAAAATGGGTCTTTGCTCTGTATCCAGAGAAAATGACAAACTTTTGTTTCAAATTTACATGCAAAGTTTTCAAAAGGAATAAAAAGTAAGAAATTAGGAATACTACTACTTACAATTACTGAACATATATGTGCTAGATACTGTGCACGGCACTTTAGGTTGATTACGTAAGTCAGGGATTTTCAATCGGTGAGCCGCAGGAATTTTTAAAACATTGCATTTTAGTACCTTACTATTTAGTCAGGGGCACTGACCTCTTTTCCCTTAGACAGTCAAATAAAGAAATGACAAGATCCAACACAACAGCCATCCTGTATGAAGGAATTAAAATTATACCTATTTTTTTGTCAGATCGGCAGAAAATATAACATGTTTTGGTGTGCTGCAGAATTTTAGTAACTAGTTTATGTGTGCTATGAGATGAAAAAGGTTGAAAATCTCTGACCTAAGTTAATCATTACAACAGCCCCATGAGTAGTTACTATTATTATCCCAAGTTAGAGAGAGAGAATGGAGGGACCCACACTAATCACATCTGCCCAATACCCAGGCAGAGTGGCTGCAGGTTCTGCACTTGTAACTTCTACCCTCAGCTACCACTACAGAGATGGCACTGTTTGAAACGAGATTTTTCAGACTATAATACACTTTCATTTATTTTTTAAAATATATTTTTATTGATTTTTCAGAAAGAGGAAGGGAGAGGAAGAGAGAGATAGAAACATCAATGATGATAGTCACTGATCGGCTGCCTCCTGTATGCCCCGCACTGGGGATCGAGCCCACAACCCAGGTATGTGCCGGGAATCGAACCGTGACCTCCTGGTTCATAGGTTGAAGTTCAACCACTGAGCCACGCCGGCTGGGCTATGATATTCTCTCTTTATTTTCTTTCTATGCTTCCTTTTGCTCCCTTTCCAAAGCTCAATTTTCCCCCAGATCCCGACACGAGCGTTATTCTCATACCTGCCTTTTACAGATGTACAAATAAGCCCAGAGTAGGACAGTAACTTAACCAAAGCCACACAGCTAACAATAAATTGAGTAAACAGAGCCAGACCTCAAGGCCTGCGTTCTGAAATCTCAAGGTTGTTCCCATACATCTGCTATCCACCCAGGGAGCTAACAGCAGGGAGGAGAGGGTGAAGGGGAGAGGGCTGGCGGAGGCAGCGCCCTGGGACACACCAAGTGGAAGGTGAGGCTGTGCCACTCGGGGAGAGCACAGAGTCCCTGTCTGCTTCTTTCTGAACAGCATGGGCGTTGGCCACACTCCCTATTATAATTAACCTCTGAGGTTCGCCTCGGGGTTGGGGTTATTAAAAATATTTTGGTGTCTTTAAAAAAACCCCACATATGGTGTAGTTCCATAAATGTAATAAATGGGCCTGAGTTGGTGACATGGAAATGTCTGCATGGAACGGTGGGTCCTAGCACCTCCCTAAGTGGCACATGTAAAACTTTAGGATGTCACTAAGACCCACTGGAGAAATTGTTTCCTTATAAATCTATGGCGGTCTTAGGAAGTCAAAACGGCACCGTAAAAAGAAACAACCCCGCTTCCCTGGAAAAAGTGCAGCCTGCTCCGTCTGAGGGGGAGCGGGGCTGTTCACACTTAGAGCATTTTACAGTAACTGCTGCCGGCAGCCAGTGAGGCACTTCCTCCTGCGCCAGGCCGCTGCTGGGCTGTGCTCTGCGTTATATTTCCCTGGCAAAAATAAATCTTACCTCTTTACACAAAGCCATGCTTCTCTAGGACTAACCACGAGGGAGGGGACACGCTGTTTAAACCTAGAGAGAATAGCCTTGCTGTCTCTCAGAAACCTGCGAAGACCACACTTAAAAACAAACTTAAAATCAAACTTAAAATAATCAAAAAGTGTTCACCAGCATCCCCATTCTTCTCTGATGTGTGAGATGCGTACGTAATAGCTGTGCTGAGAAGCAGCTTTTTAGAAATGCTGCTGCTGCTGCTCCACCCTCTGCTCTAATATTCAGTTCATCCTGTGGTCTCACGGAGGCCTGGGCTATAGGTGTGTCAGCATTTAGGGATTTGTCAAAGAGAAGTGATATGGTTTCTACCGCTGAGATGTCTCCACTGTAAAGGAGGAATTACCTGCCATACCCCTTGCTATCTGCCAGGTAGGTGGCTGGCAGCGATCGATTCCACGGTGGAGAAGGCAGATGGAGGTTACCATCTCATGGAAGCTCTGAATGGAGATTGATAACTCCTAGTGGGCGGGGGCCGTGCCATGTATATCTGCATCCTTACCACCAAAAATAGGGCCTGACACAACCTAGTTGCTTAATATATTGGATGGAGGATGGATGGATGGATGGATGGATGGATGGATGGATGGATGGATGGATGGGACAAAAGAATGCGTGGGTGTTTGGATGAAAGAATAACAGGTGGACAGTACGCTGGCTAGACGGATGAATAGGTGAATGAATGGATAAAGGGATGGATGGGTGGCTAGGTGGGTGGATAAGTGTTTGGGTGGAAGGAAGAGCAGACAGTACGTTAGATGAATAAATGGATGGATGCGTGTGTGCATGAATGAATGAATGGACAGAAGGAAGAAAAGAAGGAAACAAGAATAACACTTATCCTCAGTAACGTGCTAAGAATGGTACCTTAAATGGACTAAAAAAGGGGAGAGAGGCATCTATATTACGTCAGTGCCCTTGAAATGACATTGAAATAACTCAAACAGAAATGCACAGCTGCGGACAATGTTACTATCTGCAAGGGCATGATGCACTTGGGCAAACCGTTCCCAGGGCGTTCACTGTTTTTAGGGTCAGTCTGAACAAGCCCCTTTGGACACCAGCCATTGACAATTATGGGGAAAAACTGCTCAAAAAAGACCAATGGACATAACAGGTAACCAACAAATATAAGCCATGTGTGTCCATTTTCAAAAACATACAAAGATGGATATCAGAGAAAAAAGTCTGGAAGGATATTTATCAAAATTGTTAACAATCATTAACTCTAGATGGTGGATTTGCTGGTGATTTCTAGTTCATTCATTTGACATGTATGTATTTTATATATTTTCTGTAATAAAGAAATATCTCTTTCATATCCTAAAAAAAAAAAAAGGGATTTCAGGAATTGCAAGAAATCTCTGACCGTACCAGAGAAGAAAAAACAATAGCCAAGCAAACCCACTGAAACCAGCCGGGGCTAAATCAGACTCAATGGAGTATCACTAGGTCAGAGGAAGGTTTCCACCCCAGCTGACGTCTGAGGGTAAATGTGTGTGTAGAAGGTTCCACAGATGCTCAGAAACGATGTGAGGAAAATGTGTCCCTCTTCTCCATCCAGACCTCACTGGACTCGCACAGAGGTGAGGGCAGGGTGAAATAAGGGCCTGCCCCAACCTCAAGAAGGCAGGCCTGCTTGAGGACCTAACCCAGCCCGGCCCGCCAGCCCTGCCTGCTGCTCCCTAGAGGCCTTGCCCAGTCCCTTGGGCACCCCCTGCTTTGCTGGGGGAACAGTTAATATTTGTTTTTCTTTTGACTGTGGTGAGAAACAGCTGCAGAACGCAAATCACATTAAATTAGTGGCTCCAGAGTGGGCTCCATGGCACAATTTCTAATTCATACAATGCCTCCAGTTTTGCTGTTTCAACTAAATCATTTATCAATCCCCTCACGGATGTCAGTAAACCTCAGCATCTAGGGGCCTGTAAACATTAAAATAAGACGCTATAAAAAATATTAGTAAACCAATTAAAAGCTCAAGTAGCAATAAACTTTACTTGCATTACACCTACGAAACAAAACAGACCCTCCTCCTCTGAAATTAAATAAACATTCTATATCAACCATTTTTCAAAGGGCTTTTTCTTTCTTCTCAAAAGAGCTCCTGATCTCCCATCTGGTACCTCGGTGAGCTGGGGATCCCTTACTGATCAGGCAAAAAGGAATAAAGGATGGAAGAAACCTAAGTTTCTGCCCCCAGGAAGCAAACGTGGTCGGTATTTGATTGCAAGAGTTGGGAAATGGCCCAGAAACTGTATCATTCGAAAAAAATCTAGGTTGAATAATGACTGGGAATTGACTAATATTTACCCAAATCAAATAAAAAAGAGGCACAAAATTATTATCATTAATCACAGTAATTAAGGATGGGGAGCTAAAACTCTGTGTTTTGATATTTACAAAGCCCTTTCATTTCGTCTTTCAATCTTCACAACCAATTTTTAAGATGAGAATTCCCTGGGACTCAGAGATGGGGAGTGGCTTGCTCGAGGGGATAACAGCTAATGAGACAGCACTGTCACTTGAACCCAGATCTAGGGCTCCAGGCCCTTTTCCTTTCTTCTATGACCTGATTTAGGTATCATGCCAAGGACAAGGAACCAGCACACATTGAGGTCCTACTATGCGCCAGGTGCCAGGTTAGCAATGAGGATCCCTGACTTCAGTGAATAATCCCTGTGACCATCTGAGTTTATACTTCTATTAAAAATGACTTCCTGCTCCCCTTCTCCTCCACCCATACGGAGCTCCCTGAATCATCCCCAAATGGGAAACGAGGCTCAGGATGTTTAATTAAAAGTAATATCTTTTCTTTGCCAAGATTCCTTGTTGCAATCCTGACACAAACAGGAAGAACAGGTGGCTTCTGGAGAGCAATGCAGAAGTACCAGGACTCTCCAGCTTCCAGATTTCCTATCTGCTGTGGAAGACAACACCTCATCGAGTGCCATGAAACAGGTAAAAAATCCTGTGCGTGTTGGGGACCAGCCACAGGGCCCAGCATCCCTGTTCTCACCTGTCCAGGTCAGAGAAGGAAGCCCCTCCCCTGCTTCCTACATATTTACCACGTTCTGGGCACTGCCTGCTGCTGTGCACATATTATCTCTTTCAACCACAATGACAAGTTAGTCTGGTGCAACTATTTCCATTTTTATAGTAGGAGAAACTGAGTCTCAAAGAAGTTGTCACTTGCTCAAAGACACATGACTCAAGCAAAGCTACTTCAGGATCTGGGCGGAGGTGAATCCAAGTTCGAATGAATCCAGCAACACCCCTCTCAGAAGGGCGAGTGGGAGAGCCCAGGCTGGTGGAGATCTGCAACGGACGAGGGGAGATGGGGGCAGGTTAAGCTGTGGACGTGGTCATCTGGGTTTGAGTCTCCTGCCTGCTGAGCGCCCAGCAGCAGCACAGATAGATGTCTTGGGAAAGACAACAGCCAAGGCCGAAGAGACTGGACTGGTCTCCGGGCCCCTTCCAGCCCCAGTGTTCTCTAAGTGAAATTCCTCCCCTGAGACGATGCCTCACCTCTTGGGATTAGTCAGGATAGTGGGCGAGGCCGGTCTATTTCCATAAACCGGAGGTCAAAGAGGAATGTCAGATACACCCCCCCTCACAGGGTTGGGTTTGGGCTTCGCTTTGGGGAAGAAGGGGGAGGAACAGAGGTAGAAGGATTACATTTTCTCTCTTTACAAGGCTCAGTTTGAGAAGCCAGGTTCAGAAGAGGACCTCAGGCTCGATGGAAATTTCCTCTGGGCCTTTCTCTCCTGCTCACCGTGACAGCCATCCCTTTCACAGGCCTCCTTGGGCCTATGCAGTGAGCTTTCCTGTCCCCTGTGCAAAACTGGTTTCTCTAAGTTGCTGAAAATAGAAGAGACTTCCACAGCCGTGTTTTCCCTTGGGCAGACTACCACAGAGCGGAGGCTCGGCCATCAGACCCGGCCATTCAGTGGGAGGCCAGCCCCAGCCAAGGCCAAGGATAGTGGCAACGCCAGAGACCCAGAGAGCTGAAAACTCCAGTCTGCTGGGCTTTCCCCTGTTCCCTGCTTGATATCCTACAGATCTTTCCAGGGCTAAGAATGGAGCATCTGTATAACCAAAAGTACATCAACTTTTTTCCCCCCAGTGTCTTCTATAAGGCTAGGGTCTGAGTGAGGCGCTGGGATAAAGCAGTGGACAAAGCAAATATGATCCTTAGGGCTTTCAGTCTATAGACTAGACTGGCACCATCCACTGTGAACTACACATGCCATTTTAGATTTTCTAGTAGCCACATTAAAAAATAAACAAAACAACTTAATTTTAATTATATACTTTAGTTAACTCAATATATCTAAGACATGGTCACTTTAGTATGTAACCAATATAAATGTTATTAATGAGATAATTTAGATATTTTTGGTGCTATGTCTTCCAATTACGGTGGATAGTTAACCCTTACAGCACATCTCAGTTCAAGCCAGTCATATGTCAAGGGCGCAGGGCTACCATACTGGACAGTGCTGCTCTGGACCGCACAGATGGAGAATGAAGTGGAGACCTGGATGGGCGATGGCTCTTTGAGGAAAATGGTAAAATAATGTTGCCACCAATAATAATATTTACTTAGCAGTTACCGTGTGCCGGCCTCTCATGTGTTTTTCCCAAAACAACCCTAAGTGAATGTCGTTCCCACTTTGCAGATGAGAAAAGCAAGGCACAGAGAGGTTCCGTCACTTGCCAGAAGTCACACAGCTGATAAACAATGGTGCATAGAAGTGGAATCCAGAGCTTGTGCTCTTACCCACTGCATCACCCCAATTCTTGAGCACAGAAGCTATGAAGGGCTTCATGCCAAACATTGGGTCTATTAAGTAAAGTAGAAATAGTTTCTAATGTACCCCCTGCAACCAGATGGCCTGGGTTCAAATCCTGGCTCCCCCACTTATTAGCTGTATGACCTTGGGCAAGTTACTTAGCCTCCCTGTGCCTCAGTTCCTTTGTCTGTACAATGGAATAATAACAGACCCTATGTCAAGGGACACTGTGAGGATGACATGAGTTAACACAAATAAAGGGCCTAGTACCTTGCTTGGTACCTAAGGAGCAACCAGCAGGGAGAAGCTCTAATTACTGTGCTATAAACAGGGTCTGATGCTGTGGGCTTCTGACTGGCGTGTCTGGAAGAAGGAGCATGGAAGCGTGGAACCAGAAGGCAGTGAAAAAGGCCAATCATCAATCCATTGCAAAGTGACTGAGTTATAGCCCCAGGGCTGCTTCCCCATCTCCAGAGAAACAAGAAGGAAAATAAGGTACACACTGTTGTGGGCTGAATTGGGTTCCTTCCTTCTCCCAAATTCAAATGTTGGAGTCCTAAATCCCAGGACCTCAGAGTATGACCATGTTTGGACATAGGGTCTTTACCGAGGTAATCAAGTTAAGATGAGGTCACTAGGGCCCTCATCCAATATATCCGGTGTCCATCTAAGACGGGGGAACCCGGACCCAGACTGCTCTGCAAGGAGAGTGCCAGGTGAACATGAAGGTGACCATCTACCAGCCAAGGGGGGGCCTGGAACAGCTCCTGCCCTCACAGCCCTTGGAGCCAACCACCCCTGCCCACGCTTTGATCTTGGACTTCCTTTCCTCCAGAACTAAGACAATACGTTTCTCTTGTTTAAGCCACTCAGTGTGCGGGACTTTGTTCCGGCAGCTGGAGGAAACTAATGCACACGGGGACACACATCTTCCTCGCCCCCTTGACCCAGAGACGTTGCAGACGGGGCTCTGCAAAAGGGCCCATCGGTCAGCCCAGCCCCAGTCCACACGGCGCGCTTGGAAAATCTCAGTCTCGCGGGCCAGCGCGCTTGGGCAGGTCTGTCGCAGTGGAAAACTACCCAGGAAGGTGGGCTGCGTCCCTGAACACTGCTCACTCTGTTTCCCCTGCTACCTTCAAAACCCCCTCTGTCAACTGAAAGGGAAAGAAAGCGTGTCTTTATTTGGGCCCAGGCTCCCTTGGACACCATGCTCCAGGAGCCTGAGCCAAGACAGACACAGTGGCTCATTGAGCAAGGTTCCCCCTCTGCGCGTTCCCCACATGCTGCACCGGAGCCCTGGGACCCTCAGACACACACGGGCGGCGGGCGGGGTCCTGGGCAGCAGCAGCCGAGGCGCAGGCAGAAGCCGCTCAGGTCGCCGGGGCCACAATGACCTGCTGATTCCAACCCCTGAGGCACCTGGAATTTTACGTTTTTTTCTTCCTTCCTTGCCAAACCCCAGCAGTTTGAGACAGTGATGGCTAATTTTCCAAGCTGTGAATTGCGATGTCCGTTATTTCTCACATGCTGTTCACAGGCAGGACCTGGGAGGGGGCTGGACCTGCAAACGATGGTCAGGGGTTCCTGTCACCTGCCAGGGGTTCCTGTCACCTGCCAGGGAAGGAAGGAGGTGCCCTGACTGGCAGATCGGCTCTCCATTCCTGAAAACTGCACCGTGGGAGGCGGGTTCCTGAAAGACCTCCTGCTCTTCTCCCCACACAGCTTCTTACTGTCTCATCAAGCCCACGGTTCACCCAGGAGAGTTAGCTAAATGTCACATGTCTTCTATTATAAAATGCAGGACACTGACAGTAGTGTGACATGTGGGCAAAGGGTCATTTCAGGTGAAGCGTGGGAAACCTTTAAAGTTTATTCTTTTTGTGTCTCACCCAAAGATGGGAGAGACCTGCAAATTGAGAATTTTTGATGCTCCCTAGAACAGGGATTCCGGTTTCCCTGGACTGTTATGTAACTGGGAAAACATACCGGAGCGGCAGCTGGGCCTGACCGACAGCCCGGAGACCCAGCGCAGAGCCTGGGCTGCACTAGCTGCACAAGCTTAGGGGCCTTGAGTAACTCGGTTTCCCTGAGCCACGGTTATTTCCTCTCTTCATCAATGAAAAAAAAAAAAGATGAAATTTGATTAGGCACCGTCTAAAGGTCTTTCCAGATGGTCATTCTTTTGCAAAGAATTCCATGAAACAGTGAAAGTTCCTGGGTGTGGACCAGAGGCAGGGGCTTGGGCTGGAAACCCCTGCAGTCTGAGTACCTAGAAGGGGTCAGCAAAGGCCAACTCCGATTGGACCAGCTGACGCACAAGTGGCCCTGCCAGCTTTGCTCACGGGGCATTGGAAAATGGCCCACCAGTGAGAGAGGGAGAGAAACACACCCGGCAAACCATCTTCCCAACCACAGGGGGTTTGCTGGGGTGGAGGGGGGACAATGGAGGTAAAGGGAAGATCAAGTTCTTATTTACTGTTTTCCTGTTCAACAAGCTCCTGTGCCCCAAATACACATCACCGAGGAGTCACAAACAAGAAGACAGTTGTCCCTTCCCTCCCGCCTCAGGCTCTGCCCTTTACCTCCAGCTGGTGGTTTCTGGGCAAAGGCCTGACAGACCTTCAGGGGGTTGAGGAGAGAGGAGGGATCCACCCTTGCTGTCCTGCTGAGGATGGAGGGGCAGAGCTGCCTCCACACCGGCATCTCTTCCATCAGTCAGGGGCGAGTGACAAGGAATGCGTGAAGTGGGAAACACCCGCCCCAGCCCCAGCTCCAAGGTCAGGGCGCAGCTGGAGGCCTGCTCTGCGGGCCTCCAAGTCGCTCACCCGTCCACCACCCACCGAAAGCTGGCCACGCAGCAGCCTTCCTGTCCACTCCAGTCCCCTGCCATGTCCACCCAGTTATGGGACATGAATGCAGCCCCACCCCCAATTTCAGAGCATTTCCCAGAATTTCGTGAAAGGATAAGAGACACAAAACACACATGCCAGTGGCCACAGGATGAGAAAAGTCAGAGCTAAAGGCATGTTCCTTATTTGCCGGACACTGTGCCAAATGCTTCACATGTATTTCACTCGGTCCTTCCCGGGCAGATACTATCATCTCCACTTCGAAGACGGTAGGCCTGGTGATCTGATGATGGGGTCCAGACTTCGGGTGAAGTTGGCAGTGGAGATTCACAGAAAGTAAGAACATCGGGGCTGCAGGGTTTTCCTGGTTCCCTGCATCTATCGGAAGTGACCCTGCCTTACCCAGCTTCGGCAATGGGCAGGGTTGTCTGGCATGAGCCCCTTGCTCCTGGTGAGTGAACTGGCCTAAGCCTCCAGAGCCTCGGGCTGGTGGCAGGGGGCGCACAGGAAGTATAACCCCCGCCCCCCCAGAATAGCAAAGGCGGCTTTCCCACCAGGTGGACCGCTCCTCCATGCTCTCACTCTGTGCAGGGTGCCATCCCCACGGGGAATCCAGGGCCCCGGAGAGCGCACCCCCAGCGAGGAGAGCTCTGTTATCTTCCACTCTACAACCCTCTCTGCATGTTTCCACGTCCTGGGCAATTTCCCACGGAGCTTGTGGGTGTCTTTCTCTTGATCTTATCACCATGCTGTTATGACAACCAAGCAGCTTCTCTCACGCGCCGGCCCTAAAGCCTTTTTAGAAAATTCTACAGGGAGGAGACGATGGAGAAGTCTTTGGGTTCCACCAAGTGCTAGGATAAGCCTGGAGGATTCTGAATGCTGGGGGTTATTTGTCCCAAACTCCAGTGACAGCAGGCAGCCAGGAAGCTCCCCACTTCCCCTTACATCCTTGGCCATAGTCTTCGAAGAGTGCCCCCTATGAAGTCAGGGCCTTGCCTTCCACACCACCTTTGCACCCCCAGCACCTAGCAGATGTTAGGTGCTCAGTAAATACTGTAAACCTGGCACCCCTTACCTTATCATATGCAGACAGCAAGAGGCCATGTAGGGTGCCCAGCACATGGGACCCTCCCTGGCCTCACACAGCACCCCATTACATTCTGTCAACCGGGAAACTACCTGTGCATCCCAGACTTGTCCAGCCTGGGGGTGGGGTGGGAGTGGGGGCATTCAAATGCCCTGGGAACAGGATCTTGGCCCCCTGCAGATGTAAGGGACTCTGAGATGTAAATACAGCACCCTCCTGAGGTTTCTCAGCTCTCCCTGCAGCTCTTATTGGGGAAGAGGGGTGGGAACAAAGGTCTGGGTGTCAGTCATCAAGGCTATGCAGGGAAACTGCCTGGGAAGCCTTTTCAGGTCACTCCTCAATGCTTGGACCTGACTTTACGGTCTGACTATGTACCTACTGCTTAGTAATTACAAGCCCAGAGCCAGACTGCCGGGTTCTAATCCTGCTTCTGCCCCTGCCTGCTTCATGTTCTTGGGCACGTCACTTCATCTCTCTGAGTGTCTTTTTCCTCACTGGAGATCATGGTAGCATCCACTTTATAGGGCTGTTGATATGAGTAAATGAAATCATGTAAAATAACATGAATACAGACCTCAGCCCAGGGCCTGGCATGTGGCAGGAATTTGATAAACATGCATGGAGAAGGGGGTGCTGGCTGGGGTAGCAGCTGACAGGGTACCCCCCCCGCGTAGTAGGTGCTCAGTAAATATTTGTTTAAAAGGACAAATGCAGGTGGAAGCAGCCCAAATGTCCATTGATGGATGGATGCGTAAAGAAAATGTGGCATATACATACAGGGATATTATTCAGCCTTCTAAAGAAAGGAAATTCTGTCACATGCTACTACACAGATGGACCTTGAGGGCATCAGGCAAAGTGAAATAAGTCAGTCACCAAAAGACAAACACTATATGGTGCCACTCACATAAGGCACTAGAGTAGTCAAGTTCATAGGAACAGGAAGTTGAATGGAGGTTGCCAGGGCGGAGGGGAGGGGGCAATGGGGCCTGTTGTTCAGTGGGGAGAATTTCCGTTGTGCAAGACGAAGCAGCTCTGGAGCTCTGTTGCGCAACAATGTAAATCTACTGAACTGTACCCTTAGAAATGGTTAAGGTGGTAATTTTTGTTATGTGTTTTTTAACCTCAATTTTTATTCAAAGCATGAACACCTCCTTAGACAGAAAGGGGGGGGTCATTAGGCCCAGGGCATAATTGGTGACCCACAGCCTGGGCAGGGAGCATGGCTGGGAGCAGGGAAGTAGCCCCTGGCCCTTTGGACCTGCTTCTGGGGTGGAGACACAGGGCTCAGGGTCAAAACCAAGACTTGTCAATTCTCGGCCTAATTTCGCCCTGGAACCCTGCTGGGGCTCTCCCGGACTGGGATTGTAAAGATTATCTTCTGTCTTGGGCCTTTAACAGTTACCCCACCAGAACTGGGTGAGTTAACAATAAACACAGCCGGTGTAAAATATTGTCTAAATTAACCCAAATGCACAGTCTGTTCTCCAGAGGCAACTCAGCAAGATGCACACCAGTGATCACTTGCTGGCTCGTTGGGACCATTCCCCACTGAGAACATGCTGAGCCCCTCACCCCTCACTGTCCCCTCACCTCATCGTGAACCTTCCAGTCCTCTGTAGCCACCCGGAACCCCGCAGTCAGCAGCTGCCTGTGGGGCTGACAGGCCCGGCTCCCCAGTGGGCTGCTTTCCTTGGTATAATTAGGTCAATTATCCCGCTGCTGACAATGACTGTCACTGCCCAGTGCTGTTTTTAGTTCCTTTGGTTCTTCTTTCCTCAATCAAACTGCAAGTCTGAGTGCACTGAAATGTAAATGACTGTTAAGAAATGCTAAACTATTTCTGCATTTTTCGTGATTCTCTAAGAGTTGGGGTGGGTGGGAAGGGTGAGGCCTGACATGAATTGGGACAGTGTTGGGTATAGTCACCCCTCCTTTATGCCTCACAGCCTGCATACATGTGTATATTTATACCTACTCTACAGATACAGAAACTGAGGCTCAGGAACATTACCCTCCTTGTCTAAAGAGAGAGGGGAGGGGAGGGGAGGAAAGGGAAGATGGAAGATACCCTAAGAAAACACCTATAGAGAGCTTCTGGAAGCAAGACCCATAAATAAGAAAACAGGTCACATTACCAAGAGGGGGGATTGGGTAGAATCAAGACGGCAGCAGAAAGAACAAGTTCTTTTTAAAATTCAGAGCACAGAGCAATAAGAGGTTCAGAAAAAGAAATAAGGGCTTGGAGTCATGGGCTCTGGTTTTGTTTCACCAAAACCTCCCAGAATGGCCCTGAGTTGGTCACTTCTGGTCAGTTCTCCTACCAGCACAAAGAAGCAGTGACCAGGAAGGGCCGCAGCTGGGGCGGGGAAGGGGGGGTCTTGGCTTCTCTCACCTCCACCCCAAACTGGAACCATTTTCTTTCATCTGGGGTTCCGAATTCTTATTTTGTTTATAGTGTTTTTCTCCTGAAAACACGGGTGGAGGTGGGGGTGGAGGTGGCCAGCAGTGCCTTGAACAGAGTAGGTGTTCCAGGCTGCTAATTAAATTATATGCATCCGAACATCCTCCATTTCAAAGCGAACCAATCCGGGTGTCACATTCTTGGCTCACATCAAACCTTTTCAGTGCGAACCCACAGATCGTTTTCACTCAAATGGACGCCAAACTGTAAATCAGGGCTCTTAACCAGTATTAATTCTTTTAATGCAAATAAGCTATGAGGACAACGCTTTAGATTAATTTGGAAATTAATCCGATGGCATTATGTTGGGTGGCTTTGAACCAGGACAGGAATTGGCAACTGGGCCACCAGACAGAGCTCCTGAAAAAATCCAGGTATAAAAGGCCACCTTAGCTATTTGGAAATGGGGCAAAAAATTAGAAATAATAATAATAATGACTAATAGACACTATGTGCCAAGCTCTTCACAAGTGCTAAATCGTTTCACCCTTGTAACAACCTCATGCGGTAGGGCTATTACCATGATGACAGAGGATGGGATGTAAAACCCAAGCCCTGTGGCTCCCCAGGCCCCATTCTTAACCACCCCCACACTGGCTAGGCTCTCAGCCATGCTGTCTAATAAAGTGCCTACTGTGTGCAGGACCCTGGGTCCAAGTTCACCAAGCACTACTGTGACTACCCCATGTTAGGCTCAAGTTCAAATTTGGTTTCAAATTCTAGTCCATGTGGTATTGTCCCATGGGCTGGCAAAGACTTGGATGGGCACCTGGTCCCCTCTTTTTTGCCCTGGAGACTTCTCCAACACATGGGCTGCCCTTGCCCCCGCATTATCATCTCTTGACCCTGAGCCCTCCTATCCCTGCACTGTGCCTGCATCTCCAAGCGAATAACAGGGTTGTAACTGGACCGCTGGGGCGACCCTTCTAGAGACTCCTGCCCCGTGGCTTCCAACCAGTGAGAGGCTGCCTTGGCCAGTGTCTGAGGACCCCCGGGTTGACCAGGCATTTCAATCTTGGCATATACACAGAAGATTCTCTACCAGGAAGAGATATACAAATCTCTTGAACCCACCAGGTTCTGGCTGGGCTCTGGAAGACCGAAGTCCTCTCAACAGCTCCAGCCCCTCCTCCATTTAGGTGACCCCCCACTCCCACAGCATATTGTCATCAAGGCTACTCCTTCCTTGCAGGAAGAATCTGAAGGATGTAAATGAAAACAAACAGGGAAGTGCCTAAGTTTTTTTACCATGTGTCCGGCACTGAAGACAGAGTGGGTCATCTCCATCATCGCGAGATGCTGAGTACAAAGTGATGCCATTACACTGCATCTCCCCCCGCACCCCACCCCTCTCATCCAGCCATCCTGCAGTGGGGGAAACTTTCCTTCCAGAACTAAGCAATTGGCGGAGCGCCTCCCGGGTGCCCAGGTCTGCTGGGACACTGTTTTCAGGGGATGCCAGCACACCTCATCCATCAGCAGCAGCCTCTGAACGATAATTGACTAAGATCTCGAAGGTGACCTCTGTTATGTCAGCGCCGAGTTCCTCATTCCACTATCCTGAAGGGGATCTTTTCTTTCCCCTTCTCGTCTACTTTGTATGCACTGGCACAAAACTCATAATTTAACAAACAGACGATACTCTTAACTTCTGGGCAACTGTCCAGATGAGTTGGTGTGTTAAAGATTAAAGAAGATTATATATATATATATATATTTTTTTTTTAAATCATTCCATTGTAGAAGCTATTGAAGGCTTTTGCAGAAATCACAGCAGTCCACCTCCTTAGGTTGGCCTACTCTGTGTTGAGAGGAGCACACCTGGAGTTCAGAATAAAACAGATTTGGGTTCCATCCTAGCTCTGCTACTAATTTTGTAACCTCAGGCAGGATCTTGGGCCTTTCCAAGCCATTTTCCTTGCCTGAAAGAGGCTCGTAATAACACGTGCCTAACAGATTGGCTATAAAGATTGGAAAGAGTATGTGTAAAATGCCCTATAATGTAATACATTGCCCTGTACATGGAAAATACTTAACACATTATGGCTAAACTGCTGCTAGGATTATTATTCATAATAAAATCGCCTCCCATCTACAACATGGCAGGGGCTAGTTACCTCTGTTTCAGCGCATTGTTCTGGGCTCTAACGATATCCCACAAACACTGACTGACAATGAGCTGGTCAGTCTCCATTTCCTCTGTCCATTCTCCCATCCATTCTCCACAGCTCTCCTCCTCAGTGGGCTGACCCCAGAGACCAAACCAAATGGGCTCTGTGCTGGCTACAGCTTGACTTCTGCTTCAGTTGGCCAAGAGGAGGAATCAGCAGAAAAGGAGAGGGAGAGAAACAGAGAGAGAAAAACAGAGAAGAGAGGACAGAGGAGAGAGAAGAGGGAGAGAGAGAGAGAGAGAGAGAGAGAGAGAGAGAGAGAAAATGGAGAGAGGAGAGGGAGAGAAAGTGGACAGAGGAGAGATCAGGGGGCACCCTCCCTTCTTCCACGGCAGCTGGGCTGCCCCACCCCTCCTGGCCTCAGCGTGGCCATGGCTAACCTCCTGCAGTTTAGGTGCCTCAAGTCTCGTCGGTTTTCCCATCCTTGCTCAAATCTCCATACGTGGTTTCTTCATCAGAGTCTCTGAGTTGGATTCTGCTTCCTGCCAGACCCTGCTAAGCCACTGAATTACTACGGTGATCCCCTCGGGGGCGCACGGAGGGATGCTTAAGGGTTTAAAGAGGGTCTGGTGTTGGGGATGGCCCCAAATGCCTTTGCTCCTAGCTTGTAACTTTGAAACCTTGGCTGGCCTAAGTGAAACCAAATACACACCAGGCACTGGTACATCAGATGCCTAAACCTTTCAGGAATGTATGTTCCCTATAATAGCAAAACAGTGGAAACAACATAGATGCTCAACAGCAGGGGATTGGTTAAGTGGGGGTTATAAAAATAGGATGGCATGGTAGTCAGCCACCCTGGGGAATCCCAATGATCCTTCCTCCTTATATTCCTGTCGCCCCACACTAAGGCTCACCTGAGTGGCAGAGAGAATACTGCCCAAGTGTCAGTGTGACCTCTGAGGCTAGATCATAGAAAAGACACAGCTCCTGCCTTGTACTCTCTCTCCCTCTCACCACTCATTCTGAGGCAACCCGAACGCCATGTTGTGTGGACAATCAAACAATCCTGTGGAAAGGTCATGTGGAAAAGTGCCACTAGCCAGCATGCGCATTAAGCGCCTTGGAAGCAGGTCCCCCGGCTCCAGTCCAGCCTTCAGATGATTCCAGCCCCAGCCAACATCTGACTGCAACCCAAACCAGGGACCCTGAGGCGGAGCTTCCCAACCAAGCCACTCTCACCTGCCTGACCCACAGAAATTGTAAGAAATAATCATTATTGTGGTTTTAAGCCACTAAGTTTTAGGGCGATTTGTTGTATCAACATACAACATGTACATGGAAACATCATACAGTAGGTAAAAATCTTATTTTGGAATAATATTTAATAAAGACAAACATGCTCACAATCTATTAGTGAAAAGAATAAGACATAAGATGTGATCCCACTTTTTAAAAATGTGTTATTTCTATATATTCATCAAAAAAGACTGGAAGAATATAAATTTAAATGTTTATGATGATTATCTCTGGGTAGAGGAATTCAAGTCCTCCTAATGTTATTTAAGTCTTCACGTGTTTTCCAAAATTATTGCTTTGTATAATCTGGAAAAGGTGTACTTTAAAAAATACACCGGCTCTGCTGGTATATTTAGAAAATGGAAATTTATTTTATATAAAGTGAACGTGTTTGTCTCCAGCTTTCAAGGGAAGCCAGAGATGCTGTATTGTAGAATTGTACCCCTGAAACCTGTAATTTTATTAACAAATGTCACCCCAATAAATTCAATTTTTTAAAAAAACGAGGAGCCTGTTGATTCATGAGGAAAACATACAGAAATCACCTATCTTGCCGGCTGCCCTGGACTTTTCCTGACCCCATCTTGCTTCCTCCCTGAAGATCTGGCCTGGCTGTGGCTTGACAGCTATACAGCAGCAGCCACACACGGTGCCCTTCAGAGAACCAAAGAAGTTTGGAAATGAAAGGGACCTTCAGGGGGCTCCACTTGCAGCACCATGACAGTGGGTCACCCAGGTTCTTCTTGAATACTTCCTGAGATGGGGAGCTCAACCCCACATGAGGCAGCACGTGCATGAGCAGGCAACTCTCATTGTTAGGAATGTCTCAGGGAGAATGAATGAGCGTACCCCTACTCTTGGTTGCTTATTTAGCAAACACAGGATGGGTGGCTGGTCTGCCAGTTCTATGACAGCAGGCACTTTGCTTTGTTCACTGCTGAGTCCTTTGCATCTAGCGCAGTACCTGGCAATAGGAGGCACTCAAGAAGTATTTGTTGAATGACTGACTAAGTGAATGAAGAAATTGTATCTGCAAGGCACTCAAGGCTCTGGGGATTCAGCATGGAGTTGACACACATAGTCCTGGCTGCCCCTGAGCTCAGAGTCTGGTGGAAGAGATGAGCATTAAAGAAATAACTAATTGCCACTATGATGAATACAATGAAGAACTTCAAGGGGCCATGAGAAACCTAGTTGAAGGAGGTCAGAAAGAGCCTCCCTTAAAAACGTTAAGGACAAAGTCTAAAGGAAAAATAGGAACTGGCCAAGAAAAGAGGGAGCAAGGAACAGAGCACTGCAGGCAAGGAAGAGCCCAGGAGGAAGCCATCAGAAGCTTGGGCAATGGAGAAACAGAAGAATGACGCTGGGCAGGAGCCCACAGGAGAGGCTAAAGAGACAGGGGCAGTGGGCCCTGGGCCCTTGAAAAGCATGACACGGAGGAGTGTGACAGGGAGCTTCTTCCCTCTGTAGGGTAAGAAGTGAGCAAGCCATCGCCTGGGTGCATTCCCCAGGGAGCAGCTGGCCGAGCTGCAGCATTCTGCACATGAGACTCAGAGCAGGGCCGAAGGCAGGACTGACATGAGCAAGGGCCTGTAGAGCTCAGCCCCACCATCAAGGCCCCTAGGGAACCACATCTACTGACAGCGCGCAACAACCACCTTGGCCGGGGCCGGCCAGCAGGGCTGGCGAGGGCGAGGAAGGCTGCAGGTTGCTCACGGCCTGCTGGAAGCCACGCCAATGTGCGGGGAGGAGTTGGCCACTTTAGGATAAAGAGCTGTGCTCTGTAAACTCATCTGCTTGCTACTGTTGTTTTTTTTCTCATTTGGGATTTGTTTATCCTTTCATTTCCTAGTTTAATTTCCTTTAAATAAAGCTCTAATCTTGTCTTGGTTCACCTAATGGGAAAAGGGATTAGCCCACAGTGAAGCTGGGGGCCCTTGGAGGCCAGGTCTAGTGGGGAGGAAGCAGGGGTCGGGGATGCACCTCCCAAGCCTAGGCAGACAGACAGCAGACTCAGAAGAGGCCAAAAGAAGGACAACTGTGGTGCCCACCACCACCTGTGGGTCAAGCCTCCCCTAGCTGGGCCCCAGCTTCCAAAACGAGTATCTCTTCCAAAGCAGAAGCAGGAGTCCTGAGCTCCCATCCTGGCCTGACCCCCTGGCTTTGTGCTGGGCAAGCTGTTTAACTGCTCTAAGCCTCAGTTTCCTCATCTGTATGATGGGGATGAAAATCAGAGTATCTGCCTCAGAGGATTACTACAAGTGCCTAGCGCACAGTGAGAGCACTCATGCCACAGGAACTGTTATTATTCATTTAAAAGTCCGATAAGCCCTGTTCCAGTGGGCCTGTCCTCGGGCATTCACGCAGATAAGCCTCGGGCCTATTCCAGCTCCCAGGCCTGTCTCCGCAGCAACTCCTCCTGGCTCCGACCTCCGATTGTCTCCCAGACTTGGGTGCCTAGGGGACCTGGCTTCAACCTCACTTTCAAGGGACAGACTTGAGTTGGGGGTCCCGGTGTTCTCCCCCTACCTATACTGGTCAGTCCCACCGCCTCGCTCTGAGACAGAACCAACGGCAGGAGGTTGCAATCCAAGGCCACACTGCTCGCTGCAAATGGCACGTCTAGGACTCAAACCCGGACTCCAAGCCCAGAGCCCTTTCCTCTGCTCCCCGAGGCTGCTCCCCAGGTCTTTAAAACAGAAAACGGGAAAACTCCTCAGCAAGGAGGGCAGACCAGCTTATTGGGACACCCAGGTAGCACCACGCCAGCTACAGGGAGCACAGGCGTGGCGTGTCCTTTAATTGACATTTGTATTCTCTCCTGAATTGGCTTGGTGTATCCTTTCCCATTTTTTTTTTTCTTCTGTCATTTAAAATGGATTTTTGCCAATTAATTGAGTTATAATTTACATACAATAAATTTTACCCTTTTTAAGTGCACAGTTTGATTAGTTTCAGTAGATGTAAAGTAAATTACATTAATAACTGCAACTACCACCATATCCAAGTTTTAAAATCCTTCCATCCTCCTGAAAGTTCCCTCGTAGCCCTTGTGGTCAATCACTGCCCCACCCCAGCCCCAAACAACGACTGATCTGCAATTCCCATAGCTTTGCATTTTCTACAATGTCATATAGATGGAATTACACAGTCTGTAGACTTTTGAGTCTGGTGTCCTTCACTTAGCATAATGTGATCCATATTATTGCATGTATCAGTAGTCACTCTTTTTCATTGCTGAGTAGTACTCCACTGTATAGCTACACCACCTCTTATGTATCCATTCACAAGTTTGTGGACATTTGGGTTGTATCTAGTTTAGAGCCTTTCTGAATAAAGCTATGAACAGGCATCTACAAATTTTGTGCTGTGTCTGGCTCATTTGAAATATTTTGTCATATTAATTTTCCACCTGTAATATACAAGTGTACCCTACTATAGTCCAAACTGTGTCAGCTGATTCCCAAAATGGCAATATAAAACATGTGACTCCAGACCAGTATTTCAAAGCACATGAATCAGAAGTTACTGCCACATGCCCCGATGACTCCAGGATGGCATAAAGTTCTAACAAAGGTCAAGGAAGCCAGATGTAACTCTGAGAGCTGCCAAACTGAGGTGCATCCAGCGTAATGTGACCAGGAAATGCAGTTGACATTGACGTTTTCCAGCTTCCCACTCCTACACTGACATCTCTAGAAAAGACATTCTCAGCTGAGTGCCAGGAGCAAGGCACGTGCACAGCTTGCTGGATCTGAGCCTGCCACTGGTTCTGGGATTTGTTAAACTCTTTGAAGACTGCTGGGACCTTTCTGGTTTTAGGAAGTGGGGGAGAATGGAGCTGAAAACTAAAGAAACTAAAGTTAGAGCCACTAAAAGGAATTATAGGACCTGGACCCATCCAGATATAGAAACACTTCCCTCCAGTATTCACTGGAGATTTCCATCAAAGGGACACAGAAAAGAGGAACTGGAGACAAAATGTCCCACAGCTCTTCCCCTTCAGATTACCAGACCAATGGAAGGGGATTCCTAGAAGATATGTGAGTCTGTTTTCTATTACCCAACCCCAACTTTGCATCATGCTCCAGCCCACCCCAAACCCCAACTCCAACAATTCCCTTTATCATGAGAGTGATGTGTGCTGGCAATTCAAGCAACAGTTGGGTGCTGACCACCCTTTCCCATCCCACCTCTTGAGAGGAAGAGCAGTAGTTCACGTGAGGACATATGGTCGACCCTCACTACACACCCACTGCTAATATCATCATTTTACAGAAGAAGAATTGAGGCACAGAGAGGTTAAGTGACTTACCCAAGGTCACACAGCTGCTAAGTGGCAAAGCCAAGATTCATGCTCAGGCTCTTAAACACTATACAATGCCACTAAATAAATAAATGCACAAAAACCAAGTGTTAGAGAAGGAAAGAGGGTGGCCCTGAAAGACGTCACAGAGATGGAGGGTACTGGAGTGTGTCTAAAAGGCCAAGGACTTTGAGGAACACCTCAGGCTGGCAGAGAGAACACGGAGAACAAACGCACAGAATTTTGCAAAGGGTTAACACCTGGGGTATTTACTTGGTTCAGCCTTCCCTCCACTGTTCTCTGTGAAGTGAGGGGTGGCCCATGATGCTTCTTCGAGTTAGAGAGTAACTCTGTCTGGCCATAGTAGATGGTGGTAGAATTGGGTGGGAGAGTGAGGCAGGCCGCCTGAGAAATGAGGGTCTGAGAAGGCCAATGACCTGGATTTGGATCCGGACTCCACCACTGTCCTACTGTGCAAGTAAGCTCCCTAAACCTCAGTGACCACATCTGTAAAATGGGGATGGATCATGGTTATAATCCACCTCATGTAAAGCTCTTAGCACATCATACATAGTAAGCATTAGCTATATTGTTGCTATTAAATTTAATTGATCCAGCCCATCCTGCCTAGAATGAAAGCTACACCGGCCTGAATGAGAATAACATTCATTCAGCCTGTGCCACGAATTGGCCTGGGAGCTGTTGAACAAAAGATGACAAGCACTGACTGGCAGCTGCTTCTCTTGCTGCGTGATTACCAAGCCACCCCCACCCCTACATTTGCAACCAGCGGGCTCCCTAATTCACCCCTTCATATGAAAGCAGCACTGGTGAACTCCCCCTTCAGAAGTGAGAGCTGGGATTCAGGGGACTCAGCTGAGAGCTGCAGCAGCAGATGTGCCATAGATGCGTCCTACGGCTATGTCAATCCGCCTAATGTCTGGGAACTGTGGAGCCATCAGCGCTCTCATTTCTCATCTTGTTCAAAGACGTTATCCAGCTGAACTGGATTTGCCAGGTGTTCATGCTGATGTTTGCCTCCTGAACCCTCCCCCCCATCCCCCTGTGATAAGATGATTGCTTGTAAGACAACTGGCAATTAGGGTCTTTTTAAGAGAGAGCCTGGGCATATATTAAAAGATCAGAAGCCTTGGACATGTGCCACCAGGTGACCAGGTAGCATCTGCGATGGAAGGGGCCTCTAAATGATTATTTAAGGGGAAAAATGTACTTTTTATTCCTGAAAATGTGGAGGTTCTGGCCCTCTCTCCCCGCAATGGTCTTTTTCATAGGCTTTGATATATACAAACCACAGGCACAGTGAGGGGGTCAGGAAAGGCTGTGATGAGGCCTCTCCCTGTGTTACCCTGGGCTCACTTCTGGAGGTCAGTTACCACCTAGTGAGAGGCCTTTTTGATCAGTGACATTTAGAAGGGGAGTGGGGTTGGCTACAGAGGCAGGGCAAGTCTTCACTTCCATCCTTGCATCAGAGAGAAAGGCCTTCATACCTTCCTTCTCTCTCTCCCTCCCAGGGCCAGGAGAGCCGACCTGCACTTGGCCTGCACTTGACCAGCCCGGACAGTGAATGCTGCCTTACATTTCACAACCCAGGAGCCTTGCTTGCCTTACTCTAGTCCTGGCCTGCTCCGTCCCTCCCTCCTTCCTTCCCTCACTTTATGAATGAATGAATGAATGAATGAATGAATGAATGAATGAGTGGTCCAATGAACAGCCCCATAAGATAAATGGAGCAAATGCATCTCTATTAGGAGAGCGATGATGTTTTTCTGCTGAGGGTGTGCAGTTCTTAGGTTAACAACTCATAAGAGACACATCAGCAGGAAGCAGCCGAGCAGGGGTTCGAAGCAAAGGTGGTGAAACAGACATTGACTAACCAATCCCAAAGCACAGGGGAGACCCTTCCTGACACCTGAGTGAGGTGGCCTCGGGGCAAGAAAAGGGGCCTGTCACAATCACCCAGTAAATACATATTTGACATAAAATAAAATGACCCCAAGAAATGGTAAGAGTAAAAATACACAGAACCTGGAATGAGGAGGAATCCACAAGGAGAGATCTGGAAATAGTGTAAGAACTGTGGGGCGCACACCGCAGAGGGTGGACAGTGCACATTCTCCGGTCCTGAGAGCAGACCTGCAGGGTTCTGGGAGACTGCAGCTGAGCCGACACTGCCCCCCCCTCCCATTACCTCTCATAGGTTTTAATCCAGCCCTGAGAAGCTAATTCCACATAATGATATCTGGACTCCAAAGGAAGATGCTGTCACTGGGGAGAGAGAATCAAGCAGCCATCAGATCACAAGCTGCCCTTCACTCCCTGAGAACCTCCTGTGAACCTGCTATGTGCCAGAAATTCATGGTACTTGGCAGGACCTTGGAGATTAGCCAAAAAGACCGATATGGCTTTGTCCTCATGAAGCTTCCAGGCTAATGGGAAAAACACTTTCATAAACTAATTACCAAATCATTATTTATCATCAGACTCTCAATAAGTTGAGAATACAAGCTCCATAAGGACAGGGATTTGTGCCTGTTTTGTTCACTGATGTCAAAAGTGCCTACCCAGAACAGAGCCGGCCACAGAGGAGGTGCTCAATAAATATTTGTGGAATGAATGCCATGCTAGAAGAGCAAAGCCAAGGGCATGGTGAGAGCATGTGGTGACGGGACCTAAGCTACTGTGGGGCACCAGAGAAAGCTTTCCCGGGAAGCCTCCTTACATGGAGCTGAGACCATAGAGGGTGCAGCAGGCAGAGGGAACAGCCAGGCGGGGGGACCGTCAGAAGGACCAGAAGAAGCCTCCCTGGGAAACAGGGCTCTGAGACGTGACCCAAGGCAGACAAGGGCCCAACTGTGCAGACCACATTTAGGGATGCTTTTGAAGCCTGACCTCACCCTCACCCCCACAAAAAAAAAAAAAAAAAAAAAAATCCAAATTACAACAGTGGAGGGAGAGAGGAAAATGTGAAGCTCTCTCTCTCTCTTCCCGCTTCCAACACCACTAAGTAATTAAAAACCATTTGATTATATATTCATAGAATAATGTGTGCCTTCGTTCGATTGCTTAATAAAAGACAGTGAAGAAATCATGAGTTATTGCCACAAATGGGATATTTGTCAAGGAAGAATTATGAGCCACGATCAGTTGGCTCTCACGTTGAACTTGATGCGCAGCTAACTAGTTCAAGCATTAAAAAGACTGCGCAACATGAAAGGAAAAGCAGCCCCCTCCTCCCGCTTCCTGGCAAAGCCCAGTGTTTTCACGGCATTTATGCACTTATTCCGGGACGGAAGGGCGATCATCCTCCCTGCCCAGAGGCAGGCTGTGAAAAATGAGTCGATGATAAAGAAGTGTCCCGGGGCCCTGTGCAACCACACATTTCAACACGGCCTTCCCCTCCGCCCTCACTGGGAGGACCACAGACAGAGCCTACGTTTCCCGGCTTCTGGGGTGGGGGTGGCTATGGGGCCCATGGCTTCAGTGTTCTGGGAAGCTGGTGCTTGTTTGTGGGCTCCCTGGAGAGGAGAGAAAAAGTGAGCACCTTCTGCAGAGCGCTGTCACCAGCCCAGGTCAGGGTGCAGCTGAAGGGCAACTGAGGGACCCGGGGTCATTTCAAGTAAGAGTCCAACAAAGTTAGGAGAGGATTTGATAATGTCATCTGAGCAAACTGATGGGCTAGGACTAGGGCCAAGGACATGGGGGGTTCCAAAGGTTTCCCCCCACCAAATCAACCCCAATAGCTTGTCAGCTTCTGAAATGCCACAAATGAAGACATTTTTTCTTTGATGTGAGTTTCTGAGATTCTTAAAACCTAATGGTCAATTCTTAGACCAGACTCCCTTTCTCATATCTAATACTTCCTCTCACCCCCTTCAGCTCAGCTTCCCTTGCACAGAACTTGACCAGAGCTGGTTGCAACCATCTTATGAGCCACTTGGGGGCAGGGACTTGGTCATTTTAAACTCAGATCTGCACTGAGCACACAGTAGGTACCCGTTACATACGCAGAAGTCCAATCTCCACAACCTTTGCTCATGCTGTGCTCCTTCCTGACATCATCTTCCATCCCCTCTCCCACTCCATCAAGCCCAGTCCTCCCCGTCCATCATCTGGAATGCACACCAAGTTCCCAGGGCAGAAGAAACAACCCTGGCCTGGACTCAGGAGCCCAAAAGCGCTTCCAGACAGCATCTGCCTCCAACATGGCTCGCTGCAGGTACCTCCAGGGTCAGGCTTTGCCTCCTGGTCTGATGTGTGATGTAATGATCTGAGTCTTCGTCTGTCTTCCCTCAGCTCCTCAATGGAAGGTTTGGTGCTGTATGCATTTTAGAATCCATCCAGAACAGAGTTCACATGCAAGTGACTTAATGAGGGGTGCTCCTAGGAAAGTGAGGGGAGCAGGCAGGGCTGGCTTCCTAGGCGCGCGACCTGTGAAGTCACACAGGGCCCACCAATCAGAAGGCTCCCGCGCTTAGTGTAATAGTCTGTTGTCACCTTCTTGAGATTCTTAATAACATTTTAACAAGGGGCTCTGCAAATTACATAGCTGATTCTGGGAGTCAGATGGGGAAATGAAGAAGCCCAGCAAGGATGTAATTTCAGGCTTCAATGACAATCTTAAATCTGATCCCAAGGGGAGCTCGGGAGCATGACTTTACTCCTCTGAGTTTGTCCCTCTCGAGGTGAGGGAGTCTGCTAAGGGCTGCCCAGGAAGCGATCAATGCCTAGATTCTTTTCTTTTTTTTTAAATATGTCTTTATTGATTTCAGAGAGAGGAAGGGAGAGGGAGAGAGAATGAAACATCAATGATGAGAGAGTCATTGATCGGCTGCCTCCTGCACACCCCCTACTGGGGATGGAGCCCGCAATCCCGGGCATGTGCCCTGACGGAAAATCGAACTGAGATCTGCTGGGCCATGCCGGCCAGGCAATGCCTACATTCTCGCCCTTCTCTGTGCATGTGAGGAAGCAACTCCAGGAGCCCAAATGCAGCCTCCAAAGCAAGTTGCAGGCTTGGCCATTAGATAAAAGTAGAAAGTGGCACATGGGCACCCAGAAACCACAAGAGCACCCAAGGGGGTCTGGGCAGAGCACCAGCGGTGTCTACTACCACTGTCAAAATTACTTGAGTTCAATGATCAAAATATGAGATTTAAAGAAGAGTGAATGACCTGCCCCTAGGTGACCCCACTGAAAGGGATGTCAATGAAGCGACTCTTCTGAAGATAGAAGATGCATCACCTTTCTCTCCCTGTCAGCTGGTGCTCACAGATATGCCCCCGCGAACTTGCTTCATTGGCTCACCTCCTTGGTCTTCCCACATTTGGTTAACAGCAGCCCAGGCTGAGCAACGAGTCAATGCTTAACACTCTCCAGCAAAACATGGGCACCACGGAGCCCATTTCCAGGCAGGCCTCCCTCCAGCCCCCTGCACCTGAGCGCGGTCTCACCTGGGTAACCAGGGGCCCTTATATTTTTAAACTGAACCAACTGGGAGCCTTCCTTTAGGTCAGACCTCAATTCTGGGGTGCAGCTGCTTACAAAAGTTGCCCAAATATCCAGTTATGTGCATTTCTTCATAATCAGAATGCCAATCTTGATTCAAGTCCCTGACAAGAGGGATTTCTAAGCTTTCCGAAGAGACGAGAACATCACTCTCTGCCTTGGGATGTTTTAATGAAAGGAACTCAAATGGGGGCACATGTGCCCACTTATAACCAATTTGCTTTAGTAACTTGGTGCAGCCCTCCACCTGCCTCGCCCATTTTCGTGCTGTGGAGTGGGAGCTGCTGGTCCCCTTTCAGAATGGCCGATTTGCCAAGCTCATTGATATTCTCCTGCCTCTCCTTTCCCCTTCAGCCTGGCTTCTCAGATTTCATTTTCCAGCCAGTTGGTGGATTGTGTTTCTAAGAGCAGATCCCACTGGCCGGGTTGGGATTATCATCTTTACAGCAGTAACAGCTAACATAATTATTGAGCACTCACCACCTGCCAGGAATTGTTTTAAGCATTTAACATAAGTGAACTTATTTAATCTTCACTACAAACTCTATGAAGTGGGTACTGTTATGAGTCCTACTTTCTAGATGAGGTAACAATGGCACAGAGAGGTTAAACAAGGCAACCCCGCTAGAATTCTAAGATGGTCCCTGTGATTCCTGCCCCCTTGGTGTATATGCCCCGTATAATCATCTCTCTTTGAGTGTGGATAGAGCCTGGGAATACGATGGAACATTGATCCCGTGATTATGTTACATTATAAGGCAATGGCAAACAAATTTTGCAGAAGTAATTAAGGTCCTTATTCAGTTGAATATATGTTAATTGAAAGAGAAGTCATCCTGGATGGGCCTGACCTAATCAGGTAAGCATCTTAAAGAGACTCTCCCTGCTGGCCTAGAAGAACCAAGCTGCTGTGATTTCAAGAGCTAAAAGGAAATGAATTCTGCCAATAAACACGAGAGATAGGAAAGGGACCCGAGCCTCACATGGGACTGTAGCCCTGGCCAGCACCTGGACTGCAGCCTGGTGAGAGACCCTGAGCACACGACCCAGCTAAGGCTGTCCAGACTCCTGAACCATGGAAACTGGGGGATGATAAATGTATGTTGTGGTAAACTGCTAAGTTTGTGGTAATTTGTTACACAGCAGTAGAAACGGCTACAGCTAGTAAGAGGACAGACTAGGTTACAAACCCAGAGAACCTGACTCTAGAGTTCTCACTCTTAACCACCTTTCTATTTGCCATTCTAGATCTGGGATCTGCGGTGGATGGAAGAGAAGGTGTTGAGTAGATTGGTCAGAAGACTCAGCTGTTCTGAAGCTTGAGGTGCCCCATTCTCACCCGATCTACCCAGCACCTGCCGTGTTTCAGGAACTACATTGGGCATAAAGCAGGCACAAAGGCAGCCATCATGGTGGACCTTAGCATCCAATGGGGAAGACAGCATTAAACAGGTAATAAAAAAATAATAAAACAATTATAATGGGCAAAGGACCATAAAGGAGAGGTAAAGGTGCTAAGGGAACATGTAACAGGTCCTAGGGAACTGTTGGCTTGTGGCTGAGCAGGAGTCAATCAAGTAGAAGTAAGGAGGGAGGAGAGCTTTCTAGGAAGTGGAAACAGCGTGTGCATAGGCCCAGTGGCAGGAAAAAGTACAGGAGAGGAACTAACCCAGGTCCAGCTGGAAGTGAGAGGGGCCCAAGATGGGACTAAAAAAGGGAGAGGCCAGTTCTATTGAAATGATGCTGCTCATTCTAGCTCTAGCTGTTGCTGACCCTCTTCCATTAGGAGAATTCAGTACCACGTTAACCTGGACAGTGGAAAACACATTTCACTGAGCCTCAGTGGCCCAAAGTCAAAATTACTGCCTTCTGAGAAGGAAACAGGAAATGCTTCCAAACTCCAAAAGCCTTTATAGGTTCATATTGTGACCCTGGCAGCTGAAAATAGAAATCGCCCTTTGTCTTTTCTTAAATGTGAAAAACTGAACTCTAAAGAGACAGTCTGGACACGAGCGGCCAGTGGGCTCTGTGAGGTGAGGGGCCACCTGTGAGCACTTGTCAAGCAGCATATAGACCCCTAAAGGAAACAGGAAGAATGGGACCTTTGGGATTAAACAAAAGACTCACAGTCTCTTGTCTCCTGACCTCAGGCTTTATGGCAAATGTTGGGACCCTGACACACACCACTCTGAGCCCTTTGAGTCATCATAATGGGAGCAGCATGTGTCCAGGGACTTAAGAGTCTTGGCAGGTGGAGACGTAGAGCACTGTACCAGGCAGCAATGAGGGGGGATAAGGGCATGAGATGGCTGGGGGGTATTTCCCACTGTGATTACTTGCCTGCTGTGTGACCTAAGGCAAATTATTAACCTCCCTGAACCTTGGCATCATCATCTGTTAAACAGAGTTTCTATTTTATAGGGTTGTGATAATTGAAATAATGTGTGCAAAGCACCAGAATAGTGACGGATACAGAGGAAGTGTGCAAGGAATGTTACCGACAAATATGACTACTGCTACTATCACCACTACTGCTACTATATTACCACCATCATCACCACCACCACCACCACCATCACCATCATCATCACTATCACCATCATCATCACCATCATCATCATCACCATCGTCACCACCGTCATCATCACCATCGTCACCACCATCATCATCACCATCATCATCACCATCACCATCATCATCATCATCACCATCACCACCATCATCATCACCATCATCATCACGATCACCATCATCATCACCATCACCATCATCATCACCATCATCACCATCATCACCATCATCACCATCATCATCATCATCATCATCATCATCGTTGTCCTACCAAGTATAAAATTGACTTTATGCTGAGAAGACGCTTTGGCAACAAGCCTTAATCTTCCATAGTCCTGAGCTGGAGTTGAAGATACACTAAATACCCAGGGAGGAGAGAATAAGTAGCCCCGCGTCCCAAATACTTGGAGCATCCCATTCCCGTTGGCCATGGCTGTGGCAGAGAATTCCTCAAGACCCAAGACGAAGGAATCCTTTGTCATTCTGTCCACCTCGCCAGTGCTCTGAACCTGGGGCTCACTAAATAATCCATTGATTGAAGTCTGGTGCCCTAATAGGTTTGACTCCAGAGAGGATGTGCTGATCTGCTTAATGAGAACATTCCAGCCCTTGTGGCAGTTACAGTTTGATTTAAATTAATAAGCAGGCATCTCATTTATTTAAAAAAAAAAAATCACATTGAAAAACAGCCTATTCCTTGGGGAGTGTCCTAGGAAATGCTGCATTTGCATCCACAAATATATTCTGCCCACTCCTATGGGGCTGTCCAAGCCAGAGATGGCAATTAAGAAAAACAAAGCATTTGTACAGGCTCCCCAAAGGTCCAGAACTCTTTCACACGCATTCTTTCACTTGCTCTGCCCCAGCCCTATAAAGTACCACACTTCTCCCTGTTTCTCGGGGTTCGGTGAATGCCGCTTTCAAGGTTAACATGAATGGACAAAAGTTCTGGTCTTTCAAAAAGGAGTTGTTGGAGGCATAATTGTAAGAGGGAGTGTTGTTTAGAATGAATTGGACAGAAGGTTTTATGACGTTTGTATTATTAAATAACTATAAAACCTCACCAAAATAGCTCAAACTAACTTGGGAGAAGGCCAGTCATAATTAGTGGAAAACCTGAAATGCAGAATATTGTTGTTAAATGCACTTTAAATACTTGAAGTCCACACAGTGAAAAGAGCCCACAGCTAATAAAGTGCCTGTGTCTTTCACAAGCAAACAAGGCTCCGTGAATTAGGCTGGTGCCCGTAAGGAGGGTAAACAGTCCCACTGTGTGAGCTTGGAGGAGCCACAAGTTTTTTCAGCTGAAAAGAAATGAGCAGCCAAGGGAAAGGACGGGATCATCTCCAGGTACCTCCCAGCTCCACACGACTCATCTTTTCTAATTACCTTCACACTATTAATTTGCTTCACAGATTCCTGCTTCCCAGTGAACTTGGTGGAAATGTTACATGTTCTAAATTAGCAGGGTTCACAGTAATGAGCTTTTACTGTCTTCCAGGCAGATTTGGAGATGAAAAGATAGAAAGAGAAATGCTATCCAGAAGCGCTCATAGATGCAGGCGGCTGACTTTCACTCCCGAGGCATCTGTGTTATGGAAGCTGGTAGAAAGTTCAGGGAATTTGTTTTAGAAAAAAAAGAAAAGACTTTGTGAGTTGCCTATAATCCTAACAGTGAAGATGAAAAGTAAAAGGATGGCTTCTGGGGTCTTTGGGGAGCGAGGGATCAGGCATCCCCCATGACGGACACGGGTTCTGGGAAGTCCATCCAGTTTTCCAGAACACTCCAATTTCTTGTCCCAGGAAGAGGTTACTTCCATGGTTTCAAAGGTTTTGTGTAGCAGCTTAGTGACAAGGCTGGGCCTAGTAACTACACAGTTATTCTTTGATTAGTTTTCTTTGAAAGTTTGATTCTTTACCAGCATTATAGAGGGAATGGTGTCCTCCCCAAATTCATATGTTGAAGCCCTGACTCCCCCCCTCCCATGGGACTATATCTGGAGACAAAACCTTTAAGGAGGTAATTAAGTTTATGAGGTCATATAGGTGGGGCCCTAATCTAATAGGACTGGTATTCTAGAAGGCAGCTATCTGCAAGCCACGAAGTGAGGCCTCACCAGACAGCAATTCTGCTAGCACCTTGATCCTGGACTTCCAGCCTCCGGGGCTTAGAAAATCAATGCCTATTGTTTAAGCCACCCAGTCTGCGGCAGCCCAAGCTGACCAACACACCTGAGAAAAACGTGCTAACTGGACTCGCTAAACATGAGTGTCTGCTGGTGTGAGGCACTGTGCTAAGGGTTTGGGGAGCATTATTCCATTTCATTCTCGCACAAGGTAGGTGCTGTTAGTCTCTTCACTTTACATGAATTACTGGCTTATGAGTTTGTTCATCCCTTCCCTCCTTCGTTCACTTCCTTGACAAACGTGGCAAGCACCAGTCATTCATCCATTAGACAAATATGTCCCAAGCACCACACTTGTAACTTCCTACAGAGCAAACTGCTTTGATTCCAAGAAAGCCTATTAAGCCCACCAAATCACTGTCCACGTGGCCTATGTGTGGTTCTGAGACCACACACACTTAGTCCTGAGTGATCGGGGTGCCTGCCTCCTTACATTCCTGTCTTCTTTGCTGCCATAACCGTTTAATACCTATTGTTTCAAACCATCTTCCTTCCTTTTCTTCACCTGCCAATTATGTGCTGACCCCTTTACAAATCTCAAAATTGAGGTTTGCACATAATTGCTCTGACAATTCCCCTAGTACCAAGGCCGAAACTGAGTGCATCTTAATGAGACGCATAATTGCTCAGCACAATGCTTTTATTCACCAGCACTCTGAGATTCAGCTGGGCAATTCATTCACCACTGATCTTCCTTCCATAAAGGCTCCAGGTTTCACTTCTCCAGCCTGAGACTCGGAGAGGGAGCATTGTGTTTCTCTGGAGCCCCCATTCATCACAATCATTTCGCTCAATTGCATTTTTCAGAATGGAGATCAATCTGGGTTAACCCATAGGCTTTTGTTGCTTGATAAACCTCTCCTGGCAATAAAGGGAAGCTTAGAGAGGCTGGTGCTTTTCTCATATCCCAAAATGAGATGAACATAATTGAAATTAAATAGCCTTTTCCTGATTTCATGATGCAACTGCAGACAGTCCAGCTGGTCGGCCAGTACCCAACATTTTACACCAAGTGCACGTGCATTGCTTTATCTACAACAGGCAGCCCAGACCAAGGCTCTGCCTCAGTGACAAAATACTGATAACCAAATTAGGCACAGTACTCTACAGCTTACAAACAGATCTCATCATCTCACCATCTCTTGAGGGAGGCATTGTTTTTCCCATTTTTAGAGGTGAGGGACTGGAATCCCAGGAGCTTACAATGACTTGCTCACTTGTATGGTGAAGCTTCGACTTGAACTTGGGGCTTCTGGCTCTCAACATTGTCTAAAGCAGAGGTCACCTGTGGACCAAATCCAGCCACGCCCCTTTACTTACTTTTGTCTATGGCTCCTTTCACACTATGACAGAATTGAGTAGTCACAACAAGACCTAGAAAACATTTGTGGACTTCTGGTCTAGAGCATAAGACACCCACTTAGATTAGCACTTCGGAATACTCCAGCGGAACGAGATGGCTTTGGTTCTTAATATGTAGGCAATCCTGGAGCAGGTACAGAACTAGGGGTCAGATGGACCTGGTTATGGCTATTGTGCTGGCTCACAGCTTAGATTTAGTATGCATTTCCACAGTACCTCACTTTATGCTCAAAACAATCTCTGTCAAACGCAGTATCCCCAACGTCATTATCAGTCTTCCCACTTTTCACACCACTGCCGATTCTGCTCTCCTGGCGTCACAGACTCAGCATCTCCCAGGCCTCCCTTGGACCATGGGCATGGGAGCCTGTGTATTAGTTTCCTATGGCTGCTGCAACAAGTCACAATAAAATCAGTGGCTTAAGACAAAAATCCATTCTCTTAGGGCTCTGCAGGTAACAGGTCCTAGAGTGAAGGTGTTGGCAGTTCCCTCTGGCGGCTCTGATGCAGAAACCATGCCTGCGCCTTTCTCAGCTTCTGGAGGCCACCTGCCTTCCTTGGCTCATGGCTTCATCCTCACATCACCCAGACCTCTGCCTCCGTCTATCATACCATCTCCATCACTGACACTGACTCCTAGCCTCGTCACCCTTGTGATTACACTGGACCTGCCCAGATAATCCAGGATCATCCTCCCATCTTAAAATCCTTAGCTTAATTACATCTGCAAAGTCCTTTTTGCCATGTAAGGTGACACATTCACAGGTTCCTGGGATTAGGATGTGGACATCTTTTTAGGGGGCCATTCTGCCTATCACAGTTTAGGAGGCAAGTAACTGCACGTCTTGGGTTCTGAATGGCCCTGGGTCAAGGGCAAAGTCAAGGGCAGCACCAGTGAGAAAGAACAGATGTCTGCTCTGGTTCCCTTATCTGGGTTTAGCAGCTCCTCCCACATGTGCTCTCCTTTGAGGCTGGCTTGGCTTTTGCTCCCCAAACAGATCCTTTTCCTCCGCCTTGATGAAGGTGCCCCTCAAACCGATGGCCCTAGTCTGTGGGATTTCCCGGGATTCCACTGTACAAAGCTGGAGATCAGAGGCACCACCACCTTCCCAGGTCTGCCCTGGGTTTGGACTTCACTCTTTAGCAAGTGAAATTTGAACAACTGAACTGATAAAGACGAGCAGGGTTCCAAGAAAGGCTGCACCTTGTGCACTAATCGGATAATGAATGGCAGCAATTTGCCAGGGGCTGTTTTTGGCAAGGCCTTATCTTAACAAGATACTTATCACTTCTTCCCCTCTGATTGAGTTACAGGTAGTACCCTGGGAGATGGAGACTCAATTATCAATTGCAATAGACTCATTCTCCTCGCTCCTGGTTCTCATTTCAAGATTATCTAGGCCTGAATCCCAATAATTTTTTTCTTTTTAGCAAAAAGAAAGTCACAATGTTATACACTGTTCGCTGGTAAGGCAATGAACAGAGCAACCAACAAAATAAGCTCATTTTGCCACTTGCTCAAGAAAAATGACACTTTACTCTGAGTAATAAAAGAAAAAAAATTTTTTTGAAATGAATTTTGGTTCCTCTAGATACTTCTCAGTAAAACAGGGTTTGACCCATGAGTCCTCCTGTACTGATGTCTCAGGATCTCATCAGTACAAGAGAGGGGTGAAGCAGCCTTTCTTGGCACTGGTTAAAGGCATGCTGGAAGAGAAGGCTATTGATTATCACGAGGTTTGGAGATGATCTGTGGATTTCTGTTTCTCATCCAACCCTTTCCCCCATGACCGTGAATAATTGGATGTCAGTTGCTTACGAACTCCCCTGGTATCTGCCAATTCCTTATAAAAGTCACATTTCTTTTCAGACACCGGTTCACTTATACTGTAAAATGAAGGAAAACCTACCGAGAGCGAGGCTGAGAATCTAAACTGAGATTAACTATCCCACAGATGAGAGAGACCCAATGTAGTGAGTGGGAGAGAGTGGGGGTTCCATTTGTGAGCCAGTCTATGTGGTGACTAAGTACCTTTGAGGAACGTGTCCCAAGGCAGGTCCTAATTTCCAAATGTCACTGTAGCATGCAATTTCCCTACAAAATGAGATGAAATTTTCAAGTGGCTCCATCAGTCCTGCAATAACGATTCCTTTGGGAATAACAATTAACAGAATTACGAAGCGGCTGGGCTGACGGGGAGGCTGGGCTCACTTGTTAGTGCTAGGAATCGCTTCCTCTCATTCAAATTTGTCCCTCGGCAAAGATGACCAGTTGTTTCTTGCTTACAGACTTCTGTGTTGCTCCTGCAAAGTGGAACCCAGAATGTCCCATCTGCAAAAACCAAGGGCTGAGTGTTAATTTAATTCCTTATCCTTAGTGATAAGTGGGTTTGGGGGGTGAGTTAACCCTTTCCTATAATGAATTCCTTCTACCAGCTACTGCTAGCGGTCTGTGCAAGGCTGTGGAAGCAATCCTGACCCAACAGAAAACCCAGTGGATCTACCTATCAAGTGCGCCAACCCTCCCCAACATGGGCAGCCCCTGGCCTGGCCTTTCCCAGCTGCCTGCTTGAGGCCTGCTTTCACTGGCTCTGTGCTTCGTTATTAGGAAAGAGACCAGAATCATCCTGACTCCTGTCTGAACACCAGTTCTTGGTTGGGGCTCCAGCAAGTGGATCAAAGATGACCAGCCAATGGTGTCTCCACTGAGCTCCTCCTAACAAGGCCACGGGTGGGGGTGGGCAAATTGAGGAGAAAATTATAGATGATCACTATGCCTAACCTAGGCAGGGGTGAGCTCAAAAAAAGCACATCTAAAAACAGCCTCCCAGCTCCTAAACCCACCGGAGTACTTCCTACAACTTCCCCAATTCAAGCACTGTCTCTGGCCTGAGCCGTGTCGTTCCTGACTCAGGGATGCTCTGGCCTGACTCATGAGGGGTCTGAGTGAGTTTCTGGGAGAGGTGGAGAAGCCAGGGAGCAGAGAGAAATTGCTGGTACACAGCAGGGGAGACACAGAGCCCAACACTCATATCCCCTTCACTGCATCCTGCCCCCCCCGGGAGAGGAGGGGCATCCTTCACACAGGCATGCCCGGAGCAGGCTTCACCCCCACTTAACCCCCCTGACCATCCACTGAGGGCAGGCATGGAGTCAGTCCATTTACAAATTCTCACGGAGAGGAAGGGTTTCATCTCTGCTTAAGGACCAGTGAATTGAGACTCAGAGGAGTTCAGGTCATCCTTTTATTCAAAGGATCTCTGTGCTAACTGAGCTGGTGGAAGTGGCCTGGTCCCAGGAGCCACAGAATCGTGGCTCTGCAACTAACTCCTCAACTGCGTGGATGACCATGCATGGGTTACATTAAAAGACAACACTGCCTCTCTGTGCCTCGATTTCCCCATCTGTAAAACGGGAAATGATGCATTTCAAAAGCAACAACAGGTTGCTTAAATGTGAGAGACTGTAAAAGTCATTGGGCAAAAGAAGGTTCTCTTAAGAGGCAGTTACTAGGACCCAAATTGTGATTATAATTTTTTTGAAGGAAGAATAGTGGGAATTTTTAAAGATGAAAACATAAAGGTAAAAAAATAACCTTGCTGACATACTGGACTATGTATTGTGCTGGCCACTGTTCCAGGCCCTTGACATAAAGCAACTCATTAAATTTTCATAATAATCCAAAGAGGTAGGTACTGCTGTTATAACCACTTTAAGGACAAAGAAACCGAGGCACCCAGAGGTTAGGTAACTGACCCACAATTACTTGCCAGTAAGGATGATTTGAATTCAGGCAGCCTGATTCCAAAAACTACCAGTTATAACTGCTATACTATGTGGCCTCTTTAGCTCAAGTTGAATAAATTATTCCTACTTTCCAGGTCAGAAAACTGAAGCCCAAAGAGGTTGAGATACTTGCCCAAGATCCCACAGCTAGTAAGCGGAACAGGCAGGATTTGAATTCAGAACTTAGGGCTCTAAATTCCACGCTCTTCCCAGTAAGCTGTATTGTTTAAGATCTGCTGCTCCTGGCATTTGAAAATAGTGGTGTGTGTGTGGGGGGAGGGGGGATTAGAAGGGAACATGATATTTCCACATGTCGTTTGGAGGTAAAGGCTGGAGAGAGGGTGGGGAGCATGGAGGGCCTACCCTGGGGTCGTCCTTCTGGTTTCTTGACAAAATAAGGTCAGGAACAGCCCAATGCATGAAGAGAATGAACTCTCACGGTGGAAGCCCAAGGGAGCCCAGCTCAGCTCCAAACCCTGCAGCTCTGCTTCACCCCAGGAGCGCAGGACCCAGGAAGGACAGGGCTGCCTTTTAATGGCATTGCAGTGGCTTCTACTTCCAGGGGACTCACTCAAAGTCACATTTCTTTTCTGCCTGAGTTGAGCCAGTCATGAACATTGAATGCATCCAAAGAACTGAGAGGCTGGCCATCCATCCAGCTCACCTCAAAACTGCAGATCCCGGCCACTGACACGCACTCCATGCTGCATAAACACAGCTTCTATTTTCCAAGTTTTCAGAAAGCAGAAACGTGCCAGGCTCTGGGAGAGGTGAGGACCCCTTCTGGTTTCCCTGTCTCCCAAATCCACCACCTGTCCTCTGTTATCTAAGGCACCGGACAGCTGCTTCTCCTCGGAGCCCCCAGAGAACAGGCTGTTTCCCCAGGAGCCCTCTCCAGTTAACGCTGGTGCCGACCACCTGGAACCCTGTTAAAATGCAGGTTTCCACCCAGCAGGCTGAGGTGGGGGCCCAGGTTCTGCAAGTATAACAAGCTCCCAGGTAGCGCCCAGGCTGCGGCCCCAGGCCTATTTGAGTAATAAATAAATCCTAGAGCAGTGGTTCTCAAACTCGGCTACACATTGGAACCAACCGGAAGCGTTTAAAAAGCACTGATGACGCTGAAGCTGTAGTCTGAGCACTGGGATTTTTAAAATTTCCTTAAAAAAAAAAATCTTAAGTGGAGCCAAAACAGAGACACTACCCCCCCCACCCCCGGCTCTGAAAGATGAAGTTCCTTTTAACAGGTGGAAGATGATCTGGCTCTAGGGAGGTCTGTCTTCTAAGCGGTCTGACCTTCAACTTGTTCATCTATCCTCAGGGACCATTTTCTTCCTCCTGGCCTTTGTGCCTGAATAACAGCAGAGACACTCATGTTGGCCTCGTTCAGTGCTAGACATCGCTCTATGCACTTCACGTGTCTGAATGCATTCAATCCACACAAGAACCCTATGAGGCAGGTGCTAGCATTGTCCTCATTTTATACCTCGGGAAACTGAGGTACAGAGAACGTGAGAAGTTTTCCTAAGTCACTCAGCTGGCAGGTGGTGGCTCTGGGATTCCAGCCCAGGGGGCCTGGTCCCAGGCCCCGTGCTCTGACCAATTCCAGGCTGTGTGGCCTCAAACATCCCCCTTTCTCTCAGAACTTTTCCCCATTGCCGGGATGGGATGGCAGGCCTGGGTTCAAGCAAGCCCTGAGCTTGTCCAGCTCTCAAAAACCAAGCTCTGCTCTGGCAGGATGTTGTTATACCCATGGACGTATCTGTGGATATCCTGCAGGGAATGTGCTGGAGACAGAACAGGCAGTCAGAGCGGTCTCTCCAATATTCAGAATGACTGCCAGAATTGCATGCTGGCCATTTGTGGCTTTAAACCCCTGATTTAAGATGAAGAGAAGGAAACTTTGCAACAGGCCATTTTAGGCCCTACCAGAGTCTGTCTGGCTGTCACACCCCTGAGGCGTGTTCCAAAACGGCCAGCTTCCTTCCAGGGCTGCCCAACACCTGCCAAGGCTGGGGCACGGCCAACTTGGCAGCGTCTCCCAGTGTGGTCATGTCCATACTGAACAGCAGATCAGCTGGGACTCTGGAGCTGCTGACCTTTCTAGAATTCAGGAGTATGGAGGAACTCCGTTTTCATGCATCCTCAGCTGCCTGTTCTAGCCAGAGAAGCGTGGAGGGGAGGTCCCTGGGGACGATGCTTCAGTCCCTTGATAGACAGGTCATCCTCTGCCCTTTGCTGGTGTTTGTGCACAGGAAGGTGAAGCCCGCCGTTTGGTCGTGTGCCATCTCTCCTGTGCCTTTGCTCGATCAGGGGGGACAAAGGTTGTGCACACGCGAGCACACACACACACTCCCATGTGCACACACTGAGTCTAGGTAATGGTCCATGTCTACGCCCCTCCAGCATCATGCACTGACTCACATACCTGTCGCTTTGTAACGGTCAGTTTACTGGCCCTATGCTGCTATCCCAGGTTGAACTAACAGAGGGCAAGGACTTCATGTCTTAAAAGCCCCAGCATCCAGCAGAATGCTATGCAATCAGCAGGTGTTATGAGTTGCATTGTGCCCCCCCCCCCCCCCAACTCATATGTTGTAGTCCTGGCCCCCACGTGACCTTTTTTGGAAATAGGGTGATTGTGGATGGAATTAGTTGAGATGAGATCATACTGGAATAGGGTGGGCCTCTAACCCAATGGGACTGGTGTCCTTATAAAAAAGGGGAGATTTAGACACAGACATGCAAAGGGAGAACGCAGTGTGAACGTGAAGGCAGATGCTGAGGTCATGCTTCCACAAGCCAAGGGACGCCAGCGATCGCCAGCAACCCTCCAGAAGCCAGGAGAAGGATGCAACGGGCCCTGCCTCACAGCCGGCAGGGGGAACAGACCCAGCTGACACCTCAATCTCGGGCCTCCAGCCTTTAGACTGAGAGAATCAACTTCTGTTGTTTAAGTCCCTAGTGTGTGGCCCTTTGTCACAGCAGCTCTGGAAACTAATACAGCAGGTCTGCAAGAAGTGAGGGAGGGACAGAGGGTGTAAACGAATTTTAGTTCTATTTCATTCAACACGTATTTAGTGGGTTCCTGCTTGTGCCATACGCTATGGAAAGGGAGAAGGGCAAGAGGCGGCGGGAAGGGGGAAACATGGCCAAATGCAGGCTAAGTGTTGGGGCTGTAGTCTGGCTTAAGTAGCCCCCCCCCCGCATTCCTTTTCCAGTTCTGTGACTCTCCCCAGTCCTTCAAGCATCCAACCCCCTGCACTGTTCTCTCCAACCTCCCCACCCCTGTCTCGTGCTAGTCTCCAGAAAGAATCTTATAAAGTCTAGACACCTTTCTGAGGGGCAGCCCTTCCATGGTATTTGCATTTAAACTTCAGGAAGGATGCTTTTCAGGGACCCATCAGGCCTCTGCCTGGAGCAGAGACAAACTCTTTATACCAGGGACCTCGCTGGGCCCCGGGAAACCTCCTGCCTTGATGGTTGGCTGCCTTGGTGCCTCCAGAGGCACATAGCCCTGGTCACCTCCCCAGCATGAACCTCCACACACTGGGCTTGCTGAAGGCACAGGAACAGGCACTGTTCTCATCACCCAAACACCTCCTGAGCCCCATTTCTGGGGCTGGCTATAGTAGCCACTGGGTGCCCCAAGATGAATAAGACAGGCACACACCCTCAGGGGCACAAAGCGTAGTAAAATCATGCCAAAGGCATGAACAAGTGTCCTGAACAAGGGAAATGCGAGCACAGGGTGGAGATAAGGGGGCATTTTATAGACCCACGTGGTCCAATAGGACAGCCACAGCCACATGTGACTACTGGACAGGTGGCATCTGGCCAGTCTGAACTGAGATGTGCTGTGTCAAATGCACATCAGAATTCAAAGACTAAGTATGAAAACTAGACGGTAAAATATCTTAACAATTCTTGCTGATTACATGTAGAAACAATCATTTTTTAGATATACCGCATTAAATAAAACATATTAAAATGAATTTTACCTGTTTTCTTTTTACTTCTTAAAATGTGCTGCTAGAAAATGTCAAATTACATGTGTGAGTCACATTATATTATGAGTAGGCAGCACCGTTCTAGAAGGACATTTAATATGAGCTTGGAGGGGGGAAAATCAGGAAGAGCTTCCTGAAGAAGGTATCATCTGAGCTAAAAAATAAAAATAAAATAAAAATCAGAATTTATTGAACAGCTTACTATGTGCCTGGAGCTTTCTATATATTTTCTAATTTAATCCTTAATAACTGAACTGTTGGTATTTTACAAGGTTTCCAGTTTTAGGAAAGGTTCAGCTCTTTGCCCCAGATTTCACAGTAATGAGTGGTAAAGGCGGAGTAAAAACCCTTCTTCCCACCAGACCTGCAGGCCAACTTCACCATTGAGAAGGGATGAGGGATAGGAGACAGGAAGAGCTGGTGTGTGCCAATGCCCACCTCCACCCAAGGCTCCCCCACAGAAAACCCGAGAACAAGCTGGGGCTTTGTTTCAGCTCTATCCATGCCGACAAGGTTAAATCCAATTGGCTGAGACGCTCCTTGAGTTGTGCAATTTACCAAAATATATATATATATATATATATATATCAAATTATGTAGAGGCCTCTTATAATTGAGGGTAATTTAGGAAATAACTTCCGAAAATGGCAGATTTTACAGCTGTGTTACCATTTGGAAATTGCCCAGGTCGCTCTGTCGCACGAACGCCCTTCTCTAGTTGAAACACACCATATTATATTCACACAGATTGACACAGAAAGCCCCATGAGGGCACTGGGCTTACTCTGCAGATTTGAATATACTCGGTCAAATTAGGCTTCTGGAATCAGAACAACTGCCTACAAAGACAGCCTGAATGAGCGGGGATCCATCGATGAGATCAATGACATCGCATTAGCATGGCCCAGAGACGGGTCTTATTTAACAGCCATTACTCAGGCACTTAGCTAGGTACTGGGGAGTATGACAAACCCAACCACAGGAGGCCTTTAAAACTAACAGCTGGCCCGGCCGGGCGTGGCTCAGTGGTTAAGCATTGACCTAGGATCCAGGCGATCAGAGTTCGATTCCCAGTCAGGGCACATGCCCGGGTTGCGGGCTGCAGCCGATCAATGACTCTCTCATCATTGATGTTTCTATCTCTCTCCCTCTCTCTGAAATTGATAAAGATATAAAAAAAAACTAACAGCTGTATCTGCCCATTTTCCAGGATGTGGGTTGAGTGCATGCATGAGCACATGTGCGCACATGAGTGCGGGCATACACACACACACACACACACACACACACACACACACACACACAGTGGTACTCATGGCCTTACAAATCAGCACACCAAGCTTACTAACAACAGAGTGTATCAGACAAGAAAACATAAATCAACATTTTTAGGAAGTGCTCACAATGACTAGCTAGTAGCTTCCAGGCAAGAGGAAATCATCTAATTATTATTCAACAAAATTCCAAGTGTGCATTTGCAAAGTGTCTGAGCCTGCAGTACTGGGGCCCAGCCTGGCCCAGACCGCTTCAGACAAGCTCCAGGTTACTGAACTCAGTTCAGCTCATTAATGGCTACTGATTAACACCAACTCTGCACTTGGCAATGTCCTAGGTGATTTTTAGACATGATGTAGAATCTCACAAACCTGCAAGAAACCTGGCGTCTCACTCCTATTTTACAGATAACAAAAGGCCTGGGAGGTTAAGGAATTGCCCCAGGCATACACCTGGGCTGGGATCCCCTAGTTCCTTCAAGCATCCAACCCTTTCCTCTGACCCAAATTGTGCCTGACTCTGAAGTCCCCATCTGCCCTGCCTTGATTGGAAATCTGACTAGGGCACCTTCCCTGGTCCAAGCACAATGGCTACAGTGAAAGAGCCTGCTCACTGTCCTTGGTTTTTGAAATGGTCTTCGCTCGTCTATTGTAGTTTGCAATTAATAATGAAGCATTTTCCCAAATGCTGTGTGTAAGATCAAGTTAATGTAATATTTCATCTTTGCCAGCCAGCTGCCGTTCTGCTAGGCCGACAGTAAGTAATATCTTCGCATAAGGAGCCAGTCCACAACTAAATCAATTAATCCCTCTTCGGCTGGTAGACAGCTGTTGGGTCAAAGCAAGATAATTAGACGGACTCGTCATTTACCAGGTGGTTGGTAATGAAGGGATTAATTGACCAGAGTTGAGGCTGGACAATGTCTGCTCTTTCCTGCCTTCCCCAGGGGATACAACCATTCAGCATCATTCTTACCAAACAACAATTCAAAACGCAGAGAGCTCTTTCTTCCTTCCTCGAGGATCCTTCAGGAGCGCCCATCAGACACTGGCCTGGACCAAGGCTGGGTCTTCCTTCTCGCAGGACCATGAGTGGAGTGGCACAAGTGTCTGTCCATATGCAGGGCTCCTCCCAGTTCTCTGCCTGGGGGCTCCCTTCTTGGGTTTGTCCACAAAATAGTGACGGAGTCTTCAGCGCTCAGGGCACTGACCCATACACCTTCCCAGGGAGCACATGAGGGAACCTGGCACCCTCCTAGTGGACAAGGCTGGTGCACAAAACTGAGCTGGGGGCTTCAGAGGCAGACAGCAGAGTGGTCTGAGCAACCTCAGTGCACATGCTTGGAGCTGCTTTTCATGTAATGAGTTATGGGGTATGTGAGAACCAAAGAATCAAAGATTTTTAGAAGGGGTGGAGCCCTGTCAGACTCTCAGTCTAGTGCTCCGGAACCCTGCTGCCCATTGGAATGACCTGGGGAAACTTTGGAAAATATTGATCCCAGACCAACCAATTAAATCAGAATCTCTGGGTGAGGCCTGGCACTGAGAATTGTTCAAGGCTCCCTGAGGGGTTCTAACATGCAAGTGGGGTTGAGAACCATGATCTAGTCCAAACCCTTCATCTTATAGATGAGTGCACTGCAGGGACCAGGGAATACAGTCTGCCTTAGAGAAGCCCCACAGTCAACAGAGGCTGAGTCAGAAGCAGGAGCTGGTTCATAAGTTGCACAGCATCTCCTGTGGGCTCCTCAGGACCTCCGACCCTGACAGTGGATAAAAACTAAACCTTCCGGAACAGTGGGCAAGTGTGGTACCAACCTCCTTTCCTGCCTGGTCTCCAACCAGCTCCCAACTCCAGCCACAAACTCCTCGCCATTGTCTGAAGGAGTCATGGACTGCCCTCCTATGGTCCTTGCTCCTGCTGTTCCTTCCCTCTGTGATGCTGTTCCCTCTTCCCTGTCAGGTGAAGTCTGATGCGTCTTCAAAGGCCCGGCTCAAATGCCACCTCATCTATGAAGCCTCCCACTGTGCCCTGCACCTCGAAGGATTAACTATGACTGTCCCATAACTTTGCTAAAAGCCTCTCACACAGCACTTATCACACCCTATTACCTAAGTGCCTCTCTTCCCCAGGTGTTTTTCCTGTTTATCCTACAAATGCCTGTAGGAGCAAGCATTGCTGAGAAAACTATTGAGGTTGGGATTAGGAGAGTTCCCTGCCCCTCCTTAGATGATTCAAGCTTTTATCAATTTAAAACATGCAATGGACTCAATGACCTTGGCTTCCAAATTTCACCAAGGTGTGTGCTGTCCCATAGCAGAGTTCTTGGGGGTGACTCCTGCTTAGCGTGGCTCCAGCCACCAGACAAAGGCCTCTCCAAATATCAGGTTCATTAAGCAAAACACCAATCTGCCACTGTTTGATGAACAACTGCTGTTCCCATCCCATGAGCCTTGGCCCTGGCTTTGGGAATTTTGCAACTATCCTGAGTACATCCCAGGTCTTAGCTTAGTCACTGGGGGAAAAGAGCCTCAAGGAAACATTTTTTTTTCCACTCAGGAAAGAAAAAGTGATCAGCTCTCACCTTCCTACAACCCCTGCCAGGTCAGATAGACCCAGCCTTACCATTTAGGAGATGTGTGATCCTAGCAACTAACTCAGCCCTTCTGAGCCTCAGTTAACTTATCTGAAAAATGGGGTTATCGGATACCTTCCTCTTAGGGTTGTTTTGAAAATTCTATGAGATATGAGTGGAAAAATGCCTAGACTAGTCACTGAGATGTGTTATACATTCAATAAATAGTACCTTTCTCCCTCCCTTTTTTCTTTCGTCCCTACCTTCCTTCTCTCTCTCTTCAGCCTTCCTCCTGGGGCCTACCTTATGGAGAAGTAAATTTACTTCAACATATTGAAGAATGGAGCAATAAGGGCCCAATTTTATCATTTTGTAATAAAATATTGACTGGTCCTCAGAGACCCCCAGGAACCTTGTGCAAGCCTCCTGGCTCAGTGCTTGTGAATTCCTGGTGAGCCCGGGGCTGTGCATCTGTCTTCTGGGAACATGGTAATCACAGAGCAAGTATAAATGCTAAAGAAAGAAGCAGGCAGGGCAGGGCTGAACCACATGAGTGATGCTGTGAAGATTTCAGGGAACCCACGAGAGGACTGGGAGGTGGGCGAGGCAGAAGGACAAGCTGTCTCGCCCTCGCTGTCATTTAGGGGCAATTATGCCCTATTAATGGCTGACATCGGAGCTCTGCCCTGAGACTGAGCTGAGCCAGGGCGGCCCACAGATGGACTCGGCCCACAAATATGCACTTGGAAACTCCTGAACTTTCAGTGACTTGACGCCAGCTGATCTGATCGGCAATTACGTTTTATTTTGGGGCCAGGGAGGCAGCAGAGAACCAGGAAAATTATAAGACATCAGAGTGCAGTTTTTCTAAGAATATCAACTACAAACTTTTTTAACTGATTGTTGCTTTAATGGTTAGAGGTTTGCAAGGCACTAAAATAAGAAACCTTAGACACTAAAATCAGATTATAGCCAATTTTCCCAAGGGAGGTTTTGAGACTTTGTCCAATGAAAATCTGGGTGTGATTTTTTATTTTTGGAGGGGAGAAGGGGTAATTCCTGCCAAGACAAGTTTGCTGGTGACAGTGAGCACAGCAGAGATAAACAGATTTATAGTTGGTTCTGGGTTTGAATCTTTACTCTGCTTCTTATTAGCTGTGTGACCTTGGGCAAGCTGTATGACCTTCTTGGCCTCAATTCGCCCACGCATAACATGAGGGTGTAATACCTAGCCTGGGACTTATTACAAGCATTTGATGAGATGTTCATAAACATCTGGATAAGCATCTGGCCTACAGCATCAGTACACCGTAACAAGATGGTGCCTTCTTGACATGTCATCTAAAATAAACAGTCCCAGTTTTCACCATCATATATCAAACGCAAATAACCAGTCAGCATCAAAAGGGGACATGGATCTCCAGGAGCAGTTTCATTTCTAGCAATTACAGGGGTTGTCATCTGCGTCTGTGATAACATCAATCCAGGCTTAGCGGCTTCATCAGCTTGGCCGGTAGGAAAACACGAGAAACCACAACCAGGCCTGATCAGGTGCAAGGTTGCAAGTGTCTTGTGGACACAAAACCTAACTAAACTCAGCAGGAATGCTCGCTTCCTTCTCTCCCTTGAATGCCCCAGCCCACGGCAGCCCAAAGGATGACCAAGACAGTTTCTGCAAGAAGAGCCACTGACTGAACATGCGTGGGAATGGAACGTAATTGCAGCTTGTAAAGGAAACCAGCCTAAGAAAAAACATCCCAGGACAACATCCCGAGGAAACGGGGAGATCTTCCTGCAGGGACATTTTCCTGATTACCAGCAAAAAGGGCCAGACAGCTTGCCCACGACATTCCTGATGGAGGGCGGTGATTCACCCACCTCCGCCCTCACAAATGGCTCCCAGAGCTGCCTCTCCAGCCCCAGCTTCGTTCCCAGGTCCTAGGCTACGGCTGCTCAATGAACATCACATCCAGGCAACACTCAAAACACCACCGGAGTATGAGATGACCTACCCAGGAAGGTTCTCTCTCCTGCGATTGGTTTACTCGCTAGTCAACCCACTCATGTCAACCCTGGGGTAACAAGAGGAAGCAGACTCAGAAGGCTAACCACACATGCACTGTTCACCCTTCTGTGCCCAGCTCCTGACACTGAGCTGCACATGGCACATGCTCGTAATAGCAGACGGAGGAGTGAAAGAATGAATGAACCTGGGAATGAACAAACCCCTAAGAAGCACCGAGGAAGGCCCATCTTCTCATGCACCCTGCGAGGCAGGTATTTTGAGCACCATGTTATAAATGAAGGAAAGCAGCCTCAGACGGGTTCAGTATCTTGCCCACATGCACATAGCTAACAAGTGAGGAAACCATTCTTTGAGCCTGGTCTGACTCTAAAGTCAAGACTTGCAGCATGGAATCCATCCTCATGACCCTGACACTGATGAACCATATTTACACAGCCTCTGACACGTCCCAGTTATTTCAGCCTCTCAACATTCGGACAGTCGGGGAAACTGACCATTAAGAGGACACAATGCATTCAAGGTTGCGCCACCAGTTGGCGGCGAGGTAGGAATTTGAACCTGGACTTTAATTTTCAGTCACTGGCATTTGGGGGTACCTGCTATAGGCCACCTGCGTTAGGGCTGGGGGCACACCAGTGAACAGCACAGGCACAGCCGTGGGCTTCCTCTCCAGAGGGGCACCTGCTTCAGTAACAGAATCTTCCCGTGACACCAAATGTTGCCCATAAACTTTCCTCGGGCTACAGCAGCGCTTTGGCGGTTTTGTTTTGAAGGGAAAATGATCTAAGATGGGAACGGTTTGCATCTCAGTTGCATGTGTTGTTTTCATCGTGGTCGACCAGAAATCCTATCCTTTATCGAAGCTGGTTCTGCCTCTTCCTAAGGACAGAGTGTGAATGGACCGGAAGACTTGCCTGTTATAATCGAATTATTTGGGCACCAAACAAAACCCAAATATCAAGTTCCCTGCTGAGTGAACAGAGAGCCCAGGAAAGGAAGCCACAGAGTTTGCAGATGCCTAGACAATCTGGCCCAGTCACACAAGAGCTCCGAAGTGGAGGGAGGGCTGATGGAGGAGTGCATTAACCTGGTTAGACCACCTCTGACGACCAAACTCGGGAGCCCGTTGTTCCAGGAGGAACTGCAGGCGAGAGACAGGGAAGGGATGTGGGATTGGAAGTCCAGCACCTTTGAGGTCCAAGCAATATTGTCTTCCACCAAGCAACTTGATTCACAAATACTAAGTTAAGAATTTGATATAAAGTTCAGAGACTATCACCAAAGTATTGAATTTTTCCCCCCTTTTTTAACAGCAATCAAAAGTCAGCAGATGGGCCTCTAATTGTTCACTCACCAGTTCTCGGGGTCAAGTTCTAATTAACGTTCCCACAAAAGGACCAGCCTTGGAGTCTCCACTTCGAGACTCACACACACCATGGCGACCAGGACTCCTCCCTTTGCTCCCAGGTTTCCACGGAGCACACTTTTCCTCCGTTGGAGCTTCTTTTGCTCAGAGGAACTCTTTTCATAATCAAGTCCAATTTATACCATGACAGTCACCTAGCAAAAGTGTGTCCACACACAAGGGTTTCTCACCAAAATGGCACAATGAGGTGGAACTCCGGGCGCATTATTGGGCTTTGATATTGGAGATCACCCATATGTGAGCCTCCTTTGGGGTGCCAAAGGGGAGACTGCACAGTCTGCCAGCTCTGTGTTTTCAGAGCCCCACTGCTGGCACCCGTGTGGGTCTCAGGGGCTCAACACCTGGGGAGGCCTGAAAGCTCGCTCCAGCACTAGCCCCAGGCAGTTCTCTAATTCCAACCACCCCTCTAGAATTTCAGAGCCATTACACAGAGAAAGGGTGACCTAGAAAGCAACCCCTGAAGGTAAAATGCCAGGCAGTGCAAGAAAGTTTCAAATCCCCAATGAACTGCATTTTGAAGTTTTTCATTCCCCACCCCCCCAAATCAATGCATGGAGACAACAAGGAAGCCTCCAGGGCTTACCTGGGTGGGGTTGTAGAGCTCCTGCAGGGGGCTTCGAGACCCCTTCCGGCAACAGATGTCCACTCCGAAGGGGTTCCTCCGCATGACTGAGGAAAGAAAGTGAAGGCTCATCAGAAATAAGCAACAAACGTTTGTTGTTTGACAAAGAAAAAAGCACAGGGGAGAAAAGAAGAAACAGGTGGGGAAGGAAGACAGAAAATGGGCTTCTAGCAAAGCTGGGCCTTTATCTAACGGCACAGGGGCCATTCTGCCTTCCCCAACATTCCGTCATCTCCACATCCCAAAGGGCAGAAATAATGCTAAAAATTCTTCCCAGCAAATTTTAAGAAAACAAGACAAGGCCTCGAAAACATTAAAATCACGCTCCTCACAAAAGACACCGTAAAGGCCGTTTCCAAGACAGTGAGATGTACCAACACCAGACTTGGCGATATTTCCAAAATTCCACAGCCTTCTCCCTCAACAGTCGGCTAGGACCTCTTGTTCCTGGTCCCCAAAGCCTCTGGCCTGCAGCCCCCAACATACACCCCAGCAGGCTCCTCCCACTGGATAAGTCAGGGGCCCGGCCTCCCCAAAGCCTCTCCTAAATTAGGTTCTTTTTAATGAATATATCGGCTCCAGGCAGAAAGGAACAGGGCTATGGTTCTAGACAGGCAGAGGTGGCGCATACAATGAACAAAAGAGGGAAATTAAGTGAACTCCTCAAAATCCCAACAATGCTGAGGGCACCTGAAGGGAGAGAGGAAGGGATGAGTTAATGAATCAACGAGAGCTTTCTCTTCACACAGGAGGCAGTTTTCGCGTGCACTGACACGGGAGGAGCATGAGGGAACGAGGAAAGCAGGTCCTTTCACAGCCGGAACATCTCACCCCTACAGAGTGGCAGCAGGGTGGACGGCAGGGCATTCTCTGGGCTTGGATCCTGGCTCTACCACTTACCAGCTGTGTGACCTTAGGCAAGATACCTAACCTTTCTGTGCCTCTGTTTCTTCACCTGTAAATTGGGAACAGTGAAGCTGGAAAAGCTGGCGTGCGTTGCTGCCTGTCACTACCAGAACCAGTAAGTAGAGACAAGGATTGAATCTTTATGGGCGCTTCATTCAGATGCCTGGTGATCTGAGAAGACGGTGGGTTATATGCACTAAAAGACCGTCTTACATCTCATCTCAAGCTGGCCCTTTTTATAAGGAGAGGAAAAGTGTAGGTAAGGGGTTTGGAATTCAGAGGAAAAGGTTAACCAGATAAAATCTGCAGCCTGGCAATTTTCCTAGCATCCCCTCATCTGCCGACCGGTGATTCTCTGCCTGCATCCTGGACGGCAGACACTCTGTCCCTGGAGCACAAAGGCTCAGATGCCGTCCTGGACGCTTGCAGTCCTCCTGGGGCACAAAGGTTGAATTGCTTGCGGGTCTCCTGAAGTCAGGGCAGGTCCAGTCATACATTCCAGTCCCTGGAACAATAGCTTTCTGCATGCACTAATTACCAAGCCTATTAACTATATATCTAAAGCTAAAAATTTTTAACTTCTTGAGTCCCCATCAAAAGGACGTGGCTCCCTGGGTTGGTTGTGAGGATTAAATGAGTTACTACTACATACCGAATGCTTAAAGCGGGGGGGGGGGGGGGGGGGGGGGGCGGCAAAAAAGTGTTTGTGAGAAATTTCTGAAGCTACTGGAGACCATAAACTAGATTTGCACAGAATCTGTGACAAAAATCACTCCCCCACCCTCGGGAGGGGAGGTAGGAACTTCTCTACTCTTGAGCCATCAAGTGAGCTGATGAAACGTTACCAGACCTCAAGCCGGGCTAGGGATTCTCTGCCAGGAAAGCCACACAGACCAATGTGAGGTCCGAAAGGTGAGGAAAGCCATCTCCCCAAGTCGCCAATTACTTCTGGAAGGTGAACCCTTCCTTCTATGCAATTCTCCTTGGACTTGTCACTTTGAGCCACATGGAAACCCTGAGGGTAAGTCATCAACTCCAGGACACTCCAAGCTGCGTCTTCTCTCTCCTCCTTTACTTCCTAGAGCCAGGTTGGCAAGCTTTCTCTACAAAGGGCCAGACGGTGTTTTGGCTTTATGCCATATGGTCTCTGTCGCCACGTCTCAACTCGGCCACACAAACAATCCAGGAATGAATGGGTGTGGCTGTGAGCCAACACTTCGTTGATGGACAATGAAGTCTGAATTCCGTCTAATTTTCACGTGTCAGGAAATATGGTTTTTCTTGTGATTTTTCTTTTTTTTAACCATTTCACAAAAACAGGTGATGGGTAGGGTGTGGCCCCCAGGCTGCAGTTTGCTGGCCCCTGCCCTAGAGAACAGCCCCAAGTATTCCTGGGGTCAGAGGTGTGAGCCCAACACACCACCGTGGCCTGCAGCCCTCTCTGGGCAGGAGGCGATCTACGGGCAATTGTCCACACATAAAAGCCATTAGAATTTGATTAGGCTGATCGGGAAACACTGGCCCTTTGTTCCTCCACGGTTGCCTCGAGAAGAGGGGGGGAAAAAATCCATGTTGTGTTTTTCTTTAATTTATGACTTCATTTTTCATTTCCACCAAAAACGAGGTAAACTGTTAAAGGCACGCAAGTTGCCCTTGGTGCACAATGATATAGCAACACTTTGGAGGAGAAAAAACAGCCATAAAGCTTGTAAAATTATGCCCACGCCATGCAAGATTAAACTCTCCCCATGGCGGCAGACAGGCTCCCCGAGACCTGTGGCTGCGGGACCGCCACGGAGAGAACCCCAGCGTGCAATCCATTAAAAGTCAGCTTTTATGGGGGGCAGTATTATTTAATTGGTTTATTTTTCTAATACAGGGCCTTTAAAATGCTTTGACCGTGTGGGGCCTGCAACACGGGTCCTTTCCCAAGGCCGTCTGCCCTTGGCGGCTCCTGCAGGCCTGCCTGTGACTTCACCGGGCGCCGTGTGAACCAGCTTCGGTACCCCAGGCCACAAAAGCCAAAGGGGCCCTGTGTGCTTTTTATGAGAATGATAACAATCCCACCATTTATGGAGCGCTCACTGTGTGCCAGGCACTCGATGAAGCGTGACCCTTCACACAGTGAAGGAAGTACCTGCATTCACAGATCACCTCTCTGAGCCCCCCCTTAACTTCAGGAACTTGACCAAGGTCAAGGCCACATGGGTGGAAAGTTGCCAAGCTGAGGCTCCAACCTGACTACTGGATTCTTCATATCCAATGACAGCAATGAGGACCTACTGTGGGCCTGGCAGACAAAGGAAGGGCTGCCAATTACGTACTGAAGTGTGAGTCTATTGATCCTGTGTGTGTCTTAGGAAAAGTGGTGTCAGAAGGGGTTGAGCAACCAATACACACAGACGGTGGCATTTAACGTTTAGAGAGCACTCAGGGTGCACCAAGCAGTTCACATATTTAGTGGACACAACAGTCCCATGGGGTGGGTACCACTACTGTCCCCACTTCACAAATGGGAATACTGAGGCACTTAGGTAACATGTCTAGGTCCCAAGGCTAGTAAGAGGTGAAGGCAGGGTTCTAACACAGGCAGCCCATGCTCTCAGGTGCCACGCTGGACCAATGCCAAGTGCCCAGTCCACCACACATCTCAATAGTTTCCTCCTGGCCCAAGACCTAGTTTGCTGGCCACTTCCAGGACAGGTAATTTAAAATGTAATACAGTGTTAAAGGATTCATCAAAATGATGTGATGTGGCCAGCTGGTGTGGCACAGTGGTTGAGCATCAACCCCCTTAACCTGGAGGTCATGGTTTGATTCCTGGTCAGGGGACATGCCCGGGTTGCAGGCTCGATCCCTAGCAGGGGGCATGCAGGAGGCAGCCAATCAATATTCTCTCTCATTGTTTCTATCTCTCTCTCCTCCCTTCCTCTCTCTGAAATCAATAAAAACATATATTTTTTTAAGTGGACGCTTCATGCCCAGTGAACTGAGAGCAGGTGACGGAAACTCAGCTTGGGATACAGGAGTGGAGTCCATTCATTCTCTGGGTGACTCCCTGACAGTACTGCTGGGGCAGAAAAGAGCCGCTGCTGGATTGCTCGGTCAGGTCTAAAGACACAAAACTAAGATGCTGTGGGACCCTGGTGGGAACTTGCCTTTGATGCATTTCATAAAACCAAAGACATGTGGTATTCCGGAGGCTGGAACTCGGGTCTTATAAAATACAGCAAGAGTTAACAATAATCATCATGAGAACTACACATTTACTGAGAATTTACCATGTGCCTGAGATGCCCGACACAATGCTAAGCCTTTTTTTCAAATGGCTTCATTTAATTCTCATAAAAATCCTGTGTTAGAAATAATGAATAATAATATCTTTTACCTCCATTTTATTTATTTATTCTGTTGATGCTTAACTTTTCATTTCCCCTCTGCCCTCCCACCTCACCCCTGGTGATGGCTGTACCCATCTGAGCACAGTTGAGAAAAGAGAAGTCCAGAGGAGTTCTTGCCCAAAATCCCACAGCCAGCAAATGGCAGTGCAAGCAGCAAATTCAAATCTAGGCCTATCTGTTCTAGAACCAAGGGCCTTAAAAGATGCTTTTACACTTAATGCTCCCACCACAAAAACCATTGTTCTCATTTCCTCAGCATTCAAAATGAAGCCTTCTGTACTGAGTAACCCAGGACCAAATGGGTCCCCTCCCCTTTCACTGGCAAAACAGCTCTGACACCCAGCTGACGTCAGACCTTTCCAACTCCCAATTTGCGAACAGCCTGGGCACAATTCCTCCTCTTCCCCACACTCTGAAAGCCCGGAGCAGCGGTGTAATTACAGAGATGTTTTCTCCAAATGCCCAGATTCATGTGCCCAGCACAGTCCAGCCCGTCTGTCAAAAGGGCATTGGGATGGGGAAGTGTCTGAGTCAACCTCATCGGGTTAGAAGAAGGGTGAGTGATACCCAGCTTCCTCCGACGGAGCCACTACTATAAGGGCAGGCCATTCTGCTTTGTCCCTGAAAGGCACTATGTCACAGCTCTCTCCCGCCTCTGGTTGGCCTAGGACTGAGGACATTCCCAGGACTAGGGACTTCCGGTGCTGAAACCAGGAAAGTCCCAGGCAAATTGGGTCACCTGGCAGTGCCCTTTGGAATGAGAAGATTGGGAAGCTGAAGTTACCAGAACTGGATCCAAATCCTGGTTTCACTACTAACTCATCTTGGGACATTGGAACAATGTCTTAATCGTTGAAACTCAACTATAAAATGCCTATATCCTAGGGTGGTTACGGGAATTAAATGAAAATGTAAAACAGCCTGATACATGGCACCCAAAACCGTCTGTGTGGAATGTCACAGGCCTGGATCCTGCCCCCAGCTCTGCCACCAAACCAAGAGCCTCACCTTGAACAAGGTCTCCTGGGTAAAGAGGTAAAATCTGGTGATCTCTAAGCCCCTTCCAACTGGAAATCCCTAGTTTGTAAACACAGAGCAGTGGATGTCTCCGGGAGAAGTGCTCCAGGGGCGGGGCAGTCAAATGTGAGGGACAGGGGTAGAGGGCAATGGGCAGAGGACCAGGTGGCAGTTAAGCAGTAACGGGGGAAGGAGGGAGAGAAGAGTGTCGGGCCAGGAGAGGTTGTGAAAGGAAAGGCAAACCTTGGCTGTGAAATGGATGTCCTAGCCAGTGCTTCCCAGTTTACAACCCAAGACCAAAGGCCAAGGGCCGGCATCCCAGCTGGAATGACAAGGTTTTTCATATGGAAAAATGCCACCTAATAATAACAATAATAATAATAAATATAGGGACTCCCCTCTTCCCAAAAACCTTCTAGAAAACAGAGCAGGTAGTCTTTAGCTCTGGGGGAGCATGGGCCACAGGAACCACTCTGGGACCAAAACCCTCTTGTCTCAGTCACCCCAGGGCTCCAGCCTGAAATTCCACTGGAGGGACCAGGGTAGAAGGTCTAAGAGTGGGAAGAACCCCATCCTCTCCCTGATGTACATATGAACCTCTTCCTCAGGGATTACTTTTTTTTTTAAGTCCTCACCCGAGGGTATGGTTATTGATTTTAAAGAGAGGGAAAGGGAGGGAGGGAGGGAGGGAGGGAGGGAGGGAGGGAGGGAGGGAGGGAGGGAGGGAGGGAAGAGACGGATTGGTTGCCTCCCAAACCCGCCCTGACTGGGGATGCTTCGCAGCCTTGGGGTGTACCAGGGACCCAACCAGCTGGCCCCGGGCCTGAGTATCCCGGATCACTCTCAGCTTTGAGCTCCACCTCCCGCTTTGGGCCACCTCTGTCCTTTTCAAATGCAAAGGAAGGGGCTCTCTTTGAGTCATTATGGCTGAAGCCTGAATCCCCAGTTCTAGCTCAGTCTCTGGAAGGAAGAGTCAGAACTGGAGGAAAGAGGAGAGGGAGGGAGGGGGTCCTGAGCCCCACGGGTTCCTCAGGCCACCCCTGGGCACAGAGCCGCTGGGCCCTAGGTAGCTCTCGTAAAGCTGAGAGGTGAAGAGCAGTAAATAAGTCCCATAAACACTACGGCACGTTGCGAACATTTTTTTAAATACTCAGGAATCTGCGCCTCCGGGAGATTTACTTTTATCCCAAGAAGTCAGAGGCGCTTTGAAGCCAGTGCGCGTGGCATAGTCTCGCATCTGGATAGGCCAGGGCCTTAGCTTTCCCCGTTCGCTCCTGCCCAGCAAAGAATAAAGAACTGAAACTCAGCAAAGAATAAAGAACTGAAACTAGTGCGAGGGCCTGAAGTCCTTAGCCGGCCGCTGACCACTGCCACTCATTTTCAGAGGAGAAAGTGTGTCCCAGTCACCAGAGAACAGGTTTATCAGCGCTCAGCCGCCCCAGACAAAAGCATTTCTTTCCAAAGGGATGCGCATGATTAACCTGCAAACAACAGCAAAACAGGAAACTTTAGTTGTTGCTATCTTGGAAGAGGTTTGCTAAAAGAGTTTCTTTAAGCCCTTCACTTTTCTGGGGAATAAAACTGAGCTAAGTGCTCTGGCTACTGGACATTTGGCGTTTTGGTTTTTTTCTGGAGTAGATGTGAGAAATGTCAGATTTGAATTAGAAATCAACACAAAATACAAGCCCTTTAGCACACCAAAAACAAAACTGGGCCCAGTGAAGACAAAGAATGGCCGAAGGTCCCACAGTGGGGCTGGGAGAGCAGGACCAGCATCTCTCAGGCTGGCTCATCCCTCCAACTCTCCCTGGCAGCCAGGCCCCCAAGCCTGTCTTGTTGACCCCTCTCCACCTGCCTCTGCCTAACTAAGTGCTTAGCGCATAGTAGGTACTCAGCACATTTGTGTCAAATGAATGAAAATAAAACAACCGGTCAAATGACCCGAGGGGTTAACTAATGAGTTTTTTCTGCTGAAGGGTATCAGGTCAAACCACTTATTCACAGCAAAAGAACAAAGAAGTTGGCATGTTCTTTCCTAACAGACTTCCTCAAAACTATTCCAGGGTCTTCTTAGTCAAAGGAGTTAAAACAAAAACATAAAGCAAAATAAATATGATACATTCTTATGAAACTATGAGGTGCCTTAAGTGAGTTCTATAAGCACTCGAACATTAGTCTTTATTAATGTCTCTTCCCTGTTCCTCACAACCACGCTGGAATTAGGTGGTATCCAGCCCATTTTAAAAGGGAACTGAGGCTCAGAGAGGCTGAAGAATTTACCTAGTGACACAGCTTGTGATGGCAGAGCTGGGATCTAAACCATGCACACTTTCCCCCGCTTCTCTGAAATGAGCCATGTTATAGCTTAGGGATGTTCAGACCTGGAAGAGGCCAAGCAAAAAGGCAGTTCTGAAAGGTGACCCAGTGTTCTCCAACTAACAAGGGCCTCTGGGCACTTTACAGACATCCAGCACACTTGTGTTACAGGTGACCTTTCGGGAGCCCCAAAGCACTGAGGTAGGAGCCAGGTTTAGCCTAAGCTTTCATTAGTGCTATTATTAAACTTCAATTTTCCTTCCTGCTCACAGTCCCCTGAACAGGGACAGCCCAGGGCCATTCAAAACCATTTCCAGATCATTTCTCCTTATTAGAGCCCCTAGAAGCAACTACTAAAGAATACTGAGGGATTTGGGGGTTTGTTTCTTGGGAATAAGCTGAACCTTACTATATCTAAGTCCCATGTTAGTCTCTCCCGTAAGCTCCTCAAACAAAGCTCCTGATGCCCAGGCTGGGAGGCGGCTGCAGAACTAAAGCAAATTAAACTTTTGGCAGATGAAGGTCAAGGGTATAACTCTGAGAATTAGATGAATGCACAGGGTATATAACTTGGGAAGAGAAAAGACATGGCTTCATCTGAAACGGAGGCGATTTACTGCCACAGAAACCTGCCATGGGGGGACTCTTAATAGTCAGCTGTGAAGATGTACTGCCTACATTACAACATGTACCTGCTGGGGAGAACACCAGGCCACCAAATACGCTCACCAAAACCCTCTGCAGTCAACCCACTTCCCCTTTTGGATGCTTCTGGCCCATCTGCAAAAACGTGCCCAGAGCAGAGGGTCGTGCACAGGGTCCCTGTCCAAGTGCAAACCGGCTGTCAATCAGACAGGTGAGTGCAGAATCAGGTGCATCTCAGGCAAGAAGAGCCTTTAGAGACAATCTGGCCCAATGGCTTTCACATGAGCAAACAAAATGAGACGCATTGCTCTACGCCATTTTATATAAGGGACCTGTGCATCTGTGGATTTTGATATCTAGGGGGGTCCTAGAACCAATCCTCCGTGGATACAACGGACGACTGTATGTGATTGAAGAAAAGTACCCTTGGAAATGGTTCTGATTAAGCAAGAGAAATGGAAGGATGCAAAACTGAAAAAATGATCTTTCTGGCCAGTAGGGTTTGCAGTCCACCCACTGAGAGAACGTGGAGAGGTGAGGAGAGAAATGGAGGGAGGAGGGGAGGTGCCAGGCATTCAAAGTTAAGGAACCCCAGTCCAGTGGAACTCACTTTGGCCCCAGATTATGGGTGGAAACATGGACATCCAGGTCACACAGCTAGTCAGAAGCAGAGCTGAGGCTAGAAAAAGGGTCCCCTGACTCCTGTCCTTGTTCCTTTCTCCTTTGCACCCAGTTGACACATAAATATACACATCAATCTGAAACAGTTCTTATCCTTACTATATGTGATAGACCGACATTGATATTTTCTGTTTTCTTCTGTTTTTTTAATACTAGTCACAATTCATTAAATTGATTTTGCAGCCCCCCAGTGGGTCATGACACATAGTTTAAAAGCCTGACTTGGATATCTTGAAAGAGTCAAGTCAAGGACATAAGTGTTCGTTCAATTGGAGGTTGTTTATGAGCTGAATACATTAAATACTGATAAAGAGAACTCATGACTTCCATCCCTAAAACGTGTCTCCCCAGGGTTCCCCACTGGAGTAAATGCCGCCCACTACTATGCACCCAGCTGTGCAGACCCAACACCCAGGAGTCATTCTGGATTCCCACTCCTTCACCTGCACATCTCCACCCTTAGCACCCTTGTCCAAGCTGCCATCACCTCCCCCTGGGGCCAGGACAAAAACCTTTTAACTGTTCTCCCTGCTGCCACTTGGCCTCCCTACTCTAGTTTCTGTCAACCGCCACAATAATCTAAAAATGTGAATCACATCACAACATCCTCCCTGCTCCAAAGCCCTCCCACCACCTTACAGCAAAATCCAAAGTCCTTTCCATGGCCTAGGAGGCCCACATGACCTAGCCCCTACCTGCCTTTAACCCCTCCTCCAGCTATACCCCTCATGTTGCTGGTCCTCAAAAATGCCAAGCGTGAGCCTCAGGGCCTTTGCACTCACAGTTCCATCAACCTGGAATACTCTTCCCTGATACCAACACGACAGCTCTCTTCTTCCTTCTGGTCTCTCATCAGCTCCCTGGAGAGGCCTTCCCTGGTCACAGTATCTAACACAGCCTGTCTTCTCGTTCTATCTGCCCCTCCCATGCTTTGTTTTTATTCTTCTTCCAGGCACTACTACCTCCAGACTTTTTATTTTAAATGTTTTATCACCCAGCCGGGCGTGGCTCAGCGGTTGACCTAGGATCCAGACGATCAGGGTTCGATTCCTGGTCAGGGCACATGCCCGGGTTGCGGGTTCGATCAATGACTCTCTCATCATTGATGTTTCTATCTCTCTCTCTCCCTCTCCTTTCCTCTCTGAAATCAATAAAGATATATAAAAATATATATATATATTTAAATTTTTATCGACCACTGTCCATCGCTACCCAAGACTGTTAAGCTCCACAAAAGGAGGGACTTAGGCTGCCTTGTCTACCATGATATCCTCAGTACCTCAAAGAAGGCCTAATTTCAGGGCATGAATGAATGAACAAACAAGTGAACTGATGAATGAATGAATGAATGAATGAATGAATGAATGAATGAATGAGAGTTCTTTCTCAAAAGATGGGAAACCAGACCATTTCTGAAACACAGTTATCCTAGTTCAATGTCTTCTAAACTTTTCTCATGAGAGTCACCCGAGGTACTTATAAAACACATAACATTCCAGCCCCTCCCAGCTCCTCTGAAAGACTCTCCCAGAGAGCAGTCTGGAGAGCTCAGAGCTGAGCAAATAGCTAAGGGGGTTCATATCTCAGAAAGGTCTGGGGACACTGGACCAGCCAGACAGAGAAAGGGGGTGAGGGGGCACAGAGGATGCACCTACAGGGCAGTCTGCAGGGGAGAAGAGGGAGAAACTCCATCCCATTGGGGCCAGTGAGCTCTGGGGACTGAGTGGAGGGGATCACAAAAAATGCCCTTAAAGGGTCATGTAGAGCCCAGCTACAAAGGGTGTGTGGCTGGGCCAAGGCATCTTCATTTCCTTATTTCTGCCTTAACTCATTTCAGAAAGGATCTGAGGCCAGACTGGGGGAGCATTCATTTGATTCCGAGTAAGATCTTCAAGGTAGAGTAATACGAACAGAATTTTGCTTTTTTTTAAATTGTGGTAATATATAAATATATATATATATCACATAACATTTACCATTTTAACCATTTTTAGGTGTACAGTTCAGTGGCATTCACACTGCTGTGCAACCATCACTGCCATCTATCTCCAGAACTTTTTATCACCCAAACTGAAATTCTGTCCCCAGTAAACACCAACTCCCCATATCCCCTCCTCCCAACCCCTGGCACCCACCATTCGATTTTCTGTCTCTATGAATCTGACTACTCCTGGTGCCTCATATGAGGGGAATCATACACTACTTATGGTCTTGTGTCTGGCTTATTTGACTTAGAAACTTCCAGTTTCGTGCATCTTATAGTATGTGTCCGAATTTCACTCTTTTTAAGACTGAATAATATTCCGTTGTATGTATATACCACATTTTGCTTACCCAGTCATCCAGGGATGGCCATTAGGGGAGCTTCCACCTTTTGGCTACTGTGACTAATGCTGCTATGAACTTATATCTATAAATGAACGCAGAATTGTAAATCCCTGCTGAGGAGCTGCTTTCTAAGCTATCCTGCTGGGGAGCATGGAGCGGGAACCTGGGGACGGCCGAGAGGCTGTTGGTGAGCATGTGGCCGGTGGCCACTGGGCGAGCACTGTGAGGACAATCACAGTCACAGCAGCATGACCTCGGAACCATGGCCTCGGAGCCAGAGGCCACCACGAGAGTGCTCGCTCAGCTCTCACTTCAGGTCTTAGAGCCGGAGCCCAGCAGACAGGCAAGGAATCGAATGGAAGGAAGCCACCGGTGGGGTGGGGTCTTCTGTGGGAGACTTTTGACTAGGTAGTAAGGCCTTGAGTCCGGATCGTGGGCTGCAAGAGGCATAGCTTAGCTCCCCGGCCAGGGGCCAAATCATAAAGAAACTTCAGGCCACTGAGGCAGTAACCCTCAAATTGTTGGTGACCCCAAAATTGTCTGAAGTGGCAAAATTGTTTTCTTAAAACCCCAACCCAGCATGATTTCAAATTAAGTACGGAAAATGTTCAAAACAAGCCAATATATAGACACAGAAAGTAGACTAGTGGTTGCCTAAGGCCTGGGGCTGGAATGGCAGGCGACGGTAAACAGACACAGAGCTTCTTTCTAAAGTGATGGCAATGTTCTAAAATTAGGTCGTGGTGACGGTTGTGTAACTTGTACACATACTAAAAATTAATTCAGTCCTACATTTAAAATAGGCGAATTTTATATCTCAATAAGGCTATTTTTAAAAATAACAAATTTTTAAAAGGAAAACACTTAAGATGAATATATTTTGACCTATTTGGGTAGGAGATCTACCTTGCAATAACAATATGAAAGATTTAATTAAAACAATTCACTTGCCTTCCAGTTTTAAGTTGAAATCTTCTAAGCTTACATGTAACGCTGAAGCATTTAAGAAACCGAAGAGTCTGTATTTCTAAGTTTGAGGTATTAGATTGATATTATTTAAGTATTTCTCTGTCAATCAAACAACAGAAGTACTCAAAAAGGATATTAATATACTAAATTTTAAATACAATTTAAAATGTTAAAGAAGGTTAAGTTTATTAAAGGGTCAGATATGAATCAAAGGCTACCCAATAGAGAATATAGTAAAAAATATTGTAATAACTATGTGCGGTGTCAGATGGGTACTAGATTTGTCAGGGTGATCACTTCATAAGGTATATAAATGTCTAATCCCTGTGTTGTACTCCTGAAACTAATATTGTACATCAACTATAATTGAAAAATAAAAATGATTTTTTAAAAAGGCTACCCTAAATGTAACTGTTAGCATTTATTACATTTATGAGTAGAGTCGAGTCTTAACTTAAAGGCTAGCTTCCCAGGCATGCAGCTCTAGTTTCTTCAGAAGCCTTTTTTATACACAACTGTCACCTCAATGACATAAAAATGCTCTCATTAACAGAGAATTAACAGCAATTGGCACCTTCAGGCTGGTCTAAGGGTGGAGGGTCTGTGTCTGGAGTGAAGGAGAACCAGCCTCGACCCCCAACCTCAGCGCAAACTCTGTTCCTGAAAACCGTTTCAGGGGTGGACGGATTTTATTGTTGAGAAACTTAAGGCCCTGTGAAAAAGCACAGTTCAAGGAACTGAAATTGGCAGTTAACCTAGGAAAGGCCTTATAAATTATGTTTTATGTTCACTTAAATAAAACAAGAGAGACAGCCCAGGCAGTCCAGATAATATTAATCACATTCTGTACACCTTAATGAGTAATTATGGGCATTGTGCACTTACTTTCCATTTACCCAGCCTTCCCCCCTGGAGAATTTTCACACTCTCTCCCCCAGTTTCCCTGGAATGCTTAGAAATTTATTTTGCAGTGATGCAGATAACATGCCAAAATACTTTCTTCTCTGTGGCTGGTGCTCCAAGTCTGACTTTATGACTTGGAGACTTCTAGGTCTGCCTCTGGGGTTCCCCACACCTTCAGAGACAGCAAAGAGCATGGCTGCTTGACAAGGGAGATATTCTAGGTAACCTTCACTTACGCTACTCAAGCATGGCGGGGCATGGACCCCACCCCTGCCCTCTTTCCTCCAGCACAGAAGGCTGGTCAGCTCCGTGCAAGATCACTTCACAGTAACACAGTCAGACTCTGCCCAGCAACCCCACCTCGTTCACAGGGCTCCATTCCCTCCGGGCCACACAGGCTCTTCGGAGGCCCAAGGGGATTGTCACCCTTCCCTGGTCTCTCTCCAGGCCACCATGGCAAAACTCGATCCTATGCAAGCATCTGCTTTCTTTCCCTTCTCTACACCCTGTCCTAGAAGGCAGAAAGGCAGCCTGGCGAAGATCATGGTGTAGTGGCTGGAATAATGTCCCTTTAAATTCAGGTTTACTTGGAACCTCAGAATGGGACCTTATTTGGAATAGGGTCTTCATAGATGTAATTAGTTAAATTAAGATGAGTCATATTGGATGAGGGTGGGTTCTCAACCCAATGACTGGTGTCCTTATAAGACGAAAGGACACATAGAGACACACAGAGAGGAAGGCTCTGTGAAGACAGAGGCAGAGATTGGAGTGATACAGCTACAAGCCAAGGAATGCCAGAGCCACCAGAAGCTATGAGGCAAAGAAAGATTCTCCCTTGGAACCTTCAGAGGACCATAGCCCTGTCCGTACCTGGATTTCAGATTTCTGGCCTCCAGACTATGAGAGAATAAATTCTGTGTTTTAAGTCACCCATCTGTGGTGCTTTGTGTGGCAGCTCAAGGAAACTAATACACATGGGTTCGCATCCTATGAGACCTTGACAATATGCTCAACCTCCTGGCCCTCGGTGACGTCATCTGTAAAATGGGAACAACAAACAATATGCCTACTTAGTAGGGATATTGTGAGAACTACGTAAGTTAATTCACGTCAAGTATTTGGAGAGGCCCCGGGCCCAAAGTAAGCGCTCAGAAACTTAAACTAGCTACTGTCCCTGATGCCCACCCAGTACCTTCTTTTTCTAATTACCCCCCAAGAGAACACCTCAAAATCCGCTTCTATTCCAACCCAAACCCTCACTGTTATGGGCATGATATGTACACATTAGTTTACAGATCAGTCAGTGGACAGGAGTTGGTGATGCCCGATGGAGGCCTGACCATTTTGGCTTCGCTCAAGGTGAGAGAGAGGCAGCTGGTGCAGGCTGCTGTGTGGCTGTGACACAGACAGTGACCTTCCTCCAGAGGCAAGAGGCAGCTCGAAAGAGCAGGCCTCCCAGCGACAGATGCTCACAGCAGTAAGAGCTGGGGCCTCCGAGGCAGCAGCCACCCACCTACCCGGACGCGCATTTTCATCTCCATGTCTAGGTGAGTTAAGGATGGGAATTAGCCTTTTAATTGTCCATTTGTATTATTTTTCTCCTGACACTGTGCTGGCACGAGATGCTAACAGAGAACACCAAGTTTTAAAATATCCCCACATGCACCTTGTCGCCGGAGCTAAGAAGATGTTTACAGCCTTCAAGTCCAGCAACCTTCCTCCCGGAAAATTACACCAAGGGAAGATCTGAACAGAAGCTTAACGATTTATGCACAAAGATGTTTACTGTAACATTTCCCTTCCAATGGCCAAAAACTGCAAATATTCTATGATGTCCAAGATCAGAGGAGGAATTTCATAAATCACGGTTCACTTAGGTACATCGTCAATATATCACAGTATATGAACTACTCGGAACACGACAGTGTTGCTAAAAGGTCACAATGTGAAGACATGGAAAGGGGGTCAAAGTTACAGCAGCAGAATTCAAACTACTGCGAGGATGAGGATCTCAGCTATGGAAATATATAGACAATATAAAAATAAAAACAATGGTCAGAGTGGCTTTTATGTTTCCTCCATGTTGTATTTTTCCCACTTAAAAATGATGACTTCAATATAATGCTAGATCCAAATCAACTCTAAGAGTTAAAGATGCTGCTGAAGGCCAGGGAAGTTCTAAATAGAGACTTGGGATTTTCCCAAAGAAAATCCAAAAATTACCTGTGGCCACTAAGGCGGATCTTTTTCCTGATAGATCTTTGACAATTCAGAGCACAATAGTGCACCCAATTGTGGCCTGTCCCAGAACTACAAGTTGCTTAAGTATAACTTCGGCTGCTGCCATCAGGGGATAGACAGGGAGAGAAGGGTGCTGGAGAAGATGCAGAGTGGATGGGGGAGTACCGGGCGGGGGCCGAGAAGGGGCGCGGGGCTCTGGGGGAAGCTAGGCTTCCTGAAATGTGGTCAAAGGGAAAGACCCCTGCAGCTGCAGCCCACTAAACATGCCCACGCTCCCCGTCTCTCCCTCCCTCCCTCCCTCCCTCCCTCCCTCCCTCCCTCCCTCCCTCCCTCCCTCCCTCCCTCCCTCCCAGGGAACCCAGGATGCTGGGCCTCACTCCTCTGTCCCTCCAAAGCTACACAGTGGGATGCAGATGAACCCAAGGAGGGGAAAGAAAGGGCCAAAGCTACTGTAGTGCTTTGTCCCAGGGAAACATTGAATATTTTGGGGCTTCTTTAAAAAAAAAAAAAGCTTTGTTACAATATGGAGACAGAGTCCCATCTCTCTCCCAAAACTCAGAAAGATGTGCACAGACCCTTGTTGTCACAACAACAAGGCACACATTCAGGCAGGGTTTAGATATACAAATCCCTTCGGCCCAGCCGGGCGTGGCTCAGTGGTTGAGTGTCGACCTAGGATCCAGGCGATCAGGGTTCGATTCCCGGTCAGGGCACATGCCCGGGTTGCGGGCTCGATCCCCAGTCAGGGGCGTGCAAGAGGCAGCCGATCAATGACTCTCTCATCGTTGATGTTTCTCTCTCTCTCTCCCTCTCCTTTCCTCTCTCTAAAATCAATAAAGATATATTTTATAAAAATAATAATAATAAAAATAAAAATCCCTTCAAAGTCAGCCAGGTGGGGCCTGTTTGTGCAGACAAATTAAAAAGCTGTAAAATAATAAGGCTTTTGCAAGTGGTTATCACTACAAGACGATGCAAGAGCCACTGGCCTCTCTACATATATGAGAAGAGGCCAGGAGGGTTAGGAAGGGTTCTGGTTCTGAGCTCACGGCCACCTACTATCTGGGTGACCCAGGGAGAAGGAGAGAATAGGCAGAACATATTTTGAGCTACCTTTATATGCCAGGTTGAATGCCAGGCATTTTATAATTGTTATTTAACCTTCCCTTCCTCAAGACCATCCTGAACATAAGTGTTATTCCCATTCTACAGATGAGGAAATGAGTTCAGAGAGGCATCTTGTCAAAGTTACCCAGCCAGTAGCGGACAGATCCTCTAGATTGATACAGCAGGTAAATGGTTATTATCTCTGAGTGCTATCAATAGAGACCTACCTGATGTAGGAGAGGAGGGGGAAATGAAGAAACAGGAAACACACAGAAAGCAGGGGCCATCCTGAGGAAGAGTAATAATGTGAAACCATGGAAATGGGGTTTAAGTTACTTCGTAAAAGTAATGGAGCAGAGTCGACACATCTGTCTGACACAGCAGGGTCAAAATGTTGAACATCAAAGTGTGCAAACACATACAGGACAACGCGCAGCTCACTGCCAGGGAGCAGAGCAAGGTGGCTGAGGGTGAGCCCTAAGGGTGTCCTGGCTGTCCACCCACCAACCGGCTGAGTGATCTTCTGCCCGTTTCTGTGCTCCCATCTTCTCACTGATAAGGTGGGAACAGGAGAGAGCATGCCTTATAAGGTCATTAAGATGATTACAGGAGATGAAAGCACTGATTAGGCAGCCAGCCAAGATTTCTAGGTGCACGTTATTTTCACGGTGTTTAACTTCTCTGAAATAGGAATATATATCTTACAATTGTTGCCTTCTCAGATTTGATCAAATAAGAGATTATGATGATGATGATGATGATGAACATTCTTGACTCCCTTAACACATCCAAGGGCCTCCCCCACTCCCACCCCCACCCTTCATGTTAAAGCCCAAACCCCTAAAGGAGTGTGTTACCTCTCCTTCCCCTCTCAATCTGCTGCAAATTTAATGCTTTGTTTCCCTAGCCAAGACAAATATCCTCGAGTCCAAATGGCAAAGTGCCATAGCATCCAAATGTCCTGTACTCTCGGAGGGTGACACCAAAGAGAGGGCTCTCGTTCAGGTGCAGGCTGGCAGCTCCAGGAGAGCTGACCCCATGACAGCCCCTGCCCAAGCCATTCGTCACACCAAGGTCCCCCACCCGGTGTCCTGAATGGCAGTAGAAGCCACCATACCATACCTAACCCTATCACAAGACCTAACCCTCCTCCAAATAACAGCCCAGCCCTCGCTGAGGCCAGGACTCCTGGACAGCGCTCCTTTAAATCATGGTTTCTAGTAAATCTCCAGTGTTTGGTCCTTGAATCAAATAATAACCAGCTTCCTCAAAATCTGAAAAACCACACCACCAAAAATAAACAAATCATTAGGGATGAGATTTTCTCAACGATCAAGGTCATTCCTCCAGTAGAAGCTAAAGGAAATCAACATCCCTGGGAGCAGGACCCAATGTCCATAAGAGTCAGGATGCAGGAAGCATCTGTTTATAAGAGGTTCTGCTAAGAGGTTCTTCTCTGAAAAGAAGTAGGCTCCTCGATGTCCAAGGTCAAGAGTGAGAGACTCAGCAGAGAGGGACACTGGGACAGAACAGGAAGGGTCACAGAAAGAGCAGGGAGGGCACTTCTGTCTTTCACTTCCTTTTGATGTCATAAGTGTCAGTGCTCAGGGCTTCGCTTGCTTTCCACAATCAGTATGTTGGAACCTAAAATTCTGAGTTCGCTCAAGCAATTTGCTATAAGAAATATGAAAATCCAGCTTCCTCCCAACTGAAGGAGGAAGCCTTAGAGGGCTGAGCACCCATTTCTTGACAAATATCATCTGGGCCCAGGGACATCATAGAAGCAGAATAAAACAGATATAAAGAAAGAAAAACTGGACTCCTCACAGATCCAGGAAGCTTTTAATGGGACACAATTCTGTCCCTAGTGTAGAGGTTGAAGGCTCAGTTACACATTTGTCTGCCATTCTCTGGCTGCATCTAACACAGCATTCATTCATACTCCTCTTAATTACCCACAATCTACACGTCTACAGTGCAGAGGGTTTAAACCTCCAATTCAAAATAAGAAACTGAGTCTCATGATATTTGGAAATAGGCAGCCTAACCTCTAACCTAATTGACCTAATTAAACACCCCCCCATTTTTTAATGGCCAGAACTTTATGATACCAGCCTGTATATATAGTCAAAGCTTTTAGTTTTCCTGTGGCTGAACAGTACTGGAAACTTTAGTCAAATCCAGAAACCAACCTTGACTTTAAATTTTCTTTACATATATATATATGTGTTTTTATTGATTTCAGAGAGAAGTGAGAGGGAGAGAAAGAGAGATAGAAACATCAATGATGAGAGAAAGTCATTGATCGGCTGCCTCCTGCACGCCCCCCGACTGGGGATCGAGCCCGCAACCCAGGCATGTGCCCTGACCGGGAATCGAACCCCGATCGTCTGGATCCTAGTGACGCTCAACCGCTGAGCCACACCCGGCCGGGCCATATTTTTTTGATTAGAGGTTTTGTTTTCTTTGGATAAATACCCCACGTGGAATTGCTGGGTCATACAGCAGTTCTATTTTTAATTTTTTGAGGAGTCTCCATACTGTTTTCCACAGCATCTCTCATTCTTTAAGGATAGCAAGAAAACAGAGTATGTAATTTTGCCCCTTACTAGTTACCTGGGCATCTACTCAGGGCCTCTTCCTTATGTCAGAGACAGTGTTAAATTTCTTTTTATATCCTGTATTTTGAGTGAAGCCAGCACATAATAAGTCCTCAATAAACATTTAGCATTTAGTCAGTTAATTAATCCGACTGCAGCTGAGAGGTTTGCATGTCACAAGAGCCCAGAAGCTTCCTAGCTTTGCTCAGGAATGCGAGGGGTCTGGCTCTCACCTGGTGGTCTTTCTCCAAGTAATACAGCCAGTTTCCTGGCCTCATCCAGAATCTGAATCACAAAGTCCTCTCTGTAGCTTACATCCAAATCGCTTCCCAGACTAAACAGCATCAGATGGGACTTCAGACTTCTGAGGGAAGATTAGCCAGGCAGAAAGCCGATGACTCAGTCTTCCACTTTTCAACCAGCTGTGCTGCCATCTTGGAGAGAGAGCCAACGCGCCCAGGGGTCTCATCAGAACAGAGGGGGTGGGGAGGGGGTGGTGTCCAAAATGTAATCAAGAAGATAAAGGTCTTGGGAAAGAAACTCAGATGGAAAGGTCTGCTCAGAAGCAAAGATGGATTTTACCCAAGTACAGGAAAAGAAAAACGGATAAGTCACAAAATATATAAAGGAATTTGGAAAGACCTTTTGATTCAGGAAAACCTATATTTAGATTTCTTTTATTATAAGCCATCTATTCAACCGAGGCCAGAGGTCAAGGTCTAGGCTACATCTGATGCCCTGAGAAGCCAGTGGGCTGGGGACCAGGAAGCCAGTGTTGGGCTGAGTTCCTACCTATGAGCCCTGTAAACCTGGGAAAGGACCCACCCCCCTTTCTGGGTCTCAATATCACCTTTAAATTGGGGGGGGGGGAGAGAAGGGTTACTCTATACAAAATCCCTTCCAGCTACAAAATTCAATAGTTCTGTGACTCGAGTCCGCCGGCTGATTCCTGCCCTGCCCATTCTGCTGTGAGGCTCACCAAAATCCCGCTGGCACCACGCTCCGCCAAGGAAGCAGCCAGCTTGTAGGCCTCCTCAGAGCGTGGTAGGCACAGAAATAAGCGCAAATGCACCAGAAGACATAAATGGGTCATGAGTGCTCTTACACTCATGAAGTCAGCAGTGTGAAATGTATAACAAAATTGTCTCCAGATCTGTTGATATGTGGTAAAAAAAAAATTTTTTTTTAATCTCCTCTTAAATATAAAAAGGCCCATTTGTTTGGTCCTCAACGAGATCAGTCTTAAGTGGGCAGCAATTGAAACCCTAGTCCCAGTCATGACCGTGGGTTGCCTCTTACCGACACGCACAGTGGAGGGAAAGTTGGCGTTTTTACAGAGATCTCCTCCATTCTGGTGGGGAATTGGGGAGGCAGGGGAAGTTGCCCTTGGCATTGATCAGACAATGAACTCATCCTGCCTGGCCCATAAATAGAAAATGAGTGTTAAACATAGCTAGCCAGCCTTTCCTTCACCATCTCAGACTGAGGTTAAGTTGCTCATACGAAAGTCAAAAGCAGGATGCTTACTAAATGCATAATAATTTACCATATCACCCCAGTAAACCCCATGGCCCCACTGTCATCTGAAAGCAATTATTAAGCACCTACTGTGTGTGCAGCCCTTCCTTCCTAGAGTGTTGCAAAAGGAGCCCTCTAGATTGGGCTTCATGCACAACAACGAGAATGTACTTAATGCCACTAAACTGCACACCCAAAGATGCTTAAAATGGAAAATTTTATGTTATATATATTTTACCACATTTTTTTAAAAAGATACAAAATAAGTTAGGCACTAGCCCCCAGACACACCTAATCACACTGATGCAAAATAGAAACACTCAGCCACTGAGCTATTTCCAGCACGTCTCCAAATGCCTGGGGCTGATGATATAATAGCCTCTCCCTTAGCCAAAGTAACCATGGCCCTGCCTGGAACTTTAGCGGGAATCCACGACCATTTCCACCCTCTTGGGGTCTCAGTACTGAGGCCTAGACCAGTGGTTCTCCAACCTGAACACCTCTCAGGACCGCCTGGGGTGAGGTCAATGCAGATTCCAGGGCCTGGTGATCAAGATCCTGATAGGCCTATCTTGCTGCCCAGGAAAGAGCCCTTTTAAAGTGTCCCAGGTGATTTGGGGGGATCTGGGGTGCATTAGAGGGCCTGGGGAAAATGGGCTGAACACAACAGGGTAGATGAAGCAGAGGCAATCCTCGCATGGGCTTTAGAAATACCCAAAGGCATGTGGCTGCAGGGGTTGCAGAGACTGCGGGGCTCCTGCTCTCCAGTTAAATGCTGCCCCAGGCTGTATTCCCACTTCAAGGAGGGCCTTGACTTTGAGCTCTTGAACATGTCAGGACAAGGTGCACAGTATACAATTCTACCACCTTTCCCACTGCTAGTGGGCCATCAGCCAGACCCAGAACACCCAGATTCCAGGCCCAGCTTTCTTCCATACCCTTTTTTCATCACTGCACCTCAGTTTTCTCCCTCTGTAAAATGGGTGCAATGATACCTGCCCTGTTCTCCCGTGTGCCCTTGGGCACTTCACACTTCACCTCTCCAGATCTCAGCTTCCACATCTTGAGAGTGGGAATAAAGACAGGACTTGGCTCACAGAATTGTCTACAATGCCTAATGCAACAAAAGCACAACTCAGTGAGACTCACACAACGAGCAGGCCAGAAGTGTGACTGTTACCATATTTATTAATACCCTGCATGTGGATGTGCTTGGGAGGGGACAAATCTAAGAGACGACAGTTTTCATACTTTTATTATTTAAAAAAAGACCAAAACCTGTGCATTCATGCCATCCACCCTGTGGTTACAAATCATGGCCCTTTGGATTAGAAGCGACAAGAGGGAGCTTTAGAGAAGCAAACCCTTTTATTTCAAATGTGAGTTTCTCTACTCTCCAGGCAAGAGGACAGGGGATACCTTACTACATATGATAGAGCACCCTGAAGGAGGAGAGTACGGGGGGCCCTTCCGATAAAGAGGGGCCCCGATCCTGTTGCTTACAGAGCAGCCACCCTCAGAGGGAGCCACACGGTGTTCCACCTCACCCCACTGAATGTCACCTTTCAGCCCCAGAGAACCAACCCCAGAGATCTCAGACCACACTCAGGAAATTTTGTTCCAACAGTCAAGCTGTTCCTGCTTCTAGAACTTTCTTTGCCTTCCGTTGCCTCAGCCAAGCCCTTCTGTACCCAGATTATCACGTGGACTGCAGCTCAAGTGTCCCCACTTGAGGGAGGCCCTCTCAGGCTCCCTTTGATCCCACTATCCTGTGTGTTTGCTCAGAGCCACCCACCCCTACCTGCAGGGACATCATAGTCCCCTTGTGCTGAACATCGTAGTCCCTCTGTCCTGCTCACTGAGACCACAGTGCCTGGCAGGCGCTCAGAAAATGCTTGTTTACTGACTCATACACCCCATTTGGGGTGAACATAGAACCCAGGTCCCCTGGGATCATCCCGCTCCATGCCCATGGTGCTAGAGTCATATTTAATACCTCTTCCTTTTGCTCTAACACGTGACTGGGTTTGATGACAAATCCTGCACTGTTGTAATGAGAAGTGACAGAGCTTAGGGGCGAGGAGCCTGAAGTTCTAGAATCAAGCTTTGGTATCAGTCCCATGTTGTGTGATCCTTCCTACCATGCGATCCTCAGCAGATCATGACCTTCTGATAAAACCATCCTTGTAGCACTTCATGGAGTTTGAAAGACAGTGGGTGTAAGCACTTGGCACATAGCACACAGTAGGCACTCAATAACTTCTACTACTACTACTGCTAATAGTAGTAATATTGCTTGTCCTCTGAAGACAGACTGCCGAGCCCCCCACCTACTAGCTATGTGACCTGGGCCCATTTATCGACCCTTCCTGCCACTTTCTCATCTCTAACATGAGAAGAAAATTCCTAAACTCACAGGGCTGTTGTGAGGATGACATGGAATCATTCGGGGAAACCACAGTGCCTTGTGCATTCTGAGCACTCAGTGAACAGTAGCAATGAGTAACATCCATGCTGTTGCTTGCCCTCCTATGTTCACGAGCACCTTGCGAGCAGGCACCCGGCGCACTCACTTCTCTATCCCCAACAATGAATGCCTGGCATGCTTTTCTGGGAGGAAAGAAAGCTTTCTAAGGTCACCTCATGCCCAGTACCATCCAGCTGGATTCCTGATGTGAGAGAGAGAGGGTAGATGGGACACAGAGAAGGCACGTGGCATGGCTCGATGCACAGCACCACAAAAGTAGAAAGAGAATCTGCTGGGAGGGTAGAGGGTTCACAGATAGTAAAATCCCCAGCTGCTCACGCACCTACTAATGGGAGGCGGAGGCCTGCTAAATGTTAAAAACGGGTCCATTTTCCCTTAGACAACCAGAACCACCAAGGTGAGGAGGGGAGGAAAGACAGGAGGTGTGGGGGTGGAGGAGAGAAACAGGCACCTGAGCCCCGCTCTTGTGAAACTTAACCCTTTAGGAATAAAGGGGGCGGGGGGGGGGGGGGGAGGTGGTAAGGCCAGGGGAGGGCGGCTGATTTAACTTAGATCCTCCCAAAACAGATGATCGTTTCATGCGCCATGGACCCCGCTGCGGAGATCAAAGGCAGGGTGTGTCGGTTTTGTAGGTTGTCAGATATGTCAAGACCATTAACCGTTTCTGAGTTTAGCAATTTGGCAGATTGCGGAGTGGGGCTGCTCAGATGGGCAAGTGCTCTCACTGCGAAGGGAGTTTCTTTTGCAGTCTTGTCCCCTTCTGCCAACTGTAAAATAAGCTGAATCAAGAGGCTGCACTGAGCGCTGGTCCTCAGAAGGGAAAGCCAGGCCCTGGGGCCCCCCAGCACAGTGTGGTCAATGGAACCGCCCAGCACCCCCTGCACCGCCATCGCCTTCTATGCCTGATCTCCCAGTGACCCCTGAGCTGGGGTGGGCGGATGGATAAGGTGAAGCCTGGGGCCCTGGGAGGCACCCCACAGAATCTGAACCGCAGATTCCTAGCCTGGAATCTCCCCCGCTTCATTATGGTCTTATTCTGGGCATAACACTTCCATTTCCCATCAATTCAGCACGTTTGCTGTGATGTGCTCAGCTACAGAGCTAGTGTTAAGGAGGTTAATGGAACCAGACAGCCTGTGAGATCTTCGCTGAGTATTAAAGGTAACTGCTCAGAACAGACAACTGAGAACGTAAGGGAGACTCGCCTGTAAGTAAACTATCCACAAATCCTGATGGCTGTTGCTTTAAATAAATTCCACAGGTTGTACTTGTCATATGCCTTTTTTTTTTTCCCGTTCTGAATATAACACATTCTGAAAAATTGAGGAGTGTCATAAATTGGGCCCTGGTAACTAATATGGCTACTACAAGAGGGTTCTCTATCTCTAGAATTTCTTCCACCAGAATAACGAAGTAGAGAGCTTGTCTTGTTTTGATTTATAAGGTAGTGGTTTTACATCTGGAGCCAGACTACTGGGTTCCAATACTGGCTCTGTCACATCCTAGCTCTGTGACCTTGGATCGGTTACTGAACTTCCCCTTGCCTCAGTTGTCCCATCTATAAAATGGGAATAACAGTAATGCTTCCTCCCAGGCTGTTGTAAGATTAATGAGCTATTATGAAATCACTTAAAGAGTGCCTGGCACACTTTTAACTACTTACTTTATTAAGTAAGTACTTAATAAATGTAGCTACATAGCTAAGACAGGACTGATTCAAAGAGTTAATGACCTACTTTTATTTTAAAGCTCTCCATGAGTGGGTTTCTACTTTTATTTTAGAAGCTGAAAAGCAGTATAGAATACTGGTTAAGAGCACAGACTATAAAGCCACATTGCCTGAGATTGAATCCCAGCTCTGCCTCTTACTTGCTGTGTGACCTTGGACAAGTTACTTAACATCTCTGAGATTTAGTTTCCTCATATATAAAATGGAGATGATATTGCCTTCAGGCTTAAGTGAGTTAATAAATGTGAAACGTATAGCAAGTAATGGCAAAGTATGACAGTTACAGCATTTCTAGGTCCCATCAGTAGTTCCCATGGTCACATTTGTAAAATGTCAAGATGACCTTCAAAGTCTCAAGAAGCAACTAGGTAGTCAGCCATGAGCCACTCTCACCCCATCAGCTCTGTTCAAAGTTACTGACCTACACAGTTCATCAGTAAAGGTGCAGCAAGCAGAATTCAATTAAAATTGGCCCATTTCACTGCTCCAGCCTCTGTCCCCATCCTGTGGCAGAGCTGAGGGCTAAGGTGGGCAAACCGAGGGGCGGATGCACAAACAGTGGGAGAGAGGCCCACTGGCGCAGTGCCTCTGGCTGTTGCGTGGCAACAGTAGCTGCCAGACAGCCAAACAGCAACAGACTGCAGTGAGGGAGAGCCTGGCTCCTCCCCTAGTCAAAGCGCCAAACTATCCAAGAGGCCAGAAGGCAAGGGGACCCCAGCCCTAGTCAGCAGGCCCAGTCTTGGAGCCTACCCAGCCTACCCTTCTAAATCCTGGTCTGGAAAAGCAACAGACACACTGCCCTTTCCCCGTGGTCACCAGTCCTGGGAAGTCACAGATGGCACGGATGAGCTTAGCCTCTAAACCTTCTACACAAGTCATGGGAACATGTGACTGGGGACAGAACAACACAAGACAGTGTTTCAACAGGAGTGAACCCAGAGGTGCTACTGGCGCTCAGCAGAGGGGGAGTTTCCTGGAGGAGAGAGCTGGATCTTAAAGGGAACACAAGGGAATGGAAAAGGGAGCAGGGAAAGAATGGCAATGACACAGTCCAGTGTACCCAGGGAACACCTTTCTGTCCCCAGAGAAACAAATCATTCAAAACAAAGCTTTTTCTGCCTTCTAAGAAAGGACTGAATCTCCTGCCAGATCTGATTGCGTCTCGAAGGTATTTTGTAACTGCTTTTCCCTGACTACCTAAAAATACCCCGACTTGTCAGTCGTCCTCCATCCTGGATGCATTTTACCTGTCCCAGGTGATGTGGCACGCTGGAACCACGAGGCTCAACTTCCCAAAGGCTCTTGCAGCTTCACCTGGGCCAGCCTAAGTGGCTCTGATATTTTCAGTGTGATGGTACATTTTATTCTTTAGAGACATCAGCAAATTTTGCCTCTGGTGAATCGGTCCCGATGGAGAACCTCCGGTTTAAAGGTATGGGGAGAAAGTGGGTAAGATGTGATGTGGCTTAATGTGGAGGCGGGACTGGGCTCCAGAAGCCTTGCGCTGCAGGAAGGAGGGGATGCTGCGGGAGACCGGTGGGCAGTGTTCCTGGGAACGGGGACTCCTTCCTGAGTTGGCCTTGTCCTTAATGCCTCCTAATGTCTCCCCATAGTAAAATCTCAAATAACTGATTTCCAATAACATATTATGTTCATGTGTTAGAAGGGCCAGGCCTCCAAAATGCCTCATACAGAGAGTGTCCAAGAGCTGACTGTAGAGGCAACTGAGCACCCACGAGAAATGTTCGCCAGCCCCCACACATTCCAGAGCCTGACAGAGCCCACAGCGGGTCCCTCTCCACCACAACCCGACACAACCTCCTTCACGTGCATTGAAAACCACCAGGAACAAACATCCACAGTTCTTCCCCCAAACCCAGAACCAGAATACCATTCTCACCAGGCCACACCGTGCTGAAGACAGATGTGTTTACTTGTTGCCAACTAATCGTGGAGAAGTCAGGCTCTGGGTGGCCAGAACAAGCTGAAATTCAACTTGTAGAAGAAAAAGCTATTACCATTACTGAAGAATCCATGCATAAAGCAAGGGAGACAGTCATGTAACCAGAAAAAGGTTTTAAGCTTCTGGGCCTTATAATGGGACATACTTATAATACTGGTATGAGGATTAACTAGAAATAGTGTGTGTGAGGCACAGTGGCTAGCACCCAGCAAACATTCTCTAACAATAACAAAAAAAACGGCACAGTGGCTGGCACCCAGCAAACATTCTCTAAAAATAACAAAAAAAAAAAATATGAAGTATTGTTTCCATCAGACTCCAGCTGAGTAAAATCAATTTCAATTCAGGCAGCTGGTGACCCCTGAAATCACTTCCATTTCAACGTTTTGAAATATCTTTTATTTTGCTATGGCACAAACTTGACTTGTCCCTCCGAAATCTGGTCTCACCTTCCTTCGTAGAATTAGAAACTGAGTCAGCCACTTGGGCAAATTAGAAGAAAGACTAGATTTCTCAGCTTCCCTTGCAGCAAGTGTAGGCTACCTGCCCCAGTTCCAGACAGCGGAAGTGAGCAGAAGTGCTGTGTCACCTTCCAGTTGTAGTGGAGAGCCATCTGGACCACATGAATAATGTCAATGCTCTAGCAATGGCAGAGCAACAAGATGGAAGGAATGTGGGCCTCTGACGCCACAGAGATACCAAGTCAGGCCACGTCAGCACTGTTTTGTAAGAGATGATTTCCATCTTCTGTAAGCCACTGTCTTTTGGGGAACGTGTAATAGCAGTCATAATATATAAGCTTGTGTTTCCTATCTAATCCTCAGAAATGCCAGGTGAGGTCGGTAAAATTATCTCACTCACCTCAAAGGTGGGGAAAAGGACCACATGGAGGTTAAGTGATCTGTCCAAAGCCACAGAGCCCTGAAGTGGCTGAGTTCCAATTCTAGTGGTCTTCTTTCAGGACATGGGACACTTCTGTTTCAGACTTTGTCCCCAAGAAATACTGTTGACCACAGCCATATTCACACAAAAATCCAAAGACCTCCTTCCAGTACCCTTGGCATTCTGCTAAGTCCAAGAGGCACAGGATGGATAAAAAGCAGCCCCAAACTCAATGTATTATGGTTTAATAGAAGGGTTATAATGTAGGATCAGAACTTTCTTTAGAATAGTAGTGATAGTTTACAACAGGCTTCTTTATTCCTTGTGGATAAACAGAACAAGGACATCAGCTGCAGAAATTACACTTGTAGGAGTTAAATGCACTCAAGATCACTCAGTAAGTAGGGGAATGGAAACTAGATTCTTGTCTTCTTCCAAGTTCAATTCAGGTGTCCTTTCTGCTGCCCAACTATAAAGCATCATAAATTACTAGTGTTGCCTGCTGGGCCATGATCATCCCTGCCTCCTACCTCAAGATGTTTTCCTGGTGCTGATCCATGCTTGAGTTCTAATTTACCCCACACAAGACAGGATTCCTAGAAGGCGCCATGAACCCCACTATGGCTCAACCAAACCCTCCCATTGTTCCACCATGCTGAATTCCTAGATTAACTCTAAAGCTATGTCTCTGTATATGAACAGAGGGTAAACTGCAAGGAGAGTTCAGAAAAATAGTATTAATACAATTGCTTTGTATTTTTCCAGTACTGATTCAGTTTCCTATAGGCCCTTGATGTGTATCCAGATCACTGCCAACTTGGATTATAAACGATTAAACACCCAGCCTTGACCTTTCAGGCCCTGCATGATCAAACCCTCTTCCATCAGTGCCTTGGCTCAGGCCCTGCTCATCTCTCCTCCAGGTTGTTATATAAGACTTGCGATAGTACCCAGAGTTCCCTCTTGTCCCTGCCCCTTCCTCCCAAAGCTCACCATGCCTGTCTGATCACCCACCCCCAATATAGATCCTTCAGTGGTCCCCTATTGCCTAGCCTAGGGCTGAGCCCAAAGTTGTAAGCATAGCCTATAAGCCCTCCATGAGCTGGCTTATCCAGACTCAGGGGTACTAGCTGTGAATGAGCCCTACCCCCTCTCTGCCCACTCCTGCTTTATAGCCATCCCCAGTGTTATGGGTTGAATTGTGTCCCCAAAAATCTGTTCAAGTCCTAACTTCTGGGAACCTATGAATGTGACTTTATTCGGAAATAAGGTCTTTGCAAATATATCAAGTTAAGATGAGGTCATACAGGAGTAGGGCTGGCCTTAATCCCATGACTGGTGTCCTTATAAGAGGGAAATGTGGACATAGAGATATTCAGAGAAGGAGATGATGTGAAGACAGAACATCGTGTGAGGACAGAGGCAGAGATTGGAGGGATGCATCTACGAGCCAAGAACACCAAAGATTGCCAGCAACCAGCAGAAGCTAGGAGAAAAGCGTGGAACAGACTCTCCCTCAGAGCCTCCAGAAATAACCAACCCTTGATTTCAGAATTCTAGCTTCCAGAACTGTGACAGGAAAAGTTTCTGTTGTGTCAAGCCATCTAGTTTGTAGTAATTGGTTACGGCACGTCCAGCAAACGAACGCATCCACCCGAGCTCCAGGACCACGGAGAGCCCCCCCTCTCCCATTATATATAATCTCTTAGCTGGTGCGATGGAAAAGCGGTGCTTTGGAGCCAAACCTGGCTTCCAAACTTAGCTCCATAATTTCCCAGCCCAGTTACCAGCAACAGGTCCCTTGAGGTCTCTGAGCTTCAGTTTCCCCTCTGTAACATGGAGGTACTATGTTATCTCAGGTATTATTATTGATAATATACATAACTAACTTGCATAGAATGGAAGCTACCTAAGCACCAGATGCTATTACTACGTCTCTTTCTAGGAGGTCTTTCTTCTCCGTCCAAAGCTCATCCCAGGAACATCCTCCACACACATCACCCCTGAGATCCAAATAAGTGAAGCCACCTCTGCCAAGTGTCCCAGGGTCTACCTTTGGGAGTAACTCCCCTCCCACCTCGGTCTCAGTAATCCCTTCTCCCTTGGGGCAGGGCTCCTTTCTGCCCACAGGCTGTGAGAGGGCCCTGGACCCCCTGCTCAGAGAGCAGCAGGGAGGCAACCTCCCTGGAGACTTCCTTTGTGAGCTTGCCAGCACCCAACCTGTTGTTTTTAAGGACAGGCCCTATGCCAAGCTCCATCTGCCTCAGGGACAAGCTGTTTAATGGAGCAAGAGTTGGCTCCAGGGAAGACAATAAATTTTAATGCTTCTGGACACGGCAGACAGAATCCAGACATCAGGCATGGCCACGAGGGGCCTGGGAATCACAAGCACCAACCCCTTCCTCTGCACCTGAGCTCAGGGTAGCTGGGTGACTTGTCCAAGGTCCCACAACTGGTTCAAGGCAGTTAGTTCCACAACTAGGACCAGCTGTCTCTGAGTTCTACAAAGAACAGTATCTTTTATAAAAGTTAAAAATATGCAGAGAAGAAGACAGAAAGTGAGGGGAACAGAGGAAAGGGGAGAAGTGTGTACCTTCAATCTCAAAAATGAGTGTCAGATTTTTTTCCTATGGGTTACTCCAGATGACTGGAATTTAACCCTCAAGTCTAGAAAGTGAAAACCCTATTACAAAAATCTATTCCCCTCTCCTGTGCATCAAGTCCTCCTTAACCTGCTAATCTTCACTCCCCCATTCCTGCCACAGATACTCCTTTCCATGAGGTCCCATAATGGGGAGGACAATGACCATGATGCAGTGACATCAAAGGAACAGGGGCCTTCTGCCCTCCAGAGAGCAAGTCACAAGTGAGCTCGATTATTACCTGCCTCCCTAATGTGGCTGGGATCAGAATTTCCTATCCCACACATTCAGCATTAACAAAACACATCAGCGGTGAACCAGAGAAGGCCCCATGATGACACTCAACACCGTGTGCCTACATGGCATTGAATGGATAATCAAATTAACGACCGAGTGCACGAATGAGTGAAACTGACAGCTCTTCTGACCACAAGCTTAGAAACTGGGTTTTCTGATAACTCAGTAACCCATCTCCCACCCAACTCCACTGCAGCTTCAAGTCTTTCTCCTAATTCTTCATGGGGAAAACAATGCCAGTGTAATTGGCTGGCTCGGGGTCTACGGTTCTGGTCTTGACTCAAGCCCATAAGAACCCTAAGAGAGCCACGTGGGGCCAGCATAGGGAGGGCCTCATGCCGAGGACAGGTAGTGAACAAGACGGGCAAGTGCACGTTCTTTGCTCATCTGGAGGTCATGTTCTAATGGAGAGAATCAGAGAAAAAATATGGAACAAAATAATCTCAGAGAAATGTCAGAGCTAAACCAGTGACCAGGGGAGTTGCTTTAGATTTGGACCATCAGGGAAAACAACCCCAGACCTGCTAAATCAAGATCTGCATTTCAACAAGAACAAGATTGCCCAGTGAAGTGTATGTCCATGAAAGTTTGAGAAACTCTGGTCTGTGGCAATCAAAAAATGATTGTTGAATGAATGAATGAATGAATGAATGAATGCCTTGCATATCAAGTTTCCAATTCCAACTGCACCCCTCACAGCAACCAGACAGCCTCCCCATCCCAGACAGCAAGGAGGGTGTCAACTTCACACCCTATAAAGCAGGATGGCTGACAACTGTCAGCAGACCATGAGGAGACCACCAGCCCACTTGAGGATCAGATCACCCAACAGTTGCCCCACGCCCAAGTCTTTCACAGCCTCGGCTCCCTCCACACCTCACTGCATCCCCACAGCCTCACGTGAAGCTCTAGAGTCCATGACTAGTCCCTAAATGGCCATCGGATCCTCACAGTTTGGTTAAAAATACTCTCCACACTTGTTAGGTCTCCCCACCGTTATTAAATCACCTTAAAGAATCTGACAACTATAATTAACAAAATATGTAAATCCCAACTTTCCATAGAGAGCACACCCTTCTAAGTTAATACTGGAGCAGAGCAAGGCAGAAAAGGGGGTGAGGTCAGTCACTTCTTCCTGCGAGACCTACAAGTGATTGAAACTGGGTGATTCCAGCAAGAAGAGCAGGGCTTTCGTCGCTTGAAGCTGAACTAACTTCTAACAATCTATAAGCAATATGTGCTTAGAAAAGCAAGTAGACACAAGACATAAACTGAAGACCGGGCGACTTCCCTCTACTCCACCCACGGAATCCGAGCTGTCAGTGTTCGGAGACCTTAACCGACACGTGAGTCAACACGGTGTCTGCCTAACCCTGAAACTCCTCTGGCCTTAGTGTGAAAATAGATATGTGCAGTTCTCAATTAAATGTTAATTTTTCTTGTGTGTGAGGGGGGAGTCACATTTGTAAAGCTGGAAACTGCTTTCCTTTCTAAATAGAGCCCTCCCCAGTCTGGGAGGAAAGGCTAGTGACTCCCAACCCACACTTGAAGGTGGTAGAGTAGGTTGCCTTTGAAATAAAGCCAAAGCCTGGGAACTGCTGAGAAATAAGCTGTAAGATGTCTCAAATGGGGATCATCAGCACTCACCTTAATTTCCTCTTTATCCAGACTATTAGGAGAATGAAGGAAATAAGAGAAAGATCTCAGCAAAGTACTAGGGAGAAAGTTAAACTGTAGTCACCCCACCAACCAACACAAAACATGCCAACACCATCTCACTGGACATCCCTGGGGCTGCATTATCCAGACAAGAGTGGTGATATCACTAAAGTGGACCAAAGCCATTCTCAGCCTCCCACCATTTGGCTAGCAGAGTCACCACCAATGGGGTTTCACTGACCCCTTTTTGCTCCGCACTCTAATTTCAGGTGGGGAAGAGTCTTGTAGCGTAATAATGCATTGACTTCTGCAATGCATTGTGACCCAAGACAGAAGTTTCCAGTCTATCTAAGACCCTGTACAGTACCCATTGGCCATTGTTGGGCCAAATCCTCCTGGATGCCTATTTTTGGAAGTAGTTTTACCGAAAGACAGCCATGCCATTCGTTCACATATCACTCATGGATGCTTTGCTCTGTAGCTGCACAGTTGAGAAGCTGTGACAGACACCATAGGGCAAGCCTAAAATGTTTACTACCTGGCCCTTGAAGAAAAAGTGCGTCTCAGAAGAGGCAATATTTACAGCAAAGCAAAAGCACAAGGTACTTGCGTTCTGCTTAAAGAAGGTCAAGATATTTGGCTGATGACCAAGTCCCCAAGATCCTGATCTCTAAACTTAAAAGTAATTTTGTGTTTCTAACACAATGGGGTGGACCAACATGTGGGAAGGTGAACCAAGCAAAACACTATAAATAACAAAGAACCCAGACTGCTCCTCTGCTGTGGGTTGTAGGTTGTACAGTAGAAAAGCCCAAAGGAACTGTCCCTCTAACCAGTGGCTGTTACCTCCAACCAATGTTCCCTGGACGGTGACTCAGTGTGGCCGAGGGGTGCCTCTAATCCAGTGTCCAAAGGGCGGTCAGGTGGGGATCAACTCTGATTCCCAGTGTACAATTTGCAGCCAGCTGAGAAATAATGGCCTCTGAAGCTCTGCTCTTCTAGGCGTTTCTTCCAGCGGGAGTCCTCATTTCAAACCGGTCTGGGTCTTCCCACGGTTCCCCCTCCCCTCCTTCAAAGGGCAGGCGGCAGAGCTTAGGCTTGTCCATCACGCGGAGCCCTCCAAGCAAAATCATTACTCGCCTCACATCTCCGCTGCCTTTGCGTCCCCTCTCTGGGCCCCTGAGGAGGTGGAACCGGAAATAACTCACAATCTTTTTTTTTAAAGAAACTAAGACCTGAATATAAAATCTGCAAAAATCCTGATGATGATACAGAAATATCCCTTAGAATAGTTCTTGCCTTTTTTTCCCCCAACACTGGTCCCAACTTTGGCATTTTCCTTTTATCATATATTTTCTATGGACTCCGAGGTGGGCAATTTGCCAGGAGAATGTGAAAAGGGGGAAGATGATCTGAAAGGAAGGGATTTTGCAGTAGATGTCCCCAGTCACCTCGTTCCCTCCCCACTCCCTACAGCCAGTCCCTGCCCCGAACCCGGGCAGCACTTCACAGCCCAACCCGAAATGCCATGAATCGGCACACGGGAGCCCTTGTGTGCTCTTCTGGATGCTTACTGCACTCGTGTTTTGACGATCTGCATATATTTTCCTTTCTTCCCACCAGATTTATCACTGTCTCTGGTATCTGAGAAAACCAACTGTTCTGCTGTGAAGGACAAGGTCAGTTTATGTCTGGAATGGTCTTCACAGAGATGGGGAAGGCAGGGAAGGATTTTATAACTGTGTTGATGATGGTACTAGTTAACTTTGCTGAAAAGGCAGTCTTGCAGTTTGACAATTAACCCATTCTACTTGGAAAGTCTTGCCCTTTTGGAAACTCTTGGTTGGCCTCCGACGGCCGTCTTCATTGCCGACAGATGCCTGCCTGTGTTCAGAAAGGCAGGGGCCCAGCTGTAAGGATGAATTGTGCATGGTCTGTGCAGGTTACAGCTCACTCCCCCCGCCCCTTTGTTCGGCTTTTCTTGCCTCTCCTGCAGCTAAGAAAGGCCATGTCACCCAGTTCTGGACAAGGAGATGTAAGAAGACCACAGGGAGGGATCTGAAGCAGAACCTGGAACAGAGTAAGCTCTCTATAAACTTTAGGTATTGTTATTGTTGTTATTATTATCATTATTAGTTTTAATAATACCCCTCCTTCCCTTTTGTCTCCCCCTCTTTTTTCCCCTCCAACCTCCGGTGGTGAGCTGGGGCTGGTTCAGACCAACTCAAAAGAGCTGAATTCAACGTCTCGTTAGTAGCTTGAAATCAGCCATGGTGGGAATAGTTACACCCCGGACTGGGCAAATGCCACAAATCAAGACTCTTTTTCCTAGAGAACTAACAGTTAAACATCTATCAGCACACCATTTCTACTTCCCTCCTTCCTCTTTCCAACTATTCATCTTCCTGTCATAAACCACTGAGTACCTACTGTGTGCAGGGCATTGTGTCAGGTTCTCCTTGAGAGTTCAAAGGTGAGTAAACCATTGCCCTGCCTTCAATGAGTTTACAGTATAGCAATAAATTTGTATCAATTATGGTACATTTGGCTGCAACTAATAAAAAACTTAAGCAGCAGTGATTCACTTAAGAAAGTCTGGAGGTAGGCATTGGTCCAACCACCCAGCAGAGTCATCAAGGATCCCAACAGTTCCACCCTTCTCAGTAGCCATCCTCTGCACATCAACGTCTCCCCCTCCTGATCCCTGTCTCATGTACATGAAAGAGCTGCTACAGGCCCAGGTATTGAGACTGAATTCAAAAGCAGGAAGCAAGCAGGGGCTTCTTTTCTTTTTAACCGAGAAGAAAATCATTTAATCCCTGTAACAAATTCATGTGGTAGCTACTATAACTATTCCCATTTTATAGGAAAAATGGAAGCCCTAAAAGATTAAATAATTTGCTTTAGGCCACACAGCTTGAGCAGCTAGAATATAAACCCAAACATTCTGACTCCAGAGCCTACGCTTTCTGTCAGATATACCACTCACTAGATATGCTCACACTTGGGAGCAAGACCCTGCAACCTTCCGCTTAGTCGCACTGTCTTCCAATCTCTACTGTTGCTGTATTCATTTCCAGCCTAAGACTTTTTGTTGCTCAGGGACGGGAATTCCATTTGCCTGTTATTCTACGACCCCTGCCCCCAATCATGGACACAACATCGGGTGTGTGAATTTGTTAACTGACATGCAGCCGTCTGGGCTCTAAGACTATCCAACCTGAAAGGAGCATCTTGCTGCTCCTGGCGCCAGCAGGCCTGCATCTGGCTCCTTCCTGTTCTAATTGCCCACTTGAAAACCTGAAGGCTTGGGCTCCCATCCACTTGGCAATCAAACCATCTCCCTGGCCCATCTGCCTGTAACTGCACACCTCCCTTTCTGGGGCTGCATTCCTTCCTACTGTACCCGCTGTTTGAGAAGAGCTTAACAATTTGTACCATCCCAGTTACTCCCCATCACAAAAAATAACAACTCAACCCCAATTGACATTCCACCACAAACTGGTATTCCTCCCTAGAACCCGCAAGAGAAACACATCAGTATTTGTGAGAATGGCCAAAAGACTTGAATACTTTATTATTAATCTTTTTTTTTTTAAAGTAGAAAAGGAAAGTTCTCTACTTGGTTTCTCTGGTGTCTCTATGACATGTGCCAGAATCAGAAATACTACTCTACAGAAAGTCATCTGGTTTGGAAGCCTTAGTGCCACTCAACTAGTACTTTGGAGGACACCGGTCCAAAAGGCACGGCCTGGGGCTTTATTTGTCATGGCACGTTTGGGCTCACTCCCTGGGCAAGCGCCAGTTACCCAAGGGAACACACTGGTCCTGCCACCACTTCTCTCTTGACTTTTGCTTTTGGACTTTTTGTTTGGCTATGTTTTGGTTTTGTCCAGGAGAAAAAAAGAGGTGGTTGGACCGAGGTAGCTGCAGAGACCTCCAGAAGCCTGACGCGATGGAATTTTCCCTACCCTGGGAAAAAAGATCACCAGGTGCTACACTCGCCCTTTTCTGGGGTTGCGTTTCAGTTCTTTCTTCAATATGTGTTGAAGCAAACCCCAGAGCTTTCTAAACAGGCGCTCTGGGTTGCTCAGAGTGTCCCTATGATGCTAGCTGAGAACTCGGGAAGGAAAGCTAAACCCTTTACTATCCCTGGTCGATTGGAAATATCAAGAAATAAAATTGATCACTTATGGTTCTATGACCTTGAGCAAGTCACACTGTGGCTCTTCATCTCTGGGGTAATGAGTAAGTCCATGCTTGGGATCTGGAGCCAGAATATCTGAGTTCGAATCCTGCTCTGTCACTAACTAAGTGAAATCTTGGGCAAGTTACTTAACAGTTCTGTGTCTAAGTGTCTTGAGTTCTGGTATCTACTTTCAGGGCACTGTTGAGAGGAGTAAATCTGAAAATTTTACACATAGATACTGAGAAGAGAGCCTGACATATGGCTTTGTTTGTAGTTAATGTTACTTCTTATTATTATCATGTGCCTCACCAGATCTTGGTAGAACTATGAAAACTAACATATTAGAACATAGTTTCCATTCAATAAAGATAAGTTTCCCTCTGAAAAAAACAGATTAAGTGTCTTACTATCCATGTGTTCTATATTTAAGCCTAGGTTTCTCGATAGTCAATCAATCAACCAAGCCTGTGCCCGACGGCCAGAGACTAGGACTGTTATTCTCAAAGCCCTGACTCTGAGCGGTTTTCCCCCCATCCTCCATCGGAACACAGTCACATTCATTCTTCAAAGGAAACCAGGACAGACTCCGCAAAGGAAGGCTGGAATGGCTCATCAGTCCCCAGGGTCCCTGCCCCAGAGTTCGGCAAAGCCAGGAGGCCTGCCGGCCCCGGAGGGGCCACGAGCTCCGTCCTTAAACCTCCCACGGACAGCGGGACAGAGAAGTTGAGAAGGCAAAGAACTGCTATCCCCCCCACCCCCCAATTTGTAAGAAAACTCGCCTGGGGTCCTTTTCTCCCTTTCATTCTGCAGGTAACAGCGAGGATGTTCAGCCAGGACTTATGCCTATTTCTGGGGATTTCTCGCTTTCCACAGAGACAACCCAAACAGAAAGGACAGTGTACCAGTCCTGGACGCCTCCCACTTGTCAGAACAAGGACCCGACAGGCTGGTTCCCATAAGCAACACCCCGCATTGCTCAGCCGCAGGGCAAAATGACGGCACACTCCTAAACCACACAGTCGCTGCGACAGGGCCAGCGTCTACCCCGTCAGCTCGCTGCAGTGACTCAGATGGGGCCGAAAATGACACCATTGTTACCTAGAGAAACCCAAAAGAAAGTACCTAATCCGTTACCTCCGGGGGAGGCTGGCGGCCGCCACAGCTCACCATTTCAGCTCCGACTTCTGATTTCCACAACAGCAAGACTCATTTGCTCCCTTACCCTCCCCCTGCCCTGCCAATCTGGTAGTTTTTCTGTGCTGACAAGGGGCACGCTCCCCATAGTTTACGCTGTCCTCAAACAGCCTTACCTACGTTCATCGTTTTCTGCAAAGGCAGTAATCAGTTCTTCACATACTTCTTAACTGCTGCCCAAAGTAAGCAAAGGGCAGAACATCAACAATCAGCCCAGTCCAGGGGAATTGGGTGGTTACTAGGGAGGGGGAGGGGGGTAGAGAAAGAAGCAGGAGAAAGAGAGAAAACTGTAACATGACTTTAGTGACCGTCACCGTGCGCTTCGTGACGCTGCAGATAAAGTACAGGACTGACCCGCAGGTACTCATTTCCCTGCACTTAAACCTCAGGGCTCCTGTAAGAGGGAGCCAAATGGGGGGGGACAATGACACACTACCACATTCCTCTGCAGAAACATTCAGAAGGCATGGGAGGCTAGAGGAGATCACCACTCCCCTCCAGCCACTCAGGAACAAATATGACAGGGACACAAACACCGACCTGTCCTGCTCGTGTAAAAACTGGAAACGGGCCACGTGTCACCCACCCTCGTCTAAACAGTCCCCTCCTTTGTCCATGAGGACCTCCCAGAGACCCAGGGCAAGCATATAACACAAAACGTACCATCTGAATCACTTTTAAGTATACACTTCAGGGCATGAAATACACTCACACTGTTGCGCGGCCATCACCTCCATCCATCTGCAGAATTTTTTCATCTCCCCAAACTAAAAGTCTGTACCCGTTGAATAACTCCCCGTACCCGCCCCCTCCTCACCCCCTCCACCCCAGCCCTGGCAACCACCATTCTACTTTCTGTTTCTGTTCTGACTGTTCTAGGTACCTCACGTAAGGGGAGTGAGCCAGGCTTTGTCCTTTTGTGACTGACAATTCATTTATCATGTCCTCTGAAAGGCTTATCCTGCTGTAGCACGAGTCAGCATTTCCTTCCTTTCTAAGGCTGAGTAATTTCATTGTACGGATATACCCTGTGTTTACCCATCGTATCTCAATGGACATTTGGGTTATTTCCACTATTTGGCTATTGTGTAGAATGGGCTATAAATATTGGTGCACAAGATCTGCTCGACCGCTTTCAGCTCTCTCGGGCGTGTGCAAAGTGAATCGCGCTGGTCACTGCGCTGCAGTTCTGAGGAGCTGCCCGCCGTCTTCCTTGGCGGCCGCCTGTGGGTTGTTTCTCACACAGGTGCCAGGACGCTCCCCACGACATCTAAGCACGCCTCACTTTTCTCGGGTGAGGAGCGATGGCGTCACCTGCTCATCCCAACCGGACCTTCCACACCGGGATGCTGCAAATGGGACTAAGACATGGAAGCTGCTGGAGGGTGGACGCGGGGGTTTCCTATCCAGGCACACGGGGCATGCCAGCGCCTAAGGCCCTTCCTTCCCCTCCAGATTAGCCATCAGGACGTCCCTTTCCCGGCCCTTTCCTCACTGTTTTCCCCACTTCCCGCATGAAATAGAACCAAGAGCGAGAGTGTCTCTAAAATATCAGACAAACCCATTCTGAGCGACTATCCCATCCTTAACCGCGGGGTTCAAACGAGGTGCTGGTCAAAATTCTACTTTACAGCGTCCACTGGGCCACCAGGACATGTAACCAACGTTAAGGGAACTGCTTCCTAAACATCTCTATCGCTACTTTCTTTTCAGTGAAAAGAAAGAACAGCACGGAGATTACAAATGACATGCACGCTGAACACAGAGCACGTTTCGTGGAAAGGGTCTCGCAGGCACTGAGAAGAAAGCCCCAGAAGGGATGTCATTTCAGATGTGAACTTCTCAGGCAGGTGATGAATCGCTCTGTAGGTCGACACCATTCCGGTAGGTCACCTTTGAGGACATGGCATCTCTGGAGCAAAGTCAAAGACTGACGGTTCACCACCAAAGGAGGACAGCATGACCAGGGCAGATAAAAACTTTTTAAGAGAGTGTGTGTGTGTGTGTGTGTGTGTGTGTGTGTTAGGAAAAAAGGTTGCTGGATATAACCCCAGAGATTTTTCTTACTTTGAAAATATTTTGTAGGATAAAAATTGAAGCTGCATTTAGATCCTTGTTCTCAGAAGCTGGCATGTCGCCGACTTCAGAGACGTCGGGTCTTCTAAAAATCTTTCGGAAGTTCTGCCACTGGCTTTGTGCTTTTGCTTATCAAAATGCAGTAGACGAAAAAGTATTTTTCTGACCTGACTTCAACCTTAACTCAAGAAGCAAAATCTTAGAGGGAAAGCTCAATCTCCACTTCTTCAATTACACAAACACACACACACACACACACACACACACACACACGCACACACGATTAGATAAGATCATGTTTCCAGAATGAAAACCTGGGCCATTTTAGGGCATCACAATTCTGCCTGGCTCACCGCAGGCCATCTGGAGCCTTCATCTCCAGTTCTCATTAGCTTAGTAATTAGAGAGGAGGGAGCTTTGGCGTTCCCAAACCGAACACTGCGGTTTTACCCATTTGCAAGTTTCCCCAAAGGTCCTTGACATGTCATCAGTCATTTCTGATTTTGCTGTGACACAAATCTGAGTCAAGAGCATCCAGGTGAGGGAAGAGGACAGGAGAGGGGCCTGGGGTCACCAGAGACCTGCCCTTTTGGCCCAGTGGCTTGTGGTTCCTATCTCGTGCATGCCCGCACACTCTTACCTTCATTCTTTCTTTGCAAAAATATGGCTTTCCCCAAAAGGCTGCCTGCCAGAGCTATTGACAGAGCAAAACTAAAATTACAAAGTCTAGAAATTGATGGTTAGCTAAAAATGGTGACTTCCCCGAAATCCAAGATGCTACCTATATTCTTCTTATGAATCTTAAATTACAATAAAAATTAAAAACATAGGTCAGTTTAATGGCAAACTTTATTTACTAATGTTTATAACTTTTACTGTTATATTTACATCACTATTAAAGCCTGAAGATAACTAAAGTTTTCAGTTTATGCTTTACTACCTATCATGCTATCATGGGTGACAATTTGGGGAATATGAGAAGGTCTTGAGATACATCCCTCCTGTGGGGGCAAGGGTCCTGACTTGTCGTGACTTTCAGTCCCTTACACTATTGACCTCCTCCACCTTCTTTCTGAGCATCTTATAATTCCTCTATGCAGCCATCCTACTTTGAGACGTTCCCTATTTTAAATATTTCATCTTATGGTCCACACACTGACACAGTTTTTCATCCATGTCTCCCTACTTTTAATTCACAAAATATGGCAGTTGCGTCTGTAATACAAGACAAATACTAGGTTTGGTGCTTTATATGCATTATCTTATCAGAGCCTCTCGGGGAGATACCAATATTATTGCCTGCATTTTACAGATGCACAGACAGAGAAGGGAGGTAACTTGCCCGAGGTCACACAGTGGGCAGGTGCTGGAGCCAGGAATAAATGCAGGGCTATGTGCTGTACAGCCTGGACTCCGCTGTCCCAGGGGGAAAGCGGTAAGTGGAGTCATCGGCTAGTGTGGGTAGCAGGGAAGAAAGGTTAGCAAATAGATATAACTTTTTGCTTTCCAAATTCGATTACCCAGCTCTGCCAAGTACCACCTGTGCAACGTTGGGCAACATGTCTCTGTGCGCTACAGTTCTCTGTGCCTCAGTTTCTTCATCTGTAATATAAGGATAATGACAGCAGCTGCCTGACAGGGCTGCTGTGCGGCTTAAACGAGTTAGCACGTGTTAAGTGTGAACGCTGCGTCTGGCACATGAGAAGTGTGAGCAGGCGTGAGCTTTCACTGTGATTACTTGAACTTCTGAGGCCTCACTCATTCAAAAATCAGCACTTCTCAAAATATCGATGGCAAGTGTCCCCCAGAGATGGATGCTGTAATACTGAACTATGGTATGAATTGGAAATCGGGGAGCTGTTTCCAAACGTCAAGATATTTGGCCGACTAACCTGTAATGTTTACACAAATAAGCCATCATTCTCTCCATGAAGGAAATTACAATCTAGTAGTGGGAAGAAACACAGTGGATTTTAATAAAATGCAGGATGGAGAAATTACTGGATACAGGTAAGGGCAACTTTTTTTTTTAATTCTCTTGAACACACCCCTAAGTGCAGGCTGCAGATACTGACTTCCTCCCAAAGGACACCTATGCAAAGGGGCGGGGGACAACTTTACAATGGAGGAACTGGACAAGTACTGCCACACCCAGGTGCACAAGGTCAACAGTGATAAAGCATGTGAAGAGTATGTACCCTTGATATGATGTGATAATCATGGCAATTGACCTCTGTAGTCATCCTCCCCAAATCCCGAAACAACAGCCAATTCATGAGATAAACAAGAGACAAATCCCAATTAAATATATTCTACCAAATACCTGACCACTATTCCTCAAAACTTGAAAAGAATGTATATTCTGCTGCATTGGGGTGACATGCTCTGAAGATATCAATTAAGTCCATCTGGTCTAGTGTGTCATTTAATGCTGCTATTTCCTTGTTGAGTTTTCTATCTGGAAGATCTATCCTTCTACGTCAATGGAGTGTTAAAATCCCCTACTATGACTGTATTACTGTGGATCTCTCCCTTTGTGTCCACCAGCATTTGTTTTATATACTTAGGAGCTCCTACATTGGGTGCATAAATATTTATAAGGGTTATATCCTCTTGTTGGATTGCTCCCTTTATCATGATGTAGTGTCCTTATTTGTCTCTTACTATAGCCTTTGTTTTAGAGTCTATTTTGTCAGATATAAGTATTGCTACCCCAGCTTTTTCTTCATTTCCATGTGCATGAAATATCTTTTTCCTTCTTTTTACTTTTAGTCCGTATCTTTGGTTCTGAGATGGGTCTCTTGTAGACAGCATATACAGTGGTACCTCGGTTTTCTAATGTGATCCATTCCGGGAGACTGTTCGAGTTTTGAAACGTTCGAGAACCGAGTGATCAACAGCCAACAGCTAGGCCTCAGGATCTTGCCCTCAGCAGAAGCTGTGTGGCATGTTCGACTTCTGAGGTGTGTTCAAAAACCGAAGCATTTCCTTCCGGGTTTACGGCATTCGTAAACCGAAATGTTGGTCAACAGAGATGTTCGAAAGTCAAGAAACCACTATATATGGGTCTCGTTTTCTTATCCATTCAGCTACCCTAGATCTTTTGATTGGAGCATTCAAGCCACTTACATTTAAAGTGGCTATTGATAGGTGCGTATTTACTGCCATTTTATTATTTTAACTATGTTCCTCTGTTTTATTTTGTTTTACTTTTCTCCTTCTTCTTAAAGACGACCTTCTAACAGTTCTTATATTACTGGTTTGGTGGTAAACAAGTTCCTTTAGCTTTTTCTTGTCTGGGAAGTTCTTTATTTCTCCTTCAATTTTAAGTGATAGCTTTGCTGGGTAAAGTAATCTTAGTTGTAGGTCCTTGCTTTTTATCACTTTGAATATTTCATGCCAACCCCTTCTGGCCTGAAATGTTTCTGTTGAAAAAACATCTGACAGTCTTATGGGAGTTCCCTTGTAGGAAACTGTCTCTCTCACTGCTTTTAGGATTCTTTCTTTGTCTTTAACTTTTGCTGTTTTAATGATAATGTATCTTTGGGTTCATCTTGTTTGGGACTCTCTGCATTTCCTGGACTTGTGTGTTGTTTTCCCTCACCAGGCTAGGGAATTTTTCAGTCATTATTTCTTCACATAGGTTTTCAATCCCTTGCTCACTCTCTTCTCCTTCTGGTACCACTACGATGTGAATGTTGGAAAGCTTCGTGTTTTCCCAAAGGTCCCTTAAACTATCCTCATTTTTTAAAATTCTTTTTTTCTTTTTGCTGCTCTGATTGGGTGTGTTCTGCTACCTTGTCTTCCAAATTGCTGATTCGATCTTCTGCTTCATTTATTCCTTCTAGTGTATGCTTCATTTTGAATATTGTATTCTTCACTTCTGACTGGTTCTTTTTTATGTTCTTTTTCATTCTTACTATCTCTTTGTTTAAGTTCTCAATGATTTCATCCATTCTTCCTCTCAGTTTCTTGAGCATCCTTATAACCATTGTTTTGAACTCTATATCTGGTAGATCGTTGGCCTCCATGTCATTTAGTTCTTTTTCTGGAGATTTCTCCTATTCTTTCATTTGGGGCATGTTTCTTTGCCTTGTCTCCCCATTTTTTCTGTCTGTTTCTGTGTATCAGGTTGATCTGCTATGTCATCTAGTCTTGATAGGGTGACCTCATGCAGTAGCTACCGTGTGGGACCCAGAGGTACTATCTCCTTGATCACCAGAGCTGGGTGCTCCAGGAATGTCCTTTGTTTGGGTTAGGTGAGCCCTCTATTGTAAATGAGTCTTGACTGTTATTGGCCCACTCACACATGAGGTCAACCCTCAGACTGACTGTGAGGATTGACCCTGGCTATAGTGTATGAGCTGCTATGCAGGTGCCAACCATATGAAGCAGAATTCGCCTCAGCAGGGCCTGGAGCATGCTGAGATTTCCCTTCAGATGTGCCACTTGTGACAGTAGTTGGATCCTGCTCTGATGTTTTCTGAAAATTGCCACTGGATGTGTTGGTTCTGGCACTTCTTGGGAGGGCCTCTTGATGCAGGTCAATGTCAGACACTGCCTATAACTGGCCCTGGTTGAGCTGATTGGAACTACAAAGCAATCCACAGTTTGTGGCTGCCTCTGCTGTGCTTGGGTGTATGTGGGAAGGACCAAACTATGCAACAACATGGAACCCAGGGGCAGGTCAGAAAAAGGCCCAAGGTTCCGCAAGATCTGCCTCTACCTGCCTCAGCCTGCCTTGGCCTGCTGGCTGACTGTTAGGCTCAGTCACTGAGAGAGCCTCTGGTGGTACTCGAGTTCCATGAGGTAGGTTCTCATTGAGTCACCAACAGGGGCTAGTGGTGTTCACCATCCTGATACAGGTTCAAACCTGGCGTTAGTGCTGGCTCTGAGGCCACTCAGCAAAAGTCCCAGAGTACACCAAGGCTAGCTGCCAGCCACAGGGTGCCTGCAGACATTTGTGGTAGGGTAAGGTCTCAGGGAGTCACCAGAGTGAGACCAGCAGAGTTTATCAGGCCCAAACATACCAAGATTTGGCCATGTGAAGGGACAGTTCCACACTAGTCATGTGTGTGAGGAAAAATTACCCTTGTCCTAGAACCATCAGTCTGTCCCAGATTCTGCCAGACCTCCTGGAGAGCCTGAGTTCAGCAGGGCAGGGCCACCAGGAGTCAGGAGGGTGGAGCTAGTGGATCTCCTATGAATGGAAATGCCTGTCAGGCTTGGGGTAAGGTAGGGTGAATAGTCCCCACCCCAGAGCCATACAACTCAGTCACTAACGCCTCCTGAGTTTGCCTAGACATCTACACCCCAGGCCCAGGCAGCTGACTCCTCTGAAGGGCATGAGCTCCAGAGGGTGGGGTGACAAGAAGTCAAGAGTACTGGGCTATTGCATTTCCCTAGGCTGATGCTGTATGTGCCAGCCAAGAAAGATGACTCAGCACTGGAGTCCCAGGGGCTGTCCCCTCAGCTCTCTCCCCCGGGCCACAAACTCTAGTCTCTCCTCACATGACTAGTCTGCCTTGCCATTCAGCCAAGAATGAGTGGTTGTGAATGAAATTTTGTGCCTTGGCCCTTTAAGAGGGCACCTGTGCGTCTAACAGACTACCATCTCTCCCTGGTGGACAGAATCCCCGCTGACTTTCACAGCCAGATGTTATGTGGGCACCTCTTCCTGGCTCTGGTGCTCTGGGCTTGGGAGCCTGGTGTGGAGCTGAAACCTTATGCTCCTCAGGGGAAACCTTTGCAGCTGAGATATCCCTCCATAATCTCAGCCACCACCCCTGAGAGCCAGGCCAGCCCTTTTTGCAGCTCTGCCCTTCCTACCAATCTCTGCGTGGCTCCTCTGTAAATCCTTGGTTATCCCTAAAGCTCTTCTTAAATTAAAAATGCATTAAAAATATTTTTGAAATTTCTATTTAACAGCCAACTCAAAATCTCAAGGACCAAGTGGAGCATGAATTCATCTACAGTTTTCTTGGGAGTGGTGTGGTTCAGGGAGGTTCTGTAACTTGCCTGCAATGTGTCTGCTGGAAAAAGACTAAGCAGACATTTCAAACCTAGTCACTGAACTTCAAAGCCTACTCAGTTAAAACCTGGCCACATTGTCCCCTACTATGATGGAAAGCCCATGTGGCTATCTCAAGACCAGTGCTACTTCAATGCTGGGCACCATGAGTCCTGCTTCGCTAGAAGTCCCACCTGATGAGCTGTGTGTCCATGGAAAAGCCCAGTCCACCTCCCTAGGATTTGCTGTTTTAGATCATCTGTGTCTCACAACCACACCCCATTCCAAGATGACATCTTCCCAAGTTGATGGGCAATTTACGTCCACCTCAAATGTATTCGAGCTCATCATTCTTCATCTCATTCCAAAGTGACACGATTATGGAAACTGTGAGCTGGTATTTTCTCCAAAACTACACCTTTTCATTCCCCACGCCTGTGTGCAATGTGGTCTGTTACCCAAAGAGCAGCCGTGGACTTGCCTGAACCTGACGGCGAAGGAACAGCCTCATTATAGGCTTCCAGAATGCTCCCCAGGGAGCTTAGGCTCTTAGGACTGCTGCCTCTGACTCACACTGAACCTTCCAAAGACCAAGGATTTTCAGCCATAGATGCTAGGGCTAGACAACAGCTACATCACCATCAGCCATGTTCCAGGCACAGAGAAGGGACATGGAGGAAAACAAAGATGAAGAAGGCAGGAAGCCTCTTCAAAGGCACATGCCGTCAGCAGGGAAACGGCATAAACCTCACCATCATCACTCATAACCGCCCTGTACTATCTGACTGGCTCTTGGAGAAGTGTTTTACAAATATCTCTTACTTAATGCTTGAAAACCCCCTCTGAGGTGGTTGCTCTTATCTCCCCTTTACAGATGAGAACAGGAAGGCAGAGAGCTATGAAACCTTTCAGGCAGCAGAACCAAGATGAGCAGAGTCATGATCCAAAACCTAGACTCCTCGCTATCCACGGGAGAAAGTGAGATATGGTGGCACCAGCTACTGTGGGTAACTGGGAAGAATATGAAGCGAAGTGCGGGACAGTTTATAAAAGGATGTTACCTGGGCAGGTAAGGCCCAAGATCCTGCATTTCTAACATCTAACAACGGTAACACCGATGCTGCAGGTCCTTGGACCACACATCGAGTAGGAGGCCTGACTTCACCACAAAGGCGATAAACTCAGAGCAGTGCGAAAAAGAGGCTGGTCTCGTTAGACTTACATCCTGGCTTTATGGACACCAGCACCAGACTTCAAGTAAATCAAATGGTCTGACTCTGCCTGGAAAGGGAGTGAGAAGGTGCTCACTCTCATTTCTCATGAACTCCAGGGAATCACTTCTCAGCCTTTCTGAACCCATGTCCCCAAGATGCTTTCTTAGCTCATCTTGCCCCTGCTAGGAAAGAAGATTTGTCCAGTTTCATACTCTCTGCATTTTATATAGAAAAAAGCAACAAATTAAATTGATATGCTTTATCAAATTACACTCTCTCCCTCATTTCTAATGCACATCCCTTCTCTATGTTGCTGACCCATCACAGAAAATAGCTGAACTAATAGGCATCATAAAGGAAAGTTAATGTAATATAGGAAAAAGGTTGTCCTTCACAATCTAACTGTCTAACACAATCTAACATAGTACTCCAGAATGAATCTGCTTATTATTAATATTGAATCCAAAGCTAGGACCTCTTTCATATGTCTATGTATAAATGTATTCTAAATTAAAATTTCTGTAGTGTCATAAAGGATTGCATGATCCTGTCTAGGAAATAATGCCCTGGTTTATAACTCTGAGGTTAGCTCTAAGTAAATAAATGCCATCCCAGACACATAGGCAGTGTATTCTCCGACCCCCCAGGTCTCCCCATCTGCTCGGTGTACCCATATGGATTTAATTTTAGTAGATATTGAACTATTTTGGCCATGGGAGACGAGCAGATATTTTCAATGCCTCTGTTCCACAATGTAAGGTTTATGTTCCTAGAGGTAAACAACATTCCACATTGCTTCTGGAATGCAGCGCCGTCAAAGAGTCAGTGTGGGATCTGGCCCTGAGGTTTAAGGACACGAAGACCTCCTGGGGATGAGCAGATTAGAACACCCAGACATTCTGCTCAGGCATCTGCAGCTGACACCCAGTGCATGGTGACCCATGGAGCCAAGGACAGACGCTCCCAAAGACAAGCTGCCGCCCCAACAGGAGACAGTCCCAGGACTCTGATGTCTTTTCATTCCACCCTGAAATCCAGGAAGATGAGGGCGTCTCCGTGGTAACGTCAAGGACAGGGCTCTTGACCTATAACTCAGTCACAGACCCCAAAGGCAGTGAGGCCTCTGAAAAGAGGATCCAAAGGTACATGTCACACTTCCAAGTCTTCTTACAATAAGAAGAAACAGCTCCCGCCAGGAATGTTTTTACAACCTAGTATGAGGTAGTCTTCTAGCCAGAATCTCTGCCTCAACAGTTCTACAAAAATGCAAATGTGTCAGGTTTAACCATAATTAGCTTTTTAAAAAATGTGTAATTCGCATATGAAATTGCCTAAGGAAGATGGGATGGTACAGCTAATCAGAAACTTGGTTCTGGGAACTAAGAATAATTGAGCTCCTTAATAAAATTAAATAAAAAATGTATGTTCTGGTAACCAATAAACTAGTACGCAAATGAAAATAATCCAAACAAAAAGCTCCCCCTGAAATCACTCCACACATCCATTAGTTTCTTCAATCTAGCAGCCTGGAGATTAGCAGAGCTTCTAGGTCTTGTCTCTTTCATGGAAGGAACCAGGCAGAGCCAACACCGGATTACTCACCGCATCCTTCCTTCCTGGGGAAAAAACATTAAGGTGATAGCAGCTTCTCTCACCCCCTCGGTGGGATGAACTGAAATCCATCCACCTGGCCGCCTTCAGATATGTGTATCTAATGTGATAAAAATGAATTTAAAAGTCACTCAATACTAAGTAGAAAGTTCAGTGACATGGAAATTGCTAAACAGGGATCCCGAGCAGCAAGTAAATAACTGCACTGGGAAAAGTATTGTTGGAAATGTGTCCTTGCTCTGTTTCCCTGGCTCCAAGGGAAAGCAGCAGAGTTAAGAAGCTAAATCTTGAGAGGGGCCAGGGAAGCTGCAGAATGTTACAGGGCCCATGTCTTCACGAGAGGTGTCTCTTATACCCTCAAAGAAAACTGAAATGAGAGGCATGATCTTTGTAATTATTGTGCCTCATCTCGGTCCTGAATAAAATATTCTGAAATAAGAAACTGAATTTGTCACAGAAATATTTAACAAGTTGCTTTGCTCAATAAGTTTATTTATCCTTAAAACTTTATATCACTGTTACATTAATAATGTCAAAGGAAAAAAGAGCTCAGTTACTTTAAAATGAACCCTGCCAAATGCCAAGAAAAACCACATTTTAGGGTTTTTTTCCTAGTAAAAACCCCGTATCTCCACTAACCCGAGACCTAACTTTTTTATGGAGTAACTTTAATCCCAATTAAAGTATTGGGGAGGGGCAGTAAATTTAAGTTTCACTCTAAAAAAAATGTCTTCACATTGCCAGCCTTATGTTAATCCAATGAAGACTTAAATAAACAGGATGTGAGCTGTACCCCCAAAAAAGACTTGTAGAAAGGTTGCATGTGACTCACTCTGAACAGCCATTGACTAGAAGGCCATTTCAGGGAGCTTTCTTTTCATTGCTTATTAATCTGCATTTGCTATGGGCTCCCACACTTCCATTCTCCCCAAAAAGCCTTAAAGATCCACAAACCACCACTTAAGGGTGTTAGGAGCACAATTTGGAGAGAAATGTATCGAGAAGAATCCTTTTGTAATACCAACAACCCTCCCTTCACTTATTTACCTATTTATTCTGTGTTCTTTGGCAAGTCCGGATTAAAGGGGTGGCGAGACACAGAGCCATCAAAACAAGACTTGGTAAAAAGTGCTCTAAATTTTAGTAACCCTCCCTATTGAACGTATTTTCAATGGTCTTTTTTTTTTTTCTTTTTTCAGAATCAGAGAAAATTAAACTCATGATCCCTACCCTTGGTACTTCACAAAATACCAACACTTTTCTACTTGATGCCAAGATGAAGTGTGACCAAGTACAAAACAGCAAATGGGTCTAAGATGCTGGGAAAGCTCAATTGTGTCCAAGGGGTCATTAAACTTCTTTCAGGACCCTCAGCTGAGGACCCTCAGCTTCTTAGATTCTTGGTCTGTAATCCAAGGGAGATGACAAGGAAACCGGCAGCCAACCAAGACAGGACCGATAAGGACAGTAAAGGGAGGTGGGTTCAAAATGCAATGGAAACTCATAAGAGAGCATCATCAAGTCTGTTGGGGGTGTAGGGGTTCAAGTGACTTGGGGCTGATCAAGAAAAAAACATGACCAGGAGAGGCAGTAATACACAATGACTTTGGGGGAAAGAGGGGCGATGACACTTGGACAAGGCTGCAGGGAGGGGAAGTCCCTCACAGCAGATAATCCAGAGGCTGGGCTCAGGGTCCTCCATTCACAGGGGAAGAAGATGAGGGAAGTCCTGGGGGAAAGAAAATGGAAAGGGCGCTCATGTGTGTCCAAGCATCCCTCAGCAGCAGGGAGGGGAATCTTCTAGTCACAGATTTCCAAAGGGCAGTAACAGCTTGGAGTCTTATAACCATGAGGCTCTATCTTATGGCTGTAGTGCCCCTAGTGTCTTATCCTATAACCATGAGGCTCTATCTTATGGCTGTAGTGCCCCTAGTATCTTATCTTATAACCATGAGGCTCTATCTTATGGCTGTAGTGCCCCTAGTGTCTTATCCTATAACCATGAGGCTCTATCTTATGGCTGTAGTGCCCCTAGTATCTTATCTTGTAACCATGAGGCTCTATCTTATGGCTGTAGTACCCCTAGTATCTTATCTTGTAACCATGAGGCTCTATCTTATCAATGGCCAACATACGCTTGTAATTTCATAGGGTATGCAAGCAGGCAGGTCCTAAATAGCTAACAATGTTCTTGTTTGGGCTGTTTTTCAAAACAATTGGATGTATAAAAATTTGAATTTGGCACTGGTGGGTTTTTGAGCTAAGGATCTTGGCCTGCAGTAAAGAAACAAAAACCCAGGGGGCCAATACACAGTGGCCACCTTTGGCTGAATTACATAACAGGACGGGGAGAGGGAGGCCTTCAGAGCGGAGACTGTGAACTAGAACTTGAAGTCAAATGTTGCCACCCAAAAAGTCAAGGGCAGGCACTCTTCCCCGCCAGGCAGCGAGAACTGCACAGACAAAGGCACAGAGGTGGGGACAACGTCCAGGCCATGTTCTAGGTGACAAGACAGGTGTCAAACTGAATAGTGGGACTGGAAGCCAGGGCATGAGGGAGGGAGGTGGCCGGAGAGGACAGAAAGAAATGAGACCAACGGGGGTTAGGACTTCCGCACATGAATTTTGGGAGGTCACAGTTCAGCCCATAACACCATTTTTCATGTCATTTGAAGGAGGAGCGCAGCGTGACATGAACAGGCTTTCGTTTTAGAAAGAGCACTCTGGTGGTGGCGAGAATGGGATTTGGGAAGAGAGAGCCTAGAGGCAGGTTGGCCACTGGCGAGATGATGGGATGACCAACCTTGGGCACATTTGGAGCTCGGTGGCTTTGCTCAAGACACAAGCTCTTGTTACCCACTGCAAATCCCTGCCACCCCTGCTGGAGTCCACCTGTTTGGTGAAGATGCTCAGAGCGACTGTTCCAGCACATTCCCAGGCTGGGCCTGATCACCCACCACCAAAACCTGCCAGGGTCTGGAACCCCCAGGAGCTAAACAAGCAGTGGCCTGGGGAGCAAGAACCCAAAACCAGTGCTGCAGTGAATTTCAAACCCGAGCTGGGGGCCAGGGACCTGAGGTCTGAGAGTCAACCTTCGGAGAGGAAAGACAAGAGCTCTGCTGTCCCCACTGGCCCATCAAGGCCCCTCTAACAAGCGCCCCTCGCAAATAAAGCCCCAGCAGGAAGCCCATTAACACCTCACAGGGGCAAACCTCAGGCCCAGGCAGGGGAAACTTCAAAAGACATCCCAGCAGCAGAGAACAGCAGAAAACTCATCAATCAAGTGCACCATCCCAGGAAGCGGCCGGCTGAACCGGGGGAAGGAGTCGCGCACATAAATTCAATGTCCCTGAGCCCCCATATGGCTCTCGATTTATTACCATGGAGGCCAACTGTGCTCCTTAGGATCAAGGCCTCTATAAACAGTATATAGAACCACCTCCCATGGAAAAAAAAAAAAAAAAAAAAGAAGGGAAAAAAAAAAACAACACAAGAGAAACGCTCTTTTTTAAAGAAAATAATCCTTTTGTGAAAATAATTCCCACTACACTGAACTCTGGCCTCAAGCGTTGCATAAAATCCGACTCGCTGGCAGGCCCTTTAAAAAATATATAATGTCAGTTACAATGGCCAATTGCCTTTTCGGTTTGTTGGAATTAATTTCAGGGTCAGATTTTCTCAGGAGTGGCTGGCCTGCCTGCCTGATATGCTAATCCTCAAGCGTGTCAGGTGAAAATCCATGGTTCTGTGGGTAGACTTAAAACTTTCTCCTCCTGCCTCTCTAAGGACACAAACACTCACCACCCCTTAGCTGCAAAAAACAGCTTGTTCACCGTCATCCCATCAAAGCAAAGATGGAAAAAAGATGGTATGAGAAGCACTCATGTTTCTTGGGGGACTGCTAGTTGTGTAATCCCAAAGGCACCACCAGACATCTCATTTCACCACTGAAACTTCAAGCTGCCAAGATTTTTCTCTTTTTTTTGGAAACATCCAGTCCCTTTGCCCCTAATAAATATCAAAATAGTTAGATGTCACAGTGCAGTAACTACGTGCCAGGCTTGCATTAAGCATTTTGCAAATCTCTGATCTCACTTTGTCCTGGTAATCATTACCCCAGGTGAATACTGTCACTATCCCCATTTTACAAGGAGGAGAGCTGAGGCTCAGAGAGGTTAAGTAGCTTGTCGAAGGTCACACAGGTGGAGTGGCAAAATGAAGATCCGAACCTAGATTTGCCAGACCCCAAGCCCGTGCTCTTAGCCACTCATCTGAATCCTGTCCCTGTGCTAATCTGAAAGGGACTCTCGGCCACCCAACTGGCCTTCAAGTATAATATATTTAGAAGGTGTTTTGCACTTTAATTTACCAAAGGCTCAAAAAGGAATTTTTGAATAATATACACCGTCAGACTTTTTTTAAAAGCTTGTAAGAATTCCAATAGATGCCTTAACACATGTTTGCAGGCCTCAGATTTGATCTTTTGATCTTTTTTTTCAGGATCATGATTTCTTCTCTCTTTTCCTGTTGAATTATACAAGCACTTGCCCTGTGCGTAGAGTTATGCAAAACCTGAAATCCAACTCTAGAACTTGGGTTTATAAAAACAAGTGAAAATGTCACAATGGGCACATGCCGTGCTTTGTTCAAAAGAGATGGGAATCAAAACAAAATAAAAATAGTAAGAAGTTGACTTAAAAATTAGGAAAACATCCCGCATCTTAGCCTGCTGGTTTCTTCAGGACAGGGTGTCTTACTTGACATTTTTATCCCTAGCGCCTAACACAGAATTGGCACATAGTAGGTGCTTAGTAACCATTTGCCAAAATAGAGGATGGATGGATGGATGGATGGATGGATGGATGGATGAGTAGATAAGTGGAGGGATGAAGGGATGCTTATACCAATGTTTAAAATATTGAAATTATCTGTAAGGAACTTAGTCTCTATATGTTTCCATGTCTAAGATTGTTTTCTGGCCAGATATATATTTTTTAACAGTCCATCCTGAAATCAGATAAACGTGTGACCTAGCTGCAGAGCCCACCAGCTCAGTGACGACAGGGCCACATGGGGGCTGCTACTGAACTACGACCTTCCCCAAGGACAGGCAGACAGATGCCAGCAACTGCACACTCAATAACTGCCCGCTTAACAAACACATGCTGAATGCAAATGATTTTTCTGGAAGGCAGCCCCATCTGTTGGCACCAAAACATAGTTGTGAACTTCTCTGAGTGTCCTTCCCATTCTTGAGTCGCTGTAGTAGGAACCAACATCGATCCACAGGAAGGACACTTTGGATTAGTAACTACTCCACACACAAGTCCTTCTGTAGAGCCATTCGGTTCCGATAAGGAGCAAAGAGAAAAATGCTCTGGCTCTGTGAAGACTGCACACCAAGGTCAGAGCAGCTTCACGCAGGCACCTGTCTTCCCTCCCCAGCAAACACAGCACGGGAGGTGGACTTTTTTAAAGACAGTGCTGGGGAGGGGGGAGTGCGGGAATCCCATGTGAGACTCCAGCAAACATTTCTTCAAAGGGCATGGGTGCTGCAGGGTCCCCAGGACAATAAAGAGCCAAAAAGAAAAGGGAGGGAGGGAGGGAGGGAGGGAGGGAGGGAGGGAGGGAAGGAGGGAGCTTACATATAATTTGCCATGTTAAACATAGAGAGAAATAACAGATAAATAACCAGCAAAAATAAGTAATACAACTAAATATTCCTTATACAAAAAGGTGACACGGCTCTGTGGTTTTACACAAAATAATATTTCATTTGGGAAAGCAAAGGAAAGGCATATAAACACCCCATTTAACCATTAAGGGGAAACAGGCTATGACTCGCCAGGCTGGGAGAGGGGGAGACCCATTTCAATCAGACAGTGGATGGGACCCAGATCCATTTCCCCTCAGTGTCCATGGAATGAAAGAGTCGCCGTGGGATCCCCAGGGAGCAGACACCCTTATGCAGGACACCTCCATCCAGGGCATCATCTCTGCCAGGGACACCCGAGGACAGAAGTCACAGCCTGCCCTCCTGGAATTAGGCCAGACGTAGAAGGAGTCGGGAGATGTAGGTTTCTATCTAGTTGTCCCACTAACTCAGTGTGTTCTTGGGCAAGTCACCTCACTTTGGGCCTGAGTTTCTAAAACACAAGGGTGGCATGAGACCATCTGTGAACTCCCTGCCCGCTCTGACAATCTTCAAAACCTGCACCCTTGGGAACAACCAAGCAGGCAGGCCAAAGTGTACAGGGAGGTTTCCCAAGATGCTGAGCACAGAGAAGCCGCGGGAGGGAGGAAAGCCCACCTGCTGGCAGTCCTAGTTGCCCACGCTCATCTGCGGGGGATATGTGTTACAGAAATGTGTTTAGATAAGAAGTGGTTCTATGGGGAAATGAAAGGCTAGAAACCCAGAGAAAGAGAACGTCTGCCTTAAAGGTCCCCAGGCCTTGACTCTAATGGCGAGTCTCCAAATCTCCCGCTGTAAATCTCCAGGTCATTCATTCACTAAACAAATGTGTATGAGCAACTGCACAGGAAGCTGGGGACACTGAGGTCAGCTATCATCATCATCTTATTATCACTATTATTTAATTAAAGCAGCTGGGGGAAAAGACATGTCTAATTAGGTAATGCTGGGATTCCCTTGACAGATGAAAACAGTCCATCAGCAAGATTCTGAATGTGTCCAATTCTCCCCCCACCCCCCTCCGGCTAATATATTCTAAAGGAATATCAGGCAGTTGACCTCAAAGCAAAAGGCCCACAGCCTCTAAGGCCAGAAAACAGAAGGGGTAGACACAGGCACCTCGGACCATGGACTATCTGACTTCCTGAGCAGAGGCAAGCAAAGGTCAAGGGCTCGCATGGAAATTCAAACCTCCCTCTCCAATGCTCAGAGCTCGACAGATGTGACTCCACCCACAGAACACTTTGCCGCACTGGCTGGACGCACAGAGCTTGTCCTGTCCACTGCCGGGCTCGTGCTCCAGGAAAAAGATCCTATAACTGAACAAAGTCAGTACATCCTAAGATTCTTCTTCAACAAGTGCTTTGGAATTTCCGGCGATGGAACAATCTGTCCTACGGTAAACCCAGAGTAAAAAACAAAAAAATAAAAAGTACAACTGACTAAGTAGGAGCAGCAGTGTAACTACTAGCCGTGTGCTAACTAGCCCTTCTTACTACTAATAAGTACAGCTACTGCGCCTACCCTGCTAGCTAATAACGAACTGTTAAGCTACACTGCCTCTCGCTGAATGGACCCACGCCTATTCCTTTATTGCTTCTCAGTTATCTCATGGGATGTGCAAGGCCATTGTGGAATAAGCGGAGTGGGTATTATCAGACCCATTTGGCAGGTGAGGAAACCGATGCTCAGCAGCAGTTCAGAGGCTCTTCTGAGGGCTGACAGCTCATAAGCCATAACATTTTTTTTGCTACCTCATACTGTACTGCCTGCTGTGTGGCTGTGCAGAGAGACAAATGACCCTGATGGCAGCCCTGCACCCTTGTTCAACTCTGATGCCCACTAGGAATGAGAGCTGAGGCCAAAGGAGCTCCTGTACCCCGATGGAGTACCTTTCTCTTTTACAGCTGGGCTTCCCAAACTAAACACACACACACACACACACACACACACACACGCTCTGCAAGTAGGTGCCCAGGAAAACCAGACTAGTCCTTTAAGAACCAACCCTGCACCTGCAGGAGAAACTTCGATGCAACCAAGTGCGAAGGTTTTGCTAACATGGTTCTCAGAACAGCTGTCCTGGTCCTGGGACAAGAAACCTTCACGTCTTGGCAAACCCCGCTGCAACCACGCGTCCCCACACTGCAGCCTCAGATGAATGGAAATGTCCATCTGAGCCAAGCAAACCCTACAGGCGATCACGCAGACGGCTGGTGTCAAATCAAACCTCATAACCAGTAATTACCCATCAAGCCAGGGCCATAATAATAGATTCCTTGGGGTCACTTCACTGGAAGGCAATAAGGTGGTTACTAAAGAGGGAATTGGAATTGGACAAGTATGATGACAGCCTTAAGAGAAAAGCGTTCCCCTCGCTTTTCTGCAGATATCCCTACCACAGCCTCCGAAAAAACAAACCTCTTCTCTTTGGACAAAATGCACTGCATGGCTGCCCCTAGGCACGGGAGACTTTTAGTGTGCTAGGGCAGATTTCCATATAGGACACTGAGGCCCCTCTAATTTTAAAGGAAGTCAGCTTTAGATAATGGTCTGAAAGGTGCTTCCTTTCAAAACTGCTGTAATTAAACTAGAAAAACATTAATTTGTACCCTCGTGGTAAAAGGGCTTCCTGGAAATTCCTTAAAGGAAGTCTGTAATTGATAGTGTCTATGTGTCTATACGTCATAAAAAAACAGAGGGAGGGAGGGAAGAGGGATGTGGGAGAGAGAGAGAAAGAGAGAGAACTCAAGATTTGCAGCACTGGGCCTCAAATCTCCTTATGATATTAGCTCTGACTCTATCATTTGATTGAAGAGAGAAGAAAGCATTAAAAATTTTTCTTAGGAAAACAATATTTTCTATTAAAATGCATAACACCATCTTTCAAAAGATGAAAGGACTTAGTAGAAACACCATAAACCTCAGGATTACAAAGTAAATTGCTTCTTTTGTTCAAGGCAGATTAATATCGGATCACAGATTTTTTAAAAAATAAGCCCTCCCAACATGCTCCACTGGTTGCCTCAATCATCATGCAGCTTGGGAGACTCGAGGTTGACTCTTTGTAGAGAGGGAATGAAAGGGTTGGTTATAATCACCGTCTGGAAGAACCTCAAATCCTGTCTCATTACCAGAAGTGCTTTTCTTCTGAGTGACACACAAATGATTTTCTGGTCTCCAGTTTCTTCACATGAGTCACCACATGCAGGGCAAGGGACACACTCAAGATGTATTAATAACGGTGACGGAGCACCTTCCCAGGGCCCTCCCAAGTGTTCCTGGAACAGGATGCACAGACCTCATGGGTCTGAGAGTGAAGTCCTCTCAGGGGACTTGAGGCGCAAAGGCAACTGACAAACCTCCTTAATGTCCCTTCCTGGCCTCAGAGGAGCCGACTCCCTCAGAACCCATATAATGAAGGAAGCACAGCATGAAAATGTGTGTAAATCTGAATCTTCTCTCCTACCCAGGGGCTCTGGGCACTCAAACGATGGTTCTTGACTCACATGAGTTATACTTCATATTGCCGGAAGAGACCTTAGATCCAAAGTAATCCACATGCTACTCACCAGGAAAAAAGTAACCGCACATAGTAGGTATTCAGAAAAGGTAGCCAATCCATTAAGGGACCGATTATAAAATGTCTGCATTAATTTCACCAAGCTTATCAGCCGTCAACTTAAGTATCACATTGATTCCATGTGCCCCAAAAGGATGGAATTGTTCCTGTGGCCTGGGGCGTGAGTCTTTTCTGGTGTAAAAGTCATCTTCTAAAGAGTTTGGTTCGCCTCTGAAGTGGGGCTGAGGGTGACACCGCCACTCCGGCCACTCCAAGTGAGCTCAGCCTCACCTGAGAGCTCATTAGAACTGCAGCCTCAGGCCCAGGCCAGGCCTACACAGGAATCAGGATTTGCTTTTTAAGCAGATCCTGGGGGATTCCCCCACGTCCAAGTGTGCTCTGTAAAGGGTGGTTGCAAGGAGCAAGATGGGGTTTCCCCCGGCCTTAAAACTGACAAGCTTCAGAAAGAATAGACTACAGATGGACCGAAGGAAGAAGACATAAGACTACTGAAAATAGCTCCCAAGAGATGGGATCACTTTGTAAGGTATATTAATGTCTAATCACTACGTTGAACATCTGAAACTAATATGTTATTGTATATCAACTCTAATTAAATTTTTAAAATTTTTAAAAAAAATTGTAAACCCTCATATAAAGCAAGTAACTCCAAAGGATGTCAACCCAGGTAGATCCATCGTTTAGACAGACTGGGACTGAACCGGCTTCACGGGACTCACCCATGTTCATACTGAAAAGCGGATTGAGTGACAGGTGCAAGGCCCTGCTGGTGAAGCCCCAGAATCCCAGCAGACACTGAGCTTTGGGGTATAATTTTAACTTCTTGGAGAATCCTCAGCCTCCTATGTTGAGTCCACAATTTTGTAAAAGAAACAGATTGTGGGGTCAAACTGCAGTTTCCCCAAATTACTGCACTGCTGGGCCTGGGGAAGTTGCTTACATCTCGGGAATCCTCTGCCCTGTCTCTCAGTGGAGATGACAGCCCCAATGTGGGGGATTATGAAGGTGAAAAGCTAAAGCATAGAGAGTGCTTCTAGCACATCGTAAGTGCTCAATAAACATTAGTTACTGCTCTTTTACCATCCACAACTCTAGAAGGAAGAGCCAACATAAACAATTTTGTCCGATGACCAGCTTGGCACGAGGGTGGAGGAGAGGAAACAGACCCAAATGAAAACAACATGTGACACCAAGTCACAGAGGCGTTTACTCCCAACATGCCCATTCTGGGTGCCCTGCGTGGACTGGGAGATAAAAACACCAGGTTGCCTAGTGTCTGCCGAGTGACTCCTTCAGCAGGTGTCCCTTTCATCCAGAATGGCCAGTGGTGACACATCAGGTGTCGGTGCATCCTAGGGACTCCTCTGGAAAAGTCGCCGTTTTAAATGGATGATGGGAAACAGTGGAGCGCAGAGGACCAGTGTGAAAGCCCCTCCCTTTTATTTTATTTATTTTTTAATACATCTTCATTGATTTCAGAGAGAGGAAAGGAGAGAGAGATAGAAACATCAATGATGAGAGAGTCATTGACCGGCCGCCTCCTGCACGCCCCCGACTGGGGATCAGGCCCGCAACCCGGGCATGTGTCCGGACCAGGAATCGAACGAACCCCGATCGCCTAGATCCTAGGTCGACGCTCAACCACTGAGCCACGCCCGGCCGGGCCCCTCTCCCTTTTTACTGCACAACTGCCTCCCTGCTCACACACGGGCTGGGCTGCCAGTAGCCTGACCACTAGAGCTGAGCTCCCCCTGTTGGGGTTCAGAATGGCAGTGGACTCGGGGACCTCCATTTCTGACCATCCCTAAGAGTGGAAGAAATGATGTCCGCCTCACTGCTACACAGATCAATTTGGAAATGGTCAAATGGGAACCACAGATAAGGGATGGGGATTGTTAAAGGAAGAAAGAAAAGCAAAAGACGACTGTTTGGGTGGCTTGTATTTTAACGCAAGAACCTGAGTCGATCATGTCAATCATATAAATACACTTCTCACTGAAACACGATTAGACATTGTGCCCTTGGCTAAAGAACAAGGTGAGAGAGAAAACAAGAGGCAGGGTCTCTGCTCTCCCAGCTAACGTTTGTCAAGGGCCTGGGCCCACTAGGCACCGTGCTGACGCTGGCTGCATTCCCCCTTTAGTGCTCTCAGCAGCCCTAGGATGGCAGGTTGAGGCATCACCTTCGCTCTACAGATGACAAAATTGAGGCCCAGAGAGCTTAAGTAACTAGCTTCACGTCACACAGCTAGTACCAGCCTAACCCCGAGCACTGGTTCTAAATGGGGGTGATTTTGTCCCCAGGGGACACGTGACATTTTTCATTGTCATAACCGAGGGACTTCTACTGGGCAAAGGCTAGGAATACTGCCGAACATCCTAACTGTGCAGGTCAGCCCCACGCAACAAAGAATTACTTGGCCCTAAACGTCAATAGCGCAGAGGTTGAGAAACCCTGCCCTAAAATTCCTACTCTTATCCCCTGTCTGTACTACCCCCTTTCTGATTTTCTAATGTGCCTAAAGAGGACAGTAAAAATTTTTTTAATGTGACCGTAAACCAGATTACTGTAACCCAGCTCTGCAGCCAATGCTGAAAATTTAAACAAACAAAAAAATTTCAATATGCACACCTTGCTTTCCGTGGCTTTCTCCAGTGCTTCCACCCCAGGGGTCTGTGTGAGCTCGCTTTCCCTGTGCCCAAGCAGCTCTCAGGGTCCACACCCCACCCCCTTCACATCAGCTACCACCTTCTCAATAAGGCCTTTCCTGGCCACCCCACCCTCCCCCCAGCACTCCTCCGGGCCCCCTGATGTGACAGGTATTTTTACGTTTTACCTAGTTCCTTCCATCAGGCTGTAAACTCCGTAAGGACGGGGATCTTTTTCTGTGTCACTTACTGCTTTTCCTCACCACTCAAAACAGTGTCTGGCACATAACAGGAACTCAACAGATATCTGGTGAAACAACAAATGACTGACTGACTGACTGACTGACTGACTGACTGAATGAATGAATGAATGAATGAATGATTACTCAGGAATTTGAGAGCTTTAGCTTTCCCAAAGCTTTAGCACCATCAGGGAAAAAGATCTCTGCGTAGAACTTGATTCATCTTGCTACAGTCACCATAGATCCAGCTCAGGGCTGGCACGCTTTTTCCCGTAAAGGGCCAGATAAATATTTTCGGCTTTGCAGGCCATTAGAGTCTGCCATGGCAGCGCAAATGCCACCACAAAAGATACATAAACAAATGAGCACAGCTGACTTCCAGGGAAACTTTATTTACGAACAGTGAAAATTTGGATTTCGTGAAATTTTCATGTGTCAGGAAAGGATATTCTTCTTCGATTTTTTCCAAGCATTTTAAAATGCAACTTTATTCTTAGCTCACAGGTCACAGCAAATCAGGAGATGGAGTAGATTTGGCCCGTGGGCCATGGTCTGCTCACCCTTGTCCTAGACCTTCATGGACTTGGGCGATCTACTCAATAATAACTTTGCCACATCAGGATGGCCCACGGTCATCCTCAAAACCATCCTGGGAGGCCAGTTCTTCACATCTTTGTCTACCTCAGCTTACCCCAGAGAAAACCAAGGCCCAGCACGACTTATCTGAAGTCACAGCCCTGGCCGCCTCGTTCCACGGCGAGAATTGGCTGCGCTTAAGATTCTGCCACAAAACCTCGTCAATAATGGACAGGAAGCGCCCCGTTCATCCATTACCGACTTCAGAGAATTAACAGGGAACCTTCCAGGGTGGCGAGCCTGGGAGTCAGCAAGGATTCCTGTATTAAAGCACAAATACCCGGTGGGCAGGAGGCATCACGCATCACGCATCACGCGTCTCACGCGCGCGGCTGTTCAGCCTGCCTGGGAGAAAGAGGGCGCAGACACCAGCAGCCTCCTGCCCTTCGGTGCTACAGGAAAAAGTTAACGACACAGAAAATTGCTTGTGCTGCCCCGGGTTGCAAAGAGGAATTCCGAAGGTGAAGGCTTCGTAATAAACACACAGGGTGATGTTTTAATACCTAAGCCAGGCGTGACTCTTTCCACCTTATTTCACAAGTGGTCCCTGAATGGTAATTAAGACACTCAAACCAAAGGCAGACACTCGGGGGGGGGGGGAAATATTCACATCCCAAATCCGGGAAGTCTGAACTACATTCCTCATGATGACTGTTGTAGAAATAAACTCTGAACATACATTCTTATCAACACTCCCCCAGATCTATTGCAATCAACATTCTCTCAGGGTACAGGAGACATGGACAGAGCCCTCCAATTCCAATCACTGTCAACGAAGGGTTAACCACCCTGCCCCCCCCCCCCCCCCCCAAGGAACCAGGGCATTTTGAAGCACTGCTAGAAACGCAAAAGTCGCCCTGAGCTTCACCCCTTAGGACCTGTGCACCTAGAATCAGAAAGGAAATGGCCACAGAAACCAGGGTAATGACCTAGCTCAGCATCTGAAGCAGTGGACCCCTCCTTTGCTCCTTACTCCCCAAATCCCTTTGCTAGGGAACTCTTAAGGCAAAGGTTAAAGCCTAATAGTTAGGATCTCAATGAAAACATCTGGGATGGGCTGATGGGTGAAGCTGAAACAAAAGAGCCTGGAGGCCCCAGGCTGGTTCTTCACCCTCTGGAATTCATGCAGGTGGCTCCAATGGGGCTTCTGTCAATCACACTGGTGGTGTTTAGATTATTTTATCTCCAAAATGCCTTCCCCTCTGCCTCCTCCTCTCTGGTCCTACAGCCTGGATTCAGCTCACTGAGGAATAATAGCTTTTTGTGTGCTCCTTCCTGTTCAGAGAACTTTAATAGTCCTTTTCTCAATAACCACCCTGTGTCTCAATAATAGACTCTATTGGTGATTGACATAAATTGATTTCCCAAATCAGAGTTGTTGTGACTTCTGAAATGAAAAAGGCACTGTTAATAATTTCTCCAAGACAACAGCCATAAACCAGGGCTGTCCAGGGCAAAAGAGGGCACAGGGTCACCTCAACAATAAGGTCTTGGAGGAAACACACCCTGTCTTACCTGTTAACCCTGCTCCACCTTTTTAACCAAACAGTTCCCAGTGTAGTACCTAAAACACCATAAGCATCTGATAATAAATATTTGTAGAATTGAATCTGTAAATAACAGGAGCCCTAAATGGTATCACAGGTACCAGCCACAATGGCTTTGCCTCCATAAAGGATGCTGTAGATTATCACAAGACAAAAATCGTACCAGAAAAATCACTGCTTCTGATATCCTAATTCATTTTATTTCCACCATGGATATTTTTAAGTCTCTCACTGAGAGTGATCTGTATGCAATACTAATAATTAATAGCAGTTTTCAGTTGCTGAGCCCTGTGTATGTCCGTTCCAGTCGAGCAGCCCTGAGCCCATTCTCCTGACAGCCTTAACAAGGAAGGCATTAGTTAGTATACCTGGTCTGTGAGGGAAGAAACTGAGGTTCAGCAAGGAGAAATAATTCCCATGAGGTCACAGACTCTGGCCAAACTCATTTCCTTCCATTGACTAGAACACTTACCAACCAGAACATCCGTTCCAAAGGGCTACTTTTCAACCATTTCATGACTGAGACGGGGTGGCAGAGCATTCAGCAAACCATGCAAAGCCGTGAAATTGGCCACACGTGGTCCAACCACACCACTGACTGTCGATGGCACTTACTATATAACGTTGTGTGGCATCAAATTAAACAAAAAAGAAAAGATACGGAAGAATGCCAGCAAGGTGCCGATAACACAGAGGACAGTCCTTCTTTGCAAGAAAGTGGGAAGGCAGAAACTGGCATTTTGATTTCCAAGTTCCAAATGAGTTTTGTTGGCCAGCCCTGCAAATGGGACCCAGACACAGGATTTCCTAAGCAATGGAAAGAAGTGAGCCATTGCTTTCCTGGAGCGAGGTGAGGGGAACACTAGGAGGAAGGGGAAGAGATTCTATTACTAAACAAAATCAAAAATTGCATTCACAGAGAGAAGGGAATTTGGACCGTAAACTCCATGAGGGTGAAGACTGATTGGGCCAAGGGTTTGGCCCATACTGCTCTGGCATTCTGTCCAGCTTCTTTTCCTCAGTGAAATTCCACACAACCAAGTCTAGAAAATTCATTTCCCATGATGCTTTGATTTATGGCAGTTTCACACTGAACACAAGAGGGGGTTTTTCCTAAGTGAGATGTACATGTTTAAAGTCCCTCCTCTACCCCATCCATTTAAAGCACATACAAATTTCCCAAATCTATAAAATTAGGGACTCTCATGAGTAGAGTCCTCAAATTACAAGCTACCAACATACTTTACAATAACATAATGAGTTGTTGACTCCTCTGTAAAGAACTTCAGGAACCTCTACTCCACCCATTTTAAAGTTTGTCCAAACTTCCCATATCTATAAAACTAGAGGTCTCTCATGGGTACAGTCCTCAAGTTACAAGCTACTGACATACTTTACTGTAACACAATAGGCTGTTGACTCCTCCATAAAGAACTTCAAGAAACTCACATATACACTTACAAGAATCACAAATCGACTTCTCCTCAGTATACTCCCAGGAAATAAGCTAAGCATCTGAATCCTGACGAAGAGAAAGCTTTGTCTGCCACACAGAGACTCTCATCATTAACGTCTCCCTTGTATTGATCACGGAAGGCAAGCTGTACAATGTTTCCACGACAAGGAGAAAGGAGTAAAGTTTTGCTGCAGTCACTCAATTCAATAGTCCATGACTCCACGCAGATTAAATTCTGCTCCCGAAAGCATATTCAGCCATCATTGATCTCAAAGGCTTTAAACCAAGCAAGATGGGCACTGAGTTCCCCGTAGCTGGCAGCCAGCAGCACTTTATAGACATGTGGCCTAAAAATTAACTGTGTTCTAAGAACAGTATAGAGTAACAGTCTTATCTTCACCACACATAAATTGTAAGCAGCAGTTCATGTTCTCCAACCCCACCTGCCTGGTTCAGAGATCCCCATTTGTCACAGGGCTGCAGACTAGGACCAAACATTACATGAAAGCAAAGTAGGGTTCAGTTAAGATTAGCTAAGAAGTGGAAAATCAGAAAGAAGTATATATATATAAAAAAAAAGAATGCTGCCTATCTCTTGCATAAGGACTACTGTGTGAGATCTTGCTAAATAGAAAATGAATATATAGGTAACTGTATTCCTCTGCCCCACTGAGACCAAGCTCTGGCCAGGGGAATGGGAGCATGGGAACAGAAGTGATGGGAGCCAATTCCAGGCCTGGCTCAGTCAACTCAATGTCTTCATCTATTTCTCTCTCTGGCTGGCTGCCCCCCAAAAAAGATGACCTTCAGAGTGACCTTGGGAGCCTTGTGTTGAAAATGGTAGATCAACAAGATGGAAAGAGCCTGGGTCCCTGAAACGCCAAGTGGAGGTGAGCTACTTAACTAGGAACTCCTGCTCTAAACAGCTGCACAAATGAGATACAAATTCTCTTGTGTTCATTCACCGAGATTTGGGGATTATGATACAGACACTAGTGTCACCTTAAATAATGTGGGCAGTCATGATGAGGTCATTTATAAGTATTTAAGTTAGAGCCCCTACTGGATCTGGGGCTCCCTCACATATGCCCATGCATGAAATCCAGTGTCTAGCGTCACTTGTGACCGTGACTCTAATTATGTGTCTTGTGGCTTCTCCCACAGTCTTTGGTCTTAGAACAACAGTATCACAAGAGTGAGGTCAAACTCCTGTCAATAGTCCTCAACGGGTATTAATTGAGCACCGACTATAAGCCAGGTTCTGCTCCAGATACTAAAGTACAGGGACATGTTTTGCCCCCTTAGAGAAGGGCAAAGAGGAGACCCATCAACAAATACTACACACCAAACATACTGTGAGTTAACAGAAGCAGGTACAAGATATAAAACAGTGGAGTACTATTACTTGTTTGGAGGAAGCTGGTTAGGAAAGTCATCAGAGAAGATACTCTGACAAGGATTTGAAGGATGGTACCAGTAATTCTGGTAGTGTGGAGGTGGTGGAAGTTGTGGTAGTGATGGTACTGATGGTGGTGATGGTGGTGACCGTCTTGGTGGTGGTGCTGGTAGTAATGGTGGGTCAACTATTAGAAGGACTTCCAGCCAAATAAATAATCACAAGTGATATTTCCCACTGCCATCATCACACTTTCTCAAGTTCACAAAAAAGATCATCCCACGTCATAAGAATGATAATTGGATTGGTGAGGGCTTGCTGGTAGTATAAAAACTGTGAGGTTAGTAATTATGGTAAATTACGAGAAGGGCCATCTCTTCACCCTCCCTGACACACTCCTGTGGCCATGTAGCTCCGCGTGCCATTCGGGCAGGGCGCTGCCCCATGCTCTGACTCTAAGCTTGGCCGAGTGACTGGCTTTGGTCAGTGAGATATGAGCAGACATCCCAGCAGTGGATTTACAAGCACTTGTGTGAGTGGTTCTGCTGGCTCCCCCACCTCTGTCATAGCCATGAGGACGTGCCTGGGCTACCCTACCAGAGAAAGAGACATGTGGAGCAGAGTCAAACACCTCAGTCATCCTGCCAAGGCTGTTCTGGATTAGTGACCCTCAGACACGTGTGCAAGGCCAGCCAAGATTATAGAGCCCTCTGACCACCCAGATGTGTGAATAAGCAATGGTTATTAGTGTGTGCTACACAGGCCTCATGGTTGTTTGCTAAACAGTATTGTAACAATAACTGATGGAGTACTATATGTCACCATTCCCATTTTAGGCATGGAGAAACCAAGGCACAGAGAGGTGAAGTAACTTCATCAAGGTTACCCAGCTGGTACATAGCAAAGCTAGAACTTGAAAGCAGGCAGTGGCTCTATAGTCTTTGCTCTGATCCATTTCATTCACTTTGTCTCTCAATAACACAGGAAGAGCTAAATCTTTATCAACAGGAGGCAAAGTGTTCCCTGCCCGGGTTCCCAGATGGGGCCCTCCAGGCTGGGAGAAGGGATCCTGGGTATCCTGCTAATTGGCAGCATTCACCCTCCTCTAGTCATTGATTTAACGTTGGCAGTGACTGGGGCCATCTGCTCTGCCCAGGAGCTCTGCGCAGGCACGCAGGGGGAGCTTGCACACCTGAGCTCTCCCTGCCTTTCCCTGCACCGCACTCACAGCTCAGACCCTTTTCCTCCAAAGGTCCTCCTGGGGACCAGCACCTGGAGCCAGCAGGGCTTCCTCTCCTCCCCACGCTCACCCCCTGCAAGCTCTCCTGCTCCATGGTGTTGTCTTTTCACATTTACCAGGAAACCCAGAAATGCCTGTGGCACCTGCAGCTACTCTCACCTCCCTCATTTCCCCTTCTGGCTTCCAGATTGCTTAAGCCTGGCTCCAGGGTTATCCCGCCTGGAGGGCAACTGTTCTGACAGCCAGCTGTGTATGTCCCTCCTCCCTCCCTGTCCCCTACTCTTCCCAAGTAAAGATGGCTTGGCAAAGAAGGCAGAAGCCTCCGCCAAAATAAAAGGCCTGTTAGAACAGCACTCAGGAGTCAGTGTGTCCTCTCACTCCTCGGCCCAGCCAGGTTTCCATCTCTGCTGAGCACCACGGTAGCAAAGGTGACCTCTGCAACCTCAGCTAGTCCCAGAATCCCCTAGGGTGCTTGCCTGAAATGCTGATCCCTGAGCGATCCCTGAGCTTACCCGGGCCCTGGTGAGTTAGACCTGAGGGACGCCTTAGACGCTCTATTCCTAATGTTCCAGCCTGAGGCTAATGCACTAACACCTGAAAGTGGACAACCTTCAGTTGCAGGCCTAGAACGACACTGGTCAACAGTCAGCAAGTGATGTACACGCTTCACCTCCCATCAGCCTCACTTCAACTCCAGAAGTAGCTGCTACTGCTCGCCCATTTTAGAGATGAGGAAACTGTTGAAATCCTAATCCCCAAAGATGATGGTATTAGGATGTAGGTCCTTTGGGAGATACTTAAATCATGAGGGTGGAGCCTCCCTGAATGGGATTAGTGCCCTTATCAAGGAGGTTCCAGCGAGAACCCCAGATCCTTCCACCAAGTGAGGGCACAGAGAGAAGGAAGAGGGCCCTACCTGGACCATGCTGGTGCCCTGCCCTCTGACTCCCAGCTCCAGCCTTTGAGAAATCAATTTCTATTGTTTATAGCTACTCTGTCCACATTTTGTTATAGCAGCCCAAACAGGCTAAGACACCAAAGTCACACACACCTAGAAAGTGACACAGATGACGTTTGAACTCAGGCCATGCGATGCCATTCACCACCCTGAGACCATTTGGAAAGGTATGTTAGTTAGTCCCACGTGCCAATAGTTCCTTCTCCCTGTAACTAACACCTACAATTACATTATCTAGATCTACAGATTAATGCCTAATCTGAATGTTATCTAAGACCTCGCTCGCTACACCAAGGGTGGTCCCCAGACCGGCAGCCTCAGGATCACTGGGCGCTTGGGAGAAAGGCAGAATCCTAGGCCCTGCCCAGACCTGCTGAATCCAGTTTGAGAAGCGCTGATCAGATACTTATCTCGCTGACTCCACATAAGGAGCTGCCTCTGAATTCTCCCCTCCTGGGTTCTGGGCCTCAGGAGTTTCCAGACTCTAACGGAACATTTATTCATTGTACTTCCTTCAGGAACTCTTTCCTGACAGCTCCCATCAGTCTCTTCCTTCTCTGGCGCATTTTGCACTTGATACTCGGAATTACACACCGTCTACCAGCCACCAATTTAGCACCGGCAGCATCTCCCAGCTGGCTCGCATGTTAATTGTTTCACACGTACAGGGGCGGGGCTGAGAAGTTAAAAGACTGATTGTAGAGGGGATGGAAAGAAATTATCACTCACAAATCATACCATCTCCATCCAATTAAATTTCCAGCAGCCCCGGGTGAAGACCTGAGCTCTGTTTGGGGTGGGGGTGTTTTTTGCCCCACAGCAACCAACAGGTACTCCAACGAGTGTGCATCTTCATAAACTAGGGGAATGAAGTGTCCCTAACAGTAGGCCCTGTTTGCACTAAGTGCCGGCCCTGTGCAAACACGGTCTCTTCAAGGCCCTCGATCAAACCATTGCCTTCCCACCCGGGGCCCTACAGAGATCAGAACCTGAGAACCTCCTCCCAGTTTAATCCCTGCAGTCACCAGATAAATCCGCCAGTCTTCTGTTTCTGCTTCTCCTTCCTTATTTCTTCCAGAGAATCAGAGGCAATGAAGCTAAAATCCTGTAAGTGAGCCCACACCAACCCAGGGCAAAAATGACTGACAGCTTTGTCATCCAACTGAAAGCGCCCAATGCAAAGGACTGGTAATCCCTCCATTAAAACAGGTAACAAAGGGGGGAAGTTTATGTGTGACTTCAATAAATCCAGTGTCATAATCATCGCAGCATTTTGTTCCTATGTCCCTTTCCTGTTGAAGGTTTAAAGTAATGCTTTCTACCCAGTTCACAGAGAAACACCAAGCTAAAAACAAATTGGTCTTACACTGGGGAGACATCAGAGGGCAGAAGACGTCAGATGTTCATCTGCCGTCTTCCTTTCTGGTTCATTTCTAGTATCCTTGGTGCTTTTTGCTCCTGATGGGCCGCATGGCTTAAAACAAACCATTTAAAATTCTCTGTGCCACTTATCGCTAGGCTGGGACTGACAAATGCAAATTCTTACCTCCCAACATGAAAAATGAGACATCATCAAACCCTCAGCAAGCCCCAGGCCCTCTGAAGGGGAGGTGATATTGTATGTTACGGAAATAAAAGGAAAGCTCAGATAGAAGCTGCCAGGTATTAATGCAAAGTATTAAACCAGGAAAAGGCCCAACAGCAACGTTTTATGGAGACGAAGCAAGAACTTCCCCTAAGGAAGGGGGGGAGGCGAAGAACTGAGCTTCTAATCTAATAAATGAAAGCAGAAAAAAACAAACCATTAACAAGGCCTGGCAAATGGACTCAAAAGACAGCTACAGGGAAAAAGAGAAAGAGCTTACGGGTGCTGGATTAAAAGTTCACAATCAAATACTGCAAAGCCGTATGAACCTCTTATTTAGAGGCACGGAAATATACTCATGAAGCGTGTCCCTGCTGGGCCCTGTGCTGGCTGTGACAGGTGCATGGGGCTCAGAGAATGCCCTAGACCCTAGGGTGGCAGTCCTGTGGCCACAGGGAGACAATGGGGGACAGCAAAACAGCAGGGGGACGGAATGAGAAGAGGTGGCATTGAGGATCTAGGCAATACAGGAGGACGCAGTCTGAAGCTGGGAGAACCACTTTTGATAATTCCCCTTCCTTTTTTTTTTTTTTGGTCTGATTCTCCAATGTTGAGCTACCTGCTGTCCAGACTTAGTGTCTATATGATTTACATAATAATTTCTTTATCACCAAAGCTCTCAGACCCACGAGGATGGATCTGTATCTGTCTGTCAGGGTACATTTTCTCCATGTCTCCCCTTGGTTGGTGTTTTTTTTTTTGCAGAAACGTAGAATGTGGCCCAGAACTGCAAAAAGCTAATGGCCCAACAATCAATTGCTGCTCTTGGCTCCCAAAGAACAGCACAGGACTTGGCCTTGGGGTCCCTAATTCATCCCTCCCCACCCCATCCAGGCCGGGGACCAGAAGGAGGCTACAAGCATTTCTCCCTCAACTGTTGGAGCCCCAATGGCTGGTCACAGGCCTCACTCCAACTCTGATCCAGGCCCAAAGACACCCACCCCACCCCTCCCTTCCATCTCCACTCCCACTGGCCTCTACAGAAAACCCAGGCACAGGAGAGTAACTAAAAGTAACCTCCTGCTTCTCAACAGCCTATAAGAAAAGAAGAAAAACCTTCCTTCCCCCCAAAAAGACTGACCAATAAGTATTTGTTGACTTCTTGCTCTATTCTTTGAGATCCACTAAATTGAAAAACAAGAACTATGGTCCAGCAGGGAGGGCTAAATTAAACTAACCCTGGAAGAAAAAGGGCAAAGGCAGGATGACCTCTTACCTCAGTGAGCCACTGAAGGTTGTGGAGCAGGAGAGTGGAAGCCACGTTGACAGGGGTTTAGAAAGATCAGCGAAAGATGAGAGGACATTCAAAACAGAATCACCCCTCTCTCTCTCTGTCTCTCTCTCTCCTGCCAGAGAAGAATATAAACAAAAATAAAAAATAACTTTTCCCTCCAACCACCTTAAAACTGTTATTTTTAAAGTGTCCTCCCTGGCCAGTGTGGCTCAGTTGGTTGAGCTTCATCCTGTGCACCAAAAGGTCGCCGGTTCGAGTCCCAGTCAGGGCACATACTCAGGTTGTGGGTTCGATCCCCAGACGGGGTGCGTACAGGAAGCAGCTGAGCGATGTTTCTCTCTCACATCAGTGTTTCTCTCTCTCTCCCTCTCCCATCCTTTCTCTCTAAAATCAATAAAAACATTTTTTTTTTTAAGTTTCCTAAAAGAAACCCCTTAACAACGTTATCAGCTGCAAAAGACCTTTAAAATCAATGGTTACCTCAAGTATCCCAGCTCTTTAATCTGAATCCTCGCTGTCTCAGGAATCACTGAGTTGCACAAATAACCAAGACCCCCTCCGGCCAAGTCAGATAAACCAGAAGTGAAAGTTGCTGACGTCTTCAGTGAAAAGGGTCTCTTAGGGAAGTTTCCAGCAAAAAAGGGAATCTTTGAAGGTTTGGCCCTCCTGTGAGCTCCATGAATGATTCTGGTCACGAGGGTGAACCCCACCCTGTCTTTCATGGGCCCATCGCTCTTTTCTTCTGCTTTTTCACTGGGTTGAAGGGAAGCCCACCCTGGCAGTTCAATGTTCCCCTAACATCTAATCACTGCCCATTCTATCTGCCTGTGTCCCAGGAATGGCTGGCAATAAAGCCTTTAAAATGAAAGGGACCCATATGCTTAAGAAAGTGAAGAAGCTGCATCTGACCCATGCACAGACCAGAAGGGAGAGGAGACACCCCTTTCAAAGACAGCAACTCTCATGCAGATGAAAGGGGGGCCCAACATCCCTGAAGCTATAGGATCGATCAAGGTAGGGGACAGGAAGATTGCAAGATGCCCAACAGCGGCCTAACAGTCCTGGGGGCCTTAGAGAGGGTGGAAGAAAGAAGACAGAAGACAGAAAGGGCAGGCGAAAGTCAATGAAGGCCAAGAAACTTTGGCCCCTCATAGAAAAACTCAGAAAAACTAAAGAAGAAAACTCCAAGAAAACTATTTGCAGAGAAAATGGGACGTGAACTTTTTTTTTCACACACAGGGTACTCAAGAAGTTGTAAAAGCATCAAAGGAATGAAAGGGTGTATGAGTTTGCTGGGGCTGCCATAACAAAACCCCACCGACTGGGGGCTTAAAAAACAGAAGGTCACTGTCTCCCAGTTCTGGAGGGTGGAAGTCTGAGCAGAGTGGACTTCTGAGGCCTCTCTCCTTGGCTTGCAGATGGCCGCCTTCTCCCTGTGTCTTCACATGGTCTGTCCCCTGTGAGCGTGTATCCCTGCGGAGTCTTTCTGTGTCCAAATTTCCTCTTACAAAGACACCAGTCAGACTAGATTAGGGCCTGTCCATATGACCTCATTCTAACTTAATCACTTCTTTAAAGACCCTATCTCCAAATAGAGTCACATTCTGAAGTCATGGAGATTAGGGCTTCAACATATATATTTGGAGGGGACACAATTCAGCCCCTAACAAATGATAATGAGGTAACTATCCTCTAAGGCACCCCACCTTTTAAGTGACAATCCTATTTTTCCAGGTATTTGATGTACCTTAGCTTGTTAAATCTTTGCACAGGTCCCCTGAGGCAGGTACTGTCATTCACAAGTCATAGAAACGGGTTCCAAGTGTCACACAGTTAGAAGGTGGCTCAATCATCCACAGGCACAACCAGAGAGGTAGGTCTGAGCCCAGGATGGGGCTGAGCAGACTGGCCGTCCCCTGTCCAGTGGAAAGGCTGTCCCTGGATGGCAAGTTCTTTCAGACAACCCCCACCCCCAGTTCAATGATCCCCAGAACACACCAAACTCATCCTTCAAACTCTATCCTGGATTTTGTGACAGGAAATGATCCATCCATTTCTCAAATTGGTCTTATTTTTTTTTTAAAGTTTTAGGGCATTACTCTGTGAGTTGAGTCTTTATGGAGACTTCATTTTAGTGCCAAAATAAGGAAACGGTAAACAAAACTTATCAAAGAGTGAGGAGTGGCCCTGCAGATTTAATTGGCCCTGGTCGATGGCCCTGTGCCATTATTTACGGATAGGATTAGCAGATGTGAGTGTGAAATTGCTCCCCTGACCTGGAATAACGTAATGTGTTTTTCCTAATGTAACTTGAAGCATTTGTTAAGACGACAGTCCAACACAAACATAAGAACTGATATGGGGAAGTGTGGCCAGCAGTCACTTCCCCAGCACCTAAAGGGAACTGGACTAATAGGAGGCCTAATCAAGAAGCAAAATTAAATAAGATAAAGAATAACAGAAATTAAACCAAATATTGGACATTTTCTCATTTGACAGGCATGCCAGTGTTCCCATGGCTTTCCATACAACCTGGGAGATCTAAGAATGAGCCTCTAACTCATTCATTCAACATCCTCCCCTCCTCTCACACACACAGAATAGAAACAGAATTCAGGAATTAAATAGTGGCAAGAAAAATGCTCAAAACGAGCTGTCTCTTTCCTCACTTTCTCTATTATTTACTCAAGAGTTATGGGAATTCAAACCAGAAAAGTCAAGTCCTTTACAAGCTATGGGCTTAAAGAGACTTGGCCACTGTCTGTGCTGCCCTGGCTTTGGGCTGCCACATGAGGCTTCCTTGATGACTGAGGCATGAGCCTTATTCCAGAATCTTCTTATTCCTGAGCCCACCAAGACACTGCATCTTCGAGGAAGGATCTCCTTATCTATCTTTCCTGGCATGGGTCAGCTCGGGGTTTTACACAGTTTAGTTACTTGGAAAGAGGAAGGCAGAGGCTTCCCCGAAAGTCCAACAGCCGGGTTCAAATCTCCAAATGCTGGTTTTTACTCAGCATGACCTTCAGTACGTTATTTCAATTTTCTGAGCCTCAATTCCCTCATCTGTAAAATGAAACCTTCCTCATAAAGTTGAGATGAGAACTGAGTCATGCAAGGTGCTTAGAAGGTTTAATGAACAATAAACAGTAGCTATTAGTTTCTATTAGTGCACTGATTACACCGTGTATTGATTCCATTTTATAATGATTATAATTTATGGGTTGAGTAGAACAATGAAGTAAAAAGTAGTAAAACTGCACTGTTTAACCATAATGAGATACCACCTTATACCCATCAGGATGGCGATTATCAAGAAACGGAAAATAACAAGTGTTGGCAAGGATGTGGAGAAACTGGAACCCTTATGATAGTTGGTAGAAATATAAAATGGTGCAGCTGCTATGGCGAACAGTATGGCAGCTCCTCAAAATATTAAAAATAGAATTACCATATGATCTAGTAATCCTGCTTCTGGGTATATAGCCAAAAGAATTGAAAGCAGGATCTCAAAGAGACATTTGCATATACATGTTCATAGCACCTATTCAAAATAGCTGCCCAGCCGGGCGTGGCTCAGCGGCTGAGTGTCGACCCAGGATCCAAGGGGTCGCGGTTCGATTCCCGGTCAGGGCACATGCCCGAGTTTCAGGCTCTGTCCCCAGTCAAGGGGTGTGCAGGAGGCAGCCGATCAATGACCCTCTCATCGCTGATGTTTCTCTCTCTCTCTCCCCCTCTCCCTTCTTCTCTCTGAGGTCAATGGAGATATATTTAAAGGAAAAAAAATAGCCAACTGCTGGAAGCAACCCTTGTGTCATCTTGTCCATCAATGAATGAATGGATAAAGAAAGTGTGTTACATACATTACAATGGAGTATTAATCAACTTTAAAAAGGAAGAAGATCTGATACATACTACAGCATGGATGAACCTTGAGGATACTATGCTAAGTGAAATAAGCCAGTCAAAAAAAAAGACTATTACGGTATGATTCCACTTTATGAGGTATTAAGTAGTCAAATTCATAGAATCAGAGGGTAGTTATCAGATGCTGGGAGTACGGGACATGCGGAATTGTTTAACAAATACAGTTTTGCAAGATGAAAAAGTTCTGGAGATCTGAACTGTGAATATATGTAACACTACTGAGCTTGTACATCTAAAATGGTTAAAATGCTAAATTTTATGTTATATGATTTTTATAATTTAAAAATTTTTAATTCCTTTTTAAAATCTCCAAAACAACAACAACATAACTGCAGCGTTTAAATGATTTAAAAAACTAACTCTAAATGCCTCTAGTCAATCAGCTAGTCCCCTACCCCCCAACCCCAGAGTTACTATTCTGAATTCAAGGTGACTTACAGAACTAATACGCCTACAAAATTGCTGAAGTGGTGGAACTCATGGTGGATTGGAGGAGTTTCGAGAAGTTGAAAAGAAGTATTGACTTAGAACAGATTCTATTTTAATGCTTTGAGACAAAATCCTTTCCCTAGAAAATTGCCTCCAACTCACCGCATGCTCAGAAGTGGAGAGCGTGTTTGTCATTTCTGAGATGTTATCACTGAGCCACTGGAATAAGAGCAGTGATAAGAAGCATTGACATGGGCTGTGGTGGTTCCCAGGCAGTGACAGTGTGGGGCGCAGGCTCTGTCTTTCACCTGGCATCCCTTCAGAGGAGACCCTGTTGGAGATTTAGGGAAATCAATCCAATTCTATCCACCCATCTGTAGCCCCAAGTCTTATTGCAGTGAGTGGGTTACAAATAGCAAACAGCTCAGTTCTGCCCTAGGGAGTGTCCCAACAATGGATTAAATGCTTCAGAAGGGACTGCCCTCCACAGACCTTCAATGTGTCTCCTTACATACAAGATCCTCTTGTCCTTCCCTTCTGACCAGGATGAGTCACTGCCAGCAATGGCCCGAGCCAGAGTCCAAGGGCCATCAAATCAGCCCTGCATGGCCCACCCGAAGCCTGCTTTCCTAGTACAGCTCCTAGGAAATTAACGCCTTCACCATTTCTGAAGGTTTTGACACATATTTATACATAGTATTATATCCACTTCTCTCACATAGGACATTTCCAAAGCCACTCAATTACAAGCCAGCGTGTCTGTTCATTCACGGGGCACCTCGCACCTAATAGGCATTCAGCAAATACCTGTTGACGGATTGACTGGTGCACCCTAAAAACACCTCTGTCTGTCTATTACAGAACAAATTAAATAGCCCAAGACCTATCTGGTTCCAGGCAAAAACGTTCTCTTCGCATCCATCCTGGGGTGAGAGAGCAATGAAGATCTTGTCAGGTGGCTGGACAGCAGCTCTAAAGTCAGCACTGGGGTCAAAGCCCCACGCCCTTGAACATGACTGGCTGAGCTACATACGTTGCTAGCAAACCCAGGAGCCTTCGCACACCATTTCAATTACTGTTCTGTTGCACTTTCTGATCTTCCTTTGTTCAAGAAAATCTAACTTGGCTGAAAGCCAGTAAGAAAGTTATAGGTAAGAGTAGACATGAATTCAACTTGAAATTTTCCCTCAGTTATGTCCTGGATTCCTGTTAATAAAACCTTGGTCAGCTCCACTGATGTCATGCCCCGTGGTGGTACCTCCAAGCTGAGCCTTGCTGCAGAAGCACACTTCAACAGCTGAAAGCGTTCATTTCAAAAAGGAACTCCATTCCAGACTCACAGCTTCCCGGGGGCATTGAAAGAGACTTATTCATTCTGTGAGTCAACACTAACACTTTACTGAGGTCTTATTTTGGAACAGGCACTGGGGTAGTGTCAAGGATACATTCGAGGATGGAGAGACAAAGGCTCTGCCCTCAGGCAGCCTTCATTCTGACTGCGGGATATGGGTAATACCAACGAAAAAGAAGCAGCTAATTTCAGGGAGTCACGCGTGATTTGAAGAAAATAACAGAGGGTAAAGACGGTGGTGGAATAAGGGGGAATCTTTTAGAACAGATGGTCAGATTGATGGAAACCAGGCAGTCTTCAAGAACAGCATTCTGGGTAGAGGGACCAGCAAGTGCAAAGGCCCTGAGGCAGTTTTTGAGACAGAAAGAAGATCCATATGACTGGAGCACAGCAAGGGAGACGATCTAGCAGGAGATGATCATAAAGGTAGACAAGGCCTGGGTCTTGATGAGCCTCGACGACTCTGTAAGTGGTGAAAATTTCAGCCCAAGTGCAATGGGAAGTTCTGGAGAGTTTTAAGGGAGGGACTTAAGGTGAACTGATTTTTGCTTTGACAAATCTCTTGAAGACTGCTATGGAAAGAATAGATCATGGAGGTTGGGGGCAACTCTCCATTATGTGGACTTTGCTTATGGGCTCTCGCTAAATACTCCTGTCTATCCTACCCCAGGTCATTCTCAGAAAAATCTGGATTAAATGAAATGGGTGCAGTGGATTAGCTGACAATTCTCTCTGATGGTCATGAAGGGAGATATCTGGGGGAAATCTAACAGAATTTAATATGTACCCAGGGAGAGGCTACTTGTAGTGAGCTTAGAACCATGCCTAAACACAACAGGCTCTCAGAAATATCTATTGGATAAACAAGTAAATGATTCAATATACTGGGTCCTCTAGGCTCAATGCTAAGAGATCAAAAAAGTCAGAGACCTAGAGACCTCCCCTGACACCAGCTCAGTTCGGGGGTCACAGGAGGGCTCTCAACAAGTCAGAGAAAGGAGTGAAATAGAAGCAAAAGGAAAAGCTTTGCCGAAGATGGCCCTGTATTTTTCTCTTTGAACTATGTTCAATATTTTATTACATCTCAAAGCTTACTTGAGAATTTTGGAAACAGTTCAAAAATCTGCACTCCTGAGATCGAAATGTTGTCTCTTCAGACCCATCACACATATTAAATCTTTTTTTTTTTTTGAAATGTCAGTTCTTGTGATGAATCCATCCTCTCTTCAAAGGGTGAAAAGAGAAACTCAGTTTCTACTTCTCTAATTCCCCTGACCAATGTTTGGCAAAAACAGTTTCAAGACTTAACATCTCATAAAACTGCGGCGTCAAATCCGACCTCTCTCTCGATTTTGTTGAACGTTTCAAGACAGGAAATCGCCAAGCTCCAACCTTGATCTGGGAATAGTGCGGGTTCAGGGCTGAACGCTGAGAGGGTGAAGTTTTCTGACAAAATCTTATATTGTCTGTAATGTACCTTAAAACACGGTGGCACCAACTGCGTGCCATAGTGTATGCCCATTTTAAACTAGGTGCAGTCAGGTAATATGTAAGGTCCCTAAACAGGAAACACACACTGCCAGGGTGGTTAGTAACTGGAAGATGACAATCAGGCCCTGGCCAGGTAGCTCAGTTGGTTAGAGTACGGTCCCAATATGCCAAGGTTGTGGGTTCGATCCCTGGTCAGGGCACATACAAGAGACAACGAACGAATGCATAAGTAAGTGGAACAACAAATCCATGTTTCTCTCTCTCTCTTCCTCTCCTTTCCTCTCTCTCTCTCTAAAACCAATAAATAATTTTTTTAAAGAAAGATGACAATCAGAAGCCCACTCCCCACTGGCGGTCTAAGGGCCCATCTGCAATCTTTATTGCCCATATGCACCAAAGGGTGGGAAATTTAGCACCATGAATATGAGAAATAATTTCACATGGTGAAGTGGTTTGGCTAGACTTGTCTGCTCTTCCTCGACACTTTTAGGCCAAGACTGGCATCTTTCAGAGTACACTCTGGCCCAGAGCACCGCCAGACATTTTCAGGGGATTCTGTCACCTAATCCAACTAGAAAGCTGACTGCTGTCCCCCAGAACTTTCTCACTTGAGTGACAGAAACTTCCATGCAAGGTGCCTCAGAGAACCTAAGAGAACAGACAACTGGGGCTTCCTTGGGTTCCAAGTACAAGCTACAGTGAAGGTTGACGTGGCTGCTTGCTCAAAAATATACATGAGGCAGGATTTGGTCTAAGGCTGCTGTCATCTTAACATCCCCAAGATGGATTATATGAGAGCTCAATGGCCCTCCACACCTTTGAAATGCTGGAGACACAGATCTCTGCCCAGACACGCCAGTAAGAGTTGTTGTGGGTTGAACTGTGTCTCCCCAAAATTCACATGTTGAAGTCCTAACCCCTAGTGCCGCAGAATGTGACTGCATTTGGAAATGGGCCCTTCGAAGAGGTGGTTAATTTAAAATAAGGCTGTTAGGATGGGTGCTAATCCAAACTGATTGTTGTCCTTGTAAGAAGAAGAAATTTTGACACAAAAAGACACCAGGGATGTGAGGAAACAAAGGAAAGATCTTGTGAGAACACAGCAATGGGGCAGCCGTCTGCAAGCCAAGGAGAGAGGCCTCAGGAGAAACCAACCTGCCAATACATTGATCTTGGACTTCCAGCCTCCAAAACTAAAAGAAAAACAAATTTCTGTAGTTGAAGCCACCCAGTCTGTGGTATTCTGTTAAGGTGGCCTGAGCTAACACAATGGTGAACAATAAACAGGTTTAGGTGGGCTGAGATACAGAGTGAATGCTCACTCTCCATGGTGCCTCAACCCAGACCAGCTTCTGTGGACAGAGCAAGCCTTTCTCCTGGGACACTCATTCCTTGCGCAAAGTCCCATTCCCAGAAGTCTTGGGCCCCTGCCCTGTGAGTTTAATTAAAAAAGAAAACCCATAAGTTGTCAGATAGCGTGTGTCTGTCTGAAAATTTTTACCAGTATTTTAAATGTGCAAAGAATACATAGAAGAAAACGCAGATAATAAAATGATCTGTAACCCTATGACTCACCTGGGAAGATTCACCTTTTCCTTTCTTTTTACAAAAATGAATACATCCTGTTACAGGCGCATTGTAACAGGATTCTTAACCTAAAGGAGCCAGGAATCTGTGTTCAACTGGTGATCCTGGAAGAAATTTGTCCGCCTTTCCAAGTCCAGCTTCCTCAGCTGTAAATTAGGAAATAAGAACCTCTCCAAAGCTGCTGTATTAAACAAGATACTGTTTCTACAGAGGCCAGCACAGCATGTACTGGGCACCCAAGGAGAGGAGCCACTATTAGTCTAGTAATTGCTGGGGACAATGGGGCATTTTCAACAAGAATTTCTGATGGAGTCATGGGTGGGGAGAAGACTGCAGGTAGGCAGATCTACAATCACCCACAGCTGTGTTCTTCATTTATACAGGGTCCACTGTGGAGTCATCAAAAGCAAGGTGAGGCTTTAAAATATCTCACCCTGAAATGTGGCTTGCTTTTGTTTATCCCTCACTCTATCCAAGTACCCCTCTTTATAAAAACCTAGTTCTATGGGATTGCTAGTTGGAGTATTATTTATATGCATAACCACGGTACAAAGCTAGCAAGCCTCCCCCCCCCACCCCGTGCCTTTAAACACTCCCCCCAACCCCCATCAGAATCCGTTTCAGCTGTAACACGAGTGGAGGTGAAGCCTCGAGTCAGGGGTCTCTCCACTCCCAGGGAAGGTCTCTTTCCTCTCGTGCTTAGGGGCTCTTTCTAGCTCTGAGATTTCATGAGCCTATGATTCAGTTTCTCCTGCGGAGTGCCCTGGCAATCTGGCCTTTCAGGTGTGGTCATTAAAAGCGCACCATGGTCAAGCCTGACTGAAAAGTTCCAGGAACACACCCTCCAGACCATCTCATCAACCAGGAGATGGAACCAGAACTCACAGCTCATGAACTTGGCCCGGCTGTCAAACCCTCACGCACGCATGGCTGTGAGGCCCAGCACTAAGCTCCGGCTAATGAACCCCACAGTCCAGCTATGCTGTGTCACGAACAGGCAAAAAGCCAGCCCCCCAAATAGCTGAGGTCATCGTTTTCAAGAGCCTGGCACACCACGGTCCATCCTCAGACTCCCGCCTAAACAGCCATGAACCACAGAATGGGCCTCACATCCAATCGTGTTTCCTACGGTTAACATAAAATTCACACCGACTCTAAAACCCTTTTCCCCCGGGGATGGGAAGCGAGGCGAGGAAGCTGTGAGACATCTGCTCAAGAATACAGACTGGTGATCATATTTTCCCTAAAGAGAACAATCTAAAGGTCAAGCAGGAATGACTGGCGGCATCATGCGCTGGATGTCGCCCAGCAAAGGGAAACTCACAGCGCAGGAGGCAAACGAAGCCCAGGCAGGGAAGGCTGTGAGGGAAAGAGGAGACAGACAGACAGACACACACACGCGCAGCTGTGCGATGATTTACACTCCAGCTTCAAACCAAGACCCGATTCACCTTGGATCTCCCCACTGCCTAAAAATGGTGTGTCAGTAATTACGACCTGAGGTGCTCCCAACCGAGGGGGAAGGGGGGCCAGCAGGGAGTCTGTAGTCCGAGCCTTTTCATTTTCCCACTGTTTCCACTTTCAGCTCAAGCGCTCCTGATAAGCCCTGCTGATCACAAAAGCACTGTGGTTACCACAGGAGAGCTGCTTTGGATTGGAATTCAAGGTTCCCCATGATCTGCCTCCAGAGTCTGACAATGCATGTGTCATAGGCAGTTAGACAGACATGAGCAGAGCAAGGACAACGGGCCAGGTACAGAAGGTCACCAGGGTGGAGAGGCCCTGGTGCCTAGCAAAGGACAACTGTAGGGTGAGACCTTGCCCACAGGGTGGCCTTTCCTCCCCTAGCATGTCGCTGGTCCTGCAGTTTGGACCCCCTGGCCTTTCCTCCCTAGAGATAACATCTAGGCCTCAGTTGTATTTCAGCTCTAGACCCAGAAAAGCGGCAAAACCAGAAAAGTGACCCCACAGCTCACCTCAGAACTAGCTGCATTGGATAATGATCCCCTGCCCTGGTGGGTACCAATCAATCAGTAGAGACCTAGACCCTGGAAGAACACTGGAAAGTGTTCCTAGATCCTGGAAAGCTGCTGAATAGTCTATTGAGATCTTCGCCTGGGACCTCCCCTAAAATCTCTACCCTTAAAACCCTTAGGATGGGGAACCACGCGCTCTCCCTCCCGGGAGCGCATCTGTGCCTTTCCCTTCCTCATTCCCCTCCCCATCCCCCAGGCTCATCACCTTTACCTTCCTCACCTAAGCTCCAAGGGCCCTTCCTTTGCCTCTATAACTTGTTTCCTAAGCCCATGTCTTCTACAAATTACTTCTACCGCTGTAATTTTCCAAATAAATGTTCTCTTATAGTGTGAGTCTTGGCTCTGAATTCCTTCTGAGCCAGAACCCAAGTACTGAGGTTGCTGAACCTAGATCCAGTGGTACCCAACCAGTCTAAGACCTGATGCCTTTCCGGCCATCTCCAACATTATGGTGCTGTGGCTTGGATTTTGTGGCAGGATTCCAGAGTAGTCCACTCAGGACCACCTTGCAGACCCGGACCGTGCTAGGTACCAGCAGGGGCCCATTGTTCCCCACCAACTCCTTGCTTTGCATCCAGCGGACTTGGGTGAGTTTCTTGGAATTCCAGACCTCTTTGTTTTAAGGTAAGAGTCTGGCATTTTAATTCAATTATAGATTTTTCACCTCTTGCCTCTCCTGCTTCTGTCATTTATCAGGAAAAAAAAGAATATCCGCCAGCAGCCCATGGTGACCCTGGGCCAAAAGCAGCCATGATGCCGCATGTATCTGGGTACACATGTCCCTAAATTATACATGGAGTGAGTATATTGAACATGTCACAGTGTTGTTTTATTTTTCAGGAAGATTTCAACAGCCAATTTTAAGGCTCTTATTTCGGTCACAAGATTAAGTCTTGGAGGCTTTTCCCTGAGCTCTTCAATCAAGGCACTGTGAACATATACAGGAGGATTCCACCTGCTGGCTAGAATTCCTGCCGGCCCAGGTATTAGGCTGATTGATCTCAGTTGCCATTTTGGTTTTGCTAGAAGGCTCCTCCAAGGCTCTCAGCACTGTTCCAACTGATATCATTGGTACAGCTCAACTCAAGTTCTGGGCGATTTCCGTTCATCAAACTTTGCCCTATATTGGGTAACAGCAACCCCAGTTTGCTTTGGGAACCATTCTCCCCTACACTCAGCACAACTCTTGGACTGGACATATGACCCCAGCCACACCAATGAGATTCATTCATTCATTCATTCATTCATTCACTGGCATATTTACTGAACACTTACTATATGCCAAGTTCTATTCTAGGAGCTGGGGAAATGTCAGTAAACAAAATATAAAAATCCCTGCCCTCATGGAGTTTACATACCGAAGCCTTTGAGGGTGAGATGGAGGCTGAAACTGTTGGCAACCATCTTGCCACCACAAGGAGAGAGATAAGGCATGAGAGACCAGATCCTAGGACCCTTGGACTTTTTCAGTTCCCAGCACCAAAAAAGTAGTTCCTTTTTTGCTTAAACCAATGTGAATGGGATTATGGGGAGGGATAATTTGCATCTAAAGATTCCTGACCAAGTACCTTCAGACTTCCTCAGAAAGGTATTTGAGGCAAGTTTGGAAATGCCAAGTAAAGACAGGTAAACTTTCTGAAAATGGCCCATCCTTCAACATTCCTTACCCCAGGCATTGTTTTAACAGCTCCTTCCATGTTGTCATTTCCAGCTGTAAAAAAATTCTCCCTCCAATAACCTCCTAAAATGGAAGAACAGGTTCAGGTTCAGGTTCAGGGCCTCTCCCACTGTGCATTAAGAACCAAACCATATCAACAGCCCCCCAGTGACCATAAATGAGATGTTCCCAGCTGCCTCCTGGAGCTCTTAAAAATTGCCTGCCACTGCTGAGGGCTACAAGTAACATCACCTTTATTTCCCACACGGCTAAGTCACAGTGGTTTTCCTCCAGGTGGTTACTGGGTCCCAGTGTTTCTGATAACAGCTTTCAGTCCCAGGCAGGCCCCACCACGCTGGGGCACTCTGTATGCTCACTGTTAGGAGTGTCTGAAGGAGACACACAGACAACCGAAGTTAACTGACCACATCCTCTTTACCAGGAAACCTAATAGCCAGCTATTTTAGACCCCTTCTCACTTCCCCTCCTCCATTTCCACCACAGTGCTAAGTTGCTGGGAGTCAGGGTGTGCATAAAAGAAAATATGAGAAGAGAGACGGCGACAGCTCCAAACTTCTGATATAAAAAGGCTTATGGGAGAGACCACCTGGTGGAAGAGAGGTGGTAGGCATTGCATTTGCATTAAAAAGTTGCATTTTTCCTAAGTGTGTCTTTTGGGGTGATTTGGTGTGGGTTGGTGGAAACTGTGGCAAGCTAAAGTTTCCCCAAGCCACCCCAGGGTGCTGCCACTAGGGTAGTTTACACCCAGTCTCACTCCGATATCAAGAATAAGTGATTTTCCATTACTGTCTCAAAGAAATGAAATAAAACGCAAAGATTGCTATGTAAAAATGTTTATCATGGCTTTTTCTTCTTTTTTTAAGAGAAAATCTTGTAAAATATTCAAGAAAAGAGAATGATGAACTAGATCCAGGTGTCCCCTCTGGAGGCCCAGGCAGCAGAGATGTCACACAGGAAGCCCCCATCTGCCGCCTGCACGTGTGTGTGAGTGTACATGTAAATATCTTTCATTTTTAAAAAAGAAAAAACACTGTCATGGGTTGGACTTGGTTTTGCTTTTCATTCCACTTCCTCTTTAGGGGAGCCTTTCCCCCCAAACCTGAGAGCTTCACCAAGAAGCAGTTTCCCAGAGAGGTTTCGTTGTCGGGAGACTGCTAACCATCACCCTTCTGAAAGTGGTAGGAGGCATGTAAAGAATCAGCGCCACAGTCCTGGCTGATATGGCTCAGTTAGCTGGGCATCGTCCTGGGCACTGAAAGGTTTCTGGTTCAATTCCTAGTCAGGGCACATGCCTGGATTGAGGGCCGGATGCCCGAGCTACGGGCTCAGTCCCTGGTAGGGGGAGTGCAGGAGGCAGCCTGTCGAGGTTTTGCTCTCACGTCGATGTTTCTCTCTCTCCCTTCCTCTCTCCTAAAGATCAATAAAAAATCTTTTGAAAATAATTAGTGCCACGGCCCTTGCCGAGTAGCTCCGGGTAGCTCAGCTGGTTATAGCATGGTCCCAATACACTAAGGTTGCAGGTTGGATCCCCCAGTCAGGGTACATACAAGAAGCAACCAATGAGTGCATAAACAAGTGGAACAACAAACCGATGTTCCTCTCTCTCTCCAAAATCAATAAATTTAAAAAGTTAAAAAATAAAAAGAACCGATGTCACAATATCTTGGTCCTGGTCACTGAACGAACTCCCTCACATCTAAATTCCTTCCTCACACCGGCTGTGGACCATTGAGCGCACAATGCCTCATGGAGCTATTACCATGTCCTATCAACTGTAAAGCAATTGTCCATTTGCCTTCCAGCTCAGGGATCGTCCCGCTATACACTTTCCCTCTCACCCACAGAAGGAGGTTTTCACACAGATAACTAGCCTGTGATCTGCACACAGAAGTAAGATCTTTGTAGAGCATTTGAAGTCCGACAGACTCAGGAATCCCAACTCTACCACTTAGCAGCTGTGTGTCTTAGTCCATTCTGGCTGCTATAACAAAACACCACAGACTGGGTGACTTAAAACACAACAGAAATTGATTTCTCACAGTTCTGGAGGCTGGAAGTCCAAGATGAGGGTGCCAGCATGGTCAGGTGAGGGCCCTCTTCCCGGCTCATAGACGGCTGTCTACCCTCATGGCCTAAGCACCTCTCAAGCTCCTACCTCCTAACACCATCACATTGGTGGTTGGGATTCCAACATATGAATTTGGGGTGCCTCCCTGGTCAGGCTGTTGAGAAGACTAAATGGCCCCCAGAGAGAAAGCAGTCAAGACATCTTTTCACTGAACTTCAACCCTGAGGATGTATATCTACAGGCCTCTCGGACATGCACTGAGCTTGTGGGAGTGGCTTTCAGACAACCACTTGTCTATAGACGGATTTCCCTTTCCCTGAAAGTCCCTTGAGAAGGTACTTTGGGACAATGACAGAAATTCTATCTCTTCCCACTGAAACTGCCCCCTGACCTTCTTGGCTCATTCATTCGAACATACAAGCATGAATTCAACAAACATTTGTTTTATGGCAAGTCTGTGATAGGGCAGGCATTGCGGACGTTGTCTGTGCTCCCCAGAAGCCTGTGACCCAGTGTGGACCAAAAACTAATGGGAGCATCCATGCTGAGACTGAGGTAGGCTCCGTTAGGACTCCAGACCACAACCACATCAAACTGGCTCAGAAATCAAACATTTGGCCACACCTATCAAAAGCCTTCAACAAAAACAAAAAAGCCCTCAATAGTTTATAACCCCTGCACTCTCCTTTTGAAAATTTATTTCAAAAAACATGAAGAAGCTGAAAGATTTACATACAAAAAGGTGCATCATGGTCATTTTCTAAAGGGAAAATCTTTTTCAGAATTGTTCAACAAAAGAAAATGATTGAATTAAGCCCATGTGATGACATAGCCACAGGATCATATGATGGACTATTATGGCATGTACGTGGTGTTCTCAAAGAAAATTGGATGACATGAAAAATACCCATGATTCAGCACTAAGTGGGAACAGCAAGATACACTGTAATATATGCAGGGTGATTTCATCTTTGTAAATATGTATGTGCATAGATAAACAGACCAGAGGTTAACAGAGATCCTTCCTGGGTGGCAGGGATCAGGGGTGACTTTTTTAGAAGTAGGTTCCTTTCTTTAAAATTCTCTATAATACACCTGGATTAAGTTTGTAATCAGAAATATAAATAAATACGCACATCAACATTGCTTTACTTTAACATAGCATGCTGTTGGGGGTTGGGGGAGGCGCAGATATGATAGTGGAAGGGAAGCCAGCCGGTAGGTAGTGTGGCCAACCTTGCCACTTGATAAATTAGATGCCAAGAATGTCAGCCCCACTGAGCCAGGGACCATTGTCTGTTTTGTTCCCTGCTGTTTCCCTAGCATTTGGACTGATCCTGGCACACACAGTAGGCTTGTTGAATAACTGAATAAATGACCAGGGTCCAGCTCAAATGTTCTTTCTCTGTGAAGTTCCCTGACCTCCCCTAAAGTAATTAGGCCCTCTTTTTTCTAGCTGCCCAGAGCCATTATCACAAAGCACGGCAGCTCACAATTAGGGGACTGTCACCACTTGCTAAATTGCAAGTTATCTGAATGCAGGAACTAAGTCTCATTCAGATTTGTCTCTTGAGTCTGATAAATGTTTGGTCAATAAATGTTCCAGTGATGGATGGAGGGGTGGATAGATGTCAGTCTGTTCATACTGTATTGGCAGGAATTCTTTACTTTAATTATGATTTACCCTTAACTGTAAATGTATATCAATTTTGAGACCTGTCAACAGAACAAGATCCAGGTTGGGGAAAACAGCCTTAGAAAAAGTAAACTGCAAAGTTGTTGATGGCTTTAGCCTTGAAACACTTTCTTCTAAGAAAATTTTACTCAGAACCCCAAAATATACAACAGATTCAGTAGGAGGCACTGTGATAAGGGGGAGGGGGGGTCACTGAAACCCTCCCTGACCTGCAATGATCTGCTCTGGACACTTGTTAGTAATGTGAGAAGGTCCCCAGAACAGAGTAGAAGAACCAGGACTGGAAACCCCACCAGGGCCTCTTCTATCACTGCACCTCCTCTTCCTGTCAGGGTCACCGTTTTATAAAGAATGAGACACTCAGCAAAGGCTCCGGGGCTGAGAACTCAGGGCTCGTAATCCATCTTGTTTACTTCCTATGACAATAAAGGAGGAATGTCCCTGCGACTTTCCAATGACAACATCCCTCGAGTCATTTTCAGGAAGGTACTTGCTATCAGATCTGTATTTATTTTTAAAATCTCAATTTGCTTTTACAGACGCAGGAAACAAAGTCTGTGCAAGCCTAAAAAGAATTCTCTCCCAAGTCCTGAGCCACTCCCCTCCTGAGTTAAAAGGGATTATCATAAAACGAGCAAGGCCACAGTTACTAGCTCATATTTTTAAGTACATAATTGTCTTTCATACGATGGCTCACGCTCTCCTAACAAAGGCTGTTTCATTATGAGTGACTAAAAGACTGCCTGCTCAGCTTCTGATTTTGAACCTGCACTTCCATCTCTGGGCAGCAAAATGCACAGAAAGCCCTACGTACAATATATCCCTGGCTCTTAAAGGATTCCCTATTTAATTCTTCCATTTTCAAAATCATCTCCAGTCCAAAACTTCTGCACAGCCATCCAATAGTAATTGCTGCCTTAATTAGACCTTCCAACCCCTAATCCCTAAATCCTTACACGTTTGCAAGTGTAAATCCAGGACCCCCGGTAGTTTGTGCGGCCACACACCCCCTTAAAAAAAATGCTGCGCATCTATAATGCTATTATGTTACTTTTGGTTTTTAATTAAGCCTTTGGGAGAATTCTCCCTGTGTGCTGTTGTTTGAATGGGAAAAAAGAGGGTGGATCAAAGCTGGTGAGACACCCTATGAGGAAACCAGCTCTAGGATATTTATCAACAGCGTTGGTTGCCAAAGGCCAGCAGAGGAATGAAGGGGACCCTAGGTTTTGCACAAGCACGATGCCCCCCAGAAATGAACTGAAAGCCAGAGACGCCCTTTTATGTTGTGTGTGAGCTCCACAATTCACCCACCCTCCCTGCCACAGCGGGGGAGTGGAGACCTCAAAGGAGGCGGCCTTTTGATATGAAGATTACACAGGGCAGCACCTTTCAGGGGGACGGTGGGATCAGATCCCACACACAGCGCACAGGGTGAGTCTCCTCTGAGGACTCTCAGCCTGACCCCTGCATCTAGGTTCCCAGGAGGAAGTGGCTGACTTGGGGCAAGTCTACACTGCTCATCTCCAGGCCAGCCCACAGCTGCAACCTGACCCCAGGCAGGCCCGTGAGCTCACACTGCAGCGGGAAATTCACCTCCTTGCAACTACTGACACGCTTTCCCCTGCCCGCCACTGCTGCTAGGGCCCTCAGAGGGTGAACTTAGGGCACCGTTAGCAATGGAGACACTGAAACTTAACCCCCGTGGCCTATCATTTTGGCACAGGCAATGCAAACATCGTGGTTTTTAAATCCCACCACAGTGCTTTTAAGCTATTTCTTACTCTGCACATTAGACATTCATGAATAATCTTACCTCCCATTAAACGATAATAATAGAAACTATTTCAAAATGGCCCCGAGTTCATTTTGAGAAAGTGAGTTGAAAAACGTCTGCCCTCCTAGTGAATCAAGAAAGTTTAATTGAACTGAGCTTGAATTTCACCATCTGTAAAACAGCAGATCCTACAGCTCTAGTCCCAAGAATGAAATGCAAACTTCAGGCATTCGGAGGCCTCCAGGTCCGCTGCTGACCCACCTCTCCAGCTGGAGCCCCCGGTGTGCCCCGATGTCACTCTCCTTCCCCTCGCCCAGCTCTGGCAGGTGCCCCTCCTGGAATCTGTCCTTCCTTCTCCCATCTCCCCCAGCTAATCTTCCCCCCTCCTCCAGGGCCCAGGGCAGCGACACCTCTCCCACGGTCTTCCTCAGCACCCACCTCTATATCAGTCACCCCTCTCTCCTCCCTTAGTGACCTGTCTCCCTTTGTAACCCCAATCACACGTGGCCCACAAGATAGTTAACCACGTGTGCTTCTGTCCACCCAACAGAATGAACGATTCCTGGGCTGGTCTTTACACTCAAACGTTTGTGTTAGAACCACTGTAAACCCAATTCAAGCGATTTCCTGAACCCCTCTGAGTTTCACTGCCTCATGGCAACTGATTGACCAGGAGGCTTTGAAGACACCTTCGAGGCCTGAGATAGTTTAGCTATAGATGCAGGACTCCGCAACTAAACTCTTATTTAACACCTAGCACCCTAAGAGAGTCAACAGTCTTCCCAAAGGGTACGGCTTAAACCTGGGAATGAAAACGCCCTTAAATAAACGGGAAAGGGGATGGAGCAAACATAAAACCCTAATCCAGTGCATAAAAAGTTCTCCAATACTTCAGAGCAGCACTATCCCATGTGGTAGCCCCCAGCCACGGGCGGCTACTGGGCCCTTGAAACGTGCCCAGTCTGCACGGAGGTGTGTTGTAAATGTCTGATATATACTGGATTTCTGAGGATTTAGTACAAAAATATGTAAAAAGTCTCAATAACTTTAATATTGATAACATTATTAAAATGATAACATTTTAGATATTAATTTCACCTGTTTCTTTACTTTTTTCACCATGGCTACTAAGAAATAGAAAGTTACACATGTAGCTGACAGAACATTCCAGCTTGGAAGCCTTGTTCAGGACCCTCCCATTCTGAGCTGAATGAGCAGGTCTCTTCCCCGGACCCATAAGAACACATTACAGTACATAAGAACCACATCTCTGGCAGTTGTTCATTTTTTGGCTGTGTCTACCTCTAGCCATGGTGTTAGATGATTTGTGCTTTGCTCTCTTACACAGCAGTCCCCTCACTGCAGAATCAAACTGAAAATCAAATCAGCGAGGAAAGTGGCTGAGAAGTCCATACCTGCGCCCCAGTACAGGGTGGTTTCTGCTTGGCCGCCAATTATCATCAGCACAGTCATTTTCAATAAAGAGTTACAGAGTGACTACTGCTATGGTCTGAATGTTTGCGTCCACCCCAAAATGCATACGTTGGGAATACGGGCAATAATATTGTAATAACTATGCATGCTGTCAGGTGGGTGATAGTGGGGTGGCCACCTCATAAGTTATATAAATGGCTAATCCCTAAGTTGTACACTTGAAACTAATATAATATTGTAGGTCAACTGTGAATGAAAAAACTTTTGTTTAATTTTTTTAATAAATAAAAAGAACAGTGAAATTTTCCAAGCAATCCTACTATAAAATAAAATTTATCATTAGTAACTATTTTTAAAAAAATAAGAAAGCCGGATGCCCAAGTTAATAATATTACAAGGTGGGGTCTTTGAGGTGATTAGGTCATGAGGGTGAGGCCCTCAGGAATGAGATTAGTGACCTTATAAAAGAGGCTCCAGAGATACAACAAAACTCTGTGTCCCAGAAGAGAGCTCTCACCAACTGTGCTGGCACCCTGATCTCAGACTTCCAGCCTCCAGAACTGTGAGGAATAAATTCCTGCTGTTCATAAGCCACCCAGTCTGTGGTTTTGTTGCAGCAACCCAAAAAAGGCAACTACTATGTACCCTAGAAGGCTCTACCCTAGAAGTTGAGATACTGTGGTAAACAAGTCATGGCCTGCCCTTAATGAGTCAGTATGCCAGAGTGTGTAATAACGGAAGTGTTCACACACCAAGTACCACGGAATGCCGAGGAAGGACATCCATCCCCTTACTCTGACCAAGAGGGGATGAAGGTTTCACAAAAGATGTTAACATTTGATCTTAAGACGCATCCAAGTTGAAGAGAGAAATGAGTGTCATCTGAACACAGATGATAGCTCTGGCCCCCAGAGGGAATGAGCTCACCCAAGGATAGAGTGTAGGGTAAGGAGAGAAGGGGCTATCACTGAATGTCCCACTTAGAGTCTACAGCAAGGTTAAGGCTCTTGTAAAATAATTACTTCTTGACCTAATTAGCTGAAAGCAAGAATGTGTACATGGGGTATACTGGGGAGGTGAAGAGTATAGTCTTTATATCAGTCAGACCCGGGCCAGGATCCTGTTTCAGCTTTCCAGTTTGGGGACCTTGGGCAAGTTCCTTAACCTCTCTAGCCTCAGTTTCCTCATCTGTACAATGGGACTGGAAAGTGCTCACCTGACAAGGTTGTGGTGAAGATTAAATGTTATAATTCAAGGATAGCAGTTGGCATACTACCCGATACACAGTAAGTTCTCAGGAAGTGATTGCTGTTGTTAGTGTTATTTTTAGTAACGCATCACAAAACTATTGAACCTAAAGAAGGGTTCCCTATTGATATTCTGGGCTGGATTATTCTTTATTGAGGGGAGGGAGGGCTGTCCTGTGCATTATAGGATGTTTATTTTATCAGCATCCCTCGTCTCTACCCACTAGATGCCAGTAGGAGCCCCCTCCCCAAGTGTGACAACCACATTGTCTCCAGACCTTGCCAAATGTCCCCTGCAGGTAGGGAGAGAAGGGAGCAAAACAGTTCCCAGTGGAGACCCAGTGTCTAAAGCAATAATGAGATGAGGCAGAAAGTTCAACTGGGAGGGTTGAGTGCTGAAAAAGAAAGAGACTTTTTCAATTTGCAAAGAACCATGAGCATTGACAGACTCCCCCCACCCTCAGTTAAGTATCAAGTTCAGCAGGGACGGGCTCCAGGGGTCCAGGGGCAGAGCAAAGAAAACCATCAACTGTGCCCTTGGCCCCGGGTGGAAGAACCCGGGGCCTCACCCAAGTCAGCATTACCTTCTTTCAACTCCATTTCGGTACCTGCTCTGATGACAATGGGCAGAAATGGGTCTCTGCCAGAGTAGTGATTTCCAAACGGTGTCCTGCAAGAATTTTTAAAACATGCAATACCTGACTATTTAGTCAGGGGCAATGACCTCTTTTCTCTTAGACTGTCAAATAAAAAAATGACAACAGCCAGCATAACAAAAGCCACCCAGTGTGAATGAATTTTTTTTTTATGACTGGCAAAAAAATATAACATTTTTTGGTGTGCTGCAGAATTTTAGTAATGAGTTTATGTGCTGAGATAAGAAAGGTCGGAAATCGCTGCACCAGAGGAAGCTGCGCCAGGCTTGCAGTTAAGAGAGGGGGTGACTGGCCCCTGAGCAAGAAGACTTTACGGGTAAAGTCCCCCTCTGCACACGACAGGCCCGGATGTGAAGACAAATGCCAACGGATGCTGACCAGTACAGTGAGCCACCCTAAGCCACCAGACGAGCTCCTGGAAGGGTGGCTCTTACACAGCTATTTCCCCAACCGACTTTCCTCCTCCTCGGAGCTCAGCTTTGGAAATGGCACCGACAGGCGCCTCATGTTGTTTTATTTTCCAAGTGTCACTTTTTCAAGCTAATGGGAAACTGAGGGGTAATTATGTGTATAATTGGGGGTGGGGGGAGCTATGGCCTTTGCATTCAGCATGAAACCACAAGGCTGACTTTTCACCAAATAAACTGCTTTCGCAAAACACTGCTGCACGAGGCAGAGAGAAGTTTGGGTCTGGCCGGGAGGCGCGCCAGCAAAACAGAGGGTGGTGCATTCAGAAAAAAGGCATCCACAGGAGCCTAGAAGCCGACTCTCAGTAACCCTTACCCATGTGAAAAGGAAAACACTTGCTCAGGTTTCCAACAGGATAAAATACAAGAGCATTTTGTAAACACGAAGATTAGAATCTGAGAATGAAGATCCGTGGTGCATTTGCTGTAACAATAGGCGCATGCTGTTTCTGCCTCTTTTCAATGCACTTTCACATCGACTTTCTCATTCAGTCCTCACCGCCACGTCAGAGAGGGAGTGTTATACCGTCACCTGGCAAATGAAGGGACCGAGTCTCCGAGTCTGTGACTTTTACTCAGTCACTACGTCAATCAATTATTATTATTATTATTTTTAAATATATCTTTATTGATTTCAGAAAGAGGAAAGGAGAGGGAGAGACAGAGATAGAAACATCAATGATGAGAGTCACTGATCGGCTAGCCCGCAACCCGGGCATGTGCCCTGACAGGGAATCGAACCCCGATCGCCTGAATCCCAGGTCGATGCTCAACCACTGAGCCATGCACGGCCGGGCTGTCAATCAATTATTAAGCCCCTACAAGGCGCCGGGCGCTTGCCCAAGTCATGGGGTGTAACCAGGTACCGTGCCAGATGCTGCTCGAGCGTGGAGTCCTCAGATACTTCTCAAGGAGGAACATCACTGGCACTTGGGCAGGATGGCTCCTGAATGGGCAGATGTCTTGCATCCTGGGCCCTGCCCACTAAATTGATGTCTTGAATCCTTGAGACAGTCAAGAGCATCTCTGTATGTTTCCGAATGTGGGGCGGGGTAACCCCCAATGGAGAGCCCCTACCAGACATCCAGAGCAACAGGCCTTAGGTCAGACAGCGTGGCTTGATTCCAAGTCCAGCAATTCCTCTCCCGTGCGACCTCAGACAAGTGACATTTTCTATGCCTCAGTTTCTCCCTTACGAAACCGTGATAAATAACTGTGTGTATTTTTATAAGATGCCTGTGAGGAACAATACATATTAAATACCTGACCCATGTCAACCTTCGGTAAATAATACCCAATAAATGCCTGTACTATTTCATCCCCAGTGTAATCTCATCTGGACCTTTGAAGCCACCATCTCAGGAGCCTTCCCTGACCACCCTGTTTAAAATCGCCACCCCTCACCGCTTGCATTACACATCCTCTTTTTGCTTTATTTTTTTCTCCATAGCACTTGTCACCATCAAGCATACTCTGTATTTTAAACATGCGGTTTTTTGCTGTATTTCCCCCAGTTGCATATACCACGAGGCCACAGATTTTTGTCTCTTCTGGTCCCTGCTTTATATCTTTAGCGCCTAGAACTGAGCCTGACTCTCATAAAGCGTTCAACAAAAATACCCTGAATGATGTTGAATGGATATGGTGGGCAGAAAGCTGGTCTCTGGGCTGTAAATTCTAGGACAAGTGGCCACGCATATGATGACAGTAAAGGTGAAATATGTCAACCATTAAGAAGTGTAAGGTGTTACATTACAACGCTACCTTGGAAGGCCTTTGTGTTGTCCCTCTTCTGGGATTCTTTGAAGTTAACAGCTTCTAACAGAAACTCAGCCACCAGCGCATTTCTCTTGAGTTGCCTTTGTGGATTCCCCCCCCCCACACAAAGCTTTTAAGATAAGCACTCAAGCCAGAGGTTGATAAGGGCTTACACACTTATATTACTGGGTTTCCTTATCTCTTTCCACACCCACCTGAGCTGGAACTGAACTCAGTTCTCTCCAAACCGTTTATCTAAAGCCAACTCTGACTCCCTAGTGCTAGAACTAGCCCCCATTAATACCGGACTTCTGGTCAAAGAGGACTGTGGCAGGTCTGACAATTACCAATTCCATTCCTGACAAGTCTAGACCTGGGGTTCCAACGTCTAGTGGGTAGGCTACCCACCACACAAGGCCTTCCGTTGTACTTACTCTAAAAAAAACAGAACTGATGCTAAAAATAGGAATTAATGTTAAATAGGAATGAATACAAACACCCCCACCTAACCCATCATACCAAGTTACAAGCTATTTATAAAGCTCTTCAAGGAGATGGAAAACCACACTTAAAAAGGGACTCCAGTGGCCGCCTCAATAATCCCACTGCTCTGAGCACAGTTCAATGGATCACCGTTTACAACTGAATCATAAACAGATTTACAGATTATATTATCTACTTCCACCTAAAGTAATCTTCACCAAATGGAATGGGGATTTAAGGAGACCCCAGCCAGGAAACCACAGGTTGGAGATAACACTCATAGGCACACAAGAAAAGGGCATTCCTCTCTCATAAGCTTTGTGTGCCACATGACAGGGTAAGAAGGCTGATAGAATCAGAGTTGACAAGGAGTAGGCCAACAGAATTATCCAGACAATAATGAGCATGTGGATTTACAATCACTTATTGTTAGAAAGTTAGAAATACCTAAGGGTATGGTAACAATATGTGTAAATTATCTAGAAACAAAATACGTTGACGACAGCTCGAATATGCTTTACCAACAGGGTGTGGTAAGTACTGAGGGTGAGGTTGGTCATGTAAAAGCTGTATTTCCCAGGCTTCCTTGTAGCAGGTGTTTGGATGTGAATACTGTTCCCTCAAAGAGAAGCACTCACTCAAGATTTAGAAAGCAGACAAGAGCGAAAGGCCATCTCCCTGCCTTCTGAGTTGTTTGCTACTGGCAAACGTGGTGATGGGGACATGGTTACGGGGTCCGCTCTCCAGTTTTCTGGGTATTGACAGGCAGCTGCAGTGGATAAATGTAGAAGTCCCAATTCCGACATGTCATCAGTTTGTTCTTGGACTCGGGAGTTCCAGGGACAGTCTCGGAGTTGGCAGAACCCCTGGTTGGCCAGTTTTGAGCAGCCATGCTAATACATGTATGTCACTGGGACTCATTCCTGAAGGCCTAGTGAGAGCCCTGTGCCTCCAGCCCTCCCACCAATTTTCTAAGCACCAGAGTCTCTGCATTAAATAAACACCTTTCTGCTTTAAATGCCTAGACTGCTTTTCAGTTCCCATCCTGAACCCTAAGTCCAAGCAGACCAGGAGCAAAGAGGTTTGGGAGACACGTGGCATAAACCACACGAGAAGCAGTCTGGACATGAGGCCAACCTGGCTCTTCCCTCTGGGCTCTGTGCATATTACTGAGGTGGGGACAGGAGCAGAAGGGGGTCTCTGAGAATCACCTACAGTCATGTGGCATGTAAGGACCTTTTAGACAAGGATGGACCAGTTGTATGACTATGGTCCCATAAGATTATAATGGAGCTGAAAAATTCTTATCACCCAGCAACACGGCAGTCACTGTAACACTGAGGCATGATGCCTTACACAGGTGTCTGTATATAAAAGTACATGTGATTATGTACAATACATAATACTTGATACTAAACGACTAGGTTACTGGTTTATGTATTTATTTTACTATACTTTTTATTATTATTATTATTTCAGAGTGTATTCTTTCTACTACTAAAAAAAAAGTTTGCTATAAAACGACCTGCTGTGTTAACCAGCAGCAATCTCACATATCTCGTCTTTACTGTGTCTCTTGATTACATCATTTTCTCTTGTGCTCACTTTAATCTTATGTTGTTTTATAAACTGAGTGTGGCCTAAAATTTGCACAGTATAAAGTTTATTATAGGGGACAGTATGCCCTAGGCCTTCAAGTTCATCACTTACTGACTCACCCAGAGCAACTTCCGGTCCTGCAAGCTCCATTCATGGTAAGTGCCCTTGTACAGGGGAACCATTTTAATCTTTTATAACCATATTTTTACTGTACCTTTTCTACGTTTACATGTTTGGAAACACAAATACTTACCATTGTGTTACAACTGCCTACAGGATTCAGTATAGTAACATGCTGTACAGGCTTGTAGCCTAGGAGCAATAGGCTAGACCGCATAGCCCAGTGTTTATGGGCTATACCATCTAGGTTTGCATAAGTGCACTCTGTGATGTTCACACAACAAAACTGCCTAAAGACACATTTCTCAGAACGTATCAGCCCTTAAGGACTAAACAGAGCATGACTGTACTGACTCTCGAAATGTTCCCTAAACACCTCTGGGCCAAGCTCAGAGGCAGAGCCTATCCAGTACAAGTAAACAAACAACCACAATACATTTCTCAAAGGGCTAGTGAAGAGAAAAGGCCACGAGAGCTCAGCAGCGGGAAAGAAGCTAATATCCACACTGGTGATACTTTTCCCAAGAAATGTCCCTTTCTATCTCCACTTGAACTTCCAGGGTCAAGCCTCAAGTTAAAGAACTTACTTTCCCTCCCTTCCCATTCTAACTTCTACCAACCTCATCAGTTCCTCAGAGAGATGCTACCTGCAAGCCCTAAGGCTCTGAAAATAGGTGCAGATTTCCCAGGCAGAGCAGAAAAGCCCTAATAGCTGTCTGCATGCTGGCGAAGTGTTTAGGAAGCAGGGGATCATGGCCTACAGGGTCCTTCCAGACCCTGGGTAGAGCCTGCCACTTGCAGGAGTGCCTTTTCACCACCTTCCCACAATTACGGAGTGTACCACGGTTTAAAAAATGTGCTTTCCTGATTCACACAGGTGCTACTTTATGTCCCACTAAAAAAGAAGCAGCCTGCCCATCAGAGGACAGCGGGGCCAAGATGCCATCAATTACAACTCAGTAAAATCTCATAAACATGAACCTGTGAGAAAATGAGTGCCTTAGAATCGATAAAATACGATTCATGGGGTTAGGAAGTGGGAACCCCATGCTAGGACCCAGGTCTTCTGCTCCCAAATCACCAGTCCATTCAATCTCTGTATTTTTATTGAGTGCCTACATAAGTCGGGGGGCTACTTACAATTGTTTTTATTGATGAATGCCATTTCCCAACACACACTCAGTTAAACATTTTCTCAAATCTCTTTTTCTGATTTGTACATTATTGCTTTAAAACTGAAGCACAGGGGTGGTCTAATTTGGGGTGGGGTTGGCGGAGGGGGAGTGGGATTTACATGGTGACCACTTTATCAAGTGCACTAAACTCAAAAGTGCAAGCAAGAGGCTTCCACCCCTGTCCCATGTCCCTTCCTACCAGTGTCTCCTGCTCAAACCCCACCAGGGCTTCCCATCCCAACCTCAGTCAAGGTCAAGGCCAAGGCCTACACAATCTCTTTCCAGCTCAGGGTCTTTGGCTGCTCCCTTGCTCAGGGCTGCTGGCTGTGCATGGTCCCAGCTCAGGGACCCAACTTGTGCTGCTCTCTGCCCGAGACATTCTCCCTGGGACAGACACTTGGCCGCACTTTCACTTCCTTCAAGTCTCCGCTCTCCAATGTCATCTTATCAGTGACACTCCCTAATTACCTCTATGAAACTGCAACCTCTGACTCACACCTCTCACCCATCTTCTCTGTTTTTCTCTCATCACACATCTGATGCGACACTTTTTACTTCAGCATGTGCTTCAAGTCTGGCCACCAGCTGGAACGTGAGTTCCATGAGGGCAGAAATTAATGTTTGTGTTGCATCCCTGGTGCCTAGAACAATATCTGGCACAGAACAGATGAGAGAGAAAGAGAGAAACGGAGAGAGCAACTCTGCTCTTAAGTTTTTTGGTTTTTTTATATATATCTTTATTGATTTCAGAGAGAAGAAGGAAGAGGGAGAGAGAGATAGAAACATCAATGATGAGAGAATCATTGATCGGCTGCCTCCCGCACGCCCCCGACTGGGGATGGAGCCCGCAACCCGGGCCTGTGCCCTGACTGGGAATTGAACCCCGATCACCTGGCTCAACCGCTGAGCCACACAGGCCGGGCTGCTCTTAAGTTTTGATCAATCCCATTTGATCTAAGATGCACCAAATTATAAACTCCAGGAAATTTTGATGGACAGACCAGATTATTCAATAATCTCGTAGGAAGATCTGCCTCCCCTTTCCCTTGTGATAGCAATGGGGTCTCAAAATTCAAGAGAGGAAAACTGCGGAGAAAATGAGTCAGCAACACAACTTCCCTTTTTTTCTCTCAGAGTCTGAATTTACAAGCCGTTGGCGCCGGAGGGCAAAGACTTGCGAGAGAGCCTTTTGCACCTACCGTCTCAGAATAAGGAGAGGTTGGTCCTTTTGGTGGATTTAGGGAGGGAGAGGGTGGTGCCTTTGATTTCCTGTTTCTAAATGGCTGTGGTAATATAGCTGGTCTTAAACAAAAAGACTTTTTCGACCAGATAAACAAAAACAAGCCACCTCTGCCAGAAGTTGGTTTCCCTGGCCCCAAAGAAATCCCCCAACCACCCTTTCTCTGGGGCCTAATCACCACCGTTATCACAGAAGGCGAGGAAAGAGGACACCCCGGTGGCGACAGCTGCCACAGGAAACTGCCTAAGAGTATCTGTCTTATCTGAAAGCAGCTGTGAACAGCCTCACTGAGGCACAAACGCCTCAACTGCCAAGCAGCCACCCCACTGGAAACGGTCTGCCCTTCGGTTATTCAAGGCCGTTTCCAGATTCATAACGGCCTCCTGACCCCTTTTCAAAGGAAGTCGAAGCTAGATATCACAGGACTCGCTCCAAAACTCATTTCACAATTAAGCAGAAAAGAGTCTTTAATTTAAAATTAAGTATGTGTAGCAAAAGGATAAAAAGCACACTTGGACTGATTCCACGCCAAGGAGGGGGCAGGTAGAGGTGTGTGCAAGTCTGTAGGTTGAAAAGGCTGTGGTTAAATTTTCTGTCTTTAAACTTAATAGTCATCATAATGACGTATCTTTCTAAAATACAAATGACTAAGCAGGGTAAAAAATGCATCATGTGCTCTCAACTATTTTTTTAATATATATATTCCATAATAGATAGAGAAAAAGTACCAGTCGCCTCTGGGTGGTGGGATAAGGAAGGACTGTGTCTCCACTGTACTTCCTAAATTTTCTAAAATGAGCACATATTGCTCATAATTAGATTAAAATTGCAGTGCAAGTGTTTGAAATCTAATCAAGTGAAACTACAAAGGGGTAACCCAAGAAGTCTTTAAATAAAGGGTATAACCTTTCAATACATTCAACCAAAGCAAAAAAAAAAAAAAAATCCCAGGCGACAGTGAAAGTAAACATATTGCAAAGGGGAAAAAAAATTGCAATGAGAGGAAGGGAACAAGGCAAAGGGCTTTCTCCTCCACAGCCTTCTATGAACAGCTTTCAAACAAAAGCACAGGCCCTGAGTGTAACACAAAAGGAAGGTGCAGAGCAGCTGTCTCCACTGGGCACACAGGCACCCTGGGCGCCTCTCAGCTCTGCCTTGCAGGACACGGCCCCATCAAAGGCCCGCTGTCTGGGGCAGTCTGCAGACTCTCTAATGTGCAGATGCACCTTCACAGGATGTATTCACGCAGGAGCTCAAGCATGTGCAGGAACCACAGGCACGTGTTTCCATTCTCAGTGACTTCAGGACCAGTTCATGCCCGCAAAAGGTGTCCATCCTGCAGATGTTTCTTCGTATCACTGAGCTAAACAAGGCCAGGCTTCCTTAGCACCCAGGCTACTGAGCAGTGTCTCAGCTGCCTCACACCCCCAGGCAGCAAATAGAGGCCATGGGGAACACTCCAGTCTGGTGCATCAGGAGCTTAAGCTGAATCCATGTCTCAGGGAATCTCAAAGACCAGAAAGGCAGGGAAGTGTCCCCACCAGACAAACCCAGGCATGCTTGGCAAGGCTTGACACACCTTCCTGAACACCGGAAAAGGCAGGCTAAAAGTGAGTTTAGCCATTTCACACATTCACCCAGCAAATATCGTATTGAGAACTTACTATGTGTTGGGCACTGTGCAAAACATCAGGATTTGAATGGAGGCCTAAAGCCTGGTCCCTGCCCCATAAGATATTCTTGACAAAGACCATTGACGCAGAGTGTCAAAGATCTAGAGAAAACTGCCTTACTGACTACTGACTGACAAGGACCACTTGGACTGAACCTTCCAACCAAATTAAAGATCAAACACTCAAGTGTGCAAATTACTCAAGTTTATGAATTAGAAAAGTACAGAAGACCATGGAACCCAGATTAAAATCAGAGCAGGAGACACCTCCCACCACCCAGCTGTCTCCTTTTACTCTTCCTCTCCCACCTCACACACTCCAGGTATCCTCTAGCCACCAATGAATCCATGCCACTTGGAATACTATTTTTCTATCTCAGATATAGGTAGTATTTGGAACTCCTGCCAGAGGGCTCCAAAATTTTAGGGACACAGTATGTGCCATGCTGTGCCTTCTGCCTCTCTCAGGATGATCTGGAATGACTAAAACTGAAGAGCCGGGGAGAGGATCAGTTATCATTACCCTCAATCCTTCAGAGAAGCAAAGATCAGCTAACTTCCAAAGAAATTCAAAGTGGTAGGGAAAAGATTTAGCATCAGCCGTCATCAACAGTGTAGTTTTAAAAAATGAGGGGAAAAGAAAATGTTTAATATGGATTTCAAAGCATATTTTTGTGTCCCATATAATAATAAACCATTGACATGGAGTTGTTGAGGAACTGTATGTAATTCAAAATAAGGAAGAATTCTCAAGCGAGCTATGTACAGTTCTACGCTCCATAGAATGTATCAAAAGCAGTATTTGCTATGGACTGGGAGGAAAAAATATATTGGGAGAGCACACTCATAGAGATGTGCATAATAAACAAATGCCATTTCTTGGGAGGAAATGGAATCAGGAAGGGAAGCAAAGGCTGAGAGCAGAGGGTCCAGGACAGAGAGGATCTTTATCAGGAGAGCCTTACAAAACGTTCTCACACTGGTCCCAAAAGACCAGACTGAGTTTCCAGCCGGCTGAATAGTTTAACTAGAACTGGAAATTTTGCAAAGTGCCAGTTGCAAGTTGGGAGTTTCTTCCTGGTATCTCTGGCTAGAAAGTTACTTCCTAATTCTCACACAGGAAAATAAAAGGCCAGGATGCATGGAAACCAGGGGTAATCGTATTATTAGCATTTCACTGTGACAACAGGTACAGAGATGTTCAAGTGCATTCTTGCCGGAGGCTGAGATTTCTCCCTGTTCCAGGCATTTCTGCAGAGAATTACATGGCACGTTCTGTCCAGGCAAAACTTTAAGTGGCCTAAACACATCTCCAGAGTCTAGACCAAAGCATTCAGTCCTTTGTTTAAACTGTTTGAGGCTCAGTGTATTTGCACACCACCCATCTCCAGGCCTCTGGGGTGGAGTCTGGCCTGGTCTCCAGGATGCCACTGTCTGTCTGGTCCTGCCGGCTGCAACCACGGCCTGGCTGCCGGAATGCAAGTGAGGTCCATTTTTAAACCCCGTAGAGGTTTCACAACCACAAGTTTGGGTGAGGTGACAAGCCCCCCTGTAGTTTGCTGACATGAAACTAAAAATACCTGATGGCAAAAGCCATCTTTTACAAGGCTGGCTCAGATGTCCTGAGGTTACAAGTGATGGTGTCAGACCATACCGTTGGCAGCGTGGCCGCCTCAACAACTGCTCCTGAGTGGGGCAGAGGGGCCATTCTGTCCCAGCACTGTCAAGGAATCTCGCAGCCGGCTGCCTATTTGATGGAAAGAACAGCTCTACTCCTCTGCCACCGACCCAAACGCAGGCTGGATGAATTCAGGTCTGCTGAAAGTGTTAGTTAGAAACACACTGAAAGGAGAAGACGGAGGCAAAAAGAAAAACAGCAACCCGGTTTGCCTGCAAGGAAACGTGTTTCCAGCTCCCTCTTCCTTAAAATTATAAAAGCAAATAATTGCTGCAACTATGCTGAGAAAGACAGCTCACAGAGGTAGAAAATGGATCTCAGAGCCAATGTGGCCAGGGCCGGCCTGCCGAGGGCCGGAGTGGGGGGGCCTTGGCTGCGTGGGGAGACCACACTGCCCCGGAAGCCTCCTGGGAAGAAGGTTCTTTCTACCTGTTGGGCTTCAGAGGCGAGCTGGGAAACCCCGGCCGCCGCGCTCCAGGGCGCCCAGCCCTTCCCAAGTCCCAAACTTTCCTTCGCGCCCCTCGGAAGGAGCGAGCCTTGGCTCTCCCCCAGTCCAGATTTCAGACGTGAAACAGTCTGAGCCACCGGGGTCTGGGAGGTGGGGACTTATTCCTGCACTGCCCAGGGGACTTGGAGTGCTCGGAGCCCGGGAGGGGGGTGCAACCTGACGGTCAGACCAGGTCCCGACCGAAGAAGTTTCCTCCAAAACTGTGGTGACCAAGATGCGGCAAACGAGGAGCTCCGGGCTCCCCGGCGCAGGGTCGGGACTGGGGTGCGTGAGGCTGGGGTGGGCGGGCGAGGGGGCGGCTGGAGCAGGCCCAACGCCACTAGCCGCAAGGTCAACGCAGATCCGGGCCCCGGGGGCAAACCACGAGCGCGCCAGGCCCCTTCTCCTGCCTGGTGGAGGGACATCACCACGCTCTCAGCCTCTCCCCACACCTGCTCAGCGCGACGCGAGCCCGGGACACGTGGGAGCCCAGCCCCGGGCTCCGGAGCTCGCGGCAGGGGCTCTCCGCCTCGCCCGAGCGCGCACCCTTCGCCCCTGGCACCCCCACCAGGAAGGGGCAGCGCGCCGGGCGTGGAGCGCCGGCTCCCGGCGCCTCTTTCATCAGAGCGGGGAGGGAGTTTCATTCTCTTCAAACCACCCCCCATCCCTAGCGGCTTCCCACAACCTCTACCTTTCCCAGCTACCTCGCAGACGGACAGACAAGAGACACAAAGAAAAAAAAAAAACTACCGCCCCTCCGGGTCCCATCCTCCAGCCCGGAGCTGGAGGAAGCAGAGGAGGGAGCACATCTTCCCTCCTCCGCCCCATCCCGACGCGGAGACCCAGGCAGACCCGGGCAGCAAGGAGCCCCGAGGTGGCCGAGGGAGAAGAGGTGAGGGTGGAAGAGGCAGAAGCCAGGCGGGAGCGACCGAGCGAGAGCGCGAGAGAGAAGAAAATATCCAACAAAACCACGCTAACGCGCCCCCTACCTGGGTGCAACATACTTTGGAAATAGAAGATGACCAGGATAAAGGATCCCAAGCAAGTGGCCAGCACCATCCGGCAAATTCTGTTCATCCTCATCACTTCCAGGAGCGCCGGCTTCATGGCTTTGTCCTGCCGACGGGGACCGGAGAGTCCGGGAGGCGCGCCCGGGGCGCAGGAGCGCGGACCCCGCGGCCCGGAGCGGAGCCTGGGAGGCGCAGGGCAGGGCTGGGAGGGCTCGGGAGGAGGACCGGGCTGCTCTCGCAGCCGCTCTCGGAGCCCCCGCCGCGGGCTGGGCTGAGGAGGACGCAGGAGTTGCTCTGGAAGTGCCAAGATGCGTGGACCCGCCGGCTGCGCGCTCCGGAGCCTCCCGCCGCTCCTCGCCTCTCGCTGCCGCCTCCGCTCCCGCCGGCGGCCGCCGCTGCCTCCTCGCGGGCCGGGCGGCTGGGGTGCGAGCGGTGATGGTGCCGCTGCCGCCGCCGCCGCTGCGCTGGCCTCTGTGGCTGTCGGACCGGCCCCCTCCCTCCTCTCCAAAGGCTACTTCATTGCGCTCCAATGATCTATATATTCCGGGGCTGGGTTTTACCAAATGCAACTCGCAGCCCCCGGCGAGGGGAGGGCGCCTGCGGAGAGCCGCGAGGAGGGAGGGACCCGAGCGCCGGGGCGGAGCGTCGCGCTCCCCCCGCCCCTACGGGGACTTGGTCGCGTCCAGCTGTTTCCCGGGGAGTGCGGAGCGCGCGCCGCGCTCCCGCAGGGTCCCAAAAGCCCTCAGTCCCCGGCAGGCTGGGCCGCCGTCTGGAGGTTGTGTCAGCGTTTCCATGACAAAACCCGGAGGAAAAAAATACGAATAAAATCGCCTCGGCGCTGCCACCCACTCGTGCCGGCGTTTGTAGCGCGAAGTGGCGGGAGCCGGGAGCGCGGAGGGGTCTGTGGAACTGCGACGCCTTCAAATCCCTGGGCAGACCTGGCCGCGGGAAAGTTGCTCCCGGCCCCCCGGGAGCCAGTACCCTTTCCAGGCGCTCGGAACAGGGAGGTTTCGTTTTTCTTTCAAAGGGCAGCCCAGCTTGAGCGACGTTTTGGAGAGGGGTTAAAGAGGCTGACTTCAGGTCAAGGTTAGGGAAACCGCAGGCGACGGCCCAGCCTTCCCGGGGGTTTATGCCGAGTCTCCGACACCCACCCCTCCCTCCACAGGGCAAAAGGCGTCTGTGGATTTTAAAACTCCGGCTTCCCAAAGGGTAGAGCTCCCTCCAGATAATCCAAAGTGCACACGATCCCAGCAGGGTGGACGTGAACGTGGGAGGATGCCCCCCGTGAAGTCACTCTCCTCCAAATCAAAGAGCTGCTGGAAACACCAAGCCCGCCTTACCATCTGAAGGTAAATGGAAACATGGTGTTTGCTTTCTTGTACTATGTGATTTTAAATGTCCAATTCCATGCATTTCGGCTGTTTAGCAATCAATAAAGTGGATGCAGGCTAACAGTGTGGAGATCACAGGCCCACCAGCCCAGTCCCCTGCCCAGAATATAAGACCTGGTTCTTCTGCCCTTTGTGGTTTCTGTGAGCAGAGTTAGGCACTGTCATATCCTTTTATTTTCCTTATAAATTTACACAGTGTTTTTAAAAGTTAAAGGATTATTTAAATTCTAACAATAATATATACCAGGAAAAATATTATTATAAAGACTATCCGACTTTTGTGCCATATTATCAAATCGTTACTACTATAACTTAATGATGAAACAAGATAATGTGTCGTTCAATGCCTCTCCATAATAGGCATTTGACAAATACTTATTGAATCGGAATGTAATGGGCCTTATCCTCTCAATACATCAGACACAACTTGCAAACAGATACACGGAGCAGAGACTGCCTCTGTATCCTCAGTTCCCTTCCCCCAAAGTTTTCCTCCTGCAGTCATAATGAGGGGAAGAGTAAGGAAGTCAGCAGCCTTGCCTTTGATTACAGAAGACAATCAATTACAGCACAATATTTATATAGACGGTTTGCACTATATCAATTTGTACTCACTCATGAATGAGTTGCTTGCTAAAGGCAGCAGAGCTGAACAAGCTCCGGTACAAAGTAATTCTCCAGTGATTTCCCTTAACTCCTGCTTTTACAGAAGGGGAGTCGGGGGGAGGCGGCTGTGTGGAAGGGATTTGCTCCCTGCTCATCCAACTGGTCCATCACTTTCCAGGGAAGAGACCACACTGTACCTATACAAAGGCCTGGACATGCATGAGGCAGTCTGGGAAGTCACAGGGCCAAGGGAGAGCTCAGATGTCAAATCCTGGTGGGTCATGGAAGGGTCGAGTTGGCCCACATGGTGGGGAAGGATGGTAAGCCATGCCCAGCATCCATTTTTGCATTCCCACAATCAGGAATTGGCCCAAACATACAGGGAGGGGTAAGGTTCTGACAGGTAAACTACCACCTCTTCCAAGAAGCCTGCCCTGATTTCTCACCTGAGGTGGCCCCTTTCCTCCTCTGTGCTTTAAGCACTAGATCCAAACTCCTCTTGAGTCACTGTATCCACTAGACTGAGTTATATTCATCTCTCTCTCTCTCTAATGTTCAGCATAGTGGCTGGCACCCAGTAAGTACAAATAAATCAGAGATGGAGAGGTGATGCCTTCTTGGGCTAGGAAGTTAAACTAGTTGTTCTATATATATTAGGGGTGAGGGAAAAGTAGTGTCACTGCTTTCTTTCCATTATTATCCTAACTTGGTTATATTTTTTATGCATGCTACATGATAAATATTGATCAGATAAAGGACAGTGTTGACTTATAAAACTGCAGAGAAGGGATATTTGACATTTTGAACTTTGAAGAGAGGGAAGCAGACGCCTGCCTCTCAAATCAAGCTTCTTGTTTTCCCAGTGTACCAGTCAGGATGGGCTGGTTATGCCGCAGTAACAAATAAGCCCTAACTTCAGTGGCTTAAAGCAAGCAGAGCTCATGTCTCACTCCACCTGCTGTGGGTCCGCAGAGGGGCTTTACACCGGGTACAATTCAGCAATACAGCCCAGAGGAAGCACGTGTCACTCTGTTCATCACTTATCAGCCAGAACTACTCACATACTGCTCCTCACCACACCCAGGCCAGGAAGTCAGAGAGCCTAGAGTACCTGGGGTATAGACTTCCTGGCTGCAACTTCCTAATCCCTTTCCAGATCTTATTTTCCCTCATTTTTCTAAATTCCGTTTTACCCCAAGGGCTTCTGCAAATTGGCACTGTGCTCATCGTGGGGCTTCGCTTAACCTTGGTTGATCGTTAGGCATGAACCTTACTCTCCAAATGAAACAACATGCAAGTGAAATTGGGGCCTGTCTGTGTCAACACACAGTGTGGCCCTGAAAAACGTGTTGAGGAAAAGACCTATGTACGCTGACCTCAGATAATTCATAGGAGAGGAAGAAATGGATGCAAAATCCAAATTCTGGCTTGTGTGTGCCATCAGCAGTGAACAGACAGATATTCACCAGGCCCTCCGGGACCTGCAGGCTGAGTGCTACCTCGTTCCTACAGATGATGCCTTCAATGCACTGTCTTGTTGAGATCTTACAGGACTGGCAGCCATGGCCCTGTCCGCACGTCGTGGGGGCGAGGAGTGGGCCCAAGGCCCTGGGAGACAGAGAGCTCCTTAGCATCCTTGGGGGAGGGCGGCATCTGTCCTGCCAGCCCCAGCCAGGGGCCCCAGATTGGCTCCTCTGAGGACTGGCTTTGCCCATTTGCATCTCTCTGTCACCTCCAGCACAAAGTATGCTCAGTTACCCAGAACACAGTAAATATTTGTGGAGTTGAATTAAAAAACATTTGTCCACAGCATGTGGAGATCTCAGGGTACAAATTTTCTACAGGTAGGTAAACCGCAGGTACACAGTGGGTTACTCAGGACAGCTCTGAGAGCAGGCTTTACTTTATTTACAGGCTTTCCAGAACATGGAGGGGAAGAGAGAAATGGATGGAAGAAGGGACAGAGAAATAGGAAGAAGAAAGAAGAGAGGATGGGATGAAAATACGGGAGAGCAGAGAGGAGGAAAGAAATGCCCATTGCTACCGTTTCCCTACCTGACCTTGCCTTGGCTTCTCCGCCAAGGTCAGGCCCAGAGACTCCTCTCCCTCCCTTCCGAGGAGGGAGGGCTGCTGGACCTGGACACTACCCCATGCCCCTCCACCTGCCTCCTAGGTCGCCTCCGTGACCCTCCAGGCTCTACTCTCTGAGCTGCTCATCCCTCTCAAGTATTTCTTGATTGGTGGCCAGCGGTCAACTCCCAAACTCCCATCTAGATGACACAGAAGCTCTCCAGCTACAATCAAAAGACCTCCCCCACCGCCTCAGCCCACCTGAGCACCTCCAGTAAAACGGGTCACAGTGGGAACCCCACTTACACGGCTCTCTCTGGGCCAAGTCACGCTCTTTACTCATTTCCCGACCAAGACCCTCAAGATGGGGGCAAGTTTTATTCTCTTACAGAGGGGAAAACTGAGGTAGAAAAGGGTGACATAGCACACCCAGGGTCGCAAGGTGCTGTTGGCAGATCCAAGGTCACAAAGCCAGAAGTGAGGCAGCGAGTAGCAGTGGCTCTAGGATCCTTTCTCTTCTTTCCAGACTGTTAGTAGTCAGGCTGAGGGCTTAGACAGACCAGATGGAGCTGTGTGACTTGGGGCAGGTCACTTCACCTCTCTGAGCCCTACTTTCTCCACCTATAAAATGAAAGCTGCCTCCATGGCCAAGATGCCAGAGAGGATCATATGGCACTCAATGACTCTTGGGGCCTCTGCCAGCCCCTCCAAGCGCCCCTGTGACCCATCTTTCCGGGCCCCCTGCCTCTTGCTGCTCCTCAGCTAGGACATTAGCATTACTTGAGCACACTTTGGCATTCATGGAGCAGTAACTTATTGAAATATTTATGTTTATTCCCCTGTATTTTTCACTTCTCTACTCTCTTCCATTTCAGACAAGCTTTGTGCTACCTTGCCTGAGGAATCTGATAAAGACTTTTGTGGAAAAAAATTTTAAACTATGGAAAAGATGCCCTGACCAGGTAGCTCAGTTGGTTAGAGCATCGTCCTGATATGCTAAGGTTGTGGGTTCGATCCTTGCTCAGGTCATATACAAGAATGAACCGATGAATGCACAAGTAAGTGGCACAACAAATCAACGTTTCTCTTTGTCTTTCTCTCTCCCTTCCTCTCTTGCTCTCTAAAATCAATAAAAAAGTTAAAATTTAAAAAAACAAAAACAAAAAGAACTATGGAAAGATAATGCCAAGGAGAGAAGGGGAGCTTTGGGGGAGATTTCTGAAGGGAGGGGGGTGTGCCCTCCCGCTCTGTGCCCTGGGAGACAGAGGTTTTCTGCAGTTAAAGGGAGAGGCTGGAACCTGGCACAATGGCCCCTGTGCCAGGATCCCAGTGTGCCAAGCATGGCGTAAAAGTCAGAGCTGCTGGCTTGAGAGAGCTTGGAAAACAAGGGCAACAGATGCCTTGGAGGTGCCCAGTGTGACCCAGGCATGGCCAAAAGGGCCTCTGATATGCTCTGGTGCCAGGTCTAGACTAAGATGCTGAGAATCTCTCAGTGAAAACCTCATGATGTACCACTCTGCTCTGTAATTCAAAATAGAAATCACACCAAAGCAGAAATACATATGAAGAGAGCCAAAAAAATTAAAATTTGTTTCTGATTTTTTTCTCCCGGCTTTATTTAAGTATAATTTACATCAATAAGATTCCCTCGTCCTAAGTATATAGTTTGCTGAGTTTTGGCAATTGTATATGGGCGTATAACCTCCCTCACCACAATTGAGAAGAATATGTTTCTTAAATTGTCACAAACCCAATTCAAGGTCCTACTTCCTCCATGAAGCTTTCCATGATTATTTCAGCTGACAGAAATATCTTCCTGCTTGTAAGAACTGAGCCCTCCTCTGTAACTCGGCACCTCTACACTGTCATGTACAGCTGTAGAGTCGCTTGCTGAGCTGTATCCGATCTCCTAGGCCACCCTGCATTGAAGCTCAGGAAGGGTGACTGTTGGGACCTGTTGCCACAGACCTGATGCAAAAGCGCACAGCAGACAACCCACAAGTCCCTGCCAGTTAATTTCTTGATACAGTAGCATGGGCTCCGGCTGCCTACCTACTGTGTGTCAGGCTCTGCTAAGCACATCACAGACGCCACCACTAATCCTCATAGCAATCACACAAGGACAGCGTGAGCCTCTCCTTACGCAGGTGACAACATGGAGCCTCGGAAAGATTAAGGGACTAGCTCACATTTGCACGGCTGTTAAGTGTCCCTGGGAGGAGGGATATGAATCAAGGTTATGTGACACCGAGACCCATGCTTCAGAGTTCTATGGCCCACATCAATGTCTCCTACAGATGTCTAACAGCATCTCTTTTGGACTTCGCATCAAGATCATGGCTTCTCCAGGTCGAGCTTAAAGGAGCTTGGAGGCAGAGGTCATCTAAGCACAGGGGAGCGGGGGGTGGGCAGTAGGGGTTAAAGGAGAGGGTTTCCACCCCTCCTCTGGCTTCCTGCCTTTGCACTCACAGACATGCTCACTCTCAGAGCCCCTCCTCCCTACAGCTCAAATCCTGGTGACTTTAAACCAGGGTCTCAGCTTCTCTGTCATCTCCTCTCTCCGGGTTTAGGCGGCAGGGAGAATAGGAGTCCCTGTAAATGACCGACGGGGTTCACCCTTGTCTTTTTTGCCCCAGGGTGTAGGGAAGAACCACGCCTCTCAGTGTGTTTATGACTCTCTCTCCAGATGAAAGGGCTCGCTATAGACCTAGGGACCGAAAGTATTATGCTCCAGCAGGGCGTGAAAACGGGGAATTATCTGAGTATTTGGTGTTAGAGATGTATTGCCCTAAAACAGCCCCTTGTGTTATGTGGGCAGCTTGAGAAATATTTGTGAAATATTTGTTCCTAAGATGTGAAATTCCTTTGTGTCAATGGAAAATGAACACAGTTAAACAGCAAATAAAAATGTGGTGAAAATATTGGTTGGAGAGAAAAGGAAGGAAGGAAGAAGGAAGGAAGGAAGAAGGAAGGGAGGGAGGGAGGGAGGGAGGGAGGGAGGGAGGGGGGGAGGGGAGGGGAGGGGAGGGGAGGGGAGGGGAGGGGAGGGGAGGGGAGGGGAGGGGAGGGGAGGGGAGGGGAGGGAAAGAAAGATGAAGGGTTAAGCTTCTTTGCTATAAAAAGAGCTCAGATGAACAACTAAGATGATGCCATAGAGACCCCAAGAGACACACAAACAAAAAGTGGGGATGGGCTTTAACAAAAGGCAGGGATGGGCTTTCACACATGCAAAAAGGAAACATACCTTGATAACAGAACGTGGGGAAATGTTCAACCTCATGGTTAAAGAGAAGAAAACTAGAACAAGAAGACACCTTTTTAGTCTATCAGAATAGCAAAGGATTGTGTTAAAAGATACATATCCCCTGATGCTGGGAAGGGTGGAGTGAGAAGGGGACAGAGAGCCTTACCTCATTGGTAGAAGCAACTGGAACATCCCTGGGTCCTTTATCCCAGCAGTGGGGCCGAGGTACCAAATGCGGTTACTAGGACAATAGGCTGTGGAGTCAGGCAGACCTAACTTTGCTTTTGGTGAGTCACGTAACGTCTTTAAGCCTCAGTTTCCTTGTCTGTGAAGTGGGGATGATAATACATATTTTTAGAATTGTTATGAGACTACGCAAACTCTGACCAATCAAGGCACCCACTGCATATGTTGAGTGAGGAGCTGCTGTTGCCAAGAAGCAGAAACAGCAGAGAATCCAAGTTAGCGGTGGCAGCTGCAGAATCCAGTGTCCATGGCAGTGGTGGCCTCTCTGGATGGCTTGTGTGCTGTGATTTTGACTACAGTCAGCCTCCCTAATTTTTTTAGCTATTTACCAGCCTTTCTAGTGTCTCTTTGAGTTCCCCATTATCCTCTCAATAAACTCCTTTTCTGCCTACAACATAGCCGGTTTCTGTTGCTTACCCCTAAGAACTCGAAATACACAGTTTACAAGGCAGAGATGGAAAAGCAGAGCCTACAGTTGGGCCACCAATGTATCTAAGAGAGCCTGGCCAATTTCCTCCCCTTCTGTGCCCTATTTCTGCCAGACAGTAAGCCAACATGACCTTTGTTTTTTACCTTGCGACCCAGCATGCCCAAATTTAATGGGAGTTGAGCTAGGAGGTGGATTGGGAGCTAGGATACCTGTGCTCAAATCTCAGCACATCTCTAATTATGTGACGATTATGAACTAAATTGTGTTCCCCCAAAATTCATAAGTTGAAGCACAACTCCCAATTGGACTATATTTGGAGATAGAGCCTTTACAGAGGTAATAAGGTTAAATGAGGTCATAAGGGTGGGGCCCTAATCCAATAGGACTGGTGTCCTTATAAAAAGAGGAACAGACACCAGAGCTCTCTCTCTCTGCAGACACACAGGGGAAAAGCCATGTAAGGACACAGCAAGAAGGAAGACATCTATAAGCCAAGGAGAGAGACTTCCCAGAAATCAACCTTGCCAGCATCTCAATCTTGTAGAACTATGAGAAAATAAATGTTCTACTGTTTGAGCTACTTGGTTTGTGGTATTTGTTATAGTAGCCTGAGCACACTAATAATATAGTGACTTTGGGTAAGTCATTTTTAAAAGGATGTTTGTCATGACAGTTTAGAGCCACCCAACATCTTTTGGCATTCCTTATTACAAGTCCCTCCCGCTCAAGGTAGAAGCCAGACGTACTCTCCCAGGATCCCTTGCAGCTAGAGTGCAGCCTGTGACCTAGGCTTTGCCAATCAGACATGTGTGCTGTGTGGCCATGGTGGTGGCAGAGGGGTCTGCCTCTTTGGAACAGCTACCAGGAGTTTCCAGGATCCAATCCCAGGTTCATCCATGCACCAAGTGGCAGTATATTCATTTCCTGTGTCTGTCCTGACAAATTACCACAAACTTGATGGCTTAAAACAACAGGAATTCACTCTCTCACAGTTCTGCAGACCAGTAGTCCAAAATCAAGATGCTGGCAGGGTGGTGCTCCTTCTGAACCCTCTAGAGGAAAATCCTTTCCTCTTCCGTCTTCTGTTGGCTTCAGGTGTTCCTTGGCTTGTAGCTACATTGCTCTAATCTATGCTACCACATTCACTTGGCCTTCTCTGTGTGTTTTCTCTTTTTCTGTCTCTTATAAAGATACTTGCTTTTTTTTTTTTTAATTTGGTGCCCACTCAGAGAACCCAGAATGATCTCATCTGGGTCATTCATCTGGTAACAGAATATGGGAAAATGTTTGACCTTATCATTAAAGAGGTTGAACATTATATCTGCAAAGACACTTTTTGCAAATAAGGTCACATTCACAGTTTCCCTGGATTAGAATGTGAATATATCCGTTTGGCGGCCACCAGTCAACTTACTGCAGATGATAACAGTGATGTTTTTACTGGAGCAGCCTTCGAGAGTCTTGTTTCCTGTTGACTAGGCACATACCTGCTCTTCTGACCCTCCTGGAATTTCTGTGAGGTACCTAACATCCTTTAAAATGTTGATGTTCTTCATAAGGGAACAGAACAGTAGCCATTAACCAAGAACTCTGACATTCCAAATCTCTGAACATCTTGACATCCCAAATCTCACTTTTCCAACCGGAAAATGCAAGGATTGATACATATTTCTAAGTGAAAAAAGCCAATCTGAGAAGGCTACACACTGTATGATTCCAACTATGTGACATTCTGGAAAAGGCCAAACTATGGAAACAGCAAAAAGATCAGTGGTTGCCACGGGTTGAGGGAGGGGGTAAAGGGGTGTACAGGCAGAGCACAGAGGATTTTTAGGGCAGTAAAAATACTCTGTATGATGGATACGTGTCATTACACACTTGTCCAAACCCATAGAACGTACAACAAGAGTGAGCCCCGATGCAAACGATGGACTTTGGGTGATGGCGATGTGTGAATGCTGTAGCTTCATCACCTGGTGGGGGGTGCTGATAATGGGGAGGCAGTGTGTGTGGGAGCAGGGACATAGGGAAATCTCTGTACCTTCCCCTTAATTTTCCTGTGAACCTTAAATTGCTCTTAAAAAAATAAAGTCTTGCCCTGGCCAGTGTGGCTCAGTTGGTTGAATGTTGTCCCACGCACTGAAAGGTCAGATCAGCTCCTGGTCAGGGCATATACCCAGGTTGCAGGTTCGATCCCTGGTTGGGTGTTTACGGGAGGCAACCGATCAGTATTTCTCTCTGTCTCTCTCTCCCCCCCTTCTTCTCTCACTCTAAAATAAATGAAAAACACTTTTTAAAAAATAAATTCTTAATTTTAATAGGACATCTTTAAATTATATTTAAAAATTATAATGAAAACAAAAAAGCAAAGACTATGTAACCTCTAAGATTCCTTTCTGTTCTGACACTGGGGCGAATCTAGAATTGTCGGCTGAGCTTGGTTCATGTAGCTGTGTCAGATCAATGCCATCAATGTCAGGAACTCCAATGGAGATCCTTTCAAATATAGGATATGGCAGGGGGCTGTCCTGCCCCTCAAAGTGATGTTTTTCAAAAAAACAGGTTGAAAGGTGGGTATTGGTAAAAAACAACAACCTTGGGACACAAACCGTATTCTGTAGAGTCATATTTTAAATATTCAAGATGTTAGTAATCTTGTTATGATAATGATCAACCTAGAGCTCTGAAAATGAAATTGAGAATGCTGATCAGCAAGAGAGAACAGCAGACTAATTGCACACTGCAGGGTGTGAGCTGTCAGAGCCACAGGATGGGAGGAATAATGCTCACTCTGGAGCTCCAGGCAGCATACTTTAGAGTCTGAGGGGGGAATTCTGATCCTCACTCGGCCACCAGCTGACCATGTGGCTTAAAACAAGTCACTCCCCTTTCCTGGGTCTCAATAGCTGCATGAGATAAAGCCTGAGAAAAGCAATGTACCAATACACAAGTGTTAAAATTAGGATCTCTATGTAATAGGACTCAAGTAGTAACTCTCAGCCGTAACATTCTATGGAGGGAAAGGACTCCTATTTTCTCCCTGGCGTTAATTGTACCATCAGTGCCATTTGGACAGGAACATGGCTCCTCTTGAGTATACTAGATTCTGCTCAATAGTGTTGAACTTCAACAAAATCAACCATCAAATAATACCATTTAGTTGACTCCTAACCAAGCAACTATATTGAGTCAAGAACATTTGGGTTCAGGAATCCAACACCAACTGGCGTGAACAAAATGGGACTTGATTTGGCTTCTCTGATTGGGATCTTCAAGGGGCAAAGCTGGCTTTAGGCGTGACTAGATTCAAGGTATCAAGCTGTGTCTTTAGGGAATGTCCCTTTCTAGCCCTCTGCTCGGATGTCCTCTGTGCTGCCTTCGTTCTCAGGTGGCCGCCACCTGCTACAGGTGCTTCAGCTCCTCCTCCACTGTGGAAAGAGGGTGCCTCCTCCCTGACACCTCCAGCAGGAAGTGCAGTCACTTCCCTTCCTGTGGCTTGGGACATACCTGGCTTCAGAAAGGGAATGGCCTCCAGCAGTACCCAGAACCTATTGTGATTCAGTGGCCACCAACCTGTGGACCTGAAGCTCCATGCAGAAGAGTTAACACAGCCAACTGGAGACTGTTTGCAGGGGGGTCCTTGGCTGGCTCCTTCTTGGATTTGAGGAGGAGCCTCTGCACTCCCAGAACTGACAAGAGCGCCTCACTGCCAGAAATTCTTTGTACAAACACTATGGTTTGCACTGAACACCTGCCTCCCTCTGCAAGCCTGGAATTCTGGCACATGCTAAGCAAGGGGTGCCTACATGGCTGACCCCCAATAAAATCCCTGGGCCGCAGGGCTCAGGGCAGCGTCCCTGATAGGAACCATTTCACATGTGTTGTCACAGCTCGTTACTGAACGAATGAAGCGCACCCTGCGTGACTCCACCGGGAGAAGCCCACCTGGTTTCCTCTGGTCTCTGCCCAGGCGCCCTTCCCCTTTGCTGACTGTGCTGTGCACCCACGCACTGTAATAAATCACAGCCAGGAGCATAATTATATGCTGAGTCTTGTGAATCCTCCTAGCGAGTCTTCAAGTTAGGTGTGTGTTGGTGGCCCGTAACCCTGGCCCTTTCCCCCGCCTCCAAGGTGTCACTTGACCCCTCCTCCGTACACCCAGCTGACATCTAGAGAGAAGCAGGTATGCGGTGGAATCTGAAAGACTGGGCATTTAACTTTGAGGGATCTATCAGTTTAGAGGTTGTATACATTATTTATTGGACTAAATTTTTATTTCTCCCCTTCTTACCCTCGTTTGTACACTTAGGTGTACTCAAGCCCCATGTTATTATTGAAAACTGCCCCCTTTCTCACCATTCCCATTTGTCACCTCTCTCCCACCCACTCAGTGGATGACTTGGTGACCAGTTGACAATCTGGCTGCCCCCTTCCCTCATCAGCTCAGGTCCTGAGATTCCCCAACACCAGCTCCACACACCTCTTAACACTGGCTTTATCTCTCCCCATCCAAAATATATATAAATATATATGTATATATGTATATATTTGGTGGCCTCAGTTTCTTTATCTGCCAAATAAGAGCTGGAATGATGATATCTAAATTCTTTTTTTAAATATGGTTTTTTAATTGATTTTTTTTTTTTTTTTTTTTTAGAGAGAGAGAAAGGAAGAGGGAGAGAAGGAAAGAGAGAGGGGGGAAAGAGAGAGAAAAACATTGATGTGAGAGAGAAAGGTCGATGAGTTCCCTCCCAAATGCACCCCAACCGGGAATCGAACCTGAAACCTGGGTATGTGCCCTGGCTGGGAATTTAACTGGGACTTTTTGGTGCATGGGATGACTCAACCAACTGAGTCATACCAGCCAGGGCAATATCTAAATTCTTGACCATGGCTCATTAAATTGCATAGTTATATATGAGTGTGTGTCTCAGGGCAGACAAATATGTGCTAAGCATATTGTCTCAGCTCAGGTTGCTATAACAAAAATACCAGAGACTGGGGGGCATAAACAACAAACATTTATTTCTCACAGTTCTGGAGGCTGACTACAGGACCTGAGAGGCCACTTCCTAGCTATAGACAGTCACCTTCTCACTGTATCCTCCCAGGACAGCTTGGAGAGTGGGGGAAGCAAGCTCTCTCCTGTTTCTTCTTATAAAGGCACTAATCCCTTCATGGGGACTCCACCCCCATGACCTAATTACCTCCCAAAGGCCCCACCTTCAAATACCATCACATTGGGGATTAGGGTTCAACATGTGAATTTTGGAGGGATGCCTTCACTCAGTCCATCACACATATACTACATTCCTCTGTAGATTTGGGAATTTTTAAATTAAGTTTTCCTTTGTTATTCATTATCCTTAATAAAAATCCCACAATCCTCACAGAGAAATTATTTTTATGTACAGATTCATTAAAAATTCACTATTTTGGCTTGACCATGGAGAGTGAAATTTGTGTTTGTCCACTTATATCTAGGTGAGTTAAAAGCAAATACTTTGTAAGGCCCTGCCTGGGTTAGAGCATCGTCCCATACCCCAAAAGCTGGCAGATTTGATGCCCAGTCAGGGTGAACAGGAGGCAACTGATCAATGTCTCTCTCTCTCTCTCCCCTTCTCCCTTCTTCTCTCTCTAAAATTAATAAAAACATATCCTCAGGTGAGGATTAAGATAAAATAAAGTTTTGTAAGTAGGAAAAAATTCCCTGAAATCCAGGCTGTTCCTTAAATTGGTGCCTGGGAAACATTAGCCTTACAGACCTCAGAAGTCCCTGCCAGCTCTCATGTGCTGTGATCTTTCCTCTGAAATTCACAAAGGCAGGTGTCTGGATCAGAAAGTTCCTTTCCAGGGCTATCATTTCATATTTCTTAGATTGCATGAATCCCTCTTTAACACCCTCATTTTCTTTTCTTTTTTTTTCAAAAGGTTTTCAATTCTTATTTTCTATTGTAGGGAAGAAAATGCAAGAATGAAATACTTGAAAAAAACACAAAATTTGAACAAATTAAACAAGTGAAAAGATATGACAGAAAGAAACTTGGCCTTCCTGAAATAATTCACAAAAGGATTATTTTTAAGTAGCACATTTGTCCAGTACATGTACGATGGATTTGACTGGCAAAAATTCAATTTTCATCCAAGAATTTATGGTGTAAAGTGAGGCTCACCTATAACAGCAACGGCAAGGTCACTACCCCCTTGGAAGACTGAGTACTTCAGGGGACTCTCTATGTGGTTCTGGAGAAGTCACAACCCACTATGACAGCTCCCAAATGTATCAGCTCTACCCTCTCCCAACCCCCAAGCTCCAAGCTCAAATATCCAGCTACCTGCTTATCTATAGTGCCTCTTAAATGTAGAATAGCATCTCAGTCTGGATATAACTAAAAGAGAACTCTTGATTTGCTTAAATGGCAACATTTATCCAAGTACTCCAGTGAAAAAATTAGGAGTATCCACAATCTTTATTGTGGAAATCAATAGCAAAGCTTCTGTTCAGTTGAGGGGTAACAAAGACCCCAAATAACTTTAAACAAAACAAAAATGTATTTTGTTTATTTCTTCCTCCTGTAGAGAAGAGAGGTAGGCAATCAAAGACTTGCCAACCTGACCCTACTCATGAAGTCCTCAGGGATGCAGGTTCCTTCTAGGCCATTGCTCCACCATACCTGGGTGTGGTTGACCTCTTCATGACACAATATGGCAGCTAGAGTCCCAGCCATTGCATCAGAGGTCCAGGCAGCAGGGTGGGAAGAAATATGGAAAAGAACAAGGCAAAGAGCACACACTAGCTTTCTTTTAAAGAAGATAATTTTGCTGACACCTCATTGGCAGAACTTAGTACCATGACTTCCTAACTGCAAGGGAGGCTGGAAGGTGTCATCTTTAAGGCAGCTATGTGCCCAATTAAAAGTGGGGTTTCATTACTGTGGAAAGATAGACCAGGTATTGGGGGTGAAGGTGGCAAGCAGTTCCTGCCATATATGGCTTGTAAAGCCCCATGTGATCGGCCCCTCCCTGCTACTTCACCTCACCTCCTGACCTTGCTTAGCACAATCCCACCACACTGGCCTTTCCTGATGCTCTTTGAATTCGCCAAGCTTGTTTCTGCCTTAGAGACTTTGGGGTGGCTGCTCCCCCCTCCTGGAATGCTGGTCCCTGGATATGCCCATGGCCAACCTCTCATAGGTCTAGTCTCAGCTCAAATGTCAGTTCCTCACCAGGGCCTTCCCAGGCCACCCTTTCTAAAGCAGCGTGTCCACACCAGCCACCCTCAATCACTAACTCCACTTCATTTCTTCAAAGCACTCATCACTCTCCAAAAGTCTCTCTCACTTGTTTCATGTCTCTTAAGTTGTTTCAACTCAAGAACCCAAGCTCCCCCTGGGCAAGGGTGTCCACTGTCTTGTTTAGAGTTAGTTCCCCCCATTGGCCCAGAGTAGCTGCTCAGTAAATGTGAGTCAAATAAATGAACGAATTTATCAATTCATTCCATCATCAGTGCATTTGAAATGGAATGTATCAGTTCAATATTCCCCGAGCTTCCCCCACAGACAAGCTACTACTGTCTTCGGCAGTTGTTTCTTTGCTGTCGAGACAGGAGACACAGAGACAAGAATTCATTTTCCCTGGGGCCCCATGGGGAGAGTTTGGACTTCAAAGGAAGTTGTGTTTGGCTCTGACTTAACTGCCTGAAGCCAGGAATTGGCCCAAAGTGAACAGGTGAAGAGGAAGATCAGCCAGGCGCTTGTCACTTGTTCTAACCTGCCCTGTGAAAGTTTCTGAACTAAGTCTCCAAGGTGACCGCAACGGCTCCCGGGCAGTGTGACCTGGGGTGGTCAAGGTCACAGTGTGCTTCCCAGTTCCACTGCTTACAGCTGTGTCAGTGTAGACTTAGGCGAATTCCCCAACCCCCTGGGCCTTGGTCTCCTCATCTGTAAATTGACAATAACGATGTGACCCACTCAAGGGTGTTGAGATGATTGAGTTAAAATATGTAAAGCACTTTGTATGCTGGATATATAGTAAACATTCACTCAGTGTAGCTGTTATGATGAGATGCTTGGCACTTCACATATATTTTCTTTTAGCCTCCCCCATAACCGTGTAAAGGCAGCTTTCAGTCTTCCCATTTAACAGATGAGAAAACAGAGACTTGGAGGAGGCAAGTTCTTGGCCAGATAACTCCACTGTTCTTTCCATCTCACCACCCCCATAATGGGGCTGGACTCCTTGCAAACTACCTGGAATAAATTTGGGTTTCTGAAGGCAGGACTGATGTCCGTGGAGTGCCAATGGCCCAGCAGATATGCATTAAGTGGCAGTCACAGTGGCTTATGTGGCCACCTATGCTGTGTATTCAATATGAACAGATAATATTTCCTTAAGCCAAACAATAAAAAAATGGAGCTACCTAAGCATTACTTATAATAACCCAAACTGAAAAAAAAAATTTACCAACAGCAGAATGAATAAATAAATTGTGGCGCAATCACACAATGCAATCTCTACGTCTACAGCAAAGAAAATGAAGGAAAACTGCCACGTGCCACCACGTGGATGAATTTCATGGGCACACGTCAAGGGACAGAAGCCAGACACAAAAAGCTACCTACTGTGTGCTCCAAATCCCAGAAAGTTTATAGATAGGCAAAGCTAACCCTGGACTAGGGGACAGGATGGCAGTCCCTGTAGGAGGCAGGGACCGTGGCTGGGCAGTCCCACAGGGGGTTTCTGGGGAGCTGGCAGAGCTCCCTCTCCACCCGGGGGCTGGCTACCCAGGCGTGCTCACCTGTGTGAACTCACTGCGGTGCACACTTAGGGTTTGCGCATCCCCCTATGCGTTCTATTTTTATCGGAGGCTTTTCTTTTAGGCAGGGATATCTATAGTTCATTCTAAATGTTCATTTCAGGAACAATCTTCCAGAAGATGTCTGTGATCGTCCAGGTTGAAATTAAATGAGCGAATGCCCCAAGAGGACTTAGCGTGGTGTCTGGTCTGGAGAACCGTGCTCAACAAATGCCAGCAAGTGTCATTATTACGGTTATTGTGGCTCCGACCTGCCAGACGGCAGTGGAGGCCTCCTGAAAACCCACACCTCGGCTGCTCCCCAGCGCGGGCGCCAGGAGCTCCCTTAAGGGGCAGAGGCGGCCTAAACGAGGCGAGATGGCCCATCCGCTGCCAAGCTCCAGCCGGCCCCGGTCCCTTCCCAGGCCCATCTGGTTTCCTTTGCCTTTTTCCATTACCCGCACGGGACACCTGTTTATAATGTGTGGCTTCTGGACTCAGCCACAGGCAGGCGCCTGTGTTTGTACGAAAAGCCAAGCAGCTGCTGGGCGCCGCCGGGCACCGGTGCCAGCACCACCGCCAGCAAGTTCATTGTGCCCCACACCGAAGCCCTTCCCTCCCTCCCAAGGCACCCACACCCCTTCCCTGGCTGGCGCCTTCCTCCCACCGCCACCGACCCCGTGTCCTCATGTATGCTCACACTCACACGTGTTCACACACATGCTCACACTTGCACTCACGGCCATATGTTCCCACATGTTCCCACATGCTCACTCATACACACTCACGTGTTGACCGCCACACCCTCATCCCCCCGCTCGCTCGCTCACACGCACCACGTGCCCACACCGCGTGCTCACACACGTTCTCACGCACACTCACACCCGCTCATCAGGCGCTCAGGACAGCCTTGCTAACCCCGGGCGGGGTTTCTCCAATCAAGGTCGCATGGTGTCCTGTGTCACAACGCCTGCTGTGTAACGGGGCCCCTCCTCCCGAGTCGAACCCAGGCCTGCTGAAGCAGGGTCTCATCACGGCCCAGGACCCTGCGGGTTCACAAGTCACACCCGCGCCCCGAGAGTCAGGGGGCTTTCTAGAGAAAAGGCAGGAGGGGCGCTGGGGTGCAGCGGGAACGGGCCAGGGCAGGAGCGCGGGGGCGCAAGGCCGCCCTCTGATCCCGGGCCCTGTCCTGGGCACAGCGGGGGGCACCTGGAACTTGGTGGAGCGGGTGATGGGCCGCAGGGCAGGGGTGGGCAGAGGCTGGTGCCGCCTCTTTTCCAGCAGTGACCGCACCGTGGGCAGGCCTGCAGAGAGCGATGTCCCGGGCTGCGGCCGTCGGCTGGACCCTGGAGGCTTCCGAGGGAGCGATTATACCAAGCGCCCGCCTGGCCCTCGCCGGGGTTAAACCACCCCAGACGTAACGGCTGAAACAACCGCCACTGTGCAATCCCTACGATTCCGCAGCTGACCGGCCGGATCATCGTCGCTGGTCTCCTCTGCGGCCCCCGCGTGGCTTCGCCACGGTCGCCCGGGGCAGCAGCGGGCGGGAGGCTGGCCTCCCCTCTCCCCGTGGCCGCTCCCCGTGGCCGCTCCCCGTGGCTGCCCGGGCTTCTCCACAGGGCAGCCGGAGCCCACGAACGAGTGTTCCAAGGAAAAAGAAGGTTTCCTTCCTCACCCCAGGTTTTCACACAATTCAAACAATCTTGAATGAGCTTCGTTTAATAAAGGTAATGACTTTTGTAGCATCAACTAGAATTTCTCCAGTTCACCACTAAGAGTTTTTGATATCAACAGATCTCAATGAAAAAGCCTCCTGTGACAATATCCAGATTTTCCGTTTTATGAGAGGCTAAACCTTTCCTGGGGTCAACCATGGATGGGGCACCATCCACACAAATGCCAAATAGCTCCTCTAAGGCAGGCCGTTTGCAGATAGGAAAACAAAACATTAACTGTTTTAAATTTCTAGACAAAAACATTAAAAAACATTTCAGTGACCTTGAGTCTAGCAAACATTTCTTAAGTAGGACACGAAAAATATGAACTGTAAAAGGAAAAATCCACAAATTGGACTTCATAAAAATTTTAAACTTTTGCTCTTCAACAGACAGCTATGAAAATCAACATGCAAGCCCAGCTGAACAGAAAATATTTTCAAAACACATAGCTGACAAAGGGCTTGTAACTACAATGTAAAGAGTGCTTACAACTCAATAAGGAGATGATCTAATAAAAAATGAACAAAATATTTGAACAAATACTTTACCAAAGAAGTGATACAGATGGCAAATAGGCACATGAAAAGATGCTCAACCTCACTGGTCATTAAGGAAATACAAATTAAAACCACAATGGGGTACCACCACAAACCACTAGAAAGGTTAAAATTAAAAAGACAATCATCCGGGCCAGCATGGCTCAGAGGTTGAGTGTCGCCCTAGGATCCAGGAGATGGAGGTTCGGTTCCCGGTCAGGGCACATGCTCAGGTTGTGGGCTCGGTCCCCAGTCGGGGGCGTGCAGGAGGCAGCCGATCAATGACTCTCTCATCATTGATGTTTCTATCTCTCTCTCTCTCTCTCTCTCTCTTCCTTCCTCTCTCTGAAATCAATAAAGATATATTTTTAAATAAATAAATAAAAAATAAAAAGACAATCATATCAAGTACTGGCAAAGATGCAAAGTAACTGGAACTCTCATCGTCTGCAGATGGCACATATACTGAGATGCAACCACTATGTAAAACAAGCAGTTGCTTATCAAATTAAACATATGCCTACAATATGACCCAGCCATTCCACTTCTAAGCATTTACCTCAAACACATGAAAGCATTTGTCCACACAAATACTTGTACACGAAGGTTCATAGCAGCTTTGTCAGCCAAGAGCTAGAAACAAATCAAATGTCTATCAACAGGCGAATGGATAAACTGAGGTATATCCATACAGTGGAATGAACACCACCCAGCAATTTTTTAAAAAGAACATATTATAGATACACACAACAGGATGATTCTGTTGTAGCTCAAAATAATGATGCTGAGTGAAAGAAGCTAGACACAAAAGAATACATGCTATATAACTACATTACGTTAAATTCTAGGAAATGCAAACTGATCTGTAGTAACAGAAAGATCAATGCTTTCACCTGGCCTGAGACTGGGGAGCAGAGAGAAATGGATTACACAGCGCACGAGGAAGCTTGGGGGTGACGGGCGCACTCATTAGCTTGACTGTAATGATGGCTTCACAGGTGTGTGGATTTGTCAAAACTCATCAAACGATGCCATTTATGGCATGTAAATTATATCTCAATAAAGCTGCAGTGAAAAATAAAATAATGCAAAAAAAAATCAGAAATACATATTGGTTGGCCTTTACTTGTTTCGGGCAATAGAGAAAGATTCTCGAATTTCATTCTCCAGTGGAAGCACGAGGGGCTGAAGGACCTTTAACAAAATTGCCCCCCAATCCTTTATTGCAAACGCTGGCATAGGACAGACATAAGATTTTACACATAATGTGTGTGTGCATTTTTTTTATCAATCACAAATTCTCACAGAGCTGGGTTCTCCAGGGCTCTCGTGTAGAAACTCTGGTTCGGTCTCAGCTCTAAAGCACTCACCTGGCCCCCCTTTTCCATTCACATCCCATACTCTTTCCGACATTGCACATCTCCTCGTTTTGGGTTCTTTCTCTGAGCCACGCTTTTCTCCAAAGCTTTGCACCGTCTGTCTGAGATTCCCATAGCCATTTCAAATGACCAGCCCTTTCCTTATCAAATGGCCATGGCCTGTCGCCCAGTGTCTTCTCAGTGCGCTGGGCCATTGCTGTACTTCCCAGTTGTTTGTCAAGATTGTCTTGCCCGGCTGGTGTGGCTCAGTGGTTGAGCATTGACCCCTGCACCAAGAGGCCGCTGGTTCGATTCCCGGGATTCCCCGTCAGGGCACTGCCTGAGGTTGCAGGAGGCAAGCTGATGGACATGGGTGTTTCAACCTCTTATTTTCTCTCCCTTCCTCTCTCTAACAATCAATAAAAACATGTACATTTTTAAAAGATTGTCTTGAAAATGCAACACCCCCCTCCCCAGCTCTACTTGATTCAGGAGCCCTCCTACACCATTGCCCTGCTGCCCCAACCCTAAAAGAATTCTTGTAAGAGAATTCCCAAGAAGCTACCCATGGACCCAAGTCAAAAAGGAAGGGAATGATACTTTTCCGACCCACCTCACAGGACTGTCGCAAGAATCAAACGTGATAAAGGATTACTTTGAAAATGTAAACTCATAAAGATGAAAGGATCATCAGCATCTTTGTAATTATCTTAATTATTATTATCACTCCACTAAACCCGCCAATTATCCTCTCCCTGCCCACGCCCCTTTCTAAGGGAATTTGCCTTCACAAACCAAGGCGCTGCTAAGCCACCCCATTTGTACCAGGTGGTGTGAGGATAGATGACCGAAAAAGCTGGATTCCTCCAAGAATGGACTAGGGTTCTGCCCATTCAGTATCCTTGAAGAAATTACTTTATATCAGTTACGGTTCTTAGATTGTAAAACCCAAGCTTACTGACTTAAGATAAATAACTTATTGACCCATTAACTGAAAGTTCGCAATCGACTATCACCACTAATGATTACAGAGTACTACAAGTCATAGCCAGAGCTATAAAGAAAGAAGGAAACATGTAAGAATGGGAAGGGAAGAGATAAAACACTCATCATTTACCTAGCAGAACCAACAGGAGCAACAAACAAATTATTAGAATTTATAAGCAATGTCGCCAGATACAAGATTAGCCCATAAAAATCAATAGCATTTCTACACACCAGCAATAAATCAACAGAAAAAAATAACTTTCAGGCACATATTTTTTCACTTTCAATGTCTCTGAAATTGGGATGCGTCTTACATTGACGGCATCTTAGATCTGAGTAAATACAGCATCAAAAATAAGAAACCATTTTCAATTTCAAAGATATTTTGAAGAATCTTGGCAATAACAAATAATACACAAAGACCTCTACACAGAAAACTTGAACGCTCTAATAAAAGATACAGAAGATGATTTGAATAAGTGAAGCGACTTTCTATGCTCTCGATGGCATGATTTAATTTATAAAGTTGTCAGTTCTCCCCAAATTAACCTCTAAATTCAATGCAATTCCAATAAAAATTTCATATGGGTACTTTTAGAGGGACTCAGTAAAATTCTACATAGATTAAAGACCTCAATATTAAAGGTAAAACTATCATTTTAAAAAATAAAGAATATCATTGTGACATGAGCCGGTGTTTCTCAACCTTTTTCTATTATTGCCTCCTAAGGAAAAATTTCCCCCCTAATTATAACCCCCATGCTCACACCAGGGAAATTTTAATACCACAGTTATATTAATTTTCTGTTTACATATTGTACGTATATCTGTGCTTTAATTACCAAAAAATGCTAAGTGCTGGGAAGCGGGGGGGAGAAATGGAGATGTAGAAACCGTCAGACGCTGCTGTTGGGAGTGTAGACTGAGACGCCCATTACCCAGGGAAATCAGGCATCACATAATCAAATTAAGTGCCCCTTAGGAGCCAGCAATCCCACTGCTAGTGTTAGGACCCAAGGAAAGCCTTACATAGGTCCATCAGGGCACACACACAGCATGTTTGTTGGAGTGTATCTTGTGGCAGGGGAATGAATACATAAAATATAGTAAATATATACCAGGAAGAGCATGCAATAAGGAGAACCAGTGGAGAGTGTGCTACCCATAGCACTAGGTGTGGACCTTAAAAACATGTACTCAGTGAAAAAAGTCAAAGAAAGAATGAGATGTGACAAAATCATGTGTGTCCATTAAAACTACAACAAATGATGCAAACACAAAGTTACATGCTAAACCCATGAGGATGACTGCCCACAGGAAGAGATGTCCACAGGGAAAGGCCATAAGCTGTAGGAGTTCTTGGAACTAAAGGAATAGGTAGGATATTTTGCAGAAAGTGCTATGAGCTGAGGCTTATGATTCACTTGACCTTTTCCACCAACATGACGGCCAATTTTTTTTAAAGGTGGTTGGCAGAGATGGCTTCAGGCACAGCTTCATCCAGGCCTCAGGCAATGTCGCCAAGATCCATTTCTCTGCTCTGTGTTGCCTGGGGTTGGCTCTACCCTTGGACTGGCTTGGACAGAAGTGAAACTTGATTAAGTACAGTTTTCAAGGCAAATATATGCTCTATTTGATTGAATGCTCTTATGGTTGAAAGTATAAATTTATTAGTGGCCTTTCCTGCCTTAGTAATTTTAGCCCCATGAACTCATCTGAATGGGGCTCACTAAGGTCTCTGGCGTGCCATTTTGAACAGCTGTGGTCACTGTTCCCAAGACCCACAGTGCACATGCTAATCAGCAGATGACAACATCTGTACATGGTTATGGTCTCCTTTGGACATGGCTGTGTTTTGATTAAGCACTTGAGAAAAGCGTGCTTAATTTTCTGACAAGTAGAGAGAGAGGATAGAGTGAAAGTTCATCGCATAAGGACTCCAGCCTTGCCAGAGTGAAAGCTTTAATGAAGGCTTTGTTCCAACGCTGGGCTTTTCATTAGCAGTGGTGTTGGGGGAAGACACTGCTCAGCTTGCTCCAAGTCTCCATGTGAATGAGCTGCATTAGGGTCATGCTCTGGGCTCCCCCTCGGACCTCGAAAGTGATTCATCACCCTGGTGAGTTGGGGCAGGACCAGGGCGTTCTGACTCTGTCTCCCGCTTTCATCTTTCGCTCTGCAGCCTGACAGTTGTGTTAGTTTCCCGGGGCTGCCATCCCAAAAGACCACCAACTAGGGGTTTAAAACAACAGAAATTCCATTGCTCACAGTTCTGGAGACCAGAACTGTGAAATCAGGGTACTTGCTGGGTTGGTTCCTTCTGGGGGCTGAGGGACAATCTGTGCCATGCCTGTCTCAGTGCTTGGTGGTTGCTGGAAACCTCTAGCATTCCTTGGCCCATAGCTGCATCACTCCACCTGTTCTTCCATCTTCACAGAGCCTTTTTCTCTGTGTGTCTCTCTCTGTCCTTTCTTCTTCTTATTAGGACACTAGTCATTGCATTTGGGGCCACCCTAACCCAGTAAGGCCTCATCTTAACCAGTTACTTCTGCAAAGATCCTATTTCTAAACAAGGTCATATTCTGAAGTCCCAGGTGGACATAAATTGGGGGGGGGGGCACTATTCAACCCAATATAATGGTCCAGCCTGCATTCGCCCAGCCCCAGGCAGGCGAATCAGCCTTATGCAGAGGGAGAGAGGGCACATATGGATTAGTGAGCCATTTGGCATGACCTGTGCCATGCAGCCAATGTCACCTCATCAGTCATAAAGGTCAGAAGGGAATTCTGGCAAACCCCTTGCCTTCTACAGGCAACAAACACCTGGAGCTTCAGTGGCAAGAAGTGGCCAAGAGCAGAGGTTTGCTTCGAGGCCCCTTTAGGACCCCGAGGTCCTCCAGGTTCCTCCATAGCCATCCACCTGAGAACAATCATCTTTCCCTAGCTTCCTTGGGGGGCTCTTTTCCATTTAATTATGCAGCTACCAAGCCTAGCATGCGAGCAGAATGCCTAACCGAAACCCGCACCCTGCAATTGAGAGGCGTATCCAAGGAGACTGACAGGTAAATGTGAACGTGATAAACCAAGATCTCGGTGTTGCATTCTTAATGCCTTTCTCCTCTGAAAGGGCCTCTGTGCTCTCCCCTCCGAGGATTTGCAGGGGATGTAATCCAACCTTGGGCTGTCCCTGAATGAGAATGTCACCCTGTGTGATTCCAGAACTAGGTGGGACACAATCCTCCTACCCTGGAAACCCTATTCCAGCTCCCCACCTGCCTCAGGATTTAGCCTGGGGGTGGGGTGGGACTAGATTCTGTGGCAGAGTGATCTCTGAAATCTTCCTTTCCCAGTAGCTTCATCTCATAGAGGCTGGATCAACACCTCTGGCCAGGTCAGCCATTCCAAGTGAAGCGGCCTCGAATTTTTCACATTTCCATTGGTTGCTATAAGGTGCAGATGCAGCGGGGGCACAGTCATTTGTGAAGATGTCATGGGCTGTGTGAAGAAGCTGTATAAGCTGAGATGATCTGTGGGTGAAAGGCACAGGATCCTTTAAAGAGAAAATTCTTTCCTCTCTTTAAATCCTGATGATTTATTGACTTAGTCATTCCCTGAATAAGTTGTTGAGCCCTGTTTTGTTATCTGTTGCTACACATCCAATCATCCCAATGCAGTGGCTTACACAATAATCATTCCATTTGTTCACACATCTGCAACGTGAGCAGGGCTCCCCTGGGCAGCTTGTCACTGCTCCGCTCACTGTGAGCTGGGACAGCTCCACTGGGCTGGAGGGCCACTTCCCAGATGGCTCACTCCCACAGCTGTCAGACTGGTACTGGCTGTCAGTTTCTCTCCACGTGGGCCTGGCAACAGGGCAGCTTGGGCTTCCTCACAGCATGGTGGCTGGGCTTCGACAGCCAGTATCCCAAGAGTTAGAAAGCAAAAGCTGCCAGTTTCTTAAGGTCTGGGGCCCCCAAACTGTCACAGGGTCACTTCCACCATATACTATTGGTTGAGCAATCTCATAGCCCAGATACAAGAGAGGGGGCATAGATTCCACTGCTTGATAGGAGGATCAGCTATTTAAGTACCAACTATGTGCCAGGCACTGGGGAAGCAGAAACAATAGCCAATATTTATTGGGCACTTGCTATGTAGCACTATGCATGTACTATCTCATTTAAACTTGAAAACAACTGATGACCTGATATGGACTAATGGACTCCCAGAGATTCCCCTGTCGAAATTCATGGAACCTGTGAAAATGTTACATTACTTGTGACTATGTTATGCTACATGGCAGGGGAAATGAACGGCTGGCTTTGAAATAGGAAGTTGAGCCAGGTTGGCCCAATGCAATCACAAGAGTCACGGTCAGAAAAGGAGATGTGACAATGGAAGCAAGGTCACAGTGATGCAAAGTCAGAGGGACTTGCCCTACTGTTGCTGGTTTTGAAGATGGAAAAAGGGAGCCGCAAACCAGGGAACGTGGCTGCCTCTAGAAGCTGGAAAAAGCAAGGGTTCTCCTTCCCCCTTAGAGCCTCCGGAAAGAACACAGCCCTGCCTGCGCCTAGATTCCACCCAGCGAGACCCATGTCAGACTTCTAAGCTATAGAACTGTAAGATTTAAAAAAAAAAAAGGTATTGGGGAGGTTGCGTGGAGAAAGAAAAAAAAAAAAGGTATTGTTTTAAGCCACTACATTTGTGGTAACTTGTTACAGCAGCCACAGGAAACTAATACATGCAGTGCTCTTATCATCTCCATTTTACAGATAAAAAAGCCAAGGACTGCAGAGGTTGAACAGCTTGGCCAGAGTAGTCACACTAGGAAACAGCAGAGTCAGGATTCCAGCATCTCTGCTCTTGGCTATTATGGTCCCTGCCACGAGAAACTTCACAACCTGGTGGGAGATACAGGTGCATACTTGAAAAAAACCAACACAAGGCAAGGAGAGGGTATCATGACAGGGCCTCTCTGAGGTCAGTGGGGGCAAAATTGAAAGAGGAATTGTCAGGAGGTCAGGAAAGTTTCACATAGAAGGTAACTTAGGGCTCTTTCTGTGACAACAGGCAACAACCCCACGGATTAGTGAAAGCAAAAGAGCTACAATGGCTCATGTGTTTAAAGTCTAGGAGATGAGCACGATTGGAATCAGGCACTCAGGCAACGTCGGCCCCAACCTGTCTTTCTTCATTTCTTGACCTGCTTTCCTCTCAGGCAAGCAAACCCTCCTACTGAGAGGGCCAAGACCCACATCCTACTAACCCCCCCTGAAGAAATCGAATCTTTTCTAACAGTTACCAAAAACCTCCTAGGATTGAAGCTCATCAAACTGGACTGAGTCACGGGCCCATCCCTGAAACAATCGCTATGAGCAGGAGGTGGAAGGAGCTATCAGCCAGGCTCACCCGAACCCTGGGAGTCTCCATCCACTGCGTGTGATCCAGGGTCGGGGAGAGGCGTTCTCCAAAGGAAAATGAAGGTTCCATCATCAGAAGAAAGAGGAATGGACGTCAGGCAGGCAGAATCAGGTGCCCACTGCTCTACCTGACCTGCCTCACAGAGTCAAATTTAACATATGAGGATCATCCACGCGGCATTTATTCATTATGTGTGACAGATATTGCCCTGCCCCTCCACACCCCTATTCCTTGCTAACAGAAGCCTGAACTTGAGTTTTGCTCTGGTATAAGGTGCAGAGCCCTTGAAGTCAGGGACTGAGGACTCCTCCCCAAGCTCCAGGGGACATATCATGACTGGTCTACACCAATGTGGCGATCCTACTGCACTTTTCCAGATACTGTCTTTCACGGCCTCCCTCCTTGCTGCTGAAGGTGGCCATGTGCCCAACCTCTGGCCAATGGGATACAAAAAGAGTCTGTTTGGGGGCTTCTTGGAAATGTTTTGCTTCCTGATAAAAGGAGAAAGAGTTTCCTATCACCATCCCTTCCTCATTTCTTGCCTTGAACATGGTTGTGTGAGGAGAAGATGCTCAGTGCTGCAGCAGCCTTCTTGCAACCATGAGGCAACGAGCCGAAGACCAAAAGGAACGTGATGAGGATGACAGAGAGGAGATAGAAAGTCACCAGTGAGCCACCGCTCTGACCTGGAACCGCCTATCGCTAGGCATCTTGTTGGGAGGGATAATTAAATGTCTTTATTGCTCCAACCATTGTTAGGTATTCTTTACCATGCAGCCAGGTACATTTGACATTTTATTATTAAAATGAAAGATTATAACACCCCTCGACTTTTTAGAAGCTCTCGCCAAAGCCATTAACTCAGATGCTCCCTCTGCCAGAATTTCAGCAGCTGGCCATTAATAGAACTTCCAAAGGCAGGGAGGGCATTCACAGGTAGTGTTGCTAATCGATAACACTGTTTTGACAGCAAAGTGTGCTATATTATTAGCTGCATTAAGCAGGCAAGTCAATTTCCATTCCATCTGAAATACACAAAGGAACCGGGTATAATTCAGTTCTTTCTGGGTGTTAAAGTGAAAATCATAAGGGACATTTTTCAAGCTTTCAAGATTTCTTTTTGAATCACAAAAAGCGAAAAGATTTTTTTTTTTTTTTTTAGATGACAAAGTCATGAAAATCCAATATACTAGCAGGACACTCTTGAAGCAATTGTAGAAATACCTTTTGCTAAATGAAAGTGAACAAAATCCTATTCAAAAAAGGCCATACATGACCCATCTGGCTGGCAATCTGGAAATCCACAAACTTAATAGGAGATCAAGGGGGGTATTTTGTTCATTTGGGGCTCAATTCAGCAGATAATAACCAAGTATTTATAAACTATAACAATGATTGCAACCATTACCCATCGAGTGCACACAGGCACTCCTGCAGGGCTTTCAATGCGCCAGCTTATTTAACATCCACACCCACCCCAGGAAGTAGGCATTGTTAATATCCCCATTTTGCAGATGAGAAAACAAGCCTGAAGGTATTAAATAAATCGACAAAGGTCACTCAGCTCCAATGGTGTGTTCTTTGTTAAATACTCACGAATTTTGTGAGCCAGTTCTTAAACATTGGTAGCTTGACATTAGTATGGTGGGAATATTAACACCACAGAAATTGGCAAATGCCACAAATCAGGGCTCCCCTTCCCAATTACCCAGCACACCACTGAACAGCTAATAACTGGTATAATTGAAATATTAACATTTGACACAAACAAATGGATGAATCTATTGATGAGAAATGGTAGACCGGGTGTGTTGTTGATGGATAGAAAAATGGGTGGGATTAGTGAATATTCCAGAAATAATAAGGCCCCAGAGAGACCCAGGCAATGTAGTATATGTACATAATGAGAGGATTTTAAGGATACGAGACTCATCTCTGTGTTTCAGTAAGTCTCCAAATAGAAGAGTATAAATTGGTCAAAGCTTAATCAGTGGGTTGCCCCCAGCTCCGACCTCTGAGTTACGTAAATATCACAGACTGGAGGGCGGCGTGGTGGAGAATACATTTGCAAGAATATAACTATTTTAAAGACATCTGCAGAAGCCTTCGCTTTGGGGTCATTGAAAAGATCCCACATGACCCAGGACAAGAATTGAGTCCAGAGTGCACTCGCCAGCCTGCTGCCCTCCACCGCGGCTCCACACAAACCCGGCCTTCTTCTGTGCCAGGGACTGACGGGCACCAGGCTCTGCCAATACCCAGGGCTGACCCCGGAGCAAAAGAAGGAGCTGTCTGACATTGCTCAGTGCATCGTGGCTCCAAGCAAGGGCAGCCTGGCTGCAGATAAGTCCACGGGGAGCACCGCCAAGCGGCTGCAGTGCATTGGCTCCTGCTGCGTGCCGATGACCGCAGGAATCTCTGCACCGGGGGTGAGCGCTGTGCCCAGCTCAGGGGGGACGGGGCTGATTTTGCCAAGTGGCACTTTGTGCTGAAGATTGGGGAACACACCCTTCATCCCTCACCATCATGGAAATCGCCAACATTCCAGCCCGTTAGGCCAGAATCTGCCAGCAGAATGGCATCGTGCCCATCGTGAGCCTGAGATCCTCCCCGACGGGGTCCATGACTTGAGGCGCTGTCCGTGTGTAACTGAGGTGCTGGCCGCTGCTACAAGGCTCTGAGTGACCACATTTCCCACATCTACCCGGAAGACACCTTGCTGAAGCCCAATACGGTCACCCTGGGCCATGCTTGTACCCAGAAATGTTCTGATGATTGATTGCCATGGCAACTCTCACTGCACTGTGCCACCATGAAAATGGGTGGCCCCTGGGATCACCTTCCTACCTACCTGGAGGTCAGGGTGAGGAGGAGGCGCCCATCAGCCTCAATGCAATCACCAAGTGCCCCTGCTGAAGCCACGTGCCCTGACCTTCTCCTATGGCCCAGCCCTGTAGAGGTGATCTGAGGCTGCCCCTCAACACCCCAGGCCCCGTCCCTCCACATCACTCTTGAGGGGGGGACCCCATCCCAGGCTCCAGGCTGCTCCTTCCCAGCGCTCTTGCCTCCCTGTGATATTGGTGGGTGGTGCCGTCTGTGTGCCAACTGCGGTGCCCTTTCTCGCCCACTGACAATAAACAGCTCTTTGGGTGGGAAAGGAATTGAATCCACTTATGAGCCCAAAAAAACAAAAATCATGGCAATATTTTTACAGTGTTCAAAATTAGAAAATTGAGGCTGAGTATGTCTATAATGCAGACAAAAGTCACATATGAACTAATATTAAAAGGCTGTTTGAGGTGCGCTACTTCTCTGCAACCTGGCTACTGGTTATATTAAAAGGGAGCCTCAGACCAAACTCACCACACCTCACATATTTTTATTACCAAGCATATTTATAAACTTGGTGGCATTCCAGCTTTCTGACCTTTTAGCTGATTTGCTCACACGTTACAGGTAACATTTTCTTCAGGACTAGACAACCAAATTTCAGAGGCAGGATTCTGTTATCCCTGTGTGTGCTTTAGGCAACCGGCTACCCTCCAACCCCAGGGCTGCACACAGGCGCCTCCCTAAGGATACAGGACAAGCCTTGACGGGCCCTTACGCTCCATTCATCCAAGCAGCGGAAGGCCTCTAAGCATTCCAGCCAACCTGCTCATCTTGAACACCACTAAGGAGAGCCCATTCCTACACAGATTTCACCAGTAAAAACCCACTTTGCTATTCTCTGTGCTAATTAGTGAGACACCTGGCTTTGAGCAGAGATAAGGGAAACAGAAAATCTTGGGATAAACCCTTCTGATCCACTGTTGATCACCACCCCTGGAGTGTGACATCCTCACTGGCTAAGACGGTCACTAGCACATTTATATCAAACCATCTAGAACTGTCTTGAACTACTAACAAGCATTGTAACACTAAAGTGTTGTTTTTTAACCCGAGGTCCACAGACCTCTCCCCACCGGGGAATCCATGCATAGAATTCAGGGGTGCTTATGATTTTTGTGGGAAAAATTACATATTTATTTTCATTGACCTCAGTATTTGCAAACCCTGTAACTATGCCATCAACAGAGTCAGATATTTCCCTATCACATCATAGCTGCTATACTCATCTGGAAATGTCATTAACGCACATACTTCTTCTAAGTTCTCAGACCCCCCAGTTTTCATTAACTGTAGCACTGTTTCACAATCATTTCTCTATCGCTGACATGTCTGAGAAGCCTCTGACCCAGAGTCCAGGCCTTCAGAACATTATTTTCCTTCTCAGCTCTCTACTCAAAATTTGCAGTATCGTGTCTAAGATTCTGGCCAAAAAGCAACACCTGATATTCTGGTGCCTTAAAATCCTTCTGCCAAGCTCTTACCATCTGTTGCAAGTCGGGTTCCGGGGGAAGCAGACTCAGAGATGGAGGTTTGCGTGCAGGAAGTTTACTGGGGAGTGTACTTGGGAGCCAAACCTGTCCCGTAGGGCTAGTGAAGGAAGCAGGATTGGACAGGGAATGGTCACAACCAAGGTCTTAGCCCCTCCCGTGGGGAGTCTGCAGCTAGGCAGGGCCTGCAGACTTGTCCCAGCTTGGGAGGGAAACGGAGCCTTTGTACCCACACACCTAACAGTCACCCAGGGGAAGGAGGCATGTCCTTGGGTGTGGCAGGGCTCTGCAGGGACTCAGTGGTCAACCATCAGCTACCAACACACCCAACAAACGGGGGGGAAAACACTTCCATCCCGGAGCCGTTCCGGACGACACCCAGCACACCTACCCTGCACCGCATCCTAGGAGTCACTCACCGGCCTGTGCTATCTCAAACCTCACCGCACGTCCACAGGTACGCTTTGCACCCCATCCAGACCTGCGGGAGGAGGAGATGCGTCCCCTGCTATTGTCCTCAGTCTCGCAGGCTGAGCCCTTCCTTAAGCTGCAGACTTCAGGTTATATAACTCTATCCGTTTCCCAAACTGGGGTCAGGGAACCAAGGAATTCCTCTATTTTCACTCAAGTTTCCCCGAAGAACCTGACCCTCCCTTTAATCTGTTTCTGGTCAGAGCACCACCCTCGTTGGGCCCACCACCCTGGCCCCTTACCCTCACTCAGTCACAGTCTTGTGTTTCCCACCAGCTTCTGCTCCCAGCCCTCCCCGGGCTTCACACCTGCCCCCGGCCCCCCTCCCACTGCCACACCCACTTTCACACAAATTGCTTCAAGAGCCTCGGGCAGTTTCTGATGCCCGATTCCCAGCCCACCTTCCCCCACTCCCCTCCCCATCAGCCAGGTGGATGCTCCTCAGGCTGACCCGTGATCATATCTGATCACAGCACCCATCACCTGCCCGATTAAGTACCAGCTCCCCGCCGGGACCCTCTGCAGAATGGCCCACCTTCCTCACCAACCACCGCCTCCTACACGCTCCACACAGGCTCCAGCTCAGCTGGGTGACTCACTTGATTCCCCCGGTTGCTCACAGTCTCCCCTGTGCCAGCAATGCTTTCCCTGCTCCCTGTCCCACCCCATCCCCCATACGCGCATTCATTCAGTTCATCGGGGAACATTTGCTGAGCCCCCGTCATGTGCTCGACACCACTGAGGAGAGAGCCATGAGCAGGATGCGCGGGGTCTGCCGTTCGGGGCTTTCCCTTCTGCTGGAAAAGGCACACAGGGAGCCAATCAATCAGCGTGATAATTGCAGATTCTGGTCAAACAGGTTGATGCTGTGCGGCTGAGCTTCCTGGCCCCGGGCCCAGAAAAGCCCACAGAGGCGAGAGCTGTGGAGCCCCTCAAGGCTTCGCTCATCCACTTAGTGCAGTCTTGCCTTCTGCCTCGGCCATGATGTGAAGAAAGCTTGGGCGTCCTGAGTGCCGGGGAGGTACCAGGTGAAACAGGCAGGGGTGCCGCTGGCCTCTCTGGCCTGTGGATATCTGAGCGGAGACTGGAGAGAAGCCCTGTGTGTGGGAGGGCAGGAAAGAGCAATCCAAGTCCCAGAAAGTTCTGCCTGTGGACCAGCAGTACCCACCTCACCTGGGATCACATGAGACATGCAGACTCTTGGCCCTACCCCAGATCTACTGAATCGGAATTTGCATTTTAATAAGATCCCCAGCTGATTCATATGTACATTCATTAATACTGTGCGTGGTTCTGGACCAGATCACATAAAAAACGATTTGAAGTCCTTTCCCCTCTCCTTCCAGGTTGATAGTAAGAGCTTATTCTCCTGGGAAGCTTGTCCTGATCCCTGTAAGCTAATGGAAATCCCCACAAGGATGTTAGAATTCACATCCTTATAGCTGACTAATGTGTACGTGGCCTCAATTACTGAGTCACAGGCTCCTTGGGATCAGGGAGTCTGTCTTAGTTGTCTTTATTATCTCCAAATCCTCCGGCAACATCTTGCCTATAGTGGGTAAATTAGCAAAAAAAACTCAAACAAAAACAAAGAACAGTACAGTCATGAGAGAGACCTGCTGTGCTATCATTACAAATCAGGATGTTCAAGAATATTTATTAACCCAGGGAAAAATTCAATATCTTGCAAAATGGAAAAAAAAGTAGGATGCAAAACATTAATGTAAAATGATACCATTTGGGGGTTTGAAAATATAGTCTTTACATAGAGTGTTCACATGCCTAGAATTAAGGTAGTAAGAAATATCCATTCCAGTGGACCCTGGTAGAATTGAAAGTTGTTTCTTTTTTATATTTTTGCAGTTTTCAAATTTCTATATTGAATATGTATTATATTTACTATTACTAAGAAGTGTATTTTTAAGTAAATGTACACATGATAGTTAATCTAATGTATCGACTTGGCTGGGCCACAGTGGCCAGATCTGGTCAAACATTATTCCGGATCTTTCTGTGAAGGTGTTTTTTGGATGCTGTTAACATTTAAATCAGTGGACTCTGAGTAAAGCAGATTACACTTCATATGGTGTATGAACTGATTGGGCCTCATCTAATCAGTTGAAGGCCTTACTAGAACAAAGACTGATCTTGCCCAAGCAGAAGGGACTTCTGCCAGCAGATAGCCTTTGGACTCAAACTCCAACTCTTCCATTTGTCTCTAGCTTGCTGGCCTCCCTGGCATATTTTGAACTTGTCAAGACTCCACAACCATGTGAACAAATTCCTAGAATAAAATATCTATCTATCTATCTATCTATCTATCTATCTATCTATCTATCTACACACACACACACACACACACATCTTCTGTTCTGTTTCTCTGGACAAATCTGACTTGTATGGTAAGGTTCCTGCCTTCTTTTATTAACTCCCCATCTAAGAAAACAGCAGTCCTGGGTCAGAAAGCAGGCTGGTCTCAGGTAAATCCATTCACTGCTCTGATCCTGTTGTCCTTCCCTCTAACACAGAGGAGGCCACTCCAGCTTCAGTCTCAGAGTGTGGGGAACAGAGCCAATGATATGACTGCTGCCAATGATATGAGCCCTTTGTATCATTTCCTCAACAGTGAGCCGCCACTCCCCTATTTCTTTACCTTCGAAGTCAATGTGAAAATAAAATAAACCAACAAAGTCTTAAATGGGGACACTTGTCCAGTCACTAATGAACAGATAAAAAGAAGCATCTGTTTTTACACATAAAACACCTGCAGTGTCAATGTATTTTCTAATCTCATTACTAGCAAAGAGCAGACTGATCTATGTTTAAACCCAACAAGACTTTGCTCCCACCAGAAAGGAACCCTTGGCTCGCCTCTTGGACTTTGTACTTCGCTGCGCGCTGAACACCGAGTGTGGCCTGAAGTGGGAAACTCCCTTCAACCCCACTCTCTGCATGGCTGACCGGGTTTTAGGAGCACTGGAGACGAGTGGCCCTCTCTCCTGATTCCGCTGGTGCTCACCAGACACGCCCAGAAAGAAGGGCCTGCCTGCCTTTGTCCCATTGAAGACACCAATGGAGTTTCCCAAGGCCCCCAGAGCTTCAGAGATGCTTGGGGTGACCCCCAGGGCCTGTTAGACCTGGGAAGTAACTGACAGTCATTCTGTGTAACCCAGAAGCTCTCACACCTGTCAGACCCAGCAGCCCCTTTATAAAGATGTTACTGCTTCCCTCACTGTGTTGCACACACAATTTTTAAAACATCAATAGAACATCCTATCCATAATATGAAGGAGGAACAAAAGAAAGGTAATCTAGAATAAAAATTAAAGCCATTTAGGATAAACTAATAGCCATGCTTTCAATCGTTCAAGAAATGTTTGTGAGCGCCCTTCCCAGGCAACTCTGCAGGTGCTGAGGGGACAGTGGCAGGAAGAGGGCAAGGAAGGGTTGAGGGCGGGGGTTAGCTCAGGCAAGACGTCGCTGGAGGTCGTGGTGACCTGTCAGGAGCTCGCCTCGGCCTGTGCTAACTAAGTCTTCCGAGCCCTGGTGGCGGGCGGCACTGGTCCGGCAGGCAGGGCGCCAACGTGACCCACCCTGTCCCCGCCGAGTGCCAGTCTAGGCCGGGGCGCGAGTGCGAAAGTAAGAGGAATGAGGGGGCACATCAGGAGCCACCCATACGAGGAAAATGAGGAGCTGCAGGCACAGCAGGTGGAGAATAAAAGCCAGGCTCAGGCCTCCCGCCAAACGCCTTTGCGCCTGGACAGGGGGCAGAGAGAGTTGTGGGTCACCCCAGTTTCCCCCCTTGCCTAAGGTCGGGGTGAGAATGCTTCCCTGGAGACAGCTGGAAATACATCTGTGTCCCCCAAGACAGCCCATGCTTCCCAGACCTCAGGACCTTCAAAACAGAGACTCAGCACCACCCCCAGCATCCTCCCACCTCCCAACGCACCCACTGTGCTTTTTTCCCTTCTCTCTAGAATGTTCTTTCCCCAGGCAGCCTCATGGACTCACTCTTTCGCTTTATTAAATGTGTGCTCATGACACCCCTCTGAAAGGTCACCCCTGTCCACTGCACCCAGAAGCACTCCCCCACCTGTCACACCCCTTCCTCTTACTCTGTTTTTCCCCTCATCACTCCTTGACTTGATGTTACATGTTTGTTAGTTCTCGTGTATGCTTATCGTCCGTCTGTCCTTCTCAATCTGCGCTCCAATAGGGCAGGGGCTTTGTCTATTTGGTTCACTGCTGTGACTTCAGCAGCTAGGACAGTGCTTGGCCGACAGTAGGTCCTCAATCAATGTGTGTGACATATAACGCATAGCCAGTGATGTGCTGAGCCAGCTCACACCAGCTTTGGAAGTTAATTGCCCACATCCCATCCCAAACGCGTATTCCATGGTACAGTGTTGCTCTCTCTTGTGATGGGAGTATTTACACCATAGAAATTGGCCAGTGCTATATATCAAAATGTTTTCTGCCTGGAAAGCTGATTGTTAAACATTAACAAGTACTTCACTAAACATAAATTAACACGTGCTGTTGGAATATGTCTCCTTTGTTAAGAGAGGCGGTTCCCATGTAACTCCGAGGAGAACTAACTCATTTCAGGAAACCAGAAACAAACTGCTTCAACTCCAAGTTGTTTTTTCTATCACAGGCCCAACAGCTGGACCGTATGGTGCAAAGCCCAACACTTTCTATTTATTCCCTACAAACTAAGTTACTGGGATTAATGTGCAAATGCATTTTTAATGACACTAGAGCCATCTCATCTAAGTAACATTTTCTTTTTGTCCTAGTAATTTAAAAATGGCAATTGCTAGTCATCAAAATTGGAAAGTAGAGGAATAGTTGTGATAATTATGCCATTCTTTCCTTCAGAGAAAACAGCAATACTATATGCAGTCATTTTCAATAAATGTAGAAAATAACTAATTACTGCCTGAGCTACTCATTATGAATCTCTATTCCCAGTCTCACTTTGATAAACACCATTCATTATTTAAAATAATCATTTTGAGAGGGCAAGCCAAACTTCTCACTGTTGGCTGATGGGCACCCCCTTAGATGGGTCAGCCTGGATAGTTGGTTGGTTGTCTCAGTGCTGACTGAAAAACAAGTTTGAAAGATTATCTTTTCCAACATGGAAAAAGCCCAAAAGAGCAAGAAACAGCCAGCGTGTCTGTGTGTGCCAGCAGGGCGGCTGCAGGTTCGGAGATCTAATTAAGAAATGTGCAGTGGGTGAATGTCTCGGGGGCTTGACTTGGGTCCACTGAGCCCACAAGCCCTTCTTTCATGTCCGACCTTGACTGAACCAGGCTTCTCAGAAAGTCCGGCCCTGATGGAAAATAAATTCCACAAATTCGAATGGAGCCATTAATGTCTCCCTTCTCAGGCCCTGAAACATTTATTTGCTTTAAAATACACACTCTCATCTGAGTTTTATTAGGAGGCAGAGCCAGCTTTTACCTCGGAGTGAGATTTATCTCTGTCAGTCTCTCTTCTCCTGCATGCTGCTTTCCTTCCCCAGGCGGGGCTGAGCTGCTGGGAGGAGGGAGAGGGGACAGGGGACAGAACACAAGGTATGGGGAGTCCCAGGGGCTCCACTCCCCATAGCTTCTGGGAGGAACCTTGGCACCGCCTTGGGGTGCTAACTCATGACCGACCCCAAATTTGGACGGTGTAGGAGTCCATGAGAATGATTAAAATAGGTTCATTCACAACAAATACTTCTTGAGCACCCACTACGTGCCAGGTACTGTGTTGGGTTCTGGGAACCAAAACTGAGTCAGACATAGGTCTTGTCTGCATGGGGTTCATCATCCAGTGGATTCGAATCTGTAATCCTAGAAAGGATGTCACGCTGCCCAGATCACCCTCACCCAACCCCCATTTACTGGCTTCCCAATAGTTGCTGAGCACCCGGCCACACAGATGATATGCAGATGCATAAGGCAGCACCCCCTCCTTAAGCTCAGAGTTAGCGGGGGTGACAAGCCAGTAAACAGGGAGCCAGTCCTACGGCACAGTGTGCTCCATCCTGTGATGGAGGTCTGTGCACCGCAAGGTAAGAGCCACCATCTATCACCTTTACTATGTGCCAGGCCTCGGAGAGGCACTTTCCGCACATTATATCATTTTAGCCTCACAACAGCCTTGTGAAGTAAGCCAGCGTGTGCGTGCCACTGTTATAATTCGTGCCACTTCCACCCAACACTTGCTCTGTTATTTACTTGATATTTTGCTGAAGCCCACTCACATGATTAAACCAATCCTTGTGTTAAGTAACAGTATCTCTGAAATCATAAGACCGATGAGCTAGTTTTATGTGTATATGTGGGGGTTTTTCAAATACCTATAAAACAAATGTGCAACGAATCAAAATTTAAAACTGTTTGGATACCACCTAAATCATCTTGTGTATCGGCTGCTGGGAAGTTGGGGAGGGGGGTGAGTCAGGGTAAGGAATGTTGGCTGCTATAGAAGCAGCGCAGTCGGGGTGGTTTTCTCCTCCTGTCACAGTCCCACGTAGGTGGTTGGGGCCCGGGGTTCTCCACAAAGTCTCTCAGGGACCCAGGCTCCTTCCACCCAAAGGTTCCCTCACCCCCCGGAGGCTCAGGGCCTCCCCTGGGGTCCCTCCCAGAGGGGAGGTGAGGAAGGAGAGAACATCACATCCCATTGGCCAGAACTCACCCACGCGGCCCCTACTTAACAGCGGGGGATTCTGGGACATGTGTTTTGCCCACGGGCCCTGGAGAAATGGAAAGCAGGTTTAAAGGAGATCTAACATTATATCTGCTGCACTGAGGTAAGGATTCTTACTGTGGAAACACTAATGCAAGCAATTCCATTTCTACAAATGAGGACATGGAGGCTTTGAGTGCCCTGCCCCAGATTACACAGGTATTAAAAGGTAAAGCTTGGGCTCAAATCCAAGGCAAAAGCTATGTTGCAGCTGCCACCTCTCTGTTCCAGGAGGACTCCCACACCTCACCTCCACCCAGAGCTCGCTCCTCACCTCTAGGTCTGTACCTCATAGCTTCACAGTTGTCCTCACCTGGGCGTTCTGCAGGCCTCTTTAACTAAACATGCCCTGAGCCCAGGTCAGCATTTCTCCTCACATCCCCAGCGCAGTCACCTTCTCCTTCTGAATTTTCTGTTTTGGTGAGTTCACTGACCAAGCCTGGAAAACTAGACCTTATTTTAGAATTTTCCTGTCTCAGAATGCTTTAGGCTGCAAGTAACAGAAAACCCACCTCAAAATGGCTTACACCATCAGAAGATGTTCCATCTCATATAAAAACAAGTCGCAGGATGTGTCCCCAGGAGTGGTTAATGCTCAGCATTGAGGACCCAAGTCCCTCTGTCTTTCCCCTTAGTCACCCTCAACCTGTTGGCCGGACCTCTTAGCCTGGTTCCAAATAACACAAGAACTCAACAATGTCCAGGAGCAGAAAAAGAAGGTTTCCCACCAACATTCTCTTTTAAAGAGCAAAGGAACCCTTCACAGAGGTGCCCCAGTGTTGATCTCCTTCACACCTCACTGACCACAATTGTGCCACATGCCCATCCTAAACCAGGCAGGGGTGCAGGGAGTGGAATCATCAGAATGGCTGAGATGGATAACTCTTTGCCTTCTGGGGTCATGTGAAGACCTGGCCTCTCTTGTCACACTGGCCACCTGATACCAGAACCAAAGTGATGCTCTTTCGCAAGAAGATGAGGAAGTGGGTGAGCAACATTGAGTGTCTACCCAGTCCCTCTTCCTACTCCAATGTCCAACCAGTCGCACAGTCTGCCAGGCTTACCTTCTGCGTTCCCTGGGCTCCATGCTTTACCTGTGGTCTCCATCTAGGCTCTCATAATTCAACACCCCAGTAAGTTGGGCAAACTTCTACTAACAGCCAGTGATTTTGTTAATGTAACTACTTCCTTCTCTAATGCTAAAAATCAAACATTCTTTCCCTTCAATGGTCTGTACTGTCAATTTGCTCCAGGAAATCTCTTCCTTACAGCCAACATAATGAATTTTATCCCAGCTTCATGCAAACTGTAAAAGAATAAATAAATTCTACAAGTGAGATGTCAGAATTAATGGGTTGGTATGTATTTAAGGTTCTCGGTTTTTAGAAATAATTGTGAATGAAGTGATCATAGAATTTTGTTTCTGAAGATGCATTCATTCACATTTCAAAAATGGTCCATGGGAGAACATTTAGATCATATATACTGGTAGGTAACTACCATCTGAATAATTCATGAGAAACATTATCAGGGAAGCAGAAATACGTATGTATCATATATATGCAAAACCAATTTGCTATTTTCCTACCAAAAACCCTTCTATCTACATCCATCTTATGATATGAGAAATGGTCATTTTATTCTTCCAGTTGCTCAGACCAAAATCCTTGTGTATTAGTTACGTATTGCTGTATAACCAATTATCCCCAAACTTAGTTTAAAACGCTCATGTATTAACTCTCGGTTTCTGCGGGTGAGGGATCTGGACATGATTCACTGGGCCTTCAGCTTCAGGATCCCTCATGGGTGGCAATCACGTGTCAGCAGAGGCTGAGATCTCATCTCAAAGCTCAGCTGGGGAAGTACCCCCTCTGAGCTCATGGGGTGTTGGCAGGATTCAGTTCTTCATGGGTCGTTGGACCAAGGGCCTCAGGTCCTTGCTGAATGTTGGCCAGGGGCGGCCCTCAGATCCTTGCCCTCCAGCCCGGCAGCTTGCTTCAGTGAAGTGTGCTGGCCAGCAGGGCAACAGAGAGAACCCACCAACAAGAGGAAGCCACAATCTTTTGTAATCTAATCACAGAAATGACATCCCATCAACGTTGCCATCTTCTGTTCCTTAGAAGCAAGTCACTAGGTCCAGCCCAGACTCAAGAGGAAGGGAATTACACAAAGACATGAGTACCAGGAGGCGGGGTCATTAGGGTCCATGTCATAAGCTGCCCGTCACACCTCGGAGTCGTCCCCAATGTCTCTCCTCTCACACCCTTTACCCAATCCACCAGGCAACTCAATAGGTTGTAAATTCAAAACAACAGACCGGAATCCCTCCGTTGTTTGCTCAAATGCCGCCTGCTCAGGGATACTTGATGACTCTACTTAACATCACAACCAACCCATTAACACACACATACTCCCGGTCCTGCCTTCCTCATCTGTGTTTGTAGGTCACCAGCAGGTATTCGAGATATTTTTTTCACTTTTGAAATGCTCTCCCTCCCCCCCTTCGCACGTAGGCTCCACGAGGGCAGAGACTGTTACCTGCTTTGTTGGTATTGCTGCAGTCTCCATGCCCAGAGCAGCTCAGCCATATTGTTGAATGAATGATATTAAAAGACACGGAAATGTGTTCTCTTCTTTCAAAACCCTAATACAATGGGAAAAACGTTACTCAAAAATTTGCAAAGGTTCCAACCTCTCTGTACACGTAGGTGTGGACTCTGTTGTTTTTGCAAAGTGTTCTTGTCTCAACGCACTTCCAGGCTGAGCCCCTCGAGCTCCACCTCCCCCCACACCGAACCAGCTGGGGCTGAACGGGGGGGGGGGGGGGAACTATTTCAGACTCGAGACTCTAGGGCGTTCTCTAATTTTGCCTTGCAAACCACACTACACGGGCCCCCTGGGCGAAAACTACCGGGGACATTCTGCCAAGGGAGCCCTCAACTCTGAAGACCCTGCCCACCGAGGGGCAGGCCATGGCCATGGTCACGGTCATGGGAGGACAGCAGTGGGCAAGGCAGCCCAGGACAGAAGGAACCGGGTGTGTTTTCCTGCTCCATGACCAATGGCCATGAGGCTCAAGGGCCTCTTTGTAAAGCAGAGCTTCCCAAACTTTTCCACATCAGTTTCCCTTGGCGCAGACGAAAACGGACACTCGACCCGGGGCCTTGGGGGTCTAGTGTGAAACCCACCGGGTCAGCCTCATCTTCCTAAACTTCCTGTTGGGAGAGACCAGGGAGCTGGGGTCAGACGGTGGCCTTAAGGGTCTCTGACACCGGTCTCTCTTTTGTTGTTGTTTTTGCCTTGGAAAACCAGTTTTCAAAGCAAATGCTCTATGAACAAAGATGACGGATTCTTTGGATCCTGTTTAATCACCAAAGCGGGACATTTTGCCACCTGCCGATGAACTGAGCCTCTAAACATTGTCGCCATGAGCAATCCAGTCACTCAGGTCTCAAATGTCACTGTGACGGTATCAATCTCATCCTGTGCAATAAAAGCAATAAAATCTGTGCTAATTCAGAATTTTCTTTAAGCTGCTACATGAAGTAAACTTGGGAGGTCGCTTTACCATCAGGTCAAACACTGAATCCACATTTGTATCCTCTGCCCTAATGCCTACTTAATCCTTTGCAAGGAATTTTAATTTAGTCCCTGACATCTGGGGCCGCCTGTTCCCCTGACAGAGGCAGCAAGCATCTGTGTATGTCATCATGAAAGTCCCTCCCCATCCCAACGTAAAGCTGTGGAGAAAGACGAGCAGCCAGACAACTCTTGCCTGCACAGAATTTACATTGTCTTTGCAATATGTTTGCACATTTTCTTCCTAATCCCTACTCTGCCCGTTAAAATACAAATCTGGGTGAAAATTCTTCACCAGCTATTATCTGATACGTGAGCCTACACGCTGCTAAGTGAGATCCTCAGCACAGCGTCGGGCCTGGGTCCCGGAGCCGACCGCTTGCCCTGGAGTCCCACCCCCTCTACGAATCTCTGGCGGGCCCGCCTCATCTCCTAGGTGCCTCAGTTTCCTTCTCTGAAGCCAGGGCTAACAGTAACGAGGATCTGAGTGAGCCCATGTGTATGCAGCGCTGGTGGCTGGTGTGGGAAGCCCAGTGTGTGTGAGCTGTTACTGCGTTTCATTGTATGTAAGACGCCGTCGGCTCTAAGGAGCACGATTGTTTTATGTATCACTAGGAAAGAAAAAAATCTCCCACTTAAACTCTTCAATGCTTTCTTCTCTCTTAAAATTTTAATTGTAGGCTTATCAAAGATACTTATTTAGTGACTTATTGGGCGTATCAGCTATCACCTAAAAAGGAAAATATAAGTGGGAAAAAAATTGGTTAAGTCATTCACAAAAGTTCTTCACAGAATCCAAAGTTTCGTAATGATTTTTCGATTGAATCATGAATGTTGTCCGCGTTCATCTTTTTCAACACAAAGTCACCCTCCAGGCAATTAATGGCATTGACCAGGAAGCATTTCTTTCCAGGTGCTGCGCTTTGGTTCTGATGGAAGGTGTCAGGCAATGACAGTCATGTCAGGACCTCATGTCAATGGCAATGAGACTTTGATCATAAGACACATTCCAGTTGCAAGGCTGCTCAAGCGTGCGCATGCGGGGGTGGTGCGCCTCAGAATCAACGAGATGTGTTAGTATTATTACCAACAGAACAGACGAGGCTGACTGAGCCGGTGGGATCATCCGAGGCCAGCTTGGATGGGTCTAATCATAAAGAACTATCAACCTAGGTCAGGATCTCAACCCAGGCGTTGGAACGAATCTCTGAAGCACATGCCAGTTGTCATCCCACAAGGACAAGGTTTTCAGCTGGGCTGCTCAATTTGAGCCCAGATCAACGCACCTAAGTCCTGACCAAGGTTTCTCCTGGGATGTGAAGGCCACCCTCCAAGGAGTTCTGCAAGGAGAGAAGTCATGATCCGTTCCTGCTTGAGTGTGCGTCTGAACCAGAAAGAAGCGAGCACCGTGTTGGCTGTTTCCAGATGGTCTCCCCCCTTCAGCCCTCTGGGTTTTGCCCACAATTCCAGGGGCACGCGCCTAAGTGCAGCGGAGCAGCGGTCCTTGCTCAGCCCCGGCTGCAGGACAATCACCTGGAGAGCTGGGTGAAAATGTAGATGCGGAGAACTGACTGCGGCAGACCCTGGAAGTGAGACCCAAGAACCGACATCCTAGAGAACTGGCCCCGCCCCTGCTTCAGATGCAGCCGAAGTTTGAGGGTCACAGCTCCAGAAAAAAAGATGGTCGGGAAAATGGGCAAAAGGTGGGAACGAGGGACATAGGGAGAGGGGAGCGTAAAGAGAGGTCGTTTCTACAAAACACATTTTCCAAAGGGGCTCCTTTTCAATAGCTTTTTAATGGTAGATGCTGACTTTATAGTGCTGTTAAAATGGGATGGAAGCCGGGGAGAGGGCTGGGGTTACGATAAAAAGCACGATCCCCGCTGCGTGAAACAATTGCGAAATACGCGGGCCCGCCCAGGAGGACGTCAGAACTGCCCGCCAGCAGCTCGCTGAGACCATGAGGGACCGTGTCCCTTTCTGTCCCTCCACTCTGCCACTCATGGCATCGCCTGAAGGCTGGGACCCTCAAGATTGGAAGGCAATTGCCAGGAAAATCAAGGTGATGTGCTCACCAGGCAGACTCTGGAAAGTGGCAACCAGCTGGTTGACCTGTTCAGAAATCATTGCAGGCGAGCACGACATCTACGGTGGGAAATGTCAGCTACAAAGGCTCCACCTTCTACCTTGTCGTAGTCCTAACATTTCGTTCCTTGTTTGTCTGTTTGTTAACCCTCACCGGAGGATATTTTCTCCATTGAATTTTTTTAGAGAGACTGGAAGGGAGGGTGAGAGAGAGAAACATCGACGTGAGAGAGACACCTTGATTGGCTGCCTCCAGCGTGTGCCCCAACCGGGCAGGGCCCAAGCCTTTGACTGGAATCCAACCCGAGACCCCTCAGTCTGTGGGCCGACGCTCTAACCACTGAGCAGCCAGCTACGGCTAGACTTTTGTTCTTTATATGCAATATTTGAAAACAAATAAATCTGTCCCAAAAAGGAAAAAAACTGAATATATGAAGTTGTTAATGCTGGGGTGGCTGTGAAAAATATATAAATAGCAACATATATAAATAAGTTATAAATCCATACTATGAACATCAGATTACACACACACACACAAAACAAACAAACAAACGGCAATCCCTGCAGGAATTCCTAAGAAGAAATAAAATATAGTGTCCACTGTAGAATACTTTAAAGGATATTTTTAGCTACTCATAATCTCAGCCGTCTTACAAAGTCATTATTTCCATTCATTAATAATGGCTTTCTAATTTTAATTCCTATAAACCCACTTAATGTTTACTTGGTTATAATCGCAGCGTATGTACACACACACAGTTTAGTGCCTAATTTTCCTCTGCCTGTTATTCTGCAGACCTTTCTCCAAGTTTTACAGTCGCCTCGGCTCAGCGTTGCTTCTTGCCGCTGCACCGCCGCCTACATATTCAAACTCGCGATTTCTTCCCGTCGTTCACGGCACAGGCAAGGCTGTGATGAAAACCTTTCGTATCCAGCATTTGTACGCACCTACTACTTAGACTGATTTTCATTTTCATTCCTGCCCCTGGGACAGAGAACTGTCCCTGGAGCCTCCACAAACTGCTCCTCAGCTCACTGGGTCCCATCATTCAGGTAAGGAGCTTGAGGTGGGGAAATTATCCTGGATGATCTGAATGGGTCCAAGGTAAAGAGGATCCTTAAAAGAGGGTTGGAGGTAGGAGGGGGAGATGGGACAATGGCGGCAAGAGGCTGGTGTGATGTGAGAACGGGGTCACAAGTCGAGAAATGTGGGTGGCCCCTGGAAGCAGGGTAAGTTAAGGAAATGGATCCTCTCTGAAGTCTCCAGAAAGAGTACAACCTGATTATAGACTCTGGCCTCTAGGACTGTAAGAGAATAAATTTACCCTGTTTAAGCCACTGCATTTGTGGTATTTGTTCCAGCAGCAGTAGGAAGTGAATGAGTCAGTCCTAGGGTGGGGATGGGTAGGGTAAGATTAATCACAGGAGTGATGATAAAAGTCACCCCATCGAGTGCTCGAGCTGTGTCACATAACTGCCTTCAAGCTCCACAACACTGTGGGATGAGTGTCATTGTTACCCTCACACGACAGACATGAACCTGAGGCTCACAAAGCTTAAGTAACTTCCCCATAGCCCGGGAGCGGTTGAGTCAGGATTTGAACTTAGTCCAGAATCCAGCAAAGATGCTGCATGAGACTTGCCCAAGGCATGTGGTGAGTGGCAGAGGCGGGAGCAACCTCAGGCCACCCAAAGGACTCCAGAGGACTCTTTCCTAAATCACCTCCTGCCTCTGCAGAAGGCTGGATCTGGTGGGGCTGCCAGGCCTGGCAGGGGACCAGGGTAGATGGTTTCAGGATTCCGGTCCAGGCCTGGTGGGGGTGCCACTGCTTCCTAGAGCTCCCGCAGTCCTTGCAGGCTCTAGACTCTACAGTTCATCTCACTGAAAGAGCAAAATGCCCCCCACACCTGTCTTGCTGAGCTTGAGCTTCTTGGATCCAAATTGACCACTGCAAGCAACTAACTGTGTGTTCTGAGCGCCACCTAGCGGTGCCTGGGGCCCCTAGAGAGTCTTCTCAAACCTGGTCTGCAGGAAGGGGCTCTACCTCTTCCTCTGAGGTCTCTCCAGGGAGGCTTAGGTGACTTAGAGAGTCGCCAGCCCTCTGGGGTTCCAGGACACTTTAGAGAAGCCCAAGGCCAGCTGATTCCCTGAAAATCTATGAGTTTACATTGAGACTGCCCCATCCTGGGCTCTGCCTGAGGGTCCAAGATGCTGGTTCTGGGTTAAGACATAGAATAATGCTTAATGTCATATATCATCTCTGTGACCTGAAGGAGGGTGGGGAAGGCATGTGGGGGAATCAGCATCTCATTTCAATGTGAGAAGAACTAATAGAGGAAAGTGAATTTTTTAAATGCTACTGAGAACACACATTATTTGACAACGTAGATAAAAAAAGACTGATTCCTCGAAAAACGCAAACCACCTGACTCATTCAATATGCACTAGATAATTTGAATATGCTTACAACTGTTAAGGAAATCGAATTTATAATTTAAAAACTCCCCAAAAAAGACATCTCCAGAGGCAGATGGTTTCACTGGAGAATTCTACCAGACAGACGCTTAAAGAGAAAGGAACACTGTCTTTCTCTATTCTCTATCAGAAAATGCAAGAGGCAGGAACATTGGACAATTCACTCTATGAAGCTAGTGTTACCCTCATATTAAAACCAGACAGAGAAGATCCAAGGTGGCGGTGACTGAGTGGGAGCGACACTGACACTCTCCTGGGACCCACCTAGATTTACAACTAAAACATAGAGAAACCATCCTGAAAACGGGCTGGAGAGCACCCTCATAACCAAGGAGAAAAAGTGGAGACCACACAGAGACTGGTAGGAAGTGCAGAGGCCCAAGAGGGCTGGCTGGGCTCCCACAGGCAGCAGCTGAAGGTCCGGAGGGAGGTCTCAGCTGTGGGGGTTCCCACTGAGGACTCTGGGGCCTGAACCTCAGGCTGGGCTCCCCAGCCCAGAGCACCAGAGCTGAGAAAGGTGCCCACATAACACCTGGGTGTGAAAAGCAGCAGGGTTTCTGTCTGCCAGGGAGAGGCAGCTGGAAATGCAGGTACCACACAACGTTTCATAAGCAGCCACTCACCTTGGGCTTTGGTGGAGGGGGAGTGGAGTGGACGGGAGCGGTGTGGGGAGAGTCTGGGGTCATGAGCTCTGGAGAGTGAGATCAGGGGATGCCCATCTGTATTCCTGTGCCGAGTCATTCCCCCAGGCTGTGGGGGACATCTTTCTCAGACGGTGAATTTTTGCCTTTTTCCTGAGGGGAAAGCAATTGCCCCACCCTTCTGGAGAGCCTCTCGCCCTGCCCAGAGGACTTTCTACAGCCTTAGGCTTGTTAAGAGACTGATTAACAATCAGCCTCCCCACCCTGTAGAGCTTCTATAGCCTGAGGCTCATGAAGAGAATCAGATTAATCAGCCTGCAGGCAGAGGCAGACCTCAGGGTGCTTTGAGTCTTTGCCTGATCTGCTTTGGGACCTAGGCCTTAGAAAAGCAGACTTTGGTGTGCATCTTGGTCCTGTCCAAACACACCCAGCCCCAGCAGAGAAGACCTCAAGCCTTCAGTGGTTGATAGCTCCAAACAGGGTACTCAGGGCCAGTCACAAACTGCATCTGACATTGGCCTGTACCAGGGACCCTCTAAAAAGACTGAGAGTCCTAGAAGATCTACCTAACACTTAAAAACAAACCCAAAAAAGTAGCCAAAATGGGGAGACCAAAAAACAAGCCCCAAATGACAGAACAAGAGAAGTCTCCAGAAAAAGAGCTAAATGAAATGGAGATAAGCAATCTCTCAGATATAGAGTTCAGAATACTGATTGTAAGGATGCTCCGCAGCATGAAAAAAGATATGGAAACTATGAAAAATGACCAGTCAGAAATGAAGAATGGCATAGCAGAAATAAAGAATACATTGGAAGGAATAAACAGCAGATAACAGGAAGCTGAGGATCAGATCAGTGAATTAGAAGACAGGGTAGAAAAAATCACTTAATCAGAGGCCCAAAAAGAAAAAACAATTAAAAAATAGGAGAACAATCTAAGGGAGCTGTGGGACAACATGAAACATAACAATATTTGTATTATAGGAGTTCCAGAGGAGGTCGAAAGTAAGCAGGGGTTAGAGAACCTGTTTGATGAAATAATGGCAGAAAACTTTCCTAACCTTGTCAAGGAAAAAAGTTACACAAGTTCAGGAGGCACAGAGACTCCCAAGCAAGAAAAATTGAAAGAGGCCCACGCCCAGACACATCATAATTAAAATGCCAAGAATTCAAGACAAAGAGAGAATCTTAAAGGAAGTTAGAGAGAAGCAATCTGTTACCTACAAAGGAGCCCCCATAAGGCTGTCATCTGACTTCTCATCAGAAACTCTACAGGCCAGAAGGGAATGGCATAAAGTATTCAAGGTAATGCAAAACAAGGATCTGAAACCAAGACTACTCTATCCAGCAAGATTATCAATCAATATAGATGGTGAAATAAAGAGCTTCCCAGACAAAATAAGGTTAAAGGATTTTATCACTACAAAACCAGCATTACAGGAAATGTTGAAGGGACTGCTATAATTAGACTTAGAAATGAATTCAGCAAGGTAGCAGGATACAAAATTAACACCCATAAACCTATGGCATTTTTATACACCAATAATGAACTCTCAGAAAGATAAACTGAAAAAACAATCCCATTTACCATTGCAACTAAAAAAATAAGATACCTAGGAATAAACTTAACCAAAGATGTAAAAGACCTGTACTCGGAAAACTACAGGACACTGGAAAAAAAATTGAGGAAGATATAAACAAATGGGAAAATATACCATGTTCATGGATTGGAAGAATTAACATTATTAAAATGTTTATACTACTCAAATCAATCTATAAATTCAATGCAATCCCTATTAAAATACCAACAGCATATTTCACAGATCTAGAATAAACACTTCGAAAATTTATATGGAACCAAAAAACACCCCGAATAGCCACAGCAATCTTGAGAAAGAAGAACAAAGTTGGAGGGATCTCAATACCAGATATCAAGTAATACTACAAAGGCACTATAATCCAAACAGGCTGGTACTGGCACAAGAACAGACATATAGATCAGTGGAACAGAACAGAGAACCAGAAATTGACCCATGCCATTATGGTCAATTAATATTTGACAAAGGAGGCAAGAACATACAATGGAGTAAAGACAGTCTCTTCAATAAATGGTGTTGGGAAAACTGGACAGGTACATGCAAAAAAAAAAAAAAAAGAAGAAGAGAAACTAGACCACCAACTTACACCATACACAAAAGTAAATTCAAAATGGATAAAAGACTTAAATGTGAGACATGAAACCATAAGAATCCTAGAGGACAACATAGGCAGTAAAATCTCAGACATCTCTTGTAGCAATATGTTTGCTGATACATCTCCTAGGGCAAGAGAAACTAAGGAGAAAATAAACAAATGGGACTGCATCAAAATAAAAAGCTTCTGCACAGCAAAAGAAACCATCAGCAAAACGAAAAGGGAGCCCACTGTATGGGAGAACATATTTGCCAATGGCACATCGGATAAAGGGTTAATATCCAAAATATATAAGGAACTCATACAACTTAACAAAAGGAGGACAAACAATCCAATTTAAAAATTGGCAAAGGATCTAAATAGACATTTCTCCAAAGAAGACATACAAATGGCTAAGACACATATGAAAAAATGCTCAATGTTGCTAATCATCAGAGATACAAATTAAAACCACAATGAGGTATCACCTCACACCTGTCAGAATGGCTCCATCAACAAATTAATGAACTACAAGTGCTGGCGAGGGAGTGGAGAAAAGGGCGCCCTCGGACACTGCTGGTGGGAATGCAGACTGGTGCACCCACTATGAAAGCAGTATGGAGGTTCCTCAAAAGATTAAAAATGGAACTGCCATTTGACCCAGTGATCCCACTTCTAGGAATATATCCTAAGGAACCCGAAACACCAATCACAAAGAACTTATGCACCCCTATGTTTGGAGCAGTGCAATTTACAATAGCTAAGATCTGGAAACAGCCCAAGTGCCCATCAGCAGATGAGTGGATAAAAAAGCTGTAGCACATTTGCACCGTGGAATACTATGCAGCTGTAAAGAAGAAGGATCTTTTATCCTTTGGCACAGCATGGAGGGAACTAGAAAGTATTATGCTAAGCGAAATAAGTCAGTCGGAGAAAGACAAATACACATGATCTCACTTATATGTGGAATATAATAAACAAAATAAACTGATGAACAAAATGGATCCAGAGACACAGAAGCATGGAACAGACTGAGGGATCTCAGAGGGACAGTGGGGAGGGGGGAGGGAGTGGGTGAGGAGAGATTAATCAAAGAACTTATATGTTTATAAGCATAACCCATGGACACAGACATTGGTCTGGGGAAAGCCTGGGGGTGGGATGGATGTGAGGTGGAGGGGATCAATGTGGATAAAAAGGGGACATCTGTAATATTTTCAACAATAAAGATAAAGAAGCTTAAAAAAACACATAGACAGTACAAAAAAAAGAAAACTACAGATTAATATCGTCATGAATATAGACACAAAAACCTTTAATAAAATATTAGCAAATAGGATTGAGCAACAGATAAAAAGAATTGCACACCACGACCAAGTGGGACTTATCCCAAACATGCAAGGCTGGTTCAATATTTGAAAAATCAATCAATGGAATTCACCGTGTTAACCGAGTAAAGTAGAAAATATCACATGATCATAGAAACTGAAAAGCATTTGACAAAATGCAATGCCCACTCATGATTTAAAAAATAAAAACTAAGAAAAATGGGAATGAAGGAATACTTTCTTAATAAAGACTATCTCCTGAGAAAGCCCTACAGCTAACACACTTAGTGGTGAAAGACTGAAAGCTCTCCCCTTAAGACTGGGAACAAGGCAAAGGTATCTATCCTCACGGCCTTATTCAGCACAGAGCTGTGCGTTCCAGCCAGTGAAATAAGGCAAGAAAAGGAAATGAAAGGAAGACGTATTTGCAGATGACATGATTGAACATGTAAAAAAATGCCAAGGAATCTATAAAAAAAATCCTCAAACTATGTAAGTGGGTTTAGCAAAGACACAGATACAAGAACAACAAAAATCAGTTGTTTTTTCTATACACTAGCTATGAACATGTGGCCATCAAAATTTTAAAGACACCAGCACTTACAATTGTCCACAAAAACATGAAACACTTAGGTGTGAATCTCACAAAACATGTGCAGGTCTTGTGTGCTGAAAACCACCAAATGTTTATGAAAGAAATCAAAGAAGACGGAAATACAGGAAGAAACATAGCACGTTCATGGATTGGCTGACTCAGTACAGAAAAGATGTCAATTCTCCCCGAACTGATATACGGGTTTAACCCAACGCCTATCAAACTGGAGCAAGATTTTTGTAGTTAGAGACAAGACTGTTCTAAGCGTTATATGGGAAGGCAAGGGTCTGGCAATGGAATGTCAAATCATGAAAAGGCAGGGAGAGACCTTAAATGGATATTACTAAGGGAAAGGAGCCCATGTGAAAAGGTGACCTACTGTGTGCTCCCAATTCTATGACATTTGGAAAAGGCAAAACTATGGGGACAGTAAAAATGATCATTGGTTGTCAGGGGCTGGCGGGAAGGGGAGCAGAGCACAGGGCAATTAGGGGGCATGAAACTGAAATTCTGAAAAATAAAATGACTCCACCTGTGAACCTCTCAGGACTCCCCTCTCCCCACAGCTCCCCTGACTTGGGAGACAGCAAAGGAGAGGAGAACACACTGGATTAAAGAGGCAGGAACCGAAGTCATCTTCTTCTTCCACCCGTTCTAGGAACCTAGCGGGAGAGCCCCTTTGCCCGGGCCCTGCGGCGTCATTGGCATTGACGCGCAGTGTCTGTGGGAGGAGCGGCCTGAGCTTGTCTTTGCGATGGAGTTGAACTCACAGCTGGGCGTAACCAGGTCATCCCTCTGGCCGAGGGCACCGGCCTTCCCCTCACCCTGCCCCACAGTGAATCATCCCTCCTGTGTGTCCCCACCGGGACTTGCCACCAACAACACTTTATCGAGCTTATTTCTTTATTCGTTTCCCTTTCCAAGGGACTCCGTTCACTTGTCATTCCATCTACGAGGTAACAGGCGCAATGCGAAGCATGGAAGACAGGTGAGTGAGGCCCAGCCACAGCCACTGGGGAGAGGACAATATGGGAGCCTCCTGTGTCACTGATTTCTACATCCTTGGCATTTAGCACAGTGCCTGGCAAATAAAAGACATGTTTGTTGAAGGAATGCATGAAAATCGATAAAGGGCCCATCCCAGGTTGCAGAAAGTGCAGGCAATAAAATCCATTCTAGCGTTTTGGCCACCTAGGACTGTCCCCCCATCCCCCGCGCTCAGGGAGGGGCAGAGACGAGGACAGGAAGGGTCCTAGTCACATCAGCACGGAAAGTGTCCTTTATCATCACAGATCCACGGCCAGCCCAGCCAGCTGTGTCCACAGCCCAGCACTGCCCTTTGGTGAAAAGCTGCAGGTGGGACTGTTCTCGGAGCAGAAGTGATGGACAGTGTTCTTTCTTCTTTGAACAAAAATAGGACCATATAGTGTGTACTGTTGTGCAACTTTGGGGTCCCTCCCCCACTTAACAGCCCTTAATGAATATTTTTCTGTATTACCAGACCTACAAGTCAAGCACCAATTTTAATGGCCCATAGTGTTCCATCGTCTGAACGTTATCAGCTTTTATTTAAGCTATTTCCCGAGTCTGGGGTGTTTAGGCTGTTTCCAGATTGTCACATGATGAATCCTTAGAAGAAATTCTTAGAAGAGGGACTGCTGAGTCAAAGAGTGCGTGCCTGTCATCCTCTGACCTTTATCACCCAATTGGCCCAGCAGGGGACCCGTGAGCAGGAGGGGGCGATGTTATACGGATCCTCGGATCCTCATTGCGCAGCTGAAGCCCCGGGGACCAGACGCATTTTGGAATTCAGGCTGTTCCAGGTCCTAGGGAAGCTCAGCAGTGTCCATTCTGCGCACCGGTCACGCCTCCAGCAGATTCTGGGGCGGATCCACGGTCCAACTCATCATCAATATTTCCTCCGTAAATGTATGAACATTCACAATAAGTTGGATAAATCGAGACCACAAAGAGCCTCATGGCAGCTCAGGACAGGTTTTGCTGCTATACGAGTCTTGGAGATAGAAGTACTTGTATGGTTTTTTAAATTCTTTTGGTGTTGTTGTTAATCCTTACCTGAGAATATTTTTTCCACTGATTTTGAGACAGAGTGGAAGGGAGGGAAGGAGGAGGGAGGGAGAGAGGGGGAGAGAGAGAAACATTGATGTGAGAGAGACACATCAACTGGTTGCATCCTGCACTCACCCCAAGCAGGGCCAGGAATAGAACCTGCGACCCTTTGGAAAGTGAGCCAACGCTCTAACCACTGAGCAACACTACCCAAGGCTGTGTTTTTCCAAAAACACAGAACTTTCCGTGCACTTTGGGTTTACGGAGAAGGGAACGTGGTATATAGTCCGTCTGCTGCTTTGGGAGGGAAATTGGCTTAGTGGGACAGAAGGAGGTAGTGCTGGGTAAGGAAGGATTAAGTCATCAGCTTGGGAGGACAATCCATCTGTGTTTGGACACTGGCTTCACCAGCTACAAGCTGGGTGTTCCTGGGCCAGCAGCTTGCCCTTTCTGGGCCTCATCACTGAAGCATACACACACCCCAGGGCTGTGGAGATGACAAAGGATGAAGCATATAAAACACTTAGCATTTGCCTGACTAGATACACAGACGAGCTGTTAAACTTGCCCTCGGACATGGCAGAGCTGGGAAGTGGAAGTGGAAGGAAGTTCTTGATTTCCCTGTAACGCCAGGTGGGGCCAGGAAAACACCAAGAAGGGTCTTGTAACCCTCAAAGTCGACCCTCAGAATTCTGCTCTAACTCCCCTAAGCAGAAGCCCAGAAACTGGGGTAGAAACAAGGGCCCAACAGGAGATGCAGTGGACTTTCTCTCAGTGGCCCCAAATGGCCCTGCCTGTGTGGTGGCACAGCGGCACTGTCTCGCTGGTGCTCCAGTGTGTGGGGCTGAGCCCTGGAAGCTCCACAGAGACCTATTTCAGTGTCCCAGAATGTGGTTGTTGCAAATAAAGGCCCAGATAGTTCCACGCTGTAGTTCCAGGAACAAGTCAACCCAACAGCTGGGCAGGACACCAGCAGGTCCCACAAAGAGTCAAACTGTCTCGCTAGAACACAGGCTGTCCAGCAGCAAAGGTTTGCTTTCCCAGAGTGCTGGGGTCCTCTGTGAGACCACAGGAGGGTGCTGTGGGAGGGGGACAGAGGTCTGGGCCTGGCTGCATGGCCAGAGCAGAGGAGGGAAGGGGCCAGGGCGAGGCGTCCTTCCCACATTCCAACCACACAGACCTGGCTGTTTATTAAAAATTGAGAAAGAAAAAGAAGAGAAGGAACAGAGTTGGAAATAAAAGCCTGAAAAGCCCTCTGTTAACCAAGTTTGACCAGCACAGATAATGGCACCTCAGTCCCTGGAGGCTCTCTGCACGGAGACCCTGAGACCGCTGCGTTCGCCTGGAATAACCTGGTGAGGCCCCAGCTGCTTTGCACCAGGAAGTGGGGAGATGGAAATTTCCAGAAGCCCCCTATCCAACGAGGCCTTCACAGCTCACCAAACAGACCCTGGAAAACAGTAAACTGGTTCCTCGTTTATTCTCCAATCCAGTGTAAAACATTATCAAAAGTGTTTAATTGCTCATAAGCCCACTAATTTTAGCCAATAACTGTCGGGATCTGCCATTTGGGGGGATGATGGATTGCGGGGCAGACAATCAGAAGGCAAATCCCTCTCTGCAACCACAGGCTGCTTTTGATTACCGTTGCTGCTGCATTAACTACTGAACTCGCACTGTGTGCCAGGCAGGCTGCCAGCCTTCCTCTGTGGGGGCCCATTGCGCCTTGTGAGTGCCCTGGTCCAGGAGCATTTGCCATCTCTCCCTCACACCGAGGGCAGGCAGTTCTCCAGGATCGCACTAGTACAGAGCAGCAACGGGGTTCAAGCGAAAAAACGCCTGGAGGCAAAGTCTGAATTCCCAGCCTCTGTGCTGTGCTGCTCACAGCACCCGGTCACCCCGTCTCTGTGCCTTCCTTCTGAACACGCATGCACTGCTTTCCAAACCACTGCTCGGGTCACCGAAAGGGAAAGAGAGAAAACGTGTCTTTGGACAGCCCACGCGGGGCATTCACAGGCACAGCTGGGACAAAGCCAGTGCCTCCCGGTGGCCGGACCCACTGCCGGCCGTGGTTCGTGTACAGCAGTCGCTGACCCGACAGAGCTGTCTGCGTGCCAGCTGCTGTCAGCTCCTTACTGACCTCAGTTAACTGTTCAGCCCTCGTAACAACCACAGGAAGGAGGCACTGATGCTGTCACCCCCATTTCATACCTGAGCAAACTGAGGCACAGAGAGGTTCAACAACAGGCCCAAAGTCACCCAGCGAGTGGCTAAGCTAGGATTCGAACCACCCTTCTCTAATTCCGTTTTGACTGAAGAACAAAGCAGCCAACCCATGAAGAATGCAGAACTCGCCCTGGCTGGTTTGCTCAGGGGTTAGAGGAAGGGTCCCGGGCTCGACTGTGGTCAAGGGCACGTACCTCGGTTGAGGCGCGGCCCCGGTATGGGAGCGTGCGGGAGGCAACCAGTCGACGTGTCTCTCTCACATCCATGTTTCTCTCCCTCTCCCTCTCCCTCTCCCTCCCTCTCCCTCCCTCTCCCTCCCTCCCCCTCCCCCTCTCCCTCTCCCTCCCTCTCCCTCCCTCCCTCCCCCTCTCCCTCTCTCTCTCCCTCTCCCTCCCTCCCCCTCCCCCTCCCTCCCCCTCTCCCTCCCCCTCCCTCCCCCTCCCCCCCTCTCCCCCTCCCCCTCCCTCCCTCTCCCTCCCCCTCTCCCTCCCCCTCCCTCCCCCTCCCTCCCCCTCCCCCCCTCTCCCCCTCCCCCTCCCTCTCCCTCCCTCTCCCTCCCCCTCTCCCTCCCTCTCCCTTCCTCTCCCTCCCTCTCCCTCCCCCTCCCCCTCCCCCTCTCCCCCCCTCCGTCTCCCTCCCTCTCCCTCTCCCTCCCTCTCCCTCTCCCTCCCTCTCCCTCCCTCTCCCTCCCTCCCCCTCTCCCCCTCCCTCCCTCTCCCTCCCTCTCCCCCTCCCCCTCCCTCTCCCTCTCCCCCCCCCCCCCTTTCTTCCACTCTCTCTGAAAAGCAATGGAAAGAATATCCTCAGGTGAGGAGTGAAAGAAAGAGAATACAGAACGCTGCAGTGACTGGCAGCAGTGGCTTTCCCCCGTCCTTTCGGCACAAGCACTTTTCGATTTGTCCACAAAACAGTTCCTGGGGGATGTCCATTATTTCTTAAAATGGGGACGTGGGGGCGGGGCTGGGGTGGGTTACTGGAATCTTGTTTTCTTTCTTGACCGGCAACTCGTCTGTGCCTGTTTCTTACATCCACGTGCTTACCCCTTCTTCGCCTTTTATTGACCCTCCCTGATTCTAAAAATGTGTCTGCATGAAGCATCCATTTCCATAACGCGGCCTTTTCTTCCGTGTGGGGACCTCCCCTCCCGCAAACATTGCCAGGTGTCTCCGTGGGTGAATCCACGCGCCCAGCGCAGTGGGCACTCACAGCACCCTGCACGCCTTGAAGCGTGCGGGAGGCTTCTCTCTGATTTGATTTAGGGGGAGAACTGACCCCCCCCCCATTGCACTGAGAACAGAGTAACCGGACAAGGAGGGGTCACAAGAGGGGAGGGTTAGAAGCCAGTGCTTAGGCTGCTTAATGATGACTTAAGTCAAACCCAAACCTTCTGGCAAATGAGCAGGGAAAGGAGCGGACCGCCTAGGAGGGCTCGCCTTGCTCCCCCTTCCCGCAGCCCTGATGTCCTGAGCGATGACGTAGCTCGGGCAGCACACAGTGGAGCTTTCACCAGCACAATCCTGGAGCTTTACAACTGCGGGGGAGGGTGGGGCCTGCAGGAGGAGGGCAGACAGGAAACAAAGATTAGCTTTTCCTCCAGTTCCCTCCCTTGTCTAGTTTGCCTCTATTTTAGATGCTGAGATAGACGCTGTGCGTTGGCTCATCCACTCAATAGGCTGGAAAAGCTAAAAGGAACTCACTTTCCCAGCCTCCCTTGCAGCTAGGGGTGGCCAGGGGACACAGCCCTGGCCAAGGAGGTGAAAACGACTGCTGGGGGATGTTGGGCCAGCTGCATAAAAGGTAGAGGCAGTTCTACCCATTTTACCACCCCCCTTCTTACTGCCTTGAATATGGACTTGATGCCTGGAGCTACAGCAGCCATCTTGTGACCATGAGGGAAAGGACAAGAGAATTGCAGAGACGCAGACCCAGAACCCTGACTTCTGCTTTCTGTTCTGACTTCTTGGAGCCTGTTCTGTTCCTGGAGCAATGCTGGCCGGGGAGGCGAGACCATGTCAGTGCTAGGATGTGGAGACCTGAGAGAATGATTAGGGTGGAAAGGAAGGCAGCACGAATAACAGCATGGGAGAGATAGTCTCCGATTATGTTTCAGTTCTTTTTTATCCCATCAGAGAGAGAGTTTCAGCTGGATGCTCTAGTTTCCTTACCATCTCCCTCTGCTTACTAACTCTCTTTATCAGAGAAGCCTCGGGCTTGGCATCTTCCAAAGGCAACAGTATCTAGCCAGAATGTAATACCAATGTGTTTTCTTTCTCATTACATTTTGTTTCAAATTATTTGTTTTTATTTAATTCCAAAAGTGGAAAGTATAAATGGGAATATACAGGAATAGTCACCAAAAGTTGTCCTCCATAGGCAATCACGAGGAACTGTTTGTGTTCTTCTAGAAATATTTTATGCATATACAAATGTTTATTGGTTTTAAAAATTAATCTCTACAGCAAATGAGACAGATTTCCATTCATGATTTTGATCTACGATTTTCTTTTCAAATAAATGTGCTTCCATTGAAAAGAAAGGAGATCACTTCAAAGTACAGTGTTAGGCAAATACACAGAGATGACAAAAGTTAACACTTTTGTGAGGTATGTGATGGCACACAGAGGAGAGGCTGGGAAGTCCGAGGGGCTCTGTTCCCAGCTTTGCCCTCCCTCCACCAAGGGAGACTGGAAGGTGCTTGACTGAGATTTCGGCCTCAGGTTCAGGATTTGCCCTTCCACAGAACCCCTTCTCCCCTGGGGAACAAGGGGAGCCAGAAGGAGCGTACAGACCCTCACTAGGAAGGCTCCAAGCCATCAAGGGGATCTGTCGGTGGGACCTGGGCCTGCAGAACGTCAGTTCTGGGGGCCTCTGTGTTTCTGTGGTTGCATCCACATAACAGAGGTTCTTAGATTGTGCCTCACGTGTATTTGCTTCCAGAAAAAACAGGTCACCTGAACTGTTCTTCCTGCTGCGTGAGGGGCCTGGGCACAGGTGTGTACACATGTGCCTGTGACTGCCTGGGGTCCCCGTGTGTGTCTGAGTGAAGGAGCAGAGAAGCTGCAGAAATGGAGCAATGACTCAAAACTCACACCCAGCCCAGCGCTGGCCTGTCTAGCAGCGCTTAATAGTCATGAATAAAATACTCATGCATCTTGTTTATATACTAATGAACTTCATTATAAATACAATTAATCTCTCATTCTCCTCAGACACACCTCATGAATCTACTGAACAAGGCTGAGAGGGAGCAGCGTATATTTTATGGGCTTGGACAAATGTATAGACATGTACCCATGATTATAGTATCACACAGAGCAGCTTCACTGCCCTAAAACTCTCACTTTTTTATATACTGAGTTCTTTTCATTGAAGTATAAATTATATAAGCTTCTTCTATCATTCAATATTTTCTGGGGAAAAGGGAGTTAAATGCCTGTATTAGTTGGAGTACAGGCGAAGCTGCTGTATCAGTTCCGAGGAGTCTTACAAACCACTGCGTGTCGAGTGCCTGGGACGTGGTCTTTCCTTCCCTGGCCCTCAGCTCCATCGGCTACGCCTCTTCTCTGAGGGCCGGTTTAAGGCCTTCATTCCACAACGCAATGTACTTGCTCAGCTAAACGCACCCTCTTCCCATGTTAAATACAATGTTCACAGATACGTGGGACTTGGGTGCAACAGCATTTGCTTCATTGAAGTATTAGGTAGACATTTAAAGATTTATCCATTGCAATACTGCTAAGTTGGGTTTTTGTCTTCATATATTGAACCATTTTTTTAAAGGTCTGAAATGTTATCAACCCTAGGTTTTTGGCTCATGGGACTTAGTGGATTAGACAGCTCAGCTTCTCTACCTCAGCAACAGTAACCATAGCCCTTCTGCGTAGATGCTGACTCAGATCCTGGCCTCCCCTCCCCCCTGAGCCCAAGTCCCACCTTCCCTCTTTCCTGCTGGCAGAGCACACCGAGTGCCCGACCTGGACCTTCATCTGAGCACCTGCGGTGTTCTTTTCTGGTGCAGCAGCCAAGAACAAGACCCTGGACCAGGCCAGCTGGATTCAAATTCTTGTTCTGGCATTTACCAGCTGTGACCTTGGGCAAGTCTGTTGACCTCTCTATGCCCATCTCCTAATTTGTAAAATGGGACATGAATGACACCTGCCTTGGAAGGGTTGTTGTGAGGATTATATAAAAGAAGTGCTATGTGCAAAGTGCCTGGACAAGTAAATACAAAGTTCTCGTTTGCTGTTATTACAGTTCTGTTCAGAGAAGTGGTCGCCTCCACAGGATGCACCCTAGTGTTTCCAAAATTGGCTTGCTCCTAAAAATCACCTGGAGTATTTGATAAAAATACAATTTCCCTAACCAATCCCTTGAGGATCTGATTCTGTTGGTTAGGCGTGAGGCCCTGGTATCTACATTTTAACAAGGGCTCAAAATCTAGACTCAATCTCAATTTTGTAACCTAGGAATCACGTTAGACAAATTACGGAATCTCTCTGAGCCTCAGATTCCTATGTAAAATGGGGATAAAACCTGGACTGTGAAAAGCCAACACCACTAACATGTGAGCGTCAGCATGCCGCCCAGGCCTGAGAGCCCACCTTCACTGCCGCTTACTCGGCAGCTAGTTCTCACTGATGCGAAAGCTCACGCAAAGAGCCCCGAGACCGCCACGGAGTAAGAAGGCACACGCGGTGGGTACCAATACCTTTTAATGGTTTACATTGGTGTGGGGGTTTTTTTTTTCAGAAGAATTTTAACAAAAATACATGGAACTTAATATGTTTCAATACACTGGGCAATTATAGAATCTAAACAAGGCAAGTCCGTGAAGTATGATTCTTCTTAGGGGGCAGAACCCTCCAGTCCACGGAGCAGGGAGAACCACATGATTCGGCACAACTGTCTCACCCTGCCTACTATTCTGATTTCAGAGATTGGCAGACTTGGAGACAAAACAAATTTAAAAATAAATAAAACTCGACACAGTCAACCGCCTCAGGTCCCCCCTCAATTTTTCCTTTTCTCGTTTCCATCATGTAACAGGTGGGACGAGGGCATGAGGCAGGGCCCGGTGGGCAGGGGCAGGGGCTCTGCGGACGGAAGGCCAGGCACCTGCACGGGTTCCCTGAGGTGGCTCGGTGTTGTGGCTGAGACATACGAGCAGAGGGGAGCTGTGGAAAAGGTGCTATAAGAACTGCTGGCGGGAGGCCTGATGTCCACAGCCCACGTTTAAAATCCAACTTACAGAGGGAGAAGATGGCCTGAGTATCACCCGCATCAGTATATTCACACAGAAATCTACCTGGGAGTTAACACCCCTCGTGACAGCACAAGTTGGAAGGCTACAGAAGCACCAGCACCTCCACCAGGATCCCCGCAGGGACAGCCACGCATCCAACAAAAGGTGAAAACCACTTGGTTTTTAAACGAAAATCCTTCACATCCACCTGTTCAAAAATAACTTATGACATTAACAGCTTCCTTAAAAAAGCAATTACCACAAAAGAGTTAAATTCTAAGTGTGGAAAGACCTATTTTCCTATAAATGTAGTTCTTAGGAAGGGACGGATACATAATATATATGAAAAATAAAGCCGTGATAATTTGTGTTTTTAGCTTAAAGTTTTAAACAAGTGTTAAGTGTTTCAGCTCACTCAGACCAGCACCCGACGAACTGCTTTAAGGCGCAGTCTGCCTCCATGGTGAGTAACCATGGTGGTCGCACTGGACCACGAGGTTCCATGCAGTGGAATGTCGCCGCAGGCATGCTGGCCGAGTAGCATTTCCTTTCCTAAACAGAACTGAAAATACAGCTAGTGATGGAGCACATGGGGGCAAATTTGGCCAGAGTCAATCACACATTTACTTGCTCGACCATGTAACTTATTAGGAGACACTGCTGAAGAGGTGAGTCGAGTAGAAGAGAACATGTGAGTCCCAGGGCAGCTCCCATTCATGGGACGAGTCCATTAGTCTCCAAGTGAGCCAACTCTCGCCGCCCAAGCAACAGAGCACCTTATGTGCATACTCGAGCCACAACTTGCTTTGGATAAAAATTGAGTGCTAACACTTTCATCTCTAGTAATCATTAACAATTAACACCTGGAAGGAAAGAGAAAACAATAACCAACATTAGAAGCTTGACAGAGAGATAAGAAAAGCCAGAGAGAGTCATGCTGAAACCGCTTCGCCAGCTGTTCCGTCACGGCCCACCGCGTGGGCTTGAGGCCAGTGACTTCATGGACGCATCCCGCGATGCACTGCCGAAGGTCAGTTCCGAGTCCGTCATGGTGACCCCAGTGTGACGCTGCCTGCCATCCATTCACCACCTCCTACCCGTGAGATCCAAGGGGGCCCTGAGTGGTGTAGGCACAGGACACACAGGTGTTGAAGCCCAGGAACCTTCCTGAAGACTTCGCCTTGGATTTGGGCAAGGAAACACATTGGTGGTTTGGAGTCTTGGCAGCAGCATCCACACTGGGGCTTAACCTCAGCAGCCAGCCTGCAGGATGCTCGCCCCAGAGCGCTTGGTCACCGACAGAGTCGTGAATACCTGCGGAGGACACAGCACGACATTCTCAGTCACACGAGCAAATGAGTTCGGTCACACCATGAGTATCGAGGAGCTAAGTGACTACTTAAAATGAAAGAAACAGACGAGTAATACGACCAAGGATATCCCCAACTTCTCCAGAGGATAAAAGGGCAAAGCATTTTAAAACCAAGGCGGAAGAAAAATACTTAGGTTGTATCTAATGATGAACTTTATTAGCATGAGGGTGATTAAAACAAGGTACCCAAGTTGCCTGTCTATTCTCTAAAAAAACGCACCATGAAATATCGGGGCCCATAGAAAGGCATAAAGTGTATGAGTACAAACCCCCGCGGGCCGCCCCGCTCAGGGAGCTTTATGAAAGTGGTTCAAGTCCCACGTGGGCCCCTCCCTGGCCACCTCCTCCCTACTTCTCCCCAACCAGTACTGACCATTCCTACGAATTCCTCCCTGCTTCCTTTTGCAGGTTTTTAAAAACTTTACATGAAATGGCAAGATGGGGAATGTCCTTTTCTGCTACCTGCTTTCTGGGCTTAATGCTGTATTTCTGTAACTCACCGAGACAGACACATACAGCTCTAATTCTTCCATTTTTCACTAAATAGTATTCAATTAATACAGATTACTAGATATGCTATATACTATACATCCAATCATTCAAGCAGTGACTCCATTAGGAGTCCATATCAGGGCTCCTATGGCTGGCCATCCAAGCTATTGCCAATATGCCATTTGCAACATGCTCTGTGACATCCAGGAGTCTCCTCGCACCCAGAGCTAGAGGTACGAGTGCCGGGTTGGAGGGGAGGTGCAGCTTCAACTTGACTGCATTTTCAAGATGACAAACTGACACTCTCAGACCCAAGAAATAATGGCCAGTATCTGAGAACATTTAAAATAGGAAGCCAGAGGAAACTACACACAATTCACATCCAAAAAAACAATGATGAAGAAAGAGTTCATCCCTGTTAGCAAAGATATGTGAAAATCCTTGAAATAAGTTACCCTTTTATACCTTATGTAGAAAATTTACACTGAATTTTGCAACAATCTCATTAGCACTCTTAAACCCAATGCTGATGACGCTGTAAGCCAGTATGACTCTTTCAAAAAGCAATGAAGTTCCTTTGTTTAAAAAATGTGTGACTGTGAAAGAGAACAGAAAGCCAATATTCGATAATGAAAACAGCTGTTAGAATGAGGACATCATGGGTAACTGAAAATACCATCAACCAGGCTCTCTCTTCAATTTTTACAATGGAAGGACAATAAAGAGCCAGGGATGCACTGAAACAAATTTCAGGCTCATGAATGTGCCATCTTAAGTCTTCTTTCTTAGGAATTAATTTAGAAATAGAACTTGCAGGAGATTTGGAAAGAAAACAAAACCCATCAAACATGCAAGCAGATAAAAAAGAGCTCTTATCTGTTATTCTTATACTGACAACATGCTCATGTTAAAAAGATGGGGGAAGCCAATACTGCCATTGTTGATTAGTGCACATGAAAACCTGATGGGGTTTAATTTTTACAAGATTTTATTTGCACATAGCTGCTGTAGAATCTTCATTAAAACAATTTTAATAAATGAGCATAGAGGCTGCCCCTTCATGCTTTTCTGTCCTACACAAAGAACACTAACAAAGGGTCAAACAGTACTGTAGGCTTCACCTCACATTCACATCTGGCTCCAACACCTCCCAGCCTCACAAGACCCTCACTCTAGACTATGATTATGCTGACTATTAAAACAATTGATGTGGGCATTGAAATTCATTTAAAGACATTTCACAGGGGTCTTTTCTAATGTTCTTTCCTGTTGAGCTATTATATTTCCCCCACAAATAAACTTGATTAGTTGAAATTACTACCCCAAATGATGTACAATCAGTTTCCCATTCAATTACTGCTACTCAGATGTCCAGAATAAATTATCACCGCGCTATCATCACAGTGAATAATGCTAATGCATTACGGATGCTCCTGGCCCTAAGATTCCCTCAAATTGACTCCAACAGGCTTTCAGTTAAAACATGAGCAGTCCTCCGCCTCTTGGAGCAATTCCAGAAGGAAACCCTTTAGAAATAATTTTGCTCCAAAGAGCAAAGTCTCAACTGAGGAATTTGTCAACTTTTCTAAGTAATGACTCTTCAAAACCAAGGTTGCTCAATTGCCCGGGTTATTTTGTCAAAACGGTATAAAAGACGTCATTTGATGATTCATTCTGCCAACCACCCACAGCTGGCCTGGGAGCTGGGACTAGCTCCGAACACTTCAAAGCAGTGCTCAGGACTAGTTTTTAAATTATTATTCTTCCTAATCTAGTGTACTGACATTTGTGAAATTCAATAAAATATATTAGGAAAGTGAATTTTTAAAAGCCACATAACTTTTAATTATTAGATCACATACTGTCAAATTACTCTTCAAGTTTCTAAACCTTATTTCCATCCTTAACTCATTAAGGACCAGTAAGAAACATTCTGTGGCCAGCACTTTGAGCTGCACCCCTCTACAGTATATGGCTTGACAAGAAAACACAGTGGTCCAGTAGCAAGTCCAAGTTAGAACCCAGCATTTAGCATAGAGAAGAGTCCCTAAAATCCCCTACTAATCAAACTTCACTGTCCCTCCATTAAGCAGCTTTAAAAAAGATTTCCATAGTCAGGGTTAGTAGCCTTAGGCATTTCAAAATCTAATTTCTAAGCAAGTAGTTCATAACCAGGGGTTTAAAAAAATCCAGAGAAGCCTTTTCAAAGTACATATCCCTCCCACCCCCGATCCCCTTATAAATATTGAAATGATAACTATTTAGTTAAGCCACATCTATAATGAAACACCCTGGAGAAACTCAGCTAAAAGATGTATTCAGTCACTGATTATCTATCATATGCCAGAAACTGTCCAAGAAACTTTCCACACAGCATTGCTCACCAACCCTATGAGTTAGATATTATCTCTTTAATTGAATGCAGAAATTAAGCTCCTAAAAAGCTGGGTGACATGCCAGGTTCACTGAGAATTCGCTGAGAGAGATCACAACCCAGGTCTGTGTGTGTCCACTATGTTCATGGTCCTACCAATAAATCAGTTCCATTTTTAAAATTCTACGTCAAGTATTGTAGAAAGGTCTGTGGAAGTGGAGTATCATCTGTACGGGGTGGTGCCTCGGGAGCCAGGCTGATTGGGTTTGAATCCCGGTTCTGCCACCTCCAAGCTGGTAGCTGTGGGCAAGTTACTCATCCTGTCTGTCCTCATCTCACCTGTCAAATGGAGATACTACTGCCGCCTACCTCATGGACTTCTAAGGACTAAGTAAGTCAATACACAAAGAGCAGAGTGCCGGACACACCCAGGACACGCACAAACATCGGTGCCACCATCCAAGCTCTCCCCTCGCACCTGCTCTTGCGCCTGTCGCTCACTTCAGGCACAGATGTGAGTCACCCTCAGTTCTCCCCTGTTCACATTTCCCACCAGCTGGCCGGTACCTCCTCTCTTCCTGTTTCAATGGGTCAGTCTCTCAATTTCCACCGCCACCACCTCAGTTCAGGCTACCACTCTTGCCCCTAGTCGTGCCTCTTTTGGTCCATGTTTCAGTGTAGCAAGAGTGGTTTCCCTCAACGGTGAATCTGATCGTGTTATTCCCGCTTTAAGCTTCTCTCAGCTGAATGCCAGCACCTCAGGATAAAGCCAAAATACTCTGCACCTTGGTTTATGAGGCCGTATGCATGTGTAAGTGTGTATATATACATAGGTGTGTTTTTTAAACATCTAAGCTCTTCAAGCTACAGCAGTACTGAGGATCTTTCAGTTCCCTGAATGAGCCATGCTCTCTCCCACAAAGGCCTTTTATTTGGTGTTCCTTCTGACTGGCTAACCCAACACAGTCTTAGTCTTAGGCAAGACTCCCTCCTCAACCACCCTGCCCCGATATCCCTACTCCAAACACCACTGGATACTATTACCCTGTGCTAGCGCTTGACACACTGAACTGTAATTGGCACTTCACTCATCTGCCTCCCTGCTCTTAACTGCGTCTTAAATCCCTGCTGTATCCCCCCAGGTGCCCAGCACAGTGCTATGCACAAAGCTGCACAACAAATGAGTTTAGAGTAAGAGAGCACCCCTTTCTATATCATTAATCAGCCTCCAGCTTCGAAAAAAAGGGGGGAAAAATGCCCTTTCAAAGCAGTGGAAATCAGCTTCTGAGCTTCAGCGTCCTAAGAGAACCAACAGATGGAGATGCACAGCGGCAAACGCTTGGGCTCTCAAATGTGCCTGGTATATCAGGGAGAACAAGCCTCTGGCTGGCCTCCCTGCAGGCGGGGGCTTCAGGAAGACGTCCTGCCTCTTCACTGCACCTCTCTGCCCAGCTGGCAGCCATCCTGCCAGATGCTGCCGGGCTCATCGCTGCTGAATCACAACACTACAAACACCATAAAGGGAGGCGGTAGGAGCCAAGCTCTCGGCATTCTTCCTTCTAACCAGCCCTACGAGAGCCAAATTCAGATTAAAAAATTAGACATACAAATGTAAATTGAGAAGTTATCTTTTCATCCACGCTGGAGATGATTGTGGTAGCTTTTAAGTATCTTAGACTGGCATCAAAGTTTTTAAATATATTCACTGTTGTGGGTTGATTTAAGCCCCCCAGAAGGATATGGTCAAGTCTGAAGCCCCAGTACTGTAAATGTTGCCTTATTTGGAAATAGTGTCTTTGCAGACATAACCAATTTAAGATGAGGTCATGATGGGTTAGAGTGGCCCCTAATCCCCTTGTAATAAGGAAATCTGGACACAGGCACACAAGAGATAAGGCCATATGAAGACAGAGGCAGAAATTGGAGAGATGCATCTATAAGTAAAGGAACACCAAGGATTGCTAGCAACCGTAAAAAGCTACAAGAGGCAAGAGGATTCTTCTCTAGAAGTTCTGGAGGGAGCATGGCCCCGCTGACACCTTGATTTCAGACTTCTAGCCTCCAGAGCTGTGAGACAATAGATTTGTTGTTTTAAGCCACCCAGTTTGTGGTACTTTGTTATGGCAGCCCTAGGAAACTAACACACTCACCAAAAGTTACGTTTTTAAAAAAGTACTTAATTGGTTCCTTCCCTAGGCAGATAGTGATGGTCTTAGTCATTACACTGAATAAAAGGTATTATCACAGCACATTGTTTAAGAGCATTAATCTAGACTCTTTTCAATTTCTGTTATATTTTGTGAAGCTTAGTTTTAGTTCCCAAGACAATAGTTTTCTATGAATAATGCCTCAGTTACTGAATATGTTATTATTTTATGCTACTATCCCAGCCAGGTGCATAATAGAGGCGGACACTATCCCTAATACAGCCAAGCAAAAGAATGAAATACTTTCCCAGGTCTTTCAGCTGACATTTCATACTCAGCAAAGAGTTCAGTTGTATAAGGGCTGACCAGTTGGCAGGTTGCTGAATGAAAACTGGCAGGTGTGTGCAGTGGATGTGATTGTGTGCATGTGTGTGCAAGCACAAGGTACACTGGGGAAACCACTGACTATGGTGGCCAGACAACAGCCGTAATTTCAACTCCATACTTGAGCTGGTAGGAGATAGCTCTTCCCAATCTTCACCAAGTTCTCCAATACAGACACATTTTGGGTTTACAGTCCCTAGTTAACAGCAAGCATTACAATATTCAACTCCAGACAGAAGTGAAGAAACACTGACACCCAGAGGCCCAGAGTGGTCAATTTCTAATTCTGCTGTCATGTGCCTGATCTTTTAAAAGCATCGTTTTCGAATCTCATTCTCCGATACCAAAAGCTAAATAAAGAGGCACACTTATTTAGCCTTAAGGTGCCTCCAAGATAACGAGATCTGAAGCCCTTTCTGGGTGTGAATAGCATTATTAACTGACTGACATGAAAACAACTTAAAAGACATGATAAATAAAAGATTTAAGGTATATATCTATAAATCACTCGAGGCCTCTACAATTTAATAGCATGACAGTACTATCAAGTTCACACTAGGAACAAAGAACATTTGCAAGAGGAAAATATAGGTTCTAGAGATAGGCCTTCCTTTGAGGTATCCTCACTGATTAGGGAGCTTTAGGAGGCACAGAAGCAACTCAAGTACAGCAGGAAGAACACGAGCTCCAGAGTCCTGGATATCCCGCTTCTAAGCAGGGTGGTGTGCATTTTTAAACAGAATTATGTAATCGCAGGTGACCCACCTCTGCACAGACGGGGTGGATCCCGATGGTGCTGTCCAACTGCTGCTTGGTCAGTCCACACTTGAGTGCGGCTGCAAAGCCTTGTGTAACTTCTCCAGCATTGGGACCCAGCACGTGGAAGCCCACAACACGTTCCTAAGATATAAAATAATGTAATACAATTATGCTGATTTCTCCCCCCTTAACGGCCTACAGTATTTTCCCAGTCCACTCTAAAAACCCCATTCAGAAACAGCCACAGACTTATATTAATGCTTGCTGCTAAAAGCTGTTTAGGCTGAAGATAACTCCACATGGGCCAATAAAGAGTGGGGTCACATCAAGCAAAAAGGAAAAGACGAGAGCTGGCCACGAGTGATGACACGGCAAACACTGAAAGCAAAACTGCCTGCAACTCCAGAAGCTCAAAGTGTTCTGGATAATGTTTTCGAAGGGTAGTTGTGCCCTCATCTCCTCTAAATGGTTGTCTCAAAGCTCCAGATAAACTGCAATAGCTCAAACACTTAAAAGCACTCATTCAAATTAAAAATCATTTTGACTTGGGTTTTGAGGACTGATAGCACAATTAGACTTAAGTTACAATCTGAAAACAACAGAAAAATGTTTGGCAACTGAAATACCTGTGTGGGAATTATTTTGGATAAATTCTAAAACCCCAACTCAGGAGAAACTCTGCCAAGAGCAGAGAAATCTAATTCATTCTATTGTTCAGACTTTCAGAGACATCTCTGGCTGAGCTAGACTGTCTAATCCAATCTCCTCATAACAGGCAACTCAGGCTGTGGGGTGCAGAGCCTAAGGCTCAATCACTCTACAGAAAGCAATCACGAAAGTCATTCTGCTGCCAAAGTACTGTAACATATTCCACATTGGACTTACATCATTCATCCTGACAATCAGGGGTTGAGTATGGATAAATAAGGCATAAAATATACTAGGTCTTAAAATATACTAGAAGTACATGTAATAACATGGACAGTTCTCAAAAAATGAGATTAGCCCAGCCAGGTGTGGCTCAGCAGTTGAGCATCAACCTAGGATCCAGGAGATCGAGGTTCGGTTCCCAGTCAGGGCACACGCCTGGGTTGTGAGCTCCATTCCCAGTTGGGGGCGTGCAGGAGGCAGCCCATCAATGACAACTTTCTCATCACTGATGTTCCTATCTCTCTCCCCCTCTCCCTTCTTCTCTCTGAAGTCAATAAAGATATATTTTAAAAAATGAAATTAAGAACAAGTTACAGGCTTCTATTTAGCTGAGGATACCACTGAATTAAGCCACAATATATAGTTTACAGACACATCAAGGGGACAAATGTAAATATATGAACAGGTGAGACACTCCAACTTCAAGACTGTTGCCTGTGGGGCAGGGAAGAAATGATGAAAACAGGATCAAGAAGGAATATGAGCGAGATATCCCTACACAGACAAGGGACAACAGTTAACAGCTTGGAATGGACGCTGCCTGGGACTGAATTCCAGCTCTGCCATTAGCTAGTGCATGCCCTGGCACAATCACTCACACGAATAAATACACTAATAAACTTTTCACAAAACTTGTCTGGAAAAAAAAACAAAACTCTACCTAAAATTGTTCTTTATGTCAACTGTGTATAGCTCGCTATGGATTATCCTAGTATATTCACTTATTAAGTGTATCTATGATGACCTTTTCATGCAGAGGATTCAGGATTTCTTAGAACCCTGGGTTCTGCAAAAAGGAATCTGCAACTGTGCTTCTGTCTAGAGCAGTAACTTCTAAACAGAATATGTAGCTTAATTATATTCAAATCCCAGATAAGAAAATTGTGAGTTAATTGGACTTTTAACATATGGATTCTTTAGCATCATTTGCATTTTTACTGAGGACATTTTTACTTAAAGATTCCAGCTAAGTTAAAAATATCAGTTCTCATGCTTATAGTGTATGTGTACGGGCATACATGTGCCCTGAGTTACAATATAAAATGGGGGCAACAGTCAGAAAAGTCTGAAAACCAATGATTTATTCAATGGCTTTGTAAGTATGGAAACAAACTGTGAGATTAAGTAGTTTGCCTATAGGCCTTCATTATCAATTGTTACATGTAGCAGCAAGCAATGAAATCTTAAATTGGAACTCAAGAGCTTTTTTTTTTTTTTTTAATATATCTTTATTGATTTCAGAGAGAGGAATGGAGAGGGAGAGAGAGAGATAGAAACATCAATGATGAGAGAGTCACTGATCGGCTGCAGCCCGCAACCCAGGCATGTGCCCTGACCGGGAATCGAACCCCGATCTCCTGGATCCTAGGTCGATGCTCAACCGCTGAGCCACGCCTGGCTGGGCAAGAGCTCTTCTGATTACTGCTTTCTCATTTGTACCAGCTGCTTAGGATATAATGTTGCATTACTCCTGTTCTTTTTCGTTTTGTCATTATTTTTAGATAATCAATGACTTAACGGGTTCCCTTTCATACATGCAAACAAAGAGTTCTCAAGTTCTCCCTCTGGTTCCTTCACTCATCGAATTTAACTGCCTGCTTCCTATGTGTCAGGCTCCGTGCCAGTGAATCTGAGGAAGAGTAAGCTGTGTCACCATGGTCCTTGCCCTCAGAGGTTTATGCAGCTGGGGAGATCGACAGGTAAAGCGGTAAAGGAATGCAATGTGTGTCATGTGATCAAACTAGAGCTACATATTAAAAACAAAATGAGATTAGTTGAAAGGATTAAATGAGAATTCCACTTACGTTGTCTTTCATATTACAGACAATTTTTGCGTAGCATTTGTTGCTATCTCTTGATGGAATCGTCCATTCCAATGGCCAAAAGTAACTATGGTAAACCTAAGAAGATATAAGCACAATTATACCCATCATCTTAAGAAGTACGTTTGTCAAACACTACCTGTGGTACAAAAACAGTGGAGGCTCTTCAGTAGTTAGACTTTCATTAAACAATAAAATTCATACAAAAACAGACTCATAGATGCAGAGTCAAACTGATGAAGAGGAGGGGACTGGGTGAAAAAGGTTAAGGGATTAAGAAGTACAGATTGTTAACAAAATAGTCACAGGGATGTAAAGTTCAGCACAGAAAACATAGTAATATTCTAATAAGTATGCATGGTGCCAGGTGGGTACTAGACTTATCGGGGAGATCACCTTGTAAATTATATAATTGTCTAACCACTATGCCATACACCTGAAACGAATCTAAAATAATACTGAATGTCAACTGCTATTTAAAAATAAAATTAAAAAAACCCACAAAACACCCCCAATAAAATTCATAGAATAAGTAGGAGTCCAGTGAGAAAGTAAATGACTTTAAACTCCTGTTGTCAGAGCCTTTTGCTATACACTCATCCCTTAATTACATCTCAGGCTCAAAAGAGTAAACCTTAAGTCATAATAACAACAAAGAGCCAGAAAGAAGTCATGTCATTACTTGCGGTTTTGCATTAACATATGGATTAAAACAACAAAAACCCCCACTATCTTGTTGCCTGAGAAGAATGACAATTTTGAGCAGGAAACAAGTAAAGTGCAGCAACAATTATAGCAATTACCTAGTTTTCTTGTTTAATGCTTCCAAAGACATTCCCTCCTTTGGCTTTTTTCACCAAAAGTATTGAAGGGAAGCAGAGAAGGAGGGAGGGAGGACGGGTAAATAGAAGGACACAGGCATCCTTATCGATGTTTCATATCCTTAAGTCCTGGATGACTAAAGGGATTTATTTTCTCCTCCAACTGCTAGCCTCAAATCTGAACATATGGCTGGCTACCTTTTAAAAACATACTGATTACGCAGACATTATAACAAGTGTTCTTTTATATTATAAAATGATGTGAATTTTTCTTAAAATGTGGGTACCAAATTGAATGTACAGAATCACAGTATAACAATTATATAGGAAAAAGATGATTAAAGAAATTATATCCAATTGCTAACAATTACTGTGACAAAAAAGAGTAACTGTTTCCTACTTCCCTTACATTTTCCAAAATTTCAACTCAAATGCATTACTCATACAATAACAAATGCAAATTCTAATAAAACAAAACCCAAAGATGGTCTGTCAAGAGATATGGAATGTATATTAAGAACCTTAAAATTTAAATACTTCTTGATAGGAATCTATTCTCAGAAAATAATCAGACAACGAATAATGAAGAGGCTCATCATTCTATTGAGAGTGAAAACTGAACAACCTAATAAAGAGTGCGTGTAACAGATCACTGTACAGCACCCTGAAAAGAAGTGTTACACAAGCCATTTTAAAATGGTGTTTTTAGGGGGGAATGCTCATGACTTAATATTAATTGTAAAGTAGGACAGAAAACTGCATGCAACTTATTCATTTTTTTAAAAATTTAAGGCATACATATCTACACAAAATTATACATACATACATAAAAACACACATAAATGCTTAGAGATAAGAATATCCCAAAATATTAACAGCAGTTACCACTTTATGAATTAAAATTTCCTATTTTATATTTTCAAACTTCCTATAATGAGGATATATTATGTTTAAAATCAGAAACAAGTTAATAGTGTGCTACTAGTAGACCAAGATATTACATGCCACTACTAATGCATATAATGAAGAAAAAGATTGGTAAGAGATTTAAAACAGACTCACATCCTAAAACTGGTTCTGATTCACAAATCTGGTCTTTTAGAAGGTTTTACTAAAAACTTTTCCCCCAATGATTTAAAAAGCAGCAATCACTTTGTGTAGCATTATTTGTGTATATGAAAATAGTGTACTTCATGTGCATTTTCCTTGACTCTGTGATAAAAGGTGAGTGGTAAAGTTAATATAAATTAGAAGATGACGGTAGAGGGGAAAAACCTAATAGAACAGAAATTTCTTATTTTTTTCTTTGTATTTTCCCTTTTTCCAGCAATACTGTTTTATTTTTTTTTTTTAAATATATCTTTACTGATTTCAGAGAGAGGAAAGGAGAGGGAGAGAGAGAGATAGAAACATCAATGATGAGACAGTCACTGATTGAGCCCACAACCCGGGCATGTGCCCTGACCGGGAATCAAACTCCAATTGCCTGGATCCCAGGTTGACGCTCAACCACTGAGCCATGCCCGGCCGGGCCCCAGCAACACTGTTTTAATAATTAAACAAACAAACAGTAGCCAGGCCAGGCGTGGCTCAGTGGTTGAGCGTCGACCTAGGATCCAGGCGATGGGGGTTCGATTCCTGGTCAGGGCACATGCCCGGGTTGCGGGCTCAATCCCCAGTCGGGGGCGTGCAGGAGGCAGCCAATCAATGACTCACTTACCATTGATGTTTCTTCCTCTCTCTCTCTCCCTCCCTCCCTCCCTCCCTCCTCTCCTTTCCTCTCTCTGAAATCAATAAAAATATATTTTTTAAAAAACACAGACAGTAAAAGTAGTTTTAAAAAGCAGAAGTATGATTGGGTCAACTGACGAAACTGAAAAATAGAAGGTAGGTCAGATAATCAATATTAAGTCTCCTAAACATGGTAACTACCCTGTGGTTTTATAAGAAAATGCCCTTGTTCACAGGAAACACATAATGAAGTATTTAGGAGAAAAGGGGCATGCAACTTACTCGCAAATGGTTCAGGAAAGAAAATACACAGAGATACACAGAAATAGAGAAAGAGAGGCTATGAAACGTAAAAAACAAATGGGCAACCCTGCCGGTGTTGCTCAGTGGTCAGAGCATCAGCCTGAGCACCAGTGGGTCACAGTTTCAATTCCCGGCCCCATCAGGGCAGCTCAGGAAGCAGCCAATCTATGTCTCTCTCTCTCCCCCGCTCCCTTCCTCTCTCCCACGCTCTCTAAAAAAAAAATCGATGGAAAAAAATGTCCTTGGTGAAGAGTAACAAAACAACAACAAAAACACACAAATGGGCAAAATGTTAATAATAAGTGAATCTGGATAATGGGTATACAGAAGTTCTTTGTACTATTTTTCTACTTTTCTGTATGCTTGAAACTATTTTTAATTTTGAAAGGAAGGCGGTAGTAACTTAACATCAGAGTAAAGAGTAGAACTTACCTCAATATTTTCTTCCCCAAATTTCTCCACAGCTTTCTCTTCAGAAAGACCACAAGCACCATATTCCAAAGGAGTAAACACAGTTGTTGGAACGTTTTCATAGTCACACTGTTTCAAAATGGAGAAGAGTTACAAGAGAAACTATAACTCTAAAAAGGGTATGCTTCAAAACAGTTCAAAATTAGGGGAGGGAAACAGACTAATACATTTCTACCAAAAGTATGGGAAGTCACAATCCCAGATATAAACCTGCTATGAGAGAGCCATGAATTGATGGGATGAAGTTTGGGCAGAGGTTCAAAGTCTGGCAAGACTAGTCTTGAGTAATGATTCATGCGATGTTAACAAGGACGTGCTTTCTCTCCCTTTAATAAAGCAGCCAAAGCAACATGAGTGTACCCGAAGCTGATGGTCTCCGTATCGGTGACTTTGATGGCAATTTAATTAAGTAAATGCATATTAAGAGTCATAGAAAATATTTTCTACCTTTTGGCCCAATAACCCCACCCTTAGGCATATATAATACTAACTTAACATACAGAAACAGCTGCGTGCAGTAACTGGGCAACGCTGTAGTTCTCTTCAACAGTGGGGTAGCTTTAACATGCAAATAAGGAAGTGGCTCTATAGTACACACACTCGATGTAATGTTACACAGCCATTAAAATGAAATTAAATCCACAGAAACAAAAAAAGTTAATGATTCTAACTATTTCCAAAGCGTATTTTATGTTAATAGGCATAGATGATAAAAGGGTTCTGAAGTCAAAGAAGTTGTAAAAGGCTGTATTAAGCAAATAAAGAAGTTTCTCAACTACCAGATTTCTCAGAGCCTTTAAAATGCTGATGTGAACTGTGAAAACTGTTATTATGTAAATGCAAAATATGTTTGTAAATGTTCTTTGGTAAAAAGCTACCCAGTCACATTTGCCCACAGACGTGAGCCACTCTGAGTTTGAAACATGAGAAACTGAATTCTCACTCTCTGAAACAGTAGGGGGAAATCTTTAAAATGTGCCTCCCTCTATTGTTCCCTCTAGAAACAATAAACATAATCCTTTTCCTCCAAGAAGAACATTAACCTTTGGAGTTCTAATTCATCAGTCAAGACAGACACCCACTAACAGCCACAATGGTGTACTGGGGACCGGATTTACCTCCCTGCTTTACACAACTAGAAAATCAAATATGAAGCAACACTTTCTAAACACTGTGCAACAGCTGCAGGGCAGAACCCTGGAGGATGGAGCTGCACAATGAGTCTCCTGAGATCTGGGCTGAGTGCTGACCTGTAAATGTCTCAGAGGAAAGTACTCACAGGTGAGTAAAGAAACACTGGAAAGCAGTAGGCCCCCAAATGACCAGAGCTATAACAGGGCTGAAATAGTACCTGTTCCCACATTCAGAGTAGAAAGAATTCATCATGTAAAAGGAACGGGGTAGAGACCCCCAAAGGGCATCAATTTAGTGGTGAAACTAAATCAGCCCTAGGTGAAATGTTGCTGTAGCTAGACCCTAAAAAAGCTTAAAAGCAAGTTACAAAGGGATAAAACTAATTTTATGTAACTTAATGGGCTGTCAGAACGAAGTCAAACACTGTATAAAGGAACTCAACAAAACCCAGCACTGAACAATGTAGAATGTACAATATCTGCATGTACCCAACAGTAAGTATCCAGACATGTGAACCAACCATGAGAAAAATCAACCAATAGAAATAGACACTGAAAAAAAGATGATGGAATCAGCAGAGGATATTAAAAGGGCTATTATAAATACGTTCTGTCTATTCGACAAGGTAAAGGAAAACATCAACCTGCTGAGGAGAAAAAAGAAAAATTTATTTTAAATAAATAAAACTTGTAGAGATGAAAAAGATTATTTGAGGCTAAAACCATACAGATTGGGATTAACAGCCCAAGACAGTGCAGAAGGGAAAAAATCAGTGAATTTGAAGACATGGCAATAGGCTCTCTAAGAAAATGAAGCACTGTGATGGCGCAAGGGTTGGGGAGACACAGGCTCAAGAGCAGAGATCACAGAATCGTATCAAGTGAACCAACATTCCTTAACTGAAGGCTAAGAACAAAAAGGGGAGGGACAGAAAAAAAAAATAATTGAATGGCTGAAAATTTTCCAAATTTGGTGAAAACTATAAACAGATAAATCCAAGAATCTTAGACACACCACCAGCAGAAAAATAAAGAAAAGCATGCCGAGGCATGCAATAATCAAGCTGCTAAAGAACAATAGAAAAAATCTTAAGAGTAACAAAGATAAAAATGATAGCACACTTCTCTTTTGAATCTCTGCAACCACAAGACATTGGGCAAATCATTAAAACATGTAAAGAAACCCTGTGAACCTAGAACTCTATATTCAGTAAAAATATCTTCCAAAAAATGAAGACCAAATAAACTTTTTTCTTCAGACTTGGGGAGCCTTCCCCACCCCATTCCATGTTCAGTTCTTACTTAGGTATTCTTAGTCCTAGGGTTTCCTTCCTTGTTTAACATTTGAGAGAGAATTCACATACCATAAAAGTCACCTTTTCAAAGTTTACAATTCGGTGGTTTTTAGTATAGTCACAAAGTTATGCAACGAGTACCACAGTCTAATCCAGAAGATTTTATCACCCAAAAAAGAAACACTATACCCATTAGCAGTCACGCCCCCATTCCCCACCCTCACCACCCCCCCAGCTAAATCACCATGAGCAGACATGCACTCAATAACTGTTCCCATGAAACAAACCTAAGAGTTTAATTTCCTACACTGATTTTTAAAAACCACATTAAAATATTAATAGAACACATTCAACATTCCAAGAGCAGAAGACATATTTTTAGAAAGGACAGGGAAATAAAGCCTGAACACTGGTTTAAGCAGCTCTGTACACTGACATTATTACCTAGGTCCCCAAATCCTTTTACATAGCCTAGATAGGTGCCATAACAAGACTTCTTAATTTGGTAATAATAAAATTGATAGAAAATGTAACTATTATGCATATATGGAACATAATAGTGCTGAAACTTGATTAATGGAGCTCATTTTATTCTTCATGGGATTCCAAGAGTGACAGTTTTCTTAATCACAAAGGAATAGCATTCTTAACAATGTCGTTTGGAATTCAGTATAAAGCACATCTAGGATGCCATCATCAAAATAACTATAGCCTGGCTGGGTGTGGCTCAGCAGTTTAGTATCGACCTAGGATCCAGGTGATCGGGGTTCAATTCCCGGTCAGGGCACATGCCCAGGTTGCAGGCTCAATCCCCAGTCGGGGGTGTGCAGGAGGCAGCCAATCAATGACTCTCTCATCACTGATGTTTCTCTCTCTCTCTCTCCCTCTCCTTTCCTCTCTCTGAAATCAATAAAGGTATATTTAAAAAAACACAAAAAAAACACTATAAATTATTCAAGACCGGGGAAATTTCCCAACTATCCCTAAAGAGAAAACTGGGTGCATTATTAAAAGCAGTGTTTTAGTGGGTAACAGCATGACACTCACCTTGACAGTGGAGCCAGCATAAAGCCTCTGAGCCAGCAACCTCCCTGCCTGGATCGCTACGGGGGTGAGCTCTGGCTTCCCCTCCAGTATATCGCCAATGGCATAAATGTAAGGCACGTTGGTCTGCTCTTCATCCGTGACAGGTATTTTTCCATTCCTGCAAATTCATTCAGTTAAAAATCATTAATTACCACTATTAATTAAGTAGAACAAAATCCCATTTATCCTCAAGAAGCCCAAAATTGTGACTCCAGCTGAGGGCAATGTTCTAATGTATTTCCAAATAAAACAACTCAGAGGAAATAAAAGCTTAGAGACCATTCTCACTGCTCTTTTGAAAACTAAGGGAATAAGGAAACTATTAAGAACCCCTGGAGTGGGAGAACTAGAGCATAGCGGCTGAGACTAAGAATTCTAAATGGTAGTGACCAGGCCCGTGAGTTACACCTCAGCAGTCTTAGGAGAGGCACTTGCCGTCCCCAAGCCTCATTTTCCCACCCACAGATGGGGATAATGATAACGGCAGTAGCAGGGAAAGAGGAAGAGCGCCTTCCTCTACCTACCAGAAGGGGCTGTGAGGAGCCAGTGAGAGTGCGCATAAAACTCAGCACAACAGGCCAGAGGGTTATGAAAAAAATGAAGGAAAAATAGTCCTCCCAGTAAGATCAGAAATCTCTTCTCCTGAATAAATGTGGTTCCTGCAAGGATTAACTAACAAACAGCTTGCACTTCCCCAAGGAAGCCTGCCATGCACAGCAGGTGCTTTTACTTGGATGTACGAAAGGCGACACTGGGAAATCCCCCATGCCGCTCCCATAAGCACATACCAGAGTCTCAGTTATCCGGTACAGGGGTATAGTCCAAAGGATTTTAACTTTTAAAACCCTTGAAGAAATACAAGCTTTCATACTTGCAGCAGAAATGTAGTGACCACTCTAGTGATCCTAAAACCCAGCAGCTTTAAACATGGTTCAAATCTGCATACTGAGTGAAGCTAAAACACACACCAAAATTAACTGGGGGCTGGATCTTTTTCTGCACACGGATTCATTAAGGAAACAAAAAGCAAGCCAGTACAGCTCTTTTAGATTTTGAAAGGATGCAAAATAAAATAAAATAAAGTACTGTGAGTGGCACTGGAAGACTTTTTCTGAGCTTAAAAAGGGAACTCCCCAACTATGACAAAAATTGACTTTAAAAATGTAAAACGCCAGTAGTAATCAATATTGTAAGTACCTGAAATAGTATACAGTAAGATACAGAAAAGATTTTTTTCTTACTTTTCATTTATCTTTACCCCCACGGTTTCTAAGCCAATTTTTCTTGTGCAAGAATCTCTTCCTATTGCCAGCAACACCTGAAAAATGAATATATAGTGACTATAACAAAAAGGCTTTGCATGAGTTATTTAATCATTATTTTTTCTGCTTGTTAAGCCAACCTGATTTATCCAGACCTGGAAAGAAATATTTCATTAAGAAAATAATGTAAGAGTTTAAACAAATTACAATCTTTAAAAAAAATCCTTTAAACATGATATAGCAGAAATCCTTATCTATTTATTAAGAAAAACGGAGTTAACAATTCCTTCACAAACCTAGATAAGATTAAAGACAAAGACAGCACAGCCTCTGACTGAATGGGAATAGAACCAAGGGTTTTGGGAACAGCAAACAGCCATTTCAAGTACGCAGCAAATACCCAACAAGCACACTATTTGCTTTCTAATGAAGTAATGACCTGGGTCCATTCCTTACCGTATTGTACTCTCCTTCGATGATTTCGTCACTATTGCTGGACTTAGCTATTACCCTGAGTCGGCCTGGTGTCCCTGCTTCAATTTGTTCAACCTACAAAAGTGATAAAGTTTTACTCAACAATAAAGACATGTATCAAAGTGGATAATTATGTCTTCCCTTTCTATCTGGTTAACCCCAAGTTAAAATACAGAATCTGGTTTAAAAGGTTTTTCATGTCCCATTTAACTCGTCCGAACATCATGAGGATGATTCGATTCTCTTATTAATCCCTTTTCTCGCTGTTTAATGTTTGCTAGAGGGGCTTTCTTTCAATAGTTCTTATGCAGAATTCAGAGAGAAAAGGGAAGGGGAAAGGCAGAGAAAGCAGACTACAATCCCAAAATCAAACCAATGACTTACTGTCTTATAAGTCACCCAGAACCACTAATCCCCTGGAGAGTCACTGCTGCTCAAATTCAGGTTCTCTTTTGACTACAGATGCTCAGCTTTGTCGACAAAGGATAGACATGGGGTAGGTCAATCACCATACAGATAACATCTAAAATGCCCTAAAAACCATAGTGGGCAAGTATGTGTATGCGTTTGTCATCACTAGGGGATGTCCTCAGTTCTGAAGGACACAGGGAGGAAACGAGCAGCCCTGTTCTTGTGCTATGGTGAGAGTGAACATACTAGCCTACTACACATAGAGGTCAACAGTAACTTACAGACTGGGTAACAGTGAGAAACCCTATTACCTAGAGGCTTCTGCAAATATGTACTGAACCTCTGCTGTCTGTGAATGACAGCCAAATCATGGGTTTCTGTAAAATATTTACTGGGAGAAATCCATAAAAGTAACCTATAATTTCTACCCTACCTTTAAAATACAACCACTCTGTATGGGAAAAATGTCAAGGTTGGTTTTATTTTCAACATCAATAGGTAGTAAAGATTTCCTTCTTGACTCCCTTTTCTTATACATTTAAGCTCCTTTGAACATGCTAAAAATGTCTTTCCTATTTAAGGTACAATGTTCTAATCTGTGGAGAGAAGTTGAATTGGTCCATGGCTTGCTTAGATTTGCTTAAAAATGATAAGGGCCTCACCTCTAATTCCTTCTTGCCTTATTCACTTTTCTGTTCCAGTCAGGCCTTTTCTGTATCCCGAACAATTTCTGCATTTAGAACAATTTTATTCCCCACAGCAGTTTTGCTCATACTATGTTCTTTGCCCAAAATGCACTGTATCCCTCCTTTCTGCAGAAGGCTGCTGCCACTCAGTCACTTTATAATACAGTACAGCAAGTGTTCACTACTAGCGTCTGGGAGATCAGACACCCTGGTAACCCCAGCAAAATGTTATGTGCACAGACAGTTTTATTTCACCAGGGATAGTCCACCAGGTTCTCAAAAGAGCCCACAACTCCCCAAATGTTAGGATATTATCAAGGAAGATGTTACTTTTCTATCAGTGCAGCATATACAGATAGCCACTGTTTTCTAATCATATACCTCTACTCCCTAAAAACAGCTACAGCAGGAAGTTTGCTACTCAATCCTCACAACCATATACTGAGATAGATTCATCTTAGACTTACTCTGAGCCAGGAACTGTCTTTCTAATTGTAAGCTAATGTGATAGTCACAAAAACTGAGATAGGTGCTCTTACCATTCCAATTTTATAGAGGAAACTGAAGCTCAGAGAGGTTAAGTAATCCCCCCAAAGTCATATAGCAAGAAACTGGCAGAACAGTATTACATCCAGGTCATTCTGACCCCAATGCTCCATGCTCTATCAACATTAAGAGATTCATGGTTATGCATGAAACTACATCAACTCACTGAGCAATTTTTAAAATGACAGCTAAAATTCCTTAACTTAAACAAAACAGTCCCATCCTCACCGGCCCTAAAGGAAACTAATAATCTGAGATACATGAAGTGCTTGATCCTGTCACACTTACATATCAAACATCTGTGGTAATGTTAACAAGTCCCAATGTAACTTGGCATATTGTTCGGCCTTTTCAAAAGAAGTTTAAATGAGCAAAATAGGCCATCGACATAACAAACCAGATAACTGTTCTCAGGGAAGCAGGAATAATACAGCACTTCTATTGCCTACACTGTACACCAATGAGAAATGTCTTATGGGAAAATTTTTTAAATCAGCCTAGTCTTGAACTCTTACTCATTAAATCACTGGTGTAGATGTGTAACAGATGAAAGATGATAAAGGAATGCATAAAGGGAAGTGTGAAACAGAAGAGAACCAAAGGTAAGAAAGTAGAGAAGGAAATGAAGAAAATTGTTATTCTGCAAATAAGTGCAAAGCTATTTAGCTAGTAGGCAGTACAAGTTTATATACCCCTCTCACACAATTGAAGGATTACAGCATTCCTAATGTTACCATGCTGAAAGGATGCTTCGATTGCCCACCCAACTCTCTCTCCTAACTTTTAACATGAGTATAGAATCAACAAACTTACAGGCAACTCCACTTACCTTTATTGGCACAAACTGCCTTATAAACTTGACACCATGTTCTTCCATATGTTCACCAATTTTGCTGGCCATGTCCTGGTCAAATCCTCTAAGGAGAATGGACCGTACCATAACAGTGACATCTAAACCAATGCCAGCAAGAAATCCAGCACATTCCAAAGCGACATAGGATGCTCCGACCACCAGGGTCTTACCCGGGCAGTAAGGTAAGGAGAAAAGGTCATCACTGAAAAGAAATTTTTGTAAAAAAAGGAATAAATAGAAAAGTGTTCATATGTGAATAAAGACCAAATCAAAATAAGTATTCTTACTTTCTTATGAGCAAGACACTTTTCAGATTTAAGACTTTTAATTAGCTTCACATGTAATATACGAAAAGTTTTCATAAGGTCTTAGACTTTCCCTTTTTTGCCACCCAGTTGCTTGGGGAGCAGCTCGGGCTACCCTGGCCTCGCACAGAAACCGTGTACTTCTGACAGTAGTCCAACTCACAGGCAAACAAACCGATTCGGAACTGTCTGGAACAATTCTCACTAATGTGTTTAATATCCTACACGTTGAAAACCCAAACCCTCATCCTGCCACTCAGCTCCCTCTGTGGTGGAAAGCCTGTTATTTCTTATCTGGAACACCAATTATCAAGAGTGGGGAGGACTGGGAAGACGCAGCATGCTGGGTTGTACCGTAAAAGCCAACTATGAACAGTAAAATCCAACAAGATCGCCTCGAGAGAAGAATACAGAAGACATGTGATATCACAGAAGCACCATTAGAAAATGAATTTTTTAAAATATGAAAAGGGAGCCTATTCAAGATAACAAAGGCAACAGATGCCATATGAGCTGCCCCTATACGAAGCACAAAGGAAATAAATCATATCCCTCCCTCCCCAACCAAAAAGGGTGTGAAAAAAAGTAATTTATAACATAATCAGATACTCCTGAAAAAAAAGCATCCAAGAGGACATATTTATCAACAATCCGTCTTCATTTCTTCATAATTTAAAACATATGATAAACTATGTCACCAGTATTATCACTTGATGGGCAAAAATAAATCACTTGGCAAACCTTCTTGCTTGACTCGCTTATTTCATGAGATCCATCTGCACTGACACTGCAACCATTCAAATAACAATGGGTAGGGACTAGGGTCTGATAAATCTAATTCTTTTAGTGCCCACCCTGCAAGTGTCAAAGCGTAAGGTATTAGGTGATCCTATGTGTATTCATAAGTACCATTTTACAAACTGTTTGTGGCTATCCATCTGATTTTATGTTATACATTTATAAAATATACTCACATATATATAAATTCAAAATAAGCATACTTCTAAATGTTAGCAGTGATGTAAACTCTGAGTGGTAAGATGACCAGTGTTTATAGTTTTGAATTTTTTAAATGTTCTCTTGTCCTAAGTAATTCTTTCTTTCTCTTTTTCCCAGTCCCCTGCCCCTTTGGGCAAAAATATGGCCAAAAAAATCCACTAAGCTCCAGGAAATGGACAGAATGGGTTTGAAGAAAAAAGTGGAAGCATAAATCCACAGTGGGTTTTCTCTCCTCCCTGCAATTTGCCCCTTACCTGCTGATGCAGTATTCTTTGTCACCAGGGATGCCCAAGTAACGTGGCCTCTCACCCGTAGCGATGAGAAATCTCTCTGCTGAATAAGTTTTTTCTTGGCCTTTGTTATTCGTTGTCTACAAAGGAACCAAATGTGTCAGCCTGTAATAGTTCTTCTGCCATAGAACTGTACGCTTTATAGTTAACAAAGGCCATTCGTCACACTGTCCAATGATTTTCATAAAAATCTGGTAATGCCTAAGAAATACGAAGGCTCTGAGTAATGAAGGGACTTGCTCAAGGTCCCAATGCAGTAAGTGGCAGAGCCAAAACTCAAATCCAGGTAGTGTGGCCCTGAATTTAGTACTCTTCCTCTCTACCCCACCAAAAAGAAAGGCCCATAAGGAGATGTGATGGCAAAGTCACCACACTGGATACTCCAGGTCACAGCGGCCATTACTTTCAATAGGATAATTCCCTTCTTTTCCTCCCCCACCTCCAACCAAAGCTTAACACAAACCCAAAGGAGCTCCTCAGGCTGTCTTGCAATTACCTTAATCCTATGAGGCCCCACAAACTGCCCATATGCGTTCTCATAGGTGACTTTCTTCTCCCGCAGCGCCACACGGTAGCCCCAGTTCAGAGAGCCAATGTGATTCTGTACGGCTTCCGTCATCTTCCCCCAGTCATGTCCAACTGTGCAAAGTAGTAAGATAAAACGTTTAGCTTTGCAGTAACTACTCACATGGAACACTAAGGGCAAGGCCTTCATTCCAAGCACCTAAATGACCATTTCATCTTCAAGCCGTCTTTCCTTTTCAGAAAACTACCATAATACTAACTAATGCAAGGCTTCCTGGCAATTCTTAAAACTAAAATAACCGGCTGGCCAGTGCTGCTCAGTGGTTTCGCATGGACCCACAAACCAGGAGGTCACAGTTTGATACCAGTCAGGGCACATGCCCAGGTTCGGGCTCAATTCCCAGTTGGAGGTGGGCAGGAGGCAGCCACTCAATGATTCTCTCTCATCATTAATGTTTCTGTCTCTCCCTCCCTCCCTCTGAAACCAATAAAAACATATTAAAAAAAAAGTCAGTCTTTACCACTTTAAAAAAAAAGATTTAAATAACCATTTTCAATGTTTTTCTTCTTTATCTAGAAATGAACGTGAATTTTACTTTGGGTTGTAAATACCAACTGCTGGGTGTTGTGGTAAGGCTTAGGACTCTGTGTAATAATCCTTAAGGGACTCTGATATAGGCAGGTTTGCGGTTACTAAACTGGTAACAGTGTCTAGACCAGGGGCTACAAACTACGGCTCCATGAGTCAAATCCAGCCCATCACCTTTTCTGTAAATCAAGTTTTACTGAAATACACCTGTGATCATTCATTTACATATTATACAGGGCTGCTTTTCGTGCTACAATGACAGAGGTGAGTAGTTGTGACAGATACCACATGGCCCATGAAGCCTAAAATACTTACTATCTCGTACAAAGTTTGCTGACCCCTGGTCTAGACAGAGAATTTTATGAGTCTGTCTCACTGTCCCCAAAATCCCCATCTCACAAAACAGAGGAATATTTTTTAAATTCTACCATAAAACTAATCTTTTAAGTCGAGGCACTAATATAAGATTCCAATGGATAAATTCAATCCTTTTGTCATTCATAAATTAGTAACTTCTCAGTGCCCAGGAGAAAAGAGGCTAGACATAAAATACGCTCTAGTGGTAGGAAGAGGCAGGTTCTGGGAAAGCTATGGTTCGGAAGGAATGGCAAGAGAATCAACATGCATGGAAAGCCCATGCCATGGAAATGGGCCTGAGTCTTAGATTCAGGGGTAAGTAGCTCGGCCACACAGGAAGCAGCAAAACCAAGTCGATGAGAACTAATGGTCAGCCCCTAGGAGAAGGAATGACAGCACAAAAACTGGTTTCTGGCATCCTGGAGACGTCCATAGGTTATACATACTTGATCCACAGAATCGTAAAATGTTAGCACTAGACCAAACCTTGAGAGATCAGTTCAAATTTTTTTTTTTAAGTGACTGCAGAGACCACTGCTGTGATGCCAAGAGGACTTGGTGCTGGGGGGAGGGGTACGGGAGTGCTGCAGGGACCAGCCTATGGGTCTGGCATCTGCCTACTACCTCCACAAAAAGAGGAGGCAGGAATCACTGTTTCTCCATCAGGAATGGAACTGAACAGTTAACTCATCCCCAGGTGCCAATCATCTGGCTACAACAATTACCAACATTTTACCAATCTCATTTCATATACCTCTCTTTTCTTAAACTAGAATATTTACGCAAATCCCAGACATCATTTTGTTGGTGGTGGTTTGGGTTTAGTTACAGTGACTTAGGGATGCCTAAGGCCCAGTAATGCTAAATATCCTTCACTACAGTTCCTTACAATTAGGAGCTGTCAAGGCCAATGTGTCATTAACACCCCTATGAAGAAACAATGACCCAGATCAAAGGGAGGATTCACTTCTGAAATTTCACAGTTGTAGAACTACTAAATGGACTATCCTCTGCTAATCCTACAGGAGGGACCATATTCTAAAAGACCACATAGGTAGGATTAAATAATAGCATCAATAAATTCAAATATTTCAAAGACAGAAATTCAAAGTCAATGATTAGACCTAATCTAATCTCAATTCTGTTAAAGCCTTCCTTTGTGGCTATCAGGCTGCCCCGATTCCCAAACTCTTCAAACCCCCTTTTCTACCAGAGTTCCTTCATCCTCTGATAAAGGGGGCAGCCACTACCATCCGAGGGGGCAGCCACTACCATCCATCCCCAATTTCTAGTGTGATTATGCTAAGGCAGAAGGATCTTAAAAGTTCTACCCACCAGTCTGGGACTCAGCATCAAGGCCCTATAGCTGCTCCTATGCTTCTGACCTTGCATTCCAGTCCGGGAACTGAGTTTCTGGTCTTGTAAAATCCAAATTCCTACTTTATATACTAGTGGGGGGTAACTGGATCCTTGTTGGACTATGGGTAGTAATGTGCTTGGAACCCCAGTTCTCTAGGGCTGCCCCGTCTTTTGATCATGCCCCAAATCCACCGCCTTCCTGCATTCCCTACTACCTGGATACTCCACATCCCCACACTCGCCCATCTGTTGGCCTAGCCCCAGCATTTCTCCTAGGCCTCCTGATTCTGCTGGCCTAGTCTACCAGTTGTAACCCAATGCTAAGCCTCTGGAATGCAGACTCTAGCTGGCCAGGCAGGACTCGTGTTTCACCTGGGTGTGCTCCTGTGCCCACCACAGCAACTGGAACTTAAGCCAACTCTGTTGCTCCTTCTCTGTCTCCAGCCCACTACAGAGAGCCAGGCCATACCCTTAGATTTGACAACAGTAATCAGACTAGCAGAACTACTTAGCATCTTTAATATCTTCAGCGCACCTTCCATGTGAACTTCAAAGCTCCTAAAGAGGCACGAATTACCTCCATTATATAAGCACAGGGAAATGAAGGATGAATGGCCTGCCCAAGGCCACACACTAAACCCAGTGGCAGACACAGACACACTATATGTGAAAATGTCAGGTGCGTGGAAGAATATATCTCCAAACTGTAAGCCCCCGATTGCAAACCAATGAGCTTGCTTTCTTTGCATTGACAATGAGATTCTAAAACTTCCCAAATACTTAATATTTTGAAGGTATATTTAATTCTTGAGCATAGAATTCAAATAGAGAAATCTAAAAAATATAAAGCCCATAAATCTTCCAGAAAGGACCAATTCATCCAGTTTACATGGCTGAGCTCAAGTAATTTTTTCTTAGGCCTAGACTTTCTCTGTACATTCTCCATTTGGAGCTTCAGAGAAAAGGCAGGTCACACGCTGAACCCCAGACCTGTCACTCCCCCATCACCGGGAGGATTCAGCTGTGCTGCCTGGCCCAAGTCCCTTCCTCCCTCACCACGCTGGGAGCTATTTGCAGTGTCAGAGAAGACAGCCTTCCCAGAAAACTGGAGCACTGTTCTTTGTTCAAGGACAAAGAGATTAGATGTGTTTCTATTTGAAAAATGCAAAATAAGCCTTCCTGCTTTATCTGTAGAGAACATGAATCAGCAGCCTCTAGGGGTTTCTAATTTGAAAAATACACCTCCAAGTTTCCTTCTTCCTCTAAGATGTAATGACATAAACATGTGTCTAAATCCACTGATTCTTCACAACAATCATTTTAAATACAAAAAGGAGGAAGGTAATTACTGCTCCCCAGTGGTGGATGCTGGCAGGTCCGGCAGGCCACTCCTACAAAGTCCCACTCTGGTTCTCACAGCTAGGACAGGCTTCAGAAGGCCCAAGGCTTAAAAGGAAAAACTGAAGATAACAATAAAACACTGGGCTTAGATTTGGGAAGAGTGAAGGGATTTAACTGGAGGCTCTCATCAAAGACTTGGGAATTGTTTCTGCAGCTGACAAATACAAGGGGTGAAAGGTATAAAAACAGAAAACTAGACTATATTTCTACCTCTACCTTAAAATCTGGAAAGGGGGAAGAAACACAAAGGAGGTAAAATTGTTAAATTGGTTGGAAGATACTTTTTGTAAAGACAGACAAATAAGACAACCTTGATTTTAAGTTTTAAAACCCCATGAAATTCAGGGAGTTTTTGCTGGTTTTAATGTACAAAGTGGACTATGCTTGTAGTGGCTCTTTATTACCCCCATTGCAGTGCATTTATTAGTTCCCTATTATTTAATTTAGAAACAAATTCAACATGAATAATCATAGACAGTGCTTACTTTTATTACATAACAGTGAAAGAGATATTCTTTTGCTGAAAAGAAGACTTACCAAATTTAGCAAGTTATATTTCACCACCCACCTGATTACTGAATCTATTAAAATACTCAGTTGGCCCTACTAATAAAATTCACATTTAGCAGAGTCCTACTCTTCTTTCTTATCTTTTTAAGATTCTAAAGACCCAGGAAACAGCCTTCTAAAGGCTCTGAGGAAAGAGATATAACCCCAGGAAAATTTTTAAAGCAACTGATTTTCTAAGATTCCAGACTTGGAAAAAAGTACTGTTGATTTTAAATGAGAAAGAAGAGCATCAATAAAGAAAGCATCAATAGTTTGAGTGGAAGCAAATTTTTTTCAAAGCATGTATGTATGTCTTTTTTTTAAAAAAATAATAAACTATTAACTAAAACTCAAAAAAAAAAGCCACAAAATAATTTACCGTACCTATTGGCTGGAAGATTTTCCTCAAATGTCCCATAACCCATAGATCTCAAAATTAAAATCAGCCCGGCCGGGCGTGGCTCAGCAGTTGAGCATCGACCTAGGATCCAGGTGATCGGGGTTCGATTCCCAGTCAGGGCACATGCCCGGGTTGCGGGCTCAATCCCCAGTCCGGGGCATGCAGGAGGGAGCCGATCAATGACTCTATCATCATCGATGTTTCTCTCTCTCTCTCCCTCTCCTTTCCTCTCTCTGAAATCAATAAAAATATATATATTTAAAACAACAACAACAAAAAAAAACTAAAATCAGATAGGGGCTGGAGTTTCACTCTCCAAGGACACAGTGACCTAGGTCATTAATTAGCCAGGAACCTGTGCTAGGCCTCATGTTATTCTCCTCCCAGATAATGCAACCTACTTTCTAAAGTCAACAAATTCCTCTTCATCTTTTCTAGGGTACTCAATATTTTTAATCTGACAAAGACTAACCATCCTCTTCTCAACAAACAAGCCATCCCTCCACTCCCAAAATATCAGCTCATGAAACAGGCATCTTTGAATTGAGAAAAACGCAACAGCTTCAAAGGAAAGTTAATGTAATTTGTACCCCTCTATGAAACTCTCTATAATGAGAATATATTTGAAAGAATTCTGTTTTCTAGTAAAGAAAGATACTCCAAGTGCACTGTTCTTACCATAATAGCTCTGTAGCTACCTGACACAGGATAACTGCAGTAATTTTATCCATTAAAAATGTAAACAAAAACAACTTCCAGATTATTGCTAGTCTCATAAAAATGGACATTGCACTGCAAGATCACAGCTCCAACCCCCCAAAGCACAAACCCAACAATAGCTTCCCCCCAATACCTGTCTCCTCGACATTCCATCCATAGTTCCGAGAGTCTCGCAGGGCTTGTCCTAACAAAGCTGCTTGGTGCATCAGTTTCTTCGGTATGCAACCCACATTCACACATGTTCCTCCAAGACCTGCAACAACAATGAGAAATCATAACCTGCTTTGCAATCCTTCAAAGAAAAGGTCCACAATTATTACTATTCTATGAACCACAATACATTTGCTTAATGTAGCCAATACTACTTATACAAGTTTATTCCTAAGTCCTTTGACATTTCTAAGTTCAGACAGCCTTATATACCAAACACAGAGACATCCAAACACAATACAAAAATGAGCAGATTTCCACATACTTCAAAGATTCAAAATTAACTGACTGCTGATAAAGATGCCAGAAATTGAAATTTTACTTTGTGTAGAACCCCATACTTGCCATTGAATCTATGAGAACTGTCTGATAAAGGGGTTGTGAAACTGAGCATAATTAAACTGCAGTGGGTCTGTAACTACACATAAAATTTGATGTATATGAACATTTTATAAACAGCATTTTTATTACTATTTTATTATTAAGGAACCCACCTCTATGACTGTCATGAAGCCCAGGCTGGGTCCCAGTGACGTGTTCTGGAGTTAACTACACTGCACTCTGGACTTTCTGGTTACAACCACTATCTTCTCTCTCTACCTCAAATGAAAACTCAGACTCGTAAGGCCTCAATCCCTGCCCTCCTATTCCTGAAAGATGCCAAAATCAACTATGTGGGAGGCTTTTTCAGAGGAGAAGATGACTTAGTCTTCCCAGAGACAAATCCTCTGCTTTGCTTTATGAGGCAGATAGCAATCCAAACCACGGACAAGGTTGGGACCTGCGCAGGCCTCAATATATGAGCATTTTTTAAAGAAGGAGGTGTGGTCGTTAGCTTTCACTCTCATAAAAGGATTCATTAAAAAAAAGTTTAGCATGCTTGAGCTTAAAACATGGTGATAGCTGTCTTCATGAGAGTAAAATGTAAGCAGGTGGGGAGGTGAACAAAATGGTATGAATTAGCTTTAAATCATTGTAACAGCTATGGATAAGGTTGTATTATCTTGACTGCCAAAGAACCTAAATTTTCAAAATTTAACTGGAGTCCTTTTAACTTAGTATAAAAAAAAGAGGTATATGTCTGGGGTTTTTTTTTAATTGATTTTATTGTATTATTATTATTTTTAATGTTTTTATTGATTTGAGAGAGAGGGAGGGAGAGGAGAGAGAGAGAGAAAAAAAATCAATGATGAGAGAGTCATTGATGGACTGCCTCCTGCACAACCCTCCCCCCCCCCGGGATTGAGCCTGCAACCAGGCATGTGCCCTGACTGGAAATCAAACCGTGATCTCCCGGATCATAGGTAAATGCTCAAACTCTGAGCCATGCCGGCTGGGCCTTTAATTGACTTTAGAGAGAGGAAGGGAGAAAGAGAGGAAAGAGAGAAAAACATTGATGTGAGAGAGAAACATCGATTGGTTGCCTCCCACACACCCAGACCAAGGACTGACCCCACAACCTGGGTATGTGCTATGACCAGGAACCAAACACTCCACCTTTTGGTGTATGGGATGACACTCCAACCAAGCCACACCAGCCAGGGCTCAGTTGTTTTGTTTAATTTTTAATTTTATAATTGGGTTTTAGGAGCCATTTAAACCAATACCAAGGAAAAACCTGCTCCTACAAATTCACTTCTAAAATATTTTAAAAGCTTACCCCATCTAGTTCCAAGAGGAGTTGGAGTGACAAAATCCAGGACCATCACCTTCTTGTTATACTTGGCTGCCTCCTGGAAAATAAAATTGTTAAAATGAGTTGGAAAGGTTAACATAACAGACTAGAAATGGGATGTTAAAAATCTATGCTATTTTTATTAGACTATTATGCCTAAAGCATAACCAGTTAGTAATACCTGGGGATTTTATATTCCAAGATCATTAATGCTACTTCAAGAAAAAAATTCAGTAATACTTAGATAATTCTAAGGGTAGCTATAAGAATACACAGATTAGTTACAAAATTGTCCATTAGCCGAAAGCCCTAGCATCCTCTTACATAATTCCACTCAACTAGTAACAAATTAAGCAATAATCTGAAAAGCATAGGACCATTTCTAAGCAAGTGGTAAGTAGCCAGTAAAACAGATTCATTGATAGTCTACAATCCTTGATTCAGCCTGTATCCTATAATATTTTTTAATGTACTTTTAAGTTTTACTTGTTTCTAGGCAGAATATTGGAGAAGTTTGTCTTTTGAAATTGTCATATTTACTAAAATTTTCACGTGAGGAGCCAATGAAAAAGTAGATGATATCTATAAGGTTTCCAAATCTATTTTAGTGGAATGATGATAGTGAAAAGTTCATTTTGAAGAGTATCCTTTATATTTCTCAGAGAATAAGCTTTGTGCATTGGCAACTAGACCTCCATGGTTATTTGAAAGGACTGAGTCTGTGTGTCCTCCAAAACCACCATCACTTCAGTAAAATACCTATACCCAGTACTACTACTTAGTCATTTATAGCAAAGCACTGCTTAATACCAGATACTGGCCTGCTCCTAATGTGGGCAGCTTCATTTGAATCTACTGTTACTGATTCACCACAAGCTACCAGGAGTATAAGCACCTCATCTTTTTAAAGAATCTCTTCAGCAGAATGAGAGTTCCAAGGGCCCCTTCACATGTGGAAAATGTATCTCAATTCAGGTCCAGGAGCCTCCCTCTTCCCTCCGTCATTTGTACACCCTCTAGCGAGCACCCCCAGGCCAGCTAGTGGTTATTCTCACAGCTCACAGTGTATACACAAGAGGCAAATCATGTTTACTAAGTTTAAGAAATCCAGCTGCTCTCCATCTTTCTATCGGGGAGGAGGAGTTGTGAACAGGGAAATCAAAGTGAAAAAAATTAATATTTATTAAGAATAAGAAATCTACTTAATTTCAAACCTTTTCCATACAACACCCTTATTATCAAGTCAACCAAACTTAAAATGAATGAAAATGTGTCCCAAAATAAAGAACATATAGTTTAACCTGGAAAATGATTTATAAGCTGGTCTCCTTAACATATTCTAGCCAAGTTAATGTGCAAAATGTCACAAGAGTGGCTCAAACAAATTCCACAGACACTCTGGAGAAGTGTCGTAGCCCAGATAACACACAAGCAGCCTTGCCTTAGCAGCTGCCAGTCCTCCTGAGCCCCCTCCAATGATAATGAGGTCATAGTCGTAGGACTCGGGAAGATCCTCAGAGCCATTCATTTTTAGTAGCTTTTGAAGTCTGCCGTCTTGATAAGCCTAAAGAAAAACAACGAAAAAGAAAATAATTTAACTTAAAAGCAGCAATGTCTGAAAAGTTTTGTGAGAAAAATCTTTCTTTAAAGAGAAGCAAAAGGAATTTTCAAAGGAAAACCTGTTGTTTGATTTCTATCACAGCACACAAAAGTAAGCATTCAACCTTCTCACATCACAGATAGCTACTTTGAAATGTCATCTAAGTAAGGTCCTGAGGGCCCAGCAAAATCAATTTAGGCCTAAATTAAATCTGATCAGCCCTTTTATCCTAGAACTTCCAAACCAGGTTTTAAATTAGGTTTTTAAAAACATTTGCACTATACGTTTTTAATAGAATCATTGATATAATTTGTCAATCATCTTTACTTTCTAGTCAAAGGTAGAGTAATGAGTGGGCCGCGGTCTTGGATGAAGAGAGGGCCTGGTAAATAGCAATTGAAACAGATTAGCCAAATACTTAATTAAGACTTTTCTACACTGTTTAGGTAAGGCACAAAATCTTGAAATTCAGAACTAAATCATTAATTGACATACACCTACATAAAAAGTTAAATGTAAGCCCTGGCCAGGTGGCTCACTTGGTTAGAGCACTGTCCCATATACTAAAGGTTGTGGGCTCGATCCGAGGTTGGGGTGCATATCGGAGGCAACTGATTGATGTTTCTCTCTCATATCAACATTTCTCTTTCTTTCTCTCTCTCTCCCTCTCTCTAAAATCAGTGGAAACAAATCCTTGGGTGAGGATTTAAAAAAAAGTTAAATGTGAAAGTTTTAAATAAACAAAAAGGAGGGAGTAAATAAATACACACAACTCTATAAAGCTAATTTAATCTACCTAAACATGAAGCCTCCTGTACTGTATTTAGTATTTAGTTTCCATGTACTTGGCATGTAACAAGCTTTATAATATAACTGTTAGACTTTTAATTGATTTTAAAAAATCATTTCATTCCCCTAGTTTTTTCAGTTTTTTTATTGTTGACAGTATTACAGATGTCCCCCAATGCCCCCCCTTCCCGCCTTCCCAGGCCATGCCCCACCCCAGGCCTTCACCACACTACTGTCTGTGTCCATTGGTTATGCATAAATGTATATGAGTTCTCTGGTTAATCTCTTCCCATCTTCCCCCCACCCCTCTGAGATATGTCAGTCTGTTCCATGTCCCCATGTTTCTGGACCTATTTTGTTCATCAGTTTATTATGTTCATTAGATTCCACTTATAAGTGAGGTCATGTGGTATTTGCCTTTCTCTGACTGGTTTATTTCACTCAGCATAATACTCTCCAGGTCCATCCATGCTGTCCCAAAGGGTAAGAAAGCCTTTTTTATAGCTGCATAGTATTCTGTTGTATAAATGTCCCACAGCTTTTTTATTCACTCATCTACTGATGGGCACTTGGGCTGTTTCCAGATCTTAGCTATTGTAAATAACGCTGCTATGAACATAGGGGTGCATATATTCTGATTGGTGTTTCATTCCCCTAGTTTGTATACACATTGTTTACCATTTCACATTAGCTTTGAATACTGTTTTGGTGACATATTTAACAACACCTTTTATTAAAACAAAAATCTGTGCTAACATGAGGTAATGACTGGAAAAGGTAAGCACTGAAAAAAAAAAGTTTTTTAAAAATCAAGTTTTAACCCTAATACAAAAAAGCTCCCGAACTTACCAGCCTAGACTGTACATTTTTCTCCTGCCTACAATCAGATGTAGAGGGTAAAAGGCAGAGCCTGGGGTCAGTAGAACAGGATGCTTGGGATGTGGAAGGGGCTGCAGAGGAGGTAGGTGGTGGAGGAGGAGGAGGAGGAGGAGCGGCGCCGTGGCTGCCCCTTGGCGGCATGGCAGGTGCGCATGGTGGCCCAGGGATGGAGGGAAGAACACCTGGAAACCAGCAACAGTGGGGACAAGCCTGCATCACCCTGACCGTCTGTACAAAAGGTCTAACATGAGAGGCCGGTAAACACAGCCAGTATTCATCAACTGGCATTATGGCAGAGGCTCCTCCTTCAACACAAGGCACTGTGGGGGGGAAAAACAACTTGGTAATAATAGCCATTCAGATCAAAGGATCAATGTAAGCTTCAGATAACAAACATTACTCTCTAGTTGGTATCAAAGAGCATAAAGCTGACTTGTTGGTTTGAAAGAATTAATAAATGCAGCTAGATGTTCTTCTGGAAAATAACCTTTTTAATCTCAGTCTCATTTTATCTGCATGTAAGTAACACAGATGGTGCCAGAACACAATCACTGGCTGCCTAAGAAAACCACCCATTGTAATCACCTCCCCCAATGTATCTACTAGAGCAAAAGAAAATGCATTGTCATGCCACATACTTCCTCCAACATTGTTTATAATCTGTTCTGTGCTGAAATTCTGTATCAGACCTGGGTTCCTATGGTCCAAGGTTAAAGCCAAATTATATAAACCAGAGCACAGACTTTACAAAGAAAGCTCTGAGTAAGCCTGAACATTTTTAACTGTGTGAAATCAGTAAGACACAGGTAACTGAAGCATTCAGCTGACCACAGATCTAACCATGATGTCTTTAAAATTTAATCTAACTTTAAAGTGAAACTGTTGTCATTCAGCTCCAGGTAAGTGATTTCCCACTTGAAAGATAAACAAGATAGAAGACAGCTCCCCGAGGCAATGTAAGAAAGGAGCATACAGATGGAGGAGGAGAGAAAAATGCTCCCCCTTCCTCCTTCAATTACAACTGCTAGAAATAGTGGCTGCTGATCATAGCAGCTGATACAGAAGAGTTCTTAAACTTTTTAGTCTCAGGATCCCTTTATAACCTTAAATTAGTTAGGGCCCCAAGGAGCTTTGGTTAATGGGGTTTACTTATAATATTTAACATATTAAATATTGAAACTAAGAAAAATTTTAAAATATTTTAAATTATTAAAATACTAAATATCTTAAATGTTGTTAAACAATCTATTTAAAACATTTTTAATTAGAAGAGTGGAATTGTTTTATATCTTTGTAATTCTCTTTACTGTTTATCTTAATAAAAGGCAGCTCTTTCCTGTGTCCACTCTGTTGCAACATCACTGGTCACGTATGTAAGCATCTGGAAAACTCCATGGCAGACTTGCAAGAGAATTAAGAGCGAAAAGGACAAACAGCATCTTAGTATTATAAAGATATTTTTTACCTCAGGGTTTCCTGAAGGAGCCTCAGGGGTCCACAGAGGAATCCAGGCCACACTGAGAACCACTGCTCTACAAAGTAAGTATAAATACACACCACCTCACCTGCACCTGTTTGCTGAGCTTACATATTGGCTATTCTTTCCTCTGTTCCATGTGCCTCTCAGCAATGCCTTTCCCCCACCCCAGTAAAACATTGCTCCAGATTCCCCTTAAAAAGGCCAAAAGCAATTCAAGTGTGCAAAAAGAATACTGAAAGCAGTTCAAGTGTGCAAAACTAATATTGAAAGCAATTCAAGTGTGCAAAAAATACTAAAAGCAACTCACGTGTGCGAAAACAATGCCAAAAGCAAATCAAGTGTGCAAAAATAATACTGAAAGCAATTCAAGTGTGCAAAAACAATATTTTAGCCCAGAGAAACCAATCTTGGACTTTCAAACTCCAGAACTATAAAAGATAATAAATTGGTTTTAAACCACTAAATAGTAATCTGTTACAGCAGCAATTGGAGACTAATACACCTACTAAAATATAAATTCCACGAGAGCTGGGTCATACTCTGCCCAAAAATATGTTGGGTCATATTTTTCTCTAGTGCCTAAGAGCAGTGCCTGGCCCCATGGGCACTCAAATAGTTGAGAAAATTAACAAAGCACCAATTCCAACCGACTGGTAATGGATTTCCCAGAACAAAGAAGTAATGTCTAGACTTAAAAGAAAGTGAATAAACCATGATAGAGATGTTCACTATGGAAGGAGATGGCAGCATGGATTTTCTAATCCTGATCTAGAGAGTAAGGCACCAATATAAATGCTCACAATGAGCCAGATACTGTGCTAGGTGTCGATTTTACATATATTAAACATGTTTAGATTAAACATGCTAAAGTGAGGATCAGCAAGACCAAAAGATGCTTTCCCGACTGCTAAATAAAAGGGTGGTAGACACCGGGAAGGGTCAGCACTCCTTTAAATTTTTGTGAGAACTAATCTGTCTAGATTATGAACTGCGAGGAAGGCCAAGGATGGTGACATATATACACACACACACATATATGTGTGTGTGTGTGTATATGTACACCCATTTAATCCTCACAAAAGTCTTCCAAGCAGATGTCTTTCCCATTTCAGAAATGACAATATAGAAGCCCTCAGAGATTAAGAACCTTGCCCATGAGTCAAGAATGGAACCCAAGTCTGTATGATTACAAATCTTTTGCTTTTCTTGCTATACCATGCCCAGTTATTCATATTTAAAGTACCTGTCACACACATTTTTTAATTTTATCCTCACTATAAATTTGATAGGTATTATTTTCACTTAGTAAATAAAAAACTTAAGGTTTATAGGTTCAATAAATTTGCCCAAAGTCTCTACTAGAATGTTAGAGGGTTAGGATCTGATCCCAGGTCCTTTGAACAGAAAGTGGTAATTATATAACAAAGTTCTGGTAAAAAAAAAAGCCCCTCCACCCCCCATAATATTCTCCTTAACTTGTTGATTTTATTGAACATGTGAAGAAATTTAAGCCACTCTAACTACATTAGTGGAAACACGAAGGTTTGCAGTTTGGTTGATACCTAATCTCTATAATTAAATTATATATTGTTCAATTCTCCTTTTTCTTCAAGGTAAGCAAGCAGTTGTTTTAATTTCAAAGTGATGAGGCAACCCAGGTATCATGATAAACAGTAAAAACAAAAACAAGTGGTCAACTTGATTTGTATTTTAACAGCTGTAACTGTAAGACGACCCCAAACCTTCACATTCTCTATTAATGCTTTTAGTCATCACTAAGTCTCAAATACTCCTAGTAAAGACACTAGGCATTTAACAGAACAATCTGGTGGCAAATAAAGAACTGAGGCAAGATTTTTTTTGCTATCATTTTAAGAGTATCTTTTCCTCAAACAGCAAATCTCTGGAAACCAAGGAACTCAGCTGGTAGAAAACATGCTAAAGTGAGGATCAGTGAGACCAAAAGATGCTTTCCTGACTGCTAAATAAAAGGGTGGTAGACACTGGAAAGGGTCAGTACGCCTTCAAATTTTTGTGAGAACTAATCTGTCTAGATTATGAACTGCGGGTAAGGCCAAGGATGGTGACATGCAGAACCTCCACTACAAATTGTGAACTCTAAGGGTTCATTTGCTAGGAAAATAATTGGCCAAGTATCATGAGAAATTTCTATTTCTGCTAAAAAAAAAAACCAAAAAAACAAAACAAAACAAAAATCTTCACTATTATTAGTAAAGAACCTTACCCAAGATCTCTTCTTTCAATCTTGATAACATTCATTTAGTCTTTGGATGCCCCCTCCTCTGACCACACTAGACTTAGTAGGAAAATTTATCATTATTGCTATGCAAAATACTTATCCACCTGCTAAATAATGTTTAATGGCAAAATCCACCAGCACCAAAGATTAAATTCCTATAGGGATCAAGAAAAGAAGCTTATAAGCATGCTCACTGCACCTTCAAAAACTGTTTTCTTAAAGACCCAAATTTTCAGCAATAACCTCCAAGTGAGGCATTAATTTACATTTTTAAAACAACTGAAAGTAATAAAAAGAAAAAGGCATCTATGGCTTTATGAATAAATTAATCAATTGTTTCAGTTTAAACAGGGCCAGTTTGCAGGCACTGAAAGTCCTATTAAGAAATGCAAAATTGAACTGGGAACAAATATTCAAGGCTGTTACATAATGAAACATCACTGATTTCTGAAGGACACACAGTGTACTAGGAGAAATTACAAAGAGAAACTAGGGGCGAGAGAACAAATTAACCAAGTAGATAAAGACTAGAACTGGATGTTAAAAGATTTTGTTTGAAATAATTTGACAAAAATATCTTCTACCTCTGAGGATACTAAGAGACAAGGTAATTCAATTTTTGCCTAGTTTAACATTCAACTGGAATAGTTTTCAAAAAGATCTACGGTTCTCTGCTGCCCCAAGTTCTCACAATTCCCTATATTTGGCCTCCATGTCCTGTGCCTAGTATATCGTTCCCATCTGTGACCAATTCCTACTCACCTTCCAGCACTTAGTTGATTGCCTTACCTACTACAGTTGATACTCTATTTCTTTTGAGTCTAATTCACAGGAGAATTATTTAGAATTATGGATACTCACTAACTAATCTTACTGAGTCCTCCTAGCAATGAAGCAAAGTACCTGTTTTGCTTTACAGTGTTAACACTAAATATTCAATACCCAACAGATAGTCTTTCTTTACCATTTTTTTCCCACCCACTCTTTCCCCAACCTAGTTAGGAGTCCCATATAGGATTCCCTTGGTTCCCTGTAACAGAAGAATACAGTATAACAGAGCATCATAACTGATTTTTGCAAATTATCAAATACCTTTTATGAAATTTGGAACTGATTTTTATTAATAAAATCTTAAAGGACACTCAAAAATTTTTCCATGAACATGCCAGTGATTTTTTTTTATATAATAGAAGATCATGACAACCTTATAAACTACCAAGAAAAATACACTGCACAGTAAGACAATTTCTGATGTTCTTTAAAATACTTTCTCACTTTACAAGAGATACAATATGTGCTTCTGTCTGGATTTTACAATCTATTTTGGGATATTTTAGAAAAGACACAAAATGCTATATACTAAGAAAAATATTTAGTAGGAGTTTGTGATCATAGCCTCTGAAATTTCAAAAGTCGCCACAATATTTTTCCAGTCCTGTAAACTCAAAGATATAACTCCTTGTTTCCTGCCATGGAAACTGGGATCATTTTCCTCACCCACTTGGTTCATATTAATTGGCTCTAATATTGGCAGCCTGTCTTGGTCAAGCCTTATTCTTGCAAAACCATCCCTTATAATGAAAGAAACATAAAATATATTCTCCACAGTACGAGAAAAAGAATTTGGATCAATCACAAACTCGAAATAGGACACGGGAGTGTCAGGATACTTTCGAAAGTACGTTTGCAACAATCCCAAGATTCTTTCTACTTCTTTTTCTGTCCCTTCTTGATTACTACCCAGGTCCAGCCTCCTCAGCTTTGTAGGCATATCCCCGTTTTCTTCCACTCTGTGCGCTTTTTTATGGTGTCCAGGTCGCGGCTTTGGTGCGGAAGACTCTGACCTGAATGAACCAAAAATGAAGTGGAATGTTTCAGCTCGCGATATCCAGGCCGTCGCCTCCTCATGCACCGTCTCCCAGAAGGAGCGCGCGATGCTGTCATCGCAGCCACTCAGCGCATCACGTCCGTCGTCCTCCATCCAGTTTAGACCCACAAATATAAACAGAAAGTCACAAAATGCTACTTGATTAAAAAAGCTCATATCAGAGTTCAGCTGCTTTGCTTTCTCTTTACCCAAGTCGGACGCCAAAACAAGAAACTGGGCATCGAGAGCGGCTTCCCGCGTCCGGCTCACTCCGTCGAACAGGACGTTGGCTTCCTCCAGCGCCTCGGTTAAGCAGTCGCTCGCCGTGTTCACGATGTCCTCGCGGTTCTGCTGCACGCTGTAGATGAGCTGCCGGTACTGCTTGCGGATGTTCCGGCATTTCTCCTCGTCGGCCACAAGCTCCAGGAGACCGGGGTCTATGGGCGCCCCTCCGCAGCCGAGGTCGTCAGAGCCGCCGTCAGAGCAGCTGTCAGAGCCGCCGTCAGCCCCCGCCGCTTCCAGCTTCGGGGGCTCCTGCGCCGCCCGCTTCGCCGAGCGCGCACTACAGGGGACGGTGCGCACCACCGGCTCCTCTCCTTTCTCTTCGCCTGCCCTCCGGGAATCCTTCTCGTCAGACATGTCCGTGACGGGCGGAGCTCAGGCAGCGCTCGGCTAGCGGCCTTCGCAGGGTTTCCCAGAGACAACGGCGGCGGCAATTGAAGCGGTCGGAGCCGAGGAAAACGTCCGCCCATGCGCAGTGGCGGCGCACAGGAGGCCCGCCCCCAGCCGCCCCGCCTCCGGCCGCCCCGCCCCGCGGAGCCCCGGCCCACGGCGCTGCGGCGCACGGAACACACGCAACAATGGGTCCCAAGCCCACACGGACAGGAGACCCCTCTAACGATTACTGTCATCTGGCTTTCAGAGAAACACCTGGATGATCTAGGACAAAACTGTGGGTAAACTTAAGGTCCTGCGCTTTAAATTGCTGTCATATATTGCAGTTCGGTCGACCTTCATTTTTCATTGATACTATGATTAAAAGGGTCTTTTCATTTTATTTTATTTTTTGAGAACTAAATCTGGCTAGGTTATAAACTGTCCATAAGGCCAAGGAGCGAGGCTGCAGAACCCCTATTACAAGTAGGCCTAACTCTATGGGTTCATTTGCAAGATGGTTGTTTGTAACTCAACTCTTTATTATACAAATATAAATTGCATCAATTACCTTTGTGGGTCTTCTTAAGCCCTCCAAAACCCAACTCCCTCCAACCTACCCCAAGGGAGGGGGGTAGTTGTCATCTGTGTTCCAATTTCAGTGCTAGAACTAAAGGCCACAGACTGAATGGATAGTAAATCTGAATCCTAAAAGATGAGCAAAGCTATGAAGATTTTAAACACAATCTGTTGTAAGTACATGCAAGAGAATGCTGTAAATCAGGTGACTAATCTAAATTGGAAAAATCACCCACTAGTTCACTGGGAATTCTAGTACAGTTGGAGAAAGGGCTCAGCACAGCAGTCACTGGAGCAGCAAAGTATACACAACATTGGAAAGGAATAACTTTGTTTTTGAAGATAACATGCACTCAACCTACAAGATCAAAAGCTTTTAACCACTCCAACAGGTGCCCCTTTTAAAGAAGAGAGGGAGTGGGGGAGAAGGAGGGAAGGAAGAGAGAACACACCACACTTCACCTATCAACTCTGGTTTCAAGGCACCAGGAAGTTAGCCCTACCCTTCTTTTACACCTACACTGGCTCATTTTTCTCTCTTTCTTTTCTTTTCTTTTCATTGCAAAAGTTACCTTTACTGTTTGGGAAGTGGGAGCTTTTAACAAGATTGGGAAGTGGAAGATTGTATGACTATTTGTTCAGAATCCCAAATTAGTATACATGTTGTAATGGTTCATTTTCTTTGGCATTAACAGGAAGTACCTTGCAAATGCATGAAGAGCAAAACATGTTAAGTCATCCCAAAATATGTGTATTATCATCATTCACCATTATTTCTTTAAGTAAGGGTAATTCAGGAAGAAATATGCATTTTTCAAAAACACCAATGCATTATGGTTATTTGTGCATATATATTGTTCTGCCCTAATTAGGCTGTTAGCTTCTCTAAAGCAAGAACATGATATTAAATCTTCCAAGCAAAGCTGTTTTCACATGGATGCATTTGAGTATGCACATTTTATTTTTTAAATCCTCACCCAAGGATATTTTTTCTACTGCTTTTCAGAGAGAGTAGATGGGGGCAGGGAAGAGAGAGAGAGAGAGAGAGAGAGAGAGAGAGAGAGAGAGAGAGAGAGAGAGAGAGAGAGAGAGAGAGAGAGAGAGAGAGAGAGAGAGAGAGAGAGAGAGAGAAACCGATGTAAGAGAGGCACATTTACTGGTTGGTTCCTGCATGTGCCCAGCTGGGGCAGGGATTGAGCCTGCAACCAAAGTATGTGCCCTTGGCAGGAATCAAACCCAGGACCCTTCACAGCTGGTGGGCTCTAACCACTGAGCCAAACCTGCTAGGTCCAAGTATGCACATTTGAATGTATAAATGAATGTAGATGAAAAACTTTGTTCCAGGACCTATTGCAAGTTACAGCAAAATATTTAATTTCAAAGATTCATTTGAGAGAGTCTACACATTGAAAATAAAAGTTGACTGCTTTTCAGAAAATCAGCCTTATCCCTTCCTGAAATAAAGAAAAAGCAAGAGAAGAACAAAGTTGGGACTCATAATCAACAAAGGGCCATATTTTGTCCCCAAGTCTGGACAATTACAAACTAATATTTAAACTGTTTTAAATTTTAGATGAAAACACATACCTAATTCCAAGTCCCAAATCCAAAAATGTTTGCTTTATAGTTAATCATATTCTTGGGAACTTCTGATATCCACTTCCAATTCAATAAAAGCAACTTATAAAAGAAATCCAAAAGATAAGGCAACCTTCCCACCCTAAGGTACCTATTCTCTCTGGGCTCAGAGAAGGGAAAACGGACTGATACCAATTTGCTCCATACAGAGTCTTTCATCTAAGAATTTCAAAATGCTTTAGAAAAGTAAATTAATTCTCCTAACCTACTTATAAAGTATTACTAATACTATTTATAGGGATTTCTCAGGAGATAACTGCCCACACAATTTACTTGAAGCAACAGAACACATTAAGACAAGCATCATATTATTAAGTTGTGATTTCCTGTGCTGAATTCATGCTATGCTAGATCCCTGTCCCTAAGAGACCTTAGTAACATGTAATTTAAGCCATCCTCAGAAAGCCATACTTGCATTATATTCTGCCTTCTTAAATCTAGCTTTAGAGCTCAGGTTCAGATGTAGCCTCAAAGTAAAAATTTCATGTCTAGTGACTTTCCCTAATCATTTATTGAATGGGAATTTCTACACTTGTGAATCTTTAAATCACTAAATAGTGACTTTCTAACCTAAGGTCAAATTACTGGTAATAATTATATAAATGCCACTTAAGAAGAAGGAACAGCAATACACAATTTCAGTTATACAGGTAAACTTCTCTATGACTTGTAACAGAAAGCAGAAATGCACTAGTATTAGTTCAGGCAACCAACGACACAGCTTGGCCTCCACGAGAAGTTAGCTCCTCTCCTCCCCTCTTTCCTCTTTCAGGAGTTGCTGCCGAGGGCTCAATATGGCCCTCCATTCCTTTCTTCCTTTCTTCAGTTTTCCTTCCTGCATTCTTTTTCAGTTCCTTTGGTAGAAGTTCAGATTCATTCATTCTAAGCATTCTTAAGCTCTGTCCCACAACCCCCAGTGCTCAACACAAACATGATGGGATGTATGTCACAGGATTACAAGTCTCTCTCTAGCCAAATTAAAAAAGAACTCCACTATCTTCAATGTGTACAAGTCTCTCTCTAGCCAAATTTAAAAATGGGGTCCACTATCTTTTACAGTGGGATTTTATTTCAGGATTAATCTATAACAAATAGATGTTTAAGAGTTTGAGTCCTGCATTCTAACAGATAAGGCTTATCTTGCCTCTAGCTACCTCCCTCAACATTTTTGTTCCTTCCTTCACAGTTTTTCTCCCCTCATCCTGCCAGGGTATCTATTTAATATTGAGCTGTGAAGAGACATGGTAAAAGTCCTAGTTTGATTTGTCAGAATAGTAAGATGCCAGGTATAGTTTCTTTTTCTTCTTAATTTCCTTTAAGGTTATGTTTCTGAGTGTATATTTTTGCTCTGTTTGGTTTTTTAGTATTAAAAGTAAACTTTGCTATAATCAAGGCAGATATCTGTGTATTTTTAGATGAGTTTCTGAACAGACCATAAACAGTGGAAGGAGGCAAACCTGGGTTCTAATCTTAACCTATTAGCTCTTAGTGTTATCATAGGCAGGTTGCTTAACCTCTCGGCCTCCAGTTTCCTCATTTGTGAGATGGACATACTACTACTTATATCATAAAGTCACTGTAGGTATTGAGTGAGAATTATGTGATAGATTTGACAGTATTTTCAACTGTTGAGTAGGTACTTAATAAATCTTAAATTATCCCAAAGATAGCAAATGTTTAATAAACATTAGACACCAAATAGAAAAAAATATATATACAGGCCAGTAGCTTTACTTCTTGATGTTTTTGGAACAGAAAAATACTTTAAATCCATAAGGAGGAATAAAAAAATATATCCCACTATAACAAATACCAGTCAAAAGAAATTTGCCATGTAATAAAATTTTAAAACCTAAGGCTTCAAATAATAGAAGTGTGATAGGTAAACCTATGTACTAGATATTCTGAAGCAGGTCCACAAAGAGTCTGAGACTATATGCAAAATTACTTATGTATATTTTTCTCATGAAGGGCTCCTTGGATTTCAGCAGATTCTTTTAAAAATATGGCATCCAAAAGAGTCTTTGAATATCTATTCTATATTCAAATAATATTGCTTTATTGTTAGTGAAACAAAAGATAAAATGACAGTCCAGTCCCATGAAATAATTTGGAGCCATTCACTGAAATATTTCAGAGTATATAAAACCTCCACCTTTACTCTGTGGTAAAAGCCATACACTTAACTGACACTTCAGAAAACCCAGTGTCGACTGACCAGCCAAGCCTCAAGAACTAATGTAAACAAGGATGTGACACAAGAATAGAACCTTTCAGGTTATAAGAACAATTATCAACTCTCTGGGGACACCTCAGTAGTCAGCAATGACCAGGAGCATCGTTTTGATAGACGAGGGGTAGGAAAGCACTGGGTATGTGGCTTTCAGAGGCGGCAGCCTGGAAGGAACTCTGCTCTGGAGGTCTGGGTTCAAAATCAAAACTAGTGCTTTATTAGTTTCCATTTATTTTCTTCAGAATTTGAATTTCCTCATTTATAAAATGAATCTAGTGAATGTCTTGTCTGCCATAGAGTGGCTTTGACTCTCGGTAAAAAATCATATACAAACATTTGTTGACAAATGTATTTTAAAGTACACACTCTGCCCTACAGACTTGTATTAGAGATAACAGTGCCTAGCTCAATATAGAAAACACAGGTGCTCAATAAAGAGTAGCTAAATAGACATAATGGGACTTTCTTCTCAACTGACCTGGACACCTGTATAGACTGCTGAAGGTGGACAACACTGGTATCATACAGCTCTTTAAAATTCTGAACTGCTTTATATGCTTCCTAGACTCTCTCCTGAACATCTTAGGGTTTGGTCTCTGATAGATATAGACAGTCCACCTTCACAAAATCAGACACCTTGTAGCTAAACAACCTCACTTAAGTGAGTCTCCTCTAGCCCTACCATTCATTCATTCAACAAATATTAACTGAATGCATAGGTGTTAAAACACAGAGAAGATATGAAAATAAATCATTTTCATCCTAAAGGAAGCTACAATTTAGTAGGCACAGAGGAATGCAGTTCTACTCAGCAAGCATCTAATGAATGAATTCCAATTCGCCAGAGCTATGCTAGGAATACCAAAATTTGCAAGGGCTCAGCCCTGAATCATGAGCACACCATCACACCAGAGCGATCAGGCATGTATCCCAATAGCAATAATACAAAGCCAAGTGCCGGAAGTGTGAGTACACCAAAGTGAACTTTACAGATAGGCCTGAGTTCCATTCCTGGCTCTGCCACTTAACTAGCTGTGTAATCTGTGCGTGCTCCTTAAATTCTCAGGGCCTCCATTTTCTCATATGTAAAACTGGATGCTAACCCACCTCCTTCATAGGACTAAAGTGAGGATTTAACGAACTAGGTATTATAGCATTTAGAGTCTAGTTGCATAGTAGACATTCAATAAATGGTAGCTACTATCATTAATAGGCATTATCTTAAATATCTGCTAAGCTCTACCTATATTAGACCTGGGATCACAGGCACAAAGAGTAAGACTAACTTTCTACTTTTGATATGGACGCCAAAGGGAAGGATTTGTGGGAGTGCTGCGGGAGCAAACAGGAGGGAAAGAATGGGCGAACCTGGCCTTGTACTCTAAAACATGCCATTGGAAAAATGGGTTTGAGCAGGAAGTCAGGAATTGAAATAAAGAACAGAACAAAAAAGGGACATTTTGGGGACTACAGCTGTTAACAGCATTCCCAGGAGCTTTCTGTAGTTGAGGGAGCAGAGCAGAAAATAACCAAAAAAGTAGGTGGAGCCCAGAGCCTTGAGGAAACAGAATACAGAACTAAGGAGTGTGCGCATTATCACGGATGCAGATCTGGGGGCAGCAAACAAGCAAGTCACAGAGGTGACTCTGACGGCAGACAGACTGGAAAGGGAGGGAGTTAGAGACTGATGCAATGCCCTGGGCAAGAGAAATGAGTACCTGAAATAGTCTGGGCAAAGTTCAGAGAGGCGGTAGGCGCATACATAGCAAGCAATGGAGCCCTGGTAAGGGAACAGATAGGAACGACCAGTGGAAATCTGAACCCGGGACCACCAGAATAGTGACATGTACTGTAGAAGAACAACTACAGAGCAAAAAAAAGGTGTATGTTGTCACCAGGCTAAAGTGGGAGGAGGAGGCACTGGGTCTCAACATGGATTCACAACTAGTGTCAGCGCTAGATAAATTTATTTGCAGTCCTAACAATCCATGCCCCTTTAAAATCTTGTTAGTCCTACCCCCTTCCTTGTTCTCAGGTAAACCAGGGCCTGTTCACTTCCCTCATCTTCAACGCAGCCCTTCAATTCTCCTCAGGTCTCAACCTTAACTAGGCCCAAAGCAGGTACACTGCTCATCTCCCTGGATGGAATGGTCTCAGAGGAAAGAATTAAAAGTAATAAAAGTTTTCTGCCAGATTTGGTAGACTATTAAGAGAGAAAGGGAATGGTTGGAGAGTTACTAAATTACCACTCATCTCCTGATGTCTATTCATTTAAGTGTCTGGTAACTGTAGAAGTTAGGCTTGAAAGGAGGAGACCTGCCTTGGTGTCTACCCTACTTCAAGGCTGGAACATGGGGCTACCGAGCCTGACCCACTACATGATCACATCTGAGCTCCTCCCATAACTGTCTCCATTAATTCACTTGGATTGTTAATCATGCACTGATTTGTGTCTGCCATCTCTCCTATTATTGCTTTGAAGAAATTAAGTCCCATGTTGCCAGTTTTAGTCTTACCTCCCAAAACTACCATCCCAAACTACTAAAGTCTTAAGTAGGTCCAGCACTTAGTATTCCAATAAGCACTTTTTCATTCCTTTGCTTTTCCTCTCAATACCACCAGCAGGCATTTACACAAGTGGTTTCAATGCTCTGGAATCTTGGAGACACTGATTTACAAACAAGTTTCCCCATAAAGAATACTTGCACTCTTGCCCTTAAGAACTAAAATGTTCATGAAAACCAGATGTCTTTGAGCAATAAGAACTCCATTTATAGTTCTCAGAATTTAGTAACTCCCTAGTTCCAGTTTTATACATGGACATACAAGTCCTAGCCACAGATAGCATATTTCCCTATTTTTCTATTCAGGTATAAATTGTTACTCACCTGCTGAGTTACCATTTGCTATCTTCTAACTGTTATATTTTTGGTATTAAAGAGTAATTCTTTGTTTTCCCACTTCTAATTATTTAGTAACTTGTCCCAAACTTGGTATTTATCCTAAGAATTACCTGAGAGGGCATGTTTAAAAATAAAAATAAAGGCAGATCCTAGCACCTGCCAGAGGGCTTATTTAGCAAGATCTCAGGAAAAGCCCAGGCATGCATGTTTAATAAGCACTCCAGAGGACCACAGTAGGTGGTCCGTAGACTACAGGTCTAGAAACACTTTTAAAACCTTCTTCCTGTAAGTAGTCATCTAAGCTTATCAGTCCCTTCCAATAGGAGTCTCGCTCCCTCCTCTTCTACAGTAAGTACACTGAAAGCAAGGTGAGTTCTGCTGTTGCTGCTGTTACTTATTGAGGAGGAAAGGAGACAAAGGAAGAAACTAAGAGGAGAAAGGAGAAGCAGACATTTGTAAAAGCTCCCTCTCCATTATTTATGTTGCAATCAGAGTATGAAATCTTAACCTTTTTTTAAGATGTCGACTTTAGGATTTTAACACTTAATCCTATAAGCACTCAGTTCTCCACCAAATAAATGCCTTTCTCCACTCAAACCCAATGTTCCCTAAAGATTTTCAAAACCCACCAGTTAGCCCCAAAAGTAGGCAACAATTGACTGGAAATTCACAAATGTTTCAAACCAGTGGTCCTTACCTTGCTGTGTCTATTCCTCCATTCCTGAGTACTCATTAAAAGCCAAAAATAAACCAAATGATACAAAGGTGAGTGGTAGGTTTACTTAAAACAAATGTGCTAAATGATTTAATTGTTGAGTTGGTGGTGTGCTTTTCATTCATGGCATTGCAGTTCCCTAAATGTCTGAAATTATTCATGACCACATATGGAACTGAAAACATCAGATCATATCAATAATATGGGTCCAAAGCTTATATAAACTGATTCTTTTTACTCCCATTGATGATAAAACCAGGATCATCTGTAGAATTTATATAAAGCTCCAACAACTATATAACTTTTTAAGTGCAATTTTATGACACAGGTGGAACAAAGAGAACAATCAGACAGGAATATTAATAGATCTTTGTCTCATTTTCCATGCAAACTAAAGGTCTGAGTAACACAATGTATTTTAAATCAAGCTAAAAGCCTTTTTATCTCTTTATTTTCCATTAATTTGTTATTTGTCTTTGAAATCTATCTCCACGTCCTATACCCATTTTTCAAAAACATAAAATTATTTTACAAGAAAAATAAACAAAAATGCAAATTAAATGCTAATATCCTTCCTAAAGGAACACACATCTAAATAGATTTTACATTTAACTGAGCCTCAGCTTTATTTTCTCAGAAGGCAATGTTTAAGTATGAGTTCCATTTCTTAAAAATTACATAGATACAAACAAGGACAAAAATATAATTAGAAATTAAAGTAAATGTCTCAAGGTGATGGGATTACAGGCTTTCTAACCTGATAACCAACCAAACCTGATGTAGATCACCCATGTTACATATCCCCCAAACACGCAGCCAGCCTCCAAGCATTCTGCCAGTGCCCTAGGCCATGCCCCACACACCCTCCGCGGGCAGCCCTTCCGTGGGACTGCCACCACGCTCGCCACCGGCCAAAGGAAAGGTTTCTCTTTTCCCTCCACCCCACTGTTTATTTCTAGAGAAATAAACCCACTCAAGGCGCTTCCTGGTGGCTCCCTCCTGCACCAGGGGTTTCTGGGTCACCCGAGAATTAAACAGGAAGATAGGGACCAAAAAACATAAGCATTTCCTGGTCCCCTTTTCTCAGTACTTCCCTAAACAAACAAGTTTACGCTTCTAAAAGTTTTTAAGTTTTTTAGATTTACTGGGAGGGAAAGAAGAAGGGACAATAAAAGGAAAACGACACTTTTTAAAACGCATTTTAAAAGATGGAAATAGTTACATGTTCCCTTCACCGGTTCGGAGATTTACTGTACGTTTCACTAACTTCGACCAGCACGTGGGCAGCCCCGGGGCTGCTTCGTCATCTCCCGGGCACTGGCTCCCCGAGGCTCGCGCCCAGCCACCCGGGCTCTGAAAGGTCTGCGGCCACCGCGGCCTCGGTCCCCGCTCAGGCGGGCGGAGGAAACGTTAGCGGCTCCCACCTACCTTCAGGATCTGACCATAGCCGCCTAGCTTTCTCCGTTTCACAAACACAATGGGAACGCTGGTCTCGGCGGTCAGCTCAGCGAGCGCTCCGGCGAGGCCCGTCCTGTCCTCTGTGGCACAGAAGCAGAGAGGGGAGCGGGTCAGCCTCTCCGCCCCGGCGGCGGCGGGAAGGGCGGGGCGCGGCGGGGCGGGGCTTCCGCGCCGAGCGCGCCCCCAGGCGGCCCGCGCCGCGCCTCCGGGGGAACAGCGCCACCAGCCCGCTCGCCCCCGGGCCCGGTACGCCCGCGCGGACGCTGGAGCGCGGCCTGGGGGCCTGCTACAAACGCCCGCGTTCTGGTGAGGCTCAAATCACGCAAGTCTCGCTAAACTTACGCGTGCTACTTTCCCAGTAAGTCGGGAATTCAGGAAAGCCTCAGAAAGGAAGCTTAAGGCACAATTATCTCAGCTTTTAAATTGGGAGGTTCATAAAATACCTCCCAGCTTAATCTGCCTTTGAACTCTGCATCTATACAGAATGCCAAAACCCAGCTTCCAGCGTTTCTTTGAAATGTGAATTTACAGGGCAGAATTACACACACTCTGTCCACTTAGGGTGATTTATTTAAGAATCTTGAAACAATACAGCAACACCCTACATGACATATGGGAACTAATGGTCCAATTTTATAGGTGAACTCAGAAAATGAGTCAATGATAGAATTATAAAAACCAGTTACACTGACATCAGGCCTATTCATGAGACATAAACTACACCAACACTCAAAAGTTGTTTGATAATAAAGACAATAGCTAACACTTCTGTAGTGCTTTGCATATATGAACACAATCTTCACAACTACCTTTTTGAAGTGAGGCCTATCAGATCCATTGCACAGACAGAGAAACTGAGGCACAGAAAAGCTAACTTGCCCAAGGTCACGCAGCTGGTCACCAGCAGATCCAGGATTCACAATCAGGCAGTGCAATGTCTGCTTCCATCTGCTACCCTGTACTGCCTGATATCCTGGGATAAAAGCACTGGTTCTACTCTTAGCTGTCCCTTGTAACTGCCTGGGGCGAGTCATATGATTCTGAGCTTTAAACATGTAAATACATGTAATATGCCAACCTCAAAGGATTTCCGGGGATTCAGTAGTATCAAAATCCTTGAAAGGCATCCTTAAATTGTTTCACTCTCTTAATGCTGTCGAGGATCTCTATCAATCCATTCAACACATGATTCTCTACATTTCAAGACTCGTGCACTAAGAAACAATACAAAAACCCATTTTCTCAGATATTCAGCAAACAAACTGTCTACAAACAGCTAGAGGAAGGAAACCACCAGGGAGCCAGTGTCACTACCACAGGCTAAGCTTTCCCTGACCCAGGCAAAACAACAAACTCGGGCCCTGCGGGCGTGGCTCAGCGGCTGATCATCTACCAGTGATCCAGGGGATGGAGGTTGGATTCCCAGTCAGGGCACCTGCCGGGGTTCCAAGCTCGATCCCCAGTGGGGGGCGTGCAGGAGGCAGCCGATCAATGCCTCTCTAATCACCAATGTTTCTCTCTCTCTCCCTTCCTCTCTTTGAAATCAAAACAGATATATTAAAAAAAAAAAAAAGCTCACTTTCCTCCGAAAAGCCTCACCCCTACTCAGACACGCCTTACACATCTCCCCTTCCCTGCATTCACCACGCACCGCACCGGGCAGGCGGGGAGTGCCCGCAGCCCGAACGCGCGCAGAGCTGTCGGCTGTCCGTTTACCCAAAGCTTACATGAACAGGAGCTCCAGGGCTTCCGACCCCGCTTCCCCTCGGATGCAAAGCGGGACTCCAGCGAGCAGGGGAAAGGCTGCGGGTTCCTAATGGCCACGCGAAGCCACGCCCTTCTCCGCGGAGCCGTGGGCGGAGAGCCAGAGTCAGAATGACAAAGCAAAAATCCCCTCCTTGTGCCGCCGGCGACCTACGCTCTCGGCTTAGCTAACGAGGCTCCCCGGACGGGGTGAGGCCACATCGCCTTCCTGCTCATAGCGCCCCCAACCCAAGAAAAGAGCAAAAACAATTTAAGGAATGTCTGGAACCAGAACCCAAAATAAGAGTGGGGTTTAAATGAACAAAACTGGACTATGCCCTAAGACGGGGACTCCGGAACTTGGCTGCGCACTGTAATTACGGGAGGATCGTATAAAAAGTGTTGGTGGCTGTTTCCCACCCCCGTATATTCCGATGTCATGGGTCTGGTGTGAGACCTGGCATCTGAGGGTTTAACTCCCGTGTATTCCAGTGAACAGCAAAACTGGGGACCCATTGCCCTCAGGTAATAGGTTAGTCAGCCAGGCAATTCCCTAAAGGATATTAGTCCACCCTGACTAATCCTGAAAAGAAGTGACAAATTCTCGGCAACACACAACTTCCCCTTACAGCTCTTCCTCCTTCTCCGACTCAGGTTTTGGTGTGTCATATACGTTTTAAGGAAAACAGAGTATACAACTCCGCAGTTGCCCAAAGTAGCCCGGCTCTCTCATACTTCCCTGCTCTGTCATCTGACTCAGCATCTTGCACTAGTAGCTAGCTATGAATATTTGCTGAATAAATAAATGTCTCCCCCACTTATTTATCCAGATCCTGCCAGGCTGAAGCACACACTGGTGAAAGGACTGCTGGTTTCTTAAGGCTGCGAGAAACCACACCTGTGACATGGCAGACAAATACAGTTGCTTTTGCGAGCCCCTTCCAATCCTCTCAGCTTCTGAATGCACTTGCTAAACTGACACTCTCCCTGCCTGATAACCACCATGAGTTTTCGAGAGAGTGTGCCTCACCCGATTTTGGGGTCCTTAGAACAGAAGATGGGGCTAGCGCACAGGTGTTCAGGAAGTAATGTGATTTAAGAAGCCAAGAATGAAAAATGTACTGGAAAGAAAGCTGGGACTAAGGGAGAAAATAAGCTCTGTATTAACCATTTTATAGGCCATAGCTCGTTTAATCACAACAGCCCATGAAGCAGGGTCATAAACTCCTCCTTCTTAAAAATACAAACTATAGCTTATTTCAGAAGTATGTCTTAGGAGAGGGACTTTAAAATAATTTAACTTGAAATAAAGTACTAAAAGCAGATGATCAGGATCGATTTCTAAGAACCCTGTATGACAGACAGGTCAGAGTTACCATAGTTAATATTTTTCTAACAGCATACCAGAAAAGGCTAGGTAAGGCATTTTAACTTCACACTACAATGTATTCGTAAATGAACAAATTATAGTACAAATCTCTAGAGTAGCTCCAGGTAGCTATTTTTTAAGTGGAAAAAAAAATCATTTTTAAAACCCTTCACTTTTCTTTTAAGCCCTTCTTGCTGCTAAGGGCCCAGATGCCTTACCCTTGTCACAAAATAGAGAACTCCTTAGTTCTATTTAGTTGGTGGTTAATGAAAGAAGTGCCTCATCTCCCACAGTTCCCATGACGCAGCATTTGTTCTAGTCATACACTTTATTCTCTTGACTGGGCTCAGTTATTCCCCCTGCCTGAATTCTCTTCCCTCCCTAAGGGCCTACTCTTTCAAAGCTCATCTGAAATGTCATTTCCTCTGGGAGGGCTTCCCCGATTCCAACCCAGTGTTTATCCATCCGCCCCTCTTCTGTGTCCCCAAATACCTAAAAATAATTACGAATCATCTAAATCCAAGAGAGTTTTGGGAAGGCAAACCCTTGTTTGATTTATCTTGTCATCCCAGAACCTGCTATATATAGTAAGTACTCAGAAAATGCTTGCAAGGGCCCTCTGTGTTCCTGAGCTAACACCTAAACATTCTATAAACATCTATGCAGGTGTTTGATAAAAGTCCTGTTGCATTAAACTACTGTTCCTCCTACAAATAAGCCTTTCTCACCATGCTGAGCTAAAACACCTTTCTGACACCCAAATCTTCTCTGCTCAAACCTTCAGTAGCACTCCAGAACCCTTGAGATAAAGTCCAAACTCCTCAATTGTACTGACTTGGCCCACCCTTGTTAAACCTAGATGTCCATATATTCTGCACCCTACTTAAGCTGCAAAACAATTGCTGGAGAAAACACAGAAATTAAAAGTGATTTCACTTTAAAGTCGAGACCACAAACCTCAATGTGTCCAAATGCTGCTCAGCAAGCCTTTGCATCTCTGGTATATTTGTTTTCCGTTTCCAAAGTGACTATAACATACTTATTCCTCTTTTCTCAAACCTCTGATACACCTACAGCTTGCCATTGGCTTATAACCTGCTTTCTACTTTAAGAAAATAGAATCGACTAGACAGAACTCCCTCCTATTTCCCTCTCAGCCGCCAAGCTGCTATATTCCCTTCCGTCACTCCTGTTTCAATGAAGGCCAGCTTCACTTGTGTGTGGATTCTCATCTTTCCTTGCCTTCTCAATCTTCAATAACTTCAATTCTGAAATTAGCCTCCCTCTCTGGCATCATCAATTTCTTGTTCTCTACCTGGTCATTCCCATCACCATACAAACAACACTGTAGTTTTCCCATTTTAAAAAAAGCCTCCCATGACCTGCCACTATGGCTCAGTGGTTGAGTGTCAACCCATGAACCAGGAGGTCACGGTTGGATTCCCCATCAGGGCACATGCCCAGGTTGTGTGCTTGACCCCCAGTAGGGGGCGTTCGGGGGGGCAGCTGATCAAGGACTCTCATCATTGATGTTTCTATTGCTCTCTCCCTCTCCCTTCCTCTCTCTGAAATCAATAAAAACATATATATATATATTTTAATCCTCACTGAGGATACTTATTCCATTGCTTTTCAGAGAGAGTGGAAGGGGGGGAGAGAGAGAGAGAGAAAGAAAGACATCAATGTGAGACATATCAATTGGTTGCCTCCTGCACACATCCTGACCGGAGCCAGGGATCAAGCCTGCAATCGAGGTCAGTGACCTTGGCCAGAACTGAACCTGAGACCCTTCAGTCTGCAGGCCAGTGCTCTAACTACTGAGCCAAACTGGCCATGGCAAAACATATTTTTAAAAAAAAAGCCTCCCATGATCCCATGTACTCCAACCCTCATAGTTACCACCCCATTTCTTTGCTCCCCTTCACAGAAAAATATGGGAGGAAGAATGCTTTGTACCCTGAAGAAGAATAAAGTAGGGTAGGGAAATGTAGGGGAGCAGGACTTTGTCATCCCAATATATGTTTCTTTGGCATGAGATTTATTTTAGGCTGATTATTTTTAAGAAACAGGCTCAGAAAAAGCTTTTTACCTCCCCCTTAACTGCCTAAAAAATTTTAGATAGAGAGCCTGTTCCAGAAAGAAGAGCTATCACCAGAGATAACTGCAAAGAATATGAAGTGTGGAGGGCTGGGTGAAACTTAGCAAAGCCTGCTTGTACTCCCTGTGTCCCACTGTCTTTGCATGGCATAGCAAACATTTCTTTACCAGACATTTGTTTTTCCATCTCCATGTGAAGTCCCAGATGCCTACCCCTTCTCTTTAGCTTGAATGGCATATAAGCCATTGTCAATTGCCTCATTGTCTTTGGGCCTCAATTTTTATGGGGCCCCTGTACATATGAATTAAACTTGATTTTCTCCAATTAACTTGTCTCACCTCAATTTCATTCTTAAATCAGCTAGAAGAACCTACAAGAGTAGAGGAGAATTTTTTCCTTCTGGCAGAGGCCAAGAAAGATCTAAGAATATGGTGCTTGAGCAGAGACCAGAGTAAAATGAAGGAGGAAGTCATAAAAGCATTGAGGGGATCTTTCCAAGCAGAGGAAACAGAAAGTACTAAAGTCCTAAGCTGGGAGCCTACTTGATTTGTCCAAAGATCTGCAAGGGAACCAATGTGTCTAAAGCTCAATGAGCGAGGAAGAAAGTGGTAGACAGTGAGATCAGAGGAGTAGCCAGGGGTCCGATCCCAAAGGCCATATTTATAACTTTAGATTTCATTCTAAATGTGACAAGAAGCAAAAGTGTCATGAGAAAGGACTGATCTATTTTGTATCTCAAAAGCACTGCTTTGCTATGTGGAGAACTGCATAAGGGGGGTTGAAACTTAGAGTGGAAGAACATAGACCAGTTAGGAAGTTACAGGGGTGGTCCAAGCTAGAGATGATGAGGGCTTGGATTAGTGAGGTGAGAAGATATATTATCTGAAGGTAAAGGTAAGTTTTGCAGATGGATGGAATGAGGGATGTAAAAAAAGAGAGAGAGAAGAATTAATGATGACTCCAGAGTTTTGGCCTTGGCAACTGGGTAAAGGGGGCACTCTTTAATGAAAAGGGGGAACATTCAGTGGTGAGGAAATATGGAAATGGGAGAAATAGAAAGCAGTTGGTTGGGACAAATCCATAATGTGGTTTGAGAAATCTATGGTTATCCAAATGGAGATGCTGAATAGGCAGTTGGTATCTGGGGTTCAGGGGAGAAGTCAGGGCTAGAAATAAAAATTTGAGAGTCAAATGAAAAAAGATATTTAATGCCATGTATATTAGTCAGGGTTATCCATTAAAATAGAACCAGTAAGATATACCTATAGATAGAGATTTATTTTTTAAAATTGGCTCACAGTATTGTGGAGCTGGCAAGTCAGAAACCTATAGGACAGGACAGCAGGCTGGAAAGTCCAGCAGTCTTAACACTGTAATCTTGAGTCTGAAGGCAATCTGGAGGTACAATTTCTTCCTCTTCTGAAGACCTCAATCTTTTCTCTTAAGGCTGTCAACGAAAGAACATCCAGCCTAAGAAAAAGTCCTATAGGAGTTTATTTGAGCCAACTGACAGCAATTGCTGGGAAGCAAAATCTCAACAGATTGAGAAAATTCTCTGGAAAATGGCAGTTTTACAGCTTATTTTATATAGTAGAACCAAAGGAGAAGACCTAAGGGGAGTTACATGAAATCCACCGATGGTAGGTTAGGGAGGTGAGAGAAAACAAATCTCTGAGATTGAGGAAAGAGTAAAACAGAGAGAGACATACTTCTTTTACATTGATGGGTACAGGATAGTTAACATTTACGCACATAGAGATGGTATTTGGGCAACAACATAATAGTGAGGTGTTCTGTGGTCTCATACTCTGATGGAAGATTGTGCCCTGAGGGGTCTGGAAAAGGGGGATTACTCTGACAGTCCAAAGGTATATTATTTTAGATGCAAAATGAAAATAGGCAGACTCACTTTTTTTAAAGATGGGCTTTTGTTAAGGAATCTACTGGCCTACGATGCGACTACCCTCCATGACTCACCTTTAGTTAGGAATTTTTATGTTCAGACCATCTTATGTGGTTACTTTCAGTTTCTGAGTTTGTAAAGTCTACCATGCAAGCCTCTCCTGAGTTTGTTGGGTTGAGTGTGTGGCCCCTTTTTCATCTGCAAGGCCTACAACTGATTGGATGAAGCCCACTCACATTATGGAGAGGAATCTGGTTTACTCAAAGTCTACTGATTTCAACATTAATCACATCACAAAACACCTTAATAGCAACATCTAAACTAGTGTTTGACAAAAAATCTCGGCACCAACTTGACATATAAGATGAATCATCATATCATGGTACTAGATTAAATTACTCAGGGAATTAATATATTTAGAAAAATAAAGACAGTCTAGGACTGAGCCCTGGCAAAGTACAAATGAGAAGAGTCCAGCAAAGGAGCTTGAGAAGGAGCTGAAGGGAGGTAGGAAAAAAAACAAGAGAATGTGGTATCTCAGAAGCCGATGAAGAAATGCTCCAAAAATGAGGAAGATCAACTCTATCCAGTGCTGCCAAGAAATCCTGCAAAATAAGGACTGAGCCAGGGAAGTCACTGCTGATTTTTATGAAAATGATAGAGAGAAAGAAAGTCTAACTAGAGGAGCTTCAACAAGAAACAGAAAATGAGAAAGTGGAGGTAGTACTGATAGCCAACTCTTTGGAGAAGTTTTGCTATAAACAAAGTGGGAAAGTGGGAAAACGGCTGAGGAGGGATGTAGGATCAAGGAAGGTATTTTGTTGTTTTTGTTTTGCCTGAGAAGGAAATTATTATAGCATGGTTTTATGCTGAAGGAATGATCCAGTAGGGGGAAATTTGGCAATTTCCAAAGAGGAAAGGAGGAAGAGGAGATCCTTACAGAAGCAAAGTCCTTGGAATGCACATCTAATGTGCAACACAGACTTGGAAGTCACGTCTAGATTCTATCACTGATCAGAGAACCATGTTATCAAGTTGTCAGCCTCTCAGCTCTGCACCCTCCTACTACAAGCCCCTCTGTGGACCCTCTACCTCTTCATCCCACCCAAACCTCTTTGGATCTCTACACCCCAGCCCTAAGTCCTTTTTAAATCCCTTTAATTACCAAACCACAGGGCTTTGCTAACTCCCCATCATTCATCAAATCTTAGTTCAAATGTGCCTTCCTTGAGGAAGCCGTCACATAGGTCAAATCCCCTTATGAAATGTTCCCGTGTTACCATGTATTCTTTCTGCTTAGCCTATACCACAGTTGCAAGTATACATTTATTTATGATTATTTTATCAATGTCAGCCTCCACATCTAGAATAGCACAGTTCACTAGAACTTTCTGTGATGATAAAAATGCTCTATATATATAAAAAAAGAAAAAAAAAAAAAAGAAATGTTCTATACCATACCAACACTATCCAACCCAATAGCCACTCACCACATGTGACTATTCAGCACTTAAAATATGGCTAGTTCAAGTGCAGCCCAGAAGTTTTTATGTTATTTGTTTAATTAATTTAAATATAAATAGCCACATGTGGGCAGGGACCAGGGTTATTTATGCTCACCATGTTCCCAGAACGTAATACAGGGTCCACATATAGTAATTGCTCAATAAATATTTATTGAAAGATTCAATCTGTAAAATAGGATCTTATTAGTTAATTTGTGGATCACATCTTTTTTCAAAGAGGAAAGGGGAAAAACGACTTTATATGGCAACTGTCAAAAGTTCTCAGTCTTCCTTTAAAGGTGAATTTGATCTTTAACAATTTGCTCTACCCCAGAGGGTAGCTGGGGTAATAAATGAGAACATACTGGGTGGCCTGAGTAAAATAACATCTGCACTATGCCTATGAACATGCCTGGAATATAGTGGTGCTCAAATATGGTGGCACATCAACTTCACAGAGGGGAAGCAAATAACAGTGTGGGAAAGCTGGGGAAGGCCTTCAAAAAGCAAGTGATATCTATAAGGGAACCATATCTTGAGGAATAATGAAGGTAGTAGTAATGGGAGTAGAAGTGATGCCTAAGAATTTGTCACTGCTTATTATGTATGAGGCAAAAGTCTGGGTCTTTACATGGCTCATTTAATCTTCACAACAATCCAATGAGTGAGATACTATTATTTTTTTCCCATTTTATGGCTGAAAAAACAACTGAGGGATAGAGAGGATAATTATCTTGCCCTTGGTCACCTAGCTAATAATTGACAGAGCTGACTGACGCTCAGCCCTTGGCTCTTACCACAATGCTGTTCTACCTCTTGAACAGATTTTTTTCTAGGGAGCAATATGTACAAAGATATAGCAGAAGGAAAGACAACTGTGTGATGCTGCATGGGATACAGAAGCATAAGGAGATGAAACTATAAATCTATGTTAGATTCAGTTTGGGGTTCACAAGGCAGCTAGGGATCTGGCTCTTTTCCCTACATTCTCAGTTAAGCCTCAAAATCATCCAAGTATTACACCCATATTATAAAATTACAAACTGAAATTCCAGGAAGGGAACAATCTTGCCAAAGTTCACAAAGCAGGCATGTTAGACTTGCAATATAAATCCAGGTGTGTCTATCTCTAAATCCACTCTTTGTCTTACAATTCAAAGGTGTATGTAGTGAGGCACAGGCTAAAAAGAAGTAAAAGCAACATGCTTTAAGGCCAAAAAAGAAGCATTAACTTTCTGGCAATGACCAGGGCATACTTTATCCATGAAACATCTACCCTGAAAACTTTAAAATTCTGCTTGGGGAACCATGATTTCTGTGAAGCCTCTGAGCAAACATATAACTAGTCACTGTTTTATTTCTTACACCAAGCTACAGCAATGCTGTTTCCATGTCTGCCAACCTTAGAACTGCCACTTATTAAGCACCTGTGTGCCAGGAGCTTTACATTCTCATGAGTCATCTCAACAAGCCTTTGGGATATGTATTACCATCTCCATTTGCAGATGAGCAAACTCAAGGGCTGACAGCTAGTCTGGGATTTACGCCCTCATGCTCTTCTCTCTCCACCACACTATTTATCACTTGAGGGGCTGGTCTTTGTATCCCCAGTAAATGGCCCAGTGCCTTTCCCATAGTAGGCACTCAGTCAAGATTTCAATTCTAGAGGAAAGAAAACATTTTAATGTAGCAAACCTCTGGCCAGCAGAGCTTCAGGAGGTACAGGCTCTATTGCAGTAAACTCTCAGATGTCTCATCTTATAAAACGAGATCAGCCACCCTCACCACCAACCAAAGACGATGTGTATTAATAGTGATAAACAGATGAAAGAAGTGACACATAGCTTATTATTATTAACCTCTAAATTCTTAAACCCTATTTGAGAGTAGTTGATATTGAAAGGAACATCCCCTTCTAATTTCTCCAGGAGCCAAAATTCCAGAATCCCAAGATAGTTGATGACTGCCAGTCATTGGAGGAGGGCTGTGGTTATCTCGTGGAGCTGAGCCTGAAGGAGCCTTGGGTCTTCTGGCTGGCAACTAATACTCTAGACCCTGATTTGAACTAAGAGTGACCTATGTCTTATTTATATATTAAGACCAACTTTTCCACTTTAAAGATAGAGGAGAAAGAACATTGTAGCTCCCCACCAAAATATTTCTGAACTCCTTTATCTACAGATTTACAGTGCTTATTTAATCTTTCAATAATGTCAAGAACTCTTTTGAAACTGCCTTGCAATGAAAAAAGCTGGACTATCTCCTACTCTCCTTGATAGGGTTTAATATTAACCATTAAGTGAGTTTACTAGGGCTCTAGGTTAGTGTTCAGTCATTGGCCTTACTAAGTAGATAAACAATTTTCCACCTCACTGCCATCATATAATGACCATATTATGGTGCCCTATACTTATGATTTAAATAGGGAATAAGTGTATGGTTTATATGAAAATTATTGTACTAATCCCTTTAGATGAAGCAACCTCAGCTCTTCCATAGGCAAATCAAGATATGATTAGCATCATTAACTGACCTCTTATTTTCAGTGTGCACATAACTTTCCAAAATAAAAGCTTCACTTCCCAGACTCCTTTCAGCATATATATCTCCAAATGACTAAATTCTGGCCAATAGGATGTAAGCAAACTCATGTGCAACTTCTGGAAAATGTTCTGAAATGGAAAGGACATGCTCTCCTTCAATCCTTCTTCTAACTGGTGGCTGGAGCCTGGGTACCCATCTTGGAACATAAGGTGGAAGACAAATGCTGAGAGCTGTGGATCATGAAAATACGAGGACTCAACATTGGACCTAACACTTAGAGTATGATGAAAGCCCTGGACAGACTATCTCTCTCTAGACGTCTTTTAGGTGAGAGAGAAATAAGCTTATATCCAGTTTAAGCCACTGTCATTTTGGGTTTGCTGTCATGAGTGGCCAGACCTAATCCTAACTAAAACACTTTACATTATGTTAAAGGGAACACTTATATTTACATAAAGGAAATTATAAATAAGGAAATAAAGTAAAGGAAGAAAAAGTCATTCAGAGGCTCACCATCTGGGTACTATCAAAATCTAAGGCTCCTGTTGCACCCCACAGACTCCCTAAGAGCTCTTGCTCGTTCCCACAGCTCAGACCTCACCTACAGAGTAAACCTCCCACTCACCCAGAGCTAGGTACTCACCAGCCCACAGATCCACACTGGACAATCACAAGGTGTCCAAAACCAAATTCGTCATCTTCCCTGCTCTAACTCCTGTCTCCTGTCTCCCTGGATGGTACCTGCCACCCTCCTTTCTTCAGGCAGAGACCAAAGCAGAGCGCTTGCCAGCTTCCTCTCCTTCACCCTGCACGGGACTGTGATCATTGGTCTCCGCACTAAGACTCCCCGAAGGAAGAGCCGGATCTGTGTCACCTGCATTCCCTTGGGACCCACTACCCTGGCAAGACAGATGCACAAATATTTGAGTGATTATTTGTATTTCATTTCTTTCCTTCTGGTCCTTTTCCTTTGCTTTTTAAAGCAAGATGTGACTATTCTACAAAAACTAGTTTAAGCTCTTTGGAGTTTTTTAACATAATTTGCTTTTTATTTTTTGAAATATTGTCTTTATTTTTATTTGGTAAGCTCTTTGTGTTTTTTTTTAAATATGTTCCTTACTGATTTCTAGAGAGAGCAGAAGGGGAAGAGAGAGAAACTTCAATGTGAGAAAGAAATATCCATTGGCTGCCTCCTGCACACCCTGACTGGGGATCGAATCCACACAAGCTGGGCATGTGCCCTGACCGAGAATTCAACTGGCTACCTTTCTGTACACAGGACAGTGTTCAACCAACTGAGCCACACCGGCCAGGGCTTCTTTGTTTTCTTAAATAAACATATTACAGAAAATTCCCCCATGCTATTAAAAATTCTATGTGAATCATTTTTAATGGCAGCATAATATTACCTGTGTTAGTAGCTACAACTGAGCACTGAGTACATGTCAGGAACAGTACCAGCACTTTACATCCACCCTCATTAGATTCCCACTTTATAGATGAGGAAACAAAGGCTCACAGGAGCCAAGAGCCCTCTGCTTGTGGTGACTATGACTAGTGAAGGTGATACATTTATGTGTAAGAGCAGGTCCTCCAAGATTTGTTGAAAGAATGAAAAGAATCAACAATATACTGGATATACTAGAATGTATATCTAGCAATTAAAAAGAGATTTATCTTGTCTTATAAAAAGCTTAATTTAAATCAATCTTTTTTTATATTTAAGTACATTGGGAAGAGGAAATTAAACACTATGTTAGATGCATTACAAACATTATCTTATTTAATCCTAACAACTCAAACAGAGGAGTAACACTATCTTACCTGGTATGGATTTGAACCCAGGTCTGCATGATATAAAACTTATTTTCTACTTTCTATTTAGGAGAAATCCTTTTATAAAATGTGTGAGTTGTTTTCTTAAATGGATAATAAACTTCCCTACCCTCCTTGCATTCATTCCGAAACAGACATTTACTTACATAGTGGTATATATGTATGGATCCTTATGTCAATGCTACATAAGGATCCACACAGTGATTACTGGTTTCCATACCCATGATATACCGTTTATAAAAGAGCAAAGCACACATTAGAGGTCCAATCAGTGCGGTGGTAATTTCCACAAAAAGCACTAACACGGGTATATAAAGCAGCCTGGGAGGGGGGTTTTAGAGGGGAGCCCCATAACCAGCAAGATCGGAAACAGGTTAAATCAGAGAGTAATTCAACATTAAGGTCCTGGCCTTTGGAGCCAGATGCCCTAGTTTCAAGTTCCAGCTCTGCCACTGGTTGTACAACATTGAGCAAGTTATATAAGCTCTCTGTGCCTCATTTCCTCATCTGTGAATATAATCTCACAGAACATATGGTTAAATTAGTTAGCACCTAAGTGCTTAGAGCAATGGCTCATAGCAATTGCCATGTCAGGGCTTCCTGCCATTATTATTCCATGAGGAACATGAACAGACAATTCAGATAATGAATTACAATAAATACGATACAATTCAGATAATGTAATACAACATATAGAAAAATTTTGCCTCATTAATAATCAAAGAAATACAAATTAAAATAAAGACTCTTTTACCTCTCAAATTGGCAAACAATAATTTTTGAAAACCAATTATTATTTCTTAAAACTTCATTGAGCTTATGGGGTTATCAATTAGTACACATCACTTAAAAGGCTCTATAACCTGAGAAATCTTCACATTCTAACCTAGAAATTCATTCCAGTAATCTATCCTAAGAAAAAATTCTAAATACAGCAAAAACTTTATGTACAAAGAAAAGTATTTTTAACCTGCTATTCCATAACAGCAAAAAATTTGGCAAAACACTATTTGTCCAACCATAGTGAAGTGGTCAAGTAAATATACGGAATATTTTATAGCAACTTAGTAAATTATTAAGAACTTTAATAACATGCAAAATATTTATTAAATAAATTATAACACAGGATATATAAAAGATACACAAAAATATTAATAGTGGTTATCTCTGAATGTAACTATATGTGATTTTTGTATTGTATTGTACCACAGTCTTCAAATTTTCTAAACTAAACATTTTTACAGACAAAACCAAAATGTTTAAAGAATATTTTAAGCCTAATTCACAAAATAAACAGAACGACGTCCCATGGATCCCTACTTACTACAGGAAAAGCCTCTTTACTTGTCCGCTTTTCTCTCTCATCACTCTCTCTGCCACACACTCCTCTCTAGATTCACTCTAAATGAACAAGCCATGATGTTTTCTAATTTGCTTTTCTTTACAGCCATGAATTCCTTGCTTTTTTCCCACCAGGAAAACACCTATCCAATATCCTATCACAGCTGCTCTGTGATCTGACAGCCTTTCCAGATAGCTGATCACACTGAAATTAGAAGGCAGCAAACACAAACAAGTAGGATGAACTTAAAGAGTGAGACTGTGCCTTATCCATCTTTTTCTCTTGCCAGGGCTTGGCACATAAAATCGGTGCCCCAAAAACAACTGTTGAACGGATACGCATCAATATCAAAGTGGTGAAATGTGAGTTAGCCTGGGGTACCTGTGCATTGAGGGGCTTTTATTTGTTAAGGAAAGAGGACTGAGACACAGGCAGCCCTGGGCTTGACGTAGCCACACTGAGCAAGTTACTAAAATGCTGAGCATCTGCTTCCTTACTTGTAAAACAGAATTAAATCCAGCAACTCACAAAGTCATTGTGAGATTAAGTGAGAGGTGTGAAACACTGGCATATAAAAAAAGAAATTCAAATGTTAGATTCTGTCCTCTTGCTGAAGGCATTAAAGCCATGCAATCTATAAGCAGCCAGGGAACAAAGCTGATGCTCATCAGAACCCCATGCTAGTGACACAGGGCATCCAGATACACACTTCTGGCAAACTGTTACACAAGTCCTCTCAAACCTTATACTGTTTTCCACAGTGATAGCTGAAGAATGGCAGCAGCTGCCAGACCAAATTAAGATGATTATACTGAAGTCTGTTCCTCAGATTAAAACCACTGGGCAGGTACCTGAAGCCAAGACACAAGGCTTCATATATCAACAGGCCCTGTGAGTGGCAGCTCATCCACAGGGGTAGTTACGGTGCAGCTGGCATGGCGGCAGGTTGCACAACCTCCGGTGACAACAGCCGCCGTCACATCCAGGAACACTTATCATAGTATCATGAGCATCATACATAAGGCAGGCGGGGTGAGGCCTGAAAGGTTCTGAGGAAGCACAGGGAGGGACCAAGAATTACCAATGGGCTTACTAGCAGGTCAACTATCCTCCACATTAATACTTTTCTATACTTTGTTTCTTCATCATAAGAAGGTGATGTCACAACCTACCTCACTGATGTACTCTGAAGGTTGCGCAGGAGAACATGCATGAGCTTCGGGCACAGGGAAGACAGCATGCACGATTATTACCACTGCCCACACACATGCTAATACCTTGCCTTCCGGGTGCTCAGCTCCTCTCTCCAATACCAAACTTTGTAGATCTGAGTTGATCTTGATGGTTATTTTCAAGTAATAACCTTAATTTATATAGAGTGGTCTAACATACAGCCCAAAAGGAGGAAGAGGAAAATGTCAGGTTGGTGGGGAGGGTCCCTGGTGGCACAGCTTCCCTTCTTGATTTCCTGCGGTGATACTACCGCAAACTCAGGAATCACTGCCGTCACTCCATTACCAATCCAGTTAGGAGCCACATTGTACTGGCTGCCACAGTCCCCAACTTAAAAGGAAAGGAAAGGGGATTTCCTGTGGCAAAAAAAAAAGGCAAGCCTAATTCCATAGGAGTAGAAGGCATACAAGCCTAGTTCCCTACTCTGTTTCCAGTGCTTAGTAGAGCCTAGCACACAGCAAGCACTCAGTAACCATGCTGGATGAATAAATGCACCCACTTGATTCTATACCAGATACCCCTATCAACTGACTGTCTGGCTCTTTGAGAATCTAAGATCTACGCACTGGGGAGATTAGGTAGCAAGGCCAGTATAAAAATCAGGCCTGTGAGGGGATCTTCATGGAGCCCAGCAGAAACAGATGAGAAGCTGTTCATTCATGAAACCAGCACTTAGAGACCACATCAGCAATTCCAGTCCCAAAATTAAAACCTTCTAGAAGACATGGACCAGGTCATACATCTCTCCTGTGTGAGGCCCTGTACATGTTGGACAGTGTTCCTCCTAGGCTTAGACAAGTAAATCTCGCAGAGTCCCAAGTGCTTGGGTTAATAACACTCACACTTCCTACTTGCCCTAAAACCTGAGATATCAAACTTTTGGTGTCAGGACCCCTTTACACTCTTAAATAATTATTGAGGACCCCAAATAACTTTTGTTTATATGGGTCATAGATATTAATATTTATCATATTAGAAGTTAAAACTGAAACATTTAAAAATATTTATTTACTAATTCTCTTAAAATGAACAATAATAAACCCATTACATGTCTACATAACATACTTTAGTTAAAAATAACTATATTTTCAAAAATATATAGTGAAAAGGTTGGCATTACTTTACATTTTTACAAGTTTTTTAGTGTCTGGTTTAATATAAGAGCTAGATTCTCATATTTGCTTCTTAATATGAGAATGTCACATGTTGTGACATACTTTGTTTTGGTAGAGGTATATGATGAAAACCCTGAGTCACAAACACAAGTAGTTGGAGAAAAGGAGAAATACTTAATAGATTTTTCAGATGATTATGGATATTCTTCATTGATATGACACCAAAACTCAACAAGTAGTAGTTGATTAAAGGTTAACTGCACTGTGGACTCTAAAACCATGTGAAGGAGGTTTTCATACTCTATCCCATTAAGTCCATTGGTCCATCTTACACTTTGTATGGCTCTTTTACCCATGAATGATTTTGTAAGATCATACATTGATGATTCAGAAAATATCCAATCACTAAATTATGCAGATCTTCCAAATATTGACATATTTCAGTATACAACATCAAAAAAAATTATACTCATAAATATTGCCACCAACCTTATCAGAAAAGTCTTTTAAGTAAGCTATCAAACTCACATGGCAGATACAACTTCCAAAATTCTAATTTTCACCTGAAAACTCAAACTTTATCATTGGCAACAAATGCTGTCAGTTGTTTTCCTTGAAGTGATAGATCCACGTTATACATTTGGGGGAAATGTCTTCCAAATACCCAAGTCTGAATAACCGGAGTCTGACTCAGTCATTCCTTCAAGTATATACAGTGTTCCATGAAAAAAGCAGCTTGTTCAGTTGGCAACTCCAGCCACTAATTGCACAAGTGCTTTTCCTCGAGACACCATCATACTTCAAATAGCAAAAACACTCTATGCATACTCCCTCGTGACATACCTGTTACAAATAGGTATACTCAAAGGGTTGAGACTTAGTAAAGTTAATAACCTGTACGACCTAATGAGAACAGCCTTGAGTAAAACTGACATTTTCTTTTACTGTGAGTGTGTGGTAGTGAAGCCTACAATATACACTAGTCTAGTTTGATGCCCCCACTTAGATTCTTCTTAGACACCAGCAGTTGTACCCACCACCACTTCTGCACTATCAGCGAACGGCTCAATGGTGTAAACAGCATCTTAACATGATCATGAAACAGTTTTGAACTTGAGGGCCCCGGAAAGGCCTCAGGCACCTCCAGGGGTCTGCAGACCACATTCTGAGAATGCTGCCGCACTCTGTAAATCCTGATCGGTTTCTGCAAGCTGCCCAAGTCCCAGACTGTCAGTGAGCAGGAGGAGGATGATAGTTTCTTATGTGGTGAAGCAGCAGGTGAGGACACAGAGGACCACCACCTCCTCAACTAGCCAGAGGCTGCCGTCCTTCAACTACAGAAGCTGGCTTAATCAATCCTATCCCAACTCACATACTTCCAGTTTCTCAGGCAGGACTTTAGCAAGGCCTGAGGGGGGGCTCTCAGCCGTGATCTATAGACCTGTGGCCACTTCTACAGTAATGGAAAGGAGCTTCCTGTCTGATTAATGTTGCCAGAATTAAAGTTTCTAAAGTACGTGACATTTGCCTTTACCAACCTCCCATTCACCTTTTGGCACCTTTGCCAACCAACCTGCCTGCGGACTCACGCCCAGAAGCACTCGGCACCTCCGTCCTCCCCATCCGCTTCCAGTGCTACCTGCCTTATTTCCCATCCTATGGACATGCTCATTTGCTTTCTCTTCTTAGTTTAATCATCTTGTTGTGGCTTTTTTCTAATTCATACCAAGTTGCCAGTGACTTAACTCTCCCAGGAAAATTTACTTTTTAAAAAATATGTCTTTACTGATTTCAAAGAGAGGGAGGGAGAGGGATAGAGAGAGATAGAAACATCAATGATGAGAGAGTCATTGATCGGTTGCCTCCTAAACACCCCCTGCTGAGGGTCGAGCCCGAAACCTGGGCATGTGCCCTGACCAGGAATCGAACTGTGATCTCCTGGATCATAGGTCGATGCTCAACCACTGAGCCATACTGGCCTGGCAAAACTTACATTTTTAAAAGGCTACTTTTTGGCCCAGGTGAAATTTTAATTGAGATTTTCCTTCCATGTACTATGGAGTGTTTAGGGCCAAGAGTCTTCCTCGATGGAGGAATAGAAAGGTCATGCTAGAGAGGACTCACAATATGGCATTAGGGAAAAAACACAGACTTTGGAATTAGACAGGCTTGTGTCCAAATTAAGGAGCCACTACTTATATGACTTTAGGAAAGTTATGTGACTACTCTGGGATTTGGTTTCCTCATCTGTAAAATATGGGTAATATTTTCCTTGCAGAGTTCTTATGAGGATTAATATTGTACATAAACCCAGCATCATCCCTATGAAACAGCAGGGATTCAGTAAGTGGCAGTTATTATCTGAGTCTCTCTGTGTTGGTCAATCTGTCTTTAGAAGCATCAAATAATAGTTTCCTGCCCCACAACTGCCACCTTCCTCCTGACCCTAGATACGAGCTTTCAATCCCAATTACCATGAGTGTCTCCAGCTGAGTCTCTTCTCTGTTTCATTCCTTTGGAGACAGGGCTGAAACTATAAATGCCCAGGACTCTGCTTCCCCAAGCTACCAGGCATGAAGATGACCTATGCTTCCTGATGGGGGGGCACTTTTCCTATAGAAATGATGATGCCAGGCACTTGATCAGATTCCTAATAATGTTTGACGAATGAGTCTTTGGGATTTTCTGGCGCATGACCAAAACACATGAGCACCATGTTCTAGGAAGAGGCTTTCTGTTTTATTCCACCAACCTTTCTTTCCAGCCACATGCAACTATTTCCCAGTGGTTCCTTTTGTGGATCTTTATCCCTACTGGTCTTTGCATGTCCTTTCCACAATTTTTGACTGCATCTCAATTTATATTTAATTCAAATACTATTTGGTATGGTCTGCCAGAAAGGAGACAAATTTGCAAAAATAATAAAGTTACCATAAAACCAGCAAATGCTATCCCTGTAACTAGACTCAAAGTTAATGGGAAGAATGATTTCAACAACAGGAAACTCAGAATTATACCAAGGCTATAAACTAGGTAAAGATTAGAGGTAAATATGATTTGTCCCTGGAAAATGCCCCATCTAAATGGCAAAAAGAGAGGAGTCAAGTGGTAAGAACTCACTAAACAATAAAATCCTCAAGGAAGAAAAATAAAAGCCAGGCAAAATAAATTACATAAAGCGTACAGTCAGCAGATACAACAGAATATTAATATTAAACAGAATCTTACCTGTCTGATCAAGTTCGAGCAAAAAATAAGGAACACACATCGATTTAAATAACTTCTTTACCTGGAAAAAGTCGAGAAACAAGGGGAGAATGTCAAGGAGAAGCAGCAGCGGCCCACAGAAGAGTTGCTTACCCAGCTCTGTTACTGCCCCTTCCTTAATCAGCCTTCTCCTTGGAAACTTTCCAGTTCATTTTCACATAACCCACAACAATCTTCCTGCTGATAGTAATGCTACTTAAAAGGGTACTTAAGCCCTGGCCGGAGTGGCTCAGTTGGTTGGTCATCACTCCCTGCACCAAAAGGCTGCTGGTTCGATTTCCAGCTAGGGCCCACGCCTGGATGGTGGTCTCAGTCCCCAGTAAGGAGAGTGCAGGAGGCAGCCAATCAATGTACTGCTCTCACACCGATGTTCCTCTTCCTCTCTCCGTAAAAGTCAATTTTTTTAAAAAGGGTATTTTAGGTCTCTTGATTTTATTCTATTTTCTCTAATTCACCCATATGGATTCATAAAATATATTTTACATGTTTATTGACACAGTCAACCCCACTATAAAATTGATTTAATATTAACCATGTTTTAAAAGCCTCTGGAATACTTAATGTTTCCAAAACATTATGTTGCAATCCTGAGGAAAAGTCGTATGCTCAAGATTATACAGAAACCAAAATTTTACTTGAAGGTTAATAGTTTTGCCAAATTTAGATCACTAAAATAATATTTAAATTACTAATAAAAGAGGCTTTAAAGTGACATTTACATACAATTCACAGTCTGTCATTAATAGGAAAGTTTAGAACCACATTCCTTCAGCTTACACAATAAAATGAAAAAGGCCAGAGTAACCTGGAGTTCACAGAAATGGTCAATCAAAGGAAGGTGCTCTTGTCCCACTCTAATCTAACTACTAAATGTGCAGGCTTCCCATTGTACAGAAGTACACTGGAGGGTTTCTATCATTGGTATAGAACCAAGTACAACATTTTGACAAAAATGAGAGAACAAATGCATTCACACACCTTGGTCACCTTCCTCTTACACTCCCTTTGGACAGTACCTATGCCCCAGTCTGAACTCAGCTCCCTCTGGCAACATGCACTTAAAATAACAGTAATCCTTTTGAAGAATGCTGGGGTGAGTAGAGGAATTTAAGGAATTGGGCAGGAAAGCTACAGCTGGGACACCACCTGGATATTACAATATTGATTTTCTAAGACTAAAAGTAAGTTCATACACATATAAAATCATGGACTCATTAGATTTCTTAGCCGCTCAGGTTTAGAAATAAACCATTTGCAGTTTGTTACAAACACACACACAAGTTTTCCAGATTTAGAGAGTAAGTCCTAAACGCAGCTCCTAAAAGCAATTCTCAAACTCTGATAATATGTAAATATAGAAAACATACTCTTTAGATTCCAGAGAAAACATGACCCCATTTCAAGAAACCATTCTGTAGGTTATTTTAACTCTGATTAAACTTTAGCATGGTTCCACCATTCAAGATTCAAGATCTGTCTGTCTTGATATCAGAAGTGCCAGCTTCTAGAACGTTCTTACTAAGAAAACTAGAGGATGAAACTTTGCCTGTAAAATAGACACTTTATTGAGAAGTGGAAGTAGATCTGCATATCAAGCAATAGGTAGGCTGCAACGAGACATCATCTGCTAATTCCAACTGCATACCCTCCTTCCCACTGAAATATTTGTAAGAAACAAATACCACATTTTCTGCAAGGGTAGGGAGGGTTTATCTTTGTACTTTAAAGCCTCTTCTTTGCAGTAGGATGCATTAGAAGCACATGGTAACGTGCTAGGTAACAAGCGAGAAACTAACCTGATGCAGAAGTTCATTTCTTTGTGGGCATTTCTCAATTAATGCAAGTTATATTACTGATCCCAGAGAGAAATACAAATTAATTAGAGCAATTATAAATTAAGTTGCTCTATTCTCATTTACTCACATCACAATTGTTAAATGAGATGATAAAACCAAAACTGAAGGAAATAACCTGGGGAAATTCTAGTTAATGGCATTTAAAAAAAAAAAGAATGTAAATAACCAAGTATATAAGCTACACCCCCACAGAAGAAAGTCACCAGGAGAAAATTTTACCAGGAGAGACGCCTAACTATCCTTCATAGCCAAAAATATTGAAAATTAACTTATGTCAGTTGGCACAAACCTGAAAATAGCTTTTATATTATGTATTTGGAAAAGCTAAGGAACTGGTATTGATCAAGGTAAACCCAGAAGATGTTTGTCCAGAAGACTTGGCATATCCAGGAATTTTTCAGATAATGACAGTAAATAAAACTGCCAGAACTACTATACTTTTATAAAAATAAGCATGCAAATCACCTGCCACAGATTTTTAAGGAAAAGTTGATCATTCCCAGAGTACATTTAATTAAGTAAAACAGAAAAAGAAAAAGGCTAGGCTTTGCCTTTTCAGAGACGAGGAGGAGAGCTAGAAATGAAGAAGCTAGTAGAATTCAGGGATAAGGTAGCAGGATGAGTCATTACCGTGGAAAAGATCTGCAGGGAACAGGAGACCTAACCGCCTATCCTGATCACACTAGCCCAACCCTTCATTGCATAACTAGAGCAGCGTCCAAATTGGAATGGTCCAATTCTCTAGAAGTGTTTTTAAAATATAAGTGACTAAAACATGTGTGGCACATAGTAGGCACTCAAGTGGTAGCTATTATTAATATAAGCGTGTACTGAGTGCTCCCGAGTGGTTTCACGCAGATTTGAAATCATCTGGGCCTCATAATAAAGCTGTGTGTTTAACAGCTAGTAGAGAAGATGGTATCATCCTTATGTTGTTGTTGAGGAAACAGATTTACGAAATGAGAACTGAGCCCTTTTAACTGCAGCGTTCCTTTTACTATCCATCATGGGCATGAAGCTCTGAAGGGAGAGGCTAGCCTAGAAAAAGTAACCCCTCCTTACTAGGACTAATTGTACTTGGGATAGAGTCAGATATTTGTAGACTGCGATCTAGCCAAGCCTCTGTATTGATGGAAGGAAGGCCACCATCCAAGGTTTTAGGTCCTGACAGGAAGACAGAAAAAGCAAGGAGTTCTTTTATTTAACAAACACTTACATAGCACTATGTGCCAGGCATGTTGTATGGCTTTTAGAAATATTAAAGAATTTAATCAAACTTATGAGATAGGTATTATTCTTATGCATATTTTACTAGGTAAGGAAACTAAGGCCCAGCAGGTAAATAAGTTAATCAAGGTCACATGGCTAATAGGTCACAGAGCCAAGATCCAAATTCTGACTTCAGAGTCCTAACTCCTAACCATTTTTGGTAACAGAAAAGATTGAACAACCACATAGTTTCAAAGCTAAAAAAAAAATCAACTAGTAATCAACTAGTCCAAGCCCCTCACTTTAAAGATTAAACAAATAGGGAGAGGAACCTCAACACTGGACACGATCACCCTAGCTGGTCTTGCTCAGTGGTTAGAGCACTGGCCTGTGGACTGAAGTGTTCCAGTTCAATTCCTGGTCAAGGGCACGTACTTCGGTTACAGGCTCGATTCCCAGCCCCGGTTGGGGTGGGTGTGGGAGGCAACCAGTTGATATGTCTCTCTCACATCAATGTTTCTCTCTCTCTGTCTCTCACCCTCCCTTCCACTCTCTCTAAAAGATCAATGGAAAAAATGTACTCGTGTGAGCATTAACAAAAAAATTTTAAAAGTGCACAAGATCACCAGAGCTAGATAATTAGCCCCCAGAGGCCAGGAATTATACCTCAGATTCCTGATACCCAGCCCCCTTCTAAATTCTCTATCACTTATACTCATCATTTAAAATTTACAGTGGGTTATCCTAGGTCTTTTTCTTTTTAAGATTCTGTTCTGCCTTCTCAGTTTGACTAAAGCCCCTAGTGATGGCAGTTGTGTCTCCTATCTTTTTGCAGTAAGACATTAGGAGAGATGGGGCCTTGGTGGCAATGACACAAGCATGTTCAATGAGAAACAAATGCAAGGTTCTCCCTACTTTAACTGTTCCCACTGCGTGCCCATCTTCCCTTTTTCTTCTTTTTGGAAAAATAGCACACACACAGACAGAGCCAAAAAAGCCTTTCTCTATGTAAGACTTCCAGAATAAAAAGGCTTCCAAATAAAACCCCCCTGAGAGCTGGAAAGTAAGTCAAGAGACAAAGAAGCTGAAAGGAGATGGAACTTAATAAATTACTCTACAGGTGATCCTGGACAGAAGGCCAGTTATGCTAACCTAAAAGTCCATTGTGTCTAGTTCTAGAACTACCCTGAGTACAATTTAAAGCTAAACTTCAGTGACATTTAAACTCCCTCAACCTTCCTATAAAGCACCAGAACAGGTTTGTCTTTCAACTCTCACCTTCATGCTAAGGTTAAATCACAGTGACCACTGAACTTTTCCCTCTGATCACCTAAGGTGAAGAACCAAGTAGGAAGCACAGTTGATTCTTTGTGAAATCATTTTCCCCATAATAAACCAGAGCATGAAGAGATATTTATCAAAAGTTCAGAGTGCCCCAAGTAACAGCTCCTTAAGAAATATTCCCTATAGACATGACTAAAAGAGCAGCAAAACCCCCCCACCCTAACTTTCCCTGACCCTGACCCTGACCCTGACCACCTGAAACATCTAGTACTTTGCAAAGGCTCAGAAAAACATGACACAGGCAGTATTTTTTTTCTCAAATCAACATTCCCCAAGTACTCTGCAGCAAGTTACACCTACCCCCACCCCCATACTAAGGGGAAATCCAGTTGTTTACACCTGAGCTCAAAAGTCTGTCAGATTTCTATAATTCAACAACTTGTTGCCAACCCTTGAGGTTACAGCCTTACCTCAGTACAGTGTCTGCACGTGGACTTGCTGAAGATGACCACAGGGTGGCTGTCTATATAGGCCCGCAGCCTGGCTCTGGGGTCTGCGATGGCTGTGCTGGTGGGTGCGGAGGGGCCACTCACATCAGTGGCTGGGGTTTCCGGCAAAGTTTGGCTAGAGAGATGATGATCCTTAGCTAGAAGTGACGGAAGCAAAGACGGTAATTATCAGAAAGCAAAACAGAATGATGCGTTTTCTAATATTAGGCGCACTCTAAAAGCCTTACAATTTTAGCCCCAAGAACCAAAATAAGCAATCTGAGGAAGGACTCTAACATGGATTGTACAATTAGTTCTGTCACCTGACTAGAGACTTTGGGCAACTCACTCGACATTTCCAACTCATTTTGCCACACTCAAAATTAGTTCTCAGGGGATCTGGACAAATGAAAGCAAGAGTGTAGACATGGAGGGCCCCTTTTACCCCACCCCCACTCCCCACCATGGTTTAAATGAGAGAGGCCAAGGATCAGACATGTCCCCTTCTCACAAACCCTGCTCGCAGACACAGGCACACACCACCTAACCCAAGGCTTACTCTTTTTTTCTCCGACTAAGTCCTGGATAAGCAGACAAATCTGTGGGACCTTCAGGCCACAGGCACAGCTAGCTTCCAAAAAAAGAGTTTCTTTAGATCCTCGTTTCCTCCTCAGGATTTTGCCGTGGCCCAACCTGGCACCAGAACAAACATGATCCAGCCTAGTGCCATGTCATCCCCACATGGCAGTATTGTCATCCTGGACATTATCACCAGCCAAAGCCTCTGAGAGATTGCTACCTCTGGCTTGTAAATGTTTAAACTAGCTATTGACTTCAGGGCCCGCAAACAAACCAAGCTCAATCCTGCCCTTATGACTTGCTTCATAAGTGATTTCCTCTCATTTCTGCTACCCATTCTCTTCAATGTCATCATCTTCACAGTTGATATTCATGTTCACCCAGAACTAAGGAAATTTAAGTGATGGAGCTAGGATTCAAATCTAGGTGATAATTCTCTAGAACCCATACTTTTTTCAAAAACAACTTTATTGACATATAATTCACATACCATAAAATTTAGCAATTCAATGGTTTTCGTGTATTAACAGAGTTGTGCATCCATCATCACAACCAATTATAGAACATTTTCATTACCCCCCAAGACAAACCTTGTACTCATTAGAAGTCACTCCCTATTTTCCCCCAGCAAGCCTGTGCCTCCCCCACATCTAGGCAACCATTAATCTATTTTCTGGAATCATACAATATATAGTCTTTTGTGACTAGCTTCTTTCACTTACATAATATTTTCAAAGCTCACCCATGCTATAGCATGTATCCAGTACTTCATTTATTTTTTATTACCAAATAATATTCCATTGCATAGTTTTACCACATTTTATTTATCTATTCATCAGTTGATGGACATTTGGGTTATTTCTACTTTTTGGCTGTTGTGAATAGAGTTGCTATGGACATTCATGGAGAGTTTTTTGTTTGAACACTTGTTTTCAATTCTTTTGAGTAAATACCAGGGAGTAGAACTGTGGGGTCAAGTTAAATCTTTGAGGAAGCACCACTCCTTTCCAAAGCAGTGACACTATTTTACATTACCGCTAGCAGCGGAGGGGGGTCTCCCAATTTCTCCACATCCTTGCCAACACTTATGATCTGTCTTTTTAATTCTAGCCATCATTGTGTATGTGCACATACATATAAACATATATTTTAAATGTTCACTGGTAATTCTAAGATTCACTTCTAATTAAGAACTGTTGGATTAAGGCAGCATGACCCACCAAAGACATTTCAAAAAATTAAAATTAAACTCTGGTTTTTATTTTCCTCTTTTCTATTTTGCTTTTTAAAATTTTTTATTAAATTTATTGGAGTGAACTTTGTTAATAAAATTATATAGGTTTCAAATGTACAATTCTATAATACATTATCTCTATATTGCACTGTGTATGTACCACCCCAAGTCAAGTCTCCTTCCCTCACCATATATTTGACTCCCTTTACCCTTTCCTACACCCACCCCCCTTCCCTCTGGTGACCACCACACAGTTGTTTGTGTCTATGAGTTTTTATTTGTTTTTTTGTCTTGTTTGTTCATTTGTTGCTTTCAGTCTTATATCCCACATATGAGTGAAATCACATGGTTCTAGACTTTTTTCATCTGAGTTATTTCGCTTAGCATGATATTCTCAAGATTCATCCATGTTGTCACAAATGGCAGTATTTCATCTTTTCTTATGGCTGAGTTTTGTATACATGTCCCACATCTTCTTTATCCAGTCCTCTATCAAAGGATACTTTGGTTGTTTCCATGTATTGGCCACTGTGAATGATGCTGCAATGAACATAGGGGTGCATATATCTTTACAAATAAATGTTTTCAAATTTTTCAGGTAGATACCCAGAAGAGGGGTTGCTAGGTCATATGGTAACTCCATTCTTAATTTTTTGCAAAACCTCCATCCTGTTTTGCATAGTGGCTGCACCAATTTACACTTCTACCAGCAATGAATGAGGCTTTCTTTTTCTCCACAACCTCTCCATCACTTGTTATTACTTGTCTTGTTGATGGTAGCCATTCTAACAGGTATGAAGTGGTATCTGACTGTGGTTTTGATTGGCATTTCCCTAATAGGTAGTGATTTTCTTCATACATCTGTTGGCCATTTGTATGTCTGTCCAGGTCCTCTGCCCATTTTTTAATTGGGTTGTTTTTGTTGTTGAGTTGTATGAGTTCTTTATAGATTTTGGATATTAACTCCCTATCAGAGGTGTTGTTTACAAATATTTTCTCCCATTCAGTTGGTTGCCTTTTTATTTTGATGATAGTTCCTTTCGCTGTGCAGAAGCTTTTTAATTTTATCTAGTCCCGTTCATTTATTTTTGCCTTTACTTCCCTTGCCTTTGAATTTTAGAAGGCAACATGGAAATAAGGATTCTTAGTGGTAACATCTCATGGAAAGAGAATCACAGAACGTCAATATGGGAAAGATATTTGGGGTTAAGAGGCCAACCTATTCATTCTACTGGTGAAGAAACTGAGCTCCAGAGAGGTAATTAATCGGTGTGGGAATCAAGGCTGCCACACAAGCCTCCTGATTTCATTATGCCTCACTGACTCCTTCGACTTCGAGGGATGACTAACTCTAAAAGCAGGTGATAATTCCTTACATAATATCTACACTTAGGGCACCACCCACCTATTAAGCTCAGGTATTTGCCAATACACAGAACACAGTATTCAGGGCCATTACAAGGAAAACAATATCTTCTATGATTAAAAAAAGCTGCAATCTGACTTCGAAGAGACTGTTCACCAAGAATAATAAACAAATGGATAGATAATTAATTAATTAACAACAGATTGCCCAACTAATCAAAATCATCAGGATTTTTCCTTAAATTCTGCCTCTAACATAAAAGGCAAATAAAATTTTACTTAGAAGTTTATTAATTGTTTTTAAATTTTCCCCCTCAATTTTGAAATGAAATTTGAAGCAGCATTCAAAGAAATATATTAACTAAATATTGCAGGAACAGCACAGAACCAAGTGATCAGAGAAACTTAAATAAAGTTGTAATTATTAGTTTCTTCCATTTTGTCCCAACTATTCTGCCTAAGATCAATTCCTAGTATTTGGATCCAGAAAGTACCTACTATGCATTGGTGAAAACTCAGACTAAAGGGTAAAAATAAAATGTGCTCCATAGTTACATTTATAAAAATAAACAGAGACATCAATAAAAGATTGGATAGCTCAGAAATAAATATAGGATAATTTATGATAAAAAGGCATTACAAAGCAATAAAGAGAGAAAGTATTTTTTAAATAGTGTGGTAATAATGGCTTGATAATTTGGAAAATAAGTTTTTTCACTTATCCCTTACTATGTAACAAAGCATGTTAAATGGAACCTTTTCCAGATCTCTAATGAGGTGATAACTTCCTAAGCTTAGAAGTAAATACAAAGGAAAAGAGCAACAAGTTGTAGTGCAAAATAATAATAGTAATAATAATATTTTTTAAAGCAAAAGAGCAGCCTAGGGAAAGCATTTAAATAACAATAAATTAATAAATAACAACAAAAAGAACTCGAGCAAGTTGGTTAGGAAACAGAAGGACCACGAATGCTAAAATGAATGAAGAACAGGAACAGCCAAATCAGTAGAAAGAAAACAGCAAAGCTAGAATAAAAAGGTCAATTTATTTCACTTTATTCCAAAATCGGAAATGCAGATTAAAGCAATGAAGTGTGATTTCTCATCTATTAAAAATGATAACCCCAGTGCGGGTATATGTACATGGAGGTGAGTCCATGGACACGGGGGGGGGGGGGGGGGGGGGGCGTGCAGGGAAGTATAATATAAATTAGTATTATTTTTTTGGAAAATAATTTGACAGTGTGGATCAAGAGCCATTGAAGTGGCCATACCTCTTAACCGGAACTTTTACTTATGGGAATTTGCCTTTTAAAAAATTTTAAATAATAAAAACATCATACTAACAAAATTGATCTCTACCTCCTACTCTTCTCGCAGGAAAAACTTCCAGTACTTTTTATTACTATAAGTAGCATCACCCAGTTAAAGGGGAAATTTCCAAATTTCTTTTCAATGTGAGTTCTATAGCTTTAGGATTAATCATGTTAAATTCCTGTAAAACTCAAAGGAACAAAGTAGGCCGCTGCCCTAACTATCAACACACTCTACTCCCTACCTCCTGCACATGTCCATTCCCTTTCCAAGGACAGAGACAAAGTTCTCTCTTGCCTCAGCTCCCCTTCTCCCTCCAAAGGCTAAGTGGCAAACAGATTCTGTCCCTGCTCTCCAGCCTACTTCACCCGTTTCTATTCCCAATCCTCAATCTCCTCTTTTTACCAAATTATTAGCAATAGTTTCATTATAACATCATTGGTTAAAGTAAAAAAAACTGGAAGCAACAGATGTCCAACATTACGGGAATAGCTAAATTATAGTAGCTCTCTTGTTTTTCAGTAATTTCAATGGCTGCATACTACTCAAGGTTAAAAACAACATGGAAATGGTTTGACATAATGTTAACTGAAAAGAAACAGAATACCAAATCCTATGTACCACAGTTTTACAATTATGTGAAACTGCATACAGGAGTCCTAAAAAGGGATATGCAAAATGGTCATATAAGTTATAATGGCATGATAGGACTACACATGGCTGCTTCTTTCTTGTATTCCTCAATTTTTTTAATTTTTATTTTTTGCAAAACATAATAATTGGCCACAAATTGGAACGTATGATCCTTAGATCTTGGATCCAAAAAAAAAAAAAAAATTAAGGAGACAACTGAGTACATTTTAATGTGGCCTTATATTGGATAATATTATTGTATCAACATTAAGTCCACTGGGTTTCTATAGAAGAATACTTGTTCATAGCAGACACATGCTGAAATATTTATGGGTGAAATTCATGATGTCTGCAAGTTATTTCAAATGGTTCAAGTAAAAATATGTGTGTGGATGGGGGGAGGTATGGGGGAAAATAAAACAAATGTAGCAAAATGTAATTCTTATGAAGGGATTATGGGTAATCATATTACTCTTTCAGCTTTTCTGTAGACTGGGTGAATTGCTAGGTTGCTGAGGTAGTAGCTTTCAAAACTTTTCTGTGGAGCCAGTAACAGTGTATTTCTGTTCAGATTTGTGGGGGAAGTTTGGCTCATTCATCTTTATTCCATCACAGTCAGTTATGTTCCTGCAAGGAGGCTGCTTTGCATTTGAAAAACTCAGGAAGTTGTAAATCAGCCAAATCTGGATACCTCCATCTGTAGCTAATAAGGAGCCTCTGGGACTGATTTCTTGATTTCCTTTGTTCAGGCAGAATCCCAGAGACTTCTCTGATACAATATAAACACCTCTAAACTTAGTTTCCTAGATCATTGGCCCTTAAAATGTAGTAGCCACACCTTTGAAGGTCCCTAAGGTCAAAACTATTTTCAAGATGTTCTTTGCCTTTTTCACTGTTGGGGTCCTTAATAATGTTTGAGTGAAGGGGTCCTGAGACCAAAAGTTTGAAAACCACCAATCATGACATTTTGAAAAGTTTGAAAGAAAGGATATGTGAAAAGTACGATTTCCAAAGGAGCTAAAATTTTTATCTAGGATTCCTGCCCCCAAATTCTCTTAAAATTAAAGGAAGTGAACACAAGCTGGTATCTCTTCCAAAGCCCCCAAAACTAACTGGAACAGAGCAGTCTTTCCGTCTAGGTCTCTCTTCAAAAGAAAAAAAAATGGTTTTGTTGTCATTTTTGTTGCTGTTGTGAGCTCTAATTCATGGCACTTAAAACAAAATGTAATAAAAAGAAAAAAAAGATGATGATGATGTAGCTTGACTCCTACTAAGGAACAGATTCAACAGTGTTCCCTCCTTCTTGATCCTTACACATTGTCTGAGGCTACGAAGGCCTGTGTTTCTATATTGTGGTCTAAAACCCAGCCGAAGATTATTATTAGAGCTGATTGATCAGACTTTTGAGAGGCCCAGGTCAAGGCTCACAAAGGATGAAAGAAGTAACTTGTGAACTTCAAAGCAGGGAAACAAGGGAAAGCAAAATGCAAGGCTAAACACACACTGAACCTACCACTTGCTGGGACTTGAATCCTTGCCTTTAATAAGCAACATGATCACTTCACATGTGATGATAAAAATTTTATAATCCTCCACTCTGCCTGCTCTCATCACTTTCTGGTTTGTAGGTTTGTCATGTGCCTGTTTTTACTCTGTTGCCTGGGGGTTAAAAGCATCTGGATTGTCAGATGTCAGAAGAAATGAAGGATTTCTGCAGATCCCATAGCTCTTAAACAGCACCTTTTATTCAACTCAAGTACAAAGTGTTTTGCAAACACACTGCCACGTCAGATTTCTTTTAAGAAATTAATAATTTTAATAATATTTTACTCAATGCACAAAACACACAGAATATTACTACACTTGGGTCTAACAAGACTCCATCAAATGAGAAGTTCTTCCATAAAAACCTAAGAGTAGGGAAGCTTAAATGGGGAAGCATGACATGATCTATAAAGTGAAGAAGACAAGCTAATTATATATATGTGCTTTTTAAAGTCTGCAGGGTATGAGCCACGCTGGAAAATAAGACAGAAATATTTGTGGAAACACGAGGAAGACTAAAGACTCCTTAAAGGACATGATCATGACTCTCTGACACTGAGCATAATAAATACCCCTTGGTTTTTAGTATTATTTACTTACCAAACTGAAACACAAGGTGGTTTTTTAGCCTTAAAAGGGGTTTTTAGTTCTTACAAAGAACTTGACATATGAAGTACTTATGTTCAAAGCAAGCTGCTACAAAAAGGCCTACAACATTATGGTTATAGCTCTTCCTTTCGTCTCCTTCAAAGGAGTCCTATTAGACGGTTAAAATTAAACCTAGATTGTGTTGCGGGTCCTAGCTAAGGAGGAATTTCCTACTTGCCTTACTCTACAGTTATTCTAATATGATTTTTTGCCATGTACAGGATTCAGTGGCTATATGAGCCTGAAAATATAGACATTTGAAAGGCAATATCTCTTCCCCCAAGGACTGGTTTTTCGAATGATTTATGATAGGAGAAACCATGCCAGAGTTCAAGTGTACTGTCCCTGGAAGCTCTTTGTGTGTGTGTGTGTGGGAGTGGGGGGTTAGTCTTAGTTTACTCAGACCTAGAGTGTTCTGTCACAGTTAGGGCCTACCACAGGGACCTTGGAAGGATTACTGAAGGCCAAATGGAAGAAGAAGAAAAATCCAATTTCCTTTTGCCTAGCTGTTAAATTTTATATTGATGCTGTTACTAAGATAAGAAAATAATTTTAAAGGTAATACTACAGAACTTCTTAAAAATAAAAAGTATAAAATCATTAAAATAAAAATTTAAAGTTTTCCTTACTGTATCACCTTTTAAAAATGACTTAAGAGATCAGGTTTTTCTTATGTATTAGAAATATATCCTTGGCTTATTAATGCCCTCTGGACTTCAATTTCTTTATCTGTGATATAAGAGTTGGTCTAGATACACGCAAAATTTCTGCAAATATGTCTTTCATGGCATATATGTGAAGAAAATATAGGTGCTACTTTTGGATGCATAATATACCCACAATAAAACGTGAATTACAGTCATTAAAATATAAAAGGATTATGTGGGAAATTACTAAACTGATCACACACACACACACACCCCTACTAAATAATATTTAAGAGCTAACTAAAAAGCTCTCACCTACACTAGGTCTTTAATTCTCATGTCACTAAGCTTGCTTTGAACATACATACTGAAAATATTTCGCATTTTTTGTGTTCTTTGTTACCTAATGAGTGTTAAGAATGGCCAATAAATGGAATAATCATAGTAAACTAAAATGTTCAGTCAATACAATCAACACTGGGGTTTTAAAGAAACTGTCTAATCTTTCCAGTGCTCTCATAAAAGGTTTAGAAATATAAGATAAAAGATAAGGTTACATTGCATTTGAACAAATTTCCTTTAACCCAGGGTATAAGAGAAAACTATAGAAAGCAGGGGTATATAGAAGCCCCTCTGATTCAGCAACATTTTCACATGTACACACATACACATGCAAAGAATACCAGGAGAAAAAAACTTAAGATACCCTACCAATCTACATAATCTTGTCCAGAAAATACATGGAGAAGAACCATTCTTGCTCTCTTTCTTTTTTTATTTTTGAGATAGAGAGAAAGGGAGGGAGAGAGAGGGGGAGAGAAACATCAATGTGTTGTTCTACTTATTTATGCATTCTGTGGTTGATTATTGTATATGCCCTGATGGGGGATCGAACCCTCAACCTTGGCATATCAGGACAATGCTCTAACCAAATGAACCACCCAGCCAGGGAATGACCATCTCCAACTCATATTATGAGGTCAATATTACTCTGATACCCAAACTAGACAAAAATAGTACAAGATAAGAAAACTACAGACCAATATTCCTCATAAACAAAGATGCAAATTTTCTCAATAAAATAATGGCATATTGAATCCATCAATATATAAAAAGAATAATAATATGCCATGAGCTAGTGGGGTTTATCCTGGGAATGCAAGACTAGTTCAATATTCAAAAATCAATCAAAGCAATCTACAATATTTAACAGTCTAAAAAGAAAAAAACACATGATCAATTGTATGCCAGTGAATTAGATACCCTACATGAAATGGACAGATTCCTGCCTGGTTGGTGTGGCTCAGCGGTTGAGCATTGACCTATGACCTGGGAGATCTCAGTTCAATTCCCCGTCAGGGCACATGCCTGGGCTTTGGCTCAATCCCCAGTAGGGGGCGTGCAGGAGGCAGCCGATCAATGGCTCTCACCATTGATGCTTCTATCTCCCTCTCTCTCCCCTCCTCCCTTCCTCTCTCTGAAATCAATAAAGTCTTATTAAAAATAATAATAATAATAAAAAGAAATTTAAAAATAAAAAGAAATTTAAAAAAAAAAGAAATAGGTAGATTCCTAGAAAGATATGACTGTCCAAACTGACTCAAGAATAAATGAGCCCAGCCGGGCGTGGCTCAGCGGTTGAGCGTCGACCTGGGATCCAGGCGATCCGGGTTCAATTCCCGGTCAGGGCACATACCCGGTTGCGGGCTTGATCAATGACTCTCTCATCATTGATGTTTCTATCTCTCTCTCTCCCTCTCCTTTCCTCCCTCTGAAATCAATAAAGATATATTTAAAAAAAAAAAAAAGAATAAATGAAAATCTGAATGGACCTATCACAAGGAAAAAGATTGAACAAGGAATCAGAAAATTTCCCAGAAAGAAAAGCCCAGGCTCAAATGCATTCATTAGTGAAGTCCACTGAACATAAAAAGCAGGATTAACACCAATTTTTCACAAGCTCTTCCAAAAAATAGAAAGGGAAGGAACACTCCTAACTCATTTTATGAAACAACTATTACCCTGATACTAAAACCAGACAAGAAACTCACATGGAAAGAAAAACATAGACCAAAATAGAAAAACACAGACCAATATATTTTGTGTTATAGACACAAAAATCCTTCACAAAATATTAGCAAACTAAATCCAGCTACAAATAAAAAGGACTATATGCTATGACCAAGTAGAATTTATCCCAGGATAAACTTCAAATAGGTTGATTTAACGTATGAAAATTCAACTGATGCAGTATCTTACATTAATAGAACAAAAGATAAAAAGTACATGATCATCTCAATAGATGCAGAAAAAAACATTTGACAAAATTCAACACCCTTTCATGATAAAAAACACTCAACAAACTAGGACTAGAAGGGAACTTTCTCAACCCAACAAATATTATTTATGAAAAGCTTACAACATCATACTTAATAGTCAAAGACTAAATGTTTTTCCGCAAAGAGCAGGAACAAGATAAAGATGTCTGCTCTTGCCACTTTTGTTCAACATTATACTGGAGGTTCCACCCAGGGCAATTAGGTAAGGAAATAAAAAAATTAAATTAAATAAATAAAATTAAATAAAATAAAATAATAAAATAAAATAATAAAATAAATAAAATGAAATAAAATAAAATAGAATAAAATAATAAAATAAAATAAATAAAATAAAATAAATAATAAAATAATAAAATAAAATAATAAAATAAATAAAATATAAAATTAAATTAAATTAAAATAAAAATAAATAAAATAATAAAATAAATAATAAAATATAAAATAAAATAAAATAATAAAATAAAATAAAATAAAATAAATAAAACATATCCAAGTTGGAAAGGAAGAAGTCTATCTGTACTCACAGATAACACAATCCTGCATGTAGAAAATCCTCAGAAATACACACCACACACACACACACCTTTTAGAATGAATAAGCAAGTTTAGCAAGGTTGTAAGATACAAGATTAAAATACAAAAATCAGGCCCTCGTTGGGTAGCTCAGTTGGTTAGAGTGTCATCCCCTTATGCCAAGGTTGAGGGTTTGATCCCAGGTTAGGGTACATACAAGAATCAACCAATAGCCCGGCCGGGCGTGGCTCAGCGGTTGAGCATCGACCTGGGATCCAGGAGATCGGGGTTTGATTCCCGGTCGGGACACATGTCCGGGTTGCGGGCTAGGCAGCCGATCAATGACTCTCTCATCATTGATGTTTCTATCTCTCTCTCCCCCTCCTTTCCTCTCTCTGAAATCAATAAAGATATGTTAAAAAAAAAAAAAGAATCAACCAATAAATGCATAAATAAGTGGAACAACAAATCTCTCTTCCCCCCCTTTCCTCTCTCTCTCCAAAATCAATAAATAAAAAAATTTACAATACAAAAATCAATTCTATTTCTATACACTAGCAATAAACAATATGAAAATAAAATTTGGCAAGCATTTCCATTTACAATAACCTCAAATAGAATAAAATACTTTGGAAAAACTTTAACAAAGGAAGTGTAAGACCTGTACATTGGAAATTATAAAGCACCATTAAAAGAAATTAAAGAACTAAATAAGTGGAAAAGACATCTCAGGTTCACTGACTGGAAGACTTAATATCATTAATATTAATCTACAGATTCAACACAATTAATCTACATATTCAACACAATACTTATCAAAATCCCAGTTTTTGCAGAAATTGAAAAGCTGATCCTAAAATTCATATGGAAATACAAGTGACCCAGAATTGCCAAAACAATCTTGAAAAGGTAGAAGAAAGTAGAAGCACTCATGCTTCTTCATTTCAAAACTCACTACACATCAATAGTAATCACGCTAGTACAGCATATGGATAGACATATAGATCAATGCAATAGAACTGACTCCCGAAATAAACTGTTGTATTGGTTTTTGACAAGGATATCAAGACAATTCCATGGAGAAAGAATTGTCTTTTCAATAAATAGTGCTGAAACAACTGGATATCCACATGCAAAAGAATAAAGTTGGACCCTTCCTCACACCATATACAAAAATTAACTCAAGATATATTTATAGAACTAAATGTAAGAACTAAAACTATAAAACTCTTAGGAAAAAAACAGTAGTAAATTTTTGTGACCTTGGACATTTTGTAAAATACGACACCAAACGCACAAGCAACAAAAGAAAACAACAGATTAATTGGACATCACTCAAATTAAAAAGTTTTGTGCTTCAAAGGATACTATCAAGTAAAGTTAAAAAACAGCCTAAAAAACAGGAGAAAATATCTGCAAATCATATACCTAATAAGGGACCTGTATCCGGAATATACAAAAAACACAACTCAACAATAAAAAGACAAATAGTTTAACTATAAAATAGGAAAGGAATTTTTGAACAGACATCTTTCCAAAGAAGATACACAAATAGTCAAGAAGCACACCATCATTAGTCATTAGGGAAATGCAAATCAAAACCACAATGAATACCACTTCACATACACTAGGAAGGCTAAAATTAAAAAAGACAGACAATAACAAGTGTTGACAAGGATGTGGAGAAATTGGAACTGTCTTACATTACTGATGGGAATATAAAATGGTGTGCATCCTCTGGAAAACAGTTTTGCAGTTCCTCAAAAAGTTAAACCTACAGTTATATGATCCAGCAATTCTAATCCTAAGTATATACCTAAGGGAAAAGAAAATGTGCCCACACAAAACTTGTACACTAATGTTAATGGTAGTACTATACATAACAGCCAAAAAGTGAATACAATGCAAATGTCCACCAACTGATGAATAAACAAAATGTGGTATACCCCTGCGATGGAAAAGTATTCAACATTAAAGGAAATGGATTCTGATACATAATACAGCATGGTTAAACCTTGAAAACATGCTAAATGAAAAAAAGTCTGTAACAAAAAGACCACAGATTCATTCCTATGAACGGTGCAGAAGAGGCAAAACTGTAGAGACAGAAAGTAGATTAGTGATTGTCAGGATCTGGGGGAGAGAAGAGCGGTATGGGGTTTCTTTTGGGGGTACTGAAAGGTTATAAAATTACATAGTGGTGATGGTTGTGTACTGAACTGTATATGTTTAAATGGTGAATTTTATAGCATGTTAGTTATATCAATTTTTTGAAAATCTGTACACAAATGTTTATAGTAGTTCTATTTATAATCAGCAAAAAATGGAAGCAATCCCAATATCCTTCAATGAGTGAAAGGTAAGTAAATTACGGTACATTCATACAATGTAATAAATACGATGAAATGGAATAAACTACAAATACACTCAACGAATTGGATAAATCTCAAAAGCATTGTGCTGTATGAAAGAAACAAATTTCAAAAGGTTACAGATTGTGTGATTCCATTTATATGGCATTCCTGAAAAGACAAAACTATATTGATAGAGAACAGATAAGTGGTTATCAGAAGTTAGGAGTGGTAACCACAAAAAGGTAGCAGGGGGAGTTTTTTGAGTAATGGAACTGTTATATATCCTGAATATGTATAAATGTGTTAAAATTCATGAAACACCAAAAAAGTCAAATTTTTACCTGTATGTTAATTTAAAAAATAAAATTTAAAAAGATATCCCAAAAGATATACTCATCTCCTGTGTACTTGTTGTAAAATATAAACGACACTGCACTAGAGATCTTATACATAGAAGAGGGACATTCCTTTCAGTGAACTGGTTCCAGAAATATACTGGATTTATGCAAATTCCTCTACTTAAATCTTTCTCAAGTGCAATGAAGACATTATTTTGGATCTTAACATATTTATTACTCTGAAGCAAGTTCTTTCTTGCTATCCAGAAGTTGCTGACTTGCCCATATAAAATGAAGTGAATGAGCTAAAATCTTACTAGCTATTCAGGCATGCATCCCAGAAGCCAAGACCAGGAAAAAAGACGTCTTACATAATACATGTGAAACTACCCTATATATTGTGGGATCCTATAAAATGCTAGGTATTTTTATTTGGAATTATTACATTTCCTATGCATTTAGGGACTTGATGTTGAATTTTGGGGGGAGACAGATCCACAGAATTTTTATAGCTGCAAAGGACTTAATGTTACTCCATTCACTTTATTTTGCAAATGAGGAAACCAAGGCCCGAAAGTGCTATGGAACTTGTTTAAGGTCACACAGCTAGTTGATGGCACAACAGAAACTAGAATTCTCTTCTCTTGACTCTAATTCTTTCCTCTTCCTGTCAAGTTACTTGTGGAGCCATCATCTGAATAAGTAGCCCTCGAATACAGTAGGAGCTCTTTGTAATGATGGATCTTTATTGGGGATTGACCTTAGACACTAAGTTGTCTTATATGGGGCTCTTCCAGTTCAAGGTTATGTTCCAGGGCCATGACTGAACTTGTAGACATGAAGTGCTAAAGGGATTCTACTCTGTTTTGTAGGCAGGGTCAGTGAGCCTACAGCATTCAGCAGTCACCATCTCAGCTGGGCATTTTTAACTACATTCAGGATGTCTATGACTCATCTTTAGTCTATTTGTCCCTAAATATAAGGTTAAACTGTACTGAATATGCTCCTTTTCCATTGTTTCCAGGTACTGGCAATCCTCCAAAGTCCTTTAATTCAACTGCTGTTTTCATAGGAACACAAGGCTTTACTTCTGCATCTCATGAAGGGATGGAGGGATCCAGATTCTCGTTAGTTTGGAAATGGCTCATCAGTCTCTTAAGTGAAGCAGTATGCGTAGTGGTTAAGGGCATCAGCTTTCTGGGTGAGAATCCTGGTGTCACCACTCACTAGCCAATTACCCTTTACCTCTCCGTGTCTCATTTTCCTCGCCTGGTAGTTGCAATGATTAAATAAGTTAACAACACATGTAAAGTACTCAGCACAGTGCCTGGATCATAATGAGCACTCGAGAAATATTACTATTTTGTATAAAAAGTCTCAGAAGTTATACATTACTCTAGAAAACAACTCCAGAAGGGCATGTTCACTCACATCCCCAAAACTTACAATGCCTAACACCTAGAAGAAGATGGTTAGCAAGTGCTGAATGGGTAAGTGTAGCTCATTTACAAGACTACTTTAGGAGTTATCTCCTCCTTCAAAAAACTGTATTACTGGGAACTACAACTGGGATGTTGGAAACACCATTTCCTCTTCCTCACGACATGGTCAATTTTACCCGCCTAAAACGTCCCATTGGCAGGAATCCGAAGAGGCAAGATCATTATCAGAAGTTTCCAAGGGGAAACAGAGGTTCCAACAGTGGGAGAGAAAAGCCCAACAGGAGGGAATAATCGGCCTCACTTCCTTTACTGAGCACCTACTGTGTGCCATACAGCATCTCAAACAAAAATTCAACTCTGAACAAGACATCCATGCTCCGGGAACTCAGTCTGGTAGAATACAATACCTATATCGTAACAGAAATGGGGAAGGGCCACAGGCGTCCACAAAGGGCAAAATTTATTCTACTCACCAAACTGTCAGTTGGACTGGGTCTTAATAGGGAAGGAGATCTTGCCCAACTAAGAGGAGAGGGGAGAGGATTCTAGGCCAGAGACCAAACATTCAAGAGCAGATGAATGAGGGCGCCTGGCAAGGTCGGGGAACATGAAAAAAAATTGCACCAACTACAAGAAAGGAGGGCTTAAAAAGCAGCCTAAACCTGTCAGAGTTCCTTTATTCTTAAAAGAAAGTTCACCAGGAGTTACAGAATTGATCTAATCTAGTATGAATTATTATTAATCTGTGCCTATGCAAAAAATCTCACATACGATTCCCTTTCAATCTACCCCCCCCACACACACACACACTACTCTGCCCACCACGCAGAGCCAGAGAAGTTGATTTAACTTTGTTTTGATGTTGTTGTTTTAATAAATACAATTAACACTCCTTAGCAAGCCTGCTCCTCCGCTAAAATCAGCTGCCAGACACACACTGGCTCATGCGTCCCTCCTCCCTACGCACCAGTCCCTACCTTCATCCGTCTCTTAGTGACACCAGACAGCTTTCACTGCTTGCTCCCTGGGCTTGACTAAGGGCCAAATGCCAGTTCAGCTTTCCTCCCATTCTGCTTACCCCTGGAAGCCCCTCTTGCCCAGCCAGATCTGCCTGACCAATCCCGAGGATTGCATGACCAGCTAGCTGATCAAATCACATCCAGAAAGATACCATGGAACCTTTCACAACTGAGCACTAGGAAGCCATGCTTCCTGCTCTCCCAACACAGGACTGTTTAGCCCAATATTATATTTCTGGCAGACCTGGCTTGGGGGTGGGGAGCTGCTTACTGGGTTGTAGTTCCTTCTACTCCCCCTTCTTTCTTGATTTCACTGCATATGTTAAAAAAGGAAAAAAATCTAGGTCTTGCTCCAATAGGTGAAATTACTTCCATAAACCTAAAACAGTCATGATGAGCAAGAGCCCTGTGCTCACTTCAAAACAGGTCTTTATACTCAACGGAACAATCACTGACTGGGCACAAAGGGTAGCAAGCCTTCAATATGCACACAGCGGCTTTAAGCCTTTTGCACATACTTCAAAAGTCAAATTTGGGCGGCACATTTTAGGGGAACAAGCAGCTTAAAATACCACTAAAGAAGTGAGCAGTAATTCCAAGGTAATCGTAACAGTGGGGTAATACCCACCATTTTAAGAAAAGGTATCCAAAACCTGGAAATACGGGAAGGGGACCCTTTCAGTGCCACACTGGGCACTGGCTACCAAGCCCGCTCGGGGATCAGCTCATTCTCTGAGGGAATGTACCTGTGCTTCACTTTGCTGCCTGCTATTTTATTAGAGTCCAGACACTGAAGTTTCATGTTAACTCGTGCATTTATGTCCAGTAATATCAAAGGTTACAGTTTTATTGCCCTGTAGGGCGTGAATCAGCTTCGTAACTCTTAGCAAACTCCATTCAGCATTTCTCTGACTGATTATGTAAGTCTCTATTCCTTGAATTCTCCTTTAAATCAGCTTTACCTCCTTACTGATTCTTTCATTTATTGATGAGTTTAGGACATTTTTATACATATTCATTTTATTTTTGTAGAACTCATGTTTTCAACTTTTTGAAAACCATACTTTGTTCACACAGTCATTTCATTTCTCTGCATTGTGCTTGCTAGATAAAAAAAACTGCTTTCTGCCCTGGCCTCTTTTCCCTTAGGTTGTCAAATTAAAAAATGGCAACAATCAACACAATAGCTGTCCGGTGTGAGTGAATCAAAATTATACCTTTTTTTTTCTTGGTCAGGTCAGCAAAAAATATATTTTTTTGCTGTGCTGCAGAATTTTAGTAACTAGTTTATGTGTGCCATGAGATAAAAAAGGTTGACATTAGCTAGCTTAACCTAATAGGTAACAAATAGTTTGTTCTTAACATCAAATAGTGATCTGTCATAGTGATTTATATATGTAGACTAGTTTCTACCAGCAAAGGAAAACTCATAGCTAAAAACCAGGATATAAGAAACATTCATGAAATACTCAATGACGTTCTATGAAGGTTTTGAAAAAGGCATACAGATTAATCCCCTTTCACAGACTTAATCTAACTGTAAAACTAAAATATACCTTTTTAAAAAGACTAATTAGGCCCTAGCCAGGTGGCACAGTTGGTTGGAGCACCATCCATACACTAAAAATGTTGCAGGTTCAATCCCAGGGAGGCAACCCATCAATGTTTCTCTCGCTCTCTTCCTCTCTCTCTCTAAGATCAATAAAAATATATTCCTCAGGCGAGGATTTAAAAAAAGTAAAGAAAGTTATTTTTAAGACTAAATAATTTAAGAACTTTAAATACCAAAAAAGTGAACCTTCAAGTGTGGAGATCTAAATAATGGGCAGAGACTTTTATTTAAATTATCTGGCTTATAGGGGCTAAAGGCAAGTTTTCTCATGAATCATCTAGTAAATCTTGTAATATTAACTTCTGATTTCAATTTCTTTTTATTACACCTGACTCACCTCAACAGCCTCAATGACATCACTGCAGTGGCCACCTCCACCCAAGCCTTACCCCCTGCTGAGGACAGGCGCCTCTGCCCAGGAAAAGGTGGTTTGACTCAGACCCAAACACCCTAACTGCTGAATTCTCAGACCTTCATTGCAACAGAATCACCTGAGGCACCAAAAGTGGCGATTCCTGGCGCAATACCCTAAAACTGATTTAGTAAGTCGGGAGGAGACCAGGAGAATGAGCTTTTAACCTACATATCCCCACTCCTTATGTAATTAAATCTCTTGCCTATGATCTTAGGACCACACTTTGAGAAACACTGTCTCTCGCCTCACTGGAGAAGCTGGTCATCATTAATAACATCAGCTTTTGGAAAATTCCTCACCTATAAGAAATTGCCCTTTGCCACACGGACCATACAGATACATTTACTGAGTCTCAACTATCTGTTAGGCAGCGTGCTTAGGGCTGTGGGAGATCAATAATGAACAAGGCACATTCCTGATCCTCAAAAATCCAGCAAGGAAAAGAAATGTTTACAAGTCAATGAAAATAGAATGGACTGTGTGTCATGGCAGAAATACAAATCGAACTCTAAGCACTGAGAAGTGAACTCCTTCCACCGGTCTTCCTACCTTGTACCCATCCATTTCTATGCTTACATTGACACTACATCTTCCGTGTCATTCCTCTCTCATTCCTCTCTTCTAGACTGTATGTTCATGCCTTGTTTGCTCCTGAATCTCCAGTGCCTAATAAATAATAAATGCTTGGTTGAAGAGTCATTCATTCAAGACCTTCATCATTACAACCTGGGCCAGATGGTGACAAACCTCACTTTAGATTCTGGCTGCTCATTTAAGAAAGTTTCTTGAAACCTAGCCACATAATTTTACATTGGGAGGAAACTTAGAGCTCATGGGGTCCAGCATTCACTAAATTTGTTGTGCAGATCATTAGTGGTACGCAAGGAAGATAGGTTCTGGAATGTTCATAGGTGACGCATGAAAGAACATTTTAAATTTCAATAGGATCCATATATGTATGTGTAGAGGAAAATGTCTAGAACAAAGCAGTGTATTCATAGACTTATGCATTATAACAATGCTAAAATTTCAAAATGTAAATGTAGAGCAGGTGAAACTTCTATGCTATTAAAAATCATAGTAGTGGTGGCCCTTGGTACCGGAGGAAGGAGGAAGAGGCATGAGGGGGGTTTCTGGGGTACTGGAAATGTTTCTTTAGCTGGGTTCTGGCTGTATGGGGATGTTCAATTTGTAAAAATTTAGTAAGCTGTATTATAATTGCATTTTTCTGTATATACAGCATACTTCCATTAAAATAACTATGTATGGCACCAGTGGGTACTAGAAATATCAGGAGGAACATTTTGTAAAGTATATGATTGGCTAACCACTAGGCTGTACAACTGAAACTAATACAAAATAATATTGAATGTAAACTGTAACTTAAAATTTTTTTAAATTAAAAATTAAAAGTATTTTAAAAGGTGGATGTAAATAAATATATTAAATATAGTAAATATATGGTAGTACATGGATATTGAAAAAATCCTGAAGATGGTACATAAAAGGCAAATTTGGGGTGCATCAACTCAAACTCCACTGGTAAGATAAGAAGTGTTAAAAGACAAAATTCAAATGGGGAAATTTGAAGATCTAATTGGCTTTAATTAAGTAACTTATGACTCAGGCAGCATCCCATCTAGCAACTAGAAGGTCGTTCCAAGGAGTTGTACAAAATGGAAGGGTTTTCACCCTGCGGCATGGCTCAGTGGTTGAGCTTGGCCTATGAACCAGGAGGTCACAGTGCCATTCTGGGTCAAGACATGATGCCCAGTAGGGGGTGCAACCAATGACTCTCTCATCATTGATGTTTCCATCTCTTTCTCCCTCTCCCTTCCAGTCCCTGAAATCAATAAAAACATTTTTTTTTTTAAATGGGCAATTTTATTTTATTTTTTATTTTTTAATTTTTTAATATATCTTTATTGATTTCAGAGAGAGGAAAGGAGAGGGAGAGAGAGATAGAAACATCAATGATGAGAAAGTCATTGATCGAGTCCGCAACCTGGGCATGTGCCCTGACCGATGAATCGAACCCCAATCGCCTGGATCCTAGGTCGATGCTCAACCACTGAGCCACGCCTGGCTGGGCAAAAGATTTTTTTTTTTAAGGGAAGAGTTTTATAGGCAGGAGGGTGGGACTATGAAGTTAAAAGAGTGGATTATTTCAGGGCAAGGTTACCTTCCCTTAGGGAAAGGCAGAGAGTCTTATCTGGAAGGTTTTATAGGAAGCAGGGTGGGGCAAAAGAATTATTAGGAAAGACAAGAAAGAACTGTTTCTAGGCCAGGACAAATTTTCTTTGGGGGGAGGGGGAATAAATGAGATAAGGTTTTTATCATGCAGATTGCCTCTTTACTTGGGACCTGGCCCACATGACAGATTACCTCACTGGTGCTGGGCTAGAAAATTCCAGATTGGAAGAGGCTGAAACTGCAATTAGATCAGGTATTAAATCAGGTTTGATATTGTGGTAGGCAGTTAGACAGACAGGAGCAGAGCAAGGACAATAGACCAGGTACAGAAGGTCACCAGGGCGGAAAGCCCCGGGTGCCTAGCAACGGGCAAAACAAAGAACTCGCTCCCAGGGTAACCTTTCTTCCCCTAGCATATCGCTGGTCCTGAGGTTTAGACCCCATGATCTCTCATATCACTGGTCATGAGGCTCAGACCCTCCCCTAACCTTTCCTCCCCTGGCATATTGCTAGTCATGCGTTTTCCGCCTTAGAGGGGGAACAAACAAAGGAGCCAGAGAATAGCCCTTAAGAGTTAAACCCCCAGGACAATGAGGTCTGACCCACATCAAATACGTCTAGGCCTCAGTTGTATTTCAGGTCCATGCCCAGAAAAGCAGCAAAAGCAGACAAGTGATGCCATGGCTGACATCAGGACCAGCTGCACTGACTAATGACCCCTACCCTGGCACCGACCAATCAGTAGAGACCATGACCAGGAGAGGACATGCTTGGAAAGCTGATGAATATTCTACTGGGATCCTCCCCTCAGACCTCCAGATAAATGCCCTCAAGCTGGAGGACCCAGTGTGCTCCCTTCCCCCCAGGAGTGTATTCCTTGCCTCTCTCTTTCTCCTAAGCTCCAAGGGCCTTTCTTTTTGCCTCTGTAACTTGTTTCCAGAGCCCGTTTCTTCTACTGTTCACTTATTCTACCTCTGTGACTCTCTAAATAAATTTTCTCTTACAGTTTGAGTCTTGACCAGAACTCAAGTACTGAGGTTGCTGAACCCACGTCCAGTCTGACTCCACGGGTCTGACACCTGGTGCCATTTCACCACCAACAGTATCATGGGCTTGCGGCACGAGTGATGCCCTTTTAGGCCTGTGGTTTTGTTTCACAGAAGAAACGTAGGTGACGGCCACAAGTTAGCTGTTTGACCTAGAGCAGGAACTGCCCCATCCAAACTTCTCCTCCATTCTCCCCTTTCCCCAACTCAAGTCCTTAACTCCAGCAAGACAGAACCCCGACTCTCCAGGACGGCTTCATCAGCTGCTCCCCCAGCAAGGGTGTCTGCGTGCCCTGCGGATACCCTGCCAAAGCCTAACTCCCAGGGCGCTGCCCTGCCACTTGGCCGTTGATACCATCCGTCTTAGCCCTTCCCCAGATGCTGCCTTGGGACTGACTTACCAGCCTCGGGAAGGCAGGTCCTACCTACAGTGCTTAACAACCCCACCAATCTGGCAAGTTACTTTTCTGGGTTTCACTTTCATACTTACAAAACCTTGGGGGTGAGGAGGGCAGTTTAAGGGTTATGATCTGGGCTTTGGAGTCGAACTGCCTCAGCTCGTATCCCACTGACTGACTGAGAGACTTTGGGCAGTTTCATAACCTCTTTGTGCCTCAGTTTCTCCATCTGTAAAATGGGGGTCATGACACACCTCGTGTTGTTGGTAAGATGAAAGATCATCCATGTAAAGGGCTTCAAACAGTGTGCAGCAACTGTTAGGAGCCATTACTACCATTATCTGCGAGGCGGAGAAAACAAGGCCTTTTCTCCTTTCAAAGATTCACTGAAAGGATGGAGTGGGGGAGGGGAGGAGGTGGTGTGGGGAACGTGCCTAAGATCCACCGGGCGGGAGACGGGGTCTGCCTGATGACATCCGGGCTGGGGGTGTGGAGGAAAAGGGGGCCCCCGGCCCACCCAGCACCCCCGGTCCGACTCTGGGGTCCAGCAGGCCTCAGATTCCCTTCGGCGCGCGGGCTCCTCCGACCTGGGGCTCCGCCACCCCGGCTCAGGGTCCTGGCTGTCTGAGGGGGGAAGGCAGCTCCCGCGCGGCGTCAGAGGTGGGGTCCCTTCCCCCCTCTATCTCTTCTGAACAGGCGCTTGCAACAGGGTCGCCCAGCCCGTGGGTCCCCAGCGTCCTCCCCGGCGGCCACGCGGTCCCCCACCGCCTGCCGCTCAGACCCCCGGGGCCTCGTTCCTCCGGGTAAACCGAGGGGTCCCAGGGCATCCCCAGGGCAGGCCTCGCCCGTTTCGGGACCCTCCAGGTCGGCGCACGTCGGGCCCCGACGACGGCTACGGGGCGGCAAGGCCGAGGGCTCCGGGGGGTCAGCGGCGGCCGTCGGAGGGCGCCGAGCCCGCCCCGGCACCGCGGCCTAGCACCGCGCCTTCCCTCGGTCGTACCTGGCGGACCGCTGGCGCGGCCCCGCTGGCCTTTGGCCACCCGCTCAGGCTGCGCGGCCACCGACCCCGCCTTGCTCTTCGCGCAGCCCATGTGGCGCGACGCCCCGTGAGGACTCCCGGGCCGAGGCTCTCGGAGCAGGGGCCGCGCGCCCCCTGCTGGCCGCGGGCGGTGGGGGGAGGGGGCGCGGGCGCGGGCGGTGGGCGGGACCGCGGGCGGGGTGGGCGGGGCCGCGGGGTGGGCGGGGCCGCGGGCGGGCTCTGAGACTTCTTTCAAGCTGATGTTGGGTTTTTTTTAAACATTAAAACACGCTCACTAAAGATAAGAAAATGCGTAGTGGAAAGAAGAAAACAAAAAGCTTCATCCAGAATCTTATCCTGCAAACTCCTGTTGCTGTGTTTACTATTTTTCCCCGTTCTCCCCCCCTCCATGCAGTTTACACCTCGCTTTTCATTGAACACAGGTATCCCCGCTTTTGGAAAGTTCATGGAAAGCCACTTCGCTTTTACCAAAGATCCACCTTAGTGCATGTTTTCACTAACTGAAAGAAATCCAAAGAGGGTTCCACTCCTAGGAAAAAATAATGTTCGGCGTCTGTTTTACAGCGAGCGTTACAGAGACGGTGCGCACCCCGAGCCCCACGCTCCTCTCCTGGGGCCACAGCAGCACCTCAGCCTCCAGCCGCCACAGCTTCCAACTGCTTGTGAGCATCTGTGCTTTGCCTCCATTTATTGTGTGCATTCCTGCTTTTGCTATTATGTTAGTATTAGTTCAGGTTATTGGGGGAAGGGCGTATCTAGGAATGCTCAGAAATGTTTTCCTTATCAATGAATGGTAATTGCTTACAAAAGTTTTCCTAGGAATGCTCTACTTTTAGATGGGGGCAGGGGTTGGGAAGGGTGCACTACTAGCACTTTCCACCCAGACAACTGCCTGGCTTCCACCCTGGCCTCAGGCTTTGCCAATGAATGAGACTTACACAGGCCATTCTATTTTAAACAGAAGCCTGCTCACCCCACCTCACCTCAGCCTACCTCTTAACTTTCTCTTTGGTTTTATATAGCACTGACAGCCTTCCAACTTGCCCTGTATTCTCCGTCTCCTGCTCCCACACCCCTCCTCCCAGAATGTGAACTCCACCAGAATAGCACCTTTGCTTCCCTCCCCTCCTTTGATGTATCCCCAAAGTCTAGAACAGTGCCTGGGACAACTGTAGAAATTCAATATTGAAGGAAAGGAATGAAAAAGTGAGGAAACATTATCTTTAAAAACTATTAATATAATAGTCCTTCCAGTAGAACTACTGTACTAGGCTTACCTGGTCTTCCTTGTTAGGCATTTAGTTTGTTTCTTATTTTAAATTACCGTGAATAAGGTTTCAGTGAGCATCACTGTGTTGTGTCTAGAGCTTTAAGGCTCTCCTTGCACACTGCCAAATGGCTTTTCCAGAATGGTCCTCCTCCCCATCTGTACTCCCAGTGGTAATGAACCTGAGAGTGATTTTTTAAAACCAAAACCACATTGTGCCACATCAGGTGGGGGCCACTGCTCTGCACCAATGCAGTGCTTCGGTTTTCCTTCTTTCAATTAATTAACATATGTTAAGCATCCAGCCCAGATCCGGCTTTGTTCTAGGGTTACTGGGTGTCTAACACAAGTTTCCTGCTCTTGAGGAACTCCCATCCCAGCTGAGATTTACTGAACTTGTCTGGTCACCAGATGTGTAGCAGTGGTGCAGGCCCTTTGTTTTTATCTGGGTTTGTGGGCAAGCTTATTTCCTGCTTTTCTTGGGAGCAAACCAGAGTCAAATGCTCTTGGAAAACACTGGGTGTTTATTTGCTTAAATACAGAAAACAAAAACTGAACCAAAGTCTTTTAAAAGTGGACACCACTCAAAGCCAAAGTGAATCTGAATAACAACCTTCACCCAGGTGTTTGCAGTTTATCATAGTAACTGATCTAACTAAGCCAGGACCTTTTAAAGGCCAAGAAAAGCCCCCCCCCCCCCCCCTCGAGCCAGGTCTGCATTTTCTTTGTTCAGTTGGAAGGATTGTTTCAGAGAATTTTTAAAGAACATGCTATTCAACTTATGCTAAATTACTATTTTGTCAGCAAAATTCCAATTGGGGCTGTCTTTTCTTTTTCTCTATTTAAAACACACATTTAAGTAAAATGATGGCTTTTCCATTGTTTTTAATACCTAGGCAAAGGTAGCTGAGAGTCAGGTGCTTACCTGAGTCATGCTGTCATAGGCCAACAGTTTTTGAGGCACTTAGGATAAGCCAGGCATCCTGCTGAGTATTTTATTCACAAATTTTCGTGTTATCTGCACAAGAGCCCTATGTGGTAAGGACTATTATTATTATTATTATTCCTATTTTACAGATGAAAATCCTGACCCTTGGTGGGTTAATTGCCTAGGATCACATAGCCTGATACTCAAGCCCCCCCTCCCCCCCAATTATGGCAGTAGGCGCTAGTCTCTTCTCCACCTTCAGTCTTGTTCCCCTCACATCCTGCCCCTGTGTGGCAGTCAGAGAGGTCTGTGACATCTTTGCCCCTCGTGGCTCCCCCAAACCTGCCTCCTTGCAGCACATACATTTGACACCAGCTACAAGCCAACCTCACTGTGCTAAGAACTAGGACTTCAGAGAATTAAACAAAACTTCGCCCATCGCTGAAATGCACAGGGATTTGGAAGAACGGAGGCCAAGTCCTCAACACTCCGTAGGAGGAGGCCCTTTAGTAATCTGCATCTCTCCCTGCGCTCCCCAGAGCCAAGTGCACAGTGAAGCCAGGTCACCTTGGGGCCCTGAGATTAGGAAGCTGGCTCACCACCCTTCTTTGGCTGACTTACCTCAACTCATCTTTCAGGGCTGGGCTCGCTGGTTCAAAAGCTTCTGTAATCATTGCATTCGGGCTGCACTGTCGGTGCCCCTGGGCACAGCTCCAGAAGGTCTGTGACAGGGGCTTCAAGGGGCAGAGATGGGAGGAAAAGCACAGCTTCACTGTAAACTTGAGAAAATGCTGTTCACCTCAAAGACTGGAGGTGGCTGGGAGGCTGGGAGGAGCCGAGCAGCCAAGTCTCCCAACCTACCCTTTGACACCATTTTCCCCACTTACAAAGGCAGGTCTGTGTTTAATTCACCTTTGTGTCCCCAGCACCTGGCTCAGTGCCTAAAAGGAACTAACACGATCAACCGATCACATAACATCAATCACCAATTATACATTGAAAAGCATAGCATCAATCATCAACTATCCAATGAAAAACATTCTAGTTTTGTTAGTTTTCTGGTTGTTTGAATTTGCCATGGGAGTTAGATTTTAAAGCAATTTCCCTAATTCTAAGTTCTCTATTATTAGAACCTTCTGCTTAAGTCACACACAAACTCCATGTTGCATTTTAAAGGTGATTATAACACTGGGTCACCTATTTGTAGACCTCTATGGTCTATTCATCCAACACAATGAACTAAGTATGTCAGGCAAGTTAAAAAGAAAATGAATGCTGGTTTTGCTGTGGATGGAAAGGTAGACATGAAAACTGCCTGTGACAGGTAGGTAGGTGGTTGGGAGATGCATCTCCTGATGCCTCCAGTCAGGATTGCCTCCTGCCTCAAAAAGTTCCACACTGCCCATCCTGGTGACTGAAATCCCAGGTGAGTAGGACATAGAACCAAGCTCTGTCATCAGACAGACCTGAATTCGAATCCCGATTCTGGCACTCATTAGCTGTGTGATTTTGAGCAAGCTACTGAACTTCTCTGAGCCTCCACCTTCTCTATAGAACGAGAACTATTTTAATATCTACATAGCAGGATAGCTATGAAGGTTAAATACTTGGGATACAGTACATGCTCAGCTAATGGACAGTTTCTGCCTGCCCTTGGGAGCTGTGTTCTTCAAGGTTCCCTGAGGAAAACTCCAAATACTCTTGCATTAGTAATAACAGATGGGCATTAGTATCCCCATGTTGCAAATGAGGAAACAGAATTAAAGCTGTTAAATAGGTTCCTCTGCAAAAAAAGTGGCCAAACTAGAATTGGCTCCCAATTTTATTGGGCTCTCACATTGGTGACAGATCACACACACTGTTCCTCTAAAGCAGTTCCATCTAGTTTGTAGTTTTCTTAGGGCTAGCTTTGTCTTCTGATTCAAGAACTGTTTCCTCTGCCATTTTAACCTTTATTTTCCCCAGTGACTCACAGTTGGCTGAACACATGGTTAGTACTTATTCTTGCTTCAAGAATAGTGTTTTTATTTTTAGAGTAAAACATGCACAACACAAAATTATTCCCCCCCCCAAAAAAATACAAAAGAGTTTACACTAAAAAAATAAGGCTCTCTCCCACCTCACCCCAAGCCCCAAATCCCCCTGCCCAGAGGCAACTACAGTTAGCTTTCTGTGGATCCTTCCAGAAAGAATCTTCACATTTAAAATGAGGGCACAGCTTTAAGGTGGGAAAAACTAGCGTTGGTGATGCTGCAAATCAGTCAACTAATGGGGATTGGGGGCAGGGATCAGATTCACCTGAATAAATATCAAGGATTAAAGGCCAACCCGTTTGGGAACAGAACTTTCAGTTCTGAGCTTTTGGATCCAGGTGTCCCATGGAAAGATGCTCTTGCAACTACATTCTATATGTTAAAAAAGAGCCCTGGCCTGCATGCTCAGTGGTTAGAGCAGTGGCCCACGCACCGAAGGGTCACAGGTCTGATTCCCACTCAGGGGAACATACCTGGGTTGTCTGGGCTGCAGGTTCCATCCCCAGCCCTGGTCGGGGCGAGTTCGGGAGTCAAAGGGCGAGAGGAAAGGACCGACTCTGCTGGAGTATGCCCATGGTGACACTTACCGAAATGAAAATGATGTGTGCCCTGGACGTCTGGACATGTGTGATCACCCAGCATCCCCTCCCTCTTCCTTTTGGAAACAGAATCCTTCTTTCTGGTGGAGGAACCCAGACCAGGCGAGTCACATACCCCATCACTGTGGTCATGTCGTTTGAGTAAACAGAAGCTTAGAAAAATTAAGTCATTTTTATTAGAATTTGTTCCTACAGCAGTTCAAATGCTAGAGAGGTTTTAAAATATGTCTAAAAATTCTTTAACACTAGTCCCTTCCAAAGGTAGAGCCCAATATCCCTGTCCCTGAGTGTGAGCTGAACTCAGTGACTCACTTCCAACCAAGAGGATGTTGCATAAGTGAAGACTGTGTGTCATCCATGGCTCGATCCTAAATGACAATGTGGCTTCTCTCTCAGATGCCTTGGCTTGCTCTGGGGAACATCAATTGCCATGTTATGAGATCACTCAAGCACACCAGTGGAGAGGTCCAACTTGGGTATGTGCCCTGACCAGGAATTGAACCCACCACCTTTTGGTGCAAGGGACAACATTCCAGTCAACTGGGCCACACCAGTCAGGGCACAATTCCTTCTTAATTGTCTTATATTGTTGAATATAAAAAAAATCCAGCTGTATTACACTGTGTACATATGAATATGGCATAATATTTGTGTAAAAAAAGATGGAATATATATGTATATTTACAGAAGAAACTGGTAACATTAGTTATCTCGAAGGAGGAAAACAATAAGATGGTAGGGGAAGCAGGGTAGAGAGTCAATTTTTCACTCTCCAACCTTATATTACTTTTGAACTTCGAACCATTGCAATGTATTACTTATTCAAAAAATTTTCCAAAGGAAAATAAGTAATTTTTTGCCTCCATTTCCTCAAAGCTTTGTTTTGGGCTGAAATTTTTAACTTACGATAAAACAAGTCCTTGAAAAAAAATATTCAAGAAATATTTACTGAGCAACTATTCAGTGCCAGGCCTACCGGTGCTAGAGGACACAGCAGGGGGGGGAAATAATTTTTTAAAAAATGTCCCTGCCCACGAGAAACAAATTCTAGCAAGGAACATAGTAAATAAAACAACCCATAAAAATAAACAGATAAAACATACAATAAGTTAGACAGTGGTAAGAGCTATATGTGAAAAGAACTGAACAGGATTAAGGAGGTCTGAGAGTAATTACTGGATGTGGGAGTGATAAAGGGGTACAATTTTAAGTAGATTGTTAGAGCAGGCCTCATTGAGAAGGTGACATTTGAGCAAACATTCAACATTGTGAAATTGAGGATGAGGCTACTCTTTTTTCTGTGATATTATTTCACCATCTGCTGGGTCATTTGAAAGGATCTGATCCCAGCTTGCATTATTTTTCCAATAAAAACTATCTGTAGAAATACTAGGACTATAAAATATGTTGCAAAAGAGTTTATGGGTAATAGTTGAGTGCATTGTTCTAAAGTTAAATGTAGCACGGAAATTTCTTAGAATTACATCAGTTTCTCTGTGGTGGCCACAGAGAGAAGACAGAATGCAAAAATTTCCTGTGGAATTTACTTTGTGTTTAAGAGAGTGGCTCTGGTGTTAACTTGTTTGAAGCCAGCCTCACCCTTTCTAGGTCACCTTGGCCGATTTCTTAACATCTCTGAACCTCAGTTTCCTCAGCTGGAGAATGGGACTAATTATCATACCCTAGCCCTAGAGTTTTAGGGACCCAATAAGATAAATGCCTGCCGTCAGTGCTCAGGAAGTGGTAAGCCCGGCCTGGCGCCAGCCCCCCTTGATTCCGATCCTGAGCCAGCCCAGGTTGACTGCGCTGATTTGGGTGAGTTTCTTAGTATCTCTGTAGCAGTACTGACGTCCTGGGCTGTTCATGAGGAGTAGAGAAGTTACTACCTGTAAGACACTTAGAAGAGGTTGTAGTGAGTGTGATTAGTCTGCTAGGCCTGCCACAAAACAATACCACAGACTGGGTGGCTTCACCAGCAGAAATTCATTTTCTCAGCTCTGGAGGCCGGAAGCCTGAGCTCAGGGCGTGAGCATGGCTGGTTCTGGTGAGAGGCCTCTTTTTGGCTCGCAGATGGCCACCGTCTTGCCTTATTTCTAACATGGGGCCTTTCCTCCGTGTGCAAGGAGAGAAAGAGAGAGCTCTCACTTCCCCTTCTCACAAATCCACAGACCCTATCATATCAGGGCCCTCCCCCTACGACCTCATTGAATCTTAATTACCTCCTAAAAGCCACATCGCCAACCAATTGTTAAATAAGCCAGAGTACGGCACAAAGCCATGTGCGTGGTATACTGCCATTTAAAAAAAGAGAAGAAGAAGAAGAAAAGGGAAGAATGTGTGTTTGTGGTTGCTGGTAAATAGTTACCTCCTTAAGGATTTTGGCCCAAATCCGCGACAGCGGGTGCCTCTGCGGAGGCATTAGGGAACCGGAGACAGAGGCGGGATGACTTTTACTGCGTCTACGCTCCGCTACACCACTTCTGAATTGTGAACCATATGAATGCAAACCATATTTTATTTTATTTTTTTAATTTTTTTTAATTCTTTTTTTTTTTTAATTTTGTATACATCTTTGTTGATTTCAGAGAGAGGGCAGCAGAGGGAGAGAGAGATAGAAACACCGATGATGAGAGAGTCACTGGGGATGGAGCCAGCAGCCTGGGCATGTGCCCTGACCGGGAATCGAACCCCGATCGCCTGGATCCTGGGTCCATGCTGAACCGTTGAGCCACGCCCGGCCGGGCCAAACCATATTTTAAAAAAAACTGGAGGAAGAAATTCACAAAAATAGTAGCCCGTGTGAAGTCACAGTGAGAGGAGCGGAAACAGGAGAAGGAAAGGAAGGGGGCCTCTGTGGCGTGCGCTTGGCATTACTGCTGATACCTGGGGGGGGAGGTGGGCCAACAAGGCCTGTCTGTGATGTGATGGCCCCGGGGGTGTGGAGCTGATGGGTGCACATCCACCAGACACACCGCCCGTTGACTGTCACACGCCTCCTTGCGTCTGTGATGTGTGCGGAGTGGCCGGTGAGCTTGGCTTGGAGTCGGGGAAAGAAGGCGACCCCTCAGGGGCCGAGGCATCACGGGGACGTGGAGCTCCCAGAGGGCTTTAGTTAGGGACAGGTCATGGTAACTCGTCTTCGCGGACCAGGTAGAGGAAGGCTTGTTTCTAACATGTGTGTTAAAACATTGGAGTCGGGAGGAGAAAGAAAAAAGCCAAGGAAAGAGCAAAAAGAAAGAAGGTAAAAATTATAGAGAGCCTAGCCTGGGCCAGGCACTGTACGTGCAACGGAATCTGTGGGTTTTGTCAGTTTCTAGGCCCCCCTCTTCTGGTAAGAGCGCTCTGATCTTCCTTAAGCATCTCCTTTGTTGGTGTATCTCAAGCTTTCTCAACCCTGGCACCACCGACGTTCCAGCCTAGGGAACTCTTTGTTGCGGAGCCTGGTCTATGCATCGTAGGATGCTTAGCAGCATCCCTGGCCCCCAATTATAACAACCCGAAATCACTCTAGACATTGCCAAATGTTCCCTGGGAGGCAAAACCACTCCCCTTCCCCCTGAGAACTGTTGCTGTGAACTGCCTATGAGGCCACATGGCGAGAAACTGTAGGTGACCTCCAGAAGTCACAGAGCGGAAAGGAATGGGAACCTCAGACCTACAGCAGCAAGGACCTGAATTTGCAAACAGCATGAATGAGCTGGGAAGCAGGTTTTTCCACAGAGCTTCCAGATGGGAACTCAGCCTGGCTGATACCTAGATTTTTAGTCTTTTGTTGGGAGATAATAAACGGTTGTTGTAGGCCTGGCCAGTGTGACTCAGTTGGTTGAGCGCCATCCCATGCACCGAAAGGTTGCTGGTTTGATTCCTGGTCAGGGCATATACCTGGGGTGCGGGTTCGATCCCCATGCACCTGATCAATGCTTCTCTCTCTCCCCTCCCTTTCTCGCTCTCTAAAATAAATAAAAACATATTTTTAAAACTAAATAAATAAACGAGTATTGTTATAAGCTGCTGAGATGGTGGTGGCTTGTTAGGCAGCAGCAGAGACCTCAAGTTCCATGAGCTGTGTCTCTATTGTTATCATAATTTCCTCCACTCCATTTTCCCCTTAAGCCATTTTAAATAGGTTTCTGTTTTCTGCAACTCAAAACGTCCTAAGTAAAACATTACCTCATAGGCCAATTGAACTGGACAACTGTATTGATCTGTATGTTTCACTGTTTATAAATTTCACCTCAATTAAAAATAAAACAAGAAAAACTTACCTCACAGGGTTGCAATGCACTCATGGTTCTGTGTTAGTCAGGAATCTTTTGGATGCAAGTGCCTGAAAAAACTTGATTAAGTTAAAAAAAGGAATGTATAGGCTCACAGAAAAATCTAGAGGAAGGTCTGTGTTTTAGTTCTCTATTGCTCTATTTCCTTTCTTTTTAAAGCTGAATGATATTCCCTTTTATGTATATAGCATATTTTGTTTATCCATTTATTTGTCAATGGACATTCGGGTCGCTCCCACCTCTTGCCTATTGTGAATAGTGCTGCCGTGAACGTGAGTGAGCAAACATCTCTTGAACACTGCTTCCAGTTCTTTGGGATATACACCAGCAGTGGCATTGCTGATCATAAGGTAATTGTTTTAAATTTTTTGAGGAGCTTTCATACTGTATTCCACAGCGGTTGCACCATTTTACCTTCTCATCAACAGTGCACAAGGATTTCTTCACATCCTCACCGAGACTTATTATTTTTTGTTTTTTTCACACTAAACTTTGTTTTATTTTTTTAAAAACTCACTAGATGCAGAGCAGTGAATGGTTTGGAGGGGCTCAGGGGTTAGCGCCTGTGGGCCTGGAATTGGCCTGCAATGGGTGACTGAACTGAGAGATGAACCTGCTCGGCGCTGGACCTTGGCCAAGATAGGAAACATTCTCACTAATAGTGTTGCTTTGTAATCATGGATCCAAGACAAGTTTCAGGGCGGTTTGTTTCAGCTGGTCAACACTGTTTGTTAACTGTGAGATTGATGGCTTGTACCTTGTCTCAGTGAGACCCCCTGGGGGTTCTACCTTTGGGGGTCACATAGCAAGAATATCCTATGTGACCCGCAGGGTGGAAGAAGCCTGGCCTACGCTGCATTTTGCGCACGTGACTCCGAGGTGGTCGGTGCACATGGTGGTGGTTCCTGATCTAAATGCAGAAGTATGTCTGTTCAGCTGTGCAGAAAGGGGACAATTGGTGCCCACAGCTGGCCTCTGCACACTCAAAGTCTGATGCAGACTTTGGCTCCTCCTGTGCATGTTCTTACTTTAATGCTCTTGCTATATTTTAGCCTTTCCTGCAACATTGTCATTTTAGGTCCATTAGGTTTCTTTGGGAATCAAAATCTGTCCGACTGCCACCATTACTGCCAGGGGGAACAAGTGTAGCATCCTCTACGGTAGCCCAGTGTCTGGCACAAAATATGCCTTTACTGTAAATATTTGTTGAACAGCCCAGGCTGGCGCTGGTGAGGAGTGAAGGGTGGGGACAGGAGTCCTACAACCCAGCTCCTTCTGCTCCCTCCAGAGTCACACAGACTGCTCATCAGTACTTGGCCCGTAAGAGCTGCTCAGTAAACACTTCTCAAACAAATAAATGAATGAAAAAATTAATGCTCTATTTACTCGGACTTGGCAATGATCTCAAGGTGCTACAGAGTAAAAGAAAGAAAGGCCAATAAGCAGGCATCGTAAAGCTTGTTCCGCGTCCAGGCCTCCTGGACACACCTTTCTAACGAGACTTTCTCGTGGACCCTTTTAGATAAGTTGTCCTGAAATGAGAGGATTCAACTGATTTTATTCTTGCAGGCATTTCATCCATGCTCCTTTTCCAACATTGCCCCAGGGGTTCACTGGCCTTTTCTGAACTGCCAAGAATGGTTTAAAAGCAGATTTTTTTGGTACTAGTTGGCTCCTGTCGATCGTGACTCTTTTACAGTTTCTCTTTCCAAAAATGGCCAATAAATTTGCTTTCCTCTACAAACCTCTAAGTAGAGAAATTCTCTTCACTTAAAAAACAAAAACAAAAATGTCTTTTGAAGTCCTAGATCTAGAGAAATTTTAAAGTGCTATCATTTCTTAAACTTCTCTCTTTTTCTCTTCCTTAAACGCCATTAGCACCCCAAAAACATGTGAGGCCTTTCTCAAGTTCCATATTATTTCTATTCAGTAGCCAAGAAACATCTTTTGTGCTTGAGATAGGCTTTAACAGAAAGGTCTATGAGTACATGTTCATTTTAGGTTTTTCTGAGCATTAATAAAAATGAACTTGATGGTTCACTGAAACCATTGGAAGTAAAACAAAGTGGAATTGCTCTTGGCTTTAGTACTTGGATAATGAACACCAGGTTTCTAAATTCAGCCCTTTTAAAGGGGCTATACAGATAGCATCTATAATAATAAAGGTAATATTAGTCTGAGAAAGAACTAAGCCAGAAAAGCTTATCTTGGGCAAAGGAATGTAAATTTTGGTGTTTACATTTGGAAATGGATTTGCCTGATTTCTGGTAACTGTCTTGACACATCTGTAGACAAGAATGAAGCTTCTGAAAAACTGACTCAGGGCTAGAGATCCATAGTTTTCTCACCCAAAGATTTGGCTTTAGCTGTATTTCCTGTGAGAGGAGGGCCTTACTTTTCATATCTAACCACAATTTTTTTCTGGGTAAAGTTGAGATAATAACAAAGCAGTTTGTTTTTCAAGTATATTTGTTGGGGACTCTTTCATGTGTAACTAGCAAAACCCCCAAAATAACTAGAATAAATGAAAAGACAATGTATCAGCTCACCTAAATGATGTTGGCTTCAGGCACAGCTTGATCCAGGAGCTCAAATGATGTCATCAAGGCACACTCCCTTTTCCTTAAACAGGTCTTCTCTAATGGAGATCATAATGATGAATGAGAGCCGAGACTTACATTTTACCAGTGTAGCATCCTCAGGAAGGAGAGCATCTTCCTAAATCTCTGGCAGAAAAGTCTCAAGGAGGATTTTGAATGGTCTCACTTGGGTCATGTGCCCGATTCTAAACCACTCACCCATTATGTCCAAGGGCATGGAATCCTTTAGGAGGTGGGTCTGATCGAACCCACCCAAACTATACAGGGCAGGTTTTCCCATAGGCAAGAAGAATGCTGTTTCCAGGAGAGGGAAGGGATGTCAGGCTGACAAATACACCAGATATTCCCCACAAAAGGCCTTTCAGAGTAACTTAGTGGAACAGAGGCAGCAGGGAGTAAGAAGTGAGGGATGAGGCGCCAACTGTGGGACACACTTTTTCCCCCATTTCTAATTTCTTCCTTTCCTCTTTCCTTCCTTCATCTCTTGCAACACATCTTCTTGTTTGCTGCAAGCAGCAGCAGCAGGAGCCGTGACTGTGGACTTACAACGTAGGAGGATTTTAACAGGGGCAGGAACAGCGGAGGCTGGGCAGGCTTGCTGAGAATGTGACAGAGCGAGGTCTGAGCGGTGAGAAGGGGGGGCGCCAGGTGAGGGGGAGAGGCGAGGCCGGGCCAGGTGAAGAGAGCTGGCACCAGGTGATGGCGCCCTGGCAGGGTAGGCACGTTTCCTTCAGCACAGGACCGGTCTGTGGCTGGCACAGAGGCTGCAGGCGAGGAAGGGGGCTGGTGAGGAGAGAGCAGCGGAGAGGGACCTCGGGGCAGATTGTGAAACGCCTTGAACTTCATGCCAAAAGGTTTGGACTTTAATCTTCTCCCTAGGTTTTGGGGAGCAGGGGAGGTCTTTAATCCTAGGATGGATTTTTCAAATATTTTTATGATGATATCTCTGACAGCTGAGGGGAAGGGGATTGGGCAAGACTGCTGGCAAGGAGCCCCGTTAGGAGGCTAAGGTGGGAGTCCTAGCAGGAGGTGACAACGACCCCTAAGGCAGTAGTGGCAAGAAGGGCGGGGTTCCAGAGGTAGAGCTCAGGTAGGATCCATGGGATTTGGTTCTGCCATGGTTCAGCAGGTGTATATGGAGTTCGAAGCAAGGAGCTAATGCCCTCCCCTGGCAAATTATTGACGCAATGAATCATCCATTAAGGGATAGGAAAGTTCACTGACTTCTCAGAACAGAAGATGCCTGGTGCCAGGAAACCACGTCAGGAGGTACTTGTTGCATAAGTGCAGCTTTTCATTTTATTTACCGCCCTAAACGAATATTTATTATAAATAAACAAATATTTATTGGGTTTCGGTTATGTGCCAAGTCTTGTGCTAGGTGCCGAGCAGAGACTGGACAGCGAAATAGGCGTGATTCCTGTCATCACAGAGCTTTCTGTATGCACAGGACAACAAACAAACAAACGTGTAATTAAAATGGACAAACAGTGTTGAGCGTACGGGGGTTATCAGTTCTGGGTGCCGTGAAAAGAAAGGAAGGGACAGGGAGGAGAGAGCCCCCCAGGTGGGTGGTCGAGATGAGGCTGGGTTCCAAGGGAACTATTCACATCGCCTCTCATCTGGGGGTGGTGAGGCATCGTCTAGCCAAGCAGACGTTCAAATAATGCAAATGTTGATGTGGCAATAAGCTTCATCTTGGCTTCACAAATTGCTCTTTTCCGCAAGTATCTTGCAGTTTTAAATGCCCTCTGAGTAACAACACTGGCTTTACTTAGCCTCGAGGCTTTATGACTATAACTCACTTGGTATTTTAAAATTTACAGTATGATCCCTCACATTTGCTGACTGATTTACGGGATGTCCCGGTGCAGCTTGTTACAGCCATGGTTCCACTCAATCAGACTTTCCCAGGTCCAACCTCTTGGGTAGACCCCTCCTACCTTGGCGTTGGGTGCGGCCATGTGACTTGCTCTGACCAATGGGACATCAGAAGACATGATACAAGCAGAGAATTAAAACGTGCTTGAACCCTGGGCTTGCCTTCTCTCCCTTGGAGAGCGCCACGTGAGGAAGCCTGAGCTAGCCTGTTGGAGGGTAAGGGACAGAGATGACTATCCCAGCTGAGGCCTCCTAGATCAACCAGCCCTCAGCCAGTCTGCAAGCTGACTGTCACCGCATGAGTGACCCTAGACAAAGCCAGCAGAAAATCCATCTTGCTGAGCTCATCCCAAATTACGATTCCCAAAGAAATTTTGAGCAAATTAAAAGATTATTGTTTTAAACCAGTAAGTGCTTTTTATGTAGCAAAAGATAACTGATATGGTGTAATCTTCAAACAGCTTAATTAGTTTTTGCTTTGTAAGAAGACGACTTAAAGGCAGCAAAGATAAATGTCTCTTCTAAGATTTCACCCTAGTGTGGGGGGTCGATCTGAATTCTTCCTTTATATCCTAGACTCTAAAGATCACTTTATCTCTGCAACTTCCAGTATTTCTTAGAAATATCCCAACTTAAATCCTCTAATTAATCACAGTTCCCCAACTTGCCAGTTTTCTTAGCTTGCATCTTAAAGTGATATTAAGATAAGGGGCTTTGATTCCATTTTAAATAGTTAAGGACCAAGGTTATATATAATTGTATAAATAAATAGAACTAGACTGATCATTTTAAAAATAGCCACATAACTTTATAATCAAACCTCTTAACCTTCTGAGAAGTATATGATTCCATCATTCCAAACAAAAACTAGCTCAGAGGCAATATAAGAACATTTTACTCAATTTGTTAAAAAGCAGTCATTGTGGCTTTCTTTTTTATTTCATTTTGCTTATGGAAAAACTGTATTTTCCCAGTTCTTTGAAACACAAAAAAAATAACTAAACTTAAAGTAGTGTAATATAACACATATGTTTCTGAATCTTTACAGATAGAGAATAATTTGTTCCCCAGGACATAAGAGAAACTCACATCCCTTTAATGTTTTCTGTACTTTTTTTTTTTTTGAGAACCACTTTCAACTTTTTAATAATGAAGACTTGAAGATGTTAAGTTACTTGCCCCAGGCTACACATTATAAATCATAGAGATGGAATCAAAAACTTTTCTTTTTTATGCCAAGTCCCATTCTGCTAACCGGTCTAACTAAAAAAATAGCTATTACACAAGTAATACATGCTCATAAAAGCGAAACTATACACAAATATACAGATTAAAAAGCTCCCCCTTCCTCGCTGTAGCAGGCTACAATGTCAGATTATTTACCTGACATTCATTCCCCACGTTTTACTTTCTAACAGAACCTGGGTTTTTTGCAGTCCCCGCTCAACCCCCTCCCGCCCCCCTGCCTCCCCACCCGCCCACCATAGCCACTTGCTTCTGAAGATGTGGTCCCCATTGGTCTATCTTTAAGTCAATTACAGAGGTTTAAACAAGGACATGTGACACATGAGGCACACAGGGGAAGTCAGCCGGTGCATTTGTTCTTAAAATGAGAGAACGCTTGTGAATGCCATAAGAATGTCCCCTCAGAGCTCAGCTGCGGGGAGCGTAGCTGACTGGTGGCTGCTGCAGTGCCTGAGCCTCTGAGGCCCTGCGTCCCCGGGGCTGCTTCTAGCCAGCAATGGCGTGTGGCTAAGACACGATGACAGACTTGTTTCTCACAGGTGACTTTAGCTAGGTCACTCTGGCCTTCTCTGCTAGGGAGGTTAAGTTTGGACGTTTCTCCTTAAACTACGATCCCTATTCCCCTTGAGGGGAGCTGCCTGACAACAAAGCCCACTCACTGGGAAGGGCGAAGCAGGAGGAAGGGAGGAAGCTGAGCTGCTGGGTGAGTCAACCCCAGGGTCCCTCTCCCCATGGCCTTCTTGTGTAAGACACTAACTTTCCTATGGTGTGAACCTCGGAGCTGGGGTTTTCTTTACTTGCAACAGCAAGCCTTGTGACTGATACAATTACTCTCTAATCTCACTTCCCACCAGAAACTTCTGACAACATATTACCGTGAACCTTGCCAAACATAGGTATCATTTTGCAACTTGAGTTCTTTTGAAGGCATCAACATATTATGTACACCCTTCCACAGCGGTACATAAGGACCTAACTCAGCCTTTTTCATGGCTGCATAGAATTCTATACAGGATGTGCCCTAAGCAACGTGCTTCTACCCACGATCATTTATGTTCTGCCCTTTTTTTGTGTGTCTCAAAAGACATGACAGAGTCACTGGCAGAGCCTTCCCTAGAGGACACATTCCTATGTTCTTCTGTCCATCCCAGAACTGGGGCCACTTTTAATGCAGGGGAAATACACACCAAAGGCAGTCTGAGCAAATAAATCAGACTTAGGCGCAAGAGAGGGCAGACGTTTGGTAGAGGAGCTGCCTGAGACTGAGTGCGCTCTGAAAAGGGAATGTGTTCCAGACTGTTCTGGCCACTGGTGCCCCCTCTTGCCCTGCCTCTTCCCTTCCTTGCTCCTCCGCTCCGCCCCCTAGCCTCCTCCTCTGGGGGCCATGAGGGGGGCCGGGAAGCAGTAGGCTTAGCTGTAAGGATCACCCGGCAGCCCCAGCTAGCGTGGCTCGGTTGGTTGGGCATCCAGTTCCATTCCAGTCAGGGTACATACCCGGGTGGCAGCTGGACCCCCCAGCTGGGAGCGTGCAGGAGGCAGCCCATTGATGACTCTCTCTCATCATTGATGTTTCTATCTCTCCCTCTCCTTTCCTCTCTCTGAAATCAATAAAAACATATAAAAAAAAAAAATCACGAATCTTCCTCTCCTGCCAGGCATGGGGCCCTGCCCTGTATCCCTCCAGGCCCTGCATGCAGGCCCCAGCCCTACCCTGCTGCTGGCTCTACTTACCACCCGCCCCAGCCCCACCCAGCAATTGGCCGCCTGGATCACTGACCTTTGGCCCTGGCTGTTTACCTCCCTGTGCGTGGGGTTGCTGTGAGTCTGTAAACAAAACGGGGCAGACAACCTGGACCTGTTAGTTCGTTCTAAGGTGCCTATTGTTAGAGCCAAACAATAACGTGGTTCACCTGGCAGGATCCTCCAGTTTACCTTCTGAGAGTTGCTGGAGCCCTCACAAGCTGAGCTCGTCTCAAAGGGACGGTGTTGAACATTTCCCTCTACACCGTGCTCCTCCCTCACAGGAGCTGCTTCTGGCAGGGACTGCGGTTCCTCGCCTGCCAGGGTGCTTCCCACGTCCTGCCAGCTGATTTCCATCGCTCTCTGACCTCCACTGGCCCGGCTCAGAGATGGATTTGGTCTGGGTGGGAAGATAAAAGCCGGCTTCGCTTTCCTGAGCCGAGGTAGGCCAGCCTACCTATTAGAGCAAACTCTAAAATAGTGCCCAACTGCACAGCACATTAAATATACTTTCCGGCTTTGGGCTGTAAATGGTATTTGAGCAAGGTGGGAACAAGTGAGTATACTATTCCAAAGTTTATATAAAAAGAGGGAGATATGAAAATATGTACATTTACTGATCTGGCAGAGTAAAAAGTAGAGTGGAAGAATACACCTTCAAGAACAGGGAAAGGGAAGAAGCTGATCGGAGGAACAGAAATAAACGCTAGACTTCTTTGAATTCACCTTGTTTTGTAGACTGAAGGAACCACGTGTTATTGTATGCAATTATAAAGAATTAAAAAAGCAATATCTAATAGCGACAGCAAAAGGAAACTAAAGAGCAAGCAGTTAAGCGTGTATCCAGTTGTCAGCGTAATCCCAGTGTGAAGAGCTGAGACCTAAGTGGCAACATTCCCTGGGCACCGCCGGAGGGGCCTGGAGAACCTACTTGTCGTTTTGAAACTGGGAAACAAGCGTTGCCCTTGCCTTTTCTATACAAGCTCCATTTCAGGATGATCGAATAAGTGATGAGGGCACACTTCTTTCTGTGGTATTTCAACTGTTAAAAGAAGAAATGGTAAAATTAGAATATGATCATTTTGCAGCTTTGGAGGAATCGACGGATCTAGGCAATGTCAGCGATGGTTGCAAATTGTTCAAAAAGAAAGACGGCAGACACTGCGCGCCCCCTGATGGGGGTAAGCTCTGGAGGCTTCCAAAAAACTGCACCTGAATCTCATCAAGCAGATTAGACGGGAGCAGGGGAAGGGGGGAATTAAGAAGTGCAAAGTTCCAGTTATGAAATGTAACATACATAGAGATGTAACATACAGTACAAGAGTAATACGGGGGTGGGCAAAAGTAGGGTTACAGTTGTGCGTATGCGAAAAACAACTTACTCATATTATTATTCATTAATTATTGCACTGAGTATTTATATTACAACTGTGAGCCTCCTTTTGCCCACCCCTGTCTTTTAATGACCATGTTTAGTGACAGACTATTCCTAGACTTACTGCAGTGATCACTTTGTAAGGTGTATAGATGTTGAATAATTATGTTGTACCTTGAAACTAATATAATATTGTATTGTAATTAAAAATAAAATTGAAAAACCACATCTGTATCTAACCAGATACCCAGATCTGACTGTCAACTCACCGGAAGTACCGAGGAAAAAAAATATGTTAAATGACACTATGAGGAGCCAAGTAGCACAATCCAGATTACTATAAACTCTACGGGACAAAAAAACCTGGTTTATTCAAAAGAAAAAATGTTAGTCCAAAGGAAAAAAAAAAAGAAAAACTTATAGGTTAAAAGGAATTTAAGAGATATTATTCATTTACAATAAGTGGATTTATCTGGATCTTGATTCAAACAAACTGTAAAAAAATCAATTATATTAATATGTAAACAAAAAATTTTGAATACTGCCTAGATATTTGATGATATTAAAATTTAAATTTTTTGTTGTGTTTTTGTAGTTATGCTTTTTTGTTTGTTTGTTTTTTAAGTATAAACTTAAAAATAAAGAAAACAGCTGTTTATTATAATTATCTTCACTGTATAAGAATAGTATTTTTAAATTTATTTATCTCTATTGTTGAAAGCACTACAGGTGTCCCATTTTTTCCCCCCAATTGACCCCTCTACCTCACTCCCACCCCCTCTCCAGGCCTTCACCCTGTCATTGTCGGTGTCTGTGGGTTACGAATATATGCATATAACTTCTTTGGTTAATCTCCCACCCTCCATCCCCCTTCCCTCTTCTCTCTGAAATATGATCATATGTTGCATGCATCAGTGTCTCTGGATCCATTTAGTTTGTCAGATTCTTTTGTTCATTAGCTTCTTCTTAAAGAAGATCCTTCAACATTTCACATAGTACTGGTCTGGTGGTGATGAACTCCTTTAGCTTTTCCTTGCCTGAGAAGCTCTTTCTCTGACCTTCAGTTCTAAATGATAGCTTTGCTGGGTAGAGCAATCTTGGTTGTGGATTCTTGCTTTTCATCACTTTGAATATTTCTTGCCACTCCCTTCTGGCCTGCAAGGTTTCTGTTGAGAAATCAGCTGACAGTCATATGGGTGCTCCCTTGTAGGTAACTAACTGCTTTTCTCTTGCTGCTTTTAAGATTCTCTCTTTGTCTTTAACCTCTGGCATTTTAATTATGATGTGTCTTGGTGTGGGCCTCTTTGGGTTCCTCTTATTTGGGACCATCTGTGCTTCCTGGACTTGTAAGTCTATTTCTTTCCCCAGGTAGGGGAATTTTTCTGTAATTATTTTTTCAAATAGGTTTTCAATTTCTTGCTCTCTTTCTTCTCCTTCTGGCATCCCAATAATATGAATGTTGAGCCTCTTGAAGTTGTCCCAGAGGCTCCTTATACCATCTTCATATTTCTGTATTCTTTTTTCTTTTTGCCCTTCTGGTTGGGTGTTTTTTGTTTCTTCATGTTCCAAATTGCTGATTTGATTCTCAGTATCCTCTACTCTACTGTTGATTCCCTGTAAATTATTCTTTATTTCAGTTCGTGTAGCCTTCATTTCAAATTGTTACTTTATTATGTCATCGATGATCTCACTTGTTTTCGTAATAGTCTTACTAATATCCTTGAGCATCCTTATAACCAAAATTATGAACTCTGTATCCATTAGCTTGCTTGGTTCTATTTCATTTAGTTCATTTTCTGGAGATTTCTTATGTTGTTTCCTTTATGACGTGTTTCTTTGCCTCCACATTTTGGCTGCTTCCAGGTGTTTGTTTCTATGTATTAGGTAGAGCTGCTATGTCTCCTGGAATTTGTAGAGTGGCTTTGTGTAGTAGGTGTCCTGTAGGGTCCAGTGGCTCAGCCTCCCCAGTCACCTGAGCTGGGACTTCTAGGTGCTCCCCTGTGTGGGCTGTGTGCACTGTCCTGTTGTAGTTGAGCCTTGGTTGCTGTTGGTGTCACCGGGAGGATCTGACCCCCAGACCAATCAGCTGTGAGGACCAGCTGCAACTACAGCCAGAGAGCTGCTGTGCTGGAGACACCCCTATGGAGCAGGATTTACTTCAGTGGGGCTTTGGTGTTCACCAAGTGCTCCCCTCGAGTGTGTCACTGGTGGATGTGGTAGGGTTGTAATCCAGCATGGTTGAGTCTGACCACCAGGTGTACTGTTTCTGGGACCTTGCCCAGGGCCACCCAGCATGAGCTACACAGCAAACCGTAGTTGTCTGCTACTTTTGCTGGGCTTGGCATTGTCCAGGAGAGGCCAAGCTATGAGCCACTGCAGGCTGCCACTAGTGCCAGGCCTGGGGCCACTTATCAAGCCGTATGGGGCCTGCTGCTGCTTGTTTGAGAGATTTTAGGAAAGACCTAAGCATAAGGCTCGAGAGGTCACTTGCACAGAAAAGCCACTGGAAACGACCTGGATGAGCTGCAGGTGGGGAGGGGCGGGGCCTCCAGGAATCCCAGGGTGGGGCCAAAGGTGTGAGTCAGGTGCTCGCAATTCAAATATGGCGCCTGCCTGCCGGCTGTGTGCGGGGAGGACTCCCCAAAGGAGCCATGGCCTCCGCCAGCCCTTCTGCCTGGGAGGAAGCCGCCCCTCCGCCTCTCGCCCCGACTTCAGGCAGGTTAGTTCCTCCCGAGTGTCCCGGGTCCTTTCAGGCCGCTGCCCGGCGCTGGGCTCAGAGGGAGCATCCGAGTGAGTCCGCGCCGGGCCCTTTAGAGGAGCTGCTGGGGCTCCCGCAGCCTCCGTGACCCCCAGCGACAGTCCCCGCTGGTTTCACAGCCTGCAGTTGTGGGGACGTCTCTTCCTGGCCCTGGAGCCCTGGGCTGGGGACCTGCTGTGGGGCTGGGACCCATCCGTCCTCCAGGAAACCTCCACCGCCGAGATTCCCTCCCAGGTTTACCCCACGGCACCGGGTGTTGGCCCCCGGCGGCGTCTCCGCGATTCAGCCCCGATCCGCCCGCGTCTCCGCCCCTCCTACCAGTCTCGGTGCTGCTTCAGCTCCCTGGTTGTGGGGCGTCTGTTCAGCCAGATCTCAGGAGGCTCTGAGTGACGGTGGTTCCGTATTTTAGTTGTGATTTTGATGTGGTTGCGGGAGGCGGCGGGGCAGCTGCTACCTGGGCCACCATCTTGTTTCTCATCTGTAGTTATGTTTTTTAAAGGAGTCCATACGTTTTGAAATAAATGAAATATTTTAAAACGAAATGAAAGGATGTCTGGGTTTTCATTTTTCAAATTAACCCTGGGTCGAGAGGCAAAGGACTGGGTAGAGGTACAGATGAAAAAGGAGTAGCTGTGGGTTAATGTTGAAGTGGAATGAAGGGTGCATAGTGTTTATTATTCTATGTGCTTTACATTGGTATTTGCTTAAATATGTTATCGATAAAATATTTTAGGAAATTCTTTGGAAAGAGTTTTTATACTTTCGCTTTTGAAATTACATAGGTAATTTCAAAACTCCTTTAACACAGCTATGATTTCTTAGAAATCAGTTCGTAATTGGGAATTCCTTCCAAGTGAGAAAGTAGTGATAACAGCCTGGCCGGGTGTGGCTCAGCGGTTGAGCACCAACCTAGGATCCAGGAGATCTCGGTTAGATTCCTGGTCAGGGCACATGCCCGGGTTGCGGGCTTGATCCCCAGTCGGGGGCATGCAGGAGGCAGCCGATCAATGACTCTCTCAACATTAAGGTTTCTATCTCTCTCTCTCCCTCTCCCTTCCTCTCTCTGAAATCAGTAAAGATATATATTTTTTTAAATAAAAATATATTACTAAGTCAGTGTGACACTGGCATAAAGAAAGACATATGAGATAAATGGAACAGAATCGAGAATCCAGAAATAAACCTTCATATTTATGGATAATTGATTTTCAACAAGGGTGCCAAGAAAATTCAATGGGGAAATAGTACTTTTTTCAACAGATGGTGCTGGAACCTGGGTATCCACATGTAAAAGAATGAAGATGGACCCCTTCCTTACATCATGCACAAAAATTAACTCCAAACTGATCATGTACCTAACTGTAAAGGCTATTCTTAGGAAAAAATATAGGAGTAAGTTTTTGGAAACGTGGGTTAAGCAAAGCCTTATTAGATACAACACCAAAAGCACTAGAGGGAAAAAAAAAGGTCATTGTATTTCATTAAAATGAAAAACTTTGTGCTTCAAAGGACACCATCAAGAAAGTGAAAAGACAACCCATAGAATGGGAGAAGATATTTGCAAATCATATTTGATAAGGAACTTATACCTAGAATGTATAAAGAACCCTTACAACTCAATGATAAAAAAAGATAAATAACCCAATTTAAAAACAGACAAAGGGTCTGAATAGACATTTCTCCGAAGAAAATATACAGATGGCCAATGATCTGAGCAGGGTTTAGGAAAACCAAGAGGAGATAATGTCCTTTCCTCGGGGTTAGCAAGAGCAGGAAACCGTTAGCACCCGTAGGTCTGCAGGAGCAAGGGGAGGGAACAGCCTCAGGACCTGCAGAGTAGCCGAATGGAGAGGGCTGTCCAGGCAGGACTGTGGCCTTTGGTAGAGGGGGGCCGCGAACTCACAGCTTCCAGCAGGAGAGGAACCAGGGTATAAATACCCCAACCCCGCTCTCTTCCCACCTTTGATCTCCTGCTGGGACCACCCCCACTGGCCAAACTCAAGAGCAGAGCTTGAATTGACTTCCACAGTTGGAAGAAAGTGGCAGAAACAGCTGAGCAGAGGCGAATGTGTGATTTAGGGAGTAGGAGGCACAGGTAAGATTTATGCTGTGGGCTCTGGACACGGGAAATCAAAATGAAAGGAAAGTTAAAGCGAGCACCAGGGCAGGAGCAGGGAACCAGATGTACTGCTGATTTAGATGCGATAAGGTGGCTCACTGAGCCCCAGGATGTCCTCTGAGGGGAAGAGCCACGGCCAGTTCATTCTGGAACAGATGGAACTGAAAAGCTGTTGCGCTGGCTTCCGACTCTTGAGGGGACACATAGTAAATATTAAGTTTGGAATCACAATGACTCAACTGCCACTGTAGCGGGAAAGCAGCCATAGATGGTACCTAAATGAACCCTGCGGCTGGGTTCCAATACAACTTTATTTATACACCCAGGCAGCGGGCCTGCGGGCCACAGTTGGCCAACCCCTGCCCTAGACACTTAAGGACTTTTTCATCATGTTACCGTCAGAAAGACTTTTGATGTCCCTGTTGGGATGGGCCTTTCCCCAGCTCTGGCTTCTGGTGGATAAACAACCTGGGCCTCTCACAGAGTGCCAGGAATGAACGCATCAGGGGTTCGGCCTTAACTCCTACGGATGTCTAAGAAAAGATGCGTGTGTAGCTGATCGACCACTCGTAAGGGATATGGGGCAGGAATTTCCAGCTCCAGCACCTTGAGTTCAGTATTTTCCTGAAAATAGGTTAAAGGAAGGTCTCCTTTCCATGCCAGGAACATGCCCTAGTCTGGTGAAATGAAGATTAAGCTTTGAAATCCTACAGACCGGAGTTCAAAACCTGTCACTCACTCGCTGTTTGGCCTTGAGGAGCGAGTTTTCTCACCTGTAAAATGAAGGTAATACTCACCTCACAGGTCTCGATGGCTCCTGTTATTACAAGGAGTAACAAAATATGTTCACACTTCCAGATTTTCTCTCTTGCTCTTTTCTACTGACTTCCTGAAGACTATTAAAGTTTGTTCCCAATCTACTGGCTTTTCATTTGGGTTCTCTAAATGCTCCTCCACCTGGCCAGGTGGTTCAGTTGGGCAGAGCGTCATCCCGATACGCCAAGGTTTTGGGTTCGATCTCCCGTCAGGGCACATACAAGAATCAACCAGTAAATGCATAAATAAGTGGAACAACAAAAACTGATGTTTCTCTCTCTCCCTCTCTCTCTCCCTCGTCCTTTCTCTCTCTAAATTCAATCAATCAATAACTTTATAAAAAATAAAAGCTCCTTAGGTATATCCAAAATAGATCCCAGACAAATTGCATATTGATCAGGAAGTACTCTTTGATTGCCAGCAATAAAAACTGAATTCAAACTCATGTAAGGGGGAAAAAAGATAGGTGGGGTGATGTATAGGATACTGGAGTAGTTCTTTTTTTAAAAAAAATATATCTTTATTGATTTCTGAGAGAGGAAAGGAGAGGGAGAGAGAGATAGAAACATCAATGATGAGAGAGTCATTGATCAAGCCCACAACCTGGGCATGTGCCCTGACCGGGAATCGAACCCTGATCGCCTGGATCCTAGATTGATGCTCAACCGCTAAGCCACGCCCGGCCGGGCTGGAGGAGTTCTGATCATCAAAGCGATACAACTCAGCCTCAGGAAAGTGGAACTAGGGAAATTCAGGAATTTCAGAGACTGAACTCAGATCTCTGTCTCTCTCTCTCCATTTCTTTTTCTATGTGAACTAGTATTTTCTGTCCTTCAAGGGAGGTGCCAGCTGAGAACTCTTGGTCGCATTGTGGCCTTACCACCTAAGAGGAAAGCTCTTGGCTTCTTCTTCCCCTAGATCTTTTAAAACCCCACGAAAGGGTCCTGTCTATCCTGACCTGGTTACATGCCCACTCAAGCTAAGCATTAGGGCTGTGGAGGTGAGGTCCTATGACCTGCTTAGCTTGTGTCAACTACCGAGGTCATAGGCTTGGCCCCACCCACTAGGACCCTGTGGTTGCGGCAGAGGAAGAACAATTGCCCCCAGAAGGGCAATGCTCCCTTAAGAGGGTGGAAAGGTTTGCTGGATAGCCGGGTGTGCACTATATTCACAGACAATGTTGGCTCTATTAATCATGTCAACATAAGCATTTTTCTACCTGCCTGCCATGAATACAGTGCTAAGATCCTTAGAGTGAGCTACAGGACAAACGTGGCCACCTGACTCCCGCCCTGCTGTTGGGGGCAGGGGGGCGGCTGTCAGAGGAGAGGGCCATGAACAGGACATCTGGAATCAGTTCCGTTTCAGGTATAATGCAGGGATTCCACCTAATAGTTTTCCAAGCGATCAGGCCAGACCTGTAAAAGTTTGATTCTGATGCCATAAAAGAATTTTTGCCAGCTGAAAAATTTAAAAATGAAAGTCCAGTTCACCGTGTCTCCCTCTTTGGACTCTCTTACTGTGTCTCTCACTCTCTGGGTACTTCCTTCCCCCTTTCTTTTCTCTCTCTCTCACACACACACATACTAGCCGGCCTCCCTAATTATAAGTGTTGCAATGATTTCTTTTGCATTGCCTATCTGTCACCTGGGGTGGTGGAGAGGTGGGTGTACTTGGCAGGGCAAAAGCATGTTTACAGTTGTGAGTACGAAAAACAGCTTATCCTTGCATGATTATTTTATTAATTATTGTAGTATTTTTCCATACGAACGACTGTGAGTCTCCTTTTGTCCTGCCCTGCGCGTATTAACTCAGGTTAACTTCCTCTTCGTGCTTACTACGTCTGGAACTGTGCTAAACACAGGATGCATTACTCAGGACCCAATTTCAAGGTCAAAACCAGCTAATACTAGCTTAGACAAGAGGGAGAACCGGACACTAGGGCTGTATGGAGACTCCTCTGTTTTCCCTCTCTGCCGCCCTCTCTGCGTGTTGGCTTTCTCCCCAGGGCTGGTGGCCAGGCAGGCAACAGCCACCAGGCAGGCCCCTCCCAGCCTCGACACCAGAGAGGGCCTGACGTTTGCTCTCCTTGGTGCCCAGTTTACAATCCTCGGTAAGGGTTTTTATTTGGGGTGGGTTGGAGACTGAACCAGTGCATCGTGAGCAAGGGAGTGTCCCGAACAGGGTCACTCACACATGCTTGTGCCTTCCCACAAAGCCAGGTTTATCGGGGAGACTTCGCCAATAAGCCAGTAGAGTCACTCACAGGCTACCCACAGAGAGCGGGAGCTTAGGTGATAGAAACGAGCAGAACCAGGTCTGGCGTGAAGTCCTGGTCACTGGCGGTGTCCACAGGCGGACAGGAGGGTATCAGCCTCAAGCCAGCCGGCTTCAGTGGCAGCATGTGACAGTGGAGTGGAAGCCCAGCAGGGCGCCGGGAGCGACCCGTGGCACAGCCAAGCTCCAGCATCGAATGGTCCAAGCTCAGAGTTCTTACAGCCCCAAAGGGGCGAAGGTCCCACTCATTTCGGTGTCCAGGTGGAGTCCTTATCCAAGCGTCCAGACTTACAGGTTTGGGCCCCTCCTTAGATGATCCCATCGCACCCCGTTCCCTCAGTCTTGACACAGCACTTGACATAACTGTCGTGGTTGACGGTGGCTCCACATTGGATTATCGAAGGTGTCCAGAAAGTCCGCTCTGCTCTTGCCCTATACACAGCATCAGTGGCTAAGTCTCAGATCTGTCTTCAGAGGTCAGGCAGGTCACAGAAATGTGAGGAATAGTCTGGTAGGAGCCAGGAGTTGGTGTGGTCAACAGCAAAGGAAAGAAGCCATCAACCCTCAGCTACTTCATTTCCGCCCTCCCCACTCCAAACCTCATGGGGGTGAAATAAAAATATGTGTGCTGCCTGGCCGGTGTTGCCCAGTGGTTGAGTGTCAACCTATGAGCCAGGAGGTAACAGATTCCCAGTCAGGGCACATACCCGGGTTGTGGGCCCGATCCCCAGCGGGGGGCATGCAGGAGGCAGCTGATCAATGACTCTCTCTCATCATTGATGTTTCTCTCCCTCCCTCTCCCTTCCTCTCTCTGAAATCAGTAAATAAATATTTAAAAAATATATATGTGTGCTGCCTCCAAACACCACACTGGCAGCATAGGAGTTTGTAACCTTTGAGCTAGAACTTCTCAAGAGTTTCTTAGCAATTCTGCAAATGAAGCTGTGACTTTGGTTATAGGTAAACAAAAATGGGAAGAGCTTTTCCAGATGAGGAAAACCCTATTTCAGAAGGATAATTGCCAAGTTGGCAGGGGCACTTGGCAAGGCATCCTTCACTTTACATTTCACAAAACTCAGCAACTTCTCAGAGTGAGGTCATAAAGGCCTTTTAAAAAAACGTTGCCACTCTGGGGTCAGAAAATTCAGTCTTGTAAATTCAGTCTTCATAATTCAGTACTTTATAATTTTGTATCCTTCGAAGTTGGATTGGGTTGTCATCAGACTCAATTAGTGTCAAGTCAAAGGCAAGCTGGAGGGTCTCTGACTCCGAGGGAGTGGCAGTTTAAGCGTCCTGGAGACAGGTTGGAGTGACCTCCACAGAGCTGGCAGTAACTTTGTCCAAGGGCTTGTTGGCGGTGAGGGTGAGGGTGAGGGATAGGAGTAGAAGGAGTCTGGGGGTTACTCATTCAATAATTTGATCATTCAGTGAATGTTCAGCTTTGAGCTGGGCACTGTTCTAGGGTGCAGTGACCAACAAGATAGGCATGGCCTGGCTCTTACAGAATCTACAACCAGAGGAGGTTGTGCTTCAGTGAACAAGATGCATGTAATTCTAAGGCTTGGGCTTGGAAGATGAGGGAAGGCTTCCTGGAGGGGGTGGTATCTAAGCAAAATTCTAAAGGATGTGTGCAAGGAAAATGGAAAGGGGTGAGGAGTCAGTGCCAAAACTTCCTAGATAGAATTGCCTGTTATGCAAACCAAGAATGCTCAGGGGCCAGCAAAGCAGGGGTATCAGAAAGTGAGGGGAGGCCCTGGCCTGGGTAGCTCAGTGGGTTAGAGTGTCGTCCCAATATGCCAAGGTTGTGGGTTCAATCCCCAGTCAGGGCACATACAAGAATCAACCAATGAGTGTGTAACTAAGTGGAACAACAAATCCCTCTCTCTCTGTCCCCTGCCTCTCTCTCTAAAATCAATACATAAAAATTTAAAAAAAGGGGGGGGGACTGGGTGAAAGTAGTTGAAGAGATTAGCCAAAAGACATATATGGCCCTGCCTGGCGTGGCTCAGCGGTTGAGTGTCGACCTAGGATCCAGGCGATCGGGGTTCGATTCCCGGTCAGGGCACATGCCCGGGTTGTGGGCTCGATCAATGACTCTCTCATCATTGATGTTTCTCTCTCTCTCCCCCTCTCCTTTCCTCTCTCTGAAATCAATAAAGATGTATTAAAAGAAGAAAAGAAAAAAAGAACATATATGCATAGCCCATGGACACAGACAGTAATATGGTCATGGCCAGAGGGGGGGGGGGCTGGGTGGAAGTAGGCAAAGGTGTGGGGGGGAAATGTGGAACATCTGTAATAGTGTCAACAATAAAAATAAAGCGAGACAGAGAGAAAGAGAGAGAGAGAGAGGCTGAACCAAAAAAAAAGAAGAAAAAAGAAAATGAGGGGAAACTTTTTTGGAAAATAATTTGAAATTGGAAAACATCTCCCAGTGCCCGTTTTGGAGAAAGCAGAACTTTGCGGGACCTCCATCCATGTATTTTGCAGTGAAGCATCCTTTTTATTTCGAATTACATACAGGAGACATGGCATCATAATTTTTTCAGGCCTTAGAGCCATTAAAAGCCCGCAGGAGCTGTCCTGGTCCCAGAGGTGGAGAGAGGTCTGTGACCTCCCATTTCCTCCCCCCCTGAGCTCAGCCTGCCTCCTCACACCTCCCTTACAGGGCCATTTCCTAAAGTCCCTATTAAAATTTACTGCCCTTTTATTCCTTCCCCAGGCACCTCTAATCCACAGCGACGATGGTGTTAATGATCACATTGCATATAAACTACTCCCATAACTGGGTAAACCAGATAGCCTTTAAACATGGCATGAGTCCACTGTAATAATGAAATATTAATAACTGTTACACTTCCCAAGTACTCACATTCATTCTTAATTTTTATTTCTTTTTCAGTTGTCCCCTTCTCAATAATTATATTGACAACAATAATGGCTGACACTTCTGGCTATTTTTCAATGTGCCAGGCCCCCTTCCGAGTTCTTTATGCTCACGAGGACAGGTGTCGCTTCGCAGGTAAGGAGATTGGGGCAAACAGAGATTGTGCAGCCTGTGGGCTCAAGTGTACTCAGCTGGTAGCAGACACCAGAATTTTATACCAAGCAGTCCAGCTCTAGAGCCCATCTCAAGTTGCCCAAGCCAGCCCAAGGGTAAATTTCATTTATTTACAATTCCTTTTGGGCACCAAACTGTTCTCCCTCTAAAATGTATTGCCAGTGTCCCCACCACTCTCCATCTCTGTCTCCAGCGCTGACACCGTACAAGAAACCGCCATTGCTGACACATCGTAGGTAGCTATTCAATAAAAATGGACTAGTTGGTTTCCTAGCTGAAACCAATAAGTGTGCATTGAGCACTTATTCTGTTTTGCAGAGAAAACTATGACTTTCAACATATTTACCTGCAGGTTTTTCTGTTAATTTTCATGTAAATCTAGACTTATAAAACTGGGGCTGTTATGTCTTTTTCGTAGCTTGCTGTTTTCTCAACATGTTCTAAACATCTTCCCAGGTTATTAAAAATTCTTTAAATTTTTAAAATAGCAACATAATATTCTATTTCATGACATACTTTATTCAACCATTTTCAAATTGTTAGACAATTAGATTGTATCATTTATCTATTGCTGTGTAATGGCTTAAAACAACAAATATTTATTATTTCATAGTTTCTATGGGGCAGGAATCTGGAAGCAGCTTTGGCTCAGGAGAGGGATCTTGTTGCTTTTTCAAGCTTATCAAGGATATTTTAGTCATTTTTTGTATTTTAACTCATCTAATCCATGGTGAAATGGTAATTAATATGTTTTAAATATTTTGATTAACACTTTATAATAACCTGCTTAAGCTTTAAATATGCTTATTAATTCGGTTTCTCTGGAGAAAGATGACACAGGCTTTGGTAATTTCAAGGTCATGTACATTATCAATTAAAATATAGTTTTCCAGTGCCTGATCATGCATTCATTTCATACATATCTATGGAGCGCTTACTCTGTGCCAGGCACTGTTCCAGGCACTGAGTAAACTAGTGGTGAACCCAAGATCTTTGCACACAAGAAGTTTATATTCTAATAAGGTGAAATATTAAAAATCCATTCATTCAACAAATATTTATTGAGTACCTACTCTGTGCTTGGAACACATTAGTGAACCCAACAAGCAAAAATCCTTGTCGTCATAGAGCTTACCTTCTGGTAGGAAGAGACAGACAATACACCATATACAAAATAAGTAAGAAAAGTCTGTGTTTGTTAGTCTTTTGTTAGAAGGTGATAAGTGTTATTGAAAAATAAAATAAAGCAGTTAAAGGAGAGTGGGGGTAGGGAGCTGAAATTGCAATTTTTAGATAAGTGATCAGAGTTGCCTCATTAAGAAATGAAAGGAGGGGAAGTGAGCTATGTGGGTATCTGAGGGAAGATTGTACTGGGCAATGGAATAGCTGATGCAAAGGGACTGAGGCAGGAGCATTCCTGCCAGAAATAAGGCCGAGGAGTAGGGTGTGCAAAGGAGCAAGCAGGAGGAGATTAAGTTAGATGGGTGTGGACAGGGGACACATCATAGGGTTTTGCCCAGTGAGGAGGCCGCCGTTCATATCTGAGAGGAACAAGTAAAAAGTGCGGGATATGTTTCTTGCTAAGCAAAGGACAGCTGCAATGTAAGGCAGAGTATCTCTGAACAAAGACACCTGTGGTCTTACATAGTGTTTTGGGAAGCATGGGGTTCAGAGATTAGCACTTTTAGAGGCTGGACTGTTTAGAGATGAGTTGGCCTCTAGCTAAGGAAGCCGCAGGATTATTAGAGTGCGGCAATTGCTGATTGGATAACTTTCCGAAGCAAAGGCCTGTCACTGGTTGGGAGTTTGTCATTGATGAAAATAGAATCAGGTGGTTACTTGTACTATGGCCAAAAAACAATTAGTTTTTTCCTTTGTTTAACTTGGAAGGATCACTCTGGCTGCTGGGTAGGCCAGGGCAGAAGCAGGGAGGTCAGTTAGGAGGTGAGAGGAGATGTGGCTTGAACCATGGTGGAAGTAGTGGGGCTAATATGAAGTGTTCCCACTTGGGATGCATTTATGTCAATAAAAAAAAAAAAATCAAGAAAATCCAATTAAGCTAAGCTATTGGGGTGAACATAACATTCGCCTTCACATAGGATGAAATGAGTGGATGACATTACAGAGTAACTGGGTGAGGCTTCCTTACAAGGAGGAGTGAGAGGAAGCCTCTTTGAAGAGGTGAGACCTCAAAGATGAAAAGGAGCCTGTTAAGACCTTAAGGTAAGAGGCTGGTGTGTGTGTGCGTGTGTGTGTGTGTGTGTGTGTGTGTGTGTGTGTGTGTAGAAGGTGGTAAGGTTAGGGGGAGGAGAGAAGGGAAGCGGAAGCTAGATCCTTCCAGGCCTTCAGTGCATAGAATGGATTGAGAAGAGAGGGGCAAGAGTCCAATGAAGACAGTGCTATAATAGACACTGTCATGGTAAGAATTCTGAAGCCTCATTAAAGTAATAAAGTAAAATCCAACTGAGAAGCCTTCCTTGTGCCAGAGACTGTTTTGCATTTGTTGATTTTTGACTCATAAGTAATGATATAAACTAAGGGGCAGCTGTGGTGTCCATACACCATACAGTCACCTGCCCTCTGTCCTCTGACTTGAATGCAAGGTCTAGATTAGCTATGTCTTTCCCAAGACTAAATTGTGACCCAGGTCGCTCTCGTTCACCATGTGTTTACGAAACATGGTTAACATTTATTGGGGCCTTCCTCAATGCAGGTATAAAAGGACAGGAGGTCAAGGCAGGAGGACCTGGGGTTCAGCTGCAGAGCTGGTGTCGTCTAGGTTCCCGGACTCGTCGGATGAACAGCTCCCAGCGGAACGACAGTGCTTCATTCACCTTTGTGACCCTGGGCTCCTAGCACAGTGCCTGTAAACAGCAGGAGCTGACTAACCTTTTTGTTGAATCCGAATTGAGCATGTAGATTAGATCAACAGTACTGAAATATTACATTAGCTCAGAGCAAACAGTTTGCATCTTTCGGTTCATCATCCAGTATATGGATTAGTCATGCTTCTCCTGATTCTACTACTTTTTTATAGTTCCTGCCTTTGAGCACATCATTTCACTCCTAAAACTCCACTTTATGGGTAATCATAGAGAAAGGGAGGAATGAAACACAGGCCAATTTTACTCGTATTTTTTCTTGCCTGTTTTTTGTCTTGTTTTTGTGTGTTTTTAAGCAAAAACAGTTTTTAAATGTTTGATGGAGATTAAAATTCATATCATATAAAGACCTTGAGGTAATGAGCCAAAAAAATTTTAGGGCTTCCTATGTGTATTTCCTTTATGTTAATTCCAAGCAAGCCTAAGAAGTAGCTAGCATTGCCCCCACTGTGGAGGTGAGGAGACTCTCACGCAGAGGCAACGCAGTTCGGCCTGGTCACCAGCCCTCCGAGGAGCTGGATTTCAAATCAGCTCGTCTGACTCCACAGTGGCGATGCTCCGTGCGTGCCGCTCTTGGAATAATTTGGACACTTTCATTTGTCTTTACTTCTTTATTTGCTCCGGAAATGTTAAAATATGCGGAGAAACAGTAGGAGCTCTATAAATAAAACATGCCTATGTATTTCTAAATGATTAAAGCTGGAAAGTTTCATGTGGCACAGTGCCACCTGGGTGAGTGGAAGGGAAGAGAGGGAGGGCGATTCCCGGCCCTTTGCAGAGACGCTGCCGCCTCCTGCAGCGAGCGGCTCGCGGCTCGTGGCTCGGCGCCCGCCGGTGACTCCCGCGGCCCCGGGAAGCCCGACCGGGCCCGGCTGCGCGGGGCAGAGGCCTGGCCCGGCTCCTGGCAGCCTCCATGGCATCTGGCTGGGAAAAGCCACGTGCCAGGGTGCAGCTCCTCCGGGGGAGCGGGGGAGATGCAACCTTGGAAGGTGGGGTGAAGGCTGGCTGGGCTGTATCTTTACATGAAACCCGAAAAAGGCGACCCCGGAGCTCGGTGCCCAAGTCAGAGGGCGCCGCCGCGCCTCTGGCAAAGTTAACGGGGGCGCCAGGAAAACGCGAGCTCCCGCGGGCGGCCCAGGAGGTGACCGCCATTCAAGTCCGCCCGGGGCTCGGGTGTCGCCCTGGCCCGCGGCTTCTGCCCTTGGTGTCCCCTTCTTAAAAATCGGGGCGCGGGCTGGCTGCGCCCGGGCCGGTGAGGCACCTCCACGTGGGAGAGGAGGGGGCGGGGAGAGGAGGGGGGGAGGCCCCGGGGGCGCCGCGGGGAGAAGGCCCGCAGGGGCCACGCCAGCGCCCGGGTCCTGCCCCCGGAAGCCCCGGGCCCGCACACAGACCGCCGGCCCCCGGCCCCGCACCCCGCGGCCCGCCCTCTGCGAGCCCGCGCGGGGCGGCGGCCGGGCGCACGCGGCGGGGCCGGGGCGGGGCCACGGAGGGCGGGCGCGCGGGAGGCGCGGAGGGAGGGTGCCGGGCGGAGGGAAGCGGCCCGCGGCGGAGGGAGGGGAGGCCGAGTGCTGGAAGCGGAGCTCCGCGCTGGGACTGGTTCCTTCGCAGCCATTTTCTGTCCAACCAAACAGCCGATTGGAGACGGGAGCCAACCAGGGCTGCATTGGAGGTTTGTGTCTCGCTTCGGCCAATGATCGCTCCTAAACCGACTCCACTTTAGCTCGAATGAAATGTCCGTCTCCTCCCGGCGCCGTCCCCGCCGCCAACGCCGCCGCGGCCGGGGGCACCTGCCTCCCTCCCGCCCGCCCGCCCCTGGGCCGGGGCCGGCGCGGCGCCTGCGAGGCCGCTCCCGCTGCGGGCCGGGCGGCGAGCGGGCCCGGGCGGCGGCGCGGCTCTTTGTGCGCCGGGCCGGGGAGCGCGGGCCGCGGGCCAGGCGCCTCCCGCTCGCCGCCGCCGAGCTCCGGGCCGGAGGCCGAGGAAGGGGCGCCGGGCCCGCGGCCCCCCTGTCGGCGGCGCCCCGCCGGCTCCATTTTGTGCGGGAGGCCGACCGCGGGGGGGCGGGGGACGCGGTTCGGACCCCGGCCCCGACCCTGCCCCCTCGGCCTGGCAGCCGCGCGGGGGTCCCCGGGGAGCGCCCCTCTCCCGCCCGCGAGGGCGCGGGGCGGGCCGCTTTGTCTGCCCCGGGCCCCGGCCCCGGGCCCCGCGGCGGGCGGCGGGCGTTGGGCGCGGGCCCGGGGCCTGGGCCGGGCGCGCCCGGGGGATGCGCGCCAGGAGCGCCCGCCCGCGCTGGCGGCCCCGACGTCGCCGGGCCGGGGGCCGCGGGCCGCCCCGCACCCTCGCGGGAGGAAGCGAGGCCCGGGAGGAAGGAGTGGATGTGGCCTCCCCGCAGCCTGGTTCGCGCGTAAAGAATGCGGCCACCTGGCGGCTCGCGGCCCCTGGACGCGCCCCGAAGGTGGGAAGGAGCCTCTCGGGTGGGACCGGGGTTCAGCCTGGGCCGGGGGTCGGGGGCTTGTGCTGGGCCTTAGGAGCGGTAGTCTCCGAGAACAAAGAATTACAGAGCGCCCCGAAGTCCTAATCGCCCCCAAAGTGCCATGGCAAGGTAATTGAAACAAGCTTAGGTAGTGTCCGGCCTTGAAAAAAGAACCAAACAGCCCCGCCAACCCTCTGGGACTGCACAGTTCCCCGGGTCACGCCACGCCCGCTGGGGTGTTTGGGGCACTCGGGATGCAAACTACTCAGCCACGGAAAGTGGTGAGGCAACCGGCCCATTAAGCGGCATTAATAAATAGGGGTTTTATTTGTAAAGCATTGAAAGTTTAACCAGAATTCCTTAAAAGGCAGTTCGGTTCTTTTCCGCGCTGCTCTTGTAGCTTAATTTAAGGAGTGTTATTGATGCAAAACGCTGGTTGCTGGTGCTGGAGAAGGGAGGGTGGAGGAAGGGTCTGTAGCTTTTCTTGGATACAATTTGCATTTCTTCAAACATTAAACGGATGTATGCATTCCCTTGAGCTTGCACATATATCATAACCTGCCTTTAAGAAAATATATACCATATGAGGTAATAGGGTTTTACTTTAACACACTGAATTTAAATACTCAATTATTTGGGTGAGTGAGTGTGGTGAGGTGTAGACCCATCCCCACCCCCAAGCAAAATGCACAAATATATATGGCTCTTGTATTTTATGCGTTGTGAGGATTTCCCCCCCCCCAAAGACAGCCTTTAAATAACACTTTTAGCTACAGGAAGGAATTTTCTGGGCACTTTTGGGGTTAGAAAGAGGACAGTATTTGAAAACAAATTAAAAATTGCTTTTACCATTATAGCAGACCATGCCAGCCTGTCTTTGCTGCCTCTACTCTTGTGATGGTTTTTTAAAAATTCAATTCAGTGGCTACAGTTTTTTCTGCTGTTTACTGGATTTCATGCTGGGATGCATATGATTATTTTGTCTTCCCTTAAATTAACACTGAAAGGATGTTTTTTGTTTTGACACCCCTCTTTTAATGGTTTCACTTGAAAGAAGGAAAAGAACAAATGAGAAATGGAGATTGTAACATTAGTAATTGATGCCGATTTATTAGCTATTTGCAGTGAGAATGAGGAGCAATTCAGATGCAATTTTAGTCCTGAATGGTAGTGCTTTAAAATTATAAGTAGAGATCTTAATTGATTGCGTTGTTGTTCTATGTATCTTCTTTCCAGTATGATCTGAGATATTTAATTTAAAAGCATTGTCTTCTGAGATAAATTTTTCTACCCTTTTGAGCTTTTGGACCCCTGAATCTCATTCTAAAACATTAAGAAAACCATCTCCCCAAATTAAGTTGATATTGTGTCTCGGGTGTTAATATTTTAAGTAGTTTCGATGTGTAATTTTTGGTCTCTTGCACGTTATATAATTTGGTGTGTTGTGATGACTGTGGTGAGCATGACTGGATTCGGGGTTATGTTGGGAAAGCAGTCCTCCCCCCACTGCCAGCAATAGAACCAACTTTTTAAAATTTGAGTTCTCCAAAACTTCCAATTTAACAAACATTTATTGGGGGGCCTGCTTTTTGCACTGTTTTACACCATGCACTCCATTGAATAAGAATTGTAGATAAAATTATATGTGCCTTTTAAAATTTTACAAAGAAAGCCTGTAGGCTATACATTTTTTCTAATACGTGTTTATCTTCTAGGTTGAAATTGGGCAAAGATTAGGTACCAGTTTAGACAAGTGTTCTTGAACGCCACTGACAACACGGTTCTGGCAGTATTTCATGACCGTAAGTATGTTTACCATTTTGGATGTTAATTAGATTTTTACATTAATTATCGGGAAACAAGATTATCACTGATTTTATATTGGAGATTCCTGATAGGATGAATGCCTTTCAAGTATAGACCAACAGTACCTGTCCTCATTCCCAGTGGGTCCTTCTTTTTAGTGACTTGTCACATAGTGTTTCCCATGCACCCCTAAGTGCTGTCAAAGCTACAGGATAAAAAACTTGTCCCAGCTCTGAAGAGGCTGTCTGTCTGATAGGACTTTAGTCAAATTGAATACTTGGAGGACAGTTATGTGCAGAATGGAAAATATGGGTTCTAAGGATAGTGCAAGTGTGGTAGGCCCAGGTAGTTGGGAATGTCTTTGCGGGAGCCTGTAGGCCTCCCAGGATGAATGGGGTTCGGGTAGGTGGGAGGGTGTCACCAAGTAAAAAGCCTGAAGATGAGTAACTTATGTTTAGGGAGGGAGAGTAGATCTGCATGGTCCAAGTGGGGGTTTCACAGGATAACCTAGTGAAGAGATACCACTTGGCCTGTCTGGACACTTAGTTCTGGATCTGCTACTGTATCTGTGACATCAGACATGTCACAACTTCCTTGAGCAGGGATTACCTCACTGCTCAACCAAAAGAACTGCATCTGGTGATCCCTGAGGAAGGCATGTTCTAGCACTAAGGTTTTTATCAGCCCTTAAGGCAGAGCAGAAAACAAACCTAGTTAGGGTAAGTGGAGGGTCCACTCTTTATGCCTGGACAGAATGATGAGAACTGTATTCGAAGGGACAGTAATCATGTAAGGTTTCATTTGTCGAGTTCTTGTTACTTATGCTCTTTGCTAAATGCTAAAAAGCACGATAATTTCACTTCTCATAGCAACCCCATTTTGAAAATGGGGAAGCTGAAGCACAAAGAGATGGTACGTAGAGACATAGAGCTAGTAAGCGGGAGCCCAGCTTCCAACCCAGGTGGTCTGTGCTAAGGGCCGGTGGTCCATCACTGCCTCCTGGCGAGATGCACCGGGAACCAGGTGCATTTCTTAGCCCGCTGACCATTAACTTCACATATTTTAGAGAACACTCTTTTCAACTAAATAATTAGAATAGTCACTAAAGTAATTTAATGGGATTTAACTACTCTTCATCCATATTTGCCAGTTCCCTTGAACCTAATGATTCATCATTTTACCCATTCTCGTGTCATTTCCCTACATGCTCTTCCCTCTTTGTTGTCTGCATGCACTGCAGTACTTTAGCTTCTCTGTTCTTATACCCATCCTGTAAGTGTCACCAGTGGACACACTGGTACCACTATACATTCATGGTCACCACCTTGAGCCAGGCTCTCTGCATTGCCCAACACTCGCACTCTTCCTTCCCATTCTCTGCAGCGGTGGCCGTCCTCTACCTGGCTGCAAGCATCCCAGCATTATCCTTGGTTCTTCCTCCAGCTCTGGCTCAGTCAGTTACCAAGTCTACTGATTTTACCTACTACTGAAATCTCTTCAGTCTCTCACTGTCTCGATCTCCAGGTACTGGGAGTGACCATCACCTTGCCTGAATTCCTGCCCTGACCAAGGCATTATGGTCCTTGCTCGTCTGCCCCCACTTTGTTCCCCCTTCAGTTCATTGTTATACTGGACTGTAGCCAGAGTCATCTTTTAAAAAAGGAACCTTATTTGCCCTCTTTGCTAGAACTCCTTCTGGATCTGCTCTTATCGAGAGGCACTCCTTGATCTAGCCCCTACTTAGCTCATTCTAATCCACCAGGACTGTATTTCCGTTTCCTTTGTCTGGAACATTCTTTGCCCATCTTTCCTTGCCTAACTGATGGCTATTTATCTTTCTGTCTCAGTTTAAATATTTATTTCCTAAGACAGCCTTCCTTGACTCCTCAGACTAGTGAGGTCATTTTCGGAATAAACTCCCAAAGCATATAACAAAACATCTGTGTGTTTTTTTTAGCACTAACAGCTAGTCTTCTGTAATTATTGAATAGCTCGCTGTAGCATTCAGTGAGCACTCCTGCTGTACAGTGCACTCTTTACATGGCAAGTTCTGTTCTTGTCATCCTTGCTCAAGGTCACGTGACCAGTAAGTAGTAGGAAATTCAAACCAGGTGACCCGGTTCCAGCACCTGTTCCTTGGGAGTACTGATGGGCCGTGCTCACCACCCCTTCCCCATGCCCCCAGTTTATGTAACATTCGTCTCCTCTGCAAGATGGGGACAGAGGCTTGTCTGTGTCGTTGACTGCTTCGCCACTAGCACATAGCACAGACCTGATAAGGACTGTGTCCACTTGGTAAATATTTATTGACTGGCTTACATGCAACCCATCATCTGTTTTGTAAATTTTATAGGATGTTTTAGAAAAAACCTTGGGATGTATGTAGCAAGTTTCCCCCCCTCATTCCCTATATATGGATAGCATATTGTAAGCATCAAAGATGAGGCTAATTTGTTGAATGGAAGATACTAAGTGCCTTGGAGATTCAGAGAAAGGAACACTAATTTTTGGCTTGCAGAGTGGAGTAAACACAAAAGATTTCAGGAGGATGGGGGAACACTGGGTTTAAAGTATGGAGCACAGATTTTTATGGTAGAAAGATAGAGGAGAGGAAGACAGAAGGTATGGTCAAAGGACAGAAAAGCTGAAACATGCGGAACCAAAGACACGGACAGCTAAGCAGATGATGGCGTGGCTCATCTTCAAAGGAGGGAGGGTGGTCTCTGATGTCTCCTGAGCACTCCACGTGCCAAATGCTGTCCTTAGCAGGTTTCTGTTTGTGTAATTCTGACAACTCTGAAATACTTTCAGAAGTATTTTTTAGAAGATTGAGGTTTACAGACTAATTCTGTTAATCCAAATGATGGTCTTGCTGCTAACTCCAGCATATAACAAGATAATGTGATTTAAACTTTCTGCTTTTAATCCTTTTTATGTTATATTTATAAATTAATCTCCCAGATCCTGGTTATTTGAACAGTGTCCTGCAGATAAGCTAATTTAAAAAGACTCATGGTATCCTGTGGACATTCATTTTGGAAAGAATTAGTTACTGGGTGTTTTTTTTCCCCCTCTCCCATTAAAAAAGATTTGTTTTCATTTGTATGTTCTAAAATAACCACTGGTCCTGTCTCCTGCACCTTGATCTTCCCGGGGGCATTGTAAAAATTAGTCAATTCACAGCTATTTTAATTGAACTCTCTTTTATGGCTTATAAAATCCATCATATTTATCTATTAAAGACTAACCTTCTAGTATCTTATTTGCATATTAGGATGAATATAGCATTTTATATTTGGGTAATGTTTCACATTCATTTATATTAGCTGTTTAAGATGGGGAAGGTGATATTGTTATTTCTATTTTATATAGAAATACATTCAACCAGTAGGGGTGCTTGTTTTTAGGGATTAGTAGGTAAGTCAGAGTCAGAGCCCACTGACTGTTTATCACTTCTTAGAGGCCCTGGCTGGGTAGCTCATTTGGTTAGAGCATCGTCCTGATACACCAAAGTTGTGGGTTTGATCCCCTGTCAGAGCACGTACAGGAATCAACCAATGAATGCATAAATAAGTGGAACAACAAATCTGTTTCTCTCTCTTTCCTTCCCCTCCTCTCTCTAAAATCAGTCAATCAATAAAATTTTTAAAAAAGAGTATCAGTAAATAGGTACCCTGTACTTTCACAGATTATTAAAGGTTGGTGAATTCTGTTCTCTACCCCCTTAAAACAACTATTAGAAATGTGTCTATCTACAATTAAATTAGATACCACAGTCAACAGATGTATCATCAAAGAAAAGCCATGTTATTGAATGAAGACTTGGAAACTAGCCTGTTATTTTAGTATTCGATAAAAATCCAACAGAGGTGGAAAAGAAGACATGTTCCACAAGGATTCAGATACTGCAATTAATAACATTAAGTTTGGGCTGGGTCCTGGGCCTTAATGAACATTTAGGATCAAATGTCTGTCTTTTTTTTAAATATGCTTTTATTGATTTCAGAGAGAGGAAGGGAGAGGGGGAGAGAGAGAGAGAAACATCAGTGATGAGAGAGTCACTGATTGGCTTCCTCCTGCACGCCTCCTACTTGGGATCGAGCCTGAAACCCGGGCATGTGCCCTGTCTGTCAATCAAACTGTGTCCTCCTGGTTCCTAGGTCGCCGCTCAACCACTGAGCCACAGCGGCCAGGATCAAGTGTCTCTTGATTTGTCCTGGAAGTAGTATAAATTACACTTAAATTTTGCTACAGTTTATTCAGATAATGCATTAAAAATTTTCTACCCACAACTAGCCATTCCCTTGTTTTGTTTCTCTTTTTTCCCCCCCCAGTATTATCTGCAAAGCAGAAAGATTTCCAGGATTTGCCGTGTTGGTGAAATGGAATGTAGCCAGTTTAAATCTAATGGTTCTGTTTTGTTTTGTTTTTCCCCCTCAGATTTTCCCTCTTAGAATTCTTTTAGCTCTGAGCAAAATTAATTAAGCAGGCATCTTCAAATAGTCATTTTTCTGTGGTTATACCTTTCCTATCCTTATATGCAGGTCTCCAGTCTCCTTGGGATTCCTCCTTCCCTCTCTTCCTTCCTCTCTCCCTACCCCCTTTCTTTTCTTCCTCCCTCCTTCCCTTCCTTCGTTCCTTTCTCTTTTTAAAAAAAGAATAAAAAGTTTGAGGGTAGGGGAAAGAGAAAACTAACCTTTGGCTAGAATTAGAGGTTGATGGGCTCATTCAAAATGTGGGTGTACCTTTGGTTACATGGGTACAGGTTGTGCAAGGAATCCGTACACTTCTTGTCCCAAACAACAGTTTGAACCAAGACATTGTCTATTGTGGAATGTCTGTGAGACCACGAAGAAAGTTTGCAGCAGGAACAGAAGGGTTTCCGGGGAATATTAGGCTTTAGCAGGAGAGCTGAAAGTGACTCATATAGGTGACTTTCAGGAGACTACTAATTTTGGTTCTGCTTGTTGGTCCAGGGATAAGTTAGGTTGTAAATCAGCGTTGCCTGTACTGTGTTTGAGGATTGTGCAGTTGAAAAGAAAGAGGTGGGTGATTTAGATCCATTTTCTTATTTTTGTTTCCTTGTTGGTCTTATGTTTATTACTTATAGAGGATGGTAGGGTACTCGGATAGTTGGCAAATTATCAAAAGGTTTCCAAATCAAGAAATATAAATGTTTTCTTTTAGTAAGCTTAAGCTATGAAAAATGTAATGGACCCATCCTGGGACATTTCATGAGCACTGAATCTGTTATGTTATTTTAGACAAGTTTTATTGAAGAATATTGAAAAGCTTTTTTCTCGTAGATGGATGGTGACAGTTCTACAACAGACGCTTCTCAGCTAGGAATTTCTGCAGACTACATTGGAGGAAGTCACTATGTTATACAGCCGCATGATGGTAAGACAGCCACAGTTAGAACAAAGTCGCAAGTAGAAACAAAATAGGAAGTGAAAACTTTATTAATATAATGTTCTAGGTTACTTTTGTCTTTACAGGAAAATTAGCAATCTTGCATCACCGATCAGTGAAAGTCTAAAATGTGTACCGTGCTACTTTAATTAGCAATAGTCTTCAAACAGTGATGAGACCTAGAAAAGAATTCTATAAAAGTATGCCTTTTTAAAGTTTCTTTAAAAATTTGTTGCTGATTTCCTATTTGAGAATTAAATATGGAAAATTCTTACTCAGTTGATACAGTAAATGGGATAGTTCTTTAGCAGGTGAGTTGCTAGCTATTATTTCTAGTACTTATGAACAGATTTATTTTTATTTTTTATTCAATATTAAGTTTGAGCTATGCAGTATTATGTTGGCCTGTCAGAAATAATTTAGCTTTGTGGCATTCTAATTTGTAAGATTAAAAATGTTAAGATACATTTTTGTAGGAAGCAATTAGAGGAGGGCAATTAGTTACTTCATCCTAAAACATACTCAAACAAGTTAATTTTGATAGCATCATTTTAAACACATACAAATATATATTGAATCAGCTTGAGTGCCTTCCCTATTTAATTCATGGAATGGGGAAGTTTCCTTACAAGATAATGCACTTAATCATAAAGGATATTATTGGTATTGTGAAAGCTTCCATTATATCCAAATCTACATAATTTGAAAATTCACTTTTTGTAAGAACATTGGATCACTGCTATAGCTTTGTTCAAAAACTATTCTACATTAGTAATAATACAATTGGGTCAGTAATATTCAAATCCAGTTTTTCCTTTCTATATAAAGTTGGCTTTGGATAAACATGCAAGCTCTTAACCTAGCAATATTCAAGGAGTCATCATAGGTCAAGGTCTATAAGTTTTATAGCTCAGTCATGGGACATATTTATGAGCAGTTGCTCTGTGAAAGGTGCTACCAGGTGCTAGGAAGGACACAAAGCCCATCCCTGGTCTCTAGTGGAAAAAATCTAATAGAGGGAATCAGAAATGAAAAGAATTGTATAATGTGTCAGAAAAGATGCAGAGGCACTTGTGGTATTTTGTGAAAGGACAGCTCACTTCTGAAGTGCTGTGGGCCGGTACTGAGCCGTTTGGCGAATGGGCAGATAGGATCTGAGTAGGCAGAGTCGAAGACCAAAGTGTTCTAGACAGTGGGTTTGAAATCAACAAGTAGGCTGAGTTCCGGCCCTAGGAAGGTGCTGAAAAGAACACTATCCTGATCCCTAAAAGGGGAGGAAATGAGCCAGAGTGGTTCTCATCCTAGATCGCTATAGACAGTCTTTCTTCTCTACCTTGAACTAGAAATTATGAGAAGCCTTAAACTAAATTATTTTTATTTCGTTAGATACTGAGGACAGCATGAATGATCACGAAGACACAAATGGTTCAAAAGAAAGTTTCAGAGAACAAGATATATACCTTCCAATTGCAAATGTGGCGAGGATCATGAAAAATGCCATCCCGCAGACGGGAAAGGTAACACGGAGAAGCCTAACTAGGTTTCCTAGGGGCCGGGGGGATGTAAAACTACGTGAACACATAGTTCATGACTACAGTTAGCCATTGATTTCAGTCCTTCAGCAAATCAAATATTTCTTTCAATTTTAATACTTAGTTGCTGAAGAATGTTCCATTTTCAATTCTGTAATGTTCCTAGAATGCACCCCTCCCCCACCTATTAGAAGCAGATAAAATACAAGAATCTTTGAAAAAATAGGAGCATTGTCAGAACTATCAGGTTTGGGCATATGATGTTGTAACTTCTATAATGTTGCAGCAAAAGTGGGTCATATTGGACTGATAATGGATGTTTTTCTTTAAAAAAATCCTTTTATTTGGAAACAACTATTTTTTACAAAGTTGTAGATATTAACATACATTTAAATCAAACTGGTTTTTCTAAGTAGTTTTGTTAGAACCAACTTTAAAAACACATGGTCACTATACTCATCACTTGGTCTTAAGTAAAATTCACACATTTTATATTGCATAATAAACTTCCATCATTTTGTAGTTTATAAAGTACAGATGAAAGTAATAAAGCTTATAAATATATTACTAAAATACATCACTCAGCCTAGAAGTTCCAGTTTGAGAGGTCCTCTTTATGTTTTAAAGGAAAAAAGCACAACTGCTGATTATTGCTGAAATAGGCTAGGCCTGCTCTGTTCAGTCCCATAGCCACTGGTCACAAATGGTTATTGAGCACTTGAAATGTTATTGAGCAAACTGAGATGCGCTTATAAATGTAAAACATACACTAGATTTTAAAGATTTGTGTGAAGAAAAGAATGAAAATATCTCAATTTTTAAATTGATCCTGTATTTAAATATTTTAGGTTTATTGGGTTAAATAAAACAAAATTAACTTACCTGTTTCTTTTAACGTGGCTACTAGACAGTCTAATGTTATATATATAGCTCGCATTATATTCTCTTGCTTGACGCATTTATGTGACTCTTGTTTACTTTTCTCCAGGATGTAATACAGGCATGGAGAGGAAAGACAGTATGTTTCAGCAGGGATTTTGAGTGTCATTCCTGTTAGAAGTGGCTTTGGAATTGCATGATTTAGTCCATTAGAGTTTTACTTTCAAACCCCAGACCCTTAAAATAAGAATTGTTTTTATGAGGTGCTTCTTTAGGTAGGCTTTTTAGTAAACTCAAAACCTATACCTGGCACTTCGTATCTGCCGTAGGAAAAATGTCACCAGATGTCATTATTTCACTGCCTTGTAAGCCTTGTGTGAATTCAGTGTTTGTTTTTTAAATGCTGGTGTCCTCATTTGTGGAAATGGTAGAGCAGAGAACTGGTACCTAAGTCTGAAGCCCACAGTATACTAACTACACACACACAACCTGATTGATTTTCTTGGGACACTTGGGTCAGTAAGAGTTTTCATCGTGGGGTGGTAGGGACTTCCGGTGGTTGCTTTTATATCTAAATTATATCTGTTTTTTGTGAATGGTTGTCAAGTCATCTCTCACTGGTGTTTGAGTTTTTAATTCTCACTCTGAGGGTTGCGATTTTAATAGCACACATTGTGTTAATGTTATTACCATATATTTCAAAGATTACAGGTTAACAGTAATAAACTGAAGTTTGTATTCTTCTGAATGGCCTTTCACTTTTGCAGGTTGTTAGGAAGGTGATGATTATAGTCCCTGCAAATTTACCAATGATTTTTTTCTTCAGATTGCAAAAGATGCCAAAGAATGTGTTCAGGAATGTGTGAGTGAGTTCATCAGCTTTATAACATCTGAGGCCAGCGAAAGATGCCATCAGGAGAAACGGAAGACAATCAATGGGGAAGATATTCTCTTTGCCATGTCTACCTTAGGCTTTGACAGTTATGTAGAACCCCTAAAATTGTACCTTCAGAAGTTCAGAGAGGTAAGTAAAATGTCTTCCATCATGCTTTTAAGAAAATAAGACACACTATTCACCAACTTTTAAAATGTACCATTTGTTTAAAAATTCATTTTATAGCAAATTACATAGTATTTTTCAGACATGTGTAATCATTATGTTACTGTACTTAAATAGTAAGTCCTCTCTTTCCTCTGTTTATTAGTAATGACAGCATAGTTACGTAATGATTAAGAATGTGGACTCTGGAGGGCAAATCCCAGCTCCACCACATGTGAACTCTGTGACCCTGGGCAGATTATTTCAGTACTTTAGGCCTGGTTTCCTGGTCTGTAAAGTGAGGCTAGTAATAGTTCCTGCCTCGCAGCATTCTTGAGCGGACTCGGAGGCTAGTAATAGTTCCTGCCTCGCAGCATTCTTGAGCAGACTCGGTAGAACAGTCCATGTACTGCACTGAGCTGGACGTATGGTGAATGCTCAGTAATGACGGTGTGAGCTGTTATTGTTATCAATTTAACAGGGAGCATCTCAAAGCTTGGGCCTTTTAGATGAGAAAAATGGGGAATTATAACTATATTCCTCCTTGGTTTATCTTTGCCTGTGAATTTTGTGAAAATGAGTTAAGATCAGTGTGTTTATTTCCACACTGCAGCTTGGGCGTAAGAGTCACATTGCTTTCAGAATATTCTCTTCGTATCTTTCGCTGTTAGGTACCATTAGTGGTTTGTGTGGGATGATTAAAGTAGGAGGAGAACATGCAGGTTCTTCACAGCATTTTCCAGATCGTTAGCACCATCCCCCTTAGAGTGGATGGGGACTTGGAGGTCTTTGGTCCAAACTGTAATTTTGATTTAGAAATTTTAAATTCCATCCAGCTTAGGAAAATCAAGACCCGGGAAGGCAAATGAATCCTTGTCCCTCCTATCTTAGCTCTTTATTGTTTAAAAAAAAAAAAAATTGCCTGGCCGGGCATGGCTCAGTGGTTGAGCATCGACCTAGGTCCAGGTGACCGGGGCTCGATTCCTGGTCAGGGCACATGCCCGGGTTGTGGGCTCCGTCCCCAGTCGGGGGCATGCTGGAGGCAGCCCGTCAATGACTCTCTCAACATTGATGTTTCTCTGTCTCTCTTCCTCTCCTTTCTTCTCTATGAAATCAATAAAGATATATTAAAAAATAAATTTAAAAAATTAAACTTTAAACTTGCTGTTATAGTACTGCCCAGTTGGCTGAGAGCTCTACATATCATTGATAACTTGGATTATTTGTAGTAGATTCATAAGCTGAATATTTAGTATTTTACAGACTATTTCATTTTTAAGTAGTGTTCTATTTTCCTTTTGATGTAGTGTGGAATTAGAATAATTTCTTTATTTTTACCCATAAATATTTTGGATTTTCAAGGTCATTATTAAGATTGTCTTGTGATGATTACTGCTTGTATAAAAAGTTAGCATTTTGAAGGACCTCTTCATATGTAATTAACCAGAAGTGTTAATAAATACTCTGTGTAGTGTTTGTAAAAATAGGACCTCCCAATTTTAGGAAACAAGCAAGCACTGTCGATTAGAGAACAGTTTCCTTTGAATAGCAGTGATTACATTTTGGTTCTCCTTCCCCAGGCGATGAAAGGAGAGAAGGGAATTGGTGGAGCGGTGACAGCTACGGATGGACTAGGTGAAGAGCTGACAGAGGAGGCCTTCAGTAAGCAGCGTGGTGATGCGTTTGTGCAGTGTCTGTCGCGGCCCTTGAGGAACAGCGGCACCGTTTAGACAGCACAGTCCTGAATAGCTCTTAGTTCATGCCCGTGTATTTGAAGTCAGTGAGGGATAAGGGATCATTTGAATTCTGCAGACATTATCATCTTTCACCAATACTTCTGACCAGTTGCCATAGCCCCTACTTTTTGGTTTAAGGTTCACATGGGATAGGAATGCTGAAAACTGTAGTTTGCAATATAAAAATCTTGTGATTTAAATAAATTTGAACTGGTTTACCTTTTTTAAATTGAGTATCATATTGACATATGGTGATTTTATTTCTCATAGAAATTTCATATGTATATGTTTTTATTTCTCATATGTAAAATATATGCTGCTTAGTTATGTGTTGCCTCCAGCCAGCAGTCATGGTGTAGGTCTGCCATGAATCAGAAACTCATTTCTGCAGATTTGTACACATGAGAAGTTAGCTAAAGTACACTTCAGAGACGTGAAGATTCAGAAAATCAAAAATGCTATAGAAGAAATGTGCTTTTTAGGGAGCTCTTTTTAAAAAGGAAGATTTGGAGGGTAGGATTTGGCCTAAGATTATATTGATAAGCAACAGAATTGTAATGAGACATTAATGGCACAAGTTTATGGTTCAGGCCAAGAAAGAAGATGCAGTTCTTTTCTCACTTTAACTTTTTTTTGTCTTTTAGCTAACCAGTTACCAGCTGGCTTAATAACTGCAGATGGTCAACAGCAAAATGTTATGGTTTATACAACATCATATCAACAGGTAGAGTACCTTCTTTGTATTTTAAATTATTTTAAAAATTGATTACATTCATTGATTTTGATCACAGGTACTTAATTTCAACACATTATTATTATTGACCTGATTTTATAAAAAAGGCTAAGTATTATTTTCTCAAAATATATAATTGTTTGGTACTCTCTTAATGGTTAAAAATATATATACACGCATTCATATTTATATAGATTTCAGAAAGACACACAAGAAATTAATAAAGTAGCTCCCTTGGGTAGAGAGAGTGGAGAGTTGGGGTGAGCAGCAGACTTATTTTTCACCTATTTTTTTTGTGTTTTTATTCTTCAAATGTTTATAATATGCATGTTATTTTTAAACTAATTTTTCTTTCTTGTCAATTTAAATTTTCTAATCTTAGATTTCTGGTGTTCAACAAATTCAGTTTTCATGATCTGAAGAAATGATGGAATGAGGAGTAGAGAGAAGCAAGTCTGTAGGATTCTGAAGCAGAGACATGAGGAAGACAGGACTGGGAAAAGATGTCTCTCTGTATATTAAATAGCTGTAATGTAGCTTCCTGATGCTTGACTAATTGAGGTGTTAATTCTGACTTGAGGATCTTTTTCATGAATGATTTTAAAGAAAAATTTGGATTTTAAAGGTATTAAAATATTTTTGTTTTGTACGAGAGTTTGTTGCTCTGTATGACTCCTGTATGCATTGTATATTGCAATTTATTACTGTCAGAGATTTGTAGACAGTTTCTTATTTTCATATTGAATCATGTTACTTTTGTAATTCAAGTAAGCAGCTGGGTTAATTCATGATGTTTGCCCTTTTAATAAAATATAAGGGTAGAGTTCATTTTGAATGCAAGTTGCCTTTATTATAAATTTGAGTTTGTCTTGGTTATATATCTTGCATGAGAACCTAGCTAGATTTTTAGCATTTGCCATATTTATTAAAAATAATTTTTTGTAAAACATTCATAGCTTAAGCAGCACCATTTTTTAAAAATGTAATTACAAACTTGAGTGTGAATGCAGAAGCAAATATTGTCTGCCCCATTAACCTTGGTGCCCATCAACAGTGTTTACACTGTTCATTGTGCCTGTTAAGGTAATTTTAAGCTTATTGGAGATTTTGTTAAGACTGCATTTGTTTATTACAAGTGTTGGAATTCATTTAAGTTTAATGTAGTCCTAGTGCTCTTGAAATGGTGCCCCTTTCATTTTATATATAAGATTTTTCCAAAACATATCTTCAAATACTATACTATCCCTCTTCCAACAGAGGGACTTTATAGTCTGATGGTAGATGTCCTCATTTTACCTTTCTAACTGAAATGTCAAGTTTCCTATTATAATATAGGAACCAAGAAACATCAGACATCGCTGTCTGTATACTGACATTTTTTGCATGGGTGAGTGAGTGAAATGAACTGCGTGAGCGCCACAGGTGGTGTGGGACAGAAGCCGCCAACTTCTAGTGTGCTGTCTTGATCTCTGCAATAAAGTGAACTTAGATAATGTAACTGTATAACTTAGTAGTATGTACTTGGGTTGTTCCTTTTTTAAAGAAAGGATTTGTATTTTTTCATCTATTCTTTTAGGTGATAATTAACTTGAGTGTGGTTTTTTAAAAAAATGTATCAATAATTGCTCTTGTACAGTTTGCCTAAAAGGGAAAGCGTGTGGTTGAATGCGCTCTTGGAAGGACACTCATATTTATGAGGTGGAAGCAGCTTCCCAGGCGTAGGCTGAACAGAAACATTTACTTTGCCAAAAGGCGCCTTTGGGGGCATATTTGGGCTAATCTGAGGTTAATAACTCCCTTACTACCCCTCCCATTTAAAAAATAATCATCACAGAGAATTCAAGGAAGCAAAGAAGGGGAGGGGTGGTTAAACAAAATCAGCCATCAGCCTACTACTGTGTTGAAATAACCAGTGTTAATATTTTGGTAAATATCATTTGTCCTTTTACTTTGCTAAATATATTTTTATAAAAATAGGCTCATGCTTGCTTGCTTAACTGTTTCATAACCTGCTTTTTTCACTGAATATATTGTGAATATCTTTTCCAGGTCATTAGTCTTCTATTTTTATTCCTCCTGTTGTATCACTGAACCATAATTTATTTAATCCTCCATAGGACATTTTGATTGTATACATCTTTTCACAGTTATAAACAACACCTCCCTGAATCTTGTGTACATCCATGACTGTTTTCTTAAGATAATTTCTTAGAGCCTGGCGGGCATGGCTCAGCAGTTGAGCACTGACCCAGGATCCAGGAGATCGGGGTTCGATTCCCGGTCAGGGCACAGGCCCGGGTTGCAGCTCGACCCCCAGCAGGGGGCGTGCAGGAGGCAGCCGGTCAGTGACTCTCTCATCATTGATGTTTCTGTTTCTCTCTCCTCCTCCCTTCCTCTCTCTGAAATCAATAAAGATATATTTTTAAAATAATAATAATTTCTTAGAAGAATTGCTGGGTTGATATGCAAAAATGTTAGGCTTTGACCCTCACAAGTGTATTGTGCAGTGTCTCCCACCTGACCCAGGCAGTACGTGACTACATAACTGATAAAAAGCACCTGGTCTTTGGTTATCCGAGTCTTCCTTTAAAACTAGTGTAAAGATCTCATTATGTTTAAGAGTCAAGATAAAGAAAAATCCGACTTTAAAAGTTATAGCAATATATACAAAAACATTCCTAAATTTAATAATTAGCTGGTGGTGCCAGGACCTTAGCATTCTTCGTGGGTCAGTTCAGCCTCCCTTTAGCGATGGCGACTTTCTTGGCTTACGTTGCACTGAACTGAAAATCGTTCTTCCCCTCTGGAACTTCCTAAGTTATGTACGTCCTACATTAACCTAGAAGTGTTTTGTTTTTTTAAAAAAAATAACTTTGTACATGCTGCTAGAGAGAGGTGGGCTTCAGAGACCAAGTCATAGAATATAGATAAAAATTAGTATATAAATGATCTAATTCAGGGAGACCAAAAATATGTATTTAAAGTAGACTAGCTTTTGGTATAGATCTTACCCAATATATCACTTAAGTGACTCAAAAATATTTTATCACATAAGCAACAAACATTGTCTTGTTTCAGACTTGAAAACTTTCCCTAAGAGAAAAAGTATTTTTTTAAAAAATCTTGCACTGCAAGATTTCACTCTTAGCAAATGGTTGGAGCTTTTTTTGTGTGTGTTTCATGCCTAATCGCTACTGCTGCAGAAATCCTTTTAGTTGGATCCTCATAACTATGTTCAATTAGGACTATTAAAGGTAACTGGTTCTCCTTTAATCCACCAAGGCCATCCAGAAAACGCAACAAAGCGTGTTTTTGAAGAAAGGAGAATATTGAGTAGATACTACACTGTAGGAGGAAAAGAAATACAAATAGCTAGAAACATCATAGCCAAGTATATGACATGAGGAAGGTAAGACTCCTGGAGTAGAGTATCTCCATTATGATGTAGTGAGGGGATGGATAGAAGCTACTAAAGAAGAAGCTATAGCCCCTTAGATGTTTGTTTCAAGACTTTTTTATACCTGGTTTTAAGGATTTTAAAACCATAAGCCAGAATCCCTTTGAATCATGTGCCACAAGTGGCACTGGGATGGATTTTCTGGCTTCTGGCCATCACCTCAAGCTGTGAACTTGGGCAATAGTACAGTCACCACTTTCCCTGACCTTCCAGAAACAATTTTCTTTTGCATTGAATATTAAATAGATACTTGTGCAAGGCAGTGCACTATAAAGACTATGTAAGGTTAATGCCAGCAAGTGTGCCCCAAAGTCAGTAAAATATGTGCTGGTTCTGTCTGTAGTAACCTAATGGCCATGGATCAGTTTTAGTGGTGGAAGTTGTAAGCTGATAGGTAATTCCTCTACCTTCCACAAAAATACATAAGATTTAAAAATTCTGACACTACAGCATAAACTTTTGCCTCTTTAAGGTATAATTTATATCTTTTTTGAGTGTCCTCTAAAACAAACAATTTTGTGTCTTTTGCACCTGAGGCTCACTGGAGTCCGTTTCAGTGTACATGTGAATGAAAGATATTTCCAAACCTTAAAACACTGGGTAATTGAAAACAAGTTGCTGGGCAAAGATAAGTCATAACAGACAGTGCCTTTCAGCCAGGACAGGTATGCCAAGAGGCTTATTTATGCATATATAATCCCCAATGCTAGGTTTACAAGAAACCAGGTCCAAATCCTTTTTTCAGACCAAAGTAATGACTAATCAAAGAACACAAAGGAGTAATATTTGGGCTCACGGCCATTTAAGGAAATGGCAGAGCAGTTCCTTTGGAGGAAGAGTATAACTAAGGTTTCCTGCTGTACATTTCTAACCTTGCAAGCAGCAGTCTCATCATAGTGCTATCTTTTAGGACAGTGCAAAAAAAAGGGAGCTTGGCACCATGTAATTCTGCACAGACTACAAACTACCATATTCCATGTTTCCTACTTACATCAAGGGCAAAGTAAAGTTTTTTGTGGGGGCTTTTGTGGGTTTTTTTTATTGGTTTCAGAGGGAGGAAAGGAGAGGGGGGGAGAGAGAAACATCAATGATGAGTCATTGGTCGGCTGCCTCCTGCCAGGGATCGAGCCCACAACCCAGCCATGTGCCCTGACCGGGAATCAATCCTCACGTTCTTGGATCATAGGTCAATGCTCAACCACTGAGCCATGCCAGCCAGGAAAGCAAGCTTTAATTTAGATTTCATTTCCGATTGTAAGGCAGTCCGGATACCCTCAGTAACTCCCAGTTTACAAAACCAAATGCTGGATAAAACATTAGCAACAATGTAGAGTAATATTAAATAATACACAGTATCTTCTAAAATGTACCACTGAGTTGACTGGACAGTAAGTTATCGCAAAACTCCAAAAATGAAGTGAAAGTAGGGAAACCTGCGAGGTAAGCCAGTACCAAAGCCTGCTTTGCCCTGAGAATTCTACTCAACTCTGGAGACCATGAAACAGCAGTGGTGGGGGGACTGGACCTAAAGCCTGAGGCTCACTGGAGTCTAGAAAGGCTCCCACAGAAAAGTGGGCAGCTAGGAAACTGGCCTGTCTCCATTTTGGTGCTGGGTGGAGGGGATAAATCACCAGCACCCTCAAACTCATACAGGCCCACCCTCAAGGTTTGTGATCTGAAATCAGAACCTCAAGCTGATCGAGTGGTTTCAGGCTGGTAGCCCCACAGTAGCTGGCAGAGTAGACTCTCTCAAGGGCCTCAATTTCAGTCCATACTTCAAATACTTCCAATTTTCCAAGGAAAACAAGTGAAAAATATCACTGAACTCAAGGGGAAAGGGCACCATGAGTGAAAAATACAATTTATACAACAGTGGAATCACCCCCAAGGGCTCTACAGGAAAAAGTAATGATGTGTAAAGGGATAGGAGCATGGAAAATATTAGTAACAAGCAAAAGATTACACAGAACAAATGAGGAGGTTTGTAAACCAAATAGAACTCATTAGAAAAAATAGATTTGAAAATAAAGCCCTGGCTGGGTGGCTTGGTTGGTTGTAGGTTCGATTAGAGGGCGCATGCATAGGTTGGGGGTCTGATCCTCAGTCAGGGTGCGTATGGGAGACAACTGCTCAATGTTTCTATCTCACATCAATGTTTCTCTCCCTCCCTCCCTCTCTCTCTCTCTCTCTCTCTCTGAAAATCAACAAAAACATATCCTCCAGTGAGGATTAAAAAAAGAAAGGACAAACCCAACAAATACACAGGGGAAAAGGGGAAAAGTAAAGACAGGGCAAGAAGGGGTGAGTAGGCAAAAAACCTCAAGACACAATTTATGATGAGGACCTAGAAATAAATCCAACTTATATTTGTAATTGCAATAAACATAGGGTGTCCCCCCAAAGATGTATACCCATACTTTAATTATAAAGGCAGTGTTTATTAAAATATATTTCATTTTCAAAATTGAGCTATTAGCTGTTAAAGTGTACATACATGTACATACATTTTGGGGGGTACACCCTGCATAAATGTACAAAACTACCCAGTTTAAAAGGTAGATTCTCTTTGGTCTTTTAACCTTGCCGACTGGCTATTTTGAGCCAGAACTTGCCCGTGCAGCTGGCTACTTTTCCGTCGTGTCCAGTCTGCAAGGTGTTTAAAATTACTTAATATAAGTGCAGACACGAGTTATCTCATGACCTGTCAGCAAGGTTTTAAGTGTGTCTCCTGCAAACTCAAAATATAAAACCAAAGAAAGATCTAAGATATTCAGAAAAAGACTAACCAAAATCTTGCCATAGTAAATAGCCATAACAACAAAACCAAGGCAACAAGCATTCACAGAGTCACTGCATGATTATGAAGGGTTCACTCACCAGGGAAGACAGAATTCTAAATTAGTATGCATCTAATAATAAACCCAAAAAAGAAAGAAAGCAAATAATGACAACTTCAAGAGACACTGAGAAATCTACCATAATGAGATCTTGAGACTTTAGGAAATAAGAAACCAAATATAAGGTGAATCAGTGCAGAGAAGATCTGCACAGCACAACTAACAAGACTGATCTAATGGACACTGTGCTCCACCACCAGGGAACACACATTCTTCTCAAGTATGTGTGGAACATGTATGAAAACTGATCACATGATAAATCATAAAGCTATTCTCAAATTTCAGAAAACGGAAACCTTATAGCTCATATCCTCTGGCAAAAGGATAATAAAGATTAAAACAACTGTAACGCTTCAGTCCCCAGCATCTCTAACAAAAAACAAATAGCTATAACACATCCTGGCATTTTAAAATAACTATTTATTTATTTATTTTTTAAATATATCTTTATTGATTTCAGAGAGAGGAAAGGAGAGGGAGAGAGAGAGATAGAAACATCAATGATGAGAAAGTCATTGATCGAGCCTGCAACCCGGGCTCAACCGCTGAGCCACGCCCGGCCGGGCTTAAAATAACTTTAAAAAGAACTAGTGGGTTAAACATTCAAAGCTCTGGAAGGATTAATAAAAAAACAAAAGAAGGTGAAAGGGTCATAACTAGAGATGCTGGAGAAATAAAAAGGTAAAGATAATATGGCTAACTTCATATCAAAAAACTTTAAGATGAAATGGAGAAATCGCTAGAAAAAATTATTAATCAAAATTGACTGTGAGCACATTTTGGCAGCACATATACAAAACTGGCTCAATGTAAAACCCTAATGATCCTACAATCCCTAAGGAAATGGAAGCAGTAGTTAAAATTCTTCTCTCTTTTTTTTAATCCTCATGCGAGGGTATTTTTTCCACCGCTTTTCAGAGAGCGGAAGGGAGAGGGAGAGAGAAACGACGACGTGAGAAAGACACAATTGGCTGCCTCCTGCACTTGCCCCGACTGGGGCCAGGATCGAGCCTGCAACCGAGGTACATGCCCTTGGCTGGAATCAAACCCAGGACCCTTCAGTCCCTGGGCCGACGCTCTGACCACTGAACCAAACCGGCCAGGGTTAAAATTCTCCTCTTAATGACATGGCTTTAAAGAATATCTGAAACTCTTCCAAACGACTGAAAAACTCATTTCATTTCATGAGGTTAGTCTAACCTTGATACCACAACCAGACATGAAAGGAGTATTACAGGCCGATTCACTCACCAAGATAGGTGCAAATATCCTAAACAAAACACTGGCGAACTGAGTCCAGCAATGTATTAAAATGCACGAGCACACACACACCCATGACCGGGTTGGTTTATCCTAGGAATTAAAGATTGGTTGAATATAAAAGGTCAACTACCATAATTTTATACATTAACAAGAAAACAATTCCACCATTTAAATAGATTATTAAATGAAATAAAATTAAACATCCATTCATAATAAAACTATTAGCAAACTAGAATTAGAAGAATCTCCTTAATCCGATAAAGGCCTTTTGTGGGGGGAAAAATACTGAACTGAAATGTTGAAATCATTCCCTTTAAATCAGGACTAAGACAAGGATGTTCATTATCAGTTCTTTTAGACCGTACTATAGGTCGTAGCCAGTGCAGAAATATAAGAAGAAATTTTTAAAAAGGTATAAGGATCAGAAAGGAAGAAAACTTACTATTTTCAGATATGATTACATAAAAAATTCAAAAGGACATCTAGAGACATTATTAAAACAAGTAAAAGTTTAGCATGGTTGCTGGATCCAAATCAACACATAGCAAGAATATACCTAATCAGCAACAACCAGTTAGAACAGAAAGTGTAATTAAAAAGAAACTTACCATAGTATTAAAAATATAAAACTCCTCGGAAGAAATCTAATATAAGACATGAAGGCCTTTATGGAGAAAAATTATTAAAGTTTATTGAGCAATATTAAAAGACCAAATAAATGGAGAGACATACAATGTTTTTGGCTAGGAAGACTCATCATTGAAAAGATAAATCAATTTTCTCATAGTTAGTCAATAGATTCAATACAATTACAAAATATAATATACATACTGGTAGAAGATATATGCAACGTGTTTAAATGACAAAGGATTGGCATCCAGAATACATAAAGAAATCATGTGAATCCATGAAAAAAGACACACACCCAACAGAAAAATAGGCAAGAGACATGAACAGGTATTTCACAGAAGAGGAAACCTTTTCATATATGGAAAAAATTAAATTTCATTGGTAACCAGGGAAATGCAAACAAAACCCACAGTAAGATATAACATGATAGCCGTCCAATGGGCAAGTATAAAAGACAGTTGGGACCAAGTGTCTGCTAAGACATGGAGCAAGGACGCTCAACACTGCCAGCGGGAGTGTAAACAATGCAAATGCTTTAGAGAGCAGTTCAGCTCGGCCAAGGAAAGCCCGCTTCTTCGAGCAGCGGTTCTCAAATTTTTGGTCTTAGGACCTCTTTACATCCTTAACAATTACTGAGGATCTCAAACTGCTGCTGTTCATGTGGGTTATATTTATCAACAATTGCTGTGTTAGAAATTAAGTGGCATTTTCAAAACACAAAAATGCACAAGTACACACTTGATTAGCTGTCAGTGTGATGATGTCATAAATCTGGAAAACATGTAAACTCGTGAAGCATGAGAAGGACAAATAATGTCTTAGTATTTTTATGAAAATAGCTTTGTCCTCACAGACCCCCTGAAAGGGCCTCAGGGACCCTAAGAGGTCCCTGGACCACACTTTGAAAACAACTGCCCTACAGCAACTGCTGCACACTTGCCATCAGGATACATGCACAATAATTAATTCATTCCTCAAATATACATGGAGCATCTACCATGTGCCAGGCATTGTTCTAGACATTGTGAATGTCTAAACAGACAAAGTCCCTGCCCGCACGGAGCTTACACTGTAACTGGCAGAATGTTCATAGCAGCATTGGTTGTAATAGCCAAAAACTGGAAACAACTCAAATCTTCGTGAACAGAAGAACAGATAAACTGTGGTATAATCATGTGATGGAATACTATGCAGCAATGAAAACAAACAAAATACAGTTACATGCATAAACATGGATGGGAATCTCAAAAACAACTGTCAGAAAAAAGTCACAGAAGAATACATACTGCACAATACCACGTACATAACAGTTCAGAAACAGGTAAAGCTAAGCAACATGTTAGGGATACAGACATAGATGGTGGAAGCATAAATAAAAACATGGGAATTATTAACAAAAAATCCAGAGTAGTTTACCCCATGTGGTGTGTGAGGAGGGAGAACAAATGGAGGGTTCTAGGCATCTGAGGATGTTCTCGTTCTTAAGATGACGGCTGCGCACATATGCACGATCACTTATTTCACAACAAATATTATAAAAGAAAAAAGGTACAAGATTATGTAATACATAATTTCATCAACAAAGAGACAGAACATCTCCCCAATATTTCAGCCGCTGCTGTGCACGGCAAATCAGCCAATTATTGTAACTGGTGGGGAAGGAGTACATGATACTATGAAAAAAGGAGTGAGCACGGGCCACTCATCACAGAAGTTGACTGAGTTCCCACAGGGTTGGGATCCTATGAGGTTATATTATAAGAAGTGTTAAAGTACTACTCTGCCAAGTAGGCTTGGAGTCACTGGCATAATTCTGGTTAACTGGTTACTTTGTTCACTGGGTATAATTATTTATATAAAGCGAGAATGAAATGACAGATGATGCAAATTCCAAAATAAACTTACCACCTCTTTACTGAATTCTGCTGACTTTCAGAAGTACAAATTCTCTTTGGCACATCCTTCTAATAATGCATTTATGTGTTAAGTTATCCCAAAATACGGAAAGTGCACAGCTGCTGGCAGTTTCTCCACATCCATCAGTCATGAGTGCCAGGTTGATCACACAAATGCCATAAACAATTTTGCAGTCATGTGTTTGCCAAGACCATCACTGGCAGTGACACTTTGCAGACTATATAAGACACAGTTAAAGTGCAACTTTTCCTTCTGGGTATTAGCTATCAATTTTGATATACAACTAAAAAATCTGAAAAGATCTTGAAACATTCTATGTATCCCCTGTACCCAAACAGGGCAGGCTAAAGTTATTATCTTGAGTTAGGGAGTTGGTGCAAGAGACAGACTAAGTCCAGCAGTAAATGGCTGACAAACCACTCCCTGGAAATGGGGAAGTAGAAAGTAGATTCCTCAGGTCCAATCCCCCCAACTGGATCTAATAAAAGGGTGCCAACTCATCAGAAAGTTCCAGACACTGCTGTAGCTATTTTAAAAATCCCAGGCAGCTAGGAGACCCAAACCCTACCCTATATTAAACTGGAACGGACAATGCCACCAGGGGGTGCTAGCCTGCAACTGATAGCAAGATGACTGGGGATCAAGCTGTGAGTGGGACCTTCGGAGCAATGCCCACTCTCCTACATTCCATGCTGCCACGAGTGGCGCACACACACCTTTGTTATGCTGGATGGTAATTATCACACTCATAGCTTTCCCTTTCTCTACAAAAAACAGAGGGAGTAGGAGGGAATCTTTCTCAAGTTCTCAGGGAACTTCTCTATCTCCCCAGATAGGAGGAGGGATGGATAATCCTCTTGGTCAGAGCTGGACATCGACTGCACCATGGTTTACGAGTGGAAAGAGTTAACTCTTTGTTCAAACACACGTACCAGCTGCTACCTTCGATTTTTAACTTGTGTGCGCTCTTTGCACCTTCCTCAATTCCCATGCTGAGGAATGAATGAAGTCTCTTTCAGCCTCTTGTCTCTGGGGTTGTGGAGACTAGGAAGGGGGAGTGGATAGGAGGAGGGACCATCTCCTCTGTTACAGCTTTCCTACCTGATATGCCACCATTCACACGTTTTGCGCTTTTACCTGCAGAGGTTGTAGGTAAACACCCTGACACCTCTGAGCACTCTGCAAAGACTTTTTGCTGAACCAGCAAACCGAATTAGGAAATAGGAAATCCTTCTGTTGCCTCCCCAGCCTCATACCTATGACTTCCTAGCCTTGTCTCTATCTGACGCCAAAGGCTTCATAACCCTATATTCTTAAGACTTGAATCTGAAGTACTGGCATGAGCGGTACTCAAGACTAAATTGAAGTACCAACTATTCAAAGCAAAAGAACCTCATCCTCCTCATTTTCAGACGCCTTTCCTGAGAGCAGTAGTCCCACAAGTGGACATTTTCTGGGTTCCAGCTCTGCAAGGTCAGAAAAGAAGCAGATGGATACTGATAAGGTAAAGATCTATTTTGAACAAGGAGGCTGGATTTTATAACCTTTTCTTTCTTCGCTCAGTTTATAGAACTGTTTCTACCCAGAATGCTACATTGCATGGTTTTCCATGCATTACAAGAAAGTCTTTTCCTGAGTTACAGGAAAATATGAGTATAGGGATTCCCAGCTATACCTGGGAAACTTGGAAGGAAGGTGTGCCAATGTCATCTTGGTTTCCAGCAGAGTAAGAATCCTTTGTCCCATAAGCTCAGAGGTGACAACTAACTTGATACGGAACGGAACGGAATCCAGTGTGGTTCTAATGCTGGTGTTCCGTGTCCTCCAGCAGTTCCCTGTGCTTAGATATCAAAAATAGGAAGTTCGTTCTAATGTTAGACAATTACCCATGGCTTTCCTATATGGGAAGCAGAGAGATTAACTTTGACAGTATTTTTAGCTCATTCCCCTAATCGTCCAATGTTAAACATCACACTCCAGCAATGCCCACTGATTTTACTAAATGCTCAGATCTTTCTAGACCAAAGACTTCCTCTTGACATCTACACACACCTATTTTAAATCCCTTTTAGCTTAGTAAATATGTGACACATCCCTTATTTATCCCAGAACTTCTCTTAGGAACCTAAGTAATAATAGCAGGAAGACAAAAATGGAGTTTGCATTTCCTCCAAAGCTTGCCTCCCTCCCATTTTGACCCCAATTTGAGAAGGGGGAGTGGGAGTATGCAGAGATGTAAAGGTGACAGTTTTCTTTACTAACTTGTTAAAATACTGAAGTACCAGCTAAATGGGTGACATGGGAGAGACATAAGGACCCAGTCTCTGCCTCAGAGACCCACCACCTGGCAGGGGGGAGGAACAATTCTGACAAACAGGGGTGCACAGTCTAGAGGCTGCTATGACAGGAGATTCAGCAAAGGCCAGTGGGGCGCAAGAAGAAAGGGGACAAGTCTACTGGAAATGGAGTATGTTGGGAGAAGCTTCATCAGGTGGGCAAGATTTGACCTGAATCCTGAAAAAACGGATGGAGACCAGGAGTGGAAAGGGGGACAGAAGGTGCATAAAGAAAGGCAGAGCGTGGTATCACAGGAACTAAAAAACTGTCAGTGTCAAAAGAGTGGTTAAAAGTTTCAAATGATAAGACTAAGTATAATCAAAGAATTCACTGGATCTGGGAAATGAGAAGCTATCCCAACCTTTGCCAGAGCCATTTCAATGGTGCAGCAGGACAGAAGCCTGGCTGCTGTGAGTTAAAGATGGGTGAAAAGCATAAGAAAAAAATTAAGATTAAATAGGTCTCACTTATATCTGGGATCTAAAACAAATGACTAAAGAGAACGAACAGACAGACTCAGAGGTAACAGCACAAGCTGAAGGCTGCCAGAGGGGAGGGCTGTGCGGATGGTGAGGGCCCGGGAATGAGGCACAAGGCCCCAGCCATGGGGATGAGTCACAGGGACACACAGGGCACAGCAAGCAAGTCAGTTACGTCACAGTGACTGCACGGGGACAGATGGGCACGACACTTACCATGGGGCTCACTTTGTAGGTTACATAAATGTTGAATCACTACGTTGTACACCTGAAACTAAAACAATATTGTATGCCAACTACACCTAAATTTTTAAAATTTACAGAGTAAATAGAAGACAAAAAAAGAAGTGACAAGTTTAGATGCTTTTGGAGCCACTGCCTTTTTACTTTCAAGCATATGAGTTCAGCTACATTAGGGTTAGGCTTTACATTTCTACACGAAAATTACTCCCTAACACAATCCACTAACTTAAAAACAAGTTTTAGACACAATCTCTTTACAAACCTGCCTATAGTATTTAAAGTGACTAATGTAAAAACAACTTTTCTACAGATTTACTCCACCATCACTAATTTTTCTTTCATATAGTTCAAAATAAATACCTATCATTGGTTATAGTAGAAAAGGTACTTTATTTTACATATCATTGGTACACAATACATAAAACTGCCTAAAATAAGTCTTGGAAAACATAACTGTCACTTATACCTTAAATGGTCAAAGAAGACCAAAGTCTATTTGCAACTTACTTCATTTATGACCAGATCACTACAATAATTTTAGATACTAATAACCTCTTCATAGCCAATGTTACAAATGATTTTTATGCCACAAGTGCTTCAATTTTAAAAAATAAAAATGTCTTCAGTTATAGTAGACTATATTTCTAATCAGAACAAATCTTTGCTAGTCTGCAAGTCTCTGAAATAATGGATCAACAGTTTCACCTTCTTATAAATCATTATATTTATGTAATTGTGTTATAGGGCAGGGAGTGCCTCATACATGCAATCAGATAATTTCTATTTAAAAAAAAATGCAGGTGAAAGTGAGTTTATAATATACTATTTCTAGTTAAACTGCCAAAACAGTTTACTAAACTAAACTAAAACAAACACAATATTTAGAAAACATAAATTTTAAGAGCATACAACATCAAAATCTTTTTACTACATATGTGAACCAAAGTTGCAGAGCCCAGGAAGAGGACTGTGACACAAGGATTTGTACATCTGAACTGCTTACCCAGCTGGGAGGAGTAAAGAAACCAATTTAACTCAGTGTGCATCCTCTTACGATATCTGCATAACACAGCCCACTGCTACTCAAGGGGATCTCCACTTAGAAATGTGCCAATCATAAGAAGCTAAATGCACTTCTCTTATTACTTACCCCGATCCATTCCAGTCACAAACACACAGCTCAAAGATTTCTTATTAACTGTTAATATCAGAGCCACAGAGTTTTCTCAGTGGCATCTTTCAGTCACCAATCACTTATCAGAGAGATAAATGTGACTAGTAATTAATGTACAAATGCCAAAAAATGGTAACAGATTCTCGGCTAATTCTGAAAGTAAAAACATTCATCATTTTAACAAATCCTTTGGTAGAGAAAAAATGCCTTTCTCTCTGGGAAATAAGACAGATGTTAGAGCCAAAGGTTCATAGTCACCTCCTGGTCTAGAACAGTACAGGCATTTAAGCAAGTAAACTAAACCAAATACTAAATAGGCATAAATATGCACATTCAAACAAATACTCCTTTCTTTGCCTAAAATCAGCTTATTCCTTGTCATTAAGAGAAGTACTTCAAGATGCAAACTGTTAATTAATGCAGAGAATAAGGGGTTAAAAGCCAAACCTTTTTCTAATAAAGCAAACAGATCATTAAAATAATTGGGCTTGAAACATTTACTTACTATAACTTTCCATTCTTACTCTTTATAACTAAACGCGCACACATACACAACAAACCCTAGCATTTAATATGTGCAAAATTGCTTACCATTTATTTTAACTTTGGTTAAGGATTTGTTTAGCCTACATCAGACACGTTATGGAAGCTATACAAATGATTACAAACATAATCATGAGGTAAGTTAAAATTCTACTAGTGCAAAAAGCAAGCATATGCCAAAAGCAAAGCATATGAGTTAAACAAATGCAGAATGAAGCTCTCACCAAGGGCGGTGCTGGGATAACAAATCAGAGAAGCTCCTTGTAAACATTGTTTGTAAAGTACACATTTAAAGATTAAGGATTCATACAGCCACAAAAAGGTATTCTAACAACACCATAGTAGTGCATTTATTTTACCTTTAGAGTTTGGAAACCACTCATTATGCATCTAACAATTTGCATATTTTCTCCAAGAGAAACTTAATTAGTGAGACACATTAATTACAAATACTGTAGTATAAAAATCCCAGTTCTTTACAAAATTATATATTAAAATATTCTATACACTTTAAATTAGTAACTGGAACATACATATATATCAATTCTGCACAATTAAATCTATCTTTGCTGGGAGTATTATACATAAAGTTGGAGGGCGCAGCTACTCAGTCAATCTAAACTGGCATAAGGTTACACAGTATATAAGAGACAGGCCTGTGCCCCTGCAGTTTCTGCAGCTCCTAGTTTGAAATATCTTTTTTGCAATTACTGCTCTGTGTCTATTCCCAATTTGAACAGGCAGTGAAACCATGAAATTCCTTAAAGGTGTAAAACAGGTTACCTGTAGCAGACTATCCGTAATGCCTATCTGCATCTTTAAGGTTGTAATGGAACCTGAGTAAGCTATCTAATGCTTATATTTCAGTTGTAAAAAAGTTTATACAATTTTGAGGTAAAAACAATGAAAAAATAAAACATTTAGAGCATTTACAAAAATCTTACAAATGTTTAAAACACTATTTCAAAATCTGTGCTCTTTTAAGGTGCTTCTTTCTTTCTGCAATAAGGGGGACAGATACTTTAATTCTTAATTTTAAATTATGAATATTTTAATTTCAGCAAAAGCAAAGTTAGGGCCATAAAAACGAACGTTAAAATGCTCAGGGATAGCCCAGCTGGCATGGCTCAGTGGTTGAGCATCGACCTATGAATCAGGAGATCATGGTTCGATTCCCGGTCAGGGCACATGCCTGGGTTGTGGACTCGATCCCCAGTAGGGGTGTGCAGGAGGCAGCCGATCAATGACTCTGTCCAATCACTGATGTTTCTCTCTCTCTCTGTCCCTTCTCCTCTCTGAAATCAATAAAGACATATTTTTAAAAATTAAATAAAATGGTCAGGGATATACTTCACTTCTGATGAAAATACAGAATTTAAGTGCTGAAAGGGACCTCAAAGGTAAAATTTTAAAACTCCCTTATCTATTAATGGGGAAATTGAAAGCCAGATAAGTTAAGTGCTTTGGCCAAAAATATATTCCAATATATCACCCTGGTATGAATTAAGAAAATCCATTATATTTTGACATGATTCTTGGACAATAATAAAATTCAAAAGTTTCTGAGCTTGCCTCTTTCTTTTTTAATTTTCTTAAGTTCTGTGCTAACTGTAGATAAACAAAGAAATCAAATGGCTGCTAAAATTAGTATCACAAATATTATCCAGCAGAAGATAGAGGATTGCTGCCCATATACAATAAAGTTAGAGGGAGTACTCATAGACAGGGCCTTTACAATGCAGAGAACATTTACTTATAAGACAGCACACTGTACAACAGCCAGCTACTAGGCTCTCCTCAGTAACTCTGGGACAACTGAGTTACATGGCCTTTATAAAATATATTGGGGTAATAACGCCTTCTAGCTTTTAGCTTAATTTTACTATTTTCCTTTATAAAAGAGCTACAACTATAACAAAGAATCCATATACTAATTCTCAGAGAGTCTTTGCTTCTTTTCTATTTTTATTTGGATCTAGAATTGAGCAAATACATTTTAAGAACAGCTTACAAATTCAAATTCATAACTGCTAGAAATACAAAGAATACTCTTTTAAATGACAAATCTTCATAACCAGTTACTAATAAATAATCATAATCACAATAGCTTTAGTAAAAACAATTCAATTTAAAGGTGCTTTTTTATTGTTACCTTGAAGCCATCGAACTTGCGTAGCTGGTCCATATCCCTTTTCATTCTTAGCTGATATCCTGAACACAATGGCAGGTCTGGATGTATAATCAATATGTGCATTTGCAAGTTGCCCAGCGGTCACTATACATGATGTCTTAAGACCACAATAAATCCTCATAAAGACAAGCTGACTTGGGTTATCTTGTATTTGTGCTGTGCGGATGGCCAAGTAGGCTGAATATTCCAAGATATTTCCAGAAGGTGAAGTTGGAGGTTCCCAGGAAAGGTGTATGCCCTCAACGTTCTTGGAGAGAGAAGGGAAAAAACAGGTAAAGGTTCTGAAGTTTTCTCTACTATCACTTATGTTAATTCTACCTTTAGAACACAAAATGCTTTTGGCATTAGATGTTAGAACTTCTATTACTGAGTTTTAAAAACCTACCTTCATTGGATCTGCAATGTGTAATTCATGCCTACTTTTCAAATGCATAACTAGGCTTAATTGTCTGCCTGTACCACTCCAGTCCCAAGAAAGGGGTTTTTCTTACATGAAAGCAGACATTTTGTTCTCTAAGTAGGGGCAGGACCTTAGGATAAAATATAATCCAATTTCATATATTCTATTAAATTTTTGCAACTCAAATGTTTTCCATAAACAAGAACAAAATTAATATGAAGAACCAAACCAGGTTTCCCTTTCTGTAATTTGGATGCTGTAATTCTGCTTGAAATTTGGTCCTTAAAAATACTGTAATTGATTAGCAAAAATATTTTTTAACCTTTTAACCACCCCTTTGAAACTGACAGTTTTATTTCATGTATAAAGTTTCAAATAATGCCCTGGCTGGGGGAGGGAGGGGGGAAGGCTCAGTTGGTTGAGCATCATCCCATGGACCCTGAGGTCGCCAGTTCGATTCCTGGGCCAGGCACATGCCCGAGTTGTGGGCTCAATCCCCAGTAGGGGCTTGCAGGAGGCAGGTGATTGACGGTTCTAACATCTATGTCTTTTTTTTCTCTCTCCCCCTCTCCCTTCCTCTCTCTCTCAAATCAATAAAAACATTTTTTAAAAGTTTCAAGTAATGTAAATAACCAAATCTTGACCTAACATCTCACCTTTGAAATTCTGACTGCAGAAGGAGCTCCAGGAAAACCGGGAATACAAGTTTTAAATTCGCTGATTTTGCTGAAAGGGCCTATTCCACAACCATTGATAGCAGCAACCCTGAATCTGTATCCTGTTCCTGGAACAAGATCTTGTTTCTTAAGTAAACTGTAGTCAGGTACATCTGCATTTCCTATCTAAAATGCAATATGTGCAAAAGTAAAGAAAAAGTGCAATTAATTGTTTTTTAATTAAACAAAACTTTTAAAGAATGAACTGTTTTAAGGTTCTAGTTCACATTTATGTGTTTCCCCCTTTTCACACATGGAATGAGCCTTCCAACACAAAAACAACTGAGCCCATAAAGTGGTGCTTCTTACTCAGAGGAAAAGTGCCCTTCTGGTTGAGAATCACTGATTATAAAAAGAAATGCAAGGGTATACTGCACACGAAGAGTACACAGGTAGCAAAAATTAACAACTACTGTAAAAAAAGTAACAACTATCTCATCTCCACCCGGAATAAATGTGAAATAATTGGATCATATACTCTAGGTAGAAAGACTGTAACATTTACAACTTTCAAACAATTTTTACATATTCTCCCTAACTCTTACTTTACTTCTGTGAAACATGTAGCACCAATATATCATCCCATTTTAAGGGAGCTATGTCATCTCCATTTTATAGATGAGGAAAGATTCTCAGAGAGGTTAAATGAGTGACTTGTCCACAAGGTCACACTGTTGAGTGCTGGAACTAACCAGACAAACCCAAGTTTACGGGTTCTAAATGTTAAGCTCTTTTTACCTTTTGGGAAAAACAGGTAATTGCTAGGACCTTATATATGAAATATAAGGTATTTTCTTACTTATGAAATCAAACTGCAGCCAGAAATTTCATTAGGTATAATACTAACAGATGATTAGAAAAGATTTCTATTTTTTTTCCAAGAATTGGAAGAATTCAATATGAAAAAGAGGGACACCAGAAGTGATATAAGAAAAACTAAAATATAATGATAAATGATATGTTCTCCATTTGTGTAGATCTTTAGGAGATTCAAATTCACTCTGAAATTCCCCATTCCAGATAAAAATTAGTTCAGTATGCTTTGGGGCTGTTGTCTATTTCATAGTTCTCAGAGGGTTAATGTCTCACTTATATATATGAGGTCCTCTTCAAGGGATTTCAGAATCAAGGGAAAATTAAATTGTATTCATTAGCTTACAGGGGCTTTAAAATTTTTTAAATTGTGAAATCAGAAATAAAGTTAGGAGTAAGAAAAAATATTCTAGTCTCTAAACACATCACAAAACAATATTTCAAAAAATCCTTATCTGTACTGGCCAGACTATATTATTGGTGAATCAAAATCCAGCCCAGTAATTGTGTAAGATTTTTTAAAAAATTGATTTCAGAGAGAAGAAGGGAGAGGGAGAGAGAGAGAGAAACATCAGTGATGAGCCGTTGATCGGCTGCCTCCTGCACACCCCCTATTGGGGATTGGGCCCAAAACCCAGGCATGTGCCCTGACAGGGGATCAAACCCTGACCTCCTGGTTCGTAGGTCAATGCTCAGCCACTGAGCCACGCAGGCCGGGCAGTATAAGATTTTTTAAATGACCTGCTTGTGATATATCCTACAAAAAGATCCTTTAAAAAGAATACAACATAGTCCTGGCCAGAGTTAGAGCGTCATCCTGCGCACCAGAGGGTCGCAGGTTCGATCACCAGTCAGGGGCATGTACCTGAGTTACAGTTTCAATCCCCGCTCCCTATCGGGGCTCATATGGGAGGGATCCACTCACATCAGTGTTTTTTTCTCTCTCTCTCCTCTCTCCCCCTTTCCCTCCCCCCCTCCCTTCCACTCTCTAAGAATCAATGGAAAAAGCATCCTCACTCCCCGGGTGAGGGTTAGAACAAAAAGGATGTAACATAATTAGGTACATAGAATTCTCAATGAGACTGTGAACGGATCCCAATGTCACATATTCAAATGACTTCAATCACAGCTATTAAAAAAATCTCATTCTTGAGGCTTATAACTCACAATGTAGAAAATACATCGATAGCTACCTTTGAGATGCTTTGCTTCCCTTTTGGCAGCAAATAAAACTGGCTCACCAAAGCGGTATTATTTTTAAAAATTCCTACATCACACCACTGTCGTTCTGCTTTCGTTGTGGCCACTGGATTTGAAGGAGTCTCTTTCTAATTTCAGAGAAAGAAAAATTTATGAAGACTCTTATTGAGTATATCATAAATTCCAAGATTCAATAAGTCCATGCACTGATCTACAAGTAGGTATATGGGTAAACACCACAACATTAATAGTTCATAAGTAAAAAAACTCTCAACAGATTAGGTCGACTGACAGTGCAACAGGGATGCCACCTCAGACACAGGGAGTGACAGGCATTCTCAGGTCAGCAGCTCTGTGCTCTCGACCTCGCTGGAGTTAGCATGCTTTCCAATCAGTGGGATGTTAAGATGCCAGCTGTTTTATAGGACATTGTCATTTCAGAGACTCTTTCAGAAGATGTAATCCTTTTAGTGTGACAATACAACTTGCTCCATAAGGAGCTAATAAGAATAAATTCATTCCAAGCTGGCTTATTTCTAGATTCAAAAACAATTAGCAGAAATTCAGTGATCTTTGCACTTGAAATACCTGTGATTCTCCAAACCTAAAAGGAGAAAAAATGTTCAAAACTAAAGTGCAATTTGAATATACTTTAGTCTATATACTAGAGAGGAGCAGATTAAACAGTTTTGCATTTTTTACCTTGCCTTAAAACAAATAAACTTCCTCTACCTTAAGCTACTTTTAGTGATAAGTGAATTATACTTATCCCTGGAACTAACCTTTTTAAGCCATCTTCTTTATAAATGAGACACTGTTTCCAGAAGCTCAAAACAAATGTGCACTTCAGTTATTTATTTCTGTCTTAAATATATAACAGCAGAGGTACATGCTTATAATTCACATTATTTGTTATTGAGGTTATCACACATGACACAGTGAGCTAACCAAGTCTTTAAGGTTGTTTTAAAAAGGAACAGCTTTGAACTTGTTGTAAAAACTCTCTTCAACAACTTTTATAAAACTGGCTCCAACTGAAATAACAAATACCATTCTGCCTGAGGTATTGCAAAATAGATTTAAGAGAAAAAAAGTTCATTTTAATCTTTCTTCCCTGAGAAGAGTCTAAGAACACTAGGAATTAGCATTCTGTAAAGGTAAAAGCTGATGGAGGTAAATATATGATCAAAATCCATAAAATCATGATTGGGGAAAAACTAAAACTATAGACATTCTTGAAGGCTCTAAAAAAATAATATTAGGTCAAATAAAAACTCTTGCTCATAGCAATAAAGTTGAAATGATTGATAATTTTAAAATAAATTAAAAAGTATATGCACTCACATGCACACAAACATGTATTGTCCTTATATTTATCTAATTAAGACAATCTTGGCATATTTGGGAGGTCCATTGCTAATATGTAAGTTTGGTGCCATACAGACCAATTTGGCCTTCCATAAGGCAGTCCACGTCAGGGAGTGCTGGGCTGCCCTACAGGCCTGTCTAACCCATGCTGCAATGTCCTGCTGTGCTCCCAGTAAGCTAGCGATAGAGCCGTTCCAGCTTTATGTTCCATAACATATCCTTTTACTCTTAAAATCATCAATGTAACTTACATATATATGTACACACACATTTCTGATTATGAAAGTAACACCTTTCATTATAGAAAAATATTGAAAGCATAGAGAAGACAAGTAAAATTATCTGTAGCCCCACAACCTGAAAAAATTCATCTAGCATTGTAGTGTGGATGTGTGTGAACTCATAATACATGAATGTATGTACTGGGTGTATTTTTTAATAATATTTGGACAACAGTATGTATGTATCTGTGTGTGTGTATAATTTTTTATCTAGCTTTTTCACTTAACATTACTGTGAACATTTTTCCTATTCAATGCTTCATTTCTCAATCTGTGTCAAATCATTACTAGAGGACATGCATGAATCTTTCTGTGAATTTATGTCAAGGCTGCTCAGCATTTAAACATATTTAATCGTCTGTAAACACACGTTATCTCCAGGTCATATACTTACAGAAAATGGCATTGCTGCAGCATGTGTCTCCACACGGCTGATCTTAGTTGCAGGCAGTGCACAGGTTTCATCAACTAAAAAGTAAACAATTCATCAGATAAGACTTATACAATCACTTAAAAAACAGATACATTAATATATAATTTATAAATATGCAAAAATAGCCAGAGGGAGAAAAATCACAATAATTAGAAATATGTACCCTCCAATTCAAACTAATTCACAAAGTTGATTTTTCCACAGCTTGATAACCAACTAGAACTTCAGAGAATGTTTACCAAAGATGAAACATAACTCCTAATTGTAAAAAAAAAAAAAAAGAGAGAGAGAGAGAGAGAGACTTTGCAAAACTCAGAAATCAATCCAGCTGGGAGAACTGTTACTCCCTGGTCTAGACTAATCTTTCCTAAGAGAAAAAAATTGCTGAATATATTCACGGTATTGTATTTCGGTGTATGCAGATTTTAATATTTTATGTAAGGCAGCAGAGAGCATATTACATAATGATTTTAACTGAAATGCTTTATATGTTTATATATAATCCAATCCAAGGTGAAATGCAACTCCTATCTAAAACAAGTCTGATGAATTTACATACAAATAAAGGTTCAAAACACAGTATGTGAAATACATTTCATTTCCTATTTAAAACAAATAAGTTCAATGAATTTATATACAAAAATGGTTCAAAATACAGTATGTGAAACACATTTCAAACCTTCAGATTTGGTACTGAATGTTGTTAGTGAAGTTTCATCTTTAACAACTGCCCCATTTGTACTGGATGATTCAGTTTTAATGGTCTGCTGGGTTACCATAGTTTGTGCGCTGCAAACAGTACTGGATACAGAAGTTTCAGGAATTACTGTTCTTAAGTCCAGGCAACTACTTAGAACACCTATATTTGCTGAAGTGTGAGGACCTAAAATTAAAAGGAAAAGATCAATTATTAGCATAATACCTGCAGATAATTGTTGTATCTTATAGTTCTTATCACACAATTGGTATTTTTCAATTTTAAAATCATGAACATGAGCACCACAAATGTCATTCATCTTAATTAACCACTAGGCATAAAATATTTAGAAAAATGGTGTATTATATCCATAAAGGATGTCCAACTTCTCAGCCTCCTCTTCCAGTCTACACACTGAATCATTGCCCTCAAACTCTACTAAATCATACATCAAATGGCCTTGTCTCCCATTTTAGGGGAAAAACAGAGGTCATCAGGCACGAATGCCATCAACTCTGTCTTCTTCCTGCCCTCCACTAGAAGGGTATTTATGGCTGTGCCATCCTCTCCATGGTCTCTTCCATCTCAGAGGATGAGCTGGCCTCTCTCCTAAGGAAGTTTAATCCAGTTCCTGTGCCCTGGTCCCATACCTCCCCTCATATTTTGGGACCCTTGCATCAATCATTCGTCTCTCTTCAGCATTTACAGATTCCTTTTCTTCAGTAGTTTTGGGCCTTCAGCCCATATCATACCAGGTCTCTCGTCTTCCTTGACCCCACCAGTCTTCTCCAGTTACTATCTCCCCTCACTAATTCCCTTCAGAGCAGTCCGTACTTCCCTGACCTCTCCAAATGTTTCTAAAACAATTCAATGAAATGGCTCTGGCAAACATCAAGGATTTCTAAGGGATACTTCTCAATTTTCATTGACCTCACCTTTCTGCAATGTAAACCATGTTGACCACATATTCCTTTTTGAATCTGTTCCTTTCTGACTTACATTCATTCATTCCACAGTATTGATTTACTATTTACCAGACCTTGTGCTTGTTTCTATATTGCTGAAACAAAGCAGGCATGGTCCATACCTCAGGAACTGACAGTCACGTGGGAGAGAGACATGCACACTAGTGACAAACTGTGATGCCCACTAGAGATGGGAAGAAAATGATACCAGTCTTTTCAGTTCTTTTCCTAACCTGCTAGGAATCCCTTTTCATCTCTTCTTGACATGACTTTAAGTGCAAGCATTCCTAAGCCTTTTCTCTCTTTATATATCTTCTGTACTTTACCCACCATTCATGATCATACATCTCTCAAATACATGGCGGGGGCAGCGTCAGGTGCTGGAAACACAGCAGTGAACACATCAAGCAGGGTCCCTGCTGTGGAGCTTGCACTTCAGACACCCTTAACTTCTAAACATGTACTTCCAGACAAGGACTGCCTCCGAGACTCCAGACCTAAGCATCCAACTACCCATTAGAAAGCTTTACCAATATGCTCCTCAAGTGCCTCAAAACAGTAAGTTCAAAGTTGAACCTATCTTTTCCCCAAATTAATTCTTGCTTCTATATTGCCTCTCATCATCCATCGACTGTCCAACCCAAAAAACTGGGAGTCCTGTTCAACTCATTTCTCTTTCATATCCAACCAGTTTCCAAGTCTAATAGATGCTGCTTTCTAAAAGTCTGAACTGGCATGTTCTCTCCTCTCCACCCCACCCACTGTCTTAGTCTCTATGCATCTCTCAGAGTCTTAGAAGAACCCCTAACAAGTCTCCCAGTCATTTCCTACTATAGTTCTTCCTGACGGTGAGACTAGAGTGCCCTTACCAAAAAGCCAAAAAAACAAAACATGTCTCTCTTCTATTCTTGAAAAAATACCAGCTATTCCAACCTGTAGAGAAAAAGCCCAGTCTCCTCATGCTAACCTGAGACTGGGTAGCCATTCATTCACACACTTGAGCGTCTACGATGTGCCAGGTGCGGTCACTGTGTAACTACTGTGGTTTTCCCATTGCCTAATATTCATTTTATCCAAACTGCCTTACCATGTAGACTTTAGAGTGCATTAAGATTTTGAAATCTCAAAGCTCATATTTGTTTTTTAGAGTATAAGCTTCTTTTGAGTATAAGCTTCTGTCTTTTGACATCTCAAAGCTCATATTTGTTTTTTAGAGTGTAAGCTTCTTTTAGAGTATAAGCTTCTGTCTTTTGACAGAAAATCATTACAAGAAAGAAATTTAAGTTCAGGTCTAGGAACCAAGCTTCTGTAATCTTAACCAAATGATTCCTTTACATCAAAAAAATCAATAAAACAAAAACACTCTCCTCTTCCACAAGTAATGAAATGACAAAAATTATAGAAAATTATTTTCCATGAATATTTTTATCATCGACTTATGGAGAAAAATGGAAATAAAAAGAATATTCCTCTTGCTAAGTTTGAATCACTAAAGAAGAATTAAATTTAATCAGCTGTCATGATTTTTTCAAATTAAAAATAAAGTCACATGTTCCTATGTCAGGGACATATCAGAATGAACTTTATAAAATAATTGATATTAAAATCAGAGGCAATGCTTAATATATCTCAAAAGCATTCAGAATATTCAAATAAACTTATTTTAAATATAAGGATCACCAAATTACAAGCTTTCCCACGAATGTAAGTGGCTAATCAAGAGCTCTCACAAATGAACTATTTTTCTGAGGAGAATCCAGTTACTTGCTAAAGAAATATTTGCTAAGTGACTACTATTTACCAGGCATGACTCTGGGTGCTAAGAAAAGAGAGGTGAACAGATAGACAAAATCCCTGCCCAAAATTAATACTATCAAACAGTTATAAATGCTAAGAAGACAGAGTAATAGGAAAGTGACACTGAACACACCGGCCAACTGCAAATGTCATACAAGAGCTTCCTCATTTAAATTCCACAGCTCATAAACACTCATCACCACCTCGTAAGTACCTGCTTGGTATCTTGACATCACACGTCACTATAACCAGGGTCAATACGGTAGGTATATTATTATTTTGAAACTGGATCAAAACCATGTAACATTTACTTTTTCAAAGACTCTAAAATTCCCTACCGTTATTACAAAAAGCTTTAGCTTTATTTAAAACACTATCTTTATACCTTCATTTTTCCTTAGCACATCCACCATACAACTATTATGATTAGAAGCATTAGTTGCCAAAGATGAGTGTAAAATGGCATTAGAATCACTTGATGCTCTGAGATCTGGTCTGTTTGTCACTGAAGTTCCTTTCAGAGCTGTGTGTTCAGTCTTTGTACTGTTCATTGTATCATTGCTCTGTAAGAAATAAAACAGTTTATTGTAGCAAGCAGTGCTCAATTACATAAAAATACATGTAAAAAACCAAGGAAAATAATTTACAACTTAATTATTTTGAAAATAAGTTAAGCAAAATATAAAATAGTTTTTAAATTATATTCTTAATTTGTCTAGGATCATTTTAAAATTTTTATAAGAGTTTAAGAAAACAATTTCTTTTCACTTAATTTCCATTCTCAAAAGGCTAGACTAGCCCTAAGGGGAAAGGGAGGGTATATTTTGAGGGGGGGAATCTACATTTTTATAAGTTGTATACAGTATTCAAGTAAATATGTATGTAACAGGAGACAATACCATAGCTACTGAGTTTAACATTCTGATCAGATTTTCTTAACAAGGTCAGACATGTATATTACAGATCTGATGACTCCTAAAAGTAAAAAAAATCTGTTACATGGAACCTTCAAGCAAACGAATTATTCTGTATAACTGAGTTCTCCATATAGATATCAAGATTTAATACATAGACATATTGATATGCTTCACCATTAAACATTTTAGATAGGAATCATCCTAATTACATTTTCTTTATCTTCTTAAACATACTACAAAGAACACATTTAAACTTCTTGCTATTTCAAGTCATCAGTGTATCAGTTACTGTATTACAATACCAGTAGGTCTACTGGACCATAAAAATGATCCAAGTTCATTCGGATACCCCAATATTGCTGCTTCCTTTGATTTACCTGTTTTTTGTTACTTTTCTGTCAATTATAACCATACTGTTAACTATAATTTCTCATGGCTCTAAGGAGGTTTGTCTATAACATGCCCTGTACTTCTAATGGACAGTGATGGTGCTACTGTTAATAAATGATGATAGCCACAACCATTAGGGAGCATTATATCATGTGACAAGCATTGTAATACATATTTATAAAGTCTGCATTTCAATTAATCTTCACAGGAATTCTGTAAGTTGGATAATATGACCCCTATCATACATGAAAAAAATGAGACTCAAGAGAGCTTAAATAATCTACTCATAGTCAGGCAGCCAGTAATAGCAGAGCTAGAATTTGAATCCAGATTTATTTCACACCAAAGTCTCCATGTTATAGTGTCTCTAATGTACACTTTGCTTAAAAATCAGATATCCAGTCTAACTAGAATTGTGTAAAATGAGAATAAATTAAGCCCTGAGATTTTTGGTTAAACACAGATTAAATACATATGTTTCAGGAGATTCCTATAAAAAAACCAACTCAAATAATCAAGAAGGAATTTTTTTTTAAGTATAAAGGTATATACTTATAAGGAAAAAGAAAATGGAAAAAGAGACAAGAGTAGGTAAGAAGATATAAAGCACAAAAAGCTGAAAGCAAAGAACCTGTAGGTGGAAAATCACTAAGAGGCAAACCATTTGGGCCAAACAGCCCAGAAGGACCTGGGAATTGGAGGCATCAGGTTCTTTGGAGGCCGAGGTGCAGCGTGCAAGTAAACACCAGAGACAAACACAGGGAAGATTACAAAAAGTGGCTGTAGCCCCAGCTCTGCTCTTCCAGCACACATAGTCAGGCAAATTCTCTCCCCCATTCTAACTGAAGATGAGAAATAGGTAGAAAGGTTGAAATTCAAGGCTCTGGATGGTGGTACAGTGTCTCTCAGGTGATGATGGAGGAGAGGCACCCATGCTAAAAATGAGGATTAAGTGGAAGTCTGCATGCTGAACAGAGACACCAAATAAATTTGTTGTTATAAGCCACACAGTCTATGGGATTTTGTTACAGCAGCTCAAATGGACTAAGACATCTTCCAAACTTCTTTAAATGCATCACTTTAAACATGAAAGGACAGCCAGCTGTCACCAGACATTTGATGACAGCCTCTAACATGAAGTCCTAGCCCTGGCCAGTTTGGCTCAGTGGTTAGTGTTGGCCTGCAAACTGAAGGGTCCCAGGTTCGATTCTGGCCAAGGACGCATACCTCGGTTGCAGGCTCCATCCCCAGCCCCGGTCTCTCTCACATGGATGTTTCCCTTCCTTCCTCTCCCCCACACTCTCTCTGAAAAAGCAACAGAAAAAATATCCTTGGGTGAGGATTAAAAAAAAAAGAAGAAAGTCTGAGACCAACATAAAATTTTTTAAAAAGGAGCTTGAGCCTGGCCTGCATGGCTCAGCCGTTGAGCATCGACCTAGGATCCAGGAGATTGTGGTTCGATTCCCGGTCAGGGCACATGCCTGGGTTGCGGGCTCGATCCCCAGCAGGGGTCGTGCAGGAGGCAGCCGATCAATGACTCTCATCATTGATGTTTCTACCTCTCTCTGAAATCAATAAAAATATTTTTAAAAAAATAAAAATAAAAAGGAGCTTGGAAAAAAAAACAAATATTGCTGAGAGCAGATATAACTCCACATTTTTTAAACAGCATAATTCTCAAAGAGACGAGGAAAGATATTATATTTATAAAGAATAAAATGCTATAAAAGAAGTAAAAAATAACACCAAGCTTTTAGAAATTAAGTATGTGGTTGAATATATTTAAAAAACAGATAGATTTATAATATAAGTGAAGAAAATTTTCAGAAGGCAGAATAGAAAGATAGAACATAGGAAATAGAATGTAAAATCAGAGGATTAGTTCAAGAGGGCCATCATTCAATAATTAGCAGGAGTTTAAAAAATGAGAAAATGGAGGGAAGAAATAATCAGTAATAAAAGCCATGAGTTTCCAGAATGATGGGATCTGCAGAGTGCTCAGCACAATGAATGAAGGAAGACACAGGAACATCACTGTTGAAATTTTAGAATACTGGGGACAAAAAGGAAACATTTAAAATGTGTATATTTAGAAATGTCAAAATTTAGATTTCAAGATACTGTAAGTATAAATAATTGATTACCCTCTCATGCTATGTGTAATGAGGCTAGACTTCAATCTCGGGGCTAGGGGTTTTTAGTTTAGGCTACTGTCACAATAATCTATGGAGCTTTTTTTAGTAACAGAACTACCTGGGCATCATCCTAAAGATTCTGCTACTACTAGATCTGGGGAAAGGCTTGGGAATCTGTGTGGGGTTTTTGTGTGTGTGTTTTTGATCCTCACCTGAGGATATTTTTTTCCCCATTGATTTTTAGAGAGAGTGAAAGGGAGGGACAGGGTGGTGGGGAAGAGAGAGAGAGTGACACATCGATTGGTTGCCTTCCGCACACACCCCAACCAGGGCCAGGGATCAAACCTGCAACCCAGGTACGCGCCCTTGACCAGTAATCTGACCTGCAACCCTTTGGCACAAAGACCAATGCTCTAACCACAGAGCCACACTGGCCAGGGCTGTGTGCTTGCTTTTTAATCTCAGAGGTGATTCTGATGTGTAGCCAGGATTGAGAACTCCTGTCCTAATGTAATATGCTAATAATATTAATTTAAAAAATGGCTATAACCATAAACATTCATTCACCATCCTAATTTTTTTAAACTTACACTGTTAGGAATGATGCTATTACTGTCTTGTCTGTGAGGGTCCATCCTGACTCCTGTAAGAATAAGAACGTTCAGACTGATATACTCTAAATTAGCTTCAATAAAATATATTACAATAAAAAATCTTAAAAGTTACACATTAACGGTTAAAAAGTAGTATCTTTATCAAAGTTTATCTGTTTTCTTAATAACTGACTAAAATCCTTTCTGGAAGAGCATGTAAAATTAAATTTGCTTTTACTTTCCAAGTGCCTGTTAAAAATATTTTTGAAAGAAAGCCAAAATATTTTTTATGAAAGCAAATTAAAATCATCTCCTGAAGCCAAGTAGCTTGTCAAATTAAGAAAGTCCATCAAAATGAACTGCAGGAGAAACAGTCTACCCTCAATATCTGAGTTCCACTACATCATAATTGTTCAGCAGTGAAGTTTCAGAGTTGAAACACAACGTATTTGATTTACCAGGCAAGAAACATCATATAAAATTTCTTAAACCCGGCTTAGTCACAGGCTTTTTTCTGCAGTATCTTTTCAAAACACACACACACATATCAGCATACAAATTTTAAGGGTGAAAATTATGTTACCTTGCATATTTGGTGCTGCTGAAGTATCTGACAACGCAGCTTGGTATGGCAAGTCGGTGTTCAACTGCAAAAGATAGCCCTCAACTGTAGGCACTTCGTCCCATTTGACATGAAAAGAGTTGGTAGTGGCTTTGATCAGTTGTACTTGAGATGGCGCTGGTGGTTTCTCTAAAGAAGAATATTGATATTGATATTGATATTGATATTGATATTGATATTACAAGCTTCAAATGTATCACTAGTTTGCCTACAAAGTTTGTGTAGACCTGGAGCTCTGAAAATGGCAGCAATGAATATTTCATCTGTTTACCAAGAGGGAGAAAATTTACTCAGAAAAACACAGCTATGGTAATTAAATGAAAATAGTTTGGGGTTCTCATTCTATTTACTTACTTAATTCTTATATAAATACATATAAATAATGTAGTTTCAAGCTATTTGAGTCATCAGAGTCAGAAAAAAATGTTTAATCCTAGAAGTGAGGGGAAACCAAGTATTAATATAGTTATAGCTACATAATTTTACCTTCTCTAAGTTTTTAATTTTATGAGCCAAATTATAGGCAACAATATATATGTTAGAAATACTGTTAATGCTAGGTGATTTGAATATGATATTTTGGAAAAATGTAACCTCTTTGAAGTTAATACCATTTATGAAAACTTGTACTATCCAAAATGGGTAATTACATTGGTATAAAATATTACCAACATTTTCAAAACAAGTAACAATCACAGTCTCTTAGAACTAGGACAAAGTACCTGAGGTTATTTCTACGATATCCTTCCCTTATTTTAGTTTACCTACCAAACCACAGAACTCACAATTCCAGAGGTAGTACATCACATCTTTGCAGGTACATTAGAAAGTTTATTCTTCCAGTGAACTGAAATCTATAAAATATAATTTAATCCTTATAGAACACATCTAATAGCTATCTCTTCGTCTCTTTTAGAGTACGGGTCAGCAAATTATGGCTCATGTGCATGTTTTGTAAATAAAGTTTTATTGAAACAAAGGTATGCTCATTTGTTTATGTACTGTCCATGACTGCTTTCATGCTACAACAGCAGAACTGAGTAGTTATAACAGAGACCATTATGGCCTGCAGTCTAAAATATTTATTACTTGGACCTTTACAGAAAAAATTTGATGGTCCTGTTTTAGAGGATAATTAAGCCTAGATCCTTTAACTATTCCCATGTAAATTCCTCCATGACCTTTTCACAATCCAGTTTATTTATGTTACTCAAAGTAAGGCAACCTGTACAAAAGCAAACAATAAGACAAGTCCAGGAGGTACACCACCCATGTAATAGAACTTAAATGACAGGAGAAGAGAGAAAACAGCAGGGTGCAAATCAATAAAATAAATCAAGAAAACTCCCAGAACTGAAGACCATGAAATACCACAATGAAAGGGCCCACTGAGTACTCAACACAATGGATTAAAAACAGACACACAACACGCACATCATCATGAAAATTAAGAACAAGTGGGGGCGGGGGGGGCGGGAGAAAAAGATCCTAAAAGTTATCAGTAGTGAGGGGAAAGGTCACATTTAAAATGACCAAAAATTAGAAGTGGTTTGGATTTCTCAACACAAACACTAGAAGCTTGAATACAATATAACAACGTTTTCAAAACTCTTCTGGGTAATGACTTCTAATGTAGAATTCTATTTCCATGCAAACCGCCAATTAAGTGGGAAGGAAGACTAAACATATTTTCAAACAATGCAAGATCTCAAAATAAATTTGTCACCTATGCACCCTTTTCCTGGGATGTGCTCCATAAAAAATGAGGAAGTAAACTAAGATAGGGGAAAATATGGGATCCAGGAAACAGGGAATCCGGCACAAGTGAGATGCAAAACACATCCCCAGGAAGATGATGAAGGGAGACTCCAAGATGATAGCTGTGCTCAATTTGTGGAGGGCAATCATCCCAGATTGGAGCAGAAGTAATCTCTTCAAGATGATGAACTTTGATAGAACATCTGATGCATCTAACCATAATGAGATGAGAGAAATTTTAAGCAAATAGCAGAGTATGGACTGAATCAGTAGTAAATACATATAAATCTAAAACAAACAAAAGTGACAATTACTAATCCATAGCAAATTAAAAATGGTACAAGGAAGGTATTCACAGTATCCTACATGGTGCACCTGTGAACAGCGTTTATATAGTCATGACGTAAACATTGAATATTCGTCTAGCAAAATTATGGTGTACTTATATTGAGAGAACAGGAAGTAGGGAATGGTGGGTAAAGATAAATCCTTAACTTCCATAGTAGAAAGTGAGCATATTATTCCTAAACTGAAAAAAAATCGAAGTATTCATGTTATACATATGGAAGTAAATACCAAAAGAATTGTTTAACAGTTAAAGGCAGATGCTTGTGAAGCAAGGGAAATGCGAGGGGAGTGGGAGCCAAAGACCACTATTCATAAAAAAGCCTTATAGAATAGCATTGCTATTTTAAATATTATCAAACGCACAAAGTTTGAAAGTGAAAAAAGGTAAGATGAAGAGCTCTCATTCCCACACACAAAACTGATGTGAACTTATCAAAAGGAAAAGCAAAATAGCCCTTATGGTAGTGGCCACAATTACTTTCAGATATTCATGTCTAATGCCTTTAATGGAAAGATTTATGGAAAAACTGGCCATTTAAAGCCAATGACTTTTATCCTTTTAAAAGTCACAGATCCAGGGCCAAGCTGGGTAGCTCAGCTGGTTAGAGTGCCGTCCTGGTGTGCTGAGGTTGTGGGTTCAATCTCAGGGCAGGGCACATACAAGAATCAATGAATGATGCATAAGTAAGTGGAACAACAAGCCAATGTTTCCCTCTCTTTCTCTCTCCCCCTTCCTCTCTCTCTCTATAATCAATAAGTAAATAAAAATAAATTTTTTAAAAAGTCACAGATCCTTTAGAGGCTCTGCTTAAAGTGACGTATTTGCTCCTGAGGAAAATTTATATGCACAATTTTTCTTCCAATCTCTGAGACCAAAGCTTATCCTTGGACTTCAGTTATAATTCCCAATTTCAAAGATGAATCAGGACCTTGGATTTTCTGTATTTTCCCCCTGCTTGTTAGTATGTGCTTCTTTTATAGTCTCTAACTTTGTTCCTTTTATTATTTTTTCAATTATCTTAATTTTAAAATTAAACTGTTTTTACATTACCCAAGTAATGCATGCTATTAAAAAAAATAAACATAAGAGAAAAAAACTTCTAAAACAATGTATGATCTCACTCCTTAGATAATACTTTGGTACAGTGTATCCTTCAAGATTTTTCTGTTTATACCCTTAAAAAACTAGAATCATAGGTGTGTTTTATCATCTGCTTTTCTCATATAACAATACATATTATATCTCCAGATCTGATTTTTCTACTGGCCTTCAAACTCCTTTATTCACTAACCTGCCTACTTGGTCTTGTTATTTCATGGCCTTAGCACAGCCTAAATGGAACTCAATTTTCCCCAAAAGCCTGATTTCTCACCAGTCTTCCCCATCTCAGTAAATGGAAATACCACAAATTTTTCATGCTGGAAACTTCATCCCCCACTCCTTTCTTTCTGTCGTCTTCCGCAGCCAATTCATCAGCCAGTTCTGTCAACCAGAACTCCAAAATATGTTCTTAATTTATCCCTCTCTCCTCATCTCCACTGTCACCACTATCGTCTAAGACATCCTTGACTACTGCAAAGCCTCCTAACTTGTTTCCCCTGAGTGCACTTTTGACCCCTATAATTTATTTTCCACACAAGGGCAGTGACTGTCCCAAAATGTTCAATAGATCATGGCATGCTTCTCCTTCAAACTAATAAATAACTTACCACTGTACTCTGAAAACCATTTAAACTCTACTACCACGCTGGAGGCCCCACATGATCTGTCCTATGGTCCACCTCTCACCTCCATTCCTGCTCTCTCCACTTTCCCTCAGCTCATGTCTGCTCCCAAACTGCCAAGTATTCCCATCTCAAGGACCTTGCACTTGCTGGTCACTCACTCCTCTGCAGTTTTCCTCCAGCTTTTCACGTGGACAGCATCCTTCATCACTTGATTACACCTCAAACGCCATCGCATCCTTTCCTGTGACCCATCCCAAAATGGCCCTCTCCCCCCTTCATTCCCTGAACCACCCCACCACCCTCATTGTTCCCTCTTACTGTCTTCACATTCTCACAAGAAACTGAAGTTATTTTGTTAACTTGTGTGATTATTGTTGTTATCTCCCTGCCCTCCCAGTCTCTTAGAATATAAGTTCTTTGAAAGCAGGGACATTGTCAGCTTGTTCACCACTGTATTTTTAGCATTTGGAACAATTTCTGGTACAGAGCTGTCAATCAATAAATATTTATTGAAAAAATAGATGGATGTTCCATATTTAAAAATTTTTTTGGTGTTGTAATACTTTTTAAAAAAATCTTTTTATTTTGGAATAATTTTAGATTTATAGAAAAATTGCAAAGAATTCCCATATACTCTATTTCCCACTAATACTAACACATTTGTTAAAACTAAGAAATTAACATTGGAGGCCCTGGCCAGGTAGTTCAGTTGGTTGGGGCATCGTTACGCGTTCAATCCCGTCAGAGCACATGCAAGAATCAACCAATGAATGCATAACTAAGTGTGACAAGTCGATGTTTCTCTCCCCCCACCTTCCTCTCTGTCTCTAAAAAATCAATTTAAAAAAAAGAAGTTAACATTGGAGTAATACTATTAACTAAACTACAGACTATTCAGATTTCACCAGTTTTTCAATTAATGTCTTTTCTGTTCCAGGATCCAATCTAAGGTAACACCTTGCATTTAGTCTTCATGTCTCCTTAGTCTCCTCCAATCTGTGAATATTTCTCACTCTTTCCTTGTTTTCCATCACTTTGAAAATTTGAATAGTACTGTTCACACAGACTGTAGAATGTCTAGAATGTCCCTCAATTTGGGTTTGCCTGACATGTTCTCACAGTTAGAGCCCAGTAATGCATTTTTAGGAAGCGTACCACAAAGGTGACGTTTCTTATCACAATGGGAGGCAGGGGTAAATGATATCCACATGACTTGTCACTAGTGATGCTGACCTTGATTGCTTGATTAAGGTGCTGTTTGCTAGGTTTCTCCACTATAAAGCTTCTGTTTTTCTCTTTCCATACTCTATTCTTTGGAAGGGAGTCACTAAATCTAGTCTCTCAAGGAGAGGGAAATTAAGAAACTCTCCAGGAGTAGGGAGTATCCACATATATTATTCCTTCCAGGCATTTTTTTTTTTAAATATATCTTTATTGATTTCAGAGAGGAAAGGAGAGGGAGAAAGAGAGCTAGAAACATCAATGATGAGAGAGTCATTGATCAAGCCTGCAACTGGGCATGTGCCCTGACCGGGAATCGAACCCCGATCGCCTGGATCCTAGGTCGATGCTCAACCGCTGAGCCATGCCCAGCCGGGCCAGGCATTTTTTTAATCCTCTCCCAAGGACATGCTTATTGATTTTAGATAGAAGGGACGGGAGAGAGAGGGAGTAGAAGAGAGAGAGACAGAGAGAAGGAGAGACAGAGAGAGAAACACTGATGAGAGAGAGGACACTGGATGCCTCCCATACATGCCCTGACCAGGAATCGAACCCACAACCTAATATGTGCCCTGACCAGGAACCAAACCAGCAACCTTTCAGTATATGGGACGGCGCTCCAACCAACTGAGCCACACTGGCCGGGACTCTTCCATGTATTTCTATTTTTTGAATTTTTTTATTGTTGACAGTATTACAAATGTCCCCCATTTCCTGCCTTCTACCCTCCTCCACCCATCTCCCATGTATTTTTAATTACGGGAAAGACAAGGAGTGTCATTTACAGTAAGTCTCAAAAAACAGACATTATTTGAATACTTATTTACCTAAAGGGAAAATTGTATCTGTTAAATACTCTTACCTACCAGTATCAAGATACCAAAGATCCTTGCAGCAAACTTGACTATTCAGTGCTTTTTTGTAGCCATCTCTTCCACTCCAAAAATACAATCGAGTGCCAATTGCAACAGCACAGTGCCCAGCTCTTGGTCTTGGTCTTGAATTTTTCTTATCTTCCTGAGAATCTGATACTAGGGTGGTCCACTCTACTGTATCTAAAATGATAGAAATACCCATGACTAATCTGTTATTCTTAAACAAAACAAAAATTCTTTTGCTAACACATTTTATTTCAACAAGTAACTCTTAAAAGACTCACCTAGATTTAGGTAAGAAAATGAACTGGTACATTTCCATTCACAATCATGAGGTGAAGTCTCAGTATTTTCCCCCTTATGTGGAACCCATCCTCCAAAAATGTACATCCTAAAAAAACAAACCAAAAAAGGGGACATAAAGTACCTGATTTTTCCCCTAGAGCTTTATGTTTTAGATTTAAAATGCTAACAGTAGACTAAATGTCTTGTTTGTTGATGCCAAGCTACAGGACTATTCCCTCACTTGTCAATCTCAAGGTAATTGAAATAGGATAATGAATAAAGTGGTCTTCTTTCAAGAGTTTGCAATTTTATGAAGTAATAAAGAACCAAAATTGTTTCTCTCTGGCAAATTATTTGAAGTGGGGTATATGTCGATTATTATACATTTGAAAATCAATATTGCATGTAATATACTAAGGGTATCTCGGTCAGAAAGATACTCAAATGATCCATGACATTCAAAGTCAAATTCAGAATTGTACGCATACAGTAACCAAAGAGGATTAAGTTTCATATAACTGGTCACTGAGATCAAATAAAAAAATTTATGTGCCTCAGGGCCCCAGTGGTTCCTGAGTCATACCTAATGGCGACTAAAGGAGAAAGGCTCATCTGGTAGAGCTTAGGGTCCACGTGACCTCAAGATAACCAGAGCAGCTCTATATAAGAGTTCCAATTAAAAGCTGCATTTTAGCTCAGCCTTTGTGGCTCAGTTGGTTGAGCTTTGTTGCCATGAACCAGGTGGTCACAATTCGATTCCCGATCAGGGGCACATGGCCAGGTTTCAGCTCCATCCCCAGTAGGGCGAGCAGGAGGCAGCCTATCAATGACTCTCTCATCATTGATATTTCTATCTCTCTCTCTACTTCTCCCTTCTTCTCTCTGAAATCAATAAAGATATATTTAAAATATATTATTTTTAAAAGCTGCAGTTTATAAAAGGGTTCTGCTGTTTTAAAAAATGTTTGTTTATGTCTATTTTTTGAAAAGAACTAATGAGCCCTGGCCAGATAGCTCAGATGGTTAGAGCATCATCCCGTTGCACCAGGGTTTCTGGTTCGATCCCTGGTCAGGGCACATACAAGCATCAACCAATGAATGCATAAATGGGTGGAACAGCAAACAGATGTTTCTCTTTCTCTCTCTCTCTCAAATCAATACATAAAAATTAAAAAATAAAAAGAACTAATCAGGTTCTAAATTACAACTATTGCCTGGCCAGGCGTGGCTCAGCGGCTGAGCATCGACCTAGGATCCAGGCGATCAGGGTTCGATTCCTGGTCAGCGGGCTCGATCCCCAGCAGGGGGCATGCAGGAGGCAGCCGATCAATGACTCTCATCATTGGTGTTTCTATCTCTCCTCCCCTCTCCCTTCCTCTCTCTGAAATCAATAAAGATATATTTATTTTTTAAAAATTTATAAATTACAACTAGTTTTTTCCTAAAACATTATATTGTGTTTTTCTATTTTTAAAAAAAGAACTAATAAATATGGTGACAGGAGAGTTGACTTTGGGTGGTGAACACACAATGCAATAATATACAGATGATGTATTACAGAATTATATACTTGAAATCTATACAATTTTACTAACCAATGTCACTCCAATAAATTTAATAAATTTTTTTAAAAAAAGAACTCATGAAGTTCTAAATTATAACTAGTTGTTTCCTAAAACATTACTTTTACAGTAAAGTAAATAATTAATTAAATTATATTTTAAAAAATACTCCTAATTCTGGCCCTGTGTTACATAAATAAGGGAACTTGATAGAAATAGCTAACCATTAAGGAGTGCTCTCTATGTTTCAGGCACTGTTTGAAGCATTTTATATGTATTAGCCCATTTAACCCTCCTGACAACTTTGTGAAGTAGACTTTATTATTATTGGCATTTTATATTTCAGGAAACTGAGGTACAGACAGGTTAAGTCTCCTTGCCCCAAGGTCATAGAGGACAAACAACAAAACAGGTAATCTGGTTACAGAGTCTGTAGTCTAACCATAACCCCATCAAAAGTATAGCCACTGAGCCCAACTGGCCTGGCTCAGTGGTAGAGCACTGATCTATAATCCAGGAGATATTGGTTTGATTCTGTCAGGGCACAAGCCCTGGTTGCAGACCCAGTCCCCAGTAGGGGACGTGCAGGAGGCAGCCCATCAATGACTCTCTCACCACTGATGTTTCTATCTCTCTCTCTCTCTCCCTCTCTCTTCCTCTCTGTGAAATCAATAAAGATATATATTTTTTTAAAAGTATAGCCACTGAGTGTACACTGAGTGTACATACTGAGTATATACCTGAGTACGAATCAAGCACTCCCAAAAATATGTAAAAAGAAACAGTGAGGTGCATCAGGTCTGTCAATGGAGACAGACCAGTCTGAATGCTGCATTGCACCCGTGCAGTACCTACTCTGTGCACGGCACTGTAGGGAACGCAAAGAAGTATACAAGGCGGCATGATAAGAAAATGGCACATCAGGCATTTTAACCTCTGTAGGCCTGTGTTTTCAGTTTCAGTAAGTATAAACTTATTAAATTCAGTAATACATCTCCAAGAAACTGGTAGCATCACTTCTCTTTGTGTGTATCTTTCTTAAGTTAGTTTTTAAAAAGTAAAAACAAAAAACCACCATACTTGTTTCCTATAACACTGGCCGTGTGAAGGCTTCGTGGAAGTGGCACTGTCCCTTTAGTTTCTGGTTTTGACCATGACATAGTTTCTAAAAGTAAAAATAAGTTATATTAGTAACTTGATCTAATAACAGCAAATTACCTCAACTTGCAGAATTTTAAAAATTAAAACCACAAAGAACTTACTAAAATAAAGCAAAAATGTTTCAAAACTGTTACTTGAATTTCATCTTAAAATAAACATTTCCAACTAACATAAATTGCCAGTCACAGAAATTTATTTACACTAGAATGTCAGTACTTGTAATAATAGAGAGGTGAATTTAGAGTGCCATCAATTTTGAATTGAGACCAGATTAGGGATTTTAACATTTTAAGTAAGAGTTCACCATGCAGAAGATAGTCAAAAGTGACAGGCACACCTACTCTCCAATTATTCATTCCTAGGTCTCTTTTAAAAAGAGCTACCCAAACCCTGGCTGGTGTGGCTCGGTTGGAGGATCTGTCGCCCTGCGCACAGAAAGGTCTCAGGTTGATTCCTGGTTGGGGTGAGTGTGAGAAGGCAACCGATTAATGTTTCTCTCACATCAATGTTTCTCTCTCTCTCTCCCCCTCTGTCTCTCCTTCCCTCCCTCCCTCCCTAAACTCAGTAAAGAGCATATCCTCGGGTGATGATTTAAAAAAAAAAGAGCTACCCAAGGGTTTTTCACTGACCAGCAATAACATTACTAATGCTATATTTCCTGTAGATAGAGTAACCATATAAATTTGTTCATCCTCAATTGGGACACTTTATAGAGTGAAAGTGGATACTATTGATAACTATGTGGGACGACAAGCATGAACCAGGACACATGTTGATCCCACTTACAGGAAGTACAGGAGAGTTACTGTCATAAAGCAAACATTCATTTGTTCAACCTGAATGATCAACAACCATTCACATCACACTCCGCTGCCCCTGTGATGGCCATAGTGCTAATTATAAATCTAAGTGCAACTCAATAAATACTGTAATCAAAAATATTTTTCAAAGCAATTTTTATATTTGCCTTTATCAATCATAACCAATTTCTGAACCTGAATCAAGTTAAGCTTACCTATGTCAAGTTGCCATAGGTCATCCAGGCGAGCACCACACATTCCACCAAAAACATACATTTTAGGACTCCCAGAATCTTTTTTGCAATATATAACAGCTGTGTGGGATTCTCTTGGAGAAGGCACAATCCCTTTAGTCACTGGAATGCTCCAACCCACAACGCCTGAACCATGCTGTAGCTCCAACTCATAGAAATCATTTAAATATCTAGGATATCATGAAACAAATGAAAAAAATAGCATAATATATACCTTTTATTTTTTTGTTTCTGTCTATAAAGATAATAAATGCTTACTATGAAAAATTCATATAGTACAGAAAGGCATTATGAGAGCAGAGACCCCATACCTAATTCATTCAACACATATTTACCAAACACTACTGTGTACCAGGGTACCCTTCTGGGGACAAGTAGAACAGAAGAGATCTAAAAAATTTCTGCCATCATTTAGCCAACACTCTCATCCATGACAACCACCATGATGGTTTCAAAACACAGTCATAAATTCTGTGACACTCTTTCCACCAGGAGGCAGGGTCTATGTCCTCTCTCTTGATTCTGGTCAGGTATGTGACTACTTTGGCCAATAGTGTATGATAAAATGACACTGTGACTTCTGAGGCTGTCACAGAAGGCCAATGCAGCTTCATTATGGAATCCTGAACCACAGTGTAAGTCTGGCTATCACAAAACCACCACAGAGAAGCCATATGCAGGTACATAGGATGACAGTCCCAGCTGAGTCCATCCTTCAGCCATCTCATCTGAGGCATCATACATGCAAGTGACCATTCACAGATTCCCATCTGAGGGCCTAGTCATTATTGCTATATTCTGTCTGAATTCCTAATGCACAGAATCCATGAGCATAATTAAATGGTTGTTATTCTGCATCACTAACTTTTGGGGCAGTTTATAACACAGTACGAGATTACCAGAAAAATCACTATTGACCATAATTGGTAAGACCTCACTCTCTCTCTGAATATCCACATATGTATAAATGAGGAATACTAAAAATGTTGCTTTGCAAGTTCTCTTTCTTTCTAAATGTTCACTCTATAATATCGTAACAATGTCCTTCCTATATAACTTTTTTACTCTAGAATCTGTCATAAACTTATCTGTCACATGGATGTTTTCAATGTTCTCGGCAAAATGACATTTACAGAAACCTATTTCCTATCAAATTACTACTCAAGTATAAGAGCTAAATGAAAACATTTGAGGGTATATAAAACTTCAAAGTTTAGCCATATAATTGTTTTGGGGAAAAGTGACTAGATGTCAATCAAGAAAAATAAAAAGAAATCCAAGAAAAAATACATTGAGTAAGAGAAATGGTACTGTAAATTAAATAGTAATTTATAATTACATTTAAATTGATGTTGAGCCCTGGCTGGTTTGGCTCAGTGGTCAGAGAATCAGCCCGAGAACTGAAGGGTCGCAGGTTCAATTCCTGGTCAAGGGCACGTACCTCGGTTGCAGGTAGCCCGTCCCTGGTCAGGGTGCATGCAGGAGGCAACCAATTGATGTGTCTCTCTCACGTCAATGTTTCTCTCTCTCTCCGCCCCCCATCCTCCCTCCCACTCTCTCTAGAAATCAATGGAAAATATCCTCAGGTGAGGATTTTAAAAAATGAATAAATAAAATAAAATGATGTTGGTAATTGTGGTTGTGAGGTGTAAATAATTACTAAGAAAGACTGACCAAAAGAATTTTCTTAACATTATTTTAATCTAAAATAAGATTCAAGAATATATGGAACATACAGAAAAAGGAGGTAAGAAAAAAAAAAAGCCTAAAGTTAAAGATAGTAATCTATTCCCCAATGATTTTTAAGAAAACTACCTTAATCTGATTAAAGACATATACAAGAAACCTCACAATTAATGATAAAAAGGTAAATATGTTATTAATAAAACAGAATAGAGTCTAGAACAAGAGTTGACAAGCTTTTTCTGTAAAGGGTCAGATAATAAATATTTTAGGCTTTGTAGGTCATAAACTCTGTCACAACTATTCAACTCTGCTCTTTCAATAGAAAGCAGTCAGAGATAATATGTAAATGAATGGGCATGGCTATGTTCCAATAAAACTTTATTAACAAAAACAGGCAGCAGGCCAAATTTGTCTCACAGAGTAAGTATAGTTTTTAACCCCTGGTCTAAAGAGCCTCATTTATATGAGGATAAAGATATGACCAAGATGGGGCTTCAAATTAACAAGAAAAAATGGCTTATTTAATAAATGGTGGTGAGAGAATTGTAAATCCATTAGGAAGAAAAGTAAAAAGCCTCACAGTAGTCACAAAAATACATTCTAAATGTATTAATGTTTTAAACAAATAACAAAGCTGTGAATGTACTAGAAGAAAATACCTGAAAAATTGTTTTTATAGTTTTGGGGTAGAAGAGTCTTCAGAAGTACCTAATAAACTTAACTTAAATGTAAATACTCCTGCCCGGCTGGGCGTGGCTCAGCGGTTGAGTGTCGACCTTGGATCCTGGCGATCAGGGTTCGATTCCCAGCCAGGGCACATGCCCAGGTTTTGGGCTGCAGCCGATCAATGACTCATCATTGATGTTCCTATCTCTCTCTCTCTCCCTCTCCTTCCCTCTCTCTGATATCAATAAAGATACATTTAAAAAAAAAAAAATGTAAATACTCCTTGGCACCACTCCAAATTACACTTATAAGTATCAATCTTACAAAAATATTTATACATGTGCAAAGACTAAGTGCAAAAAAAAAAAAAAAAAAAAAGAAGAAGAAAAGAAAAAAGGAAATATTTAAATGTCCATCCGCGCCCGGCTGGGTGTGGCTCAGCGGTTGAGCATCGACCTAGGATCCAGGCGATCAGGGTTCGATTCCCAGTCAGGGCACATGCCCGGTTGTGGGCTTGATCAATGACTCTCTCATCATTGATGTTTCTATCTCTCTCCCTCCCTCTCCGTTCCTCTCTCTGAAATCAATAAAGATATATTAAAAAAATAAATAAATAAAAAAAATAAATGTCCATCAGTAGGGGAATGGTTATCTGAATAATTCAGACTACTTTTCAGCCTTTAAAAAAATAAGGTCAATATATACCTACTGCCAGGAAAAGAGCTCCAAGATACACCCTTAAAGGGATAAAACAACAAAAACAAACAAGTAAACACCCAAAGTTGCAAAGCAAAAAGAAAGATTCCACTTCTGTAAAAGAAAACACGTCTGTGTTGGATCAGATTAATGTTCCCAACTTTCCTCTCCCAGTAAGCAGAACTTTTATCCTTGGATCATTACTGAGGGCTTGGCCCATGGCTTGCTTAGACCAATGGAATGTGAACAGAAATGAATGTACTAGCTTTAATCAGAGGCTTTGAAAAGCACTGAATGTATCTATTTGCACCCTCCAGTAGCATAAACTTGAGAAGCTTGCCCATTATATACAATAACCTAAGAAAAGCTGACTAATACAATATGTTACATGAAAAAGGTCCAAAAGATACATATCAAATTGAATTATGCATTTGCCTATGTCAGGGACAGTGATGCCATGAGAAAGAACTTTATATACTCTCTAATTTTTATTAGTCTCTAAAAAAATCTGTTTAATAGAAAAATGAAAAAAGACATGCTAAAAGTAAAAATATCTGCATTAGTGTGGTAGGATAAGTTATTTTTCCTCTTCTCCGGTTTCCAAAATTTCCATGTTTTAGTAAATGTTAGTTTTAAAATTTTGAAAAAAATTAAGACTCTGTCGTTAATTTAATGTAGTAAAAAGATACATTATCATGGTAATAATAACTACTGTACTATATACTTGGTGGCAACCTTAAAGTGCTTTGAAAGTTATGTCAATGACCTTATTTAGCCATCACAATGACACTGAAAGGTAGGCATTTAATCACTGTGATTTCAGTGAAGGAAAACGGGCTTAGATTACTTCTACTAAAGGGCACACATAGTAAGCAGTGAGTCAGAAAACAGCCTTTTGGATTCTAAATCTCCAAATCCTGAGAACTATAATGACAATGTGATCAAAACACTATGTGGAAAGAAAAGAAGTAGTGATTCATTCTGTTTGGAAAAAGAAAGGGTTGATTCAAAAAGTATTCGCTTGTGTGAACCACTCTAATAGCTTCCTGTATGAAAAATGGAAACGATGGCCTTCGTTTTATAGTCAGATTTTTGTCACCAAATTCCCAGAGAAACCGAATGTGAAAATAACCATTTGTTACTTTTCATGATCACTTATGACAACTAAAATACATTAGCAGGCTCAAAGGATACAAATATATTGTTACAAGCAGTTATATTAGTAACAGTTTCATAAGGGTTTCTGATTAGAAAAGGCATAGTTTCGAAAACATATACTTCAGGCACTAAGGAAACCACAAATGCACACAAAATTTCTTCTCTGTTAAGTTTAAGTGCAAAAAAGGCTAAGATTCATCTATTTTAATAATTAAAGATGGAAGAAATTAAATGTCAATCTAAATCATAAAATAAGCATTTGGTCTGAAAAAGGGTAGGCATACCTGGGAACATTATTGTTTGAATCTTCACTTTCATTTGCCAGGCCACCAAACAAATAGCATTTATTCCCATACAAAGAAAAGCTATGTCCAAGCCGAGGGCAAGGAGGTAAACCAGAAGAAGGGGCATGGGGCTTCACTTTTTTCCATAACCAACGACTTGCCTAAAAAATAGCATAAATACACTCAGACAAAATCAGGAAAGAATTCCTATATTGCTAATAGTGTAACATCATACTAATATAATGCATTTAAATCTATATCCAATCAGAAGGCTCCAAAAAGGTACTTTGGGGACAAATGACAATTAAGCAGATAACTTCTGGAATGAAAATAAATGATTCAATAGAAATCCAGTCTAGTCTTCCATATTCGCAACTTTCCACTACAGCAAACTAAGCTTATAATAATACACACTAACAGTCCTAAAATATTTTCCAAATGAAAAATTAAATATTATATATAGCTTTAAGATTAAATGTAACTTGTGTAGTTTTACTTTCTGAAATTAGGTAATGGTACATAGTTTAACCTTTAAAGAAGCACAAAGGTCATTTAACAAACCAAACTCCAAAACCTAGTCTCTGGCTATAGATGCTTTCTTTACCTAAAACTATTTTTTAAATGAGTTGTTTGTAAATAGGTATAATCCACCTACATCTGACAATTACCAGATGCTCTCGTGTTATATGTTTAGGCTTTTGTATTTTAGAGCAGTTTTTCAACTTCAGCCCCCAAAAGAAGCAACAGGAGGGCTGTTAAAACATAGGTCAACAGCCCTGAGAACATTGGCACAGTTCAGGAAAAAAAGTCAATTAAGGCTGTCACAGAGGGCTCTGCGCCTGGTTTGGTTGAGAGTCAAATTTAGAAAGGATATATAAAACTGCTATTCCTCTTTTGTATGTCTCGCTGGGGGGAAAAAAAGATTATTAGTGTGAGGGTAACAATTTCTATAACTAAAGGCAAAGGTTTTCAAAGTATTGTCTGAGGACCAGCAGCAGTAGGTGGGAACTTTGTAGGAATGCAAATAGGGAGGGCCCACTACAGACAATATAGATCAGAAATTCTGGAGGCAGGGCCCAGCAATGTTTTCACAAGCTCTCCAGGTGCTTCTGTTGGGGGCTGAAGTTGAAGAACTGAACTAAAATAGAAAAGTCTAAACATATCACATGTACAATGATGGTAAGTAACAGATATCTTAATGTTACAAATGTTCCATTGCATTGGGAAAAAACTTACATTAGTTTTTTAGTGAAGTGGAAACAATTTCTTCTAAACTATTAAAGGTGACACACACTATTTTAAGTATGTTAACGAAATATTTTGCAATCTTTTGAAGAATTATGAGCGATACCATTATTACAGCTTCAGACTGAAATAGTAAATCTGAAATACACTTACTTGTAACTCATATAACTCATTGCTGTATCTTCCATATTCAACCATTCCCCCAAATACTAATATTCTGGTACCATCACAGACAAATCCATGGGCAGCGCAGCCTGGAGGGATGTCTCCTCGAACAGCTGGTAGAAACCACTGATTTGTAACTAGTTGCCAAAATAAAATTAAAAGTCATTATTTTTTTATTCATTGATTTTTTTGGGGGGTGGGGGAGGAAGGAGGTTTGTTGTTCCACTTATTCAGGCATTCATTGGTTGCTTCTTGTATATGCCCTGACCAGGTATCAAACCTGCAACTTTGATCTGCATGCTCTAACCAACTGAGCTACCTGGACAGGGCCTAAAAACAATGATGATAAACAGTTATCACAAACTATGAATATGTACTTTACATGTATCATCTGTACCAGTGGTTCTTAACCGGGGATGATTTTCCCCCGCGGGGCAAACTAAACTTTTCTAGTTGTCATAACGGAAGGGCGGGGGATGGCTACTGCCTACCAGTGGGTGGGTAGAGGCTGTGGGTCCTGCCAAACCTACAGCGGAGTGCAGCGCAGCCCCCTCCACCAACGTCAACAGCGCCGCTGTTGAAAAACCCTGATCTGTATCATTTGGTTGTTACAAAAACCCCGCTGGATACCAGCATCTCCATTTTACAAGTGAAAAGTCTGACACACAGCACTGGCCGATCCTGGGAAACCGGCAGGAGAAAACTCGAACCAGGTCTAACTTATTCCAAAGCTAGGACTTTATACGACACCAAATTACCAAATAGCTTTTTAACTTTATAGGGCAGGGTGCCCAGGAGGAGGAGAGAGGGTGAAAAGATAAAAACTTCCCCTACTCCCCTCTTTTATTAACCTCTAAACGACCACCACGATCCAGTTGTTGGGTCAAAGAAGAGTTGTGGCGGTGCAGACCCAACCTTCAGTCATTAGCCTGGCGCCGAGGAAACGAGGCTGCGCGCGACGCTGGCGCGTTCACAGGTGGAAACGTGAAGTCCCAGCGTCGTCCCCAGCGCACGCAGGTGCTCGGGGGCAGGGCCTCGGGCCGGGGGCGCTGGCGCCTCAGCCGGGCCGCGGCCGCCGGGCCGGCCTCGGGGACGAGCCGCGCGCAGCCAGCGGCGCCGAGGCGGGCGCCGGTCTCACCCACCAACCACTTCCCCGACGGTTAACAGGGTTACCAACGGGGACAACGCTAAACGGCCACCTGCCGGAGGCGCGGCTGTCCTGGAGTGGAAGCCCAGGCGCCTCTGCTTGTCCCTCCGCACCCCGGCCCCTAGATTCTCTCCGTCCTGAGGAGGGAAAGGAGGCGCGTTGGTTTGGAGCAGGGTGGGGGTTTGACAGGAGAGGGATCTCGGAGCCCCGGGCCGGGCCGTTAGAAACAGTCTCGCTCGCGAGCCCACGTCCGCCGGGGATGCGGCCGGAGGTTCGGGACCGCTTGCTGCGGGGCCGGCGCGTCCCGCTCGGGGCCGGTTCCGCCCCGCGGGCACCGGGCACACGAAGCTGCTCCCGGGACACTGTGGGACCCGGGCCGCCCGGCCGAGCCGCGCCCCTCGCCGCCCGCGGAAGGAGGCGCTGACCCGGCGGTGACAGCTGTCAGGGCCCCGGCCGCCGCCTCGCCTCCCCTCCCCCTCCGCAGCTCCCACAGGCGGGGCCGGGGCGCCGCCGCCGCCGCCTCCGCCGCCGCGCCTACCGGTGTTGTAGACGTGCAGCTCGTCCGCGATGCCCTCGTTGCCCCCACCGAAGATGATCATCAGCTCCCGGATGGCCACGGCCCGGTGTCCGTGCCGGGCGCGGGGGACCGGCCCCGTGAAGGAAGATACCCGCCTCCAGTTGAGGAGGCTGGGAGCCGCCATCTTCCCAACCCCCGCCCCTCTGCCCACAATGCAGCGCGCCCGCTCGGGCGCCCGGCTCCCGGGGGAGGGCGGGACCCGCCTCCAGCTGTGCGCGGGGGGGCCCGGAGGGGGTAGAGGGAGGGTTGTCACGTGACCGCGGTCGCCTCGGGCGCGGCCGGAGGCCGGCGGGGAGCCCGGGGCCCGGCTGGGAGTCCCGCCCCACCCCCGGGCCCTGTGGCCCGCCCCCGCGCCTGAGGCGACGGGTTTGTGTTTTGTTTTTTTTGCGGGGGGGGGGGACATTTCCTCCCGACCAGGTCTCCCCTCCCCACCCAGAGCCCTGGGTTTTGAGTTTGCGAGAGAAGGTACAGCGTTTCCCCTCCGGCCACTTAGAGCGTCTACGGTGTGCGGGGGAGGCGGGCCCTTCAGCAATGACAACACTGGGAGGAAAGCTCGCGTGGAGGGCTTGGCGGTGCGGGACGCGGGAGGGGGGACCTGCGCGGGGCGGGCTGCGGCGGGGACGCCCGGGAGCCTCGGCGCCGAGCCCGACGGCCGAGGGGGCCCGGGGCCGTGCGGCGGCTGAGGAGCGGTGCGCCGCGGCGGGGCTTCCGTTCCGTCCCGAGTAAGCAGGTGAGGGCTTCCCAGGTGTCTGCTCGCGACCGAGCGCCGGGCGTCCTCCCGCTGCCCCGCGGGGCCCTGGCTCCCTCGGGCCGAGCGAGCCGGCGGCCTGGGAGCTGGTACCTGCTTTCCGTGGACGGGGAGGCGAGGCCGGAGAAGTGAGGTGCTGGTCCCGGGGGCCCCCCCCGCGCGGAGCCGCCTCCGCCGGGCCCCGCGCAGCCCGCGAGCCTCAGCTGCCCGCGAGCGGCCCGCCGGCTCCCCGAGACACAGCCAAGCCCGGAGAACAACAGTTGAAAGCAGTTTAAGTCCCTGCCGCACACTCTCAAGGAGGGGTACACACAGCATGCATCCAGTTTCCTCAAGTCCCCTTTTCCTCACCTTTTACCATTGTCAGTGCCTCCCGGCCTGGCTCAGTCCGCGCCCCCGAGCCGAGCCCGCCGCCTCCGCCTTCTCACGGGTGACCCTCTGCCTTCCTAAAAGGGGTTTTCTCTATTTTTTTTTTTTTCCCAACTCCTGTTTCTCAAGTTCTCGCTCTATTACCCCAGTTTCAAAACATGGTCAAAGAACATTCGGGAACTGAACGGGAAGGCTAGAAACAGGAGGGCAGGAATACTTGCGTAGTAATTGGCCGTGTCACATACACAGGTTTCTGTTACAAAGTTTTTATGGAGACGTCGGGCTGCAGCAGTGAGTTTTTCATAAAACTTAAAAGTATTTAAAGACCTGTACTGTATTCTGAGAGTATTTCGTGTTAGAACGTCCTAACTTCTATGAAAGATGCTGTAAATAGATGGCAACGGTTTTAATACTTGTTTTGGTTTTGTTTGTTTACAGAAAAAGATGAAGGGCAGAATTATAAAGTTGCACACCCAGTGTTGGTATTTAAGTTAAGCAAACAAAACTGGCCTATGATACTTGAAAGTCCGAAAATGCCTGGACTAGGAGGAAGATGAAGGGAAAGTGTAGCCTTAAGACAAAAGCGATTGCAGGTGATAAGTGGCTGCAGGGCGGCGGGGAAAGTATGTATCTGTCTCCTCGGGCGGCTGCAACAAAGGACCGCCCGCCGGGTGGCTTGAACCGACAGGCTCTGGCTGTCTCTCAGCTCTGGGGAGACTAGAAACCCAGAACCAGGGTGCCAGCAGGGCCGTCCCTCTGAAACCCATCGGGGAGAGTGCGTCCGTGACCAGCTGCTGGCGGTGCCCGTCAGTCCTGGGCATCCTTTGGCTCGTGGCTGCCGCACCCCGGTCTCTGCCTCCACCATCGCAGGGTATTGTCCGCGTGCGTCTGCGTCTCTTGCCTTCTTAGAAGTCCACCAGTCGTACTGGATTAAGGCCCATGCTAATGACCTCATCTTAGCTTGATTACCTCTACACAAACCCTACGTCCAAGTAAGGCGGCGTCCACAGGGGCTGGGTGTTAGGACTTTAACATACCTTCTGGGGGTACACAGCTCAACCCTGACTCAGTGCTGGCTCCAGCGGGGAGGCTATTCTACCAGAGCAGCTTTGACTCAACTCCAGCGGGGAGGCTATTCTACCAGAGCAGCTTTGACTCAACTCCAGCGGGGAGGCTATTCTACCAGAGCAGCTTTGACTCAACTCTGCTTACGTGAGACACCCAGACTAGGTCCCCAGTTCTCAAAAAGCTGCCTTCGGCCTTGGAATCTACAGGAACAGAAGTTAGCCCCTAGGAGGAGAGCGCAGGAAGGGAAGGGTGAGAGAGGAGAGCACGCTGAGGAAGCCGGCCCGTGAGAGGCACAGACAGGAGGCCGCACTCGAGGAGGAACCGAGCAGGAGGACCAGAGAGGTCACAGGGGAACCGGGCGAGGTGATGTCAGGGAAGCCGCCGCGAAGGGGACTTCACAGAGGCGGAAGTGGTTGTCAAAGCCAGAAGGCACAGAGAGGTCAGAGAGGAAGGCGACAAAGAAGTACCTATTTGATTTGAAAATCAGGAGGTTGTTAGTGGCCTAGGTTAAAATTCTCAGGGGAGGGGGCGGGAGGGAGGCAGAGGAGATCGAAGAATGAACAACAAGTGCAGAGGTGCAAACAACACTTATAGTCCGCTTTTTACAGAGACTTGCCCATGGGAGGGGAGAAATGGGTACAGGGCAGACTGTTCGTATTATTTTGCATAAATGAGACTTGATTGTCGCCCCAGAGAAGGATCCAGTTGAAAAAAGACTGAAGGAGCAACCAAGATACCCTATTCTGTTTGAGCGGCTATTACAAAATACTGCAGACTCGGTGGCTTATAAACAACAGACGTTCATTTCTCACAGTTACGGAGGCTGGCAGTCCAAGGGGAGGGTGCCAGCATGGGCAGGGTCTGCAGCCGGCACACGGCTGACTTCTCCCTGTATTTTTACACGGCGGCAGGGGCCAGGGAGGTCTCTCGGGTCTCTTTGATAAGGGCACTAATCTCATCCGTGAGGACACCATCCTCATCACCTAGGCCCCAAAATACCAAAGACCCCGCCTACTGATAACATGACCTTAGGGGTAATGTTAGAGGCTTTCAACATACGACTTTGTAGAGGGACCCAAACATTTCAGAACATAGCAAGAGAAATGTCATCTGGAAATGCTTTCTGCCACAAATAGAATATCCAACACATAGTCACTGAATGATAAGGCTCGTGATGATCTTGCAGAAGAAATCTGGGGCAGGTGGGCCCAGGGTTAGTTCGGCCGTTCGGTGGTGTCATGGTTGTGGGTAACTGCTTTGACTTCTCCTTTGTGGTCATCAGAGGGCTGCTGCAGCTCTGGGCATTGTGTCCTCACAGCCATGGCCAAAGGCATGAAGCAAGAGGACAGCCAGGATGGGGAAACAGAACCCTCCTGTTACAGGGAGGAAAAGCATCTTGCCCAGAAGCCACCCAGAGCCCCTCATTTCAGAACTGGTACATTAAGATTACGTTAGCTGAGGCGACAGAAATACCAAAATAATAATGGCTTTAAAAGTTGATGTTTCACCCGGCCAGCGTGGCTCAGAGCTTGAGCATTGACCTGGGATCCAGGAGATGGCTGTTCGATTCCCTGTCAGGGCACATGCCCAGGTTGCAGGCCCAGTTCCCCAGCTGGGGGCATGCAGGAGGTAGCCGATCAATGACTCTCTCATCATTGATGTTTCTCTCTCTCTCCCTCTCCCTTCTTCTCTCTGAAATCAATAGATATATTTTTAAAAAACAAAAAAAGTTGATGTTTCACCCATGTAAAGAAATTTTGGAGGTGGCAGTCCGAAGACGGCATGGCCGCTCTGCTTCACCAAGTCCTCAGGAACTTGTGGATTTTATGGCTTGGAGTGCCTCCTCCTAACTCATGGCCCCAGGTGGCTGCTCCAGCTCAAGCCATTGCACCCACAGTCCAGCCGGCAGGAAGCAGTGAGGGAAAGGAGCATCCCCCTCTCCGGGGCACATCCTGGAATTATACATGTTTTTTCTGTTTATATCTCATAAGCCAATATTTAGTCAAAAGGCTAGTAGAAGAAGTTGGGAAACATAGTTTGCTTGTTTTTTAGGTCCTTGCCTGAAGATGTTTTTATTAGTTTAATTTTTTTTTTTTTTTTTTTTTTTTTTAGAGAAGAAGGGAGAGGGAGAGAGAGCAACATCGATTGGTTGTCTCCTGTATACACCCCGACCGGGGATTGAACCCACAACCTGGGTATAGCAGGACTTGAACCTGCGACCTTCTGGTGTACGGGGACTGCGTTCCAGCCAACAGAGCCACACCAGCCAGGGCCGGGAAATGTAGTTTTTATTTAGATTGGCCATTTGCCCAGGTAATATTCAAGGTTCTCTTACAGAGAAAGAAGAAGAGAGCAGACTCTAGGGGTCATCTTACAAAAGGTGGGAGGGAGGGAGGGAGGGAAGGAGGAAGTTGGTTTGGTTTTTTGTTTGTTTTCAGCCTCAGTCATGAGAAGCAGGCAAGGAAGAAGGTTGGAAATGAGAGCAGACTGAGCTAACCAACTGGGCCTGCCTCAGGAAGAGCTGAAACTTAATGGAGCAAGATCCTGGAAGACCAAGAAAAGATAAAGAAGTACATGTAGGTTTACATGCATACTAAGGCTGGATATATTATATTTCTGCATAATCATTATAAATTAAGTATTTCTATCCTATAAATATAGAGAACAGAAAGCTCTTTTGGAAAATGCTGTTCTAGCCTTTTTAGGTTACATTGGAGAAGGTGCCTTCACCTCTCACCACTTTCTCCCCTCCACGCCTCTCCCGCGTCTCCAGTATCCATCACGCGCCCGGGCTCACAGTACAGCACAGGGGTTACGATCATGGGGCTTAGAATCCAGCAGGTGCAGCCTTGTACTAGCTGTGTGGCCTGGGTCAAATTATTTGTCGTCTTTGAGCCTCAGATTCTTTATAAAGTGGGGAAGAGAATAGCATCTATTGCTGAGGGTTATTTTAAAGATCAAATGAGAGAATATATGTAAAACACAGGCAGTCCTTGCTTTGCATGGCAGTGCAGTTCTGTAACAACGACCACGCAGACCCTGGCCGGTGCGGCTCAGAGGTTAGACCGTTGGCCTGCGCAGTGCGCAGGTTCGCTTCCTAGTCAAGGGCACGTACTTGGGCTGCCCCGGTTGGGCCGAGCATGGGAGGCAACCAGTTGATGTGTCTTCTCACAGTGATGTTTCTCTCTCCCCCCCCTTCCCTTTCGCTCTGTCTGAAAAACAATGGAAAAAATATCCTTTGGTGAAGATTAACAACAAAAAAAATGACCATGCAAACTGAAACACTGGAAAGTGGTCTTTTTTTAAAAAAAAATATCCTCTCACCTGAGGATATTTTTTTCATTGTTTTTCAGAGAGAAGGTGGAGGGGGGGAGAGAGAGAGAGACATCAATGTGAGAGAGACACCAGTTGGTTGCCTCCCACACGCGCCCCACTGGGGCTGGGGATCGAGCCTGCAACTGAGGCCTGTGCCCTTGGCTGGAATTGAACCCGGGACCCTTCAGCCAACGCTCTCGCCACAGAGCCAAACCGCCTAAGGCTGCAAAGTGGCCTTAATTCTCAGGGGAAAAATCACAGTAGTTCTGTGACCTTTAAAATCTTTGTCAAAATATTTAAAACTCTCTTAACAGGTTTTAAATGTCTAGGGAAATGAAAAATTAGTAGACCTAATATCTATTTCTCATACTGTAATTTAAAACACTAGAAACATCGAGAATGAAGTGTTTTTTAATTTTCGTGTAAAACTTACCAAGAGTACCTTCTTTATAACTCACGGCTCAGAGCAAGCGTCTTCCCTGCGCCTTGGCGAACGGCCGCGCTCCTGTCGGTTTGGGGCACCTGCCCGTTGTTCATGCTTCATACTTTCAGTGTCACACAACATCTCCGAGACTCCCTTTAGGGTGAATGTTTGCTCACTCGGAACATCTGCGTCTCTTTCATCGCCACCACTTTCCTTATTTATGTTCATAAGTTCACTTTTACTAACTTCCTCTGGCTGCCCGTCTAGAGCAGAATCATTGCCCCCGCGCCAGCCGCCTCTCTACCTCCGCTTACCTTTGCTTTGAACTTCACTCCCTCTGGGATCCCGTTCTGTTTACTGTCATCTTCGTCGGCCGGTTCTCTCTGTTACCTATTTTTGTAAATAGCGCATGGGTTGATCACTGGGTGGTAAGGGGGCAGTGCAACCACATGCTTTGCTCTCTGTGCCTAAAGGGAACAACAGATCCCAGTGACCAGTCGCCAACAGACGCCGGGTCCAAGAAGTGACACAAGTGGTCACTGGTCTTGACGTAGGTCTGCGATTTGCATGGATATTCTGTGGACTGGAAAAAGCTAGCTGCGAAGTTTGTACTTATGAAATTACAGGCCGGCTGGCGTGGCTCGGCTATTGAACGTCAACCCAGGATCCGGGAGATCGCGCGTCGATTCCCGGTCAGGGCACATGCCTGGTTTGTGGGCTCGACCCCCAGTGGGGGGCGTGCAGGAGGCAGCCGATCCATGACTCTCATCACTGATGTTTCCATCTCTCTCTCCCTGTCCCTTCCTCTCTCTGAAATCAATGAAGATATATTTTTTAAAAAGAAAGAAAAAGGGAGGGAGGGAGAGAGGGAGGGGAAATTACAGTTATCCTGTGGTAACACGTTTCACGTGTGTTGTTGAGAGGCTGACGCTATTAAACAACACGGTGGTAACTGAAACCTGCTGCTGTGCAAAGCAAGCACAGTGCTGCGCTTAAGCAGTGCCTGGCAGGTCGTTAGCGTTTAGTAAGCAGTCAGTTGTTCTACTTCTGTGATCATCATTTTCAGTATATTACTATTGTTCTCACTCCTGCTCCTGAGCTACAAGCCTCCGCGGTGTCAGCCTCAGAGGGAGGGGCTGGTGCTGGGAGGTGGCAGACAGAGCTGTATTTTCAGCCAAGAGCGTAAATTGCCTGTCGGAGGGATGCCTTAATCTCAGTTGAGGACTCAGGCCAAGCAAGGGTTGACTGGTAGAGTTCTGAGGAGGGGTTTTGGGCAGTGCCAGCAGGTAGACTGGACGCACCAGCAGAGAGCATGGGCAGGCACTGCCCCCGAGATGAAGGAAGCAGATGGTGTCTGAGAGATCCGTTCACAGATTGCAGGGCTCTGGCCATGGGTCTTGGCTAAAGCTGTAGCCAAGGCATGGACGGGGCAGCTGGCAAGGGCAAGGCAGAATTGTAGGCCAGGGAGAGCCTACACCAGTTACCAGAACAGGAAATTGGCGCCAGAGCTGAGGAAGAAAGACAGTCATCGCCTGTGGGCGAGAAGGAACCCAGGTGCAAAGAGTAGGGTGTGGGAGCAATTGCTGCAGCTCAGAGGGCAGCAGGGAGGAGCCCAGGGCACCTAAGCTCCAGACAAGGAGACGACCCATCGTTGAGCTCCACCGGGCAAAAGAGGGAATCGGGGCTCCTATAGTTGTACCTCCTGCCCCACGTGGGTGATCTTGGAGCCCAGGCCTGGGAGACAGACAGTAAGCAGAGGCTTGTCAGCCCTACCCAGTCAATGAGTCACGGCTTCTACAGAAAGCCTTCCTTCCCTTCCAGTCACCTTTATCAGCCTTGGTAGATTTTTATCTAAGGCTTTATCTACACTCTGCAAGGCAAGCCCATTGGGTAAGAAGAAATGAACATTTGACTTTCCACTAATAAGAAACAAACGGAATAATAATGACTCAGCTATATACATTGTATCGACGACTGACACCACAAGTTTAAAATGCATGCGAAATGCATGTAGGTCCCACAGGACTGAACTGAAACCTGACCAAAGTGACTTAAGCACATGACGGTTTCTTTTCCTCAAGTAGCAAGATGTGTCATGAGCAGTTCGTTCAGAGCTGCCGTGGTGACGAGGTGTCATCAGGGACTCAGGCTCCTCCTGTTTCCTTGCCCTGCCCTCTCAGCGTGTGCAGGGCTGCTGAACCACTCAAGACCAGGGCGCCTAGCCACCCTGTGCAAGGGTATTTTCTGTTTGCTCATACAGATCAACCACTCTTCAACCTGTGCAGTGCCCTGAGAGGCCGACCTGAGTGGATTACATCACTTGGGCTCCCTTGGCCTCTGACTTCCATTTGGGTTTGGCCGATGGGAGGTGCCACCAAGAGGAGATTGTAAGGCTGGGGGAATGAGCCCCCTGGTCCCTTTCCTGTGGGCCAGCGCAGGCTGCCACTGTTGGGCTTGGCCTGTTCGTGCAGCTACTTTCTCCCAGTCCTGCCAACTACTACCCCCTTCCCTTCCCTTCAGGGCTAGAGGCGGTAATGGCTCCCTGCAATTTCTAACCCCAGGCTATTGAACCACCTCTTACCCATGTTTACCTAACACTGACTACACCTTTTCAAATAACTTTTTTTTCTTCAGAATCCCCACCATTAGCCTATTGGACTGAGCCATCTGTGTCCTGCCAGGACCCTGACTGATTCAGCTCCGCAGTCTCCGTGCACAGCCACTGTGACCATATGCAGCAGCCCAGCGTGGCCCTTGCTCGTCAGAGCTGCAAGATGCTACTCCACCTCCAGGCATCGAAGTTGGATTTCAGACGGGAAGAAAGGGCAAAAGGTACCAGACAGCTCTTTGCCAGGAAAATGCAGCTTTCTAGGAAGTCACACAGCCGGCTCTGGTCACATGACGCTCGAGCTCAGGATGTCTGAGGAGGCGAGTATTTTTAACCCCGCACCTTGCTGCCCCAAAAGATAGTGTTTGTATTTGAAGGAAGGAAGCAGAGAAGGCCATTAAGTAGGCTACCAGGGGTGTTTGCAACATAGTATAACTCCCTTGGACTTTCATGTTGTTGTTACAAATATCTTATTGTTACACTTCCTTTCCCTGCTTCATACCTTGGATTTTTCCAGGCAACAGTAATAATAATCTCCATGTATTGAGCCCTTACTGAGTATTTTACATGCATGATGTTTTTTAACCCTGGCAAGGGTCCTATGAGGCTTCCCCATTTTATAGATGAGGCAACTGAAGTGAGATTTTTTTCATAATGTGTAAGTATAAGGCTTGAGCAAATACCTAGGTCTGTCTGTCTCCAGAGCCCCTGCTGGTAGCCACTGCACTCATATCCTGTGTCCCTTTCTGCTCTCCTCATTTCTTCCCCAGGAAAGAATATGTATGCACCTTCAGTGTAGAAATCTAGGTCATGTGTAATAAGCCTCTTGCATCCTCAGGACATGGCCCAGCAGAAATAAAGGAGAAAGAATCTGGAGTTGGAGACAGCAGGGGGTCAGGGAGAAAATGTACAAAGATCAATGACCAGAGAGATCTGGATCCATATAGAAGTTAATATGAATAGCAAGCAAGGTCTATGAAAACGACTTAATTATTATTTCAATTTTGAGTCCCCCTCTTGGGTGCTTTGGTTGTCCTACCCTCTGAACCTATTCACCAGCTCTGCCACTGGGCCAGGCGTTCTGGTAGGTGGCCGAGAGATACACAGGAGGAGAAAACACGATCTTTGGAGGAAACTGGAATGGGCAGGAGTTCGTTTCTGCGTTTTCCATCATGATGGCTTGGGACGTGTTTGAGGGACTGGCCTGCTGCTCCTGATAGCACATAATTCTGGAAGAGCAGTGGCAAGCCCTGGACTATGAGCTGTTGGTGCTCTTCTTGCTCATGTGGTGCAATGAACACTGGAACAAGAGAACGTAAGAGCACAGTAATAAATATCATACAACCGTGTCTGTTAGCTAAACACTGACTGGAGCTGTGGTTAAAACAGAGTACACCTTACTGGCAGTTAAGAAAGAAGAGTAACATAATGTCAAACCAGCTCCAAAGAAAAATGACATGCTTGCTGGATTGTGGGAGGGCTTTGGGATGGGAGTATAAGGGAGCACCACCAGGGCAGCCAGTCATTCTATACAAACAGTGAGCTGATGCTGAAGAAAGACCAAGTGAAGATTGCAGTAGCTGTGGATGCAATTTAACTCTAGAGTTGCTGCGAGAAACCTTAGTATCTGAAACATGCCTCAAGTAAGGAACAGTCGAGAAATGCTGAACAGGATTTCCAGGCCTGGCTTCGTCAGTAATTTGCTTTGGGAACTTCGACTTTAAATTGCTCAAAGCCTTAGTTTGCTCATCTGAAAATTGGGGCAAATCACATCTGCTCAACTTACGTGACAGGAATGTTGTGAGAATAAAATAAAGTAGAAGATATGAAAGCACTGCCCATGTTCAAAGTTCTGTACAAATGGAAGCTATTTGGGATATTCCCACTCTTCAAGATCAAGTCGGGAAAAAAAACCCCCACTAAATCCTTTCTCTTAGAATTACTGTTCATGCAGCACAGTAGCCACTAGCCACATTGGCTATTGAGTACTTAAAATGTGGCTAGTGCAGCTGAGGAACTGAATTTAAATTTCACTTAGTTTTAATTAATTTAAATTGAAAAACTGGTATTCAATTCAGTTACTAGAAAAAAATTTTTTTTTAAAGATATCTTTATTGATTTCAGAGAGAGGAAAGGAGAGGGAGAGAGAGAGATAGAAACATCAATGATGAGAGAGTCGTTGATCGGCTGCCTCCTGCACGCCCCGACTGGGGATGGAGCCCACAACCCGGGCATGTGCCCTGACCAGGAATCGAACCCTGATCACCTGGACGCTCAACCGCTGAGCCACACCCGGCCGGGCTGGAAAATTTTTAAGTATGATTGGAATGGCCTGGGTATGTGAATTTACTTTTGAACTGTACATTTTATGAAATCTAAATACATATCAATTGTTTCTGATGAAATTAGTTTTTAAATTGAGATTTGCTGCAAGTGTAAAATACATACCAGATTTCAAAGACTTAGTTACCCCAAAGATATAAAATGTGTGGTTTATAATGTTTCATATTGACTACCTGTTGAAATGATAATATTTTGTGTATATTGGGTTAAATAAAGTATATCATTAAAATTAATTTTCCCTCTTTGTAAATTTCCTAAAGTGATTCCTAGAAAATTTAAAATTACCGCGTGGCTCACATCATATTTCTTGTTTTTTTTATGGCAACACCACTTCAGAAGGAGGCAGTGAGCAGGGGGTGTCCTCATTTCCTTATAGGAACCCGGGAGAGGGGCCACTGCAGAAATTAGTTCCACGATCCCTGGCAAACTGCTGGCACCACTTCCTGGGTTTTTGAGAATCAGAGACAGAAACACAGAACAACACAGCGTGGGGTGGGGGTTGGTACTTTGCCCGATTTCTTTCCAATGTTCAGGCACAAAACACCTTCTGGAGACTTCTGTCACTTACCATTGCTTTGGTAGAATGAGACCACAGTTGTTATCTGGGCTGCGATTTGGGGACAGCGACATTTTAATCACTAGCTTTCAGGAGAAGCTAGCATCTCAAAAGATATTCTTAAAATCGCTATGAACATTATTTTCCATTTCTGCTGGAAAGCTCACCTTAGACCCAGCATGCGGTAGAAATTCACCCTCCAAGCATTTGCTTTTCCTCCTGAGCAGCCCCGGTTTGGAAACGTGGCTCGCATGCCAGAGGGAGCCAGGCCCAGCCCAGCCCAGCTGCCCGCCAGCACATCTGGAAGTGGTTTCGGGGCCGCCAGCGCAACACCCGGATTCCCAGCTGCTTTGCCCGGGGGTGGGAGAAACCCGAGCTGCTCCGGAGTCAACGCAAGCAAAGGGGGGGTGCGAGTCGGGGAGGAATGCTGTCTTGGAAACGTAATATTGGCCTTGGGCTCGCCAGCCCTTTGGGTCTCCCAATGGGATCTTAGAAGCGGCGGCCGCGGAGTGAAGGGCCGCAGCCCGGGGCCAGTCGCTATTTGGACGCTCAGCCCTGCAGCTCTTCTGGACCCAGGAGCCCAGAGCCCTGCCCTCGCCAGTCACCACCAGGTAAACAGAAACTTCCAAGCAGCGTGGCAGCCTTTCCGTTTTTACCCTGTGCCAGCCCTTTATTTTGCTGTAGATGCAAGAAAGTGAATCAGAGGTGGACTGGCCCACACCAAGTTTGCCTTCTGGAGCCCCAGCCAATGTTTGTAGCATTCCAATGGAACTTGTTTTTTTATTTTTTGGAGCTTTATTTTTTGCTATTGTAGCAACTCCAGGATCCTCAATGTGCAAGCTGTTCACATCCTGGACTGCTTTTCCAGACCCGGGTTTATCCCCGCCTACCCCAAATGCTGGGATTTACTGTCTGCATCGCATATTTTAAACATGGAAATCAGCAGTTAGCTAGGACACAGATAAATGCCAGTCTAGCTTTAATGCAGGTACGTTTCTGAGCCACAAAAGATTTAACTGATCTGGAATTCATGTTTTCGGAATCTGTCCCACGAAGCTGTTCTGAGGTTCCCCCAACTCCCCTCCCCAAAAGGACCGGAATATGTGGAAATCTAAATGAAGCTCGTTGTAAATACAGAGTCATGGACAAGATAAGAGCTTAGTGAGTGCTCACGTTGAAAATGCTTTTTAACATTCAAAACATGTCTTCTTACGTTCACTTTATGAGATATGATGATATCTAAACATCTGGCTGGGCTGCGGGAGGGGGAAAAGCCAGTACTCTAGCTGTTTGGCCCTGTGCAGTTAAACATCCAAAGTGACATTGGTTGGTTGGTTTTGTCTTTTGCTCCACATGTTGTGCTGTTACATTTCTATTCAGTATCCTTTTTGTGCTACGTAAGGAAATTCCAGCCCCCGTTTAATGCAGTTAGAAGTAGAGCCGGGCAGTGCAGTGGTGAGAACGCGGGCCCAGGGGTCAGACCCCCGGAGCTGAATCTAGGCACAGCCACTTACAAACTTTGTAAGCTCTGACTCTGGGGACTTAACTCGTCTGTGACACTATTTCCTCACCTGTAAAATGGGCATTAAGTGACATCATACGTTTAAAGGATCTGCAGAGTAATGAGGCCACGGGGAAGGCCACCTGGTGGTGCTGATGATGACGATGGTGATGACAATGAGTGACCGCACATCCTGCACTGGGCTGCAGCCCTAATTTTGACACCTCCTCTCTGATACTCAAGTCGTCCACGGGTCCCTCCTATCCTCTTATGTCTCTCCAGGGCCCTGCTCTCTTGCTTCATCCCTTCAAACACCTCTTTGCTTTTTTTCCACTCTGGATCTCTTTATTTCTTCTTTGTTCTCCCTCCTTCCTTGCCGAGAGACAGTCATGCTCCTTAAGCCGCAGCACTCACAGCTTTCGTTTCTGTTCCCAGAGAGCATGATTCTAAAGGCTCCTTTTCGTTCAGCATTTGCCAAGGAATGTTCTGAAGAAGATGGTCCCTTGGGGAAAATGAGCTTTGTGAGCTTTCCCTCTCAGAAATCTCAAGGTATAATGGCATTTTAAAGGTACTGAGAAGTCCTGCAGTAGAGAAATCTGCTTAAAGTTGTTTAACACAGTGGTTGCCAGTTGACCCTTGAATCATTTTATCACATAACGTTGATGAACACTTCTCGGAGCACACTCTGCCATAACCGATTCTGGCTCCATCTGTTTTCATTTTGGTTCCTCTTATGGACGTCCTACTTCATACCTCCCCTGGTGAATACCCAAGGGGATATCTCTCTTTTGTTGTTGTGTTTTATTTTTTTCATCACCATTTATCCCCTCTATGCCCTCTTCCACCTCTACTCATCCCCCCCACCCACAATCACCACACTGATGTCCATGTCCATGAGTTCTCTCTTTTCTGCTCAATCCCTCCACCCCCCAAACCCCCCACCCCCACCCCAAGCTGACTGCCTGCTCTCTATGAATCTGTCTCTATTTTGCTTGGTAGTTTAGTTTGTTCATTAAATTCCACATATGAGTGAAATATGGCACCTGTGTTTCTCTGACTGGCTTATTTCACTTGGCATAATGCTCTCCAGGTCCATCCATGCTGTCACAAAGGGTAAAATCTTCTCCCTTTTTACGGCAGAGTAGTATTCTGTTGTATAAAAGGACCACAGCTGTTTTATCCACTCGCCTACTGATGGGCACTTGGGCTGCTTCCAAATCCCAAGGGGCTGTCTTGTTTCTCCTTCCCTGATCAAGGACCTAATATTGATTACATGTGCCGTATCGATATCTAGAAAATCTAGCCAAAAGTGGAAAGCAGGGATCAGCAAGCTTTTTCTGCAAAGGGCCAGTGGGCGATTTTACAGGCCATATGGTCTCTCGTGCAACTACTCAGATCTGCTGTTATAGTGTGAAAAGAGCCACGGACGAAATCAAAGAGTAAGCCCAGCTATGTTCCAACAAAACATTATTTACAAAAACCAATGCTGGGCAGGATTTGGCCCAGGGGCCTAGTTTGTTGACACCTGGTCTAACGCCACTGTGTGAAGGAAGGCCTCCTTCCCAACAGGAGAAAGCCGGGCGGGCTCCCCACATGCTGAAGACTCCCTCACCTGGCTTCCCTGTCCTGTGGATTTGGGTGCATCTTTAGCAAACCTTTCCTGCTACAGCAAAAAGCAAAAAGGCCATGATGTTTTGTTAGAGGCCAAGTTCCTAGGTCCTGATTTTTTCTTACTTTCTCTCTCTCGGGTGAGCCCATGCACTTGTCCTGTTCAGGAGTAGGTAGCTTGCCTGGTTTGAGATGACATGCTCTATTAAATGGGGTTTTTGCATGTGCAAACTTCAGGGTGCAAGTCTTTCAGAGCTAAGTTAAATCACAGAGTTTTTCAGGTGCTCGATGCGTAATGGTAACAATTAGCAGTGGAAAGTGCTGGCTTGTAGTAGCTATGAAGGTGGTAGGGAATGTGGACTCGGAGCCAGGCTGCCTGCCCGAGTCCTGGCTCTGCCACTTGTGAGTTGTATCACCCTTGGCAAGGATCTTAACCTTCCTGAACTGTAGCTTCCTCACTGGTAAATTGGGGATAATAACCTTAAAGAGTTGTTTTGTGAATCAAATGAAGTATTGTTTATAAAGGTGTTAGGACCATGCCTGGCACATAAAAATTTTTAAGTATTACCTATTATTATTATTGGTCATTTAAATTAATCTGCAGAACAGTCCCATTTTAGAGATTAGGTTTTATAAGTTGCCCAAAATTACAGAGCTAAGGAATGGGGCAGAGCCAAGATTCAAAGTCAGCTCTGTCTAATGACAAGGCCCATGATATTTCCACTCTGGTTCATGGTCTGCAGGACTTAAGTCATTCAGCAATGCCTTTTAGGGTCTCCTCTTTTATGTTCCCTTTTGATTCTCAGGCCCTTTTTAATGCCTCCCTAACCTGAACCCATAGCAGACATGAGTAATCAATCACAGATTTAAAAAAAAAAAAAAAATTTTTTTTTTTTTAACTTACCGTGAGTCTGGTGATAGTGTTAGATTCCATCTCAATTAGCAATACTGAAAACCCTACCGAACTGGTCAGAGTTGGTCATAAAAAATAAATAGGCAGTGTGCGTGGGGTGGGGTTGATTAAGAGTAAAAGAAACTAAAGCTACAACAACCAAACTATAAAAGATGATATTGGAACAATGGGAGAAATTTAATAACATCTGCTTACCAGATGTTCTTAAATTCTTGTTGTTTTTCCAAGGTGTGATAAGGGCATTGTGGTCACATAGGAGACTGTCCTTGTTCTGTTCTTTTTTCTTTCTTTTTTTAAAAAATATGTTTTTATTGATTTCAGAGAGAGAAACCAGGAGGTCATGTTTTGATTCCCGGTCAGGGCACATGCCTGGGTTGCTGGCCCGATCCCCAGTGGGGGGCGCACGTAGCAGCTCATCAGTGTCTCTCTCATCCTTGATGTTTCTCTCTCTCTCTCCCTCTCCCTTCCTCTCTGATCCCTCTCCCAAAGCCGCACAATCTAGGAGCTGCAAACATTCCCGGAGCACCTACTTAACTTATTAAAATGCTTTCGACTGCAAGTACCAGAAGCACCAATGCACAGTAGCCTAGACAGAAGGCACCACTGTCACAGACGGGGGGAAACCGTGAGGAGGGAGAGAGGGAAGCCAATCAGCCCTGTGGAATCCTTATACAACTTCATATTTTAAAAAAATTAAATATACCCGGCTTTCTTTTTAAAGTGCATGCTTCTCAAGGACTTCTCTCTGCCTTGTGTTCTAAAAGTGGCTCAGGTTCCCTACGAGAATCCGCTTCAGGAATTTCCCTCCTTGACTCACCGCCGCTGCGCCTTCAATTAAATGTGCCATTCTCTGTTTCCTGAGATTTCAGAGTTGGCAACATGCTGGACAGGGGAGAGATGAGTCAACATTAACGATTTCTCTGGTTCTGGCATGATCTCAGTAGTCAGAGTAACCGAGCTCTCAGGGGCAAGCAGACCAACCTTCCCTGTGAACTGCACAATTCAGTCAGCACGAGGTAACATCTGTCACCTGGAGCTCAACTCACCTGCTTCCTGGGGAAGCGCCTGTGGTAAAAGAACACAGGCTCTAAAGTCAGAGAGCCCTTAATTTCAAATTCCTGCCCTGCCATTTACTAGCTGTGTGATTTTGAGCAAGTTACTCAACCTCTCTGATCCACAATTTCCTCATTTGAAACATGGAGATAATAATATACCCACCTGAAAGGTGTTGTAAAAGTTAAAGGAGATAATGCGCTCAATGGTCAGGATAGAGGTGGGTGCAAACGAAGCTCTCAGTAAAGGGTAGCTACTGTGTTATTACTGTCTGGCCCCTGCAAACCCCTCCCTGGTGGGCACACCATTCCGGCCACAGGGGATGTATTTGTGAGGATTCTTGGTTGCAAGACACTGAACCTCATTTCAAAGCAGTTTAAGGGGAAAAAAGGAAATTTATTGGCTTAGCTAACTGGACACCCAAGGAGGAGCTGGCCTCAGGGACTCGGAGCGGAGCTTTCTGGTCTTACCCTGTCATCCCTCCCCTGGGACTAGGTGGCCTTCCTTCAGGGAGTGGGGGCCAGGGGGTGTCCTGTGGCCAAAGGCCATTCTAAGCTTCTATTGTCTCAAGAAGTTCGCTGAACGCATATCATCTAAAATCATAAGTGGGTAAAAAGTACCTGAAAGCAACCTCAGAAGAGTCCTAAGTAAAGTGCGGTTTTGGTTCGACTCCTTCCCAGGTGCAAGAGGGGAAGCGGACCAGGGTCGCCGCGAATGCGCTCAGAGCCCGGGGAACCCGGGAGAATATAAAGGCCCATTGTAGCTGCTTGTTTACAGTGAGCTAAAGACTTGAATGAAACCTCTGTTGAAGAGTTTCCCCCAGATCACTTCCAACAAGTTTTCTCAACACTCTGGTTCATGAAGAAGCCCCGGGGTGCTGTGACACCCCGCCTGTCTTGACCGCGTCCAGCAGGCTGTCTCTGTCACGTCGCTAATTTCAAAAGAGTGGTGTTTTCTGTTTGCCCACTGCTGCCTCCAGTCAAATGTCAAGTTCCGAAGTTCCTTTGAAGGACCATAATTGAGAAGAACCAACTTAATTTAAAATAAACTTTGAGTTTTCAAGACAAATTGTTATTTATAGCAAATTAACTTTTTTCCCCCTAACATGAAAGAAGTCAGTTTCCAGCTCCTGGGGTGATTGGAAAAATGCTACAAAGAAGTGAGTGAACCTATAAATGTGACAAATTTAATTTTAGATTTACAGACTAAAATGAATTTTATAATCTAAAATTCTTTTCTAATTATTAACTTCATTTTAAAAAAAATCAAAACCACCCAGCTATCCCATGCCTCTCTTAATGCCCACTGCTTCTTTTAAAATTAAATTTATTGATTTACTTACATATATAGAGAGAAACATTAATTTGTTGGCCCACTTATTTATGGATTCATGGGTTGCTTCTTGTATGTGCCCGGACTGGGGATCAAACCTGCAACCTTGATGTATCAGGATGATGCTCTAACCACCTGAGCTTCCCAGGCAGGGTCCCCGCTGCTTCTAACAAATATGTAAGGTATTGTCATAAGCACATAGATAAATTGTGAACCGGGACAACCAGGAAGCAGAGTCGTAACAGCTGTGTTTTGAGAACAGTTTGTTAGCTCTCTGGATGTCAGAGCACAAATTAAATACTCCAGAATACTGTGAAAAGATAGGATGTGAATTTGGGGAAATATTTGGTTGAAACTTTTTTCATGATGAATCAGCCCTTGTCTCCTTAAGCCTGGTGCCACTTTGAGCACATTGTTGACTCTTTATTTGATAATATAACTCACGTTTTAGCCACCGATGACTATCCAAATCTGTAATTTTTCTTGTGGAAAGTATAAGAGAGAATCTAAAACCCGTGCTGAGCCCTCTCTCCCTTCCTCGGGAAACACTTCACCCTCTAGATTCAAACTCACCTCTAGGGATTTCAGAGCACAAATAAACAGATCTCTAGTCTCCCTTTGGACACCCTGAAATTGGAATGAAATATTAAAGAAAAAAGTCAACTCAGTAGAAAGGACAGTCTTCCTAATATGTGATACTGGAACAACTAGATATTTATATGCTAAAAAATGAACTTTAACCCATACTTTATGCTATATACAAAAATTGACTCAAAATGTAAGTATAAAATATAAAACCACAAAACTCTCAGAAGAAAACATAGAAGGAACTAATCACGACTTTGAGTTAGGCCAAAAATTCTTATGATACCAAAACGCATAAAAAATTATGAGTTTGACATCATCGAAATTAAAAACTTCTGTTCTGCCAAATTCATTGTTAAAAGAAAGAAAAGACAAGTCACATGCTGGAGGAAAGTATTTGCAGTGGACCTGTATCCAGAATATGTAAAAAACTCTCAAAACTCAAAAATAAGAAAACAATGAATCAATTAAAAAATAGGCAAAAGATTTAAACAGACACTTCACCACTGTATTAGGGCTCTCCTAGAAACAGAAACAATAGGATGTGTGTGTATGGAGAAGGGATTTTGTATAAGGAGTTGGCTCATGTGACTATGAAGACCAACAAGACCCAAGATCTGCAGGGTGAGTAATGGTGTAGATCCAGCCTGATGGCTGGGGGGCTTGAGACCCAGGACAAGCATACATTTCAGTTGGAGTCTGAAGGCAGGAAAAGACAATGGCCCAGTTTGAAGGCAGCCAGGCTGGAGAAATTTACTCTTACTTGAGAAAGTCAGCTTTTTCGTTCTATTCAGAACATGAACTAGTTGGATGAGGCCCACCCATATCAGAGAGGGCTTACTCTTCCACTTTGATGCTAATCTTATAAAAAAAAATACCCTTAAAGAAACACCCAGAATAATGTTTGACCGAAATATTTGGTCACTCCTTGGCTCAGTCAGGTTGACACATAAAATTAACCAGTATAACCATATACAGATGGCAAATAAGCACATTACAAAGATACTTAACATCAGTAACCATTAAGTAAGTGCAAACTAAAATCAGTGAAATAGATTTATTAGAACAGGTAAAATAAAAAATACTGACAATACCAAGTGCTGACAAGAATGCATAACAACTCGAATTCTTTTACATTGCTAGTAGAAATGCAAAATAATACAGCCATTCAAAGTAACAGACTGGCAGTTTCTTATAAAGTTAAACACCCATCTATGAAATGACTCAGCAATCTTTCTTCTAGGTATTTACTATAAAGAAGTGAAAACTTAAAATCACACAGAAACCTGAAAACAAGAGTCTACAGAAGGTTTACTCATAATAAGAAAACACTGGAAACAGCTCAAATGTCCTTCAGTGGGTAAATGCATAAATAAATTGTGGTATGTCCGTAGGATGGAATACTATTCAGCACTAAGAAGGAACAAATTATTGATACACTGAAAAGCAAGTTTAAATCCCAAATGCATTTTCTAAGTGAAAGAAGAGTCTCAAAAGATTACATACCATATGATTCCATTTTATGACATTCTGGAAACTGCAAAGCTAAAGGGACAGAGAACAGAGCAGTGGTTGCCAGGGGCTAGAGTCTGTCAACGAAAGGGAAGCACAAGGAAATTCTTTGGGACTGTTGGAATTGTTCTCTATCTCATTTGTTGTGATTATTACAAAAATTTATGCATGTGTAAAAATTCATAGAATGATACAACCAAATAAGCAAATTCTGCATGGAAATATTTAAACATTTAAAAGTCAACAAGTCAAAATTTGAAGCTGACCTGATAATATTCTTTTAATAAATTATATGTGTCACAGGAATGAAGCTTATTGTTTTGTTTTGTTTTGTAAAAAAAGCAGGTGTGCTGAATATTTACTATACAACACCATTTGTGTTTCCCTAAGTAAAGCACACTTTCTAATTATGGAAGTTTACAATAGGAAATTTATGGAAATCTGTGAGACCACAAAGAAATTCTCTTATCAACATATATCAAATATCTTGGAAGAAAAATAGTTCTTATAAGGCCAATTCTTTATTTGCTGAAGAAGTAGTTGGCCTCTTCTGTTAAAAATTGTTCCTGGATTATATTTATTCGATAAGCCTCTTGGAATTCACCCTGATTTTGTCTCATGCAAAGCCAAGGGCTCTGTGTAAAAGTAAAAGTTGGTCTCGTAGAATGAGAACGGTCGATGAGGTGACAGCAACTCTCATTACTTATCAGAATATAATGCATCATGTGTGTGTGTGTGTGTTTAGAATATCCTGTATTTAACTATTTGTTTATTTAATTTATTTTTAAAAAATATGTTTTTATTGATTTTTAGAGAGAGAGGAACGGAGAGGGATAGATAGAAACATCGATGAGAAAGAAACATCATCGATTGGCTGCCTCCTGCACGCCCCCTACTGGGGACTGAGCCCACAACCCAGACATGTGCCCTGAGGACTGAACCAGTGACCTCTTGGTTCATGGGTTGACACTCAACCACAGAGCCATACCAGACAGGCACTATTTGTTTATTTTTTTGAATAGATAATACATTCATGTGATTCGACATTCTGTAGGTGCCAAGGCTGCTGTTTGTTAGCCAGAATACACCAGTGGGACACCAGTGACGCCCATTTTAATTGACTAGTGCCAAGAGCTATGCCGGTTATTAAGTAAGTTCAGTATAAGTCCTGTAAGAATATCATGTGAAAAGTCTTCTTTTGTTTTGTGTCCTGGCCCCTTCTTTATTTTCTGTAATCTTCAATACAGAGGCAGAAGGGCTTTTGAACAGTGATCTGAAGAAGCTGTGAAAACGTGGGCATCTTAGTTACTTCTGAGCAGTGTACAGCAATGCAAAGCTGACAAATCTTATCCCAAATCTGTCCTTGGCATCTCTCTAGCTGTCCTTTGAAGATGCCTTGCTTCTAATCAAATCAGGCTTTTCCTGATGTACCGCCCACCTCTGTTGATCTAAACTCCTTTACAGACGACACACTTTGTCTCCAGCCTCTTCTGGCCGGCAGCTCCCTTAGTCTACTACATTCCAGCCACACTGACCTTCTTGCAGTACCTGGAGTTCTCAGAGCTCTTTCAACCACAGGGCCCTTGCTCTTCTGCATTCTCTCCACTTGACTGGCTCCTGCTCTTTCTTCTGCTTAAATGCCCACTCCCCGGTGAAGCTTTTCCTAATTCCTTTCCCCTCTGTTGATTTTTTATCCCAGCACCTTTGTTTCCTTCATAGCACTTATCATAACCTAATTATTTTATGTGTTGAATCTTAGCACCTGTTTTCCCTACTGGGTTGAAAGCTCCATGATGATAGGGACTGGGACAGATTTGTTCATTGGTGCATCCCCAGTACGTGGCGTGGTGTTGGACTTTTGTTAGTATCTTAATAAACAATAAATGAATGACTGAATTGAATGTAGGTGTGCCCCTCCCAAGGATGGTTCTGTATCCACAAGGGATTCCTGAAGAGATAAAAGCTTCCTTATCAAAGGAATGCAATTATGATAGCAGAAATAAAGGCATGGGGTTGATATTTCACATCGAGAGAGCTTCTTGTGTGACGCTTCCGTTAGTGAGTGCCATCTGATCTGCTAACCCAGAGGGCTGACAGGGCTCTTTTTGCAGAAGGTAAAGAACCCTGAACACAAAAGATTATTTCTTGGGGGCCCTTTGCATGGTTTGTACAGCCAGAGAAATCATTTTGAAGAGGTGAGCCACCCATTCAAGAAATATTTAGTTTCCAAAATTCTAGGTCCAGGACATAAAGAATGATTGCACAATTTGTCATTTATCAGATAGTCAAAGACATAGTCTTTCAGAATTGACACCTGGCCAGGTGTGGCTCAGCATTGAGCATCAACTTAGGATCCAGGAGGTCACAGTTTGATTCCCAGTCAGGGCACATGCCCGGGTTTCGGGTTCGATCCCCAGTAGGGGGCGTGCAGGAGGCAGCCGATCAATGACTCTCATCATTGATGTTTCTATCTCTCTTCCTCCCTCTCCCATCCTCTCTCTGAAATCAATAAAGATGTATTTTTTTAAAAAATTGTATAATGACTTCTGAGTTGATTCTGTTTTAAACAAAATTTTATTCTTTAATCCACAGGTCACAGTTTTTATCCACGTGAACATACATGGCTTTGTTACGAAAAAGTAAGATTACGACTTTTGAACATCATGATTACAAGATATTTTGGAGGGCTGTTGGGATGCGGGGGCTTGGCCTCTTTCCTTCTTTTCACTTCTGAAATCTGCCTGGATTATCATAGGTAGCTTTCCCACAGGCAGTTCTTGGCATCATCATTTCCCATGGACAGTTGTTAAGTATTTTGGTCAGAGTTGGACTTATTAAGAGAAGGGTCATACTTTTCTATAAAACTTGCAAATACTGTTTATTTTTGATCTAAATAAATATTCATGTTCCCATCTAATTTAGCACTTGTAATTTTGTATTCTTAAAGAGTTACCTCAAATTATATAATCTCAAACCCCATCAAAACCCATTTCTCCCCTGATTTTAGAGCCAGTAGTTTGTGAATCTAGGGGAAAACATAGTAACCTAATTGTGTTCCTGTTACCCTCAGGGTAGGGTTGCCTGAGGTAGCAGATGAAAAGTCAAGATATCCAGTTAGATTTGACTGCAGATAAACTATGAACAATTTTTTAGTAAGTATATCCCAAATAATACATGGGACATACTTATGCTAAATATATATATGTATTTTTATCTGTCAACCTTACATCAGTAGTAACAGCCATGGTTGAAAGGGTCAGATGGTAGTCAGATGGGTCACTTCCCCAAACCGGCTGTGGCAGGCGAATGTTAATCAGATGGACTGATAACCTCTGGAACTTTGCCCCTTACCTTCTGCTCCTTTGTAGTTTTGTTTTAAACGGAGTAGTGGCTGGTTGTCTCTGGCCGAGTCTGACAGCCCAGAGGCCGAGAGGGGAGCCCGGGGACGTGGCCCTGGAGGGCCTCCTGGAGACCCGCCAGCTCCTTCCTGCTCCAGGAAGCAGCTCGGGGCCTTCTCAGCTTCATCAGCTGTTCCTTCTGCCCCATGCACAACTGTTTCCTTTAAATGGACTCATTTTAAAAATTATAAGTGTACTTTATAATGGGAAGTTTATATCCTTACTGTAAATAGAAACCCAGTTACCGCCTACCATAAAAAGAAAGATTGTACGACTGTATCTGATTAGAACAATGTTATTCGATTCTGGGCAGCGTTTGTTACCTGCTTACATGTGAAATTAGGGCTGATTTCTCACGCTATGACAGTGCGACTTCAGGCTATGAATGCAAACCTCCTCCACCATCTCCGGCACAGCCAGTGGTACGTGTTTCATACTGATGACAACACTGTTCTGCATCACTCCACTTCCCAGCAGATCCCACGGGCGAGTGTCGCTGTCCTGGGACAGATGCTCCTGGAGGCTCAGAACTGAAAGACGTGTGTGGGTGGGTGGGGGTCTTCCAACCTCTCCCCCCTGGCAAACATTTTCTGCATGTCACCCTTGACCAGTGATTGAATGAACTGAGAGGTAGCTGGGCTCTAACGGCTAAGAACACATATTCTAAGTACTGGTTCATCATGAGTGTTATATAAATGTTGGCTATTATTCTGAACACAGTTCATGCATGGAAAAGGCAGGATCATATAGTCATTAAGCCTCTGCCATCCGACCGCCTGGGGTTATTTATCCCTGGATCCTCCTTCAACTATTAGTATCCTTGAATATCAACAGAATCGCAGGCTAACTCTTTACTGTGCGTGCCAACTGCTCAAAGAACGGCCCCAGACCACCACTCCTCCGTATGTCAGGAAAGGCAGCTCCTTACATGGCTGTTCTAAATTTTCCACAACTTCAGCTCCATAGGTTGAGCTTGAATGTGTTTGTTTGTTTTTAATTTCAGTTAATCAGGTGTTGCTGTTCCTTCTGATTGTGACCCTCTGTGGGATTCTGTACAAGAAAGTTCACAAGGAGAAGGTGCTCAAGAAAGAAGCAGGTACGCTAAGTGAAATAAGCCAGTTACAAAAGACAAACCGCGCGTGGCTGCTCTTAGGTGAGGTGCTTAGACTGTGAAAATCATCAAGGTAGACGGCACAATGGTGGCTGCCGGGGGCCGAGGGGAAGGGGATGTGGGGAGTTGCTGCTTAACGGGAAGAGTGTCAACTTTACAAGGTGAAGAGAGTTATGGGGCTCCATGGTGGGGGTGGTTGGGCAACAGTGTAAATGTCTTTAATACCACCGAACAGTGCACTTAAAAATGGGTAAGATGGTAGATTTTATATTATGTATTTTACCACAATTTTAAAACTATATTTTTTAAGTTTATTTTTTATTGTTGACATTATTATAGATGTCCCCTATTTCCCCCCCAAATCCTCCCTCCACCTAGGCCCCCCCCATTTTTTAAAAAACGGGGGTTATTCATCAACCTGGGATACCTAGAAACTCAGTTTAAATATGTTCCTTTGAGCCCTTTCAATAGCTGGGTCCAGAGACAATTTGGTCAGCCCCGAGGACCTGCTTGAATATCCACCCAAGGCCAAGTTTTCAGTCGTGTCCTAGAATATCAGTGTCCCACCTAGAGAGGTGCTGGGTCAGAGCCTAGGGCATGGCCTGAGATTCCGCATTTCCCGTGAGCTCCCGGTGGATGCCGACACTGCTGGTTCCCGGGCCGCACGTTGCTCGGCCTGCTCCCCTTCCATCCCGCTGGAGTCTCGATGATTTTGCTTATGAAAATTGCCCTCTCTCTTCTCCTTGCTGGTTCATTCTCATCAGTGCACAAATGGCCTCATACCTGTCAACTTAAAAATAGATCCTGCATTCACCCCGTATCTTCTTCCAGCTGCAAGAGGAGCCCCGCTTCCCTCCTCGAGGGGGGATTGTGTGAGAGGGCATCTGTGCAGCCACAAAACACACAGTCAACTCCCACAAAAATTAGGAAGCACTGGTAGTGTGTTTGTGATATTTTTAACTAAGTTACTTATTTATATTAGCCAAGTAAATACACTCATTTGTGGAAAATACAGAAGAGAAAAATATTACCCGTAGCTGTATTAATCAAATACAAACTCGGTTCCTATTTTGGTGCTTCACACACATTCATTCCACACTTTTTAAAAAAAAGCCAGATACTTAGGCACTGGGCACACAAAAATGGGCAAAACCATGTACCTGCTCTCACAAAGCTGGCTTTTTTCTTAATATAAAAATTCATTAAAAACAATTAAGAATATGTATAATCTGGTTTAAATCAACATCAGGAGCATCTGGAAAGAACGTAATTTCTACACAGACATGTGCGCACAGGTTTGTAGGGCATCACTCATAGGAGCCCCAACCTGGAAACAATCCACAGCAGATGAACTAGTGAAGAGATGAACAGAACACAGTCAGTCCATACAGTGGAGTGCTCAGTTGGTTGGAGTGCCATTCCAAAGTGCCAGGGTTTCGGGTTTGATCCCCCATTGGAGCACATACAAGGGTCAACTAACAAATACATGAGTGAGTGGAGCAACGAATCAATGCTTCTCTCTCTCTCATCAATAAATAATTTTAAATTTTTGAAAGAGAGAGAAAGGAAGTCATACAAGGTCAAATGTTGCCCGAACTTTAAGTTTTTGATTCCTCACATTTCATTCCCTGCCCATAAACCAACGCATTTGAACAGCTGATCCCACCACATTCCTTTCTCCATGGAATGAAATAATAGCTTTGATAACAGCTGTTAAACAACTTTAAGGAAGTGCACACCCCAACTGATCAATCAGCTATGTGCTGACACAGGGTTTGGACCACATGAGTGGATCCAAAATCACAATTTTTACCCTATTCAGTGTTAAAATAAAACCAGTTATGAAATACCATTCAAAAGAATGTAATGCTGACATGCAAAGATGCCCATGGTTCGTTGAATGGAAAAAGAAAGTTGCAGAAGACCATAAAAAGTACGATTTCATTTCAGCTTTAAAATAATACATGTATGTGTTATCAGTATTTTATATGATCGCCAAGGCTCAAAAGAGTGATCAATTGTCGATTTTGCGTATTAGTCATGCTTTTCATGTACCTTCTTTCTCTTTCTGTCAACTTTTGAGACACTTAACTAGAACGTGGATAAGGGAAGGAAGATCACAAGCAGTACATTTCATGGCAGCGTAGGCGAGGTAAATATTCCAATTCAGGAAAAAAAGTTGAGGAGTTGAGGACTTGTTGATTCAAATGAGGCTCTTCAGTTCTTCACATGTTTTTCAACTGTGTGCATATGTTAGGTTATCCAACTGGCTTCTGTAGGAGAGTTTCCCCCTCTCTCCCCCCAAAAATAGTGACTTAAGCAAAATAGAAGTTTATTTTCTCTCTCAAGTGACAGTCTGAGGTGTCAGTTCCACAGTCATCTAGACTTGAGCAAGATCCCTGCTGTCTTATGGTGTTGGTGTCCCCAACAGGGAGCTCCCATCTGCGGCCCAAGGTGGCTGCCATCATATCAACACTCCAGCCAAGGGAGGGAAAGCAAATTTCTTATAAAATCAAACCCAGTAGTTGCACACATTACTTGCACTAATATCCCACTCTTCGGAACTTGATGGCATAGAGCTGCAAGGGAGTCTGGAAAAATAGTCTTAGCAGTTGGCAATGTGCCAGCTAAAATCCCAACGTCCTGTTTCTGGGAATTAGGAAAGGCTGGCTATTGGAGAACGGTCGGCAGCCTCTCCCACACTAGGCCGCCTTCCCCGGGGAGTGTGGGAGGCAAGTTTAACTGACTCCACTGTGAAATTCCTTCATGTTCCAAGACTCTGATTTTGATGTTTCCAGAGGATGACTCCGAGACCCCTGAGGAGCTGGAAGATGAGATCCCCGTCGTGATCTGTGCAGCGGCAGGGAGGATGGGGGCCGCGATGGCCGCCATCAACAGCATCTACAGCAACACCGACGCCAACATTTTGTTCTATGTAGTTGGGCTCCGGAACACTCTGTCGAGAATACGGCAAGTCGTGTACTAGAGACGTTGGAGTTTTCTACTTTCTTTCGATCTTTCTTTTCTCTCCTTTAAATAGATTTCCTTCTTTTTTTTCATTTGAGAAATGTCATTCGAATTAAGAAGGGATGACCTGAGGTTTATTTTACTTTGTGACCTGACAAATGTGTTGCCTCGCTAAGGAATTTTAGTAAGGAAGCCTCACTAATCTGGCAGGGCAGTGTGTCATTCTGCACAACTGAATGGTCTCATGAACTAAAAGAACCCCAATCCTTAAGCAGTTTATATGAAAGTCTTTCTCCCTGAAATGGTTTCTCTTTTATTTGCTTTCTTAACCTGAAAGAATATTAGTATAATATAATCATTTTAATATGGCTCAGAATCATCACTAATTATAATCTTTGAACTACAAAGTGATATCATTCATATCACTCACCATACTAAGAAATACATTGGAGCTGGATTGAGAAAAAATAAACAGAAAATCAAATTTTAAATGTATTATAAAAATGTAGGATAATTGTATAATTTTGGTATGGAGAGTGACTCCCTGAGTCCAAAACTCATAAGGAAAAAACTGACAGATTTGCCTGTATGACATTTACAAACTTTTAAATTTTATACACTATAAAAAAGTGTTTAAAATAGATTAGACAAAATATTTTCAACATGTATTATAGACAGAAGATTACTACCCAAAATATGTAAAGAATTCATACAAAAAATTTTTTAAACACGCAAGCATGTAATAAAAAATGAGCATAGAACACAGCAGGGTAAGAGTGACTTCAGTCACCTAGGAGGGTGGAGAGTGTCCCGCTTCATAACACTACAGAGTTGTTAACATGGGGCAGAGATGGTACCAGCAACTGCAGATGCTGCTTTTTAAGAAACGGGGTACATGTTACGTTCTTCCAGTTGCCTGTGGAGAATGCGTGGGTCTGGGGAGATATTTGGTTATTACTATTTTATTTCCTTTGCAGAAAAGTTATATGATAATAATAATAGTAATAATAAAGGAAAGATTTAAACCAGACCAGATGGGGGGAAAAATCGGGATTTATATACTAAACTCTACTACGGTTACACACATTTTATTTTTAACTTTCTAAGGAGGCAACAGATTGAAGCAACGGGCAGTTTGAGGTATATACTAGAGGTTTTGGGGTTTTTTTGGTCATCTCTTTAGAAAATGGATTGAACATTCTAAACTGAGAGAAATAAACTTTAAAGTCGTGGAATTCAACCCCATGGTCCTCAAAGGGAAGATCAGGCCAGACTCGTCGAGGCCCGAGTTGCTCCAGCCGGTGAGTAGGGGCCCGCGTGCGCTGGGCAAGGTCCTCGGTGAGCCCCGTCCAGCGTGGAGTTCTAGCCCCCGGGGTGCGGACGGAAGGGCTCTGAGGCCTCACGGTTGTTAGATCTCCACCGAACTCTGCTCGTTTGTAATTCATAAGCCACCGCTCCAGAAAGGGTTCAAGATGGCTTACACAAACATGACAGAGTTATTAAAGAAGAAATGAAGCTTCAGAAAATGTAGGACGTATTTATGTCTGTGGAGAATGCATGGATCTGGGGAGATATTTGGTTATTACTATTTTGTTTTATTTCCTTTGCAGAAAAGTTATATGAATAGTAATAATAAAGGAAAGATTTAAACCAGACCAGGTGGGGGGAAAAAATCGGGATTTATATACTAAACTCTACCCCCACCCCCCATATGCCTGCGGGGTGGGGGCAGAGGCCAAGCAGTGAGGCCAGGAAAAAATATTCCCAGCCCCATGGGCTGTTGTGTGTACTGTGATTGGCAATAACGTTTACCTTGGAGTCTCCCAGCAGCCAAAGAAAACCGCTAGCATAACGATCATATATTCCCTAGTATCAACTAAGATAATATTTTCAGAAGACCCCAGCTCTTCCCGGAGCTTTGGAATCTTAAGGTATTTCACAGTAAGAGTTCTTACAACAGGGACCGACTCTCTCCCGCATAAAGAGTGGCGTTAATGACGAATTTACAGAAAATGTAGCCACCGTCTATGTATAATTGTTGCTTAAATCCATCCTTGAAAACGTACTAAATTCTAAGCCCACTAACAACATGACCGGTCCGTAATTCCAGATATTTGTTATTGGAGCGTGAGCTGAGCTGGGACTTTGGATGAAGCCGTGTTGTGGCTAATACAACTCTCACCCTCAGCCAGTGCTTTTCTGACTTTTTTCTGGTTCCAGGAGCTAAGAGGTTGAGCTTATTGTTGGAGATGATGCCTGTGTGTGTGTGTGTGTGTGTAAGGCTGATTTAGTTAACAGTAGTCAAATTACTGAGTGACAGGCAATTTGTGGCTTAAAAGGTTAACAAGGGATCCCCTTGACTCCCACTGCAACAATTCACAGAGGTGAAAGTGGTGGAGTCTGAGAAGTGGGGGACTGGATCTAGGCCCAGTGCTGGGCTCAGCCCCGGGCCCAGAGTAGTCGGGCACCAGGAGCCCGGGGAGGGCATCTCCGCAGCCCCCATTTTATCTGCTCCAAACCTGGGACTGAGCCGAGGCCACGGGCAAGGCCGACCCACCAGCACCCCTGGGAGACACTGAGCCACGGGCCTCTCCTCCAGCGCTGTTTCTTTTGTTGTTCCCACAGCTGAACTTTGTTCGGTTTTACCTGCCTCTGCTTATCCATCGGCATGAAAAAGTCATCTATTTGGACGATGATGTCATTGTACAAGGTACACTCGCCGACGGCCAAGACCACTTGGAAGAGGAGCCCCTGAGTAGAATGACTGTCTCTCTTGATTTTTTCAAGTAGCTGCCCAGTGACTTTTCCTGCCTGTTCGAGTTGGGAGTGTAGTATTGCTGTAAACTCAGGGATATTTTGAAAGCAGGGGTTGATGAGCACTTCCCTGGACAGTCCAGCTCCCTTTTTGAGAGCCACTCTCAGATGGTCCAAGACTGAGATAAATAGCTTGGTAGCTTTTCCTTTCTGCGCACCCCTAAAACGTAGGGGAGAGATAGTCTCACTGACTATCTTAGAAGTGAGCTCAGTTTTGGTATTTAAATACAAATAAGATAGCCAGGGCCCATGTGGCTCCCTTGGTTGAGCGTCTTCCCATGCTTATGAGAGGCAACAGATCAATGTTTCTCTCTCACATCAATGTTTCTCTCTGAAATCAATTAAAAAAACATATTAAACGCAAATAAGATAAACATTGGTGTGGTACCTACGTATCAATAGAAATAAAGACATTTGGCCAATGCCCAGCTGAGCTCCTTATCAAGTGGCTTTCTAAATGGATCTGAGCTGTTCTTATTAAGCAAATTGCCACGCCACATGAAATCAGGGATCGCACACTTCTCACCCGTAGCAAAATCAGGGGTTAGTTTAAGCTCCGCGGCTTTATTCAGCCCTAAAATTAATGCTTCGCTATCTGAACTCCTGGTGTTTCTAAATGCAGGTGATATCCAAGAACTTTATGACACCACCCTGGCCCTGGGCCACGCGGCCGCCTTTTCAGATGACTGCGATTTGCCCTCGTTTCAGGACAGGCACAGGCTCGTGGGGCTGCAGGTGAGACGCTGCCTCAGAAACCCTGCCTGCGCCCTGCGCTCTCACACTTCCCCGCCCGCCACGCAGGATGGGTGTGAGCTACACCCGGGAAGCCCGCCGTCTGGATTGCTGGGGGCAGAGCCCAAGGCCCCGGGCTCCCGATTGACACCCCAGCTCCACTCCTTACAGACTCCCGGCCAAGTTACTGGACCCTGCAAGAGCCACTTCCCTTATCTGAAACATGGCAACAATAGTATCTATGTTGTCGTGTTTTGTGGGCTGTGGTGAAATAACGTGTTGTCCACGTGTTCGGCCTGTAGCAAATGCACCAGAAATTACAGTTATCTAGGCCACTCTTAGCCTCCCTCTCGGTCAGAGCGGGTGTTTTCTGTAAAAGAGATTTGCTGAGTCTTTGGTTCTGTTTTCAGAGTTTTAACTGCTGCTTTTCCCCCCTTTCAGTAGAGGAAAATATTGATTTTTGTTCAAGGGGAAAGAGCTCCTTACCCTGGTAGAAATGAGAAAAGGCGAACCTGTATGTCATACTGAAACCAAAAGAACGGCCGTAAAATACAAGGTGCTAAGAATTGAACACCATTCTTCAAAAAATGTTCTAGAGGATAATTTTTAAATGTGTGACATTGAAGGTGTGACACGCTTTTAAGGCCTAAGCTCTGTGGCCAGACCCGACTTGGTCAAGATCTCAGCTTCATCACTTAGTAGCTTTGTGACCTTGGGCAAGTTACTTAACTGTTTTTTCCTTTATTTGTCAAATACAAGAAGAGTCATTGTGAGAATTAATTAGTTCATACACGTGAAGTAATGGCATGTGATTAATGAGGTCTTGTGTACAGTTCTTAGAACAGCGCTTGGCACGGAGAAAGTTCTTGAGTATTTCTGTTACTTCCATGTCATATTTGAGCATCCCACTGAGGTAGATCATGGCAGCCCGTGGGGGTGAATCAATATGTCCTGCCTGCTGTTACATTCATCCAGCTATGCACTGAGTGCTTACTATGTGCCTGACACTGTCTTAGGTACTAATGATACCAAAACAAAACTAAAATTCCTGCCTTGGTGTAGCTTATTTTCTAGTGGGAAGACAAGTAAAATACTCAACAGAGGATCGGGGTGGAGGTGGGGCTGTATTTTAAATAAGGTGATCATGGAGGGCTCCACTGAGGTGGCGTTGTGAGCCTCCACCTGAAAGAATGAAAGGACCCACCTAAGCAGGGGAAAGACATTCTAAGAAGCAGCAACAGCAAGTGCAAAGGTCCTGAGGCAGGGGTGTGTCTGGTGGATTAAAGAACAAGGAGGTCAGCGTGGCAGAGGGATCAAGAGGGAGAGTAATGGAAGCTGGCGAGCAGATGGTGTAGGGCAGGGCGGGGCAGGCCAGGCCATTTTAGGGACTCTGGCTTTTACTCTGAAAGAGACGGGAAGGCATTAGAGGGGCTTGGAGCAGATGAGTAACATGGAGACAGAGTGGGGTTGAAAGGGGTAAAAGAGGCAGGAAGGCCGGTTAGGAGGAACTTGCAGGAATCCAGTGAGCGGTGATTACGGCCTGAACTAGACGGCAGCAGCGGAGGCAGAGGGACGTGCTTGGCTTCTGGGTATATTTTGAAAGGTGGGACCGACAGGATTTGCTGACAGATATGGATGAAAAGTGAGTGAAAAAAAGGAGTGAAGGATAACCTAATAACCCTGGTGTTTTGTGTGTGTTTTTGCCTCAGTTATTGCCACTAACCGAGACAGGGCGGGTTGTAGGACGGCACGTTAGGGATGGGATCGGAACACTCTTGGGCATAAGTGGAGCCGTCTCGCTAGGCATCGGGAAGGAGGCCCTGGGTTGGCGGATGGCGCAGGGGTGGGAAATCCACAGGGGGGCCAGCTCGTCTCCCCGGGTGGCACTCAGAGCCACCCCACTGGAGGCGGCGGTCGGGGAGTCCCAAGAAGGGAAATGAGGCCCGAGGTGCCCAGCTTTCAGAAGCTGGGACACAAGGGGAAACCAGCCAAGGACACCAGGATGTGGCCAGTGACAGGAGGAAAGCCAGACACCTCCCAGTGGTCCCAAGAAAATGACCCTTTCCTTTTCCATGTTGCATGCACGCCGCTCCCTTGGCAGAACACGTACATGGGCTACCTGGACTACCGCAAGCAGGCGGTGAAAGACCTCGGCATAAGCCCCAGCACGTGCTCCTTCAACCCGGGCGTGATGGTGGCCAACATGACCGAGTGGAAGCAGCAGCGCATCACCAGGCAGCTGGAGCAGTGGATGCAGAGAAACGTGGAGTGCGCAGGCTCGGCCCTCCCGCCTCGGGGGACCAAACTGTCCCGTCAATCTCGGCATAGCTCGGGGGGTTATACATATTTATAGACATTTTAGGTCAGAAAGAGACGGGGCAGTAGATGAAAATGTATTCTCAAGTGATACGTCAGAGGAAGCGAGATCCTGCGGAATCCTTATAATACAAACGTTTTTCTAGGAAATTGTTTAATGATGTGACTTCCAGTCTTCTCCCAGAATCCGAGTGAACGGTTTCCACTGAGTATCGTTTATCTTAGTCGAGTCTCTCCTTCTTACACAGATTTGTTTTCAGGGGTTATTTTATGAAGTCAACTTGGCTTCTTAGGGTTTAATTTTTTAAAATGTATCATTTTTCATATTGAGGTTTAGAGAGATTAACTCTAACACAATCACTGAGATCATGTCATTGTATTTCCTGTCCTGCCTTTTTTTCCTAGAATTTTTTAATACCATCATAAATGAATTTGTAAATACACTTATTCTAAATAATGGAGGATCAGAATGTGATCTTCTATGTTTGCTATAAAATAGCCTGAGAATTAAAAGGCAAAATATTCACACTAGGGGAAGTGCATGGAAGTTCATGGTTTTCTGCTTACAACTTTGTGTAGGCTTGACAATTTTCAAAATCCAAAGTCGGGGGAAAATGAAAGACCATAATCTTATTTTATAGTAAGGGACTGTCCTGCATTTTAAAAAATGATTAGATTCTACTTTCTCTGAGTCTGTGGGGCTCCAGGCCACATGATGCTCTTCTATTCCTTCCCTTAGGGAAAATCTCTACAGCAGTTCCCTGGGAGGAGGGGTGGCCACCTCCCCAATGCTGATCGTGTTTCATGGGAAATACTCCACAATCAACCCCCTGTGGCACATAAGGCACCTGGGTAAGTACTGTAGAAAACCAATAAAATGTGCATTTTATAGACCTGGTGAGCACTGAGGTGGGGAAAGTGTGCATGAGCTTCCTCCATTCGAATCCTCAGGTGACCTTGGAGAGCACCTTGGACACATCATTTAACCCTCCTTGCTTGGATTTGCAAAAGCAACTGATGAAAACGGCCTACCTGAGAGGCATGCTTCTAGGAATTCATGGAAAGCAATTAGCCTCACCCTTAGCATACATACAGTAGGTGCAGGAAAAACCTGAACTATTGTTAGAACTTTCACTGTCAAAACTTTTTCACACGCCGTCACTGAACTCTTGCAGTGGCCTACAGCGGACTAAACTGAGCGAGTGAGCATAACAGCTTGTGATGCATTTGTATAACCGGCAATGTATCTTTTTTCCCCCTCACCCTAGGATATGCTTTTTATTGATTTTAGAGAGAGGAAGCAGGGGGGGTGAGAGAGAGAGAGAGAGGGAGGGAGGAACATCCATCCGTTGCCTCCTGCATGTGCCCCGGCAGGAGATCAAATCTGACACCCCTTGGTGTTCAGGAGATGGGAGCCCCGGCTGGCAATGCACCTTTTGAAAAGCTGTTACGGAGGGTGTCCTTTGTGCAGTCACTCTTCTTCACAGGAGGGCAGGCCCTAGGGCGCGGGCTGGAATCCCAATTCTGTTAGCCATGATCCTGGACAAGCTACTCAACCTCTCCACCTTAGTTTCTTCATTCGTTAACTGAAGCTAATGGAACTTTACAGTTTTTACAAGGAATAAATTACCAAACACAAGTATATTGCTTAGAAAAGAGCCAGGCATGGAGACATTCATGTTCACTCAAACTGGGGATTATTTTAGAATTGGAGACAATGGATTACGGATTTACATTTACCAAGTGCCCATTGCATTTCCAGGCACTGGGCGAAGTTCTGATGATAAAGGTGAACATCATTTCTAATTTTGAAAGCAATCCTATAAGGTGGTATTTCCCTTACTCTTCCTTTTAGAAGAAAAGACAGACAAAACTGTGGAAGCTGGGTTCCCGTCTCCTCTTAGTGATTCTGATGGATTGCTTCTGCTCATTCCCAGATACTCTCTGACTTTCCTGAGCATCTGTATGCACATAAAAGCAACACAGGGAAGTTAAGGACACTATTGTTCCACCCGATTTGATTTATATTAATGTTGGGTTCACTGTTAGGTCAAATATCAACATTTCAATGTAATGAATGTGCAGAAAATCCCATTAAAGTGAATGTCTATAAAAAATGTTATGTAGGAACAGCTATATGGAGCTTAGATCGATAAGTTTAGAGCATTTTATGATCTTGGAACAGAGACCCAGAATTACATCTTATGAAATACCTAACTTACTGACAAGTGGAAAGGGGTAGAATCTTTCCCAGGGAGAGAAGTCATTTTTCTTTGTAGAAAGGAACCTATTCTGTGCTGAGGGTTTTGAAATCAGGGATGGTCTACAAAGTAAATCTGAACAGTGATCATTTGAAAAATAACTTGGTTTTAGAGTGTTCTGAAAGCAGAAAGCAATGCAGTGCTAACTGGGTATCAAGTTTGGGTTTAAATGGGCAGGCTTAAAATATTAAAAACTTATGAAACATATTTAGCTAAAGGCAAAATTGCAAGCCCTCCAGTCCTTGTTGTAGAGCAGAGAGAGGACGTCCTTCTTAGTGAGGCTCGTCACAGGGAGGCCCCTCTCCCCAAACGCACGTCTCCTCTGTGCAGGTTCCCCGGTACCTGGAACCCTGAGCCCCAAACCACCTCCTCCGCTGCTTATGAGTAATAGGCAGGATTTTGCTTTGTTCTTACATCATTTGTTAAACTAGAATAATGTAACCCTAGCTATTCACTCTCTCTTTACTCAATGGGCTGCTGTTTCTCGAAAATATCAAATCACAGCCCTGGCCAGTGTGGCTCAGTTGGTTGGGTGTTGTCTGCGCGCAGAAAGGCTGCGGGCACAGCCTGGGCCGCGGGCGTGATGCCTGGTAGGGGCGTGCGGGAGGCAGCTGATGCATGTTTTGGTCCCACACCAATGTCTCTCTCCTTTTCCCTTCCTCTCTCTCTAAAAAAATAGAAAAATGAAATTTCCTTTCTTACAAAAAAGAAAAATTTAACACCTTAAAGGATATTTAAAAAGCGATTTACATTCTCAAGATCATTACGTACTTTTGGAAGAGGTAACTAAACATATTCTTAGCCACAGCAATATTAGGGTAAATGTATACAGTCTCTAGTGGTTACTTAGGAGGGGAATGATATTCCGATGGAGACAGATGTTAAAAAGTGGGTCTGACCCAGCCGGCTGTGCTCAGTGATTGAGTCGTCCATCCAGGAACCAAGGGGTCGAGGTTCGATTCCTGGTCAGGGCACATGCCCGGGTTGTGCGCTCGAACAACGACTCTCTCATCATTGACGTTTGTCTTGCTCTCTCCTCTCCTTTCCTCTCTCTGAAGTCAATAAAGATATATTTTAAAAAAACCCACATTTTTATTATATTTTTTAGAGAGAAAAAAAACCTCAATATTTGTTGTTCCACTTATTTATGCATTCATTGGTTGACTCTTGTATGTGCCCTGACCAGGGATCAAATCCACAACCTTGGCGTATCAGGAATGATGCTCTAACCAACTGAACTACCTGGCCAGGGCTGTAAACCAACTTTTGCCCCACCCTGTATTTGTATACATGCACAAGACATGCTTGGAGATTGTTCACTGTAGAATTGTTTTTTCTAATAAAGGGACAGAAAGAACCTAAATATCCTTCAGAAGAAACTCGCTAAATAAATAATCATAGATGCACTCTGTAGTCACGACAAATAATTCAGTAATCCATATGTGCAACTGTGGAAAGTTCCCTAAGAGTAATTTTAAAAGGCAAGTTACAAATAAATTTCAAAAATACATATATAATATGCATGTGTACATATATATACAAATACATAACATATACACACACTTACATACATACTGGTGTACAGGTAGGATATTACTGAAAGGATTTCATGAGAAACTCAAACCATGGCCATTTTGGAGATTTAGGTTCGGTGGTAAACTCTTCATTGTATACCCTTTGATTTGTTTTAGTTTTTTTATAATGAACTTATATTCAAATTTTAATATATAAAATTTTATTTTCTAACAAACCTATTATTTTTCTCCAAACACAATAAAGGCTGGAGTCCAGATACCAGATATTCGGAGCATTTTCTGCAAGAAGCAAAATTACTCCACTGGAATGGAAGACATAAACCTTGGGACTTCCCCAGCGTTCACAACGACTTATGGGAAAGCTGGTTTGTTCCTGACCCTGCAGGGATATTTAAACTCAATCACCACAACAGCTGATATACCTTGAAATTTTAGATATTTCCTGTATAAAAACGTGGAACTGTCCGTTTGCAGCCTACTACAACATCATTCCTTATGAACAGTATCTGTGATGCATATGACCCACAATATAAGAAACAAAGGTTACTGTGAGCAAATAGTACCTTGGATCACACAGGTATTGATGTACTTCCCGAAGTACAAGTGGTGATTATGAAACTCAAGATTATGTGAGTGAAATATATTGTTGGAAAGAAATAAACCCATCTAGGTTTCAGCAATCAATTTGCTTAACTCAGTGACAATTATATCTAAAAATTTAAAAAATTTCTACATGTATTTTTCACATGGAGGTATTTTTTTTAACAGGTTGCCAGTCTTGGCTCTTGTAATACATTTAAAACATGAATGTCTGAAAAAATAAAATAGTCACAGACTCAGCTGGTGTGGCTCAGCAGATGAACATCCACCTAGGATCCAGATCTAGGTTTGATTCCCAGTCAGGCACATGCCCGGGTTTCGGGCTTGATTCCCCAGCAGGGGGCGTGCAGGAGGCAGCCGATCAATGACTCTCTCATCATTGATGTTTCTCTCTCTCCTTCTCTCTTCCTCTCCCTGAAATCAATAAAAAGATATTTTTAAAAAATAAAATAGTCACAGATTTTTTAATGATTTTCACCAAATGTGGTATTCTGTATGTTAAATACGATAGAAGGTAAATTGCTCTCAGGTTTAAAGGGCGAAAGAACACCAATAAGCCTTGATACAGAAACGCCTGCAGCATGAGGATAATTGTTCTGATATTTTTAATTGTAAAAACCATCAGACTTTCAAAGGAATTTAAAAACTTTCAATATTATTTCATGAAAAAGTCTCATATTGTCATGTATACGTATATCAACATTTACTACCTGTCATATTTAATGAGAAAACATCGTTGTTGTATGCTTGGAAAATCCTCAAACCCATTCTCTAGTAAGTGTCGTCCATAATTTAAAAGTTGGTTTTTTATCTCCACTTAAATAAAAAAAATCTATTGTAAGGCTACAAATTATTATATACCAAAGCAATACCTAGTTCCATGCTTTACACAGTTCCATGAAAAAATAATTCAATTGTTCCAAGTCCCTGATGCAAGGCACTTCAAAGCACCCGCACAAAACATCCATGTAAACAGCAGTACAGTACATGATTCAAATCACATGAATGACTTTTACACAGCTTGATCTAGACTAAAGATAAAACCCATCACAGCCACAGCTAAAGAGCATGTTAAGATTCACAACAAGAATTTGTTTCTCTTACTATAAAAAAGGAACAGGCCATATAATAACCTTTTAGACGAAAAAGACCACCTGATAAATATTTTCATATGGAAAAGCATGCTCCTTGGGTATAAGTGATCAGGAGTAAATGCAAATGGCATTTCCAAATACCCAGCTTTGTATCTGCCAGGCCCAGCAGTCTGGACTATTTGTAGCACCTTGGAAAATGCATTAGAAGATCACAAAGGTACATTACTTTAAACTAACCTTGCCGTAAGGTTAACTTAGTCCACAGTAACAAAGAACAATGATGTACAGAAATAATTCTTAAATTACTGGCTTATTAGATTTAACTAGCAAGAAAATTTCTCTTATTTATATTAGTACATCTCATGTACATAAAGCACCAGTTTAAATACGATTATCAAACACCTCCAGCATTTTGTACTCAGCCTGAAAGTTCATTTCTCACTTGTTATGTTACATCCTTAAAGCTGAGGACAATGGTGATGGAGATATCGAAAGAGAAATTCTGTTCCTTCCCTATCACGTATATGTCTCTCAAGTAAAACACAGACGAAGTAACAAAATTTAAAAGGTCTACTGCATTCTCTGGAGTACACCATCCCAGCAGAAGTGTCTGCCTATTAGAGGATTAACACGCGGGGCGAGGAGGCCGATGCCAGGGTTCAATCCCTGTCGGGTAAGGCCGGGTCAGTCTTGCCGCTGCAAGGCCATGCTCCACATGAGAACTAGTGAGCAGCCCTCACAAACGACCACCAGTGGTAAAGAGGTCTGAGTGTGACGATGCCACTGAGGCGTAATTTGCATGAAAATGAACACTTGTGCCTCTTTTCCAGTGGTAATTCTTATTATCAGCATGCCCTTCTTGGGCATAAAAGGGATAATGGTATATCTAGGTTTATGCACAATTTATAATCAAATATAGAGACTGCTGCATTTTTAAATTACACATTAAAAGTGACTCCCAAAAGAAAATCAATTTCTTCATAAATGAAAAAGGCTCTATAAAATGCTGGAATGATGGCTAATTCAAATATAAAAACTCATATACAAAAAATCCTAAATGTCCCTTCCAAACTACACAGGTTCATACAGTTGATTCTACCACACAACTGTACTATGGTTACATCACCAGAGGAAAACACTCGTAAAACACTTCAGTTAGCAAACTGAGGGCCACTTCTTGACAACTGCATTAAAACTGCAGCATCTGAGCTGAGCTGGGAAGCACCGTGCTTAAGCATGGTTTCCTTCCTCCTGCTCTTGCGTCTCATGGTGGTTATGAAAGGAAGGAATCTGGTCTGTAAACGACTGGCCCATCCACTGCCCGTTTGGAACATCACCGAAGGCTGATTCTCCACTGTCAGCTGCGGGGGAGCAGGGGGGAGAGTGTTAGTTTATTCCATTTAAAAGCTTTAAATGATCAAATTAGGAGATGTTAACTGTCCACTGAAGGAGAGCTGTTATTGTAATAGTTAAGCAAGTTTCTTGAATACAGTGAGTTTCTGTTTTATTTTCAGATGCAGGACTAATAAATCCTCACTTGTTATTCAAGGGGGAAAACGCGACTAAGATGACTTACTACAGTTAGTGACTACAGAAAACGAGCCGTACATTTGCACAGGTAAACATTAAATAACCATTTTCTCTATGTCACTAACCAGAGTTTTCTTTTATAATTCTCATTCTTCAATAATGTACCCTTTTCAAAGAGCTTACCCCCCCCAATCCTGACAACAGCAAGTCTTTGAAAGGACAAACATAGGGAGGGACATACTTAGCCCATTCGAAGAGAAGCTGCAAGGTGCACTGTTGCACGGATCCCCACCATAAGCACCACCATATGCTGCTTCGTAACCCGGGTCGTATTTCTCTTCCTTAACAGCCATCTTCTTTGCATCCTCTGTGAGGAGGGTGAAAGGGATTTAAAATCGATTTTGTACAACAATTTTCCAAAACAGCTTTATTCAGGACTCATGATGAAGGAATCTTTTACTTGAATGTTCATGCATGGAAATACATCTTTTGCTATACATAATCTTTTGCACTCTTTGTAACATATACTACATTAGCTCATTGGAACTGTTACAGCCTGTGAGATTTCATTTTAGGTGGGTTATACTGTTTCTTGTATCCTCAACATCTGTAGGAGCACCAACGTAGATGGAAGACCTTAGTAAAAGGAGGTTTAAACCGTGACTAACAGCCATTATCAGAGCACTCTGGCTGCAAATATAACTGCCTTCTTTTCTCCTGCTTTTAAATCCACAGCACACTTTCTGTAGTGTATATATACATAGAATGAAAACAGGGAGCAATAACAGTGACACACCTTGGGCAAGCTGTAGGTCAAATGTATACTGAACTTCTTGAACATCTGTGTTTCGTTCAATGCCTTTCAACTGATCTCTTAAGTCTTTCAGCTTAATGTAGTAATGAACTTTGTCCTGGGCTCGAGGAAACTGAGCACATCTTGCACTGGATGATGGCATCACATAGCAGAGCTAGAATCAAAATTCATAGTTATGGAAATCTATTATCTTTGGGTTAATAACTTGATACTGACCACATAGCAATATATGTAAGATCAATAAAAGCAGTTGTGTTTGAGTTCAAATTTGTAATATTTACATATTACAAAGTTAATAATCAAAAACAAGGGCTTTTCCCCCTCCCGTGTTCATCTATCAATGAACAGTCTTTTCAACTATGTGGCTCACAACTGCAAAGGTAGAAAAGGCCATGTAAGTTTACAATGCAGCCTTCCCTCCCAGTTCTGTCTCTGTCCACCTAACTCTCTTCCTCAAGGGCAATGAAGGTCACCAGTCTCAGAGGAAGTCCAACAACTATACAAGCAAATGTGTCTGAGTAAATATTCTCCCTCACCCCTTTTAAAACACCCACAAATGGTAGCATGCTCTGTTCTCCATACTGCACCTTGCTTGTGAGAGAATTCCATGTCAGAGCAAAAAGCCCTTCCATTTTCAGATTTATTTAGCCAGAGCCAAACTGTGGGGATGTAGGTTGTTTCCCATCTTTTAATATTGTAAGCTGTAAAAAACTTTGTACATATTTAATTTAGAGTATGTGTTGGATAAATTCCTAAAAGTGGAATAGCTAGGGAGAAAGATATTTGCATTTATCATTTTGGATAATGGTGACAAACTGTTCTGCACAGAGCATAACAAAACTTCTAACAACATATCTCTTATACATAAAAGAGTGAAACTGCATATTATGGAATTTCCAATGACAATTTTTGCCAGATATATATATGTATGTGTGTGTATATATTTAAAATCCTCACCCGAAACATCGATGCAAAAGAGAAACATAGATCAGCTGCCTCCCACATGTGCCCCAACTGGGGATCAAACCCACAACCTGGAATCAAACCCACAACCTTTCAGTATATGGGATGATGCTCCAATCAACCGAGCCACACCGCCAGGGAAACAATTACTGTGATTTTTATTTTATTTTTTAAATATATTTTTTATTGATTTCAGAGAGAGAAAAGGAGAGGGAGTGGGAAAGAGAGAAACATCAATGATGAGAGTCCCTGATTGGCTGCCTCCTGCACACCCCCTGCTGGGGAATCAAGCCTGCAACCCGGGCATGTGCCCTGAACCGGGAATCTAATCTCGATCTCCGGGATTAAACCTCAATGTTCAACCTCTGCGCCAAGCAGGCTGGGCAATTATTGCGATTTTTAAATTGTCCTCCTTATCACATATTACAGAAAAAAAAAATTATTATTTTGTTTTGTTTATGAAACAGTGATATGTAGGTGCAAATGCTACCAGGTTTGTAACAGCACATTTTCCAATCTCAAAATATTCTTCGACTAAAGTGATCCAGAAATCTGAAAAAGGAGAATTTTCTTTTTGTTTCAAAGCTGAATCACCAACCGTACCAATAAGTGAATATTTCATGATAAAGAATAAATTTTAAAAATAAATGTACTCACAGCTCATTTTAAGAACTGAAACTACCTATGATATGATTTAAGTTCACTTACTACTGCACTACTATGATCACATATCCATGCAGCTCACATGCCTGAGCCTCACCTGGCATCTAAGGGACAGTCATGCAGAACTCAAAAGGAAGTACCAAACTCATATGTACAATTTTACCCGAGCAGACAAGGATAGGCCTCAATTTAAAGAAAGACCACTGCTACAATCTACTTTATCAATCACATATTTACAACAAGTTAAAAACTGAAGAAATTTAAAAAGCAGAAGGTCAGATATATGTAGGTGGCAGAAACTATTCTGAGGTTTCCATAAAAACCTATCAGCACAGTGGCTTCTCTATCATTTAAAATGCTCTCTGTAACACATGGGTCTGTGCATGGGTGTTGTTTTGTAAAAAGTTGTAAACAAAACTTAAAACTATAAGCCCTGGCCAGCATGGCTCAGCTTGTTGAACACCGTCCTGTGCACCAAAATTCACCCATTATATTCCCAGTCAGGGCACACGCCCTGGTTGTGAGTTCGGTCCCTAGTCAGGTTGCGTACGGGAGGCAAGTGATCCATGTTTCTCTCTCCTCCTCCTTCTAAAATCAATAAAACCATATTTTCAAAAACTATATTTAAGAAGAAAAATTTGAACCAAACTGTCTGCAGAAATCATAGTTTGAAAACCACTGTACTATTGCATGACGCCTTTATGTGTAAGACAATAGTACTGTGTGCCAGTCACGTTGGCTGCATGTGTCTGCAACTGGGTTGTACTATTTATATGGCTCTCAAACAAAAGTGGGCTAATACATATAAGAGCGGCACTTATAGTTCTACTAATCAGGATGCCTATATTTATATGTCTGTTTCACAACTGAGTAAGGGCTAACCAACTTGAATTTGATAAGAATATCCCATTAAATGTATTTTAAATGTAGTATGTAAGCCAGGTCCTCTTAATATTTAGCCAAGTAACATAACACCATTAAGACATTTATCTGACAAATGTTTCCTTTTTCTAACAAAAATATATCAGTATCTAAATTAATTTATAACTATTAGTTTAAGTTGATATATACATATTATTCAACAAAATACAGTGTTTTTCTTTTCATGGCATAAATTACAATGGATAGAACGAATAAAAAAGGTAAACTAGCTAGAAGAAAATTCATATTTAGCTGATTTACAAATGTAACTTTAAGGACTTACAGTTTCTGTGTCTGGGATCTTATGGGGTTGAAGTCCGAACTCTAAGTTCTTAACCTTTACGCCAAAAACTTCTTTACTAAAAATTTCATAAATACCTAAAATGAAACACAAACATATTTACATTGCCCATAATGTTAGTAAAGAAAACATATAAAATTTAAAAGCGAACCTTACATTTTCCATTAAACACTGCTATTCGTGGCTGATATTTCTGTAACTTCTGCACAAGAATACGCCCTCCTTCACGAAATTCTTTACTAAAATTAAATTAAAAGGTCATCAAAATATAAGTATGGTGATATTTATAATATACTAAATTTACAGAGCTCTCAATGAAAGACCAATTCACATACTGTTTGTTAGGCCCAGCCTGAACTAGCACATACGGTATTCCTAGAGTGTATGAGGCACCAGCGTAATCAGGGTTCTGACCTATATAAATAAATGTTATGTAATCACCTGGAAAGATCCTTGCTGCCTGGTGTTGTCCTTTCCACCATATTGGTAAATCCAATACCATACTTCCCTGGTAAAGTGTGATCGTCCATATGGTTCAGTTGGACCTCACTCAGTCCTGACATAAACAGACACTTCCCTGTGAAAAAGACAGTTTATTTCCACAGAAGGTCAAAGGTTCCTGCTCTATGAGTTGATGTGTTAGCCTATATCCTATTCTTGAAATTTAAAAAACCCAACAGATTATAACATAGGTCAATTACCATACCAAGCAATTACTATATTCTAGGTACTATGCTAAACACTTTGCACGTAATATCTCAATTATACTAATTATTTTATGAGATATTACTATTATTATTCCCTTTTCATAGAGGGTTAAGGTAAATGCCTGTTGAGAGTACCCAGCTAGTCAGTGTAGGAAACTCTGAAACAGTTCTCCTTTCCAATAACTGGTGGTATCACCACCTGCCCCAGAATACCTCCAACAGATAAACATACTCTGATGAACTCAGGACATTCAAACACCTTGACAGTGGAGAAATGAAAAGCTGAAAATTCTCTAGAAAAAAAAAAGTTTTAATAATGGAGACAATATGCTATTCATTCCAAAAACACATTACTATCATTCACCCTAACTGTGTTTCGTGTTACTCTTAGATAATCAGCTAGCATGTCCTGAGGGCCTACAGCATGCCTCGCTCTGTTAGGCATGAGAAACCTTGTACGCAGGACAATACAACAGTAGTCACACTTGGTTTTAAAGCTCACTCTAGTATGAAGGTTTTGATGCTATTTTCTGCTGCACACGAAGTATCTGTAGAGCATGTCCCCAGTTATAGCACTTAACTGGACTGGCAATGATCAAGTATTCCATCTCTCCTAGGAAACGTGATCAGCAGAAATTGGGCAAGGTCAGTGTTCTGCACTGGTACAATGATGTACTATTGCTACGTCTGTAGATAACTTAAAAACAATCCTTTAAAAAAGTAGTAAAACTCACTTGAAACAATTCAAGCAAAAGAGGAAGTCATCCTTTTCATGCCCCTCGACTCTCATAAACCAAAATGCTAAGTGACATGTCACTCCAAACCTTTTCTGTATATACACACACAGAGCAAATGTATGTATATTTATATATATACAATCTCTCATATTAAAAACACAATTTTGTTTTTAAAAAACCCCAAACTACTAACAAAGATATCTAGTTTAAAAGTAAAATAATAATAAAAAAGTAACTACTTACAGAAATGGTTTCCAGGTCCAGGGTAATGATGCCCTTTGTAAGCGGCCATCAGTCCTGGGTTTATGCCAATCTAAAAAAAAATGTATACATTTTAGTAGGGTTTAAGCCTTAGGGCTTCTGTGGAGTGGTGGACAAAACTGAATTTATTAAAATAAAAATTTAATCTGCCATCATAAGCAGTATTGTTTATCAACTACCTAGTCTTTACCTGAACAAAGTATACCATTCTGAGGAAAGGAATTTCCTTCATATTGAAAGTTTTGCTGTGGTTTTTAAAAACCAGTTTGATTCCCTCATATCCCAAGCCCTACCCAACTGGGCTGGAAAGAAAGAGGTTCTGGAGCAATCAGTCAGTTGGAGCCCAGGTCCAGTCACAAGTTTGCTTCTCAACTCCAGGCAAGCAGCTAATTCCATGTCACCCACACAGCTGTTTGCATGCTGAAGTTTCTTACAATTACAGTAAAAAATCAAAGTTTGAAATCAGCGTTATCATGTATGGAGAACTCACAGATGCCAAGAAGTCTAAAGGAGTTACGTGGATTATTTAATTTAATTGCAACCCTATGAAGGAGGTACTATTATCACCCGTTTCACCAAGGAGGAAACTGGTGTTCAGGAAGGTTAAGGCTTGTCTAGGGTCATACCCATGTGGCAGGATGGACAGCAGACAGCCCACTCTGGAGCCCACCCCCTTAAACACTCCCAAATAATACAACCTTATGAGGGGTAACCTCATTTACTACCAAAAGAATTCTTAGAAACAGTTCTTTTCTGCAAAATTATTTGCAAGGGTAAAGGTTAAGTTAATCCACCAATGCTATTATTTACAAAACCAAATGAGAACAAACATCCTTACAATCACAATGTCCAGATTGAAGGTCAAAATGTCTGGGAGAGTCTTGGTCAAAAGTTCAGCTTCTGAAACACCATTAAAACGGTCAACTTTTCTTTTTACTTTAAACGTGTCTGTAATTTTTTCTTGCTTTTCTTTTGATTTTGTGGACTTGGCAGATTTCTTGGGCTCGGCAGGTTTTTTGGGTTCCACTGGTTTTTTTGGTTGTGTTTTTCTGGGTTTTCTTTTCCTTCCCTTTGGAGTCTCTGAAACAGTGATTTCCAGAATGTGATGCAGAAAACCGTAATTACAAACTTCAGGCAGCTTTCCCAGAAAAGCCCCCTCTCCACATCCTTTCCACCTTTCTCCTCTACTTCCAGCATCAGTCTCCTCGCCAACGTCTTCCCTCGTTTCACCCTAGCACGGGGTTCATGTGGCCCCACTCCCTACCCTCCTCCCTCTGCTGGCTGTTGCATAACAATCACAGACTGATGTCCCACACAAGCTTACCTGGTATCTTGGTCTCCCCATGGATACAAAGTATCTATGTACTATTTTATAGGAATTCTAAATGTAAATATATAAATAGTTAAGTAAACAAGTGAAAGAATAAGTAGATAGCAAAGCATGGAGGAAGGGAAACATTTTACTCAACTTCCCCATAACTCCAGCAGTAGAAAGCCTCAAATGGCCTGTGTGCTTGTTTTAGAGATTGTGAGTAAGTATATATTCTGCTCCACACGCAGCCACAGAGGTGACCTCAGAGGTGCTGAGGATGCAATCTCTGGCTGGCAGTATTTTTTCAAAAGGCAAGACTAGGGATCTGATGTCAGGACCTAAAGCAGAGTTTCTCAGTCTCAGCGCTATTGACATCTTAGGCTGAATTTCTGGTTGTGGGGGCCTGTCCTGTGTATTATAGAATGATTAACATTCTATACTCAACAGCAACCTTGGCCTCTGCCCACCTGTCCACAGATGCCAGTCACAACAATCAAAGGTGTCTCCAGACAATGACAAGTGCCTAGAGAGCAAAATCACCCCGGTCACGAACACTGTCCTGAAGTATCCAACTAGAAGCCTTGGTTTTCTTACCCTTAGTTCTTTAACATCGCTTATAATTTCTCAGGCTCCTCCCTATTCTACTACTATTTGCGTTTCTCCACCTTAGCTTCCCGTCCTACCTCACACTGCTTTAGCCACCCCTATGCCAAGGGAGCCACCTCTAATGGCTTGTAGCTGGGGAAGTCCTAGTGCTGCCTGCCCAGAAAAACAGGAGTCAAGCGCAGGGGTGTTGCCAGTGTGGTGGAGGGAGATGTGTTCCTGGAATCACACACTGCAACTCGGAGCACATTTCTCATGCAGTCTGCTGCACTGGAGAAAATCATCACCTTCTCTCCACCCCGGCCCCAAATCCATTCCCCTCTATTCTAATTCTCTACCTGGGTGAATGGTACCTCCTCCCCCATCTGCCCGGGGTTACTTCCAGGTTCCTCTTTCCCCCTCACCCCCACGACACCCATTTCTGGGGCCACGTAATTCTACCTCACGAGCAGCTCCTAATCCTGTCCTTCCCCATCCCTTCGGGTCCTCCTTATTCTGTCCCCAGGTTATCCAGAGGGTCTCTAACCCACTCCTCGCCTCAGTTCTGCTTGCTCTCTACCGCCCAATCTACCCTCTATAATTAGTTCCAGGATGACATTGTAAAATCCATTTTACTGAAGCCGCTCTCTGCTTACATTCGCTCGACAGATCCCCATTGCCTTCAGAATAGGATATACTTTGTTTTTTCTTTAATCCTCACCAGAGGATATTTCTTCCCAGTGTCTCTCAGAGAGTGGAAGGGAGAGAAACATCGACATGAGAGATGCATCGATCGGTTGCCTTCCTGCAACGGAGGTCCGTGCCCTTGACTGGAATCAAACTCGAGACCCTTCAGTCTGTGGCCAGTGTCCTAACCACTGAGCAAACCAGCTAGGCCAGGATACACATTTTTTAGGTTAAACAAGCTTCAACTGCCCCCTACCCAGCCTCATCTCTCACCATGTCTTTGCTATGTCCCAGACGCCAATGACAAAACCTCCGTTTTTTAACTGTCGTGCCTCTTGTCTGTGCTCTGTGCATGCTTTTCCCCGCGCCTGAAATTCCCCAGCCCATTCTTCATGGGGATCAGGCCTCCTCACCCTTGAGTTTCTGAGCTCTGGGAATAGGCCTCTGAGCCTCAGTCTGAGTTAGGTGTCAACCCCGTGAGCTCTCACAGCATCCTATGCCCCTCTTCACTGCTTTATGTGCTGGGCATGACATGTGTTATTATTTCCCCTACTAGATTATAAGATGCTCAAGGGCAGCACCCATGTTCTCCAACTCCCCCAAGCCTATCACAATGCCTGGAACATACTAAGTACTTAAAAAAGGAGTTAAACGTTTTAACACTAAAACAGAGCTAAGATTAATCATTAAACCCTTTCTTAAATAAGCTGGCTGCCCAGCCGGTGTGGCTCAGTGGTTGAGCATTGACCTAGGATCCAGGAGATTGCGGTTCAATTCCCGGTCAGGGCACATGCCCGGGTTGTGGACTCAATCCCCAGTGGGGGGGGGGGGGGGGGTGCAGGAAGCAGCCGATCGATGACTCATCACTGATGTTTCTCTCTCTCTCTTTCCCTCCCTTCTTCTCTCTGAAATCAATAAAGATATATTTAAAAAAAAAAAAAAAGTTAGCTAATCCAATAGCTAATTTTCTATACTCTCCTGGTGCAAACTACCTTGTGCAGGTTCCTGAGCAGGGGCTGGCTCTGGAACTTCCGCTGGCACCTGCTGTGTGTCCATAACTTCCCCGTTAGGAGCCTCAGCCATCATTTGTGGAAACCGAAACGCGTAAAAAGCTTCAGCTTGCTGAAGGGAAAAGCTGAAAGAACAATTCAATACAAGATAAGAGGGTAAAATCACCCAAATGTAAGTTTAAATGATCAGCAGTAAATATCTTTTCAGGATCCAAATATTTTAAAACCAGACTGTAGTATTTATTTAGAGTTGACAACAGGTGCGAAGTGAGGAGGAAGATCTATTCTCATTTGTACACTCACCCAACCTTTAATGAGTGCCTACTGACCAAACATTAATTCACTCTCACACTGTTTAATGACGAGATGTGCCATCAATAAAACTTACCTGTCAAGTCAGACTGCGCTTTCTCTGAGATGACATCATGGGAATTTTCTGGTAGGGAGACATGAAAGGCCCACGAGCCCGTACAGGCACCAGCACACGGAAACAATCTGTGTTCCTACCTTCAGTGTTCAGCCGTCTTGTTGCAAAGATTCCCTCCAACCTAACCCTCCCCTAGTGTGACCCCCCTCCCCTTTTGAGATAAAATTGGCTTATAACATGGTTAAAGGTATGCAACATGGTGATTGGATACACTTATGTACAGGGCAGGGCAAAAGTAGGTTTGTGGGTGTGAGTGCTCAAAACAGTTTATTCTTGTTATTATTTAATTATTGTATTATTTTCCATACAAACTGTAAACCTACTTTTGCCCCACTCTGTATTGTATAGTGGTTACCACCATAGCCTTAGCTAACACCTCCATCATGTCACATAATTAGTGTATTTCTTTTTTGTAGTGAGAACGTTTAAGATCTATTCTCTTCACAACTTTCAAGTAAATAACCGCACAGTGATGCTGTACACTAAGTGATGCAGGTAAATAAAATTATATAGGTTTCAGGTGTATGATTCTATAATACATCATCTGTATATTGTATTGTGTGTTCACCACCCTAAGTCAAGTCTCCTTCCATCACCATTTATCCCCTTTCCCTGGAAATTTGTGCCCTTTGACTAACATCCCCCATTCCCACCCCTCCTTCAATCTAATCTAAAGCTCTCTTTTGGTTTATTTGCCTGTTTACTTATTTATTCATTGGATCTGTTTTTTTAGTTGTTGCTGGGTTTTTGCTTTTCTGCCACTAAACAGAGTAGAAATGAATATTTTATAAATGTCTATGAATTTACGGAAAAAATGCACTCTAGACCTTGCTGCTGAACATGACTTAAACTTTGCTCAGAGTGTTCTGTTCAATGTAGGAAACAGAGGCCTTCACAGAAAACAATTTCCCCAAAATATTTCGGATGACCATAAACCACTATCTCAAGCTGTTGCCATCAGCACAAAGCTAGGGAAGTAAACACATCTTATGAAACTCAAGTTACACTAAAGCCAAATAATGCCACTCGATCTGCAGGAGGAAGGGAACACTAGGAAGTAAAGCAGATGAATGCCGTTTACTATCTGGAGAGAAAAGTCATGTTCTGCGGCTAGATACTCCACTTACTAGGGTTCTTTCTTTTCGCACGTGGAGAAAGGAGACAGGGAGCTCAGAAAGCAGAAATTTAAAGACAAACTAGCACACTTTAAGTGGGTCATCTTTATAGTTCATAAATCTTATCTCAATAAAGTGGTTGTAAAAGAAAGCAAACTAAAAGCGTAAAAGGCTGAGACAGGCACAAGGCAAGGGTCTACCCACGGGTGGCTGAGCTAGAATGTGAGCTTTGCAAAGAAAAACGGGCTCAATCCTGTTTTTCCAGTAGATGAACTGCTGGAGAGGTGCTTTAACATCAAGCTATCTTTCAGGGTAAATTGATTTTAAAGGTTAAGAATTAAGTGCCCTGTGCAATGCAACATTGTTAACTGTAGGCTCTATGCTTTCTATCCCTGTGCCCAGCCCCAGCTTGTTTGCTAAGTGGGGCTGCAGAAACCACACGTCTCAGCTCTGTCCTCTCTGACTCCTCCCCCGCTGCAGAAAGGACCTGCTTCCTCTACCCATGTGTATGAAGAGGGCGGCCTTTGGTCACATCCTGCACCTTCCTCTTCTGTGGCCTATGAGGAAACCTCTGCTCTAGTCCACCAGGCTTGGTTCAGAGTTAAAATACCAGCACTGGGAGATTTCCTAAAACAAACAAACAAAATAAAACAAAGAAGCAACCCCTCCCCCAAAAAAGATCAGTGCCCCGGCTGGTGTGGCTCAGAAGTCGTCCCATATACCGAGAGGTCGCTGGTTCGATTCCCGGTCAGGGCACATGCCCACGCTGCAGGCTCAGTCCCCAGCAGGGGGCGTGCTGGAGGCAGCTGGTCGATGTTTCTCTCACTCTCTCCCTTCCTCTCTTTCTAAAAAACAAAAATCAATAAAAACGTATTTTAAAAAACAAATAAAAAGGTTAAGAATTAGTAAGAGAGGTCGGTATTAAACTATATCTTAAGAATTTATTTCTTTAAACATTTGTGTTCAAATTATATAAAAAAATAAAGACAATGCAATGATTTACGAAACATTACCATGAGAGAATACTATGCAGCTCCTAGAAAGTAAATGTACTGATACTCCATAAAAGCAAAGAAAACATTTAATATGTTTTCAAGTGGAAAAGTATTCCACTTGAAACAGTATTGTAAACTAAGGCCACACAGAGGGAAAACATGTAGCCAAGGACTAGAAGTTAAACGTAAAAGTGAAGAGAGGTGCTTAGATCAAGCCCTGCACATAGTAAAACGTCTTCTCTTTTCACACTTTTCTTTACTGCTATTAGTAGCTCTTTTTAAAAATTGTCAAAACACTAGTTGTTCAATACTTGTGATTTAAATATTCTAATGAGGAGCTGGGTAAGGCTAGGGTACATTGCGAGATCATGTGAAGTTTACTCTCTGGAAATCCTAGTAAAACGCAATGTAACTTCTGGCTGTGACCAGTGGCAGTTTCTGAGAGGCTGACAGCCCCTTTCAGCTGGAATATATAAAAGTGAAGACACGTGGTCACAATAAATGAGTGGCCAAAGAATGCACGAGGTCTGCTCTTAGTCTGTCACACTGTCAGGAAGGCAACCTCCTCCCTCATGCTTTTTGCTGCCACTCTGAGTTCAACAGATGTGTTCCATTTTGAGTACTTAACAAAAATCCAAACTTAAATCCTGGCCGGGTAGCTCAGTTGGTTAGAGCATTGTCCCAACACGCCAAAGTTGTGGGTTTGATCCCTGGTCAGGGCACATACAAGGAACCAATCAATGCACAAATACGTGGAACAACAAAATTGATGTTTCTCTCTCTCCCCCACTAGCTCCCTTCCTCTCTCTCTAAAATCAATAAATAAAATTTTTAAAAATAAAAATTCAAACTTAAATCACATAAAAATTAGGAAGACATTATTCACACTACAAGAGGATTCTGAACTTTAAAAAATAAATTTCCAAAATGCGGCTCCCTTAGCATATTTAGGGGGTCATAAGGATCTTCAGAAATTCTAGGGCTCGGAAATTGAAAATTAATATTTTCCAAATCAGTTGACTGAAGTGAAAAATAATGAAGAAAAATATCTGGAGTCTTAGTTTATATATCCATTTTGAAAGAAATCTAGAAATTTCTCTTAATGTGTCCTTTGATCTCCTAAAAATGATCTCTGGCACTTCACAGTAAGTTAAATTAGAATAGAAAGGAAAAAGTAAAGCTATGGAAACCAGAATGTGTACGTTCTGAGGTAATATACTGTCTCTAAGTGTTAAATTCAGCCTGGTCATCTTACAGCTTCCTGACAGCCAGAACAAAAGGAAAGAGGGTGGATCACCACATTCTTGTTACTTGGCAGAAAAAAGCATGACATCTGTGCAAAAACCTTCACGAACTTGAATGCTAGGAAACTAAAGAGCTCTGGACAATCTCATTGTCTTTTATTTTTTTATTATTACTTTTTAAAATATATCTTTATTGATTTCAGAGAGAGGAAGGGAGAGGGAGAGAGAGAGATAGAAACATCAATAATGAGTGTCATTGATCGGCTGCCTCCTGCACGCTCCTGACTAGGGATCGAACCCGCAACCGATCGCCTGGATCCTAGATCGATGCTCAACTGCTGAGCCATGGCCGGCTGGGCTTATTGTCTTTTATTTAATACTAGTTCAGTTTGTAAGCAGCATAAACTTCTTTCATCCTAAATGTAAAACTGTCTCTTAAATACGTTTGTTGTATTTATATATGGTAAGTGCCACTTCATAACTCAGAATTCTGCAATGTTTGAGTAATTGTCTCTGTAGGAGAGGAAGAGCTACAGAAGAGCACCTAGTCAAGGCATTCATCCTCGCAGGAGCTCAGTTCCCTCACCATGAAAATGAGAGGCGAGATTCAGTGATTTCTACATATACGGAGAATGCGTAGAATATAGGACCAAATCTGTCCAGGCTCCAGACACACCCCGAAGCTTTTATTTTCTATAACTCCCTGATTTTCTATAACGCCCTATCATTTCCAGTTGTCCCCACCTGCTGGGTGCTACCTGTCTCCTTTTCCTGCCGCTCACCCCGTCCTCTCTCCTAGCCTCCACGTGCACTCCCTTTCTTTTGAACAGCAGTGCTCAAAGGGTTGGTTTTTACAGCTGTCTGAAATTGATAAATTGTGTTTATCCTGATGAACTGTGTATTTTCCAACAATCTTTCTCAAAACAAACACGCATGCATACATGTGTACACACACACAGCTGACTGAAGAATCCAGTTAATTCAGATTTGCTGCAGTTCAAAAAACTAACTCCTTAAGGTTTTCTCTAAAGGGAACAACTCCAACCTCTTTAACCCACAATTATTTTCCACTATTTTAAAGATTTAAGTTGCTCTTTCTGAATACACCTGTCTTAGTCCGTTTGGGCCACTACAACAAAAGCCCACAGACTGGGTTGGTAATGAACAAGTATTTATTTCTCAGTTCTGGAGGTTAGAAAGTGCGCTGTCAAGGCACCAGCAGGTTCAGAGTCTGGCCAGGGCCCGCTTCTGGGTTCATACGGGGCCGCCTTCTCCCTGTATCTTCATAAGGCAGAAAGCGTGATCTCTCTCGGGACCTCTTCTGTAAGGGCACCATCCCACTGAGGAGGGCTCTGCCCTCGTGACCTAATCACCTCCCCCACCCCCACCTCCAAATACCATCACCTTGACGATTAGGTTTCGACATATGAATTCTGGAAGAACACAAACATTCAGTCTGCAGCAACATTTTATTATCTTCATTTAAACAAGCACAGCCGTGGCCAGTGTGGCTCAGTTGGTTTGAGTGTTGTCCCATACACTGGCAGGTTATGGGTTCGTTTTCCAGTCAGGGCACATACCCAGGTTGTGGATACGATTCCTGGTTGGGGCACGTACAGGAGGGAACCGACTGATGTTTCTCTCTCACATGGATGTTGCTCTCTCACATGGATGTTTCTCTCTCTCCCTCCCTCCCTCCCTCTAAAATCAATTAAAAAAATTTAAACAAGCATATGCAACACTGAATAAATAACAATCAATGCTAAATAATCCATATGCTCAAATTAAAAGGACTGGTTATGTAAACTATGATGGAACACCATCATAACTATTTAAAGACTACATTCAGCACTGCTTAAGCAGAAGTGTCTTTACCATGCATTGCTGGGTACTTGCTGTGCACAGTCTACTAGAAACCGTAAACACAAAGATACAGAATAAGCCAGAGTCCCCAGTTTATTTAACGCCTCTTCATATAGTATGATTTCGAGTTTCCTCACTATTTGGTCATTTTTGATCCTCAGAAGCAAGCAAAATAAAAATACTTCAGATACAGCCTCATCGTCCTGAAACTGAGGAGGGCTATCAACTTCCTCATTCTAGAGACACATCACAGAACCCAATACATGAGCTTTACCGGCACTCACAGAATATAGCTGATTCATACTGAGTTCACCATCAACAGAAACTGCCCTTTTATCACTTCTCCCTCATCTCACACTTGTATTATTGGGTTTTCCACACCTAAGCAAAGGATTGCACCTCTTTTTGTAAAAGATGATTCACCATTCCAGCCAGTTGGGACTGATCCGGATTCTGATTCAACCTATCAGTTCCACAAACCGGTCCCAGAGTTAGGTCACAGACAAATTTTATCATTTCATCAGTGCCTTTAAGTTGTCAAACTTCTGAAAAGAACAAAGTTGGGGTAGTAGTAAATGGCACATAATACACACCTCTCTTCAGCCTGCCCTTGACTTTTTCAGTACCAAGCCAGTTTTTATTTCACCTAATTAGACTGCTATCAGCCCATCTTCATCTGCCCACACACAAACACAAAAGAAAAAAAAGTGGAATGGCACAGTTGTTAGGGAGGCCAACTTTGAAGCCACACTGCCTGGTCTCAAATTTCAGCTCTGCCATTTACTAGCTCTGTAGGCAAGTTCCTTAACCTCTTTATGTCCCAGATTCCACATCTGTAAAATGGGAATAGTTGGACCTAATTCACTGGTTATGAGAATTAAATTAGTTAACACACGCAAAACACTTAGAACAGTGCCTGGTATGTAATAAATTCGCCATAACAATAATAAAAACAGCAGGAGATTAAATAGTTTAGGTACCTCCTGTCATCCTCCTCCTGATGTTGTCTAGTCTAGTATCTTTATCTAAAAAGGGATGACCTAACTTGGTAGGTCTTGCTTTTTTCTGAACCTACACTATAGCCTGTGGTGACTAGTTCCTTTTAAACATGCTCAATAACCACAGACAAGTAAACATTTTGTTTAGGATCAAAGTTCATATGTTAAGAGGACAAATGCCACCTCTGGAAGAAACAGGGACACGTGTATTTATTTTCAGGCTTCAGGCCCCTCTCCTGTTGTCTACAAATTCTCATAGACTGCTGCAATTTGGCTTCTCACTTGAAATCCAACTCATCCAGGCCAGGAAATATGATTTCTGCTAGAACAGCTAAAAGTTCTCTTAAACGTCCACATTGATCCTGAGCTTTAAATCTTTTACAGACATTCATGCCCCATTTCCAGTCTGCAATCATTTTTTTTAACATAGGAGATGAAAAATCAAAATCAGAAGTAAGTGCTTATGGTGTCACTTATTAACGCCATGCCAGTCAACTAGGCAGAAAACCCAGACTTTCTTGTCCTTCTCGTGGTCCACATCTAACTAAAAAAGTTCTTCTTGCTCTCTTTAACATTTCTAGAAAGCCTGATCTTATTTGAGGGTTAATCTTTCCTGTTTTCTCAGTGGTCTGTGTCACACTTTTCCATTCATTTTTTATTTGGCATCATATTTCCATCTTTGGTGAATGCCCTTTTTCATGCTTGATCTCTTTAGAAATATACTGGCCCTCTTCCTCAATATCTCCTCTCTGGTTAGGCTGTAAGTGCTTGTTCTGACTCTTGAACATCTCTTTTTTAAAGAATCTTTTATTCATGGAATTTTTTTCTTTGAATGTGTTTGTTTTTTAATCTTCACCCGAGGATATGTTTTTATTGACTAGAGAGACAGAGAGACATCGATGTGAGAAACATTCATCAGTTGCCTCCTGTAAGCACCAGACTGGGGAACCCACGACCTAGATATGTGCCCCAACCAGGAATCAAACTAGCAAACCACCAGTGTACGGGACAACACTCCAACCAACTGAGCTATCCGGCAAGGGGTCTTTGAATGTTTTGAAGTTAATCTTCCAAAATAAAAGGCAAAGTCATTATTACAAAGCACTCCATTCTATTCCTTGATTAGCACAAAGTAAGGGTAACAGAGAACCACTTTCTCGGGATTACCTGGGCCTGTCATTTCAGAATTCCCAAGGATAAACTCCTTACGTATTAATGTAGAATTCTCCTTATTTCCTGAGGTTGAAGTTTTGCAAGTCAATAAAAAAATGATCTATATCTCTATGGATTAAATAAAGACAGAATCTAAGTCAGTTTTGAGCTAACCATTGCACCAGAGACCTACTGTTTTGCTTTATAAGATACTGAATGAGTTCTTCTGACATGGAACTCACTTAATGGTTGGCTCTACCCAAGTTTCCATTCTGACCTGAAGGTTGCAAAGGGGAGAGTGATGTCCACAAGTTCTGGTGAATTCTTTTCTTCGTAAAGTTCTTCTGGGAAAGAAGTGGAGTCCTTTACTTCAGGATACAGTTCCCACTTTATCTGCGTGTCACCTCCTTTCCTAAGCTCTGAGACTATTTTGGTTCCTTAACCCCTTCCGCCTAACAGGGATTCACAGGACTCAGAACTGGCCTCCGGAGATGCCCTGTCCACAGGCAGGGACAGGCCCAGAGGAGTGAAGCTCGGCGCCCATGAGCCACCGAGTCAGGTTAATTCTCCACAGGTTTAACAGCATTTTATACCAAAATGGAGCATCACTGTAAAAAAGACCCTGTTATTACTGACCGTATCTAACTTCTTTCATTTGGTTTTCTGCCCGTTCAAATCTCAAAATCTCTGCTTTTGCAACGCGTTTTTTCCACGCACGTAACCCTCCTCAAAGGACATATTAAAAGTAGACCCTTAAGTTCGTCCCCAAGACCACTACAAGACATTTTCAGGTGACTTCTTGGGAGTGTTCTTCACAATCTCAGATTTCAGGAGCCCTAGGATTAACCCACCTCGTGGCCCCTGGCGCTGCTTCCAGTAAACCGTCGGGGAAGGAGGCCACAGTGAACCTGACTCCGGAACGGAGACACCTGCAGGGATACAAGGGCGACTCCGCCTTTACAGCTCTTTGCACGATAGTGAGGGGTGAAGGGAAGTGTGGCCAAGAATGGCAACCAGACATACAACAGGAGGCCGCTGGCTGCTTACTAACGCCTTTCAGGGCCAGCTAGAGGCCGGGAAGGCCTGCAGAGGGGTTCCGCGGCTGCAGACGCCGTCAGAGCGGCCCGGAGAGCGGGGCCCACGCAGGCCCGCAGCGCGCACGCGCGGCCCGGCCTTTGTACCGGCGGCGGCCCTTTAAGACCCCAGCGTGCGTGCGCGCGCCCGCCGGCCGCCCCGCCGCGAGGGGCGCGGGGGGAGGGGCGGCGCTCCGCCCCGGCCTTACCTGCCCGCGTTCTCCGCTTCCATTCCCCGCGGCCGCTCCCGCCAACGGCTCCTCCTGCCACGCGAGCGAGTGACTGGTCGCTGTGCTATCGTGGCGCCCGTGCAGCGGTACGACAAGAACCAGACACTTGGACGCGATTGCTGGCAGAACTGGGGCCGCGGCTCACGCTCAGGCTCCTCCCCCAAGCCCCCGGCCCCCCTCCCCCCAGCGCAAACCCCTCTTTTGCGGGGCGCTTCCGCCTGTTGGGAGCCAAGTCCCACGACGTGTGGGCGTCACGTGTCGCAGGACAGCCCAATCAGGTTTGTGCGCCTGCGTTCTTCTGGCCGCTTGGCCTTTCGGGAAGGGTGGGGGACAGAAATGGAGGAGCGGGAGCGCGGTGCTGACGTAAGCTCTGGCCGTTCCCGCCCCCGCCCGCGCCCCGGAATCTTCAGGGATGGGGGTGATGAGTGAGGAAGGCCTCTGGGGACTCTGCGCAGGTGGGGCTGTTAGGCTGAGCAATCAGGGTCATCCAGGCCTTTCCACCAGAAATTTTATCTTGATTAAAAACTGTTTTGCATTAATCATCAAGCGTGACGTGGGCAATTGAAGAGCCTGTGGAATCAAAAAACGTGGGAGTCCAGGCCACTGTACCCTCTTGGGCCTCAGGTTCCTAATCGGTAAATGGAGTTGATAGTCAAACTGCTTTGTAAAATGTAAAACTTGACGTAAATCATTGTCTGCTTTAGTTTGGGTATATAAAAAATATTGTTTGAAGTCTATGTTGGTAGGTGCCATTCAGGCATATCGTTTTCTTTATAACCTTCCAGACTACTCCTGTTTTTCCTCAGTGGCGCTTACAGCTAGTTTTTGTCTCATTGGTTTTCAAGTTGTCACTGGTGTTTGTACAAGGACTTCATTAAATAACTTAATGGAGATAGCTTTTTATCTTTCTCTAGTTTGCATGATGAAAAACACGGCTACTGTATTAGTTAGCTTTCCCTCGTTAAGCTGTGGTAACAGATGACTCCAAAATCTCGGTGGTTTACAGAAACAAAGGTTCAATTCTCACTGATGTAACACGTGGGCAGGGAGATGGCTGTGGCTCTGTGCTTCATGTGGCTTCTTCTGGGATCCAAGAAAGGGCTTTCCTGAGTAAATACAGAATGATTAATTTGTGTCATGTCAATTGCTTAAAACTTTTAATATTTTGAGACTTTTCAGAACTTTTACCAATACGGTGTCCCTTAGTAGGTACTACTCAGAACCTTACTCATGGTGGGTACACATAAACCCTGACAACTGATGTGTATTCTTCTTGTAATGCAAATGCCTAACTTAAGGTTTGACTGCCAAGGCATTTATTTCAAAGAGTCATCCACTTCATAGACTGGCTATCTAGAATAAACACATTGCCAGACACACACACACACACACACACACACACACACACGCTATCTAGAATAAACACATTGCCAAACACACACACACACACACACACACACACAGGCTATCTAGAATAAACACATTGCCACACACACACACACACACACACACAGGCTATCTAGAATAAACACATTGCCAGACACACACACACACACACACAGGCTATCGAGAATAAACACATTGCCAGACACACACACACACACACACACACACACACACACACACACACAAAAGCTATCTAGAATAAACACATTGCCAGACACACACACACACACACACACACAAGCTATCTAGAATAAACACATTGCCAGACACACACACACACACACACACACACAGGCTATCTAGAATAAACACATTGCCAGACACACACACACACACACACACACAGGCTATCTAGAATAAACACATTGCCAGACACACACACACACACACACACACACACACACACACACACACAGGCTATCTAGAATGAACACATTGCCAGACACACACACACAGGCTATGTAGAATAAAGACATTGAGACACGGCCACCCACCACTAGATTAAAGAGCCAGGCAACCTCCCCCAACTGAGGCTTCTTTGTTTTAGGAATCTTGGTTGATTTCAATTAAGTGACCATTTAGGCTACTTGGTTTTTATTTTCCTTTTCCTGTGCTTTAAATTTCCACTATTTTGTTTTAAATTTACTGATAAGGAGTGAACTCTGAAGCCCTAGGCCCCCACCCTTGACCCCAGTAAAAGCATATCACTCTCTACCTGCGACCTCGCTGTGGGGCCCCAGGTGTGCTGTATAATTTCCAGATGTGGTAAATAATAAACCTGTATCGTTTCAAAGTTTCCTGATGGTTATTGCTGAAGGGTGTCTTGCAGCCATAATAAGAACTGTAAGGGCTGGATCAGTCACAACTTTGGTGTTGATAGGCTGAGACCAGTACAAAACAGGTGTCCATTGAATATTTCTTGAAATAATGAATGAATGCAGCACATCCTCTTTTTCTCTGTTTTTTCTAACCACCTGGCATCACAGTCTAGAAAAGTTTTAAAGCAGGTGGCTTGCTTCACTGGTTTTAAAGAGAGAATTCTGGTGACAAAATATGTGTAAAGAGCTGCAAACTTTTCTTAAGAGGTTTTCACTGAGAAAGAGTTACCTTTGGGCGGCCAGCTTTCCCTCACTGTGGGGTGCTGCACCTTCTGGGTCTGCTAACTCCATTTGTAACTTCAGCAGATCACGAGTGTGCTTAGTTCTGTCTTACAAAAGGAAGAGTTGTTGGGGAGCAGGACATTGAACTTGGGAATGGTGAAGCAATCAACAAAGTGGCTCCTATTCTATCAATGTCTCTCTCACCACGCTGAATCTGTCTGGAAGACAAACTTGTTCAGCTCTGAGCCTTGCTTGGGTAAGTCTGGGAGAAATCTCTCTTTGCCAAATATGCCTCTCCTTCAAGGAGACCTTGTATGATGGGACAACGAAAGAAGACCCAAGTCACTTCACTTTGTTTCCCTTTTCCTCCCAGTTCTCCTTCCTTTCAAGAACCTAGTAAGCTTGCTTACAGTGGTTGCCCAGGAAAGGAGGTGATGTGGAAAAATTAGAAACTTTTTGGGCATGATAGTTATGTTCATTATTTGACTAAGAATGGTTAGGTGCACACATATGTAAAAACTCGTCAAATTGTATGCTTTAAATATGTGGTCTACGTCAAGTACACCTTCCTGAGTGTTTAAAAAGGGAGTGTATCATGATTCATCTTATACATACAACCATAATCCTTCAGAATTGTCTTGCATTCTTTTGCTTAACAAAAATCAATCCATAACCAAAGCACAGCTTAAGAACTGCTGAAGTTAATATTGTCTATTTCAGGTTCACTCTTTTCCAGTAGCACCGTAGCACTAGTGTATAGCTGTCTCGGTGTGGATGTTTCAGTATCAAAGGACCTCCGGCACGAGGAGAGTGCTTTTAAACTTCACTCACTCCAGGGTGACCTCACCCAAGCACTCACTGCTCAGTGTGCCAGTCTCTACTCGCTTGGAAAAGGGAGTTAACGCAAGCAGTTTGTGCGTGCGAAAGGACAAATGGTGCAGTAATCCAGCCCAAGCCGAGCCGCAGATTTCACATCTGCCAGGGAAACCCTACTATAGGGAGAGCGATGAGGGAGACAAAAGCCTGGGCTGGGAAAGGTCTAAGAATCGGTTTACAGAAAAAAATTCTGGTTCCGGTCCTAAGTCCCACTTCCGCCCAGGTCACGTGCCTGCCCGGCAGAGCCCCCGCTTTCCCATCCGGCGGGCCCGAGCTCCTGCATTTCCAGTTCCGTCCAGTGGGCTCGGGCTCGGGCTCCGGCAGGCACTTCCGCCCGCGCTCTGCCGCTGGGCCCAGTGCCCTAGGTGCCCTCCGTGCCCTCCGCGGCGCACTCTGCCCGGGCTGCAGTTCCTCTCCTAGAGCTTGAGGGGGCGCGGGGAAAGCACGCGGGGTCGGCCTTCAGCTTACTTCCCCGGCGCTGCCTTTAAATTCTGAAGGCCCAGCGCCCCACGCTGAGAAACCACTGAAACCTGGTCTCGGGCCTGGAGGGGACTCTCGTTCGCCCTCTCAGCGCCCTCCTTCCATATCCCGGGGCTGCGGGTGGGCGAGAACCCAGGTGTCTGACTCTGGCCCCCGCTGCCGGCAGCTGTGAGGTGGTTTCCCGCTCGGTTTAGGCGGGAGCTGGGACCCTAACACCGCCGCTTTCCTCCCCACCCAGCCCGCCGACCATGCCCGCGGGCGTGCCCTGGGCCACCTACCTGAAGATGTTCACCGCCAGCCTCCTGGCCATGTTCGCGGGCTCCCAAGTGGTGCACAGGTACTACCGGCCGGACCTGGTGAGTGAGTGCAGCGGGGTCCTGTGCCTCGCTCTTGGACTACATTCTCCCCACAGCAACAAAAGTGATCCTAAAACGAAATCAGGAGCACATCTGCCCTGGGCCTAGGCCCTTATGATGGCATCCAGTTGCATTTAGAGCAATGCCATTTTCAGCTCTTACACAGTCTTAGGCAGAAATCATACGCAGGTCTTAACACAGTCTCGCACCTGCCTGCCGCTCGCCTTACCTTACACCATTTCTCTCCTTTGCCTTTGTTGCAGCCACACCAGCTTCCTTGCTGTTTCTCAAACTCATCAAGCTTGTTCCCACCTCAAGGCCAGACCTTTTCTCTTCTTGAAGTGCTTTTCTCCCAGATCTTAGCTTGGTTTCCTTCTTCATAGCTTCAGGTCTCTGCTCAAATATCTCCTCCAGCAATGAGGTTCCTTTGGACAGCTTCAGAAGGATTGCTGCTCTGCTATTATGTCTCAGTCCTTTGTTTCCATAGGGTACTCGTCACAGTTTGCAGTTATCTTATTAGTTTGTCTCTGTTTTTTGTTTTCTCCACAAAAGGACCGTGCCACAATAAGATACCACTTTATAACCACTATGGTGGCTGTTAATTAAAAAAAAAAAAAATCAGCTAATGACAAGTATTGGTGAAGATATGGAGAAACTGGAACCCTCATATAGTGCTGCTAGGAAAGTAAAAGGGTACAGCCCCTGTGGAAAACAGTTAAACATAGAGTTATCGTATGACCCAGCTATTCTACTTCTAGGTTTATACCCAAGAGAAATGAAAACATATGTCCACACAAAAACATGTACATGAATATTCATAGAAGTATTATTTATAAGAGCCAAAAAGTGGAAAGAATCCAGTTGTCCATCAACTGATAAATGGACATATAAAATGTAGCATATTCATTTAGTGGAATATTATTTATTCCTAAAAGGAAATGAAGTACTTGCGTGTGACAACATAGATGAACCTTAAAAACATGCTAAGTGAGAGAAACTAGCTACAAAAGACTACATGTTTTATAATCCCATTTATATGAAATGTCCAGAATAGACAAATCTATTGAGACAAAAAGTAGATTAGTAGTTGCCTAGAGCAGTGGCTTGGAGGCAGGACAACTGTGTGAAAATAGGGCTGATGGATGGACAACATTATGAAAATACTAAAGGCCATTAAATTTATACTTTAAATGGGTGACTGGTGTGGTATGTGAACTTGGATATCACTAAAGTGTTACCAAAAAAAAGTCACCTTCTCAGGCCTTTCCTGACCATCTTTCCTGAAGGCAGTTTTATATTTTTTTGCTCACTGTTTTATGCATGGTGGAGAGTCAGTAAACAGCGCAGGAATAAATTTCCAAATATGGAAAGCTTTATTTAAATTTGTGATCTGTCAGTTGATAGTAATGCAGACTCTCCCCCTGTAGAACTTAAGACATAGCCTGGATAATAAAGTCCTAACTGTAGGGCTAGAAAGGGACTTAAGATCAACTATGGGTTCTCATAATAAAAATTTATTGTTGAGTAGCAAGGGACTTTTTGTTTTTATACTCTTTATTTGCTTTGAAGTCTTTCAGGTCACATTTAATACAGTCTAAGAAAACACTGGCATCTTTTTTTTTTTTCTTTTTTTTTTAATAGACAATACCTGAAATTCCACCAAAGCCTGGAGAACTCAGAACGGAGCTTTTGGGGCTGAAAGAGAGACAACACAAACCTCAAACTTCTCAGCAGTAGAAACCTCAAAATACAACTCTACCAAGAACTCTGTGAATAATAAGTCTTAAATACATATATTTGAAATTTATTGACTCAAACTACTTGTACTTAAGCACCCAGTACAATGCTACCTACAGGAGGAGGTGAGCAGTAGATATGAACTGATGCATTGAGATTTATTTATGGTTTGACCTATGTTTCTTGAAAACTGCCAAAGCTTTCTTAAATGTATTTGATATTTAGTTGTGAATATCATGTGAGATAGAGTATTTGCAGTGATTCCTGCTCTTATAATTCTTTTTTTCTTAATATATATGGACTCCCTTGTTTATTGCAGTATTAGCCAAGGTGCAAAAACAACCCCAAATCTCCATCAACAGATGAATGGATAAGAAAGATGTTGTACATATATTCAGCCATGAGAAAGGATAGCCTGTCGATTCCGATTACAACAGGGATAAACCTTCAGCACCTTATGCTAAGTGAGATAAGTCAAACAAAAAGATGAGTATTGTTATGATATAACTTATGTATGGAATCTAAAAAAGTCAAACCTCTAACCCCTCCCCCCCAAAAAAAAAAACACAACGGAGAGTAAAATGGTGGTTGGCAGGGTGTGGGGACTGGGGGATAAGAGTGATAGTGGTTAAGGATACAAACTTGTGACAAGTAGTAAATAAGCCATAGAGATGTAATGCACAGTATAATGAATCTAAACCAGTGACTTTGAACTGGTGTGCCATGAGAATTTTTAAAATGTGATACCTGACTGTTTAGTCAGGGGCACTGACCTCTTTTCCCTTAGATTGTTAAATAAAAAAATGACAGCAGCCAACACAACAATAGTCATCTGTGTGAATGAATCAGAATTATACCCATTTTTTGTCAGGTGGGCAAAAAATATGATATATTTTTTGGTGTGCCACAGAATTTTAGTAATTAGTTTATGTGCCATGAGATGAAAAAGGTTGGAAATCACTGGTCTAGACAATAATACTGTACAGTATTATAATTATGTAATGTGGTAAATATTGCTACCACAGCAGTCATTAACAATATATGAAGGTGTCAAAGTAACATGTTGAACACCTTAAACTTACACAATGTTCCATGACAGATTTATTTAATTAAAAAAAAAAAAATTTCAAGCTACTAAAGGTCACACTGCTATATAATTTGCAATCAGTGTTGACTGTTAACTACTAGAAAAAGTAGTCATTACGGAGACCCCTTTGTAGAGTTCTCTTGATAGAAGGTTGAAGATGAAACACTAGAGAGACTACAAAAAGTTCAACGAGAATATCTCTCTCTGCCTCTAGACAAAATTAACCCTGTGTTCTTGGACTTGAACTCTGCAAAGACCTGAGGAGTATGCTCTAGGAACATGACCTCATGCCCCACAGGATCTAAAAATATACTAACTCCTCACCACTACAGTGGGTCCTTTTATGAAGTTAGTTCAAAATTAAATTACAACAGCCCTAACCTTTACACAGCCATGTGGTTTGTGATTCAGTAGTATACATAGACTTCCATATGAATTCTCTGGAAACAGAGATATTTATTCATGTAATTGTATAGCTTTATAAAGAAAAAATAACAAAGGCAAATGACTTAGAGCTAGAAATTCTTAAGTATCTTAGGATCTATTAATTTTAATATCTGCTGAATAGGGCAAACTGAAGTGGATAGCTAAATTTTCTTCTAGTTTCCCTTTCCTTTCTTAGTAGCTAAATCAGTGGGTATCTCTATAAACAAAGTCATGTTGAGGCAGTAAAGGTTAATTGTTTCACAGGACTACATATGAAACTAGTTATGTCTGTACTAGTTATTTCTATACTAATTATCTTTGTAATTATACAAAGATGTCACCATATTTACATTTTAATTCACTAGCATCTTAGGGAACATATTTCACTAAAAATAAAAAGCAGTTCTCTATTCAAAGAAGGTCTGGGGGGATAAATGGTGATGGACGGAGACATGACTTGGGGTGGTGAATACACAATACAGTATATAGATGATGTGTTGTAGAATTGTGCATTTGAAATCTGTATAATTTTGTTAACTAGTGTCACCCCAATATATACAATTTTTTAAAAAGTTAAGAAACATCTAGAAGAAAATACAAACAAGTATTCTAATCATAAAGCAGTGTAATAAGGCAATGGATGCCTTTTTGGCTGGAAAGAACAACGAAATATTTAAAATGATGACCAAGTGGATGCCAAATAGACTTCTTTTTTTTTTTTTTTTAATATGTCTACTGATTTCAAAGAGAGGAAGGGAGAGAGATAGAAACACCAATGATGAGAGTCATTGGCTGCCTCCTGCACGCCCCTTGTTGGGGATTGAGCCTGCAACCCTGGGCATGTGACCTGACCGGGAATCAAACCTCGATCTTCTGGTTCATAGGTTGATGCTCAACCGCTGAGCCTAAACTGCTGAGCCATGACGGCTGGGCCCAAATAGACTCTTAAATGATACCTAACAGAAAGGTATGATTTCACATGATTTGGAGAGCTTCTGAGTTGGTGAACACGTGGAGATGCTGGGAGAGGGCATGAGAGCTCCACACCCTTTCCCCATACCCTGTCCTGTTCATCTCATCCATCTGGCTGTTCTTACATTCAGCCGTTGACGTAAGAACATTCAAACCTGCCTCTCTTCCTCCCTTGCACATCCGTTCCCTTAATCATTAAACCTTCAAAACAATTAGGTCTGGTTAGCATCAGTCTTAGGAACAACCCTTAGGTCTTCACATCATTTTTCTTTTCTTTTTTTGGTATTTTATGCAACTTCCCCAAATCTCCAGAAAGATCAGATTTGCTTTTCTTGTTCAATGATTCTAATCTGACATCATGTGGATAGAATCACAGCATTTTTCTTAATTCAGGCAAAACCAGTTGTGGGTTTAGATGTTGTCTATATCTTTCAAATGACTCTATCATGCTCTCCGGTTAACAATGAAACGATGGAATTTTTAGAATTAACATCATTAAAATGTTCATACTACCCAAAGCAATCTATAGATTCAGTGCAATTCCTATCAAGATACCAATGATGTATTTCACAGAACTAGAATAAATATTCCAAACATTTATATGGAATCACAAAAGACTGAATAGCAGCAGCAATCTTGAGAAAGAAGAACAAAGTTGGAGGAATCACACTACGTGATATCAGACTATACTACACGGTCATAGTAATCAAAACAGCCTGGTACTGGCATTTAAACAGGCATATACATCAATGGAACAGAACAGAGAGCCCAGAAATAAACCCACACCTATATGGTCAATTAATATTTGACAAATGAGGAACGAGCATACAATGGGGTAAAGATAGTCTCTTCAATAAATGGTGATGGGAAAAGCCAAAAACAATGAAGCTAGACCACCTTCTTACACCATGCACAAGAAGAAACTCAAAGTGGATTAAAGACTTAAATATAAGACTTGAAACCATAAAAATCTTATAAGTAAGCATACACAGTAAATTCTTAGACATTTCTTGTAGCAATATTTTTCTGATTTATCTTCTCAGGCAAGGGAAACGAAAAAATAAACAAATGGGACTTCATTTGTAAACGTAAAAGTTTTTGCATAACAAAAGAAACCATTAACAAAATGAAAAGACAACCCACTGAATGGGAGGACATATTTGCCAATGATACATCTGATAAGGGTTAATATCCAAAATGTATAAAAAACTAAACACCAAAAGACCAAACAATCCAGTTTAAAAATGGGCACATGCCTGGCCAGGCGTGGCTCAGCCATTGAGCCTCGACCTAGGATCGAGGCGATCAGGGTTCGATTCCTGGTCAGGGCACAGGCCTGTGTTGCGGGTCCGATCCCCAGTCAGGGGCGTGCAGGAGGCAGCCAATCAATGACTCATCATTGATGTTTCTATCTCTCTCTCCCCCTCTCCTCTCCTCTCTCTGAAATCAATAAAGATATATTTAAAAAAAAAAAAAAATGGGCACAGGATCTAAATAGACACTTTTCCAGAGGATATACAGATGGCCAATAGACACAAAAAATGTTCAGTGTCAGTAATAGAGGAATGCAAATTAAAACCACAATGAGATGCCACCTCACACCTGTCAGAATGGCTATCACCAATAAAACAACAAACAAGTGCCTGTGAGGATGCGGAGAAAAGGGAACACTTGTGCACTGCTGGTGGGAATGCAGATTGGAGCAGCCACTGTGGAAGACAGTATGGAGTTTCCTCAAAAAACTAAAAATGGAATTGTCTGTGACCTAGTGATTCCACTTCTGAGAATACATCTGAAGAAACCTGAAACATTATGTGAAAGAATATATGCACTCTCTGTTCATTGCACCATTATTTACAATATCCAAGATTTGGAAGCAGCTCAAGTGTGCATCAGTAGATGAATGGGTAAAAAAGCTGTGGTACATTTACAAAATGGAATACTACTTGGCCATAAGAAAGGGAAAATTTACCTTTTGGGACAGCATGGATGGACCTAGAGAGTATTATGCTAAATGAAATAAGCCAGAGAAAGACAAATGCCATACGATTTCACTTATTTGTGGAATCTAATGAACAAAATGGAAACATAGAGATACAGAAAATAGACTGACAGCTGTCAGAGGGGAGTGGGGTTGGAGGCTTGGTGAAAAAATCTGAAGGTATTAAGCAAAAAACAACAACTCATAGACTCAGACAACGGTATGGTGATTACCAGTGGTAAAGGGAGGAGGAGGAAGTTAGTATAAGTTAGTATAAATGGCGACAGAAAGAGACATGACTTTCTGTGGTGATCACACAATGCAATATACAGATGATGTCTTATAGAATTATACACTCAAAACCTATATAATTTTATTTGTCACCCCAATAAATTCAATAAAGTTTTAAAAAAAAGTACTGTTTGTTAAGTTGAATTGAGTTGAAATATTTCAAGTGTGAAGTTCTTTTGGAATTGTGTACATAACAAAATTCTAACAATTATAACTTGGACTGTTACAATTTCTTTACCTCCAAAGTTGAGAAACCATGTTAATTTTTCTTATAAAATATATTTTAAAGATAACTGAAAAACTTAAATGAGCATTGTTATGGGCTGAATTGTGTCCACTCCAAAAGACGTTGAAGTCCTAACCCCAGTACAGGTGAATGTGACCTCATTTGGGAGTAGGGTCTTCGCAAATGTAACGGAGCTAAGATGAGGTCATTAGGGCGGGCTTTTACCCAGTATGAATGGTGTCTATTAAGGAGGAGGGAAAGGGCGCTTAAAGACAGACACACAGAGAGCCTGTGACAACAGAGGCAGAGACAAGTGATGCAGCCACAAGCCAGGGAACACCAAGGGTAGAGGGCCACCACCAGAAGCTAGGAAGAGGCAAGAGGGATTCCACCCAGAATCTCAGAGCATGGCCCTCCTGACACCTGGATTTCAGACTTGTGGCCTCCACAACTGAGAGGATAAATCTCTGTTGCCTTAAGCCACCCAGTTAGTAGTACATTGTGATAGCCCTTGGAAACTAATTTCAACTCTTTTCTGAGTCTAAATACAGGACAAAAGTAATATATAGAGCAGGTGGCAGTTTGTTCAGGGCTGTTTTTCCAAAAGAAGTTTTTCAGAATTCTGCGTTCTTAAAGATAATGTCTAGGCTTCTTAGCCAGTTAGCAAATTGCTCCATGACATAGATCTTTGGGGGTCAATGTTGAAATCTTAAATATTAAATCCATAAGTGCAACCTAACCACTGTTGTTTTACTCTCCATAGTAAATACCCTTTTCAGTTTAATAGTATAAAGCAACTACAGGTAAATGAAATGGTTTATGTCCCACCTTATACACAAGCTTGCTCTTTGCTGCCATGTCACTTGGTACCTTACACGCTTCCAGCACAAAGAGGATCCCCAGTTGTCAATGACGGGTGAGCAGTAGCCTACCCTAGGAAAAGGCTAGGATTCTGAGGTAGAAGACTGAGCTTTTAGTTGAGAATGCTTGCTGTTTGCTATTTTATTTACTGTGACCTTGTGCATGAGATGTATCTTCTCTGGATCAAATTTCATAGCTACAACTAGTTTTTTTCTTGGGGAGAAAAAAAATCGTATACCTTACAAAATGGTGAAGCTTGCCACAGCTGCAATTGCAAGGGCTTTTTATCAAACTGGAAGAAGTTTGACTTTAAAAAAAAAAAAAATTTATTGATTTCAGAGAGAGGAAGGGAGGAGGAGAGAGAGAGAAACATTAATGATGAGAGTCATTGATTGGCTGCCTCCTGCACACTCCTGACGGGATAGAGCCCACAACCCATGCATGGGTCCTGACCGGGAATCGAACCCCAATCTCCTGGATCCTAGGTCGATGCTCAACCCCTGAGCCACACCCAGCCAGGTGGCTTCTTTTTTAATTGATTAAAAAATGGGTTCCCAAACACTAATTCAGTAATTTTAATCTAGGTGCCTAACTGCCTCAAATTGGAATTCCAAAAATTTCAGGAAGGATATTTGATTTAGTAGAAATCAAAAATAAAATCTTTTAACTCTGAACTAGTTTCAGCAGTTGAGTTTGCTAGTGGAGTTTTCCTCATTGCTAAATTAACATTTTCAAGTCCTAGGTCTCCACAAACTTCAGTATATGTACACCAAATTGGTGCACTTTGATAATGCATATTGTAGATAACCAGTGAGTAGCTCATCAATCTCCAAAGTGAAGGTCCAGGGCACTGAAGAAAGGCCTGGCCCCTTGGGCCAGTGTGTGCATAAGGGGAGGACCCTCATGCCAAGGATGAATGCAGTGGACCATACTTTAAAAGCACTCCCCTTCCCATACCTTCCTTTAAAGGTTCAGAGTAATGGGTTTGGCTATTGAGGATGAGTCATGATTTGAGCCCAACTCTCCTATAAGACAATGGCTTCATGAAGGCGAAAAAATTTTGTAATATTAAAATACCTAGAGTAAAAATGTTATTTCAATAATTGCTGATTCTAAGTGACTTTCGCCAAGATATATAGTTTTCCTTCTTTGAAGTTGACTCCTCTTCCCCCACATTGTGAAAAGTATACAGTTTGGTGGGTGTAGGAATGTGCCATCCAGATTCCCCAGGGAATATGCAACTGAATGTGTTTTCTCCCTAGCCAGTTAAAAAATAAAAAAGACTACCATTTTGGATGGCTACATGACTAGTGAAATTAGAGAAGCTATTTCTCCCATAAATAAAAGTACGTTTCAAAAGAAATAGGTAACTCAATGAGAATCTTACTCTGTATCTGTAATTATCTCTGTGGTAGCATTATGGGTGATTTTCTAAAGATTGCCTCTTTATTTTGGAATAAATTTAGATTTACAGGGAAATTAGACAGTAGTTTCTGTATACCTTTCCCCATTTCCATGAATACTATCATAAGTTACCACAGTACATATGTCAAAACTAAGGAACCAATTAACGTTACACCCCAGCCCTCACTGGGGTTTCACATTTTAATCCAGGTACTCTATTGCACTTAGTTGCCCATCTTAAATTTGTGACTTTTTCCTTGGTTTTAACCTTGAAACTTTTGAAGAGTACTCTTCACATATTCTAGGTTTGTCTGATGTTTTTCTCGTTAGGCAACGGCGGTTGGTTTTTGGAATGAATACCAGAGGTGAAGTGCCCTTATCACATCATGTGAGTGGGTACATGACATCACTGGTGATACTAACCTTGATCACTTGGTTAAGGTTGCAGCTGCCAGGTTTCTCCACTATTCTCACTATTTTCCCCTTTCCATACTTTTTTTTTTTTAACCTTCACCCAAGGATATTTTTTCCAATGCTTTTCAGAGAGTGGGAGGGAGAAACACATCGCTTAGTTGCTTCCCGCACTGGCTCCGACTGGGGCCAGGTATCGAGCCTTCAATTGAGGTACGTGCCCTTGGCAGGAATCGAACCTGGGACCCTTCAGTCCGCATGCTGAAGCTCCAACCACAGCCAAACCGGCCAGGGCCTACTCTCTTCTTTAGAAGACACACAGTCCAGCCCACACTCAAAAAGAGGGTTAAGCTCTACCTCCTGGGAGAACATCTACCTACATATCTGGAATTCTGTAAGAGGATTATCTTTTCTGTCTATAAATGACTTTCTAACATTTTTTTAAATTAAACGATAGGCAAGACACTGAATATTTGGGACCTTTTTTATTTTTATACACATGACAAGATTTTACACCAAGAATAGTCAGTTAAATAGTACAAATTTACATTCATGAGGAATGTTAAAAAAAAAATTCAACTAAAAAACCCTCTTCTTCCTGTGACCCACGATTTCCAACATTTTGCAGTGCAGGGGAGAATGGAGCTGGGGGAAGCATCCAAAACAAGTCTCTCCAAAAAGAAATGACTTAAATTTCACATTCCTTCTCCACACAGGATCCAAATGGTGAGAGTGTAATTTACAATTCATCTTTTTCAGCTGTAGACTTCTGTGAAAATAAACATCAGAAGACATTAAAAAAGCAGAAATAAAACCCCTAGCTCACAGAAGGTTCATATATGGAAAAAAAAAAAAAAAAAAAAGAATGGGCCAAGCCTATTTCCATTATTTCAGCTGTAGACTAAAACCTCACCTTGCTAATCTGCAAAAAATTTTACATAATTTAGAACCCTACAAGATCAACAGTCCCTGAAGACAAAGTTTAACACCTTAATGTTACTCTATAGTAAGGTAGAGCAAATGGCAAAGAGCATAAAAACATTGTGTGCTAAGGAAAAGTCTGTTTAAAAACATCTCAAGAATGGATGACTGAAAAAAAAGATTGAAGTGGGAAAATCAAAATAGATACATTAACGAAAAAAGTGATTTGCTCCAGCTTTTGAATTTGCTGTCTATCTGGGGCAGATTCCTCTAAGTCTGACTTCCTTATATTACAGCCTGACTTCACCAGAACTAAGAATACAAGTCCCACTTTTGATTGGCTACCTCTGTTTCTTCTTCGTCTGTTCCGGCGTCCATGTCTTCGTCTTCGTCTTGCTCTGTGTCTTCTGCAGTGTCCTCTGTTGTTTCTTCAGGTTCTTCTTCAGGTTCTTCTTCAACCTAAGGGCAACATTTATGAGCCCATTAATGGATATATTTTCACTTTGCTCATTTAAATGTATAAGGTCATACTAATTTCACAGTTCTCCAATTATTAACAGTCAAGCTAACAAAAGGAAAAAGGAAAATAAAAGCATGTAAAGGGAGAATTTCTGTTTAATTTCTAGCACAATGCATGACACTAGGGATTCAAACATTTAAAAAATTGTTTCTAGCCCAGCCGGCGTGGCTTAGAGGTTGAACATTGACCTATGATCCAGGAGATCACAGTTCAATTCCTGGCCAGGGCACATGCCTGGATTTTGGGCTCCATCCCCAGTGTAAGGCATGCAGGAGGTAGCCAATCAATGATTCTCTCATCATTGATGTTTCTCTCTCTCTCTCTCCTCCTCCCTTCCTCTCTCTGAAATCAATAAAGATATATATTTTTAAATTCTCAAAAGTAGAAATTAGTCCAACTTCTCAGTTATATCACTTAAACCATGGGAAGTCTATTCTTAAACAAAGGAAAATGAAGCCTATGTGGGAAGGCTGGGAATACAAACCTTTGCATCAGGGTCAATGTTTAAACTGAGGCGAAGCATTCTTTCTATTCTATCTCCATATGCTTTAGTGTCTGGTAAAAGATATCCTGACCTCAGTGTTGCTGTTTCAAACAAAACCACGGCAAGATCCGAAACTGTTTTGTCATCTTCGTCTTCCTGAAATGGAAGAAATCACACTTGATTAAAAGGTACAAAAGCATTCACGATAAAGGAGTATGGCTGTGTGTAACATTACTCACCTTGACTCGTCGAAGCATGTCTTTGATCAGCGGATGTCTGGGATTGATTTCAAATGTTTTCTTCTGGCTGGCATAGTAACTGTTAGGGGGTAAAAACGAACATTAACAAACATCAAATTTTAGGGCCCATATATTTCCTTTTTTCTATTACTCACTTTCATAATTACAGTGAACAGCTTTTGGAGAGATCAAGATGTACTTATATTGCTACATCATGCTTTACCTTTTTCTGGTTAATCCTCACCTGAGGATATTTTTCCCATTGACTTCTAGAGAGAGTGGAGGGGGGAGGGAGGAAGAAAGGGGAGGAGGCATCGATGTGAGATACATCGAATGACCAGGAATCAAACCCACAACCCTTTGGTACACAAGGAGAAGCTCTAACCACTTAGCCACACCAGCCAAGGCAATGCTTTACCTTTTATACAGTAATTTTTAAAAAATATGTATCTTGCCCGGCCGGGAGTGGCTCAGTGGTTGAGCATCGACCTAGGATCCAGGCGATCGGGGTTCGATTTCCGGTCAGGGCACATGCTCGGTTTGCGGGCTCGATCCCCAGTCAGGGGCTTGCAGGAGGCAGCCGATCAATGACTCTCTCATCATTGATGTTTCTCTCTCTCCCTCTCCTTTCCTCTCTCTGAAATCAATAAAGACATTTAAAAAAAAAAAAAAAAAAATATATATATATATATATATATATATATACACACACATCTTTATTGATTTCAGAGAGAGGGAGGGAGAGAGAGAGAGAAACATTAACGAGAGAGTCATCACTGATTGGCTGCCTCCTGCATGCCCCCGACTGGGGATCGAGCCCGCAAACCGAGCATGTGCCCTGACTGCTTTACCTTTTAAAAGGGGGTGGACGTGGTTAGATTAAAGTCAAAGAGAATTATTATATTTACTAGTGAATCCCAAGTGCCTAGAACACTCTGCTTGAGTGGATGAACTGATTCAATGTCTTGTTCATCCTCACTTCCAGAGTTGGAGTCCTCTAGGCAGACTCTGAGTGTGCTCAAATAACACCTTCTCCATGATGCCTTCACCACTATGGTTCCAAGAAAAATTAATTGCTTCTTTTATCTGAGCTCAGTTCCCAATTCTGAACATATCTTCATAATTTCTAGCATTGTACTGTCAGTTGTGACTGTTCTCTCTCCTATAGCTGCATGCTGATGAGGACAAGGAGGCACTACATCTGTCCCCATCTTGGTATAACCATGATCTGTGCTGGGCTTAGAAGATTATGACTTGCTTTGTCACCCCAACTAATCTGAATGGCACAAAGACAGCAGTAATGTCTACTTTAGACTATCAATGGATAAACACAATAGTGTTGAAATGTTTGTTGAATGAAAGGTAACTTCCTGCTAATGAATGGATAAGCAGAAACCTCCTTCCCCACCTGAAATTTATAATCTAGTGAGGGAACAAACAAATAAGCAAGATAGCACCTTAGCATTTTATTGCTTAAACATACTGGTGAGTTGTGCTAACTATGAAATGTATGTGCATATATGTATGTACATATTTATTTTATTTTATTTTTTTAATTTTTATTACTATTTTTAAATATATCTTTACTGATTTCAGAGAGAGAAAGCGAGAGGGAGAGGGAGAGATAGAAACATCAATGATGAGAGAGTCATTGATCGAGCCCGCAACCCGGACATGTGCCCTGACCGGGAATCGAACCCTGACTGTCTGGATCCTACGTTGACGCTCAACCACTGAGCCACGCCCGGCCGGGCTGTACATATTTATTTTAATAAATACATTTGTGAGAAGAATCCTTAAGTTAGACCTTGGGGAAAAAGTATGATGACTAGGTAACAAATAAGAAAGAAGTTATTCCAGGTGGAAGAAAGAATAAAGGCAGGGAAAAAGCTATTTTTCAAGGCTACCACTGTGACAATAAAACATAAGCTTGAAATACTTATTTCTTTATAAAGGGTATCAAAGATCCACTTATCTCCAGTACTTAGACCTTGAGTTCAAAATACTTGTTAACTCATGGGTCATATTTTACCTTTAATTTTGTGGGGCATACAATTTTGAGGAGAGGTGTGGTGTTTAAAAAAAGATTTGACTCATCTGAAAAATATAACTGTCATTGACCTCATCTGTAACATCTAAAAATGTAAAAGAGGTCTAGATACCAAGCCAAGCATACAGTCTAATGAAAAGGTAAAGACAATTTATGTGTAACAGATTAAGAAAATTTGCATTCATATATAAAATATAAATGAGCCCAAGACCTTTTCTTTATCAATCTAATGTAGGAAGAATCCCTTTGTAAACTTATTGTCTACCTAAACATACAGTGTTTTAAGTGTCCACTATATATTAAGTGCCTACTATATAGTGTCCACTTAAAACACACCAGTTCTTTAGAAGATAATGCCAGCTTCTATAGGAAGGCTGGACAAGAGCTAACACTGTGGCAGGGACTTTCTTTTCCCAAGAACACTTACTTTGTAGAGATGTCCTTGCCTGTTTGGTAGGCTTGAGCTTTCATGATTCTCTCCATGTTGCCAGACCATCCGTACTGGCTGGCCACAAGGGCACACGGAGACTCTGTCAGGCGCTGAGATACCACAGCCTTTTCAATCTTAGGATAAGAAACCAAAGTTAGATACATATACATACCAATAGTTAAGCTCTCTCAATAACTGCATTTCAAATCTTCAAGGATTCATCACTTACGATCATAAACAGAGGCAAGCCATTAAAGGACCTCTCATTCAGATTTGTAGGACATACTTCATTTAATAATCTTAATTTTTCAGTCAGAAATACTTAACCACCAACTTTTAAAACCATATAAAACTTAAACTCAACCTATAAAAATTTAAGTTACTATAAGAGCAATATTAAACTACAAAAAAACTTTCAATTATAAAGGAAAAAACACACCCAGCATCTATACGTAGGGTAATCACTACTGTCCTTTAACTCTTGGTAATTCCGAAATTTTAAGTTAGTCCTCCCAATAAATGAACCACAATATTAAATGTTGTCCTCACAAGTTTTAATGGTTACAAAGTAACCAGTTGCAAACTTTAATTTGACATAACAATTTTTTTAAGAAATGCAGATACTAAACTTTTCACACTTTCTAATTTGCAGAAGAATACCTTGTCCTTGAGGGCTTTATCTTTCATCCAGTTGAGCAGAGGCTCAAATTCTTTCTCAATTGCTTCACGATTCTCCTTAGTTTTCTCACTTTCATCAAACTTCACTCCTTCCTTGGCAACGTTCTGGAACCTCTTCCCATCAAACTCAGGAAGAGCCTGGATGCAGTATTCATCCACAGGTTCTGTGAGATAAATAACTTCATACCCCTTTTTCAGAAGTCGCTCAACAAATGGAGAAGATTCGGCCTACAAAATAAAGGGAGTTTAATTTTCCAAGTCTAGCCTTGATATATTTATGTATTCATCCCAGCAGCTATGTTTACATACTAGTAACAACCTCATTTACAGGTAGACAAGAGGTGCAGAGAATGTAAGTGACTGACTAGGCCTCATACCTACTACAGTTCAAAATTACAATTAAGTTTCCTTTTTGTTCTCAAGAGTTGGCTGTAACTGCCCAGCTATGAACCATAATCCCCAGCAGCTGGAGCTCATCTCACCTCTTTTCTGCTGGACCCAGCCATGAAGTAGATTTTGTCTTGTTTCTCCTTCATTCTTTCCACATACTGGTCTAGACTAGTAATGTCACTTGAATGATGAGAAGACTGGAACCTGAGGAGTTTAGCAAGACGTGTTCGATTTGAGTGGTCTTCAATCACACCAAGCTTGATGTTGGTACCAAATTCTTTCCAGAAAGTATCATTGTATTTCTCATCAGCAATCTTTTTGATCATGTCCAGAGTTTTACGAACAAGCTTCTTTCTAATCACCTAAACAAAATTAAAGAATAATTGATCAGAGAACTTCACTTCAAACTTCTGAAAACCTACAAGATGTAAGGTAGCAGGGAAGTAGTGGGACGTAGTGGAGAAAAGATACAAAGACAGGGCATCGTCACTGCCATTTGTCAAGGGGCAGGGGATGGTGAGCACTCCCATGCTGGACTGAGCGGAAACTAAGTTGTCAGTGGAAATAGTCACAAGATTGCTTTAATTTTTATACTGTAACTTTAGACCAGGTAGAGAGAGAGAGAGAGAGAATGTGTGTGTATGTATGTGTTCACTATATAATTATTTTGACTTTTTTGTATGTTTGAAAATTTTTTATTACATAATGGGGGGGGAAATTATGAGATTCTCAGGATTTGAGAATTCCAGAGTAAAATTACATTCATCTAAACCACCGACTAGCTCAAAATGTGGTGAGACTAACGAAAACTATCCTCTGTGGCCCAATCAAAGAGCAAAGAAGCCAGTCTCTCCCCAGAGACACTCACCTTAAGTAGTTTATGTTGCTGAAGAGTCTCACGGGAAACATTCAAGGGGAGATCATCTGAGTCCACCTACATATGGCAAAAGAAAGTCAGTGAGCAATAAAAAACACTGGAAAAAAAACAGCAACAAAAAAATAGCCCCCACTATAATCCCTTCTCCCAATCTTCAGATACTTACAACACCCTTGACAAAATTAAGGTATTTGGGCATCATATCATGGAAGTCATCTGTGATGAACACTCGGCGTACATAGAGCTAAACAGAGACACACACACAAAAAAGGTTACCTTCTGGACACTGTACTTTCAAATTTAAAATTACATTTACATTACTTCAAAGCCCACCTTAATGTAATCGCTCTTCTTAGATCCATATTCATCAAACAGACCACGTGGAGCAGATGTAGGTACAAATAAAATTGACTTAAAGGTAACTTCCCCTTCAGCAGTAAAGTGGATATAAGCCATGGGGTCATCGCTTTCCTATGGAAAGTTGGCATTTAGTTATTCAAAAGGGATGAAAAACTACAGTACAAATGCTTAGCAGTTTATTATGCAGTATAGTACAGTTTAGCATTTAATAGAACTCGGGAAGGTTCCACATGTGTAAAAGAACAGGTTGGGAAAACCACCATCCTGCCTAAATGACAAAATCATATACAACATTTCAAGAGTGTACTGGTCAACCATAAAAAGTACTTAGGAGGTTTCTCCCATGGAATTTGGACTATAGCAGTAGATAGAAGAGTATATAAATAGCTACAAAAGTATAAAGACAGAAGTTCTCTAGACTGCATTATCCATTACTGTACCCCCCCATGTGGCTATTCCAAATTGAGATGTGATTGATGGTAAGTGTAAAATACAGTCTTTGAAGACACAGTACAAAAAACCCACCAAAAAGTAAATTACAATTTTTTATATTGATTACATGTTGAAATAATACTATTTTGGGTATGTTGGGTTCAATAAAATATATTAACAGTTAACTTTACCTGTTTCAACTTTTTAAAATATTTAAGGTAAAGTTATTTGGCTCACATTATATTTCTAATATAACTGCCCTAGATGAAGTACCTTTATATACACTAGGACTTTAGAGAACCAAGGGAAAGTTTTTAGAGGTAAAGCTTAAAAGATGGTTGGATGTTAACCTAAGGAGAACAAAGAACCAAAGGGTCTGTGTTAAGTAACAAATCAACAGATAGACTAAAGAGTAAAGAACAAATGCAATCATAGAATATTAAGTTTTATCTAGCCATGTTAAGTGCATCAAACTATTCTATTTTGTACAAAATGTGGTTTGGGGAAACATTAACTTGAAACAATCTTAATCTCTGCTAGTTTTGGATTCTTAAGAGTTATAAGAAGAGATCAGTAAAAGAAAAAACAGAGTTAGTAATTATTCCTACCTACAATTACCTCACAGTAATTGTTTGATGATGTTGTAAACAAGCTCTTTAAATAATATGTTAAAAGGCCACTCAATAACACAACTTGTTTTATGGGTTCTGCAGTAGAAACCAAGCACGTACCCATGGAGGTATATTCTTTTCTATAACACAGACCCTTTGGCATCCTGGTGGAGCCTACAGATTTCTTCTCAGAGTAATTTTTCAATGCATAATATAAATACACAAAAAGGAAACCAACTGTAAAGTACCCACATGTGGCTTTAAAGCAGTTATAAGTTGTTTTAAACTCATTTTGGAATTTAGTAGTTTTTTATCATCACATTTTCTAAACAATACTTACCTTGGAAAACGACTTGTAGAAAGCTTTATACTCATCCTCCTCTACTTCTTTCGATGGTCTCTGCCATATCGGTTTGATATCATTCATAAGTTCCCAGTCCCACACCGTCTTCTCAACCTGAAGTTAACAGCATTTAATGAGTATCTCCAGCAGTTAAACTAGTGAAAACCATAGCTTTAGTACACTTCAGAAAAGAACATGGGAGGAACAAAGGATACAAGGATATCTCTAATCTAGTATGGTCCCTGCCAACCATATAAAAAATAAAGATAAAATAAAATGAAAGGGTTTCTCAGCATTTAAAACTGATTTAAGATTGATATTTAATACAAAAAAGGCAACTGGTTATCACTGTAATTGATAAAAGCAAATTTTTTCATTATTTTTAGCTAAAATGTTATTTCTTGAAAATGTTTTGAGGTTAGGATATACATATTTCATGACTTACAGAAACCCAACATCCTACAATAAAAATTCCTCAAAACCCACAACCACAACTTCTACCTACTGCTTCCTGAGTAGGCATGAGAACTACTTTTATAGTTAATATCTACATGTCAAAAGATGCAGAATGCTTTTCTAAGAGTTTAAACTTCAAAATATAAGCCACCAGTCCTGAGCAATATATAGAAGTCAGAAAACTCTTATAAAAATGAGCTGTGTTTGGTACTTACAACTTTCTAGAAGGGGAAAGACACACACAAAGTCCTCATTTTTAAAAGATGGACTTACCATTGGAAAAAAGCAACATTTCAGAACTGAAGCTTGCCTCAAATCAGTGCACACTTAGGTTTTCTAATACATCCTGAGCAGTGTTTTAGGTGGGGGCATGAACCAGACTTACTTTTTTAGTTTTTGGTTTCTTTTCTTCGTCTTCTTCTTCTACTGCAGCCTCATCATCAGATTCTTCCTTTTCTTCTTTTGCGGCTTCTTCTTCCATGGGTTCCTCAACAGTTTCAGTCTGTGAAAGTAGAAAGTAGAATTATGGTTAGACTCACTTCTTTAATGACTTGGATTTCATCTATAGAGTATAAAACAAAATGACAGCTCAAAAAAATAGGGCTTCTTTAGCCCAGCCAGGCGTGGCTCAGCGGTTGAGCATCAACCTAGGATCCAGGAGATCATGGTTCGAATCCCAGTCAGGGCACATGCCTGGGTTGTGGGATTGATCCCCAGTGGGGGGTGTGCAGGAGGCCCCCCAACAATGATTCTCTCACCATTGGTGTTTCTCTCTCTCTCCCTCTCCCTTCCTCTCTCTGAAATCAATATTAAGATATATTTTTAAAAAATAAATATATATATATAGGGCTTCTTTATAGAAAACCCCAAGTATCCTGGAGAAAACCACACTTAACGTTCTTTACACATTAAGTATGTGCGAAGGTGATGCATATCAATTTTTAGCAATACAGATTTACCTTGCTGCTCCATACATAAATTGGAAAGTTTATGAACTGTGAGTACTTTTTGACGAGATTTTTAATTGTATCCAATTCAAGGTAATCAGATGCTTCTTCTTTTAAAACAAGGCTGCAAGGGAAATAAGACATTTACAGACACATCCATGGTGTAGAAGAGCTGATTATAAATTTGCCTTCATGACAATGCTAACAGCCAGCAGTTCTGTTTAATCCAAGATATCCTCTGTTAAGAACCAATAAGGATTTGTGAGCTAAATACACCACATATGTGTATGGTAAAAGGAAGAATCCTCCTTGCATTCCCCCAAGTGGAGAATAGCCCTTAGGTCCAAGTAGAAAATGTTCCTAACCTTCTAAATATATGGAGGTTTTTCATTTGAAGAACTGCAATCTTAAGATAGCTCAAAGTGAGAAAACATTCTGGAGAAAAGTGGAATTATATGCACTCTGAAAATTAGTCTAGAAATCAAATGATTATTATAGATAGTGAACCCCTAATAAAAAATATGTTCCTTAAAAAAGCTAAAAAATTAATCTGAACTATTATTATATCTGCACTATCCAAAACAGTAGCCACCAGTCAAATGTAAGTATTCAAATAAAATGTAAAATTGGTTCTTTAGTTGCACTGCTACATTCCAAGTACTCAATAGTCACACATGGCTGAAGGCTACCATAGTAGACAATGTAGAGACACAACATTTCCGCCAGACTTCTATTGGACACACGGTTTAGCTAACCCTAATACTGAAAATTACAGCACTGTGTCTCCTCTGCTTCCTTACTGCCCCTTCTGCAAACCCTTCCCTCCATCCACCAAAAATAACAAATCACAACACATTCTCAAACACAGCAGGTAGCACGTATCTTGATGTTTGTGCTCCCAATAAAAATGAAGGATATTGTATCCATGGTTCCTTTCCTGCCTCAAAAAGTTAAGAGTTTAGTAGCATTTGCCAACAAGACAGACAGTATACATTATACAGCCTAATTAGGTGACTAAGTCTCTGTTCTCAGAGCAGAGTACATCTTAGAGATGCTGGGTTGGGGAAGGGTTCAATTTTGGATACAAACTAAAGCTGATGGTTTGACATCTTAGATATTTAAATGGTAATTAGATATATAAACAGAGCCCAGTAGTGAGATCTAGAGCAGGAGTTGACAAACCATGTGTGGCTGGCGCACATAAGAAATTTCATCAGGATACAACTTCATCATATATTGTCTATGGCTGCTGTCAGCTGTAGCAGCAGAGTTGTGACATGTGACAGATCCTATAGTCCACAAGCTTCAATTATTTACTAGCCAGCCCTTTAAGAAAAAGTTTGCTGACTTCTGATGTAGACTAAGAATATAAATTTGAGAACCCTGAGAAAATTCTGGAACCTGAATTTACAACTGTAAGATTAAATGAGGAAAACAAGGACAATGAGAAAAGGGCTGGAACTGAACTTTTAAAGAAAGAGAACATCAACATTTAAGAAATGGGCAAAGGAAATATGAAAAGATATGTAGGGTTATGGAGACTAGGTAGTGGATTGTCTTAAGGAGCATCTAGCAGAAAGCCAATTCTGTAGAACACACCACAGAAAAACTAAGAAAACAGACAGAAAATCTATTGCTGGGAGTAATGTCAGTTAAAAAATACCTGAATCCACTGGATTTAGCAACAAGGATTACTGGTAATGTACTTCAATGGAAAGGTGGTGGGTAAAGTAAGCACGACAAAAGATGAAGTAGCAGCAAAGGCAAGTGGACTTCTTTTAGCTCAGCCGTGGAGGGGGAAAGAGTAGAGTGTGTGCCTGGCAGAAGGGAGGGTGGTACCGCCCACCCCTACCCCAGGGACCAGGGCATGCTTACACTTTGATGGGAAAGAGGGAGGTGTGTGGGAAAGGCTGACTTTAAGAGATGGAGGAGGAATTAATTTATGCTTAGTCTCTGAGGAGGTAAGATGAGAGGTGACAAGTGGAGACCAGCTGTAGGGGAAAATGTAGAATACCACACTCACTGTGGCAGGAAGGGCAGAAGCGATCCACCATAGTGATCTCATTATCTCATTTAATGCTCACAAAATGTTTCATAAGGGTGCCACAGGCGCTAGTTTAGGGGCACGAACAGAGATGAAGTCATGTCTGTAGGGCAGGATTGTGACCTCGTCACTTCCTGGCCTTCACTCTCCATTTTCCTTTGGCCACTGCAGACTCCCAGTTCCTCAAATGGGCCTCCTGTCTCTGAAATTTTCAACATGCTGTGCTTGCTGCAGGGAAAACCTGAACTTAGCACTATTCCAGAAAGTCCTCTGGGAAGGGAGGTGTCCCTAGCTTCCTCTGTAGCATTTGCCATCTGAAACGACTTCATGATTCTTCTCCTTACTAGAATGAGCCTCGTGAGAGCAGGGACTGCATCAGTCTCATGCTCCACTGTGGCCTTAAACCCTCACAGGTAACAGGCACTTCAATGAGCACCTGCTGAATGGATGGTGTGGTGGGAAGACTTGAAGGAAAAGACAACTTTGGCCAGGGAAAGCAGAACCTGCTGTAAAGTTCCATTTGTGTGTCACACATCCATGCTACTTGGATAAAGCTGTTCTGGGTACCTTATTCATTTGTACAAACGCGTGCTGGTTAAGTGTCATAGTCTGGGAACAGAGCTGTCAACAAAATGCTTGCTTTCGTAAAGCGTGCATCCAGGTAATCCTGCCTGTCTCTCAGCCCATCTCAGCTGTCTCTGAGACACCAGCATCTCTTGGGACATCATTTTCTGCCTCTTTCTAGTTAAGAGGTGATTACCTACACTCTAACACCTAGTGAGAGAGGGCACTGGGGTATGACTATTAGTGATGTCTCCTAATGAGACTGGGAGATGTCCATGTTAATAACAAAGGCAGGGAAGGGTAAATTGGGACGAATTAATTAGTAAAAGTGCTAAAATGCAGTCCTCTAATTAGCCTTCATTAAAGGAACATCTGTGACCATGAAAACAGGAAATGTTACCTTCTGGGATGAAGAAAACTTGTCAAAATGATAAGATACATGCTTCTTTTCTACTTGAATATTCAGTGTTAAGAAAATTTAAAACTGAATTAAGGAAAACAAAAAAAGCAAGGCCCCAGGCACATTTTCACTTGGCAAGACTGGGCAAGTCTATTGACCTCTAGGAAAAAAACTGTCCTGTCTACTTCATACTGATGTTGTAACCACTAAGCAATACTGGGCATAAGACCTGTCTCATCTACACAAACAATAATTATTGGCTTAAAATGAATTCTAGTTTGAATTCAATCATTTCCGATTATCCTCAAATGAGACATTTTCTTCTAAAAAAAATTTTGTAACTTTCATCAAGCCCTTTATCTCTACAACCCATCCCAACCCGGGGTACTACCACAGATCTTGAGTATTTTCAATGGTCATCCAGAGTCTCCTCTCATCCAGTCCTGCCATCCTTCAGAAAACTTTAATCCTGTGAGTACGCTGTTCCTCTATGCCTTTATTCATGACACTCCACTACTTAAGTCTTGCTTGCCACTTCTGTTGAGGCCTCCCATATGCCTTCTCCCCTGGGAGAGCTAACCCTTCCTCCTACTTATGTCTTCTATGTACAGCAGCCATCACAACTCCTGGTGTCTAGCCCTGAGTGAGTCCTCAAAACATTTCTTCAAGTGAGGAGAACAATTCAATTTCCTCATTTCATAAGCAAGGAAATTAAGGCCCAGAATAAGCCATTTGCTGAGAGAGAACAAACTGGAGAGTCAAGATCCTCATTACGACTATTAATTATGATTATTATTAGGAATTAGTAATACTCACGTAATTGTCGTTCCTCGTCCTAGAGTGTTTCCTCTTGGATCAGCAATTACAGAAAATTCATTGGAGTCAGATTCCCAGATGTGCTGGGTATCGTTGTTGTGTTTTGATGTGACAATAACCTTATCTGCTACAAGGAAGGCAGAATAGAAACCAACACCAAACTGGCCAATCAATTCAGAAGTTGACTGGCCATCTTCTTGTGCTTCAGTCATTTTGTTTAAAAACTCGCTTGTCCCAGATTTGGCAATGGTACCAAGGTTTTTAACCAACTCTTCCCTGGTCATTCCTACACCAGTGTCTGTGACATGTAGCAGGTTCTTCTCCTTGTCACACTAAAGGAAAGACAAAAACAAGATAGTTAAATTGCCTTAATGGTCATGGTATCACAAGTAAATACTAAACTATTATTTGAAAAAACTCAGCTTTGGGCAACATCAATTCCAATGTAGAAGATTAAATTGAGATATTTTGCCCATATAGTCTTTTATGGTCTTTTCAGAAAATTCACATCTTAAGTATAAGCATCTTTCTTTATAGAGAATAATTTGAGGTTCAGTGTATCTGAGAAAGTAGCAATATAAAGATGGCAGAGATTGATCTAATTGTCAAAGGGCAGAGAAAGACTAAACAAGTCATTTTTGAAGAAAATACTCAAGAAAAATAAAATTTTACGTTTTTCTTATGTCTTTGATAGGAAATTGAAATTCAAAACTTGAATGACTTCTGTGTTTGGAATCTGTGGTGACTGATGTTTTCATTGAATATTCCCGACTCTCTGCCTTCCAGAAACTAATAGGAATATGCATCCTCCATTTATGGTTCTGGCTAATAAGTTGCAACTGACAGTGTGGCTTTCAGAGTGGAGCCTTTAACTGACATAAGACCCTCCAACCTCTCTCTACACCATGGCAACCAGCTATATTCCAGATGGTGTGCTATATCAGCCTGTGTCCTGGAGGAGAATGATACAAAGCAAAGGCCACAGGCAGCCTGTGACTGATTTAAGCCAGGGGGTGGCAACTTTTTTTGTAAAAGGGCCAGAAAGTAAGTATTTTAGGCTTTGTGGGTGATATGATCTCTGTCACAACTACTCAATGACATGAAGCACAAAAGCAGTCACAGATAATATACAAGCAGGCATGGCAATGTTCCAATAAAACTTTATAAAAAACAGGCAGCAGGTTGTTTTTTACCCCTGATTTAATTCCGAGATTTGGGGGGGTTATTTGTTACTGCAGCATAACCTAGTCTACCTTGATTGATATGGATTCTCTGTCGCTAAGGTTTCTTTTTATTTTAAAAGAAAATTGTTTTACGCTTACCTTAATTTTGACTGTTAGTTCCTCATTTCCAGAAAGAGCATTTTCATCAGTCAGTGATATCAGCCTTATCTTATCTAAAGCGTCAGAAGCATTTGAAATCAGTTCTCTCAGGAAAATCTAAATGGAAGCCAGATTTAATACAGTTAGATTAGCCTCAAGACACAGAAGACATTAAATTTAACGTCAAACTCATTTTATTTTTCCTCTGTACACTTTATACGTTAAAGAGGTGGCTTTACTTTTTTGGTAAAAGGAGGTACAGCTCTTTACACAAAGGACTGTAAACAATTAGAAGGGATACCTGAACTGGTAAGAGCAGTAACACCATTCTACTAGTGATCTTTAGGTACCCAATACATGAAGCTTGGTCAGTACCATTGAAGACTCACAACTGTTTAGTAGGCCATGAACATATTTGGAGGGGAAAGGAAAAAGGGAAAATGTCTAACAATCCCCCACCACCATCACATCACACACTTCTTGTACATACAGTATTGGGTATTTAAACTTTACTAACTACTTATTTGGAATTACAGAGAAAAAAAATTATCCTAGCCACATGTTGCTTACCTCCTTATTTTTATACAATGAATTGATGATAAGTTTCATCATTCTGTTTACTTCTGCTTGAAAGGCAAACTTTTCTGATTTCTCTCGAAGTTCTCTTATTTGGGATGCATTTAATCCATCCAACTGAATAGCTTCTTCTTCTCTGAGAAAGTAAAGTTAATAAACAAATAAGCAAAAATATAGGATCTATGATGAGAGCACAGTACTTTCTTAAGATGGTCTTAAGGGTTAAAACAGTAAACATGGAGACCTTTATAAAATATTACTAATCTACTATCTTATTATTATTTTATCACAGTAGTAGGTTGCCTTTAACACTGTATTGGAAATACTCAGTTCTTAAAATTGTCAGAAAAATAAACCCAACTTTCCTCTACTAAACAGTGAAGTCATAATCATTTATGTCCCTCACACGTGGAACTGTCCCTTTGCCCAGGAAAGCTTTGGCTTCTACAGGTCTACAAAACTAAGTCCTGAGAGGCCAATTTTTAAAACATTGTTCAACTGATAGAAATCCTTTTTAAAATTACTAAGGACACATTGAGTAGAAAACCAACTAAATGTCTTTTCTAAAGTCTTAAGACTGTAGGTCTAGTATTCTGCAATATAGTTATCAAGATAGTTTCCAAAGGCATTCATTCAAGTTTGACCATTCTTAGGGGCAAGTTAGGAGATACTTATGTGTGCACATGCTTGCTACATTTTCTCTGACCATTTTTTAGCTATTTAAATTCAGGGTGCTACACTTCACCTGGACTTTTGGATACACAAATTAAACTACTGTTTTCCAGTGTTCAGAAGGGCTTATCTGTATAGTTTTAAATGAACACAAACCTCTGTACTACTTCATCATCTGTCCTTGAGCCTTCTCTACTTTTACCCAGGTCCTCTTCTACCGTGCCATCCACATCGACTTCATCATCAGCTCGGACTGACCCTGAAGGAAGATTTAACACCAAAAACCTCTTAAAATATCATTGCTTCATGTACTTCTCAAAGGGAAAATAAACAGGGCAAGGATAGGGGTTGCAAAACTCAGTTGGTAAATATGAGAGGTGGGGATGGGAGAATGGATCCACTGGTTTAAATACCCAATGCAAACCCAAGTCCACATATTTCTTATTTAAGTTCAGGTACCAAGGTTCCCCAGCAGATTCTGAAATACGGAGGCAGCCATCACTTCTAAAGAGCCGCCTCTGGATCCTTTATAACGCTGAGCAGATTTGATACCAGGCCCCTTCTACTTTCACACGTGTTGCGCGCAGGCCACCACAAGGCCTCCACGCTGACCATGCCAAAACTTAGGCCTTCAAAAATCACAGGTCAGGATACAAATAGGACTTTGTGCAACCTCTGGCGAGGGGAACTGAAAGTGTGCCCAGGGGCCTGAGAAGGGGACGAGATGTTAAGAGATTTTAAGATGTTAAGGAGCTGGAGCACAAGTGACTCAAACACTGCCTCTGCGGCGATCCAGGGCCCCACGTTCCCCAGGCCAGCACCTAAGAAAGGAAACGCGCGTTCGAGAGGAGTCGCAAAAACATGGGGGGCAGGGGTCCTCAAGCTCAGATGACCAAAGGTGGAGGCGTCGGCAAAAGTCCTCCCGACAGGGCGCTCGCAAAGCTCTCGGGGGAGCGAGAGCTCGGGAGGCCCCACCTCGAGACGGCTGAGACCTCAGGCGTGGATACCAGGTCTGCAAGGGCTTTAAATAACTCCGCTCTTTTTTTTCTTTCCAGACAAGGAAGAGTAAACGAAAGCCCCTGAGCCTCTTTCGAGGAAAGGTACGGGTCGCCTCGGCGCAGCGCAGACCCTGTTATTTTATCCCCCTCCCAGGCTCAGTGCCCCAAGAACCTTCGAGAAGAGGCCGCGCTTGCGGAGGGGGGGCGTCCGGAGGTGCTCGCTCCTCCGGGATCACTCACCGAAGGTCAGCAGTAGGCAGCAGAGGCCCAGCACCCACAGGGCCCTCATGGCGCGCGGCCGGTGAGTCTCAAGTTCCCTTTAATCGCAGGAGCCGCCTCCGCCCGGCCGCCGCTGGGCTCAGATCCTCACACCTTACGTCGTGCGGTCCGCCCACTAGCCCCCCAAGCGGGTTCGGCCGCTTTTCACCTCACTTCTGGAGGGCGGGGGACGGGAAACACGAACCCACCAATCGTGCCGCACCACGCACTCTCTGTACCCAATGGGGACTCGTGGGGGGGACCGCAGTCCACCAATCGCAGCTGTCCAGGTGCGGCGCCCAATGCCCGAAGCGTGGCTCCTTCCGATTGGTCATCCGTAGCCTCTTTTCTCCAATTAAATGGCTCCGCGGGCCCCCTCTTACACGGGACCACCCCTTTGCCTGGGAAGCTTTGGCTTCTATGGGAAATTGTCCAATAAACGTCAGCTCAGAACACATCCCTCTTTTTGGAGAGGTCGCAGAGCAACTACTTCCGGATCCTAGAGAGCGTTTATTTCGTGACCAGGGGAACAGTAGCCATGGCAACGCGTTCTTCACCTTTCCCTCGTCCACGCGTGGAGTCGCGTTGGGAGGATTCCAGTGCGACTTTTCTCAGTCGGATTTCCTTTTGGCAGCGCATCTTAGAAAAGAAACACGTGAGAGGCTGAAAATCCCCGGAGTGTTTTCAGATGGGGTAGTGGTGAAGCGGGTCACGGACAACTATAGTTCCCGGCATGCAACGCACCAGGGGTACACTGCATTGAACGCTGGGAATCGTAGTCGGCCCAGCTGCGTCGTTTGGCCTTTTCTTCCCCACGCTCCCAGGTTGTCTTTACGTGAACTGTGTGCGGCGCGCTTTGGAATTTACATTTTGTTCTGATTGCAATAGCGATCTGTGCCTCTGCCAGGCCTCTAGCTGTGAGAAGCGGGATTGGAAAGCCGCCGCGCCTGGGCTAAGGCCGCCGGTTAGGCGGGTCGGCCCTTCTGAGCCTGGACTCCGCCTCCCGCCGGGGAACCCGCGTTTCCGAAAATGGCTTCTCATGAGTCCCTCGGGCAGCCGGAGCCTTCCCTTCCTCTGCGCGTTCCGCTGCCGGGATCCCGAGGCCTCCCTAATTTCCTTTACAGAAGAAGGGGGTAGCGGGGCGCTTTTTTAAAAAAAGGGAAACGGCGAGCAACTCATGCCCCCGACTTCCTCGTGAAGTTCAAAGGCGGTGGCCCGTGGGCTCCCGTCCGCTGTCAGCCAGGTGGAGAGCGTGGCCGTCAAGTCCGGTCCAGCACGGAAAAGAAAACACACTCAGTTTAACGGGGGCGGGAGGATGCACCTGCAGGTATTTGAAAGCAAAACCCGTGGGGCTGCGAGTGAGCGAGGGGGCGCGACTTCGCAGCTGCGTAGAAACACCGGTCCGTTGGGAAAGGCGCGCGCCCCAGGTGTGTCCCCGGAGGCCTCCGCGGCGCGGCCTCGGCCCTGTCCCTCCAACCCCGTCCTTACGCCCCCTCGGCCCACCCGCGCCCTCTCCCTTTCCAGCGAAACACTCCCTTTCTTATTGCCAGGAAGTTGAGTTTCGAGTTTGTTTTCAGATAGCCATCCAAATTCCTGAACACAAGCGTTTCAGTCGCACAACTTCCCCTCTGGGTTTGCCCAGCCTTCCTCCTGCGGTCGGCGCGTGCCCATTGTGGCGGCGCCTTATTTACATCCGCCCAAATTACCTACGTTGGTTATTAGTAAGCAAAAGGTAGTTTACAAAGCTTTTTATTTTTTTTAAAAAAACTTTGTAGTTAATTTATTTTTTTATGTTAGTGCTCGCCCGAGGATATTTTTCCCTTTGATTTTTTTTTTTTTTTTTTAGAGAGTGTGGAGAGGAGGGAGAGAGAAACATTGATGTGAAAGAATCACATGGATTGGTTGCGTCCCGCACACCCTGACTGGCCCGGGGATGGAACCTCCAACCTCGGTCGGTGCCCTTGATTGGGAATTGAACCCCCCACCCTTTGGTGTGCGGGCTGATGCTCTAACCATGGAGCCACCCCAGTCAGGGCTACAAAGCTTTTTTAAATGCCTCTGTGCTTGCATTTTTAAAAAAAAGTGTACTAGGCCCGGCGGGGCGCGGCTCAGCGGTTGGGCATAGACCTAGGATCCAGGAGGTCACGCACAGTTAGATTCCTGGTCAGGGCACATGCCCAGGTTGTGGACTCCATCCCCAAGAGGGGGGTGCAGGAGGCAGCGATCAATGATGACTCATTATTGATGTTTCTGTCCCCCTCTCCCTTCCTCTCTCTGTAGTCAATAGATATATTTTTTAAAAAAAGTATACAAGGGTGCAAATTACATTCAGAAATCCCGCAATTACATTTTCATGTGTTTTAACTTGTTTGTTTTTTTAATTTTCATTTTTTTGAAGACTTACTTGGCTTTATTAAGCAAGTCACGAATTGGGCAGCATCCCATTTAGCAATTCGAAGGGGACTCCCTCTTGTTTATTTTTTTAATAAAAAAAATGAGTTCCTTCACTTTTCTGCATTTCACAGCCCAACTTCTTTACATTTTTCTCTAGCTCTGAACAAGTAAGCAACCAGTTCTGAAACTGCAAATTTCATCTTAACTGCTCAGTGGTGGGTAGCTCGTGCTGCACCTGGAGGGAACTGAGAATGAGAATGCCCTCCAAAATAGATCCATTGTTTGAAGCTATACTTTTTAGCAGATGATGGTGGGAATTTATGAGACAGAACACAAGACAGTAGACTAGCAGAAGAAAATGGATGGCTGTTGTGTGGCTCAGCTCTGCCCGTTTAAGACAGGATCCCTGACTGCTCACCCTGTAAAAGAAATGGGCAGCTTACCCAGTTCCCAGCCTTGCTGTTTCTCACCTGTTCTTTCCACCCTTTCTGACCCATTCACGGATGGGGAACCTTTTTCTGCCAAGGGCCATTGGATATTTAGAAACATCTTTCGCGGGCCATACAAAATTATCAACTTAAAAATTAGCTATGAAAAAAGCTCCTGGATTTGTTGAATTTTGAGCCCCACTGACGGTTGCCTTGGCAAGACCAGACCAAATGATTTTGTAGGCCTGATGTTCCCCACCCCTGCTTATTTTATCATCAGTTCCCATCTTTCCACAGCATCTTCAGAATTTATACTTCAGATTGAGTATTAAAATTGAATACCTTTGGATCTGGTTCCCTTGTTTTCTAATTTTAATTTGTCCCTTTTGACATTACGTGTCCATGGACACTACTCACCTGGTACACAGGTGTAGCCTGGCAGTGTGGAGTCAGGGAATGCAGGAGATCATGGCAGGAAAGCATTTGGTATCAGGGAGCATGAAGGAATTGGGGCTGAGCACCAGGGCGAATTCGTTGGTTGGTTGATTGGTTCGCTCATTAATTCGTTTATTAACTCAGTTAAATGTTGAAGATCTGGTATGTGCCAGGTATTATGCGAGGTGCCGGCAATGTGGAGGTAAGCAATGTAGATGGCCTCTCTTCATACAGAGCTTGAACAAATATTAACAGTGGAGTTGCATCATAAATGCGTGTATTTTATTTAAACTAAAGCAAAGGTATAAAAGAATGCAAAAGAGTATGAGGGAACTTTTTGGGAGTGATGGGAATGCTCTTGATCTTGATTTTGGTGGTGGTTAAAACTCATCAAACTACATTTATTGTTTTCTTTTGTTTTTAAGCCTTACCTGAGGATAAGGATATTTTTTCCATTGTTTTTCAGAGAGAGTGAAAGGGGGGGAGAGAGAGAGAAACATCAGTGTGAGAGAGACGCATTGATTGGTTGCCTCCCACATGCACCCCGACTGGGGCCGGGACGAGCCTGCAACCCAGTTACTTGCCCTTGGCTGGAATCGAACCCAGAACCCTTCAGTCTGTGGGCCGATGCTCTAACCACTGAGCCAAACTGGCCAGAGTTCAAACTGTACATTTAAAAGAGTGAATTTTCTGATATGTAAATTATATCTTAAAAAACCCAACTAAAAGCAGCTGTCATTCTAAACAATAAAACACTAAAACCCATTTTAGCAGGAGGCGGGAAGCAGAGATGCCCACTGTTGTCAGCGTCGTCCCATACTGCTTAACAGCGTCTCACTAACCGTGTGACAAGGAAATGGAGTAATTTTAGAAAAGTGAAGTCTTTTATTATGAAATTCTTCTCACTGGTGAAATGATTGTATATCCCAGAAACCCAAGAGATTATAGTTAGAAGAACACACACACACGGAGAGGGAATAAATACAAGACTAAACATTATAGACTTGCTCTAATCTTGAAAAAACACATAAGTAGAAGTTTTTAATAAGTTTTGTTCATATTAGAGACAAAACCCATAAAATACTTAGGAATAAACTTGACAAGAAAGACAGCTCCTGTTTAAAGAAAATGGTAAAATCTTACTCAAGAATATAAAATAAATGGAGCACTTGGGGTCAGGTGCCATACCCTATGTATACCTATTGCTGTGTAACAAATTGCCCCCAAACTATGCAGGCTAAACAGGGAACATTTATACCTCACACAGTATGGGTAGGTCAGGAATCCAGGAGCACTTAGCTGAGTGGTTCTGGCTCAGAGTCTCTCAAGTGGCCACAGTCATCCAAGGCTTAACTGGGCTGGAGGACGTGTTTCCTCAGTGGCTAAAGAGAGAGCAGGTGGCAGGAGGCCTCGGTTCCTTACCCCGTGGATCCCGCCATGGGCCGCTGGAGTGAGTGTGCTCATGGCACGGCAGTTGGCTTTCCCCAGAGTGAGTGCTGATCCAAGTCAGAAAGCAAGGCAGGAGCTGCAGTAACTCCTGACCAACCTTAGAAAGCATAAAACCATCATTTCTGCAGTAACCCCACTCAGTGAGAGAAGGATTGCACAAGGAAGTGAAGCCCATCAGTCAGAGGTCACTGGCCTTTCAGAGGCTGGCTGCGGCCACATCCTCGCTTTAAGAGAAGCTGAGAAAAGCTCTGGCATCTTCAGTTTCTTTGTGAGGGGTGCGCTCATAAGCTGGGGGTGAGAGTCATAAGGTGGGGATTTCCCCAAACGCAGGAAGGGGATTTAGATGCTGCAAAGTCAAAAAGAATAATAAATGTCCACTACATGTTTGAATATGCAAACAGCAGTGCAATAAAAGAGAGAATCCAGAAATAGTTTCAATTGCCCTGTGACAAAAGTGCTGAGACTATTGATTTAGAGGGGGAAGGATAGTTAGTTTCATAAATGATGCTGCCTTTGACTGGTTATCATCTCTAGAGAAATAAAGTTGACGCCTGTCTTACACCATATGGAAAATAAAACCAGCTTAGAAGAAAATAAGAGAGCCCGTGAGTACATGCTAAGGGTTAGGGAGGTCTTAACCAACATTGAGCATGCAGAAAATACAGCGGAAAGCCTAGGTTCACCGGACCTCCTCCTTGGTGGGCCTTGAGCTCCAACTTTGTTTTCCTAGCACGAGCATTTATAGACTTCAGAGCTTTGCTTAGCTTATCAGCCTTGCAGCTTCTTCTAAGATGATTGGTTCTGGGTGGCATAAGATTCACTAAGTACTCAGAGGGGAAAAGCAACAGAGAAGGTAGGGCTCAGTTCTCTAATTTTCCCTTCCCTCTGGAATCTTGTTTCCTCAACTCCGGGTTGCCTAGATCTCCTGAAATCCTGGTTGTCTGGCTAGCTATCTGATGCCCTTCAATAAATTCTTGCCCTGCTGTTGTGGCTCAGCGGTTGAGTGTGGACCTAGGATCCAGAAGATGATACTTCAATTCCCAGTCAGGGCACATACCCGGGTTGTGGGCTCGGTCCCCAGGAGGTAGCCGATCAATGACTCTCTCGTCATTGATGTTTCTCTCTCCCTCTCCCTTCCTCTCTCTGAAATCAATAAAGACATATTTTAAAATAAATAAATTCTCAAGTATCTTATCCAGCTTCTCTAGTTATTTTGACAGGAGGGTGAGTCTATTTCAAATTGTCCATCATAGTTCAGTTGACCTTTGAACAATAAGGGGTTAGGGCACTAATCCCCTGTGTAGTCAAAAATTTGTCCATACCTTTGACTCCCCCAAAATTTAACTACTGAGAGCCTTCATTGACCAGAAGCCTTACCAATAACATATATAGTCAATTTAACACATTTTGTATATGTATTTTATACTGTATTCTTACAATAAAGTAAGCAAGAGAAAAGAAAACAATAAGAAAATCAAAGGAAGAAGAAATATATTGATAGTACTGTACATATTTATTGAAAAAAATCTGTATATAAGTGGACACATGCAGTTCATACCTGTGTCAGCTGTGGAATGTAGAAGTAGATGTAGATCTACATAGTAATAGAAGTCCTTTGTTCTATTTTAATGTTTCAAAAATATGAAGATTTCAGCTAAGACATTAAACAACTATGGTTATTTTCTCGTGTTAACCTTTTGGTGGCTTTTCATCAAGCAACTATGGAACTTGTATTATTTTTGGCTATAAGACAATAAATGTGTTTCTGGATAGTTAATGTAATTGTAACTACAGTTTACACTCTGTCTTCTTTTTGACTAGTTTTATCTGCAATTTTGTATTATTTGTGATCTTCTCCCTCACCCCAACTCACTCCACATTACCCTGCTTGAGAATTGTGGACATAAGAAACATTCAAACCTGTAAAGAATTTTGTGAGTTTATTTGAGCCAAACTGCCAACAATTTCAAGGAAGCAAAATCTTAACGGATTGAGATAATGCTCCAAAGAATGGCAGTTTTTAACCTTATTTTATATAGTACAATCAAAAGAGAAGATGGTTACATGAAATCCATTGGTGATAGATTAGGGAGGGGGGAGAAAGCAAAGCAGTGGGGGGGCAGGGGACCTCTGGGGTTGGATGAAAAATAAAATGATAGACATATACATCTTTTACATAGGTGGGTACAGAATAGTTAATAGTCAATAATTAATATGATATAAATAACAATGAGAGGATTTGTAGTCTCTGCACATTAGTTGTGCCCTGAGGGGTCCAGAAAAGGGAAGTTACCCTGACATTCCAAAGGTATGTTATCTTAGATGCAAAAGACAATAGACAGGCTCAGTTAAGAAAATATTGATTGACTTGTCAGGGATGATTCTAGCCTAGGACATGACTACCTGCCATAAACTGCTTTTAGTTAAAAAGTTTTAATTTCAGACCATCCTTTGTGGTTACTTTAGGTCTCTGAGTTTGCAAGGCCTCCACGCAGGCTTCCTTTGAGCTTGTCAGGTTAGCATGTGGCCCCTTTTTGTCCACAGAATTGACTTTGAATTTGTAAAATGGTTACCTGCATTTGCTAATAAAGTCTCAGGGTGCTATGACTTTCTTACTTGCAGTCAGAAAGTTTAAACCTGTTATAGATTAAATTCATCCCCCAGTCTTGTAGTTTACATTTTATTTTCTATTAATTAAAAACAAACATCTCCCTAGAGTCTGCTTTAATTGAATTTCAAATAAGAGATTTGTTAACTTTTAAATTGTCGAGATAAATTTGATATTTTGCGCGATCAAATCAGCTATGTTGATAATTTATAGTAGGTACTTAACAGAGTTTTTAGAGCTGGAAGGAATCTTAAAAATCATGTAGTTCCACAATTCTCTCTTTCATTTTAAATTATATAACTAATATATTTTCATGGTTAAAAAGCCAATTGGTATAGAAAGCTTTAAGATCAAGGTAAAAGTTCCAGGTTCTCCCCACCTCACTGTTACCATTCTTTAGAGGTCACTACTGCTAGAGGTTCCTTATGCTTCTTTCTAGAAAAGTGTGTGTGTGTAATAAAATTAAAAATGAAACGTTTAATTTTTAAAAGATAAATGGAACAATACATATTGGCTCATCCCATTTAATACACCTGGATGCCTCATTTCCTTTGATTTACTCCCCTATTTGATAGCATCTGTATTTGTTAGACAGACATGAGCAGAGTGAGGACGATGGGCCAGGTACAGAAACTCACAAGGGCAGAAAGCCCCAGATGCTTAGCAAGGGGCAAAACTGGGAAAACAAGAACCTCACCCCCAAGGTAACTTACCTTCCCCAGCATATTGCTAGTCAAGCGGCTCAGACCCTCCCTGACCTTTTCCTTCCTATAGATACCATCTAGGCCTCAGTTGTATTTCAGCTGTAGCCCCAGAAAAGCCACAAAACCAGACAAGTGACACTGTGGTTGCCTCAGGACCAGCTTCATTGACTAAATGACCCCCTGCCCTGGCACTGACCTGGACCCTGAAAGAGCACACCTGGAAAAGTGATGAATATTCTATTGAGACCCTCCCCTAAGATTTCTACCTGCAAGACAAAGATAAATATGCTCAGGACAAAGGACCCAGCTTCATTCCCTTCCCCCTCCTTCCCTCGAAGGGGCCCCATGAGGGAGCAGCAGCAGCAGCTCATCCCAGGCTGACCCCCTGAACCTGTCCCCGAGGCCCCCTTTTCTCTGACTTCCCAGTGAGCCAGAGCAGCCCTGCCTGGGCTTTCTTGTTTCTTCTTATATGCTCTTCCTTGTCTCACTGTCCTAAGTATATTTTTGCCGCCAACCTAGACCCAATACCCTTTGGCTCGGTGCTGTGCAGCCCTTCCCTTTGGATATCCCCCGCCCCCAACCCCCTTTTCTTTAAATAAGTTCAATTTTTCTTTACTCACGCCCTGAGATGGCTGTTCAGCCTACCTGCATACCACCAACTGAACCCTTCAGTGTTGTTTCCAGCTTGTTGCTCTCTCAGTCAGTGCTTCAGGGAATGTTTTAATAAGCACAAGTTTTCGTATTTGTGCAAGTTTATCTGGAGGAGAACTTTTTAGGTTTGGAATGGTTAGGTCAAAGCGTATGTGCATTCAAAAATCCATGGATATTTAGCGATTCTTCTACAAAAAAGGCTCTACCAATTTATACTCCCAACAAAAGCCTCCCCAATCTCCCTTAAAAAAATAAATAAGAAAAAAGCTTAGCAATTTTGAGGTCTAGAGAAATTAAATGAGGTTCCAGAGTTAGGTAACCCATATTTCTTTATTAGATATATCACTATTAGCATCTTGGTGACTTTATTAATATTTAACATATATATATTTAAATTAAATTAGGATCACACAATAATGTTTTATAATTGTCTTTTTTATTTGCCAATATATGGTAAACATTATTAGAAATAAATATTTTTGCAAGTTATCTTTTAATGGGTGTGCACTATTTCCTGTCATGACTATGTCATAATTATTCAGTTTATTATTGTTAGAATTTAGTTTGTTACCAATTTTTAAGCCAGTATAAATACCATTGCAATAAAAATCTTCAGAGATAAATCCTTATAGACAAAATAAATTCTTAAAGTTAGAATGCTTGGCAAAAATATATCACTTGTTTTAAAAGACTTTTGATACACATGATAAATTGCCCTCAAGGAAAGTTGTACCAATCCCCACTAATGTACATTTTAAGTATAAGAACTTTTAAAAAAAGAAAAGAAAAAGTGCAGCCTTGGGCTCTCAGTAAAAATCACTCAATGGAGCAAGGTGTGGCAATTATTGTTTTTTTAATTTAAAATTTTAATTATAAAATATCATAGCTATAATTTACAGTCATTTTGATTAGAAAAACGATGTGCCGTAATTTCATCATTCGAACACAGCTACTATATTATTTTTCTTTCCTATTTTCTCTTCATGTGCATTTGTTCTAATTATGATAGTTAACATTCATTGAATGTTTGTTAATAGGCACTGTTCTTAGCATTTTGCATCTAATAACTTGTTGAATCTTCTCAACTGTTTTATAATATAGATACTGTCATTCCTGTTCTGCATAAGAGGAAGCTGAATCACTGTGAATTTAAGAAATTTACTGTAAGGACTTGAATCTTCTGAGCTTCTACTTTTCATCTCTGACTGTGCTGTTACACATATTTAGCTGTGTTTTATTAACACTATTGTTATTATGGCCTATACTTATTTTTTTCCTTTTTACTTAACCCTTACTTATAAACATTTTCCTCTTGCTATGTAGTTCTCAAATTTTTAAAAACGTTAATTTTGGTATAATTTACATAAAATAAAATGTATTCATTTTAAGTGTTCAGTTGATAAGTTTTGATGAATGCATATACTTAACCACCACTGTAATTAAGATAGAACTTTCCCATCACCCTAAAGAGTTTCCTTGTGACCCAGTAATTTCTTCCCCTGTCCTTCTGTCACTATTCTAATATTTCTTTTGACTTCCTCTTTAACCCGTGAATTACTTAGAAATGTATTGTTTAACTTCCCAAAGTTGTGAATTTTTCAGGTATCTTTCTGTTATCAGTTTATAATTTAATTCCACTGTGCTTAGAGAACATAATTTATATGATTTCAGTTCTTTCAGATTTGTTGAGTTTTTGGTGTATGGCCTAGAATGGAGGTTGACAAATTTATTGTTTGAAGGGCCATATGGAAAATATTTTAGGCTTTGTGTGCTATATGATCTCTGTCAGCTTTGCTGTTGTATGAAATTCATAATATGAATGGGAATGGCTGTGTTCCAATAAAATATTCTTTATAAAAGTAGCCAACAGGTGGGCTTTGACCTTTAGGATGTAGTTTGCTAAACCCTGGCCTAGAATATGATCCTTGTTCTGTGGGGCACTTGAAAAGAATTTGTATTCTGTTGTTGGGTGGAATGATCCAGAAATGTCAGTAAGGGAAGGTGGTTGATAGCGTTTCTCAGATCTTGTATATCCTTGATGACTATCTGTCTACCATCTATTACTGGGAGAGGAATGCTGAAATCTCTAATTATATTATGGGTTTGTCTATTTCTCCTTTAATTTCTACCAGTTTTTGCTTTGTGTATTTTGAAGCTCTGTTGTTAGGTGCATATATTCTTAGGATTGTTATATCTTCTTGGTGGACTACTTTATCATTATGTAATGTCACTCTCTAGTCCGAGTAATAGTCTTGTTCTGAAGTCCACTTTTTCTGATAATTATAGAGCTCTTCTAGTTTACTTCTCTCTGGATCACTCCTGTATTGTCTAATGTCTGAAAATAGATATTTCATATATTTTGTCCAGTTTCTAATTTTTTGAAGAGTGTAGGCAAGTCTAGTCCCTGATATTCTATCACAGATGGAAGCAGAAGTCCCTGTCTTTTTAATAGATGCACAACCTGCCATCAGTGGTCGCACTTTTATCCTCTTAGCTGCCCCCTTAGTGAAGACTAGCTTGCCTTCTTTCTTTTAGTATGTTTTCTATTATAGAGAATACAATGAACATCTCAGCTATAGTTTTTGTCTATTTTGATTAGTTCCTTGGAGTGATTCCCAGAAAGAAGGATTATTGAGTCAAAAATTATAAACACTCTAATATATTTAGAAGTATATTGTCATTAAGTTTCCAAATATACCTTCCAATAGCATTCCAAAATTATCTGAGATATGTTTCACCAATATTTAGACAGCTATATTTGAAAAAAATCTGTAACATTGCTTACTTTAAAATTTCTTTGAATTCTAGAAATGTTGAATATGCTTTTTTTTTTTTTTTTTTAATCCTCACCTGAGGATATTTTTTCTATTGCTTTTCAGAGGCAGTGGAATGGAGAGAGAGAGAGAGAGAGAGAGAGAAAAAGAGAGGGAGAAACATTGATGTAAGAGAGACACATCGATTCTGACCAGAATCGAGCCTGCAACCGACATACGTGGCCTTGGCCAAAATCGAACCTGGAACCCTTCAGTCCAGGGCTGATGTTCTAACCACTAAGCAAACCAGCTATGGCGCTTTGTTTTTTTTCAAATTGATTTTAGAGAGGAGGGAGAGAAACATCAGTTGGTTGCCCGCCTGCATGCGCTCACAACTGGGGATTAAACCTGCAGCCTGGGTATGTGCCCTGACTGGGGATCAAACCCATGACCTTTTGGTGTATGAGACGATGTTCCAACCAACTGAACCACACCAGCCAGGGCACTGAATATGCTTTTATATGGATTCTTGTATTGATTTTCTTTTTTTCTCTATTTGTATATTTTGCTTATTAGTTTACTAGGGTGTCAGTATTTTTCTTGGAATAAAGATAAATTTATTTGTGGCAAATATTTTTTATAGTCTGTTTGCCTTTTAAGTTTTTTAAAAATGTAATTATATTTGCCCATCTTTTCTTTTGTGATTTCTTCTATAGCTTATAAGTTTTGGATATCCTCTCCAGGTCTGATAAATATTTAGTTTTTTTTTTTTAATTTAAAAAATTATATTAAAATTTTTATTCAATAAATGAATGAAATTATTGTTGTTTATATTATTTTATAAATATGATTCCTCACTGAGCTCGGAAGAGGCAGGGAGTGGGCGACTGCTAAGGGAAACAGGCAACTCCCTTTCATTAGCTAGACTAGGAGAGGAGGACAGCAAAGCGAGAGGAGAGCGCGTGGCTGCCACCTCCGCAGCCGGAGGGGGAGAGCACGGGGCGGGAGCCAGCAGGCTGGGCCCGGGTGGGTGAGCACAGCTGCGTCTGCAGGGAAGCCGGTTCCACCTGGTGAGCTGGATGTGGGCAGAAGAGGAAGAACAGCTGCTGAGAACACAGCTGGCCTGAGAGGTCAGGTACTTGGAGCTGGTCAGCCTCTTTTCAGAGTGTTTTCCTGGGGCCACCTCAGCTGTCTGCAGCTGCAGCTCCGGCATGGGCTGTGACACCTCCCCCAGGGTGCCCCTATGGAAAGCTCACATTTCTGCTCCGCACCTCACCCTGCTTGTCAGGGTAAAGGGACCTTGCAGATGAGAACTGCCGGTAGCCAGCATTCACGGCTCCCATGCCCCTCAGCCGCCCTGCAGGCAGCTGGTGTCCCCTCTGTAGCACGCTTCACAGAAGGTCCGAGGAGAGCAACTGACCTTCTCATGTACACATTTCCTCACCCTGTTACCCCTGTGCCCTGGTGGCAGCCCTGAATAACAACTAGTTCCACTCATTGAACTGGCTTTCGGGTGCCAGGCAATGTGCCAAGGGCTTTAGCCGCATGTCATGGAATGCTCCCAGCCTCCAGCATCACCCACGCAGGTGAGGAGCTGGGTCACATGGCTACACGTGCGTGGAGCAGGGAGCTCAAGCAGGGCTTGCTGAGCTGCAAGCCCCTGGTCCTTGGTACTGTGCCGACTTGCCTCCTTGAGCCAACAGAGGGGCAGCTTGCTCTCTGGGATGATTTCCGCCAGGTACTGGCTCCCAGGAGAGCCTGCACTCAAGTCAGTGAAACGCAATGGGCATTAAGCGCAGCGGGAAGCCTGGGCAGGGCCGCCCAGCTTGGCGCCCTGGGCCTGGCTGACTTCTCCAGCGTCTCCCTCGCTTCGCTCCACAGCCTGATCTCCTCGGAGCAGCCAGTCGCTGCCGTTCCTCCACTGTTCCTCCATGTCTGTCCACTCAGTCCCCTTCTCCTGGAATGCACCTCCCTGTTCTCAGGTCAGTGAAATTCATCTCATCCCATGAGGCCCAATTTAAAGGTCACTCTCTATAAGAGGGGCTGACGGGTGCCTGTCTCCTTCACCCCCAACACTGACCAGGGGCAAGGATAGCCCCAGTCCCACTGTGTTCTAGCGTATGTGGGTGTCTCCCTCCAATACTGTGAGCTTGCCTTCCTGGTCCCTCAGGTCACTTACACATGGTCCTGTCATCATGTGTTTTATTGTCTCCCTCTCTAGTTCTGTGAGTGCAGGGAACCATGTCTATATATATATTTTTAATCCTCACTGAGGATATTTTTTCCATTGCTTTTCAGAGAGAGTGGAAGGGAGAGAGAGAGAGAGGAACATCGATGTGAGAGAGACACATCAATTGGTTGCCTCCTGTATGTGCCCCAACCAGGGCGAGGGATCAAGCCTACATGCCCTTGGCTGGAATCGAGCCCTTCAGTCCGAGGGCCGGCACTGTAACCACTGGGCAAGACTGGCTAGGGCGGGAACCATGCCTATTTTATTGGCCATTGTCATACTCAGTGCCAACACATAGATGGTTCTTAATAAACCTGTATTGAATGATGGGAGACAGCACTGCCAAAAAGTGAAAAAGTAGTTTTTATTGTGTGACACAAACTCAAACTGTATCTTTTTTTATACCTTTTCCTCCTTTATGTTTCACATTTACATACGTAACTTTCAAGTCATTGACTTTTATGGCCATTTTCTTTTTTAAATATATTTTTATTGATTTCAGAGCGAGGAAGGGAGAGGGAGAGAGAGATAGAAGCATCAATGATGAGAGAGTCATTGATCGGCTGCCTTCTGCACGGCCCCTACTGGGAATGGAGCCCGCAACCCGGGCATGTGCCCTGACTGGGAATTGAACCGCAATCTCCTGGATCCTAGGTCAATGCTCAACCGCTGAGCCACACTGGCCGGGCTATGGCCATTTTCTGATATAAAAATATGTATAAAATTCAATACAACCCTCTACTGTAATATAAAAGACGAGATAGAGAAAATAATTTGTTTTAAAATAATATGTATTTCAACATGTGAATGCTCAGACCTGATTCCAATGGGAGACCTGATTCCAGTGGAATAGGCAGGTGCCCACCCCATATGGAAAGCAACCATGGAAGCGATAGCTGTAAGTGTGTACTGATGTGGCTGTGCTATAGTCAAAGCTCAAACATCATGAGCAATACTGTTCTCAGGGTTGTGATTTTATGAAATGGTGAACAAATCTTGGTATCATTTAAAATGAAATAATATATAATCTATCAGTTTAAGTGGCAGTTGCTTTCCTAGAAAATTTCATGTGTTTTTAACCCATGCAAAAAATATGTTTACATGTAAAATGGAGTTGGTTTCTAGGCTAGGTGATTATAGTTTCCCCTCAATTATGTGACTTACAGAACATTTGAAAGTCAGGTAGATCAGGGATAGAGCTTCATTGTGTGGGACTGTCCTGTGTTGCAGGCTGTTGAGAACCCCTGGATCACCCCTGGTGAGTTCCACTGCTCTGAACAACTTCCTGTTTTCCCAAATGTTCTGTACGTCCCTACCTCCAGGCCTTCACCTACGCCTTGTCTAGCTTGACATAGCCTTGCCCTTGTTTCTACCTGTGCATTTGTCAAGGCTCACCTCAAATGTCCTCTGTATGAAGCTTTTCTTCATTGTGCTGGTTCTACATCAAACCCCAGTAGACTTCAGACTCGTATTCCGCCTCAAAAAGTGGTTATTTGTGTACAGAACCCATTTCCACTTCCATTAACTCCTTGACTTTATATTACGGAACATTTTATCTCTATGTCCAAGTCATCTAGCACAGAACATTTCACATAATAGGCAACCAGCAAATATTTGTCAAACATAATTACTCCAAATGACTCTATAACAGAATCTTAATGCATTGGAGGGACTTAATCCATTAAAGCTTCTTTGCACAACTTGATTTTCTAGTTTCTAACATGCCTAAGTTTCTACAGAAAATATTGCTTTTGAAAACATAAAAGCAAGATATGGAGCGTGTATAGTAAAATGCTCTTAGATTATTAGGCAGTTGATTATAATGTTGCATTGCTGCTACTATGTTGTTTCATCACAGTTTGAAAGTTGCTCTTCAAACAACTTTCTGTACCCTTGGCTGGCTCATAACTTAATTCTCCCTGGTGACTTTCAGAATCCAAGGTTTGGGGTCTGAAATTGTGGGCAGAGGAGGTTAGGATTTGTTATGTTAGGTTGAAGATGGGCTAGGACCAAAGAGACTAGGCAGTGGGTGGGAGATGCCATATGTGTGCACTGCTGGGCGGCCCAGGGTGGCAGCCGTGACCCCTAAACAGGCACCCAATGTTAACGAGCTGCAGAAACTTCACAGATCACAACCGCCTGACCTCTCTCTCTTCCCCATCCAACTCTTTGTAACATGATTTTTGCATTTTGTAAAATGAGAGTAATGGTTTGGATCATACAAAATGTTTTTTATATAAAACCCTGAAACTGGTGAATGAATTCATCTGGTGGTGAATATCATCATCTCTTTGGGTAGAATATTTTGAGGCTCCTAATCACACTTATAGGTACATGTCAGCTGTACAGCTGTGATTAGCACCCATTGCTCCCAGCCCCTTCTGCTTCCCCATCCCATGAACATATTCTAGCAGTGATGGAATCATTTTCACCTAATTTAAGCACATTTCTAAGCTATCGGTACTCAGCCTGAAACCGACAGCTGGAAACTCATTAAGACTCAAATGTCTTGGTCTTTTAGCTTCTTGTAGAAGTGTTCACAGCTTCCATCAGTTTAGAGCCTTGTATTAGATGGAATCGAAGAATTGATTGGTATTTATGGGATTTCAGGACAGAAAGTAATCTCTTTTTAAAAAATAACACCTGTTTTATTACTATTTTATAAGAAAAAACCCCATAATTTAGATTGCACATAACACCTTTTCATTGCATTGTTTATCTATAGCTGTGGCCAGCATTGCTCACAGGGACTGCTGTATATTTTTATGGAACAAATATTTGTACAGCACTTACAATGGGTCAGGCGCCATTCTAGGAACTTTAGAAATCTTAACACATTTAATTCTCACAATAGTCCTATGAAAGTAAGACTGTGATCCTCACCTCTGTTTACAGAGGGGACTGAGCATGGAGATCTTAAGTGGCTTGTTGAAGGCCCTTAGGTCATGGTGGACTTGGGATTCAGACAAGGGAAATCTGGTTCTAGCAACTGTGGCCTTTGCTCCTGCATGGTTCTGCCCCACTTTATACTTTGATCAGGCATTTATTTGGCTCCTGTTGTGTTTTTTATGTTGTATATTTTGATCCACCTCATCTACACTTATTAAATCCCATTGATTGATTACTATCTTTAATTTTTCCCTTGTTCGAAGTAATATGGGGTTGATGGACCTCTAATATTTTTGGTGTCAGTCATTACTTTGTGAAACATTTTCTCGAAAACTTTAAATTATATGTAGTTATAAATTATGTAAGTAATATGTGTTTCTCATAGGAAATATGAGATTTGGGGGTTCATTTGTCCACACAGCAAAATCTAGCCTGTCGTCAGCTAGTGAGTCTGCCCTGAGAACTGCACTGAACTTTGCACAGAAGATGCTGTGGTTGGGCCATCCCTCATATCCCATGTGTACTCAGAGGAGGGCTGGACCTGATTGAGAAGGCTGGAATCCTGCTTCTGCATTTACTAGCTACGTGCTGAACAGAGGCCAGCCACGTGGTCTCTCTGATTTTAAGTAGCTTTGTTTGTCATATGGGGATTGTCTTAATTGGGGTTCTCCAGAGAAACAGGGCCAATAGGAGATATATAGAAAAATATTATAGATATATAGAAAAATACTTATTATGAGGGATCAGCTCACATTATTTTGGAGACTGAGAAGTCCCAGGATCTTGCTGTCTGCAAGCTGGAGGACCAGGAAGACTGGCAGTGCAGTTCCTGTCCAAGTTCAAAGTCCTGAGAGCCAGGGGAGCCAAGGCTGCAAATCCTAGTCCTCAGCTGAAGGTCTGAGAACCAGAAGTGCTGAGAAGATAGATATTCCAGCTCACATGGTGAGCACATTCGCCCTTCCTCTGCCTCTTCTTCCCTATTCGGGCCTTCAACTGATTGGATGATGTCCATCTGCACTGGTGAAGGTGATGTTTACTCAGGTTCAAATGCAAATCTCTTCCAGAAACACCCTCACAGGCACGCCCTGAAATAATACCTTACCAGCCGTCTGGGTATCCCTTAGCCCAGTCAAGTGGACTCATAAAATTAACCATTACAGGGACTTTCAGATTCTCCTCATAAGATTGCTTTTCAAAAGATAAAATTGTAGTGCAGTGAAGGCCTTGGAGGGGGTTGGGGATGGTGGTGGTGGAAGGGGTTAATGGGGGGAAAAGGACGGACATCTTTAATACTTTTAATGAGAAAGATAAATTAAAAATAAATATAAAATTGAACACGGTGTCTTATATGAAAATGTTTTAAGCATTGTGTTTAACTCCAAATCTTGGACTCAGGGGTCATATCTATCGCAGCTCTCTTCCTCTCATTCCCCACCCACTTTCCCAATTTATGGCCCACATACAGTGGGGGAGGGGAGATTCCTTTTCCTCCCGCGCGTTTCCTAAGCACTGCATGCTGTCCTGGCAGATTTGCACACTTTAGACCAGCTAGCACAGAGTCTCCCCAGATGGGTAGATAACATGGAAATCATTTCAACAGAAACGCACAATGGTTATTTGAACAATGGGCTCCCCTTTCACTGTAGGTCTGTGAAGAGCTGGGCTTGGTGTGCCATCCAGCTGTGTGACCCATTCAGCTTGCAAGTGTCAAGCAGGAAATTAAAAGTACTTCTATTTCTGTTTTCAAGGATGGATATCTGCAAGATTTAATGAAACAAAACCCTTCTGTTTTCTAGAAGCTTGCTTATGAGCAGTATGATCGGTTGGAACCATTTTCTCCTTAATTTTGACTCCAACATCCAATTTGCCTTTAATTTGCCAGCTACCCCTTGGCCTATATGAGATCCAGGCAGCAGATTAACTTTTACAAAATGCATGCCCTCAAATATCTGAAAGTGCTTATTTAAGTGGTAACCATGGTGTATATTGAAAATAGAAAAATAGGTCACAAATATTTCCTTAGGGGAGGGGGAAGACCATATGAAAATCAACATGCTCACAGGCTTCCCAAAATCTAGGTCAGGGATCATGACTGTAACTAATTCTTTGGTAAGTCAGACTAATTTATAAGGAGATACATTTTTAATATTTCAGTGTTTTTCAAGCTACCTTATAGTCTCTGATTATGGCCACAGAGCTGTTAATCTTTGCCATTGTGTTTTCATATACTAAAAAGTCAGATGCATTCGACTATAATTGAGTTTTTTAGATAGGCGTAATCACCCCTGTCCGAGAAATCAGTCCACACAGCCCGCGTGCCTTTCAGAACCCAACGAATCACAAGAGATCACGTTTTCACTGAATCTTGGTGAGATTTCCAAGGGCAAACTGCTTTCTGGAGAGTGTACCAGGAGCTGCTGTGGCGTCTGAAAATGAGCAGCTCCTGGGGGGATTTGTGCAGCTTTCTTTCAAGTCCTAGGTAAGTTGCATTGCTTTTATACTGTGTTTGGCAGATTTAGCTTCTCCTTTTGCTAGCTCTGCATTTAATGACCCATGGCTCCCATTCATTCATTCATTTGGAAGGGACCATTATTTGCCATCAACTTCTGTGGCTAATGGATCCCCTGGGTTACTGCATTTGATCATCTGGCTCTGCAGAATGTCCTATTCTTGACTCCGGCGGATTCCTCTCCAAATTAAGAGGCATTCAGGAGAAAGGAGGACTTGTAGTTGGGTCGGGATAAAGGATTGGCCATGTTCTCCTGCTAGACCCTCCTGCCTTCCCTTTTTTCCCTGCTCCCCTCCACCCCATCCCCTAACTCTGGTCCCCTTTCCTTCTGGTCCTCTCATGCATTCCTTCTGCAAACGTCTATCGTTATCCCTCTGTCTGCCTCGCTGTGGTAGGCTCTGGGGGGGATGCACGAGGGACTGAGATACAGCCCCAGCGCTCAGGTGCTTTATCTGCGATGGGGGAGAAGTGCAGCCAAGAATCGCTGGGGGGGGGGGAGGCCACGCGTGGCCTCCAGCTGTGCAGCTCGGGGAGGGAGGGGCCTCTCTCCTGGCAGGTTCGCAGCCGCTCAGAGGAGGGGCCTCCTGGACAGATGACGGCTTTGGCTTTCACTGCCGAAGGGTGACAGGCTCATATTTATCTGTTGACCCACCCAAGTCATATTAGTCAAGAAGCTGATGAACAGGCTTATAGAATTAAAAGACTAGCTCCCTTGGAGGCATGAATACTAAAATGACTTACATGAATACGTTGTGCTACATTGTCACAGACTTCACATCAAAGATCCAAAGCCTGAGCTTCTGGACAAGGCTGCACCTCCTTCACTCCTGGCATTTGTATCGGAAGCTGGGTATGACCCTGCCAGGGCCTGGATGAAAGACAGAGTGAGGAGGAGATGCACGTTCTCAGGTACAGTGAGTAGTGACGTGTGCACAGTCCGTTTTGCTGGGATATAGAGTGGCCGATAACTACTGTTTCCTCATATAATTCTGGTCAACCCAACAGATCTCCCTGACTACTCCTCCCTACAACTTAAGCCAACAATTCATGAAGATAGGAAATCAGAAAAAGTATTAATTTTGAAATGGCTCCTCCTCATTGTTTTGTTGTGGCTGTTTTCCAAGGGTTTGTTCTTAGCAGTTTTTTTTCCTCTATATACTTTCTCATGGCTTCAACCACATCCCTAACACCTTCCTTCTTTATCTGTATTCTCAGCCTTAACCTCCCTTGGAGTATCAGGGTACATCCACCACTTCCTGAGAGCTACTAGTAGTATTATTGCTTCATCAACATCTTTCCTGAGTGAGCAGTGGGCAGTTCAGATTAAGTAGATGCATTATTTCAGGTTTCCCCCCAAAAGTTGTTCTTCTATGTTCCCCTAATCTACTGATGATACCATTAACTTCCTCCATCTCTCAGTCCTGGAAATGTGTAATTACTGTGGAGGTGGCTTCAATTCCAATCAGGATCACTCTTTTATTTCAAAATATTTTTTTATTTTTCAATTACAGCTTACATTCAATATTATTTTGTATTAGTTCCAAGTGTGCAGCATAGTGGTTAGACAACCAGGGATCATTCTACTTTGACACTTTTTTTTTTTAATTTTATTTTTTAATTTATCTTTATTGTTGAAAGTATTACAGGTGTCCTATTCTCCCCCCCCCCCAATTGACCCCCTCTACCTGGCTCCCACCTCCTCCCCAGGCCTTCACCTCATTATTGACTGTGTCCATGGGTTATGCATATATGCATAGAACTTCTTTGGTTAATCTCTTCTCACTCTCTACCCCCCTTCCCTCTTTCATTTGAAATATGATTGTCTGTTGCATGCATCAATGTCTCTGGATCTATTTAGTTCATCAGATCCTTTTGTTTATTAGCTTCTTGTTAAAGAAGACCCTTCAACATTTCCTATAGTGCTGGTCTGGTGGTGATGAACTCCTTTAGCTTTTTCTTATCTGTGAAGCTCTTTATCTGACCTTTAGTTCTAAATGATAGCTTTGCTAGGTAGAGCAATCTTGGTTGTAGGTTCTTGTTTTTCATCACTATGAATATTTCTTGCCACTCCCTTCTGGCCTGCAAGGTTTCTGTTGAGAAATCAGCTGACAGTCGTATGAGTGCTCCCTTGTAGGTAACTAACTGCTTTTCTCTTGCTGCTTTTAAAATTCTCTCTTTGTCTTTAACCTTTAGCATTTTAATTATGATGTGTCTTGCTGTGGGCCTCTTTGGGTTTCTCTTGTTTGGGACCCTCTGTGCTTCCTGGACTATTTCTATACCAGGTAGGGGAAGTTTTCTGTAATTTTTCAAATAGGTTTTCAGTTTCTTGCTCTCTTTCTTCCCCTTCTGGCACCCCAATAATATGAATGTTGGGCCACTTGAAGTTGTCCCAGAGACTCCTTACACTGTCTTAATATTTCTGAATTCTTTTTTCTTTTTGCTCTTCTGGTTGGGTGTTTTTTGTTTCCTCATGTTCCAAATTGCTGATTTGATTCTCAGTGTCCTCTACTCTACTGTTGATTCCCTGTAAATTATTCTTCATTTCAGTTCGTGTAGCCTTCATTTCTGATAGGTACTTTATTAGGTCGATTTTCTCAGTTGTTTTCATAATAATATGCTTGAGCATCCTTATAAACAAAATTCTGAACTCTGTATCTGTTAGCTTGCTTGGGTCCATTTCATTTAGTTTCTCTTCTAGAGATATCTTCTGTTCTTTCCTTTGTGACATGTTTCTTTGCCTCCACATTTTGGCTGCTTCCAGGTGTTTGTTTAGGTAGAGATGCTATGGTAGAGATGCTATGTCTCCTGGAATTTGTAGAATGGCTTTGTGTAGTAGGTGTCATGTAGGGTCCAGTGGCTCAGCCTCCCCAGTCACCTTAGCTGGGCCATTAGGTGCCCCCCTGTGTGGGCTGTGTGCATTGTCCTGTTGTAGTTGAGCCTTGGTTGCTGTTGGCATCAATGGGAGGAATCGACCCCCTGGCCAATCATCTGTGAAGACCTGCTGCAATTACAGCCAAGGAGCTGCTGTGCTGGAGACACCCCTATGGAGCAGGATTTACTTCAGTGGGGCTTTGGTGTTAACCAAGTGCACCCCTCAAGTGTGTCACTCGTGGATGTAGTAGGGCTGTAATCCAGTGTGGTTGAGTCTGACCACCAGGTGCACTGTCTCTGGGGCCTTCCAGGAGGTGCAAAGTCAGCCTCTGCCAGTGCTTTGCCCAGGGCCACCCAGCATGAGCTACACAGCAAACCGTAGTTGGCTGCTGCTTGTGCTGGGCTTGGAGGAGCCCAGGAGAGGCCAAGCTATGAGCCAATGCAGGCTGCTGCTAGTGCCAGGCCTGGGGCCACTTATCAAGCCATATGGGGCCCACTGCTGCTTGTTTGAGAGATTTTAGGAAAGTACTAAGCATGAGGCCCGAGAGGCCACTTGCACAGAAAAGCCCCTGGAAAGGGCCCGGATGAGCTGCAGGTGGGGAGGGGCGGGGCCTCCGGGAATCACAGGGCGGGGCCATGAGTCAGGTGCTGGCGATTCAAACATGGCGCCTGCCTGCCGGCTGTGTGCGGGGAGGACTCGCCACAGGAGCCATGGCCTCCGCCAGCCCTTCTGCCTGGGAGGAAGCCGTCCCTCCAGCTCTCGCCCCGACCCCAGGCAGGTTAGTTCCTCCCCGAGTGTCCCGGGTCCTTTCAGGCTGCTGCCCGGCGCTGGGCTCAGAGGGAGCGCGTCTGCTCGGCCCTTTAAGAGGAAAGCCTGGGGCTCCCGCAGCCTCCGCGACCCTCAGGGACAGTCCCTGCTGGTTTCACAGCCTGAGGTTGTGGGGACTTCTCTTCCCAGCCCTGGAGCCCTGGGCTGCGGGCCTGCTGTGGGGCTGGGCCCCCCGCCCCTCCGGGAAAGGTGGGGGAGGTATACGTCCCGGGTTTAACCCGCGGCACCGGATGTGGGCCTGCAGCTGCATCTCCAGGATTCAGCCCCGATCCGCCTGCGTCTCCGCCCCTCCTGCTGGTCTCAGTGCTGCTTCAGTTCCCTGGTTGTAGGGCTTGTGTGCAGCCAGATCTCAGGAGGCTCTGAGCGATGGTTATTCTGTATCTTGGTTGTAATTTTGGTGTGGTTGTGGGAGGCGGCGGGCACAGCTGTTACCTACACCGCCATCTTGTTTCCTCCTACTTTGATATTCTTTAAAAAAAAATTTTTTTTATTGATTTCAGAGAGAGGAAGGGAGAGGGAGAAAGAGATAGAAACATCAATGATGAGAGAGTCATTGATCAGCTGCCTCCTGCACGCCCCCGACTGGGTATCCAGCCAAAATCCGGGCATGCTCCTTGACCAGGAATTGAACGTTGACCTCATGACACTCAACCACTGAGCCACACCGGCTGAGCTGATATTCTGCCTAATGACTGGGCTTGGCCAGCACCTTGGTTAATATTTCCTTCCTTTGCTCTCTATAAGTAGTTCCCCTCCCCTCCCCCCTTTCATCCTGGCTTATTAAACAGTAATAACCTTTGTTCATTATTCCAACAAATAGCCACTGTGTACCCTCCCTGGGCCAGGGACTCACTGGCACTGCAGATGTAGCAGACAGAATCCCTGCCCTCATGGGGTTACAGCAGGGACCATAATCACAGATTCTGAGCATTTGTCATGTGCTACCTCCAAGTCAACTACTTTATATGTATTATTTTGTTCAATTCTTATAAACATCTGTGATACTATTGCTATCTTGATTGGAATTGAGGAAACTGAGTCTCAGAGAGGTGAGGTGAGTTGCCCAAAGTCTCCCAGATAGTTAGGAACCGATTTGGGCTACACAGACTCCATCCGTTTTGGTCCTAGGGCATGGAGCCTTTACCTTGATTTTTATTACCATGTATAACTGGTGTAACTTTGGAATTGTCTGATCCACTGCTCCTCCACGTGGAGGGGCCCAAGTGATGCTTCTAAGGATACCAGGGGATTGAATGAAACCAGGATCCACCTAGAAATGTGTCAGTGCTTAGGGCTGGAGGGCAGAGGAAGGAGGCGGGGAGACGGGTGGGGGAGCTCTGGGTGCCACAGGAAGCAGAGGCTAACCAGAGGAAGTTTCGAGGCAGGGGTAAGAATCCGTCCTGATCAGGCCACAGCTGCTCCTCATACATGGTTGTCATGGTGATGGCAGGGGCTGGGGCTGGGGGTGGGAAGGGGGAGGAAGTCAGCTCACATTTCAGTGTATGAGGATTTTCTGGATGCAGATGAGCCGAGTTCAGAATGTGTCTCTTTGATCTAGGCTGAGGTTTCCATGGGGCTCTTCTGGGGGTTCCATGAGCAAGTTGCCCGCTGCTGCCTGACAGTCACCTGAGATGCTGCCGGTGGCTCCGCAGCAGGGAGTCCTGGCCTCGGTCACTGCCTTTGATACTGGTCACCTTCCTCACCACTCGTGTTCAGTCGTGACCAATCCTGTGCTTTTACCCCTGTGAAGTCTCTCATATTCATTCTCTCATACCCACCAGGTCCTCATTTCCTCTCTGATCAATCTTCCTAACACAAGGCTGTGCTCAAGTCACTCGGCACATCTCTGTCCACCTCCTGTCTTACCTGCAGCCCTGCTGGCAGTCAGCCCAGGGCCAGCTGGGGGGCTCCCTCAAGTCCCCCAGGACTGTGTAGGTTCACTTTTCTTCTGTTTGGTTGCTTAAAAGTGGAAGTCACAGGGCCAAGTACTTGTCACAAAGCAATAGAAAATATATTCCATTGATCGGAACAAGGTTTAATTAAATATAGGAATCCTGTATAGTAGCCACAGGGGTCGTTGCAGTGGTCTGGCTGGCTGGCTGGGGTCCTCAAACATTTCTTGTTTCTCCCATGCTGATGTAGCCGCACACAGCCCTGAGCCCCTCTGCCCTCCTGGGGTGCTGCTGGAGGTAAGGTCCTTAACTGGAATATCCGTTCAAAGAGGCTTTCGAGAAGTCCTGTTTTATAGTCTGCCATCTTAGCAATTGCTTGCCAGGTCACCCCTGCTTTCCTTTCTAAAGAAGAGGCCTGGACAAGAGCTCTCACTCTTCCACGTCAACTCAAACGGTATTTACTGAGCACCTGCCTTGTGCCAAGCTCCATGCTGCGTCCCAGGCAGACGACAACGGATGAAACAGACCCTGTTCCGGCCCGGAGCTCACGCGGTGTAAAGACGGACACCACGGAGCAATCGGCCTGAGAGGAGTGGCACCCAGAGGTGGCACGGAGCCTAGAGCAGGGCAGTGTGGCCTTGTCTCAGGAACAGTGGACATCAACCCAAAGAAGTGACATTTCATGTGACACCACTGGACACGGGGGACAGCCTGGTTGAAGTTCCAGAGTTGGGAGGGAGAGCGGTGAACATGAAGAACCGAACGAGTCCAGAACGGGAGCAGGAGAGGCTGCAGAGGCCGGCAGCAGCCCACGCACAGAGGGGCCCGCCCCGATCCTGAGAGCAGTGGGAAGCCACCGGGGATTTAAGCAAGCTGGCGACAGGTTTGGTTTGAAAAGGTCACTCTGGGTGTGATGTTAAGAACAGAAAAGTACAAGCAGGGGAGAGGCAATGCTGCCTAAGTGAGGGGGTGGCAGTGGGGACCAGAGGGAGGCTTGGACATAGCATCCACAAGATTCGGTCATCGGGTGGGTGTGGGAGACGGGGGAGTCCAAGGTGACTCCCACAGGCCTGACTAGAACGACCGGGTAGGTGATGTTGCCATCAACCCAAACAGCAAACACGCCCAGAGGAGATTTAGGGCACAGAAGCCATGCTGAGTCTGGAGTGACAGTGGAGCGTGGGGAGGAGAGATTCTCTGGGCTCGGAGGGAGCTGGGCAGGGATACACGCGTGTTGTGGGGACTGAAGTCAGGAGAGGGACTGAGAGCGGCAGGGAGAGGAGAGGCGGGTCTGGGACAGAGCTCCGAGGGGTGCGCAGGGGAGGGTGCAGCGGGGACAGGAGAAGGTTAGACGGGGAGACTGAGGCCTCAGAAGTTCCAAAGGAAAGGATGGATGGCAATCAGATGCATTCAGTTAAATGTTTAACATTCCATTTTCAGTGATTTTCTTCTCTGTGCGGGGTGGGCACCCTCCTCTGATACCCCTACATTTTTAGTAAAAGTCAGTTACAAATTGTTTGGGGGCATGAGGACACATCCACAGCTGGCCCACATTTAAGGCAGCCTGGATCAGAGAGGGGACAGCAGCGGCCCCAGGAAGTCAGCGCCGGAAGCAAGCTCAGGTGGGACGGGGGCCCAGGTGTGAGCAGGAGTTTAGGGGGGCAGCAGGTAGAGCCAGGCGCCCTTGGGCGCAGGACTGGCCTGCGGGCAGTGGATATCAGGCAAATCCCTTCCCCCAAGTGCACCAGCGCGAAGAAGAGGCCTGAGGACAGGGACGGGGGGGGGGGGGGGCGCAGATCTTGCTGCTGGGAGAAGGGGTGCTTTCCTGGCAGGCACGCCTCCAAGTAGAAAGCAAGCCCCCATTCTTGGGGGCAGCGGGAGCATCCCTAGCCTCCCTCCCCATTCAGGAGACGAGTCAGAATTCCCTTTTCAAGGCTCATTCTTCATTGTCCCCATTTTTGTTCCAAAAGGCAAATGGGCTACTTACCCTTTTGACCCCGCCTGCTCCTGAAAGGCAGTGAGAGTTTCCCAGGGTGCGCAGCCTGTTTGGTTTGATGGCCAGTGGAGGAGCCTCTAAATGAGCTCCAGCTGCAGGAGGCGCTGGCTCAGGAGGGAGCGCACCCCCGCTTCCCAGTCCCCCCTCCCGCCTCCCGCCTGGTTTGGCTCCCCCTGGCTGCTGCCGCTGGAACAGTAGTCTAATTTGGGTTGACAGAAAAATGCACAGCGGAATCTGGAGCTCTCTTCTCCCTGGTGAACTTGACCCGCCTTGGCGAACCCCGGGGAAGCTGCGTCTCTGATTGATAGCCAGCAGAGGTCTTTGAGCCCCGAGGACAACTTCTAGGGTGGGATCAGCTTTTCCAGATTATCTGAGACACGATACTCTTGTTTTTGGCTGGAGTCCAGGGTCACATCAAAGTGAAGAAAACCCATTTCTGGCTCCAGTCACACTTTTTGGACGTTGTCGAAGATGAGAGAATGGAGCGGACGTGGCAGAAGGATGGGTGTCTTGACAGATGGCTGGCTGCCCTCCAGGCGACGATGGGGTGGGGTAGGGAGAATCGTCTTTAAGGGACACTTTCCCATTAGGGCAGAGGGTAAATGCGTTACATCACAGCAGCTTGTCAGAAGGTTGTAGTAAATGGGACAGTAGCAGCTTTTCATGACTAATGTATTTTACAAATATTCTCTCTTAATCTGTAGCTTGTGTTTTTGTTCTAACAGTGCCTTTCATAGAGCAGTTTTTAATTTTAATAAAGTCTAACTTAATATTTCCTTTCATGGATTATGCTTTTGATGTTGTATTTAATAACTCATTGCCAAGTCCAAGGTCACATAGCTTTTCTCCTGTGTTTCTTCTAAAGTTTTATAGTATTTCATTTTATATTTGGATCTAGGATCATTCTGAGTCATTTTTGGGTGAAAGGTATAATATTGTGTCTCGATTCTTTTTTTGCATATGGATGTTTAATTGTTGCAGGACCATTTATTAATTAGACTATCCCCATTGAATTGTTTTTGCTACTTTGTCAGAGATCAGCTAGACTTCTACAGAAGATTTTTATGGAGATTACATTGAACCTGTAAGTCAAGCATCTTAACAATGTTGAGTCTTCCAACCCATCAACATGGAGTATCTATTTATTTAATTCTTCTTTGATATCTTTCATCACAGTTGTAGATTTGCATATAGACCTTGTACATATTTTGTTAGACTTATACCTAAGTGTTTATTTTTGAGGTGCCACGATAAATGATATTATGTTTTAAATTTCTAATTCTAATTGTGCATTGCTGGTACACAGAGCATTTGGCTTTTGTATATTAACCTTGTATCCTTTAACCTTGCTATAATTACTTATTAGTTCCAGGAATTTTTTTGTTGATTTTTTACACAGACAATCATATAATTTGTGAACAAAGACCATTGTAGTTTTTCCTTTCCCAATATATCTTTGTTTCCTTTTCCTGTCTTATTCCACAAGCTAGGACTCCTGGTATGACGATGCACAGGAGTGGTGAGAGGGGATACCCTGACCTCAGCTTTTCACTAGCATCACTCCAGAGTCCAAGCCACTCTCAGCTCTCCCCTGGCCTATGGTCAGTCTCCAAACTGGCCTTGCTACTTTCATTTTTTGTTGTCTGCTAAGTACCCAGGATGAGCTTTTAGGAATGTAAACCATATCATGTCACTACCCAGATTAAGATCACTCCCATGGCTTGCTGTTGCACTTATTCTAAATCTAAGTTCCTCGGCTTAGTTAGTGTGCAATGCCCTACATGGCCTCTGCGTTTCTGGGTAGCATCATTTTGTCAGATTCTTCCTCTTGACCTCTAGATGTCAGCTACCCTGGCCTCCTTTCTGTCCTTCAAGTACATTCTGCCTTTGGGCCTTGGCACCAGCTGTTCCCTCTGCCAGGAAAGGCTCTTCCTACTCATTTATTGTACCAGTTCTTTCTTGTTACATATTTAGATCTCAACTGACGTGTCCCTTTCTCAGAGTGGCCTCTCAATCTAATGTTATACCTACCTAGTCATGCTGTATATCATGTTAGCGTGTTTTAGCTCTTTGCATAGCTTTTGCGGCTACCTGGCTTTGTCTTGTTTTCTTTTTTTAAAAAATTGTCTGTCTCTGCTCCTCCCTCCCCTGCCCCCTACCCTCCCAACCACTGGAATGTAAGCTCCTTGAGAGCAGGACTCCGCCTCTTATGTTCATTGAGGTCTCCCAAGTTCCTGGAGCAGCAGCAGGCTTGGTGTGGGTGCTGGGTGGCTCCTTCCTATGTCTCCACCCTGACCTTGAACCAAACTCTTTGCTCTCTCTGCTTTTCAGTCTCCATCTTCCAGTTCTCTAAGCGCCACGCTTTTTCCTACCCTAAGGCCTCTGTACATGCTCTTTTCTCTCTCCAGAATTTCCCACACCCTCCCTCCCTCATTTACCTTAAAGCCTTCTATTTTTTTTTTTTTAATTTTTAAACTCGCAGATCAATTTCTAATACATGGAAAACCTTCCCCAGTTCATATCAACATCTATTTCATGTTTTTTTTTATAGTTCAAATTTATATTCATTTGTATGATTATGGGATGGTCAGTCTCCCTCATCCTTCTGACCGCCAGCTGGTAGGGCCCAGGTCTGTTTGGGCTCATCCTTTACTGCACCCAGGAGAGTGCCTAGCCCATAGCAGGTACCCATGTGCTCAGTGAATGGTTGTTAGAAGAATGAATTCACTAAAGAACAAGTACTGGATTTCACTGGTTCTAGGAAGGAGGTTTTCTCAAAACTTAACGTTTCTGAACTAGGGAAGAATTTGCATCTGATGGCGTTTAGAGTTGATGAGGAACATACAAGTTGTTAATAAAGACAACCTTATGTTTCCCTAGTAATCAAGGAAATGCAGATTAAAACAGGTACCAAACTGACAATGATTTTTTGTATAATGAATTTTAAAAACAATAATAATATTGGTAAAGGTGTGAGGAAATAGGTCCTTTTCCATCCTGCAGGAAGAGTTTATATTGGGGCAGTCATTCTGGGGAGCAATTTGGCAATATATATCCAAAGTCTTAAAAACATTGCCCTGGTTGGTTTGGCTCAGTGGTTAAAATGTTGGCCGCAGACTGAAGGGTCCCAGGTTTGGTTCCGGCCAAGAGCATGTACCTTGGTTGCAGGCTTGGCCTGGTTGGGGCTCGTGCGGGAGGCAACCAACCGATGTGTCTCTTTCACATCGATATTTCTGTCTCTCCCTCTCTCTGAAAGGTGAAGATTAAAAATAAATAAAAATAAATAAAAATATTAATATCCTGTGGGTTATTTAATTTCTAACAGTTGCTCTAGAAAAATAGTCAAGGAGGCTTAGAAAGATTTCTGCCAGTCCGGCGAGGCGTGGCTCAGTGGTTGAGCATCGACCTAGGATCCAGGAGATCCTGGTTCGATTCCTGGTCAGGGCACATGCCCGGGGTGGGGCTCGATTCACAGTCAGGGGCCTGCAAGAGGCAGCCGATCAAGGACAACTGTCTCATCATTGATATTTCTCTCTCTGAAGTCAATAAAAATATATTAAATAAAAAGGTTACTTCCAATAATTCTCACTGGATGACATTTTATAATACTGAAAAATTGACTAATGGTAATAATATGTAAAACGGAGTACAATCCAATCATAACTATGTGTATTCTCAAACAATTTTTAAGGACATGGGAAAATATTTACAAATAATATGTTTTCCAATAGCTTATAAGCTACACAAGGGCAGGAACCATGAATATTATGTTCAATATGTATTCACCACCTAGCACAGTACTGACATAGCAATATTTGCTGAATGTGGAAGTAAAAAAGCAGGCATTAAACATTATATGTAGGATGATCCCAACTTTAATTTAAAAAATGAGTGTGGGTACACACAAAAGATCAGAAATACAGTAGTATGTTAACAGATTACCTTTCAATGAGGGATTTTCCTTTTTCTTCGTATTTTCCTATATTTTTCAATCTTCTATGATGTACACATATTAGCTTTATAATAAGGAAAGTTTCTTTCTTGTCTATTCCAACTACATGCTGGTGCTAAGTGAGTGAACGTGAGGATATGGTCAGCGGGAGGCAGGTTCATGAATGAATACTTCTTCGAGCACGTGGATTGTTGACTTGAGTATTAAACATAGAGGTGGACGTCGTCCATTCCAGCCTGAGCCCTTGCCAGGAGTCTGGACCCAGTGATCCTTCTGGAATGTGCAAAAGCCCCACCCTGGGCAGGAGCCCATTCCTGGGCTGTTTGTCGAGACCACCCTTGTCTGCCTGCTCTGAGCAGCTGCTTATAGCTCTTAGGTTCCCTGTTACTTGACAGCCCCTCAGCTATCATGCCCACCTCAGCCCCTTTGCTCAGACAGCCACTGTGGACAAACGCCTCAGATCCTCAGCCCGCTCTCTGTCCCTTGGCTCCGACTTCTAGTTTGCTCTCCAGCTTGAGGCACCGGAGCTACAGCGTAAAGCCTCCCGGTCCCCCCGCAGGCTGAGGGCTGCAACCCCGCCTGCTGCGCTGATGAGCCCGGAGTGCTTGTCTCTCACACGGATGCTCAGTGAATGTTTACTCTGCGCACGAGTGGAGATCCACAGCGAAGTGGCAGAAAGCGGGAGGGCTCGGGTCAGCATGTGCAAAGGCTGACGGACAAGGACTGCATTTGTGTCAAACACATTAGGTGCAACAAGTGAAATGTAACCAATGGGCAAATGTAGAAGTTTAGATCCTGGAACATTTGGAAAGAGAAATTCTGAGAATGATGACTTACAGTACCATGCATTTAATTGGGTCTTCAAGTTAAAAATTCTATGTATTTTGATTTGTGTATAGTAAGGTACACACACACACACACACACACACAGTATGATTCGTATTTTGTTCTTTTAAACATTCTGTTCTTTCTGTTAAAGCCAGTGATTCAAGATAGTGGCAACAGAGGGCAGAATTGTGTAAGAAATTGAAACACCTTTTCATGCCTGAAAATCACCCCCAAATACAAAGTGCAGCAACATGCAGACTGAGCTATGGAAATATTCTTCTTTCACCCTCTGGTTTACAAAACTTACATACCAAGGTTATTTAAAGCCATTAGAGTTATTTTTCACGTCATTGTTTAAAACACCGGGTAATATATGCAAGCCTTAATGAAAGCAGGGTGCTGTGCTGATCCCTTGAGAGAGAAACTCTAAAAGGTGGATACTGTATTTAACTCCTGTATCAAGATTCAGCGATGAGCCTCTCTGTTCCTTTCTAAATATGATTTAGGATTACTGGCTTTTCTTTCCGTTCCAGTGCTGGAATGCAGGCCTCTCGAGGTTACTGCCACTGACAAATGCTGGTTAATGTTCTTCATCGCAAGATTTCTGAAGCTTGCGGACAAGGCCGCAGAAGCAGAAGAGCCATTCTTGAGTGTTGAGAACAGTTACCTGAGTGCCGGTAATGCAGGAAATAATTTTAACCCCTTCAAGCATTACTCTTTTCATCATTTTGCTAGATATTTTTAGATATCATTCACCTTTGTTCCTTTACAATTTAGTCCACAAATGGAGAAATTGATCAATTATGTTCGTCAAAGAGGAGGCAATGATTTTCATCCATGCCTCAAACTGTATTTTAATGACAAGAAGCAGGAAATTGATGGGAGTCAATGTAGAATGAATGAACACTAAGAGGTGTCGTTTTTTGGGGGAAAAAGGATTGTTCATAAAGCAAAGGGGAACTGAGTAGTGGATTGAAGTGAACTAACGAGAGACAGGTTACAGGCTTGGTCATATTTTCATAAAGATGTTGGGGAAGGTTGATTGATTTACTTTTTCTGTATTGATTTACTTTTTCTGAAATATGAACTTTTGGTTTTGTTGAATACAGTGAACTTTTCACTCACAACATATAACTATTAGCCGTGCTTAGGGTGACATTTAACTGCCCTTTAAGACAATTATAAATTTTCACTGATTTCAGTATAATTTGTGGACCAAAGATAATATAACCCAAGACAAAGCTGTCTTTACTTTAAAGCAAACACCTTCAGACTTTCATAAAAGACTGCCTTCAACCCGCGGGCACACATTTCCATAGAAGGAATCTATCTAAAGAGATTTAGAAGATTTAACACTGCCAAGTCCCTTTATGGCAGAGACCCTTCTTATCTACCAATTTGTGGCGCACCACAACCTTTGGGTGCTTAAGAAACGTGATAAATGGATCAGTGAAGCAGTTTGAATCTGCAGAAGCTTTGTCCTTAGAAGGCAGCGTGGAGCAGTAAACAGAGCGGAGCTGCTTTCAGACCGACCCCGATTTAAGGCTCTGTGGCCCTCGCTGCCCTGTGACCTTGGCAGGGATGTTAACCCCTGACTCAGGGTGTTCTCACTGTTGAGTTTCTATCTGCCTCTTGGGGCTGTTACCAGGTTTCACTGAGACAGCTCGCAAAGCACTTCCCACATGTGGCACCTGGTGAGATCTCCAGAACTGGTAGCTGTTTTATTATTACTGCCTGTGGGTTCTAAAGGAATTGAGGCCTAGATTATAAACAGAGAGTTCAATTTAAGCTGTTTTGCTCCCTCTTTCATCTTCGGAACAGATAGTCCAGTGATTCTGTGGTATCTTATGATGATTGGGGGATTTCCCCCTGTACCAGGCGATTTTTTCCTCGAGGTCCAGATTTCCATCGCTGACATGTGCGTGTCTGAAAAGCACCAGGTATTTTGTTAGCTAATCCCTGAGTATCTGGTGCAGTGTTACACACTCATTCATTCACTCCACTGACATTCCCCGAGGGCCTTGCCTGGCCAGGCACTGAGCCTGGAGTAGGGGTGAGAGCCTCGAGCCCACAGGCCCAGCCTCTGCCCCCATGGAGCTCCAAGCTCCCCAGAAGCCCTGCCAACATCCTCATCAGTGATGAAGCACGACTGTGAAACACGTTGGTCATGAAGGGGTGAGGCTGCTTCATGGGAGGGGCGGCGAGCCCAAGCTTAGACATCCAGAGAGAGTGTCCCGCTCCAGAGCTCCCCTTTTGGAGGCATCACTCTTAGGATTCCACTCTCAGAATATTTTTGAAACAATCCTTTGAGACTGGCCACCACGGGGACTAGTAAAAGAATTTTCTTTAGGCTCTGAAGGCTTTTCCAAAAGAGAAGTGCTGAAACTATTTTGGGCAATGACGGCTTCTTTGAAATATGTGCTTGAGGGCAAAGATCTTGTTACTGGTGATGTGTATGTTCTGCACCGCTTTTATAATTTCTTCAGCTTAGGGTATTTTATAATTTAATGCAGTGTTTTTCCACTGGGAGGCAGTTTTGTCCCCCTGGGAATATTTGGTAATGCAGGAGACACTTTTGGTTGTCACAGCTTGATGGGGGTTGCTAGTGGCCTTTGGTGGGTAGAGGTCAGGGATGCTGCTGAACATCCCACAATGCACAGGATGGTCCCCACAGCACAGAGCTGTCCTGCCCCAGTGTCAATGATGAGAGACTCTAATTTAAATGATATGTTTGTTAATAAAGTAGGTCTCAATACCACCCTCCACCCCGTCTACTATTTCACGGCAGGTGCCCCAGGCAGTAGGGAAACCAAAGGATATGTGTGTGAAGGGGCCTCTGTTTATGCATCAGAGGTTCACTTGTTAAGAAAATGTCCAGAGCTTTGGAGTTAAACAGCTGTGCGTTGGACACCTTTGCTCTCCTACTTGTTAGCCATGTGAGCTTGGGTGATTTATTTAACCTCACCGAGCCTCAGTTTCCCCAGCCTGTGGTATGTCCCCTCCTGAATTTTTAGCCCAGCAAGTGACTGGAAAGAAGACTACATTTCCCAGCTTCTCTTGAGGCTAGCACATGCCTAAGTTTTGGTTGCTGGGACATACATGAAAGTGGTGTGGATAACTTCCGAGAAGTTTCCATCCAGAAGGCTAGCCCAGCCTGTTCATGTGGTGGCTGGCAGGATCCCCATAGGAGAGCAGAAGCCCAGGCCTAGCTTCTGAAGCGGCACAACACGCTCTCCTGCTGCCTTCAGTGGTCTCAGCGTTTGGATTTTATTCTCTGTGTGAGGGGAAACCATCGCAGGGGGTCCGGTGGGGATGGTGTCATCTGATTTGTGCTTCGAGATCACTTTTGCTGCTGTATGGAGAATAGACCCCACGGTGGGGAAGAGTGGATGTGGGAGACCAGGCATGTGGCTGTCCATCCCAGATGCTCAAATGCAAAGCCTGAGGCCCTGGAGCCAGGATGGCAAGGGAGGGGTGCATCGGCCCTGGGCAATGGACGAGTACTACTGATGATGGGAGAGAGGCGTCTTGATAATTGAATGGCAGTGTTTTGTAATTAAGACGGAATTCATAGCACCGAGAGTTCAATCTGCTTTTCTTTACTGCTAGTTATGCTGTAGCGACACCTCCTGGGAACGTTGTTACGATTTTCCCTCTTCCTAACCAAGCACAGCTTAGAAAACACTTTCCGCTTTTTAGAGAAAACGCTTTCCACTTTCTAGAGGTCTGTGTTACTGTCAGAATATGTAACTCTCAATAAAGGAGCAAAACGTTGGGCCTTTGCCGAGGGGACGTTCTCCTGGTGGCGTGTATCTAGGTAGAGCCCTTTAGTTACTGACTGGATTTATGGAGCTTAGTCACGTGCCTGTGGTTGCAGGGCTGTATCATTTTATTTTTTCTTATGCCACCAGCTGCCTCTGTTAGGACTCGGTTACCACAGTGACAACCAGTTTTACTACATCTCTATTCTCACTCTATTTCTGACCTGTTCGTTTGCAAAACAGACCCAGAATTTGGTTTCAATCTATTTTCTTAGCTCTTCGGCCCAATAACTGCTGTGTACACACAAATACATTGTATGAAAACCAGGCCTCATGCCATGTGGGTCAGTCACTGATTTATTAAGAAACAAGCCTATTGGCTGCGATGGAGAAATGATATTAAATGTCTGCCTCTTGTCACCTTACCTCTTTTGTGGAAAAGAAAACCTTAAGTATCATCTTCTTTGCCAGAATTCCTTCCTCAGGCAGAGTCCTGAACAACCTGGCGACGTCAGCCCCTGAGCAGTACTTCAACGAAAACCCCGTGTTGGGAATGTGTCCTGGACTCCCCAGCTTGCTGGGCAGCCACCCCTGCGGCCAGGCTGCCACGAAGCACACCAAGGTGTTCTGATACGAACATGTTTTTTCTTGAAAAATTTTTGTTTTCTGTAGTAGCTTTTATGGCTGTAATTAATATTCTTAACCCACACTCCTGAATCCGTTTCCCACCTCTCTGATTATTGGAGTAAGAAATGCTGAACTTAAGTGTCTCCATCCGCTGGTTCAGTGGTTCTCGACCAGGGGCAGTCTTGGCTCTATGGGACCTTTGCCAAAGTCTGGAGACATTTTCGGCTGTTATGACTGGGGGTGGGGTGTTGCTATTGGCATCTCATGGGTAGAGGCCAAGGATGTCGCTATACATTCTACAATGCACAGGACAGGCCCCACCACAAATTCCCTAGCCCCAGATGTCAGCAGTGCTGGGGCTGAGAATAGTGTCCTAGTTTCTTATAAAGATGCACCAACATCTTCCTATAAATCGCGTTGAAGGTCTTGAATCCCTGCTGTCATGAACTGCTCTGCTGTTTGGTATCTTCCTATTCAAAAGGCAGGGTGTTTATGAGAATTATTTTTGGTAGCACAGAAATGTAGCCAACGTCGATCATGCCCAGTAAATAACACAACATATGTTTTATTTTCAGAGAGATTTCTGGTGCAAAAACAAAATTTCAAGAATGCTTAAATATCAGGAGTGTGTGTTTGGGGAGAAAAACACCCTAGTTGGAGAAATTATGGAATTTTTAACAGATTTACTAATTATTCCATTAAGAGATAGTGGAAGGTAAGTCTTTATGAAATGTTTCAGGTACTGTATCTCCTTCCCTTCCCCCCAGTGGCAGGGAGGTTTGGGGCCACCCCTCGGGGTGTCCCACTTCTCTAGCTCCAGCCTGAGGGACTCCCCATGCCTGAGAGCTCTGTCCCAGCCGATTTGTCAGGACACTGACCATAATGTGTTTGCAAGGAGCTCTGAGCCCACAGACGTGCAGAGGGTTCGGCAGCAGGAAAAGTGCAGAAGATGACGATGTTTCCCTGCGTCACTCAGGGGCCTCGTGAGGACGATGTACGGGCCCTGGCCCGTGGTCTGTGGTCCCCACAGCCCGCTGCTCTGTCTTTGCAGGACCTCGGCCAGAGCCTGTGGTGCTCAGGCCCTGCTTTCCTGCTACCTCTCCTGGCTGGGGGCGTCCCCTCGCTGTCTTGTGACGTGTGGGGCTTTCCTCAGCTCCCCAGACAGGCATTGTTAAAGCTGTTGGAGAAAAATCACTCACGATGCGTGTCACAGAAAGGTGAGGCAGCGGGTATTCGCACCGCCCGTGATGGGCGCAGGGCCCTCATCATCTCCCTCTGGCCTCCCTGCCTATAGCCTCTCCTGCTTCAGTTTCTCCTCTGTACATCCAGGTGACTTTTCTAAAATGCAAATGAGATCACATCATTCTCCTAATGACAACTCTTCAGTATTAAAGTCCCAAATCCTTAGGGTTGCAGCCAGCGCCCTTCCTGAGTGGTCAGTCCTCTGTCTCTCCAGTCTCTCCTCCTGCCTCGGGGAACTCTCTGAGTTCTCGTTTCCACTCCAGCCCTAGCGCCAGCCTTCAGTGACTGTTTGTTGAATGAGTGAATGACTGCAATGCTTCTTCAAGACAAAACTTTAAATTTCTCTTTTCTAGACTCCAAAGGAAGAAAGCAATTGAATATTATAAACAAGTGATAAAAATAAAGGCAAATGCAAGCCCTCTGGCCAACTCTTCTCTGGTCAGGAAGCAGTTGAGCACCAGCTTAAGCGGTACCTATTGTAAATTAGGTAATTGCTCTGATCTAGTTCTATAAGAAGCAGGTGACTTTTCCGGTTATTTCACCTGCATACTTTGCTCATTTAAAAGATGTCTTCACTTATGCCCGGCTGACATGGCTCAGCGGTCGAGCATCGACCTATGATCCAGGAGATCTTGGTTCAGTTTCCGGTCAGGGCACATGCCTGGCTTGCGGCTCGATCCCCAGTGCGGGGCATGTAGGAGGCAGCCGACCAATGATGACTCTCTCATCATTGATGTTTCTGTCTCTCTCTCTCCCTCTCCCTTCCTCTCTCTGAAATCAATAAAGCTATATTAAAAAAAAAAAAGTTGTCTTCATTTTTGAAGCAACTGTTCCACATACTCTCAACTCTTTTGGCTACCTTCTTCCCTCATTAGGAAAGTGTCTTAGTCTGCTCAGGTTGCTCTAACAGAGCACCATAGACTGGGTGGCTTAAGCAACAGAAATTTATGTCTCAGTTTCCGAGGCTGGGAAGTCCAAGATCAAGGCACCAGCAGATTCAGTGTCAGGTGGGGGCCCAGTTCCTGGTTCACAGATTGTTGTTTTCTTGCTGTGTTCTTACACGATGGGAGGAAGGGCCTGAGAGCAATTTTTTGGGGGGGGTCTCTTTTATAAGGACGCTAATCCCATTCATGAGGGCCCCACCCTCATGACCTAAATCACCTGATTATCCCCCAAAGGCCAAATCTCCTATCATCTCAAGGGTTAAGATTTCAACATAATGCCTGGCCAGGCGTGGCTCAGGGGTTGAGCACTGGCCTAGGATCCAGGAGATCGAGGTTCGATTCCTGGTCGGGGCACATGCCTGGGTTGCGGGCTCGATCCCCAGTTGGGGGTGTGCAGGAGGCGGCTGATCAGTGACTCTCTCATCATTGATGATTCTCTTTCTCTCCTTCTCTCTGAAATCAATACAGATATATTAAAAAAAAAAAAAAGATTTCAACATAAGAATTTTAGGGGGGACACAAACATTCAGTCCATCACAGAAAGACACCTTTTACAATCTTTTCCATCCCATTTCTTTCCTAGGCAGAGCACCATGTCCCACGACACTTCTCTCCCGTCAGTGGAGGTTCCTTCTTTCTTCAAATTCTGTTTAAGACACAGTATAAGAATAGCCTTTTTGTACTTATACCCATGATGCTAAGTAACACGTGACCCAAAGTAACAAATGGGTTTTTACATGGGCCCACCTTTGATTTGCCTAATAGAACATAGGACTCAGCGCCTCAGACCTGGCCCAGAGACTTGAAGATACTTTCTTCTTTTTAATGTATCTTTATTGATGTCAGAGAGAGGAAGGGAGAGGGAGAAAGAGAGAGAAACATCGGTGATGGGAGAGTCATTGATGGGCTGCCTCCTACATGCCCCGCACGGGGGATCGAGCCCGCAACCCGGGCATGTGCCCTGACCGGGAATCAAACTGCGATCTCCTGGATCCTAGGTCAATGCTCAGCTGCTGAGCCACGCCCTGCAGGGCTGAAGATACTTTCTGATTAAAGATAAAAACTAAAAACTTAAAATGTAATTAAAGTTAAAAACTTGGCCTTAATTCTTACTAGGAGGGGAAGTTGGGTTCCTCCAGTCCTCTTGCTCCGTGCAGCTTCTGTTAGGGCTGCTTTGCTGCCCTTCATGGGAGGAGTTCCTGTTCTTCCTCTGAGTTTCTTCCACCAGAATATTGATATTATTATCTGTGGTTTATAGTGAGCGTTTGGTTCTTTTTTCACTGGTCCTAGATCAGTTGGGTGGCATTCACTCGCATGTTAAGCATGGTCTTCCAGGGTCACTGTTGAGCTCCTGAGAGGCCTCCTGAGAGACGGGCTATGCTCCAGGCTCTGCCGTTGCCAAGACAGAGTGGCTGGACCTTATCTTTTGCGGCCTCAGTACTTGTTCTGCCCAGCAGGCCATTAGCTTGTTCTGCAGATAAAATGGCCACTCAGTGAGTTCTGCCACTTGCCTGGAATGTCGCCACCAAACTTGGGAATTGAGGAGAAGGAGAGTTGGATTGGAGGCTGCAAGTAATGCGTGGACGGTAAGCTGGAGACAGGCCACAGCTGGAGAGTGTGGTGGGGGTGTGAGTCCACAAGGCAGTGCCTCCCAGACCTTGTGCCTCCAACGAGTTGCCAAATAGAGACCTCTCAGCCCCTGGCGGCTTTGTTTATTTCTTCTAGCAGCCTACACAAGCAATATTGTTTTCTCTAAGTGCCTTGGGGCTTCAAAGGGGAAGGAGGTCACTGCAGGATGGAAGAGCAGCCTGCGTAGATAGGTCAAATCGGTTATCTCTGATAATCTCTTATTATGGGCAAGGCTCCTAATTTAAATTCTTCTGGGTAGATAAGGGGTTGGGGGGAGCACAGAAGTTTCTCTTGAGTCTGAAGGGTTTCAGTTGCCTTTAGCTGAAAATCATCCACATACTGCAGAGGCACATCTTGAGTTATCACAAGAGATTTGTAATAAATATGCTCAAATAGTATTGTGAATCCAGGGTCATGAAGGAGCTTGAAGGACCCTTTATGACACTCATTTTCTACTTCTTTCCAGTAGAAAAACAGTCAAACAGGCTGAATGGAAACCTTGTGATTTATTATTATTTTTTTCTTTCTACTTTATATATTTTATCATTTGTTTTTGAGAATATACCCATGAACATTTTGATAAACATTTATTATCAAAAATTGGAAATACAATAAAATCTTGTCATCAGTGAGCAAGGAAGCCATTTAATCTATCATCTAAACAGAGCCTATCAGGAGTGAAAGAGGTGCTACTAAGTACTATGCTGAGTGGGGAACTAGGATATAAGGTCATTTTGTATCTTTAAAACATATGTTCTGGGAGCTTGTTGGGTTTCTACATTTGTGAATACCGTGTTAGCTTATACACTTCTCATGTGACTCAGTAGAGTTTAAATTCCTGAGAGTTACTGAATTTGTTATGATAAGTAGCAATGGTTAAGCAATAATGAGATTTGAATGCTGAAATTTTGGTTGCCTCACTTGGTAACTAAGTTACTTCTCTGCATCAGTTTTTTAATTTATTTTAAATTTATCTTTATTGTTGAAAGTATTACAGGTGTCCCATTCCCCCCCCCCCAATTGACCCCCTCACCTCGCTCCCACCCCCTCCCCAGGCCTTCACCCCGTTATTGTCTGTGTCCATGGGTTATGCATATAACTTCTTTGGTTAATCTCTTCCCACTCTCCACCCTCCTTCCCTCTTCTCTCTGAAATATGATCGTCTGTTGCATGAGCCCATGTCCCTGGATCCATTTAGTTCATCAGTTTCTTTTGTTCATTAGCTTCTTGTTAAAGAAGACCCTTCAACATTTCCTGTAGTGCTGGTCTGGTGGTGATGAACTCCTTTAGCTTTTCCTTGTCTGTGAAGCTCTTTACCTGACCTTCAGTTCTAAGTGATTTATTCTTCATTTCTTCAAAGCATCAGAAATGGTGCTCTGTTCACGCAGGAAGGGGAGGAAGTGGAGGAACAGGTTCTTTCTGGGCATTTGTTCTTTCTGGGCATTTGCACAATATGCCTGGCATTCAACACAAGTGTTGGCTGTGCCCCAGCCTAATAGCATTGGAAGAAATGGCCTAAACTGCACTTGTGGGCGAAAAGGGGCCACATGCTAACTTGATAAGCTCAGGGAAGGCCTGCGTGGTGGCTTTACAAACGCAGAGACCTAAAGTAACCACAAAGGATGGTCTGAAACTAAAACTTGTTAAACTAAAAGCAGTTTATGGGGTAGTCATGTCCTAGGCCGGTATCTTCCCTGACAAAGGCCAACCTTTACCTAAACAGAACCTGTCTACTGTCCTTTTGCATCTACGATAACATATTGCTGGAATATCAAAGTAATTTTCCTTTTTCTGGGCCCCTTAGGGCACAGGCACCTCTCTGCTGAGACCACAAATCCCCTCGTTGTCACTGAATTAACTGTTGGTTGTTAACTATCCTGCACTAACCTATGTAAAAGAAATACTTGTCTATCATTTTACTTTTTATCCAATCGCAGAGGTTTCCCCGCTTTGCTTTCTCCCGCCTCCCTAATCGATCACCAGTGGATCTCACGTAACCCACATACGTCTCCTCTGTTGATTGTAATGCACAAAGCAAGGTGCGAAACTGCCGTTCTCTGGAGCGTTCTCTCCATCCGTTGAGATTTTGCTTCCTGACATTTGTTGACAGTTGGCTCAAATAAACTCATAAAAACTCTTCACAGGTTTAAATGTTTTCTTATGCTGACATATTTTAACCTATTGAAAACAATAATCTTTAGTTGATTTTTCAGACTTCGGTCTGGATTATAGATTATTGATGATTGCTAGCTTGGAAAGCAAGCAATCATCAATAATCTTGGCACCTTCCTTAGTCTTGTATTATTACATTCAGTCAACATGTTAGGAAACTGTAATCTCCCAAGGGGTATGAAAATAGTGGGCTTCCAGCAATGATAATTCAGATTTAATTATACACATAACATTTTTATGCATAAGATTACAGTAAGCACATATTAAAATGATGGATTTGTGAGAGGGCCTTAAATCCTAAATCTTGTTTCTTCTTCTGATCACAGTTTTGTGAGGCACTTACTCAAAAATGAAAGCTTTCTGTTTACCAGGTCCTGTTTTACAGCTCATCTCATCTCCCCTTGATTCAGTTTCAAGAACAAATCTTAACTTAATAAAACTTCATTCTAGCGATTTCAGTACTAATACCTGCCTCGACCTTTGTGGGGAAGCAGGGGATCCTGAGAAGGAGCGATGGGAGATTAAGAAATACACAGAGACATAGAAGATAGTGAAAGCTGGGGCCAGGAGGGACACTGCCCTCGGATGGAGAGACAGTGACCCCCAGCAAGCTCAGCGTCTTTATTATATACATCAAGGTAACAATTCTTCATGGAAATTGCGGTAGCCGAGAGGGACAAAAATAATCCCTTGGCAAGCTTGCTCAGAACATGCTGCTTGCTGGGCCCAGAACAACTTGGGGGTTTTCTATTGTTATAGCTGCACCCACTGTGCCCAGAAGCTGGCCCCTGACCGCTGCTCAGCTGATCATCTCCTGGCCTTTGGCAGGACATGCTGCGTGCAAGCAGAGCTCTGCTCAGGCCAGCGTGTCGGCCTACACAATGCACAGGGGAACCCGTATCCAGGCACGGCTCTGCCTCTGCCCAGGACAAGGCCCCTCAGGGTCTCCAGGGCACAGCCTCACTCCTGCCCGAGCCCCGGCTGGCCTCCAGGTTCAGCCGCTCTCCACAAATACCGACTGTGAAAGAGGATTTTGTGATTGCTGCTGCAGGCTGCCTCTGACAGAGCGAGTTTATTAATCTCCTTCTCTGATAAGTGGTGCGAGTCTGCCCATTCAGAAACCACTGCAGCAGGAGAAAAACCAGACCTGCAGGCTCGCATATTCCAGCGCGGCAAGGTGAGGATCCTGTATTGAATTGTTGGGTGAAGGATGGTAGGTGAACATTATGCAACTTCCCTCTCCCTGGGGTTCTTGCAAAAAAGAAATGCCAAGCATCGCAGGCAAATGTAGAAGGAAGAATTTAAACAAAAGCTCTAGCAGGTGACTTTCTGTAGGGTGAGTTAGCCCCTTTCTCATTAGATTTTTTTCCTTTAATCCTCACTTGAGGATATTTTTTCCATTGCTTTTCAGAGAGAGTGGAAGGGAGAGAGAGAGAGAAACATCAATTTGAGAGAGGCACATGAATTGGTTGCCTCCCCCATGCACCCCCAACCAGGGCTGGGGATCGAGCCTGAGGTACATGTCCTTGACCAGGAAGGAAACCTGGGACCCTTTAGTCCTCAGGTCGATGCTCGAGCCACTGAGCCAAACTGGCCAGGGCACCTCATTAGATTTTAAAATGCTCTGTTCAGCCAGAGGCCTCCTCTCTATAGCAGGAGGTCTCTTAATCCAAAAAGCAAGATAAGTGATAGAGACAAAATCTGCATTTTAATTTTAACTTAAACACATAAATGTAATTCCACACCCCCCCCCCCAATTTAAAATTTAGAATCAAAGTCTTTTTTTCCATAGGTACTCTGATTGGTATTAGATGTCATCTTTCTCAAAATGCGTCACCCACAGTGTCTAATTCTGGCTTCTGTGATGCGGTGTGTGCAGGATCCTCCTAGATTGCTACCTTTTCTTCGTTTAAATACACGGTGTTGCCCGGCCGGGCGTGGCTCAGCGGTTCAGCATCGACCTAGGATCCAGGAGATCGAGGTTCCATTCCCGGTCAGGGCACATGCCCGGGTTGGGGGCTCGATCCCCAATGACTCTCTCGTCATTGGTGTTTCTATCTCTCCCTCTGCTGCCCTCTCTCTGAAATCAATAAAGATATATATATAAAAAAATTTTTAAATGCACAGTGTTTCATGGTTGTCTTGCCCTTTCATAATTTGAAAGACCTTCAAAGCATTCAGCCTGTTTTTCACAGAAAACAACTCTCTTTCATTTCACGCTCATGACTTATTAGTTTGTACTATACTTAATTCAGTTACCACAATTAGACTGAGAAACCCTGTGGACTCTAGGTTATGCTGGAACCCCACGGTCAGAAGCAGAAGTCTGCCAGCAGGGTAGAGCGGAGCCCACGAGCTGCAGCGTTTGGTGTGCCTCGGGCATCGGGCACTATACACAGGAGATAGAGGGCCCTGGTTAATCCAGAGTCCAGTTTCTGTCTGTTAACAGAGCTTCCTTCTTACTTGCGTAGGTTTAACCATTTTTAATGGATTATAAATTTCTATCTGAAAGGGACTCTAGATGTTCTTCAGCTAATTTTAAAGCTGAAGAAATAGCAGATCTGTCCTATGACCCACCCCAGTGCGGATGATCAGAGAATCCTATGAATTAGGTGCTAGACTCAATGAGCCTCAGAAAGACCAAGTGACATTCTGAAGCCCTGAAGGTAGTAAGTAGTAGACTTAGGACTTGGAACCCAGTCCTCTGACCTAAATCCCATGCTCTTTCCACCATTTGTGGGCTCTTAGAGTTTGTGGTCGTATTGGGAGGACAAGCACATGGGAGAGAACTGAAGTCCAATAGGATATGTGCTGTGGCAGACATTGCTAGAGGCCACAGGAAGACTTTCCGAGAAAGTGACTTGGCTGTGAGTCCTGACAGGCGTCTGACGGGTGAAAGAGGCGAGGAGCATTTCAGGCAAGAAGAATCAGCATGAATAAAGGCAAGGGAGGGTGAATCAAGGTGTTTTCTTTTTTCAAGAGGAAATAATAAAGATACCACTTTATTACGTGCTGAAAAAAAAGGGGGAAAGTAGGGAGACTTACCATTTAAAATTTGAAAACAGTCCGGCCGGGTGTGACTCAGCGGTTGAGCATGGACCTAGGATCCAGGTGATCAGGGTTCGATTCCCGGTCAGGGCACATGTCCGGGTTGCGGGCTCGATTCCCAGTGGGGGGCGTGCAGGAGGCAGCCAATCAATGACTCTCATCATTGATGTTTCTATCTCTCTCTCTTCCTTCCTCTCTCTGAAATCAATAAAGATATATTAAAAAAAATAAAAACATATAAAATAAAATTTGAAAACAGATTTTCAAGGAAGTTAGCGAGACATTCCTCCCACTCCCACCCCCAGTTCATACTGGGTTGGAAATAAGGTGGGTGTGGCTCCTTGGAGAAGCACAGAATGGAAAGGGTAACTGACGGTTCCTTCCTAGCTGTATTTTTTGGGGAAAATCTCCTAAGGAACCAATGTGACTTCTAGAAATTATGGTCCTTGGATCCTAGGAACCTGTATTTGAATCCTAGTTCCACTATTTTCTGGGCTTGTGGACATAACCTCTGTGAGTCTCAGTTTTCTTACCAGCAAAAGGGGATAGCAGTGTCTACCTGCAGGGTGATGCTCCAGATTTAATGAGCTGACCTATGCAAAACAACCAACAGCCTTCACATCCACAATGAAGGTCTGAAGCGGCAGGACTGCTACAATAGGTGGCATTCCATTGCCACCTCTGATAAATGTTTTTCATCCGTCTCTTTTAAATGTGTGAAGTCAGGGGTAATTTTTAAAAATTCTAATGTTCTTATTTTCAAATATCCAGCAGGTCAGTTATTGGTAAGTGACTCTTGTCATCATGGTGTGATTAAGGCACTGGGCTATTTGTACAGGTCACTTGATTTAAGGGTGATTTACACTGGATCTTCTCATTCATCAATCCACGGACCTGCAGTGAGTTCCTGTTCTATGTCTCAAAAAGAAATACTCTTCTGGTTCTTCATGTCCTATGCATGGCCTCTTGACAATTTTTGATCTTTTGCAACCTTCTGAGGGAAGTTGAGCAGATCCGGGGTAGGAGATGTTGGCCTCAAGGCACGAGCCAGCAATATTCTGAGGGTTCTAGGAATGGCACCTCATCGTGGGAGCACTTGCTGAAATTAAACTACCACAGCACCCAGGGTTCTAATACAGCGAGCTCTGCGATGTGCACGAATGCAGATAAATTACAGAGGGCTAAAAGCACAGAGTTGGTGCCTCATACAATCTCAGATAAATCAAAAGGTGCTTCTGGAAAAGGGAAAAAGGTCTTGGGGCCTTATTTCTACTTCTGTTGAGGAAAAGCCCCAATGGAAGACACAAAATAATATTGAAATGTGGAATGGCCCAGAAAAAGAAGCATCGAAGACAAAGAAAGATTATTTCTCTAAGATTTTATCTGTGGGTACAATGGAGGATGCAGTAAAGCTTCACGATGGAGGATTTTGTTAGCGGCCATGGAGAGTGGAACAGGCCAAACCACCACAGTTTACCCGCACTGCCGGCGACGACGGCCTCTTAGTGCAGATAAGCCCCGTGAATCCGTGACTGAGCTTATCTCAGAAAAGTGGCTTTTTCATAGCCCAGGTCACAGCTCAGCTCCTCAGCAGTGTTTTTGTTTTGCAGAGAAGATCTCAGTTTGAAAGATTCTTATTGAAGAGCTCAAATGACACTAATAAAGTATAAAAATGATCACGGGCTCTTTTATGTCTGTAAATTTTTTCTATTTGCCTTTGTTCAGAACTCTTGGAGGAGATGAGATATAACTCCTAGGAGTGATGTTAATCAAGGTCTTGATTTGATTTCTTAGCTGCTTAAAATAGTGTAACAGATTTTCACTAAGAAGAACAATATTTTTAAAAAAATCTTTATTGATTTCAGGCAGAGGAAGGGAGATGGGGGGAGAGAGATAGAAACATCAATGATGAGAGAGTCATTGACCAGCTGCCTCCTGAACACCCCCCACTGGGGACTGAGCCCACAATCCTGGCACCTGCCCGGACCGGAATGGAACCTCGATCTCCTGGATCCTAGGTAGATGCTCAACCACTAAGCCATGCTGGCTGGGCAAGAATAATAATTTTTAAGTGCTTCACATTTCTTTTTTATTTAAAAAAAATATTTTTATTGATTTCAGAGGGAGGAAGGGAGAGGGAGAGAAGATAGGAACGTCAATGATGAGAGTCATTGATCGGCTGCCTCCTGTGTGCCTCCTGCTGGGGACTGAGCCCGCAACCTGGGCACGTGCCCTGACAGGGTATTGAACTGTGATCTCCTGGATCCTAGGTCGATGCTCAGCTGCTGAGCCATGCCAGGCCAGGAAAGAAGAACAATTTTTAAGTGATTCACATTTCTATGGTAGGTATGTGGATGCTGATCTCACAGGGTTCCATATCTAAAAGTACAGAGAAGCAATGTTATAAAGTTCTAATTTGTGTTACTTTTACATTGCTAAATTTCACCTATTTGAATTTTTGAATTAATTTTTCACATAAACAATGGCTAACATGAAAACTTTTTAATGAAACATGAATAAGAAAAAATATAAATTGGGGCAAACTAAGACCTTAAAGTACCAGAACCCATGGATATGATATCACATATGCTTTAAACATGTTAATTGCCTCTCATTTTATCAGTGATTTGTATGATATTACCCGTTAGCCTGTAAGGATTACTTATTGGCTACCTTCCTCCTTAACACACAACTAAATCCTACCTAGTACATTAGGAAGCCAAAGGGAAGACTGGGCTCAGCTGTGTGACCCTCGGAAAGTCATTTCACTTCTCTTAGCCTCAGTTTCCTTATTTATGAATCATGCACCTGCTTTTCGGGATCACTGAGAGGCTTGCATGCGATAACGCACGCAGCACATCCTTCAATAAACAGCAGTTATTACCTGTCAGGGTTTAATCCCAAGGCCACCTTTCCCCTGAAGCACCTCCCGAGCCCTCCCGCCTGCACCAATGCTTTGTGCACTTTGTCTTAAGTCCTTCCCCACGCATTTCACACGCAGCAGCGTGGTCTCCCAGGCGCGGTGCCAGCCTTGAGCTACTCCGGGTACCTCGCCCAGCCCCGCTCGGCAGTAACCACGGCAACCAGCAGCCCGGGAAGTCGGCAGGTCACGGTCACTCTCAGGCCGGGGTGGGTCGCGTCAGTCTTTCCCGCAGGAGCCCAGACGGACTCACAGAAAAGTCGCCTGGTGGGAGTTTGTTTGACTTTGGTGGAGCCGCAGTGCCCAGAAGAGGCGCGGCCAACAGGTCTGAGAGAAGACAGGTGCGCCGTGCAGGTGAGCTGGTGGCAGGTGAGCTGGTGGCAGGTGAGCTGGTGGCAGGTGAGCTGGTGGCAGCGTCCGGGGGCGGGAATCTCGGCAGGGACACTGGCTTTTCAGGCTGTGCCCTGGGGGTGCTCTTCAAACACATCTGCCCAGGTGCGGGGTCTGGGCCCAGCCGTCCCCTCACGGGCAGCCCTGGGAGGATCCAAGCTGGGGATCCGGGGACGTCCCAGACCCACCCCGCGGCCCAGGGGAGATCCGGAATTCAGAGGTCACCTCCTGAGAGCGGGGGCCACGGCCAGAGGGGACAGGCACGGACCGCGCGGGGAGATGCTGCGGAGCTCGGCGGGCGGCGCCGGGGTCACGGTTAGTGGCCCAGGGCCGGGAGCGAGTCATCCCTTTCCGTGTGGCCTCGGCCTGGCCCCGCGCGCACCTGACCGCGCCGCCACCGGTGCGCCGCGGGGTCAAGCAGCGACTGCGGCCAGCTGGGCGAGGAGCCCGGCGCCCAGGCCCCGCCCCAAGGTCCCGCCCCCGACAGCCCGGGCCAGGCCCCGCCCCCAAGGCCCCGCCCCCCGGGCCGGACCAGGCCCCGCCCCCAAAGCCCCGCCCCGCCCCGCCCCCCGGGCCCGACCAGGCCCCCCCCCAAGGCCCCGCCCCGCCCCGCCCCGCGGGCTGGGCCGCGCCGCCACGCGCTCAGACGCAGCGAGCCGCCGGCCGGCCGGGCTGAGCGCGGGCGGAGCTCCGGTCCCGCGGTGCCAGGCGCAGCGGGGCGGCTGCGAGCATGGCCACCCCGGCGGCGGCAGTGATGGCCGGTGGGGCCCGGGCGAGGGCGGCGGCGGCGGCCCTGCGGAGCGTGTGCGGGACCGCGGCCCGGGGGCGGCTGCGCGCGGGCCCCGCACGGCCCCTGTGCACGGCCCCTGGAGCCGCTCCGGACATGAAGCGCTACCTGTGGGAGCGCTACCGGGAGGCGAAGAGGAGCGCGGACGGTGAGTGCGGCGCCCCGAGCCCCCGAGCCCGTGGGGACCCTCCCCGCAGGGCTGGGGCGCCGGGCCCCCTCCCACGCGGTCAGCCGGGAGGCGTGTATCCCCGGACGCGCGCGAGACCCGCTGCAGATCTCAGGGCCCCGAATCGTGACCCTCGGTCGCCCCCAACTGCGGGCAGCATCGCCTCTGCATTGCGATTCGGGGAAACGCGGAAAATGCGCCTCCAGAAACTTTACAACTCTTGCCTGCCTCTCGTTTGGAAAGCTGTTCTATACATTCTTGGGGTTTTTAGCTAGAAATCTGCCTCGGAAGCGCTTTGGGCTCTCCCCGGGGGTTTCACCGACGTCGCTTGGGGTACGGTCACCCCCACGCGCCGTTAGGGGTGGTTATTAAGCACTAATAATAGTGACCGCCGGCATCCGACGGACTGCAGGTTACTTCGGAGCGGGACTGCCGGGCAGGTGGCGGTGTCCGGGGCTACTCTGTTTCCTTCTTTGTTTTAGGGGATAGGTGGGATTTGCTGTGCTGGAAATAGGAGGGGCTGCAGGCCGGCTGTTCTGGGCTATCTGCTGACCTCAGGGAGGAGGGGATTCCAGGGAGTTACTGCTTTGGGGCCTGGCGAATTTAAAATTAGCATGGTCCCGTTGTTACTGAGGGAAATGGGGAGAGACGGAGGACCGAGTGAATGTTAGTGCCAGGCACGTAGATTGTGTCCCTGAATTCTACCCATACCTACCCGAAGGACGTGCCACATCCCCATTCTATAGATGGCAAAGGTGAGACTCAAGTTTAAGGATCCTGGCCACAGTGACACCTTGACTCTACCTGTCTCAGTCCCTAACCCACTGTCTTATTTCCTGCTTTGCTCTGCCTTCTGCTAGTAGCTGACCGCTGGGGAACTGGTGTAAAGGGCCCGTGATACTGGTGAGGTTTCTTTCAAGGAAGGTTTAGAATTGAAAATTTAAACAGACTTTTTTGAGGAGGAGGGTAGAGGTGGCACATAGAGATAAGGAGAGATTATTTGGTGGGAGAGAACATTTTGTAGAATCACATTTTCCATTGTTTGGCTAGAAGTCAACTTAATGAAAGAAGTCAATTGGGATACTTTTCTGAGCGAACTCAAAGTGACCAGCAATCCGGAATGCTACGTCACAGGGCTCCTTTTCTTGGTTTTTCTTTCCTCAGAGTTAATTTTGCATTGGCTTTTAAAATGGTTGTGTGGTAGGGTGCAAAAAGGACTGGCTTTGGAGACGAGGAAATTGCACATTTACCGTGAAAGAAATATAGATCATGTAGCTCAGCTTTTAGGCAGGCAGGACTCTTTAAAATTGAAACTCTAATTGAGATAATTGTATATTTACAATATACAGTTGTTAGAATTGATACAAAGAGATATGGCATACCCTTAACCCAGTTTCTCCCAACAGTAACATTTTGCAAAACAATAGGTAGTACAGTATCACAATGAGTATATTGATATTGAGACATTTCTCAGCCCTTGTTCAGAGTCCCCTAGATTTACTTTTACTTTGTGTGTGTATTTAGTTCTATGCCATTTTAGCACTTGTAGGTTCCTGTATCGTGTACCACAGTCAAGATGAAGAACAGTTTACTACCAGGACCCCTCAGGTTGTCTTTATAACTATACCCCCTCCTTCCTTGTGTTCTCTCTAATCCCTGGGGCATTCTCCATTCTCCATTTCTAAGAGTTTGTCACTTCAAAATTGTTGTATAGATGGAATCACACAGTACATAACCTTTTGGCATTGGGTTTTTTCACCAAGCATAATTCCTTGGAGATGCATCCAAGTTGTGGTGTGCATGATCTTTTTAAAAAATATATCTTTATTGATTTCAGAGAGAGGAAGGGAGAGGGGGAGAGAGAGAGAGAGAAACATCAATGATGAGAGAGTCATCGATCGGCTACCTCCTGCACACTCCCAACTGGGGATCGAGTCCACAACCCGGGCATGTGCCCTGACCTGGAATCGAACCACAATCTCCTGGATCCTAGGTGGATGCTCAACCACTGAGCCACGCCCGGCGAGGCTGTATGACCTTTTTACTGCTGAGAAGCATTCCGTGGTATAGACGTACCACAGCTTAACCACAGTCCACTCGTTGAAGGACATCTGGGTTGTTCCCAGTTTTTGACTGTTGCAGTAAAGCTGCCATAAACATTCGGGTACAGGTTTTTTTGTGTGAACGAACATATATGTTCATCTCTATAAATGCCACGTCACTGCTTGGTTGAATGGTAATTGTATGTTTAGTGTTACAAGAACCTATGAGCAAAAATTTTGCCATTCTTGTTTTGTGGATGAGGTTTGCTGCTTGCTTGCAGGCTGTGAGACCCTGGGGATGCCATGAAGCTTCCGTTTCCTCATCTGTAAAATGGGATGCTGGCAGTAGGACCAGCATCATAGGGTTGTGGCCAGGAGTGAGTGAGTCTACCATGGAAGGTGTTCAGAGCAGTGCCTGTGGGTGACACAGCTGAAGTGTTGGGTGGTGAAGGTCGGCATGGGGCTAGAGTCTGGGCTTCGGTGTGTTATAATCCCTGGGGGATTTTGGATTATGACAGTTTATGGGAGATTTTGAGATTGATTAGCTATGTAATCTTGGTGGCAAGTTGTTTTCCTCTCTGACCTCAGTTTTCGTTACTGTAATCTGGGGATAATTGGAGGATTTTTAGTGTGGGTGTGGCACCCGGCAGATGCTCAGTAGGTACTAGTTATTATTATTAGTTATTAAATAACTTTCAGTCTTAGACACGCTTAATGCTGGGTGGAGGTGGGTTAGTTAGCTCTGGAGTGTAGGTCTCCTAAGTGCCTAACTAACCGTGTGGCCTTGAACAAGCCGCCTGATCTCTAGCTTGGGCTCTTCCTTTGTAGAATGAAGCCGCTAAATTACGTCTAAACCTTTTCAAGCGTTACTGGTCTGTGAGTCAGGTATTCGTGTGCCCCATGCTATCTTGACACCCCAGCACGTGGTCCCTCTCTCACCCCTGAGAACACAAGGACTTTAATTTTTTTTTTTTTTAAATATATCTTTATTGATTTCAGAGAGAGGAAAGGAGAGGGAGAGAGAGAGATAGAAACATCAGCGACGAGTCATTGATCGAGCCCGCAACCCAGGCATGTGCCCTGACCGGGAATCGAACCCCAATCGCCTGGATCCTAGGTGGACACTCAGCCGCTGAGCCACGCCCGGCCGGGCCAGGGACTTTAATTTGACGTGCTTCTTTGCCCAGATTGGGGCTGGACCATTCCAACCCCCTTTAGCTGAAGTCTGTAAGAGTGTATGTGTCCAACTTGTGTTCATTCAGCAAGCTTTTATTAAGCACCCAGCAGTGGCTTTAAAGGCTTTTGATTCCCAGATGGATGGGCCTGAGAGGGAGGGGCCCACAGTGGCTGAGCCCCTGCCTGTGCCAAGCATGGGACCTGTGTTGCAGGGGTGCCTGGTAACAGGTAAGTGACGGTCCAGCCTGGGGAGATAAACAGTGGGCCCCAGGGGCTCTGACGGAGCAAGTCGCTGCCCCGGGATGCAGGAAGTGTTTGCCGAGAACCACGTCTGTGGGAACAGAGGTCTGTACAAAAGCCGGTGGTGGGTTTTTGTTTTGTTTCGTTTCACTTGTTTGTTTCAGTTTACAAGAAGACAAAAGAGTGTTGTCTCACTTCCTGATTATTTCTTTCTGGCCATTTGATCTCTTGCTGTAATCGGAGCAATCAGTTCAGGTCCCTTCCCTTCCAGCGCGCTCCCAGAATGAAGCCTGCTCAGGGAAGAGACCATTGTTACTCTTTGTTTTACTCGTGCTCTCCCACCCTTCTTTTTATTTCCATTTTTAAGAATTTTTTTTTTTACAAGCTTTATTTCTTAGGTCAGTTTAGATTTATAGAAAAATTGCATATTTCCTTTCATAAACCCTATTAACGTCTCACATGACTATGGTACATTTGTCACAATTAATGAACCAATAAGGATACATTGTCATTATGTATCAATAGTAACTTCGGTCAATACTTAATTCAGATTTTCTTAGCCTTTAACCTAAGTACTGCCCCTCACTCCTCCAGAATCCCATCTGGAATAGCGCATTGTGTTTAGTTGCCCCGACTCTTGGGGCTCCCTGGCTGTCACAGTTTCTCTGAGGTTCCATGTTTTTGGTGACCTTGACAGTTTTAAGGAGTACTGGTCACATCGTAGAATGCTCCTCATTATTTGGAATTTCTTCTTTTTTGTTTTTAAACTTGAGATTTTTGGAAGTGTAATATTTATGCACCCTGTATCAAATTCAGCTCAGAGAAAAGGTTCTTTGTATTTTTGGGGAAAAAAATATTGGTTTATAACCGTTAGCAAAAGTTTCCCATAGACCTATGATTCTCAACCAGAGTTGGGTGGAGGGGGGGAATTTTGTCCCCCAGGGGACATTTGGCTGTGTTTGGAGACCTTTTCTGGGAGAAAGGGGAGGCTGCAGGCCTCTGGTGGGTGGAGGCCAGGGATGCTGCTGAACATCCTGCAATGCACAGGACAGTCGCCACAGCAAAGATTTTCCGGCCCCAAATGTCAGTTGTGCCAAGGCTGAGAAGTCTTGCCTGGGAACGGTGTATCTAAGACAAATGTAGGGGCTCCTGCAGCCTCATATGTGGAGAGCTTGGTGGCCTTTCCCCCTTTAAAGCCATCTCAGAGCCTGAGATGAAAAATGACTATCTTCCAGAATAAAAGAACTTTAGAAGAATACCTAAACTTCTAAACTTTTTGTACCAACTCCAGAGAAATGTTTACATTTTTGCAAATTTCCGTGATGTCTGGATGAATGGGAGGCAGCTAGGTTCCCGGACCTGATCCTGCCGCCTCTCGCAGTATCAGACATCATGTAGCCCCTGGAAAACTCCACTGCGCGTTGGCGAGGACAAGCGTGAAAGAGGCACATCTCCGTATGAAATTCTGTCACTCCTGTTACACATTCCCACAGACTTAGTGACTTAAAACCGCCGGAGTGTGCTCTCATGGTTCTGGAGAGCAGCAGTCCGAAACGGGCCTCACTGGGTGGAAATCGAGGTGCTGGCGGGGCTGCCTCCTTTCCGGGGGCTCTGGTGGAGACTGTTTCCCGGCCTTCCCGGTTTCCAGAGGCTCCCCACATTCCTTGGATTATGGCCCTTTCCATTTTCAAAGCCAGCGATGGCCAGTTGGCCTCTCTCACATCACATCTCGAGACTTCTGCCTTCCTTTTTCCACACTGAAGGACCCTTGTGGTTACATGGAACTCACCTGGATGATCTATGATACTCTATTTTAAAGTCAGCTGATAAGCAGCCATAATTCCATCCGCAACCTTAATGTCCCCTTTGCCACGTAAGGTGACATATTCACAGGTTCCAGGGATTAGGATGTGGATGTCTTTGGTATTACTATAAAAATAGTTTTGACCTCAAAGATCCCTTGAGAGGGTTGGGGGGTGTGTGTTTCCTGGATTCTGCTGATCTAGGAAAAATATTACTTTGCATGGATGAGTAGAGAAAAGGGAAAGGGACTGACCTTTATGAAGCACCTACTATGTGCCAAGTACTATGCCAGGCATTCAATGTACATTTTATTGTTTGATAACTGTGTAACCTGGGACCGGTTTCTTAACTTCTCAGCCTTATTTCCTCATCTGCAAATTGGGGATAACAGTATTCACCTCATGGAATTTCTGGGACATTAATTGAGATGACAAGAAGTGCCCAGTGCGTGGCATGTGGAAGTCACTGATAATTCATTTCTTTTCTATGTCCTCTACACTTTGATGACAAATTCTTGATAGTTTGCCTTTTGTTTGATCTTTTGATAGGGCTAACTTTCCTTTTCTAAGAAGTTTTTCTCTTTCTTTTGAGCACTTTTTTGTTTTTTTTTTTTTTAATTAAACGGACAATCTTAAGATTAAGTTGTCATTAAACCATTACTATATATAATTTTATTGCAAATGTAGTTGCATGAAGTTTTATTTTTGGAACTTTGGGAAGCATGATGGATTTCTACGGAGCAGTCAGAATTACAGATATTACTTACAGAGTAGTAAGAGAGGTAATTTTAACTTTTGGTGGGAGTAGCATAAATGTCATATGCAGTATTCATTTTTCAGATGAGTAATTCTATTTGTCATGGATTGATTTCCCCTGGAGATGATGCAAAATATCTAAACTAGAAAAAGGAAAGCTTCTTTGTAGAATAGACACAATAAATGGCTTTTGAATTGCCGCCCCCTCTGGGGGCACACCCTGCCCTGTGTTAGTTCCTCGTATCTCACCTGTCAGAGTGTCATTTCTTCGTCTCTCTTACTGCCTGTGATGTTCATTACATTTTGGGGCTTTACTATTATTTTTATTTATAATCTCTGCACAGTGCCCCCATACGGTGTCTGGCACATACTAGATGTGCAATAAGTGCTTATTGCAAAACTTCCTGAGAGTTTAGTAAGTGGGAAAACCAGTTTACCAAAATACTACGTGCTGTATGGTTTCATTTACATAAAATCCTAGAAAATGCAAACAGATCTGATCAGGTGCATAGCAGTTGCCTGGGGATGGGCAGGGGTGCAGGAGAGAGGGAGGGGTGGAATTCCAAGGGGTGCAAGGAAATGTTGGGGATGTTAGAGATGCTCATTATCTTTATGGGATGAAGTATATACGTATGTCAAACGTCATCAAAATTTATACACTATGTGTGATTTATTATACATGATTTTATTATACCTCCATTAAGTTATAAAGGAGAGATACAGAAGTAAGGGCTGGACTCTGGTTTAGCCTGGCTTAGGGCAGCACCCAGGAGGTGGGACCATAGGAGTGGTCGAGCGTGAGTGGCGTGTTCTACTCTGGACCAGCAACTGGGGCTGGAGGGGCGGGGGCAGGGTCCCGGAAGAGCCCAGAATTTGTGTTCAGAGGTGGGGAAATGTCATTTCTTATCTAAGGACTGGGAGATAACTGCATAGATGTTCTCCATAGTGGAAAGGACACTTTGGACATCTGAACATCTATTACTGGACTATTGCAGAAGTAAAAGTGATTTACAACTGAGTGGTTATTTGCGATACTAGAGAAAACAGTTTCTGGCTAAGAATAGTTGTATTTATTTATTTATTTATTTTTTCTCTTTTTTAAAAAATATATTTTTATTGATTTTTTTTTAATTTTTATTTTTGTTTAAAGTATTACAGATGTCCCTTTTTCTCCGCAATGACCCGTTCTCCCCCCCCCCCCCCGTTCCTTCCCCCTCCCCAGTCACTCTCCCCACCATTGTCTGCGTCCTTGGGTTGTGCATATATGCATATAAATTCTTTGGTTACTCTCTCCCCCGCCCCCCCCCCCCCCCATCCCTCTGACATTCATCAGCCTTCTCTAAGGTCTGGGGGATAAATGGTGATGGAAGGAGACTTGACTTGGGGTAATGAACACACAATACAGTGTACAGATGATGTGTTGCAGAATTGTGCACCTGAAACCTGTACAATTTTGTTAATTAATGTCACCTCAATAAATTTAATAAAAAGGAAAAAACCAGCAAAATAAATCTCTAAAGGCTAACAGTAGCATGCTCTCAGGAATTGTCTGTGTCTCAAGTCACACTTCTATTTGTCTCTATTTCCCTTATCATAACTGGTTATTAGCAGAAAGGATATTAAATGGACACAACCACACCAAATAACCTTGGTTGGCACAAAACATATCATTGTAAGCATAAACGTGAAATTTGCGTTGTGGTGAAACTGTTCCCTAACGGATCAGTTGCATCAGAACAAACTCACATTTTTCAAGCAAGCGTCAGTAGCAAAACCGTCTGGCCTTCGCCCAGGCCTTCCTGACAGAAGGAAGCTGTCCTGACAGAAGGAAGTAGTAACGTGTGAAGTTCTCTGAGGGCAGCTGTCCTAAAGTGGGGTGGTTTTTCCCTTGGCAATCGCAGATGAGAAGTTTAAAGGTTTAAAATTTGGATACAGAACCTTCGGTTTACTTGCCGCAGAGACAGCCGGGAAATGTAGATACTGCTTTACCTTAGGAACCAAAGTTCCCATACTTTTTTCATATATTTTCAATCTAAATACTTTTAAAAGAAATTTTGAAACCTTGTTTTCAATCTACATGTGCACTTTTGAAAGAGGATTTGAAGCCATCTTTAGTAAATACGAACTAATTCATAAATTATTTTTAATATGAATATTCATGAAATATGAATATTATGAAATATATAATCAGACGTTGAGATTTGGTCAAATGAGGGAAAAACAAATAGTTTAGATCTGCTCTAACTTTTGCTGATGTGGGAACATAAAAATATGACAAGGAAATGTGACCTTGAGCTGTTAATCTCGTCTCATCTTTGTTTTCCCCTCTGTAAAGTGGGCATATTACCGAGGGCCTCACTCAGAGGCCCGTGTGCATTGCTTCATGTGCCTGACACGTAGCGAGTGCACATTATTAGTGCCCTGGGGTAGCTGGTTGGTGCACGGAGCCCTGGGAAGATCCACGGAAAGCTGGGCGGTGCTTTATGGGGGCAAATGGAGGCTGCCAGTTTGTTGTAACCTCTGAAATTCTCTAGGAAAAAAAGCTGCCCCCCCCCCCCCCCCGGTTGAAGTCTAGGGCACACAGCAAAAAAGAAAATCCCTAATTTAATTAATGAATCTTCATTAATAATATTTCATTAATGAAGAAAAATGTCATTTCAGTGTCTTTGGGATTGTAGTTTGCCTTCCCAAAAAATTGAACTGCAGGGTCTTTTCTGTGCCTTTCATTCAGCTTTTCTGTTTGCTCATATTCTTGTTGGCATGTTTTGGTTCCTGAGTTCAGGTATCTGAGATGTATGTTTGGGCCTCCAAATAAGGCATGTTATCTCCCAGGTTTTGCTTCGTTCGTGTCACTGTAGCCAAGTCTTTGTATATAAATCTGTATCCACATCTCTATTTCCTGAGCATAGATTCCTAGAAGGAGAATTACTAGGTCAAAGGGTATGAATATTTTTAAAAGATTCCTGGTAGTTATTGCCAGTCTGCTTTCCTGAAGGCTCAAACTGATTTATACCCTTAAACAGCAAGGAGTGAGGCTGGCCAGTGCCAGCACCAAATCTATGTTCTATCACACAACCCACACAACACATACAAATAACAATAATAGCAACAAAAACACCGCTGTAATCTGATAGGAGCAAAATGCCATCTTACTTTCATTTCTTAGCCAAGCAACACATGCTTATTAGAAAAAAAAGTAAATGAAATAAGATCAGTAACACCTCTTACAATCCCACCTTTAGGGGAGAGCTGCTGTTACCTGTTTTAATTTGCTTTTTTTAATTAGACTGGTTGAACACGAAGATTTATCAGTCATTTAATTTCCTTTCTTGTGAGATGTATCCTCTGTCTTTTTACTTGTTGGAATCTCGTTTTTGTTAACAGATTGGTATGGATTTTTGAATATTAGGGACATTAGTCCTCTGCTGTTTGTTTTTTAATTTTTTTGTCTAATAGATGCCTTCACCTCAAATTTTTAAAAATATTTTTGGATGCACAGATGTTTAAAATTTTATATTGTAAATCCGTCGGTATTTTTCTTTGGTGATTTATTCTGTAGCTTTTACATTTGGAAAGTTAAGTTCTATTCAGAGTTGAAATAAATAGTAATCTTTATATATTTTAATGTTTTAAAAAAATTTACCTCTGATTCACATGGTGTTTGTTTTATGACATACTGTGAAGGAAAATCTTACTTGACATTCTTTCCGTATAGCTAAGTACACAGAATATTCCAGGTGAATGTTTAATCCAAGTCATTGCTCACTACAGTATATCCTGGAGAGCACAGAGTAGTAGATTACCCATCTTTTTGAAAAATGGCAAATGATTACCCATCATTTGAAAAAATGAACTTTTACTTGGGACTCCTTCAGTTGCAAGCAGTGGAAACTCAACTCAGACTGACTGAATTTAAGCCAAAAAACCCCCCAAAAAACCCTTAAAAAGAAGAAATTATGTGGTCTTGTGTAAATAAAAATCCAGAGGCAGTACTAGCTTCAAGCATGACTTGTTCCGAGTTCAGATGGTGTCATCAGGTTGCATCTTTCGCTTGACATTGCTCTCCTCCCTGTTGGCCTGTTTTTCAGGTTCCTAGTTATGGCCCCTCTCATCTCCAGATTTAACTTAGGTCCAGGTTTGAAAGTATAGTGCCTATTCCTTGAAATTCCCCTATAATTCCAGAAATTTTCCTGATTGGACTCATTGGTTCACTTTGGCTGCTGGGAAAGTGTGGTGATGATTAGCGAGAGGGGTCCTCTCCCTGCCCCAAACTAATCAGTGTTGGCGAGGGAATTCAGGGGCTTTATTTGGCCAGGCCTGGCCAACATGCTCTCCTTCTGGAGTCAGTAACTTCACCGATACCGTACAGTCTGAATGTTGGAGAGGTATAGTATCCTAAAGAAATTCAGGAGGAATACTAGAGGAATAGAAGGCATATCAGTCAGGTTTGACTAGGTTTTGCTGCAGTGACAAGCAACACCAAAATCTCAGTGGCTTACTGCAGACAGCTGTAACCAAAGTTTTTTCTCACTCATGTAGTCTACCAGGGCCTCATGCCACTCTCCAGGGCAGTTGCCCTCCAGGTGATGGGCTTAGCTTTCCCGGCTTCTTCCATCTTGTGGTGTCTCCATACCTTATATTTCCATAATAGGCCAGTAGGAGAAGGGAGTGTGGCCTGGAAAGTGACACTTCTGCCCCCAATCTTTTGGCCAGAGCCAGGGTGGGGAGTGGAGGGAGGATGCTAATCCTCCCCATAGGCCTGGGTGAGAGACGAACTGAATGTGAGTGAGTGTGAGATCGCACAGCCAGCCACACTGAGTGGGCACAGACAACCAGTGCCCGCAACCATTGCTTATCAGAGGCTGCCCTTAGGACGTCGTGCGTCAGACCCATCCCTTACACCCCTCCTGTCTTTATCTGACTCATGCTGGGCATCATGCTGAGAGCAAGTACTGTATTTGGTAACCTTCTGTTAGAGCTTTCCAGTGCTGTGTGCCCAAGGGCTGAGTAATAGTCACGTGACACTGCCTCTCTGGGGACATTAGGAATATTCCTTGACACAGCTCAGGCTGTGGATTTCTACCTGTCACCGTCCCCACACACTGCTCTGCGAGGCTCGAGGCCTTTATTAAGGGAGAGTCATTTAGCATTTCTGAACATTGAGGGGACGAAGTACTTGGCAAAAACAGTATTTCCCAGACTTAGATCTTGACACAGTTTGGAAATGTCTGACTTCTGTACCTAAGTTCTGACTTCATTCATATTCTCTGTAAAGATAGAATTTAGGCAAGGAAGGAATTCTTTTGGGCCATCTTTAAAAAAATCAAAATTAAAAATGGTACAGTGGCTATGGAACAGTATGGCGGTTTCTCAAAAAATGAAAAACAAAAGTACTATGAAATCCAGCAATTCCTGTTCTGGGCATATACTCTAAAGAAGTGAGACAGGGCCCACAGAGATATCTGTACAGCCATGTGCACAGCGGCATCATTCATAGTAGCTAAGGGGCAGAAGTAACCCATGTCCACCATCTATGGGTGAGTAGACAAAATATGGGATACACACGCCATGGAGTATTACTCAGCCTTCAAAAGGAAAGAAATTCTGACACGTGCTATGACATGGATTAACCTTGAGGACATTATACTAAATATAATAAGCCAGAAACAAAAGGATACGATATGACCTTTTATGAGGTACCTAGAACAGTCAGATTCATAGACAGAAAGTAGAGTGGTGGTTGCCAGGGGCTGGGGAGGTGGAGGAGTGGGGAGTTGCAGTTTAATGGTTATGGTGTTTCCATTTTGCAAGATGAAAAGAGTTCTGGAGACCCATGTGCTGATGGTTGCGCAGTCTAAATGAACTTAATGTCTGAACCGTACACTTAAAATTCGTTAAGATGGTAAATTTTATTTTATGCATATTTTACCACAATAAAAATGAGTAAACAAGCCCCTCAGAAAGCTTACATGGTTTGCTACAGGTGGCTCTCCACATTTCCCAGCGCTCCATGGGTTAGCAGATGAAAAACCAGAAGCTGCCGGGTATGCTAGTGGGTGTCCCATCTGCTACACTGTCCCCTGAAAGGCACCTGGCTTCCAGCTCCGGTGGCTGCGTTGGAATCGGGCTCTGGCCAGAGCAACAGAGCTGTCTCTCCGTTTCTCTGTACAATTGTGTAGTCTCGCTGTCATCATCCATTAGGTGCAAAAGGAATTCACTTTCTAAGCTCATCCCTGCTCTCGTTGGCGCTTTGGGAAAGTACATAACGGACTGGTCAGAGCCCTTCTGTTTATATTTCAGTCTGCAGTTGAGCCTCCTCTCTCTCTCTGAGTGGTTGGCATTCTCTTCTCCTGCCTTGTAAGTGTTGGTTTTATTTTCAGCACTTTTCTGAAGTGGTTGCAGGGCGCGTTGAGATCCCTTTTAAGCTTCTGACGCTCTCCTGTTTATTTTGGGTGATGATAGGTTAGCCGCCCCAGTTTTCCGGTGCTGCTGCTCATGTGATTGATATCACCTGGGGCTTTCAGTTTAGGGGGGCTTGGGGGGGCGCAAATTCCTAGGCAGCTTTGGGAGGCGTGCGGGCTGTTAGCGATTTTCCATCCTGGTCATGTTTCCTTGAGAGCTTCGCTTGCTCTTCTCGGGCAGCAGAGAGGGAGAGAGGCTTCATTGCCAAGGCCATTTGTAAATGTAAGCTTCTTATTTAAACAGGCTGTTAGAGCTTCCCTTGGAAAGTTCATCTGTGAACGGAGAGCTTGTAGGCAGTCTGTAAGTGATCCCCCTGCACTTGCTTTGTGGGGACAGTGTCACGTGGCATATTCTGAAAATGGCATCATCTGATTGTGGAAGGCCAGAGGTCTTGGGTGTTAGATGCGCAAGAGCTTGGGACTGCGGGCTTCTCCCTTCCTCAGGACTAGTTCTTGTCAACTGTCTGCCTTCAGGTTTCTTAAAATGTTACTTGTTTCCTGTCCTCCGATTGGTTTTATTTGCAAAAGAAAAAGAGAAGAAGCCAAGATTATTGTCTGATTAGTTCCTTTGTCAAAATCAGTGAAAACAGCCCGGACGGATGTGGCTCAGCGGTTGAGCGTCGACCTGGGATCCACGCGATCGGGGTTCGACTCCCGGTCAGGGCACATGCCCGGGTTGCGGGCTTGATCAATGACTCTCTCATCATTGATGTTTCTATCTCTCTCTCTCCCTCTCCTTTCCTCTCTCTGAAATCAATAAAGATATATTTAAAAAAAATCAAAAAAAAAAAAAATCAGTGAAAACACAGAATTGGTGAATCTTGACTATTGGGGTTTTCAGTGGAGTCAATCGTATCTAGGTTGTCAGTGGGACATTCATTCACCCATTCATTCATTCACCTGTTCATGCATTCATTCATTCATTCATTCATGCACGTATGTACTTGCCGTTGCTGGTTGGGGAATTCTGTGTGGGGATGCAAAGGCTTGGTTTGAAGTTAGTGTAATGAGGCAGCTTAACTGGAGACCATGAACAGGCATCAGGGGTCAATCTCCCTAAAATTTTCCACAAAACTTCCCTGTGCATTATTCTATAGCTTCTGTTAGGTTTTCAAAGGGATCCAAGCCCCAAAGATGTAAGGGGCTTTCTGAAATACTCAGAATTGTGGCTGGGACTGTCCCCTGATTGTAGCTGTCACCCTGCTAGATTAGTGCCTTTTGAGTATTTCAGGTGGCCCTTGGGACGCAAGTGGATAATGTGAACCATTCCTAGTCAGAAAGAAGTGAGCAGAAGGGAAAGGGGAAGCACCGTAGACTCTAAAGCACCAAAATTATGACGGATTGAAACCAAACACTGTTTTCCAAGGCTTGTTGATTCGTATAATCCTGGGGAAGGGAGCTAAGAGCATAGATTCTGGAGCTAGACTTCCCGGGTTCAAAGCCCAGCTCTTCCATTTAGTGGGTGTGTGTCCTTCAGTGGATTATATAATTTCTGTGTCACTAGTGTCCCCATATAAAATGGGGTCCTGGAGTATTTGCCTCCTAAGGTTGCTGTAAGGATTAAATGAGGCAATATAAAGTGCTTCTGAGAGCATGTTGTACATGCTAACTGCTTAATCAGTATTAGTTGTTACAATGGAAGTGGGAGGTTGTCCTTAGAAACGTAAAGAATAGTAATATAAACACAGTTCTGTTTAGTGGTAGGCTCTGGACAGTTCAGTTTTTGTGTGCAGGTGTTGGTTGTTTTGTACCTACCTCCAGAAAGTCACCTGCCTTCAGCATTTGTCTGCTGTTTCTAGTAAATTCTGGTGCACAAGCAACGTAAAAGGTGAAAGAATGCCATTACATGTCCTTCTGGCAAAACAGGATGGCTTGTGTTCCTGTCACAGACTACATGATGTTCTTCCTGGTCAGTGACTACCTGTGGGAACTTAGGAGAATATCAGGTTTCCTTTTGTTTTAGAAACACAGGAGTGGGCAAGAGGAGGTTTACAGTTGTGAGTACATGAAACGGTTTATTTTTGTATTATTAATTATTGCATTGACTATTATTATTATTAACCTACTTTGGCCCCCCCTTGCATGTTGCGTGACCTCAGATGTGGTCACTGAGGACTCATAGTCTAAGATTTCACTTCTGTGGTCAGTTTCTCTCCATCATCAGATGCTAGAGAATCGTGCTCTTTCACTTCGTATTCATCTTCTGCCAGTTTTATTATTTGCCACGATGGATGGAAAATGGGAAATTAGGATTTTCCAACTGTGTCCCATGGAAGCTAAAGTGACCGCAAAGGTGGTATCTTCAGACTTCTGAGGCGGATGTAATGCTTTGGGCCGTGCGCGGGATCTGAAGCACGGTGCAGTGAGGGTTTATTTCACCATCGTTCCACCTCAGACAGTCACCCGTTGTCCTCCTGCTTCCTTAGCGGACTCATGCTTGGAATCGCAGGTGGGGACAGCCGATGGGAAATGATGAAAACTTTGGCCGTGATAAAATAGCAAACGCATTTAAAGGTGTTGGGAAAGTAAGATCACTAACATCGCGCATTGCGTCTTAGCTTTTTTTAAAGTGGGCTGGTGGAAATTGTAAGGTAGAATAAGTTCCTGGAAAAGCTCCAGGAAAGAGTTAACAGTCGTGGAATAACTATCCCTACCCAGGTAGAACTGCTCAAAAAAGAAACTTGAAACTGTTGTTGGATCCAGGGGACCCTGGGGTTAATCACACTTCTCATAACCCATCTGAAGGAACTCATCTGAAGGGTAAAAGATAACATAGGAAGATACTGATTGCAGTGCTGTTTTTAACATAGGAAAATACCTAAGTGTGTGACATAGAGTAATAGGTTGGTTTGGCAAAGTAAACCCAAATCTTATGTAAATTTAAAGCTATATTCTCAGAAAGTCTGTAATATAGGAGAGTACAGTCATGAAAGAATATTAAATTTAGAGAGCAGAGTACAAAGCTGTCTACACAGTGCGAGGCCAACTATGTAAAATCTGCATCTACAGCAATACTGGCAGCAGATCCATAAGATGTTAATGGCTTTTTTCCTGGGTGATGACAGGATTTTTGATATTTAAGTTTAATTATCTGTCTGTTTATCTTCTAAAATCTGTAACTGACCTGTATTATTTTATAAACAAAACAGATCTTTTTATGATGTTGAAGCTAATATTCTGTTTTAATAGCAGTTTTATTAAGATATTGTTTACATACCATACAATTCAACCACTTAAAGTCTCCCATTCAGGATTCTAGTATATTCACAACAGCTCTTCAACATCGCCATAATCAATTTTAGAGTATTTCCATCACCCCAAGGAGAAACTCTGCACCCATTAGCAGTCACTCTGTTTCTCCCCACCCCACAGTCCTAGGCAGCCACCAATCTTTCTGTCTGTGAGGAGTTGCCTGTTCTACACATTTCCTGTGAATGGAATCACGCACACGTGGTCCTTTGTGACAGGCTCCTTTCACTCAGCATTGCGTGTGCAAGGGAAAGCAGAGCGCTCTTGCACTTCCATTTGCTCATTTCATTTAGAAATCATACTTATGACCCTTACTTATCACATGGCATGATGCATTTCTTTTTTCTTTACTTCTAGAATTGGTTCCTTCGATCATGAGCAACTTGCTGAATCCTGATGCCATTTTCTCAAACAACGAGATGAGCCTGTCGGACATCGAGATCTATGGCTTTGATTATGACTACACCTTGGTATTTTATTCAAAGCACCTCCACACACTGATATTTAACGCTGCCCGGGACCTTCTCATCAATGAGCATCGGGTAAGAGCACGGGGACATAACCTTCTTTCTCCCCGTCCCTTAGATGTGTGAAGAACAGCCGTGAGCTGACCTGGCCTCATGCTTGGCACGTAGATGGCATTTAGGAAACTGTGGCTGAATGAATGAGTAGATTTTGTTCCATTCCAAATGACTCTACCTGGAAGATAGTTCTTTAAATTAACCACTTTATTTAGGTATGATTGACATGCAAAAGGCTGTACATATTTAATGTGTATATTTCCATGAGTTTGGGGATAAATATACACCTGCGAAACCATCACCCCCATCAAGGCCATAAACTCCATCACCTCCCAAAGTTTCCTTCTGCCCCTTTGTTGTTGTTATTTGTGTGTGCGTAGTAGGAACACTTCACATAAGACCTACCCTCTTAGCAGTTTTTAAGTGTATAGTACAATATTGTTTGCTATGGGTACCATGCTGTATAATAGATTTTTGGCACTTACTTATCTTGCATGACTGAGACTTTATACTCAGAAGATAGTTTTGTTTTGTTTTTAAAAGACCCTTTAGGTGTCTGTTAATGGAGATTAACAGACGTTTATGCTGTCATTTCTCGCAGAGTAGCGACATAGCTTCTCCCAACGTCCCAGGAAGTGGCAGCCTGTTGAGTTCTGGTTAGAAGGAATTCTTCAAATGATAGGCATTGTGTTTTGTTCTGGTCTCAGTTTATAATGATCAGTGTTGTGGCTGGACCAGCCCCTGTGGTTCTTATTACAATTACAAGACACCCTTCAGCAGTAACCATCAGGAACCTTGGAAAAGATACAGGTTTATTATTTACAAGGCTTGGAAATTACACCTAGCATGTGATTCTCTAGTCTGGTTTGAGTACACATTTCCAGAGCCAGGATGAGAAGCATCCTCAGAGGTTGCCCTTGGAGGACCCCCGCAGCATCCCGCAAAGAGCCGCAGGAATCTCCGTCTCGGACCCGAGGGCATTCCTCCGAGAGGCAGTTCTGATCTGGGGAGATTCTTCCACGGGCTGGATAATTCTGCCTTCACAGAGCTTTCGCCCTCTGTCTCTTTTCTTCCTGCATCCCTTCCCACAGCCCTTAAACCTTTACCAAGTGCCTCTTCTGTGTCAAGCCCTATAACAGAAGCAGGGAGGCTGGAGGTGGGGAGGACCAGGTCCTGCCCCTGGAGACCCGACAGTCCCTTGGGGGAGTCAGTCACACAGGCAGATGAGTTAGGAAGCCGCCTGGTGGATGCCTCTACAGACACCCGACCAGAGATGGGGGATGTGTGGAGCATGGTTGGAGCAACTTTCCCTGCCTGAGGGAACTGGAAAAACATCAAGGAAGGTGATATTTCAGCGGAGTCTGAAAGGAGTTTGTTAGCAAGGGTGGGCTGGGTGGGGTGCGAGGTAGAATGTGAGTAGCTAGAAACCTAAAACTTGACTTAGGTTGGGTGTTGTACAGATCAGCCATTATGCCGCCAAGACTTCTCTTTTCCTAGGCTGATCATTCTTAGTTTTTTCAACCATTCTCATTTGGCTTCTTTTTGTCATCTTGGTCACCTTCTTTTGTGTGTGCTCTGGTTTATGCCTCTCACATGTGAGACCCTGAACTGGAGATGTTACAGCAGGTGGGGGTCTGACTGGTGTGGAATAGAGGGAGACCATCACCTCCCTGGTTCTGGATATTAGAGCTTGATTAATGTTGCCAAAGTTTCCATTAGCTTCAGATCCTCACCTTTTGATGCAATATAGTCCCTTCAGCTTTTGGTTATCAGTGGATTTAATAAGCAGTTCATCTTGTCCTATTTTAAAATGCAGAAATGGTATCTGCCAAAAATAACTTGACCTCTGCCACTAAGCCATCGGCCATCTTCTTTTGGTTATGGCCACTTTACCAGTTATCAGCCCATCCAGCCACTTGCCGTCCAACAGCAGTTCTCTGTTTGTTCAAGAGACTCTGTTCTGTCTAACCCACGGTCCTTTCCCTCGACTGCAGGGATGGAAGCAGAATGAGACCTAGGTGGTCCTGCCCTTGCTCTCCCATCTGTCACCCTGCACCACCTCTCCAGCACCCCACTGGGAGGTCGAGCTGAAGGGGTGTGGTGTGGGTGCTGGCATTCTAGTCCTAGGTCATATGCCGTGACTCTGATATCACTCACAAAACGAAGGCCATTATTGCCCTGGCTGGTGTGGCTCAGTAGTTAGAGCGTCGGCCCATGCCCCGAAGGGCTGTGGGTTTGCTCTCGCCCCTGGTCTGGGCACGTATGGGAGGCGAATTGATGTGGCTCTCTCACATCAATGTTTTGCCCCCTCTCTCCCTCCCTCCTACTTCTCCCCCTCTTCCTCCCTTCCTTCCACTCTCTCCGAAAAAGCAACGGAAAAAATATCCTCTGGTGAGATTAACCAAAAAAACACACAAAACAAAAAAACAAAACAAAACAAAACAAAAAACTCAAGGTCATTAGCAACAGCACTGTCTGCTACTTGCTTGCTGGGTACCAAAAGCACAGGTTCTAGAACCTGACTGCTGGGGTTCAAATTCTGGCTTTATTATTTCTAATCTGTGTGACAGCCCTGTAGATAGATACTGTCTCTGTTGGACTGTTGAGGAAACTAAGCCAGTAGGTCAAGGCCACGAGACCAGAGGGAGGCAAAACCCGGATTTGAGCTTAGATCTGTCCGTGTCCAAGGTGCATATGCCCTCTCCTTTATTCCATGTTACCTACCTTGTGGAATTAAGAACACCGGTCATTTCTGCCATGTAGGTTTATTGTTCATAGGAAAAGAAAATATTCATGAAGATTAAAAATTTAGGAAAGTAAAAATTTAATGAAATTTGGGAAAAAGGTTTCAATGATTATGATGAGAAAAGCTTTTGGATTTAAGATCATGGACTTTCATTCATTGCTTAGATAAGAGAAATCTGTCATAACACTAATGATATCAGGCATATTAAGGGAGTCAATTATGCTTATGCAGATTTTTCTCTTGCTTTGGATTTGAAAGTGATTCTTCTAAGATGCTGTTGGAAGCATTGACTTTGGTGCTGTTTTTACTGCCAAAGACCTTGTGAGCCTGTGGAGTTGGAGAGACATCTGCGTTTGTGATGCATAGTAATGGAACGGGAAGTGGGCAATTCAGCATCTTCCCAGAAGCAAATGAAAAAGTTTCAGCTCCTTAATTACCCTTCCCTTCTTTCTTTCCTTCTTTGTTTTACAAAAACAAGTTTTTACAAGAGTAGAAATAAAAGAGATTGGGTAATAACTGTATCTGTACCTGTATTTCACATGTCCGCGGGGTAGAAAGGGAGTGTTGGAAGAGTTCTGACTTCATCTCCTAAATCGCACCCTCATCAGTGTTTCCCCATCCGTCACTGGCACCGGCGTTCACCCGCTTTTTCACTCGAAAGCCTAACAACGGCTGTGACCCCTGACATTCTCCTGTTTCCACATCTGATCTCAAATGCTGCGGGGCCTCTCTGTCTTTTTTTTTTTTTTTTTAATATCTTTATTGATTTCAGAGCGAGGAGGGAGAAGGGGATAGAGAGACATAGAAACGTCAATGATGAGAGAGTCATTGATCAGCTGCCTCCTGCACGCCCCCCCTGGGGATCGAGCCCACAACCCGAGCATGTGCCCTGGCCGGGAATCGAACCGCGATCACCTGGATCTTAGGTCGATGCTCAACTGCTGAGCCACGCTGGCTGGGCCTCTCTGTCCTTTAAAAAAGAAATCTTTCAATTTTAGAAGAGTTTTAGGTTTACAGAAAAGTTGCAGAGGTATGCAGAGAGCTGCTGTCTGTATACCCCGTATGGTTTCCCCTAATGTTAGCATGTTCCATTTCCACGGTACATTTGTCACAACCGAATATCCAGTATTAATAAATGATTATTAACTGAAGTCTGTACTTGATTCAGATTTCCTTAGTTGTTACCCAGTGTCTTTCTGCTCCAGGATCCCATCCAGGACCCACGTTTCATTTAGTTGTCATGGCTCCTTAGGCTCCTCTTATTTGTGACAGTTCCTCAGACTTGCCTTGATTTTGATGACCTTGACAGTTTTGAAGAGCACTGGTTGGATATTTTTTAGAATGTACTTCTCTTGGGATTTGTCTGATGTTTTTCATATGGTTAGACTGGGGGTAAGGGTTTGGGGAGGAAGACCGCAGAGGTAAAGTGCTGCTGTTGTGACATCCTATCCAGGGTACAGGCCATTAACATGACTAACCTGTGACTTTGACCCTGATTGTCGGTGGAGGTCATGCTCCCATGTTTGCACTGTCACATTTCCCTCCCCATGCAGTACTCTGGGAGGCTGTACTCCGTGCAGCTGTGAGCTCTCTTTTCACTCATTTAGAAGATATTCGTCCAGCGTGTCCTGACTGCATCCAATTCTCACCTCCCGCCCGAGGGTGCAGTGGCCTCCTGACTGGTCTCCCTGCTTCTCTGTTCTTGCCCCATAGTCTGCTCTCCATTTGGCAGCAAGAACGAACCGTTAAATATTAATCGCATCACTTCTGGGCTCAACCTGCCTTGAGCCTTCCTGTCACACTTGGAATGACACAGGAGGCCTCCAGGGCTCCCAGACCCCCAGCTTCCTTGCCAGCCTCTCCTCTCACTGCCCTCACTCTGCTCCAGCCAAACCAGCCTGCTTGCTGCCCCTTGAACTCCCAGACACGGTCCTGCCTCTGGGTCTTTTTTGTGCTTGCCATTTCCTCTGCTTTGGAACGTCTGTCCTGGCCCCTGGCAGCTTCTCTCTTTTTTTCAGATCTCTGAACCCTTGGACTGCATTTTCTTTGTAGTACGTATCACCACCAGGCCTGGTATTGTATGCGTTTGCTTATTTGGAAACTTCTTAGGGGCAGAGACTGTGGCACGTGTGTTCATGGTTGTATTCCCAGGCCCAGGCACAAAGTACGTGCTCAGTAAATACTCGATGTCTTTGTTGAATTCCAAAGTTAAGCCAGAGTATTGTGCTTGGTGTGGAGCTGCCATTCAGCTGCAGATTATTTGTCCTTGATGCCTGTTTTGGGTGGATTTCGGAGAGCTTTGCTTTTATACCCTTCTGCCCTGCCTCTTATTAGACTCATAATTTAGGCTCCTTTAAATAGCAAACTGAGACCTCTGAAAAATGGATATACTTATAGGCATCGGGACCTCAGGAACTCACGGGCAGTGTTGTAATGTTGAGGTCACTAGCTGCGGCCAGAGCTCTGTAATTAGCCAGGACAGGGTACATGGCCCAGCTGCAGATCTGTGGCAATGGCAGAGGCGGGGACTCCTGGGTCCTCGGCAGTGTTTTAGTCTTAACTTTCTGCAGCGAAGACAAAGGGACATTTCTGTAGCATTTTCAGGGGGAACCTTGATCTTTCTTTGTCTGCACACACCAACCTGCCCCAGAGTGCACCTGGAATTGGAACAAATCCACATACTGAAGGAAACCAGGCTGGGCCTAAATAAGATGTTTTAATAAAAATCCCAAGTGAAAGTCTTTTATCTTTTATATTTCTTCCTGCTTTTAGGGATACCGGTAATCTTTATGACATGTTGGATGAGTCATGTTTTTCAGGATGATGGAAAGTTTCTAAACTGTGAAGGGTCCAAAAAAATCCAGCCATAGGCCGTGGGAGAGAATGTGAACCCCTGACTGATGTGAGCAGCTTTGGCTTCTGACCGGATATTATTGTGACCGGTCATTCCTAGAGATGCTGCCTCTCTCTGTGTGTGTGCATGTGTGCGTGTACATGTTCGGTGTGTGTGTGCATGTGTGTAGTGTGTGTGTTGGAAAGGGGCCCATCATAGGGACTTTCAGGGCTAGGCTGCTTGTATGGGAATCACAGTTTAGGGGCAGGAGACTAATGACCCAGTTCCACCATTTCACTTTCTATATGAAGGAAGAGGCCTGGAAAGGTTAAGTGACTTCCCTAAGTCCTCCAGGAGAGTAGCAGAGGCTAGTGGAGTGGGTCTGAAAGCCCAGGTGTCCCGATCCCCCGTCCAATATAAAACAACTCAGTTTTGTTTTGTTTTTTTAATATATCTCTATTGATTTCAGAGAGAGAGAGAGAGAGAGATAGAAACATCAATAATGAGAGTCATTGACCTGCTGCCTCTCGCATGCCCCTGACTGGGGATTGAGCCCACAACCCGAGCATGTGCTCTCACTGGGAATCGAACCGCAGTCTCCTGGATCCTAGGTCAATGCTCAACCGCTGAGCCACGCCCGGCTGGGCCTCAGTTTTCTTGAGCACTTGCTATGTGCCAGAGGAGACTGTCCTGAACCCCCCCAGGCATCGTTTGACTTAATTCTCTCTGCTTTCATGTAGGGTAGGACTCCTGTTATCCTTACCCTAGAAATGAGAAAATTGAAGCTCAGGAAGACAGATGACCTTACCCAAGGTCACGCAGCTAGCACATGGTAGGGCTAGAATTTGACACCCGGTCCCTCAGCCCTGGGGCCTGTGTTCTTCATCAGACTTGTCCTGTGGAGGCCCCTTCAGCTGCTTCTATCTGTTCTCCAGGTTGTTTACTATGGTCTCTGGACCACTTGGAAACCGTTGTGTACCTATCAGAAGTGGCTCTCAGCAACAGTGAGAGTGACAGATGAGCCAGATAAGTGAGCGACAGAGGGAGCCTAGCTAAGCCTTATTTCAGAAAGCAGCTTCCAGGCTTTCGAGCAGTCCATGAACAGAGTATACACTCTCTCATTCACCCGCGGCTCAGCTGAAATAGCCAGCACCCCCTTGTTTCTGGGAGTCCTCTCAGCAAACTCATCGCACCTTCCGAGGTGGCAGGTGCTGCTCTCACAGGAGGCGGTGAGCATCTAGTGTGTGGCTTAGGGTTGGTTCAGACTTGATTGTGGAGTGGTTGGGGTGGACCTGGGTTTGAGTACTGGCCTGACCTCTGTTTATCTGTGTGAGCCTGCGCAGGCTCCTTGACTCTGTCCTCAGATTACTCAACAGGAGAACAGACATGAGGTGCCCTTCATGCTGGGGGAAGAAATGAAATTAAGTCACAGAACGTGTCTAGAACAGTGTGGCACATGGCTCAGTAAAAGCCCCTCTGTCAGTAACGTGTTAAACACCTTCCCCCTGTCCTGTCCCTTATTTGTCACTCCTCAGTTAAAAGGAGACTTTGGCTGTGTGGAGTCCCGTGGCCTCACTTGAAGAAGCAGGACTGTGGTGCCTGTGATGGGTTCTGTGTGTGTGTGTGTGTGTGAGAACTGTGCTCAGTGTTCTGAATTCTTGGGAACGCCCATGAGTGGAAATATCACGCAGTGATTTTCTGGCACACACGGTAAGTGTTAGAGAAATGAGCCTAAATGTGACATTTGAGTCAGCACTTCATGCTGCTTGAATTGAAAACTTGCCGTATGTGGTTTAGCCTGGTGGGACCGGGAAAGTTCTCATGCCAGTGTGCCTTTGGATGTAAAAAGCTAGCAATGCAGCCTTGCAAAGAGGTTTCCTGTGCGTCTTGATTGTTGCCCAGTTTTTTTTTGAGAGGCAACAAGCATTTATTTGAGATCAAAGAATTGCAGTACTGAGAAGCGCTGATTCAGGCAGAAACCCAAATAGTGTTTCTATTATGGGGTGAAGGCAAGGGGAGTTTGTGAGAAAGGGAATGGAAATAATTACATGACTAGAAGAAAGAAAATTCTCTTGGTGATAATAAGCTGTAATTCTTTTTTCCCCCCTTTATTTTTATTGTTGACACTATTACAGATGTCCCCATTTGCCCCCCTTTGCCCACCTCCACCTAGTCCTTGGCTCCCTTCCTTCTGGCCATCACCACATTATGGTCTGTGTCTATGGGTTATGCATATATGTTCCTCGTCTAATCCCTTTACCTTCTTTCACCCAGTCCCCCCTCTCCTCCCCTCTGACAGCTGTCAGTCTCTTCCATGCATCCATGCCTCTGTTTCTATTTTGTTAGACAGTTTATTTTGCTCATTAGGTTCCACGTATAAGTAAGATCATATGGTATGTGTCTTTCTCTGCCTGTCTTATTTCACTTAGCATAATAATCCCCAGGTTCATCCATACTGTTGAAAAAGGTAAGATTTTCTTTTTTACAGCTGCATAGTATTCCATGGTGTGAATGTCCCCCAGCTTTTTTATCCACTCATCTACTGATGGGCATTTAGACCGTTTCCAGATCTTGGTTATTGTAAATAGCGCTAGTATGAATATACTCTTTCAAATTGGTGTTTCAAAATTCTTAGTATATATTCCCAGAAGTGGGATCCCTGGGTCAAAGGCAGTTCCATTTTTAATTTTTTGGGGAAACTCCATGCTGTTTCCCATAGTGGCTGCACCAGTCTGCATTCCCACCAGCAGTGCATGAGGGCTCCCTTCCCTTTTCCCCACACCCTCGCCAGCACTTGTTTGTTGACTTGTTGATGGGAGCCATTCTGACAGGTGTGAAGTGATACCTCATTGTAGTTTTAGTTTGCATCTCTCTGATGATTAGTGACTTTGAGCATTTTTTCATGTATATTTGACCATCTGTATGTTCTCTTTGGAGAAGTGTCTATTCAGGTCCTTCGCCCATTTTTTAATTGGATTGTTTGTCTTCCTGCTGTTGAGTTTATGAGTTTTTTGTATATTTTGGAAATTAACCCTTTATCAGATGTATTGCTGGCAAATATGTTCTCCCATACAGTGGACTCCTTTTCGTTTTATTGATGGTTTCTTTTGCTGTGCAGAAGCTTTTTAGTTTGATGCAATCCCATTTGTTTATTTTCTCCTTAGTTTCTCTTGCCCTAGGAGAGGTATTGGCAAAAATTCTCCTACGTGGGATATCTGAGATTTTACTGCCTGTGTTTTCTTCTAGGATTTTTATGGTTTCGTGACTTACATTAAAGTCTTTTTATCCATTTTGAGTTTACTTTTGTGTATGGTGAAAGTTGGTGGCCTGGTTTCATTTTTTTGCATGTACCTGTACAGCTTCCCCAACACCATTTATTGAAGAGACTGTCTTTACTCCATTGTATGTTCTTGACTCCTTTGTCAAATATTAATTGACCAGATAGGCGTGAGTTGATTTCTGGGCTCTCTGTTCTGTTCTGTTGATCTATATGCCTGTTCTTGTGCCAGTACCAGGCTCTTTTGATTACAATGGCCTTGTAGTAGTATAGTTTGATATTAGGTATTATGATCGTCCAACTTTGTTCTTCTTTCTCAAGATTGCCATGTCTATTTGTTGTCTTTTTTGGTTCCATATAAAGGTTTGGAATATTTGTTCTAGATCTGTGAAATATGCCATTGGTATTTTGATAGGGATTGTGTTGAATCTATACATTGCTTTGGATGGTATGGACATTTTAATGATGCTAATTCTTCCAATCCATGAACACAGTATATGCTCCTTCCTTAAATTTATTCCTAGGTACTTCATTTTTGTTTTGTTTTGTTTTGTTTTGTTGCAATAGTAAATGGGATTGTTTTCTTAGTTTCTCTGAGAGTTCATTATTGGTGTATAGAAATGCCACCAATTTCTGAATATTAATTTTGTATCCTGCTACTTTGCCAAATTCATTTATTAGACCTAGTAGCTTTTTTTGTGGAGTCTTTAGGGTTTTCTGTGTACAATATCATGTCATATGAGAATAATGACAGTTTTACTTCCTCCTTTCCAGTTTGGATACCTTTTATGTTTTCTTTCTGTCTGATGGCTGTGGCTAGGACTCCCAATACTGTCTTGAATAAGTGGTGAAAGTGGACACCCCTGTCTTGTTCCTGATCTTCAGGGAAACACTTTTAGTTTTTGCTTATTGGGTATGATGTTGGCTGTAGGTTTGTCATATATGGCCTTGATTACGTTGAGGTATGTTCTCTCTCTTCCCACTTTGCTGAGAGATTTTATCGTAAGTGGGTGCTAGATTTTATCAATTGCTTTTTCTGCATCTATTGATAGGATCATGTGGGTTTTATTCTTCATTTTGTTTATGTGGTGTATCATGTTGATTGATTTGCAGGTATTGTACCAACCTTGCATCCCTGGAATAAATCCCACTTGATCATGGTGTATGATCTTTTTCATATATTGCTGGATCTGGTTTGCTAATATTTTATTGAGGATATTGATGAACAATATCCCTATGTTTATCAGGGATATTGGCCTATAATTTTCTTTCTTTGTAGTGTCTTTATCTGGTTTTGGAATTAGGATAATGCTGGCCTCATAAAATGGGAGTTTTCCCTCCTTTTGAATTTTTTGGAATAGTTTGAGAAAGACAGGTGTTAGTTCTTCTTTGAATGTTTGGTAGAATTCATCTGTGAAGCCCTCTGGTCCAGGACTTTTACTTGTTGGGAGTTTTTTGATTATTGCTTCAGTTTCTCTAGTTGTATTGAGCTGTATGTAGTACTGATTCTAACAAATGTCCAAAATTACGTCATTGTGGTCAGAAGGTTTGCTTTCCTGGCTGGTTTGGAAGACAGTGTTGGTTTGGGCCAGTCCAAAGGTTATCTTGCCCAAGTCAAACATTTCAAAGGTTCAAGAAGCAAGACATGCAAGGTAGTTCCTCTGGGATGGGGGCTCCACCTCCATTTGAAATGGCTCTGTGTATGTCATTTTTCATAAGCTCCATGTAGTTGAAACTTTTGCGCCAGGCAGGCATGCCAGTGGTGCTCTGGCCTCCAGAGCTCTGCTTTTTTTAGAGACATTTCGGCTCCAAAATGACGTGTCTATGGATTATCTTCTCCTCCAGGATTCTGGGAATTTTAATCTGGAAATTCAGTGTAGTAAACCCACATTTCTGCCCAGGAAGAGGGACTGTAATCTTTGCTGCCCTTGGGCATTGTAGGAAGTGTAGTTCGGAGGTGTTCCCTGCGGATGCAAGAGTTTTTAAAGCTGCAGAAAGGTAGGCGCCTAGGTTTTTACTTAAGCAGTTTATTTACATCGTGATTGGAAGATCCTGGTGACACAGCCTCTCTAGACTCAGGAGTAGACATTCTGTCCTTCAGGTCTGTGCTCTGAGGGTCGAGGGTGTGGGGAGAGCAGAGGCCGGAGCCTGACTCCCCGCCCACCACGCCCCAGCTGTGTGGCCCAGGCCAGGCTGTTTCATCTGGTTCCTCTGATGTCCCGCCTGTGAAATGGGAATGGCAGGGCCTGCGGTGCTCATACATCAGTGCTGTCAGTGGGGTAGCCGGTGTTCTAATCCTGAGACTCGGGGAGGAGGGAAAGACTAGCTAAGGAGGGAGCCTGGAGTTTTGCACAGGTTGAGGAATGGTTTAATAACCAGGAAATACCAGGGGAGCCAAGCTCCCCCCCAAAGCCGTGCGTGTTCTGAATCAGAGCGTTGGAGCAGTAACGGGGAGCCACGTGCTGAGAAAGGGCCCCTCTGCTTGAGTGGGGAGGACACTGCACTGACAGCTGTGGGGTCCCTCTAGCCCACGGAGGGTGAGCAGTGGCCCGCTGTCCAGATGAGAAATGTAATGAACGGTACCTGGAGGGGCCCTTTGGAAGTTTTCAGCTTGGGTCTCTTCATGAAACCTGGTAATGGGCCTATTCCAGGGCTGCGACATGGAGGGGCTCAAATTGAGCTGAATGAATGCTTGACAGAGTTAAGGGAGGTAGAAGCAGATGTATGTCTGGGGTCTCAGGGATCTGGGAGTCTAGGGGCGGAGGGAAGGAGGGGAGGGGACAGTGAAGATGAGAGAAGTTGGAGGGATGAGACCCCACCTCTGCTGGGCAGATACCCAGGGAGCGGGGCTGGGCAGAGGGCTCTGGGGCCAGGAGGCGCTCGGTCCAGAAGCAGAGGGACCCGGTGCGAGTCGTCCCTTCTGACCCCCCCTTCCCATCGGAGTGCATCAGCCACCTCAGCCCTTGTCCAAGGACCAAGTCTGGACGTACTACCTTGAACCTAGTACGTTGTTAGCTAAAACCGGTTTCTTTATTTTTCCTTAGTATCCCGTGGAAATCAGGAAGTATGAGTATGACCCAAATTTTGCAATTCGTGGGCTTCATTATGATGTGCAGCGGGTAAGTTTAAGCCTCATCTTTTCCTTGATTAATGGCGTTCGGGGATAAATTGTACTCTTGGTGCATTTCTTTGCTCAACACATAAATTTATTTTAAATTCATGTTCTTTGGGGCTGCAGAACTGAATTCTTTTTAAAAAATATATTTTTATTGTTGACGGTATTACAGACTCTTTAAAACATCTTTGGATAAAGGCTTTTTCAGGAGACTCTATATTAGAAAAGTATGAATGCATCAGCAATGGGGGACATTACTGTTTATTTCCAGCAGTCCTTGTTGGGGCTGTGAGGAGGAGCCCGTTGTCATGTCTTTCTCTGCAGATAGGCCATTTCTTTTTTTCTTTTTAAAAAATATATATTGATTTCAGAGAGAGGAAGGGGGAAGGAGAGAGAGAGACAGAAACATCAATGATGAGAGCCATTGATTGGCTGCAGCCCACAACCCGGGCATGTGCCCTGATGGGGAATTGAACCCCGATCTCCTGGATCCCAGGTCGATGCTGAACCGCTGAGCCATGCCTGGCCGGGCAGATAGGCCATTTCTTTAGTGACTTGCACGCTGCTTTAATCAACAAGCAACGCTTTCAGGAACAGACAACTGCTTCCCTGTTGTGACAACTTAATGTTGATAGGACTTATAACTACGTCTGGACTTCTCATTCAGTATGCAAATTGTTGCTGCGCATTATTTACCTGTGCCTGTGTTTATGTTTTTGAAGGCAGTGTTGATGAAGATTGATGCTTTTCATTACATCCAGCTGGGAACTGTCTACAGGTAGGAGTAAGCTCCCTGGCTCAGACCCTATCCCTTCTCTCCTGGGTGATTACAGTTTTCTACAGAGTAGTCCATCCTGTACATTACTGTTCAACCAACCTACCTAAAGCACTTTCCTCAGCCCCCCCGTCTTCCTCTGAAATCCAGGATGGCTCCCCACTGTCTAGAGACTAGAGCCCACACCTCTTAGGTTTCTTGTCAGGCTCCAAACCCTTAGCTTCCTCTTTTTGCATGCACAGCTGCTTTACTGACTGGGTTGGTTAAGACTCTCATTGCATGTGACTGGAACCCAACTCAAACTGGCTTAAATGAAAACACAGTATTGGGTCACTAATTGTAAGGCCCATTACAGGGCCAGTTGCAGGTGTGGCTAGAATGATGCTGCTAGAACTCTTCCTATCTCTTGGTTCTCTTGCTCTCTGGGTAAGCTCCCTCGGTGTGGTGACCCCTGGAATTACCAGGCTTTCATCCCCCAACCCTCCTTCAGGGCTCACTTATGATGAGGCCTCTCCTCATGCTTCAGCCTGAAACGGCTTTTTTCTTTGCTCTCCTGTGGACACATGACTCTGTGGCTCCTAATTGTCCTGTTTCTTCTGTAGATAAATGAGCATTGTCTTAGGGTGTATGGACTGGGCCAGGCAGGAGCAGCCAGCTGAGGCGTTTATAGGGGAAGGAGTGTCCAGCTTTGGGTCCTGGGAAGGTCACTATGGTCTCAGTGCTGAGAGGGGTGTCCCTGAGGCAGCAGGGGTGTGTGTGTGGGCTCTGGAGTCACACTTCCTGAGTGGGAACTTGGACCCCACCACTTAGATGTGTGGCCTTGAGCAAGCTCTCGACTATCAAAGCCTTGGTTTGCTCCTCTGTCAAATGGACGTGATTCTGGTGCCCTCCCTAGGGGTGGCTTGTCATGCAGACTAAAGCATGCTTGGAACAGTGCCCAGAGCACTATAGGCACAAATAAGTGCCACTTCTCTTCCCTTTCCCCTCAGAAGGGGTAATGAATGAGTGAATGGCTGGAAAGAAGACTTCTGCCACAGCCTTGCTCATTTCTGACACCTGAGACCTGCTTTGGGGACCTGCAGTTTCTGCATCAGGTTGAGTTTTATGTTGTGGGCCATGGAATGAGTACCGCTGGGCAGGGGGGCCGGCAAACTGCTCTCCACTGCAGTCTCATTTCGCACCCCAGCAGTGCCTGCCATATACCAGTTACTGTTCATAGATAGTAAGTAACTCGTTAGTCTGCCCAGTAACACTAGGAGGTAGGTACTATTATTGTTTCCAGTTTTAAAATGACACTGAGACCCAAAGAGTTAAATTCCGTGTCGAGGTAGTACCCCTAGTAGTTAATTAAGGGAGCTGAGATTTGAACCCTAGGCAGACTCTGTATTTCTCATAACCACACAGGGCCATGTAAAGTAGTTTTCAATGCCAGTTTAGGCTGCATTCAAGCGCGGTGACAGTCCTGAGCCTGTCACAGCCGCCCGCGTGGTGCGCCGTCTGCCGGAGCCGCCTTCCCGGCAGTCAGCGGCGGTAGCAGACTGACTTCTGAGCTGGCACCTGGCTACCTGGGCCTTAAGGATGCAGCGGATGTGGCCAGGTGCCTGTGACCGCGCTTAGAGGTCGCAGTGGCTTCCGCAGGACGGGGTCGGGCCTAGTGCGGAGGCAGAGAACTCACTGGGCAGAATTCTTTTACTTTTTTGTATTTTCTTTCCAAGTGTTAAAACCTTACAGGTGTGCACACCTGACGGCTGCTGCGTTAGCAAGAGCCGTTTTCCAAGGTCACTGTCCAGAGAGGTCTGGCTTAGTACCAGCTTCTTACCTGATTTCTGGCTCAAAGATAAACGGAAGTACATTGCCTCTTTTGTTTTCAAAGGCTAGTAGTTGTAACAAGTTAATCAAGATCGGGGACAAAGTATTAATAAATCCACCGGGATATTTTTAGAAGTAACATGAGGGTGGAGAATGGAAAGAGGCTAAATTCTCATTAAAGTTACATTTCAAAAGTAAATTATTTTTGTCTGTATTTTAATATTGGCCAAATGATACTGTATTTTAATCTATTGTATCGCTAGCTAAAGTTCAGCTGAATAATTTATTTCCCTGTTGTAGCAGAGCGAGATGCTTCTCCTGTCATGGTGTCTGTTTCTCAGGCACCTTCTCTCCTGGAGAAGCGGGTGGAGGGCAGGCGTCGCCCCCATTACACTGCAGAGTGGGGGGTGCCAGGTGAGGAAACATGAGACCACGGAGCCCTGGGTAAAAGCATCTGCTCACGGCGCTGGCGGCAGAGGCGGGGCTGAAATCCGGCCGCGCTGACTCCAGAGTTATTTTTTCCTGCGTGTGGAGGCGCTGGGTTCATTTCCAGAATCTCCTGCAGCTCCAGAGGCAGGCAGATGGGGGGAGTTACCGTGGCCTGCACAGATCAGGGAACTCGCCTTCACCGTCACGTAGCATTTGGGTCACCCCTCTTGGAGGTGGTGCGCACGCGGCCTGCCTGGTGTCACGGGGTTCAGTCCACCTGAGCCTCATGCATGACTTTTTCCATCTCGGCCCTGACCTTAGGGTAGAGTATCTGAGGGCACGAGGATGATTGAGACAGAACCAGCCTTTCTTTTCTTAATGTATTAAAAACATTTAAAAAAAACCCCACCTCAGAGTAAAGCATGAGGCCTTGTACCTTGTTGAGGGGCCAGTGTGACGTGGTGGTTGAAGAGCCGCAAAGCCCTGGGACCCACCACGTTCTGTCTTGGTGACCTTGGGGAGGCTGCATGACCTTCTGTGCCTCAGTTGCCTCTGCTGGGAAAAGGGACGAATGATAGTGCCTTTCTCCTAGGATTGCTGGGAACTAAGGAAGGACCATGTGGAGTTCCTACCTGGGGTATTCTGGGTGCCCCGGAATAGGAGCTGGTGCCTTTCTGCTCTTACCGCCGGTAGAATGGCAGCAGCAGGAACAGTGGCAGCGAGCGCTTTGCCCGTCATTTGTAGCAGTTACTGGTGGCACGTCCCGCCTCTTTGTACCAGCGTCTTACACCTTGCTTGAGAACCCCCAGCAGTTGCCAGAGGTGTGACAGTCATTGCGCTCGCCGATCGGGCTCTTAAACTGCGCCTCCTGTCTTTTCCCAGAGGCCTCAGTGTTGTCCCTGACGAAGAAGTCATCGAAATGTATGAGGGGTCCCACGTGCCTCTGGAACAGATGAGCGACTTTTACGGAAAGGTAATGAGAAATGTATTTAGTTAACACAGCCTGTCTTTTTCCGTCTCAGAACAAGGCCTGGCACGTTCAGGGGCTTGGATCCCTAGGCTCTGTGGCTGCTCATAGGGAGCTGACAGGGAAATTTGGGGCTGTGTTTTGCGAGACCCAAGGTTGAGAGAGGTTGGTATGTTACAGGCTCCCTAGGTTCTTCCATGGTTCTTTCCTGGCCCTTTCCTCCTTACCTGACGGAGGCTCTTTACACCTTGCTCGCCCCTGCCCCCGTTTGTCACCATCTCCCTGAGGCGTCCGCATGTTCTGGATTGAGTCCTTGGGGACTATCCGGGCAGCGGCTGTCGCCTCCCCTGAGGTTGAGGGCAGGAGGTTACCTGTGCCTGAAGGGAGACCTCTGCTTTTCTAACTTTTGTGTTTCTCTTGGCTCCCCGCATTTTTCCTTCTTTTCTTATTAGATGCATTGTCTAATTTGCATTTTCAACGTGCAATGGCAGGTGTCTGGAAAGGCCCTTTTTCAGGCTCACACATAGGGTTGTGAGGTGCTCAAACTCAGGCATTAAGCGGCTTTTTCTGTCATTCCGCGCGTGGTAACCTATATGAGAGTGTGAGCTGGGAGTGGGGCAGAGTACAAGGGGAGTGGAGGGGGAGGGCGGTTAGCCTTTCAGGGGGAAATTGGGGCATCTCCTTGGATGTGCTGGTTATGCCTGGAGCGAGGTGTCCACTCGGCCGTGGACGGTGAGAACACGGCGAACATTTTTAGTTTGTAGTGTTAGGATTTTCCCGTCCTCGTGGGGAGGGATCAGAGGTTGACCAGTACCCCTCGGGAGAGGGTCTGCTGGCTCAGCTCGGTCGGCCTTCCTTCCTGACTGCCCCCTGCCCGCAGAGCTCCCACGGGAACACCATGAAGCAGTTCATGGACATCTTCTCCCTGCCGGAGATGGGCCTGCTGTCCTGCGTGAACGAGTACTTTCTGAAGAACAACATTGACTACGAGCCTGTCCACCTGTACAAAGACGTCAAGGTTGTGTGGGCAGAGGGGGGTCACGGGTTCGCACCGCTGGCAGCTTTTCTGCGGAGCTAGCAGAGTCCTTCGGGCCCTTTGTAGGGTCGGTGTGTGAAAGAGCCCTTCTCCTGGGAGCTCTTACAGTTCGTTCCTGAAAATCGTAAGGTGTTACGTTAGGAGAGCTGGAAATCAGTCACATCTGTGGTTAAAAGCAGAGGGTCCTCGTATTGTTACCTGGATTTCTTAATTCTTCCTGACCAAAGGCCAGCGCCAGGGCACCCAGCCAAAGGGGCGAGTGGTGCCTGAGGTCCAGCCTGTACAGGCTCATTCCCGAGCCTGGCCGCCGGCTGGGGTTCATGCCTCAGGGACTGCAGCTGCCCACAGGAGGCGGTTGTCTCTGGCACACAAAGGTTCTGCGCAGGCCCTTGGAGGCCCTGCAGAAGCTGTGCAGAAATCCATTTGGAGGGGAGACAGATCAATATAAATATTTATATGCATATATACACACCTCATTTATATAGCTTTTTATTTATATATTTTAATTCACATTCATATGTGTTTATATATATATTCTTTAAACTGAACTTTTCAGTACTTAAAAATATTTATGTATTTATCTAATGTGTATTTCTTATATATTTATAAGCATGTGTTATAAATATGTTTATTTATATAAAATATATATTACACATATAACACATACTTATTTAAATATATGTATTTTTAAAAGCTCCATATTCATATCCTACAACATTTTTTATTATATGTTTATGACTAATTAGCATTTTGACTGCCCTGTATCATGGGTTTTAGGCAGCTAAAGGATGAATTGTAGTTTCTCAGTATCAGTCTAGTGTTATGTGAACTGAATTTAAATATTTAGTTTCTAGTCTCCTTTTGTGTATACAGACACTTCATTTGTAAGAACCTTTAAGAATCACTTATATTTATGTAGCCCCTTGCGCTCATGAGTAGAGATGCTTATTTAAAAGTTCAGTTTTTACTGTTAGTGTGATGACCACCAATAGTGAACACGCATACTGAGTTTTCTGTGTTCCAGGCACTGTTTTCCTGAGTGCTTTATGCATATGCACTAATTAAATTCTCGCAATAATGCCTTGAGGAAGATACTGTTATAGTCACTCTCATCTCATAGCTACATTGAGGCACAGAGAGGTTGAGTAACTTGCCCATGGTCACACAGCTAGTAAATAGCAGAATCTAGATTTCAAGCTGAGAAGTTTGGCTCCGGCTTGCTTCTTAAGCATTGCCTTCTGCCGATGTGACATTGAGACAAGCCTGTGCTGGAAGGGGACTGAGGTTGAATTTATAGTCCAGGGTGCTCATACTTGACAGAAATCTCCTACTAACTTTCTGAGGCTTATGGCCCAGTTTGTCTGCAGCCCAGTCCCCTGCCACAGGCTCTGAACATTTCCATGTGCCTCCAGGAGTGCCACCTGTGTAGAGGACCTGCTCAGTGCTACCTGAGAGTGGGACTGTGCTCTGGCATCTGCCAGGCATCAGGCTGCCACACCCCTGGGCCTGCCAAAGGGTCGGCTGCTTCCTCCTGCTCATGTCCGAGAGCTGGACCACATCTCTGCCTCAGTCACCATCCCACTGATGGTTCTCGCCTCACTGGCAGCACTGAAGAGAGGCAGGTCCATCCCTTGTTGGCCTCTGCCTCTTTTTCTAGATGCCTCTGCCTGCTGTTGGAATCCAGGGAAGGGTGCAAAGATGAAAAATACAATAATGCCCCTCGCGCAGATGACCTGGAGTCATTGTTCATGATACTGCGTATAAATTATGGTTTATCATATGGGCCTTTTTTCAGAATTATCCACACAGATTACCTCCTCCCAGTGACCCTTTTGCACATTGCACTGAAAACTGCCACCATCACCATGGAAACTTAAGTTTTCCCCACAGGGGCCACCTCTGATGAACAGGCCAGACTTTAGATTTCATTTAGTGCTTGGATTGCAAGCTCCTAATGACAGACGTTATCACGAGTGCCATTTCACTTGTATTCTTACTCAGGCCAATACACTCACTGATGGAAAACATATCTTTTGCCAGGATTCAATTCGAGACGTGCATATCAAAGGGATCATGTACCGAGCCATTGAAGCAGACATTGGTATGTACCTGGCATTGCCGTGAAGCTCGTCCCAGGCGGGCCCCTCCCCATGGCACTGTGCAAGCATTTTGCTTCCATCACAGGTGCTGAGCAGAGGCTCTAGCACCTTTCCGAGTGCCGTGCAAGGACCCCGCACCCCCTGCATCCTCGTGGCCCAGCCGTCTCCCTCTCTTCTGCCTTAGAACTTGACAAGATCCTGACTCAGAAGGAGAGGCGCTGGCAGCTGCAGCCCGTTAGTTTCCTCCCCATAGACCAAGGAGGCGGGGGCTTGGCTACTGATACAGTGGACACTGATAGACCACCCTGATCTAGGCTCCCTTAAGACTCGTTTCTCTTTCTCCACGTGCCCTGGACGGCACTGGGCCCACAGGCCCCATTCAGTAAGCACTTGCAGATTGAGTGGACCTCCTGCTGAATCTCTGCGTGAATTTTTCTTTTGCTCTCAGATAAGTACATCTGCTACGCTGAGCAGACCCGCGCGGTGCTGGCCAAACTGGCTGATCACGGCAAGAAGATGTTCCTCATCACCAACAGCCCCAGTAGCTTTGTGTAAGTGTTTCCTGGCTCCCTTCTGGCTGCCTTCTCTTATTGCATTTAATGGTTGGAAATTTGCAGGAGAGAGTTGCAAAGACAGTTAACCCCTTCAATGGTAGGCTAACCTGGCTGACGTGTCGTTTAGGGACAAAGGGATGAGGTATATCGTTGGAAAAGACTGGAGGGACCTATTCGACGTGGTCATCGTTCAGGCGGAGAAGCCACACTTCTTTAATGATAAGCGGAGGTGAGTGTCTGCCTCTCTAGGTGACTAGGTTTTACTCATTTGCTGCCTTGAATACTTAAGATGTAGTGTGTCTTCGTGAAATCCACTTGGAAATCACAAGCATCTGACATGAAAGCTTTGATTTTTAAGTCTCGTAAGTACTTACGAGGAGGGTGAGATTAGACGCCTTACACGTGTCGCAGTGGTTCTCAGGCCAACGCGGGCTGCTTCAGTCCTGTCGGTCAGCTTTAAGAAACTGATGGATAACAATGAAAAATGCAAACTTATCCTCACATGGTATAGTAGATCTCTTGATGCAGACACATTGCGAAGCCTAACAGAACTGCGGCAGCAAACCGAGCTCTTTATGTAGAGCTCTAAATGGTACCTTTAAAATTGCAGTTGGATTTTGCAAAACTTCTTTGCAACACAGGTTTTGCGTCAGGTGGAGTACATTTCTACTAAGACTTATAGAATGTCCTTCTGCTCTGGTAGCCTTGGGAAATGGGAGCCGGGGAGTTTGGGTTGTGATGGTGACTCGAGTGTACTCTTAGGATTTACTGAGTGGGGCTCAGGGGTCCTTAGGTCTTTTAACATGTGGGGCAGACATGTTCACTGGGAGTTGTCCCCCACAAATGTCAACAGTGTTGACAGTTACTGCACTAGGTTTAGAAAAATAACTCTTATTTGTACAGTAATGAACTATTTCTGAAACACTCTAAGCTACTCTGCCGTCGGTGACCAGAAAGCCATCCTGTCTGCTGGGTGATACAAACTGTCAGAACCGGCTAGTTAGTGTTGAATGGATTAAATTCTCTTTGCACTGCTAAGTTCCAGTTTTCCAGGTGTCACAGTGACTCCCGGAAGAAGAGGCAGACAAACCCAAGAACCTTGTGCAGAGACTGAGAAGTCAGGAGAATGAAGGGAAAACTAGAGTTTCGATCAGAAACAGCTATAAACACCGGCTTGCTGCTTTGTCGTTGATAAAATGCCCTCCACCGTTTTCTTATTAGATTCCGGGGTGTGGCCAGGAGAGGGGCTTCATCTCTCCTTTCACCACGGACCTCCTCTCCTGTGTCAGGTTTATACACAGCAGCAGGCCAAACAGTGCTTTGGACTATTTTGGGAGTGGGAGGGAGTTGTGGGGGTGTTGTGGGGGGCCCAGCGCAGTGCTCCCCTCACTGCAGAGTAAGAGCTGAATAATCTCCCACCTGTATTCATCCCTGTGTGATTTTATAGTGATGGAAGGTCAGCAACAACCTAAAGGAACATCCATATGAAGGATGTTAGGCAGCCGTAAAAATGGTGCATTTGAAAAGAAAGAGCAGCGACTGTAAGACCTGACGTCTGAGGAATATGTCATCACGTGGGACATTTCTCAGGACAGTAGAGAGAAAAAGATAGAACCAGAGTACACAAACAACCCTCATTTTATGCTGATGACAAAAGAGAAAGATAACAGACTAAAAAAACTAAAAGCGACTGAAATGTGTTTACACCTGGGTACTAGAATTATGGGTGATTTCCCTTTTCTCCATTGTATTTTTTTTGCATTTTCCAGTGAGTTTATATTTTTCTAATCAGAAAAACAATTCAAATAGGTGTTACCTTAAAAAACTGAAGGCGAGCAAACCCCTTGTCCTTTGGACCAGCACCCCCAGGGTGCGGAACGAGCCCTTCTTTCCCATTTTCCATCGTAAAAGGGTCCGCCTGGTCCTCTGGTTGGTTTTTTATCGAGAGTGGCGAATTTCAGGTACAAAGCTGGGTAAATGTACTGAGGCAGTGTTTGCCACTTTTCTTTTTGAAACACAGGGCTGCTTTTTGCAGAAACAAACATTTTCTGTACGGTCAAATGAACCCGGCAAATCTGGGTTAAAGCCAGTTTCCTTACAGGAGGCTTTCCCAGCCGTCGGTAACTTTAAAGGGACTGTATAGTGCACGGTGTTTCCAACTGTGTCTGCCCCTGGAGTTCTTTCTCCATGACCCATCCTTGGACGTGGGGTGCGGGGTGGTTGGGGGTGCCGTTCGGGAGCCCTTGCCCTGGGCCGGGGGATGTGGTGGACGTGTTTTCGGGGCTTCTCAGGCTCTTGCAGCCCCTCCTGTTCCCATGGAGTGACCACGTCGTGTTTCACACGGCAGGCAGCCTGCGTGGCCACCACGTGTCATAACGTTTCCCGTTTCTGTCCTTAGGCCTTTCCGAAAGGTGAATGAGAAAGGTGTCTTACTCTGGGATAAAATCCACAAGTTGCAGAAAGGCCAGATCTACAAGCAGGTATCTCGTGCCCGGTTTACCCTGTGGGTGGCTTTGCTCTGCGTGCTCGGTGCGGATGGTAACAGCGGACGTTCTCCGAGGCTCACTCTGGGCCGGGCAGTGCAGAGCGCTCTGCCCCGGGGGACTGCTTATGCCTCGGTGGCGAAATTTAAGCTTAAGTCAGTATCTAAATTAACTCAGAAATGAACAGTTTCTTCAAGCAAAATTTAAAGCATTACCTTTCAATGTATATAACATTTAAGATATTAGTAGCAAAGCTTGAAAATGTCTCTTTAAGAAACATTTAATCGCATGGCATGTTATTTGCCCAGGTTAGTAATTATTTCCTGACAAGCTGTGTCTTATCTACAGTTGTAATATATTTTGGTATTATATAAGGCTCGCAAATGTTTGCATAAATGATTGACTTGCTGACTGTTACTCTGCTACTGAAGTTTTTTTTTTTTTAAACATATTGATACATTCCTGGCGGGTTTATAACAACCTGCTAGACTTGGCCTTCAGTCTGTTTTCTAGGCCTTGAAAAACTAGCTTTGAGACAGCCATTCCATTACTAGGAAGTTAGCCTAAGAAAATTATTAAGGTAATTATAGCAGCTAAAACCCTGCTATAAGAATGGAGCTACTTACGAAATAAAGTAAATGATAACAAAATAAATGTCCAACATGAGGGAATTGGTAAAATGAATTGTGGTACTTCTCAGGAATGAAGTTTCAAGGCAGGTTAATATTTGATCCGGAGAGACAGTCATAGCATGTAAAGTACAAACAGATTGTTCCAAAGAGGTATATACGGTATGAATCCTTTTTGAAAAGTACATTTGACGTAGAAGGAAGACCTGAAAGATTTCTTACTAAGATGCTTTAATCTTTATATTTTGATATTTAAAATAAATTTTAAAATCAAAATAATTTTTTTAAGTTTTGAAAAAAGGTATTTTGGGCTCTGGGTTATACACAGGCCTCTGCCTGTCACAGGATATAATATCTCTATTTCCCTTACTGCAGGGCAATTTATATGAGTTTTTGAAGCTCACTGGATGGAGAGGATCCAAAGTGTTGTATTTTGGTGACCACATATACAGCGACCTGGCGGTGAGGAGGACCTTTTTTCCTATTTCTCCTTTGGGGGACAGACGTGTTAGTCCCACTAATTAAGGAATTTCTCTTTTGGTTAAGATCATTTTTGTGCTTTCATAAAATGAGGAGTAGGTGGCCGCATTTTTTTTTTATTTTTATGTCTCATATTTTATAGAACAGGATGGATCAGTCATGAAAAAGATACATTTTTTGGGACCTGATGGAAGTTAGCAGTTGATACAGAGTTTATCAGAAAAATCTTTCTATTTAAGTAATGATAAGAAATAAATGCCAGTGTTGTTTTCTTTTCCATTTATTAATGCCTCAGCAACACACAACTGAGGTAGCCGTTATGTGAAAGTGAGGCTTTTCATGCCCCTTGGAATGAGTCTTGGAGGCTTTTCATGCCCCTTGGAATGAGTCTTGGAGGCTTTTCATGCCCCTTGGAATGAGTCTTGGAGGCTTTTCATGCCCCTTGGAATGAGTCTTGGAGGCTTTTCATGCCTCCTGGAATGACTAGAGGAGTATCTCAGGACTTGAACTGTGGTTGAACCTACAATTGTAGGTAGAGGGGGGTGAGTCCCGCGCCTGTGTGTCTGTGTGTGCTGACACTCTTCCCGGGTGACTCCTGCACCCCCCTGTGTAACCCCATCTGTCCAGGGGGTTGAGGCATCAGGGTAGTGCCGGCCTCAGAATGAGTTAGGAAGTGTTCCCTTCTCTTCAGGTTTTGGAATTGTTTGAGAGGGATTGATGCTAAGTCATCTTTAAGTGTTCGGTAGAATTCGCTAGTGAAGCCATCTGGTTCTGGGCGTTCTATGGCTGCAGGTTTTTTGATTACTAATTAGAGACCCACTCAGATTTCCTGTTTCTTTGTGATTCAGTCTTGGCAGGTTATGTGTTTCTAGGAATTTGTCCGGCTCATCCAGGTTATCCAGAAGTTGTTGACGTACAGAAGCTCTTAGTACTCTTTTTAACCCCTTTTTATTTCTGTAGAATCAGTAGTAATGGCACCACTTACATTTCTGATTTTACTAAATTGAGTTTCCTTTGTTTTTTCTTAGTTAAGATAAAGGTTTGTCAATTTTGTTGATTTTTTTTTGAAGAAGCAGCTCTTGGTTTTGTTGATTTTTTCCCCCTAAAACTCTGGTGTAATCTTTATTTTTTCCTTTGTTCTGCTAAATTTCAGTTTAGTTTTTCTAGTTCCCTAAAGTATAAAGTTATTTGAGATCTATTTTAATGTCAGTGTTTATAGCTATAAACACTGTAGCAGCTGTAAATCTGGGTGTGTTCATTTGCAGTTTTATTTGTCTCAAGGTATTTTCTAAGTTCCCTTGTGATCTCTTCTTTGACCCATTGATCAAGGATGTTGTTAAATTTCCACAAAATTGTCAATTTTCCAGTTTCCCCCCCTGCTATTGAGTTCTGGTTTCATTCCTTCTGAGTGGAAAAGATACTTTGTGTGACTTTAATCTTAAATTTATTAAAGACCACTTGACATTGTGTATTTACTTGCTTATTTGTTCTTTGTATTTCCCATGAGGGCACAGATGGGTCAGTTTTTGTTCATTGTTTTATCCTCAGTATGTAGAACAGGGCCTGGCAAATAGTACTTGAAAAATATTTGCCAAATGAGAAAATGAATGGCCTTTTAGTACAATGGTTGCCTATTTTAGATTTTCCAGGACATAGTTGACATCAGCTAGTCTGGCCTATTGTCAAATCATCAGGCTTTATGTGAATGGAAAATGTGATCGTGTGTGTTTATGTGGTGTGATCATACCAAGTCTGATAGTCCACGGTTCCCCATAACCCGCAAGGCCCGGTGCACAGGGGCTGCTCCCAGCCCTCGGTGGATGAATGGAATGAACACCTTCAGGAGCATCTCAGTCCAGCCTCTTTCTGCCCCTGACGTAACTGTTGTTTTACAGGCCATGGTTAATGATTCCAGACCCTGGGTTTCTGCAAGGACTGTGACTCACAGCAGTTATTTCCGGAACAGAAATTTTCTTGGGTGAAATAATTAAAGCCTTGGGCTAACTTGGTTTTAATGAAATGTAATTCATTGAATTCAGCATGGTTAATAACCAACCATTACAATTAAAAAGTAATTCAGTGAATGCCTGTTGTGTATGACTTCGGTTCTGTTGAGACTGATGTTGACTTTCTGTGATCTTTGTGATCAGGACTTGACCCTGAGGCACGGCTGGCGAACTGGTGCCATCATCCCAGAGCTACGATCCGAGCTCAGAATCATGAACACGGAGCAATATATTCAAACCATGACCTGGCTGCAGACCCTGACTGGGCTACTGGAGCAGATGCAGGTTTGGGATTTCTTTCTCTCCTTTCTCTTTAAGCCTGAAACTAGTCCATTGGTCAGAGTTACTTTAGACATTTTCTATTTAATTGTGGTTATATAGTAGGAGGCATAAGTCACTCTTCAGAGTAACTACTGAGATTATTTTGCCCCTGAGAATTTTGCCAGTTTCCCTGAGAGACCTTTAACAGTGCCCCCCAAGCCATTTGGAGAAAGACCCGTGTTTATGTTCCTCTGCCTGAATTCAATTGTGCTCACTTTCCCACTGTAGCCCCTTTGGGAGGTGTCTTGTAGGGGGAGGGGGGTGGGATTCGAGAGTCTGCCGCCTTTTGGGCCTAGTCCTGCTTCTGCCTTTAGCCTGCAGTGGTCTTCTCCATTCTGGGCCTCAGTTTCCCCTTCTGTAAAATGAAGGGTCCTGTGGAATGAACACTTCAGGCTAGGCGCCACGGCTTACTGGAAAATCTCACAGCAAGTCAGGGTCCCTGCGTGCAGTCTCCATTTGATTTTGAAGACAATACCTACAGTTTGCTGGCTTCTGTAAGTCATGTAGCCAGTTTTGGACAGTTAGTGCTTTTTTTTAAAAAAAAATGTTATTGATTGATTTTAGAGAGAGAAAGGAGAGAGAGAGAGAAAGAGAAAGAGAAACATCAATTTGTTGTTCCATTATTTATGCTTTCATTGGTTGCTTCTTGTATGTGCCCTGACTGAAGATTGAACCTGCAACTTTGGTAATATTGGGACGATGCTCTAACCAACTGAGCTGCATGGCTGGGGCGGTTAGTATTATTTTTCACAGTGATTTCCCAGCCAGTGCAGATTCCCCTCTGTGGTGGCTGCAGCCCCCTTTCCAGTCTCATGAGGCACCTTGCTTTCTCGGTTGACTCAGCTGGCCGGGCCTGCAGCAATCTCAGTGTGAATGCCGGCTCTTTCAGGATAAGGGGCGCAGATGCCCGCTTTCTTGGCTAACGTACCCGCAGCCTCTGCCCATGGCGTGTCACCCTGCTTTGGAAGTGGCCAGGGAACTGCCTTGCCTGGCCCAGCTGGCAGCCTGTGTGGAGGTGCCTGGCAGTGAGCTCAGGCAGAGCTGCGAGGGGTAGCAGGCCAGGTCCTCACTCCAGGGTACTCACATTGCAGAGCATGGGGACCCGCATGTCCCCTGGTCTTGCTTCCATGTGCCCCGGCCCCATTGGTTCTTGGCTCTTCTCTGATGAATTAAATACAAGTATATAATTTTTGGTTTTAAGAAACTAGCTATAAGGAATAAAGATAATTTTGTGCAGTCTTTCCAGGTGGCCCTGTCAGAGCCTCGGGTAGCCCAGGGGCTGGCGGTCTTCTCCGTCAGACAGTCAGCATGTTAGGCTGTGGGGCCCTCTGGTCTCGTCGCAGTTGCTCAGTCAGCTCTGTGCTCGTAGCACAAAGCAGCCTCAGGCAACATGCAAACGCTGCGTGTCCCTGTGTCCCTGCAACTTCACTGGTGCACACTAAAATTTGAATTGTGTATCATTTTCATGTGTCATGAAATTCTTCTTTTGATTTTCCCCCCAACCATTTGAAAAATAAAACCCATTCTCAAGCTCATGGGCTGATAGAGCAGTGGGGGGTGGGCTGGACGTGGCCTCCCCGGTGCAGATGGCCGGCCGCTTGCTGGTTGTAATATCCTGCTCACGCACGTGTGGATGGGCAGGTGCGGTACATGAAGCCAGTCCGCATTTTTGCTCATGGAGAGCGGAGTTTGCTGATTCATGATTGGGGCTAACGGTGGCTGCCGTGTCTGTGGGATCAGCCTGTGGCGTGGGCTTCTGGTTGGTCTTTTCTGATGCTATCCATCCTGGGGTGCATGCCTTCACTTAAAGGTTAATTATAACTAATTAAGAGTCTTCAAAACATTGTAAAGTGGATGTCAGACACGTGAGACTGTTGTTTTGTGAAGTTTGGCCTGGTAGGGGGAATAGAGCCAGAGAAAGGGGGTGGCTGAAGGAAATACAGTGGCACCTCGGCTTTCGAACGTCTCCGTGGATGAACATTTAGGTTAATGAATGCCATAAACTTGGACCGAAATGCTTCGGTTTTCGAACGTGCTTCGGAAGTCGAACATGCCACACGGCTTCTGCTGAGGGCAAGATCCTGAGGCCCAGCTGTCGGCTGTGGATCCCTCGGTTTTCCAATGTTTCAGAACTCGAACGGTCTCTGGAACGGAGTACATTAGAAACCAAGGTACTGCTGTGCAGTTTTTTCCCGGGAGAGGCTGTAGCATGTTTAAATGCTGATGGGATGGATCCAGGTGAGGAGGTTGATCATATGAAAGGGGTGATAGGTGATGGGGACAGGTTCACGGGAGGGCAGGCGGGAGGGAGCCTAGGCCAGGTGCTCGGTGGGCCTTCGACGGGAGGGCCTGAGGGAAGGCTGGGTTAAGGCGCACACAGAGCTCAGGTGGCCCTCCTCTGGGGATGCTCCCCTAGCCTCAATCTTTGGGGCTTTCCTCCTTTGCATGTCCCTTCAGCAGCCTTGGGCTCTGCGGGAGATGACCTCTCATCCTTGGCTGCCCTCCATTCTAGAACAGCTGGCCTGGAGAAAATGCTTCGAACTCGGAGACTCAAGTTGGCTCTTCTTTTCTGTAGAGCCTGCCTTAGGTTGGGGGGTGCCACCAGGGGCAGGAGTGGAGGGGAGCACTCACATGGCCTTTGGCAGCTAGTTTAAAGAGGGATAGTAAACAGATAAACTTTGGTAATCCTTGTTCTGGTCACCAGTCAGAGAATTCTCTCCTGCCAGGTAAAGGGTGTGTGGGCAGAGGCCGGAGGGGGATTCCCTCCCACAGACGGACACTTCATCTCTGTGGTATCGCATTGTTTTGTGGTCTGCTTACCTGGGCACCCCCCTCCCAGACAGACACACACACAGGCCTCCATCCTGTCCTCTTTTATATCATCAGCATCTAGCACTATGCTCAGCACATAGTAGGTGCTGAATATATATATGTATTTGTATGTGAATACGTGTATATACGTATATATGTATATGCATAAATAAATTACTTGGGACACCCTACAGATTTTTGATCTAGTCACATACTTTGTAGAGTTTAAATTCTGTAGTGAGTAATTTGTTGATTAAAATGTCGAAGCTAATTTAAACTATGCTCGCAAAACCATCAACCCCCCCAGAAGGGCCGGGCCAGTCTTCCCGTGCTCCGGTAACACGGCCAGCGGTCACTCAGTGTCGCTGCTTCCTGGTGCTGCAGGCAGTGGTGTTGGGCAAGAATATTACCCAAAGCGCAAGCTCAGGGTTTTGTCTGAGCGGCAGAGGCACCGAGCGGGTGCCTGTCACCCAAGCTGGTGAGCTGGGCAGAGCTGGTAAACAGAAGGGCCTTGGCTCCCACGTCAGAAGCAGATGGTTTGTTTGTTTGGTCTTTTCCACTGGGTCCTAAGGCTGCCCCGTGACTGAATTGCAGGGAGCCACCTGTCCCCTGCGGTCACGTGTGCCTCTGACTGGCCCGGTGTTTCCCGTTCAGCCACAGGGACCTTGCCGAGGGACTTGTGAGATTCTGCTGTGGGCAGTTGCCGTTTCCTTGGTGCCTTTAGCTCATATTTCAGCCCAACCAGCGAATTCTCTGCTTTTCCATCTGGTTGAGGTGCTCTACCTTTTTGCTGTTTACAAAGACATTTTTTTCCCTTTAACATTTTAAACGATAATACAATATTAAGGAAGACAATTTAAAACAAATTATAATTCTACTGCCCTTGCAAAAATTAAAGAAAAATTTCCAGTTAATTTCTTACTATAGCACATATTTTTACATGCTTCCAATTAGTGGGTGTACCTGTTATTTCCATTTACCTGCCATTTTTATGTTGATGCATATATCTAATACGTGTGATAGATAGTATGTATTAAGTATATGTTTATGTAGGTAACACATATGTGTAACGGGTACATTACACACATGTCCAGTACACATGTATACTTTATGTGGATGCACATGCATTATGTTTATACATAGACATTAACAGTACTTTATTATCTCTAGTTTAATAGGGGCCTTGTTTAATACCTTTGTAATATCCAGTTTAATTTGTTAAACCGTATTTCTGTTGTTGGATATTCAAAATTACTTTGGTAAAGAAGGGAAGATTGCGACTGGGGAGTCTAAAAAACGTATTGTTTCATGCAAGTGCCTGTTTCTTAGACTTGAATAAAATTTCTCCAAGAGCCCAGCCAGGCTTGGCTCAGTGGTTGAGCATCGACCTAGGATCCAGGAGATTGTGGTTCGATTCCTGGTCAGGGCACATGCCTGGGTTGTGGGCTTGATCCCCATTTGGAGGCGTGCAGGAGGCAGCCGATCAGTGACTCTCATCATTGATGCTTTAACTTTCTCTCTCCCTCTCCCTGAAATCAATAAAAATATATATATAAAAAAAATTTCTCCAAGAAAAGCTGCCCATTAAAGTACTCTCACTACCTAATGAATTTATTTGCATCCAGAAGTCTCAGTAATTAGCTTCTGTCCTGCAGGTGCACAGAGATGCGGAGTCCCAGCTGGTTTTGCAGGAGTGGAAAAAGGAGAGGAAGGAGATGAGGTAAGAGCAACCTGTTTTGAACGTGGGGCATCCGCCACCCTGTCTGCATTTGCTCAGCCCACGTACCTGCCCCAGGCATACTTCCAGACACCCCTTTTTAACTCCCAGGTATGACTGTGACCACCCCAGTGTCCATCTGCTTCCAGTGAGTGATGCATGACATTTCCTTGAGGCAGCAGTGACCTCCCTCACACCTCCTGCCCTTAGTTTGTTTCTTTTTTAAGAATCAAACGAACGTGCTCTTATTTCTCACCTAAACAGACATTCACAACATATCTTGGTTCCACAGTCCCTGCCAGGCCCCATCTGATGTGAAGGCCCCGGGAGAAGGAGCCTGCCTTCCATCCCTGCCTGCTTGGCTTTCCCATTTGGGCAGCCGGGGCCCACATGGTGGTGGTGCTGGCCGCGCACAGTGTGGCTCCTGAGACAGTATTGCAGGAGGCGGGCCCTGCCCCAGAGTGAATTTCTGGGGCTCGTCCAGCGCTGGTGCTTGCTTGTAACCACGCTGTTTTAGGAATGTGCTGCACTCAGTGTCATTGTGTTGACTGGTGAATGCCCGCCTGCTACCAGAGAAGTTTGGCGGGTGTGCGTCTTAAGGGAACATTGTTCAAGAGGCCCCTGGACTGTCAGGCTTCCCTGCGAGGATGCTGTTATGCGGACACTGTTTACAGGGTATTTCTGCTCGTGTGCTTGGCCTCCACTGCCCTGGGCTCAGCTGTCTCTAAGGTTTGGAAGGAGTGGTCATTGGTTCTGGCCTCCGAGCAGTGGACAGCTTGACTTGGGGACAGGGCATGGAGAGGGGACAGAGCCCCTCCCCCGGGCTGCAGAAGCCTGGCAGTATTGACCCCTCCCTCCCAGGGTCTTGTCTGTCAGGGGCTTATTCTAACTTGACTATCACTCTAACATTGGTATAAAAGTGTTGGGTGAGAGGGTGATGGGCATGTAATGAGATTTGACTGTGGGCCCCTTGCCCCTGAAGGCCATGCCTGGGTCCTGTGCTCCAGGGACCTCAGATCATTAGATAAAGGAACCATTTCACCCGCCAGAGATTTTTGTTTTGATTTCAAGTTTCTAACAATTTCACATCTCAATGAGACTTTTTAGTAAAAGTTTAAATACCATTTATGTCGCTCCACCCACAGACCTAATAGAGTTCTTTTAATTTCCTACTTTTTGGTCATCAACATCCACTGTCACCATATGATGACCAACTCGCTACCAACTTGTGGCTTTTATCACACAATTGTGTAGATGATTATATTTTTTGCTGTGCTTGCCACTGATTAAGTCAAATGGTAGTTAACATTTTGCTGGAATATTCTGTGTCCAGGGGTGCCAGCCGTGTTCTGTGCACCTGTGATGGGGTGTTGATTTACATGCAGATGCCCGTGTGCACACGTGCAGGGGCTGAGCGCCTGGGGTGGGGTGAACAGCCTTTCAAAATGCTGTCACCTCGGCTTCCAGGAGGCAGTGAGGTGCTCGAAGCCGAGTAATGGATGGCAGAGGTTTATTTACATCGTTATAAAATAACCCTTCATTTCTCAGATACCAAAGCGCTTCAGAGTTTACAATATGCTTTTATTTTTCTTACCTTACTCGGTTTCTGCTGTAGCCTTATAAAAGGGTGTGTGTGTCCTGTTCCCACTCTGTAGAGGAGGGACGTGTGGAGACTCTGGAACATTCCACATCTCTCTGTGCCTTCAGAGGCAGCATCTGCGTCTCTGCTTTTGTTTGCGAATGGGGTGCAGTTAGGGGGGCAAACACCTGGAAACGGGAGCCTCTCCAGAGGCCCCAGTAGGAAGTGTCGTTTGGATGGATGGACAGACAGACTGTTTCCTGATTAGAAGTGGGGGCTGCTTCTAGGCTGATTTTCCTCCCAGATGAGTCCTGCGAAAGTGAGAAGGTGATTTTGATCTCGGTGACTGTAGACCGGCCCTTGGACTCATTCTCTGCCGCGCCCTCTCTTCTTGCCTCCTCAGGGAAATGACCAAAGGCTTCTTCAACGCCCATTTCGGAAGCTTGTTCCGCACCGACCAGAACCCCACCTACTTCCTGCGGCGCCTGTCGCGGTTTGCCGACATCTACATGGCGTCCCTGAGCTGCCTGTTGAACTACGACGTGAGCCACACGTTCTACCCCAGGCGGACTCCGCTGCAGCACGAGCTCCCCGCGTGGTCGGACGGGCCCCCCACCCGCAGGCTGCCCCTCCTGCAGGAGGCCCGGGCCAAGTGACCGGCGCCCACCTGTGGGCACGCCAGGGACAGCCGCGGCCCAGGTTGGGCGGACGCCGAGGGGTTGGCCTTGTGTGGGTAGGAGTGTTGCTTTTGGAAAAGACACAGATAACGCCTTTTGATATTTATTTCGTACCTTCTGGAAGAGACTCGCCGGGTGGCTAAGACGAAAGCCAGCAGCGCACACGTCGGGCTGGATGCAGGCCCCACGTGGAAACTCTGGTCAGTCTTGCTGCCAGAGGTTCTGTACCTGGTGTCAGTTTCCCGGGACAGGGGAGACTTCCTGATGCCATTTCTGTATTCCGGCAGGTGACGCTTTGGAACTCCCTGACCCTTCCCTGGAAAACAGGGAACAGTCCCAGGCGGCGTATTGGGAACGGACGGGCACAGTGGCCTGCAGCGACAAACCGCTTGCAGGAGGCGATGACTTAGTGAGCTCTGCGGCAGCGTAACGCGGCATAAGTAGCAGAGACGATCCCCAAACAGCAGCCCAGTCCCCAGCCATTTGGTACCAGGGCTTTGGTGTTCTGGTGCATCAGTCGAAAGAACAAGAGATACAAGTCCTTAGCCCTGGGTCGTCCTCAGCATCCCCTTCCTGTGGCCCACCCCATCCTGGGGAAGGACAGATGGTGCCCGCAAGCAATGGGCGGGTTCGCTTCTTTCCCCGGAGGAGGAGAGAAGAGCTCCTGGTTGCCTTTCCAGCTGGCAGGACAGACTGTGTAGATTAAGGCTGGGAGCAACAAGCAGGTCAGAGCCAGCGCTTGGTGGAGGGTCCCCCGAAAATGCCACCCGAGCGTTGGCTTGATGTGCTCATTGGTGGACAGAAAATGAAACCGAAACAAAAAAATCCTTGTAAGGAAATGCCACGCCACGCCATGCCGTGACCTCGCTGGGTTGCGTTGGTGTCTTGCTAACACGTAGGCATTCCCAGGAACCGTCCTTTTCTGGAGGGTAACAAACGCGCCTGCCTTGTGCATGGATTATCGGGGGAGACGCGGGCTTGCACCCAGCAGGGCGGAGGGCGCCGGGCTCCCCGCTTAGCCGGCTCCCACCCTCTGCTCCCCTTAGCTTTCTTTCCTGCCATGTTTGTGTGGCTATGTTGGGAGTCTGAGGGGTTTTCTTGAGGTGTCTGTATTTAAGGTGGGAGATAAAGGGCATCGAAACAAAGAGAAAAAGGGTTAGAAAATGATTTAGCTGACTATTTCTCTTGTCTTTCTAAGGACAATGAAAGGGGCCTGCATTCTCAAACCTAACGCCCAGCTGGTACATGAAGGGGGCTTGTGGACTGTGCTTGCTAATTGAGCATTTTTGCTGTGATAAGTGTATGGGAACCAGCTGTTGACAGGAGTGCTAGTTTGGCAGACCATAGGCTGCCTGCTGGAATGCAGACATTAAATGAGCACTGTAGCATGTTTGTAATGCCACTTGTTATAATGGGATTTTACTTGTGTTTTCTTGTATTTAACTGTCACAGTGAAGGTGACCCATTAGACCCAGTTGGCCCGATCAGTTAGATGCCTTTTTCCTGCTGCATTTTATTGTAACCACAGTGGTCCGTTCCTTTTTTGGAATGGGGCAGCCTTTTGTTTACTGTTTGTTAGCTCCTAGGTGTTGTGAGCATCAGAGTTGATTGGAGACGGCATTTAAGGGGCGCAGGTGGAGGCCGGAGCTGCTTAGGGTTGGGGCCTCAGAGGGCACACTGGTGCTTTTGGCGGCTGCTTTGGGGAAGCTGAGTGAGGAAGTAGTTACTGTTATTTTAATTTCTTAGTTTTTATCTAATCAGGTATTTGTTGGATGTCTCCTAGGTGCCAGTTACACGGGGATTTGTTTACTCAGGAATGAAGTAGACTGTTTTTTAGTCCTGCTTTCGTGGGTGTCTAGGTTGGGTAAGCCAAGCCATGGGGGAGAAATACATTTTCTATTTCACGATTTATTACCAATTAAGGTTTCAGTTTCTGCGCCATCAAACATGGCAGTGTTGAGATCTACCACTTGGCAGGGGCCTGGTATCTGTCTTAGCAGGCTACCCCCCCCCGCCCCCCCCGCCCTGAGTGTGTGCTTGGCAGGCGGCAAACCCATGCCCGGGCCAGCAGCTCGGGTCAGGACAGCTGTCTCCCCGTGAGGGACAGAGGCACCCTCCTCGTCCTCGCCAGTCATTGTCCTGACTCGGCTGGGTTTGGCATGCTGCACGGGGCATTCTGTTCCTTCCAGCTTGTCTTTGGTGCACACGCTGGTGAAAGCCTGTTGGTCCAAGGGAAGGGAGTCTATTTTCCACCCTTCAAGATAGCAACTTGGAAAGTGAACAGAATAAAATTAGTGTGCACATTTAAAAATATTTTCCATTTTTAGCTTTGGTTAGACTGATTTTCTAAGAATTATGTGAACGAAAATTCATAGTCCAGGGGCAACATGCCAACATGCGCATGGTACCCGGAGCAGGTTGCCTTGGAGGGACCCTCGCAATTGGTTTTCCCAGAGTTGCGTCTATAGATGAAAACTGGCTTTTAAAATATTTTAGGAGTTTGGGTTAGAGCTCCTACTTTCCTCCAAACATAGTCTCAGTCTCTCTCTCTCTCCCTCTCCCCTCGCCCATCTCTCCCTCTCCCACTGCCCCCCCCCCCCAATACTCTTCAGCTTCATTTCCTGCTGTTGCTGTTAGCACAGTGTAACATAAACCACCTGTTACCGACTCGGGTACCTCTCAGACTAAATTGCTAGTTGCTTTGAAAGCATTGGCCCTCTTCATTACTGCAAAGGAGAAATGGAAAGTAATTTTTCCTCCTAGCTAATTTAGCTTTGGTTGAGCTAAATGGCTTTTCCTCTCTCTTCCTCCCAAAAGGCCCTTGAAGCAGTAGAGAGCTGTGCTCAGTATTGGAACGAGTTTCCACTATGCAGAATGCTCATCTGCTGCCAAAGACCCTCTTGGGGGACCTAGCTACTGAATTTGGCCGGAGGCCGGGCTCCTCGATTGCTCTATTCATCTGTGTGTTTGCCCTCTTGTTATCAGTTTCCTTTTGTACCAATTTCCCTTTTTCTTTCTTTTTTATCTGCCTTAGGATTTGACACCCGAGTGGATTAAGGACAGGAAAGGGAGTGAAGTTTTCTAAATGCGGGGTCAGCACACTTTTCCTGTAAAGGGCCAGATAGTAGGTATTTTCAGCTTTGCAGGCCGTTCTCTGTTGCCACCACTCTGGGAAAGGACACAAGTTTGTTCCATTACAACTTGATTTATAAAAACAGCTTGCAGGCTGCATCAGGCCATAGTTCACAACCTTTGCTCTGTGCAGATGAACAGCCTCCTGGTGGGGGCGGCAGCAGGAAGGAGCCCTATAGGTAAGTGCCCCGTATTGCCCTGGAAGCTACTCTGGGCATCTTGACCTATGTGGCCAGAGTGAGATACTGTGTCCCCAGCACTTGGCATTGTCCTGTGTGATTGAGCCGCCGGGCTCGGGCACTAGCGCTAGTTAAATATACCTCTTAGTGTAGTTGTTTGTGACTGTGGTTGTCGTGGGTGATGGGCTTGGCTGCCCACATAACCCTTCAGGACTGAAGGACTGAGACCCCCAGCTGCTGGGTGTCCAGTGGCTGTGGGCCCTCCGTGGGAGTTTCCTCTGCTGAAAAGCCCTGCCCCCAAAAGGTCACTCCCCCTCCTCTGAGCAGCTCCCTTCCCCTAGCCTCTCTTCCCTTCCCAGGCGGGGATCCCCAGAACTCACCCCGTAACCTTCCTGCTCGGATCTCCATCTCAGCGTGTCTGCTCTGCAGAACCCACCCCGCGACAGCCCCTCTGTACGTTTCTAGTACCGCAGGCTTGACCTCTGACTTAGGAAACTGTTTTCTAATTATTTAGTTGAATGACTAATTGTGCCTGTAGGGTAGCAGGCACAGTAAATGCAAACTAGGTAGACCTACTATTTATTCTGAATGTGAACTTGCTATTTATTCTAAATGTCGATTTTATGTTACCTGATATTGAATTTATTGCCAAATAAAAGAGAATTGAATTGTATTGTCCAGTTTACTGTAAGTCATCGGTTTTTGTGTGCTTAAGTTAGTAGCAAAGCCATAACAAATTCTAATATGACCGAAAAAGAATATCCCTGTGAGAGGGAGGGGTGAAAGATTTAGGGTTCATTTCTCACCATCCTTGTGCTATCATGCCCAGCAGAGCACACTTGCCTGTTTTTAGAGCTTGAAGACTGTGTAATTTAGCCACAGATGGAAAATTGGTGTGAGCTTAGTAGGTGGGCAGCAGGCAACCCACCTGGAGTTTCTTTTCTCCCACAGACAGTTCCCTCCTTGAGACCAGGGAGAAGACAGTGATCCACGTGTTTGTCTGCCATCAAATTACTCTGAAAGCTGGAAATCATAAGGAATGGTTTTTGTGTGTTTTGTATTTTCTTTTTAAAGATTTATTGATTTTTAGAGAGAGAAGAAGGGAGAGGGGGAGAGAGAAAAATCGATGTGAGAGTGAAACATCGATTGGCTGCCTCTTGCACGCCCCCCGACTGGGAATCCAACTGGCAACCCTTTCGTACACAGAACGACACTCAACCAACTGAGCCACACCGGCCAGGGCTGGAAGCAGTGTTTTAAGGGAAGAAAATACTGAATATACTGCATTAGGAGTGCTATATAAGTCAAATGTCTACTCAGTTTTGGATAAATTTAAATATTTCGAAGAGCTTTTTTTTTTTTTAAACTGTTTATGCATTTGTGCACCTGTGCGTATGTGCACATGTGTATCTGTATTTAAACACCTTTATATCCTTGACCTCTCATTGTGCCAGAACCTTAATCTCATTTCCTTTTCCCATGGACAAGCCTGTTGTTTTCCATCAGGTCACTTGCCTTTTGGTACCTGTGATGGTGGGATTGGTGGCCCCCCTAGAAATCTGTCCCACACTCTTTCTGGGGGGTGGTTTCCTGGACACGTGGCATTCCTCCCACCACGGCATGTCATCCCAGAGGAGATGGTAAGCTATTCCTTTGCTTGAAACTGGGACTGACTTCTTCCCTTTCCTGGAGTTGTGAAAAGCTTCTAGAACTTTGGACTTGGCTCAGCAAAAGCCCCAATGATGTGGGACAAAGTTATGTGGGCTGAGAGAGCAAAAGAGAGGAGTCTGAGATCTGCTCGACCCAGCCTTTCACTCCTCTGTCCCTGCAGAGATTCCTATGCTCAGCCAGTACTGCCCCCCTTGGGACAGTTTGGAAATGTGTGGTGGGTGGGTTGGAGGGTGTTCATTTGTCACAGTCATGGGGGGGTGTCTTCTGGCACTGGGAGGGCAGGGACCTGGTGTGGTGGACATTCTGTGTTGCATGGAGAGTCCTGCACATGACCACCGAAATTCCAGAACATTTCCATCACTGAGAAAGGAACCCCACACTTCTTAGTTAATTCCATTCTCTCCTTCCTAGTCCCTGAACCACTAATGAATCTGCTTTCTGTCTCTGAATTTGCCTGTTCTGGAAATTTCACATACATGGCATTATAGAATATGTGGTCTTTTGTGTCTGGCTTCTTTCATTTAGCATAATGCGCTCAAGGTCCATCCGCGCTGTTGAATGCTTCAGTGCCTGGGTCCCTTTCAGGGTGGAATGACGTTTCATCATAGGGACATACCACAATTTGGTTACCCATTCATAAGCTGATGGGCATTTGGTGTGCTTCCATTTTCCCCCCGCTATTATGAATAATATTCTCTGAATGTGCATATGTAAATTTTTATGTGGACCTGTTTTCATCTTTCTTGGGTATGTACCTTGGAGTGAAGTTTCTGGTTCTTATGGTAACTCTGTGAATTTTTGAGGAACTGCCAAATGTTTCCACAGTGGCCGCACCTTTTTACGGTCCCACTAGCAGTGTGTGAGGGCGACCACCTCTCCACGTCCTCGCCAGCACTTGTTATTGCCTGTCAGTTTGATTGTTGCCATCCTAGTGACTGGGAAGTGGTATCTCACTGTGGTTATCATGTCTTCTTAATATACGCACACAAACAACACAGAAGAAATAACTATAGGCAGATGTTGGCTGCTGAAGAGATCCTAGTTAGGTCTAATAAGTGGATTCTATCTTCAGACCTTGACCCCTTCTGTGGCGAGCAGTATTTTTGGTTCCCCAAAACACTAGATTTGTTCCACTGACTGTTTGTTTCATAAACATTTATTGAGCCCATTTCATGGTCCAGACACTGTGCTTAGTGCTGAGATACAGGGTGAATGAGGTGAGTCCCTGCCTTCAGGAGCTTACAGTCTAGTAAGAAAATAAGACAAGGTCACAGTTACTGTGGAATTGGGTAGGATGTCATAGGTACATCTAAAGGTAGCAGGAAGAACAGCCAGAGGTCAGAGGGAGAAGGCCCGAGTTGGCGGGTGGGTTTCACAGGGTTCCTCACCCACAGAAACAAAGAATCCTCCAGATTACCCAGGGAGATGAGGTACGGCTTGACTGCCTCACATGCTTCACAATGTTCAGGGACCTTACGTTCCCCAGAGCAGCTGGGGCTGAGGAGTCACAGTTGGCAGCCTTTGTGAGGAGGCTGGGTGGCCCCGGTGGCCGTGGGGGTGGCTGGCTGCAGCGGGCCTGGGCCTTACAGCGCCCCCAGGGGGTCACTGCCCTCCAGCAGCTGGTCCTCAGAGTCCTGGAAGAGAGAGGCCTGTGAGCACGTGCGGAGGGCCCAGACCTGCTGCTCTGCGGGTTGAGCATTTCTTTCGGGCGCTGGTCGGGGGCCTAGATGGGGTTCAGGACACACTACCCCAAAATATGACACCTTGGCATATTAAATATCTTAAGCTGAAGGAATTAAAACAAAACACAAAAAAACAGCAGAAGCAGGATGGTCGCTCTGAGCTCCTCCCCCTCCATCTTCCTTGAAACAGGCCCTAAAACTCCCATGTGAAGGTCCCTCCTTGGGGGAGGAAGCAAGACACTTAATCACCAGAGATGAGGAGTTGGGGGCCGGGAAACCTTACAAACAAACCTTGTTAAACGGACTTTCCCTTCCCAGTTCCTTCTTTACCATTCACTGCCCAGCCCAGACCTGTCTCGTGGATTCTTCACCAATGCATCGTTTCTTTGTCTGCAGGTATAAAAGCTTCGTGCGCTGGCCACTCCTTCGGCTCTCATTCTCTTATGAAAGCTCCCGTGCACACGTAAACATTCAACAAAATGTAGATGCTTTTCTCTTGTGAATCCCACTTTGTCAGTTTAATTTTCAGATCAGCCAGGGGCTGGAGAGGGTTGAGGAAATTTGTTCCCTTCCCTGCAGCCTACAAGATGACTCCTCCCCAGGGGCCCGTGAACACACGTGGTGGTAACATTCCTGCTCGTGGCTGTCCCTGGTCTCGTGTCCGGAGGCAGGATAGTGTGGTGGTTGGGGCCCCTGTTCTGGGGACAGTTGCTGCTGTTTGAAGCTTGTGTGCCCTGGACAAATCATTTAAACTCTGCGGTAGTTTTCTTATTTATAAAGAGTCCTAAGAGGTGTGAGGATTGAATTTGATGCTACATTAAGGAAGGTATAAGCACCCCACAAATGATGGCTATTCTTAGGATTACCATGAAACTCCTTCTAGATTGAAAATTCATCATCTCAGAGTCAGTCGGATGCATATGCCAGAGGCAGCCACCCCAAACTTCCCACTGTCTTTAGCTCCCATCAGCTCCGAAACTGTTAATTACCATAATGGGCATGTTCGAGGTGTCTGGGTTGGCTGCAGATATTCTATAAGCACCCCCCTCCCCAGTAGAAAAGGCACGGGGTTCTAGCATGTCACTTTTGGGGATGGCGCCCTCCCCTTAGGATTCCTGTTACTGGAATGCTTTTGCCGTCCGGCCTGATGATGTTTAGCTGAATCCCGCATCTAGGATGCGCTCTTGCCCGCCTCAGGTGTGTCTCATGAACAGTGCCGACGGAGCCCTTAGCTGAGAAGGCATGGAGCATGCTGAACAGGATCGATACTTTTTTTCCTTTGCTTTTTAAATGAGGTTGGTTTCAACATAATGTTAATAAAGAAATCAAATATTAATAAAGGCAATCTAGCTGAACTTACCCTTGCAATTTGGATTTGAAATGCTTACATGGTTTGATTAAAAACAAGATAGGATTTAGGATCTGGTTATTTTTCAGTGTATCACAACTATAGTACATTGGCTACCATAGGCACTCAGAACCACAAGGTATTTATGTTTGGTTCTCTGCAGAAAAATAACATCTGTTGCACTATCCAAGCTTCAAATGGTGTGATAAAATATTTTTGTAACGTTTCAGTGCAACTTACAAAAATTCAACAACCATAAGATAGTCTTGGGGGGAGGCACAGCATATGTCCACCCAAAAAATGACAACAGCTGGCTTTGGTTCCTGTTGCAGGAGGGGTCTAGACCCACACAGGCCAAGATTCATGTATTTCTTTGGACTTGAGTAAGGCCGTTGGCTCATTCTGCTGAGGTACAAAAGGGCCGTCAGCAGACCGGCTGTCAGCTTTTCTTGTCTTTATATGAGGAACTAAGTGCTATCCCTAGCTTCTCAGTCCAGACCTGGTATTACAGGGAGGGTGTACCTTCCACATTCAGTGTTAATGGGGTCCCCTGCCACAGGGTCCTCCTGGGTTGAGGTCAGTGGAGGCCCCTTCTAAGCTCAAGGATCACCAGCTCTAGAAACAAATGGAAACCAGAGCAGAGCACACTCCCCTGTAGAAAGGAACTCATCAAAGGAGCGAAGATCCAAGAGCAAGAAGCAGCTCTGATAACAGGCAGAACAATCAGGCAGCAATGTAAATACAAGTTTAAAGCATAACCAAAGGAAACAGCTGTTTTTGTTTTTTTTAAATTCCTCACCCAAGGGTATTTTTTCCATTGATTTTTAGAGAGTGGAAAGAAGAGGGGCTGGGGGAGAGAAACATCAATGTGAGAGAGACACCGATTGGACGCCTCCCGCAGACGCCCTGACCAGGGCTGGGGATCGAACCTTCAACCAAGGTACGTGCCCTTGACTGGGACTCAGACCCACGACCCTCCAGTGCACAGGCCGATGCTCTGACTATTGAGCTACACCGGACAGGGCAGGAAACATACCTTTTAAAGGCTTTATGTCTTATTTTGCAGCAACCTCAGAAATGTTTGCAGCAGAATTTAGCCCATTTCTTCTCCTTGCCACCTGATCATGAGGCTGGAGTGGGGCAGCTTCTGGTCTCCCCTATTTCTGTCGGGGCTTCTGTCACCCACTCAGAGGAACCTGGAACCCTGAACAACCACAGGGCCTCCCCCTGCTCGAGACACCAGCTCTTAGGCTTGCTGCCCCACCATGTTCTAGAAGCGAGCTTGTCTTGGTGTGAAGCTGTCCCTTGCTGAAAGACATCGTTCCCCTGCACCCCAGTGGAACCTGGATAAATAATGCAAACTCACTGTGAAGAGGTCGTAGGAAGGTTCTGGGGGAGCCGGGGTTGCTCTCTCGTACAAGGGGTTCGAGATGTTCTCAGGGGGTTGCTTGCCAAGAGCTGTGACGTCAATATCCTCTTCTGACTGCTCGGAAGGACCAGGACCGGGGCTGAGGGCCAGGATGTCCCAGGGCAGGAACATCTCCCCCCAGCGGGCAGGTAAAGCAAGCCCGCCCCTACCTCACCTGGGACCTTTTTAACAGTGATAGACATCAGATTTACATAGAGTAACATGCACCAATTTGAAGTGTTCAGCTCAGTGACTTCTTAGTATGTCCACCCAGGTGGGCCCACCTCCGAGATCAGGATATAGGGCACCTCCGTCCCCACAGAAAGTGCTCCTAGGCCTCTCGCCCCCAGTACCAATCCCACCTAACGCAGCCACTGTTCTGACTTCCAGCACCCTGGAGTGGCTTTGCCTGCCCTTGAACTTAATTTAAAAGGATTTGTACAGCCAAGCCCTCAACTGCTGGGGGAGCTCTTGGAGCCGCCAGGCAGCTGAAGCAGCCCAGAGCCAGGGGCTGGACCGCAGAGAGGCCCCTGTCACATGTTCCCATTTTCCTCACTCCTACCTCGAAATGCTGGAAGCCAGCTGTTCTCCGGTGTAGTCGGAAGTAAGTATATGCAACCAATGCGATGGCTCCAATGACCAGGATGACAGCAAAGACTATCCCTGTTCCCAAGCCAGTGTGGCCTGAAGTCTGCACACAGAAAGGGGAGGGGTCGGTATGAAATCTGGTGACTTTCCAAAAGAGGTGTGCTTTCTGGAGCCCACCCCGGTCCTGCTGGCTGGGAACCTTGGAGCAATTTGGGATAGAATTAATGATAAAATAGTTAACATGTGTCTGCCTTTACTACCACCAGAGTCTGTTCTAAGTCCCTTATATGAAATTATCCATTTAAATGTGTAGTAGCCCAGAGAAATAGGGACAGTCATTCTTGTTTTCATTTTTACATGGAACCAAGACACAGAGAGGTTAAGCACTCGCCTAATGTCACACAGCCAGTGAGTGGTAGAGCTGGGCTTTGAAGCCTATGTGCTTAACTACTGTGCTATGGAACTTCCCAGCATCCAGCTGTGTTCACCCTCCCTTATACTTTTGAACAAAGTTAGGATACTAACAACAACCATCCAACTCTTACATAGCATGTACTGTGCACCAGGGACTGTCCTAATTATTTTATATTAACTCATAGTTCTCGCAAGAACCCAAGGAGGAAGTTGTTATGACCCTCATTTTGCAGGTAAGAAAAATGGGGCTCAGAGATGTTCTAGGACTTGTCCAAGGTCACACAGCTATGAAATGGAGGGGCTCAGGATTTCTCAGCCTCCTTTCTGTGGTTTCTCCATTATCCTGTCCTTTTCATTTAATAAATAATGGTGACAGGTATTGTGCTCCAATGCACAGGAGAGGGGGGTGGGATGAACCAGGGCCAGGCATCCCGAGGCCAGCTGCCATGATTGGGGAAAGCTCCTCCAGGCTCCAGGGGAGGGGGATGTGCAGGCTTCCAGCAGTGGTTTGCCTCTTGGAGCCTGGACATTGGGCTCCTCCTGGCCTTTCTCCAGGAACCCTGGATACTCACCACTGGGGCAGGAGGTGCTTTTAAAGGCCTGGAAATGACATGAATGATCCCATTGGAGGCAAAGATGTCCCACTGCAGAATGGCTCTTCCATCGACAAACCTGGTCTCCTAGGGAAATGAGAAGAAGGCTGATGGAGATTGGTTGTCACCTGACTCTTCCTCCCCACGTGGTAGCCCTTCCATGAAAGGAAGTTTTTCATTTTGCCCGAGATCTTGGAGCCTGGGTTTCAAGCCTGTCGTTACCAGTAGGCAGCATAGGACCCTGCTCACCACCTGGCTAGCCCAGAACACATTAGTTGTTCTTGTGCAAACAGCTTTATCTAAGAGCTGCAGAGAACCTAAGGGGTCATCTGTCCAGCCCGCTTGTCTGGTAGGTGAGGGTTCAGGAGGAAAATGGTTTGTCCAAGATCACCCAGGGAGTAAGTAGCAATCCCATGCCTCTGGGCTCCAGATCCATTGCTCTGAACACCACACCACACAGTGGAAAAGACATTTTTAAGTGATCTAATCTCTTGCTGATCAAAGTGTGATCCACAGGCTTGGGTGGGTAATCACCAGAGAGTTCACGGGAAATGCAGAACCTGAGGCCCACACTCTACCTGCTGAATTACAACCTGCATTTTAACAAACCTGCAGGTAGTTTAAATGCTTGTTAAAATGTGAGAAGCACTCGTCTAAACAACTGATCTTCAATAACAGAAATCTTTTATTAGGTAAAAATTTAAAAATCATTTAACATTTGCTGCATGTCAGGCACTATTTTCACATATCACAAGCCTTGAATCCCCACAAAAGCCTGTGATTTGACATCACGGTTGTCACAGTCACCCTTACCATCACCATCATCAGGACCTAATATCAGCACCATCCTAATATCAGGACCATCACCATCATCATCATCATTGTCATCATCATCATCAACATAACCATCACCATCATCTCATCACCATCACCATCAATATCACCACCACTATCACCATCAACATCAGTACTATCACCATGATCACCATTGACAAAATAATATCACTGTCACCACCATCACCAATACATCCCATCATCTCTGGGACACAGAGAAGTTGGATGACTTGCCTAAGTTCCTACAGCTAGCAAGTGGCAGCAATAGTTTTCATAGTAGGGTCATTTGACTTCAAGGCTCACAGGCTAACGCCTAGGATAGGCTGACAGTCTGACAGAAACAAAGGCGATGAATCAGACAGCTTTAAAGTGGATTCATTGATAGTCCCTCATTACCAGCTTCTGAGGCTGGTGGTCACCAATGGCTTATCTCCCAAGGGGTAGGGGCCAACCAGTCAGTGTGGTGTGCTATGTTGTTCAGCTAATACCATCCCCTCACTGCAGGTTTAGGGTATAATTTCACATTAGAATAGTTGCCATCTATTAAGCACCTACTGTGTGCTAGGAGTTTTTCATGTATTATCTCCAGTTCTTCTAATAAGCCCAGAAGACTTTTCATACCGGTTGGCGCTGGTCCTCGCTGGAAGTGATGAGCAGCTGGCTTCCCAGCCTAGTTCTCAGGATAGTACCATTGATAAGGTCATTGTAAAAAAGGATGCTGACGTTGGCAAAGTGGTGCTCGATGTCCCGCCCAGAGAGCGTCTGAGAGGAAAGGAGAAACACAAGAAAGGTCTTTAAGGGCCAAGCAATATTTTTTCTTTTTAATGATGATGACACAGGAAAAATGTCACTTTTCATAGCCTTGGCTTTTCTGCCTCATGTGTGATCAGGAAAGGTCACGTTTTCTCAGGCTTTTGGTTTTTCTGGGCTCTGCCAGAGGTTCCCCTCTAGCTAGGATGTGGCATTGAGAGTCATCCTCATGATCTGAGCAGAGCTTCTCAACATTGCCCTGGGAATAGTGGGTCTTGAGTGGGTAGCAAGTGGGCAGAGGTGTTGCTCCACTCAGCCATGGGGGGTGGGAAGGGCCTGGGACTGTCGGAGCTGCAGGACAACCAGCTGTGGGAGGGCCAAATGAACACTGCCAACCCCTCTGTGTGCCGTGGCGTGAAGTCTGGTGTAGTAGATTGGTTGCATCAATGGCCCTGGTTCTTCACCCCTCCCTGTATCCTTGCTGTTCACCATGTAACTCTGAGGATCCCCCACTCTGACTATGGGCTCAGCTGTGTGACTTAACTGGACCAGTGGCGTCTTAGCAAATGTGAGCAGACAGGTTGAAAAGTGCTAGCAGGACCGGGCTTGCTCTCACCGTGTCCTGCCGTCGCCATGAGAACATGCCCGAGCTGGCCAGCTGGAGGACGAGAGCCCTGAAGCGCAAAGCCCCAGCCCGGCCAGCCCAGACCGGCTGCCAGCCAGCCCATCGCAGACACACGAGCAGGCCTGGCCAAGAACAGAACTGCCAGCTGACCTGCAGGTGTGAGAGCTAAGTGACTGTGTGGCTACTGAGCTCTGGGGTGATCTGTGACATGGCATTGTCGTGCCAATGGATAACTGATACCGTCTGGAAGAATTAATCTACAGCACAGACCCCAGGGACCCGACTCACCTCATTGTCCCCCAGCCCGCTGTCCTGTGGCACGAAGAGGGTGCCCCGGATGGACAGGTCAGTCAGGCGGCTCAGGAACGCCCGGCCCCTGGCTGAGCTGTTGGAGTAGGCCAGCACTCCCTGCGGAGGGGAAGGAGGTGATCAGATGGGAGGATCGCCTGGCCCATCTGGGGACAGTGCTGGTGTGAGCCCCACTCAGGCTGCCGCTCGTCTGCTGTTTCTTCTGCCTGCACCTGGGCAGAGTTTCAGGAGCACTTTGCTTTTCTTCATTGAATCGCATGGTCCTAAGTCACAGCCACATCACGGTCCATTCTCAATGTGGCAGCCTGCACGGTCCTTGGAAACGTTACGTCAAATCTAAAGTCTCCTGTTGTCAAAACCCTGCATTGATGTTTACTTCACTCACAGGAAAAGTCAAAGTCCTTGTAGTGACCCATGAGACCCAAACCTGGACTCTGTAGCTCCTCAGACCCCACGCCCAGCTGTCTTCTCGTTTACTCCGCTCCAGCCACGCTGGCTTGCCTGCTGCTACTCCAACTTGCCTGGCATACTCCTGCTTTCATCCTGTGCCTGGCTCTTCCTTCCTCCTGGAACGTTCTCCCCCCAAATCGCCATGTCTCGAATATCACCTTCTCACTAAGGCCTTCCCTCATCTCTCTATGCAAAGTGGAAACCCTGAGGTCCCCACCCCACCCCACCCCACCCCCCTGCTCTACTTTCCCCCATATCACTTCTAGTGCTCAATGATATCTACTTGTTTATTCTGTTTGTTTACTTTGTTTGCGTATTTTGTTCACTAATGTAGCTCAAGCACAAAATAAGTGCTCAATAAATACTCACTGAACAAATGATGAGAAATCACACTACCCAGTTCAACGGGCTATCGTGCAGATGGGACTATTAATGCCATTGTCTTTTCTCTGAAATGCTGTCACGAGCCAAGCTCCTGGATAGCAGAAATGTTGGTTTGGGTGATCTGTAAAGTATTTCTGATAAACCTGATTTTTAGACCAGTTAGATGGATACCTTTGATCTATTGACAAAGATATACCATTTTAGGGCCCGTGGTTTAGCTTCTGCCCTGATCCTGTAAGCCCTATATTTATGCCTAGTCTACTTTCCTTGGCTGTGTCTATGATCTTGCTAAGCCTTAGTTTCTTTATCTACAAAATGGGAATAATAGCAGAAGTGCCCTCATAAAGTTGCTTGAAGATTTATTCCTTCTAACAAGGATTTACTGAGCACCTACTCCATGCACGTCACCAGGCAGAGAAAACCTTTCGTCCTACAGAGCTTACCTTCTGTGGATTGAGTAAAAAGTGCAAAGTAAATGCTCAGGAAATATTAGTTTTCTTGCTATTATTATTATTTTTATTAGATCTTTGACTGGTTGACCTTTGATTGGTCAACCTCAAATCCTTCTCCAATGGGGTCTTTCTCTTTATTGGACATACTTGTAGACTGTTGAAGTGACTTTAAGTGCAGTGCAAAATGCAAGTTGACACCATGTTGATAATTTGGCTCACTGGATAATCAGGTAGGCTTAGCTCACTGTGTCCTACCCTGTCCATGAAGACAAAAGAGCATCTCATTCCTGAAGATCAGGCGCTCAAGATGCTCTAGATGCAAACAGAGATAGCAATACTAGCCAACACCAACATGGCACTTTCCATGTGCTGGCTGAGGTCTAAGTGCTTTACAAATATTAACTCATTTAATTATCACAATTGCCCTATGAGGTTGGTGCTATAATTATCTCCATTTTACAGATGAGAAAACTGAGGCCCAGTGAAGAAAGTAACTTTAAGGTGATGCAGCAAGTGGCAAACCCAAGCTTCAAATTTAGGCAACGTGGTCCAGTGCCCATGATCTTAACCAGGACTGTGAGCCTTTGCCTTCTTTCAAGGACTCATCTCTCTAATTCCTGCTTTGAGGCAAGCCCTCCTTCCCTGGGGTGAAAACGAGCGGACACGGTACGTACCTTCAGGAAGTTTGTGAGCGAGGGGAAGGACATCAGGACCTGCAGTAGATTCCCACTGCATGAGAAGCCGTCTCCCACGTAGCCCGCCTTGCAGGTGCAGTTCACATCTGGAAGGCAGGAGCACGTGGGGTCCCGTCCAGCGGGCCTCGGCTGCCAGCCTCAGCCTTGGAGATTGGCTGGCCAGGCTGCATGGCCTGGAATCTGAAGTGCAGCCGGGATAATTACCTTTCATCCGGTAGCAGAACACATCCCACGTTTCACTCTTGTTGCTTCTCGGTCCATAGTCCACTATCCCAACAACACCGGAGCCGCAGTTCTTGGAGGCGTAGGCCGTGGGGTAGGCCACCCACCCGCTCTCGAGCCAGCCTGCTGAACAGAGGTGGTACTTGGCCTGTGGGGACACAGATGTGGCCACGGGTCATCTGCAACTTTGTAGTTGCTGTGGAGCCCTTTGGCTAATGTCTGATCCCCCATCAGACTGTAAACTCCATGGAGTCAGGGGTCAGGGCTCATTTGTACCCCTCTGCCCTTAACGTAGTAAGTGCTCATTCAGTTTTTGTTGATTGAGCCATCGGAGAGATGAAAGTGGCGCCCTCTCTCTGTCGGAGGTGCCCGAGTCCTTCACACTCATTTCTTTTTTCTCTGCCCTTGAGAAAGGATTTGCTCTCCGCCATTTACCCCTGGGTGAACATTCTGTTTGTGGATTGGCAGAACTCGAATTGGTTATCACCCCCATCATCACCATCATCATCGCCACCACCATCACCATCCTTACCACGCTCACCATCATTATCACTATCATCAACATCATCATCTTCACCTTCATCATCACCATCACCACCACCATCATCATAACACACTGAGAGCCTATTCTGGGCCAGGTTCTATTGCAAGGGCTTTTCATGTGTTAACATCTCTCACATCGACCCTTTGAGATCGGAACTTTAAAAAATTCCCCATCATATAATTGAGAAAAAGGAGGCCCAGAGGAGTTAAGTAACTTGCTCAAAGTCATACAGCCAGCAAGTAGCAGAGCTGGGATTCAAACCCAGGCAATCTACTCCAGAGCTCTTAATCTTAAAATGGAATCCCTGCTGTACGCCAGTCACTGTGCCATATGACCTTCAGTCCTTACACAAACATGCCAAGGATGACAGAGCTTTCAAGAGCACATAACCAGCAAGCAGGAGAGCAGAAATTCAGACCCTCCAAGATGCTGGGTGCTGGCATCAAAAGCTTTGTTCCTTGATAAAGAAATGTCACATCTGAAGAAAGGTAGAGAGATTTGGTAGAGATGGAGGTTGGAGGAAGAGTCTTAGAATTATACTGGGTGGCAGTCAGCTCTTCGCCCCACTGAGCAGTCATTAGGTAGCTCCAAGGGCTTCTGGTTTTTGAGGCCAAGAGAGTAGTTCTGGCCAGAGCTCCACTTCTTACCTGGCTATAGCTGAGAGCTACGGTCACCCCCTTTTAACCGCTTCTCAGTCCTTCCAGACACAGAGAAATCCAGCTATTCCAGAGAAGCTCGACTGCTCTGTGGGTTCAGGGAGATCCCAGGCTTTGGGTCATTGTTCTCTTTCTGGTCCCCAGCTGTGGGGTGTCCACTTCCAGTCTGCGCCTCTGATGTGGCAGTTGAATGTCATGGTCGAGAACAGACTTTTGAGGTCAGGGCTACATTTGAATACTGGATCTGCCACTTCTTGGCTAGACTGGACACATTACTTAACCTTTCAGAGCCTCCGTTGCCCTATCTGCACTTCCAGAGATGTCATAAGGGTGGGCAGTAATGTCAACAAACCATCCCTCATAGTGCCTGACACAGAGTAGACACCCAATGGCTGTGACAAATTGTTATCGTAGCTCCAGGAGCTTTCTGCACTCCCTTCCAAGGAGGCAACAGCCTAAGTGTCCCCATGTTAAGCAGAGCCTGAGGCTCCTTCCCAGCTCACCCCGTCTGCTCGGTGCCCACTAACTGGGACCCACCTTCTGAGCGTAGGAAAGCTGGTTGTAGGTTGCTATGGTTGCAGCTTCGTTGGCACAGGCCTCTTTGGCTTTGTCGAAAGTCAGCTTATACTGGCCCAGTGGGGAGCGTAGATGGAAAACTCCAACAGTGGTGTCTAGACAGGGAAGGAGAGGAACCACCTAGGTCAGTGCTTCCTGCAAAGGACTTTGATGAGCTTTCAAAGCGGGAGGCCAGCCACCGAGTCTGTGTGGGGAATCATGCATCTGTCCTTTTGTGTCTGGCTTATTTCATGTAGCACAATGTTTTCAAGGTTCATTCAGGTTGTAGCATGTGCCAGAATTTCATTCCTTTTTAAGGCTAAATAATATCCCAGTGCATTTTGTTTATCAGTTCATTCGTTGATCAACACTTGGGTTGTCCACCTTCCGGCTGTTGTGATTAGTGCTGCTGTGAACATGGGTGGACAGATCTGTTCGAGTCCCTGCTCTCAATTTTTCTCTGTTCTCCTCTCTCATTTCAGTTGTACTGTCAGCATGAGATAAATTCCTGTCTTCTGTCTTAGTAGTTTCTTTTCCTGGTCTTATGAATTTAAAGATTGTTTTCAACTATATTGTGAATCTCCTTGTAAGTAGACAATGTCATCCTATGTATTTCCCTGCTTACAGGCACCCTCCATCATCCCCCAAAGAAATCTGAGGTGTCTTGGGACTCAATATATGTTATGGACTGAATGTTTGTGTCCCCCTCAAATTCATATGTTGAAGTCCTAACCCTCAATGTGATGGTAATTAGAAGGTGGGGACTTAGGGAGGTAATTAGGCCATGGGGTGGAGCCCTCATGAATGGGCAGAGCCTCTATACAAAGCACCCCAGAGAGCTCCGCTGTCCTTTCTGCCATGTGAGAACACGGAGAGAAGTTGGCAGGCTGCAACCTGGAAGAGGGCCCTTACCAGAACCTGCCATTCTGGGACCTGATCTTGGACTCCCAGCCTCCAGACTGTGAGAAATCAATTTCTGTTGTTAATAAGCTCCCCAGTCTATGGTACTTTGTTGTAGCAGCTCAAATGGACTAAGACAGCACATAACAGGTATTAAGTCAACAGTTATTATTGAGATGCGTAAAAACTGCCTCACTAAAGCAAACCCAACGCAGTCAGAGAGGTCCCGTTGGCCATAATGTGCAGTGGTCTGAGTCACTTTCTGGAACACTCGAGCCCTTCCTTGCCCTGGCTCAGATCTAGTCTCTGGGTCCTTTATGGCTTTCCTCCGCCAGCTTTCAAGATGCCCTATCAGCCGTACCTCTTAGTTTTATTACACCTGTGGGTTTATTACAAGCCCTTCACATGGTCCTTGGAAGCAGGCGGGGCCCATGCCAATCAATGTGCTACTATCCAAACAACCGCTAAGAAACTGCTTGTGCACGAGGCAGCCGCTTCCTTTTTGTTATTTAAACCCTCAACTATGCTCCTTAGATTCAGATCCAATTAAGGGCTGCAGGGTTCACTAAGCAACTTGAGGAAAGCAAGTATCTGGAAAATTCATGATAGAGGACCTTTGAGCTCCCTTCTGGTTCTCAGGGCTCAGGGTCCAATTCTGAGTTTACTTGCCCCTCCACTCAGAAGCTGCTGCCTCCTGGACGCTGGGTCCCCAGCTACGCATGGGCTATTTGGCCCCCAATATATTATTTTTTAATTAAGTTGTAAAATTTAATGAAATTAAAATTTTTACTTTTTTAAAGTTAAAAATGTTTTTTTTTTCCTCTTGCACAGACCCCACCCCAAGCCTGAAGACCAGGTGCATTGGGCCGCAGCCCCTCACCACACTGACCCTGGAAGTGGAGGTCGGCGCAGTTGGCATCGGGGTGGCACTGCCCGTTGTCCTGCAGGCAGCGGTCGATGGGCAGCTGCTCTGGCTCACAGTTCACCCCGTCTCCTATGTAATGACTCTTACATTCACACTTGCGCTTGCCCTGTGGGGAGAATGGAAAGGGTGAAAAAGCCCCTTGTCAGGGAACAGGACCCCAAAGTGCTCTGCAGGCCACCATCCAGCATAGGAGATGTTCTGTAGGACCGAGGATATGTGCCTCTCCTGTTCAGCGAGAATGAAGTAACTGCCATGTCATGTGTTTGTCCAGGGTCCCTGGACAAATCTCAGCTCAGATGGCACTGCTCAGAGGGAGCCTCCCTGACCCCCCTAAATGGGTAGCTCTCCCAAACCCTCTATCGCATTGGCTGGTGTATATTCCTCCTGCCTCTCGGTGCTCTCGGAAAGTACCATGTGCATTCCTTTCTGCACTGAGCATTGCTCCTCTCTCTGTTTGTGTACAAGCTTTTTATTGCGATCCCTGAAACCAGCAACAGCACATAGTAGGTGCTTGGTGACCATTTGTTGAATCCGTGATCTCATCTGATCCCCACAACAATACTCTGAGATCTGCATTATTATTAGGCCCACTTTGAAAATGAGGAAACTGAGGCTCAGAGAGATTAAGTAGCCGGCCCCAGGCCACACAGCGTGTAGGTCCAGGAGCTAAGACTCAAAGGCTGTCTGACTCTAAGTTCATGTTTATAACCACAATGGATATTATCTCCTACCACCTTCTCTTCCCACCAGATAAACAGGGCTCCAAGAAACCGATTCTGTTCTAAAAAGACTTCAGGGAGTGCCCAAGCCTGCACTTTACCTGCCACCTCTTACCAACTCTTTTTGTTTTAATAAAATTTTGGTTTGAATTAGCTTAGATTTATAGAAAAGTTACAAAGATAGCAGAGAGAGTTCCTCCCATCTACTCTCTACCTAGCTTCCCCTCATGTTAACATCTAGCATCAGCAAAATACACTTGTCAAAGCTAAATAATTAGTGCTGGTCCATCACTATGAACTAAACAATGACTCTGTGTGGATTTCGCCAGTTTTCCCACTGATGTCCTTTTCTGGTTAGGGTGCCAGCTTGCCCTTAGCTCTCTGACTTCACAAGAAATGGAGGTGGGAAGGAAGCTTAGGGAGAGGCCGAGTGGGGAGCAGAGTGGAGCACCAGAAGCTGATCTCACATTTCCCTAGGGAAGACAGACTCACCGGGCCGGTCATCTTGCAGGTGGCATGCTCATGACACCCACCATTGAGGCCATTGGCACAGAGGTCTATCTCGGAGCAGCTGTGGCCGTCGCCCTTGTAGCCTGTTGGGCAGCTGCAGGAGACCTTGGTGTCCTTCTGGGAGCACTTGGCGACCTTTGCACAGCCCCCATTGTTCTGTTTGCAGAAATCCACCACTGCAAGGGTAGGAGAGAGAGGGCTCATGAACCCTCTGTGTAACTGGGGCTTCAGGTTGGGCTATGGGTCACCCCAGGACCATTGGCACCAGGGGGAATAAATGGGTCCCAACATGTTGGTTGGTGCCTTCTCTCGCCATGCCCTGGGGCCTCTGTGCTAGCCTTTGCAAACACTAATATCCTGTGGCTAATCCCGTCATAAATCAGGCCTGATGACATCTGTTCACCTCTGCCCCTTTGCCACATACTTCTTGCCTCCGCGTGGGTAGCACTTTTCTGGATGAATTTTTTTAAAAAAAATATTTTTATTGATTTCAGAGAGAGGAAGGGAGGAGGGGAGAGAGAGAGATAGAAACATAAATGATGAGAGAGTCATTGATCGGCTGCCTCCTGCATGCCCCTGCTGGGGATCGAGCCTGCAACCTGGGCGTGTGCCCTGACCAGGAATCAAACCGGGATTTCCTGGATCGTAGGTCGATGCTCAACCACTGAGCCATGCCAGCCAGGCTGAGTTTGGGTTTTTACTGTCAGGACAATATGAATGTATATGTGTGTGTAGAGTTAGCACACTATGGAGCACCTGTGAAATAGATAGGACCCCATTCTACAGATGAGCAAACTGAAACTCAGAGAGCTTCACTGATCTGATGAAGGCGAACAGCTAAAACGTGGAGGGGCTGGGATTTAAACCCAGGTTGGTCGACTCTGAAGCCCCTGCTGTCCCCACTGTGCTGCGCTGCCTCTTAGCACCTTTGTTTTCATAATCCCCAGAATGTCAACCCAGTAATAGATGAGCTCTGGCTTCAGGAGTAGCTGGAAAGCCATCTGATTTCTCTTGTCTGCCTTTTTGCTTCGAGTTGTTGCGGCCACCCGAGACCCTGAGAGAACGGACATTAGCACAAAAGGCCTCTCATCCTAAGGATAGCGGGGTAGAAAGACAGACTTGGGGCTTTGCTGTCATTGTTGAATGCTGACTTCTGGGCTGCCTTGTGGCAGATTACAAACAGCAGGTATAGCAAGATCTCATTTTTGTAAAAAAAGTCTGTATCTCTGTGAATAATTATTCAGGAAAAAGAAAGTACTTGTGGGCGAGACTGGTAGCTTTCCCCTAGTACCTATTGTCTCCTTTATCTATAGTAATAGATTTTTTTCCCCCCTGAACTCTGCTTTTTTAATTTAACAATATCCCCTGGGGATCTTTCCATTTTGGTACTTACAAAGTACTTCTTTTTTGTTTGTTTTAATTTTATAGCAATAGACTTTTATCTGGGCTCATGGTTACTCAGTGAAAGACTACATTCCCCAGGCTCCCTTGCTGCCAGATGAGACAGATAATAAGGGTCCAAGCAATGGGATAAGAGCAGATAGGATTTAAGCAGCTACTAGGTGTGCCTGTAAATCTCCCTCCTCTCCCTCTCTGTCCTGCTGCTTGGGATGTGTTTATGGTGGTGGCCATCTGGGCCACTGTTCCTTTGGGTCTCTCTGTGGCTGATCCCATATCCTAACTACTAAAGACAGACACGGCAACAGTCACAGTGGTTCTCACTGAATGGTGAGGCTATGTGTAGGTTTAACTGATTTTTTGTTTGTTTTTTATAATGTAGTGTATCTTCTGAATTTTTTGAAGTGAGACCGGAGTACTCATAGAGTTAGAGAAACACTATAAAATAAAGTGCAACACAGTCTGCAAAGCAATTTCAAACCACGACCCGAGAGGCAGGCCGATCAGGCGTAAGCCAACCTGTTAAGGAGCCCGGGTCACAGAGAGGGTGGGCACTGCCAGGTGGCTCAGGCAGGAGGCAGAGGGCGGCATGGAGCCCGGCGCTCTGACTGCGTCCCGCTCCGCCTCTGGGCCACACTATCGTTTCCCACAAGCACCAGCGGCACCCACCTGTGCACGTTATTCCGTCGCCTTCATAGTTCAGGCTACACTCACAGGTGTTGTTCCCCGTACAGGTGGCGTGAGCAGAGCAAGGGGGTGTGCACACTGGGGGCAAAGCTGCAGAGAGAAAGGTCACCGTTCATGCAGTGTCACGGTGAGAGGGGTTGAGGCCCACCTAAGGCTCTCCCCAGGACTCCCTCTCTGGCCTGCCATCGTGTTCCAAAAGTGTCCCCTCATACCCGCGGGATGGGGTGCTTTGCTAAGGTCCCTCCGAGCCCGGAGATTCTGGAGTTACTCCTTTATATTAAGACATTATCTCTGCAATGGTCATCCAATTAAAATGCAAATATGTTACCTTTGGGGGCAACCAATTACAACTTTATACTTCAAAATTTGCCAGCAAAGATGAATTTGGCAGATCAGCTCTCGGTCCTAAGGGCACAGGGTTCCCCATGGAGAGGGTTACGTTGGAGAAAGCCCAGGGCCTCTGAGGGAGCTCCGGTGATTGGGCGGGGCTGCAGCACCGACAGGCCCAGGAAGCCACGCGGCAGCTACGGGTCGGGGGAGCAGGGCAGGAGCAGGAGCAGGGCAGGAGCAGGAGCAGGAGCAGGGCAGGAACAGGAGCAGGAGCAGGGCAGGGCAGGAGCAGGAGCAGGAGCAGGGCAGGAGCAGGGCAGGAGCAGGGCAGGAGCAGGGCAGGAGCAGGAGCAGAGCAGGAGCAGGAGCAGGGCAGGAGCAGGAGCAGAGCAGGAGCAGGGCAGGAGCAGGAGCAGGGCAGGGCAGGAGCAGGAGCAGAGCAGGAGCAGGAGCAGGGCAGGAGCAGGGCAGGAGCAGGAGCAGGAGCAGGGCAGGAGCAGGAGCAGGAGCAGGGCAGGAGCAGGAGCAGGGCAGGAACAGGAGCAGGAGCAGGAGCAGGAGCAGGAGCAGGGCAGGAGCAGGAGCAGGGCAGGAGCAGGAGCAGGAGCAGGGCAGGAGCAGGAGCAGGAGCAGGGCAGGAGCAGGAGCAGGAGCAGGGCAGGAGCAGGAGCAGGAGCAGAGCAGGAGCAGGAGCAGGGCAGGAGCAGGAGCAGAGCAGGAGCAGGAGCAGGGCAGGAGCAGGGCAGGAGCAGGAGCAGGAGCAGGGCAGGAGCAGGAGCAGGAGCAGGGCAGGAGCAGGGCAGGAGCAGGAGCAGGGCAGGAGCAGGAGCAGGGCAGGAGCAGGAGCAGGAGCAGGAGCAGGGCAGGAGCAGGAGCAGGGCAGGAGCAGGAGGAGGGCAGGAGCAGGAGGAGGGCAGGAGCAGGAGCAGGAGCAGGAGCAGGAGGAGGAGGAGGAGCCGAAGGGAAGGGTGCTGCTGGGACTCTGGGGCTTCAGATTGCCAAAGCCCAGCAGAGCCGAGCCTGCCTTTCGGACCCGGGGGGATGGGACGACAGTGATCCACCAGATAAGCCAACCTTTACGTCTCAGACCTTCTGCCAGCAATAGGGCTTCGGGCATGAGGGAGGCCTCGGAAAACTGCCTGCTCTGTAAGGATGGTGATAACGATGATGATGATGATGATGACAATGACATGATGATGACATGATGACATGAGAATGATGATGACATGAGAATGATGACAATGATGATGACATGAGAATAATGATGATGACATGATGATGATGACATGATGATGACATGAGAATGGCAGCTACTGTCAAGTGCTCACGTATATGGGGCACCTCCAAACCACCGTCTCTGACCCTCACAACAGTCTCCCCATGTAAAATGTGTAACACACGCTTCTTGTTTTTGGTTAACCTCACTTGAGGATACTTTTTTCATTGATTTTTAGAGAGAGTGGAAGGGAGGGAAGTGGGGAGAGAGAGAAATGTCAGTGGGAGGGAGATACATTGATTGGTTGCCTCCCACACCCACCCTGACCGGGGCTGGGCATCGAACCTGCAACTCAGGTACGTGCCCTTGACAGGGAGTCAACCCGAGAGCCTGTGGTGTGGGAGCCGATGCCCTAACCACTGAGCAACACCGGCCAGGGCAAGGTCGAGTGCAGCAAGGCTCAGAGCAGGTGGGTTGTCTAAGGCCACTTGTCTAGTAAGCAGCAGAATCCCGGGGCGGATCCAGGACTCTAGGCTGTACTTTCTCTGAAATCACAGCCTCTGGGCCCTGGACCACGATCCCGAGGGCCCATTCCGGCCCGACCCTGTCTTCTTTGCCTGACGAGGGTCCTTTTGTGACTGCACAGGACTGCGTGCTGGTTTCATGGGTTTGAATGAAATATTTTCATCTACTTTTCCTTTAAGTCACCACACCTTCTGGGGCCTGGGGCCACATATCCACGTGGCAAAGGGAACACCTGCTGTGCTGCCTTTTTTTTTTTTTTTTCCAGGTGTTGTTCAGACCCAGCCTCACTCGGACGCTCTGGGCAGGGTCCCCTGGAGCTTGGTGTTGCCGGCGGCTGCCCACCCCCTTGACGGACCTGCCTGCATGTCACAGAAGCGGCCGGTCCACCCTGCTTCACACAGGCACTGCCCGGAGCCCTTGATCCCCTCATCACACTGGCCGTGGTCCGAGCAGCCACAGGCTGTAAAGCAAATTGGAGTGTGATCAGTAATTAGTGACCGGGGATTGAAATCCAATCACCGGCACACTCGCCACCTGTTGGCTGTTGTCAACGTGGGAAGCACCCGGGCGGTTGGATGAGATGAAGCTCTTTCAGTGGATGGAAACTGGGAACACTTCGGAGGGAAAGGCATGTAAGGGCAGGCAGATGGGGGGTGCTGGGGGGGAGGGAGGGAAGGAAGGGTGCTTTTCACAGATGAGGACAGGAGCACATGGCCGAACAACATGCTGAACCCAGAGGCGTGGGTGCCACGTACGCTGACAGTCAGGCCCGAATCGCCCTGGCGAGCACAGCTCGCACGCCGTCCCGCTGAACCCCTTGTTGCATTTGCACTCTCCTGTGGCCCAGTACTGATCCAGGCAGACACCCCGGTTATTACATGGGGTATCCGGTCCTCCGGGGCAGGCTGGAAGAGAGGAAACAGCAGGGACTCAGTGGTTTCCCCAGCATTTGCAAAATGTGCTGCTAACCTGTCCTCAGCTGTGGGTCCTGACCTCCATTATCCCAGAGGGATTGCGGCTCTGGGGACTTACCCACACAGTGTCTCAAAGTTTAGGGTCCATGGGACATGAAGGTAAATGTACCTGCTGGGGTTCTACCTTGGGAGGGTGATACATCGAACTGTGCACTGTATTTGGGGGTCAGGAGACCTGGCATGAGTAGATCTGGGCTGAATAATGAACTTGCTCTGAGCTTCAGTCCTCTTAGCACTGGATGATGGTGGTGGTGATATAACGCCCCACACAACACTGTGACATGAGGATCCAATGGGGTTCTATTAACTGAGAACATTTAAAAAATACAAAGCACTGAGCCGAGTCTAAGGGGTGGCAGTGATTTCTGTGAATGGTCCTCACTTCAGTGATGGAGAGTGGAGGCTGGGCGATCGTGTGGACTCCCAGCCCAGAATTTTCTCCTCTGAACCAGGATGAAAGGAGTATGCCTGGTAGTTAAAATTGTGGCTTCTAGAAACACACTCTGGGACCTTGGGCTTGCTTCTTACCTTCTCTGTGTCTCTATTTTCTCACCTGTAAAACGGGGATAACAACGTAATCTGCTTCTTAGGGGTCGTTTCGAGGTTTAAATATAATTGTATATATGGGAAGTAGCACCCAGCATGGCAGATGGAATTGCCGTGGCATTTGCTACGCTGCTGTTGTTGCTGTATTATTGGCTAGAAGTTGTATCTAGACACAGGGGTTTCAGGATGGGCCTGAATGCCCTTTGACAAGGAGCCCTTTCCTGGTGAAGGAAGGGAGGGCGATGTTATATATCCAATAGCGGATTTTTTTTTTTCGGTAAACAGTGGCCCAAACATATGCTGTTAGTCCAGCACCCCGCCAGGGCAGAACTCGATTAGCTGCATTTAAACGCACGTGCTTGTCAGTATCACGGACTAGAGGAAAAACTGAAACGTGTTTCTGGCGCCACGGGAAATGTCTTATACTATATATGGTAAGCAAAAAGGCATGAAACGCAATCGCAAGCCACGCACTAGACTCTCGGCTCAGTCGGAGACAAAACATGACAAAAGAAAAAAGTCAAAGGAAAGCCACACAACTCTTCAGACCGATTGCGTTTGGATCTTTTCTTAGTGGCGTCATTAGGAGAATGCACCCCCCCCAACACACACTTTATAACTTCAGCACTTTCAAGTCCACGGTGCACAGTGATTGTACAGTGCCTTCGGAATCTCGAGGCCGTGAGAGGCGCCCTCACCCTGACAGTCTTTCCCGAAGTAGCCCTTGCAGCACTGGGGCAGCTGAATCACCAGGGCGCATTGCTGCCGGCAGCCTTCCAGGTTCCTCTTGAAGGACAGGCTGTACTGACACTTCTGCTTCACGCCCTAAAGGGAGAGAGTGAAGATCCCCGACGTCTGCGGCCTGAACTTGGGCTTGGGGCTCTAGCCTGCTCCCAGTGGGGGCCTGAGTACTGCAAGTCAGAGATGGGACTCACTGGCCTTTAACAAGGGAATTCTTTTCCTGTGTAGACAGCAAATGAATGGGGGAGGGCACAGAGCTAGAAAAATGCCTCTCCAGTCTTAAGACCCTTAGAGTGTTTCCAAAGGGTGTGGTTCCTTGGTGAGAGAGCAGGGGAGAGGTAGCTTTCTATCATGGGAGGGGACTTTCTATCACGTCGAGGCCCCCAAATCATTGGAAGGGAGGGTATGAGTTACATTTTGTTTTGCGGGGGTGTTTTTGTTAGAGGTTTTCCTAGTAGAATAGAAAGGACTTGGCTTTGGAATAAGTAATAAAACCATTATTTAGTGAACACTTACTAGGTGGTAGGCTCTGTACCCATGTTTTAAAACTTATTTTTCCTAATAGCCATACACTGAATAGTTATCAGCTCCATTTTACAGAGTCAAAAATTACTTTTACATTGCTTTCTGGGCTCCACTCCTCTCTTTGCTCCTTACTAGCTGTGTGACCTTGGCTGATTGCTGATCCTCTCTGACATTCATATTTTTCATAAGTGGAGATAATAATAGCTTCTTATGAATGTTATAATAAGTAGGGATAATATCTAAGAGCCCAGCACAGCTCCAGGGGCATGAACAGCAGCCAATAAAACCCAGCTGTTATTTTTATCATTATAATTTTCTTTGAAGGCCCTCCCAGGTCTACACTCCCATGACTTTTCTAGACAATTCCTGGAAGACGGGCAGTGGGTTGACAGGTTCCCTGGGTTAAGAATGTTCATCTCCCACCCCAAGGGCTGGTTGTTGAAAGAATGGCGTAAATTACAGTGATGCAACACACCCACCAATGCACACACACTCACACACACACCTATGCCTACCAGGAGATGGGGGACCGATGACGAAACACACCTATTGCCCTCTAAACGTCACCACTGCATTCATAATTACCTTTGGCTTTGTCCACCTCGGGCAGCTGGGAGGATAGGTGCAGCTCCCACAATCCCCCTAGTAGTCAAGAAAAGAAACACTTAAAAATCAAGAATATTGGGAAACACAAGGACATGCCCCTGGTGAATGTCTTGATGAGCTGACTAAGAACTTCATCTTGATCAAGACCCTGGCCAGGATCAAGAATATTAAAGCAGCCTGGCCGGGCGTGGCTTAGCGGTTGAACGTAGACCTAGGATCCAGGAGATCGCGGTTTGATTTCCAGGCAGGGCACATGCCCCGGTTGCGGGCTCAGTCCCCAGTCAGGGGGGTGCAGGAGGCAGCCGATCAGTGACGACTCTCATCATTGATGTTTCCCTCTCTCTCCCCCTCTCCCGTCCTCTCTCTGAAATCAATAAAGATATATTAAAAAAACCCAAAACATCAAAGCAAACACATGGCCACTTTTCCCTGGAGAATTCTGAGGGTCTGTCTTGGACTCCAGCTCCTGGGTTTAGTTCTTGGAGATGAAAAGTTCCCTGTTGCGCAGAGGTGGGCCAGGGCAACGTGGTCACGAGGCGTACAGTAAACCGGTGGGAAACGTGGATGCAGGTGTCGGCACCATCATAAATCAGCTGGGATACATTTGGCCAATCACAGGCTTTGATCCTTAGTTTTCTGATCTCTAGAATAGGGCTAATAACGCTTGACACTACTTGATCTTCAGGGGATTGGTGAGGGAAAATCACAAACTGAAGAAATGTGTGTGTGTGAATATACTTCGGAAGTCAGCAGGAAGGATAACCGGGTTTTCATCTTCCAGGCTGGCTGCCTATCTCCTAATAACCTGGGATGTTTATTGCATGCCTACAAGCTGCCAGATACGAAAATCAACTGGTGACGGACTTTGCCATGTAAGTCACTTCACGAACTCTTTGAGACTCAGTTTCCAAATCTATATAATAGAGCTGATGATAACTACTCCTGTTATTGGATTATTGTAAGGATATTCATGCAGTGGATAGTACTGGGTGGAAGGATAAATGTGAAATATGAAAATACCTCATACAGTGCGGGGCCTAGGGTAGAAGTTTAACCAATGCAGTTAATGACTGATCCAATGAATGGAGGTGGGGGTGGCATAAAATACTAGGTCTAACCATGAGAAATGGCCATGTTTGTAGTCACAGCCTGTTAAATATGGCAAGTTCATATGGTTTGATAAAGCAGAAGCTCAAAAATGCTTGTTGAATGAATGAGTGAACAACTGGACAGATGGGTGGGTGTGAAAATGACTGGCAGGGCACATGGTACCCAACAACCATTTCCTTAATGGCATGAGGGAATCAATGGATGGGTGGGTGGGTGGATAAATGAAAATTTGCAAGGCCTGTGCAGGGCTAGGTACATGCTTATTGATTGTGAACCTGAAGAACACTGTCATTTGGCCTCTGATCTCTTGGGTCCCAGGCTCACGGAGGACCAGCCCTCAGGAGTTTCACAGCAGAGCCCATGCTGGACCACAAGGGCTATTCCTTGGCTCAAGGCTCTCTTACCACAATAAGAGTAGTGTTTTTAGGACTGACCGAGACATTGAATGATGTAAAAGTGTCACAGCGGCCTCCTAGGGTGGGGTCAATCAGTAGACAGTCAATGCCATAGGCCACACCCAGGTCAAATAAGAGCTCCCGTTGTATAATTCTGCATGTTTGGTCGTTAAGGAAGAGTTCACCCTGAGAGAGAGAGGAGAGAGAGAGAGAGAGAGAGATCAACAATCCTTCTTAGGCTTCTTTTCTTTCTAGGCCATATAATGTTGCCAGACTCAGAGAGAACTGACACAGATATTTATGCATCTCAAACACTCAGCACGTATTATGTGCCAAGTGCTGTCTTATGTGCTTTACCTATGCAAATTCTTTTATTCCGCACAACGATAGGATGTAGCTACTGTTGCTAGTATCCCCATTTACAGGTGAGGAAACTGAGGCAGTGAGAGGTTAAACGACTTGCCCAAGGTCACTCAGCCAGTAAGTGGTAGTATGAGCATTCATAGTGGGCAGCCAGCCTCGTAGCCCATACCGTTTGCCGCTCTGCAACACCGTCTCTGCCAAAGTAGAAACAGTGGCAGTGGGGGTAACAGGGTGGAGCCGGGGTGGCCTGGCTGCAGTTCAGGATAAGCTTGGTTGACGCGGCCACTTCATGTGCAGTAACCGAGTTTCCTTATTTAGTCCCAGCACCCAGCAAAGTGCCTGAGGCAACCTTCTTTCCAGGATCCACAGGTGATGGACTTTACCTTTACAATGTTAACAGTCACTTCTTTTTTCACATGTATTAGGCGTTGTCTAAATTGTGCTTTAAATACACGATTTCATCTTATGCTGTGACAGTCCTAGCCCTTTTCTGCACTAAGGTCCACCTAGCAAAGTTGATGGGTACATTTCCTCCCTCCCCCCTCCACCGGGAAGCAAAACGTTTTTAGAAAGTTCTATGAAAAGAAAAAAAGATAAATCTCTGCATCTGTGATGCGATGGACACGATGTGATTCAGGGAAAGAACACTGGAAAACTGGTTAAATCCCCCCACTTCTACTTACGCGGACTTCGGGTTTAATTTTCCTCACCCGGTAAGTAGGATTGATTCCATTGCATAGGGTGCTATGGAGGTCAAACTAAATAACGCATTACCAAATGCCCTGAGAGCTGTCTGGCACAGAATGAGCAGTGGGCATCCTTATTATGTTTCTTTGATACGCCGCCAGTTTGATCTATGGAGATCAAACTGGTCTCGAGTGTAAGTACATTGGGGTAACTTTCTGGAAGTTGGACTGTGAAGGTGCTAACATTCCTCATATTCAGTTATAAATTCAATGCAATACCAACCCAAACACCAAAGGGATTCTGGCCAGTCATCACTTTACGGAAAGTTGTATGGCACTTCTCAGAAGGCTCTTTGAAGGGAATCAACTCATCTGGGAGCTGCATCCCTTTTGCCATTTCTCCTTCCTACTGCCTGGAAGGTGGAAGTGGTGGCGGGAGCTCCAGCACCCATGCTGGACCTTGAGGCGACTTTGAGGCTGGAGATGCGTTAAAGAGCAGAAAGACAGAAGGAGCTCCCCCATCGAGCCACCATACCAGCTCTGGATGAGCCACCTCCCGATTTCTTTTATAAGAGAGGTAAACCCTTTGTATTTAAGTCGCTGTCATTTTGGGTTTTCCTTTATGTGCAGGATATAGGATGTAGCTACTGTTATCCTATCAGATCCACTCATCATATGGGGTTAGAGGAAGGTAAAATTGTTCAGGAACTAACCAGGGAAGGTGAAAATTGCAAACTTTCTCTGTTGGCTCATTTAAGAAGCAACAGCCTAGAGCTGGTTCTGACCACCAAGAGAGGGCTGGAGACAGGTCACAGTGGGGCTAGGAAGGAAGGGGAAGGAATGACAGTGTACTTTCCTGTTTCAGGAAGTGTCTCACACTGGAAAGTAAATGCTCCACTGATTAACTAACTAACTAACTAACTAACTAACTAACTAACTAACTAACTAACTAACTAACCAGCCAACCTAAAAGCTGCTCTCCACACACGTAAGAGGAAGGGGGCTCCTTGTCACCTACTACCAGGTGGGCCAGGATTTATCAGGTTTTTCATGTTCACTTATTTACTCCCAGGGGAAATACCTCTCAAGGGAGTGAGGGAAAAGAGCTTACTGTCAACATGGGAAAAATGGACATCCCCTCGAAAGGGCAACAGTTAGGGGGGAGTGCCGATGATGGGTTCCCAGCCCCCACCCGTGTGACGATACTCACAATGTTATTGTCAGCTCCACACCGCACACTCAGCTCTGAGCCTTGCAGGGTCTTCCAGGCAGCAGATCTGGGGAGATCCACCGCTGAAACCTGTAGAAGCCAGGATGCCATATTAATGCCCCAAATTTGGGCCGAGGAAGGGGCCGAAGGAGCTTTGCCAACAAACCAAATTCAGACACAGGTTTTTCCAAGAGTTCTAATAATTCCAGCTTTAGAATGACAGTAGGTCTAACCAAAGGAATAATAATTACAGGCCCTCTAGGAGCCTGGAAATTCCTTCTGTGGGGAAAGTCTCCGCCAGCTGGACTGGGTTCAGTCACCCTTCCGGCTCCCGTCTGTGGGGGAGTGGGCCAGGGAAATGGCACAGGGTGCTGTTACAGGCTGAATTATATGCCCCCCAAAGTCAGAGTTCTGACCCTCATTACTTTAGAACGTGACTTTACTTAGAAATAAGATCGTGCCTGGCCTGGCGTGGCTCAGCAGTTGAGCATCGACCCAGGATCCAGGCGATCGGGGTTCGATTCCCGGTCAGGGCACATGCCCGGGTTGCGGGCTCGATCCCCAGTCGGGGGCGTGCAGGAGGCAGCCGATCAATGACTCTCTCATCATTGATGTTTCTATCTCTCTCCCTCCCCATCTCCCTTCCTCTCTGTGAAGTCAATAAAAATATATTTAAAAAGAAAAAGAAAGAAGATCGTTGCAGATGCAGTTAGCTAAGATGAAGTCACACTGAAGTAGGGTGGGTCTCTAATCCACTATGAGTGGTGTACTTTCCAGAAGAAGAGAGGAGATGCAGGAACCATGTGAAGATGCAGAAACCCTCGGGGAGAAGAGAGCTTTGTCACAACAGAGGCCGAGATGGGTGGGGTGCGCCTACAAGCCAAGGAATGCTAAGGATTGCCGCCAACCACCAGAAGCCAGGAGAGAGGCAGGGAACAGATTCTCCCTCAGGGCCTTGAGGGGGAGCAACCTTGTCAGCACCTTGATCTCGGGCTTCCAGCCTCCCGAATTCTGAGACAATACATTTCTGCTGTTTCAAGCCACCCAGTTTGTGGGTAATTTGTTATGGCAGCCCCAGGAAACTAATGCAGATCCTATGAATTAACCAAAGTTTGGACATTGGGCGTTTTTGGATTGGACAGATTCACTTCTGGAGAGAAACATGGTCCTGGTCGAGGGTTTTAGCAGGATCTGCCATGTTCCTACAAGATCTCGTCTTCCTGAGCACAGCAGATGGGTTCAGGAATGAACAACTGACCTCAGCGGAATGAATCAGTCCTTTGCCTAGAAACTTTGGAATTGGGAGAGGAGTCGGTCTGGAGAAACTTTGGGACTGCTGTCAGCAGCCATCTGGCCAAGTGAATGACCGAGGCGGAAAAGCTGATCTGATCGACGTACAAGACAGGAAAGCTGCTGGTGGGTATTGGTGAGAGTTAGAAAGTACAAGGCCGGTTGCAGAAACAGGACGAGGGGTGGCATACCGCAGGGGTCCATTAGTGACGGCCGGTCAGAGGACACAGAGGGCAGGGGCTGCTCACAATCCCTGGATGGACTGCGTCACCCTGGGGCTCCCCTGCACTTGTGTCTGCGTGAAAACAAAATACCTTGGCGTCTCGGATCACGTGGAACTTGAGATGCTCCTTCAGCTTGTCCTGGTTGACTTGGTTGAAAAGGAAATCCTGTTTTTCCTGGGGCAGGGCCTGGAGGGCTTGGTCAGTGGGCCAGAAGAGGGTGACCGGGGTGTGCAGGGGGTCAGTGATGAGGTTCAGCAGCCCGGCGCCCTGAAACACAGGGCCGGTGCCATGCTCGGCGAAACCCAGCAGCGAGGACGAAAGGTGGCTGGGGTCCCCTCCCTGCCCACCCAGGGATGCAGGCAGAAACTAGAGGCCCATTGCTCTCCAGCTGTTTGGACCCTCATTTTCTTAGAAAGCAAAAGGGGAAGTGAAAGCAAAAGGGGGCTTTTGTTAATAGGAAAATAAACTTAAGCAAGTATCCTATTATTATTATTTTTTCCCCTACTCCTGCCCACATATTTTAATTTCTGGAAGACCCATTTAGCACTTTTCTCACATTTCATTAAAAAAAGTGAAACCTACCCAATACTGAGATACTTCTGTGTATTTATAAGATTTCTAGATCACACAGATCCATAGAAGAAATTGTCAGATGAACGGGAGGGACCATTTGATAGCCTTCTATAACCTGGGTGCATTGTATACATTTTTTCTTGTAATTGTTCCAACAGCCCTGTGCAGTAGGCTTTACTATTCCCTTTCATTGAGCCCAGAAAGGTTTCCTAACTTGCTATAAAGGCCTGTGTTCAACCAGACCTGATGCCCAGGTGTGGGGGGAACCATAAGGTTTGGGGAGTGGGTGGGTGGGCAAAGATGACTTGTCCGTAACATCCCTGGAGAGTCTCACTTTGGACACCTTGAAATCTCCATTTCTTCAAAGCTGCCCAGAGTCTGACCCCAGACTGTTTTGAAAATCAGTGGGCAACAGAGAGGTTTGCAGACTATACTATGGGGAGTGGGGGTGGGAAGCTAGAGTTCTTAGGGCCCTCCTGGGACTTCTTGGAGCAGGAGCAGGAGCAGGAGCAGGAGCAGGAGCAGGAGCAGGAGCAGGAGCAGGAGCAGGAGCAGGAGCAGGAGCAGGAGAGGGGCCTTGAGAACTCTGACTCTTCCCAAGGCTCCTCTGCAATATTTGTTTGAACAAGAACTTTTCCTACTCAATTTGTGGGAACAGTCTCTGAAGTCAGGAGGATATAGTTTGAAATGCAATTTCTACCTGTCTCAGGGCACAGATTCCTGACTCTCCACCTCGGCTTCCCTGTCGCTATGAGGCAGGCGGTAGTCCCAGATGGGAAGTTCCGGGCTCAGGGGCTGGTACACCCTCACTCCTTTCCCTTGCTCCAGCCTCAAACCCTTCAATCTCTCACTCGGCCTATGTACGCTCTAGAGCCGAACAAGCCATACAGCATTCTGGGGATGGACCGGCAGAGAATGACTTTGTTATCTAGAAAGTAAGGACTCCTCCACACACACCCAGAACAGCTGGCTAGTGCCCCAGACAAACAGAACAAGAAACTAAACCAACAGCAAAAAAACACACCCAAACCAAAAACCCTCCCAAACCCAAACCTCTTTAGTTGGGTTAGCCCCAGAGGTAACTTTCCTCCAAGGTTTTTACCTGTATTAAGTTGCTAAATTTGGTGTAGCCGTGATTCATTGCCAGAGTCGTGAGGTTTTGCTGCAAAGATAATAAGAAGGGGAATGTTACCTTTCCCCGTGCAGTTCACAAAGAGCTTGAACAAAACCTCAGCTGATGTGATGAGGGTTTGATAACACAGCAGGTACCCTGGATCGGTACCGTGGGGGACTCATGGGCACGCCCCCTGGCTCGGCCTACCCTTGACTTTCTGCATTATTTCCCAGACTGCCTTGCAGCTAGAGCCCCAGGTGCCATAGGGTCCTCCAGGGGGCAGCGCTCATGCAAGGCTTATTGGTGGAAAGAAACAACCGGAGGTGGCAGTGGCTGCTGGCAGGGAGATCAGATCTGACAAACACATGGCGAGGGCATCTGGTGTCCAGATCCTGTGTCCTCGGTGCTGAGGCTGGGGACAGGTGGCACTGGGAGAGCTGTTACAGGAGGAATCAGGGACCTTCCCTCTGCAGGTGTCCTGGGCTGCTTTGTGCCCAGCTGGGCAGCGTCTGAATTAGGCTCCCAGGCTTTCCAGAGATTTGGGGATGTCAATGTCTTAAGAAATTCCTTTTTGTTTAAGTTCGGTATAGTGGATTCTGTTGTCTACAATGAAGAATTCTGGCCAATATGAATAAATAACAATAAAAGTTAAAATGGTCTTTGCTGTCAATTGAGAAGGAGTTTTACTCCAGGTCTAGTTTTAGTGATAGCTACCTACCTACCTACCTATCATCCATCTATGTAATTTTTCCATCTTCCAAATCTATTCAACACCACTTGCCCTTGTGGACACTAAAGAAAATTGATAAAATCCATTTATCTACTTAAAACAGATTTACTTATTTGCTTCTTACTAAAGAATAATATTTACTAGGCTTTTCATAGTTGCTTGAGATCGAGGCAGCAAAATTAAAATGTCCCGAAATGATGCCTCACAGTCAGAATGGAGATAATAAATTATTAGCACTACGAGTCACTTTGTGCTGAGAGCATCACCATGAGTGAGTTCACCCACCAGAATCCTCCCAGAGGCATCTCTAGGGGTGACAAGCAAGTTCTGCGGAGACAGCAATTTGTCAATGATGTGGATGACTCCATTGGTACTGATGATGTCACTGGATATGATCCTAGCTTTATTATTTATATACACTGTGTCCTGAAATCAACCAAAGAGAAAAAAAATGAGCACAAATAGAAATAGACACAAAATTACCTCTTGCTGAATGCTCGACAACATGTTAAATTGTCATAAAAGTGAATGTTTAAGCAGATTTGTGGGCAAAATCTGAAGATCCAAGTTTAGCAACTATTTTATTATGGTTATAAAGAGGAAACTGGGACAAGAATGTAATTTTCACCTGGAGAACTGAATAGCAGATCATCAACCCAAACAGTCATTTCACTGTGATTCTCAAATATGAAATAACAAGCAGATTGAAGTTGGCTTCTGGTTCCCATGTGTTCTCTGTATCACCAACCCTCCCCCTCTGCCCCATCCCACACTTTCCCCCCTTTGCTGTGAACCTTATAGCCACCGTTTGTGGGGAGGGAGTGGACCAGCATGCTCAAGTGGCTTTGGTCAAAAGCTTTCATTTCTCTCCAGCTTTTGATCAATGTTGCCAGAAGCAGTTCTGTTGACCACCTGAAGCTGCCTTGAGTTCGAATTCCAGCTCTACTATTTACTTACTGTGTGACCTTGGACAAGTTACTTAACTTCTCTGAGCTCCGTTGAGGAAAATAATAGTATCTATATTATGAGGATCCAGTGAGCTCGTACACATCAAACACTTAGTACCAAACACTTAGTACCTGGCTTATCGAAAGCACTCACCATGTGTTTGTTGTTGTTGTTATTACTATTTTTATCGTTCTGGGTTTTACTCTAAGGAAGAGGGAAGAAAGAGGGCCCAAGGAAAATGGGCACCTTCCTGAGGTGGCCCCTCTTACCTGAGAGACGGAGATGACGATTGACTCCCCTTGGAGAGAAGTAGCATTTGGGGTCAGTTTCAGGTCCTCCAGGAGCAGCTGGTGGCAGGCGATCACATGATACCGAAGGACCTGGGGCATCACGCCCTGTCTGTCCCAGTCTTTAACCTGCAATGGAAGGTCAGAGGGTTCCTGCCAGAGCAGGAGCCTTTGCCCCCACTGTCCCTGTCGCGTCCTGCGTGCCCTGTGCCCCTTCCCCATCTCGCCCCGCCCAGGCCCTGGGAAGGGGGCAGGGCTGGCTGGCGCCCAGGTTAGAGACTGTTCAGGCGAGGGGGGCCCATGGCCGTTCCCTCCTGCTTCCCTTCAGAATCGCAGAGGGGGAGGGAGCTCGGAGCGCCCTTGGTCCAGCATTTCACAGCAGGCAGGGGCCCTAAGCCCTGTGAGATTCTACCCAAGAAAGAGAGTCTTCTTGTGAAAAGTACTGGGGAGCGCTGCCTCTGTTTCCCTTCCCGGAGAGGCCCCTGGGCCAGATGTAAACCTTTAGGATGAGAGATCCTGACGCTTCTCCATTTGTGAATCAAACTGCGAACAAACTGAACCCTAATGTAGGTGTAATAAACAGCCCACATGGTTCTCGTTTTTCTATGAAAATGCCTTTGATCCTTTAAAAACACTATCAAATGTCAAATTTTTTCAAAAATTATTTTTGTGTCCCTGCTTTGCCAGTGTCCAAAATATATGTCTAAAGAAAGATGCAGTGCGTGTGGTGGCTAAGAACACAGACTCTGGGGGCATGTTTGAGTCCTTGTGCCACCATTTTCAGTCAGGTGACCTTGGGAAAGTGACTCCTCTCAGCGTCCTCGATGGTAAAATGGGCATAATGATAGCACTCAGCTCACAGGGTTGTCACGAAGACTAAAGGAGTTAACTTAGATCAGGCACTAGAAACAGTGTCTGGAACACTCAATAAATGTATGCTACATTACAACAGATTAATGGGCAACCCAGCGTGAAGAGTCCCACTGAATATCAGAACATTAAAGGCTCTGATAAGTCCTGCAAGAAAGAAACCCCAATTTAAATCCCTTTAATCCAATGTTCTTTCTCTTTTTTAGTTATGGGAAGTTTGGATCATTTAAAAATTGCTGATCTTTTCCAACCTCCTACTGTATTCAGGAATGTCCTTGAGAAGGTCTCTGGTCAGTGGTTACCCCAAATCCAATTGAATGCTTCCTCTGATAGGGGTCCCTATGCTGAGAGGCAGCCCCTTCCATTGCTGGCCTTAGAGCTCCTGCCCACACATGTACCCACTGTTGGTTCCGGGTGACACCCAAAGACTGTGTTCTAGACCCAGACCTCTTCCACCTGCCGAAGCTTCATGCTCACCCGAAGATCATTATCGAAGGCCGCAGACAAAGGTGCAAAAACGGTGAAGGGGCCTGAGCCAGCCAAGTCTCGTACAGAATGCTCCTGTGGAAAGAAGGTGGGGCGACATGCCACATATTCAACATAAATACAGGCAGGGGCCCTAAGGGCAGAGGGAGTAGATGGGGTGGCAGAGGGGAGTGAGCACTGGGTGGGGAGATCTGTGCCTCATTTAGTCTCAGATTCAAGTTCATTCAGATTCAGTGTCATTGAAATAATGTTTATGTTTATCTGGTTATCCAAATAACATATGCTTATTGTATAAAGATTTGAAAATACAGTATAAAGAAGAAAATAACAACCCATAGTCCCACCACTGAGAAGTCGCCCCTGTTATTTTCAGGTATTCTTTTTCAGTGTCTCTTCCACATGTACCTATAGGTCATAAGATGATTTAACTGTTCTAATTGTCTCATTGCCAATATTAATATCCTATGGTTATATTTTCTTCTAGATCTCATTCCTCTGGATTTTTGTCTTATTCTAGTATATCCGAATATGCTTATTCATAGGTATGATGTGTAGAAAGACCTAACATAATATTTTCACCCAAAGAGTTAACCAGTTGTCCCTGTACTGCTTCTTTTTTCCACTGGTATGATGGCAGTTTTCTCATATGTCACATTCTTATGTGTAGAACGGCCACTGTGACGATTTTTCACTCTTTCATTCTGCCCACCAGAGGCCTGAAGAGTTCACAAATGACCAGCACAGAGCCCGCTCCAGAAATCCAGGTTCCCAGACTTTCTTCAACCCTCACCGACTCCAGAGACCACAGGCACATCCTGTATCTGGCTTGAGACCCAGCTCTTACAGCGAGACACACACACATATTCTTACCAGCAGCTGGAAGAAGTACTGGGAGGTTTGGGGGTTCCTGGGAAGCTCCTGGAAACAAAGAGAGGGTAGGCTCACTTAATGTCTGTGAATTATACACAAGAACAAACAACACAGGGTTATTGCAGGGCAGTTTCTCTAAGATTGAGAGCATCTACCATCCTTTCAATGGGGACTCTGCCACCCTGGGCCTTTTCCAGCCCCATCTACAGGTTTCCGACTGATGTTCAGAATGACTATGTGGACATGCTGTGAGCTCCAAAACCTTTCTGGAGTCACCATCTGACTTATCAAAGAAAGAGCCAGCCATTTCCAGAAACATCTGAGCTCTAAGTAATTTTTAAAGTTCAAATACTTTTATTATTATTCTTTGAACAACAATAGCAATTTATTTTTTCACAGTTCTGGAGGCTGGAAGTCCAAGATCAAGGTGTCATCAGTCAGTAGATCTGGTTTCTTCTGAGGCCTCCCTCCTTGGCTTGCAGATCACTATGGCCTCTTACTGTGTCCTCACATGGCCTTTCCTCTGGGTGTATGTCCCTGGTGTCTCTTTTTGTGTGTTCATGTTCAAATAGTTTTTAAAAAATGAGATATAGATTTATGGCAGATTTAGTTTCTCTATTAACAGGAATTTTGCATCAGCCAGAATGCTCTAGCCTCTTTTTAAATCAAATAATGGATTGTTGACTTTATAACAGGCAGAAATCTACAAGCATCCTATGCCCAGCGCAGATGCACACACACGCCCCCCAACAGCAACCCACGCCCTGCTCATGCCTGGGAGTCATTCTGTTCTCTGTGCCCGTTGCTCACATTATCTCACTTAATACTCCTAACAACCTGATGGGGTTGGAGGCATTATTTTCTTTTCAGGTTAGAATGCGGATGCACAGAGAGGTGATGTGATCTGCCCAAAGTCACACTACTAACTGGCAAAGCTGAATTCAAACCCAGGTGTTTCTGACTCTAGAACTGTCCATCTGAGACACTACATTCCAGGTCAAATGAATTCCATGGGTAGATCAAATTTCTTTTCACCACCAATTAATATAAAGACAGTCATTCACAGTGTTACAAAGCTTCCACATTATAAAACTCTTGTATGGCCCTTAGCAGCCTGGAGTCTCAGCACAGCGAGGGAAGTAGAGTTGACTCTATGGAAACGTGTCTTGTGTTACCTGGTGGATGTTGCCACGGCAGGTGAGCCCATCCCCAACGTAGTTTGGTTTGCAAGTACAGGTCCTTTCCTCTTCTCCAGTGTGATTGCAGATAGCAAATTCACTGCAGCCGCCATTTCTCTGGTAAAATTTCCAAGGGGTGGGAGATAGGGGTCGGACCAGTTAGTTTGCCAGTAGGAAATTTCTCAGCACCGGGGGGTTAACTAGAAAGGTCCCCGTCTTGTTTGACACTTCCCAGCTTTAGCTAAACCCTGATCCCATCATAGCAAAGCTAAGAGTCATGGACTAGAAGGAAATAGGTATAAAATTATACAAGACATTGCCCTTGCCTGCAAAGAGCTTATAAACTGAGGAAGATGGGGCAGAGACCTAAGATATAGACAGAGCAAAGTGCAGTTCAGAATCAACGTCCATGGGAAAACTCAAGAAGGGCTCTGCAAGCCTAAGCTAAGGCCCTAAGAGGGGAAAGAATGGGAAGCTCAAGAAAAATAAATCCGATGAAGCTGAACAGAGAAGGAGGTCAGCAGCCTTAAAGACCAGCTGCAAAGTCTCCCCTCCCAATCCCCATCCCGAAAGTATCTGTGGAGCATGATATTTTGGCCCAGGAGTGACCTTCCGCCCCAGATTCCTGCCTCACTGACACAGCTCAGTGAGCTGTTCAAAAAAGCGGACTCTTGGAAGACCATAAACCACCTCCTAGGGGCCCCGGATCTTCCAGCTAAATACCCTGGATTTACTTGTCTCAATACCCTGCATGCGCTAAGACCACAAAGACAAATCCCCTCTTGTCCCACCTTCCTGTTCATCCCTGTCAACCGCAGAGGTCTAGGCGTCCAAGGTGATCCCCTACTACATGGATACTCCCCTGCATGTTGCTCTATGCACCGGGATCTGACTCTGTATCCCCCCCTTCCCACCCTCACAATCCCCTCCCCGTGTCATCTGAAACTCACCACCATTAGCAAGCCCCCAGCAGTCTCCACTGTTCCCTGAAAGCTCTTTTCACCTCTTACTGAAGAGGTGTCTGTCTCCCACAGGCTCTGTTTGCCCTGCGCCCCCCCCCCCCCCCCGGACAGGACATTTCACATCACCTGTCTCCTCAGCTCTCACTGTCCCCTTACTCTCAGCTGATGAGCTCAACTCATGGAGAAAACAGACATATGGACAAGAGCCTCATCTTCCTGTCCTGCGGTCCACCACCTGCCTGAGCCTCAACTCACAGCGAATTTCCAGGCCTAAAGCGGTGCCTGGTACCTGGTGGATGCTCACCGACCAAATGTGTGTCACACCGTGCAACGTTTTCCACTGGATACAGAAGGCACACAGCCTCTGCCTTCAGAGAACATAGACATTTTTAAGTTAATTCATAGCAAAGGGCCCCATGAAGTAGGTGCCCATGAGTGTCTCACTGACTTGACTAACTGACTAATTGACTGGCTGACTAACTAACCAACGAACTAGCTGCCTGACTGAGCAACTAATGGACTGATGGACTGATTGACTACCTACCTACCTACCTACCTACCATTGCCCCTGCTCCTGTGTGAGGCTCACCTTTCCTCTCCACCTGTGGGCTCTGGGCCCCATTCCCTTACCCGCTCACGTACTTTCTCCTCTAACAGTTCACCTTCTCGAGACCCTTCAGCATCAGTTTCCTCCTCTCTATTGTATTGTACCCATCAGCATAAATACACGCCTTAATAGGACTCATTTGCAAGAAAACAAACTTCCTTTCTTCTGAGAAAAATCCAGTGGGTGGTGGCAGTCATGGGTGCAGGTGAAAGGAGAGTGGCCATGAGTTCATGACCCTAGTACCTGAGAGTCAGGTACAGGTGGGTTCATTGCATTAGTTGCCAAGGCAAGGTAGCCAGTTTTGGAAAAAACACACAGGAATAGCCACTGGAAGGACCGCTGTTAGACTAAATTTGGCCGTCCAATTAGTTGTAACAGCTCCACATCCCAGCCGCCTGCCTTCTGCGGCTTTTCCCCTATTGTCCCCACAAGATCACTTCATGTTGGGACACTGTTCTCCTGAGGAGCATGTCACACCAACACAGGTGACAGTAGGGGCCTCACTTGGAGAGGAGGGGCTTTAATTACGAGGTGTCAGTGCTGTTCTTGTGGCCACAACTGGAGGCTCTCAGGGGGACAGTGACATAAATAAGGAAGCTAAGGTGTTTTCGTGGGGCCTCTGCTGGGGTCACTGCCTCGTGGGAGGAACAAGCACCCCAAGGTGTGGTCAAGACTGGCCTACGAGCCAGAGAGATGGGGGTTCGAGTTCTGGCTGTGCCTGAGCTCGCTCTGTGATCTTGGGCAAGGACTTGTGCTCCTCCCAGTTTGCAGTGGTTTGGAGGTTGGCCTCCCGAAGGCAGGGCCACCTCCTAAGCCCTGGTACCTGTGGAGGTGACCTTGTTTAGAAAAAGAGCCTTTGCAGATGTTATGAGGGATTGAGATGAGATCATCTTGGATGAGCCAGGGGGCCCTTAAAGTCCGCCAGCATCCTCGTTAGGACAGAAGACAGACACAGAGGTGAAGGTGAAGGCCACTTGAAGACAGAGGCAGAGACCGGTGTTTCCCCAGGGGTACCACTGGCACACGAGGGAGAAATGAGCCTCAAGCCCAAAGCAGCTCTGAGGTGATCACCCCGACACCCCATCCCTTGGAAGGGGGTAAGCACCCCACGCCGACCTCGGAGGGCCTCGGCCAGGGCTGGACTCACGGTTAAGCAGATGTTGATGAGCGTGCAGACCCTCCCGTCGCCAGTGTATCTCGGCAAACAGTTGCAGACGGCCTGTCGGGGGGAGCGAGAGGCCGTTTCATGGGGGGTTCGCTGGCTCTCACACTAGGAGTCCCCGGGGGTACCGGTAATGTGAGCAGGCTCTATATGGGGGGTATCTATCCTGTAATGGTGACGATCATCTTACATCTTAGCACCGTTGGCACACTTCGCTCTAGCCCTGGCATCTCCTACCTACCCTATCTTTGCTACCAAGTACTTTGTTTTTAAGAAACTTTGTTACCTTATTTGGTCCCTTGTTCTGGGCACTCGGCTCTTGCCTCTCTTTGGTTGGTAAAGGCTCAGTTGCAAGGAAGCTAAGCTCCCCGGCTGCCATTCAACTCAGTGCTTGCTCACCTCCGCCCAGCCTCGGCCCCCCGGGCACCAGCACTCGGAGGCGCCAGGCGATGGCTCTGCAGTCAAATCAGTAGCACACGGGAAAATACTCAGTCAAGCCCACTGTCTGACCGAGGAAGGCAGTTGGGCACATCAAGATGAGGGAGGGGACACTGTCTATAGGAAGTTGGGGACTGTCTAGTTCACCCTGGGTCCCAGGTGCCCTGCTCAGGAGCACCTGGGCATGGCGGTGAGTGGGCCTAATACCCAGCTACGCTCTACTCACCAAGCCGTGTGTCCAGAGGAAGGGGCACCTGCTCCTGGTGTGTTCCCCCAAGGGGTGGCTTTTCTAATTCACACAAAACCTCCTACACGGGAGAGGTGGCTCTGGTCTGACATCTGCTTGTTAGAACTTGGGCTCATTGGCTGGCCAGCCAGGGCCAAAGGGTGGGTTTTCACTGCTCCTTTTCAGCTTAATTACAGGCCCTGATCTGGGCTCAAACCTTTATCAAGGTGCCCACCAGCTGCCCCTCCTGGGCTAAGGCCCCGTCTCAGAGACCAACCCTGCATCTCATTGCCTTCTAGGTCAAAGGAAGACTTTTAGAGGCCTGAGCACCAAAAACGTATAGGTTTTCCCCATCTCATATGTGGAAATAAGAACTCCACTGAACCCCAAAATGTGTATAATAAGGCACACCAAAACTGACTGCTCTGAGGTCTCTGAAGGGCTCACCAAGGCCAGGTGAACATTCCCTGGGGAACTTGACCTCCACATCCAGTTCTGATGTATGTCATCTGCCTGACCGCTGGGCTGTACATGATGTGACCGAGACTGAGGGAAGCAGGGCTAGGGTCCCTGAGCCACCAGCTTCCTGGCCTGTGTCTTTCCCCCATGACCTTTCCTCTCCTTTGGGACCCTCAGATTTTCCCACCTGCCCAATTCTTCTCACTAGGGAGGCCCTGCAAGGTCATTGTGTTAGGGAATAGATGACTGACAGAGGGCTTAAAAATGTTAGCTTCTGCTGTGGCCCATGCATTTCAGAGCCTCAAGCCACAAAAAAATCGTGGGATTCTGGGAATCAGAGAGCTGAAAAAAAGGGAGACACTGTTGAAGACCTTCTAGGTGCTTCTGGAACCATGTGGTGTTTGGAGAAGTCTACTCTTCCCACTCAAGGAGAGCCCCTTCTCCTAAGTACCCTCTGTCTCCCCTCCTATTTCTTTGGGAATGCTTTCAGAATTTCCCCTAAAGTGTTTATTTTTTGCCGAGGTCTCTTCTCAGCCCCCTTCTCTCAGGCTGGGGTCTAAAGGCCCTTAGCCCCTCCTGGAGGCAGAGCTCACCTGGTTGGGTCCAGTCTGCGTGCACTCTGCGTGCCTGTGACAGCCACCATTGTTCTCCAGGCATGGGTTGATCTCTTTAGAACAGAAAACCAACACCTTGCATGAGAATCAAGCCTCATTTTTGAGTAAAGGCATCTTGAGAGACCAGCCAGGATGGCTAACTGACCGAGGAGAGCATGTGTCCACGTGCGATTCAGTTTTCTGATATCTCCGGGGCAGAAGTAACCGAACGGGGAGGCTACCAGATATGGTTTCTCAAAACCGACTCTCTGGGATGGGGCTGTGCCAGCACAGGCATGGTCTGCGGGCTTGAATCTGTCCTCTACTGAGTGAATCTACGAGTTGGCAGCCAAGGATTGAAATAATAGAATCTTGGAGTCCAGCCCGCCATGCTATGAATGATGAGACTTAGGAATTAAAAGAAATCATTGCAACCATCAAAATATAATTGGCTCAGGAAAGAGTCATCAGCAGATGCTAATTTTAGGCGATATTTTGATGAGGAGATTTGCTTGGTGTTAAAACATCTCCCCACTGATGGCTTATTAGTAGCAAAGGGGAAAAAGTAACTATGCCAGTAGAGAAGTCAGATAGCACCTTGACTAGTGGTCACAATTAACAGCACAGCCAAGAGGCAGTTGGAAATCACAAGCATCCAGTGTGATATCCTGAGAAAGATGCAACATTGCTAGTGTGATATTGGGCCTGATATGCAAAATCTGAATATAATAATGAAAAAAAATCAGGCAAACCCAAGTGAAGGACATGCTAGCAAAAAAAGTTGGGATGGTGCGCAGTATTATTCCACAATGTCAGTGTCATCAGAGAAAAGCAAGGCTGAGGAACCAGCCCAGGTCAAAGGGGCCTAACGAGACGTGAAAACTGAATGCAATTCCCAGCCCTAGACTGGATCCTGCTCTAGAGGGGAAATGTCAAAAAAGGACAATATTGGGTCAATTGATAAAGTCAGAATACAAATGGTAATTCAACAAAAGTATTAGGTTAAAATAAATTTACTGAAGTTGATCACCACTGTGGCTATATAAGAGTCTATCCTTGCTCTCAAATATGCTCCAATATTTAAGAAGAAAGGCAATATGACATATGTAGCTTATTCTCAGATGGTTAGAATATATATATGTGTATATATATATCAAATGGGGCAAAATATTAACAGTAACTGAACCTAGAGAAAGAGAAAAATAGGTCTTTTTTTTGTACTATTCTAGCAATTTGTCTGCATAAATTTTTTTTTCAACTAAAAGGTTAAAATTTAGACAACTTACAATGGCATGCCTTTATAGAAGAGCAGTGTTTAGTGATTAAAATAATGATTTGGAGGTATACTTATTTTCAGGGAGGGTTGTTGCATCATATTGCTAAGCGCAGTAGACATTATATATCATAAGGGACAATTTTTGTTTTAGAAAATACATGTACACACAGCAAAATGGGGTAATAAAATAGTAGTAAGAGGGGTTACCTCCAGATCTCCCCACCCCCAACCTATATGCAACCTCTAATTTTTCTATATTGAGAATGTGCTACTTATAAAAAAAAGAATATATGTTTTAAAATTCAGTCACCATCATAATGTTTAACTGCAAATAGTTTCCCCCCTTTCTTCTTCCAAAGTGATCTTTGGACATCAGACCCCTTCGTACCCCTGTGGTCACATTCCCACACCTTCACACCTTCTTGCCCAGGCGAACCGAAAGGCGGTCCAACAGCATCCACACACACTAGGGCCCTATAGCAGGGCTCTGGATGGGTGAGGGATGGCACGTACCTAGGCACACGATTCCATCGCCGGTGTAGCCTGCCTTGCACACGCACACTCGCCTTCCTGGGGTGGTTCTTTCACAGTCGGCCTTGGCAGAGCAGCCTCCGTTGCTGACCTCACAGGCATTGATAGCTATGGGAGAGAGATGACAAAGCGGAGGGGGGGAGGGGGAGAAACACTGATGCACTTTTACTTGCCATTGAGAGATGGAAATACTTCAAAATGCCAGACACTGGATTAGCTATGGATAATGCAAAAGAATGCAGAGCAGCAGATATCTTTGCTGGTGAAGTCTACCAAACATTAAAAGAAGAGTAAATGCCAAATTTTTACAAACTCTTCCAAAAACTAGAAGAGAAGGGAGGATTTCCCAATTCATTTTATGAGGCCAGTATTTCCCTAATATCAAAACTGGACAAAGCCATCACAAGAAACTACAAACCAATATCCTTTATAAATATAGGAAAAAAGTCCTCAAGAAAATACTTGCAAGTCAAATTCAGAAATGTATAAAAAGGATTATATAGTAGCCCCCCTTATTCATGGGGGATACTTTCTAGACCCCCTCTAACACTGTAGATAATAACAAACCCTATGTATACTGTTTTTTTTTTCTATACATACATACCTATGATAAAGTTTAATTTATAAATTAGGCACAGTAAGAGATTAACAACAATAACTAATAATAAAGTAGAACAGTCACAACAATGTACTGTAATAAAAGTTATGTAAATATGCTCTCTCACTTTCTCTCTCTCAAAATACCTGGAATTTTCCATTTAATATTTTCAGACTGTAGTTGACCACAGATAATGGAAACTATGGAAAGTAAAACTGAATAAGGGTGGGCTACTGCACACTTTCACCAAATGGGGTTGATACTGGAACTCGATGTGGGTTAACGTCTAAACTCAATTAATGCAATACAGCATTTCAATAGAATTAAAGACAAAACTACACAATCATCTCCATAGAAGGAGCAAAAGCATTTGAAAAAAATTCAATGCCTTTCATGATAAAAATACTCGACTGACTAGGAACAAAAGGGAATTTCCTTAACCTGATAAAGGATGTCTATGAAAAACCCACAGCTAAAATCATACTTAATGGTGAAAGACTGAATGCTTCCCCCCGTGATCAGGAACAAGACAAGGATGTCTACTCTTACCACTTCTATTCAGCATTGTACTGGAGATTCCAGCCATAGCAATTAGGCAAGAAAAAGAAACATAAGGCATCCAAATTGGAAAAAAGTAAAACCAGCTCTATTGGCAGATGACATGATACTGTATATGGAAAATCCCAAAGAATCCATTAAAAACCTATTAGAACTAATAAACGAGTTCAGCAAGGTTGCAGGATACAAGAGCGACTGACAGAATCAATTGCATTTCTATACATAGCAATGAACAAACTGAACATGAAATTAAGAAAACAGTTCTACGTACAATAGCATGAAGAAGAATAAAATAGTTCGGAATACATTTAACAAAATATAAAACTTATACCTGAAAGCTGCAAACATTGTTGAAAGAAAATTTTAAAAGATCTAAATAAATAAAAAATATTCTACGTTCAAAATTCCAGCTGACTTCTTTATAGAAATTGACAAGATGATTCTAAAGTTCATATGTAAATTCAAAGGGCCCAGTGTAGTCAAAACAATCTTGAAAAAGCAAAGTTGGAGGTCTCACGCTCCCTAATTTCAAAACACCACAAAGCTTCAATAATAAAGACAGTGTGGGGCTAGCATAAGAATATATATATATTTCCTTATATCCTTAGATCCCTATATTCTATCTATATGTTGTAGAATTGAGAGTTCAGAAATAAACCTATACATCTATGGTCAATTGATTTTCCACAAACGTTCCAAGATTTTTCAATGGGGAGAGGAATAATATTTTCAACAATGATATTGAGACAACTGGATATAAACATGTAAAAGAATGAATGTGTACTTCAATTTTACAACATATACAAAAGTTAATTCAAAGAGGGTCAAAGACCTAGACTCACTTGGAGTCCCAAGGTGTGTGTTTAAGTCTTGGCTTGGCCTTCACTCACTGTGTGACTTTGGACCTGCATTTAATTTATATGAATTTTGGGGTCTACCTGTACAGGTTTATTTATAGGTTTGGGGACTTACATCTGATAATGTATATGAAAGTATTATAGAAATGTCATATTAACTTGTATCTTCTGCTTTTGCTTTCCCCCCCAAAACCAAGGGCAAAAAAACCCCATTCCAGTTACTTGTCCTTCACAGCTCTGTTCACTAGAACACTGTATACTTCCTCGTGCAGGGACCAGAGACGGGTACCTGCATGCTGGGGGAACCCCAGGGTAAGATGGCCTAGAAAGCAGATTTCTGTGCTTATGGCCCAGCTCAGCCACCATCTGGGCCAAAGCTCCAGAGAAAAACGATGCTAAGCGTTTCCATTTTCTAGCACCAAATACGTGTTGGGCACCATAAGCGTATGAGCTCACCCTTACTGAGTGCTCTGTGCCAGGGCTGCATTAAGCACTTCACAGCTACTCATTCAGGTTACCATCCAGCCGCCCAGTGAGGGAGGTTCTCTTATCACCACAACTCACACAGGAAACAATGATCACAGCAGCCAAGCAACTCCCCCAAAGTAGCGCGACTGATAAGAACTTAGATCCAAACTGGGGGAGACTAATGCTGGAGCCGTTTTTAACAACTGCATCATTCTGTCACTCTACACAGACAGGTCATTTCACCCCCAAACTGGCTCTGCAAGGGAGAGAGTTTTATGTTCCTTTTGCAAACGAGCTAAGGGGGCTCAGAGCAGTGAAGAGACCCACCCAAGGCCAGGCGGGTAGCGGAGGAAGGACCAGGCAGGGCTTAGGTCCCTTTCTGCCCCACTCCAGAGTCCCCACGCCCAGGCCACACCCTGGTCAATCAAATCAGTGTTTTGGAAAGCTCTCTCATCTCAGGCCCGCCTGTGAACCACTGCTGGGAGAAACGGGTCCAATCCCCCGACAGTGGTTTCCTGCCCCTGGGCACAGCCAGCTGCCCTGTTCCCCGGTTCAGCAGCGGGGGTTGGTAGCGGCTGCCCGCCAGCGCGCAGGAGCAGAGATCTCCCCACAGCTCCCGCTGGTCCTATCTCCCCGGAGCAAATTCCTCCTTCACTTGCCTGTGCAGACTGTCCCGTTCCCTTGGAATCCTGCCGCACATGTGCACGAGGCTGTGCCATCTGGATTGAGAAGGCAGCTGCCAGGAGAAAGGACAAATGCTGTTTGTAGAAAAACACACGACACCCGCCCCTGTATGGCCAGTGTTCCCGCTCCGGCCCCAGGAGGCTCTCAGAGGCTCTGCCTAAGGATTCAGGGGGAAGGCCCCTCCCTAGCTTGGCTCCAGGCGGCTAAAATTGTAGCTATTATCAGGCAAACTAGAATGTGTATGTGCGGGTACGGGCCCTGGGCTGAGGGGTGGCTGCCCAGCTTCCCAGAGCTACCTGTGTGCTGGGGGCTGTGCCTCACACATGACTTCATGTAACTTACACAATACCCAGCAGCCCTGGCGAGTAGGTATTATTATTGTTCCCAGTTACGGATGAGAAAACCGAGGCTTAGAGGCATCAAATCATCGAGTCAAGGTCACGCAGTCAATGACGATGACAGAGGCTGATCTGAATTCATGTCTAACTCCAGCTACGAGGCTCGTCATTAATTAACCCATTAAGCCCCGCTGGAAGTTAGGAGCACCAAGTTGAAGAGTGGGCGAGGCTTGGCTGTGAACTGGGAGGAAGTTTTGATGAAAGCAAGAGGCCCACTGGGCTCCCTAGGCCTCGGTGAAGGCGTCCCTGTGGCTTGAACTGGGGTGGCGACTGGCATTTTGCCAACATGCTAGGTAACTCAGGTGGCAGCTTGTTCAAAAGGTATCCTCTTTAGAAATACTTCTAGTTTCATATTAAGTTTATCCCAAATCCTCAGATATGGCCCCAGGAGACTACTCCCTTGAGGATAGGGCCTGGGGTGCACACTGTTAGGAAAGGATGCCCTTTGCACGGTCCCCAGAGGAGGCCAAGAAGCTACCTACTTGGCACTGGTGTGGCACGTCCCGTTGCAGTTGTCTTTCGTGATCTCTGGGAAAACAAACCAAAACAATTTCTCTGTCAGCCCTCTTTTATTAAACCTTACTCAAGACCTTCCTTTTAGAACTTGGTGCTAGGAAAAACTTCCCTTCCCTGTTGTAAACGATATGCATCATGTTTACTATGTAAAACTATGGGACCACGGAGGTGGAATGTTTGGCCGTCCCCCCAATCTAATGTTGAAACTAATCCCCAATGTGACGGTATTTGGAGGTAGGGGGCCTTTGGGAGGTGATTAGGTCACGAAGGGTTAGTCCCTTATAAAAGACACCCCAAAGAGCTCCCTTGCCTCTCCTGCCTCAACACAAGAAGACGACAGTCTGCAGCCCAGAAGAGGGCCTTCACCAGAACCCGACCATGAACTTGGACTTCCAGCCTCCAGACTGGGAGATACCAGTTTCTGCTGTTTATGAGCCACCCAGTTTATGATCCTTTGTTGTAGCAGCCTGAATAGACGAAGACATCTCTGTTTCTGAAAGTTCTCTCTGGCAGCAGTGTGGAGTATGGATGCAGGGAAGCATAACAGGACGCAAGGAGACGAATCACAAGGTGACCGGTGAGAGAGGCAGGAGGGAGGGAGGGAAAGACACATGCAAGAAGATGCACATATGAGATGCTCATTGCAGCGTTGTTAGCGATAGCAGAAAATTTGGTTTCTAAAAGCTTGGTACAATCATATTACAGAATACTATACAGAAGCTAAGAAAAGAATGATATTTACCTATATTTATTCAAGTGGAAAGATATCCATTATATATCGGAAAGTGAGAAAGTAGACTACAAAATACTATGCAGAGTACAGCCCTATACACACATTTGTATGCCTATTAAAACGTTGGGAGGCTAATATAGAATATTAATGCTAGCTTTTTCCTGCCTTGGGAATAAGAGTAGGTTCTATTTTCTCCTTTCTGCTTCTCTTTCTTTTACAAACTTTTTGCTGCAAGTAGGAATTACTTTTATTACTCAAGGAAGAAATAAAAATGTCATTTCTATTTTGGAAAGAAAAAAAACATAGCTGCTGAGATGGAGGCTGAGAACAGATCATCAGCACGGAGGGGCGGCTCTCACCACTGTCGCATCTCACTCCTCGCCAGCCGACGTCACATTCACAGGAGCCGTCGCCAGAGGGCCCTTGGCTGCATCTCCCATGGACACAGGAACACACTGGGTGAAAAAACGCCCACACGTCGTCAGACTTCTGAGCTGAGTTCAATGACTCATTGATCATTTACTACAAAGTTCACTTCAGCGCACGTAATTCTCAGCCTGGTTTCGGAGAACAGCTGTCCTTAGCGGAGGGCCGGGCTCACGGGAAGGGCAGGCGGAGCTGAGCAGGCCGAGGGGTGAGTGAGATCACGGTCCAACACGGACCATGGTTTCCAGACTGTGTCGCTCTGTGGGGCAGCGACACAGGCGGTGGGAGTGTCCTCAGCTGAGGTTATCTGAGGATCCAAGGTTACATGCGACCCCTTGGGGTCCCAATATGGGTAGTCTTTAAAAGAAGCCCCATTTGATACTGGGTTTATATAAACCTGGTGTAGCACCCCCTCTCCAACAGCATGGAAATGCCGATTCCTTTGTCACACGGCAGCACCAGGAGCCTCTTTGATAACTGGATGAAAGCGGGGGATGCCTCCCCAGGGAAAAGCATTCAGCCCATGAAGGTCATCTATGGACCCCAGGTTAAGAACTCCTGCACAAATACAAGCAGAGAATCTTCCGCATAACATAGAAAAAGTAGCACTATAATGCCAATTATATATTATATGGCCCAATTACAATGAGCCAACTATACATTGATTTTGCCTGCCTTGGATCAGCTGACAATAAAACAGTAATAGCCAGGTCAAATGTATGGTTTTTAGTACAAGGCAAAAGAAATGCTTTGTTTTCTCATCATGAATTAGGAAACCCCTCCTCCCAAGTCAACCAGGTGTGTCCCTGGGCACAAGAAGCTCAGGGTGAGAATGCAGATGACTTGGCTCAAACAGAGCACTTTTTTTTTTTCTTTTTTGTGTGAAAACATTAAAGCGTTTGTTTCCTGAGGGTGAATAAATAGAGTGATCTTCATATAAAAGACAACATCATTCAAGAGCAGAGCTTTGGAGTCAAGCAAAGTGCGCCATCAAATCTCAGCTCTGCCTCTTTCAGGCATGACCTTGGGGGAAGTCATTCAACCTCTTCGCCTTAATACCCTCACCTGTAAAATGGGCATGACAATGCCTAAGTACATAAGGTTCCTGTGTGGATTAAATGAGATAATGTGCACAAATCTGCTTTTCAGACTATCAAGCACTGTCCAAAACTGAGAGTGTGACTATGAGGACCATGGGCACAGGCAAATACAGGAATGTGGTTAGGATGGGGAGTGTCAACGAACAGGTTGGGGGTGGGGTTGGTAGGTCTCGGTTAGTGGGGAAACACTGCCCTATGTAAACTGCACAACATAAATGATCTTATAATTCACGTGACCATAGAGGTAGATGACCAGCCTGCCTGGCAGCTAGGCCGGGTTACTCCTGTGGCAGCCAGGCCCGGGGGGCAGGGTGCGCACCTTGGTCACAGCGGATGCCGTACTGGCCCTCCACGCAGGTCTCGCAGGCTGTCCCATTGAAGCCCTCTTCGCACTTGCACGTGCCCGTGCCGTCCATTCCGTCCAAGCAGACGCCGTTCCCAAAGCAGGCGTTCCGGGCTTTCCCAGGGCAGGGCTGGCACTGGGGGCCGAAGAAGCCCGCACAGCACTCTCTGGTCTGAAACGAGAGGCCGAGGCTGGGCCCCTGCTTCCATCTCCCGGTTTTGTCCAGCCATGGTACAGAATCTTGGGGTGGGACTGGCTGTGTGCCCTGGGCTGGGACCCCACCATGGAAGGGTTCCCTGAGAACCAGGGAGGCCACGCAATTTCCAGGGGTGCCAGGAATGGACAGAGGCCTCCGCCCAGGAGGTAGGACAGAGGGAAAGGAAACAGGCTTTCACGTCTCAGTCCCCAGTTTCTCCATCATCTGGCTGGATGCTCGGTGTTGACCTCTGTGCTCACCCACAGGGCCACCCGAGCTTCCCGCCCGTCTCGGCTACTTTGAATGAAAATGGTAACGATAGGAAGGAAGCAGAGGAGATGGCAGAAGGCAGCCGTGTAAGGGCACTTTGAAAAACATATGACTGAATTTCCCAAAGCCGCCGCTCTAATGAGAATTATTAAACCATGATACTCACAATGACAGTTTTCACACATTTTGCCTGGCACCCAATGAACACGGATCGCTTGCCCATGAGATAAGTGGTAAAAATACATTTCCTCATTTCATTATCCTACAAAACAGTAATGATCACATCAGTTTCTTAGTTAGGAAAATGTTTTCCAACCTCTGAAGGCAAGTAGGTGGGTGACACGTGGCTGTCTCTCCATGACTGAAATGTTCTAGAAAGGGACAGGGAAAGTTTCTCAGAGCTGCTTCATGAGAAAGAAAGCAGACAAGCACAGCGTTGGCTGCCAGGACACCAGGTGGCAAGGTCCAAGTAATTATACTGTCAGGTAGCAATCTGCAAAAATAACTTTTCCCCAGAGGACAACTCAAGTTAGGAAGAACCAGAGTGAACCAGACAAAAATGTCCTTCCAGCACTACACATGGGTGATCTGAGTCTAGGCTTCTATCTATTTATTGATTTCTATCCTGTCTTGATCTGAGACAATATTAGGCTGCTTATAAAGACTTATCATACACAAGATCACATTAAAACTCAAGTGCGAGAATCAGCACTGTGACCGCGAACATACGATCCCCGTGCCCTGGAAGGTGCATGGGTGTTTATTCTTGCTAATGGTTGGAGCATGATCAGAATTAGCTTTTGCAATAAATAGCTACAAGAAGCACGGGTGGGTAATTGATTCAAGGACACGTCCACCTCCTCCAGGTCTGCCACCTGTTTTTTTGCGAAAATGAGTTGTGTCTTCGCCTGTAAAGGGAAATCAGGCAGGTGGAGCGCCTCAAGGCTGGATTTGGTTTTGGATACAGAAGCTGCCTTCTCGGATAAGAGGTCTTGCTCCTGGCCGCCCCTGGCTACTGGAATATGTAGAAAGTGAAAAACCTCTCCTTGCATTGTGTGTTGGTTGAGAGGAACCCCTGTTTCTATTTATTTATTAATTAAAATTTTGCTTTGGTCCTAAAGAAATGGATTCAAGACTTTAGAAAGATGCATACAACATAAGCAGGTAAAATGAAATGAAAACCAGTGAAGGAATGAGGGAAGTGAAAAGGAAGGGTGCTGGGATTCATTTTCTAATTTGGACCTTTCTGGGACTGGAAATTATTTGATCAAAACAGGAAGGATACTCACTAGCGGTTTACTTCCAAGTGGGCAGATCGGCTGCTGGGGACACTTCCCACACTTTCCCTTGATGAAACAGAGGCAAAGAGGACATGTCACGGTTATTGCTTTTAATGCAAAACAAGGCTGCAAATATATCCCAGACCTCAGAGTGAACCTATTTAATATTCTTCGAGACAAGCTCAGCGGGTGAACCTATTTAATATTCTTCGAGACAAGCACTTGAACTACCTCTGGTCTTGGCTATTTCAGCATCTCTCTCTTCCACGATGTTCTTCTGATGCCGAGCACCCTTTAACGTGTGGAGTATTACCTCATTCAAACCTGAATTTCTTTAACGACAACCCTCATTTATTGCTAACCCATCACTTAGTGAATTGGGCCAGATTCAGTGCCTGGGCTTGGGAGCCCACAGTCCAGCTAGAGGGGTCAGGGTGGAGATAATATATACGCTATTACCAAACTAAGAGCCCAACTTAACATTGACAGAAACTCTTAAGTGTGACTTGTTCCTAAAATAAGAGGAGGTCAAGGCATCCAGCTCTAACTCAGCACCTACCCGAGAGTACAGTGTGTAGTCCTGGCACTGGGGTCACACTGACTGGATTTGAACTCCTTCCCTGCCACTTGTTAGCTCTGTGAACCTGGGTGCATTACTTAGCTTCTCTGTGGTTCATCTCTTCCATCGATAAAATGGGGAGAGCACCTACTTTGTAGGGCACTGTGAGAATTATATGGGTTAATACATGTAAAATGTTTAGAGCAGGGCCTGGAACATACTAAGTGCCCGATGAATGTTAGCAGCTGTTACTATTACTGAAAGATCCTACACCACCCAATGGATGGGAGTGAAAAGTCTCCAATATTGAACTAATCCACTTTCATATTTTCTCTCCTAGTAGACCAGGCTGGGCCAATACCTGCCAAGCACTGCAGTCCCCTCCCTGTGCCTTTGGGTCGGCATGGCACATTTTCCATTTGAGAAAGACCATGGCTTCAGAATCCTGCTCAACACAACCCTCCAGGCAGCCTTTCCCGGGCATCCAAGGTACAACTCATTGCACTAGGTTTTGAGCCCATGGAAGGCAGAGGTCATGGTCAGGTCTTACTTATGTTTGTAGAGTCACAGCCAGGTGTGCGCCTTTGCACATCTGAGATGCTCACTCAGTGTTTTTTGAACTGAATTGAGATATCCTAATAGACGAATCTTACGCTTAAAAATCGAGTAAAAGAAACCAACAGTATTTAATTGCATCATTAGCCTTGGAAATAACTTACTCTTGAAATAGTAGTATGGCTATTATCACATCTATTTTTCTGAATTTCCAGAACTTTCCCCAAGCCATGGATCACTCCCTTGTCAGTGGCTACATTGGTGTAGTTTATTGGAGCTTCATTTACGTAAAGCTGTGAACAAGAGAGTTAAATGTAAATTTTTACTTTTAAGGGAAGTAAGGAAAATGGGGATTGGAGGGTGTCAGCATAACAACAGCCTAAGAGATATTTCAATATTCACCCAGAAGGTAGCACGCTGTAGGGGAAAGAGCTCTGGCCTAGGAGAGGGGAGTCAGAATAGTCCTGCGTCTGACCACCGAGCTGTGTGACCTTGCGCCAGTTGCTTTTCCTCTCTGAATCTCCATGTTCTCTTATGTAAAAGAAACAGGTTGTTTTAGATCATCTCGAAGGTTTCTCTCCATCCCTAAAGCTCATCGGTTTATGATTATTTGAAAAATGTTGAATTGTGATCATTTCATTAGTGACCATTGGCGAAATGGCTCCATGGATGTGCTCAGCTGCCCTGTGGACTTGTGGAGCTGGAGGTGTGACTGTTTCCCTAAACCAAGACGTGGACAGTGAGATTCATAATCCTTACAGCGTGTCTCTGCTTCGTGGTTAGTATGCAATTAACCCTCAGAAGGCTAAGTGACAGTTATAGAAGAACAAAAGTAGCTAACTTTTTATAGAGTTTGTAAAAAGGGTTCCACCAGATAGCATCATCTCCCAGTGTGTGGAGACTGCCCAGGGGTCAGCATTACCCCGTGTTTCCCTTGGGGCTCCTTTGGAGTTTACGGTATATTTGCAGTCTTTACAATCAAGCAATGACAATGTTAATTCATCTGGCTGCTGGACCTTACGTATGGCATTAGGCTCCTATGGCCTGGAACCTGTGCTCCTTCCCGGGAGCTGGGTTTTGCTGGTAGGTTTCCTTGCACCTTGGAGGCTGCTTGGGGACTGTCTGCTGGGTTTGATAGGAATCAGCATTGAAGGGCACCTGTGACTGCTGGGATTCAGAGGCCGCGACTAGTCAGCCGCGCTGGCTATCTGAAGGCTGGTGGCAGGGGGCTCGACAGTCTGGCCTAGTCGCTACTTTACGGTGAAACACAGACCACTGTCTTTTGTGGGTAAGGTGTAGGAAGTCTGGGTGAGGTACTCCCAGTAGGGAAGGGATGGTGGGTGACGGGAGCCGACCCCCATTCCCAGGTCTGGAGCGAGAGGACTGCACCTGGTCATTGTGGAGAAAGAAGCCGAGGAGGAAGGAGGCGCCCAGCATGGTCCCCCGGTGCATGCCGTTGTGCAGGTCGTTCTTCAGCAGCTTCTCCTCCAAGACCACGTGGTACCTGAGTATGTCCTCCCCCTGGGCACACAGAATTGAGTCAGCCAGTGGGCCAGCCAGTCCCCAGCCCCTCCCCAGGCTGCTCCCACATGTCAGGCACTGTGGGCACCGCGGGGGCAACAGCTTGCTGAACCGGAGGTTCTGACCGAGGCATCAGGCCACAATAGACAATAAATATTAGATCTGAGACAGATCACCTTGGAGATCATGTGAGTTTTCCACGTGGGATGCTCAAGAACTCATTAGGAGATCCTAAAGCCCAGACTGAGGGCATGAAAGGCTGGGGAGGATTTCAAAGATGATTTATTTTGGAAAGAGCCGCTAGGAAGAGAGAGTCCCTATACCTCAGCCTGCCTTTTACATCAGGGGTCACGAGAGGAGGTTTGATGGGATGTTTTAAAGGCTTGATCTGTGTCCCCTGCAGAAATGGTGGCCTGTGGGACTGGGGTCACTCAGCCTGAGTGATCTCATGCCAGGGACTGCTGGCAGGCTGGCCCAGCCACAGTGGAGTGAGGAGGGTGTCACTGCACCGGGCCCCTTGCACTCCCAGTGTTGGCTCGGGACAAGTGAATGCTTGTGTCCTGTGGATACACATCCAGGTTCCTGGAACTCCTGCACCCTTGTGCACATGGGCCCAAATGTGTGCTTCCCGGAATAGAAACGAAATACAGTATATGGGCAGCTCCGGCGTGTACACGGGGCAAGTGTCTGCATCAGAGCACCTCCTCAAGACTTTATGTTAAGTATCTGGAGATGGAAAGGAAGTTTCGCCGGAAGAGTGAAATGATACGTGATGGGTGAACTGTAAAATGTTGAGCGTCTGGATCGGCAGAAAGAATTTCCCTGGGTGTCGTTCCCGATACCTACCAGAGTGGTGGCCTTCTTTTCCCGGATGTAGTTCTCAATGGCCTCGTTGTTGGGCGCAAACACCGTGTAAGCGTCGGAAGCCTCGATGGCATTCGCCAGGTTATGTTGCTGTGGCGGAGAGAGACAAGGGCGCGTGAGGGACTCCGCCCCGGTCACCTGAGCAAGGGGGTCGCGCAGAAAACGTGGTACTTGCAATGAGGTAGCCCCGGAAGATGGAGTAGTCAGGCATCTGGTCCAGGCGGGTGAGCAGGTTCGGTAAGGAGGCAGTCAGGCCTCTTTGGGGAACCAGGACCTGGGGAAGGAAGCCCCACAATTCTCTCAGCAGGTGTTGGTGGCACTTGCTACTCTCCGATACCCGGTTGCATGTCACATACCCGTTTACAGTTTTCAGGGCTACGGCCAGTCCCGAGAATGCCTCTGCAAATTTAAAAAAGGCCCCCTTTGCCCTGAGAGTTTGCGGCGCCGACAGGGACGCGTGGCTTGGGGAGCGAAGTGGGCGGCTTTCAGCCTCGCTCCGCCTTTAGGCCAGCTGTTCATGGTGGCCCTGACATAGGGGACCACGGTGTCCAATGCACAGGCGTGGAAGGAGGGCCTCGGGGAGCCAGTGCACCCCGGAGGCTAGGCAGAGAACTGGACCGGTGGGCGTGCATCCGTGAATGTTTTGTGTTCACACAACTTCTTCTTCAGCCCAGGTACTTAGCCATGAGGACCCTCGGCTGCCTCATTCGGGAAGGGAGTACAATTGCACCCACTTTCTCAGGGGCATTGTCAAAATCACATGACCAAATGAGATGAGCCCTGGCCGGTGTGGCGTCCCGTGCACTGGAAGGCCGCTGGTTCGATTCCCGGGCAGGGCACATGCCCAGGTTGCAGGCTTCAGTCGGGGGCGTGCAGGAGGCAGCCAATCGATGTTTCTCTCTCTTACTGATGTTTTTCTCTCCCTCCCTCTTCCTTTCTCTCTAAAAAAATCAATCAAAAAAATCTTTAAAAATATCAAATGAGATGATGTGACTCATGATACTTGTTGCAATGTCTAGGCCCCAGTGGGCCGTCCTTTGTTCCAGCTGTGATTGTACCTGAGGTGAGGTGCTAGTGCTGATGAGGGACACAGAAATGATGCGGCCCCGCCCCGGCGGGACAGGCCATCAGCCTGGGGTTCAGGACCTGTTCCAAAAGGAACAACTACCCAACAGGAGGGCACAGTTAGGCCAGGGGAGCTCCATACCAAGAAAACCCATGGATCTCAGAGGCAGGAGAAGGGAACAAAACCAACATTTACTGAGGGCCCGCTGGGCAGCTCACATCAAGAGAGGGTGGCGTTTAATCCGCACAGGGGAAGCACATGGGGGTTCGTAGAGGTTATGTCACCTGTCCAAGGTCATGCAGCTAGCTAAGTGCCTGAACCCAGGCTCTGTGTGACTCTAGAATTACCCTCTTTACACTGTGTCAACCTTGGTGATATGAGCTGCAGGGATCAGGGAAGGCTTCACAGAGGAGGCAGGCAGGACTCGACTAGCCCCCCAGGATAATAATGCTTAGGATCGGAGACTGGATGAGGTGTTCTGCTATTCTACTAATGAGATTATGTCCATTAAAAGTGTAAATTAGAAGGAGAGGTAATTTTGTGTGTTTTTTATTTTTTATTTTATTTTTTTGTTAATCCTTACCTGAGGATATTTTTTTCATTGATTTTTAGAAAGAGTGGAAAAGAGAGAGAGAGATAGAAACATCGATGTGAGAGAGACACATCCATTGGTTTCCTCCTGCACATGCCCCAACCAGCGCCGGGGATCGAACCTACAACCCAGGTATGTGCCCTTGACGAGGAATGGAACCCTTGACTCTTCGGTGTGTGGGCTGCGGCTCTAACCACTGAGAACACTGGCCAGGGCCTGTGTGTGTGTTTTTAAAAAGGGTTTTCAGTACTCTGGAAAGCCTGGGTTAGACAAGAAAAATACCCTGGAAAAGTAATGTGACTGCATTATATGAAGCCATAAACTAGGCACAGCTCCCCTGTGAGTGAAAAATCACTTGCTCAAAAAAACAACAACAAAAAAACTCACAAAAAATCTGTGTTTTAAGGTCTTTTAGGAATACAAGAGAATTGCATGGTCCTAGCAAAATAATGCACCAAGGAGCTTTACAAAGAGCCTCTCTTTTCTGAATGGAAATAGTTGACCTTTTCTCTAACGTAAAATAAAAAAGTGAGTATATAAGGGCCAAATGAGAATAATTTTAGTTAAAATGCAGTTAGTTAATTGTCTTTTTAATATTCCACCTTTCAAAAGTTTCCAATATACCCTAAATTCTAACTTTAATTTTAAATAAAGATCCTAATACAGCGACTAAAAATTATAGTAGAGTTTCAGTTTTGCATGATACTTTATTTTCTATTTTACATCTTTGAATACTGTTGAATTGCATCTTAGAAGAAAATGAAAATGTCACAATACCCTTTCTACCCTTTCCCACTTTTCCTAGGGCATCCCCCACCCCATTGTCTTAGGGTGCAATACTGGCGAAGTGATACCTAAGCACTTGCCCCTCCTGCAGTTCTTGATTATATGCCATTTGGACGTTGGGACTTCCCAATGCTGAGGTCCTTGTGTGCCTCATAAGATGTTCCCATAAATAAGAAATATACTCTATGTGGCCACTCCTTATATAGGACCCATTGCAGAACAAGGGCTGAGTAGATAGTAACTGAGTCCGACTGAATGAGCAGAGCCTCTAAATGGCCTTAAAAGAAAAGCAATGAAGCACAATGCAGGCTGCTTTCATATTATGGCTAAAAATTTATCCCCCAACCCCTGCAAACATACTGTCCAGGAGGGCAAACAAAAGAAGAGAAGCTACCTGCGTGCGAGGATGGACTTCGTACCTTGTTGATGACATGTATCACTCCGTTGGTGGCTGCGTTGTCACCATCCACGATGGATGCTCCTTCAATTGTGATGTTCTGTAAATGAAAACCACAGTCCAAAGATGAGTCTCCGTAGAGAACACCTAGGGATCTATGGTAATTCTGGGTTTTCCACTTTCTGAGAAGGAGTAACCTTCACCCTTTTGGACCATGACCCGCCTTTAGAAATATCTTTAAATTGTGACCCATTAGACATATCACACTCACATATGCACACACAATCAAAATGAACTAGTGCTTTCCTCTACTATGTGGGAGGCAGCTGACCATTGATTCCATTCCATTCCATTCTATTTCATTAAAAAAGTGCTGGCCAAGGTCACTAACGTGACCCTGCTGTTTGAAAAACACTGTAGACAATGTTGTAGGTTGAAGTGTCTTCCCTCCTTTCCCCCAAATCCATAAGCTGGAGTCCTAACCCCCAGGATGTCAGAATGTGCCCTTATTTGGAGGTAAGGTCTTTACAGCAGTAATCAAGTTAAAATGAGGTCATTAGAATGAGCCTTAATCGAATATGGCTGGTGTCTATATAAGAAGAGGGAATTTGGACATAGGTATATGGGGAGTCTGCCGTATGAACATGGGACAGTCACCTACAAGACAGCCTGCAGCAGTTCCCTCTACAGCCCTCAGAAGGAGTCAGCTCTCCCCATCCCTTGATTTTGGACTTCTAGCCTCCAGAAGAGTGACAAAAATCACTGATATTTGAGCCACCCAGTCTGTGGTACTTTGGTATAGCAGCCCTAGCAAACTCATACAGACACTAACTGACTTTCCTGGTCAGAATCCAACTATTTATCAAGAATAATAATTACAAGGTGGAATGGAGCTAAGTAAAACCCAACCTACGCACCCACCTAGTCACCAACCAACCACAACAACTAGGCTCCACCCTCTCTGGTTTCTCTGGTTTCCTCTCATCTCCCCACCATTACCCTCTATTTGAAATTCCTCCTGGGCACTTTGGGTGCAAAGGGGACTTGCCTCACCCTGAGCATCTCCAAAGTCAAATCAGCAGAGGCCCTGAAGAGAACATTCCTGCGCCACCTTGCACATCTCTTTTGGTTAAAGGGAGACATTTACATCAGGCATAGGAATAAACTCATTAAAAATGGGCCTTTGATGGTTAGATCAGAGGTCTTGGTTGATTTATCTTTGAATCTATAGAGCCTGACCAGGTTGGGTGTTCACTGAATGCTTGTCAAGGGAATCAGTGACTTAAAACACTGATAGAAAATAACCTCAGATCTGATAATATGTATGTAATGCACTAGAATTATAATAACACGTAAAGAATCCATGGGACCATACGTAACTCTTTCCTGCTTCCTAAAAGGAATTATCTGGCGAAGCACACACATTTGGGTGGCACTAGGCATGGAGCCTTTTCATGGAGCTCACACTGCTCACTAGGCAGCAGAGATGTTTAGAGCAGCCTCTGGAACCTTCTGACTGTGCCCGTGGCCCACTGACGCAGCAGTCCCCACTCTCCAACCGAATCTTCATTCTCATCTTGCGAGATTCATAGAAAGAGTTTTAAGACACTGCCACGGGCAGCAGGGCAACCGCACGTCCTCGGGGAAGGCAAACCCAAGCCCTTGCCACGCTGTGCTGGGTGCCAGGAGGCGAGCGTCTGTAGGGCGCGGCTCTCCCTTGGGGGCCGCCCTAACTCCAGCACTTCGACCGGTTCCCGGGGCACAGCAGGCACTCAAGAAACATGTGCTGACTGACTCACCCGAACCGATATAAAATTTTAGTGACCTGTAATGACTCAATCAGTAGGTTACAGTAACAAGCTCTTGGTTAACTACACATAAAAATCAAAGTGGAGAAACTGCCCGACCTTCACCCAGAAGAATGGAAAGATCTGACTTTCTGGATGAGTGTGGTCAGTCAGGAAGTGCCTTGTGGCTAAACAGTAGGCAGAGGGTGGCATTTCATAGGGTCACTGCTGTAGAGTAACTGTGTGTGTGTGTGTGTGTGTGAGATGATTGTTGAAGCTGGATGATGCCTACATGGATGTAGAGGTCCTATTCTTGGCCTATTTTGGCTCATGTTTGGAAATTTTCGCAACACAAAGAATTTAAAAGTACAATATGAATGTAATTGACGTTTCCACTACCCAGCCCAATAAAGTGCTTTCTTACCCCATCTGCCTTCATCAGGTGAAGGAAGTTGCCCTGCAAAGACGTTGCCAGCATGTCAGAAGATGACAGAGTCTGCAGATCTGCCACTCCATACGTGCCTAGGAGTGTGTGGTATCTGAAAAAACAGTCCACAGGGCTGTAATGAATATCAATGCATGCGGCAGAATCTCTGAGTAATTTAAAAAGTGGTTCTGGAGCCAGGCTGCCAGATTCAAAACCTCCCCCTGCAATGATCAGTCAGGGCACCTGTGGGTTAGTTACATAATTACCTCATACCTCAGTTTCCACATCTGTAGAATGGGAATAATTATAATGCCCATCTTCTAGTGTCATTGGGAAGATTAACTGAGTTATATGTAAAGCAGTTAGCCTAGAATGGGCTGTCAATAATGTCAACTATTGCCATCCTGGGGGGTGGTGAGGGGAGCCTCACAGCATGTCCAGTGCCATGAATCTCAAGGACCATGTGGCTTCCCTCCATTGAACTTGTTCACACTGATGCCAGTAAGAGATCATGAAGAAGAGAATGCATAATACCTACTTTACCAGGGCTGGAATATTGCTCTTGGACAACCAAAAGGCTTTCTCATCTTGGTCCATGTCCTCAATAGCTTGTTGGGAAGGCACGAGGACAGTGAGGTTTGAGGCAGCTGACAGCATGGGATGTAGAGAAGCATTCTGAATCACAGAAGGAAAAAAGTGGCCAGGCTCATATTAGGGGACAGACCGGGGCTGACTTAATGCTTGGCAGAGATGACCATTTCCCTTTGATGTGATTTCAGGGACACTGGGAAGGTCCTAGGGACCGCTTTCGCAAATCCTTCCTTTTATTTAATTGTGTGAACCTTGACAAAAGGCAAATTTTCCTGATCAAGTCACATTCTGCTTCATTATCAGTCATTTACCCTTTAGTCTAAATGAAGAGAGAATAGCCTTGACAGGATCACGCATGTGTGTGCATGTGTGTGCATGTGTGTGCATGCGTATGTGCAGAGAACCTTGGGAATCCTTGGGACCTTTGGAATAGGATAGTGGGGAGATTATAGGAACAGGTTCAGCCTGGGAGAGAGACTGGAGGCCTGAAATCGAACAAATAAAAGCCCTGTTTTGTAGTGTTTGCTGACTTCTGTGGCATAAATATTCCCAGCTGAATTCAAACTGGCAACAGGGCAGTGGGGCTGGCAAAGGTGTGTTCTCTGAGCTGGGATGAGCTGGGTCTGGAACACCCCTGGGCAAGCTTCTGTGTGTGGGGTGGGTCTATGTGGAAATCAATGTGCTAACAGGACTCTCAGTCCCTGCTGCTCCATGTGATGGGGTGAGAGAGGTCCCACAGAGAAGCAGCAAGAGGCTGTCCTGCTGTGGGTGCTGGCCAGGCCCTACCTGTCTTTGCACATGTCCATTCGAAGGGGATAAACCACCTGTTTGATGGCTGGCTGGGCTGGTCACCTTGGCCCCCTCAGGCAAAGATGACAGAGATTCAGAGGACTGAGTAGAGTGGGGGCTGGGCTCTTTGTTATAGGACTTTCCAGGGGAGAGGGCAAAGCTCCCCCAGGCATGTTGGGCTGAGAGCTAAGGACACATGAAGTTTTCCAGATTGCAACTGCAAATCCCGTCTCTAACTTGGTGAGTTCCAGTGGTGAATTATGTGGACTTTTTACAGAAGGCCTCTGTGGTGAATGAAGCTAGACATGCATATTTGAATTGGTTGAAATGTTGACCACCCCAGCTGATCCTAGACCAGACTTCTTAGCGCTGGTTTCATGTCAGAATCACCTGGGAAGCTGTCAGACTACAGATGCCCAGGGCAACCCTCTGGCCAGTCAGATCAGGGTGTCTGGGGCGGGTGTCTAGGCATGGCGATTTACAGAATGTGTCCCATGTGACTCTAAAGGGCAGCCAGGGTTGAGAACCTCTGCTCTAGACAATGGCCCTCCCTCCTCCTACCAGCTGCATTTTTAGTTTCCCATTGTATACATTCCAAATTTCTAAAATTACATACATTCCAGCAAAGGTACTCACGTTTATCCACTGGTTAAATATAGCTGCCGCGGAGAGAAATGACAATTCCTTGTTCACACCGTGCGGGGGAGGGAGAGAGGAGAGAGAGACGAGAGAAGGAACAGTGAGGGGCATAATCTGGGCGTTTCTGGGGGCTCGCTCTCCCTGCCGCCTCCTTGACCCAACATGAACGGTTGAATTTCCACGCTGCCAGAGCTGCTCATTTCTTTCATGCTCTGTGGTTCTACTGTCCTCTCTATTTGAGGTAAAGAAGTAATTCCAGAAACTTCAAACGGAACAACAGCCTGAAGGTCTTCCAAATCAGAATTTAGGGTGTAAGAACATGGCCACCCACCCTAAGGGGGGTCACAGAGCTCAGTAAAGACCCCACGTTCAGAGCCGATGTTGAAGAGTGGCTTGGAGCATGGAGCCAAAGTTCCTTAGGCAAGCGACTTTGTCTCTCTGGGCCTCAATTTTCTCATCTGTACAATGGGGATATTGAAAGCCCAACTCTTAGGGCTGATGTTCGAATGGGAACAGTTAATGTTTTTATAGTGCTCAGAATAGAGGCTGGCAGGTGCTTCTTTTTAATTTCTCCCATGGAATTGATTAATGAACATATATACTGAACCACCATGACTGGTACCAGGAGGGAATGTACAGGAGAGCATTTTAAACAATCAAACACCATGACATCGGCAATACCAATGATAATATGCAAATTTCATAAAGACAATACATCTCAGCACTGTCTCCAAGTCGTTTTGAAAGTAGCTGAGGTTATTAAGTTAGTAAATACCTGTTAAAAAGTAAATCAGTAAACAGGTAAGTGTAAGAGCTGAGATGCTCATGTCTTGCCTTAAAGGAGCTGCTTTAAGGGAGAGGAGGCCACGAGTTGCACCTGGACTGATGGCAGAAAGACCAGAGGCTGAGCCCGTGGGAGAGGGGAGCAGGGCTGGCATGGAGCTGGGAAGCCACAGCTAAGCTCAGGCTCTGCTCAGCTCCTTGCAGGGAAAGTGAGTTGAGCCTGTGTGAAGGTCCCCGTTGTCCCAGATGAGTACTGAGACTTCATCTTGTTTTCTGTGGGAGGAGGGGACACTGTGAAAGCAGGGGTCAGGGTTTTAAGTAAGGTTTTGGTTTTAGATAATGTGGCCCATGGGCGGTGCAGAGAAAACGCTGGGCCTACGCTCCACGGTCTGGGTATTCCAGGCCCAACAGGGTGAGTAGAAGGAACAGTGTGAAGTGAAGGGTGGAAAGGACCATGGCTAGGCAGAATGGCCGAGGGTCCGGTGCTGCAGCCAGACCTGGGGAACAAGGAGCCCAGCCCGAGGGGGGCTCTGAGTTTGGGCAGGAGGCAGGTCCTGAGGTTTGTTAGACCAAGGGTTTCAGCTGAGCAGAGGGACAGCAAGCGAACTGCAGTGAGTCGAACGAAAAGCAAGTGATGAGAAAATTCCTGATTTACTCTACTTCTCATGTCAACCAATCTTTATAAACAGTGGGAGTGAAGCAGGAAACAAGGCGAAGACCTGCCCTCAAGAGTTTACAGCCCAGTGGAGGGGAAACAGTTAGATGTGTGCGCAGGGAGAGCTCTGCGCGACAGGCACTAAGCTCATAGAATACTTTCCACTGGTGGTGAAGGGCTTGGGCTCGGCGCTTAGGCAGCTGAGGGGCCTTAGGCAAATTTGCTCCGTGATCATGGTATTCCCCCTGCCAGGTAAGTATAGGCAAATTTTCCTAGTTTCTCAGTTTCTTCATCTACAAAATGGGCATAATAGCAGCGGCAACCTCAGAGGTCGTCATGATGTTTAAATGGGGTGCCTGCGTGTTAAGGACTTAGTAAGATGGGTGGTAAACAGAAGGTGTTCTCCCCCCCCCCCCCGTGTGGTCAGTGCAGGGGGCTCTGGGTACCAATAGGGGGCACACAACCCAGGTAGGAGCACGCTGAGAGCTCAGCAGAGGCCATTCAGTCGTCCATTTGGGAATGGAAAGACGTGGAATGACCAGAAAAGGAAGCCAGGACTGCTTGGTACACAGCAGGGGCCAAATAAAAGTTAGCTCCCTCAGCCTGTAGAAAACATCTACCACCCGGGAGAGGCAGCCGGCTTCCTAGAAAGTCTCCTGGAGCACTTGGTGTGCACAGCGCTACCAAGGCATCCTAGGAGCATTTTTAGAGAGCTCCGTCTTTGTCATGCGGCCCTGGGGTGACCCTTGGGGACTTACCACCGCCGCATTCCCGTAGCACAGGAAGCCGTCGCCCTCGTAGCCCTCTCGGCAGACACAGCGCCAGGCGCCAGAAGTGAGCTGACAGCTGGCCTGGGGAAAGGGAGATGAAAGATGGCTGGGCCTCCTAACTGAGGAGCTAGATATGGGCTACATCCGTGAGACGCTGGGCCCCACCTATGGTGAGAATTGCAAATTTGGGGTTGAAAGATGGTAGAAATAATCTGCAGACTCTTCCACGTTGCAATGAGAGTCTCCGGTCTGCACGTTTGGTGCAGCTTTTCCTTAATCGCGGGTTAAGTTCTTTCTTTCCAACCCTGCCAGGTTTAGCAAGTAAAAACACAGGATACACAGCTTATTGGAATTTCAGATAAATGAATGTGTTTTAGTGCAAGCATGTCCCCTGCCATGCTTGGGGGCACCCTTGTTCTGGAAAAAGATTCATTGTGTATCTGAAATTCAGATCTAACTGGGAATCCTGTATCTTGTCTGGCAGTCAGATGTTGGTTCCTCCAAGCTTTGTAATGGACTGAAAGTTACAATAGCTACTCCCATTCTGCTGAGGGACACCCTTTGGGAGTAAGAGAGATTTTGTTCATTTCTAGGCTCCAATAAGAAATAACTTGACTTTCTTTGTCAAATAATTTTTAAAAAATATATATTTATTGGTTTCAGAGAGAGGGAGGGAGAGGGGGGGAGAGAGAGAAACATCAATGATAAGAGAGTGACTGATTGACTGCCTCCTACACACCCCCTGCTGGGGATCGAGCCCCAAACCTGGGCATATGCCCTGACCGGGAATCGAACCGTGATCTCCTGGATCCTAGGTGGATGTTCAACCGCTGAGCCACGCCAGCTGGGCCTCAAATAATTTTGTTTAGTAAGGATAAAAGAAATCAAGAAACTCACCAAGGGATGGCATTTCCCAGTTTGTTCCAAGCAGGAGGTTACTGGTTCACAGTCTATCCCATTGCCTCGAAATCCTGTCTCGCATTCACACTCGTTCTGTAATTAACAAGGACAGAGTCGCGGCAGAGACAGCTGCCGTCCCCGCCGTGCCCCTCCGCGGTGCTGAGAAATGAGCTGCGGAAGCCATGGCGGCCCCGCCCTCCTGGGGAACAGCATTAACGTCTTTCGATTTTTTTTAGGCTTCAGATTCCAGAGCTGTTGGTCATCCATGTTCCACATTAAATTTTCAATCTGATAGTTTTTTCGTACTTTCATTTTGAATTTATTACCCCAGAAGAGCCATATGGAGAGCCTCAGAGAACTTAGACTCTAAAGAGAATCACATTGGAAAATTGGCCCCTCTCCCTAAGAGGGAAGGGTTAAGTAAGTCATGAGGTAGCCGTGTGGGGAGATCCATGCGCAGGGCCATTGCTAGACTAGGAGGCACTTGGCGTAATTTAAGATAGGCATCCCTCTGAGCAGGCGAATCTGAGTAAGGCAACACCCCTACATGGACAACTGGAACCTCAGAATAGGACCTTATTTGGAGAGAAGATTGTTTTTATGTAATTAGTTCAGTTAAGATGAGGTCATACTGGAGTAGGGTTGGTCTCTCATCCAACATGACTGGTGTCCTTACAGAAAAGGGGAGATTTAGACACAGAAACACACAGGGGGAGAGCACCATGCAGACAGGGAGCAGAAACCATGGTGATGCACATATAAGCCAAGGAACCCCAAAGATCACCAGCAAGCCACCCAGAGCTAGGACAGGGGCACGGGGCAGGTTCTTCACAGCCCTTAGAAGGAACCAAACTGGCCGACACCTTGATCTTGGACCTCTAGCCTCCAGACCTGTGACACAATACAGTTTGGCTGTTCAGTGCCACCCAGTTAGTGACACTGTGTTATGGCAGCTCTAGCAAACTAATACAGATACTGAGAAATTGTTTTTTTTTTTTTTCTCAAAGGCAGCCTGGGAACCCAGATGAGTCAAAAGCCAATACAAGTGTTTGCTAGATGCCTGGTAAGACTCAAGACGGCAGTGAGCTCTTTCATGACCGGTACTTTTCCGTGGCTGCAATCCTATGCAGTGTCATCACCTCTCCTGGGTTGGACCAACTCCTAAGCAGTAGCTTTTTCTGCCTCAGCCTCCCTTAAAGGAGGCTACATGAAAATGATCGACAAACTGTGGTGCTACAGAAATAGAAAGTGTGGCCGACGATGGCGACGAAGAGGGCAGCTCTGAGGTGAGCTGTCTGGGTGGGAACCTCACACCGTGACTTATTTTCTGTGTGATCTGAGCACAGTTTTAGCCTCTCTGTGCCTCTTTTCTCAGATGGACTAATAATAATACCCATGTGGCACCTAAAGCAAAAATGAACAAGTATGACAACATGGAACTAAAAAGCTTCTACGCAGCAAGGGAAACCATCAGCACAATGAAAAGGCAACCTACTGAATAGGAGAAAATATCTGCAAGTCATATCTGATACGGGGTTAATATAAAACATATAAACAACTCATACAGCTAAATAGCAAAAAACCAAAAATCTGAATAAAACACGGGTAGAAGATCTGAATAGACATTGTTTTAAAAGAAGACATACAGATGGCCAACAGGCACATCAAAAATGCTCAGCACCACTAATCAGCAGGAAATGCAAATCGAAACCACAATGAGCCATCACCTCACACCTGCGAGAATGGCCATCCTCAAAAAGACAGGAAATAACAAGTGTTGGTGAGGACTTGGGGAATGGGGAGCCCTGGTGCTCTATGGATGGGAACGGAAGCTGGTGCAGCCACTGTGAAAAAAGTATGGAGGTTATTAAAAAATTAAAAGTGGAACTAGCATATGATGCAGCAATTCCACTTCTGGGTATTATCTGAAGAAAACAAAACACTAACGTGGAAAGGTATCTGCACTCCCATGTTCTTTGCAGCACTATTTCCAATAGCCATGGTATGGAAGCAACCTAAGTGTCCACTGACATGAACAGATAAAGATATGTGTACGATATATGTATGTACACACAACACAGTGAAATATTACTCAACCATAAGCAGGAATGAAATCTTGCCGTCTGCAGCAACATCACAGATGGGCCTTGAGTGCATTATGCTAAGTAAAATAAGCTAGATAAAGAAAGACAAATACTGTATTATCTCACTTTAGGTGAAATCTAAAAGACCCCCACCCTAAACCAAGATCTTAGAAACAGAGAACAGATTGGTGGTTTCCAGAGATATTTTTATGTTCAGAGGGAAGCGAGCCATTGCAGGCATCCGGCCTCCCCTTTGCTCTCTGCCACGTCACACCTACCTGCCCAGGGCCCACGTACAGACAGGTGGCGTTGTCATGGCAGCCACCAGCGCTGGGCAGCAGGCAGTTGTTGATCTCTGAGCAGTCCCTTCCGTCCCCGGTCCATCCCTGCTGGCACACGCAGGTGTGGGTCCCCACGCCAGTTTTCACGCACTCTGCCTGCAGGAGGGAAAAAAGAATCAAAGCTTCGGAAACCTCAGTCCAGCTGCGTGATTCCAAAAGCAAGAAAGGGTTTTCAGAGGTACATTCTAGGAACACATTTACATGGAGCTCAGTGGAAAAGATGAGATGGTTGAAAGAGCAAAATTACTTGGAGTGGGCCAGCTAATGGCCACCACTAACATCACTGTCATTTTGTTGAGCCAGGGACTGCTCCTAATATTTTGTAGGTGTGAGCCACCATCCTGAGGAAGGTATTGTCATTACAGATAAGGAATCTGAGGCCCAGAGGAGTTAAGTGACTTGCCCAAGGACACACAGCTACAAAGAGGCACAAACCCAGGTCTATATGATGCTGAAGCCCACGCTCCTAATCACTGTACCTTTCCTTAGGATGACCACTCCAGGAGGTGGAAGGACACGGCGAGCGGGACAGAGGCACAAGGTGAGTTGTTGAGATGAGGCTGCTGAGTGGGTAGGACTCACCCCAGGGGAGTCCCACGGGCGGGGGCAAGGCACTGCGGCTGATCCCTTCCTCAGAGCAGGGGGAGTTACTGAGGGGCCGTCAGCATGGGAGAGACACAGTCTGACCGACTTCAAGTCCTTCTGACTGTGGCTGGACAAGGAATGTACTGACGGGTCAGGAGAGACAGCAGGGGGACCCGTCGTTAGACTTCAGCTAAAGGATGAAGGTGACTAGGGCCAGGTGGCGGTGGTGATATTCGAAAGGCATCAGTGAAAGCAATGGTGGCTCTGGCTATACCCTGGCAACAATAGGACTTAGGGCAAGTCACTTAACGTCCCCAGGCCTCAGTTTCCTAATCAGTAAGGTGGGGATAACAAAGTCGCTTCATTGGGCTGGTGGGGGAGCAGGTGAGGCTGCACACGGGAAAGTCGCTTGGAAGCCGTAGCGCCCCTGCTCCCCCTGAACGTGTGGAGTTAGGAAGTGGAGACTCACAGAAGGTACCCGGCACCGTCTTTCAAATGTAAGGTTCAAGACCTTGCCTTTCGGAAGGCATTCCCTCAGGAACTCCTAAAAAACCAGGCAGTTTGAAAATAAAATCCACCACTCACATTTCGGCTGCAGCCCCCTGCAGTTAATCCCATGCAAGGGTCCGTCTCTGAACAGAGGCTTCCGTCCCCTTCGTATCCTGCTTTGCAAACACAGCTGCCAAGGAGAGGGGTTCACAAAATCAGCCCCAGAAATGTGGGCACCCACCACCCGAAGACGGCTGGCCAGCCAGGGGTCCAGGGCTCGACCTGTGTACCAGGGTGGTCTTGGGCACTTCTGGGGTCTGTAGTCAGGCAGACCTAGGTGGGAATCCAGGCCCCACCTCTCGGCAGTCGTGTAGCCCTGGGCAAGTCCCTTAACTTCTGGGAAACTTTGTTTTCTCATCCGGAAAATGGGTCTAATCATACCGCCTCCCTCCTGAGGCTGTGGTGAAGATTAAACAGCTAATGGGCATGGAGCACTTAGCAGGGAGCTTGCCCCTTAGAAGCTCAGCATCTGGCAGCTTTTCTGCTCATACTGGGCTAGAATCTGCCTCTTTACAATTCCAGGTATTATCTCTGGTTTATGAGAGGACTCTACCCTCTCTTCTATGCGACAGCTCTTGAACGACATGTAAATGACGGTCACCTGAGACCTCCCTTCTCTCCCTTTCTTAGTCCCTCAGTTTATTTATTTTCCCCAAACACAACGTTCTCAGATGTCTCATTCTGTGAGTTGAAACAGTTTCCTGACCCCTCACTCTCTCAGACACCCATCTCAACATGTTCCACCGTGGTACTTTCACCATTAAACTCAGGGCAAGGCTCACCCATTATCTATCGAGTGCCTGTGACAGGTGCTGGGACGCTGTGTGGCTCCATCACACCCCCATATTTCTACTGTAAACTGTGCTTCACAGAAAATAAAAATAATATTTTTCATATATCAAGGCCCCTAGAGGAATAGGTACTTTATCTGGTACCCAAATGGAGACTTAGTCTGACCTGTTCCAACGCTGACTTACCTAAGCTTATGTAGGATAGACAGACCCACATCCATAGTCCTTTGTGGGTGATTTAAGAAGTTTTAAGGGCATTTTGATCACTGTGGTTTTGGCCCTACGCACCTATGTAGACCCTAATTCCTAGGAAGATGCATTTCTGTAGTAAACAGTGGAAGGGATAAGACAGTCTCTGCCCCATGGTGGAGGAGACAGGCTGCAGACAGGTAAGCATAGAACTATATAATTACAAATTAAGAAAAGCGCTGTAGAATCCAGACACCCTCTGCATTTCCCAGGATATTTGGGGGGTGGTTACTGACTTTGCACCAAATCTGCCTGGAGAGGAAATTTTCTCTCCTAGCCATGAATTACATTGACATTAAGGAAACAAATAATGATCCAATGACTAAAGACCCCATGTCCTGTCAGATGCCTTGAACAGGGGAGTTATTATTAATGGCCTTAGAAAGTACAGGTGTTTTTCAAGGGTTGGAAAGTTGGTGGACGAATCTTCATTTCCTTCAGATGAGAGATGGTAATAATTATAGTTTCCATGACTCAATATCTATCATGTACTAGCCCTGGTGCTGGGTGCACCTACGATCTCCACACCTGCCCTGCTAGGTGGGTAGCATCTCCCTTATTGTACTGATGAGGAAAGTGAGGCTCAGAGAGTTAAGTAACTTGCTCAAGGCCACACAGCTGGCAAGTTTCAAAGGAGGGAGTAGAGCGTTAGCCTGAGGTTGCCTCCACTAAGGCCACACTGGCAGTTGGAGAGAACAGGCCAGCGTATATGGGCTGGGACTGTTTACAGGTAGTAGAATGGCCATAGGCCACTAAGGGCGGTGCCCCCTTCCCCAGACCCACCTTGCTGTCCCGTTGCTGTATTCACAGGTGGCGTGGATGTGGCAGAACTGCACGTAGGGCCCACAGGCTGAGGTCTGCTTGTGGCAGAATCTCCCGGCGGAGCCCTCTCTGCACGTGCCGGCGAGGCAGGCCCCGTCACTGTCCACCCGGTTATCGCATGTCCCCAAAAGGCACAGGCATTCTGGGAGAGGAGGGAGAGGGACAGTCAGGGCCTGGGGACAAGCTCAGTCTCGAGCGCGTGGGTCATGGAGGACAGGGCCACCTCCCCTCACCCCCACTCACTCCAGTCAGAGCAGAACCTGGGGCTGAGCAGGGGACGCCTCTGAGTGCTGTTTTTTAGGGTCTCAGGCATTTCTCAGGGTGCCTGGGACAGCTTGTGGTGAGGGGGACTGTCCCATCAAGGATGAGAAAAACCTGGACTCTGGGCTGCTTTACATGCACGTGTGTGGGGTGTGGTGGGGCCCAGGGAGGGTTGTGATGGTGTGAAAGCAGCGAGCAACTCGATTTTCATCTAGTTCATGGTTGGAGCTCATGGTTCTAGTTTAGTCTGGAAATGTCTCACCTTTTCATGAAGACATTTTGGAATAAATAGAAGTGGTCTCTTGTGGCCCCTGATGCCAGCTCACTGAATTCTTCACTGGCCTTGTTCTAGGCACTGGGCCAGCATTTAACCTGTACCATCTCATCAATGGTCACCAGCCTCGGGAGGTAGGTACTTTTATCATTCCCATTTCCCCGATGAGAAAACTGAGGCCCAGAGAGGTGCAGCAAATTGCCTAACTTGCTGCTCAGTCCCCAAGCATGGGCTTGAACTCAGGCCTTCAAAGGCCATTTCTATTAGTGACCGTGTGTAAACACAACAGATCAGTATATTCACGGGCATTTCCACTTGCCTGTGTCATTTTAAACTTTAGCTCCTTGCTTTGCTTTTGATTATAATTATAAATTGCAATGCGAGCCAGCTCATCAGACTCAGGCTCCTAAGCACGCGGGAGGGAATGATTCTCAAAGGCAGGTGGCGAGGATTTGGGGGCTGGAAATGGATCAGAAATGAAGGAACCTGTGCCTTTGCCCCAGCAGGGATTGATGGGAGAGAAATGAGCTTGGGTGCTTGGAGCCAGCATTCAGGAGAGAGGAGAAACACAGCGAGGGGGATAGAAAAGCACAGCTGGACTTGAAACAAAAGAGACTTTTAAGCAAGCCAGTGCTTCGTTCGCAAGGAACATGAGCCCAGAAAGGAGGCTCCCTGCCTGCGATGGGGGTGGCCCTGGGCCTGGAATGAGAGGTGTTCGAGAGGGAAGCCCAGCACGGCTGCCCCGGCCTCGACGGCCTGCCCCGGCCTCCTGAACGCGTCAATGTTAGCAGGCTTTGCAATCAACCCGATTTTTATTTTCTCAGAAGCCTTATTTGGCAAAAAGGACATGGGCCTAAGATCAGCAGCCCTGACCGCGAGCTCTGGTTTGCTGTCCATTTTAAGAGGAAGCGAAAACATCAGAACAAGGTAGGAGAGGGGAAGGCTGAGCACTTTGTACCAAATGAGTGAAGGCAGCAGTAACAGCAATAAGAAGGGCTTCATTTTGTTTATTTCTTTTGATTAGAGATTATCACTCTTTATTTGGTTGGTTTGTGGCGGCGGCTTCATGAATTATTTGCCAGGCGCAAGCTCTGTGCTAAAGCCCTAAGTGATGATCCCACTGATCCGTGACCTATGAAGCGGGCACCAGCGTTATCTTGATTTTATAGATGGGAAAACTGAGGCTCAACGAGAGGCTTTTTCTAAGGTCGTGTGGCCAGTAGGTAGCACAGCGTGGACTTAGCTTCAGTTGGCTTTGGCTCCACAGCCAGCTCTGATCCTTTCCCTTTATTTTTGTTACTTCCAATCTCAGAAGTATGTATCTAAATATATTTATATGCATAAACATACACCTAATGTATTTTAAAGAACGCAATGCATTTTCCTAAGCTTGTATAACTGCATTTTTTCATTGTCTATTGTTGTGCAACTTTCTACATTTTCTATAAGCTTCTTGAAGTTTATGTCACTGAGCTGAGAATTATAGCAACAGTAGCTACAATAGCATAATAAAGGCCAGTGTATCGGGAGTGCACGCTGTGTGCTAGGCATTGTTCCAAGGCACGTGCTTTCTGTTTATAACTGTACCGATTGTCCGAGGTAGTATTATTATTCCCATTTTGTAGGCAAGGAAACTGAGTCCTAGAGAGGTGTAGTAACTTGCCCAAGGTTGCACATTTTGCAAAGGGAGGAGCTGATGGAAGTGGACATCTTGGAAGGCAGGGAGCGAGGCTGTTTCTTTATATGGAACCCAGCATCACTTCTGGTATGTGGGGAAACCTTAGAGGCTGGTTTTGAAAGTGTGGTCCCCTGACCAGCAGTGGTCAGCCTTCCCAGGGGATTTTTTGGAAATGCAAATTCTCAAATACCACCCCGGGCCCATCGTCTCAGAGGCTCTGTGGTGGGGCCCAGCAATCTGGCCCGTGCTACAGCTTCAGAACAAGCGCTTAAGAAATGCCCCGTGGTGAGGGCCTTCCCCAAGCGAAGGGCGCAGACGCCAGGCTGGCCGGCACCCTTGGCTTGCGGTGCAGCAGGGAGCCCGGCTGAGGTGGAGGGCAGCTCTGCAGGTGCCACTTACGTTTGTCACACCGAGGTCCGTATTTGTTGGGATCCGAGCAGAACTGGCACTGGGAGCCGTGGAAGCCATCCCGGCAAATGCACATCCCGTTGCCACTGATGCCGTCGGTGCACTGGGAGCAGAGGCAGACCCACGGGGGGCCGTCAGGACCACACCCGCCCGCCCCTCAGGGAGCCCCAGACCCTCTCTCTGCATGGCCTGACTTTTTGGGACTCAGATTTAATCCTGCTTGAAATAACCCTTTGGGACTCTGCAGAAAGTGGAGTCATGTTGATATCAGGCAGGAAGCTTCAGTGACAACAAGCTCGGGGTCCCAAACCAGGATTTAGAACTTTAAGGGAAATCATTCAAGGGGTGGGGGAGTCACAGTGGTGAACTGGAGTGGTGCCCCTCCAAACGATGCTTATGGGTTGGTGTGACAAGACACCCACCTCCAGAATGAAGGCTGGCCTTGCCCTCGATTCCCACCTGCTGGGCCTGACTGCTCGCTAGTGTTTCTCCCTCCAGTGGTACATGTTTTTGCCTCCTGCCTCTCCAGCCACCTCATGGCTAAATTCCTAATAATCAACGCTCATCAGAGCTGCCCCACCCCCCTGACCACTCGGATTTGGCAATTAATTAGTGCCAGCTTCCCCTCGTCTCCTCGCCTGCGTGGTGTCCCCACTCGTGGTTGCCCAGTTCTTCCTTTCCCTTGAAGGAGGCATATTTTAATGTGGATTTCTTAACTGCGCAGATCTATGCTTTTCCCATATGACTCACAGCTACCGGTTTTTTTAAACCTTTGTTTAGCTCCGGCCTCCTAGCTAAATGGGTTAAGTTTTGTTCTTTACGTTTCACTAGGTTTTGCAGAAAGGTTGATAAGAAGCGATCACTGGGCAGTGCTATTTTTTAAAAGTATCATAAAATCTTAGTTCTAGAAGGAATCTTAAAGACTCAGCCAACCCTACTGTCTCCCAGGGGAGGAATGTAGGGTCCAGAGAGCCTTGTCGAGGTGCCCAAGGCCATGCAGTCTGCAGTGGAAAAGCACAGACTAGAGGTGACATCACTGTACCTCACCCCACCCCACCCCACCCCTTTGCCAGCAGCCTCCTTCTCACGCAGATGCCTCTTTCAGCAACCGATCTCTCCTATTCTTGCTTCCTGGGAATAGTGGCTGGCATTGCAGCACTTCTTGGTTCAGTGGTTTTAAAAATTATTTTTTGACTTAAGAAAGGTCACCCTCAGCATTCGTGGGAAAGTCTGCTTCAGGGACTGTCCGTATCACCTGTCCGTTTCCCGAGCACGGGTTCGAGAAGCCTCCAGGACACTGGTTGCAGTTGGGCCCATAGAAGCCTTTGCAGCACTTGGGTATCTGAGAAATGAAATGCATGTTGCCCTTTAAAACCCAAAGCAGAGCCCCAGTTCCTCAAAGGAGGTCTGGTTTAAAATCTATTATTATCCTAAACAGCATTAGCCTCTCGCCTGTTAGGAGCTCACTTTTCTCTTGCAGATGATGCCATGGCTACTGCTCAGCCATCTGTTCACCACAAACCTACTGTGAGGGCTGACCACGGGCCCAGCCTGGCTCTGGCGCCATGTGGACCAGACCGATGAAGGCTGTGCTCATGGGTCTATGTTCTAATCAGGAAGAGACAACAAGTAAAAAAGAACAGGAGGAGGAGAGCTTGAGGAGGGAGAGAAGGGGGGAGAAGACTTGCAGGGGGTAGGGGGGAGGGAAGCTGGAGGGGGAAGGAGGAAATTTCAGAGTGTGGTCAGTGCTGGGAAAACAAGGTCCCATAATAAAGTGGGGGCAGGAGGAGGCAGAGGTGAGGTAGTCTGGGGAGGCCACCCTGGACTGACTGGTGATCAAGGCGGTGACAGTTAAATGGAGACCTGAAAGATAACTCAGCCCCCAGAAAGTCCGGGAGAGGACCTGAGGCTGGGAAGGCCAGTGGGCACACTCCGAGGTGGGCCTGAGGGTAAGAGGCAGGCCAGAGACAGAGGGTGAGCTGCGGGCGGGTGGGGCATTGAGCACATGGCTCTATATTAAGAGGGGTGGCTGCAGGGAAGGGGGTGACCTGGCTGCCCTGTAGAGAATCCGCCCTTCGATTCCCTTGCAGGGAGATATGGCCAAGGCCACCCAGGCAACCTGTGACTGCCGGGAACCTGCGGCCCAGCCCCGCTGGCCTCTGTGTGAGCCCCGGTGGCCTGGATGAGGCCTGGCCACACGCCCTCCTCACCTTCACGGTGGCATTGCAGTACATGGCACAGCCACTCTTCAGGCTCCTTGTTCGGCCGGTGTAGACACACTTGCGTGTGAAGAGCGCCTGGAGGAAAGCCAATGAGAAAGAGCATTGCGGGCGCATTTCGTGGTTCCCTGGGCCGCCCCCAGCTTCTACACACACTAGACTTTCTGCTTTCACTTTACCATCAGGGTCAAGGGTGCTTTAGACCACACGGGCACAGGCGGGTCCCCATCAGAGCGTGGCCACCCTCTAGGCACTCTGTTTGCTTGTTGGTAGAATACAGGCCAGGGCGTGCCCCATGCAGGGCACGCGCATCTTTATGTCCCTCTCATGCCATGGCAGACATCGCTAACTGATGAAGGGACGCTTTCCTGTTCCTCATGGATGTGGCTGAATCTCCCCTTCCAACCAACTGCCAGTCCTAAGCTCCTCTTACATAAAAATTTTGGAGCCAGTAGAGTCTAGCTCTAATTTTAGAAAGATCCACCGAAAAAAGTAGTGAGTCTGGGTTTTTCTCTTGGGGGTGGGGGCAGATTTAAATGCGTCCTGCATTCTCTAACCCCAACGCCCACTCATGATTATCTAGAACTGTAATTTATCGAGGACTGACTGGGATCTGACACACAGCACATATGAGGTTATCTACCTTCAACTCCACGTGGGTATTTTTCATACCTTTTCATAGGTGAGGGAGCTGAGGCCCAGATAGGTTGTCATTTTTGTGAGGAACACTGTTAGTAAGAGGCAGTTCCAGAGAGCCAGGCCTGATTTACCACCCACTAACTTTAGGATATCACAGGCAAGTGAGGCGGTCTCCGTGGGCCTCAGCTGCCTAATCTGTGAAATGGGACAACAGTGGTGATCTCAAGTTTTGTCAGAAGCACTGGTCCCTGGCTCCGATTTTAAGTTAGAGAAATGCTGATGTTGAGCTTCCTCCTTGCTCTTAGGCTCTTGCTCCAGAAGAAAACATTGAGAACCTCACAGACTGTAAAATCCTAAAGTCTTAGATGTATTTATTGAGGAAGGAATACTCAGTCCTCTAGTTGGATCTCGGGGTAATTAACCAAGCGTAGATCATGGGAGCCTGGGGTGGGGGGGCGCGTTTCGAGGCTCTTTCGGCTCCAGCGCAAGTGTCTCCTCTCTCTCCCTTCTTCCCCGCTCCCCCTTTGGGCGGGGGCGCCGTGGGGTCGTGGTTCTGCCACGTGTGGGCGGCGTGACCTCGTGCGAGGTGTTCGCCATTCCTTTGCCTGGTGGACAGCGTGCGACGGACTCGGGGTGATGGCCTCATCGGGCAGAGCAAATATCCGCACCCTGGTGCCTATTTAATTCCAATGTTTTGCTTTATTAAATGCTTTGCATTAAAGAGCTCATCACCTTCCTTGGGGATTTAGCCTAGTGCTGGATGAAACTTCTGGCTGCGAAGCTCTTTCTTAGGGTAAACTTAGAGGCAGGAATTTCTATTGTCAACTTTACCCAAAACACTTGGCTTTCGCCACCAAGAGACTACGTGGCACATGGATAATGAATTGTACAGTGGCCTGTTTTCCTTTTAGATCAGAGCTCTCAAGACAAAAACCAAATAAAACAAACTATTTTATTCATGTTTTTGCCCCCAGAACCAGCACTTTAATCCTCGATAGATATGTATAGAAGTCAATCAAATTTGAAAAGGTTTAGATGATTCTAGTGTCGTTTCCTTGATATTTCTCTCCAGAATGATGCTCGGGAAGAGCCAATATGAATAAAGGGTGATAGGCTATGCCACCCCAGAGTGTGACACTTTGGCATAGGATTATTTTGAGCTAAAGGTACCTGAAAAACAGCAGATACAAAAGGGACACTCTGATCTCTTCTTTCTGAAAATTGTGGGCCTCAGCTGCCTAATCCATGAAATAGGACAATAATGGTAATATTAAGTTCTGTTGGAAGATACAACTATGTGAAAGATGCTCTCCCTGTACCAGGAGAAGAGAAATATCTTGTCACCATGGACAGGGAGTTGAAGCCAAGAAAAATCTGTACATACAGATCTTGTTAAAATAACTGACTATCTTTTAGCCTTCCCATACATTTTAGTTGCTTGCCCCAAATTGCGATTCTTTGTTCAACCTACTATATAATCATTTGGGTTTTGCCACTTGTCTGGGTCTTCATTCTCCTATGGAGGCTCCCATGTAGGTGTATAAATCTGTGTGCTTTTCTCCCTTTAATCTGTTTTGTGACAGCTAATTTTGAGGCCCAGCCAGAGACCCTAAGGGGGTGGAGGTAAGGTTTTGCCTCCCCAACACAAACATTGGATTTTGTTTAAGAGGGAAGAGTAGAGAAAAAATGAACCTTTACTGAATGGCTACTTGATTTAGGCCTTGTGCTTGGGTTTTTAATCTATGCTCACCTGTTGTTGTGGTTATTATTATTATTTACAGATGAAGAAAATGAGAGTAAAATGGTCAAGCGACTTACTTGGGTTCATGCGTAAGGATTCAAGCACAGATCTCTCGGTTGTCTTTCTACCATCCCCCAGCTAGTAGGTTAAGAGCTAATCTTATGTCACCCCAGTTGGACTTAACATCTTTTAAGAGGAAGGTAGAAAGGGTGAGAAACCACATCAGTGGGGTTGCTTGGGTGATGTGTGTTTTCACAAAGCTGTCACACTCACTGTGGGCTCAGAGTTGGCAGGACACTTGCTCCAATAGACCAGGGAACAGCTCACGCAGGTGCCCTGGAAGGAAAGACAGTGGATCAGCACAGGTGCCCCTGTAGGAGGGGGCAGGGGACGGCCCTGTCTGGTCTCATGCTTCCTCCCAGTGAAGGGGGTTCTAGAGTAGCTCTCCTGGCTGCTCTCCCCACCCCCTACTGACCCCTCCCCAGAGAAAAGAGTCAAGACAATGCAGGAGGGTTTGGGGGGAAGGAACTGAGCCTGCTCAGCCCCTGCCTTTCCCTCTTTTAGGGTCAAACAGACCAACTCTCTGCCATGTAGAGAGGCACCTGACCCTCAGGGGACACTGTAGTTGTCCACCTGTGCCAAGGATGGAGTACTAGGATGAAGTCTTGTTCTCCAGCTAGCTCAGCAGTAATGAGGCTGAACACCGAAGCTCTGCCTTTTGGTCTCCTGGGCTTCTTGCTTCAGTGGTTCTGAACTCAGGAGCCGGGGAAGGGGAGCGTGCCTCCTAATGTCTCCAGATCCATCCTCCCACCTTCTCTATTGGGCTCTGGGCTCCAGCAGGTAGACCTTGGAGGGTGGGCTCTTGGGCTTCCTTGCCCACTTCCCATTGGTCCTGGCCAATGGGAGGCATTAGCAGGTTATTGATGGGCAGGAGGAGAGCAAGGCCAAGGCATTTCTGCCCTGCTCGCTGTGTGTTTAGGGACCATCCCTACAGCTCCTGATGGTGTGACTTCTTCCACCTTCCCACTCTCACTGGGTTTGGGTAACTTGACTCCCCTTCTTGACCCCCATGGGAATGATTTCCTGCCATTGCCTCCCCCTGGGTCCCCCAGCATAACTTGTTTCCTTAGCCCTGCCCATCTCTCTGTAGTAGCTTCTTCATTAAAATCTCTTCATTTGAACCTTCGGGATAAGTTCTGTTTCCTGCAGGGATCTTAGATCCTAACAAGTACAGGGTGCTATTTATTAAACCTCTAAACCCAAAATACATGTCCCCGAATCCAAACATGCATGGCCAAAGGCAGCTATGGGTTCAGCCTGGTGAAAAGTGAGACTTCTAGAAGGTGCCAGCAGCTTCTATTCTCTGCCAGCCCTACATACTTTCCAAAGAATGCATCTGTGCTTTTAATAGACAATCAAAACCACCCTAAATCACTTGGAGCAGATAGATTTGACTTTAAACCCAGAGAAAATAGTAGAAAACTCTTTTCTAAGGCAGCTACTGGGAACTCTTTCCCCTATCTAGCCAACATTCTTTGGGTTGCTGTTCAAACCCACATCTTGATTCTGTTCTTTGGGGAGATAGAAAACAAACTTTTGAACAACCTGGAATTAGGCACCTTGAACTTGGGGCTGCCCTTGTGCCTCCACAGACTTCCTTCCCTGAACTTGAATGGTAGCTGCTGGGATGGAGGAATTCTGAAGGAGTCTATTGATCCCAATTAACTCCTTTCTACAGAGGCTCTATTTTCCCTAATATTTTTATCTTTGGGCCAGAAGGTGAGACTATTTTCATCTGGCCTGTTCTGATCTTCATCCTGGCCTAAGCCAGGTGACACACCTGCCAATATTTATTTAAAGGTTTGAGCCAAACATAAATCACATCCAGGGACTGGCTGGGAAAGTGACCAAGTTTCTGCCTCTCTTAAAAAGTGGCGATCAGAGTTTAATCCAATTCCACAGATGGCATGTGACTGGCACGGGGGGCAAGTGCCATCACAGTAGCCTAAAACCTATCAGAGTCATTACATTAACTGAGAAATCTGGAATCAAAGAAGTCAGCCACAAGCCTGTGCCAAGTACTCAACTAGGTATTTCCAGCCTTCATGACAAGAAGAGAGAGCAGTAACATTAAATCTATAAAAAGAGGCCATCATTCCTTGTTCAAGGCCCATACTCCAAGGCCATTGTGAGGACAATCATTGAAGTATTATTGAAGTGTCCCAGATCTATTATTGCAGTGATTTTGGGGTTATTGTTTCCATGGGGACTAAAAGATCACATGGAACAGCAATGTCAAAATTTAGGGTGCACTGATTAAAACCAGCTGAGCCAAAGAAAGTTGCTATGGAAACAGGAAAGGCCATTAGAAGGTACACAAACTCAGAGGCAAACAGAAAGTTTGATATTTGAAAGAAGTACAGAAAGGTGGTTGATTGGCTGGGCCAGAGCATCTACCTGAGAAGAAATTCTATTTTAAATTCCTCTTAAAGTCCCTTGAAGTGTAGTGGGGTGAAGAGTATTCCCCCCAAATTTTATGTTTCCCCAAATCTCAGAATGTGATCTTATTTGGAAATTGAGTCTTCACAGATGTAATTGGTTAAGGTGAGGTCATACTGGATTAGGGTGGGCTCTAGATCTAATGACTTGTGTCCTTACAAGAAGAGAAGGGGGCACAGAGTGACACACACAGGGAAGAAGGCCGTGTGATGACAGGGGCAGAGATTGAAGTGATGCAATTAACAAGCCAAGGAAGGCCGAGGATCTCCGGTTGACACCAGAAGCTGGAGGAGCCAAAGAAGACCCCCCTCCACCGACCTTCAGAGGGACCGTGGCCCTGCTAACACTTTGATTTCAGACTTCTGGCCTCCAGAGCTGTGAGAGAATAAATCTCTGTTGCTTTAAGCCACCTGGTTCGTGGTAATCTGTTATGGCAGCTCTAGAAAATCAATGTACCCAGGCAACATCTATCACGGTGGCAATTCCCCCAAAGGAACCTTAGTTCACTCCTCGTGAAGACAGGAGCCACTCTGGGAATAGGCTCCTTAGAGTGGGAGAGCTGGGACTGCTGTCTGCCTTGTGGGGCTGTGTAGGGACCCTCAGTTCCTTTCCTGGGTTTCTTACCAGTTTCATCTCTCTCTTTGTCTCATCACATCGGTGGGGCAGAATTGGGACGATGGAGGGAGGAATTAGCACTCCAGTCAGTGTGTAAATTCGGCCGTTTTTGGCAGTCACCTCAAGTTCTTCCATTGCCACATCATTTGCCAGAATCTGCCCCTGGAAAGAAACAGTGACATCTTTCATTCTGTCCTGCAGGAACACCAGTGGTCCCCTGGCCGATCCGGATGGTAGTAACCTCACCAGACACCTTCAACTTCACTTTTCAGTGACTGGGAGATTGCTATTAGAAGGGCTTGGCTGACAGCAAAAGATGAATCTGTTAAGTGAATTCTTGACTGATGCCAGGCGAGGATGTCCTTGCAGAAATGCTCCTTACAGGTGCCAGACCAGGGAAGAGGCGTAACTCTTTCCAGCTCTATAATATATTTGCTATGACATCTTGGGCAAATTAGTTTACCTGTCTGTGGTGATCCACTCATTCAGATACATCTATTGACCTTGAGATATATCAGCGAAAAAACCCAGACAAATTCCCGCTTATGTTGCAGGGAAGAGAGCGGAAAATGAACAAATTTGTGAAGAATTCTGATCTCCACTTTCCCCCAAACCTGCTCCACCTGCAGTGCTAATGGCAACTCACCTTTGTGGTTGCTCAAGTCAAAAGCTCGGGGGTCATCCTTGGCTTCCTCTCTCTTTACTCCCCAGTCAATCCATCAGCAAACTTTGTCAAGTCCACCTTCAAAATACCTTCAGAACTCAACCCCTTCCTATCATGCACCTGCTACCACCCTGGGCTGAGTCACCATCATTCTTTCCTGGGTTATTGCAACTGTCTCCCGGCCAGTCTCCCAAAAGGAATATCTGAGCATGCCCACTGCCGGATCCTCCAGGGGCCTCTCATCCCGTTCAGAGTGAGAGCCTGTGCCCGTGCCTGGAGTTCTTCGGCCCTGCGTGCCCTGACCTCCCTCCCCCCTCCTCCTGCCCTGACCTCCCCTCCACGCCCTCGCCCTCTGCTCTCCCTGATGGAGCCACGCCGACCCTGCTGACCCGCAGGCAGCTCCGCACGCTCCTTGCTTTGTGCCTCTGCACCTCCTGCGCCCTGTCTCTGCAAGGCTCCTTCCCAGGCGGTCTCACTGCTTCGCCCTTCACTTCCTTCAGGCCTTTGCTCATATGTTTTCTTCTCCACAAGGATTTCTTGGGCACTTTCTCTAAAACGCCAGCCCCATCCCTGCTTTCTATTCTCCTGCCTTGTATTGCTGGTTTTCGTCTTAGCACTTCCTGTTTGCTCATATGGGATATATTTTATTTATTTGTTCACTGTCTCTCCTCCTATTTGCTAGAATGAAAGTTCCATGCAACCAGGGACTTTTGTCTGCTCACTGGTCTACCTTCAGGGCCTACAATGGTGTCTGGCACATAGTAGGCGCTCAATAGATATTTGCTGAAAGGCTGAGTGGTTCTCATCACCACCATCAGCAATGAATCAACAGGAGACATAATCTCTACGCTGCCAGCCTTTTGCTGATATCACAGCCCCAGGGAGTTAGCTGAATAATGCTGCCTTCTTTGAGTTTCTTAAATCAGTCATGCTGTCTCCCGCCTCAGGGCCTTTACACACGCTCCCCCTTCTGCCTGGGACTCTTTCTACTCATCCCTGCCCAAGTTCACTCCACTCATCTTTTGACTCTTGGCCAAAGCCTCACCTCCTCACTAAGGACATCTGGACACCCAGACTTGCTCAGACTCCTATTGCATGCCCTCTCAGTCCTCTTAACTTCCACTTGGTGGACTTACTACAATTGTAATGAAATAATTAGCTGGTTGCTAATTAGTTGTTTAAAGTCTCTTCTCCTTGTTGGGATGGAAGCCTGTCTCTCCCACTGCTTTGCCCTTGGCATCTGGTTCAGATGCTCACACACGTAGCTGCTCAGCAGGGATTTGCTGAAAAAGGCAATGAATGAATGAAATAACTGTAAAGACTCTAAGCCTGTGAGTTAGCGTAGAGGTAGGATAACCTGAAGAAAAATCATAAGAAGAGCAAAAATGCACATAAGTCACGATACCAGTGGTAGAGTTGCACCTACGTTGCTGGTTGTGTTAAACTGGATGATCTGGTTGGCCATGCTCCTAATGCGAAGGGTTGAAATGAGGGCGGCCACTTCGAGCTGCAATAAGAACAGTGATGGAGACATTTTAGAGCAACACCCATGGCCCTGCTTTCACAAAGTCCTCTTGAAAAATAGCCTGCAAGTTTATGAAATAAATACTGGGAGCTTGGATGTCATGCGTTTTCATGGCTTTGAAGATTTCTTTGATAGCAAGCTCATTGTTCATGGCTAAGGGTACACTTGGGACTACAGAAAAAGGACAATTGTCATGTATTTTCTAGCATCAAAATATTGAGAATTTAAGACTAGGTTAGATATCTTGAAAGCTGGGGGAAAAGGGCAAGAAAAGTGGGGCCAACCTGGGTAAATGGAACAATGTGGTATCTGACGAGTTCCAGAAGCTTCTGAGATCCCTGGGAAGGAATTAAAATACTTCTTTAGTCAATGAAGAAAACACAGCATTCCCCCCACCCTTCTGGAAACCTCCTCAAATGACTTTGGACATTTAGTCAAGAAAAATAAGTGACCCATAATCTCTTAATTGGGAAGTCCAGGGTGAGAAGAATCCCATCCCCCAAATAGCTACCATTCACCACATTCCTACTCTGGCAGGGGCTGTTCTGAAAGCACTGTGTGCACTTCTCCTTCAGTCCCCAACAGCCCTGTGAGCTGGGGCCTACTCTCGACTCATTCTGTGGGTGATAACACTGAGTTTTAAAGACATGTCCAAGGTCACAGAGCTAACTTAGGATATGAGCCTAAGGATTAGCCCAAGTTCTCAGTCACTCTGCTCCATGACCTCTCTGAACGTCCAAGGCAGCCTTCTGGATTTGCTAAGACAGACCTAGTTTATGATTCCTTTTCACTCTCATCATAACCGCATACTGGTTATTGAGGACTATACAGTCCTGTTTGGATGATCTGATCAGGATACTTGCCCTTCTCAGCTCCCATGGTACATGGTACATGGTACATGGTACATGGTACATGGTACATGGTACATGGTACATGGTACATGGTCATTTCTCCTGCAAAGCCCTTCCCAACATTTCTCATGCTTCAGAAAATGGAAGCAAGAGTGGAGAAAAAAAGAGGCTCTTGGGACTATAAACAGGATGAGCAGTCCTGTAAGGGTGTCCTGGGGAGAGCGCAGGGTTGGGGAGCCCAGGGACCACTGTCTTTGGGGGAAGGAGGTGGTGGCAGTGGTGGTGGTCTGTTGTAGAATGTTGCAATCTCCCAGCTGAGCCAGAGCTGGGGGTGACAAGCTTCACAGCCCTCAAATTCTGCTTCCTAAGTGGCACAACCATAGTCACTAGTCGAACGATCACAATCCAGATCATAGTAATGCCCATGAGGCCGACCATTCGGGGGACATGTTCCAACAGTGCGAAGCCCCAGATCAAAAGAAAGCCCTGCTGAATCTCAGTTCCATTCACTCAGATACCTCTCTGCATTTGGCCTTGGCCCTATGTCAGGAGAGTTACCTGTAAGTTGAGTGACCGCATATTCTGGTTTGTCTGTACCACCCTAGTTTACATCTAATGTCCTGGCAGCCCCAATCACTCTCAGAATTGTCCTGGTGTAAATGATAAATTGTATGGCTACCATAGCTATAAGTCAGTGGCATCGTGTGCAGGACATGGTTACCAAAAAGAGTGCTGAAGCTGACCACCGTCTACAGTACTGGCTCTGCTACTATGTGACCTTGAGCAAGTCACTTAGCCTCTGGGTTTTAACCTTCCCTTTATGCTACTTGCTGGTGCGGAGAAGTGAGACTTTTGCAGGCAGGAGCAATTACATCTATTACAAGCTTAGATGCTCAGTGGCAGAAGGAGTGAGAAAAAGTGAGGGCCACTGGGGAAATGCCAGACCAAACTGGCCTGCAGTCTCCCGGAAGGCACGAACTGGGTCTGTCTAGCTTATTAACCACTGTGTCCCCAGCCAGCACAGGATGGGGCACATGGCAGGCCCCGCATAAATTAAAAAGAGGAGGGGAAGGGTCCTAGGAAGAGCACTGAGCTGGACCTCAGGACCCTGAGTTCTAATCCTGGTTCTGCTTCTGCGTGACCTTGAGCAAGCCACGTAACTCCTCTAGTCTCCCCTTCACCTGCAAAATAAAGGGAGTGGTCTGGACCCCTTCAGCCCTCTAATTCTACATGGAGGACTTTGTCAACTGGGTAGTCCACTTCGGTGTTGGATCCCTTTCAGAAGAAACAGGAAAATGAGAAGGGACAAGGGCACTGATCGGCGTCGCTCCCTCCGCTGTGAGTCCCTCTGTCCCATTGAACTTCCAAGGCATTTGAGAATTGGCAAGGGCCGGTCTCTGCCCCCTTTGCTCTGACTTCTGTCTAGTCCAGAGATGAAGTCGTAACCTGGGGCTTATGATCAGGGGCTGGGTGCCTGTGGGGATGGGATGATTTGGGGACTGAACATTTTTTTAGGGAGAAAAAGAAAGATAAAGTGGAAAGGAAATTGGGGATACCAAATGAGAATTAGAAAGCAAGTGGGAATTAGAAACCAAGTGAGAATTAGAAACCAAGTGAGAATTAATTGGAAACCATTCTTCTGATGAGATCAGTTTGTTTTCCATTTTCTTGGCTTAGCTGATGGGACTGTCACTGCCTCCAGCTGCAGCTCTTCTGGGAAGACACAGCTAAAGGACGCTATTAAGGTGGATGGAGACAGAAAGAGCTTCCCATAGATGGAGAAATTTTAACCCACACAGGCTCCGAGCCTGAGGAAGAGGCAGAAATGGTTGTGGAAATTGATGTGGAAAAACAGTTTCTGACTCAGGACAAAGAGACTTGAAGCTTTACATTCTTTGCGGGAAGAAAAATATTGCCTTTGAGAGAAAAGAGATTGAGAGCCGGGAGCCGTGGTGTGTTAGTACGTCATTTCCATGGGGAAAAAATAAGCGGTGATTTATAGCGCTGGCCAGTGTCTATGGTGTAAATCACCGTGGGCTCATTTCAAGCTACCAACGCGATCTCAGTGAATGGAGCTGGGAAGAGACGCACAGTCGACTCCCGAGAGCCAGAGTGAGCCAGCTTCAGATACCAATCGGAGTGAAGGAGGGGGACAGAAGAGCTTTCTGAGCAAAAGTGCTTGATAGAGAAGCAGGGGGCTTGATTTTTTTTTCTATTCTAGTTAAGAGGTTTTGTTTTAATTTTAAGTGTACCTGATTATATGTCTGAGGACTCCTTTATTATTATTTTAAAAGATGCTCATGCACTCAGAGAGGCCATATAATATCAGGATTTTAATCATCTCCCAGGGGAGCAGCATTACTTTTTTAGCTTTAAAATTAGGTATAAGTGTGAGTTCTACAGAGAAGTAGAACAGGCTTTTTTCTTTCTTTCTTTCTTTTTTGCAATAGCTAAGTTTGAGGTGAGTGTGAATCATATGTTTAAAATAACATCCTATTTTTAAGACACTGGGGATATAGCATTTTAAATGAAAACCTATAGCAAATTGTTTAATATGTTGAATAATTGTCTGCAATGTAAGGGAGATTACCTTCTGATTTATCTCCTCGAGGCACAGCTTTTTAATCCAAACTTTTCTGAAAAATACCCTTATAGTACCAGAAAGTGTTCCAGAAAGGAATGTATTCACGTGAGCCTCTAAACCATACACGTAATAAGTTTCAGGTTTCCAGAAACAGTGTGGCCTGGGCTGCCTGAGTTAACAAAATGTCTAATTTTTTTCAAAATGCCTATTTCTGGGCCTCATTCTAGTACCATGAAATCAGAATGCTTGGGGAAATGTTCTGGAATATGCCTGCTTAACAAGCTCCTTAGGTGGTTCCTAAGCTTATGGAAGTTTGGGAATCATTAACCTAGAAGATCTGGATCCCCCATCCTGTATACTTGGCACTGATCTACAAGGTGTTCCCCCCAAATGCATGCACACTTTAACAGCGGATAGGTCAATTTTGAAAATGAAATGTATTTTAATAAACACTGCCTTTATAATTGTTCGAAGTGTGTGTAACATTTTTTGGGACACCCTGTACATGAGGTCACAGGCAGTCTGGCCCCATTGCCGGATGGCGGCGTGATTTCAGGACACGGGAAGAAAGCTGTGTCCCTTCCCCCACCGGACGCTCCAATGAACGAAATTCCATAACTAGCTGTTCTCTTCACTGTAAGGCTGTTATTTCTGGGAGTGGAAGCACTTTAAATGTTTTCGGTCATTTACACCGTAGTGCAGAGGAGTAAAAAATCTCCTTTTTAGAGGAGAATGTGAATTGAAGGCTAACGGCTGATAAAGGGGGTTATAATGGAGAGAGAGGAAAGGAACTGAAGGGAAAGGCTGGAGCATCTAAAAATAACATTTATGCCTTTTAAATTTAGCCTAAACCTGGCCCAGAATGGCCTAGTTTAGACTTTACTTTCTAGATGGCTTTAGAGTTGTAGAGAACTTAAAATATCAATTTTGCTACTGAGAAGAGCCAGGACAAATCAAACCGACCATTTAGATCTGGGGGTGCAAATAGATTTTATTTCCTCTGCCCAGTCTGACTGGTCACAGCTACTTGGAACTCCAGTGAGGAGTATTAGCCACAGCAGTACCCGGCTTAGTGCCAGAGAACTGATTGATTAATGATGTCTGCCTGGGTTGCAGGAGGGTGAGTGGTGACATGTGTGCTCCTTACTTGCCACCCCCAGTTTAGACAAAGCCTGTGTGGCCACAGACTGAGCCCATCAGAGCGAGTAGGGTACAGTACCTCTGGAGAGAGGAGGTAATCGAGAATGCCATCCTCCATGCCATTCAAGGCTTCATTACTCGGAACAAAAGCGGTGTATGGTCCACCAACTCCATCTTCATCTAAGGCATGTCCCATGCCGGTTTTCTGCAATTAAGGAATAAAATTTTATATCTGCAATGACCTCAGGCAGAGTAACTCCTCAAATAATATTGATCGTCGACACACCTGCTAATTTTACGAAGGACCGGGCATAAAACATTTCCCAGAAATCCACGAAAAGTACATACCTCTAACAAAGATCGGAACTTGCTATATCTTGGCTGTAGCATTGTCATTATGGTTTGCTAAAAGGAGACATTTTGTTTAAAAATTAGTGGAAAAAAATAAGTAGTTTAGGAAATAGACACCCTAACACTAAAAGACTGATGACAGCGTTTATGTGTGAGTGTGGACAGATAATGAAAAAGAGCTGGGCAACGTTATACAAAAACTTCCTGTTGTTATTGAAACAGTAGCTCAGCCTGCACATTCTGAAACAGCGTTTAGCTGTCACCGAACAGTCGGGGGGGATACATGCCACTGAAGGGAGACGGCCTCCTCCTTAAAGCTTGAGGGATACATCCTCACTGGTCACTGGGCAGAACTGTCAGCTGTGGCCATAAAGGAGGTCACAAGATCAAGACCTTTCCTACGCCTACTGCAGGCCTTTCTCTCTGCAGAGGTATCCCGAATTCTGTTGACAAATTATCGCATCCCCGTGGTCGGGGTCCTAGTACAAATGAAGGTCAAGTCCGTGCGGCTGGCATGCGTTTCCTTTATGGATGTGCCTCGCCACGGAACAAAGGAAGATGGATTGGAGTCGAGGTCACTTGTAGCTGAAATATCTCACCTCCGTGTCGCTCTCAAACGTGGGTGCCATGTTGTCCATGGCTCTGTCGAGAATGTGCAGGAGCCCGTTGGAAGCTATTATGTTCCCCTCTATAATTTTTACCTTCCTTTTGCCTCCATAGAGTTTAAGCTTTAGTTGATTGTCCTAAAACACCAAGGGAAAATAAGATTAGTGTGGTGGCCTGGAAGGAGTGAGCACTGGACTAGAAGTCAGAAGTCCTGAGTCCTTGGGGCCTGCCATTTATTGGCTGTGTGATCTCAGGTAGGCCACTCGACCTAAAATGGGGGGGGGGGAGCGATGGCATCTGCTTGATACACTTCACGGGGTTTTCATTAAGATCAAATGAGACAGCTTGTGAAATCACTGATGGCTAACACCACATGAAAATGTGAATCAGGCATTGCAATCTCTCCCAATAGACTGCAAGCTCCAACAGGGCAGAACTGCTCAATTTGCTATAAACACATCATCTGGTTTACTGTCTGTACAGAGTAGCTGCACAATAAAACATGTCTGTTGAATAAATAACGGAAGCCAATTTCTTCTTCTTCCCATGTGGCGCCTATAAGTTACAGACTTAGTAAATACTAGTTGATTGAATAGATGAATGAATGAATGAATGCATGTCCTTGGGAGAAAGAAAGCAACTTCCTCTCCTCTCCTCTCCTCTCCTCTCCTCTCCTCTCCTCTCCTCTCCTCTCCTCTCCTCTCCTCTCCTCTCCTCTCCTCTCCTCTCCTCTCCTCTCCTCTCCTCTCCTCTCCTCTCCTCTCCTCTCCTCTCCTCTCCTCTCCTCTCCTCTCCTCTCCTCCCCTCTCCTCCTCTCCCTTCCACCCACCCATCCTCTCACACACAGCACAATATGCTGGTTGAGTCAGGTTTTGGAGTCAGGCAGACCAGCACTTGAATCCTGGCTCTGGACATCCCTTACGGGGTCACTGTCAATCTTACCTGGAATAAATAAAGATTTACCCTAGATCCTTGCATAGAGTAAGTGCTCAATAACCTATCAGCTATTGATATTTGGTGAAACGTACCTGTATGGTCCATAACGCACATATGCACTTTCTGTCGATTAACCACGTGGACCTCAGCTCAGTAAAGTCACAAAAAGAGCTACTTGTGAAAGGGGGGGAGGATAGTTTTGTTTAAAAAGCAAAACAGAGCTAATGGCATTAGGAAAGGTGGAGTGCCACGCAGGAGAGGGCGGGTAAACTGCAGCAATCTAAAACAAACATCATCCATTTCCTTTCACAAGAACAGTGCTGATCTGGCTTTGTGCGGATACTTCCAGGGAACAGGTTGACTCAAACCTTCTCCTTCCAGCTGGCTGGTGAATGATGGCTGCCTTGAAAAGGAATTCAGGCCCGAGCAAAATCGAGCGCCTTCTAAGCCCCTTTCTGTAGCAGTCCCCCTCCGACCTGGCCTTCCTGGCGCTGCTCTCCACTTCTTCCCCCGCAGGGAAGGTCTCCACAGGGAGGGCCAGCCCTGGGCCCTGACTCGGGGACAGCTCCGCTCTGGGAGAGACCACCAGAGAAGCCTTACCTTGTCCCCACTGAAGATTTCCCCTGACCTTCCCGTCAAGGTGTAGAATGCGTCTGTGTTATTCATACACTCGGTGCTCATCTGCCCAGCAATTATGTGGAGTTTCACGAAGTACTGAGTAGCCTTATGGTCCTTCAAAAGCTCTTGGACCTAAGAGAAGAGAGCGGTCCCTTCAGTCCCCATCATTGGAAGGAGAAAATGAGGTTTGTGATTCATACATTGACTTGTTTAAGAAAGACATCAAAGGCCGGGCACCCTCCCTGGCCTTGGGCTTTCTCATGCAGATGACTTTCCTTGAGCTCAGCTGCCCTGGGCCGGGCTTAAGTTAGGAGATGGAGGGCTCAGGGCACCGAGGAGTCCTCTTGAGCCCAGGAAGCAGGTGGAAGTGAAGTATGAAATCAGGTGAAAAGAGCAGGTGGGGTGGACCAATGGAGCTCTGGAACAGTAACATTAAGACTTTTGAAATTCATCAGACCAAATCTACATTTTTCAGTATATCATCAATAATCAACCAACAGAGATTTTTGAATTAACATTGTGCAAACAGAATCTGTATATTAAACAAGAGACCACATGCAAAGTACCCAGCCCGGGGGCATGCAATATTTACCAATTCTCCCCAACAGGAGAGGAGGGGGGGCACCCCTGAAGATTAGTGGTAGGTTCATCTCAGAGAGATTAATGGTGGTGGCATATTAGGGTGAGAGAGTATGGAACTTACTGGGTTTTTATTCAATACAGCAAAAATCATCACAGAATATCTTAGAGTAAGATAGACCAATTTTATACAAATCAGTATGTCTATTATTTACATTAAACCAAATCTCCACCAGGCACTGTGAGTTTCATTCCCACTGGATGACATTACCTCAGACAAAAGCCGCTCACATGGAAGGCTACAACTTTCTAGTTTTCCTTCTCGCGATGACCATTTGTGATTTTAAATAAATAAATATCTAGCTAATGCATCAATTCCATCCTTCCTGTAGGAAGTGAGCAGTTTTGCAGCAAATCTTATCACATGACTCTAGTTGAGAACTCGCAGTGATTACCCTTGAAGGGCTAATGACTGGAAGGGGCATCAAGGGTCTTGAAGAGAGCTGGTAATGGTCTTGCTACATAAGTACATTTACTTTGTGACAATTTGTTGAGTTGTACACTCACAATTTGTATACTTTCTATCAGGATGTTGTATTTCACTAAAAGAAGTTTACCAAAATATTGCCATCTTTATCATCAGTAGGTTTGATTTTAATGAGGGTTTCCTGCTTTAAATAAAAGAAGATTTAAATTTTTAAAAAATTTTTTGCATCAGCCTCTTGGTGTAGCTTTATTTTAAATACTTACATTGAATCCTTTCAGTCCCTTGTCTGTCGGCAACAGCACAGTGAATGGTCCCAGGTTACTGAGTGGCCAGGCGTAGGCTTTGTCTTAGTGGTAGAAACACACAAAGAAAACAAATGGGTCAGTGGCACATGCAGAGTAAAGTCATGCGATGGTCCTTGTGGTCCATTTAGACCCCCGACTCAAGAGCTCCGCTGTGCTAAGTGGCATGTGCAGGCCCTTTGTCAACGGGAAGCTGTCTGAGAATGGGAGGCACCGTGATGTGGTGGCCCCCAGAGGTTTCTCAGAACGGTGTCATTTTTCCTGCAGCCACGGTCTTGGCTTCAAGGACACCCTGTGATGAGAAGTTCAGTGAAGGCCATGTCACCAAACCCCACCCAGCAGGCCCCCAACCCTATGCCTGACTCTCTTAGCTGTCACCATCTCAGTGAACAAAGCTCTTACTCCATCTGGACCAGCTCAGAAGAGCCTCCCGCTTGGCTTACTGCTCTCTGCTCTTGCCATTTTGAATGGTTAGTCATTTTTTTTTCTTTACTCAAAGGACTCTGCCTCTTCATTTTGCAGGAGGCCCTGCAAGTTCTGTGGCTGGTCCTGTTTCTGTGCCCCTGGGGAAGCTGGAGTAGAAGATGTGCTCTGTGCTCTCACACAGGAGGCGATGTGTGTACCAGCACTTTATAAATGGGGCAGCTGAGAGGCTGACCGGACTCTGTCTAGGGAAATGTTCGAGGGCCAGGTCTGCAAAGGACACCCTGTCACTCCATTCTGCTCTCATTTGATATTTTGAGTCCTTTGAGAAGGCTCTGAGGAGACTGGAAGATCGCCCCGGAGCCCTGAGGCACGCCAGTAATGCCTGAATCCCCTTAGGATGCCTCGGAAAGAACAGGACATTTATGCAGGGTGTACTGTCTCAGGGGCTTCTTCACTCTCTATGCCCAGTAATATCTGTCAACCTTGTTTCATACCTGAAGGACCCGTAAGGTCAAGGGAGAGAGGCTGGCCTCCACAGTCATATTAGTAGTTGCCTTGTCTCAGTGTTGCAGACCTGTTAATCTATGGTGACCCCAGGACCCTGTCCTCAGCTCTCTGCCTCTTAAGGTTGCATTGCTGGGTCTCCTGGCACCAACTCCCATCTCCCTGGAAATAGCTGCCTGTCCTTTCCCTCCCACCTGCGTGACCCCTTCCTAGAAGCTGATCCCAAGCAACAAGACTTGCCTAGCCTGCCCATTCTTTGTGAATGATTGTCTTGCAGTTGCCCTTGCCTGAAAGCTGGCTGCCCTTTATGTGGAATTTGCCCCCGTAGCTGCATACCCAGGAGCGAGATGAAAGAAGTCAGCCTTCCTTGCCATTTTCCTCCGGGTTCAGTGTTTAATTCTCTGAGCCGCTCCATGATGTTTCCATAACACGCCGAGCCATCGCCCACGTAACCTTTCTGGCAAGTGCATCTACAGAGAGGGTGAAAACACAGGGTCTCAGAGCCTTTGAGTGGTGAGACCCTGCAGCCAACTCCTTATCTAGATCCTTGTTTGCAACAGCGGGAGATACTCTCCCAGCCTCACTTTTTAGCTCAGGTGTGATTGGCTCTAGGCGCCCTTGTCTGACCGCCTGACCCTCCCTTGACAGGAGCATACCGGCCATGCCTCCATCACAACCCCTCTCGCCAAAATGACCTCTTGAGGTGCTGTCTCCTCTCTGGGTGGGAGGCTCTCCTAGGGCCTGGATCCCACCCGGGACAGGGCCCAACTGCTGAACTGATTGTTTTCTAAGAACCTTGAATTGAGAGGGCTATAAAGACAATAACAGCTACCTTGTCCTTTAGTCCTTTGAGCGTCTCACATGCTGGAGATGGAACTGGAAACAAATAATTTATAGCAACAGGATAAGGCCACTTAATTCCCTAAGTCCCTCTTATTTTACCTATGAAATAAGTTTAATAAAACCTTTAGGATTGTTAGTAGAAGAGGTAATGCATGAAAAACAGCTGGCACAGTGACAGATTCATAGAAAAAGCTCAACACTTGGACGATGGTGATGATGATAATGTTGATGACAATGATGGTGATGATGATGGAGATAGTGGTGATAACAGCAGTCACGTGGAAGGGCTGGGATATAGCGGGACAAATCCATAAACAGATAACGTAAGCTCCATAGTAAGCGTCATGGTAGAAGCTTGAATAGGACACTTTGGGACAGGGGAGAGGAAGTGACTATTTTGCCTGGAGAAATATGGAGCAGGCTCCAGGAGAAAGTAACATTGAAGATAATTCTAGGAGTATACATATGAGTTTCCCAGCCAGACACGTCTATTGATTGAGTTACCAGGGTTTTTATAGAGCTGTCACTCTCAACCAGGGGCAATTTTGCCCTGCAGGGAACATTTGGCAATATCTAGAGATGTTTTTGGTTGTCACAACCAGCGTGAAGGTGCTACTGGCATCTGGTTGATAGAGGTCAGGGATGCTGCTAAACTGCCTGCAATACACGGCACAGCACCTGCTACAAGGTGTTACCTGGCCCCAAATGCTAGTAGCGCTGAGGTTGAGAAACTTTGTTATAAGAGATCACTAAGGTAGATCTAACCATGAAACAATAATCTATTTAATACAATGGAATAACAGTTTCCTACTTAACCATCAGCTTTCTCTGCAAGTACTGTGCCACAAGATGATGAATTTAAGGCCAAGAGGGGCACTGAAAGTGAAACATCGGTCATTGTTGAAAATTAATCCTTCCCTAAGTTACATAAGTTTTATTTGAGGACAACTGTTGCTAGCTAGACAAGTAACCTTTGCAAACTACTAAGTATGTTTCTCTCTAAAAGTTCCCTAAGTTGTTAGGAGGCCAATGATCTGCTTTGTGTAAAGTGCCTCGATTGGTTTTCCTAAGAATGGCAGGAGAGCTGTATTTCAGTGGCCTTGGTGCTGGATGGAATGTATGAAATATAAATACTTTTTATTTTTATTTAAAATCTCGATCCAAAGTCTGAGACTTCATGAGGTCATTTTCTGACTTAAATGTTCTCATTCGGGCTGTGGCAGGTCCACAGCATTGCCTGTTTTGTAAATTGGTTCTTTATTAGGTATAAAGGTCTCCTGCTGTCTTAAAGTTTTAAAACACCCCTAAGCCAAACCCTTGGGCACTATTGGTGGGAATGCAGACTGGTGCAGCCACTGTGGAAAACCGTATGGAGGGTCCTCAAAAAAATTAAAAATGGAATGCCTTATGACCCAGTGATTCCACTTTTGAGCATATATCCAAAGAAACCCAAAACACTAATTCAAAAGAACATATGCACCCCTATGTTCATTGCAGCAGCACTTACAATAGCCAAGCTATGGAAACAGCCCAAGTGCTCATCCATAGACGAGTGGATAAAAAGCTGTGGGACATTTACACAATGGAATATTACTTAGCCATAAAAAAGAACAAAATCTTGCCATTTGCAACAGCATAGATGGACCTAGAGGGTATTATGGTAAGTTAAATAAGTCACTCAGAGAAAGACAAATACCATATGATTTCACTTATATGTGGAATCTAAAGACCAATATAAATGAACAAATGAAACAGAAACAGTCTCATATACACAGAGAACAGGGTGTTGTGGGGCTGGATGAAAAGGTGAAAGGATTGAGAAGTACAAATTGGTAGTTATGGCGTAGTCATGGGGATGTAAAGTACAGCATAGGGAATATAGTGAATAATATTCTAATAACTATGTGTGGTGACAGGTGGGTACTGGAAATATCAGGGGGAACACTTTGAAAAGTATATGATTGTCTAACCACTGTGCTGTATACCTGAAGCTAATACAAAATAATATTGAATGCAAACTATAATTGAAAAATTAAAAAAATTGTGAGAATTCTAGCTTCTTTAAATACATACATACATACATACATACAAACACCTATAACTGTGGGTGGGAAGTTACATAACCTGTCTGAGGTCGCCCCACTGGAGAATGGGGGAGCCCCCATTTGGACCCATTCTCCTTTATTGGTTATTCTTCTGTAGCTGATACAGTATGACTTTTAATATTCTGCATAAACTGATTGCCATATTGAAGAGGTGCAAACAAAAGAAATCTTTATCCTGGGTGAAGTAAAGTACCCAGATTACTGATGGCACCATATTTTATCAAAGACCCTTAGCCAGCCTTTAACCTAGGCCTCTTTCCTGCTGAAGACAGGCCATTTGGCGGGGGTGGGGGTGGTGGGGGCGGGGGCGGGGGTGGGGATCAAGGAGGCTTGTGACACACATACCCCTAAAACCCATTGTTAGTTCCACTGACACTCCAAACAAAAGTTTCAATGCAATTTCTATCATTCTAATGTTCAGTTTCAGGTTTCAAGTTTATCTTCTCGAACCCAAAGGAAAGAAATTGTTTAGTGTGTTCTACTAAAGCCTTCTCAGAGGACGCTTGACAGTGTGTGAACTGGCATGTTTGGTTGTCAGTGTTCCTAGGATCTGTGTTTTAAAAGGGGACGAGCCTGAGCACTACGTGTGTTGGGTGCGTGTGTGCCTGTCCGCATGGCCGGGGTGTGCTTGTGTGTGCACACACGTGCGTGGAGTGATTTCCACGTGTCAGGGTTCTGCTCAGAGTGATGAATGTACTCTCATGAAATCCTCATGAGAGCCCTGGTCCTCCCCCTTTTACGACAGAGAAAACTTCAACTCAGACAGGTTAAGGTAAGTGGCCGAGCTGAGGTCTGAACCCACGGTGAGCTCGGGTTTACTTATTTGCCCAGACAGGACGTGATGGCCACAAAACTTCCCTGGGCCAATGCACACATTCAGAACCCAGCTATGAAAGGAATGAGCTCCCAAGAAGACAGAAGGGTTCTGGAACCACAGAAACTCTTCTGTAATTCCGTGGTTCAGTGTGTTTTACGGTCCTGAGCTCGCAGTGGCAGTCAGAGTCCTTCTCAGATGCTGATGACGATGAGAATGGAAAGTGGTGTCAAGATAGAAGCCTCGTTCTGGGAGTCAAGACACTTGGGCTCTAGCCTCAGCTCACCCACTAATAACAACATGGTAACAGCTGTATAGCAGTTTCCAGAACATTCTCTCATGTCATCTTCACAACAACCTTGTAAAGTAGTTATCCCTGTGCTCATTTTATACACAGAGAAACTGAAGCCAGAGAGATGGTGTCGCTTTCCCAAGGTCATGTGGCCGATAGATAGAAGGGCAGGGGCTTAAACTCAGGTCTTTCAACTCCAAACACCTCCCTCTCCCCACCCCGAGAGCTGCCCCAGCTTCAGAAATTTCCACACAAATACCCTGACTCCCAGTAAACCCCTTCTTTCCTCAGTAAACCAGGGGTCCAGGAAACACCGCCGGCGTTCATTCCCTCTCCCCGGTGTTGTTTTGCGCAGCTAACAAGCAATATTTCACAGATGAGGAAACAGGCACATACATTAGCGGTCAGGCCCCGGAGGGGCAGCGTTTGTTTTCCCAGTGGCCGTGGCTTCCTCCCCCCCTGACCACCTCGTGCAGGTCAGCAGGCCGCTCAGCCTTTCAGACCGTTCTGATGGCCTGTACAAAGGAAACCATTTTTGAATGACTTGCCCATTAAAACAAAGATTTTCTAAGTACCTACTGTGCTCCTTGCATTGTGCTATGGGGGGGGGGGGGAATCTAGGCAGAATAAGACATTCCCGCCCTTCGAGGAACTTACAGCCTTGACTGGCCCCCATGGCCCCCACGTTCACCTCTTGGAAAGGACACGGTGGTGGACTTGCAACGACTTACTTGGTCCGGCCTGGAGCTACGGTGGAGCAGTTTGCATTCCTGGGACAGGGGTTGTTAGATTTGCAGACGTCGGTCACGCTGCACCCCACGCCGGGCACGAAGCCGTGGTAATGTTCCTTACACTCACAGTGAGACTTCGGGGGGGGGGGGGAGAAAAACAAAGGGTTCTAGTTAGTCACTGACATGACACTTCTTAAATTCTTATCTTTATTCTGCCATAAAAACCAACTTGAAGGACGTCCGAAGTGTGGGCTTAAACTAGAACTTTGTCAAGGCGCCTGAAATGGGAAACCCCGAGCCTACATCTAGTCTGTTTGGAAACTCACAGGCCCTGGTGGGGGTTTATTCTCAGCTTCCTCGTTCGCTAACCCTGGGCCTCGCTGGCCCCTGACTCCTGATTTTAGAGCCTGTGGCTGAGGAGAGAGAGGCTCAGACGGGAAGCATCATTGCTCTGGAAGCCTGGCTCCCAGCAACTAAGACTCAAGAGACACTGGGCAGTGTCTTGGAGACTTTTGATTTTCACAGTGGGACAGGGGGTGGGATCACTAGAGGTCAGGGATGACCCTAAACATCCTACAATGCTCAGGGCAGCCCCCCCAACAAAGAATTATCTATCCCCAAACGTTATTAATCTCGAGGTTGAGGATCCCTGCCCTGGAATAATGAAAAAACTGAATGGACTGCTTCTGTGTGGGCAACAGAGGGTTTTAAAGACCGGAAAATCTGCCTTGGGACTATTTTAAAGAGAAATATATTTTTAAGAAATATATATATATTTCAATATATCTTTATTGATTTCAGACAGAGGAAAGGAGAGGGAGAGAGAGAGAGAGAAACATCAATGATGAGAGTCATTGATCGAGCCCACAACCCGGGCATGTGCCCTGACCGGGAATCGAACCCCAGTCGCCTAGGTCCCAGGTTGACCCTCAACAGCTGAGCCATGCCCGGCTGGGTGAGACAAAGTATATTTTTAACCCTACCCCCAAGGTCCTGGACCTTGATTCAGGGTGTAACAGGACTTTGCCCACAGGGGACCTCATTTAGAGGACAGAGTTGAGCCCTTTGAATTATTTCTTGCAAACCTCAGAAATTGACAGCAGAAACGTCGCGTGATATGTTCTTTTTCCTAGGAGATGAGATTGGGCAGATTCTGTGCAGGGAACGCCAGGAGCATTCCTGTGGGGTGCTGAGTAGATGGCCGGGGACCCATCACTGTGTGAGTTCCCACCCAGGCAGCAAATAGCCTTGTGTGGGGGTGGATTTCCTGCACTGAACTCAATGTGCCCTTCTGGGTGCAGGAGGCACCGCTAAATATTTGATGGATGGATGAGATATTAGGAAAAGGGTTCTTTTAATTGCATTCCTCAGCAAAGGTCTCCTGGCCAGGCTGACTTCTACCAGTCAAGGTCATGATGTGATGTAGAGGGTCAGGGCCTCACCCCTGAGTCTCCTCTCTGCTCCCCGCAATCAGTCAGTGCTGCCTGGCATTTTATCAGTGTTCATCTCATTGCGACAGAATATTTTTGGTTCTAAGAGTCCTCCCTTGAAAAGAAACCAGAGAGACTGGAGGATTGCCGGTGAAAGTCAATTACACAGTCACCCAAGACTTGGCTCACAGTTCATTTGTGAATCTACTTTGAGTTGTGTATATATTTGTCAATTGCCACATAGGACTAGGGTAGAAGAGCATGTAGGACAATGACGTGTGGACTGGGGAGCTTGGAAATTGTGAGTGCAGAGGACAGACCGGGGAGGGGACTCGCTGAGGTCATCCCTGAGCACGCGCAGGTCTGTCTGGAGAGGAAGCCCAGTTGGTCATTGAAAGGGAGCACTGGGAGGGCACAGAAGACAGACGATGCCTGTGGCCCATCTTGCCTTCAGTGGGTTGTCCTACTTCTACTCGCACCAGTCCCGTGCCTCAGCAGCTCACCTGTCCAGGCCCATCGTATTTGCACACCGTAGACTTTGTAGGGCAGCCTCCGAAGTTCACTTGGCAGGGGTCCACTGGCAAGCACACTAGGCCATCGCCGTGGTAGCCCTCCTGGCAGGTACAACTGTGCTGATTTGGTCCCAGGGACGTGCAATTAGCATGAGGGTGGCAGACGTTTTGCGAACATGGATTGAGGGCTTGAGAGGCGATGACAAAATAAGAGGTGGTTACCACACCCGGGAGGGAGGAAGGAAACTGAACTGTGAAGGGACTGCCAGTCGCAGCTCATCGAAGCCACACAGGCAACCCTGCCATTTTAAGAGGAGTAATAAACATTTTGTCTTACCCTACCCGAGCACCCCCACCTACCAAACAGATTTCCGTACGGCCGTCAGGGATTATAGCTACAAATATTGTGCTGCTATGTCACTATACCATGGGCTATGTGGGTTTAAATAGAAAAGATCATGAAAGAAAGCACTCAGGCTAATGGAATTCATAATACGCACGGGGCTCTGTTCTAAGCATTTGTCAAACATGAACTCAGTTAATTCTTACAGTCCTCCAGAGTAAGTACCATAATTATCTCCATTTGATAGATAGGAAAATGGAGACACAGGAAGGTTAAAGAATTTGTCCAGGGTCATGTCGTTAGGAATAGGCGGATCTGGGGTGTGATGGCTGCCGTTTCGTGATGAGCATTTTGCTTAGAACTGTTTATATACTTCGTTCAGTGACATAGAGAGAAACAGAAGTGGCCATTGCATTAAAATTAGGGAGGTTGTGAGCTTCTTTTTTTTCCTATTGAGTAACTAATTCCAACTAATAAGCCAGCAGGACCTGAATTCTACTCACGCTCGCAGTGCTTGCCCTCGCTTTTGTAATTGGGGAGGCATTTGCATTCTAGCTTCGTTTCGTCTTCTCTGGAAAGTGAGCATCTGGAGTTTTCTGGGCAGAGCAAGGCTGCACATTCAGAGATAGCTGCAAAGGAAGGTTGTGGAGGTAACTGCATGAGCAGAAAAACCAGTTCTAAAAAACTCAACAAAAGCAATATTCCCTATTATTAAAAAGGTTACAAAATTTGGGGAGAGATAACATAAGAATTTACATGCATATATGCATAACCCATGGGACACAGACAATTGTGTGTGAAGGCCTGGGGGAGGGGATCAATGGAGGGAAAAAAGGGACATCTGTAATACTCTCAACAATAAAGAGAAATTTAAAAAAACCAAAAACCCTGAATGCATAAAGTAAAAAATAACTGTCTTTTTATTCTCACTATTCCATCCCACTCCTAAAGTAACCAATGTCAACAGGCAATATCATATATTTATTTATAAATTTATGTGATTTTTAAAGCCAAATGGAATCCTGTTAAAATATTTAGAAACTTGTTTTTTAATTTGACAGTATTAAGGAGGACTTTAAGGATATACTTTAATCTCTAATAACTGCATAGTATTTTACAATATCGAGGGGACATAGATAGTTGTTAAAAACTAGAAAGAGTCTGGCATATTAGCCAATGTGCAAAGGTAGTTGAGCTGATTCAGTTTCATGGATGACGCTGGTAGAAGATATGAAACTCTCAGGTCAGAGATGGAGGACAGTTTATTACTCATATGAAGAGCAGTAGCCAGAGTGCCAGCATTTTTGCATCAGGTCTTCCAAGGCCCAGTTCCCACAGGGCAATGCAAAGAGTCCCAGATGGAGACCTGAATGTACAGTGGATTTCATTACAAGGAAGGAGCTCTTACCTTAGGGAACATAAGGTGTTTTTGTGTTTTTGTAATAGGCAATGTATTAGTTAGGGCCCAGGCAAGAGACAAAAAGACCAATAATTCGAACAGGGAAAATTTTAGTGTAAAGAATTATGAACAGTGAATTAAAATAATGGTAAATTCCTTGTGAGAGTTAAAAAGAACTCTAAAGAATAAAGAAATAGTAGAAATATAAAGAGCAACCACTGCCTTTGGGTTGAGGTAAGCACCCAAGGTAAGCCCGCCTCCCTCCTGGGCTGAGCTCCAGATGCCACTGGAAAGGGCATGGCCTTGGGCACTGGATGGGGGAGAGGCCAGGTTTGCCGGAAATCTTCCCTCTAGGGAACAATCCACAGGGAAGTGCCAAGAGTCAGGACTCACTTGGTGTCTGGGGAAGCTGCTTGGACTAGGAGCTGAGAGACACTCTCAGATGTGTGGTGGACTTCTGGGCTTGGCTGGGGCCAGGGAGGCCTCAGGGGCCAGCTCTGTGGGATGACGGTGGGGTGGCCAGCTTCCAATGGCCAGTCCTGTGGAGCCTTGGTGTGCACAGGTTTGAGGAGAGGGTGTGCAGAACAGCATGTCCCTGGGCTGGGCAGTGACCTGCTCTGCCTAAAATTCAGATTCCTGTGCCTGTTTGACCTGGTGTGGCATTGAGGACACTAGCGGTACTCACGCTTGTCGCAGTTGGGGCCGGTGTATGCAGAGTAGCACTCACAGGTCCCGTTGCCGTCTATCCCGCTGTGGCACACCCCATGCACACAGTTGCACACTGCAGACAGTAAACAGGGGTTTTTCAGTACCTGATAAGTATAGACATCTTCTAAAGATTCTGGGCGGACAATGCTTTCAGATTTTGTTTATTGAGAATCTGCACAATGAGGCAGGAAATCTGCAGGTATGATGCCTACATCATGGGGTTTCTATAGACACACCTGCTTAAAAAAACCTAACCAAACACTGGAAAAGCAAAGATGAAGAAGGTTTAAAGTATTCCAAACATTGAATAAGCCATCAGATCCTTTGTAGTGTTAGGTATGTATCTTACTTTGGTCCCCTGCTGTTCATCTCCACTAGAACTGTCCTTGTTTAGGTCCTCACCATATTTTGCTGGGACTATTGCAGTAGCAAATTAACTGAACTCACCATGCAATTTCTCATCTCTCCAGTTCATCCATTTTATTTGATCAGTAATGATATCATGGTGACTGTCTCCAAAATATCTCAGTGACTCCCCATTGCTAAGCAAAAGAGATCTAAATTCCTCTGGCAAAAAGACTTTCTCCAATCTGACTCCAACCTCTTTAATTTTTCATTTTCATCTCCTGTCACTTTATTCTAGACGTCTTAGGCTTTTAGCACATGGGACGACTCAGTAGTTGACCTTCCTTCCTCAAAACATGCACTGAGCATCTACTACGTTCAGAGTGCTGTGCTCAGGATTAATGACCCAAACAAAGTCTCTACCCTCAAAGAGCTCACAGTGTAAAGGCGCAAGAAAGTAGCCAATCACAATGCGGGTGGTAAGTGCCACGATGGGATAGGTCGATGGCAATGAGAATTGTCAGGGAAGCAGCGGATGGGGCTGGCCTAGGGAAGACCGTGCCAGGTGGAAGAAGCAGGACCCGCACCCTGCGCTGTCACATTTCCATGCTTTTGCCTCCGCTGTGCTCCCTCCCACATGCCAGCGGAAATCCTCCTTACCCCCCAAGGCCAAGCAAAGCCCCCACCTCTGTGGCACCATCTGAGAGGCCCCAAAGCAGAATCCGTACTCTGGGGCCAGCAGCACTTTCTCTGTACTGTGTCCACGATCACATCTGACTGCAAATATTAATTTGGTTTATGTCCGCGAGCCAAAGGCCACCAGGAACATGCCAGTGGGCACGCCAAGCCAGCAGCAATGGCCGTGGTCACCAGAAGAGAAGCAGGGCCACTGGCGCTGCCAGGGCAGGCAGCCGCGGGGTGATTTTCGTGGCTGCCCGTGGTCACTGTCCGTTCCTCTGTTCAGACGTGGTTATGCGGTGGCCTACTTTTTGTCTTTCACAGGAGCCAGTGAGCCTCTGGTAGTGATATTCTGTGAAATCATTCATGCCACCGGCAGCTGTCAGGGCTGCTTTTTTCCGTCTCCGTCTGTATATTTTCTCCCTTATTAGACGGGAGCCCCTTGAAAGACCTTTCCTCCGCCTGGGCCTCTGCTCAGCATCTTTTACAGTGTCTTATGCCAACACCAACAGGCACAAACTAAACTTTCAACCCAGACAGCACCCCGCAGGGCCAGGAACAGGGTGAGGCGAGTGTGATCTGAGTGTTGTCATGTGGCATAAAACAGGGAGTTGAATGGGACTCAGCCCCTGCTTCCAATTTAGGTGCTCACTGCGAGAGCTGTCCTTGTCGCTAAGCTCCCCCTCGGGCTGGGCTCCGTGGTGTGAGCCCAAGAATCTGGCGTCAGCCTCTCCCCGTGTCCTGTCTTCCAGTGTAGCCTCTGTTCTGGGTTAACTGACCTGGAACAGCTTTTGGGAGCTTCTGACACGCATTGCGGGGCTGCCAAACTGTGAAGACAGTGTCCTTGGGAAGGAGAAACACGTGGCAGAGGGATTCCCAGATGCCATTTAAAGAGCCCTTGGTATTTGTCGCAAATCTCTAGAGACATTCAGAACTTGGGGTGTGTGGCTTTGAAGTGGTCAAATCCATGGCCATTTGGGTCAGAGGGACAGTGCCCAAAGCCCCCTATGCTGGGCCCCTCTGCAGAGGGAGCTGCTCGCCCTACAGTGTTTTTGTAGCATCCCGTGGTGCTGTGCACACTGGATCATAACTGTCACCAGTGTTTCTATGTCCTTGGGGGTGGGGACCTAAGCTCTCCCCTCTTTGGACCCCCATCGCCCTGTCCGGAGTCTAATGGCTGATGCTTACCAGGGGAGAATGGCGCAGTGCTGGGCACCCAGACTCTGGAATCAGACACCTGGGGTCAAATCCTGCCTCTGTCCCTATAATAGCTGCGTGACCTTGAGAAACCTCTCTTCTACTTCATCTGTAAAATGAGGAACCCAGCCTGAGGAGTTGCTGGAGCATCCAAAGAGATCGTATATGTCAAGCCTCTTCCCGCACCGCCTGGCAGACAGCTGGCACTCAGCAAATGCCAGCTATCAAGCAAATATTATTACCAAGACACGATTGTGGGGCTGCTTTGGGGGTCAGGCCAGAGAAAGTGGGCTTTGCCTTCTGCCCCAGCCAGGAGCGAGGCACGGGGTGGGCTAGGGCCTTGGCAATGGAGATGAAACCTCTCTGCTGATGCAGCTCTAAATCATGTTTAAATTAATCATCAGGCGGGTAGGAGAATGTTCCAGCAGCAGGTTAGAGCCAGTGTTAAAAATAAACTGAGGCTAATAGAGCTGTCCTACTTACAGGCAGAAGAGCCACCCCTGAGAGATGAAACAACACTGGCACCCAGTGGATGCCCGGCTGAAAAGGTTTGCAAGTTCTCCTAGTCCTTGGCAATGGGAAGTGACCAGCTATCACTGAGCCATTCATTCACTCATTCACTCTTTCATTCACTCACTCTTCCATCCATCCATCCATCCATCCATCCATCCATCCATCCATCCATCCATCCATCCATAGGTGGATAAATGTTCACCTGACTGTTGGATTGCTTTTGTCTTCACTTAACACTAGCTGCTGTTGATTGAGCGCTTGGGTCGTGGTGCTAAAAGCTTTGCTATATTATCAACACTGTGAGGCATGTGTTCTTATCCCTGCTTTATAGGTGAGGATGGCTCAGAGAGGTTACCTAGCTTGCCCCAAGTCACACAGCAGCTGATTTCAAAGTCAGGCTGGTTTGCTTTCAAAGCTTGTTCTAGAGCTGAGCTATCCAATATGGTAGCCACTAGCCACATGTGGCTATTTAAACTTAAATTAAGTGACATGAACTAAAATGTAAAATTCAGCTCCTCAGATGCACCAGCTGCATTTCGGGTCCTCGGTGGCCACCTGTGACCAGGAGCACTGTGCGATAGCCCAGACACAGAACATTTCCATTGCCGTGTGTTCTACTGGAACCTAGAGTTTGGAAATTTTTCTCCTGACTCGGTTTAGGCTTTCAAATTTTTTTTTTTTTTTTTTTAACAACTTCAGTTTCTAAACCAACTCTCTCCCTGTCACTTGCCTTTTCTCCATGGCACCAATAGTGTGAGGAAAGGCCACTTTATTTAGAAACGTTTGGGATCTCCGTGCATATCTGTGTTCGCTGGCAACCAGCGCCAGTTTCTTAGAGGCAACACGGACTCATCTTCTTTCTAAATTTTCATCCCAAGGCAATGACTTGGTTTTCTTGGGAAGTAAGCAGTGCTATATGCTCTCTGTACCCTTCCATTTCAATATTTATTTAAAGTATGTGATTTACATTCTACTATTATGATAGGGAAGGACCAATTTAGGAAACATGTTCTTTCTAAACAGTTGGTTGATTATATTTTAGTTTAATGTCCTTTAATATAATGTATAATGTTAAAAATATACATACAGACTATCAACATCTGTTTTAAATTGGCTTTTGCTAACACTCTTATGAAGTAATCTTTTGTGAGTGGTAGATGAAGAAAGTCCTCAGGCTGGGGGCCACTGAGGAATAATAGGTAATAATAATTGCTCACACTGATCGTGCACTGATTATCTCATTAAACCCTCATAATATTATTTCTGTGTTTATGGATGAAGACACAGAGAGAGAGTGTGCTTGTAAACTTAGAGTTCCCACGAGCAGCAGCCTCGGGGCTGAGACCCAGCCTGAGCCTAGAGCTGGGGCTCCCTATGCTGCGTCTCAGAGCCATGGCCCTGAGTCAGGACAAGGTGGCTGGGGCAGATTGGATTCTCCCTCCCTCACTCCCTCACTCACTCATCTGAGCAGCAAAGGTGGAGCGAGTGTCTACCATGCAGGCAGCACTGTGGAAGGGACTGGAGATAAAGAGGAACAACCGTGTCTGCCTTCAAAGAACCACGGATCATTAGAACGAGACAACGCCCCTGCTATCGCAGTAAAACTTATCCCCGGTTGTGCGCATTGCAGCCGACTCCCAGCAGCCTGTGAACGAACGCTCCCGAGGGAGCCTGCTCCACCTGAATGCTCCCCGGGCGCTGGAAGTGCCATGCAATTAACAACTCCCCTCCGCCCATGACGGTGTGTATTAGCTTCCTGCTGCTGCCATGACAAATTGCTCCAGACCTAGCGTCTTAAAACAACACGAATTTATTGCCTTACATTTCTGGAGGTCAGGAATCCAAAATTACTAAACTAAAATCAAGCTGGCAGGGTCGTGTTCCTTTCTGGAGAGGGGGGAAAAAAATGTTTTCTTGCTGTTTTCCAGCTTCTAGAGGCTGCCCGCCTTGCTTGGCTCCTGGCCCCCTCCCATCATCAAAGCCAGCAAGAGCTGGTGGAGTCTTTCTCACATCCCATCACTCAGACACTGCGTCTTCTTCCTCTGCCTCCCTCCTCCACACGTAAGAACCCAGGGATGACACTGGGCCCACCCGGACCATCCAGGACACTCTCCCTATCTCAAGGTCAACTGATTAGCAACCTTACTTCCATCTGCTACCTTAATCCCCCCTTTGCCATGTAAGGTAATATATTCTCAGGTCCCAGGTATGAGGATATGAACCCTTTTTTTAGGGGGGGAGTGGTCTTTATTCTGCCTCTTGCACTGTGACTCCCCTCGGGTGAGATGGCTCCGGAGTGAGCGTTGGACAGACTCAGAGTCCCCAGGACATTAAGCTCTGGTCATCACACTGGCCCCTGGCTTGACAACACACCCTGTATTTCCTCTGTGTCACTTTCTTGGTGTTTCTGGGGTCACCTCCCAAATATGCTACTTGTAGTGGAATCCTTGTTTCAGGGTCTACTCCTAGGGGGAGGAGGGAAACCAAAAATCATAGACAAACCAGTGTCAGGTTTGTTTGTTTAACCTACAAAATGGAGCCAACACTCTCTGATCACCTGGGGTATTTCTTTGTGAACTCCCCAGAGGAAGGGATAGATTAGAACGTGGTGGGACCTGCCGTGGAAGTCAAGGCCCCGGGGAGGAGGTCAGTGCTGAGACCAGGATCTGGAGAGATGGAGTTTTTTGCCAGAAAGCATTACTGGTGACTAGCTGACTGCAAACGCTGAAAACCATAGAAAACTCTTTTTTCAAAAACTGCATTTTATCAGATTTGCTGTCAACTCTTTGTTTTGCGTTTGTAGACTTGGTTATACAAGCAGACTTGGTTATGTTTTCCCCCAAAGGACAGTGTTTCTGGGGTCTTCAGCTGTTCGACTTTCAATCTTTCCAAATGTGTTTGATTACACAAAAGTCAGACATACCTCCTGTACAGCTGGGTCCAAATAAGTTGTCATCAGCGCAGGTTTCACAGGCTGTTCCACCAAACCCTTCCTGCAAAACATCCCAGGCAGATGGCGTTAGACCCGATGTGATCGACGTCACCCAGGAAGGCCCTGGACTTCTCACTCATGCTGTGGTCGGTGTTTGTTTCTCAAATATATCTTCTTTCTGTGCCTATCCTGAAGCTCCTTCTCTCTATTTTTCACTTATTCTTTGCTGTTTTGTGTTATATGGCGTACCTTAATCCTTGTGTCTTTTTTTTTTTACTGTGAGTCCAGAGCTGTTCAGAAGAAAGCTGCTTTGCCAATCCAAAGATATAAATAGAGAGCAAATGATAACAGCCGCATCATAATTTCACCCAAGGGTGAAATGAAAACTTTCAGTGTTGCATTTCTGAAGACAGTTGAACTCAGTCATTTTCAGAAGGATTTCTCTGTTTTTAGCCAAAGGCTTGACACTTACAAAAAGTCACTTTCATGGGGTAACAAACCCATTTTACAGATGGATACAATTAAGGCTGAGCCGTTACCTGACTCACTCCAAGCCCCAGCCTCTGAGAAGTCATTTTGTTGCAGATTGCCTACTCTTTTTACTAGTATTGCTACTTCGTAGAGACTCCATCTAGTGTGTGTGTGTGTGTGTGTGTGTGTGTGTGTGTGTGTGTGTAAGGAGGAACAAAAGGTAAGGAGAGGGAGCAGAATCAGGGAGAAGAACACGTTTTGGAACTTACTTGGCACGAGCAGGTCCCGTTTCCTTCCATGCCTTCGGCACAACTGCCCCTGCCACTGCAGGGGGACCTCGCTCCTCCTGGGCACTCTACGGAATCAAAGGGCTCAGATTCGTTCATTCATGATGGCACACAGACATTCTGCAAGGATGCACTCAGCACCTACTATGTGCCAGGCAGTGTGTTGGTTGCCAGGGAGAAGAAAGAATTGAAGCCCTGGCTGGTGTGTTCAATGGTTAGAGCGCTGGCTCGTGCACCAAAGGGTTGCAGGTTCAATTCCCGGTCAAGGGCATGTACCTGGGTTGAGGGTTTGCTCCCCACTCCTGGTTGGGGCGTGTGTGGGAGGCAACCAGTTGATGTCTCTCTCACATCGATGTCTCTCTCTTTCTCTCTCTGCCCCTCTTCCCTCCCTTCCACGGTCTCTCTGAAGATCAACAGAAAAAATATCCTTGGGTGGGGATTTAAAAAAAAAAGAAATAACTGAAGACCCTGCTGGCGTCACCCAGGGTTCCACAGAGGAGGCCAGTGAATCACAGTGTAGTCAAGGACTGTAATAAAAGACATTCTCAGCAACCACACTTGACAGGGAGATTATAGACTTTGCTACGAGGGCACATTTCTGATGCATTGTGAGGCTCGAGGAGCTGATAAGGCTATTTTAGGTTATTATCACATTTCCCTTTGGTCACTGCTATTCTGGTGTCCCTGACATCGTGACTTTCCTCATGCAGGAGGCTCACCCATTATAAGCTGTCAGCAAATCACCATCTGTCTGTTTCTTTATAGGAAGATAATAAACTTCCTGGACAGTAAGAGGCCAAGGACCTCCCTGGACCTTTATCTCCCAAGGACCTCCAGAGGGGCCCGCCTCCTTGTCACTACCTTGGTTTAAGGGCCCGGCTCACAGCAGGGCAGAGGGCCTGCCCTGGGATCCCATTTCAAGCTCTGGTGGAAACCGTCTTTCTGGGAAACTGATGTGAAATAGGATCCGCACGTAAATTCAGCATGATTTGTCCCTCAAAGCCAAGGACGTGCCTAAAACGGTGGCTTTCAAGTCCATATGGTCTGTTATTTGCAACCTGTGCCGTGAATGGCAAGGGACATACAACAGGAAAGAAAAAGGGGCCTGGAGATGCAAATAACACAATACAAAGGACAGACGGGCATAACTCGATGACATTGACCTTGGGAGGAAGAATCAAGGTCATTTCCCTTCGGGAGTCAGGTTGTTTTCCCACATTCTTTCACCATCACTCTGAGTTGCAGCGCAGACCCACTAACACTGACGGTAAAAGGAAAGGAACCGGCGCGGTCAAACAAACAAAAAAACTCGATTTCATCTTACACAGAGAGTGGCTGTTTAAATGGGCGAGGCTTCGGGGTTCAACCTATGATTTTGTGCCAATGGGAAGAGACTTTCAGATGCAGATGTGAACAGCAGTGCGAGCTTACTGAGGGAGAAGCACCTTTGTTATGTCAGAATGATAGATTTTCTTCCTCGAGTGAGAATTTGTGCCTCCCTTTCTGTTCCTTTTTGGACAAGAAGATATTTTTTAGAGTTTTGTTTAACGGAAGAAATACTGAGAACAAGTTAAATGTTCAAAATACTGCGTCTGTGAACTAGATGAAAGAACGTTCATTCAATGAAGCATTTACCAAAGAGCTGTTCACAAACGTGTTGCTAAACCATTTCTATTGGTCTAGAAAAATGTCAAAACGCACACTTGAGTGAAAACTACAAATACTGAAAAGCATGTTAAAAGTATGATATTTTAAGTGAAGGCAGTATGTAGGTATAAAAATTGTTACATCTCAAACAAATAATAGCAAAAGGTAATAGTAATAGGAATAATAACAACAGTTAATAACAATAGCTACATTTTCTCTTTTTTGTTGCCACAAAAAACCGTGCTAATTATCATTTCTATTAAGCAGGTGGTGAAACTGAGCCCTAGTTTGGTAAAGTAAACTGACCAAGAGTAAGGGAGTTTATAAGCTGCTGAGCAGCTGTTAAATCCAGATTTCTGTGCCTCCGAACCACACTGCATATCTGCCACTCTACAGACTCATCCACATTGTGATAGTGGAGATCTTTGGCAGCTTAGTGATGTTTATTTTCTTTGTTTTGCTTGTTAGTGCTACTTATTTTCTTTCGCAGGCGCGTATTGCTTCCGAAGAATAAACATTTGAACAATTTTTGTGTTTCAACAATTACAGTGGACTTACAATATTAGCTTCCGGTGTACACCCAGTGATTAGACATTTATAGAACTTATGGCGTGATCACCCTGATAAGGCCTGTGCCCACCTGGCACCATGCATTGTTATTACATATTATTGACTAGATTCCCTTTGCTGTTATTTTAGAAGATTAGTAGTTTTTATCATTGTGCTTTCCTGTGTTTTCCGGATGGATCATAGAGTTATTTTCTAATTTGGGAAAAGGTACTACTAAAATAATTTAAAAAGTAACCCCAAGGTGCACGGTGTGAGTGTATGAAAGTAGCCCCGAGGTGCTGGGTGCAAGTGTATGAAAGTAGCCCTGAGGTGCTGGGTGCAAGTGTATTAAAGTAACCCCGAGGTGCTGGGTGCGAGCGTGTTAGAGTAGCCCCGGGTGCTGGGTGTGAGTGTGTTAGAGTGGCCCCGGGCGCTGGGTGCGGGCGTGTTAGAGTGGCCCCGGGCGCTGGGCGCGGGCGTGGCCCCGGGCGCTGGGTGCGGGCGTGTTAGAGTGGCCCCGGGCGCTGGGCGCGGGCGTGTTAGAGTGGCCCCGGGCGCTGGGCGCGAGCGTGTGAGAGTGGCCCCGGGCGCTGGGCGTGAGCGTGTTAGAGCGGCCCCAGGTGCTGGGCGTGAGCGTGTTAGAGCGGCCCCAGGCGCTGGGCGTGAGCGTGTTAGAGCGGCCCCAGGCGCTGGGTGTGAGCGTGTTAGAGCGGCCCCAGGCGCTGGGTGTGAGCGTGTTAGAGCGGCCCCAGGCGCTGGGTGTGAGCGTGTTAGAGCGGCCCCAGGTGCTGGGCGTGAGCGTGTTAGAGCGGCCCCAGGCGCTGGGCGTGAGCGTGTTAGAGTGGCCCCGTGTTAGAGTGGCCCCAGGTGCTGGGTGCGAGCGTGTTAGAGTGGCCCCGGGCGCTGGGTGTGAGCGTGTTAGAGGGGCCCCAGGTGCTGGGTGTGAGCGTGTTAGAGTGGCCCCGGGCGCTGGGTGTGAGCGTGTTAGAGGGGCCCCAGGTGCTGGGTGCGAGTCCTTTCCCGGCGCGCGGGAAAGGAGGGGCCCGCCCCTGCCTGGGCCGAAGGCCACCGGGCTGGCCCCCCCTCAGGAAGGACGGCCGCGTGTCAGCAGCTCCGACCGGCCGCATCCTGGCGGAAACGCGGGCGATGGGCAAGATCTGTCTTGTCATCGCCGCAGAATGTGAGCGAGAGGTGAAGTCCTCCGGCAAGCGGGGGGCTTATCTCTTTCCTGAGCCGAAGGAAGGAAGCCCTCTGAGACACTTCGTGCGTTTGGAAGATGAAGATAAAGGGGGTGCGCTTTTGCCCCAAGAAGAGGGCAGCAGGAAGAATGGCCGAGCCTTGGTTTTGACATGTTTGCTGCAAAGGCCTGGAGACCTAGCAGAAGACAATGCCCGAGTGTCCAGGGGATCCGCTAAGACTGCCGGTACTTTCCACGAAATCAGTGTTACAAAGCGCCCAGCACGTTCCTGTCAACAGGACTTCTTACCCCCATGGCAGCTGCGGAGGCGGGGGCCTGAGCAGTACCGATGGGATTGGCCTCGAATCGAAGACTGAGTATCGGACCCAGGAGGCTGGCAAGAGGTAATCTTCAGATATCTGATTCCTTGTATGCAAAATGGATATAACAATGTCAACTCAAAGATGTGGCTTAAGAATCAAATCAGGTAATGTCGGCCGAGGACCTCTGCTGACCAGTGTGAGTAAACGGAAGCTGTGCTAACGTTGTTACTAAAAGATCATAAGTTACTAAAAGAAAGAAGACAACATTATGCCTACAATTCTGGCTCCACAGGGTATAAAAGACCAGGGAAATAAGCCAAAAGAGTTAGGGTTTCCTACGTGTGACAAAATACGAGTTGCTTTATTTTTTTCTTTCTTCGTACTTTTCTTTACAAGCTGTACACAATTTGTTTATATTACTTTAACCAGAAAAACACGAAGCGAAAGAGAACGAATCTCTCCCCTTAAGTGTATGCTTGCGGGGATGTTTCCATTACATTTTGGAAGATGGAAAACAAATGGCAAATTCATGAACTAAAATGCCTGATTTTAATTTTTCCCCAAGAAAAAAAAGGGATCGCGTACAGTCTATAATCAGGATAGAAGTTCAAGTTCAGCTGTCAGTGCTGTGCTTGGCCACAGGAGTCTAAGTGTACTGTTGACTCAGACGTGGCTGGTGGTTTTTCTTCAGTGGAACCTGGTTGTTACAGTTTGCTATTTCACCCTAAAACTTAAATTTTTTGAAGATTGAATGATTATGTTGGTTGCCAAATGATAACTACAGTCTTTGAGATGTTGTCATAAAACTTCTTATAGTAAATTGCTTTTAGGGTCATAAGAGCCCAGCATTCTTACTTCCTCTCTGTGGTCAGTTCACTTTTTTTTTTTTTAATGGATAGCCTTTCCATTGTCTCTTTTGCTGAATTGTAAAGGAATTCTCTTAAAGACAGACCTCTCACCGGAGGAAAGCAGATTTCTTTAGAAAAGCTGAGAGGGCAAGAAAGATTTTCTACATACAGGCAGAAATGTGACTTTCTGGAAAAAGATGCTGACATTCTCTTTTTATCAGGTCTCCTTCCTCTCAATTTTCTGTCAAATGGGACATCGAGAAGCAAGTATCCAAACCCAGGAAGGGTGTTCGCCACTTACCCATGCAGTCTGGGCCCCAGTGGCCGGGACAGCACTCGGGCTGGAGGTAGTCCTTCCTGCAGATGTGGCGGCAGCCAGGGAGGGACAGCGAGTAGGATCGGACCTGAAAGGTGTACCTTGAGGGGTAAAGAGAGACACCGCCCATTACCAGAGCAACGCCTTAGCTCGGGGCAGTGGGATTGCCCTAGATTTTTTTTTTAGATCTTTACACTATTTATTTTTCAAAATATACACTGAACACATTTTACTTTCTAGGTAGGAAAAAAACATAATTACGATTTATCTTTAATTGTAAGAAATGGATGAAAAAAATCAGGGCACAATGAAAATAGGGGTGAAATATCTAAAATGATGTCAGAAGCGGTTAGTAGATGGAAACAATGATGTTGGGTTCTAGGCACGTGCTGGAAGTGGACTTCCAACTTGTCCCTGAGCATCCTAGCAGCCAAAGCAAGAAGAGAAAGAGCATGAATGGTGTGGTGCACAGGATCTGTGGGTTTAAATCAAACCAGCTGCTCAGGATACGGTAGGTGTAGAAATTTCTGTGAGAGGTGGTGCAATGTAATGAGAAACATTTGCCGCAGTGTCCTCGAGGGAGCTATACGATGAGTTCCTTACAATAGTTTCTGTGCCGTCTGAGGTACAGTTCTGGGATAGCAATCCTGCGAAGGCTAAACATCAGTGTCTATTCTCAGGGGTCCCTGCATGGATGGCTTATTACAGGAGGCGACTCCGGTGTTTCTAGAGATCATCCTCCGTGAATATTGTTCCTTTCACCCGGGCTGTTACTCGTGGTGTGATGGTAGTTCCAGAGGGTCCTAAACCAGCCCTGGAATGCAGCCAATTAACCACAGAGCTAGTCAGGCCGTGGCAGTCAGGCCGGAGAGAGGGTTGGCAATTTCTTTGAAAGGTTGAGAATACTGGCAGGGACATCTCTTTATAAAGATGGCAAAAGGGAGAGCCAAGGGCAAAACCAAGTGCCCCCTCAAAGAGCCAATCTTGGGTTTGTTCCAGTGTAAATGGATGACAGGTGAACGTCTTCAATTCTAAAACAGAGCATGAGTGCACTAACCTTACCCACTCTCTCTCCCTCTCTCTGTCTCTGTCTCTCTCTGTTTAGGGTAGAGTGGGGATGGGACATAACCAAGTGCCAACCTTGGCCATGAAAACAACTCCACAGTACCAAAAAGGTCTCACTAAAGTCTCCATATAACTTGAACCTTGAACCCTAAGTCTTTCTTCGAGACTGTCTAAAAAAATCTAGTTCCAAATGTGCACCCACTCTGGTAATTGAGTGGTCAGCTGCCACATATGCTTGCCAATTCTAGGCCAGTTAGTGCTGGGAAAGTTCTATTAAAAATGATGATTTGGGTTTAGAATATGGTGCAGTCACATTAAGCAAATGTGAATTTAAAGCAGTGCGATAGATAGAACAGTGCTAAGGTTTCATTTTATGCAAAGTAATAAGTCATACTGAACCTTCATCCCTGAATTATAAATGAAACTCATCGAGTACTGCCTAATTTTTAAATTAGTAGACTAAGTAAATTTTTAAAAAGTGTTTTCATTTGAGCTGCATGGCTGCATTCATTAGCTGGTGAGCAGAACGGCTTGTCATCCACTGCAAGGATGGGCCTGGAATCCTGAGAGTTTTGAATCATAAGAGGATTTCAGGAGAGCCGTGCTCACAGAAAGTGCAACAAAGCTGTAATTCGTTTGTCTCCTTTCTTTGGGTTCTAATTAGTATCAGGGTCCATTGCTAGTTAGTAAGATGACTGTCAGACCCAAGGCTTTTTAAGGGTCCTGACTAGAACCCTTTCCAAGGGAAACAAAACCTAGATTTTCAAACTAAAGAAGGGCAGAATGAAGGGAGATTGTTTATGTGCAAGGTAATATAGTCAATTTTGTATTAAAATGTGAATCAGTAATACATTTTCCAGACTCAAGGTCATAGTAGTTGTGAATTGCCTAAGCTTGGCCTCAGTGTGGTCTTAGAGAAAGAGACAATCCTGGAAATGCTTTGTCGTCTTTGAGACAGGAGGTTTCTATTTGGATTCACAGTCCCTTGGGTTTCAAGACTCAAGTAGGACTATTTTCTCATAATGAATACCTGCAATCTCGAACCCCTACGGAGCCATTGGTAACCTTGGTGTAACCATCTGGGCAGTTAATTCCAAAGTTGAGTGAGCAGGATTGGCACTCGGTCCTAATGACAAGCAAAGACTTCTTATCGCATCTTTTTGCCTGTGAAAACATAAAAAAATCAAGTTCCATTAGCAGAGTCTTGCTTGGCCAACCGTCTCCATCGACTTTATGTCAATGGAATCGCAATGATGGTAATGAGGTTGATTAGTAAGGACTGGCAGGCTGCTTTCAATCTTATCTGGGAAGAGTGTTGGGATGGACAAGCAATGTCTGCCGTGGCTGTGCCAGGGCTGCTTGTGCCACATGTTTGCCATCCCAGATCTAAAGTCAGGAGTCCAGCAAGGTAAGGTATCATCACCACATACACTCCTCCAAATCGGAGACCTGAGATACAGTGTAGAGTACTCTTTTCAATGGGAAATTGTTAAGGCAGGTCATTCAAGGTCAACTGGTCATAGATCGACAAGTCTCAAGGCTATCCTCTCAGCATTAATCCCACAGGAATCGGCGAGTCTGGGCACTAAATGCCGTGGAACACTGTTCCTGCTCCAAAGATGTTTGTATTCCTTTGCTTACAGTCCAACTAGAATGTGGGCTCCGTGAGGGTGGCGGTCTGTTTCTATTTGCCCTCTGAAGCACCTAGAACAGTGTCTGGCACACAGTAATGCTCAGTGAATATTTGTTGATTGAGGAATGAATCGGAGGCAGTGAGACAGGCACACCAGAAACAAGAAGCGACACCAGGCAGCCCAGACCTGTTACACGGAACGAGGCAGATAGACTTGGGCCCTGTCTTCAGGATCCCTCCTTGCCCACGGGGCTGGTGCCGATCCTCCCAATGAATTCCCTCACCTTTTTCAAATACATTCCCTTCATTCCCCCGTCAAACTTAAATAGAAGCAGCTTTGTACCAGGACGAGAGACTGAACTTGGGCGTCAAAAGACCGACGCTTGGGATCAAGCTCAGCGTTTGCCAAGGGTACGCCTCGAATGAACGCCTTCCTCTTTGCCGTCCTCTGTGAGGGGGGTATCTTGATGACCACCCTCCAGGACACTGAGAACTTTAAACAACGTAACATGTGCAAATTGCGTGGCCCAGGGCGGGAGAATCAGGCAGTAAGTGCTAATTCCTGCTCTGTCCCCGCCTCTGCGCTTTGCTGCTGACTCTCCTGATGGGAATGCTCTTCCCCTCCTCCTGGCGACCCAAACCTCATACCCTTCAACACCCACACCTGCACAAAGCCACGCTCACCTCCCCCCCCCTCCATGGCTGGCCGGGAGAACACACTTGCTGTCTTTGCTTTCCATTTAAAATACATCTTTATTGATTTCAGAGAGAGGAAGGGAGAGGGAGAGAGAGAGACAGAAACATCAATGATGAGAGAGTCATTGATCGGCTGCAGCCCGAAACCCGGGCGTGTGCCCTGACCGGGAATCGAACCCTGATCGCCTGGATCCTCGGTCGACGCTCAACCGCTGAGCCACGCCCGGCCTGCTTTCCATTTAAAAACCACTACTCTTACCTTTTTTTTTTTGTCATCCCAGGGGCCCACCGGTAGGTTAGGGGTCATGGGCACATCATAACTACTTCTAAGTTTATTGAAATCTGTAAAGGCTGCACATTTTCAGAGCAGTTCATGGCTATGCATACTCCCAAAGGCACCATCATATTTGAGCTCGACCACTCCAAAGAGAAGCAGGGCAGGTATCGTCACCTTCAATTTAGAGGTGAGGGGGGCTCAGTGACCCGCCCAAGGCCACATTGTAAGTTAGTGGCCCTCTGATTCCTTGATTGGCCATGTCTCTTCCCTGCACACTGTATAGTGGTGAATAGGAAAATAAAAGCTCTGTTTTTTTTTCTGGCAACTTTCATTTGATGGTCACTATGAACCAGAATAACACTGGAGTGGTCTGTATGGAATAATATCAAAAACCACCCTTAGAAATAGTTCCAGTTAATCTCCTTTAATGGTCATGACAGCTCTTTATTTTTTAAAGCAGAATTTTCTTTATATTACATTACTTTATCTTTTTTTTCTTAGTAGACCAGAGTTAATATTCTCTTAACATTTTTAAAAAATTTATTGATTTGAGAGAGAGAGAGAAAGACACACACACACACACACACACACACACACACACACACACACACAGGGAAACACATTGATCTGTTGTTCCACTTACGCATGCATTGGTAGATTCTTGTATGTGCCCTGACCAGGGATCAACCCACGACCTTGGCATATCAGGAATGACACTCTAACCAACCGAGCTACTCAGTCAGGGATGAATATTCTCTTTTCAAAAGCCCCTTTCCTTTTCAAAGGGAATGGGTCATTCTGCTTCCCATAGGATCCCTTCTTGGAGAGTAAACTGAGCTTTAAGCATCAGCCAACACCCGAGTTCTGCACTAAAGCAACCACTCATGCTGATGGCCGTGACGGTGACGGTGATGATGATAATGACTGTGTGTGGACCCCTGGCAGGGAGAAGCTGAAGCCTACAGAGACTAAGTAACTTGCTCAGGGTCGATCAGCTAGGAAGCTGTGGAGCAGTCACTGATCCTCAGAAATCTTTGTTAAACACCTGAAACCACAGTTCAGACCCGTCGCTGTCTAACCTCAGAGCTGGAGCGAGTTACCTTTATGCCATTTTCCAATGTTTCCATGAAAATATGATTAGACTACAGCCAACTAAAGTAAAATGGGTGTTGTAGAGATTTGCCCGGCACAGATGCAGAATCACGTTTATGGTTTATTATTCATAGAGCAGAAATCAGATCTTGTGAAATGCATTTCAAATAAACCACTCGGGATGACTCCCATGCCCCCTCCTGTAGGCTGGCCTTGTTGCAGATCTGACACCAAACTTTCTCTAAGGTGACAGCGCACGGGAGTTTGCCCGAGAAGCCGGCGTGCTGGTGGAAAGTGCCCTGGGTACTTTTACTACAACTCGAGAAGGTAGAGCGTGGACACCCAACGCCTAGTGTAATACTGTACTTCTCAACAGGACGGCACCCGACCCGCAATTCCCCAGGACATCTCTCCACAGCCATTGTCACCTCCCACATTCAGAACGGTGCAGCGGGAAATGATGAAACTATTAAAACAAACAAATACCACCAGGATACCCAGATCCACAACGGAACGAGAAATGCGAGCGCTAAAATGAGAGACCCCAACAGCGGCCTGTTAGCACAGAAGGAGCCGCCGGGGTCAGCGCCCCGCAGCAGGCCCCGCAGCAGGCCCCGCACCTCCTCCGACCCGCTCCCGCAGCTTTCTCTTTAGCGTAGGAAGCCCAGAGAGTGCTCTCTGCTCACGACCCAAAAAGCTCTTAAACACATCCTGAAAATGACCAAGTTAAATAAACCGAAGCTTCCTCTTACCTGCTCGGTACTTTCCAGTGGGGACCAGAAATTTAGTGCAACTAATCCAAGAACAAAAAGTCTTACATTTCGTAGCATGGTGAGAAAATATTTGCTCCTTCTCTGTGCCGGGCACCTGTCAGAACTGTGTACCTATTTTAACTTCGTCTGATGAACTCCCAGTGAATTCTCTCTCATTTCAGTGTCTGTTTTTAAATCCTTGCCTCTCCTTTCCCGGGATTGAACCAGATGACATGCGAAACCCACCCCTACACAGGAAAAACGGCAAATCCAGGGGTTGCGGTGACACTCGCCACTCTCGGTTGTATATATGCCCTGGCTGAATGACAGGATATCCTGGAAGGGCTGGGGCAGCGACGCCATGTGGAATTTTTGTGCTTTGTGAAACCCCTGGGAACAAGCTCCTGCCTCCCACTGCTCTGCCCATCCTGCCTCTGGTCCTGTCTCCTCCTGGACCCGGAGACGCGCCGCGTTTCCACAGCCACGCCGCGGAACACGGCAGGCCTTTCTGTCGGAATTCGAGCTTGCTGTCTGGCCGTATTGGGGGGAGTGCCCGTAAATGGGTACAGTCCCCCTGGAGGGAATGCTGCAGACGCCTGGATCCTTGACTCTGAAGACGAGCGGTGGCCTCACCTGGTGTGGCTGGCAAACTACTGCAAAGAAATGGCTCTTCGCAGAGCAGACAGTGGGCTTTTGACTTGCCCTTTCTCATGGAGCCTCTAGGTCTCATCTGAGCCCGCAAGCCCAGATACTCTTAATCTTTAGCTAATTTTACTTTGTTACAACCATGTGAAAGAGCCTGGGCAAAGCAATGCATGTTGGCTTGGTAGATGTGAAAACTGAGTCATAAGGGAATCGAGTGATTCATGCAAGGTCAGTACGTTAGCCTGAACCAGCAGTAGATGAACTGGGCGTCTTACTCTGAGCACTTGCTCTGCCTGTTTGGTAGAGCACCATTCGGACAGCTGGTGCCTAAGCTACTGAATGGATTATTTGTGGCTCACCTAATTCAGTCATTAAAATGCTGAACTGCATTGGGTGCTCGCTATTTGTTTTCCCACTGAGACAAGGCCGTGGACACACAAGCCCTGAAAAACGGATATAAAGAACGTGGTTGAGATTATTTCCCTGAGCCACTGACAAAATCAGTTCATTTTGCTCTTTATGTGACTCGGTTCCGCCATAACACCCTCCTCCAAATAAATGATCATTCGAAAATCTCCCTGTTGCTTGGTGATTTCTCCCACATCTTATTCTGGGGGGTTATTATTTTGATATGTGGGAAATCAAAACCTTGTAACTTATGTTAAATGTTTTTCTATTTCTTACAAATGAAGTGGTTTTTATCCACCAAGCCCCAGACTCTTTCCCTATATAGTGAGTATTGATTCAGAAAAGGGGGTGATTTCAATACGTACAAGGGTCTGACTCCAGTCCTGCCCCACGCCGATGACACTGACCTTGAGCGAGTCCTTGAGCTCTAAGAGAAAGTAAGGGGGTTCGCCTGGCTGGGCGTGGCTCAGTGGTTAAGCGTTGACCTAGGATCCAGGTGATCGGGGTTCGATTCCCAGTCAGGGCACATGCCCGGGTTGTGGGCTGCAGCCGATCAATGACTCTCTCATCATTGATGTTTCTGTCTCTCTCTCCCTCTCCCTTCTTCTCTCTGAAATCAATAAAGATATATTTAAAAAAAAAAAAAAAAAAAGAAAGAAAGGGGGTTGGATGACATGATATTCACCCTGCTTCTCCACAGTCACAGGATTGTAAAATATTTCTTTTCACATTTCTCACCTGAAGGATATTTCTCCCCCTCTGAATTTCTGCAAGTCTTAAACATTTTGGTGGTTGGCTTGAATTTGGGGTGCATCCTAGAGGAGTATAGGAAAATTATTTTCTCCCTCAAGTAATCCAAAATTGCTTTATCCATTAATATTACTTTCTCAAAGGATACGGAACATTCTATGATTTTAAGAAAGGGTCGGGGATATATTTAATTAAGCTAAGATTCATGGCCATGGTGGTATTTTGCCTAAACTATTTCACCAGGCTGCAGAGGATATCCTGTTGAACCACATGAAACAGTCACTCTTTTAGATAAAAAACGGACTAATACTGGCAACTTCTTAGCCTGTACCCTCACATGGTCCTGTTTAGCACTATGCATGATTAGGAAAGAGTCTAAGCTTTCAATCTTCATAGAGAGGTAATCTTTTTTGGTTTATTTTTAATCCTCGCTGAGGATATTTTTTCCATTGATTTTTTTTTTTTTTTTTAAGAGAGAGTGGAAGGGAAGGAGGGAGGGGGGAAAGAGAGAGAAAGAGAGAGAAAGGGAGAGAAACATCAATGTGAAAGAGATACATCAATTGGTTGCCTCCCGCCCACACCCTGACCAGGGCCAGGGATCGAACCTGCAACCCAGGTACATGCGCCTGACTGGGAATCGAACCTGAGGCCCTCCAGTGGGCAGTGGGTGGGTCGATGCTCTAATTACTGAGCACACCGGCCAGGGTGAGAAGCACCCTTTCAGTCTGCTTCTCAGGGACTGAATTTTCTAGGAAGGTCATTATTGTGGGTGCAAGATACCAGGACTGGAGACTACGGGTTTTGGGTGAAATGATGTCTCCAGGTAGCAGGGACATTTGGGTCAGGGAGTTGCCTCTCTGTCAATGCTCCCCATCCTTCAGAAAGGGCCGGTGCGCAGGTGGGGAGGCGTCCATGCCTTCACCTGGCCCGGAAGCCCCCCTGGCTCCTCTCGTCCATGCTCGAGAGGTAAATACACACGCCCACTTGCTGTTAGGAACTGACAGGGCAGGAGGGCTTCCTGCACACTCACCAGGCCCTGGCCTCCCCGGAGCCAGCTTTCCCAAGCGGGGGATGTGTCCAAACACGTGCGCCCCTGTCCTCCGGGCCCTTTCCTGTCCCTTTGTTAGTTCAAATCTTCCCGTGTGGCAAGCTCTCTTTTTTAGCGTGTGATTTTGTTTTTCCTCTTTGTGGAGACTGGTCAGCAGGCCCTGCTTGAGGCAAAACTGTAAAGCTGGCAGATCCCCTTCCCTTTCCCCTTCCCCTTCCCTTTCCCCTCGGCACCCTCTCCCCCACCTCCTTTGCTCAGCCCGCATTCACTGGGCGCTCAGCACCCCCGGGCACCTTTCTGGTTAGGCTGTTATTCCTGAAAACACCCTAATTCTGCATTAGGATTCATTATTAATTAAGCAATTAAGCAATGCGTGTTACTAATCGTTTGGTATTTACTTAATTATCTTTGGCATTTCCATGGTCGTCGTGAGCATCTATCCACCCAGCTGCTGGAGAATCGTCTTTCATTCTCCTGCCTCCTGGCCGCAGCCCAGCCCAGCCCAGCCCAGCCCAGCCCAGCCCAGCAGTGCCCCTGCCGCTGCCCTCTGCGGGTGGCATCCCGCCGAGAACCTGGCCCTTTCTCTTCAACCCCAGCGCTGCCACCGTGGTTCAGGCCACCACCACTCCGTGCTTACATGACTGGAGGAACATCCACCTGACTCTCGATTTCCTCCCCTCCACCCTAATCCACAGCAGTCAGAGTTAACCTTTAAACACGTAAGTTAAGACCAGTTATTCCCAGCTTCAAACTCTAGAGTGACTGGCCATCACGCTGTTAACCAAGCGCCACCCACAGCCATGGCTTTGGCCCGCTTTGGTCCGGGCTCCGGGCTTGTCTCCGGTCTCATCGGGAAGCCTGCTGCTCCCCCCATCCTGCCTTTATTCTGGGTCTCTGATGCCTCAGTTGGTCCCCACCTTTGGCATGTTCACCACCTCCCCTCTGCCTGGAATGCTCTTGCCTCTGATTTTTGAATGGCTGAGTTTTTCCCTTGTCATCAGTTCTCATTCCAGTGTCACCTCACAGAGAAGCCACCCCCGATCACCCAAGGGACTGCGGTCACCTGGCTACTCTGTCACATGACTGTACTTTAGTTCTACTTTAGTTCCATGCATAGTACGTCTCCCAGGTGACGGTGTCCCATCTGTTACTCTCTCCTCCCCGCCCACCCGCCACCGCCACTGGAACAGAAGCTCCGTGAGACAAACTTGCCACAGGCACTTTCCCAGCGCCTAGAGCGGTGCCTGAAGCATAGCAGACAGGACCTTCTCGTGGAATGAATTTATATATTTTACGTGCCTGGTCCTTATGTTATTTAATTCTCTCAAAGTTCCTGTGGGAAAGGTACGATTGCTATCTTTGTTTTACAAATCAGAAAACAGAGGAAAGCAGAGATCTCTGAGGCTGGCTACATGACCTGTGGGGCTCAGTGCAAAACGGAAATGCAGGGCCCTTTGTTAAAAAAAAAAGGTTAAAAATTTCAAGACAGATTCGGCAGGGCTGAATAAAGGGGTTTTGGAGATCGAGGAAAGGTGTATTAAATGGGGCAGTCAGGGTAATTCTCACTGAAAGGGTGAAATGTGAGAAAGACTTAAAGGAGGCGAGGGAATTTCCTAAGTGGGGATCTAAGGGTATTCCAGGTAGAGGGAGCTGAAAGAGCAAAGGCTTTTGTTGGAGGTGTAATGGGAGGTAAAAGGTCAAGGGCTTTGTTGAGGAGTCTGGGAAATACTGGAAGGTTTTAAGTAAAGTCATCATCTGGATTTTATTAGGAAACCATCATCCCAGCAGCCGTGTTGAGAGTAGACCTTGGCATTGCAAGCGAGAAGACCTCTCGGCGGGCGATTGCAACAAAGCAGGTGAGAGGAGATGGCAGCTTGAACCATGGTGGGCACGTGAGGTGGTGAGGAGGGGTCAGACTCTTGACATAGTTCACATGGAGGGCCAGCAACATTTGTGGATAGTTTGGATGGAGGGGGCAGTAAGAAAGAGAGGAGTGGAGGATGACTCCAATATTTTTGGCCTTAGCAACTCGAATGAAGCTGCTGTCCACTGATACAGGAGGATGGACGCAAAGCAGGGTTTTATAGGGGATATTTACAAATTCAGTTTTGGATACAATAAGTTTGCGATGGCTATTACATATCCAAACGGGGATTCAAGGAGCAGTTGAATAAGTGAGTCTGGCATTCCAGAGAGAGGTCTGGGCAGGACTTACACATCTGAGAATCATCGGCACCCTAGGTCGTATTTAAAGCCTTGGGATAAGGGTATGTCACCTATGGAGTGATGGTAGATAGGAAGTAGGCCACCGAGCTCAGGGGACACTGATACTGAGAGGTGCAGAAGAGCTGGGTCGAGAAGGAGGGAATGCTCGCCTGTGTCGACTGGCGATGGAGGGTCGAGTCAGACGAGGGCTGATGCTATGCCTTTGGACTTAGCAACGTGGAGGTTTTGGGTGAACTTGACAAGAGCGATTTCAGTGGAGAGAAAAGAAAGAATGCCTGAATGGAGTAGGTCTAAGAAAGGATGGGAGGAGAGAAACTGGGGATGGAATAGATCTTTTCCATTGAGTTCTGAAGAAAATGGGGAACCAAGATATAAGGCAGTAACTGGTGAGGGTGGGGCTGGAAATGAGTCAAGGAAAGATGTTTAGAAGATGAGAAACATTAACAGCCTTTTTATGTGCTCATGGGAATTTCCAATAGAGAAGAAAAAATTGATGATGATCATGATGAATGTCAATATTGAAAAAACCATCCCTAACTATAGCATACTGATTAGCTCGCCACCTGGTGTTGCCAGGATGTATAGATACTGAAGAGGGCATCTCTTCATGTGCCTATTGAACATTTGTATATCTTCTTTAGAGAAATCTCTATTCAAATTCTTTGCCCATGTTTAAATCGGGTTGTTTGTTTCTTGTAGCTGAGTTGTGGATGTTTGTTACATAGTCTGGATATTAATTCCTTATCAGAAATGTGATTTTCAAATATTTCTCCATCTCCTGGGTTACCTTCTGACTCTGTCAACAGCATCCCTTGATGCACAAATGGTTTTTAATTTTGATGAGGTCTGATTTATTTTTTCTTTCGTGGCCTCTACTTTGGTGTTACATCCAACAAATCATTGCCCAATCCGTGTCGTGAAATTTTCTCCCTATGACTTTTTTATTTTGATTTTTTTTTAAAAAAATATCTTTATTGATTTCAGAGAGAGGAAAAGAGAGGGAGAGAGAGAGATAGAAACATCAATGATGAGAGAGTCATTGATCGAGCCCGCAACCGGGCATGTGCCCTGACCGGGGATCAAACCCTGATCGCCTGGATCCTAGGTTGACGCTCAACCGCTGAGCCACGCCCAGCCGGGCTCCCTATGACTTTTTAAAAAAAGGGTTTTATTGTTTTAGCTCTTCTATTTTCATGATTTGGTATGTTTGTGTCTTTGATGTAGAAAAAAGTTCCACTGAAGCTGTTCCTTAAATAACAGGGAACTTTACATTATATTCAATAAATACATTCATTAAAGGAGTTTCAGTTGACTATGGCCAACAATCATGGGAGCAAAAAACCTCAAAGATCAAGAGGGCAAAAGGCATGGGGTAAGGAGGGAGGAAGACAACAGCAGAAGAAGGCAGAGAGGGGAAAACAGGAAAACACCCTCGTAGTTGAAAAAGCAGAGATCTGATTCAGTAATCCTACTCGTAAAAACACACCGCCGCCAACATTTGTTATAATACAGTGTATATTTTAACGGTTACCTAAATTTTTGTGTGCCTAGAGGTTGTTGAAAAAGATTATAATGAAAAAAGATCACTTACTATGTGTTTTAGGAAGCAGATTAGGCAGAAAACAAAAGTTTAAAAAATCTAGTGTCCTTTAGTCGTGGCTCATTTTGTGGTCTTTTGTGGTTTCTCTAAAGGCATAAGAGCCACCCCACCCCCCAGGGTCCACAAACTACCCCAAAATGGTCCAAAAAGCAGAGTAAATGGGATTATAGCAAAAATAAGCACAAAACCGTAGATTTAATAAAATTAAGGGAAGGAGTTGCATCAGCAGACACGGGGCAGGCAGCCTCTTGCCGTGAGAGAGGAGGCTTCTGGAATCACCGAGGGCACTTTCCCTTCTAAAGGCAGGGCCCCAGGGAGCCATGGAGGAGGGTGCCCTCCGGAACCGGGAAGGTGGAGGGCGTCCTGTGACCACTTTAGAAAAGGCGGACGTTTTAGAGGAAAAGGCCAGGAAGGCGCCACTGGCCTAAGGCTGCAGGGACCAGGAGGAATGAACCTGGGGCTGCCTGATGTTCTGGAAGGCGGCTCTGGGCATGCAAGCTGAAGGAGGCAGGCCCTGCAGGTGGCAGCCCTAGGGGCACAGCAGGTCTCCCTGCTGCACCCAGCGAGGGTGTGTGTGTGTGTGTGTGTGTGTGTGTGTCTCGCTCTCCCTATTTTGGATTCTACAATTCCTGGGGTTTGCGGACAATCAGTTGGGAGATGGATGGGGCAGAATCTTCTAGAAAGAGATGCTAGATTTCATTACAAATAAGATTCATGGGGCTTCGAGGGGGTGATTTGAGAACATAAATGTTTGCCTCTGGTTTGTGGAGCAGTTCATGGAGCTTATATTCTAGCCCAGTGAAAGTGGCATTTTGGATTTTGGATTTGGGTCCCCACCTGCCACCTTTCAAGTGAGGATTTTCAGGCACAACAGATGGAAAATGCAGCTTTGGGCCTCTGATAGTTTCGGCCTGTGTGTGTGTGTGTGTGTGCGCATGTACCTCTAGTTGCTAGTATATGACACCCCTAGAGTCCAAAAAATCCAATTCATCCAGGGTCAGTTTGCGGATCTGTTCTGGGGAGTAATAGTATAGGTTTTGTTCCCATGGCCTGTGCCGATTAGGTTAGGAGGAGAGGTGGCTGTGGAGGGAAAGGAGGAGAGAGGGGAGGCCCTGGGAGCTGGAAGGGTGGTGGCCTCTTTGAGGTGAGGGTGGAGCGAGCAGTCCAGGTCTGGCGCAGCACCACGGTAACCATGGAGAGTGTTTTTATGTCTTATTTATCAGTATGTGCTATTCTCAGCATTTACATAAATTATCTCACAAATGATCGACAACCCTGTGAGGCAGATACTATTATTATTCCTCATTTCTCCCTTAGGAAATGGAGATGCAACGATGTAATGGGCCCAGGGCCAAGTGGCAGAGTTTGGGGTTCAAATCCAGGCAGTTTGGTCACAGATTCTGAACTCTTAACCTCTTTTTTTTTTTTTTTTCTTGCTTCTTTGCCATCAACAGATTTGGGAGGGGAGGGGGAAAGCTCATTGGTAACCAACAATAATGGTGTAACTCGGGCAACTTTAGTAGCAAGTGAAAGAAAACCCAAGTCAAACTGGCTTAAACCAAACGGGGCCGTGCAGAGCAGTGCGCTAAGCACTGCGGGTGGACACAGGGAGCAGGGACGAGCCTGGGCCTATGCAGAGCCCACATTCTGATGGCAAAGACCAGGCATTTCCAGGTAAGCTAGGAATTTTGACAGAAGTGTTAGCAGACAATTATGTTCACATAGTCTAGTCCAACCCAAACTCTAGCCATGTGTACACCCAAGCTGTTATCTTCTTTTTGGTTTTCAAAATAGCTGTGCTCGGTCTCTCTGCATGCATATGGAGATTTCCTTCTCTTAACTGCTTTCTGTGGACTGTAGCAGGATTAGGAATCAGATGCAGCCTTTTCTTTTGCTACGACTAGAGACAAATGTGCCACTTTAGAGCCTGCCCTTTGCTCTCTGTTCTCTGCAGTATCTCAGTGTAAAGCTCCATGCGTTTTCTGCCATCACCAGCTTCCCCTCTCCTGCTGAAATAGGGAGAGGATGGGACACTTGGAGCTGACCGCGGGAGCCCGGCACCTCGGTGTCTGACTTACAAAGTGATATTTATGCCCTACTCATTCCTAACAATGGCTCAGACAATTCCCCGGGATGATTGCAGAGCTGACACATCACTCTGAAGGGTCCTGACTTCATAAGACCTTGATAGGTCAGGACCAACGATAAATCAGCTGCTTCCTGCCTATCCATTTATCCAGTTCCCTCATTTTTTCAACATCTACTTACCAATGACCTGCTATGTGCCAAATGCTGTTCTAGGCCCGTTTCCTTCTTTCTAGCTCAGGGGTCAGCAAACTTTCTCTGGAAAGGGCTAGAGAGTAAATATTTTAGGCCTTGTAGGTCATACGATCTCTTTGGCAACTACTCAACCCTGCCACTGCAAACTGAAAGCAGCAATAGACAATATGTAAACTAATAAGTGGGGTTGTGTTTCAATAAAACTTTATTTACAAAAATAAAAGGCTGGATTTGCCCTGTGGGTCATGGCTTGTTGACCCTCTCATTCTAGCCTAATTCTAACCAGAGTCCAACTCCATCCCTTATCATAGTTCAGCTTCCTGTTCTTCTGAAATCACAGAGCACAGAAACCCATTAGTTAGTCCATCAGTCAAGAAAATTGAGTCCTGGTTCCACAGGTTCTGTAATTTGTTTCTTGTTTAACAATAATAACAACAATGGTGTGATCAACAACAACAATAATAATAGCTGACAATTATATAGCACCTATCATGTGCCAATCACTGCTTGTAATCACTTTTCAAAAAGTAACTCATTTTCACATGTATATGAACACAATTATTGTTGGCTATTGTTTTCCAGTATCACATATATTTTGGTACAGTAAATAATATCTTACATTTGTTGAGCTCTTACAAAAGACCAGATGTCAGGCTAAGCATCTTTGTTTATTATCTCATTTGACCTCCCAGTAGCCCTTTGAGGAAGGTATGATTTTTTATACCCATTTTATAGCTGAGAAAGTTGGAGCTCCGAGTGGCTTAAGACCTTGTGGCAGCTAGCAAGTGTGGACGTGGGACTCGGTCATGCTTCCAAATCCTGTGCTCTAACCACTCTACCATAATAATTTGCTCAGGCTGGAGGAAAATTAATAAGTTAATATTCCAGACAGTAATGTGAGTTTTACTATGATTGTATTTTATTTTTAAATTAAAAAAAAAATTCTTTAATGGTACAAACTTCTCAGAAAGCAGAACACAAGCTGGTTATGTCTCCGGTGCTTTGGCATTTTGATGACTGTCATTTACAAACACAGTGCCCAAGAGACCTCATTAAATAAACAGCACAATGGGACACATTAAAACACAAGTGCAGCTGCTCTGCAAAGGAATGTCCCCTGTGGGATGGAGCCAGGCCTCCAATGTGGCCCTGCAGTTGACAGCTGACAGCCACCCTGCTTGCTTGGGAAGGGGTGGTCTTACCCACAGATTACTCCTGAAAGCTGCCTCTTTTCGTGTCTTTTTGTTGCGTGGCTCAAAAGAGTCGCTCAGCTGGCACAACTGCAGCTGACAAAAGGGGCGCCCTGTTTGAACAGGGCCGGGGCAGGCCTGCCTGGGGAGGGCGCCGAACTTGGTGGGTGTGGGCACCGTGGATGTTGAGTACAAATTCGAGAGGCCATAGTCTCCTGGATGCCCCAAATCTGGGCGGTGCTGGGTCATGTGCATGTTTTGAGGCGATCCCTGGCCTCTGCATAGGTCAACCGTTTCGCAGACGCATTGGGTTTAGTGTTTCTGGTGGCACTTGCATCTAGTGTGTGTGGAATGAGAGGGATTTCTTCTCTCAACTCAATTTAAAGTGCCACAAGCAAAGTCAGCCCCAAATGCCTTTGTTTGTTTCTAGATGCTATGACTAAGATGATCAGAGAAATGGTGGAAATTGCAATGATTTGGTTTTAGGAAATCTAAACTTCAGACTCAGTTCTGTCCCAAAGAGCTGTGTCGCTTTGAATTGGTCTTTTTATCCAAGTCCCTGCACCTTTAGCTGTTAAGCAATGGGGTTGACAGGGATGACTTTTAATTTCCTTTCTGGTTCTGAAATCTTGTGGTTACATGTAAGTGACTTAGGAGTAATCTTTATTGTTTTAAGTATTGCTACAGAGAAATCTGAATGAATGAGAGGAAAGAATGCATATCTTCCTGTACCCAGCAAGACCCGGGATCGAAAATGACCATGTCTTGGGATTGAAGTGAGATATAAGACAGAAGTAAAACCTGCTTTTCTTTCTTTCTTTTCTGTGTGACCCAGTATGCAATCTCCTTCCTTTTATTATATTAAGCATATTACCATTTCCCTCTGGACAGGGTAGCCAGATTTTAGCAAATAAAAATACAGGGCACCCAGTTAAATTTACATGTCAGATAAACAACAAATAAATGTTTAGTGTAAGTATGTCCCATGCAATATTTTGCACATGCTTACATTTAAAAAACTATTTGTTGTTTATATTTCACTGGGTGTCTTGTATTTTATTTGGTGACCCTACCTGCAGAGAACCAGGTCTTTCCCGGTCTGATCTATGTGCCCTGGGTGACGGGATTTCCACGAGGCTTGGAGCTATGAGGGGTGACTGTGGAGCGAGTCCCAGAGGCCACCTTGAAGAGGGCCTGTGCCTGAGAGGAGCCTGTGGGGAGAAACAGGATTAAGAGGAGAGAAGGGGCAGTAACCATGCTGTACCTTAGCAACAAGGTCTTTAACGAGCTCCAGCCCTAGATTTTCAGTTCATTGAGCTCAGGATTATTTTTTGCTTAAGTTGCTTTGATTCAGGTTCTCTGTCTCTTGCAAATAAAACTGTTCTTACACATCCACTCCTTTTATTTTATTTTAAATTCTTCTTCCCCAGCCCCTCCTTGTGGTGAGTGGAGGGAATGGAGAGAGAGGACACTGTTTGCAGCACATGCTGGGCACTTGCTGCTCGTGTCATTTACCGTTCACAGCAGTCCTCCGAACAGGACAGCCTCTGGCTTTGCACGTAAGGGAACCGAGGCTCAGAGATATGAAGTAACTTGTCCCCGGGTAGCATGGCTTTTCATTTACATTTGATTAAGCAAGCTTGAGATATTGAGATGATTACAGGTAACACAAAACTGTCAGTAGTAATTATCCTTCCTGTAGGATGTAACATAAGTCCCAGATTCATTCATTAATTCACTCACTCGCTCCCTCACTCCTTTATTTGTTTGTTCTTTTCACTGTTCACTTATTTAACAAATATTCTTTGAGCATCTATGGTGTCGAGCATCATGGTGAGTGCTAGTGATGCCACAGTGAGTGAGGATGGCTGAGGTCCCCCCTATGGAGCTGGGCCTCTTGGTGAAGAGAGAACACGGGCCCCCATGCTATGTGTAGGGCTGTCGCGAGGCTTTAGGGCCCCTGCCTTGAATGCTCTTTGGCTCTGTGTCTGGGGGCGCTGAGAAACCCTCAGGCTAGGTGACTTGCTAGAAGAATTCACAGGACTCAGAAAAGCTGTTATACTCGTGGTTATGGTTTCTGACAGTAAAAATAAAAATATCAAAATCAGAAAAAGTAAAGGACTCATGGGGCAGAGCCCAGGAGAAACCAGGCACCAGTTTCCAGGTGTCTTCTCCCCGTAGAGTCTACAGGTACATGTCATCCTCCAGCAACAATGTGTGACCACACAAGTGAAGTGGTGCCAGGCAGGGACATTGACCCAAGTGAGTGCAGCCCCTGTGGGACTGACCTCACCTGCTCAGACTCCAACCTCCCAGAGCAGAAGCCTGGTGATCACCATAAGCCTCATTGCTAGAATAAACCATTAGATCAAACTGGTACCATGTGGCCCAAGGCCTTAGGTGTTTACTAACACTCTTGTCAGGCAGAACATTCCAAGGGCTGGGGCTCATCTTCCAGGGAATGTCCTGAGAATAGGTCTTTCTTGGGGATATGCAAGGTTGGAACAACCCAGGTCTGCTGATTGAACTGTTTGCAGTCCTATGAAGAAAATAGGGTGCAGTGCTAGAGGGTGACACAGTGGGCTATGTAGGTAGATGATCTAGATCAGATCTTTGAAGGAGATGTTCCGAGAAGGGGATCTGAAAGATGAGGAGGATTCCTGCCAACCAAGAGTCTGAGCAGAGTACTTGAGGAGGAGGGAAGAGCAGGCACAGAGCCTGGAGGCTGGGACAGGCTGGTCCTTTCTAGGAACAGAGGGGAAGCTGCAGTGTTTGGAGCATTGTGAGTAAAGAGGGCAGTGGTTTCAACTGGAAGCTGGAGAAGTCTTATAGGCCAAGAGAAGGAGTTGGGATTTCACTGCAGGCGCAATGGGAAGCTGCTGAGGGTTGTCCTGAAGGGAGTGACAGGAACTGGTTTGTTTTTAAATGATCTCTTTCGTTGCTCTCTGAAGAGGAGACCAGATGGGTCATGAGTGGAAGCAAGGATGGGCCATTCAGGGGGCTATCGAGACAGTTTAGCGAGAGAGGGTCATGGACTGACCATCTCTATTAACAGTTTAGCAGGAGATGTTGATGGAATGGACATTAGTGGACTGACATAGGATGTATTTTGGAGTTAGAACTCATGTCTCGATGGAGGGTAGGCTTGAGGTTGAGAAGGAGGAAGTTCTATGTAGTTCGGTGTGTATCTCCTTGGAGTACATGTGGCAGATGTCGATTTCAAGAAACACCAGTCTAATATTTTAGATTATTTTCTAATATTAACGTGAAATTGGCAGACAGCTCAGAACAAAGTCTTAAAGCAGAATAAAGAGGCCTAAGCTTCACATTATGCCCTTTGGTTCTGAATAGCTTCCAGCTCAGTGCTTTTGCAATTTGTCTTAGTTTGGGTTTCTCAAGGAGACCCTCAGAGAGCAATTCAAAGGGAAGTGATTTCTTGGGGAGCTAATCCCAGGAAACATTGCTAAGAGAGCAGGGAAGGGAGATAGGAAGGAAAGCATCCACTGCAGAGCAGGTTCATGCTCTGGGCATCTGGGGCTCAGTCCTGCTGGGGACTCAGTGGTCAGAGACTCCCAGCCATTGCTGGTGCGTGTATACCTTGAACCCACTCAAACATTGCTCGAGGGACACTCCTGCGGGTTTTTACTCCCAGTACTTCACCTGCCCTGGTGGGCAGAGGAAACCCCCAGGCAAAGAGGTGCAGATGTTGGCAGCTGGGCCAAATTACACCGTAGTGATAAGACCCACATGGTGGGGCCTTGACAACTTTCGCTACACAGTAGAAACAACACCAGCAGTCACGGAAGTGCTCTATTATTAACAGAAAGTGCTGTGGCTTTCTTTCCAAGAATTAGCTGAAGGCATGTCTGAGCAAAGAGAATTTATTTTAGTTTTGAGTTATTTTTGTCAAAACACTTAAAATTTGTTTTTAAGTTAAAAATTTTTTGATGTATTTTCTGTGATTTCTAAACTTCGTGTCCTTCACTGTGCTCCAAGTTTCTTCCTATCATTTTATCTCTTTCCTTGCAAGGCTCTGGATAAACAAAGGGCTTCTGGAATTGAATACTGCTTCTTTGGCTCTTGGGTGCTGTATGTTAGGGCCTCATCAGCCACCTTCACAGCAGCTGAAAACGCCAAGAGATTCTCTAATGTGTGTGGATGTTATTTGTATAGATGTCTTGAAGACTGGCATGTTGAATAATCTGTTGGGTAAAAATTGAAAAAAAAAAAAAAAAAAGACTAATTCTGAGTGAAACGCTGTGTGTTAACATTGAGCTACCTTGTTATATCAGAAAAGTCCACGTAAGGACTATTTTTAAAAAATACGTTTTTACTGATTTCAGAGAGAGGAAGGGAGAGGGAGAGAGATAGAAACACTGATGAGAGAGTCATTGATCGGCTGCCTCCCGCACGCCCCCTACCGGGGATCCAGCCCACAACCCAGGCATGTGCCCTGACCGGGAATCGAACCACAACCTCCTGGTTCGTGGGTAGACACTCAACCCCTGAGCCACACTGGCTGGGCTTAAGTAGTATTTTTAACTTATTGATTGGTTTGTTTTGCTAATTGACAGGAGTCCCTTCTTTCCTTCCTTCCTTCCCTCCATCCTTTGTTTCTTTCTCTCTGTCTCCCTTCACCAACATACAGGGAAAGCCATTCCTTTGCCAGGCGCTGTGCTAGGAACCAGGGAACCTAAAATGACAGAAACACAAAAACAACCTAGGCACCCAAACAAGGGCGGGTAAAACTGATGAAATCTGAATGAACTCTGTGGATGGCACTAGGGCCAGCTGCCTGCTTTTCAGCTTGTGCCCTGTAGTTATACAAGACGCTACCACTGGGGGAGGCTGAGAAGCGTGCGCGGGGCCTCCTCGTGTATCCCAGCCCCTAACTTCCTGTGAGTCTACAATTATTTCAAAATAGAAAGTAAAACAAAGCAAAACCAACAAACAAAAATGAAAAAACAACTTACTAAGAACGGTAAGAGACAGACACATATGAAAAATGATTAAGGAGGACAATTTAGGCGATACAAATAAACTTGATGTAACTCTTCGTGGAGCAGGCCGTCTTCGCTCCTGAAGGCCCAGAGAACGGGGCAGAAGGCAGGAGGCTTTCCCAGGACAGCAGTGAGGGACACGGGAGAGAAAGATAGAACATGAATAAGCACCTGAGGGCCGGCTTGGCCTTGGGGTTGGCTGCCTGGACGTACCGTGCTTCACGTAATGGCCCAGGGTAGCACTGACAGGCACCTGGAAGCTGTCGAGGTCTGGGTTTGCCGGTGTGGCACCCCGGCAGGAGCAGCTCCACCTTGGCCTAGAAATTCAGACAGAGGAGGGACTATCTGAGATTTTACAACTCCTATGGGAATTCGGAAGCTAACAAAATGCAAAGCGACCCTTCATTAAAATATCACAGGCCTTTTAGAACTGGAAGTGGTGTTGAAGTTCACCAAGAGTTTGAAAGTCGTCATTTTACAGGTAAGAGAAAAAGGAATCCAAAGATGGGAGGTAACGTGCTAAGGTTGTGGACCCCGATGTGCCACTTGTTTGAGGCATCAGCTTTTCCAGGTGTTGTGGCGGTGACACTCCTGAAAACTCAGATTCTTTCCCCTGGGTCCCCTGAAGTTCGGAGTGTATGCGTTCAAACCGGCCGCCCCGCCGCCGCCAACGGTGTGCGCTTAGTGGGCTCGCCACGAGGGGGCAGGAGAACATAAGCCATCCAGCCGGAGCGACGGGGCTGCGGCGGGCGGCCGGAGCCACCTAGCGTGGTTTTGATCCGCGCCCTGCTCGGTTCTGCTGCTTTAACATAGGTACATTATAAAATACACCAACAAATAGAATTAAAAGATGATATAAAGATAAGGAAATGGTCGGTCGATGTCTTCATTCCGCCATGCGTGTCTTCAGGCAGTGCGCGCGTTTCCAGCGGGGCTCGCAGCTAAGGAGAGCGGGTGTATGTCCATATTGCAAAAGGTATCGGTAATTTCACCTCCTTCGGGCTCACTTCCTGTCAAGTCTCACCAGGTGGTCACTGCTTTTCCCTTATAATGTGGTCGATTGGCTGGTACGAGGAATAACCCCACTTTCTTGTTTGTAAGCATTAGTTTGAACCGTATTAAATTGCTGTTTTTCTTATGTGAAAACTGGGCAGATATTGGCAATTTTTTTTCATGTGGTCTTACCTCTGGATACAGTCTGCCGCATCTTCAGTCTGCTTGTTCTTTGACAGGATTTTTTTAGCCGCTCGTCCATTGTGGCAGAATTGATGATCTGATCCGTATAACACTTACGCCTACTAACAAGGCGCCCAACCGTAATCTGTCACCGCACGTTCAAGGCCAAGGGCTGCGCTCCCTCCACGCTGCGGAGCTCTTGCTCCCTCCTCCGGCTCCCCGCGCACCTCGTGTGACCGGGGACCCTGGACATAGCGCCCAGGTGGGGGCCTGCTGTCAACCCACATCAGTAAAACCTTACTTCATTCTCATAGTTTCAGATAAAAAAAAAAAAGTCATTCAAACATGATCTTTTTGAGAAGGTAAAGTATTATCACCCAACATGCTCATTTTACAAATGAAGACGTAGCCGAGACAAGCCTGTTTACGTTCCTTCTTTGGAGGAAGGAGAACATACAGTTTCACACAACATTGAACCCTATGAACTACATGACGTCAACCAAACATGCTCCGTTTTATGGGGCAGGGGGGAAGCTTTAAAAGAACCCCAGGCTTGGATTCCCTGTTGGAGACTTGTGTTTGTCACACGTACAAATGTTATTCCATTGTCCCCCCAAATTCCAGAGACCTTCACTTCAACACTAGAATTGGAGAATTTGGCATGTGGTGCCCTTCACAGTTCCAGCCTCAGGAGATATTGTGCTCAAGGAGAAGTTTCCTGAGTCCTTACAGCCCCTGAAGCAGCTCGCATCTCCTTCTTCCTCTCTAGGTTATGGGCCTGAAGGTCGTAGCCATGTCTGGTTTGTTTTTCTGCCCCCCCGCCCCCCCAGTGGTTGGTTCAGCATCTTGCCCCTTGAAGATGGTTAATAAATGTTCGTTGAGGTGGACAGAATTTCCACATAAGGCATTTAATGTTAGACAGACGTGACCTGCATTGAAGATTGCATCTGTGAGTGTGTCGTGGGACACCAGGCAGGGCTCCCCTCCTGCGCTGTAGTCGTCAGTTCAGTCTAATAGAACTTTCTACAACAACAGAGATTTTTCTATAGCTGAGCTACCCGATACACTGCCTGCGAGCCACCAATATCTACTGAGCACTTGGACTATGGCTAGTAAGAAGGAGGAATGCAATCTTTAATTTCATTTAGTTTAATAAATAACCATATATGGCTAGTAGCTACACATTGGATGGCACAGAAAATCTAGATGATAAATTAGGAAGGTGTGGTAACTTCAAACTTCAACATTCTTCGTTTATCCTAAAGTGACATCCTTCAAAACACCTCACCATTGGGTACCCCCTCACCACCAGGGGGCTGTTCTGTTTTCTCCCATTCTCCCATATCTATTAAGACCCCAGGAAATATACTTTCTTCTGAGTGTTAATTTTGTTTAACCCATTGTCTAAACAACAAAACCACACACACACACACACACACACACACACACACACACGCCTGAAAGCAACCAGGAAAGTTATGATAATTTACAAATAGAATTGATGCTATCTTCCCCTTAGGCAACATGTGTCATGGGTCCGTCCGGAGGGAATAGTGACAGGACCATTTGGCCAGAGCCTTAAGCTCACTGGGACTCCAAATATTGGCTTCTCTTTTAAGGCAAATTTGCATTCTGGTCTTTAGAAATATCTATATAGTTGCCTTTGCTGACTAAAAGGTTAGTATGGAGTTATTACATGTTGAGTTTCCTGGATTTAATCCCTTGGATACACAGTTACCAGTTTAACTCCTACCTAGTCTTCAGAACTTGGCTTTACTATCACCGCCTCAGGATGGTTCCCCCGATCTCCCTCACCAATTAGATTTCCCAAGGATGCTGTCAGCATTTGAAACTCTCTTCACAGGGTTGGTGTTTGTACAAATAAAATAATGCAGAGTAAGTACCCATTTAGTGCCAGACACAAAGTGAGCGCTCAACCAATATTAGTTGTCCCTGTTCCTACAGTAGAGGCACCCCACCCAGATAAAGAATCTGAACCACAGTGAAGTTTCATCAATCCTGAGCTTTGGTAAAAAGATGAAATAACCCCAAGGTCACAAGTAGGCCAACATGGGTTCTGTGGATGGTCGGAAACGTAAGCGTGGGATAAGGCAGAAGAAGTTGATCAGGACTGAGTCTGGGAAAGAGAAGAGATTGCTGTGGGTTCACTGTAATTCAAGGCCATGTAAGTGGCAATTTAAAGGACACGTGCAAGATCACCTGCCAATCATTCTCTCGTTGGGCAAGGTAACGCCTAAGCCATTGAGACATTTGTCCACATTACCTTTTAGTCCTAGTCCATGGACTTATTAAACTTTTTACATATTTGGAAGAGTATTTTTGCTGTACATTTTATTAACATGTATATTTTCACTCTTGCTATAGCATTTTCCCCCTTATTTTCTCTGTCCTAGACATTCTGAAGTGAGCAAGTTTTGTATGTAGCCCTTTAATTTTCTCTATGCTCATATACATATACAAATATAAAAAGGTTTTCAATGTTTATTTTTACAAAAATTATATTATATACACTTATTTGCAACTTGCTTTTTGTACATCATCAGTACCCAGCATTTGCTTCAATTGCTCATAAAAAACCTGGGATGCGTGCGCTAGATTTGGTGTCTGTTTTTATTCCCAATTTAAAAAACAAAATTAGTTTTCTATTCCTGGAAGAATGGTAGGTAAGATACTCTGACTTACCCTCTCTGTGAAATCCTCAAATGCAGAATAATTTTTTTTTTTTAAAAATATATCTTTATTGATTTCAGAGAGAGAAAGGGAGAGGGAGAGAGAGAGAGAGAGAGAAACATCAATGATGAGAGAGTCATTGATCGGCTGCCTCCTGCACACCCCCGACTGGGGATTGAGCCCCCAACCCGGGCATGTGCCCTGACCAGGAATCGAACCCTGATCTCCTGGATCCTAGGTCGATGCTCAACCGCTGAGCCACAACCGGCCGGGCCAGAATAAAATTTTTAAAAATCCTAAAATGCATTAATGAGCTCTTAGGAGGAAAGAGAACCAAAGAGGTAAACAGATTACTAAAGACACTTTCATTCTGAGGCCATTTGCTGAAACCCAAAAGAAGCTACATTTTTTTCTCCCTTAGGCCATACAATTTTATTGACAGGTTAGAGGAAGAGCCAGGGGTAAGGGTCCTGCCCCTCCCACGCTCCTCCCTACGCAGGAGCATCCATCCCTCTGCTGGAAGCAGGAAGCCCAGGAGGCTGCTGGACTCAGGCAGTCTTGGTGGTGGGCAGGTTGCTGCAGTAGGCACCCTGGCCTCCAAGGGGGCTGCTGTAGGTGGCAATCACCTGCTCCAGCCATCTTGATGTCTATGAGCTGCTAGTACTCCAGGTTCTGCTGCTCACTGTCAGCACGAATGTCACTCGGCAGGCTTCGATTCTGTTGATTGGCTCCTGAATCTGTACTAGCTGGGCTCCAAAGCGAGCCTCCATTTCCACCAGCGTGCCAAGAAGCTGAATTTTTATTGTAATGAGCTCTTATATATGGGAGAAAGGAGAAAAACTAGATTCCACCTAAAGTAGGAAACATAAGGGAGATCCTAAATGTAGCTGGGCTCCAAAAATCCATAGAGGCTACATATGCAACAGTAAACTAAAAACCAAGCTGCCAATCCCCATAAGCAGGGATACAGCAATGAAAACAGTCTACCTTGAACCTTGGTACTAGATAAAAAGAGAAAAACAATCAATGGATGGATTTTAATAGTAAATTAGACATCATAAAACAGAGAATTGATGACTTGAAAGTAGATCTGAAGAAAATATCTAGAATGAAGCACAAAGAAACACAGATGAAAAGTATTTAAGAAAGGTTAGGAGACACAAGGATAGAGTGAGATGGTCTGTCTAATATTTGGAACTTCAAAAGGAAGCAGTACATTAAGTAGAGGGAATGCTTGAAGAGTTAATGGCTAAGTATTTTCCAGGACCCATGACAAACAATCCTCATGTTTAGGAATCTAATACCCTTCAATCAAGTAAATTAAAAACAAACAAACCATACTTTGAAACTTCACAGTCAAAGTTTAGAATCCCCAAAGAAAGATATTACCTTAAAAGGAGGCTGAGAAAAATAGGCTATCTAGAAAAAAAATAGTAATTGGATAGAGCTGACTTCTGAACATCAACAATGAAAGCCAGGATTAAGTAGATTTTGTGACTGTACAGAGAAAATAGCTGTCAACCTAGAATTACTCAGCAAAAAAATCTAATAATCAAAGTGAAATAAAGGCATTAAAAGGAAGACTAAAAGCTGAGAAAGTTTTCTACCAATAGACTCTTACTATTGAGGGTTCTAAGAGGATGTATTTGAGAAATAGTGAAAGTGTTTTCAGATGGAATGTTCTTAGGTGCAAGAGGAATGATTAGTAAAAAAGTTGTAAATATACGGATAAGTTTAAAACAAGCATTATTTGTCTAAAACACTTATAGTGAGAAGGCAAGACAGAATTCAACACACAAAACAATAATAGCATGCAAATTGGCAAGTGGCTGATTGGATTAAAGTGTTTTAAGGCCTTTGTATTGCACGGGAAGAGATAAATATATGATTAATTTTAGAATTTAATAACTTAAGTATGCAAGCTATAATTTATGTGGGGATATAGAATAATAGAAATGTGAATATAAATTCCAAATTGATAGAAAAGACAGGGGAGTAAAAAAAAGAATTCAACCTAAAAGAAGGCAAAAAAGAAGAAAAATTAAACACAAATAGTGATACAAACAGAAAGTACAAAATATGTTGATGGAAGCATAGCCAAATACATTTGTCATTGCAAAAAATTAAGTGGCAAATATTCCAGTTAAAAGACAGAGATTGTCAGACTGGGTTTTAAATTATGCACCATATGTTATTTAAAATAGACACATTTAAAATATCAGCATATGAAAAAATTAAAATTAGAAAATTAGATAGTAGGCAAATGCTAATCTTAAGAAAGCTTGTGTAGTAATATTAATAACTTTAGACTATAAGGCAAAGAACACAATGAGAAATAATTAAAGTTACTATATAATCAGAAAAGGTTCAATTCATGAGAAAGATATAAAAATTCGAACTGCGTACTTGCCTGGCACTATAACTCAAAATGCATAAAACAAAAATTAACTCCATGGAAAAAGTGACAATTGCAACATCATATTATGAAGATTTTTAATACACCTTTCTCCATAATTGATAGATCAAGTAGATAAAAGTGTCAATAATATGAAAAAATTAAAAAGTACAAATAATATATACAATCTCATGTTTCATAAACTATGAAGTGAAAATTAAGTCTTAGAAGATAACATTCAGCATGTTACCTTTTATAAAAATTAAGAAAAACTAACTTTATATGTACACAAACATATCATAAGACTATTTAAAAAAGTAAGGGTGTGGCCCTGCCGGGCGTGTCTCAACGGTTGAGCATTGACCTAGGATCCAGGCGACTGGGGTTTGATTCCCGGTCAGGGTACATGCCCAGGTTGTGGGCTCGATCAATGACTCTCTCATCATTGATGTTTCTGTCTCTCTCTCTCCCTCTCCTTTCCTCTCTCTAAAATCAATAAAGATATAAAAAAAATTATTTAAAAAAGTAAAGGTCTGATGAAGGCAAGTCTCAGTATAACAATCATTTCCGATGGGGAGAGTCATGGGAAAAGAATTGGGGAAGCACACAGGTAAATGCAACTTGTCGATATTCTTGCTCATATATTGGATGGTGGGTAGACAGGGGATGTTTCCTTAGTAAAATAAAAAGTACACAAGAACCAAGGATAATATTAATCCAATTCTGTGCAGCTGAGTACCTATACATATATGTACATGTATGTGTATATCTATCTGGAGACGGACCACCCAAGTTTAAAATTCTGGCTCTGCTGTCAGTCTCTCTGTACCTTGGTCCCCTCCTTTGTAATATAGAAGTGATAATAATTTTGCTTATCTTATCACATCACAGTGACTGTTAAATGAGCTAATACATTTAAAGTCCTTAGGTCATTGTCTGACTTGTATTAGGGGTCCACAAGTGTTAGCAATTATTACTATTGCTTCTGAGAGAGAAGGAACTTTGGGATGCTCTGCCCTTCTGTTTCTTTGATTTACTTTGATTTATTAATACTCACCCTTGATTTCTTCTCTTCTGACGTAATCAAGGAGGGAGTCCTTCGCCTCCTGAAGGCCCGATTCTTCACTCAGACTCTCAATCCTGTCCTCATCTCTGCTTCCTCCAGGCCCTCGTTCCACCAACTGTCCAGCTCTGTCCTGCTTCTCCCACCCCTGTATCCAGAAGGCTTGGGCCAGGAAAACAGAAACCACTTGAAGTATTTCAAGCAGTGGGGGGTATATTACAAGGAGTTGGAGGCTCACATAACTATTGGAAGGGCTGGGGGGTGGGTCCTTAATACATTTTTGTTGATTGAATTAAATAATTAAATTCATCGAGTACTCACTATATGCCCAGGCATGCGTCGAAGCACTTACATACTTCATTTAATTTGTATAACGACCCTGTGAAATAGGTACTATTTTAGCCCTATTTTGCTGGCAAGGGAACCGAGGTTTTGAGAAATGAAGGCTTGCCTATGACCGCACTGTTAGAAAGTGCTGGGCTAGTGCTCAGACCTAGGCAGTGAGTCCACACAAGGCATCTCTCTGTCCATAAAGTGCCAGTGCTGGAGGGTGATCATTTATTGAGCAGGAGGGTGGTAGAATATGAACCTACTTTCTACATCTTCAGTGGATCATCATCTGATCCTATGACTTGGAAGTTTGTAGCTTGACAGGTATGTGTGCTTGAACAAAATCAGTGGCTTGAACACAACCCAGCGGCTGATCTCTGAGCCTTTGGCCCGATGAGATGTCAGTTCCACAGTTTCAGCCTCAACTCTGCCCCATAAACATCATCTCAGCAAGGCTGATTTCAAAACGTAGCCTCAGAAGCATGAAGTGCCCTGGGTACAGGTGTGCTTTGGTTTCTCGCACCATACCTGGCACCACCGTTTTACTATTTACCTAGGCCCTGAGGTCATCCAGGGGACTTTTTCATGGAAAATGGGGACCAGGGAGAGGAAGTTTCTTAACTGAGATCCACAAGGACCAAAAGCACAGTTGAAGAGATCAATGATTGAGACTCTGGCAGCTGCAGACGGCGCTGAACCGCTGAACATCAGATCAGCCAAAGGCCTTCTGGAGCATTATGAATATTAAACTTCATTCTGTCAGAATGAATTCCTGACTAGAAATCTGAAGGGACAATTTAAGAAAATTCAAGTTCCTCCAAATGAATTTGCTGTTTTCAGCAATGACAAATCACAGTAGTATTCAATAAGTCCAGTAATTACCGAGTTAGAAGACATAACCAGCATTGTTGCTCAAAGTTAATCTTCGAGGCTAAATATTCATTTACATCATTATGTTATGAAACGCGGCCAGAAAACGTCCAGGAGCTCGCTGTGCTGACCGAGTCAGCCTGAAAGGAGCCACATCCTGTCGGGGCTGAACTGAAGGCCGAGCTTTTGTTTGATTGGCATTGGTTCCAGTCATGCCAGCAGACACACAATTCCCCGTTGTCCCCGTGATCCGTGCTTCACCTTGCCTGTGGGCCAAGAGCGGTTTGATGTGGCCTCTTTGAAGACTCGATGCGGGGTCTCGCCCCGTTGTTAGAGGGGCTGGCAGGCCTAGAGACTGCAGGGATGGCTGTGGCGCTTGCCCTCATTTTTCTGTGTTCTGTCACAGTTAGTAGGTCACGCATCCTAGTGACAGTTTAATAAGCATATCATTCAAACGGCAGATGACAACGTTTGATTTTGCTGAGGCTGGAGATCTGAAAGTCCAGAAGATTCCATGTCATTGCGTCAGAAGTTGGTAGAGAATTGGACAAAATAAAATAGAGCGATTTTCCTTTCTTATTAAGTTTTCTTTCATTTAGAACATTGTGATGAGTACTGCCGCTCAGATATTTTTTAAGGATAAAATACTATTTTACGAATGTATTGAATAAAATGTTTTAAATACGAAGTAAGCATAGAAAAAGTGAAATTCTCAACATTCAGTGCCGATCGCAATGATGATTTTTGTAACTGTTTTTGATCTAGGCATATAAGTAAATCCATTTATAACATAATGGATATAAGTTATTATCATACTATACACATTTTGGTAGCTGGCATTTCCCCACTTCATATATTGCAAACATTTTCTCATCTTAATTAATAGCCTTCTCTTGCCTGTTTTTTTGTGGCTGCATGGAATTCCACGAGGGAGCTGGGTGTGAATTTGATGGGGCTTTTCATTCACAGGGGGGACAGGGACTGGGTGTTAGGGTTGGAAGATGCAGCTTTAAATCTTAGCACTTAGAGGGCCTCAGTTTCCTCACCTGTAAAATGGGAATACTGACATTTGCCTGTCTGCCATGTTGTCATGAAAGTTAAGTGAGTTTCTGTGATGCACAGAGCAGGATATGCCAGACAGGGAGTCCTTAAAATTTTTTTTTTTAAATTTATATATTAAAAAATTTTTCAGTTACAGTTGACATACAATGTTTTATTGTATGTTTTAGGTGTACGACATAGTGATTAGCGATTCTATAACTTATGAAGTGATCCTCACAATCAGTGTAGTACCCATCTAACTCTTGTTTAAGGTGTGCTTATGGGGCGTGTGGGCAATGCTTCACAGATAGTCCATAACACTGGAGTCTGCCTTAATGGTTTGGTCTTAAGAGTAGAAAAACAAACCAACAAAACATCACAACCCAAATTACGGCAAAACTTTGTCCCCACAATGCCTCATAATGCAGCTCTTAAAGTGGAGGCTACAACCAAACTTTGAGAGAACCCGCAAGCTCATTTAGGGATCCGTCTTCTCTTCAATAAAGAAGTGACGCTCCATTCATAGACATGGCCAAGGCTTTAATCTTCAAACAGAATCCCGATGGGCTCGGATACTGGGTGGGAATTCAGGGCAGCCTCTCAGGTTCCAGGAATGAATGTTTTGATGAGTGCTAATTGTTAACAGTTCTCAGGTTAATATTCTTTTACCTACACTATGGTAAGAAGGACTTGCCACTCAAACCACTAAAATCGTGAGCTGAGGGAAAATCCAGTGTTCCCACTATCTCCAGTTTCAAAACCCAACTCTGCTTTCCTCTGACAACAGAAGAGCCAGGTTAGACACACTGCCCCAAGGTGAGCAGCCCTTGGCCATGTCCTGTTGTTCCAGGCGGCACTGGCCCTCGTGGGTTCGCCTAACATGCTGGCCACAGGGAAGGGCTGGCAAGAAATCGTGCTCTCGTTTCTACAGGATGCAAAATTGTAGGTCCCATGCTGCTTATGACCCAGGCCGAGGCAGGGCTTATTAAAAACAAAAAAGAAGAATTTAAACTCTTTACATTGCTGCCCAGACTAAAAGTTAGCCAGTGCACTGTTTTTTAATGCTGGCAAGGCACTCTCTTGTACAGAATAAACATATGTTAATTTTTGTGGCAGAGGAAGACGCTTTTAGGAACACGTTACAAATCTTTCAACTTGGAGGAGATGAACTCGAAGGATCCTGCCTCTCTGTTGTGACAGCGATCTCCCCCCTTTTCTTTTGGAGATAAGGCCCCTGGAGTTGTTGGGTGATGTGGGAAAATATTGAGACAACGTGCCTGTTTACGTTGTGGTGGGGCCGCAGTTTTGTGTGCGTAGCTTGCTGCTCTGCCCCTCCTTTTCATGGTCGGCGGTTCCCCGACAGCTCAGATTCCTCCACTGACATCTGTTATAAAGAGAGCTCTGACGGGAATAGATTTGCAAAATGATGGCCTCACAATAGGACGGGCGCCGTTCCCCAAACTTTCCTTGAGATAAGCAGATGGGATCTGAAAACAGAGCCTTTGAACTGATTAGGTTGAGGTGAATGCATTTATTCAGGGCACACTGAAGGGCTATTCTGCTCCTACCCCTCACCCCATCCCAGCTTCTCTCCCTGCCCCCTGCCCCCCTCGCCTCCCCCAGAGCAGAAGTGGGGCTTCCGATGGCTTCCTTTCCCGGCCTCCTGCACACACTCGCTTGGAGACGGGCCTTTCCAGCTCCTAAAACAGAAGCATGCTGGGTACTCACCTTGTGCCAACTGCCTGAACAACAGAGAAAAACCACCCCTCACGCCTCATAAAGGGAAGCCGGGGCAACACATGGGGCTTTCCCACTCGGCACAAATGATGGCTGTTTGTGCTAGTTAACCTTTTCCAAGCCTGGGTCAGCTCCTGCTGGGAGCAGGGAGATCGCAGGGGGAGAGCGCCTCGCAGAGCCGAGTCGCCAGCCGCCCCGGCCCCCAGCGCACGCCATTGCCTTTGCAGAATACTAAGCGACGCCAGCCCCCGTCTTCAGACGTCAGCCAGGCTCCATGTGCTGGTGACAGTTCAGCTTCCAGGAGAGAATGGCCTGGGCCTGCGGGAAAACTCGGCAGACGCTCCTGGTAACTTTTCTTTCCTGGTGTGGTTTGCTTTCGCTTTTCAGAGGAGTCTCTGAACAAGGGTTTAGTTGACATTTTTCCATATCAGGCTTTATGATTTCCAGTATCTCACTGGTTGCACTGGTATAAAGAGAAGGCGTCTCGGGATTTTTAAAGCCTAAAGTCGAGTTGGTAATATACACTTTAATAACTTGTGCCCTAAGTATATTGACTGAAACAAAAGGAAGACATGGCAATTGTAAGAAATACATTCCCAAGACTCATCCTGTGGACAGTTTTGACAGACAGTGGGGTAATGCCATCTAATGAAGTCTGATGAAGAAGGGTGACCCATAAAGGGAAATTTTGAAAATAGCTTTTCAGAGGGGAAAACCAGAAGTTTAAAAGGGATGGGAGTTCAATACCCAAGTAAAGGATTGGTTTGCCTCACCATGGAAATAGCCACACGGCACAAAAGGAATCCGATTTTTGCCCAACTGCAGGTTGAAATGATCAGAGGGAATACATTTGTTACAGCTGTCAGGGTCAGATGAGCAGAACTCATACTCCCTAGTGCAGGCCAAGGAAATCCAACAGTTGTGGGGCTCAGATTCTCAAATCCCCATCCCTGACTATCTCCTGCTGCCAGACCAGGCCTGTGGGTTTTGTGCTAAGTCAGCACAGTCTATTTATAAGGTGGTATTGTTCACAATGGGGTGTTTACCTGGCAACCAATACCCTGAGCCTGGAGAAGGAGCTGAGGCACAGTAAAAAGAGTTCACGAACCATGAAAGCAGTTAGCAGTGAGGTGGTCCAACACTGAACCACCACTGCATCTGATGTAAGATCCATAAAATCTAATATTTCAGCTACTACGTTCTGAAGAAATCTACCTTTGAGTTATACCCTTGCTTGCATCAAGAGAAATCATAGGGAATCCACTAGAACTCAATATTTGTGGCTATTAATAGTGGTAAAAAGAAGAATGATATAGTGAATACAAAAGTCGAAACCTTTAGCTGCTTTTCAGTGGGATTGTTTGAATGAGATATATGTAAGGGATAAGAGTCATCTCTTTAGGCTGTGTCCTTCGTGGACACTCTTAGGTGCTTGGAGGAGAGGCGTTTACTAGTTTTTATAAGATCATGGGGCAAAATATTAAATGCAGTTTCCATTGGTACCTTTAAAAAGGTACATACTCTCATAACCCTTTGACAATATTAAATAGTAGAAAGAAGATTGAGTGTGTGAACTCATTGAGAATGTGAACTTCGGCCTTACCACTCATTGGCTGTGTGGCTTTGAACACGTTTCTTAGCTTCTTTGAGTGTTGGCGCTATGCACTGAATGTTGTGTCCACCTAAAATTCATATATTAAAGACTTAACCCTCAATGTGATGGTATTAGGAGATGGGACCTTTGGATAGCAACTAAGTCATGAGGGTGGATCCCTTATTAATGGGATTAGTGCCCTTATAAGGAAAGACAGAAGAGAGATGATCTCTCCCTTCACCTTGTGAAGATGCAGCAAGAAGGTGGCTGTTGTGAGCCAGGATGCCAGAATAGCTTAAATATGTTTATTTTTTTAAAAAGCAAACTATGTTTTATTCTGCCTGAGGATTGTATTATTTCTCAGAGATAGCTTGATAATTTTGTTAAGGACTAATAGATATATGATTGAAAGTTCTGCATAGTCGAAAGATGAAGCACACTAGGGTAGCTGGTTCCTTGCAGCTGTAGCTTAGTTGCATAAGAGGGCAGTCTCTGGTGCCAGGGCTACAACCCCAGTTCTGCCTCTTGCTGGCTGTGTAATTTTGAGAAATTATTTAATTACTTGATGTTTGTTTCCTCATTTGTAAAGTGGCAACAATAATACCACTTACCTGATGGGGTTGCTATGAAGATAAAATGAGTTAATATACACAAAGTCCATAGGCCAGTGCCAAGGTTGATTTGTCATCATCATCACCATCATCATCATCATCATCATCACATTATAATGAACAGCTTTGGTGCCAAATCTTGGCATGCATTAAGAGGAGTTCCTTGAGGAGCTGAATTGCTGGGTCAAAGAGCATTTGCCATGCTGTTTCTTTAGGACTTGAGAATTTCATCTAACAGATCTAGTAGTTAATTTCACATCTGGTTCAAGTGTATTTATGTTGTGATTAGCATCCCTAGGCCTCAGGAGAAGGCAATTCTGATCAAAACCAGATCCAGGTACTGCGATGCTGAGCTTCCCTTGAAACTGTGGCATCACAGGTGTCCCTGAAAATATTTCCTAGAGATGTCCTGGTGACTTTGTTGGCACTGTATTCACCCACATCCTGTCTGTTGATGGATCTGGAAACAATACCTCTGTTCTTTCTGCCCCGAGCAGCCATTCAGCATGAGACACCCTGTCAGGGAATGGCCCAGGCCATTGTGGCAGATTAAAGTACTTAGCAAATCATACATTTCAAATAAATCAAAATTGCTGTGGTCCAGCCTCACTGCGTTAGTGGGCTGACAGTCATTCGGATAAGTGGCAGGGTTCATGGCTGCCTGGGTTTTCTGGGCTTGCTCACTGGTGGCATTTTAAGGGAGGGCACACCCAGGCTTAGCTGTCACTTAGTGTGAATGGGTGAGGGAAGCGTGCCTCCCAGATTTTGGAACAAAAAGGGCACATTTGGAAAATGCAACCATCCAGTTCTCTCTTGCCCACCCCCTTTGTGCCTCAAGGAAACATGATGCGGCCTTGTTTTTGATTCCTCTCTATAGACCTAAGCTCTCCTCCTAGGAGAAAGGAAGAGATTGGGGTGGCTGGAGAGACTCAAATCACTGGCCTCGTTCCTTCTTTCATCTTGCTTTGTAGGTGAGCGAAAGGCCAGAGAACAAATAAATGATAAAAGAGCAAGAAATCCTTGAAAAGGGGTAGGCAGGATGGATCTTAGGGGCTATAAAAATAAGCTAAGAGAGAAGGTCAGATTCTGTTACACTTTAAACCTGCTTAAGCTGAACAAAAGACAGAATAATTGAATTAAATTGGCAAAGGGAAATGTTTCGAGGAGCAGGGGTTAGGTAACGACTATGTTTACCTGAAGTATATAGCACACACCTTGTCCCCAAACATGCCAGTTCAATAAGTGGACAAATGGATGAATGATGGTGACGATGAGGTCTCATAGGCCTGGGTTTTTATCTTAGCCTTGTCACTTATTACTTCTGTAGCTTTAGGCTAGTCCCTCATACATTCTGAATCTGTTCTCTTACCTTTAAAATGAGACTAGTAACACTTTCTTACAGGGTTTTTGAGAGGTTTAGGATAATATATGTAGGCACTCAAAGCACAGAAGCTATTATTATTTTACATTAATATCCCTTAAAACAGGGAGTTGTCAAACTCTTGGAATATGGGCATCCCTTTACAATGGTAAAGTAATTTGCAGCTACCCCTCATGGTAGGATGTGTATTATTGGCTGAGAAAATACATACTGACTGAAATCAGTAGCATTTTTGAATGAATTTCTATTAGATTAATCATAACACATCTACATACATAGGTAGCCAGATGAAAATGAGGAGACATTCATTCTCTCTGCAGACAAGGCACGGTGCTTATATAAATTACCACAGGCTCTTGCAAAAGCCCCACAGACCTGCAGGTGACTGGGAGCCTCCATCTGAAAGGATTGAACTCTAGCTCTAGGAGGGCCATCTTTAGAAGAGAGGGTTAATTGATCTTGCTATGGATACTATGTCAAGTTAGATGTAGGAGATGGCCTCCCTACACAAAAACAGTCCTTCAGACTAACACCTTACGACGTCGGTACTGTTGTGCTCCGTGAGACTGATAGGTTTGTGCTTTTCTGGCCACGAGAACCTGCTAGATGCTGTCTCCTTTCATCATTGTCCTAACAATCGGACTTGTTTCTAAGCTGACCTGTTGAGGTTAGAAGAGTAGTTTTTGTGGACGTTTTGTCCCCTTGTGAGCTTTCCAATCAAAACCATTGTGAACTTGTATCTTATCAGAGCCTGAGATGAGGGCTTGTTTATTTTGGGAAGTACTTTCAAGGTGTGTATGGGGGCAGTGGCTAAACAGAATGAACTGGGAAGGAGTGAAAGCCAGTGGAAGGTTGGATTATTAGCTGGTTACTGCTGAGGCAAATGGAACGCAATCCCCTTGGGGGCCTTCTAAGAGCTGGGTAGAATGCACCTTAAAATTGTCCCCTGACACACGAAAGAGTGGGGCATTTTTTTCCACCAGCTCCCATGTTCTCATGGTCAAGGGTTGTCCTGTGGGGTGTTAACTCCCTTTTCCTCTAGGTTCGCACACATGTGAAGGTGGCTGGATGGGGCTGGGAAGGAGAAATGGGAGAGATGTGGGTATGGCTGAGGTACAGGATTGCCAGGTGATTGCTGGGCATAGCTGGTGCCACAGCAAGGGCTGGGTTCAAAAAGGCGAGCCCAGGAAATGGGAAGTGGAACACAAGAGGTGCCCAACTAGGGAGACGAAGCACAACCAAGGGGGAAACTGAACCAAGGTCAGGGCCGGTCACTTCATCATCTGCTGAGCGCAGTCTCTGTACCACGCATTGTGTTTGCTACTCTCAACTCATGACCGAGATGCAGATTCTGAATCTCAAGGTAGTCTTGGGTTCAAATTCAGATTTTTTGCTTCTTAGTAGTTGGGTGTCCTTGACTAAGCTACTAAACTGAGGCTCCTGTGGTAGAGCTGGGATGTAGGATGCACAGGGAAAAATAACAAGATCAGGCTGCTAGAATGGTGGGTTTGGGGAAAAGAAATACGGATGAAAAAGGGAGGTTGGGGGTCATATCGGACTCGTGTCATTTGTGGCCACTCACCACCTTTGAACACCCTCTACATTGTGATGGTTTCTCACCTTATAAGTTCTTTTTAAGGAAGAAGGTAAAAACCTTATGTCCCTGGACTCTTTTGCACATAGGATGTCTGTGTGGGACAGTTTTTCTAACGGGGTCCACGCCTATGAGACTTGATTCAGAAAACAGCAATGGAAAGAGTTGGCCCCACATGGAGGAGCGTCAGTCTTCTGGGTGTGGTGGGCAGCGGTGTCCACTTCATCTGGGGCTGGCGTGGAAGCTTCTAGTGTCTGGTCCCACGCAGGGGCTGCTGTGTAGAGGTGCCAGTGAGGTCTTACTTGAGAATCCCAGGGGGTGACTAGAATTACGAGCCTGATGGCTTCAGTCCAGCTCCTTCTCCCTTTTGAAGATTCTATGAGCTACTTTATATAACTTTAATAAATCCAGATTCTGCTTGAAGCAGTTAAAGTAGATTCTGTTATTTGCCACCAAGAATTCTGACTGATCCGGCGCTAGCCTGTGAGCGCCCGTGAGCCAATTGATGGCCCAGAGTTCAAGGGAACATCTGGGCGTCTTTCTCACGACTCACAAGCTCTCTAACCCTTATATCCTGACAGGAGTGTTTCAGTTTCTGCTGCGCCTTTCATGGCATTGAAATATTTCCATTGCCTGTTGAATATTGCTAAAAAAAATTATTTTTTAGTTTTCTGATTCGTGATGATTTTTAAAAAAGGGAAAAGATATAGAGGTATAATCCACAAATAAGCCAATAATTAACATTTTTTTCAGAAGAAGCTATTTAAAATTATTTTCAATAAATTTTCTTTCAAATCTTAAAAATGTCCCCTTGACTCTTTCTTCTTTCTTCTGAGCAGGGCCTTGCTAAAGGCTGTCTTTAAAAGCTAAATGCCCGGGATAAGAGAAATATAAGAATCATATAACCCAGTTTGAGAGAAAAGACATTCCCATTAAAAATTAATAATTCAAAGCCTAGCTCAAGGTAATACACTTCCCAAAGGCCAGCCCCCCTTGTGCCACTGGGTTGTCTTGTGTCTATTTTTTAATCAGAAAATATCAGAAAAGAAGTTTTAGTTCATGTAACTCTCCAACCACTCACCTGAAATGGTCTATTTAACTTGCGGGTCATCCCTCAGGTGGATCACACCACTCTTGAACTTTAAGCGAGCAGACTATATATTGCATGCTTGGCCCCAGCAAAGACATCCCAAAGGCCTCCTTCCCACCCTGCTCTCGGTGCCATGGCTTTGACCACTTCTACCAAAATCTCTTGGGTGAGCCATCCAGCTGCAGGCTGCAAGCTTCCCAATCCATGGTATTGTTGGTGCCAGAGTGTTGACTTGCAGGGAAGGTGGAGCCATGTGGATATGCAATTCCATGGTTAATTATGCAGGTCTGACCAGAGCCAGCAGAAAGAGCTTTTTGCCTGTCTCACCCAGAAAGGTCTCAGGCAGACAGACTTGGATTATGTATATTTACAAAAGAGAAATCGATATTGGGTCTGTTTGTCACCAACCTGGTTTGCCCAAACTTTCTCCTGTTATATCATCACTGTCTAGGGAATGGGTTGATTGGACTGCCTGGTCTGGGCAGCCTTGTCTGACTGCTGTCCTGGTCTTCCTTCGTGGTCCTTCTAGTAGACCTGTGGCTGGCTGGTTCTCTTCCAAGGGTTTGTTGCACCGTGGACCGTGCCTATGGTCAAGGCGAAGCAAGAACCTGTCCTCTCTATTAAATCTTGCAGATTTCAGTTGGTGTTAAACTGATTGCTATATTTTCTCACTGCTTTTGTCATTTGTTTACCCTCCTATTGTAAGGCCCTCTTTTCCTTCAAACTTTTAAAGCCCATCTATTTATCAAAATGCTACTTGAACTTGAACATATATTGGATGGTCAATTTTCCTCCCCGTCAGGCTTACTTCCTAAATTCTTTGTATGTAGAATTTTTGTTTTAGCCCCTCTTTGAGAAAATGCCAATTTATATAGAGACAAAAACAAATTTCTATCACTTCTAACTTTCTGTTTGCTCTTAAACATCAAGAGGAAATCATCAAATGATAGTGGCTTCTTTGAATGATTGCCTATCTGCAGGTTGGTTATAGTATGTCTTTTAATTATGATGATAAGATATTAAATAGTCCATCAATTTCTTATGTTTTCAGGTTCTCTGTTAGGGTTTTGTTGCAGTATTTTTTTAAAGTTTCTCCAGTTTTTGTTAAAACAAGTTTCCAAGAACTAACTGTACTATATTGTATCTCTATAACCAAGCTCAATCCAACACACATATATACGCCCACATATCTTATTTTACATGATGTTAACTAGAGCACAAAGGTAAAATATTATTTAATCTTTCTCTAAGTTAAATCATCAGTGAGCTAAAAATCCAGAAAGCGTTTTTATTTTCCAAATAAAATGGAAATAATTATTTTATCTTTTTTAAAAAATAGATTATCCTTCCATTGTGCATAAAATATCACATACGACAGTTTGCTTTCTTGTTCCAAGGAAACATTTCTTTTTATTAAATACAGTTTGCATATGCAACTTAGCATATCATTAGAAAACAGGCAGTTTGAAAACATAATATTTGTAGTTCACACTTTTTTTGGAACCACCCCTTCTGTAGCAGCTAAAGGCCTTGATTTGCACTTCACTGATGAGGGGCCAAAGCACTGAGGGATTTAGCTTTTCAAGCTCAGATTCAACTCCAATGTGCTGGAATGGAATACAAAGTACAGCTCTGCATTCATTATCACTTAATTATAAAACTAGTTGGGTTTTCAAAGGCATTTTCCTCCCCAAAGCAAAATCTGTGCCAGGTACTGCTGTTTCCCTGGAATGACATTTTCATATTTAAAAAAATTAAGTCTTCCTGTTGCAAATTTAGGAATATTCTTATGTCAATTTTCCCCTTAATGATCCATTTGAGAGCAGAGGCCACTAGTCATTCCCTACCCCCCCCCATAAGTTGTTCTTAAATGAAAAACAGCAACTCTAGTCTTTGCCTTTCAAATAATTAGCCAAAGACGAAAAGAATAAAACTCAGTTTGCGGGTCTCTGATTTCATATTTATTGCAAGTGTAAGAGTCACTAACAGAAACTAGGAACAAGGAATCTTTACATTCTCCAGACTAGGGTTTTTCCGCCTCGGCACTGTTGATATTTGGGGCCGGATAGTTCTTTGTTGCGGGGCTGCCTTGTGCGTTATGGATGTTTAGCAGCCTCCCTGGGCCCCATCCACGGATGCCGGTAGTGCTTCCTCCCCTTCTTCCTCCCCGCCAGTTGTGACAACCAGAAGGGTCTCCAGGCGTTGCCAAGTGCCTCTCGGGGGGCAAATGGCCCCTGACTGAGAACCACTGGTCTAGAAGTATGAGGAATGAAAATGACGATTTCTGTGCTATGGTTTTCAACTCTTCCTCTCCAGGTATATTTGGGAATTGTTTTTCAATACTCAGTTTTTCACTTTAGGGCATATAGTAGCCTTCTAACACACTATTTGGATTTAGAGATTTTTTATATTATTTGCATCTAAAAGCATGTGTAAATTTTCCCAGGGACACTATCTCTCAGCTTCTGTTTTTGTTCCCCCAACTCCTACCTATTTTCTCTACAGCAGCTAGAGTGAACCTTTAAGTGATGTCAGATCGTATCTCTTCTCTTCAAAATCCTTCAGTGGCTGCCACATCACTCAGAGTCAACATCGAGTCCTTACAATTCCCAGTGGGCCCTGTAGGATCTGGCCCCTTCTTAATTCAGAATTGGCCTCACTTCGTCGCAGCCACACTGGCCTCTTGGCTGTTCCTTGGCCCTGCCCAGGAGCTTTGGCATCTGCCCTGCGCTCTGCCAGGACCACCTTTCCCTCAGAGCTGCCCACGCCCCGGCTCTCGCACCTTCTTCTGGTTCCTGCTCAGAGGGGAGGCCTCTCCTATCAACACATCCTCCGCTCTCTGTGCCCCTCACCCTGCTTTATTTTCCCCCCAAATGTGTCCCTGGGTGGCATTGCTTACACTCTGCTTCCCTCCCCTGGAGTGTGAGCTCAGGAGGAGACACTGCCTCTTGTTCAGGGCTGTGTCCCAGTGCCTGGTATACTGACTCGCCTGGCATGCATTTGGTGCTCAATAAATACCTGTTAAAGGACTGGATACTCTTTCTGTTAATAAATTTAGTTGAAATGGGTCTTAATTTTCTACCCAAATTAGAGTGTTTCAGATCCAGAGATGAATCACAATTCATTCTTAGAGAAAGACCCCATTTCCTAATCTCAGGGTAAAAACTTTTTCTTTTCTTTTTTGTTTTGTTATTGAGGGGAAGGCTGATCATAGAGCCTGCTTTCGTTAATTAGGACTTTTTCTGTTGCAAGAAGCAGAAAACCCGACTCAGGTGGGCTTAAGCAAAGAGGGAAAGGCATTTGCTCATGTAAGTGTCCTCATGGAGAGACCTCTGCAGCTTTTCAAAGGGGTTGGATAATGTTTTTCACTGTCTAGCTTGGGAACACCCATCAGCGTGCGCTCTCTTGGTAGAAGAGGGGGCTGGGCCTGATGTGCCGAAACAGGATTGCAGTGTGCGCGGCTGGGATTAAGGATGGGCCAAGACCCAGACTGCAGCCATTAAAGAAGGGGCAAAATAAAATATTATTGATTTCGTGTCCAACTTTTCTGTTCTTGAATATCTGTGACCTGGCCTCTCTTGAGCCTACAGCACAAAAGAAAGGAACCCAAGGCGGGAGTGTGATACTATAATTTTATCACAAATAAAATGATGGCTTCAGGGGGATTCAAGAAAATTATATCTCCATGCCAGAACTCCCTGGAGTCAGAAAGTCTAAAGGCCTAAGATAAAATGGGAGGTGGAAATTGTTATTATGTGTTTAGGGGAAAAAATAGAACTCTCTGTTGGGATTTATTATATTCCATATATGGGTGTGGCCTCAAAAGGGTAGTGGGGTTGCACTGCTCAAAACAGGAATTCAGAATGAAAATGGGACTTGGTTAGGGTTGGGGTAGCTAAACATCACATCCAGTACCTGCTCTGCTCAGAATCGATGCTAAATTGGTTCAGGCTTGGAAACTCACTTGGATTTACCATTTTCTTTCCTTTGGCAGTATCCCCAGTATTTAACACATAGGGGCTTTATTAGGTGTTGTTTAAATTACATTTTCAAGGCTGCCTATAAGTGTTCAAGCGTGACTCCGGGGCTGAGATTGATTTTTTCTCTTTGAAGATGGCAAATTTGGAAATGTTCCAGGAAAATGGTCCTTCCTTGAGGCTCTCAGTTGGGTGGTGATTAACTTCAAAAGAAGAAAGGTACTTTACAGATTGTTCCTGTATCTCCTCCCACCCCTGATTTTCAGCAAAAAACATTGCATGATTGGAGCATAAGGAGGTTAGGGTTGAAAACTGCCGAATGGCACAGATGGGAAGATGGCATGAGGACTCCTTGGTGTGAAAAGGTCATCTAGGCATATATCTGCTGTGCTGAGCGCTATAGAAGCGTCATCTCATTCTGACATCAGATGGGCTGGGTTTGAGTACCATCCCAATCACCTATTGACTATGTGACCTTGAGCAAGTTACTTAAAATGGATGCCTCAGTTTGCTCAATCTATAAAATGGGGAAATAATAGTAGTTACCTCAAAGGGTTCCTGTGAAGGTTGACTAAAATATTGCATGTAAAACATTTAGAACATTAGTACCTACGTGTATAAGCATTTATACATATTAGCTATTATTATATCTTAAATGATTACTTTTTTATAGATGAGGGAATTGACACTTAAAGAGGTCAAGTAATTTACATGAGGTCATGCAGTTGGCAAGTGGCCAAGGCAGGACTTGAAAGCAGCTGTCTCTGCCTCCAATGCTTAGGTTATTGATCCTTCTGAATTATGTTGCCCTAAAAAAACTTACAATGCAGAAGGGAAGATACATATTTTTATAAGCAACTGTGATTTCCAGTAAAAAGAAGGAAAGAAAGATCCTAGGAGAGATTCTTTTAAGATGGAGACATGAAGGACATTTCAGAGAAGGGTGACATTTTTTCCTAGCACTGTTGTGGATTATTGCAATACTGTTAGTCTTATATCGACTGAATTGCCTTCCAGTTATTGGATGTGAGCTTTCTAATTGGCTTGGGACATTTTGTTTCCTATTTAAGTGTGAAATTTGAAAGCATACTATAGAAATGACGTCACCAATGGCTTCGATTTTGCTAAGACAAACTCAAAAGCTGACAAAGCTGCTGGGAAATAATTTCCCCATGATTCCCATGTTCACCCTGGTAGGAAAACAATCCTTCCACTCACAAGATTTATTAAACTTTGCTGATCTATGGTGACTTTCCATTTCTTTTTCTTTAGCCTTTGTTTTTCATAAGCAGTAAGATTTTAATCTTACAATTCCTTAAGACATTAGGCATTTCCCCAGTGATTCCTAAGCACCCACTGATTCTCCAGCTTTCTTTTTAACTTGTGTCTGCACTTTCATCCTATTAGATGTTGAGTTCACCTCTAGGTGTCCATCCTTCACTTCATCCTTTCCCCGGTATGATCATAGCTTCAAGGGGGTTGGGGCAATTTTTGATTTTGTTTCTAACAGGTTTTCTGGAATTTTGTTGATTGAGGCTTTAGGTATTGCTATTAAACAGGCAAGAGAATGATAGGAATTTATTGCTGCAAAATCATGCTGGGTTTGTGGTATCCTACTATCACTGCAATACTGAACTACAAACACTCAGAAGGAACAAAATAGTAACTACGAGCCACAGCATTTCCGAACACGCATATGATTCTTTCCTCACCCATTATATCACTGACGGGATGTTCCCAAATTAGTGCACATCAGAATCATCAGGGGAAGCTCACCAAAGTCCATATTGACAGGCCCCACCACCGGGAATTCCGAGTTGGAGGTCCACCTGGTTGATATTTTATACTCACCATTTTTATCACGGTATCTCGGAATCCATGTTATCTGGATGTTATCTTCCCCTGCAGCTCCTCATGCACCTTTTCTCCATTTCTGGAACTGTCTTTCCACTTCAGGACCTCACTCCTGCCATTCTTCTTCTGAGCTGCTGCCTTATTGTAGGTGTAGGCACTTTCCAGATGTTAATAATGCAGGCTGCTCTGATTTTTCCAAGAGAATCTAGAAATTTGGGTATTGGTTTCTTTACTTTTAAATGCTGGCAAGCTAGTTTGAAAAAGCAAACTTATTTTTTTTTTTTGTAACCAAGTGTGAGCTAAAGAAAAGATTTATGTGGGTTGGGTTTTAGCTTATGACTTGCAGTATGTGGTCTTGGAGCAGCATGATGACCAAATGAAGGAAGGTCTCCTTCTCTGTGTACTTCACAGCCATCTGAAGGAAAACTGTCATCTGTGCGTATCCATGACGACTGTGATGAACATGGCACTACCAGGGTTGTGCAATGGATAGTTTGCCCAAATTAACAGACCTCTCTTTGGACAAGAATGCAGAGTGGGAAGAAGTGACAGGAAAATATGAAATAGACAAGGCCAGTGGTATGCTGGAGCCAACTTGCACTGGCTCGTCAGAATTGATTATGCACATCTTTTCCCAACTCTGCACTCACTGATGTCACATTGGAAGCTTAAAATCAATCATGGTGGAGTATTTACACCAAGGGAATTGGCAACTGCTACAAATCAGGGCCCTTTTCTCCCAGAGAGCTGGTTGTTAAACATCTACTAAGGCACCACTGGACAAGATCATATCATGGAGGCCTGCATTTTAGAATGTAGGAGAGAGAGATGAGAGAGTGACCTAATCAGAACTCTACATTCCTGGTCTCTTCATTCAAAGGTCCCTCCACTTCTGACCTAACTAAAACATCATTTTCCTTAGAAGAGGTAACTTTTTTTGCACCCTCCTGGAGTAGAAGCTGTTCATTCTTTCTCACTCATGCCCAGGCATAGAGAGAAAAAAGGGAACAGCATACTTTTGTCCCCCTTTGCCTCTTTCCACCATTACTTTTTTGGTCTCCAATAAGCTCCTCTCGTTTGACATTCTTGGTATGTTGCTTAACTATCCTTTGCCTGACCATTGAATAAAGTTACTGCCGAATCCTCCAAATTAGAGCTTTGGCATCTCCCTCCTAGCCTTCCTATCCACTCCAAGGGTCATCAGCTTCCCAGGAGACTCAGTGCTCACATGGATTATCTGTTAAGCACCCTAGTCTCATGATCTCATAACTTCACCAATGTCAGGGACATCTTACCTCTGCTACACTTCAGACACACTTGCCCACAACCACACTCTGGATGGCAAAGCCAACTTTGGTACTGCTACACCTTTGAGATGTGGTTATGATGACACCTTTTCTGAAGGTTTGAGGTAGGGAAACAGTGACATGATGTATGGAAAGTGTCTAGTAAATGCCTGGCATATAATAGGTGTCCAACAAATATTTTTTCTTGCTTTTTCTTTTAAAGACAGAAACACAGTTTTGAACCCTGATATTTCTTCCCTCTTTATTTCAAAGTATCATTTGAATTTGCATAAATGGCTGATGCTTATGTAGCAAACTTTCCACTGGGTGACATTCTTAAGAGTCTCTCTGGCACTAGGGAGCCGCTGGCATTCAATATTATTGGTGCAATTGTGCTAACATGCACAACACAATACCCACTCTTTTAATTACAGAACATCCTTGCAGTAAAGTGACACTGATTCTCATCTGATTAATATTTATAGTTTTCACTTTGGGCTAAATGCCAGCTATCTTCACCATGTGAATTTCCTCAGCTTCCCAGCTCTACTTTGCTGCCTCTCTTCCATTAGCTTATTTTGTGTGAGCATATATCCCTCTTTTACCCACTCCAGAAGTGTCATGGATTCCTTAAATCACAAGCTTTCTATCCATGAGGGGCTTTAATGGGCAATTGTATTAAAACGTAAGTGAGCAATGATGAATTTTATGTGATTTTAAGTAAAATACTTGAACGCTTATATTTGAAGGGGTGAGGAGAAGAGCCACCATTCACCATAACTCTTATCATTGCCCCCAAATTGGTTCACCTGGTTAGTAAATTAAAGAAGTATTAGATATCTCTCATTTGTGCCTTCCTTTTACTTATCTTTCTAAATCTTTTATTTGCTCATCTTAGGATCCCCAAAATCTATATTTTGACAGGAACCATATTTTAAGCTGTTACTACAAAGGAATTTGTATTTTTTCACAAACTTTGGCAAGTGTGGGAATGTGTCAGTCATACTAACAGTTATTATGCAGGATTTGTTATATATTATCATTTAAAAATATCCAAGTTCAGAAGGAAACTTATTTTTCTGGAAGCAAAAAGACCACATGTATTAAGGATTCCACCTTCAAAATCTCTCTACCTTCCATTTCACTCCCTATGTCACTGATCTAATTTAAGTCCTCCGGACAGTTTTGATAGCGTTCCAACTGCTCTTCTTGACGTCTTCCTATCCAAACTCAACACTCTCATGTCTAGTAATGTTCAGTAATGACCCACTGTCCATGGCACTGGTTTTTGAACAGTGTTCCAAGGGACATACGAGGATTCCCCAGCAGTGCCTAGATGGTGAGGTGGCCAGAGGGCAGGGTGTCAGGTCCTATGCTTCAACGAGGGCGACTATACTTGGATCGATTTTATTATATTTGGATTTCTTGCAAGATGCTGGCTAAAACAAGTGTTCTGCTGTTGAAAACTTACTGGTCCTCAAGACAAAGTCCACATTCTTGGCATGATATTCAAATCCCTTTTCCACATGCCTCCACACCAGCATTCCATCTCCCTCTTCCCTTTGTATTGCTTTGCTCACAATGAATTGCTCACTCATCCTTCCTTAAACAATATGTCCTGGAGCCTTGGTTTATACTGTGATACCTTTATCTGAAATCTCTTTCCTTTGTGTACTTGGAAAATAAACCATTCATTCATTTAATGACAATTTATTGAGCATCTGTTATATGCTTGGTTTTAGGTGCTGGGGACTCCTACTTCGCGGCCCAGTTTATGACATCGCTACAGCGCTATCCAGGCAAAATTATTTGATGCCTTCTCTAGACTTCTATGATACTTTTCCATACTGCTATTATTTTCTAATTAATTACATTATGCTCTCTCTCTCTCTCTCTCTCTCTCTCTCTCTGTGTTTCTCTTTTGGAGGGAAATAGTCATATCTTATTTAGATATATTTTTCCTCTTATCACAGTAGTTGATTAGGTACTCAAGAAACATTTGTTAGGTAAATGAATAGTTTTTTTAAAAAAAGCTATGTATCTCTATTAAACAATGAACTTAACAAAGGCGGGATCTTTGTCTAGTTTGCCTGACATGTGGCAGGTGTTAGGTGATTATTTGTTGAATTGATGCAGAGTGTTCATCTCTGCTATGAAGCCAGCAGCTGTAGGAGTGGGGATAGAGCAGGTAAAGGGCATGTTGAAGTGTCCTTGATGTGGAAAACTGCTCCTCTGGGAGGTTAATGAGGTTGAAAGTGCCCTGGGCACCCCCAGCCACTGTCTGTCACAGTCTTGGGCTGGCCACTTACCTTTTCTGCTTCAATGACTGTGTCTAGAGATAGGATGGTTGGAACTCAAGCCCATCCTTCTTTTAGTGGGAATGATACCAGATTCTACTTGGAAGTGCCTTGTGAATCCAACAGCATGCCTTCTGAGAACTCTCAGCTGTAACTCATGAAAGTCACAACTGAAAGTAGTTTGGGATGGGTAGACTTCTTTATCTTTTGAGCAAGTTTCTGCATTACACACTTGTTCTTTTTCCTTCATCATGTCAAAGCATGAAGATAGTCGATGTCTTTCTCTTGCATATAAATGATAGAAGCAGCAAACAAACGAGGTAACAGTAAATTTTTAAACATTCACTTTCATTATAAAATCAGTCTAATTCATGGTGTTCCTATCTAGAAATCTGAAAAGGGTGGGAGAAATTGTGTTTGATGATGATGAGATTTTTGTTGGAGAAGATACATAGGGTCAGCACTACAAACTTGTATTTGGTGTAATTTTAATGAAAAGTTTTATTAAAGAAAAGGAAAATGACTGGAGTGAAAGGAGAAAATTTGAGGTTAATGGATAATTTAATAATATCTTCAACACAAAGGGTTGACTTGGAAAGGGGCCAGTTTCTCTCTTTTTTCAGAAAGCAGAACTGCAGGAAATGGGTATGAGTTTCTATGCTAGTCAAAGAAAGACTGTTGGTTCCTCAAGAGTTACCAGACCCTGGAATGAGACCTAACAACAAAGATTTGGGGCTTTTTTGTCTTAGAGATCTTTCAAAACAAGCTGGTGTTTTACCTGGCTGGAAATGTTTTAGTTGGGGGTGGGGTGGGGTGGGGGAGACTCCAGCCTGGGACTCGGTGAACCTCAACTTCCTGCTGCTTCTGCTAGTCTATAGAGGAATACAGTAACTGGGACGCCTAGAAAGGAAGAAAAGAAGACATAAGTTGTGATTAAAGCTTAACATCTCCTTGGTTCTGTGTGGTCTTTGGAAAGCTTACCTGGGGGGAGCTAACGCCTGGTTCCTCTTTGTTTAGGGGCATGGAATCCTCTAGCAGATATGACTAACTTTTGTTGATGCAACTAGTGTTCTTGACCAGTTGGGGGTGGAGATGGGGAAAGGCACAGGGCAGATGCTCCTGGAAGCGGCTAACCCAGAGAGCAGACTTTGGATCAAATGCGTCCCGAGGGGCCGCTGCTCGCACCCACAGCCTAGCTCTGCCCCCTGCCGGCGCCTCGCTCACTGCGCTTCGCTCCTGTTCAGAATCATTTCGAGGGTGACCCAGAGGAGTAAGTGGAGAGGGGATTTCAGGACTTCTGCGGATTTTTATCTCCAGGACTACTCCCTCCGTGGAAAATCAACCCGTTCTGATAAACCTCAGGACCCCCTCCCGCAAAGGGCAGGCGTCACTCATATTCTAACGTGGAGCTTCCCCCAGGCTTGCCGTCGGGCCGCAGACCAGAATGCCGGACGAGAGGTGTGGCAATGGTCTGTGACTCGGGTGGCTGGAGGCCGGCAGGTTCTGCCCGAGATGCCGGCCCCTCTGTGGTTGCCCAGCGACTGCGGGGCGCTGAGAATCACGCCGCCCTGCGCCCCAGGGCCTGGGCTGGCCCCCAGCTCCCCTGGAGGCCGCCTGGAGCCCTGGAGCGAGCGTGGCGCTTGCAGCGCCAGGTAGACGCGGGGGTCGCGGTTCCCCCTCTGCGTGGCTCCGCGGGGCCAGGCCCTTTGCTCTCTGCTGCTCCGCGGGACTCCGGCCACCTCCTGGACGGAGGAGACCGGTCCTCGCAGCCCCGGGCGCGGAGCCGAGCCCACCCCCCCACCGCCGCGGCCCGCCCGGCGGAGACGCACACGCTCCCTAATCCCCCGCCCCCCTGTTGCCGGGGCGACGGCCCAGACGAGCAGGTGACGCATTGACAGCGAGCAGATGGTCCCCCGCGGAGGCGAGGGAGGCCCACAAAGCCGGGGCTCCGCGATCCAGGGCCGCCCTCCCCGCCCGCGGCCTCTGCGGCCCGCATGCTAATACGGGGGAGCGCGGGTGGGTGCGGAGGTGCAGGGGGGGAGAAGGGGGATGGGGGGCGGGGCAGAGGGCACGCCCTCTCGCTCTTTGCAGCGGGGCTCAGCGGTTCCCCTGACGGTCCTCCCGGATCCTCGCGCCGGAGGAGCGCCCGTCTCCAAACTCAGAGCCGGGCTCCCCGCGCCCCCCGCGCGCCGCTGCAGCGCGCTCCCGGCTCCCCCCACGCGGCGCTTGCTAAGGACATAACGCTTAACCCCTCGGGGCGTGCCTTTCACCCCCGTTCTGCAGCCCCACCCCACCTGCTCCTGCGGCATTTAGCGTCCAGCCTCGGAAGACCAGGGGGGCGGGTTTCCCACTGCGCCCCCCTCTCTGCGCACCCGGCCTTGCTTCTAGACTTGGCGTTGACACTCGCTAATGTGCGCGGACGTATTTATCCCCCCCCCCCCCATGCTCCAGGATCTTTTCCGCAGCTTCTCTTGGCCTTTCATTCTGGAATTTCAAAAATAAATCTCCCTCCTCCCCCGACGACCACGCTGCTGCCCCCGGGGAGCCCTCCCATTCATCTGCCCCCCCTTCACCGCTGTGTGGCAAATTGAGGGGACCCTATAGTAAGGGCGTGAAAACTGCGAGGCACTATTCACAATCTTAATACTAACTTCATAGCTGTCACATAAATTCATTCCCGAGCCTGCTCCACAATGGCCGAGAAGGACCTTTAAGGGAAGGAGAGAAATAACCCCGAAGACACTGCTATGGTGTCTTTCTTTGCTTTGCAGGTGTTTTTTGAAACCATTGCTACAGTAACAGCAGAGCTTTTTTTTTTTTTTTTCTTTTTTAGCTGCCACATAGAGTGCTTTAAAAGGAACACCCATCCTCCTTCTTTTTATTTTACAGTAGATAAAAAAATGCCAATAAAGGTTTTCAAAAACGGAGTGGAGAGAGAAAGAGAGAAAGAGGCTCGTGAATAAAGTTGGGACAATGCGGGGTCACAGAGCTGTCGCAGCGAATGTCATAGAGCGGCTGTTGGGCGGGAGCTCAGCAAACGTCTTGTTTTTCGGTTTTTGTGGAGATTCGCTCTGAGGCACGGAGCGCTCTCTGCTCAGGTTTGGAGCGAGTGGCAAAGAAAGAGCCGTTTACAATAAGCTGCCCTGGAGGGCTCTGCGCGGCCCGCAGCACCTGTGGCTGGCGGAGGCCTTGCAGGGCACAGGGAGGCCAGCGGGCCAGGCCGCTCTGGGGAAATGATGCCCCTCGGACCCTGGGCCCTCAGACAGGGTTGTTTTATTGTTCAGCTTGTCTCGGAGGCTTGCTGTGCAAACTTACAATGAGAAAAAAGAAGCATTAGACTCTTCGAGTGGCTCATAATGACTTTTCCAAATGCCTGCACCTCGTGTTGAGCCTTCATTTTGATAAGTTCTCAAACTAGGGGAGGCTGTCGCCGCCAGAATTCAAGGCAAATCGACATGCATAAACCCTGGAGGCAGGGAGGGCGGAAATTAATATATAAGTTGCAGTTTTATTTCCCTACAACTTCTTTTTTTCTTTTAAGTGTTTTTTAAAAAAATATATCTTTATTGATTTCGGAGAGAGGAAGAGAGAGGGAGAGAGAGAGAGAGAGAGAAACATCAATGATGAGAGAGTCATTCATCGGCTGCAGCCCGCAACCGGGGCATGTGCCCTCACCGGGAATTGAACCCGGATCGCCTGGATCCTAGGTCGACGCTCAACTGCTGAGCCACGCCAGGCTGGGCGGGAGGGCGGAAATTAGTACATGAGACTTAGAGGTGGGTGGTTAGAATGCTCACCTGAGGGGCATACACCATTTATTTGAAAAATTTACGAACTTTTTTCTCCAATAAGGTTGATAATTTGATGCCTATTTCCTTTCAATTTCCTGCCTTTTCCTCCTTTTTCTTACCTGTTGAAGTTTTTATTTTTTCTCTGTTTTGGCTCTCGATTTGTTTTCTCTGTTCTTTATAGTTTCTTTCCCAGTAATTTAGGGAGCCAGACCAAAAGTACGAGAACATGAGGCAATATAATAAAGAATGCTGAGTTATGGGGCATTCCCGGTGGGTAGGATGCTCAAGGACAGACTTGCAGAGAAGGTCCCATACCTGAAGCAAATGACGTGGAGGGGAGGAAGCAAGCAGAGCTGGGCGCAGAGGCCCGGAGGCCGAAGAGAGCTTCAAGGGCCCCGAGTCACTGGAAGAACCCAGTATGGCTGGAGCACCAGCATATTGTGAGATGGGGTGGAGAGATGAGCCAGAACCAGATCGGGGAAAGTCGTGCCAGGCATGGGAAAAGACTGGACTCATGCTGGGAATGAGGGGACCTACTTGAAAGATTTTGAGTGGGGGAGTTACATGACCTAGTTAATATTTTATCAAGATTATTACTGCTGCCATGTGGAGTATGGATTGAGTGATAAAAAGGATCGGAAGTGCAATGACCAGTCAGCCAGCCTTGGGAGGCTGTTGTAAGAATGTAGATCAGAAATAATGGTAGGCCAGGCCCTGGCCGGGTGGCTCAGTTGGTTGGAGTATCATCCCATACACTGAAAGGTTGCAGGTTCAATTCCCAGTCAAAGCACATACCTGGGTTGAGGGTTCAGTCCCCGGTTGGGGCTCAGATGGGAGGCAACCGATTGATTTTTCTCTCTCACATAGATGTTTTTTTCTCTTCCTCCCTTTTAAAATCAATAAACATATCCTCAGGTGAGGGTTAAAAAAAGAAAGAAAGAAAGAAAGAATGGTGGCCTGGATTAAGGTGATGTTAACAGAAATGAAGAGAATGAGTGAATTTGGGGTTTACTTTAGAGGAAGAATGGATGAGCCTTGATGAGTGGTAGTGTGGGAGTGAGATGATGAAAGAAAGGGAGGAACCAAGAAGAGCCCAGATTTCTGAACAACTGGTCAGATGGCCATGCACGTTGTGGAGATGGGGAAGAGAACAGGCACGGGGGGACAGCCTTCCATTCTGGTTTGACATGTTAAATTTTGAGCTGTTATCGAGGCAGCCAAATGGAGATGGTGGGCTTAGGGGCAGACACGTGTCCTGCCCTAGGCTTGTCGCTTCCTAGGCTTCTTGGGATCTGTCATGTGGCTTAGTACGAAGACATGAGCTGGGCTAGTAAGATCGTCTACCTCCTGGATCTGAACTGGAAATACTAAGACAACCCGGCAGTTAGCATCAGAGAAGGAGCTGAGGAGTCATGAGCTGGAGGAAGAACCATTAAGGATCATGATGAATGCATGACATGAATAAGCAGAAGCAATGAAACAGTGGATGGAAAGGAAATTATTTGTTAGAGAAGAGAGGAGGCGACAGAGAGAAACAAGTTCATGTAAAGAAACTGTGCTGTGTGACAAGAGTACCGTGAGGGCAAAGAGCTATAAAGTCATGCAGTTGAGGTCTTTGCAGCTGCTCCCAGCCCAGACTGAATCTTTTAGACTGGGAAGCAACAACAACAACATGGAAATTGCTGGAACGTCGATTTGAGGAGAATGATAAATCACAAACTGAGAATGAGAAGAGGTCTGTAGTAAGCTAAGAGTTATGTTTGTGAAATGAATAATTCTTCCTTCCCCTTCAGAGTGCTGCTTCATAGAGGCCTGTTTTGCATCAGCTTCTCAGCTGTACTGATGTAGGCCAAGTGCTTCACCAAGTAAAGGGCCCCCTGGTAAAGTGAATTGAGATTGAGGCTTGACTTTCAAGCCAGCATGGGTTCCCCACTCCCTCCAGCCTGAATTGACTGGAGATAACTCACAAGACACAGTGGAGAAGCTGAGCAGATGAACAGTGACTGGCAGGCCTGTATGCTGAGGTCTGTGAGGTCTGCTTACATTATAGAAACTAGGGGCTTTGCCCACACACAGGCCTGCTGTGCGTGGGCAAAGGAAGGCAGAAGAGGAAGCCGAGTAAACATAGAGAGTGAGAGATATACCTTTATTACTTTTTTAATAATGCAATTCCTGGTAAATTTGGCCCAATTGATAGAAGCCTTTCTCTGATCTCACCAATTATCTCTTGAGGGGAGGAGTGTCTGTTTCTATGTTTTCCTTTAAGGAGTAGAACAGGAGTAGAACAATTCCAAGGAAATGGAACAGATGAGCTGGTTTCCTGTTGCAATAGTACATATAGATATTTAAAATATGAGAAATCACGATGTAGAATCTTGTGTTGATACATTTAAAAGCCTTAACAAAATTATTATATTAATGGGTAAAAACAATTAAAATTAGCTCAAAGAGAAATGGAAGAACTAATTGGAATAGTAGTCATGGCGATGATGAAAAATGCTTTCAAATTAACTCCAAACAAGGCTCTGAGACCAGACAACTTTACAAGTGAGTTTTTTATGTTTTAAGGAAACACAAGTCTACATTATAGCAGTTATTACAGGACATAAAAACTGGTGAAATTTTCCTAATGCATTTGGTAGCTAAACTGGACAAAGGTAATGTAATTTAAAAAATCAACAAACTATTTTACTAGTGAATATGAATGCCAATGTCCTAAAAACCCTATGAACACATTGAAGTCCTCAGTGTACATAAAATATATTACCTTATATAAATATACAAATAATATAAATATGTTATATTTTATGTTCCCAGTAGATATTACTTCAGGATAGTTTAAAATTAGAAATTATAAAAAACAAATATATCACAATAGTTGGATGAACAAGAAAAATCATATGAGAATGCTATCAAATAGCAAACATTTTGATAATATACAACAACTATTCCTTATAAAAATTTTTATAAATTAGAAACAGGTAGATACTTGTTTAATACAATAAAGAATCTATCTTAATGTTAGAGCCATTATCATATTAATGAAAAACACTGGAAGACTTTTAAATAACAAGAATACTTACAGTGTCACTATTATTTAGGTTATTCTGAAGATTTCAGGAAATTAAATAAGACATGATGCAGAGATAAGTAGTATAGCCAGCTGAAAAAAAAAAAACACACCAAGAAAAGGCTCACTAATTCCTAATAACATATTGCTTAACAATAAAGTCTGAGAAAATCAATGAAAAAATGATCATATTGAATAAGCTAACTTGATGCCAAATAAAAGTGCAAGATTTAATAATTTAAGAATATTAATAAAGATAAGTTATAAAATACAACAGGGTTTTTCTATTTCTAAGGGAATTCTAGACTAATCATCCTATGTGACTCTCTAAATTGACAAAACAAATGTTGGATAAAAAATTTAAAAAACTGAGCACCAACGAATTAAGAACAGTATAATAAACTCCCAAAATGTGTAAGAAAACCAATAATTAAAAGATACAATAAAACTAATAAATCACAAAATAAGCATATACAAATGATCAACAAAAATAAAAGTTGATTCTTTGAAAAGACTAATAAAATTGATAAGCTTCTGTAAGATTTGTCAAGAAAGGAGAGATGCAATATAAATAATATTACTAATTAGAACAGGAGTATATACTCATACTGAATAGATTAAAAACATAAATGGATATTATATATACTTTAAAGTTAAACTTGGAAACCTAGAAAATAATTTCCTAGAAAACATAATTTACCAAAATTGACTCAAAAGATACAGAAAGCATAAATAGTCCTATAACTATTAAATAAATTGAATCAGTAGTTTAAAATTTTCCCATTAAGAAAACATCAGGATGTTTTTATCAATCCAGTCATCCAGATATTTAAGTGGTAGGCAATTTCAATCTTATAAAATTCTGTCTGCAATTAGAAAAAGAGAATATTCTCCAAGTCATTTTATAAGGTTTCACAACTTGGTACCAAAGCAAGGCAAGGACACTACAAGGGGGGAAAAAGTCATTTTCACCCATGATCAATGAAAAAATAAAACTAAACATAATATTAACAAACAAACCCCAGCAATATACTAAAAAGAGAATACATCATGGCCAAGTTGTTTTCATTCCATGAATGCCCAGTTGGTTTAATACTGGAAATTCAATTAATGTAATATCACTTCAACAGATTAAAAGGAAATACATATATGAATCATCTTAATAGATGCAGAGAAGACATTCAAAAGAATTCATTATCTCTTCCTAATAAAAACAAACAACCGCACCCACCCCCAAACAAAAAATCTTTGCAAACTAGTAATAGAAGAAAACTTGTTTAACCTGCCCAAGTAGTCTATAAAGAATAAATAATGAATAATAAATAAAAATACAGCAAACATTGTTCTTGATGGGAGAAATGTATAAGTTCCGGTTAACATCAGGAACAACCCGTGAAGGCTGAATCTTATACTATTTAGGGTGCTTTATTACATAAGTCGTAGCACCTTGTGATTTGTATTGCTGTTGATTTTTTTGAAGTCTATGCCTCTTCTTTTATTTTCCATTACCTTTGTAAGCAATTTCCTGTGTTTGCTTCCTTTTGGTTGAAATATAACTCCAGCCTCAATTCTATAATTAAAAATTATTCATCAAAATGAATACAAAAAGAAAACACCCAAAAATTGGAGGCTTAGAGATTTAGGCCATTTTATTCTGAGATATTTTTTTAAAAAGACAATATTTTTAGAGCAAATTTATGTCTGTTACAAAACTGAGCTAGGTACAGCAATATCCCATATACCCCCAACCCCCACACATGCATAGCCTCCCACATGATCAATATCTCCCACCAGAGTGGTACCTTGATTTGAACTGATGAACCTACATTGTCACATCACTATCATGCAAAGTCCATAGTTCACATTAGGGCTCACCATGATGTTGTACAGTCTATGGGTTTGGATGAATGTATAAAGACACGTATTTATTATTGTGGTATCATATAGAATATTTTCACTGCCTCCCAAATTCTCTGTGCTCTGCCCATTCATTCCTTCTCTCCTAGCCCCACCAACCCCTGGCAATCATAATCTTTTTATTGTCTCCATAGTTTTGCTTTTTGCAGAATGCATATATATAGTGCATATAGTTGGAATCCTACAGCATGTAGCTTTTTCAGGTTGGCTTCTTTCACTCAGTAATATACATTTAAGGTTCCTTTGTGTTTTCTTGTGGCTTGATTGTTTATTGCTGAAAAACATTTTATAGTCTGGATGTATCATAGCTTATCCATTCACCTAAAGAAGGACATCTTGGTTGATTCTAAGTTTGGGCAATTATGAATAAAGTTGCTATAAACATCCATCCATGTGCCGGTTTTTGTATGTTTGTATGTTTTCGACTCCTTTGGGTAGATACCAAGGAGAGTGATTTCTGGTCACACAGTAAGAGTATGCTTAGCTTTGTCATTTTGTTCATATCTCTGCCATGCGTCTCTTCCTCAGTGGCCCTGCCTCTATCTAAAATCCATTCTGTGCTTTCTAACCTCTTACCATGCTTCATTTTTCTCCATATTACTTCTCACTACTCTCTAGTGCTCCCTCTGGAAACTAAGCTCCATGAGGTCAGGGACTTAGTCAGTTTTGCTCCCCTGTGTCACCAGTGTCTAGCTCAGTGCCTGGCACATAAAAGCTCAAGTTAAATGTATAAGTGAATCAATTTCTTAATTTCACTCTTTAGCAAAATACTTTGTTTAATGAGCTGGACCAAAGTGAACTATGTATAATTTGAATTATGAACTGAATTCAAATTGAAGTACAGACATCTGATTGTTGCATTTAGTTATTTCACCCAGAGTGCTAATTGAGTGTATAATCCTCGTAGCAAGATTTAAAACTGACATCAGTAAGTTATGAACTTGATGTGAAACATTAAGTATCTTTCTGTGAATACCCCTGCTATTGGTTGTACCTTTGGAGTCTAGAGACTGATAATAATAATGATAACAGTGATCAGTATCTTACTACCATCTGTGGAATATTTATTATCTGCCAGGTACTTAGTACTTTACATTATTTTATGTAATTTTCTCAGTGAAGTCATAGAGCACAACTTTACTGTTTTGTCTATCCAAGAAAAGTATTCCCCTCACTCAATCTTTCCTTTGGGAAATTGCTCCTACCCGCTCTCACTAAGTGGCTCTGGAAATAGCCCAACCACAGAACCTTGGTTATGGATGGGCATGTGATGCGGTCTGGACCAATTAGGGTCCCTATAGTGGAGTCCAGTGGCTGACACATAACCTCAGTCAAGCCAATCAAATTCTTTCTCTCAGTGTTTGAACTCAAGCTGAGAAGAGAGGGTTCCTTTTTCCCTTGGGTTTAAAAAAAAAAGCAAGGATGTGAGCCTAGAGCTGCCTGTGTCTGTGGAGATGTAAATATTTGGAGAAAATGATGCATGGAGATGCATTGAAAAGTCCTCACATACGTGATACAGTCTAACTTTTTCCATGTTACAGATGAAATAACACTTCTCAGGGCAGTTAAATACTTCCCAGAGGTCATATATCTAGTCAAAAGCCAGTAAATGGGGGAATTGGACCCCAAGTCAGCCTGACTTCAGTATCCATATTTTCTTTCACTTTGTTGTACCATGTCCTGGCCTCCTGGGTTCATAAACAGCCACTTACTCTTCCCATCCTGCCTGTTTTCAGAAAACACACTTCAGGGAAATGCGTGCTCCGTGTTACTAGCAGGGAGTGTTTTGAACAGGTCTTGATCACCTATGTATCTTATATTCTGATGAATTTTTCCACTTGAGACTCCAGGGCTGGAATGACAAATAAGCTCCATCTTTTGTGCTAATTGCAATGGATTAGAAAGGACTCCCTAGAGCTGTGTGTTGAGAAGGATTCTGAGACTTCATCTGCACTGGCCTCAGAAAAGGAGAAAAATGGAGTGAGGAAATGAGCTCCTAAACTTGCTCAAAGTGTTTGATAATTCAGGTTACATTTTGGAACTAGGGAGCTATACATTTTAGCATTCAGGGAGCATCGAATCAAGGACTCTGATTTTTCAGCTCAAAGAATGTTCTAGATGTTAGCCAGGGGTCCCCTTGTGTGCCAAACAAAATCCAATAGCCCCTTTATTAACACGATGGTGGCATCTTATATTGAACACCTTCCTCTGCAAAACACCCAGACTGTCCTACCCCACAATGGTAGAAACAGCGACATGACCTGAATTTCGATTCTAGAACTGAATGTCATTTATTGGGCCTGCTCTTTTCTGGTGAGAGGGAGGCTAAATCACAGCCCCCCTGAAATGGACTGGTATTGTTGAGCGTTTTCTAACAATCCAATTGGGCCTCCCATTTTGGTGGCTGGATGTTCCATTTCTTCGTCTTGGGCCCAAGTTACTTAGCAATGGCCAATCCAACTATGCACCCACCATATTGTTTGGCATGTTTGACTAGAACATTGACAGATTAATAGGAAGGGTAAATAACAGAGCACAACGGCAGGGGCCCAGTGTGGGGCGGCAGGATTGACTGCTCCGGACTTTGTTGTGTTTGCTCAGAGGAAGCCGCAGCATAAGCCTGCTGGGACGAGGTGACCCGGGTCATGGGCATTTGTTTCTTGTCTCTATAGAAAACAATTGTCTTCTCAATGGAAGATGGCTTTTTCTGAATCTACATGGTTCCACCGACAAAAAACCATTTGCCTTTCCAGGATGCTGGCTAAAACACACACATACCCATAGAAAAGCCACACAAAAGTTCAGATTTACTGTATTGCCCAGAGAATCCTTTGGCCTAGGTTAACCGGGAGAGAAGCCTAACTTTGCAAAGTTTATCTTGAGGGTCACCGAACCTTCACCTATTCATGGTCAACTCCCAACATGTGATGTGTATAAAGTTTTTATGAAGTTTCAAAATGATCCAGCCACCTCCTTATGCCCCCGAGATTCATGAGGGCAAAATCCATTAACATTTAGTGCCATTGATTTGCAGACCCTGGCTTTGGTGAAAGCTGTTTTTGATCTCAAAATGCCTCTACTCTGAATTGATATGAATGATAGATATTACTAGTGAAGAAAACCCCACTTTGGGCAAGTTTTAATCAGCCAAGGAGGGGCTTTATTTAAAAGTGAGAACTATGTTTCTTTGAACCTGGCCAATTTTACATTTGCAAAGGTACTGGAGTTCTTTAGAATAAAAGACACCAAACGGTTCACCTTCCTGTTCTCACCAGAAATGTGCCATAGATGGCTCGAGAGTAAACACAGGGAGGAGTCATTTACACGTGACTTTAGATTGTCACTTGAGATATCTTCAGAATGGAATAACTTCCTAATGTCACTGTGCTCTGATTAAGCCTGAACAAATTCACATTTTGTGACTCCTCTCCTTCAAAAAGACCCTTTCTGGAAGTGGAAGGTGGCGGTAGATGAACTGCTGGGTGGCAGGAGTGCCAGCCTGGTATTGCAGTGCTCTAAAGACATGAAAAATTAGTGGGGGGAAAAGTTTCCTTACCAAGCTTACCAGTTAAAAGTCTCCTCCATTTCCCCTTTCCTTCCAGATTTTAAAGTAGGTTTTATTTTACTAAAAATCTCTACTTAGGAACAATGGGATGGGATTTAGAAAAATGCTTGGGTTTTAGTCCCCAATTCATCACTGAAGCATCACCTGGCCTGGACAAACCACTCCTCCTTGGGTATGTCGTATACTCTTTGAGGCCACTTTCAGTTTCCAGTGACTGATTTTAGGGCTTTCCAAATGGACCAAATATGTTGCTTTTATGAGCAAACCAAGCTATAATGCTTTTTGTAGCTATAAACTAAAATTACAGACTTTCGGCCTGTAATTTTGCCTGTCACATCAGCACAGATTAAAAAACAGTGTCGGTGAGTGCGCATTAATATGGGACTCTCCTGTTCTGCAGCTGGATGTACTGTCCGTCGCTGCAGCTTCTCTGGAAGGCAAGCTGACTCGATTTTACGGATCAAGTAATGTTGAAATGCTCAGACCCAGTGATTCCACTCATATTTTCTGAGAATCTGTTTTTTTAAAAAGGTTTTTATTGATTTTAGAGAGACAGAGAGGAAGGGAAGGAGGGAGAGAGAAAGAGGGAAAGATACATAGAAGTTTTGCTTTTCTGATGTTAGGAAGTGTGCAATCAAAATAGATAAATCCCAGCTTTTATGAAGTTTTGTGTCCTTAAAAAGCATAGATTATTTTAAATTACGCAAGGCAGTGGGCACCTCAGTCTTGTTGACTTAAAAAATATCTTAATCCACACCTGCCCAGTTAATGTGTGTGAGTTTAAACCCTCTTGACATTGAGCTCTTAAAACAGAAGCCGTTTATTAAGGTGAGCAGTCAGAGCAACGCCCCTGTCATTTCCTCTATAACATTTAGCCACCACACTGACGGTGCTTCTGCTGATGTGCAGACACCCCTGGTGTTCTTCAAGTCAGGTCCATCCCCCGGACTTGCTACGCCTTTCCTGTTTTTACTCTTTGGATTTTATAGGCCTGCCTGTCTCATAGTAAATAATGCATTTCTTACTTTACCTTTAGCTAAAAAGTTTACTCTCTTATAGTTTTAGTCTTTGTATACACATGTTTTGTGTGTGGCCTTTAGGAGACATTGTGGTTTGAGTTGCTACAGAAGGGAGCCTACAGCAGCAACCTACTATGTATTGTGATATCATGAAGATTCTTCACTTTCTGGCTGTACACAATGTTTCTTTGGATGTTAGACTATCTTCCACAGCTCATCAAAAATGGCAATGGCTCTCAGCTTTAGAAATGATATTTAGATAGATCAGAGCAGCTGAGTCTTAAACTCCACTCTATCTACCCTTGAGTTCAGACTAAGTAAACATGCAAAAGATGGACATTATAAATATGATTATTTTTTTTTAAACATTTTATATTTGCATAACACTTTGCAATTTCTAAAGCTCTATTCAATGTATATTTTCTTTCGATCCTTAAAACAATCCTGGGATGCAAAGGGGTTGCTAGATTTATAAACATTTTTCTATTTTTGGAAATGGAGACTCAGAAAGTTTAAAGGTACCATATAGAATCGTGGAGGTAAGCAAAGTCATTTAATCCAAATCTCAGTTTTACAAAGGAGGGAACCAAAACCCAGCAAAATTAGGTGACTTGTTTAAGGTCACACAGGTAGTAAACGCAGACCTGAGTCAAGAATTCGAGTCTCTGGTGTCCTATACCAAAGCTCTTTCTACTCTGGTATCTATGATCCAATTTCATGAGCAGAAATGCAGACATGGCAAATATGATATCATTTATGTCCACGTGTCTGCAAGTGTTATGGAAATATTTTATAAATGCAAAGTGCATCTGGAAGGCAGTCTATGCATATTTTCTCCAATCAGGAATCTATTGTTCAACTTCTTAGCAGACCTAAAATTTCCTGACTTCAATCTGTAAGCCCACGATATTGTCTGTCCTTTAAAATGGACAATGCAGTGCAGGATTACGTTGTTAGGAGACTATGAAGAGCTATTTATCATCTTCAAAGTAAGAGGAAGCTCTGATGTGTAGCTTAAAAAAGAGAGATGCTATTGTTCGTTGTCTCAGCTAAGTGGCTAGATTGCCAGCAGCCTTTGCGTTCTCTCCAAGCATATGTTTGAAATTGCACATTTGCATATGCAAAAGAATATAAAATAAAGTTTCGCTATGATGCAATGGAGTTCAAAGATTTTATTCCCATAAAATATGTTGCTTCGTTGGAGATTAACGAAAGACCGTGTATTTAGTCATTCTGTGCTGTCCCCAAAACCACATACTGTATGTCACAGATAGTCACATCCCAACATGCCTCTCATCCACGTGACCCAATAATAAGAATTTAAGCTTGTTGGAGGATGAGAGCCAGCTGCCCATTACCTTACGTTCACATGTATATCTTTATGTCTCAATTTTCAGGTGGGTTTTCTTACTAAAATCTGTTTATAAATAGGTTGCTTATAACTCTGCATACATTTTCTCAGAGAAAATTCCCCCCCTGGGCATTTACTAAGTGCCTGAAGCTGAGCCCACAAGCACCGTGTAGTCTTGTGATTAGGTTCTGAAGTCAACCTCAGAAACCTTTTAAAGAAAAACTGCCGTCCTATTGCACAGATAGATAGTTACTCAGTTAGCCTGAGTCCCCAGTCCTCAGGACCCAGCCCTGGACCCTTCTTAGCAGAGGTGGATAGGTGCTCACCAAATCTTTTTGCTCTGGAGCTCATAGCTGGACCTCATTTCCCAGCCTTCCTTGCAGTTGGATGTGGCCATGGAATGTGTTCTGGTCCACAAATGTGGGTGACAGTGATGGATTCCATGTCCAGGCTTGGCGCATGAAAGACACCCCCAGGGATTCCTACACTCTATTCTTTTCTGTCCACTGGCTGGAAGAGGAGTTCCCCAAGTCCTTAGGGGTTGACCAAGCAGAGGTCCTTGGCTCCTTGTGTTGAAGGCTACCTGTTATGTACCTGCTGACTTGTTGGATATATAAAAAATAAATTTCAATTGTGTGAAGCCACTGTGCTTTGGGGATGTATGAGTCACAACAGTAAGTGTTAGCTAATACTCTATGAGTCCTGTGCCCTTGGAGTTAAGCCACTATATTCTGAGGGTTTCTGGAAGACGGGATGGCAGGAAGGGAGTGAAACCTGGGAGGCTGCTCAGGGTACAGGGAGACCTCAAGGTAGCTGAGGAGGAAGGCCTCTGCCATCGGCGATCTGGAGAAAGCCAGCGGTGTAAGGATCCTCAGCGGTGGGTGTTGGCTCAGCCATGAGTGGATGTCTTCTCGCTGTGGCAAGGGCTCTGGGCAGAGCAAAGGCCATGTCATAGCAGCCCTGTTGGTGCATAGCTTGCTTCATAGAAAGGCCTTATTAATTAGGGATTGGCTTTATATATCCAAGTGCTCCTTTTTGAAACATCTAAGTTTTAATTTGAGGTTGTGTTCACAACTGGAAAAAATGTGAAACCTAATTAGGAAGCCGTGGAAGCCTTGAGAATCCACCTCTCGGATCTGTCACAAGGCCAAGTATGGCAGGCATCCTGAGGCCCATCCTGGGAGACAAGGGACTCCTCCGATGGCCGATCTTGGCTTGAAGACTCCCTGAAGCTCTAGATGCACTTTCCTTAGATTGCGCCCAACCTTCCTTCTTTCCTCTTCTCTCCTTTCCTCGGGCTCAGAGGTGTCCGCCCCATTTTCTCCCACAGATATTTCCCCTAATAAATGTCTTACAAGTTTAATCCATATGGGCATCTGCTTCTCAGAGGATCTGACCTAACGAGGAAATCACTCTAATTTTTCTGTTTGGAAGTGTGAAAAGGGACCGATTCTCTTAAAAGAGGAGGGGTCTGTGTTTATCTTGCCTAGTTTCCAGAGTAGGGGAGACCCCATTATTGGTCATGAGTGTTTGCCCTTGAGCTGTGTGAGCATCCGGGGTCAGGTGCGCTTACAGAGACCCCTGTGGTTCACCCAAGAATTTCTTGCTTTGAAACGCAGGGATTCCTGATGGAGATGGAAAGTCAAAAAAGATGAACACTGACTATCACCTTGCTAAACTAGATTCTTCTTTATTGGGAATCTCATGGGGTGGTTAAATGAAAATCCATTTCAGGGAGATATTTTTATCCCAAATTGGGAATGAGGTTCAGAGAGGGTAAGTGATGTGCCCAACGTCACACATCTGATAAGAGGCAGAGATGGTATTTGAACCCGATCTTCCCTGTTCCATTACCCATCACACCCTTTCTACTTGCCACAGGCCTTTTCAGAGAGCAGCTCTGCAGGGAGCTCGTGGCAAAGTGCTGTCTGTTTTCTCTCTGACGAGCTGGTGTCAGGAACCTACGAGTTTCAGAGTCTGTGGAAAAGGAAAGGCCTCCCCACCCCCTCAGGTCTCCTTTATGTGAAATGTCTCATAATTAAAAAGTACAGATTCTATACAGACACAGAGGCCTTTCAGTATAGAGCACGTTTCCAATAGTGGTTATTATGCACGGATGTGCTCGGAGAATTAGATTTCTGTGGTCTTGACTTTAATTGCCCTGTCTAGATATGTGATTAAGCTTTTGTTCTTTGTTTCAAGATGACCAATCAATGGACTTGTGTAGTTTTAATTTTATCTGAAGTGTAGTTGGAGAACAGGCAACGGAGCTTAATGCTTCCCTGCCCCCCTTCTCCTTCTCAGTTACTATGACGGTTATTTCAATATTTTCAGGTCTTATTAAACACCAAGAGTGATATGAAATCTCATTATGTTATGGCCGAATTTTTGTGTGCAACGTGGAACCTTTCACAAAGGAAGAAGGGAGGTTGAATTTTGCTTGGGGGGGGGAGGGGGCTGCCCTTCCCCAAAGACAGAGCTTATAAATCTGAAGCTTGGAGGAAGCTGAGGGAAATATAGTTTCATATAAAATTGGAGGCCCCTGGCTTTGAACATCTGTTGCCACGGCAACCGATTTAAAAGCTTGAAAGACCGAGCTATTTAGGCAATGTAACTAGATGTTTTTGAAAGTATGGGAACGAAGCCTATTTTAAAAACAGACACATGTAGGGCCCATTCAGCCGCCCTGGCTGACACAGCAGTAAGACATCTCGTGACAGCGGGGCGGGTGGTACGAAGGGACGTGGTTAAGAAAGAGCAGCCTCGGCCGGGAGAGGGTCGCGGGGTGGAGCCCGCAGCACCCCTGCCCCCCGGGCACCAGGGCACCGGAGCTGCCCCTTGCCTGCCCTCTAGGCCCGGATGGAGGAGCAGACTCGCAGCTTCAAGGGCACAAACGTGGAAAGGAGAGGCGCGGAGTCCCTAACGGGAACGTGGGGTCCACCCTGCCAGGGGCTTCTTTTACTAACAGTATTAAAAGTGACTTTTTGTGGGGGGGAGGACTGATTTAGAAATTCAGCCTTAGGGACGTGTTCACTTGGAATTTCAAATTCCCCAAGTTATCCCTTTACCATCATGTGCACTGGGTTTGAAGTAGGAAATAAATAAGTTCCCAGGGACTTAAAGCAGTGAGGTTGGAGTTCTGTGAGCACGGTTCTTCAGTACATATTTGTGAGCCAGTTGGTTGAGGAAAGGTCACAAAACAGGGAGAAACCTCAGGCTCAGGTGCTCTTTCTCTCTGGGTTACGTGGGGACTGTTTTCGGCGTCTTAGCAGCTGCACTTGCAGGACTGTAGTTGGGCCAGGCGGCCTCTTTCTTTGATCATCCTGATGAATCTTTCAAAGCAGATTATAATAATTCGAAAATCAAAGGAAGCAAAAGTGACAGGTAACTGCATAAAGGAGTTTCTAGGGTGTAAGTTTATTTGGATCTGTGGGACATTCCTAAACGAAAGAGTGCAGATGGGATCAAGTGGAAGGGGGGAAGTCACAGCCCAGTTACAAAGGTCTACTGGCCAACTCCAGCCTCGAAGGAAATTGGGTTTTTATGGAAATGTGTGCGGTATCATGTACCCAAGCAGATATCAGAGGAAATGCCCAGTGCTAATTTCCACGCGCTTCCTTTAGCGTTTTACTATTGGTTATTTTCTCCCGTGGGCCTTGTTTCTCTTATTTGTATAAGAATGGTGGAAACTGAATTAAAAGTCTCCTTTTCCTGATATAGTACACAGTTCTGAAGCTGTGGAGTTTTGAGGCCAAACATTAGTGAACTAAGGCAGTCATCAAAGGTCTTTTTATCCAGAAAGTTTAAGAAACTCCTCTGCTTCCAGAAAATGTCCTATAAACATCAAAAGCCTTCCCGTTCAAAGGGACTCCGTTCCAGAGACACCAGCGACACCAGAAGCAAGGAGACAATGAATGAAGACTATGCGGATCTGGGATTCCTAGTAGGTAAAGTTTGTTCTGGACAAAGTAAAAGGGAATATTGTATGAGTAGGTGTCTTCAGCAAAAAACAAGCTGATGTTTTAAATGTCTCCAACTTATAAATACTTGTTGTAAGGTTGACAGGGTAAAAATTAACCTGTAGATTCACATCTTTCTTCTCCGTCTCTCTAAGGAGAGAAAGACAAAAGGACACATGGTTCACTACGAAGGGGACATCAGTGAAGGAAGGGGCCCTGCGCACCCCAGGGAGCCTGCGGTGCAGAGAGGAGGCTCCTCAGTTTTGAGAGGAGAGGAGAGGGCAGGCCCAGGGGTGGCGGGGGACCAGGAGGGTGCAGACGATACATTTCTCTCAATACATTTTGAGAGAAAAGAGTAAAAGAGTCTTAGGTGTCAGAAAAGATGAGATTTTGACAAACATTGCTTTGGACCACAGTTCTGAACCCCCTTAAAACCCGGAGAGGGTTGTAAAGATAGACATGCCCGCCTCTGCCACCCTTCTTCAAAACCTGTGCCTTAAAATTAGGGTCAAACAGAGGCTCTTTACGTGTGTGTCGTGCCTCTTTTTCCTTTGTTACACGTGCCAGAGGTTCATTTTACCTTTCTTTACGGAGACTTACCTTTTGGCTTTTTGGTTCAACCTTACTTGCTTTTCATTTGTATCTCATTTCAATAACGTCTTTAATCTTCACTGGCTGTAATCCTTACGGTTGACTTGGTTATTTATTTGCTAGCTTTTTGAGTTGAAAGCTTGATTACTTTTTTCAGTATTTGTTTTTTTGATAAAATGCCACTTAAAGCTACACATTTTCCCCTGGGCCTCACATGGGTGATCCTCAACAGGTTTTGATATGAAGGGCTTTCGTTTATTACTACTTAGTTCTTAGTTTATAACTTCCAAATTAAAAATTCAGAATGCAATTAGAAACATTTTTTTAACTTTCATTGCACAATTCTTTGTTATTATTGTGGCCTCCGTGATATTAAGTTGTGGAATTTGTGGAGGGTTCCTGTGTACTTAATACGTAAGTACATATCTGATTTCTGTAAATTTCCCAAATGCATTTTAAAATGGTGTTTACTTTCTATTTGTATTTATATGTGCCCACAAACACATATATGTAGGTGCATACTTGTCAATTGTTTTACTTATATCCTCCATGGCCATACCAATTTTTGTCTACTTGATTAATTTATTTCTGTCTTGAAGGTTAATCTATATTTTGTATTAGTCAACTTCAGTTACACAGATTAGCACATTCTTTTTTTCTCTGTCAGGTTTTTTTTTTTTTATTGATTTGAGAGAGAGAGAGAAAGACAGAGAGAGAGAGAGAGAGAGAGATCAGTTGCCTCCCATAAGCACCCTGATTGGGAATCACACCCATAAAGTAGGTATGTTGCCTGACCCCAACCTTTTGTTGTATGTGACGATGCTCCAACCAACTGAGCCATCTGGTCAGGGCCTCTCTATCAGTTTTTGATGTCTACACACACACACACACACAGCATATGCTATGCTGACTATCATACCTTTTAAAATGATTAATCCTTCTGGCAGAATCAGAATTCTTTTTCCTCTCTAAATGTCTTTTGCATTGAAATTTATTTTGTCTGAAATGAATATTAGTACACATGCTTTTTCTGTTATATTACCTGACATATTCTTTTCTATGACTTAAATACATTATTTAAAATTTTTAAATATGTATTTGATCTATATAAAAGAATAAATGTAGTCATGCACAAATTAGTAGGCATAATAAAAAACATATGTGAACCCACACCCACGATCCTGATTATAAAGGAAAATTTACCAATAATGTTGAAGCTTCTTGTAAGCTCCTTGCCAGTCTTGCCCATCTATACCATCCACCCAGGAGTAAACATTTTGCGATTTGGGTTTTTATCATTCTCTTGATTAAAACAATTGATTTTACCCACTATATCTTTATCCCTAATGCATCTATAACCAAATACATTATTTGGTCCCACTACTTTGTGTGCTCTATCTAAGTGGAAGGAGTGCCTTAAGCCTCATGAGCTTTTTAGAAAGTACAATACTTAGGAGTCCAAATGCTTGGGAGGAAATAGTATTGCTTTTGACAGAGTAAAGAGAGTTGCTTATTAATTAAAAATGATGCTGGTCACATATAGTCAACTTGCTAAATGAGTGGGTTTCTTCCCTCCCCGTTTAATGGTATGCATGAATACGCTCCCGTTAAAAGCTGCTGGAGCTAGAGTCAGATTTCACCTGCTGCTAGCATGGAGCAATGGGGCATTTCTCAAGGTGTACTCCAAGGTCACAGGTTAGGTTAATACATTTTAAATGATAAAAAACCCGGTTCTGTGGTGAAAGTCTCGGACCCTGGGCTGCACCGCTGTGTGCTGAAGCTCACCAGGAGGCGGCCGGGTGTACGGTGTGACCGCCACGCCGGCCTGGGTCCTTGTCTGATGTGGAGTCAGACAGACCCGGGTGCGAATCCTGCACCGCTCTGGGCACACCACATAACCGCTGTGAGCTCCAGGTCATCTGCAAAATGGGTCTGTCTGATAGCACAGGCTTCATGGTATTGTGGTGAAGAGCAAATGAAATAATGCATATAAAACACCCAGCTAGAATAAATGGTAATTGATTGCATCTGAATAAGTGATAATTTAAAATGTATGTCTTTATCCCAAATGTTGGAGTTAGGGGTCTGAAGTGAAATACCCACGTGCCCTGGAGTGGCAATTAGAAGACACAGGGCCTGCCACGTCCTGAATGACCTTGGCAAACCTCTTAATCAAGAGCCTTGGGCTCCCAGTGGCTTCCCCTTAACAGCAGCAGCAGCAGCAACATCTGTCCTCTTTTATGGAGTATCTCTGAGAATCAAGTTAGTTTTAAAATATCATGAAAATTCTCAAATATCATGCCATTTATCCACAAATTCTTCACTGTGCATCAGTCATTGATAAGGATGTTTATATTTATAACTAAATTTACATCTCTATTTTCACAGACTGTGCAATTATTATACCTAACAGAATTAACAGTGATTCATCAATATGGTTCAATGTGAGCCCACATTTCTTTTTCTCAAGGTTGTCTCAAGAATGTCACTTGTACATTTGGTAGGGATAAATCAAGATCCAAATTGCACATTTTGCATATGTTTCTTAATTTAACTTTAATTTTGTGACACGCTGCCTTTTCTCTTCTCTCCAGGCCATACTACAGTTTTATCATTTTTTTGGTAAAATGTCTCACATTCTGGATCTTGCTGACGGCTTTACCCATGTGCCTTGTAATGTATTCTGCTATCGTCTATATTTTTGTAAGCAGGTGGTTAGATCTATAGGCTCAGACATTGGTACAATTAAAAAAAAATGTTTTTATTGATTTTAGAGAGAGAGGAAGGGAAAGGGAGAGATAGAAACATGAGAGAGAAACATGAATCAGCTGCCTCCTGCACGTCCCCTCCTGGGGAGTGGAAGCGGCGACCTCTCTGCACAGCAGGATGCTCAGCCACTGAGCGACACCGGCCAGAGTCGGTACAATTTTTTTTAGAGAAGATACTTCAGAGTTGGTGCTGTACTCTTCTTATTACATCATTTCACCAGGCAGATACTCTTTCCTCATCTCCTTTTCAGATATCTTAAGATTGATCAATGAAAACAATTCCCTATTAAATTTTGTACCACTTTTAGTCATTGGCTAAATCCCTTTTTGTAGTAAGGGTTATAAGATGCCAATTCCCCATTTCTGTCATTCCTTCTGCATTTGTTAGCTATAATATTTCTATAGAGAAGAATTTTCTTTCATCAACTATTTGGTGACCCTGAAACCCAGAAAAGAAGTATAAAGCATTCCTCATGGTTTTATTTATTTAATGAATATTTATTGGGTGCCAGGAACTGTGGTAGGTGTTAGAGACGCAACAGTAAACAAATCTATATCTTACTGTTAGGAGGCTTATGCTCCAGGTCAGTGATTTCCAACCTTTTTCATCTCATGGCACCATAAACTAATTACTAAAATTCTGCGGCACACCAAAAAATAAATTATATTTTTTGCTGACCTGACCACAAAAAGGGTATAATTTTGATTCAGTCACACTGGATGGCTGTTGTTGAGTTGGCCGTTGTCATTTTTTTATTGGACAGCCTAAGGGAAAGGAGGTCAGTGTCCCTGAGTAAAAAGTCAGGCATTGCATGTTTTAAAAATTCTTGGAGCTCACAGTGGCACACTGGTCGAAAATCTCTGTTCTAGGTAACACAGATGAGTAAATAAACAATTACCATATTGTGTGAGGTATTATGGTGAAAGTACATAGTTTTTCTATGGGAGTCTTTCTGGGCTTGGGATTATTTGTTCCTGTATTATTATTGTATAATGTATTAATCCATTTTGTATAAGGTATTAATTTGCAGGGGCTGCCATAACAAAATACCTTAGACTGGGTGGCTTAAACAACAGGAATATGTGTGTTTACAGTTCTAGTGATGGAAGCCCAAGATCAGGCACTGGCAGGGTTGGTCTCTTCTGAGACCTCTCTCCTTGGCTTGTAGATGGCTGTCTTCTCCCTGTGTCCTCACATGGTCTTCCCTCTGTGTGCGTCTGGGTCCTAATCTCCTCTTTGTAAGGAAACTACTCAGATTGGATTGGGACTCACCCATATGACCTCATTTAACCTTAGTCACCTCTTTAAAGGCCGGATCCCCAAATACAGTTGCATTCTGAGGTAGTAGGGGTTAGGACTTCAACATATGAATCTTAGGGGACATGGTTAAGCCCATGAAATATATAATAAGGCTGCATATTTACATATTTTCTCCCTCACTAGCTGCAGCCTTCTTTAGAGAGCAGGGTCCTTTTGTTATACTTCATGAATTTCTAACATGGTTCTAATATGTTTCTAGTAAGAAGTTTCTAAAAGTTAAATCCTAATAAGAAACATTCATCGAATGCTTGTGCGTGTGAGAGAGAGTAATTCAGCTATTGTCTCTTGAGCACTTATTATGGACCAGGCTAAGTAGTATATATATAAAATCTTATTTCACCTTCAAAATGACCCTCCTATTGGCTGTTGTTACTACTGTTATTACCATTCCCGCTTTGAGGGTGAGGAACTTGGGAGGTAAGGAAGGTGAACTTGTCTGAGCTACCATCACCAATAAGCACATGAGGCAGAATTTGAACCCAGAGCTCAGGGTCATGCCACAATATCATGCCCATGATATTTAGGACAGGGTTTTATAAGTGATAGATCTCCATAAAAGGTTAGGTGTTAATGTAGTTTGGTAAAAGTAGCATGGACTCTAGAGTCAAAATGGCCTCTATTTAATTTTCAACGTCATCACTCTTAGCTAATTCCTCTGAGCTACAGTTTCTCAATCTAGACAATGGAAATAATGATAACTGACTTGATGGAGTGTTGTGAGCATTTGTAAACTGGGAAGGGGACCCTAGCCCAATGTCTGAAAGGTTAGATTTAGATCAATGATAACTGCTATTATAGTCACCTTCCACTTCCGTGACATGTTGATATACCCAGCGATCTTCCTCATTCCAGGCTAGGAAGTTATGACAAAGGAAGGAAGACAAAGGGATAGTAGTAACAGGGGTAGTAGTAACAGGTCACATGATTACAGCTGACCCCAGAGACCCAGATCCAGTGTGTAGTCCATTTATCAGCTCATCCCCACAACACTTAGCGTGCACCCACAGGGTGTGAGAAGCTGGGAGGGCTGTTTCCAGGACAGGCAGGGAGAGCCTGCCCTTCAAGGGTGTCTGCGTGGCGATTGGCGTAGATGCGCATATAGTAAGTTACATAGCAGGGCCTTCCGTCCATCCACTGGCCAGAGGGGCTCTATCATGCAATACATGGGCTTACAACAAAAACAGAAACCAAACAAGCCACCCATGCCATGCACTTCCTTTTAAATCCAAATTTAATTAATAGGATTGAGTCAAATTTTATATTAAGCAAATAAAAATTTTTATGATGAAGATATATGTGCGTGTGTGTGTGTGCGTGTGTGTGTGTGTATACAAGGTGGGGCAAAAGTAGGTTTATAGTTGTGGGTACTTGAAACACACAATTTATTCTTGCATTATTATTTATTAATTATTGTATTAGTTTCCATATGAACAACTATAAACCTACTTTTGCCCCATCCTGTATATGGATGGCAGGGTATATATATATATATACACACACATATATATATAATGAAATTTTTATTTGCATTAGAATTACCCAAGTATAATTTTCAACTTGTTATCTTTTAAAGAGATGCCAAGAGTTTTGACATCACCTGGAATGTTCATTTGCCATATTTTCTTGTTTTGAAACTCATTAAATTTTAACTAGATGAACACTCTTTCTGCTCAACTTGGGGGGAAACATATTTTAAATAACTGTCAGGTCTGTCGTCATTACTCATGAAATGAGGCTCACTGTAGGCCTCGAAATGCTGATGTGCGGGGAGGAAGGCCGCACAGGTCGCCCTGGGACAGGCAATGGAGGCCCGTGGACAGGTAATGGAACGCCCAGGTCTTCTCAGAAGTTTCGTGGTGTGTCCATCCTGGAAGGCTTGATTTGGAAATTTCCCATTTAACCCTGGCAAAGAGTTGAGGTGGGGTGGGGAGAGAGAACCCACTTATCTTAAAGATTCATGATTCAAGCGTCTGATAGAATCTGCAGTTTCCATAGCGCTGGGCCCTAGATTTCCCTTTAATGTAATTAAGCCTCAAGATTTATGAATACAACAGGCCAGAACGTGATCCGTGCTCATTTTCAATTACCGCAGTGAAAGGGCTCCATCCAGATGTCTCTATTTACAGCATTCAGGAGGCCGGCGCAGGGGCCGAGGGGGGAGGGCCCACAAATTGTCACACTTGTTAATTCTTCACAGAGGATACTCAGCCGAGGTCCTGGCTTTGACCCAGTGACAAAAGCCCGGGGGCCCCGGGGCAAGGGCATCAATGCTTCTAGGGACAACACGGTGACCCACCAGGGTCACTCCCTCTGCTTTGTAGGTATTTGTGTAATAATGGGGTCCATTCCTTATTTTTATTTCTGTTACAGTTCTGGGAGCATCCAAGGGAAAAGACTGGCTCTGATGTGAAAGACAAACATATATAATGAGAGCATCGAGTGTCCCCTGGCAACAGTAACCACGATAAAACGCTACAGGGGAAACACACAGTATGCAGTGACCCACATAATCGGGCCTATTTGGGGAGCATTGTTTTACTTTGCTTTTGAAGGGTGTTGCTTTTTTCCCCCTAATGTTCCCAGGTCTGCAGTTTAGTTTTGTCAGGATTATTGGAACACAAGTGCCTTTTCTCTTGTTACAGTTGCCGTCCTGCTTGTTTGAGAGCAGGTTTCCAACCACCCAAATACCCACCTGCCAGGGCAGCCGAAAAGATTCCATCTCATTCCCTTTATTTTTGCTTTAAAAAATCTCTGTGCTTTCCAGGACCATTCTACAGGTTTCTCAGGCGTGCGCTAAGTGCTTTCTTATACTCCTGTGGACGTTCGCATTGAGGTATCATTTTAAAAGGAAAATCCCACACAAAAGGCTTAGAAATAAGAGCCCAGCGGGAGACTCAGAACCTCTAATGAAATGTACCGGGTCCCCTAAAAAGCCCCAAATCCTAGCCCACACTTTTCCTCTGTGGCGTGTGTCTAGTCCATCATTTTATTTTCTCAACTCACAGCCCAGCGTTGTTAACTTGTGAGAAAGAATGAATTGGGATATTGCTTTAGTGCAACAATAATTGGCTGTTATATTAACATGTAAAATGGAATTGTTGGCCAATTCTCTTCCGTTTCAGAGGGTTGTTTCTCGAAAGTACTGCAAATGTCCCCCTTGATTAGCCCCTTTAAATCCATTTTGGGTTTTTCTTTTCTTTTTTTCTTTTTTTTTTTGAGTCATGACCTTTATAGGATTCAAATTCATTTCAGTGAATTTAAAGAGGTTGGACTGGAACAAAAGATTGTTCAAAATTAGAGCTTTGCCCTAGATTTATTCCATTCTTGCCCTTCAGAGCAACACCTCTTTTTTTCTTTACTTAAGAAATAATTTAATAATTCATTACTGAATCTAATCAAGTTTACTACTTCATTTTATATAAATTTATCCCTCTGGCTCCGCTGAGTATATTTCAGATACAAATAGCATCATGTCTGAGAGCCTTATTTCCTTTTTTGGGAGATGAATGCACCAGGTGTGTAAGAACGGAGACAAGGAATGAAGCATTTTGCGATTAGTCATTCCCTCTGGAAAGCTTTTATCTTGACAAGTTTAGCAATTAATTTGTACCTCTCACAGAAACATTTGTGCGGACCCCGGGCAGGTCTGCCTCCTTCAGTAACGAGGGAGTAGCAGCCCCATGGGATGCGCGGAGCAGTTCTTCGGAAACAGTGTTGAGACAATGCTACTGTGCTGGAATATTAGTTTCATCAAGTCTTAATTAGTTCCTTTGATACTTCTGGTTTCTACATCATATTGATATCAGTACATTTTGTTTTCTAAAGTATTTTTCTAAAGTATTTTCAAGTTTACATTTACATTTATTTGGTCTCACTCTTCTCATTTGTCGGCTGACTATGAGATGCTACATGAGTCACATGCAATAAGACACACTTCATCAGTTCATTGCTTAAACCATTGAATCATCCATCCATTCATCCACTTATATGTTCATTTATCACCCTTCTGCTCACCCATTAATTCAACCTTTTCTCCCACTCCTCTCTGCACTCATCCACTTATCTGTACAAGCACCTACCTTGTACATCTACAAGTGCAAGGCATTCTTAGCTACTGAGAAGCTTCAAAAATAAGTCAAAGACAGCCTCTCTTCTCAAAGTGCTTAATGGTTACTGATGGTCTCCTAGGTCATTAAAATTGAGACCTGGACACAGATAAGGAGTGTCGGGGCAGGAAACAGTAGGAACGCTGCCAGGCAGCTGGAACGGTGTGAGCAGGGTGGGAACAGAGTGGTGTGGGCAATGGGAGCTGAGAGTGTGTCCCGGGCAGAGTGATGGCTATGGCTGAAAAGGTCGTTTGGATAAAGGGGCAGAAGGTCTTAAATGCCCAACAAAAGAGTGTGGAGAACCTTCGGTGATTTCTGAGCAGGGAACATGCATGAAGGTGAACTATTCTTTAAGAAGATCAATCCAGGTCAATTTGGGAGATGGATTGGAGGAGAGAGATAAGAGTGAGATAAGAGGCAGAGAGACTGGTTAGTGCCTCAAAATAATTACGTTTACTCTGATTTGGGGCACTTACAACACATGGACCTTGCCACAGTTAAGTTAGGGGACTTTCCCATTAAAACTACTCAGCGACTGGTCATATTTCAGGGATAGAAGAGAGAAGTTATGTTTACTCTTTGTGGTTTACGTTCAATATTGACTTTCTCCTAAATATTGAGGAGGGTGATTTGTATGTTCACAAGAACTTCTTGAGCTGGGACATTGAGGTCGCTTTTACTGTAGTTACATAGGAAAGCTCAGGGGAAGACACAATGATCAGATCCAAACCTGAGTATGGGCGATGGAGAAGCCCTTTCTCTTAGTAAAATAACATCAACATTAGCAACTGGCCCTTTGTCTTCGCATGTACTGGTTGTAATATCTTTTGTGTAACTACTGTGAAAACAAATATTTGGCTCCTTAGTGATGTGGCTTGCTTCGAAACACAATGCTCCAGGTTCAGAAGGCTAAAACAGAGGTGGAGAATTCTAATTCAATTCCCAAGGTCACTGACTTGAAAGGAAGCAAAATCAGAATCATATGAAGTATAGAGCAGTAGGTTCTTTTTACAGAGTGGGCAGAGTGATTGTCAAGCTGTTGCTTCAGGGGAAAACATCTTTGCTCTCTTCGAAGGGAACTCTGTTTTAACTGCCCGCATATAGTAGGCAACATAGCATATATAGGAATAAACTCCTTCCCGGTGGGGTATGGGCTGCTTTAAGGCTTTTTTCAGTCTCAAGAGAATGTCTTGTCCCCACAAATGTATCATTCCTGTATAGCCTTGTTGAAAATAACCCACCTAAACCTTCATTGCAGAAATGTTCTTTGGCTATTACAGGATTTCCAGCCTCCCAAGAAAGTGTGCCTATGTCCCCAGTAGGTTGAGCTCTGTCCAGTGATGCAGGCCACCCACCCACCACATCCCCTCTAATGCACCGAACCACTTGGTTGCTAGCATGTTCTCTCAGATTTTTTTTTTTTTTAAATATATTTCCATTGATTTCAGAGAGAGGAAGGGAGAGGGACAGAGAGCTAGAAACATCAATGATGAGAGAGTCATTGATCAGCTGCCTCCCGCATGCCCCCGACCGGGGATGGAGCCCACAACCCGGGCATGTGCCCTGCCCGGTTTGAACTATGATCTCCTGGATCCTAGGTTGATGTTCAACCACTGAGCCACGCCCGGCCGGGCTGTTCTCTCAGATTCTGAGGGTTTTATCTGTTCTTTGGATCAACTGCAAAACTCTGAGAGTCAAAACTTTTTTCCTACAATATTTTTATATCAGCTTCTGTATTATTTTATATACATGTGCACAGCCTATTGAATAAGGTACATTTTAATTATAATAAAAACCAGCAACCCCATGACACCCCACCACGCACATGCACATACACTCAGTTGCAAAAGGCCAATAAGAAACACTTGGAGACAAAGAGAGCGGTGCCTCTGTCATTACTGCTAAATCGTGGGGGCCCATCGGAGAAGAAAGGGAGACCTGCAGAAGGAGGCAGAAGAGTTTTCTCTTCCTGGAAACCGAGGGGGAAATTAATAAAATTTGGCACACTCTCCGTGTAGCAGCTGTGCTTGTCTCCACAAGAAAACACCATCCAGCAATTCGTGAACTCGTGTTCAATAATTGCACTTCACGTAAGGTGACTGTTGTGTTCTGTCCCTCATTATGAATATCTTGCGGTCTGATTCTCAGCGCATTAAATTCTGCTCGAAACCAAATTAAATTCTGAAAGCGTGTGTTACTGTAAAGCATGAATCACAGACTGTCATGATATTGGACAGATCATTCAGCAGCTGTCTTAAAAATAAAACAGCAAAGAGCTACATCTCCTCCCTGCTTCTGATGAGTCAGAGGTTGTATTAACCGATTCAGGGGCCAGTGTGAGGGGAGCGCAGTGGGAGAGGCACGAGCTTTGCACTCAGGGGCCTGGGGTGCGAATTGAAGGCCTCGCCTCTCAGGAGAGGTGCGCGCTGAGCGCGCCTGGCGGAGGCCCTGCTTCCCCGTGCAGAGGGCAGCTTCGGCTGAGCTTCTTGCAGGGGGTGTAGGTCCCCGGTCGTTCTGGGCCAAGGGGACCTGAATGGCCCTGGCGCCTCGGCCCGCTGCTTTCTCCCGTCCGGGCTGAGTGGTGAGGAGCAGGCGGGAAGATGTGAATGTGTAGCTGTATATGATGTATTCGCTTCATCGACTTGACCAGCAACGGCAGGGAAAGGGGTCGCCGATACCCGGGAGTTTTCAGACACGAATGCTTGACTCGACAATTTAAACAAGTTACTCCTCTCTAGTTTTCTGCAGCTTCTTTTGATTCCCACGAGGTACCCTCCCCTACCCCCTCTGGGGGGTCTCACAGAGTAGGCATATTCAGCGCCAGCTTTATAGCCCTGTCCCCACGGGGCCCGAGACCATCTCCGCTGCTGGCCACGCAGCCCTCTCTCGGCTGTAGTCACGGGCACACACGTCTCTCTTGCTCCTGTGGTTGAAACCACGCCACGATCATTTGCCTAATTCCGTGATATCTTACAGACCTGTTTGGTGTTCAACTGACATGCATAGGTTTCTACTGTCCTCACGTATTTGGTGTAATGTTTGGTGAAGGCTGGCTTTTCCTCAGATTGTGAAAAGGGTTTATCTAAAAAATACAACTTTAACTTGATCGTATTTGTATGTATCATTGGAAGTTTTACTTACCACTTGGATTCTCTGGTATCTACTGCTTCAGACCGTGATTAAAAGAGTTATTCACACAGGAGCCTCAGAGTGAAGGCTCCTTTTAGTCTGGGTTTTCCATTTTCCTTATGAAAGGATTGTCTCCCTGGAAATGGGTGGCTGCGGGAAACAGTGAGTTTGAAGTCTTGGGGGAATTATTCAACTACAGACTGGATGACTGGGGGAGAGTGTTAAAGGGGGTGATGTTCAAATGTCGGCTGGGACGTTAGATGAAATGATCTTTAAGATGTCTTGTGGGTCCGAGATTCTAAGATTCTCCTTCCAGTATCCCTTACGAGTGCAATTTCCTAAACACGAAATGTCTCAGGAAGTAAGTTTTGTGTCTGGGGCTCATTTGTAATGAAACATTCAAGACTCTAAATAGCATTTGGGTTAATTAACTTTGTCTGGTTTCACGAAACACACTTAGTACTTCTGACCATGTTACTGCATTTGCTCCTTATGAGGTTGTTAGTAGACTTGTGAAAATTATGAAATTTGGAAAATAAGCATTCCTAAGTAAGTACTTACTATTTTCAAAGTCAAGGAGCTCCCAAATGTATAACCAGATATCATATCCTTTTTGTCTTTTGGTAGGGAAGAAATCTAATTCATCTGAATACCCTTTTAATAAAGGATCTTACAAGGAAGCTGAAAATTTAAGTTAGCTCCAAACACGAAATTTCAGAAGCGCACATCTGTCCATTTCTGACAACAATGAATGCTAAGTAGATCTTCAGGTTTTTTTATGGGTATCAAAGTGATGTTCTTATTGAACCTTAAAAGCCATAGTGAGCCTCTCTTGTCTCCTATCTTCCCCTTGCAACGCTATAAATCTAACTTCTGCCTGTCCTATTGTTCCGAAAAAGGCAACCATATTGTGCTGATTGCTATTAAATTAAAGCATAAAGGGCGAGACACAAATGTGGAAGCCCATCTTACCAGCAGGGATACTACTATCTTTTATTTGGCATTTTGGGAGGGTCAGAAAGTCATGACAGGCATCTGACCTCTGATAACCTCTTTGGTGCCTCTGTGTGCAGTTTTTTGGGGAAGAACTTAATTAAATACAATTGAATTTCCCTGCTAACATTGCTGCTGAAAGGCCTCCTTTTAGATGGCTTGGTGTTTGCTGGTGAGGAACAAACAAAGATGCTTCTTTTGTTCCTCAAAGAAAAGTTAGCATATGTTAGTTAAGGATTTGTGATTTCTTTTGACTAGACTGACGGGTTCCTAAAAATTCAATGACTCTTCTAAAAGACTAACCTCAATAAAAGATGAAACATATGACTAACTAAAACCCCAACTCTTCTTATTCTTGAGAATCACTGTTAAACCTAGAAGTTTTAAGAGTTTACTATATTGAAATATCATAAAAATTATGATCATAGATTTATAATGAAGTTGCTAATATTTGGCCACACAAAATATCACTTGTCCCCCTCTTGGATTCTCTAGTTACCAGAGGGAGAGAGGAGCTTCCAGCAGCTATGTTTTTAGTACATGTTAGGAAATTGCCACAACAGGTGTTATATACAGTTTTTGGTTATAAATAATTTATTATGAATATTAATTGTTGATAAGCTCCTCTATAAGTTCAAACTTCAATAAAAAGCAATAATTACATAAATATGAGGGTTAGAGATCCATTTCCCCATTGTTATTCTTGGGCCTCTGAGATCAGTGGCTGAGCACTGGAAAGCGAAGAATCTATTTTGTAATCATGACGTAAAGAAAGAATACGTTATTTTATTCAAAGCTAAGTCTTAGTGCTTGGTTTAGGAGGAATCAGGTTTATATCTTCTTAGATTCAAGGAATCTTTTAAACCCAGATGATTTGGTTTTCCTGTGTAGAGAGGATTAGAGTAAGGTATTGATGCTTTTTTTTTAATTTTTAAATTTTTTATTGTTCAAAATATTATAGATGTGTCCTTTTCTCCCCATTGACCCCCTCCACCCTGCATCCACCCCCTGCCCCAGGCCTTCACCACACTATTGTCTGTGTCCATGCGTTGTGCATAAATGCATATAAATTCTTTGGTTAATCTCTCCCTACCCACCAACCCCCAACTTCCCTCTGAGATCCCTCAGTCTGATCCATGCTTCTATGTCATTGAATCTATTTTGTTCATCAGTTTATTATGTTCTTTAGATTCCACATATAAGTGAGATCATGTGATGTTTGTCTTTCTCTGCCTGGGTTATTTCACTTAGTACAATATTCTCTAGTTCCCTCCATGCTGTCCCAAAGGGTACGAGATCCTTCTTTTTTACAGCTCCATAGTATTCCATGGTGTGAATGTCCCACAGCTTTTTTATCCACTCATCTACTGATGGGCACTTGGGCTGTTTCCAGATCTTAGCTATTATAAACTGCGTTGCTAGAAGCATAGGGGTGCATATATTCTTTCTGATTAGTGTTTCAGGATTCCTAGGATATATTCCTAGAAGTGGGATCACTGGATCAAAGGGCAGTTACATTTTTAATTTCACGTTGACTATTGTGTGTGTACAACCTGCTTCCTTGCCTCCACACTCCCTTCCTCTGTTTCTAAGCTTTCCCAGATCTCTCTAATGATTTTGGGGGCAGGGGGGGAGTCAACACTTGACCCCACTGCCCTGTCTGGCATCTGTCCCATCTCTTGTTTTCCGTTCATTGGTTAAACTCCTAAGAGTGATATGTACTAGACCCATAGCTTTTATTTCCACATCTCTGTCTTTCCCAAATCTAGTTTTTATGTTCACCTCTGTGCCATGTACTATGTAACCCAGATAATGTCACCATCATCAGGGCCACCATGTATGGTTGGAACAGTGTATCCTGCCTTAGGACTCCAGGCTAAGGGGACAAGTGGAAGCTGAAGTCCAGGTGCATTTTCTGGCCAAGCCAAGCCTTGTCTTGGGGCTGTATCTGTCCAGAGGGGCTGGGGTTTTTTGTACTTTACCCAAAGGCTTCATAGGTTTTGTCAATAATTTCTTTGTCCCAGTCTCAGCATTTACTGTCTGATCTTACTCCTTTAAATCTAGGACTTTTCAAAGATAATAAATAAGCATATGGTCAAGAGTGAAATCATTAGTTTTTTAAGGGTGACAAATTCTTTGTCAACCAGCATCTGAATAAGACTGTTAATATCTTGAATAACCATGGGGTTGAGATGAATAATTTTTCTGTTTATCTAGTGAAATACTAGTTGAGGAAAGAAAAGATTCAAGGCTGGAATCCTTATGAAAAAAGCAGTATCAGTCTCTTAGCAGATCACTCACTGCCTCCCATCCCACAGTCATCACCCTGAAATGCTTATTGGAGACCCCAGAACAAAGTGACCGAACACAGGCCTTACAACTAGCAGGTCCATGTTGGAGCCTCAGCTCCACCACTTCCTTAGTGATTTTGATTGTGTTGTCATTAAATTCTCTGGGCTTCGGATTTCTCATCTACAAAATAATGATAAAAATAGCTGCCTGTCAATCGTCCTTTGGTGGAGCATTAAGGGACACATTGCGGAGACACAGCTCCCAGCTTACCGGGGGTCAGAGAGTTCTCCCGTGGTTGCCACTTTCCCATGCTGATCTTCTGCTAATGACACTCTGACCTCTTTGTCTTCAACTAGATTATTTGTTGCTGCTGCCTCAATATTTGGCTCAGTTTACATCTTTTCCAAGAAGTGTTTCCTGAAACCTCTCACTTGTCTAAACATTCTTCTCTTTGACTCTGGATTAGGAGCTCCCCTGTACCTTACGCTTCCTTTACACCGGTTTTCATCCCGCTATGTGTGACTGTGCTGGGGGAGCATTACGGGGATTACGCCTCATTTATTTTTACATTCTCAGTGCTTAATATAGTGCATGAGCTATCAATAATTATTTAGTTAATCGACTCTCTGGATCTCAACAATTGGAAAGGTGGACAAAAGCTGTGGCAGCTGGAGTCATGGTGACTAAACCACTTTCCTTGTACATTTAATTTCTAATGGGTAATTCATTCCTCTATTGCTTAATTTCTGGTCCATTACACTTTCCAGGTTTCTTGTTTGAGAGACACTAATCTGGTCCTAATCTTACAACATTTTAAAACCAGTTACCTATTGCAAGGATCAGTAGATCAGTATCTTGCTATAGGGAAATCAACATTGCTGGGAGCTTGTTATGAAAGCAGAACCTCAGGCCCCACCCTAGACCTCCTAAATCAGTATCTGCATTTTAAGTAGTTTCCAGATGTTTCAAATGCACTATAAAATGTAAGAAGCACTGGATTAGAAGTAGGTGCCTTTGAGAATAGTACAATCTCTGAATTTCCTGATATATAGATGTCTTTGTCTATGAAGGCCCAGGAAAAGGTACTGGGACTGTTGCAAAGGAAATGAAATATTGATGAGATCTTGGTCAAAATCAGAAAGTAATTTTCTGTCCAAGAAAATCTCAAATGAAACACTTCGATTAGGACCAGGTAGACGATGTAAATATTTTAAATGGGTTCAAATAAATGAGAAATCAGTTTTTCAGCTTACTGTCTTGATCTTCTGCTTGGAACGAAAATGTTTATCTTTTTAAAGAGAGATCGCATCTCTCGAAAGAAAAGCACACACCCCGTCATGGCAAACACATTTTTTATTGGGTAGCAGTTAAATGACCTAAGAGAGAATTTCAAAAGCTATCTCCTGGTTTCCGTTTTCCGTTCCAATCCTGAGGCAAAGCAAGTATTTGCTTTGAGCATAGTTGGTACCCAAGCACTTCGCCAGTGTTTCCACAGAGCCAGCTGCCCTTCGTAGATCCCCCTGGGAACCTTTCTTTTGGTTACTAACCCTCCAGTGCCTGCAACCCCGGTTTGCAAAGGTATTTGTCACATGAGAAGGGCTCATGCATCTTCTGATCTTTTGGGGGACGATGCTGAAGGCTCCTATTTGGAAAACTTTGCCCCTGCTCAGACCACTGGGCTCACCTGGCGACTAGCCCCTGCTGCGTAATCATCCCGCGGTAGCCCCAGGGAAGCAAAATAAATGGACAAACGCAAACAGCACCTCTGCCATATTTCTTGGCCGACTATTGTAAGCGTTGGAAAGTCTGAGAAAATTCATCTGTCATCTTGAAAGCTTCATAGGATTTTGAAAGTATTTTTTTGCAGCAAAGTTTCTGTTTACAAATGTGCGGCCACGTGACATTTTGTGTTTCCTGCCTTTGCTCCCTCATCGGTTCAGGAACGATCGTTCCCCGGGGTCTCCTTCCTTTTATTCGCCCCCACGCCTCACTCTCTCCCCTGTAAAAAGGAATCCCCGAAAGCGATGAATGGCTGATCTTTAATACCAGGTGCTAAACTGAAAAAAATCGTCAAGCACTTGTTTGGAAAATCTCGTTACAAAATTGTCAGTGACAGAGACGTGGTAACCAGTGAGACGGGGTGGCCGTCAAGGACCTGACTGTGGATTCTGGTTTTACTCTTCATGCAGTTACTAGTTACTTCCAGTATGTAGGCTTGTTTGCACATGCACATGTGTGGTGCCTATGTGTGCCTGTGTGTGCATGCTATGTGTGCATGTGTGTGTGCCTGTGTGCTAATGTGTGTTTGTGCCACGTGTGCACGTGTGCGTACATGTACGTGTGTCCATGTGTGCATATGTGTGTGCATGTGTGTGCATGCATGTGCATGCCGTATGTGCATGTGTTGCCTGCCATGTGTGCATGTGTGTGCATGCCCCTGTGCATGAACAGAACAAAAACTTGAACTCTTCAGGACATACCACCTGTTTTCACATCTTTGTGGTGACAAAAGGGTTGTTTTTTTTCCCTTCTTTTAAAATTTTAATTAGCTGAGCTGTCCTATTTTTCAGAAACTAGCCTCTTCTCCAACATATGGGCTGTAACGGTCTTTCTTTTCATTAGACCTGGGCCTTGTTTGTCATTTATACCATACTTTTGCCTTTCCCTTTCATTGTGAAAGAAAGAGAGGTTTTTCTATTATTTTAGAGCACAGCACCTCTGGTTTATGTGGCGACTCTTGTGGCTTTCTAAATGCACTTGATTTAGCTTTCAATGTGTAATTACTGCCAAACAAGTTAATTGCTTTATAAGTGTCCAAAATTCCCTGTTCTAATTTTGCTTTCATTTACCAACCTTCATTATACATCCACTGTTCAACATAAACACAAATGATTGTTAATGAATGCCTAATGCCATATTCATTAGGAAATCAGGTTAATGACTGGCAATGAATATCCCAGCTTTATTCTTTCAAGCCTTTTTATTTTGCTTGTTGATTACAATAGCTTTTTTGTTTATAAAGAAATTCTACCTGCATCCCAGGCTTACTTAAAAGTTCAAGATAAAGCTTTTCTAAGGAATCAGATAACCCCAGTCTCTGATTCTTCTTTCCTCTTGCAGGTGCCTTTGCTCTTTAGAAAGAGTCACCTATTAAAACGAAACTCAGAATGTATATGGTTTCCTGGGACTATTGGCGATCATGAAGCCTTATACTGTTTGGAGGGCAGACATCTCAGGACTGCTGTGTAAAGGTGTTCAGGTGGTGTACTGAACATCCCTAGGTGGCATTGTTGGCATTACACTCTGTGAATGATGCCACCCAGTTGTCCATCCATAACCTGCGTGGCTTTGAGTAGGGCACTTAGAAATCTCCGCTAAAATGTGTTGCAGCGGTGTGGTTTGGGGGCGGAATTTCCTGCTTGGTTTTGATCACCCTGGGCAAGGGTTGTCTACTCAGAAGACAGCAGATGTGTGAAGGTACATGGTTGGAGTGAGTGGTAGGAAGTCCACCGAGGAGGGGGTCTGCGATGTGCATTATGGAGATGGGCCTGGCTCTCAACTTGGCGAGTCTCCCTTTCTAAATGTGATCCCTTCTCTTTTCTGCAGACACGGGGCTGCTTTTCCAATCAAGCCTTTCGGCTGGATTTTGAAGACCAGGTGTATGCTGATAACTGAAAAGAGGATTATGGGGTGGAACATGGAGTCTAGACTTTGAAATTTGGTCACTGGCTTGTCACACATGCTTGTGTGATCTTGGGCAGTTTCCTCATCTATCAAATGAGGATATTGATGATTTAGGATTCCTTCTAGCACTTATGCTCTGTGACTCCTTTTGGGATTATGGGAGAATCGACCTGCATTCTTTAAACCCATTGATTAGACACTTACTATGTGCCTGGCATGGAGTCGATGTCAGGGATACTGTGTAAATGACATTTCTTGATTCATAGGAAGAAAAATACATGTGGCCCACATGCCTCTAGCTGTACCTGTCAGGTGGTACACGTGTGGCACACCTACAGTATCATGCAATTTCAATGTTCTGAACTCCTTTTAGGCTCCCCAGCTGTTCCCTCCAGATTCCACTTGGCACCTTCTTCTATGTGTCTTCTCAGATTTCTCTGTCCTGGTAATTTGATCTCAGAGACACTATCTCTTCCAGTTTTGTCTGTTTCTGGGGTTCTCTTGTCTGTCAGCTAATAAGCTATACTTCTTGGCTTCATATATGTCTGTATCCCACGTATCTATCCTTCATAACATTGATGTCATTGAAATTTTGTCCTTGCTTGTGGGATGCTTTGGTTACTATCTCCTTCTTTGGACTAATCACCTTGAGGAAATGAAGTGGTAGACTCATTGTTTTTCTTGTATCTAGACATCTTCTCATATCCTGATCACAGGCCCGCTGGGGTCTCTTCTTCATGACACCAGGTTCCCCAGGCCAATAAAAGCCTGAGGCATGGTTTTAGCAAATATTGACCAAAGAAAAGTCAAAGACCCTAAGGATTGTGGCTAATCAAGCAAATAGAAAATGTCAGATTGAAAAGCAGGATTGTATTAATAAATCCTGCTATGATCTTATTGAGGTTTGATATTTTAAGTTACATTACAAGGCTCATACCATTGTCGCATGCTCAGAGGTGCCTTTTCTGACCTCAGTGAGTGGACCTATTGTAGGCGTTGTATATTTGTGTCAGTCAGGTTTCTGCTTTCATAATTTTACGTAAGAAACAACTCCAAAACCAGTGGCTTTCAACCATCAGAAACCATGCATTTCTTATCCATCTGGTCTGTGTGTTGGCCATGGCTCTGCTGGGCCCAGCTGGCTCTGGCTCAAGGCTGTGAGTTAGGTTCAAGACTATTGCATTTGTCTCCTCATTCTGGGACCAGTGGGGACCTGGGGCATGTTTTTTTTCCTTGCTGAGACAGAAATGCAAGTGGCCAAGACAAACCTGCATGTACATTTAAAGCCCCTGCTCATGTCATGTGTGTGAATATGTCATGAGGCCAAAGCAAGTCACGAGGCCTAGCTCAGCATCAATGCGACAAGGAAGCGTACTTCACCTACTCAAGTGGGAAGCACATCAAAGAGGCATGGCAAAGAGTGTGTTTAATTCTATTTCATCTTAATGCACGATATTCTCAAAATACATCGTCTCTCATTCATAACATTTGTCACAGTTGAAATTTTGCATTTATTTGAATGATTCTTTTTTTAAAAAAAATATATCTTTATTGATTTCAGAAAGGAGAGGGAGAGAGAGATAGAAGCATCAATGATGAGAGAGTCATTGATTGAGCCTGCAACCCGGGCATGTGCCCTGACCGGGAATCGAACCCTGATCGCCTGGATCCCAGGTTGACACTCAACCACTGTACCATGCCCGGCCGGGCTATTTGAATGATTCTTTAGTTGCTATCTGTGTATTCTTCTTCTAGACTCTTGAGGGTAAGAGCTGTGTCTGTCTGTCCCCTCTATCGTCACCCCTAGCACCCAGGACAGTGTTCTGACCATATCAGGTACGCAGTGGATGGACAGCTATTGTTTGAATGAATTAGCTTCTGATCTGCCTCAAAATCATCTCAGGAATGGAATTATATCTTTGTGAAAATTAGTGAGGTGATACTAAATGCTTTATTTCAAACCTTTCGGAAATCCCCTCACTGTATTCCCGTCACGAGAAGGGCAACCCTGCGGGATAGAAGCACATCACACGCAACTGTGAGGAAGCACAGTGCTGTTGTGCAGGACTGTGTCCCTACTCTCATCTTGGCAAGTTCAGTTGCTTGGTACATAAGGTTTGTTCCTTCGTATTATTATTATTTTTTGCTTTATAACTGGTGAAAGATTTATTTTTTTTAAATTTCAAAACAAGAAGAATGTTTAAAGACATTTCCCATAGAACTTCGGATCTCCATTTGAGCTTCGCCTTGCATCTCTGTCCTTTACATGGAGGTTTGTACACTGAGAAAAAATGGATCATTCATTTGATGAACAGCAATAAAAATCACATGCATTAGGTGTCTTTGCAGTGCTTGTACGTGGGACATCATACAGAAACTAAGACAATAATTTCATCTCGGTGTAATCAATAAAAACAAACAACTGAGTTCATCAAGCAAAAGGATGCCCTGTTAGCAATGTTCGCCCCCGGTTGCACCTTCTACTCACTGGTTGCTAGTGAGCTCTTCTTGGTAGGAGCCAAAGTGAATGTTTGTCGCTAGGATGTGCATATGCGTGTCTGTAAATGACTGTGATGTGCACATGGAGATGGTCGCCATGGCTCGCCGCCCAGTTGTCATGGTGCTGTGGTGGCCTCCCAGGTTTAGTCCCACCAGGGCTCTGTTTACAAAAGCCCGATTGGGGAAAAAAGAACCTTTCAGCCAGCACTGAAATTTACATCCTAAGGGCTCTCATTGCCTCCATTTCCTTCCTATTTAGCATGAAGGGAAAGGCGGTGCCCTTTAGGGAGGACCACAGAGCTCAGTGACAGGATGGAATCAGAAAGTCCCTAGCACATGGGGAGGGGTGACTCCTTTTAGCTTCTAGTCTCTACTTTCCAAAATCTGTGAGCAGGATTGCTCCAAATTACTGCTTGCTGGAAAGTAGCATATGGTGACTGAACATAGAATTCCAGAGTGGGAATCAAGAGATGTGGAAAATCACATTTTTAAGATGAAAGACAAAGGCCGCTGTGGGAAGAAGAAACACATGATCTAGTTGAAAAACCTGACCTGCTTCTCTAACTGTCCTTACACCGCTAAAGCACAGGAATGCATCTAAACGGGGCATCTGCGATATACTGTTTCATTCGTTACTTTTCCATTTGGACTTCAAGTAATTGATCTCTTAAGAATTCTTACCACGAAGGGATTCCAGGACTCCCACCATGGACTGTTTAAGGAGGACTAGACCCCAACGAAGTCCCCTTATTGCTGCCATTTCGCCATTAGTACCTTAAGGCCCCGAGCAGGCAAAGCTCCAGGAAAGGGGACCGCAGGCCCGTTCACTGGGCAAGGAGCGCCGCAGGTGACAGTGGGAGCCGTACCTGCTCATTGCTCACACTGCAGCAATGCCGTGCCCCTCAAGCTAGCTGACAAGTGCCACCTGGGTGCCTGCCACTCCTTTCCTCTGACAACTGAAGTGAGGCCTGGGCAGCAAGCGCCGACCTAGGTGCCACCAGGGGCCTGGCATCAGCAGCACCCTCTTTCGGACGGTTCCGTCTGCCCCTTTTCTCCTTCCCCTCCCCTCCCCTCCTCTTTCTCTTCCTGCGTTTGGCGACTTTGGAAGAATTGCAGGCTAGGACTGAAATAATCAGACTGAGTAGCGAGCCTGTGGAAGCATTCCTGTCACAGTGAGGGGAAACTACTTAATGCTATCGCCTACTATTACTGCTTCTGTTCGACAATCTCCCGAGGTCCAAAGAGATAAAATACAGAAAAAAAGAGGTACAAGAATTGGAGGGACAAGAGCAAACGTAAGCAAAGGACATGAGCTGACAATTCACAAAGAAGAAACCTGAACAGCCAGTAACGTGAAAATAGACGTTTCGGTTTACTAGATATGCACCCGTTGACGTCGATTGAAAAGTCTCATGGTAACGTGTTCGCAGTCACTTTGGAGAGCATGTTCACCATCTGACACTACAGTAGAAGGCAGGCACCTTTGACCCAACAATTCCTACCCGGTACAGAATTAGAGACTATGTGCCCTCAAGGAGGCAGATGGAAGGGTTCTGTTGCATTGATTTTTGATAATATAAAATTGAGAAGACATACATATGTCCATTGTGGCATACGTATACAATGGGCTACTGCAAGCAGTTTAAAGGAGCGAGGTAAAGCTACACATAGCATCAAGGATAAATCTCAACAACCTGATGCTGAGTGGAAAAATCAAGTTACAGAATTAAATATGTGTTTAGTGCGATAGATATTGTCATTTAGGGGATACATGTCTATGTCTTTGCTTTCCCTTCCCAGTTGAGAGGCATCTGAGAGACACATAAACTGGACAGGTGGTGGTAAAAATATATTCCAGGTCAAAGATGGATTGAAGGATTTAGTGATGCTTCCAAAAATATGAGCAGATCATATCATTCTTCGGCTCACAAACCTCCAGTGGGCTTCGGTTTCACTCCCAATAAAATCCAAAGTCTTTATCACGGCTTCAAGGCTTACTTCCATGAGCTGGATCTCACTGTCTACCCAGCTCATCACTCATCCCTTTCTCTCCAGCCTCACACTGCCCCAGCCCTCCAAACACTCCCCTTTTCACAGGCCCTTTGCACTTACTGTTCTGTCTGCCCAGGACTCACCTTGCTACTCCCTGCTCTCAGGTCTCAGCCCCACTTGCCTTAGAAGAACAAATTGAACCCGGGCTGGTGGGAAATCCAGGCTTGGAGCTCTCTAAAGTAAACAGGTTTCGAATTACTCACCAGCTAGTCTGTGCCCAAAGCTCTAAAATAAGAGTGTCCAAATGCTGACTGCAAACTACCAGCAATGAAAAAAAAAGATTGAGTGTCTTTCTTCCATCTACTTATATTTATTTATATCTACTACTCCATTCATTCTAATGTTATAAACTACATTATAATGAATTTATAAATTATAACTGTACTATAAAATACACGTCATCAAATTTAAAAATAAATGAGACAAAGTAGAAGTGAATATTATTTTTTAATGTCTAGTCATGAATTTTATACTATTTTAATTAATATGTCAAGAACATGATACACAAGGGCTATTGTTAGTAAGAGTGGATATAACATCTTCCTATGTGTGTCTTTGTAAATATCAAGTCTGTAGTATGTCTTCTTGCTAAATTTCAAATATCTTCATCAACTTTTGACAGCTCATTTGAGATCACCTGTTGTCTGTTGGACCAAGAGGCTGGACTTACCCCATGGGGCTGGAGAACCCGCATTTAGCAAGCCCAGCTCATACTTGAGCCTACTTATGTGGAGCCTGGGTCCCACTCCTCCCAGAGCCCCCTCGGTTCTCAATCAAGGCAGCCCCCCGGCTGAGCACAAGGCCCTATTGCATCTGGCCCTGAGAAAAAGAGAGGGACAGAGAGTGACAGGATTTGACCACGGCTAGAAAACCCTGAGTGTATTCTATTAAAATGCACTAAACGCTTTGTACCAGAGGTACTGTAACACTCATCCCCAGGGGGCCTTATCCCTTCATTTCTGCTGGGGCTCTGGGAGACCCTGGTCAACACGAGGTAAGAGCAATAGAGGGGAAAGGGAGCATGTCTCTTTTCCCTGACTGTGTAAAATATTCCAGGCACTTTAAAATCTAACTTGTAACTAACAAATACTTGTGTTCCTAAGACTCATCTTAAGAATAAATGTTTTATAAATAAAAAGCAGCAGCACAGTATTTTAAAAGAGAGGGAGAGTGAGAGCGAGAGAGCGAGAGAGAGCGAGCAAGACCCCAGTTTCCTCACAGTCTATCCGTGGCGTGGGGTGGGGGTAAAGATCCAGAATTTCCTGCTTGACCCAGGGTGGGTGAGGGAATGCTGAGAGGAGCCAGGCCCAGGACTAGTCTGGCATTTAGAGGAGGGAGCTGCAGGCTGCACAGACCACCAGGCCCAGGATGAGAGCAGAACTTCAGCAGCAGATGCTGGCCCTGAGCTCCTCCATCCCAAAGGTCAGCTGGAACTAGTTACAGCAGCTCTGGTGGCACCTGGAACAGAGATCAAAACAGAAAAGCCAGAGAGAACCCGGCTGATGGCACTCGGGGTCATCACCCCTTCTCGGGGCCGAGGCAAGATGCTTCTTCCTGCAAAGCTCCACCTGGAGGGCAAGAGGAGGGAGCACTTTTGAGAGCAGAGACAATTCTGAAAATGACTTTGAACTTTGAATTGATTGGAGTTAAACACTGAATTGGCTGAGCAATCTATCTAAAAGAGACTGTTTAGAATCCTGCAAGCCTCGTGAAAAGTTTTAAGGTAAAGTGTTCACTGCAAGTTGAGTTTGGTTAAGAAAGGGAAGTGAAATGTGTTTAAAAAAGAAACAGAGGTAGGGGGAAGAAACTTAGATCAGAAAAGTGGGAAGACTATCTCAGCACCTGGAGATGTGATAACAGGGCTCAGTCTTATTTCCATTCATTTGTTTATTTGACTAATGTTTCCCAGCATCTACTATAGGAAACACTACTTTTTTGTTTGTTTGTTTGTTTTTTGTTTTTTAAGGCAGTGGGGACAGTGAGCCAGTAGAAGCATAAATTTGAAGTCATAGAGTTTATATTCCAGTGGTGGGGAGACCAGGGCCATTGCTAGGATTTATGGAGCCTTTGTACAAATTGAAAAATGGTGCCCTCTATGGGCGAAAGGGAATGTTTCCTTCCGGCTGATGCACCCCCAAGCCCTTGTGTGAGCCCGGGCTAGTGGAATGTGGGCTTGAGGCAGACCTGCACAATTGTGCGTGGAGGCCCCGGGGAAGCTAGATTATGCCCAAAATAAGCAGCACAGACCATGTGCTAGAGAACCCAAGGGGGATAAGTGTACGTGTGGGGGAGGCTCACTTTTTAAAACACAGTGGTCATGGGAGGTTAATAATAACATATAGAAAGAGGTGTAGGAGATAAAGGACCAAGCCTTAAAGCTATTAGAGGGAGCACGTTCCAGGCAGAGGGAGCAGCAAGTGCAAAGGTCCTGAGACGATAATAGGTCTGGGTTATTGAAGTGATAACAAAGGGGCTGGAGTAGCCTGAGTGAGGGAGCAGTAGGTAAAGTTAGAGAGGTCATAGGGACACCCTTGTTTGCCTAGATGGTCCAGGTTTAAATCTTGTTACAGAATAATGACTAGCAGGATCCCCTGTGACACTCAAAAATGTCCCAAACTGGCCAAAGCAGTTATGGGGTCCCAGACCCTGTTCAGTCCAGCAGGGAGCCATTGCGGATTTACTCTGAGTGACACGAGGAGCCGCTGTAGGGCTGCGAGCGAGCGGCAGGATGTGACTTAGATTTAAGAGGACCGGTGGGGTTGACTTCTTGGAGGTGGAGGAAGAGCTAGCAGGTCTGGATTCCCCCCCAGGCGACCAGGGTTCTGCAGGGACGGTGCCTGGGCACCTGGCTTGGTCCTCAGGGCACCCTCCCAAGTGGGTTGCCTGGAGCCTCAGTCTGCACCCCAGGGGTCTGTTCGACCCACTTCAGACTGGCTCGCTTCAGGATGGCTGCCGCACAACAGCTGGGGCGAGGGCGTGCGGCTTCAGTCTGCCCTTCTTTTCTTCAGTAGCCCCACGTTGCAGGAGAGGTTGCTGTATTTTGAATCATGTCAACCCCCTTCTGAGATAAACTCAGTGCCCGAGGATCCAAGGCTCACATTAACACCAGTTTCAGGAGGACTGGGAATGGCAGGGGAATTTGAGCACAGGGTCCCAGTGGCCTCCTTTAGTCACAGGGGATGTGACATTGATCAGGTGAGTTTTAGGACTTCGAGTGGTGAGAAAAGGGGGATAAGTCCATAGCAATAAGCGGGAGATAACCTGGGGTCAGGACAGGATGGATGTTCCAAGGGCCAGTTCAGTTCCAGAGTAGAGTTTGGAATTACCACTGAGCTCGTCCCTGTCTTGCAGTTTACTTAGAAATGTGATGCGAGGTTGCTGGTACCTGCTTTCCGAAGGCTCTTGCTAGAGTGGGCAGCAAGCGGAATGAATGGTCAAGGGCAGTGATTATACAGACAAACCCTCGGGTCAGACGGCCTCAGTTCACACCCTGGCTGCTCCTTTCTGCCCTGTGACTCTGGGGCACATGTCTCATCTTTCTAGGCCTCAGCTTCCTCACCGACGAGGTGGATTAATAGCACCAACCTCCTAAATTGTTGTGGGAATTAGGTGACTTAAATGTAAAATGCGTGTTAGCTTTTACTACCATTTCTTCTGACTAATGCACTGTATATTTGTGTCTCTCTTTCACAGGGCTAGTACTTTTTATGTTCAACTGAAATGCCCTTTTGACTCATAAATATAAACTAATATTGAGCCTTAGAGGCTGCTACATTGAAGGCTGGCTTTTGGAGGCTGGTCCTTTTTGATCGCAGCGATTGGCATGCCGCTGTCCTTTTGGGAAGTAAATCAATTACTTCCTCTGGGGCTCTTTCTAAAGCCATCAGCAAATATTGTTAGTTTTAAACAAAGTCAAGCTTAGCTTTTATCTCGAGTTTTCATTTTCATTTTAAATATGAAAAAAATTAAACGTGGTCAGAGTAAATAAACAATTTTTTTTCCTGGTTTAAATCTGATTAGGTAAGTGAAAGTTAAAACTGGTAAAATGATGAAATCAATCATTCTCAAAAAATCAGGCGAGACTTCTCTAATAAAGAAGAGAAGATCACTGCAGTTTATTAGAATCATTTAAAAACTTTATTGAGTATTGTATGGATATTTTTATGAATCCTGTGTTACCTGAGTAGCTGTCATGTTCTCTTAATGGGTTACTTATCATGTAAGAGTGAGCACATCTCAAGGAAGAATATATTTGGGTTCATTACTCATCATAAGTGTAATTATTGTTTAACCATATTATGAAGGGCTGGTGATGAGATGCAGGTGTTTAAACACGCGGTGCCAATAGATTTGACACGGTATGCAGTTCTAGGCATATGCAGTGCTAAAGGCTTCTATTCACCAGGGGGACAATGAAACCCCACACAATGGTAAGTGTGTTTGCTAAAAACATAGAGTGACTGGTTAATTTTTAGTCCTAAGATTTTAAAATGGAATTTTTTGCAGTGTTTCTTAACTTACTAGTCTATACATTATACTTTTGAGTGAAAAATAAAACAGAGCTACGTTGATAAAGTCCACCTCTAGCTAAGACCTCACCGTAGATCTAGGGAGGATACCAGGGAGGACCTTTCCACTTTCAAACTTCGGAAGGGACATCAGGGGTTTGTAGCTTCATGTGAGCCTAGAGGGATGAGTTTGATAAACAACATCTAAGGCATCTCTCTAGGTTAAGAAACAAAGACACGCGCTTGATGCCAAGGACTGGGGAGATGATGGGAAGTCTGCCCCTTTAGTTTCTGCTGAGTACTGCCTCCCAATGGGGAATTTTCTCCCCACATGGCAAAGAGTGGATTTGATGCTGAATAGACTGGAAAATAAAAAAGAAAACAAACAGAAACACAAACAACTGTTCTAAGGAGTAAATACCTAACATTTTTCTTTGCATGAATTTCAAACCAGTGAGAGAGACAAAGAAGTTGGCCAGTAGAGGGGAAAATACCAGATCGATTAGGAATGTCATCTAACTGTGTGGCAAAAACGGGCTTTCTGTTCTGACCTCCAGAATGGCGGCCTTGCGCAAACCACCACGGCAGCACTTGGAAATGGTGGAACTCCCCTGTGGCTTGGGATGGCAGCCTCTTTTCCTGATAGATTTACCTTGTGAAACATGCAGACTGAAGCCACTTTCTTTCTGTTGACCTCAAAGACAAAAAGATATAAGGTAAGAACCCAACTTCATTCTTTTGCATGTGCGTATCCAGTCTCCCAACACCATTTGCTGAAAAGATTGTCCTTTCCCCATTGAGTGGTCTTGGGACCCTTGTTGACGTTCATTGGGTTACATGTCAAGGGTTTATTTCTGGGATCTCTATTCTATTCCATTGGTCTATTTGGGTGTCTTATGCCAGTACCATACTGTTTTGATTACTGTAGCTTCGTAAAATGTTTTAAAATCAGGACGTGTGAGACCTTCAACTTTGTTTTCCTTTTTTTCAAGATTGATTTAGCTATTCCATGCCTTTTGACAATATATATGAATTTAAGGATAGATTTTTTTTTTTTTTTAATTAAAAAAAAAAGTCATTGAGATTTTGATAGAGATTGTATTGGATATGTAGATTGCTTTGGGTAGTATGGGCATTTTAAGAATATTGAGTCTTCCATTCCATAAGCATGGGATGTCGTTCCACTTATTTGTTTCCTCTTTAATTTCTTTCAGTGATGTTTTGTGGTTTTCAGCATACGAGTCTTTCACCTCCTGGGTTAGGTTTATTCTTAAGTATTTTACTCTTTTCAATGTTATTTTAAATGAGATTTCCTCCCCCCCCTCTTAAGTTTCTTTTGGGCTGGTTTGTTGTTAGTATATAGAATGCAACTGATTTCTATAATTTGACTTTGTGTTCATGGCTTTGCTGAATTTGTTGATTAGTTCTAACAAGTTGTTTTGTGTGTGTGTGTGGAGTATTTTGGATTTTCTACACACAAGATCATGTCATCTATGAACAGAGATAAGGTGATTCCTTCCTTTCCAATTTAGGTGCCTTTCGTTTCTTTTTCTTTTCTAATTGCTCTGGCTACGACTTCTAATTCTGCGTAGAATGGGTGTGGTGAGAGTGAGCATCCTTGTTTCATTCCTGACCTTACAGAAGAATCTTCCAATCTCTCATTATTGAGTATGATGTTAGCTGTGGGCTTTATTTTGTTGAGGTAGTTTCTTTCTAGTCCTAGTCTGTTGAGTGTTTTTATCACAAAAAGATGTTGAATCATGTCAAATGCTTTTTCTGCATTAATTGAGATGATCATGTTTTGTTTTTCATTATGTTAATATGGTAAATTGCATTGATTGATTTTTATATATTGACTCATCCTTGTATTCCAGGAATAAATCTCACTGGTCATCCTGTATAATCCTTTTAATGTGCTGTTGAATTTAGTTTGCTAGTATTTTTTTGAGTTTTAATATTCATCAGGGATATTGGTCTGTAGCGTCTTGTAGTGTCTTTGGCTTTGGTATTAGGGTGATGCTAATGGCTAACTTTGTTTTAATCAAAGTTGACGTTCTAGTAGCAGAAAATATTTAGTTTGGGTCTTCAGTTGCTCAATATTCAGTTTTAGAAATATGGGAAAGCACTACAATAAGTGTTAAAGGCTTCCGAGCTACTTGCTTCTCGATCATGTGCAATGATTACTGTACTGAACCACTAGCAGTGTAGAACTCTGGGCCCCCCTTCATTGTAGGTGGTTTCTCCCTGTGGCTCCTTCCCACTCTTTCATTGTTGGCTGATCTCTGGCAAGTTTAGTCTTCCCCCTCTCTCCCACAATTTCTCTACTTATAAAATGGTCACAGTATACTTCAGATCATAGTAGTGTAGTGAGCATATTTGTTTTTTCTCCTTAGTATATCTCATTAGGATCAGAGCTAGAACAGAGGGGCTATGACCAGGGATTTGAGGGCAGAAGATCCATTGGCCTTCTGCTCCTTTGTTCCTGCTGCTCCTGCCTGCTACTGACTTGACTGCTTTGTTCTCTGCTATCGCTGCCTTAGGATCTCCGTAAACACAGTCTCCATGAATCCCAAAGTCCCAGTAATCAAAGATGGTGCTAGAATGCTCAAGAGGACTTTTTGATACTAAAACATAAAAATGGCCAGAAGTAGGTGAAATCAGCCACATAAACTGTAAAACATAAGTTTCTGTTCTAGTTGTTTGGCCAATGTGGGGAAAAAAATCACTAACTTTCATCAGGATAAAACATGGAAACAAAGAAAAGCAATGATGCCTTCTTTTAACCTGGTAACAATAACCAATGAGTCAGTGGCACCTGTCACCAAACAATTAGTTGTATTACTATTCACAACATATATATACACATACATACATATATATATACACACACACACACACACACACACATATGTATATATACATATATATGTGTGTGTGTGTGTATATATATAGAGAGATCTATATCATCTATATCTATATCTATATCATCTATATCTATATCTATATCTATATCTATATCTATATCTATATCTATATCTATATCTATATCTATATCTATATCTATATCTATATCTATATCTATATCTATATCTATATCTATCTAGAGAGAGAGAGAGAGAGGGAGGGAGGGAGGGAGCCCTCTACCAGGCTCTCCTAAATTCTCCATGAATATTGTCATAACGATCTTATCAGATAGAAGCTATTATTATCTTCAATTTACAGATGAGAAAACTCGAGCCAAGAGAGATGATGCAGTTTGCCCGAGTGCCAGGCCCAGGAGACAGCTCAGGCAGCCGGCTCTGCCCCTGGGCCTCTGCACACACTGCCGTTCGTGCCCACGAGCACATCTATTTGTTCTTATTGCTGTCATCGCTGCTGTTATCCCGAACATTCTCCTTCTCACCTCCCCCTCCCTGAGACACACCGAGGCTGCAAGAAGGGCTCAGCAGAAGAGTGGGGGAGCGAGGCCAGTGTGACAGGGAGAGACGCGCGAGCCTTGGGCACCCTCACCCGCCCAGCGCGTCCCCTGCCCGTGTGCTCACCTCCGCGCAGCGCTTCCCACTCCTCAGGGTCCTCTCACACTCCCTTCCTGTCCCCAGGGGCTGGGGACATAGACAGGGAAGGGGACATGGCCCCGTATGACTCCTGTTGAGCAGAGCTGGGGATCGCCCAGGGCTGGAGAGCTGACCGTGAGCGCCCCAGCGGCGCAGGGGCTCCTCTCAGGGGCCTGAAGATACGTTTCCTTTAGCTTCAGGATGGTTCAGAGTGAGCGCCGCTGTGATAAATTCTGGGAACCCAGTGGGGGGAAATTATTTGAATTAGCTATATTAAAAAACACATCTAATTATGAGGATGAATACCACCAAGTACCCTGGATGTAAACTTGGAGTAGTGAGAGTCAGTTGAGCAACTTATTTAACCTCTTTGTGTCTCATTTTCCAACTGTGAAAAGGGCAGAATAAAGTACTGATTTCATAGGGTTACTATCAGGATTTGACGAATCAACATGTCTGAGGTGTTTAGAATAACACCTGGTCTGCGATATGCTGCTGCTCACAAAAAAATGAGTAGTAAACAATAAAATTTATTCCTAAAAGAGTCTATAGTTAAGGACAGTTATGCTCTCTTTCCCTTCCAAAAGCAGTTGCTTTTTTTTTTTGTTTTAGAGGATCTCAGTATGCTTCCTTTGGAAATTTCACAACCTGATTATTTTTTTTTCATCTTTGTAATTAGATCTGGTTTTATACAACACACTCCTAAGCTCTAGTTTAAGTGACTTTTCCCCTTCTGGATTCTCAGAATCTGTTCTGTGTGATATATACTCAAGTTGCTTGTATTACAACAATGCTCACTCTGACACCATGATCTCTGCTGAGAAGTACTCTCCAAGTTTTAGATTTTTTTGGTGTTGTTTGTAGGAAACATTGCCTTTATTAACAGCCTAGGATTAAGAAATAACACTTTATGAAAGAAAAAAAATATCTCACTCTGGAAGCTTAACATCTGTTTGTGCAATGACCTCAAGATGTAACTCTGACTCCCCTTTGGTAAATTTCCTATTAAAATTCTGGCTTGTCTTCTTGTTTGTCAGAAATAACTTTTACCAGAGGAAATTGGGAATAAAACCCTGGCAGCGTATTTAACTTCTTGTCCTTAAGAAATTATACTTTGATTTTCGAGGTTCGACTTTGCTAGATAATGAAATTATCACGGTGGAACAAGCCATAGAAATAATAAATACAGTAATTCTTCTTTGCCTATTGTGTGCCTTCGCTATTCATAAATTTTAGGGCCTTAGATATTAGATACACTTACGTAAGGCTTCACGAACGGTAATTATCTTTTGGCCAAAGAAAAAGCCCAAACGAATGCTAAGCTGCATTATCGCTTGGCTTCTGACATGAACTGATAATCAGATTTTCTTGCTTAAATCCATGGTGCTCGAACAATGCTACCCACTGTCTGTGCTTCCCGATATTACCCTTAATTAGAAAGAACAGAAACACAAATCTGAATTATTTCAAAATCTGGTTTCCATGGTCAGTGGTTTGAAGGGCTTAACTTTATTATAAATAAACCTGGCTTTATTGGCTAATGAAATCTGAAATGTGGAGCCTGGGATAGAGGGAGTATAATACTCTGATGTTTACACATCAAAATATCCACTGTGGGCAAAGTGTTTTGTAATAAATCATCAGATAATTGAATTATGATGCCTTTGTCTGGGCAAGACCTAAACCCCATCACTAAGAAGAACCTGGGAAGAACCTGAATATATGTTTCCTTGAGACGGTGCATCTTTATTTATTTATTTAATGCTTCATTCTTTTTTTTTTAATTGTTCAAAATATTACAGATGTCCCCTTTTTTTCCTCCATTGGCCCCTCTCACCCCACACCCACTCCCTTCCCCAAGAAGATACATCTTTAGATTTAAAAAATATATGTGCCTATAGCTGTCAAGGAGGCATTGATCTTTTATTTATTTTATTCTACTTTAGTAGTTTTTCCCTTTGACACACTGGGGCACATAGCGATAAGTGTGTGATGGTCTGGCCCTGCACAATTATACATCCTTCAGTGTATTAGTCTCAAATATTCACATTGGCCTCTTTTTGCCCCATAGAAGAATGTGTGGGTTGGCATCCAAGTGAGACAGATGAAAACATGAGAGAGCAGTTGCATTTTATTTATGGTCTTATAAAAAGAGGGCTAGCAATAAGGTGAGGCTGTCTGACCATCGGAAAACCTAATTAATAACTAAGTGGAGATAGTAACTTTGTTCTTCTGGGAAACGTCAGAAAGCCAATGCCCAGAACGGCTGTCACGTGGAAGGACCTCAGACGCTGTTGGCAGCTGTGACTATCTACACACATATATGGCTTGAAACAGGGGGCTGCTGTGGATCTGGATACAGAGCTCCGTTTTCCCTTGGTTCACCCTGTTGAGTCAAGACAAGGATTTGTTCTCTGGCAAAATTAAGTTAGAGAGGCTCCCAACCCAGAGACACTGGGCTCAGAGATGAGGTGGGACCTCCAAACAGGGGCTTTATGAAATTTTAGACAGTGCCTGTGGGACTTTCAGGCCATTTCTCCTGTTCTCAGAACATGATCGGCCAGGTAAGTACCTCCCGAGCTGGTGTTTGGAGGCTTCTTCTCTGGACGAAGCAGAGAGACGCCCTGAGGGAGGGGTCCGTCCCGGAGAAGGCAGGCTCACTGCCTCCTGCCACAGGGAAGCCCAGGCTCTGCAAGCCCTGCTCAAGCGAATCCAGGATTTGCAGCCCGTCTTTTAGTGCCTGCCTATTAAATAGCGATGATTAGTTAAATAGCAAGTAAGTTGTGATTATTTTTAAGTTTCAGAAGGCTCTTTCTGCTGAGGAAACAGTTACTAAAGCTGCTAAGAGCATTATATAGAATTGTGACAACATTGGGAATACATTTATGATACATTATTTTAAAATATAAATTTTAATACTTCTAGACCTGATGATTCCTGCAGAACAATTTTTGCAAAAAGATTGCACTCTTCTTACAAATCCATTTTATGTCAATACAAATTTAATTTTAAAATTATACAATGGTGTTTTCATGTTTTCTCTTACATTTCCTGTAATTTGGGGAGGTCTTATAGGAGCTGAAGGTGGCTTAGTGTTTTCATACAATTCAAAGCCCTGGTTATGCAATTCCATGGAGACCTGCCTAATTCCGTGCTAACAGGGAGGCTGGCTTCCACTCCGTACTTTGTGGTTCACAACACACATTGACAAAACCAGAATACCTCTTAATTTTAGTTGTGTTTGTAGCAAGTACAATCTCTTCATTTGGGGGGATAAGTAACTTACCCAGGGTTTTTTGGCTGAGCTGGTTGGAGAATGGTCCTGACTAAGGCAAAGTAGGCCTCATCCTTACCAATACCAACCTTATCAGAACCGATCAGTTTTACCCAGAGTAAAATAAACCGTTTCATGACCACACACTGCATTTGGAATCCTCACGTCACCAATACAGGTCTCTGGATACCAGGCAGAACAGGCAAGAAAGCACAGTTCCCCCAACTCAAGCTGTCTTACCAGGAGTGTCATTCCAGGCCAGCATGTGCATCCTTGTGCTGGTGAGACGGCTGTGGCGGCCTCAGACCCTGCCATCGCTCCCAGTCAGCCTTGGTTCCAGAAGTCTAACACAATCTCATCCCATCCCATCGGCTCTGAACTCCCATCCCTGCAGCCAACAGAATGCAATGTCCTGCTGTGTTCGCATCCGGGCATTTTGCTTTGCCCCGAAGTTCAGGCTGGGGCTCATTTAAACCACATGGATCAAGGTTTGGAGTCATGTGGACACTTGAACACTTGTTTCTGAAAGTAGAATAAATATATCTAGGGATTGAAAAGTAACAGATGTACTCTCCATTGAGGCTGTACCTCTGAAAAGACAAGTCAGCTGCAGGTAAGAGAAGGGCCTACAGCTTTACACATAGACCACCCATCTCCGCATCCAGTTGGCCATCTACACGGATCAGATCACAACAACTGGCTTCAGTTTATTTCACCCGAATGCTCTATTGCCACCTGGCTCAGCAGGAAGAGACTATGAGCAGTGATCAAGGTCACACAGGGCATGTTCCTACTCCATCAAATGGCGGGTAACGCTTCACGTAGAAGAAATTATAGTTTCAGTCAACCTTTATGTTTAGACTTTTGGAGTGATAGTCTCAATTACAATTCGAATTTCCGTGGCTGCAATTCCATTCTTACTTCTCATTGTGGGTCTTCATGTTCAGGTAAAGAATGGTTCTGCATTCCAGTAAAACCAGGTTTCAAAACTTTCTGCCAAACAGTGTAGCTGCTGAGGAGACCCAAGCCTTCCTCCTTGGTCTGCCGTGGTGGCCCATGTTCACTGTCACACGGGGACAGTCATCCGTCAGATAGAGGAGCTCCAATTCCTGTTCCTCCCTTCCCATGTCCTCCAATTACACCGCCGGTAGGTGTCCTGAGGCGGATGCTCCCCTGCAGATTGCCAAGAGAGAAAGAAAATACAGCTTCATTGGCTACTGTACTTACAATGGTGCCTAAAGCCAAGCAAGAAACCCACAGCGATCTTGGCAAGCAAACAATTGAAAAGTACAGGTGCTGGAAGCCCTAAAATCAACAAGACTTGGGAGGAGAGGGGGTTGGAGAACAAAGGAAGGTGCTTTTCATTCAGAGAAATTTATTTCTTTTAAATATTTGCAACCTGCAGCCGATAGCACGGGAGGCCACTTGGCATTATTCCCTCCAGGGGGAGGGCTGGGTGGCCACGAGCAGATGCTCGAGTGGCCTGTGGCGTGAGGCGCACCATCCGTCAAGAAGATCAATATTTGCTGTTCTTGTATCTTTGTGGTGAAAGTTTGCTCTTCTTAAACAAAAGAGGTGGGGGTTGTGCTGTAATATATAGAGCATGGGTTTGACTCCAAGCAGTAAATCAACGGAGGACAGCAAGGACTTTGCAGACAGAACTGAGCACCCCTCTCCTCTGCCCAGGGACAACCTGTTCGGTGCTTTAAGCGGTAAAAAGCATCTGGGCTCATGACATCGGCAGTTTTTCTTCATTTATTCTTTTTCATTTCAGTTAAATCACACCTTGATGGAAGATACGATATGGATGTAATGCTGCATTTCAAAATGTGTTTTAAAATGTAAATTAGTCCGGTCCAATTGACTCAGCGTGTGTCAATAAAGCAGCATCTTATGTAGTAGCAACTGTACTAGCCACTAGGGTCACCAAAATGGAGAAGGTGGGGTCACTGCATTAGCCTTTTGGTGCCTCAGTTTCCCCAGCTTGTCATATGTAGGTCACAGAGAGTCCTGTGAGATAGGGGGAAGAGATAAATTGGTGATGGGTCATGAGCAGGCCTCTTATACCACGAAGAAGATTCTATATTTTATTTTCTAGATCCAAGTGTGGTCTATGTCTTTAACATGCATACAGATCATCTGGGACCCTTGTTAAAATTCAGACCCTGATTCAGGAGGTCTAAGGTGGGGCTGAGAATCTCCATACCTCATAAGCTCCCAGGCGATGTTAGCGATGCTGGTCCATGGGCACACCTTGAGTGACAAGAATCTACTTACTGCTTGTATTACTCACCTGGGATACTTGTTAACCATGCACAGCCCTAGGTCCCACCCTCAACGTTTTGAGTCAAAACTACCATTTTAGCCTGTCCTCTGGGTGATTTTTATGCACAGTAAAATTTGAGAGCCATTGTTTACATGGTGGGAAGCCACTGAGCACTATTACGAAGGTGACTACCATATTTATTACTGTATTTATTTGGAAAGTGAATGTTAAAAGAGAACTTCGTTGAGGTGAATTGCAAGCAGGGGATGGGCAGAGAAACTAAGCAGGGGACTAAGGAGGGGGGAATGGGTCTGGGGGACATTGAGTGGTTGGGGTCAACACGATTCAGTTATGAGCGGATCTGGGGGTAAAGGGGACAGGAGGAGGCCAGAGTGAGCTTCTAGGTTCTTATCATCACTACTGCTCCTCTTCTTTTACAATTTTAGAAAGGGTAGCTGAATTTACATGTCTGATTTCTTATCTGTAAGAAAATGAAGTTTTTAGGACAATTGATAAAGCAGATGGCTGCTACACTTTTGTTTAGATGATACATTCTTTGAGAATGTATTTATTGACATGTATTTATATATTAGTAAAGTTTGTTGCATGTGTGTAGGTATCAGAGCCAAGGAAAGGTTTTGTTAATTCTAGGATCATTTAAAACATCTGCAGTAATGCAATTTTAACGGGGTCTTTTCAGAATCACATTGTGGCACGACTCAAACCCTTCTTTTAAAAAAAAAAAAAAAAATCTTTATTGATTTCAGAGAAAGGAGAGGAGAGGGAGAGACAGAAACATCAATGATGAGAGAGTCATTGATCGAGCCCGCAACCCGGGCATGTGCCCTGACCAGGAATCGAACCTCGATCGCCTGGATCCCAGGTCGACGCTCAACTGCTGAGCCACGCCCGGCCGGGCATCAAAGCCTTCTTTCTTCATAAAAATTTGGAAATTGAGAGGGATAATATACTCATATGGTTCAAAATCCAGAAATATAAAGAGGAATGCAGTCTTGTTCCCACCCCTGCTCCAATCTACCTCATGTTTAGTCCACAGATAACTTTACCTTCTCATCTTATCTGCAAATGAATTATGGGGCAAATATAGCACCTTTCCAAACTGGCCAATGAAAGGCATTAAAGCTGATCTACTTTTGAAACTTGTTGGAGGTTTTGGTCAAGGTTGACCCTGTTATTGCATTACCAGTGGAGTGTGAGCCTTTGATGGCCCTCCCCTGGCTCTGCGCATGAGGTCAGACGCCAGGCTCACTTTGATGACCGTGGTCAAGGAGGGTTTGAGTCCTGACTAGCTTCCTGAGCAACTGGGACATGTCCTGCAGCACACAGGTAGAGCATTCCTCTTGCAACATGTCTAACTAATTGGTTAAAGTCAATGAATACACATTTACTTAAATAAGAAGGAATTAGATTGCTATGTTTGCTTTAAATAAACTAAACCCAACTGGCATGAAGATAAGAGAAAATGGAACATCATAAAATTCAACCTAATTTCTTATCAGCTGAGCAGAAGTTAGCAAAGGAGATCATTCTGTGTAATGGACCTGAACAGGCCTATTCAAATAGGCATATTTATTTATTTATTTATGTAGGTATTTATTTATATGTATATGTGTATATATGTATGTTTGTGATTTAGAATAAGGAGATGAGCTGGAGAAAGAGTTATGGAGCTATAACGAGGTTATAAGGAAGTCTTGGGAATGGATGAGATGCTCAAGAGAGGGGAGAAGATATGAAGGCTGAGAATGGAACTCAAAGGATTAATATTTAAGGAGCATGAAGAGGAGAGGAGCCGAGAAGGCACGTGGCCTTGGAAGGTAGGAAAGAGGCGGGAGCTAACAAAAGGGACCATAGTTAGAAGCGCTCAGTCTGCTGTTAGATTTTTGAGTTTGAATTCCAAGGTAACCGCTGACCAGCAGTGTAATCTTGGGCAAGTTACTTAACCTCTCTTCATTTTAGTTTCACTAAGTTAAAATAGGAATACTAGTACATATAACTCCCAGGGTTTATCGTGAAGGAAAAATTTGACAATGTAAAGTTATTGGAATGGTGCCCAGACCATATTAAATGCCCAGCAGTCATTAGCATTACAACCTTCAAAGGAAGTCATGAGTTTCCAAAGAAGGGAATGGCTAGCTGGCAGCAAATACTAAAGATAGACAAACAAGAAATGGACAAAGAATGTTCATTTGATTTAACAAGTAGGAGTCTTGGTAACTTTGGCAAGAACAATTTTTTTTCTAAGGTCACAGAGCTCAGACTAGTCTGCTGAGCCTTGGGGCTCAGTCACTAGCTGTGTGACCTTGCACAAGCTGCTTAACCTCTCTGATCAGCTTCCTCTGCTATAAAGCAAGAGGAGAAGGAAACAGGATCATTTATTCTCCATTTTAAAGATTTTTTCAATCAACTGATGAGCCAGTCAGCAGAATGTTATAAAAATGATTTTTTTTTTTTTTTCAGATGAGAGTGCTGATAACTAGCCAAAGTTTATTTTTCTCTGTGCTGCTCCTTTCACACCAGACATATACACCAAGATAGGTGTAAATGCAGTCAGGACTGCATACATGTATGTGTGCATACACATGTACACACACAAACACAGATCATGCTCTCCAGAGAACAGTACGACAAGACTGCTCATAAGCAGATTATGCCTCAAACCACAGATTCAACCACCTCTTTCTAACAACCTGCCACGTCCTGGGTGCTCTGCTAGGAAACACACAGATCAATGCATCTGGGTGATTGTCCTTAAAGAGCTTGTAATATAATAGGGAGATTAAGAATTTACCTACAGGTCAAAGTAGCTGGCTGGTAATGAGTTCTATGATACAGTTTAACAAATATTTATTAAATGCTGACTCTCACCAAGCACTGTGCTAGGTATTGGAGAGAGCCTCAAGAAAAAGAAGGGGAGTGTAAAATTATTTCCAACAGGGAGGCCTCATAAACTTTCAGGCTTAAAAATATTTTTATTGATTTTATAGAGAGAGGGAAGGAAAGGGATAGAGAGATAGAAACATCTGGGGATTGAGCCCACAACCCGGGCATGTGCCCTGGCCGGGAATCAAACCGGTGACCTCTTGGTTCATGGGTTGACGCTCAATCACTGAGCCACACCAGCCAGGCATAAACTTTCAGTTTTAAAAATGAATTACACTGATTGCGAACAACCAGGTGGTCTCAGCTTGCCAACTGGGAAGCCTCGTGCTGCCTGGCCTCAGTCCTTGCGGTAGGTTAGGAATCGTCGCTTGGAGATCTATGGGGAGAGGGGGGGCAGGAAGGTGACAGGGAGAGCTGGCATGTTGTCCCGCACTGGCCCAGTTTCACCCACAAGCCACAGTCCTTTCTTTCTGGAACTGAGAGTCAAGTGCTTCCCGTGTCCCTAACTGTGCTTTGGGGAGGTCTCTGCGATCACCGCCCCACCATCCTGTTGGCACTGAGAGCAGCCTCGGCACAGCCCATTGTCTGGAAAAGTCTCAACACCGAGAGACCCCTGTGATATAGACCACAGAGGCCTCCTGGGAGAAGACTCATGTTTGCTCCTCCCGAGTATAAGAAGGGAGGACATGGCTGCAAAATGTGTGAGTTCATTTGGACGCGCCTCATGCCAGGGCCCAGAGCCACATTCTAGGGCACTAAGGCCCGCGGAGCCTGACCGGGCCTGGCTTGGGTAACTCGCTCTCCGGTTCCCTGAGGCTTCCTCGGTCTTTATTTACCAATCCAAAGGCTCCTATCCCTCTCACACTAAAACTTGTGAGGAGCCCTCAGGCTCTGACAGGCCTCTTTCAGGCTACTTACCCCCTGGAAGAAATGGTGGTTCCCACTGGAGCCTCGGATGCTTTGTACCATTGTCACTGTTTTCTTGCAAAGAGCCTGGGCTGGGATTTGCCATCCACCCATCCCTTGGTGAAACCACTTTTCATGGGTTGACATAAATCTGCACTTGGGGGGGGGGGGGAGCAATTTCCAGTTGTTTGGCTTTTTGGGGGGGGGGGGGCGATGCAAATACAAACCCAGGGCTTAGTTCTTGGGAAATTCTGGAAGCGTCTTGCAGAGGGTGGGTGGGAAGGACATTTGTCAAAGTGCCTATGCTGCTAGTCCTCATATAAATGCTCTTTCTTTTTTGTTCCTACCAGACTCCAAAGAATACAGCTCTGGCAAAAGCCAAGGAGGTGCTGGAAGTGAATGCAACAGTGTTTTCTAATCCACATGCATCAAGATCATGCAAGTTTCGATTCCGTAAAGAGTCTTCCTTAGCAGGCTCGGTTAATCACATGGATTAATAAAAACACAGTCGCCTTCACTCACTGGTGCCTCCTAGCTTTTGTACTTGCCTCCCTTCCTCCCTCCCCCTTTTAAATTCTATGAAACTCTGAGGGAACAAAAGGAGTGGCATTTTCTATGAGTACTACGGCAGTGGTCCATTGGTCCAGCCCCTCCAGAAGGTGGGCTCCCCGAATTTCTCGGTGCGTAAAACTCTTGTTTCTGCCTGTATGCTAGCCTCTGTGCCTTGGGGAAAACTCAGGGTGTCTTTCGGACCCTATATTCTGCATAGTTTGCTATGAGTGGAAAATAGCACATTAACAGTTTTTTACATGTAAACAACCATGAAGACTAAATGAAAGGCAGTAAGTATGTGTCGAAAGATATTATAATGATAAGGGTCTTGGCTAGATCCCTGTATGCTGATCTCAACTCTCTTTTGCCTGTTTAACTTCCATAAACCCGCACCTCCCTGTATTCTGGGATAAGACCAATCGGCCTGTGTCTGATTCGGCAAGAACAATAGCAACAATAGCTAAAGCTCTTTGAACTTGACCATGTGCCAGGCATTGATTTACCAGTAGCCTCCATTTAATCCTCACAGAAACCCTCGGAGGCTTCCCTTCCCGTCACTGTTTCTACTTCTGACTAAGTAACTGAGGCCAGGCGTGTTCGGCTTCTGAGTGCTTCACGCCACTGCTAAGCGGCGGAGCGGCGACAACTCGGATCGGGTGCCCTCCAAAGCCTGTGGCCCTAACCTTTGGTGCTGCTCCTGCCTGCCCAGACAGGCCCCTGTAAGCCTTCTTCCACTGTGCCTTGAACAATTAGAAGTATGTTTCCTAGCCTGTGTTTGAACTTTCGTAATGAATTGTGCCTTCTCCACAATGATAAAAAATAAAGTGGCGGGGGGCTTCGTATTTTGGCCCGCAGCTCACGGTTGTTATCACTCATAGGCTGGGAGCCCCCTCTCTTCAGCAGGGCTGTGTCCTTCGGTGTCTGTTAAGGGTGCGGAATTCTGGTCTCTAAAACTCCCGAAATGACTAGCTGCGGGAGGTTTTCCTGAGCTTTCAGGCTGATACACGCTCTCCCGCACTTTCTAACCCCTGCCTCCCGCCTGTGAGTGAGCAGCAGCCCCCCGGACCTCGGTGCCCCCTAGCAGTGAGGCGGTGGAGGCGTCATTTGCCTCCATTCATCATACGCTTGGAAGCTCACTGAATTCCATGCCCACTTGCTGCCGCATCCCTGCTTCAGAAAAATCGGAGGAGCTGGGTAGTTTCCCCTGTTCTCCTTTCCTCCCTCCCCACCCCCAATTTTCTGTTTTCATGCCAAAGAAAAATAAATGACTTGGCCCCACCTCTGAAAAATAAGGTAGGTTGTTGAGTACAGGATCAGGCCTGATCCTAGAATTTAGCCTCCATCCTCCCCCTCCCCCTCCCCCTAATCTTACCCCAGCACTAACCCTACACCCATCTGGTTCTGCTCTCCGTCCGCGGCCTGATTCTCTGGGACTCACGGATTGTAAGAGGGGCTGCAACTCCAGCGCGCATTGTTGCTTTTCTGCGACCTGACACTTTCCATGCAGGACCTATATCTTCAGGGGGAGGCTGTACAGCGGCCACCCTCCTCTGTCCCTTGTGCATCCAGGCAGGGTTCTAGGGCAGGGATTAGAGAAGTACCTGCCCTGCCTCAAACACTAAAGTGCGCAATACGTAGAGGTGGCTACGCTTCTTTAATTTTAATTTTTGGCCACAGACCTTTGTTCTCTGGGTGGGAGGGTGGACAACTGTGTATGGCAAAAAGTCTTCCTCTTTTTTCCATGAGCTGGTGTTCCTTTGTTAGTCATCCAAAGAATATCTATGTGGTAATGACAGTGGTTCTCATTCTATCTCTTTCTTGTAAATACATCTCAGGATCCAGCACAGGGTGTGTCTCAGGCTTAGATTTTAGTGAGAAGTGGGGAGTGGCTGCACCTGGGTGGGAATGAAGGCTAGAAGTTGACAATGTTCATCTAATAATGGAGTTTCACTTGGGATTATTGAGATTATGGAATTGTAGCCCTGCGATCTTATTTACATTTCACAGCATCCATAAAAGTGGTAATTACAAAAGATGGTGCAGACTGTCAGTGATGCTGGAATGTCCACTCTGGGAGGGGCTGACCAACAAGCTGTTCCATATGCCTCACCACTTGGTAAATCACTTCTTTTTAAAACATTCAGTGTATCACCCCCTTTCTTTACCATCAGTAGTTAGAATAAGACTACGTAGCTGTGCAAGAATGTATTTTTCAATGTTATGTAGTTTGAAACTTGTTTTCATTCATAAATATCTTATGAACTAGTCTTTGCTTCAACCTGCAGTTCTATTAAGATGGTACAGGCACCATATTTATAACAGAATTCACAGGACCAATGTCACCAACAGTCTGGATGTAGACGGCCTACGGTAGTGAAACTATGTCAATCAATGGCTGAGGGATTCTGCCGAGCTTCTGGAAACGGACGCCTTTGTGTAGGAGCGCCTCCTGCAGTCACACCGGGACTTCCAGGAGGAAGTAGAAACTTTGCTAACTACATATGCTAGACGCTTTCTTTATGTCAACACTCTCTAGCATGGTACAGAGATGATTTAGAAAAAGGTTGCTCTGTTATACACAGGTAAGTGCTAGTGTTTGCTCATTCATACACCTCGGTTGCACGCTGCAAGAAATTAGGGTAGGTTACCCACAGCCGCAGCAGCAGTGATGTATTACTTACTTAGAGACTTAACCTTTGACCAGTTCTAATTTAATATTTAATGGCATGTGATTAAGGAAAGCGATCACGGTACAAAGCTGTGGGTGGGTCCGTTTCTTTGAGAAGAGTTTATGGACAGCGAAACAGGGATTGGCATATTTATTACTGATTGGAATCAGATGGGCAAAAACCCGGGCCCTTTCAAGGAGAGGAAAGAGCTATGTGGCCTTGCCACCTTCTGGTGCCGTCGCTGGCCAGCCTTTGCGGGTTCTCAGGTGTGATTCTGCGAGGGGTTTCATGTCCACTGGCTAACCCTCCGGCATCTTCATGGCCATTTCAGCAGCTGCCCTCTTTGGCCAGGAGAACAGCTTTGGAAAGTCGAAACTGGTTAATTTTCATCTTGGTGGGGAAGTCAAAAGAACTTCTTTATCTTGATCCAAGATCCAGCTGCCCTGCCCTCCCTCTTTCTAGTGTAACAAAAACAAAAATGGCTGAAAATGACTTAATTTTACGCGAATACAGGAGGGCGTCCAGATGCGCGGCCTCTCCCTACTTAGGTCACATCAGCTGACATCTGGTAAGATGCCTGAGTGTGGCTGCTGCTTCTTGGCTGGATTCAAAGGTGACAAAGACAAAAATCTTCCCTTCTGGATGCGCCCATTCAGGGCCCATGGACACACTAATTGGCAGTGCTCATTATGGTGTTGATTCAATGAATTTGAACCATTAAAACTAGCAGCCCTGGAGAAAAACGTTGGCCTTTCTCCTTGGGCTTCAATTCGAGCATTGCTGAAAATTCTGAAATGTCATTAAAATGCATGTCAGGAGGTATCCCTCGCTGACTATATTACTTCTTTTAAGATCGTTCAGCTACGTAATGACTTTTATAAATATTCTTTCTGAAATGGAGAACTTTGTTTACAGTCTAAATTACGAAAGAAAATCTTTGATTGTGGCATGTTCCCCCTTTTAAAGCAATGTTTTAATTTCACTGCATCGAATTATTTTTATCAGGGTTAAAAAAAAGTCAAACTGACTTGAGTGTGTGGTTCAAATGCCTGTATAGAAACAAATTAAAACAAGATTTAAGTAGCTCCATTTTTGGGGGAAGACATATAAGAAACTTACTTGTGTGTACTTGGGTACAGAAGAGTTTTATTTTAATGTGAGCATTAGAATTTTTTTTAAATCGCATTGGCAGCAAACACTGATATTTTGAAAAGGAATTATCCCATTTGGATTTGTACTAAAATCCTGATACTTTCATATTTTCTTTTTCAATGTTAAGACCTCTCTAACAGGTTCTGAAAACTCTCTGTGTCCTGGATGCAGAGTTTAAGTTGAAAACAAGGGAAGGGGGCAAAAGGTTCTCAAACAGTGGCCCCGAATCTGCCCTTCACACTTGTCTGGTTATTTTCTCTGACATCTAGAAGGGCAGCAGGGACCTGGTGACGAGACAATGAAGTTTTCCTACCCATGCCGACCCTTGCAAACTGACATCATCTCTCCAATTTAATGCCGTCCAGCCGTCTGTGCATTTTGAGGCTTCTATCATGGGGTTTTAAGGGAGGCTGGTTTTTATAGAAAGACAGAAAAAATGCATATGTATTCTTTGAATCTGGGCTCTCATCTTTTTTTTAAACTTATAAGAGCTAGGATGTTTTCTAATTTAAAAGCTTTGCGATTAATTTTGCTTAAGCTTCTTAAGGAGTCTGCATTATGGGATAACAACATTACCCTTGGGCATATTGGTGTAGTAGAGATTATGTATATTGAACAACTCGCAGTGTCTGGAACTCAGTAGGTGCTCAATGCATATTCATTTTCTTCGCCACTTCTCTTCACTTGGGATCCAATAAGGCTCCGCCGCTTGTTTCGATCTCTGTAAAGGTAGAATGACACATCCCAGACTAAACGGAATGAGAGGGGAAATCTGACACCAGCACTTTACAAACTTTTGAGTCTTAAAAAAATTGCTTTTTTTTTAAAGGTAAAAGATTGAGAAGAGCCATCAAGTGTTTGAGTACATGCTGAGTCTTTGAGATTCACCATGTGCTGGAGCTATCCCGGTACCTCTCTACCTGGAACATCCATAAAAATGCCAACATGCCTGCAAATTTTGATCAGCTTGGTGTGGGTGTTTTATTCATCCATTCACCCATCATCATCCATCCATCCATCCATCCATCCATCCATCCATCCATCCATCCATCCATATCTATCTATCTCATCATGATCATCTACTTATTATTTGAAATATGGATTATACATTCCCAGCAGATGCATGGCAAGTAGAGAATATTATAGGATAGGAAGAAACTGAGAGATGATATACCTATAGCACCAAAGTACTTTTCTTCTGCTCTAAGAGATTTTTCTTTATTTCTTTTTTTAAAATGTAAAATGAACTTAAGTTAGGCAACATTTTTATTGAGGCATAATTGGCATAAATGAACTGCACATATTTAAGGTGCACAGGTATGAAGTTCTGACATGTGTATACACCCATGAAGCCTTCACCGCACTCACTGTAGTGAATGTATCCATCACCCCCCTAAGTCTCCTCACTCACTTTTATAATTTGTCCTTCTTGTCTAGGCTCAGTGTTTTTTCTAATTTACATATTTTTTTCCCTAGCAGCTCTTGTCTTTCTTACTTTCCGAGAAACACTGTTAAATGAATTTTATGATATGCCAATAGTTTATTTGATTAAAATTTTGAGTGAATTATTTGAGTGCAGATGATCTTTTGAATTATTACTTGAAGTTCTGAAACATCATGACATTGCTAGAGTGCCAGTAGCATATAAATGAAATATGAATTTAAACATGTATTTGAATTTACCCAATAATATATGTACAGAATCTTAATATGTCATGCTGCCTTAGAGATCCAAAATGCAAATAATATTTATGTCTTGAATTATTTTTATTTTGAAGGTTAAAAAAAGAGAAGCCTTCTGAATCTAATCTATTTGAAGCTTAAAAACGATGAAACATGAGCAAATATTTATTGTTTAATGGGAATGAATATTCCAGATTGTTTTTATAAAATGTGCTTTTCTTTTCTTTAAAAAATTTTTTAAAATCCTTACCTGAGGATATGTTTTTATTGATTTGAGGGAGAGAGAGAGAGAGAAACATCAATTGGTTGCCTCCCGTGTGTACCCCGACTGGGAATGGAACCCGCACCTAGGTATGTGCCCTGACAGAGAATTGAACGCGCAACCTTGTGGTGTACAGGACAGTGCTCCAACCAACTGAGCCACCCGGCCAGGGCTAAAATGTGCTTCTCTATGTATCTTTGTGAGAGAGAAATTGGAACATTTCTCTTTGAGGCTAGGTGGCTGTTTGAGGCTAGGTGGCTGTTTCTTAAAAGAATCGGATTCCGCTAATGGTTTGGTAAAAGTGCTGACATTAGTCAAAGTGGCTCCTGTCTTCCCCTCTTCTGCTCCCACTCTTGCTGAACCGCTTCCCCCTCCAAGCCCTTCCAGCAAGTGCTCACATCACCAGCCCTTGTGAACTGAGAATCAGCCGGAGAATCCACAGAGCTCCTCTCTTATTTGACATGTGCTAAGGGCCCAGGGCTTGCCGTCTATGGGATGAATATATGGTCTGAAAACTAACGAGGTGAAAATGTTGGGAAAACACACTGACACTTTAAGAAGCTCTCACCTGGAGGAGGGGCTTTATGAAGAAATATAACTTGGGAGAGGAGAATTGTAAAGATTAAATGCAACAGAAAAATTGCTGGTGGCCAGGAAACACTCCTCAGAAGAGCTCCTGTGCAGGAGGCAGGTGCTGCTCTGAGCCTTTCAGGTTGACGTCAGGTTCAAGTGCGTAAGTGCAGCGCTGAAACACAGCCTCTGGACTGCTGAGTTCCAGGTGTTGGCTAGAGAGCTGGTGTAGATTTTCAAAAGGAACCTGGGTTTCTTTCTTTGTCCTGTTAGAGAGCTTTGGTCATTTTCTGCATGGAAGAGACAGGGCAAGCGATGGGAGAGGCTGAGGTCCCTGCAAGAGGATGCACACACACAAAATCCCATGTCTGTATATAACACATCGACACAGACGACAGCGTGGTGATAGCCAGAAGGAAGGGGCTGGGGGTGGGGTGGGGGTGGGCAAAGGAGGGAAAATGGGGTTGGAAAGAGACTTTGCTTGGGGCGACACGATGCAGCGTGCAGATGAGGGTTTACTGAGTTGTAGATTTGAAACCTGCACCCCAATAAATTTAATAAATAAAAAAATAAAAAATTATTAATTGAAAAAAGAAGAGATAGAACTCTGTGGCAGCAGTGCTTAACATACCAGCCACTGGCCACATGTAGCAATTAAAATGTAAATTAATTAAAGTAAAATTTAAAATTTAGCTCTTTAGGTACCCTCGCCACACGTCAAAGATTTCGTTGGCCAGCCACGTCTGGCTGGCGGCTGCAGGGTCGGAGGCACAGGGAAGGAACATTTCTTCTTGGCGGAAAGACTCGTGTGGCGCCGCTCTGGGCGGTGCTCCCAGTTTAGAGACGCGGATGGTTGGACAGAGATGGGAGGAGAAACTGGGAAGAAAATGAGGTCAGGGCTATGGTGGAGAATTCAAGAGCGCAGTAGCTAAGGAGGCACCCGAGTTATGAGAGTGGAGAGCAAGCAAAATCGGGAAGTGCTGCCTAGAAGCCAAGAAGGGAGAAGACACAGGAGAGGCCCCCGGGTTCGATGACTCGGGTTCAGGGGCGACACCCGGAGAGCAGCCTCAGCAGCCGGAGGCAGAACTCCAGTAGGGGGATTAAGGAATAAGGGGTGAGAAACTGGGGGCAACTGCAGTCGATGACATACCCCCTTTTGGAAAGTTTGGTTCTAAAGGGAAAGACAAGATAAGATAGAAATATTAGAGGTAAAAGATCTCAGTCATTAAGAGGCACAGAAGAAGAGGCCACATCTCCTTTAAGAGCATTCGTTCATTGGTGGAGCCCCCCCCCCCCCCAGCTTTCCTCAGTGGCTCTGCGCAGAACCAGGTTTGATGGCCACCAGCCAGATGAAGGCCGGACGCAGAGACCCGAGAATCCTTTGCCTGACCAAGTTGCTGTTATTCCCCTCAGGATGGGAAGCAAAGGGAACTAGTTTTTCACGCATTGTTTGAACCATAATGAGAGCCACGTCAAGCTGTTTATTTTTCCCAGTGATGCATTTCTAGTGTTTTATGAGTTATGTATGGGGATTAAAAAGGCTTTGCTTAAAATCAGCGGGTGGACCCATAATCAACTCCTCTCCTGTTCCAAGTTAGCGCTTATTAACGGTTCCTCCAAATCTGAAGTCCCAGGAGTAAGCAGATTGGATGCTTTGAGGATACATGAATTGATTGTAACTCAAAAATAGCTGCATTTTATAGATGATCTACTATGAGGCGTTTCATACAACTTGCTTTTTAATACACAAAGTGCTGCAAACAGAGGTGTTATTTTCTCTCTTTCTTACCACCTTTTATAAACAGATGAGGAAATTGAGGTGTGAAGGAATTAATAGGGAGCCAGTCAACAGTGAAGTGTGGATCGAGGCCAGGAATTATGACTCTCAAATTATGCTATTGTCCCTAAATTTTCTGGCCAAAAGTATATGGAAAACACCAGATCAGCTGCTGTTTGACCCAAAATACAAGATGTTTTTCCCACAGTTATAATTTTCGAGCAGAAGCACATAAAGACCGTAATTATAGGTCAGTGGTAGTCAGAAGGACAATGCTGATTAGATGAAATTGAAGATGCCCCTAGGTGTTGAGTTCAATATCAACTTGCAATGTCCACTTGCAGAGCTTCTCAAACTATGATCTCCAAAATGCTCACGGGTCCTTCACTGGTCTTAAGTAATATTCAAAATTATTTAAAGTATTGCTCAACAGTGGCTTGTTGAAAATTTATGCATTGCAGTCCAAGCATGTAGCTGGTGTTAAGCTTTAAATACTGAGATACAGTGATGGGCACACAGAAGCAGCCCGCATCCTCAGTGAGTTTATAGCTTAGATGGTGATGCAGGTATTATTCTCATCCATCACAAATATAAAAAGAAAGTGACAGTCATCGCTGTGTCTAGTACTAATTCACATTTTGCTTGTGAGATCTCTAGACTGTCTCATTAAATCAACACCCCTCTGCTGATTTATTCCTGGGAGGGATTTCCTTTTCTTAGCTGCAAATAGAGGGGAGGATCTTTAGGGCCTTCTGCCATGGTAGGATGGTCTGCAAACTGAAGCTATTTGAGAACCACTGACCTATGGCAAGACTCTGGGAATCGCATTAGGGAACATTTTAATTCCCCGGCTCTTTTTCTCAGGGTTCCTGTGTGTGCACACAGAGAAGGTGAAGGCCAAGGTCAGAAAGCAGTTAGATTCAACACTTCTCAAGAACAAATCAGTGTTCCCTTGCCCTAGAAAATGCAAAGATTGATGCAGATGTAGGTATTTTTATCTTGCATCGTATATCTTGAATAAGTGTTGATTTTCCTACTGCACAGAGATATTTTACTCTTGAGAGATGATCTGCATATTAAGGCTCCTACTCTTGGGAAAGTGAACTTGGAATCTTAACTGGGTTCTTAAATCTTCATGCTAAGATATCAAGTGTGATTTCTGTGGAGCGAGGAGGAGGTAAGTGTTTATTTTTAAAAGGCCAAAAAGTGCACCCTGCTTGAAGTAGCACTAATGACACTGATTCTAAATGTATGCTCACCTGTGGACATCAAGGGCAGAAACCCTTCAGGTACTCAGGCATATGGACTAAATTCATCATTTTGAGTAAAAGAAGGTTAAAACCATTTTAGTAAAAGAAAGACATTTGGTTCTGAAAACTGGACATCTCTCATTGGGTGGCAGGCTCTCATTAAGAAAAGAAGAGTACAGTTTGCCCCTAAATGCTATGGACTCCAGACCATCACCTCCTTGAAAGGAGGCAGAGCAAAAGGGACAGAGCTTGAAGCTAGGAAAGAGAGAAAAAAAAAGCCAACTTTTGTTAATGTATAGGCATTCAGCCCCCACTGTTCATTAACGCACATATTGCTAAGGCTTGGCAATGAAGCGGACATTTGTCTTGAGTGGGGTCGAAAAACTAATTATTCGCCATATGGTGGTTGGCTCAGCAACAATTACCGAAGCCGTGGAAGCAAAGGGAGGTTGGCTGCGCGATTTCTTTGGGCGGTTTGCACAGCTCTGACTCTCTTGACATATGCCATTCATGTGGCCTCTGGAGAACAGATGGGCCAGGGCTGGGAACGGAGGGGAAATCGTGGCTGGGATCTGGTGGCAGCCCCTGTCTCTTTATCTTTCAGAATGACTTAGAGTCACATGGCATGTGAAAATAACAAGCAGGGGATTGTCCTCGGAGGATTTCCCTGCCTTCTTTTATAAAGCCACGGCGTAATTTTGACTGCCTTTCGTATTTTGTTTATTAAAGGGATCAGGGTTTGAGATGAAAGAGATTCCTTGGTCGTGGGTAGGGTCCATGCCGATGACACTTGCTCTTTGTCAGCAGGAAAAATGCTGGCAGTTTGATAAGGGATAAGAAAATAGAGGGTTTTTTAAATTAAAATTTAAATTACTCCTTATTTGTTCCCTTCCCGTTTGTAAATCTCACATCGGAAAGTTACGATAAGAGCTGGCTTAGATTCAGGATACTCAACCCTTCTGCAACCAGACCGTGTGGGTCTGGGGTTTTCTTTTTGCTCCTGAGAGGATCCGATGCAGCAAAGCTGAGACCGATGGACATGGAATGGGCACAGCTGGGGGCTTTCTGGATTTTACGTTGTTCAAAAGAAACAAAATAGAAGGAGGGGAAAGTTACCAGTTAGAGATTAACTGGGCATTTACATGCATAAAAATAGATGAAGCTAAAATAGTTTGCTCAGCAACTTAAATTTTAATTAAGAAGCACTTGTAGTTAGGGCAGCAAACATACAGCCCTGAGGCTGCCGTCCTTGCTTTTTGATTAGAGCCAGGGGACCAGTATTAAATATGAGGCGTCGTTCTTGGCCTTCATTCTGGAGACTGACTCCCAAAGCTGACTCCCAAAGCTGACTCCTCACAGAGACGCATCCTGAATGGCAACCACAGTGGATCATGTTTTGTGTGCTTTTAAAAGCAGAATCGCTTGGTGGTTTGATTTGAAACTGAAGAACCAGAGGCCTTTTTTTTTTCTTTTACTTTTTTACATCTGAAATTCTAACTTTGAAAGTTTGGTCTTTGTATGACAAGATAATATTGAAGGAAGACCCTGGGAGTTTTTCAACTCATCTTGGGTGTGATGTTCTGAATTCTTAGAGCCAGAGCACAATTTACCTGCTGGAGTTGCGGGGAAAAAGAAAAGTGGTTTTCATTCCCCTTTATATTTCTTCCTTGTTTCTAAAATTTAGTTTTAGCTTTTGGTAAGTTTTTTGGCAAAAGTCCGTCACTCTGTTCTCAGATTTGTTTAGCTTTCCTTTAGGGCCCTATGAAATGAACACATTTCCCCCAACAGTGGGCCAGGGTTTCCTGTTCTCTGCATTCTTGCCAACACTTGTTATCTTCTGATGTTTTGATGTTAACCATCCTAATATGTGTGAGGCGATACCTCATTGTGGTTTTCATTTGCATCTTCCTGGTGATTAGTGATGCTGAATCCCTCTTCATATACCTGCTGGCCATTTGTATGTCTTCTTTGGAGAAATGTCTGTTTAGGTCCTGTGTCCAGCTTTTAATCAGTTTTTTTTATTATTATTATTGAGTTATCTGAGTTTCTTATATATTTTAGATATAAACCCCTTATCAGATATGTGGTTTTCAAATATTTTCTACCATTCCATAGATTACCTTTTTATCTTGTTAATGCAGAACCTTTGCTAGGCAGAACCTTTTTAGTTTGATGTAGGTCCACTTATTTGTTTTTGCTTTTGTGGCCTGTGCTTGTGATGCCATACCCCAAAATAACTGCCAAGGCCAATGTCAAGGAGCTTTTCCTCCATTTTATTCTAGGAGTTTTACTGCTCTAGGTCTTAACATTTAAGTCTTTAATCCATACTGAGCAGTGTGTTCTGTGGTTTACAAGGAACTTTCTTACATTGTCACTTGAATCTCATGCCAAGCTCCTAAGACAGATGGAGGGAGTTATCCTTGTTTTATGGGTGATCCTACTAAGGTTCAGAGTTTTATTTCAGTTTACCTGTCATGAACGAGCTGGTTTTCATCTCCAGGTCTTCTGTATGTACATTTAGTTGAACTTCTACACTCCTGAGTAGAGATAGTGGGCTATTGTTAAAAACATTGGCTGCCCTGGATTCTGGGAGGATTATACTTCTCTGCCTCATTGGCATCAGGGTTGACCATGAGACTTGTTTTGGCGAGTGAAGTGTGAACAGAAGTGTGTCACTTCTGAGCAAAAGCTGTGAGAGCCAGGTTTTCTTTCTCCCTCTGCTATGATACCAGCTATGTCCTACATAGAGACTGATCCTTCTGCACGAGGCCCAGAGCGAAGATTATGTGAAACAGAGCTGAAGCCAGCTTGCTGATGAGCATGCCTTGTGAATGAGAATAATTCTTCTTTTCTGTTAACCATTGTGATTTGGGGATTGTTTGTTACTGCAGCACAACCTAACCTTAAACTGACTGATAAATATAGCTTGAAATCAGGTGCTCATGATTTCCGATCTGCCGTGAGACCTAGAGGAGTGGCTCAGAGAATCATTTTATCTATATGAACTGTAGCAATCTGGAATAAACCTAAGGCAGTAATAGATGACTTCCTCAATCATCTTAGCTTCCCCTCCTTTCTAGGATAAATGAGGTCCTACGATTTTGCAGAGGTGCCATACTGTAGTAGAAATGCAATGGACAAGCACCTTCTTTGGTTCTATCTAACTATCTTGTGTCATTTAACCTTCAGGAACTTAGTGTTTCTGAGCCTCAGTTGCCTCATCTGTAAAATGGGAATATTAATGTCCACTGACTCTGTATCCCAGGACTACTGTGAGATGCTCCCATGCTCCCATCCCATTGGTATCAACTTCCATGACAGCTTTGGTCACACTACGTGGTGTTTGCCCGTTTACTTATCTTGCTCCCTGTAGGCTGGAACCTTTAGAAGGTGGAAGCTAGGCCTCATTTATTCATTACCCTAAGACGAACATTTAGCACCATGCCTCACACATGGTAAATGGTAACAGGTGAATTGTTAGGTGAGCCTGGTAAGTCCTCCTTGAGAGCGAGTAAAGCATGGAGTGCATGCTGCTTTCGAGGCCTTTCCAGGAGGCAGGTGTTTCTGGGACAGGAAGCCGCCTGCACCCTGGCTGAAGCGTGCCCACAGCTTTGTGCACGCCATCGGAATGGGAGCACTAGAGGTTTGAAGGGGGCAGTCACTAGTTCCTCCTTGTCCAATTGAGAGCAGACACAAGGAGCCCAAACAGGACCAAAGTCTCAGTTTTCCCAACTAATGGTAAAGCCGGGATGGGAACGTGGCCGCTGCGCCTGGCGCGCCTGCAGCCCGGGCGCTGGAAGCTGCGGCGAGCCCGCCGCGCGCGAGAGCAGGCGCGCGAGCCACCAGGGGTGGGACGGACGCACGGACCCCGTTTTCCTGCTCTCGGGTACAGTGGCCTCTGTGGCTGGTAATCGGCCAGTCCCGGGCCGAGAAGCCTGGGGCAGGAGAGAGGACTGGTGGGACCTTGACATGGAGTGCCTCTTACACTTAAGTTTCGCCGCTTGGGAACATGGTAGAGGAGGGAGACAGGTAATCTCTGCGGACAAGGGAGCGAGGGAGGGACACATATGACTATAATTCAAGATGCTCAGGGGGCGAGGGATAAAGCCCGATGGGGAGGGAGAGCGTGAGAAACGAGACAATAGGAAAGCAAGTGAGAATTTAGGGAGCACGGTGAGAGCGGACAGATGGCCTTCATTTCCCCCTGGATCATGCTTGTGCTGCTTTGCTGCCTGAAATAAGCCAGCCCCGTATAGTGCCTTTACGGTGTGGGCCTGAGCAGCCAACCACTTCAGTTTAAAGTTAATGGTTACAGATTATCCAGACCTCGACACAAGGGATTTATTGAGTCTAATGGGTGTAATCCTATTAGAACTCCCTGCGCACTCCCGGGAGCAATTCCTTTACCGCCAGTGGAACTACCACCTCGGTCCTGAATTTACGAAGGAAGATAAGACGATCTGAGAATCATTAGCCGTGTTTAACAGAGATGCACGTCTGTAAAGCCAGGAGCCATATCTGTATCATAGGGGCCCATCCAGAGCACCACCGACTGACGAAATCACTTTAAACCTAGTGTTAAAAGTAACTGATATTCATCCCAACCGAACACTATAAATATAACGAAATGCTTTGATGTTGGTCTGAGTGTGAAGGGAGAGATTATAAAGATCACATGATGGTTATTTGTTCATTGTATTTCATAACTGCTTCTATAACTGGAAAGATAAATGAGCAGAGGAAGTCCAACAATGTTTTTCTCTTCCTTAAAGCTTGTGTTACTTTAATTTGCTTAAATGGGGGGGGGGATTGTAAATCTCAGTCTGTTTTGAAGTTTGACAGCTTTGCCTGCCAAACGGAGTCATTTCACTTGACAGTTTTTTTTGTTGCCTGTCAAAAACCCTGTGCAAAAAGAACAGGGATATTATTGTACAGCAATATTATGGAGTCCTAAGAGGGTCTTCAAAAATATTTACTGGCATGGGAAATGTCTAATGATGGAGAGTTAAGTTAAAAATGGAATGTAAAGTCATCTGTATCACTATAGGTGTAATATGTAGAGAGATCTCCATGGGTACACATATATATATAATGTATTTTACATATACTATGTTGATAAATATAGCTTATAATTATCTGTCCAATTATAGAGAGGAGAAAGACCAATGAAAATGTTAATAGCAGTTATGCATTTTTCCTTTTCCCACATCTTTTCTTTATTTGCCAGATTTTGTCCAATGAATATTATTAGCTAAAAGGCTTTGTGTTTTGTAAAGAGCAATGGCATTTTGTTTGGCCTTTCTCTGGTGGCTCTGCAGAGAGCAGACTGAGGAGAGTGAGAATGGACATTGGCCCCTGGCTGTGATGTTACTGCAGAAGCCCCGGTCCCTGCCTGTGACACCTGTTCTTGTCTGTGGACCTCGTCCCAGTGCTCTCGAGGCCACCATAGCATAATAGCGAAAGGATGTGGGCTCTGAGGCCAACCGGCTTAGGATTTGAAAACCACCTCTGCCAATTGCTATCTGTGGGATGTTGGCCAAGGCTCTTAACTACCCTGAGCCATGTTTTCTTAATGTGAAAAAATAAAGAAGGTAATAATTATACCTATCTCATTAGGCTGTTGTGGGGGATTAAATTAGTTAATACAAGTAAAATGCTTTGAACGGTAAGCAATCATTATTAGATCCTATCATTATGAGCATAACATGCTCTCTCTTTCCTTAGGCCACGATTTTCCATTTCCCCCTTCTCCTCAGACTAATTTCTGCTCACACTTCACATGGTCATAGGAGGCCCTCCCCCCTTTCACCACATTCTATTGGGCAAAATAGGCTGCAAGGCCTGCCCGCATTGAGGGGCAGGGAAACACAGCCTATCGAGATGGGGCAAAGTCGCGTTGCAAAGGAAAGGTGCAGAATCGAGGCCATGTTTGCAATCTTCCAGCACGGATGCCAAGAGAACCCTGCCAAGAAAACTATTGCCAGTGCTGCTAAAACACACATACTTTGGGTGGTTAAATTACCCAAGGGACCCTGTTCCAAGACAGCTTCGGCATCATCTCGTGACCTTCAACCCTGGTATTGCAAAACCCAGCTTTGCTATCATCCAGATATGCTGGCTGGTTTCTTGGCTGTAGCAACTGCTTTGTAAATGGGAAGGTTACAAAACGGGCTGGGCAGCTGAGCGTGTGATGAGGGACATGGGAGACCACGTGTCCTGGGGCCGCATTAGGATTTCTCAGTGGAGACAACTCCAGTTGGTTGGCAGATCTCAGCGGCTTGGGGCCACGGGGCTTGAGGTCTGGACGCCTCATATCCTTCAAATGCTGCCATTCTTGCTTTGCACAAGCATGTTGCTCAAAAAAGGGAGTCCCTCCCTCTGCCCATGAATGAGGCCTGCCTGCCAACACCAATTCCAGCTGTGAACATGTAATCAGCTCTTCTATGGCCCCAAAAGGGGAGTCCCAGAGGCCTAAATTTAATTTTCATGCATATTTGTCTTCTCCCTCCACTTTTATGCAAATACTATTTTTTCACCAACACAGGCGCCAACTGTTTTGTTTGGATAATTGCTCGAAGTCAACCCCAAACTACAGGGAGCTGCCTCTCTCAGAATGCGCATTTTGGTTAATTTTCAGTTAACCAAATTATATCTTCCTCAGCACTTCCTTCAGGGTTTCAGCGATGATTCCTGCAAACAGTTGATTCATTTTGAAGCAGTTTGACACCAACATCAGGTTTATTATCCACCGCGCTGGGTCAGCTGGAATGAGCAAAGGAAACCCTAGGCTCACAGCCCCATGGGTCATCTGCTGCTGCTGGGGCTTTTTTCTTTTTCTCCAAATGATTCTCTATTCAACTGGCCACAATCAGCTGGTCCTAGAGTGGCTCGAACATCCCAAGTAGAGGTTTGTGGCCATAATAGGGATGAGGGGAGAGAGCAAAATGAACTCTCGTAAAACAAAGATCTTATTTTTATGGAAATGAATAGGAACTCTGAAGTAAGGATGAGGCACGGAAAAGCATAAAATATGAACAGAACGTTTTAAAATAGAAGGTCCTCAGAAATGCTCCATATGGCCCGGCAGCATTTAAGGTAACAGACAACAGTCTCTGTTGCAGCTGCAAGTGTTCATTCCTGGGTCTCAGGACTCAGTTCACAAAACTGTACTTCCCAATTTGTCCTGGAGAATGCTTCCTTTGTCTAACTCCTGGGGCTGATCTCTTTAGGGTGAGGGAGAGAGTTAAATTAATACATTATTAATTAAGATCTGCAATTTTAATTAATCGTGTTTTGTTCTTAATAAAGTGGTAAATTATTCTTAAGTTATCATCATCTCCCCTCCTACCCTACTTAAGAGTTATGAAATAGTTATGAGTCAATAGTTCTAAAAACTTAATGCAGTTTTAGAGCCTATTTAGAGTGTATGGGTTTTAAATATTACAGCGTAGTAACATTGCAGTGCTCGTACCCGAAACATCAATCTACAAATGGTATAGGACATTAAAATGGCACCCCAAAAAGCACATACAGTTCACATACACCATTGATGCTAGTCAACAACTACTGTCTAAAGAGTCAACCAAAAACGTAAAACATTTTATAGAGACTTTTCCTTCCAATTTTTGCCATAGTATTAAAAGTGACTTGGGAAAACCATTGTGAACATCAAGTGAATCTTGTTATTTAGAATTCTCCATAGATAATATGCACCTCAATGTAGATGCATATTATGTAGGAAATGAAGATGTTTGATTCATTAAACATGAAACTAAGTTGTGTTGCAGGATTGCATCATAATATGTCATATGCCAAACTTACCCAAGGAGAGAGCCCCTTTTCAATATCCTGGGCTGGGGCATAACTCAGATCTTTGGATAGTGTCCTTTGTTTTTTCTTGATTTCCATCTTATATTTGAATTCTTACAATGAAATAGAAATAACAGAGGAAAGAGAGACACATATAACCCCACAAAAATCAATGAATCCATTTTTATATTTTTGTAACTGTTGCTTACTTTCTCCTTTAAGTTTGTAAACTCTGCCAAGACTTTTACCATGGGGTTGTATCCGTGTCTTTATTTTACTTTGCCTGCAGTCCTGATCAACTAATTTCATTTTTCCTGTCGCTAAACTGTATTTTTTTTTTTTTTTTTTGGCTGAATTGACTGGATGTTTGGCTTTGTGTAGACACAGCCTCACTGTAAGTTGGCCTCTTAATTGAATAATTCACCATGAAGACTGGTTTTCATCCTCAGTGTGTTGAACAGGCATCTAATCAACCATTAATTTCCTTTTTGTTGGATGAATATAATAACTATTTCTGTCTTTCTTTCTGATGGGAAACAGAGGCACGGAGGATTAGGGACTGTCCTAAATCAGAAAGGGAAGTTGTAGAATTCAGCTTCAGGAATCCCTATAGTATTTAGGAGTGAGGTGATGGAAAAAGGCCAGGATTTGGGGGGGGGGGCCGAAGAGATGGAGGTGAATGAGTGGCTATGTCTATCTGTGGGGTGCTAGACATTGTGGTAGGTACTTTAAGTCAAGCCTAGATGATTGTGTCTCCCAACAAAGAGTTGGGCAACCTTGGACAAGTCTCTTAACTTCTCTAAGCTATTTCTTCATCATCTGTAGAGTGGAACAGATAAAGTAAAACTGAGCAATATTTTATTTTCTTAGTAATATTTCCAGTGGAAAATATACAATTATTCATTATTGTTATCTGGGGCCTTGTCTCTATCACTCTTGTCTTCTTAATTCATTAAAATATGATAGTAAATTTTACCATATTTATGAGGATGAAAAGTCTTCATAACTTACCTTTTATTTTTATAAGCATCCCATTTATTTAGGAGAAATAGCACATGAAACTAATAATGCCCTTATGCATTTAGACATCTGTGGCAGAGAGACCAGTTTCAGCATGTGAAGAAATGCAGTTTCAGTTAATGTGATACAGTAGTGGTTAGTTTTGTTAAAGCTATTTTCAGTGGATGTCATGGAGATCATTTTGAATTACATTGGCCAAAAAGAGAGGTGTCTTATAGATCTGAAGTAATGGAAAATGGAGCCAGGACAAGATCTGTACCAGGGACTATGAGAACCCCTAGGATCTTGCACCTTGTGTCTCTCATTCCTCCTCTATCCCACCTTTATTTTATCAGAGTAGCTTCTTCAATGGAGACTGAAAATGTGGGGTCCAATAACTCACAGCTCCTATTTCCCAGCACCTCCCTCCAGAAAGGAATTGAGACATGGTCTCTTAGGTCCTAAGAACAAAAACCCATTGAGAGAGTGACTGTCCAAGGTTGGGTCAGTTGCACAAATTTGGACCCATCAACTGTGAACACGGAACATGGTACCATTTTGGATGATTTTTCCCACTGTAGCCAAAGAAGGAAAGAACCTAATATAACAAAAAACTCTCACTTAAACCACTTAAAGTCATAGGGTCATCGGCCTAAAGAAAGTGTATGTGTGAGTGTGTCTGAGCAGACAGAAAAAAAAAGATTGCTATGGAAGTTTAATAAAGCATTGCCAACAAAGACTTTTTTAGAATTTTCTTAAATACTTAGAATGATTACTTTATATGTTAATGCATTTACTTAGAAAATACTTATTGAGCCCTGACTGGTGTGGCTCAGTTGGTCAGAGCTCTGTCCGTGCACCAGAAGTTTGTGGGTCTGATTCCCACCCAATCAAAGCACATGCCCAGGTTTCAGGTTAGCTCCCTGGTCAGAGTGTGTATGGTACACAACTGATCCATGTTTCTTCCTCTCTCCCCCTCTCCCTCTAGAAAACATGCATATATAAGTATGTGTGTGCATATATATGTATGTATGTATGTATGTATGTATATATTTATTGGACACTCATAGAGTACAGCATGGAGTGGATTCAGAGAAGTGTAAACATGCAGATTCTTCTCTCAAATAATTTAGAACTATTTTGTAAAAAAAAAAATTAAAAAGGTGCACGTATTTCAGACTTTCAGTTGCAATGTGGCTCGTGCCCAGTGAGAACACGGAAACAAGCAGAGCCATTCGGAAGTCAGGGAGCTCTGCGCGCCAGGGGAAGGCTGCGCAGACGGAGTGTCCTCGCCTGGGCCTGGAAGGCCAGCGGGATGCGGACGAGCAGGCGACACCCCGAGTGGAGGGCGCTCTGCGTGGAGTCCGCACAGAGACGTGGACCCGGTTCCAGAGGAGGACGCACTACCAAGACACTGCTGGGCGTTTTGAAACATCACTACTTTGGGTAACTTTATTCCAGAGTTGCTGATACAGCAATGAACTTCCTGATATATGGTGTACACAGTTATTTTACCTAGCAATGCCCTTTTAAAAGACTGTTCAAAAGTCGACTTCCTCCTACTCCTATCTGATTATGCCTTGCTTTGAAACAAGGGTATGGATTGGCGAGACTGTACCATAGTTACTTGGTGTCTTCTCTATAATACAATAAAGGCAAATTGCTCCAGTGCTGAATCCTTCCTTCACGTGAATGATAATTTCTTTATTTAACAGAAACTTGTAAGTCAAGAGGTGTTGAATCCAGACTTTGATCCTGTTTTATGATTAGAAGTTACTATTTAAGAACAAATGTTTATGGAGCACCTGCAATGATGAAACTGACATATCCTGTCTCTCTCCTCAGGGAGTTTGGAGTAATTTTGAAACAAGATAATTCAATAAGCAATTTCAAGTGTTATAATAAAGCAAGTGCAAGGAACTGTGAGAACATAGAGCAGAAGGATCTAAGCAGCTTAGGGTTAGGAGGCAAACTGGAAAGAGGAGCAGAAATTGGTCAGAGGGACATGGGCTATGAAAAATATTCCAGATAGAAAGAAAATGTCCGAATGTCAAGGGACAGCATGTGAGTAGGACATATCCAAGAAACTGGAGAGAACCCTCCTTTCTCTTTCTCTCTCGTCCCCTCCCTCCCAACCCCATGACTTTGACAGTAAGGTCAGGGTGAGGGAGCTGAGACACATGCTCACTCACTACTCTTTCTCTTGCTTATATTCTTTTGGGATCTCTTAAACAGAAATAAATTCCACCTTAAAAAACAATGGTATTTAATAACTAGAACCTCATATCTCTAATATTCCAACGTAGAACTGGCTCTTTCAAGATTGTCAAGTAAGAAAGTTTGTTATCTACTTTTATGCTTACTATTAAACTCGTGTGACACTTTTTAGTTCCATTTAATTCTGCCATCACACTTCGCTTTGTATAACCCTTAGGGTTGTCAAAAAACCAAGGCCTTTGAGTTCATTGAGTTCTTTTAGTCTAAATCTTATGGCTAGAATTTTCATGGACTTGTTTTTCCATTCATTAGGAAGATCTTGCAAGACTCTGAGATGTTAAAATACGTGCTTTCTCTTTTCACTGCAGAAAGTTAGGCCTGCTAGAGGGAGATGGCATTTGTTCTAATGAGTACATGTTATTAAATTAATATTTTAATTGGGTTGCCTGGTTATTTTAACCCCCTGTGGCCTCGAGGTATATTCCTTAAGAGTGATCTCTCACCATAATGCCTACTGCTGCTTCAAAGAAGTGAAAAGATGTTTGTTAAAAGAGGAGATCATCACTCAAGATCATTTGCCTTGTTGGTGTCAGCTGTCAGCCTAATACATTTATTTGGACAACAGTAGGTTCTGACAGAACTTATAAAGTTCTCCTTCTCAGTTGTGAAATATGATGGATGTGCCATCCCGGTGACCTTTACACAAGGCCACATGTTAATATTCAGGACCTCCCTTTTGTTGGCCTTGAACAATGGCTGTCATTAAGAAAGCTCGGTTTGCCAATATGCCCTCAGTTAGGATGCTGGACCACTCCTGATTGGTCACCGGGAAGTATCGTGTGCCTTTGATGGCAATGACATGGAAGATGTATGGTCAAAGTGCTGTGCTGAGCACCACTGCTGTGCAGGGGAGAAAACCGCTCTGACCCAAACAGCCCTGCACTCAAACAATGTCGCACCAACCAAAGACAACATATTGGGAAGAAAAATGCTTGTAAACTGCGTGTGTTAGAAGATGTATTGGCCAGACGGCCATAGGGCAATCTTTGAACTATTGAAATCTTTAGAAATATTGTTTGGTTCTGAAACAATACTTACAAACCTAATTAATCAAGCATAGATGGTTTATTTTCAGGCTTTCCCCAGTGTGTTGCTTTAAGGCAAGAATAGGGTCTGTAGGGTTCTTTTTGCTGTTTCGCAGAGGCACGCAAAAACTCAGCATGGGCATTCATGTTCCTACAAGGTGAGGCTCTAAATTTCAAAATAATATCTACATAGGTCTCTGGTCAGCCCTTCAACAAAGGCCGGGGTTGGGGGTAGCCTGGATTCCTTTTTCAATTGTTCCTGACTCTGTATGACTCCCCCCCCCTTCTCCTTCATTTCATTCACCAGAATCACTTATTCACAGAATCTTTTAAGAAAGATATCATTCCTCTTGTGTTCTCTAGCTTGAGGGGAAAACAGTTTCGCTTTTTTCTTATAGAATAAACACAATGAAGGGTTGTTTTACTGAATATATGCTACTGAATGATGTGACTTAAGTTGTTTTCCAGTCTCAGTATCACATTTTAAAAGGGTCGTTGAGAAACTGCACATCCTGAAGGGGGAAGGGTGATGAACATAAAAACCATTTCATGTAAGAAGGCTAAGGTGCCGTCTGGAGTGACACCACAGGCAGGTAGCACAAGCCTTTTGTGTGTCAAGCAAGCTGTGGTTGAACTAAGCTAATCATTCAGATGAAAGAATTGTCCAAGTACTTGGTTGCATGCAAAACAGCGCTTGGCCAGAGTTTTAGGAAAACATGAAATATTACGCTGGGTCATGGCAGCTGAACTGCATGAATACAATCCCTGAGGGTCAACTCCTGGTTATTTATTTAGGGGCAGATTATGAACTTTGTGGATTATCCAAGTGTTCCCCACTGTGTCCTCCAGGGCTATGTCACTGTTCACCAGCTGGCTAGAACACGAAGCGCAGGAGAAAGGAAAGAGACTGAAACTCAACCCACAATTGTATGGCTTGAAAGCAATTCAGGGTAAAGATTTGGTGGGAGGGGAGATCCTCAAGCTTATTATTTATCAGAAAAATATAAATTAAAAACCATGATGTAGCACTGTTTTAGACCCACCAGAATGCTTAAAAATGGAAAACACAAGTGATAACAATTGCGAGCAAAGCGTGAGGAACAACAGGAAGCCTTAAGCACTGCTGGTGGGAGTTCAAACTGGTGAAAATCACTCTGGACAACAGTGGGCCTTGTATAATAAGGTTGAAGATATGCTGATCCCGTGACTTGTCTATCCCACCCCTAGAGAAACAAGAGCACATGCAGTAGAGGACCTTACAAGAGTGCTCATAACAGCCTTGCTTGTAATATTTACAAAACAAAACAAAACTGGGCTTTACCCATGTGCCCATAAGTAAGAGAATGGATGAATAAATTGTGGACATTTATACAATGAAACTGGGTGGCCTTGTGGCTATTTGTTTTCTTTAAACTATGTGTATGTATGTGTCATGTATACTCTTGGAAACATTATATTAAGTTATATAAAATTGCCTACATTTGACTATTTTAGTCCTGCAAAACAGCAATTTCACATAGTAACGTAATGTTTCAAAAAAATAAGAAGTAATAAAAAAAAATCTTCAGTGCAGTTTAAAAATTTCAGAGACTCAGAATTACTGGGGTGGAGAATATTTCAGAGATTGTTTTAATTCTATTGATGAGGAAATCAAAGCCTGGAGAGATATTTATTCAAGGAATCCACCAGAAGCCAAATGCATTGGCTTTCAAATTATAGCTTGTGTTTGAAATGATTTGTAATTTAGGCCAGAAGTTTAAAAACAAAACATTCCAATCTATACCCCTTGGCTGGAGATTGTCCGTGATTTAAGGCAACTGTATGGCTGATGGTGTCACGGGGAAGAGGTGGTGTCATGGGAGGAGGGTGAGGGCATCTCAGTGCTCTGCAGTTACCTTCTGCTGCGTGCAGGGGGCTGACTCCAGCCCCCTTACTAGGGAAAGAGGTGGTGGCATGATTTTGGGAGAAGGAACATCCTTCCTGTAGAAAGCAGGGACAGGCATCCTGATACCTAAAACAGTACCGGAGCTATGACAAGGGCCCCTCTTGTGGTCACCTCATTCTCCCACATCCATGGTAGACACCCATAATTTCCCCATGAACAAGATAGAGCCCTGGTACTTTTCTTAAAAAACTGATGCTATGGTAGCCCTGGCTGGGTGGCTCGGTTGGTTGGAGCATCATCCCGTATGCCACAAGGCTGCGGGTTCGATTCCTGGTCAGGGCACATGCCTGGGCTGTGGGGTTGATCCCCAATTGAGGGTATATGGGAGCCAACCAATTGATCTTTGTCTCACGATGATCTCTCTCTCTCTCTCTCTCTCTCATCAATAAAAACATTTCCTCGAGTGTGGATTAAAAACAATTGATGCCACAACCAATTGGGGTACAGGTGTTCGAGATGAAACTTGTTTGTCATCCTTGGTGGAGATAAGGCACTAGAGCTGGAATGGGTGATTACGGTGAACATTGACTTGTAAACAATTAGATATATAATTTATTTTTATGTTATACTGAATAAAAATGCAGCAAGGGAAGGAGACACAATGGAGGGCAGAGGGGACCATTTTGGAATGAAGTGGGGGAGTAAGCTTCTTTTAAAAACAATTATCTTTTAGATCAATTAAAATGAAGATTTTATTTTATTTATTTCTTCTCTGAGTTCTTCCTTTCCTTATTTCTATCTGAGTTTCTGACCTTTACTATTTTTCTCCTCCTTGGAGAATTCCTCTTAACACGTTTTGCAGAGCAGGCCTGTGAGCAATGAATTCTCTGTTTCTGTTTGTTTGTTTTGTTGTTGTTTTAATCTGAAAAGTATTTCTCCTTCAGTGTTGAAGGGTAATGTATTTGGGTATAAAATTTTAGGTTGGTGTTGTCTTTCCACATTTGGTAAATATTTCGTTCCACTCTTCTCAGTTGTATGGTTTCTAATAAGAAGTCCATGTTAAGTCTTACCCTTATTTCTCTACAAGACGTTTCTCCCCTCACCTACCACCTTAAGCTTCTTTCAAAATTTTCTCTGTGTTTGGTTTCCTGCAAATTAAATACAATATGTCTAGATGCAATTTTTTTCTTTCTGGCATTTAACTTGCTTAATGTTCTCTGAGCTGCCTGGATCTATGGTTTTCTGTTTGTCATTAAATATGGAAAGTTCTCAGTCATGGTTACTTCAAATATTTCTTCTGCCCCCTTCTTTCTTTTCTTCTTCTGGGATTCCAGTTATAATATGAATATTATATCTTATAAAATTGTTTCATAGTTCTCTTATGTTCTGGTCTCCTTTTTTCCCATTCTTTTCTCTTTTTGCATTTTAATTTAGGAATTCTTATTGGCCTATATTTATGCTCACTGATTTTTTTCCTTGGCCATGCTCAGTCTATTGATGAACCCAACAAAGACATTCTTTACTTCTGTTAGTGTTTTGTATTTGTAGCTTTTCTTTTTGTTGTTGCAGTATTTTATTTTTAATAAAAATTGCATATATTTAAAGTGTACAACATGATGATTTGGATACGTATATGCATAGTGAATTGATCACTGCAGTCAAACTAATTAACATGTAATCTCCTCTCATAGTTACCATTTCTGTTTGTGTGTGATGAGAGCACCTGAAATTTACCCATAGCATATTTGAGTATTAAATACAGTATTACTAACTACAGTCATCACGCTGTACATTAGAGCTCTAGACTTACTCATCCCACATAGCTGCAACTTTGTACCCTTTGACCAGCGTCTCCCCATTTCACCCGCCTCCCCATCCATGATATTTCCTGTTCTACTCCAACTTTTTTTGGCTTCCACTTCTAAGTGAAATCATGTAGCATTTAAAAATTATTTTTTAGAGTTTCCATGTCTTTATTTACCTTACTCATATGCTCTAATTTCTCTGTTAGAAACCTTAGCATATTAATCATAGTTATTTTAAATTCCTTCTCTGGTATTTCTAACATCTGTGTCATAGCTGAGTCAGGTCCTTATGCTCACTTTGTTTCTTTAAATTGTATTTTTTCTTGCATTTTGGCATATCTCCTAAGTTTTTGTTGAAAGGCTAGCATGGAGTATGAGGTAATAGGAAGTGAGGCACACAGATCTCTGGTGTGGGGTCTCTGTTCATCTGGCTAGGAGTTGGGCTGTGTTTAATGTCCGTTGTAGCTGTAGGTACCAGAGGCTTCACATTTCTCCAGAGTTCTCCCTTTTGTCTCCCCTCTGGACTTTGGGCTTCCCTGACTACTGTGCCTGAGAGAGAGGCTGCACCTTGCAGCTCTTTCAACTGAAATCCACTGTTACTACCCTGGAGACCTGTTCGAGATGATAAGGTGGGGGGAAGGGATTAAATCTCAGCCTTTTAGAGGGTCTACTCTCTGGCTGTGACCTTCACCTGTGTTTCTTAGCTTTTTTACTTCCCCTTAGGTGAGACAGGAAGGCTAAAAGGGGATGGACTGGGAAAAATGCCTATCCCTTAGCTGGGATGAGGCTCTGGTATGACTTCGTGATGGAGAATGCTCTGAGCATATTTTACAACTATTGTCCTTCCCTTCCCGGTGTCAGAGCTATTAAAGGATCTTCCTTAAATCCTCCGCTTGAGAAACTGGTGGGGTTCTTTTAGGCAAAACTCACTGAAGTGTAGGGACCCCCTAAAACTGCAGTCCTCAAGTTTCTCACTCTCAAGCTGATGTACACTGAGCCTCCAGCAAGTCACTCAAATTTCCATTTCAATGTTCCTACCAGTGTATGGATCCAGAGGCTTCTATTCCAGCCAAACAGATCTTGATTTGACTCTCCAGAGACTGTAGTGGCCTTTGCCCTGCAAGCTCCGTTCTCTGATGAGTCCAAGAAAAGTTGTTGATTTTCAATTTGTTCAGCTCTTTCTTGTTGTAAGAATAGTTGTGCCAATTTCCAAGCTGTTTCCATGTTGGAGCTGAAAGCTGGAGTCCATTTCATGAATTTTCCCCATCAACTTTATTATCACTATCCCCATTTTACAGATGAGGAAAACCAAGGCCAGACTGTTTGGCTCTTAAGCACTATACAAGGCCACCATGCGCATCCAAGTTGCCATCCCTGCACACTTGGCTGGCTAACTGCCTTCTAACTGGCGTCTGTTCTTTTCTTCTGCCCACTTTCCCTTCAAGAGGTTATTCAAACGTAAGCCTTGCTGTCGGCACTCACCTATGTGCACCTTTACCAGCTTTCCATGGTCCACTGTGTAACCTCGGACCTGCGCCTTCCCTCCTGCTCACTCCTGTTCGCCACTGGGGCCGCGGTCCCAGGAACGCGTCTCAGTCCTTGCTGGGCTGGTGCTCTTTCTCCCCACTCCTGCCTGAGCCCTTTTCAGCCTTTGGATGGGTTTCAGATGAAATGTTACCTTCACAGGTCTCTACTCACGGTTGTCTGCCTCAGCCCCTCGTTTTTCCTTTGCGGTCACTCTCTGCAATTTGTAACCCCTGAGTTGTGACCTATTTTCCCATCTTCCCCAGTAGGTTGTAAGCTCCATGGGGGTGGGGCCCTGTTTACCTTATTTTATTGTTTCCCCGGGGCCAAATGCAGAGCAAGGCACAGAGTAGGCATTTAGTAAACATTTTTGAGTGAAGGAATGAGTAAAATGAGGCGAACTGAATAGATGGAAAATATATTATTTCCCACATGAGTCCTAATTGCTGAAAGAAGCCTTTCAGGAGCTACAGAGGGAAAGAGAAAAAACATTTTCAATAACAATAGCGCCACCATCACCAACGATAATAGCCCAGGCTTGCTGAGTACTTCCGATGTGCCAGGTACCCCTGAAAGCCCTTGTTTATTAACCCCATCTGCATCTCAGCCCTGTGTGGTAGTGACATTTTAGGAATGGGGAAACTGAGGCAGAGAGCATGTAAGTACCTTGGCCTAGGTAACACAACCCAGGAAGGGATAAAACATAGATTTGACCCAAGAAGTCTGGGCTCAGAACTTGTGCACTTGGCTTCTAAGCTCACTGCTGCTCAGGGCTTGATACATGCCAGGCTCCTCCATGGACCCAACCCCATTAGCTTAAAAACATCTCTCTCTCACTCCACAGCCGGGAGAAATGGTCACTGTGAGGTGGTGGACTGTTAAACTCCATAATGTGGTCTAAGGGTCCTTTAAAAAGTGTATCATTGGAGTTCTTATCATTAAGGCCCAGGTAAGGTTTATGTTTGGTTGTAGATTGCAATAGATGAAATCTGTTAGCTTTCGCCCCTATTTGTGCCTACGGGAAAGGGCAAGGTGAGCTTTGGGGAATGAATTGTCTCTGGGTTTCATTTCTCTTCCTAGGAGAGTTGCTTCTAGTCTTTCTATAACACGAACATACTGGGGTGAAAAGCCTGAGAGAGTGGGAGAGGCGGAGTGGGGATACAAACACGCAGACGTTGTAGGCTGAGGGACAGCTGCTAGGAGTGGGCACTAAGGGAGCAGCACCAGCTCGCAGGCTCTCAGAGGGGCTGAGCATGGGGGAGCTGCCGGCGTCGTGTTTTTCTAATGAATAGAAATGGACAAATCAGCCTCTGTCAGGATTTAGCATGAGCCGTTTTGCAGCCCAAGAGAAAGATAAATTGCTTCTGTGAAATGCATTTAGCTCCGAGGTTTATTTTATTGTACCTCGCAATCTCCCATCTGCCACAATATTATCTCAGATGAAATTAGCAAAGGATGGGAGCCCTGCGCTGCAGCAGGACAGGCGGAGCTGCCCGCACAGGAGGACACGCACACCTTGCACACCTTGACTGGGCGGGGGGAGTTACTCTACCCAGACACCGGGCAACAAGTGCCTCCGCAGCTGGCCAGGGCTGAGCCGCCCCGGAGTGAGCGGCCGCGGGGAGAGGGAGCCCGGGGAGTGCTGAGAGCGTGTTTCACAGCCAATGCCAGCCATGGGCACGGCGGGGGACTCAGCAAAGGTGCCCTTTCTTCTGCGCGTGAGAAGTGATGTGGGTGCATGCCCTGGGGCCTAAGGCCTGGCCAGCGGGGGCGGCCTGGCCGGTCAGGAGTCGTGTTTTGTTTTGTTTTTTTTTAATTTTTTTTTTTTTAATTTTCAATAACAATAATGAAATTGTGGACATTGGCATCCTTCTCATCAAGCCCAGCTCATGGCAGCCACTGGCATTGATGGTGCAATGGAAAAACAAAAACCCTTCGAAGTCTAAGGCCTGGGTCCCAACCCCAGCTTCTCTGATGCTTGACCAGTGTTGGAGACAAGATGCTTAGTCTCTGACCTCAGTAAAGGGAATAAGCTGAAGTGTTTCTCTCCAGCTCGTGGGGTCACTAGTGTGAAGGCAAATCGAATGTAAGGGAATATGTAATTGTAAGTGTGTGTCATGCTGGTGTCTGAAGTGAAGGCTGCCTGCGGGGAGGTAACGCTCTGAGGCTCTAGCGTGTTCATGATTGTTTGTACTGACTGGGGCTTGTAACAAACACACCAAAACCTGCAGTGAGGGAATTAGACCAGTGGCTCCCTGGTTGCACATTGTAATCTTTGAGGGCATACAAACTACAGATACTGGATCCCGGGCCCGCATGTCTGTGTTGCTCAAAGCATGCCAGGTCCTGGGTAATGTGTAGCCAGGATTGGGAAATGCTCAGTTAGGCTTAAGCGATGTGCAACCTAACAAAGAGCACTGGACTTTAAATCATGAGCAATGGATTTTGGCTCAAGTTCTGTCACTATCTTGGTGGATACATTTGAAAAATTTAAAAAAAAAAAAAAAAAGACTGGGAGCCATTGAAGATTGCAAAAGACACTTCCATTTCCAACAGCCTCTGTATGATGCCAGAACTACTGGTGGTTCTAGTCCATGTTTTGCATTTTATCAGGCTCTTTCCTCAGATACTTAACCGGTTTGCTCTTTCATTTCCTTCAGGTCTATACTGAAATGTCACCTATGTGGGTCTCTCCCAACCTTTCCTGCTTTATTTTTCTCCTTAGGACTTACCACCAGCTGACACTTACACATTTCTTCATTTGCTTATTTTAAAGCCTACTGCCCTTCCCCACTCCCTTTCTCAATACTTTGCAACAGTTGATTTCTCAGCCATTCAGTTATGAGGGAGAGACTTAAAAAGTCCTGGCGTGGGCAGGTGCGTTCCGCGTCCTTGAGTGCCGCTCGCACCTTCCTTGCGCTCCAGGTCCTGCTGCGAGACCTTCCCCTGCCACTGGGCCCTGCGGGAGAAGCCAGACCCCCTTCGCCCCTTCGAGGGTCTCCGGGGGTCCCCGAGGCCCAGCTGGAGGAGAGGATGGCAGCCGCAGCAGGGCTCTGGCCAACCCTGATTCCCCAAGTGGACTCCAGGGCGCACGGGGAAAGCGCGTCTGCAGGGCGCAGTTGCCATGGCACCAGGGATGCTCCCGAAGCATCCTGAGCCCTGGCCGGCGGGGGAGGGGGGAGGCCAGGCACCTCCCTCCTCGGCAATCTGGCAGGAGCGCCCTCCCTGACTTGCCCGGCTCCTACCCATCTCCCCTGCAAGCGGTTGATCGGGGCTCGCTCTCCTCCCCCTGCCGCCCACCCGGGCGCTCCCATCCGGCCTGTTCACAGGCCCCCCTAGCCGGGGTGAATGCTCACTTGCACTGACCGCTGCGAGGGGATTGTTCGGCCAGGGCTGCCCATCTTCAAATCAATGCCCGCCCAGAACAACAGAAAGGGCCTCAGATGTACTGGTTTCCACAGGACCATTGTTAGGCTTTTGTGAAGCAGTTTGGAACCTAATAAATAATGTCAAAAGTCTCTATCGCAGCCAAAAAATGTTCCTTTTGAAGCATTTCTAATAGTATTTTTGTTCTGTGGTGTCTCCCAGTGTCACAAAGAATTTGTGCCTCACAATGGGAATGGGGGACATCGCGTGCCACTCCGCAATGCGCCTGCAGGGCCTGCGGGGACCCCTCTTTGTTTAGCTCTCGCAGGTAAACGGTTTCAGTTACCAGCTTGGGCTTTGGATGAAGGGTGTTTTCTAAAGGGCCTTTTGAATTTCTACACAGAGGTTTGGAAAACCCAAGGGCATGTTTGAAATTTAATAGTTAACATGAAATTTGGTTACTCCCGAGCTCCCAGGAGAATTCTTCAGCCTATAGCCAGGTTTGGGTGTCAGAAACCTGAGGCCGGATCCTCCTCTGAGGCCTGAAACACTTGGAATGATGTTTAATGCAAAGGAGATACTGAATGTTCTTATCTGTAATAAAAAACTCTGGAGCATCTTAGGGGAAGCTTTTTATCAAGCTTTAGGCACGTGTTTTTTATTTTAGTTAAGTTAAACATAGCAGAGATTGGCTTTACCAGATGATTTTATGGGGTTTTTGTTGTTGTTGAATGTAGTAGAGTTTTTCAACATTGAGAAACACAAATTAATGTGACCAATACATCAATGTACACTCAAATTCTTTTAAGTTTTCCCATAGACTTGGATGCATATAGTTTGAAACATAGAAGTTGTAAAATCCTACAGCATTTTCCCCTTCAGTTCAAATATATATATATATATATATATATATATATATAGTATGCCTACATTTAAGACTTATCAAGTCTACAGTCCAAATTTAAGTCTCAAAGTTTCAGTAGGAATAAAATGTTATAACCAGCGACTGTGGAACGTTTAGGAGTCTGTTTAGTCCTCTGAGAACAATTTGATTTCTTTGAATATTAACATTCCCTAGGAGTAAGGCACTTTAAAAAAAAAAGGTATCCTTGCCCGGCGGGGTGTGGCTCAGCGGTTGAGCAATGACCTAGGATCCAGGCGATCGGGGTTCGACTCTTGGTCAGGGCACATGCCCGGGTTGCGGGCTCGATCCCCAGTCGGGGGCGTGCAGGAAGCAGCAGATCAATGACTCTCTCATCACTGATGTTTCTCTCTCTCTCTCTCTTTCTCTCTCCCTCTCCCTTCCTCTCTCTGAAATCAATAAAGATATATTTTTAAAAAAAGGTATCCCCAAATTTTAGAGCTTTTCTTGTTCCATATTAATATGATTTTACAATAACTATGTTTTTACTTTTGCTTTTATCGTTTATATATAACCTGATTTTATTACAAGAGCGTGTTTATTATCTGTGGTGGTTGCTATGGGTTCCTGAGGGTGGGATGGCATCTGCTTACCAGAGTCACATGACAACTATAAATTTGACTTCATGCCATTTGGTTGGAGAAAAGTGTGTGGCCAAACTCATGGGTTTTATGTAAAATTCTTATTCTAGAATATTTTAATTCATTATTAAATTATGAGTTTATGCAACTAATTTTTTTTCAGGTAAGAAATCATTGATTTAAGTGGTTCTAAAACAACCAACAATTTGTAATGGTCAATTTCAGGAGTAGAACTTTTTTTTTGATACAGTAAATGGATTCTCTTACCTGAAGTGGGAAATAGCACATTTACTAAAAATACAATACAGAAGAAGCACTTCTGTTCAGAACTGAGAAAAGGGACATAAGCTAAGATGTAAAATACGTGATAGCCTGTATTCTCAAGCAGTTTCCCAAAGCTATATCACTGTATCCTGTATTATTCAAGCTAGTACCTAGGTACAAATGACTGTGTGTGTACTCCATGCATACATATAACAGCTGTCCACCAGATTTTATACCATGCTGTTGGTCCCAAAGCAAGGTAAGCATAGAAACTCTACTTATATTCCCTTTACTCCTGATATCAAGGTGCAGAGTGCGAGGTGGTAACTGCGGGTTGAGGACATGCAATATGTTTAAACTCTTTGAAGAGCAAAGCAGGGTCAGAGATTATTACCACGTAATTCTATTTGTTTGAAACAACATCATCCCTGTGGATGAAGGCTCAGGAAATAAGGGAAGGGAACGCAGTTTTGAGGTTTTTACCAAAGATGAGAGCATTTTTCAAGGTCAGTAGGAGCTGACTGACATCAGACTTGTGGAAGGGATGGGGATGCGGCAAAGGGACAATTAAGAAAAAGCTAAGGTACTGGGGGCAACCTGGATCTAAAGCACTTACTCCTATAAATGTGACCTGAACTTGGCATCACTCCATTGTTTGGCTGGAGTTTCTTCACGGTTAAATTGGCATAATGTGTTTTGTTTACTGCAAGGATAATTTGGGATCGAGTTTTCTATCAAATGAAGCATTTTGGAAAGCAAGAGCATTATGCAGATGCAAATCATTGTATTTTGACTAATATCAACAAAAATTAGCAAAAACATTGTCATTGGTTATTAACCAGCAGGGCTAGTTTAAGGGCCTATAGTTCCAACTGCCTCACACTGACGGTGAGCACTATTTCTGGTGATCATGTGATCACGTCCCTTTCTGAGAAGCTTTTCTATACCCTGCTTTCAACCTTCATCACAGGTATGAGGTAAGGCGTAGCATCCCGTTTACTGATGAGGAGACTGAAACGCAGAGAGACAGAGCAATCTGCCCAACGATTGCCTCCAGCACCCATGCTCACAGACATCCTGTATTAAAAAACAATGTAGGCAGCTGACAAACTAACACTATTATATTCAGAATCTACAATTTAGTAAAGTTCAATGTAGAGTACAGCATGCCAGTTTGGCAGTATCTCATCGTGTGATCTCTTAGCCCAAGTCTGAAACTACGCAAACAAGGGAGAGATAAAGCAACGTGTTTGTAACTGCAAATGTGATGTTGAGGAGTCTAAGACATGCAGGGACCCAGGGAAGAGGTGGTTGTCAGGAGAAGACTTGACATTAAGAAAAATGCTCCAGACTTCTTAAGGTGTGTGGCAGGCCTCTTGGACAGCCCAAAGCCTTTGTGAAACACTCTTCCATGCATCATTACTTTCCCAGAACGAGTTGTTTTTGCCATGTCTAGGCTCCTTCTCCTTCTGCTCCCTCCATATCCTGCAACCTGTATTTTTTTCTCCTCTATGGAAATCAGTCTGATTTTGTGAGTCAGTGATATTGGGATCAATTGGGAAGTGTTTATGGGTTACTTACGATCCTAGGTGGTCATTGTGCACGATTTGAGAAGCGTGATTCCACTCAATCAGTGTAGTTGAGCATTCGCCATGTGCCGGGCACTGGCCTTGGTGCTGAGAGTGTCGACTAAAAAGAACACAGTCTTTTTGCTTGACCAGCTCAACCTAGTATAAGATTTAGTCTTTTAATTCATTCTATCAAATTTATTGGACACTCACTTACATGCCAGACACTTTTTGCTGGGAATCTAGAGTTGAAAAGTCATTTTGGTCAAGTAAAACCTAGCTGGTGAACATTAATGACACAGTAATGTTCAACTCTGTAATCCATTAGCCATGATTCTGAAATCGAGAATCTCTGAAAATTGAAAGTTCTTTTATTACTCATTTGGTGTTATCACCCCAAATGAAGTAAAGTTACTTACAGCCTTTATTGATCACAGTGTGAATATTCATATATTTTGATGAAGATGTATTAATATATTTGAGTTGGGGATGTTACCTGAGACCCTGGTGGATAACACATGATTTATGCATCACTACATAATATATAGTTTATACACCATAATATACAAACAAATTTAAGTTCCAAGACTCAACTGACCTGAAGGGTTTTGGAAAAGGATTTTGAAGTTGTTTAATGAATAAATACAAAGGAGACTTAGGGAAGCAAAAGGGCAGTTTGGGTTAGAATAATCATAGAAGGCCTCACATGGAAGGATTTAAACTTGACATTGGAGAGTGTAGGATTTGAAAGTAATGGGTAGCACAGGAAGTAGCAACCAGGGACAGATCAATGCTTATGTGGCCCGAGCCTAGATATTTTGAGGGGGCCTCTTTAAGGAAAAGAATCATGACTGTAGTTAGGTAGAGGGCCTGGGAAGAGCTTTTGCAAACGAATGGCCCTGAGGCTTAAATTTCACTAGTTTCTTAGTAAATTTATCTTTGAGCAAGACCAAAGCATAAATGTTGATACATGGGTGAGAGAAAGAGGAGAGAGGGCTTGGGTTCTTGTGGGAGAGTGGAATGAATCTTACCATTTTTATTGGTTTAAGATTTTGAAAATTGATAACCAAAACAAGCTTCTTTTTTTTTTTTAAATCCTCACCTGAGGATATTTTTTCCATTGCTTTTTCAGAGAGAGTGGAAGGGAGAGAGAAAGAGAGAAAGAGAGAGAGAAACATCAATGTGTGAGAGACACATTGATTAGTTGCCTCCAGCACACACCCTGACTGGGGCCAGGATGGAGCCTGCAACCAAGGTATGTGCCTTTGGACGGAATCAAACCTGGGACCCTTCAGTCCATGGGCTGACGCTCTAACCATTGAGCAAAACCGGCTAGGACAACAAGCTTCATTTTTAAATCTAGGCATAATATGTATGGCTGTTGGAAAATAGTCCAAAGATTTTTAAAAATCCAATTGTGAGTATATTTCAGAATGAATGACCTTCCTCAGTTTTCTCCTGTCTGGCTCTGTAGCTAGTCAATTTCTAAAGCTTAAAGAAGATTTGACAATTATAAATAATTTAATATACTTAAATTGCAAACTCATAAATGAAGAGAGAAAAGCTGAATTTTATTTTGAAATCTCCCTTTCAAATAGACTATGTAGGCATAGCTTGTCTTTAGATTTCACGAGATAGGCTTGAATTTAAAAAATTTTTAAATGATGAACACTTTAAGATTAAAATGAAAATTTCAGTCTATTAGATTCCATAGCAACACTCCTTCCCAAAGCTATACACAACGATTTATATTTACTCATAAGCACAATGCTGATGTCAGTGTTTATGGGGTACTTACTATATACCACATAGTGTTCTGATTCCTTTATCACAGTATGTCTCCACCCTCCTTTTTAAAAAATTGTTTTGTTATTGCCACATGCTTGGTTGGTTTCTTTTATTTATTTACTTATTTATTTATTTTTAATAGCTTTATTGAGATATAATTCACATACCATACAAGTCACCCATTTAAAGTATACAACTCACTGGTTTTTAGTATATTCACAGATATGTGCAACCATCACCACAGTCAATTTTACATTTTCACCCATTCAAATAGAAACCCTGTACCCTTTGGCTATCATCTCCCTATACTCCCCTTTCCCCCCATCCTTCCCAGCCCTAAACAATCACTAATTTACTTTCTCTACACACTTCCCTATTCTGGGCATTTAAAATGAATGGAATTATATAATATGTGGTCTTTTGTGACTGGCTTCCTCCAATGAGCATAATTTTTCGAGATTAATTTATGTTGTAGTATGTGTCAGCATTTCATTCCTTTTCATTGCTGAATAATATTCCATTGTGGCCATAGCACATTTCGTTTATCCGTTCTGCAGTTGCTGGACACTGCGGTTATTTCCACTCTTTGGCTGTTATGAATAATATGGCTGTAAATATTCATGTACAAGTTTTTGGGTAGACATCCGTTTTCATTTCTCCTGGAGGTGGGCTCTCCTTTAATCCTCCCAGTACTTCTGTGGTCTGTTGCTATCCCCTCAGGTAGAAACTGAGAATAGTGAGGTCAATTTCCTTGTCCAAAGTCACGTGGCCTGTACAGGAACCAGGCCATAAACCTAAGCATGTTAACTCGAATTTCCTATCCTGCTTCTCTCTAGATCAGCTTTTCTCAGACGGGTTTCTAAGCTTTCCTCTTAAGGGTATCTAATAAATTGCACAACAGTAATAACTACCGTTTAAATACACCCTCCTATCTCCCCAGCCATTTACCCAGCATCTGACTAAATGCTACAGATATTTCCTAAAGTGCGCCCAGGAAATAGAATTCTTATAAATGTGACAGTCTGCCTGCAGTTAGCACCACCTGCATATTTTACATCATTTAAAAAAATCAAATTTGTTTCACTTTGTCCTAAATTACACTTATCTTTCTAATACACAGTGTGAGTGGATGTTTGGAATGGCAAAGACCATTCCGAAACTGTTGATTAATTAATCCTCTTGGGGTAGATCCCCTCCCCCTTAATTCTTTGGGATGAAATCAGTATTGCATGTTAGTTGATTCCTTCCCACACCTCCTCTAGGTTAAAGTTGAATTCTTTGAGATCGAGGTTTTTGTGTGTGACTTAAACAATGTTCTCTTCACATGTCCTTGCATAAGCCCAACAATTGCTTGTTGACCCATTTTAACCCCTTTTGAGCGTCATCTTCAAAGTGTAACTGTCCTTGACAATGAAAGAGACCTTCCTATTGTCTGGTCCTTCCAGGCAATCTTTAGCATGAAGCTAAATGGCTTTCAGATGGAGGAGTTGGCCAGAGGAAGGAGACAAAGTGAGCTGTTGTTCCTGAGTGACTTTGCTAAAGTTTCCCTTTTCTCTCTCAGAATGGTGCATTTCTATAGAAGATGACAGACGTTTTGACAGGTGCAATATGCTTTGAACTGTTGTGTCCGATAACTCTTTTGTCTTGGGATTTCCCAGCAGAGTGGTACATCTTAGGATGCTGATATGCATATTGTTTGCTTTTTATTTCGTGTGATGAAGCCTTCCTTCTCGCTTACCCTCCACCTCACTCTTTAGGCCTTTTGCACACATGTCACTAATCCAGATGGGAAGGCAGCCATTGATGCAGGAAACTCTCCCGTAGCCTCCCCCCACCCTTTCTTTCCCCTCAAAATGGAAATTACTTCTTGCATAGTTTTCTCATTATTGTGTTTTTTTTAAAAAAAAGAACAGAGGAAGAAATTACTTAGAGACACACAAAACACAGTGGCACATTGGAGGCAATGGCTGGCAGAGCTAAAACCCTAATAGCAATAATACCTAATATATATTGAGACCCAACAAGTGTCAGATGTTATGCTATGACCTTGACACACATTGTCTGTTGTGAAAACAGTAAAAATTACCTTTGGCCTAGTAACCCAATGACAACCGCTGTTTACATTTTAGAGCATATCCTTTCACACATTTTTCTTAGCATATTACATTTTAGTACTATTTTTGAAAAAAATGAGCTCATATTACATACCTTGTTCTCTAAGCTTATTTTTCCCCCTATCACAATGAACTGTGGATATCTTTGCAATAGCAACAAATGGTGATCTTCATTTATCTACAGAAAATTTGATTGTATCATCATAATTTAGTTAACCAATTTATTATTTGGGGATATTTTAGGGACTTCCACATTTCACCATGGCAAATATTTTTGCAATGGATATGATGAATATACTTCACATATCCTTAGACGCACTTTTATGATTATTTTTATAACATAAATTCCTAAAAGTGGAATTGCTGGTCAAAATGCAGGCAAGATTTAACTTTTGGTTATTTTCTGCCTCTGTCTAAAAGGATTCCTTGGGTCATTGGGGAGAAAAAGGGACATCTGTAATATTTTAAACAAAAATAAAATTAAAAAAATAAATAAATAGATTTTTTTTTTTAATTTTTAAAAAATAAAAGGATTCCTAAGCATTTTATCTGACATGCTCTCTGACTTCCAGAACTAAAAAATAATGGTAACATTAGTTAGAAAGGATTTAGCCTAAACCAATAATAGACACCAGAGATCCTAAGTTAAATCATTTTCTTTTCTACTTTTTATTATGGAGAATTAGATCTACTTAGATTTTTCTGCTTTGGTATAAATGTGGAAAATTTTTATTTGACAAAAAAACAAACAAACAGGACTTCTAACTAAAAGTGGGGACTTGCAAGTGTATAACGGGACAGTAGAACCTGCTCCATATTTAAAGTGGTATGAAAACAGAATCGTAACATTGCCCAACTTTTCCCCCTGGATGTACTTTTGTGCATTTCTATTAAATGGGGTCATTCCCAGAGCCTTGTTCAAAATGTGACTAAGAATGATAGGCTGAACCTGTTTTAAAATAAAATAAAAATTGCCTCATTCTCTGTAAGAAATGATTTTATTTTTTTGTTTTAATTTATAATTTTCCTTAGTATTAAAATTCTAAAATGAACTTACAGAGAGGTAGTTTGAGATTTGGGGTTTTGCTAACATAAGAAATAGTTAAAGGAGATGTTGAGATGTTTATGTATGCTGCTTCCAAAACCATCTAAAGATACGCTTACTTACAAATAAAAAGCCTTACCACGCAAGCAGCATCAACCTGAAGTCAGCGAAGAGCCAGATCTGTCCCAAGTGTGACATAAGGACGTCTAGTTTACAGAGCATCTGAAAAACCAAAATACTCGGCTCTGAAGAAAATGATGAAATACAGCCACTGTGGTTTGGATTGGGGAGAAGAAAGGACAAATTCAATTGAAATGTTTATTGAAAATAACAAGTAAGAGTCCTTGCCATTTTCCAATAAGGACACATGAGATGAAACTGCGCCAAGTGCTGAATGCCATTTTTACTTCTAGTTGCTTCCCCTGTAAATGGGACAGCGTAGGCTGTTTACTTAGGGCCCCCACCCCTCCCCGCCACCTCCAGCCCCTCTGCTTTGTTTCACTGGGTGACCGGCCGCAGCCTGACCGGCCCCCTCAACAGCGAGCCGCTCAGGCTGTGACTCCTGCTACACGGGGGACTTAGCCAGTCCCCCTGCGCGGCCGGGCCGGAGCAGCAGGCCGCTGGCCGTGTGGCCCGCCGGGGTCACGTGGTCTGCTGACCTCTGCCTGGGCTCCGTGCCTCTGCCTAGTAACAGCTGATTAATGGGCATGGTGACTTTCAGAGCCCATCTCCCCCGTCGCCTGAGCTTGAAGACTTCCTCATTATCTTGGGCCTTTCACCGCTGCCCTTCGGAGATTTTACTCACAAATTAGGTTGAACAAAGTCTTTTCAAAGAAAATTATTTTCGGTGTTTGGTCATCGGGGAGCAGAAGGCTGGATGGTCATTTGCTTCAGTGAACAGGGTGTGGGAGGCAAGTGGCGATTAGGGAGACTGGACCCGGCCGGGGCCTCCTCCCTCCTCTTTGCTGCAGGGCTGGGTTTGCAGAAGAGGCAAGAGGACAGAACTATCGCTCTAGTGACGAGTTGGCCTCACACTTTACTCTTTTGGGAGGAGGGGGTCGAATTTCTGATTTTCTGCTCGGACAGAGGTTATAAACACACTCATTTATAGAGCTTTAGGATCCAGTAGCCATCTGGATTCACGGCCGGCCCTGTGGTTGTCTACCTACCAAGTAGACTTTCTCTGCTTCTTAGTAACAGAACCGCACTTTCATTCAGAGCAGCAAGATGCTAATTTAAAAATATTCTCATCTCCATACTTCCTTGTAGCTAAAGTAGGTGTGGGAACCTGTTCTGGTCATCTAGTTATAAACAGAATTCTCCTGGAAAAGCTATCATTTTCTTGATCAAAAGGAACAGATTCAGCTGGCGCGTCTTTTGTCCTTTGCTTCTCCCCTTCTTCATGTTTCATGACAGATGCAGGGCCTGGAGGTGGACCCGCCGTCTCCTCGCCATGAGGATAACAGCTACCCGCTAAGGATGGTGAGGCTGGAAGCTAGAAGGAAACCGGGTCTTTGATGACTTCCTGAGCTAATGTATGAGCCCTAATATCTCCACCCTTGGACTTCTTGTTACGTGATAAAAGTTAAACCCTTATTTGGTTAAAGCACTAAAGTAGGTCTGGTTTTTGCTACATGTAGTTGAATGTAGCTCTGATTGCCGTTGTTCAAATTTTGGCTTCATCATTTTCCACTCGGGTGATGTTCTCTGAACCTTAATTTCTTCATCTACCAAATGGGGTTGACAATACCTGTCTCTACTTCAAAGGGTTACTGTGAGGATTTAATGCAATAGGCAATGTCTGTCAAAGTCTTAGCACAGTATCCGATACATGGAAGGTATCAATATATATTAGCATTATTATTATCATTATGAATTTAGCTCTGGCAGCCATTGCCTCTGATGTGCCATTGTATTTTTGCTCTGTGGTGTTTTTAAGTTAATCCTATTTTTTAGGATTCAAATGATGATCAGATATTTATCCATTTATGCTGAGATAGCATTTGACACACCATTTCTTTCCCATCTATTACACATGTGCCTAGTCCATGGACAAATCGCTAAATCAATAAACAAAGTCAAATATAAACAGTTCAATATCACTGCACTATGGTCTGAGTGGCTGTTTCAGTTTCCAGAGGGTTGAAGAAACTAGACTTGAGTTCAAGGGGAAAGAAGCATGATTTGAATCCAGATCCTCCTTAGGCTCCTCTGGATTGTGACAGGTTCTCAAACTTTCCTTACTTTTGATGTCATTGACCATTTTGAGGAGTACTGGTCAGGAATTTTGTAGAACATTCTTCAGTTATGATGTTTTTTGCATGATTAGACTGGGGTTATGGGTTTTGGAGAGGAAGGCCACAGAGGAAAAGCCCCATTCTCACTGCATTATGTCAAGGGTAGATACTATCAACATGACTTAGTGTTGAGGTTGGCCTTGATCACTTAGCTGAGGTGGTCTCTGTCAGGTTTAGCCACTGTGAAGTTATTCTTTTGGTTCCCTTTTACATACTGCAGTCTTTGGAAGGAAGTCTCTATGGGCAGCTCACACATAAGAGATGGAAAGTGATGGTCTACCTCTTTGAGGCATGAGTATCACTTGTATGGTTTTGCCAGTGTAAGTTGTTAATGCTTTGGTTCATTTTGTATCCAGGAACCTCCTTGAATGTTATTAGTTCTTTTAGCATTTTGCATTTCTTGAGTTTTTATTGTAAATCATTAGATCACTTAATTAAGATGATATGCCTTTTCTCTTTCAGTCTTTATGTAGGTCAACTTTCATTAGGCTGTGATATGATAAGAAACATTTCCAAATCTCCAGGCTTTACAAAATCAAAGATTTATTTCTTGATCACATTTGCCCTTCAGTAGCAGGTTGCTTGTGGTTGGCTACAGCTCTGTCACCTTCCTTCTGGGATCCAGGTGGAAGAAGAAGCCCCATCTGAGAAATGGCCTTCATATGGCGGAGGGAAAAGAGCAATGGGAGAGCCACATGGTAGCTCTTAGAGCTTCCTGCTGGACGTGGCTTGGCCAAATTGATGTCAATGGGTCGGGAAGTCTGCTACATGGATGATCCCAGGAAATAACCCTAGAGATGGGCCTGGTAGAGAGGACAGGAAATAATTAGGAAGGGTGTTATAATCTTCCACAAATACTATGAATAATAATAACAAGAATAGTTATTCTTGTCTTTTTCCAACGTTAAAGGAAATGAGTGAAAAGTTTTTCCATTAAGTATAATGCTTGCTTTGGGTTGTTCATAGGTAGCTTGTTATCAGGTTACAGAAGTTATCTCCTATTTGTAGTTTTAACTTTTAAAAAATATTACCTTGGTATTAAATTTTATTAAAATTTTCCCCAGTATTTACTTTGGTGAACATGTGATTTTTTCTCCCTTAGTCCATTAACATGAATTAAATGGCTTTTTAAAATGTTTACCTATCAAGCTTTTTTGGAGGAAAAAAACCTACTTGATCATAATATATTTTAAAATAATCTATTGGGTTCAGCTAGCTAATAAATTATTTGGGATTTTTGCACCTATTTTTTTTAAATGAAATTAGTCTGTAAGTTTTCTCTTCTTATATGTTCTTTCTTAGTTTTTGGTATAAACTCATAGCCTCATAAATAAATTGGCCTGCTTTTCTTACTTTTCTGTTCTGGCACAATTGATCTAAATCAGGATTATTGGTTACTCTGAAATTTGGCATAAAACCACCTGAGCCTAGAATGTTAGTTTGAAGGAGTAAAAAAGGATCTTATGCATACAATTTTAATATCTTTAATAAGTTGGTTCATTCAAATTCTCTGTTTTTTCTTGTGTCAATATTGGCTTTTTACATTTTTTCCCTAAAAAAGAATGTGTTTAATATAGGTTTCAAAATTCTTGGTTATTCATGATATATTTTCTGATTTAAAAGATATCTGATATTCCCTATTTTCCTATAACTTGTTTTCTTTAGTTTTTGTCAGATTTTCAATAAAATTATTATTCCTCACGCTTCCAAGTGAATTACCTACAGAAATGAGGCTCTTTTTTTCAAATTATCAGACATAAGAAAATGAAGATGTGAGAGCTGCCAATATAAATATAGAGCTGGTCTTTAAGAATTAGCATTCAACTGAACTTAGGTAAGACATCTACTATAAATCTTTTAAATAAACTATAGATGTAAAAAATGGTGATGCTTTTTCTTCTAAAAAAAATGGCTGTTTTCTCTTAAAACTGTAAAATGTGCTAAATGTGGGCAGAACTAAGCAGTTAAGATATCAGGAGGAGAGAGAGTTCAATCCTAGCATATCAGTTAAGACCTTGGGAACTAAAGGAAAGCAATATAAACCGAGCATACAGTGTTTGGCTAGATCGAAGAAATCACAGCTGGAAACTTCTGTTTATCAAATTTGAACAAGCTGTATTTCTGTGGGTTTGTGTGTTGTTTTTTTTTTTTCAGGCAGCAAATGCTAAACTTTGAGAATGATTCATTTATTCAGTACATTCAAAAATGTTCAAAACAAGTGCGTACACCCTCCCCCCCCCCAAAAAAAAAACAAGTACCTTTTTCTATGCCCAAATGAACTAATGTATGATACATCAAGTTCCCAACTCAGCCACACTGAGAAAGGGTAGCAAACGAACAACGACCCATGAGAAGATATTGTTGAGGCTTTGCAGGCTGTGAAATGCAGAGACCTGACTTGAGACTTCTAAGGGGAGAAAAAAATGAAACCTTCATTTATACCAAGTATTGTACATATTTAATACTCATCACAGCCCAGGGAGATGATTTCATTGTTGTTAGTTTAAAGATGAGGCTCAGTTTAAAGATGTGCCCAAGCTTAGCCATCTCAAGGGTAAAAGACACAGGAACATTTGATTCCAGACAGCTGAGCATACATTTAAGAGCACAAACAGCACAGCGGCACTGAGTTTGAATTCTGCTCTGCCACTTGACAGCTGTGTGGCCTTGGGTTTATTACTTCACCTCTCTGCATCTCCAATTCCTTATCTGTAAAATAGAATTACTAACAGCACCTACCTCCTAGGGTTGTTGCGATGATTAAATGAACGAATACATAATAAAGCACTTAGAATGGTTTCTGGCCCTGAGTGGGCCCTCGGTAATACCTTGTTGTGAGCCTAGAAAGGAGAGACAGCCGGGGGAGCGGGGAGGGCCCAGGGATGCTCTCGGGAGGACTTTTTCTGACACCGGACAGCACATTGAACACTCTCCATGGGGTGTAAAAAGTACCATTTCTTTCTGCTTTCCCTTCTTGGACTTTAACTTTCTAGTTAAAATACCCAACATCAAGAGACATCCCGCAAGTGTGTCAGTCCGAAGGGGCAGAAATACTAACGCTGCCGCAGACCCCCGATCCCCTCCCCCCTGCTCTCCTTGCTCCCTCCTCCCCTCCTCTTCTCGTCCCCAATTTGCGGTTTCTTAAAGTAATCAAAGTATCCTGTTCCCATACCATCTTAGGCCTTTAGACACAGCGTCACAGACACGGCATCCTGTATATTAATCAACTGGACAGATTTTCAGTCACGAAACTAAGAACTGGAGTCCAGACCTTTCGTTCTGGAGACGAGCAAACATGCCAGGGGAGTTCAAGGTCGCAGAGTTGGCGATGGAGCTGAAGTCACACAGTGGGACGTGTCCTCTGCAGTGAGGGACAGAAGCAATCATTATGTCCATGAAAATTTTTAATTATAGTTTCAATTATTACATTAACGATATTCAATTAATGTTCAATTAATAGTATTATATATTAATTAGTATATTACGTACGTGCAACACATTATTCTTTTGTTGTTAACTTTTTTTGTTTAACTTTATATGAAAAAGGGGCCATGCTCTTTCCCTTATCAAACTGAACCTGGGCCACAGCTCCCCAGGGGCCCTCCAATGAGTTAATGGTGGATTTAAGCTGGAAACATGACTTCCAGCTCCCAGATGGCCTGGTACTGAGTCACGGCAGCGCAGAAGAGTGACTAGTATCCCAACAGCGAAACATCTCAGGTGTTGAGGATATGGGGAAGAAAACAACCTGGGTTAAAAATACTCTTCTACTTGGTGTCTCACAGGGAACACACAGGTAGCTTAAAAATAAACTGGAACAAATGAACAAACTAGACTTTGCATGTGAATAGTAGGAACTTGTGATTTATTGGAAGCAGAGAGCCTGGCAAAGTACTGAGAAGAAAGCATGCTTGGGTGACAGTCAAGAGGCAGAGAAAGGCAGGTCACACACTAGTCATACACTTTCAAATATTCAAAGCCTCCAGCTCTGTCTAGCCTTGATCTTGCTCTATGTCTTACGAGTCTATTTTCTGTGGGAAAAAGACCCCCCCTACAGTCTCTGTTTCAGGTGTCAGAGGCAGTGTGTTAAAGAATAAGGCTCTTTTTTAATAAATGTATAATTTGTATGACTAGTAATCAAAATATAAAATGAAGTTTTCTTTAGCTTTTCATAGCTTTGTTACCGTTTTTCCCCTCTCTTTTTCTCTCCTTCCCCTCTCCTTTTCTCTCTCTCAATCTCCCTTCCCCATCACCCTCTACTCCATCTAGTAGAAATATTCTCTATTCCTTTTGTGCCTGGTGAACTCCTACTGATCCTCTAAAGCCCATCTAAAGTGTAGCCCTTCTGAGAAGCATGACCTTCCCTCTCTTCATTCCCAGAGAAAGTAGCTCCTTTTCTGTGTTCACATAGTACTTAGATCATGTTTCTATTACAGTGCCCACCACATTATATTGTACACATTTGCTGCTAAATGCTAATTGATCCCATAGCTCCCCTGCTCAAAACCCTTCAGTGACTTTGTAATAATTCCAGAATAAATTCCACGCTCCTTAGTCAGAAATCCAGAATCCTCTGTGGTATAAAACCCTGAGACCTTCTCGTTTCATGTCTTACCGTCCACACCGTCATCCCAAGTTCTGGGCATACACCTGGCATGTTGAAAATGGCTCTATTACTCACATCTTTGCTGGTTCAGTTGTCACCACTCCTGGGAGCCCTTTCCTGAGCCTGCCCGGCTCCCCAGGCATGCCCGCCAGCCTCCCTCACGACACTCCGTGTCCCATTACTGCAGTGCTGAGCTCACGGCACTGGGTTTGAACCATGGTTGCAGGGGAGGGTCTGCATCTTCTATCTGTGTATCCCCAACACTCAGCTGAACACCAGGTACTTCTTAGGTGCTCAAGAAATCTGGTGGAATTTAATAAGTTAAGAACAGCCATGGTGATTCTGATAGAGTCACTGCCTGGATATTAAAACCTGATTTATAAACTGGTGATAGGATTACAGAAAAGAGAACCTGTAGACAGGAGTTAACAAAACAGACTGATTCTATAAACGCGATTATAAGCATTGCTATTGTTATTATTTTTATTTTTTGAGTCTCAGAGGGTGAAACACAATCAGAGTGTGCCACGTTCAATGCACTTGGCTCGGGCCGGAGCACGTCCTCTGAGCTCAGCCCAGGTGCTCCCTCAAAGCAAGCTGCGGCCCCCCACCTCTGCTTCGCCCCAGCATTTCATCTCTTAGGCCACTTATTTGCTTCCACTGACCGGCCCTCTCTCACCTCTGATTTCTCATTTGACCCCGGCAGGTGTAATACAGTATTTTGCAGTAGTGTCTGATTGTTTTAAACCGGTACTTCATGTCAAAGGTTGCAAGACTAACAGAGGCCCTCAAAATACCCCAAAGATAATGAAGACCGAAAGCAAACAGCCCTCGAGCCTAGCCAGAGGCCACTTCCCCTGGTTTCTGGTTTCTCTCCCCCTTCATTCCTGGCAGCCCTGCCTTCCTAGCGCTCTGGTCGCCAGCCCCAAATGCTAATTTATCATCTTTCTTGGCAGGCTTCCTGCTTCATCCTGCACCTGCCTTCCTGAAAGAAAACAAGACATCAGATACTTAGTCAAATAATGGAATAGCCGATCGGCTAGGTCTCCGCACAATGGCCAGTTCTCCGCGATAAAAGAACAACTTTTCCACGCATTATATGTGGCATATGCAGCCTTTCTCTTAAGATTTATGAACCCATGACTATTAGTATTGTTAATATAATCAAACCTTTTACCACCTCCCTCCGAAGCTTAAACTTATTATCAATTGTCTGCTGGAGGGGAGTCGATCAGTTTCATAAATGCTTCAACACCTGCACGCTCTCTGAATTGGGGGGAATCAATACCAAGTCCTCCCTTCCCCAAGGACAGCGCGGCCGAGTCTTGCTGACAAGTTCAGGGGGACCCGTCACTCAGACAGCCGCCCTTCAAAGGCATCGTGAGCTTGATCCTGAGTGGTGGGTGGTTTTTTTAAATCACTCTTCCTTTTTTATCAGTTTTTATTCCTGAATCCTAGTAAAAGAGCAGGCCACTAAGGGGAAAACTAAATGAAACGGGCTCTGCTAAGTGCCCAGTTTGTGAAATGCGTGTGTGCACGCCTGTGTGTGTGTGTGTGTGTTGTACAACACACTTTTACTAGGAGCCTGTTCACTAGGCATGATATCAGACCCTAAATATACAGGGGTGCCAGACAGGAGTCCTGCCTTCAGGAGGCTCAACTCTGTGCAAGCACAAGGACATACAAACCACTTGCTCTAATTGCTGTGCAAATCAGAATGACCTAATTGCTGAGTCTGGGAAAAGAAAAAGCAGAAAGAGAGAAAAGCAAAGGAAAGGAAATAGAAAGAAAAGACAGGATAGTTTATAAAACACTGTTGCTATTAGCCAGGCTAGAACCTGCACTTCTATGATCACATTTAACTTTTACAGTAATATAGAAGGAGGTGTATTTAGGAGTATTCTTCAAGTGCTTTTAATTCCGTTTTTGTTGCATAGTTTCCTTTCGTTGTTTTGAATTTTATTTTTTGCAATGCAGAAAAGCAGTTTCATAGAGGAACAATTGTTTACTCAGCGCAAAGGATGAACTAAGGCTCGAGTTTTGTGTCCCTTGTGCATCAAATTTTATTTAAACAAGAGAACTAAAAGAAATTCAATGTTACAACCTTGCAGCAGACTTTGCTCTCTTCACGCCTCACCCTTCGCTCTCTCCTTCCAGTTCTTGTCTTCATATGTTTACCCCACTCCTTGCATTTCCCATCTGCAAAATGAGGTCTTTAAAACTAGCCGTCCTTTCTATCTCACAGGGCTCTTCTGAGCATCCTCGCAGATCCTGATGCGAGTGCCTTGTAAACTGCTGATTACTATTGAAACATCATTATCTTTAATAATTCTAATTATGAACGATTGTGATACCACTTACCTGCTTAGAACTTGCATAAGTTCACACTCACACACACGTCACAACGGCCGTTCTTGTTTTCTCAGTGTGGGCCTTGCTATCCCCCGTGTTAACACGTGTTGTAGAACAGTGCCCGGCCCACAGTGGGCGCTCACTGGGTGTTTGTTGAGTCCACGGTGTCTCTCCTTCCATCAGACCCTCAACAATTTGAGGCCAATCTCTGTTTTTTTTGGCGCTGACTCCTCAGTGCCCAACGTTGGTGAATTCACCTGACCTGGGAGAAGCTTCCTGGGAATGATGGCATTTTATCTGGGACTGGATGAATATGCAGGATTTCCACAGGTGAGTGAGGGAAGGATGAGCTGGGCAAGTGGAGAAATAACCTGAGAAAAATTAGCTGGTGATGCTGGAAACAGGCACCCCCTGCCTCCACTCTGCTCCGTGTAGGCTTCTTCCTGGTTCGGATTTGTAGGTATTTCCAATTTGCATAGATCTTTTTATTTCTTAATTTTCATTTATTATTATTTTAATTTTTAAAATAATTTTTTATTTATCCAGATTGGTCCTTGTAGAGAGAGGGCATATTTTCTTTGTAGCCAACTTGCAAAGCAGAATGGCTGCCAGGGGTTAGGATAGTCATGGTCTGGCCTTTCGTGGAATTTTCCCCAGATACTCTATGAGGTTATTTTTCCACTTTTTACACCTGGTGTGCTGTTTGACAGCGTGACACCTGGTGAATGGAGTTTTTTTCTAGCTCTCCACCTGCTCTCAAAATATGTTATTTCTTTAATCTAAAAATACTCTACTTATTTTCAAAGATGTAGAACAGACAAGAATCAAATTAAAATGTTTAACTAGTCAAATGAAGCAAGAAACGTTCAAGAGTAACCTGGGCTCCATCTGAACATGGTTTTTCCACCCCTGGACCTAGAGAGGAAGTGGAGAGTCAGCCCCCACCCCTGGACATGTTTATCTTGACTGAGTTCACACTCCCTTGCTTGGATTTTTGGCATTTCTTTAAATTTCTTCAGAATTTAAAAACCTTTGCAAACCAAGCTCATCCCAACAAATTGAATGAAAAACAAACCAAAATGGTGAAGGGATACGAAGATAGCTACTTTAACTGTAGAGAGAAAAGAATTTTGCCAAAGGGGCTGATTGGACGAGATAATCTGATACAAATTTCCCGCCCCTGACTTCTCTGGTGACACAATACATACACATTTTCCTAAATGGTAGCTGTTGGCTGGACAGGCCAGAGCTAGGCCATCTGCCTTATAACATAAAGATACAGTCACCAATCCAACCAGTCCTGCAGATTTTGTTTCGTGGGATTGCCTTCTTCTATTTTGGATACCTAGCTTTCAGAACTTTGGTATCATTTTAAAACAAAAATGTATCTTTCTATGTAATTATCATGAGTTGATCTTAAAGAGACCTCTTCAATAATACCCTTATATAGTGTTTTTAGAAGCTTTTTGTAGAAGTCAATAAAAAGAAGGCACAGTGCTTGTTTTCATGGCGTGTAAACCCTACCACAGATGGTGGTAAACGTGTCTGGGCAGAGATCTCGTTCTTTGCCTGTGAGGCTGGAAGATTCCACATCGAGAGGGTTCTTCTCACCAAATGCCAGTGAGCAGGATATCTGTTTAAGATTCACATCAAGGGGAGCCTTAGTCCATAGACCTCCCAGGGCAAAAGGTTCAGGATAGTGGTGAATAGAGTTGCAGCATCATGCCAAAAAAAAAGCCAACAAACTTGCCTAAGAAATTTCCAAACAGTGACAGTAGGCAGTGTGTATGGAATGTACTTTCTGCACCAGATGCTGGCTCCTGCCCTCTGCCCCTGCCATTTCCCACATCCCCTGTTCCATGTCATTCTCAATCTCTTCATACCCTTGGAACAAGTCCTAATGGCTAATGCCATTATGCTCAGTGTCTAGACATCAGCAAATGACATCAGTAAAACAAGTCCCCTTTGAGCATCAAATAAGATGCTAGATGTGAAACTATTTTGTTAATTTAAAATTGCTATTGAAATCATTTATTTTTTTGTTTTACAATTCTAAATCTACTAGAATAGGACAGAATGAAGTAGAATCAAAATATGAGGCACTTACCTGCCTCTTTGGTCGAAGGTCAACAAGTCAGGGACATTTTCACTGTTGTTTATTGTTATATCCCTAGCACCTCACACAGTGCCTGACACATTGAAGGCACTGGATAAACACTTGCTGAAGAATCTAAGTGCTCTAAGAATGAGTGACAGTGTTGCTTGGGACCATTGGCATAGGTAACCAGATAAATAAAGGAAGGGAGGAGAAACCATTAGAAACGAAAATAATCATCCAATCAAATGAAAGCACCATATGGTAGGAGTGTGCTTTAGCTTTAGACTTCAATTTGGAGTTATAAATGCAATTAGTTTTCAGCTCTTGCGTCCACCTGTTTTCTATTCTTCTAGGAACAGACCCTACAATTCTAGTCTTTAAGTCAACCAGTCAAACCAAAAGATCCAATAGCGTGTGAAGTTGTGGATCGTTGAATGGGAAACATTAAGCTGCAGGAATTTATAGGCTAAACTAGTTTGGAATGTGTGGCGTGGCACTAAAATCCATTAGTCAGTCAGCTAATAAATATATGTAGAGAGCCTACTGTGTGCCTGGGTTATGCTGAGAACCATGGATGCCAAGGTCCATAGGCCTCTTCTTTTGCCTTATTGGAAATTGTCCTATTTGGATGGTGTCTCATTTCCTTTCCTGCCCTTCCCCACACTGTGATGTTTATTAGTCTTTTTAAATTAAATTTATTGGGGTGATATTGGTTAATAAAATTATAAACTGTACAATTCTATGATACATCATCTGTATATTGCATTGTGTGTTTACCACCCAAAGTCAAATCTCCTTCTGTCACCATATATTTGACCCCCTTTACCCTTTACTGCCCCACCTTCCTTTCTCTTTAGTAACCACCATATTGCTGTCTGTGTCCAGACTCATTGCTTTTGTCAATCTTCTGGGCCACAGTAGTCAAGTGGGCAGTCCACTCTGAATTAAATCCCTTCCTCTTCTAAAGCTAGAATTATTAAATCAAAGGGCACAAATGATTTTAAGTTCCTTGACTGTGATTATTAACACTCTTAATACAGATTGATTTGTCTTCTATTGAAGTAGACTCACTGTGACAAGCAGTAACCAGTAACTATTCCAGGTACAATAAGTGGCATATTCTGATGGTTTCTCATCCATAAACGTACTGGAAATTTTAAGAAGTAACTCATGACAGAGGAAAGTTCTGGCATTAAAGTAAAAAGATCTGGGTTTTAGTTCCAGTTCTGGTACCAACCATTTTTCCTTAGGCCTGACATTACTTTTGCACGATTACTTTTGCAAACTCTTGCAAAATATCATCTTTTCTAAAATCAGTGTGTTGAACTAGTAACCTCCAAAGGCTCCATCTAGCTGCCAATTCTTTATAATTCTGTGAAAAAATGTTTTAAGAGAAATATAATATTAATATGTTCCTGGCAAATAGTAGAGACTCAATAAATATTTGTTGAATGAGGGGGAAAATGAGGTTATAAAATTTGGCATATAAAGTACAATTAAATCTTTAAAAAATTAAACAAATTTAATTCTACTCAAAGAACCATTTACTGCATGTCTCCTCTGGGTAACAATCTATGTTAAGTTTTGTGGAAGAAAGAAATATAAACAGAAAAGTTCTGAGAGCTTTTGCATGAAGAATCATGTATGAATTTTAATGAGGGAATTTACAAAGAAATAGGAATTATAACCATGACTCCTAGGTGATTACAATGTCATAAATAGAGACAGGGTTTGTGGAGTCTGGTGAAAGAGTTCTAATAAACTGGCAAGAAAAATTTAAAGATATAAATGATACAACTAAGAAATGTATTAGGAAAGTATTATGTTAATCCTAAATGCAATACTCTTACAATTTTAAAGAAAAATACCAGAAGAAATAATATTTTATTTTTAGGAAAACTACCCTCAGCTTTGTTAAGGCAATAGTTCAGGGGACCACAGAGCAGGACACAAAACCTACCTGAGTCTGACACTATTCCCAAGACTGAAGATACACCTTCACAATCACTGCTTATTAAAGTGGCAAAACTTAACTTCTTAAAATGGTTCCTGAAAATGCTGTGCAAAGAAAGATACACATTTTGTAACTACAGTCTGTATTCTCAACCCCTTCACCTGTTTCATGGGGATGTAAAGCACAGTATAGAAGATATAATCAATAATATTGTAATAACTGTGTGCGGTGCCAGGTGGGTACTGGAAATATCTGGGGATCACTTTGTAAAGTATATGATTGCCAGCCACTATGCTGCACACCTGAAGCTAATGCAAAATAATCTTGAATGAAAACTAATTGAAAAACAAAACAGCCTTAGCCCGTTTGGCCCAGTGGTTAGAGCACTGACCTGTGGACTGAAGGGTCCTGGGTTTGATTTCAGCCAAGGGCATGGACTTCAGTTGCAGGCTCGACCCCTGGCCCCAGTTGGGGTGTATGTGGGGGCAGCTGATAGATGTGTCTCTTTCACATTAATATTTCTCTCTCTCTCCCCCTTTCACTCTCTCTGAAAAGCATGTTTTTTTTTTAAATGAAAACCAAAACAGATTTGCATTTGCACAGTATGCCTACCAGTTACATAAAATTGCCAGTTTCATATTTTGACAGTGCTCTGGAGATCTCTTTGTCCACCTGTATTGAGGACCACATGATATTCAGCAAATTAACCTCCTGGGTATTTTTATTTGGGTTCCTAGTGGTTTATTGTTATTATTATTATTACTCTTTCATTTCCTAGGTCACCTTGTACTCTCTGCCACCGGTTACCATATTTTAATTTTCCCAAGGAACACTCGAGTACAAAACCACTTACTTAAGACAGCCTTAATTCCCATGACTTAGAAGGTTCACTCAGAAGCCAAAAGAGCAGAACTAATATACAAAGCTTGGTGTATCTGGTTGCTGGGCAAGTGGACTTGCCTTGCATATGTGAAGATATTAAATTCCTCCCCAGTTAATTAAAAGAGCTTCTTCATGTGTCAACGCAAGACCTAGTTCATAAACAGGGCATTAGGAGTTGACTCTTGTTTCAGGAAACGGCATCTTCTCCAGGTTTCTCACACTTTTAAACTTTGTTTTTTAGAAGAGCCTACTGGTCACCTGTGCATTTCTTGTCAGCAGACTAACCATTTTATTAAAAAGTAAAGTCAATTTAGTTCTATGAAGATGTTTTTGGGAGAGAGTAACTGGTCAGTTTTAATTAATTCAGATTATATAATTTTTTATTCTGATTTTAAGGCTAAAAATATACCAGTTCAATTTCAAACTTTTTTTTTTTTTAGAGAAACTGTGCAGTAGTAACTAAGAGACCAGACACTGCTATTCAACAGACACAGATATGAGTCCTAGCTCCATTACTTACTATCTAATTAATCTTGACATTGGGGAAGTTATTTAATTCCTCCTAACCTCAATGTGCCAACCATAAAATGAGGATAATTGCATCTTTCTTATTAGGTTGGTTCTAGGATTAACACCTATACTTTATATAGAGCATTCAGTACAGTGTTGGCTCATGATAAAGGCTCCAACAGCTATTATTATTATTACTTTTGGCCATGAGACAGAGGGATACCTGAGAATTTTGGAAGTGCTTTTGTGAATTTTATTGCATTTTATCCTCAAACACAAAAAAAAAGGGCAGAGCCCCTTAAAATGAGCCATTGACAAAAGGCAACAAAGATATTACACCTCCTGTTTACCATGCCTAATTTTTCCCACTCCACCTTAATAGGCTAAGAAAAGCCTGTATAAGAACTGAACATCCTAAAATTTAAGGTTATTTTGTGTATAATGAGGTAAGACAACAAAATTGACTTCAGGAGAATTGATCTTGTTATAATCCAATTCCATTGCAAGGTATTGAAATAGTGAAATCTGAGCCTTGACAAAACGCTGGATTCCAGACCCTGAAACAGAATCGACTAAAACAATTATGACTCTGGATTTAAAGTTTCATTGATGTGCTTCTGTTTCTGGATTCTTTAACCTACTCACTTGGTCTGTTGGTCTACCCAAACCACACTGTCTTAATTACTTCAACTTTCTAATGAATCTTTTTTTTTTCTTTGTTCTTTTTGTTTTGTTTTGTTTGTTTAAATTTATCTTTATTGTTGAAAGTATTACAGGTGTCCCATTCCCCCCCCCCATTGACCCCCTCCACCTCACTTTCACCCCCTCCCCAGGCCTTCACCCCGTTATTGACTGTGTCCATGGGTTATGCATATATGCATATAACTTCTTTGGTTAATCTCTTCCCTCCCTCCACCCCCCTTCCCTCTTTCCTCTGAAATATGACCGTCTGTTACATGCGTCAATGTCTCTGGGTCTATTTAGTTTGTCAGATTCTTTTGTTCATTAGCTTCTTCTTAAAGAAGACCCTTCAACCTTTTCTGTAGTGCTGGTCTGGTGGTGATGAACTCCTTTAGCTTTCCCTTGTCTGAGAAGCTCTTTATCTGACCTTCAATTCTAAATGATAGCTTTGCTGGGTAGAGCAATCTTGGTTGTAGGTTCTTGTTTTTCATCACTTTGAATATTTCTTGCCACTCCCTTCTGGCCTGCAAGGTTTCTGTTGAGAAATCAGCTGACAGTTGTATGGGTGCTCCCTTGTAGGTAACTAACTGCTTTTCTCTTTCTGCTTTTAAGATTCTCTCTTTGTCTTTAACCTTAGGCATTTTAATTATGATGTGTCTTGATGTGTCTTGTTGTGGGCCTCTTTGGGTTCCTCTTGTTTGGGACCCTCTGAGCTTCCTGGACTTATAAGTCTATTTCTTTCCCCAGGTAGGGAAAGTTTTCTGTAATTATTTTTTCAAATAGGTTTTCAATTTCTTGCTCTCTTTCTTCTCCTCTGGCATCCCAATAGTATGGATGTTGGGACACTTGAAATTGTCCCAGAGGCTCCTTATACTATCTTCATTTTTCTGTATTCTTTTTTCTTTTTGCTCTTCTGGTTGGGTGTTTTTTGTTTCCTCATGTTCCAAATTGCTGATTTGATTCTCAGTGTCCTCTACTCTACTGTTGATTCCATGTAAATTATTCTTCATTTCAGTTAGTGCAGCCTTCATTTCAAATTGTTACTTTATTATGTCATCGATGGTCTCACTTGTTTTCGTAATAATATGCTTGAGCATCCTTATAACCAAAATTCTGAACTCTGTATCCATTAGCTTGTTTGTTTCTATTTCATTTAGTTTCATTTTATGGAGATTTCTTCTGTTCTTTCCTTTGTGACATGTTTCTTTGCCTCCACATTTTGGCTGCTTCCTGGTGTTTGTTTCTATGTATTAGGTAGAGCTGCTATGTCTCCTGGAATTGGTAGAGTGGCTTTGTGTAGTAGGTGTCCTGTAGGATCCAGTGGCTCAGCCTCCCCAGTCACCTGAGCTGGGACTTCTAGGTGCTCCCCTGTGTGGGCTGTGTGCACTGTCCTGTTATAGTTGAGCCTTGGGTGCTGTTGGCGTCACTGGGAGGAACTGACCCCCAGGCCAATCGGCTGTGAGGACCAACTGCAACTACAGCCAAAGAGCTGCTGTGCTGGAAACACCCCTATGGAGCAGGATTTACTTCAGTGGAGCTTTGGTGTTCACCAAGTGCGCCCCTTGAGTGTGTCACTCGTGGATGTGGTAGGTTGTAATCCAGTGTGGTCGAGTCTCACCACCAGGTGCATAGTCTCTGGGGCCTCCCGGGAGGTGCAAAGTCAGCCTGTGCCAGTGCCTTGCCCAGGGCCCCCCAGCATGAGCTACACAGCAAACCTTAGTTGGCTGCTACTTGTGCTGGGCTTGGAGGTGCCAGCTATGAGCCAATGCAGCTGCCACTAGTGCCAGGCCTGGGGCAGCTTATCAAGCTGCATGGGGCCCGCTGCTGCTTGTTTGAGAGATTTTAGGAAAGTCCTAAGCATGAGGCTTGAGAGGCCACTTGCACAGAAAAGCCCCTGGAAACGGCCTGGATGAGCTGCAGGTGGGGAGGGGCGGGGCCTCCGGGAATCACAGGGCGGGGCCAAAGGTGAGAGTCAGGTGCTGGCGACTCAAACATGGCGCCGGCCTGCGGGCTGTGTGTGGGGAGGACTCGCCACAGGAGCCGTGGCCTCCGCCAGCCCTTCTGCCTGGGAGGAAGCCGCCCTCCGCCTCTCACCCGGATCTCAGGCAGGTTAGTTCCTCCCCGAGTGTCCCGGGTCCTTTCCGGCTGCTGCCCGGCGCTGGGCTCAGAGGGAGCATCCGAGTGAGTCCGCGCCGGGCCCTTTAGAGGAGCTGCTGGGGCTCCCGCAGCCTCCGCGACCCTCAGGGACAGTCCCTGCTGGTTTCACAGCCCGGAGTTGTGGGGACGTCTCTTCCCGGCCCTGGAGCCCTGGGCTGGGGGCCTGCTGTGGGGCTGGGACCCCTCCCTCCTCCGGGAAACCTCCGCCACCGAGATTCCCTCCCGGGTTTCAACCTCAGCACTGGGTGTGGGCCCGGGGCCCTGTCTCTGGGATCCAGCCCCGACCCGCCCGCGTCTCCGCCCCTCCTCCCGCTCTCGGTGCTGCTTCAGCTCCCTGGTTGTGGGGCTTCTGTGCAGCCAGGTGTCAGGAGGCTCTGAGTGAGGGTGGTTCTGTATTTTAGTTGTAATTTTGATGTGGTTGCGGGAGGCCGCGGATACAGCTGTTACCTGTGCCGCCATCTGGTTTCTTCTTCTAATGAACCTTGATGTCTGGTAGGGTAAGGACATGATTTTGTTTTTCAAAATTGCTTGGCTGTTTGGTCACTCATATAAATTTTAAGATCAGTTTGTTGGTAAGGTTTGAACTTATGTCAAATTTGTAGATTAATTTGAGGGGACTTTATATCTTTATAATGTCTAATCTTTCCATGCATGAACATAGTATAATTCTCCTTTTATTTCAATCACTTTTCATGTCTTTGAATAAGCTTTTATGTTTTTTTCTCCTTTAAAATCTTGCACATCTTTAGTTATAATCATTCCTAGGTATCATATAGGTTTTGATGCTATTTTCAAAGGTACCTTGAGAAAAATACATATTCTGAATATTTTTGTCGATATATGAAAACAAAAACTTTTTGTACATTGATCATATATCCAGGGTTTTCTGAATCCTTATTAGCTCTTATAGTTTATATAATCTCTGGTACTATCGTGTGTGAATTTTAATGTTTTTCTACTTTTTAATTAGCATATTTTTTCCATTACACTTTTGAACTAGCTTAGAGCACTGATACAATGTTTAATAGAAGTGGTGATGGGCATCTTTGACTTGCTCATGACTTTAAATTGAATGCTTCAGCATGAAATACACATTTGCTTCAGGTTTCTGGTAAATGACATTTCTCTTGCCAGTCTGATTTTATTTTAGAAGTAGTTTAAGATACCTACGTTCTTAGAGCATTCACTTATTATGTATTATACTCTCTCCTTCAAGCTCTCATTTAGTCTCAGTCTTCTATTCATTTTGGTTGTTTGAAACTTATTTTCTGGTAAATTCCTCAGGAAGGGCTCATTAGACTATATTCCATTAGTTCTTGCCTGTTGATAATAGTTCATCTGTGTCTTGTATTATTTAAAGTCAATTTTAATGAATATGAAAATCTCGGTTAATGCTCTTCTCTCCTTTCTTAAATATCTTAATGATACTATTCTATTTTCTTTGGGAATAGAATGTTGGTGTTAAAAGTCTGGTATAAATCTAATTTTATTTCCTTTATAAGTTTCATGATCTTTTTTTCTAAATGCCCAAAGTTTTTTCCTTTATAACTTATTGATTTTACTATAATTTTTCTTGATATTGATCATTCTGAGTTTATGATATTTCAATATGTAGTTTCAAATCTTTTTCTTTTTTAAATTTCAGGTAAGTTTTCTTTAATTAAAAATTTTTATTTGTGTGTTTTTCTCCTTTGTTTTGGTATTATTCTACAGGACTCCTAGTATCCATATGTTAGATCTTCTTTGCCTATCTTTGTATTTGTCACTTTCTCTTGAACTATTTATATCTTTAATCCTTTGGTTTAAAAAAATTCTTCTGACCATCTCTTTCCCTTAATTCATCATTTGGGTGTTTTTCCACTCTGCATCCTTCTATTTTAATCTTTATTTCTGAAAAGATATTTTCTTTTATTTCTAATTCTCTCCTGAGTTCTATTATTTCAGTTCTCAGTTATAAAAATTCTGATTTATATTGTTTTTCATGACTTGCATAATTTTCTTAATGTCTTTTAATTAATTTTGAAAAAAGTTGCATTTTGGTGTGCTTGTGGACATACTTTCTGGTGTGTTTCCATCATCTCTAGAAATGTTATTATGCCCTTTATTTTCGACCTTGAAATTTTCTGTTGCTTATTTTTGCATGAAATTAGTTTTCCTGACCTTTTAGAATGAGGCAGGATTCAGGAAAGCTTTTCAAGTGTCCCAAAGATCCTTTTTATGTTATTTTTATGTAATGTTTAAAAATATGACCACTTCCTGAAATTTCCTCACTGTCTTCCTCAAACCACTTGGGTCTGAATCTTTTCTTTTTATATCTTAATTTTCCCTAAACTGATCAATTTTATTCTGCTTCTCATATTTTCTCTGCAGTGTGGTTCCTGTATTAAAAGGAAGCCTGTTTCAGCTTTGAGAGTTCATAAGGGTTAAGCTGCTCTAACTCCTTCAATCCTTACTTCATGCTCCTTGAACTCACTTGGTATTAGAAAGAAAAAATCCGTTCTGTTTTATCTGGTTCTCAGATTGGCCCACTATGCTTCCCAGTAAATAACTGTAGGCCCTTTTGGGGTTCTGTTCACCATTAACCATGACCATCCATATATGTTTCTCTCTACTTTCTCCTGCGTAGATGCCAATTCCATGAGGATCTTGTGGCTGGTGATGGTTTGTCCCCCTTTGCTTGTATTAGGAGATACCTAATTGGCTAGTTTTGTTGTAAATGTTGTCTGTGGATTTTTGATTTTGCTATTTAATTTCTCTGTCTGCTTTAATGGGGGGGGCAGTTCAAAATATTGAAAACTATGCTGTTGCTCTAATTACTATTCTCTGGATCGAACTTTAAAGGCAAAACCTACAACAACAACAACAACAAATTCAGTTATATATTCTTTGTAATACATATACCTAAGACATATTTATACAGAAATGTTTGACATAAAGGGATAGGAAAATATATGATATGGAATTGTAAATCAAAATGTAACTGGTATGACAATAATGATTTCAAATTAAATAACCCTTAAGACAAAAAACATTAATAAAAAAGAATATAATGGTTAGGAAACATTGAATCAGGAATAAATAGTTCCCCTATAAAAAGAACCCTTAAAAATATAGACAGCAAAAACTGAATGAATTGCAAGGAGAAATTGACAAAATTGTAATTTAAATGGGTGATTTTAACATATCACTTCCATATACAATACAACAAAGTTGATCTAATGAATATATATGTGTGTGTGTGTGTGTGTGTGTGTGTGTGTGTGTATATATACATACATACATAGAGAGAGAATCCTGCTTAAAACAATTACAGAATGCATATTTTTCAAAGATACATGAAAATTTATAAAACATGAGCCTGTAAAAGGTCACAAATGAAAATTTAATAAATACCAGAATTGATATTACATAGACCACAGTCTTCAACCACAAAATGAAATAATTGGAAAAAAAAGATTATCCCTTTCCCCAAATCCACACACTTAAAAATAAAAAATCATCTGCTCATAATATGTTGTAAAACAAAGAAGAAATATAATGAAAGTTTAAAATATTTACAACTTAGAAGGAAAACACAGCAAAACTTACTGGATGTGCTAAAGCTGTAGTCTAAAATACATATATTTTAACGAAAAACTGAAAATAAATGTGCTAAGTGTTCAACTCAGAAAGTTAAAAACAGAACCACAGAATTAACTGAAGGGGTAAAAAAGAAACAACACAAATTAACAAAATAGAAAAGGGAGTGAGGAGCTTTGGAAAGATCGCCATTCTCTCAGAGCGTGGCTTTGGAAGTTAGGTCTGATCCACCTACTGGCTGTGCAGCCTTCGAAGAGTCTTTCTCTCCATTTATTCATCTGCGGAGCTGGTATGACAGTGTTACCTATTGCATAGATGTTCCAGGAGGATCTAATAAGATAGTGCTTGAAAGACCCCAGCAGAGTGCCTGGCATCTAGGAAGCACCTTTTGTTAATCATGGTTGTTTTATTTCCCCACACATCTAGGTTCATACAATGGGGGATGACAGACAGGCCAGGTGCTTGAGGGTGATGCTCTACCTGCTGAGCTCAGTCGTAGATCCAGCCAAACAGTTACCCTGGTGTTCCCATGGCTTCCCAGCAGTGAATACAATCACAGGATGCTCCCCTTGGGGACACGGCAGTATTCATTTAGTCATGTAGCCTGAGGCTTCTTGGTGTCTCCCCTCCAAACATTCCTGGAGCTGAAAACAGCAGTGGACTTACGACCTGTTTCTTTCTAAGGACCTTTCCAAACATCCCTTACATTCTGGAAATATTTCTAAGAAACCCCTCTGTTTCTCAACATCTGGGTATTTCAGCACCACTCTTTAGCTTTGGAGTGGGGAAGATAGGGCATTGTGGTCAGTCCTGTAGATTCCTTCAAACTTCTCCTCTCTCTTTCCTGGGTTATCAACATAGTGCATCCACGTGGCTGTGATGATTGGTCTCTTTCCGGTAGGCACAGTCCTAAGCTATACGCATCTGATTGTATTTTAGAACCTTATGTAGGTGTTATTGAAAAGGCTTGCTTTTTCCTACTAGATCGGAGGTGAGATGTGAGGTTTGGGGCTGCTGAAGCCACCTTGCAACCACAAGAGGAGAAGAAAACCAAGAGAGATGTGAGGAGAACTGAGGGACAGGAAATCCAAAGCCCAGCGACATCATTTGAGCCCCCAACTGAGCCATGCCCCAGGAGCAATCCCTGCATTTGTTACATGAGCTGATAAACCTCTTTGCATTTATATCTCAACCCAAAGAATCTCAACTGACATTTTAAGAAGTAAAATATGCTAGAGTCTTTTACAAAATTAAATACACCTAGATATTTTTGAATTCTTAGAAGTGAAAAATAATTTTCATTTACCTAAACCCAGACCATGATTCTAACTATGCAGAAACTGATGTTCTACAAGGAATATTGTCCAGGCTTGAACAAAAAGCTTGGTGGGTGTAACAGGACTTTCTAAATAGCAACCAGCCCCGCTGAGTCAATGTTGACATATGTAACTCTTTCCTGGAAGGCAAGAAAATCTAAGGCTTGACTGGTTTGCTCACTCGCCCCAGCTTTTGTTTCCTAACGAGCGGGTAATATTAGTCTTTCAGTGTGATAACACAGGGCCGACTGATTTGCATCACTCTGGTGTTTGAGTTTGTTCTCTTATTTAATATGAGTGGCCCTGAACCTGGGGAGCCTCTATTTGTTCAGCAGCCTCTTACCAGGGCCTGCCTTCTCTCCTGGATGGAGCTGGACCAGAGAAAAGAGATGTGGGACAAGTGTAAGGAAGGTTTCTCAGCTAAAACAGACATTCCCCAACTTCTCGCCACTCCAAGGACTTCCAACAGGACCTTTGGTGTCTTTAGAAATCTAGTCTCTGCAGCCTGGGAATACAGTGGATTGTAGTCTCTTGCTTCTCTTATGTTGAGATTCTGGCCCAGCTGGTCTTCCTTGGTCGCTGCCCTCTTTTGCTGTGTCTTTGAATCGTGGCACCATATTATTGCCATCCTTATTTATTTCCTGATATTCATACTTGTGAGAATTGATGTGTTCTCCAGGCCCTGCTGTTTCATCATCAGATAAGTGGGAATAGTTTGTAACTTGCAGGATTGCTGTGAGGTTTAAATGCGAAAACATTAAGTAAAGAACCTCCCTCCCAATCCCCATGTGCACTCACAAGCCTGGATCCCCCCCTGACCTGTTAAGACTCACCTTAAGCCCATGCTGTCCCCTGAGAACCTCCACCCCAACTCAGGTTCTCCCCCTCGGGTCTGTGCTCGTTTCTGTGCAGCGCAGGTCGTGCTGTGTTTCATTTGTTGGTTTTCTGATTGTTCTTACCCACAAGCTGTGGGACATTTTGGAGGCTCACTTCTGTCTTCACTCCCCATATGCCCGGGGAATGAACTATGTCTAGAACATTAGTACGGGGTTAATAAATACATGTAAAATGTAAAAAGAAAGAGAAAAGGAACTAACTTTTTAAAAAGTCAACTATGTACCAAACACTGTCGCATACATAATTATATTTAATTCTTTCAGTAAACCAATTTTTGCAGATGGAGAAATTAAGAGACACAGAAGTTAAGAGTGTGCCTGGTCCCACAGCTAGAGGGCGTCAGACCAGAATCTCATTCTGTTTCTATTTGGCTTCAAAGAGATTGCCTCAAAGCAACCGAACATTTACCTTTTGCATGACTTCCTTGGTCTTTGGAATTGTTTAGATTACTCTTATGACTTTGTGTTCCCCAAAGGGATAAGGAAATCTTTGATATAATATATTAATATAATACATATATATTACATATATCTGTATTGCATTGAATTATCATTTAACTATGAATCTGTAAGAATTTAAAGCAAATTATTTTGAGTACTTTATTGTTGACTTACCCAAATATCAGGTCATGAATAGTTAGTGTTATACTTCACCACAGCTGATTTCCATAGATGTACATGTGTGATGGTGGTGTATGCTAAACATTTAATAAGAAAAACCAATTCATTGTTTTAAGAAGACAATGAAGCTGTTTCATTCTCTTAAATGCCTTTTATAAATCCTGAACCTCCATCTCAAAGGAGTTTCAGGTCTTCAGCAGAATAATGTCATAAGGAAAGGAAGCATCCCCCAGGGATTAAGAGAGCAGATTTGGAAGTCGGAAAGAGATGAGTTGAGGGGCTCTCTCGAGGCAGATTACCGGCAGGTTACTTACCTTTTTCTAAGCCTCAGTTCCCTGTCTGTAAGGTGGCGATCATAATAGTGCATACCAGATGCGCTTGTTGGGAGGATGGATTGATAATCCCCATAAAGGGCTGAGCACAGAGCCTGTCGCCCAACAAACATGTAAGAGCTATTAGCCGTTTTTGCTCTCCATAATTAAGTCTTGATCAGCTCAGCTATGGGTACCTGATCATTTTGATGCAAGCTTTATAGCCAAGTCCAACCACCCAGTGGTCAAGAAGCTTGGCTCAGGCGGACTTGGGGCAATCGGGGAGGGTCTAGAGAAGGTGATGGTTTCGATTTATCTTAGGGGGGGGAACTCACCAGAAAGGAGGCAATGATTGGGGGGGTAAGGAGGTCAGACTGGCCTAGGAGTGCTCATGGGAACTAGGGAACCAGAGCTTCACTCCTGCTTTCTCGTTTCGGCCCCACAGCATTTAAACATTTTATCCCCGAATGGAACAATGAAGAGCTACTTTTTGGAATTATACACGAAAAATTGTTTTCATAGATGATAAGCTCATAGCATAACATTTTGTTTGCCATCAACTGAATAGAATATCAGGCAGATTTCTTCATCAGGGCTTAAGCTGTTTTATGGTATCTGGAATCAATGACGTGTTGGCTGGTTTTTGGTCTATTTCTCAAGTAAGAGTGAGTCTGAGAAGCTGCAAGGCACTCAGCTGTCTTCTGTTTTGTTACAATATTTACATTTCTAATACATTTTCTCAGTATCATTTGATTAAATATTACCTCAAAGTATTAACATGATGAGACTATTGATAACAATTCTTTTGAGAAATGGTACTTGTTACAGTGAGAAAGGAGCCTTCATTTGACCAAGTTAAGAATTTATGGGCTTAAACTTTTTTATTAAATAGTTATTTTATAATTTATTCCTTTTGTAAAAACTATAAAATCTTTTTGTCTCTTGTAAAGCATAGTTTACACAGATAGAATATTAACTAAAATAAATTATTGAAACTAGAAAAAACAAAATATGAAAATCTTAATTCAGTTTTTACAAACTTAACTATAATATTAAAAATCGAGCATACCTACTGAAAAATAAATCATATAGACTGAGAAATTTTAGGCCCAGAGAGTTTGAGTTTTCTTCTATCCATCATAATGGGCCTCTGGGCCCCCACTGAGTAAGGAAGAACGTTTTTAACAATAAGGCTCCAGTGGCCGTTTTAATCGCTGTATTTTCATTCTCCTCTGCTTTTGCTTCCCCAGTTTCAAAGCCTCCATCTGCTAGGCCCCAAAGTGGGTTGTTTACTCTGACTGTATGAACAGATAATCCCTTTCTCCCAGGTCTATGTCTTTAAAAAGATATTAAATCTTTGCACGGTTGAACTACTTTTACGACTTCACTTCCATTATTTGGAAAGTTTAGGTTCCAAGGGTTATATCCACACTGTAGGTAAACAGTGACATCTTTTTTAAAAAAAATCAGTTTAATTAAGTTTGATCACATATGGTCCAGAGTCATATGGCATAAGATCATTTGAATATATTCTGGTATTCTTCCAAATCCTTTAAACCCTGCCCTCTCAAAGTAGAATTAATTGCTAAAGAGGTAAATGAATGTATGGCGAATGTTTACCCAGTGAAACTTCCCTCAGTAAAAGTTGCTTTGATTTCCAATCATGAAAAGAAGCTGATGAACCAATTTCATTTGGTGTCAGGAGAGTTGATATCCCCAGTCACGTAGCATCGTTCTGTCTCAGTATCCTTAAACAACCATCTCTTAGAGTAGAGTAGAATGTTTCCATGTTTTGCCTTTTAAAACATTATTTCTGTTCTGTCAAAACTCTGGCCGAATTAAGTCAACCAAGCCCATTATTTTGGCTGCTTTATTGACCGATTCACATCTGTCCCACCTGGATGTCCTCCACTCATATTTTAGCTCATCCAGCTTCTTCCAAGTTCAAATCAAAGCCACGGTTTCCCTCTAGTCTCTGAATTGCCTTACCTGGAAATGCCTCTTTTACTGTTGTTTTTTATAATTTACTTTATTGTTTTAATTCTTGCTCAAGGATTTTTTAAAATTGATTTTAGAGAGAGGAAATGGGGAAGAGAGAAACAAAGAAACATCGATGTGAGAAACATTGATCGGCTATCTCCTATTCTCCTCCTGACCAGGAATCGAACCCATCACCTTTCGGTGCACCAGATGATGCTCCAACCAACTGAGCCACATTGGCCAGGGCTCTTCTACTTTTTTAAAGCACTTGGTCTGGGCAGGCATTAAGCACTTAGTTGCCCACATACTGCCCAATCCAATAGTTACATGTGCATGTGTCCTATGTCTCACCTAAATTACTACTGATTGAGAGCAAGGTAATAATATATACATTTATTTTTATTTCTCCACAGTGGCTTCTATGCCTCAAGGTTCAGTAAATATTTATGGAGCAAATTAAGAACTGTCAGCCCAGTATTTGGCTCTTACAATGACTGATCTTTGCTGTACTTCCAACTTTATAAGAAATATCAATATTAATTATAAAGTGCTTAGGGTGCTCCCAGCATTTAACTAGACACTGTGGTAATGTTATCTCATTAATCTTTTACAGCACTTTCTACATGAGGCATTATTTTCACCCTTTTTTCACATGAAAAATGTGAAGCTCAGAAAGGTTAGTTAACTTGCCTATGATTGCTCAGCTAGTATTTAACAGAAGTGGGATTCAATGACTCATTTTTCTGACTCCATAGCTTGCACTCCTCTGTGAACTTATTATGTTCCTGGAGAATTATTATCATTGTACAGGTAAAAAAAAAAAACCAAAAAAAAACAAAACTAAGAGAACTTAATAATCTTGCCAAAGGTTATATAGCAAATAACCACGTTACTAGGTGAGTTTTCCAATGTCTGTTTCCGATTAACTTGTCTTATCTCAAGATAATAGTATTAGATACTTTTAATGCTGTTGTAGTGGGGCTTAAGTTTTGAAAAATACACTCTTTTATCAGTCCTCTGGGAATACTTAATTCTATTCATTTTAGACATTTATTGATTACATTTGTCCCTGATACTTGGTGGAAATAGGATAATACAATAATATCCGTTCCCTTTGCTTCTGTGTACTGATTACCATTAAATATGTTCTTTTAAGAGATGAAATAACATATTTGCTTCTGTAATCATTTCAAATAAAGACCCACAGAGAGGCTTATATTCTTTGGAATCATCTTTGGCAATTTAGCAGGAATATTAGTTTACCGTTGGTGGACCCTAACACACCGAATAAATCTCTACAAGTAAATGGAGAGAACATTCCTGGCATGAAAGAGGGTGGGAAGTGAAGTGAGAAAAGGAAGTGAAAATACATTATGTCCAAGTAGAAAATAAGTTAGATTTGTGGTCTTGGAGACAAGATAACAAAGAAGGGACATTTTCTGTGCAGTTATTTAGAGTATAGTTTTATACGTCTATAACACCATCGTTGATCAGAATTCTGCCTTGAAACCAGCTTAGGGATTTTTTCACATCTAATTTCTTTCACAGGATGCTGGGCATTGCTCAAATAAACAGATAGGCTTAGACTTGACAGATGGTTGTCAGAACAGGTCTCAGGGGCCTAGACTAAAAGTATGGGGAGATTCCTATATACGTGGAGTGGATACTATCACCACCCTTATCGAAGCATCTATACGTGAGCCAAGCTCCGCAGGGACCGAGCCACATTAAACGCATGACTCCCAGGGGTGCCACGCCGCTGGTGTGGATGCGTGGAGCAGATGGCCCTCGTCATTTCAAACGGCTTCAGCCCTGCACTGAGGAGTCCTTCTGAGGCTGACATCAGCCCAAGGCCCGGGCACCAGGGACTGGGTGGTAGGACTCTCAAGACCAAAAGATCCAGGTGGCTGAATGTTTTGTTTAGTAGCATCAGAAAGGTGATCTACTGGAAATGAGAGACGTAAAGGCAGTCAGGGGTCGGGTTCCTTCTTCCTCTTGTCTGGCCTGGGCAGCAAACCCCCCCCCCCTGAGATGCTGATTTCATTGGAATGGGTATAGCCTCTGTAATGGGATTTTTGAATGCTCCCCAGGTAATGCTAATGTGCAACCAGCATTGAAAGACACTGCCCTATAGTACCTCTTTCTTGATGATATAACACATTTATTTTGCTTTCTTCCCCTTCTGGCATTGCCAGGATAACATTAATTTTTCTAACAAAACACAAGTAACTTTACCTTGTCCTTTACAGACCTGGAAAAAGTGGACAGACCTGAGCGTTTTCATAGAATTAAATCTAGTGACTAAGTGTAATTATCAATATATTGTTAAGCTTATTGCGAATAGAGTTGTGCTAACAAAAAGAAACATTTTCTGCTTATGTGAAAGGCAAGATAAATTATTAAATGTGTAAGTACAATATTAATATGCCTTTCAGGCAGATTTTTAAAATGCAAATAATAGGACACTGAATTAAACAAGGCATTGTTTCCCGAATACCTAATTGGAATTATTTTAATTACAAAAAGGATATTGTGGACATTTTTGCAGAGATTTGGGCATGGGAACATTTGACAACTACTTGTGTTTACAAAGTTTTATTTTCCCATCTTTACTTAATTTCAGGTACATTATATAGTAGGATTTGCCATAACATTCAGATAGTCAATGATTTCCCATAGAAATCCAGAGAGAGTTTAATTATGATTAAACAGTAATTTAATTATATGATGGTAATTGACAAGTAGTAAAATAAGAGTATAATAAAATAATGTGGAGATCATGATTTTTATAATAGATAAGTGCCACCAAAATTGGATCTAAGTAGAATTTATATTGATAAACTTCCTTTCAGTGTATTAGGAAAATTTAATATTAAATATATTTTTATGAATCTTTTTGAAAAGTGAATCATCACCAATATATCTTTGGTATGAATTTCCATGCATTGGTTTTTTTCCAAAGTAGCTACTTAAAATATTGTTTTTCATTTCTTTAAAAAGATGTGTAATCACCTAACCCAAAATGATTGCCATGTATTTCTATTCCAAATGTTAGGGTGACAGTATCTTGTGAATGCACATCTGATGCTTATATTTTTTTGCAGATGGTTAGTGGGATAAAATGACTTCTCAGAAATTAGAATTTTGGTGTTTAGTGACCTTTTAAGATTTTTTTTTTTAGCAGAAAGAAGCAGTAATTTAGAAATTGCCACGAACATTTTAAAAGACAGACTGAAGTATGGCAATGTCTTAAAATAATATTTCACAGGTTATTTGATGAACTTTTCTGTGCAAACTACTATAAAGAGATATTGCCATGATTATGTAAGGGTAGAAGACACAACTGAGCTATTATCCACGAGGTTCTGCTTAAAAAATGAAGACCGAAATGAAGTCTAGAGAAACACTTCGTACCACACCTGGAGGAAGATGAACTGGGGTGAAGCAGAAATGCAGCTTGCAGCGCCCGTGGGCTTTCCCGCCGAGAACCGCAGGCCGGGCGGGCCCAGCGCGGGCCTGGGGGGCGCGAGGGGAGGCTCCGTTAGTCCCTTTGCTGCCTCCCTGGGGGCAGGGGCCGGGGAGCCTGCGTGGCTCCTGTCCCAGGCGGGGGACAGAGTCACACCCCGCGGGCCGAGTAGAGGAGAAGAGGGAGGCGCACCCACCCTGGGAAAACACGTCCCTCGCTCACGGCTGTCATTTCCAGTTGTCCTTGGATGGGCTTTCCGATGGCTTAGGATTCAGTAAATGTTTAATTAAAGGCGCGTGTAGGTATAAATCTGTAGGACTTAATAATGAAGGCCCGCTTTTGAAAAGGATTTATAACATAGGCTAAGTACAGAGCCTTAAAAACGAAGGAGCTGAACACGTGTTTCCCGCTTGGTTTCGATCCTATGTGGCTTCTGTTAGTGTCAAGCCCTGAGAGGGCAGGAGCCACGTTGTCTGTCCCTGTGTGTCCCCCACAGTGCCTTGCAGAGCACCTCACTCGCAGTGGGCCTGGAGGGAATATTTATTTAAGGAATGACTGGAAAGACTTTCAGAGGTGATTTGGTCCAACCCCCTCTTTAAAGGCCAGGAGAATGAGACCCAGAGAGGGAAGTGACCAGCCAACAGTCACACTGCTCTTGAGATCAAAGAGCTCTGGTTGTGGCCCAGATTTCCGAACTCATGTTCCAGTGCTCTTTCTATTAAGCCCTCAGAAGGTAAATAGAGAAATTGGCCAGATATTTTTCAAATTGCCCATGGAAAGTGGGCTGAGTGGCAGGTGCAACCACCGGATGTGGTTACTCGATCTGTTCAGTCGTATTTACTCTTCAATGTGTTTGCTTTCCAAACAAGAGAGGCCGGCTCCATTAGGTGAATGACTAATCTATTAAAATGGGATCTCAATAAATGAAGTGGCTTCTTAATGCCGGGTGATGTTATGGGGCAGGGAAAGGGAAAGTCGGGGACAGGGCAAGGAGGACTCGGGAAGAAACACCTCATACAAAGGTTTTGTTTGTTTGTTTTTAAACAAAACAACTGTTTTTCACAGAGATTTAAAAACCATGCTATGGTCTGTCTTGAGGCCACATGATTTTTGTAACCTTTCTTGTCAATAAATCTTATCATTTTGACAATTTAACAAACTATAATAAATATAAATAATACATAAATAATGAATGTACTAGCAATTTTATTAGATATTTGCTTTTATCTTAGTGACCTTATGTAACTGCTTCTTCACAGTGTTTGAACGAGCAAAGCATGCCACCATGAGCAATTTGTTCTGTCAGCCATTCATTCATTCTTCCATCCATTAAACATGTGGAGGGCATCTATGTCCTAAATGTTATATTAGATCAGAGATTTTCAGCCTTTTTTAAAAATCTCATGGTACACATAAAGTAATTACTAATTCTGCAACATACCAAAAATATGTTATATTTTTTGCCAATTTGACAAAAAAATAGGTGTAATTTTGGTTCATTGACATTGAATGGCTATTGTTGTGTTGGCTGTTGTCATTTTTTTATTTGATAATCTAAGGGAAAAGAGGTCAGTGCCCCTGACTAAATAGTCAAGTATTGCATGTTTTTAAAATTCTTGTGGCACACCGGTTGATAATCGCTGTATTAGGTACTTGGGACGCAAAGTCAAAAATCAAACCACAGATCTTGACTCCTAGGAGCTCACAGTCTTCTGGGGGAATGCATATAATTTCAGTGTACCACAAGAAATGCTTTGACAGAGGTATGTCCAAAGTGCTCTTGATACCAAGGAAAACACGACCCTAATTCTGTGTATGGAGCAGGGTGGGGACACTTAGAAAGGTTGCAAGGAAAGTGTAACACTTGGCGTAAATCTTGAAGTAAGAATTGACTAGCATTCCTGTTACCCTGCATGAAAACAATCATCCTGACATTAAATAAAAACTCCTGCTGTGGGCTTATACACAGTCCAGCTACTATTGTGCCCTTGGGTTTACTGTTACTTCAACTCTGTTAATTCAGAAGCGAGTGTGACTCTTCTGAACTGCAGATTTTGTAGGTAAGGGTGTGAGAACTATGGAATTAGATACCCAGACTTCAAATGCCCAGCCCCATGACTTGCCAGCATGTGTCTTTCCTTTTGTGTCTTAGTTCCCTCATTTACTAACACTGATAATAATAGAGCTGCTATTATTATATTGTATGTTCCAGAGCTGCTACCTCCAGAGCTGCTATTAGACCCGTGTGGCCCTGTATGGCCTCATCAGTTCTTTCTGATTGGCATCTGTTTAAATTGCTTGGTGTCTGGGCCATAGGCTGTGAGGCATTTTGAGGGTCTCCCTGTGTGACCCAGACAGGGGGTCTGCTCTCATTCCAGGTTACATGGGTTACATTTTAGAGCATGCAAGATTTAAGTTCAAATGTACTCAAAACAACAAGCCAAGAAGCTACTTTAGGAAAATTAACATCAGAGTACCTGTTTATAACTTTAAAAAAAAAAGTATGGTATTTCCTTACAAGAAATATGAATGAACATTGTATTTAATTGTAGGCATTGGATGGGGAGTAATGTCTCCTTGGACACCCTACATACAACGTGCTTTTGGATCTGCAGGGCTGCAGTCCTTTTTGTAAGCACAAATTTGGGACTCCCAGATTTAATGAAAGATTGATTTTTTTTTCTTTCCTGGTCAAGGATAAGCCTCATGAAACGGTGATTTAATTCACAACACAAAAGCCTAAAAGCCCTTCTTAAAATTAAAAGAAGTCTTCACACACCAAAAGGCAGGTTCATTCACAGTAATAGACCACTTAATTTTTTGAAGGCAATAGAACTTTGCTAATTCTCACTAATGACCGAGGAGGCCCATTGTGGAAGAACCAATTTTACTGATTACTGAATCGTATAAAATATTCTGAGAAAGAAATGAAATCTTGGTCATTCAAGACCCTGTTGCAGCTCCATGTGTCTTGCTGAGAAATAGGCAACCACTGCTGTTGTAATTGGGAGAAAAATCAGGTTTGCAGTTTACTGAACTGAGATAATCACAAATACCATCCGAGTGCAAACCTATGCTTCAACCATTTTAAAGAAGGGCCTTTCAGGTGATACATCCCAACAGGTCTCATGGGGCATATCAGCAACTCACTGAGTTCAAAGTAAGTGTTTTTAGAGGTGTGTTTAATTTTTCAAGCCATTAGGGGAACAAGGATTTCAGTTATAGTTGAAAGAGTTTACTCATCTGGCAAAATCTGGCCCAGTAATTTATTATCTCAATGTACACTTAGATCCAGGATGAAAATAGCACTTGACCTGTCAGGCCAAAACCAAACATGGAGTTAGAATACATACCTGACTCACAATGCACATAATGGATGACAAAAGGTATTGGAAAGTTGTGGTTAATTAAAATATTTAAATAAAATTCATTTGTTCATAAAATAAGGAACTACAATAAAATGCTTGGAAAATATAGAAGTTCCTAAAATACAATCTCAGAGCATTTCAACCATGGCAACTGGGAGGTAGATGTTCCCAGAGAAACTGTCTTGCATTTGCCCGAGCATCGTTTCTTACTGTTTCCAGGGCCACCAGGAACTTTTCTGAGCTATTATGCTGACGTAATAAGGCACCGCCAGAATTGGCAAGAGTCTTAAACAAGTTATTCCAAAGTTAGTGCATGTGTATATTTACAGTTCAGATTTCTTCGTTGAAAAACAGATTCATCATGTAAATGAGAGGCAGTTGGAGTTGGGTCTCCAAGCACAGTATTAACCTGATAGGAGTTCAACACCTACCTCGTTCGGGAGGCGTTGCCTCTAGAAGCTTTGTGTGTCTGGACTCTCTAAGTGCTCATGTCAACACTACTAGACAAGAACTTACAGATGAGGAAGCCGAAGCGCTTACAAGATCCCATGCTGGTAAGCGGCAGCATTAGGACTCAGACCTCTATTGACTGGATACCATGACAAGGTGCACCTGTCCATCTAGACTTCTGCAGAAAACAAATTCTTTTGAAGATTGTCACAAACATAATGCTGTCTAAAAATAAGATCATCTTGTTTACTAATATTTCCATGAAAATTTCAAATGTGAAGGAATTGCTGAATGATCAGTAGCTTATTGCTTTCTCGATCCTTATATGAAGCCCCTGTCGATGGCTCTACCTCTAGCCACTTCAAGTTGCTATGCTGGAAAAAATGGGGACAGATCCAGCTGAATAAGAAATGTTATTTGACTTGTCACAAAGCCTGCCATGGGTGTGAACTGAGCTGCCAAATTGATTCAAGTTGTTTTAGTACAACAAGTCTGGAACATCTGGGTCTTGAATTACACAATCGTTAGAGTAAAAATGTCAGTGGTAGCTACGGAAGTCTGGTCATGTCCTATAATTAGTCTGCTCGAACGCGGAACATTTATGATGCTCAGGCAGAGAGGCTCCTGCAAAATGATTGCTAGTGAAGTTATTGCCATGAAAGCTTCTGTGTTTGACCATAGCAATTTGCATATCCTTTTAGTATTGGAGTCCTTCCTAGGAAACGTTGGGCTATAAAAATAACCAAGATTAAGTTCCAGATTTCAGGGTCCCCAATAATGCAGTAGGAGGAAGAATATGTGTTCATGAAAAATATCATGCACTGCAAATCAAGACAATTCGTGACTGGGAAGTAGAGTAAGGGCTATGGATGTTCAGAGAGAGAAGGAATCTAAGACATGGAGGGTTTTGGTATGTGTTTGTGGTTTGGGGAAGGTCGTTCTAAGAGGAAGGAACAGCAGAAGCAAAGGCAAGGCATGGGGGGAAATAGGCAAGTTAAGTGGCCCAGTGTATCAGCAATATGAAACATGTGAGGAAGTTTGGGAGAAAGTTTGAGAAAGTAAATTAAATGTAAAGTCGTAGAGAGACCTGTGATCTTCCAGCACACCAAGCATGAGTGGATGTGCTGTGCACCCTGGGGGGGCGTGAGCTGTGCACGAGTGCATTGGTGCTGCTCTTTCCATGGAGATTTCTTTCAGCCAACATGACCTTAACACCAAGCACTCTGTCCTTTCCTCAGTCCTGCCACTTCCTCAGCAGCCACAATCCACAGAACATTACAGTGACAGATCTCTAGAGCAGATCTCCAGACAAAATATTAGGAGACATAGAAGACTTGAAGAATGAAATTAATACAATTATTTTAATAGGCAAATATTTAACTGCCTGAGCACATTTTGGAAAACCATTATAAAGATGGACCACATTATGTACATAAAGGATGCATCAACAAATTTTTTAAAAATTAGTGTATAAGTTACCAGAATTGGTATGCATTCCATAAACTTATATTTCATGAAAAGCTCACATTTGCAAACCTCTGAACTCTGGTGAGCTTCACAGTTATCTCCAAAACCTCCCACTACACTGATATACTGGCTTCTTGGCATTCCCCATGAGGTTCAGTTGTAGTAAATTTATATGATGAAATACTATGTAGTACTAAAAATGAATGAACTGTAGCCATTTGCATTAGCATGTATGAATCTAAAAAAAATGTTGAGACAAAATAGTCAAGTCATGGAAACCTAAGAGTGATAAGTGAAATATAGAATTACTCCATTCACATGAAATTCAAACACACCCATACTTAAATATATTAATTCCCTCTGGGCATCTAAAAGCAAAATGTGAATGGAAAGAGAAACACAGGGGACTTCAGAGGTACTCAAGTCCTTTGTGGTTATGAATGTTCATTTTGTTAATACATTTAAGCATTATATTTCTTTTCACAAAAATATTAAGTCTAAAATATACATATAAGGCCAAGTACCTAAAACTCAGCTTAAAGAAATAAAATATTGTAAATGTAATTGGAAAACTCTATTTATCTTTTAAAATACTATTCTAGACCTTCTCTTCATTCCTCTCGCAAGTGCGGCCATTAGATTACCATTGATGTTTCTAAAATGCTGAAAGAATCTCAGGGAAAAGCAGCCAGAGCTCTGATCACACTCTGCCTGGAGCTTGGGCCACCTACCGCTGGAGTTCCTGTTACATGAAGTAATAAATTCTCTATTGAGGGTCATGCAGAAACCATCCGAACTGAGAGAGGAAGGCGGGGAACCTTCTCTAAACCGTAGTGAGGGGGCAGGTAGGCAGATGTGCAGAAATTATGTGAAAAGGAATGTCGAACACGTTCTTGCCATTGACTTTGATCCTTTTGGGAGGGAAGTGGAAGGTATCCGCTGAAGGTTATAAAGACACGTGGTATAAAGGGTGAGGGTTAGTCATTTTTATAGATCATGCATAGTAGGTGATCAATATGAATGAATGTAAGAATTGAGCAATATTTATAGACTGAGTGCAAGAAGCCAAAGGAGAGGAAGAGACTGGAAGACTGGAAAAATGAGAAAAGTGATGGAGCAAGATTCCTGAGAGAGAAGCAGGAGAGGCAAGGCTCCTGGGCTTGATCTCAGCCTTGTACTGCGCGCAGGGTAACTCCACTGCTGTGTTAGGGATTTAAGGTGGGACATCCAGGAGGAAGATCCACACAGAGGTGGGAGAAATTGTCTTCATAGGCAAAATATACTTAGTGCAAGGGAAATGTGTAGATTTTCATTTGTATAGCTAGTATATCAAGATCGGCCAAGGATGTAGCCTTACCTTCATCCCTGGTCTCACTTCCTACACACTCCTACCTGGAAGCCCCCGATGAGATGATCTCTCTTTTTTTAAATTTTATTTTTGTTTAAAATATTACAGATGTCCCTTTTTCTCCCCAATGACCCATTCCACCCTGTCCCATCCTCCTCCCCAGTGCCTCTCCCCACCATTGTCCATGTCCTTGGGTTGTGTATATATGCACATAAATTCTTTGGTTATTCTCTCCCCCTCCATCCACCTGCCCTCCTCCATCCCTCTGACATTCATCAGTCTCATCTATGCTTCCGTGTCACTGAATCTATTCTGCTCATCAGTTTATTAAGTTCTTTAGATTCCACGTATAAGCGAGATCATGTGATGTTTGTCTTTCTCCGCCTGGCTTATTTCGCTTAGCATAATATTCTCTAGGTCCATCCATACTGTCCCAAAGGGTATGAGATTCTTCTTCTTTACAGCTGTGTAGTACTCCATGGTGTAAATGTCCCACAGCTTTTTTATCCACTCATCACTGATGGGCACTTGGGCTGTTTCCAGATCTTAGCTATTGTAAATAATGCTGCTATGAACATCGGGGTGCATATATTCTTTCTGATTAGTGTTTCAGGATTCTTAGGATATATTCCTAGAAGTGGGATCACTGGATCAAAAGGCAGCTCCAATTCTAATTTTTTGAGGAACCTCCATACTGTTTTCCATAGTGGCTGCCCCAGTCTGCATTCCTACCAGCAGTGCACTAGGTTCCCCTTTCCCCACACCCTCGCCTGCACATGTCATTTGTTGACTATTGATGGAGCCATTCTGACAGGTGTGAAGTGATACCTCATTGTGGTTTTAATTTGCATCTCTCTGATGATTGAGCATTTTCTCATGTGTCTCTTGGCCATCTGTATGTCCTCTTTGGAGAAGTGTCTATTCAGGTCCTTTGCCGATTTCTTAACTGGGTTGTTTGTCTTCCTCTTGCTGAGTAGTATGAGTTCTTTTTACACTTTGGAAATTAGCCCCTTATCAGATGCATGCTTGGCAAATATGTTTTCCCAGACTGTGGGGTCCCTTTGTATTTTGAGGCTGTTTTCTTTTGCTGTGCAGAAGCTTTTTAGTTTGATGTAAGATGATCTGCTCTTACCTGCAAGCCCTGCAGACACTGGAAGTTGCTGGTTACCTCAAACTATGCTTATACAATCTTGGGTCTGCTCTAGGTTTTTTCTATAGCTTGAGCCCTACTACTTTGTTTAAGCCTACCTGGGTTACTTTCTTTTCTGCTTCACAGACTCTTAACTTGAATTTCAAGTGTGTAGATCTTGGCTTGAATTTCAAGTGGGTTCACTCTGGGGATTCCATAAACCAGACAAACCCTGCCCTCAAGGTGTGTAAAATCCGATAAGCTCTGTTACTTAGTCTCCTTGCACCAAGTCAAGGAATGACAGACATTAGGACTGGATGGGATGATAGAAGGGGGCTTCCTTCACGTTATAAATGCAGAAGGCCAAAGACCCACTGATTAGGGGTTTGCCCATAACCACAAAATCAGGTAGCCCCTGACTCCCGATCGGTGTCTTTCCCTGCACTGTGCTGCTGCCTGGAGCAGCTACCGTTTGGAATGTCAACGTGAAGTATACAGTAGGCATAGTCCTTGACCTTTAAGGTCTCAAAGTTACAGAGGCAGAGCCCCAGGTAATTTTATTGTTGGTTTTTCAAAAATGATTAAATGCCAAAATGGGTATCTACATGAGTATAACCAACTTGAAAATTCGGACTGGATTATATTTGTTTCTATTTCAGCACAGTACCCAGCACATAGTAGGTATTCAACAAATGAATGTTACATGGATTTTGAACTACAAAATATTTAATGTGTTTGGAGTTAATGTTTCCTGGAGTCTTAAACTTAAACTAGGTGTTTTACAGATTTTTCTTTGAAACAGGGGGTTGGCTGGGATAGAACATTTTTCAAAACAATGGCTGCATAAAAAAAAAAAACAACCCACAAAAATACAAATGTTGATAGAGTTCGGTCTCAGTTTGTCCATGTTAAACTCTTCCTCTTGGAATGTTCTACAGTCCTCTCTCTTTGGTACTTTTCCCTAATTTATTTCAACCCTTCATATGGCTTTGGTCAAAATAAGACCAGTATTTCCTGAATCATTTGACATTCAGCTCTTGCTGAAGATGTTAAATCTACAAGCAAACCTGCTAATCGTTGGCAACAAAGCAGCTTAATCCTGGCTGACCAGTGATTTGTTTTGGAGTCTTTGGAGCAACAGAGAGATTCAAGTTTATAAAAAGGGGTAAATAGTCGGTTAGAGATTAGAAGGGAAAAAAGGAAAAGACTCCTTTCCCCCAGACCACACACTGATAGGGAATCTTCCTTGAGCAATTGTTCCAGAATGTTTTATGTTTCTCCCCCCTTTCCTCCCCTTGGCTTCACTGCCCACTCCTCCCCCTTCCCCAGCCCCAGAAGGCTTGATTGACACTTGTCACCCCTGATAGAGAGAAAAAGATGCTTCAGGAAGAAGGGAGGGCCAGGGGGAAGCAGACTCCTTAAAAGCCACAGTAGTCAAAAGATGATTCCTTCTTTCTGCGTGTGTTTTGTCTCTTTCTAAATTATTCAAATCTGGGTGGCATCTAGGATAACTGGCATTTTGACACAGCTTAAAGGATTGTCTCACTAACACTATTGAATCGAAGCTGCCACCCTTTTAAAAAATGTATAAAGAGATCTTCGGTATAATCTGATATGTCTACAAACGAAAGGCAGCTTCATGCAAAGGCCTTAAATGTGTTGGAAGAATTATATTCAATTTTGACTTATTATTTTTGTCCATCCATCTATAAAGAGTAATCTTTATTGGGTTAAAAAAAGAAATAGCTCTTACTTGGATTTCTTTCAAGAATATGGGTAATAGCTTGGTGGCTACTGTTTGGTTTATGCAGCCAGGGCAGCTGGTTGAGAAGGTCGGTGTGAAATTACCTAGGCCAGAAAAGGTTTGCCTTTGTCAGAAACATCTTTAGTGTGGGGGTGTGGAAGGAGCATTGGGCTGGGGTTAAGGCAATCCGGCTGTGGCCTCAGATATGCCACTGCCAACTGTAGGGCCTTAGACAGGTCACGGAGCACTCGGGGCCATGGTTTCAGCCCCCGCCCCTGACCTCCTGGGAATGAGGCAGTAGACAGGTGGCCCCCGCCTCCTTCTAGCTTTAAGATCATGTAATTATTGACTTATTATTTTATTAATTTATTTGAGTATTATTTTCCCCTTCATGGTCTTTTGTGGATGGAGACCATGAAATTTTAAAACTTTAGTTCAGTTCAAAGCCATTTATTAGTGTCTCTGTGGCAGGCACTGTGCCCGCGGTGTGTGTGTGGGGGCAGATACAAAGGTGAGTCTCCTGGTTCCTATTCTCAAGGACTTGGCTGCTTTCACTTCTCTTGTTGGCTCACTTTCCTTTTTCCTGCTAGTAAGATGCTCTGACTGCAGGGTTGCTAGATTTAACAAATAAAAACGTGGACACGGACAATGGTGTGAGAGGGACTGGGGGGGGGGGTTGGGACGGGGTGGAATGGGTCATTGGGAAAAAAAGGGACATCTGTAATATTTTAAACAAAAATAAACAACAACAACAAAAAGAATTAAAAACAAACAAATGTGGGATGTCCAGTTAAGTGTGATATTGAGATAAACAAGAAATAATGACTGTAATATTTGGGAGATAGTTGGACTAAACAATTATCTGTTGTTTATCTGAAATTCACATTTAACTGGGTACCATGCAGATTTCCTGGCTCCCCTAAATGAAATCACCCCTGAGCATTGCCTATAGATGTCAGGACCATTCTGCTCTTAGCAAGATTTTTTAGCATTGGGTAAAACTGAATCCAAGAGAAAAGTGTGTGGGGGGAGGAATTAAATTAAATTAATATATATATATATATATATATATATATATATATATATATATATATTTAGTCTAGTAGGATTGGTTTATTTGTGCTTTTAACAAATGTGTCTTGAGGGCCTACTATGTGCTGGGAACTAGGCTAAGTTCTGGGGATACAAGGAAAATAAAATAGATACAGCCCATGCTCTCAAGAAGGTTATGGCCTACCAGGAGGGACATTTGAAATGTAATCACATTTAACAAGCACTTAATCCCAATTGTCATAAGGCCCATGAAGGAAAATAAAGGGTGAAATGAGAATGTTGAATAGAGGTGCCTGATTTCATCTCAGGCATTGGAGCAAGCATCTTTGAGGAACTGACATTGAGCCTGAGACAACTGGGTTCTGGAGAAGATTCTTCTGGAAATAGGAGCCACTAGGAGGTTTTGTTGCACTCATGGGGGAACAAGTTCAAGTGCAAGGAAAATTAGAACTAACAGTGGGTAGATTTTTGTTGTTGTATAAGTACAAAAGCAAC